>NW_022060529.1:0-10000000 GCF_003285725.1 Scaptodrosophila lebanonensis
AAGAAGAAGATGATGACGAAGATGAAGAAGGCGAAAAACTGCACAGCTAGAAACCAGACAATAGACAGAAGCGCTGCATTGGCATTGGCGAAGACAGCTTCACTGTTAATTATTGATTTTGAAGACAATGTGTTGAGCGCAAGTCGAGCGCAAGCACAAAAAAGACTTAAGCCACAAACTTTTCCGTGGTAGTATTTGCACAATAATTGCTACCTACAACACACAACGGTCGATTAATGTAATGGATAAATGAAATACATTTTCTCACAACTTGGAATTGCAGCCACATGAAAGGGCCAACTGATAGTTGTTAATTATCGGTATGTGTGTGTTTGACTTGTGTGAAGAAACCGCTTTATAGCGCCGACGTGGGCTTCGACGCCGGCGAACGACCACTTGACGTCAGATTAGTTCATGATGAATCGATTTGTGGTCAGCCCGAAATGTTTTTCTGTGTGTTATTATTTGATGGCGTTTCTTAATTGATTTTTACGCAGGTTAAAAGTTGCACAGCCAGCAGCTACTTATGACATGAAAATGTGGCACACACGCATTGCCCACAGCACTAAAAGTTTGCATAAACATTATGTGGACTTCCAATGTCTCTCTTGCTTGCATTCTTATTAGATTAATTATGTTATTAATTTGCAAAATTTGCTGAATATCCCATCTGGGTATAGTCTGGGCGAAGCGGTCAGAAATTAAAATTAGCCGATTGGCAGTCCCAAACTGTCTAGACGGGTGAAATTTTACACAATGACAAAATGTGCAACATCATGCCATAAAGATTAACCTTCACGCACACATACATAAGTATATTCCTATACAGAATAATAAACTAAATATGTGGTGATAAATAATACGGCCAACCAACAGAAATATGTATGTACATATGTTTGTGACCCCGATATGACTCTTCCTGGACTACTCAATATACGGTTTAGTTAGCTAACAAAGCATAAAAACGCAAGCGCTTAACAACAAAGGCTACAAAGCAACACAACAAAAACAGCAGCACAGACAACAGACACTACAACAACTACAACCATAACTATGTATAACACCAACAACAATAGAAGCTACTCTCCAACAAAATGATGACAAACAATAAGTAAACATGTACCTCTAGGTATATACATATGTACCTCTATATTAATATGTTTACACGTATATGAATGTTTATAAAAAGCTCTCATCAATGGTGTGGGTGCCTTGTATTAAGGGGATAGTAGTAGGCGGAGGGGGTCTTCTCTATTCTCGTGCAGTCGTAAAGACTATAATGTCTTGCTGCCGTCTGGCATAATTTGTCAGAGTTTTCCTTAATTGTAGAAACTTTAGGTAAAGGGGAAATGTACCTATTAGTTTCTCACTATGTGAAAGACAGACATCAATTTAGTTCTCAAATGTTATTTAAAATAATATAGTTCAGAGTTTTCCAATGGAATCATTGAAAATATAAGAAAATTTGACATATTTAACCAATTTAAAATTTAATTTAAAAATACACTCTGCTATTTAAAAAAAAAATATTAGGTGAATAGTGAATTTATTAATTTCTTTTTATAGTAGTATATAAGTAGTAGAGCACTAAACTTGTATACCATTTTACTCTATAAAAATATGTTATATCTTAAAGAAACAAGTAGAGAAGCTAAAGTAGGGTGTCCCGACTTTGAAATACTCTGTACATACATATGTATGTATGTATGGTTTTGGAGTTATGGAAGATCACTAATTTCGGTGGAGAGGGGAGGAAGGGAAATTCCAAAATACATATTTTCCGCGTATTCACATACTGCACCTTGGACTCAAATTTGGTGCTCCCAGGTTGTAAAGTCTCCGAGATATAGGGGATTATCTCCCCATAGGGGGGAAATGGGTGGGAATATAAAAAAATAAAACAAATTCGTATAGCGTACACACACATAAGGTATCTTTGTGCAAAATTGGTGTCTCTATCTCGGATAGAGTCTGAGATCCAGGTGTTCATACGGACGGACAGACAGACATAGGTCGCCTCATCTTGTCATGCTGATCGTGAATATATATACTTTGTGGGGTCTACCACGCCTCCTTTTCCTGTTACATTTTTCACATCCCGCAACCTACTCAAATTAGTATCAAAATGTATTTTTGGTTCCTATAAATTGGTATTGATTGTCCAAAAATATATTTGTGAAATGCAGGTATGAAAGGTGAGCATATGTAGGTCGCAGACTTAGACGCCAATCGAAAAAGGTAGTAGCAATTACTAATTTTTTCGAAAATTCGCATGAATTGAGAGTATTTAGTTGTACAAATTGATGGCGCGGAAATCGAAGTTGTCGTTATTGTTGGGACTGTCGGGATGACGGAATTTTTGAGCGCCGAACTGTAGCGCTTACAAAAGAGCCGGCGCGTTCCTCAACTGTCTGTTCGTCCATCCGCCCGTTTGTCTGTAAGTCTGTCTGCCTTGCGTCCATGTGGCCCGTCTGGGGTATAGAGCTTGGCAGCATCGGCTTGTGGAGATGCCTATGCATAGATATCGAAATGCAATTAAGTATTTTCCGAGCCGGCAAATGGATGAAGCTGAAACGGCGTCGTAGTCTTCGTCGTCATCTTTGTTGTTGTTACCTACTGGCCGATGCGGCAAATGTGAGCGCCACCAACAAAGCAAAAGCGACCGTCGGAGCACGCATGGAAAATTGTGCGCTAGACAAGCTTCAACGGGCGGTAGTGGCGATGTTTGGGGACTATCTGCTCGAGCTTTGCATAACTTCGTCTTGGAGCCCCCAGGGCTCAGGGTCTTGGTCATACATACAAATTGGACTACACCTTCATTTTCACTTTTGCAAAGAGCCGCACATCATTCTCCGCCATCTGTATGAATGAGTGTGTCTTTTGTGTTTATGTGTGTGTTGGGGTGTTTGTCTGTGTAGTTTGTTTCATTTCTGCGCTTACCATTTTTGTTTGCATTTTCCTTTTATGGCCCAAGCCAAAGGTCAGCACAGAGCTTCAGCTCAGAACAAACGCAAAGTGGGCGACGAGTTTGTTTGCTTTGCGCACTTTTATTTTCACTTGACAGAAGTCGACAGATTTTTGCGACAGGGCAGGGGGAGGGATAGTTGGCTATAGCTAGGCGGGGCTTAGTTGGCTTGCTTGGCCTGACTTTTTGCCATTGTGATTATTACGTATATAGTATGTTATTTTGATTGTGTATTTTTGCCTTAATAATGTTAAAGTTCAAGCTCAAAATCATTATTGTTCTTTGTTTTGCTTGTCGTTGAATTGTGCTGCGAATTATTCTTTTATTTTTAGACATAATTTGATTATTTTTTAGAGTGATGTACATAATAATGTACATAATAAGGTTTGCGCACCAGCATAATTTTGAAATAATTTGCGGCACATGAAAAACCATAAATTAAATAGGAATCATTTTTGGCTTTATTTGGATTCTTAAATCATAAATTATAGGCAGTCATGGATGATGTTAATGACTTGTCGTTTTAGGAACACTTTAAAGGTACCATTGTATTTTATAAAGTCTTATGAAATTTACACTGTGAGGTTATGTTGCGAATTGTTTTGTTATTTATAATGAAAAGGCCCGCAGATGCTAGGTAAGAAACCAGTCTAAACCGAGTACTGTATACAATAATAACCAATATCTCGGAGAATTTAAGACACCAAATTTTGGTTCAAGAGATTTTGCTTCTTCCCCACTATTAATGATATTTATCTCGCGTAGGGGGAAAAAAATTTGCCATATAAAGTCGACCACACGTTCATTATTATGACGCATTATTTCGCCTTAAAATGGATCAGAGTTGGATTTGTTTTAGTTTTTTCATTGATCATATGAATAAGTTATTTTTTAAATGCATCGTGCATTATTTAATCATAATTTTAATTTTTTGGCCCCCCCTTTGGTAAAAGCTGCCTACGCCCTAGCCTAGGGCAGTTCATAACAAGAACGGCAAGAGTAACAACAACAAAATAGCGAAAAGCAATAACTACAACTACAAATAAATACAAAGGTCTTGCAAGCGAAGCGCTACAAATTTTATGTTTATTACACCTTAATAATGCGTGTTTACAAACAAATCACGTTCATAGCGCAATCAACGCGCTGCAATCGGCATCGGACATGGGGATCGGGGATCGGGGCATCATCTACTATAACATGCGCATAAGCGCCTTGCCATCGTCCGACTGACAGAGTGCTCGCGTCTGGCATGGCGTGCTTAACTAACCGACCAACTGACGAACTAGAGGTAGATGATTGTAACGATGGCGACGATGGAACACGACAATGGGAGACGATGGCAGACGAGGACGTTAGCAGTGTCTAGCTGACTAGTCAGCTTCCCATCAACGTCAGCTGTACGGCTGGCTCACGCATGAGCACTCAAATTATATGGTAAAGGATTTTTATTGGTAGCTCGTAGCGTTTTTCGGTGTACAGTCATCGTGGTCATAATGCTCTGGCCTAGACTTGGGCAGCATCATGCAGCAGTTTCCGTCCTAATGGATGTCTAGCTTTGTGAGTGGTTTTGGCTGTGTGCTTGTTAGAGTGAAAAGCGTGGCCATGGGCAGTCTGTAAGTAAGTCGGTAAGTGAATGGGTTGCGCGTCCCATCTCCTGCGCTGCTCCAGCCCATGCTCCTCTATCTGGTTCTTCAGGTGCCATAATAGCCATGAATTTTCTACACATTACCGCCGTCTGGCAGTCAGCCCTACTCGCTGTCTTTGGGTGGGTGCGTGTCTTTCTCTCTCCTTTATAGCCAGAGGCGCTAGGCCAGGCGCATTGGCTGCACCTGCTTAGCACCAGAACAGTCGTGTGTCAGTATGTGTGTGTGTGCGACATGTCCTAGAGCATAATGCATTGTTTAAATAGACTTTGTGGGTATTCAAAAATGAATATTATCGCATTTGCTTTTTCGCAATCAATATTTTGTTCAATGGCGAGAGCTCCCTAGATGTAGATTTTTCTTTTTTCTCCCCCCTCTCTGCTGTTCCAGTATACAAGGCCACTCCTTAACGAATGAGCTTAGGCATGCCTGTGTACCTTTTTATGTATACATAAATACATAAATATAAATAACCTGTATATATAAATATAGTTTCTGGCTTGCATGTATACAAAGTTCAATGGATTTTTAAAGTTGTGCAACCCAGAGAGAATTAAGAATGCAATAAAGAGAAATTCATGCTGATTTAAACTTAAATATGAAAATACCATTTAAATACATAGTACATAGATTTCGAAATAACATACTCAGCATAAGCATAATGATTCTAGTAATAATTTCAACTGAAAACAAGAGAGAACGCTACAGTCGAGCAAGCCCGACAGTGTAATACCCTGTACCCAGGTAAACTTCCGTCACTGAGTTATATGCGCCCATAGCAGCAGTAAAAAGAGGAAGAAGAAGAGCGAACTTGTTGCGTTCATCTAGACGGACAGACGACGGACAGACGGACGGACATGTCTAGATCGATTTCTCTCGTCATGCTGATTCAGAATATATATACTTTATGAGGTCGGAGATGCTTCCTTCTGCATGTTACATACTTTGCACAAACCTAATATACCCTTTTTACCCTACGGGTACAGGGTATAAAAATACAATTACAATAAATATATGTATGGGACTGTCCTGTATGGACTGTACTCTTATAGGTTTAGTTAGTTTAGTTGTTAGTTATATAGAAAATCGCGAATAGCGGCGGAGTGAGGAGGGGGGGGGGGGGTGTATTTAAATAAAGGAACAAACTTGTCCTTTCTCCGGCTCAGGGGAATCTGGATACCAACTTTGTTTTTTCTAGCTGTCATACTTTCTGAGATCGTTGCGTTCATACAGACAGACAGACAGACAGGCGGACCGATGGCTAGATTGACTCGTTTTGTCATGCTGATCAAGAATATATTCACGTTGTGGGGTTTGCCACGTCTCCTTCTGCCTGTTAAATTTTTCACCTCTCACAAAACTAATATACCTTTTCACTCTTTGGGTACAGGGAATACAAAATGTCGGGACCACAAATAACACATAAATATTATTTTCTGTGTTGTCGCTACAAATTTAATGAAAGTACAGGGTGCGCCATCTTTTATGTCGATATGCAAACATTGAATATCCTTGAAAATAAACAACCGATTTTGAAGTATGAGATATTTATACCCTGTACCCAAAGGGTGAAAGGGTATACTAGTTTTGTGCGAATGTATGTAACAGGCAGAAGGAGGCGTGGCAGACCCCACAAAGTATATATATTCTTGATCAGGATGAGAAGACGAGTCGATATAGCCATGTCCAAAGTTGGTACCCAGATTCTCCTATGTCCGAGAAAGGACGAGTTTATTTTATTTTTTGGAATTCCCCCCCCCCCCCCCCCCCCCCCCCCCCTTCCTCCGCTACAGAATCGTCAATAGCGTCCACATTTCAAATGCTACCTAATCCAAACTTTGCACACATAATTTATATATAATTGTATACTGTTGTTTAAAATTTTATTCAATTTGGTCAATTCTAAGAAAAGTTATTAGCGAAAAAAATTCTCGCCAGTACAACTCCCCCAAACTGCAGCAACAAGTTCGCTCTTCTTCTTCCTCTTTTTGCTGCTGCAATGGGCGCATATAACTCAGTGACGGAAGTTTACCTGGGTACAGGGTATTACACTGTCGGGCTTGCTCGACTGTAGCGTTCTCTCTTGTTTTTAATTTAAATAATTATTCTACACATAGGTACAGAGTATTTAGAAATCGGCGCTCCCCTCCTATACGTCTGTATTATGTTAGTTATCGACACAATTTTAATTGAATTTAGCACGCTATGCGAAAGATTTAGGACACGAACTTGGTACAGCATAATTACAGAGTAATTACTGCTGGTGCTATAATTGATGTATTTTTTGCGATGTGCTTTTAATACATTTTTAATAACACTTTCTCTTCAAGCTAAGTTCAAACATTGCGCATGAAACTATTTACAAAAAATAATAGTAATAAAAAATAAAGCCTTGGCTTAAGACAATAAATGAACTTAACAAGATGCCAATACAACAACAACAACATAAACAATGCCAACAACAAATAAAACTGCAAAACCACCAACCAACCAGAAAAAAGCAAATAATGCATAACACTTTCTGAGCTAATCCTTGAGTTACAATTTTGAAAATAATCGTAATAATGAAAACTCAACCAATCGTTAACCTGCACTTAACAAGAATCTATCAAGGCTTCCCAATAATTCAAATAATAAACTAATTATACTACTGATATTGGGGATTTAGCAGCTTGAAATATAATATTTACGAGTATTAAAACTGCAAGTGTGACTTTTTTGTACAAAAATTGTTACAAGTATTTCTATTCTATTTTAAATAACAGCCGAATCCATTTTCAGTCACATATAAAGGATAATGCTGCAGCACCAAAAAAGAAAAAAATTTTAATGAAACATACTATGAAGGCATGAGTAATGGAATCAATTTTGGATTGCTTAAGTCACATGCAGCTTTATGAAAACTTATTGAAAATTCACTCTTTCTAAAAGGAAAGAGCAATGTTCAAACAAAGGAAGAATACAAAAATTAATGTTAATTAACCAAAGAGCGGCAAAGTATGTGCGAGAACTGAAAAGCAGAACAAATCTTTAATCACAACAACAAAACAAGCAAAAGTTATAATAGTAACAGCAACACGAAAGCAATCAAAATGCCCGCCGCATCAATCATACAACAACATCACCAGAAACAACTGCCAGGCTCATCATCAGCAGCAGCAACAACAAATGGTGGACCACGTGTCAGCTTCAATCGAGATGTACATGTGAAGCGCATAGGTCAGTGTGTGTTGTGACATCAACTATGTATAATATTAAAACGCCAGAAATAATCAGCTCACATTCACATCTAAAACTTAATGACAACAAAAGTAAACAGCAACAACAAATAAAGGAAAATCTCATTAATAACAAGTCAAAATTACTAACCAAAGACTACACACAAACATACCAAATAGCATATAGATACATATGTACATTCATATGTTGAATAAGCCAATTTTGGTCAATCAATGCTAACAACCTACGTTCCATTCAACTCAGCAGAAAACGTCGAGCAAACATAAATACAAACATCCAAATGTACATACATATAGTACGTGCACAGTCGTATAACTAATTAACTGAGAAACTTTTTGTTGACGTTCTCGTTCTTACCTTCGCGTGCACAAAAATGGTAAATCAAGCTTAACATTTGCACCTAATGTAAATTTTGAGTTCGTTTTCTATATATTTAACTTAATTTCATTGATATTTAACACACACACAAACATAGAAAAGTGGGTTCATTTTCATTGAAGCTTTTCCAGATTCTTCAAATATGAAACGTGCTTGATGCGCAACAAGTGGGCGAATAAGCCAGAACGAATGCCAAAAGCAATAACAATGCCGCCTCAACAATAAAATCTAGTTTACCTTGAGCGCTTGCACACATACATACACATACTATATATATATACTGGAACATATACAATCCATTTTAAATAAGTAGATATTTTATATGTAAGGCATTACAAGTAAAATAATAAACAATAAGAAAATAAAAATACTTACTTGAGCATCAGGCACCAAGAACAGAGACACTCAGACGCAAAGTATCACTTTGCACATCAGCATGCTAGGCTGTGCTGGACAGTGGAGCAACCTGTTAAAAAAGTATTTAGTGTTTAAAACCAGACATATGGTATTGGGATGCCGCAGTTTCAAGCCTTTAATTCTATAGAAACTTTTGATGCCTCAAATTAATGAGGTACACAAAAAAAAAAAAACAAATTGCTTGTGTGCTTTTGTTCTTAATTCATAGAACTTTTTTGTCAAAACAAAACAAAATAACCTACATAAAATGGTTCTGAAAGCGTGTTGCTGTATGACTTAAATTTGTTGAATTTGGAATGAGCCATCTTTAGGGTGATTCCATCTAAAATAACTTGTTAAAGGTCTCATATAAAAAAGTTAAATCATTAGTTTGCAGATTGAAAGGGCGAGTACTAAGTTACGATATGTGTCCTTATTAGCGGCTATAAGATATTTAAGGAAATACATAAAATTTTCAAGTGATTAGTGGACCTAAATATAAATTGTGAACCACTGTGACGCGGCTGTATCTACGCAAAAACGCATCAGTGACACTCGCAATACAGATGTGGCATGCCAAGTCTTGCCCAAGCCATGATTGTCTGTTTGTGCACAGCGTCGACTATATTATTATTGTTATGATTATGTCTGGCAGTAGCGACAGCAGCTGCAGCAGCAACAACAACACAAACAACTGCAACGACTACAGCAACAAAGTGCAGCAACTTTTCGCATTTAATTGCGCGGCAATAAGATTTATTTCATAGTTAGATGGAATTTATGGCGTCTGTCGCATTCGTTGCAGCCGAGCTCACGACGCCAAATGAAGAAATTAAAAATTGATTATGACAAAAGCGGTACAAATAAAAATTATTTAGCAGCCTTTAATAGATGCGACTGTTACACCACTGCCCGCAAGTAATTTGCATGTGTCACGTTCGTTGTCTGAGTCTTTTGTTTGGCTTATCCACATTTTCGTATACCTGTGCTGGTGGTTGCCAGTGCCACTGACAGAGTTTTCCCTTAATTGTGACAGCTTCAACTTCTAACTAATGATTAAGTTTGCAATTTTATAATGGTTCGGTATTGTTTTAGTCGTTAATGAATGGGCAACTTTTGCGAGTTGATCAGAACTGGTTATAGACCTGTTTACGTCTAATGCTAACGTAACAGTTGAGCCTGTCCCCGTATGCATTTTCTGTCTATAAATGTATGTTTATTTTAGGTTGTGCTCTTAGTTTTGGTTCAAGTAAATAAAATAAGTGGAAATGCTAAAGTCGGGTGCCCCGAATTGGAAATGCTCTGTAATTGTGTATGTCTAGAATAGTTACAAACTAAAAATTTTCTTACCGCTTTTAGCTTTGTTTGTTAACCAATCGACTTCGATCTTGGTTTTTATTATCTACGAAAGAAAACAAACGGCAATTGCATACTCGGTTTTATAAAATTGTGTTGAATCGGACTATTATAAGCATGTTATAATTCCATTTAAAAAGCATGCTGTTACGTGTTCTAAAGTATTTTCACCGCGTTCATGTTTTTAAACGCCAATTTCGTGATTGTGTTGTGACGGGCCGAAAAAAAAACAGGCCTATGCCCATCTCTAGCGTCAGTGTCCGAAGCTGTGTGCCTACGATTGAAACAAGATCGTTTTATGTTGAACGATTTTCTGAATTAACAATTCAGAAGAATTCTAAGAGTCATATCGTGTTATTTTTATAGCCTGTACCCAAAGGGTAAAAGGGTATACTAGGTTTGTGCGAATGTATGTAAGAGGCAGAAGAAGGCGTGGCAGACGCCAGAAAGTATATATATTCTTGATCAGGATGACAAGACGAGTCGATATAGCCATGTCCGTCCGTCCGCCTGTCCGAGCGTCCGTCTGTCTGTATGAACGCAAGTATCTCAGAAACTATAAAAGGTGGAATAACCAAACTTGGCATCCAAATTCTCCTAAGTCCGAGAAAGTACGAGCTTGAGTTTTTTTTCGATGCACCCCCACTCCCCCACAATTCGTGTTTTTCCATAACTACCGTAATTCAAATTTGGTTATTACATCCATTTAGTGATTATGTGTCCATATGTTAAGTTTCATCATGATAGGTCAATTAATGTGAACACGAACAGGGTATTTCAGAGTTGAGCCCACTCGACTCTAGTATTCCATTCTTTATTTATTATAATTTACAAAATCTTGTTATTTCTACAAATTATTTAAAGCTGCTTATGCAACTAATAAAGACCTTAAACGACCTTTCAAGAAGTCACAGCTGAGGAATGTAATTGCCACAACATTTCAATGCTTTTTGTTTTTGTTTTACTTTTATTTTGTTCACATGGAAATTGAAGAGAATTACGTGTAAAACGTAGATTTAATGATATTATAATTTGAGCGCAACATGCGGAGCTAAAAACGTAAACAATAAATTACACAGCTGTAGGGCAAAAGCTGCAAACAAAAAACATTTCATATACTATACGTGTATGTGTATTTATTCGTTGTCGAATGTTAAGTTGAATATAAATTATAATGCAGTCATATGCAAAATAACTAATTGTAGTTAATTTCTGCCTTTTCCACTCACAGGTAAGCCACGCTCTCTGCGATGATGTTGATGGTAATGATGATAGCAATAATGATGATGTTTATGCCAAAGCGGAGGCGGCAAAAATGGGCAACCTTGTTCAGCGACAAATTTGGAGAGGACTAGTTGAGCACTATATACTCGCAATAAACAAAAAAGTTAGCATTTTGCAGCTGGCCATGGTTGGGACCGTCACTGTTGTTGTTGGTTTTTTCATGATGCACTTGCATTTTGAAGGCGGACCAGTGAAGAAAGAAAAGGGAACAATGCGAATTGTAAAGTATAAAGTATAAAAGCTGTAGCAGCCTTTGTGTTATTAGCTGTTATTCGTTCTTGATATTATAACAGGCTACTGTCAATCATCGACCGACTGGCCAGCCACATATACATATATATATATACATATATCTGTGCACATAAATGGGTACCAGTGCGTGTACGTTGATGACATAATTTTCGTAAGTTATTAAAAAAGCGTTAAGAGAACGAGTTTCGTGCATATGGGCGACATGATGCCTTTGTAAAGTGTGTGTAGAGTAATGCTCTGAGGCCAAGTTTAAGAATGATTGGGTTGGCCGGCTTCTGCATGCTGTTAAACTATTGCCAGCATGCAAAAGCAAAAATTATGTCATTTTGTTTAGTTTAGGCTTAAGTGGCGAGTTAAGGGGTATAATCTCTTTAAGACATCTTCAGCTGTTAAACATGTGCCTCGTGCAGATTATAGGCAGCCTTAAATATTTTGTAAGTGCTGGTTGATGAAACAATACCAATTGTTTGCATTGTGTTAAGAGGTATTAAACAAGAGAGAACGCTACAGTCGAGCAAGCCCGACAGTGTAATACCCTGTACCCAGGTAAACTTCCGTCACTGAGTTATATGCGCCCATAGCAGCAGCAAAAAGAGGAAGAAGAAGAGCGAACTTGTTGCTGCAGTTTGGGGAGGTTGTACTGGCGAGAATTTTTTTTCGCTAATAACTTTTCTTAGAATTGACCGAATTAAATAAAATTTTGAACAACAGTAGACAATTATATATAAATTATGTGTGCAGAGTTTGGTTTAGGTAGCATTTGAAATGTGGATGTTATTGACGAAATTCTGTAGCGGGGGAAGGGGGGGAAAATTCCAAAAAATAAAATAAACTCGTCCTTTCTCGGACCTAGGAGAATCTGGATGCCAACTTTGGTTATTCTAGCTTTTATAGTTTCTGAGATCCTCGCGTTCATCCAGACGGACGGACAGACGGACGGACGGACGGACGGACGGACATGTCTAGATCGATTTCTCTCGTCATGCTGATTCAGAATTTATATACTTTATGGGGTCGGAGATGCTTCCTTCTGTATGTTACATACTTTGCACAAACCTAATATACCCTTTTTACCCTACGGGTACAGGGTATAAAAATAACTTGATGGACTCGTGTTAGACTACGTCAGAAGCATTAATAGCATTCCAAAGCAGCTGTGTAAACTCATTTCACAGTATTTATCTTACCACCCACCAAGTAGGTGCCGTAAAGAAAGAATGCGACATTCGAGCAAGTTCGACAGCGAAATACATATTGAAAATATATACATATTCTTTTATGAGGTAGGAGATGCCTCCTCCTGCCTGTTATACCCTTTACCGGTAGTTTAAAAAGGGTATGTTACGTTTGTGCAAAATATGTAACTGGCAAAAGGAAGCATCTCCGACCCCATAAAATAAATATATTCTAAACATGTCCGTTCGTCTATTCGTCCGTTCGTCTGGATGAACGGATGTATTTCAGAAACGGTTGAGTGCACATTAACAAACTTTGGTATATAGACGCTCCTGGTCCCTGAGCTACACGAATCTATTTTATTTTTTTTTGATTTTCCCTCCTGTAATTGAATTGATTCGTTGCATAATTATACCCTGTACCCGTAGGGTAAAAAGGGTATATTAGGTTTGTGCAAAGTATGTAACATGCAGAAGGAAGCATCTCCGACCCCATAAAGTATATATATTCTGAATCAGCATGACGAGAGAAATCGATCTAGACATGTCCGTCCGTCTGTCCGTCCGTCTGTCCGTCTGGATGAACGCGAGGATCTCAGAAACTATAAAAGCTAGAATAACCAAAGTTGGCATCCAGATTCTCCTAGGTCCGAGTAAGGACGAGTTTATTTTATTTTTTTTAATTTTCCCCCCCTTCCCCCGCTACAGAATTTCGTCAATAGCGTCCACATTTCAAATGCTACCTCAACCAAACTTTGCACACATAATTTATATATAATTGTCTATTGTTGTTTAAAATTTTATCTAATTCGGTCATTTCTGAGAAAAGTTATTAGCGAAACAAATTCTCTACAGTACAACCCCCACAAACTGCAGCAACAAGTTCGCTCTTCTTCTTCCTCTTTTTGCTGCTGCTATGGGCGCATATAACTCAGTGACGGAAGTTTACCTGGGTACAGGGTATTACACTGTCGGGCTTGCTCGACTGTAGCGTTCTCTCTTGTTATTTATGCAAATACGGGTACTTGGTATCGTCAAAGTTTTGCGCACTACAGCGGTTTTTATACCCTGTACCCGTAGGGTAAAAAGGGTATATTAGGTTTGTGCAAAGTATGTAACATACAGAAGGAAGCATCTCCGACCCCATAAAGTATATATATTCTTGATCAGCATGACGAGAGAAATCGATCTAGACATGTCCGTCCGTCTGTCCGTCTGTCCGTCCGTCTGTCCGTCCGTCTGTCCGTCCGTCTGGATGAACGCGAGGATCTCAGAAACTATAAAAGCTAGAATAACCAAAGTTGGCATCCAGATTCTCCTAGGTCCGAGTAAGGACGAGTTTATGTTTTTTTTTTTAATTTTCCCCCCCTTCCCCCGCTACAGAATTTCGTCAATAGCGTCCACATTTCAAATGCTACCTAAACCAAACTTTGCACACATAATTAATATATAATTGTCTACTGTTGTGTAAAATTAAAATTAATTAAAATTATTCAATTCGGTCAATTCTAAGAAAAGTTATTAGCAAAACAAATTCTCCCCAGTACAACCCCCCCAAACTGCAGCAACAAGTTCGCTCTTCTTCTTCCTCTTTTTGCTGCAGCTATGGGCGCATATAACTCAGTGACGGAAGTTTTCCTGGGTACAGGGTATTACACTGTCGGGCTTGCTCGACTGTAGCGTTTTCTCTTGTTATTTTCACAGTGAGTTTTTCCCATTATGTCATGTTTTAATGAGCTCTTGCATTTTAAATTAATTAATTAATTACTCAAATATCAGTTTGATTATGTAAGTGCCATCATCATGAAATGCGTGCCCCGAATTAGATTTTTGTTTGTTTTTGCAAATGTTTATACCCTGTACCCAACGGGTTAGAGGGTATACTAGTTTAGTGCGAATGTATGTAACAGAAGGAGACGTAGCAGACCCTCTAAAGTATATACATATACAGTGAAAACTCTCGGGACGCCGGACACGCACGGTTGGCCAATTTTTGTCCGCCCAAGGGGAGTGTCCGCATAAGGGGATGTTTTTAAAAAAAAGTGTCCGCCGAAGAGAGTGTCCGGATAAAAGAGGTGTCCATTAGGCAGGGTTCGTAAAATGCGGGCAAAACCCGTTCGGGCCCGCGAGAAATTCTGCCGCGGGTATTTTCGGGTCGCTGCCGACAGAGGCCGCGGGTACGATCGGGTCGTACATATGTATGTGTGATGTGTGAAATTTGTATGATGGTATGCTTGTGTGTATATATTTCAAGGTAAAATGTGCGCAAAGCATTTCATCCCTTATAGCCTCACTCAGCAGATTTGTCTGCGTTTGCATAGTGGTACCTGATACTAAATTTCTGAATGAATGTCATTCGATTTTTTTTGGCTATAGGAAATAAAGAGATCATTTGCAAATAAATAAACTTGTTACTAAAATATTTTTTACTATTCGAAAGAAATTTCGTTTATTAATTCCGCATTTAGTTTCGCTATTAAAATATCGCTTAATACATTTGGACTTAGTCTATTTCTTAATTTAGTAAA
The DNA here is from genome assembly GCF_003285725.1 of Scaptodrosophila lebanonensis. Lineage (NCBI taxonomy): Eukaryota > Metazoa > Arthropoda > Insecta > Diptera > Drosophilidae > Scaptodrosophila > Scaptodrosophila lebanonensis. Next base: position 15,221 of record NW_022060529.1, read on the forward strand.
AATAAGGGGTAACGCGCTAAAAGCCCTCTCCACTGACACCTGAGTTGCTGGCACAGCCAACGCAATTTCCGCTATTTGTGCCAGCTCGGGTTCACTACATTGAAGAGACTTCCAGTGCAGCAATATATCATCTTCGAGGCATAGTCGTTCACCAAATTGAAGATTGTGAAAAATACACTAGCATATGTGAATCGCTGCAGCGAACACCAAATTTTAGTCCAAGATGCCTTATGTGAATACGCAGAAAATGTGCATTTTGGAATTTCCCTCCCTCCCCCCTCTCCCCCGCAAATCGTAACTCCCGTAATTCTTGGAATTTCGAACTAAAATTTTGGAAATATCCCCAGTTGGTTGGCGCTGCCTGCGGCTGTTGTTGATGCTGGTACTTTGGTTCACCTCACACATGTTTACACAGGCACGAATAGATGCGCATAGGCATACATACACTCATACTCACACAATTATACACCATTTACGTGAGTTCGAATACCGAGAAAGGTAAAATCGATAAAATTTTTTTTTAATTTTCATAATTTTTTTTATTTTCTATAATTATTGTAAACATATGTACAGAGTATTTTAAAGTCGGGACACCCGACTTTAGCTTTTTTACTTGTTTAATATTTAACTTAATTTATTTAATTTAAAAAAATTATTTAAAAAATTGATTGTTTTTGCGGGAGTGGGTATAGGGTATTTAAGAGTTTAGCACACTGTTTTCATTTAATTTCTTCACTCAAAGCTTGCTGTGAATTAATTTGTGACCAACATTTAATTTAATTTGCTCGTGCTTTTGTATTAATTTTATAGCTTTGTTTGTACATTTGTTGGTACACTTTATTGTTGTTGTTGCTTGCTTGGCATAACTTTTGCTTAATTTATTCATATCTGTCGCTACTTGAGGCGCCCGCATGATGAACGGATCGCTCCTTTAGCTATTGCCCTGCACTCTGAGTCGGGCAACATGCTATTAAAATGCCATTTCTGCTTTTTATAAATTAATCATTTGCATATTTTTCATTGTACGGTATAAGTGTATTGCATTGCGTATTTTCATTATGATAACAATATATTTTTGCTTTGTTTTGTGGTCGCTTTTGTTGTTCTCTCTGTGGAAGCCCCATAAGCAAAGAAACTTAATTAATAAGACTCATTTTGGCTTGGCCTGCCCACAATATCGCACTATTTTGGTTTTGTGACATTGCCATGGTCAGTCCAATGAGCAGTCGGAATAGCAGTCGGTGAAGTTGGAGCAGTCGTTAGAGCTGCTTACCGTGCCAGTACCGCTTTACGTTTTAGCCAAGACTCTTTGTGGCCAGTCGTTCAGTCAGGTTCTTTGCTTTGTTGGCATTGGGTGTCAGTGTCGCTTGTGAGTTGTTGTTGTCGATGTTTTTGGTTGTATTTATTAAACGTGTGTACGGTTAAGATGACACATTATTAAGTTACATCGAGGCATATTGAAAAATAGGTAAATGGCATGGTTGAATAATATCAAAAAGTTAAATTTAAACTCTCAATCGAACTTCAAAAAAGTGCAAAAATCGCTTTAAAAATTCAAAGATTACGTCATTTGTTTGTCAATTTATTCTGTGTATGTATTGAAATGAGTGTCATATTATTTTTAGCACATTTTGTTTTTAAGACTTTGGCTCTTATTGTTGTTGCTGTCGTTGTTGCGATATTTTTTTTTGCTTAGCCTTTGTTGACAGCTGGTGGGTCAAAACAAGTTTGTCGCTTATTTCTTTGTGGCATTCTTTAGCGAAAGTTTATATTTGTTTTGAACGCTATTAAAGATTGGCCTCTGTGTCCACAATTACAAAAACAACACCATCAGCAACAATAAACTAAAGCTTGGCTTGCAATTTTAATTGGGTACACGACATTAGGACGGTTGTGTGTTAATTAAAGTAATACATATGTATATACGATTGTTTATATGCAGATTGGCTGAAATTCAAGGACGACAATATTTGCTTTGATGTGATTAGAAATTGCAGCCTACGGCATCGATAGGCAGGGGCATCAAATTATTCCCATATAGAAATGAATACGATGCAATACGCGATCTAGATAAAGCCACGACCGACCTAAGCTGCCGCCGACAAATGAAAATGAAAGTGCGCACAGGTTAATTGAAATGCCTTACAGGCGTGTCCATTGCCCGTTGCACGTCACCCATTGCCTTGTGAACGTGCATATCGCGCTCACATGTGGCATATGCAACTGCCACATGGGGGCCAGTGAACGGCCCTGAGCTTTGAGCTACTCATGGCTCGGCAGGGTAGTCGCTGCCTGATCGCCTTTCGCGAGTATGTTGCATGCTTGGCATGCCACTTAATAATGCGCATGCGGCAACTTCGGCGTTTCGTTTGGCTCTTTCGGCAGCAGTAGCTTATATCTGAATAATGTTGTTGTTGTTATTGATGTTTTGTGCAAACACAATGTGCGTTGTAATGTGGCAGAAAAGCAGCAGGCAATGCTTCTGTTGTTAATCACTGAATGCCACAACTACCGGCGAGGCAGCTCAAGCGGCAGCTAAAAGCGCCTTATCGATTTGTTGACATACTGTAAACGTGTTGAGGATAAAGTCACTTAGAGTCAGTACTCTTGGCTGAGCTAAAACGTTTCCCTGATAATATTTGACATGGGGAGACTTACCTCGGCTCGGCTGTTGTGATCAGCTTTATGGTCTGTGGTCAAGTGATGCTAATGAGAAATATGGATGAAGCAAACATGAGAGTCAATGATCAGTTCAAACATGAATTTGAGTTTAACTGAGAAATTGTAGACAAAAGAATTATATTGTAGAATCAGAATTATGAATTCAAATTCACCTCTCTTTGTTTCGAAAAGCACAGACATCTGCATAAATGATCTTTTAAAAAAGCATCAAGTTTGTTACATAATGTAAAAGGTTTGGGTAAAGTAAAAAAAGATGTTGACATATTTTTATTAAATTAAACAAAATTTTCACAGCTTTGTTTCTTTTTATACTCTGTACATGTAATGTACAAGAGTATATTAGGTTTGCGCGAGCTGAAAAATGTAACAGGCAGAAGGAGGCGTGGCAGACCCCACAAAGTATATATATTCTTGATCAGCATGACAAGACGAGTCGATTTAGCCCTGTCTGTCTGTCTGTCCGTCTGTCCGTCTGTCCGTATGATCACTTAGATCTCAGAGACTATAAGAGCTAGAGACACCAAATTTTACACAAAGATGCCTTATGTGTGTACGCTATACGAGTTTGTTTTATTTTTTGGATTTTTCCCCCCACTTTCCCTCTATGGGGGTTTTCCCGATTTTCCATTCGTATAATCGCCTATATCTCGAAGACTATAAGACCTAGGAACACAAAATTTTAGTCCAAGATGCCCTGTGTGAATACGCAGAAAATGTATATTTTGGAATTTCCCTTCCTTCCCCCTCTCCCCCGGAAATGCGATTTTCTCTAACTCCCGTAGTTCTTGGAATTTCGAACTAAAATTTTGGAAATACCCCCAGTTAGTTATTATGTGTCCGTATGCCAAGTTTCACTATGATAGACCGATTTAACAAGAAGTTATATCCATAAATATATTTGCTGTTGCAGCGCTGCTCAAGTGCTACCCAAGCGCTGCCCGCGGCTGTTGTTGATGTTGCTGTTTAGTTGACTACGAAAATGCTTACACAGACACAAATAGACGCGCATAAACATACATACACTCACATAGACGCAATTGCTTTGTATATGTGCAATTATATACCCTTTACTTGAGTTCGACTACCGAGAAAGGTAAAATCGATCAAATTTTTTTAAATTTTCTTATTTTTTTTTCTATAATTATTGTAAACATATGTACAGAGTATTTCAAAGTCGGGACACCCGACTTTAGCGTTTTTACTTGTTAGAGCTACTTTATTTTAATAGAATCGATCCAAAATTCGCAGAAAGCCGGTATAAGATTGATTTAATGAAGAGCAAGCTTTAATCTAACCCAACAGAATAAAGTTTAATAATGAGTGCAGACATGTGTTTAGCTCATGCAGGGACTATGATTAGTAAGCAAAACATTCTCACGATAGAATGGCGTTGATAAAAACCATAAGTAATATAGTTCCGGGGGTAGCAATATTCTAATTTGGGTAATGACTTAAGCTATAAATATATAATAAAACTAGAACCTCTTACATGGGTATTGAATAGAACTTCAAAATATGCTAAGCAGTTGCACAGTTAAAGTTATTTTATATTTAAAAAATTAATAATCTTTTAGAAGGGAAATAGTTTTCTCCATATTTTATGATTCGGGCTGAAGACTGATGACAGATCATGAAACATTTGACATCATGGCTTCTAAAAAAGGAATGCGACTGTCCATAAAACTCACTCTCTCTCTAATATTCATTCTTTTGGTCTTTGATTTCGCTGCCCGACTGCTTCAGTGAAAGTCGTACTGTGGGGCACTAATTTTTAACGTCATCGAGCACGTTTCGTGTCGGCATCGATTTAAAAATCCAAATGGCATAAAAAACGACATTGCTATTATTTATATGACTTGGTCAGTTGTGTTTTTCTCTCTCGATTTTGTGATTTGGCTCACCTTGACTATCACGAAAGCCAAATTACGCGCCAACCGAATCGTATAGAGAAACCGGAACAAGCAAGTGCCAAGTGAGCAGCAGTGGGAGGTCGGACCAGTTAGCTGTCACTGCTCATTGAAAAAGTGGATCAGATTCCTTATCGCCAGAGCAGCATTTCCAAAAATTAATGCACAGAAAAGTCGTGTTTGCAAACTTGATTTATTTTGTTATTTGTATGAGGAGGGCACCCATAATATTTTCCATTTTTCAGAAATTTGCTATTTAGTCGTCGCACTGATATGAAATGGGTAACACCCATAGAAGTGTTTATTTAACAAGAAAAATTAAGTTGGCTGAGGTATATTGTTACACTTCCTTATACCCTGTACCCGTAGGATAAAAGGGTATATTAGTCTTGTGCAAAGTGTAAACCAGGCAAAAGGAAGTACTGTCAACCCCGCAAAGTATAACATATATTCTCAATAATCAGCATGATCAGAGAAATCGATCTAGACAGTGTATACATATCAAGCTTGGTTAATGTGCGCTCAGCCGAAATCCGGGCGTTTCGTTTATCCAGACTGATGTACGAACGGACATACTGACATGGCTATATCGACTCGTCTTGCGTACTGATTTATGGATTGGACAAATATTGTGATAAATATCAAAGGCATATTGATTTTTTTTGTCCGTGTGTGTGTAAGGGTTTCCAACTCTCTAACTTTCTCTCTCTTTCTCTTCCTCCTGCTACACTCTTATGCCATTGACGCGTTGGGTGAGCAGTCATAGAGCCCGTTGGCTCATTAAGTGGATCAACGATTAGATTAATGAATGGCTTTCAGCGCCTTGCCAGGTGTTGTTGTTGCTGTTGATGTTGGGTTTGTGGATATTGCTGTTATGCTAATCAATCAATCATGGTAGCTAAACAGTTGTTTCTTTGTTATTTAGCTGGAATAGCTCAAGTGCGGGATCTCGTGCAGCCCAAAACTGCATCTTGCGCTGAAGTCACAACATGTACAGTTAGTCAGGCATTAGTTTCACTGCCACATGTCCAAACAGCCGCCGCAAACTGTCGCTTAATGAAATTTATGTTTTCCTGCTGCTGCTGTTGTTGTTGTTGTAACTCATCACAAAACCTGCCGCAATGCCGTTGCTAAATAAAGCGCAGCTTCAGTCAGTCGGCCCTGTCAGCAATAGCAGCAAAAGTCACACTTGCAATAACAACAAACGGCACATGCCAACAACTTGATGAACATACGAGTGAGCGGCCGCCCCGTTCCTCCCAGCTTGAAACGCCGCAGAGCATGCCGTCTTCGGCCTGATCGCATTCGCAGCCGAAAGGCATCTTATACACATGGCTTGCAACATTTTACCTTGACACATATCGCTTGGCAGTTGTTGCTCTGCTGTTGCTGTTGTTGTTGTTATGGTTCATAGTTGGAGTTGTCTGTTAGTTTCCCATGCTCATTGTTTTTCATCAGATAGGGTGCTGCTGCGTGGGCGGGCGGCTGAGACCGCAAGTTGGCAGTTAGTGTGTTGGCACAAATTTTGATTTGAAAGGCAAATTTAATGTTCTATGCAAAAAAAAATGTAATTTGGGCTACAAAAATACTATACCATTACATTTCGTATGTTTCGTGCTGGGTTCAATCACATCCCGCATGAAAAGTTGAGCTTTAATAGGCAAAGGCAAGACAGTCGGATCATAAATTCGGCAAACTACTTTTTGTTGTTAAATCATTTCGATACGAGTGAAGCAAATTTGACACACAACACGCCTAGTTGTCATTTTTCATTTGTTGAAGAATTACTTTGCCAGCAGTTCCATTAACTGCGGAATAAACTTTGTCCAGACACAGGCCAACACCGATATCAAACGCAGACCCAAGCCTAGGCTCTAGCATTTGGCGTCTCATTTTGCTTTGCAAAATAGCGCTATTTGATTCTTGTTATTGGTTTTGTGGGAGTGGTTTGTTGTTATTCTGTTGACTTTTAAATGAGGCAGGTTGTGCAGTCATATATACATACAAGTATTATACATACATACTCGTACATATATCAGTGGTAGCAACGAGTTTTGTGCAGGTGAATGGCCAGAATTGTAGTAGTAGCCACAATTGGATGATGTGGACAATTTGCATTTACAAACAAACTTTATGAAAGAGTTATTCTTGATAAGTTATATACATATATGTTCAATATTATCAAAAATTCCGATGTTGTACTTCAATGTGATATTTCTCTAGAGTACTAATCGGTTCTATTCCATGCTCATTGCATTAAGCATTATGATGCTATGGTAAACGATTTCAGAGTTCTGTTAAGTAAACTACTGTAGTTTTTGTTTTTGCATAAGTAGATTGGATCATAGTTTGAGAGAAATTCTCTCAACTAAATAGTTAAATCCCCGAACGAGCACGGCGACTTCCAATATTTTAAAAGAGAAATTCCTTTTCAAAATGAATATTTTGACAAAACTAGAAAGAAGAGCATAGTCTGAGAGGAATTACATTGTTATTTAAATGGCTGTAATGAAAATTTGAATGATTTGGGAACATTGAAATAATTATCTGTCTAGACATGGCAAGCTGGAAGCAGCATTAAATGAACGCTGACTCTTAAATTTGTTTTTTTATCTGCTGATCTAGCAATGACTTAGGCAACAAACTTGCAATACTACAAGTATAATGCAGGTGTGCTCATTCTTGGCATCAATTGGATAGCAAGTGTGAAGATATAAGGTGCGTGTAGTCTCAATCTTGTGCTGAGTAATGAGCGTTGCTGTTGTGGCCTGCCAAAGAGTAAGATGGTAGAAAAGTAAAGCTCACGAATCACCCTTGTTATCGTTTTTTGTTTTTGTTGCTGTTATGGCCTGGAAATCTTGTTTTCATTATGATGCTCGTTTTCTTGCTTGCGACGCCGTTTTTGATGCTGTTGGTGCTGCTTTAGATTTAGCTTTAGCTCTTAGAGCGGCACGTTTTTTGTTTTCGGCGTATTAAATAATAATAATTATTATGAAAAATTGAGGAAGTGGAAAAATTTTGATGTGCTGGCGCGACTACATTCGATAGAATCTAGCGTCTCAATGGCTGATAAATCGGTCGCTGTTTGAGGGCACTTCAATGGCTATTAGCGCTTACAGCGCCGGATTACAGACTAGGTAAACTACCTTCGGATGGGAACAGAGCAGCAAGACGTGGGTTAAGCGAGGAAGCTGCTTTGACTGCCGCTTTTGTTGCGGTTGTGACTCTAGCGGGTTGCCTTATTTAGCAAGCAGCTGTGGCCAATTCACACTTGTATTGGGTATATTTGCCAACAACTCTCAGTTGGTGGACATTTGCGCGCGCACGTATTACATCATCATGCACTGTTAAAGTCACTAAAAGTCTATCCATAAGGCAGTATCAGTCTATATGGCAACTACCGATGTGGTAATTGTCTTTACATGCACAGTAACATTTTGTTGTGAGTGCGGTTAGGCATGGGGTAACAAATGAAGTCTAATTTGAATGTTTATTAAAATTTGAATGTAATAAATTAAATTAAATACTTTATATCAGGGCCTGCAAATAATGATTATTTTGTTATTTTTAAACGAGGAAGAAACTTTGAGAAAGATTGTCTATCAATTTTCACCATGATTTATATTTCTTAATTTTTATTCATTCACTATTCATTCAATGACCAAAACTGCCGGCCGATTCACAACAAAATAAAATATATTAATAAAAACTGATTTTTAGAGGGTAGTGTGGCGATAATTACAAATACAATTTAAAATCAAATACGGCAATTGTTCTAATATTTATAATAATATTTATAAATTAAGATATTACGAGTATGCCATTTTGATGAAATTTTCTATAAGTTAGTTACACTTGTAACGACAGTTTGTAGCAAAGTTAACAAGGTATTACTTTGATTTATTTTGAAACTTTTAAAGTGCAGTATTATTTGAATTTAAATTAAATTGATCTCCTGAGCAACATTAAGGCAGCTTCCATAAATTTATAATACATTTCTCCATTTCTGTTCACAGGCAAGCGCAACAACGAACCATCTGAGTACGACTACGAAACAACTAACCTGCAGCCTATTGGCAGCACACAGAGCTATCATCAACTACCACCTGACATTAATCCCGAAGACATACGTAAGGAGGCTGCATTAGTTATCGAGCAGGCGGGCAGCCATCAGAGTAAGGCCCAAAACGGTGATAACATACCAACTTTTAGGGTGAAGCAGAAACGCTCTACTAACGCCGATTCCAGCGCCAATTCCAAGCGTTTTCATTCACTGCCTAGCCGTGGTAAGAAGGGTAAGCCAGTGGCGCGTAGTTCCAGCGACGCGGCTGCTAAGAAGTCAGCCAAACGACCCTCTATATTCAGTCTCTTTAGTCGTAAAAGCGACACGAATGTCAGCCAATTAGAGCGAGATCCACGCTTCGAAGACGGGGGTGGCAGACGCTTAGTGCGGAGCAAAAGTGATGTAGGTAGCATCAAAGACGCAAGGAGTAGAGCTACACTTAGCAAGAAGGTGCCAGAACTTTCCCAAAACAGCAGCAGTCCAGCAAAGCAGCAGCTTAGTCCCATTATAGAGCAAACGCAGGGGGAGGATTACTTTGAGGAGCAGGACTACCAGAGGGAACGCCGCAAATCGGATGCTGTGACCGTGCGCGAGAAGTATGAGAGCGGACTAAACGAGCTGTTGTCCCGCAGCCGTTCCAAGGCAGAATTGGACGGACCGCTACTGAACAAGAGCACCCTGCGACAAGGAGGCATTTCAGCTGGCATTCGAGATCGTATTGAGACGCTGCAGGCCAAGAGCAGTGATAATATGCACAGCTCACAGCTGCCGGCGGAGCGCTTGCCGCTCACAAAGGGCAGAACTGTAGATGGACTAGTAAAGCGCCTGTCAATGGAGCGCTTTTCCCCACAGCCGTTGCCCATTACACAGCCCGCTTTTTCCTATATTCGACCCAATGAAGGCATCACCTATGCTCAACTGGATTTGAATCTGGGCGAGGAGACCCGTTCTCCACCCTCGCGTGATATACGCACGCCAATCCGTGAGTTTGCACCCACAAGACCACCAAGGGCTACTGATAGAGTTGCTCCCATCCAAAGTCCTGGAAACTCGCCCACTTACAATTTTAATAGTCAGAATGGACATCACACACCGCTGGCTAAACGACTGAGCGCTTCGCACTCACCCTCACCTTGGCAGCAGCTCAGTCCACGCAATTTAAGCGATGAGGACGAGGGATTGGGTTTCGAGACGCGTAAGCTGTACTACGAGGATGACCTCTCTAAGAATAATAGGGCGCGTGACCCAGAGCGACGTGAGCCGCCTATTGTGCCTGTCATTAGAAGTGTCAGTCCAGCGCCATATTTAGACGAACTGGGATATAGACGCGCCCAGCTGGAAAATCGCATATTAACTCGTCGTTTTGGCGAAGCGGCCACTCTAGACCGTCAGCACAACTCCCATACAGCCGTATTTCTAAGTCAGGAGAGGGAGCGGGAACGAGAGCAGGTAGCTGAGACGCGTTATCAGAATGAAATGCCAAGTAAATATGTGACAGAAGACTCCCCTTTCAACGAGCTCAGTTCATCCACGTTGCCCAAAGTGGGAAAGACTTCTCGCTATCGGCATACCAAGTATTATGATGACGGCCGTGGTGGAGTTAAAGAAACTTTTGTGCGAGAAACGCAATTAAATGGAACAGGCAAGCCACAGGTGCGTGAGTCACGACATCGAGAGCGCATGGGCTCAGTACCCCGAGACTTCCAACAAATCGAGCGGGCCGCAGAACATGAGCCGAAAAGCTTGGACTCACAACTAACCGGCACGGATCAGTATCGGTCATCACCGGAGTTAATGCAAAGATTTGAGAATGGTATAGAGCGGGGACAGTTACCGCAGGACTATTGGCAGAGCAGTCTGAAGCGGGACAAGTTGCAGCAACGTAGTTTCGATAAGGGTGATTCGGGAATTGAAAACGATTTTCGCAAGGAATCTTTCAATGGCGACTTAACCACAAGGTATTGTAAAAATATTCATAACCTAATTAAGATGCATATGTACATATATATAACAAGTGGAAAAGCTGAGATCGGGTGCCCCGGCTTAGAAACCTAGGTACGGAGGGTGTTGGAAGTCTCGAAAAGTTTAAAAAAATTAACAAAATAAAAAAAATAAGATTTGTTGTACCAATCATTAATATGGCAGCTATATGAAAAAGATCAGCGATTTGAATACTTCATAATATCATGTGGTACTATATAAAACTCATTAAAAAACATTTCCTTAAATTATCTTCGTAAGCAAAGCAACAGTGATTTTCCCCCGTTTGGTCTTATTGCAACTACATAAAAAAATCAGGACGAATAGTCGGACATATATATATATATATATATCGATTAATCTCGTCACACCTGCTTCTGCATGTTATATACATTTGGAATTTAGACATTCTAGTATACCCTAGACACTTCGGGTAATACAATACAAGAAATAATTGTGCACATTATAGACTATAATTATTTTTTTGATTTTCCCCCCACTTCCCCCCTGATAGGGATTTTCCGATTTTTCGTTCGTATAATCACCTAGAGACACCAACCTAGGGACACCAAATTTTAGTCCAAGATAGATGATGAAAATTTTGGAATTTCCTCCCTCTCCGCCGCAATCGCTGATTTTCCATAACTCTCATATTTCGTCGAATTTTTGACTCAAATTTGGCAAATACCTTCAGCTAGTGATTATACGTCCGTGTGCTAAGTATGATACGCCGATTTAACTGGAAATTATAGCCGTATATTTAATGTCAGGCCAAGCACTGCCTGCAGCTGTTGTTGCTGTTGCTGCTTTGCACAGGCACACGAGACATACACAGACACACACGAGACACACACAAACACACACAAACACACACATACACGCATAATTATTCTTTACATACGTACAGTGTTCTTTACTTGTTTTAATATAAGACCGATCTATTAGCCTGTTTTCAATGTACTTTTCGAATATTTTCCATCTGATTATATTTCCACAGATGGCGTAAATGGACGCCACTGGATGATATTAAAGCTTGCGAATCCTTTTTGCGCAAGGAGTGTCGGGATAGCGCTCAACACCAGCAACTGCAGCGACAGTTTACACAGGCGCGACTGCGCCGAGATCATAGTTACGTGTATCGTGAACGTTCCATTGACGATGGCTCCCATTTTGATCCACATCTGGACAAATATCCAGTGGCCACGAGCACCTTGCGGCACCGTGAGCAGCACTTGCAAATTCGACATGAGAGCAACAACAACAACAGTAGCACGCTGAAACGAAACAAGAAGCTGGGAGGCTTTGGAAAAGTCAAGCAGCTGCTCACGGGCAGCGGCCATAATCAGAGCAGCAATGGCGGCAGTGGACGCAGCAGTGGGAGCAATGTGTCCAGCAGTAAAAAGGATACACAGTCGCATCTTACAAATGGAAATAGCAGCACACTGAGTCGTCGCACCACTGAGAAAGACAAAAGCAGAGACAAGGACAAGGAAAAGGAACGCTACATGGTCAGAGAGGAGGAGATGCGTTCGCGCTACCGCGAGCATTATGCGCCAAATGAAGAGACCTCACGCGAACCAAAGGTGAGTGAAAAAATGTAAATAAATCTGATCTGAAATATGAACGTCACAACATTGGGAAAGTATTATTAATGTTTTTCAGTTGAGTCTTGCTTTAGTAATTTTGAACATTTTTCAATCCATTATATCTTCTTGGGTATTTGAACTCACTTAAAGCTACACCCTTTACGTGGGTTCTGTGTGTTGTACAGAGTAGACCCAGAGCAACAAGAACTGCTTCAGCAGCGCTTGGGCAGAGATTGACGTATCAAGATGAAACTTGGTGCTTGTCCGATTTTATTTAAAAACTCCAGGAATTATGGGAGTCATAGAAAATCACTCATACTGGGGGAGTAGGAAGAAAGAGGACAATTCTCGGACTAACTGACTGACTTCTATCGAGCTTAGTGACTGCTTGGATTACTAGCTCAGAAACATATTGTTTTAAATGCCCATTCCTACCTGGTGGAGTCTCCTATTGTGTCTGCTTATGCTGCTTAGGCTCACTCTCCCAAAGTTCCAGTGAAATTATAGAAGCGGTCTTATCAGATGGCACGACTATGTTACCCGTTATAAATACTGAGTCAGATAACCAGAACGATCCGGAAACAGTGTTGGTACAACCCTACAATATACTGGAAGCCCACACGGATATATATTTGCCAATAAGCATTACCACAAGCGAGTAAAATTGAATACTGTTGTGAAAATTGAAGTGAAAAAAAAAAACAGTTTGTAAAGTTCGATTTGAAGAGTTGTGAGAAAAATCAAAATATGTCAAATTTATAACTTATAAAACTAGTTCCACTTCAAAGAATAATTTGGTTTGATTTTATATGCCTACTTCTACCAATGTTCGGCTGATCGTCTATAAAAAGAATACAGCTTGTAAAGTTCAATTAGAAATATTGTTAGAAAAGTCAAAAGTTAAAATTTAAGAAAAGAATCAGTCATGAATGAGATGCGTCATCGATATTGCTAATCTTGAAATGATGATCGTTGCCATGCCGTGCATTGACCTAATCAAGCCCTCCTCACAAGCACTCATTTGGGCATGGTCAGATATTATTAATTTCGTATTAATCAAGATCTGTGCGTCACAGTGACGGCCGTTTCGACTTACAATAGACGTGGCTTTTAACTCGCATTACGCGCGTGTTTTTGCAATTGTTCTGCTTTGTGTGTTCGTAATTATGGCCAGAGAGTGTAGAGTGGTTGATGCAGCTGTTCGCTTGCGCGCCTACTTCCTGCTAAGCTACCGCCTAGGTGGGTGTCTGGTTCATGTCCAAATACAAATACAAGTACAACTCGCATGTCAGCTCCAAAATGAGCCAAGTCAAGTCTGACCAGACCTGGCTTCAGCTTGGACGTAATCAAATCAAGACGTAGCCATGTCGAGCTATTGCAAAATCCATAAAAAAATGCTTGAAATGTGTGGATAATAAACGACGACCAAGTGGCGTGTTGGCCACATAGAAAAAACAAAAAATTCAAAGATATTCTGCGACGAGGCGTTGCTTGAATTTTGAGCAAGAACAAAAGCGCGAAACAAAGCCCACGCAGCAGCTGTCAGCTCACTCAGTTAGTCAGTCAGTTAGTCAGTCATTTAGTGGGGCGACGTCGACTCGTAAATTAAAAAAGCTGACAGGTAAGCGACAAACGCTTGAACTCACTCAGGGAATCAAGAGGCGGGTACTGCTAACGTAGCGTATGCGATATGAATTAAATTGGCACACATTTCGAATGGAAAACGTTTCCAGCTACTGTAACTATCACTATACACTACACATCATCCACTGGCAGTCGCAGCTTCTGCAGTTTCAACAGCTTTGGCCTTCCCGTAAAGGTGTTGGCTTGCCATGGTAGCCAGATTGCACAATCACCAAGAATGCACAGATCCAAGCCCAGTTGGCACTGCCTGCCACTTAGTTGCTGACAAGCTTAGTTAATTTGCAATGCTTGAGCGATTTTCTGGGCGCTGTAGCGCCAGAAAGCTTGGCCAGACCTTGGCTGGGCTGAGAGCCACCCACTTGCTTTGGAGGATGTTGCTTGTTTGCTTTGACCGCTGGCGGATGTTGCTGCAAGCGTTCGCCGTTTGTCTCACTGCTTGTGGGCGACTGAGAATAAAGTAGAACAACATTTTTGTACTCTACAGAGCTGGGTAGTAGATCAAAAAAGCTAAAAAGAATTACAATTACGTGAGGAATAAAATATCTTAATTTATTTATTTATTTCACCGACAAACAATGCAGTCGATATAAAAGAAAAAAGAAATATATATATATATACAATTTACTTTACTAAAAGTGGAAAAGCTAAAGTCGGGTGCCCCAACTTTGAAATACTCTGTACTCTATCGAATCGTTTTGTTATACTGATCATGATTATGCATACTTTGTGGGGTCTGCCACGCCTGCTTCTGTGTGTTGCATACATTTCCACTAAGCTTACAGGGTATACACTGCATGGCATACCATATTCCTAATTTCGGTTGGTTCTTGGGACACCATAGTCTGCGGGATCTGACCGTCTACGGCACTCATTATGAATATCATAAATTCTGAACGCGATGCCAGCATATTTGAGTGTCATTACCATCCCGTGGGGCAGGGTCGCATTGTTCTGGGCGGTCAGCGTGTTTGTGTGCGTGCGTGTGAGGCCTATCGGCATTTGGTTTATTGGATTCCAAAAAGGTGTGGCTCCAATGCATAAAGGAGCTCAAGTTTGAAGTTGAACCGTTCTCAAAGTGCTGGAATATGGCACTCAAAGTTTTGGCTGAAGTGGTAAATATTTCTGTATAATGTGTGCCCTTACGTATACGTACATATATGTTTATGTACATATGTACATATGTAGTTATATTTATGTATGCGTGTAGCTGGGGATAAAATCACATTCAATAAACGCTTTAGAGAATTCTCCATCTTAATAAAAATTTAAATTTATTTCGTGTCAACTTTAGGCCGTACATTCTACTCGGAATTTTGTGCTAATTAATGCCAGCTGACATTTTGCTGTTAGCTAAATTATAGGCAAAAGTTGACAATAAACTACTTATATTGCTGGCATATAAAAGATTCTAAAGCTGAAGGTATTTCTCTATTTTTATATTTACATATTTTAAATTTGGTCTCTTTGGCGTTTAATTTGTTTGTGGGCGCTCATTGATTTGATTCGATTTTATTATTGCTATGCTCGTAGACATTTTAAATAGTTTTTCTTATTGTTGGTTGTTGTGCGAGATCAACAGCTATAAATCGTAGAATAGCAACCATATTAACGAGCGCACTTACAGCCACAAAAGCTGCTGTCCCTAATTCTCGTACAATTTAAACCGCAACTGGTCCAAAGCCTAAAAAACCCAAAACCAATAAGCGAAATCGCAAATGGCAAAACTAGTTTTCTGTGTGCAACGTGATATAGTTGTTGTTGTTTCTGCTGTTGTTGTTGCTGGTTGCTATTGTGGCAAGTGTTGCGCCCCCACAAGCCCCAACCACTCATTAGATTGACTTGACATGGAGTGTGACATGGCCTATGCTCAAGCAAAGGCCACCTGCCCCAAATTGTGAGCACTGAGTGTGTCAGTGGCGGCACAGGCAACAGGTTGTTGTTGCTGCCATTTTTGTTGCTATTATTGTTGTTGTTCGATTGTTATGCAATTGTCGAACCTTTGAACCAATATGTATCTTAGCATAAGTCTTACTTTTGTGTTTTTTTTTGTATTCCAGACTATCGATATATCCATGCGCCGTCGGCTGTCCACGCCGAAAGCTAGTCCATTGCTTGTTAAGCGAGGATCGGCAGATAAGCCGCCCAAGAAGCAGAAGGAAGCGATCACAGTAAAACCTGAGAAGACTAGCTGGTTCAAATCGCTAGATCGCCGAGCCAAAAGCACTCCAAAGGAACAGGTAAGCGAAAGCCATCTTTTGAGAAATAATAAATTAAATAAAATTAAGGTAATAGAAATTTTTTTTGTATTATTTATTATAATTTAAAGTGAGGTGAAGTAACAATAAGAGTATAGAATAGAAATGAAAATAAAATGAAAATGAGAATATATATATTTATATATAAATATATTTTTTTATTTTGGAACACAAATGCTATACGGCGTTTAAATTGTGTTCTTTAGTCAGCTTCTGAATCGAATGAAAATAAAAGTTTGTCTTTAGCTAAAACTTTAGCTTTTTTCTTAGTCACTTTCGAAATTCTGTTGAACAGTTTGTAAAATGTATATTCCACTTATTATCTACTCAGCTGAACGTGTCTGTCAATGGCCATAGCGAGGCAACGTCCAGCTTAAAGCGTACCAAACGCAATGCGCCCGTTACGCCGGCGAAGAATTTGCGTTTCTTTGGCGACACCGACTTGGATTCAAATCCGCCGACAATATCGAAGACAAGCACTCAAGTCAGGTGAGTGTAAAAGAAAATTATTATAGCCTATAATTAATACCATTCATTGGTCATTGCAGGAGCCGCCCGTCGCTGGGAAATAGTAATACTTTGCAACGTCACCAAAAACATTCCCAGAGCGCCTATAACTTGGATCGCACCACACCCACTCGTGACTATCGCCATACGCTGGTCGCCCAATCAGCTCGCCAGCGCAGCAGCTCCATGCAACACTTGGAGAATGGCAGCGATGAGGTTGACTTCCGGAAGAGGCGGCACTACTCGCGTTCGCGAGAGTTGCACGATATCTCAGAGAGTGGCTCCGAACCGGAGACGATGGAACGACACAAACGCAACAGTGGACAGCGTGCGATGTCGCTGGAGCGCACAACTGCGACGCCAACAGATGTACAGTCTCGGGCACAGCGATACGAGAAGCGTCCACTACAGGGTCCGCCAAAGCCCGCACGAAGTGCCGAAAGGCGCGCAGTGCTCAGTAATGGCACCGAGAATGGCTATGGCAGGTAGGTGTTTATCATTAATAGTGAAATCATTGTCTCAAGAAGTGATTTTTATCGTGTCTGTACACGATGATATAAACTTAAGATTATGAAATGTTCATACTATTTCTTAATAGTCCTGGTGTAGCGGTAATAGCAGTCCGGAGAGTTTTTATACAATGTACCCGTAGGGTAAAAAGGGTATATTAGGTTTGTGCAAAGTATGTAACAGGCAGAAGGAATCATCTCCGACCCCATAAAGTATATATATTCTGAATCAGCATGACGAGAGAAATCGATCTAGACATGTCCGTCCGTCTGTCTACCTGAATGAACGGAAGGATCTCAGAAACTATAAAAGCTAGAATAACCATGTTGGTATCCAGATTCTCCTAGGTCCGAGAAAGGACGAGTTTAGTTTATTTTTTGGAATTATTCCCTTACCCCGCTACAGAATTTTGTCAATACTGTCCATATTTTAAAACCAAATTTTGCAGACATAAGTTTTATATAATTATCTACTTTTGTTTCAAATTTCATCTAAATCGGTTAATTCTAAGAAAAGTTATTAGCGAAACAATTTAACTCCGGTACTACTCCCACAAGCTGCAACATCAAGTTCGCTCTTCTTCTTCCTCTTTTTGCTGCTGCTATGGGCGCATATAACTCAGTGACGGAATCTTACCTGGGTACACGGTATTACACTGTCGGGCTTGCTCGACTGTAGCGTTCTCTCTTGTTTATAATTATTCTACACATAGGTACAGGGTATTTCAAAGATGGGCCAATTGTAATACGAAAATTTTCTTTGATCGATTATTCAAATAATTATACTCTGTATCCAAATGGCAAAAGCGTATACTAATTTCTTGCGAGTGTATGTAACGCTTAGAGGAGGCTTTGCAGAGCCCACAAATTGTCTATGTTCTATACATACAGGAAGGGCTAGATCAACTCGTCTTGTCATGCTGATCAAAAATACATATTTTTGCGGGATTTGTCACGCCTCCTTCTGCCTATTGAATTTTTCACTTCCCGAAAACTTAATATACTCTTGGATCTTTTATGAACAAAGTATAAACAGTTTCATCTTAAAGCAGTAAACCAAAAATGCATTCGCTTTTGGGGATACCTAATGAAATATATTTATAAATAAGCAAAGTAGTTTACATTTTTCAGTTTTAGCCTATTATAGTATGTATTATTCTATACCATGCATCCGCTTAAGTACCTATCAGTCAGACATATAGAATATATTTCTGTCTTTAAGTCTAGAAGCTAATTTGTCAGCCAAATATTAAACTCCCATTTTCTCTTTATCCATTTTTATCACAGGGAGCGCGAACGTTACCCCGCCGAGAGCTCCGGAACTGAAGGGGAGTCCAGCCTGCACAGCCAGCGCAGCGTAGTCTTTTTGCATGCCACAACAGTAGGCGATATACCCCAGCCATATAATCTGCGTCGCCGTTCCATATCGCGGGACGACTTGCGTAAGGCCGGTGCCCCCAAACCGCCATTGCAGCCCATGACGCGTACTGTTTCACGTTCCGTATCCATGCTGGCGCCCTGGAAGCCAAAACACATAAGTGAGGGCTATGAGATCAACTACTCGCAGGAGCAAAATAAACGCGTAAGTCTCTGCTGTGAACCAACAATTAAAATAATTTCCAAGCTGTAAAGAAATATTACTTTTGTTAGATGTCAACGATGCCGCGCAAGCCTCCGCCCCACAATGGCACAAGCGCCAGCACCTTAAGCCGACTGAGCCGCAAAAGTGAAACGCCCACTCATCGTCATAATGGTTACCATAAGGATGAGCAGCACATCTCCACGTTGCAACGCCAGCCGACCAGATCCTTGCTCTCCGCACCGAATTTACGCAGCGCCAAAACAAAGTGAGCCCCAATCGAATTTGTTGCTGTCGCAGCTGGTGCGCCTACTTGCACAATGACGGTGCTCCGGTCTTAATACATGCACTTAGTTTACTACCACTCCAGAGTAAAATGCACTTGAAATTTTGGAATGTACTATTTCTAATCAAAGTTTCTAAGAAATGGAAATTTTATACCTACTTGCATATATACTATACATATACATATTTATACATACATGTGTATTGGAATTACTGTGCAGACAGCGCAGCTTATTAGTTGTATATAAGGTTTAAACTTTTGTTGCAATTCTCGTCATATTTTGTATGAAAATGTATTTCAGTAAATTATAAATTAATACAATTATAAGTCAAGTTGGACATATTTTTTCATTAGGGTTCTTAAATGTGCAAAACTTGCTATTGGTTTTGAATTCTTACCGAAAGTCATCATCTTAGATGAATTTCGTTGCTGAAAAGGTTGTTTCTCTTTTTTATAAAACGGAGCCGGAAATAGTAACAAAGCCACCATAACATTATAATACCATTTAGATCACTTTGCAATAAAGTATAAAGTATAAAGATCTACATACTTGTATATATATTACTAGCGCCCTGTCCCTGCTTCTCACGGGTATTTTTACAAACATTTTACAAATTATACATTTTATAACACACACACACACACTTAACACACATACACCCTTCTTTTTGCTATGAGTTACTAAGAAGGAGTGCAATTTATTTTGGATATTATTATTTTAATGATTTTTTGTTAGTTTTTAAATTTTTTTGTTATTCTTTATTAGGTCAGAGGTTCTCTGTAAAAGATATTTGATGTTTTATTTTGTGGTAGCACAATAAATTGATTTTCAGGAGCTCCGACCCGTGATAGGTCAACATACCGTAAAATATTGCTTTCGTATGTCGATCCCTACTAATTCGAAGGCCTGGCCTTGGGACTTCCGGAAATTGAAGTCATATAAATGATCAAATAGTTGCTGGGCCGTTGATAATAGTTGCTACAATTCCTTGATAAGCAGCCTCGTCCCATTGCACATGCTTGGAAGGCTTTAACTTCTCAAAAGCATGATTGCAATTTCGAATTTTACCGTCAATTCATGAGGCGGCAGTCCACCAGTTTAGTTTAGTGAATTAAAATCGATTTGTAATTTTTTATTTGACTAGG
This sequence comes from Scaptodrosophila lebanonensis, assembly GCF_003285725.1. Taxonomy (NCBI): domain Eukaryota; kingdom Metazoa; phylum Arthropoda; class Insecta; order Diptera; family Drosophilidae; genus Scaptodrosophila; species Scaptodrosophila lebanonensis. The sequence continues at coordinate 35,365 of NW_022060529.1, forward strand.
GGCTTTTGAATAATATTGCCTTAATATTTAAAGTGACAATGTTTCGATGATTATTATGAACTAACAGCATGCTATTCAGGAGTTTTAAAGAAATTTTTGTACACTATTGGTTACATTATTGGCGTTTTAGTAAGGAATCCATTCTTTTTTGCAAATGTAATATTGCCCATGTTAATAGTCGATAGTGTAGCTTCCCAACAATGAAAGAATCCATTAAATCGGTCCAGTAGATTCGGAGCCTTTTCAATTCAAACAAACAAACATACAAACAAACAAACATACAAACAATCAAATACTCTAGTATTTCTCAACTTCATAGCGACGTTTTTTTTTGTATCTTATTAAATATTGTGGAAGTGGGTACAGGGTATTTAAAAGTTGAGCCAGGGCAAGTATAAGTGTAGGAGAATTGAATCAAATGAGAAACTCCTACGGTCCCTCAAACTATAAAAAAAGAAACTTATGCACAAACCAGTTGTAAATGAAACTGTAAAGCAGCTGATGGTGGTAGCACAGTGCTCCCTCAACTGTAAAGTGTTTTGTGCACAGTATCCCCTAAACTGTGTGCTGCCATTCACAAAATTGCAAATTGTTTTAATTTATTTAGATACTCGTATATTCGTCCGATCCGTCTACTGCCTTGCAACTTACTGCCTGCCCATTTGCAGTTCGTCGTCGAGGCGTCAGCAAAAAACAAAAAACAACCAAGACATAAATTATTTTTCACGCAGCTAATAAATTATTTCCAGTAGCTTCGCCATCCACACCTACACCCACATCCACACCGAAACACTCACACCCATACATACGGAATTCCATTTCCGGCTGTGCGGCAGCTTTCAACACGCTCCAACTTTCGCTGCACACAACTCAGCGCGTTGCGTTTTTAAGGATAATTTCAAAAAATACAGCTGCAGAACTTTTGCATTAAAATGCGCCAAAGAAGACTGTGCAAGAAGTAGCTGCGGCCATGGTATTTCAAAGTTCAGCAATAAATTTATAACGCAGCTTCGGGCATTTGTTTTTGCAATAAGCCCCGACGCCCCTTCACCCACAACGCCGTGTCCCAACATCCAAAACTGAAGTTAGGCAAAATATGTGCAAAAACTAAGAAAGCAACATGAAAATGAGCACACCAAGAAGAAAGAAAACAAAAGCAATAACAATATTCAAATGCCTGAGACTATTTTCTGGGAGGAAATAAAGTTCATTTGCATTTCATGTGCCACAGCCGCCTGTGTGTCAAACCATGACGAGCTAGCTGACTTGCGTGCATTTAATCAACACTTACGCAATGCCTCCACCTACGCCCGCATTCCCACAGCTCCTCTACACCCGTCACCTTCATTTTTTATGTTTCTGCTGTTGACATATCTGCATTTATTGCCCCTCGAAGACAATCAGTCATCGTCATCGTCGTTATCATTATCATCGCCTTCGTCATCGTATTTGTCGACGACTGTTGCATTTGTTAATTAATTTTATAGAATTGCTGGAAAGCGTTCGTTGCTACCTGCATTAGTCATATAACACACATTTAAGGTGGGTGATAAAACATTTTAATTATCTTAAGTAAGTTTAGTGCACGGCACATGGACATGATAAGAACAATAAATTGCAAGTGCATTAAGTGAGCTTTTTAATGGTAAAGTAACAACAGCAACATAGAGGTACAGAAACAACAACAGCCAATAAATGTAATTAAGTGTTATTTATTAATATTATCGCTGCTTTTTGTATTTTTAGTTCCGGTTGTGCCAAATATGATGAGTAATACAAATGCTTTTATAATTAAACAAGGCTCAACTCTTAAATACCCTGTACCACCCTACAAAAAAAGAAATTAATTAATTAAATTAAAGTAAATTAATTAAACATCGGTAAATAAATTAAATATAAAATATTCCATACATGCATACATACAATTACATTTACATCAGAATCTATGCGTGTTTGTGTACTTGTACATATGTATGTATATGGCTATAACAACCTATCATAATAAAACTTAGTATACGGATATATAATCACTATCTGGATGTGTCTACCAAATTTTAGTTCAAAATTCCAAGTTATAGAGTTATATAGGGTGCATCGGGAAAAATGAACAAACTCGTCATTTCTCGGGCTCAGGAGAATCTGTATACCAAGTTTGGTTATTCTAGCTTTTATAGTTTCTGAGATCCTTGCGTTCATACAGACAGACAGACGGACAGATGGACATGGCTATATCGACTTGGCTTGTCATGCTGATCAAGAATATATATACTTTGTGGGGTCTACCACGCCTCCTTCTGTGTGTTCAATGTGCACTCGCACAAAACTAATATACCATTGTACCCTTTGGGTACAGGGTATAAAAATACATATTACAAGCGGATGCTACAAATTTAATATGCAGTTTTGGCAAATTACACCAAGGAAAGTTTAATGCACAACCAAGCGATCAATTTAATTTTGTAGTTTTTGGTTTGGCATAATCACACACCCATGCCATCTAAAATAAAGCCGCTATGGTTTGTAAAAGGCATAGTGTACACGAATATAATATGCAAAAAAGATTGATTGTTGTAGGAATTTTGGCTTTTACCGAAGCTTTAAGCTGGTATTAAATTTGCAAAATGAGGGGAAAGCTGGTGGAGGTAGAAACCAATTCATACATTTGTATGCATATAAGCGTAAATATTTGCTTTTGAAATGTGAACAAACCGAAATTGAAAATATTGTTTAAATGTATAGAAGCTTGTCGCTGTTTTTAACCACAATGCAGTGCATTGTTTGGGAACTTGGAGCTGGTAAGCAGGCATTTTCCTTGGACTGCACACACTCGTTGTATTGTAGTTGCCATTATTGTTATTATAAGTGCTTTGATTTGAATTACCTTGGCATTTGGGCAGCAACCACAAACGGTATGTGTATTGAAAGGCATCGAAATGTGCTGCTGCTACCCCAAAGAATCTCAAGAAGCATGCCACAAAATAACATTTGTCTTGGAAAGCTCCGATGACCGGACAGCCAGCATTATTTCTAACAATTGAGCACATCAATTAGCCGCATGTCATTTACATTTAGCTCGGAAACTTGGTCTGTTGTCCTGCATAGAAATATGCTATCACCCACAGCATTTGTCAACACGTCGGTTATTGACACATTTCATCCATAATTGTCAACATTATTTCCTGGATAAATTTAAAGCCATAAATTTGAATATAAAGAGTTATACATTTTGCTGCCGGCTTATGATGGAAATTGCGTTTCGAGCATCAATTTATTTTATTAATTTAAATTTCACTCATTTTTGCTTGCTCATATTGATATGCTATGCGGTTTTTTTTTCGTCCGCTGGCATACATTTATGGAAAATCGCATTTTATTGTATATATGCATATTTAGTATGTGTGCAATTGACTTTAAGGATGTTCTCGAAAGTGGGTTCTGCCATTGGCTTTTCCGTATTGTTTGCAATAATATAACCTTTAATTTATTTCAATCAAATTTAATTAATTTGTGTTCCCAGCTTAAGCAATCCGTGCAATGTACTTACAGAAACGCACACACAAACTCACATGTACAAATATAGCAATGCTCGTATTATAATTGTATGCGTGCGCCGATAAGCATGCTATATCCAGCTAATTAAAACGGCTATTCATTTTCGTAGCTTGGCGCGCGCCTCATTAAGCTGTACGACGTCCGATGTCTGAAGTGGGCGTTGCTGCTGCTGATGTCTGCATGCGGGCGTGGCTTCTACTTCTACACGTCCTTGGCTTGCGTTCAACCGTGTAGCGCATAACAAAACCATTTAATTTATTGGAAAAATCAAGAGCTTCAGGTACGTGGCCTGCATTTCAAACTCCATCCGTCTATACTCATATTGGCCCTGATGCCAAATAAATGTCAGACGATGATTAACACACACAAACATCTGAGTACTGCTCATATATACACATACATACTTATTACATATAGATGAGCAACTAGTATTTCGTTTTTATGCTGCACGCGCTGGTTAGTAGAGCTGGAATTGCTTTGTTTTATGCATTCAATATTTTAATTTATGCTAAATTAGCAGGCACAAATTCCATGCATACATATATCGCATAGAAGCCACGATAATTGCCGAAAGCAATGAGGCGATTACATTGATAAAGTGATATGCATTATTTACTGCCTTTTGAACTGTCACAATTTCTAAATGTGAGCAATAAACCTGTTCATATTGAATGGAATCCATTAAAAATATTTACATAATTAGTGTACAGTTCCAAAAGTATTTTTGTTCATTTAGGTTTTAGGATAAGATTTTTCAAATCAAACTACTTAGTAGTAACGGTATTGAACCCATACACGTAGAGATTATAATGGCTAATTGGCAACAGAATAAAATTAACAGTTGAGAAAGTGCCTTGAGCTGAACATGTCTCTCTTATTTCGGGTGATTATTCTTAATTTTAAATAATTTAATAATTTCTTGATACTAACTAGTAAATCAACATTATTAGGCTTTGTCAACTAGAACTTTCGATCTCAGGGGCATCAGCAGTCTAGTTGTAGTTCTACTTCCGGAATTTTATTTACCAATATTAATTCAAATATATGTAGTCTTACAAAATTAATGATAATTTGCATATATTGTTGTCGTTTTTCGTTTGCACATTTATGAATTATCGAACAATTTGTCAATGCGAGAAAAAAATTCATATGATAGGAAAACAAAAACAGAACCACCGATATGAATACATACATATGCATATATCAACATAAGTATCGCGCCCACAATTAATTTTCGCTTCGAGGACAATAAAATGGTGCGCCAAGGGAGCACAAAAGGGCAAACAAACACAAATAGAAATACAAACTTGATTAAAATGCCCAAAAGCGCAAAACACAGACATATGTAAACGACGCTGCCTCCACACTCTTCTCCTTTTTATGCCGACATATTACGCACAAACACACACAAGTTTTTAACCGTAGCCTTGTTACTCACTATTCCAAGTCATTTTCCTTAGTCTGGGCCGCCATTTTAATGTGTAAGCGATAAAATTGCTCAAATGTGTGCGGTTGTGGATGAAGGACCGAAGCGTTGAAATAAACAAGAAAGAAAAGCAGGAATCGTAGTAAAGCGATTGCGATTGTTGGACCCTCGGTTTTGGCTTGGCTTGTCTGTGCTCGACTTGGCGCGGCTAATTAATCATCGACGTTTATCCGACTTGATGCAGAACTAAACAAATCGTTTCAAATTATTAAAATCATTTATAATGCGGCGCGCAAGCGAATGATGAAGGATGGGCTCTGCGCGCCTGGCGCCGGTCCCTAACCCATGCTTTTAAAGATGGCGACTCCGAAAACAGCGAATAGATGAGAAGTGAGTCCAAGAACAACTCTTGGCTGGCTGTCTGACATATTAACCTCTCCAACGATCACAACAACACTAACAATAAAAACAACAACTGATGGTCGACCACTATCTCGGCAGGCGGCGGTCACAGCTTTAGTGGAACTGCCGATTGTTGTTGTGGTCGCTGTCTTTACTTAAGTCTCGTCACTTTTCTGAACCAGGATTAACGCCACCGTCTGCTCGTTAAAATAGGGTTCGACTGATATTACTGATATGTTCTTTGGAACTAAAATGTAAAAGATCAGCGTGGCGAGACAAACTTGCTACACAGGCTTATCAAAACGCAACAAACATAGATGTTTACTTTTTACAAATCTAAAGTAGTTAAATGTTTTCAGATTTTTATTTAGAAAGGGTGTTTTCGAGTCGGAGCTCTATCATTGGGGATTTCCATGGAGCTCATTATTTGCGCATTCACCAGCGCTTTTCTCGCATATTTTTCTCAGTCGTTGCTTATCTACGAAGGCGCTGACAGCCAGCAATGAGGCACTCACACACACACATGCACGCACCGCTCATGGACACGTCAGGACATCTTGGTAGAAATAAATTATGTACGCAGCGTGAAGCATAAACAAAATATATATATGTATGTATATGGGGGTATATGATGTTGCTCCATTGACCATGGTCAGTAATGTTTCGCCAAGCAATGGCCAAAAAGACAACCTTGAGTAGCTTGCCATTATAAATGCGCTCTACAAAACATTAACAAACAGATGGAATTTAATATTAGTTCATTTGTTTGTCTGCCCCCTCTTGCTTACGTTTGAAAATGACACTACGAGTAAATGCATTTGAACAGCTGGACTATTAAACATTAAATACAAAAATAAATATGTGAATGCACATTTGCGCATAAAATACACGAACAAATATTTCTGTAAGTAAATCATTAAAATTGTCTTGTGGTTGACAGGGCTTACCGTCAATAAAAATGCCATTTAAAAATACAAAATTAACATTTTTTCCGTATGAGCAATATTACAGGCACTACTCTGGATTATCTTGTAATGTTCGTATATAAACATACTTATCGACTTTATATCTTAATTACGAGATTCGAATTACTATAAATATTATCATCAATGCTGTATCGATTTATTCTTATACTAGCAGGTATTGCCCGTCTTAACCCGGCTCAATATAATGTTTCCAATTGTATTTATTTTGTGTGTGCATAACCTACCCATATGTTTTCACCTTATACAAGTTAGTTACCAGTAGGAAGGCATTTAAGGTATTTAAATGAACATTTTCTGTTCTTGACAAAAAATTGTTCAGTAGTCCGTTACATTTTTGTTCTTGCCAAACTATTTCGTTAAACGAACATGACCACTATAACTAATATTTTTTAAAGCTCGTTTTCCCTCTTTGAAGCTAGAATTTTCCAAAAGCCTTTCTTAGTGTGCTCCTACACTATGATGGATACTATGAAAGGATACTTGAGTCCAAATTTCATCTTTTACCGTTTGGGCTGTGCGTTGATCACCAATTAGTCAGGACAAACTGTTTTATATATAGAGATTACGCAACGTTTTAAGATAGACTATGTGCAAAAAAGGGGAATAATTATAAGGGTATATCGTAATTTTAAATTCACATTTGAGTCTTTTCGTGACATATTGAGTCAATACGGTCACGCACAAACTCGGAATATGAAACACTGCACTCGTGTCAATGCCGTGCAGCGATGAGCCACGATCAAAAAGCACTGACAATTCTCATCTCAATTTGCTAGAGTAAAACTTTCGATAGTTGAAGCCACCGATACCATCAAAATATCGAAGTTTGAATGTAATAAGCAGAATATTTAAATAATAAAATCTAATTATTTATTGAGATCAATAAGAACAAATCATATACATACATACATATATCTGCCCGCAATGCGAAGCAGAATATGCGTAGCTCCGTTATTCGGTTTCTGCTTTACTATCGCTTACGCAGTCGTTGCCTAGCGACGGTAACTGTAAACTTTTGGCATTTTGCCTTTGAAATTAACAGGCGTAAATGATCAAAACGAAAGAAGATGCGCGAGCCAATGATTTGCAGTTGTTGTTGTTTTGCGTTTTAAAAATTTGATTTAAAACCATAGATTATTTATTACAATCAAACAACAGTGCTCGATTGTCCAATGTATACATTCATACATACGAATGTACATACATGTACGTACACAGGCATACATACATAGTATGTACATATGTACATATGCATGCATGTTTCTCTTTACTTTTTCAACCGTACGTAGAGAACCGCACACATAGACACGAACTGTTGCTTGTTGTGTGTGTATGTATACTTAGTGGTCCCCAACTGTTTGATATTTTGTATTGTTTGTTCTGCCTGCTTTTGTAAAATGCATATTTTGAAAATCCTTGAATGCAAAGTTGTAGATTTAGTTACGTAGATTACATTACCCAAATTTTAAATCGATCGGACTAAATTTATAACACAAACTTTTCATTTTAAATAGTGAATAAATATTAAAACCACAATAATTCAAGCTCCAACACAAATTTCGAAAATCTAAGTATGCAGTTTTGTTTGTATTCTTTTATTGATTTTATTGATTGAGAAACCAAGTTTTATGTCGATCGGCTAAAAAAGGCGGATTTTTCTCGAATTTTCCAAAATCCCTTCTTAGTGCTCATCTACACTATGATAGGATACTTGAGCCCAAATTTCAGCATCCTAGCTTTTACCGTGTGGGCTCTGGGCTGTTGACGCTTTTGTGCTTTTGTGCCCCAACATCATTCGTATAACCGCCTATATCTCCGAAACTATAAGACCTAGGAACACGCAGAAAATGTATATTTTGGAATTTCCCTCCCTCTCCCCTCTACCCAGCAAATCGTAACTCCCGTAATTCTTGGAATTTCGAACTAAAATTTTGGAAATATCCCCAGTTGGTTATTATGTGTCCGTATGCCAAGTTTCACTATGATAGACCGATTTAACGAGAAGTTATGGCCATAAATGTATTTGCTGCTGCAGCGCTGCCCGCAGCTAATGTTGATGTTGCTGTTTGGTTGACTGCGAAAATGCTTACACAGACACAAGTAGACGCGCATAAACATACATACACTCACACAGACGCAATTGCTATGTAAATGTGCAATTATAAACCCTTTACGTGAGTTCGAACACCGAGAGAGGTAAAATCGATACATTTTTTTTTATTTTCTTAATTTTTTTTATTTTCTATAATTATTGTAAACATATGTACATAGTATTTCTAAGTCGGGACACCCGACTTTAGCTTTTTTACTTATTTTTATAGGCTTTTTTATTTCTTTAGTTTTACTTAGTTTAAGTTCTGTATTGATTTTTTATTTACATCGACTGCATTGGTGGTCGATGAAAAATAAAATAAAATAGAAATAAAAAATATTTTTAAATTTATTTATCAGAAATTTGACAATTTAATTCCGCATATTATTTAATTTTTCAGAAATTTCACAACCTAATTCTCGATTTGCCAGCGCTTAAGTACTTGCTATGAGAATCACAGAGGAGGGCAGCCACAATATTTTTATTTAATTTATCAGAAATGTGATAATTTATTTTAAAAAATGTAATTTGTATTTTACAGCAAGTTACATACATACGTACAATATATGTACTTGTATTGTCATATGCCCTAGCTTTCGGAACGTACCAATGTAATTAGCTATTGGCAGTTCCTTTGGAAACTTTAGAGAGTGTCGGAGAAATACTGCATATTGTAAATAAACTTATAATTGTAAGCAAAAATACTGAGCCCATCAAAGACGGGCAAAACCAGCTAGTTGTTATATAAGTATTATTGATTAATTTTAATTAAAAGCTGTAGGTGTACAAAAAAAAAATATTTAAAATAAAATTAAAGAGTAAAACAGGCTATAAAAATTAGAATACTGTCTATCTAATAATATAAATGTATCATTCTATTAGGAATACCAGTAGAAAACCAAGTGGTCTATTTTAATACGTGGAGAAACATCTCTCTAAAAAGCGTATAGCTTAAGGGCAGTTGCTTCAAGACTCTTGGTCGAAAAACATGTTTTCATTTAAATAGCAGATCTGACCGTTCAAAAATTCACAAAGCACACAAAAATTGTGTCAATGGGTCAAATGAAAGGGTCTTTGCGAGGCAGCCATTCCAACAGCCAGCAATGGCAAGAGGCTCACCTTTAACCGCGAGGTCGTGGAAAGTTTCTAAGAGAAACGATGCAGATGGCTGCGCACATCGACGAATAGTACGAAACGCACCAAAACAGCAACAGCAACATCGACGACAACAACAACAGGGACTAGCGCCGTCAACAACATGAGCCGTCAGCGGCTTCAAGTTTGATGAAAGCTTTTTAGTAAAAGTTTTGTGTCTGCGAAGCCGTCAGCGGCGTTAACAAGTTAAGAGATGTATACGTACGAGTACTAGATGGATAGAAAGGACGATGGTGGGTGGGTGGTTAGCGTGTCTGCTGGTGGCGACAAACGGCAGATGCACAGATAAATCAAAAGGTAAGAGAATTCACATGCCTTTGGTTTGGAAACCTGTGGCGTCTGATGCCATTTCTGCTTCACTGACTTTTCCAATCAAATTGTTTTTCAAAAAAGATAAAAAAAAAAACAAAATAAAGAAAGAAAAAAAAACCAAGTCAAAGATCACAAGCAAAAGTACGGACAAGACTTGCGATGCTGTTGCTGGTCGGGATAGCTTAACTACACACATACGGACACATATCTACACACTACACACTTGAGCTGCCACAAAGAGTGGCAACATATTTGAAAAGTTTCTAAATCACGCCTGAAAGCTAGCAAGCAAACGACTGCAAATATTTCTCAATGAATGTGGCAGTCAGAGACAAGCACAAACATGGCTTAATAACTCATACGAGTATGTGTGTGTGTGTATCGGTGAATGTGCGTCCGACTTTTGGATGGCTGACTGGGCTGCTACTTCGGCCATTCTTCAACCAGCGTCCGTGCCCGAAAATAACGCATTTAATTCAATGGCCAATGGCAAAAGTGTCGGTTTGAAGTCGAGCTGTTGACTCTTACTCATTAAACAAAAGATTGCATGTTTTCAGCCCTTTGTTGAGCGACCCAACTACCTAATCCCTTGCCAAGTTACTCCGTTCCAACTAACTGGCCATGTGGTGTCTGGCTTGTAAAAGTGGGAGCATTTTTCAGCAAATATATCACATATCTGGCAGGCAGACATATAGGAAGGAAGGCAGGCGGAGAGGAAAGAAGGCACCGAGGCAGGCAGAAGACCAAATGTAACCCCTGCTCGATGGCGCAGAAGTTAAGTGCTATGCAAATAACCTTTGGTATTGAACATTTAAAAGAAAGTGTGTGTTAGAGCAAGGATGAGCGGCTGGTGAATCCGATCAAGAAACTCCTTGAATGTGACAATTTTGCATTATTTGTTAATGGCGTTGTGACCGCTTAGTGTTGTACAGTTGTGGATTTTAGACTTACACAAATGGTAGAGTTGAATCTTATTAAACCCTTCGTTTGACAGAATCACCGATTTGAATGATTTTTGGTTTATTTATAGAAAAGTGAAAATAAAAAATATACTTTCTTTTATTTTTGGATTTACTGTGTTTTAGAATATATATTAAATATTTAGTATATGTTGCATTTCTGCAACAAATACGCTTGGGGAGAAAATTTTACTATAGTCTTCATAAGCAGAGGTCATGTGTACATATGATCAGATCGCAGAAAGCGAAAGAGGAAACGTTTCAGATGCTTATCAAGTAAATACCAAGATCTTTTTTAATATATGTGTAGAAATAAATCGAAATAAATGGTATGTTGCGGATATGCATCGCGGCCAAACGACGGGTTAAAAGGTTTGTGCAAAATATGAAACTGGGAAAGGGACAAAATGAATCGATACATAAACGTGCGTCTGTCTGGATGCAATTTTCATCCAAATTGGTAAATTCTAAGAATAGAATCTCAAACTGCAGCATCAGGTTCGCTCGTCCTCTTTTTCTTCTGCCATGGGCGATTATATCTTAGCGCCGGGTATTTATACTCTGTACATGAAATGTACAGAATCTTAAAACAAATTAAAATTAAAATACTTAAATAATAAAATATAAAATATTATTAAAATTTAAAGGTGAAGAATCACTGACCCGTTGGGGGGAAATATATTAGCCAGTCCGGCAAGCTATGATCAGTGATTCTGTCGGAGGTGGCTGAAAATATAAGATTTTAGTTAGGGAAGAGAGAGCTGACTTAAGATTAAAAACTGAAAAGTATTATAATTAGCGCATAATACATGTACATAGATGTGTACTTATGTATGTATGTGTACATTCACACATTAGTGCCTCACATTTTGCTTTGGCTATTTCAATCGTTTGCCGCAACTACACGAACAGCTGCTTGTATGTGTGTTTATGTATGTATACTTAGTTGTCCCCAATTGTTTGATATTTTGTATTGTTTGTTCTGCCTGCGTTTGTAAAATGCATATTTTGAAAATCCTTGAACGCAAAGTTACGTAGATTACAGTCCCCAAATTTGAAATCGATCGGAAAAAATTTATAACACAAACTTTTCATTCGAAAAGGTGAATAAATATTAAAACCCCAATAATTCAACACACATTGCACAGCGTACACACATAAGGCATGTACCTTTGGGTACAGGGTATAAAAAGTATAAGTTGTATAGAATAAGAAAGGACTATCTCCGTATTCTATAAAAAGTGTTCTTCATAATCGTTTTATGGAAATCCATGGCCACTTGAGGCATATTTTGTCGGATTGGCAACTTAATTTTTTCCCAGCGTGTTTTTTTTTAAAGTTCGTACATATTTTGTGCTTAAATTACATTCATTGTGTAATGGAAATGGGAAAGATTTTAAAGTATGTATGTATAAAGCTTACATACGTGAAATGTGGTCGAGATGCCTTTTCCAAGTTGTAATTCAAATATGTTAGTTCATTAAAACTATATGTACGTACAAAAATTGCAGACTTGGACTCTCGGGTCACACACATGTGCAAGCTTACTTGAACAATATTTGCAAGTGTATTTAAAATGTATGGAAGGTAGCATATACATAATATTTTTGTTTTGATTTTGTTAGATGAAACGGTGCATGCTTGTTATGTATGTGAGTGTGGGAAAGCGCTGTTTAAGTGTCGGTAAAAGTTTGTAAGTAAAGAACAAACAAGAAAATGAACAACAAAATCAACATTTTCGTTATCTAGTTACATATTATTATATAAAAATGTGGCGAATGTGGCCACTCAAGTTTCTTTCGTTGTTGCTTTTACAGCTACTTTTATATTTTCATTACAAGGTGGCCATAGCAGCATTTTAAGACTCCACATTTCAATGTCTGATGTCACAAAAGTTGGCACCTTTATACAAAGGCAAGCTATATATGTACATACAAGTACGTTTGTGTGCGTTTTGTATGATTTCTTTGCTCTGACACCTCAGACACTAGACATAAACTGTGATTTTGAAGATGTGCGTTAGTCGAGAAATAATTTGATTAAAATGTTTGACTTGACACTCTCCCACCCACATACAGAAGAACACTCGCACTAATTTCCATATGCTGTCTCATTAATATTCATGGAAATGCCAAAGCATAGAAAAAGCGGCCCAGAGTTTGCATAAATTTGAGCTCATTGTGGGCGCCATGCTTGCGTTTAAACTTTCCTCGCGCTTCGTGCAGTGGAAGTAGACGCCTTATAATTTTGCACATTTTTATATAACATTTATATTCAATTTACTCAAAAATGACACTCGCGGAATGCGTTTAATGCGTTTGTAACCAATTTATTGCAATGACATTTACAAATGTATAGGTATTTCAACAGTAGCTCCACTACACCATCCGACAACGCACAGTCGTAGGAAACAATAATCAATTATTGGTTAAAATCAACTCAACAAGATTATTGAGCTATAAATGAAACATAAAATATTCTGCGGATCCTGTTCGCTCTTCGGCTGATTCTGGCTTTTGCGGTCTTAACTGATAAACGCCGCAAATAAAATAAAATAGTACAACAACTGCAACCAGCGACATTGTCAATAACAATTGCCTATGCACCACCAATATCCGCTGTGTACTATATGTATGTGTGGATACATGCATACAAGGCGCTTTCCAAAGTACATCAACATGTGGGCCAATCAAAATTTGTGATCACCGAAAATTGCATCGAAACTGTGCGTGAATTCATCAAAAATCAGCCGAAATCATCATTAAAGAGGTCAAAAAGGACAAAAACTTCCTTTACAAAATTGTGACTGCATGGAGAAGTCTAAAGTGAAGACAATGCTGATTTGTTTTTATGATTCCAAGGGTATTGTCCACAAAGAATTTGTTCCACCCGGCCAAAACGTTAATGCGGTATATGCCCGAATATCGCGAAGATGAAAGTTGGCGTTTGTTGCAAGATAATGCGCCGTCTCATCGATCGACGCTTGTGACCGATTATTTGACCAAAAATCACATTTTAACCATTAACCACTCGCCGTATTCACCTGATATGGCACCGTGCGACTTCTACCTTTTCGGAAAATTGCATTTGCCCATGAAAGGCAAGCGTTATGCAGACGTAGGGTGCATTCAAAAAGCTTGCACCGGCATACTGGCGGCCATACCTGTCAACGAGCTAAAACGCTTGTTCGACATGCTTTTGGATCGTGCAAAAAGCTGTATTGAAGCAGAAGGAGACTATTTTGAATAAAATAAACTGATTTTGCCGAAAAAACCATTTGTTCTGTTTTTTTTTTTAAAGTCCTGTTTACTTTGGAACACACCTTGTATAAATATAAATGTACGTGTATGTATATATAGTATGTAAAGCCAAATCAATTCGATTCACGTGTGCATTTAGGTTCAGCTGAAATTGTATAGCCTAGCATTGTGCTCTAATTAAATTTTGCTTTCTGCCACAAAACTGACCATAAAGCGAAAACAGGCGGTAAATAAAACCTTGATATTTTCACTCTTAACCCGTTTAAACACAGTATGTGTGGGCTAGATATTAAATGGGTCAAATAGTAGTTTAAGTTGGCCACGAAAATCAAAATGCAATAATAAACTGCTTTTCATTTATAAATACAAGTAACAAGTGGAAGCGGAAACAAACTTCCGTTGCCCATGACATATAGATCATATAATAAGAGCGTACCTGCTCCTGCAGTAAGTTGGCGTAGTACTGGAATTAATTTGTTTCAGTAATAAAGAAGCTAAGAATTGACCGATTTTGATTAATTTTGAAAGAAGTGAATGATTTATTTTAGGTAGTTGTGGAATTGTGGACAGCTTCCAAATCTGCATAACTTAAACTTACTAACGCACTTAAATTACGTGTAATCATCTACATCTATTTTGAATTTGATCGAAATCGGTTAATCCAGAAAGGAGGTATAGCAAAAATATGAGAAGATAATAGCGAAAGTTTGCAAATAAATTAATATTTAACTATTTGCTGAGAATTTCAAAAACCGCACTTAGTTACGCTCGCGAAATAAACAGAAAGGTTTTTGTTGCAAGGGTGTTTTTTGTAACGATGGTAATATAGTGCAAGGAATATAAATACACTGGCTTTGAAATACTCTGTATACTTGTGTAGAATAATTATAAAATTTTTAAACTATTACGATCGAGCTCAACTCTTGAATACACTGTACTCACTCCCACAAAAAAAACTTAAATGAAGTTACAAAAATTTAATTAATTTAATTGAAAATAAAATATGCAATACATAAATAATGTATTCATGCGTGTTTATATGCGTGTACAGTAGTTTTTGAAAATCCCGAGTGGCGGGGAAATGGGGGGTCCATCAGAAAAAATTACCAAACTGGATCTGCCAAGGGGAACCTGAATACCAATTTTGGTAATTCTCGCTCTTGTATCTTCTGCGATCGTTAATACAGACGGACATGGCTATATTTTAGGGGGCCTGCCACGCCTCCTTCTGGGTATTACATACATTCGCACAATACTAGTATATGTACCCTTTTACCCTTTTGGTACAGGGTATAAAACAGGAATGAAATTCAATGTAGAAAATTAATCGTAATGTTCAATTTCTAAAATAGAAAAACTTCAATTAAGTCCAAAGCTGAAATGACACACACACACAAATAATAGACTCTTGAATTTTAATTCGAAAGTCAACATCTTTGTTCGAACACATTAAATTGAGTGCACTTCTTTCTTTGTTAAATTATTGAACTATACTATAAATTACATTGTATGGGGAATGGGCAATTTTCCACCTTCTTCGCTGTTAGCTGCAGCTATCAGTTAATGGGCGCGTGCTTCGCAAGTTAAACATTACGCATACGCCGTGTGAAGTACCTTCAATTGTTTCGGTCACTGGTTGTGGAACACAGACGCACAGATGTGCACATATGCAACTGAATTAAAATAAATAAAAACGCAATTAAAAAAGTAGCGACAACAATGGCAGCCGTCAGACAGTCAGCCAGTCAGCCAGTCAGGCAGTCAAGCAGAGGCAACGCGGACGACATGAGGAAAATGTGGCAACGGCAGCGACAACACAATGTTTACCGAGTGAGGAACGAGCGGTCCAAGCATTCAACAGCAGGAGCAGACGCAGCATTGCCCGAGTCTCAACTCAACTCAATTTGTTCATTTAACTGCTTTTACTTTTATTATATTTACATTTGCTTCACGCTCGCTACACGCTCAAGAGATAATTACGACAATAATAAGGACACATTGACCCAGTCCTGTTCGTCCCTCGGTGCGCCCGTCTGTCTGCATGTACTTTTTCCGTTGTACTGTCTTCTCTGCTTGGTGTAGTGTTGATGCCTCTGCTGGCGTTCCGGCCAGCACTATGTGGACGCTCAAGTGCGCTAGCGTGCTGCTCACAAATAAGTGTAAATACAAATTGCGCTACAAATTGTTGGCCCTTTGCATTCTTTTTTACCATTTCGCTTTCCTGTACACGAGCTGCCATAATAATTGAATTCGACTTTACTTTTAAACTAAAGAAAACGGGAATGAATCGAACTTAGGCCCTGTCACAATTCACGCGTTCACATGCAAGACCCAAATAGTAAGCGATCAAACAGTGTTGAAGAACATTAAGTTATTCATGGGCGCCACATCGTCCGCGGGTAATGAAGGGAAAAAGAGAATAAATGAAGCAACAGCTGTTTGCATAAAAACGCTGCAAAGTTTATACAAAGTTCGCCTCTTAGCTGTCTATGTTTATTTATGTTCCCACTATATTTACGTACATGTGCTTTTATCAACATCATATGTGGCTTCTCGAAAGAATTCTCATGCGCACATATCGTATTTATTTGCCTTTGCGTGTGTACCTTCAGAAACAATAAGTGAACCCTACTCGATCACTAGTGCCCGACTTTAAGCTGTTTTATGTTTAACACTTGTTTTTGATCAAAGAAACCAAGCTGCATAGCTTGATGTGTATGAATAAGTTTTCTGTTAAAATATTGCTTAATTCATTATTGAAATGCACTTTCTACATTAAATAAAGGAAGTTTCTCTTGTTTGCGATTTGTTCAATAAATTCGTGTAATCATTGGTGGTCTCTTTTGGAATTACCCATGAACTGCTGGTATGTAAACAAATGATTGCCTTTATGCAAACATGTTTCAGTTGACAATTTATTATTGGTGGTGTTTATTTATTTCTCTGTTTTATTTATTATTTACAATATGAAGTGAAATTATATTAACGTAAATAATTGTATTTCTATGGTTCTATTGATATTTAAATTAGATAAGCATATACTTGTATTATGCGTTCGATCGCAAAATTAAACAGATTTTTTCAAACACCTGTCCAATTCATTCGTTCTAAAAGTGGTTAAATTGGTTAAATGCCATAAATGAACATTATACAATTAAATAGAATTTGTGTATATTAAAGACTGGCTGACTGGTAGGCCTTATATTGCAATACTTACAGAATACTCTTTAGTTTGTTAGTATTTCACAGATATTCACAGAAAATACATAAATTCAAGATGTATCATTTTAAAATATTTGCGCTCAATTTAAAATGACTGATGCAAACTTTATTCATCTCCATTTTAAAAACTTAAAAAAAAAAACTTTTCAGCCATATACGTATATGTATGTATAACTAATCAGCATTCCCTAATACAATTTTGTTGAATAGATTCTAGGATTTGCATTGCAGTAAATTGTTTCTGCGAATGGCAAATGAGTTTGCAAAATTACAACTTCCATTCTACAACTTTTATACTACAACAATGCGCTACCTTTCCCCAAGCACCTACATTTGCACGTGTACTGCACATAAAAGGAAAAAGTTTTCCTCACATGTTAAATAAAGCAAATTTGTAGTATATTTTGTTCTTGCAAGGCAAGGCACAATGTTGGCATCTTTCATTGCTATTCCACATGCTATTTTCCATAAATTTTATTGTGGAAGTGTGTGTCAGTGTGTGTGCATAAGTAATGCGCTCAATATGATGAGGTATGTGTGTACCTAATATACAAATTGAAATTTGAGCAAACAAAACGTGCATATCATGCATACTCTCTCAAACACCGGCACATGTCTCCACATATAGACGAACTTCAATAACTCATTTCCATTTTATATGACGGTGGTTACTACTAAGTAAGTTAACAAATTAAGTATACGCAACGTGCACCCACGGAAAGAGCTAAATGTATTGCCCCAGTTACCGATGATAGTGCCCGTCCTATCTATGGCAACAATAATTTAAAACTTCACAATAGCCTCCGTCGCGACGACAGTTCCTCTAGACATAGGCGACAGCATCCACTTTTCCACTTTCGCATCTCTTCATTTATTACATCTTCTCACACGTCACATGACACAATTAATTTCCATCCATCTACTCCCTGTTGCCGTTCGTTGTGTACGCTTTTGCATTACACCGTTGTTATTTGTCTCCTTTGTATTGTCAAAACGCGCTGTCAAAACAAATGTTCAACAATTTTTCAGCAGCAGGCGAGACCGAGTCATGATTTTCAGATAGTCTGTTGCCACTGCCGCTGTCGTTGCCATGTTATTGCTGTTGTTCTTATTATTGTGGATGCTATTTGAATGTTTGTTCTTTCAGCTTGGTTTAGTTCGCCGATTGCCGCTGACAGTTAACAGTTGTCAAGTTGGCAATCGTCTTCATCATCATCATCAAGGCCCCCGCCATCATCCTCATTCACATCAGAGTCCTTATTGTCATCGGCATAAATTAAAGAAAATCTGCTTGATTATGTGCCAACGGGTGAAAGGGTTATCCACCGTACACGCTTGCGACATTTGATAAATGAAAGCAGGCTATGAATTATTTTATTTAAACAAATTACTTTATTGACACCCAATGGCGCATGGTAAATATAAGTAGTATGAAGAAATTATAAATATAGTGATTTATTATGCAATTGTCGGATAGCTGGACTTGAAAATTATGTCAAGCATCAAAACCCATTTTACTTGAAGTTGTTTAGGGCACAACGCAAAATGGAATCAAATACTTATTTAATATTACTGGACGAATTTTTGACTTTACAACTTTTATTTCATTACTAGCTACCCTGCAACATGAGGAACAAATCAAAGCATATGTTTCATACAAGTTTAATTTTGCAATGTTTGCGGAGAGTTTTTGTTTTCCCACTGTCCACGTAGATATAAAAGCTATATGGTTTGCCGACTTGGGAACACGTAACACACAGTTGTTCATTTGAGAAGCAATCCGCATCTTAATCTAAGCGTCGCAATTCCAAATTCTTCGGGCTTCAGTGAATGTGATTGCGAACGCCGATCAAATTGGGAAATGCAGGCTTTTAAATTGAAATGGAAGCAATACTTTGAACGCGAGTCGTGAGCCGTTTCAGAGTTTTGGCAATATTATAATTGGCACACCTATTTTCAATTTTAGTTTGTACGGTGGCAGATCATGTGATCTCAAAAATTCCATAGGATAATTAACTGCTTCATCTGCTTTCACAAAGTTGTCTCTCGACTTACATGTAATTTCCTGAATTTGAATGCCGGATAACAAACATTATTAAGTTAATAGTCATCTTTATTTTTGCGGCAAGGCGTTCTGAACGTAAACCAATCCC
Source organism: Scaptodrosophila lebanonensis (assembly GCF_003285725.1). NCBI lineage: Eukaryota > Metazoa > Arthropoda > Insecta > Diptera > Drosophilidae > Scaptodrosophila > Scaptodrosophila lebanonensis. The sequence goes on from NW_022060529.1 coordinate 54,884, forward strand.
AATGCACCTGGATTGTTCTTAGTATGTTCCTCTCTCGTACAGATGCCCACTCTCAATTTTTATACCCTGTACCCAAAGGGTACAAGGGTATATTAGTTTTGTGCGAGTGCACATGGAACACACAGAAGGAGGCTTGGTAGACCCCACAAAGTATATATATTCTTGATCAGCATGACAAGCCGAGTCGATATAGCTATGTCCGTCTGTCCGTCTGTCTGTTCGTCTGTCTGTCCGTCTGTCTGTCTGTCTGTATGAACGCAAGGATCTCCGAAAGTATAAGAGCTAGAATAACCAAACTTGGTATACAGATTCTCCTGAGCCCGAGAAAGGACGAGTTTGTTCATTTTTTCTGATCCACCCCCCACTCCCCCCCTATTAACGCATTTCTATAACTTCCGTAATTCTTGGAATTTTGGACTAAAATTTGGAATTCACATTAGGTTAGTAATTATATATCCGTATACCAAGTTTTATTAAGATAGGTTGATCAGAAAGAAAGTTATAGCCATATAACCAGGCCCAATGCACACATACATACATATGTACAAGTACACAAACACGCATAAGGCACGATTCTGATGTAAATGTAAATGTATGTATGCATGCATGGAATATTTTACATTTAATTTAGTTAATTAATTAATTGAATTAATTTAACTTCTTTTTTGTGGGGTGGTACAGGGTATTTAAGAGTTGAGCCTGCTCGACTTTAGCATTCCTTTCTTGTTTTAATTCGTGTCGATACGTCTGTGTGGCGAGTGTGACTACCCAAATTTGTTCTCCTGCGGGGCATTATTTCAGCTTGTGTCGTATCTACAAATATTCCCAGTTAGTTTGGATTTGTGTTCTCCTCAATAAAAATGTTAAGGTCCTGTGAACTGCTAAGCTCGTTCTTATTAGTTTAATTTCTAGAAGTATTAGTTTAATTTCTAGAAATAGGTATTGATAAATTCATAAAAATCAGCGTAGTTTTAATATTAACAAGATATAACGCTACAGTCGAGCAAGCCCGACAGTAAAATAGCCTGTACTCTCCACAAAAAGGAAAAATTAAAAAAAAAAAAAATTTTTATGAAAAAAATGAATGAATTAATTAATTAAAATTAATTAATTAAATTAAATTAGAATACATGTTTATGTTCAGTTTTAACAGCATACATTTACATCACGTACCTATGCGTGTTCATATGCGTGTATGTATGCAGCACAAAGTTGAACAAAAGCAGCAACAACAACAACAGCTGCGGGCAGCGCTGCCGACAGAGCTGCAGGCAGCGCATGAGCAGCGATTTTACTTATGGCTATAACTTTCTTCAGAATTGACCTATCATGATGAAATTTGGCACACGGACACATTAGTACTAACTGGATGTACCTTCCAAAATTGATTTCAAAATTCCGAGAATTACGGAAGTTATAAGAAAAAACACGAATTGCGGGGGAGTGGGGGGGTGTATCAGAAAAAAAAGCAAACTCGATCTGCCTAGGGCTTATAGGAACCTTGACACCAATTTTGGTTATCCTAGCTCTTGTACTTACTGAGATCCTTGCGCTCATACAGACAGACGGACAGACTGACAGACGGACATGGCTATATCGACTCGTCTTCTCATCCTGATCAAGAATATATATACTTTGAGGGGTCTGCCACGCCTCCTTCTGTGTGTTACATACATGCGCACAAAACTAGTATAGCCTTTCACCCTTTGGGTACAGGCTATAAAAATTGCGTTAGATAACAGATTATCACGAGAAATATATATATATATATTCTTGATCAGCGTGACAAGACGAATCTCTCTCTGTCTGTCTGTCGTCTGTCCGTCCGTATGAACACCTGGATCTCAGAGACTATAAGAGGTAGAGACACCAAATTTTGCACAAAGATGCCTTGTACGCTATACGAGTTTGTATTATTTTTTTGATTTTCCCCCCATTTCCCCCCTATGGGGGTTTTTTCCGATTTTCCATTCGTATAATCGCCTATATCTCGGAGACTATAAGACCTAAGAACAAATTTTAGTCCAAGATGCCTTATGTGAATACGCAGAAAATGTGTATTTCCTGCCCGCAGCTGTTGTTGATGTTGCTGTTTGGTTGACTGCTAACATGTTTTCACAGACACGAATAGGCGCGCATAGGCTTTCACACACTCCCATAGACGCAATTGCTTTGTATATGTGCAATTATACAGGAAGTAGCACGGCACCTTTATATCAAGAAATTTTAATAAATTTAATAAATGTGAGATATTTAATTACATTTTATCGGTTTTCGCTGACCTTGTTCAACTATTTGATTGTCCCATTATAACAGTTGCAGGAGGATAAATTAATTCATTTAATTAATTCATTGTGGCCAATACAACGAAATGCGCAATTGTATTTCATTTTGAAGCAAACATACAAACATGTAATACGTAGATATGTATATATTCACTTACATACTACATGTACCTACATATCACTCATACGCCAGGTATGCAGAAATATTTGTGGCATCAGCAGAACAGTTGCCTGCTTAATTATTTGTTTGCGCGTGTGCGTGGCAAACCTAATCAAACTTTAAATAGAATTTTGTACAAGTAACACCAAACAAAGTACCCCTAAGCCCCCTCTGTCTTCTTGCCCCCTCTGTCTTCTTGTACTCACTCCACTCAATCTGCTATGTGAGCATCAAAAATGTTTACAAAGTGAAAATGCATGAAACGTGTGCGCCAAGCATTTGGTTAACTTTTCTTGCACAATGTTGTTACTGTTTTTTCTTGTTCTTGTTGTTTTTGGTTTTAGTTGAAGTTGTTGCGCTTCCTATACTCGGTGCTTTTGTTCGCTGCGGCTTGCTTACCTCCCACAAGGAGCATTTTGTATCTATCTGAGCGGTGGCAGAGGTGCCACGGCCACTGCCACATTGTGCAAAAGTTTTGCTCTTCCCTCAAAAATGTATTCACTGCTGTTGTTTTCTGGGCTGCACAAGTCGTAGGAGCAGAATAGCAGCAGCAAATAACGTGACGACGTTGGCGGCACATTTGAAGCATTTCCAACACCATGCAACAACTACTTTCTACAATTGTTTCTTTGAAAAGTACCCGGAATGCTGTTACACTTGCACATGCTCTTTACCTCCTAGAGCCCACCAAGACGCCCACACAAGCTGCTCGGGTATTTGGTGTTGAAAAGCGGCTCATAAACAGTAAGCTGCTTAGAAAATGCACAAGCGCTAATACACGCGCACCCAAGCACAAGCCCGACAACTGTCGAGTGTTAGCTACAGCTTGTTGGCTACCGCCTGTCGCCTGCCACATGCTTTTTTCACTGCTGCTTTCCTCATTCACCCTGTGGCGCATGACACACATTTCGCTTTTATTTCAATTTATAAGTTTTTATACCCTGTACCCAAAAGGGTACAAGGGTATATTAGTTTTGTGCGAGTGCACATGGAACACACAGAAGGAGGCTTGGTAGACCCCACAAAGTATATATATTCTTGATCAGCATGACAAGCCGAGTCGATATAGCCATGTCCGTCTGTCCGTCTGTCCGTCTGTCTGTCCGTCTGTCTGTCCGTCTGTCCGTCTGTCTGTCTGTATGAACGCAAGGATCTCCGAAAGTATAAGAGCTAGAATAACCAAACTTGGTATACAGATTCTCCTGAGACCGAGAAAGGACGAGTTTGTTCATTTTTTCTGATCCACCCCCCCACTCCCCCCCTATTAACGATTTTCTATAACTTCCGTAATTCTTGGAATTTTGAACTAAAATTTGGTAGTCACATTAGGTTAGTTATTATATAACCGTATACCAAGTCTCATGATGATAGAATGATCGGAAAGAAAGTTATAGCCATATAACCAGGCCCAATGCACACATACATACATATGTACAAGTACACAAACACGCATAAGGCACGATTCTGATGTAAATGTAAATGTATGTATGCATGCATGGAATATTTTATATTTAATTTAGTTAATTAATTAAATTAATTTAGTTAATTAATTAAATTTAATTAATTAATTAATTTAATTTAATTAATTAATTAATTTAATTACTTTTTTGTGGGGTGGTACAGGGTATTTAAGAGTTGAGCCTGCTCGACTTTAGCATTCCTTTCTTGTTTAACACTAAATCCTTGAAATCCCTTTAGACGCTTCAGCCTCGGCTGTGACAATATTTATTCGAAAGCAAATAAGTTCATAAATACGAACATGTGTATGTGCTCCCCACCTTCCCTCTACGCGTCGCTCTTCATCCACTTAATGGGACCCCTAGACTTGTCAGTCATAGATACATTTTACATTTACGTATTTGTTTGTAAAAGTGTGTTTCTGACCACCGATTAAACTGCAAGCAGGCTTGGCTAATGGGTGTCCTGGTCCTACCGCTTGTTGTTGGCACAGACATCTATATGATTATGCTAATTGCTAACGGATGCTAAGCCCAGCACATGCCTTCGCATCAGCATTCCTTTATCATTTTGGTCTAATAATTGATATAGAGTGGTGCTTTTACTATCCACAATGCAAATAATGTCATTCAATATTTCGAAATAAATCTGAATTTAACTAATATTTTGAAAAAATGATTTCTATTTTAAAATTATATTTAACATTTGCTTTTCAAACCAACTGATGGGACTTAATAAACATTCAGATGAAAGTAAAAGAGTAAATTACACAAACAAATATGTTAATGTTTAAAATATTTTAGGTTGCCAATCATCTCCGGAATCTCTGACCAGGATCGGCTGTGAGATGGGGCATAGCTTGCCGGACTGGCTAATAAATCTTCCCCCAACGGATCTGAGATTCCAATTTTTCTTTTTTCCTCACTTTTTTCTTTTTAAAATTAGCTTTTAAGTATTTCTGAAGCTTTTCTTCTATCTACTATGTTAAGTTTTTCTTTTTTTTATACCCTGTACCCGTAGGGTAAAAAGGGTATATTAGGTTTGTGCAAAGTATGTAACATACAGAAGGAAGCATCTCCGACCCCATAAAGTATATATATTCTTGATCAGCATGACGAGAGAAATCGATCTAGACATGTCCGTCCGTCTGTCCGTCCGTCTGTCCGTCTGTCCGTCCGTCTGTCCGTCTGGATGAACGCGAGGATCTCAGAAACTATAAAAGCTAGAATAACCAAAGTTGGCATCCAGATTCTCCTGGGTCCGAGTAAGGACGAGTTTATTTTATTTTTTTTAATTTTCCCCCCCTTCCCCCGCTACAGAATTTCGTCAATAGCGTCCACATTTCAAATGCTACCTAAACCAAACTTTGCACACATAATTAATATATAATTGTCTACTGTTGTTCAAAATTTTATTCAATTCGGTCTATTCTAAATAAAGTTATTAGCAAAACAAATTCTCGCCAGTACAACCCCCCCAAACTGCAGCAACAAGTTCGCTCTTCTTCTTCCTCTTTTTGCTGCTGCTATGGGCGCATATAACTCAGTGACGGAAGTTTACCTGGGTACAGGGTATTACACTGTCGGGCTTGCTCGACTGTAGCGTTCTCTCTTGTTATCGGTAGATCTATTGACGCCTCTGACCACGCTTGGCTGTGATACGGGGCACAGCTAGCCGAAGCGCAAATATAGTAATATCCCCCCACCGGGTCGGAGGCGTCAATTAGATATTATTGTAATTTGATTAGATTTCTCCTTCTTAGGCTTTTCTAGCTTATAAGATGCTTTTTATAATTTTTATATATTTCGTTTGTCGACAGTTAATGTTTGTTGACATATATAAATAAAATAAAATTTAAAACAAATAAGCAGTGTTAGCAGTCTCACAATGCTATTATTTAATGGAAATATATGCTTTAATTTATACTTACATGTACTCATATATCATGTGCTTGCAACTTTCACTGCACTCGGTGATATGAAAATTCCGTTTGCTTGTAGTTGTTGGGAGCGTGTCCTCATAATTTGTTTGCCAACTCCGTCACACACAGGACGACAGACACAGAGATAGACACAGCTTGTAATCACACATGCCGAAAGTCAGACATCTCTGGCTGCCTTCAGGATTCGATGAGTTGCCAGGCGACATCTATTTGAAAGCACATGCAGTGCCCAGCTGTGCGCCAGACCGGCACAGGGCAAGGCAGGGCAGAGCAAGATCGGACAGGGCAGGACAGAGCAGGGCAGGACAGAGCAGGCGACTGCCAACTTGCAAAAAAGTCTGGCGAACCGCCCCAAAGGCGGCACCATGTAGTGCATATTGCGTGCTGCGAATGGGAGCTTAAGTTGCGCCTTGCCGCCCCCTTTCTCTCTCTCCTGCTGCTTCCCCACTGCTCGATTCGCAGTCGCAATCCCAAGATGTAAGCCACAAAAATACTTGACAATTTGTTTGCAATACATTTTCCGTTTCGCATTTTGCGGCCACTATCCTCCACTCTCCTCCCCTCCCCCCACCACGACGCTCATGCTTTTACTTACACACGCGTATATGTCTAATATATTTGCCATTTCTTGCAGCATAAGCAGAAACATAGCTCAGTTTTTGTTTTGTTTCTTTATTTATTTTTTGTTTTTCTACTCGCTTTTGTTTGCCTTCATGCTCTGCCTTTATTTGTACTCGAAGACCTATATACATGAATGCGTGTAGGTACATATATACTTATATATATGTGTGTGTATGTTTCTGGTGTTAGTTTTCGTTGTGCTTTTTTCCAGTATCTCGAGTGAAACTATTATGGCTGCGCGTTACAATAACAACTTAGACACAAGATGAAATTATGACATGTGCCAACGATTAAATACCCTTTTAGAATTGTTTTGAAGTTATCATTTATATGAAATAGTCAAGTAAGTGGGCTATTAAAGTTAGTACAGATAATTTACCAATCATGAGTCGAAATTCTGACAAGATTTTCCACTATCTATTCCATTATGTTCTAGCTTTTGCCGAAGAATCGCGGCCACTAAGAAGAACGCACTTTAGGCTTCGTTTCTTTGACTTAGTGCTTCTTAGTTCTCTGAATAAAAGTTGGAATTAAAAATCAAGTAGCGTATTTGCAAAAGAAACTGAAAAAGTGAATTGTCGAAAGAATTTTTTGCCTTTTATAAAAAAATATATTTTGGAGTGACTCCAAAAGAAGATCATAACCTCACATAACTATGTGAAAACAAACTCAAAGCTATTTTTCTAAAGATCTCCTTCAGATTTCAACTCAGATTTGTAAATACAGGATGCCTAATTGTAATTTTCTGATGCAAGCCGGTGAAACAGAATCTTTAAGTTATTTTCGTTATAGATGTGATACAGTAGATGTAGGTCCTTGGGCTGCAGACAAGCAACTTTTTTGCGCAGACGAATAAAAGTTTGTCACAAATGAATCTGCATTGCTCTTTTAATCGTTTTAGCAATTACTAGGCACTAAAGATCTATCACTAAATTAAAAATTGTCGCTCACAGAAATCGTTCATTGCCAGCCTTCAGTACGAACACAACACGTACATATGTGTAACAAACAAGAAGACCCTTTCATGATAGACACTATTTAAAAGAGTATAGGGACAGATAAAAATGCTGGCAATAAGATCATAAAACAATTGGCTCCAATAGCTGTGATTTTCATTGCCTGCCAGTTGTGTGACCTGCGCTGACCCACAAGGACTACAAAACGGCCGACAGTCACACCCCGTTGCTCTGTCATTTGGCACCAGTGTGCACTCATGTTTTTGTTGTTGTTGTTATTGTGGTTCAGCACTATCTACTCTGACTGTGCTTCCCCTTGCTCTGATTGGACTCTGTGCATATGACCCTTAATTGGTTTGTTTATATTGGAGCGGAGCTGCAACCCCGTCCTACGTCTCGCCTGCTGACAAAATGCAATCAATTGCCCACAATGATGCCAATTACTACGCTCCTAGGCATGCAGTTGCTACCAAGTATGTCGCCCTAGAATTTAAGTGCCTGCTCCTTCTACTCCTACCTCTGCATTTGCAGTTCCTCTCGCAAACATGCAAACGCTCACATAATTAATAATTTTTGCCTTTTATGCTCTTTAATTGCTTCCTATTTGTAGGCAGTTTTCTATTTACTATTTACTACATAGCAGCAACAACAACAATAAAAATAACAACATCACAAAATAACATCGCACTGGGAGAAATTTCCTGCAATATGTCTGTTTTTATACTCTGTACATGAAATGTACAAGAGTATATTAGGTTTGCGGGAGCTGAAAAATGTAACAGGCAGAAGGAGGCGTGGCAGACCCCACAAAGTATATATATTCTTGATCAGCATGACGAGACGAGTCGATCTAGCCCTGTCTGTCTGTCTGTCCGTCTGTCCGTCCGTATGAACACCTGGATCTCAGAGACTATAAGAGATAGAGACACCAAATTTTGCACAAAGATGCGTTATGTGTGTATTCTATACGAGTTTGTTTTATTTTTTTGATTTTCCCCCCCACTTCCCCCCTATGGGGGTTTTCCCGATTTTCCATTCGTATAATCGCCTATATCTCGGAGACTATAAGACCTAGGAACACCAAATTTTAGTCCCAGATGCCTTATGTGAATACGCAGAAAATGTATATTTTGGAATTCCCCTCCCTCCCCCCTCTACCCCGCAAATCGTAACTCCCGTAATTCTTGGAATTTCGAACTAAAATTTTGGAAATACCCCCAGTTGGTTATTATGTGTCCGTATGCCAAATTTCATTATGATAGATCGATTTAACAAGAAGTTATAGCCATAAATATATTTGCTGATGCAGCGCTGCTGCAGCGCTGCTCAAGCGCTGCCCGCGGCTGTTGTTGATGTTGCTGTTTGGTTGACTGCGAAAATGCTTACACAGACACGAATTGATGCGCATAGGCATACATACACTCACACAGACGCAATTGCTATGTAAATGTTCAATTATACACCCTTTACGTGAGTTCGAATACCGAGAGAGGTAAAATCGATCACATTTTTTTTTTATTTTCTTAATTTTTTTATTTTCTATAGTTATTGTAAACATATGTACAGAGTATTTCAAAGTCGGGACACCCGACTTTAGCTTTTTTACTTGTTTTAAATTATTATTAGGGCATAATAATAATAATTTAATACATTTGTATGCCCTGTAACCGTAGGGTAGAAAGGGTACATTAGGTTTGTATGTAACAGGTAGAAGGAAACATCTCCGACCCCATAAATTATATATATATTTTTGATCAGCATGATAAGAGAAGTCGATCTAGACATATCCGTGCATCCGTCTGGGGCTCAATCTGTCCGTCTGTCTGGATGAACGCGTGGATTTCGCAAATGTTTGAGCGCCCATTAGCCAAACTTGGTATGTAGATTCTCCTAGTCCCTTTACGAGTTCTTAACGAGTTTAATTTTTTTTGTTGACATCGCTCCTGTTTTCCCCGCTCCAGTTTTTCGTCAATACTGTCCACATAAACCAAACTTTCTACACGCAATCTATATCTAGTTATCTTCTTTTGTTTTAAATTTCATCTAGTAATTAGCGAATAAACAGCAGCATCAAGTTTGCTCTTCTCCTTGCTTCACAGTGACTTATTCTTAGCAAATGATTTCTTTATATTTATAGACCTTATTTTGTTTACAAATAGGGAGAATACTTAAGAAATATTTAGAACTAATTCATAAGAGAAAGTAAATAAATGCATTTATTTCATTTTAAGTTTAATTTCTGAAAATGTGAATTTTTCGTAATTATATTACTTTTATTATTTTGGACTCTCAGTTATATCACGTTTCTTATTCTAGATGCATGTTTTGTAAATCAATGGTTGTTTATTTTCAATCTAAACAAGTGGAGAAGCTAATGTCGGGTATACTCGGCACATATGTATGTGTAAAATAATTATATAAATTTAATTAATGTTAAGTTTTGGTTTCACTTTATATTTGAAAGCTAGGTTCATTTCGACCTTTGTGGTGTAATAAGAAATTATTTTAAATACTACATCAAACATTGTTCTTGGTGTACTAACTCTCTTTTCTGTTCGGTTAATGAAATTCAAGTTGGTTCGGTTCTAGCTACAGCCTTGGTTGCCATAGCCACCGCTTCATTGCATATTCAGTTAGTTGTGCTTGGAGTGTATGGTACTTGGCTTGCGCCATTGCCACCGTCGATTGGAGATCTGTTAACAAATGCATCTAAGTACATACATAGTGTACACACATACATATAAATGAAAGAATGTGAATGTTATGTGAAGCTGATAGATGTGATAATTATCAGGCATTTCACTACTAGCTGTTCTCTATATGGGGGATGAGTGCAGCACTTAGCGCGCATTATGGCCGTGCCAAATAGCAATCAATGCAAATGGATATTCAATCGTTTAATTCGTGGAAGTGTGATTGTGTGGGGGAGTGGTTGAGAGTGTGTGACTGCTAAGTGTTTGCCAGGGCATTAAACATATATGACTGGCCAATTATGCCATATGTCAAGATATGCCCAATACACACACCTTTGCACATACAAACACATATATTTCACAGATTATTTCACAGCACGAACACCGTACCTCATTTAAGTCAAGAAATGTTAAATGCACGTTTAATATATATGTACTAAGCACAAATCAATTGCTATTCTCAGATGTTACAGGAAACTGCTAATGTTACACAAAAATTAGTTAAATGAAATTTTCGGAACTATTTTCAACTAGAGTTTTAGAAATGTTTTTGTTTTGTGTTGGCATTTACGGGTATACTACAAGCTGCCCGAGCTTAGTTTGTAAAATGGCTTCAAAATACATTGAGGAGTTTAACGCTTAATTATTCCAACCTTATGAAAAATTAATGATAACTTTTTAGCACTCTATGGAGTTGGCTGTTGTATTTTTATACTCTGTACATAAAATGTACAAGAGTATATTAGATTTGCGCAAGTTGAAAAATGTATATATATTCTTGATCAGGATGACAAGCCGAGTCGATATAGCCATTTCCGTCTGTCCGTCCGTCCGTCTGTCTGTCTGTATGAACGCAAGGGTCTCAGAAAGTATAAGAGCTAACGCTTAATTATTCCAACCTTATGAAAAATTAATGATAACTTTTTAGCACTCTATGGAGTTGGCTGTTGTATTTTTATACTCTGTACATAAAATGTACAAGAGTATATTAGATTTGCGCAAGTTGAAAAATGTATATATATTCTTGATCAGGATGACAAGCCGAGTCGATATAGCCATTTCCGTCTGTCCGTCCGTCCGTCTGTCTGTCTGTATGAACGCAAGGGTCTCAGAAAGTATAAGAGCTAGAATAACCAAACTTGGTATCCAGATTCTCCTGAGCCCGAGAAAGGACGAGTTTGTTCATTTTTGCTGATGCGCCCTCCACTCCCCCCTATTCACGATTTTCTATAACTCCCGTAATTCTTGGAAATTGGTAGCCAGTTAGTGTGATTATAGTTAGTGATTATATAGTGATTATATATCCGTTTACCAAGTTTCATTAGGATAGGTTGAAGCTATCAATTATTTATTAATTAATTACATTTTTTTAATACATTTTTTTTGCGGGGTTGTACAGGGTATTTAAGAGTTGAGCCTGCTCGACTTTAGCATTCCTTTCTTGTTCTTTTTGGATTTATGCTAGAAAACAAAATATTTTCGTTGTTATATTTGCAGAACTTCAACAAAGTCCTTATTGGTGTCCACTGTCACTTGGTAATACTTCACTTGAATTTAATATTTGGGCCATACACTACAACTTTAGCATTTCCAAATTTAAATTATTCGCAATCAGATTCTCACATTCGCATTGATTTCATTTACCCACACATCTGGCCCCAGGGTGGTGTCACCAAAGTACACATTCATCAAAAAGCCCACATATGATTACGCACACACTGAAATACACACAACCGCTATTGTTATCATTTCACACCCAAATCTGGAATGCCAACTGACCACCACCGACCTACTCGCCCTACTCACTAGTCCACAGAAACTTTCTCACCGACATCGTGTATCGTGTGTATCGTGAATGTATCGCACATATTATACGTATAACCCTAATCAAACTCAGCCAACCATAAAGTCCACTTTTATGCTCATCAAAATCACTTTATGCTAATAGACACATTAGCATAATTTCCAAGTATTCCCCGATGTACGGAATGCGCGAGCTTTGAGCATTCGATACAACAAAAAAAGAAGCTGAAGAAATAATTCATGGATATGCCAACAACTTTTGCAATAATTCCTTCGGAAGCCTCGCTTTAAATAAATAAATTCTTTACGAGCTTCAGTTAAAAAACTATTATTGACATTTTCATGGCATGTGAATTATTATAAACGGAACGAAACAGCGGACATGTGCAATCCATATACTCATATGGGTCTGAACCTGAGCCGATATGCTGGCAATAATTCATACGGCTCGCCAGTTTTACCTGCGCCTCCACGTCCTGTCGTGTGTCGTGCAACGGAAACTGTTGGTTATATGTTCAAGTTCCGGTAATTATTTGATATAGGCTGGCCATATGTAAACGTGAACGCACAAGTCTCCCTCTCTTTGTGTGTATGTGTGCTTGTGTGTGTATTGAGGGCGTTGTGGGGCGTTTGTTGTTTCATATTTATCATGAAACTCCTGTTGCTCTGCTGTTGTTCATGTTGCTGGCAGTTCCAACTTTTTCATATGGTCACGTAATCCATAAAAACCTGTTACGTTGTCATATCGCCGTATTCCTGCAACGTCAATAGTAACGTGCGGTAGTGGAAAGTCCCAGGGGGGGGTTCTGGGTTCACCTCGGTCCGGTCCGGTCCTCTGTTAGTAATTCATTTGAGCATTGATTCATTGAGCAGTTGCTACACCTACGAGTATACTTAAGTAGGTGCGCGGATCTAAAGCTTCACCGCAATTAGTGAACTGAATATGTGCCATAAAGCTTTACCTTGAAGTGAAGTGCCGGCAAAGTGTGCTGCAGAAGTGAGTTTTCATAAAATCCAAGGCGCATACCAATTATAAATGATTTATGCTCCGCTATTAAAACCAGGCCACCAAGCAAGAGAAGCATCAAAACTTTGGGCAAGGTCGACAAATGCAAGCATTTTTACGTGTTTGAATGCCAAGGGTTTTCCCTATCCCCACTAATCACACTTAACTTCTTGCCACCTTGCGCAGCCTGACTTGGCAATGAAGTCATCAAAAATCTGGGACTTGTTGTGGTCGCCGTCGCTGGTTGCCGTCGCTCGGTGACGCTTTCCATAAAAACCGGCATGCTCTGCGTTTTTATGCCTTTTAATTTGACATGGACATTTACATAAACAGCTCATTTAGTTAATACAAGAGTGGACAAATCATTTGTGCGTTTTCTCGCGATTTCGGGCTTGCATTAGAACTCAAGTATAAAAATGTATATATATATATATATATATATATATATATATATATATATATATATATATATATATATATATATAAATAATGAATGTTAGTGGTCTGGCACGTGGCACAATCTAAGACCTCTGCTTACTATGAAGCGGTATGGGACATATTGAATTATTTTATGATATCTGGTGCAAAGTTTTCACGTAGCCCCGGAAACAAGCACACTTCATCAACTTTATTGAAAACAAGTCAGTATTATCTTAAAAGTAGATGATATTTTTTTAAATCTAATGAGTTGTATTACAAAAGAAAACAATTGTAAATTTTACTCTACAACATAAGCGCGCCCTTATAAGATTTCATGCCCAATTACAAGCGAGCCGGACAGTGATATATCCTCTACTCAAACAAGCTTTAGGAGCTGAGTTATATGCGTGCATAGCAGAAGCCAAAGGAAGAAGAAGAGTGATCCCCCTCCTGTATTTTTTTTTTGGGGGGGGGGGGGGGGGGGGGGTAGTACTGTAGTGAAATTGTTTTGCTAATAACTTTTTTAAGAATCGACCGATTTGGATGAAAATTTCATCCATACAGACGAACACGACTTTATTGATATGTACTGTCCTGCTGATTAATAATATATATATTAAACAATTCTTATTTGAATTAAGAGCTAGAATCAATATTAGTATTTTTGGTGACATTTCAGCTTATATTTTAAATTTCTCTTGCCCTATTTGTAATTTTAAATATATGTACATATCTAATATAGTTTTATAGTTCGATATTTCCATAAAGCCGGTACAGCTTGAAATACATTTCTTGTTAAATACTATCAACTTTTATTACACTACTGGTTATAAGCCTTGTAGAATTATATTAATATATTGCATGTACAACATGCTAAGCAATTAAATTCTCTATTAAGCATACATTTAGCCTGTATTTTATTAAATAATTTACATGACTAATGTTTCCAAATGCTTAAAGTTGATAGTGAAAATTAATATTTTTTTGTATAAGAATTTGATAACACCAAAAAAAAAAAAAAATAAACAATTTTCTTAGAGCTGCCAAAATAAAACACAGATTAGAAATATTTATCACATAACCACTTTAAGTATAAGTATTTGCCAGCTTGCTATTGTTCTTGTTGTTGCTGTTGCTCTTTTACTTACATATTTTCACGGTCAATTCGAAAGCAACGTTGACGTCAAACTGACGAAACTTTACACGCCATCTGCATCGCTTTGGTGAACGAAGAGAGCAGAAGAGCGTAACTTATACTTTGCTGTACTCAACATTGGGGGTTGGTTGAGCACTGAACAACGAATACTGCGCTCTGATGTTCGAAAACATATCCAGCTATGGTCATGGCTATGCTGTGACGTAGAGGTAAGACATATGCTCTAAGAGAGTGAGTGGCGGCCTAGTAGAGCAGGTCAGGTTGGTACACTGATAAAAAAATGCAACGAAATTTAAATATTTACACGTAGATTTAACTATTTTTACCATCGATTTTTCACTACAGTGTGTTTTAGTAAATATGAAGTGTGCACACTTAATTTTTTAATTTAATATATTCGTAGTAAATTTGAAGTGCTGGACTATTTAATCTAAAGTGTTGACATATTCAAATTAAAATGTAAACATATTAATTATGAATACTGTCATATTCAAATATTTACTATTTTCATATTTAATTTTAGATGTGAACATATTAAAATCCAAATGTGAACATATTAAAATCCAAATGTGAACATATTAAGATCCAAATGTTAAAATAGTAATTATGAATATGATTCATATTCAATATTAACTATTTTCATTTTAGATTTTAATATTTTTAATATTTGATTCAAAGTGTTCCCATAGTCAAATTAAACAATTTCATATTAAGAATAAATTATCGATTTATTTACTATCGATAATCGAATTTTTATTTTAATTCAAACTCAACTTAGTTTAATTTTTAGAGTACATGATAATAATAGTAATAACAATAATAGAATTTAAATAGATCTGTATTTTACATAGCTTTTACCGTTGTTATTCAAATATACATGCAATGGGTGGCTTGTAAAATATTCTATATCCTTAATAATTAATGTTCGATCTTTGTGGCCAACTTCATAAGCTTGCATATGTTTACAAAATCGTTCAACTTTTATTTCATTACAAGCAGCGTAGATTTGAGCTTCTTCATAAAAAAAGAAAAGCAACTTAAACAATTTCATATTATTTTCGTTATTCCCTAAATAATAGTTTTTTTTATACAAAACTCCTTTAAATTCTAAATTTTCACAATATTTTAAATGATTGGACTTAAACAATTTTGAATAGCATACATTTTCCAAACATTGTATGTCTGTTATAGATTTGTCTGTAAAGCTATACTTATCAAATAATGGTGGAATACCTGACTCATAACTTAGAAGGCAAGATGAAAAATGAAGGCACTGTTTTATATATTCATTTTTTCTCGATGTAATTGAAGCTAAATATGCTTTAGATGCTCTATGTTTTGCTTCAAACCGCATAACCCATGCATATTTCAAAGGCCCGCATTTTAAAATAGCTGTAGGGTAATGCACGAGAAAATGGTGTTTAGGTTTTAGCGTAGGTCCATACAAATTCACATATAGCTCATGGTGCACTTTTATTTTTGTTTCTAAGTTTTTTAAATCTTTTGTTGTAAATTTATTTTGAAACAGAATGTCAATAATTTCCAAAAGTTTTGTAAATAAAATCCAATGCTGATTACTTTCTGGAATCAGATCTCCGATTATTAAAGGCAAAAACTTAGCGAAACAAAATTTTTCACTAGCTGTCATTCTAAGTTCATTTTTCTTAAGTTTAGTTAATTCTAGCGGTCGTGACGAGTTCTTTATTTCTATTTCGCCATAAGAAAACAGATTTTTTCTACTGTTAATTGTTGATAAACATAAAATTTTTTCATTAATTAAAGCGTTTAAGGTTTGACAAATACCGTAAACACATACGCCTTCTAAAACATCATGCATCAAATCAAAATAAAAGTTTTCTGTTACGTGGAAGTTTTTTAGTTCATTGAATATACAAACAGTTTTAATACCAGTCTCTAAAAAATTATTTGCTTCCAAATCATTTTCATAACAATTTTTATCTCTTAAATACTCTTTGTGCTCTTCACTGTCTGATTTCATTTCTAAGCTACTTCTTTTACACACTCGACAAAATCGCTTATCCCTAAATGATTGAACAAAACCAAATATAGAATTCAATCCTAAGTTATCTCCTAAAATAAGGCCTAAAACAAAATATATTTGTTTTGATCCTTCAGGTATTTGTATTTCAATTCCATTTTCTAATTCTTCAAGCTCACGAAATAAGTGGTTAAAAATGATTTCATGGTCATTTCTTTTCAATGCATGTGATGGAATATATGCAAACGGGAAAATGAAATCTAATTTGGATAATAAATGCTGAGGCAAGGTTGGAAATGAATAATAGCAGCCACATATAGAAGATACATGAGCTCCTAAAGCATTGTTTATTTGAAAGTCATCAAAATACAGAAAAAATGGAATCACAATGTCATCAGGAAGAAAATTCTGCAGTTTGTTTGCAAATGTTTCAGAATTTACAAAGTTAATAAGGTTACCTTGATTTTGAAGTAATTTTTGATTTTGAAGTGTTAGATTCAAAACATTAGGAAGTTCAAAAAATGATTTAATTTGAAATTTTATAGGCATAATATGAATATCTATTTTATTCGGGAAAAGAGATGCATTTCCTTTTTTAAATTTAGGGCCGATTTTATTCGATACAGTAAATGACTTGGGATCTTCAAATAAATGCATTTCTTTTAAAAATTTAAAAAGCCGGTATTCCGACTTTATTTCCTCAAACGGGCTGGTTAAAAAGGAAGTAATGCATTCGAGTGCTTCTTTAGTTTCAGAATTGCATGCGCTGTAATAATTGAGAGCTTTGGAGATAGGCGAAACCAATTTAGTTATCAGGTATTGAATAGCAGTTACTTCATTTCTAGGCATGAAACATTTAGAATGCAGCCCAAGTGTTAATTGAAGACATTTTTTTTTAGATCTGTTATATATTCCTGGATATTAAAACTGTCGTCTAAATCAAAACTATTATATTTTACTAAACAGACTTTTTCAATTTGTATTTCATGTGAATGGAAATTTGGGTTAACCATATTTTGAGAAACAAAATCTTCATAAAAGGAGTCACCAATCGCATTTTCATGTGTCTTACATAAATGTTTTTTAAATATACAATATTTCAAAAATAATTGATTGCAATTGTTAATTTTGCATTGTAACGGGTCACAGAACCCAGGCTTTTTTAAAACATGATCATTTTGTAAATGATGGATTAATAAATCCGCAGTGTTAAATTTTTTGTTACATCGAAAGCATGGAAACATTTTTACAGCAATGTTTTATTTTCACTTTCTCATAAAACTTAATAAAGCAGTTAAATTTGCAGACTTTACATCATAAGGCGTGTCAATTTCATAAAAGTATTTTTGTATGAATAGCCATGGAAACTTCGAAGCTATTGGATAATGCAGATTTAGGGTGTTAAAAAGTTTGAAGCAAACATCCAAACAATCAATAAATGAATCTAATTTGTATATTGTTTTATCAAAGTATACAAAGAACGACTTTATATCGTTGGAGTTCACGCCTTCCACAATGATAAAAGGTTGAAGTGTATTTGAATTACCGTAATTTTTGCAAATAAGATTGTTTACTTTACGCTCGTAGTCCCCAATTGTATCCAAACGAAGCACGAGACTTTCCTGTGAGTCCAATAAAGTTACCCGTGTTCTTGAAGTCTTTGATTTAGATGAATGCCAACTGTTAGAAGGTAAGACCGACGGTAGAAGAGCTGTTATTATGTAGTCCGAAGAATCTAAAATATCAGTGAAATATATTTTTAATTGTAATCAATAATTCAAGCACAGCAATAATATATAAAATTACCAATAGATTCCGCCGACTGAACTTGTTCCAATAAATGTTTACATGTAGCATTGTGAATATTTTCCTTATAGTATATAACTATTTTCTTTTTAAAATTATCCCATTTAGATAATAACATAGATTCTTTTCCTGGATACGCAATTGTAAAATCAAGCTTGATCTGCAAAACATAATTTTAAAAAAAAAACATAATTTTAAAATAATCTTGTAAATGTTGGATGATTTCAAAAAATGTAATATGGGTAAAGCTGAAGTTAAAAAGCTCAAATAAAACTAAAGATATAACTGAAGAACTAAACATTTGGAAGGCCTGGAATCTTACCAAATCCACTGCACGAGAATCGGTATACTTCGGCCATTCTTGCAAAAATTCGCATGCATTCAAGGTTTGGGATTCTTTACGACGCAATTCATAAGTTTTTGACCACTTATCAAGTACTGCATTCCAATCCGAAACTTCTCTCTTCAAGGCAGTCTTCAATGCATTATGAAGTGTTTCATCAACAGGATCCTGAAATGTGTCTGCTTCACTGCTATTAAGTGATTCCTCTTCTATTCTGCTAAACTTCGCGCGCTTTGCTCGACTATTGGTATATTTTGCATACAATTTTCCACCTGGGTTTTTTCTACCAGTTCTTGGAATAAAATAAATTTCCTGTAAAAGGATTAGGATAAAGATACTTAAATATTCTTCTTTGACTGTGCAAAATATTCTTACCTTCGATTCAGACTCAGAAGGAAATATCGAAACAATTTGATTAACTATTAAAGGATAATCAGATGTTCTAATTTTAACTTCTTTACAGTTAGCTTCCTCGACAATTAATGAAATAATACTATCTCTATGAAAATTTGTTAACTCCAAATGTTTTTCAAAGTAGCTTAATATGGCTTGTCCTCTTGTGTTATTTTCCAAAATATAAAAAACATCCTACAAATAATAATAACAATTTAAAAAATTATATTTAAAATTATATAATAACCAATAGTGTTGGTTACTATATGTATATATTGGATATACTGGTTATCCCAAAAAACAATGAAGCACAACAAAAACATAAACATTATCACTTACCAACGGTAAAAGGGCGTGGTCGGTTTTGTTGGTAGTTGGTGTAGATGGCGATTCTTCCAGCCAAGCGGTTACCTTGGAGCGCGCCGAGAAGGTTTCATCATCAATATTATACTGCTTATTAATATATTATTATTATTATTATTATTATTATATATATATATATATATATATATATATATATATATATATATATATATATATATATATATATATATATATAAACGTATTACATGCCTCTTTCTTACGCCAATGAAAAAGTTTGACCCTAAACTCGGCTCTCAATCCAACGTTTGAAATAATACTCGTTATATCATCTTTGGATATATATTTCAATGACCGGAATGACACACCATGGGCTTTACAAAAATAAATAAAAATAAGGAACAAAAAAATTTTTATAAAAGCAAATTAAAGTGAACTCACATTTTAGGACTTCAAATAATTCTTCTAATTCAAATTTCTTTAATAAGTTCATTAATTGAGCGTCATCTTCTTCGGATAAATCTGAATTTTGCTTTTTAATGTCCATAACCTAAAATCAAACAATTAATAAATACTAATTACACCAAGTTATTATTCAGCATTTATTATGCGTACATACATATGTATACACATATTCAAAGGTTAAGCAGTAAATAGCACAACCACGTTTGTGCATGGTTACATGCTAAATAAATGATCACATTTTGCATTGCCTACAAACGCATACATACTCGTATTAATGTACGTATGTTCAATTATAAGTACATATATTTTTAGGAATTTATAAAAAAATGAATTATTTGAAGACTTATAATGTGAGTCAATTAAGCATGTACAGCAGTTATTAATTGCCAATATATGTATGTAAATACATAACTATATGCATATGGTCAAGCGCGTTCATTTTTCACAAAAATCTGTACACTATTGAATGACGCGTCGCTTCTTGCACTGAGACAAAAGAGAAATAGCGATTACGCGGAAAGTACAGATTACCGCGAAAAATAGGTTGCTATGCAGTGGCATGCGTATGAAACTGTATATTTTTTCCCAGATTGTTCTTTTTTTCATATGCATCTACGTACACAATATATGCATGTATGTATGTATATACATACATATATATGTACCCAAATAACAACTATATCACACATTTGAAGCTTTACATATTTTAACTTCTTTATTTAGTCACAATTACGACGACATTTACGCTATATGCACATACATATGTTTGTATGTAGGCTACCACGTAATATGTTGTATACAAAATTATGTTTCTTGCGGACACGATGCAAGAAACTATAAATGGCAATTTTGTATGTATGTGTGTACGCGTACAAATATATTATACATATGTAAATGTTCATACTTACGCAGATCAATTTATTCCAACACAATCACTATTTTATTATGTTTTTTTTTTCACTATAATTCAATTAATTACTTTGGCACACGTCCGTCTTTGACAAAAATCAACTCACAATTGACCGACGCTCGTCATAAAGAATATCGATACATATCGCTGCGTGTATGCATTATTTGCGAAAAGAACGCAAAAGAAGAAGAAGAATGCGTGCATTCCGTGCAGTAAAGTGTGTGCTTTTTAATATTTCATATGGTTTAACATTAAACTGAATATGACACACTTTAATAACAAAATTTTACACTTTGTTTTGAATATTATTTATATTAAAATCACTAATTAAATATGTTTTTAGTAAAATTTACGATGTTTATATTTGATTGGAATATAAAATAGTAGAAATTTAATTTAATATGAAAATATTCATCTGTACTATGCCACTTTTTTATCAGTGTACTTGCTCTTTGAAAGCCGTTTCATATTTGAGCTTTAAAGTCTTTTTGTGTTAAAAGTTAAGGCTTAAGCGCAGCTCATTTACTAAATACTAGTATGTGGCCAGCTGCATTTTTATTTGATGGCATGTACTGCATTTCAATAATTTCGCTGAACAACGATATCAAATGGTATCAGCTGTCGACTAAACTAGTATTTTGTGGTTGCTGAGTTGTTTTAATGCCTGTGACATCACAGGCTCACGTACGCATGCCAGGCAGGTAAATGCCAGGTTGGATGGCTGTTGCTCGGTGGATGAGTGCGGTTTAGTACTGGGGCGATAAACTCGAGGACATCGTCGTCGGAACAGCAAAAAGTTACTTGAAGCAGAAGGATAACATGACAAACTAGTTACGTGCATAAATAATATTTGCCATATCCTAGTAAGTGTGTATTAACATACATGTATTGGCAACATATATGAGCGTGTGTGGGTGTGGTGTGCATGTGTGTCTGGGCTTACTTGATGGATGAATATTTTGTGCTGTTCGGTCACATGATGTTATGCATAAATATGGCCACTCTCCTGTTTATGTGAGTGTTTCTGTGTCTGTTTCCCAGAACGTGCGAACTGAAAATGCAATAAGTTAATGATATCAACAAGCGTAAAACGTCAGGTAGATAAAGGAACATTAAATGCCAGCCACATCGCCGCAAACTAATCCGGCGTAAGTGTTTTAGGGCAAGTGCTGCGACTCTGATGGGTTTAGAGGGCTGTATTATATATAGTATGTAATGCCTAGAGATGTATGCGTGACAAGTTACATACGACGGATTAAGCTTAAGAAATGCAAGAATCTTCAAATGATCTAATGATGTTTTTAACATAACGGGCAAAGTTGATTTGAACTGTTGCATTGGTCTATATATATGGCTGTAAAAATATTGGAAATTTCCCTCCCTCCCCCTCTCCGCCACAATGAGCAGTTTTCCATAACTCTCGTATTTCTTGGAATTTTTCAATGCATTTTCAATGGAAAATATATCCAACTTACTTGTTTTAAATGCACATGCCGCATTCTAAAAATCTATTGTCTCTATAGGTTAGATTATTTCGGTGAACCACCATAGACATAAGTTGACCATTTGTGTTACCCGGTATTTAAGATCAGTTGGATTAATTCATTTAAATTTTATTTGGGTATTGGGTATTTAAGAGGGGGGCGCGCCCAATTTTACCAATCCATTCTTGTTAAATTTATTTTAAAGGAAACAAAAGTACTAAAACGTTTTAAAAGTATATATTCATAGATCACAATATTTACAAGAATAAACTCTTCAATTTAAATTGAATTAGTATATTATATTTATTATTAAATCAGTAATATCCAAAGAAATATTAGAAATTAAATCGTTTCATCTTTAATCTATTACCAAAGACACACTTTATATTAATATTTAACTAATTTTCCTCCAAGTAAATATTGGCTTGCGCGCTCCCGACTTTGAAATACTCTGCACATATGTGTAGAATAATAATAACAATTTAATTTGGTCCATATTGGTCGTGTTTTTGACATTGTTATTTTTTAAGCTAAAATTATATTGTACATATTTAGCTTACATTATTAAAAAATTGTTCATTGGAAGGGATTTACTCAACATAAATATATTTCCATTAAACTTGTTTCTGTTTCATAAAATCAGATGTAATCCCTAAACATTTTACAATTTAGTACATTTTAGTATGCTTGTGGCATTTGGAACAGTTGTTCAATTATCAAATTTGCAATTGCTACAGGATTTCCTTTTGAGGCTCACGATCACACAAGCTTACCGTTCATCACCAGAAGTGACATCTTTGCATAGTTGTACATTCATAATTATGTGCGTCTGGGGCATGTATTTAAGCATTTAACGTAGCTGAGAACGTGAAGTTGCAGTGCTCCTGGCCGTAAGTTTGAAAAGTTCTTAACACACGCACACAAACATGTTTCTATTACTGTGTGTGTGTGTGTGTGTGTGTGTGGATTGCCGTTTGTCAGTTTGTGACAATTATTATTTGCCGTTGTCCTTTTTTCAAGTCCTTTCTCCTCTTTTTTATTATTTTATAGACCAACATTAAATTTTCAGTGTTCTGCCAAAGTTTGATAAACAACGGAAGGGGTTGGGGTGGTGACAATGCCGAAAAGGGATGGTTAAGGTGTGCTGGTATTGTGTGTGTGTATGTTCGTGTGTGCTTATGTGCCGGAAGCATTTTGTTCAAAGCAAAATTTATGTACATCAACAGCGGCTGCAGCATCGACAACAACAGCAACAGCAGCAACAAGCTCCACAGTGACGACAACAACAAAACATAATTTAATTTTTAGTGTTTCGCTCCGCATTGAAAAAATTAAATAAAAGCGACGTCGTTGTCATTTAGTCGAGGCAACCATAAAAAATAGGAATAAAAAAATGTAATACAATTGGGCAGCTTCGGACTCTGCGAGATAGGCTATATAGTTGTTCTTTTTAGTTATTTGGCATTGGTTATAAAACGGTTTTAATTTTATTTGCGAGTGCCTTTGTTTGGCACATAGAGGCTGTTAAAATGTGCTTCCATGATGTGAAAATTTGCAAACGAAACAAACAACAAAAAAATTTCTAAAAATGCTGTCTTGTTACATGAGTTGTCAAGAATTTGAGAACTCTCGACCATAATATATATTTCAGCAAATCCCTATATGACTTTAATATACTCTCTGCATACAATTTTCTTTATATCAAACCTTAACGTTTAGTTTACTTTTTATTTAAAATACAGGTGAAAATGTGTTGCAAAATCTACTAGTGGCGTAAAAACCAGAATCTTTTTGCATGTGACAATCTGTACACGCGAGCCCAACACTGGCACCACAGCGCAATGTAATTTAATGCTCATGCGTCATGTGGGACGGATATCAACATAGAAAGGCAATCACTTCTCGCGCTAATTGCATTTCAATAGACTACGGGATGTGTGACTCAGGCAGTCGTAGAAAGAGGCAAAATAATGGACTAAAATGTGGTTATAATTAACTAGATGCGATGCGCGGCGGCGGCGGCAACAAATTGTCAGGAATTGCGTTGCACTATGTAGCGATAGGGATAGGGACAGTTAAATGTCAATGAAATTGCACTTGAAAGGACAACCGCAAATATGATTTGTACACGTGTTGCTATAATCGGGTTAGAGTAATGGTAGTGCAGGATATTTCTATTCGTATGACATGGTAGCTGACAGACAGTGTTGGGCTTAAATATTACAGTTGGAATAAGTTTGCAGGAATGCTTTAAAAGTGTCAGTCAAGAAATAGAAGAGCGACGTTGGGGTGTAAAAATAGGATTGGGAGAAGTAACTTCTATAGCTTGGTAGCTAAAATGCAAATTGTAGCCACTACAGTGTTTGCAATTTGTTGCACTTTCGTTTGGGTGGGCATGTTTCTGTTGCAACAGCAACAACGCACAAAACAACTGTAGCAAGCTGGCGTCGCATGTTTGATGGCTGTGTTTTGTATGCGTGTGTGTGTGTGTTTGTGTGTGAACGCCATCTTGAACTTCAGCTCTGCCTCGACATTTTGTGGTGAAGCCATTGTTGCACTTGCAGCTGCTATGTGAAGCCAAAACTATATGTATAGTATGTGTAAAACTTTCTAGACCACTTCACTTGTGTGTGTTTGTTTAAGGCATAAAACCCGGCAATACGACCTTCTTGATACTTTCAAATATCAAGATATGGCAAGATTATAGTCCGAGCTTGTATGTACGCTAAGAGGCATGCGCCCCGATCGTTAAGTTGATTTTCAATTTCTCACAGATTGGTATCTCACTGTTACCCTGGCGTTGTGTGCGAGGCCATTTAATTCAATGGCTAATAAGCACTTCGAAACATATACGCAAGTTTGCAGTGCTACGTTTATACAGGAATAGAGCGTTCTTGCGAAGAATGGTGCAGTACTATTAGTAATTTACCAAAGCCATTCCAAAAAAATAAAACTAAATTTTTATGATTTTAAAATCTGTTTAAAAAAATTGATTATTGAATAAAATTAATAAAATAAAAAATACATAACACGTACAGAGGTCGTACAGTTTCAATACAATCCATTTACATCAATATTGTGTCTATGTCTGCCTATGTGTTACTATGTGTTCGTGTAAGTGTGCAGTACACAGTAGAGGTGGAAAAATATCGATAGTCGGCACCATCGATAGTCAACGATAGTTTTCAGAGAACCATCGATGGTCAACGATAGTTTTAAAATAACCTTCGATAGTTCTCGATAGTTCTCTGCCCTTGCTCTGTCCCCGGCAGTTGTTGTTGTGGCCGCTTTGACTCAACTGTGTACTAGAGGTGGAGTACTATCGATGGTGGGTTACTATCGAACTTCCATCGATGGTAGCCGTGCACTATCGATAGTTTTAGATAGTATTTTTTGAAAGCTCTACCAACAACTAACAAAGGGCTCACAATATACATAATTGTAGATCACAGCGTGTATTAAACTTTTTAAAAAAAATGTATTATTATTTACTTTTATTTTATTTATTTTTAAACATATTTGTTTAAATCAGTTTACTATCGAGAACTATCGAAGGTTATTTTAAAACTATCGTTGACCATCGATGGTTCTCTGAAAACTATCGTTGACTATCGATGGTGCACGGCTACCATCGATGGAAGTTCGATAGTAACCCACCATCGATAGTACTCCACCTCTAGTACACAGTTGAGTCAAAGCGGCCACAACAACAACTGCCGGGGACAGAGCAAGGGCAGAGATTCTACTTATGGCTTTAACTTCGAGTTAATTTCCATTTATACTCCAACTTCATGGTCACGGATCATAATCACAAGGGGTGTAAGCCATTTTGCGTCGCTTCTTTGCCGCCCACCCGTATCAGTTATATCGAAGGGATCGGGAAATGTATTGAAACTACCAAAATTCCTTATTGACGACGACCATCAGTTATCGTTAAAAACACACATGTATGCTGGCTTGAGAATAAAATTTGGGTGTGAATATGATTGCCTTTAAATGCGTGTATATGTATGTATATACATATGTGTGGCGCTTTGCTAACCAAACACTCAGCTGCCTCTTATATGTATGTAGGAGAGCTTAAAACAGCCAATAAATTATTAATAGCCCTGGCATTGATTGGAAAAGTTTTCAAATATGTTGCCACTTTTCTACACGAATAATTTTAGAACAATTCCAAAAGTACACACATGCACACATACTCTTGCGTTTGCCAAGGTCATAGCAAAGCTCAGCAAATGTGCCCATATACATAAATATGTATGCACATGTATGTATATACAAATTTTCTTTTAAGTAATGGGTTTGTAATTTTACCCAATTTAGATTTTGCACTTTATTTTCTCACATCTATCCAAATATTGTATATCACTACATGAACTTTATTTTGTATTATGGTATTAAGGCAGTGCTTTATGTAGAAAAGAAAAAATATTTACTGTGGGCACATTCGAATATCATTTATCATGCATATGAATTTTATTAATTCTTGCGTTTTTCACTTGCAAAACTTTATTTTTTAACCGACTGCAATTCGTCTGTATCTTTTTTGTTTTTTTTTTATTTTTATACCCTGTACGCGTAGGGTAAAAAGGGCGTCTCCGCATAATCTATCTTAACTGGGATCCTAATCTGCGATTACCTTCCTACTCCAGTAGGCTTCTCCTTATTAACCTGCCCTCTTTGGCTCACCGTAGGACAGTTCTTGGTGTTCTGTTCGTCCACAAATTGATTGTTGGAGATGTTGATTCCTCTATGCTTTTAGGTCGTATTAATTTTTCTGTTCCTTCCAGGCCAACAAGGAACTTTCTGCCTCTTCTACTTAACAGATGCACTAGTGATTACGCCATGCACAACCCTTTTCGAGTATTATGCTCTAATTATAATTCTTTTTACTTTTTAATCTCAAGTGAGCTCTCTCTCCCCTCACTAAAAGCTTCTATTTTCAGCTACCTCCGGCAGAATCACTGATCACCACTGCTGTGAGTAGGGGCATAGCTTGCCGGACTGGCTAATAAATTTTCCCCCAACGGGTCAGTGATTCTTCACCTTTAGCTTTTAATTATATTTTATCTCTTATTATTTAAGTTTTTTTTTCTTGTATCTTCTATTGCTATTCTTTTCTTCTCCATTCCTTTTTTTTGTTAGGTCTAATAACTTATCTGACTACCCTCTGCTGTGAATCGGGGCATAGCTGGCCGTTTGGCAAATAAAATTCCCCCACCGTGTCGGATTCGTTATTAGATATTTGTGTCATTTTTATAGGCTTTTTATTCCTATAGCTTTATTTTAGCTTAAGTTCTCTTTTGTATTGATTTTTTGTTTTCTTTTTTTACATCGACTGCATTGTTTGTCGATGAAATAAATAAATAAATAATGATAATGCAGCATGACGAGAGAAATCGATCTAGATCCGTCCGTCTTTCTGAATGAACGCCTGGATTTCGGAAACGGCTGAGCGTACATAAACCAAACTTGGTATGCAGACCTAGTCCCTAGTCTATAAGAGTTTATTTTACTTTCTTGAATTTTACCTCCCTCCCCCCGCTTCAGAATTGTTACCTCAGCACATTCGACTGGGTGAACCGATATTGATGATTCTTTTTCCATTTGAAAGCTGATGCTTCCCGAATGATCCCAAGCATGGAAAATACTATAAGCTCTCTTCATTCATTGATTCCATGTGTCTGCATATGTTGTTTGCTTTTGCTACTACATATATTGGCCGTCCTAGAATTCATGGTTTTGTTCTATTTTCCCTGTTTAGTTTGTCGACAACGAATGCGAATGGTATTGCCACACTCAGTTTCACTCATGTTTCATCGATAAGCATCTGAAAAGAATGCATTTTCTCTACGAAAATTTGTGAAAAGCAAGTTGTCTCTTTGTTCATATAAATTTGCCCGTCAGCAAGAAGATTTTGAGGCTTTTGAGATAGTTCATAACCACTAAGACACACTTTACTACATTGATAAAAAAGTTGCATAGCATAGATGAATATTTTCATATTAAATTTAATGTTCTACTATTTCATATTCAAATCAAATAAAACTGTCGTAAATTTTACTAAAAACATATTCAATTAGTGATTTTTATATGAATAATATTATAATATTCATCTGCGAGTAGCAAATGAAATCTATGTGCTTTACTTTCGTCGACCCCACCAATCTCCAATTCCCTGTCCGCCAACAATAAGTCCCAGTAAAACGAATAGGAAGTAATGCTTCATTGTAGCGGCGCTGTTAAATGAAAGCGAATAAAATAGTATATACAAGGGCTGTAGACCGGACTATTTATACAAGGCATTTAGTTTCGTATTAATTCCAACGATTCGATTCAGTTATATCAGAAGAAGAGACGAACATTCTCATGGTGAAATAATTTAATGGCAACATGTCTAATGGAAGTTTTGCAGCCATTTATTAAATAATTCAAGATTTGAAGAGGGAAATTTCATTAAGATGCATTTCGGTGCCTTCAGGCATCGGAAAAGTTGACGGTAGAAGCTGAAAGTTACTGTAAACTTTGTACATGCAATAATTTAAGGCTGTGCGTATAATAAAGTTTAGTACATAAACAACCAGTCGTATGCTTATATATTAAGTACATAGAGCAAAGGTGTAGAAACGCAAAGTCTTTGCAAGGCTTAAGACATTTGAGCATTTAAAGTAATTTGTAGTTAAGTTGATGTTTTAGTATTTGTTCGTGCAAATAAGTATGTAGACCACATATTGGCTATCAAAGTCATTGAATCTAGTTTCACAGCAATTGTCGGGATTGTAAAAGAAAATGTTGAGTTGCAGACAATAAAATCGACAGAAACTGCAGTTTGTGTCTCGCCCTTTTCAAAAGAATGAAAATCTGCGAATGTGGCGCTCTCTAAGTAGTTGACAATGTTGCCCTCCGAGTTGGATGTGGTTCTTTTTGTTGTTGATACTGCTGTTGGATTTGTTGTGCAAGCCGTTGTCATTGTTGTTGTTGTTGCTGTTGCTGTTATTGTTGGTTCTGGTTCAGTGATTATAATGTTCAAGATTTTAATGCAGTCTTCGGTTTGTCTTACGGGTAGGTGGCCATTGCATATGGTCGAGAGGACAGCGACTTGCTTGAGAGGCGTTATGGCGGTGGAGAGGTACGGGCGCGGGCAACTGGCGTTCTTGCAGCTTACTCCTTGCACTACTCTTTGCCAATTGTTGCCATTTCCCGTATCCAATACATTGAAGCGTCCGTTCCAGTGTTAGCCGGAAGTTTGCTTCGCTTGGCTGGGATTACATTTTCCTGCTTTCGAGTTGCTGTTGTGTCTGGTCTGGTCTGGTCGGTCTACACGCTGAGTGTGTGACCAGGCAGGAATCGCCTCCTTACTGTGTATATATTTATATATACTTATATATATCTACTAACCATTGCCTGTTTCTGTGTTCGCTCGGTTCGCACCCCCAACATCTTCTTTTATGTAAATGCATTTTCATGTTCCTGCCCAGCTTATCCCCTTAAAGTCTATAAATATTTTGCTTCACAAAAACAAAAAACAAAATGGACAATTTTTATGCCAAAACAATTCACAGACGCTTATTGTGAATGCCCTTATATTGTGCATATTGAAAGTGCTAATAAAAATACAAATTTTGGCATAAATTTATCCAATTTTATTACCTTTAGCCAGCCAAGAAGAAGATGAAAAATACAATTTTAAAGAATTTTATATGAATTAGACATAAAAAACTCCTGTTCAGCAAGGAATGTGAATATGAATTTCTTCATGAGATTGAATACTAATATGTAATGGAGTGTTTATGGTACAGATTAAATGTATATACATTTGTATGTTTATACGTGACAACATTTCAACAACAATGCAATCAGTAAACTCCGCTTCATTTTTTTAATTTATTTAAAAACGTCTAATACTTGTACATATCTATCGGGTTTTTATTTTATGTATTTAGCTGAAAACAGCATTTTTTTAATATTTAAAAACAATTCTTTTTTGTTTTTGTTGGAATGGGTACAGGTTATTTAAGAGTTGAGCCCACTCGACTCTAGCATTCCATTCTAGTATTTGTTTTTTTCCCCGAAGATGCTCAACAACTCACATATATGTAAACATACGAGTATATATAATTCACATGACACTTATTGAATTCTGCACTAAGAACTGTGGGTGGTCAGTAGAGCTGCTTTTTGGAAATTATTTAACTAAATGTCGCACGATGCCCATTACGGCTTGTTCATTAACATAAAACATGCAATGGCAAGTAACGGTGAAAATGACTGCGACTGCTACTATTCATGTCTGCGTTAGTCGCTGGTGGAATCATTGAAGTACGTGCAACAGCAACAGGACGCGCCCACTCCCACGCACAATTCCGGGGCAGTCAGCCTTAGCGTTAGCAAATGAAATTATTTTTAATGCGTGTGCAAATGCACTCAAACATGCACATACACGAACATACAGAGACAGAGACACAACTACATGTATAAATTCTTAATTAATGCGAGCTCAGAGCTTTCCGTGCTGGCTGTCAACCCTGCTAGTTCTGTCCCTCGTGCTGATTCTGGGTCCTTAGTGCTGTTCTGCTCTTTTCCACGCATAAAAGGCACCAAGAGCTGCACATTGAATTGTGGCCGGTAAGTTAGAGCCGAAGGTCAAAGGCATCTAAATTTATTACCCTGTTTGGAGTAAGTTGGAATATACATCGTCATATTAACTTTACTTCTGAGCAACTCAGCGGCAGTATAGGCCTTAATTAGAAGTAAACAAAGTGAATTTCATGCAGATATAAATATTCTCACCCATGTCAAATATTCTCGATCCCCGAGAGCAAGTAAGTACGGCTTGATTTATTGAATATTTGGTATGGGTATAATAAAAAGAAGTTGTTTAACTGTCTTCTATGTTCTAGATATTGCAAAGTACAATATCAATTTGAAATTGTTTGTTAACTGTTCGGTATAAAAATATGTTATATATATATGTGATGACCAACTGGCAAATAAAATTCCACGTGTCGGAGGCATTAATAGACGTTATTGTACAGCTTTTTCTTTGGCTTTCTTATCTTTTAAGTTGAGATAACAATGTTATATTAAGGTATATAATTATTTTTAATTTTAGAATACAAGTATATATATAACAAGATAGAACGCTACAGTCGAGCAAGCCCGACAGTAAAATAGCCTGTACTCTCCACAAAAAAGAAAAATTAAAAAAAAAAAATTTAAAAAAAAAATTTTTTTAAAAATTAAATTATTAAAAAAAATGAATGAATTAATTAAATTAAATTAGAATACATGTTTATGTTCAGTTTTAACAGCATACATTTACATCACGTACCTATGCGTGTTTATATGCGTGTATGCAGCACAAAGTTGAACCAAAGCAGCAGCAACAACAACAGCTGCGGGCAGCGCTGCCGACAGAGCTGCAGGTAGCGCATGAGCAGCGATTTTACTTATGGCTATAACTTTCTTCAGAATTGACCTATCATGATGAAATTTGGCACACGGACACATTAGTACTAACTGGATGTACCTACTAAAATTGATCTCAAAATTCCGAATTACGGGAGTTATGAAAAAAAACACGAATTGCGATCTGCCTATGGCTTATAGGAACCTTGATACCAATTTTGGTTATCCTAGCTCTTGTACTTACTGAGATCCTTGCGCTCATACAGACAGACGGACAGACAGACGGACATGGCTATATCGACTCGTCTTGTCATCCTGATCAAAAATATATATACTTTGTGGGGTCTCCACGCCTCCTTCTGTGTGTTACATACATGCGCACAAAACTAGTATAGCCTTTCACCCTTTGGGTACAGGCTATAAAAATAATATAAAATGGCGTACCGGCATTAGTAAGATGAAAGGAAAGCTATGGTCGAGCGGGATCGACTCTCAAATACCCTTTATCCACTCCACACAAAAAAGTGAAAAAGCTAAAGACGGGTGTTCCGATTTTAAAATACTCTGCACCTGTAGAATATTTATACAAATTTAACAAAATTACTAAACATATAAAAACATTTATTCCTAGATTATTCCTTCTTCGCGTATTTAAATCGGAAATGTGACTGCCGAGCATTTCAGTGAGGTCAGGTGGTAAGCAAGGCAATCAAACCATTTTGTGGCACAAAATCGCTAAAAGCAACTTACCAGCTGAACTCCAAAGCACTAAGAAGTTGAGGTCGAGCGGGGCGGCGGGGACAGGGATGTGGTTTGAAAATGTGTGCAAAGTTGCCAAGCGGATGCTGAAATCCTTTTGGTGCAAAACTGCTTTTGCAAACACATTTTAACCTAATTTACAGTTAAACATTAAATATGTAAAGCACGTCTACTGAGAGTGCATGTGTGGGAGTGTGTGTGCAAGCGCGTTTGCCGCTAAATGTGGAAGCGTGTGGGAGTTTTGTGAACAAGCGCCAAAAGGCCACTTACGTTTTGAGCAAGAAAGGCAAAGAAAAAAATACAGGTACCTTATTAAATTGCCAATCGAGGCATGTAACTGTAAATTTGCATTGTTTTGGCAGGCAGGAAGAGGGTAACATTTTGTTTAGCCTGCCTTGATGTAGAGGCAGTCATCACACATACACTCCCATATTACGCATTCGCAACATTGCACCCGGCAAAACCCACACACAAACACCCATACACATACACACACTTGTGTTTGCTACATGATCCAGATTTAAATGCAAAAAAAAACAGCAATCACGTTCGTTCCTAATCAATTATTTTAGGTGGCTTCGCAAACTCGTTCCCACCCCTTACGCTACTATGCTCTCTTGTTGCTATTCTGTCGCTTGGCCACGCCTCTTTTCATTGCGCCCATTCCCTGCTCTAGTTCATATTTTATGCTTGAACAATTTTATTTATGCGCACAACACACGTACACACACTTTTGTTTCTACTATAGCTTGGCAAACTTTAGGGTACATATACGAGTACCCAACGACGGTTGTCCTGGCACTAAGACCCGGGGACCCGGGCACTTAGCATATGTTTCTATAATTATCTGGCGACTTGCCTGACCAGCAACTGTAGGCAAGTACTTACAACTAGCTTGTGATGGTGATGTTGTTATTATTGCAGTTGTTTTTATACCCTGCACCCAAAGGGTGAAAGGGTATACTAGTTTAGTACGAATGTATGTAACCGCCAGAACGAGGCGTAGCAGACCCTACAAAGTATATATATTTTTGACCTGGGTGAGAAGCCGAGACGATATAGGCATGTCTGTCTGTCCGTTCGTCTGTATGAGTGCGAGGATCTCAGGAGGTACAAGAGCTAGAATTACCAAACTTGGTATACAGGTCAAGTTTCTTTTTTTTTTTCTGATACACCCCCACTCCCCCGCTATTTGTGTTTCTTTTTACAACTTCCGTAATTCTTGGAATTTCGAAACCAGTTAGTGCATATGTGTCCGTATGTCAGTAGTTTCATCATGATAGGCCAATTACGAAGAAAGTTATAGCCATAAATATATTCTCTGCCGAAGCTCTGGCCGCAGTTGTTGCTGCTTTGATTTATTTCTTTACTGCATACAAGCATGCATACACATGATTCTAATGTAAATGTATGCTGTTGAAATTGTATATAAAGAGTTATGTGTGTATGCATGTGTTGAATATTTATACCCTGTACCCAAAGGGTACAAGGGTATATTAGTTTTGTGCGAGTGCACATGGAACACGCAGAAGGAGGCTTGGTAGACCCCACAAAGTATATATATTCTTGATCAGCATGACAAGCCGAGTCGATATAGCCATGTCCGTCTGTCCGTCTGTCTGTCCGTCTGTCTGTCTGTCTGTATGAACGCAAGGATCTCCGAAAGTATAAGAGCTAGAATAACCAAACTTGGTATACAGATTCTCCTGAGACCGAGAAAGGACGAGTTTGTTCATTTTTTCTGATCCACCTCCCCACTCCCCCCCCTATTACCGATTTTCCATAACTCCCGTAATTCTTGGAATTTTGAACTAAAATTTAGTAGTCACATTAGGTTAGTAATTATATATCCGTATACCAAGTTGCATTATGATAGAATGATCGGAAAGAAAGTTATAGCCATATAACCAGGCCCAATGCACACATACATACATATGTACAAGTACACAAACACGCATAAGGCACGATTCTGATGTAAATGTATGTATGCATGCATGGAATTTATATTTAATTAGTTAATATGTAGTTAATTAATTAAATTAATTTAGTTAATTAATTTAATTAAATTTATTAATTAATTTAATTACTTTTTTGTGGGGTGGTACAGGGTATTTAAGAGTTGAGCCTGTTCGACTTTAGCATTCCTTTCTTGTTTTAATTTAATTTAATTAATTAAATTTTTTTAATTAATGATTATTATTACTTTTTTTTGTGGGTGGTACTGGGAATTTAAGAGTGGAGCTCGCTCGACTTTAGCATTCCTTTCTTGTTTTTATTTAATTAAACTAATTAAATTTTTATACCCTGTACCCGTAGGGTAAAAAGGGTATATTAGGTTTGTGCAAAGTATGTAACATGCAGAAGGAAGCATCTCCGACCCCATAAAGTATATATATTCTGAATCAGCATGACGAGAGAAATCGATCTAGACATGTCCGTCCGTCCGTCTGTCCGTCCGTCTGGATGAACGCGAGGATCTCAGAAACTATATAGCGTCCACATTTCAAATGCTACCTAAACCAAACTCTGCACACATAATTTATATATAATTGTCTACTGTTGTTCAAAATTTTATTCAATTCGGTCAATTCTAAGAAAAGTTATTAGCGAAACAAATTCTTGCCAGTACAACCTCCCCAAACTGCAGCAACAAGTTCGCTCTTCTTCTTCCTCTTTTTGCTGCTGCTATGGGCGCATATAACTCAGTGACGGAAGTTTACCTGGGTACAGGGTATTACACTGTCGGGCTTGCTCCACTGTAGCGTTCTCTCTTATTTTATCATATTGTAATGCTAAATAAATTAATTCCAGCTGTAAATTAATTGTTGTGTGCATTAACCCCGAGGCAGTTTGTGAAATAACAAGAGAGAACGCTACGACATAAAAGATGGCGCACCCTGTATATGTGCAATTATACACCCTCACGTAAAGGGTGTATATATTCGAATACCAAAAAAAGGTAAAATCGATCAAGAAATTTTTTTTTAATTCTCTTACTTTTTTAATTTCTATATTTATTCTACAAGTAAACATATGTACAGAGTATTTCAAAGTCGGGACACCCGACTTTAGTTTTTTTACTTGTTTGTTTTCAAACTTAGATGAAAAATGTTACTTTGATTTGAAATTTGTTATTTCCTGCAGGTTGTTCTGGCCGTTGTAGTTATTTGTGGACTCAGTCCAAATATGAATAAAGATGAAGTGCAATTTTTTTTATTGTGGAAATAAATATTTACATTAATTCCATAAGCCTAATCAAAAGTGGAGATCATTTCGCAAAATTTATTTTTTGCGCTCTCTATATACTTGTATAATTGGATGAGGAATGTGCATACAGATGATTCTTATTGGCAACATCTAAACATCGACTTGCATTAAACCCTGGAGATTGCAAATTGCGTCTGAATCTTCGTTGTTATTGTTAAGTTCAATGTCGGTTTTAAATAGTATATTTTTTTTTATAAATTTGACTAATATGTTGAAATTGTATTGGTGCATAAACTGCTCCGGCATGCTAAAATTGATGAAATCAATCAATAAATAATAAAAGAGTTACTGCAAAAATTAGTACAAGTTCTTGCACCAACGAGAAGCGGAAGGTACGGGGAGGAGGGAAAACGACGCTCATTGTGTTACCTGCCATCAGTTTAGTTGCTCTGCTTATTCACTTACTTTGGCATCTGCTGTTTACGCGCCAACAGATTGAAAGCATAAATAGGTAAGACGACCGCGAGAGGGTGCATGACACCTTGGGGTTAGGGGGTGCAAGTTCCCAGGGGTCAGCTGTACAGTGTAACAGCGTAAGTGTTGCTAAGGGTGACATTGGCATCGTCAGCTACAAGATTTACGCGTATTTGCGTAAAGTAAAATTTACTCCTGAATGATGAAGTGCCGATATTTTTGTTGTTCGTTGCAAGTACTTTATGTAACACTGCCACCTGCCGCGTGCCGCATGCCGCCTGCTAACTACCGCAGCATCCACAGAAAATGGCCAGATATCGACAGTAAGCCACTCAAGTGCAACTTTAAAAGTTTCCAAAAATGTATCGACTTTGCTTGCCTCGGCAAAAGTGCGCGAATAACTCAAAGCTGAACTGTCACCCAAACGCATAACGAACACACATACACACCCACACTTACTCGAATCGGTGGCATCCACTTGGCTACCGCTTGCGGATTGAGGCGGCATCGTCGTGCGTAGCACATTTTCCACATCAATGCGCGTTTATTTTACTGCTAAAGCCTTTACGAATGAATGAATGAGTGCTTCGAAAAAAGGCAGGCAGCCGGTTCAAGTAGCTTACGCCTCCGGCAGGCAGTGGAGCAGCAACGACACGGCCGTATGGGTGGGGAGCCCTGACAACGCCAGCCCTTTGTTTTTAGTACGGGCGAAAAGTTTAAGGCAGAAAAAATCACGCTGCATAGTATTTCCTCGATTTTTTCTTTTGGCACAAAAAGTGTGAAGAGTACAGAGCGGCATTAAATTCTCGATTTGCGCTTGCAAACATATTTATTGATTTCCGTTTCCGTCACTCCAACCAGTAAGCCAGCCAGTGAGTGAAAGTGGCCCGAATGTACGAGTAATTAGATGATGCCAAAGTTGGGAGTAATTTGTGTAGTTGCTGGCCTGTTTGGTAACTAATTTAATTATCTAATCTGCGCATCCGTTGCTTCAACACAAACTTAAACGCAATACCAGTTACAAGCTGTAATTAAATCATAGGCAGAGGGAGCATCATAACGAATAGCGACTGAATAGCTGAATGACTGACTAGGCAGCCCTCATGCTCTCACCTCCACTAGCAACGTGCTGCACCAGTTAGGAGGAGAGACGGCTTGAAGTTGTCGAAGAATAAATACAAAGAAGTTGTGGCGTTAGCTCAAGTGCATATTTGTGTGCCTGTGTGTTCTCAGTGGCTTTAACTACAGAACTAGTTCGTGTTTTACGAGTAGCTCTTAACTAATTCAATCATTATTCCTAAGGCAGTTACATTCATTCAGTTATATTCAGAATTTTATAAGGCACTACACAAAACTCATAAGGAAAAAGGTTCCCTACGTAAAGGGATTCTTTCACCGATCACTAATGAGCTACGCCGATATATACCCGGATATGAAAATCTTGCATGAAAGGTTAAAAAATACCGTGAATTATAGTGACTGAATCGAATCTTTGGAACTAATACGTAACTAAATGGTTTGTATATATAGCCCGCATTACAAAACTTGCATTTATTATTTGTTTTGCTTGGATACCACATAGCCGTCCAAATGAAGCTCTACTACCTATTCGTCTTACTGGGACTTATTGTTGGCGGAGGTGGAAATGATGACTGGTGGGATCGTCGAAAGTAAAGCACATCGATGTTATTAGCTGCTCGCATTTACAATCAATAAATATTATTGAAATAAAGTAGAAAAATATTATTACTTTTGCATATAAACTATTAATTTGTTTTGTCCGTGTAATAAAGGTATTTATATTTTAATTTCAATTTAAGCCAATAATAAATAAAAAAAATCCCAAAAAAGTGTTATTAATAAATAACGGGAGAAACTTACCATGAGGACGTAAGTGCTAAGTGGCTACATATATTCGTACAAAACTAGTATATACTATAAAAGGAACATTTCAGCTAAAATATATTAGTCACAGTAACTCCTTAATAAAAGTTTAACTGCCATTAACTTAAATTAATGTTTATTTTTCGTCGAAATATTTAAAATTTATAAACTTCTAATTGCACCTCAACTAGATTTCGAAATTCTTGGTATTTTGTGGCGCAGTCTTAAATATTATAGGTCAGTAGTGCTCCTTTATGAGTTCGTATGTATCTTCTGTCTCTTACCTGCTAAGAAAGCCAGCTATGCGTATGGAAAGATAGTCCTTTTATGTTCTTTGCGGCCCGCCCATGCCTAAAAATAAAGGATTTTAAAATGTTACCAGCCCAGCGGAGTCTTTTAAGCGTTTGATAAAGGGCACAGAAAAGTACAGAACTCGCTGGCTTCATTATGGCCAAAATATGAGCGTACTGTTCATTCTTTGGAGGACGCAATCAAATGGGTCTAGGCAGGCACCATCAAATGTCGGCGCGAATTTCATTAAAATAAACTTTTTTCACGACAGTACATTTTCATTTTATTTTCGCGGGCCGGGACCATACAGAAAAATCACTGCCAGGTGCTTCGGTCCTTGCTTCATTCACAGTGCTCGGTTTTTATGGTCGCCAACGCTTTTACGGCCGTCGTCGTTGGCTCATTTCACTTGAGCAGGATCTTTCTAATTTGAATACCCGGCCAATCGGGACGGTTTGAGGGCTTCTCGATAACGCCTGCCGCTCTTTATTGCTTTTAAATGTTTTTTTTTTTAAAGAGGTAGGGAGGCTCTGAAGCCTTTCACCATAAAAACTAGACGCTGGCGCGAAATTTGATGTACGAATTGTTCCTAAAGCAATGAGAAACTTTGCTCAGAACTTTGCTGGCACATAGCACACATCAAAGGCACACGAAACTTTCCTCCTGTACACACAATTACTTATCAGTCAGTAAGTCTGTCAGTCCATCAGTCAGTCAATCGTTGTTGGTTTATAGGCATTTTGTTGACGTTTCAGTGAGCCTCCGGCCACCTGGCCCTGATTACTACGTTGCTCGTCGTTTGGCCCGTGGCGCGGCCAATTCAGACAACTCTTGTCAAACATTTAAGGTTTCATTGGCAGAGCCTTGTCTGTTGCTCGGTAATAGATGAATTTTTGGTAATTCTGTCTCAGCTTCTCATAATACAATTGCTTAAGAGCTGCTTAGAGTGATAACATACTAAATGAAATTATAAGTAAAATGTACAATTGGGAAAAAAACGAAAATATCTAATAATAAAGTACTATATTTTTGGATTGTATACACACTCGATAACTAACTGACAACTAGTATTTAAGTCCGATTGTATTTAAGTCCGATAACATGTAAGTTGTTCCGATGAATGAACCATCGGAAATACTCCAGTTCCGAGTCACTTGTGATTGAGGGCAGAGCTACGTATTAAGTAAATCTTTTAAAATAAAGCCAATCCTTAGACAAATTAACTTAACATTATACCCCGTCCCATCGGAGCACATACCGAAGCGATGTTCCTGCCACATGTTTGCACTTGGAAGTGATACGTGAGAGTATCACTTGGCTGGCTTGAGTTGCAACAGCGTCTGATTATTGTCCAATCAATTAAATATAAATGATTAAACAACGTCTACTCTTCTCGATAAATAATGGCTCACAATTAGCCATAGTTCAATTGAATGCGCACCATCAACCGTCCAACTGGCTCATAAAGTGTAGATTTCTAATATTAAGACATCTGTATCTTAAAATTCATAAAATTTTTATGATTCTTAAACAAATCGGAAATACCCCTTTTTTAATAAATTTGCATCCAGGCGTATTTTTGTGGCTTGAATTAGCCAAGTACGAGTATTCCTATGTGCTCCGTTTACATTTATTTCTTTCTAGCCAACAAAGATATCGCATTTGTATGCAACTCGTTTTCCCAGTGGCCTAAATGAGCGTAACAATGCGACCACATTTAAATTACTTTACGCTAGGATTTGCCTTGCTTTTTCATTTTCGCAGGCCCTGGCTGACGGGCCCATTTAGCATTGCCTGCCTCTGATGGACTTAACTGTACAGAACGGGCTGGACTCAACTGGACTCGGGCTAGGAAGAGCATGGAATGCAGAATGCAGCGCCAAGACTTAAGTAACGCTTCCGGGCAGACTCTGCTGCTATTTTGCTCAGTTCGGTATCATAAATTTACATGGCATGGCGGCAAAAAGCCGAAAGGCTTTCGGACCCACCTTCAGCTCCGCCTACTCCCAGTGCCAGTTATTGTTGCAATTAATAAGAGCGCAGAATGTCGCCATCGCCATCGTCATCAGTATAGCCGATGTCTTCCCGAACAGTGGCGTGCTGGACACCGAAAATTTATTTTAATTTAATTTTCATTCAACAAGCATGACATCTAGTTTCGCCACATATTTTGTCCATATAAATAACAACAAAGTAATTTAAATGATTATAATGATTAAAGTACTAATTCACTTCCAAGGGCGTACGCAGCTTTTACCAAAGGGGGAGGGGGACCAAAAATTTTAAAATAATAGTGCGTGATAATAATGCGTCTGTCATGGGAACAGTCCTTCAATTAATATTTCTAGCATTGGAAATATGAGTACCTGAATACCTTTTTTTCAAAAAAAAAAAAAAAAGTATGTCAACTTTCTCAGCTGTTTTGTGAGAGACCGTTAATTTTAAACGATTTTTTGTTTTCCCTACATGTAATAATTACTAAGGAGATAGGCAAATGGTCATAACGCAGTTTTTTAAACACAATAGACTTCGCTTTTTCAAGTCATGCGCCATTTTGGAAATCTAACGGCCCACTATGCGCCGCCAGCGACAAAAAGCGATGGCGGCTGTCTGCCGTGCGTTGCCACTTGGCTGGGCAGGCCGACTGAGTGGCTGACCCGGCGGGCATGAAAATATTTACTGATGCTGCAGTCGCGCTCGCCGCTGGGTGATGAGGGATGGGAGTAGCGTGAAATGTCCTTCTGCATATTATATTTGCATTGCAGTTACAAGCATTTCGCATTTAACTACAAGGATTGCAACAATGGCCATGCCGTCGTAGTACTTCTCGTGCTTGTCCTCCTGGTTTTGGTTGTCGCCCAAGCTAACAACTCGTGGCATGGAATCCGCGAGAACGCGCCACACTCTGCCTGCCAAACGCCCGAGTAACCGAGCAACGAAGCAACCGAGGAGCGGAGTATGCAAGCGGCCGGAGTAGCACTTATTGTTTGCAAAGCCTTGTTTATTATTTTACGTGAATTTCGCTTGCCATCTTCAGGAGTGAACTCTTTATGATTCGGTGATTCTTTTGCAGCTCCTTGCTGTCGCCGACATTTATAAATAGCAATGGCCCGAGTCTGGTTGAGTTTGCCGGAGACTCTGCAGCCCCCTGTGATTTTATTCACTCTTGCAGTTTATGTTTGCCTGCCTCAGCTGCAGCTGCAGCTTTTGCTTTAGCCTCTGTCTCTGCCTCAGCCTTATCCTGTTCCTTGCCCCGGTCCCGACGCTGCACTTTGCTCATCACTTTGCGTTGACTGTGGTTTCTTTATGTTTTAATGGCGTGTGAGGCAGCGTCCCTTTGCTTTGTTTGTACGCTTGTTCTTTATATTGCAGAACAATTTATGCGTCTCTAAGTGGATTCGTGGATTTCACGTTTCCTGTTTGGTTGCCAAAGCAGTGCGAGAGGGACTCTCATGCGCGTGCAAACAGCTAGAGCTCTACGAAGAATGCATTGCCCACATTAAATTATGCCATTTTTTAGTGAATGCAAAAATAACATCAGCTTCAGCTAATTTAGTGAATGCAACATCAAGAATTCTGGCCAATAATTCGAATGTAAGGAAAATTAAGCAATTGAGGATGGACTAAAGTTTTGATTGGAAAGGACTCAGAATTGCTCAAAAATAATCGGAGTTTGTTAAAAAAATTAAAATTTTGATTAAATAATGCACGATGCATTCAAAAAATATCTTATGCATATGATCAATGAAAAAACTTCAACAAATCTAACTCAGATTCATTTTAAGGCGAAATAGTGCGTCATAATAATGAACGTGTAGTCGACTTTATGTGGCAAAAATTTCTGTAGGGAGGCTATTCACAAACTTGTGTTTTTGACAAATGCAGAACAATCTTCACTTTTAGGCTGCAGAATTTATATTCATCACACAAAATTTAACCAAAAATCTCTGTGGAAGAATACAGTAACTATAGTCGAAATGAAAATGAGAAAAAGGAACGATATACAGCCGGCATAAGTATTTTGACATGGAAATTACCATACGATTTTGTTAATAACTTTTTAATGGTCAAGGAATAATATTGAAATAAATATGGCGTAAAGGTATGTTTATTAACTGTCAAATTAATTTGTAAGAGTTTATATAAAGGTACAAATAGCAAAAAGATAATATTTTGACTTATTTTTTAATTAGATATAATTGACAAAAGTAGATGGTTAAACAGTTTATTATTTATTATTAATAGAAAATATATCCTCCCTTAGCAGTTATAACTTTTTGCAGCCGCCTGGGAACCAAATTTACCAAAGTTTGGATATAATCCAACGGAATAACCTGCCAGAGTGCTCCTACCTCAGAAACTGTATTCTCGCGCGGTAGATTTTCAATTATATTTAAATCTGGACTTTGGGCGATATGTATTATAGAATTTACTGATATTATCTACGGAAATACCAGAGTTATACTTCGCCACCATATAATTTTTAACAAATCCACTTAGTTATTATTTTATTTTACCCATTTTAAACCATTGAAGTAAGCAAAATTATTCTTATTAGCACTTGCAATCAGTTACTCCCGATTTATTGCCGCAAAGCTAAGCTTTATCTCTATAGCAGATCAATAAAGACTAAATAGCGAGAATTTCAAAATACTTTTGTCCAGCTCTTATCAGCTCGCGAAGGAGAACAAAGCGAAACTCAACGAAACGAATAAAGGAATTGAAAAAAATACTTTACACACTTCTTTATGCTCACATGTAATGTGCTTTAGAAAAGATAAAGGAACCGTTACATGTTACAATTCGCCAAATTTGTCAAAATACTAATGCCGTCGGCTGTACATCCACTTAGCTCTTTATAATATCAAATTGCTTAATGTAAGCTCCTATTCCTATTGAAGGTTTTTAAAAATATTTTGCCTTTATTAAAAGTCCCTATTTTTATGATTTTTTGAGACTTAATTTCATACTAAGTGTTCGCTTAGTCTTGAAATTCAGTTTTGCAGTATTGGTGCTTCAACACAAATGAAATAAGCTTCCACTGAGCAAATAATTAAAGTCAACAAGTTGAAGCATCATTTGATACTTCAAGATTCAAAAGGCGAAATAAATGAGTGCGAAATACAATTAAACTGTACGCGTGCATGCTAACAACAATAAGAACAGAAGCAACAACGGCAACAACATGACAGCAACATTGAAACAACAACAGCAACAACAAATGAGCATCGAGCATAACGCAGAAAAGCACGAGGCAGAAAGCACAAGACACATTTATTACACCATTTATCGAATAAGTTTCAGTTTTTTGCGCTATCGCACCTGCCACACCCACCTACCTCCCTCCAGGTACCTGTCTTATTAGCTTCCACATCAGCCACGTGCCTTAAGTAGTCGGGAAAATGAACGAAGGAGCGAGCGAACGAACGGACGAACTTCAGCCCAAATTAAAGATAGGCAAAGTAGATGCAGCCCACCTGGATGACCCAACCTGGGCCGACGACTAGCGATGCGAATGAGCACGGACATAAAATCGCACAAAATACAAATCTTCAATTAACACAAACAAACGAACGAATGAGCGAATGGACGAAAATACCCGTGAAGAGGAGAGAGAAAAGTCACAAAGGGAAAAGCGAAGCACGAAACAAAAAGGCGATTCCTGTTGCTAATTGGAAATTGGTGGGAGTTTCAAGGCGCGCACATAAAAATGTTGTGAGGGCAAAGGAAAAAAGGAACCTTAGCAGCAGACCGGAAGTTCGTGTTTCGATAGGAAACAAAAGGTAAAGGTAGTGGTAATGGTATTCGCATAGGTTGTCCACAAAAGAACAACGCTAAGAAATAAGAAACAATGACCATGGCCGAGTGCTGAATGTTTGTCTATTTTGAAAAATTAATGTACAATGAAATAAAATTGGCCAGACGACGGACAGGACAATGAAAAGGCAGTGCAATTAGATTAGGTCGAAGGCAATCAAAGATTAGGGGAAATTAGTTCCACAGACAGCGGGATTAGGTGGGACTGGCAGGGGCTGGCGATTAGTACTTTGAGTAGAGCTCAGCACGCTTGAGAGCCCCCCTAACCCTCTAATACACAATCGCCCCGTCTCACCCCAGACACAGACACAAAATTGATATCATATTCATTGGCATAATGTTTTGGTTCAAGGTGGAAGAAATGGAACCTTTCCTTCACCTTGCCAGCGATGAATGCCAGACCCTCAATGTGGGCTCATAAATTAAACATGCGGTACATAAACTAAAGTGAAAAATGTTCAACTTGCCTACCCACAATACACCCGTCCTTTGAACAGCGTTGGGCATCGTGACCCGCTGGCACCATTGAAAAGGGAAAACTCACATTTAACTGTATATTTGAAATATTT
The DNA here is from genome assembly GCF_003285725.1 of Scaptodrosophila lebanonensis. NCBI lineage: Eukaryota > Metazoa > Arthropoda > Insecta > Diptera > Drosophilidae > Scaptodrosophila > Scaptodrosophila lebanonensis. The sequence goes on from NW_022060529.1 coordinate 99,517, forward strand.
TAAATATAAATTTCAATATTTAACTGCGCTGCCGACAGGAAACGGTTGCCAAAACGGACGCTTGTGCAAAGGGGACACAGGAAGGGGCTCTGACTCTGTAGCAGCCATTGGACTTTGGTCGCACGCAACCATGACAGCGGAAATGATCCATCGACCTTGCTGCCCATTCTGCTACTGCCACGGCTAGCGTTGCCACATTGAGAGCAGAAAAAAGGTTTGCTCACCACAAAAAGTTGAAAATATTTGTGTTTCCACTTATTTGCATTAATGCCAACCATCGGACGAACCGATTTCATATATAGTATGTATGTACGAGTACATATGAATGCGGGATATGGGCATGCGTTAGCGTCTGCTTATACTATATATTATGTACATAGCATGCGGACCACATTGGTCATGGCCATAAACAAAACCTGCCTTAAAACAATAAAAACAAAACACAAAGATTACACTTTCGCATTATCGCATCCGCCTATGCAAATGGTTTGAAGGTTAGACCAATATTTGTTCAGGTAGCTTACACTCTTGTAGACTTTGGGGCAAACCACAAAGTTATGAATTTCTCTATGGAAAAAAAGAAAAGAAAAAGCATAAATGTATATACTATACATATATGTATGTCCATGTATGTGTGGTTATACAATTCTTTAAGTGCAATTAACTCTTAAAGGATTCAGAGTTACTATAAACAAGTAACAAGAGAGAACGCTACAGTCGAGCAAGCCCGACAGTGTAATACCCTGTACCCAGGTAAACTTCCGTCACTGAGTTATATGCGCCCAAAGCAGCAACAAAAAGAGGAAGAAGAAGAGCGAACTTGTTGCTGCAGTTTGTGGGGGTTGTACTGGCGAGAATTTGTTTCGCTAATAACTTTTCTTAGAATTGACCGAATTGAATAAAATTTTAAACAACAGTAGATATTTATTTATAAATTATGTGTGCAAAGTTTGGTTTAGGTAGCATTTGAAATGTGGACGCTATTGACGAAATTCTGTAGCGGGGGAAGGGGGGGAAAAATTAAAAAAAAAAAAATAAACTCGTCCTTACTCGGATCTAGGAGAATCTGGATGCCAACTTTGGTTATTCTAGCTTTTATAGTTTCTGAGATCCTCGCGTTCATCCAGACGGACAGACGGACGGACAGACGGACGGACAGACGGACGGACATGTCTAGATCGATTTCTCTCGTCATGCTGATTCAGAATATATATACTTTATGGGGTCGGAGATGCTTCCTTCTGTATGTTACATACTTTGCACAAACCTAATATACCCTTTTTACCCTACGGGTACAGGGTATAAAAAAGCTAAAGTCGGGTGTCCCGACTTTGAAATACTCTGTACATATGTTTACAATAATTATATAAAATAAAAAAAATTAAGAAAATTAAAAAAAAAATGTTGATCCATTTTACCTTTCTCGGTATTCGAAAGTAAAGGGTTTATAATTGCACATTTACATAGCAATTGCGTCTGTGTGAGTGTATGTATGCATATGCGCATCTATTCGTGTCTGTGTAAACATGTTAGCAGTCAACTAAACAGCAACATCAATAACAGCCGCGGGCAGCGCTTGGGCGATTTGCATGCGAGAGGGGGGAGGGAGGGAAATTCCAAAATATACATTTTCTGCGTATTCACACAAGACATCTTGGACTAATTTGGTGTTCCTAGGTCTTATAGTCTCCGAGATATAGGCGATTATACGAATGGAAAATCGTGAAAACCCCCATAGGGGGGAAGTGGGGGGAAAATCAAAAAAAAAAAAACAAACTCGTATAGAATACACACATAAGGCATCTTTGTGCAAAATTTGGTGTCTCTATCTCTTATAGTCTCTGAGATCCAGGTGTTCATACGGACGGACAGATGGACAGACGGACAGACAGGGCTAGATCGACTCGTCTCGTCATGCTGATCTGCCTGTTTTTCATTTTTCAGCTCCCGCAAACCTAATATACTTCTGTACATTTCATGTACAGAGTATAAAAAGATTTGCTTAAGGTTTTATTGTGATGCTTACATATGTTTAAAAACAAGAGAGAACGCTACAGACGAGCAAGCCCGACAGTGAAATAGTCTGTACTCACTCCCACAACAAAATCAAAGTTTTTTTTTTTTAAATTTTAAAATTAATTTAAAAAATTTTTAATTTTTTTATTAAATTTTAAGAAATATATTCAATATGGAGACATATGTTCATGTTTCAACAGCATACATTTACATCATCGTGTCTATGCGTGCTTATATGCGTGTATGTATGCAGTATAGGAATAAGTCGAAGCAGGGCAGAGCTTCGGCAGATAGTATATTAATGGCTATAACTTTCTCCATAATTAACCTATCGTAATGAAACTTGGCATAGGACTCAAAATGACTAAGGTATTTGCCAAATCTGTACAAAATTCCATAAATTACGGGAGTTATGGCAAAAATATGAATTGTGGGGAAGTGGGGGGATGCATTGAAAAAAAAAAAAACAAACTCAAACTCGTACTCGTACTTTCTCGGTCTTAGGAGAATCTAGATACCAAGTTTTGTTATTCTGGCACTTATACTTTCTGAGATCCTTGTGTCCATACGGTCAGACAGACAAACGGACATGGCATCAATAATATATGCTTATACTTTGTGGTGTCTACCACGCCTCCTTTGGTGTGTTACATACATTCGCACAAAACTAGTATAGTCTTTTACCCTTTGGGCACAGGCAATAATAATTTAAAACTTTCAAATTTCTATTGATGCCTTTTATATTGCTCACATAAGCACATACCTTTCAGGTACAGAGTTTAAAGTATTATGTCTGTCTGCCGGACTTTCAAAATTTGTTTCTACCCTTACTATTATTGGTTTTCTATAATCTCGGTAATTCTGAATCAAAGTTTATACTCAAATTTAATAATTACAATCTGTTAGAGCTTATGCGCCCGTATGTTAAGTTCTATGGAGATATGCTAATATTAATTGAAGTTATAGCCATAAATATATTCTCTGCACAGTCTGTCCGCAGTTGTTGTTAGTGTTGCCGATTTGGCTCAACTTTGTAGACACACACAGACACACAAAGACAACACAGAGAAGGAATAATCGTTCAAAACATTTTTGTATTAAACTTTCGTTTAGTTGTTTTTGCTTCAATTGTGGTATTTTTTAAATTTCTGTAATTTTTCTTCACATAGGTAAAAAATATTTTAAAGTCGAGGCACCCGATTTTTGCTTTAATTTTAATTTAATTAATTTTAATTTTGCTGAATAAGTCACCTATGCCGACAGCTTGTGTTTGTCGACATAAAATTAAAAAAGTAAAATGAAGTAGTCTGTCACTTACAAACCGACAGTATAAAAAATTTCATCTTAAAATTCTCCTTAACATGATTTTCGGTTCTTCTATTATATAAAAAAAATAAATAAAAAATTACCAAGTGATAGTTACACGTCCAAATATTCAAGAACAAAGCTAAAGCGTTCAAGATGAACACGACTAAGAGATTTACGAATAAAAATCAATGCGAAGATGCCAAAGATACGCTTCGCAAGTATCTAAAGCAAACGCCGACTGTCACTAGGCTGCATATGGTTAAGAAATCCAAATCAACTTCATACTTGTCCATTGGAGAATACCCTAACTATGATCTGAAGGAGAATGCCAATGTGAAGACCAAACCGGAACTGAACGCGGCCTGGCAACTGGCCGAATATACTACAATCCATAGTTCCGACAGTTCGGAAAGCTTAGAAATGATTCCAACTTTTGATAATATCAAACCAGGCCCCAAGAAGTTTACAAACAAACCAACTATTGCTCCATTACGCAAAAAAGGTGTGAAGACTGGCAAGGCAGTGATGCCAAGCTCACCAAAAAATCGCTTGGCACATCTGCTCAAGAAGTCCCCTCCCTGCATTAACTTCAATAACATCATTATGGTGGATGCCAAAACCTTCGCATCCAAGAGACACAAGAAGAGCACTGTGAAGACTCCCAAGCGTCTATATGGGGGCCTGGAAGCGACCGATACGCGCTTTCACGTGGGTCCGCCAAGTGAAAAAATGCCTCCTCCACCGTCGCAGCCTCTCATAAAGAGGATCAGATCATCGACCAGAACCTACTGCGTCCCCCTGTGTAGCCCCCCGACCGTGATTCTTGGCATGGGCACCGAATACTCATATCGCATGCATCAACAAAGGGCTCTTCATCATCAGTTCCTGCAAAAGAAGCAGCAACAGCAATACCAACACTTGATGCAGACTCGCCGAACCCGTCGCTCAAGGACTCCACTGCCGCCACCCCAACGCCCCCTGCAACTATACAGAGTGCCAACCGAACCCTATTTAAAGGGGAATGTGCGCTATTGTGGCAACTACTATTACGTCTGAGCTCGAGGCTTCGCTTAATCGTTTCATCTTTGAAGTAAATGCTCTGCTCTGATAACTCATAACAGTTCTTCTGATTGATGTTAATACTTAGAGGCAGCGCACATATACATATATAATTATAGATTCCTCTAGTTCTGTTTCACGCCAACTGCCCACATCTCCCCCAACAACAACTGCCATCAGACACGTGTTAATTGCGACGTTGCAGCAATTTAAACCATAAGTGGCACGATTCTATTTCATTTGAAAGCAGCCAACATGGGCTCAGGTTGTGGTGTGCATTCAGTTTAAAGTTGCTAATTAGTGGTTTACTTTTCGAAAAAATTCCGTTGAAATATTTCACACATGTGGAATGTCGGTGAATTTTATAGAGACGTGGATGGGGTTTCCAGGCATTTACATTAAATTTCCATATAAGTAGCGACTTAGTAAGTATTTACGATATCTAAGGAAGCTAACATGTGATCGAGTATGCGTTAAATTTAAGCGGACAATACTCAAAAATATTGAATTATATAGTTACACCTAATTTTGTTTTTAAGCGGTAGTGTAAAAAAACCGTGCAAAAAAGGACATTGACATATATTATTTTAAATCGTGCTAAATGGAATAATGTCGTGTAACTATATATACAATTTTTAATTTTCAAACCGTGTTAAAAAAGACCGTGTAAAAACAGAATTATGTGTATTCAAATGCATTTGTTACCTTTTAACGAAAATAATGATTGCAAATAGTCGTTTTGCAAATAAATAAACAGTTTAATTGGTCGACACAGTTGGGCCAACAACCGACGCTATATTATTCCGCATTTTCAAAGGATATTTATGAACACTGCTGCGTTGTTCAAGAGTGTTGGAAAATATTTGCAAAGCACATTATGCCCGACAGTCAAGTTCAAATCTCACTTATTTTGTCTGACAAACAGTACACGTAGGTCCTGCGGCTCCTGGCTCGTGGTTCGTGGTCTGAGGCCATTCACTGTTTGCACTTCAGTAACCCGAGCTCGGGTGTGCTGCTTTTTAAAATACTCTCACCTCTTTTTGGCACAAACTCAACGAATAAATGTCCGGGGTCGGTGGAGAACGAGCGCGCGCTATGTTGGCGTTCACTTAACACGCAGATACAATTAAAATCGAAACGAACCGTCAAACAAATAAGCAAAGAAGCGAACAAACAAACAGTACAACAAAAGCAATGAAAACGAGCAAATAATGAAGTGGATAAAGTTTGGCACGAAAGAAAAAGCGACGGAGACGGGGATGCCTTGGAGGGTTAGTGCCTGCGGTGGGGCTCTGGGGTAATGTGGCGGAGTCCAATTGGATTGGATGCTGGAGTCTAATTCAAGGTATCATAAAATTGGAAGCACTGTCGAGAAAAATGCTACCGAACAAACGCTCATAGGAAACTAAGAATAGGGAATAGAGATCAGAAAACAGAGAAAGCAAAGCAGACTGAAACAAATAGGGAGCGTAAACACAATTACAACAACAAACACAATATGCGAAAACTTTTGTAATTACAATAAAATTTTCACAAATAACTTTCAATTGTTCGTGCGCTACGTGTGTATCTCTATCTCTATTTGCATTTGTATTTGAATCAGTATGTACTTGTATGTGTATCTGGGTTGAGCGAAGCGAGCTGAACTTAAATTCGCCATTGTTGCTTAGTCTGTTCGGGCGAATTTGAATTGAAACATGTTTTAATTTTGTTTACCACCTCAAAGTCATTGGCTCTTCAATATGCAGAGTGGGAACAGAAGCAAAGTAAAATGAAAAACACTGCACGAAAAATGAAAAGAAAACAATACAAAATGTTTGTCATGTTGGAGCATCGAGGCTTTCTAGCTATGTACATAGCTCATAGCTTTTTAAGGTAAATATTGTTCGGCGCGAGGCGCGATGAAGTTGTGAAGTTGTTATTGTCCAAAATACATACGTATAATTAATGAGTAAAAAAGATAAAGTTGGGTGTCCCGACTTTGAAATACTCTGTACATATGCTTACAATAATTATGGAAAAAAATTATTTATATATATAAATTATGAAAAAATTAAGAAAATTAAAAAAAATTTTTGATCGATTTTACCTCTCTCGGTATTCGAACTCACGTAAAGGGTAAAGTAAAATAAACTACAGGGACTATACTGGGGTCTAGGACTATACAGTATACGCTTCATAAACCCAGTAACACCACAAAAGTTTGGGTTTTCGTAAACCGTCTGGAAGCATTTTGATGACAAAACAAAGCTTGTTTGTTGTTTGCCGATTAAATACAAATTTCTTTGTATGTATGTATGACTGTATGTGTGTGTGTAAAACATGTACTTAGTAGTTGCTGTGGTTGTGTGGGTGGCAGTGGTAATGAAAAAGGGGGGAGGTGGTACTGGCAGAGCGGCGTATTAAGCTGGTAATATACAAAGACAAATGACAGAAGCAAAACACATGGCGAATGCGATTGGGAGTAAGGAATAACAGAATCAACAACAATAAGCAAATACAAGTAATGGCAACAAAGCAGGCCTTCTGAGTAACAACTTAAGGCGAAACAGCCATACCCACAAAACTCCCTCCCAACGCCAACCCCACCTCCTCCTCACCCACACTGTAGCCCCGACCAGCGAAAAACCTTCAATAACAAACAACGAAAAAGCACTCAATGGTGAGCGGAGTATTGTGATGAACGGGGAGTGGGGGCCGCTGTATTTTGGAGATGGAGATGAAGATTACGAATGTCTGCTGGCTGCTTTCTCAAAACAAGAATACACTTAAAATAAGGGGGAGTGAGAAAGCGGGAGGAGGAAAGTGTGGAGGAGTAACAGTTACTGCATCCGTCTCTTGTCAGGTTGTTTGCGTAAGGCATTTGATTTGGGTGGTAAATACATAGGTGCCTGGTGAAGGGATAAGGCTGTGGGGCAATGGGGGTTTCTGCTACACACCGATTGACGATTGATGTGGCGGATCCTACGAGTGTGAATAAAAAAAGGAAGAATATATCAACAACAACAACAACGAAAATAAAAGACAAAGGCTGTGCGTAAGCAAGTGACACGGTGTGTAGTGAAGGGTGGGGGAAGGGAAGGACGCCTTGATAGATGGTGGCTTAGAGTAGAAGCCACGCAGTGCAACTACAAAAAATTGTCTGTGGGATCCTGTGAGTGACGCTGCGTTGAGGTCGACTGTTATTGTTATTCTGCTTTATTGATTTCTTTGGCGCCTTTAATGCTCTCCTCACAGCAACAACAAGAAATGCAACTACTCGTATATAAACATTCAACAGCCTCAAAAATCCAAAAAATATTCATGCCAAACATATCCACCGACAGTTCTCGCTCTTAATTGCTGGTGGTTGAAGAAAAGTGCAAAATTCTCAACATTTTCTTCACATATATATGTATGTATGTATACTTATGTATATACAATTATGTATATGTGCTCGTTTTCGGTTTTCCTTCGCCATTTTGTGTTTGCTCTGCATTTTCCATTCTGCCTTTGCTCCGGCGATTTCCGCCGCAAACAGAATAAAACCGGTTCAATAAAAAGTGTGCACAAAAAAAAAAAAAAAAAAAAAATGGAAGCAAAAAACCTAACCAAGTAGAATTGACTGCTCTAACGGAATCGAAGAAATTATACTCTTTAAAACGGTTTCATATCTTCACGCCTCTACATTTCAGAATTAGTAGGTATGAGGATTTATAAAGCATACCGTTGGACAGAAAGGAATTGAGAATTGTACTTTACAGGGCAATGAAAGAATAGTTATCGTTGCTTAGCAGCCGTCAGTCGTCCTTCGTTCATCAAGTTCAGTTTTGCAGTTGATAGTTTGTTGCAAGATACTCTCATTCCCCAAAGTTAGGCAAATCATTTTGTGGACATCTAATCGAAACTCAATGCATATTTGGGTAGAGTCCAATGACTGGACTTACAATATAATCGACATTCCAGTCAGTCGCCAGAGTCAGTATCATAAGAGTTTTGGATATATTTTGAAATGTTCATGAACTTAAATTTAAAAAAAAACAGCTAAAATGGGAAACGAATATTGAATTAAACAACCATTTCAAGAAGACAAATAAAATAATCATATTTTTGGAAAATTTAAGTGATTCCTGTTTTGTCGCCATTACAGCCGGTTGTCGGTTTTGGCGCGTTAGGAAATCCTTGCCAGCGTTGTCTGTCTTGCGAGTGTTGTCGCGAATTTGTAACATCAAAACAACTAGGTTGGTCTTTCTGGCGTTCTCTCCCTTTCTTCACTGGCCCCCAGCCCAGTTCGAATTAAATACTTTTTGGTTGGAGCACTTACATCCACTTACATGGCTTAGCCAGCACAGTCGTTGTATTTAAATGCACTTGACTCCATTAATGTTGCTTTTTAGCTTATAAAACTGATGGTTCATCCCTATTCGGGATTCGCGGACAACAATTAGAGGGCCGAAGATTCGTCTCCGAATATATCTGATGTTTTAAAATCAGTACCGTAAAGGAGCAGGAGCAAAATCAGGGCAGTATTTTGTGTGTCGAGAAATGGATCCGATGGCGAATTTCCAAGATGACGTCATTGTTGTTGCTGATGGTGATTCCTAGACTCTATACCTGATTATTTATTTATGCACTTGCTTTGCCTCTGACTACTATATTGTGGGTTTTACTACATTTCCATCGAAGGCGCAGGACCTTCATGTTAAATGTATAGAGTAGCCATCGAGTAACACAAAGCGCGAAGCGAGAGACTCAGTACTGAGCTCGCTTCCGGTTGGGTATCACGATGGTTGGTGGTGGGATGTGGGTGGCTGCCTAGGTTGTTGGTGGATGGTTGGCTCCTCCACGAGGTTGACACTGTCTATGCAAGTGAGTGGAAAGTGTGAGTCTGTGGGTAAGAGCTAAACTGAAAATGATGTGCAAAATACATTAGAAAAGGAATTCATCGCCGCTGTTGTTTTTTTTATTTCATTTGATTTTCTTTGAAATTTTGGCATTTCATGACCGGCTGCTGGTGTTTCAAGGACATCAACAATAAAACCATTCGATGCCAGTTTTCTGTTGGCAGTTTCCAGCTTTGTGTTTTGTTATTTTTGTGCTGGCAATTTTGTTTTCGCGTTTGTTGTTTCAAGTTCTTTGGGAATGCATAAAGAGATTAGCGCGCACTTTTAAATTGAAGCTGATTAGGAGCCTAGGCCGTGACTACTGGAATGAACCGATTCCGTTCTTCAATGTTAGCTGGAGCTTAAATCAAATTGAATTTCATTTCTGCTTTTTTTTCGTTGAACTGCCAAAGCCTCGAAATTCATATACATGTTCATTTTATTTTCCTCCCAATATGGCAGGAGCTCCCAAGTTCCCATGGGAATTGCCGCACGTAACAAGTGTTTTTTTTTTAGGAAAAGCAATTCATATGTTTAAACATACAAATAGGCATATATAAATATGTACTCTTAGAGATATACATACATGCTTGCTTGTTGTTGCTGTGGAATTCATATTATTGCGAATGAAACGCAAATTACACTCGCCTGAGATTGGCAATGAAAACGAGAGCTACAAAATGTTCTACAAAGATATGACATGAAAAATAAAAGAAATAACGAAAAGAAAGTGTACGAGCAGTCAGGAAAAGCCTTATCACATGGCAAACTTTTGAAATGCTTGTGTGGCAGGGTGGATGGGTAGGGGGGGAGGCGGAATCTGTCTTCCCCTCAATCAATCAATCAAAAGATATGGTGTTTAGACAGGTGCCGGCACCAGCAAGTGTTGAGAAAATCACGAGTCTGTATTAGAAAATGAACTTCAGTGAGCAGGAGTCATTGAGTAAGACCGAAAAAGGAATATAATTGTTTCTTCTTCTCATCGCTTCATGTAAAAAAGAGACTTATGTTGAGCTTGCGAAGGATATGGAGTCAGTTATTAAGAAATCAACATGCACTAAGTTTTAATTGAGCATTTCATGCGAAACAAAATCTCTTCAAATGCCTATTCGTTTTGCTAATTTATTATATAAGCTTCCATAGTTTATATTTATAGTTAATTGATTAATTGATTGACGGATTAGGTTTATTTGGCAAAGGAGTCACAGTACGTATCATCCTTCAAGCCATTAAGAACAAAAATGGAAAACTAGAGTCGAGCAGGTCCAATTTTTAAACACCTTTACCCACATACAATAAAATCCAATTAATAAAGGAAAATACAATTATTTTTAAAACAAATAAATTGAATAAAATGTTAAATCCCCTAACAGGGTTAAATAAAGATGAAGTCTCTGCTCAATGCTGTTCGGTGGGTCCAATGGCTCAGTTTTTGCCTCGCTCATGTACTCAAATGCCTAGTGGTGTGACAACCGATCTCTTATTATTGCAGTTGCAAAGTTCAATGAATTACATACTAAAAGCGGCATTTGTAGTCTTATGTTTTTTGAACAATATCAAACACCTGGGGGTCGCACTGCCCTTATAGACAAGATATGCATACATATAGAGGGAGCTAATAATCCCAGTATGGTTAGACAGATAAATATAATGGGCTGGAGAACAATACTCAACCATACCAGACAGTGATAAATCAATTACAAGCGGGATCTGTGGTGAAATTTTAATTCCAAAGTCAGATTCGATCCCTACCCCAAAAAAAGAACATTCAATTGAAAATATTTAGGCCAACTCGAAATGGAAATAAAATTTAGTTGTGATCATAAATGTTTTTTAAAACGATTTTTTGTAAATTGTTAATTAATTTTAATTGTTGATTTACTAGAAACTGTATGTAGAACTGAACAATTTATTTCAGCTAACGTTGTAGGTATGTACAATTAAATGGATACACAAACAAATAATACATATGTATGTATGTATGAGTGTACTAGATTTTATGGTAAATGTTTGTGGCACTTAAAAATTAATTTAAAATTTAAATATAAGACTTCTTTGTGTTTGCCAAGAAATTCAGTCATTATCAGGCTTGAATGTGAATTACTGGAATATGAATTAGTATTTTGGTTTTATACCCAAACTTCCCAAAATACTTCTAAAACAATTGCAATGATTTCCATATTGAAAACGAAAAATAGTTCAAATCACCAGACAAATTATAGACATTTCATTTTTTATGGCTTGGGCAATGGCCACAAATGTTATATTTTATTTGATTACTTGCATGTTCTTTTAAATATACCTAATTATATTTTTACAAGGTTTTGATTTAACACGGTATGAAAATTTATTGTTTTTATATATGGTTACGCGACTTTATTCCATTTAGCACGATCCATTTTATGATCAATGTGTTTTTTTACACGATTTTTGTTTTGTTTTGTGTAAAAACAGAATTAGGTTTATTTTAATCATTTTAAGAGTTGTGTTCGCTCCTTTCCTTTTTGTTTTGTATAATTCATTATCTCAATATGTTTTGAATTTATTGTACGTGCCGGAAATATAAGCATATACTCGTATGTATGTATATATTTTGATTCCAAGTGGACTCAGCGTGGGGCAATCGAACCTCAAAGTTGCGTTGAAACTGCTACAATATAAGACAACAGTTTAGTTGCTACTGCTACACCCCTTATACGCCAATACCATTGCTTCTTCTTATAAATAAAAAATTTCTACAGCTATTCAAACCGCTACAATATAAGACAGTTGTGTATAATAGTTAAATGCTACTGCTACTTCCATTATACGCCATTACCACTGCTACTTCTAATATAAAAAATTTTTACGGCTATTCAAACTGCTACAATATAAGACAGCAGTGTATAACAGTTAGATGCGCATACTGCAACCCTTATACACCACCGCTACTTCTTATAAAAAGCAACTTATACTGAATTTTGATTCGCTACGTATATTATAACATGTGTTATAAGTGCGAATATGAGACTAGAATTGTAAACATCATCCAGTATGTGAAACCGGCCCGCACATGTTCCAATTAGAAGAGATGCATCACTTGTGTGTATAAGCTATACAGCCCATGTAGTAGGCGCACCTGCACGGCCAAAACAAAGATTTGAATTCGGTCTGGCAGGGCTTCTTCTTCTTCTCCAATTGGTGCTACTCTGTGCTCGCATACATGCGCTCTCTCTTTGTTGGTCTGCGCTCCCGCTGTGCTCGTGTTAGCGACGGGTACTGCTGCTGCTGTTTGTGGTGCTTGCTGCAACTTTGACTCTGTAGTTTTTAGTTCGGTTTTAGCTCTGATTCTGAGTAGATGCTTGCCAGACGCACGGTTCGTTTTAATTGCAACGCGTGTGAATTCTTTCTACACACTCACACGCACACGCACACACTTACACACAAAACAACAACAAGAAGAGCGGGCAGTAATAACAAGCCAAATTACTAAAGTATTTGCAAAATCCAATTTTTGGAATTGTGCAAGAAATCCATACAAAATTGTTTGTGTTTATGGAGAAAAAATGGAATAAATACAATTTTCTGTGAAAGAGCAGCAGGCTCGTCCTCGTCGGTCTCTGTGTCGGTAGTCGCAATAGGCGGCCTGCTTCTCGTCTTCGTCCTTAACGTCGGTGTCTCGTCGCGGTCGCGTGAACAACAACAACACTCGTGAGGAGCTTCGTCACTGTTGCTGGCATTGCCATTGCCGCTCGGCAGCTACAGCGCGTACAGGACGCAGGCAGCCAAGTCAAATGTCCTGTTTCTTTTGTGTTCCTTTGACACGCGTCAAAGCAACAAGGCCCAGTGCGTTGCGGTGCCTAAAAGAATAGCAGCCACACCAACAACCACAAACCAAATCAAATTCGCGATGAAGATAAGAAAAGACACTTCTAAAGACGCAAAAAAATGCTCCCCGCGTCTTCAAATCTGTAACTAGAACTGGAACTGGCACGCCCACTTTTTCGGCTTGTTGCTCCTAGAATCTTATTAGAATATTATTGCCAACAGTGTTTGTGTGCGAATGAAAATAAAGAAAATAATTGCAACAAAAAGGAGAAAATTAAGTGCAAGAAGTTTTAAGGCGAAAAATTACAAGTTGTGTGAAAATTATGCGAAAGTTTGGCGAAATGCATTAACAGTAACAAATGTGGCATAACAACAACAGCAACGGCGACAATTGCTGCTTCTTATAGCGCGCAGCGGCAACAGTTACTAGCGACAGCAACACAATAACAACAACAACAAAAACAACAATATACGCATGATGGCATTAAAATCAGAACAACCTCGAGTACAACACACAAAATGGCAACAACATGCCAGAAAACGACGGCGACAGCAACAACAGCAACAGCAACAAAAACGACAGGCATGCAACAGTAGCAGCGAAACTTGTTGTTGCTATTGTTGCCGGCAACAGTCACATTGGATTAAACGTCTTCGAGTTATCTGCTTTGGTAAGCATACATTTTTCTTCTTCTTCATTTTCGTACTTGCAATCCTTCCTGCCCCCCACCATCTAACCAACTATCTATGGAAAAAAGCGGAGAAAGAAATGCTCTGAAGGATTCAAAAGCAGTTTTCGTGAGGGGCTGCCTTGCAATTTTCATAATTATTGTTGCACTGTTGCTGCGACTTCTGATTGCAGTTGCAGTTGTTGTTCTTGTTCTCTTTTATTCTTTCCATATGCCCACATTGCTTCCATTTGCTGTTATTATGCTGATGGGCTTGCCACAGAAAACAAACTAAGTAGGGAACACACACACAGCATTTCAAAGTGGCGGGCATAGTTCTATTTAGAGTATCTGCACTCATGTCTAGAAGGATTTCTCTCTTCTCGAAGATGCGTACATCTTCCTGTTACATATCCATATTTTATGCCTTTATTTTGTACTAGCGTTTGCGACATGCGTTGCTGCGCCACTGAATTGAAGTAGCTTTTAATCTTTCCCACGTGTTATCTTTCCCAATACGTCCTTCGCTTTTTATGACTTCGATTACGTCCTTGATTGAATACCCACTGTCGTCCACCTTTCGTCGTCTGTACAAAGGATGTCCATTGCCTCTTGGTGTTTCTTGGATCAGATGTGGATGCCCTTTCGCGCATTTGCCAAAGCCTCAACTTCCGTTCTCTTTTCATTTTGATGGCTCTAGATGTGGATGCCCTTCGCAAAGATCTTGCAAACGTTATTCGCGTGCATCGGCATTTTCGGCTGCATTTTTTGAATTCCATTCCAGATAAGAACAGAGTAAAAAGTGAATGCCAAACATATTCAAATGAGCATACATACATACTATATATAGATAGATGCTTGTATATTTGATTTATATTTCTCTGCATACAATTTGACGCGTTTTTCTTGTGTTGCCCTGCAGAGTGCTTAATAATCTGGTGCACTAGTCTATAATCTTCACAATTTTTGTTGCACTGTCGTCGTTGGTTGCATGCAATGCTGCTTGTGTCATTACTGGCATGAATGCTGGGCGTACGCTGCAGGTGCAACGTATTGCTGTAACCACAAAATTCATATTTAATTAAGTTTAGGGGCGTTCCATGTGCCTGCTGTTCTTTATGGAAGCTACAGCTTTAACGCTACAACAATCAATGATGAAAATGATAGCCAAGCCGGACAGAGGCCCACTCGTATACGTGTCGCGTCACTTCCGTTCTCTCTATACAAATATTGCATGTAAAACCAATTCTTGAAGCCGAATTTACAAGTGGTTAAAATATGAATATATTAAACAATTAGTGAATAATTTACATTATTATTTCTAAATGAGCATTCAATATTATATAATTCGATAATATTTCCCTACTATTTGTATTCCCCTTGAATTTCTTAAAAATAAAAATTAAGAAATTCCTTTTTGGTAATTTTGAAACTTAACAAACACCAAGTACGATGAATTAAAAGCTGATGTATCTTTGAAATTTTGCAAGGAAATACTCAAGAGATATTTTTGAATTATAAATATTATTTCATTTCGAAGATGGAATTAATTTTAAGTCAGCTTCAAAAGCTTTTTACAGTGCACATTCCCTTTTATTCACAAACCTATACGCTTACACGTTCATCGAGCTTCCGCCCTTCATTTCTGCACTCAGGTTAATAAATTGTCAGCTGCCGAGCGTTTAAGTGTGTGGCTGGTTTTTGCTTTTGGTCGCTTGTAGTGACACTTTTGAAGACAAAAACAGACAACAATCAAATATAATTCACAAACTATGTTATGGAAAAAGAGACGCCCACTGTGTGCAGCCGGTTTTGGGTTTTGTGGCTTTTTAATGTTGTTATTGTTGTTGCTTTTGTTGCTTAGCTGCTTTGGTGGGCGTTTATTGATGAAACCAGCCAGATGTGTTTGACTTCCTAAAGCTTTGTCCACAGACTGCAGCAACATACTAAATGGCGGTCAGCTTAATTTAGGGGGCAGCCAATGCATAATCTAGGGGTGGCCTGAGAAAACGCCTTCCGTACCATAAAATAAATTGAGGTTAGCACGCACGACTTTTTTATGTTTCGAAAACATACATCCTGAGTAAATAAATATTAAAAAATAATATTGAACTAAGTTTTCTTCTTCTTTTCTTAAGAAGAGAGAAGTAGTAGTATTATTTAAGGGCCTAGCAGACGCCAAAACAAGAAGAAAGTGCCCTATGCTGCAGTTTTGAGGTTCAGTTTATTTTACAGTGAAAACTCGATTGGCCGGACACCCAAGGGGAGTGTCCGCTCTAGGGGATACCTAAATACTTTATACTCCGATCGCATGTTTTAGATAAACTGTTCGCCGAAGTGAGTGTCCGGATAAAAGAGGTGTCCATTAAGGGAGTTTTGAAATAAAATTTATTTATTTATTTCTGACAAATATTAAAAACTGTCACTGTATATTGCTTTGGAATTGTGGGCAGTTTTGACTAACCCGTGAAACATTCCACAATATAATTTTGTTTAGCATATATATAATTTTGTATAATTCTTATATACATAGGTGCCAGAGGCTTGTCAATAGAAATTGATTTTGAACTTTTGTGTTATTTTGTCCTGTAATTATTTTTAGAACAAAGTTCACTTTGTAGGTGATTCGTAAGTAAAGAAATGTGTGTGTCACATAAAACGGCTTTGTGTCTGGCAAATTGAAGCGAACGCAAATGCAGCTAAAGCTCATATCATATGTATGCACATAAGGACGTATAGATACTATACATACAAGTATACATTCGGTTAAAAATAAAAGCATTTATTTGTCAGCACAAAATAATCAAGGATCATAATATGTCAACAAACAGACAGCAATGAAAACAGACACACATACACATGCACATGCATACACTCGCAATCACACTCTTATGTATGAATGTATGTATTTACACGGCAAAATGGGCGGCTGAGCACGGCTTATGGGTTTGAGGCAGCAGGAAAAACAAGCACAAGGACATATACTACATATAAGTACATAGACGAAAATAAAAGAATAAGAAAGGAGCGAACGATAGAAAAGCAATGCGTACGGCAATCTGTGGGAGACGCACAAATGTGTGCCGCAAGAGTAAATGGGGAAGAGCAAAAGCAGAAGCAGCGAAAGCGGCGAAAAGTGTAAGGCAAATATGGCGTAATAGATACAAAGAAAGCCGGGCACAAAGACGGCAACGCAATGTTTTTAGTGCAAAAGGTTTGCCAGCTTCACTCGCACTCTTTCCTCTCCTCCTCTCCCCTCCCCTATCCAGCACTGCTCCTCTTTCACTGCTTGTCCCTCTTCTTCTTCTCTCTTTTGTTCTTTGCCGCTGTCTCTGACAGCTGGCAAATGTGTTGAAGTGCATTGACAATACTGCTTGACCAAGGAGCGAACTTCACTGGGCGTTCAATTGCGTAAGAAATGACAGCACAGCGCAAACTGTGTGGGTCATAGGGCGCCAGCAGCTTCTGCACATATCAAAGGCCAAGTGTTAAGCATACACACACAAGTACACACACAAACTGGCACACACAGCCACACATACAGGCATAATAAAAACAACTGCATTGTACAATACATATCTTTACAGATAATCTTCGAGCATCACACAATGCAAGAAAAGCAATCTGTAGGCAACATCTTAAAGGCATTTATTGTTCTATGTCTCTATCCCTCTCTCAATATAGTGTATTATGTGTGTGTGTGTGTGTGTGTTTGTGTTTGTGTTCTTCTAGGACTCTGTTCAAATCAATTGTCATTTGCCAGTAACTTGCCTTTGATTTGAGCCATTGAGAGATTGCACTGAGAATTATAAATTAATAGAGCGGATAGATGAAGCTATAGAGCAGGCAACATCAAATAGAAGACAGAGAAACAGAGAGGCATTTGTGTTAAAGCGAAACTTAAAGGTAAAGGATTGTGAAAAAGTGCACAAATATTTTTAAAGGATAATTGCTGTTTTATTGAAATTAGAACATTCAATGCTATCTGTATATGCTTTTCACATATACATATGTATATACATACATACATACATACACATGTGTGACTTAAAATGAAAGAGCATCGAACATCAATTTAGTGCTAGAGTTCGTACATCGTGGATGTCGTAAAAAAAGCATATGGCAGAAAGTTTAACGCACTTGCTAGGAACATGTTAAGAAAAGTCGTCGCCACCATGCCAAGTCGTAAATGTTTTTTTCTCTCGACAAAATGAAACTTGATTCCCCATTTAAAGGCAGCTCTGGAAGGGTCAATATTTAGCTAAGCTTCCACGTGGTCAAAACTAAATGGAATAGAAGAGATAACATGCTCGCAAAGAGCTTTCATTTTCTACGCTGGAAGGCTATAATAAAAGAGAAATAGATTTGTATGAATAAACACATACACACACCAACCTCTGGAACTTAATTTAAAGCATTTAAATAAATAAGTAGGCATAAATATTTACACATATCGCAACTGTATGATTTAATATCTAAATTCGCATATATATATTTTTTGGAAAAAGGGACAGAAACCAATTTGAAAAAATATTTGTATTTACATGTTCATTGCATATTTTGATGTTAATTAATTACATTGAAATTATCAACAAGTATTTTTATGTGTTGTAAACAAAATCTTTTATAAACAAGTAAAAATCTAAAGTCGGGTGTCCCGACTTTGAAATACTCTGTACATATGTTTACAATAATTATAGAAAATAAAAAAAATTAAGAAAATAAAAAAAAAATTTGATCGATTTTACCTCTCTCGGTATTCGAACTCACGTAAAGGGTTTATAATTGCACATTTACATAGCAATTGCGTCTGTGTGAGTGTATGTATGCCTCTGCGCATCTATTCATGTCTGTGTAAGCATTTTCGCAGTCAACCAAACAGCAACATCAACAACAGCCGCGGGCGCAAGAATTACGGGAGAATTACGATTTGCGGGGTAGAGGGGGGAGGGAGGGAAATTCCAAAATATACATTTTCTGCGTATTCACATAAGGCATCTGGGACTAAAATTTGGTGTTCCTAGGTCTTAGAGTCTCCGAGATATAAGCGATTATACGAATGGAAAATCGGGAAAACCCCCATAGGGGGGGAAGTGGGGGGAATCTCAAAAAATAAAACAAACTCGTATAGAATACACACATAACGCATCTTTGTGCAAAATTTGGTGTCTCTATCTCTTATAGTCTCTGAGATCCAGGTGTTCATACGGACGGACAGACGGACAGACAGGGCTAGATCGAGTCGTCTCGTCATGCTGATCAAGAATATATATACTTTGTAAGGTCTGCCACGCCTCCTTCTGCCTGTTACATTTTTCAGCTCCCGCAAACCTAATATACTTCTGTACATTTCATGTACAGAGTATAAACACAGAGGCGTCTGTTCAATAAAATAGGCCAGCCAAGTTTTGGCTACAGCTGGGTTTCATAATGATTAGGACCTTATCCTAGTTCTTTTTAGGATATTGCATGTGCAGAACAGGCGAATAAATATTTTGCACTGTTTTTCATCTCCTATATCCACGAAATAATGTTATCCAGTGGATAGTATGATCGCACGTTCACCAATCAAGCAGCAAAAAGATTCATTTCGTAGATTATTTTTATTGCAAAAATGAACAAAACATTTAATTATTGCTTATTTGGTCACTCTCTGCTCACATAAATATGTGTTTATTATGTTGGCACAGCGGAGAACGTCAACAACATTTGATTCCCCTCGATATAGTAATTGATTGCTGATTTTGCCAAGGGGCATTATTATTCTTTTTGCTTCTCATGCAAGCATGGGCATGAAACTGAACTCACAAGTGTTCAAAAGACATTTCGTTTTGTTTTCGTTGCTTGGTGAGCCATGCTTTAAGCCACATTGCTCTCGGCTCGTTATCCACTGCCATTGTCGCCATGGCCATAAGGCGTGCGGCAGTTTTTTTGCTCTCCCGCTCATATCGTTTCGTGTGGGCAGCGCCGACTTAAAGTTGAGGCTGCTACTTGACTTCAGATATATGTATGTATTTATCTGTATACATATTTGAATATGTTTGTATGCACACTACCTTGAATATATAATCAGCATCGGCAGCAAGTTGTAATTCCGGCCAAAGACTTGAGGCACCCACACACGTCTGCACTGGCTTAGTGACACAAAAGCTCTAGAAACTGGCGTGGGCCGCCCAAGTCTGGCAACTTGCGTAATTTGAAAAATCGAAAGCAAATCTGTCAGATCCATATATAAATTATTTAGTGCAAAATCAAACATTGTTGTTATTGATGCCGATTTGAATTCATTGCATGCGAGTATATAGTACACATTGAGAACTATATTTAAATCGATAAGAACTACATTGGCCATAAGCCAAACAACCGACAATGATGACAACTCCATGCAGTGGGAGCGAGAAGTCGCACTAGAAAATGTCACATAATAATTGCCTGGCATGCCCGTGCGATGGAAATGAAAACAAGCAAAACCAATTTGTGTTGGTCGCTGCATATTTAAAAATATACGCGTGTATAAATAAATCCGTAGCTGTAGCCGTTGCAGTTTCAGTTGCAGCATGTGGCACAAAGCGAGCTCAGCAAACAAACAAACAAAGAGACGAGAGTGCACTTGAGGACGACGTTGTTCCCATTCCCGTCGCCATCGTCCTCGTCTCCGGCTCCGTCGCCTTCGCTCACATGTGAACTCCTGCAGCGTTTGTCAATCGTAGCATGTGGTAATTGCTCCATGACATAGCACTCACCCCTACTCTCTCTAAATTTGTATATATACATATATATATGCACACATAGTATATGTATTTGTGTGTGTGTGTGTAACTACAAACGTTGCGTGTGTCTTCTACCTTGCTGCCATTCGCGTGGTCGCTTTTCTTAAGCAGATTGCTACCTACACTCAAAAAAATATGTTGTGCTCATACTATAGCTTTCATAGTAATTAAGAGAACTACTCTTACATTCTATTTAAATATCAACAACTTCATAGCAAATGCCTCTTAATAATGAGACAAATTGTATGCAGATTGTTGTTTTCAGTTCCTTGTAGACCAACAAGGAATTATTTGCCATTCAGTTCGTCCAGATGCTTTTCACAATCGTTTTCGGGGCATTTGTTCAAATTACAATGATCTTTCTCATTTGCTTTCGACATAACTCTCTCTCTCTCTCTCTCTCTCTCTGTTCTATAAAATTTATCCTTTATAGGTATCTCCGGGGAAATCTCTGACCACTTACTGCTGCTAGCTTGCCGGACTGGCTTTCAAATTTTCCCCCACCGGGTTGGAGATTTCCCTATTACTCTTTCTCCTTATGCTTAATTAGCTGTTAAGTAGAATTACTTTTCCTTCTGTAAGTACTATTTTTTAGCCTGTTAGGTCCATAATCTCTCTGACCACATATGGCTGTGATTCGGGGCATAGCTGGCACATATGGCCCCCGAACGGGCCGGAGACATTGGTAGACCTTATTGTAAAGTTTTTTCTTAGGCTTTCTTATCTTTTAAGATGGGATTATAATGTTGTATTATTAAATATCTTTATTCTATTTTATAATATTATATTATAATATAAATCATAGTTTCTGTATATGTATCGACAGCACTATTTGTAGATATACTAAATAAATAAATAAATATACATACATATGTTGGAAAGCAGCGTAGGGCATTCTCATACTCAGTATTTCGTTAGCCAAGACCAACAATTTATTGATTTTACTTTACCCTTCCTATTTTTAATACATCTTTATGCGATAAATGTGAAAGACCTCAAAAGCACAGAAAGCAAAATGTTGGTCATTTAAATAGCATTTTATAAGTAAATTGGAAAATTAAAAATATTAAAATTTCTAAACCCGAGTTCGCATACATAGACCAAGTGATGGCTTTTTCTGCGAGTGTACCTCTCACAGATTTATGAGTTTTCAGCACATCGTACACATGTACATTGGTGTGTTAGTGTGCGTTTGTGTGCGTTACCTAAAACCGTTGCCCTCGCTACCAATGCCTAGAATAGCGGCCCCTTGCCATGACTCGCTTCAAATATCAAACGTTTTTATTGCCCATTTCATGCTTTCCACTAAATTTATAGCATTTCCTGCAACGATTTGTGCAAAACGGAAAAAAAAATGGAAAGGAAAAACAGCAGCCCAAACGGAAAATATGAAAAAGTAAAGTAGAAAAAGGAAAAAATAACAAACAACGCAAACATTTTGTAAAATTGAAGAAAATCGTTTAGAGCCAATAGGGAACGAGACCCATGGCGATCGCTAATGTGGCTTCCGTTTGTGTTTCGAACCGCGGCATGCTAATGAAATGAATTTCAATTATCGCAAGTATACGGCTCATATCGCGGGCGCAGGATATTAGCAATACGTACCCTGGCGTGCTTCCTACTTTCCCCATTCAAACATCCAACTATTCGACGATTCGACCATTCGCATTTACTTTGATGGCTTCGATGGTGCATTGATGTGCTTAGTGAGGCATGAGGAAGTGGCGGAGTTGGGTGAATAAATAAAATACGAAGGCAAATCAAACAAATGCCAAATGAGTTGCTATATTGCTCAGCTACTATATGATGGCCATCGCAATGAAAGCGCCGCCAACACGGCTGGCAATAAGAAATGTCCGCTCCCACTCCCCCCACATCCGCTGCACGTCAATAAATTAAATATTTACTCAAAGCCAAAGCCAAAGCCATGGCTAATATCGAAACTTGCTCTGCTTCACTTTGTGGCCTGTCATTGAACATCATTAGATGTGGTAGTTCTGCTCGCTATACGTTTACAATTTAATTGTTTGTGAAGATTTTCCTTGAAACTAAACTGAACACCCCTCCATCACTCCTTCTCTGCATATCTCTTCATCGATGGCTCCATTTGGTTACTAATTTAAATTTATGAATTTTTAAACAGCTCAATATCAAATTGTGTGTGAGGAGCTCGCTCCCGACCTGTGTCTATGTGTCTCTGTCTCTCTTTCTCTCTATCATTCTCCGTCACTTCCGCACACTTTCACTTTTCTTAAGTATTTAATCAAGTGTGAATAATTGCATCATTCTGCTTAAAGGGAGTCCTTTTCTTTTGTCCATGTGTGAGCGTGTGTGCGAAGAGATACTCGAGTGTTATCGATATGTGGCCAAAAACCACAGGCACACCACCTACCCACGAGCCACCCATCATCCATATATCTGGCCCTATCCAATCCAGTTGGCTTTATTCAATTTCATTTTAGCGTAAAAATCGACAGAACGAAAACCAAAAACACTTTGGGCACATTTAAATTTTTTATTAATGCTCCTGCGTTCAATTTTATATTTAAAGGCCTGTCTTTCTTTATTTCTCCAGCATCTGTAGATACTTAGCATATATTTGTCAGAGTGTAGATGCTGTACTTATAGCGTATTTGTGCATATTTATGGAGTAAATAAATTTTCGATACGCACAAGACGTTTTTTTTTAGATATATATGGCGATATAATAATTAACTTAAGGATAACACATCAAAGATGCCATGCTCTGCTTGAGTAAAATGCTATACTCTTTAAAAATAAATATATTATATTCTAATATTATAAATAATCATAGGGAGCTTTAACTTTTGAACGAACTTAACTAAATAATAAATTATAAATTATGCAACAAATAATAAATTATGAAACAAATAATAAGTCAATAAAGTTAGGCAACCTCGAAGTATTTTATAAAAAATATTTATAATAACAAAAAACAAGCTTTAACGAATTTTCGAAAAGGAAAAACAAAAAATGGTATCTTCTACCATTCTTCTAAGTGTATATACATTCATGACTTACAAATAAGGCCTTGATAGGGCATACAATTTTTTTCGGAACGGTTGCTAATTCCACAACAGCTAAAAAGAAAGACAATGTACATATTATATATTCAAAACAACGAAAACATCAAATACATTTATGTGTATCTGCGATATGATAATTATATTAGTAAGACTTCTATTTTCGCACAATGTCCTTCCAATATAATAACATTTCACAGAATAGATACGAAAATGGGATTGGGACAGACGCCATTTTGTTAATGTAAAAAACCTTAATTAAGCATTAAAGAATTACCATATTCATTAGCATAAGAACTCTGCAGATATCACATGGCATTTGATACAACAAAGAGGAAACACATTAAACAAAATTCGCGGTCACAGATTTAATTATTCCAAATGTAACTCTTGATGGGTGACAGACGCTGCTGCAAATAAAGGACAGATTGATGGATTGCAAAGAAGAATACATAAGTTGTTTTGACTTTAGATTAGTCTATTACTTTAACTTATAGCTTATAAGCATAGTGTAGCAATTTTTTCGATAACCTTTTTAAAAAGGAAAGGTGTATGGGAGTCTAACAAATTATTAAACACTAAAACACTAAAGCAGCACTTTACCAGCTTTTATAATGATATAAGTACCAGAATGGGTTTATCGGCGGATTGTAGCAATTTACTAATTAATATTTGTATGCACGCATTCAATGATTGTTTTTCGAAGAGAAATGAGTTCCAATGAAAGTACGAAGAGTCCACATCAAAGCTTGTTTAAAATATATGACACCTTCAAAACTCGACTGTGCAAACCGAATAAATGGAATGAAAAGGTCGCAAATCCAAATATTGTATCATTTAATCTTCCTCATATAAAATGCAGTCGTTAAAGTCAACTGCATACCAGTTTTGCATATATGAGGTGACATTCTGTAGGACCAAGAAAAAGAACATTAGGACGAAGTCGCGGTCACACGTTTTTTCTGTCCAAATAAAATTCCTAATTGGAAACAGATGCTGTTGCAGGTAAAGGCAAAAGGTCTAAAAGGCATTAAAGTATGTATTAGTGGCCTTGTTTTATAGAAAAAGTATTTTGGCTTACCTGATAGTTCACAAGTCTTCCTCGATAAGCCGAATTTATGTTAAATACCAGTAGTTTCAGAAGATCTTCTAACTCAGCCATGCGGTCATTGCACAACCCTATGAGGAAAATTTGTAGAATCGGGGCCAAGCAGTTTCCCAATTTCTTGCTTACGAAGTACTTCCATTTAAACCATCCCGGCCTGTGACTGTAAGTCACAATATACAAGGCCGTAGTTGTGTCCACTGTCAGACGAAAGATATAGGCATAAAGTATGCCAGCCACAGGCAGCCACAGACGATGGGTAACATTGTGATGGGAGCGGCCTATATCCGCATATATATCGTAGATGAGAAGAACCTTCTTGAGTGAGTGTATGTCCAGGAGTCTACTTTTTAGAAGATCTCTCTGGTCCTCAAGATTGACTATAAAGGCACGCAGCCAGCCGATAATTAGTAGCTGGTATGCAAAATACGAGCAATAAAAGATTTCAAAAAACAAATTGCCAATAATTGGCATGTCTGAGTTCACGGTGTTGTATATCTGCAAAAGCGTGAAGAGGCACTTGAGCAAAAATGTCAGTACAATGTAAAGTTCACTGGTGTAAATTGCAGCTCCGATATATACGCTCATCTTACAGTGCAGCCGAAGCACTTCGTTTATTGCCTGGACATAGGCTGCGCTATGTTTTGAACTATGAAGTATCAACAAAAGATTTATTCCTTGCCAGATCGAAACCATGGCCGATCCTTGAAAAACTAGTACATCATATACTTCAGCGGACCAATGTTTCCTATAAAATATCCATATTCCAACTGTCATTATAATGTGCTCCCCATAGTATGCCGTGCAGTACCATAGCAAAAAGCACAATTTAAATAACTTCGAAATTTTGATAACTAAGTAATGTCGTTGTTTATGCACCAGTTTTTTGCTTTTACGGTCGTACACAAAATGTCCGAATAGGAAAAGGCAGCAGGTGTAGTAAACAGCCCAGGAAATGCCTAATATTATACATTTAAAAATCCGTTGGTTCAGTTTGCTTGCTGTACGAACCATGTCCGGGAACTAACTAAATTAAACTAAATGCGCGACCCAAACAGACAATCGACACAAATATAGTAAACTAGCTAACTATTATAGTTAATAGTTACATCAAAAATAATGTGCAATATTTGTGTGTGTTTTGTCATCGGCTATAGTTCTCTACCCAAATGCCATACCGAAATAACGCGACGAATTTTCCGTTGAATATCCTGTACCCGAAGGGTAAAAAGGGGAGGCGCCAAACTTAGTATGTAGACTCTCCTTAAATGCAGGCAATAATATCCTCCCTCCCCCCATTCCCAGGCTATACGTGATTTTACAAAGTTCTTGTAATTCTTGGAATTTTTAAATTAATGTTGGCAATTACTTTCAATTCAATTTCACATATCGTCCAATTATACTGCTCTTAATTCTAGAAATTACTACCTACCTAAAAAAATAATTTGTTGATGAGTAGTTCCTACTCGAATTCTAACTGTTCTGAAAAAATGATAGTTTATTTAATATGAATTGAATTGAAAAAAACGCTTTTTAAAACTATTCTTCAAGTCGGAAGTTGTACTCTGTATCTGTATTGATTGATACTTGGCTTCGATAGCTGGCAATATATAGTATATACATATGTATGTCAAAGTATACTTGTATAGTAAATACCTGGCAGCTATTGCCAGGTGCGTGCAAAGAATATGTCTTATTTATTGCCCTTTCACAGCTTTTTGTTCCGTTGATGCAGGATTCGGACATCTTAATTGCTTGCTATGTTTATCGTGTTTTTTTTTTAGCAGAAACATATTACTTTAATAAGCGGCATGAGGCAACATATGCGCATGGATGACATCTGCAAAAAGTGTTTTATAAAGCGAGCACTTCAAGTTTCTTAAGCTCGATTAGTGGCACGCGTGCAACCGGTTTTTGCGTTTGTCTCCATGCAGCATCTGCCTGCTGAGAAATGAAGGCTGAAGTGAGAAACAAAGGAAGGCAAGGCAAGCTCATTTGCTTCGTATCGGCAGCTGCTGTGCACTTGACCAATGGCAATTATTTGCCATTGCACCTGAGCTTCAAATGCTGTCTAAGTCTCTCTTCCGAGAATACAAACAGAATTGTGCATGTCACAGTTGGTTGATTGGCTGTTTTGCTAACTGCATTATCTATCTATTGCAACCACATTTATCCTTACTGAATTTTTGTTTCTATCATCTGCAACTGTTGCATCGTACACCGTGTGAACTTTGCTGCCAGTGTAGAAGATCAGCTTTACACTTTGTGCCATGCTTCAGTAATTTCGCCGCCATGTCTCTCGTCTGCAGTCTTTTATCTGTAGTGGACGCTAACATAGCGACGCAGTCGACGTCGACGTCGACGCAACCGCCAACGCACGCACACACCTCAGACATTTGCACACTTCGAGAAAATATTAGGGACTGTAATCATTATAAGTGTTATTAAACAAATTACATAATAATAATTATTTTAAAATTATTATTCACTCACTAAAAATTTAATAATTATTTTTATTATTTATCAAAAAAATAAAACTCAAAGCATAATCATTATTTTCTAAGTTTTATTTTTTTGCTCTAAAAATAGTAATTATTGGTTAATATTTAAAATAACACTAAAAAAAGTTATTAAATTTTAAGTGAATGAATAAAAATTAAAAATTTTAAAACTTGGTGAAAATGGATAAATATTCTTTAAAAAGGGATATCTGTAAAGACCCCGCTTTCTCAACATTACTATAAGTGAATGATTTTTTCGTTTAAAAATAACAAAATAATCATTATTTGCAGTCCCTAGAATATAAGCGTTCAATTTGAACTGCTTAATACATTACTTACACATTAGGCGACATGACAGCTTTCCTAACAACACTGTTATATACTTATAGTATACTAATTATAACAAATGAGGATTTTTTCTAAAGAAATTGAACTTTATCGTTTCGCTGGTTTTTAGCTAAAGATAATATTCAGGGGTGCCACAGAAAACTCCGGTGCTTTCGGCGCATCTGATCCCATAAAAGAATGTTGCTTATTAAAAAATAAATTTATTTTACATTTTGTATAACATCATTTGGAATTTTCCGCAACTACGGGGTGTACTTCCATAAATTGGACGAAAATTGCGTCCTATTGTAGCGATCTGTTTTGCAAAAAATTAGCATTTGAAATTTAATTCAGAAATTACAAGAATGTACTTATATCTTGTATTGTATTTTTAAATGGCGGTTTATTGCAATTCAATACTTCCGCTAATAAACAGACTTGCCCAATCGGCGTCACACAATTTTCGCAAAGTTTGTTTAATTAATATACAGTTATGTGGTACTTATTTTAAACAAAAATATATTTTATTTTTGACTTTCGGTTGACTCTCAACTTTAGACTTAACTCAACAACTTGCGAAAAATGAAATGTTTTATTTAGGCCAATAGCAAAGCAAACGAGGTTTGGAACCACCCCAAAGCGATTTCTGTGGCACCGATAATTGAGGCGAAACTTGGGCGGAAGAGATTTCTGTGGCACCCCTGAATGTGTCCGTTTCCTTCTTTCATATTTTTTACTTGCAAGCTCCCTCTAGTTTCTCTCTGTGTATTTTCGTACGTTCATCGTTTGCCTGCTTGACATGTGGTTCCGCTTCGCCTGTTTCTGTTTGCTGACCCCATGATCTGTCTTTCTTTTTTCACACATGACTTTATACATATATACAACAACTTATATTTGTGTGAGTGCGTGGAAATCTCTGACGCGACATTTGCCTGGGAAAACTCTACACTATGCCTTCACTTTTTAATTGTTGCAAAAAAACAAAAAAAGAAGAAAAGTTCGTTTTGCTTGCAACAATTGCTTGGAATGGACGGAACTACCCCCTCCCTATTAGGGATGTAAGTCGAAGGGAAAACATCGATGTTGATGTGCACCGATGTCTCTTTATAAGAAATCGATGTATGGTCGATGCATCGCAAAAAAAAACATCGATGCATCGATGTATTAAAAAATTAACTTTCCATAGAAAAACGCTAATATAAGGGAGAAAATCAACAGAGATGTTTGAAATAAAAAATGTTTCCATATCAAGATAGACTGTCATAGTATTTTATTTAATGTTATTAAACAATAAATTATTCGTAATATTGATTTTTGATGAACTTGTGTGGCTTACTTAAAAAAACAGATTATATACAGGTTTAAAAATAACGACGCGTTGCAGTTACGCCTTTAAAGCATGACAATTGTGACATTATATACCCAAAAAATTAAGATCAATTGCTTAACAATCTAAAATTTATATTACAAAATACACATTTTAATTCGGTAAAGCACACAAAGAAATGCGACCGCCCAACAAAACATGAATAATGTTCGATGTTTAGGCAAACATTGATGGATCGACGATGCAGCGTTAGCAAAAAACCATCGAAAAACATCGATGCATCGTGGTAAAAACATCGCCGATACTCGAAACATTGATGATTTTTTACATCCCTACTCCCTATGCCGAATCACTAACACATGTTCATATATTTATGTGTATTAAATTTCCTTCCATGCTTGATTGGCGGCACTGATGACCCTTCGCGCCCACCACAACACATTCCCGTGCAGTTGCATAAACATTTCTTCGTTTTTCTTTTTGTCTTTTTTAATAAGAACACATTTGCATACATCGCCTTTGTTAAATCTCAAATTTGCTTTTCAATTGCTGGTAACATGAGTTGCTTTAACCCATGACCGCCGACCAGCAGCATTGGCGACGCCACAACGGGAACGGCAGAACAGCAACAACCTCATCGCGGCGTCTTATTGTTCCAGACAAGGGTGACTTGTGCTCTTGTCCTCAGATTGTCACGTGTGTCTGGTTGTTCGGTGTTTGTCTGCCAAGTAATTTGGGCAAACAATGCGAGCACGCCCAGCTCAAACAAACGTATTTAACTCTGCCTACATGTAGTATGCTGAGCATTTATGTATGTAATTGTTTGCACATATTTGCATGCACATGGGCCCGCACTTGAGAACTGTTCAAACGGCAATTAAGCCCAACAATAAGCTGACAAACACTTGGCAACCCATGGACACATGCACACACATACTCACACACTCTTTTAAGACTTGGGCAAAACTCCGAGCAATAACAACAGCAACTTAAAAAATTCCATAAAAGTTTCTGCTGCCCAAAAAAACAGCAAAGTCTCAATTTCTAATTTACGAGCGACTGCTGTTTCTTAGTCCTTTCGACTCGTCGGCCCAAGCAGGAGGAGAAGAATGGCTACTGCCCGCAATTTTTTAATAAATTATGCTATGTGTGTGTGAATTTCAAAGTTTACGGCAGTTATTGTGTGGCTACAATATCAATCACAACAAAAAAAAAAACAAAAGGAATACATGCATCTGCTTTGCTGATTCCCTTTTCAAATGCTTTTGATATCAAAAGCCCCCGCTTCGTTCAGCGAATTCCTTTTTTCCTTTTTACTGTTGATTAAAATACATAATCTACATATCTATATCTATCTTATTGTATATAAATTAATGCCACTTTTCGTTGTAATTCTATAACTCAAGAACGGGCTCACCTATCCAAACCAAATGTTTAGGCTCTGTTCGGACTATTTAGTAGATGGCTTATGTGAAGTTTGCACAAAATCGGTCGAGCGGTTCTTCATTTATCATATTTTTATACCCTGGGAGTTGTAGTAACTCACGTAATTCTTGAAATTTTGAGCTAAAATTTGGTAGTCACATTAAGTTAGTGATTATAAGTATGTCCGTATTAATTAAATTAATTTAATTAATTAATAAATGAATTTAATTTCTTTTTTTGTGGGGTGGTACAGGGTATTTAAGAGTTGAGGCCGCCACTTTAGCATTCCTTTCTTGTATATTATTATACTTTATACGTAGCGAAGCATGTACCGGGTCGCTAGTATATATATAGTTTTTAGCAAATAAGCCTTCATCTATCTAATAAAGGGCAATGCTTTTTTGTTAATTCGCCTAATTCCAGTCAGAATGTTACAGTTATAAAGTAAAATATGAAATGGCAAAACATTTTAGCATAAAGCTAACAAAAATTACGAGTCGATACAAATAATGAAATAGCCGTAACTTCTAGTTACTTAGTTTTTAAACCCACATAACATTACAATGTTTAATATAACTTTTCAGATAAAGTATTTGTCAGATTAACAAAATCAAGTAACCAAGTATGTATTTTGTTTAAACTTGCATTCTTCATCAAAATTGTTAAAAGAATTTGATTTGATTTCCGTTTCAAGCCAAATTTAAAAATTGATGATTTTGAAATAGAAAGTTTTTGTCCACAATTTGCTATCAGTGTAGGCTACTGTATTCTTCTCAACTCTCATTTCATTGTACTATAAAATACGTTGGTTATTTCTGAGCTCATCAACTTTCTTACTGCTGTCAAGTCACAAATTGTTATCTGTTCTTCATTGTTTGGTTATTTAGGAGCACATTCTTACGTGTATTTAAATTTAGATAGCATTTAATGACATGAGCTCGATATGTTTCCATGTCAACTATGAATTTTGGTTATTGCCCTCATCAGGGTGGCAGTTGTAGTTTGCCTTTTGCTTGCAGCTTATATAGTAAATTAATGTTGAAATCCAAACAACTTATGCTGACGTGAGCGTAATCTATGCTCATAATTTTTGCGGTCTCCACTGCCGCATTTCAAGTTCTCTGAACTGCACGCTTACATACTTGATTTTTTCATTTTCGTCTGTATTCAGCTTAAAATTGCAAATTATCAAAGAGCAAGCAAGGCATATATGGGCAACAAGGAGTGGAAAAGGAAAAAGTAGAGTATGAATATTCGAGAGCAAAATTTTCATCTGGAAATGGCAGTTTCGGTAGCAGCAGCAACAGCAAATTTGCTGCTACAAAAAGGACCTTCTTGAGTGGCTCCTACGCAGACTAGTTGCCTACATGGTGCCTTGGGTGCGGCCACGATGATGAGCCTGATATGGGGGTGGTTGGTGACTACTACTGCTGTTGTCGTCGCCGTCGTCGCACAGTGAGGCCTTCTGACTTTTTTCGTTGCAAAAAACCATTTCTCCTGAACAGATGAAGTAAATTTTATTTGAAAGAAAAATTATTAAGCATTAAAACAATTTATTGCGCATTGTTCTATGATTTCTAGGAGCTCTATAATATTTGCTGAAAGTTTGAATTTGTTGCCGGTGCAATATTTGCCTAATAAACTGTCAAGTTTTTAACATAAAAAACATTTAATGATACATTTATTTTCAATAATGTTATATTTTAAGTTTCTTAATACATAATTAAATAAATAAAAAATATAATAATATTAAAAATAAAAAAATTAAAAATATATTTTAAGTTAATATTTTATTATTACATTTTGCCTTATGCAGAGCCATGTTCATAAAAATCACCTATTTAGATTTTTAAAATAATAACCGAGAAATTTATTCAAAAATACTATTCACTGCTTATTATACACAACTGACTGCTCTTTAAGTCGAAACTAGACTATTGCGCTGCAACAAAACTATAGGTAATATATACTATTTCTGTACGTATAAGATAATATTGATTACATTGATTCTACCTGCAATCCATTCTTCTTCTTATACCCTTTTTCGCAGTTTTTTTGAGAAATTGCGGCACTCTTTTTGCTTTGGTGCACACCTGCGGATTTGGGCGGATGAAAGTTTTTAGGGTTAGGTAAAGGAATATCTCGGAAACATATCTTGAAAATATGGAAGAGGTACTAAAGGGTACCTTTTATTATTTTCCACCAAATTTGAAAAATACCCTAAATATAGGTAGTTTGCAGAAAATCAATTACTAGAGAACTACAAATGCAAAAGACATATTTTTAATTAAATAATTCATAAAATGAATACACCTAGCAATTCAAATCAAAACATCGACCATTCGTAGCATAATGTAGCTAATATAATACCAGAAAGATGCAGTATTTGCATAAAATTGCGGACTAAAAAAGGGTCAAGTTTGAGTGCACTTATTTCCTATCTTCATTTCGATTTCTTTGAGAGTAAGATTTACGTAATCTCTGGGAATTTTAGTATAAAATACGTTTAACCATGATCCCCAAAGCATTCATGAAATTTTTGATTTTCGCAAGCTGTTTCGGCCCAAGGCCCCACAGTGCGTCGTCTCACGCACCACTTTCACTCCAACCGGAAATTGCTGCATCAGCGTATAGGAATTTTTGGTTTATGCGAGAACACACAAATACACATAGGCACACACACACATATGTACTTACATACACTCACAAGCAGACACACACTCTTGACGAAGGGAGCCATGTGCCTACCTCAAGTCATGTTGCTGCCTCGACCGCCCCGGCTTTTACACACCGATGATCCCAGAGCCCAACCAATGCCGAACGCAATACAACAACCCGAGCTCATATTAGCCATGTTAGTTTATTTTGTTTTTGGATGGTTGGCCCCGTTCCGTCTCTGTGTGAGGCTTTCAAATATGAAATTTATTCAAGTCACTCTGGCTTAATGTTTGGAAATGGACAGCAAATAATTCTGAAAGCGTTACAATAATAACAACTAACAGCAGCAGCAACAACAACAACACTCAGTGCAGTCATCTATGCTCGGCCCATGACTTTAAGCTGTCAAGTTGGAGTTTAATAATAGTGCCACCCAGCTACTTTGTACCGCCTTTGGCAGAAAAGTGATAGGTTTATTGTGCATGAATCGAAGTTGGAGGCACAATCAAATTAAGTTAACATATGCATAAGATGCGACCTGCCCATTCGAGGGATATATATAGTTGTATATGTAGTATATACATATCTGTATATGTTTTGTATAAGGACCCAGCGCTATTTGCGCCTCAATTTCGATTTAACTGAAATGATTTTTTAAAGATAATATTACGGCAAGCTATCAAAGAGCCTTTCCACACCCAAATAAGTATTCCATTCCCCAATTCTCAGCCCTCTTCTCTCTGCAAACTGTCCACTGCCAGACCAATTACCCATTTTCCAATATCTGTCCCAAGTCGCAGTAGCAGTCACAGTACACGTCCCTGGTGCTGCCCATATTTGTGGAATAGGGCCCTCCCACTTGAAGACATTGGCGCATAAATTGATTGGATGATGTCGCTTTTTATGTTCTTCGTCCTATGTCCTTTTTATATTTTCTTGATGCTGCTGCTGCTGTTGTTGTTATTGTTAATGCTGATGTTGTTGTTGTTGCCTGATTTTTCTTATTCTGTGAATTTCATAAGTGTATCCGATGCGTAGCATGTGTTATAAATAAATCAAGCATATACCGAGAGCAATCTTGGAGATGCTCTCCATTGAATCAGCTTAAGATTTTCTATAAAGATTGGCATTTAATTTAAATGGTGCTTAGTTCGTTTCATTTTGATTGGTCCTGTCGACATTGGCATTGCTTGCGCTTCATGGATGCCCAGTCGCTTCCTGAGATTTCGTTACTGGAGCATTGAGATAAAAATAAATACATGTGTGGCAATATAATTGCGAATCCTGATTGACACTGACATGTACGTAGAATCTTTCAGCGCTGCACTTTTCAAGGATTTTATTTAAAAAAACACATGAAAAAACAGAAAGGGCGGTAATGCTACAATACGGGTGCGGACATATATGTATGTTCCTAAACTTTTCAAAAGTTGGCATTTCACACAGTTACAAGGAATTGCATGAAAGTGGAAACAAATGGCAAATTAATTTTTTTTTCTGTTTAATCAAAGCATTGAAGCCGTGCATTCAGATTAGCACCTTAACAATATTGTACATGTTTACAAATATAAAATAGCCTAACCTCGAGCAATTCGCGCGAGGATTACAATTAATAAGTGGCTTATGCTTATCTAAATGTTTTGAAAAAACCTAATCGTTTTAGTCCTCGCAAAGGTCTGGCAGGAAGGAGTCCTCTTGCAAACAAACTGCGGTGCCTCAGAAGCCTGTCACTGTATCTACTTGTATGCCTTCCAATCTGCAAAGTAAAATAAGATAAACATATGATTTACTTCTTAATGTTGGAATATTGTAGATTATACATTTGTCAGGGCACTACTGATATGAAGGCATCCACACTCTACCAAAGTTAGAACTTGTCATTTTCGCAGAGTATTTGACGCTGCAAATCTAATTAATTATTTAGTGACCCAACCTACGTAGTCAATCAGAAGTGTGTCGCTTTACACATACAAAAGTTTGTTAACGATGCCTTCCAGCATATTCGTATAATTGTATCACATTGTATGTTATACGAAATCAATTCTTTGGCTCTTTGGCTTAGTAACTAAATAGCAGCCTCTGATAAGGAGGAAATATGCTCCAAGGGATTTTTAAGAAATCATTGTATGGGTGGCATCACATTTCAAATGGGTTGTTTTGTGAGCTCATTAAAGAGCACAAACTTCGCCATAATGCGGCAAGTGTGCCATGTGTTCTTTAACGAATGATGATTTATGTGGCAGCGGCAGCAACCGCCGCGGAGCCAGCACAAAAACTGCCAAGCAGCAGATTACAATTACTTTAAATTGCACTTACCTGAACTGTGGCAGGCTGCTTACCTGCATTAGTTTCATCAACAATAAGCAGCTCAAAATAGCGACACAGGCGCCATTTTCATCTGCAACAGAAGGAACGGCAGCAACAACATTATTAACATCATCAACATAAGCATTATTAAAGCAGCGCGGCAATGGATGCTAGTTAACTGGGCCAAAAGAATGCAACCACCCAATGGCTGCAAAATGGCAACTTTTACATGACGGCAGCCACCGCTGGTGGTACTTCTTCCTACTCCTTCTCATTTGCCAGTTCCTTTATGCGCAACAAGGACTTTCCTTCTTTATGACCGGCACTGTTGTTGTTCAGAAGAAATAGCAGACAAAAAGAACAAAATGCTCGTAAATATGCAACAAAGTGCAAATGTGTTGCTAAAATGTAAAGCGAACTGGGAAACCTTGTTAATAATGCTGCAGCAGCTAATTGAATTTATGAATTAACTATTTTTGCGGCTATATAACTCAATTAAAATCAACAATATACTACTGGCAAATCGGTTATAGTCTAAAAGCCACCAGAGGATGTCAAATTGAATAAGCATCCTGAATGATGATGAATTAACTTAAGATAATTCTGTGCTCTGAGCAACTTTCAACCGATCTTCAGATAAGCTCCAACTGCCTAACTGTTGAAAAATACAGACTTTTGGGAAATTTATGCAATGACAAGTATGAAAGTTTTCGCCAACTGCTGCAATTGAAGGTACAACGAAACTTGTTGAGGGAGCTGTTGAAAACTTGTCGGTCTGGACCTGGATGTGCCAGGCTAGTTGTTTGGATGCTGTTTGCTGGTAGCTGGTTGACTGAGTTCGTGTTCGTGGTCTCGGACATTGATTGAAGTGAGTGCGAACAGTTTGTGGGAGTTAAGTGGTCAACTGTAGGGGTTGCCGATTGTTAGCAGTTACCTGTTGCTCTAGGGCGATACTCCCTTTAGTTATGGCGCGCTCCCACAATTACACTTCTTGTTTCTGTGGACAATAAAGCCAGGCCTTTGACAGCCACTGTCCTAGGCACGCATATTTATTAATTAACGACTTTGTTCAACCAAACAGCAACTACCCCTGCATCGACGATGGGAAACCATCCAAGAGGCCACTGAACTAAACACATACTACATATGTACATGCATATTTCCATGGGCATGTTGCTCAGTTCGTGTCATCATCAGAATTCGCTTGTTTAACTGAATGCGTATTACAAACATACCAAGTACACATGTAAGTGGGTATGTTGTGCCTCAATTAAACAACTACACAACTTTCCAACTGGTAGTTGGGCCTTAGGTCTGGCCCTTTCTTGTTGCCGCCGCCGCCGCCACCCGCACTGTGGGAAACACTGCCATTGTTTGGCGCCAAACATAACTAGCCATCGATGTTAAACATGCGTAAATTATACAATATGCATATGCATTTATGATAAATTACGTTTCTTGCATTGTCGACTGAAAGGTAAATGGCATTTGAACCGGCAAGGAGGGCTATAGAAAAGCTTAAAATATACAAACATCTTTCTTTAAATTCGTAGTCGGCTCTAAAGCATAGGTTGCAATAGATGCCAATATCAGGAATATTTGCTTTGTCGATAATAACCGACCATTTTATGTTAATATTTCGACTAGAAATCTAAATAACAGAAATAGCTTGGAATATGTGAGTGAAGGTAAAGCATGTGGTAAAAGCTTTAATGTGTTTATATTATTTAAGAGATTGGTGCATGCTGAATATTAGAAAATGTTTAATATCTCGTTTTATTTGTTTGTATAGCCTCAGTGACCCCAAAAACATATATGTATTTACCCACTGGGGTAACTAAAGGAGGTGTCATAAAAGTTAATACCATACTGAAGCGAGAAGTAAGTTGTATAAATGTATAGATAAATCAAAAAGGCTGCTGTGATGTTCAACTAAGTATTGTTTGTAGATACAAATATAAATATGACAAAACTGCCCATTAGTAATTTTTATACCCTGTACCCAAAGGGTAAAAGGGTAAGCTAGTTTTGTGCGAATGTATGTAACACACAGAAGGAGGCGTAGCAGACCCCACAAAGAATATATATATTACTGATCAGTATGAGAAGACGAGTAGATAAAGCCCCGTCCGCCGTTCCGTCCGTCCGTCTGTGTGTCTGTCTGAGCTATAATAATCAAACTTGGTATTCAAGTTCTCCTGAGCCCTAAGCAGATCAAGTTTGTTTATTTTTTCCTATACACCCTCACACTACCCCGCATTTCGTGGTTTTTCCATAACACCCGTACTTTTGAAATTTTATTCTCAGATTCGGCAAATACCTCCAGTTAGTTATGAGTCCGTATGCCAAGTTTCATCATCATAGGTCAATTATGATGAAGTTATAGCCATAAACATAATCTCTGCCGAAGCTCTGCCCCAGCTCTGCCGGCAGCTGTTGTTGTTGCTGCTGCTTTGACTTATTTCTTTATTGAATACAAGCATGCATAGACACTGATGTAAATGTATGCTGGTGAAACAGTACATTTTTGTATGTATGAATATTTTAATTTAATTTTTAATAAATAATTTGTTTAAATTTTCCTTTTTTGTGGAGGGTATTTTAATGTCATTTTTGTATGTATGAATATTTTAATTTAATTTTTAATAAATAATTTGTTTAAATTTTCCTTTTTTGTGGAGGGTATTTTAATGTCAGGCTTGCTCGACTGTAGCTTTCTCTCTTGTTTGTATTTGGTATACGTAGGCAGCTTTTGGGGTATGATATCAGTAATCTCCATAAGCAATTTTGATCCAATATCTTTATTAGTAACATGTTTTTAACAGAAACAGACAGCCGGATAGATTGCGAATTGGTTTCGCCTAACACTTTAAAGTGAAGGTTAAAAAATATATATTGGTTGTGGGTAATGATAGTTTTTGTATGTAATACAATCCGTTTAGCAATTTTTTATCGTTTTTTTTTTGTTATCAAGATTTTTTTTCACATTGTGCGCAATTGGAACAAATTCACCATTAAAAGCAGTCCAACATAATTTATAGATATAAAGATGTCATTAAATATGATAAACTTGCCTAGGAAAAAATGAAACGAAATAAAAATTGGGCACATAAAATTGCAGCTAATGCAAATTCAATAAGTGAGCAGAAACTTTTTGTTGGTCAAAGTCCAAACACCAGAGCAGGCACACCCATAATGCTCGTACTGGTATTTGTTTTGTTGCCAACAAGACTCGTACCAGGCGTATGCGGAGCACATTTTCCGTACGACACTTTGCCGCAATGTGCCGACGCTGATGATGACGGGTCTAGTTCTCGTCGCCATTTTCCTATTTTGTTATTGTTTTTTAGCTTTTGGCGAGTATTGCTGCGAAAGCCACACGATGACAACGCCAACCGCAGAATGGCCCAAAACGAGCTGCCAAGCCTATGACCATCGCCAATATTTATGCATAGAGTTTATTCCCAGGGGGTGATGAGCGGGTTAGAAGTTAGAAAATTGCTGGCCAAAGTCAACGCGCGAAATTCAATAGTATGCACGGAACTCACATATACCCACACACACACACACACACATACAAATTCAGCTGCACGTACAGCAGTTGGAGATAAAGAAGAAGAAGAAGTAGTTGAACGCTGCAGCAGACACGACCACACGCCATGCATCATTAGACGGAAATGTCGCGCAACTATTGTTATATCGTCTTTGAGTAGGAAGTAACCTGCTGGCAAGGGGGGATTGGCTGCATCTGGTAAAGCGCTCCGGAAGCTGCAGCATTTGCATCGATAAAAAAAGAGCTGATGCTTTCGACTTTATCCGTACTTGTAATTCGCTTTGTCGAATTGGCTATGAAATATTTTATAGCGAAATTCGTTTTAGTTTCTCCGCATGCAGAGCACGTTACTCTGACAATTGGGCGTGTCGTGCGCGCTGATGTGGCAGCGCCAGTGACTGCTCCATTCGCAACTGATGGCCGAAACGTAAACGAGGTGAGCGCTGAAGGAAGGCTGGTGGTGTTGGCAAGTCAGATCAGGTCGGAGCTCTGTCAAATGCGCAGCATGCAAAAATAATTGTGCCAATATGCTTTTGAGCGTATTTTTATATGTTGTACCAAAAGGATAAAATGGTATACTAAGATGACAAGACGAGCCGATATAGCCATGTCCATCCATCCATATGTTTGTCTGCATGGTAAAATCACAAAGATCACCAAAAGTGTAAGAGCTAGAATAACATAACTTGGTATTTAAATTCTTCTAAGGCCGAGAAAGGACAAGTTTGTGTATGTTTATAGAAATCCCACTTTATCATCTAATGGTAGTTTATCATCAAATGGAGTAGTTAATAGACAAACAGATGAACATTACTGTATTAATAAGCATAATTTGGGTATTAAAATATTGCCTCATAAGAATCAAAACTCGTAATATCCTTAAAATCGTTTGTTAAAAAATAGTTCTACATTTTACAAAGACAAAAATATAATAGATTGAAATATCCAATTCTTAATCAAACACAAATGTGGGTTTGAAAGCATAAATAAAAACCACGAATTTAACCATATAATAGCTTAAATAGAGAAATCAATGAAATACTTGTATGCTTGTGTGGCCTGGGCATGAGGAGAGTCTCCATACCAAGTTCGGTCAATGTGAGTTCCAGATGGACATTGCTAGATTGATTCTCTAATTATGCTGATCCAGAATAGACATTATTTATGGGATCGGAGATTCTTCCTTCTCCCAGTTACGTAATTTTTATCCTTCGGGTCCGGGGTATAACCAAACAGTTTATATGAGCATAGTACAATGTACTAGTATATCAATAGCTTTATCAATGTCATTATTTATTTCTTTATAACATCGAAAATTATGGCACTATCACGTATTCATCCCTAGTTTCAAGTATTTACCCCGTGCCGTCCCCAGCTGCCATTCACATTCATCTCCATTGCTTCGCTAAAAAGTGTAACATCATGCAAATTAATGGTCATGTGCCAAACGAGAGACAACAATATGGTAGCTGCAGACAAACAATATTTCGACGCCGTGAAATCATAATCGTCAAATTAACGCGCGCATCTTGTTATACCATTCCCCTCAGAAAAAAGTGTAACTTTTTTGTAAAGCTCCAAATTGGTGCTTCCTCCGTATGAAGCAGGGAGAAGGAACAGCTGGGACATGAACGAAACGAGACAGAATAACACGAAAAGGAATAAAACTTAAGTGGTGTGTCCATGTGGAGGGGGGTGTGTTTGTCTGCGCGAGTGTATGTGTGCATGTGCATGTGTGTGGGTGGGTATCTGAGCACAAAGAGCGTGAGAGTGAAGTTTTCATTGCACGCGTGCGAAGCTACAGGGCCACTCAGGTGTCACTTCAGTCGGAGAGCCAAGCAGCCAGACGGACAGAAAGAGAGACAGACATAACTGAGGGGGATGAGGGTGTACAACCACCCGCCTGCCTGCCTGCCGGCCTGCCCGCTCGTCAGTTAAACGAATCTGGCCGTTTAATCAGCGCAATGCCATGACAGATAACTGAATGGGCAGAGCACAAGAAATCACATGCCAGGCGCGTCCGACTGACTCAGCGCAATAAATTGGTAAGAAGTACGCCCATCTTCACACACACACTCTTTTAGTACGTTACACACTCACATACTCAAGCCAGAAGCATTTTAGGCCATCAAATTTCAGTCATAACAATAACACTGATAGTCCCGCTCGTAAAATAAAACCCTTTTTTGCCCCCTCTAACACACACATCACTGACAGAACCGTGTCTGGCCAGAATGTGCCTGGGATTTGTTTGTACGAATTTGTGTGTGTGTGTGTGTGTGTGTCTGTTGGTCTTAGACTCAGGCTTCAAAAACAATCAAGCGAACGAACGCGCGCGACACTAAAAACATCGCATATCCATCTGCATAGAAATTCGACAATGGCACTTGGACTCTGCTTTTCTTTTTTGGACAGTACAAGGTGGCGACGGTTGGGAATAGCCGTGAGTCCCATTCGGTAGCGACGACGCGGTCAAAAGGCGAGCCCCTAAAGCATTTAAATCCTTTTCGCACTTTGCTCTTATTGTGCTTGTTGCTGTGATGTGATGTAGTTGTTGCTTGTATGTTATATGCCCTCCAGTTCAGGACTCCAAATTTCCGGAAACGGTGCGTATGAGTAACTATGTATATGTATATTACGCATACGCAGCTTTGACTGCTGCCAGATAGCTGCTTTATCACGTTTCACTTTCAGTCTCATAGCCGACTTTGCCTTACAATGCTGTAGTGGATGAAGTGAAGTGTGTCGGCCTATTTGCTTTTTGTTTAACGTCAAGGATCAGGCATGCCGAATACAGCCGCCAGTCATGAATATATGTATGTATACGAGTATATGGGTGTGATAGGGTCTGTGGGTGTATGTGTGGATGTGTTGAAACCGTAAAATAGGAATTTACTTTATTAAAATTTTTCGCTTCAAAAATATGAGACAACAATGGCAATGAAAATGACGATGACGACGACGACGACAAGAGATGAGAACGTCGAAAAAAACAACAACAAGCATGGCAAATTTGTAGGAAATCCACAGGCAACACAAACAGTCACACACACATACACATATACCAGTACATTGGTGGCAGTCCATATATAGAACAAGTTTGCCAATAATGTGCCCCATCATGAACGAGGTAAAAATGTACTCAACTATGAACTTGGCAACAAAGCAGGCACAAAAAACAAGCCTTCGCCTGCCTCAAAATACATACTCCCAACTCGTATATATACTTATGTATGTGTATATGGAAGCGTGCGAAATAGGCTCGCGTTTACGTTGCGTATGCTATAGAGTGCAAAGGTTACGTCGCGCCTGCTGCTGGCAAGGGTTCTCGCGTTCTCATCTCTGTATTTGACAGTTCTATCTCGATAAGCAGCACGAGGGTAAAAAGCGAAGCTGTTGAAAATTTATATAAATTGACAGCCAGTACTCATAGAGTGTATACTACGAGTATGTGTGTGTTACAGCAACTGCAAATTGTATGCTAAATTACGCGCCACAAACCAACGAACCAACTTCGTATACTACACATACTATACACATAATGTGTTTGAGGGTTGACGATGCTGTTGAGGCGAGGCAACTTTTTGGCATTCTTTGCCAGCAGCACCAAATTATGTGCGAGAGCACAAAATAATGAAATCGTAAAGAGTTGACTCAAACCCTTTACCCTCGGAGAGCCACCAGCCCTATCCCTCCAAATATTAGCCCTGCTCGACATTACTTGACGTTGCTCTTGCTTATGGCTTTCGTATTTAAAATTCATTTCTATTTCATATCTATGCAAATATTATTAATATTAATCATAGCTTACCGCTTTCTTTGTGGCCTATTTATTAAATATATGTACTTATATTATTATTTATTTATTATTATTTATTGATATTTTTTAATATAAAGGACAATTTTCTAATATATATGAGTCTTAGTATGGAACTCGATATAATCTTATAGATATGCCAATTGATAAATTGTTTTCTATGCAAAAAGTCTTCGACTACAAAATGCCAGCTGAACGTTCAAAATCGCATATAACATATGTTCTTGAAATAATAATATCTTGCTTGGACTTTGCCATTTGGCTAGCCCTGAATATCTTTTGTGCGCGAATTTTCATTAAGTTCTTGCAATTTGCTGCTTTTCAAACCACAGATTTCTATGCTTATAAATAAACAGTGCAGCTTTTGTTAGCGCGCCAGTTTCAAGCTTTGTCCACATCCAAGCACCTCATTCTCCCACACCACCATCCCCTTTCCGTTTCGCACTTTATAGCCATATGCTGCACCGAGTTGAGATTTATGAAAGCGACACGACAGTACAGACTGCACTAAAAACAACTGCAGCCACCGCACAGTGTGATGTTTTACCTTTCCTTGTAGATAAAAGTTTATCCAAAAAGTTCATAAAATATTGTTAGCTAATAACAAAAATTATAAATAAATGAATGATTGATAAACTAGCCACTTAAATGATAGCACATTAATTTTATTAAACTTGCATTTACAATAAAAATAACATATAATAATATTTATAATTTATTTAATATAATTTATTTATATTATTCCCAAACTTTATGTGATATCGACAACGCAATCCTTTCTTGATGTTTTTTGTTGAAGAATTTTTTAGGCATTAGGCTCTAGATATTTTTTCCTTGCACATTTTGAAAACGTCCATTGTCCTCTGCAACGTGGCCAACTTTGCCGTCGCTGCCGGCTGCTCTTTTGTTTTTTTTTTTTTGTATGTGTTTTTGGAAAATGCGACGCGCCGAACAGCGCGTTAAATGCTTTTGTTGATTTTTGGCTGACTTTTTGCAAAATTTAATAGTTTGGCAGCGGCAAGAAATGAACTACCGCTGCCGCTCCGGCGCTACTGAATTGGAGTGGGCGGCCTGACTGTGACTGTGACTGCGACTGAATGCAGTCTATGACAGCAGTGGGCTACGGGCTACTGGCAAGGGGCACTGGGCAGTGAGTGTGTCTTGGCAAATAGAGGAAACCCCGCCACGCCCACAATTGGCTTTTGTGCCGTAGCGAGAGCTGTGAGAGTTGGCCAACCGGCTAGAACAAGGACTGTCGGCA
Organism: Scaptodrosophila lebanonensis; assembly: GCF_003285725.1. Taxonomy (NCBI): domain Eukaryota; kingdom Metazoa; phylum Arthropoda; class Insecta; order Diptera; family Drosophilidae; genus Scaptodrosophila; species Scaptodrosophila lebanonensis. The sequence continues at coordinate 143,332 of NW_022060529.1, forward strand.
TTGCTTTTTATTTGTTTGTATGTGTGGGAAAATGTGTTTGTTTTTCATTAAAAAACTTTTCATTCTGAACGGTCAAAGTTCTGAGCTTTGTCGCTTAGCAAGGGGTAGGGGCAGCGGTAAAACCAACACCAACAGCAGCTGCAGCGTAAAGACCGACAGCGGAATGTCCTGTGTTATTGCGGTCAGGATTTGCTTTTTTGGAGACTATATTTTTTCTTTCTATTTGGCTTGGTGCGCTCGCTTCATTGTTTTACTCCGCTTGCGGCGGCATTATTGGAGTGAGCATGGCGTATCTCGGACTCATTGTATTCGTTTGCGAACCATTCGCACATACATACACACATATACTAAACGTACAGATATATAGATGGACACATTTCATAATTCTGGGTTGAGGTGGCCATAAAATATAAAGTCACGTTCTTAATAGCTCTAGCGAGCAGGATGGGACGAAGTATAATAACTTAGCCTGCCACCAAGTCCATGAATATCCCCCTGACACACATATGTCTATTATTAAAAATTAACCTGTACTATATTAAACCCCTATTTAATGATATTTGTTTCATTTTTATTACATTGCGCTCCCTTGAAAGAAATGAGATAACTTTTTGGAAATACATACAATTTTTTAAGAATCACGCTAAGCATTTTGATGAAAAGTGTGATTTATTGTCGCAATATTATATTTTCTCATAGCAGTGTTATTAGTTTCAATTGAAGGAATATTAAATTAATAGGATACACTTTCTTTGCAGCTGTCATCTTTCTACTATCGCCACCACAATGCTATGCCCAACAACAGAAATTTCGCACCACACCGCACGACCTGCAGGTGCTGGAGGGTGCCGAGGCCATGATGCGTTGCGAGGTGGCCAATCAGGCGGGTGCTGTGCAATGGACAAAGGATGGCTTCGCCCTGGGATTTTCGGCCGTGATACCGGGCTTTCCGCGCTACTCTGTGCTCGGTGATCGTAAGCAAGGAGTCTATAATCTGCGTATCTCAAATGCATCCATAAACGATGATGCTGAATATCAGTGTCAGGTGGGACCAGCACGTCTCAATTCGGCTATACGAGCCAATGCCAAGCTGACTGTTATATGTAAGTAGATGCATGATATTTTATGAACGAGAAACAATGTCCTTAACTGTGTTCTTTCTGCATTGCTGCAATTAATTTAGAGCAATAAATACAGCTGAATTCGTCATCCTCTCTCTTGCCATTCTGCTGTTATGTCTCCCTGCCCAGTGCTCCACTTTCCTTTCATTGCACCTTTACAATTCTCACTTGGAACACTTAAATGCCAAATACTCGCACACGGGCAGAGGACTGACTGAGTGTGGCTATGAATGTGGGCATGAGTGTGGGTCTGGGTGGCTAAACTGTTGTCTGTTTGGCGCTGCCAACGTTTATTGTCAGCAATTTGCAAAACAACGACAGTTGGGCAGGAGGTGGAGCACCAACAATGCGAGTTGAGACAAAATTTAGCACAGTTTATTGCTTGAAGGTGGTATATATAGTATGTATGTATGCATAGTGTGGCTGTGTGTGCGTTGGTAAACAGCGAGCATTTTCAAAGTAAAATGAAATGAAATTCTTGTTGTTTTTGTTTTGTATTTTGCGCAAAAAAAGAGAGAAAAAAATAAGGGGAAGAAATTGCGTGATTGTCTGCGTTGCATTGTTTTTTCTTTTTTTTTGTGTCACTGCTGCCGTTGCTCTGTTGCTCTCAAGTAATCACTTTCTATATACAAACGCACATATGTATGTATATACATACATGCGATATACAGAGATTGTTGTTTTTGTTGCTGTAATCACTCAAGAAATTGTGCCACATTTGATGACAGCGATTTTCCATTCGCTTTCTACCTTTGCTAGCATTCTAATCCATTGCCTTTTCGAAAGCCGCTGCCATTGCCTCGATTTCTTGGTGCAGACCCCAAGGCTGTCAGTAACAACGACCATGCTCACACACACACACACACACACATGCAGTCATAACCCTCACACAAATTCGTACATACATACATACATATACATATACGCTTGCCTAATAACGTTTGTTTAGTTAATTACGCGCTATGAGCTGTGACAATGATGTGCAGGTCCTTAGAAAGAAAATGTCCGTGGCTAGAAAGAAATACATAATAACAAAAAAAATATACTCACGGCAGTCTTTCTCTGTATCTGTCGCATTCGCAGAAGCTCGTTAGTTCTGCCATTACTGCTGTTATTGTTGTTGTTTTTGATGCGAAAAGGTCGTGCGACGTCGTCGTTGTCATCGTCGCACAGTGGGGCCTTCGGACTTTTTTCGTTGCAAAAATCATATCTTCTGAACGGCTGAAGCAATTTTCGTCATTCAAATTTTGTTTGAAAGAAAAATTCTTAAGCTTTGAAACAAGTCATAGCGCATTGTGCTGTAATTTGTAGGAGCTGCGCAATGTGTGCTCAAAGTTGGATTTTGTTGCCAGTGCAATATTTGCCTAATCAAACTAATAAAAAACATTTAATGATACAATTATTTTCAGTTATGTTATATTGTTAGTTTTTAACAAATTAAAAATTGAAAAAAAAATTGTTTAAATATTACAATTTTTTTTTAAATTTAAAAATATTGAAAATTTTTTTTACATAAAAAAAAATTAAAATAAAATATTTTGTTGATATTTTATGATTACATTAATTTTTATTATAAAGTACTGACAGCTGCAATTATTTACATTAATATGTTTTCTTTAAAATAGTCGTCTACATTCGAAGGAATATCTAATAATTTCACCATGTCCGAAGAATAATTACTAACTAATTCTTTGTGAGACCTCACATGTCTAAGGGATGAAACCAGTGGATCTGAAGAGGCTGACAACATATTGAAGAGATCCTCGTTTTGCCTTATTCGTGACGTCTTGCATGTGTTCAAATATCTGAATTTTTTATAGTCCTTGTTCCTCGACTCTTGGGCTTCCTCTGACATTTCTCCAATTGGTCATGAAGTGTTACTTGCACTGACTGTTCCGTCACTATTGTGGGCTGAGGTACTGCCTCTTTCTTAGCCGATCCTATTTGTTTGTACCCAGGAAGAACATCAACATTATGCCGAATTAGGGAATGTCGCAATATTAAATATTTTTCCTTTGACAATCCCAAATCCATAAACAATGCCAAAGCCTCATCGGCACTGAACTGCTTTGGCAGTAAGTTTGGCGGAGTAGGAATGCTTTCCTTGATCCTTTTAAGTCGCACTGGGCTTGCGTCAGCAACCGCTTTTGTGACTTGCGATTTTATTTTTTCCTGATCCTTGGTGTATTTCATGGACAGCGCCTCCGACAAGTGATCCGTAGCTATGGCTTCTGTGACATCGACAAGCTTTCTTTTTCTTGTAAAATCCGAGCATTCTTCAATGGATTTCGTTGTTCTTCCTCTGGCTCGTCCAGTTGATGTAGAGGGTACATCGTCCATTGATGTATCCAAGTACGTAGTCGTTGATAGCCAGATTTCATATTTTAAATCAAATTTCTGCTTGCTATATCCTACGCTTATCCATTTCTGTTTGATTTTAGAATAAATTAATTTAAGCTTATTTCTCAACATTTTTTGCTGATCTGCACTTTCCAGAGCATCATACAGCTCTTCCAGAACAGCTTCTTCAAATTCCTTCCCATCATTGGAATTCCTAAATAGATCAAATAATGTTGCATTTTGCACAGCCATGTTAAAGAAAAATCACTTTTAAGGTATTTAAACGTAAATTATATTGAAAAATACTATTCACTGCTAGTTAGACACAACTGATTGCTTTTTAAGTCAAAATTCGACTATTACGCTGCACCAAAAATATTGGCAATATATACCATTTCTAAACGCATACCTAAGATAATAAACTAAAACCTCTTTTTGCCTGTTCAAATGCTTTAAAGCAAAGAAATTACAATTCATGAAAGGGTCAAAAAGATTGCAAGACCTTCACCTGATATTGTAAATTACACTACCTGTAATAAATGTTATGCATAATTTTGGTTGCACAATATTAAATGTGGATCAAATAGGACCGCTTAGGTATATTTTTGTATCCATAATGCTAAATACAATGTTCCTAATAGCCGTTACAGCGAATCTACCTGCAATGCATTCTTCTTCTTATACCCGCGGCAGCGCCTTTTTCGCTGATTTTTTTCCGAAGTTGCGGCACTCTTTTTGCTCTGGTGCACACCGGCGGATCCGGGCGGATGAAAGTTTTATTGCGTTAGGTAAAAGAATATTTAGGGAACATATTTTGAAAATATGGGCGAGGTACTTTTGGGTACTTTTTTTGTATTTTCCATCAAAGTTGAAAAACACCCTAAAAATAGGTAGTTTAAAAAATAACGTTTTCTAGATAACTACAAATACGAAAGACATAGTTTTTATTAAATAATGCATAAAATTAATTCATCTAGCAATACAAATCAAAACATCAATGATTCGTTTCATAACTTAGCTAATATTATACCTGAAAGATGAAGTATTTGCATCAAATTGAATTAATTGTTGCGAGCTTAAAAAAGGGTCGACTTTGAGTGCACATATGTCCTAAACTATAATTCCGATTTTTTTGAGAGTAAGATTTTCGTAATCTTTGGAAAAAAAACTATTAGACACGTTTATTCATTACTCCCAAAGCGTTCATGAAAATTTTGATTTTCGCAAGCTGTTTCGGCCTAAGGCCCCACTGTGCGTCGTTGCAGCCCAAAGGCGTTCATATGTTTTTCATAATTGTGCGTCTGCCTGTCTCTCGTGTGGATGTGGGGAGGTGTGAGAGGCTGGGGCTTCATCTTTGTTTATTCTGTAATGGAATCTTCCTGATATCTCATTTTTACACTGCTTGTACTACTCGTGCCTGAGTGTGGCGACGTCCCTGGCACCCATATACAGACAAACGAGTATGTACTATACATGTATCATATCCGTCTCTGAAACAATCTAGACAACTCACATTGACAATCGCGAGCATCTCATTCGAGTCGTTGTGGCTCACGTGTGATATTGCAGCAATTAGCTGAAAGAAAATATATACAAATGCGTAATAATTCAATTAAGTTCGAGTTACATTTATTTGATTTATCTATTAAGATACATTTGTTGTGCGTCCTTTCTTCCTCATACACACAGTGTAATACGGCCAGTATTAAGTTAATTGTGCTCCTTTTCGACTGAGTAAGCTACATTTGTAGGACATTTGCGAACATTTCTACAATTACATGACGCAATTTTCTATTTCCATTTGTAGAGAGGAAGCTGCTGTCTCTGGCACTTTATTGCCGAAGGTAAATAGCCTTTGATAATAGCCTTTTACGAAATGTCTGCAAATGCGAAAGCACAACCCGTCTCACAAAAGTCTGCACAACAACAAAAACAAAATTGTCAAATTACAGTAAGAAGTGCAATGTTCTTAGAATTAGCAGCTAAGTATGCGTATGTGTGTGTGTGTGTGCGTGTATATGTTTCAGCATTGGTGGTATCTCGTTACTTAACGCCAACGGCATTTTGTAGCAAGAATATTTTCCTTTTTCTTTTGGTTGCAAACACATTTTTGCAATGGCAAAGAATTTTATGCTCCGATTGAGGGGAAGGCGGAGAAGATTAAAAGAACACAAAAGACATCGTTGACCGAAACTTACTCTTTCTTTTCAAAACTTTAACTAACTAAATCATTGCGAACATAATTGTCATTTACATTTCCTACTAACGATTTCGTGTTTGGCATATATTTAATATTCTAAAGAAAGTGTAAAGTAAGATATTTATGCTCTTTCCAAGTTATGAAATGATTGGATTTAATTTAATAACCAAGACTGATTAAATAAATACTAACGAACACTTAATTGCGCTCTAACGTAAACTGAAATTTTCGAATACATGTGACAAATCTCCCAAAAATTATTAACAAGATATTGACTACGAATATCTTAAATTCCCGCCTGACTATGATACACATTTTGTGCAGTTCAATAAACACATCCTCATCAAGGTTGGTTAGCTTAATCGGTCAACGAAAGACAAATAAATTTTATGCCACTTAGTGCCTGGCGATATTTATGTACTTGTATTTACGTCACATATAGTATAGGAGAAAGCTGCAAGAAATTGATTCTGAATCGATATACTATTCGATGTTAACTTTTTTGCTAAACATAGATTTGTTTTTGGATAATTAGACCTCGTTTTAATAGGGAATAGAAATATTAATATCCACCTTCATTACCAAATTACTCCTGCAAAAAGTATATCTTTTTGTTGATGGAATTCGAAAGCACAACACGATTCCGCTTCTGATCGTACATTTTGTGGGTGTAAGTTGTAAAAATCTTTTCTGCAATTAATTCACCTTTGTCAGTCTTAAATTAAATTTTCACAAATATAAAGTTCTGCGAACGCCGAAACTAATTTCAGCGCACGTTTAGGTAAACTTTTTATATGCCAGAGCCTGCAATCCTAGCTCACACCCATAGCCGCAGCCATATTCGCATTTGAATGTGGTGGATGCAATTAGATTATACATGAGTTAGCAAAGTAAAGAACTTTCGTATGCCACACAGAGAAAAGTCCACGTGCAAATTTATGGAAATTTGTAAATTTTCGCATGCCATTAATTTTTCAAAAATTACAACCAGAACACATATGCCACAAGGTGCTCCATGGCCAGAATCGAGGGCTGAACACATGCTAGTAAACTTTTTGCCGCTGGACAGCAGCTCGCTGGGCACAATGGAGTACAGCTGGTATCCACACTCGCCGCTACCTCAAATGGCCGAATGCCGACACCACAGACTGCCTGGCTTTTATACATTTTAAATACAACAAAGAATTCCTCAATATAGAATGAAGACAGAGAGAGAAAAAAATCATTCATTTCGAAGTAAAAAACCGGATTATATTTTCGACACTGAGTGCTAAAAATTATGCAACGTGTATCGAACTGAGCAACATAAAGTAACGGCCATATACATATTCATATTGCATACTAAAGTGAATGAACAAAATATGTATATCAAGCCAAGCGTAAAATGTGAAATAGGTATAAAGTAAAAGAAATATCTTTATTTTAAACAAACAGACACAGAAGCTATTAATTTTAAACAAACATGCTGCAAGTATATATTTAAATTATTATTTCAATCGTAAAATATTTTCGAATTTAATTTTCACTCTTTTTAGCATATCTGCCTTTTCTTTTTCCAAAGAACCAAAATCCAATTATGCCAAATCGTAAATAAAATAAAAAAATTTATATATACTACACAAGTGCTCAAATGACTTTTGATTAAATATTTAATTTGTTACATTCCTCATGCTGTTATATTTCTGCATGCAGAGGTATTCAAATGTCATAAGCAACTTTTTCTCAAAATTTGATAATTAAGTCAAACTAAAGTAAATTGCAAAAAAAGGCAAATGCACAATGCAGCATTTCGTTTCAAAGATGGAAAATAAAAAGCAAATGTACTTAAAAATACAAGTTTCAGTTTCCTCGCTCTTTCCAATCAATCAGTCAGGATAATATAATTTATAAATACTCGCATAGATACTACTACAATGAATCTTAGTAAATGTAATTATTTAGTAGTTGAATAAGACACAATTTGTTTTAAGAATGAATAATTGAATAGAACAGATATAGGGCCAAGGCAGTAATATTTCTTCAAAGTTTACCCCAAATTCAAACCCCTACCCTGTTAGCACGAAGTTCTAAGTTGACTAAAACTATAACTGAAAAGAGCTTGTTTGCATGATTTACTTATTAAATGTATTAAACATACCTACTTAAATAAATCCATATACCTGTATGTATATACCCCTAACAAAAGGGGCCAACAAATGAAAATTTTGATTAAATAATGCCCGATGCATTTAAATAATAATACATGCATATGATTAATGAAAAAACTTCAACAAATCCAATTCAGTTCAATTTTAAGGCGAAATAGTGCGCCAAAATAATGAACCTATAGTAGACATTTGCCCGTTTTACAAATAAATGGCTTATACGATTATTGTTGATTTTTGTAGACCTGTTCTTTAAAATAAAATTCAGAACTTAAAATAAGCTTTATATGCTCCTAAGCTTTAGAAATGTGACTATGTGTTTTTTTGTTCAAATAAAAATATGATTGAATTATCTTATTTAAAAAACATTGGCTTTGTCAAAATTTGATTTAAAGTAAATTAAGCAATTGTCTTCCGCTCTCAAATCCCTAAGGCGGCCACAAATTGTAAAGTACGCTCTGGCAATCAATTGTATTGGCATCCTAATGCCATTGAGTATTTTGATTTGATCCATTAGCTATAATAACTCATGCCAGCCAATAAACGCACTTCATTGAATTTGAAATGCTGGCGCATTTTTCACATTTCCAAAGCCCATTTTGCGCTGAGAAAAAGAAAAAAACGAACACAGAATTTCTTGTAATTGAAGTGTAAATGAGCAAAGTTTTCAGGCGTTAAGAATATATACTTTCTCAGCATTTAAATAGATGGCCAAGACATTTGTTTCGATTGTAAGCGCGAACTTTATAGTCCACCATGTGATGTCATGAGTGCAGGCACAGTTGCGCCGCTCAGATGCTCATGTCACCAGTAAAAAATTTAAAGTGTGTCAGGCTGTCTGGTACATCTCAGGCCATGTTGAACTCCAAGAATAAGGCGCACAACATGTCTGAATCCGCTATCTCTGCCGCCGCTTTATCCCTAAGCCCGGATGCTGCAATAGTCGAAAAAGTTGACGTCAAATGGAAAAATTGCCAATTCTTGCTTTTTCTTTCGACAAAAGAGGGAAAAGAGAAATATTTCAACGCATAAAACTTTTATGAGGCGTACTATTAGTGGGTTAGCTGCTAGACAGTGCGCTTGGGGGTGGACGGAACGTTGGTGGGGTTCATGGCAAATTGCACTTTGTATATAGTACTTTTCTGAAGTCGCTGGTATGGCTGCTTCCAAAGCTGCCATTGCAGCGCTATTGTTGCATAAATTATTCCCTACCATGGCGAAGAGTGTGCTCACCGTCGCGTTCTGAACAATCGCATACATATGGATACACATAATGTATTACTGTACCTTCACGTTATACGGACTCAAAAATTTAATCAACACATACACGGATAAATCCTTGACAACACTCAACTTTGGCTCACAGCAATAGCCTTGGTTTTCAGTACTCTTTTTATACCCTGTACCCAAAGGGTAAAAGGGTATATTAGTTTTGTGGGAGTGTACATGGAACATACAGAAGGAGGCGTGGCAGACCCCACAAAGTATATATATTCTTCATCAGGATGACAAGCCGAGTCGATATAGCCATGTCCGTCTGTCCGTCTGACCGTCTGTCTGGGATCTCAGAAAGTATAAGAGCTAGAATAACCAAACTTGGTATACGGATTCTCCTGAGCCCGAGAAAGGACGAGTTTGTTCATTTTTCCCGATGCACCTCCCCACTCCCCCCCGATTCGTGATTTTCTATAACTCCCGTAATTCTTGGAATTTTTAACTAAAATTGGTACTGACATCCAGTTAGTGATTATATATCCGTATCTAAGTTTCATTATGATACGTTGATTAGAAAGAAAATTATAACCATATAACAAGGCCCAAGCTCTGTCCACAGGTGTATTTGTTGCTGCTTTGACATAATTATGTAATGCACATACATACATATGTACAAGTACACAAGCACGCATAGACACGATTCTGATGTAAATTTATGTATGGAATATTTTACATTTAATTTAATTAATTAAATTTTTTTAATAATTTTTTTTTTATGGGGTGGTACAGGGTATTTAAGAGTTGAGCCTGCTCGACTTTAGCATTCCTTTCTTGTTTTGCTCATAATCCGAGGTGTAAGCCGGCAATTGAGGCTGCAACCTTTGAACAGTTTGGGAGCATCGGCAGGAATGTGTTCATCAAGGTGCATGCATGCCATGCATATGTCAATAATCAAATTCAATTTGCATTTCAATCAACAATGCACACACCCACCCACCCATAACAATGAGTATACATCGTCCGCATACATTTTTATTTCCACTACTACTATCTAACCGATAGTACCCTTTTCTTCCCGCAGTCGTGTTGCATTTTTCTGAACTCTACTCAAGAAAAAATAAAATGTGCATTAATATCATCCATCTTAACCATTCGATGCACCGAATCGAGACGGAGCTGCCAAAAACGAGCATTATGAATTTTCGATGAATGTACCCGGTTAGATCAGAACACCTATGTGCACCCCTCCTTTCGTTTCCTTTCCTCTCCTTCACCAATAACTGCTCAAAAACTTTTACCAAGGATACCAGTTCTCGTGACATTCCATCACCATCGATTGAGTCGACAGAGTCCAGCCCAACCAGCTACTTCCCGCCACAGCTGTGTCTGCCGCGAGTATGCCAGAAATCAAAATGTTACAGTTGTCGTAAAGTTGTTGAGTCATTGCAGACAAACACATCAAACATATGACAATTTAGTTCCCCACAAATCGAAACATACTCTAGGTACTCATGTTTGATTCATTTCTGAAATTGGAACGGACAATAAAATAATGATCTCAGCGGTTCAACTTGGTTAAAGTATTTGTGCATCAATATCTAAATGTGGCTTGTTGTATTTGACGAAAACCTGCTACAATGATACTTAAATACAGAAATCTGCTTGCACTTTCTTTAAAGAGTCATAATTTGAGTTGTCATTAGTGATTTAGTTAGCCGAGTTCATATTTCTTCCATTTAAAAAAATGCTGTTAATTGTATTTCCCGCTCTTGTTTTAAGCTGTGGCTTACTTTTAGCAATAAATGTAAGCTTTAGTAGATTTATAGTATAAGTTATACCAAAGTCAATTCCAACAACAAGCAGGGAAGCTAAAGTCGGGTGTCTCGACTTTGAAATACTCTATACCTATGTTTAGGATAATTAACGAAATTCAAAAAATTCAGAAAATTAAAATAAAAAGTTGATCGATTACCTCTCTTGGTATTCGTCTCGTCCTGCTGATCAAGAATATATATACTTTGTGGGGTCTGCCACGTCTCCTTCTACCTGTCACATTTTCAGCTCCCGCAAACCATGAACACTTCACGTCCAAGCGAAACCTCACCACAGAAATTAGATATGTGTGAGGCTCCTAAGTTCCTCGGGCTTAAGAGGCAGCTCCAACATCAGAAAAATTCAAAATGAAAATAATCAATGCCCGCGTCGGGTCACAGCGCAAATACGAATGGGAATCGCAATGAAGGTACAAATGAACCATTGGTGGTGTGCGATGCTTGTGTGCGAAAAAAAATAAAATTACACAGCCGTAGGGTCTGCTTGGCATATGCATAGTACGTTGTCCCAAAAACGAACGTTTTTATACAAAGTACTACATGTATAGTATGTATATCCATATACTCGTACGAGTATACATACATATTTGTATAAATATACCAAACAATGTATGTGTTTGCGATTTTTCGATTCATATACACTTTCATGTGTGTGATTTTTGTAGACATCCTGGTGTGTGTGTGTGAGACTTTTTTATGTTCGCACCCACACATGCACGCATGTCACACGACGCATTGTGTTTGTATATTTGATTTGTGCATAATAATTTAATGCGCCTACAGCTAGGCTAATAAAATTCACAAACAACGCAACTGTCACACAACCACACAGGCCAGGGGCGCAGAGGAAAAAACCCATATATATTGTTAAGCAGAGGGACGTTTGATTGTTGACGTTTAAGATTGAATGAAAGAAAATGTAATATTAAATTTGAAATCTGTACTTTTGGCAAAGGCTTCGCTTAGAAAATCAATTATAAGAAAAGGCAATTTTATTGCATTTAATTTATGGTTGAGTTCGAAAGTCAATATAACACATTCAGAAATCGGCTATTAATTAAACAACAAATTCAATTATGTGGTATACTATTTTCTAAATGTATATAATGAAAAATATACAGTTTGATCATTTCATACTAAGTGCCAATACGGCTAAAAAATTTATTTTTGGAGAAGATACAGCTATATCTAATAACTCAATAACTCAATAACTATATCTAATAACTCAATAACTCAACTTCAACTGTTTCGCGAGACCTTCTGAAATATGATTGATTTAATCTGAAATATGATAGAGATTGAGAAATGACTCTCCACAGTCTTTACTAACATACATACATGGGTATGTATATAAGATAGCCCAACCGAGAATTCAAAGTCGAGTTTTTTGCAGTGTAAAAAAGTCTTGTTTCTGATGGGTAAAAGGAGAAAACTCAGCTTATTATAATTATTTTAATGATACCTTAAGTTTTGCCTAGAAATTCGGAATGGTTTTAATGAATTATGATAATAATAATTATGATTTCGCGTATTTGACGTTTTCCTAAAATGCATGAAGTTTGTTCATCTTCTGTATGGTGTTTGTGAAAAGGTTGTAAAATTAAATAAATACAAATATATGAATCGTTTTTTTTTTAATCGTTAAAGATAAATATTTCAGGATACGAAAATATAAAAGAAGCTGTTGGGCCACTTTTAAAAATTGTTAACCCTATCTGGTGAATAATAATTACGGCATTTTGATAAACGATACAATTTTTTAGTGCTTCGCCTTTTCAAAATAATGCATACCAAACATGGTACCTTATTTTCAAAAAGATTGAAGTAATTTCTCCTACTGCTGAGGCTTTGCTTTTGTGATGTCTCTGTATAGTAGCTCGGTACACCGCAATAATTCGCGGCGTTGATTCAATTCAGTGTGGCAACAAAACGAAGAACCTTATACATAACGGAAGCCCAAGCTGCCAATGACGCTCTGTCCAACATCACTCTACACCATGTCGAGCCTCTTCTCTTCCCAGCTCCTCCCACCATTCCTGGCCCCTTGCGCCGCATTAGGCATTCATTTCGCATGCAACAACTTCTGTACGCTTTTTCTAAGGCTCCTTATATGTTGTGTTTGTGTGTCGGTTGTCGGTTGGCAACATATGTTGCATGTCAAATGCATAGCCAGAGTCACACTCTCACATTTTTAATACAACACCCGCTGCTCCATTGCAACGAGATGAAGAAAGGACGCCTATGTATATGTCGCGTAGAGACTGCTACCCAATTTTTTCTTAGTGCCTCCAGGCAGACTCCCCACATGAACTCCAAACGCGAGTTTTTGCAGCACGTTGCTGCACTACTGACGTGTTTGTTTTAGTCGCTCTACAGCAGCAATCGTTCTGGCGCAGCACCACAAGATGCAATGGTTGCCAACTCCTTCAGGTGGCATTAAAATAATGCACACGTGCACTTAACTTTATCCACGATTGTTTGTTTGTTTGCTTTCTTGCTGCTGCATTCAACCGCCACCAGCCTCACAGTCTCTCCGTGCTTCATGCTCCATGCACCATGCTCCATTCTCCATTCCGTTCTGAATTGCATTGTTTTGCTTGTCTATATTTCAACAGTTTGTCAGGCAGCAGTCCTCCTCTTCCCAATGCTCCCAACCCACCTACTACCACTCGTCTTCTCGCTGTGAGCAAATATTGAAACTCATATTTGAGCACATTAACAACGAAACAGGCGACGAACGAGCACTGCTGGCGAGCATTGGGAGATGTGCTGTAGACTTGGATAGATGGCAAGGGGCGGTTGGTACTGGGCAGTGGGTGTGGCAGTAAGCACTGCAGGCATTGCGTACTGCCGTACTGCTCCGGCGGACATTCAACTTACGGCATAAGACTTAACAACTTCGACGAGCGCTTCAGCCACACAAATGCTTGCACAACAATGTCTGCAGTCTTCAGGCAGGCAGGCAGGCAGGCAAGCAGGCAGGCAAGAAACAAACAATGCGTATGCAAGACCTGCCACGCCCAGTAACAGCAGTAAAAGCAGCAACAATGCCGCCCACGCCAGCCAAGCGACCGCCGTGTTTTATTGTCGTATAATGAGAGAAAATGCCGCTATCGTTTGCAGTCGTTAGCTTTTGTTTCTCTACTACAGACGTTTTATCCGTTTTATCCCACCATATTCCATTATGCCACTCTCCTAAAGCAACATTTACTTGATGTTTGTTTATGGCTGCATTTTTCACTGCTGCCTCACAAACCCTTTAGACATAGCTGATATTGGAGACTGCAAATGGCTCGTCCAGCCTTGAGTCGCATGCGAAATTATAGCTTTTAATTGCACCTCTGCCTTATCACTATGCCCCCATTAATTGCAATTCTTTTCTTCTTACAGCACCACCGGCATCAATTGAAATCAAGGGCTACAGTCACAACTCGAAGGTGGAAGTCCGCGAGAATCAAGACCTGGCACTCAAGTGCATTGTAGCCAATGCTAAGCCCGCCGCCCAAATTATTTGGTATCGCGGAAATGTGGAATATAAACCAGGTCTGTACTAGCGGTTGGTCATAAAGATGAACAAAATTCTACATTTACCTAATAAATAATTTGAGTACAGTTTAATGCTTGCCCATCTTTCATGGACTCAGTATTTTTGCTTACAATTATAAGTTTATTTACTATATAATATTTATCTTCTCCTTATTATAATTAGTCCCTAGGTCTTATAGTCTCCGAGATATAGGCGATTATACGAATGGAAAATGGGGTGGTGAACCAAAAACAAAAAAAAAAAAAAAACTTGCACAGCGTACACGCAAAAGACATCTTTGTGCACAATTTGGTGTCTCTAGCTCTTATAGTCTTTGAGATCCAGGTGTTCATACGGACGGACAGACTGACAGACAGACAGGGCTAGATCGACTCGTCTCGTCATGCTGATCAAGAATATATACACTTTGTGGGGTCTGCCACGCCTCCTTCCGTCTGTTACATTTTCAGCTCCCGCAAACCTAATATACTTTTGTACAGAGTATAATAAAAAAATTTAATATATGACAAATTTCTCATATTAAAGATCATTCTGAGGAAGAGTCTTATATGGTAGATAAGCAAATTTAAAATTGGGGTCAAATTTTGAGGCGAGCTAAGCAATTCTGCACGTCTCTAGCTCTTATAGTCTCTGAGAACCAGGTGTTCATACGGACGGACAGACTGACAGACAGACAGGGCTAGATCGACTCGTCTCGTCATGCTGATCAAGAATATATACACTTTGTGGGGTCTGCCACGCCTCCTTCCGCCTGTTACATTTTCAGCTCCCGGAAACCTAATATACTTTTGTACATTTTATGTACAGAGTATAATAAAAAAATTTAATATATGACAAGTTTCTCATATTAAAGATCATTCTGAGGAAGAGTCTTATATGGTAGATAAGCAAATTTAAAATTGGGGGTCAAATTTTGAGGCGAGCTAAGCAATTCTGCACGTCACAGGGTTTTTCTATTACCTTGCAAATTTTTATTAAGTCTACATTGACCGTCAAGTTAGCCATAAAACGGGCAGCAGCAGCAACTAGCAGCTCAAATTGCTAAACGCGTGTAATCAAGTTCATGCCCGCCACTGGCAGAGGCAACTCCAAGTGGATGTGGAAGTGTTTGACACTTGTCACAGCAACACTAAGCCATCAAATTTAATGTCCACTTACACAAAAACAGGCAAACAGCTAGGCACACTCACACACACACATACACATCCACATCTATACTCACTCTCAAATACTTAGGGCCTCTAATGTCCCTCAAAGTTGTATCGATCGGTTGCAGTACGCCAAGCTGATCCACTCAGCTCCACTCCGAGGCATAAAAACAAGAAGGAGAAAAAGTGTAAATGGTCTAAGTGTAGGGATGAGTGCGGGCGGCGTTCAGGCATCTGCAATCGGTTCGCTTAAGTCTCAGCCTGTACCTCAGCCTCCGAGCCGAACATGTGAATGGACGTCGACTTTTTGCTTGATGACGGTGCTTAAATAATAATTTTATACTCCAGCAAAATGGTGACGGTCGATGTTGGTGTTTCCCTTTATATTCATTTTTTTCTATAGCTTATTTTTGTATATTGTCATATGTATGCGTCTGCATATGTGTGTGTGTGCAATTTTATTTGTGCCTTGTCATTTTGTTGGGCAGCAAATTGGAAAAACGAAGAACGAAGACCGCTTTTTGGGAAATATGAAAAAATGCAAATGTCAACGCTGTTGTGAATGGCGGATGCTGATGCTGGTCGTCCTCATAGCACCAGCACCACCACCAGCAACAGCAGCAAGAACATCAACATCATCATCACACGGTGTTTAGCTGATATCCCATCACCACACTTGCTTCAGCCAGCCCATGCCATTTATTCTTTATCGCATACGACTTTTAATTTTCATAATGATTATGATACACATACATGTGCATATGTTTGTGTGAGTTTGTGCACATGCCAGAATGTGTATGTGTGTGTTTGTGCCCCTTTTGGGCGCTGATGCCCATAGGGACGCAATGTTTGGTTTGGCAGCGACTGCCTGTCATTTAGCGGCTAACGAAATCATTTTAACACAACTGGCGCGTTAAAAATGCTTGAAATGTAAAACGCACGACTCCGTCGTCGTAGCTGCTGTTGCTGCTGATGATGATGGAAATTTTTGGGCAAACATAAAATGAGAGAAAGACGGCGAACAAAAAAAATAAAAAAGAAGCAAAGAGCGTTAAAATGTAGGAAGACCCGAAAGGAAATGTGGGCTGAGCGAGAAAGGAAGCGCTGCATGATGAATTATGTTTATGACGCAATATGTTGCGGCTGGACTGCGGCAGTCAGTAGTTGCTTGCTTGTTGTTGGTAGTTGAAAACGGTGGCAATGAGGGTTTACGACAATAGCCTCAGCACCACCGTCAGCATCAGCGGGAGTATCATTTGCAAACTGTCAGTAACTGGGTCTTTTAGACAGTACACGGCTGCTCGTGTGTGGCCGAGTGCGTAAATGATGTTTAATGTGTCACGGTGCCAGATCTTGTAAATGTTGTTGTTGTTGTTTCCATAGCCGATGTTGTTGATGATTACCCGCACAGGCAGACATTTACATAGATATCCTGATATTTAATTTATAGATGCTGCCGCTGAACACAATGACGAACTATAGTATTTAAGTTTCTGGACACTTCCACTCATTTAAAGAAGAAATATAATAAAAATGTGCACAACATCGTAGCATACTTCTGAGCGCATTGAATTATGCCCAGCGGAAAATATGACGATGGAATAAGCGGCATAGTGCTGCTAACTATCTTACAATGATTGTTACCTCCTTCTTTGCACCGCTGACATACTAAAGAATTTCCTTGGAAGCTATCGCAATGTTTTCAAACTCTTTCAACATATTATTTGCTTTCACTTACATTATAAAATATAAAAAATATTCGTATTTTATACCTTTATGAGTAAATCCAATAAATATCCGGGAATTATAACTTTTCATTAGAATTCTTTACCAAAAAAGCGAATTACACGTCTACATCTTTATAAGCCCTTAACTGTCTTCCTTCAAAGACAAATTTCAATACAAGTAAAATTCTTAAGATCAAACAGCTTCCGTTTACACTTTTTAATAAACATTCTCTTTGCCAAAAAAAAGTGAATAAATTGCCAAGACATATTAAATATTATGACTTGCGAAAAATAATATATACTATATTAGGAATGCCAAAACACGCACACGATAAACATATTAATTTTTGGCATGTGCAACGAAATCTTTCTAAAATATGCGTTAAGCTTTATGGCAGCGACTTTCTGGCGGCAAATGATATGTAATTTTTAAAATGTCGTCAAGAATGTTGGCATAGATGAGTTGACGAATAACAACAGACACATCTGGGCATCAGTGAATCAGGCAGTTAGTCAGTCGGTTAGTCAAGCCCTGGCCCATGTGCCAATTTCCATTTGCGTACCGTTCGTTGCAGTTGACGTTGTTTTTCTTTCTTTTTGCTCCGCCCGAGTATTATGACAAATCGCCACCATTCGGCACGACGTGCAGACATTTATCATTCATTCGCATATGCTGTGCTCTTGATAATATAATGAAACATACTTACTCGCACATATTCAAATATGTGGATTGTTTTTGTCCTTAGCTGCATTGCGAGTGTTAATGAGCACATCTGCGAGTGTGCGCAACAGTTGCGTCGTTATTTATTATGATGTGATTTGACGTGAATGTACGTCCACATACATATAGTATGCGTTAGCCACCGAATTCGCATATGAATGCTTTTTGCCCTAAACATGCCCATATAAATATCTGCAGACTCATTAATATTTCTAATTCAGGAATACTAGAATATTGGATGCACGAGTATTATTATGTTGCAACAAAAAACACAATTTCAATATAATTAATTTCATAATAATTAATTATATCAAATTTCAACTAGTTTCTATAATTTTTCTTAGATTCAATCAAATTCGATTTAATTGAAATCAATAATAGAGAGTTATGTATTTATTACGTAAAGTTTATTATTGGTATAATGGCTTTAATTATTTTAAATGATTTAAGAATTTATTGAGCAAAGAAGTACATGTTAAAAAGTTAATATAAAAGCGAGATTTTATGCAAACAAATGCTCTTTGCACATTTATCAAGAATTCTTTCGTACTTATATCTTTTATTAAACATTACTTATATAACTTGTATAAAACCAGCCTTTTATATATAATCCTTAATCCTGTTACAGATAAGCGCGATGACAAAGTGGAAGAGTCTACCCCCAAACGCTTTACAACAACCTCCAGCTTAAAACTGAAGCCAGGTGCCGATGATGATTATACGGAATACTCCTGCCAGGCCAAGCACAAGGCTCTATCGCCAGATATGCCAATGCGAGCAACTGTGCAATTGTCCGTGCTGTGTGAGTACATATTGTATATGCCTATATATGTATATAAGTAGAATGTTTGCTTTAATCAATCAGTTCAGTTTAATTGTGGCCTACAAATTTGCAATGCAATTGAGCGTTCTCCCGCACAGTTATTTGTACTATATATCAGGTAGACGGGCACCTTCACATAAATACGAATATGCATAGTATTTCCCATCTGAACAAATTGTGTTTATGCGCCGCAAGCTGACCCACAAAATGCTTCCGCGTCAGTTCTGAGCCCCAATGCTACAAGCCCCACCCCTCTGGTTCCGCTCACATACCGAACGAACCCAGTGCCACTAATTGCGCAATTGGCGCGCGTATTAATTAGTTTTTAAATTCTAATGTTCCGCACAGCTGGTGCACGCATCGACACGCTGGCACAGGAGCTGCATTGATGTGCCTGTGACCCATTTGGATTCTCGACATCGTTTTATTGATTGTTTGATGCTGGTCAACCAAAACGACGGGTAGCCATGCACATTACCAACGTTATATTTAATTTAGAAACTGCATTGATTTGAGCAATTCTGTCATTTGTTCATAATATTTCATTGAAGTCCCATGCTGTGCCCCTGTACATCTTTACAAACATGTTGCTGACAGACTTTTGCTCTTCTTTTGATTGATTTCGAGACTTATGGAATTTTTTCTGAAATTGCACTAAAACTTCAAATTTAAAATAAACTAGGCGGAGGATGATGTTTTGAAGCCTCGGAATATGTACATCGATGGTTTTATATAAGCGAACATAATTAAATATTTTTATACCCTGTACCCGTAGGGTAAAAAGGGTATATTAGGTTGTATGTAACATACAGAAGGAAGCATCTCCGACCCCATAAAGTATATATATTCTTGATCAGCATGACGAGAGAAATCGATCTAGACATGTCCGTCCGTCTGTCCGTCTGTCCGTCCGTCTGTCCGTCCGTCTGTCCGTCTGTCCGTCCGTCTGGATGAACGCGAGGATCTCAGAAACTATAAAAGCTAGAATAACCAAAGTTGGCATCCAGATTCTCCTAGGTCCGAGTAAGGACGAGTTTATTTTTTTTTTTTATTTTCCCCCCCTTCCCCCGCTGCAGAATTTCGTCAATAGCGTCCACATTTCAAATGCTACCTAAACCACACTTTGCACACATAATTTATATATAATTGTCTACTGTTGTTCAAAATTTTATTCAATTCGGTCAATTCTAAGAAAAGTTATTAGCGAAACAAATTCTCGCCAGTACAACCCCCCAAACTGCAGCAACAAGTTCGCTCTTCTTCTTCCTCTTTTTGCTGCTGCTATGGGCGCATATAACTCAGTGACGGATATTCGTCTGGGTACAGGGTATTACACTGTCGGGCTTGCTCGACTGTAGCGTTCTCTCTTGTTATAATTATTTTATAAAAAAAATCCCTATTTTAGTACCCTTTTGTACTCTCAACTACTTGTAGATCACACGCTACACGTCAAAATCGTATTTTTTTCGATTATGCAAACTCCCACAGTTGTTTTGTTTGTACAGACATTGGATCAAACAGACTTTATTTTAAATTGTTTAAAGAGACAATTTTTGAATTTGTTACAAGAGAGGACTGCAAATACAGCTGCGGACACAGCTTGGGCCTGGTTATATGGCTATAACTAACTGAGCAACCTATTATACTGAAACTTGGTGTACGAATATATAATAACTAACTTAATGTGACTACCAAATTTTAGTTCAAAATTTCAAGAATTACGGGAGTTATAGAAAATCGCGAATAGGGGGGAGTGGATCAGAAAAAATGAACAACCTCGTCCTTTCTCGGGCTCAGGAGAATCTAGATACCAAGTTTGATTATTCTAGCTCTTATACTTTCTGAGATCCTTGCGCTCATACAGACAGGCAGACAGACTGACAGACAGACGGACATGGCTATATCGACTCGGCTTGTCATCCTGATCAAGAATATATATACTTTGTGGGGTCTGCCACGCCTCCTTCTGTATGTTCCATGTACACTCGCACAAAACTGTACCTTTGGGTACAGGGTATAAAAATCTATCCCAATGATCTATTTATTTCGTCTGCTGGTTTTTAAGATGGCTATGCCTTCGTTTTCTCCATGACAAACTTTTTTTTAAGAATGATTCACTCAGTTTAGTTTTGTAGTAGACTTTTTTTCATTGCCAAAGATGTTTGATTAAATTGTAATAGTACTTAATACGTAATACAAATTAAAGCAAAACTATCTAAAATCAAAGTATTGCAAGATTGAAAAACATTACTTTTGTTGCTACTTGATATCAATTTATAGTAAGTACAGATTTTCATCGGAAACAGAACATTTTCCCCCATTAGTGAACAACATTTTACAACTTTGGAAAAGCATATCGAATATTTTATGCCATAAGAAACATTTTTCTCCATACCTATTAAATGCACTCATATATTATATCCCGGGAGACATTTTGATAAATTTTCCCGTGCTATATTGCCATTTTTTCTGCGCGCACACGCCATAGGCATGGGCGGTGGCTCATTCGTGGCTCACTCTGTGGCTTTTAATTATGCGCTATTATTGTGCCTCCCCGCTGCCGTAATCGGATTCGGATTCTGCTACACTCACTCGCACATACAGAGATACACCCACGCGCATTTACATAAGCATAAATGCACACCCAAACGAGGAAGAAATGTGCGAGTGCGCTTCATGCACTACCGTGGCGTTTCAATATTTAAGTGATTTTAATTTAATTTTGTGCTGCCACTCTTTAGACTAGTCGTGAGTAGTGTGAGAGTGTGTTGTAGTGTCACACACCCGAATTTATTGTTTATACGTTTATGTGAAACTGTTATGTGTATAGGTGGATCGACTGGAAATTTGAAAGGTTTTTCGGCTGTTTTCCTATTTTTAATGTGGATGACCGAATATAAGATATTGATAGATAATCAAATTATTTGTGAGCATAAAATTTTCCCTTTTTATACCCTGTACACAAAGGCAAAAACGGTAGACTAGTTTTGTGCGAATGTATGTATCTACAGAAGGAGGAGTGGCAAGCCCCCAAAAGTATATATAAGTTAAGGTCACCCATATGATGGGTTACCTTTTAGTGTTTATTTATTTATTAAATCTCTTTGTTTTAATACTCTTTCTTATTTTATAGTTTGTTGGTTTTGAGGACCTTATGTGTTGATTTGGAACCGATAGTCTACTTAGATTTACTTGAACTAGTTGTGAATTCCTAGGTCGAAACATAGAAAATATAGGACGTGGCAGCGCCGCTGCAGTTTGGCGGGTCAACGTTCGCTGCTGATGGTCATGGTCGGCGTACGGAAGGGGCCACAGTGGCGGGTGTCAGAAGGGGGCAGCAACGTTGGGTGTTATGTTGCTGGGTGTTAACTTATATTATTGATCAGGATGACAAGAAGAGTCGCTAATGCCATATCCGTCTGTCCGTCCGTATGAATGCAAGGATCTCAGAAAGTATAAGAGCTAGAACAACCAAACTTGGTATCCAGATTCTCCTAAGACCGAGAAAGTACGAGTTTGAGTTTTTCTTCGATTCACTCCCCACTCCTTCGCAGTTCGTGTGTTTTTGACGTAGTGTTTACCCTCAGATTTGGAAAAATACCCCCAGTTAGTGATTATGAGTCCTTATGCCAAGTTTTATTACGATAGGCTAATTATGAAGAAAGTTATAGCCATAAATATATTCTCTGCCGAAGCTCTGCCCGCAGCTGTTGTTGTTGTTGCTGCTTTGACTTATTCCATAGACACGAAGATGTAAATGTATGTATGCTGTAGAAAATGTACTTTGTATGTATGTAAGTATGTAAGGTGGCAACACACAAGAGTATTGTCATCCTGCCTTTTCCGCACAGAGAGACACAGTAGAGCAGTGGAGTCGTGAGAGAGAGGTCGAGCTGAGAAAGTCGTGAAGAGAAGTTGTTTCGTCCGTAGCAGTGTGTCAACGTTGTAGTTTGTAATTCATATTCCTTTAAATCAGTTGTATTTAACTTATCCCACATTGATTTATAATACTATATCATATTCCTTTAATATAAACATTAATATAAACATTTATAATAAACATCTTACATGTTTGTACATATGTATTGAATATTTTTTATTTATTTTATTTTTATTTTCTTCTAATTTTTCTTTTTTTGTAGAGAGTTCAGTGTACTCTACTGTCAGGCTTGCTCGACTGTAGCGTTCTCTCTTGTTTATGTATAAAGATATACAAGATGTGTTCCAAAGTAAGCAGGACATTTAAAAAAACCTGAACAAATGTTTTTTTCGGCAAAATCAATTAATAATGCCGGTGCAAGCCTTTTGAATGGCCTCTACGTCTGCATAACGCTTTCCTTTCATGGGCAAATGCATTTTTCCGAAAAGGTAGAAGTCGCACGGTGACATATCACGTGAATATGGCGAGTGGGTAATGGTTAAAATGTGATTTTTGGTCAAATAATCGGTCACAAGCGTCGATCGATGAGACGGCGCATTATCGTGCAACAAACGCCAACTATCATCTTCGCGATATTCGGGTCGAACACGTCGAATACGGCGAACCAAACGCTTCAAAACTCCAAGGTAGAATACCGCATTAACGTTTTGGCCGGGTGGAACAAATTCTTTGTGGACAATACCCTTGGAATCATAAAAACAAATCAGCATTGTCTTCACTTTCGACTTCTCCATGCGCGATTTTTTGGGTTTGGGCTCGCCCGGTGCCTTCCATTCAGCACTCTGGCGTTTCGTTTCGGTATCATATTGGAAATACTACGTTTCGTCACCAGTCACAATATTGTAAAGGAAGTTTTTGTCTTTGCACACACCTTTCGTAAGCCCAAATGTTCCGTCAAAATGCGATAAATCGATATTTTGGAGATGTTCAATTCCATTTCGATCAATTTCAATGATGATTTCGGCTGATTTTTGATGAATTCATGCACCGTTTCGATGGAATTTTCGGTGATCACGAATTTTGATTGGCCCACATGTTGATCGTCATCGTGAGGACACGGCCCTTTGAAAACGTTGAAACCACTCGTGCACTCTGCTACGGTATAGGCAATCATAGCCATAAGCTTGTTCCATCAATTGAAACGCTTCTGTAAAAGTTTTACCAATTTTAAAACAAAATTTAATGTTGGCTCTGTGTTCGAAGCTCATTTTCGCACCGATAACACAAACATACTGACACTTAAAACGCAATAACTTCACTTCCAATCTATGAAATGTCATGAAATTCTCACTGGACAATCGATAAAGATAGCAGATTCGAACGCACTAGTCGACATATAGATAGCGGCACCAGGGGGCGCTAGATTCAAAAAGTCCTATTTACTTTGGAACGCTCCTTGTATGTATGTGGAAAAGATAGTATATTAGGTTTTTAATGCTTATGGATTGATAGCTATGCTTAACGAATTAGTTTATAAAGTATAACATAAATTATACCTATTAACCCACAAATTTTCTTCTACCACATTCTTGTCTAATAATGTAAAATATTTTTCTAAATCCGATTAAAATTATCTTCTCTCTCTCTCTCTCCGTTAAATGGGAAAGTCCTACCCGCTTCGGGCCCTTCATAATTCTACAAGTCACCTACAACCAGTAAATCGATATTTATTGCGAGCAACAAATTTTTTTGATTACACGAATTACAATTTCTGGGCATTTCTCTCCACGTTTTCCATTTAATTCGATAAAATTACAAATTACAAAATCACTAAAGAGATCATATGAAAATATTGTATTGTTTTTGCTTATGTAATGTACTTGACCATCCCATAAGGATATATTCAATACAAATTTGATTTTTTGAAATACAAAACTATAAAGCTCTATTGTAAAAGCTCTGATTTTTTTAAAACATTCCTTTCTGTTTTCCCCTGCAGTTATTAGACAAAAATATTTTTTGCTGATTTTTTCAATGCCTGATTGCCAAAAAGATTTCATTGCTTTATTAGTTAGCACTCCTAACATCTGTCTAAAGAGTCTGACTTACATGCACTTAAGGGACCAAAAAGCTTGTTTAGTTTGTTGCTTTCCCATTCATTTTCGCAGCTTTCCCTCTACTTAATTGGACATATTATTTTTAATACCTGACATTAAAAAAAAAACAGTATTTAAGAGATACTTTTGTGAAACCGAACAAAAATACCCATGCTGTGTTTGTGTATTTAACTGTTTGCGGTATTTACACTGATATTAACCGCACTCACCTCACCCTCAGACACGCCCACAACACAAAAATTACTGCGACCATTTGTGTCATTTTAATAACATGCATATTTTAACAGGCCGCCCACCAAATGTTAAGCTCAAAGCGAATCCTGCTTTGCGGCAAGCGCACCAAAAAGTAAAAAGGGAAAAACAGCCTGCAACAAAAAAGGGAAATCGGAAAATAATGCGTTTGACCGCATAAACGATTTGCATGCAAACACTTCAATTAAAAACTATATACCAAACACAGCACACAAAAATAAAATAACATTTAGCATATGTGGATGGCAGCAGATGGAAATGTACGAGCTGAAAAAAGCCTACTATATTTGTTGGCCAGTCAGGTCTTCATTTGTTTTAGTGTAAATTGAATTTATTTGTGTGCTGCAGCTGCAGTTAAATATGTATACTCTCGTATTTGTTATTCAAAGCATAAAAGGGCATTTCACTAAAACCATATAGATTGCGATAAGAAGGGAGCTCGATGCGATTGCAGCAATATCTTAATAGTAGCTAGAGATTGCAAGTTATATACAAAAAATGCATATAGAAGAATTAGGAATTAAACTCAAATGAAGTGGCAAAAAAATTTAACAAAATCATTCTTCTTCTTTCATATCCTAAAACTATTAGTAGCACAAACAAAATTCCATTCCATTCTCTTTTGAGTGTATTAGATAGCAAGAACAACTTTAACTTTTAAACTGAAATATGATGGTAATTGTTCAACTAGGAACATATGTAACTAAGAACTATTGAAAATATTCGGTGGCCAAAAAATAAAGTATGAGTTGTATCAGCAATAGATAATAAAAGCAATGCATTTAAATACATTTTTATTTGAGAATATTCCAAAGTCACGTTTCGACAGTTGAACAGCTTTGACTGCACTTAGTTTAATAGCAAATAGTTTTATGTTTGTGCCAGAATTCCATTAAATTTGTTATTTGTTTCACTACCAGATCCACCCGGCCCACCCTATATCGAGGGCTATTCGCAGGGTGAAACCTTGCGGCGTGGCCAGCATGTGGAGCTCATATGTCGCAGTCGTGGCGGTAATCCTCCAGCCCAGCTCATTTGGTACAAAAATGGCTCTCAAATACGCATGGCTTACAGGTGAGTGATAAGCCAATATACTCGCTTTAATTCTGCTAAATATCACTTATTTTCGTTGTACCACAGAACCTCTGGACGTCTTTCGGAAAACATTTACACATTCACTGCCGAGGCCGGTGACAATAAGGCGCGCTTTCGTTGCGAGGCCAGCAATGTGATGTCACAAACACCACTCAAAGCGGAAGTTGATTTGGCTGTATTATGTAAGTACCCTACCTACTACTACCTACCCTCTCATCGCTAATTTGATCAAAGCGTCTGCTGTTTAAAATTACGCATACGCCCTGGAAAATGCGAGATAATTTTCATGCTTTGTTATGCAGACAGGCAATTTGCGAGAAAGCTACCACTGGCAGCACCTTTGCCGCCTGCTGAGCGCCTAATTGTATTTCGTTCATTTTCATATTTGCATACAGAGGCACTGGTACAGGCAAAGGCACTGGCAAAGGCACATGGCTTATGTCAACAGCCAGCTCGGCATCTTCTAATTTGACAGACTTACACTTGGCACGCGACATGAAACGGGTGGATGGGCGGTCTGCTAAAAAAAGCCCGTCTGCCCGTCTGGGCTGTTGCTTTCTTTTGCAATTAAGCTTAAGTTTGCACTCGAAAAGACTCTTCAACACAACACACAAACACATACCGCCCATCCCATCCATAACACCGTCCTTGCTACCTAACACTTGCCTTTGTCAAATCAAGCAATGCAAATTCTTTTCAAGTGCCAAATAGAGCCGTCTCCCATTTCCTCTCCAGCCTCTGCTGTTGCAGCTGTAACTGCAGCTGCAGCTTGTTAGAGTTACAACAATTGCAATCAAGCACAAAGCCAACATGGCGGACGCACACTTCTCGCAAAAGTCGTTAGCGCTTTGAAATGCGACACTCTGCCAAGCCTCCCGCAACCATCCACTACCCATCTCACTCACGCACACACTCAAGCGCCCCTATGATACATACTATATGTTTTTGTGTGTGTAATATGTAAATGGGCAACTTGAGGGCAACGCCGCGTATGAGTGATATTCAAATTTCAAGAATGCACGTCTACAGCTCTGAATTGTCACTGGTTAAGATGACACAAGACGTTATTTTCATCAACTGCACTTTACAGCACATTACGCAGCTGACCATCGTCTTGCAATGCTTGCTGTCTAATTCTAGACAGATTTAGCTGAAATTTGAACCTTTTTGTACCTAACTCTTTTAAGTATGTACACATATATCTGATTTTAATAAATGTCAAATGAAAATCGAGGCTTAATTCATTAGTCAGAAGTCAGTGTCACAAGTCGATGCGAAATAGTTACTATGTGGGCTCTAGCCTTACAAATTCATATAAAGCTATGACTTCAATTTCAATTTAAAAATGTATGATCGTACCTCAATGTAATGAGTCAAGCAAAAGGTGTGGCTTTACACTTCGAAAAACTTGATTCAACAACACTGCCACTTTCTTCTCAAACTTTAACACTAGTCTTCATACATTTTTAAATCGGAATCCTTATTGAACGCTGCCAACTTGAACTGCTGCTTATAGCATAACCTTGCCTTGCTAATATAATGTATGTACATATATATATGTATATATAATTTTTTTTTTTTTTCAATATATCCCGCCCCTGTGGTGTGCAGATAGCCGGCAGAATTTTATGCACATACAAATCAACAATTGTGTGTTGTAGTGTTGAAAACAAATTCGTTTGTTGAGCTTCTCGAGCCTTGCTTGGCTCGTGCTAACTGTTTCACAATGGCTGCTGCCGACATACATATATTGTGTACATACACATATACTATATACATTAACATCAGCTGGCCTGTCAGTGGCGAATAGCGAACGTGGCTACAACACGCATTATTTATGTATACCGAATGTGGCACAGAAAATGAAGACGTTTCTCGCATATAATGTAGGGAGGGGACATATGAACTGAATGAAGATGTATGGGCGCTGTCTAAGCGGTGGGTGGAACTCTCCACCATGGGTAATGTGGAGCTGAAAAGTTGCGTAAATTTAAGAATTCATAATGTTTATTTATATGCGAAACATATCGAGTCGAAGTTTTGTACTCCCATGGCTCAAAAGCCTAGCCAATGGCAACAGCCAGACTCAGACCCAGACCAAGGCGTATATCTGTAAGTAGTTGCGTGTATACATATATGTGTACACGGCATATGGGTAATATATGCATAGCTGCCACCTTAGCTGCTACTTCGTCTGCCACTGGCTGCTGCACTTATCCATCATAGCCGAGTGAGGCAGCCATATGCATCTGCTGTGGCGTAGCATTAGGTATTAGGTAATAGCTCAACAAGGCACGGATGTCTGTCACTCACTTAGTCATCATTTGCATGCAACACAAGTCGTCAGTTAGCCATCCAGCCAGCCAGCCAACCAGTCACTCTATTTCAGAAAACAAAAATGATTGTACATAAAGTATACGGCATGTGTTCGAAGTTTTCTAGGCAAGTCGACATTCCACTGGTGCAGCCGAATTAAATATTAATGTCAAGTAAAATTACAGATGAGCTTGGATTCAGGTTCAGCCCTGCTTACTCTTTCATTATACCCTGCTAATCAAATCGACCTCTTTCACTGCACTCTATAGTTGCACCATCACATGTCACTGTGACAGGACCAACGGAGGCCAGGGTTGGCGACATTGTGCCATTAACTTGTACCACAGCACCATCGAATCCACCTGCCGAAATTAAATGGATGGTGGGCGGACGTCAAATACGTAATGCCACATCAAAGACCATCGTCAGTCCGGAAGGTGAGTACTAACTAAAAATTTATGAATTGACTTCTCTGACATCTTCACAATGTTCACATCCATCCATATTTGATTTATTTATTTACTCTGTTTGTTTATAGGTGGTTGGACAACCAGCTCCAACTTCACCACCACTGTTGAGCCCAATAAGCGCTCATTAGTGGTCATATGTCATGGATTGAATATGCAACTGACAGAAAACGTCGTCTCTACTCACACGATCAATGTCCTGTGTAAGTCGAAAAGTCTTATTTACAGTAAAATAGTCTTTAAGCAATGCAAAAAGTTCACCACCAATCACAACTACTATTAAGGTCCATATACGAGCATAAAAAGAAACACCAAGAAAAGCTATCAGGGAGTTAATATTATAAATTGTTAGAAGCATAATTAAAATTGCGTGCCTTATTATACATAGAACAAACTAAGGGAAAAATGCATAAATCACATTAAAGAATAATAATATTCTTCCTTTCAAAATCAAGCCAGAAAAATATAATGTTTTTTGAATTAACTCTTTTATTGATGCTTATGCTAGCCAGAAAGAAGCAAATCTAATTAAAATATGCACCAAGAATAAAGGCAAAACGTAAAATTTTGGATCTGATTTTCAGACGAAAGTCAACTATGACTAAAGCCGAGGAGGAAAAAGAAGAGAAGCTCAAAAAAGTTAATTCACAAAAACAAGTCACTAAGCAAAAACAAGCAGAAATAAAAGAGCAAGCACTGTGCTTGCAGATGTGCTCGATAGATAGACAGGCGGCCTTTATAAATGTCTCTCGTTATGCTGATAAAGAATACATATACCCTATGGTGTCGAAGATTCTCACTGATACCTACTTTGCACAAACCGAATATACCGTTTTTATCATTCGGGTACAGGGTATAGATATTGTAGGTCAAGTTGAAGCTAGTTGAGACAAAAGGTTCTATTGGCTTCCATTGCAAAACAGATGTTTCCCTTATTCCCGTATTAAGAGAGAAAATGAGAAAATGAAAAGGGCGTTTTTTACTTAGTTTCAGAGTTTTCAGTTTATTGTCAGTTCAATTTTTAACTTAAGAATTTCGGTTTGTTGGTATAACAAAATTTTAGATTTTTTTTTGCGTAATAGAATCCTGATTGTATACTGCAGTTCAGTTTATTGCAATTGTAAATTTTCAATTAGTGACTCGTGATGATGGACTCGACAGTCGAGTTTCCGGAATGTGTGCCCGAAGAGGTGCTAGAACAAGAGCGCCAGCGCTTGCTCGACTTGGAAGAGGATAAAAACAAGGTGAAACCGAAGAAAAAGAAGATTCCCAAAAAGCAAAAGTCCTCCGGCTCAGCGGTGCATGATGCTCTCTACGAGCAGCATATTGAACGCATGAAGAATATTACAACAAAAGTGGACGCTCTGCCACCCACATTCCATCCGACCCGTGTTACGGGCATAAGCATGCTGCGCGACGATGCCAACGTGTACATGAAACGCACCAGGGAGAATATTATGCTCCTGGCGGAGATGTCACACACAATGAGAACACACGGCGCAATCGTGCCCTTTCGTTTTGAAGAACCAATTGTTCTGTCGGGCTATGCGAGCGCGGTCTCGAACGTTGAGCGCTTGGAACGCATGAACCAGGAGTTTGGCAAACGACTTCTCGAGGTCCGTAGTGAGGTGGACTCGGGCCTGGAGCTTTCCTCAGATCCGCACCGCCGCGAATTTTTGGGCAGGCGTAAGCAAGTCTCGCACTTTGTAGTGCCGGCAGAGTCCCTGCGCAAGTACGAGGCGTTTAATTTGCAACTGCCCGAAAAAGAATTGGAGTGTAAGCGACTCCTACGACCCTGCATTTTCTTTGACGTCTATTTAAAAGATGTACGTCCAATGGGTCGCATAGTGGTCGAGCTGTACACGGAAGCAGCTCCCCTCGTAGTTCTGGAGATGATTCGCGCCTGCATTTGTAACTCGAACAATCGCTTCTCTGTCATACGGCTCTTTCCCAACCTTTGGATGGAGGTCGAGTTAGAGGTGGCACCGAATACAGCGCTAAAGGAGCCAATTGAATACGATGCTAAGATAATTGATCATAGCGTTTGCAACTACGTTCTATCCTTCAGCAAGGAATACTGCATGGGATTCCCTGGACGCATTTGCATGACCCTCTCGTTCAAGCCCATTAGCGTTGTCAATGGCACACGTGTGGGCTTTGGTCGCGTAATAAGGGGAGCTAAAATTTGTGACTGCCTGCAAAGCTATGGAACCAAAAATGGCAAGCTCAGCCGTGGCATAATCTTTACCAGCTGCGGACTACTATAATAGCTCCAAATTGTCTGTAACCTGTCTAGAGTTCCTAAACATGCCATATAAAATTCCATGTGCTTAAAGAATGTGGAAATAAAATCCATGTGTAGAGTTTCAAAAATCACTTAGGAAATCATTAGCTTTAACAATTAGAGAGTCGTGCGAGTTTCCCATGTCAACAGCTGTCACACAACTGCCCCAACCACGATGTCTCCGCCCAGAAAATTGCACGCCACCCTCGTTGTTAAGCTGTCGTTACTGGAAGAGGACGAGCTTCTCTTCTTCCTTCTATCCACTCGCTTCCCTCACTGCGAGCTCGTTTTCCGTGACTCTGTCACCGCTGACTGTCACAACACCGATTGCCGAATTCCGAACACAGAACAGTGAACGGCAAAATGTCTTCAACTCCATTATCCCGTGTTCAACGTCACTCTTCATTTACTTCAATTATAACCACAACCAACAAACAAACATAAACACATAGCTGTATAACAAAAAAGAATCTGGAAAAACGTAGCAAAAAACTTTAGTGGACCAAATGCCTGGCGTGGTTTTTCTGCAAACCATACTGTGAGATACTGAGAAAGCAATTTTTATACCCTGTACCCGTAGAGAGGTATATTAGGTTTGAGCAAAGTATGTAACAGGCAGAAGCAAGCACTCCGACCGCATAAAGTAAATATATTCTGAATCAGCGTGACGAGATAAATCGATCTAGCCATGTCCGTCCGTCCGTCTGTCCGTCTGTCCATCCGTCTGTCTGGATGAACGCAAGGATCTCAGAACCTATAGAAGCTGCAATAACCAAAGTTGGAATCCAGGTCCGAGAAAAGACGAGTTTATTTTATTTTTTTGGAATTTAATTTTTCGAAAAATGTAACAGGCAGAAGGAGGCGTGGCAGACCCCACAAAGTATATATATTGGTCAGTATGACAATACTATGTCTGTCTGTCTGTCCGTCTGTCCGACCGTATGAACACCTGGATCTCAGAGACTATAAGAGCTAGAGACACCAAATTTTGCACAGAGATGCGTTATGTGTGTATGCTGTGATAGTTTTATTTTTTTGATTTCCAAAATATAATGCACTCCAAAACTGTTTGCTATTGAAACTGTACATAAACTACTTTTATATGTATGTATTGAGTAATTTGTATTTCATTTCATAAATAAATTGAAATTTTTTTAACTAATTACAAAAATTTTTAGAATTATTTTATTTTTTGTGGGCTAGCGTTCTCTCTTGTTTTCAAATAATACTTTGATAGCTTTAAACAGGTATTAGTAGTATAGTAGTAGTATTTAGTATTAATATGTAGTATTAAGAAATTCATTCCAAAGATATGCAATTATAAAAGTAAGTCAGTTGCTCTGAGTACCTTTAATACGTGCATGAATTAGCAAATCATAGAGCACATTATAAACATCCATCCAATACCATTTCAATGAGCCATATTACGCAGCTACAATATTTAGTTTTGGTGTTAGAGCCCCACATATTTGCCCTTTTTCCATCTATGTTGTTCTTTGTACATAAACATACTACTAGTATTTGTGTGTATGCCTTTTGTACTTATGTACTTGAAAGCTCCCCCGCTGCCGCACCCATGCTGTGGTGCTTTCTGTTTACTCCTGCAGCGCTAATTAATTTTTCTGACCAGCATCAAAACACAAACAGCAGAAGCAGTAGCTCCACCAACAGTTTAAATGAAAGGAGCGAAGTAGGGGAGGAGCAAAAACCGAGGCAGCCAACGCCCGACTGCGAGATTTACATTTATTACCCATACCACGCTTTGTGGGCTAAGCTGAAAATGACTAAAAGCCCCCGAAGTAACGGGCGTCCTTGCCGCCTATCCGACTCCCCCAATACGGGCACGCGCGCTTCCACGCTATCTTTGTGCTGATGAGCTGCAGTTGCTGGTGTAGGCTCCATGGTACTCATGAGATAATTCAAGGCCGCTTTGTCTTACATGGCCTAAAAAAGAAACGCCTTGTAGATACTTACGCTTTATGTGCGGCAAATTAAATAATTTTAATTTTTATTGTGCTGCCGGTTGGCAGCTTTCGACATCGCCGCGGTTGGCCAGAACTTGAATTTTGGCACGGGAAAGGGAAAGGACCAGTTTGGGTTGAGCAGTGCCGCTAAGTTTTGTCCATTTCTTTGCCCCTAAGCTACAAAATTTTTGCTTGCCTTGTTTGCTTTTTGGCTTTTATCAACGACTTTTTCCGCTCTTTGCAGATCCTCCCGCGCCGCCATTAATTTCGGGCTATATGGAAGGACAAATTATACCAGCTGGTTCGGTGCAAAAACTGCTTTGCGTTTCTTCTGGCGGCAATCCGTTGGCAACGCTTACGTGGTACAAAAACGACAAAAGGGTGAGTTTTTGTTTTGTTTGTGCATTTTAGTGCACAATGCAGCAGAGAATAAAAGAGCAGTGGTGACGTTCACACAAAAAACAAAAAAAAAATCACACAAACACCCACCCATCCAAAGGAACATGTAATACTATCAACAACAGCAAACATCCGCAAAACAATAATGGCGCTTTTGTTGACCATTTCCGTTTCCGCTTTATGGGCTTAAAGTGCTAATGAGGCAGTGTTTGGCATTTTATCTCTGTTATTTTGCCAACGTCATTGCTTTCACAACTCGTCCGGTAACGCTTTAATACCTATTACGTGTGTATCTCTATGAAACGATAATAACATTAAATGGTTAGTGGCTCCCATATTCATAGTGAAGCTATAATAAATTTTAAAGAATTTGCTTAGAAAAATATAATAATATTCGAAGGCCATTCCATTTAAAAACTTGCCAAAACAAAAAATATTTCGTCAAAAATTACTTGAATTTCAGCTCTTTTTTATGACAACCAAATAGTTTATTAGTGTTTTGATATCGCTTCAATATTTCATATAACTTCCATATGAACAATTAGTGCAGAACAGCTATAAATTAGTGAAGGGTTCCAGATATACAAGATTCCGTTTTTTTTTATAAATATACCTACATAAGTTACTCAGCGGATTTCTGCAGAGCTTCTGTTTCGACGTCAGCTGCACCCTAGCCGCACTAGACGCATAGACCGACGGACAAAGGGACAAACAGAAAACCACTGGGGACTCATCTGTGTGTGCTCTGATTAAATGATATTTTATCAACAAAATTAAAATGCGCAAACGTTGGCGGACTGAGTAAGGGACGTGGGTAGCATATTGTACTCGGATGAGGGTTAAAGTAGAATGAAATGCAAAGCAAGGTGCCACGTCGGTTTACACAACCCGCCATGTGTCAGCCAGCGGGCTCTGCACTGCTCCATGCTGCATCTGCTGCTGCAGCTATTTGCATGTGTCGCAGTACCCCCGCCACCCTCCTTCCAACAACTCATCAGCGGCCCAGAGAGCTCGCTGAACAAACAAAGTCGAGGCAAAAACTTTGTGTTGCCTTTTTGTTCAGCTGTTTTGTTTTTTGTGCTCACATTTTCGTTGGGGATTTGGGTGCGACATATGTTTTTGGAAGCCACAGCTCGCTTTGACTATCCTTTTAAGGTATCTGGAGCCTGAGTCTTTCTGCTTTTACATCTTTAAGTCTGGGGCAATGGCACTCAATACATTTTCCATTTACTGGCTTTCAGATCAACTCTATTATACGTACCGCGGACAAATCTGTGTCAGCTGAAATAACCATTCTGGCGAATGTCACCGACAACCAGGCACAATATCGGTGCGAAGCAGCGAATAGTGCTACAGAAATTCCACTATTTGAGTCAACCACGCTAAGCGTGCACTGTAAGTAACGATTGAGGAGCATATGGCGACGGAATGACTTAATAACACCCCATTGTTCTATTCATCGCTGCTTACAGTTGCGCCCGAGACGGTAAAAATACGCATTGAACCGGAAGAGCTGAGACCTGGCATGGAGGCAACTATCATATGCGACTCCAGTTCAAGCAACCCACCGGCAAAGCTATCCTGGTGGAAGGATGGTATACCCATCGAAGGTAAGCAACTTGGACAATTGCCCATGCCGAGTCCTGGCACATTGGCAGGGTCTTGGCGGCGCCGTCGTTGTCAAAATGGACGCGGCATTTTGGAAGGCGTTGCCTGCACGGCAACATCCGCTTTGGTTGCCAGCCAAGCACCCAACGAACCAAACAACCAAACAACCAAACAGACAGTCAGTAAAATCACGCCCATTCCATACTCTTTCTCTCGCTCTCTCTCTCTTCCCCTCTGTTTCTTTACCTCTCCACCCTTCTTTTCCTTCCTTCCTATAGGCATTAATAATACATCCAAGCCAGGCCTCTGGAGCGGCACGGTCTCAACGCTGGAGTTCAAAGTAAACATAACACAGGAAATGAACGGCGTGGTCTACACATGCCAGAGCGCCAACGAGGCGCTTCAGCGTAGCGTCCACGAGGCCATCAGCCTAGATGTGCTGTGTAAGTAAAATGCATCTCGCTTTTCGCAACTAATTGAGCAATTAGAGACTGAATCACTGCTACATCTGCCGCAGATCGTCCAAAATTTGTTCCGCCTCCCTCATCGACTGCCGTCGGCGTAGAGGGTGAGTCCCTGCAGGTATCACTCCAGGCCAACGGCAATCCCATGACGGTGGCCTACACGTGGACAAAAGACGGTGTTCCCATACCGCATGAGGCCAACGGCTCTGGCTCCGGCGAACTTCGCATCTATGCAGATGGCGGCAATCTCAACTTTACAAAGCTGCATCGAGCCGATGCCGGCATCTACTCGTGCACGGCTACCAATTCGCAGGGCAAGGCTAGTCTTAACATTACAGTCGTGGTAGAGTGTAAGTACCATAGCCCACAACCCATGCTAACCACATGCCAAACGTTGTCTAATTACGAATTGTGCACAGATGGCACCACAA
The DNA here is from genome assembly GCF_003285725.1 of Scaptodrosophila lebanonensis. Lineage (NCBI taxonomy): Eukaryota > Metazoa > Arthropoda > Insecta > Diptera > Drosophilidae > Scaptodrosophila > Scaptodrosophila lebanonensis. The sequence continues at coordinate 179,427 of NW_022060529.1, forward strand.
TCAAGTCCATATCCGAGAATGTCATTGTCAATCCCGGCGAGGATGCGATGCTAACCTGCAATGTAGAGGGCAAGCCGTTGACCGAGGAGCATGTGAAGTGGGAACGCGTCGGCTATGACATGACAGTGAAGACCTCGACAACGTTCTCCAATGGTAGCTCCTATCTGCATATTAAGAATGCCCAGCGCGAGGATGTCGGAAACTTTCGTTGCGTCGCAGACAATCGCGTGGCCAACCCAACGAACCGTGATATCCTGTTAATTGTGAAATGTAAGTGAAGTTTACATTACATTTCATTTCTTAAGCCGCGCTCAAATTGTGTCTCATATATTACTGTCGTTTGATAACAGACCAAACAGATGGTTAAATAATATTTAAATATAAAGAATTTTGGTGATTTACTATTATTTTGAAATACTTAAAGAATATGACGTAATAATCATGATTTAAGTAAGTTGAAGGCATTGTACCAAAATAGTTATAAAGTTCAAAAAATTCAAATTCTATTCATATCATTCTAACATGCGACGCCTCCTTCTGCATGTTACATTTTATAGCTCGCGCAAGCGTAATATACACTGGTTCATTTCATGTACAGAGTATAAAAATCTCCTATTTGTTTTGGGTTGAAAAACTTCTTCAAATAGGTGAAACGATAAATACATGAGTATTTTCACTCTCAATAAGCCGTAATACGTTTTTAATTCGCTAACGTATGTATATAACTTGTACTAATATACTTTGCAAACCTCCCTCTACTTCCAAAATAGTTGCCCCCGAAATTGCTAAGTCTCCGACACAATTGCGCGCTGCAAGTGGCACGGGGGAACAGGGTCGCTTACCATGCCGTGCTCAGGCCTCGCCCAAGCCGCAATTCATTTGGCGTCAGGAGAAAAAAGAGTTACCCATCAATCACACATACAAATATGAGGTGGAGGAACGCAAGATCGACTCGCTGACATACGAGTCCTCATTAATAGTGGAGAAAGTGGCTCCAGCCGATTACGGAGCCTATGAGTGTGTGGCACGCAATGAGTTGGGGGAAGATGTAGAAACGGTGCGTTTGGATATAACGTCACAGCCCGATTCGCCGCTTAGTCTGAACATATTAAATGTAACGCACGATTCGGTGACCGTAGCCTGGACACCGGGCTTCGATGGCGGCCTAAAGGCTTCGTATCGTGTGCGCTATCGGTACGTATCGCCGAGCAGTTCAATTACTGCAAATGTCGAGAACACACAACATAACCTTCGAAATTGCAAACTCACTCGTTTTCCTCTTTTTTCTACTCCTGCCGCCGACTGCTCGCCCCCTCCCGTCGTCATCCCTATGCCACTATGTAAAAATGCAAATTCCAATTACGCACAGCATGGTGGACCGTGAGCAGTACAGCTACATCGATGGACTGCCCAACAGCCACAAGCTGACCATCAGCGGCCTGCGCATGAACACGCTATATCTGTTCTCTGTGATGGCCTACAATGACTTGGGCAGCTCCCCATATCTGCCGGATTTGGCGCGCGCTCAGACTAAAGGTAAGCAACGTACACCCACCATTTTAGGACCCTATGGGTCTGTGACAACGCAGCCGCACAAAATATTCAAATTAGCCGCCAGTTGTCCAGTCACTGCCATTTTCAGCTCTCCCTATGACTCCTTGCGACACTTGGGCCAGCGTACCGTTGACATTGATTTATACGGCTCGCCATTTGGCTTTTATGTGCGCCCAGCTGAAATTTGGCGAAAATGATCTAACCCCAGGCCGTGCCGACTACTTCGTGCCGCTCGGTGTAGTTATGCCTTTTTATACCCTTGCATGTGGAGTATTGCAAAATTAGTTGTCAAATTGTATAGAGCCCCTTTTACGACAAATTTATTAGGAGGAAATATTTTTAGTATACTGTTTCGAAAGCCAACACGGCGCATGCGTAATATTTATGAAACCCTGCAGCCTAAACACCAAATACCCCAATTGATTATTCATAATCTCAATAAAGAATACAAAAGGTTTCTAGACTTTGACAATAAGTGATGAAACTATTTATTTGAACAATAGTTTATAAATTTCATGTGAACCGTATTTGATAATAAAAAAAAAAACAATTCATTCCCATTTGTCACATAAAACTTTCAACCATTAATTTAGCCAAACACATGAATGAATTGTTCAATCGAACTATGTCAAGAAATTGTCAGTAAAAAATTTTAATTACAGCTGTAATAACTTCATTAATTTACATTTATTTGACTGTACCAATGTAGAGTATTTGTAAATTCTAGGGCTGTCACTCTGAAAGCCATTTTTGACGCAGTCCGGAAATGAAATATGAGTACCTGGAAAACGTTCCGTGACAGCAAGGAAATTGTTTGGCTAAATTGGAAATGTTTTTAAAGCTCTTAGCTGTAGCTTTTTACGTGACAGTGTCCGGTAGTATACATTGACATAAGGAATAAGTTCATAATGATAAGCAATAATATCATGATGAATCAATAATTTAAAAGAAAGTCTAGATTGCTTTTGAGAAGGGCAGATTTAAATAACAGAAGCTTCAATACACATAAATGTTCTATCAGCAATTAATAAGTGTGAGTATAGTCGATGATGATTCTACCTTGAAAAGGAAATACTTGCAAGGGTATAAAAGTTGCGGATCTCCGATGTTATTATTTCGTTGGGTACTTTTTGCTTGTGCAGCTTGTTTGCTGTTGCTGCCGTTCCTATTCTTCACTCAATGATTTCTTGCCTTGCCGCATGCTGCACTTAATTGGAATTGTATTATGGTCATCAACAACGTCAACGATACACCAACGGCGGCGACTACATTAACGTCTACCAACTACAACTATAAAGCAGAGGCACCGCCTCCCTCCCAACCAGCCTCCTCGCTGGGCGGTGGTCCGCCAACAACGAGCCAAACACCGCTGGGTGGACCGTCGGGCATGCTGCTGGTCGGCGTTGCCGCCGGAATCACGGTGGTGGTTCTCAATGTGTTTGTCATCGGCTGTTGTCTGCACAAGCGCAACGAGAAGCGCCTAAAGAGAGGTACAGTATGCTCTACATATCACGATACATAGACACACACTGTCAGGCCATAGAGGAATACGAACTGCTGCCATTGTTGTTGTTGTTGTTGATGCCGTTGCTATTTCTCCTCCTACTGCTGCTTACAAATTGTGGGACATATCATTTGAATTTATAATTCTGAAAATGTCCGCCGCTGCTGTCCCGTCGCTGTTTTCTTTTAATTTGTGTTTCCAGAGGCTCCTCCTGCACGTGCCATGTGGTCATCGGTGTGGGCATCGCGGACCTTACGAGCATTGCCAGCATCTCGCGCTAATTTCATTTGCTGTCACATGTTCCGGCCACGGCTCCAGACCCAATTCCACGGCTACGTGATTTGCGTCACTCGTCGCGTTTTTCTTTTTATTTGATTTCGCTGCGTGCCCGTTTCATGGCAACGGCTGTGGCAACGTATCCGTGGGCAAGCGAACAACCAAAGCCCGACTCTAAGGCCGGCAAAATATGCCCGCAGATCCCGTTACGCACCCCGTTACTCGCATAACCTACAGACCCCACATTTTTATTACAGTTTCTCATTTCATTTCGTATTTATTTATTGTCTTATTTGCTCTGTTATGTTTTGCTTTTTCTTTTTTATATTTACCATATTTCTTGTGTTTTTTCTCCTTTATTTTCATCCTTTCATGTTGTTGCTGCATCGATCCAGGAATTGAACTTTTGCCAACTGAGTTAACGCAAGATTCCAGCACCTCGAATATGGTCATAATTGGCATATCTTTGGCTGCATTCGGCTTTTTGCTGGTCAATGCAGCTCTAGTCGCTTGGTTCATTGTCCATCAGCGACGCAAAAAAGGTTCGTCTGCATCTTTTGTTTACCTTTTTACCTAATTTCAAAAATTATTTTAAAGTTATTCATTGTGGCGAACTGTTGGGTTCTTTCAATGAAACAGCGATATTGTATTTATTTATTCTTTGATTATATTTAATTTAAATATATATATAATGGGTCCTTCAAAACGACATGCCAAATCTGCAGAGTGAAGAAGTTTAAAAAACAGTCTTTCGATTTCTAACAATGAAATCACATTATAATTAGGGGCCGACTTGTCGTCGAATGAAATATGTACGTTTCATCATTTGTTTTGACCACGTGTCGGCTTTTGACTCATGAATGACTCATGAAATTCGTAATAATCGGACATAATCGGCTCCTAACCCTTTTTTCGAAGATATATTAACAAAGCTTAGTTAAAAGTTTGAACATTAAATTTCCATTCCTTTAACATCGTTTGGCCAAGATAAAAATGTAAAAGACGGATTGGCGACTCAAAATTTTCTATATATATAAACATGTTTAAATCTAAAGAAACTATGCATTTATGAATGAATGAATGAATGAATCAAAGCTGAAGTATATAGTAGGAATAAAAACCATACTATGTATAGTATAATACATAGTATTTATATCTGTATAGGCATATTGACATTCAATATAGTCTTTTGACTTTACTTTTCCCAAAAAAGTTTCGTGAGTGTGCACAAGAAGCATAAGCAAGCAAATTCAATAGTGCCCGATTTTGAATTTAGACTTTAAGTGATGCTTTCAGTTGAGTGTCGTAGAAATTTTCAAAATCTCTCTATATATAAACGTGTTTAAGTTTAAAGAAACTATGAATTTATTAACAATCAAAGTTGAAAGACATAGGAATAATATAATATATTTATACCAGTATAGGCATAATAACATTAATATAGTCTTTTGTCTTTCTATTTCCCAAAAAATGTTCCTGACGGCGCAAAAGAAGCATTAGCAAGCAAATTCAATAGTGCCCGATTTTGCATTTAGACTTTAAGTGATGCACAGAGACATATAAGTAGTCGGTACTTAGACAACACTCTTTAGTCAATGGCTTGCATTTTTATAGCTCTCTAATCAAGCTCATCAAAGTATTTGTCCAACTCAAACGCTCGTACAGGTATCCTCAGCTCAAACATAAAGGAATGCATTTGCAATATAGCTCTTGCTTTTTGCTCAGTCGGTGTAGCTCGTTATTATACGAGTATTCTTTGGCCAGTCTATGGCAAAACTTGGCGGCTTTACTTCCTTGATGCCACAGGAAGGCAGAGCGTTGTGCAACATCCGCTGTATGCAGAGACTGAGATGCAGACGAAGCTGCTTACTTTATGATGCTCACTAAACAATTTCCTGCATATAAACCATATATGCCATTTTTATATGTGTACACAGACACACACACACACACAAAATATACAATACGTGTGAGCAATATGAGCTTGCTGTAATTTCCGTGGGGCAACCAAAGAAAACGCGTGGCACAGGAAGCAGCAATGGCAACAACAAAAAACAGAGCAGTCAACAAGAATATAATGATGACAGAAAATAATGATGCATCCTGGCAGCGGACCGAGCAGCAAAGCAGTAAAAATGCTGAGGAACGGGGCACGGTTTCTACTGTTTATTGAACAACGCTTGTTCAAGTTGGTCGAGTTGGGGTGTCTGGTTAGCTAGTTGGCTACTTGTCTTAGCTTTGCTCCGCACCAGCTCGGAAATAAATGTGCTGTGTTTTCTTAGCTGAATGCACAATATCTTGGAAATCAGATTGCTGGGCGAAGGTTGCGACAGAAAGCAACAACAACAAAAAACACGTGCCGACAAGCTGAAGACATGAGCTGGCTTACAAAGATTGTTTATTAATAAGAAATTGTATTATAGCAATCCAAGGCAACTGAATACGACAAGTGCAATATTTTGCATTTTGATTCACTCGCACGACATTCAAACATATATAGTACTAGTAGTATACCTATATACATACATATATAGTTGTGTTTATTTTCTAATTCCTCTGATTTACGTAGCAGCCATAAAATATGTATACATAGTATATGTGCTATATGTATGGATTTATATGTATATATTATGTGTATAAATTATACATATGCAACCGCAACTTAAAATTTTTGAGCTTAAAAGCTTAGCTTTGGACTTACTAGGCGTATACGCAACGATCAAATATTTAAAAGGAACCAGAGTATAGAATGAGGAATGTCAGAGAATGTGGAATATCATCCTTAGCAGAGGCAGGTATCTCTTAACGGATTTTGGGCAAATGTTTTTTGGTCGCCTCTAGTCCCAGACTAACAAAACTTACATTGAACCAAATTACTTGACTTAATACGCAATGCAAAAAAAAAAAAAAAAATTTACAACCAACGCATTTCACTTCTGTTCAGTTATCCATGCAAAATAATGCATTCGACATACATACTCATATATGTATGCACCAAGTCGGCCGTTTGTGGAACATCCACTCTGAAACTGCAACTGTGTAAAGACACATTGGACACTGCTCCAACAGTATCTGCCCTAACTTCTGTCCCAGTAACTGTATATGTGTTTGGCTGTCTCTGTATCTGTGTTTGCAACCATGGCAGTTTTGTTTGTCTGTACACATGCCAGAGTCCAACTCTAGTTGCCAAACTTCTTTTGCCATTGTTGCAGTTATCTCACCCATCCCCCACCCCTTCCTAACGACTGCACTGTCACTCGTATTTGCTCTTGCAATATATGTACATATGTATGTATGTATGTACTTTCGGCAAACATTTGACTTATGAGTTGATTAACTTTTGTGACTTTTTGCCAGACCTGTTTATCCAATATTTTATTACAAGGATTTATAAAATTAATTCTACTACATGAGCAAATACTCTTGCCTACATTCAACGTTTACCACTGCGTAAATGGAATGAAAATTTTATGAAAGTCTATCATGTTAATCATCACAATTTGATTCAGCAAGTATTACAGCGAAGAAGTAATTCAATAAATTCTGTACATTAATGCTATACTTGTATTAACGCGTTCCTTTAAAAAAGTTAGGAAACTCTAAGTCAAGAAGCGCAATGCTACATATTACAACAGTAAATATTCTAATGTGAGTACCACAAATAAAAAGGAGAATCACGGAAAAAAAAAATTCGCCCAAAAAAAAAGAATGCAAGACGAACGGCAACACTACAAAATTTACAGGACCATTTGAATAGGTTTCACCTAGGCTAGGGTAAACACTTGTTCGGTAAAGCTGGGAAAATTGTTTCAGACAGGATGACTCGTCTAAAGGAAAAATTTTAACTTTTTTGCAAATCCATTCAGAATCCATGGCTCTTAACAAAATACTAGATATACTTATAAAATATAGTGCAATATACAGGGTGTCGGTATGTAAATATTGAATAACTTTGTCATTAGTGAACCGATTGACTTGGGTAGACCAGTGTTGAAAACCTCAGTTCAAGAAATTGTACAGGACCAAATTAAATAAAAATATCTCATACTTGAAAATCGGTTGTTTATTTTCAAAGATATTCAATGTTTACATACCGACATAAAAGATGGCGCACCCTGTATAAATCCAATTTTTTGGATTAATATAAAATATATAGCCATGTCCGTCTGTCTGTCCGTCTATATGTCCACCTGTCTGTCTGTCTGCCCGTCTGTCTGTCTGTCCGTCTGTCTGTATGAACCCAAGGATCTCAGAAAGTATAAGAGCTAGAATAACCTAACTTGGTATCCATAACTCCCGTAATTCTTGGTATTTTGAACTAAAATTTGGAAGTCAGTTAGTAATTATATATCCGTATACCAAGTTTCATCATGATAGGTCAATTATGAAAAAAGTTATAGCCATAAATAAAATCGCATGCTATGCCTGCAGCGCTTCCCGCACCTGTTGCTGTTGTTACTACTTTGATTCAACTTTGTGCTGCATACATACACGCATATAATCACGCGGAGACACGATTCTGATGTAAATTCATTATATGCATGTGTTGAATATTTTATACTTATTTTAATTAACTAATTAAATTAATAAACTTTTTAAATTTTTTTTTTTAATTTTCCTTTTTTTGTGGTGAGTACAGGGTATTTTACTGTTGGGCTTGCTCGACTGCAGCGTTCAATCTTGTTTACGTTTTTGTTTTATGAAAAAAGGTATTTGTATGTTATTTAATTATTGTACACATATGTTTGTAGGTACAGCGTATTTCAAAGTCGGAACACACAACTTTAGCTTTTCCACTTGTTCTATTTGTATTTCTCCACCTCTACGTTAAAGGGATTGTGAACGAATTATGTTTTTCGAACAAGCATGTCCTTGTTTTTTTTTTCCATTTTCCTTTTGAGAAAAGTTTTGAATGTGTTTCCTAATTTATGTCATTGGGTAGATCTCAATATCTATTTCCATTTTGTAATAATTCATTGGGAGCATTAAATCACATTCAAATCAATATTAATTTTTCGATTTTTCGGCAATGTTTTTTAGTGCTTACATCTATTATTTCTAAATGTACCTAGCATTATTTAGGAATATGTTTTTGCAGCCACTCGCTCGTGCATTTTCCTTTTAATGGTATTTGCCACATTAATTAAGACATTTGGTTTGCTTTTTGGCTTTTGTTCGTTTCTGGACCAAAATGTAGGCCACGCAATTGAGGCTAGCAACCACTTGCAAACGAAGCATGAACTACAGCTTCAGGACATAAATAAGATATTTTTTCTTAGAATTGTGCGAGCTTTTTATTATCATGGCAATTTCTTTCATTTCCATGGCACAAGCATGGGATACATGTGCACAAAAGAAATTCATATTTCAGTTTGGTAGCAGTCCGCTTGTTAAAAAAAATATAAAATAAAAATGAAAATAGAAAAAAGAAGTGAAACCGCTAAGCGAAACTGGAGGCTGCAGGCTGCACAGAAACTGGCAAGCTGTCTGCGGAGCAACATTTTTATGACAATGTTCGGGCTCGCACTCAATGCGCTACTTGCGCCTCTTACCCCTAAGCCGATAGCTGACAATGCCCAAAAGCGTTCATTTTTTCTCGTTTTCTGGATCCCAATGCTGGCCCGTAAAAGAGTTGTCAAGTAAAATGGTGCGGAAGAGTAAAATGAAGGTTCCGGCGAATGGGATATGGAGAAACGGGCAGCCCAACAACCGAAAAATATTTCCGCATATTTCAATGTTTTCGTTTGGACTCAACTCTTGACTTGAGAAGTTTTTGCTGCTGTTATTATTGTTGTATATGTTAGCCCTTGGATATGCATTTTTAATGTCAATTTGCGCTTTTGTGTCAAAACAAAAAAACCAAGCATAACATAGAACTCGCGAGAATCGTGAAAAAGAAGAAGGCTTAAACATGAAGTTTTGGCCTTTCTGATAAACTATCTGTGCCAAATCCTGCGCTTGGCAGGCCCGGCCATTGACCACTCAGTGCACACACACAAACATACACACACACCATTACATTTACGAGTATGGTGGTATATAAATGTGTATAGCTTGGCTCTATTATGCCATTTCTAATATTTATTACTTTTTCTTTTTACGAGCTTTGAACTGCGGCCCAAATGGAAATTTCAAAAGCAGCAGCACTTTTCCCTTTTTCTCAAGCATCACTCGAGGCAACGAAATATTATAAAAGGTAGAGCAGCGTCTATATGCTGTTAAGTAACAGGCATTGTTCCATTAAAGCAGCTTCAAATGCATATATTCCGGCAGATTTGTGACCAATTCCAATAGTAAAATATTCACTTTGACACAACCGGCAACTATGGCATGGACATTCAATATTGCCGGAGTAAGTGCAGCCTCAAAAAAAGGAAACCGAACTGAAAATAAAGGAAAAAATTGAAATTGCAAACAACCGTAGAAGTGTAGAGTGCGACACTTTTACGACATGCCGGGACCCAAAAACTTTTATGCCAACGTTGCCACCAGCGATAAGCGCGCCAGCACTGGCTCCTCTCAGAAACAATCAGCCTCTCCACTGCCCGGTTAGGCAAACAGACTTCGACTTCGTCCAGCCACTTGACTTTGACACTCTTTAAACAATTGACTGCCGCTGTTACGGCAACCATTGCGGTGTTAAGCGACCAAGGGGTTGTTGGGGTGCGGAGTATGCGTAAGAGTGCTGCGCCATTGAATCTAGAAAGATAAGCGTACAGGCGACTGTTGTCCTCCTTCTGCACTCATACAGCTCTTACTCATCCTGCTTCTCCTCCTGTTTTCGCAGGTCATGTGGGTGCCTGTGCCTGCCAATGTCCGAAAGTTTGAAAAGTTTGCTGCCATCAGAACTTTAAAACGAAAATTGTCTTGATTGCCCGGCAGCTATGATACAATATATACATACATATGTACTACAAGCTTATGTATGTACGTATGAATACATGTTTACATATTTAACATGTTTTTTAATAGCAGATGACAAACTTTGTCTGCCTATTAGAAACTTGTTTCTATGTGCAAAAACATATGTTATATATATTGAGGATTTATATAGGGCCACAGCAACCACCTTAATTAATTGTGTAATTACTGAAAAACTTATTTAATTAGTTACCAATCTTTAAATCTTTAAATCTTTAAATCACTCAGATGAATCGATATTTATTTACTTATAAATTCAATTTTGAATTTTGGTTTGAATTTTAAAGCATTTAAATTTATTTATAATTTGTTGAATTTTACAAAATTGTGAGATTTAGTGTAACATAGTGTTTCCAAACAGGTGTCTGTTTTTTGCAATCGTTCCGATTGGACAATCAGCAAATTATAATGGGATAACATTGGCATTAGGATTTTATATTATGTGTGACTTAGGGGTACGAAAGTATAGTTTGTGCCATGAGGAAGGTCAAGCGGATGATATCTTCTTAGACGGCTGGTGGAGGTGCTGTTGTCCAGTCCCTGTAGGTGGGACCTCCTCAGCCTGGAAATCTCCTGGTGAACCCATGGGACTCTGAGCTCGTTGTGAATCTCCACGGATGAGTGGTTTGTTTTGCAACTTATGTATGATATTACAGTTGCTTCGGCTGGCAGTGCCCCAGATCGGAATCCCATAGGTCCACATGGGTTTCATTATAGCCTTATAAATTAATAGTTTGAAGCGCAGCCTCAGGGTGAACCTTTTGCCAACAAGCCAAAGATGCTTTTTCAGCCTTTCTTTCAGCTGTGACCTTTGGCTGAGTAGCTGAGGTCTCCACCAGACCCAAATACATGGTTGTAACGCTGCTAGGGGGGCAGTCTCCTCTTCTTTGGGCAAAAGGTGGCTCAAACAAACAACGTAGTCATCCGATCAGTAAGTAATTGTAAATTCATTTTATTGGTTTATATATAATATTTGTTTTTTTTCTTAACCAACACTAAACACTGTGTAACAATTTAATGGCAATGTCCTGCTATTGGGTCCTGCACACATTTCCAATGAATATCGGCATAAAATTCAGAGAGAGTATTAATAATCACACTTCCATATAGTGGAGTGTATTCCTTTAATTCATTTGCTTTGTTAAAAGCAAAAATCCTCAATGCGGCACAAGGCTCATCATTTACGTTACGGACAGCCACCACAAAACGGAGGCACATATGTATGCATCCATGTACATTCACGTATGTGTACATACATAGCTATAGATCTAGGTGTATATTTACGTATTTGTGGATTGGCTGGGGAAAAAATGAAATAACAGAAATCTTGGCAAAGCATAAGTACAAAATTTGTAATCTCTGGCGAGCATTAAATGCACTCGCCTGCCCGTTTATTTCGTCCAGTGACTATAACAAGAGCAACAACCACAACAGCCGGTACAACAACAAAAGCCGACAGTGCTGGGCATACGCTGTGTGTGGATTACTTTTCCATGTATGCGGTTTGCAGATGTCGAGCAGGTCGCTTCGGTATTTTTCCCATTAGCCGGCTTTGACACTGATAAGCCCGCTTGCTCGCCGCTTATTCTGGTAGAGAGTTTTTATTTCCTCCTCTTTGCGGACATAACTTTAAATTTATATTGTTTTTTATTTATATTTATATGCAGCTTAAACTGATCTATAACGTTCGTCCAAGCGTGCAAGCTAATTTTTAGGAAAATTAAAACTATTGACCATCATTTGATTTGTCTATGCATTTGTATGTGTGTGTGTAGGGTACAAATGTGATATTTACACTGACTTTAAGTCATGACATTTATATAATAAAAAAGGAATGGAAAGCTAACGCTGAACCAACTATAAAACCACAAAATAAAAAAATAAAATTTAAAAATATTTAAAATTGATTATAAAATAATCACTTAAATTTCGGAATAATTCCACTTAAATTACATGCTTGTAATCAGCTTTTAATTTGACAATGTTTACAACATTGAACTGTGAACATTAAGAACGATAGGGTGATTGACAATTTATTAGTTTTAGATTGAATAACATGTTATTCTCTGTTATGTATTTGATTTTTGAGTTATAATTTTCTGCTTTGGTATGTTGCTTTTGTAGCTGTTACTGTTCTCGCCATGCGTCATAATAAATAAAATAAGTGACAAATACAGAACTGAATAAAAAATAATTATAAAATTGTGTGTTAAAACTCACAACTGTTTGTTTGTGTCGATGCGACATATGCTATACATGCTCCAAATGCATGTATTTTAAGCATATACATATTTGCACATACACATTACATGAACTGTAACAACGACACTTAGGAAAATTTTATCCGAATATTGTATACGTTGAACTTAAGCCATTATATATCTCATATTTTCATACCCTGTAACAGGGCAGGCAGAAGGAAGCAACACCGAACCCATGAAGTACTTATGTATAATTCTTAATTACCCTGACGAGGAAAATCAATCTAGACTGGTCCGTTCGTCTGTCTACGCATTGAGTAATCTTGGTTGTAGTCCCTAGTCCCTAGGCAGCACGAAAAATATGTAATAAATACATAATTCTCTACATTTGTTTTAAATTTTATTCAATCGGTCAATTGTATTGATTATATACCCTAATATTTCCCCATTCTCAACATTCTCAATATACAATTATTATCCCATATCCTTAGAAATTTACATGTTGTTGATGGTTTTTTATAGGAAAGAGTAATCTAACATTGACAGAAGCCGCAGTGCCAAGTCTCGATTTGGATTTTCCTGGTCTTGCTGCCCACGCACATACTTGTATGTACCATATGTGATCACGATTCATTCTTTCAGGTTTTACAAACGTACGCACTAAACACGATGTACCCTAATACGTTTCAATGGTATATATATATTTGACTAAAACCATTTTAGAGGCATTTTTGTACTCAATTTTGTGGGAAAATAGATGCTTTTGTTCTAAGTGTATTTACACAAAGACAAAACCAGATAACATGTTTTATTTATGTATAATAAATGTGCACCCTGTCAACAACACACAACCGACAATTGACGACCGACGTCACACCCTCAAGCACTCACACTCTGCAATTAAATGCAATTTCATTTTCAATACTTCACAACGAAAATAAAGCACAGCTTTATACATATGTACGTACATATACATATATGCTTCTAACATATGTATGTGTTACTATATACATATGTATGTATGCATGTATGTATATTTAGTGAATTAAAACAAACAAATAACAAATATTGTTAAAATTATAAAAAAAGCAAATGAAAACCAAGCAACATAAACAACTGAAAAACTCGAACTGCGGCAACAACGAAAGCCAGCCAAACATATTTCAATAATTTGTAAAATATTTATGTGGCGCACATTTTGCGCAGAAATCGTATGTTACTCCACACATGCATATGTACAAATATGTAGACTTCCTCGTATATCCATATATGTAGTATGTGCATATTCACATACTTAAGTATGTGTGCGAATGTATTTATATTTTGCGCAAATTAACAAAATACGTATGAATATGTATGTATGTTTGTATGTATGTATGTAGCAATTTTATTGCTAATACGGCAAGTGCTTTGGTGGAGAGAGCAGGAGTCTGAAATGGGAAAGTACCGAACTCTAATGGAGACACAAACACGTAACTTAGCCGACGTGCCCACCGTACGGTTGAATAACTGGGCACGTGTCTCTCTCACACTCCTTCTCTGTCTCGCTCTCTCTTTCTCTCCCTCTTTCTCGCGCTCTCTCTCTCTCTCTCTCTCTCTCTCGATGTTCCTCTCTAACTCCTACTCTGCATTGTGTAGCAAATGTATTATTAAGAAACCATTTGTAGCTATTTTCCTATAATCTCTTTGCATATGATGATGATTGTGCCGACGACGATGAGGGCAATGATTATGTTCGTATTCGCTCACCACCACGCCCCAGCTTAGTTACATAAAAAACTGTCAGACCAACAACAATAGAAACAGCAATGAAAAAACCTTTTTGCCAAAATTGTCTGAAGTCTACTGCTAGGAGTTGATACTCGTACATGGGCGGGGTATATTGAGTCAGAAGTATGCTTCAGCATCTACACACGTGTGTATGGATTTTGCTGACTCAACTGAAGCTGAACACGAATTCGGTTTTATCCTGGACAACTCCTAGATATTGTTGTTTGCAAATATTGCGTGTTAAATGCGATCGGACGGGAAGGCAGGCACTTTGAATTTTAATTCTAAACAGATGCGAAAACGAGAAATAGCCAATTACTGGCACTTACAAAAAATACATATTTGTTTATATTTTTTATTCCCTTTTTAAATCTCTAAGACTTATTGGAAATCTTTTAACCCATCATTCAACAATTTTTCAGAACATTATAGGAATTAGTTCATGTACTAAAAACAAAAAACGATTGATTGACGAAATAATTTCGATAGTTAATCGATTTTAATTACCTTTTATCTTTTTTCTTTCAACTCTTGTTGTCACTGACAACTTGTCAGTGAGTCATATTGCAGTTGCATTCAATACCCTTTACATACTAAGAAATATATCGAATAAAAAAACATACATGTCTACGTTATGAATTATTTATTATCAAAGAATATGTATTGAATCACAAAAATAGAATACTAATTTCTGTTTCATTGAAAATACAACATTTTACGCACAAAAATTTAATTCTACCAAACAGGTGAGGCTCTTCAAATTAACAACAACAATGGCCATTTCTTAAAAAAATGGCAAATGACATTTCAGAAATAAGCTATATACATAAAGTTATCCATAGACTCTAACTATTATCTTTTTATCAACTTTTCTGCCACCTCTATGCCAACTATCACAAATGGACAACATGCATCATGGAACGTGGAACACTCAACATTCACACACACAATCTGAACGCCGAATTGACTTGGCAACGGCAACACCTGTTAAACATGTATGATGTTGTTGTTGCTGCTGTTGAATTAACAACCAATGAAATATTTAATATCATTTCATACCCAACAACAAATTTAAATATTTTTTTTGCAATGTGCATTTCAACGTGTAATATTGAACTGATTTTTGTATATATATGGGCATTGAATTCGTACCACCCAATCCCAATATAAAAATAAACACCAACAACGAACGCACATCGACTCTGCGCCAAAATATAAATTATTAAATACAATGGTGTGCTGACCAACATTTGCTTTTGATTGCACTTTAAAAATCTTTGCCATTTGCATTTCATTTGCAACTCCTGAAACTGTCTGCCCACCACTTCGCCAAAACCGGAAAATTTGAACTATCCACCCTCACCCATATTCCGCCCCATCCAAACCAACAATCCGCGCACATTGCACATTCCAAACGGCTGGCGCACTGCGGCGTCGACGCCACCCAATCAATTTTCGGCATGTCACTGCCAATTACACCTTTTCAATATTTGCGCGCATTTTTTTCCACCTTTTTGTGTCGGCCTGGCCGCGTCCACTTTCTACTACTCTGCTCGGGGCGTCGTCGCTGTATTGTCGTATTCAGTGGCGGAAACTACAAATCAGCCAGGAAAAACGGCCACCATCGAGATGTATGCGCCAAGCTCGTACAATGACACCGTTACCGGCGAGACACTCTCCAGTGTGTCCGAGAAGAGCGAGTCCTACTCCAATGAGGGCAGTCAACCGGAATATATTGTGAGTACATAGTGCAAACAGAAAGAAAGATACTCGTCCATATTCTCGTATATATACATATCTCTATACTTACATACATAGTTACCATAGTGGCGGACACACAATTTGTTAGCTTACATATTTTTGGTACCCTTGATTGAAATTGAGGTTTCATTATGTGTTTATTCACCTCAAATATAATAATAGAGTGCCATATACTTCCCAATATTATCAGCTATAAAAGTCTAAAACTTGCAATTTAACACTAATTCTGCAAATATCGAAGAAATTGTGAATATAAGCATGGTGAATATTTTTAAAACTTCCTATATAATCATTACAAATTTTAAATGAGATTTAAGTTTTACAAAAGAGCAAGTGTTTTAATATTTTCACATATTAGAATAATCACATAATTGAGAAAAGAAAGAAATTTTATTTAGCAGAATATTCAACAATTAATGTTTGTATTGAAAATCATGTGAAAGAGTATCTCAAAGTCAATATACCTTGCTCAGCTATGTATGTTTTTTTTTACCCTGCCTGAATACGCAATTGCTGAATGCAAATAGTAACATGAAAAAGGAACAGTTGAATTTTTAAAATTATTCAGACTTGGGATATGCTGGAATAAATGCAAAGCATTCAAGTGCTTTATTAGTGCTTCAAAAAACGGCAGCGCGCTTAAAATTACAATTCAAGGCCGGAAGCTGCTCTGTGCTGTTGACCCCGAAAAACAAACTTTACTGCTGCTGATGAACAGCAGTAGAAGCAGCAACAACTCAAAAGGCTAACGGAAGTGCGCACCAACCAGCCGGAAGTGGCATGCCGCCATTGCCGCTAAGACGTTGTGATTAATTACGCGACGCTGATGATGATAATGATGAGCGAGGCAACGATAACAACAATGACTAAGATGCTGCAAACAAATCGTTTCAAATTATTAAAATCATTTATTATCAACGTAATCTGCAGCCGCCAAGAACCACAAAAACAACAACAACAACAAGAACAGCGCTAATAACAATAAAAACTCCAAGCAAATGCCGCCCAATGTCACACTGCAGAGCAAAATACGGCCGCCTTTGGTTATAAATCAGCGTTGCGTATACGCAATGTGAGCATTTTGCCTTCGGCAATGGCTGCAAGGCGTGTGTGTCGCCACTGTCATTGCGACTGTCAATTATGTTCCTACATTTTCAGCAGTCCTCTTGAATGGTGCACAAGAAATGAGCTGTAAGGCATAATTACACAGCGTTAGTGTAAAAACAGAAAATTAGAAATTGATATTATAAAATCAAATAAGGCAGGAAGCTAAAGGAATGCCGCCCCTAATTGAATTCATTGTTACTATTCCTACTCGTCTCATCATATTTTTGTTTCATTTATTCACTCCTAATGCTCAGAAACACACATTCTTTCCTTTCGACAGGACGAGGCACGCAAAAAAGCGGCATCAACATATCTGGTCGAGAATACGGACATGCCACCGCCAAGATATCAAAAGGACGGCACACTGCCAACATTATATCCAAATAACATGGGTATGTAGCGATTTCTGATTATATATGTCAATTAGCACTTAGCTTTAAATATTCAAGTGTCGATTATGATTTGTAATGACTTGTAAGTATAAAATTATATTTCAAATAAGCAGTCAACTAGCCTTTTAAAAGTATCCAGCTTCATAGCCTCTATACAAACCTATTCTATTTCGCAAAATAATAATAATAATAATACTATAATATATAACATAGGAACATAATTTGTATTACTATATATATTCCAATTTTGTTGAGGAATTAATAAATTTGTGAGATAAAGCGACAAAAGTGCTGCTGCCAAATGGAAAATCCTTTATAAAAGAGCTGTACATTTTCCCATCACGCAGCCAAGAATTTTGAACTGCGGTGCAAAATTGCACTTATTTTTCAATGCATTTTTTTAAGTTACCTTCAATCTTTTTTTTTCTTTGCTGTCCAATGCCTTTGAACGAAGTTTGACACTTTACAGCGAATAAAAAACGTTTTAGATAATTAACTTTCAGTCAAAACAAAGCTCGAAGTTGGAACTTCTAAGCGAGCTCAACTCTCACGTTCGACGTCCTCTGGCGTTTCCATTCGCGATTCTTTTTTTTCGACCCCTCCACTCTCAGCTGCACTCATTGCCCGATTTTATGCCATGATTGCAGCGCAATCAAAGCTTTTTCAAGCGTCCAACAAAAAATAAAAATCCATGTAAAAAATGGCAATCGTCGAAATACATAAAGAAAAACGAAAAAGAATCGGCGAAGGGGGATGGAAAGTGGAAAACTAGTGGCTTGCGAGCTGAAAATTCAATTTCAATGCAACAACTCAAGCTTCTTGCTTAATTGTAATTGAGCAACAGAGTTTTTCACTAGTCTTGATTTTCAATGGCAGCCCTACCACCATGCACATACAAGTACATATAAATATGTATATATACTTGTAGATGTATAGCACATGTATTTACTTTAGCCAGTGCAGCAAATCACGTTTTGGTTTTTTAATACTACTATTTTAAAAACGTGCTCAAAACAAATACAATTTGAGCAAAATGTGTTAAACAATGAAATATAAAATATACGTAGCTCGAAATTATAAAAATAACAGCTGAGGTATGCTGCGCCAAGAATTTCATAATTGAAACAATATTATTAGCCATAACGACCATTGTACGCAGCTAACCAATTCCGCTGTGTTCCGACATCTAGTATCTTGAATGGCATGTTACTTACCTGCTGAACGCGGACTAAGATAAACATTGCAATAATAACAACTGCCAAAAAGTTTAGATAAAAAGGCAAGGTAAAACCTGAAACGGAAGCAAATGCATTTGAAATGCAAAAGTGTAAAAATAATAAAAATACATTAGCTGCAAGAACTTGAGTGTGAAGCCCTTTAAATAGGAAATGGGAGAGAGTGCAAGTATTCTTGGGTATGCCAGCAATGTCCGACCTCTTAAAAAATGAAACACAATTACTTTGCGACAGAGAGTTTGGCAAGTGTGATGACACATCACAAAAGCTGGAACAACAACGCACCGGAGAGCAAAGAAATGAAAACAAATGAATGATGTATAAAAAATAAATGTATTAGCATTTTAAGATGAAGCTTCTTGAAATAGATTAGCCCCCAACGAAACCTCTAAATCTCATGCACATACATACTTTCGTACTTAAAATTCTGCCATTCTTGCAAAAGGCAAAAATAAACAACAAAGTATTTTAAATAGAAAGTAGGAGCCAAACAAAAAACAAACTCTTGCAGAGAAAGAAAAAGAAACAAAGGGGAGAAAGAAATGCAAAAGAATGCCACGTGGCATAAAAATGAAAATGCCTGCCCACAACTAATTCTCATACACGCAAAGAAGCATTGTATGGCGTCGCATTCTCGATATAATGCAGACCGAGACATTTCCAGGCGAGTATGCAAAAGGATTAGGTAACTGATAATCCTGTGGACTATCAAACGATTCAACGATTCGTAAATACTATAGTATATATAGTATTATATTCGTTAATTGACTACTCCAGCTCATCTTAGCAGCAGCCCATTATTATACTCATTATTGACATTAAACAAAATAAAATCTCCCCAACAACATTTTGAAGCAAAGAAATAGATCTCTGTTATTTATTTATTATATTCATCATGAAAATTTGGAATAAATAATTTCATTTGGAAAAATCTATTACATACACATTGTCTATTGAATTTGTGAATATATTTGTGTGTATATATGTGTGTCCCCTATAACAATATCGTGTTACGTATGCCACGCCGTTAAGTATTTTACTTGCTTTCATACGAAAGTTCCAATGGAGGAAGGTCAGAAACGTACATTTTTAATGCATTAAAGACCCATTAACAAAAGCGCAAATACTAGCAAATTCACGTAGTTTCGGTAAAATTTTTAATTTCATGTTTTTAAAGCAAGTAACGAAAAAATGACAGTAGCAATGTGCGATGATGGTGCGTCACATTTTTAATGAGACACTTTTCAGCAAGTCAACAGCAGCGTTAATGAGCAGTGAGAAAAAAGGTAGGGAGACGACTCCGCACATGTTGGTTGGCGGGTTGGTTATTTCGTTGGATGTTGCAACAAGTAACTCCAACAGCCTGTGGAGAACCGTACGTGTAGGCGATACAAATCTAAAGCTGCAAATGTGGAAAGGCATCTATAGTGAAAAGAGCTCGCTTGCTTACAAATTGCAGCAACAAGATTGGGTTGACCTTTTTTGGTTTTTGGAAGGGTGCATTAACAAAGGATGCAACTAGCCCAAGGGCAAGGTACTAGAGCGGCTGGGGCGTGTCAGTTGGGGTAGATGTAATTGAAGCAACGCGTGCGTAAGTAGGTGACAGATACGCTGACAGTAGATTGCGAATCGTGACAAGCAAGCACAGATGTTGTAACGGGACATGCCCAGAGAGCGAATTTGTCATAAATGCTCCCAACACATTTGGCAGCAATACAAATGGTGTCATACAGAAACTATAACTGTTGCTAGTTCCTAGAAAGTCACAACTACTTCCACATATAGCTTAAATAAGCAATGAATCAGCGTATTGCAGTTATAAAAATTATTGGCATATTAAATTGGTTGTGTAACGAAACTCTACAAAGATCTCTAGAATACGAATTCATTAAAATGAAGGAGCTTTAGAGTTCACCGTTGTAAAAAAATATTTGTTTTCCGATTTTTTTGTTATATTACTATGTTATTCTTTTCACTACGGTTATCGTTTCATCCAGATATTCGATAGTATTCGATAGTTAATGAATTAACACGTCAATCACCAACTTAGTAGCGATGTCAATTTATTATTTAATACAATTAATTGGCTGTAACCTCTTTTTATATTGCCCGTAAGGGCAATCTCTAAATTTATTAAATAAAAAAATGCGTTCCTTTTACATTAGCAAACCCTTATAATTGGCGTTACTTTGCTAACCCATACTGCATATTAGAAGTGCCCCCAAGCAAGAGGGGAGAAATTGTTACATAAAGACTCTAATTGAAAATATTTTCCTATTAAAACCAGATATGTAAATCAATACGAACAAATCTTGTGCAACTTTAAGCCCATCGCAGGGAAAGAAGAACCGTTGATTAAGTACATTGATAATCACGTTTCGGAGCCATTAGTCTTTGACTATTATCTACGCTACTTACGCAATAGATGGCATTAGTACAGAATACAACCGGTGCCATTAATTAATTACCTACAAGATTGAGTTGCAAGCTGCGTAAGACTTGTTCTTCTCTCTTAGCTTTCACATCACTTCCGGTTGCAGTAATTTTTTCTCTTTTTTTTTTTTTTGCTGTTAAGTATTTTTGCCTGCTTAATTTTTTTGCCACAGCCAAATATTCGTCTGTGGAGTCCCTTGCTATTAATATGAAATGAATTAGAACAATTTCTGGCTGGCATGTAAATATTTATTGTACTATATATGCCGCTATATATTCCATTTGCTTTGATTGGCATTTGAAACTGTTGCACAGCTCGTAAGCTCGAAAAGTAACAAAAAGTTATGCATTCGCACAAAACATAAAACATAAATAGTAAGTACTTGTATATGTGTGCGTGCTTGTTTAATGATGCGCCTCATATTGATTACGCGCTGTTTATTCAGCTGCCTGACATCAGAGACTCCAATTCGGCTTTTCAGCGATTGTTGCCTCTTCTTGATCGAAAAATCAATAATTCATGAGCGTGCGTGCTTTTTTTTAATACAATACAATACAATACGAACATACTTACATACATACTACAATATGCAAAATAAACAAGCCACAAAATGAACAAGAGCATCAATGGGCACAGGAGCAATGGCAGTCATGGCAGTCATGCTTGTGGTGATGCGCCTCTTCAATTTGTCGTTGTCACCACAACGGCGAAAACGTACCCGAACGCCGCAGCTACAGCCGTCTGAATTTTCTTAACAAAATTATTGTTGCCTACTTTTCTGGGTGCGCCATTTGAAACCCAATCCCAAAACAAGAGCATCTGTGAGCATTTTGGAGTGTTTATCTTTGTTCCTGTTGATGTTACCATTTTTGTTGTTTCTGTGTTACCGTTATATATATATATATATATATATATATATATATATATATATATATATATATATATATATATATATATATATATATATATATATATATATATATATATATATATACATGTTATTTTGTGCTCTTGTCTCAGTCTATTTTACAAGTTATTAGTTACGTTTGTGGCTTTCACGCCTTTTCAAGTGACAGCGGAATGTGAGTTTCTCAGAGCTGGCACTGAAGGGACTGAACAATTTATGAATTTCAATTGCAAATGATTAAATGTACCTATTTTGAAGATTACCTATTTCGAGCTGGCATATCTTTGACTTGAGTAAATTTTTAATTTAAACTGTCCAACAAAAACTACTTTATCATAAAACAGTTAGTAATGAAACCGTTTATCTTTTTAAAACAAAGATGTGAAACAAAATTAGGGTGAAAGAAAAGTAATTTAGATTCTAACAGAAATTGCTTAGTTCCGTAAGTTCATATCAGAACTTTGCTATCTAAAATATAATAGAAATAGGTATCTAAAGCATTTGTTTTTTTATTATTTTATGTATAGTTATGTATATAAATTAGGTTAGTTAGATGTGCTGTTGCAAGTGTGCTTGAGTTTTAAGTTTGAAGTGCGTTTTGCTGGTAATTGTTTTAAGGTGATGCTGTAGATCGTTCCACAGCGGAGCAGCGAATATGAAGAAATGCTTTTCCGAGCTTGATAATTTGTATCTAGTGGAGAGCAAATTATTTTCTCTTCGTGACGTACGATTGGACTAGGTTTATTGCTGTGTCCGAGAAGTTATATAGCCTTTTCAATTTGGTCTGTCCGTCCGTATGAACACCTGGATCTCAGGGACTATAAGAGCTAGAGATACCAAATTTTGCACAAAGATGGCTTATGTGTGTACGCTGTGCAAGTTTGTTTGATTTTTTGATTTTCCCCCCACTTCCCCCCTGTGGGGGGTTTTCCCGATTTTTCATTCGTATAATTGCCTATATCTCGGAGACTATAAGACCTAGGAACACCAAAGTTTAGTCCAAGATGCCTTATGTGAATTCGCAAAAAATGTGTATTTTGGAATTTCCTTCCCTCCCCCCTCTCCCCCGCAAATCGTAACTCCCGTAATTCTTCGAATTTCGAACTCAAACTTGTTAGTGATTATAAGTCCAAATGCCAAGTTTCATAATGATAGGCCGATTTAAAAGGAAGTCATAGCCATATATGTGCATAAGACCAAGCAGTGCCCGCAGCTATTGTTGTTGTTACTGCTGTGCTCAGGCACAAGAGACATACACAGACATACACAGACACACGCATACACGCATAATTATTCTACACATATGTACAGAGTATTTCAAAGTCGGGATACCCGGCTTTATCTTTTCTACTTGTTAATAAAGTAATTTTTTCAGTATTGATGTGTAGGTCTATACAGAATTTCTGTTATCGGGCCAACCATTTGTTTTATGCTAAGGAACCTTGTTGAGTGGTTCATGCCCAAGCTCATGCTCTCACAATCTCTGACTTGATGCTTCATGTGGCTTATCAGCCAAAAAATGCAATGGTATTATCTTAATCGTACCATGCACAGGGGGGCAACATTGCAACATTTGACTTTTATCACCTGACGACATGTTGAGGCCCATGCTCGCTCAGCTCGCTGTACGAGAACTCGCTCAGCTCGTTCCAATTAATGGCACTCGTTTTTATTTCTTTCCAAACGTTTGCACGTGAAATGAACCAGAAAGCAGCCAAGTGTTACAGCTACGTCGATGCAACCTGCATGGATGTATGGATATAGCCAACTATGTGTGCGTCTGTTTGTATTTATGTTTGTATGTTTGCCAGCTTCCCCCTTGGCACTGTTGCTGTTTTCGTTAGCATTACCGCTTTTTCGCCCTCTACCGGCCCACACAAATTCCATTTGCAAGTTCCTCTTTGGCCGTGTGCTTTACTGTATGTGTAGTTGTTGTTGCTATTCACATGCTTCCATAAATAAATGTGTCATTTACAGTTTTGAAATTGAAATTCTGCTCTCCTATTGCGGTCGGGCCAAAAAGACTCATTCTCACTTTACTGCTGCTATACTATTATTTGTGGTTGTTGTAATTGCTGCGACCCTCTGAAACCTTCAGAGCCATAAAAAATCAATGAAGCTCAATATTTACTACCAACTCACTTAGTTTGGCCAATCTTATTTCAACACGCATTGTGGACGGGTACTTAAACTCGAGCGTAGCACAATGTAGGTAACAAATTTTCAAATTAAATTTTCATCAGGTTGGCAATGGTTGCTCGGACAGCCATGTTGTTTCCCTTTGCGTGTCTCCCACAATAACGACTTCAATGAAATGCAAATTGACTTTTCTCACACATACGTGCATACCGTGTAGTTGTGTATACAAAGAAACGTGCTCGCAATTGGCGCTCGATCAGCCTTTGCATTGGAACAGAAAACTGATTTAATGGAGGTTGGGGATATGTTTATGTTCCCCTTGTTGCTGGCTTCACTGCACTTGACTGCATACGCATACGTATGAATATATTTGTTACTAATTATTAAATATTAAAAAATGAACTAACTAAAAAGTTATGCAAACTTAAGTTTCATCAATTTGTGCCTGAAAGTATACAAATACTTGATCAGCATGGCAAGACGACTCGAATTAGGTATTTCTGTCTGTATGTACGTATGTGTGTCTGTCCGTCTGTATAAACTCCTAGATCTTAGAGACTATAAGCACTAGAGACAGCAAATTTTGTACATACTAGATGCCATATAGACACAGACAGGGCTAAATCGACTCACGGAGCCACGGAGCTGAAAAATGTAACAGGCAGAGGAGGCGTGGCAGACCCCACAAAGTATATATATTCTTGATCAGCATGACAAGATGAGTCGATTTAGCCCTGTCTGTCTGTCTGTCTGTCCGTCTGTCCGTCCGTCCGTCCGTATGATCACCTAGATCTCAGAGACTATAAGAGATAGAGACACCAAATTTTGCAGAAAGATGCGTTATGTGTGTATTCTATACGAGTTTGTTTTATTTTTTTTATTTTCCCCCCCACTTCCCCCTATGGAGGTTTTCCCGATTTTTCATTCGTATAATCGCCTATATCTCGGAGACTATAAGACCTAGGAACACCAAATTTTAGTCCAAGATGCCTTATGTTAATACGCAGAAAATTTTGGAATTTCCCTCCCTCCCCCATCTCCCATGCAAATTTTCTAACTCCCGTAATTCTTGGAATTTCGAACTAAACTATTTTGCAAATACCCCCAGTTAGTTATTATGTGTCCGTATGCCAAGTTTCACTATGATAGACCGATTTAACAAGAAGTTATAGCCATAAATATATTTGCTGCTGCAGCGCTGCCCACGACTGTTGTTGATGCTGGTGCTTTAGTTGACTGCACACATGTTTACACAGACACGAATAGATGCGCTTAGGCATACATACACTCGCACAGACGCAATTGCTATGTAAATGTGCAACACCCTTTACGTGAGTTCGAATACCAAGAAAGGTAAAATCGATCAAAATTTTTTTTTTTTATTTTCTTAATTTTTTTTATTTTCTATAATTATTGTAAACATATGTACAGAGTATTTCAAAGTCGGGACACCCGACTTTAGATTTTTTACTTGTTTTATGTTACATACTTGTTGTACAGAGTATTTCAAAGTCGAGTCACAAGACTTTCAATATTTTTTTATTGCCTTGCATTAATTAGTTGAATACTATTTAAAACCAATGTTTAAATGTGTTAAACAAGGGTTACACGTAATTAAGACCACAAACGTAAAAAGAATATAGTTTAAGTAGTAATAATCCATTTTACTATAGAACTTCATGTTAAAAATAAATGTTTGTTCCTTAAATATTTCAGTGCAAGTCTAAAAGACTTAACTTATCTTTGTCACTTGCCAAATATGATAAAATTACTTTGTTATCCTCACCTATTTTATATGAATAGACATTTTTTGTCAACATTGTCGTCGCCAAGCTTTGTTTGTACTCAGCAATGAATTTCTCTTTATATTAATGTAACCACGACACAATGTTGTAACTTACAAGTACGAGTACATTGCCATTGCTAATCATGTTATCCTCTATCTATATGTTTACAGTGAACGCCTGCACATTGCCACACCCACGACACAATAATGGAAATGCAATTGTTGCAGCTGCCGCTGGTGTGCATATGTCGCGGGATGATCAGATGCTCATCAGCAAGGGCGTTTACATTCCGTCCCCATCGCCAGCACCGCCACCAGATGGTTCCTATTACAATATGAATAGCGACAGATATCTGTCATATCCGCCGATGGTAAGTACAAATGAAATTTGCCCCCACACTCATTTGAAAGTCACACGCATGCCAAGACATGCGCGACTGCTCTCCTTTAAGTCCACACATAATCCCAGCGTGTGAGCCAAGTCGCTGTATCTACTGCTGCATCAACTACAGCTTTAATTAC
The DNA here is from genome assembly GCF_003285725.1 of Scaptodrosophila lebanonensis. Lineage (NCBI taxonomy): Eukaryota > Metazoa > Arthropoda > Insecta > Diptera > Drosophilidae > Scaptodrosophila > Scaptodrosophila lebanonensis. The sequence continues at coordinate 205,936 of NW_022060529.1, forward strand.
CCATCAGCCCTGCTTTATCCTTGGCAGATAACGTGGCACCCTCCATGTTGCGATTTAAGCAATCAACTTTTGTCTAAGCTTCTGCGCTCCCTGTCGCTCATTGTTGCCCACCCCCATGAATTATTTCGCCGAATTAGCTGGCATTGTATGCACATGGCTCTACTGGATTTTTCACATAACAGCACAGAGAGAACAGCCCTTGCAATATGTATATTAATATAATGTATATAAACGGTATACACGAGATATCTGAGAAAGTCACGGGTGTTATCAGGACTTATTCACATTGAATTTCATCATTTTCCAAAAACAATACGATATTACTTTTTTCTTCGCCTGAAACTGTTGTTGATTGTACCTGAATTTGACTTAATATATAGTTTAATAGCTAAACAATGCAAATGAGTTCGTAAAATATTCCCAATCGTCATTTAAAAGGTTACTGTATATATACAAATTATTATTTCTTGACATTTGGTGAGAGATTGCGTGAAGGACAAATTTATTAGCAGACATCACTCCACCAAATCGGCTGTGTACATCGCCAAAGTCAGAATATATTAAAAATTCATAGAGGAAATCCGAAAACACTCATTTATAAAGCTACACCCACGGTACTGTCAATTCCTTCACGCTTCCACTAAGCTGACTTGGCAGCCATTTAACGCGCTTCGACTTTTATAATCCGCATGGCGTATGCAACATGCAACACAGTAAAGACAAATGACAAACTTTAAAAGTATTACTATAAGTAAGCTACGCAAGTAAAGTCTGCGCTGTGTTTAGCTTGCTTATTGTCATTGTTGCTGTTGTTGTTTGCACTGCTGCCTGCACTTGCAAAAGCAAACATTATTTTCTCAAGACAACAATTTAATATTACGCATACGCAACGTATGGCGGTAGCTGGAGCAGCACAGTCACCGGCAAAGGGAATGGCAACGTTTACGACAGCGATGGCGATATATCGCAATCCCCATGTGTGTCTGCGTGTTTGTGTGTCCTGCATCCTGCGTCTTGCGTCATGTGTGTCTACGTGTCGCTTCATTACATTCTACAAAGTTTTTCTACCGCGTCACTCATAAAACGACTTCGCTCGGTGCTGCCTGAGAAAGAAGGGCGGTCACAGGGCGTGTTACCGAGATTTTGATATGGCGCGCGCTTTCGTAAAATATGAACAGCCCAAGACGACGCCCAAGTGAACAAAATGCGGCTAGTCAGGAAAAGTTAAGTCAAGAAACGCATATTTACGCTCATTTGCTGTTGATGTGCAGTTTGCTGCCGATGTTGGCTCATGTTGTGTATGTAAGATGCAACTCTGGTAAATTAAATAAACGAGAATCCTTCATTCAATAAATATCTCACCTTTGCTGATAAGTACGCATGTACTTTACACATGTATAGTAAAAGCGCAAAACAATGTCTTCCACAAATGTCAATATTTCCAAAATATTGGGTACATTTCGGTTAATAATATCAACAATTTTGAGGATCATATTTAATATTGATTTTATATGAAACTCGTTCTTCTTTTTAACTACGACAAATTAATTATATTTGAAATTCATCGTAGGTATTTACATATGTATATATAACTTTTTTCTGATTCCATCACACGTCCATCAAATAAACCGCCAATTTCTGTTACTGCTGCGGTTGCCGCTTTTCCTGTCGGTGTGGCTGTCTCTGTCCATTCACTTTATTAGATCTGCCACACCTAAGCGAAGGGGCTATGTGAAATTCTAACCCCAATACCACTAACCCATAGTTTCAATGGGCTGCGTCGGGAACGTGCCCAACAGTTTGGTCCTTGCTAGTGTCGCATTGGTAACCAATATAAATTCCACAAATTCACAATAAACATGAGAAAATCAATTTTTGGAATTTATTACCCTCGTTCTTTTTTAGGCAAAGCATTATTTTTTTATATGCCCCCACAAGCGCACACACACATACATACATATGTACATGTATATCATTTATTTTTATCCCTTGCTGTATGCTGACTTTTGACAAAGGGGTGCAAATGTGACAAGATAAGATGACACTCAACGTGGGCGGGCAGTTGACAGTCAGCTCCTGCCAAAACTGCACACAACCACAGACAATGTGCCGCTGTCAGCTAGAATTATGTGGCCTTGTCGAGGACGATGTCGTCGTCGTTGCCATCTGCAGACAACTACGGACATCAACATGCCAGAAAGGGCATGCAATAATTGTATAAATTAGATGCAGACCAGTTGCAAAACAGTTCTGGGGCAACAGCCATAATCTGATGATCATGTTTCCTTGAGGTGTAACTCAAAGTCGCAAAAGCTAGCTCATCAAATGCCGAAGGATATACCAGAGCTCGCCAAAGTTATTCCCATCAACACCCACACACTCAGAATCTTATTCACTCACAACATGGCTGCTAAGATAATAATATTTATGCTTGCAGCTGCTCATGTTTATGGCCTTTATACGATTTGTTAAGTTATTAAATTTGACCCAGACTTCGCTTTTCGTTTTTGCCCACACAACCGCCCTTACCTCCACAGCCACTCCTTCTGCGGCCGAATGCTGCTGCTGAATGCTTCTGCTGTTGTGACCAGCATTTTATATTGGTCTATCTCAGTTGGATAGGCTGTCCAGCCTGACTCCCCAACAGTTAAATGATATACTCGCCACTGCCAACGCCACAGCTATCACATCGCAACTAGAGCTATATGTGGCCCGATCTGCCCCTGCGCACCCCGCTACCTCTCCTGCACTCTATATTCCGCCATTGCACATGTTAGTCGGCCAACATGGGACTAAACCTTTTGTTTGCGGTTTTTAGTCAACGAGGGAGAAAAATTCAATTTCGGTTTAGTTGGTCAACAATGCCATTCTGTCTGTGTATGTGCGATTGTAGACTTGCTCGTGAGAGCAGATTTTCGTCCCATTCATATAAGAAATGTTTAGTAGAGCCAAAATTGAATTATTTGATAAACATCATTAGAAAAATTACAAAATATATACACTTTGTGCTTTTGCAGTTTCTATAGTATTGCCTTTGTTGTTGTGGTTGTTGTTACTGCTGCTCCTGCGGCTTCGTCTGTGGCTTTTGAAAACATTTACCACACACTAAATTACTTTTGTTGTGCACAGCTGTCCAAGTTGGCATTGAGAGCGAAGAAAAAAACCTAATAAATAAATACATTACAAAACAATTTATAAAAGCAAATCAAATTAAATTTCAATTGAGTACTTGATAAAAAACAATACAATATGGCAATGCTTTTCGCTTTATTTCATAATACTAATAAAACAAATACAGTTGTAAATCGAAGCATTACGTATCATTAATTATGAATACCCTATTTTATTCTTTAATCTTTATTTAATTCCTGTCCTGGATTGGCAATTATTAAATTTTATGAGCAGTGTGAAATTTCAATCATGCTGCAGAAAAAATTTCACTGTGGAATTCGTGCTAGCTCGTTGAGCTATGCCAGGCCCCCAATATAGTACATAATGAAAACTTAGTTTTTTATTGTTATTAATAATTATTGTGTTGCGAATCGCCGATTCAGCTTTGGCCTTAACGCGACTGTTTTATATTTATTTTAAAGAATTTAAGACTGCACCACGATTGGAACCTCGTTGATCTATGGATTTTAAAGCGATTTTCAAAACTGTCTACACTGAGGTAGAGTTGTAAAAACATCGATGTTCACCAACATGCACTTCAATTTTACTTTTCAAATATCTATACATTGTTTACGTCCACGTTCACTATCAACACCACTACTCGCAAAACTATTTCATTAATAAAACAAGAAAGAAATGCTAAAGTCGAGAGGGCTCAACTCTTAAACTACTACTGTACTACCCCACAAAAAAATTAATCAATTAATTAATTTAAAAATTTTGCGGGGGAGTGTGGGGGTGTATCAGGAAAAAAAAACACAAACAGGCGGACAGACGGACATGGCTATATCGCCTCGACTTGTCATCCTGATCAATGATATATATACTTTGTGGGGTCTGCCACGCCCCCTTCTGTGCGTTACATACATTTTATCCTTTGAGTAAAGGCTATAAAAATTAAGAAAATTAAAAAAAAGATTTTTAAAAATTTTGATAATTTTTACCTCCGTTGGTATTCGGTATAAATGCACATGCGTCTATGCGTGTCTATGCATGTTTGTGTATATCTGTGTATGTCTCATGTGCCTATGGAAAACAGCAGCAACAACAACAACAGGTGCAGGCAGTGCTTGGGCAAAATAACATATATGACAATAACTTCCTGTTAAATCGGCTTATCTTAATGAAACTTGGCAACGTACTCATGATCATCACTGAAAAATTCCAAAAAATACGGGAGTTATGAAAAATTAGTAATTGCGGGGGAGAAGGAGGAGGAAGGGAAATTCCAAAATGTTCTGCGTATTCACATATTTGAAAAAATTGTCTCTAGCTCTTTTCGAAAAGGACTCGGTATTGGCAACTAAAACATCGATGTTTTCGATATTGTCCAAACATCGATATATCGATGTTGATATCGATGTTTTTCCAGCTCTACGCTGAGATACACAAAAATTTTCGTTTATTTTCTTTCTTATAATTGGAGGCGTGGCAGACCCCACAAAGTATATATATTATTGATCAGTATGACAAGTCGAGTCGATATAGCCATGTCCGTCTGTCCGTCCGTCTGTATGAACGCAAGGATCTCAGCAAGTACAAGAGCAAGAATAACCAAACTGAGTATCCAGGACGACGCAGAGACACGATTCTGATGTATGTAAATGTATGTTGAAACTGTACATGTGTGCATTTACATTTACATCAGAATCGTATATTGGTTATAAATTTCTTTCTAATCTACCTATCATAATAAAACTTTAGATACGGATATATAATCACTAACTACCAAATTTTTGATCAAAATTCCAAGAATATCGGGAGTTATAGAAAATTGCGAATAGCAGGAAAATGGAGGGGTGCATCGGGAAAAATGACCAAACAAGTTTGGTTATTCTAGCTCTTATACTTTCTGAGATCCTTGCATTCATACAGAAAGACGGACAGACGGACATGGCTATATCGACTGGGCTTGTCATCCTGATCAAGAATATATGTACTTTGTGGGGTCTGCCACGCCTCCTTTGGTGTGTTACATGTACACTCGCACAAAACTGTGCGTTCCAAAGTAAACAGGACTTTTTGAATCTAGCGCCCCCTGGTGGCGCTATCTACAGGGTGCGCCATCTTTTATGTCGGTATGCAAACATTGAATATCCTTGAAAATAAACAACCGATTTTCAAGTATGAGATATTTTTATTTAATTTAGTTCTGTATAGGATATTCAATGTTTGCATACCGACATAAAAGATGGCGCACCCTGTATATGTCGACTGATGCGTCGACTATTTTTATCGGCTATTTTTATCGATTGTCCAGTGAGAATTTCATGACATTTCATAGATTGGAAGTGAAGTTATTGCGTTTTAAGTGTCAGTATGTTTGTGTTATCGGTGCGAAAATGAGCTTCGAACACAGAGCCAACATTAAATTTTGGTTTAAAATTGGTAAAACTTTTACCGAAACGTTTCAATTGATGGAACAAGTTTATGGCGATGATTGCCTATCCCGTAGAAGTGTGCACGAGTGGTTTCAGCGTTTTCAAAGTGCACATATCCAAAACATCGATTTATCGCATTTTAACCGAACATTTGGGCTTACGAAAGGTGTGTGCGTGGTTTGTTCCGCACAAATTGACTGACGACCAAAAATTGCTCAGAATCCGTCTCATCGATCGACATACTGGCGGCCATACCTGTCAACGAGCTAAAACGCTCGTTCGACATGCTTTTGGATCGTGCAAAAATTTGTATTGAAGCAGAAGGAGACTATTTTGAATAAAATAAATTGATTTTGCCGAAAAACCCATTTGTTCTGTTTTTTTTTAAAAAGTCCTGTTTACTTTGGAACGCACCTTGTACCCTTTTACCCTTTGGGTACAGGGTATAAAAAGACAATCGCACAAAAGGGGATCTTGTTGCACTTCGTCGTGCTGATCATATAACAAGTGGCTTACCATTCTTTCTTTACAACCTTATACGCCAAAAATAGTTTACAGTTAATTAATTCGCTTGTGACGGTTTTTTGTTATCTGTCGTTTGTTCTAAGTGATACGCTCTATTCGAGAACATCCTGAGTATTGCTAGTCCACATTTAATAATATTTTCGATGTTTCCTCTCATCTTAATTGTCCTTGGAAGGCGAACACATGAGAATTTGTTCATAGATGCAAGCAATTCAAACTTTTCAACGCACTTCTCTTCAAACTGTAACCAAAACTAGAAATGCTGCAAACTTTAACTGAAACATGCGGGCCACAGGTTGCTCGAAAGTTAGGTCAAGTGCTAGTCGATTTTGTGCGCACGTCTTTTACATTGGCATGATTGCCCGCCCATATGCAGCCCGCAGCGCACAACGCGCATAAATTACATGAAAAACTGCACACATACACACACACACACTGAACCACTAGCATCGCCTGATTGATGATGCCAAGCGGCGCAAACTACGTGGGCGTTGCCAGCTATAGTAGTCCAAAAGCCAAGTCATTGCTATATTAGCGCCAGTCCTGCGACTGACAGCTTGAAAATCACTGCGAATTGAATGCAGCTCGTTGTGCCATTCTGTCGGAGGCTACATACAAGTAAGCCGGCGCACTTAGGTTGACCAACGCATAGGGATTGAGCTTGGCGCTTAACCGATCAATGAAATAATGTCCACTGATAAAATGAAATATATGTCTTTTCACAATAAACTGTTGGTAAAAGCACTTTATACGATTCTCAAATTCAAAGATTATTTCCCCACGCTTAATCCAATAAATTCACACGCCATCAAAGACAACAGACAAAGTCTATGTCAGATTTTTAGCCAGCCCTAGCTACAACAAGTAGAAAAATTAAAGTCGGATGTCCTGACTTTGAAATACTCTGTACATATATGTAGAATAATTGTAGAAATAAAAAATAATAATTTATAAAAATAATAAAATAATATGTACTTTGTGGGGTCGGCCTGTTACAGTTTTCACCTCCCACAAACCTAATATACTCTTGTACATTTCATGTATAGTTTCTGCTTATGAACTTAATTTCCAGAACTTGCTTTGATCACGCTTTCCTATAGTAATGTTCAATTATTCTAGCTCTTTTAGGTTCGAGATCCTTTCGTTCACACAGACAGACTGAGTGAGTTTCCCTGTATATACATACTTACGTAGCGTAACCAGGGACAGCAACTAGCAGTTGTAAAATGGTTAACTTTGCTTAACTTGAAAGTCAAATACGTCAGATAAGACAAGGTCGAGCCGTAACCACTAAATATATAGTACAACATTTTATTCAGAATATTTACCATTTACACCACTGTCATATCATTTTCCGGAGTTATGTATAAGCAGTAAAAATGCAACATGTGTTCTCTTACAGCAGTAACTAAAAGTAGTAACAACTGAAATCATGATTTTAAAAAAACATGAAACAAATCTCACTAATCATCTTCTCATATCAGTATGCGTACAGCCGTATAGAAGAGTACAAGACTGATATCGATATAAGCCCTTTCAGAGTTTAGTGCCAAAAGGCACACAGAGTGGTCAACCAAATGCAATTTAGAACAAGTTGTGGGCAATAGTTAAGGCCGCAGCTCATGAGTGTGTGTGTGTGTGCTCGTTTCCGACCAGCTTGTAACTATTTAAGCGGCAATTTGTAATTTTATTGCCAACTGCGTTCGACGAAAACTTTCCTTTGGACACCCACGTGCCACCCTCTCAACTCACTTGATGCTGTTGTTAAGTTAAATGCCAGGCTCTTATAGCCTGTGCTCTTCAAAAATGTTTCGCACACTATTTGCTATGCTCATCGTTCCGTGTTCCATGGGCATGAATGAGACATGCTAGTATTTATATTTTGGGGCAGTACGTGCATTTGAACATAAGTTTGTCGTTTTGTACTTGCCCATTACCACTCCCCTGCTACCTTCAACTGCTGCTAGCAAGGACAACTTAACCACAGCTAGCTCATTTTGTTAGCGAGAATTTGGCACAGTTTGAAATTCAATTAGTTTTGGTGCGGGCATTCGGCATTGTTTCACAGTTGGCAGTTGCCACATCCCAGTTGTTTCTTAGTGTCGACGGGCCTTTGACTTTTTAGCCAAAACACGTACGTAACGCTGACACGTTGGGAACACCAGGAAGGCAGCTATATAACTCAATTTTGTGGATGTGTGTGTTTGGGTTTAAACTTTAAGACAAGCTGCTTTAGAAAACTTCAGCTTTATACATATGCATATCGATCTGAGTGGCAATATAAAGTATACGCACTGTTGCCGATATACTCGTATACGTATAAAAAACAAATTGAAGCTATAGAATTTAATTTTCTAGAACTTGGCATACATTTTTCATACACTTTTTCACTGTCGCAGTTAATGCGCAAAGTTCGGAGGCAATAAAAAGCACCCAACACACTGGTGGGAGTCACACATTTGATATTCTATTTACGCAAAATGAAGTCTGCACCGCTCTTGCCACATTACAACTTTAACAATAACCGACAATAATGAGCAGAGACGCCATGAAAAACACAAAATTAGCGCAATGCCGCATACACACCCATACAGTATATACAAGCGAAAGCCTTTAGGTGGCGCCGATGAGAGTTTGCCACAGGCCAAGAACCCCTTTGTAGCAGCTTGGCACACTCGAAGCTGGAAGCTGGACGCTAAACACTCGTATATACTTACCACAGCAGTAGCGACAGCCAACGCCATTATCCGCTACCCATCCTTGGCTTTCAAGCAACAAATTGTTGGCTTTGCCTCGGACCATTCGCTATCAAGAAAGCGTTGCTATCCAACCCTAAACTCAACTCTCATGACAAAACTCAGCTAGAACTTTTCGTTAAAGACAATTTAACTTTGTAAACTGATACAAAATGTCCGCCTTGGTATACTTAAGTCCTTTTACCCTAAACTGCTTCAATGCCTTGTCCGCGTGCCCTGCACCCACTCGCCTGTAAGACTGCCGCCTGACTGCCTGCTTTCTTTGTTAATCACGACATATATATATATATGTATGTATATGTATGTGTTGGTGTGTGTGCAGAGCTAATGTGTTGTTGGATACTTCCACAATTGCTTAGTTTCTAGTTAGTTAGCTACGCAACATCCATACCAAAACTGATTTAAAGTCCACACACTACGTTTGGACACCAACAATTATATTGGTGACGCAATCATTTTCAAATTATGTAAATATTTTTTTCAGCTAAATCAATCTATATATAAAAAACAAGTAAAAAAGCTAAAGTCGGGTGTCCCGACTTTGAAATACTCTGTACATATGTTTAGAATAATTATAGAAATTAAAAAAAGTAAGAGAATTAAAAAATAAAATTTTTGATCGATTTTACCTCTTTTGGTATTTGAACTCTCGTAAAGGGTGTATAATTGCACATATACAAGCGTACACACATAACGCATCTTTGTTGAAAGTTTGGTGTCTCTACCTCTTATAGTCTCTGAGATCTCTGAGATCTGAGTCTCAGACAGACAGGTCTAATCGACTCGTCTCGTCATGCTGATCAAGAATATATACTTTGTGGGGTCTGCCATGCCTCCTTCTGCCTGTTGGATTTTCAGCTCCCACAAAACCTAATACAAGTATACTCTTGTACATTTTATGTACACAGTATAAAACTGCAGCTGAAAATGCCGATGAACGCGACAAACGTTTGCGAAAGGGCATCCACATCCACAACAAGAACGGAAGTCAAGGCTTCGGCAACCGCGCGATACGGCATCCACATCTGATCCATGAAACAGCAAAAGGCGGCGATGGTCATCCTTTGTACAGACGACGAAAGGTGGAAGACAGTGGGTACAGTGGATACGACAGTGGCAAATCTGCTCAATAACTGACTTGTGATCCAGATTCAGAAAATTCATGTTGTTTTATTTCAAGCATATGTATTTTTTGTGACTTTGTTAAAGCTACTATAGGGCGCACATACTCTATGTACATACAATATACAATCCGTTTTTACCAAATAGTTGAACTTTCATCGTGCACAAAAATTTGTTGTGTATGTGATAAATAAATGTCTTGAACTTTGCAACTTTTCAGTTCGCCTTTTGACGTTACAACAAAAGCAGGGACTGAAATTTTTCCAAAATATTATATTCTACTTCAATTGACATGACACTTTGTGTCACTTGGAAAATTGTTCCGCATACTGATGTCCAGTCCGCGCGAAAGGAGCAAGTTTATACGACTACGGGTATATTTACCCGCTCTCGTCCTTACTTTCTCCTTTACACTCTGTCACTCACACACAAAGCTAAGGAGTTACAACTTTTAAGTTGGTTGCTGCAGAAAACTAAACTTGAGCGAAGACTTGCGCGACTAATTGGAATATTAGGCAACAAGCGCAAGTTGCTTTTAATGTTGTTGTTTTTGCGAGGAAACTTAAGTCTGTTCTGCTGTATCGGGTGAAGGACAACAGCAACGTCATGGCGCAACTACGCACCATGACAACCTACTCCTATATACCAATTTAAATGCTCGCTAATTACGTTGAGAATGCTTCGTTTAATATTTACAGCTGAATGGTTGCTAACATAAAACTGCTGAGGAGTTAACGAATATGACTTGCACTAATCTGAAGGTTCGTTAAGAACTAAAAAGCTCCGCGACTTCAAATTGTTAACATTTCAGCGAAAATTAATATATAATTATATATCAATTGATAACAATACCGTAACATCCGTAAGTTATGGAAAATTCACAAATAGCGGGGGAGTGTGTGTTGCCTTAGGAAAAAAAAACTTGCCTTTTGGTTATTCTAACTCTTACTATGTATATACGATCCATCCGTTCATACAGATGGCCAGACAAATGGACAGGCGGACATAAATATATCGACTCGTCACGTCGTACTGATCAGCTACATACCTTTTGGGCAAAGGGAATAAATACACTTTTAAAGAAAAGAAACTCTTCCTTATTAGCCCACATATTTGAAATATGAAATATGTAAAAACTGAATATTTTCTATAACTTTATTCTTTGATTTCAGGAATATCCCACAGCAATGGATTTTGGAACACCGCCTCTGCCTCTAACACATCTACAACCAATAACGGTCACCTCCCAGGCGGCGTTACTGGCCACCAATGGGGGCGCCACCCTTATTGGCAATGGCACGGCCGGCGGCTCGGGCACACTACGTCGCGGCATCTTGCGCGGCGTTGTGGGCGTACCACCGCCCGATGTAACGCATCACACATCAGCCATCACAAGCATGAGCGGCGCTAGTCCTATGCAAATTCTGCACGATTTGCATCCCGTTAATCTGAGTGCGACAACCCTAACCACCAGCACCACCCTCAATGGCAGCATGACGACGGCGCTGCCCATTTCGACGGCCACACTACCCCGTCAGCCGCACAGCATACTTAAGGATCCCAATCGGAATAAGCAGCAACAACAGCAGCAGCAACAGTTGCTCAATGCTAGTATCGTTGGTGTGGGAGCACCGATGGGCAGCCTCCAAATCCTCAACCTGCCGCCTGCATCGATGGGTCTCGGCAGCAATCTGCTGATGACAACTAGCGCCACCTATGATCCGGCGACGCTGAGCAGCTTTAATGGTTCTGCGGCGGGCGTTCCCGTCAGCTACACAGATGCCGACGGGCATCTCGTATAGCTATAGGCTGAGACTGGGGATCACATAGCCGAGCCCCGGTATTGACTTGTACAATTGCCCAGCCCGGCCGTAAACTGCAAGTTAAATTCGCGTTCACACACATATGCATTCTGCAATTACAAATGTGTACACCCACATATACATACATACATGAATGCATACGTACATAGTATATCCATGAGTAGGAAGCTATTAACTGTATGTATGTGTGCGTAGTTAGTCAGTTAGTTTAGGTGCTTCTCTAACATTTGTTATGCCCCATCCATCCAAGACTACCCTACTACTACTATAACTACTACAAACCGCTGCCTTCGATCCAGTGGTAACATGAAATGCAGCTCTTAACAACAACAAAAACAATGTCGGTGATGATGAGAAAGGTACGCATATCTTTATACTCGCAGTGGCAAAACCAAGTGCTCATCTAGCCCGAGGCAGTAGCTTAATGAAAAAGGTATGACCAGAATTTAAAAAGTGTATGCACCATAAAAACTGATTACAAGTAGACTTCCATTTTCATCTCAACTTTTCACACATTTTCATAAATCTTAGGATCTAAATAAATGAACTAAATCGGAAAGAGTCTGTCCGATTTCAAGTTTCATAGGCCTAATTAAATAAGACTTAAAAAATATGATCAAATATTGGTTTTTCAAAAATATCCATTTATACTGGTACATATGCATCTCTTATACCATGACATTAACTACATGTCGAATTAGAAGGATCTGTTTGGATTATTCAGCTTCGAATGGATCGATATTATTTCATCACCTTTTCGTGTTGAACAAAATGAGTGAACAATGATTTACAAAACATATATGGCAAAGACCAAGATTTTTTTAATTCTTTCAAAAGTGCCATCGGCAAATAATTCAAATATTATAAATAATATTGTAATGATAGTTTTCAAAATTGCAAAATAAAAACAGATCGGATACATAATTTAAAAAATAATAAAATTTTGACCGAGTTTCGACTATACTAGATAGTACTACGATACTTGTAGTACTCTTTGGATTTTTATGTCATGCTCCCTGTCCGACCTCCTTACCTTATTCGCATATTTAAATCTCCTACAAAATTAGTTTATGCAAATTTTGTTAAATGAATCACAACCGGCATTCGGAGATGACTAAGAGACTTGAGCCTTTGCCAATACTAGAGGACACTCGTTATCCCTGGCAGGTCCTTCCACTGCGTAACGCAACGCACCACAATGTCTAACGTCAAATGCGTAATGCTTGCGTAACGCGTTTTAGAGTGCGAGCGCAGAGTTCATAGTAGTACGAGTAGATGAGGAGGTGAAATGGCTGGCTAAAAGGCATTTTGCATAGGGCATGCTTCGTGAGTTTTGCTAATTAGATTACAAGAACAGCAAGAACACCAAACAACAAGTGATATGAGCAGCCCTCAGTAAGTAGTTGCCGCCAGCCCATGTCGATGTAGAAAACAAACAGAAAATACAAAAAATAAAATAAAAAATAAGGCAACGTTAAAATTAGTTCATTGGAACGAAAAGCGCGGCAGCTGCTACCATGGCAGCGACATCAGCTATTTGACAGCTCCCTGGGGCGTGCTCAAGCTTAAGTTGGTCGACGGTCTAGGCACGGGTACGTGATTGCGTTGCGGCACACATCTCCCAAGTCCGATTGGCCCAAATGTTTTAAACTACCAAATATGTAGCAGCAGAGATTAGTTTGAGCAGCCGAAGTTAGTTTTCATGCTCATCTCCTAGAGTCAAGATTCTGCATATGCGTTGCCAGCATAAGCAGAGAACTCAAAGTTCAGAACAACACACCCACGGTAACAAAACACATTTGCTGTTAGATTCATTCACCAACTTAACAATAATATCAACATCTTCAAGCGCGCTATTCACACGCCCAGTCATCAACACACACACATTTAAGTATAGACATTATGTGCAGGCGCAACAAATATAATTCTGAAGCTTCTGCTTAAGCATTCAAAGGCATTTGTAGAAATGTCGGGAAACGGTGCTTAGCCAGAAACAGGCGCATACACCTACCCAGATACAGACGGGGAGATACAGAATCGCGTACATACGCACTTAGCACTCATAGTGTTTCCTTTGCCTCTTTATCTACATCTCTCCCTCTGCCTTCTCCAGCTGCGGCTGCCCTCGGATGAAACTTAAGTGTTTGCCGCACATAAACAGTTTTCATTTGCTGCTCGTCCCAGCTCAGTGAGCGTGACATGCCAATCTTAGAAACGTCATTAACTTCTGTTGCTGCCACTGCCACTGCTGCATATGATGACAATTCAACAGGAGTAGGAGAGCAGGAGCGAAGGAGAGCAGGATGTCACCAGTAATGTAAAACGTAAAACACATGCTCGCCAGCCACTCTTTGTTTGAAAAACCAGAGAAGCTATAATACGAGTATGCCTTCCAGCAGCTAAGCTAAAATAAAGAAACAATACCATCGATTTAAATATACTCGTATGTCTTCTAGTATACTACATATAGTATACAAGAGTATAAAGCAATTGAGCCCGATTTTAAAACAAACTGATTGAACATATACCATTTCGTTCACTACGCAAGCTTTTTTATTCGAAATATAAAAAAAAAAACGGGTAACCATTTGGTTTTAAAAATTAAATTAAATCAGTATTTTCTATTAAATTATACTTACGAATGAAAAACAGTCAAATTTTAAATTTGTCTCAAAGATTACCAGATATAGTTTCATGTGCAACGTTATTGAAGAAGTTAATCACACTACAAATTTAAAACAGTTCCCACTGCTTTGCATTTTCATGCAAATACAGGCACACATAATTACATATTTAAGCATACAAAGGTAGATAGGTATGTATGATCTAGATGGAGTGACGCATCTGTGCGCCCACTCAAGTATGCCTTCATTTTCGCCTGGCAGGAGCCTTTTAATATTCATTTAGTTGTAATTACCAAGTTGATGCTTCCTTTGCCGCCGCTGTCGCCTTTGTCGAGTTTGCCCCTCCCTGTGCCTTTGATGCTCTTGCGGCTCCGGCTACTGCTTGCATTATTGGCTGTAATGCAGACACAATCAGGCGATTGCCCCGAAGCTTCATGGCACGTTGCAGTAAGCCGGCAGCCTACAGCACGCAGCCGGCAGCGAGTGGATTATCGCAAATGAATAACGGCACTGATTGTGCCACGCACAAAAAACTGAAGCTACAGAGCAGATGGAAGGCAATGAAATAGAAATGTAATTAAAAATGAAATTAAAATCGAAATTAACACAGACGCGCTTTCTAACACTGCATTGTGAGAAAGATGAAGAATTCTACCCAAGTAGGAAGAAACATGACATGACAGAACTCCAAAAATATCCTTATGAAACCTTCTCTTCTTACTTTAATTCAGAGTTCGTACCTCTGGTGTACCAACATCTTAAATGAGTGGTTTCCCAACAAAATTTCACCAAGCTCTCTCGAAGAAACAGTTCTAATAATCTGCCCCCGTGCAGACTGCGCGTAGTAAACTGACTAAAGGCTAAAGAATCTATATGAACGTGCCAATTTTAAAACCTTCATTACGTATCGTACTGCTGTTTCTTTTCGTACACCTATTAAGCATCTCATTGTCGTGCTTTTATATAAATTTATATATACGCATTACTGCTCCATGGTAGGATTTCCGCTATTGAATAATTGTGATTGCAGTTGCCAGATAAAAATTAAATGAGCGGGAAAATAAGGAAAATTATAATGGCCACAGAAAAAAGCAAAAGAATTTCTGCGACACTTAATGTCTTTTGACTCTCATTGTTCTTGTTGTTGTTCCTGATTCTGCTTTTGCCACTGATGCTGCCTGGAGGTAAGTGCAACGAAAACCCCAGCTCTAGACTATGTAAAGCTAATATTGTACTAATACTCATATGCTGCTGCCAAACGAACAGAAAATAGTATAAAACGAGGAGAAACGGAATCGCATTAATAACTAGCAATTAAAATACTTCATTTAGACCTAAGTAGATAAGCCAAACAAATTTATTAAAATGGAAGAAAGTCACAATTTAGCATAAGAACGAGATGATTAAAAACAAAAAACAAAACCGACACCTAATAAGCATTTAGACATCTGAGCCAACAACATGCCAAATTTCATTTGTACAATACTATCAAATACAAGTATATTCGACATACTTTAACAATAAACAAAATCTTAATAAAATACTAAGGATAAAAGGACAAATGCAGGTATATCAACAAACAAATACATACAGTCAAACGAAACTAAGTAGAAAAAAAAAGAACATAAGACCTTAGGCAATATCTATATGTAGATGTACATATACTATATACAAGGCTAATATAAAAGTCACGCTGCAAATCTATATTTTAATTACTCCTACCCCCATTCCTCTGGTAGTATGATTTTAAGCTAGAGCACCTAAAGATTAGGAGAAGCTTAAGCCACTCGCATACTCCTATGTGTGTATCCAGATTTATTGACAAGCGCTTGAATATACTCAAGATATTTGATGAAAAGCTTACAAGGAACACTTTAAATTTGTCCTACAAACAAACATC
The DNA here is from genome assembly GCF_003285725.1 of Scaptodrosophila lebanonensis. Classification (NCBI taxonomy): domain Eukaryota; kingdom Metazoa; phylum Arthropoda; class Insecta; order Diptera; family Drosophilidae; genus Scaptodrosophila; species Scaptodrosophila lebanonensis. The sequence goes on from NW_022060529.1 coordinate 222,238, forward strand.
AACACGAAAATAATATTCGATGTAAGTGCAAGCTTTAAAGATTCGTCGCATCGCTCTTAAATGATGATCATACAGTTTTATTAAGAGAGAAACAAAATTTTAAAAAATTAATTAAATAAAAATTGCTTTGTGCGTGTAAAAAGCAGCTTTGTATAGATTGTTTAAAAGCAACTTTAATGTCTTCCCCGCATATTAGAAAATAGAAATCGTTATGCATGTTGTGTTTTCAAGGCGTTTGCTTCATTTAAAACCTTAAGTTAGTTATTAGGACAAACACACACACACATACATATAATTCGGGGTAAAATAAAACTAATTAAGACTTGAAAGAAACATTATGAATTACTTTGTTAAAACAGCTAATGTTACAAAAACAAAAAAAAAACTAATACAAAAATTTGCCAAAGACATTTGTTAAAAAGTGTATGAAATCGATTTTTTACTTTTGGTAAGCTACAATTATTAAAAATAATTACTACTAAATCCATTTATTTTTCTTTACAATTAAAACAGTTTTCATATTATTTCAAATATCAATACATAAAATTGTCATAATTGGCAGACTGATTTAAGAAGGTGTAATCTTTACAGAAAGATTCAACAGAAAAACACAAGCTATTAACTATTAACAACAAACAAGAAAAGCTAATAAATGTCGTTGTGTTGTTAAATTTGTTCGTATTGTATAAAACATTTCACTTGCAAGTTTTTTTGCAACAGCCGCAAAGCAAGCGACACACAAGACTTGAAATACTGAACCTAGGTTAATACAAATTTAAAGCAAAAAAACAATTAATGTAAAAATTAAACAACAAAAACACACATACTACTTATATACAATATATTAAATATTAGAAAGCTACGAGTATGTATTACAAAAGTCAACGATGTGTGAGCATTTTTAATAATAACTGAATTATTTTATGTAGAGATATGACGGAAAAACAAACCAACAAACAAAAGAAACTACAAATAGTTAATATGTTTAAATTATTGTAAATTAGTGTGAAGCAAAAACTGTAAGTTTAAAACAATAACAAATTCAAGTTAATTTCAATTGAAACGCATAGTTTAGTAACAGCATAACGCGAAAAGCTAATAAAAATTGTATAGATATTTCGAAAGAGAGGCAAATCAATGCATATAAAACTAATTGCATTTTTTAAAAATCTGTTAATAAATGAATAAACAACAAACATACAAACGAATACGATACATACTTTAATCTTTCCAAGGTCATTCAAACACATTTAGGACTGACTTCAACACCCACCTAGCAACCGCCGATTGAAGTTTCCCTTCGTGATTGTTGTAACGACCACACAGGAGAAAAGTAAAGAAGAGACCAAAAGTGAGTGACGTAAAATGGTAGATTACGACAAAAGACAATTTAATGGCAAAACTTTCGAATCAATTTTCAACGCAAGACCAAGCGCAGAAAATACGAGTAATATGGGAAAACGGAAGTAGAGTGCACCACGAATGGGGCTTGACGATGGCCAGCTAGACACTTTTTGACTTTGGTATAAAACAGACATTGAGAGATGGCAGTAACGAGTATGTTTGCGTGTGCGTGTGTGTGTATACGAGTGTGTGAGTGTAGCACAGTGAAAGCGAACCTGAAACGCATCCCCAGCTCCGCTGTTGAGTCTGGAAAAGTATTCACTATTCTTCTTGCTAGCTGCTGGCGCAAAAAATTGAATTCCTTGTAAAACTTACGAGCAAGCATTAATTTAACAGCTTCACAGTTAGCCGGCGAGCCAGTCAACCAGCCAACCAGTCAGCCATCCAGTCAGTTGGTCAGGCTGTACCCAGACACTGGCCAGGCAAGCAGCACTTGAAATTACGTATACGGCCCATTGAACGCACATGCAATGAACCTATGTGTATGCCATTTTGTCCATTATTTTTCCTTACTGACTTTATGACGCTCATTCGATAGGCACAAATTGTTGCTCGTTTTTCATTTAAATCGAAGTTAATTAGTGTGCACGAATAAACCAAAAAGAAACCATCAACCAAAAAGCTCAACAAACCTACGTAAAGATTAAAAATGCAGCAATTTAAAGTTTAAATTATAAGGTATATAGAATTCTCTCAAGCTTATGTGAAAAATAATTATATTTTTTAATTAAATTATATTTGAAAACAAATAATCAAGTCATCGATTAATTTTCAGCTAAGCAATTTATTTGCAGTGCCTATTTCCGAATTATCTAATATTAGCAGTTTAACAAGCTTACATGCTATCTAACGTCGCTGTTACCAAGTTGGTCTCAGACAAATTTGATGCCAAAAAGGCTGTCCTTATTTAACAAATATGTGTTTGTGCTTCGACAGCATTAAGAATTGTTTACAAACTTATCGAGGTGAGCTTTCAATTAATAGACTGATAAACAGCGAGAGTTAAAACTATGTGGCCAGCAGCGACAGAAAAACTTTTTAACGCACCTCAACTTGACAGGAGTCTGCAGAATGTACACTATATCCAAGGTATGTACTTAGCCAACTGAATTGCTGATGTACTAGAAGAGAGCATACGGTTATTTATTTAGTTGTTGTTATTTTTGTTGACACCATTTTAAAGAGATTTACGTCGGGTAAAGAACAACTTCTCATCAAATTGCCAAGTGCATGCTGAAAAAACACGCCGCGCAGTTCATTTGACCAAGTAAATGGAAAAGTTTTTGTTAGTACCCAAGTACAACAATAATGCCGCCAGTTCGCGTAAAAGTTTGCCTGCCAATTGCAGGGAGAACTCTGAAGCCTTCCTTCAGCTGGTCAAACCAAAAAACAAAGGCCTTTGCCTTTAGTAAACGGAAACTTTTCAAAGAACGGAAGCAAATTCACATAATCATTGTCATGGCCATTGACGTAAAAATTTGCAAGTTATCAGGGCTGAGCCTTGTTGCAAAGACAATGACAATAAAATTGTGTGTGTAGTATCCACTTTCAAAAGGTTATATTCAAGGCTGCTCTATGAGATCACGCAGCGACTTCTTCTCTGTTCTAAACTTAATTTATAAGTAAGAAATTGAAGACATATTCAATTAATATAATAAGCAACCGAAATAAATGTTCCGATCGAAGAAAACGTTTATTTATTTAAATTTCTTAGAAGCTTATGCTCATTTGAAAACCGATGTGTACCTAATAATAGTTAAAACTTTCCATAGATTCCTATTTTCATTAAAAAGTTTCGGGATAAAAAGTGTAAATTAGCATAACTCTTTAATGGTGCTATTATATAATTTTAATTTATTCTTCCCCTTAAATATACTTTCTTTTACCTTTTAGACATCATCGATGTTATTGCGAACGATGCTGCAATCGCTTAAATTTCTATATCCTGGCATCATATCAACTAAAACACTCAGACAAATGGGACATGAAGGCACCATCCGGCATATAACACGTTGAAGCAAACACTATTCAAACGAAGATGGAATGTGAAGTGTTTGATCGATACTTAGTCAACGCAATTGATAGAATGAAGATCGAAATCTGCTATGTCGAGCTTACAACAAGTAAACAAGAAAGGAATGCTAAAGTCGAGCAGGCTCAACTCTTAAATACCCTGTACCACCCCACAAAAAAAAAATAATAAAATTAATTTAATTAATTCAATAATTTAATTAATTAACTAAATTAAATATAAAATATATTGGCCTGGTTATATGGCTATAACTTTCTTTCTAGTTACCCTATAATAATGAAACTTGGTATAATCACTACCAAATTTTAGTTCAAAATTTCAAGAATTACGGGTGTTATAGAAAATCGTGAACAGGGGGGAGTGGGGGGTGCAACCACAGAAAAAAAATTAATTTAATTAATTCATTAAATTAAATATAAACAAGAGAGAACGCTACAGTCAAGCAAGCCCGACAGTAAAATAGAGAGTACAACACAAAAAAGAAAAATTAAAAAAATTAATTATTAGAAAAAAATGGATTAATTAATTAAATTAATAAAAACAAGAAAAGAATGCTAAAGTCGAGCAAGCTCAACTCTTAAATACCCTGTACCTCCCACCAAAAAGGAACAAATGAAAAAACAAACAACAATTTTTTAATAATTACAAAAATATATATTAATTAAACTATTCAATTAATATTAATTAAATTATTCAATTAAATTAAAGACATGTTCATGTACAGTTTCAACAGCATACATTTACATCAGAATCGTACCTGTATGTATGCGGCACAAAGTTGAACCAATGCAGCAACAACAACAACAGCTGCGGGCCGCACTTCAGAATTGACCTATCATGATGAAACCTTGCATACAGACACATAATCATTAACGGGATGTAGTTACCAAATTTTAGTTCGAAGAAACACGAATTGCGAGGGAGTGGGGGGTGTATCAGAATAAAAAAATAAACTTGACTTACTTCTTAAGAACTATGTGTGGTACCTTGCAAACTAATATTGTTATTTTTGTTCGAGCTATATTACGACCAGCGCAAAGACAATTTACTACTTATATTACATTAAGCCTTTCATAACCTATTTCACTAGTATAAAGTATGTACTCCAGTAACAATTTAATTGAATACTGCTATCAATTGAAACATTGAATTGTGACATATACCTTCTTCAAGACAATATTCTTAAACATAAACATACATTTTGCATCAACTTGATTCTTCAAGTTTTTAAAATTATGTAGAGGTTTAGGATGTTAAAGAAAGGAAGAGGAAGAGTAGAAAGAGGTGGGTCAAGTAAACTATCAATTACAATAAGATACAAAATAAGCTTAAATAAGTTTTGTAGTAGGAGATCTAACAACTAAATCCACATTCAAAGGTTGGGCGCTTCCCTCTGCGCTGTCAACCCTAAATTTAAAGCTTACCTGCTGCCTTTTGTACAATGGCATTGAATGATATAAAGCGCCATAAAAGCGGCTTAGTTAGTTAGTATTTAGAGTGAAACAACCGCACTGTGCAGCCGCAAACGACGGGGCCTAACTTACTACATGTTGCAATAATGGCAGCCTCAAGCACATACATAACTTTGCAACAACAAATGCGAAGCTATTATGGTTTCTATTTAAAACACACACACACACACTTTTCTTAAAAGCAATTGGAGTTTAACTTTTACTGCCGCCCAACATAATTTCTCAACGTCATTAAAAACACGCACGGCAATTTGCCTAAAACCCCCCAAAACTGGACCGCAGCCGACAAGAATGGCTTCTTAGCGAAATTTTCAACTGACAATCACAGAAGTCTTACACCTACCTTGCATACACATATACTCGTACATTTAGTGGGACTACTAAAATGTTAGAGAACTGCAAATTAACGTAAAAGCGGCATCATGAGACCATGCGCTGGATTCAATTGAAGGTGTAGCAGAATATACTCGATGGTAATGCACAGCATTTAATCACATTAAAAACCGTAATGTATATTGTCTATTACAGTTTTGCGCATGCATGAGCATTTCCAACGACTTTTGCGTTATCAATGTCATAGAAAGAGAACACGCCGTCGTTCCGACAGCCACCCAAGAAATAGCAAATACTCGCGTACTTGAAATATCCTTCCTACAACTGCTCTGAGCAAAAATTATGGCCAGAGCCAATAAGCCACCCAGCTTATTGTTTATTGTTTTCCATGAAATTCATTTTCAAGGCATATAAGATTTTCATACATGCAAACTTTATCGCTGAGCTGCAGTGCCTCGTGGTCCTCGTCTTTGGTCGCTACCCATGCTGGCTAATTTGTGCACAAAGTTTGTGCAATGTTTATTTTTCAAGGAGCAGCAACGTCATCCGCCTGGAAGGAATCGTAATGAAATGCGCAATAACACATACGCCTAGTGGTGCGCGTGTTTGTAAGATTCTTACTGTGCTGCTCTAAACTAAAATATTCGCTGGTATTCTGATATTCAACGCAGCTACCAGAAACTATCTCTAGCTCTTCTGCTTGAGTGAAGTTGCTTTGAAACTTGCTGACTGCTAACTGCTGACTGACTAAAACCAAATATTGAACATTCCGCCCATGGCATTTTCGTCTTTCATTCATGAAAGCAATCACACATACAGAATCACATACATATTAGTATACTCATATAGCATATGTACATATGTATATATATTTTTAGCTAGCTGTTTCTGACAAGTTCAAGTTGAATGAAAGAAACTGCAAATACGTATGAAATACAAATACATACAAATGGATTTCTTTTACTAATTTGATTACACATTTACATGCAACATTTGAGCAGACAAATGATTGCATTTTTGGCACACATTCAGAAGAAAAAGTCAAGACTAACCAATTTAAAAATAAATTCGGAATTATACAACACAAAACCTTTTTAAAGTAATAATGTGTGTTTTTGTGTTTTTGTATTATTGCGTACATGTTGGTATTTCCCGCAGACGATATAGTGTATGGCGACAACAGCGAACCATGAGCATCCAAACAGCTGTTTTAAATAGCCCCAATGCCTGAACCAAGAGTGTGCGCTTCTCAGGCCAAAAATCAACAAAAGAGAGACAGTTCTTTGAAAGCAACAGCCCGCCAGAGGCAAGTAGTCGTTGCGGACCGAAGTACTCTGAACACGAAGCTTCCACATCATGCCAGTTGCTAGCAAAAATACATAGTATATGCTGCTGTGGAACTGTGTGTCTACGTGGGAAGAAATTGTTTTCATAAAACTAAAGGTAACATTTTTTGTAAAAGTGAAATAATAAATAATCTAGCTTTTATTTTCTCAGATCAGTGTCATTGTTAATTAATATTGTAGCCATAAAAAGGTATACCAGTTTTGTGCGAATGTATGTAACACACAGAAGAAGGCAAGAGAGACTCCCAAAGTATATATATTCTTAATCAGGATGACAAGACAGGTCATATTGCTCAACTATGTACTGCATACATTTCTACATTTGTTGTTTATTTCTATAAATATTCTTCACATACATACATTTTTTTAAATTATTTTAATTTAAAAAGAAAATTATTTATGTATTTTTATATACTAGTATGTATACATTTCTGATCAGTAAGATGAGTCCGTTTAGCCCATGGTATCCTAAAAGTTGTTTTTTTTTTTTTTTGCAACATAAATCCTTCACAAATGTTTCAAAAAATGCTGACAGTTTCTGTGAAATATTGACAAAAGGCAATATTTTATTTGCCATAGCACCACTGTGCGCTGTGGTCCAAATATATTAGACAGTTGGCTGCTGCATGCTACCGCCGAGCTCAGCGTTCGGCGATTTCATAGGCGCCTTCGTTCGTGGTCGTTGTCAGTCTAGAGAGTAATATCGACACGAAAAGTAAGTGCGTCGTTGGGCTGGTCTGGTCCGTGCGTCCCAATTGTGGCCCACAATCGAGTATAGATTATATACACATATATACTATATGTACAAAAATTCATGGAAAACGTGAAAAATCCATGCGTGGTTTCGGCAAAAGGCTTTTTCTGTGTAAATACCAGCTCCTCCGTGTATTAGAATCTGTGAGAATTACGTAAAAAGTGCAAATTATTACAAAATTCCACAGTATTTGAAAAAGAAAAAAATTATATTCGAAAAATTCTTAAACTGTGCTAGTTTTGTGCGCTGCCCAGGCCATAGCGGTGATATTTTTGGACATGTGTAGGCTCTTCGTACGTACTTCGGACGCGTTCGTGCGGCATCAACCCAAAAATAAACACCTATCGGGTGCTGCACAGATATTTAGAAAAAAGTATAAGCCCCAAGAGAAACGTAAAATGTTATGTGAGTGTGTTTCGCGGTGCCGGTTGACGACGGCTCTTTGTCGACGATGGTGGCAGCGCCATTGGTGTCTGACTGAAGCGCTGCGTTCACTGCGTGCCATCGGACCCTCGGATTACCGATGCCCGCAGTGAGAGCGTCTGTTCACGTCATTTTAAGATTCCAGACATAGAGTCGCCAAATCAAATCTCTTACCCGGCTTAAGCCAAACAAGTCTAAATAATGTACGCGTGCAGTGCGGCCGCAACAAATAATTCTATAATTAACACAGAAGAAACCCAGTGGAAACCAATTATAATCGGAATATACTTGTAACGCTGCATTTCCCATCTGCATCTACTATATATTCAATTAATTATTATAGAAATCAAAATAGTTCCAGAACACCTGATATACAAAATAAAAAGCTCTTATTACGCTAGAAATTATGGTTTATATTTATCTATTACTTAAGGCATACATAAAAGAAACAAAAATAATATAAATAATAATAAAAGGCTTCAGAAAAAGTCGAGCAAATTAAAAGTAACATCACATTATGCTAAGGTGCCTCCGACCCCAAGGAAACTACTACTACTAATATCAGAAATTACGGTTGTGAATTAGACAGTGTGGCAGGAATGATTACAGGTATAGATATAATGTCCTAAAAATCTCTCGACTTTTGGACTACTAAAATCTGTTTAAGCAAGTGAATTTCCTGTAATATAAAAGTTTTTGTTTTTGCTTAGAATAGAGAATAGAAAAGATAATTCGAGAGTTCGACATCGTTTAACACCGAAAATATAATCAAAAACTTGTTGTTTCTAAGTTCCATTGAGTGTGAGACGTGAATGGTAAATAAATGAAAATTATTCTGCGTATGTAGAATTGATTTTTATTTTGCTTTTTAATACTGGGATTTTTATATACATATCTGTAGACTGTGAAAAAATTTGAAAACCAATTTTAATGCTTTAAAAATATTTAAATTTCTTAAAAAGACATTTTAAAATACTTGATATTTTCTTTGAATTATCAACCTCATTCCTTATTTTTAACACTCACAGAGATGGGCCAATCAAAAGTATTGGATGTATATACAAAAAAATTACCTTAATTTTTGTAGCGTTTTTGACTTTGACAAATTCTTGGCACACAAACATTTTTAATCCGAAAATACAAAATTTGAAAAGCTATACTATATATACAAAATATAAACTCGTAGTAATTTTGGCACATCTCCAAAGATATACATATGTTAAACAAATGGTGCTAGTGATGTGGGGACGAAAGGCCAAAAACACGCGAATAGTTCGAAAAGAAAATTAATAAAAATGTTGCATAAAGTGCCCGATTTTAAATGCGAATGAATGAATACGGAAATCAAGGAACAGCTGTGCGTATATGGCAAGCAAAACAAAACGCCAGATGAAACCGACGAGCCCACCACATTGTCGAATAACTTCCGAACCGGGCCGCTCTCTCGCGAAAACGGGTCAATCGCATCGTGTGCGCATGTCTAGAAATCGCCGCGTGTGTGTGTTAAAGTACTGAGGTACTCATAGATGTATTTCGGGCACGTGCATACAAAGCTGTTTTTATTTTAAAATATTATTAATTTTGCACTCCAAATGCCAAAGGAATATATATAGATGTTTATGTGTCTTTGACCTGAGCATTAATGTTAAAGTTCAGTTCTATATTTTATTTGAATTTCAACAACGAAGGAAAGAGGATTGCGAATGACATTGAATTAAAAGGGGAAAACCAAACAAAAATAACAAAAATTCAACGCTCAACGCAATTTTAATTTTGTTTGGACGCTGCGCTCGGTGCGTTACCAAACAAAATGGCTGAGGCGGAAGGTGGCTCCGAGCAGGATGATGTTTCATTCCTGCGTACGGTAAGTGAAAACGAAAATAAATTATCTCATAAATAATAATAAAAGAAAATGCAATTAGTTTTAACGACATTTTAAAGTGATGGCTAAAATAAATTATTCAGTGGAAACATCAAAAGCTTTCAGGGTTTAATTTACAATTTATCCCAATACCTATGAAATGTTGTCGCCATAATAATACCGAGAATAGGCAAAGAGTTACTTTAGTACTTTAGTACTAAGTACTACGCACTTAATACTTTAGTACAATAAAGTTGGTAGAGTTGCGACATCGACATGTGAAATTTGATAATTTGAAACTTTTTATTAGGTTTGCGGGAGCTGAAAATGTAACAGGCAGAAGGAGGCGTGGCAGACCCCACAAAGTATATATATTCTTGATCAGCATGACGAGACGAGTCGATCTAGCCCTGTCTGTCTGTCCGTCCGTCTGTCCGTCCGTATGAACACCTGGATCTCAGAGACTATAAGAGCTAGAAACACCAAATTTTGCACAAAGTTGCCTTTTTCCACAACGCAGCTCGTATAATCGCCCATATCTCGGAGACTATAAGACCTAGGGTTATCAAATTTAAAGTCCAAGATGCCTTATGTGAATACGCAGAAAATTTGTTTTTTGGAATTCCCTTCCACCCCCCGCTCCTCATCAAATCGTGATTTTCTGTAACTCCCGTAATTCTTTGAATTTCAAACTCAAATTTTGGAAATACCCCCAATTAATGATTATATGTCTGTATGCCAAGTTTCATTATGATAGACCGATTTTACAAGAAGTTATAGCCATAAATATAATTGCTGCTCAAGCGCTGCTCAAGCGCTGCCCAAGCGCGGCCCGCAGCTGTTGTTGATACTGGTGCTTTGGTTGACTGCAAACATGATTGCACGCGCATAGACATACATACACTCACATAGACGCAATTGCTATGTAAATTTTAAAAATACATCCAACAATGAAAAGCCATAAGATGTATTTCTAAATAAAAACGTTTTTGGTAGTAATTTGGTTTTCTGCACCGATCGGCCGTGAGATAGTTATATGATATAGGTAGCCGATTTTCATGAAATTTCAGATTATGGGAGATTGAATAGAGGAATTTTCCTCTGGCAAATACATAGTAGGACATAGAAAGCCGATCCGATAATACTGCAAATTATGTGAAGAGACAGAATGACAAAGGTTGAGCTCGACGCCTTATTCGTATCATACTATGTATACCTAGAACATGGAGTCTGCCACGCCTCCATCTACCGTTTGGACTTTCTAAGATACCTTTTCACCGTCCGGGCACAGAGTTAAAAAAATAAAAATTTATTTATTTTACCTTAAAGATTTAAGCAGGCGAATGTTTTTTTAAGAATTGAGTAAGCTGTTGCATCAAATATGATGAAGAGTGATCTGAATATGACAAAAGCCCATTTATTCTACATGTTGACCCAGATGAGAAGCAAAGTATATAGTCACTCCCGACAGGCGCAATTCAATCATGCACATTGCCGCAACTTTTCTGCTCTTGGCGTGCTGATGTCGTGAAGACGTTAAACAAAATCATCTAAAATCAATTACGTACACTCGATAAAATATAACGGGGATTTCACACAATTGGTGTCATAAAACACACACAGAGACGCACTCAAACAGGAAAAGGGCAAGAAACTGGGAAGACAAAGGCGTGAGTGGGTGAGAGTGTCCATAAAAGTAATATGTATTGCATATTTATAGGCGCCCCACCTCTCCCATCAGTTTATGGCTGCAAATAAAACACAAAAGTCGTGTCACAAATTCAATCACACGGCCCAAGTACGCAGCACGATTTTAAGTTAAGGCCAGATTTATACGAATTCATTTGAGATATACGATAAATAGCCGCTGCTGGTGACTCAGCTGCCACAGCCACCAGATTCCTGATGAACATATCAGCTGACAAATGCAACAATATATCAATGCCCACAGCTGTTGTGCAAAATGACAGCCATTATACATGTATAAATGAATAGTTGGCAACCTTCTGGCTACTACAACCTCCTGGGCGTCGAGGTCAGCACCTTGACGCAATAAATAAATATGCTTAGAAGAAGAGCGAAGCGTGTTGCTTGGCGACACGCACATTGCACGCCATCCTAGATACGAACAGAGTCCCTTCTACGCGTAAAATATACTTACACACACAAAACATGTTGATATGGAGACTCAGAAAGGCTCTCATATCTTCTCTGTATCTCTTACAGCGAAATCAGTTTGCTTACCCGCAGGCCAGCTAGCTGGCCCGGCAAACCACCCAGGCAACCAGTCGTTCAGCCGTCCAGTCAGTCGTATACCAGCTTGGTTGCCTTGTGTGTGACCACAACGAAAATTCAATAAAAATAGTAGAACGGTAGGCAATAGTTCAAGCATCCAACAGCAGTTACCGTACTGTGATTCAATATCATGTATGTTTGTATTTCTCTGACTTGACCTTTTTTTCTTGTTCAAGAAAATCTAATAGGTATAAAAATAGTAAGCTTTTATCAAACGACTCCTACTTGTTAGCACATCCTTTAACTAAATGCACAAAAAAATCACAAAATATACCATATTCATTTTAAAAAGATTTTAAAAATATTTAAAACTTAAAAAAAATTTGAATGCTACATTTTATAAAACAGCATAGGCTAATAAAGCTTCCAAAATATATACAAACAGACTTATATACATTGATTTTAATTAATATTGCTATGATTGTTTCTATATCAATCGAATTGACGTACTATATACTCGTATGGCATATGCCTAATCAATGAATGTAAGAAATCGAAGTTGATGTCAATAGACCTAAAAAATTGTATTCAGACTAATTTTATGAACAGACACGCAGATAATTGAATAATAAAATTATAATTTTAAACGGTTTTGATTTAACATTTTTACAAGTTTTTTTTCACACGACTTTTTCTGGAACCAATCTACCGTGTAAAAACAGAATTAGGTTTAATGTAGTTCGCAAATTTGTGTTCAAATTATTTGCTGGTATGGCCACAGCTGAACTAGCTGTAAGAATTTGAGATTACAAATATCATATTTAAGACACTGTGCAGAGCACAACTAAAAATGGCAAAAGCAGCATGCTTGGGTTGCTCCTTTCTGTATATTGTGTATCTTAACTTGTTCCCTTCCTGCGGGAGACGTTAGCGGCGCAGTTCACCGACAGCGGTGTCTTGGGAACGCTTTCCTTGTATTCCATTTTGGTCGTCACACGTCAAATTACGTTTATCGAGACAAATAAAGAGGCAATTCTTTTAAATTTGCAGCCTTAACTGCCACGTTTTACTAAAAATAGAAGCACTAAGGGATTACGACTTAAAGTGTCCTATACTTATGTATATATATGATATACTAAACATAAGAAGTCGTCCAGTCGGTTAGTAACATTATATTTGTGCAATACTGAAGCATTTGCAATTGTAGTGTGTAAGCCAGCACTTATACTTATAAATGTTTGATAGCTCTGTGGCGAATCTAATCTAACTTTCATTACGTCATCATTCTGTAAAATTGGAATTGTTCCCAGTAACCAGTAAGCCTAAGTCGAGACCATATAAAAGCCAAGTGGCAGCAAATGCGAATGTGAAAATGCAAGTTTGCAAAACGTTTATCAAAATGAAGTCAAATGCAAATTGATTCATTGAACATTGCTTTACACATACACACACACACACACACATGCACACAATGTGCATACATACATATGTATTTTGTAAGTGAGTGTGTGTGTGCATTTGTGGTTGACTTTAATTTTTAAACAGTTTGGGCTACCCAAGCATGTAGACGACATTGCTGGCACTGCTGCGTCAGGACTCGGCAATTCGTACGCATTTAAATTATGCAAATTGTTCGATTCGAAATCCATTACCGTTCATTTAACTTCAACTACACACAACAGCAATGCTGGCCACAATTACAAGGGGTCTGCACGCCGTCCGCCACCTTCATCCGCCACCTTCATCCGCCAACCTAAAAATCGTTCTCAGGTATGCCCTCACCATTACACCGTCCACCCATTCATTTGCACATTCAGTGCAGTTCATGGCTCTTATTTCCCCATACAACGATTTTGCATACACACTCCTATACGTGTATGTGTGTGCATGTGTGCCCTGCTTTGGTTGATACTTGACTCCAGCTGAATGCAGATATAGGTGTAGGTATAGGGGGGTGAATGTATTGGTCGATGTGGGGTGCCAATTGCCAATTCGTACTGTGGTAACTTGAAGGTTGCGCATCTGCCATTAAACTTTAAACATGCTTTGGACTCAAGAGCATTTAATTGTCGTCTAGAAATTGCTGTTGTTACATGAAAAATGCGTCCAATGATTTTTCGAACTCTGTAAACTTATTATGTGCTGAATATACGCATTACTACCATCCCAATGATATCAGAGGTAGATCCAGTCAATCAAGATTTGTCACCGAAGATCTTTTATCACAAAGAATATTGAAATTATACATTTATACTAAGTTCTATATACTATACGTATAGGTATTGTTTTTATACCCTGTACCCGTAGAGTAAAAATGGTATATTAGGTTTGTGCAAAGTATGTAACATGCAGAAGGAAGCATCTCCGACCCCATAAAGTATATATATTCTGAATCAGCACGACGAGAGAAATCGATCTAGACATGTCCGTCCGTCCGTCCGTCCGTCCGTCCGTCCGTCTGGATGAACGCAAGGATCTCAGAAACTATAAAAGCTAGAATAACCAAAGTTGGCATCCAGATTCTCCTAGGTCCGAAAAAGTACGATTTTATTTTATTTTTTGGAATTCCCCCCCCCCCCTCCCCTTCCACCGCTACAGAATTTCGTCAATAGCGTCCACATTTCAAATTCAACCTAAACCAAACTTCGCACACATAATTTATATATAATTATCTACTGTTGTTTAAAATATTATCCAATTCAATTCTAAGAAAAGTTATTAGCAAAACAAATTTCCGCCAGTACAACCCCCTCAAACTGCACCAACAAGTTCGCTCTTTACCTGGGTACAGGGTATTCCACTGTCGGGCTTGCTCGACTGTAGCGTTTCTCTTGTTTTAATGTACAAATGAGTTAATTAAATTATTAATTGAGCTTACAGCTGATTAATTTCGTATATTTCCCAACCGTTCGATGAAAAACCAGAGCAACTACCAGTGGCGTAACTATACCACCTGGGGCCCGTGGCAAATTCTTTTGATGGGGTCCTCTCAGTAAAAATCGTCACGTTGTACTCAGTTCAATTTTAATAAAATTCGAGATTTTCAGCGTACTCAATTACACGTTGTATATGTCCCACTAATGGCCATAGGCCTCCTCTCTTAGGCAAGAGGGAATGGTCTGTAGTCCCCACGCTAGCTCAATGCGTATTGGAGACTTTACATTCATCCATAAAACATAATTCATGCATTCATCATCTATTCGCTAACTTTTCGGTGAAGGAACAACATCGTGAGGAAACCTGCATACATTTTCAATGAAATAAAAATAGAAATTTAATTTAAATAAGATATTTATTAAGAACAAGAAAAGAATGCTAAAGTCGAGCAAGCTCAACTCTTAAATACCCTTTACCTCCCACCAAAAAGGAAAAAATGAAAAAACAATTTTTTTAAATAATTAAAAAAAGTATATTAATTGAATTATTTAATTAAATTGAAGACATGTTCATGTACAGTTTTAACAGCATACATTTACATCAGAATCGTGTCTCTGCGTGCTTAAATGCGTGTATGTATGCAGCACAAAGTTGAACCCAAGCAGCAACAACAACAACAGCTGCGTGCAGCGCTGCCGGCTACAAGCAGAGCATGGGCAGCAATTTTATTTATGGCTATAACTTTCTTCAGAATTGCCTTATCATTATGAAACTTGGCATACAGACATGGGAATCTGGATACCGAGTTTCGTTATTCTAGCTCTTGTACCTTCTGAGATCCTTGCGCTCATACAGACGGACAGACGGACAGACGGACATGTCTAGATCGATTTCTCTCGTCATGCTGATTCAGAATATACTTGTATATAATTTATGGGGCCGGAGATGTTTCCTTCTGTATGTTAAATACTTTGCACAAACCCAATACACCCTGTTTACCCTACGGGTACAGGGTATAAAAAAAACTGCAAAAAATAAGAAGACTTGTGATCGTGAACCTAATACAAAGTTGGGCCTGTGCGACATCGAGAGTGTAAAATTTAACAATTGTTTTCTTACATAAATGATGAATTTTTGTATACCCGTATGTACATATGTGTACATACTTTAAAATTATTGAAATCTTGATGAATATAAACGGCGGCGAAAAAAAAGAGGCTTGCAAACAGAGAGAAAAATATATAATTTTTCTAATGGGAACTCCTGTAGGTTGAAAGCCAAGTCTGGTTAATTTTCTAAAAAGAATTCGGATGCTTCTCAAAATAATTTTGTTTCGACAGTTCAGAACTGAAAGTAATTAGGACAGCATTTTCTGAAAAAACCACATTTAATTTTGGTAATATTATTCGCATTTAAATATTGCCTCAGGTTTCGATGAAATCAGCCAACTGGTGGCCGCAAAAACAACTTCTTTGCCCCCAAAATCAACCTTAGCACCAAATATAGGGCTAGTAAAGAATTATAAGTTAAGCCTATTAACACAATAAAAATTCGTTTTCATTCCCATATATAGTATGTACACATATACTTATATAGGTATATATTCTCAACGTTATATATCACAGCAATTTCGTTGATTAATTAAGCGTACCGCCATGTCGCATTTGCTTAAAGCTTATTGGCATGATCAAAAAAGTCCTTAAATATCTAATTTGCTATATTTATTAATTTTGAAAGTCACAAAATACTAAATTTATTCTATTGGAATAATACTGAAATCTTAAATACGAAATCTTCTTAAGAATGCTTAGATCAAACCCAATCCAAATTTATCAATTCTTTTGCTGGGGTTTGGTATTGAAAATTCCGGATTTTTTGGTATTAGTAATTCCGGATTTTTTTTTAATTTTCTCTATTCACAGGAAGATATGGTCACACTGTCCTGCACAGCCACTGGCGAACGTGTATGCTTGGCCGCCGAAGGATTTGGCAATCGACATTGTTTCCTAGAGAATATAGCCGATAAAAATGTGCCGCCAGACTTGGCACAGTGTGTGTTCGTAATTGAGCAAGCCCTGTCGGTGCGTGCCCTCCAGGAGTTAGTCACAGCAGCTGGATCAGAGACAGTAAGTTATTGGCTTAAAGCAATCCGCTTACAATCCGCTCACACATACTC
This sequence comes from Scaptodrosophila lebanonensis, assembly GCF_003285725.1. NCBI lineage: Eukaryota > Metazoa > Arthropoda > Insecta > Diptera > Drosophilidae > Scaptodrosophila > Scaptodrosophila lebanonensis. The sequence goes on from NW_022060529.1 coordinate 239,151, forward strand.
AGTAAATAGGGCATATTCAATGAAAGTAAAATTCCTTCATACTTGTTATGTATGTATTTTTTGTATGTATCATATTCACGTCCACTTTATATTTCTTTCTACATTTTCTCTTATGATGTGCGCTATACTTGCAATGTTCCCAATGTTCCACTTTCCGACCAAATAAAAGAATCATTCCACCTGATAACACGTGTGTACTCAAATTTGGTATATATGTACATATATATATATACAAAAATATTGTATTCACAAACAAACACACACATATACAAAAATTATACACATCATACTACTTACATATAAAATGCTTTTGTGCATGTTTTCAACATCTTTACATCTTCTTCTCTACACTTTGTAATCCATAAATTTTCCGGTATCTTTCAAAATTTTATACGTAAAACCTGAACACAACAGGATAGTCAAGTTGTAAGTATACAGAAAACTTCTTATATTCAAACGCACTTTCGTTCTACTATCTCAAAAATTATTTCTGTATCAGTTGTTATGTAATCCGATTGCGCTTCAATCATTTGCAACGTACTTTTAGAGAACGATTCACCAGCTAATTCTAAATGGTCTACAAACTAGACATAACCATTTGTATTTATGTATAATGAAAATAAGCTGGATTCTCGATATACGAGTATTTTCTGCATTTCCGCTTTCTGATCTTCGCTGGGTCAAACAGTGAAGTGAGAGACTTAATAACATTTTCACCAAGCAAACATTTTACGAAACTTACTGTGAAAATAACCTTGTAAAATAACAGTTTTTACTGAAATTTCTAACCACTAACTATTGAATTCCCATATACAGTCGAAACTTGTACCATAAACGAGACGCTGATTCTCGCCTAATCCCAACAACTAAATAAATACTTACAATACCTTTTCTGTAACGAGCAATTTTTACATTCCCACAATAAGCCCTCACACCGTAGTCAAGTAGATTGAAGTCAGCTAGTCCCACTATCTTATAATCAATACTAACTTAAAATAATTGCTTTAGGGTAAAGGTACTGGATCCGGCCATAGAACTCTTCTGTATGGTAACGCCATATTATTGAGGCACCACAATAGCGACATGGTAAGCCATATCCCATATGAAATTGAAACTCTCCCACTAAGCTTTTAACTTTTTACAGTACTTGGCTTGCCTGTCTACGTCGTCGTCGAACGATAAGTTGTCATTCGATGTGGGTCTTCAGGAACACAGCCAGGGCGAGGCCTGTTGGTGGACCGTTCATCCAGCTAGTAAACAACGTTCGGAGGGTGAGAAGGTGCGCGTCGGTGATGATTTGATTCTGGTTTCGGTGGCCACGGAGCGTTATCTGCACACGACCAAGGAGAACGAACAATCGATTGTCAATGCCAGTTTCCATGTCACCCACTGGTCTGTGCAACCCTACGGTACAGGCATATCCCGCATGAAGTATGTGGGATATGTCTTTGGTGGTGATGTACTGCGTTTCTTTCACGGCGGTGATGAATGTCTTACTATACCTAGTACATGGGGCCGTGAAGCAGGTCAAAAGTAAGTCTCTATCTACAATATGTACGTGTCATCTTGACTGAGTTAATCATTTTTTTTTACTTTGGTCAACCTAAACAGTATTGTGGTTTATGAAGGCGGTGTGGTCATGGCACAAGCGCGATCCCTATGGCGCTTGGAGTTGGCGCGAACGAAATGGACAGGCGGATTCATCAATTGGTACCACCCTATGCGGATACGTCACATCACAACGGGACGCTATTTGGGCGTTAACGATAATAACGAATTAATATTGGTGAAGAAAGAGGAGGCTTCTATTGCCACGACGACTTTCTGCCTACGGCAGGAAAAAGACGACGAGAAGAAAGTGCTCGAGGACAAAGACTTAGAAGTAATTGGTTCCCCAATCATTAAGTATGGTGACACCACGGTCATCGTCCAGCACTGCGAGTCTAGTTTATGGCTCAGTTACAAGAGCTACGAGACGAAAAAGAAGGGTGTGGGCAAGGTTGAAGAGAAGCAAGCCATATTGCACGAGGAGGGTAAAATGGACGATTGCTTGGACTTTTCGCGATCCCAGGAGGAAGAGTCAAAAACAGCTCGAGTTATTCGCAAATGCAGCAGCCTATTCACACAGTTTATAACGTACGTGCCTAATATTTGTCATAATTATTATTTTCTAATTTTTAATTCTAATTATACTCTGTTCCTCAGTGCATTGGAGACATTGCAATCAAATCGCAGGCACTCCATATTCTTTCAAAAAGTTAATCTCAACGAGATGGTCATGTGCCTCGAAGATTTAATCAACTATTTCTCTCAGCCAGAAGACGACATGGGTAAGTAGAAGGTGTTACTTTTACTATTAAACAAAAATTCAATATTGCTACTCCACTTTCCACTCAGAACACGAAGAAAAACAAAACCGTTTTCGTGCCTTGCGCAATAGACAGGATTTGTTTCAAGAGGAGGGCGTCCTTAATCTCATATTGGAAGCCATTGACAAAATAAACATAATTACTTCCCAAGGCTTTCTGGCTAGTTTTCTGGCTGGTGATGAGACCGGCCAGAGCTGGGATCTCATCTCCACCTACCTATATCAACTTTTGGCGGCCATTATCAAAGGCAATCACACAAATTGTGCTCAGTTTGCGAATAGCAATCGCTTGAACTGGTTGTTTTCGCGTCTTGGATCACAAGCTTCCAGTGAAGGTTCCGGCATGCTAGACGTATTACATTGTGTCCTGATCGATTCGCCAGAGGCACTGAACATGATGCGAGATGAGCACATCAAAGTGATCATATCACTGCTAGAAAAACATGGACGTGATCCTAAGGTTCTGGACGTACTTTGTTCCCTGTGCGTGGGTAACGGCGTTGCAGTTCGATCTTCGCAAAACAACATATGTGACTTTTTGTTACCCGGCAAAAATTTGCTGCTCCAAACATTGCTGGTTGATCATGTGGCAAGCATTCGCCCAAATATCTTTGTGGGACGCGTTGAAGGATCATCAATGTACCAGAAATGGTACTTTGAGGTAACAATGGATCACATTGAGCAAACAACACACATGATGCCACACCTGCGCATTGGTTGGGCCAACACTTCCGGATACGTACCGTATCCCGGTGGCGGCAAAAAATGGGGTGGTAATGGTGTTGGCGACGATCTCTATTCATTCGGATTTGATGGCGCCTATTTGTGGACGGGTGGACGTAAAACTTTAGTAGCAAATTCACTCCCTGAGGAACCGTTCATTAGAAAAGGTGATGTTGTAGGCGTGGCAATAGATTTGTCAGTACCTGTAATCACATTCACCTTCAATGGCGGCAGAGTGCGCGGATGTTTTCGGGATTTTAACCTGGATGGCATGTTCTTTCCAGTAATGAGTTGCTCGTCGAAATTAAGTTGTCGTTTTCTCTTCGGCGGCGACCATGGACGCTTAAAGTTTTCTCCGCCTATGGGCTTCTCACCCCTCGTGCAATGCCTAATGCCTCATCAGATTTTAAGTTTAGATCCTTGCTTTTATTTTGGAAATTTAAACAAGAATGTACTTGCTGGTCCCTGGCTCATTGAGGATGACACAGCTTTTGTGCCCAATCCCGTCGATACAACGGGAGTAACGTTGCCAAGTTCAGTGGACCAAATCAAGGAAAAACTAGCTGAGAACATACACGAAATGTGGGCGCTAAATAAAATTGAGGCTGGATGGGCCTGGGGCGAGCATCGTGATGACTATCAACGCATCCATCCATGTCTAACTCATTTTGAAAAGCTACCTGCTGCTGAAAAACGCTATGACAATCAATTGGCGGTGCAGACTTTAAAGTAAATGATCACAAGATAGCACTTAAATGCCAACTAATCATCTACTATGCTTTTCAGAACGATCATATCCTTGGGCTATTATATAACCATGGATAAGCCACCAGCACGCATTCGTCCGGTGCGTTTGCCAAATGAGATCTTCATGCAGGGCAATGGCTACAAGCCGGCACCGCTCGACCTAAGCGCGGTCACACTAACACCAAAGCTTGAGGAGCTGGTGGATCAGTTGGCCGAAAATACGCACAACTTGTGGGCTCGGGAACGTATTCAACAGGGCTGGACGTATGGCCTTAACGAGGACTCTGAAAATCATCGCAGCCCCCATTTGGTGCCCTACTCCAAAGTCGACGAGGCCATTAAGAAGGCAAATCGTGATACCGCATCAGAAACTGTGCGCACCTTGTTAGTCTATGGCTATATTTTGGATCCGCCAACCGGCGAAGGCACGGAAGCTCTGCTAGCTGAGGCCCAGCGGCTAAAATTCGCTGCATTCAGAACGTACCGTGTAGAACGAAACTATGCAGTCACCTCTGGCAAATGGTATTTCGAATTTGAGGTGCTAACATCAGGGCCCATGCGGGTAGGCTGGGCGCGAGCTGATTGTTATCCTGGGGCAATGCTGGGTAGCGAGGATACCAGCTGGGCTTTTGATGGCCACAATGTAAGTACTGGGCGCAAAGGCAAAAACAGAGCTGTACAATGTATTTACTATAAGCAAGGGCTTAAGGTTAACTCATGTAACTCCCGATAAGTGCATTAGATAGGCTTTAATGAGAAACCTCCATTCAAACCCCAAATGATTATAGGTAACAAAAATGCATGCCGGATCCATTGAGCACTTTGGTGTGCGCTATGAAGCTGGTGACGTCATTGGTTGTTTCATCGATGCTAAGGAGCAAACCATCAGTAAGGACTCGAGACGCACTACCAAAACGTTGATTGATTTATTAAACCCTTCGTTTTGATCGAACGCATTTCGTTTTAAAAACTTTAACTCTTCTTGTCAACTCTCTTGGTTTCTAATTCATTTTTTGTTCATTTAGCAACACTAGTACATATATTTTTTTTCATTAACAACAACAAATATGCAGAGACATCGCTAGTTAATTATCACAATATTGTGGCTGTAACGTTTAAAATGAAATTCAAATTTTTAGGAAGAGAAAGTCTATGGTGGCAACAGTGAATCTTTTGGTAAACAATGTGGACCCGGTGATATTGTCGGCGTCTTTTTAGATCTAGCCGATCACACAATTAGTAAGAATTTTATAAAAAAAAACATTTATTTTTGTTGTACAAAAAAACCCCCAAAATAAAATGTACATCCGTGCTTTTGATATCTACTAAATGTCGAGGAATGAAAATTAAAATCTTAAGGTCCCCCACTGCGATACCATAGCTAAGTATGAATAGCACCAATTGCTTATAAAGGAAATCAAAATTTAACAGGTCATAGATTTATTAACAATTTTTGGTCATTTTTATATCGTTTTTATCGACCACAGCTACCAATTTACATATCTTCCTACATCTAAATTCACACAAACAATTTTTTGTACTACAAGTACTGTATGTACATACTTGTATTTTGCATAATGTACCAATTTTAGTAGAAGCTTTGAAATAAGAAACATTTTTATACAACCTGCTGCATATTTTTTGAATGTTAACAATAGCAGCTTTTGTAGTGTTTCCGCCCTTTACTACCCGAAGCAAATCCCATGCTCTAACTACTATTTATGTTACTTTAACAAAACTAACTAACTGCCCAACTGTCGCCTAGCATTGCAAGAGGACTCGACTACCTTAGAGGAAGGTGACAACACATCAGCTCATTCAAAATGCTTTTTAATTACTGCCTGGAATTAATTTCAAACACTAATAAGATAATATTTGGCATGACAGCTTACACCTTAATCTGGGTGATATATATAGATACATATATATATACTTGTAATCAAACATATGTATGATATAACAACATGGCTTGCTTTTGATCAACCATACGAAATTAATTCAGTAACTGCAAGGCAAATTATACTTAGTTACTTACAACTTTTTCAAATATTGCAACTAACATGCACAAGTCTCATTAGAGAAGAAGAGTAGAAGGACGAATTTCACATTAACAGTTATCTTATGGAATTAATTCCACCCTAAATAGGCTTCTCATTGAACGGTGAACTGCTTATGGATGCCCTGGGAGGAGAGACAACATTTGCGGATGTTACTGCCGAGGGCGTCGGCTTTGTACCCGCCTGCACCTTAGGCGTGGGTCAAAAGGCGCGTCTTATTTATGGTCAGGATGTTGACTCTCTTAAGTTTTTCACCAGCTGTGGCTTGCAAGAGGGCTACGAACCGTTCTGTGTGTAAGTTTAATTAAAAAAAAAATCAAAAGTCTTTTTTCAGTTTGTATTTTTTCTTCAGCAATATGCGTCGACCGGTTACACATTGGTATACCAAAGATCAGCCTATTTTTGAAAACACAGAGGAAATGCCGGACTGTCGTATTGATGTCACACGCATTCCTGGCGGCGCCGACACACCGCCTCACCTCAAAATCTCCCACAATACTTTCGAGACAATGGAAAAGGCTAACTGGGAGTTCCTACGCCTTTCCTTGCCCGTAACCTGCATGAGTGAGTTTATAAGCGAGCAGGAGAAGGCCCGGCGTTGGGAAGACGTCAAAATTCGCCAATATCGCCTGATGCGTGAGGCGCAAGAAGCAGCAGCACAGCAGCAAGCACAGACCGCAGCTCATATGGATCACATGCTGAAGAGCGGCTTTAATATGAATGACATCAAAGGATTAACGCGTACTTACGACGATCATGCTGATCCAGAAGCCGAGCATACGCTGCGAGGACCTTCAAGACCGCCACGTAAGGGTTCCTTGACGCGCAACATAACATTTGAAACAGATATGACAGCTGCCTTGGATGAAATGCAACGCTCATCATCTGTGCTTGATATGAACGGTTTGGGCGAAGAGATAGATGATAAAAAGAAACGCGGTCGCAGTCCATTTAAGTTCTTCTCAAAGAAGTCTCGTGACCAAAGCCGCGAAAAAATGTCCACTAGGACTATGGATGTGCCATTGGAACGCAGAAATACTGTTGCACATGGTAGAAATGTTGTTAACCAGCAAATGACAACCAGAACGCCAACATTGCGCCTAAACAATGTGAGTAGAATATACTTTATGTAAGTGATTACGACTAAAAGAATTTCATCCATATTAGGCTGAGATACCACCCAGTCCTGTACAGCAGGGTCCAAAGCAGCTAAGTGCTCAAAATTTGGGTCAGCCACCCGTCGAGTCTTCGGGCGATGAAATGTTTGATGCCGAATGCCTCAAACTCATAAACGAATACTTCTATGGAGTGCGCATTTTCCCTGGTCAAGATCCTACCCACGTGTACGTGGGCTGGGTAACCACACAATATCACCTGCATAGTCATGAGTTTAACAAAAATAAAGTTCGCCGCGGCTCGGTCTACATTGAGGATGAATATGAAGTACCAATAGAGCGGATCGATCGTCAGAGCTGTTACGTGGTGCGCGCGGATGAACTGTTTAATGAGGTCACTCAAGATGCCTCTGGTAAGGGAGCGTCTCAGGGAATGTTTGTGGGTTGTTTTGTGGACACGGCCACTGGCATTATTCGCTTTACATGCGAGGGTAAAGATACCTCACATCGCTGGATGATGGAACCGGATTCAAAACTGTTTCCAGCCATTTTCGTTGAAGCTACTAGCAAAGAAATTCTACAAATTGAACTAGGACGGACTCCTACCACATTGCCACTGTCAGCTGCTGTTCTTCCTACCAGTGACAAGCATATCAACCCACAGTCGCCTCCACGTCTGAAGGTACAGTGCCTTCGTCCACATCAGTGGGCACGTGTTCCCAACACCTCGCTACAGGTTCATGCGCTCAAACTATCCGATATTCGCGGTTGGTCAATGCTCTGTGAAGATCCGGTCTCTATGCTGGCTTTGCACATACCCGAGGAGGATCGTTGCATTGATATTTTAGAGCTTATTGAGATGGATAAACTACTCTCGTTTCATGCGCACACTCTTACACTCTATGCTGCGCTCTGTTATCAGTCCAATTACCGTGCTGCGCATGCGCTTTGCCAACATGTTGATCAGAAACAGCTACTCTATGCCATACGTTCGGAATATATGAGCGGTCCTCTGCGCCAGGGTTTCTATGACTTACTCATAGCCCTGCATCTTGAATCACATGCCACTACAATGGAAGTTTGTAAGAATGAGTATATTACACCTTTAGGTACCGAGCTGAAGGAATTATATGCCGAGGAGGAGATGCGACACTCTTTGCGCTCGCTCGTCACAGAGTCTGTACGTCCTCAGCTGCGCATGACAGAGATCACGTAAGTGCCTTTATCACCGACAATTTCGTTTCAAACTCCCTTCATTATATAAATATTTCGACACACTTAAGGTGCAACGTTCATATTTATTGCATACAACACACATTTTTCACACATTTGGTAGCACGCCATTGCCACCCTAGTTCTCAATACGTTCATTTCGCATTTTATTTCAAATACTTTCAATCGCAATACCTGCCTGCACTGTTCCAACACTGATCCGCACTGTATGCCACACCACAACAACAACAACCAAAACAACAACACCACCCGTTCAGACCCCCTGTGATTGCAACATCTAGTATGCCAAGTGTTTCCAGTGAACCAATACCCGACATCGACCAATTGTACTCCCCGAAGTTCCCATTAGAAGTAGTCAGGGAATTCGTAATGGAGGCTTTAAAAGATGCCGTGGAAATCAATCAGGTGCATAATCGCGATCCCATCGGTTGGACCAATGAGAATTTATTTTTGTAAGTAAAATATTCTTGGTTACAGCTCAGTCACATTTAATTAACCATTACTTTAGGCCTCTCATTAAACTAACGGATCGTTTGCTTCTGGTTGGTGTGCTCACTGACGAAGACGTACAAAAGCTTTTAGTTATGGTGGACCCAGAAACTTGGGATACGACATTCGAAAGAGGTAAAAAATACATAATCAATAATAAAGATGAAATTTTAAAACTAAATTTAAATTGTTTTCTTTTTGTAGATGGCAAAGATGAACACCGTAAGGGTCTGTTAACCATGAAAATGGCCGAGGGAGCTAAACTGCAAATGTGTTATCTCTTACACCATCTCTACGATACACAGCTACGTCATCGTGTCGAGAGCATAATTGCGTTCTCCCATGATTTTGTAGGTGATCTTCAAACCGATCAGTTGCGTCGTTATATCGAGATCAAACAGTCCGATTTGCCAAGTGCTGTTGCGGCCAAAAAGACAAAAGAATTCCGTTGTCCGCCTAGAGAACAAATGAATCAGATTCTATGCTTTAAGAATCTTGAAGCTGATGATCAAGATAATTGTACGTGTGGTCTTGAGCTACGCAGTCGCTTGGGCGATTTCCACGATAGCCTTATGCAAAAGGTGTCGCTGAATGCACTACAAGAGCCAGATGGAGTCGAAAGTACTGCGGTCGAAGAGGTTAAGACGGGTCCCATAACAAAAATATATAATTTTATTAATACCGTCAAGGAACTGGAGGAAGGACCCAAAGAAGTGGAGGAGCCTGAGAAAAAAACACCCGAAGAAGTTTTCCGCAAGGTTTTGATCAAAACCATTGTCAGCTGGGCTGAAGAAACACAAATTGAAAATCCGAAATTAGTGCGTGAAATGTTCAGTCTGTTAGTGAGACAATATGATACTGTAGGTGAATTAGCGCGCGCCCTCGAGAAGACCTATGTGATCAACAATCGTGCCCGAGATGATGTTGCAGAAATGTGGGTGGGATTGAGTCAAATACGAGCTCTATTGCCTGTGCAAATGAGCCAAGAGGAAGAAGAATTGATGCGCAAAAGACTCTGGAAGCTGGTTAATAATGCCACATTCTTCCAACACCCAGACCTAATACGCATATTGCGCATACATGAAAACGTCATGGCTGTCATGATGAACACGCTGGGTCGTCGTGCCCAAGCCCAAAGTGATGCACCCACTCAAACAGAGGGAGCTGAAGGTATACCTTCGAAGGAGAAAGACACATCACACGAAATGGTTGTGGCCTGTTGTCGTTTCCTCTGCTACTTCTGCCGCACAGGCCGGCAGAATCAGAAGGCCATGTTTGATCACTTCGATTTTCTACTGGACAACGCTAATATATTATTGGCTCGGCCCAGTCTGCGTGGCTCTACTCCGCTCGATGTGGCATATTCGAGCTTGATGGAGAACACAGAATTAGCTCTGGCACTTAGGGAGCACTACCTGGAAAAAATTGCTGTTTATCTATCACGCTGCGGTCTTCAAAGCAATTCTGAACTTGTAGAAAAGGGTTATCCTGACTTGGGTTGGGATCCTGTTGAGGGTGAACGTTATTTGGACTTTTTGCGCTATTGCGTTTGGGTTAACGGCGAGAGTGTCGAAGAGAATGCCAACCTTGTCATTCGTCTTCTTATCCGTCGTCCAGAATGCTTGGGACCGGCTCTAAGAGGAGAAGGGGAAGGTCTCTTCCGTGCAATCGTTGAGGCCAACCGCATGTCAGAGCGTATCTCAGATCGTTGTAAGATGCAAGACGAAGCCGAGGGCACTATAGTCGGCCTGAATTTTACACATCCTCTACCCGAAGGTGAAGAGGATGAGGATTATATTGATACGGGCGCTGCCATTCTAAACTTCTATTGTACACTTGTGGATCTTTTGGGCAGATGTGCTCCGGATGCTACTGTCATCGAGCAGGGTAAAAACGAATCTTTGAGAGCTAGAGCTATTTTGAGATCTCTGGTGCCACTGGAAGACCTTCAGGGTGTGCTCAGTTTAAAATTTACACTTACACAAACGGCGCCTGGCGAGGAGAAGCCGAAATCGGATATGCCCTCGGGCCTATTGCCAAATAATAAGCAGAGTATTGTGCTCTTTTTGGAACGTGTGTATGGCATTGAAACGCAGGATCTGTTTTATCGCCTGCTGGAAGATGCATTTTTGCCTGATTTACGCACAGCGACTATATTGGACAAGAGTGATGGGTCTGAGAGCGATATGGCCCTGGCTATGAATCGCTACATCGGCAACTCCATATTGCCTTTATTGATTAAGCACTCTAAATTTTATAACGAGGCCGAAAACTATGCTAGTCTCTTGGATGCTACGCTGCACACGGTCTATAGGTTATCCAAGAACCGTATGCTCACCAAGGGTCAACGTGAAGCTGTATCCGATTTCTTAGTGGCGCTAACATCACAAATGCAACCTGCCATGTTATTAAAACTATTGCGCAAGTTGACTGTTGATGTTTCTAAGCTATCAGAGTACACGACGGTAGCGCTCAGGGTAAGTGCAAAGGGGTTTCTTTTCTTTCGGGGCTCTCAAGCATTTGTTTTACCTCCCCCTGCAGTTGCTCACACTTCACTTCGATCGCTGCGCAAAGTACTATGGCTCGACGCAAGGCCAAGGCTCATATGGAGCATCGTCAGACGAAGAAAAACGTCTTACAATGCTTTTGTTCTCTAACATTTTTGACTCGCTCAGCAACATGGACTATGACCCGGAGCTGTTCGGTAAGGCACTTCCGTGCCTCATTGCAATCGGCTGTGCATTGCCACCCGATTACAGTTTATCCAAGAACACAGACGAGGATTATTATGGCAGGCAAATGGGCGCACCAGATCAGCCACAATATGTGCCCTGCCCCATCGATACGACTAATGTTCATTTGGATAATGATCTAAATTCCCTAGTGCATAAGTTTAGTGAACATTACCATGATGCTTGGGCCAGTCGTCGCTTGGAAGGTGGCTGGACATATGGTGAAATACGGTCCGATAACGATCGTAAACATCCACGCTTGAAGCCCTGCAATATGCTCAGTGAATATGTACGTAGTTAATATACATGTTTTAGGTTCCAGATCGCTCGCACAGTTTTTGTGATCAGCCAACTTACCGGTTAGGTAATTAAAATATTTCCACGAGATTAATTTTTATCTATGAATAGGAACGCGAGCGCTATCGTGATCCAGTTCGTGAGTGCCTCAAGGGACTGCTAGCAATTGGTTGGACAGTGGAGCACCAGGAAATGGATGTGCCACTAAATCATCGAGGATCTACACGTCGTCAGTCGAAGCCTCAAATTGTACGTACATGTCCTTTCGTTCAGCTAACCTTTCGAATATTTCAAACTATGCTAAAAATTCTTGTTCATTTCTTTCAATGACTGATGGAAACGCCCATTAAAACAATTGGCCAAAATACTTGCAAAAACCTTTCCAAATCAAATCCATTTCCCACTCGCCGCTTGCCTTAAATCAAATAGAATGATTTTCAGAACGAGGGCAATCCATTCAACTATAACCCTCATCCCGTCGATATGAGCAATCTGACGCTGAGCAGGGAGATGCAAAATATGGCTGAACGTTTGGCAGAAAATTCTCACGACATTTGGGCGAAGAAAAAGAACGAGGAACTTAATGGATGTGGCGGTGTCATACATCCCCAACTGGTTCCATATGATCTGCTAACTGATAAGGAGAAAAAGAAGGATCGCGAGCGCTCACAGGAGTTCTTGAAATACATGCAGTATCAGGGATACAAGTTGCACAAGTGAGTATAAAATGGAAATACATAGAGCATACATATTTATTAAATTATACATTTGTAGACCATCCAAAGGTGGTGCCGTTGAAGAGGGTGGCGCCACACAAGCTGCCGTTGAGCTGCGATTCTCGTATTCGTTGCTTGAAAAACTCATACAATATCTGGATCGAGCTACGATTAACATGAAGTTGCTTAAGCCTTCGACCACCTTCAGCCGTCGCACCTCATTCAAAACCGCTTCCCGTGATATTAAGTTCTTCTCTAAAGTGGTACTGCCACTCATGGAAAAATATTTCTCCACACATCGCAATTACTTCATAGCCATTGCCACGGCTACGAACAACATAGGCGCAGCCTCATTAAAGGAAAAAGAAATGGTGGCTTCCATATTTTGCAAATTAGCAGCCCTATTACGTAACCGTCTGAGTGCCTTTGGACCTGATGTGCGTATAACCGTACGTTGCTTACAGGTGCTCGTCAAAGGCATCGACGCCAGGACACTAACCAAAAATTGTCCAGAATTTATACGCACATCGATGTTGACGTTCTTTAATCAAACATCTGATGACTTAGGTAATACAATATTGAACTTGCAAGATGGAAAGTACAGTCACTTACGTGGCACCCATTTAAAAACCTCGACATCTCTGGGCTATGTCAATCAGGTGGTGCTGCCGGTGCTGACGGCCATGTTTGATCATTTGGCTTCTTGCGATTATGGAAGCGATTTATTGCTAGACGAAATTCAGGTGGCATCATACAAAATACTTGCTGCTCTCTATCATCTGGGGACGGACGCAACCTTAACCCACGAACGAAAGTATCTGAAAACGGAAATTGAACGTCACCGACCAGCATTGGGCTCATGCCTAGGCGCTTACAGCAGTTGCTTTCCTGTAGCCTTTCTAGAGCCGCATCTAAACAAGCATAATCAGTATTCTCTACTGAATCGTATTGCCGACCATTCGCTCGAGGCGCAAGACATTATGGTAAAAATGGAAAGTTGCATGCCGAATTTGGAGACCATACTGAGCGAAGTCGATCAATTCGTTGAGTCAGAAAAAACGTATAACGACGCACCTCACATTATTGATGTTATATTGCCCTTGCTATGCGCCTATCTTCCGTTCTGGTGGTCTCAGGGGCCCGATAACGTCAGTCCCACCAGTGGCAACCATGTGACAATGGTGACTGCAGATCACATGAACTCATTGCTGCGCAATGTTCTGAAAATGATTAAGAAGAACATTGGCAACGACAATGCTCCCTGGATGACACGTATTGCGGCTTGCACCCAACAAATTATTATTAATACCTCTGAAGAGCTGCTCAAGGATCCATTTTTGCCGCTGGCCGAGCGCGTTAAGAAACGCACCGATAACATGATGCACAAGGAGGAAAGCATGAGAGGCTTCATCAAATCGGCCACCGACGATACATCGCAGGTGGAGACCCAACTGCAGGAGGATTGGAATTTGCTTGTTCGCGACATTTATTCCTTCTATCCCTTGTTGATCAAGTACGTGGACTTGCAGCGTAATCACTGGCTCAAGGACAATATACCAGAGGCGGAAGAGCTGTACAATCACGTTGCCGAAATATTTAATATTTGGTCCAAGAGTCAATATTTCTTGAAGGAAGAGCAGAACTTTATATCTGCCAATGAAATAGATAATATGGCATTGATAATGCCAACAGCGACGCGCCGCTCGGCCATCACGGAAGGCGTACCGGTGGTGGGTGGTAAAGTGAAGAAGAAAAAGAAGAATCGCGATAAGAAACGTGATAAGGACAAGGAGGTACAGGCCAGTCTTATGGTTGCCTGCTTGAAACGCTTACTGCCTGTTGGCCTGAATTTGTTTGCGGGTCGAGAGCAGGAACTGGTGCAGCATTGCAAGGATCGGTATCTCAAAAAAATGCCCGAATATGACGTCATAGAGTTTGCAAGAAATCAGTTAACATTGCCAGATAAGCTAGATCCATCCGATGAAATGTCCTGGCAGCATTATCTATACTCAAAGCTTGGCAAAACCGAAGAGCCTGTGCCGGACTTGGCTTTGGAGAAAGCCAGCGTCAATTCGAACGAAAAGGGGAAAGACAAGACGCAGGAGACTGTTGATCGCATTGTTGCTATGGCCAAAGTCCTTTTCGGCTTACATATGGTAAGTATGGTCTGCCACAATACAAGAAACAATTACGTGCGAGGGTGATATGATAAGTTCCAGAACCATGTACATATAATTTCGTTTAATTTTTTTAAAAGAACTTATCATGCCAATCTCATACTTACAGTCGTATACTCAATCATACAACTTAGTTACAATCTAGACTAAGATAAAGAAATATTTGAATACGATATAATTATACTACTATTGTAACTGTTCAGTAATGCTCACCTATTGGAATATAATCTCTTTGAAAATATGATACCAAATTACATCATAGAAAAACTCTCTACATCAATTGAAAATTTACTATTTTATAACTATGCGCATTTTAATTTTTCTTTTCCTTTTTTAAAACATTATCGCCACATCCAACGTACTACAATACTACATCACAATCTGTCATTCCTACGATTTTTGACTGAACGCTGACCAACATCTATGAACCCAACAATTACAGATCGACCATCCACAACAGCAAAGCAAAAATGTCTACAGGAGCGTTGTGTCGATACAGAGGAAGCGTGCCGTAATCGCATGTTTCCGTCAAACATCTCTACATTCTCTACCCAGGTTTTTACCCGAAGAATAACATACTTACTTATATGTTCGAAAATAGACAGAAAGACTCAGACGTGTTCTGTTTATTTGAGCTAATATTTTACACACTCATATCCCTAACTTCTTTCGTCCAGTTTATTTTCATTAATTAATTAAATAATCTACTAAAAAGATCAACATACTAACATCCATATAAGTAATGGGTAAATGTAGCACTACTAAAACCATTAAAATACCATCTATATTATTGTATATTTTTATGCTCTTGCTTGCTTCCATACTCGTTCGCTCGCTCGCTCGCTCGTTCGCTCCATGTAGGCAGCCGGCGCCAAGAACAGGGCCAAACGCTGGGGCTCTAAAATTTCGGTGGCACGTCGCCAGGCAGTTATATCAAGCTTACGCGCCAAGCATCTATATCGCATGAGCAGGTGGTAGTCCATTCCAGTAAAATAATGAAAAGACACACCCGTTCAAAACTCTAAATAAGAGAAAACAAGAAACACACATAATATTTATCAACTTATAGCTTTTAATTTAATTGATTCCTTACCCGTCGTTCTTTTTGGTGTGTAACAAAACTAACTCAACAGTCTAATCGCATGTTGTCAACAGCTTCAACTGTTGCGTTAGTTTCGCACTCCTTATTATGGATAACAAATGACTGATCCCGTAAAATATGTTTCGCAGACATCGTGCTTGCAACATATTTGCACGCAGCTACTATGAGCAGTGGCTGCAGGAGGAAAATGTTGGCCAGGAGATAATGATTGAGGATCTAACGCAAACATTCGAGGAATCTGAAAAGTCCAAGAAGGATGAGGAGGAAACCGAAGGAAAATCCGATCCTTTGACTCAACTGGTCACCACATTCTGTCGCGGTGCAATGACGGAGCGTAGTGGTGCTCTACAAGAGGATTTGCTGTACATGTCCTATGCACAAATTGCAGCCAAGTCTTGTGGCGAGGAAGAGGAGGAAGGTGGTGATGAGGAGGGTGGTGAGGGTGGCGAAGAGGGCGAGGGCACCAGCATTCACGTAAGTGCGGGTGGCCAACAATTAAAAATCATAATAATAAACTTATTAATCACTCTCGATTCTAACATGCTTACCCATATTTAAAATCAAGTGTCGTATCTCTAAGTTAATGGTAAATAGAAACAATACATTTCTAAGTTATTCCATCAGGTATCAAGTAGAGGTAGAAAGCCACACTTGCTAATTATAAATAAATGTAAATGTATGAAATGAACTCCCGCATTTTTGGTACAAAATGAATACGAACACATCTTTAGAAATTTTATTTCTTGACTCAACAAACCGTAAGAAAAATACATTTGCCCTGTATTAGGCGGTTGTCTTACTAAAAAAACAACAAAAATTTAAATGTATAGCATGTGGTTTTTGAAATATTTTTTAATTATTTCTCTAAAAGTAAGGATTATACGATAGTAAAAATTGACTCAAATTTCGCCCTCGTCGAAATAAATGATTCATTAATTATCCATTCAAAGTAATCGTACTAATACGAGTATAAATTTGAAGGTAATGTAACAATATGTAACCTAAGCTACTAGGCCGCTAAAAAAAAGGGAGACATGTAATATAATAGCCTCTTCCCATTAGGAACAAGAAATGGAGAAACAGAAGCTACTTTTCCATCAAGCCCGTCTCTCCAATCGTGGCGTTGCTGAAATGGTGCTGTTGCACATTTCCGCCTCCAAAGGTATACCTTCGGAGATGGTAATGACAACACTCAATTTGGGCATTGCCATATTACGGGGCGGTAATATTGACATTCAAATGGGAATGTTGAACCATTTAAAGGAGAAAAAGGACGTGGGTTTCTTTACATCGATTGCCGGACTCATGAACTCGTGCAGCGTACTTGACTTGGATGCGTTCGAACGTAACACCAAAGCAGAGGGTAAGTGGGCATGTCTAGACAGAATAGTGTAATACGAAGAAACCATGTGTGTCCTGCTTATAATTTCTGGGCCTTTTTAACTTTATGTTGCCATGCCACCACGACCGCGACCACTTCACGCCTTATTTTAAGTTCATATCTTGATTTGTCTTTCCATCCAACTACTCCCCCTAAAATACACACACCCGCATGCCATCACCATCCGTATGCCATCCCGTATCTACTTGTTTCCTGCTATCGTTGTCAAAATCAAAAACAATTTTGCAACAACACAACAAAGAGTATATTCCAAGTGCGGGTGCAGGTCTGGGTGTTGGCTCCGAAGGCGCAGCGGGTGAGAAGAATATGCACGATGCCGAGTTCACGTGTGCTCTGTTCCGATTCATCCAACTAACCTGTGAAGGTCACAATCTGGGTAAGCGATACCCACATAAAATTGTATAAACTTAATCAGAAGAGCTTTGTTCCCCGCTCAGAATGGCAGAACTATTTGCGAACCCAGGCCGGAAATACCACCACAGTCAATGTGGTCATCTGTACTGTGGACTATTTGCTGCGACTACAGGAATCTATAATGGACTTTTATTGGCATTACTCCAGCAAAGAGATCATAGATCCCGCTGGCAAAGCAAACTTTTTCAAGGCCATTGGCGTGGCTAGTCAAGTCTTTAACACACTTACTGAGGTCATACAGGGTCCATGTACACTGAATCAACAGGCATTGGCTCATTCCAGATTATGGGATGCCGTAGGAGGCTTTCTTTTCCTGTTTTCGCATATGCAAGATAAGCTTTCAAAACACTCGAGCCAGGTGGATTTGTTGAAGGAGCTATTAAATTTGCAAAAGGACATGATTACCATGATGTTATCCATGCTGGAGGGCAATGTCGTCAACGGTAAGTCCAAAAAAAATAATTAGTTCCCAGCAAATCTTAAAAATTGTGTTCCACAGGAACCATTGGCAAGCAAATGGTTGATACTCTAGTGGAATCTGCAAGCAATGTGGAACTAATCCTGAAGTACTTCGACATGTTCCTGAAACTGGCCGATCTTGTTGAGTCTCCAAGCTTCCATGAAATCGACATTAAAAATGAGGGCTGGGTTACGCCCAAAGATTTCAGAGACAAAATGGAGCAATCCAAGAACTACACACCGTATGTATACTTGTACTACAATAACACAAATGAGTTGATTTGTTACTTTTCCTTTATAGGGAAGAAATGGATTTCCTTTTGGCTTGTTGCGAACGCAATCATGAAGGCAAAATTGATTACGGCGCCTTTGTGGACCGTTTCCATGAGCCATCAAAGGAGATCGGTTTCAACTTGGCCGTTCTTCTTACCAATTTGAGTGAGCATATGCCTAATGAGCCGCGCTTGGCACGTTTCCTGGAAACCGCTGGCTCGGTGCTCAACTATTTCGAGCCGTTCCTTGGACGCATTGAAATTCTGGGTAGCTCGAAACGCATCGAACGTGTTTACTTCGAGATCAAGGACTCAAACATTGAGCAATGGGAGAAACCTCAGATTCGCGAATCGAAACGTGCTTTCTTCTATTCCATTGTGACCGAAGGTGATAAGGAGAAACTTGAGGCCTTTGTCAATTTCTGCGAGGATGCCATTTTTGAAATGACACATGCTTCGGGCCTAATGGCCACTGACGATGGTGGTAGCAATGTTAAGCGTGATACTGCCTACAGTTCTTATATGAGTGAAGAAGAGGAGGAACGTGCTGCCCGGGATCCCATTAGACGCACAATAACCGCCGTTAAGGAGGGTCTGAAATTCGGCGTTCATATGCTCAGTCCATCGAACATAAAGCATCAGATAGGAGTTATGCAAACCAAATCTGTACCCGAACTCATAATAGGGTTCTTTAAAATTATATTCTATATGTTCTACTATACTGGCTATGCGCACTTCTGTGTAGTGCGCTACATCTTTGGAATACTGTTGAATCTCATGCGCGGTCCAGCACCAGAACAGGAGGAGGAGCCCGTTGTAGAGGAGGAAACATTTGGACGAGCACTACCACCGCTGCCTCTGGAAGAACCGCCAGGCACTGTTCAAGCATTTGGTCTAGACATGACCAAAGAGGAGAATGGCATGTATAAGGTGGTCGTTCATGAATCACCGGCTGGCAGTGCTAATTCATCCATGGAGGAAGCTGAATCTAGTCCAGAGGACGCCGCTGCTGCTTCTGGTGAGCTCATTGAAGGAGAACCACATCAGGAGCCCGTATCAATAGTCGATATGCTCGGAGGAGAAGCAGCAAAGAAGGCAGCCCAAGAGCGTCAAGAGGCACAAAAGGCTCAAGAGGCAGCTATGGCTTCGATTGAAGCGGAGGCCAAGAAATCGTCGGCAGCACCACAAGAAACACCTGCTGTCAACCAGATTGACTTCTCCCAGTACACACATCGCGCCGTCAGTTTCTTA
Source organism: Scaptodrosophila lebanonensis (assembly GCF_003285725.1). Classification (NCBI taxonomy): domain Eukaryota; kingdom Metazoa; phylum Arthropoda; class Insecta; order Diptera; family Drosophilidae; genus Scaptodrosophila; species Scaptodrosophila lebanonensis. Next base: position 258,705 of record NW_022060529.1, read on the forward strand.
GCCCGAAACTTTTACAACCTAAAATATGTGGCTTTAGTCCTAGCCTTCAGCATAAATTTCATGCTGCTCTTTTACAAGGTAACCTCATTGGCGGAGGAAGGCGAAAGCTCTGGCGAGGAGGAATTGATATTGGGATCTGGCTCTGGTGGTGGCGCTGATGTTGCAGGCTCTGGCCTAGGCGGCTCTGGTGATGGCGGCTCCGGCGATGGTGAAATGGACGAGGATGATATTCCGGAACTGGTGCATGTCGATGAGGACTTCTTCTATATGGCACACGTTATACGCATTGCCGCTTTGTTGCATTCTCTTGTCTCTTTAGCCATGCTGATTGCATACTATCATCTAAAGGTTCCATTAGCGATATTCAAACGCGAGAAAGAAATTGCACGTCGTTTGGAATTCGATGGTCTCTTTATTGCGGAGCAGCCAGAAGATGATGACTTTAAATCGCATTGGGATAAACTTGTCATATCGGCCAAAAGTTTTCCCGTCAACTATTGGGACAAGTTTGTTAAGAAGAAGGTGCGCCAAAAGTATAGCGAAACCTATGACTTTGACTCCATCTCAAATCTGTTGGGCATGGAGAAGAGTGCCTTCACGGCACAAGAAAGCGAAGAGACGGGCATATTAAAGTACATAATGAACATTGATTGGCGCTATCAGGTGTGGAAGGCAGGCGTTACATTCACGGACAACGCTTTCCTCTACTCGCTCTGGTACTTCTCCTTCTCTGTGATGGGCAACTTCAATAACTTCTTCTTTGCCGCCCACTTACTCGATGTTGCCGTTGGCTTCAAAACCCTGCGCACCATCCTCCAGTCTGTGACACACAACGGCAAACAACTAGTTCTGACGGTCATGCTGCTCACAATTATAGTATACATATACACGGTTATTGCTTTCAACTTCTTCCGGAAGTTCTACATACAAGAGGAGGACGAGGAAGTCGACAAAAAGTGCCATGACATGTTGACGTGCTTCGTATTCCATTTGTACAAAGGTGTGCGGGCAGGCGGCGGCATTGGCGATGAAATTGGCGATCCGGATGGAGATGACTACGAGGTCTATCGCATCATCTTTGACATCACATTCTTCTTCTTCGTTATTATTATCCTGCTGGCCATTATTCAAGGTTTGATTATTGACGCTTTCGGTGAGCTGCGTGATCAACTGGAATCGGTGAAGGATAACATGGAATCGAATTGCTTTATTTGCGGCATGGGAAAAGACTTTTTCGATATAGTACCGCATGGATTTGATACGCATGTACAGAAGGAGCACAATTTGGCCAATTATATGTTCTTCCTGATGCATTTGATTAATAAGCCGGACACAGAGTATACCGGCCAAGAAACGTATGTTTGGAATATGTATCAGCAGCGTAGCTGGGACTTCTTCCCGGTTGGTGATTGCTTCCGTAAGCAATATGAAGACGAGCTATCTGGCGGCGGTGGTGGAGGCTAGGCCGGTCAGGCAAGCATTTTTTAATAGATCGGTCTTTGGGCAGTTTTGAAAACATCGATAATCATCAAGTGCCAGCATCAAGTGCTTATACATTTTTAATTATCTTGACGTTTTCCTAGTCAATTTTTTAAACGTAATTTTAGTATGTATATTTACACAAACATACATATATATGTACGTACACCTAACTATATATGTATGTATGCCGAATTGTACTTAATATGACAATGAATTTGATTTTAAATAAAGCGATTTATTTTTACCTAAAGCAAATGTATGTATTTTTTACTATCATCAAATATTCATTTCGAAATCGTACGTTTCAAAATACTTTTATTCTCATTTGGCCAATTCGACCAATCTAATTAATTACAAACCCAGTCCCAGTTATTTTAAATGGCTACGAATTGTTTTTAACGCATTTTATTGTTATCCATTCAATATTATTTTGTAGGTGCACACACATTGAACACTATTTGATATATGGTTTTTGAGTACAATACATTTTTTTATAGAAAGTTAAACATGTAACAACATAAATATAAAATAACCCAACAACAAAAATCACATGATTAATATAGTACACGTACACCTAAAATATAGTTTTTTTAAGAACATCACAGCTACATTTTCGTTCGATTTTCTATCTAACAGCTACATACAACTATATGTATGTCAGTGTGCATGTAGGACCTATGTAATTCCTCGCTTATGTATGCACATTAAAAGTGTGTATGTACATATGTATATGTATTAAAATGTCAATAAAAGCGGGACCGTCTCTGCTATGGTTAAATAAAACTTATAAACAAATAAAGAAGCCTCTAGCTGAACATAGCACTGTTTTCTATTCGTACTATCTGGCTGACTAGCGAAAATTGTACAATTGAAAATAATAAAGTATAAACACAACAAAAATTGCAGCGAAATATCAGTAATCTAGTCGTTTCTTTAAGCGAAAGAACTCGGCATTATCAATGCTTGCTACATTGTCCATATTTAGGTTGCGCAACGTCCGCACGCCTGACAAACGGTCTTCAATGTCCGTATACATGCGGCGACACCGATAGACGGAGAGCGTTTGCAGACATGTACAGTTTACCAAAATGGCATCGAGAGTGTGGTCCGTCAACTGACTGCAGCCACTAATATGCAGGGCACGCAATCGTTGAAGTTTACTCGAAACAACTTGTATGGTCTTATCATTGATATTGTAGCAATCCGAAAGATCTAGTTCCTCTATAGAGGGGCAATTGTTCACCAATTGTTCCATGCCCAGCAACGATATTTGCTGACAATTAGAGAGCAGGAGGCGTCGCAGTTCCACATGCTTTAGACCATATTTCAGAGAAACATCGCTTATCTTGTTGCAGCCGCGGAGGTTTAGTGACCGCAGACCACGCAGCTGTTGAATGTTGTGACCCTCAAAATCCTCATCGTTAATTAGATTCATCTCGTAAGCGGCAAACATGGCCTGTTTACGCTTGGCATCACGCACAATTTCCTCTTCAGCCTTGCTACGCAGGGATATTTTTATGGATTGCAACGAGCCGGCAAATCTATCGCGTTCAGCCAATGTGTGACTGATCGGTGGATAAAAATTGTCCAACGAGGATGTCTGTGAGTTGGAGCGATTAAGCTCTAGTTTGGCCAAATTAATGCCTGTCAATGCAGCGTCTGTCAGCTGAAGTTGAAAATTATTAATACTCATTAAGCAAGTCTATGCATGTCCTGAAAGACTAACTCACCAGACAGCAGCTTTCCAGAGATAACTCACGCAGCCAACGTAATTTACTAATAATGCACTGAACTGCCTTGTCGGTAACCCCATTGACACAGTGACTCAGGTGGAGGGAACGCAAGGCACGCAAATTAGAAGCTATTGCATTGATGCATTCCTCACAGATTTGCAAATACGATACGTCAAGCTCCTCCAGCACAAGATTCTCTTCGCGTGCCACTCCCTCTATAATGCCGTTACTAGTGATACTATCACAATTGGAGAGGTCCAGGTGACGCAACCGACTTAAACGATGCAGCTGGGAAGCCCCGGTGTTTGTCACCGCTGAACATGCGTTAATCTTGAGTTTCTGTAGCTGCGGATTGAACTGCACAATGGAGGCTAAGGAGTCATCGTTTAGACACAAAGTCGCCGACAAGTCCAAGACACTCAACTGAGATTGTGTGGCGAGAAAAATCTTGGCAGTGGCAGCGTTTAACTGTCGGCAACCAGCCAAATAAAGGCATTGTAGTTGGACACCAGGATTACCCTCAGAATCGAGTTCGCATAACGCCAGCAACGCCTGTCCAATGAGTGTGTGACTGAAGTCCAACTCGCGCAAATGCTTACGATGCTCCGTAAGAACTTTTAAAACGTATTTAAACGTAAGTACCGATTCACTGGGAGTACTACAACCATCATTCGGATAGAAGCGCCGATGTATGGCATTGTGAAATGCTATGTGGCACCCAGACATGTTAAAAACCTCTAGTCTCGGCATTAATGACGTCAAGCGCAACAATATTGCATCTGTTAAATACTGATTTTCGCAAAGTGTCAGCTCCCGTACGCAGACTAACCGGGTAGCTAATTCACTCAAATTGCACACAGTGCCATCCAAAAAAGTGCCAGACATGAAAAGCGGGGAACAGCGAGCTACGGATAATTCACGTAAGTGAGGCATTAAACACAGAACGCCATAGAACTGTTTGTCATTCAAATCTACATTGTCCAGCGTTAGCGAGTGTGCAGTGCTTCCTATGTGTGTTATGAATTTCTGCACCTGGCCAAGAGTAACATCTTCGAACACAAAATGGCGGAAATGGCGTTCGCATTTCAGGAAATCAACAGCGGGTCCATATTGATCCGAAAGTACAACTTTTGCAAAGCGGATGCGGGTCCGTGAATTAAACTCCGTCTGATCCAACGCTGCATGCCAACGTCTGCAGGTGGATCCGGCGGATTGCAAATCAGAGTAGCCCAAATAACTGTATATGCGCAGAATTATCTATATGCGTGCGAGAATCAAAGGCACAGGTCAGCTGACTCGAATTCGTATCCATCAGATAGTAGTTGTCTGTCACGTTCAATTGCTTACAATTACGAACTTACTTCTAGCGGCAGCTCATCATAACAATGGCTCGTGTATAATAACGTCGACATACTATTGTATGAAATTAAAACGATGCTCTATATGGTAAGTTTTTTCAACGATTAAAATGCAGTGCAAATGCACCTTCAAACTCTTCTCCACCACCCACTGTGCCTACTAGAGGTGATCAGTTTTGTATAACTATTAGCTTGTAACGAGTACTCAATAATCCCTTAAAGAAGAGAATATTTTTGCATAGTGCACGGTAGATTGAATTATGAATGAATTATTCAATTATAAACGTATAATAAAGATTTAAATGACAATTTATTTTCAATTTGAATTCATAAATAACAAATATGAACCCAATCAACAAATTTTTAACATTGCTTAAATTGACAGTCAATGGTGAAATCACTACTACGTTACCTGGGTGAAATAACAGAGGAACGTAAACATCACGTTTTTTTTTACCATCTTTAGTGTCTATGAGGTCACTTGCAACAATTTGCAAACATAATTGGTAAAAAGCTAATTTGACTGTAAAAATTGTTGGGGCTTAAAGTATAACGTTCACAACGCACTCAAATTCAAGCTGCAACAGTGCCCTTAATAATGGCCGATCCAAAGTTTCAAAATTTACCCGGAATCGTATGTTTTGAGATAAAATTTGTTCAATCATAAAGATGCAATTATCTTCTCTCTATCGTAGGCTTATGACCAACCCGATATCTATGAATCTCCTGATGACCCGGAGATTGACACATCCGATTATTATGAGGAAGAACCTGAAAATGATGCCATCGAGCGTTTGCACATCTCCCCGAGCGCTGCCCATCAACGTTTCCGTGGCGCCACGCTTGAGGGCAGTGTGGACTTTAGCGATCGCATTGGAAGCCGTGTATGTCGAGGATACGATGTTCGCGGAGGCGATTACGAGCTAGTGGGTGTAGGTGAAAAAGAAACACCCGTGCAGAAATGCAAACGCTTGCAAATCGAAATGAACGAATTACTCAACGAGGTTGCGGCATTTCAAGTAGATCGTAAAATTGCCGACGAAGAGAAGCAGTCCTACGATGCTGTGGCAACTGTCATCACCACGGCCAAGAAAGTATTGGATACTCTGAAGCTAGAGCAAGTGCTGGGTAAAGAACAGGTTCCCAACGATAAACAGGTCAAAGCTCTTATTAGCCAGGTTGAGGAATTTAAACAATCTGGGGTTCTGACAGCCATTCCAGCACCAGGCGCGGACTTAGCATCTACTGCACGTGTTGCCAGTCTTGAACAACGGCTATATCAACTGGAGAAGGCAGTGGGTGCACAACCGGAAAAACTCAGTCGGCTAACCACGCTTACGAATACTGGAAACGTTTTGGAAGCAGTACGTCAACTTAGCACAAAAGCGGCATTGCTGCAGCCAGACAAATTGGACACAATTGAGCAACGCCTTACCACTTTGGCTAGTAAAATGGACGCCATTGCGGAGAAGTCCAGCGGCAGTGCCCAGGATGCCAAGCGTGATCAGAAGATTATTGAGCTGTATGACCTGGCGAAGCGCACCGAACCGGTAGCTGAAATATTACCACATGTCATTGAGCGCATGCAAGCCCTTGAGGCGCTACACAAATATGGTAAGCAAAAATCCAAAATGGTATTTCGAATTTAAACATACGATTTTTTATTTTTTCGGTTACAGCAAACAATTTTGCGAAAATAATTGCGGAAATCGAGCAGAAACAAAGTACCATTACTACTAGTTTGGTCAATAATAAAGAACTTTTGCATTCTGTGCAAGAAACATTTGCACAAAATCTGGAGACTATAAATAAGAAGGTAGCTAAGGTCGAAGAACGTGTTACCGCTATATCATCAAAAAAGTAATTGGATAAACAATACTATTATAACTATTTATCTAAATAAAAATACTTTAAAGATTGATCAATTTAAATTACTTGCATCAAGAGGTGGACACGAACTAGTTCGATTTTCCGTAATCGATTTATTGCCAACTCATTGCATTCCTGTTGCCGTCAGTTCTGGTGTTGCCATCAGCTCTGAACTACACATCTATTAGAAAAGTTGTAAGCCAGCCAATTAAACTTATACACAGTTTTCAAAATCAATTTATTATATTGTGCATTTTATCTACATTTGACGGTGAGTACTAGAAAAGTTAACCGTAGTTTCGTTGCTCAAGAAAATATCACTTAACGTTTTTGCGGGCGCTACGAAGCCAGGCAGCTAAAAGTGATGACGGGGCGCACTCCAATTGGATGTGACACCATTTCGAAGCAACACATGCATATGTGTTATAAAATTCATTTACATTACAGTAGAGAACGATTTGCACGATGAAAATCAAGGAATTACAGAAGACTGTGAACATCGCCTGGTCCCCGGCACAGCAGCAACCAATTTACTTGGCGGCCGGCACAGCTGCTCAGCAATTTGATTCTAATGTGAACTCTGCGTTGGAAATATACTCGCCCAATTTTAAAGATGCAAGCTACGATTTGGAATTGAAGGCGGCCGTGCCCAGCCAATATAAGTAGGAATTATGCAATTTTAATTCTGTGATAAGTATTTCATAAATCTTGAACTCAGATTCCAAAAAGTGATTTGGAGCCCACTTGGCCTAAATGCCACGCATCCCAATGGCCTCATTGTGGGTGGCTGTGAGGCAGGTCACATCAATATATACTCAGCAGCTAAACTTCTGGCCAATGAGGAACCGTTGCTGGCGCGACAAGATAAGCACACAGGAGCTGTGAGCGGATTGGACTTTAATCCATTCCAAAATAATTTGCTGGCCTCATGTGCTTCAGAATCTGAAATTTACATATGGGATTTGAACAACCCGGCCACACATATGAATCCCGGGGCCAAAACGCAACCCCTGGAGGATGTGAAGAATGTGGCCTGGAATCGTCAGGTGCAGCACATTTTGGCGTCGGTGTTCAGCACGCGGTGTGTTATCTGGGATTTGCGAAAGAGTCAGCAAATCATCAAGCTGTCGGACACCCAATCACGTGTGCGGTGGCATTCCATACAATGGCATCCCGAAGCGGCCACACAGGTCTGGCTGGCCTCCGAAGACGATCAGGCACCTGTTGTACAGCTGTGGGACCTTCGATATGCTACTGCCCCGGCCAAGACCTATCAAATTCATCATAGGGGTGTGCTTGGCATGTCATGGTGTCTGGAGGACACAGATTTGATGGTGTCGTGCGGCAAAGATAATCGGATCTACTGCTGGAATCCCAATACGGATATACCTGAAGGTGAAATACTGTCAGAAGTAGCCACCACCGCCTCTTGGTATTCCGATGTACAATTCTGTCCACGCAATCCGTCACTTATCGCCAGCGCCAGCTTAGAAGGTGCTGTGTCCATTTACTCTCTTAACGGCGGAACCCAACAAGTAGTGCAAACGGCCAATAAGATCGCTGATTCATTCCCTGGCATGGATCAGTTATCACAAGTTCCGCTCTCACAACAAGCTACTCAAGTGGTCTACCACGATCTAGTACGTGCACCCAAGTGGATGAAGCAACCATGTGGCGTGTCATTCGGCGTAAGTATGTTTAAAAAATAAAAATTTTAACATATGCTTAATGACTTGTAATACGCAGTTTGGCGGAAAGTTGGTCAGCTTTGATAGAAACTCCAAAACAGTCAAAATTTCACAGCTCACCACAGAACCAAGTCTAGTGGAGCGTGCTAATGCCCTGGAACGTTCGCTGGCTGAGGCCAACTATGCCGATTATTGCCGACATCGTGCTGATCAAACGGCTGATCAGCATGGACGCTATATCTGGTACTTTATTAAGGCAAACTTTGATGTGAATCCCAAAGAGGAGCTTTTAAATCTACTGGGTAATGCGCAATGCGTTATGATGGGACAAGTTTTTCTGATTATTATAATTTAAACATATAGGTTACAACAAAGACGATATTGATAGCAAGTTCTCAAAGTTTATAAAAGAAAACGAAAACGATGCCCTAGCTGAAGTCGACTCGCTTACAAATCGCATCTCCACACTGACGCATGTAAGTTTCTACACTCCTCAAACCAATTTTCTTATCGCCCGCATTCCATATCCGCTTGCCTCTTATCTTTGTGCAAGAAACTAAAATTTCACTTAAAGTACACGCACAATTGTTATACTCTGTTTATGAAATGTACAAGAGTATATTAGGTTTGCGGGAGCTGAACATGTAAAAAGTATATATATTCTTGATCAGCGTGACCAGGCGAGTCGATCTAGCCCTGTCTGTCTGTTAGTCTGTCCGTATGAACACCTGGATCTCAGAGATTATAAGAGGTAGATACACCAAACTTTGCACAAAGATGCGTTATGTGTGTATGCTGTGCAAGTTTGTTTAATTTTTTTGATTCCCAATTTGAATTTCCAGATAGTGATTATAAGTCTAAATGCCAAGTTTCATAATGATAGGCCGATTTACCAGGAAGTTATAACTATATATGTACATAAGACCATGCAGTGCCCGCAGCTGTTGTTGTTACTGCTTTGCTCAGGCACACGAGACATACACAGACACACAAACACACACATACACGCATAATTATTCTACACATATGTACAGAGTATTTCAAAGTCGGGACACCCGACCTTAGCTTTTTTACTTGTTTAATTTCTTATCAATGTTGACCCTGTGCCAAATACATAAGCATGTTTATTCCGCTTTCGCCTCTTTCTTCGATATGCTGCTCTATGCTTCGACAGAGCGATTCATCAGAAGTTGAGTGCGATCAGAGCACAAATTATAGCACTGATACATCGGTAAGAAATCTCTGATTGGAATAATTTTAAGCAAATATCGGGCAAAATTGAAATTTTAGCCCATAGTTTAATTACATTGTAATGTGTCTTACAGCAAACTGCGGACAACAGGACTATTTTCGATGAGATTGCTGGAGAAGGTCCAAAACAATTCAGGGACAATACTTCACCGCCGAAACCGAATTTCAAAATACCGAGTGGTGATCGTAAGTATAGCATAATCCTTAATTTACTTAAAATCAAAATGTATTGGGCTTATTGTAAATATATGTTTCTTATTTGTTTAATTAATTGGCAGATGCCGACAGCCTTATTGCAGAGGCCATACTCACTGGCAATACGGAAGCAGCAGTTGAACTATGCATCGAAGCTCAGCGCATACCGGAGGCTCTGATTATTGCCTCCACGGCGGGCCACGACGTCTTGATTAGAACACAAACGCGTTTTCTGTCCGAGCAGAGGGGGGAATTATCACAGGTTATTTGCGCACTGGTCACGCGGGACTGGCTGGACTTTGTCAATCGCTGTACCGTAGACTCGTGGAAGGAAGCTCTGGTGGCGGCGCTAAAGCACAGTGAACGTAAGCTAGTGGATATCTGCGAACGCCTTGGCGATCGTCTGCTCAACGAGTGTGCAAATAGTGTAGAATACACACGGAATGCTATGCTCTGCTACATCTGCGCCGGCAGCATCGATAAGCTGGTTAATGCCTGGTACCAATCGAAGCAGTTGGAACAGCAGAATCCCAACTACAAACTGAACACTAGCGAGCTGCAAGAACTGGCTGAAGTAGTTATGTTGATGTCTAAGTCATTGGAACAGCAAGGCATTGCAATAGATCTAGCTGGTCGATTTGCAGGATTTATATCGGAATATGGAGGGCTCTTAGCATCGCAGGGCGCTTTAACTGCAGCTTTGCAATACATAACAACATTGGGTAGCTGCAGTGCTCAAGGCAGCGATTTGGATGTGCTACGGGAACGCATTAGCCATGCCGTCAATACAGCGGAGCCGGCTCCGACTGTAGCGCCTGCTGTAGGCTACAGTCGCCAAGCAGCTCGTGGTTCGTTCTCACAGCCGACGCCCTTTAATCCTTACAATGTGCCAATAGGCAATGCTAGCTGGCAAAGTCCTGTATCGGCAGTGGCAGCTCCAGTGGTGGCCATGGCCACACCGATTTCCAATTATCCAACAGCCCAGGCACCGCCCCAACCTTTCAATCCACAAGCGGCAGCCAAACCTGAGGCAGTCGCACACCCGCCAAGACCACACAGCAATGCCAGCTCATCAGGTGGTGGCCCAGCAGCAGGTAGCATCAGCGGCGTCGGCCTCCACACACGCTCCAAGTATGTTTTGGATCCATCAGTGGCAGCACCCACTAGCGCTTATGGTGTGCCATACAATCCTGTTCCAGTACCAGCGCCAGCTCCCGCACCCTTCACTGGTGCTCCAGTGCCCATCCAACAACCTGGCAGTGTGCCCACAAATTATAATAGCAATGCTTTCAATACGAATCCCTTAGCTTCAGTTCAGCCCTACGGTCAAGTAACCTACATGGACGCAGGAAGCCGTGGTGGTTATGTGCCAGGTATGGCTCCGGTCGACACAATGCCTGCAGCAAATGCACCTGCTCAAACGCCCATTATACAAAATATACAAAGAAATCCAACGCCGCCACCTGGCTGGAATGACCCGCCAACCCTTAAATCATCGAGAGTGGTAGGCCCAATAAAACAAATCTCTGGCAACTTCTTTTTTTGTATTTTTATTTTTCTTTTGCAGCCGAAACCCAAAGCCGCAACGGAACCGCTAGCTGCTCCTATATTGCATCCATTATTTGGCACAGACCCCAATAAAAATCAAAATGGCTACGTCGATCCAAATCAATACCAGGTTCCAATTACAACTTGAAGCCAACTATGCACAAGTTCTGAGCCTATTTTCTTTGCTTCTGTATAGGCTATGCCACCACCAGCCAGCGGCAACACTTACTACAATCCAGCTACAGTCAACAACAATTCTCAGCAGCAAACCTTTCCAGCACCGCAGCAACAACAGCCCAACTTCCAAACATCGGCAATTCAAAATCAACAGCAGCAGTGGCAAGGACAACAACATCAGCAAACAATTGGGTACACAGAACATCCAGCACCAATACAGCAACAGCAACGTCAGGCGCCACCACCCAAAGAAAAGCCACCACTGCCAGAGGAATATATATATTTACAAACTGTCCTGGAGGAGCTGAAAAAACAATGTCTGAGTGCCACACAAGATCCGGTGAGTTGCATGGACATGAACTAGATATAGTGCAGAAAAAAACATCCTGAGTATCCAAATTTAAATTATACCCCAATTCTAGACCAACTGAACCAGAATATTATCAATTTTTAAGAAGCAAATCTAATCTAATGGAAAATTAAATCAATCTTTTCTGAAGTGTTGGTACCGGCATAAACCATTATTTGTTTTATATTCAAACAACCTATATACATACTCCACAATGAACTAAGACTTTCTGTTTTTGTTGTTTTCGGACTGCTTCATTAGTGCTATTAATCCGTTTTATACTTTACAGCGCACAAAACGCAAATTTGTTGATGTGGCCAAACGATTGGAAAATCTGTACGATTGCTTGCGAGAAGACAAGGTTCGCATAAACACATATATCCCCGTTTGTAATTACTTTAATTGTTTATTTCATTTCAAAGCTCACATCCTCAACAGTGCAATATCTAAATCAAATTGTTCAGTACATACAAGTATCGGACTATGCCAATGCATTAGAAATGCACACGCGCATAGCGTTCGGCACGGATTTTTCGCAATGTGCTGGATTCATGCAGGGATTGAAGGTGCTGCTTCAATCGGCAGCGGAACTACAACTGGTTTTGCGTTAATTTGATTAGTTTTTCCTAATCTACAAGCGTGCTCAGTTCTCTTTCGTTAAAACAGTTTCCCTATGTTTTCTTCAACTTTACGTATTTGTTGTTGTAACAAAATATTCTTACATGTGTGTAATGTACTCGTGTTCCATGTTTATTTTAATGCATGTTTGTAAGTGAGCTTGTGCCGCTGATTTGATTTACTTATCTATATAAATACATATAAATTTAACATGTTGCTAATCGAGAGATAAATACATATATATATGCAAAAAATTAAATATATTCGTATGACAAGAACTAAACTAAAAATTTTGCACATATTAAAAAAATGAGAATTCGCAACTTTCACTTTATAATAACTTGGGCTGATTACGTATGTTTTCCAGATCTAGCATAGGCTGCTCTTCAAGTTGAAGTGGCGATGCTGTTCCTATTAGTGGCGAGCCTACCCGTTGCTGAACCTGCTGTGGTCTTCGAACCGCCGGTGGCGTCTGTAAATGCTCCTCGGGTGTGTAGTTTAGCTTTTCTTCGGGAAGCAGACGATACTTTTTAAGATACTTGTAGGAAGCATTTGATATATCATTGGGACTTTGCGCCAAATTATCTATTTGACGCAAAGGGCTCGCTGTCTTAATTGGTAGGTGCATATTATTGTTATGCGTTCCTGGAGAAGCCAGGCGGAGCTCCTGCATCAGTTCGTCAAGCTGTTGCTGTGGCAAATACTTGAGAGCCAGCTCATTCATCACCAGACTTTTCTCCGTATTGGGCTTGGGCAGCACATTAACTACTACTGGCGGCGGTACCTTACCCTGAGGCGTATTCGGGCGGTAACCTGTCGATTGCGCCATGGGCTTCACCACCCGTGGTGTTTGAAATTGAGCCTGCAATGCAGGTCTTGTTGTTGGATTGAAGGGCACCGCGGGAAACTCATCCTCTTCTATTATGTATTCTTGTATGATGGGTGTAAGTCGCTTGACGGCGACATTGTCTAGACAAATATTTATTTTTAATACGAATAAAATAAGTAATACTTTAATGCTTACTGTTGCTGTTTGCTAAGATATCACACTGTGTGCCAGTTTCCTTATAAGCTGTAAGGGCCGAAGGACGCTGCTGTTGTATCAATGATTCACACAATTGTCTTAGGAGCTGCTGCTCCTGGCGCATGCATTCCAAAATGTTAATAAGTTCTTCTACATCCTGCTTGCTCGCCAAATGACTTGAATTAGTGTGGGTGGCGGAGGCTAAGGTGGCCGACTTGGGCGAAATGTTAACTGCATCTGTTTGTGTGCCAGCACAAATGGTAAGTACATCTGACGCCGAGGACTTGCCTGTATTTGCGGCTGCCGAGTCTAGTGATCGACGATGTTGTACTGTAGACAACTGTTCTCGTTGATAATGAGCCAAAGGCTCTACATAGCCCACATTGCTGCTGGAGGACTGCAACATAGGCGTTGTAACTGCATCGCTAATGGAGGCGCGGCTGCGTGGAATAATAACATATTCATTAGATTGTGTTGTTATAGTTGTACTGGTGCTGCTGGTTGCTGGTCCCAGCTCTGTTGTTAGTACTGGTGAAAAATTCACGCGCGGCAACATTTGTTTCTTCCACGATGCGAAGGTAGGAGTTGTTCGCTGTTGTTGTTGCTGCTGTTGATGAAACTGCATCGCTTGTGATTGTTGTGAATGCGATTGTTCCTGTTGTTGTTGTGGTGGCATTTGGCCAAACAATATTGATACTTCGGGCACTGTGGGTTTAGCCATCGCTTCTGATGGAGTACTAGGTTTTGGCGCTGCTCTGGGCAACATATCTTCCGTTTCGGGCTCAAACATTGTAAAAATGTAATGTACTAAACCAACTCAATTAAATGAGCGGGACCGGCACCACAATACAGCTCGAATAATACTGCCGTATCGCTCGGATGTGATAACTTAACGAAACGCATTCGTTGAAATTAATCGAAATAGCCTATCGCAACCACAAATAGAGTATTTCTTTCAATAAAAAGTAGAGCAGCATATTATAAGAAATAATGCCTTTTTTGGAAGACATTGGGTCATTAACAGTCAATACACCGCCGTTGCCTTCGGACACAGAACTGGACCCGATGCCTGTGCGTGAGATCACACAAACTGACCACCTAAATAAGCGCTTGCTCCAATATTACTTGCAAAATATCATTAGATCCAATAATAATGAATCACAAAACCCAGACAACGCCATCGGAGCTGACGACAATGAATTCGAGGAGTAATGTACATTTTATATATGTATTTTGCAGTCAATGGATTTGTTGGTTGTGTGTATGGCGACAGCTGGAGTTAAAGCTAATAAATCTTGAGAGCTCGTAATAAAAATTTGGCGTGTATTTTAGATTCGCCGACGTTTGTTGGTTTGCACTGGTGGTGGGGTCGTTGATGGACTGATAGATTCGTTCGAAATGGAACCACGCGTCCGCTTAGCTGATCGCTTTGGCAACTCCAACTTGACCGATACCTTCTTTTCGAGATCTTTGCTTTGGTTCGATTGCAACACTGTCTGTTTTGAAGGCACTGTAATGCAAAGTATAGGTGTAAGATGGAATACACAGATATAAAGGTGTTACAGTTTTTCGCTCTTACCTTTGCCATTACTGTCTGCCGTTAAACTAACGGTTATTGCTTCGGATGTCGGTGTCATATCCTTTGTGTCCTCGGCAGCACTTGCACCGGCCGTCTTTTTCATTAGAAGAGTCGCGTACTCGTGCTCTGGTAAAAAGAACTCGCGTTCTTCATTGGGAAAAGGCAAAGTCTCGAGATCATCTAGCTCCTTGAGCTTGTACATTTTGCCAAGTTGGCGCCAGATGAGTGTGCTGGGCATATCGCGATTTAAACTTTTTGAGAGGCGCTCTGATATGCACGACATATAAAAGTGCTTGTTTATGCCGAATGGGCGCAGACCCTCCATTGCATGAAAAAGCTGTACTTCCTCTTCTGTTGACCAGTCATGATCTATGATGAGTGGAGTGGTCGCTCCAGCAAACTCCTTGTCCTTAGCCATTATCCCCAGCAGGTCGAACGAAAACAAAGCAACTGCCGCATTTCGATGCCGTTTTTGTATCGATAAAAATGCACACTGGTATCGAGCTGATAGCAGCTTTGCACTTGCGCTGCATCGCAGCCAACTTCGCGTGTAGTATATAGACGTCCGTGCTTGGGTGTGTATCTTTTTCGTTCGTTAATAAATATCAATAAATACACGGAAATACAAATCATTTACTATTTTGCTGTGACTCTGGTAAATTGGTAGTGCCATTGGCGTGTAGTTGTGTGCTTTATGTCTGCTAACTATGTCGATATTTCTTATTAACTCTATACTTCTGTTACTGTTGTGGAAATTATACTTCGTAATTTGCTGGAAGCGCAGGGGCAGGGGGAAAAGCTAAAAGTATAGTTAATTAGATGATAAACAATAGAGCTGTAACAGGGCTTGGATATTATTTTTTTCTTTCTTTTTTTCGTACCTCTTCCTTTTGGCGGATATCAGTAAGGGTTGGCCAACGCGCATTCATATCCGCCCTCACCGCAGCCATGTACTTGTGCAGTAAGTCAAGGTTTCTGCGTTGAAAAATTAATCACCAATCGATTGGACAACAGACTGAGGAAGGCAATTCAATATGTTAAAGCTTTAAAGTGACGATACCCTCTGTACTCAATTGAATCTAAATTTGTGCTAAACTTTCTTTGTCTAATTTCCGTCTACCTACTGAACTCTTTAATTTTCATGCTGCCTGCATGTCCTATGAAATTTTGTGTCGTTGTTGTTTAATGTCGTGAAAATGTAGAACTCGCTGGAAACATGAAAATAAAGTCCACTTTCGTGGTAAAATGCTCTTCTATTACATTTTCAGCGCGCCTTCTTAAGCTTCATCCAAAAACCATCACCACCTACCCTATATCCAGAACTTAGGGCATTTAATAACAATTAAACACAAGAGCCACCACTACTACCACAAGCACAACAAACACACGCACACACATTTTCTGTATTTGCATATAGTATCACTGAGAAAATTTTCAACCATAGGCCTATCCGAGACCGCCGTCATGGACGTAATGTCATCATCACTACAACAACAACGCATTGTTGTTGATCAGCTTCGTCGCGAGGCTGGCATCGATCGCCAAACTGTATCGGAATCCTGCTCCAAAATGATGAAATACATATCGGAGCATGAGCAGGAGGATTATCTTTTGAATGGCTTCACCAGTCAGAAGGTAAATCCATTCCGCGAAAAGTCCTCGTGCACCGTTCTTTAAAAAGTCGTTATTGGAGATGGCGTGCATACACATACATATGCGCAATGTGGATTCCGTGTTGTTTTAACTTAATGAAATATCATCAAATATGAAATAGGCAATGAGTGCTAAATATTAGAACATAAAACAGCTATCAAGACCACCAGTTCTATTTTTCTGTACGCAAAACCATTTTGCAAAATTGTAAACAAATATCACGAAGAACTACAATATATATATATATATATAAATAAATATCGAAATCTGTAACGCAATCCTTGAAAATACAAAACATACTTATTGACATATTCCCTAAAAAATGAAAATGAAAATACAAAATCATAGGCATTTAGTTGAAAATGTACATCAACAATTTTGATTTGCAATTGTGGGGAACTTTAAATAATACGAATATCCCAACTATTGCAACAAATACAAACAACTACAAAGCGAACTACAGCAACAACTACCTACAAGATAAAACACTCACATATATATGAAATCTATATATCAACGAACATGCAAATATAAATACAGACAAATATATTTATTTATTAAAAAAGAAGGAAAAAAACGAAAATAAAAAAATCCCAAATAAAAGTATGTGTCTTGCCCACTTATTTCACAAAAAAAAAACCTTTCCTTGTATGTAACGCGTTGATGCGGATGAAATGATGAAAAAATATATAGCAAGCAAATATTAGCACGAAACAAAATTTTAAAACATGGAATGAAACTATTAAAATATTAAAATAATTCAAATATATATTGCATACATTATCGAATTACTTTAAAAGCTTTAAAAATCAAATAACAAATGTTAAAACCTACAGCAAACAAGTTTAACTTATTGAATATTTTAGTGCGTTTATTAAAAAGTTTTTATTAGTAAATTATACACAAATATATATTTAAATACCGTTGCAGTAACGCAACAAGCATATTGCTAAATGTTACAAAAATGCAAACAATTATGAAAACCTAATGTAGTTTCGTCCTTTTAATTGAAAAAAGTTACATCGTAGAAACGATGCCAATCACTCACCAAAAAACTTTCATATTTTGAGCGATAAGTTATTTAATATGTATTTTCCATATGAAATTTAGTACCAACTTGAAAATTGTTTATTCTTTGGCATACAATTTCGAAAGAAGATAGGGAAGAATGTATTGTTTTTCAGTTGAATTATTCGTTTTTACATGCATACGTACATATGTGCCATCCTATATACATTTAGTGAGCCATCAACAGTTTCGCAACACATTTTTAATCGAACGTGATTGAGCCTGTATTTTTATAAAGTAAATATATATAAAGAAAAAATGCAATTGGCATGAGACGCAAGGAATACTAAAGCTGAGCTATTTTTTTATACCAGAACACGGCAATGGGCACATTTGTCTGGCATTGGATTGAAATGAAACGGTTCTTCTACAAAATGAAAACACGAATAGTCATTTCATAAATCCCATTGCAAAACACCAAACCACATCGCGCTTTTACTTTTAACGACTTGCATATATTATAAACCTATCAGTTCTTCCATTTTGCATTTATATAGACCAAAATATGAGGTGCTTTTAGTTGATACAAAAAATTTCCTGGCAACGAAATACGACAACAAAATTATGATGAAGTAATCTATATGGATGTTGTGGACTAATTATATAAATTATTGTACTAACGTAAAAATCATGCATCCTTTCCTTTTGTATGCTGATATCTTTAAGGTGTTTTGTTGATGTTTTGATCTGTATTTTGCTGTCGTGAGCAAACAGCAAAAAATAGCACAAAACTCAAATTTTCAAGACTATCTAAAAGTAGGACACGATGGTGTCAGTCCATTTCCTAGCCTTGTGTGTGCTGATTTAAACTAAAACTGCAGTTGGTTTCTAACTCGCACACATCGCTCTTTTTCCGCAATTTCGAACAGTTTTTGAAATGATAAGAAATTTCATATATCATTTTGCCACTAAGCTAGCACGAAACTATTCAATGGAGCACGAATTGTTTCGTTGGTCTTTAGTGGCAATTTTTTCATTCTTACAACTTATTACAAATATTAAATGGTTACATGAATTAATCTTATTGAAGCACCTATATGAAACAAAGCAAACTTAAGTAAAAAGTGCAACAAATATCTAAAGCAATACATATTACTACACTTGAAATTTATTTCAATTTAATGCAAATATTTAACATTTTAACATTTCAAATCCAATTTATGTGACAATTATAGTCGGCAATGTATTTTTATTCAAATTTCTGCAAATGCTTTATTTTTGATGGAAAGAAGGCAAACAATATAAATGAAGTGTATTCGAAAATGTATTGTACTCAACTGCAAATATTACACGAAAATGAACAAAATATCGTTGGCTTGAATTCAAAAATAATAAAGAAAGGTAACTAGTTATCTAGCGGAGACACCAAGTTGGTGTGATAAAAAAATCTGTTTATGACATTTTATTTTCAACAATTGCACTCGTATATATGTACAAGTAAGTATTGTACACTTACACTTTAGTTGTTTAGATATCAAGAAACCACAAGTCTAAATTCCAACCTGCTCGATTTGTGTGCAACTGACCGTAATTAAGACAAGAGAAAACGCTACAGTCGAGCAAGCCCGACAGTGAAATACCCTGTACCCAGGTAAACTTCCGTCACTAGAGGTACTAATATGCGCCCATAGCAGAAGCAAAAAGAGGAAGAAGAAGAGCGAACTTGTTGCTGCAGTTTGGTGGGGTTGTACTGGAGAGAATTTGTTTCGCTTATAACTTTTCTGACTTCTGACTAGAATTGACCGAATTCGATAACATTTTAAACAACAGTAGATAATTATATATAAATTATGTGTGCAAAGTTTGGTTTAGGTAGCATTTGAAATGTGGACGGGGGGGAATTCCAAAAAATAAAATAAAATCGTCCTTTCTCGGACCAAGGAGAATCTGGATGCCAACTTTGGTTATTCTAGCTTTTATAGTTTCTGAGATCCTTACGTTCACCCAGACAGACGGACGGACATGTCTAGATCGATTTCTCTCGTCATGCTGATTCAGAATATATATACTTTATGGGGTCGGAGATGCTTCCTTCTACATGTTACATACTTTGCACAAACCTAATATACCCTTTTTACCCTACGGGTACAGGGTATAAAAATAGTCAGTCTATAAACATAGAAAAACTCTCAAGACTTTTTAAATAGATTTTCCTTTTGTTCGTAATATTTTATGAAAAGTATAATACAAACGAATATTCCATTACCTTTCCTGAGTAACTTTAGCCAATTCCATTCCTTCCTCCCCTAGAGAAAGCACATTAGACATTTATTTGTTTTTATAGGTTTAGTTTATTAATACAAGCAACTTACTGCATGTGTTTGTGGGTGATTGTTAGTTAATGAAATTTTGCATTTTCAAGTGACAGAAACTAATGTATGAGTGAAGCAAGACAATTTTTTGAAATGCATGAGGACATAGATTGAAATGAATCTATTAAATATAATTAATTCTCATCATCACTGCCAGCAGCCTGTCGTGGTTTTGGGCCTCCAGCCCGTTTAGCCATAATAATTTGATCGACCTTCAAAATAGTTGTGGCCACACCTACCGCATACTTAAGACCCCAGAATTTTGATTGATACAGATCATAAATATGGGCTTTGGTCACATCGATTGTGCCAGCTTTCTCAGCTTCAATATCAAGGCCGATATTCTTGCCACTTTCACCATTGTGCGCCAAATATAATTGGTTAACAATTTCGGTGGCATTAATACCGGAATTCTCAGCCAATGCTTTAGGGAACACTTCAAGTGCAGTGGCGAACTTGCGGACAGCGTACTGTTCCAAACCTGGCAATGTGTCAGCGTAGGCTGCGAGTTGCGTAGCCAGCTCCACTTCTGTGGCTCCAGCGCCGGGGAGGAAGCGGCCATCACGAGTAAGACATTTGAAATTGTTTACGCCATCATCCACAGCACGCTCAATGTCATCCATGAAGTTGTCGGTGGCGCCCCGTATGACAATGGTGGAAATGTGCGAGTCCTTACCATCATTTCTGCAATAACATTTTAATATTTTACCTAATTGACCAGAAAATCTAGTTTTTTATTTACGTTTACCTAAAAGCAACAATTCCCGTATCGCCAAGCTCTTCAACACACACCTTGTCACAATAGCCAAGCTCCTCTTGACTGGGCGTTGTTATACGTGGAAGAACGGTAGCGTTAACGGCACGGCTCAGGCGGCGCAAGTCGAATTTCGAATTCAAACGTACAGCCATCAGTCCGTATTTGTTTAAGTAATGTAAGGCCATGTCGCCTACCTTACCACCAGAAACTACGACCTTGACACCCGTATCGGCAATGGCTTTGATTTGCGCTTCCAGCAGACTCTCCTCGCCAGATGAAAAATTCATCAGTTCGTCGGCCGATTTGATCAACACTGTGCCCTTAGTTTCCGTCTGTATGATATCGACTGGACACGAGAATATAACCACTTTTGCTTTCTCCGCTGAGGTGACGTCGCCTTCAACAAAACGCTTGAAGACCATTCCACGCACCACCTCAGACTTGGCAAGTCCGCTTCCCAAAATTTTGCATACGCGTATGTTGTCCACATTGAAAGTACCTTCATCAGGCAATATAGACACACAGGCCTTAGACACTAGGTTATTGATGAAATCCTCTTGGCCGTACTGCTTCGACATGATGGCTGCGCGCAGTACCTCCTTCACTTTATTGACGTTACGATAATCTTCTATTTTATGGCATACCAACTTTGGGAGTATCTCTAATGCTTTATTTAAAGCCAACTCATAGCCATCTGAAATTTCGGCAGTGGTAATCCCCAAACGGAGCAGCTCCTCGGATGACTCTAGCAAAGCGCCTGCGAACACAACCACAAAATTTGTACCATCGCCCACCTCAGCATCCTGCATCTGACTGGCCATCACAATTAGCTTGGCGGCTGGATGTTCCACGTCCAGCTCTCGCATAATTGTTCCTGCATCGCTCGTCACAAATTGCTTCTCAATATGATTAATAATCATCTTATTCATGCCATTTGGTCCATAAGCAGAGCGCATTGTCTGTGCGAACTCCTTGCAGGCGCTGATGTTTCGATAAACTGCCTCCTCCAGGCCGCTATACATCTACGGAATAGAAAAACTCCATAAAATACGTTTCATCGCCATGTCTGTCTTAGTGGTGACTAATCACGCGCCGTAGCGGCAGCATGTAAATGTTTTCAATCATATAAAATAATGTCCACCCCTTTACATATGAGGAAAACCACTACAGACTAGCTTGTTGTACTCACCCTCGCACCATCCTTCAGCATTTGCGCCATTCCAGGAGCCTTGGGAACAGATAAAGCCATTTTGGTTCACAGATTTCTTGGTACGAGCAGCAGCAGTTAAGGCAGTCGGTATGATTTACTTATTTCTGATTTAACCTCAATGCAGTATGACAGCTGCGAATATTCTGGAACGATTCTACTCACTAGAAAAATTACTTGATATTCAATGGCATCGATCGGGTTTGAAGGAATATGCCGAGTGATGAATAAACATACGTATATAATTAAGTTATCCGAAAAAAGACAAAAATGTCAAGCTTTTGATTAATTATTTTTGTTTATGGCGCTAGTTTAAATACATATACATATATTCGGAATACTCGTTTTAATATGCGATATTTACTTTTACGCACTACATTTAAAATTGTATGTTGTCCAGCACTGGTTAGGGATGTAAGTCAAAGGGAAAACATAGATGTTGATGTACATCGATGTCTCTTTATAAAAAATCGATGCATCGATGTTTTAAAAAATTTACTTTCCATAGAAAAAAGCTATTATTAGGGAGAAAATCAACAAAGATGTTTGAAATAAAAAATTTTTATATATCAAGAGAGACTGTCATAGTATTTTACTTAATGCTGCTAATCAAAAAAGTACTCGGAATATTGACTTTTGATGAACTTGTATGGCTTACTTAAAAAACTGATTATATCCTAAAGTTTATATTACAAAATACACATTTTAATGAAAACATCAAATAATTTATAATACAAATATACCTTCTTCGGTAAACCACACAAAGAAATGTGACCGCCCAAAAAAACATGAAGAATATTCGATGTTTGGACCAACATCGATGGATCGAAGATGCATCGTTAGCAAAAAACCATCGGAAAACATCCATGAATCTTGGTAAAAAAAATCGTCGATGCTCGATACATCGATGTTTTTGTACATCCCTAGCACTGGTTTGGTTCTTATGCCAAAAGGAAAGCGCGATGTCGTTGGCGAAGAAGCACGTGTTGGAGTTTTCTCCCTACGGTGGTAAACTGTTTACATTAATCGATGAACAGGGCATATTGCGAATATGGGATACCGAGACGAATCTGTTAAAGCAGGAGTACACTCCAAATTTCCATCTGACAGGCCCATGCAATGCACTAACGTGGGTAACTGTCGCGGCTCCCTCAAAAAAACCATCTATGAAATCGCCCAAAATACAGGCAGCTGAAGAAGATAAGCTTTACATAGCACTTGGCACATTCAAGGGAACAGTGAGTCTGTATTCTCTGGCTGAGGGCAAGGTGAATTTTAATCACATTCACTGAACACAAATTGCTTTATTGTAACTGCATTTTTTGTAGATTGAGCGCACGCTGAGAGGCGAAGGCCACGATGGATTAGTAAAATCCATTGTCTATGACAAGGCTGGTCTTCTTTACACAGTGGGTCAAGACTGTAGAGTTCTTGTCTGGTCATTGGCTGAAGAGCGCTGTATAAATAGTTGGGACGTTGGTCCCGAAAAACCGCATAATTTGGTGTACTTGCCGCAAAGCCGAGCAATAGCGGTTGGATCGCGCCAGATAAAGATTTATGATATTGATACAAAGGAATTGTTGGAAACTTTTACTGGACACACAACAGAAATCAATACAATGACAAGTTGTGCAACCGTAGGTGGCGATGAATATGTAATTACCACAGCAAAAATGGAACGCGTTATTTGCTTCTGGAAAATTGAAAAAAATGGACGTAACAAGTCATCCACTTGCACCCTGCTCATGGAGGATTTGGCGTATTCTGTAGCCATTGAAGTTCGAACTGACGAACAAATACGAATTGCCAGCGTTACACGCAATGGTAACATACACATCTACCTATTAAATGAAGACAGGTACAAGTTGTGCTTATATGACAAGTTTTCTATTGCTAAAGCGTTTTGTGTTGCAGTTTAAGTGTCTCGAAATTCATTAAGCCGAAGGTATCTCTACAAATCGCCTCTGATGGAGCGGATATTGTAGAACCTATACATGCCATTGCTGCTCACTTTGTCCATGATGCCAATCGCTCGCATGAGATACTCTTTGGCTATGGAAGCCGAAGCATATTGCGTTTCGAACGCTTTACACCAAACTATGCCGAAAAGTTAAACGTTATTGTACGCACCGATCCCAAGAAGCTTGTTACCAAAACGCAGCGTAAGAAAAAGGCAAACACCGAAACTACACTAAAGACACCGGAACCTATTATTCACAAGAAATTGGTGGAATATAATAGCGCCCTGCCAGTCTCAAAGAAAAAAGTACAAAACGAGGTGCCACTCGAGGCACGATTGGAAACACTGAAAATACCAGGGTCGGCAGGTGAAGGCGAAGTTCGGGCGGAGAGCAAAACACAACTTTTGATGCAGGCACTGCACAGCAATGATCAAACGTAAGATATTTCTATTAACAAAAGTGACCGTTGCATTAAATAAAATTTAATTTTCTAGTCTATTAGCAGCAGTTCTTAAGAATAATATTGTCAAGATAATTAAGCTGACATTGGAACGTTTGCCTCTGGAGTATGTGAATCCCTTGATCTATGAACTATCGCGTCTGATGCAGGGGAAGCACAGAGAGTAAGGCCATATTAAAAATGTCGATCCAAAAACATACAATTTAATTAAAACTGAACTTGCAGCGTTGCTTGTGCCCTACGATGGCTAAAGGTTTTAGTATCCACACATACTAGCGTCTTGATGTCCGAAGATAGGGAAGAATTACGTGAAAAATTGGGAGTATGTTTGGGTGTGGCTGAACAACGTTTGCATTGTCTGACAGAAGCGCTACAGTGAGTACTTTTTTAAATGAACATTTATTTATACAGTCTACATTCAGGCGACACCGGTTATATTTTCTTCACTCAAACAGAGACGAAAACAGATTATTGTAATTATTTCAATTAATTTATAAGACTGCACTCCGCTTTTTGGTCTTGGGTTTCACATTATGCTTAGGTTTCTCGAGAGTCCCATGCCGGCATTCACAGATCTCAGCGTAAAAACTAAGCTTCTTGTGCAGAATCGTATCAATAAAGAAACGTTGAAATGTCGTAGAATTAAAAGCACGGGGACCCAAGGCATAGTACAACGTGTTATGACCCTCAAAACGATATGTAACCATAACAGGATAATGTCTTTGCATTACATTTGAAACACTAACCATAAATCGTACCTTGGCGACGGCCAGTGGATTGGGGCAACGTGGTGTCGGTCGTGAGAAGTGTGCATCTACAAAATAAATGGTTCCCTTAATTGGCACCTCCTGACGCCGTGTATTGCTAAGAACCACACACATAGTATTGGGTGAAAGCTTCCACTCTCCAATGAAGTTGCGAATCTGACTGGTTATGTTGCTGTACTGGAATTCATCTATGGTCAGCCAATGATGACCGTAGGCACTTGTTGTGGTTACTGATTCCGTATATACGTTAAATGTGGCAATAGTCTTGGGTTTTTCTTCAGAGTTTGCAAGAGAATGTTTTGTTATAAGCACATCAACTGCGGCCGAGGCTGTACTACGACTCCGACCCGGTTGCATCTCCGTATACTTGTAACAAAATAGACCTCGTGGATCCGAATCAATTATCGCTCTCGCTTCGCATATGGTAGCATTAACTAGATCAACAACACATTGAATATCTGCATCTGTGCACGATGGCTTCTTGCAAAACTCCATAGACTCGGTGACGCTATCTTTTTCATTTATGGGCGCTACGTGAAATTCTTCCTTGGCTGTAAGTAAATGATCCAGGTTCCTATTCTTAGCCATCGGGTTTTTCCGAACCGTTAAGGTCTGGCTTATTATATCTGAATCATCGTCATCTGAATGCTCGTGCTCCTCATACATATGAGATTGGCGCTCGTTAAATATAAAGTTTGGCGGCGGGTCCATTTTATATAAGATTATTTGAATAGTGAATGAAAATTTAAGGAATTTTTTGTATACAATTTAAATTAAAATTTGTGTGTTCTGATTTGTAAAGCTTTTCGAATTATTTGAAATCTTTCCATTAATAATAATTCTAATTTTTAGAGTCACTGGACGGGTTAATTTAATTATAAACCAAATGGGACGCAATCTTAATACACATCTGAATGACAGGAACGCTCTAATTGTAAATGATGAAGGTAAAGATATTCATCCATAATTTAATCTCAAATTTGTAAATAAAATGACTTTTTCAGTGAATGATACACCACCAACGGCAATCGATGACTCTGACATTGAAAAGAATTGGAGCGACTTGGAGGAACACAACAGCAATGGGAACGATGCTGTGTCCGACGAGGATATGGCTGTAGATGATGATAATATAGCGTTAACACAAGATTCAGATAATTCTGATGATGATGACAAAGATTCCGATCAAGTAAGCAATACAGACTCTGACGAATCCCCTGCTTAGAAAACCTGTAATTGATTTATGCAAACTATATATTTGACTAAGAGTTGCTTTCCCGAAATAAAATAATTTTGATTAAATTTCAAATAAAATGGTATCCATTTAATTTCATGCACTGTATGTGAATAAGATCTACTTTTAACAACAACAATTTGATGCCAATAATAATAATTAATTAATTAGTTCTGGGATTTAACCAGAGTTTTAAACAAAAACACCTAATTTTGCATATGTGCACATATTTTATAATTTTGTGCTATGAACTCATTTCTGCTGGTCTGACTGGGCCCTTCAAGTGTTCATGAAATATATGTTTGTGGCAATGAAATTCTAAGAAATACAACACCTAATAGGCAAAGCATACGAACATATTTAAATATATATTTTTATATCATTCTGCAAAACTTAAAAGCCAGCATTCTACTTCCAGTTAGCTTTAATGAAATTAATTAATCCATTCGTCGATGAATCGTGGGATGAAATTTCATCGCAATTGTCTAGCTCTGGTTCGATGGCCTTAGCCAATTGTTTTCCCAATTCGACGCCCCACTGATCGAATGAATTGATGTCCCAGATAATGCCTTGGACAAAGATCTTGTGCTCATAGAGTGCTGCAATGAAAAAAAATTCATTTAAAAAATAGTAGGTTTAAATTGTCAATTAAATACCAATTAATGCGCCCAAAGTAAATGGCGAAATTTTCTTGCAAACAATCGAGTTCGTGGGCCGATTGCCAGTGAATATTTTGTGGGGTAAGATATTCTCTAATTCATTGCCACACAGGCCGGCCTTGGTCAGCTCTTCACGTGCCTGATCCGACGTCTTGCCTGCCATCAGGGCCTCTGTCTGTGCGAGGAAATTTGATAGCAATATCTTATGGTGCTTTCCATTGGCAATGGGATTATGCGTTTGCGCAGGCGCAATAAAGTCGCACGGAATCAGGCGAGTGCCCTGATGAATTAGCTGATAGAAAGCATGCTGACCATTCGTGCCCGGTTCGCCCCAAACAATCGGTCCAGTGCTGTATTCTACTGGCTTTCCCGACTTGCTAACAAATTTTCCATTGCTTTCCATATCGCCCTGCTGGAAATAAGCGGCGAAACGATGCAAGTACTGGTCATACGGCAGGAGCGCGTGTGTCTCGGCCTTATAGAAGTTTGAGTACCAGACACCAAGTAAAGCTAAAATAACAGGTGCCTACGAAGGAGGAACGACAAATTGGTTATTTTTAGAACATTAACTATTATGGCTTCTACAAACATTCTTCTCAAAAGGCGCCGATCTAAAATGATTATCCATCCAGTAGGCACCATCAAGAAGCTGCTCGAAATTCTCAAATCCAATGGACAAGCAAATGGACAAGCCAATTGCCGACCACAAGGAATAGCGTCCGCCAACCCAATCCCAGAAACCAAACATGTTCTTACTGTCGATGCCAAAGGCCGTCACCTTCTCCTTGTTTGTGGACAGTGCTACAAAATGCTTTGCCACCGCCTCCTCCTGAGGGAAAAACATTAATTTGAATAAATATTTAGCAATTAGAAAAATAATTTGCTCACATCTTTGGCATGCTCCAGAAGCCAAGTCTTGGCTGATGTAGCATTCGTGATTGTTTCCTGCGTGGTGAATGTCTTTGACGCAATGATGAAGAGTGTGGTCTCATAGCACACCTTTTTAAGCACTTCAGCCATGTGTGTGCCATCAATGTTGGAAACAAAATGCGAATGCAGACCTTTTCCGTAAGGCTTTAACGATTCGGTCACCATCAAAGGTCCTAAGTCGGATCCACCAATGCCAATATTGACCACATCGGTAATTTGCTTGCCAGTGCAGCCTCGCCACACGCCGGAGATAACTTGATTGGTGAACTCCTTCATGTGCGCTAATTCAGCGCGCACATCGGGCATCACATCCTTATTATCCAGCAACACAGGGTCCAGGCTACGGTTACGCAGCGCAGTATGGAGAACAGCCCTGTTCTCCGTTATATTTATGTGTTGACCACAAAACATTGCATCACGAGCCTCAGCGACTCGCCGTACACGCGCCAGTTCCAACAACATGGGCCACACATCCTCGTTTACGCGGTTCTTGGAGTAATCAAGCAATATTTCACCATCTTTGGGTGTGGACAACCGCAAGCTGACAATCACATACAAAACAACAAATGTAAACAAGGTAATTGTAAATTCGAAAGGCATTTAACCTTAAGCAGGGGTCAATTGCACATCAATGATACGCGCACAAAAAGTATTTTGACCTTACGCAAGGACAATTATTGAGTTGGTGTTGGTTGACGCCTCTTTTATGGTGGTATATGAATATTACAACTTAACGATATAAATATGTATGAGGACTATGGGCATGGTACATATATATATGTATGTTTGCATACATAACTATATTTCGGAGCAAATCAAAATTTTCACCAATTCATCAGCAGATACAGAATAATGGAATTCGAACGCGCTTGTGAAGCCATCCACATACATATATGTACATACGTATGTACTATAAAAACACACAAAACCTCCCACCGAGTCTTTCTCACCTGTATTTTAGGAATCGCTTGGGGTCTTTCACGAACAGATCCTTAATGACAAGCTCCTGACTATGAGCATTGTAGTATTCTTGGATTTTCTTAAACACCGGCTCTGTATTTAACGGAGGAAGCGTACCAGCCATTGTTCTTAGGAAGTTTTAATTAGCACACGCTCACGAAAATTGATTAGGAAAATAGCACAAATTGCACTTTAAATCACTTTCACAACAAGTTACCTAAGCACAGTTAGTGTCCCTGCATTTAAACGGCACAGACTTTTAAATAATGGGGCACGGCCCGGAATAGAATACCACAAGCTCGCCGTTGTGGAAGATTTTGAGTACTAAACCGTAATTCCAACGACAACGTCCTTTTCGTATGGGTGCTAAAGAGCCGCTGGAATGATAGCTGTTGTTGTTATTGCTCTACTTTCAATGTCAAATGAAAAACACGCAGCTGCGTTGCCACGTGGTTACTGTATTTGTTTTGATATGGTAAAGCCGGGTAATGCAGACGGTTAATTTTGAATTTCTTGCCAAAGTTGATTTCAGTTATATGTGCTTTATTTAGTACCAATTTGTTTATTGAATATTTTTGTTTTTTTGTCAAAATTAGTATGGCAACGCCTTTTGCAGCTTCAGTATTGCCAAGTGTTGCAAGTTTTATTTGAAATGTACATAGTTCCCTCCGAGATAGTAGCAAAATTCCATTTCACTAACAATTTTCTTCAATTTATTCATTTATTCCACTCGCATGGGTCCAATTAATGCATAGTACCGCTCTTTTTGGTGAACTTACCGGAATATTATATATTGATGAGTTTGGTTCACTTTATTATATGAACAAGCCAAAATAGAAAAGATTCATCGGTGTTATAGAGAGTATACTTTTTACCTATAACGGTCTCGTGATAATACATAATATTCAGAGATATTGAAAACAGCATTCCACCAGTGTCAGCGCAGTCTAGTTCCGATAACAAAATAATTTAGTCCGTCGCGTTTTCGATGACAAATTCGATGACAACGGGCAAAGATGGCCGACGCGTTCGCTCACAATTAAGGGCAGGATTATTATTTTTCATATTATTAAACTAGATGCGTGACACAACCAAAATCATGAAACCGTTAAACGCAGAAATTGGGAATTATGCAGCATTTAAAAAATGTGCAGAATAACTTTAGCGTAAACTGCGGCAGTGTTGCATTGCAAACAAACTACGATAGTGAAGTGAAACTAATGCAAACACCACAAAGGTAAATAGTCAAATACTTAAAACAACGAATTGTTGTTTAATAAATAAATACAAAATTAAAATGAAAAAAATAAAACTCGAGTCAGGCCAAGCCGCGTTGTAAAGAGCGAAACAGTTCAAAACGTAGCCCAGAAGCTGCACACGTAACCTTGTATGTGCGTAGCACGGTAGCTGACTCTGGCTTGGGCAGTGCAACACGAGACGGCATGCACTGTTTTTGTTTTTAATTCTTATTTAATATATGAACTTAAAAGATATTTTTTATTTGGTAAATTAACGTAACGGATACTTTTTGCAGCGCACTCATTTGAACAACAAATAGAAAACAAAGCGAAAGGCGTCGGGTACGTCACTCAATCTCAACGCACGTATACACAATGGACGCCACCACTGGCAATAGCAGCAGCACCAACAGTAGCAATGGAATCGCAGATAACTGTCCATGCTCTTCGGTCGCCAGTAGTATTCCCTTGCATCATAATGAACAGCCGCAAACAAAGCGGCAGAAAATCGACAAACAAATAAAAATTAGCACAAAAACTTCGCCACCACTTCCTCCGCCGCCGGACATTATTGACACGCGTGGTGCTGGTGATACCATTGATGCAAATGGCAACAATAAGAATCATCATTTGTGCTCCTCTTCGTCATCGTCTTCCACACTTTCGCTATCAACTCCAAGCAGCAGTAACAATTCACCCACAACAACACCGTGTAGCTCCCGTGCGGCGTCGTATGCTCAGCTTCTTAGTGTACAAAATTTAGTCAACAAAATCTTGCCACAAGCAGTGACCAACAGTGAAACCGCTACTACGAAAGCCAAGGATGAAGTAGATCGTGCTGCAAAATTGCCAGATTTATTGATAGCAACGAAAGAAGCAGCAACAGCAGCCGTGACAGCCAACGACAGCAACAGCAGTACTTGCTCCTCAACGTCTCTGACAAACGCTATTGATGACATGCTGGAATTTGAGCAATCTCTAACGCGCCAATGTCTGTGTGGCGTTTCAGAGCGTACACTGCGCAAACCTTTCCAATCCCACTACTCAATTGACGCTAGTGGGCAAAAACGCATTGCCTACTTGCGCGAGTGGCCCACAAACAAGCTGTTGCAGTTTCTCTCCAATCTTCAGCTACTTTTCGACATATATTTAAAGCAAAATTCGAAGGGTTTTATCTGTACGCGTATCATGGACGTATGTGATGCGCTTATACGCGATGATCATAAGCTCATAGATGAGATCATAGTGCTGGCAGGCTATAACAATGCCTATGTGCAATTTTTGGCAGGGCGTGTGTTGGCTGCCTTTCTGGTTATTGCCAAGCAGGAGCTTAATGATGAATGGCTGCAGAAGATCGTCGACCAGCTGTTTAACTTTGAGCGCCTCGATCAAACGGCAGTCCAGAGAATACACTTTAGTTTAGATATCATTAAACGAATTGTGGAATGGAAAGACGTAGAGTTACATCCATTGGAGGATGACTACACTGGAGCAGCTGGCAGCAGTAGTAGCAATAACACCCAGACAGTTTCCGCACTGGCATCAGAAGCATCTATAAGCTATATGCACTTTCCAGTGCAGGAACAATCGTTGGCGACCAACTATTTTGCATTGCAATTTCGCGAAGATGCGAATGAGCACGAAGGCCACCAAAACGATGAAGAACCGAGGACTACCACGGCTGCTAGCGGTAGCAGCGTAACAACTGCTTACCTACCCAATGGCTGCCATGTTGTTACGCTTACCGACTCGGAGAGCTTTGATACGACACATCTGAAGTGCATTACTATACAAAAACTGGAGCACAAATGGCCCACGCTGGTGAAGAACATGTCTGGGCTAATGTCCACAGCGTGTCACGATGCTGCGGAGCATTGTGTGCTTAATTTTCTACAGCTATGGGAAAATATTATATCGGTGAAAGCGAATCTCTCTATAGATGAGACACGTCCCTACTATGCGCAACTGGACAAATTTGAGCTGCTGCTTAGCCAGAGCTTGCCATGTACTGTTTACAAGCAAATGCTTTGCTTGTTTAACGAAGCACTATGCTATGGCTCCACTCTGGCGCTGCAGGACACGCTGCCCGAGGAGACATGCAAGTTAGCTCATCAGATTGTGCGACACGTGCGTGACTTTCGTATACTGGAATCGTTGCCGCGACACCAGCCCGAAAATAATGTTGGCTTAATAGGTTATAATGGTTTGCCTATTACCTATGTGTATGGTACCATGTCTACAACTACACAAGCGGAAGCCGCTGGCGGTGCACCGTTGGATCTCATCGAAATGGATAAGACGATGCTGCAGAAAATGGTGCTCTTGGTGCTGAAATCAATTGCGGTTACTGTTAAAGAAATACGCAGCGATTCATCGGATTCATCCATCGATTCTAGCGACTACGATGCATTTCAAGATATGCTGCTAATTGAGCGCTCCATACGCGATGTACTTAGCAAACTTGAAACGTTTATAAAGCAAACACTTGAGTTCCATCCAAGAAGCCACTTTAGCAAAATTCTCATACATCTGTTCGATGATCAGGACGACCATTTAATCGAAGCGATGGTCTGTACACTGGATGTCACCTCGGGCATATCGTTTCGCAATAATGCATTTCCGGAGTTGGTCGCCATTCTAAATCCTGTATATACATTCCTAGAATTTCTAAAAATGACATCGAACAGTTCAGACCTGTTGCTGGATTTGCTCGTTAGCAATGAGACCTGCTTTCTACTCTATTTGCTTCGATTTCTCAAATATATTCGTATGAACTGGACTATATTTGTCCACAGCTGCCATAGCTTTGGGATGGGCAACAGCACGCTGCAGGAGGCTATGGGAGTACTAATCCGTTTGCGTTTTCAAATATCTCGTTTGGTGTCTGCAAATCTATACCCCTATGACATATCACCGGTGCTGCGTCTTTTGGAAAGCTGCGAAAGTCTCTTTGAAGGTAATGAACTTAGCTAAATAATAATTTACCGTACTGCGTTATTAAAACGTTTTGCAAACTGGCCCCAAAACAGCTACAATTAGTGTTGATAAATATGCAAATAATGTACGTAATTTATTATTGTTTTATTTTTATGAATAGTTAGCAGTAAATAGTGAAAAATGCCTTAAAAGTTTGTAAAATGATGTCTTAAGAAAACCTATTTGTTATAATCAATTGATTGATGATTGCTTTTTGCTTATTTACGATTTTTGAGAAATAAAAAAGCTATCTTATGGTCATCAAACGATTATTATTCAACAATTAATTATAATAATACTAATATAATTATCATTTACGAGATAAGGATTGTTTAAAATCTTGCCTTAATTAGCTCACTTTAATATTAAATAATAACATGAGACATAATGGTATATTTCAAAGCCTGTTATTAATTTAACCATATTAATTTATAGAAAAATTAACTTCCACTAGATGTTAGGTGTTCAACTTATGTAAATATTTAACAGTTCAAACAGCACAAGCAAGCGAAAACGCATTTATAAAATATTATTAAATAGGCTATGCAATAAGTAACTATGACATAACGTTTGTAGAAATGTATTTTGTATGTTTAAAAAATATATTTACTTATATACCTTTGTATGTTAAAGTTTTACAACAAACAAAACTTGAACAATACATGAATTAAAAAGAAGTATTAAGAGCAATATACTCATATGTAAGTATTTGAATTTTTTTTTATTATTCGGTTCGCTTAGTCTTATTGTTCAGTTAGGTGGAGCATTAATTGCTGATTCACTTCTTATCAGGTTGTTCATAAATCTGAATATTTGGCGTTGGATCATAATACATATCAATTGCTTATATTATTAGGAATTTCTGTGAAAACTCTCTCGGCCAGACACTCACGGTCGCCCAATTTTGTTCGCTTAAGGGGATACTTAAATAATTTATACACCGGTCGAATGTTTTAGAAAAAGTGACCGCCAAAGAGAGTGCCCACTGTATATATGTTATGTTTCACTGTATATATGTATACCTAATTCTGTTTTTACATGGCAGATTGGTTCCAGAAAAAGTCGTGTAAAAAAAGACATCGATCATATGTTTAAAGTGTTAAATGGAATAACGTCGTGTAACCAAATTTATAATTTTCAAACCGTGTTAAATCAAAACCGTTTAAAAAAACACCGTGTAAAACGGGATTAGGTGCATTTGTATGTATATATATTTTTTTTAGTTTCTTTTAAATTCGTATATTATGTTCGTTGGAAGGTTTGTTAGTGACGGTTGTAATCCATGATATTTTAAGAGTTATGAGGCATAGCATTCAATGACGATTGATCATGCGTACGCGTCTTTTCGTCTCGAGTATTGAATTAGTCTGCATGTCTAGATTCATGCCTGTCAGGCTACCCATGTTTATATTGGAACTCCTTCTCTGCAAATGAGCGCCAGAATGATGCACCACCTGTACGGTTTGATAGTTTATGCTTACTGGTACTGAACAACGGCGAGTAAAACTCATTGATCTCTTAAATTCTATGGAAGAGAAACCGCAAGAATGGGCGCAGCTGCAGTTATATGTATTTCCATTAAAAAATCAAATTTTTTATTTTTACCCAAAGGCTTATCCCCTCCCTCAAAAGCCTGTCCGCTGTTCTCCCGTATTGGTGCTCTAGAAATATATGCTGATGTGGATGTGTCTGCTGAATCGCCCAACGAGGTCTGCTTTCTCATAATAGTTGGCATGTGTCTAGTTGCTGCTATATCTCGCTCCTCGCTAATTACGTACTTGTATCGATCCACTGATATGGAACGTGCTGGGGATAATATGTTGTGTCTGCGTCGCAATGGAGAATCTTCGAGTTTGATGCATACGAACGTGAGTTTTATGTGAAAAAATCTATAGTTTAGCATGTGTTAAATGAAGCTTAACTCATAGATGTTGCAGATAGAAAGACGTAGAGAATAAACGAAAGAAAGAAAACACAGATGCATAAACATATATAGTATGTATGTATGTATTTAGTTAAATCATCACAGGATTACAGACAGTTGTTTTATTTTACGATATACTTTACAATATTTTTGTGCCACAATACTTTACGATATAATCTATAGGTCACACATATTTATGTATGTAGATAAAGCCTTGGAACAACGTTTATTCTACTTTCTATAGGTTTACAATATTTAGGGTTTGAATAATGCGTACCAAAAGCAGTTTAATGCAGAAAATGTGTATTGTAAGTATATAGAGATCAGTACAGTTTCACAGTTTTTTTTTTTTAAACGCCGAGTTCAAGGCAATAGTTTGTTCTTTAAAATCAGTAAAAATTGTTATTTAATTGGCGTTCATAGACTGTATATATAGTAGACGGTTGGAATTATCGATGTAAATATTGTGAAAAATTCCGTGTCATAGTGCAAAGGGCATGGCAAGGTAATAATCAGAAAATGGAAAGAAACAATTGTAGCAACGTTTATGTCTAGAATATTTACAGATGTTACAGATGTCTAGAATATTTATTTTTCTTGTCTGAAAAACAAAAAAAAGAAGAATGGAATTCTAAAGTCGGCCGGGCCGCCCCTGTACCCACTCACACAACATTATCTTTTTTTATTCCCTGTACACAAAGGGTAAAAGAGTATACTAGTTTTGAAGGAATGTATGTAACACACAGAAGCATATATAGTATATTCTCGAAAAAAGGACGAGCTTAGGTTTTTTCTAATGCACCTCCACACTCCCCCGGTATACGCAATTTTCAACAACTCCCGTAATTCCTCAAATTTTTAACGAACGGGCGGACAGACGGATATCGACTAGTCTTCTCATACTTTGGGGGGTCTGCCACACCTTCTTCTGTGTGTTGCACCGTTTGGGTACAGGGTATACAAATTTGTCTAAATGTTTTCACCAATATAATTATTTTGTAAAAAGTATTTACTTATTCTAATTTTATGTGCCATATTTTTCTGTTCTTTACCTATGCCAAGCAAATTTTTCTAAAATAAGAAATTTTCCAACCTATCACAAATAGGAAATTACACAATTGGAAAGTAGTCTGAAAATTACATATGTACGTTGTAGAAAAAAACAGTGAAATGTGTAAGGATAAGAAATGTAAGTGTACATGTTTAGGTATGTATACATTAAGATTATGTTTATCTCAAAGAATTACTTTGATCCTTTTTATTTTTTAACAACCAGACATTTAGTTGCTTAAAACTTTGGGAAG
Source organism: Scaptodrosophila lebanonensis (assembly GCF_003285725.1). NCBI lineage: Eukaryota > Metazoa > Arthropoda > Insecta > Diptera > Drosophilidae > Scaptodrosophila > Scaptodrosophila lebanonensis. The sequence goes on from NW_022060529.1 coordinate 294,986, forward strand.
CTTTTTGGGGAAATACCTTTGGACGCCCGTCGATCTTTATGTGCCTGGGCGTAGGATTGTAAGGAGCAGCGGCGCAACCGTTTGTCACCTTTGTTTTGCTAAAAGAGAGAAATTAATATAGTTATATTTGTTATGTCCACAAACGGAAGTTGTCGTTATTGGTAAATCAATACAAACTAATAAACAATTCCAGAGTGATTATATTAGGTTTGCGCAAGCTGAAAAATTTAACAGGCAGAAGGAGGCGTGGCAGACCCCACAAAATATATATATTTTTGATCAGCACGACGAGTCGATCTAGCCCTGTCTGTCTGTTTGCCCGTATATAATAGCTAGAGACACCAAATTTTGCACAAGATGCCTTATGTGTGTACGCTGTACAAGTTTGTTTTATTTTTTGATTTTCCCCCCGACTTCACCCTTATGGGGAATTTCCGGATTTCCATTCGTATAATATATTTCAGAGACTAGAAGACCTAGGGTCACAAAATTAGTCCCAGATGCATTATGTGAATACGCAGAAAACGTGTATTTCGGAATTTCCCTCCCTCTCCCCAGTAATCAGTGATTTTCTCCCATACTTGGAATTTTTCATTAAAATTCGGATAATCTGTCCAGTTAGTGATTATGAGTCCACACATAGGTACAAAGTATTTCAAAGTCGATTTTAGCTTCTCTACTTGTTTTTTCTAAATCTTTAATCTTTATTTAAGATCTGTCCTATGTTGATATAGTGATATAGGTACACTAAATTAATTAGACCAGGAGTTCTTTTAATACCCTTTACCCAAAGGGTATAAGGAAAGTACATTCGTACGGACAACCTCGATACAAAAACTTGCTAACAACTTGGTCACAAAATAATAGATGACTAAAGACATGAGGCGCGAACTTCTTCAGATACTTTAGGCATTGAAGCCGGTATATGTGCGAACCTTTTGATACTGCTTTATCACAACTCCATTGAGCCAGAAGGGACAGGTGATATGTGATATCTAACCGGCGTATGGGTGGAGACTCAAATATGTATTTATTAAACAAGTCAATTCCCGAGCTATGTATACATAAAATATAAAACTCAGTCAAGACTGAGATGGAATGTGTATATAACTAAAAGTGCATTTGGTAAATTGGACCCATAAGTAATGGGTATACATGTATTGCATATATAAAATCTTACTGATTTGTAATGCTGATTGATGTCCGACGCCGCCTTTAGTAATAGATAGATAAAGACGAGAGCAAAAAGATAAATTATGGGTTCAGCTGTATTGCTTTTCTTAGGGGAATCTTTCTTGTTGCTCATCTCTAGTTGTTTGTTCATTCTGGGCACTTTTGATAGTTTACTTCCTGCATTTCCGTTCTGTGCTTTACGTTTGGTAGCCTTGCTTTGCGGATTAGGTTTCATCAACTGATTCCTGGCATTTGAGAACGACAAAGACTTGTCGTCCTGTTGCTCAGTAAAAATGTCCAGTTCTATGCACGTGGGTAGCATTTGGGGTGCCATTGCTTCGTTTTGAATTGTATTCAGCTTTGTAGCCGCTACGCTTGATTCCGAAAAACGCTTATAGTTGAGCTGTAATCCTTCTACCATTAGATATATGGTGACAAGCACTATGAGTAAGCCGACTGGTACCACATAGTGGTTGTTATTTTGTCTGGGCTCAAAGGTAAGGTCTGGGCTGATTTTTAGTTTGTCATCAGCATTTGGAGTTTCAGCTTCTTCAATTTGTGTTTTCATTTCCTGAGAGAAAATCAAAAACATCAATTAATTACTCACACTGTGTAAACAAAAGCTCCTTTTTAAATATCCTTGAAAAATCGATATGGAGTAATGAGAGATTTTGTTAATTTGGTTTACATTGAACTATTTGCAGTGAATACATATTAGATGGTATTTTTATATATATTTATACAAATTATTCATGTAACATGAATTAAATAGGTCATGACCTTTTTCATTTCCTCAAACTTTTACATCTTTTTATATGCCGTCAATTAACAGGCGATTATTTATTCACTTGTTGCTTTTTCAAAACAAACTACTCATTTTATTAAAAAGTATTTTAATCCTACTTTAATGACATTTTTGATTCATATTTCCACTTAATTGGCCCCGAAACAAAAACTTCAACCAACACAATTAAAGACATACATACATATGTATGTATGTATATACTAACATTCACAATAGACACTGGATATACTTATTTACATATGAACGGAAATTGAATTTTTTGAATCTGCTCTCTTTTTTATATACAATATTTGACTTTAAAGTTATATCTATCTGGTAAAAATAATGTTTTTAAGTTCTGGGTTCAATAACTGATAAGCCAGATGACAAATGGGTTAGCTGGTCGAGTATGTCTGAAAAACCAATATGTTTTATTTACGAAAATGTGGCAATTTTTGTTTATTTACCACTAATTTGCAAGCTGGCTGATTCATTACAAATGCTATTGTAAAGTTTCGGATTTTCAGTCATGTTCTGGCGCTTAAACAAGACAGTACGAAGGCTTTCTCCTAGAAAACAGAAACAGTTAATAACTAATATGTTAACATTGCTAAGAAACGGAACAATAAATTCCTGAAATCAGAGGGGCTGACCCTCTGTATTTAACTTACGTCGACGCACACTGCCATGATTATTGGTTTTAGTGATATTTAGTTGGGCTGCATTACCATGAAGGTTATTGAGTGTTGATGTATTTCTGATTCCAATCATTGGTCTTTGAACTCGTTTTCTGCGTTGACTGTTGTCGTATAGAATGCTGCTGGTGGACGGAATCGTGCCCATAAACTCCAGCATGCCTACGTTAACGCTCAAATTGTCCCTACTTGCTCCTGCAGTTGTATGAAAGGTATTTTCAAGATGGTCCGTTGCAATGCCGTCGTGTAGTTTACGGAGTACAGTGCGTAATATTTTAAACCGCTTAATAATCCGCTGTGGTTCTACTTGAGCAGCACACATTAGAATTGCCTTACACTCACGTACCATTTGCAGATACTGCTGAAAGTAATCGCCCTGTTTACTTTTAAGTAATATCTTTTGATTTATAGGCAACTGGAAATGCTCGATCAAAGCACAGCTCATTTGTGCCAAGTCCTGCAACTGCGATTTATTAAACTGTTTCTCTGAGGCAATAATCCCGACGGTTAGCATTTCCAAATAGCAGCTGACAAAAGCGCGACTATCGATGATCTCCTGCAAAGCAGTTTTAAATTTTCTTACTTCTTCGTTGAAATGTTGCTCCAACAACTCCGAATGTAATTCCGACCCTGTAGTCTGCAGAGCAGGGACCAAGCTCGTATCTAATGATTCAAATGACGCCAAACAGCTGCGGAATTTGGTTCTCACTGTATGTAAACATGAATACTTAGAGACTATACTGTAATTTAAAGTGCAGCGGTCTTTACTTACTCTTTAAGTTTGGCGAAAACGCTATAGCAAATATTCCTATTTGAGTTGTGCGATCCACATTCACATCAAAATCTGCTATAATTTCATCTGCTATTGAATCATCTGACGACATTTTTCGAAAAACGTTGCGCATTTTCTCAATTGAAAATTTATCAAAATCTAGAAAGCAAGTGAACACCAAGCGCAGCAATGCTTCATTGATATAGTCCTCCAGTTGACAGAGTGCGTGCTCCAGCGATGTGGCTCGTAGGTTTCTATTAGATCGGTTACTTTTTTTAATCTCGCACTCGGATTGAAAAGCGGCACACTCGCGTAGAACCTATGAATAATATATTTTTTGTTACATACTTAAAATAAATATTTGATTTTTATACTGCACCTTTTGACAGAGAGCACTCAAAGCTTTCTTATCCTGCTGCAAGGCAACATTGGCAAAGGCCAAAATGTGACTTAAAATCAAATCTACATTGCCTCGTATTTGTTTGCTTATTGACAGCAAGTCCTTTTCCTCGCCCTCAGTCTCATTAATATCGCTGTTAAATGTCGTCAGGATATCTAAGGTGGAGTCCATTATTTTTAAGAAAGACTGCTCTTCTGATGGGTGAAGACTTCGCAGGCGTTCTAGGCACCATCGCATGCGATCGAGGAAATGTTGGCGACTTGCCTTATAGAATTCTATAATTCTATTCAATAAAAATTACCAACAATAATGCTTACCGGAATAACTGTCCCATTTGCAGTTTCAGCCTTGAAAGTGCACTCCAAATATCTTATACAGACCACAACCTGAGTCAGACATAAACTGATCATTTCCACGTGCTCTTCCAAATTATGTCCCATATAATCGTGCAAAGCATTAGTAAGATCGAAAAATTTTGCACAAAACTTCTGTAAGGTTAAATGCGGTCTATAAATCTGCGAACGAGGCACTTGTACCTATCCTTAACTCACATTTAGCCAATTGGTGTTGATTTCTTTATACGCACACCCATCATTTAATAATAAATGGCATGCATTTAATTTCTCCTTTAAGGTACGCATGCTGGCGCTTTTTATATTTTCCATAATTGAGTGCAATATAAGTAAACAAAGCAATCTACTTGTTGACGCGTACGATTCAAAACTTGGCTTGGTCTGGCCCTGCACTCTATAAACAGTCCGGTAGGTCTGTAGTACCAGTGCTGCAATCTGACACAAATATTGCCAGACAGTTGACATCTCGTAGACGTACACCTATTTTTCATTCAGAGCGAAATTGGTGTAGTTTTCGTAGAAAAAATTAAATGCTGATGTAAAAACACTAGATAACCCATCAAAATTTCGCTATCAAATACACTAATTTGTATTAACAAGTGCAACGAGAAGGACTTTGGTGCGGAGGAGGAGACGACAAGTGCAGGAAAATGAGTAGCAGTACGTCAAGCTTAGGCCGTAAGGACAAGGATGCGGAACGTACAAAATTGATGCAGGAAAAATGTCAATCCCTATTAACGCAAATGCTTCGAGACGAAGATAATAAATATTGTGTCGATTGCGATGCAAAGGGTATGTGTCTGGATGAGAAAACAATACATCCAACTCCATATGACGTGTGTACATACATTTGTGAACTGTTTGCTTGTATGCGTGTGTTTGCGGGTGTCGTGGTCATTGAGTTTGAGCGTATGGCCCATCTCTGCTTTATTTTTCTATTAAAATCGGTGCGTGCTGCAAAAACTTGAATATGAGCAGGGTACATGTTTGAAATTTCATATCAGCTTGTCATGTTTAACACTGGTATCATTTTTAGGGCGGGTATTTGCCATATAAGTACAAATATCATACAACGCCGCAATGAGCTGAATTGTTTTTGATTTGTCTGTACACACTTATTCGCATATATGAATGTATGTGTATATTTACAGAGTTATGCTTAAAACCGTTTCAGGTCCTCGGTGGGCTTCATTTAACCTTGGTGTATTCCTTTGCATACGCTGCGCGGGCATACATCGTAATCTGGGTGTACACATATCGCGTGTGAAGTCTGTCAATTTGGATGCTTGGACTCCTGAGCAGGTGATCTCATTGCAGCAAATGGGAAATTCCAGGGCACGTGCCGTCTACGAGGCTCAGTTGCCGGATTCATTTAGACGTCCCCAAACGGACACGGCACTGGAATCTTTTATACGTGCCAAGTACGAGCATAAGAAGTATATTGCGTTGGAATATCGTGAAAATTCACCACCAAAAGTGGATTGGGCTAAAGAGTGGAAGATTGACGAGGAATTGGAGCGACAAAAGCGAAAAAAGAAGGCCGCCCAGGGCACTTTGTGTATAGGTAATGCCAGTGGTAGCGCTTCTGATAAACGTGTCTCAACGACAATTGCAAAATGTGCTCCACTGCCGGCACCCCTACCTAAGCCCAAACCCAATCAAGTGGGTGGCAGTAGCCCTAAAGTAACGCATCGTGTGCAAAACAGTAACATCAACAATACTGCCGGCGAAAGTGATCTTCTAGGCTTGTCATCACCTACAAAGCCAATAGCTACTAATACGGGTGCGCAAGATCTGCAGAATGATAGTTTCAGCAGCTTCCTTAGTGCCAGTAGCAGCACTGGAATTATCGGTGTACCCAGCACAACGCCGGAGAAAACGAATGGAAATATTGGCGATGCCTCTGGATCGGGTATGCAAGCGAATTCATTGGCCCAAGAGGAGCAGGACTTCTTTAATCAAGGTTCACTAAGTTGCAATGAAAAGGAGCAATCGGGCAAACTGTCAAAAGACAGCATATTGGCTTTATACGGCAATCCACCTGCGTCTCACAACCAACAGATGAATTTCGGCGGCTTCACAGGCATGGCCCCCGGCGGCTATATGCATCATCAGCAGCATCAGCAGGTGCCACAGCAACCACATCCTCATCAGTTCATGACACCACCAAATTCAGTTAGCATGTATAATGCGCCAGTAATGGCCGCACCCAATGCATTCAGCAGCGCACCCAGCGGCAGTATGAATTTAGTTGGTGGCGTCAACTTTGGTGGGCAATTCCCCAGTTCTGGTGGCAGTCCATATGGGGCTAATAGCAATCTGGTGGGACAAGCAAGTGGCGCCAATTTAATGCAGACCAATCAAAGCCTTCTAAGTGGAGTTTCTCTTTTCGGTGGTGTACAATCTCAAGTCAATCCACAATCACAACATCTTGGCGTAGGCATGAATGCTATGCAGCAAATGGGAAGTGGAGTACCACCACCGTTGGCGGGAGGATTTTCCACGACAGGAAGCAGTGCAAATGCCGCGTCAGCGACATCAAATCTAAATCAACAGTTTGGTAACCTAAATATCGGTAATGTTTGGCAATAAAAACACAGTTATTATTTTACACCCTTTATTTACGGCCTGTGCCTGTCCATTTGGTGTGCAAGCAGTTGATTAATAATTAAATATAATATTTGTAACTTGCCGCTAAACCAATCCATTGTGTTCTTCAACTTACCTTGGATTGTACGTAATAAGTGACTACTGCATTGGTAGAAGAATTCCCACACAAACCTGTATTTGGTGTGCAAGCAGTTGATTAATAATTAAATATAATATTTGTAACTTGCCGCTAAACCAATCCATTGTGTTCTTCAACTTACCTTGGATTGTACGTAATAAGTGACTACTGCATTGGTAGAAGAATTCCCACACAAACCTGTATTCAATAAGCCATTTGCAATAAAAAATAGTTTTCACGTTTGAAAACAGTGCGTATCCGACCAAAATTTGTTGCTATGCACCTATCAAAATCCAATAAATATTAATAATCGAGAAAATAAATAGTACCCATAAGCATATTTGTGAAATTTAGTTAGATACTAGTACATTCTTTTGTTAATCCTAGTATTGGGTATTACGAATGTATGTATACATATATAATACATACATACAAATGTATATGTATCTCAGAACTGGAAAAAGTACCATACAAATTTATATAAATACATTGCCTAGAAACCAACTAAGACTTTGGCAAAAAGTACTTTTATGATTTTATGCTATCAATTTAATGTAATTCAATTGTACATTTCGCAGCACTGCGCATTAACTTAAAAGCAAGCACGTGCACCCTAATATACATACATATGTATGTACATATGTATATGAGAGGGAAGTTGCTCGTCCTGAACTGTAACTGAATTAAAATTCAGCTATGGCATATACTAAGTATGTATTTGGTTTTTATTATAAAATCGAATGATACATTTTAAAATAAATAAACCTGAACTGTGTAACATTATACTAATCTATTATATGTACATATATTTACCAACTATTTCAGATAATATTATCGCTGCTTTATAGTAAAATATGCTGTCAAGCCTTATCAATCTGCGTTAAAAAGCTTTAAAGATAGGAAGTTTTTCCTATAAATATGTTTATTTGCACCATCTCTTGTCCTTTTACTTTAGTTTCAACGATTTGGCGATTTTATTTCGGGATCTTTATCTCTGGTAGTATAAATTAGAAAAGAAAGCTGTCATGATTCATTTCTAGAAGGTCTCTTTGTTTGAAATGATATTTCATGAATTTATTAACTTGAAGTCTTGTAACCATTTGGTAAAAGCCGTACGCAGCTTTTACTACTCTTACTCTTTGCTACAGAAGAGATTATGTTAGCAATGGTTTCCAGGGCCTTAAGCTAACTTTGTATGTACATTTTACAGTACATATTGAGGAAAAAAGTAGGAATATATACATAAATATGTATGTATGAGGAGTGGGCTTAGATTTTGTGGTGTTTGTGGCTTTTAAATATTTTAATATAAGGTAAGAGTTGTGTCTTGATGGGTTTGAAATTAAGGTGATGGTGTTAATGTTTGGGAGAATAGATAATAATGTGGTAGGAGTGTGGAGCATGACGTGAGGATGTGTGAAATGTTTATTAGCGCGTTGTTGCAGAAAGGGCAATGTTTTGATAAAGTTTGGTCCATGTGCGTATGTTCGAGGCGAATTATATTAAGATTTATTTGTTATGTTCTTGATAGGAGAAGAATATATGTGGATATTATCTCATTTGTTGAATACGGAATACTTGATATCATGAGTTCAAAACATTTCCAGAGCTTCGACGTACATACATACATTATTAAACCTTTTTTTATAAAATTGAAATGTTGGGTCACGTTACATGATGAATTGTCCTATGAAGATTTGCACATCTCAGCTACTGTCTGTAGAAACCATTGCTTGTTTGCTATGGCAGATAAAGTCGTAAGTTGCTCTGGGATAAAAATTCTTGATATTAATAGCTCAACAAATTGATCTCTATAATTGTACTGCTGTAGATATCAAGGGTATTATGAGTTTGAAAACAAGAAACGAATGAACTTAACTCTTAAATACCCTGTACCACAAAAACAAAACAAAAATTTTTTTAAATAATTTTTTAATGAAATGAATAAAATAAAAAATATATGTATAACATGTACAATTGCAGTTTCAATGGAATACATTTTAAATTTTAACAGATGTGAGCCACAATGGGATCATCTTAAACCGAACCAATAACTTCCAGTAATATGTTACCAGTCTACAAGATGATTGAGCTGAAATGTAGGGAAAAATCACGTAATTTTTATGCCCTGTACCCAAAAAAGTATACTAGCTTGGTGCGAAGTAAAGACCCCACAAAGTTTTAAAAAATTTTTTTGAACGTAAGGATCTCAAAAAGTATAAAAGCTGATGCACACCACCGATTTTGCATCATTTGAAGTAATTGGTTAATCTAAAGGTTTTTTAATTTCTATTCGTCAAATACCCAATTTTTTACAGAATGGGTACTTGTGCTTCTTAAACCCTGAATTTTTATTGGATGTATCATTTTTTATTTATTTATGTATAAGTTCCAGCCGTACTAATTTTATTGAGTATAATGCAGAGTTTATATATGTACATATACATACAAATGCACGTACAAATTTCTTAGTTTGTAGTTATTCGATTAGGACAGGGTTTGATAATACTGTGGTAAATTGATTCTTTTTACTTATATAATGCAGATGGTGTTTATATGCTATGTGCAATAATAGTGAAAGGGCTAGCAGATGTTTTTTTGCCATCGCAAAGGTCACATCGTTGACTAACGTATGTATATAGGCAGATATTTTATTAAAATGGTGATGCATGCCTATCAAAAGGTTTGTTTAGTAAGTAGCAGAAATCATACACGTCCTATACAAACATACATATACGAGTATTAGCGTTATATAAATGTGAGCTTACAAAATTATTTATTCAAAGCTGAACTGCACAGCTGATGTTCGCGCCATTTGCTGTCAATATCATTTACATGCTAGCGATTTGGCAACGCTATTCCGTAGTAATCCTCGCACCCCTCTGCATTGCTAATGATAAACACGTCAACCGAAACAACACAACTAAATAAAATATAAATAAACTACGAAGATAAGTAACATTTTAAAAATTCCACTAGTATCTGCAAAGAAAGATGAGCGAAAATACTGACGAGACAACCACAATCCCAGAAAATACAACTGAAGCCAATGGCGAAGGACAAAAACTAATCGAGACAAATAACAAGGAGATGTCCACTAAAGAAGCGTACTTTGCCAGTCTCAGAGCATGGGCTAAACAGGCAACAATGACCCAGAACGCAACGGCCATGTTTCCCTACTATCTACTGGCTAATTATTATCCGCATTTGTTTCAAGCGCAGGGCTCATCCAACTTGCCGTACAGCCAGGCTGCATCGCAGGCTCAGGCAGCACCTATCCAGCCAAATGCTCCAGTCGCTGCAGTAGGGGCTGCTCGTCCGCACTTCAATCGATTTCGCATGTTGGACGAGATCCAACAACAGGAGATAATACAACGAGTCGGCGGGTACGAGTACGTGGTGGCTCCATTTTGGAAGAGAGCTCTTGCCGAAGCCATTGATTTCATTATTTTGCTCCTGCTGAAGATTATTATTACATTTGCCATTGTAAGCTTTCTGGACCTAAACATGGGCTTTGATATCCACAAGGATGTAATTCGAAAAACGCTCGATGACGAAGATATCCTAGCAAGCTTTTTCGACCTTTCAGTGGACTTCCTCACACTCTCGTCTGATCTAATACTAATTGAGCTAATGACTAAGTTAATAGTTTGCTTCTATGAGGCCATCTGGACGGTTTGGTACAATGGAGCAACGCCGGGGAAGGCTTTGATGAAAATCCGTATACTCTATGTGGAAGCTGTGGTGCCATTGCAGGGGCAAGTAGTGCCGCAGTTTCTGTTTCAGGCGCAACGCGAACCTTTACGTGCCCTCCTCTATCCCGCCGAGACGCCGACATTGGTGAGAGCTTTCATGCGAGCCCTAGCAAAGAATCTAGTGATGACGCTTTTGTTTCCCATCTGTGTTGTTATGGTATTCTTCAAAAACAATCGAACCGCCTATGACATCTTTGCAAAGACGGTTGTTGTGATTGACAACCCGAATGTGTTGCATCGGCAGCCCCCACAGTAGAGGATGCGGTAGGCGGTAGCAATGAGATTACGCCAAATTGTGTAAAAACTATACTATATACAAGTGTAAATGTAAAATCTTTTGTTAATACTAAAATAAAATACTGTTAAATCAATGTATAATGGAAGAAGTAGAATGGACACACAGAGAATATATTTTATAAATTGGACCTATTTAACATTAACATTCTTTAATGTTTGTGAGACAATTGGGCCTTTGCCAGGTACGTGCAAAGATGCACCCTTGTAGCATGCCACCAAGTCACCATTGGTCATCAGGTCTGGAGCACATGTTTCGAATACCTTTTTTTTGGGATTCAGTTGCGCATCGGGTTGACGTGAGTAACCTTCGCAATGCACCAAATCTCCGGGCACAGCACCAGGAGGTGGGCTCAGGACTTCAACCTTTTCGGGTGTTGAAGCACACATGACCATGGCTTCAGATGTGACGCCACGCATTTTGGCTGGCTTCAAATTGCACAGTACCACAACCATTCGATTCTGCATCTCATCTAGGGGAATAAATTTAACCAATCCCGATACAACAGTACGTAATATTCCCTCCCCACAGTCAATTTTTTCCAGATACAAACTGTCGGCATCTGGATGACGACCTACTTCGACTATTTTCCCAACGCGCATGTCCAAGCGAGACACATCAACAGGTGCCTCAGCAGTGGCTACGACCTTTTCAATTGCTGTTTTTTTTTCTTTAGGTTTCTTCTCTTTGGCCCCTTTTACTTCTTTTGTTGGTGCTAGCGTAGCAGCACTTAAAGCTGGAGGTATGGCAATTTCGGAGGGTAGTGGTACTTTGGTGCACATTCCCCGTACTAATCCAGGCACCGGTATTTGCCTCTTCCCATTCTTTAGCTCCAGCTGAATCAATTGAGCCAATGCTGCCTCCACTTCTTTCGTTAACTCCTCGTTCTCCCTGGCCAGCTCCTTTTTTTTGCGCGCTACAATTGCCTTTTGTAAAGAATTTAGCTGCATAATAAGATAACATATATACAATAAAACTTACATATGTGCATGCATATTTATTTATACATACATATTATACATACATACATATGTAATATATAGTACGTAACATATCGAATAAATAAGAAACACTTGCCTCTCCTTGCATGGAATCAATAAGTGCCTGGGCACGTTGGTTGTTTTCCACAATTTGTTGTAAAGCAGCCATCCTGATTTTCTCTACTACTGCACTAGACCTGGTGAATAAGTATTCTTTAAATCCGCATGCAAATATGCCTCGAAACATTATCAAAATCGCGGAGCAGAAGAGTTGCCGGATCGTTGGTGTGTCTTCTTTTTGCCTTTCTGAAGTTCAAAAAACAAAAGAATAAAATGTAAATATAAACGCGTCAAAATTCTGCATAACAAAACAGCGATAACAAAATATAATAATTGCGTAGCAAATCACAGTGCTGATAAATTTATTACATTGGGGGCTGCATTTTAATGGATTTCGTGTATTGTGGCACCGGCCCGGAGAGAGATGATGAAATTTTGAGTAAGTAGCAGTTTTGTACTTTCGCCTTTGTTGCGTATTCATTGTTGTTGCTGCTATTACTCTTGTATACGCCAAACAAAAATTTAAGCTAATAGTATTCTGTTTGTGTGTATTATTTTAGCTACTGTAGGCGCAGCTGGGCATTATTCGCCCAGCTTTAACGGTTTCAATATAGGCACCACTGACCCAGACTATGTCGAGCTGGTGCCCATTTTGGCCGATGGTGGTGAAAATTATGGCGTCTCTAGTGTGGCCTTCGACGACTACGAGGAGTTGCTATGGATGGGCAACCAAGGTGTACGTTTTTTAATTTGACCCAGTAATTTTAAAATTACCTTTGGTTCTAATTGCAGGGGCATGTTACTTCCTACTACACCAGCTCCTTGCAGAAGTACACATCATTCCAAGTACATGTCAGCGACATTGTGCGCCAGATCACCACAACCGATTCGGGTGTGTTGGTATTGACACAGACCTCACTCCGGCACCAAATTCGACGAGGTTTGCCGAAGTTCACGCACAAGTAAGCACCTATGCTGCTTATTCCTCACTTGAGAAAATAAACTCAAAATGATTTTTAGGTCCAAGAATATGGTGGAAATGGTCTGTATGCTCCAACTATCGCCGCATCGACTAGTTATGGCTGGCCTGCAGGAGGAACTCATTGATTTCGATATGCGCACATTGAAGGAAACACAACTGGAGCATGTTGGCACTGCGGGATGCACTGTGCTACGCAAAAATTCGCGGTATTTGTTCGCGGGCGATCAATTCGGCACAGTCACGTTGCGTGACTTGAACAGCTTGAGCGTAGAGCATACGATAAAAACGCACACAAATAGCCTATCTGACTTTGATGTTCAGGGAAATTATCTCATATCGTGCGGCTACAGCGGACGCCAGAACAATTTGGCCATAGATCGTTTCCTAATGGTCTACGATTTACGCATGCTACGCCTGATCTCACCCATACAAATCCTAATTGATCCACAGATGTTGAAGTTCCTGCCTTCGCTCTCATCTCGCCTAGCCGTTGTGTCGAGCTATGGCCAGCTACAGTTAGTGGATACCGTGGCGCTGAGCGAACCACGTGTTTCCATGTATCAAATTAACACTAACGGTAGTCAGTGTCTGAGCTTCGACATCAGTTCTTCCTCTCAGGCCATGGCTTTTGGCGATCAGTCGGGGCATATTAACACAATTGCTTCGGTACAAACGCCGCAACCACAATTCAATGCCTTCTCGCGCAACACTGAATTTGCGGATGTCGTGCCACCACTACCCATGGTGCCAATTACAGACACCAACTTTCCATTATCGTCGGTGATGTTGCCGCACCTAACGACTGGCACACGTTGGTTCTCTGACTGGCCCGAAGAGCTGTTGCGATACGAATATCATCGTCCGAAACCAATAGATTCGGATGTGTTGAATAACATGAAAATGCAAGGTCCCATTGGCTATTCGCCGAATCCACGTACAGCGAGACGCAATCAAATACCCTACATTATTGAGCAGCCCGGCGCCTCCAATGCAAATGCCAATGGCGCTGCAGCTACTACGAAAACAGAAAACGGCGTCAAAATTATACCAAGACGTTATCGTAAAGTGGAGTTGAAATATACGAAATTGGGCACACAGGACTTTGACTTCGAGCAGCACAATCAAACGTGTTTTGCCGGTCTCGAGGCCACATTACCTAACTCCTATTGTAATGCCATGTTGCAGGTACTCTGTACAATCGATTTTTTAAGATTTGGAACTTTTAAAATAATTCCTCATTACAGATATTGTATTTCACGGTACCGTTACGCAACAAATTAATAACGCATACATGTTCCAAGGAGTTTTGTTTATCCTGTGAGCTTGGATTCCTCTTTCATATGCTAGATAAAAGTACTGGTATGTTCCTCCATTAAAATGCATAAATATTTTTTCATACAAGCATATACATATATGTACCAATTCCTTTTAGCTTCAACACCATGCCAAGCGAGCAACTTTTTGCGTTCATTCCGCACAGTGCCAGAGGCATCAGCTTTAGGGCTAATTCTAACAGATCGGTCATCAAATGTTAATCTGATTAGTCTAATACAGGCAAGTTTGTTATTAATTTGAGACTCTGAAATTAACCTAACCCATTTCAAATTTTTAGAACTGGAATCGCTTTATTTTGCATCAAATGCATTATGAAAATTTTGACTCGGGCAAGAATTTGGCACTCAACAGCTTGTACACTTCAAGTTATGGTAATCTAAAATCAAAATAAACCTTATCTTATTACAACTGGTTGTGATTTAGGTGAAATAGCTCCAGCGGCAGACGAAAGTAGCATGGCAAGTGATATTTTTGAAACAATTGATATGCGAGCTGGTTAGTCTTAGTATTTATTACTATTGCGATTTTATACGATAACATTGGAGATTAAATTGTTAATTGTTCTAACCTTACAGACGATAATGCCAAGGAAGATGAACGTGAGCGCAGTAAAATAAATGAAGAAACTGATATAAGTAAAATTTTCGGTACCAAACAAATTTGCATTAATCGTTGCATTAAATGCCACGTAGAGGTGAGCTAGCTTACACCATTTTATTACTAGAACGTATAATAACTAATTATATTTGTATATTTCAGAAATCGAAGCAAAACATTTTATTGGCATGCAATTTGTCATATCCCACGAGTATAAAAGATACTGAGCAGCAGTTTAATTTCGGTACAATTTTGAAACGATCGCTTAGCACCGAAAAGAGTATTCAAGCATTTTGCGAGAACTGCAAGAAATTTTCGCCGACCAATCAAAGCGTTAAGGTAATAAAAGCAATGATGTTTAAAAATTTAAATAGCATTTGTTTTATGCTATTATAGGTTACATCGCTACCACAAATATTGGCAATAAATTGTGGGTTGAACAATGACAAGGACATCAATTTCTTGAAACGCCAACTTAATCGTTGCAATGAAAAACCGTCCGCTGAGATAACATCTACACTGAGCACCAGCAAACCCTGTCGTTATGGCATCAATTGCTCACGCAGTGATTGCCACTTTATGCATCCAGATCGGTTAGTGTCTATGGTTATATTATAAAACATTAGTTTTATTTAAAATCGTTACAGAAAATCGCCATCGCACAGCGGTCAAACAAATAACCCTAATACTTCTCCGAACGGACGACAAAAATCGTGGTTTCCATTGGTATTCAATATGGACATTGACGAGAAAGGAGAATTGCTTGTCCACACAGAAGCGAATGCCACAAAGGTGGAACAAGAGGATGAGGAGACTGCGACTGCAGCCACGGCCTCGGCTAAAGCGATTGGTTCAAGCTCTAACAAGCGCACCTATGCCCTCCATGCCGTGGTCTGCCAAATAGATGATGGTACCCAGAAAAATTTGGTCTCATTGATAAATGTGCAGCAACAATATCATTCCATGAAATCACTTTGCATGGAAACAACTGAAGAGCTGCATCAATGGTATATTTTTAATGATTTCAGGTAAGTTTTTAATCACTGTTTAAACTTATATGTGACCTAAATGAGAACTGTGGCGATTAGCTGCACTTTAGATGTTTGTAGGCTTTTCTGCAGATTATATTAATTATTTTGGTTCTAGCGTTTCACCCGTTGCCCCGCAAGAATCAGTTTGGTTCACACTAGACTGGAAAGTGCCCTGTGTGCTCTTCTATCGTAGTATTGATGAAAATACTGAAGTTGCTGGCAGTCCAACCAATGAAGGCACTTTACCTGAGGACGCCACTGCAAAGGAGGAGACGAATATTTTGACTAGTACTTCACTTTACAATCCATTCCTGCAGGTAAGCCAAATCTGAAAATCAAATAATAGCCCAATATTTTAATGTATGCTGCCTTAGGACGTGCTTAACCCATTGGTGGCCAGTAACTTCAGCACTGATGCAACGTTGAAACCTTTACAAACGGATGAAATGCCGCAATCGGGCGACTTGGTTGCAATGGATGCTGAATTTGTAACATTGAATCCAGAGGAGAATGAAATACGTCCAGATGGCAAAACAGCAACCATTAAGCCATGTCACATGAGCGTGGCGCGCATATCGTGCATTCGTGGGTGAGTTCAACTGTTAATTAACATCGTAAGCGATGAGAGTACATGTTATTGTGTTTTTATAGACAAGGGGTGAATGAAGGTGTTCCTTTTATGGATGACTACATTTCGACACAGGAGAAGGTTGTCGATTACCTGACACAGTTTTCAGGCATAAAACCAGGCGATTTAGATGCAAATTTTAGCAAGAAACGCCTAACGGCTCTAAAATATTCGTATCAAAAGTTGAAATTCTTGGTCGATGTCGGCGTTATATTTGTGGGGCATGGCCTAAAAAATGATTTCAGGTGAGTTTACATAACATATAATTTATGAACAAATGTATACTGTTTTTCGGTTGGAACTCAATCAACAGCGTTATTTGGATTAGCTATGATTCGTTTAAGCATAAGAGTTAGGATTATAAAGTATTTTATGGTACTTTGTTAGTACATTTTCAATTTTAATAATAATAATTTATAATATTCATACATTTCACATTCCCCGTTGCTTGCAGAGTTATTAACATTCATGTACCGTCCGAGCAAATAATCGACACCGTACACCTTTTCCACCTGCCACATCAGCGCATGGTTTCCTTGCGTTTCTTGGCATGGCATTTCTTGGGTAAGTTAAAAATTAACATTCAAAATTATGCTTTTACTCTTCATATTTAAACTTGCGCTAGGCACGAAAATACAATCAGAAACCCACGATTCTATTGAGGATGCCCGCACAACTCTGCAGCTTTACAAACACTATCTTAAACTCCAGGCTGATAAAAAGATAACGACTGCACTGAAAACTCTTTATGACCGTGGTAAGCAGCTACAATGGAAGGTCCCCGAGGATTAATTTGATCTATGTTATAAAAACAAATTCATAATCAAAACTAAACACCGTTTGAAAAGTAATCGTCAGTACAAATGCAACACCGATCCGTAAAAAAATCATAAAATTTTATAATATAATTCTAAATTCAACAATGTCTCGAGTAACTTACAAATAAACAGAGCAATGTATTTTGATTAATAATATTTATTACGAAAGGAATATGCATCTTTTATTATAAAGCTTTTTGGAAACTATTGAAACAATGGGAATTACAATCTTTATTTTAACCAAGAATTGAAAGCTAGAGTTGAACGGGTACAACTCTAGTACCCTATCTTTACAATAAAACCATTTAAACAATTAATTTGTTTTAAATAAATAAAATAAAAAGCAACTGGAAAGTGTCCCGACTTTTAAATACTCTATACCCATGCGTACAAAAAATATGAAAATTGAAAAAAAAAAATTGCGAAATATAAATAATTTTTTTTTTTGTGGATTATACCTCCTTGGTCATTCGGACTCACGTATATCTGCAAATTTATATCGGATTTGTGTCTATTATGTCTGCGTATGAGCAATGCTCACTGAGCATGTTTGTAGTACAAATTTAGCCAAAGCATCATCAACAACAGCTGTGGGCTGAGCATGGACGTTGAGTTTACGGAGAATATTATTAAGCCGGCACACAGTTAAAAAAGGCATGAAAGGGAATAAAACTGCAACCTTATTTTACATGTTCTGCACGGTTGCAGATACTATCAAAAGCATTTTTAAAAGATTAATAATATGACAAGCAACCGGATTTTTACTGTCCTATAAACAATTGGATCTATGTTCCTATAGTCTGTGCCCGATCGTTGCAGCGCAGAGTCCGAAAGCATTTACCCGAATTCAAATGGAACAAAGATGGAAATGTTTTCGAGACACCTTTCTTATCCACAAATGACCAATATGAAATGGGAAAACGGCTCAAAACTTTAAATACTAAGGAATGCAAAAGGCTCATAACTATTCACTTGAAGTTTCTGCATGTTGGCAGCAATTAAAAAATTAATAAAAGATTACATGACGTGAATAAAAACTCTAATAACCTGGAACTGTAATCATTACGAGTACGTATAAAGAAAATTTCAAAATAATGAATTTTTATAATTTAATTTTTTTCTCACAATATAATGATTATTTTTATTAACTTTACAACTCAACAAATAATAATTATTTATAAAAATATGAAATTATGCTTTAGTTATTCATTTAATTTAAAAATTATGAAAAAATAAAGAAAATATATTTTTGTTAACATTTAAAATTTATTACTATTCATCACTTAATTATTTACAATAGAGCATGCGCCTGCCGCGCGTCGTTGTAAATCCATAGTTATTGATCAACTGGACTAATATATAGCCATTGATAATAAAAAATACAGCACTTTGCAGTCCGATCCAATAATATGTGTGCAAGGTTTCGAATTCTAGGAGATAGGCAGGCATCAGCCACATGCCTTGGCCGCCTAACCACAGAGTCATCAAGAAGGTACAACGCTGCAAAGACAGCGTTCCCAAATTGTGCAAACACAACGGAAGCACAGCCAAATACCAGATGAAGTACTGGGAAGTGACTACAGAGTTGTAGGTCACAATGACAAACGCCAGGGTAAAAACACAAAAAGGCAACGTTTGTCTAAATTGGCCAAAGCTTAGACTTAGGTAGAAGATGAGCAGGAATTGAGGCGCCAATATGAAAAACTTCACAATTGCAGTGGACTCCTCCACATTCGTAGCGCTACTTAAGTATTGTTGCAGAAAATGCAGCGAAAAGTTGTGGCGCACATCCTTGCGCACAAAGTGATACAGATAGGCCTCGAAGATGTATTGCCAGCCATACATCCAATAAAATGTCCATGTGAGAGCAATCAAGCTTAATAGAGTCCCTAGCACCAAACAGAATTGTTGTTTATTGGGGACCAATACTTGCCCAAGTAGATCCCGAATGTTACCTACTAGACTGGTGGATAACGCTAAATAGTAGGCTAGACTGAATAGCAGCGGATATAGACGCAGATGGATGGCAACTCCGTGTGCCAAGCCAGCTCCAAAAACAAGCCATTTGCTTTTTGTAGGCGTGTGCTCTGCTTTTTTGAGCAAATATACGCTTAATATAACGAAGAAACTGGAGAAACTGTCGCCACTGCCACGAGTTGATATGACAGCCGTAAGCGGGTTGTACAGCCAGAAAATTGCCGAGGCGCAAGCAATTTTCTCTGGGCTAAGTTTTGCATCAAGTGAATCACAGAACCCCAGTTGTTTTTGTGACTTGCCAAAACTGCTAAACAAGCGGTCTATTGATTTCCGACCCTGCATCTCCAACTCTAAGCGGACCAGCTCATAGATTAGAACAGCTAACAATAAGTCGAATGTGGCGAAAATGACTTTTCCACAAGCAGGATGTAGCATTAGATTTGGTATTTGCAGATAGGCCAGCATCGGACTGTAGCGATAGGTGTGCCGTGCAAATGGTGTGCCTCCACCAAGCACCAGACGCGCGCCATCGGTAACTACTTGGTAATCAATGTCAGTATAACGCACAGCCGAATGGGCATCATGAATTTGACCATAGCATATGAGCGACAGCCGGAGAAGGGCAGATATTATAAGATGAGATCGAAAACTGACCTTCAACAGGTGGTTATATGCGACTTTTAGTGCGTAACAACCTCCATTGCCAGGTTCCGATAAATATATTGGGGCTTTTGTTGCTTTAGTTGCTGTCATATTGCGACGTTTCCTCACAGGCCTCCTTGCTTTATAATTTAGTTTTCAATTCAACGGCTGCTTTGCGTATGCAGCCCATAAACTCCTTGAACTCAGTGTCGCAAATGTGATGCTGTATGTTGAGATCTCGTGACACGCATGAAGCATATGCTGCTGCCTTATCCGCACACTTTGTGAGCAATATGGGATAGTTTCGCAGTCGTTGATTGGCTTTGCGCACAGATTCCATACCTTATCGTTTATGGGGAGCCACACGTTCTCCTTTCGGCGGCAGCGGTAAAGGATCAGCAATGAACGCGTCAAACAATGGCTTGGAAAAAAAAATTAGCATCGACGTGGTCAAGATGGCAATTTGAAAGAGACGAGGATTCCGCTGTATCCAACTGCGCTTGGGAAGAATGGCAGTTCGTCTACGCTGGCCTGCCTGTTGCTGCTGTTCTTGTTGTCGCTGCCTTTGTATTAATAATTGCTGAATTTCTTTTGGTGGCTTATATGGTGGCACAGAATTGGGCATTATACATAAATTATTAAGTCAAAACCTTGATACCTAGGATGACTTTTCTTCAGCTTTCGGCGATTGCTTATCGGACTTATTGCCGGTTATGTAGTTTTTATGCAGGTCTATGCCGCTGCAACAGATCGATTGCTTATGCCACTTCAAACAGCACTGACGCATTTGCTCCAGCACCTCGACGCATTTGTGCTCCTGATAGTTATTTTCTGCAATTTAATCATTTTGATTGGCAAATAACATTATATAATATCGTGCTTATGCCGGGTAATAATTCTCCTATATTCACCTTTCAAGCAAGCTTGTATACGACAGGCGTTAGCTTTGCATGGGTCCTTACGAGTAGAGGACATGTATGTCAACAAAAACTTGTGATTTTTATTTCAAGATAAATTAATGTAAAAACCAAAATGTTCAAAACTATTCGAGCAAATTTTGTTCTATGCTTATCGTGTCGCTTTTCTTCTTCCTAGTTACGCCGCATTTGACAATCACATGGTCACGACGACACCCTCGAATATTGCTGTCAAATGCATTATATCCGTGTGAATACCTGTCATAAGTTCTTGTGTAAAAAACAACAAGAGAGTACGTTTTGATATCAACTTAATCCTACTTTGCAGTCGCTTTTCATCATCCGAGCCGAGAGGTCGTAATTTGGAAAAAAAAGACTGCTTACCCCATTCAACCGTCACTTTTGACATCTCTTTTTTTTTTTTTTTTTTTTCTTTCTTTCTTTCTCCTTCCAATTTTGAATTTTCCATCCCGAAGTCAAAAATTGAAAATCACGGAATCAAGAAACAAGTTAAAAAGAAAAATGGCAACCAAGCGCCCCCCTCCCGGGGGCGTCAGCAAATACAAAATCACTACCAAACCACTAGGCTTATCCAAACAGGCAAATTATCCTTCTATCAACGAACTTAAGAAGTCAATTAAAAGTATCGAACCGACCAAACAATTAAGCATGGAGGTAATTGAGGAAAATAGTCAAGAAAATGAATCAATGAATCAAGAAAAATCTCAAAATCCTATTGTCAGGTATGAATATGACTCAGCACATAAAGGTGCTTTCATAGTCTATGTTGACAAACGTCAAACGGGCACGGAAAGGGCACCGATAAATGCTATCAGCTTATCGGCAGTTATACATAAACTTAATCTTAATGGAATTGTCGATATCAGTAAAATAGGATTTGGCAGATGCAAAATCACGTGTAGCTCTGCAGAAGGTGCAAACGCCCTTCAAAAAGACGTTCGCTTAAGAGCAGAAGGCTATGATCCAAAAATTTTCAAACATTTTATCTGTAAAGCAGGGTTAATTTTTGGAGTCCCTACTAATTTCAATGATGTCGACCTAAAAGAATTTATCTCTTCGCCCATCCAAATTATTGAAATTTTCAGAATAATGAGAAAAGACAAAGACAACAAAGAACTTCTCGTCCCCACAAACAGAGTGAAACTCTTCTTTCTAGGAAATCAAATTCCGAATGAAATAAGTTTTATGTACACCAAAGTCAAAGTACACCCCTTCATTCCTTTCTCACAATGCTACCGCTGCTTCAGATTTGGCCACTTTGCACAGCACTGCAAATGCAGCCAAGCAAAGTGTATTAAGTGTGGAGAAAGCCACGGCAAGGACATTGTATGTACTGACACAAGATGCTGCAACTGCAAGGGGGAACACACTGCAATCCATACCAGCTGCCCAGCCAGAAAGAAGGCATTTGCCATCCAAAAATGTATGGCACTAGAAAATCTATCAAGACAAGAAGTGCGTGCTAAATATCCATCCCTTTTTCATAAAGAAGCTCCCGACCACCTAAATGAACAGGCCTTTCCCAAACCTATATGGTCCAACTCAATTGTAACTAATACTTATGACAGCAACAAAGAGGCTGCCAGAGAAATCCACTCCCTCACTTCCTTCGCCAATACTGTAAAAAACAATAAAAACAAAATTAGGGAAAACGAAAAAGCTCTTGCCACCATGAATGAATGGAGGCAAACTATCACAGAAAATACTTTTCAACTGCAAGAAAACGCTTTCATCCCCATAAAATATCCCGAACAAATTGCCGAGAAAGAACTAACACAGGTGTTACTTCAACTTTCGGCATTCATCGGCAAACAAAATAACAATTTCGAAGAGGCCGACACCAAAACCTTTCTGTTAAAATTAAGAGATCAACTCAATTACGCTAACGCAAAAATAGATGCAGCCAAAATAAACGACCAAATACTTCCATTCTCAACCACAAATACACCATGAAAATCTTACAATTAAATATTCAATGTTTAATAAGTAAAAACAATAAAAATATTCTGGAAATGTATCTCGTTAACAACAACATTGACATAGCGATCTTATCAGAAATTTGGATTAAAGATAATTCATCCAGCAGTTTGGCCGATTTTAACTTTTTCTGTAAGACACGAGATGATGGATACGGAGGAGTTGGTATATACATTAAAAAACATATTAAATTTAAACTGCTAAATCTCAAATGTTCAATAGAAGCAATAGGAATTCAAACTTTAAACCTCTCCAACAACATCAACATTTTCAGTGCCTATTCCCCCCCTTCCACTAATCTCATCACCTTCAAAACTGGTATAAAAGAACTATTTGCTATAAGCGCCTCTCTAACACATCCATCAATAATAGGAGGAGACTTTAATGCTAAATCTACCATATGGGGAACTTCATCCACAGACGCCAAAGGTCATACAATAGAAAGAGCCATGATTGACAACAAATTCATATGCTTAAATGACGGATCACCCACCTACTCACATAGCCCAGTACAGTTTTCCTTCCTTGACCTCACTTTCTCCAACGCTGCAAATCTACATATTTCCTGGCAAACCTCCAATAACAAACTAACGAATAGCAATCACTTCCCAATACTCATTGAAATTAATTCTACTCATATCAACGTTCTAACCAAAAAAACTCTATACAATAAATTATCCAAGGACTTTGGACAACTTAACTTCTCCAATCTCAACAAACTACATTCAGATTTAAAAAAAATACAAATTCAAAATACCATCACAATTCCAACTAACAATAGATATACCCCAAAAAAATGGTGGAACCCAGAGGCCGAAAAACTCTTCAGAATCAGAAATGCTTGCAGGAAAAAATTTTATTTAACTAAAAAGTTCACCGACGCCAGACTTCTTATCGAAGCAGAAAAAAACCTGGAGAAACATATAAATATCTGTAAAAAGAAAAATTTCAGCAACTTCCTTCAAGAGCTCTCTGATTCTCCACAGATTATGTGGAATAAACTAAAAAACCTGAAAAGCTACAAACAAATCAAGAAAGTTGGTAACAGCTGGTCCAAAGATGATAACGAATCTTTCCTCAAGCTTTTGAAAAATATTCCAACTATCACAAGCAACACTACACAGTTTAATCCAGCAAATCTCCATCTGAGCGAGACCCCTCCCACTCCCCTGCTTTTTGAAGACTTCCTTTTTTTCCTAAACAATAAAAATCCAGAATCCGCAAAAGGCCTGGATGGGGTGTCCTACAAACTTCTTCAATCTCTAACCTCCGAAAAAAAGAAAGATATATTCAACATTATAAACAAAACATGGCTGAAGGGTGATATTCCAGAGGAATGGAGAAAAATCAAAATAGTACCAATCCCGAAGAAAAGCTTGGACCAATCAAGCGTCAAAAATTATAGACCCATTTGCCTACTCAGCGTTCTCCTAAAGTCACTGGAAGGACTTATAAAGTTCCAAATAGACGAACACATTAACTCATTGAACCTTTTCCCTAAAAGATCCTACGCCTTCCGAAAAAACCACTCAACATCACAATGCATTAACGACCTAATAAACATAACATCAGACCTCAAACAAAAAGGTTACCAAGTGGTGGCTGCATGCGTTGATCTTCAGAAGGCATTTGACTGCGTGGATATCTCCATTCTATCCAATAAATTGCAAAAAATGAACTTCAATCCTCACATTACAGCCTGGATCATAGGGTTCCTTCAAAAAAGAATTTTAATTCTTGGTGACAGCAGCACTACAATCAACAGAGGAGTCAGTCAAGGCAGCTGTCTCAGTCCAACTCTTTTCAACCTCTACACAAAGGACCTGCACAGAATAACAGATTCAAACTGCATTTTATTTCAATTTGCTGACGACTTCTTTCTCCTATGCTTCCACCCGAACTTCATCGTAGCACGAAATCTCTTAGAGGAAAAAATCTCAACCTTTGTACAGGAATGCAAAAAAATTAACCTCTCATTTAACCCAAACAAATCCAACATCATACACTTCAACTCTCGCAGACATCTTTTAAACATCTCACACGCAGGAGAACCTTTAAAAGAAGTTCACCAAATAAAATACTTGGGAAGATTCGTTTCAGCAAACAATTCCCCAATTTCCCACATAACTCAAGTCATCTCAAACTCCAACAAGTCATGCGCCTTTCTAAGGTTGTTGAACGGATGCCAATTTGGGGTGAATCCCAAACGCGGCCTGCTCTTTTACAGAACATTCATAAGATCAAAGTTGGAATACGCTTGCTCATCCTTCAGCAACCTCTCGAAAAAAGCTACAGACAAGATCGCCGTACACACGAACTTTCATCTAAGAAGAGCACTGGGGTTGATTAAATCAACTCCAATCAATATCATCTACCACCTAGCAGCAGAGCTGCCCCCAAAATACAGAATGAAATTCTTAACAGCCAAAGAACTGGTCAAAGTCTTCGCGTACAATTTACCGGCTAGCAAAACTTTACTTCACAATTCATCATGCAATACAAACTATGCAAAAATATACAACGAATTTTCACATATTCTAAACCATATCCAACTCCACGACAACACATATATCTACTGCTTCAAGCTCTGCACGGACACAAACTTCTTTAAAGGATCGGCAACAAACAAACATCAAGCGAATCCGAACATAATCCATCAGCTATTCCAAGAAAAACTAGAAGGCCTCCAAAAAAGGAATTTTGAAGTTTTCTTCACAGACGGTTCAGTAACTAATACTCACTCCAGCGCTGCATTCCTCCACAATAACTCCAAGTTCATCGACAGTTTCTATACCAACAAAATTACATCGTCGCTCACTGCAGAACTGATTGCAATAGACAAAGCCTTAGATCATGCCATATCTCACAATTATTCAAATATAGCCATCCTTACAGACAGCCGCAGCGGCATTCAGGCCCTTCAGAAATCCATTCAACCCAGCTACATTGCCAAAACCATCCTACTGAAAATAAAAGAGAATAATCAAATCCGCTCCGTTGAGATCCACTACATACCTGGTCATAAAGACATTCCCCAAAACTCTTTGGTAGATGCCGCCGCAAAAGTGGCCCCCTTTCATGGATCATTTATAATAATGAGATGGTCAATCAACGACGCTATCAACTCAATCCGCAAACTAATCCAAAACCAATGGGAAACAGAATACTGGAACTTCGCAGCCAACAGAAATAGAGGTTACACCGCACTTTTCCCCAGCCTCGTGAAAATACCTTGGTTTCATCAATATAAAGGCGAGCTCTCAAGCGCAGAATGTAAACAAATAAACAGACTCTTATCAGGCCACTGTTTTGATAAAGCAACACTAGCCAAAATGAAGGTGATAAACTGCAACACATGTGACGCATGTGAAGTGGTGGAAAACGCCTCGCATATAATCTTCAGCTGTATAAAATATACCACTACAAGACAGCAATTCCCAACACTGCTAAAGTACAACAGCATTTATAACTTTTTTGCTAACGAAAATACCAGCTCATACAAATCAATCACACAATTTCTAAACACAATTAAGTCTAATATTTAAATGCTAACATCGCACTAAAAACACAATTGGTGATGGCGTTTTCCTCGTAACCAACGTGGACGGCCAAATAATTCTTTGCATTAAACTGTGCAAAGTAACCTAAATCAAAAAAAAAAAAAAAAAAAATAATCCTACTTTGCCAGGGTTATAGCTAAAATGCCGTCGAAGAAAAAGAAATACAATGCACGCTTTCCTGCGGTAAGTAAATAGGGCACCAGAACCACAGTAGTGCTTCCTTTGTAGCCACAGCGTCGTCGCGCGAGTTGGTTATCAGAATTTATTGTGTTGCTGTTGCCCAACCACACTATAAACAAACGTGTCCGTAATGTTCAACCTTAACATTTCAGACTCGCATTAAGAAAATCATGCAAAGCGACGAAGAAATCGGAAAAGTTGCATCAGCAGTGCCGGTCATTATTTCCCGCACATTGGAGCTGTTTGTGGAATCGTTGCTGACTAAGACACTAAGAATTACGCACTCACGCAACGCCAAAACACTGTCCACCTCCCACATGAAGCAGTGCATCATGTCGGAGCAGCGATTTGACTTCTTAAAAGAGCTTGTAAAAAATATACCAGACATCAGCGTGGCCGAGGAGGCATGCAATTATAATGACGATAGCTCCCCCGAGGAGCAATATCCGGACTCAGACACGCCATATGATCTTAGCCTGCCATCAACGTCAATGCAACGTGCCGTGCCCAACGGCGCCACCACGTTCGCGCGCTCAGTTAGCCTGAACGGAGCTGCAGGCGGATTAAAGCGTCATCACCAACAACCCGCCTCAAGTCCGGCTTCAGTTATTGTCCAAAATGCTGCCGTATTTGCGCAAATGCAACAGGAGCAGCAGCATCAGCAGCAGGTGGGGTACTCTCCCGCCAAACTGGCCCGCTCTGAATCCACGCCAGCCAGAACCAATGTCCATGCCTACCATAGCAGACAAATACGCGACACTGCCATACCTGCACCAATTAGCAGCTACGAGCTTAATAAACCCATTGTAAAAATCGAATATAGCAAGATTCCAACAAAAGGACTGGGCTCGCCTGAGGCGGCCAATTGCAGCAGCGCCGGCGCCGTTGCTGATGCGGCTTTTAACTTTGCCGCTCCAGTTATTAACATTGATCTTACAAACATAGTGGCTGCGGCGGCAGAGACTCCTGCACCAACAACAACTATTTGCTATGGAGCAACGTCGGCTAGTAAGAGCGACGACAATGGTGATGGTAACGACAGCAACAACTCCAGAGGAAAACTTACAGCCACTTTCAATCACATTTCTGGCGGGAGCAGCAACGCTCCGTTCATTCCAAAGGCCACAGTATCAGCGCCAATAAATGAGTCGTTTTTCGAATTAGATGAAGACTATGACAATATTTAAATACATAGATCTTAAAGTTTTGTGAATGCGCTTTTAAATTATTACCACATACATAACTACTTTTAAGTAAGCACACACAAACAATAACGATAACAATTTTTTCCAAATAAAGACCATGCCCATGCCGAATTTTGACAACAGAACATCTGCATTTTATGTTTCCGGTATTTAACCCGCAATAAGAAGAAACGAGTGCAGGATTTAGCATTCTATTTATTTTTCAAGTTACACTGACAGCAAATAAATTGCCATCTGATTTTGACATTTCAAACCGCATATGTATGCATGTATGTTTGTGTGTTAATGTGGGTGAGTCGGTCTGCAAGAAACAAAGATGGTATGATTGGTGTCGTTTTTTCCCTAAATAATAATAAAAATAAAGTGTTTCTTTAATATCTAGTTGAACCTTCCCATTGTATCAACATTTCTTGTCCTGTGCATGACTTCCCTTGCACGTGGAACTGGAAACTTGCCCAATATTCTACTTTTACTAAGTGATGATCAAGATGTTGAGCTACATGGCATGTTCCCACTGCAAAGGACGCGGGAGCTGTTTGCTAGCTCTGGGGCTCAACTGCACAACGTTTACACTCCCACGCCTCTCTGTTGCCCCTCACGTGCCAGCGTTCTGACTGGGCAATATGCTCACAATCATCGGACCCTAAACAATTCGTACAGTGGGGGCTGCTACGGCAGCCACTGGCGCGAGAAAATGGAGCCTCAGGCCTTGCCTGTTCTACTCAAGCAGCAGGGCTATCGCACATTTTATGCCGGAAAGTATTTGAATCATTATAGTGGCGATGAAGTACCGCCTGGCTGGGATGAGTTCTACGGTCTTCATGGGAATTCGCGATACTACAATTATACGTTGCGCGAGAATGAGCGTAATGTTAGCTACATGGACATGTATCTGACGGATCTGTTAAAGGAACGTGCTTTAAGTTTTATAAGAAATGCAACTCAACAAGAAGGACAGCCCTTTTTTGCTATTATAGCTCCACCTGCGGCACATGCACCATATACGCCAGCGCCACGACATGCTGGTTTATTTGCCAATGTGAAAGCACTGCGCACGCCCAGCTTCAATCAGCTCGTGAAGACACCTTTGGGTGAGTTCTTGCGTTAATCACTAAGGTATGACCCCTTTAATGCAATTGTAATTGGCCAAGTAGATAAACACTG
Source organism: Scaptodrosophila lebanonensis (assembly GCF_003285725.1). Lineage (NCBI taxonomy): Eukaryota > Metazoa > Arthropoda > Insecta > Diptera > Drosophilidae > Scaptodrosophila > Scaptodrosophila lebanonensis. Next base: position 324,015 of record NW_022060529.1, read on the forward strand.
GTTGGTTGCGTCTAGCAAGGCGTTGAAACAAAATACGCTCGCTACCATTGATAAATATTTCCAGCAACGTTGGGAAACACTTTTGGCTGTGGACGAAATGGTGGCTGAGCTGGCAGCGTTGCTGGATGTAACAGAAGCCATAAACGATACCTACATTATATATACGTCGGACAATGGGTACCACATGGGTCAGTTTGCGCAACCGTTCGACAAGAGGCAACCATATGAAACAGATATTCGCGTACCTTTGCTTATTCGAGGACCGGGTGTACCAGTACACTGCTCACTACATGTGCCCATCTCTCTTTTGGACTTGGCGCCCACAATATTGGACTGGGCAGGCGGTTTAATACCCGAACAGATGAACGGACGCTCTATAAAACAAGATCTGGAACATTGTCACGATGAAAAGCTGGACGGAGCTTCATATCAACGAACGTTGCTTATTGAGTATTGGGGAGAGGGTAACAGTCATACGTTTAATCCGAAATGTCCTTGGCAACTTAGTGATAATATGGCTGGCTGTACTCTCGATGCTGATTGTCATTGTCAAGACACTAGGAATAATTCGTACGCCTGTGTACGTGATTTTCGTTACCATATGGATCGCATCTACTGCGAGTTCCAGGATAAAGAAGTGAGTCCGGTGATTGCTTTCGTACACAGCTCAATTATAATTTGATACGTTTGCAGAATTTTGTAGAGGCATATGACCTGGCGCAGGATCCTTATCAAATGAATAATTTAGGATTTGACATGTTGCCCATTGAACGTGCTTTATATAGCCTATTGCTGCATAATCTAACAAAGTGCGCGGGTCCTGCTTGCTATACTTAACTTTTTATTCACAAATCTATTGAGTGTTGTTTTTTCTTTAAAATTTAATATTTAATTAGGTACGTCCGTACATCCATAGATTCATTCAAAAGTCAAAACATAATGCTTTGGGCTGTGATTTCTTTGACTTGTGTACATTATGTGCATTAAAACAAAATAATTATCATATGAATATATCACTGTACGACACCAGTCAAATTGTATTTCAGATTCGCCTGCTGGTGCTTGATCATCTTTCATTATCTAAATCAGTTTGTATGAATACTTTAAAGAGTCTTGGAAGTCTGTGGATCATTCATTTGCTACAAATACATAGTCGTATCTATTCAGCTGGTGGGGCACTGTACAAATGCATCTGACGAACGATCCATTTTTAAATTTAGCAAAGCATGAGCATATTATATAAATTGCCAAATGTCATATACTACGCCTAATAAATATTTTCAGGGGCAGATAGACATGTAAATAGTTCCTGTTTTGAACAAAACATAGTAAGTATTGTTTGAAATTAGCAATACATAAAATAATAATACAAAAAAATATATACAAAACAAATGCAAATTGAAGCGTGCCTAAAGACAATAACCAATCAAGGCTGCGAAATGGAAAGTATATGCCATTTCTTCCGCACGAATTATATTTTGGCAAATTGTGAGGATGCCATTAGAAAAAAGGCATTTCTGCTGAATCTCTCACACTACCGGATGACAGACGTGCCCGAAATTATTGAGCAATGCGAATCATTAATGAAATTATTTTTAAACCAAAACAAACTGACCAGAGTAAGTATGCTAATATATTTAGTTAACATATAGTTTTCAATAGTCTTATTAAAATATACATACATATGTATATTGTATTTGGCAGGTACCTGAGAGCATTGCAAATCTCCTGCGCCTCCAGGTGCTTACGTTGGATTATAATCAGCTTGATGAGTTTCCCCAATGCATTTGTCGTTTGGTAAGCCTTCGCTTTCTTAATGTCAGCTGTAACAAGATTGAACGACTACCGCCGGAAATCGGCTATCTGACGTTACTGGAGACATTTTGGTGCAATAATACAGGTCTGCTGGAGCTTCCCGAAGAGATACGCGGCTGCGAGCAGTTACAAACGTTGGGCGTACGTGGAAATAAATTGCAAAAGCTGCCTGATACGCTGGGGAATTTATCCGAGCTGCGCTGGCTAACAGTGGAGAACAATGAGCTAGCAGATGTGCCACTCACCGTGGCGCTTCTGGGCCAATTGGCGCACTTAAATTTTAAGGGTAACCGCTTGAGACGTGTACCACGCATGCTTATGGCAATGCCAAAGTTAAAGTTCGTCTTTCTCAATGAGAATTGTATCGATGAAGTGCCGACGCGAGCACAGTTGGAGGAACTGCGTCACATTCGCATGTTGAATTTGTCTAAAAATCCAATCAGCGTGAGTGCGGATCTGCAAAGACTCGCTCACGTAAGCTCACTTCATGGCGTTAGTTGCTATATTGTAATCAGACATTAAATTTTCAGCATCAAAGTAACATCTATGTGGAAATGGTGCTCATGGACGAGAATTCTGCCGACAGTAGTGATACTATAAATACACAGGAGGAGCAGCAGGCGAATCAGCGGGCCGCTGGGGCTGCCGGCCAAGAACAGGAGCACTCGTCGTCCGATTGGGAAAATAGCGTACGGACTAGCCAACTGGATACCACAGATGAAAGCACGCTGGAGAACAATATTGAGGACCTAAGCGTAATGTTGCCAGAAATGGCGCGCTTCGTTACTACTTTTTAAAATACAAGTATCAATCGAACAAATTTTAAGTATTATAACCATTGGAACTAACGCAAAATTGTTGTCGTTTATAATGTTTATTCAAGAAGCCTAATTATTACCTTTAACAAATTAATGTGCCCTTAGAAATGCCCCCGATGGTTTTGTTTTGTTCACAAGATGATGCAAACATTAAGCGCTCTGCGACTACGGCTTATATGACTTTCTAGCTTGACATTTTCTTCATGAGGTCCTCGTCCTGCATTGACATGGCGGTCAGCTTCTTGCCAATCCTTTCATGAATGTCCAAATATTTGGCCACACAACGGTCGATACACACCATTTCGCCTTTGCCTGGGATATCGAAAAAGAGTCTTATCAAATGACCAGTCACAGGTCGTCAAGCTCTCAACTTACCCAACTCGGACTCCACATAGCGCGGAGGAATGCACTTCTTGTGACAAGCATTTGTCATACGATTATATAAATCAGACATCATTTCTATTTCCATTTCTTGCATCAGCTGTAGTTTGGCCTGATCGGCCGGGCTGATTTGGGGCATCGCCATTTGGTTTATTTACAACTAATTGATAAAATAAAAAATGTTGCTTATTGGTTCGCTTTAACCAAAACGTCTGTCAGTAACAGCCTCGTATTCGCCTTGATTTGCTTTTTTCATGCGATTCCGAACTTGAAGGCTTTCAATACGCCGATTTTCCACAGATCGCTTTGATAGGACGAAAGCGTACACACCACCAACGGTTAAAACAGCCCTTCATTCAAATAAAAACCTATTTCACTTACGATTTATTTCAACAAATACAAATTTCTTACTTACCAACAAGCAGCAATACGACCCGCGTTTCCTAACGACATGCCGATATAGAATGTGTGAGCTACAGATGACAAATTTTTTGACCTGTTCTTTTGTCGCAGATACAAGTCAAATAGTGACAAAATATTAAAAGTAACAATGTTGCTATCAAGAACATTTTATCATTGTAGTGTCTCGGCATTCCATTCGAATACGACTATGTACCCTACTTTTAGATTTGAAGAAATTATCTATTTTACAGGAACAGTTTTGGTTTATTATTAAAATAACTATTTTTTTCACAGAGGTCTTACATTATTACAATGTTACAATGCTTCTGCCACAGTAAAAAAAAATTCAAATCAACTATCGCCCATCTCTATGGACCTAAGTTTATGAATTAATTATTTGCGCTTAATAGTATATGAAGCCGAAAAGATTTTTAACAATTTTTAGATTTAAATGTTACTGTGCAAATTGTATTTGTGAATTAGCAGCTGCGAATGTGACTGTGGACCCGCCATTGTTAGGCAATGAAAATATTTTTTAAAATTGAAACAGCTGATTAACTGTTGGGAAGCGCTGCTGCAACTCGAGTTATTAATGCACGTGCGGTAAATGAAAATGAATGCCGGCAAGCGCGGTGCATTTATAGTGTTTGAAGGATGCGATCGCAGTGGCAAAACCACTCAAAGCAGGCTTTTGGGTGAGTATATTGTCTGATAATTCTACTACTGCCGTATTCTATGTGGAGTGCAATTCACAGTGGATTGGCTGCAGTCCAAGGATATCCCAGTGAAGCATATGAATTTTCCCGCTCGTGATTCACGCATTGGCCAGGTGATCAACTCCTATTTGACAAACAAGCAGGAGCTGTCAGACGAAGTAATACATCTTATGTTCTCGGCGAACCGCTGGGAGTTCTCCAAAGAAATCAAGAATCATTTGTTAGCTGGAATTACACTGGTTGTAGATCGTTATTCCTATTCTGGTGTTGCCTATACTGTTGCCAAAGGTCTTGATTTCGACTGGTGTTATGCTCCTGAAAAAGGCCTCATTCGGCCGGATGCAGTTTTTTATTTAAAAGCGTCCACTGATATACTTTCGGAACGCGGAAGTTACGGGGAGGAACGGTAGATATCAATTGAAATCACTATCAGTGAACAGACACGCCTAACCAAATATTTTTTGCAGCTATGAAAGGTCCGAGTTCCAGCGAAAAGTGGCCGCCGTGTTTAATCGTATCTGCTCGCAAGAGTCAAGCTATTGGCATGAAATTCAAGCGGGCAAGTCTGTGGATGATGTGCACGCAGAGATTAGCAAGGTAACGGGGGAATTAATGCAGCATGTGGCGAATGAGCCACTGTTTGAGCTTAAGTAGCACGACGCGAACTTAATTTGCGTACATTCCGCTTGGATTAAGCTCAATTTGCTAACAACGAATAAAGATATAAAAACACTTTTTTATTTTTAATTTTTCAAATGCAAATATGTATTGCAAAATTGCACAAAGTTCACGTACCTTCTAAAAATGACAACGATAAATATTAATGATAATACAATTAAATAAAACATAACTAGATATAACGAAATGGAATGTTTTCAGAAAAACAAATTAACACAGTCCTTAATTTACTTTATCGAGTAAAAACCTCAACTTTAGTCGACCATATGTAATTATTTTATGTATATTTCTAACATTATGGGCTTGCGTTTAAAAAGTAGCTGCAGCGCTGGGAGGAAAGCTGGTGGTCATATAGAACGGCCGATTTCGTTTTGTTTGAGATTATGGATTAACTTGGTGGTATAGACCATGCATGTTGTCCGCTTCCGTGATTGGGTTTGGCTCCAAACCAGCTCATTTTCCAATTTAATGTGTCATGCAGCAGTTTCTCCTCTTCTGATGAAAGTTGAAGCAATGTAGAGACCGCACGTATAAGATGACGTGCTTCTACCTGAAGTATTTAAAAGCAAATAGAATTTATAGCTGTTTTAGCGATGACTTCTACGCACCTCTCTGCTGGTCAGAAACTTAACTATGACATGTTTTAAGTACTTAAAATTGACCTCATCCATAACAATGCAATTGGCTTTGTTTTCACCCTGAAAAGCATCCAGAGCAGCGTTGGTGCATTTAAATTTAGGTATTGCAATCTGTTGATCGTTTTCAGAAGTCGATTGGGAGTTGCGAAATTCCTTTTGCAGAGTTTTCCTTAGGTCAACTAAACGTTGATTTAACGTTTTTATTGTCTAAGGGGATTAGACGATTTAAATAAGCATATCATCAGTGTTGAGCGATTTCATTACCTTGTTCTTGTCCAAAATTTCTTGTTGTGCCTGTTCATAGTCCGCTAAGTTTTGCGTGTGCTGTTGGGATGCTTCGTTTAACAATTTTAAGGACTGTCGGGCCTTATTAACTTCCTGTTCTAATTGTTTATGCTTATCTTGCAGTTCATTTAAATCGGTTCTCTCCATACGCAACTGTTGTTTCAGCATCTCCTCGCTTTGTGAAATCTCAGCATTGCGCAAGAGAGCAGTCAATTTCTCCTCACGCTCGACTTCCAATTGAGACTGAGCTTCGCTCAGCTGCTCTTCCTTCTCATTAACGTGGGCGCGCAACTTTTTTGCCACCTGTTCCGCATTGGTGGTATAATCAGAGAATCTTTCTTCCGCACTGGCCAGTCGTGTTTTCAGATCTTTGGTTTCCGTTTCAAGTGTTTGCTAGTTTCAAATTCATTGTTTAGTTCGCAACCAAATTGAAAACATTTCAGATTGGGTTTTATATAAGTGGGAAATCATCTTTTTAATATCAAACAAATTAAAGCAATTAATATTAAACATTCAATATTTTTGTTTGTTAGGAATAGGAAGAGCTAAACAAAATGAATACAAAATCGTATGCGATACAAATTAAAATATGTGTGCATGCTAAGGATGTTGTGAATAATAGTATATAAGTAGTTATAGTATTAATAGCAGCCATTTGGATTAGTACAGATATTATCTTTATTTTCATTATATATCCCATTCCAAACCGTCAACATCAGCTGAAATACTCACAGATTTATTACGCTCATATAGAATTTGCTGTTCGTTATCCTCACGACATTCTTTCAGAGCCAAGTTTAATTCGTCGACCTCGTCCTCCAAAAGTTTGATCTAAAACAAATAGGGCATTACGATAACATTTCTATAATATCATATGGGTAAAACAAACTTTATTATTGCGTTGTGCGACCTCCTCTTGTGATTTCTGTAGTTCAAATTGGAGCTGTTTGTTTCGTTCGTTAGCATCGTCGCGCACTTTTAGTGCCTTTCGCTTTTCGGTGGTTTCCTCGGCCACCTGTTTCGACAGCCGACTCACTTGTGTCTCTAGTGCTAAGTTTTGACCGCTCCATGAGCTTTTAATATCGGACAATTGCAAGTGTGCCTCTTCCAAAAGTTGTTCCAGACGTTTGTGTTCATGGACAAGTGCCTGCACTTGCTGTTCGGCATTCATTTTTGCGAGAGTTTCTAGACGCGCCTCCTCAACGATTTTCAGACGCATTTTAAAGTGATGATTCTCTTCCTGCACAGCCGCCAATGTGGTGGTAAGTTGGTTCTTTTCTTGTTGAGTGGAGTGTCGGATCTGTTGAAGTTCATCGCGCAGATCTTCAGCAACTGGTTCTATGGTTTTAAGTCGCTCCAGCTCTTGTGTTAGATTATCAATTTGCTGATATTGCTGCTGCATAGCACCCATGCGATCGACAGCTTCCTGCTCACGAAAGCTGAGCAAATTTTTCAATTTATCTATTTCGATTTGCTGCAGATTCTGTATTTTCTCCTGCTCCTCGCAATAAATGTCCTTTTGTGTTTGTGCCACCTTTACGCTCTCTAATAAGATTGCATTTGTTTTCTCTATGCGGGTTTTTTCCTCCTGTAACTGTTGAAGACTTTGACTGAGGCTGGATACCTTGGTCGTGAGCTCATTGCATTGACTGCGCAGCTGGCATATTTGTTCAGACTAAAATTGAAAAGATATACATAGGTGTTGACGTGCACATACATATGTACATATATACAAAGACAATGTTTACCTCACTAAAAGCACCACCCAATTCATCGGCGAAGTTGGAGTTGACGCTCACACGTCGACTACGTAGGCGGTAATTATTAATGTTGTTGTTGCTTCCATAACGCTGGTGTACTTGGGACGCCGACGTGGATACATCATCCCCAGTTTCCTCCTTGATTTTGTTTTTGAGCGTTGCAAACATTGTGGGTGGAACTGCTTTATTGTCCACGACCCGAGTTCGTTTAATAAAAATTGGAGATTTGTGTTTCGTTACTGAGCAAAATTTATGTCATTTTGCCCCAATTAATGCGTATCGTGTGCCAGTTGCTTATCGCGGAAACGTAAATGTAAATTATTTCACAGCCCCTACCCTTTATTTTACAACCAGTGCTCAAAAACAGAAGCGTGAAAATAGCAGTTGCAACGACTATTCAGTGCTGGTAATTGTCCGGTTTTTGGTGCAAGTTAGCAGTTCTAGCCATAGACGACGCCAAATCAGCTGTCAACGCGCGCTAATTGTCCACAATTTTCGATTTGCCATTTAAGTTTACTAAATTAAGTGTTTAAGAAAAAGAAATAAACAACAGAATATTACTTGTGCACAAAATGCATAAAAATCAAGAAAATAGTCTTTTTAAAAGTAATAAATCTTCACAAAACGGTTCCTCCTGCGCTAATCAGGATCACTCGCAACAGGCTCCGCGCGAATATTGTGACGCCAATGACGTCAGCAGTCTTTCGTCCATGAAGGAGATCACCTTAATTGAGACAGTCACCACTTTTTTGGAAGAGAATGGTGCGGCCGAGGTGGACCCGAAGGTGTTGCGACACTTGGCTGAAGCTCTATCCAAACGTATAGATGAGTAAGTAGTGATTTATTCTTTCTTTTTTAATGCTTGGCGTCGCCTTTGAAGTTGTGATGCTTTCGTGCACTTGTCTGTACTGTAAAATGCAAGTGCATCTCACATTTTGGCTCGCATCCAAAAGTTAATGTTATTAATAAACGAATAAACAAGTAGGTGTTTGTTTTGCTGTTTGTCAAGCGATGAACTATATTTTTTCTACGATGTCGCGAGCTTGGGAGTTTAAAATGATAAACATATTTATTGTTATTATTATTTTACTTGCTTCTGCGTTGTGGAATCTTGAAATATTTTGCCAATAGTCTATACTTTTATTTACTTCAAATGTCAAAATGTATTTTATTTAAACTGATCTATGTATATTTGTATATATGTACATATGTGCATGCACTTACATATGTACGCAGGAGTTAAACTTTGGTTATTCTATCTCTTTTATTTCCTAAAATCCTTGCTTGCGACTTGTCTCATACTGATCATGAATATATGTATGTATGTATGTATATTGTGGGATATGTCACGCCTCCTTCTGTGTACATACCATTGCAGTTTATGCCCTTTTACCCTTTAGGGAAGAAACCAACGAATTTCAGGAATTCCCTTTTTTTATGTAATCCTTGCATAGACGACGGACAGACGGACGTACATGTCTAGATCGATTTCTCTCGTCATGCTGATCAAGAATATATGTATATACTTTATGGGGTCGGAGATGCTTCCTTCTGTATGTTACATACTTTGCACAAACCTAATATACCCTTTTTACCCTACGAGTACAGGGTATAAAAACGTTGGTGATGATCATGAACAGGAAAAAAACATGATCTGAATTTTCTTGAGTTGAGTGGTACCCGCCTACCAACTTTAATAACTCTAATTGTTATTCTCGAGAATATTTAGTTCCTTTAAGCGAAAAAACAATTAGGAAAAAAATATACAGGAGCATACTTCATCGTATGATTCTCTTTAAGGTCATGACATAGCTGTTTCTAAATATTTATATATATAAGTACCTTAATCGTAGACTTAGTTGTACATAAAAACATGCACCCATATGTACAAGTATGTACATACATATGTATGTATGTATATATATACACAATTTCGTCATGTAATCCACAATCCCCACTATTGGCAGCCCCACAGATCGCACGAACTTAACCCAATGTGCTCTTATAGCAACTTGCCCCGAAAACAGAACACACACACATTCATACATGTGTATGTCTGTCATGTAAATCTCCACAAAAAGCAACGCGCATCGCTCCCCATCAGTGCAGCACCCACCCCAAATTTTCTCCCGAGAGCAGCAGGCGCACAAATACAGCCACATGTCGCAAGTACGGGTACGGGTGCGTAACATCTGCCGCAGTCTCATTGTTATTGTTCAGGTCTGTGTGCATAACATGTGTGTGCGTAATTTGTGAGTATTTGTGAGTTTTCGCTGAGCGCGTTTTTCTTGTGAAGCGCACATCGCTGGGGTTTTTCTCTCGACAACTCGAGGCGCATTTTCAGTTATGTTCTTGCCTTCAAATAATTTAGACATATGTAGAGGAAGGGCATTTTCAAATATTTTGTTGCTTGTCGCGTACAATTTACAATCGTTTCCGCACTTCGTCTCACTATCAGTCAGTTTATATGTATATATTACGTGTATGCAATATATTCGTTCAAATAATCAGTAAATATACATACGTATCTATGTATATGTAAATAAATACGCTTCTGTGTCTTGATATACGTTGCGGGTCAGTTGGTGGTGATGAAAATATGCACACTATTCGATGCATTGTTGAATTTTTCGAATTAAGAGTGCAGCACATAAAGCCAATACATACATACATATGTATAGTATGTATGTATGTATATGGAACAGACACGTGAATTTGTGTTCAATAAAATTCAAATGTATCATAAAGATATATACAAGTATACGCGCTACGCGCCTTTAACATATAAAATTATTGGTTCTGAAAAATAGAAAATTATGAAAATATATGCAGTCATATATTTATAAAGTCTATATATATTTATTCAGTCTTGTATCTGCCCATTGCTGTTGTCGTGTTGTTTTTCTTTGTTGGCTACCAAGGCTAATTTTAGTTGCAGAAAATGTAAACGACTTCAAAGCGTGTTTTGCATTTTAGATATGAGCAGATAAAAGACTACTTTAAAACGAATCTTTATTGTGGCGTTTACCAGCGTTTAATTTACTTCAATTAAAATTGATTAATGCATAAAGAGTCCTCTAAACAGAATGAAAGAAAGCTCTTTGTACTTGCCAGAGTCCAAACGTAATACACAAAACCCATGAACAAGGTAGTCTACTTATGCAGCATCCCATTGGTAGGGATGAAGCTCAACATTTGGCCTTTTTTTCCAGAGCGTGCAAAATTCATCTCTCTTGCTCTCTCATGCCGAGTACAAAGGACTAAATGCTGCGCTCCTGGGCAATTTCAAAACGTAAACATTGCATGAATCATGCCAGAATTTGATTACATACTCGTATATACATTTGTGTGTGTGTGTTATACTCCTAGCGGCGATTAAGGTTCCTTTGCATTGTTGTTCATGGTGGCGGTGGTGGAAGTGGAACTTTTGAGTTAGTCACGAAACTACACTTGTGAAACGGCAGTTCGACGTTGAGCCCACAGGACGCGTTCGCTTGGTACAGTTGTGTTGAAAGTAACGATCGCTTAGTACAAATAATAAACAATTGTAATTATTCACAACGAAGTCATATCACCTATCATTTTTATACCCTGTACCCGTAGGGTAAAAAGGGTATATTAGGCTTGTGCAAAGTATGTAACATGCAGAAGGAAGCATCTCCGACCCCATAAAGTATATATATTCCGAATCAGCATGACGAGAGAAATCGATCTAGACATGTCCGTCCGTCTGTCCGCCTGGATGAACGCAAGGATCTCAGAAACTATAAAAGCTAGAATAACCAAAGTTGGCATCCAGATTCTCCGACGAGTTTATTTAATTTTTTTTAATTTTGCCCCCCTTCCCCCGCTACAGAATTTCGTCAATAGCGTCCACATTTCAAATGCTACCTCAACCAAACTTTGCACACATAATTTATATACAATTGTTTACTGTTGTTCAATATACACTTACGATATACACTTACAAAATTAGCTTGTTTCAGATACGTTTCAATTTATCTATGCTCAGACAAAAATGAAGACATTAACTCTGGATTCTTGCTTTTGAATTTTGAGTAAGATTTTGGGGAATTGACTATTGCGTCGTTGTCAGCGTTCATAACTCCAATATTTTTTAGACTTCCCTGTATGTATGTATATACCAATAGATATTAATGTAATCGCAGTATTTTAAAAGTGCCAGTTTGATTTGCTCTACGATATATGTACACATGTATGAGTATATATGTACATAGTATGATACATGAATGAGCTATAGTACTTGTAGAATAGATAGAATAGCTAGCTTGATGACAAAGTTTGTGTCACACAGTATTATGTATGTACGTAAAAGTATATAGTTTGTTTGGCCACACAAGATTTTGCTTATCTGTCGTCGTTGTCACCCTCCTCAAATGTTGGATTTACGATACGCTTCCGTTGGATAGTGCACCTAATCGTGGAGATTCGAAAAGGGGCAGACAAGTCATTTTGTTGTTATTAAGCTTTGCAATGACAACTCATTAGCCTTTTATCGTGCGTTGAAATGAGTTCAGTTCGGTTTAGAAGCTGACATTGCATCGTGCACCTGCACATACACACATAATATATACATACATACAACAAGACATATATGGTGTGAATGGTGGAACAAGTATGTTATTTACTATAAGTGGCTTTTCTCTAATTGCGTTTCGTTGCTCGCTAGCTACATTTTGGCGCCAATTGTTTGTATTTGCTTGGTACGGTTGAACAAAGTGCAGGCGCCTTTGTATAGTTTGACACTCACTTACGACTCACCAGGTAGTCGCAACTGCAGCCGGTCAGGTAGAGAGGGAAGGTGTGAACTACCTAGCTATCGGCTTCGATGAAATGTCTGACTGCCTGCATATTCTTGATCAAGCAGTCCAATAATAAAGAATCTATAAACTACATAGATCGGAACACATTCGATGTTAATTGTTAAAACAACACTTTAACGCCACCTTTTAAGAGCACATTTGGGTACACCTGTTGCCACTCATCATCAGCATTTTGCCAATGCAAAGGCATGTCCATTGATTTTTTATTATATAGACATGTCTCTGTTACCATAGCTATGGCAAGGGCTAAACAAAACAATAGCAGCTCTCTCCTTCTCTGTTGCTTGGCGTCTCTTTGTTAAATTTATTTCACAGAAAATTGTTGTTGCTGTTCTTTCCTTTGACAAAATTTGTTTTCGTACCGAATTTTTTGCATCGTTGCAACTGCAAATACGCATTTTGCTCATTTCCCAAAATAAATTGTGCGTGCTCCCCAAGTTTTCTTGCATTGCTGGGTGCTCGCGTGGCCCACATGCGGGAATTGGCAAGACAAGCCGTTGGCAATCGTGTTAAAGGTGTGCGGCGGCTGCTCAAATCAACAAGCGCTAACTGATTGCTGCTTCTAATTGGTTCCAAAAGAAAGCAGGCGCATCCTGCTTTGGGCCTCTAATGAAGACATGCCATTAGCTGCTGCAATTCCCAACTTGTAACTTGGCAGCCACTCAGAAAGCCAGGCAGTGACTCACCAAAGCAGCCTGCATATAGTCTTTTATATACGAATTCATCACATTTATATATACAAGTATGTACTATGTAGTATGTGGTTACTGCAAAACATGAGGCACATTAAAGAGTTATTTCGGGATTTAAAACCCCAAAAACATGAACAGCAACAACAACCACAACAGCAAAAAGGGTACGAACAAGCGCCCAGCTAATTAAATTGTAATATAATTACGCATAGATTTTTAAGCAAAAATTTGAATTGCTAGTTAAACTATAAGGCATTTCACCCATAAAGCAAATGCAAGTGTGGAAGGACAGTGTTCTAATGTCATAATAACAAATATAAAACCTACATCAACAAAATATGGCGGGCATATTTGGCAATTCGTCAACTGGAAATACAAATGAAAATACAACAAGGACACCCAATCGCTTTAAGCGATATTCACTGGGCTCAACAGCATTCTGGTAAGTGGAATTAATAACAGAGAACTCTCTTTGGGGCTCACATTTGGCAGACATCTGCTCTCGTTGCTTGACCCACTTAACATGCTAAATATAAATATCATTCTTCCTTATCTTCTACAATTTGATGGCCGATTCTGTTTTGTTCCCTGATTGTGGTATACAAATGTTTACAAGAACGTCAGCCGCCTGGAATGAAGGTGTTGAAAGGAGGCGTCACCGATGGCTTGTTTTGTATAGAGAAATGTTTATTTGGATGCAATCTTAAAAGCGGTAGTCGAGCATCTAAAAAAATCAAATACATAGTGGGATGATTCGTCAGCTTTAGATCGCTATTGGGATATTTTCTCTATATGCAAGCATCCTAGTACTCATTGAATATGAATTGTTGCTTTCAAAGTAGAGCTAGTTTCAAAATTCGCGAAATTTATAAAAATCTTAGTAAAAAGTGTTCGAAATATTCATAATATCATATATTTGGATAGCACTCCCTCACGATTACGAATATACGAAGCTATATACAAGGTAAAACTCTTATGGCAGCGTCGATGCGAAATTAATTATTTTAAAAGAACTACAAGAACTGTTGCCTTGCGATTATTATAATTAAAGCTGTCTCGAAATTATTTGCGTCGACCTCGGAAATTGAACTACTAAGTAATATAGAATTTTAAGCTCTACCCCAAAGGATAAGGAAGGAATAATTATCCGTTTAGTCGCAAAGTGTCTGGGGTATATAAACGATGAAGTTTTGAGAAATCGCATTTATCAAAACCACCATAGTATTACTTAGTTATTTATTATATCATCGACTTATTTCAATTCTACTATTTTAAAAACTGTCATATGGAGACACAACTGAACATATTGGTCTGGTAATGAATGGGTGTGCTGACAAAAGAATTTTCGTTTTCACGCTTCGGTGAACGCAAGACCAAATGTAGGTATTTGTGTTTTTCTTTTATTTGCATTTTGGAATTTCGAATTTGGGTTGTTTGATAGCGGAAAGGCACGCCAAAAGTCAGTTCAATCAATAGAGCTACAAAACGTCAATAATTGCTATTACAATGGGCTAGGGAGGTTATATTATACACACGTTAATCAATTTTGAACAATTCCTGTATACAATTTGTTTGTTTTTTAAAAATCAGCAAATTGAAATTTAACGTCACGCTTGTAATAGAACCAATCGGGAGAACATTATTTTGGGATTGCTTGAATAATAAAAATAAAACTAACTTGCACAGCCTACACACATAAGGCACCTTTGTGCACAATTTGGTGTCTCTAGCTCTCATAGCCTCTGAGATCTAGGTGTTCATATGGGCAGACGGACGAACAGACAGGCAGACAGGGCTACAAGTATATCGACTCGTCACTCTGATCAAGAATCAAGTCAGTTCAATCAATAGAGCTACAAAACGTCAATAATTGCTATTACAATGGGCTAGGGAGGTTATATTATACACACGTTAATCAATTTTGAACAATTCCTGTATACAATTTGTTTGTTTTTTAAAAATCAGCAAATTGAAATTTAACGTCACGCTTGTAATAGAACCAATCGGGAGAACATTATTTTGGGATTGCTTGAATAATAAAAATAAAACTAACTTGCACAGCCTACACACATAAGGCACCTTTGTGCACAATTTGGTGTCTCTAGCTCTCATAGCCTCTGAGATCTAGGTGTTCATACGGGCAGACGGACGAACAGACAGGCAGACAGGGCTACAAGTATATCGACTCGTCACTCTGATCAAGAATATGTGGGGTCTGCCTCGCCTCCTTCACCCTGTTACAGAGTGTACAGAGTATACAAATAGTTCATAACGAAGCGCCAAACCAACCGGATTAAAAGTGTATGTAGAAGTAAAACAGAAAACAAGATAGAACGCTACAGTCGAGCAAGCCCGACAGTAAAATAGCCTGTACTCTCCACAAAAAAGAAAAATTAAAATAAAAAAAAATTTAAAAAAAAATTAAATTATTAAAAAAAATGAATGAATTAATTAATTAATTAAATTAAATTAGAATACATGTTTATGTTCAGTTTTAACAGCATACATTTACATCACGTACCTATGCGTGTTTATATGCGTGTATGTATGCAGCACAAAGTTGAACCAAAGTAGCAACAACAACAACAGCTGCGGGCAGCGCTGCCGACAGAGGCAGCGCATGAGCAGCGATTTTACTTATGGCTATAACTTTCTTCAGAATTGACCTATCATGATGAAATTTGACATACGGACACATTAGTACTAACTGGATGTACCTACCAAAATTGATTTCAAAATTCCGAGAATTACGGAAGTTATAAAAAAAACACGAATTGCGGGGGAGTGGGGGGGTGCATCGAAAAAAAACTCAAACTCGTACTTTCTCGGTCTTAGGAGAATATGGAAACCAAGTTTGGTTATTCTAGCTCTTATACTTTCTGAGATCCTTGCGTTCATACGGACAGACAGACGGACGGACGGACAAGGCTATATCGACTCGGCTTCTCATCCTGATCAAGAATATATATACTTTGTGGGGTCTGCCACGCCTCCTTCTGTGTGTTACATACATGCGCACAAAACTAGTATAGCCTTTCACCCTTTGGGTACAGGTTATAAAAACAATCTGATGGCTTACTTTTTTTGGTGTTTTACCATTAAGACACCAGCAGAGGGACTACAAAACAAGTGGAAAAGTTAAAGTCTGGTGCTCTAACTTTGAAATACTAAGAACAACAAGAGTTACAATGTTCTCATATTATGTTTCGTCATTATAGATAAAATGTAAGGGTTGTTGCTATAAATTTGATAATATTTTAATATTAAATTATAATTAAATTTTTGCAATTGTTCGATAGTTTTTTACAACACCTACTTATAATTAGTTTAAAGTAGGGGTGTCAATAGTCGATTCAGCGCTTTCCATATTATTGAGGATACACCAATTCCATTTCCTCGTCAAGCTGCTTGCTTAAAATAGCAACTGCCCTTGCCTGCCTCAACAGCTACCCAGATAGCCAAGACGCAGTAATACAACGGGTCAAACAGTGGAAACCGGTTTAGTTAAAGCTACGCCGATTGCCGCTTTGTGTGCTTAGTTACCGGGATTGACCCGGCGGTAAGACTCAGCCCGTCATTCTGTTGCCGGCGTCGCACGTTGCACAATGTTCGGACTCGCGATGAGAACGAAAAAATTGCAAATACAATCGTTTGCATTGTTCTTGCCGGTGTGTTGCGTGCCACTGCTGTTGTTCTTGCTGCAATTATTGCTGACATCCACAATGGCGCGACGCCTGGAACGCTGCGAACTGGCTGGACTATTATATATACTGGATGTTCCCAAATCGGAGCTACCCCTATGGCTCTGCATAGCCAACTTTGAGAGTCGCTACAACACGCACATTGTTGGACGCGGAAATGCTGATGGTTCGCTGGATTATGGCCTCTTTCAGATCAGCGATCGTTTCTGGTGCACGCCCCCTTCTGAGACCACCTACTACACCTTCAATGAATGCAATGTCAACTGCACGGAACTGTTAACCGATGATATCACGAGGGCCGTGCAATGTGCAAAACGGATAAAAACGCAACAGGGCTGGACTGCTTGGTCCGTCTTCGGAGAGTTTTGCAACGGAACAATCGATGGCATTGACAAGTGCTTCGGGGCGGTGTAGTACTCTTAGAGTTCATAAGTTGGTGCGTCAGCCCCAACAAGAAACAAGTCTGCGTTGATTAATTGGACGCACAGAGTGTGCGAAGAGTCGCGTCCGTTATGTCATCACTGCCACTTAAAAACAAATCTAAATAATGCTCAAGAAAACTAAATTAAAATTTTTATGATTTCCCGCACAGTATCAGGCGTTTTATTTGCGGGCAAATGAGATCAGATCTGGGCAATATTGTTCATAACATCTACACTTAGAAGAAAGTTAAGTAAAGACACTAAATAAAGCAAAAATGTATGATTTTTCCACATTTGCATGTCAAAAAGAAACTTTTTTAAACATTTTTTAATTCAAGAAAGATATTTTCTATGAGCAGAACGTTATTGATTATATTTAGGTAGCGTTTTTTGTAGCCTGTACCCAAAGGGTAAAAGGCTATATTTGTTTTGTGCGAATGTACCTACATATATGTATAACACGCAGAAGGAGGCGTGGCAGACCCCAAAAAATATATACATATGGTACTTATTGATCAGGATGACAAGACGAGTCGATATGGCCATGTCCGTCTATCTGTCCGTCCGTCTGTCCGTATGAACACCTAGATCTCAGAGACTATAAGATAGGTCAATTAAGGAAGAAGGTCTAGCCATAAATATAATCTCTGCCCAAGCTCTGCCCACAGCTGTTGTTGTTGCTGCTTGTACATATGTACATATGCACAAGTACACAAACACGAGTAGACATGATTCTAATGTAAATGAACGAATAATATGAGACCACGTGCGAAAGATTACGAATTCAGTGTAAATTTCAGTGAATGCTAGCAGAAAGTGGAAAAAAAAACAAATCCTCTTTCGAGTTACGAGTAATTGCAGAGCGAGTGTATAGGGTGTCCTATTCAAGTGGCAAGGAGTGTACTATATGCTGTTTAAATTTTACATAAACATGTAGCACGAGTTGGATATTTTATATTTAATTAAATTAAATTAATTAAATTTTTATACCCTGTACCCGTAGGGTAAAAAGGGTATATGAGGTTTGTGCAAAGTATGTAACAGGCAGAAGGAAGCATCTCCGACCCCATAAAGTATATACATACATATGTGTGTACATATGTACATGACGTACTTCCTTGTTATAATTAATTTTTTTTCTTTTGTGGTGTGGTACATGGTATTTAAGAGTCGAGTCCGCTCGACTTTAGCATTCCTTTCTTGTTAAGAAAGGTTTTGTAATACTTGTAGGTTGTTAACCTGACAACAGGTTACAGGTTCTGTCTGTAGCTCGGCACTAAACTATATGGCACTTCACTAAACAATAGACTATACTTTTAGCATTGTCGTGGAATGGAGTAGAAAGCAATTGAGAAAAGAATGCAACATAATTCAGCAGCTAATGCAACCCTCTCTGTTGCAGCTGGAGTTCCTTAAAATTCCAATTTAGTTTGGTTTTTTGTATATTCCCAATCCAAAAGACTCTTTACTATATATTGCTAATATAAACTTTTATTTTCAGTACCAGTCCAGGCGGACTTCAAGATGTAACCATGGAAAATTCATGTAAGTAGCAAGCCAGACTATAAAGCTCAGTAAAACAAACCAAATACCTGTACAACTTTGGCATTTATAAGCAAGAAATTTTTCTGAACTGCACAATATTTTTTAAAATTTTGTTTGGCAAAACAAACACCTACACAAACCCAGAGCGGACAGCATCCGCAATATTCATTTTTTATAAAGATATATATATTTTTATACTTGCCGAATTTGTAGAAAAAAATCCAAAAACTTTATTAAACTGTAGAATGATTCAAAATAATATATCGTTGGTTGATTCATCACTGCTGTCACAAATCGAAAATGGTTAATAAGGAGACTATTTGAGAGTTAATTAGACGTTTAATTCCCTAAATTTATTCGCAGACAACAGTTTTGATGCTGCTCGGACACAAGGTATCGGAGGCAGCTCGCCTATTATGTTGCAAGGACGTTCCGTGCGCGAACTGGAGGAGCAAATGTCCTCATTGCGCAAGGAGAATTTCAATTTGAAGCTGCGCATCTATTTTATGGAGGAAGGCCAAACTCCTGTGCGCGGAAACAATTCTCACGATTCATTGTCCAAGCAATTGGTTGACTTAAAAATTGAGATCGAAGTGCTGCGAAAGGCCGTCGCAGAGAAAACTGAGCTGCTGAAGGATGCGGCTCGTGCCATAGAGCAGCACGAGGATATGCAACAAAAGACCGATATGGAAAATCAAAGATTGATTGAGCAGCTGCAGCACAATATTGAGCAGATGGAGGTAATGTATAGATGACCCGGTCTTCTAAATGTAAATTTTAATCTTGTCTAATACCTTCAGTCAAAAATGATGCATTCAGAAGCACAGAAATCTATGGACGTGTTGTGTAATGGCCAAATAAAACGCATGGAGGATGAAGTGAGTAACCATTAGGTATAAGCCAGCTATTTGGACTTTTTGAAGATTAGGGTACTTCAAAGTAGAGCTGCTCGCTGCAGATTACTTTATCGTCAAGGGCTAAACTAAGCCGTGAATTTCTTGATTGCCGCCCGTCCCTTGTCTACGAACCAACGAACATTTATTCTCAATATTAAGACATACATGTATTTTTATAGGGTAAAAGGCTATATATAGCCTGCACCCAAAGGGTAAAAGGCTATATATAGCCTTTTAGCCAAAGGGTAAAAGGCTATACTAGTTTTGTGCAAATGTATGTAACAGGCAGAAGGAGGCGTGGCAGACCCCACAAAGTATATATATTCTTGATCAGGATGACAAGACGAGTCCATTTAGCCATGTCCGTCTGTCCGTCCGTCTGTATGAACGCAAGGATCTCAGGAAGTACAAGAGCAAGAATAACCAAACTCGGTATCCAGATTTACCTAAGTCCGAGAAAGGACGAGATTGTGTTTTTTTTTTCTGATGCACCCCCACTCCCCCGCAATTTGTGTTTTTCGCATAATTCCCGTAACTCCCGTATTTCTTGGAATTTTGTACTGTGTGCGGAGTTTCATCATGATAGGTTAATTATGAAGAAAGTTATAGCCAAAATATAATCTCTGCCCACGCTCTGCCGACAGGGGCTGCTGCTTTGACTTTTTTTTTTACTGCATACAAGGTCGCATAAACACGATTCTGATGTAAATGTAAGCTGTTGAAAATTTCACATAAACACCTATGTCTGTATGCATGTGTTAAATATTTTATATTTAATGAAATTAATTAATTACTTTTTTTTAAGAGTTGAGCCCGCTCGACTTAGCATTCCATTCTTGTTTATATTCTTGAGTAATAGTGACAGGCAGAATAACAGATCCGTCTTTTTAATAAGTACATAAATGAAATCCATTTCAGGTAAACAAATTGGAATGTGCTTTGAAAGAGGCCGATCTCGAGCGTAAGGCATCCCATTGCCAAATCCAAAAACTGGAACATGAGCTCAACGAGCGTCAGGAGTCGTTGATATCTTGCGAGGCTAAGATCGAAGAGCTGGCGATTAAGAATGCCGAGCTAGTGCATAAAATGGAAAGGCACGAAAAGGCGACAGAGTTGTCAAATGTAAGTATTTAATGTTAAATATGGTTAATGTATTATTATGGCTTAAGCCACGATCCGAGTCCGAGAACCGAGCACTAAATACGCCTTAATTCTTAAGAACGAATTGAAATATCAAAAGGCTGAAATTCATATGTGTGTTAACGAAAATCAACGATTGGTTAACTCGTTGTCTGGGATAGAGCATGAGCTTATACGTCAGAGTTCATCCCTTAAGGAGGCCACATCGGCCATGGATATGCAAAGACACACAATTCAGTTACTGGAAGTAAGTATTGAATAGAGATATTTCCTTATCAACAAATGCACATGCATTTCCTGCGTCAAAGGATACCATCAAAGAAAAGGATTGTGCCTATAGCCGCCTGCTTAAACGACTTATTGAATGCGAGGGCATCATTAGTAAGCAAGGAGCCGAGATGGATTTGGTGCGTCGGGAGAACGAATTCTTTCGTGCCCTAATCGACAGTTTACAGAGGCATAATACAAATCAGCAGCTGAGCATGGAACGTGTGGCTATTGTCCAGCCCATGCGCAATTCGGACAACTATGACAACAATAACAACAATGTCGCGGTTGGTAATCGTATTGAACGTAGTGACAGCTTATCTTCATTGCACTCAAATTTCTCATCGATCAGTATTCTGTGCGTGGGCAAGGATCCAAAGGCGCGTACGAGCATGGTGAAGTCATCGCCCATTGCTGTGCAAACGAAGAGTGCTCAGGTGAAATAAACAGATTTAATATTTAACTCACCAATTGAGTGGCAGCTACAACTAAAACTTTAAACTAAAGCACCGTTGTTGCCCACAGCATCAATGTATACATTGCAAGGGCTGTCGCAGGAGCAGCAGCAGCCACATAAAGCAGCAGCGACAAGCTGCCGCATTACCCACAGCATCGCAAAGCACGGCTTTCTACAACTATTCACAGCCGAGCTTAACTGGATTTCGACAATTCCTTTGGCCCTGGGCCAATTTGCGCTCCGAATGACATATCTGGCGGTCCGACTGCACAATACAATACTGTGCATGGATGCGCCGTTGCATATTTCCAGCCGGGGACGCTCCTCAGTGGCCGGCGTTGTGTTCGCCACTGTGATGTCTCCCCACTGCCGGAAATGCAACGCAGCGCAACTGGACAGTGCTCGTTTCTCGATCTGAAATTGAACTCAACCATCCAGTCCAGCTGCAATGATTTTCTGTTTAATTGACCGCTGGAATCCAGAATTTGACCAATCTAGACATTTAGACATTTTGTTTATCATTATTAACATACATATGTATTTATTTCTTTTATCTCACTGCAAGTCGGAACATACACTAACTATATATACATCTACGTTTAGGTTACCTAACATCATGTAATTCAAAATAAATTTGTTGTTTAAAGTACATATTGAAAAAATGAAATAAAATGTGATGGTGCATATACAGTTAGCTGCCTCGTGTCCATTTCATAATTGTCAATTCTTTGCTTACAGCCAAAATCTGAACTAGCTGCACAGCTGGCGGACAAGATGTGTGAGCTACAGGATACCGAAGAGAAGTTGAAGGAGCGCGAACGCATACATGAGCAGGCGTTGCGCACCATACAGAAGCTAATGCAGAAACTGAGCAGTCAGGATAAGGAAATCAAGCGCTTAAATCAGGAACATTCAAACCGCAAGCAGGTTAGATTTCAGCTATTATCGATAGTGATTGCAGTTCATATTCCTTTTATAGAGATCTATTCACTCTGTAATCTAAATCAAGCTCTAGCCTCTATACAAATAATTTTAATTGTATTTCATTTACTTAAAACATTTAAGTACAATTTCCAAATAGTTACTGCTCTTAGAGAACCTAGTTCAGACCACAATATTATAAAGATTTTTATATATAAAATATTTTTTAAATTTTCAGGACAACAGTGCTGATGCAATCATATCTGGATCAGAAAACCGCGCCCATAGCGATAGTGAGGCTCTTGTCGCTGAAACTACAACCAGCCTCAAAGAACGTTTGGCTGAGCAAGAAGAAACCATTAAAGAGTTGCGCGCTGAAATTAAGAAAAAGACCGCCAATCTACAGAATCTGGTCAACAAAGAACTGTGGGAAAAGAATCGTGAAGTGGAGCGACTCACAAAACTATTAGCCAGCCAGCAGCTAATAGCCGAAGAAGGTGCTGATCTGCAACAATCGTGCACTGAGCAGGACTATACCAAGGCACTGGAACGCAATAAGTTGCTGCAACGAAAGGTGGATGTCCTTATCAAGCGTTTGGGCGAGGAGCAACACAACGATGCTTTGATCTCGCAATTGCGGCACGAGCTGAACTTAGTTCGAGCGGATGCGGAGAGCGCCAATAAATGGCGTCTTGAGTGCGCGGACGTTTGCGGCGTGCTGACAAATCGATTGGAGGAATTGGCTGGTTTTCTCAACTCGCTGCTGAAGCACAAGGATGTTTTAGGAGTGCTGGCCGCGGATAGACGCCATGCCATGCGACGAGCTGTGGACCGCAGTCTAGACTTGTCCAAGAGTCTGAACATGACACTCTCCATAACAGGCACATCCCTAGCCGATCAAAGTCTAACCCAGCTCTGCAATCTATCAGAGATTTTGGTAGCCGATGCTGATGATTGTAATCGTACGTACAATTCACACGAAGAAATTCGAGCAGAGGGTAGTCACAACGGACCCACCATGGAAACTTTAAAAGCTGAGAACAAGGCGCTGAAGCGAGAACTGGAAAAGCGACGCAGCACGGACGGGCAGATGCGTAAAGAACGACGTTCCCTGCCTTTGTCCATGCAGCAGCAACAGTTGGATAATCAGAGTGAATCTGAAGCCTGGTCTGAACCGGATCGCAAAGTTTCCCTGGCACGTATGGGCTTGGATGAAAACTCCCAAAGTTTGGCGTGCGAGCAAAAGCAGCAGCTTACCGAATCGGACAGCGAGGGGCAGAGCCGCATGACCAGCGCGGCAACAAGACAGGAGCGTGCACGCCAAAGCGAGCGCATCGCCCATCTGGAGGAGCTCATAGCCCAGCGAGATGAGCGCATCTTGAATGTGCAGTGTCAGCTAGTGGACTCGGATAATCGCTACAAGC
The DNA here is from genome assembly GCF_003285725.1 of Scaptodrosophila lebanonensis. Classification (NCBI taxonomy): domain Eukaryota; kingdom Metazoa; phylum Arthropoda; class Insecta; order Diptera; family Drosophilidae; genus Scaptodrosophila; species Scaptodrosophila lebanonensis. The sequence goes on from NW_022060529.1 coordinate 347,817, forward strand.
AGGAACAGTTGCGTGTCATTGAACTTTCTCAACAGTTGGATCAACTGCGCGCCCGCAACGAAGAGCTGCAAGCAGATTTGAAGCTCATTGGCACGCAGGAGGATCAACAACTGGCTGAGTTGCAGCATCTCCTGGATCAACGCACCAAACAATTTGAAGATCTACAGATGACCCACAAAGTTTTAACCGCGGATGCGGAAATCACAGAAATGGAATTGCAGGCGGTTCGCCAACAGTTTACCGAATTGCAATCGGAACATGAATCGGATCTGCGACAGGCAAAGCTCGAGATGCAACAGCTGAAGCAGGAAGCTACGGAAAAGTTGGAGGAGCAGCGCCAATCGCATGAGGACAAATTGTCACGTGATTGGATTGCTTTGTCCCTTTACGAGGAGCAGAAGCAACAGCTCCTCGAGCTACAGAGACAGCATGTGGACTGCATGCAAAACCTTGAATATCATCAAGAGTTGGAGAAGGAACTGAAGCAATCCTTGGTGGATAATGAATTGACAGCTCGTGCGCTTAAGAAGCAATTGGACGAGAGCGCCTTGCAGGCTTCTAAGGCAGTCATGGAACGCACAAAGGCCTACAACGACAAGCTTCAGCTAGAGGAGCGGTTGGAGCAACTTAAAACACAACTGGCATTGATTAAAGACGAACCTCAGCAACAACAACAGCAGCAGCAGCTGCGTCAGCCGCCTAAGCGTTTAAATAGTAGCGATGTGTCGCAGTCTGGCTACACATCCGAGGAGGTTCCAGTGTCAGTGATGAAGTCACGAGCTACTGCGTCCGCAAATGCAGCTGTGGTGGCCCAACGCATGAACAATTCTTCTCCCGATCTGGGTATAGAGAGCGATGCGGGTCGAGTGTCAAGCGTTGAGTTGTCAAATGCGCAGCGCACGCAGCTCAAGACTGTGGAGCTGAAGAGTAAGAAAGGCGATGGCGCTGATGAAGGTGAGGAAGCATTACTTATCGATCTACTTCAATTATGTTTAGATAGGAAAATTGTGGTTAGCACATAATTAAGAGTTGCACATATTTATTTGTTTTTATTTATTGATTTAGTAAGTTCAACTTTTATAGCAAAGAAAGCATTAAGGATAAATTACAATAACATCATTACAAGAACGTTGGGGAAAATGATATTTTCTTTTCAGCAAACTGATTTACAGCTAGAAGTGGTCAAATACACTAACAAACAAAAACTAAAAACAAATACGTTAAAAGAAACTAAATATGTGAGGGACATTTAATTTTAGTTAGGAGATTTAATAGTCGGTCAATCGCATTCGTTTATTGTTAGAGAATCAGTTTTGCATCTAAAAAATATTCGTAGTAGTTAATGTCATATTATTTCAATTCCAAGGGCACCAAATTTTTATATTACATGATAATGTAATTATATTATATATACATTTGTTAAAACGCTATTTTAATTTTAATTTCCAGATAAATCGAATATCGGCGGCGGCGATGCTGCTTCAGCCATACACGATTGTGCCAAGGTAGATCAAGAAAATGCTGAATTGCGTCGCAAATTAACACGCACCAAGCGCGCATTTGAAGACACCTATGAAAAATTACGTCTGGCTAACAAAGCAAAAGCACAAGTTGAAAAAGACATTAAAAATCAAATACTTAAAACCCACAATGTACTGCGTAATGTTCGATCCAACATGGAGAACGAGTTATAACATATGGTCTGGCATAAACATCAGCACTAGCTCATAAACACCTTGCATTATCATAAGCACATAAGTTAACAAAGACATGCCCGAAACCAATTTATCATATAATTTCCATTAATCAACATGTTAATTTGTACGTATGACGATAACATTTAAACAAAAAAATACCTTATGCATTTTCCGAAGACTGTTTAGGGACTTTAAAAAGCTGTGCGCAACATTGACAAACTAATGTGCTAAATATCTCAATACTAACTGCATGTATTTCCACTCACTCACAAGTTAACAATAAGGCCAAAAAGCCCCCCGAATATTCGCCCATCCTACCCAGTTTTAATATTGAATGATCCTCAAATGCGCATTCATTACTAAATATATAAAAAAATACATACATTTGTAAATAGTCACTCATTTTAACCTTTTATGGGAATTGTTTCTAAGTCGTTTCGATTTAAATTTAATGAATTTGTTATCAAAACATGTGTATATTATCTTGCCATATCATTAGTATTTGATTCATAAAGCGAAAAAAGAACTAACAAAGATTCGCTATTACCTCGTCCATATAAAATAAATTTTTGTTTCTACAGTGCTTGAACTTGTGGTTTTAAACATTGTTTAAGCGGATGAAAGTTGATATTTTTTAAATTATGCTTATATTTGCCTAACTTCTTGATTTGCTTGCTTAATTTTCAGTTAGTCATCGAAACGGATGTTGAAATAATTGTTTGAACTATACTTATCAAAATGTATTAATGGAATCAAACTATAAAAATGTATTTGTTCTGTATTATTTTAAACAATGTACGAATAATGTGTAATATGTATAGCACACGTTTATGTTTTTCATTTAAAACTTTTAGTAAGCTGTAAAGATGCCTAATATATAAGTGAAATTATATAGGACTAAAGAAGTTATTTTTTAATGAGTTTTAAAAATATAATGCCTTTGCGAATACTTTTTTGTGACGTTTTTTTTTTTCATTTTATTGGGATCGAGTTGCGTTTCAAAAGTAACGCTGAAAGTAGAACAGATGCTTGTGCAGCATTGCCAGATGCGTTTTCTGTTGCAAAATCAGTGTTGAATAATATTTTTTCCAACGAAGCAGTAGCGCACTTTATTTTGTTGCCGATTTTTTATACTGAAATTTTTGTTTATTATACATTAGAATAAAATCGCAAAATAACGGTTCTAAATTAAAGTCCATATAAATAAAAATAAACAAAGCAACATGTGTAGAGCGGAAGTCGTCTCTGCACAGAGCTAGTTAAAATTGTATTTTTTTATTATTGTTGTGTTTGTATTTGGGTGCTTATCAATTAATTGCAATGAAATAAGAAGCCCTACGTAGAACTCAACTCTTTGTGCGCGTAATCATGTGAAAGCAACAACAAATCATACCATAAATACATATTGTGAAAATTGTCGTTTGCAGCTAGCTAATTGAAAGAATAAATCGTGTGTCAGCAGGTGAAGCCTGACAACGGCGCATTTAATTTTCGTTGCCTTTTGTTTTATGGTTCTTGCGGCCCCCACATAAAGAATATCAAATGCCCTCGTCCACTGTGTCGCGCCTATCCTACCAGTTGCAAGAAGACGATGACGACGATGACGAAGGGACAACTGTTGCTTATGTGGGCGGGGGTGCAACCGAAAGACAACGATCCCAAAGGCGCAATGAATTTGTTGAACCGGGACTTTTGCAGCCATGTGAGTTAATACGAGTATGTTTACAATTTTGCATTAGCATTAGCATAAGTGAATACGAATTCCTTGTTTTTGGTGTTGCTATTTTAAAAGGGATTTTGCAGGACTTTCACTGAAAAAGTTAAGTTACTTTTATCAATATTCATATACTGGCTTAAATACTTAAATATTAATTTATCGTATAAGATACCCATTTACTGTGCGTCACACAAAGACGCCCATTTTCTATAATTAACACTATTTTGCTTTTAGACCATTGCATGCCGCGCTATAAATGTGGAACTTTACAAGTACATTTTAATAAATACGTGTAAATATATATTTATTTTAGTCATAAAATCAGCGAAGTTTAAATACCTTTTAAAATAAAGTAGTACATACAGTCGTATGTTAAAATTTCACATATGTGATGATTTTACATAACTCATGAGTTGCGTGTTTTGAGTACATTACGGCACTTAAAATCATTTTGTTGTTTTTCCTAAATAACAGGAGTCTTAACGAAAAAAAGAGAATTTGGCCCATGAGGGGATCGAACCCGCGACCTTCGCGTTATTAGCACGACGCTCTAACCAACTGAGCTAATGGGCCGCATACTATATGGGCTTCCAAACGCTTGTTTGATTTTATGGCACCTTTTTAAAAACAGCTAATAAGAGCATCTGTTAAAGTATATTATTTTTCGGTATGCTTTTAAAATTAGGTATAACTTCAACATAACAAAAATTAAAAACGCATTACAACTGAAAATGCCTCTCATTGGATACCTAGTAACATTTTCTAAAAAAAATTGTTACTTCCGTAACAGAAGATGTGGCTAACATTCGCTACAGATGCATATCAAATAACATGATATGTTATATATATATGTTATTCCAATGTTAAATGTTGTTAGCGGTTTAAAAATTCTACATATCCATGGGAACAAAAAATAATATTTTTAAATGCTAGGTTTATATGGTTTATATGCATATCTACATATTAATAAATGATTATATATTTCGTATTTTTGCAATTTAAAATTTTTTTAATTGAAGAAGCATTTATGTGCATGTACTTGTATATGTATGAGTGAAGTCATTAATGCACAGATGAAGTACAATTTTAACATTCTTGCTCTTCTACTTCCTGAGATCCTTTTTTAAACACATTTAAAATTTAAAAATAAAAGTTTTTATTGTTATTGTGCTATTTAAGAAAAAATGGAACTGCACATCAAATACAAGTCTGAGATTAAAAGTCATTATAGTTCGGCCATTCAAGCACAAGTCGCCCACCTATGTATGTACGTGCCAGAAGTTATCCAAAAGTAGGCGTGACGGCAGTTTTGTAAAATTCACAGCATGTGCAAATTAAGTTTTTTTGTGTTTGTTGTTGGTGTTGTACTCGTATGTAGCGATGGCAGCCGCAAGGGCGAACTAACATACACTCATATAAAAATACAATACAATACATACGCATGTGTGTGTGCATGTACATACATTCATATGTATAAACACAGCAGGCGGTGGCGGCGACAGAGACAGTTTCAAAAACATTTTGCCATTTTACAGTCCGCCACACAAACAGACCAGTCCCCCACTCCCCTCTCATACTAGGAAACAACCCATTTTGCACAATCCCAACTACTTTCACTTCATATTCGTGAAGAACCGAAGGACGAATTATATGAACAGCCACTGACGAGAGCAGGCACGAGCACGATGGGAACTTCGTTGGTATCTATCTCTGTGGAGGATCCGCAGTTGGGCTTGGGCTTTCGTGTGCGGCGGACGTATTTTAGGTCCGCAAACAAATTGAAACGAGTGAGATGTGACAATGTGAAATTATACAAAACTTTCGTCAATTCGCGGATATTTACTCCTAAAACCTTCCACACGGCTGCCAAGTGTGAAATATTGCGCAAAAAGAAAACATTAATAAAAACAAAGCAGCAAAATAAATATGTTTTTCGCATCGGTTTATCGGCAAAAGCATATTGAGGTGCCCTAGCCATAAATAGCCAGATATCTTCAGTCGAGTTGGTTAAGAACTGCATGCGATGCACACGGGCGAGCAGACGAACAGACCTTAACTTACACCCACAATCATATATGTACCGCCATAACTTTCACACAATCGCTCTGTTCAATAAGTTGAAGGTTGTAACTAAGTAGGCATTGGCAACATACGAGTACATAAGTGGCGGAAAGTGGCCCAAAAGTGGCAGCCAGTAATTGGCGTGTGCTCTCCTTGTTTTATATTTTTATATTTCTCGGGGCGAATTGTGAACTAAATGTACAAATGCCAGAATCAGAGCATGTGAACTGCCGCAGTCTATCCGTTCACTATTTTTTTTTCCATTGTCAGTGGATTAACGCACTGCCACGTGCTCTGTGGGGCGATGAATGCAGCACCACTGCGTTCGTTAAATTGCTTATACGCCGTATACAAAATCAAAAGTTACAATGCCTCACACACACTCGGATACACACACAAAATCGCGCTCAAAATAAAGTCATACACATTGGCCGCCATAAGCTTTAATTAACTTTGTAAACAGGCTTGGGAACGAGCACAGACACGGCAAAGGCAGTGACGCGAACTCTGTGCCTAACTGGTTGACTGCCTAACTGGCTCGCTAGCTGCCAGGCTCATTCCTAGGCCCACAGGCACGTATTGCCGGTTTGTGCAGTGTCGCTAATTTCACAGTTTTGCAGTTGGAAATTAGCATTGCCTGCTTTTAGGCGGTCTTTGGACTTCTCGTTCCGCCTGTGATTTACGGCTCAACGTGCTAATTGCAAAATATTAGTGACGCTCAACACATACAACCATCACAGACAAATCAACCTACATTTATGTACAAGTAGATGCATTTATAGGCATAAGTACATTAACTCTGACATGCATTCGAATAGACACATAATTTCGTGTTAGTCTAGCTATTTATGATAGAATGTTAAAAAGTTTTTCTACTTGCAAGTCTTGAACAATATAGCAATTGGAATTTTGTGATGTTAGTGCATATTCTTAATTTTATGCAACTTTGGAATTGTAGACAGTAATGACAAAATTGTGTACCAGGGGAAGGGAAAATAATAAAACAAATCTATGTTGCCTAGGGATTCGAAATTCAGGTATTCATCCAGGTGGACGGATGGACATGTCAAGTTAGGTTCGTCCTATCATTCTGATTTAGAATATATAGTTCATAGGATCGGAGATGCAAAAAAAGGCTCATAGTCGCCCTAAAATGAAAAGTATCATCCTCAAAAATAACTAGTTCTACATGTTTCTGTCTTAAATCTACAAACATGTTTCTGACGATTTAAGTTCCTTTATTTTTAAACCTATTTTATATTAGGGTCTTGTTTTTCACCCAACGCGTATTTTTCATTAGTAGTTTTTGTTTTAAATTTATAAAATAGCCGCATTACAAAGCTAAACATTTTCCAAAAAATTACTAAGACCCGTATACTTTCAGACCGTAAAACAACTTCGCGCCTTCAAACCGAACACTTGGGAATAAAAAATAAATGTATGAATTATAAAAACTTGTTAGTTTCTGGATACTTAGTGAGAAATGTACATGTTTGCTTAAGAATTTGAAATCCAAAGGTATAGAAAGTTGTTTTCGACAATAAATAGTTATCCTTAGAACTGGGAGTTTCAGGTAAATAATACAAAATTGTCGGAAAGTTATTTCTACTCGAATGCCTTTTAGTGTTTGCGATCCTATTTTTATATGCATATGCGTGACTGTAGTACGCTTCAAAAGGCAGAAATGAAATAAATTTTTAATATATTTTCAAGGGGCCAGCTTAAAACTATGCACATACATAGAATTTCCAACGAACGGTTCGTGAAACTAAGTAGAACAAAATGAAATGACAGCCATTGACGGGGTTGTTGAATGATAGTTTCCAGCACTTAGCTGTTTTGTCAGTTGTTTCAGTTCTCAACACCTGTGACGAGTTCAAGGCTAGAGCCGGCTCGGAAGTGTGCGACGTTAGTGTAAGAGCCCGAAGTAAAGCCCACCAGAAAACAAACTCGCACTTAAATTAAAACACACACAAATGACTAATAAGTTGACAAATGCCAAAGCAAGCAGCTGAATTGCGTAACTATTAAATATGTGCCTTGTTGCGAGTGCCGAAAAGAAACAGCGCTATCAACAGCCCAAAACTACAAACAGACTTTGAACAAGTGCCTTAGGAATCAGAACCAATACATAACAAACCATAACAAATAATAAATTAAATGGAGGAAAGCGGTATCATGTCTGGAATTCAGCAACGTCAGAGTCTGGAGCTGCGCAATCAGGATCAAACAAATCTCCTGAGCACACTTGACAGCGGCAGGAGGAACAATAGGAGTAGTTGGAGCCACGATAAGAGCAACAACAACTGTAACAGCAACACTACCAGCCAACGAAGGCGTCAGCAGCGAGTGGCACAGCACCGCCAGGAGTCATGGTTTCGCCATTCCATGCCGCCGGCTGTTAATCGTGACTTTGAATCGCTGGAGCATTTGACAAGGGAAACGACCAACGGCCTGGATGAGCAACTGGCGGCCTCATTTGCGGGCAAGTTGCCGACGGCCTGTCAGACGCCGGCAGCGTCTCTCTCCGTCTCCAACAGTGCCACCTACAGTGGAGGAAGTGGCGGAAGCGTGACGCTCTGTGGCAGTCGTGGCGGCGGCACTCACACTAGTATACATTTGAATAGTGCCAACAGCAATCTCGGCTTCATTGACTCCGATACTCCCAATACGCCAAACACACCCATTACGCCGCCGTCAACATCGGCAGCGACATCAGTGTGTGGTGGCTTGCAGCGTCAGGAGTCGAAACCGTGTCATGGGGATGGCCGCCCAGATGGCGGCAATACAAGACGTAAGTCATGTAATCGTAAGGGCTCTAAAGGTTCCATACTGTCTAGACAGAGCGGGCACAGTCGAGTCTCCACTTTGGCAGCGCGTGGTTTACGCATGACCGCCTCGTTTCTACGGAGAAAGCGCACGGAGTACGAAGGTGAGTGTGGCCAGCTCGGTCTACCTCCCGCCACTGAATCCCTTTCCGGCGCCAAATGCTTTGTGCTTCAAGCTTTGCATGAATCGACTATTGCTTGTTTCCTATTCCTCGAATGCATGCCATTTCCTAACCTTCCAAAACTTTTATCCATTTCAAATTCAAATTACAAGTAAATTGTCGCGTTCAGCTTCGATCGGTAAAAAGTTTTTCTCAATATGCTCATGCTCCGGATTTTAAGCAGTCATACATAGATAGATAAATCGATTGGTAAATTATTGAAGCGAAGAAGAAGAAACTTTCAACATATTCATATATACATACATACATATACATTATATTTCTGCAATGAATCATTTAAGATTGTGAATAGTCCTGTGACAAAGGGCGAAGACACAATATTTATGTTAATGTGTTCTATTGAAACTGTGGGACTCCAAGTTATATATTTTTTATGTAAATAATTTTATTAAATGAAATTTTTTTTAAAATGTTGATTAAAAAATTACATTTTTTATTTTTGTTAGAGTGGATACAGGGTATTTAATAGTTGATCTCACTCAAATCTAGTATTCCTTTGCTGTAAAGACTTTTGGGGCAAAACAGTGAATGGGTTAGCCCTTATTGAATTATTCAATTGGTTAGACCTACTGATTCTTTACTTACGACTATATCAAGTTGGTTCTATAAAGTATTTAAGTTTTTTAGAAAATATTGGGTGTTGAAAAATTAAACTAGAATGTATTTATAGCTGCCTGCGTAGTATATTCATTCATAAATACGAAATCCTGTTAAAGTTTACAAATCGTCATAAAGCTTCCACTACGTTCTCAATACGGTTTATTATTGATAAAGTTAAAAAGCCTTTATCAGAACGAGTATACATGGTAGCTCCCAATAGTGGTAAGTGCTTTTACTTTAATTTCAAGTGGTGGAATTATGGCCCTTTGATATAAATATGAAATTTATGGCACATGCGCAAAGGATTGATTTTTCTAAAATGCAACGGCAATAAAGATATAATAAAGATTTTCAACATTTTCCGCCTATATAAGTGGCTCAATGCCACGCAGTTGGTCAGTCATAACAAGCTACAGAATCGGAATCAACATGTTCCTTCCACTTGCAATTTTGGTTCTGGTCCCAATTACGCTAGTCCAAGGCGCTGCCTTACCCACTGGCCTACTTCCCCAAAATATAGAAGGGCGCATCGTGGGCGGTTCGGCGACTACAATAAACGCGCATCCTTGGCAGGTATCCTTACAGCGCTGGGGCTCCCATTCGTGCGGTGGTGCCATCTATAGTAATACTATCATAGTAACTGCTGCCCACTGTCTGCCTAATACTGTTACGCCGTCCGTTCTGAGAGTGCGCGCCGGATCCAGTTACCACTTCTATTTGGGTACATTATCCGATGTAGCCGCGTTCAAGATTCATCCGCAATATAGCACCAGTACCAAAATGTACGACATCGCAATTTTGCGTTTGAAAACGCCTTTGAATCTTAGTGGTAGCACCATGAAGAGTATAGCCTTAGCCGACGCTACACCTGCAAATGGGGCTTCTGCCACTTGCTCTGGCTGGGGCACAACCTCATACGGCGGACCATATGCGTCCAAACTTCTGTACATTAATACTCATATTGTGAGTCGTTCGGAATGTGCCGGCTCTCGCTATGGTTATGCCTCTAAAATAAAGGACACCATGATCTGTGCCGCGGAAACCAATAAGGATGCCTGCCAAGGAGATTCCGGCGGACCGCTTGTATCGAATAACAAGCTGGTAGGCTTGGTATCTTGGGGCACAGGATGTGCCCAGACTAAGTATCCGGGTGTCTATACCGATGTGGCTCAGCTGAAGTCTTGGGTCGTTGATGAGGCTAAGAAGCTGTAGTCCACTTCTAGAAGTTGGGAATCTGTGATCACCTGTTCGTTTTAGGACAATTTAACATTTTTTTCAAACTTAATAATAAGTGGTTTGGTGGAACATTAAAGGAATAACTGAGATTAAAACTTTACGCATTCTATAAAATTTGTTATTACTGAGCATTGTCTAAACGACTTACCTCCGGCCTCCAACTATAGACTGATGGCACACTATAAGCTATCTACAGATTAATATTATAGCCAAAAGAAATCCAGGCCCACAGAAATTAGGGAGCTACGATGTCGACCACAAAGGCATTCCAAATAGGGCTAGCAGTACCTTAGCCGAACATTAGGCACAATTCTATGGATCTGAGTGTCCTAATAAACTACTTCAACTTGAATGAACTTAAAACAACATTCAACACCACATCAAAATCAATGCATATGTGTTTTAATTGAAGTAACATTTTATACCTAACCAGTGATGTTATGAATTCGGCTTAAGTTAAGGAAAGGTGAAAGGAATTAAATTCAAAATGCAACAGTTGATTTTATATTTTCCCGGCAGTCTGCTGGATTCATAAGAACAGAAGTAAGCGACTTAGTTCTTTCCAGATAAAATATGTATCAAGTTTTTTTTAGTTCTCGATAAAATTTATTTATTTATTTGAAGAAAAAGTAATCGATATATTCCAAAAGAGTGCCTTTTAGAATATTCTTGTAGAAAACGACCTTTATGCAGTTCTAAGAAGTTTGTGTAGGGCACAAATTTCTGGTAATCGAAGCCCATTAATAAATGGTTTGACATAATTTTTGAATAATTTTGGAGATTACTATTATGTGTGTGAAGCGAAAATTAGCAGCATTTAATAATAATTATTATTTAAAATAAAATGTTTTAAAAACAAAATTAGAAAAGTTCCATAGGCTATATGATTGGAGCCATTGGGTGGTTGTTGCTCAAACCAATTTAGGACCTGGAGTGGCGGTTGTTTAACAAATTGTGTTCCAAAATGTCAATTCTCAATTGGAGGGATTTCTTAGGCTTAAAGCTAAGTCGCAGACAAAAATACTTCTGCATATTGTCGCCATTTTATATTCCATTGTTGAAAATATATACACATACATGCACACATATACATCTGGCCCTACTCTATCATTTGTATGTAGGTCAGTCTGAGGCTGCTTCTGCTTCTGAGCCAGAGTGTTTCGTGTTGGTATTAGTCAGTTTAAAGCCTACGTATGCCTGATATACATTCACATACACATTTGGGGAGAGATTGTGCCATGTTTGCTGTTGGCTTTTCCTTTGGCCATTGCAGTTTCTAGCTGCCATTGGCTTTGACAAAGCGACACATTTGTATTTCAGACGTCTTGGCCAAACAAATTTTTGTTGTTTAGCATATTATTGAAAGGCATGCATAAAACATCCTTGCACAGGTTCACAGACCCAACGCAGGCAGACACACTCAAAAAACACGCCCACAGCAGACTTAAGCTTCGCCAAAAATTTAAGTATGCGCCATCAAGACGCTCCCATTGTTTACTAAACCGAAGTGCAGACTTGCTGGCGCCAACCATATCGATTCGCGTGAGTGAATGAATTAATACAGAGCTATGGGACTATAATCTGCTTATAAAGTGTTGGTTCTTAAATAGTACATGTGTTTATGGATTCTGCATATGTATGTTATGTATATGTGTATGGGTTTAAAAAAGTAATGTATCTTTTTTTCTACCACTAATTAAACACATTTCTCGAAAAACAATCAAATAATATAGCCATTACGCATGACCAATGAATAACTTAGGAGAACAGGTTAATGGGGAAAACAAAAAGAATATGAACGAAGTGAACGCTTGGGGCCTCGGCTTACGGCAGCTCTTAACAATTAGTTTCATTAATGTTCCGAAAGATTAGCTTATATATGTATATACTTCTCACATACATAATATTTATCTTTTATGGCTCAGTGTTTATATTTCTCCATATACTATTTATTTTTGACGTATCTTAGATGCATAATTCTACTTGAGTGAAAGAGCTCATTAAAATGCTCTAATGCTAAGAATTGCGGTCGGCTAAATCTTGAGTATTAGCAGAAAATGTATGTGGATGTCCACAATTGCGATAGGCTCCTCCGAATCAAAAGTTCGAATCATTATTAGGTCGAGAAAGAAAAGGGAAAAGAATATATTGGCTAACCGTTACTGAGATTGTAATCTGCCAAAGTACTGTACGTGTATCTAGACTACTATCCAGGCATTAATGTTGTTTCGAATTCCATTATATAGAGAGGTCGTTACTTGCGACATTAGGAATTATCATGGACTTGAAGTGACGTGCCGATATGGCCATTTGTTTTGATTTGTACCTATATGTTATGTTTCGAATTTAATAGGGTTTTCCAATTGTTAATGCGCAGGTGGAGAGTTGAAGGCTCGTTGTAAATTTTTTCTGTAATGCATTTAGTGCTGATTATAAAGCATTGCTATCAGTCTTCATTATACGTTATTGAAGTCAAAGAGAAATGCTTTATTGCAGACGTTATTGATTTAAAGTCAACTGTCATTGCTGTCAGCCCCTTCCATTGCCCCAATGGGGCTGACAGCTGTAGAGTGAGTATTGTACGCGTGTGGCATAAAAATTGTATTTGTGAGGGCACGGGACCGATATTATTGAATTATCGCATATTGTGCGGCAATGCACTTAAATGTGAGACTAAAATTGCACTCCACACTCCGCTCCCTATCTCAATCTAAGTATGTATGATTCCATTTGTCCATTTAATAATATTTTATTACGTTGTCATAATGTTGGCCTGTCACTGACATCGGCTGTCTGGGTTCTTGTGGGTTTTGCTGGGCTTGGCTTGACTTGGCTAGCTCGGATAGGTAATGGTAATGTAAAAGTAATTTTAAGTCGCAGCGGCGCCACTTCCGTTACTTCCGTCATTTCCTTCCGGCCGCCCGCTGTCAACAGGCCGCCGACAATGCCAAACACCTTTTTGGCCCCGTCTCATGCAAAACGAAACCGTAATAAAAACGAGAGTACAAAATTGTATGCTTGCCAATTAGGTTAAAACTGTGGCAGGCACTTCCAACCCTTTGGCACGTGCTATCCCGTTCTGCCCATGGCAGCGGTCGAATGCCTTTCTGAAAAATTAATAAGCAAATATACGCACGCATACATTTATTTCAGTATTGAACAGCAACTAAACTAATGTGAATTACAGCTTACTTGTATAAGATATTGTGTGAGAGGTTACAGTCGAAATATGAACAATTGTGTAAGTTTGCTACCAACATTGTCGGAATTTTAAGATTCATCATCTTGTAGGGTTGTGAATGGTTTTAGTAGTTGCTAGTATTTTAAAAATTAATGTTATTTTCATGTTAATTTGGAGCTTTGTAAAACTTACCATATCCTCGTCCAACAGAAAGCACGTCTTTTCTAGGCTCCATTTGTCGGAGTAGGTGTAGTATTCTACGAAGCGTTTGAAGGTCACGGTCTTTGTAGGCTTTTTGAACCCATCACCCTCACCATTTCGCTTGGTGACGAGAATTGTTTTGAGAGGCATCTGCTGTGCAGTCGCAAATATAGGGGTTTCGTTGCTCATATTTCTTAGATTAAGTATTAAAAAATATAAACAGATATATGAAGATTTTTTTGAAAATAAATAATCTTTCATCTGCCTGTAAAATTTGACAGCAAACGCAGTTACAAAATTTCATTTTGTTGCAAATTTTAAAATTTAATTCATAAAAAAACTGTTGTCAGAAGTGGGATTCGAACCCACGCCCTCAGAGAGGACCAGAACGCTCATAATAGCCTTCGTTCAGAAGGCAAGACTTAACATCTTGAGTCTGGCGCCTTAGACCGCTCGGCCATCCTGACATGTTACTTGACTGTAGCTAAAAGAGCAGCTAGCTTCATAGAATTTAACAGCACTTTTCAAATAACAGCGCCAGTGTAAATTACCAGCTGTGCGACATTTTTAATATTATGACCTGAGTGTACATATAATTGGAAAATATTTTGGTAAATCAAAAATAAATAGGAAATCAAAAAAGGATTGCGTGGTTGGCATCACAAGTGTTATTTCAATAAAGTAGTTATATAAAATAGCACTTCCAAGGTTAACTGTTAAGGGTACATTCGATTTTAATTGGAAACTAAATAAGCCTAATATTTACCTAGTTAGCTACTTAACCAATAAGTTGCAGTTGTTCGACTATTGCGTGACAATCAGTTCAAAGGTCAGAGACACGAACAAAAAATCATTTTAGCGAGAATTGGATAATTAAATTGAATCACTAGACATTAGGTAGTTAATGTGACATTGTTTGTTGGGCGCGTCTGCAATTTTCCCATGCCTTTAAAACTTTTCAATCAATCCTGTAGATAAAAAGCAATCCGAATTGACATTTGATGATTTCTTTACATTTAAGGAGGTCATTACTTGTGAGATCATCGTTTGTTAACTTGGGAGTCATTACATCATCACATCGGCAGGGGCATGATGGGCATTGAGGTGGTAGTGGTGGTGGCATGAAATCTTAATGTGCACTGCATGGGGAGTATTAACCCAACGGGACTGAGCTTCAGTCGGTGACATTCTCCACCCGGGGCGTGTGCAAATGCGTTTTAGCGCAAATGTAAGTAAGTACGTATACTATCTGTGTGAGTTGACGACTTTGCTTGTGCTTCCGGCACGCTGGGGGGAAAACAGGCCTTCAGTTTCCCAAAGTATGCATGTATGTATGCTAGTATGCGTATAATTAAATCTAAGTAAGCCGCAGACGTTCAACCCAAATTTTAACTTTTAAACGCAAAGCTTACTTCGTTATAAAAATACATTCACACATACACACAATCACATCATATGCATTTGTAAAAAGCCCAAAGGCCAAAAGCTAGAGCATATAGTACAGCAATAATTTTTGGCTCAGTAAAAAATCAGAAGTAAATAGCAAAAAGCAAAAGAGCAACTCTACGCCAGATTAAAGGAACACAATTTTTGTTTAATAACCTGGTCAATATTTCATGTGAAAGCCCCACATGCATGTTATACTATACTTTATTTAAAAACATGTCCAAAAGTAGGAAAAGCTTCTAATTATCTTTCAAGGAAAAATCAATCATAGCAATCAGCTAAAAATCTACTAAATGTTAACGCAAGGTGAATTATGTGATTTAAATGGAATAACAAAAGGAGTAAAAGATGGCGATAATGTCCCGTTAATGCATTTTAAGTGTTGCAAATGCAAACATCATAGTTTTGTTTTCGATTAAATTAATGTCGTATAGTACAAGTATATGTGTAATGTTCGCAACATGTCCGCTGCTTACTAAACCAACTAACCCAAAAATGATCCAATTTTATTATCTTAAATTTATTATTAATATTTGGATTGCTTTGTATTTATAAGTTGTAGGGAAGAAAAAAAAAAGTCTGTGGCCCATGAGGGGATCGAACCCGCGACCTTCGCGTTATTAGCACGACGCTCTAACCAACTGAGCTAATGGGCCATGCTACATCGCTGTTCCAAATGTTATATAGAAGAATAAGTTACAGAGTTTTGTACTTAACAGAATGAACAAATTGTTTAAATGCACACTGTTATGTAACATTATTGAATTGTTTGTTATGTAAAAAGTGCTGCCGCTTTAGTTTAACATTTGACAGAACTCGAATACATGTCAGGATGGCCGAGCGGTCTAAGGCGCCAGACTCAAGATGTTAAGTCTTGCCTTCTGAACGAGGGTAAATGAGCGTTCTGGTCCTCTCTGAGGGCGTGGGTTCGAATCCCACTTCTGACAATATTTATTTTTTTTTTATTTTTATTATATTTTTAACTATGTTATGTTAACTAAGTTGTATACATTTTTAAAATACTGAAATCGTTTTCCTATTTTTGTTCGTTTAATTTATTAGACGTATTTTATTGATATTTCTTATTATAAAGGAATTAAAATTTATATTTATATTATCCAACTGAAGAAAAGAGAAATGTGAATGAATGAAAATTTTATATTACAAAAAATTGTTTTATAAAAATTACAAAAAATGTTTAGTTTTTTTGCACGTGTTATGTATATTTTTATTGTTATTGATTTTATTTAATTAGTTAAATTTAATGTATGTAAGCGTTGAGCCCTCTTCACCATTTCATTTTTTTTTTTTTTGATAACATAAGAAAAAATTTACTATGGCATGTATGTACATATGTACATATTTATGTACATACATGTGTATGTATGTACGTAAATATTTATGTAAATGTCACATCTAATAATTTACCATTCTGACGGGTATTCTTTTATTTTTTGCAGGTAAGTTTTTTGCTTTATGATGTCTGGAATAAGGTAAGATTAATAAGTAACTAAGTGTTACATTCTTGCATGGGTGCATTTTTAAGGTCTGGCAGTACTCCCCAAACTCAGCAAATATAGTAATCGCATAGGCTTAAAAGTTATGCGCATATCTGGTTTTCTTTTGCGTCATAATACTTTGTGGATTAGCGATAATGTGTGTAGTTTGGTGCGCAATTGATTCTATGAAGGCCGTGTTTTGGTGTAGCCACTGTGTGCCAGTCGCACCGGTACGGACAGAGCACTTATACTTTTCGCCCGCTCGCTCCCAGTGAGTAAAAAAGCTGCAGCGTTTAATGCCATACCTTCTTTCTGTCTACCATACCTAATACCGCGCGGTTTTCCACAAACAGCACATGTGTTTATTTGCGAGAGCGCGCCCATTTATTGAGAGACCACCTGACCAGCGACGAAGGTTCTCGCATATATATTTCTCAGTCACTTGCGGAACGCCGTCGACCGATGGTAGACTACAGCTCGGTGCGAGTACGCGCATGAACTGGTTACAAATCGGCAGGCAATGAATCGTACGTTTCTGCGGTTTAGCTCCAATATAAAATAATATTTCGAAAACAGATCAAGTTTGCTGTTACTTGTCATTCATACTGTATACAAAAGCTCGCCAACGCTTTGCGCCGCCGCAACAGCTTAAGCTTCGCTTGAGCTAAGCTTTTAGTGCTGACACGTTGTGACCTAAATTATTGGTGCACATAAAGCCAAAAAGCGGTTTTTACACACATACTATATACAAATATATATTAAAATATATGTACATATGTATGTATATACATACATGTACGTGTATGTTGAAGTGAAACACGTTCTGTGTGTGTAGTGTATTTAATAGAATTTGCCAAATGTGATTTGAAAGGCAATTGTCTCATCAAAACGCAGATTGCAATCAAAACTTGTTTAAGCACAAGGAAAAAAAAAGATAAATCAAAAAAGCGTTGCTAACAATAGCAACACAGTAATAAAGAGACCAAAAGTGAAAAATTAAATAAACGTTCATTCAAATGTGAACAAATTCAAATACAAGTACATACAACAAACTACAATAAAATCGCGTTTGTCTATGCCACTTGGCGGCAACAGCGCCGGCATCTTTTCTATTATTTTTGTTGTTTTTTTTTTGCACTTCACGTCATTAATTCTTCTCCACTTTTGGTGCACACTTGCATATGTACATACTTACATACATAAATACTTTTATGTAGTCATTGCAGTGTGTTGTTTTTGTTGTCAATTTATTGTTCTTTCCGTTAAATTTTGTTCAAACTAGATTTTTCATGTTTTGTTTTTATCTTGTGTTTTGCGCTTGTGCTCTTGTTTCTCCGCCATATTCCTTTCGATCGCCCAATGCAAATGGGTTTGTTTTGGTGCACCTTCCATTAGTTTCAATTCAATGTGGCAGTGCATTTGGTTGACAATTGTATCGAGCGCAAGGGGATATGTTAATTAATTATTTTGCTGAAAATAAGCACAAATTGCCAGCTGGAGGTAATTATTGTTATCTAAAGAGTGCTTGCAACTCGAAAATGTCGTCTGATTCATAAATAGTACTGTGTGCGTCATTAACACTTGCGTACATACATATGTATGTACATACATATGTACATACATATACCTGTATGTACTTGTATGTATTGTTTGTGAATCATGTGCATTTAACAATGTTAATACGAAAAGTTGTTTAAATCTTACTTATATGTGTTCCCCAGAAATGACTCAAAGGCAGCCAATTGTAAATAAATGCATCTTATAATTACATAAATAAAAGCTTTATATGAAAGGTAGAGGAGGCTGTAAAAAAATTATTGACGTCAGTGTCCAAAATAAACACCGCTCATTGAATTAAAAAGACAAATGAATTCTTCAATTTTATTAGAATGTTTCAAAACTGAAAAAAAGAAGGAGAAAAACAAGCATATGCACATATCGTATATTCTATATTTATATTATGTTCAAAAACTATTGCGAAAAACATTCGTCATCGTTTCAGCTTATTTATGCAGAAAACCAACCTAAACATTGTGTAAGTGCCAAAATGGCCATCACCATCTGGCACAGCCCCCTATAATGTTAGCCTCTTCAATTTGTTTTTAATTTTCGTCACTTTTGCTTTCAATTGCCAAACAACAAGTAAGTATGTATATAGGGGTCCGTATAAATATGTGCATAGAAACGAACCCTCGATCCAAAAGGGAAATCGGTCCCTCGCGAATTCTTTCCATGGCCGATGTGGTGACATATATATGTACATGTACATACATATGTAATTTGTATACCCTATACCGAAAAGGTATACTAGTTTTTTGCAAATGTATGTAACACACAGAAAGATTCGTGGCAGGCCACCCAAAGTATATGTATCTTAGAAAGTATAAGAGCTAGAATAACCAAACTTGGTATCCAGATTCTTCTAATTCCGAGAATGTACGAGTTTGAGCTTTTTTTCGATGCACCCCCCACTTCCCCGCAATTCGTGTTTTTTCCATAACCCCTGTAATTTTTGGAATTTCGAACTAAATAATTACATCCCTTTAGTGATTATATGTCTGCATGCCAAGTCATTCGGGAGCTAAAAAATGTAACAGGTAGAAGGAGGCGTGGCAGACCCCACAAAGTATATATATTCCTGATCAGCGTGACAAGACGAGTCGATCTAGCCCTGTCTGTCCGTCTGTCCGTCCGTATGAACACCTGGATCTCAGAGACTATAAGAGATGGAGACAGCAAATTTTGCACAAAGATGCTTTATGTGTGTACGCTATACAATCGATCAACATTTTTTTTTTTAATTTTCTTAATTTTTTTAATTTCTATAATTATTCTAAACATATGTAGAGTATTTCAAAGTCGGGACACCCGACTTTAGCTTTTTTACTTGTTTTGTTTTGTTCTTGTTGGAGTGGGTACAGGGTATTTAAGATTTGATTCCACTCGACTATAGAATTTCGTTACGCTTCATTGGTTGTTTACCATATGCCGGGGCTGTACACATACTCCCAATCTACATCGCGTGCTGCCTACAATTTTGTGTAGCTATGGGGAATTGTTTTTCACAAAACTTGCTGAAAAATTGAAAAGATTGTCATCGATGTACTTGAAAACGAATTTACGGTCAGCTAAACAAAAACAAAGAGTCAAGACGGTGGTATTGCTGAAAACTTATAAAGGAAAATGACTAATAAAAGTAGTGTCATTGATCGGCTAACTTAATGGATATGACTAATAAAAATAGTGTCATTGATCGGCTAACTTAATGGATATGCTACTAATATTTGAAATTATCTCACCTATCCAACATTTTTGCATTTAACTGGGTAATTCAGAATAACAATATAGCCACTTATTTGCTTTTCATTGAGATACAAATTTAAATTGTTTTACGTGCCAAACTTCAAACTAACAAAGTTCAACCAGTTCTTGTATTAGTCAATAGTCCGATGTTCAAAAACGGTACCCTTTTATTGTTTGAGTTATAAAGCAATTCTCGCCTAACCCAATGAATCCGATTTTAATCCGAACTTGATATTATCCCTGTTGATACTATAACTACCTATCTAGTTTAGGAATAATTGCTAGATAACTTAATTTCCTCTTTGACTAAACATGATCTAAACATATCTTTAAATACTAAAAGGTGCAATATTGCACTAAATCAGTACATTTGTAAAATCCGGGAATCGTCTATGCAGATTATAGCGGCTTTTTGCTGGAGTGTTTACGAATACATCTTAATTGGAAATAATGAAATATGCATCTTGGAACTATATTGTATATGTAATTAAAGAGATGACGGTGCACTCATTCGTATAACGTAATGATTGCCTGTTGAATAATTTTCGCATTGTTTTTTTACGTCTGAATGAACTTCCTCATGTGGAACTTGCTGGTGGCTTCGATATTCGCAATCGAGATACCGAGTTTTCGATTATTTGTCATTCAAAATGTCATACAAATGAGGCAAGTAACTTGTCAGTATTTGTCCCTTCTATAAGTTGACAGACTTTTCCGTAATTGCAATGTGTTGCAATTTGCAAGGCCCCTCCCCGTGGACCAGCGCGCTCCAAATAAACACACAATCAAGTTTTCCCATGTGGTAGCGTCATTGCCACATTCGTTGGTAGATTTACGGTTTACATGTAAATTGTGTGTGTAGCATAGACTACATATACTTAATATATAGAACAACAACGCCATCGACATGTTGATGACACGGCTGTTTACATCGTAGGAGGCATATTTTATTGGTTATTTGCCAATAACTTCGTATCGATTTGATTTCGACATTACCTGTCGTCATTTTGCAAAACAATGCGATGACTTCATAAGTGCCTAAAGGACAAGATTGCCTTTTATCTTACCGATGACATTGTCACCCACTTCTCACTATATGTATATTCTGAAATACTTTGTATATTGCAATGCGTTTTTATACACTGTACCCGTATGGTAAAAAGGGTATATTAGGTTTGTGCAAAGTATGTAACAGGCAGAAGAAGGCATCTCCGATCCCAAAAAGTATATTCTGAATCAGCATGACGAGCGAAATCGATCTAGACATGTCCGTCCGTCCGTCTGAGCGTACATAAACCAAACTTAGTATGCAGACGCTCCTTTTTTGAATTTTCACCCCGTTCCGCCGCTACAGAATTTCGTCAATACCGTCCACATTTCAAAAGCTGCATTAACCATAATTTTATCTAAATCGGTTAATTCTAAGAAAAGTTATTAGCGAAACAATTTCGCTCCGGTACTACGCCCACAAGCTGCAGCATCAAGTTCGCTCTTCTTCTTCCTTTTGGTTTACAGGAACCAAAGGGTACAGGGTACAGGGTATTTCACTGTCGGGCTTGCTCGACGGTAGCGTTCTCTCTTGCTTGTTAGCTTGTTGGCTTCACAAAAGCACGTTTTGTTTATGAAAACAGGTGTACACTACAATGAGTCGGCATCGTTCTCTGAATGTTGTTTAAAAATGTAAACGTGGAATAGGTTCACTTTTCCAGAGCCTTTCATCATTTGCTTTAACTGTGAAATTCAGCTTTGGCCATGGCTTTAATATAGCCTTTATTTGATGTGTAAGATAGGAAAAACAAAATGGTGCCTCTCTGTTACGCCCTGAAATGTAGGCGATGTTATACTGACTTGTTTCTATGGACTATATATTGATATATCATTTGCTGTCCAATCCAAAGACTAACAAGAGGGAACGCTGCAGTCGAGCAAGCCCGACAGTGTAATACCCTGTACCCAGGTAAACTTCCGTCACTGAGTTATATGCACCATAGCAGCAAAAAGAGGAAGAAGAAGAGCGAACTTGTTGCTGCAGTTTGGGGGGGTTGTACTGGCGAGAATTTGTTTCGCTAATAACTTTTCTTAGAATTGACCGAATTGAATAAAATTTTGAACAACAGTAGACAATTATATATAAATTATGTGTGCAAAGTTTGGTTTAGGTAGCATTTGAAATGTGGACGCTATTGACGAAATTCTGCAGCGGGGGAAGGGGGGGAAAATTAAAAAAAAAAATAAACTCGTCCTTACTCGGACCTAGGAGAATCTGGATGCCAACTTTGGTTATTCTAACTTTTATAGTTTCTGAGATCCTCGCGTTCATCCAGACGGACGGACAGACGGACGGACAGACGAACAGACGGACAGACGGACGGACATGTCTAGATCGATTTCTCTCGTCATGCTGATCAAGAATATATATACTTTATGGGGTCGGAGATGCTTCCTTCTGTATGTTACATACTTTGCACAAACCTAATATACCCTTTTTACCCTACGGGTACAGGGTATAAAAAGTTAAAGCGAATTCGTGCACTGTAACAGCTAAAGAGGGTGTGCTGTTTTCCAAAAAGTGTATGCATTGTTAATCATCATGACAAGCCGATACGCCA
The DNA here is from genome assembly GCF_003285725.1 of Scaptodrosophila lebanonensis. NCBI lineage: Eukaryota > Metazoa > Arthropoda > Insecta > Diptera > Drosophilidae > Scaptodrosophila > Scaptodrosophila lebanonensis. The sequence continues at coordinate 370,377 of NW_022060529.1, forward strand.
ATTTTATTGTCAGACTTACTAATTGTTCGTCTGACCTAGAGGTGGGCGCATGATGAAAAATTCCGCCACAATTGTTACAAGCACGAAATTTACACATTTTCCTTACCTTTCCGCACAAAATTTGTAAACATTACCATTACATACCTTTTTATACCCTGTACCCAAAGGGTACAAGGGTATATTAGTTTTGTGCGAGTGCACATGGAACACACAGAAGGAGGCTTGGTAGACCCCAAAAGTATATATATTCTTGATCAGCATGACAAGCCGAGTCGATATAGCCATGTCCGTCTGTCTGTATGAACGCAAGGATCTCCGAAAGTATAAGAGCTAGAATAACCAAACTTGGTATACAGATTCTCCTGAGACCGAGAAAGGACGAGTTTGTTTATTTTTTCTGATCCACCCCTCCACTCCCCCCCTATTAACGATTTTCTATAACTCCCGTAATTCTTGGAATTTTGAACTAATTTGGTAGACACATCCAGTTAGTAATTATATATCCGTATACCAAGTTTCATTATGATAGCATGATCGGAAAGAAAGTTATAGCCATATAACCAGGCCCAATGCACACATACATACATATGTGCAAGTACACAAACACGCATAAGGCACGATTCTGATGGAAATGTAAATGTATGTATGCATGCATGGAATATATTAATTATATTAATATATTCCATGCATGGTTAGTTAGTTAATATTTAGTTAATTAATTAAATTAATGTAGTTAATTAATTAAATTAAATTAATTAATTAATTTAATTACTTTTTTGTGGGGTGGTACAGGGTATTTAAGAGTTGAGCCTGCTCGACTTTAGCATTCCTTTCTTGTTCTATTCCATTTTTATCATTTATTTAATAGTATGGCAGCAGGGTAGCTTTCCGTGAAGTTGTGGAATTTTGTCAGGGCATAGAAGAAGAGCTCTTCACGAACTTCAATGAAATTTTAGCGGGTGTCTATTAGTGTTCGTGCTCGCATGCATTCACGCACAGCTCAGAGATAAAAAAATTTGATTTTAATTATACTCTGTACATGAAATGTATAAGAGTATACTAGGTTTGCTCGAGCTGAAAAATGTAACAGACAGAAGGAAGCGTGGCAGACCCCACAAAGTATATATATTCTTGATCAGCGTGACAAGACGAGTCGATCTAGCACTGTCTGTCCGTCTGTCTGTCCGTCCGTATGAACACCTGGATATCGGAGACTATAAGAGCTAGAGACACACTGTGCAAGTTTGTTTTATTTTTTTGATTTCCCCCTACTTCCCCCCTATGGGGGTTTTCCCGATTTTCCATTCGTATAATCGCCTATATCTTGGAGACTATAGGACCTAGGAACACCAAAGTTGAGTCCACGATGCCTTTTGAGAATACGCAAAAAATTTGTATTTTTTGGAATTTCGAACTCAAACTTCGCAAATACCTCCAGTTAGTGATTATAAGTTCAAATTCCAGTTTCATAATGATAGGCCGATTAAACAGGATTATTGTTACTGCTTTGCTCAGGAACACGAGACATACACAGACACACACAAACACACACATACACTCATAATTATTCTACACATACATATGTACAGAGTATTTCAAAGTCGGGATACCCGACTTTAGCTTCTCTACTTGTTTTGTTCTTGCCATAGGGTGTTTCACAAGTGAATGAAATTTTTTGTAAGTGTGTGTTAAAATTGTTGCCCGCAGTGTACAACAATTGTTCTAAAATATCACACATATTTACATATGTACATTGTGTATGTCATTAAGAAGCACTCACATCGTATTGTTTTAACAAAAAGTAACCACAATAGAAGATACTCATGCTTACGGGTATGTACATACATACATACATACAACGTAAATAAACACTAATGCTATTTTCATGAAATGTTGACCTTTTCCATTTCCATTTTCACTCCATTGTTTACCTTTTGGGCTCGTATGCGCTCAAAATACAGAACTAACTTCTACAAATATGTGTATACTTACTTACATAGGTATATGTGCTAGTACGTTTTTAAAATTCGTGTCGTCTTTAATTATTTTCTTATCTAGATACTTGCACACAAACACACACATATAATGGATGTGTGTAAGTATGTTCCATATTGCGGCCTCGTACGAATACTTTTATTGTGTCAGTTTAGAGTAAAAGTTTTTATTAAATTATGAGCGCGAGCTGGCTCTTTTCTTGTTTGAATTTGATTAGTAGTATAGATATGACTGCGCTGTGGCAGACTTGTCAGTAAATAAAATAAACTTTTCAACTATAACTATTTACTATATACGGGTACATATACATTTGTATGTACATATGTCGTATGTGTGTGGGTGTCTGCACAAAGTGCAACCATTTGACTAATTTAGTGGCCATGAACGTTCAGTTAAATGCATTGTGCACAGCTGTGTGGATCGTAAAGTTTTTCATCACTCGTTCCATTTACGTAAGTCTTATGCCTGAGGTTTTGAGAGCTGAGGTTAATTAGAAGATGTAAATATTTGTATATGTATATGCATTAGTTACACAAGTCGGCAACAACAAATGTCCGTGAATCATATATATTTAGATAAGTACTACATATTTCTCAACTACGGCTACTGATTTGTCGCAAAATATAATGTAGAGCTGGTTCCACACACAGTGCGTATGCGTGTTTTTTTTTTTGTAATATAAAATTACTAGAAAAAATTGAATGCAAGTTTGGAAGGAATCCAAAAAGCATATATAGTATGAATATATACTCGTAATTGGATTTTGATGTTGATATTTTTAGAGGCAGTCACGAGCAAAACAAAAAATACATATGAATATGTATATATTTAACAGCCACTACGCTGTACATACGAACTAGACACAAATGCCTTTTGTCTGTCTGATTTCTGTATTGGTTCGTCTATCCATCTGACTCCTCCCCGCACCCTCTGAGTGTGCGGTGTATTCCAAAGCGTGATTGAAAGATTTTTCGAATAAAAATGCCAGCGTCGCATATTTTTATTTTCGCTCAGTCGGCCGTCCAATGGGGCGTATGTGTGATGTTTGTTTTTGCTGCTTTTGCTGGTCTCATTACTTATTCTATTACAGCGGCTGTAATTAGTGTAATCGGCCAAAAAAAAGTCACCAATAATTTGTGCTATTTTTAGTGCAGATTCATAAATATTAATGACTAATTTTGCCATTTCTAAAGGGTTTTATAATTGCTAGCCATTTACGATTACCAATTTACTTTCTTCAACCAAGGACAGTAGACATTAAACCTACTTGGTACTTGCACGCGCTGTACATTGAGGAACTAGAGAACCAAGTGCAGGGCCTGGCCAGGAAACCAGCCCAATCGATAAATGGGCTGGTTGATGGTGTGGCGTAAATTGCTGGCAAAGGTTAGAGAGTATGCTTTGCATAAGAATTTCTTACTCACGAGCACATATGTATGAACATATTTACTTATTGTTGGATCTACACTAAAAAAAAAAACTAGTACTATCTTGTCAGTGGGTTAAAACAGACCGTTGAACTCAAGTACAAAAATATGCACATGCTTCCAACAAATAACTGCTCGCTATTATGATGATGGTTGTGGGGTTTTTCAATTTAACACCATAAGTGTTTAGACCTCTAATATCGATTTCCCAGTAAGCCTTTTCACTTTTGCTGTTTAATTATTGGAAAAAGTTTGTTGTAATTATAAACACTAGTTGACAGCTAGCATATTAAATATACATTGAATCCGATGCTAAATAGCTGATATTAAAAACGTATTAAAGCCACTTTTTTTTAACTGTAGAAGCCTCATTATATTTCCGTTCATTAATCTGCATTAATATGGTAGACCTCGCATTAGTCCACTATCTAGCTACACGGTTTAAATTTGGAAAATGTTGTTATTTTTCAGCATAGACAGCTTACTAATGGTTATTATCCATGACTACGCAATGCTTTTTTTAAAAAATTGAATGAGTTCCATATACTATACAAGTGGTAGTATGGTAGTATATGGTTATCGATGTGTTTGTTGTCGACTTTTGCGATTTACATTTTCAAAAGTAACCTTAGCACTTTCCCGTCCAAACAATTTAGCGCCTCTGTTCCTAATCTCATTGAGTAACAACAACATGCAGTACTGCAACTATAATTTGCATTTACGGTATTGCGGTATCGGGGTATCTAGGCGCTAACCAAATACTTTTAAAAGAGGAAGAGGGCGAGGCGCGACTTGGTTTCAGATAGCTGGGTGTTGCTATTGAAACGCCCTCAGGTACAGCCAGAATGTAAGACCAAATGATAATTTCTTTTTCGATTTTCTTTTTTTCCCTTGCCTACTAGGCAAACAAAGTTATCGTCTCTAATCACGTCAGCGCCGTGGTAAATGGCCGCCACACGCAAATGGAAGCTTGTCCAAGTTGGGCAGACAATGAAAGTCTGTGTTATTCTGGCACGTACTGTGGGACTGTTAGTAGAGAAGGGGGAGTCGTAGAAGAAGTAGGTTCGTTGGCCGATGGGCAAGCTCATGACGGAACTGTAAGTTTGTGGTTGCGGCATTAGTTGGAAGTTAGATAACACATGAGGTGTGTTGTGTTGATTGTCACTTTTGGTCATTACCCATCTTGTTATTAGCAATGAAAACATTTGCAAATGAATCTATTCTACATGTTTGCGCGACCGAACATTTAAGGCGTTCGTTTGGATTTAATTTACTGTGTGCATTCCGTTAATCATTAGGTTAATATTTGTTTTTGACATAATCATAAAATAACTGATTTACGTTCCACTTGGCAGCAATCGTGCAAGTTTCTTTTAAACCTGAAATTGTGTACAGCATGGAAAATGATGAAAGATGCACTCAAGATATTTTCTACACGTACATATTACAAGTGTCTATAAAGAAAACACACCAAAACATAAATCCAACAATATATTTGAGTGAACACGAAAATGCCAATCAAGTGTAAAAACAGAATCCAGTAGTGCCTTTCAAATTCGCGCTTGTGTAAATTTAAATAAGCAGATGTGATACTTATAAACAGCCTTATAGCCTGCTACCAGAAGTGTTTGTAGAACAATGTCAAAATGACAGAGCCGGGCAATAATAAAAGCAGCAGTAGCATTATTAATCAAAATGATAGCAGCAGAGTCAATGGAAATCCTCAAAACCGAGCGCGAGAAGTTGAAGCCGCGCCCACAAACACAAGATTGGTGCAACAGGTGCCGCAGTGGTGTTACCGTTGCCTGCGGCAGCTGAGAGGAATTGCATTGCGACACACCGCATCTCTGCAGCCTACAGGCTTTGCGCCACCAAATGATGGAGAAGAGGGTCCTGCTGGTCAGGACCAGGATGCGGGGGCAGGACGGCGATCAAGAGAGCAAGCACAAGTGGAACCAAGACCGAGCGTACCAAATGGCTCAAGACGTCGTGCTGAAACCGCCACCGAAGTGGATGCTGGCATACCAATGAGACGCATAACGGCCTATGGGAACTGCAGGGGACCCGCACGTCTCTGTACTTCCCCCAAGCGTTACCTTCTGGAGAAACTACGACTGAGGAAACCGCCAAAACGTGTGTATAAACACAACTTCCTTCTTATTTGTACAACTTATTTGTACATATGTAGTTAGTTATGCATGCATATTATTGTACCAATAATTCCTTTCAGCTTGACTCTCCCACAGAGCGCATGTGCGCTCTCTTTCTCTCTCTCTCTTTCGTACTCTCCCATACACTCTTTATCTCTCCCCGAATCTCAGTTGTGTAGCGCCTTTACGCGCTCTCACGGCGCATGCATTTTCGGGTTATTTTTTCGGCTCGTTTTGTTTTGCTTACAATTTTCGCGCTGCGTTTCATACCTATTTTCACGTCATCAATTGGCGCTCTTCCATCAATTGCTGTCACCACCATTTGTCCATTTGTCCATTTGGATAGCCAATTGATTTTTATTGAACTTGAACATGTGTAGCCAATCATTATCAGTCGATATAGGAACAGTGAAGGTTTTTTAATTTAGGAAGAACGCAATGCTGGACTTCTTCTACATACATCTGTAATTTTGATGTAACCAAACAACTTAAAGATTTCCAAAAGCTCAAATGAGGTAGAAGCTGTACACCCGCATACCACAACCTTTGTAATCAAATGTTTTTACACGGTAGATTGGATCAAGAAACAACCTTGTTAAAAAATATATTGATCATATGCAAAAATATATGATTCCTTATCTCTAAAGAAATATACATACATACTTTCATATATGCAATTTAATTTCATTTTCAAACCGTGTTACATATATCAAAATCGTGTAAAAAAGAACGTGTCAAAACAGAATTAGGTGTAATGATATCTAATGAATTCAGAGAATACACAAAAGGATAACTTTATTATATATTTAGTTATTATTCCCATTGTCTTTTGATCTTAGAATTTTGTATGGTGTAGATATAAGTATGGAACTATTGAACAACTGTTTTGAAGAATCAATTTTATTGCGATTTTATCGTGATGCTGTTTAATGTAATATTTGTTTGAACATTTTTTAAAATATTTTTTAAACTTTTTTTTTTTTTTTGAACCGGGGTCAGTGGTTCTTTCCTATTTGTCTCACAAACTTCAGACTAATTGTCTTTCAGTAAATTTATTTAACTGAAATAAAATCTTATTGTTATTCTTAAACACTATTCATTGTTTTCTTTGCCCGGATGTAAGACCAACTGATAAATGACTTGGAACATTTTTAATTGGCTAGGAAACTAAATCGCATTTTTTAAACATATACTATATGTTTATTATCAACTATTATTTTATGTATGCATATACATATATGTGCTGTGTATGATTGTATATGTATGATTAGAATAGCTAGATCTAATTGTTTCTAAAATTTGAGTTCGTTTGTTTAGTGTAATGACGGAATTTATGGTTGATTATGACAAAAGTATGCCAGCGAGGGCGAGTACGAGTGAGTATAGCTCCATCACATATGGGAAATTTGAGCTCAAACATAGGCCTCTCCCCGAGGGAAGGTTTTTAAATGCTTCCTTAACAACACTCGTCAGCTCGCACAAACACACAACCAAGTTAAATGTGTGTGTACACTCCGCAACGGGTGTGCGCGCACACACAAAAGTTGGCATACTCCGTGGAACAGGCGAACAGCAGAGCCGAGAAGGATAATGGCACGAGAATGCGATTGTGATGCTAAACACATACGCAGCAAAATAAAGGCAGTCAAACCCTTTTCCCACCCAAAGGACAGCAGACCTGAACGCGAACATCTTTCGTGCTTTGTGCCAGCGTGCGAAAACGATTTCCCATGCGGGCAGAGGCAATGGCGACGTCGTCTTCACCCCAGTTGTCAGAGTGATTCCTTTTGTTGCTTGCTACGCGTTTTGCGTTTCAGTCGCAACGGCAAGGTGCAAGAGAGCACAACACGCAGCAAATAATTCGCCTGGTTTGTTCAACTCCGAGCCCGTGTCTGTGTCCTTGTTGGTGTCCTGTAAACCGTGGCCTATTTCATCAACCAATACACACACGCGCAAACCATCTTTTTTTTTAACAGTGATGTGCACCACATTTTCTGACAATTCCTTGTGAATACAAGTGCTTTAATAATTCAGGTGTTGATTTCAAAAGAAAACATCAACCCTGCGATTGTAATTAGTAATTACATCATTCGGGTATAGTTGCAGTCCCATTGCCGATGTTGGGGCACCGAAGCTGTGACAAATCGATAATGCAAAAATAAGTAAAACCATATAACATGTATAATGAAATACAAATGAGAAAAAGTGTTGGCTATTGAAGACTGTTAGGTGTGAAAAAGTTCAAAGCAGCTAGAAGCAAAGAAGTTCAAGGTTCAAGTGAATCGACTAGATATATACATAAATATGTGACATATGCATGAATATAATATAAAGCTCGATACTGTAGCTGCCACATCCCTGTACTGCCCTGACGTGTCCTTGAACGGCACCGCATTGTCTGTGTTCGTCTGTATTTATGGGTGTCAAGCCTAAATGTTTTATTCGACCGCACTTTTCACGGCATCTGCGTTCAAATCGTCCAGATTTTCTAAAACCAGACGGGGAACTGCGGAAGTGAACTTTATATGAAGCGCAAAGAAAACGAAATATCAATACCCAACCAATTGCAATTACAAATGCCAAAGGTTAAAACAATAACGGTGCAACATGACGGATTCCAATAAGCGAAAAGCTTAAAAAGGGAGAGCTAATTTGCGCGCAAAGAGAGAAAGAGCGAAAGAAAACTTTCTTGCTCTCTTATACACCAGCCACTTGTAGAGTGAACTCGTCAGTCATCGTGCGTTCTTGAGAGAGTGTGTTTACGTTTGTGCGAGTCTTTCTCTCCCTCTCTCAACATTCAGTCTGGGGTTTCCAAAACGTAAACACAACTCTGCCGGCGAGAGCATCGCCTTTGTGGCCGTTGGCAATTGCAATTCTGGCAGTGAGGAGGAGAACGAAAACAACAACGACGACGGGGAAGAGGAGGCACGTGGGGTGGCGGCGACGGCGGTGGGTCTGTGGAGACAAGAGGTGGAGGAGCACGTGCCCATTTGCGATACCGCTTTGGGCGACGACGAGGCCACATCTTCAGCAGCTGCAGCTTTGTTGCAACGGCATCGGCTGCATCAAAATCGTTTGCGGGAGCGCGATAGACGCGCTAACACGCAACGACGACGCCGTAGGAACATCATGTCTTTTCGAAATGTGTACAAGGCATTACGCATGCGCTGGAGCCGTAAGTTTTCGAGCCAAGCTCAACCCCAACCATAGCCCAAATGAAAAGAATTTTAAAAGAGAAAACCCCGGCAAGCCCAGTCAGGCTTTTCATTTCTCCTAAATCCCAACACACCCCGATAGGTTTTCAAAATTTATCCATCGTAATGCTCATCACCTGCGTGCCGCGAGATCCAGTTGCGGATATGGGCAAGTTATTGAAGAAGCATCGACTCATACCCGATGTTTTGCCCTGCGCACCTCGTGGGATCATCAGCGCGCTTTATCCCTGCGACATCCAAGTCGAGCCGGGCCTTCTCATTAAGCCGGACGAAGTACGTAAGCCGCCAATACTACGGTGGCAGGCGGAACCGTACAAATACTATACCTTTATGATGATCGATCTAGATTTTCCGAGTCGGGCAGACCATTCTAGTCGTTCCTGGCAAAATTGGCTGGTGGGGAACGTTCCCGGCTGCGACGTGATCAACGGGCAAGAGCTGACTGCTTACGTGGGCAGTCGTCCGGATATGGGAACTGGCATGCATCGCTACCTTTTTGTGGCCTACAAGCAAATATGCGAGCTCGATTTCGATGAATCGTACATTCCGTTCGACAGCACTGAGACTAGAGGGGGTTTTAGTATAAATCGATTTGCCAAAAAGTACGCACTCGGCAATCCGGTAGCAGCCAATTTCTTTATGTCCGAATGGAATTTAACCTGCGATTACGCTGTTTTTGAACATATGACTAAACACTCAATTTCATTAAGGAGTTTCAGTAAACTAAACTCCTCTGATTCTCACTCTGAAAGACGATGAGTAGATGACATGTTTCTTTAATGCCTTTGACCTTTTCGAATATAAACTTGATCAAATTTGTATTCGTGTTTTTTATCTAATGGAGATATTGATTAGTATGTATGTGTTTCAGTAAGCTAATGCTAAATCAATCTAAGCTTCTAAAAAGAATTGGTAATATTCTTGCTAACTTAAATCGGTTGTGTGACTTTTTACAGACGATGAGGACTTCACATCATCCGCCGGCTTTGGCGCGGACGACAGCGAACGACGTATTATTGCATTAAACTCGGCGCAACCCGTGAAATATTGTAACAATCGGATATCAACAGCGAAATATAAGTGAGTATTACTGATAACGGGTTTTCAATTGATTGACACAGATGGCCAAGCGATTAATTTAGAAATGTTGTTGAGCTTCTCAGCTACTCATTATCAATTAAATGGCTATATCAATCATTTTCATAACTGACATTTGTCAACCTATTGAAATAACGGAACAAATGGAACAAGAAACAAATTAGCAAGAAACAAATGATAGCAAAAACTATTTAACACTTTAACAAATAAGCCTGGCTGCTCGCTTTCGCTGCTCGACATGTAAATAATTTGCGCAGAAATGTGTGCTTTTCTGCAAGAGTTCATTGATAGCTTAATTTTTTTTCAGTATTACAACTGTGTTACTTGTTTTTATATTTTCTTGTATTATTTTTATTATATAATTATTCTACACATATGTAGGTGTAGAGTATTTTAAAGTCAGGGCATTGGACTTTAGCTTTAGCGACCTTGTTTAAAATAGGAAAGTACGGTATAAAGGGCGTGGATATAATAAATAAATTTAAACAAGCATTTAAATGTTATCTCAATTCCTGAAAGTGTTATTACATTAATTCCCCATCGTTTCTACAGTGTTATTAGTTTCCTGCCGTCGTTCCTGTTTGAGCAATTTAGACGCTATTCAAATTGCTTTTTCCTGCTGATTGCATTATTACAACAAATACCGGATGTATCACCTACAGGCCGCTACACCACACTAGTCCCGCTGATATTCATTTTATCAGTTAGTGCCATTAAGGAGATTATTGAGGATATTGTAAGTGTTTTAAGGGTCCGCCAGTCTTTAACAGTAACCAACCTTATTCCATGAATTCATTATCTATAGAAACGCCATCGGGCTGACAATGAAATCAATCATCGTTTGATCGACCGTCTAGAGGTTAGTACCTGGAAAACAGTGCGATGGTCGGAGCTGACTGTTGGGGATATCGTCAAAGTGAGCAACGATACCTTTTTCCCAGCAGATTTGGTCTTGCTGTCCTCCAGGTGAGCTATGCTGTTATTTCAAATTGGGTTTTTATTTATGAATATTTCTGTCTTCTGGGCTTCAGCGAACCGCAGGCAATGTGTTTTATCGAAACAGCAAATTTGGATGGGGAGACTAATTTGAAAATTCGTCAGGGTGTGCCGGCCACAGCCAAGCTACTTGAGACTAAAGACCTACAGCAGTTGGAGGGCACTATTGAATGTGAGCTACCTAATCGGCTTTTGTACGAATTTACTGGCGTACTCAAAGAGTATGGGAAACCGTAAGTGGAGTCAATTAATGCATTGGTTATTTGGCTAACCGCTTTTGATTGCAGAGTCGTTGCACTGGGCAGTGATCAGGTTCTGCAGAGGGGCGCCATGCTCCGCAACACCTCGTGGATCTTTGGGATTGTCGTCTACACCGGGCACGAGACAAAGCTCATGAAGAACTCTACTTCAGCGCCGCTGAAGCGTTCGACGGTCGACAAGCTGACCAACACGCAGATACTGATGCTGTTCATGATCCTAATTTCCCTGTGCATTACCAGTGGTCTGTGTAGCTTGTTTTGGACCAACAAACACTTCATGACGGATTGGTATTTGGCTTTGGGCGACCATAAAAGCAAGAGCCTTGGCTACAATCTGCTGACCTTCTTTATCCTGTACAACAACCTTATACCCATATCCCTTCAAGTGACTCTGGAGTTGGTGCGTTTCTTGCAGGCGATTTTCATCAACTACGACATTGAGATGTATCACGAGGAATCGGACACGCCTGCAATGGCGCGTACATCCAACCTGAATGAGGAGCTGGGCATGGTGAAGTACATTTTCTCCGACAAGACGGGCACGCTGACCCGCAATGTGATGGTGTTTAAGAAGTGCTCGATCGCCACACAGATTTACGAGCCAGAACGAACACCATCAGAGTCGTTGCTGGTACAGAACATAATCAGTAGGCACGAGAATGCCGAGGACATTGAGGAATTCCTGACACTGTTGGCTGTGTGCCACACCGTTATACCAGAGAAAAAGGAGGACGGCACCATCATCTATCATGCAGCCAGTCCCGATGAACGCGCTCTGGTGGATGGGGCTCGCTACTTTGGCTATATTTTTGATACACGCACACCCGAGTATGTCGAGATCAATGCTCTGGGCGAGCGAAAGCGGTACGAGGTACTTAATGTCCTGGAGTTCACATCGACGCGCAAGCGCATGTCGTTGATTGTGCGCACGCCCGAAGGAAACATTAAGTTGTTTTGCAAGGGCGCCGATTCGGTTATTTACGAGAGACTGGCGGCACGGGATCAGGCCTATCGCGAGACAACACTGCAGCATCTGGAGGAATTCGCATCGGAGGGTCTGCGCACATTGTGCCTGGCAGTGACCGAAATCCCACCGGAGGTGTATGACGAGTGGCAGCAGACCTACCACAAGGCCTCCACGTCGCTACAGTATCGGGAGCGCAAGGTCGAGGACGCGGCCAACCTTATCGAGAACAATTTACGCCTATTGGGTGCAACTGCCATCGAGGATCGCCTGCAGGACGGCGTACCCGATACCATTGCTTCCCTATTGGATGCGGGCATTTACATTTGGGTGCTGACAGGCGACAAGCAGGAGACGGCCATTAATATCGGCTACTCCTGCAAGCTGATTTCGCATTCCATGGACGTTATCATACTGAACGAGGAGAGTTTGGACGTAAGATAATACACGTTTGGGAGGAGGAGTGGAAAGCAGTATCTGATTTGTTTATTTTTTTGCAGGCTACACGCGATGTTATCCATCGGCATTCGGACGAATTCAAGCATTCTACGGCAAAAGATGTGAACGTGGCCCTTGTCATTGATGGGAAGACGCTTAAATATGCGCTAAGCTGCGACTTGCGTGGTGATTTTCAGGAGCTGTGTCTTATTTGTCGCGTCGTTATCTGCTGTCGGGTCTCGCCCATACAGAAGGCTGAGGTCGTAGAAATGGTTACGCAGAGCACCAAAGCCGTAACGCTAGCGATTGGCGATGGTGCCAACGATGTGGCGATGATACAGAAGGCTAGCGTTGGCATTGGCATTTCGGGCGTGGAAGGTCTGCAGGCGTCGTGTGCCTCCGATTACTCCATTGCCCAGTTTCGTTTCTTGAAGCGTCTGCTGTTGGTGCACGGTGCTTGGAACTATGCGCGCATAAGCAAGCTGATCCTGTACAGCTTCTACAAGAATGTCTGCCTCTATGTCATTGAACTCTGGTTTGCCGTCTATTCGGGCTGGTCGGGCCAGATTCTGTTCGAGCGCTGGACAATTGGTCTGTACAATGTGGTGTTTACGGCTCTCCCACCGTTCGCCATCGGCCTCTTCGAAAAGTTTTGTACGGCCGATACTATGCTGAGGTATCCGCTGCTGTATAAGCCATCACAGACTGCCCAGCTCTTTAATGTGAAGGTGTTTTGGATTTGGATATGTAATGCGTTGCTGCATTCGGTATTCCTCTTCTGGCTGCCCATAGTTGCATACAAATCGGAGAACATTTGGGGCGATGGAAAGACGAGTGATTACCTAATGCTGGGCAACATTGTGTACACGGTAAGAATGGAGTTTCCTAAAGTTTAGAACTAGGAATGCATTTTTTTTCGTTGCAGTATGTGGTGGTTACGGTTTGTCTGAAAGCGGGCCTGATTACCAGTTCCTGGACGTGGCTAACACATGCCGCCATTTGGGGATCAATTGCGCTTTGGTTTAGCTTCGTTCTCGTCTACAGTCACTTTTGGCCAACTTTCAACTTTGCAACCAACTTTGCCGGCATGGACATTCAGTTGTTCTCGACACCCGTCTTCTGGTTGGGCCTGCCACTCGTGCCCATAACAACGCTGCTCATAGATGTGATCTGCAAACTGTACGTCATTGCATAACATATTTGTATTATTCTGCGGGGACTTACCCTTTTTCTTCTTCAGCATTCACAACACAGTTTTCAAAACACTCACCGAAGCGGTGCGCGAAACAGAAATCCAGCGAAACGATCCCGAACAAGTCATGAGCGAGTCGCGCTCTTCGTAAGTATTTTAAAGATCAAAAATGCATACGCGAATTTATTTTCTTGCAATTGAAATGATTGGCATAGCAATCGTCATTGTCTTTTAATTCAATTATTGTTTTCCTGCAAAAACAAAATTGAACCGAACACAACTTATTTTTCAATTTGAATTGTTGCGCATTTTTACAGAGTTTTATGTAGAGCTTTTACGTCTTGCTTCTTATATATAACCCTAACATTTGAGCTTCTGAAATTAAAAGCTGCATTCGGTAGCTAACGCTTATTGTAGTTGTAAAAGCGCCCGGAAAAGTGCGCCACCTAATATTCCTTATCACCTGTACAATGTTTCATAGCACGATATTCATTCATAATCGAACATACTTACATACATGGTATGCATGTATGTATGTATATGCATATAGATATGTAAGTATGTATGGTTTTTGTGTAAATTGTTTAAATTGTGTTTGTTGAACTTTTTATGTACGTATGTATGTATGTGCCTAACACTTTTGTTCATAAAAAGCAACAAGACTAATACTTACCACAAGTCTTTAACTAAAGTGCTCACAAGAAAATAACTCCAACTAATCGTAGTTTTTTTGTCTTGCATTTGTTCTGTTATATTTTGAGAGGCCCAGTCCTTCAAGGCTGCCAATTACAATATTTTCCAATACAATACATTTCTTGCATTTCGTTATAAATACATACATACATATTGTTGGCAGGGAGCAGGAATGTGCCAACAAATATTTAGTTGATGTTTGATATACATACATATTATTTTAAAATGTAAAATTCAACACAGGTGCACGCGAAAACTGATACGTGCAAAATATATAAGAAGAAGAACTACATTTGTGATGTACATAAATAAAATCTACATACATATGTATGTAAATATATAAATCTGTAACTATTCTAAGCAGATATTGCATCGAAGATGCTGCTAGAATAGAATATGGGATTGCTATTGGTTGCACTATATAAGTTTTACAATATGCATATATTAGTAGACATTCTTTAATCGAAGCAGTCCTCTTTAAGCAATATTTTCTGTAATTAGTTGTTGTTCTAAAACTACGTAAGCTTAAGCACACAAAAACACTTGTAAACTAATTATAAACTCATTCAAATCGGGGTCATACCAAGAGATTAAACCAGGAAATCATTTGCTTGTCTTAACGATTTTATATTTTACAAAATTACTTACTACTATATATGGTCATCGTAGTTTAGAAGGCATTTGGTTGTACATAGCATAAGATATGAACCCTCGACATCGCCAAACCGAAGCATAATGCATTGAAAGAAACAAACACAATTTTATTGAATAAAGTTCAAATAAAATTAGATTTTTAATTCGAACGAGTGAAACATAGAGACATTCATTTTGTAATTAATTTGTACACTCATTATTGTTGTTTAGAGCAATATTCTCGAGACTGAAGTCCCTAAAATGTAATTTTCTCTCTTCCTCTACCCTTACATCAATCAATCGTCCATCCTCGTCAACCAATTGCCATGCATCACCATTTGCTCATTTCTCTTTTTACGAACCATCGAATTGGAATTAAAAACCGCATTTTTTCAAATTATCCGCAACTAACCCGAATCCTTAAATGCTGCACCCATCAATACATATGCGCACAAAATAAATAAATCAATCAATCAAACAAAAATCCAACAAACGACAAACAAATTATGAAATTGGAAAACTCAAATCCATGCACTAACGCACCAAAGAAAGAGCAGCCAGACTATGATCGGCAGGTTAAGGAACTCCAGCTTCAGATGGGTGTCCCGGCTACACCTCACGGGCTCCGAGCCCGTCCCGCAACTCCGGAAACGCAGCTCCCTTAGCGTGGCGGCCTCTGAGCGGCAGCTACGGGTGGTAAGCTTGGAGTTTGAGGACGACACGAGCGAGTTGCAGCAAAGTCGAAAGCGGCAGCGCTGGCGCGGAGGACGCGACTCTCAGCAAGGCGAGATTGAGGGCGGCGGCGAGCCACTGGAGGACGGAGTTGAAACTAACGCCGCAGGCGAGGCGTCCACTTCCACAACCATGACCACTTTGCACATCTAACTGAGAGGTTTCGCCTTCTAAATATCTATCGATATAAAACATCAAAAGCTACGAAAATGTTTGCAATATTTGGAATAAACTTTCTGTAAATATGTAAATATTTCTGCAACTACGTGAAAACCAGAGCACTTTGTTAGTGGTATGCTCAGGGCAACGAACTCATATCCATTTGTAAATGCAATTGTAAATCGATAACTACCTGTATACTTATACAAGTATTGTAAATGTATTGTCAAGAAACATCTTTATAATTAGGCACTGAATGACTAAAGTTTCAAAAAGCAACTAACAGGCGCAATTAATAAAATCAATTGTACATATACATACCTATATCTATACCCTATATATAAACAATTTAAATGTACGAGTACTTACATACCTACATACACACGCCGACTGTGATATACGCTGCTCTAGCCAACATAATAAATGAACGACTTTATAAATAAAAGGCGTAATTTAAAGCCAATTACTTACAATTAGAGCAGCCACATTTTTAATAATAATATTAGTAATCTGATTCTTAATGATTTATTTTCATGTTTTTACACCTCGAAGCTCTAGCCGGTTAGTGTTGTAAGTTATAAACCATCGAAACGATTGTACTTACCCAGAACATTCCCTCTCCCCTCCCAGCAAATGAGAACGAGAGTTTTCTTCTGTGCCAGTGCATTGCAGATATTGCAAAATATTATATATAACATATATATAAGTAGTTAGTGCTAGTGTGAAATCAAAGTTAACACCAACTGTAATTCTGATGAATTGTAATCATTAAAATAATGCTCATCATAATGGTACCCATATCAATGAAATGGAAATTCAAATTATGTTAAGCCACGGTCAAATTTGCAAATATTTGCAGACAAACAAGTTTGTTAAAGACTAGAATTTCTTGTTAGTATTCGGAGTTCTGATTAGTCTATGTTGAAACAGCACTATGTTTATTTGTAAGCACATTATTTGGATGTCTGACCACAATGCTCGAAATTCTGGCTGATGAGCTGATTTTGAAAACCCCACACCAAGTTGCTTAGAAGTCCATAAAATGAAATGTTTCCCAAAATAAATATGAATATGCGGAGAATTTAATAAGAAAATTGCATTACCTGTAATTAAGTCGTTAACATAAGAGTACAGCATTATAAATATGTTATTTAAATATTTAAAGTTAATACAATTATCAATCAAAGAAATGAAATAAATTCGTCCACGATTTGTCTTAACGAGTTTGTAATTTTCTACTCTACTATATACACACTGTTCTAAGCTAATCGAAACCAAACTGGCTTTTTATATTGCTGTTATGTATTACTGTCGTGAATCATGAATAAGTGTGTTGTTTTTATACATGTGTATATCCATGTGATTAGATTAGCTAGGTACTAAAATTTGTTTTAAGTAAATTGCTGCTGCAGGCATTTTTAACTCTGAATTAAGAAATATACTTTAATTACATTACTCTACATACTATTAATAATCGTATTGTGTATTAGTTAAGAGAAGCACAAAATATATGTATGTGTGTACATCCTGTTGAATTAAAGCCAGACTGTTTTCAAATACCAACTCACAATAATATTAAAAAAAGGCTTAGGGATCGAAACGTATCAGTTTTCAATACGCACCCACAGCCCACCCACCACCCACCTATATGTGTAATGCAATGCTATGTTGATCGTCTTCACTGTGTTTTGCATGCCACTCTGTTGTCCAACGATCCAAGTGCACCCAAAAAAGGCTCCTCAAGGGCCCTGCTCGCTGCACCGATAACTGAAAGCTGATGCTGATTCAGACACCGATTGTGTTTTTGTCGCAATTAAAGCAAATTATTATTTCAACTACTTATCATCCTAATGATAAGACTGTTTTTATGATTTCAACTAAAACATATAACAATAACAACTACAACCAGAGACATACATACATATGTATGTATGTATGTATGTATGTATGTATTTGTGTTTGAAATATTTGCTAAACTTCAATTCTCGCGTTTATTTATGTGTGTGTGTGCGCGCAGTACGATGTATGCCTTGGGATCGATTATTCGGTGTAAGTAAATCGTCAAGAAAATAGTTAAATAACACACACACTCATACACTTACACACTCACAACTCACTCACTCACTCACTCACTCACACACACACACACACACAAACACACATTACAACATTGCATTCGTGCCGCAAGTAATTGGTTTGAAAAGGTTTCTGCAAATTGCTGGAGCCATGAGCCCATGAGTGCGGTCACTATTTTTCTCCTCTAATCAGTGTCATTGTCAATGGACAATTGTGTTTAATGAAAGGATAATTGCACACTGCACTCATGGTGCTGCTGGTTATCGTTTAACTCATTCACAATTCCTCATCGAGGCGTTTCCATTCAACCTCCTAAGTGACTCAGCTAGAAAGTATTCAAAGATTCCGCCACTCTTCTTCCGTTAGCTCTTCCAGAACACGGCTGAAATAGATAGTTATTAGCTATTATTACTCTAAAAAAATTTAAAAAAATAAAAAAAACTATTTACAATTTAAAAGGTAGTTCAATTGAAATATTTTGAATCCTCAGTTGTGAAATCTAAATTACCTTTTTAGTACACAAAAATGACTCCCAGCAATTATTAAAATCAAATTCCTTATTCGTCTTTGGTATGTACTGGATAAAAACCCTTAAGTAATTAATTGTCAGTCAAGTTTTCGGTTTTATTTTGTACTTAGCGCTCAATCTGAAACTGCATGTTCCCACCAATTTTCTTTATAATTTGCCGACTTTATTAAAGCCAGAGTTTCTTGTAGTCTATACACCTTATGAAAATACACCGCATGAAAAGCCCTAGAATTACAATTATTTGCCCGTGTACACCACTTTTTTTATGACCTTCAATTGGTTTAGTTGCAAAAAGTAAATATGTTTTCGACTCTTTTAGACAAAACCAAAATGCTAACAATTCAAAATTGAAAATTATGTCCTTTTGCGAATGATTTTCCTATAATAAAACGTACGTTGAATTGTAATTCCTGCGTGCTCTCCCCTCAACAAAACAACAAAAATACTTAACTAACTTCACAGATTCACTGAAACTGCGAGATTGCTACGCAATGTTTTTACGCGTCGGGCCAACACGAGGGTCGAAACGGAACTAGAACTATCGCGTGAGTACAACAGCATTTAAGTACCCAGCAGTACCCAGCAATATATATGGGGTATACGTGTATAATAGAGTCTGTCTCGTACTGATGGTCTGCAAATGGTCCCCCAATTAGCTGGCCAATGATTGTGCATTTAATTGGTTGTGGGGGCTCTGACTAGCCAAATACGATATTGATAATGCCGCAGCCATAAATATTTAAACAGCCTATATAGACGTGTGTTCACCATTAGATTGTGATTGCGGCAGATTAGGTTTATTCATTATAGATTTCATGTCTAAGCTTGAAATGCCTTCAACTTGAGTCGGAAAGCAAGACACACAACAGTCATCACAGAAACACGCCAACCAGACATCCACCCGCATCGCAATTAGATGGAATTTCTGATTGAATCTAATTTTGTACCTCCCCATCCCCATTCCCAGATGGATATGCATTTTCACAAGAGGAAGGAGGCGCGGTGCCCCAATCTTTGGTTATACGCGCCTACGACACAAATTTGCCAAAACCGGAGGGCAACTAAGATGTTTGATTACCGGACGGCTCCGTATACCTCGGGGACTTCGCAGCAATCGATTGCCGTGCAGCGTCGATTCAGTTTGGAGCAAAACCAACAACTGATGTAAAAGGGCCAAAGAGAACTATAAAACTAAACAATTACAATTTAGTGAAACTTTCAATTATATAAACGTAAGCGATATTTGCAGTCATTCAGGAAATGAAATGGAATCAAGAATTTTTGCTACTTAGGCCAACACGAAAGTAACATTTAAACGCGTGTATTCATTACTTAAATACATACACGCAATGGTCAAGTCTTATTATTATTATTATTGCAATTATCATTTTTTTATAAAAGCCTACTAAATAAAGCCTTAATATTAAGTATCAGTTTTTATAAAAAAAAAAAATTTAAAAAAACTAAAAAACTACAACCAACCGAACGAGTAAAAGTAGAAATGAATAAAAGTATTGTATTAGGACTAACATATTTTCAATGCAAACGCCTTTCTTTCGTCCAATTACAAAACTCGCATTATTTGAACCAGAAATTCATATCTTGAAATCATAGATCAGAGATTTGTAAGAATTGTGTAATTTGTTAAGTGCCGTTAAGTGTTATTCGGTTTCTAAGTCCACACACATTATTTACATACTATTTTCTATATGTTCTGTTAAATCGGTAGAGGGTAAATCTGTTTCCTTTTAATTCTATAGAAATGGTAAACCATCTCGATCCTATGCAGTTTTATGCTTACTTTGTGATACCAAACAAAATAAGGACACTAACATAGCCCGCAATCCTAAAGTTTTTCACCTTCTCCCAAAAATTGGTGACGTCTAGCTGCAAGCGCTTTTCGTAACTCTCTCTCGAAACTAACAACTTTAAGCTACTAAGAACATTTGTACCTACTAGAACTTCTAACTAGCATTCTACAAACACACACATATGTTATACATACATACATACATACATACTTATATATACGTACGGATATTGATGGACACTTATTAGATTCATTAAGGTTCTCAACTCGACATACAGACAGACATACGAGTATGTGTATGATAGAATACATACATATTATATAAACCACATCCTGTCATACATATTTACATACTATACTATATTTGGTATTAACGTGTCCGCAGAAGTCGTGCATTTTTTTATACTTATCCTGTTTGAAGATAAGCAGAATAACTCGTAACGTATTTCATGAAACGCTTATACATTGTATTTTTAAATGTGAATTTATTAAACCTTACGGAATTACATATTTAACAATTTACTAAATACAAATATATGGATATTTATATAGAAAACAAACATTTGCTTTGTTTCAATTTCATTTGTTCGGAACCCTACAATTTGGATTTAAGCTCCAGATTGGACAACAGCAGCTGCAGGACATCGTCCGCACAGCCCCAGGCCAAGGTGACGCCACTGCCGCCGTGTCCATAGTTGTGTATTAGCAGCTTATTGCCTCTGCGCTCGGCCTCGAGGCGTAGCTGCCTTCGTCCTGGTCGCAGGCCCACCCAGTCGAACAGGTGCTGGGCGTTTGCCAGGCCCGGCACGAGTTGCCGGCAGCCATTGATGATGAATTGCTTATCCTGGGGGCACACCTGCGTGTTGTAGTCTCGCTCCTGATGTGTGCCGCCCAGGACGACGGTGTCGGTGCTGCGGCAGATCATGCAGACTATCAGTAAAGCTATTCGTTTCTATTAAAGGGATAAAGACTCATACTTGGGTATTATGTAGTTGCCCACATCGCTCTCGTCCAGCACCGCCTGATATAGCCAATTGGCCTTGACCCGCGTAACCTGACCGCGCACCGCATACATCTGCCCATCGCCCAGGAGCTCCTCTGAGCCCAGGCCAGTGCAATTGACAATCACATCAAATGTCGAGCTGCGCACAAAGGCCTCCAAATCGGTGACCTTTCGTCGCTCAACACGACCCCCCTCCCGTGCAAAACGCTTCATCAAATAGGGCAGCAGCTTTCTTGGCTCCGATGTATAGGTAATAAAGGACAGGCCAGAACTGGAATATATCACCGAAGCCATGAATTGATAATGGTTTGTATAATCCCACTTACGTATATTTCACTGTCCTCTCTTTATTGTAGACAGCCAATTGGTCGGGTGTCAGATCCACAGCTCCATAGACAATATCCCGCCAGAAATCCTCGACGTGTGTATTCGTAGCAGTTGTCAAGCGCACGCAGGGCAGCAGACATACGCCCGCCTCCCCGGCATCCTCGCTCAACCAAATCTCCTGCAGAAAGCAATGCATTCCCTTCGACCATTGGCTAAAAAGGCAATAGGTAGTCATAAAACACCACTATGCACATTATTTTCTATTTCTATTTTTTTGTTCGAAAATTCCAAATGATTCCCTAAGTTTCTAAAACGTTTTTAGTTTTTGTTTGGAAATGGTTCTCTCTTCATAATATACATACATACATAAGTACTTGATAGTGACTTGGGTACTTACTGAACCTTCGACTGCGGTGTGCCGCCCAGTAAATAAGGCCCCCACAGACCGGCCGAGCCGTCGCCTGTTGTATTGGGCGTGAACTCCTCAGATAGCACAGTCACCTGTACGGGCGTCTTTAGCACATTTTTGAAATGCTCTAAAATTTTTATAGCACTGGCGATGCCGTTCACACCCGCCCCAATAACGCCGATCTGCAGCATGTTGTCGTTGAGACGAGCACACAAAAACTGGGATCGAGCTCCACAGGTCTTATAGCTGGGGGCACTAGTGTTTCCTTATCACTTTGAATTATTCTAGCACTCGTGCTTACTGATAACTAAAACCGAATGGTTTGGAAAATAACACCCGGCGATAATTGATAAAGCAGCTTGTTTTCTCGTCATTAAGAATGCACTGTGCAGAGTATTGATAATTCCTTTCCCCAAATGATCGGTCACGAATATTTTAATTACAATTCCTGGAATAACTCATTGTGTGAGTTGGGTATAAAAACAAGACATTTAAAAGAAATGGTGACTTTATAGCTCGAATTTAGGAAAAACAAGGAAGGAATGCTAAACTCACACTCACACCCCACAAACAAAAAACATTTTTTTTTTTAAATTAATTTAATTATATTAATCAAAAAAAAACACAAACTTGGTAATTCTAGCTCTTATACTTTCGGAGATTTTTGCGTTCATGCAGACGGACATGGCTATATTGACTCGGCTTGTCACCCTGATGTGTTACATACATTCCCACAAAACTAGCATACACTTTTACCCTTTGGGTATAGGGTATAAAAATGATCAGTTGTACTGCTCTTCTGGCCAAGGTCGAACCGGCAAAGCGTCGTAATCGAACCAAATCCGCGCCGCAAAAATGGATGGGGCTACTTCGCTTCGCTCGTATGATGATGCCGTTTTTAAAGTTCGCCGGTTCCACACCAAATACGAGTCTCGCTGGTGTGCAATACCAGGCGATCATAAATCAGCTGTAGGTCGATTAGCAGTAGTAAACAATGACACGTGCGTGACAAAACTGCTGACTTTGCTGTTTGCTTACATATGTTTATTTCCCAATGCATTTATGTGCATTTGTCTCTTTTGCTCTTGCGGCTGAAATCGACACGCCCCATTTGACAGTTGCTTTGTCTTGCGTCGTTTGCTATCTACTTATTTGTGTACATTGACGTTTGCAATGCGTGTATATTTATCTCTTTCGCTCTTTAAGTTAAAATCGACGCGTCTGACTTTACAGCTGCTTATCTTGCGTCGGCTGATTTCTATTTCTTTCGCTCTTGAAGATTTGATCTGCACTGGCAATTTACTTGCTGATGGTATTAATATGCTTCCTTTCATTTATGATTGCCTGTTATTGCACGTAAGTCTGACTTGCATTTTGTATGAATCGGGGACTCGATTCCGATTGCCCCAGCTCCATACAAAATGCGAGTTTGAGTATACTGGGCGACCAGGCAAACATAACAGATAGCAAGGCAGCTGAGATCAGCAGCGAGCTACAAACAGCTGTGAGTCAAGCAGCATGTGTGAAAAAGACGCATCTACTTGCCCAATTTGTATGTATATGCGTCTCTTTCTTATTTCAAATTAATTGTCTTGCTATCATCTCTGTTCGCCTAGTCGCCCATCAAAGTCAAACTCGCATTTTATATGGGAGATTCGGAACCAAAAATCTTGCCAGCTTCATACAAAATGCGAGTCTGGTTTGGGTAAATTACCAGACAATCATAAGTCATCGAAAGCATTCAACAAGTAACTCAGTCCAAACCCCACTCTCTCATTTTATATTGAGCTGACTCACAGCTGGTTGGTTGGTGGCTCGCTGCTGATCTTAGCTGCCTTGCTATCTGTTATGTTTGCCTGGTCGCCCAGTATACTCAAACTCGCATTTTGTATGGAGCTGGGGCAATCGGAATCGAGTCCCCGATTCATACAAAATGCAAGTCAGGCTTACGTGCAATAACAGGCAATCATAAATGAAAGGAAGCATATTAATACCATCAGCAAGTAAATTGCCAGTGCAGATCAAATCTTCAAGAGCGAAAGAAATAGAAATCAGCCGACGCAAGATAAGCAGCTGTAAAGTCAGACGCGTCGATTTTAACTTAAAGAGCGAAAGAGATAAATATACACGCATTGCAAACGTCAATGTAAACAAATAAGTAGATAGCAAACGACGCAAGACAAAGCAACTGTCAAATGGGGCGTGTCGATTTCAGCCGCAAGAGCAAAAGAGACAAATGCACATAAATGCATTGGGAAATAAACATATGTAAGCAAACAGCAAAGTCAGCAGTTTTGTCACGCACGTGTCATTGTTTACTACTGCTAATCGACCTACAGCTGATTTATGATCGCCTGGTATTGCACACCAGCGAGACTCGTATTTGGTGTGGAACCGGCGAACTTTAAAAACGGCATCATCATACGAGCGACATACTTCCCGTTTGCTCCGCGTAGTAAATTTTTGCGGTCGAGACACATATGCTTTCGAGACTTATGCGGTAATTCCACCTTCCATGACGACTTGCACAAATGCTGCCTCACAGGATATTGCAATGTTGTTTCCAAAAGGATATCATCCTTTGCGCAAGCCTTGTGTGCACTTTTCAGCTGCTTATTCTGGGGATGCTTGGGTGTTGTGTTAACGAACGACAGAGAGAATAAATGGGTGTTGAAAGTAAAAGATCTGACAAAAGATGTGTTTACAATATTAATTATTTATTTGCTATCAACTAATTGGTACATTCAATTACATTAAATATAGTAATACATATTTATAAATTGTATTTTTATTTTAGCATTCAACAAATTCTCTTACTTAAAAAAATCCAAAAATGTATATATTTGTAATGTAAAATGTTGGGTATTTTGTGGGTTTGCTTTTGTTTTCAAAACAAAAATAAAAGCTTTGCTCAAAGTGTATTACAGGACTCCTCTAGGTCGGTCCCAAAAGGCTAAGGCTGCGTCTCACCTTCACTGCACAAAGTGGAGAAATTGGCTTTTGATTTTGAGAAAATTATAAAGACCAACACACAAACGCGTGATGCTTTTAAAGGCAATACAATTTTTCTGGTTTTCATTGTTTGTTGGGACAGAATCGACATGCTCCCTATGTGTTTATTTTGTTGCTACCTTTTTTTTCTTTATGGCTCTCGTCTCGTCGCTACATTTAAAAACAAACAAGAGTAACATTTTTACCGCTCTAAACTACATACATCGAGGAAGAGTACGAAGAAGAGGTCCCTACTACTAATCCAAGATATCGGCCAAAGCTCTGAAATTCTGGTCGTGCATCAAATGCATCCTTGCCACTTATTTTAAGGTCTGAGCTACCTCCAAGACCATGTTCTTGGCATCACCAATAATTACTCATCAACTCAATACCATTCGATCTCGCATTAAAATCGTCAGATGGGCTCATTAAATACATATGTATAGTATATAGTACGTTCATTTTTTGGGGCACATTAACATATCAAGTATTGTTCTAATTATGTATAGTATGTGGGTATGTATGTATAAGCGTATATATATATGTATATATATATATATATATAGCCGTTATTTGTTATTTATTTGTGCTAGATCAAAATATTTATTTAGTTATATACGTGTATGGTTTTCCTTTTCTTTTCATATAAGTATATTTGTATATAAATATAATTAGTTGTTAGCGAAAAATATCAACATTTACATCAATAGGTTGCTCCTTTATTTGTATTTGTTTCTGTTGTGAGTTAATCAAATGGAATAGACGCGTATTATATTTCATTATTTAATGGAAAGCTTATTTCAATCCCAATACTATATAATAGACCTTTATGCGTAACACCAAGACCGTGTGCGAGTGTGTGTGCGCGACAGGGTGGGAGAAAGTGTGTGTGGGGGGGCGGGGAAACTACACACACAATATTTATATAAGCAGTAGAAATGCTCTGTCTACACAGTGTTCAACGAGAAATAGAGACGCCACCAATTCAATTGGCCAAAGGCGTGCTTTCATATATGTACTTGTATAGGTTATATATGAGTGTACATACATATATATAAATATTTATAAAAAACAAACAAATACCAAGAAGTCGGCGGTTATATCCCCCGTCAAAAATGCGCGCCCCTTACAAACTTAATGCTCCGACTCGCCGCCAATGGTGGTCGAATTTCCGCTGCTGCCGGCGGGCGTGGTCGGTGGCAAAGGCGTCGGCGTTGGTGTCAGCGATGTATTGGAAACGGCATCGATTTCGTCCTCAAATTCTGCATCAGCCGCCAGCAGTATGGTCCTGATGTCAGTTGGAGTTTCCTATAGCCAATAAAATAAATATACACATATTTAGAAATATTCTTTGGGAATCTCTCTCATACAAATGATAAGGACATATGAACAATTAGTTCCGCTTAATTTCTATATAATTTTCAGATAATAATAATAACAAGGGCAGAAATTAAGCGAAACATATGTCTGAGATGAAATGCAGAATACTAATTTTTGGAAATCGTTATTAAAATAAAAAACAACATTAAATAATTGAGAACGCTACTATAGCAAATAAATACATACAAGTATATAGATTATCCAACTTAAAACAGACCACACGATGACTGATCCCCTTTTGGGAATACACAAACAAATAGTAAAGTTCATCGATCGATATTGCGTGATAGCTGAATATCTGTTCTATAAAATCTGTTATACTTATAGATCTAAATGACTTGGAAGCATATCACTAGTGCCAAAATAGTTTCCGGATAACCTATATTTGTCACTGCATTGAAACCTCGGATTTGTTCTTATCTATCGGATTTGTTCTTTTTTTTAATAACTGACTTTTATAAAATGTCGTATTTTATTTCCTTACTTTAAGAATTAACAAATATATAGTAATGAAATAAAATCTAAGCTAGATAAGGGGTCATCAAAATATTTTATATATAGTACATACTTATTTTTGTAGAAATCACCAATATTTTAAAGATCTCTATAATCTTGATTTGAATAATTCTTTATTTATAAAAGTAGTCATCAGGTTTTCCTGAATTTTTCTTGTTTTTAAAGTTTGCCTAGTTCGCTTCGTCTAAGCTTATGGAGTTACTTACTACTACCATTAAGGGTGTGATAGATTCATTGGAAGTCAATGGAAGAGTTTTAATGAAATTAGTTTTTATCCTTTTAGGATTGTTTATTTGTGGAAAAGGCGTACCTTTGTTGCATCAACTCGATTACGTTCATGCATCGCACTCAGCAGCTCTCGCAAGTGCTGATTCTCTTTGCGCAACCGCTCGCGTTCCATATCCCGTTCGTTGATCTTGGGCTATATGGAGAGAGAAAATATGAATTGCTGAACATATGTTTTTGGTGGATGTGGGTGATTTTTATGTGGCATACCAAGAGCAGCGAAATTTGTTCGTTCAGCACGCTGACAATGTTACTGAGCGCGTGGCATGGCACGCTCGGCTCCAGGGAGCTGGCGTGTAGCAAGCGATTGGGTCCGCAGGTGGTCCCGGTTCCGGTGGATGTTGTGGCACCAGGGGCCTTAGTAGTGGGCGACATGGGCAACAGCAGTGGCTGTGCCGTTTGTGTTGAATTGTCAATCATGGAGAGCGTTACATGCGCCTTGTTCAGTGCGGCCTGCAGGTACAAAATAATAAGTATATTCGAGTATGGATGATATTGGAATTATTGGCACTTACCAAAGTATCATAGACATCATTGAGTTCAATATGCTTGCTGTTGGTACTGTTCGCTGTATTTTCTGCAGTTCCTCCCTCCTCCAAAGCTGCGGTGGTGCTGGTGCTGATCTCCTCACTCTTGAAACTTTGCGGCTCGGCCGTGGATGTTGTTACTGTTGTTGTTGTTGTTGTGGAGAGCGTGACATGCGGCTTGGGTGCGACCTGCAGGTAAACAAATAAATATAAAAATATACGGATGATATTGGAATAATCTACTTTCTGCCATCATTCGTCGCACTTACCAAAGTATCGTAGACATCGTTGACCTCGATATGCTCGCTGCTGGAACTGTTCGCTGCCTCCTCCACATTTGTGGTGCTGGTCTCTAGAATCTTGTGACTTTGCGGCTCGGCTGTCGAAGGTGGTGCTGCGACTGTTGTTATGGTCGTGCTGTCAGCGGTTGACTCCACAGCCTCAACTGTGGCCATGACATCGTGGACACCTGCGGCTGCCTCAACTTCCGCAAGACCCTCCGTTTTTATTGTCTTTACCTTTTCAGCAATAGCCTCGGCAACAGCCTCTGCTCTTTCTGCGTCAACACCAGCATCGGCAGCAGCATCTTCCACAGTTGTGGTTGGCTCCTTCTCCAAGTTGGACGTCTCACCGGTAAGTGCTTTATGCAACTCATCTGCGGATTCTTCGGGAATGCTATCGGCGCTAATGGTGCTTTGGCGTTTGATCAGCTCAGGGCTGTTGCTCTGGCCACTTGCGTTGTTGCTGTTGGATAGAGCTGGTTGTTCTGCGTTGTTGTTGTTGTTGGGGGGCGACTTGAAAGGCGCCAATGGTGTGCTGGGCCCTGACGGCGCCGATGGCGACTTGGCCGGTATGGCCGGCAAGCGCAGCTCATCAATTTCGCAGTAGCCGTCGTCATCTTCATGTATCGCCACCTCATCTACCACCACGGGTGTATGGAGCTTGGGCATGGCCTTTGATTTGGGCGTTTGCTGCTGTGCTGGCTGCTTGTTTGGAGGCGGCAGCGGCGGCGGTGGCGGCGAAGAGGCGGAGGACGAATGCACGGTAGACACGGACGCTGGTGTCGCTGACTTGCGCAGAAGTTTCTCTTTCTCCTTTCCGTGGCACTGATCGCAGATGGCAGTCGAGACTGCCGATATTTGTTGCTCCGGGGTCACATGCATGTACTCGTTGAGGACCTTAGTCAACGATTGGACCTGATCGTATGCGGCCAGCGCAATGTCTGCACTGTCTTTGGGAGCTTCGGGCATCATAGCAATGTCGACAATCTCGTTAAAGTGCTCCACGGGCAAGCGGAAGATATCACAAATAATCTTTTGCTTCTCCAGAAGACCATCGCGTATGGCGGCGTCTAGGCGGCGCAATTTCTCGCCCGGCGTCAACACCGGTTCGGCGGTGTGGGCTGGACTAATGCTGATCTGTATGGCCGTGGGGTCTACCAAGGGCGATTGCATGAGCAGCGTCCGCGTGTCGTTGGAGTTATTCGAGCAGACTATGCTCGCGCTGTCCCGTTTCGAGGGCCCACCCACCAGACCGTAAGTGGAGGAGCGCTCTTCATTCGACTCGCCGCTGCCATTGCCATTGGCATGACGTGCAGATTGCGTGTGACGCAAAGCCACGCCATTCAGATCCAAACCAGCTCCACCAGCTCCATAATGGTTGTTGTTGCTATTGTTGATGGCCTCACCACAACTGCGCGTGGACATGGTGCGATTAATCGCGCCCGTCTCATTGTGACTGAGTCTCTGCTTGGCCGCTGCGCTTGTCAAATTGAAGTAACTGCCGTGGTCACCTAGGGAGCTGGGCGTGCTCTCCCGTCGTCCATTTCGTAGCTGTACGCCACCATCGTAGCTGCTATTGGCCAGGGGTGCTGCGGTTGCGGTTGCCACCGGCAACAGCGGCGCCAGTGGTGTTGTTGTGACGGTGGCTGTCGCTGGTTGTGGCATGCGCTCGGGCGTCAGCTCCAGCGACTCCTTGGTATTGGAATGCGGTATGGTGGCAATGGCGGGATCATCAACAGTTGTGTCATGGTTGTTGGCGTTCTTGGAGCGCGGCTTGTACTGTTGGGCGGCTGCATCCGATATATGCTTGAACCATCTGCAAAATAAAAGATCAACGAAATATTGAAACAATCGCCAATTTGTTGTTGAGGAGTGTGCGCGAGTAAGTGTTCGGTCGAATCATATTTGCAGTATCACCTGGACACCAAGGACGCGCGTCGACCGCTGTGGCTGGGCGTGGCATTGCCCGCATTATGCCCATTGCTGGAGATCTCATTGAAGCTGCCACGACGACGGTCCTTTTTGCTTTTGCTGGGCGTGGAGGCGGCGCTCTCACTCTGCTTTCCGTTTAGGGTCAGCAGGGCACCATTGCACAGACTTTTCCTCCGCACACCACTAAAGATGTCGTCCGGAGACAAAAAATTCATGGTGTGGTGGTGTGCAACAATTATTGCTCGGAGGTTTTGGATTTTGATTTATTGATCAGTTTGATGCATTATGTTTTTTTTTAATATTTTAATAATCAATGGAATTTTCTGGAGATACATAAAACCGACTTAGTATACTTTTTGCAAAGCCATAATGGGGATGATTATATTGGCAGCCTACTAGCCCGCATTATTATTCGAACAGACTTGTGCAGCGTCCTTCTTAAAATTCTTTGAATTTCTTATATCGGATTCAAATATATAGTAGATTCAAGTAAATTGCATAATTTTCCCCACACAGTTTTTTCTGTGCATCTTGAACTTGTCAAGTCGGCAGTTGTTTGGCAATTTCCACATGGCCATAAAAAGGAAACAGAGACAGAAGCAATGCTGACTAATATATCCTGCTGTGCGAACTGCCGAGAAAACTCTAAAAATAACTAACAGAAAAAGCAACAATAATAACACGGAATAAGAACAGGATTGCTTGAAAGCAAGGCATATAGTAGATAGGCTGTTGCGATAGGAAATAAAATACAACAAGCGTCGCAATCAAAGTTATCCCCCCCTTTTTTTGGGCCGCAGACGATGCCCATAAAGTCAGCTTTATGGAGTAGAAACAAGCGTCGAGCAGTATTGTATTCATAAAAATGGCACGCAAAAATTGGGGATTGGGATTGGGCGACGAGATGGCTCTATGGCTGGGAAAAACTCATTAG
Source organism: Scaptodrosophila lebanonensis (assembly GCF_003285725.1). NCBI lineage: Eukaryota > Metazoa > Arthropoda > Insecta > Diptera > Drosophilidae > Scaptodrosophila > Scaptodrosophila lebanonensis. The sequence goes on from NW_022060529.1 coordinate 401,329, forward strand.
TGGAAATTGGCAGTGAATTATTTAGGCGGATTACGCGAAAAACTTTGTAGGCAATTAAAATTAGTGCACCCGATATACAATACTCTGGAAAATACAAACGGAATGCGGCTCCAAAGTAGCTCGAGCGTGTGAGTAACATAAGCTGAGCGGAGCATCCGAGCAACAAGGTCAAAATATATAAGAATATACATATACATATATGCATAAATATTCTCAAACATATGAACAAGTAGTGCGCGTGTTGAGGAACGCGCAGTTGGAAACAAACAGTTGATGATGAAAGGGCTGGCGAATGCCGCCCTAGGTGGTGGAACTTAGGGTATGTCGGAGTTATGGAAGCTGCTCATCATCAATAAATTAAATTATTCACTCAAATTCTTATACAGATAAAATATTCCTTTCTCGCTATCTTAGAATTATGAGATCTTCAACATTAGTTTTTGAAGAAACCTCTGTCAGGCAAAGTAAAACATGCTACATGATTTCAATTGTATCCAAACTATGGAACGGAAACGGGAAAAGATCCGGAAATTTATAAGCAATTTATTTTGTATGCTGGTATCACGAAACAATTTAATTGACGGTTCTTTTATTTACATTGAACTCTTTTTTTTTACTTCCACATTTTCATTATGGGGACACAAATATTTTTGTCTTTCTATTGGCACCTACTAAATCAAAAAGTAATATCTTAATGCGTAATGACAAACCATTCATAGACTTGATTGGCTCATACAATTATTTCATATATAATACTATATTTTCAAAATAAGGAAAACGAGACCCATAAATCATGAATGAACAAGGAGACCATAAATTTCTGATGACAGAAAAAAAACCACGGGAAATTCAAAGAACGCGGTCAAATTTATGAACATTTCCACCTTTATTTTCCATATTGAGCGTGAGAATTCTCTAGACTTAGACGCCGAAAAAAGAACAAATTTTCAGCTTGCTTCGAAATTCGTCAATCGATTTCTGTTTATACTATTGTGCAATATATGTACTATAGGTATGTACATTTTTAACCAAATAAGATGGAAAATTCTGGGGAAAAAATAGTGAAGAAGTTTACTAAAAAGGCAGAGGAATGCGTGGGCGACAAATGGCCCGATGAGAAGTACAACAAAAACATTGCTAATACATTATTCAATTGGATTATTTATCCAAATGCCTTAAATTCAATTGGAAAAATACTAAGTATATACAACTTTGTGTGGAAATCATGAATCAGACGGTTTTTCATGGCATAGCGTTTTCCTGTTTTATTTTATTTTTTGATACCAGAATGTTGTGGGGAACTCAGGACAGGTCAATTAAGATATTGCATTTCCCTTCTGGATCGTACATTTGATTTCCGACATTTCTGAACGGGCACACACTAAGTATATTTAAAAGAAGATTAATTTATGTAGAAGTGAATTTTGAAGTCTGAGTCTGACTTGTGTGTGTCTAAACCTATGATATGGTTTATTAAAACGACACTTAAATACTTTCTTGATGCTGGCATGTGCTTGTTTAATTTACGCACACATACTACAAGTACATGTACATATGCACCAGTATTTACCCGAGCAACGTACATGTTACGGTTTTCAAATACTTTCAAATAAAATGCTGCCGTGCTCCACGAAAGAGCGTATCGAATTCATTCAAAAATGTTTTGGTGTTTACATCCAGACACTTGGTAAAATTTTGAATATAATGCCATTAAATATTTTTCATGTCAAGGCAATTAAAAATGCGCCTTGCACTAAAAAGTTTTGCCACTGTTCGCATTTTTCTCCCACCACTCTTTTGCGTTCTCTCTCCCGCTCCGACCGCCCTCTTCTATTTCTTTTCTAGAGCTTTGTTTTTATATTCTAAAATAGTTTCAGAATCTTGTGCGCGTGTGGGTGGATGTGCCTGTTTGTGTTTTGTTTTGGTACGTATTTTAGTTCTCGATATTTTCGCAACACTCGATGGCAGTAAAATGTTTTTCTCTTTCTATTTGTTGTTATGGGGTTGGCGCCAGCTTTAATTTTAAATTTTGAAGATAAGTGAGTATACTTTTAAGATATATATATTTATTATATATATTTATATATGCATATACACGTACATATATACAAAGTCAACCGCCCGCCCGTGGACAGTCCCGCAGCCATTGACCGCATTTATTATAGCCGCGTGGCCCGGCGTTCGTTTTCCGCCTCCCATTAACCGACCTCCATTCCCCGCTTACTGCCACCATTCTATCGTTAGCTCTTCCTCTTCCTTTCAACAGCTTCATCTTCGTCACCCGGTGGCGAAATATAAATAAATACCAATTTTATTCGCCTGCTGACAATATGGGCAGGCGCGAAGGGTGCGGGGAGCATAAGGAAAGCATAAATCAAGTCTTCCGCTGTACGCGCGCCTTTCGCATTATACACTTTTCAATGCAGTCTATTAGACTAATAATAATATTGTATTGATCGGTTGTAAAAGTCTTTAACTGAAACATTAAAAAGTATGACGATAGCGCTGATCTGCGTACAAAGGAGTCTAACTAAAGAAGACTAAAGAATAATACAAAACCAAGCATGCGATTTGCAGCCTGCTGGCCTGCAGATATTTGAACAATTCTATAGAAATCACTGACTGGGGAGTTTTTTAACAATACAAATAAAATATGTATACCCTTTACCCAAATGATTAAACCCTTTGTCTAACCGAAAAAAAAGAAAATTGCCGCTTTGAGCTTAGAGATAATATTGTATTAAATATTGATATGATTTACTGATCGTTTTGCCAAAGCAATATAATCTTACTGTAGTAAAAAAAACCACATAAATATCTTCTAATTTACAGAAAAAACTCAAATTGAACTAGTAACGAAAATTTTAGAAATTTTAGAATAGACTATGTTGTCTATTCTGCGTCCGCTTGATCTTGCGATTGATCGTGTTTTACCGAAAAATCTGTTCAAATAATATATGTTGATTACAGCTTTTTGTCTTTAGCTCAATCGATTGCTGTCTCTTCGTCTGTGTCTTCACCCATAAGCGTCTCCGTGCTGCCGTTCTTCTCTGATGCGACCGAGTGCATGGTTGACTCTTCACCAGGTTCAGCATTGAGAGCCCTTTGCGCGGCACGTTCTCTGCGCAATTCACGCCTCCTGTTTTGTGCTCTTTGCCTCTCCTCTGCCTGTTGCACTTCTTTCTTCTTTATTAATTCATTATTGGCTTACCAAAAACAAAGGCACTTGGGCAAGTTGATAGAAGAGTTATCAGACTCATCCCCACCTAGATGGGCCTTATCGACAATTGCCTTCAGTGTGCCAGTGGCTTCGAGCTTATCCAGGCGAACGTTTACGGTTTTATTATCATATGTGGTAAAACAAATCTTCCTCGATTTAGGCTTCTTAACTTCCGACATTGCAGTTGTGTTCAAGTGTGAGAAATCAAAACTTGTGCTTATGTTTATATTATATCGTAATAAATCTAAATTGTTATATTTTAGATAGTGCTTTTGTAAGCACTATTAGAGGTCGAATGAGAAATTATATCCTGCTCTCTCTCACTGACAACTTAATTGAATGCTAACTAATAGACATGAAGATTCAGAAAATAAAGCAATTTTGGGATGTGTGTCACCCTCCTGCTCAATTGTAGTGCCCTTTATTTTATTAGGCAGATAAATTTGGCGATATTGAGTCTTGCTTTAACAATAATAGTATTTTATCGTTATAATGAAATAACGCTCCCAAGAATCAAATTCGAGTCTATATCTTCCGAGACAAGACAGTGTAGGACTTTGAAAAGGACTTTCGTCTTACAATTTGTACATAAACCTAAAAGCATTGGAGCGACCTTCAAGTGCCTACTAGAGCTTCGTAAGCTGCCTTTGATTGTACATGCAGACAAATGCTGCTTATAGCAATGTCATGTGCCAAGAAGAACCTTCATCAAGGTTAAGTCAGGCAGCCAGTCAATTAGGGTTTAAGTGCAACAGAAAAGTATATATTTCTTTTATGTTTCGCCCCAAGCCAATAAGACGACGGTGTGGGGGCGTAGGTCGGGGATTAAAATGGAGTGGAGAGGAATGAAAGGCAGACAAGTGACCCATTTTGCATGTGCACAAAACTCACTTTTCAAGTCAAGAGCATCTAACAATGAGCTTCGTGTGTTGGTGTTGCTGTGTGGTAAAATAAATGATTTAGCTTGTATTCTATTGTGTGTACTCTCTGTATGATATACGAGCATTTGTATTCGTAACCTCCTCACATTATTCGAGCATATTGCCCTTCTTCATTGTGCCAAGCCACCAGATGAGTTCAATGGTGCAAGCAAGCTGCTGACAAGCAAATAGTTAAGGACTACAACAAAGCCTCGATTGTGTTTCTGTTTTCAATTTGTTCGATTCAATTGGCCATTGTTGTCATCAGTACTCATATGAACATACATGAGACGAATGTGGTGGGAGCCGACGGCTTCAAATTTGCCAATATTGCACTATCTACGTTTCCAAATATGAAAGGTTTAGTGAAATCAATGGATTTACCTTTAATATGAAAATATTTTGTATGTAAATATCGACAACTATTATTTGGTCCTAGAAACCCAAAATCTGCTGATAATCAGTTCACTTAATTTCAGCAAGTAGGTAAGGAATGTATATCACTAAATTCTGATTAATAGCAAGAATAGAAGAACTCAATTAATTTCTGTTATATCTGTACATTTTGCTGAAAGTCCTGTATTTATTGCAACACTAGAGGATGAGTTTCTAATCACCTGTCGCAGTAAACAGAGAAGGACCCTTCGCATACATACAAGTATTCGTACATAAATATATGTGTGTATTACATATTATTGTGTTTGGGGACAGGGGTGGCTATAGTTGAATGTCCAACGAAGCGGCAGCACTGAACGAAGGAGCAGCAACAAAAACTTTTGCATAGCTTCAGGCTATAAACAGTGTGTGAGAGGAGCATTGAAAAAGGCTACAATAAACAAACAAGCAAACAGCTCCAGGACAGAGTTCATAATTGCCAGCACACGGACAAGATGGCGATGATTATGATTATGGAGAGTAGGAAACATTCCCCCTCTCATAACCCCCCCTCCACCCACATATACACTATTTGATGGAGCTGTGTAGAACAGTTCAGTGAATTCATGCTTCCAAAAAGAGTGTTGTTTCAGTCTCCGCCTTGTTGCTTTCTGCTTTTGTAGCTATTTATATATGCACGAGTCCTGAGGTCCAGCGATGCATTGAAGCAATAGCAGCAGGAGGAGCGCGTGCTCTGATGAACCAAATGAGTCTTATGAGAATGAGGTCTGTACGCGAAACGTTAAAAGAGAATGAAACAAAATCAAAACTCTGTTGAACGAGAACGACCCTGTTTATGCGATTTATTTGCTTCCCATAAATGTGCTGTATTACTTAAGCCTTTCACATTCAATTTGTACATAAATTTTCACAAATCAAATCCAAAGAAACACAACCCAACCTCCCCCCTTCGGGCACCCACAGTCAATGTCGTACAAAATTAAAAGCAGTGCCAAAAAGCAGGCTATGAAATATGAAACTCATGCGGACAACCTCAACCTTTCAAATTGTTTTTTGTCTGTGATTCTTTTGCCTGAGGACGAGGGTTGAGCTTTATGTAGAAATTTTAATAAGGTAATGGACATTAAATGGCATACAAGATATATGTATGTACATATATATTATGTGTATTTTTTATTATTATATAAATTAGATATTCGTAGTAGTTTTCAAAGCCAATTTCAATTAGGCTAAATGTTATTTTGTGTACAGCAACTAAATCCATTCACTTGTCACTAATTCACTGAACAATTAATGAAATTAAAGTAGTTGGGAGCTGACAACGGTGCAGAGAGTGTGGGCAGATACTTTATGTTAGGATGAGAATTGAGGATAGGGCCAACGCACTTGGTTTGTAGTTGACTGGAAGGCAGGGGTAGATAGGAGGATTGGCAAAGATGTTTTAAACACGACTTAAGTAAAGTAAAAGTGCATTTCCCCATCGCTGTTGATGTTGGTGTTGCTTGCTTGTTTGTTAATCGATGCCATCGTTGCTGTTGGCGACATCGTCGTTGTCACTGTCGGTGCTGTTTTCGTCATCATGAACATTATTGTTGCTGATGCTGTTTATTTGTTAATGTAATCTGAGCCACGTACATACGACGTCGTGTTAGAGAAATGGAAAAACCAACTTTGATGTTAAGCCTCAGAGACAACGCTAGCTACACATAGATATGTGTATATAAATACATTTTCTATAGTTGTGCACTCTAATATCAGTTGACAATTGTTATATAAAAACAATGCATAGACAGGCCACTAACTGCCTGACATGACATGACGTCCAGCAACAACAGTAATAATAATAACATTTTCCATTTCAAATACCACAAATACGCAGCAGGTCTAATAAATATTGTAAAAGCTTTTACAAATTCAAGTTGAGCAGCAGCAGGCTATAACAAAGGAATAAAGCGGCTATATGAAGGTGGTGTGTATAAAAATAGCCACAAAGCAAGTGAAGTAGACTAATTTACAAATTTTCATTTACATTTGGCGCCAAGTTAAGCGAACAAAATATACAAAAGACAGGCAACAAAAGCAACACCATGCGGTTGAAGTGTACAAAAAAAAAAGAACATGAGATTTTCTTATTTTTTGTGCGCCTACACAAAAAATAACAACAATTTGTGCACATATATTAGATACATGTGCATATATATATATATATATATATATATATATATATATATATATATATATATATATATATATATATATATATATATATATATATATAAAATAAAAGAATCCCCCGACAATGACGCAGCTTCCGTCTACACCGATTTTTATGATAAATATATACATACATATATTATATGTAAATGTAGATAAAGCAAACAATCCTATTGATATGCAAAAATTAAGGGCCTAAACATCTGTTTATATCAAAAACTTAATCAATTATGCGCCAAGTTGTTGTCACATTACAATAATCACACAAAAATACGAGTATACTCGTACTATATAGTATATACATCTATCTATGAGAATGTACATGAATTAACGACACATGTGGCTTTTACATAAAGTTTTAATAGCGCCGTGTTTGCCAAATGTTGGTAACTTTTTATTATATTTTGCATTTCAACAAATACACGTATGGCATGTTATGGCAACACGCCTGATTTAGTTGCTTTAAGTCAGAATTCAAGATTTGAAAATGTTCATCGCTTGTTATATACGATCCAAATCAAAGTATCAAACAATTAGTCCAAATTAGGCCGCCGGTTCTTTTTGCGTTTGAATATTTGAACTTTAACGGAAAACACGTAGACGTTTGAATCAATTTTTTCTCTTCTCGCTATCAAATTAAGTGCAGAGAAACGCGCGCTGCGACAAGTCCGAGCCGAACGAAAACGCCAACTGAAAAGCGCAAATGGGGCAATGAAAGTTTATAGCGACGCGCCCGAACCTAGCGCTTGGGAAGCACACACACACCAACGCGATACAATACACCAACCGATGGCCGATGGCGGCCGAATGCGCGTCACATACGAATGCACGAAGTCTGCTGTTCGGGCAGCCGACAGGCAGTCTGTGATAAGCAATTCAGCGTTGAGTGCGCATTGTTCTTGTTGCTCTGGCGATGCTACTGCTGCCAAATATAACACACACACACAATTGGGACTGTGTTTTCTTTTGTTATGACATACAAACTGAAGATATTAGCAAAAATATATATATATAAAATATATATAAATAAAATATACTTTGAGCATATTTTTGTCTATAAAATGCACATAATATTCATTTTTCTTAACAAGTTATAAAATTCAATGCCTTCCAAAAAGGAGCTAATAAGTTAAGAATAGAATACAATTAAGGTATGCCTAAAATTCGTAGAGAGGATAATTGCTACTACTACGATGAACCACTTCCGATAAAGTCTTTTCAATAATGCTCCAAAAATCGTATCCTATGCAGACATACTATTTGTATTGCGACTCATTAGTCAAGAAATGGTAAGTAAAAGCGCGAGACTTTTGAAAGAGTTGCTCTTGAAAGATATTAGAATGCGAGTGAAACTTTCCTAAAAGAGTAATTATTTCTATAAGTAGGAGCCACTTGCTATAGTGAATATTTAGGGATTCTCTAAAGATATTTCCACTGGTGAGTCGGAAATTCAGTAACTCTCAAAAATCTTATCCTATGGAGACGTTGTACTGTCTATTTGTATTGCGACTGATAAGTCAAGTTAACTCAGGAAAAACCAGATAAAGTCTCACTCATTAAAATGATTTTTATGCCTTATACCTATACTTATGTGTTTATCATATTTGGTCAGAGAAGTAGATTTATGCCTTCGCTTTGAATTCATTTCTTTCACACATATATTTACAGCATCAATATTATCGAACGCAACAATCACAATAAATAATTCAGCCATCGATGTGCAATAATAATCATTGTTGACGCATTTTGGCGTATAACCTTCGAGCGTATGAAAACTGCAATTGCCATATTACGTATACGCAATGTCGCGACGTTTGGATTTGGCAATGAAGTTGGAATTATGCGCGTTCGCACACACAGATTCGTATGTACACATATATGTATGTATAAGAATGCATGCATATGTTTTGTATATGCAAGTAAGTATGTGTCCATCTTGTGAAGCTTGAGCTTGAACTTGGTACTTAAGTATTGTTGAATTGTGGCTGCTGTTGGCAGTAAGTTTGCGGTAAAAAGAAAATTGTTCCAACCTTCGGAGAATCAACTTGGTTCTTGCATAAGGAGGACATTGGGTCTGTGATTAAAAACAAAAGAAAATCCCTTCGTAAATTGTATGGATTAGTGTGAAAGAAAGTAATTAAAAACTGATTGATATGAAATTTGTGAGAATTATTATTCGTTTAATACCACGGTAGCTTTGACAAAGAAAGCAAACGAAAATGAAAACGGGAATTGAAATTAAATTAAATTGCAAATTGAAATAAAAAATGAAAAAGCTATAAAAGGAGCCGCAAGCACAAAACGTTCTCAAGTGTTTTGCCTTAAATAAGAGAGAGAGAGAGAGAAACAATCTATGCCTACAGGAGGATGCGAAAAGCGGCAGCACTTCAAACGATTTCATCTACATCTGAAAATGCTTGCGGGTTTCTCTGTTTGTTTTTTTTTTCTTCACCCCCAAAAAGGCCAAATAGGAAGCCTACAGCATGGCTTTTAAAGTGGCATCATTAATTGCTTGCCAAATGAATTTCAAGAATTTCGAGTTTAATGTGCTGCCCACTTATTTTAAGCGCCGCAATTGTTTTGCACGTACACTTTGGCACATTTCACTTTATTTATGAGACTGCATTTATTTGCTTAACATATTCACTGCGCTTGATTTTGAACAGTCTTCGATGCACACTGGGTTTAAGTATTGTACCTAACATGCATAGAAACAAGTTAACAAGTAGCTGTACTATTTGTGTTTCCTCATGAACTGATTGTACATCAATTTTAAATGAGAAGAATTTATTTAAAAACATAAGGCATATCAATTCGAATATGAATCATATTTAATTTAATCTATTTTATATGGCCAAAGACCTTACATTTTTGAAAAACTTTTTAATATTTAAAAACAAGCTGATTCTTATTTTACTGGACTATATATTGGATGTTTTTGGCAGATACAACAGATGCAACATTTGGTAAATCGAAGGCATATCAATTCAAATATGTATCATATTTCATTTAATATATTTTAAATGGCCAAAAAAAAACTTGTTAATATTTAAAAACAAGCTGATCCTTTTTTTCTGGACTATATATTGGATGTTTTTGGCAGATACAAGGCAGTATAAACAGATGCAATATTGGGTAAATCGAAGGAATTAATTGTAGCGCAGATGCGATAACATATTTGCTCACCATATGCGCACGTTATGAGAGATTATTGGTAATGGTTATGGCATATTACGTATACGCAGCATTGCGTTGTATTATTACCGAATTGGAAGTATACAAAACCTTGACACTTTGCATTTGCAATTGAGTTTTCTCAGCACAATGCTTTGAACTCAACCTTGCGCCTTCTTCTACTTAACACATCAAAAGAATTCCTGGGCCATTCACAATTTGTAAACACCAACAGCCACAAATGCACTAATTATGCACAATAAATACTCGTACTCTTACATACTTGTATATGCATGTAAATGAACGCTTTGTGTTTTTATATTTTTGTTAAAAATTTTGGAGAGGGCGCCAAGCGCTGTCAAAAACATCAATCAGAAAGCCTTTGTGCGCCTGTGAGTGTCATAATCCGTAAATTAATATGCAGCTGCATGTAAATACTTTTGACCTTTCAGTGGCTTTCGTTCGACAGGACAGTCTGCTCTGTCTGCGAGCGTGGCAGATTTCGTCTGTCAGTTGACAAGTGGCAAATGCAATGCAACCGCTTCCACATCGAATTAACTGTCAACTGCATGTGCAGCGCACTGGTTAAATCATTTGGCAATTTTCATTGGCATTGTCAATCAGATGTGATGCAAAATTTTATCATTATATGATTTGTAATTTGTTTATTTCGTTGGACACGCATTTAAAATTGTTCAACAACCACCGCATCGCTGCTGTAGTTGTTCTTCCCATTTTTGGTGAATAATGCCAAAATGAAATGAATCTTTAATCAGGTTTTTGCCTAAAGCGTCGCAAATAAAGTTGTAAGCTGTGGCGACAAACAAAGCAAATACAAATTGTTGTACTTGTATACTATAAAATGACAAATACCAAATATGTACAGCACATTATATACGACTTATGTTACCCATACGCAGCCTGTACTATAAGACAGAACAATATAATTGTTATACTCTACAAGTAGACGTAAATAAAAATGACTGGCTGTGAAAAAAACTGCGAAAAGCGTATTTCAATTAGAGATTGACATTTAATTATAAGTTTAATATGAAACAAATGAAATTATAACAAGAAAGCAATGCTAAAGTCGAGCAGGATCAACTCTTAAATACCTCACACAAAAAAAAATTAATTACATGTACACTCGCACAAAACTAATATACTCTTTTACCCTTTGGGTACAGGGTATAAAAACGGAAAATTCTTTATCGCCAAGTACTATTAAGTAATTCAAATAATCTCTAAATTTAAATAGCTATTAAGCAAATAAATTGATTTGTCTTCGAAGATCTTGCATACCAAGAGTTCTTTATTAAATATTTACAAATGAATTAAATTTAAAATTATATCCATTTGAATTCATTGTTAATAAGAGGGTTTTGGATGTGTGTTTAAACTTTCTTCAGTACCTGATATGAGTTATAGTTAGATTTCAATTAGATTTTGGGCTTAGGGCAACGACGAACATGGGTTGTAGAGGAATTAGGGGATGAAAATGATTTTTGGCACTTTGGAGTGTATTTATAGAAATGATTTCGTGGTGGAGCTAGAAAGCGTGTTTCGCAGCACACCTGGATATATACGTTTATTAGCAATAACAGTAACATTTGTTGAAAGGATGGGCTGAAATGATATTCTTCCTGATAATTTTGATGGAAATAATGATTAATTTTTACCTAAGTAAAGAAACATTTGCTCAATACAACTAACATTGCTGTAGTAATCGACACTTATATACACTTATATATAAATTGCAAGTGCTTTTACAATTTTGTTTAAAATATGTACGGAAGTGGACGCTCCTTCAGTGGCGTAGGGTGCGTAGATAGCGAAAGTGGATTTCAGCTATTAAAGAAATTTCTATATACCTTTTAAGCTGTCATTCTGTATGACACGCCAACATATCAAATATGGAGCCTGTTGAATGGGCACTAAGCTAAGAGCTGCTTTCTCGTGCTATGTGGCTATGTGCCAGGCATCACATTTATTATACATTGGAGAATCAATCAAATCTGCCAAAGCAACTAATTACATATGTACACAAAGCCCTGTATTAGAAAGCACATAATGAAAAAACGTATGCTAGCCTACACAAAGTTATAGCCAATGTAATACCCAAAGATACACACCTACACATATGTATACCAGACATGCATGTGAGTGTGTGTGTGTGTGTGTATTATTTTCGTGAGGAAGTTATGAAGGTTGTGGCTAGAAATGTTTGGCAAGTCGAGTAAGTTCACTGACCCGCAATCTAATGAGTTTGCAATTGCGCAGTGCCTTAAAGTATACAGCAGAAAAACACAAATAGCCAGAGAAAGCGGCACACGCTGCCCAATTTGCAGTGAGCCGCGTGATTGAGCACTCTCTTACTTCTCTCTCCCTCTACACATACTCTCTCTCACACACACATGTGGCGAGGCTTGCAATTAAAAGCAATGACAACAAGTTGCAGCGTTTATCATATAATTTGTGTCTGCGTCAGCGCCTGTATGTAGGCAGCAATACTTTGTTTCCTTTCGAATGAAGTTAGCTTCATGTTCTAATTGAATTAAATGCGTCTTTTTTCTATGCGTTTGTGTGTTGTTCAAGATGGGCGTGGGCCGAACTTTAATTGCAAAATGGTTTTTGTCTTTCTTTTGCCCAATACGCCACAATATAATTCGAAATATATATATATATACACACTCATTGATAAATGTATATGTTGTGTGAAGAACTTTTTATAGCTGGGGGCATTCGCGAGGTTAATGCACACATAAATAAGCATATGTGTGTTTTCCAATATTTTTTCATTTTCCGTACATTTCACAATAAGTAGGTGCCGCATACTTTGCTCGGCTATGCGGATGCGTGTTATATATAGTATATCAAGTATACGTCATGTGTGTGGGCAATAAATGCGACAAAAGCGATTAAAAATCGAACTAAAGTCGCACGAAATTAAAATATTTGAAGTGAATTTTTAATGAGACGCGCAATCGTAATTAAAAATGATTTAAATTTTGCAACTGATTCTTCTTTTTTTTTTTTGTTTTTTTTTTATGGTATACCCCCTTACCGGTAGAGGTATTTGGGCGCCCCTACCATTGTCAAAAGCATGAAAAATGCTGCAATTATGCGGAAGCAATTTTGCGATTCCGTGACACATGTGGCGCAGAATTTTTACAACGACTGGTTCAGAGATGTACAACGGCATGTTTCATTTAGCATTAGACATTTGAAGAATATGTATAGAGATAATGGAACTTACGTCTTGCATTCTGAGCCGGTAGGCGCGCGCAGCTCCAACATTTGTGAAGTCTTCGTTTTGATCAAAAAGAACGAGTTCTTATCGGCAGCCTCTTGACGCACCAAAGTTTCCGAATCAATGGTCATGACGGGACTGACGGGCACAGGCTTATTGTTAGCAGCCGGCGGTATATGAAGATTCTTAAGCAAGTATTTATCGTCCTGCAACAATAGACGGGCGTAAATTAAGATCTGGAAAAGAAACATTTATTTATGCATCCTCACCTGTTTGGTAAGCAATACAATCATATTTTCAAAGAGCAAGCCATGTAGTTGTATACTTGGATTCTTCTTCATGGTCAGATTACCATCGTACATAAGACGATGCTGTGTCAAGTCGAGCTTCTTCAGTTCACTATCCTTGTCCAAAGAGGACTTGTCCAATTTTCTCTGGATGTTTTGCAATCTATTGGAAAATAGGAGAATATAAATATAAATCTAATTACATCTTGTATGGTTAAGAAATATACTTATGCGCATCCTCGGTAGTCTTCACAGCCTTGTTGACCTCAACCAGTATCCTTTTAGTCGACTCCAGGGCACACTGTATGGCCTCCGCTTCACTGGTGTTTTCGGGCAACACCCGTACAGTGACCTTGTACAGATTCCCAAACAACAAGGGATATTTGGTTAGACGTTGCAGTACTGTGGGCAGCAAATCCTTTAGCTCCAGGCGGCGACACGCCTTGTGCGATTCAGATTTGCGCAGCAATTTCTGCAGCTGCTCGTCCTTGTGCCGTTTCTCCTTGAGTGCTTCGAGCGCGATTTTCTGACGCGCACAGAACTGAACTGCATGCTCGCGCAGCTGCTCGCCCGACTGACCATCAAACATGTCGGCGAGAAGGTCACCAATGTGGTTCACCACATGGTTGTGTTCGAGCCGTCGTTGCTTCAGCTTCTGCTCGAAGTTGCCATGCAGTTCGCGCAGCGACAACAGTGCGGGCGGAAAGAGCAACAACAGATGGTCCTGGGACAACAAACCGCTCTCGTACAGTGGCAGGAAAAACAGGCGATCGAGCAGCTTGAGGGTGCGAACATAACTGCGTTCCGTGTGGTAGATTTCTGTAAAGAGCAGAGCATGATTTGCGATTAGCAACTACATATGTACATTCATAGAAATAAGACGGTGCTGTGCTGCTGCTTACCATTGATAATCTCTTGTCGCTTCTTCTCTGCATCAGTTAACGCTGCTAGCATGTCGGCTGCCACCATGGAACTCCAATCGGCCTCATTGAGATCATCCTCGTCGCTACTTTCAAAGTTCCATTGACGTAGCTGGCCTACGGGCCCACTGCCTGCACTGCCCAGACTGCCATGAAACGAATCGGAGTGACTGTGACTATTCTGATGCGCATGTTGCTGTATCTGCAGATGAGGATGCAAGCTGGACGATATGGCGGATTGTGTTGCGGTCGCACCGGCCGCGGCGCCCCCGCCAACCTGTTCCATTGAGGTGCTGGGACTCTCAGAGCCACAGGAGAGACTAGAATCGGAACTGGCTGTGTGGTTGGAATTTGAGAGACCCAAGTCTGGTTGATCATCGCTGTGGGTAAGAAGAGGTTTATCATTATTTTCGGTTCTATGTCTGTTCCTTTAATTTGAAAAGAAACCACTGACACATTTGCACTTATTTTTCTCTAATTAAGATAATTTAAACCCTATAAAGACTGAATAGTATGCTAACACTTTCCGCACAGATCAGATATTGTAAACTAGAGTCTGATTTAATGTTTTATTGGTAACGAAATACATAAATTTATAATAAGAGAAGAAATGAAATTCGTTCACAATACAGCTATTATGACATATCAGCTATGAAATAAGTAAACAATTCATCGCTTGGATCGCACTTGGAAACTAAACTATTTAAATATCTTAAATATGCAAATATCTGTTTCGAGCCACATCGCCTAGTTGGCCTATGTTTTCAACTTCTACCCCAGTCCTGCTCGTAGGTGACATCAAATCGACGCCTACGTCTCGCGAAGACAAGAATGTATAAACACAATACCATGAACTATGCAAAACAAGATTAGGCGCTTCATTTACTTTTGGCCTACTTTTAGGCGGATCTGCGATGACAACAAAATACTTGAAAAAAAATAAATAAATAAAGTAAAGACGTAGCGGGAGGTGGGGACGTGATAAAAAATGTATTATCCACTTTAAAAGCTGCATTTAGTTGGTGACCCAAATTCGCAGCAAATGAGACAAAAGTAACGTCAACAGCAGCATAACATAACTTGACTTGACTTTCAACATTATCTAAACACATACTAGTATATACATATATATATGATGGTCTTATTGTCAGAAAGCCTTGAGGTATGCAGCAAACGTTGTTTTCTCGTCTTTGTCAGTTTCGGCGCCTTTAAGCGCTTGGAAACAAACAACACTTACTTGTCATAGTTGTAGCCAAGTATCTCCTTAAAACTTTTGCTACGCGTGTAACGAATTTTGCTCTTCATTGTGATTGTTGTTGTTTGCCGAGTGATTTTTGTACACTTTTTATTAATACTTTCGTTATCTTATTGTTGATTATTGTTTTTAGGAATTTTCAAAACATGTTTGATGATCACCTATAGTGCAATTTGTATTTATTTCTATTGACATGTGTCTGTGAGCTACCGCTGCCTTTTGTCGCACTGCTCGTGTCAAGTTCAACGCGTAAACTGCCACAAATGCGAATGAGAATGCGAATGCAAGGCAAGGTTCAGCTGACTTGGCTGGGCTGAGCTGCCACTTCGTCGTATACGTAATGTTGATTTAGTGTTCGAATAATAATAGCAATGAAGAAAGTCACACACTCATACACATCACAGCAGTCAGTCAGTCAGTTAGTCAGTCAATTGGACGAACAGACAGACATCAGCTAAGTCAATGCGAGAAATGAACGTGGCCTACTTTGCAGAGCTGACCGTTCGAAGGAGTCAAAGCCAACAGAATTGATGTCATTGCTACCGCTCCTGCTTCTATTGTTGCTATTGCTGTTATTGTTATTGCTGGCTATTGGTGCTTAGCTTACTGCAAGCCATACCCAGTCGCACTCATTATGGCCATTGCGCTGCCTTTGGCCTTCAAACGGACATGAAGCAGCCGGCAGAATTTGTTTACGTTGGAAGTCCGCAACAAGTGGAAAGTTTGCAGCAATTCATGAGCGTGTATGAGTGTGTAAATGCCAGAGTGCATGGAAAAGTATATTGATGATATAATGAAGTGCAGCTCCAATCAATTTCAATGGGCTGTTTGATTGTAATATATAGTATACTATGGCATAAATTGCCAATTGAATGAATGCAAAACTGTGTTGGCCAGAGCACAACAAATAAATGTCAAATCCCTATTAATGACTAGAAAATACGAAATTCTGCAGCAACTTTAATTCAACTATAAGTTTTTATATAGACTATCATTTCATCACAAGGGACTAACATATTCAAGATGATCATTGTTGTCGTTAATTTTTCTCTCTCTGTACGTCAAGGCAGGCATGAAGAGGCGATGCCTGGACGAGTCATAACAACCAGACTTATAAGATTACACAACGCAAAGAAAACAATAGTAGAGTCTTCAAGGTAAATTCATAATACAATAGCGAGAGTGTGTGGCAACGCCGAGACACAGCAACGGAAATGTACCATAAACATAGACACACACAAACACGCACACACTATGTCTCAAATATTCCGACGCACTGCAGGTTAATTTATATAATTAATATCCGGTGACTAAACGACTGATTGCCGTTACCGTTGTGTTACCACGGTGCGCAAAAACGAGAGACAAAAGGCGTTTGGTCGGCAAAAATTATAGCGTGGCATACTTTCAGGGTGCGGCCCAGTTGTTAGCCCTTCGATTGACTGGGAAACAAGGAAAGCAAATTAAAGAAAAAGAAACGAACACGAATATTAAGTTAAATGCGCAACTCAACCAATAATTTTAATATTCAAGGCCCAACAGCTACGTTCAACAGAGCCAAAGGCTTTTAGTGGCTTCCCCTCTTTAAGCCACTCTCGTTCGCTTCGAGTTTTTCAATTAAATTAAAATGTAATTGCCTGTTGCCTGATTTAACCCTTTTTGCTAAAAGACCACCCCCCATTAGACTAGGATAAGGCCAATCCACAAAGTATGCCAATTTATTTCGGGTTGTGCCACACACACAGGCATATGTGCGGGCACCTTGTTATCTTAATGTAATCAGAAGCTACTGCTGTTCCTCTATTTTGGCATCAGGAGCGTGGCAGACGACAAAAAGAAAACTTTGTTGCTAATATTTGTCACGCGTAAACCAGCAAGATGCTCTGCCAAGTGTTTTGACTTTTCCAAGTAACTCGGCATCGTTGTGTGTGAGTTGGTTCTTGGAAATATGAGTGTGTCTGTGGTTAGTCCGCTCTCGAGTACCCCCATTAAGTTAGAAAACCAAGCAAGTTGGTGAGAAAATACAAATTAAATTATTGAATTGGAAATGCTGACTTTAAAGACTTTGCTTATCATTCTGATGAATTGTCAATTATGCGAATTAATATAAAAGCAATCTAAGGATACTTATTTTAGAATTCTTCGAACAAGTGCTAATAGGGAATTATACTATACGGTTTCGTGAACCGCAGGTATCTCAACAGGGAGGAGAATAAAAGCAATAACTGAAAACATATAAAACCGACAAGCAGTTTAAGCAAAAGTTCATAAAAATGATGCCTTTAGTGTTTAGTTTTTATAATTTTTATTCGCAAATTTACGCACGAAATATTGTTTTTGAAATATTCCGCACAAGGATCATTGTTTTGTTCATAAATCAAAAGCGTTTCTCCATTTGAAAAAACAACTGATGGAAACTTTAATTCTTGAAATTTTATATGGAATGGTATTTTATAATTAAATAAACAATTCGACCACGAATTAACATTTTAAGTAATGCAAATATAGTACTCCTATTCCACTCAAATCAAAGACAAATGAACTAAGGGGAACAACAAAGAAAATCTTCAAATAATATTTTTCTTTGCATTGAAAATAAACTATGCACCAATAAAAAGCAGTGGAAAAATGGGTATTATCAAATTTAAGAAAAGTGGCCATAAATGCGATTCCACTAATTATAATTACGAAATTCAATTTATAAACAATATCACCAATAAATAACAGATTTTGAAGGTGAGCACATAAGCGATTCTCGGGCAACGTGTGCGTCCAAGAATCAAATAAGATATGGATGGATGGGGCCAGACACACAGGCAGCCAAACAAAAAAGCAAAGAAAAAATAAAACACGATGAAACAACGAAACTAAGACGCCACACGAAACGTCGGCGATTGTCCAAGTACGCCGAGGCATGAAATGCGTTCATATTTTCAAATTTTGATACATTTCCAGAGGCACTCGTGCCACCAACTACACAATCGAATAAGTTCCTTACACGGCCAACTGATTTAAGTGGTAATTGAAAATTGGGCCCGTGCCGTGGCTGCCATTCAATGTACCTTTGACTTTTTGCGTTGGATGCTCAAGGTCATGAGTGCTTCTGTTTTTTCTTTATTTCCTTCGAGGCTTTGCTTCCGTTTTGAAAACTCTACAATGTTGTGTTTTTGTTATTATTCCTGGATGACAGAAGAACAGTGCAAGTTCATTGAAAACAATGCGGGAGCAACATTTTTTCTAGCTGTTGCGTTGCTTTATGTATAAATACATAACAACAATTGTGGAAATGAAATGATCATCGGCAAAAATCTTGAATTATTTGTTAATATGGCACGCAGCACGCGCTGGACTCTGTGTGATCTGGGACCGCCTGTGTAGGTCATGCGGTTTCGCTGTCGTCTTCCCACCCGCATGTGAATGACTTTCTCAATGAATCTTTGCGAATCCAATTCGGATTCGTTTGTTTACTTTGCTCTGCCAATGATTTACGGTCAAGTATTAAAAACATTTCTATTCGTCGTCTGCTTGCTGTTGTTGCTTTTATTGTTATTATTATTGTTGTTGTGGCGCTGAATTGTTTATCATCTTGGCAATAAAGTCTTTCATTTTGGCCAATAAATGTATTCAAATGTATTGCATTAAATATCGTTCCTAGTAATTCGGTGTTGGAGGTTTCACTGCTCTTACTTAAGCATTTAATCGAAAAAAATCATAATCAGCAATGCAACAAATTTACAATATATACATTTTTTTGACAGTTTGAATGCCTGCATTAAGGAAACTACTAAAGCGGGAGCGAGGGGCGTAAAGAAATAGATTTCAAGCAGTCAGTATGGAAGAAAGATTTATCTAGATTTATAGAAAGATCTAATATTCCTTCGTCAAATAAGTTTTGGAAAAGTCTAAGATTTAGTGATATCTCATATTTTTTACTCATACATCCGGATAGTACTTAGTGACTTTAGACATTTTTAATGACAGTTTCGACATGGTATATCTATCTATATAGAAATCTCTTGCCACAGTGTTCGTCCGTGATGCACTCCGAAACTAATTAACCGATCTTAATAAATTCTTTTCATTTTGCCAGATTTGTTTCAATTTCGGACATATGTAGGATTGGTTTTATCTTTAATAATAGCGTCAATACTTTATTTGTATTCGTGAAAAAGCAGCATGACGAAGTTTTGATTGAGTTTCCAGGCGGTTGAAATACCATAACTAATTTTTCTTCAAAACTACTAAGATCACGGTCGATTGATTATAAAGAAAATGCATATCATTAGGTCAGATAGCAAGTACATTTACGAACCAAACGTTGGAGATGAGCCCCAGGCAGCTATTATTAATATACATACATATATATATTTAATAATTGATTGATTTTGCAACACAATTAAATATGATTTAAGGACCTATAATGACTGTAAATAATCGCCAAATCACATAACATTCGTAGACACTCGGCCTAATGCGTACTAAATGCAAATGCAGGGACTTCTTTGAGAATGTGCTCTCACACAATCAGGCGTGACCTCAACACAATTGCCGACATGTAATTGTAGCTGCCAACAGATTTATACAAACGTAGCAGTATGTACGAACATGCACGAGCATGTATGCTATGCACTAGATTGTGATTTCTCATTTTAATTTTTGAATAAATGCGCACGACTTCTTTTTATACTCGAGCAGAAATGAAATTTGCAATTTAAATGGAAAATGCCAAACGATATGAAGGCGGCAACAGCAGCGGATGTGGCGCCAATTGATGTCGAACGCCCATGTCTGGTTGAAAGGTAACATTTTGGGGTCTAAAACAAATTTACAAGAATGTACATACTATACGCAATTGTGCTCAAATTATTAGTCAGGTGAACGAATTTCTTACAACGCAAATACGAATTGTTTTCCAAAAGAAAATACATATGTATTTCCGCGTGATCGCCTTGTCAATCAAAGCGATTAAAACGAGAATTTTTACTCCAGTAGGCCCCATGAAAGACAAACAAGCCACACACATGAAATTCTCGAATGCCCACCACATATGTACATATTTTGACGAATATTCAATTCCATTCTGCGTTAATTATTTTGCCACAAACGCATGCACACATCCGCACTCTGCACAGGTAAACACGCCCAGGTGCCCAGGTGGGTGTATATAGTGTGGGAGATGTGGCAACGATAAACAAATTATCGAACGAAAAAAGAAAAAATTTAAATGATATAAAAACAAAAAGTCAAACGAGACGCAATTGTCAGTTGGAAGGCGTTGACGATGATGACGTCGATGGCAATGGCAATGCCAATTGTGATGAGTTCATAGGGAAAATGACAACAATTTTCAATTTCCGTAGCCTGGACATGTGACGAATTCGTGTGAGTAACCATCAGGCCTGGTCCGATCCGGTCAGGTTCTGCCCGCCCCGACAGGACAACCCCCGGGCTACTTTCATTCTCTAATTCAATTTAGCAAATTAGCAGACGACACTGCAAAAAATATATATATATACCTATATACCCATGTGGATTAACGGAAAAACAAGCTCCGCAAAATAGTATGCTTTCTTATTAAGGAAGTTTTATGATTAACTTTTTGAAATAACTTGGCCAAGGGCTTAGCCACACTGCAGTTCTTCTCTAATGTGAAATTCTTGGAAGGCTAACTGGGCCATGGAGAGCGAGAGCAACCTTAAAAGTTATTAGACCAAGTGAAAACTGAAACTGAAAACTGAATTGATGAGTTGAGGGTGTGGGGTGGGTTGGGATTGAGAGTCGGGTCGACCCGTCTGGCAAAGGTCTCCCGCACACATTTAACTGCGTTGGCATTTTTCGGATTGCTGCTGATTGAAAAGATAATAAATGAGTTGTACCATAAAACCTGAAGGCTTGTGAAACGCAATAGTGGGGGGACTAGAAAATTGAACGATGTGTGAATGGGGAGTGCGCGTAAGCTCTGATAGATACGGGGGGCATTTGAAGGACTTCAGGCGTGTTCTTTATGTTACCAATACATACAGCACAAAAAAGAGAAATTCAACACCAATGAAAAACACTTTAAAGAAGTGCCACAGACTAAATCCGGCATTCATGAACATTTTGCGACCAACTCAACCGTTATCAGGCAACAGCAAACATACCAGGCAGCCACTACTAATGGCCCAAAAAATGTGTGGCTTTATCAGTGCCTTTGACAACTACCAGCAAGGCACGAAGCAGTGGGTTGACGGGGAAAGCGGGCAAGTC
This sequence comes from Scaptodrosophila lebanonensis, assembly GCF_003285725.1. NCBI lineage: Eukaryota > Metazoa > Arthropoda > Insecta > Diptera > Drosophilidae > Scaptodrosophila > Scaptodrosophila lebanonensis. Next base: position 423,214 of record NW_022060529.1, read on the forward strand.
GTAATCGAATTTGTTTCCATTTGCGGCTCACTTTTATCTCTTACGCCTTTTTTGGCTTTTAGAAGGCGCAACAACAGTTCCCACAGGCTTCGCTATCCCATAAAATGTTTTGCTATAAATTGTTAACCATTTAAGTGGCGTAGTTCTGAACTATTTATTAAAGGAAGAAAAACTTGTAGTTGGAAACACACAACTTTTTACATAAGTAACCTTTTGAAATTTTAATCTCTATTGCCACAATTCATCCATACAAGGTTATATTCTATTCTATATTCTATTTGCGTTCATTTTGGAGTATATACTAAATATTGTCTTTGAATTAATACGCCCATTTCAATTACATTCTTTTAACTTCTAGGCCATTAAACTGAACAAGCTATTAAAGGCAAATATGTACATGAATTTTAATATCCAAAGCACATATCCGCATTTTCTGTAGTCTGTGCAGTCTTTTTAATCCATAGAGAGTTACTGCCATAAAATATTTACACTCGAAATGCGTTTAAAGTGAATCTAATAGTTTATTTGACGAACAGAATGCATTAAAGCCAAATAAGACAAGCAAGCTGGGTAGCCGAGTTGCTATAACCAAGCAATGGAAAACGTTTGCATTAACACGATGCGGCGCACAGCAAAAGGAGCATAGGGGCAAGATGGAATTAACGGCAGTTGAAGTGGCGAAAGAGCGAAGCGCAAGGAAGTGCTTCGCCCGCAGCTTTCTCGTATCCTTCGAACGCAATAATTTGAAACAATTGACGCACTGGGAAAGGAGGCGGCTTTCAGTCGCATATGCGCGCCTGTTATGTGTGTGAACTCTTTTCACTCGGCGAACGTTGTGCCAATTGTTTTTAGTCACATATGTACGACGAAAAACCCTTAATGGATATAGCGCGCGATTTTGATTCGACCGTTGACAGAATCGACGAGCTGGCGCACGGTAGCCCGTGATGTTTTCAACTAAAGTCGCAGATGTTGGCGTCGAGCCAGTTGGGCCCATCGAATTGACCAAATAGATGCTTTGCTTTTTCTTTAAACAATTCGTGGGAAATTGTCGGAAAGTTGGCGAGAGAACAGTTTCCCAGTATTTGGGAAAATGCAGAGAGAGCGCTATGAGCTTTTCAAAGCTTTTGTGAAGCGGCAGAGTCTGCGCAAACGACAAACACACATGCAACAGGTCGCACGTGCAACAATAATTGGGGGGCGGGGCAACCAGAGTTTATTTGTTTATCTTTCATCCCTAAAACGGGCACAGTTGGCCGCCCAAATGCAGGTGTCCGAGCAAAGAAGATATATTTCCAAAAAAAACAAGGTGAAGACCAAGAAAACATGTCATTTGTTGTTTTGTTTCAAACATAATTTCTCTAATTAATAACAAGAAAGGAATGCTAAAGTCGAGCAGGCTCAACTCTTAAAAACCCTGTACCACCCTGAGATCCTTGCGTTCATACAGACAGACATGGACGGACATGGCGATATCGACTCGGCTTGTCATCCTGATCAAGAATTTATATACTTTGTGGGGTCTGCCAGGCCTTCTTCTGTGTGTCACATGTACAGTCGCACAAAACTAATATACCGTTTTACCCTTTGGGTACAGGGTATAAAAAAAAGTTACGGTACTCACTTGGGACGTGACGGCAAACTTGGATCGGAGGTCTTACGACGACTGTTGCGATTACGCTTGCTTGTTAAACGCTCCTTATACGACTCGGACCGATTCACCGATACGGGTGCACTCTTGTGCTGCGGGTGTTGATGGTAGCTGCAATAAAATACAATTATGTGAGCATTTCTCTGCTAGATTTTTTATTAAATTCATGCGTATTCACTAACCGTTCCCTGCGCGCATCCTTGTTCTGTGCATCTGCGTCCTGCGCATTCAAATCCCCAGAAGTGGCACCGCTCAGTCCCACAGCACCCAACAAGCTGCTCACCAAAGCGGTAGAACCTGTGCTGGTTGTTAGTTCGGAGGGTCCAGCTGTGCAGCTGCCACTGCCGCCAATGCTGTCGTTGGCGCTGCTGGCGGCATGGAAGGAGCTCTGTAGGTCGCTGCTATTGAGGGCCGAACTATTTGCGGAGGCATTGCCATTGGAGCGCAATGAGATGTTGGCATCCGGCCTGCGGTCTGACGGTTGGCGCACTATCGAGGAATTGTGCAGGCGCTCTGAAAGAAACCATTTAATGGAAAACTGCATATTAAAAATCGTGATCACAATTAATTGTCAAGCACAATTAATAAAAGAGTTTGTGTGCCATTTGAATGTTCGCTTGTTTTTCCATGCAGCCTATTTCTTCTTTTAATTTCAATTAATTTAAAATCTTAACTATATTAACTAATTAACTATATTTGTATGCAATCATAGACCCTTAGTGTTATGCCCTTGCTCACCACCACTGTGTTGCTTATAGAGCTCAGCTCTCTTGGCTGCGCCGTTGTGCGCCAGCGCGTTTTTTCGTTTCTTCAAAGAAGCCGAGGATCCGGTTGATGATGCTGTCGAAGAAGAAGACGTCGACGATGCTGACTTGCCACCCGATTTTCGATTTCTATAAATGTTTGTGGTCTCATTGATCTTGGCCGCAACTCTCGAGGTTAGAGATGGGGAAGATGCTTTTGTATTGAGGGATTTTCGTTGTTGCGGCTGCTGGTCAATAGCGCCTATGGTTTCAATGTACTCGCCCTTGGGGACCTCCTCGGATGAATAGAAGGCCTCATCTTCAAAGTTTCCGCTACTCTTGCTGCTGTTCGAACCATTGCGCTGCACTTTGCTCGTTGCGCCGGAATTGTAGAAGGAGTTCTTTAGCTGCGCCTTCTTCACAAGCACCACATTCTTATCGGTCTTGGCTGCATCGCATTCTTGGGGCGCATCGGCTACAACACCCGATTCCGGCGTGGTCGTAAACTTTAGGGCGATGGGACGTGGACGTACCGAAGCGGCGGCTATAACTGAGGAGGCGGTCTCAGCCAACGACTTGCGACGTATGAGAGCAAAATCGTCGGTGTTGAGAAACTTCTTGTTGCTCATAACGAACTTTACGAGCGCCTGCAGGTTGAGATTTGAGTGCCCTCGGGTGTTCTTAGCTTTATCGGACTCGGGCACTTTCTCTTTGGATTTATCCTTCTTGATTTTCAATTTAGAGCTGGAACTATCCAACCAGACATCCGAATGTGCCGTCTGCCCTGCATAGACTTTTCGGGCGCTGCGCGAACGCTTCAGGCTGCTGCGCCGCTGCTGAGAGAACAGCCCATGAGCTGCGCCAGATGCATCTGCCACCTTCGTCTTGGAGGAGCTCTTTTCGATCCGATTGTGCTTGTACTTGGGATCGGTGAGCAATATGCGGCTCTTGCTCGGGGACCGCATCAGGTCGTTGTTGGCTGCCACGGCATCCCCTTCGGAGTCGTCGTTCTCATCACTATCGCTATCACTGCTGCTGGTGGTGCTGATGTCGCAGTCGTCAGCGTCGATTTCGCTGGTTGCCGGCATTTTGTGCTTCTCAGAATTTTCCGTTGAGCTTTGTCGCTTGCTCCGAAAGCTTTTGTAGAAGGCCTTACGCTTTTGCTTTGGCTCGCTCTTGAGCGTTTTTAGTGTTGTCTTTGCCGATTTGTCCGAGGCGTTGCTCGCCTGGCCCACCACAGTTAGTGGTATGCTCAAGACGCTACGATAAATTTCATTGGGTCCACTGCCGACGGTTTCGATGTCTGATTGTCTGAGTTCTTTGCGTTCCATTAATTCGTTCTCTTCCTCCTCGTGGGACTCTTCCTTTAACTGCAAATTGGCCGCCTGTTCCGCTTTAAACAAAGCATGTGGCGATTTGGAGCGTCTTCGTGTCGGACGCTGCGGAGCAAGCAATTGGTCCTGGGGCTTATCCCCATCCTCTGGTTTCTCTCCAGCCTTTTCTTGTTTCGATGGCGGCGTCTGTTTGCGCCGAAAACTGGAGCGTCGAAATTTTTGAAACTTGGACAGCTCGCCGGTGGCCGATTCGGTGGCATCCGTAGATGTTGTTGTTGAGTTTTCGGTGGCATCGTTGCCACCACTGCTGCCCAAACGAAACCACATATTATTTATGGGCTTCTAAGTTCTTCAAGCACAACAAAGTCTTTACACTCTTTATACATTTGTCAAACGCTCACTCTCTTTTACTCTCTTACAAGACATTTACACTGTTAAAAAAAAGTGTAATTATTCATTTCTATTTATCCAATTCGCAAATTCGTTTGTGTTTTATTTTCGCAAGTTTATCGCAAGTTCTGCAGTTCGTGTCGTTATGTGTTATTAGCCACATTTGCTTCGTTGGTTGGTTCCCTAAAAATGCGAGTTCAAAATTCGTATTCGTATTCGAAAATGCCCCAAACGTGCACTGACCATTATGAGATATGTACTATATATAGTAGATGTTGCCAAATGCTGTTGTCGCCGCCATTCGAGCGCATTAATTTGTTGTTTATACATTAAATGTTCTTTTTATTTTATTTATATTCGTGTGCCTAGTATAGGAAACACAATTTTAAACTGAAAATTTCGTCGTGCAGATTTCATTTTATGACAGTTTGTCGCAATGCGAACGAAAATGAATGAGCGCCTAAAGATATATACGAGCAACAGCTGTACCTACATAGTACATACATATATGTATGTATATATAATTATCCACAATGTAATACACGCTGTAGATATTAGATGGGCGCTTCTTATAGCAAAGTTCAAGGTTGAATATCTTACATTTTACAAATAAAAGATAACAATATTGTAAGATATACACATGTATTTGAGGAATTGAGGAATGAGGAAAACTGGCAAATGAATCACAACAAATAATAATGGCTCGCAAATAAATGCATAAACAAATTATCTTCAAACATATGTATATAATGACAACATTAACAATAACAACGACAACAGCACAATGGCAATACAGTTGGTTTCGGCACAAACGTTCGTCGTTAACCGCGTTTAAAAGTGTACTGAAAACGGCAATAAAGCAAAAAAGCACACGATACATGGTGCGCAGAAAAAAGGTAAGACACGGCGAGGGGCGGGACGTTAGACAAGGTGGCCAAAATCAGCTGTCATAGCTAAATGACTAAATGACTAAAACAGAAAGAACGCGCAACCGTTATAAAGTGTGCTCAAAAATTGAGCGAACACCGAAATATCTGCGAGATATTCACACACATACTATCTGGAAAATAAAAATACAAGTGGCAAGGCAAGTACAAGGCATGATATATCAATCAAAGCGTAGAATCAAAAGCCGAAAAGAGTAAGAGAAACGAAAATTTGAAGAGCTTAGGCCACTTAAACACATTTCTGTTCGTATGTACGAGTATATATCGAGCCAGGTAGCCAACAGGTAAATATCAGTTATAACGATTGATTGCGATTACCAATGATGTCATCATTTGATTTAAACAATATGTGCGCACTGCCCCCTTCGAGGTGGAGAAGGTACCTCATGGGTAGGTGACTGTACAAGTGCTGCATAAATTACAACTGAAAAGTTGAAGAACGATAATACCAGATATACTCGTGCATACTATACTGTATGTGAGAGTTGAGTATACGCACACGGAAGCAATAACCATAAGCCATCGCTATAAAGTCTCCATTGCTTAGGGCCATGTGTCATTGGGAGAGGCCTATAGACGAGGTCGAAAACTCCAAAGTACTATCAAAAATTTCTATCTACAACAACAAAGGCACACTCACTAATTGCGTATAATTTCATTCTATATTTATCAGCTAATGTTATCGGCTTGTTAGCAAATGTTGTCCACCGATTGATAAGCAAAGAGTGCGACCATCCTACGCAAAAATTTCGCAAATTCATTTTCAGCCATTGACTAAGTACTCGAAATAAATAATAAAAATAAAAAAGATATGCCCACACGTTTATCGCCTCGAGTGGTAAGCGAATCATTCGCTCACAAAACGAATAACACTAATTTGTAAGATCCGTCAAAACTGTTGCCGTGTTGCAAGGCGACGCGGCAAAGCGGAAGAGGCGGCAAGTGACAGCAGCAACAACAATCAGTCTTCAAAACAAATTCAAGCAAATGAGACAAAAATGTATGTACATATTTTTCAGAATCCATTAAAAACAAACGAGTATACAAGTATGTATGTATTCGTGGTGTATAGTATGTAAATAAGCAGCCTCGTGTCAGTTCATTGTTTGCGGAAATAGACATAGAGAAGCAGATAAGTGATCAATTTAGTCATAGAAGTGTTAAAAAGGGAATAGCTTTCAGTTTTATGGCGTATTGTACGCCCACCTCAGATAATTCCAGGAATACTTGTAAATCTCAAATAGCCTTTTAGTTTGATCAAATCTGATAGGCATTGAAGATAGGTGTTGGGATTGGTCACACTGAAATAAAAAGAGGATATGACAGAACAAGAAATCCAATAAATTTGAGACAGAGCGAGTGTAGCTTTTCTGTTTACAATTTTGGTAGGACAAGGACTATGCTAGTACTCTTCATTTCCTTTTTTTTTTTTTTTTTAAATCGCCCCACACTTGTGCACAGTTTAATTGCATTTGCATATACAATGTACAGGCAGCAGCCATAAATGTTCATCGGGTATTGGCAATGATGAAAGCGGTGGCTTATCGCTTTCAACTTTTCGCTTTTAAATGCAATATGGCAGCAAGGGAGAAAACAGAACATGAACATGAACTGAAATAAATGAATTAATGGTCTCATCTGTGCGGCTGCAATGTTTTTTCAATCATTAAACTGATTAACCTTGTGCTTTTAGTGTCAAGCGACGACATGGAGCAGACTAAAGTGGACGCAATCTATTTTTTTCTTTAAAAAAGTATTTGCAGAGTACATCGCAAAACTCATCTAATTATTATTTGAAATGAATTCTTGTTGGGCTGTGGGAGAAAACAAATTCTATTAGCAGTGCTTGCTACTTGTTCCTTCAAATTTCCGATATACGAGTACACTGCACGATATTAGTAGGTTAGAGATAAAATGCCCTCCTATGGGGGTTACGCGTGCTCTTATCAAATGGGCCCATATGGCCTATACACGTATAATGCTTTAGACAGCTGTGAACACGATAACCGTCAAACAGCACTTCAACACTTAAGGCTTATACAATAAGTATGGCACGTAGTCGCACTGCAAGGTACGTTCCAAAGTAAACAGGACTTTTTGAATCTAGCGCCCCCTGGTGGCGCTATCTATATGTCGACTGGTGCGTTAGAATCTGCTATCTTTATCGATTGTCCAGTGATAATTTCATGACATTTCATCGATTGGAAGTGAAGTTATTGTGTTTTAAGTGTCAGTATGTTTGTGTTATCGGTGCGAAAATGAGCTTCGAACAAAGAGCCAACATTAAATTTTGTTTTAAAATTGGTAAAACTTTTACCGAAACGTTTCAATTGATGGAAGAAGTTTATGACGATGATTGCCTACCCCGTAGCAGAGTGCACGAGTGGTTTCAACGTTTTCAAAGTGGAAGGACATAAATGACGATCAACATGAGGGCCAATCAAAATTCGTGATCACCGAAAATTCCATCGAAACTGTGCGTGAATTCATCAAAAATCAGCCGAAATCATCATTGAAATTGATGGAAATGGAATTGAACATCTCCAAAACATCGATTTATCGAATTTTAACCGAACATTTGGGCTTACGAAAGGTGTGTGCACGGTCAGAATCCAACCGATTGTGACCGATTATTTGACCAAAAATCACATTTTAACCATTAACCACTGGCCGTATTCACCTGATATGGCACCGTGCGACTTCTACCTTTTCGGAAAAATGCATTTGCCCATGAAAGGAAAACGTTATGCAGACGTAGAGGCCATTCAAAAGGCTTGCACCGACTGGCGGCCATACCGACCAACGAGCTAAAACGCTCGTTCGACATGCTTTTTGATCGTGTAAAAAGCTGTATTGAAGCAGAAGGAGACTATTTTGAATAAAATAAATTGATTTTGCCGAAAAAACCATTTGTTCTGTTTTTTTTTTTTTAAGTCCTGTTTACTTTGGAACACACCTTGTATGTTGTCTCATCATCATCAGCTGACATCATGCAACGGAAATACGAGTATAGCTGAAAAGGCGGAACAGAATTTGTGGTCGCGCCCATGCTCCATTGGAAAGCAATTGAAGGAATGTACTCGCATCGGTGTGGAGCACAAGTTCAATGTAAAGCGTTGGCCAAGTTTGCCAGACACGCTCCAGAAACGCCAACAATTTTTCCTTGACATTCGCTGTGGGAAAATGTGCTTGCAATGAAGGGAAAAATGCACAAAAACTGATTATAAATAGAAAAGAGCACACTCGTCATACCAAATTAGCGACCTCTGTCATCATGCGGGCAGGAAGTATTTGGGTTCGGAGTGAGAAAAAGGGAGAGGGCCCCCTTAAAATATATATATTCCACTTATATGTATACATTTGTATATTGAGTGACATCGGCAAGTGTTGCGTGTGTTTTGTTTTGATTTTGCATTTGGCACGACATTTGGGCCGATTTTCATCTGCGACGCGCATCAACCAATTTTCTCTGAATTTTGTTGAAACAAGCACATGTTTGAGTCATAAACCTGTTTTTAGAACTTGGCAATAGTCTATTAAATAAACACGAGTATACGAGTGTGTATATTTTTGTCATCCCATAAGCTGAGTGTGTCGCACATACTTAGTTGTTGAGAGTTTGTATAGTTTAGTTAAAAAACATACCATACACAAAAATATATGGGTACACAACGAAGCGCGAATGCCGTCTAATCGCAAAACAAACAAATGACAGCCAACCCCAACCTATCCTTCGTTGTGCAAACAACAATTTCCACACATCGCAATTCCCTAATCTTCAAATTTTGTTTGAATAAAGCATTACATACGTAAATATTTAGTCCACATTTTTTGTGGCTAACGAAATCGGAATTTTTCGTACTGAGCTTCATGTACATACTATATACACCATAAATGAAAACTAATTTGAGTACAAAATTATGTTAATGTCGATTATAAATAATGCAAAAAAAATATGAATAAATGGATAATATAATAATAATTTTTTAGCAGTTTTGATAACGAACTTGGAAGCCAAATATTGGGTATAGATTTGTCTTTGAAGTGAAGGAGGAAGTCTTAAAACTACATACTTGTAAGAAAGACCAGAAGCGGTCCCATTGCATGGGCAGTTGATGGATATTTTCTGTATATTTTGATTTATTTTTGCATGAGAAAAATATTGGTGTTTCTAGTTCTTATAGTCTCTGAGATCTAGGTGTTTTTATAGACCGTACTGGGTAATAAAAGAATTTTAATCGGTACTACCTCTCGACATATCAGTCTGCATTCGCTGGGGTCGTCATTCGCTTACCATGCTGTTTAAAATTAAAGTAATTTAAGTGCAAATATGTATAGTACATAAAAATTGATCAAGATTTACAAGCCGAGCAAAAACGCACCAAAAAAAAAAGGAACATTTTTGTTCATCACTTAACAAGCAACCCAAACATACTGAGAATAGTTTTCCATGGTTCATAAACCAAAAAATACAAAATTTATAAACACGTGTCTACCGAATATTGCCTGATTTGTAAACTCTCTAGATGCGCATTTAAGATTAGATCTTCTAGCACTTCTATTTGTGCAACTTGCTCTGAAGTAGTCTAAATATTGTAATGCACGAGCTACAAATCGGACAACGCAGTCTACCTTTTCGTATGCGCAATATTTGTAATGCATTATTGCCATTAACAATTGAGAATTACGTGTGTGAAGATTCTCCTACGCCAGTGCATTTGGCATGAAGTAGATGGGTCGACGCGTGTGGGGGCGATAAAACAGAAAACAGATGCATTTTACAAGCGGGCCGGTCGTTTTGCATGGGTGTTAAGTGTTTCCTTTTTCTGTGCCGTCGCAATTGAAAAATTAATTTGAGAAAAATTTCAAATAATGAAGAAGCCGCTGCATCTACAGCCATATCCACATCCACAGTAGTCGACGCCATCGCCATCGTCGCCGTTGCGCAATTTTAGCTCAGAAATGCGGTTGCATTCCCATTGCCCTCAGATCGCGACTGCAGGGCGCGCTAGTTACAAAAATACACAAAACGGTCGAACAACAACAGTAACAACAACAGAAATGCAATTGATTTCTCAAACGAATCCATTGCAACTATCGCAGAAGAGATTTGCCTTCATTTTGTGGCACAACAGCAAACGAATTGAGGAAAATATGCCCCCGAATGTAAACAAACGAAAATCGCACCCTAATCGTTGCAGTTGCTGCTGTCTCTTCACTGCTCGTTACCGAATTAATTAAAGCGCATTCAAATTGGATTTGAGTGCGTGCTAGAAGTTTTGTTGTGGCATGCCACCACCTGCCAACACTTTGGGGCCTAAACACAACACCACACAAGCGCGTTCGTCTTGACGCAGGTTACTAGTGGCACTGGGTGTGACTTTTCCTTCTATTATATGCATGCTTGTTTATTTATTGGCCGACTTCCCAGTTTGTCAACGGATGCATTTGCCATGTCCCGCTGTGGCATGTAAACCTATATGCATGGCTATGCGTGGCGTCTTCCTGTTTGTGTCTACTGCTGCTGCTGACCCCCTGCCTTTAGGGTTAATTGTAAAATATCAGTCTCGAAGCTGGAAACATCTATAATACTTTTACGAATAAACTTCTCACTGGTGTGGCAATTAAGTGCTGAAAAGCTAACATATGGCAATGGATCGATACTAATAGTCTTGCTGCTCTGAAAAATGATGTTGTCCTTGAATAAGACAAATTCAGTTCGGAAATAAATATTTCATATTAATAGCAGACATGAGGAAATAAATACCGAATAGTTTTATATTAATGGTGAAAAATTCGACATTTCCCTAACTGCTAAACATTGCTGCCATAATTTGTTGAGCAAAACAAGCTAGATTGTCAAAAAAAATAAAGCTAAATCCAAGCTCAAATAAGCTTTAAAAAACCTGGTTAAATTTAAGAAAATATCTGTTTCAAGGTTTTCATATTAATGCTTATTTCATAATTTATAATAATAATATGAGACGCTTGTAAAAATATTAATAGAAAATTCACATTAAATTCAAGTTAAAATTTAAATTTTTTTATTCTGCAGTTGATTTATGAATTCATCAAAACTCTCTGCCTCTTCGTCAGGATAAGCGCGGTTGCTTACTGGCACTTTATTTATACACTTTAGACATTTCTTCACGCAGCGAAGACAAACTAATAAAAAAAAACAGCTGATGCTCGAGCCTCGAGGTGATTTTGATAGATTTTATTATCGAAAGTCGTTTATTGCTTACCTATGATTTTGACTCTTGACAACGAAAAAAAAAGTACATGGCGAAAAATTAAGTAAAACTAAAAAGGCTAAAAAGCCGGGAAAATGGCAGCCCTGCTGCTAAACATGATATTGATTTCTATACCCTTACTAAATGAGAGAAAAATACCGATATCTAGTAAACAAATAAAGTAAATACCAGCAGCGATTGCCTATCGATATTTTTTGGACTTTTATTGGACTTTTACGAGCATCCCAAACCAATTTTCTCCTAGATTTTATAATTATTAAACAAGGTTGTCGATCGAGATATTATTGACCAGAATATTCTTGCGGGCGGTCTTAAAAAATACCAATACTTTGGAAGATAAGCCAACATTGAAGGTAAGATAAATATTGAAATGATCGTAGTTTTGCTAAGACATGTGTGAGTCTCATATGTCAAGTATGTAGACGTTTGCCGGCAATTTTTTTTTAGTAAACGTTCTCCAAGTTACATGTATGTATATAGGAAGTATAAATTTTAAGCCATGAAGCATTAATTTCCAATTGTTCCATTATCGTTTCATAATGTTTAATTAAAAATATTTGCTTTTAAGTGTATCAGTGTGCATCTTTTTATTGTAAAACGGTTATACAATTTGATTTCAACTGCATTTTTTTTTAGAGTGTACACACAAAGTTGAGATCCCATTCCGCACTGGAACAATATTTATATTTATGGATTTGAATGAGTGTTATTACAACCAGTTACATGCAAATTTCAGTGGGCTAATGACATAATACTTTAACGGCAACTTGAAAAGTATTAATATGGAAAGCATCTTGCATTTATAACGAACGAAACCGGTTCTCAGTAATGGCAGCAACAATTGAGTTCCAGCTCAGAATGATTTGTGCCCATAAGTACGAGTATTAGAACTGTCAATACGGAACCCCCCTCCAACAACAGCCTGAGGGACAACAGTGAGGCAAAAGCGCACAAAAATATACGCAAATCCGATTTATAAACAAATTGTGTGACGCACTGTACTTGTAGAGTAGCAGAGAATGTTTATGTGTAGACAGGCATTTTGCATTTTGCGTCAATGAAGCGACAGCGACACAAATAGGCTAAAGAAAAACGAAGATCAGAGCGATATAACGTTCAATGTCCCTTGAGGAGGCAACGGCAGGCAGCAGCAGCCATAAGTCATATTTTATATACGACTATGCCCGTACATATATTTAGAGCACAGAGAAGGGAGATTTGTATATAACATACATACACAGATATGTTCATTAAGTATAACTGAGGGGTGATGAGAACGAAACACATATTATTATGTTTGCCAGTAATTGATATTTAAATAACCGAAGAAAAGCCATAACCTTGTGCTCAGCATGTGTTCAGTTTTTCTCATTGGAATTTGGCACACATCATTTTTTTTAAAGATCTCAAAATACATCAGAAACACATGTGTCTGTCTGGTCTGGTCGTTATTGGCGGCTTGTAGAGGCGGAGTTTAGCTATCAACGCCCCCGTTCACAACTCTCGTCAACAATATGAGATAATGCAAAAACTAATCAAAGTTGGAAGTGTCAGCTAAGTCGTAGAATTGTCCGTAAGAGCAATATTGCGGAAGTTGCGAAGCTCTTCGTCAATGCAAGATCGTTCGTCTTATGTATTTCTTACGTTTTGTGCTCCTTCTGACAAGCAACAAGGAAGGGGAGAATGGTTCTAAGGCTGTTTCAGGCCATAGGGTTACCCTAATGTGTGTCGAAGGAAGGGGAAACAAAAAAATGAATATAAAATAAAACCAGTCCAGTCCGCTGTGCTTATAAGACCTTCATATGTATGTATGTACTCTTGTTATTGTTCCTTCATTTGAAGAGATGAAGAGAAACTATAAAAAGTAGGTGGATAATAAGCCCATCCTTTATTCCATTTTGTAAATATTTCCGTCTACGAACTGCACGATAATCTTGCGAATTTAGTTCTTAACAAACCATTGTTTTGAAAAAATTATTTAAAATACACTATAATTTTTGACACATCACTAACACTTTGATTTTGATTCCCGTTTACAATTATACTTTTGTTGGAAGTTCTTGTGCAACTTTTCTTGCATTTACATTCCTCGTTGGACTCTCAATTTCTCTTTTATTTTTTCACAGTTACGTGATTTGAAATGCTCCGTTATTTGCTGGGCAACAAACAAATTGCCGGCAATTTTCTCACGCGCAACCACTTAGAAATTGCAGTATTATTTTTTAAATTTCTGAAAAATTCAATATCTGGCTTTCGCATTGCCCACACCGTACGACCGAGCGCGTAGTCGAATTGGAACTAACAAGGAGAATTGGCATAAAAATTCTGGCCGGGTGTCGGAATGCCGAGAAACCGAGTGCAAATAAGAAAACAAAACAAAATTGTTGAGGAGAGAGCCCCAGTGAGCGGGTCTGCGAAAAAGCACAGTATTGAGCTTTCTTGCAGCCCTCGTTCGGTGGATCATGGCAGAAGCTTTTTCGAAACTGTTCTTTCGGTTTGTGTATTGACTAAATAAGACTCGTATGTGAGTTGAAATGAAAATTTTGTGTTTACGTTGCATAAACAGATGGGACTGACTGGACTCTATTTTTCAATTTCAATTGCGATCGGGCCATATGGGTTTTTACTATTTTATTGTTTTTTTTTTACCCCTGCATTAACAAAGTACAAACAATTAGGCGCTTGTGGCATCCAAAACGTAGACAATTTTTCAATTTTTATTATTCTATATAGACATTTGTTGTTTGTTTTTTACACACTCACAGATACACACACACACAAACATCCACACAAATACACACACAAACATCCACACAAATACACACACATGCATATGGGGGCATAAATTTCGAGTTGTTTGGACTTTTTGCTTTTATTCAGTACAAAATTTTGCAATTTTTAATTGATACACAAAACAGAACAGAACAAAACAGCACAGCACAGCACAGAAAATAGCAAAACAGATCGAATGGAATGGAAATGAAGCTGATGGTCTAGTCCGACAAAATAACAAAATGCGCACACAACACAACACGCTAAGCGCAGCACGTGTTAAATTTGTAATTACGATCTTTAATTTCCAAAAATTGTTTATAATGTAATTTGTTAAAAACATCAGCCTGGCCCCCTGCCACAGAGGAAATGGTTGCGCCTCTGACCTTTGTCTCAAGGTCTCTGGCTGCTTTCTTCGCAGCATAAAGGCATCGCACTTACCACCACAGAAAACTGTATTGATGAAGGCAATAAGGCACAAAGTGAACAACTTCCGCCCGAAGAGCGTTCACTTCACTCAATCAAATGCTTGAACAACTTAAATAACTTTCAGCAGCAATCGGCCAACCTCAATATTCTGAATAAGCCAGCGACATTGATGGCCGGGCACTTTAGTTTGCCAGAATGTCGAAACACTTCATCGAGCCAGGCACGACGGCACATCCTGTCGGCATGCTTGCCATTTTCCTTTCCTCAGATACATTTTTTACTTTGCATGTTGCAGGCAGGTGGCGTTGCGCAGCTAATAAAGTGGCGAGGAGGCACAGCCCGTGGCATATTGTCAGTTGACAACTTTTTTGCCTTGCCTTGCCTCGCATGTCCGCTCGTTTTCTGTACGCGATGTCGTATACGTAATGTCATTTATGCTCGAGCTCTTTAATGCCTTCAGCGTGCCGCTGCGTGTCTGTCAGTGGGGTCGTTCAGTGGGTCAACCATCCAATTACATTAGCTCGACACTAACTGGACCTTTAGCATTCGATTCGCGGGTGGCATAGTTCTTGCACTTGCGCCCCCTCCCCCCACGAGAAATTTCAATGCTGCCGCCTCTTGCATTTCAAACTAATTTAAAATAATGAACAAACATTGGCTTACCAAGAATAACAAGCGAACTTAATTGAGTTACATACTTGAAAAAGGTATTTCACTTTCTGTAACGGCCTTACCTGTAATGAAAAGCAAAAATATGTTGAGTTAATGTTGGTTGGACTGACAAATGTCATTATATACTAAAGAAATACAAGTATATTTGATTTTTGTTGGATAGAATCGCCAAAAAGGGTGACTATTTATGTGACCTATTTATTTTACAGTGGGCGCCAAAAGTCTACATACGATACAATATTTTTCTACCTGTCAGAACCAAAAATGAAAAGTCATAAAGTTATGTGTCGTTACAATGATATAAACGAAAAACCATATTTCTGCCTTGACAAAAGAGTACGTACAATTTCATTTAACACTTTATTCTTCGAGCCCTCGGTTATTAAATCTCTTGATTTTGCTTGGTTCCAGAAATTATTCGCATATCCTTTAGAAGCTGAGAACTTGCAAGAGGATTTCGTGCATAGCAATGGCGAAGTAGTTGACCAAAAATGATTGATCATAGAGATTTCCCCTTTATTTTGAAAGAAATGGACAAACAACTGTGCATTCAAGAACAATTCAAAAAACTTCAAACAAAAATGGTTTTCACAGCAGAGCTCCAAGAAAAAACCGATAATATTCGAAAAGAAATCGAAAGATTTGTTTAGTAACTGCGTATAAATATAAAGACAGGGACTTCGATTTTTGGAATTAATGTTTAATGTATTCGGAAGTAATGGAAGAACCAATGTTTAGCGAAAGGTAAACGTAGCATTGAATCCTAATCATTTGGTCGTTACAGTTCACCATGACGAGGGTAGTGTCATGGTTGGGGAGCTGTTGCTATGTCTGGAGTGGTTTTTGTCACGGGCAATATGAATTCTTCACTTTTCAATAAAGACAAAAGAACAATTCCATATTGTGATTACATGTATTTTACACAATAGATACATGTTATTTGAAGAAAGTGCTGGAACTGAAATGGGGTCTAACCTAGGCCTTAAAAACACCAGAGACGCTTCAGCGCATAGATCAGATATAAACGAATGTGGTACGACATTAAAACTTCTCACTAAATTAATCAAAGCTGTGTGTGTAAGCTTTGTATATACATATAGTATATGTATATGTGTACAAACATATACTTATAGTATTTATATATAGTACAGACGCGTCATACTTTTCAATGCGAACAGCTTAAAATTTAACGCGTGCATGGATCGCGTTTGTTGGATTTTTATTTGATTTTATTGTGTATGTATGTATGTATGTTTTTTGTGAGCTAAGCGATCGTATCAGTTATTTGCTTTCTACATGTTTTGTTTCAGTAATTGTTGATTTTGTTACGATTTGTTAACTTCCGGAATTGAGATGCGTGATAAACAGTACATACATACAAGTACGTATATTTAGAGACTGTCTAGAGACACATACAAGTATACTGATGTATAGCTGCACAGCTCTTAACATTTAACTCACCTTGGCCACCCCATGGGAACTTCAATAGCCTTTTAATGCTCGCATTGCGACGCACTGTTGGCGCCGCCATAACTGGTTCGCCATCCATTTTGTTTTCGGGTTTTATTTTGGCACTTTTTCTACTTCTGTTCTTGTTTTATGTTTTTCAAAAGTTTGTTTCTTATCAAAATATTGGGGTGTTCACAAATACACACAGTTGATAAATGCAAGTAAATTGTTTCACATGCAGTATGGGCCTAAGTTTTGCTTTCATCTAGGAACTCGTATTTTTGGCCCATTTTGAATTCGCTGATGACACAGAAAATATCGTATATATGTTTAAAATTTAGTTAAATGGCAACATCTGCGTTTATCACGCAGTGGAATACAAAAATACTGAATGAATGGCCCAAGAGGTCTACAAGATGATGATAAGCTGCGCTCAAACCGAACTTGAAGCCGTTCATTTGTCAAGGTCAGCCGAACTCGTACACAGTAATCACAACTTCCGAGTGTCCAGAGTTTATTGTTATCAAAGCGGTTTTGGCGACATTTTTAAAACAAACAATCTACACACAAGTGGTTGCAAAAATAATTAAAGCACTCGCAACCTGATAGCAGCACAGTGTTTGCTTATTAAACCCGCTTGGGTTCACACAAATATTTTGAAAATGACTTACAAAAATGCTCTACTGTCTACAAAAACAATTAATGGCGATTATTAAACATAATTTTAGTTCCGATTTATTATAATTTATGTTTCAATCTAATCGCGAATGCGCTATTTTTATTAAAGAGTTCGACGTGAAAATTAGTCTCTTACAACTCAGATCGATGAGAACTACAAGTATATTTCCAAATTTATTAATGTTTTTTTTTATTTATTTATTTCAATATATATTTACATCGGCATATTTTGTCGGTGATCAGTGATTATGAAAACAAACTTGTCGACCAATAAAATTTTGCGCTGAAACAAATAAACAAATTGTGTATGGATGTTGATGTTCTTCTTCTCCAGCTTTGATTATTATTGCATCAAAAATGAATAATTAGCAGTCATATACAGGCGAGCAACAGACAGATAGATGCCGACAAGTACACAAATTTCTGTATATACTCGTAATATGCAAGTATAGGTATTTATTGATGTTGATGTTGATATTGATCTTGGCTTGATTGCACTTTGCCGATCGATGTGATGCACATGCAATCAATCAAAGAGATCAAATGCCTCGAAAATATGGGAAAAATTGAGGCAAAAGCGAACCGAAGAACAAAATCGGAAAGGGGAAAACTCAAGTAAGCATCTGCAGTTATACTTGTACTTAGGCATGTAAGTATGTATGTATATGTATGTATGTCGGTGGATGCAAGTATTTTTGTGGAAATATTTCGGGTCTGCTCCATTGAATATGCAATGTTCGCCAGCAGTAAACAATACAAACAAAAATTTCGATTGTATACAAAGGTTAAAGAGAGAAATATTCTGAAAAGTCTACGTCTGACGTTGGACAGTTTGATTCTTTTAGCACGTAAAGTCAAAATATATTGACAATAAAAATGTTTCGTATATAAGTTTTATAATTCATAAATTACGCAAATGCCAAACAAATTATATTTATGCTTTATATTTAGCGATTTTGGCGCCGTCACATTTTATTATTCTCTACTACTTGTATATGTGATGGGGTTTTAGTGGAACTTGTTGGCACAATTTAAAGTGTGGGCTGTTAAAGCAAATTTGTTGACAGCCAACTAGAAATGTGGCTCATTTTTCAGCATGGGGCTGGTCCTCATGGACCGCGTGGACCGTTCATCTAGGCCAACTCGCCACTGGGAAAGAGCCAATACAATTAGTGGTGGTGTAAAAGCTTTTGTAATTGCATTCATTGATGCATTGTCTCTGCTGCTCTGCATTCCTATCTACCCTTTAGTAGATGCCTATATCGACTGAGGAATGCATTCTAATTGATTAGAAATACAAGTATACAAGTAAAGGAGCTCTAATAGCATTAAGACGAGTGCAGAAGAACAAAAAACTGCTGTCATAGCAAATGTCTGATTCAATCAAACAAATTAGTTCATTAATTAGTTTAATATTCAATACCATGTAGTGGCGAGAGGTATTTTGAAATAATTTGTGTAAACTTTATACTTATAGTTCGTCCGTTTTTTTTCTCCAAATTTCTAAGGACATTATATGGTAACAACTATTTATACATTAATTGATTGATATTGATTGCGTGATAGTTTGACGAAGCGTAGCTTAGTTGAGAACTACAACGGGAATTTTGGAATACAACTATTTCTACAGCATTTTCTGCTTATCGGTAATGACGACTAATAGAATCTTGGGTACCTTGCCAAGAAGACTGGAGGCTATATGGAGAAGGGGAAGGGCTTACAGGTATCATGGGCTGATCCGTAATTCGGGGACTATTTATTATGTTGGTCCCTTAGTAAGTAGTATTGTGGTGGTGGCTGTCGTTCTTGTCTTGCAGTTTCTAGGATTCGTTGACACTACTTTTTCGGAAATAAGATGCAACGAGCATTTTAAACAAAAAGTACTTTCCTCTTATCGGAAAAAGGAAAACATATACATACAAGTCAGTGTTTGTGACATGCTTAAAGGAGACTTTGTTTTCCCCCCTAACAATCGATATTTATGTTGTTTGCTTCGAGCAAAATTTTAAGTTTGCTCGAGCATCGCACAAGTTACATTCGAGTATTTATAAATAACATAAATCTTTGGCAGAGTCCTAAATTAAGTGCAAAAAAGTTTAGCGCTAACGTTTATTTATTTTCTTTCAAATTCCTCTTCTTCTTCTTTCTTTGCTATGTGGAAGGAATTTGCTTGTTGGAAAATAACATGAATGAAAATTTTGTTTGCATTTTTCGCAGTTGTCAGCCGAGTGAGGAGGCGAGGAGCAGAGGCAAAAGATTGAAATTCAATGGGCGTTGGAAGGCAGCTGCCGAAAAGATATTAAAAGCAAGATATTTTTGAAGACGCCTGACGTGCAAAATAACAACAATTTGGTGTTTGTTATTTTTTTCGTATTTCTTTTTGTTTTGTTGTGGCTGCTATAAATAGTTAACATGGAATCAAATAAATAGGTACAAGTTATGTATAATATGGGAGGAGAAAATAACGATTTCAATAAAAGGCTGCCGACTCAATGGCTAGGCAGGGCAGGGCAATTAATGAAGAGGAACAACAACTACGAATCCAGACTACGCAGAACTACAATACCAGATATGTAGGTACGTAACAGGACTATTATTTATACCTATTGGACTGACCCAGCAATTCATATTGTTGGAAAACTTTTCCATTCGAAACCACAGACGCACACACGCACATACACACACATACAGAGCACTAGGGAAAGGCGAGAATGAAATGAAAATGTGGCCACTTACATCAACACTGTTATATAAAATCCGCTAGTAGGTTTAAATGATGAGTGGGTCGGTCTTGGGCCATGTGGGCTTTGTGGCCAACAAAGACTGACTATAGTGCATTGAAAATTTCAATTAGGACAAACGCTAGTGAAAACACAAGCCAAGCACAAACAGCTAGTGGGCGGCAGCGGGCTGGCCAACGAGCTCTTTCAACAACGGAACGTGCAGAGCTTGAAATCCTGCAAGTCTAACGACAATAGCCATTCGTGTGTACCAAATGAACTGAATCATAAACTGAATGACACATTGACTGACCGACCGACCGACCGACCGACTGACCGACCAACTGACTGACTGAGTAAATGACTGAGTGAACGAATGAGCGCAAGGCGCTGTTGCTGCCTTTCATTGAGCATTTTCAGCTTTATTGTGTGGCTTTCAATTTCATATAGTTTATCCCATGTACTATATATATGTAGTATGTACACATGTACATATGTACGAGTATGTGTTCCATAATTCGTTCTCCCTTTTAGCTCAATAAACAATAATTTGCTCGCACACACACGCCACACAGCACATACAGGCACATGAAACAACAATGTTGTCGTCCACCAAGTCCAACCAAATAGCATTTTGTCTAAAATTAGTTAAAGCAACTTTTCACATACACACATTTCCTTCGTATCGCTCGGTTTTCGTGCTTGTCGATTGCCGCTCAACTCAACTCAACAACGACAACGACATCTATTTTTGTTGTCATTTCCAATATTTTCATTGCGGAGCAAAGTCTGAGGAAAAGCAATAAACGCGAATGCCAGCACAAATAAAATTGACACTGTCAGGCGGCGGCTATTAAAGCGAGAAAGTCAAAGGCTGATCGAATTGTGTGTGCACTGTAAGGTCCAACCCACTAAGCACACGATGAGGTTATTGGATGGATTCGATGGATGAATGCCGACTGACAGCCTAATCCAATCTGCGAACCACACTGCGGCTACTCAATATTAGTAATTCGGGGACTTCACTGCATATCTTGTCGCATGTCCCTGATGCGAGTCGTCGACACACATGAATTAATCAACTCCTTGCCAAGCAACATTTCAAACACGTGCTGCTATTCCATCAAGCTCGAGTGGATTTTCATGGGAATTTTGAATCGATGTGGTGTATATAATTATGGGCTACTTCATTCATTTATTGATGTCGGTGCTATCTTCATTTTACAGCGCTGAATTGACTTTGCGAGCGCTCGCACTGTTTTCATTTCTTGCCAAACGCCATTCTTGGCTAAGATCGGATATGTAAATATCTCTCTCTCTCTCTATTCTATAAAAGCTATCCTCTAAATTTCTGTTCTTTTTCCCTTTCTGCTCCTTACTTCTAAAGTAGAATTGAGTTTTCTCCTGTACTTATTTTTTTCTTTGTTTGTGAGGTCTACAAGTATAATGTCTCTGACCACAAATGGCTGTGAATCGGACCATAGCTGGCCTAATGGCAAATAAATTCCCCCAACGTGTCGGAGGCATTAATAGACATTATTGCTCATTTATTTTTAATGCTTTATTATCGTTTATAAGTTGAAGTTATTATTCTGTATCTTTATTGTAACATATTATCATCTTTATTATAACTGTATCGAAAGCACAATTTGTTGATTTATTAAAATAAAATAAATAAATATCTTGGATATTACCGATTTGATGTCAGGGTATTTAAAGAGCACACCCTGTAGACTGTCTGAAGACATTGAGAATATTGTCTTATATTTCGAATTTTTTGGCTTTCCAAGATACTCAAAAATCCTTCATAATAATGTATCCGTCTTCAAGTGATTATCAAATTAAGGAAAGTAAACATACACTTCTATTTCCGAGTGAATAAGTTAAAGACACGTAAATTGGTCTGAATATTTTAAAATTCCCAGGTTTTCGGCTTTGTTGGCAATGCGAAAAATATGACTGCTATTCTCGGCACTTGCCTCGGTCCCTACTCATGTATATCTCTAAATAGACACTCAACCACAATCCTATTCTCTGCGCCCTAAATATAAAGTCAGCAACAGTCCTTCGATTATTTCTCGCAAGAGGCCAATCCTACAAACCACTGATAAGTCGTTTTCGTCAGATCGCAGAACCCCCTCCGATAGCAGAATGAACCTAACGAAACCCAGCCTAAAACCTAAAGTCGCAAAAGTTTACAATCATTTCATAAATAAATGCGCGATAATGAAATTAAATGAAAAGCAGCGAGCCAGGCGGTCGCCGATGATGCCCCTGACTATATTTAATTTGTAAATCGTTGGCAAAGTTTGTTTTAATTTTTGTATCAAAAGCCACAAACTTTATGTGTATAGGCTTTTCATCTAGCATTTGCAATAAAACGAATTATTTGCATGGCTTTTCTTGTTCAAAAATTTTAATTATATATGTTTTTCGGGGCCGAAATTTGCTTTCAATCTGCAATTTGATAATGAAACAACATACATATGTATGTATATAAAGGTTGTTGATTTGCATTCATGTACTATTTGCCACTAACCACTTTTAATTACGTCTATGCCCCTCTCTGGTTCATTTAATTATGTATGTATACCATGTGTGTTTGGATGGGATCTGCGCTTTAGATATGCAGTCAGTCTAATGAAGAGTCTAATTCCATTACGTATCGATTAAAACGCACTCAATCAGTTAATTGACTGTTCAAATGTTCACTAACTCAGACAAAGGCGTCATCTCCTAATCTACTGGCTTTGCTGCCAACGAGAATGAATCATGTGCGTCAACTATTTTTGGGCTTATGACAAACGCTAGATCTCCTCAATGAATCGAATGTATGGACTGATGTGATGAGAGCCACTAAGACAACTCATCTAACGAGATGGGGAAGCACAGGGCGTTGAGCTTATTTAATGCCTATGAAACATTAATAAGCTGTTCAAAATTTTTTTCTTATTTGACAGCTTAACTTTATGGGCTTAGCAACGAACCAGTACTAGCAGAAGGAAGCATAACAATCATAACGGAATTGCTCCGATGCGACCAAGCGGAAGTGACGGAGGCATCGTTGAAAGGAAAAGCAAATAACCACACAGACCCGGATCGACACACCACACCTACAATGATATGTTCTAGTGTGTGTGTGCGTGTGTGTGTCTATGTGTGTTTGTGTGAGGGCGGCCTTAGCCATGACATTGGCGGGTGCCTAGCCGAAGGCTGGAAAAGTCTAAACTGCCAGCACGTTTTATAACTGTAAAAACGACAGACAATTTGGCAACGAAGCCACCGTAGCCGACTTGACGGCGCGCACGTTTCCCCCATATAGTTCGGAAAGAAAGAGGAAAGGAGAAAGAGTTAGGAAAAAAGTGACAAAAATGAGCAATTGTGAAAAAGGGGAAGGACGCTTCATTCGCGTGGGCAGGTAGAGTTGGCATAAAAATGTGATGTCAACTAAATAAACAAGCTCTTGTTTGTTGCAATTGCTCATACCTACTCGTAAAAACATACGAGTATATAGCCTAAGGGCACTTGATGTTTAGCATTTTCTAAGTGGCACACAATTTTCTACGGTTATGGCGCCAATTGCGATATCGATTTATATAAATATTAGCACAATATACAAAGCTAAATGAAATACAGGACAAAGCGATTAAGAGATAACGGCAGGGCTATAATTGCAAGATGATAAGATAAAATACTATATGAACAATCAAGAGACAAACTGCACAGACATAAATATATATTGTACATACATATAAATATCCACACATCTATATACTTTACGCACAAAGCGCAACCAGCACAAGCTGCAAATATTAAATGAAAATTAAATTAAACCACAAAATGCGCAAACCACAAAATACACACGCTACATGTATGTATGTACATACATACATACATATAGTGTGTACGAGTATATACATGTTATGTACATGGCCGGTATGTAGAAAAATAACTACTGTAGGAAAGGCAGTTGCAGCATCAATGACTCAATAGCCCACGCATTACGAACAATGGCACCAATCCAACGACAGGCCCAACCGCAGGGAGCGAAGAAAGTCAACAGTCATCGGAGAATGCAGAGGCTTTTCACCATTTCACCCATTGCCGAGCTAATCTTTATTGCATCTGTGCGATACTGGCACAATGGTGACAATGTCAATGTCTCCGCCATCGTCCTACCCTAAGCAAATGTTGTTATTCTAATGCCAAATGACTGCTGCTACTGCTTCTCTGCCTCCATGCGTGATTTCATTTACATATATACTACATACATATTCATATGTATACATAATGTTGTGTACAGTGGAGACTCTTTTTATACCCTGTACCCGTAGGGTAAAAAGGGTATATTAGGTTTGTGCAAAGTATGTAACATGCAGAAGGAAGCATCTCCGACCCCATATAGTATATATATTCTGAATCAGCATGACGAGAGAAATCGATCTAGACATGTCCGTCCGTCTGGATGAATGCAAGGATCTCAGAAACTATAAAAGCTAGAATAACCAAAGTTGGCATCCAGATTCTCCTAGGTCCGCCTTCCTTTTGCTTCTGCTAGAGGCGCATATACCTCAGTGCCGGAAGTTTACCTGGGTACAGGGTATTTCACTGTTGGGCTTGCTCGACTGTAGCGTTCTCTCTAAATCTAAATTTCCCACAAGTTGGTGCGTGTAACAGTGCTTCTGAAATATCTGTTGCGATGTCTGAATGGTTCTTACACTTCAGAGTTATAGCTTTTGAGCAGCCACTGTATATACTGTAACCGTACAGATGAATGTTTTGTAGTAATCTCTGAGTATGCATATGCGACATGATAAATCCCGGAAGTTCACACTCCAAACGAAACAAGCACATTGGAGCACAGGGGGAGTTTGCATGGTCGGGATGGGGGGTGGTGGCAGCTTTACGCTGAGGCCGACGAGACAGTAAACAACAGTGAACGAACACGAGGTAGAACGGTGCTCGGGGCTTCTGACATTGGGGTGCTGGGGAACAACCAACCCGAATAAATGAGCGACAACTGAGGAATACGACGGCGAAGACGACAAAGCGCAGGAGAAGTCAACGATGTTGTAGTTGTTGTTGTTATTGTTGTTCTTGTTGCAAGCTGCAAACAAAACTTTTATTTGCAATGATGCCAAGCTATGCGTCTGTTATATGTTACATTACTTCCATACATAACTATATGTATCTATAAACAAGCATGGCCTAGCTTCGTCATCGTCCGCACAAAAAAATATATATGTATGTATGTACATATGTACTGTCAAAATTATCAGAAGAAAACTTACGGAGATCTTTGTGAGGAAAAACGGTTGAGGCTGTAAAACAACAACAACAAAAAATAATAATAAAAGAAACAAAACACCAATTTACAGAGCGGAAAAGGAAAAGTAAAAGGACACCCCATTAGATTTCATTGAGCAGCACTTACAACATTTCAGTATCTAAGGCTGAAGACGAGGCTGAGGCAGAGGTAGAGGCTAAGGGTAATGGTGCATGGGTAGGATTAGTGGCAGCAATACTATGTATTGATTGTTGCAATTTTCTAACCGTAAATGTATCGTTTGTAATGACAGCTGGCGATGCAAGCTGGCATTGGCAATGGTCATGATTTTCGTGAATAAAAAAAGAGCTGAAGTAGAAAGCAAGCTAGTTCCAAAGAAATTGTAAGTGTATTATAAATCTGTATGTATGTGTGTATATTTGTATTAAAATGGTTTCCACTCGAAGCCAAACTAATTTATATGAGATGACAAGTTGGGTTCGAAATGGTGATTACGTAAACTTGCTGGAGAAACCGTCTATTATGACCACATTTGGACGCAACTGAAAGAATTCTGAGTTATTTTGTTTGTTTTGTATATATATATATATATATATATATATATATATATATATATATATATATATATATATATATATATCTATATATATATATATATATATATATATATATATATATATATATATATATATATATATATATATATATATATTGCATATAAATAAACTCAATTGAAAATGCTCGTTTTCAATTCAAAATAAGTGGTTACGAATTCGTTATAGGGAAGACTGACTCTATATTGCATATATATATATATATATATATATATATATATATTGCATATATATATATATATATATATATATATATATATATATATATATATATTGCATATATATATATATATATATATATATATATATATATATATATATATATATATATATATATATGCAATATATATATATATATATATATATATATATATGCAATATAGAGTCAGTCTTCCCTATAACGAATTCGTAACCACTTATTTTGAATTGAAAACGAGCATTTTCAATTGAGTTTATTTATTGTTTAATTTTACTGATTTGTTATCT
Source organism: Scaptodrosophila lebanonensis (assembly GCF_003285725.1). NCBI lineage: Eukaryota > Metazoa > Arthropoda > Insecta > Diptera > Drosophilidae > Scaptodrosophila > Scaptodrosophila lebanonensis. Next base: position 449,640 of record NW_022060529.1, read on the forward strand.
ACAAGTAAGTTTTTTTTTTTCATTTTTAATGTGTTCACTAAACACTGAATCGTTAGCTACTTTTTCTCAGTGCAAATAATAAATATTTTTGTTCTTTTTCAAGAAGTTCGACTGTTATGTTCTTTTATGTAGGACAGTGTGGGATAAACCGTCTATTGGTGATGTTTTTTCTTCTTTTTAGATATTACGTCACTTCTCAACGCCCTGCCAAATATCCGGTTAGGATTTTACACACATTCATACATACATTTGTAAATCAATAACACAAACTTCAGAGACAAATACCATTTCCATGTTAAATACGAATTCCTTCAACTTTTAAAGGCGGGAATTATTGCTTTTCTGAAAGAAAAAAATTCCTACTTAACTACATTAAGAAAACTCTAATAACAGATTTATTTTCGCCAATTTTCGGGGTACCCCCCATCAATTTCAAAAAATGTGTGGAGTTGTGCAAATCTGAGTTTATTGACGCTCCTAATTATCGGCGCCAGTAACAGAAACTCTTTCCCAAACACACATTAAATTGGCACACACTCAAGGTCAAGTGGTCCCCCAGAGGCTTGTAGGATAGATTAACCAACGTTTACGTGCTGCGACGTGAACACATTTTGTTTGCCATCAAATTTTATGGCTGTCATATGGTGCCAGTTAGTCAGGGAGCCAAAAAAAAAAAAAAAGAAAAGAACTTTTTATGTACGCTGAGCGCGTACGAGCGCGCAAATTTGGCGGAAGGAAGGAAAGACAGAAAAATTCGAGACGCACGCGACGATAAGGGGATGGAGGCAGACAAGGAGAATAGGCACAATGATTAATACCTTCAATTGCTAATTTGCATAATTAATTGACAATGGAATAAATAAAAATAAAAAGAATAACCACTTTTTGCAATTAGAACGAAACGTACATACGTATACGGGCACAGTTGAAGCGCGTATCAAAAAAACGAGAGATTCTTTTGCCATGAAGGTGAATTCGCTTTAATTAAAAATTAAAAATGCATTGAGGTGCTAATCACGATTCTAAAATCAGCACAAACATCCAGCTCGAAATTGTGCAATGTGCTGATTGAAAGAAATTAGAAAGGCAAAAAATAAACTGTGTCATAACAAGCACGCAGTAGAAGACGAACGGGCCGAACCACAAAGGCAAATTGATTAACATTTAAAATAATTGCAAGAGAGCCTTCCAAGTCCAATGCCGCCCGTCGCTTCCTTCTTCATTAAACTGCACCATCAGCTGTTGATGGTGAAAATTTGCTGACACAATTAACACACTTCGTCAGGCGGCAGCAGCAGAGGAACAGCAGCAGCAGTTGCAGAGCATTAGCAGAGGCATCAGAACAGAAGTAGTGACAATGGCAGAGGCAGAGTGAGAGCGGAGGAGAAGAGAGGAAACAAGTGCCATGAAAAACAGGCAGATAGACAGGCAACAGTAGAAAAACAAAACTGATGTGCAAGAAAGAAATTAACGTCAATTTTGATGGCGCAGTGATGCGCACAGTGGGAAAAAATCAATTATTTCCAATGTATATTCAGACTAAGGAGTTCGGGTTATCCTGCCGACATAGAAACACTTTCCTAAATCCGATATTCCTCCAAATATGTAATGTTTATATTAAGTGCATATTAGACCTATTTTTTATTTTATATTTATATTGTTTAACAAATTTTTTATTTTTTATTTCTGGCAATATACGTGTAAATTGTAATTTCCTGACATTGTTATGTAAAATCAAATAATCACAGGGCGTTTAACATGTTTAAATGTAGTACTGGAGAACTACCATTTAACTACGACCGGACAAAGTTTATAGACCGTCTAATACTTTTTAATCAACACTACGAAACTTTTCAAGCCCACGTTCATCTAAAAATGTTAATTTTAAATTAATGTTTAATTTGAAGAGAACTTAAAAACTCTACATGAAACACTGTGCTATATTAAGTTTGGCATTGACTAGACTCTGATCGCGTATAGCAATATATTTACATACTATATATTCCCATTTATATATATGTATATAGTTTGCGTGCAATGTTATCAATTTGCAACCATTTATAAAATACTTATATTATAATTGCACGATTATTATATGTTTTCACTCATCAAAAACGGCTTGTTTTTTACAGTCAGCTGTATGACTAAATGAACGGCTTCCAATTGTTAAAATTGTTTCAAAAATTTCTCTGAAATTGTAGCACTGGCATTTGTTTTGCACTTCGAAATTTATTAAACATCTTCACATCCTTTCTTTTTGATCTTGTTTGTGCGCTTTGGCTTTGTTATTGCCCTCCGCTGGCGTATTGTAAACACACGCAAGATTTTTTTATTTTTTATTTTCAAATATTTTTTTGCACGCAATTTATTATTCTGTGACTTCACGCATATACCTATGAACATGAATACATATGCATGTATACATATCTCAGTAAATCTGTGCATTTTGTCATAAAATGTGTTTTGTGGCATTTTTTTTTTGGTTATTTCTTCAAATAAAAATCGGCCTGATCACAGCTCTTAACATACATAAGTTGGCTATTTGTAAGTTCTTGAAATTTATGGGTTGGTTTTATTAATATTATAAATCTGTATTCAAAGTTGTATTCACTTTTGTCGCGTTGTTGTTGTTTTGACAGACGCGCGCACTTCGTTTCGCTTGCCTGTTCGTTTGCCGTTGCGAGTCAAACTGTTTAAATGTTTTGTTCGTTTGCCAATACGTTTCACTCAGCGGTGTTCCATTTCACGTGTGGCGCAGCTGGAGTAGAGCGTTTTTCGTTTGTCGAGTGATTTTCATTTTGTTGCAGCGATTGAGTGAATTTGGGATATGGATGTGTGTTGCGCCTATTGTGTTGGTTGGTGTTAGTTAAAATGGCAATTGATTTTACTATAGAAATGTAATTGTTAGTTTGAGTTAATCCATAGTGTTCACTAATTTGCAGATGGAGAGCCTGTTAAAATGTGAAAGGCAACAATGTGGTTGGAAGAAGGCAGCAACAACTCCAAAATCTGCTCTTAGTCGGCAAACGAAATGATTAAATTATTTAATTTAACATATTGCGTCAAAATGTTCCATTAGCGTTCTCAACAAAGGCCAAGAAGTGCGCAAACGAAACCGGTTAACCAATTTATGCACAAATAAATTCTACATTTTATTAACTAAAATGCATGTTGGTGTTTAAGTCTACTTCAAAAAATAATGAACTTATGAGATTTATACATACATACATATGCACATGTATTTAAGTATGAGTATGTTTGCTGAAAAAGTGAAGATTATGTTGTGCACTAAAGTATGCAACGATTTGTGGAAAACCCACTAAGAAAGAAAAAACCCCGACGGTCGCAACGAAAGCGAATGAGTCAGAACAGAAGAATAATTGTGAAATCAGCCCACAGAGCGCAGATGCAACAAACGCAACGGTTACGAAAAAGACCGCCGAAGAGGAGCACCAAAAACCGGCAACAACAAAAGCGGCCTGGTCGGCAAGTAAACAACAATGGCAAAATAAACCTGTTTACGCAGAAAACGCAAACAATAGAAACGAGAAAAAAACGACAACAACAGCAACGCCATGAACGAACGAGAGCGCACAACGGGCATACATAATTGGGAGGCGGATGCTGATGAGCTCTCTCTTCTGCCTGCCTGCTTGCCTGCACGCTACTTGCCATGGCATGCAAACGAGCTATGAAGGAGTATGGAAACCCAAATGAAGCGAAAAAGCGAAAGGATAGCATAAACAAAGCAAAGGCTCAACGCTAGCTAACGAAACAAGAGGGCAACAAGCTTGAGCTCTTAAATCATTCAGTCCATTGACAAGTAGACGTCGTCGTCGCTATGGCAGCAACTTCACCTGGAGATCTGGACCGTAGCTTCATGCCCATGCCAGGACCGCAATGCGGACGAATGCAGCGAAACGAGACGCGGCGCGGTGCGCCGCGACGTCTAGACGCAAAACTTTAGTGCTTGAGTGCTTTTTGTGATAAGACCATGGTATGAAATGTGCACTGAAGCGTCTGACACTGCAAGCAAAGAGTAAGGGGGAGTAAGGCGTCAAAACGGCAAACTCAAGATAAAATACCGCATAGGACACAATACCAACATCGCCTTCAAATGCCACCAACTGAGTGAGCGGCATTACGAGTGAGTCAAGCAGCTGCTCGATGTCCGAGTAGAAAACCGGAGGCCGGATAAAGTTTTGGACTAGATTGGGAGGGACGGACACACTTCTGTATGTATGTTAACAAATCAAATTATGGTCTGAGAGAAAGTGGTCCGGAGGGGATTGGCTCGTATTTCTTCTTTACATGCATTTGCATAAAAAGCTAATTTAAAACCTCGTCAAAGCAGTGCAAATAAAGCGACCTCCAATGCATCCATCCACCTACACACATTCATATAGTTATATATATCCCGTATATCCTGCACAAATAATGCAGAACTCGCATATCAAATCAGAGTTTTCAGGACGTGAAGGAACACCAATGATGGCCCGTGTCCTGTCCACACAACCATCTTGTTAGTACATCGAAAAAAAGGGGAGAAAAAGGGAAAGCCAAATTAACAGAGAGAAAAACAGCTTGGCAATGCATCGAATGGCACATGCATGTGCACACATACCAGTAAGTGTGTGTGTTTGCACATGGCCAACAAATAAATAGCTCGAGGTTTGAGTTAGAGATGTGTGGAAATTCGTGCGTGATTGTAGAAAGCTGAAAGGTGTGACCCTTAAAAATGACGATTACCACCATTACCCAGCAACTCGTGAAGAGATGATAATTCAAGTTTTCATGTACAAGTAATGTTCACGATTTACGAAAAAAAGTATAACATTTCGAAAATCCACCAAAGGGAATCGTACATCGCCCATAAAAAATGATTATCATTATCTAAACATATTTGGTTATGCGAAATATGAACTTAATATATATTTGCCATTGAAGACAAACTAGTAATACAGTCAAGAAACAGGTATTCCTGCAGCTACTAGAAAGGAGTAGGTTCCGCTACTCCAGAATATTTACTATTTATTTCTGACAAAGAACTGTCAATTTGAAAACATGGAGCCATACAACTTCATCTAATCAAATTTACGGAGCTCTCAGGGCCAAAGAGATGACATATTTTATTGATATTGTTACAAAGAACCCGAAGCGAATTGGGCAAAGCATAGTTGGCGGTAGCGCGATTTAAACCTGAGGGTTTAAAATATCTTGTAGGTCTTTAACTAACAAGCAATGGTACGAAAGCGTGCCTGAACGTAAATTTTCATCAAATTGATTTTTTGCAGGACTGCAACGTTTTATATACGTCATGGTTACCACTGCAACTGCAGACAAAAAGGATCAACCGACCCGTGGTCAACAGAGAGCATGAGAGGTTTTGGAATGGGAGGTCTGTCACATCATTTTCATTGCAATTTTCCGTCCATTTCAAATCTGCTGCGCAAAAGTTGAGCGAAGCACATGGTATCTGCCCACCGCCACACCAATCCATTAAAGTACGGAAACATTCTTGCAGGCTTTTGTGTTGCCATTCGCCTTGCCCACATGCTGTGTCCTGACATTGGCTCGTGTGTGGCACGTGCTCCTGAACTGTGTTTATTAGCTGGAGATAGCCACGAACCGCAGTTCCCACATGCTGTGATAGAGTTATCAAAACTTGGCCAAGCAATGCTTAATTCATGTTAATATATATATATATATATATATATATATATATATATATATATATATATATATGTATGTTTGTATGTACACATGCCTTGTTTGTTAACTATTAGATTTTCTCTTAAGCACAGCAACATGTTGCGGTATCGTCCTCCTTTATACTTAACATCATTAAGTCGTCGGCTTTAATTAAACTTCACCATCAATAACAAACATCTGAGAGCGCTTCTAAGTGTTATTTAGGATGGATATTATTATCTGCTATACATTCTTTATATGTTTGTAGCTTTAAGGAAAAGCTTAAGCTCAGACGTAAAGTTTGCAATTAAACTATTGAATTTTTCAACAAACATAATCGTAGTTTAAAAATGTAATTTTGAGAAGGGTAACCTTTTTTCGCCCTTTTTTATTTTAATTCCATTTTTTGAATAAGTTCAGCTGTTTTGCGACTTGTAATCGAAATCGGTTCTTTTATTCGCTTGTTCAATTAATTCAGTTGCCTATTTATTTTATGAACTTTAACAACTTTCTCATCGCTTTCAATAATTTGTTCAATTTTTCACTTATTTTCTCCACAGAAAGAATAATAGTTGATTAAATAGGATCCAATCGGTTGAATTATTTTTATACCCTTTACACAAAGGGTTGATTATTTAATAATGTTAACTATTTTGCGCCATTAGGTTGCCTTGATTTGTGTTTTCTTGTAATATTTTGTCTAATTAAGATCTAACTACAGTTATTCCGTGCTTTGTGTTCATAATTTAACGATCTTGTCCACCTACAAGTTTCCAACAGAACTCCTTGACTGCTTTTTTTTTGTTTGTTTTTTGAGAACATCTTTGGGAAAACAATTCATTTCGGGTCACATATTCTTCAAAAATGTAGGCCATGGACGGGCAGTTAAACCCTCCTAACTTGTCCCGTTAGCTACATGTTTGGATTTTCATTTATTTTGAACGCGCTTAGAATTTTCGTAATAAAAGTTTATTTCATCATACGGCAAAAGCTATATGCGTGGGATGAATTATGAAAGGAATATAAAATCTTACATTCGCAGAGACAATCAGATTCTGAGTGTATGATTGTCTACCATGTATAGGTTGTATGCTTATATTTTGATATTCATATATTTATTTAAATATTTAGAAAAGAAAACGGTACACTCACCATTGCTAAAATCCACGTCCATATCCTCATCCTGACGTGCGCGTTTCTCATCTGCAATGGCAATTTCTAGTTGGTATCGAATTACAACTTGATTTGTGACATAACTTACTGGCAATAAAATCGCTTGTACGTGGTCGTATTTTACCCATAAATTTACTAATTTTATTGTCATTGTGAGGATTTCGTTTCGCTTGGGGCAGAGGGCCAGGGCAATTCTCTTCCAATATTTTCGAACAGAGGCGGTGAATATTCAATTTACAGTCTGAAAGCACAAAATCAGAGGTTAGGGTAAAACTATGACAATGCTGTGTGGATAGCCGAAAGGTTTACCTGTACAGTGATAACCTTGTGGACTGACACCCCAGATAATGGTCTGACAATGATTGCAGTGCGTCACTTCGTAGTATTGACGTAATACCAATGGATGACCACGTACAGTCATCTGCAAGACGTACAGGAATAATTAGAGAGGGAACTGATTAATAGAATGAGTGGTAGATTTACTTTTCGATTTTTGCCCATTAGACGCGATTTGAAGCTCTTCTCCCGACTCACAAAATGATGAACACGATCCACGATGCTATTGGGATGGGAACGTGTGTTAAAAATGCGATGTATTACAGTGGATAGTGCCGAACAAAGGGCCAGTTTTCGTGGATCTTCTAGTGGCAAGTCTCTTTCGTATTCCTCGCTGTAAATAAAACGCATAATGAGCAACAATTGGGTGAAAGATATGGGATAGATAACTCACATTATTATCTGTAGATTGGGCATCAGATACTTGTCAATGATCAGTTCGCGTTGCTTGTCGCCCTTTGCTTCAGCCAATTTATCATCGGTTGGGCCATAGATGGTTCCCAGGCCTTCCATACGCTTTTGTTGGAATTCACGTAGCTGCTCGCTGATAATGTCCTTCGCGCGTTTTCGGCTACGCAGGAAAACTGTACGCAAAATCTCCACCTTGTCGAATTCAGACTGGAGAACATTGTCAACTTCGCGGGCGAGGGACTCGTCTTGCCGATACCACGAGAGCGGAGCTCGTGGGACCAAAAATGTTGAGTGTATCTCGTAGGCCCATTTGCGCATATCCTTGGAAGTGCCCTCTTTGTATAGCTCAGTAATCAGGTAGAATAGCAGCGGCGCAGGCTCCGAATTAGAGAGCACATAGTTGAGGAAGACGGCAAGGAACACTACATTTTCGACTTCGAGAAGTCGTGTCAGATTATTGAACGGTCCGTTTTCGTCTATGAATGGCTCCTCCTGATCCGAGGAATTCTCATCCTCCATGGAGATGATCTCTTTTTGCGTGTCTATCGATTGGGCCGCCTGTATGCGGCTGGAATGTAGTGACGGAGGCAGCGGTGATGTTGCAGCAGCGCCCAGAGGCGTGAAATGATGTGATTCGACGAATATGCCAGACCCTCCGCTGCAGTTTTCGTTCGGATCCTCAGGTACGGACATGTGCGAGCTGGTCAGGTACGGTGGTGGCGGTGTGCCTGGGGGTGTTATCTCACCATCCTTCTCCACCAGTTCCCACGAACCTGACGTCGTCTTTGTCAAGCGGTCTGTAAAACAGAGTTTTCTATTAGTTGTAGGTACATAAAAACGATTTTAAAATCATACGAATAATGTGGGTTGTGAATTCTCGGAGAACCCGCAGTAAACTGGCGACAAAATCGCAATCTGCTATCTGCTAGCATAGTTATGTAAAAATACCTTATAGCAGTCCACTTGTCCAAAGAGAATATACGGCCCCAGCGCTGCTTCAGTTTATTCACTCAATTGTCAATGCATATCATGTTTCAATACAACCTACCAGGCAGTCATTTGGACCTGGAGAGCCCCAACACTAGTTGCTGATCTCTGAGCTTTACAGCCGACAGACAGACAACGACAACAACCCGCTTTGTTTTCATTTCACGCTTAGTTAGACTTGAAATTATGAGACAGTTTCAAATGGGCTTGGGATTGTTCTGCCCATCTGGCTACTCAGTCTCAGAAAATCGTATAATTCTAAAATTTAAACTATATTTTCAAGTGAAAAGGCAGTTTACTTACCCGGATGTCTTGGGTGCATATTGTCTGGTGAGGAGCCGACACGTCGATGCTTCATTTGACTCAAATGTGGCGTCTGACCCAGTGCCTGTCGAAGTTCCATTATTTTATTTCATTATTTGTTTCGTTCATTTAATGACTTCAAAAATAATTCCACTAATATACGTATGTACATAAAAAGAGCCCAACAGAAGAATCTAAGATATTTGCATGCTTTCTATATATAATTAGGTTCAAGCCCCGAACACAATTTTTAGGATACGAGTATGTGCAGAATAGTTTACAAGTGATCATATTTTTAGTCAAGTATGTCGACTACAAAGCTGGGGTGGTACGTGTATAGGTGCAAGGAATGGTTCCTTTCGGAGGGCCAATGGGAAATCCGTAAATAATACTACAGTATGTACATATAATGTGTGTACAAATAATTTTGAGCTGGGTAGTGGTACGGGGGTAAACTATAGTGCAATGCCAGAAGCTGATTAGAAGGAACAAATATGTGTAAATATTTGAATAAATATGTCTATTTGTTGATTACTGTAGGAGTTAGGTAACAAATAAATTACTCAATTGCCAGACGGGCAAATAATTGCACAGACATTTGTAAAATTGTACAATCAAAACATTCTTCGTGGATTTCAAATATAGTTTTTTACTTTAACAAACTTGTATGTGATTTACTTGTAAAACGTTGACATTCCAGTGCAATTTATTTGCGTGCCTGACCGTCAATCAGTCAATATTAGTAAGTATTAAAAAAGAGTTTAGATTAGCACAATAGGTTACATTAGTTTAGTAGTGCTGGCAATTATTTTTACACAGATACCTTAGTAAAGTGGCAGAAGGATTAGTTACAATAAGCTTTGAAAAAATAACTGCTTTCAGTGCAAATTAGTAAAAAGTAAAGTCTGAAACAAAGAGTCGGAATGATCAAAAGCAAATAATGGAAGTACTGGTGCAGCTGATAGGCGAACTTGGAGGTGATTTGGTGAGGGGGGTACCATTGAAGGCAACAAGGAAATGGCCATAAGGAAGGCGACTGATTGAATGTGTGCGAGAGATCTATGAGTAACTTACGGCTGTGGGTACACCGCCAAGCTGTTGTTGTTGTTGTTGGTGTTGCTGATGCTGCTGCAATTGTTGCACGATATTAGGTCTTTGCGATAGGGGAAACGCAGCAGCCATATTATCGTTTTGCACCGCCGTGCACGTTGATACCAATGGATAGTTAAAAACCGTGCCTATCGAATTGGGTGGCGCCCGACCACCGCTGAGATTTTGACAGCTGCCGCGATTTAGCTCCTCCACCAGCATGCCCGGCTGTCGCGGCGGCAGTGGCGGTGGCACACAGTCCAAGCCAGTGCTAAAACCCCCCGCGGCAGCCGCACCGCCCGCTCCTGCCCCACTCACCGTCTCCATTTGTAGGAACATTTGCGTGGACATTTTGGGATCGGATAGGGCTTTTGTTTTAGTTTTCGAACGTTTCGATTTGGCGTTGCTCGGACTGTTGTTGTTGGTATTGTTGCCGCTACCATTAGCAGCGATGGGGGAGGCGTTGCGCTGTGGACTGCTAGCACGATCCAAATCGGATATGGGAGCAAACAGATGGCTGCTGTTGGGCGAGCCGTTGCCATTGCTCAGATCCAGAGCCAGCTGGCGTGGCGGATTTCTCTGCGGCAATGGCGGTGGAATGTCCTCTTCGATCAGACTCTTTGAGATCGTAAACTTGCTCTTACTCTTAGAGGCTGCCGCCGATTTGGGAGTCTCCTTGAAGCGCTGCTGCAGTTGCTGTTGTTGTTGGTAATAATATGGCTGTGGCGAGTTACGCTGTTGTTGCTGCTGCTGCTGCTGCATGCTTGGTGTGCTCGTATGTTGGTGCAGCGACTGCGACATGGCATTGAATGCATCCGGCGTGGTTACCACAGTAGCATGTTGCTGCTGATGCTGCTGCTGCCGTTGATGATGCAAAAAGTCCGTGGTATTGTTTAGTGGTGAGGTTATGAACTCTTTCTCTATTTTATTCTTGCGCGTGCCCAACGAAAGCGACGAGAGCGAACGCGGCAATAGTGAGAGGAATGCGGGTGAGGAGTGTGCTGGTTGCGGTTGTGGTGTGCTGGCCTGTTGCTGATGATGATTGTTGTTGTTGTTGTTGTGGATGTGGTGGTGTTGTTGTTGGTGATGTAGTTGTTGTTGATAATGAGTGGTATTGGTGTTGGAGGTGGTTGTGTTGGCGGACGCAGACAAGTGCTGAATTTGATTGGGCGTTAGCATTGCGTTGTTTTTATTGTTCGCAGTCGGATGGTACTTGATAATCGGTGCATCCTGTGGTCACAAGTCAGGTGCCGAATGGCAAGTGACAGTTCAAAGATGCGAGAATAGAGAGAGACAGGTAGGTTGTGAGCATATTTATAGATGAGTACTGTAAATTGGATGTTGTCTTCACCGAGAATTTTACCAAAATTGCTTCGCTGTATCTTAATCTGATTTGATCCGATCCGATCTGTTATGATCTAATCCGTTTCGAATGGTTGCTTAATCGTTAGTTGAACTTTAGAGTATTGTTAGGGTGTTGTTTTTTGGTTTTGTTTTTAATTTTCGGCATTAAATTCGGTGCGTGTTATGCAAATGAACAGCGAAACATATTTGAGTGGACCCTTTGGACAGGCATTGGTTAGTTGGCACGCATTTGCATGGGAATGGGCCTCGCACTTTATTGGCATAAGGGGCTTGTATTTAAAACAAGGGGGCAATGTTCTAGCACGGTGGGAATTTGTTTGTGTGTGTATAAAACAGTGTAGGAGATATGTGTGTAATTATGAGCACAACACACAAGACAGGCACACAAGCATAGATTGAAATTGGTATTGCTCATAATATTGGATATATATACGATCTGTATACATATAGTATGTATGCTATAAAGAACATATACATATATGAGAGGGCGGCAAAGAGACAAGACAATATCCATTTTTTATAATAGTTGTGGAGAAGTGGCATTAGCTAGTATATGTATATCGTATAAAATGTGGCCAATTCTATAAACAGGTGGGCTGGGAACACTATACGATATATATAGAAGGATGTGAAGAGACATATAAATGGCTATCCAGATACCCACCTCAGCGCCCACCTGCCGCAACTGGTCGCGCAATGTGCGTATATTGGCCTCGGAAAGCTTATAGCTAGGATTATTCGTATCGCCTTTGAGACGCTCCAGATTTAGTTTCTCCTGCTCCAACATTTTCTGCAACGTTTGGATTTTGTACGTTTCCATTTCACGACGCTTTATACTCTGCAAAAAAATAATGTTATAAGGAGTTGCGAAAGTATGAAGGGATTAAATGCTTACATCAACTGGCTGAGGACCTGTGATGGATGCTGTACGATCGCGTCCGGATAATACAGGGGTGGATGGCACTATGCCTACTGAACTCGGTCGCGATATCTTATGACTTCGTTTTACAGCCAGCTCGACAACAGTGGATGCTGTAAGTGAAGATAATGATCAGTTTTTTAGACTATGACTAAAATGTCACGAAATTAAGTTAAAAATTTTCAAGTATTGCTTTTGCGAAAGCTTCGGGCGAGAACATTCCATCCAAATGCAACAATGTTCTCGATTATTATAAAGCTGGTCTTACTTGCCGGCACTGTCTGTGCAATTAAGGAGTTTGGCTTCTGGGAAAGCAATGAACAACCTAGGCAAGCTAAAGTCGAAGCTATGAACAATGTTAGGTCTGATGACGACGAAGACAAGCCTGCACTCTCAAAAATTATGCTTGATGATGATGATAAAAGGGAGCTGAAGCGCAAGGCAGACGACTTGAGACGAAAATTTTGCACAAAGGGGGGCATTTGTGAGCCGCCTCCACCTAAAAAATGGGATGAGGCCTTCGACGATGCATGGAAAGACACTTATAGCGCTCTCAAGAAGCTGCCAGATATATGGAGTCGTTTTGCACGCGACATTCAGGAGAGCATCTGTGAATTTTTCAAGGGGAAAGAAAAGTAGGCCGTCAGCCAACAGAAATCGAAAAATTTCTAAAAAATAAAAATAAAGCATACCTTCAGAGCTTCTATCGAAATGTTCTTTTAAAATTAGGCTGCCGCCCATGTGTATAGAATCTTGCCATGATCGTACTGGTAATTAAACTAGCCCTGGTCGCTGGCACTTTCTATATAACGAAAGAGATGGGCGTTTGGTCCAATCCTGACAGAACTAGCATGTTATACGAAGATGCCAAGTGTCAGCTAAAGCCCTATACAGATAATCTGATGCGAAGGTATTGTTGCTGGGATTGCGAGCCTTGCATTGAGAAGGAACCCAAGCCATGGCGCGAGTCTTGGGTAGATGCTTGGAACGATACCATTAGGAAGTGCTTTGATGCCCTCGAGCGTACACCCCACTATTGTCAACGGTTCACCGACGACGTGCAAAGGACCATTGACAATTTGATTCACGGCGATACAAAAGAGTAGGCGCGGCAGAGGTGTCAAAATTCTAGTATATTTTCGATTTTTCACACGAGAGCCCCGCAGAAAATGTCGGTCTAAATTTTTACCAATCAATTAAACAGTCAATCCGTTTAAGCCAACACATTCATTTAATAAAGACATAATACATAGGTTCAATGATGGCGCTTAGGTTCCTCAAACGCTTGGGCCTATTGACCGGCGTTATGCTCTTTACTTCACGACTGGGCTTTTGGCACGAAACAAACAAAAATTCCGACCAACTGAAACCGATCGACATACTGGACATACCGATTGTTGATTGTGGCTATCTGACGCAGAACTATAATCACGCGTTTCTACGCGGCTTCTACTTCATGCATCGTTTGCCCGACTGGACGGCCAGCTTTCTTGAGCACACTGGCGCCATTCTGGACGTTTGTGCCGAGGAGCGACATGGGATCGCTGATGGCAGGTCACATTCTCAGTTTAACAGCGATAGCTTGCCACTTGGTTATGGGTATGAGAATGCCTGCAATCCCATGCGGCATTCACCCACCAATGATCCACCTAGTCGCCCAATAAGGCCCCCAAAGATCAAGGATGACATCACATGTGGAAAACGTGCACCGTCCAGTCTAACCAGTCAAGAATAATCTATCAACCGTCCAGTTTAACCAGTCAAGAATAATCTATCAAAATTAAGAGTAAATAATAGTTTGAAATTGCAAAACTCGTTCTCTTTAATAATTGCGACTGTCCCAACGCTTACCCTTTACAATGGTTCTGTATTTTGTGGTTCGTGTGGGGGTAGTTGCCGGCTTAGTCATGGCCTCACGAAACTATGGCATATGGGGTTCGCAAGAGCGCACGAAAGAAATCTACGAAGATGTGGCAGAGCGAACCGAGCCCCTTGTGGAGAGCTTGCGACTGCGACTCGGCATTGACCCACCACCGCCACCACCGGAAGGCGAGTGGAGATTTCTGGGAGTTTTCTTCTACAATCAGACAGTGCTCACATTTTTTGAGTTTCTGTACATGGTCCCCACTTATATGCTCTATGGTTTGGAACGTGTTCCAGGCTATGTACAGAAGTTGGTCGCATACGCAAGAGAGCGCTATGAGCAGATGAAAAAGGAGCGGGAAAAAGAGGCTTGCAAACGATGTATCGATGAGCGTAGATTGGTTGACCCTCATGGTTCCCAATCTGGCACCTGCAAGCGGCCGGATTCGCAAAGACCGCCAGGTTTAATACCAAAAGATGCACCTCCATCGCCGTACAACGGAAAGGCGCCAAGTCGACCAAGATTCCCGGACGATGATATCTACAAGCCTCGACTAGCACCAAAATGTAAATGTCCCAAATGCAATCAGAGAGAAGCGGATGGGTGGTCCGATCAAAAACCGAAGTGTAGAAATCGGCCAGAGCCCGAGCCGAAGCCGAAGAATAAATCTGAAAAACAGTGCAAAATTTGTCCCAAACTAGAAGAGGAGCCGAAGAAGCCGAAGAAATGCAAAATATGTGAAGAGAAGGAGATTGAAAAGTCAAAATCGGGCCCTAAGGCACCAGTGCAGGAAGGTTGTCCATAGCGAAAGAAGGCTGAGGAGTGTTCAGACTATAGCCAAGCTAAGTGGGCTTAGTAGCTCTCGTGCCTCTCTAGACAATCAAGTGGCGGGGTGTCTGGGGCAATGAAGTGGGCACCCAACACATCGAGGGTGTTGTCAGACTGCTGTCCGACTGAGGGTTGAACACCATTTGGCTAATAAAAATACATTGCAACATTTCAAGCTAAAAAACAAAGCAGAGCGTGTAATTTCATTGCTCCCTGGGTTTTGTCCTATGAGGGTTTCCCGCTAATTTAATTAGTAAATATTTTGATGGCAATTAAAGTTTGGCCAACAACATGTAATTAATGGGGAATGCACGCGACGGCTTGCATTGATTATTCATCACTCGCAAATACGCACCTTTAATCAAACTGACCACAGTGGGATGCTTTTCCAGGCGCACTTCTTGACCATTCACCTGGAAAATTGAATAATTGTATTAACAAATTGTGATTGGAAATTAAGGTATTTTTATTAGAGAATAGTTCACACCTTTAGAATCATATCGCCAGCTACCAGACCAGCGATTTGAGCGGCTCCGCCAGGCTTTACGCTCTCCACAAAAACTGGATTGTCACCGGAGACCTGTAAATGGAAAACGAGGCATTTAATACTGATGAGTCATACCCGGCCGCATTGAATCGTAAATATATAACATATTTGTGCAAAGTAATTTGTATTCAAATTTGTTGCTGGCAACAACTACAACAATAACTCGTCAGAGGCCCCTATGAGGCCAGAACTATAAGTCCATTTCAACACATCTTTCACTTCGTTCGTTTATTTAGTTTGAGTGCACGGGGCAGAGACCGTGCAAAAATCTATAAATTATTCTTATTAGCGGGCCACAACAAAATTTCTCTTGGATAAATGCCAATAGTTGAATTTATACCTATATACTATATGTGTACATTTTGAGCTTTACAAAATAATGAAATACGTTTTAGCAAATGTTTAACCATAAATTCTATCATCAACGGTTAAATCATCTAAATTGTTTTTATATTTTATTTTTTAAAGCTATATTTTGGTAATTAGGGTCAAGAATGGCGATTGAGTACTACTTCTATATAAGATGCATTAAAGGCGACCAATTTTTGCATTGGATTACCATTTTAATTGTAGGCCAATAGCACAGTACGAATATAGGTTATGTTTAAAATACATTGTCTTAGTATCCTAAAGGATCCTGCAATATCCTTCATCTAATACTAAATAATTATCAAATACGCATAGTATAAAAGAATAGATCTGTTGAAATACCAGCCTTACTTAGCAAAACTTTATTCTCCTTACTGAGTATTTGTGGCATTAGTTACAATCTCTCCATTACCTTTAATATATTTATCGTATACGATAGTGTTACTATATTATTAAAAAGATTGTAATTTGAATTGATTTTTGAATAACTGAAATCTATAAATGTTCCGCAATTAAAAGTGAAAATAAGTTGATTTTCAATTTTATGTTAAAGTAATTTTTTACAACATTATAGCCTGTACCCAAAGGGTATACTAGTTTTGTGCGAATGTATGTAACACACAGCAGGAGGCGTGGCAGATTCTTGATCAGGGTGACAAGCCGAGTCGAAATAGCCATGTCCGTCCGTCCGTCTGTCTGTATGAGCGCAAGGATCTAAGGAAGTACAAGAGCTAGAATAACCAAACTTGGTCGAGTTTATTTTTTTTATTCTGATACACCCCCCACTCCCCCGCAATTCCTATTTTTTTTTTTATAATAATTCTTGAAATCATTTTTGGTAGTTACATCCAGTTAGTGCTAATTAATTAATTCAATTTTTATAATAACAGTAAGTACAGGCTATTTTACTGTCGGGCTTGCTCGACTGTAGCGTTCTGTCTTGTTTTATATTTCCATATATTTCAAATAAAATATTCTACAGTCTTATATCAATGATGCTCTGTAATATAGCTGACAATTACAACTTTGTAGAATATATAGGTTGTTTAGGTTTTTTCTTTATTTGTACTATCTATATGTACTGAAGAAATTTTTCAGAAATGAAATCGAGTATAGCAACAGAAACAATCTAATATATGTATTCATGCAGGTTTTGATAGCTTATTAGCCTAATATGTATATGTATGTATAAAAACAAGAGAGAACGCTACAGTCGAGCAAGACCGACAGTGTAATACCCTGTACCCAGGTAAAATTCCGTCACTGAGTTATATGCGCCCAAAGCAGCAGCAAAAAGAGGAAGAAGAAGAGCGAACTTGTTGCTGCAGCTTGGGGGGTTGCACTGGAGAGAATTTGTTTCGCTAATAACTTTTCTTAGAAGTGACCGAATTGAATAAAATTTTGAACAACAGTATATGTAAATTATGTGTGCAAAGTTTGGTTTATGTAGCACTTGAAATGTGAACGCTATTGACGAAATTCTGTAGCGGGGGAAGGGGGGGAAAATTAAAAAAAATAAAATAAACTCGTCCTTACTCGGACCTAGGAGAATCTGGATGCCAACTTTGGTTATTCTAGCTTTCATAGTTTCTGAGATCCTTGCGTTCATCCAGACGGACAGACGGACGGACATGTCTAGATCGATTTCTCTCGTCATGCTGATTCAGAATATATATACTTTATAGGGTCGGAGATGCATCCTTCTGCATGTTACATACTTTGCACAAACCTAATATACCCTTTTTACCCTACGGGTACAGGGTATAATAAAGTTCTGAAACTAGGATATTTGCGTTTTCAAAAACAAGCATACTCTAGAAGGTAAAAACCATGATTCTTGTATTATTATATCAACCGGGAAAATTCATTTGTGCTTTAGATGTTGCAGTTCCAGGATTCAATTGCTTGTTGCCATATTTTAGCGTCAACACGTATCTCATGCGAGTACATACATATGTAAGTATGAGTGAGGTGTTAAAGATATCAACGATTTATAATATGTATGTGTGGAAAACGTCTCCACAAGAAATAACAATTTATGTCAGCAGATAGAGACAGAGAGAGAGAGAGAGAGAGACGCTGAGTCAAAATATAAAGTTCAACTATACACACGTACATACAAGTATATGTGTGATAATAACTTGGAATATATTCATACTATACATACATACATACATAGATCAGAGTAGTCACTGTATTTGTTGTGCACAGAGAGACACAAGTTTGTCGTCGTTGGCTTTGTGCAAATTAATATGAAGTCATCGTGATCAGCACGAGCAACAGCCTCACGTTAACAAAATGCTTGCCAGGCTGCAAACGCTTTCTCATGTGTGTATGTTTGTCTGTATAGTATGTATGCTCTGTGTGTATGTATGTATGTAGCTCCACTACAACAAGGTGCTCGAAAAGCATTACCTGTGCCCCCTATGTTGCCGAGCCTGCGTCATTTGCATTTCAACATCAAATTGCCGCTAACGTTTTGTCATCTGGACCTTGTCAACGCCAGACACATAAGAGAGGGAAAGGGGCAGACTGGCAGACTCAATGCTGCCGATAGTTAGAGACAAGTCGCGCCGTTGTCGCGCGCTTATCTCATTTCGCTAATTTTTACATCTTGGTCACACGAACTTACACAAACACACCAAATAGACAGCTAAAGAAGTGTGCGTTTCTCGCTCTCTTGACTCACGCTTTTTCTTAATCGTTTCGCATTTATGAGGTAATTATTTTCTTTTTTATGTTAAAACTTTTACTATTTCGCCTAAGTTATTTAAACTTTGCGCACGTTTCTTTTTACGTCGGTTGCTTGGTTAGCTCTAGACAATCGACCAAAATGCCAAATCGGCTACTGATTATGGGATTTACTGGTCCGATTTTGATTTCTAGTTAATAACGCTGCGACATGTTCTCAACCTCAGGACTATATATGTGAATACGTATGTGGTAGATAATAAACAAATCAACCTAATTATACCCTGTACCCGTAGGGTAAAAAGGGTATATTAGATTTGTGCAAAGTTTGTAATATACAGAAGGAAGCATCTCCGACCCCATAAAGTATGTATATATATTCTAAATAAGCATGACGAGAGAAATCGATATAGAGATGTCCGTCCGTCCGTCTGGATGAACGCAAGGATCTCAGAAACTATGTATAAAAGCTGGAACAACTCAGATTCTCCTAGGTCCGAGAAAGGACGAGTTTATTTTTTTTTTTTACTTTCCCCCCCTTCCCCCGCTACAAAATTTCAATAGCGTCAATAGCGTCCACATTTGAAATGATACCTAAACCAAACTTTGCACACGTAATCTATACTAATATTATAAAAAGGAAAGATTTGATTGTTTGTTTGAATTGAAAAGGCACCGAATCTACTTTACCGATTTAATGGATTCCTTCACTGTTGGGAACATTATTGGCGGTTAACATGGGCCATATTATATTTGCACAAAAGAATGGAATCCTTACAAAAACACCAATAATGTAACCAAATGTGTAAAAAAATTACCTACGAAAACTCCTAACAGCATGCTAAGTTCATAATCATCCTCGAAACATTGCCACTTTAAATATTAAGGCAATATTATTCAAAAGCCCCCAGCCAAATAAAAGATTACAAGTTGATCGACACCGTGATTGATATTGAAGACATTTAAATTCACTAAGCCCTTCTGGACTGCCGCCACATGAATTGACGGTAAAATTCGGAATTGCAATTATGCTTTTGTGAAATTAAAACCTTCCAAGCATGTGCAATGGGACGAGGCTAATTATTAAGGAATTGCAGGACAATTTAAGTGTAGCTACTATTATCAACGGCCCAGCAACTGGTCAACTAGCTCATATAACGAGGATACCGATGATCCCATTTGATCATTTACATGGATTCAATTTCCGGTAGTCCCAAGGCAAAGCCTGCGAATTAGTAGGGATCGACATACGAACGCAATGTTTTATTTCGGGACACCCGACTTTAGCTTTTTTGCTTGTTTTTTTTGTGGGATGGTACAGGGTATTTAAGAGTTGAGCCTGGTCGACTTTAGCATTCCTTTCTTGTTTGTATAATGGGTCCAAAACTTCAATAAAAACCCACTTTTAAAACGGTCACTGGGAAAGAAAGATTTCAGAAATGGTGAACATTAATACGCCTACTATAAAAAAATATTTCAATGTTCTTTTTGCGAGAATTGTATGGGAAATAAGGGCAGAAAGACCCCAACCTCGATTATCATAGAGTAATAGGCAATAAGCGTTACGAGTTTTATGAAACGCATTCCTGCAAAAACAGGAACATTTATGACAAATTTCGTAATTACCATTTATTTATAGTTTAACGAAATGATTACTTCATTTTTCTAATTTAAAAAAAAATCATTTTTGAGAAAAGAATATTAGCCGGTCTAATCAGTATCTCGAATTTATATGCTATTAATTTAGAACATATTTACTATATATATTTATACATAATGTGCGACGAACTCTTCAGGCAAAAGAAAATCACATTTTCAGTATAGTATGACAAATTTTAAACTTGTGGCTTAATTTTAGTTTGGCTATAAGTGTTGTTGCTATTATGTTAGCACACACGCTTCTGCGAACAGTTTTTCGAGTTTTTATCTCCATTGGAATGCACATACACAACCTATTTACACATATATATATAGTATATATACTAGTGTATGTACATATGTAAGGCACATGCAACTCTTGACAACTGCTAGTCCGTACGTGACAATGTCGCAAAAATGGCCCTTACTTTTGCTTTTGCACCCCGCTTGACTGCAATGATGATAATGTTGTTGTTGTTGATGATGATGACGATTTTGATGTAATGCCTGAGTTTTTACTTTTTAATTGGAATCATGTATGTAATTGGAAGATTTCGATTCGCTTTCTAGAAGTCGTTGCATTGGCAATCAAGAAGGGGATTGACTTACCTTCATGCCGTAGCCAATCTCATCCTTGCGCACAGTCAACGTTAAATACTGAAAGTTTTTTGGTGATGCTGAGTTCGGTGTCGTCGGCGTTGTTGCCTGAGCTTCCGCAATTGACGATATTTGGATTTGAGGACGACGCGTGGCTGCCGAGGCAGAGGATGCGCTCGTCGACAAATTGAGGCTGCCACGTTGGGCGACACCTCCTCCGCTAATATTAGAGGGATTCAATTGCACCCCTCCACCCATTATAGTGCTGTTGATGCTGTTGTTGTTGGCATTATTAAATCCTGTTGGCGATGTGGGTGTAGCCGCTGGCGTTGCTCCGCCACCATTCATGTGCTTCGCTTTATTCTGCTGCTGATAGCTCGCTGGCAATGGCGGAGTTTGCGGTGGCACGTTGTTGTTGGTGTTGTGGTTACCACTGATGCTGCTCGCCAGGCAACTCAAGCTGCTGGCTAGCGATGGAGAGCGCGGAATTTTCGATTTATTGGCCGACTTTAGCTTCTGCTTGTTTTTGGAATTCTTTACAGATTTTTGCTTGGGCGGTGGCAACTCTGGTGGCAACTCTGCGTCTGCGGCCGCTGCTGTTGAGCCGCCCACGGCTGCGATTGTGGCTCCTGCTCCCTCGCCAGTGCTGTGGCTGTCAGCGTTATGTTGATTGCTTGATTCCTCTGGTAGCTCCTGAACCTCATCGTACTCATGTTCATCGGTACCGAAATCAATCAAACTGCAAGATATAAGTAAAATAAACAACAGTTAGAAAGTTATGCAGAAAATGTTGAAAAAATTGTATAAAGTGATTATTCCAGGGACACAAATAGCATGTGTATTTTAATCTATTTTTGTGTACATGGATCGTTAAATTTTATTTACACATTTGCCTTTGTACGAGAATGTCTCAATAAAGTTTTATGTCTTTTCGTGCGGCCAGCAAATAGCTGACATTTTCAAAATACATTTTAATTTTGCATATTTTACGATGAAAAATAGCTGTACAACTTTTTAAACGCACCAACACTTTCAAAGTATTACAATTGTTGAAATCCGCTCTTAAACATTTTTAATTTCCTGAGCTGTTAATTTCTGTAATTTTTATGATGGATTGGAAAATCGTATTTACCAGTATCAATCAACAAATATATTGAATACGATTGATTCAGTTAGAGATTAAGTTGGGGATCGTTTGTAAGTACTTTTATTCCTAACTTAACAATGTCGATAAATAAAAATTAAAAAAACAATCTATTTGATTGATAAATAATGTGGTTTGATATCAATAATTGAAATAAAAGCAAGTGAGAGTAGTGTGGTTTTTTTTTTTACCTTAAAATATTAGAAGAGAATCAGAGTCCTATTTATATATATTCTCTGTACCCGAACGGCGCAAGGGTATAACAAGTTATAACGCCAAATGTATGTAACAGGATGGCTCCATGATATAGATGACGAGATTAACCGATATAAAACAAGAAAGGAATTCTAAAGTCGAGCAGGCTCAACTCTTAAATAATGTACCTGTACCACCCCACAAAAAAGGATATAAATTAATTAATTAATTTAATTTAATTAGTTAGCTAAAACAAACTGCAGCACTGCCGGCAGCGCTGCCCGCAGCTGTTGTTGTTGCTGCTTTGGTTCAACTTTGTGCTGCATACATACACGCATAGGTACGTGATGTAAATGTATGCTGTTAAAACTGAACATAAACATGTATTCTAATTTAATTTAATTAATTAATTAATTTATTCATTTTTTTAATAATTTAATTTTTTTTTAATTTTTCTTTTTTGTGGAGAGTACAGGCTATTTTACTGTCGGGCTTGCTCGACTGTAGCGTTCTATCTTGTTCTTTGTTCGTCTTGTGCATCTTTCGAATTAATGTATATATGTGGTACTTATATCGATATCAGATGAATAAAGAACCATATACTAAGTAAGCGTAACCTTTGATTTTATTTTGGTTTCTGAGGCGATCTGTTAAACTCTCATGCCTGAACTATGAGCTCATCGATGAATAACGAAGTATATGAAGAAGCGAATACAAACGAGCGTTAATCAAAGCCCCTCAACCATACGCCAAAGTCATTTGACAATCGAGCCGCGTCGATAAGAGTCAGTCGCACACTTTATGATAAGAAGAGAATTGACACAAAGAATTTTTGCGATAGCTGTTAAAAAGAAATATGTGACAAATAGTGATCAGTTAAGAGACTTGGGTACCATTCTTGTACCGAAATATTTGTGCTGAAAACCAACTGTCAACAACAATGAAGCTAATTGCAGCTCATTAAAATTGACATCGACAACGGCCATGGCATTGGCATTTGCATTCTCAAGGTTGGCCAATTATGAGAGGAGAAAGCAAGTAATTTCCATCAATTTGTCAGAGGGCATGTGTAAACGATGAAAAGATGAAATTTCCATGCGGATTTTCCCAGCCTATTAAAAACTAAAAAATACAAACCCAACTAGCGCACTAAAATTCAAAATAACTTGATGAACACGCTGATGACGATAATGATGGGACGATGATGTAATGATCAACTACGCTTCCCGATTGTTAAGCCTGTGGGCGCGGTCATACTGGGGTGGCCTGGTGTTGGCACATTGGCAAGGTCTAGCTATCAAACAAAGCGCAGTTAGACAGCCAGTCGGAGCGACGATTGACACAGCCCCGACCGAATGTCTCGCCAAACAACAGCGACAACTTTTAGATCTTTTTAATTGAGCGCAAATTAAATTAGCCATAAAATAGACACAATTTAATTGACATGCTCTTGTTGTTGTTTGTTGATATGGAATGCTTGTTTCATGAATGAAGAGGAACGGGTGGCCGAAGGCAAACCACAAAAAGGGAACTCAACTTTATTATGCCGCCTGAGTATGGAAATGTTGACATTTTTGTGCATCAAATAAACACTAAGTTTTGAACTTAAAACTTTGAAATGAATTCCATACGTTTTTTCCAATTTAGTATTAAATTAATTGAAAACAAGAGAGAACGCTACAGTCGACAGTGAAAAATCCTCTACCCAAATAAACCTTCGCATGCTAAGTTTCGTCAAATCCAGGCGTTCATCCAGACAGACGGATAGATGGAAATGATCGATTTCTCTCGTCATATGCTGATTAAAAATATTCACCAAGTTTGATTATTCTTGCTCTTATACTTTCTGAGATCTTTGCGTTCGTACAGACAGACAGACGGACAGACGGTCAGACGGACATGGCTATATGGACTCGGCTTGTCATACTTATACTTTGTGGGGTCTGCCACGTCTCTTTCTGTGTCTTCCATGTACACTCGCACAAAACTAATATACCCTTTGGGTACAGGGTATAATGACAGGAACTCTGAATAAATTAAACCATTAAATAGTTTAACCATAAAAAACTTCAAAAAATATTCGCATGTGCCTGCAGCTTGAAGTCAAAAGACCAAGTTTAAGAGAGAGTTGGAAAAAATACTTTTTCCTTATAAGGGGTGCTAAAAAAAAAGCTTTAGAGCCACTAAACAATCGCAAAACCTTTGTTTGTCATGTTTAATATGAAAACGGCACAGATTAAAAATGCTGCCAAATGGATCTCAAAAACTATTGAATTTTTAATGAGCTAAGTCTGTTAAGGTTTAATATTTAACACATGAAGTACATTATTGCTAATTTTGAACATTTTTTGACTTTACAAACAGAGCAAATATGAGCAGTAAAATTATTAATTGTTGTGCTTTGGTTGAAATCTAGAAACGTTAGCCCATATTTTGTATGGAGCCCATGTCGCGTTCAACACTATTTGGATCACACGACGTTTTCTAGGAACACTAAAAACTATAATAACGAAGAAAAACTGTTACAGTCCAGCTTAGCACTATATTCGTAGACAGTATTGGGGAAAATTTGTAGAGCGGGAAGGGATCGAGAAAAAAAGGGGTCGTACTATCTACAGATCAGGAAAATCAACATAGCAACTATTCAGCTGCTAGAATACAGGGTTGGAATAAGTATAAGTATTTTACGGATATTCTAGAACTCAATCATATCTATGATTTTGGATTGTCACCAAGACGAAAGAATTTTTTTGACACGAGTCGTGTTAAAGCATTAACGCACCAAAAACAAATCAGCAGCTCGAATTTTCACTTTCAGTTTTCTTCTTCTTTGACTGCAAACTGAGCTACCATAAAAAGAATTCAATGGCGAGCAAAGAAATGCCATATAAACCTGTTGGTGGCCATAAGCCAAAGTAGTAAGCAAAGAAACTCAGTCAGAAACAATAATAATAATAATAACAACAACAAAGACTGGCAGTAGCCACCACAGCAATGGGCAGAGGCACATTTCGAATGCAGCGCCAGCTGACACAGTTAAGCCATGAAAAACACACACACGCACGCACACTGTAACACATCTGTTCGAGCAGCATGATTTTCTATGTATTTATGTTAACAAGTTTGTTCCCAAGAAATGTTTTAAAGCGCCAACAAGCAGGAACAATAACAACAACGGAGACGACTGTCAAAGAAGCGGAAAACCGTGGACTGCGCACGCGCTGAAGGCGTCCAAGACTCGACCACGACAAGCACACCAAGCAACCACAGCCCACCAAAAGCAAAAACCGTTTCCAATGCTTATAAGCGCATGCGCACTCCCCAGTGTTGACTGCATTGCGATTAACAGAATCAACAACGACGACCACAGACATATTCCATGAAAAAAAAAACTACAACAAACTTTAAGTAAAATGCACTCAGCCAAGACGATGGCCAGAAACCAACAGCCGGTCTAGCACCGACCACCGATCACCGACCATCCGCCATCCCCAGTACAAGTTGGTCAGAGACGCCGACGCGGTTTTTTGGCGAGGGCGCCCGCCATGCTCGTTCGCCTGACTGAGTGACCGGCAGAGTGCCCACCAAGCCTACTAAGTATGGTCGGCCCCAACCCAGTCTGGTCTGGTCTCGTACTGCTGGCCGGTAGACAGGTTTTCGAACGGCACGGAACCCACGCATATGGAATATGCATACATACATAAGTATGTATGGTTTACAGATTTTTCTTCTATTTTTCCATCGTTAATGCACTTTATGCGTTCGCTTTGAAAATGCGTCCAAAGTTCCCTTTCGGCACAACCATTGACCATTAACAAACTTGTCGTCTTGCATGACTTTGGCGTGCGGTAGTGAAATCTTTTTGAGAATTTGTGCATACCTACATAGAAGCGATTGGGGGACGAAGAAACTAACGGTAGTTAGTTAGTTACAGATTTAAAATAAAAACTTAGAAATCCATAAAGTTATTAGCGAAACAATTTCACTCCGGTACTATGCCCACAAACTGCAGCATCAAGTTCTCTTCTCTCTTCTTCTTCCTTTTCCTTCTGCTTGAGGCGCATATACCTCAGTAGGTGCAGGGTCGGGTCTGTCGGGCCTGCTCGACTGTAGACTTTCTCTCTTGTTTAACGGATAGGAATAGTAATAGTACTGCACTTTTAGACGACTTTTTTGAAAAATGTTCGTCAAAAGTAGCTGTTCTACAAGTAACTATCTTTCTTGCATGCACTTTTACTTTTCTTTTCAAAAATCCAGCTACGATAACTAGGAGTTTACCGCATTTAAGAATATTAAGAATTTTGTTGCTGCTTTTGGTGACGGAGAAGTTTTTGAAGGGACATGCGGATGCATAAGAAATGATCTTTGTGAATTTGATGGTAGAGACACAATTACCGTGACATTATGGGACCGTTTGAATGATAAACTAAAGGAGAGACATGAAATGTATGTTTTATTAAGTATTAATTAAGAAAAGAATCTGGCGTGAGATATTGAACTTATACTAGTAGAAGGAAGGTTGAATTTCGGCTGAATAGAATATCATAAGCTCACATAAATTTACTGTATATATAGATATTTACAATTGAGGCGATGATGTGTTCAACGATTTCGCTAACAGACTCAACAATAGGCCAAGATTTTATTCATTTTTTTTATCGACTAGTCGTCAGGGCCGAAAACATAAAAGGTAGCAGTTGGGGAGTAGCGCACGAAACAAAGCAAAATATAATGAAAACACTGACGAATAGTAATATAACTGGCATGCCATAAAATGCGGCGCACACACACACTCAAGTTGGAGTATACTTGGGAACTACAAAGATACACACCCACCTATACCAACATATAAACATACGAGTATAGGTATACCTCGCGTCACCACCCAAACCAAAACACCACAAAGGGCACTGACACTTTTTTGTGAGACTCGACTGAGCCTACAACTGCGATTTTAAGTTGTTTCTTTATTTTATGGATCCATGTACATATGTATCTATGTATTTATAAAGCGTCGCTGCAGGCGGGTATAAATATAGGTATGTACATGCTATATGTAGGTAATGACTTGTCATTCGTAAAACAATTAAAAATATGTATATATTTTAATTACGAATACTTGAATACTTTTGCTTAAGCCTTTTAAGTTGCAATTCAATCATAGAATTGGACCGCCTTTCCGTTATATAAAATGAAATATGTTAAACGATATTAATGTTTTGATATTATTCTTATTAAAATCAAAACAGTTGTCAGATTTAAAATTGGGAAAAAATCACTTGACTGTTAGAGTATGTACATATATTGAACAATTTTATAGCTGAGGAGTGAAATCAATTTGAGAACCCAATTATTTAGCGCTGGGCTCTACACTCTCATGAATTCTGGCAATTGATGGAAGACTTTTATAAATCCTTTACAATTTCATGTACACACTTTGTACCCTTTCTATACAGCAAGGAATAATGCTGTCTGAGTATTTACAAATGGCTCCACGGTTAAGGGGAGGTATAGATATTAATTTATTTATGGTTACGGGACGAGTGGATTTAAATATTGATCAGTCACATAGATAGAGCAGCACTACTTATTGCTTAAAACAAGAGAAATTACTACAGTCGAGCTAGCCCGACAGTGCAATACCCTGTAGCAAACTTCCAACACTGAGTTATATGCACCTCTAGCAGAAGCAAAATGAAGAAGAAGAGCGAACTTGATGCGGCAGTTTGTGGGCGTAGTACTGGGGTGAAATTGCTTCGCTAATAACTTCTCTTAGAATTTAATGAAATTCAAAACAAAAGTGGATTATTGTATATTTATTACGAAAACAAAGTTCGGTTTATGTAGCTTTTAAAATGTGGACAGTATTGACGAAAGTCAAAAAAAGTCCGTAAAAAAATTATAATAGTATTAAACTCATATAGACTAGGAACTAGGAGCGTCTGCATACCAAGTTTGGTTAACGTGCACCCAGCCGTTTACAAAATCCATGCGTTCATCCAGACAGACGGACTTACGGACATGTCTAGATCGATTTCTCTCATCATGCTGATCAAGAATATATGTATATACTTTACGGCTTTCTGTCTGTTACATACTTTGTACAAACCTAATACACCCTATTCGCCGTTCGGGTATAGGGTATACAAATTGTGCTTAATTAGCTGTTCGAAAGGTAATGAAACAAATCATAAACGTACATATTTTCCAGAAGGAATTTGTAAACAATAAAAATTGAGCATGTAATGTTCGGAACTGATTTCCCTTTAAAAGAAATGTAGCAAAAGGTGTAAAATTCAGGGCATATCTACACATACATATGTGTACATAGATACATGGGTATCTATGTTTATTTTGCTGTAAATGGAAAAGTTCCCGGGTATTAAGTACAAATTATTTATAAACACATGCATGTGGACGTACACATGTAGATTTCGATCTGTACTGGTATTTATATATTTTGTCATAACTGTAAGGCAGAAATTTTTTGAGAAATGCAAACCGAGAAATGTAAACAAACGTCAAGGTGAGGTCATCGACGGCGGCAGCACAGCAAAGAGAATGGCAACCACTGAGCGACCAAACAGCAACCAGGCAGGCCAATCCAATCCAACCACGAGCCGAGCGTCTGGCACAATGACGGAACATGCACTAAAAACACGGCGCACACGAACATCAGAGACATCCCACAGACACACACACAAAACACACACACACACACATACGCACAACAGAGAAGCATGCTATCAGGTTTATTGCGAAATATTTTGTCACAACAATACGAGCAGCAAATGCACACTCACAGCAACTAAGTTATATTGGGGTTGAGAGAACCCAAACGTCTAACCAAGAGTATTATCTTTACATTGTCGGTGATGTTGACAAGAAGTTGGGGAATAATTGCAATTGTTTTGGGTTTTTAAAAGCAAGAGTCGTTTCACTTTTTGCTACCATATTTGATTTAAATTCGAACCCCCGTGCAAACATCAAGCAAGCACGCAACTTTCATTTTGCAATTAGACCCAACGACCACGTCTCGTGGCCGGCTGCCCGACCAACAATAATAATAACAACAACAACAGCAAAAGCCACCACCAAGGGAGTGCAACTACAGTCCAAGTATTCGAAATAAGCATTTCACAGTTTTCAATTCGACGCTGCGTGGACGTCGGCAACTGTTATATTGAATTTGTATATTTGTTGTTGCTGTTCCTAGTTTTTGTGGATACTTCTCTGGTGCTGGTAAAGATTTCTGCGCCCAGAATTTATGAGTTTATATGTACCTATGTATATACTATAATGCATATTTGTGGAGTAGGAATGGCGTTCAATCTCTTCATCGCGTGCAAGTTGTGCATAAACTTTCGGAGAAGTCGCGACGCATTTAGTGGCAAATTGGAAGGCTCTTCAACTCGACGGCCATTTCGATTCCATTTGCAAAATGAGCAGCCTTATATGAATTACGCGAATGAAAAAAAAAATAATATTAATAAAAAAAGTTAACAACAACAACAAAAATGTAAGAGGTCCCGCTGCGTTGGGTGAAACATGTTGACCATTTCAAATGCGTTTTCGTGGCGAATCCAAATGTTGCAGATATAGAAAAGGTGGCCCAGCCTTCTGATTTTGGTTTTCAGGCATTTGGGCAAATTTGGAAAATGATTGGCTAGCCGCTGCCACCGCCAAACCAATGTTATGACTTAGCTTTCAGTTCGTGTATTTATAATAATCAAATTAATATAGAAATGAATCGTTGCGTTTTGGCCGAGACTTCGTCGTCTTAGGCGAGTTAGTGACTTGGGCGCTGGCCGAGCATTTTCGTGCTAAAGTAAATATTGTTGTTGACTTTGGCTGTTATTTTTTTTTCATTTGCTAGGTATCTTCGAATTTTTTCTTTCTATCTTTTTGCTTTATTGTTATTATTAGATTTTGTGTCTATGTGTGGCGAGCGTGCAGGAAATTATAAAGTCAAATTGTAGTATGAACTTGTTTGCTGAGGAGGTTGGCCAAAATCTTAATGAATAGGCAATAGGAACTGAACACACATGCTATACAAACATGGTATAGACTCAAGTGCCACGTAATGTTGTAAGCCACAGGCCACTGCCCTAAATCAATTTCATTTTAAGGCGCACTACCAAACCAATTGGCACACAAATAAAATCGAAGACAATCGCAATCGCAAAAGTAAATAAAGCAAAGGCCAAAACTATGTTATGTTAGTTACCTACTTTTTAGATATAGCCATGCGACAAAATGAAATAGAAAAGAGAAAGAAAACAGCCACAATAACGAAAACTGAACAATGCGAACAGGAGAAAATTGGCCGCTCCCAGCTTTAAATTTATTAAGTCATCAGACATTTATTGCTGTCGCTCGCCGCTTGCACTCATTGGATTGCCGCCGATAACTGCCCTGGCGGTCAGTTGATCAGTCGATCAGCAGAGCACTAAAATGGGTCAGCATATTGTATTAAACGAATCTTAAATACCCTCAAAAGTACAACATTTTAATTGTTTATAGCTTAGACAAGGATTCCTAATTTCGCATCAAAATATGAAATAGTCAATTGAATAATACTTTTTACTTCATTTAGGAGCCACCTAATTCTATACCACTGTCCATCCTAGCTTTATATAAAATTAGCGCTTGAAATGATATTATCATTTAATTAGAGTCGAAGGGAAATCTTATTATTTATAACTACTTATTAACTTTAGAAAATTAATAAGAAATAACGTATTAGATTCTCTGCAGTCTATATTAGATTCTCTGAAGTCTGTATTAGATTCTCTGAAATCTGTCTTTTATAGCGTTCTGTGAGAATGTTTTATTTACTTAGACAAATTCTTCCTGGCAGAGTATCTGGAATATTGCTTATTTATGAAAATTGAATATTGTGTTTGTTATTCTGCGCTGGGGATATGACAACCATATACATATGTATATTTATGTATATGCGTATATAGGATATAAAAATGTAAGTACAAATAATACAAAGATAAAGATTTATCGTCATTTGGGCAGCAGGCGGCAGGCGCATGAGTAATGCGATTTTGTTGCAGTCTCTTATTCTTATTATTCTTCAGAGTCCGAAACAGAGTCTGGCTGAGACTAGCCTTTTGCAGCTGTGCACCACCAATAGATATGCTATATACTTATGTACATAATACTTACATATGTATACATGAACAAATCTAGGTACTTACATACACACATGAATGCAAAACTGGGGGCTTTGTTTGATTTCCAAAGCCGAAGTGAGTAATTAAATGGCGCTGTTGTTTGTATGTCATGCGTCAGTGATTATTTGTCCAAGTCTCCCACTCTACTGATATTATAGGAGCCCATATGTCTATATCTGTGTGGCAGTTGTTGTGAGGGTTCTTATTTGTGGGTGTGTTTTTATGTATTTGAGGTTACATGCAATAATTTTAAATATTTCAGTTTGTCCCAACACTGATAAAATTCTCAACAAGAACATTGAGCTCATAGATATATGTGTTCATATGAACAAGAAAATATTGAAAATATATTTTGTCAATTAAAAACCTACATAGAGCAAATTTGATAGTACGGGCAACGCGTTAAGTAGGACATGCTTTTAATTATCATTGCAGTCTTTAAAATCCAGAAACTACTTCATTTGCCAGCTCAGACACCTTTTACTTGCATAGTCTAAGCGCAGGCATTAAATATGCAGAATAGCATAGTTTACACAATACGGCAAAAATAAATATAAAATGAAATTTCCAGTTTCCTTTAATAACCTTTGGTACTAAAAGAACATTTTATAACTTGTTTCTCTCTTGTTCATCAAAAAGATATCACCAACTATGTTTGAAATTTATTTATTAATACTCATCTTTTTATATATTTCCATATAAATCGGTATTGATCCAATCGCAATGTTCAAGCATTTCGATCGCTCAACGCTGCCCTACAGATGGCATCGCATTGCCAGACTACTTGTTTGTTATTTCAAAATGTTTATTATTTATGTACAAAGAAATGATCAGTTTTACTATACTTGTACAAGCATACAAATTTATTCGCTTTCGATATAAACAAAAAAAATCATATGTAAGGTAATTTACAGTGATGGAAAAAATAATAGAAACGAAAAAATTTTCTTCGTTTATTCGAATTTTCTTCCACACAAATGTTTTCTTTCGGAATGCAATTTTTTTCCTAAATATTCATCAGATTACATGTTTAAATTTATTTTAAAAAATAAGCTTTTTCAAAATTTAGATCGCGAAAAAAAACTTATTTTTTTCTTTTTGGGTTGGAATAGAAACGACATAATTTTCCATAAATTGCCTTTGTTTTTGGACTTAAGCCCAATAACATTCTTTATTAGTATCCCCCATAGGTGCTCTATGGGATTCAGGTTGGATGGTTGTGAAATCCGTTCCATCAACATTTGCTTTCATGGAACTTTATTTTTGCAAGCTGCCATGTGTGTTTAGGGTCATTATCTTGAAAAAACTCCCACTCCCATGCCGGTAATTTCTTCCTCAGAATATGGAAGCAATATGCTGTTAAGTATATTAACGTAATCCATGGCGCAGATTTCATCCTTAAGCCAAAATACTTGTCCAAAACCCAAACGATTATGTTGACACCACCATCCTTAATAGTTTTTATAGTGTATTCCGGATCATGAACTTCCTTTTTGGGGCGACTTACCATCACATCCCAACAAAATTAGCTTAGTCTGATCAAAGCACGGGTTATGGAAAAGTAATGCGACATCTGAATTTTTCTTTTTCTTGCAAAATGTGCATTCAAATTACCATCTATTCTATTCCCTATTTATTATTGTACGACTAGAAATAAGTCTATTTAACTGCTTTCATAGATCTTCTGATGAAACAAGTAGAGAAGCTAAAGTAGGGTATCCCGACTTTGAAATACAAAATACACATTTTCTGCCTATTCACATAAGGCATCTGGGACTAAAATTTTGTATCCCTAGGTCTTATAGTCTCCGAGATATAGGCGATTATACGAATGGAAAATCGGCTTATATTTTTTGATTTCTAACCCAAAAACGTAGTCACCTAACAAATTAGATCACACAGTATATATTTCTTCCAGAATACGTATTAGCCAAGTGCGTAGTAGAAGAAACCCATATACATAACTTGCCCAGAAATTGAGGACTGGAATTTTTAGTGAAAAGTGGAATGTCGTTTCTATTATTTTTCCCATCCCTGTATATACTGTATGGTTTGAATCAAGTGGCAGTTGAATTCAATCTGCAGATATATACTACGTATATATGGATTTGTATACATATATGTATGTACTCATAGACATATGGAATCATTACAAAAACAACACCAAATGCAAAAGTTGGTAAACAGAAAGAAAGGCACTCGATTGACTGCTGATTAATATTTGGTGAAACAAATTTGTTTAGTCTATGATTTAAATAGAAAAAAGCAACAGAAAACAATACAAATTTCATTGCTTTTTAATTTGGAATTGGTGGTCGATAGAAAGAACTATTTATTCGCTGTGACTAATAAATTGTACAAAAATTGACCAATGCGCGCTGCATTTGACAAATGTTTCTATTAATTTAAGCAAGCAGTTTTCCAACGTCATTCGATCTCTCATACGAGCCTAGGGAATCTGATGAAGTCATCAGAAATGACTAAATAACATACAAAACTGCAGCTACTCACCGCTTTTTGATTGATGGGTCATCCATGAAGTTTCTCGGGTTATCCAATACCAAATATTATTCAAATTGCAATAGTCCGACCTCCAATTAGCCGCCGACGAAGACATGCGTGCTTAATGGATAAATGTAGTTTCTGTTATTGTTTATTGCCTTTGCCCTGTGCTTGCTGCTAGTGCTATTTTTATATATCCCAACTGGCAGCAGACGAGAAGAAGGCTGCTCTGGATATTGTGAAAAGGCACTGAACTCACTCCAATTGACAGAAGAGGGCAAAATGCCGGGCGCGGAATGTGTTTTGGGCAAATAAAAATACTTTTGAAGCACTTCGTATGTTGTCGTTAACTATTTTTAAATATGCGAAATTTTTCTTGTTGTCGAGTGCAGCTAAAACTGTGCAAAAAAATGCAAAGAAAAAGGTGGCAGCAGGAAACTCCAGCTCGGTTTGTTCTGAGTATGATTTCACAAAATATTATTGGTATTGTTTTGTTGCCAGGTGACGTTCGTGGGTTGTGTGTTTATGCAAGTTATGCTGTAACTGCAATTAATATTATTTTAAAACATTCAAATTTTATATTTGTTATATGACTATAACTCATCACTTAAATCACGTTTCATTCAAAAAATTCACAATTGCACTAAATGTGATTTGGAAAAATGTATTTATTAAAATAACAATGACAATATTCTTGTCACATGCAATCAGCGAAAAAGTATTTTGTTTTCGTTTTCGACAACGACGCTCCTTGCGCGGGCTGTCACTGGGAACTGTCGTTGCTGCTTCTTCTTGTTCGCTTGTTGGGGCGCTTTTGTTTGTTCAAAACACAAACACATTCATGCATTTGTGCACTCTTTGGATTTTGGCGCTCTCACAACTTCCGTTAACGTCTGCGCACTGAGCAGCTGCCGTTGTGTTTGTTATTGTTGTTGTTGCGCTGACTAGTTTGGTTTAATAAAAAAAAATAACACACACACACACACTTTGTGGTCGGCGACGGCTTTTAGTGGGGGCGTGTCGCGACCAAAACTGGTTTTAGCCGAAAAACGCAACACACAGCGCTTGAACAAAAAGAATGCAAAAACAAAACACAAATAACTAATGGATGTAGGTAGTATGTAGAAGGGTAACATTTTATGGCCGCTTTAACGCGCTTTAGAAACTCTTGGTAGCTGCTGTTTGCGCAACAAAAATAAAACGTGCGAAAAGCTAACGTCGGAGCCCTTGCTACGCTTAAGCCGTTCTCTCTTCCCCACTATGCAAATGGGGATCAGCAGATCGGCCAGTGTTGCCACGAATCATAAAGTGACAAGGCACAAACAACACTGGCAGCTGGGCGCGGGCGTATTTGTGTTGTGTGTGTTGCATTCGTATCTTTGCGAGAAAAACATAAAATAAGAAACCGACGCACACATACATATACCATCATTGATTGAATGCAAATAATGCACCCATTGCATTTTCTTCTCAAACTGCCACGACACGCACACACACAGTAAATTTAAATTACAAATACGAGGAAAAAATTTGAAATTGGAAAAGTTAAAGCAATTAATTGGGGCGCAAATGTTTAATTGAATACGCATGTGTGTGCTTGTATATGTGAATGGTTTGATGGTTGGTTGGTGTGGTATTGAAGCGGGGGTGCGAGTACGATCATACTTGCTGCCGCGACAGCAGGCATAGGCACAATTTATGTGTGAAAATAATTGTCAGCGTGTGTGAGGGTGTGTATGTATCTACATACGTGTGTGTGAGTGTAAAAGATGTTGAACTCTTGAACTGCAGCATATGCACACTTTTATTTACTTTTCAACGTACACATACATAGAAGCAAACACACACACAAACAAGAGATGCGATTGTTTTTCCTTCATACAGTACACAGAGCTGATCTTTAGGATACATGTACATACATACATATAAACATGCATCTATAAATATAAAATGTAATAACAGAATTGACTGCACATGAGTTTTTTCTTTTAATTATAACATCCAACAAGTGGCGGCAGCGGCAGCCATATTGCTTTGCTCTGTGTTGGATCAACACACCAACACATAACTCACGCACTTTGTTGCTGTTAATTTTTCATACACAAATGCACGCAGACAAATTTGTTTAATTTACCACCGATCCTAACAACAACAATGCACATACATTTTTTAAATAATTGCAATATTTATATTATCACTGCACTTTTCCATATGCATACATATATGTACGTTTCATTTAATGCCCCTTGATGGAACTCTGATCGATGATCAGCAAAATAACGCACGGACGCGAAGTAATCCCATTGCGCATTATTTGATTTTAACATTTCTGGTTGATCGATTGTATTGGCGGATTTTTTTACATTTTATAAAAGCGAATTTACATATAGCTGTTTATTTTAAGCAAAAAACAAACAGTAAAATGTTTATATCGAGATTATTTATCGCACCCGCATCACACACGACGTTCTCAACACAAAACACAAAACTAAATACATACAGCCACTAACTTGCCAACTTACTAATAACGGCGCTTTTACGTAAACAAGTTAGCAGTTCTTTAAGTAAAGTGTTGAACAACGATACAAACTGCACAACTAGCAGCTGCTTCATTTTAGCGCCATAACTGACTTTCAAATCATCACTTTCGGATTGCCCGTATGAATAATGATAACTACGTTAAAATGTTTGTAAAATATTTATGGTTTTGAAATAACATATATTCTACTATATACATATTCTATTATGTACACATACACGTTGACTTACAAATGATCGCCAAGGTTTTTAAACAGACATAAATCGAATTTGACAAATCTTTCAACTTAGTAAACAAGAATTTCATAAAAATTGTATTTAAAAAGGCTTAAATATGTTAATCCAATAGTATGAATCAGGCTTGTATTGACATGAACCTAACATTGCATCTAACCCACTTTATAAAACGACCTGAAATATGTCAAAAAAATATAATATAATACATAAAAATATGCAATTGTAGAAACAATTTAACTTTTTTTTGTGTACAAAAATATATGGATTCATATCTGCTTGATAAAGTTAATATTAGAATTTCGACTGGATAACAAACTTCAAAAAACCACCAACTTAATCAAACTTGTCTGGCACGATTCAAGAATACAATAAAAGAGTATATGATATAATACAATTCTATGAGTTTTGATCAATTAATCTCATTGGCACTCCTTACTAATATGCCTGTTTAACTCATGGACTTTTGCTCTAAACTTAGCAGGATTTTTTGGACTGAGTAATCTAGTCTATCTACACTTAAGAGGTTAGGTTTGGCAGGAAAGAGAGTTTGGTGGTGGTCTTAAATTAATGGAATTCAACGCTTCGCTATATTTCGTACGAATTGAGGTAGTTGAAGCCCAATACCATTAGGTAATAAAGAACTAGACCTATAAATGCAATTTGAGGTGATCGGTTGTCCACATTTGTACGCCTACAAGTGGCGTATATCTGGCGTCAAATACTAGGGGCAGAGTTTTCTGCTCTCTCTTTATTAACGCTGATGGCAGTGTGATCACCTTCATTGCCGACAACATCGACTCCGCTATCGTTCGCAGCATTACCAGAAACGTCCTCATTTTGGTGGTCAACGGATGCCAATAATCTGCGGTCTGCAATATTCTCATAATCCAGATCATCTACTTGACGGATGGGCTCCCGTTGATGGTGGGACTCTAGGGAGATTTCGTGAGCTGACTGCAGCAATCGCAGATGATAGTACACCCCAGCGTCATCGATGGCAAAGAATTGTGTAAAGTTTTTATTGGCAAAGAATTGGTTCTCCTTATTGCCCACAAACTTGATACAGGCCAGGAGTTCAGGGATCGATGCATTGCCACGCTTCTCCCTCCAAAGATTCGCGGTCGCTGCTACTGCCAATTCGGCTACTTCAGCCTGAGCTTGTTCTCGCCATTGCTGATGTGGTTCAGGAGTCGCTTTCTGCGCTGCAACAGATTTCTGCGATGATAAACCGGACTGTCTACAAGCCGCATAGGGCATTGCATCGACCTCTTCGCATTCCTGGACATGATGGCGCGTTCCGAAACGCCCGCTGCTACGTTGCGGAGTCTTCGCCTCCAGTTGATTGTTCCGCATATGAGTTACGCTCCAGAAGCACAGTTTTTCAGCACAGCTACTAATTAGCACCTGTTTGCAGGGTGAGAATCGAAGTTGTCGAATCCGCTGCTCGTGTACATGCTCCGTGACTCTATAGACTAGTTTTATGTGATTGGAATCGTACGAATAGAGCTGTAAAAATTTAATAATTATTGTACGTAGTGTTCATTATAGAAGGTAAAAATGAATGTGCATCGATTAAACTTCAAAATTTGCAAATTTACTATTACTATTACAAATATATAAATATAAAAAGTTTTGTCTACAAACACTATTCTCAAGTATATCGTTTCTATGGCAGCTATATGATAGTAGTAGTAGTGATTAAAAAAGCGGCACAGAGGTCGCGTTTTGGATTCGTCTTGCCAATTGGATTATATATTTATACACTTTCAGAGTAAAATAAAGAGGTATGTTAGCGTGCTATAATGAAATTATAAGAAGTACGAAAAAACGTTCTATCTTGAAGTGTCCTGGATTAAAGTTTCATTAAAAAATTTGTACATGCAAATAATTTGTTGTTATAAGCCATAATAATTAGAGATGGACTTTGTTCAACTTTTGCATAAAGCCAGTAAACAATTTTATATGAAAAATTTATGTTCTCCGTCTTTCTCGCCTAGAGATGTCAGGCCTGCGCTTACCTCGATTTCGCCGCTCCTATATCCAAGTGCAAAAATAGTCCCATCATTAGAGGCAATCAGATAGCAAATGATCTGATTACGATGCTGCGGTTTAATTTTCTCCGAGCACAGCTCTTTCTGATGAATGCGGTCAACACCGACACTCAATTGGAAGATCTGCAAATGTATATAAATATATTTTTAGTTACGGAATTGTAACCAGCAAGTGGCACTAAAGTTAACAATGAGTATGTAGTTTTTGCGTTGTGAGCGTTGCTGGTGTGACTTACGATGGTGGGTGCAGTGTGATTAGAATTGATTTGAACAAATATCTGTACCGTAATGGCATCCAGTTAATTTACAACACAAATCTTGAGTTAAACATTTAGTTAGACAACAGCAAGCGGGCTCTATGGCGAGACTTCGCTTACCTTAAACGCTGTCCCAGCACTCGTAATCGCACACAGCTGAAATTAGCTCAGCAGCCGGCAAGAATTACCTGAATGTCATTCTCCTCAGAGGCAACAAAGAGGCGGGAACTTTGCAGATCGAATCCAGTTATGGCCATTTCTATTATAGAAATATAATGGATGTCTTCTTCCTGAGCCAGATTCACATACTGAATGAAGAGGGTTTGAATGTTTTTATGCCAATAATTTGTAAATCAATAATTGCACTTACATAAACTCCGAATTGGCAGAAGAGTATCAAATAATACTTCTCAAATATACACGCGTACATGGTTTTAGATTTTAGAAGCGCCGTGACTGGGTCGGCTGCCGAATTTCGTAGTTTCGGAACGACTGCCGCATCTGAAGCATCAATACCCGTTACAGATCTTCTGCGCTCTTCACTCCATCGAAATATGATTGTCTTGCAGCCTGCCGATGCGATCAATATGTTAGAATTCAACTGCTTTAAATAGTCGATGCTTTCAGTAATGAATTCCTGTTTCAGTTCAGCGTCATTGTTGACGTCCATGATGATGCCATTATCGTAGCCGGCATATATCAGCTCATTATCGGAGGCACAAATTGCTGTCACCTTTCGCTGATTGGACGCATGTGTTGGTGTAATTGTGGACCAGTAAGAACAGCTGGGTCTTCTGTTGGCATGTTTTCCAATTTCTGTTTGTATTTGATGGATGCGCTGCTTGGAATCGACAGCAAAGAGTTGAGTGCCCGCCATGCACATGAGAGGGCGTAGATAAACATTTGGTTCAAGGCACGCTCGTTCAGCTTGTTGTGCAAAAGCATCATCTACGTTATGCACCCATTTCAGAGCTGTTTGACTCTTATTGTTGAAATCATTCTCGCACAGTATGTGTAAATACAGGATATTTTTGCCCTCAGCGCCGCACAGCACAATGTATTTGTAAAAATCTTCACTCAGTTTGTAGATATCCACACAGGTAACGTGTTCGCTGACATTGCTGCGCAGCACTGGCTCCGACAACTTTAGATCGTATACGATAAGACCCTCACTTTTGGTGCCCAAAATCAAATAGTGACCATCTAGCGAGAGCTTGGCACATGTGATGTTACAGGCACCTGCGTCGCGTCTATATAGCAGCTCCAAATTTAGATTATCGAGGCATACACAAATGTTGTTCTCGATCCTTATGCGCCACATGTTTATTTCACAAATAAGTAACAGGGTAGTCCAGTATTGACCGCCTACCAGTTGCTCCAGATAAATATCCATTTGGCGTGCTGGGTCTTTTTCAGGATTGTAGTTATTCAGACACAGTTCCTCCCGAGAACTGTTTTTTAAATTCCAGACACTTAGCACACCATTCCCTGCAGACACCACATAACATTTGCTTAGGATATAAGCAAAGCAACGTATCTTCAATTGTTTCGTGCGGAGCATTGGTGTCGAGGATCTCTTGAATTCTTGGTCAGCATGTTTCCAGTTAAAGATACTGATGTTGCCGTCGATGTATGCCACATGCAATTGAATGTTCGATTCCTCACCATGCGCCAGCTCGTCCAAAAAAAAGGCTGAAACATCTTGCTGCACCGGCTTGTGGGATCGCTTTGGCGCGTCTTTTGGAACATGCACCCATTGGGGATGCACACGCTGGCGACTGCCACTGCTTCGCCGACGAAGCAATGGTCGACCCCCAGTATCTGGCCAGAGCGACCACAACTTTAAGTTTCCATTTTCGTGTAGTGTAAGCAGATATTGTTGTTTATTGAACACACGCAGTTCCTTGATTCCGCTTTGGTCGTTCTCGTCGCACAGTACGTATGTAGTTCCGGCCTCCAAAGAGACGTCCGTGAGTAGCAAATTATTATTGTCCAGTGCCATTAACTGAAACAGTATATATATTAATTAGGCATATGAGGGCAACAGATATTACAATACATACGCAAAAATGCTCATCAAGATAATTTGCATGCCGCGATTTGTGTTTGCCCAGATTAATCACCTGCCGATGTTGGTGGAAACTACCACTGGAAGTGAGAAGAAATTAGTTCAAATATGGTTAATGAGTAATGAGTAAGATCTACTTACTGTTCGGTAAACCACACATGATTCGGAAATCGTTGCACTTGTCGACACGCCTCCTCATAGACAGCACCATCTTCTGCCATCAAAGCAACACGCAATAAACATGTGTATCGACACCCTATAAGCTTCTCCTCGACCTTTGGTAAAAAATCCAGCAAGGCATTTAACAACCTCAAATATCGCTGTTCACTATCTAATGTGGATGCATTGAATTAGAAAATCAGATTAAATAGTTGTATTTTACCGACTTACCGATAATGTAGTTCCTATAGAACTTCAATTGTTGCAACGTATTCAAAATCGATCCACTTGCATGCCATGGCGTCGTGTCTTGGCGTATCTTTACATCTAAGAAACGAAAATCTAAAAATACCATACGGAATAGCTCTACACGTTCAGTGTGATTGAGCAGCTTGCTTAAATGATGCCCAATGTGACTATAAAAGTAGCAGTCCAGAGAAGAAAGCGTCGTATCATTGCACTGATTGAAAACTGAACGAATGCTGCAAAGAGAATATTAAAATCATTATTCAAAATGGTAAGTGAGAAGCTAAAACTTTCCCTATTTAAAAGATAGGACTTAATTTTTTAAAGTAAAACGTATGCAATTACAACTTTGTATTATTTGGATGTTCTTAGTACCGAATGAAATTGGAATTGTTTTTGCTCCCTTTCCTTTCGAATTTAAATTCGTTTCGTTTTTATTACGTTTCGATAACAGCTTCAAATATAAACATCATAGAAATGCCAGCTGGTTTGCTAATTAATTTCTAGTTAGTGCACGTTAAAAGGTTATGGAATTCAGAACAGTCCCTTTTGATTTTAAATAAATTGTTTGTAAAATTATTCGCAAGATTGTTACTCGAACTTACATTCTGAAGTCAACTAATCGTTTCTTGTCTTACTTACTTGTAATACTTCACAATCTTGCAGTGGTAAGTGGATTCATTCGGCACCTGAAGTGGTAGCTCCAGGTATATGTTCGGCAGTAATACGGTTTCATGATTATCCTGCAGCTCCACCAACGAATACTTTTGGAGTTTTACGACAATATCCATTGCACTTTCTATTGATGGATCGATGACAGACCAGATCTCTTTTAGCAACTGCAAATGTTTAAGATTTCATTTTTTGCTTTTGGTTTTCGAAATAGTAATCAACTTACATTAATGGGAATATTTGCGGACGGGGGAAATATGAGTAGAAGGTTAAATAATTTTCTGGTATCCGAATCCAAAACTTGTAGTGAGTTTTCAATGATTGTGACCAATTTATTCGACTTGACACTGTAGAGAAAAGAATATATATATAATATTTTTCGACCCAATGGCCACTCTACTCACTGTTTCCAGTTCTCCCAGGTGGCCAAGCCGTCCCTTATGGTCTCCGCTATGATAGAAAGTGTCCGTGGATTAAGGGTGTTCATGGACGTCAGCTGCTCGTTGGGTAGATCCTGTGGCTCGCATTTCATGTACTTACAAAACAGTGATTCAACTTCAAACAAAGTAAGCACATCCGGCAGGACTATGTGTACGGTGGTAGAGGGCGAGAGATAGTCGCAGACAGTTCTGGAGCGTGTGGTGAGCAATATTTTGCATCCTAAATTGAACGTCTTCCAGGTATCGATAGTTTGAACATTACGCAGCACAAGCAAACAATTTTTGTAGGGTTTGCTCATCAGCTTACGTCGTAGTTCCGCTTTGACATTATCGATGCGCTGCATTATGCTCAAACTGCTACTGATTTCACTAATGTGGCTCTGCTGATTGTCGAGTTGGTGGAGCAGCGATTGCAACAACTCCAGATGCTTTTCCGGCATCGTCCCCTCACGCACGTTTACCCAGAAGATCTTGAAGTCCATCTTACTCTGCACCGCGTAAGAGGAGCACACATGTAATGCAAGCCATTGCTTTCCTGCACCGAGGACACCCTCAATGACAACATTCTTGGCCGGTCTCAGCTTCAAGAGGGCCTTTTCCAACTCCAAATACTGCAATTCGGAAAACTATGTTAGTTAAATTTTGTATTTTGTATTAAGTTACATCTTACAAATATTATAAATAGTTACCTTTTTGAGGCGTGGCACATTATATTTGCTGAAACGCTGATTTCCATTAAACAGCTTGTCCAACTGTTGGATATATTCAGTGGTATTTTGATGGGGATAACGACACTCATGATTGATGGCGTCCATTAAAAATTCATGGTAAATCTTGAGTATATCATTTACAAACAGGGCGAGTTTTTGGTCGGGCAAGTCGTTCAGTATAAACAAAAAACAATAAATTTGCTTTTTTTCATTAAAAGTGGCAATGGTATCAATGACTCGTTTTGATAGAATTATGTGTAATTGATCTTTCACATCAGCATAGTTAAAGTTCTGTAAAAAATGGTCGCGGAAAACAGGTAAAACCTCCTTGAGAGTAAAATACAAGTCACGTTGCCCACTCATTTTGAATAATATCGAGGCTCCTAGAAGTAGACGTAAATGTGGATCGCAGTTTCATTAGTTAAACATGATACAAAATGTTCATCATATCCTCTTTGTCAGACGTCATATGGTTACAGGATTACAGTTACGAATAGCATTTTGCTTTATCGTAATTATGGATGCCATGCTAAATGATGGTACAAAATTAGACTGTTAGTAAAAATACAACAAATTTTTGAATTACAATTTCGTCTTTAATTTTAATTTTATCCCCCCCTGTCCCCTCCCCCCTCCCCTTGGCTTCGCCCTTGCCTACAGACCTTAATTCTCAAACGCCGGGGCAATAAATATGTACGTATGTACTGTAGTATGTGTGTATTGGTCTACAAAAAACAATACAGCAGCAAAAGGAAATACAACTGTTGTTCATGATTAAAACAACATATATTTTCGAGTCAATGTCACAGCGAGAAAATCGTTTTTTAGAAATATCTCGGTATGGATTTGTGTCCCCGAGACACAAATCGTGCGGTTAACTTAACGTTTTCTAATGTACATAGCAATTTAATTAGGAGATATACTTATACATACATACATGCATATAAACAATAAACAAAGACGATTTCAATGTGGCCACTTGATGACACATTAACCCACCTATACAAGAAAAAC
This sequence comes from Scaptodrosophila lebanonensis, assembly GCF_003285725.1. Lineage (NCBI taxonomy): Eukaryota > Metazoa > Arthropoda > Insecta > Diptera > Drosophilidae > Scaptodrosophila > Scaptodrosophila lebanonensis. The sequence goes on from NW_022060529.1 coordinate 493,866, forward strand.
GAAGATTATTTCTATTGGGATTTTTACAAATTGAAGCCCAACTAAATAGTAAACTTAATATGTATGTACATAAATATTTACTTAAATTATACACATGTGTATAATAATGAGTGCTGAGTTAATAAAACTAAGCTGAAATTGTTGAAAATTGTTATGCATACATACTGTATGTGTATGCAAATTTGCACTTCGCCAGTGAGAACGACAAGAAAACAACAAGTTAAAACGTCGCGTGTTAAACGGTTCAATGAACTTTGAATAATGTTTGAGTCATAGGCAGTAAGATTTTTAAACACTTTGGTTAAAAGCGAAAACAAAACGGCATAAGATTTGTGTACAAATAAATGTATGTACATACATTGTACATATGTAAATATGTTTTTAAAAAGGGTGTTGATTTGCACACAATTATCGAAGGTCAGTGCGTAGAATGCAGTTACATTAGTAAATATGTTTGCAATGCATATGTACGTGCATATAAAGCTATACATGCTACGTGTATCTACGTAGTACTTTTCTTTATAAATAAAGTGTGCAAAAGATAAAGGGCACTTGGTGTCGGGGGAGTGGGAGTAGGACAGCTGTACGTCTGGCTGTGCGACAATATTCTTTCTTTGCCGCTCAGATTCGATTGTCCTTATGATGAAATTGCACATTTTCATTGCAGGTTGAACTTCAACGCACACACTAATTCTAAAAAGCACACACTTACGCTTTGCTTAAATTAAGATAAACAGCACCCGATTACAATGTAGCACGAATTTAAAATTTTTTTTATTTTTTTATTGTCTAATATTGCACTGTTTTAGCACGATTAAATGCAAATTATTTGTTGCCTATTTTTTAAATCCACGCACACATACACACAAACATATCACACAAATGGCGGGAAAATCTACTTAAATTTACAATGGACTTTTTGGACTACTGCGCAATACATTTTAGATTTTGAAATTATTCCGCTAAAGCACTTTGCTATCACTAATTGTGCGTGAAAAAAACTATATTTAACAAATGCAGTTCGCGCACCGCCGTTCCGTACACAATAACACTAGTGTGACCATAATTTAAAATCACTGAAATAATAAATTGTCGAAGGAGTATCGATACCCGGATCTTATCAGAAACGCACTAAAAAACGCTATGCAACACATACGCTTGGCAGCATTAAAACAGCATTGAATTTATTAATTAGTTGCCTTCGTTCAAACAAAAATTGCTCGTGAACATTTAAACGGATGCTCTGACATAGTCAAGGATTGAAGTGCGCTGATCAATAGCGCTGCAAACTGCCCTGCGCAGGAAAACTACTTCACCGGCGACTGCACGAATCCCAACAATACCCTTTGCACATATTTAAAAGGATCCAGATTGTCGACAACAACAACTTTTCAACATGGATCAAATGCTGAGTCCAAACTATTCCATACCCAGCATTGGCACACCGCTCCATCAGATGGAGGCGGATCAACAAATCGTGCCCAACCCTATTTATCATCCCCCGGCTCCAGCGGTCCCGGAACCAGCGGTTCCTCCACAACAGCCAGATGCCGGCAACAGCGTTATAAGCGGCAGCAGTGGCAGCGGCCTTTTTGGTCATGAGCCGACACTGCCACTGCCGCACAAACAAATTCAAAGCTACCAATCCTCAGCGTCGTATCAACAGCAGCAGCATCAACAAGGCAACAATGTTGGTGGAGGTACACCGCAATCTCTAATGCAGCCACAAACCCCTCAAAGCATGATGACCCACATAACGCCCATGACGGAGCGTAATACAGCGACGGGGCCGGATTCGTTGAGCAACATACACCAAACAATGGGACCATCAACACCGATGACGCCAGCCACACCGGGCTCGGCGGATCCCGGCATTGTGCCACAGCTGCAAAATATTGTCTCAACTGTGAATTTATGTTGCAAACTAGACCTCAAGAAAATAGCGCTACATGCTCGCAACGCTGAATACAATCCAAAACGTTTTGCTGCCGTCATTATGCGAATTCGCGAGCCTCGAACTACTGCATTAATCTTCAGTTCGGGGAAAATGGTATGCACGGGTGCCAAGAGCGAGGCGGACTCGCGGCTAGCTGCACGCAAATATGCCCGCATCATACAAAAGTTGGGATTTCCGGTAAGTGTGAGCATTTATTCCTTTTTAGTTGTGACTCAATTGATTGTGTTCGATTTACAGGCCAAATTCCTGGATTTTAAAATACAAAACATGGTGGGCTCATGTGATGTTAAATTTCCTATACGTCTCGAGGGTCTGGTGTTGACGCATTGCAACTTCAGTAGCTACGAACCGGAGCTATTTCCTGGTCTTATTTATCGCATGGTGCGTCCACGTATTGTCTTGCTTATATTCGTTTCTGGAAAAGTGGTACTGACGGGAGCCAAGGTACGGCAGGAAATATACGATGCCTTCGACAAAATATTCCCCATATTGAAAAAGTTTAAAAAGCAATCGTAGGACGCTTGATGCATAGGTTAACTAATTTCTTAAGCTAGTGTAAACAATGTATTAAATCTTTTGGGGCAGCTGCAGCCCTCAAACGGCGGCCCAAAATAAAACTAGTGTGTAGTTGACAATTAAATGCGCCCGGCTCTTTTATTAGCATCATATATTGTACAAAAAGTAAGGATACCAATGGTTAATTTAAATACATTGCGCCATCAGTGCGCCCACGTTGTCAAACTCGATCTTCTCGGTAATATTCTTAGTCTTGATCTTGTCGTCCTGCGTCGCTACAACAACCAAATTCTGACCTTGGTGTTTCCAGCCATTGCGCTTGATCCAGCTCTCGAGCGTGGATTCCTCAATACCGCCTAACAACTCCTTTAACAAGTCTTTTTTGATGGTCTGGAACGTGGTACCCACTACATGTGAGACGAATTTACGTATGGAATCGTGGAAGCCAGTAATGTGTCGAAACATAGTGCGGTTGACCTCAGCGCGCTGCCAGAAGAGCGTAAAATCGGCGCGCTCTAATATGTCCGCTAAGTCAATAATGGTCTGAACATTCTCATCCTTCATCTGCTGTGGCAGCAAGAGGCATTTGGCCATCACGAAATCGGTGTGTGGCAAATTGGTGAGACACTTTAAGAGAATTGTGTAGGTGATGTCGAAGTTCAGCATGTGCGGGTTAAACTGATATAGTTTGAGCACGGCCAGATTCGCCTCCAGGTCGTAGCTGTTGTTCTTGGCCTGATCCTGAACGTACGATTCTAGTATCTTCAGATGGTCCGGATTGTAGCTGCGGCGATAAAGAGAGGTTATGTGTGCTTGTTGTTGCTGCGCAAACCAAAAAGTTTGCAAACCATGTCAAATTCGTACCGCTCGATGCAGCCCAGCATTTCTTGAATGGTCTGACTTTGGCCATTTTCCATCTTTACCAAATGCGACATATTTTGGGCACTTTAAATGTGTTTCGATAAATAAAACGAAAATTTAGGAAAAACTGCTCCTAAACAATTTTTCGCGTGGCGTCAAGGTGACCATTTCTATGTAACGCATTAATACCAACAAATGAAATCGGGAATAATACTAAAAATTACTAACTACAGAAAATGGCTATAAATTTAAACTTACCATAAATAGAAGGCATGCAAGAGTCCACAACGATTTCAATATCTGCAATTTTTTGTCAACAAATGGCAGGAGTATTAAAACAAACTTTATCTTCATACTCTTATACACTTCGTGCACAAATGCACAGTTCTCCATACGATTGAATATGTATAGAAATATAAGTTATAATAAATCAACCATTAATAATAGTTAGTACACTTTAAATTGTGGTCATAGGCGAGATTCACCCACCCAAAAACACTGTCTAATTCCTCAAAGTGGGCCCGCGTATGTACATAATAATATTTATTCATTTATTTATTTTTATTTATTTATTTTATTTATTTGTAAATAAGTACACATATAACATAATATATAACAAGATATAATAGACTACAAAATTAACATCTTTTGTAACGGACAACAAATAATATACTTAATTATATATATACTTTCCTATTTAGTTTAAAAACTTGATATTGGAAAGCGCAAAAAAAAATAATAAGAATGGCCCCTACTACATATGTACATAGAAAAAAATAAAACCTTTAATTATACCCTGAACCCAAAGGGTAAAAGCGTATATTAGTTTAGTGCGAATGTATGTGACACTGAGAAGGAGGCATGGCAGATATGTATATTATTCATCGGGATGATAAGTCGATATAGTTGTTGTTGCTGCTTTGGCTCAACTCTGTACTTCACACTTATACGAACACATAGTCACACTTTAGTGTGCAGTACTAAGTTCAGTAAATGCAAGAATAATATTAACAACTGTTTATTGAGAATTAGAGGAGTTATGTGCACCATTTAAAAATACAAACTTGTCTTGTTTCCTTGGATTTATACTTATAGAAAGGCGGAGCGAAGGCCTCCTTATGGGTTTTGCCTACATTCCAACAATCGGCTAAAAATTAGTTATATTTTTTAAATATTCGTGCCAAAATATTTTAGTTTCTTTATTACGTAAATGATTTGAAGGATTCTTGTATGCTTTACAAGCTACTCTCTGTTCCGTTTAGTTCTTAAACATGCTAGCTATATGATATGGTAACCCTTTAATATTTAATTTGATTTCAAAATCGCAATAAATAAAAAGGTATATGTGATGTGACAAAGCTAAATATCAGGTTTATAGTAATGTCCCCAGCTATTAGGGCTCAAAAGTTCCCGGTGTTTGTAATGGCGGATAGATGGACATGTCTATATCGATTCCTCATATCCTGCTAATAAAATTATACCTATAACATAGGGATGCACACGGCTTCGTCTTCTGTTTACACAAATTTTTAGTAATGATAATAATTATATTTCATATAATTTATATTTTAATTATAAATTAAGTGAGGAATTTCCCTTATTGTGTGTCAATCGCAAATTTAGTATCAATTTCGATATGCCTCTTTCCGAACCGCTCTATCTACAGAGCTGAAAATAAAATTGCAAGCTCAAATTGGAAGAACCCAAAGCAGAATGTGTGTATATATTTAAGAGTTATGTACATACATATATTCGTCTGGCTTACAACCCATATACCAGCGTTATCTTTTTTATGTATATACTATGTAGGTGGCTAGGTGCGCTTGCTGTTTACAACTCGATTGTTTTACATACACACATTTATTTTTGTACGTCAACAATAATATTCAAAATCAGACTTAACAGTTACCTACGAATCGGCAAAAAGGCTATTTAGTGATGGAGCGCGATTTTTTTGATTTTTACAGCTCAGGACTGTCAACAAGCTGTGGGTGAGAGTGGGTGGATGTTTTGAGCTTTGGAAGCCAAGCTGTCTGGCACTCGATATGGAATAATCGGAGAGCACTTGGACGCACTTCAGTCGAGATCGAGTAAAACAGCAAATATGGTGCAATTGACTACCTAGCATGGACGTTGAATATATTGTAAGCCTATACATATATTCTGAAATTCCCGGGCATGATCTTTCGTTATCAAAGTAAGACAAAGAAACAAGTGCAGCATCAAAAGTTAATCATGACGTTTGGGAAATTACGGTGCGATTTCTATGTGAGCCAGGTTTCAAGCTGCGCTCTCCCATATTTCCTCTATCATGCTTTATCTCTCTCTCTCTCTCTGTAACACAAGCGAACCGTGGCGCTATAAATACGCGGTGGAGCAGTAGTGGAGAATCAGTCTAAATTGACAGTCAACATGAGATCATTCGCAATACTTGGTTTAATTGCGGTTTGCGGTCTGCTGTGTGCAGGTAAATGACGCAGCAGCGGACATCAGAGAAGTGTTCCAACACAATTAATTTTCTATATCTAATTGAACTTTCAGTGGCCGAGGCACAACAAAATTACGATGGCCGCAACGGCCCCCACGTATTCGGCACTCCCGGCAATCAGGTTTACATACGGGGTCAAAACGAGGGACCCTACAATGTGCCCGGAGTGGGTGGTACCTTCCAAAATTCTCCAGGGCGCGGCGAACATGTTTATACCGATGAGCGCGGAAACACCTTTGTGAACAATCGGCATGCGGCCGGTGGAGCAGGTACTGCGAAGGGTTTGCTTTGGGGCTTGGGCTTATCATTTATTCTTACCTTGTCCATGTATTATAATACAAATTTCTAATCATGCGAAAATATATATTTCAGTATAATTTCTAACACTAATCCCTCAACCTTATCTCTTGCGTATTCTTATATTTTTTGGTATTCTAGGCGGTCACAGTATTTCCGGACCCGATCTAAGAGCTCATCGCGGCGGTCTGGGTGCTGGTGGCCCGAACGGTGGTAGTCCTCTTGGTCCTGGCGGTATCACTGCATCCCGGGCCGATGGTCGCACGGTCGGAATACCTGCACGTGGACGTCGTGGGTTGGTGAGTCACAACAGTCGCAATCGCCGTCAAACCTTTAGTGTTGGACGCCCAGACCGTCGTGTAGACTTCAGCACCGGACCTGGTGGAAGCGATTTCGTGGTACAGCGCGGCCGTCGCGACGCCTTCAGCGTTGGACGCCCAGATCGTCGTGTAGACTTCAGCACCGGACCTGGTGGAAGCGACTATTTGGTTCAGCGCGGTCGTCGCGACACCTTCAGCGTTGGACGCCCAGATCGTCGTGTAGACTATAGCACCGGACCTGGGGGCAGTGATTTCTTGGTTCAGCGCGGTCGTCGCGACACCTTCAGCGTTGGACGCCCAGATCGTCGTGTAGACTTTAGTACTGGCCCAGGCGGTAGCGACTATGTGGTACAGCGCGGACGACGCAGCCCACAAAGGGTTGTGGGTGATAATTTCGCAGCACGCGGCGGTGGTGCAGGTGCTTGGAAGGATAATGGTGTTTCGATTTGGAGACGTACGGATGGTCGTACCGTAACTACGGATGCGAATGGCAATGTCATCACGTCAGGAAGTCCAAATGGCAGAGGTCCACAGCACGTGAGTATTACGGATCATGATTTCCGGAACGCTACTAACTCGAACACCTACAGTACTCTGGTTAAGGATCTGTTCAGGGAAGCGTCGCACGAAGATGAGGGACTGGAGCAAGAATGGGTCGATAACGAAGAATTAAAAGCTGGGGCAGTGCTGGAAGATGTGGCCTTCGTCAGTGCGGAGCGTAATGAAGTATTGTTGGGTCTAAATTGCGACACTAGAGATAAAACGACGAAGCTGTTCACCGTTAAAGGCGTGTAGGATGCTGTCATATTATATTAATGTTAAATTAATGAGATTACGAACAAAAAGATTGAATAGGACTTGTAAATAAACAAAAAATGTCAAAGAAATTTCCCATATGTCTTCTATTATCGGAATAATAATTAAAATGTGGTGTCTATAAATGATTAGAGAGCACCCACATACGAGTATACTATATGCAAACAACGAGTTCATAAAATCAAGACATTGAACTCAATTAAATGATTATGCGGAATAAATCTTTAAAATATAACATGCTAATTAAATAAAGTAAATACAATCTGCTTATTAAGCTGTGTGATAACAGTCTACTTATACTATTAAATGAAAGTATGTAGAGAGTTTTTTTCGAAACTCTTATATTCAATGAAACAGTTAAATAATCTATACATATGGTCTTTCATACTAAGAGGATTACATTTTAAATACCAAAACTGTACTTATACAGACACAAACTTCAAATTGAAGTACAAATTGAAGTACACAATATTATCTGCAAAAAAGTGCTACGGCTACGTTGCGAATGAGTGATAAAATGTATTCAGATTGTATTATATTTGGACTCTTGTGCTAATGGAAACATGGTGGATCCGTGCATATAGCAAAAGGTATATTTAAAATGTTGTATTTATTTTGTAAATTGTTATTTATTTTAATATTTTTAACTACTTAGCTATGTTTTGACTGCTTTTTTGTTCGCAGTTCGTTGCTGGATTAGTCTTGCTTCGGTCCCAGTGCGTCCTTCTTTACAATATTGTGCGATTCGTTCTTCCTGTTATTCAGATTACCGACACCGTCTTAACTCTCACAGAATTGTAACTTTTAAAACATAGATGACAGCTTATACAAGTTTATTTGCAAAATGAGTATCTCCAACATTATAAATGTCATCTGCCAGAAGTCTGGACTTATTATTAATTATAATGACGAAGTGGGGAATGCACCAGGGGAAAAAACACAAATTCTTATTTGTTGGTACCAGAAGAACCAGGATATATGGTTTTGTTATTCTAGCATTACAGTTTTAAGAACTTTAAATTAGTAAGTAGTTTGTTTCTTGTTTACATGAAATTATGGGTGAACTTTATTTGCTTGCAAGATGCACATCAATGGTCGACAGGAGGAGAACACGATAGAAATATATAAACCACAAATTTTAAATTCCATTTTGCCCTTATAAATATATACATATATGTATGGATATTTACATATCTATTAAGATTTTTCAGTATTTGCAATAATTATAGCTTTTCTACTAATTAATAACGAGGTGTTAAACTACGCTATTGTTGATGTTAAAATAGATGAATAGAGTAGTTTTATTAAAAGAGGTACATTTTCACTGCCGTTACCCAAGTACAGGGTATATGTTTTAAACGAGATTGTTCAGCAACATATGTACAAATTTAATCAGAAATATTCCTCTATAATATTGGAATGATTAGATTTGGAAAACTTTTACTGTTTTCGAACATTTTCGCACTTTTAAAAGTGCACATATTTGCCAAATTATTTTAAATCCTGGGTCTACTATTGTCTACATTTATTTACAAAATTGTATTAAGCAATTCAAAAATATGCTTGATATCTGCCGATCACAATTGCTACAGAGTTTCGTATAGTCGAGTAAACATAACTGTAGTGTTTTATGTGTTCTTATCTCGAATTACATTTTGAATTGTTCTGAGAATTCGCTCAACAGTTCCATTAACCAAGTCTGTTAGGTGCGTCTGATGCTTGCCACCACCACTCTCTCTAAACAGGTTTTCGACGAAGTAACCTTGAGCTTTTAACGGGAACAGATTAAAGACTGGAGTACCATACAGGGGTGTAGGAACGGGTAGTTTTGAAAACGCTTGTACTAAACATTCGAGTATATAGCACATCAGTGGCCGCCGTAGCAGACAACAACAAGTGGAAAAGTTAAGGTGGGCTGCCCCGACTTTGAAATACTCTGTAACTATTTATTGTAGAATTATTTCTATTTCAATAAACTAAACTAAAAAAAATTGTTTTTAAACAATTATCAAGCTTTGAGCTCACGTAAAGGATCTACGAGTATGTCTGTACATTTGCATCAGGATTTTGTCTATGTGTGTGTGTGTTTCTGTGAGAATGTGTACAGTGCAGAGTTGAGCAAAAGCAGAACAACAAAATAACTGCTGGCAGAGCTTGGGCAAAGATTACATATATGGCGATAACTTAATCGACTTGTCTTGTCAAGCTGATTAAGAATATACTATAGTATATACTTTGTGCCTCCTTCTGCCTGCTACATTTTTCACTTTGCACAAACCTAATACTAGTACAGACCACGAAACTACAAACAAATACAAATGTAAGGAAGAAACAAGAAAGGAATGTTAAAGTCGAGCAGGCTCAACTCTTAAAGGAGGTTGGGCTTGGTTATATGGCTATAACTTTCTTTCTAATCAACCAATCATAATGAAACTTTGTATACATCCTGATCAAGAATATATATACTTTGTGTGGTTTGCCAGGCCTCCTTCTGTGTGTTCCATGTACACTCGCACAAAACTAATATACCATTTTACCCTTTGGGTACAGGGTATAAAAATCAACTACATGGGAAAAATCAAGAATAAACTGGTGTTAGGAATCTCCCAAGCTCTCGTTAGAACTTGTTGTTGGTTCTATTTGCATACAAGTGTGGTAAGCATTTTAGAAACAAACATAGCAATTGTGCGCAGCTGGTCGAAAGTGAAAAGTTTTTAAAGCAATTATTATATACTTGTATGAATGCATCACAAATATAGTACATACATACATAGTATGTATGTACGTGTTTTCTATGTATTTAATAACCCATGTACAAAGCCGACACGCGACACTTCGAATGACATCATCAGAGCTATACAAATTGACCCCTCGATCCGCGATCTCTCAATATCTCAAAGCTTACGTCTTGTTGGACTTCTCATCAATTAACGGTTGCACGCCTCATGCTCAGAGCATTTAAAAGCTATAATTTTCTTATTATGTTTTACTTATTAGAAGTGGCTGTCATTGGTATTTGTTTTATATCTATAATATTAAATTATTTAAGCCGATTTTTTTCTACCTTTAATTTTTAGAGACTTTACTTGTGCATTATTGTACATTTAAGGAAAGACTTGTAAATAATTTGATTTGCATTTCCTTCTTCTTACTTGAAGCACTGTAATATCAATAGAGCCATTCCAACAAAAACCTAAAGTTTTAAGCATGTTGCTATACTTGTACAAATGTTACCAAAAGGTTTTTTTCGGGTGCGTTCAGGGCATTTACCGCCTTCGGCGAGACATTGAATGTAGAAGTAAACAACAACGACTTGTACAAATTCTGAATGCGGTCGTAAAATTGAGCTTTACTTGGACTTGTTGACATCTCTTTGAAATCACACACAATATCCACATTGATTCGCATAGACTTGAACGTTTTTGTAACCTTTCATGTAAAAAATATGTTCTTTGTGACGACTTTTGTGCGATGGCTTTTGTGCAGAAATTTCAAGGCAATAACGAAGGACTTATGAAGTGAAAGCAACGCAAAAAGAAGGGCAGTATTTAGCATAAGTTGGATGGAAGTTTCTTTCTAACGATGCCACTTAAGCTCTTTCATGATTTTCAACTTTTTTTATTTTGTTTTTTACATACATACAAGTACATACATATATTTTATTCTGACCGGTCAAAGCCGCCTATGTTTTTTGCTCGATTGAAGTTAAATCACAACTACTTGTACTTCTGCATTTGATTATGCGATTGTAATCTAGGATCTTAATTAACTCCTCCAATTGCACTGCATTCGTTAGATGGTGTGTTTCCTTTTTCTCTTTGTTCAAGTTTTGTATAAAAGTTCACTTGTTGTGCTTCAAGACAGGTCGGTCTCTTGATATAGGACGCCCTTTCATCCAATTTTCGTGAATGCTGTACGTCAGTTGTGAAAAACCTAAGAATAATATATTTTGCTCGTAATCGAAAGATTAGGAACTATTGTACTACTTGTATTTACTAAATAATCAAAATGTAAACAAACCTGCTCCGCCGTTTTAACATTTCAGGCGTTCATCGCTGTGAACCTGCGAATGAGCAACTCGATTTGTCTGGTGGTCGTGTTGATTAAGAATATATGTATATAAGTACTTTATGAGGTTGGGCTAATCGGAGGACTGTCCTTGGAGCTGTATTTCTCCACAAACTGATTGCCGGTAGTGTTGTTTCTTCTTTCCTATTAGGTCGTCTTAATTTCTCAGTTCCTTCCAGAACGATAAGAAATTATCTCTCCCTTTCCCTTAGTAGGTGTACAACTGAATATGCATCGCACTATCCTTTTCGCAATTTATGCTCATTTTATAATGAGTATTTTCACCTGCTCTCAACTGAACTGTATCTTCCTTTAACAAAAGCCTCTCTTTTCAGCTTTCTCCGGAATGTCTGAGCAGGATCGGCTGTGAGACGGGGCATAGCTTGCCGGACTGGCTAAAAAAATCTTCCCCCAGAGAGATTCAAATTTTTTTCTTTTTTCAAATTAGCTTTTAAGTAATTCTAATGAATTTGATATTATTGTAATTTGATTAGATATCTCCTTCTTAGGCTTTTCTAGCGTATAACATGCTTTTATAATTTTTATATATTTTCCTCCTATGTCGACAATCAATGTTTGTTGAATAAAAAAATGTTAGTGCATATATGGGGGTTTTGTGACAATCAGCAGATCATAATATTTGATTGTTGGTAGGTAAATAATCTGTTTCCCTTGTTAGCAAATTCATTAATTTATTGGCATTATTCAATTCGCCCGATATCCGTAAATCTTAATGAGCCCCTTATCGACTAACTCGTAAATGTGTTCACCATCACTGAACTAGGCGGCGACGATATATTTTAGTTTAGTACACCGCCATGAACCGATTCGTTCAGAGGTCACTGCGCTTCGCCTATGGAGTTGCTCGCATCCTAGGTGTCATGAATCTCGAAATTGATTTCGAGACGGGCCGTGCTCGGGTCACACGTCGTACTACCATCTATGCGGCAGTGATGAATGTGTTGACATTCAGTGTCCTGCCGCTTATGCTGAATCTCAAGCAAGTGGTAGCGGTTTCCTGCCGCGTCACGCTACTGCACGAATATTTGTTCACCTTTGTGGTGGCCATACGCATTATTAGTATCTTTGTGACGATCATCAGTCGATGGATCAAAAAGCGTCGACTACTGCATATCATACGCGCGGTTCGACACTTAAAATGGAGGTTGTTGCGGCAGGCCCCAAGCGATAGTCGGCGAGCCACACGGGCTTGGCAGCGTGGTGTTATCATTAAATTCATGTCAGCCACGCTGGCAGAAATGGGTTTCCTTATGGTGGCCGTTTACTTAGTGCGTGAATATTTAGGTCTGAGACTGATTCTGGGCATTTTCCTGATCTTTATGCTTATGGCACTACTCAACAGCATCATTGCGCAATATTACGTTGCGCTACTTTACGTTCAAGTTTATCACATAATTCTGAACGAACAATTGAAGGATATAGTGGGCGAAATGCGTTGGCTCTGTCGGCGACAACGTAATGCCCAGTGCATGGGGGTATTTGTGATGAAGTCGTGTATCCTGACCGACCGTTTGACAGAGCTGGCTCAGATACAGGTCAAACTACAGAAGCTGTGCCTGCTTATCTCCACAACATTTGGGATACAAGTTCTATCTGTCACTCTCGTCTATTATATGTCCTCGATAGGCGCTGTGTACTTTTTCTTCAGTCTATATAAGCACGACGAATTGCGGTTAGGCTGGAGTAACTTGGGGTTGGCTTTCGTCGTTTGCTCGCTGATCATATACTTTGTAGACATGCTGATTACTTTGAGAATCAAGTTTTTCATTTTGGATGAGAGTGCTCTAATGTCTCGGATTTTGGAGCAATACACGCTCTTTAGTGGATTGGATGCACGCCTTGAAGCTGCTGTAAGTAGAGTTGTATATACACTTTAATATAAAAATCATGTATTTCTCAGTTTAAAGACTTTCAACTGCAAGTAGCACGCAATCCTTTAAAGCTGCCTGTTTACGGTCTCTACAATATGGATCGTCCTCAAATGATGGCAACATTCGTATCATTACTTTCACATTCAATACTTTTGATCCAATATGATATGAAGAATTACTGAAACTAAACGAACCTGCAGTCCAGCCAATAAAGTGTTCAAAAATAAATAATTCACATTAGTTTTCGAAGTTTCCTTGGTATGTAAGCGATATCCTTATTTATTGTATCAAATCGACCTTGTTCCTGTCAGTTTAAGAACTCTCAACTGCAAGTTGCCCGTGATCCTTTAGAACTCTCAGTTTATAGCCTCTAGGCTGTCAATTTAATCAAGTATAGTACGATTTAAAAACATAAATACATTTTTTTTATGTTGTACTTGTATAACGAAGTTTGCGCTTTCAGCCTCACATATGCTTACCAATTCTGTATCTGCACACTATGTATCGAAGGCCAACGTCTCGTCCTGCAGACTGCAAATGTACTTATCACCGATCAGATAATGTCGAACAAGAAATAAATCATTTACATCTAACCCTGAACAGTAAAACAGAAATCTTAAATATATGGAAAATAAAAATACTCTTTTAAGGTGCATCTAGCCATGTACACATATGACTACATACATATAAACACATATGTATATGTGTATATCAGCTGGTTTATGACATTGCTATTATCATTTTAATGAAGTTTTCAGCCATGCAAATCTATTTTTTCTATCTTTTGTGGGAGTTTTGTGCACACACATGTTTACCTTTGTATCTGTTATAAAAATAAATCACACAGCATCCTACTGTTTGCTTATTCAAATAATTCTTCTCCACTTTCCACCACCCACATACTTTACACAGAAACACTCACAGAAACAGAGTGGTGGACGCCCACATATAAACAATGGAGGAACACTCTGAAGCCACGAATGAACTTTATGCAAAGCATACAAATTATGGAGATTTTGTTGCCTTTTGCCAGCAAGATTATGATGAAGCTGACGCTTACATGGAATTACCATATACATATAAATATACATACATGCGTGTTGCCAGTAACGAGAGTAATAAAAACAATAGCACAGCAAAAAGAAACAAAAATACGAAAAGAATATACATCTTTGAGGAACACTTAGCCTATGCGCCAACGCTCAGAAAAAAAAATCAAATTTCTTGGTACAAAATCAAGTACGAACGCTGTTCAGAGAAAAATGTAGTAAAGATCGTTTTTTAAATCCCAAAATACTTACATAGTTATTGAACAATTTAAGTTCGTTTAATGCGCTTTTATTTTTCTAATTTTCTAAAATATATTTCCATGTTTGCGTGTTATTTACATAAGTTTTAAAATCAATCTATATACTTAAAACAAACCAATTCAACACTCATACACTTGGCAACTCTAGTTAATTTTGGCATCGATTTTAAGTTGTTTGACGAATGAAAATTACATAAAAATGCATACATATTTTCACGGAGTGTAGTACACCGGATGTGAAAGAACAATATATGTTACTTGGAAAATTTTTAATTGGTTTTTGTGTTTACATAACGAATATTAATAAGTAGATAAATATGTTGATGCTTAAACACATACAGCTTTAAAGTGTGTGAATAAGCCAATAAAGCCAACAATATGTAGCAGCTTTTTCACAAAACTAAAGTGCAAATAAAGCTGGACAGATGTTTCTATCCAATATTCGGTAGCATTTAGTTATTATATGCACAGAAATTTGCATACATGTACATATTCATGTGTGCATACCATATTTATGAATCTTTGCGTCCTTTAATACATTTCTAAAAGGAGGTACCGGATACTTTGATCAACGTTCTACCACGTGAAGCAGCCCTACACAAGGTGCCGCTTCCGTCCTTCACTTTCGGGCTTTTTCGATATTTCATCTGGACGATGCCAGTAGTATTCCTTCCATTCATTGCACTGAAATCGGTTTATTTTTGTCTCGTCTGACCAAATCACCTTCCCCCAATCCTCTTATATAACACTTTTCTCAGACAGAGTTGTTTGCTTTTTTGCTGCTTTGATTATAGTAGCGTTTGGTCTTGTCTTTTGGAGAGAAAAGGTGAACACATATCCTTTTTTGATTACATTTGCAAAATGTTAAACTGGGCTAAAATGCTATTTTTGTTGCTTTTTCTTTCCCCATATATATATTTTTAGCCAACATGTATCCACATGTGCTCCCCACTGCAGGTGTCTGCCTACTTGACAAAGTCGATGAATTTCAAATGTATCCTCAATTCGCCACAACATGTTTTTGTTGATTTATAATAAATCATCTTAAAAATTCAATCACAAAATTAGGCTATAAGGAATTAAGACTGAATAGACTGAGATAATTGAACCTTTTTCACTAATTTGTAAATTTGAGAAACGATTTGAAATAAAATAAAAAGTTATACAACATTTCGTAATTAAGAAATAAAAACAAAAATTTCTACAAAATAGTTAAATAAAAACGTTTCAACCTATCTATTTAGATTATTTATGTTTTCAACATTTGTTAGTACTTCTTATATTTTTTATTATTTATTTAAAACAAGTTTTCCGTATGCACAATGTGTGCTTACAGAGTACACATTATTTCATAGGACTTGGTGGGCTTTCACTATTTTGTACATGTAGTTTTAATGTTGAACATGCTGGCACTGCTACTAATGTTGCGGTTTTCAGTAAATTCACAAAATGAGAGCATTTTTTATTTATTTGTTTTAATTACAAGCGCCATTATCATTTACTTTTCTGACTAAAGCACACAGACTATAAGGTCGTGCCTTTCCCAACTGCTAGACAGTTTGGAGCAAAATGTAATTTGAAATGTTCGCCCTGGCTGTGTTTTTGTTTCAAAAAGCAAAAGCAATTTGAAAACGCACACAAAATCCGATTATGTCTTCACAAACCAATACATATGTTATGCTGTTACTTATGCTTTTAATTAAAATGATGTGCGGTCTAATTCACATTGCACATTGCTCATACGCACTGTGGCAAGAATATGTACATATAAATTTGTACCAATCTATTACAATTTCATGCTGACTTATTAAAAGCACCGTGTTAATGCTTAAGCCGTAACCTAAAATCCTTGACAAATATTTGATTTATTAACAGAGATTTAATTTCTTTTTGTCTTGTGTTACGATAAGTCTGTATCACGCCTCGCAGGTTTTCATTTGACACGGGTCGAAGCAAAAAGTTAACAGTTATGATTTAGGTGGATATTTTGTGGTGACTTTTTGTAAATAACTAACTGTTTAAAGGCAACAGATCAATGTATAAATATGTGTATTTGGGTCTATGTCGAACGTTTCCCGTTTTACAAGGCCATGGCCTTTGATTTGCCGCCTGCATGCGCTTCTGTTTTGGTTTGTTAACATCGAAGACTCGAAAATGCGCCAGCCCTTGGGTGTGGAAGGAACGTAATAGGACATGCGCTTGTTTGCCGACTGAAGGGGCTGTTACTACCCCTAATATAATGCCCACAAATTCAGTATCCACATATCCACTTCTACTTGGCAATGAACGATAAGATCCACATAATCAGCGTCCACATGCCACAAAGTTTAATTGTGGATTGTGGCATGTGGATGTTGAAGGTCCTTCCCCCGATATAAAATTGAAAGTCCACATGCATGCCGCAGACATTGTTGCTTCTATTTTGAATTAAATTCCTTAAACTTCATTCCCAATTATTTCCACAAGTTCATCATCCAAATGGATGCCACGGACCAATATGCTCCTGTTGTGGGGAAATTACCACTGACAGCCACTCGATATCATTTAGGCGCTAATTTCGCGCTTTGCGTGCTTAGTCCTTGACTAGTGTTTGTGTTGAGCAGACGTTCAAAACGGAACAAACAAACAAAAAGGCAAACAAAAAGGTGACCAATAGAGGCAGGCACAGTAAACTTAATTTAATTTAAATGCCGTACCGCAGAGTTTAAGTCATTGAGCACGTATTTAAATTATTCGACATGTATGTTTGTGGTTGACATTTCTTCTGCTAGAAGCTGAATTAATTAAATTAATCCCTGAGCTAGGAGAATGACATTTAAAAGAAATTAGTTCCTGTGCTGAATAAACATAAATAACTGTGAAAAATCCAACAAAAAGTTTAACATTTCATTATTAAATGGAGTGCACATCTACGAATCGACAACCAGTACAATCTATAATTGTGTACACGTATGTGTAATAAAACAGTCTGAATGCCTAAGCTTTCAGCAAAGGAAGAAGGTAAGCCTCGACTAAGTGTATAGAAATATGAAGTTTCATGAATCAGTGAGCAAACAAAATATAAAATGGCAAGTCAGAGAGACGACACCAATAAATTTTGTGATAAGGGCGATAGCAAAAATTCTGACACCTGTCAAGAGAAATAATGGAATATATGAATATGAGAAGATTAAAATGATAAGATGACGCACATTTGTGCAGCGAGTGGAAACGCAGATAATATTTTTAAACTTTAATTAAAAAGAAGTGCGTGATTTGGCAGCTGGCTGGTGCCGCATCGTATATAAATTAAACAGTTGCTCACTTTTCATATTTCTTCTTTAATTTCGCCAAAGATTATGAACTTTGCAATAAATTTTAATAATTAAAAACTGAAAGTAATAATATTTGTTTCTTCACTAAATTCAAACTTTTTGTGAGATTAAAAGTTTGACAAAATGTTACAAAAATTGTACTTGTGAAACAAAAATATTGGGGATTTTGGAATATATATTTTTGCAAAGGATTTTATATTGAGTATAGCTCAACAAAAAAGTCTGAAATCTTTAAAGTCGGAAATTATATACTTGTATGTAACAAACTTTAATTTTTTGTGTCTACAACTTTTTGTAAAAAAAAGTATGGTATCTCTTTATAAAAGTGTAAGCATCTAATTTGATTATGTCGGAAAAATCCCATTTAAAGTAACCAAGACTTAAAATAATAAAAATCCAATTTGATTTTGCTAAATGAAATGTGAGTGAAAGCTGAAATGAAAAGAGTGCCTGTCTAAGAGATATTCAAAACCCAATCAACAGTTAATGAACGAACCCCAAAAAAGTTGCTTGCAGCAAATAAAAAGTCGCAACTATGTAGTTTCTGTTGTATATTGAAAAAGTCGCGATTGTTTTACTTTCTTTAAAATTTTCAGGAGATGACAGGTGATTGAAGCAAAAAATTGGTATTATTAAAGTTTGCTTTCCTGTTTGCAGACTTTCTTTTCGTAATAAAGTTTTAGTACGTATAAAAAACGTTGCTAACTTATGATTAGGCTTTTACAAATTAAGCAAGTTCTTAAGAAATGTTGGCAATACGAGAAATTATGTTCTTAGCCGTTCCATATTGAAATGAATATTTTCTACACAGGTCCCATAATAATGAGACTGGCTGTTAAAAACATATCCGTTAGTTCAATTATTTTGTATAGGTGATGATGGTACTATAAATGCATCAACACAAAATTATTATTATTATCGACGAATCCAACGTCGATCAGAATCGGGGTAATAAAAATTTTTTACAAGTATATCATTATATGCATAAAAACCCAGTATATATCTGCTTAGTGGACATAGAACAAAGTGCTTCAATTGTTTTGCTTAAGCATATCATTCATGTCGAATTAAACTACAACATCCAATTCGTTGGCAACTCATTCATCACAATAGTGAGGAAAGCTAAAAATAAGCAACAAAAATTGAATAACCCCATTAATTGATCGTATTGTATGAATTGCTGAACAAACCCACTCTTTGATATATGTTATGAATAAGAGCTGTGTTTGTGTGTTTTTTTTTTTTTGTGGCGTAAGCAATCAGTGCGGACGTTGCTTTTTATAACATCGCCCACATCGCCATGGGCCTTAATGCCGCTGTATCGAGTACAAATAGTGTCATTAAAATTGATTCGAATGTACACATATTATATAAATATGTGTATGTATATATGTACATAGCTACGTTGGTGTCTGTGTGTGTGTCGACGACGCTATACACCAATCTATTCATATGTGTAAGTGCTCTGTGCATATTTAAAGAGCAAACTGACTCCACCCGGTCAGGCGCACTAATGAAGTTAGGCACTTGTGCCGTCAATTCGTTTTGGCACCCAAAAAGTATGCAACACATTATTTATATGAGGCCATTAGGTAAGCCCTGGACGACCATCAATGTGGGCGCTTAAATACTTGTGCTGTTAAGCTCAATATTTCATTTTTACGATTTATGACAGCAATCCCAAGATAATCTTGGATTTCAAAAGCAATCCCAAAATAATCTGTTCTTTCCTCAAAATAAACAATGGGCGCATGAATAAATGATTAGGCAAGCGGAAAGGTGTGCGAGTACTCATAGATATACAAGTGCATTAAGTAAGGCCCTTTATTACTGTACAATATGTATGTAATTAATTTTCTTTTGTGTTTACAGTGGCCGGCGGGCTAACGCCTAAAATGTGCAAACAAACTTTTCGCCGTTTTGATAATTTAGTTGCACGCGTGTGCGTGTTTGCTGTGTGCTGCTCCTGTTGAGCGCCAGGGCACAAGTGCCTACCAATATGTGTGTCCGGCTATGTAATTTTGATCAATTTTTTGGGTGGCCGCTTTCGTAATGAGAATACTAACGGTTGCATTTTCATTGCTGCTGCGTGCCATGATAAGCGAAGCGAAAGCTGCCACAATTTTGCAAGCAATTGAAAATAATTGAGGGATGGCCGGTAGCCCGACTACAGATAGAGATTCATGGAGGTCTGCGTAAATGAATGTGGGAACATCTATACACAATTCATGGTTTATTTTATTTTCACCATAAAAATAGAAAGTAAATTACATTGCAAAACGAAACAAAACATTTTCAATTACGTAGCATAACATAAAAAGAGAATGGCGAGCTGGGAAAAAGGAATCAGCAACCAAACAATTGCGCTCTGCAATTCATGGTAGGGCACTGAGCTATAAGCCGTTGTCGAACCGGATGCCATGGCGCAATCAACACAATCACTCAGTAAAAACATTTGCACAATAAAGTAGATGGTCGATGTTAGCACCTGGGTGAGCACAAAAGGTCAACCTTGGACCGGAAATTTATTTCCACTTCATTTTTTTAAGAATACACTGTGGGCATATATCTGCCCGGCGCTTCTGTTTAATATTTCAACCTATTTATTGCAATATTACAATACAATTATTTGCATACTTATAATAAATATTTGCCTGTCTGTCCGTATGAACACTTATAAGAACAAGCTAGGCACTAAACACTTTGCATACAGAATTCTTATACTTATGTGATTATTCAGACCTCCGTTTGTATAAATTAATAAAATTTAATTTGTCAATTACTTCCGGTTAGTGCTTATATGTCCGTTTGTCGAGTTTTATCAGGATAGGCCGATTTTAAAGGAAGCTATAGCCATAAATGTAACCCCTGCAGCTGTTCTTGTTGCTTATTCGGCCGAACTCTGTGCTGCATTAATTTTTACAAATTTTTAAATTTGTTCTTTATATGAATAGGTACACACACATTTAAGAATGTTAATTTGATTTGAAGTAATATTGTATTATAATATTCTAAAACACTAGTAAGATAAATTATAATATTATTGGGCTGGTTGCTGTTTTATATTTAATTTAATAATTGTAAAATCTCTTTCTGAATTATTTATATTATTTTAAGAAATGTGCGCATTTTTAAGAAGTTGCGGCAAGGTCGAAAGTTAACATAAAAATCATTTTTAAATTTTTTAAAACCCATTTGGGTTTGGTTATTATAAAATAAGTAATAAAAAACATATCACATAGTTGGGAAAATTTAGAAAATGACTTGCAAATTGTTTTTACTCTCTTCACATGTCTTTAGGTACCGTTGCACAATTAGGCCTAAGCCTAAATGTAAGCGATATTTGTTGCAACCAGCGCCAAATTGGAATAGGCACTTAACAGGGCAAGTGGCAAATAGCAAGTCAAGGGAAATTTGATTTTGGGGATTAATTTTCAAATGAATTTACGTCGCTCTGAATTCAATGCTTTGCCTAATTGTACAATCTAATGAGCATAGCTACAATGTTACTTCTCAGATGGGAAGTAGAACATCTGCCAACGTCGCGTCGTCCCGTTAATGTTATTAAGAACATACTCGTAAGCACAGCCACACAAACATAGGGGAGAAATTGACTATAGAAAGTTTTCTTTGGCCTAAACAAACGCATAGCTTTCAGGCGTGACTGAAAGCCTATGAAATTAAATAATGTCTCAAATTACTCGGAACAACATGAAAAAATGATATCTCTGAAAATCGTGTACACGCTTCTTTAAGCAGCTAAGTAAAGCAGCGAAACCCCCTAAAAAGGTTGTGGTGCTTTTTATGGAACTTAAACACAAAGAACGTGCCCGTGGCAGTCTTAACTTTTGGCGGGTGACACAATTTGTTTGGATTGGCTTTCTCTTAAGTCTTTCGCCTTTAAATGGCTTCCAACGAAATTTAGCACTGGAACCACGCAGTGCCAATAGCCGCAACCACCTATACTTCCTCCAGGTTCGAGTAAATTAAACTTAAATCACAGCCAAATGGTAGCATGCCACACCATCAATTGATGCGACATCAACATCACCAGCACACGAGGCATGTGTGGGCGTCATTTGGCGCTACGTAGTCGTCGTAAGTTGAATACTTTGTTTTCTGAATTTATTCGTTACGGCAGCTCGGACGGGTGCAAAGGAGCATTTGCATATTGCCTGAGCTGTTGGACGCCCACGTTGACAAAAATAACTTAATGAACCAAAGGGCAACATTTATTCATTAAAAATATTGGCTAGCCGCAACCTGAACGAAAACCACAGTGGATATGCCGAAGTAAACAGCAATTAGCCCGCACATGGCACTAACGGAGCAGGCGGGTTCAGTACCAGAACAGAAGATGGCACAATAGCGTAATAGTGTCAAAATAAGATTGGGGATAGTATTAATATTTTTTTTGGCAGTGTAACACTTCGAAGTGAAATTCCTTTGTTGACTATGGTTTTTGCTAGAATTCCACTATTGAACATATAAGTATAACATTACAAAACCATGATAGATGAACTTGTAATGGAATAAATATGTTCATGTTTGCTTTAAATATGTATTCGAATTTATTTAGTGAGTTAAAACAGGCACCTGTTGTATGCTGTATAATTTGTTCACATTACAGAGCAATATTGTACTGCGTGTTTGAATAATGAATATTATTTATTTCATTTGCTAATAATGCACGAGTATGTACAATCACATAGTTTAAACTTGAAACGGTGGCACGGTGGCTCCTTCGGCTCCCAGTGCTCTGTGATCCCAAGTCGTCCTAGCTGGTACAAAAAAGTGAACAGGGTTTTAAGGACAGTGTGTAAGTCAATCACACGAATAAGTAACTTGTGAAAATATATACATATATAGAAAACCATTGCAAATTTTACGATGCTATAAATATGTATAGGCATCAGAGCTAAGCCGTAAATTTGGGTCCAGACCAAAAACACAGAGTGTAATTTTCTTTGACATTGTGAGTTTGGGATGAGCAATAAAATTGGCGCAGTGGGTCATAGCGTAATGTAATAATCTATATATGTATGAATGCTTATAGACCGTGCGTCTCTTAAGCAGTAATCCAGAATAAATTAAAGTGAAAAAAGAGAAAAACTAGAATGAGCAGTGCCAGCTGCAACAGAAAAACAAAGCACAAACTTGGCATGCCTATGGCTTAGGGGATATAAAGCTCATATTATTTTCGAATCGTCTACCGATCTAGAATACCTGTGTGTTACATATCAAATTTCACACTAAACGATTATATAATTTTACCTTTTAGAGACACACTATAAAGAGATCTGTACTTTATTGTAAAAGGCATTGTTCTTACTTGAGCTTTCTTGAACCAATTATGAATTAATCTCAAAATTAACATGTAAATGTACGGCATACAAGTAGATACAGCGATTAGGTTTTTTCAAAAAATGTAGATAAGCATAAGCCACCACGCGGAAGTGCTCGAGGTTAGGCTATTTATATTTGCTAATGTGCTAAACCTGTATGCACGGATTTAATGCTTATATTAAACGAAAAAAAAAAACATGTACTACATATGTGTAATATAGGGACTTTAAAATACTGAACTTATTGAAAGTATGTGTAGTGTAGCATAAAATATTAATGCACATAACTCGGAAGCATATAAGACTAAATGTTGCACTAAGTGAGCATATACTTATATTTTACTACTATTTCATATTCAAATCAAAAACTTCGAAAATTTTACTAAAAACATGTTCAATTAGTGAATATAATATGAATAATATTAAAAAAAAATGTAATACTTTGTTATTAAAGAGTGTAGTTAAATTTACTATATTCTACACACTCCAAATAACAAATAGTTAAATTTACTATATTCCATACTAAATTTTAATATTTTTCTCAACTTTAATTTGAAGTTTTTTGTGGTCGATTTAAATATACTAGAAATTTATTACTATAAACTTTAATTGACTAGAATTCTCAAGTCGGTTTCCAGTGGTTGTGTGGTATAAATACAAAGTGAAACCCCTTGACATATACGTATGTGTGGTCGTTAGGTATGTGTTAAGTTAGTGTATTCAATCAGCTTTTCTTCACTTTAATATTAATATTGATCGTAGTTGAAAAGAGTTAAATACAGTAGAGTAGACAAAAAATTTGAGAAATATTTTATACTTGTAACAACTAAACCTTTGGCGTGAATCAAATCCACGTCCACGTCATCATTTGTTATCGTCACACTTTAAATTAAATGTTTTAATATTCAACTTGAAATTGAAGTATATACACACTTTAAATCTACCAAAACACACGATGGTGCAAAATCAATGGTAAAATTAGTTAAATCTAGTTAAATCTACATGAAAATATTGAAATCTCCGTGCTTTTTTATTAGTGTACATTGGACGTATTTATATTCGTAAGCTACCAAGTAAGATTTTTGAATAATTTAAATTAGTCTGCATTCCGATTCCAAGCGACAAATATGCATCAATATTTACAGTAGAAAAATTAAACACATTGAATTTGATCCATTTCTTCTTATTTTTAAATACCAAAGATTTTTTTAACAAATTATGAATCAATCTGAAATTTAAATAGTATAAGTATATATATATAGTCCAATTAATAACTATTATCAATAGTGAATATTATCAGTAAAAATAACAAACAAAAAAAGAGACAAAAAATGTACTTAACACTATAAACAACCGTTTCATTTAAAGATACCAAAAATATTTTCTCGCTTTTTAAACTTCTATTTAAAGCTAAAATTTCTTCTACTTTTAAAGGATGAACACGTATATACAATTGACTGACAATGTCGTGTTCAACATATTAAATGTTTGAACATCATATTGTAGTTGTCTATTGTAACCCAATCATAATAATATTTAATTTTCTCTTCTCTGCTTGCAGGCACAACCGCGAAGGTTGAAATCCTCAACTTTATGGCAACCGCCACAACAGTCGGTTACTGAGAAAAGTAAACCACCGGCCACGTCAAACGCCAAAAGCATTACATAGCAGCGGCCGACGCCGCAGTTGAAGCCACAACAGCACTAACAACTGTTAGTTACACTTGAAGCGACAGTCCCAGCAACCACATCCAGCAACAAGACCTACAGCTACAACTATTGACAAAATTAAGCTGAAAAATCGAAACGAGCTAAGACCCATTCGCATTGACATTCCCCATAAAAGCACTTGCTTTCAATCGCAGGCATGGCTACAACAACTGCAATAACAACAACAGAAAGGATAGCAGCAACTATAGGGGCGTTAGCATCAATTGCCGACGACGATTTACTAATGGGTGGCAATCACAGCAGTAATGCCAGCATTTTCAATCTCGACGTCGACTATACGCCCGTAGCCCAGCGCCCAGAAACCTTCATTGTGAGTGCACTCTTTGCACTCATATTTGTGGTTGGGGTGTTGGGCAACGGTACATTGGTTGTTATCTTTTGCCGACATCGTTCCATGCGTAACATACCGAACACGTGAGTAGATTAAGTCCAGAGAAGAAAGCAGCAACAACAGCTGCGGGCAGAGCATGGGCAGGGATTACACTTATAGCTATAACTTTCTTTACATTCGACCTATTCGCCCTTAAGCTGAGGGCACAATCCCAAATTTGAGTTAAAATTTCCAAGAGTTAATATTTCAAAAAGTCAAACAAGTTAATAATGCCGGACAATATATTTTTAGCCGAGACTAATCAGCAATCAAACATAATGTTTCTCAAACCTAACTATTTATTATTTTGCCTAATTCTGCCTTCTAATTCAAGAATATATTTTCGCAATCTTGTAAGGAAATATTAAGTTAAACTAATAAGACTCGTTCTAAGTATAAAGTTAGTGTAGCAACAAAATATAGTTTGAATAACATTTATTTAAATTTGAAAAATTGTAATGGATATGATTAAGGCTTTCGTTTAGAAAAGTGAAATCAAAGTCAAAGTTTTAAGGGGTTACATTATTGACATTATACTTGTAAGATGAACTTTTCCTATTCAGGAGTGCTTTTATTCCTTCTGCAAGTATATATATTCCTTTCGAGATCAGTTAATTAGCCCTTATACCCGCTAGGGTGGTAATTAATATACTTATTGATTAAAAATTTTAACTTTTTGTTTTATTTAGCTAATAGCTTGTTTTATATCTTTAGCTACATTCTATCTCTTGCGATGGCCGATTTGCTTGTCATACTGGTTTGTGTGCCGGTAGCCTCAGTTGTCTACACGCAGGACAGTTGGCCCTATGGACGTGCTGTTTGCCGTATCAGTGAATGCTTTAAGGATATATCAATAGGCGTATCGGTATTCACATTGACGGCATTATCAGCCGATCGGTATTGTGCCATTGTCAATCCATTGCGCAAACTACAGGTGAGTGACTGGTCGAATAGACCTTAGTGCGGTTAGCCAGACTTCAAAACAGGCCCATGCTGTCGATTTGCAGACCAAGCCTTTGACGGTTTTTACGGCTCTGATGATATGGTTGGTTGCCATTTTGTTGGCCATGCCATCCTTTGTGGTTTCCGACTTGCAGGAATATGTCCTAAACGATGCGCAGAACCTAACGATTCAGGTGTGCACGCCATTTGGTAAAAATCGCACGAATGTGGAGCTTTATTCCAAGTAAGTGAAGAACTTGCTAAATATTTCTATTGATGCAAACACATTTATATTTTGAAAATTTTATAGATACACGGTCGTGGCCAAGTCATTAATCTACTATCTGGTGCCACTCTCCATCATTTCGGTGTTGTATTTCCTAATGGCCAGATGACTACAAATTAGTGCTCGAGAAATGCCGGGCGTCAAGTTGAGTGTTCAGAGTCACGCTCAGGCACGAGCTCGTCGTCATGTTGCACGCCTGGTGGTAGCTTTTGTCATAGGTAAATATTTCATCCTGATATATAATATTAGCTATATTCGAATTTTGTTTGAAACCTGACCGATTTGAAATCCGCAACTTCTGAAATCTTCCTATTTACAAAATGTTACATGGGTGGTTGCTTGTCAAAAGTATGTGTATCTTTTAAAATCTTTATTTAAAATCTGCCACTAAATTGTCCCCTTAGTGACTTCAATTTTTATACCCTGTACCCGTAGGGTAAAAAGGGTATATTAGGTTTGTGCAAAGTATGTAACATACAGAAGGAAGCATCTCCGACCCCATAAAGTATATATATTCTTGATCAGCATGACGAGAGAAATCGATCTAGACATGTCCGTCCGTCTGTCCGTCCGTCTGTCCGTCTGTCCGTCCGTCTGTCCGTCCGTCTGGATGAACGCGAGGATCTCAGAAACTATAAAAGCTAGAATAACCAAAGTTGGCATCCAGATTCTCCTAGGTCCGAGTAAGGACGAGTTTATTTTTTTTTTTTAATTTTCCCCCCCTTCCCCCGCTGCAGAATTTCGTCAATAGCGTCCACATTTCAAATGCTACATTAACCAAACTTTGCACACATAATTTATATATAATTGTCTACTGTTGTTCATCGGTCAATTCTAAGAAAAGTTATTAGCGAAACAAATTCTCGCCAGTACAACCCCCCCAAACTGCAGAAACAAGTTCGCTCTTCTTCTTCCTCTTTTTGCTGCTGCTATGGGCACATATCAGTGACGGAAGTTTACCTGGGTACAGGGTATTACACTGTCGGGCTTGCTCGACTGTAGCGTTCTCTCTTGTTATCGTTAATTTTGTGTTGGTACTATTGTCAAGTAGATTAATGGCAAAAATATTTCATAAGATTTGTTTTTAAACTAAATAATTTTCAGAAATATAACCAAATTGCTACCAAACCGTTGGGGACAGTTAAAAGTTGAAGTCCTCTCCTTGAGAAGAGACAAAATCTTCAGCTTTTGAAATATATTTCTGTCTATTTTCGTGATTATTTTTAATTTTAGTGGTTCCGATTGATAATACTTTATTTAATGTGCTTTCCATTGCAGTTTTCTTTGCGTGCTTCTTTCCTTATCACTTTTATGAATTGTGGTTCCACCTGCACCCCACGGCCAAGGAAGATTTTGACGATTTCTGGAACATTGTACGCATCGTTGGTTTTTGCGCCATCTTTTTGCATTCCTGCATAAATCCGGTCACTCTGTATTGCGTTTCTGGAGTTTTTCGTGCCCACTTTAATCGCTATCTCTGCTGTTTGTTTATCTCAAGTCAACCGAGTGGAATGCGTCACTATTCAAATGGCTCGGGGATGTTCGATACCAGCGTGGTTAGCTCATTCCGACGCTCCACTTATCGCTCCTCTTTGTATATAAATAACTTGACCAGTGTGGAGGCAGATCCCCTCAAACGGACTGCAATGTTGAAGGCAGCAGGCAAAAAGTGCAGCATTGCCAGCTCCTCCTCGAGGTTAGGGGGCAATGGACGGTGCTTCGAATCAACTCCCGATTGCAGTAGCACGCTCGGACCATCGACCAGATGAGATACGATGATTGTTCTTCTCCACCGTCAACGCCAGAGGCAACTGTCGGAGTCAGAAGATCAACTATAAAGGACTGTTGATTAGTTGGGTCGCAATTAGGCGAGTGTGATGTTTATGATTCTCTTTTTGTTTTTATTAAAAACATAAAAATATTTAATGGTCAATATATTATAAATTATTGGTGGAAGTTGAGTACCGAAAAAAGCAAACATTTTATTAATTAGATATATAGTATTTCTTTGTGATTATGTTAGATAAAATAGTAGAAATAAATGTTTTAAACGTTTAATAAACATAACTCGAACCATTTTTTGGAATGATCTAAACATTCCATTACATTGAATCTGTTTTAGTTGTAATTAGACAAGAGACCGCCATATCGTGTTCCAGTTGAGAGGTCGTCACTTATAAATTAAACAATAGCGCCTTAACGCTGTTTTAAATTTTCTTTCATTAAGCGAGACGAAAGTTTTTCCATAATTGGACGTGTGTAAGCGCACAATGAAATGTCAACACGCTGAGAACAATTGTGCGAATCCAATGATGAGCCCGGCCTTTTCTGAAGCAGACAAAAGGAATCGGAAGCCAATGCTTGGGCTGCACGTAGCAAGGAGTCTCTCAACATGAAAGGCAAAGTTTTTCAATTCATTTATGTAAGTTGAACACAAACAAGAAATGACAACAGTGGCACTGTCAGTGCTCGGGGGTGGAGGCCCTGTAAAATGAAGCGAAGTGACATTCGTCAACACTTCCGGAAAAGTTAAACCGAAAGTTTGTCGGGTCAGGCGACGTACAATCTATTATACGACTTTGGCTGCATTGTCGACTATCATTAATTATGCGCTATTGTATATTTAATGAGTGACGTATAACAATAAGTCGAAGTGAATCGAAATTGGAGTGACGTATGGAAGTAAATAAATTAACAAATTGAGCTAAGAGTACGAGTAACTGACAAATGCATATTTATGTAACTTTGCCGTACTAAAGGTTAAAAGTAGAACATTTTCGAATGAATAGCGATGCTTGTTTTTGTTATTCTTGTAACGATATATAATTAATCAAATTTTCGTTTAAGCTCTTCGACAAATAACTAGCTTTTACGACATCCAGCAATTCGTTTGCGTTCACATTGCAGTGGAAGTACATAAACATACAAGTATATATATAACCACTTCATGTATAGATTGGAAAGTAATATGCATTTATCAATCAACGAGTCGTAGTCGTCTCCACTGATGCCACTCAACGTTTATGTCAACGTTGGCGATGGCCAAATGAACTTTTTATTTTAATTTAAACCATCTACGATAATGCTGATGATGATGGTGCATGATAATGAGAACAAAAGATGTGTGCATGAATGCTTCAGAATAAAACTGATTAAAAATGTTGCCGCGTCTGAATCGACAGAATTAAACGAGTTGGACAAGAGAATTTATGCGGGGCTGCCGTCAATGCATGCACTGTTAAAAAATACGTGGTTTTAAACATTATCCTTTCGTAAAACGAGGCATGATTGCTGCAACCCTTTAAAATGTATATTTTTAGTAACATAAAATTAATTAAATAATAAGTATTTGATACTGTATTATTTCGATGTACCTTAATTTCTATTAAATTAACAGAATAAAATCAAATTAATTAAAGAATCAAAGCCAACTGATTTAGTAGCTGTGTATAGAAACAAAATTATTGCCATATATTGTCATAGTCGCCCTGTACCAAGCATATCGTATAGATGATAATGAACGACATGACGCCAAAAGTAAGTCGTCGATTGATGCAGAAGACATGAAAGATGCGCACACGCATGTCCTGTCAGGACAATTGCAGCGCAAACCACTCACACTGCAAATAATGGAGGAAGAAAAGCCGTCAATCAATGTCTTTCTCAATGGCGTAGTGTCCACTTACGCTGCGCTCCACCTGGACACACCATCTTCCACAGCCACGCAACACTGTCAAAATGTCCGCGGGCATAGTGCCCATCCAGTCGGCCAGGCAATCATAGCAATACATGTCGACCACAATAGTCCCATATGCGAGTAGACCGAGCACCATGTGATGCAGCGACACCAGTTGTTGACTGTTGCCGCTAATCAGCACAATAAAGGTAACGTGGCCCATGAATATGTTATTCCAAACGGAGCGCGCCAACAGCCAGAACAGGTTCCACTCGTACGCGAGACTAAGCTCCTGCACCAAGTGGCTCAGTTCCCCATATGCGAGTTGCAAACGTTGCAGCTGTTGGCAGATGATTCTTTCACTCCAGCGCCACATTCGCCGCAGCAGCACGGCCCGTAAGTGCATCCGTAGGCGGTGGCAGCGCACATGCATGTGCCAAAGGATGCAGAAATAATGAAACATGAGCGCCGACAGCATGCTTTGGGCCATTAAGTTGCTGATCGATATGAAAACATCACGCCAACTGCCGTGGAGCCAGTATTGTAAGTATGCACCGACGAATCCAAACCATTGCAGTACCAGGAGAGTCCCCTTCAGTATCATTAGCCGCCTTAGGTCCCTCCCAGTGCTCAGAGGGTGCGGCAGCCTGTTGAAATACTTGCTCTCCATACGCAGCATACCATTCAATATATTAGTTAATTGCCGCTCGCGTTGCCAACGACTGCCAATACTGTACATGAAAATTATCGCATTGAGCGTCACATTGGCTATATAGGTGTAGGTGGTGACTGGATTTTTATCCTGTAGTGCGGTTTGCTGATAGCCGAGGAGCATCACCAGCGGAACGCTACAAGCTATATAAACATTATGAATGTCTACATAAAGACGCAACCATACAGGTCTTCGAATCCGGCCTTTGGAGCTGTAACAGTAGCTAACAATGCCATTTAAGGCAAAGTAATAGCTGAGGTAGCGATAGACAATGTTTTCAGTCATGAACTATGCTTACGACTGACGACAGGCGTTGAAAAGCAAATGTATACCACGACCCTTCCGGACGATAAACTAATTAATTAAAGTGCTAATAAAATCTATGGCGATACTTTTTTATAGCCTGTACCCAAAGGGTAAAAGGCTATACTAGTTTTGTGCGAATGTATGTAACACACAGAAGGAGGCGTGGCAGACCCCTCAGTCGATAGAGCCATGTCCCATGTCCGTCCGTCCGTCTGCCCGTCTGTCTGTATGAGCGCAAGGATCTCAGGAAGTACAAGAGCTAGAATAACCGAACTTGGTATCGAGGTTCCTCTAAGTCCTAGGCAGGTCGAGTTTATTTTTTTATTCTGATACACCCCCACTCCCTGTTTCCTGTATTTTTTTTTATAAATTCCGTAATTCTTGGAATTTTGAAATCCAATTTGGTAGTTACATCCAGTTAGTGCTAATGTGTCCGTGTGTCATCATGATAGGCCAATTCTGAAGAAAGTTATAGCCGTAAATAAAGTCGCTGCTCATGCGCTGCCTGCAGCTCTGCCGGCATCGCTGCCCGAAGCTGTTGTTGTTGTTGCTGCTTTGATTCAACTTTGTGCTGCATACATACACTCATATAAACACGCATAGGCACGCGATGTAAATGTATGCTGTTAAAACTGAACATAAGCATGTCTTTTAATTTAATTTAATGAATTAATTCAATTTTTTTAAATAATTATTTAAACAATTTTTTTTTTTTGTGGAGAGTACAGGCTATTTTACTGTCGGGCTTGCTCGACTATAGCGGTCTCTCTTTTGAATCTAATGAAATGTATTAAAAAAAAAAATTGGACGGAAGTGCAGGAAGAAGAAAGGTATACTTAACACTTTACTGATATATATAAGGCGCTTATTCTCTATATTGCTGGTTAAGTGGATCATGGGTACAATAAACCCGACCACAATCAGGCTAAAATCGTGGAACCGATCCAAGCCATATGTGTTGTAGTAAAAGTAGATATATTTCTAGCTAGGGCGAAGTTTTAAATGCAGATTAAATCCACATTTAAAACACAATTTTTAATGGCTATCAAAATGTTTATAACTGCTTCATTAATATAAGCACAAGAGTAAATATTGTTGCAACCCATGCAAATGCTTTTAATTCTGTCCAGAAGTAGTGCTCACATTTCCTGGCTTCTGCGAACTTTTACTACGCGCGATATTGTATTTGTAGACACGTGTTATATTCAGATTTGTGGTACTCATCTGATCGCGTAGGTAGTTAAGGTCATGTTCGTAGATCTTCAGCTGCTGAACCATCTGACCAAGTTGCTTGATTACATATTTTTCGGCTTCATCCAGGGGGAACTGCATGTGAACATTGCCAGGAATTACAATAGTAACTGATTCCACTGGCGGCACAAATACATCTTTGTATACCTTATTAAAAAGCTGTACCCTTGTCATGAATTCAATTTTTTCCTCCTGAAATTTCTTGATCAGCTTCAGATTAGCTTTAGTCATTTCTATATTTATCTGCTGCTCCGCATAACTGGGCTCCAGTTTGAGAGCCAATTCGCCATAATTACTATATTTTTCAGTCAGGACACACAAGGGCTCCTCAAAAAAGGGCTTGCGCTCCGCTTTGGCTACATAACTCTCTATGTCCTCAATGAAGTCTGCAGGTTCTATAAAAGTGTATGTTTTACTCCCTGCTGGCAGCGGGGGCTTTTCGATTTGCTCCATAAATGCAAACATTTCGTTACCGTTTTAATACTAATTGAATAAATCCTTAAAATCCTTATTTTTACGATAGTAGTGTCTTCTTCATATGCCTTATAAATACAAACATTTTGATGTTATCGCCTAGCTTTCAATATTGTCCGAATGAATAAAAAATTGGATCAATAATATAAAGCCTGCTTGTTTTGTTCTGATTAGTTTAACTTATATAGATTAGAAATTGCGAACAGTAGTAACGAAATGCCAGAGCGGGAGGGGGAGGCAATAGACTATAGTTTGCCTAAAGTAAATTTCCCTTACCTAATAATTACAAGTACATACAAGTATAAGAATATACTTCATACTTCAATGTTCTTATGGTCATTAAAAATAAATAATAATCTATCTTTATACTTTCTGAGATCATTGAGCTCATTTTCACAAACAGCAAACGCATGGACAGATGAAAATGGCAATATCGATGCGTCTTCACGTTTATTTGTTAGGATAGTTAAGTTGATTTAGAAAATGGAGTAGTTAGTTAAGTTTGGGCTGCGACGGAGGTAAGTTGTTTGTATTTTGACAGTGACAGCTACTTTTAAATAAATATATATTCCCATAACCGCTTGTTGGATATGTATATGTATGATATATGATAGAACATTCTGGCCGACAAGCATACCCTGGCCAGAGCGATGTTGTTAAATCTAATAACTGACCCCTTTCATAATCTTATACTCATAAATATCCAAATTCGGTGTCGGTATGGTTTAAATTATACTCTGTACATGAAATGTACAAGAATATATTAGGTTTGCGCGAGCTGAAAAATGTATATCTATTCTTGATCAGCATGACAAGACGAGTCGATCTAGCCCTGCCTGTATGTCTGTCCGTCTGTCCGTCCGTATGATCACCTAGATCTCAGAGACTATAAGAGCTAGAGACACAAAATGTTGCACAAAGATACCTTATGTGTGTACGCTGTACAAGTTTGTTTTATTTTTTTGATTTGATTTTTGATTTTTGAATACGCAGAAAATGATTTTCCATAACTCCCGTATTTCTTAGAATTTTTCATTAAAATTCGGAAAATACTTCCAGTTAGTGATTATAAGTCTGGTCGATTTAACAGGAAGTTATAGCCATATATGTATACATGTCCAAGCAGTGCCCGCCGCTGTTGTTGTTGTTACTGCTTTGCACAGGCACACGAGACATACACAAACACACACATACACGCATAATTATTCTGCACATATAGAGTATTTTAAAGTTGGGACACCCGGCTTTAGCTTTTCTACTTGTTTTGTTGTAGTTTTCTTCGATTTATTTTCTTCTTTTTTTTAAGCTTATGTATGTGTAATTAAAACAAACCATTTTCGACCAATTTTTTTGTATAATTAATAAAAATTTAATTTGCCCTTTATTGTTACTTTCTTTTATAGAACATTTATACAAGTATCTACATGAATTAAAGTCAAAAGCAACCTTTCTTGTAAAAGATATCATATTTCAAGCACGTATAATCGCATTCTACTACTATTCCATGATAAAGTCCTCAATCTCGGCTTTCCATTTAAGATCCAACTGATTTCGCAGCGTCTTAATGCGATTTTCAAAATCATATTGTACAAGTATTAGAATGGTGTGAAGTATATAAGCGGATAGAGCTAATGCGCTAGCATTATTTAGCGTAAACATTCCACCAGCATTGATTTGGAACTGACTCTGCGCCAATTGCAGTGAAAAGAGCTCCAATTGGCGGGCCAATCCGGGCGACAATTGAGGTAATTGATGATACAAACGTAATAGTTGACCTGTACGATGATGGGCAGCTGTCGTAGCCTCGCAATTCCAGAAGAAGATATACAGATCCACATGTAGTAAAAAATAGAAAAAACCTCCCACGGCAACCGTTATACTACTCATAAAAAGGTAAATATCTGCTCTGCCTAGCAGCATTAATCCATAGTAGCCGAATATTACGTGCTGCAGCAGAAAGCCCAAGAGGGCGCCAAGTGCGGTATATTTAAGACAATCAGTTAGCCGCTGAGCGAGTATTGTAAGCATAAAATGAGCTCGGGACATGTCTCTTAGCTGCTTCATGGCATAGATATGTTGCCTTCTTCTATGGCGACCAATTTTGTCATTGCTGAACCTCAAAGATCGTTGCAGCAATTTCAATTGCCGGTTCAGATACAGAAAACGACTTTGCAGATGCATAAGACTTGTGAAAAACTGAAAGAGCGTGCTGTGAATAACATTTTGAACGTTGGCCAAGTACACGGCTACCAACAGACCCTCCCAGGTAATCTCTCTGATGATAAAGAGCGTCGTTGTGAACGTGATGACGGACTGTAGTACTGTGGTTATATGCTTGATTATATACATGTAATTCAATTTCTTATCCAACGCTGGAACCGGCTGAAGCAGCTGAGCATAGCGAGCATCCATTGCAAACAATATCTTTGTAGACTGCAGCAAGACACGCTCCCGTTGCCTCCGCAATAATATGATTAATGTTACAAGGACTAGTCGTACGCCTCCCAAAACGTAATCGGTGTGCAGCATGAGCCAATTGCTTTCCAAAGACGTCACTTTGTTGCTCACTAAATGTGCAAGAACTGGTATACTTCCCATTATAATAATATTCATTATGTAGGCCCAAATGCGAAACCATTTCTTATGCACAATACGCCGATCCGAGTAGTCCACAATATAACTCAAAGTTCCAATCAGAATCGAGTAGGCGCATCCGAATATTAACAATTCGTTGCGTAGCCGGCTATGCCAGGAACTGGTCATTAGGAGCGGTCCCCGGTAAAAGCAAACTGAACACTAAAGTAATGCCGAACATTGTGGATTGTTTGTGGCGAGCAACGACAATCTGCGCACTAATTGCGGAAATGTCATCATAATTACGACATGGATGTAAGCATTACTGTAATTAATTAGTATATACTCGTATGTATAAAAAGAAAGGTCAAATTGAAGATTTTTTTGTAGTTCAACATAATGTGATAAGGAATGGGTATAAATAAAGTATTATTTTAATAAAATTTTGTTTGCAAGCCATAAGACTTATAAGCTTAGTTTTTGTAAATTTATTCAATATCTAAATGCACTTATGTATGCATACAATCAGACGCAACCTGCATATTATAGTTGAAGTGAGTTATGTTTTTTATTCAAATACCAACATTAGGGAAAGTGAAAAATTAGATTACAAGTTTTCTAGCCTCTTATCCTTTTAGATTAGTGAAAACAAGAAAGAACTCTATGGCCGAGCAAGCCCGACAGTTAAATACCCTGTACCCAGGAAAACTTCCGGCACTGACTAATGTATATGCGTATCTAGCAGAAGCAAAATGAAGAAGAAGAGCGAATTTGATGCTGCAGCTTGTGGGCATAGTACTGGAGTGAAATTGTTTCGCAAATAACTTTTCTTAGAATTGAACGACTTGGATGAAATTGGATGAAATAAAAAAAGTGGATTATTGTAGTGTATTTATTGCTCGCGCAAAGTTTGGTTTATGTAGCTTTTGAAATGTGGACAGCATTCTGTAGCGGGGAAAGGGGAGGAAAATAAAAAAAGTATAGATTAGGGACAAGGAGCGTCTGCATACCAAGTTTGGTTAACGTGCGCCCAGTCGTTTCCAAAATCCAGGCGTTCATCCAGTCAGACAGACGGACGGACAGGGGGATGGACATGTCTAGATCGATTTCTCCCGTCATGCTGATCAAGAATAAATATACTTTATTGGGTCGGACATGCTTCCTTCTACCTGTTACATACTTTGCACAAATCTAATATACCCTTTGTATAAAAACATGTATTGGAACATTGTAAAAAATAATATTTTGCCAACTTAAGCCAGAGCTTAAGAAAGAAGCCACATTTAGCACAATAACACCAAAATGAAATCAGTTGAATGCCCGCTTACACACAATGGGAGTGCTTTTATTATCCATGCGAGTGTGTTTTACAATCGCCACCCACAATCACACGTCTCCCATTTTTAATGCAAATCAGTTGAAACTACTTTCGACAACCGTTAAACTTTGGCAAACAAAGCAGTAGCCACCTATTTGCTCCGTGACGGTTTCAAATGGAAGCGTTATGCAAAATTGTCACCAACACATTTACGCCCACACAACGAACTATCGTTGGCATATTGCAATTGAAAATCGATTTGTGTGCGTTTCATGGAGACATACTCTTACGAGTATACGCGTACTTACATTCACATACTCCTGCGGAGGACGCTTGTGTTGGAAAACAAGTGGGAACACAATCGCATTGAGGGCAGACCACTTCCTGGGACTGCCAATTCAACAATAAACAGTGAGGGGTAGAGCTTAGTCATATATTGCATGCATCTTCAATCATATAAATTGAAAATTTATCAAAATGCCATCGCAGTGGTCATATACACAATAAAAACAACGCAATAGAGTCAGTCAATTCAGATATGGGGTCAATGCAGCTCTACGATGCAGGGAATTCAATAGTCCCTTCATTGAGTTTTTTCTGCACAAACTGTTGAGTGTTTATTAGAAATCTAAACCATATTAAAACCAGTATATACACAAAATATTGAAAATGTAGTATTTAGATGTCTCTTTACCACATTAAATTTTTAATCATCGTTTAAAGCTAAAAGAAATGCATTTAATCATAAGAGTAGATTTGGTTTTAATTCCACATAACGTGTCTACCATTTCATCCCATTATTACCCGCATATGTAAGGAATCGTAAACACTTTACACTCCATATGGAAGCTCAAGGAAAGGCTATTGTTGTTTCCAATATAATGATAAGCAAATAAGTTGCAAATTTTAATTTGTTGGTTTTCCGTTGGCTGACAGACACAGCCGTGCCAGTCGACAGGACCTGTCAATTATTCAATTGAATGACATAAAGCGTTTGAACTAGAGATGGGCATGGGCCGACTATTTTCGGGTCGACACGACACGTCCACGAAATGAACTTTTGGAAACACACACGCGCAAACGCACGACGAAAATATTTGTAAACACGGCCCAAAAAAACTTGTTCACTTGTTTGAAAAGCTGTTATTCTTGATATTTGCCTCAGTAATTCCAAATTTGTTTTTTTTTTTTTTTTGCTTTTTTCTAGTACTTTAACACACAAATTCCTGAATCAATGGTACTACGTATGTATATAGTTATAGATTTCAAAATCTAATCTTGACCTGCCGAGACAATTTTTTTTTTGCATTATTAGTGTCCAAAAATTAAGGAAAGTCGTTTTGACTCCTTTGTTTTATACCCTGTACCCCTAGGATAAAAAACGTATATTAGGTTTGTGCAAAGTATGTAACATGCAGAAGGAAGCATCTCCGACCCCATAAAGAATATATATTCTTAATCAGCATGACGAGAGAAATCGATCTAGACATGTCTGCCCGTCCGTCCGTCTGTCCGTCCGTCTGTCCGTCTGGATGAACGCAAGGATCTCTTTGCAAATATAAAAGCTGGAATAACCAAAGCTGGTATCCAGATTCTCCTATGTCCGAGAAAGGACGAGTTTATTTTATTTTTTGGAATTTTCCCCCCTTCTCCCGCTACAGAGTTTCGTCAATACCGTCCACATTTCAAAAGCTACCTTAACCAAACTTTGCACAAATAATTTCTATATAATCGAGGTGCCACGACCGAAAACACGGCCCGTGCTCTACTCTAGTTTGAACCCAATTAAAGGTGTGCGCTATGAAGAAGACTATTTTGAATAAGATACGAAAAATTTACAAGTTTTTAGCTTTTATTTGTAAAGATATTCCTTTCACATTTGCAGAGTAATTTATTATAAATTGTACATACGTTAATTTTTTGAAAACTTTGAAAACTACTAAAGAAATGATGACTGAATGAAAAGAAAGAAAAATGTTTTAAAAATCTAAGCTCAACACAATGTTGTTCGTTTTTTACAATACCGACGGCCAAGTAATTCACTTCACCTGGCCAAAAAGTTAAAATTTTATTAATCTTTTGATCAAACAGACTAATTCTGGTTTCATTGAACAAACAATTTATTTTATAACGTATATGTCATATATTGCTTTAAAATGGAAATGAAATTTCATTGGACAGATGGACCAATGTTGGCCGTAATTTTTTGCTGTGCCAAATGACTCTGTAGTAGTACAACCATCCAGCTTAAGATGCAAACAATGTGACCGAGCCATGTGGCTCGACCAGTTACGAAGAGACCACAAGGATCTATGCGGAGTCCTATGCTCGCAATCTGTAACGCGAACATTTCGCACTGAGGTACAAATAAATATTATAATTAGAGAATTAGCCAATAGCTTAAAGACATACCTCCTTGTCTTCATGCGGCCGATGCTGTATGGTCTCTGAGTGATCTCTGAGCATAATTGTAGTTTCCCTATAGCTTTGCATTATCATGTCGTAGAGCAAATCGTGTAAATAAGTATCAAGAGCAATGAGCACGTACAAAGCGCAGCCAAAAACTTGAAATCGCAATGGTGCGTTGAATGAGCTGAAAATAATTAAATTATAGCCCAAAGTTGAAGCAAAAAATAATAAGCCCAGACGCGATGCAATAATGATGATGCCATAGTGGCGACTCAGTTGCCGTATTATGTCAGCTAGTTGCCAGTGTAGCCAACGCATCTGGTGGAGCTCCAAAGCCATTCCATCTTTTGAATGGATTATCTGTCTCAGCCGAAGATTCATATACAGGTATATGCGACAGATGCGCAAAGAGAACAGAAAGTGCATATGATTTGTGAGGTCCACACTACTGCATTCACATGCATAGATAAGCACGAGGAGTTTCCCCAACCACGGTTGGTTCAGTTCCATGTCGTGACCAGAGTTCATCATCAGAACATTGACGGATAGAACTAGAAGCCAGAGAGTGGTATTTTTCACGAGATATATATGGTCCAATAGTCTGTCAATCCTGCCAGCATTAGCTGGTTCCAAACGCACACGATAGACACGCCGTATTCGCTCAAGTCTCCTGGCAATGACATAGTTGATACGGTCTCGCGGAAAACGAAGCAGGACGGGCAGTACGGAACAGCATACAGTAATGGAGGAGTTAATCCGTAAGGTGAGCACGGTAATATTGTCTAATTTCTTATTTGAGATCCATTCCAGATAAGTATTGAACGGAATGATCAACAAACTACAAATATTGGCAAAAATAGCCAACAACTTCATAAACCGTGTTGTTATATATCGATCCTTGACAAAGTCATATCGGTAGGCCGTAACTCCGAGTAGAATTGCAAAGCGAGCGTAGATTTCGTACAGAAGGCGCTTCCAATTGCTGTTCGGCAACATGTCCGGCAACATGTCTATTAAAAACAATTTTTATTATAACTTCTGCCAGGAATATCGACAGAAGAAGCTGATCTAGATAGCATACTAATTAATTGAAGTGCTTTGGCGAAAGCGTAGTGAAGCATACTCTTAAAGTTCTGATAACAATTACACGCCTTATTGACCAAGTGGGACCACAATTTGCAACAATTTTTTTTTTATTCCAAGCCACTACCAGTGTGCAGTACACTGTTTAGCTCCATTTATCGCATTCTCATAGCTAATGGTTCAATGTGAATTTATATAAATGGCAATGGGCCATGGTGGTAAACCAATGTGAAGTTGAAATATTTAAATGAGACTAGCCTTTAGTCGGGAGAATTATTCAACAACACTTACTAATGTAAATAAATATCGGTTGTTCGTTACTGGTACTATTTCATTACTGAGATTTATAAAATGGTTCACTTCACTTCAAGGTTAATGAGTTTTCTAATAACACCCTTATAATATTGTTTTTCGAACGGGCATTTACAATTTCGTCAACACTATTAGAAGTGAGTGTAATTTTAAACTAATAAAGCTTCATCATATAGGCTGTTTTTCATTAAGGTTATTAAAAATATTCATTATTCAGGATAATTGTAAACAAAGTTATATGTCCTTCGTAAAGCTGCACTAAAGAATGGGTCGACGAAAACTTGCGAAAAATTTAATGGAATTTATCAATATTTTATTTCTTAAAATATTTACATGCACATCATTAACTTCAAATCAAAACAGCAACGTCCGGATTCATTAATGACTCGTAAATGTGGATCAACTGTGTCCGTTCAACCGCAAAAATTTGCATATATTTATGTCACCTCCTATTTATTTGCTTGTAAATATGGTTCATTTCAAATTGCACTAATATAATCATTTTTTCGATGGTCATCAAAATTACAGAAAATGCTGTTGCTTTATTTAAATAAAACAGACCACTCACATGCGGTTTGAGGCTGCAGATGTTTAGTTGCTGGCTATAGAGATCACAGTGCAATACAAGGAATTATGATTGGTGTTTTGTGGAAGTATGCGGTAATTCTTACGGATTCAGTTAGTTTGAAGTGTAGCTTTTCAAATTCGTGAAAGTTTCGAAGCAGCACATGTGTCTCTTTCTGTGCACTTTCCACACTGTCGCAAATGACATTTAACAGATACGGTTCCAGCAAACACATACAGAAGGCAAGCAAATAAAACCCCAAATACGCACTGTCCATGTATGCGTTTTTCGATTCACCATATAAGTATATGTAAACAAAGAATCCAACGCAAATGTTGTTATATATTTGCGATATTAGCGAGCCCAGAACTTCAAACTTATATTCCATATCCAAGCAACCCATCACTTGCCACAATTGGTAGTGTACATCAATCAGAGTTCGCATTTCGCTGGCCAATGCCTGCTGCTCGAAATACTGAGAACGTGGACTCAAGTATTGCTCCTGGCACAGTGTTTTGTACATAAGCAGCAGCTTGTTGTTGATTAGACAAACGCGCTCCGCTACATGACAAGCTCCAGCCAAATATTGGAACGTTGAGGCATGCAACATATTCATAACTACAAATCCATACAATAAAGTAACGAGCCAGCTAAGCGGCTCAACAGACATTTGCCACAGTCCTGTAATCACCAGGATGGAGTTTTGAAAGACAGTGGATAAATATTTCAGTTGAATGAAGCGCTCAAAGCGATGACTTATATCCACATCTACTGGCTGCTCATCGAAGTAGTCGCGTTGCAGTTCGAAAAGTTTCTGGATTATAGAAGTTTTCACCGTCTCACCATATATACGTAGTACTATAACTAACAATGTAGCAGCCGTTATGATGAAATAACTCATTATGTACACGAATTTAAAATGCTTGTTCTGCGATTCGAGCATATCTGATGCCCATATGGTCCGGAAAGTTACAGGCATAGCCGAAATTATTATGATATTCGCAAAGATGGAGTAAAGCTGTAGCCAACGAACTTTGTATATGCGCTGGGTTCGGGCATTAAAATATACGGCTGTTATCCCAAACAGAACCGAGTACAAGTATCCGAATTGAACGAGGCTGTCTCGCAGCCGTTTGCTATGCCACATTGTGGCAAGTTGAGTGCTCGAATGAATGACACTGTTCAGTGCTTACATCTAATTAATTACGTAGAACGTAGCCGATTTAATTAGATCGATGAGCAAGTGGCTTCCTCGTTAATAACATAATGCATTTCAAGTAGAGAGATAGTAGGTTTTTTTCGAAAACCAATGCATAATCAAGATAGAATACAGAGCAGCCCTGTACCTAGAAAACATTAGCCCTTGGTGCACATCTATAGAGGCAGTAAATAAATGAAGGCCAAAATAAATTGAATCCGAGCAAAATTAATTCGGAATATTACAAACTGACAATTCGACAATTCTCATGCTTCTAGATGTAGTCTTTATGCATATAGAGTCTATTGAATCGAAGACCTTTCGTAATGTAATGTATTCTAATGCAAAATTTACAAATAAACCTAAAATGAATATAAATATCTTTTTTATAAATATAATATTGGATAATGCCCAACCCGTTTGCGTATTTATTCAATAATGAAAAAGCATTATTGAAAGCAAAGCTAAGAAATATCGACACAATTTGGAATAATTAATAATTACTTATACATATTTATATACGTAAAAGCAAAATACATCACTTGTTTATTTTAAGCTTATCAAATATTAATTTTCTTGCACTATGTTTTTATAAGAAAAATCATTCCTTTGAATTATTTTATGGTTTTTTATTTATCGAATACACGATCCATATCAAATTGAACTAACAAAATAATTTCTTTGAAAGTTGCAGCCAATATTAGAAAGGCCGTTGCTTTACTTAAATAAAACATTCCACTCACAAGCGGTTTAAAGCTACACAAGGCCATCTGACAACAGTACAAATCACTCTGAAATATTAAAATTAATCCCCAATCACATTGAATGACAATTTTGGAAACTTACACATTTGTTTAGATCCAAGTCTATAAAATCGAATTCTACTAGGAGTCGGAGCAACAATTGGGTCTGCTGCTGAGCCGTATCCATGGCATCGCAGATAACGTTGGTCAAGTATGGATCCAGAAGGAACATCAAATAAATAATAAGCAAGATGCTCTTATATAATGGACTCAAAGTTCCCAAGGATTTTGCGTCATTAAAGTAGGCGTATATATAATAGCCATTGGCAATGTTATTAAAAATTTGCGTAAGCAGCGAGGCCACTATCTGAAAACTGTAGCTCTTATTTAAGAAACCAAGAACTTTCCATAGCTGATAGTTTATAGCGATCAGAGTACGCATTTCACTAGCCACAGCCCGCTGCTCAAACACCAGCGAACGTAGACTTAACTGACGATTCAGCTGCTCGGATAGAGTTTTATAGATCAGCAGTAACTTCTGGTTGATCAGACAAATACGCTCGGCCACATGACAGGCGCCAGCCAAATATTGTGCCAACGCTGCATGTAA
Organism: Scaptodrosophila lebanonensis; assembly: GCF_003285725.1. Taxonomy (NCBI): domain Eukaryota; kingdom Metazoa; phylum Arthropoda; class Insecta; order Diptera; family Drosophilidae; genus Scaptodrosophila; species Scaptodrosophila lebanonensis. The sequence continues at coordinate 537,609 of NW_022060529.1, forward strand.
AACATTTAAACACGCAAAGCTAAAAAACACTGTAATGAACCAGACCCATGTATTTTCATTCATTTGGGGTATGTAGAATATTGAGGAAACCAATGTGACACAGTTTTGAAAAAATATTGAAAAGTATTTCAACTGCATATAACGTTCGAACATGCGACTTGCATCCATCTTCTCTTGCTGTCCATCGAAATAGTCGATTTGGAGCTTTAACAACATTTGAAGGACAGTTATTTTTGGCTTCTCACCCAACCAACGCAATACTATTATCATTAACATGGACACTGAGTTCGTTATATAGCTGGACACATTCACAAGCTGCAAAAGCCTTTTTGACGCATATTCCGTCGAATGGAATGTTCCCCATATATTATTGAAGGTGATGGGTATGGCGCAAATTGTAGCAATATTGACACATATGCAGTACCATTTCAGCCAACGCACTTCTCGGATGCTTCGTGCCCGAAAATTGATATAAATAGAAGTTACTCCAAAGATAGCCGAGAAGTAATAGCCGGACTGAACAAGCCAGGCGCGCAACCATGCACTGAAACGCATTATAGAAGACTGAATCAATTTATCGTGTGCATGTAGACTAATCAGTCAGCTAATTAAGGTTCGTTTCAGTGCAGATAGATAATCAAGTCATAACTGTATGGGGTTAATGGTATTACACATTACTATTTACTTAGTTGTATTAGAAACGAATGGTTGGAAAGATTCTTACTAAAGAACGAAGTTAATTTGTTTCCTCCATGAATAGAAGCTACCAAATCATTTTGTTTTGTTCCATATTTAGTCTTCTAGGATGCCGCGACCAAAAAATAGCTCATCATTTGTTATGACAACAATGTTCTAAATCTTCATCTGGGACCGAATCAATACGTAATCTGTGTATAGCAATAGAAAGCCTCAAGGCCATAATTCCATGGAAACTACAACGTTCAATCCAAAAACCATATCCATTCCTACTACAAATAATAATAAAACATATACTATAGATTCTTCTTCTTAAGCTGTTGAAGTTAAAAAGGAACATGTACGTTTACATTGCATTTACACTACATTGTATAATCCGTTCCAAAATAATACATTTCGCTTTAAAAAATAACATAGTATAGTTAAAACAGCTCAATTTTGTTAAAAAATAATCCAAGAATCTCAAACTTTATTTATCAAATACGCGGTCCATGTCGAATTGAACTAACAAAATAGTTTCTTTAAGGATTTCAGCGAATATTAGAAAGGCCGTTGCCTTACTTAAATAAAACATTCCACCCACAAGCGGCTTAAAGCTACACAGGGCCAGCTGGCAACAGTACAAATCGCTCTGAAACATGAAAGTATTATCCCCAATCACATTGAATGATATTATTGAACACTTACACATCTGTTCAGATCCAAATCTACAAAATCGAATTCGTTTAGGAGCCGCAGCAGCAATTGTGATTCCTGCTGAGCTGTATCCATGGCATCGCAGATAACGTTGGTCAAGTATGGATCCAGAAGGAACATTAGATAGGTGAAAAGCCTAATGCTCTTAAAAAGTGGGCTGGAGGATTCAATGTGCTTTTCGGTATTATAGGAGACATAAATATAATATCCAAGAATAATGTTAAAAAAGGTGTGCGAGAGAAGAGAAGCTATTATTTGAAATTTATAGCTCTTATTCAAGAAGCCGAGAACTTTACACAGCTGATAATGCAATCCGATAAGAGTACGCATTTCACTAGCCACAGCCCGCTGCTCCAACAACAGCGAACGAGGACTTAACTGACGATTCAGCTGCTCGGACAGCGTTTTATAGATGAGAAGTATCTTCTCGTTGATCAGACAGATACGCTCGGCCACATGACAGGCGCCAGCCAAATATTGTGCCAAAGCTGTTTGTAAAACATTTAAAGAAGCAAAACTAAAAAACAAAACAAACAAACAAAACAAAACTCATGAACCAGAGCCATGTATTTTCATTCAATCCGGGTGTGTACCATATTGACGTTACCAATGTGGCACAATTTTGAAAAAATATTGAAAAGTATTTGAACTGCACATAACGTTCGAACCGGATACTAATATCCACTTTTCCTTGCTGGCAAACGAAGTACTCCATTTCTAGCTTTAAGACCATTTGAAATATTATTATCCTTGACTTCTCGCCCAGCCAACGCAGTACTATTATCAGTAACATGGTTAATGTGTTTATCAGATAGGTCGACAAGTTCACAAGCTGCATCAGCTTTTTTGACCGATATTCCACCAAAGGATATTTCTCCCATATGTTCATGAAGCTGATGGGTACGGCGCAAATTGCTGCAATATTGACACATATGCAGTACCATTTAAGCCAACGCACTTCTCGGATGCGTCGTGTCCGAAAATCGATAAAAATAGAAGTTACTCCACAGAAAACCGAGAAGTAATAACCGAAGTGGACGAGCCAGTTGCGCAACAATGTGCTGAAGCGCATTGTCAAAGACTAAGTCAATTAGTCGCTTTTAACTAACTATAGGAAGGTACTAGCCCGAAGAGAAGTAACTTACGTTAAATTGCAGATATATGTACGTTAATTTATTAATGGGGGTGTCCATATGAGTATTCTTTTGTCTGGAAATGACATGAAGAGATCGCGATAAAATTAAACAAGAGAGAACGCTATAGTCGAGCAAGCCCGACAGTAAAAAAATACCCTGAACCCAGACAAACTTCCGTCACTGACTTATAGTATATGCCCCCTAGTAGAAGCAAAAAGAAGAACAGCGAACTTGATGCTGCAGCTTGTGGGCGTAGTACTAGACTGAAATTGTTTCGTTATTAACATTTCTTGGAATAGACCAATTTGGAAATTTGAAACAAAAGTAGATATTTATATATAAATTACGTGTGCAAAGTTTCTGTTATATTGCTTTTGAAATGTGGACAGTATTGACGAAATTCTGTAGCGGAGGGAGGGGAGGGAAAATCAAAAAAATAAAATAGACTGGTGTAGCTTAGGGACCAGGAGTGTCTATATACCAAGTTTGGTTTATGTATTATCAACTGTTTCCGAAAACCAGGCGTTCATCCAGACGGACAGACGGACGGACAAGTCTAGATTGATTTCTCTCGTCCTGCTGATCCACAATATATATGTATACTTTATGGGGTCGGAGATGGCTCCTTCTGCCAGTTACATACTTTGCACAAACCTAACATACCCCTTTTACCCGTAGGGTACAGCGTGATGGCTGCTGAATATTTTCTTATCCTTATATTGGTTGATCAATCAAATTGTAAACGAAAGATAGAAAATACTTGTACTTTTTAAGTTAGTTGCGGTTGATGGCTTGAAGTTGGCTGTGGCAGAGCGGATCTTGCAAAAACAGTTGTTTATAGTTGGCGCGGCGTATCGATACAGGGATGACGCCAAAATCGCGATTCGAACTATGCTCTACTAATTTGCATTACAGTATGATTCATTTAAAACAATAACATACGACAATACAATTGAGAACGAAGCTCTACTTTATTTTTAAAAAATCAAAGAACATCTCAATTTTTATTTATCAAATACACGATCCATGTCGAATTGAACTACAACAATAGTTTCTTTAAGGATTTCAGCGAATATAAGAAATGCCGTTGCCTTACTTAAATAAAACATTCCACCCACAAGCGGCTTAAAGTTACACAAGGCCAGCTGGCAACAGTACAAATCGCTCTGGAACATGAAAATATGATCGCCAATCACATTGAATGATATTATTGAACACTTACACATCTGTTCAGATCCAAATCTACAAAATCGAATTCGTTTAGGAGCCGCAGCAGCAATTGTGACTCCTGCTGAGCTGTATCCATGGCATCGCAGATAACGTTGGTCAAGTATGGATCCAGAAGGAACATTATATAGGCGATTAAGCTAATGCTCTTATAAAGTGGATTCAATGAATCCACGTGCTTTTCAGCATTATAGGAGACATAAATATAATATCCAATGGATATGTTAAAAAAAGTGTGCGAGAGAAGAGAAGCTATTATTTGAAATTTATAGCTCTTATTCAAGTAGTTTAAAACTTTCCACAGCTGATAATGCAATCCGATCAGAGTACGCATTTCACTAGCCACAGCCCGCTGCTCAAACAACAGCGAACGAGGACTTAACTGACGATTCAGCTGCTCGGTCAGCGTTTTATAGATGAGATGTATCTTCTCGTTGATCAGACAGATACGCTCGGTCACATGACAGGCGCCAGCCAAATATTGTGCCAATGCTGTTTGTAAAACATTTAAAGAAGCAAAACTAAAAAACATTGTAATGAACCAGAGCCATGTATTTTCATTCAATCCGGGTGTGTACCATATTGACGAAACCAATGTGGCACAATTTTTAAAAAATATTGAAAAGTATTTGAACTGCACATAACGTTCGAACCGGATACTAATATCCACTTTTCCTTGCTGGCCAACGAAGTACTCCATTTCTAGCTTTAAGACCATTTGAAATATGATTATCCTTGACTTCTCGCCCAGCCAACGCAGTACTATTATCAGTAACATGGTTAATGTGTTTATCAGATAGGTCGACAAGTTCACAAGCTGCATCAGCTTTTTTGACCGATATTCCACCAAAGGATATTTCTCCCATATGTTCATGAAGCTGATGGGTACGGCGCAAATTGCTGCAATATTGACACATATGCAGTACCATTTAAGCCAACGCACTTCTCGGATGCGTCGTGTCCGAAAATCGATAAAAATAGAAGTTACTCCACAGAAAACCGAGAAGTAATAACCGAAGTGGACGAGCCAGTTGCGCAACAATGTGCTGAAGCGCATTGTCAAAGACTAAGTCAATTAGTCGCTTTTAACTAACTATTGTAAGGTAGTAGCCCGAAGAGAAGTAACTTACGTTAAAGTGCAGATATATGTACGAGCATATACAAACGTATCTTTTTAAATCGACCTGCGTTAATTAATTAATGACATTAAAAGATCGCGATAAAAGGAAATAAGCGAACAGTGGGATAGCTGCTGAATATTTTCATTTTCTTATATTGGCTGTTCAATAAAATGGTAAAAGTTACAAGCAAGACAGTGTTACGCCAGCAGCACACACCCAAGCAGCAGTAGCAGTTTACAGTTTATAGGCAAGAATGGAAGAGGTTTATTGTGTGGTGTTTAGAGTATTAATTTTTTGTGGTTTTAAAAACAGGCACGAGAAATTTACATACTATTTTTTAATTTTTGAAACAAGACTCGTGACCTGTACTGACCAAGTCCAAGATAGAATTTTGTAGTTAAATTCGGCAAACACCTTTAGTGATTGCCGTATGCCAAGTTTAATCTTGATAGGTCAATTAGAAAGAAAGTTATAGCCATAAATGTAATCTCTGCCCAAGTTCTGCCTTCAGCTGTATGTTCACACGCGTAGACTCACATACACACAATTCCTATGTAAATGTGCTGTTACACAAAGAGGTATAATCAATTAAACATGTTTATTTAATTTACATTAAATTTTCAAAATGTATATAATTTTTCTGCAAAGTATTTCAAAGCCGGGGCACCCGACTTAAGCTTTCCCACTTGTTTTATTTATTATACACACCATCCATGTCAAATTGTACTAAAATTATGACTTTCTTAATGATCTCAGCGAATATTAGGAAGGCCGTTGCCTTACTTAAATAAAACATTCCTCCCACAAGCGGCTTAAAGCTACACAAGGCCAGCTGAAAACAGTACAAATCACTCTGAAAGATGAAAATGTTATCCCCAATCACATTGAATGATATTATAGAACACTTACACATCTGTTCAGATCCGAATCTATAAAATCGAATTCATTTAGGAGCCGCAGCAGTAATTGTGTCTCCTGCTGAGCTGTATCCATGGTAGCGCAGATAACGTTGGTCAAGTATGGATCCAGCAGGAATATTAAATAGGCACTGAACATTATTATCATATATAACGGACTCGAGGACATAGAATACAACGAATTTTCTTCTTTAATGTGGGCATATATAAGGTATCCAATTGTAATATTATTGAACATGTGAGATAAAAGCGATGCCATTATCTGGAATCGATAGCTTTTATTTAAGAAGCCAATAGCTATCCAAAGCTGATAATGTAAGTCCATGAGAGTACGCATTTCACTAGCCATAGCCCGCTGCTCAAGCAACAGTGAACGAGGACTTAACTGACGATTCAGCTGCTCGGACAGCGTTTTATAGATGAGAAGTATCTTCTCGTTGATCAGACAGATACGCTCGGCTACATGACAGGCGCCAGCCAAATATTGTGCCAACGCTGCGTGTAAAACATTAAAAGACACAAAAACCAAAAAGATTGTGAAAACCCAGAACCATGTATTTTTATACATGCCAGCAGTTGTATAAGATATTGATGAAACTATTGAGATGCAATTTTGAAAAAATATTGAAAAGTATTTCAACTGCACATAGCGTTCGAACATGCGACTTGTATCCACTTGCACCTGCTGCCCATCAAAGTAGTCGACTTGGAGCTTTAGCAGAATTTTAAGTATATTTATTTTTGGCTTCTCGCCAAGCCAACGTAATCATATTATCAGTAACATGGATGTGGTGTTTATCACAAAGCTGGACACGTTCACAAAGTACATAAGCCTTTTTCCCCGATGTTCCGCCGAATAAAGTGATCCCCATATGCTCTTGAGGGTGGTGGGTACGGCACAAATTGCTACAATATTGGACAAAAAGCAGTAGAATTTAAGCCACCGCACTTCTCGAATGCGCCGTGTCCGAAAATCGTAAATAACTGCGGTTACGCCAAAGAAAACCGAGAAGTAATAACCAAACTGGACGAGCCAGTCGCGTAACCATGTGCTGAAACGCATTGTCACAGACTGAAAACTTTAACTGTGTTTAATTGAGGTGCGCGAGCTTATTCATTAACTTTTTAGTACAGATATCAATCTTAATTTAATCATTTTTTTGTTTGTAATTTAATAAGTTATTGAACCATCGAGATAAAGATATTTAGTGTTGCCACTGTATTTTATAAGTCGCTAATATAATTGCACATTCAACCCACTCCTAGACGAACATTTAATAAAATTAATATTAATTAAGTTTAAATAATTATTATGTAACACCTACGTAAATAAACTTATTGATGTTCCGTGTCTTTACTTTTGTGTGGAACGAAGAGTTTAAACAAGCCAGAACCAGCAGCAGTAACAACAAATGGGGGCAGAGGCGGAACAATCAAAGTAAAATTCAGCAGATAAAATACTCAAAAATACAAATAAATACTTGTAAGATGAACGTGACTTAGGAAAAGTGCATTAGTGCATGGACAGAAAATCAGACTTGCGAGACTTTGCTTACAAATGTCTCGATTAAAAGCATCACCTTTAAGCAAGGGCGTAGGCAAGGGGGCATGCATTAAATGCATCGTGCATTATTTAACCAAGTTTTAATTTTTTGGTTGTTGAAACAGTCAGACATACTATAGGACACTTACGCATCTATATAGCTCCAAATCGACCAGGTTAAATACATGGAGCCGTCGCAGTAGAAGCTTTATCTCCTGCTATGCGGTATCCATGGCATTGCAAATTAAATAGGTAATAAGGAAAAAGCCTACGAATATCTGGTGTGTGGGTACCAAATGCATATTAGCATAAATGTTGGCATACAAAAAGAAGCCAATGGTAATGTTATCGAATGTGTGCGTGAGCAGTGAGGCCATTATATGGAAACAATATCTTGTATGCATGCACTCTAACACTTGCCACAGTTGAGAGAGCCTGCTGCGCGAACACCCGAGAGCGCAGACTGAATCCTTGTTTTTGTTCGTAGAAAATGAAATTAGCATTAGCTTTGAATTGATGACGCAAAGTCGCTCGGCAATATGACAAAATCCAGACAAGTACTGTGCCAAAGATGCATGCAACATATTTAAACACGCGAAACTATAAGACACGGTGATGAACCAGAACAAAAAATTTTCAGATATGCCTGGTGTGAACCATACTGATGTAATAATGAGGGATGGTGAAACACTATGGAAAAGAATTTTAGTTGAACATAACGTTCGAAGTGCCGACTGCGCATTGAAGTAGTCTATTTGAAGTTTTATAAGGGTCTACAATATGGATACCTTAGACTGCTCGCTCAGCCACAGTAGCGCTATGGTCATGAACATTGATGTGAACAGAAAGAGCTTGCTTTCGGGATACATGGCCGATCGAAGTGCCGTCAACACATTTTTGAAAGAAATGTATGGCCGTAATGCCAAAGGCTATTGACACGTAATAGCCGACCTTAACTAACTGGTCACGTAACTATGTGCTAAAACGCATGTTAAAAGACTGAGCAAATGAATTGGGCTTAACAAGGTTATTTTCACAAATAAATATATTGCCGTTCGTATCGCAATTAACGGGAACGCATTTATAATATTCTTTTTGCTGAATAATCGGCATGCACATTTATTTCGTCCGTATGCGTTATAGCACGAGCTGATAATGTTATATAATGTATCAAAGAGAGTATGAGATATGAATAAAATCTCTATTGTTCCATAAAAAACAGAAAACGATCTAAAAATTCCTGTACCCAAACAAACTTCCATCACTGACGGATATGCGCTCCTAGTAAAAGCAAAAAGAAAAAGAAGAGCGAAGAGCGATTGGGAAATTAAAAAAAGCTTCCGAAAACTCTGAATGAGTTGAAGAGAAAATAGGACATCCACTCACTGAAATCCACGCAAAATAAATAATCTAGTTATTTTAATCAAGAAACGTAATTAACCCTCTTTTTCGGCAGACTTTCGGCACATTACGAAATGTACTAATACAGGGTATACTAGCTACTCGTATATTCAACATTTTCAGATTTTTTTAAAGAAGAAATATTTTTTGATTCTCTCTCTCCAGTGGGGTTTTGTTTCTCTTCATACCATTTAGCTTATCATTAGTTTTGCACCACCTGTTGCTTCTTTACGATTGTAAGTTAAGGGAGAACTTATAACAGTTCCCGAAAGCTTGGTGTTTCATACAAAGCTTTTTGCAAGCACAGATTGAAATTGAAATTGGTTTGTGTATGAAATAAATGCGCAACACTTCTATCAAAAATGATGAGGAAAAAATTGTAATGGGCGGAAGCGTTAATAGACACTTGTTAGATTATGTTTAATACATGACTTTTGTCTAATGATATGTAGATCAGAATAAATGCATGTTAAAAGCACCTGCTCGATGACAAGAATAGTTTGAGGGATACTATCCTTTATGAAGTCATTTTAATCGACATGCTGTCAATTAACATATTTTCGCACTAACAATAAAACGTATAGGGATTTCATTTGGCTTTTTATTTTATTATTATTATTTAAGGGAGTTGATGAACACATTTCAATTCAATATACTCATCTAAATGTGATAAAAAGAGTCAAATTTTAAATAATCAATATTTTCTACCACCTTATTTTTTTTTAGCCTGTACCCAAAGGGTAAAAGGCTATATGTACTAGTTTTGTGCGAATGTACATATGTACATATGTGACAAGACGAGTCGATATAGACGGACATGACGTCTATCCGTCCATCCGTCCGTCTGTCCGTTCGTATGAACGCAAGGATTTCAGAAATTATAAATGCTAGAATAACCAAACTTGGTATCTAGATTCTCCTAAGACCGAGAAAGTACGAGTTTGAGTTTTTTTTCGATGCACCCCCCACTCCCCCGCAATTCGTATTTACGTATTCGTAATCGCCATAACAACCGTAATTTTTGGAATTTTGTACTCAGATTTGGCAATTGCCTCCTGATATAGTGATAGTGATATATCAAGTTTCATCCTTATAGGTCAATTATGAAGAAAGCATAGATACGATTCTGATGTATGTATATGTGTGCTGTTGACATTGTACATCACCTATGTGTGTGCCTGAAGAAAGTTATAGCCATAAATAAAATCGCTGCCCATGCTCTGCTTGTAGCGCTACCGGCAGCGCTGCCCGCTGTCGTTGTTGTTGCTACTTGGGTACAACTTTGCGCTGCATACATACACGCATATAAACACGCAGAGACACGATTCTGATGTAAATGTATGGTGTTGAAACGGTACATGAACATGTCTTTAATTTATTTAAATAATTTAATTAATATACTTTTTTTTAATTATTTAAAAAAAAATTTATTTCATTTTTTCCTTTTTGGTGGGAGGTACAGGGTCTTTAAGAGTTGAGCTTGATTCTTTTCTTGTTTTATTTACTATATTTAATTAATTTTGTATAGCCTGTACCCAAAGGGTGAAAGGCTATACTAGTTTTGTACGCATGTATGTAACACACAGAAGGAGGCGTGGCAGACCCCACAAAGTATATATATTATTGATCAGGATGACAAGGCGAGTCGATATAGCCATGTCCGTCTGTCCGTCCGTCCGTCTGTCCCTCCGTCCGTCTGTCCGTCCGTCCGTCCGTCCGTCTGTCTGTATGAGCGCAAGGATCTCAGTAAGTACAAGAGCTAGAATAACCAAACTTGGTATCGAGGTTCCCCTAAGTCCTAGGCAGGTCAAGTTTATTTTTTTATTCTGATACACCCCATACATTCGCACAAAACTAGTATACCCTTTCACCCTTTGGGTACAGGGTACAAAAATATGTAGTTTTGTTTTGAATCAAATATTACCTAAAATGTTTATTATAATCGAGAATTTTTAAAAAGCCGCCTTACTTTTTAAACATTTCAGTTATTGTTGCAATTCAATTAACGAAATGAAAAACTTATTTCTAACAAAAAGAAACATAAGGCCAAGTCCGAAGACTAACTACAGTCAATGAAATCTTTTACAATTTGCAGCTCCACTTTTTTTCAACGCTTTTTATCGTACTGTGGAATATAACGTATTAGTTTATTTGCCTTGTTTAGTTATTTCTTAACTACTATGTTCAGTGATTTATTACTTTCTACACTCTTCTAAGTATTTTCCACACATTTCTAACATAAAGTTTTATACAACTTACTGGAAGACAGACTACAAGTTTTGTGAGAACTATTTTCAATTTGTTATAATAAATAAGGCAGGTGGTTGACTTTACTTACTACTAATTTCACACAGAAGGTGCTGAAGTGGAAAAAGGTTTTATTGTATACACGCTAACATAAATACTTTCGGCCCTCCTGGCGTCTTGTCCTTATTTATATGCACCACTAAACATTTGATTTTACCCAACACGAAAAGTGCGCTTGTGACGTAGCATGATATTTGTATTTGTCAAAGTCCAAAAACAAAATCTGGTATGCCAAATTTTAGGAGTGGCAAAAGCAAACGCTTTGGGGCCTAAAGTGTGGCACAGATGAGGAAAACAGGTAACTATACAGGGCAGCCGAAGGTCCACTTTAATGAACATGCGTAAGCAAAAGCGAAAAATTGTTGGACATTATTTAGGTCAAGGATATTAAGTAGCCAAAAAACAATGTTGCTCGGAAAATGAAGGAAGGAGGTTAGATGTAATTGACTTGCACGGAGAGAAGGTGAGTGAGCAATATGGAGATGCCTTAAAGTAGGCAACTGTTTTTAATATCATATGATTTTCCCTCTGGGTGCGTCTTGCTGCAATTACATTTAATGGCTTTTCCCATGGATAAGCCAATGAGCAATATGCCGTTGATTTTCTTATTTGCACACGCAAGCTAGAACTGGACAAGCCATCTATATTAATTTATGAGCCATATGTGGGTTATGAGAGCAATCAAACAACATCGCGTGGGAAAATCTTTCAAGCTTAAGAAATTAGCATGAACAATACTGAAAACAGCGCTTGTTGCTCTAGCTTTAGCCGCGCCCTTTTAGAGCACTTTGGAAATGCAAGGTGCAGTTGAAAATTATAGAAATTAAATTGAAAGCATAGCCAAGGCAATTTGTGAGTGACTTCTTGGGCTGGGTACAATTGATTGAGGTCAGCCAGCATGACTAAGTTGTTTTGATTGCGCGCCATTATATATTCAGAACTGAACACCTGGACAGCGACTGTTGAAATACGCAACAATTATTTCTATTAATTTTGTGTTTAGTCTTTCCGCAGTTACAACACTATAACTGAAACCAAATGACTTCATTCTATCACACATAAACGCGTACATACTCCCACATCGATGAGAGACATACGCACACTTACTCATAGGCTTATAACAATTTGCAATTGAAAAACCCAAAAAAAAGAAGAAGAAACAATCGGCAAAGCCCTTCTGTAGCCACTACGTATATATGGCGGTCATAGTATTCACAGTCGCACTCGCAGTCAAAACTTGAGAGGTAACAAAAACATTTCACCAGCCCGACCACCGTTCTTCCTTATTTGAGTACGCCGGCCCAGCCGCTGGCCAGTGGCAAGTTTTCATGTCCAAGGCGAATTTATGTCAACCGGAAGTAGGTTTACTGACCCACGTATACGTTTCAACAACAACGTTGGTGGCAGCGGCGGGCAAAACGACCATGCCGAAGACCATCGTCGACTACTTCGGCTGCCAAGTAACGTCGCCTACAATGAACGAAGGCGAACTGGACAGCTCCAACTCTTGGCCAATGTATAAGAAGACCATTTGCCTATAGCGCTTTTAGTTTTTCAACGAACTCTGACTGCAGCGGATCGATGCAAATGCGCTTTGTGCTAATTCTATATATATATATATATACAAGTATATATGTATATATAAATGTATAAATAAAGTTTATAATGCATTGCCTTCAGTGTTTAGTGCGTGAGAGTTTCTAATCGAGCCTTTATTGTAAATAAAAGGGCTTAGCTATTATGACAAAGTGCCAAGCTATTTGAAATCCGCTCCATGGGTCATTACACCAATTAAAATGCTAAAAACTGTCATCTAAAATTCATATGAGCGCTTAAAACGTCGTACCGCCTACCACCCCCTGAACCCTTATTTTTAATATATGCACCACCAATGAACTGCCGATTCGCAAGGAATGTACCTTCATGGACTGTTAAGAGTAAGGTGGTCGGAACCACATGCCAAACATTTTATATTACGTTAGTCCGAAGGACTTTAAGAGAACATTCTACGAAAATCAAAAGACTATATCCCAAAGAAGTTAAATTAATTCTTGTTGTTTGGTCAAATTAATGCTGGAATTGAGATTGATTACTCAAAAAAATTAATCTCAATTCAAATTACTAATTGATTGAAATTTTAAGTAATTGTAAATGTTTACAAGTTTACAAAAAACTGTGAAGTTCTGGTCTTTTCGGTTCCTAGTGCATGAATATTTTTAAACACGACGTCAGCCAAGGATTTCTCGGAGCACTTGCAGGCCACTGCCATTTTTATTAGACTTGATTTGTATATGAATGCGTATGAGTGTCTGTGTTGATACTAAGTCCACCTTCTTGTTGTTGTACTAGAGTTCTTGCAACAGTGCGCCAACATGCAGCAAAGCGTTATGTGTTAGCTTGCTGGCCACTGAAGTGTTGTTGACTTTTGAGCCCTGCACAAGGCAACGCTGAAGTTGTTGCTGCTGACCCTATTCCATGCCAAAGCCAAGGAAAAGCAATCACCCCGCTGTGTGCTGTGCCGTGTTGGCAGAAGAAGGCTCGACTGCAAAGTGTGCGTGTGTTGTTGGGAAAGTGAATTTGGTAGCTGCTTACATACATACATACTCGTGTGTATTGCAACGTTTTGATTTTGTTGTTTATTCAAAGAGCTGGTGTTTGAAATGAATATTCATATACATATAGGAAAAACTGCTGCTTCATTAGGCAATTCGCTTTCAAAAAAAAAAAAAAGATATATTGATGAACGAGATAGTGATCTATCGGTTAAATACATTTGAGTATGGTCGCTAATATTTTTATATCGGACTGATGTTGGTTTTGAGCAAGGTTAACCCAACGGGAGCCCAGGTTGTGTAATTTCTCAAAGGGTTGTTCAGAATAACCTTGTCGTATAATTAATAATGTTCCTTAGCAGGATATTTTCTGGCATGTAACTGTTTCAATGTCATGCTGTTTCCATCAATGAGTCATGAAATTAGCAATTATATAATCATGTGTTTGATATTTTTGCAGTGGTACACGATTCGTATGATTAATTTATAAAGAACACAATTTTTCGCAATGAAATTACGCATACGCCGTGTATTGCCCATAAAAACCAAACGGAAGCCAATAATGAAAGGGAACAAACATTGTGTCGTGTTAAATCTTTATAATACCATAAAATCATGCGTAAACAAAATAAATATGTAGATTTATTTTTATACAGTATAATTGGCATTAACATTCTGCGATCCCTAAAACTATGCAACGTTTCCTTTACTCCCCACACAGCTCATGAAATAAACAAAATATCTAGTATACTACAAGTACATATGTTTGCTTGTGTGTGTATGCACATCTATACTTAAGAATGTCGTCGTCTGCATATCGCGTGCCGAAGAGACAACAACAGGTGCTAGCGAAGTGTGGCCAAAGCGAATTATAAGCGGCGCCGAAAACTCATTTAACCTACAAACAAGTTAAAGCAAACAACACAGAAAAGCGCACGAGAAAGAGCAATGTGCATAGCGGCGAATATACATTTGCGGCGAATTCAAATTAAGCAAGAGCTCACTATTGTTTAGTTCTGAGCATTTGTGAGTTTGTGTGCGTACGAAAATTCAACGACACTTCAAATGCCGCATGGCGGTCCTTAAAGTTTGTGTGCGATTCTAAGCGTGCGCTCGACTTTTGTTGCTCTGGTATTTAGGAGAGCGTAAGGAAAGTTTCTTTTTGTGTTGCTGTCTTGGCTCAACAGCCGCGTGCTGCCCATTCAGTTGGCGTTGAGGTGTGTTGTCGTTGCGTTGTGCATCGATTAGCATTTGTTTTTATATTTGTTTGCGTCGCTCGGTTAGTTCTGTTTTGGCTTTAAAATGAACGAAAATTGAGAGCGAGTCAAATTATTGAAAATCTAATTGCAACAAAATCGTTGGTGGTATTATATAATAATAAAAATTTTTTTGTATAATTGTTCATGAGATACAAAACAAGAAGTGGTGTTAATATTTTAAATACATTTAAATAGTGATTTTCTGCATAACAAATGGTGTTAGCTAAAAAACAACGCATAATATGCAGGGTTTCAGTGTAAAAAGCCAGTTCATCGTGAAATTGTTTCTAAAAATGTATAACACAAATATGTTTTAAAAATTGTGTGTGGGGCCTAAAACGAATTAACGTATTAGCTACATAAAAATAACATGCTGAGAAAAACTTGAAAACTTTTAAGCGTATTCATACCGCATATTATTGATTAAGATCTTTAATGTTGATCTCTAACTAAAATTTTTAATAATATAATTTGAATAAATAGGAAATATGGAGTTTAAAATCCATCTTTGCTTTACCAATATTTTATTAAAGAAAGAAGTTGGCTTCCATAATTTCTGTACTGGAATAAAATCATTTCTCTGACCCGAATCTGTGACACTAATCCAGCTAGCAGTCAACGCGGCCGTTACAATTACAAAGCACTTAATAAAAGTTAAATACACAAAATGAAGTAAAAGAAACTAACGTTGTGCGACACCTTTTTATGGCCCAATTTTTCGTAAAAACCTTGCTCGGCTGTTACATGTAGCTTATTTAAATGAAAAAATGGCAACACTAACAACAATAAAAGCAAACAAGTGGACGCCAAAAAAATCAATGTGCGAAACTAAATTTAGCGCGTAAAGAAAACAAAAACGTGTGACTTGGCCATACAGCCGGCTTTTCAGGACGTCCATAGCCGTATGAACAGCCACTGGCTACATATCCTGGGTGGCAAATTGTGACGCCGAAATTCGTGTCGTTAGTTCCACACGCAGAAAGTAGGTTAAATATTAAGGCCCATAGTCGTAATAGTGCAGTAACATCGTCGCTTAAATGTTAAAGGAAAATTAATGGGGGCACCGGCCCTTCCACAAAGCATTCAGCCACAGCTGAAGAATTTGAAGAAAGCACCCTGCCAAAGTAGTTTCAAAAATAAATATTTTAACAGAGAACACTAAGTATAAGGGACGCTTTTGCAGAAATTTTAAAGAAGCTCTTTGTTCTAAAAAAAATTAATATTTTCAAAAAACTATTAAACATGTCCCACATCTAATAAACTGGAAATTCTTTATTTTCTTTCCTTTCCGAATTGAAAGTTTTTTACTCTAAAGTTAAATCAATTTCAATTTGTAATTACTATAAGTAGTAGTGCCCTAAAGTTAATTCATATTGCTGTTTTTGTCTTTTAATTTGTAAATTTTTTGCTTGCATAAATGAAGATTAGTTTAACCGTGCTCGCCTCGCTCGTTCTCTTCTGGAATGTAGACCATTTAGCTGTCATTGTTGGTTGGAAGATATTTGAAATTTACTTGTACATACTGCTACTGTTGCATAGTAATCAAATTCGTTGAATATATTCTTCTAATATGGGAAAAGACGAAGTTGAAATCTTGCTACCCTTGGCCATAAACATCCTGTCTATACTTGTACATTTTTCGAAAAGCAAGGTTGCAGGTCCTTGATGCCAGGAGATGTTATCTTTTCATTCATACCATTTTAATGGCCGCCTACTTATAATTCTTTCTTTTTATATATTATTTTAACATATTGGTTATAACAGAAGAATAAAAGCAACGGCAGCAATTCAATGCATGGCTTTTGTGCACAAAACCACAAAACCAATATTTTTGCATTTTAATACTTGCATGTTACTCTAAATGCATATTGAATGGAAACTCTTCGACAATTTCATAGACCAAGTCAAGACTTCAAGTGCAGTCATTTATGTGGCAATTTGCAACATGCAAACTTGGCTAACTTGGCTGGCTTGGCTGGCTGGCCACATGCAATGCTCATCATTAGCAGTTCACTGCTCACGTGCTCATCATTAGACAAACACTATATCGCACATACACGCACACACACAAAAAGAACAAGTTTCTGCTCTCGTTAGCAAAATGTTTGAAAAACGCGCTGAGCTGTTAAAGACGCTAATACACATATGTATGCATGTATGTTAGAGTATATATACCCTCCCACCTGTCGGTCTTGTGCATGGATAGATGTCTGATTTGTGTGCATTGCCGGTCTTTGTCTTTATCAAGAAACAAACGCAATTATTTATAGACGCCGTGAAATGCCATTATAAACAATAATAGTAATAATAATTACTGTTATTTTTTGCAAGTAAGTTTTGGCTTTGAGCAACGGCAATGAACAAATTTTCTTTCAGGCTTTCAGTTGCATTTTGCCTATTGCTGTCTTCGGTTGCGCGTTTGTAGCGTCGCGTGTACATGGCCAGCAGGAAGGTCTATGTCTGAGCCATCTGACAGGCTGTGTGGGTGTGAATGTGTGTGTATGTGGGCAAGTGTTGTTGTTTCTCCAAATCGAAAGTTGCTGCTATTGTTGTCATTTTGTTTTAAAGCCAAAGTGTATCACTAAATTATAAAAAGCCGTATGGCTTTAATTTCAACAACATCACTTTCTCTTGTTTTGTTAATACAGGTATTTTTTGAAACTAGTAAAAATTAAAAATGAGCACTTCAAGGAGTATGGCTTACGAATGCGTGACTCTGACTTCAATCCAACATTTCTATTGATTTCCATGTCAGCTAATCAAAACAAATAACTTTTGTTTGGCACACACACAACAAAATAACATTTCTGTTTACACGAGAAAAGTGAATTTTTCTATCGTAAAAAGCTCAATTGCTTTAAAAAATAAAAATTCCTGGATTCGAAATGAAATCGAGCTAAAAAGTTATTGGTATCCATGTCGAGGCAATATACCCTTCTCTGTGTATTATATTACTATGTATATATAGAGTTAGCACTCTATTATGGTCGGTCTCGACCTAGCTACTGTAGCCTTAAAAATGCTTCTGTTCAATGTTTTATAACCGTTGCTCTAAATCTGTGGGAGAATTGGTCATTAAAACAAACAGACGGATCTCGCGATTTCAATTCTTCCTGTCGGATAACACGATTATATTACTCTTCCTTACCATACCCAACAATTTCCAGTGAAGGGTATAATTAAACCCATGCGGCAGAAATATTGTTTTGCTATTTTATTGAAATAAAACTTCCTTAAAATTCGATTCACTTTACTTTATCGACCTTATATATGCAACAAGAGAGAACGCTACAGTCGAGCAAGCCCGACAGTGTAATACCCTGTACCCAGGTAAACTTCCGTCAGTTATATGCGCCCATAGCAGCAGCAAAAAGAGGAAGAGAGAATTTCACATTTCAAATGCTACCTAAACCAAACTTTGCACACATCATTTATATATAATTATATACTGTTGTATAAAATTATGTATAAGTTATTAGCGAAACAAATTCTCGCCAGTACAACCTCCCCAAACTGCAGCAACAAGTTCGCTCTTCTTCCTCTTTTTGCTGCTGCTATGGGCGCATGTAACTCAGTGACGGGAGTTTACCTGGGTACAGGGTATTACACTGTCGGGCTTGCTCGACTGTAGCGTTCTCTCTTGTTACCCTACGGGTACAGGGTATAAAAATAACACGTCTTAAGAATAATAATGTATACGTTATAAATTTTTTTGCAGGATAATCAGCTCTTCCTCTTAACTGTGCTTCATGGTTTTTTCTGAATCGTACTCTATAATCTTTAACCGAGTGCAATATAAAAAATAACTATAAATAAAGTTTTCATATACATACATAATCATTTCGATGGCTGCAGAGACCATCAAATCAACTAAGAGAAATTACATCCGGTCAGATAAAAGTGAACTGAAAAAGAGCTTCCACAAAGCAGAAACCGCACACTTTAGTGAAAGTGAATGAAAATACCAAAGGGAAACAAAGCCAGAATGGAGTGAAAAAACTGAAAAGCCATTGAACTGACTTTAGGTGATGTGGAAGTAATAGCCTAGAAAATAACAACAGAAATAGAGAGAAAGAGGCGAAAAGTTGCATCTACCATGCAAGAAAAAAACAGGAAACTTAAACAGGCCTTGACTTCTGAAAATCAAATGTAAGCCATATGGTGGAAATCTTAACCTTCGAGAGCTGGACGCTCCATTGTTGTGTAAAAGGCTTGATTACGCTTAAGGACATATATATTTATAAAGACGGTGCATTGGTCAGATGCACCATTTAATTTGATTCCGTCGCAGTCGTGCCTTAGTTTCAGCCCAAATGTCAAATCATGCAGCAAACATTGTCCTCCTACTCATCATCACCCTCGCCCAATGCATCGCCAACTATGGTGGCAGCGAATGCACTGGCCCCGACATCAGCACCAACGCACACTCACACGACCACAACACGCCCTCGCTCGACAGGAAATGCTCCGGCCATAATATCTGTGGATTATAGCTATCCGAGCATAATGCCGCCATCGGCCCGCACCAGCAGCAGCTACAGTCGTCAGCAGAAGACGCCGAGTATACAACTGGAGCTGCGAACGCTCCCAGACGACTCCGAACAACAGTACAGCAGCCTGTTTGGTGACCCAGTACCTCCGCCGTTTCCCTTGCAGTCAGAAGATTACTTTGGGAGCGGCGTATTCGAGACATTTCGTGGCACGTCTGTGGAAATGCCCAGCTCAGATGAGGATGCGTTAGTGGCGGCCCTGGCGCTTAATACGCTAGATGGCGGCAGACTCTTCTCCAATGTGCCCTACAGCAGACAGTCCATGTCCATACCACGCCTGCAGCCGCCTGATATACAAATACTGCCCAATTCCAGCGGTGGCTCCAGTTCGGAGCAGCAGCTGGATTCGCCGAACTTTACGCTGCTCGCGCCGCAGGACATACTTAATAAGCCGGATCTCTATGAGGCGGATCAGCTGGAGCAGCAAATAGAAAAAGAAGAGGAAAATGAGTATTCACCCCACGGATCACAGCTCGCCAAGTATGTTCAACGACTACAAAAATGTAAGGGAATATGGTAGCTGTTGCCAAAAGTCTGTAGCAGGGTTTTGGCCCATCTAGTTATACTAATAGCTGTCATGTTCCTAACTTTAGTTAGAGGATTAATTTTCGTTAGTTCGAAACTCATTATTTTAATATTATTTTCTAGCATCCATATACTGCGACAGTGCTCCAATGAGTCCTACTCCAGCACTGAATGGTTCCGGCCAGCAGCTCAGCGATTTCCGGAGTTCAGTCGTATACCAAAACTGCGCCCCAGCTCGAAAATGATTATGTCTATGAAGCAAGAAGAGATGCCACGTTCACCACTAGCTACAATGCTGCAGGATTCTAATGGCTCAAGCAGTGGTGGTGAGGAACGTTTGCAAGTGCCGGCAGAGCGAGAGCCAACGCCAACGAGCAATATCATACTCTCACCCAAGCAATATTTGAATGCTGCCTATGAGCGGCAATTATTGGAAAACTATCATATGCCGCCACCACCGGCAGCACCGCCTCCTCAGCAGCGCAGTCAAAGTGGTGGCAGCAAGGTGTCCACAATGGCAGAGTCAAAGGAGGAGGATTTGCACCGTCAGCTTTATAGCTTACAGCGTGAAATGTCACCGGTCATTATAAAAGACTCTATAGCCGTGGGCGGGGACTATCGGTAGGCGTGCAGTTGACTAAAGGCTTTGAGAAATCTAACTTTGTTTCTCTTTTTAGTGTGGAGCAGCCCCGGCTACATAAGAAGACTGCATTCACCATCATATCGGAGCGTTCTACGCCCACCTCGCCGGTACCACAACAACGCTTACCTCCGACCATCCGACACGCTTCCATACAGTCCACTACAACTAGCTCTTCATTGCCGATTAAGCCGCAGGTTAAACCTCGCCGTAAGTCCCTGAGCGGTACACGTTTGCCCGCCGTCGCTGTACCCGCCATACCACACAGTTTTCAATCCGAGCCGCAGCTGCAGGGTATTAATGACGACTCGCCGCGTCCATCGGTGCAGTTTAACATGAGCGGCCGGTACAGTCCTAGCAAGTTACTCACGCCCAAAAAAGGAATTCTGCAACAACGGGACTCATTAACGTCTTCGGTGGATACCTATACACCACGCGCCCAACGACGTGGTTCTATACATTACCAGACGCCGTCGCCAACACTGCCGTTTAACAAAAGCATGGATGCATTGCCTCTTATTACGGATCCCTATCGGAGTGCTATTCCACGTCTCCATCGCTCTTACACCGAGCTGAGTCGCGAGACCGCTTGTATACCACCAGGTGCAGTGCCACGCCCACTAAGGCCCAATCCTAATCCAACGCGCAAGCAACGCGGATTGCTGCGTGTTATTAATAGAGAAGAGTCTCTATCACGTATACCCCTGCGTTCCAATTGGTCCAGTCTGGATGACTTGGCAACGAGCCAGCGTCGACGCAACAGCAAGCCCGCCTTAGAGCCACTCCGTCTACAGTCACGGCGTCGCTCTAGTTCCACATCGCCCGAGCGTCGAAGCTCCACGCAAACCGTATCCGATCGCCGTAGCTCAAATTTGAGCAGTGTGACCACCTCTGACTTTAGCTTTCGCCGTCCCACACTCACCACACTGCCAACAACTACGACTATGCGCCGGAAGTCCATTTATGCGCCGCCCACACAAAAAGCTGGCACCAGTCCACAACGCCAGTCTGTCTATGGGATTAAGGAGGCAAAACGCAATAAGATTGCTAAGCCCACCACGCTGTCTCCAATTATTGGCACGCCTAACAAAGACAGCAGCACACCGCAGAGTCCGCTGCATGGAGTCGCTTATGAAGCTGCACAAATGACTCCCACCGGCGCTGATACGCCCTCCGATCTAAGTACACGCCGTGATTCGTTCTCCCGTATACCAGTGCGCAGTCGGCCAGAGTCTAGACTCAGCTCTCGCGCCAGCTCGCCTCTAAAAGACTTTGCCGCAACCCTACCACCATCATCAGGACGCAATTCGCGCGGTAGCAATAGCCGTTCGCCTTCACGATTCAGTCCTACTCGACTAAGCCCCCGCAACGCTGAATCGCGTTCAAATTCACGTGGCCCACCGTCTAGAGCTAGCTCACGTGGCCCACCGTCCAGAGCTAGCTCCCGTATGGAACAAGCACGTGAACTGGCTAACTCACGGGCCAATTCACGTCTTAGTATCCGTTCTTCTCTGCGTTCTTCGAGCATATCACCCGCCGGCATGTCCATGTCACGCAGCAGCCGTGGCACGACCCCCAATCGTAGAAAATCTATCTCACTAAGTCCACGTGGTCAACTTATATCTGGTACTGGATCCGAGCCACGATCTGCTGCATTGGCCCGCAAGAAGTCCTTAAGCCCGGTGAGCAGACGCAGTCCTGGGCGTAGTAAAACGCCAGCACTGGATCAGAGACGGAATTCACGTTCACGAATACCAATGAGAAAGACGAATGAAACACCGACTCCTTCTCCCTCCAAGAAACATGTAAGCTCCAAATCACCAGTAAAGTCGAGGTCACCACTAACGGGAAAAGGGGTCGTCAAAAGTACACCTACTGCCTCTAGCGTAAAATCGAATTCCAAACAACCTGCAAGTGCCAAAAAGACGCCATCAACGGCGCGAAAAACCGCTTCAAGTGCTCAGCGGACTCCATCTTCGGTGAGCAAACCACAGGCAACCACCAAAAAGCAGCCCAGTACACTGAAACGGGAGATGGCACAACAGCAGAGTAGAGGCAAGGGTCAAAGTAACGGGCAGTTGAAAAGTAATTCAAAGAGTCAGGAAAAAAAACCGACTATTAACCAAAGCAAAGCAAAAACCAAGTCTCCTACGCCAAATGCCAAGGAACAGATGTTACAGCGAGCCGGTTCTCAGCAAAGTATCAAGAAGAACACCAATATTAGCGGCACAGAGAAGCAGCAGCAGTCCAAGAATTCAACTGCAGCCAGTGCAAACGTTTCAAAACCCCCGATATCGGACAAACCTTCCTTGGAACAGGGCTTAGCACTTGCACCGGTGGCTGCTCAAGTCAGCAATGCGGTCCTCCAAGCGGCTGAAGTAGTGCCTGCGGTTACCAACGAGGTACCAACGCCACCAACTCCCGGCATACGACGCCAGGGATCCAATATGTCCACACTAGTGCGTATGAGCTCTAGACTAAGCCTAATGAGCAACAAAAAACGCGCTGATTCTGCACAAAGTCGGAAAGTCCCGACAGTGCCGGAGTCGCCGCTTGAAACGAGTAAGTTCAGGTTCACTTTAGGTTCCACATGTTGCAACCCATGATTAGTTTATTAACCACTCTTCAATGATATCGTAATTGTTGATCTTTCTTGCAGCTACGCCACCTCATCTTACTAAGCTAAGCAGCGCTGGTCAGCTAATTACCGCTGCTGATGGTGCCACACTACCCGCAGCCATTTTGGAGAAATCGCAAAAGACGCTGGAAAATATACAGAAAACCGTGACTGAAGCCACCGATGAGATACAAAAGACCATAAATGAGAATTTAACCGATCTGAAGACGCTTGAAAGTGATATGGGCTTGGCGTCAGATAGCGGTGCATCACCAACGCCCAGTGCGGTCACTGTGGTAGCAAAGCCGGGGGAATCTGCATCTCGAAATGGCACTGCCGATGGCAGCAACGCGGTCCTGGGAGGTACCAGCGAACTTCAGAAGTCGCCGGTGCCGCCAACACAGCCAATTGAAGCAGCCGTTTCGGTAGTGAATGCAGACGGACAGGCAACGGAAGCAGCGACAGCAACGGCAGCATACGTGGAACGGGTTAGTGTTGTTGCTGCACCACGTGCTATATCAGTTTTGCCAGAAGTTGACTGTGACAGTGCCAATTTGCAGGAGGTAGCAACAGCTGGAGCTTCGGGCGGCCATGCAGCCATGCCTAGCGCCGGCGACGATTTCAAGGCAGATGCCAAGCGACGTTCGCCGGATGGACAAGGCGGCTCGACGGCTGGAAGTGGTGGCACAGCTGGCAAGTAAGTACCATCAATATGTCCTGCTTCATGCAGGGGAAATTTCTGTCCAATAATATTACTTTTGTTGCTGTATTTGGCTTGTTGTTATTATTTTGTTGCTCTGCAACACACAAAAGCAGTTTACTACGCATTCCGGTAAATCGGATTCAAAACTTTTAGTCCTTTAAACAAAAAGAATCGCCTTGTTTATAAGTTTGAGGATTTGTTTTTGGTGGTTGTTTTTCCATTACTATATGGATGAAAATGAATCCTTTATAATTAGACAAAAATTGTTAAATAATAATATTTTTATACCCTATGTCCGAACGATGAAGTGGTCCATCTGTATGCCCCTTCTTGTGTCATATAAAAAAGAAACATCAAACTTATTAGCTATATCATCTATATATGTATAAGATCTATGAAGTTGAAATTTTGACTCAACTTAGGTAAGCGAGAAGTTTTCGAATTTCAAAGGGGGCTAAAATGGGATATAAGGTTTCTAAGAAACTAACTTATAAACTATTTAAGGAAAGAATTAATGTTTTTGAGAAGCAAAACACACACGAACCCGCGACGCGGCATAACAGTTAAACAAAATCAAAACCTTTATTTGTTGTTGCACAAACACACTCTCTCAAATCAAAGAAAATCAAACAATTCAATTTGTTACAGAACAAATACATTAGAAGTATTAATATGTAAAAATAATTAAAATATTGTTAAAATATATAAGTATATTAGGTTTGCGGGAGCTCAAAATGTAGCAGGCAGAAGGAAGCGTGGCAGACCCCACAAAGTATATATATTCTTGATCAGCATGACGAGACGAGTCGATCTAGCCCTGTCTGTCTGTCCGTCTGTCCGTATGAACACCTGGATCTCAGAGACTACTACACCAAACTTTGCACAAAGATGCGTTATGTGTGTACGCTGTGCAAGTTTGTTTTATTTTTTTTATTTTCCCCCGCACTTCCCCGCCCCCCCCCCCCCCCCCATGAGGGTTTTCCCGATTTTCCATTCGTATAATCGCCTATATCTCGGAGACTATAAGACCTAGGAACACTAAAGCATTACCTCCCTCCCCCCTCTCCCATGCAAATTCTCTAACTCCCGTAATTCTTGGAATTTCGAACTCAAATTCGGAAAATACCCCCAGTTAGTTATTATGTGTCCGTATGCCACTATGATAGACTGATTTAACAAGAAGTTATAGCCATAAATATATTTGCTGCTCCAGCGCTGCCCAAGTGCTGCCCCTATCTTTAATTGACGTTAAAATTCGGAATTGCAATCATGCTTTTGAGAAATTAAAGCCTTCCAAGCATGTGCAATGGGACGAGGCTAATTATTAAGGAATTGCAGGGCAATTTAAGTGTAGCTACTATTATCAACGGCCCAACAACTGGTCAACTAGCTCATATAACAAGGATACCGATGATCCCATTTGATCATTTATATGGCTTCAATTTCCGGTAGTCCCAAGGCCTCATAGCAAATGTATGTGTGTTAAGTGTGTGTGTTATAAAAGGTATAATTTGTAAATTTTTTGTAAAAATGCCCGTGCGAAGCAGGAGTAATATTAATTTTCCATTTTTCATAATTTTTTAAAACCTATTGCGTGCATTTAGCTATCTGTGTGGGTATACGTATGTTGTATGCTCTACAACATCTCTACCGTTGGGCAATGTACATTCAAAATCGTTCACCATGTTTACGTATTTTCTTTTTTCAATATCTCTAAAAATACATATTGTAGTAGGATAAGTATGTACATAAGAACTCTGGCAACCCTATCAACTGTTTTCCCGATCTCGCTGTACCCTGTAGCTCGAGCAATTCGCTCGAGCTCAGTCTCTGACGAGTCACCGAATAAAGAAGACGTCTTTTGTAATTGTGCAGTGTTGTGTTCTCTACTACGTTTTGCCTTCCACAATATTTTGATTTTTATTTTTCTTGTTATAGCCTGTACCCAAAGGGTGAAAGGCTATACTAGTTTTGTGCGCATGTATGTAACACACAGAAGGAGGCGTGGCACACCCCACAAGGTATATATATTCTTGATCAGGATGAGAAGACGAGTCGATATAGCCATGTCCGTCTGTCCGTCTGTCCGTCTGTCTGTATGAGCGCAAGGATCTCAGTAAGTACAAGAGCTAGGATAACCAAAATTGGTATCAAGGTTCCTATAAGCCCTAGGCAGAACGAGTTTATTTATTTTTTCTGTTACACCCCCCCCCCCCCCCATCCCCCGCAATTCGTATTTTTTCTTATAACTTCCGTTTTTTTTAATTTTTCCTTTTTGTGGAGAGTACAGGCTATTTTACTGCCGGGCTTGCTCGACTGTAGCGTTCTATCTTGTTTTTAAGCTAGTTTCCTACTACCTTCCTATATTGGCAGTTTAATTCCATAAATTTAATACATTACTGAAAATTGAAATCTCTTGTATCTCTTGAAAGCTTACATACATATATTTTAAATAAAAGAGGCTTGACAATTTACCTGCCTACAGCTAGCCACTAGTAAACTTTAATGCATTTAATGATATGATAAGGTTCTACCACTTGAATTAATTTATTCACTTACGAGTGGGTGTTGTGCCACAATAGCGTGACGCGCGTGAAGAATCAGCAAAGCAGGGCCGCAGAATTGAACAACCATGGCATGTGTGGCAGTTGTAGGCGCTCATAATGAATCAAGTGGTAAGCATATACGATCTTAACTGCCATTTGCTAGGCTATTATTCAAATGAGCAATTAAAAAGCACGCGTTAGTGACGACATAAATTCCTCACTAATACTAATACTATATGTGCATGTAATAACAACTTCCTTATTCTAAACATATGCATCTATAGTACATATGCGTGCCATATAATGTGTATTAATTATAAGGAAGGGTGCAAATAAAATAAATTCATATTATAAAAAATAGTCAAAAATTGGAACAAAGCAAGAATAAAATTATTTTTAAAAATTAAACAAATAATATACATATGTACATAGAGTACATTACGAAGCGCTGAAAGTCTGAATGCTTTCGAGAAAACGGTGCTGATTTAAATAAAATCGAATAAAAATACGGACAAACTTATTTCTGCCCGTAAAACGTTGACTTTTATAATGCCATTCCCACCGCCCTTTTGCAAATCGTGTGAACATATTTAAAAAAAAATTTATATTCACAACCTTCAGCATATCAATATTTTGAATTCTTGGAACTGAATTAGATTTGTAATAGGTTAATCCATAACTTGTAGTGTAGATAGATTGTAATACCATTTTTATACTCTGTACGTGAAATGTACTTACAAGAGTATATTAGGTTTGCGCGAGCTGAAAAATGTAACAGGAAGAAGGAGGCGTGGCAGACCCCACAAATTATATATATATTCTTGAAAAGGGTAACAAGACGAGTCGATCTAGCAAGAGAGCAAAGAGCTAGAGACACCAAATTTTGCACAAAGGTGCCTTATGTGTGTACGCTGTGCAAGTTTGTTTTATTTTTTTGATTTTCCCCTCACTTCCGCCCTATGGGGGATTTCCCGATGAGTTCGTATAATCACCTATATCTCGGAGACCATAAGGCCACCAAATTTTAGTCCAGGATGCCTGTGTATTTTGGATTTTCCTTCCTTCCCCCTCTCCTCTTCTTTTCTATAACTCCCATAATTCTTGGAATTTCGAACTAAAATTTGGCAAGTACCTCCAGTTAGTGAAAATGTGTGTATGCTAAGTTTCATTATCATATCATTTCGTGATCAACGTACAGCCCAAACGGTAAAAGCTAGGAAGCTGAAATTTGGACTCAAGTTTTCATAGTGTAGGTGTCTACTAAGAAGGGATTTTGAAAAATTCCAGCTCCAAAGGGGGGAAACAGGCTCCAACGTTTGTATGAAAAATCTACAATTTTCATCTGATTAACTTAAAACTTAGTTTGTATACTCTCAGAAAAATGAACGTTTCCCCTACTAACTTTTTGTGTTGTCTGTAAAGTCTCCAAAAGGAAAAAGCACGTGCATTTCACATACGCCCCATTGGGCAGATAAATTTGCATAGTCGGAAACCCCAACAACAGTAGCAGGAGCAACAACAACCGCACGTTTTCAGCATGTGTCGAATCACAACTGCGGCGCAAAACTTTAGGGAACGTGAGCCCCTATCTTGGTGGTCGTCGTGGGCCTCGTGCTGGTCGACCGGGCCACTCATAAATGCGTCAATAAATTTACCGAGCGAGGCATGTGGCAAGGGTTTGGGCGCCTTCCAAGCTGGCCCACCGACCCTACAAACGCCTTAAAGGATATCCGTTGCTGCCTTGTCGTCGTCGTCATCGTAGTTGGTCGTACGCTGCGTCCTTCAATGCTTTGTTTGCATTTACCCGTACATGTAAGCCGAGCTAACTGAAGGAACTGTGTGTGCTCAGCCCGGCTATAGCTACGGCTATGGACTACCTTCTAGCCGTTGGCGTGTACACACACACACACGCACATAAAATATAAAATTTCGTGGCTCGACGAAAGTTTCATGCCGCAATAACAAATCAGTTTCGACCGGACAATCGCGCGAACCGCAGCACGAAAGGCTCAAAGCGGCAGCCCAAGACAACTGATAAGTCGAAAGCCAAATTAGCTACTAATTGAAAATTGAATAGGCGCTGGTGAATAAAATTTGAAAAAGCAAAAATGTTGGCCAAAAACAGCAGAAAAGGCAAACGTAAAAATTCGGTTATCTTCTCGATTGATCTGCCGCAGAATTCGTTTAGTGAGCCCGACAAATACTTCTTCAGGTAATGAAAGCACACACTTTACAGGACAAGACAACGACCGATAAAGGAATGATCACATTAAATGCTCGCATGTAATTAAAATCGAGTCTTTGGGCAAAGGGGAAACGTGCTTCTCAACTCGGTACGAGGACCACTTGACGCGTTGACCTTGCAAATGAATTAAATCCAAGCAAAAGTAAATTTTCATTCAATTTATTGCAGTTTTTGTTTTTTGTTGTTTTGTTGTTTTGTTTGGCACTACTCTGTGCCATGGGTAGTTAGCCCTTTGGCGCAATCCAAATAAAAGCGCGACCAACAAATTGCGTTTGGTCGTTGGCCCGCACGGTACCAACCTCAAGGCAGCCGAAAAACTAGTTACGGCTACACATTTATTCGCTGTCAACTTTTTTGGCCAACCACATAAATACAATACTTATATTATGTGCCGATTGTGTAAGTGGCCAAAAGAAAAGCCAAAAAATAGCGGCACGCGCGTGTTTTGTTGACAAGAACTTTTTGCGAGCGCCTAAGCTCCGCGTTTTGTAACTCAATTAGTGGCAAGTGGCAAAACTGACCTTGGACTTGAAGTGTGAGCAATTTTTCTAACTAAAATAAATCAAAATGTTGCTAAGTATTAACCAGATTTCCCTTGAACCTGCTGCTGACCTGCTAGCTCTTCAAAGGCCACATCATAGATGAGATTACTACGCATTTTAGCCAACACAAAAAATGTGTATATTTTGTTTATTTTGTGAACATTTGAAACAAACCAAAATTTCATAGATTTGTGATAACTAATTTGGTTAAAATAGAACCCAAACGAAACATTTCGTGTACCTAACGGTATGAGGCTATACTATTTAAGGGCAAATGTATAGAACAAACAAAACAGGGCATTGCAAATCCTACAAAGTATAAATGTATATTATAACGCAAGCATCCCAGAAAGTATCCAGACTCTCCTATATGCAAGAAGGGACAAGAGTGTGGATTTTGCTTTCCCACTATTAGTGATTTTTCATCATTCCTGGACTTTGTTTATTCACATTTGCCAAATGGTACACTTTTTTTAAATTTATTACAACAAACATTTGAAAAAGAAAAATATTAGCCGATTTATTAATATAATTGAAGATTCATTTTGAGACTATTTAATACTCTTGTCAATCATAATTGCTTAACACTAAATAATGAAATATAATTTCTGCTGCCATATTTATACCCTGTACCCAAAGGGTAAAAGGGTATATTAGTTTTGTGCGAGTTTACATGGAACACACAGAAGCAGGCGTATATACTATATATTCTTCATCAGGATGACAAGCCGAGTCGATATAGCCATGTCCATCTGTCCGTCTGTCTGTATGAACGCAAGGATCTCAGAAAGTATAAGAGCTAGAATAACCAAACTTGGTATCCAGATCCTCCTGAGCCAGAGAAATGACGGGTTTGTTCATTTTTACCGATGCACCCGCCCACTCCCCCCCACTCCCGTAATTCTTGGAATTTTGAACTAAAAATTGTTAGTCAGATCCAGTTAGTGATTATATATACGTATACCAAGTTTATAATAGGTTGATTATAGCCATATAACCAAGCCCAACCTCTGTCCGCAGCTGTATTTGTTGCTGCTTCGACATAATTATGTAATGTGTAATGCACACATACATATGTAAAAGTACACAAACACGCATAGACACGATTCTGATGTAAATGTTTGTATGGAATATTTTATATTTAATTTAATTAATTTTTTTAACAATTTTTTTTTTGTGGGGTGGCACAGGGTATTTAAGAGTTGAGCCTGCTCGAATTTAGCATTTCTTTCTTGTTTCAAATTAAAAATTATGTGACCTATACTGACTTATAGTTTCAATTAAAATATAGTAGTATAGTATACCCAACTGCACTTTGCCATTTTATGTGCGATAGCGTGAAAAATCAGGTCAGCAATTTTAAAAAGCAAATCCGTAAAAATTAGCAATGCTAATTGAAATTTATGATTTGGCAGGCACACCTTTCTCAAGTCACATGCAAAAGCCATTGAATAAAATGCACTGGAAAATTATGGCTAGGCAGCATTGCAAGAGGAGCACGAAACGACAATTTGCATAATAAAAAAATAACGACCTGCATATACTCGTAAACAACTCGGTTGGCATTATAACGCACACGCAATATTTCAAATCAAAGCTGTAGGAGTTACAAGCGACAATTGTAAGTTATAGATAGGCAGGCGATTTGCAAAGCAGTTAAATCGATTTAGTATGCAAATGATAAGGCATAGCTTCCGATGTGACCATTACGTGAAGTTTTTAATCAGCTTGAAAAAGTGTATGACCACCCTTGATGACAACAAACAGAACGATATGGCTCCTTGTTCTAGCCATTTCATTTAATTGCCATCAGAAAGCACGACCTTAGACACATGTTTTCCTTGGCAGGCACATCGTTGGCGACTATCCTTCACTCGGCCATTACTTTGATTGTTTTTTCATTGTTTCACTTTGAACTTACTGCCATAATAGCGCCATAATAATTCAAATTAGCAGTCATACAGGGACTTACTATATACACACTTGCACGATATTGGCATTTAGTCAAGGCCAGCAAGGGTTGAGTTCAGGATTCAATCTTATTGTGAGTTTACAAGTATATGGACTTTATACTCTGCGGATATGTTCAAGATTTTTGACCGATTGGTCCAGTGGTTATATAAAATATTGAAGCAAATGGTTTGTAATAGTCTTGGTCTGCTTGTGCATAACATGTTTGGTGTCATTTTTTTATGGTTAAAAAGTTCTCGGGGTTCATACGGACAAACATACTATAAATCGTTTTATCATATCATGTTGAATGTATGAAACTTTAAAATTATAATATCCCTCGGTACACATATAGGTACATCCTTAAATAATATATAATAACTTCACAGAACCGATAGCCAAGACTTTTTGCAAGAAAAGGATGATGAGAGTGGTGGACGTGGCTGCTGCCGATGCTGCAGCAAGCTCTGCATGCCCTGTCGTCGGTCTCGCTGTTCCCGGTGCTTCCGTCGCGGCGGCAACAAGACACCCCCTGAGGAACAACAACCAGTGCTCTCGAGTGCCAGAAGTAGCGCAGCCAGCACAGCGACCAAGTTCCAAATAATCGACGAAAAGAATAAAACAAAGTCAAGTTGCTGGTCCAAATTGAATTGCTGCAAGAGTTGTCGAAAGAAACAGCCACAGGCCATGACGCACTCAGGCGACATGGACGAGGCGGAAACGGCAAGTGCCACCAGTTCGCACAGCAAAATGGCGGCCACCATGCCAACGCAGTCGATGGCGATGCCACACACAGCCGGACCAGCAGCTCAGGGCAAATGTGGCCTATTCATGAGCAAAGTCTTTTGCTGTCGCTCCGTTAACAAAGTTGATCCCACAACGGGCGATGAGACGCATCTGAAGAAATGCTGTTTTTGTATACCCTGTCGGCGCAAGCGTGCCGCCCAAAGTGGATCTGTAGCTTGGCAGGATCCGGAGCGTGGTATAAGAGCAACGGATGCGGCAGTGCTGGAAGGCGCCACACCCGCAGAAGACACCTTGCCAAAAGCGTAAGTTACCGATGGACTAACTGAGATCTGGCATTTATTCTTCAATTTTTTCTATCTATAGGGGCTGCTGTAAACGTTTCCTGCAAAAGATGCTTTGTTGTCGTAAGCAGCCGCGCCGAGGATCGGATGCACGACGGCAGAGCATCAAGGCACCGCCCACTAGTGAAGTAAGTATTAGACCCGGCATTAATTATGATGAATATGCGGAGCATGCATTTCCGAACGAAACAGTTGTAGGTGTTTTTTTGTCAATTACTTCAATTACATTTTAACACAAATTGACAGATAGCCGCAAAGTGCAGCACGCCCGGACGGTATCACCTTTTCAGTCATCTGATCTTAAAAGATAGAAAAGTTTAAACAAATAAATCACACGATTTAGACTATTACAGCAATGGCTGCAGTATTAGAGCTAGCTCCTATAAACAAATAAATGTTGTCTTCTTTGAGAAAAAGGAGGTGCCTACTTCTATCAGGCCGTGGTAGTGAGTTGGTCATGCATTTAGTATGTGCTATACATTATTATTATTGTTGATTTTATATCTGTGGGTCTGTGTGATATAAATCGTTTATTCCATGTCGTAAAGGCGCAGCAGTTCAATAAATTCGTTTTTTAATTCTTGTTTAAACACCCGTATAGTAGCGAGTTTTTCCTTGTAGACAAGGTGCATAAACATAATTTTCTTTTCTGATTGTTTTATTATTTCTGCAGGACACTCGACGAAAGCTGCACATTGATCTCGTGGAGTACACATCAAAAATGAAGGGTGCCATTCCCGTGCTGCCTTTATATTTGGCCTGGCTATGCGCCTTCTGCAATGTAGTTTTCCCCGGTCTGGGTAAGCCAAGACACCATTCGAAAAGCTCTGAATATTTATTAAGAGGGTATTTTTTTCAGGCACCCTACTATCTGGCTTGTTTTGTCTATGTGTGGGAATTCCACGCTTCTCCCAATATGACAGCGCACGGGCTCGCATCGGCTCCTTCATAATCAACATTATTGTGGCTGTGGCTCAATTCTTTTGTGTGCTCTTCTGCTTTGTTGGTTGGGGGTGGTCTATATGGTGGGGCACAATAATGCTTAAATGTGCAAGTGAGTGCTTGCTTTTAATATCCAAAATTACATTTTTAACAACCTTTTTCATTCGCAGAGAAACTTAGCAAGATTAGAAAAGTGGAACGCCTAGAACTTGAGGAGGAACAACGGCAAGCGGAATTGGCAGCTGCTGCCGCAAAACATGTGGCACATCCTGAAGTGGAGACGGCGAAAACATAAATTTGACTTCCTTGAATGTAACTAGTTAGAAAACCACTTCCAAATTACTTCCAACAGATACATAGCTTAAAAAAAAAAGTAGTAGCGAATACTTTCGAAAATCTTCCAGGAAGAAATGGGGAGACCCCCCACATATCTTCCAGATATTTGTACATTCTTACAAAAATGCAATACTGAGACCACATTTGTGCTAGAATGATAGCTGATTAATAGATCATTCGAGAATATAACTAAAATTACTCAAATATTAATAATAAGGAAATTCCATTAAAGTGCACTTAATCGTAAGCTTTCAGATTTCCCATTTTGTAAGCTAATTCGTGTAAATATATATTTTTGAATATGTAATTATTAAATTGAATACAAAGGTTTACAAGTAAAATCACATATGTATGTACATACATTTTTTGCAGGGTGAATCGGTTTTTTATTTATCACAACGCATAAGAGTTTCTTACCTCATGAAAGAAACCTCCTAGGAAATTTTCAATCAAATTAAAATAATATCACAACAGATTCTTAAACATTATGTTATCACGTTTTTTCTCTTGTTAAGCGCTGCGCCTATATCCCCATATATGTATTTATACACACATACATATGTATAACTTTCAAATTTATACACCAAAATACCGTGCATGAAACTTACCTGGACTCATATTTTTTTATTTTGCATACTATATACATACATATGTATGTATATAAAACTCATTCATACTAATTGTTAAATTGAAATTATTCACTGTTAACTCTTGTATTTCATAGCAGTCGGTTGAGGTTGCACCATTGGTTTTTATAGGTGTTATGTTTGCTTCAAATATTTATTCAGTACAGCAAAACACAAAACAAATACATATGTAAATATGATATTCACAAAACAAATATGTGACACAGAAACACTGTTGTCGATATATACAAATATATATATAAATATTAAAAAACAACATAAAACACTGATGGTAACGGTTTTTATGTTTTCGTCGCGTTTAGCATGAGTGCTTGCTGTTAGTGAGGAGAGTTTTGGTGAAACCGAGTAGTCCGTTATTATGCGGCTCACGTGGGTATTATGATGGGACAACACCAGCGTATAGGTCCGACGTCTGCATTATGTATGGAAAAATTTAATCAACTCTGGGTCACAAGGACTTGGTTGTCAAGCAATATTATAAAATTTGGCTTTACTTCCACTGTGAAAATATTTTATTTTCGATGGCTGCAAACAATCGACTGTGACTACACTTATCGAGTATATGTGATTTAATCACTATGTTGATGGTGGTGGTTCTCGTTAGGTATCCCATCGCTATTCGGCGAAACTGACAGCACGTTTATTGCGCACAGTTTAGTAAAATCGAGATAATTTTGTCTGCAAAATGGACGATGAGGCAGAAACGTACAAGCTGTGGCGCATCCGTAAAACCATAATGCAATTGAGTCACGACCGCGGTTATCTTGTGACCCAGGATGAGTTGGACCAGACGCTGGAACAGTTTAAGGAAATGTTTGGAGACAAGCCGAGCGAGAAAAGACCGTCACGTTCCGACTTGATAGTCCTTGTGGCTCACAATGATGACCCTACCGACCAAATGTTTGTCTTCTTTCCGGAGGAGCCGAAAATAGGCATCAAGACAATTAAAACATATTGCACGCGTATGCAGGAGGAAAACATTCATCGAGCGATCGTTGTGGTTCAAGGAGGAATGACGCCGTCGGCAAAACAATCGCTGGTGGACATGGCGCCCAAATACATACTTGAACAGTTTCTGGAGTCTGAACTGCTAATTAACATTACAGAGCACGAGCTGGTGCCGGAGCATGTGGTGATGACAGCGGAGGAGAAGCAGGAGCTTCTCAGTCGATACAAGCTAAAAGAGAACATGTTGATGCGCATACAGGCAGGCGATCCGGTGGCACGTTACTTTGGCCTCAAGCGTGGCCAGGTTGTGAAGATCATTCGCTCTTCGGAGACAGCAGGTCGGTACATATCGTACCGCCTGGTATGTTGAGTTTAGAATTTAAGTGCATTGTAAGACATTGAGCCAAGATCGTTCGAACATGTAGTATATTTTCATACATACATATACTCAATAAGTAATTATTAACCGATTTCACAATAAATGTTTTTATTTAGATCTTGTCGTCAAATTACATTTAGTTTAAGTAGCACATTTACAGTTCAGTTGGATTTGCAATTTCTTGGTCTGTAGGCGACTTATTACGACAGTTTAAATAATCTTTTGTATAAACATAGTAAAATAGTTAAAGCGCTATGGATGAACTAAAAACTAAACTAAATAAGCAAATTAAATTTTATACAAACTGTTATTTTATACAAATCTTATGGTTAAAGCGTTTCTTGGTTCGGGTTTTGCTGCTTATAATAAAATTAATTTTGATGAACTAAAATAATAAATAATAGAATACGTCAATTAGATCACACAGTTGGGTCTTTGTTTTTCAATATAGTATTTGCGAAAAATACGCAGTACATTTCAAAAGTTCTTGTGAACCAAAACAAATGGCACAAAAGAGAAGCGAAAAATAGATGATTCAAAATTTGGGATTTGTTGGTTAACATTCATACCATTTAATAATTATCTTTTTGGTATTTCCATTTATCAGCAGTTTTCACTATATTTGAAAAGTATTTGTTTGCTTTGCTTATGTTTCTAACGGACGTTACGATTTTCGAAATTTCAAATTCGATTTACAAATACAGTTATTTGTTTACATATATATATATTTATATATATTTTTTTTATTTGCCACAGTAATTTAAACATTTTCAAGAACTTTATAGAATTTTTTGCACAAACTATTTTTTTCTTTTTTTAATTTATGAACATCATGCGAAATGCGCTGTGTGCTTCCTTTACAGACAAACTCGACCCAATTTTCTAACTAAACTATTTGAATGCAACACGCACATTATATTGTAAGTACATACACACAAATGAACAACAGGGGCCGCAGAGTTATAAAACGATTACGAACATTTGTATGTACGTATGTTACTATAAGTATAATCTCCAGTCATATGGGTTAACATTGGGCGCCTTTCTAGAGCACACATTTTAAATCCAGAAACGCAAGCATATGTTTATTGTATAACACATTTATCTTTGGCGCCACTAATGTCCACCTGCTCCAGCTCTCGTGCTATTTCGTGGTCGTCCTCAATACTAATATCCGAAAAAAATACAATGGATTAGGTTGGAAAATTTATGTTCCTTCTCATCTACTTACGCAATTTCTTGATTGTGCAAATGTTGCACCAATTGATCTCGTTTGTCCACGATTGCCACCAGTTCCTCCAAAAGCAGACGCTCCTTCTCACGTTGCGCTTCCGTCTTACGCCAATCCTCCACAGACTGTGCAGCACGCAATTCTTGATTTAGCATCGTAAACTTACGCTCCAGATCTTTCTCTTGTTCGCTACGAAAGTAAGGGAAACGTTATTCAAGCTATTGAAATAATATTGATGATGCTATGGTTATTCACAAAAAAACGTTCTTTTTGGAAGTTGTTCATTCATTTATTGATAATTCGACGGCTACTCACAGAATGTTAAGTTGCATTTGCCGTCTCAGCAGGGCATTCTTCTTGTTGACCAGCGTGAACCATTGGGAGAGCAGTTGCTCCTCCGTTTCTTCTGTCTCTGCGAGTACAAAGTAATCGATGAGTATAGGGGTTTAGTAACAATCGTGCTATTAATTATAATAACAATGTGATTATAAGTTATATAGAGCTATTAAAGCAAATTTTAAATTAAGAACTATTATACATTTCGTTGGACATTTCGCTGCTGGCTAAAACAAATGCTTTGCTTGCGGCTGCAGGCAGAGCGAAGAATTTGTGATTAGTGAGTGGTTTTTGTTTTCTTATCGTTGCGTATAGTTGGTTAGAGATTTGCAAAGAAGTTAGAAACAAATCCAAGTGAATACATTATTTAAAACGGCACATAGAGGTAAGTTCACGTTAGAGTGAATTTCAATGTCTAATGCTAACAAGCGCATAACACAAATGTACAACAAACAAAACACAGAGATGATAGAGCGAGCGATCGAACGAACGAGCGAGCGGGCGGGCAGGCGTGAAGCGTTGGCGTGCTGTTGGAGCGGCATTTGGCGTAAAGCGGTATTAACAAACTCATTGCACTCTACGGTGGAAAAGGAGGACGTTGCACTTTAGCACTTTACCGCACTGACTGCGTCTACGCTGCTGCTGCTCACGACGCTTGTGGCGATCGCGTCGCCGCCTTATGGAGGCGGCATGCCCTGTGGCTGCCACGGCGACAGCATCTACATCGTCATCGCTAAAAGCTTGCAGGTTATCACAGGAGGATTGCTGGGATGAGGCAGCCGAGGCAGAGCTACTCAACAGATGGCTATAGGGCACAACATGATGTACATGATGGCCACGATGAATTTGATGCGGATGGTTTGAATGATGGCGTTCGTTTGTGGGACTAAGCGTTGGATGGAAACAGGATTGGGAGCGTGGTCTAGCAGGCGGTGTACGTTCGGGACGTCGCCTTCTAAGCTGCTGATTTTGTCGATTTTCATCATCGCCAGAGCTGCAAATGGCATCGCTGAATTCATCATCATTATCGTCATCGGTGGTTGTACCCGCACCGCCTGCACCGCTGCCGAACAAGCTCTCATCATCTGAATCGAGCAGCTTAATACGTATGACGTCACCACCACCAATGCTATTACGTATTAGCCTAAGAAATGGATTTCTACTCGCTCGATTATTACTTGGATTGCCGCCCATGACTGCGCGCAGTTTCCCTTCCAGACTGCTCGCCTTTTGATCAATGGCCTCCTGTTCCCGTTCTAAGGCTTCCAGTTCGGACTCAATATAGGACAGCTTATCGCCCTGAAAATCAGATATTAATGCGAGCCCAACTCAAACAGTAAGCGACTTACCCTCTTCTCGTGCTTTGGTGAAATGCGTTCCATGACCGCATGAAACGAGTGCAACGGACTGCCATTGGCGCTGCCGTTTCCGTATCGTTCGCTTAATCTATGACTAGGACTTAGCTTATTGCCATGCTGAAGCAGTTGCTGTTGTTCAGATACATCCCGCGGCGGGGTTATCTTCTTCGTTGGCGAGTCGCCAAAGAACTCCTCGCCATTAGGTATAGGTGAGATGGTGCGCTCCGGTGTGTAGTTAAAGCGCTTGGATTTGGTTGGCGTCGTGGGGCTATCGACACCATTGCTGGGCGCATGCTTGCTCCGGGTTTCCAGTATCAGACGACGTGCTTGCTCGCGTAATCGCTGCTGTCGATCCTCCTGTCAAACAATAATCAATCAGTAATAGAAAGGAAATCCTCTTCGATTCAAATAGGAAAAAATATAATGTGCAGGAACAACTTATCATGCAAAGAAATAAAATGGAAAGCAAAAAGCTTTGCCTTCCTGCTACTTACGTCGTTCACATCGGTGCGTTCGTTGCTATTGGAAATTTTCAATTTTTCCATCATCAATTTGGCTTTTTCGCTCATTTCTTTGTGGCGCATTAAAATTCGCTACAAAAATCATAAAAGGAAATAAAAAGAAAACAAAGCGCCAAACAAACAGCGGCAAATTAAATTTCAATTGAAAGCAAAAAGCACTAGCACTAACAAATTAATGCTATCTACAATAAAAATACCTACTTTCTAAGATATTATGCATTTA
This sequence comes from Scaptodrosophila lebanonensis, assembly GCF_003285725.1. Taxonomy (NCBI): domain Eukaryota; kingdom Metazoa; phylum Arthropoda; class Insecta; order Diptera; family Drosophilidae; genus Scaptodrosophila; species Scaptodrosophila lebanonensis. The sequence goes on from NW_022060529.1 coordinate 576,791, forward strand.
AGATCTGAGTAATCAAATGCTCAAATGATTATAACAAGAACAAATAATGTACATCACGGGCAAATTGAAAAGTTCTGGGACAAAAGAAGTTTAACAATGTAGTCCTCATTTTTCCTCATTTAAGAGTATGTGTCAAAAAATCAGTGAAAGTCTAGAAGGTGATTAAACAATAATAGTGCTCCGATTATTAATCAGTCAGTCAGTTAGTCTTTGCCTGTCTAACCGAAGCATAAGCAAACCTGAATTTATTGAAAGTTTTAATAGTTATTCACTCAATATATTCTCATTGTCAATTAAAATCCTTCATATTATTTTCATATTTTATTTTTTACAAATACTACAAGGTGGTTTCCAAAGTAAACAGGTAAAAAAAGTAAAAAAAAACAGAACAAATGGTTTTTTCGGCAAAATCAATTTATTTCATTCAAAATAGTCTCCTTCTGCGTCAATACAGCTTTTTGCACGATCCAAAAGCATGTCGAACGAGTGTTTTACCTCGTTGGCCGGTATGGCCGCCAGTATGCCGGTGCAAGCCTTTTGAATGGCCTCTACGCCTGCATAACGCTTGCCTTTCATGGGCAAATGCATTTTTCCGAAAAGGTAGAAGTCGCACGGGATGAGGTGAATACGGCGAGTGGTTACATTTTTTTGTCAAATAATCGGTCACAATCGTCGATCGAACGGCGCATTATCGTGCAACAAACGCCAACTTTCATTTTCTCGATATTCGGGCCGAACACGTCGAATACAGCGCACCAAACGCTTCAAAACTCCAAGGTAGAATACCGCAATACCATTTCCATCAATTTCAATGATGATTTCGGCTGATTTTTGATGAATTCACGCAGTTTCGATGATCACGAATTTTGATTGGCCCACATGTTGATCGTCATTTATGTCCTCACGACCACTTTGAAAACGTTGAAACCACTCGTGCACTTTGCTACGGGATAGGCAATCATCGCCATAAACTTGTTCCATCAAGTGAAACGTTTCGGTAAAAGTTTTACCAATTTTAAAACAAATTTTAATGTTGACTCTTTGTATGAAGCTCATTTTCGCACCGATAACACAAACATACTGACACTTAAAACGCAATAACTTCACTTCCAATCGATGAAATGTCATGAAATTCTCACTGGACAATCGATAAAGAAAGCAGATTCTAACGCACCAGTCGACATATAGATAGCGCCACCAGGGGGCGCTAGATTCAAAAAGTCCTGTTTACTTTGGAACGCACCTTGTATTATTCACTTTAGATGTAATGTTAAAGGGAGCTACTTTATTTTGATTTGTTGTAAGACTGCAAAGGGATACTTTCAATTTCTAGATACTAACACTAGTCATTAAAAAGATCCAACACCATTTTTCGTACTGAAAGGACCCCATTGTTTTGGACAATCGATTAGATACTTTGATCTAAAAACTGCAAACTACTACTTTAACGTAAAAACAAGGCCTAATTAAAAAGAACAAGGCTTGCAATAGCTGAACGTGTCTCAAGCTAAAGCTTAAAGCTAAGCAACAACATTCCAATAAAAACACTTGAGTTTTTTGTCCTCTCGGTACTCACATTTGCCGCAAGAGGATCCAAGGATGTGGGCGACGCAGGCTCTTTGTTGTTGGACTGATGTTGCTGCGGCGCCGTTGTTGTCTCGTCACCATCGACACCGCCTTCCAACGTTGACGGTGGTGTCTGGTTGCCCAGTTGGGATGTGGGCGTCTGATTTATATGCTGCGATGCATTTATTGAGTTCTTATCCTTCGTAGGCGATAAAACTTTTCCCAGTATGCTCTTCGAGCTGGACAGTATAAGGTTCTTGACATCTTTTTTGGACGTGGGCGACAGCTGTAGCTGCTGCGCTTTATCCAGCCCGAATATGTCTTCGTCCAGCGAATTCTGATGCAATAGTTGGGCCTTCAGATGCGAGAAATTGAATAAATTCTGCGATAAATTGTCCGATTTGTAATTGCCAATAACGTAACTGGACTCGTCAGAGGTGGGGCCTACAAATAGATTGTATAAATTATTAGTTCTGCTTCTGGTGCTGTCTGTATCTGTGGTCTGTCATTTGCGCTTACCAATTTGCTCAATTTGCAGCTGCTTGCCAGTAAAATGCGCACGCAATTGATGCAAATACGTCATCACAGCCAATTTGTCCGGCACCGTGAGCAGATTCATGTCACGCGGCTCAATCACACGTGGTATTCCAAGCGATTCGGCCGCATCGAACGCAATTCGGCAATTGCCCACCACATCGTGGGCGCTCAACTTTGACATATCTCTGTGGACCGACCATAAAGAAATGAAACGTTAAGTCGAAGTTCCTCCAAGTTTATAAACGATCATCTTTCGGACAAGGAGGTCATAATATTTATTTTAAATATTCACTTCAAAATTAAAAACAGCTTTCATAGCTACTGACCAAATAAAAAGAAGTTGAATGGTACAGTCTTGAATACCCTACTCTTCGTAACATTGATTCACATCGAATACACCTTGTTGCAGCAATCGTTCGTACGGAATCTATATAATATAGTGTTACGATTTTTATGAAATCCCAGATTATAGCAGGACGTTTCGAAAAAAATATATAAACTATTTTTATTTTGATGTAACTTCAGATGGAAACCAAAAACATAAAAAAGAAGCTTTTCGTTAGTTGAAAAACCTAGTTTTTATACCCTGTACCCAAAGGGAATTTTGAACTAAAATTTGGTAGTCATCCATTTAGTGATTATATATCCGTACAGCACGTTTCATTATGATAGGTTGATCAGAAAGAAAGTTATAGCCATATAACCAGGCCCAAGCTGTATCCGCAGTAGTATTTGTTGCTGCTTTGATGTAAATGTATGTATGGTAAATTTTATATTTAATTTAATTAATTAATAAATTCTAGTTGGCTTACTAACCCATATTTCTTTTCAGTTAAATATTATTCAGGTTACATATATAATTTCATATTTTTGTTTCGAAAGGAATCATATCGTCGCCCGAAATTAAAAGACTGAGGAATGATGTTATATTCAATTTTGACCAGAAACAGAGATCAGGCATGTCGCCTCTTTGAAATATATACTCACATCAAATCCGGCACGAAGTGATGTATGATTGCACAGAATGCCATGCCATTGCGCCAGCTGGTTGTCAAGTTTGTAACTTTAACATTGTGATAGTCTTTGGTAACCTCTTTGCACCACTCAAGCAAATCCTGCCCAGGCGTATTCTCCTTCAGCACAATCTTCTCTACAGGCTTCAGGGTATTGGCTGAGCTATTATTAAGGGGCACGTTCTCATAGCTCTTTTTTAATTTTAACGGCTGTAACTCGGCTCGCTTGGCGCTCGAAAGTGCTGATGAATCCTTGTCCGTTGTTTTGGTTTGCTCCGAGTGTAATGTTGTTGGTATTGGGGCTGCGACTGTGACTGCGGGCTGATTGTTGGCTTCGCTGGTGCTGGTGCTCAATGTGACCGTCGACTGCTCAGTATAGCTTTTGTGAAGCCCATCCATTATGGGTGGCACAGTTGCCTTCATTGCCAAGTTGCTCTGGCTTTGCTCCTTGTCAAAACTGAGCGCCTTGCCTTTGCTTCGAATCTCTTTGGGCTTGTCTATGGGCGCAGTCGCATGTTCTATTGGCGTAGAGGTTAGCACTTTACTGAAGACTTCCGGCTGCTTGGATTTAGGAGCTGGTGTTCCACTTCCTTGCTCCTCAGGGGCATTTGTTTTTGCAGGTGTACTGACGGCCAAAGGTTGCCCCCCACTGGGGGTTTTAAGGGACTCATCAGCATCAACTAGCGTAAGCTGATGTCCCGAAGCTGAAGATGATTTTGTAGTTGTTGTTGTTGTTTCTACAGCTGCTGTTGCTGCATCGCGATCTGCTTCTAATTCAAAATGCAAATGATTAAATGGTTCGGCCAATGGAGTTGGATCTTCGGATAAAGAAGGTACTACATAGTTGATTTTTTGGTACAATAACAATCAAAATTGGAGCAATATTTCATAGAGTTACACACACAAATCATATAGTTAACATGGTGGTGGTGTTGTTGTTGAAGTGGTTGTTGTAGCAGTTAATTAATTGTTGTTGTTGTTGTAGTATTGTGGGTATTCATATTAGGGCAGAGCAAACATACGAAGAAACAAATAAACAAAAGAACAAGAAGTTTATAACACATTGTTTAGTACAAATATTTACATAGATACGAGTAGGTAGGTAACAAACAGGACATACTATATACTTGTATTGGCCACTGACTAAACCTATAATGAAGAGCAACTTACAATCCATACACTTAACATATATAAAGCACCCTTTACATTACGATTTTTTATCAATTTAGTCAGTGGTTAAGCTGGTAAACTGGCAAGTAAATTAAATATAATCCTTTTTACAACAACTTCTTAATATTAAGACACTACACATATAGCATATACTACACTGAATAGCTCGTATACATGGATCTGGGTCAATGTTGTTATTAGTTTTACAATCTTACCAGTTAACAAGAGAGTATTCAAAGAAATAATTCAGTCATCTTAAATAAAAACACCTCATCAAACTTTTAATTAATCTACTTTTATCTAAATTTGTATAAACAAAAGACCTAGATATTTTTCCAGCTAATTGTTTACAGCACCAAATATCGACTAGAATGTTTTCTACTCATCTTCTTATTATTTTATACTACAAATCATGTAAACAGAACTAAAAATATAGTTGTAGAGCAATTTTATTAAGTAAGACTTAACTATTTATAATATTAAGTGCAGAAGGTCTAAGTTCAATTTTAAATTATCGCTCACAGCTATTACGTACACGTATCTAATTGTTATTAGTTATACTGACAACGACACATTAATACATACTACTAGCTAGTTAGTCCACAAGTACACAATCGAGTTAATGGGTATATGTGTGGATTTTATGAAAAACTAATTGACTTACCACTCAATGGCGTGGGCATGTCCATACAGCCATTCAAACTCGTTGTCATTTGCTCCAATTGTTGTGTGTAGCCGTATAGGTGATCTGATAGATCGCCCGAATTCTCCAAATCGGGTATGTCTTCCAAATCATCGAGCGGCGCAACATCACAGTTATTGTTTACTGACATAAGCGAAACAACGCTCTGCATGTCCTCGTCACTGGAAAAATTTATAAGGAACCCATCAACAATAAGTCAACCTATTAATAAATGATGTTGATGTACTCACGTGGCCTTGCCCTCGCGCAAGAAGACACAGCTGATTGTCAGTTCTAAGTCAGCGGCAGTTATTTTCCTTGAGACTGGCTTCAGGCTCAGCGTAAAGCTTTGTGCCGTCGACTCGATGCTGGCATATTTTCGCATATTGATGCTCGCGTTGGCCAACACACGTTTCTTGCCGAGGGGTGTTATCTAAATGGAATGGAAGAGAAGAAATATTCAATTTACCTTTGGTCAATGGGCAATCTGCATAACACACCCACAAACCTCTTAACTCAAATAAATTGAAAATCTTCAATAACTGTTTCCCATTTATCCCCGCAGTTGACACAGAAGCCCATGCCTCATCCCATTCCATTATCGTCATCATTGTCATTGTCATTTATGGCAATTGCCAGTATACTAGTGCATTGAGTAATTGAAGTGGCATGAAAATACGAAAGTTCTTGCAGTCGTCCCATTACACACAATGGATTTTTCAAATTGAGTTATAAAAAAAGCGTTTCAATTTAAATACAGTCGAGAATGGATATATTGGCACTGATACATTTTTAGTGAAAATAGATATATGCACTATAAAATTCATTTCACTTTCTAGGTGTTTCACTAACACAGGCTAAAGCAATTTTATCACAAACATAAAATTTTTGTTAACAACTTTTAAGTTGATTAAAAGTTAATAAAAACGTGACCATTATGAATAGAATGCTTCCAACCGGACTAGACGTACGTCTCTTCAAAAGTCGTCTTACTTTGTCAACAAAATACATAGTTTGTTAATTATATTCAGATACGTCATGCTTATGATTAATATTCATGAAATTGTCAGAATGAAGCATAAGAATTTCCTTATATTTTGGTTACATTTTTTCATTACAATAACTTCGATTGCACATTGATAATAAGCACATAAATAGTTCTCCCCAAGTCACGATCACGCGGTCATCCCTAACTCGCACGACAATTTGGCAAACTGTAAACTACACACGCCTCCATGACAATGCGTTACTTCGTCTCGTTCGTAATAATAATTTATTTTTAAATTTCTTTGCATTGAAGGAGGGTGAACAAAATTGCAATGGGCGTACGCTATTATTTACACACACTGTTGTTTCTTCTCAAGATTTATGGCTAGCGGAAGTTTTAGATGACGTCAGAAAAGTTCATGGAGCCCCAACAAATGCAAATGAAGTGAAAGTAAAGTGGGTGGTGGCATTGAAAAGGCAGAAAGCAAATTGCAGCCATTTAAACTGAATTTTTGCTTGGCAAAAAAATTTCTTTAAGCTAATTAGTTTTCAAGCGAAAAGTTGTCGCACAAAAAACACACTTGTAATGGCCAATCAGGACGTCTTATCTGACGTCTTATTGAATCATTGGGGGGTATCATTCCTCCAGTAGCCTTTTACCATTGCATAAGCCTGGACATAAACCACATACGAGTATGTAGTTGGCAAGGCTGTGCCTTCAAGAAGAAAATGGCTTGCTACTCGTCTGTCATGACCTTTGCTAGTTTGCGTGCTGAAGTATAATTGAAATGATTACAGTTGTTCGGCATGAACCTGAACAGGCGGCCCCACTGGAGGCCTGCACCATGTCATCGGCACGTTGTCGTTTTTTTCGAAGCTTCAAGGTTACCGTCAATGGCATAACACACACATATACCCCCACGCACCCACAAACATTAAACTTACATCTTCGATGACAAACGTCCAGTCCTTATCCTCCAGTTCGTGAGTGCGCGGATCCTTGAACAATGTAACCGATATGGCGTGATTATCGGGCACAGGCCAAGATATATTACCGACCAGCGGATTCATCATATCTGGTTCCCAGGGCAGCGGCGCGCTGGCAACACGTCTGGATCGTCTGGTCCACACTACGGACAGATTTGAGGGACGCCTACAAAGTGCAAAAATAAAATCATGTAATTAGTGATACAATATGAAGTAAAATCTACATATAATTAAAACATGAAAGTTTCAAAAGCTTAGCTAGATGCTCGTTAGTTTCGAATAACACACTACAAGTGACAGACAAAACTATCTTGCAGATGCATTTGGCTATCTACCCTTGTAGTTGTTGATGTTGCTTTAGCTGATGTCATTGCCGCGGGGCACGAGCGCTCATTTGCTGCAAAACTTTCGCTTTCATGCTACAATTGCCATAAAGAAGCAAACATACAGATGGCATGATAGAAACTGGGTCAGGCGGGTTATATTTATTTGGGCGGGTGTAAAACGGCCTAGTTGTGAGCCACATTAAATAAACATGCCTACATTTTTGCCTCTAATTGGACTTTACATTTGCTGCCATTCGAAAATTGTCTAGCGCAGAATTTTTACCCAGAAGTCGTCGTGTCATTTGCTTCGTTAATTGAAAGCGCGCTGGCAGACACTTCACAGACGGCAGAGTACTTTTGCGAAAAGAGACCCAACACACACACACATGCACATACACCACCCACCCAGCACACACTCAGTGAACGGTCACATAAAAGCAATAACCGCACATTTTTTTTATTTGTCCATAAAGAGAACGTTTATAAAAACGAAGAAGGGCAACAATAAATGATAAGGCTGCGAAAGGGCGAGCACAATTTAAGTTCATTGTACGGCTCGAGTCGTTGACAGAAGGATAAAGAACTACAACAACAACAGCAACAATTCAGCCATATCATCCAGCTTCATGTTACAAAGTATCTTCAGTTATTTCGTTATTCTTTGCTGGATAAGCACTGAAATCTTTTCATTGCGGTACAAAAAAGTAAAAGAACTTAATTGTTGGACCACGCCAATTCTAAAATACCCTTTTTAAACGTTACATAATCATTAAATATTAGAATAATTACAGTTGCAGTTTAACATGAATAAATGTTATTTACTTACAACTTATCAATTAGTAAACAAATCAAACAAATCTTTAATAAAATCTATTTTGTTTTCGAATCAAGTTTTATATTTGAAAATGCACTTTGATCGCCGATCAGGGATTTTTGGCCTCTGTTTTTTCTAATCATCATTGAGCCTGCATGATGAGTCGTAAGGCGAATAACTGATCATGATAAGCGAAAGTATATTCCAAGAAAGCGTTTCTTACAAAGTGTCAAGAACTGTACTCTTAAGGAACTACTTGTACGTAACATATCATTCCTCGAAGTTCTCTTGATATGTCTGTCTGACTGAGATTTTCTCTCAGTCTATTATGTTCAGTTTCTTGATTATTATATTGCTATCCAATGCATTTCTTGTTTGGTTGTGAAAGAAGTGAATGATCCTAATATTAACACCATAATCAAAATCTACAGCTTAATGTACCTGCCTTTAATAGATTGCAGATACATATACGTTATCTGCAGAGTAGTTGAAATGCACAATAAAAATTACTTTAGACAGAATGTAATGAAGAAAAATAATGTCATTTTGATGATAAGTTAGTCTACTAAGCTCCTAACCACCGATCTCAGCACCTTGCCCATTGTCTATGATGCCCCTGCCATGCGCCTCCATAATTTGCGGGAGTTGTCTGAGCTTTGTAATTCATTCGAATGCGGGCATCTCGCTTTTTCCTTATCGATGCCGCTGCCGGCAACCACAAGAAGCCAATTTGGTATGCATGTAAAAATTTGCAGGAAATGCCAGCTCATTCTATGCTCCAGCTGCGGCTGGCCCCCCAATCGCCGTCATCGACCCACAATCAACAGCCTTCATTGTAAACTTCTCCATTTTGCTTCGTTCTGCGTTTAATATTTGTTTGCATTTTTACAGTTGCAATTTTCAATCATTTTATCGCTATGGCCTCCGCTAAATATTCCTTTAATTCATGCCACATGGTGCTGGCATGCACGAAATCAAACAGTGCACGTCGGATTACATCTAAAGCATATACGCTCAGAAATAGAACATTTATCATTTTTGTGCCCTATAATGATTTAGTTTCTTGTGTCGTAGGTGTTTATAATCTTTGGGCGAGGCATTTGAAGAAAACTATTTGAAAGTCTATAAATTTTAATCTTTTGAATAAGTCACCCGCACAGCAGCTTCAGTTCAATAAAATTTATTGTACGGGAATGTGGTTTTAATGTGTTTAACGATATTAAAATAATACTGCACCTAAATAATTATGTAGAAATCAGACCTTTTGATCTGATACCTTTCATTCTTTTACCCTTTGGGTACAGGGTATAAAAAGAAAATAATTTAGAAAATTAAAAAAAATCATTTTCTATCAATTTATTAGTAAACCACATCCTCCTGGCAGACCTTATGGGGAGGGAGCTGGGAACAAACACGGCCTTAAGGCTCAGACAAAAATATGGAAAGAGGCAACCATGCAAGGGTACTCCACCTGCATTATTACAATTTCATAAATTTCTTTTTCAATTTTCTTAATATTTTTAAATTCTTATAATTATTGTACACATACTACATACATTATTTTGAGGTCGAGGCACCCATGCAGAACATACATTTTTTTAAATTTCTATAATTATTGTACACATAAATAGGTACAGAGTATGTCAAAAGCGAGGCACCCGACTTTAGCTTTTCTACATGATTATTTGGATTGCATGTAGAATTAAAGTACTTCCATATACATATGTACATACACATAAAATATATGGAGATAAAAAGTACATGAAAAAATGGAAAGTTCTAATGCGTCGTAACAATTTCATTCCATGAAAATGTCTTACCCTCAGACCAGTCCATTGCCCTTCACACCATATGCAGACATTGGAATTGGTCGACGGATCAAAATGATTCTCCAGAAATCAATTAATATTAAAATTAATGCAATAACCAGACAGACAAGACGGACAGACCCCACATGTGCTCGTTGAGGCACAAGACAAATGAAGCTCTATAAATACAATGTAAATTATTTATGAACTTTTCTAGCACTTGAGCACTTTTGAATTGGTTGATGGGTGAATAAACAAACACATACTACACAGTAGATGCAGACAAAATTTAAAAATAAATTGACCTAAAGTAGTTTGTACCGGATCAAGGAACCACTGCCAAATATTTCCTTCTGCACACTCTGTAAAAGCACGTCGACGCCAAGCAACATAACCAACTGTAAATCTATATAATAGTACACACATCTTATTTATTTAAGTGTTTACAAATAAAATTTAGCATTGCTTATCAGCTCAAGCTTTGTGCATACATATATATGTATGTATATATGTATAGAAATAAACAAAATGGATGCCGTTTTAGATAAGTTTTGTTTGAAATTTTATATTTGTAGGGGCCAGGCGTGCGTTGCGAAACACTCTCGAAGGTATTTGTAGTTGGTTACGGTGTAAATATTACAATAAACAATGGCTCCATCGTTAATCTGCCAAAGTGGATTTGAGCAGTTGACAAAATTTTAAAAAGCAAAAAGCTCGCAGTTCGTCTGAAGCCAGTAACCAAAATCTGACAAATAAAGGGTCAAGTATATTTACTACAAAGGATAACTTGGAATGTTCATAAAGTATCTGTCGCCTGCGGCTAGACAAAACTCATTAAAAGTTGTTAAACGCAGCTCTCGGCCCAGTGCACAAAAAGTTGAGTACATTTGCATTCAAGACAAAAGCAATACGTAAATAAGTAGTAAGTATATATAGTATAAGTATATATTTACACTAAATGGGGGCAATCTTCATCAACAGCGGGGCCACAAACAGTTTAAGTGGACAACTAAAACAGCACGATAGCCCATTTGCATACATAAAACGCTCCCATTTATGCGTCTAATTAGGTTTTCAGTCTACACGTTCGAGTACCGTATGATAAAATAAACATATTGTTTTGTTTAGAGTTAAATGTTATACGTTTTCTAACACATCAGCACTTGAAATAATGCGGATAATGGATTGGCTCATGGAATTGAAAACAAACGTTCAAATACTAACTTCAATTAATTAATATAAAGAACAAGGTAAAATTTAAATTAATAAGTATTTGGCGAGTTGGTATCCTCTAAAGTTTAGAGAGTAAACTATTAGAGTCAAAACTATTTAGGCTTAAATGAATTTGGTTTCACCGTTTTAAGTCATTTTAAAGATAATTACATTTCTGTTAATTTAATCTTCAATCTGCAAGTGTAACTTAAATTCATTATAGAAAGAAAACAATATTTTATTTAATTCCAAATTCTTAAAAAAGCCAAAATCGTTTACATAAGCATGATTAATGAAAACATATTTTCACAATCACTTTTTTGGTCCGAGTTAGAACATAATTACATAAATATACATATATATTTATTTGTATACATATATATGTACATAAATATGCTTAAAGAACGACAAAGCGACGAGCCAGAAATGACGAATTTTAAAAACAAATGCCAAAGCAATATGTGTTTTTGTTTAGATATTTGTTTTCGAATATTTTCAAAATTAGTTTTTCTACATTATGCGACGTATTTTGGTGCAGTATTTTAAACTAATCTACAAAAAATACAACAGCACTGCCAACAGTTTTTACACCAACCGATTCGCGTGCTGCCGTTGCTCTCACAAGTTCAAGTTCAGGTAAATTGCTTGAACTTACATACATACATAGATACCAGCGATAGTTTTATTTATCTGCGTAAACTAAATATAAGTATACATATACGCTACGCTGGACAAGTTTTTTGAATACACATACATATGTATGTATAAGTATATTTGAATACTATATGTTTGAAATCTTTCACGAGTCATCGCACGTCGCCCACACCCGATTCACGATCGGAAGCAGCGATCTACTCTGATGACTCTGTATAGTCGTCAAAACATGTCAGTGTGGGCGCATTTGGTGTTGAGCGGATTTCTTTAAGGGTGACATTAACAGGTGCTTAATAGTTAATAATGGGAGGGTAGTGCTAAAACGACAGTCAACACAGCGCATAGTGTTGGTTTAGACGTTAACGGTGTTGTTGTTGCCCTTGATATAAGGTGGTGTTTATTATGGGCTTAAAACATTTATTGATCTGCCAAAAGTTTACGCACTGAGCTCATCAAGCGTGCCAGGTGAGCCCGAAACGCTACAAAGCTGCCAACTTGCTGGCCACCTAAGCAGCAAAACACTGATAACACCCAAGGGGACTGACGACTCGATTCTCTAGGGGCAATGAACGCCCTAAGGGACAAATAAAACAAATACACGCCTTGATGCTACCTAATCAAAAGCTTCAACATAAATTCCATGCTAGCTAGAGCAGTGAATTGTGGAGCGGGTGTGACAAAAGGCCACCCTTCAAGCTAGAAAACAAATTGGAAAACACAAAATAATCTAACAATTTGATGCGCTCCGTTATTTTTAAAAAGAAAAATATAAATTGTGCGGACCGATTTTTGATGCAGCCTGAGTTTTAAATACTATATTTGCTTTATATAAAACAATTTTCATTTTAAATACATATATACATAAACTATTTAAAGCTGTAGTGTTTAACATAATAATATATGATTTGATTTTAACATAATAATATATATCGAAATATTTTTTGAAAGCAACCTGGTATTTCCTTATCTCTTCTACAATAATTGTAGAGCATATGTAGCGATCGGTTTACATCTTTTTGTTTTAATTAAATAGTCTTATTTCGTTCTATTTATTTCATTTATATTTACTTTTTTAAGCTCTTATTTTATTCAGGTTTCAAATCCTTTAAAAAGTATTTTTATCGCGATTTTTAATCGAAGATCTTTCATGTTTTCTTAGCTTATAGTACAAGTAAAGGGTATAAACACAAGTATAAAGCAGAGCCATGTTGCCATGAAGGGCAGTATAGCGACATTGCGACGTTCGCTCGGTCTTATTTGATTTCGTTTTAATATCACAATAAACACAACCACTTCCTAAGCACGCTCACACACACACAAAACTTGATTAATATAATGCACATACATATGTATATATGTATGTACATAATACACATTACACGCCAGTTTATCGATTTTCATGTTTTATACACGCCGCAATGAAACGCAACGTGTCCGTAAGTATTCTCATTGTCGCAGTCGCAGTAGCCGTCGCTGGCGCTGTCACCGTCCCTGTTTGTGTTGTTAATCGATCGATTTTGAGGCAGCAGTTTGAGGCAATGTTGCAGACGCAATATCATCATGGACGCATATAAAAATTCACACCTAGCAGTCAGAAAGGCGACCGACTGGTTTTACTTTTTGGCACATGGCCCACACACACTGCAAATACACCCACATAAGGCAGCTAACCCAATGCGCCGGCATATGTACAGCAGAGACGAAGAGAACCTCCCTGTTATCCTCTTCTTCCTCTTGGTCTTGGTCGTAGTCTCGTCGGTGTCGTCATTGTCCCTGCAGACATCAATTACAACTCATTGAGTGCGGCAAATTGCTGGAAAATGAATTTTCCGCATGCGGTGGTGGGCGTTTTGTGCGCATTGCTCAGTTTTTCTGAGAACTGCGAGGCGGCATGGTATACTATATTTCTCAATGGTAAGTCGTACTCAACTTTCTAGTGCGAAGCCTAATTAGAAATGCCAAAAATTGCGTGCAAATTAAATTGTTTGTCTAACATTTTGGGGCGCCAGACATAAACACAATCAGGTCGAGCCAGACAGATCGTATTTACATACATACAACTATGAATGTATATATGTATGTCCATTACCTTTATTCAAATTGCCGATTTGTTGTGTGAGTCACATTGTCCCACCCCTTCTGATTCCTCCTTCTCCTTTTCTCAACAACTACAGGTATTAAACACAGCCGGCGTTTGTTCAATGCTAAAACAACCCTTAAGTCGTCGGATTGAACCCTCCCAAGTAAACAATAACTGCTGCTCGCCCCCTATCCCCCGTCCACATCCATGTAACCACTTTGAACGCTCCTCTGTGGTACGTTTCTTGTTTTTGGCGCAAAGCAACGCAAGAGCCATTAACGGTTTTCAAATGTCAATAACATTTGCAGCTCTTTTATGTGGCGGCGGCTCAAATGCAAATGGAGTGGACTGCTCCATTGCAATGCCCAGACCGAGCTGTTACTGTAATGTGTTCCCCACCGAGGTTTTCCTTCCCTGTTTGTCGATTTGTGGCAGGCTCAAGTGACATTACCGAGCACTGGACTTGACTGTGCCCTTGAGAAGGATTCACAAATGTGACGGCTTAGAAAGGATATCGAAAAGCACCCAATTTGAAAAAATATTATAAATAAATAAATCGTAAATCAGGACTCAACTAAACAAACAAAAATATTCCATTTGTTATTACAAAACTTTAATTTCAAAAGAGTTATGTTGTTTTATGGGGATCGCATTTATTTTTCGAGTTCCAGATCATTTTTAAAACAACATTTTATTTAATGAGTAGTTACAGACAGAATTTGAAAGAACTATTTTTGATATATACAAGTATATTTATATAACTCAAAAATGTACTTGAAAAGCTTAGAATTATATCAATTAAATAATAAATGCCTTCCCTTTATACATATGTACACATACAACATAGTCGTACTATATACTATAAAAGTAACTAGATTTTAAAGACTTCCACACATCCCACTTTCTATTAATTAATTTTTAAATTTTTCAACATCTTGTTCTATGTATGTATATACATACGAGTATATTCGAAGTATTGTCTCGCCTTAAAGTCCAACAATATCCATAACGAGCGATGATTTCATAGCCATATACTATGCATATGTATAGACATGTATAGTTTATACAAAAACAAATTATACATACATATGTATATGCTATGTACAAAGTGCGAATACATGCATTTGTTATGATTTTAAGTTAATTTTACTTTATGGCAACGTTTCAATTTACACATTTGCGTCGTCTGATACAGAGGCTCAAGAATTGATTGGCATGTGTGCCAATTCATTTAAATTGTTTTCATATTTGCTATGGCAATGAATTTGTTAAATTTATATGTTGTTGTAACAAGAGCGCGAGAGCTCATACCTTGACTGAACTTATCAATTGCCATATTATCAGATAGATACATACGCTATAGTATTTCAATTTCGAAATTGGCTCAACCACAAAAACCTCTTACAGTAGTAGGCACAGCAGTAACAAAAACATATGAATACAAACTATACATATATGTATGCATATGGTATATAGTATGTATGCCTATTACTGCACTGTCTGCCAACTTTTTCAGCGTTTTAGCCTACAAAATAACTGACAGCAGCTGTTTGCTCAATTTTACATGTTTCGGTTTGATATTATCTTTCCAATTTGCAACTCATTGAGAAACCGCAATTGTTAGCACTTGCCGTTTGCATTATGTACTCGTAAGTAAATGCTGTTGGAATTCAAACTACAGCATGCTACCAAAAACATATAGTGCTCATGATTTTACAGTTACATTTACAAATTATAGCTGCTTTCGTGAGCAACTTTTTAGAAGACTATTCAGTATTCAGAGCAATTTGGCGATTTTTCAGAATTTATAGGTTTTTTTGAGTTTGCGAAACTTTAGAAGTTTATTGAAGTATTAATAAACTTCTTTCAAATTGATTCACTATTTAAATAAGTTTAACTTTAAAATCCTCTCGATCCAAATTATTGTAATATGTGTATCATATTTCTTTGAATATTGCATAGAAACAAAGAACATACATAAATGACGCCTAAGTCAATAAGTTATCGTTGTGGCTTGTGGCTCTATATAGTATAAGCTTAAATTTATTCGGAAAACGCATGAGAAGATTACGAATAGTTTCCCACATTTTTAAATAGATGTTAGTGCAAATAATGAGTCTGAGCATAGATGATATTCCGCTTTCTGTTTTTAAGATGTTGATAGCTTCTAAGATGGCTATACATCTAATTCTGTTTTTACACGGTCGATTGGTTCCAGAAACAACCGTTTAAAAAAAACATTGACCATATGCAAAAATAGAAAGAAATATATATGAAATTTTTAATTTTCAAACCGTGTTATATCAAAATCGTGCAAAAAAACACCGTGTAAAAACCGAATTAGGTGTATATCTGTTTATATTTATTAATTGTATTTAAAGTGTACAAATTTTATCGGGTTGCAGAGTTTTTTCATTTTGGTGCAGAAGAATATTAACTGTTTTCTTGTCAAAGCGCCAAAAGCTGTTAGTGGCTATAATGCCTTTATTTGTTTTTATGGCGTGTGATTGAATGAACAATTGTTTGTTAATATTGACTTTTAACCATAGTACGTCACAAATTTGCAGCTGATAAACATTAAATATAATCATCATAAAAATACATTTTTATGAAATACATTTCTCATTATCTCTCTCTCTCTCTCTCTCTTCTGGCTTTTGTTAATGCATACATACGTGCATACATACATCTGCTCCCTAACAAATAATTTCGATTGCGTTTGCTTGCCAAATTGGCGACTTTTCAAAGTAAGAGCAATTTATTTTTAAAAGCTGAATGTTAGCTTTTAATTTCGCTGCCATGCTGTATTTTTGTAAACAATTTTAGCAGCGCAAGTGAATGTACTATATAGATAAAAATGCTGAGGCCGACACCAAGAAAGAAAATTCCATCACCACCCAGTGGCGGCTACGGGTGGTGGCATGTTCGACAGATAAAGGCAACAAAGGCCGTAGTTCTTCGATAAGCAGCTGCCGACTTAATCATTTAAATTCAGCTTGCATGCACACTTACATATGTACTTGTATGCACATCCAAGAACATATTATGAAGCCTCAACAGGAAGTGCAGACTTACAGTGAACGCTTGGAAACACAACTTTTGGAACCCAAAATAAAAGCTAACTCTCAATTGAGTTTGTATATCAATATTACGTAGTACTACATATGTATATTTATATAGCTGTAGCAAATGTTAACATTAAGTCGAATGATTTATGTTCAATACAGATTAAATAATATTTCAAAAAATATATTGGTATTATATTATATTATTTATTATAAGTATTATATCTGAAATTTAAGTAGTCCTACGAACTGGACGTACAAATAATTCGAGTTTTTGCAAGTTGGCCTGTAGTTGTAGAACGCCAATAAATTTATGGGTAAATGAATAATTGTCTATCTGGCCATATCTTAAGTTATTCTCTTTCTGCGAATACCTATTGTAGGCTTATAAAAGAAGCCGAACTATGTAACACAAAACATAAATTAATCGGACGAAAGATTATAGGTTGCATGTGCAGTTGTTGTTGCGTATTGTAAAAATTCTTTCCACTTACCATTTGGCGGTGGTTTCCAGACGAAGATCATGATACGAGGCAGTGAATTGAAATTTCGCCGCGCGTTTGTTGACTCGTTGCAAACGTTTCCACACACTGCCCATTCCGAGTTTAGTTTATAAGTGCAGGGGCGGGCCGAGGGTAAACGATTTTCGTTGTTGAGTTTAGAATTTGGTTGCTTTTGTGGTTACAGTTTATGCTGCACCCAAAACAAGTCACGAAACGGTTTAGTTGCAGTCCAGTTACGAATATCGTTGTTCTTTCTCTGGTTGTTGTTGTTGCTGTGCGTGTTTAATGATGAGTATTGCTTACAAGTTGAAACACACAAACATATGCCGCGGACATCACCAACGCGGTGCTTTTTGTTGTTATTTTTTTATATTATTGTAGTTGTTGTTCCCGGTGTTTCATATGTTTGCCATACCCGCTTCTTTTCTAGCTGCGTTTTATTGTTGTTCTTCCGATTTAATTAGCAGTCCGGCGACGAGCTGCTTATAATAAAGTAAGCGAGTCTGCCACATATGTACATACGTACATACATATGTATGTACATACATATGTATGTACATACATATGTATGTATGTGTGTAGCTATAGTTTCAATGCTTGTCAAATTATTTTGAATGCTGTTAAGGTGACTTTTAACCGCTCTCTTCGAGCACTTGCTTGGTGTGGATTATGTCCAAGTTGTTGTATTGCACATCATCATCATATTATTCATTGCTGTGTTTAAGAGCTTTTGCAAATAGTATCCCAAAATTTGGGCCATTTTAGGGGCTCTTGATGGTGCTCAAAGGAATGTTCAAACGATTGTTTACATAAATATGTTTTCACAAAATTCATTTTGTACAACTTGTTACAAGAAAACAAATATTTAAAAAAATGTTTGCACATTTTGTTCCCCTCCGTGCAACACACTCATTTCCTTCTCTACCTCTCAGTGACAATGAACAATTTATGGAAGAGTAAGAACAATGCAAATTCAAAAGAGACGCAAAGCAGAGCATGCAATTTATTTGATGCCTTTTGTTTTGAACCAACGAGAGGTAGGAAGGAACACTGGCAACAACAACAAGAACCGCAGCAACGACA
The DNA here is from genome assembly GCF_003285725.1 of Scaptodrosophila lebanonensis. Taxonomy (NCBI): domain Eukaryota; kingdom Metazoa; phylum Arthropoda; class Insecta; order Diptera; family Drosophilidae; genus Scaptodrosophila; species Scaptodrosophila lebanonensis. The sequence continues at coordinate 595,278 of NW_022060529.1, forward strand.
GCAGCGGTGAATTAAAGCTACACAAGCAGACGATGGTCCTTTAAAAGACTATAAATAAAATGAGCAGAGGCGTTGCAAGGTAGGAAAGAGCGGGCAGGGTCAGGCCAGGTAAAAAGGTGGCAGGACAGGTGCACAGAAAGACACACACAAATACAAAACTGTAGCCGGCTGGCTAGCTGAGTAGCAAATCAACAATTGCAAGCTTAGCAATATTGAAACATGATTCATAACGTTTATACGCACATCAGCAGTGCTGGATTTTTATTAAGGAACACACACACTTAAAAAAGCGAGACAAACAAATTAATTTTAAACAGTTCTCTGAAAGCCCGTCGGTGGCTTTGTTGTCTGCAAAACACACACACATACAGTCTGTAGTAGTCATAGTATGTGTATGTGCGTATTTTCATTCCGTTTTTGTGACCTTTGCTTGTCACTTTGTTGCTTGTCTTTTTTATTTTTCACATTCAAATGTTAAATTTAACAAACGAAACGAACTCATTGCTATTCTTGTGGTGCATTTATATAAATAAAAATATCCATTTTATTCGCAAAATTCGCTTTTTGTCGTTTTATTTTGACTCCGCGTTGTCATTGCCTCGCAAACACACACAAACTACACACGCGCACACACAAATATGCTAGCAAATATTTAAGCACAATTTTTTATAGTTCAAATATGACGTCACGCTTTGCTGTTATTTTTTACACATGCAGATACGAGTTTAAGTTTTGCAACACCATGCACATTTTTAATTACACACCATTATCTTCTCCTCACATTACAGCACCAACGAAAATATGTGTTATTTTATTTTATTTCGCCCTGCGTTCGCGTTCTATGCGCATTCCACTCCGCTCGACGTTCACAACTAAATTGTTGATATTATATCGATATATGTATACTTTCGATATTTTTTACTCTTGGTCACACTGCAAGTGGGATGTGTCACCAAATTCGATGGCTTTTCGACTAAATAAATCGAATAATTGTTTTAAACCATGAATGGTGTCAAAGATTTAAATACTAATTTACGGTCAACAACAACAAAAAGCAGATGAGTTCTTACAAATATGCTTTCGATGAATGTAATTGACAGTAATTGGGTTCGAATATATGTATGTTGTAATCTTTTATTTATTTTTCAAATCAGATATATAAACTTAAAATAACTTTATTACGTACATGTAATTTATGAACCGTTTTCAAAACTGGAATGGGCAAACAATTTTTTATAGATATCTGACAGAAATTAAAATCTGAAAATTAAGAAATTCGATTCGTTTTTTTTTTTGGAATTTAAACGCAATTTGTTACAATTTATTTAAATTTAAATCATTTCTTTTAACATTAATTACAATTAATTAAAAAATTAAGCGTGCAGCAACGGCTGTTTTTTTTTATTATTATTATTTTTATTGAAGATGCATATGATCGTTTATAATTGGGCGTTTTTGAAAACGCAAACAAGAGAATGCTTTTTTTATTTAATAATCGAATGCAAAATTGTGATTTGTTGCATTTATGAATTCTATAATGTAAGTGTGCATGAGTCTCTAGATGCGGCCGTGTTGATAAACATGGACGTGGCAGTGGCATAAAGTTATTAAAATGTTTTTTCCTTTGTAGAAAAAGGAGAAATGTTTAAGTTTTAAAAAGCTCGTGAGGAACAAGGACTGCTGCTTAATGTGCGGGCACTATTTAAATATATAGTGTGTTATCACATTATAGACGACAATTTTAAATTGATATATAAGTAAATAGAAGCACAGAACGCAAATATCACAAATAATTTGTCAATGAACATTTAAAAACCATAAATAATTATAAATTCTTCTCAATAATCAATAAATGCGCAAATCATTCACAAGTATTATTTTTGCCGACGTTGTAAAATTGCTTTTTTTTTTAATTTTTATAATTGTATGTATAATTTGCACACCTAAACTGCCACGCCCATGCCAACAACAAGCCTTCGTCTCACTGTCTTCTAAGATTTCTTATTCAGCTGTTGGTTATTTTGCTTACAAAAATCTTTATACGCGCGCTCAGATTCCTCATCCATTTCGGGATCGAGATCTAAGTCACCATCGCGTACATCATCGTAATCGTCGGCATCACTTCCAGCATCATCCTCGGCGGCCAAAAAATCGGTTTCCTCAGCAGTCAGCTCACGTCCATCCGGGCCATAAAACACCGGTTCGTCACTCAAACGTGGCGGCTCCGGGGGCTTAGCCACAGAATCATCATCGCCACCAAGAGCATTGGACACCTTACGGCCCCAGTTGTTCTGCTGCAAGGCAATTACACTAGCGGCCATGGGATATTTACCTGGCGCCTTTGCCTCGACCGCTTGCAATGATGAAATGATACTCTGCATATCCTGAGGACAATCGACACTTAAGTCATATCCAGCAAGCTTCAGAGTCTGACAAATGCAACGCACATTCTCGGCAGATTCGCGATCCATCAACTGACTCAAAGAGTACACAATGTTCTCGGCAATAAGTGTTATACGTGCATCATCGCCACGGAGCTGCATATATAACTCAGCCAAGAAAAGAGCCGTCTCCCGAACCTTCTGCTGTTGCTCCGTGGATTTCATGTACTTGGCCACCTCGGCCTGATGATAAACAAGCTTACACTTGAGCAGCGTATGGAACAACGAGTCCGGCTTGAGATTCAACATATGCAATAGATTGTACAATTTGGCGCCCATATAACGGAAATTGGGTTGCTCAATCGATTTCTCAAATATATCCTCCATGGCAATCGACAACACATAGTTATTGTTCTCCATACCATCAAATATGGTTAGGAAGCGCGATGCAATTTTATCGAATTGGCCAGGATTCTGATTAAGGCAATGAATGACAGTATCGAGATATTCCAGCGCAATGGTTTGCATGTCCGGATGTGAATTGGCCGACGAAGAGGCTGCTGAAGCCGATGAAGTTGATGGTTGCGGCTGTGCCTGCTGCTGATGTGACTGCGATTGAGTATGGAAATACTGCTGCTGTTGCTGCTGCTGCTGTAGTTGTTGTAATGAATTATTAAGATGAGCATGACGATGGAATTTGTGTTGCTGCTGCTGGTGTTGTTGTTGCTGGTGTGGTGTATGACGTTGGTGTTGTACCTGCTGTTGCTGATAGTAATTGCCCGCACCGCCATTATGAGCCTGCTGCTGCTTGTTGCTAATATGCAAACGTGCCTGTACCGAATTTGATAGCTGTTGAATACCATTATTATATTGCTGCTGTTGCTGCTGGTGATGATGATTATAATGTTGCTGTTGTTTATAGCCATTTACATAGCAATGTTGCTGTGAATGCGATTGTGCTTGATGCTGATATTGCTGAGGCAGCTGCTGCTGTGTCGGACCACGTTTTCCACCCACATTGGCCGCCTGGTTTGGCACGAAAGCGGTCGCACTGGCCGAGAGCTTAGATTGCGAGTAGCCGCCTGCCACTTCAGCCACTAGTGGCACTTGGGCTTGAACGATAGGATTAGGGTACCCCACAGCTGGGCTGGGTGCATAACCGGAAGCCTGATAGGCAACGGATCCTGGAGCCGCAAAGTCGCCATACAGTTGAGCATGTGGCTCCATAGGTAAGGAAGCCAGATGGGATGGCGCCCCAGCTGTAGAGGAGCCTGCTGCTGCGTCCAAATTGGGGCGACGTAACGACTCGTACTGATCGTCCGGTTGAAAGGTGGCGCGACATGACATGGCGGTGGTGGTGGCGGCGTCGTCGGTTTCAAAGACTGCGAAATGAAACAAAGCATGAAAGAAATTTTGTAATATATGTATATACAATATACATAATGCAAAAAACAAGCGAAATCGAGAGCAAGAGCAATTAAAAATGCAAATCACATTCAGGCTCCAAAGACGCCACTTCGGTCACGGCCGCGGACATTTTGTTTCTTGCCTCTGTAACACTTTTATTCGGAGCAAAATTTTTCTTTTTTCAAATTTTCACACTTTAATATTATTTTAATATGACTTGAGTTATATGTACGAAAACGTCCACTGTCGCAAGAAATTCCAATTACTTTCGTGGCCTACCTTGTTTGTATCTTAATTAAATTTTTCTCGTTTGCTTGCGTCGTCACCTTTCGTTTGGCTTTTGTTGCTGTCGCGTTGTCTTCTTTTTTTCGTATTGTTTTTGCCTTGCTCGTGCGCTCTTGAGTTGCGAAAAGAAAGGCCGTGTGTTTCATTTCTTAGTAAAGAAAGGGATTACTTGGTGAAAGATAAACTTACCTATTAGATCTTCACAGGGCCGCCTATACTTTTGCAAAATTATTAACAAATTAATTAAATACCTTTTGCTCTTTTCACTAGACTGCGGTAGTGCGCAGTGTTGCCAGTATACGGATGTCAATACGCAGTGCTACCAATACCCGTGGATGTATCGTTGTATCGATATTTAACGATGTTAAACCTTTTTCGAATACGCGGGAACTCTATTAAAATATCGGGGGCCAAATCAAATTTAACAGTTCCAAATGCTCACAAACAACATATTTAGCTATTTTAGTCGTATTTCGAAAAAAGAACACAAATTTCGGAGCAATTAACCTCTGCATGAAAAATTCTTAGACTCTTGATATAGTTTTTTTTTATTAAAGCAAAGGATTAACTTTTTATAGCCTGTACCCAAAGGGTAAAAGGCTATATTAGTTTTGTGCGAATGTATGTAACACAGAAGGATGCGTGGCAGACCCCACAAAGTATATATATTATTGATCAGGATAACAAGACAAGTCGATATAGCCATGTCCGTCAGTCCGTCCGTCCGTCTGTCTGTATGAGCGTAACGATCTCAGCAACTACAATAGTTGCCCTAGGCAGATCGAGTTTGTGTTTTTTTTTTCGGATACAACTTTGTGCTGCATACATACACGCATATAAACACGCATAGACACGTTATGTATGCTGTTGAAACTGTACATAAACATGTATTCTATGTATGTATTAAATAAATTGTCTTTATTAATTCAATTTGTTTAATAATTTAAGTTTTTTTAATAAATTAATTTTTTTTTAATTTTTCTTTTTTGTGGAGAGTACAGGTTATTTTACTGTCGGGCTTGCTCGACTGTAGCGTTCTCTCTTGTTTTTTAAAAGCCTGTTGAGAGCAAGGGGTTTTAGCATTATTAGCCGAATTTTAAAGTATTGTGTATTCAAATCTTAACGAATTATAGTAATACAGTTCTTGCATACAACTAAAAATTATCATAAAAGTCCACATTTTTTTATATCTTGCAAATTAAATGTTTATCTGTTAACTAAATACTTATTCGTTGATTATTTCATTTAATGTAGATCAAACAACAAACAAATTTTTCGAAGAATGCGTATGCCACGTTGTCCAACAGTTTTCAAACGCCAAAATACATCCTTTGTGACTTAATTTGCAGGAGATATCAGACGAACGCGATGAAATTCTAAAGCAAAGGATCCAATTGATGGAAATGCCGCATTTACAATGGATAGCTTCTTTGTTGTTGGTTTTTTTTTTTGGGGGTTTTTTCGAATGGATACTTATAAGCATTCGTTGTTGCAGACAAACGCACGCACAGACACATATGTACATGCATGAGAACATGCTGCATGGTGGTTCGTCCATTTCAGTGCAATGGGTATGACATAACTCCAGGAGATAACCTAAGCGACGCTTTGAAAATATGCCAATGGTGTGTGACAGCTCGTCTCGTTCGATTTGTGGCCGTTTTTTTCTTCCTCTTTTCAGCTGTTGCGAATGCTGTGTCTACAGATGCTGTCGATTCAGCATAAAGTAGAGCTTCGTAGAAACTTTGTTGTCCACCTGAAGTCAAAGTGTGCGAAATGTAATGGCTATGTTGTAGTGTGTGTGTGTAGATATACACATCTACGGAAGTTCAACGTTCCTTTATCGCGGTCTATTGACATACTGCTGCAGTTGACAAGTCAAATGCCCCATGGTGGTTCGTCCATTCCAGTGCAATGGGTGTGACATAATTCCTAGAACTACCTTGAGAGATGCTTTGAAAATATGCAAATGATGTGTGACAGCTCGTCTGGTTCGATTTGTGCCTGTTTTCTTTTTCCTATTTTTTGTAACTGTTGCGGATGCTGCGACTACAGCTGCCATAGTTTCAACATAAAGTAGAACTCGGTAGAAAATCTGTTGCATACGAGCGGGCGCCCGCAGCGCAAATAGGAATTTGTCCACCTGTCTAATGGCTATATGGTAGAGACGTGTGCAGATATATGTACATCTATGGTTCAACGTTCCATTATCTATCCACCTATTGACAAACATCTGCCGTTGACAAGTAAAACTCGTTTTTGGCAATTTCTTTTTTATATGAATATTGCTCATGTCAAGTTGTCAGTCTTGTGGCAACAAAATCTATGCATCTTATGCAATGACTTAAAAGGGTTTCGAACATAAGTATGTCACAGAGGTGAGTGGTGCTGAATTGATTATTTGATCATTTTTTGTAATTTAAAAGAGATAAATCATAGATTAGGGCCAGAACAATTCGCTGAATAACTAAAATTAAATAATAATCAGATAAGAATAAAAGATATATTTTTTAGTTAGCTAATAAAATACTTCCCATTGTAGATATTTTATTGGCATTTCATACTAAAGTTCAACTGAATTGTACAATTTCAAAACTAAGTTCTAAAATCTATTCGTAGACATAAAACCAGACCATTTCCCCCATGTTGCAACATCAACTTACCCCATTCAGGCCATTACGTGCAATTTTGCAATCATATAACAATTTGGAAACAGGGCTTATAAATTTCACTTGTATAACATGTTTGTTTTTATTTTTCCTCGTAAGAAAGTAATCGCGACCAATTTATAATTTATCTGACTACGTGCGATTTTGCATTGCGATAGCGGCTACAGACGGACAAGTAGCATGTAGTCTAACTTGTATTCTAAACAAACGAAAAGTGAAAACAACTAATTAACAGTAATGACTGCTAATATCTTTAAGCATTGATTACGTTTTAATCACTAACAAGAACGTGAGCAGGCGAACATACAAATTTGCGGTGTTTACTAAAGTGGTGCAACTTGGACGCTACCTGCACTTCTAATGAATGGGCATGGGTACTACCAAGGGTGTTAAACGTTTTCAAGAAACTATATGTGCGTTTGTGTGCGTGTGTACAGTGCCCCGATAAGGCGGCAGTTCTACGCACGTCGACTTTTCAATTATTTGTATAATACATACAAGTATAATCCTTTGATGCATTCAAATACGTGTTGCTGATAAAGCCAGCCAATGAGACACATTTGGCAACTTATCGCCAATAAAAGGGGGAAACATATTAACATTGTACTATTCACAAGAAAACGGTTGGGAATTGTGGCTGAGCGAGCATCAAGAAAGTGTAGGCCAATTGCATTGGCAGTAAAGAATAAACAAAACATTAACGCAGTTTACGGAATCTCATGCTACGCAATGCAAATTAAATATGGAAATGACAACTTTTTAAAAAGGTTCTAAAACTCTCCGATATATCCTCCTACCGGAGAAGTTTGAAGTGCTCTTAAAACGAATAATAGTATCTAAAGTGCTACCAACAAGAAGTGATATTTTAAGGAAACAAAACAATTAATTCAATTGTCACAAATGGCAATGACACAGGCGAACTCTACAAGCGTGCTGCAACAGCTCGAGGCTGCCTTGAACGTGCTGAATCAATTGTGCATTGGTTTCGTGACCATTTGGGTTAGTTGGACATGTCTTCGCACAGGACTCCAAGGAATAGCTTTGCATGCCTGGCTAGTGACCTTTGGCTTTTGTTTCCTTATGGCCGAAGCCATGATGTGCTTCTACGATGGCAATTGGTTGACGTTACGTTACACACGAAAACAAAAGACGGCTACGCATGTGGTGCTGCAGCTTTTGGGCGGTGGCATGGGCGTGGCTGGCTGTCTCATCCAACTGATTCGAGATGATTTCACCATTTCGGTAACAGTGCATGCGCGTCTGGGTTTCGCAACATTTGTGCTATGTCTGATCAGCTTACTGAGTGGCTTGCTTGCCGTTTTAGCCCGCTCCATGTCCCGTTGCTGGTCACCATTGCTCAACAAGACGGTACATGTGGTTCTCAGTTTTGGCACATTTGTCGTGGCCATGTTGGCGCAATATTACGGCTACACACAGGCCGGCATATTCAAAAGCCAGGGTCAAGATTTTGTTATTCTCATTCAGGTAGTTACATTGGTAATGATGATCTTGACTTGTATAGGGCCGATGAAGTCCCTTTATTATAAGTTCGAAAGCATAGCCAACTAAATATGCGGATCACTAGTATTACACATAGTTCCTATTACAAGTAAAAATAAGTTCAAGTAGTAATAAAATGTGGTTAAATTTTATCAGTAACAACGAAATTGTATTCCTCCACGGTCATCGAACTTTCTAATATTTTACTAGAAAGCATTTTTACATATTAAACGAAAAGTATTTTTAAATCAACTCGTTTCTATGGCAGTTATGTGATTTAGAGGTATTATATTAAAGCTTCTACGCGATAGCCCTAAAACTCTAGCCGGCCAAACGATAATAGCTTTTTGAAATAAGATTACAAAAAATTAAATTTTAAATTAAATTTAAATGTCTATAACTAGCTCAGGGTACTGAAAGAAACTATGCATGAGGAATATAATCAATCCTCTGACTTAAGCTTCAAAATATAAAGGGCAAGACCCCGAAAGGTCGAATTTACAGCCACAATAAAATTTATTGACAATATGCAACAATAGATACGTCGTATATATGTATATTGTTTACACATATACGGACATTGTACATATATATTTAGGTATTTACATATTTGCTCAAGGCCATAAATTTTACATTCTAAAGTGGCTGCAACATTTTACGAATTCCAAGCAAAATGGTGTCCAATACCAACTTCAAATTCAAGGTCACTTATACTATACATAGTACATGTGCAAACAAAATGTATTCATACACATACATACATATTTACAAATACTGATTTACACAAGAGACACAATTCATAGAACGAAAGAATAAACTGACAAAATGTCATGCGCATTTTTTCGATTAAAAACGTAAGAGAAATGATATACTTGTATCAGGCATATTCTTGGCTTGTCAGCAGCAGCTGCTGAGAAGTACACAGATTAAAATCGAGAAACGTATAACTGCTATGGATAGCAGCATTGCCTTTATCAGCGGATTTTTATTTAATGCCCCACCTACCATTATTACTGTTAAAGTCGCCAAATAAAAAGGTTGTTACCCTTTAACTATGTTTTTTCTGTCAACATTTTCTTGCTGCCAGTAGATATCAGCCACAGAATAAATCTGTAGGCTAGAATAAATTTAAATTTCAAAATGAGATGTACTTGAGATTGTTTGAAAATAATGCTTCTGCTTGGCTTAACCTGGCATACCGATACGATCTGCAAAACATATTATTTGAAATAGAGTTTATTATACATTTAATCAATAATCTATATTTTATGAAATTGTCGAGCTCGAGAAACACCGCTACCAATTGTTGAAATATCTTGACAATTTGATAAGAAGAAAGCTAATCGATTTGTCATATACTTGTATGATTTTTTTTTACGGCCTTACTGCAAGAAGTACACATTGTTGGCCTATTCATAGTACAATAATATCTGATAATACTATGTAAGCCTGGCCAGACAAAAGTGAAGTGTTCCCCTTGTAGCTAATGCCGGTAGTATTTATTTTGAATAGAAAGAGTAAAGTGATTATTTAATTACCAATTGTATTGATATCTATTTTGGTGAACGGAAATACAAAATGTAGTTTTAAAGTATTACAAATGTAACAAATTGACGGGCAAAAATTTTAATAACTCTTTAAACGCTTTTAATGAAAGTAAGCCCAGGTTTAAGAGATTTTGAACATGCTTATATGATTTATCATTTGAATACAATTATAAGTATACAGTTCATACAAAAATAACTAAAATAACGAAATTTTATATAAATGCTTGAACAGTTATAGCCCATATGAAGCATATCTAGGTTTTAATTAAAATTCTAAACGAATATTTTTTCTCCTTGCCTATATATAGTATCCTATATATCCTATGCTATAATCTAATAAACCACTAGTCTTATTAGTTTAATTCACATTTGATGATATGTGTAAGTAATGATATTTCAAAAGGAATACTAACCTATACCCAAGGCTATTAAAGAGGATGCTGGAAACTAACACAAATAGTACAGAACCGATGGTTAAGAAACCACTCTTAGTCTCTCTTGAATTACCAATATGTGTGGTATTTTTGAGTTTTTTATAGCGCCTCTTCATATCTTCATATCATAAAACTACGTACTTTCTTCAATTAAGTGGCTGTTGTAGATAAAATGTTAGGTAGTTAGAGTAAGACTGGAACGATTCTAAGACCTAATTTTTACAGCTAAAATTAGTGTTACAAATAAATTAGAAACCCAAATTGAAATGTTTAATTTTTTGAAATGCCTAAAATATATAAAATTGAAATATGTAAATAATTTTGTAAACATTTTAGCATACAACCCGCAGATATATATGAGTATGCACATATGTCAAATATACATATATGGATTACAACTGTAATCATTGTTCTGAAAACACATTGCCTTGTTAACATGGCCATGGTTATAATACGTGCCCAATGGCAGCGCGTGTGTGCCAACAAATGTCATAACTCAAATGGCTAAAGGGGAAAAACAAAAGCAAACCGAAGCGAACCGAACCGAGCACCAAGCGTCGAGCGTCAAGCACAACCACGTACTTGGAGCACAATTCAACCGCCAATTGTCTCGCCAACTTGGCGCATAAGCAGAAATCTAATAATTTGTCATTAATTTTGCATTCCCTGAACCATAAACAGAACATTTCTTACACAACAACTTTCGAAACTTTGGATTTGCTCAGCCACAGTTTCAGCTGAAGCTTGAATTTGTCAAGAATTTGACATTTCTTCGTAATTTCAAGCACAACTCTTTCTCATTTCTGGCCATGATTTTCTTAAGTTGCAGCAGCAGTCTAGCAGTCATCAGCTTGTCAGGGCGTCACTTTTCCCTCCACGGTGGCATATTGTGGACCACAACAATGTCAGCTTCAAAACTGTCAGTCAAGTGGATTGCTGTCGCTTATGCTGTTGGGCACTTGCAGCTTTCTAATGACAGCAACTAAGTTGCTTTGGTCAACTTTTGTGATTGGCCCGACGACAGATATGTAGCTGCTTAATTGACGAAGGCTCAGGCTTAATGACGTTTGGTATTAAAGCAATGACAGGCGTTTAAAGCACTTAAAGTAAAGCAGCGTGCCATCGAGCAATAAATGTTTACTCAAAAAAGATTAGCAAAGGAAAATTGCGAATTTTAAACAGATTTCGAAATGAAATGTATCCGAAGTGTTTAAGGGAATACTAGAAATTCTAAACATCAGACAGATGGAGGCATGTAAGAATTCATGTTATGGGTACATACACGAATAGGATCAGCATGATGAGACGTCTGCCCGTATGAACAACGTCCATACGTAGAGCAAACCGAAAATAACGTCGTTATGTTATAAAGCTGCCGAACAATCGATCGTTTTTGCTTTAGTACTAAAAAATTGTATGTTTAGGTGGATATCGTAATAAAGAAGGTATATAAAACACGCGCATGCATCGTGGTATCATTGGTTTTTAAGCAATCAGTGAATAATTTTCGGCGATGAAAACTAATTGAATTAAATCACAGCTCTTTTAGCCAATTTAGAAAGCGAATTACATTGAAAAATGCCCCTTATCTGGCTTACATTTTTACATTTTTAATGGTTAGGAGAGTGTGTGCCAAGGTTAAAGGGAATGTAGCTAATAAACTTGTTGTTATTTAAATCTTTTTTAAACCTAAGGAAGAATATTCGGTTTGCCCCTCTATATTTAGTGTCCGATAAAATACTATTACATAGAGTTTGAAGTATACTTTTGAAAACGGATAGCGTTAAAATCTGCAAATCTATGAATGCATTCATTAAATTTAAATGGATGTATAAATCAATTAGTTTGGATGCATTTGTTAAATTGTTAAAATATAATAATTGACAACATGACAACTCCCTTTTGGGTTTATTCAGAAACTGAAATCCCGAGACCCTCAAGAATTGTAAATTCAACAATGCTTATCTTTTATTAACACCAATGACTTTTCTATTTTATGACATACTACTTTAATACGAAAACAAAGATAATAATAGAGACATGCGAATTGATGTCCCTATGTATTCATCCATACAAAGGGTTGAATCAACTCAAGATGATTGAATGCCGGCCAGCTTGCTGCAGCTAATTTGATTGAAAAGGGTACAAAAACATATAAAATCGACGATGCGCAAGAACAAAAACAAATTGATGCTTTCAAATCCATCAGAGTTTGTTTTGATATTTGGAATATATTTTTCAATGGAAACAACAACTTAAGCCAAAAGGCGAAAATGTCCACTTGGTCGCACTTGATTGCAAAACTTTTTTAAGCATTGGTGGGGATTTCCGAAATTCAAATTCAAAATTAATTACACAAGTGCTCGGCATGTACTGTTTATTTGTGTCGCCATATCAAATGTCTCATTTCTTGAAAATGAATGGACAAGTCCAATTCCAGCAGATAAGTAAATCGGCGCATAAATTGAAATTGTAATGTACGAGCATTTTATGTTGGTTGTTGGCTTTCACTGAAGTCAACAAACTATTTGCAAAAACGGGTGAATGTCCTTTTTACTATGAACACATGTAGAATCGCAATTCCCTCCATTTGCCACAAAATTCGGTTGACAAGCCATTTGCTTAGATTTTTGTATTTTTTATGCAAATCGAGCGATGCCGTAAAAGCAAGCAATTTAATGAAAGCATTTGTAGCTTTCACAAGCGACCGCAATATTGTGTTGATTTGATTTTTCAATTTTACTAATTTCTCACGCGTCCAAAGGCGTACACAGGGGGGCCATCGTTGGCCCCCCTTTAAAAAAAGTTAGCCATATGAAGTCGACCACACATTCATTATTATGGCGCATATTTCGCCTTAAAATGGAACTGAATTGGATTTGTTAAAGTTTTTTATTGATAATATGCATGAATTATTATTTTAGCGCGATGTTCCTTTTTTTAATCAAAGTTTTAATTTTTTTGGCCCCTCCCTTTGGAAAACCTTGCACGCGCCACAACCTTTGGGTCAGTGCGAAGGCCAATTTGGAAGGAAGAGAGGGAAAAAGAGCAAAACACTTAATTTCAATAATTATGGTCCAAATAATGAAGAGACAGGTATCTGAATGAAGGTATTACGCTTGGAATTGTTTGCCCCTGTCATATGAGGCGTATGCTTAATTTCGCATGTTAGCAGGCAAACTTTGTGGATGTGATGTGTGCATGTGTGTGTGTAGGTGTTTATGTGATAGGTAATAGCAAGCCATTGGAGTGAGCTGCTCATCTTACGCCTGCTTTAATATTTAAGTTTCGCTTTTTTCTTCCCAATTAACTCTTGTTATGAAGGAAGAAGCATCATGAGATGCCACAGCATCATGAACCACACCAGACTAGTCTCAACGACCCTCTGTAACAGCGACACATGCCACACAATGGGTGGTATGACATGGCATGACCAACCGACCGACCACCAGCTGTGATTGCTCCCAAAAGAAACTTAAAGTGCCTCTTGGTCAGTTGGGCATCCGCATTATGGTGAGCCAGACTCCGGCCCTTGACCGGTTCGCAATAAAGTTGTAAGCGCTTAAAATAGACTTGGCCGATAGTATTACAAGGAGGAGGACTCAGGCTAATACAATATGTGAGGCGTGGCTGGGAGTATACAAAAGTGCTGTTAATTTAAGCCAAATCTAAATCAGCAGGTGTTGTTGATTTTGCACGGACTCCTACATATTAATGGATTGGCCCAATTTGGGGTAAGTTAAGGCAGTAGGCCGTTTGGGTGAGCTAGCGTGAAATATTTTTATTACTGTGGTACGCTATAATATTTTATGTAGTGCCCTATTTTATTATTTATTGTGCGGAAATAACGAAAAACACTGCACTTTATTGGCCAAATGTAACTCAATATTCTAACAGCTTTCTTGGCTGAGACGAAACATTTGCTTGATTTAGTATCAAATTTCTTGTATTAAGATTCAATCAATTAACTGCCCCATACAAGACTATATTAATACAGTCCACTTAAATGCAAGCAATGGCATAAAATGGGTCGATTAATATCAGGTTTTAGCAGGCATGTCTCTGCCTGACAAAGGTAATGTATATACAAGTATTAGGCATGGAGCCTTTATTATCAATAGAATATTAAATATTTCAATTTAATATAATAAAATGAATACAATATATTGCGGGACTTAATTCAAATTAAAGCTAGAAAATATAAAACAACTGAAATAAACCATTATATTTCATTACAAAACATGTATCCAGTAGAAAATAATTCTTTACGAAGTATTAAGGTACATATCTAACCAAGCAGCAACAGTTATATGGGGCTCCATTTAATATAGTATGTATATACTTGTAACATTTTGTGCACCAACATAGGTAAATATTGTAAATTCTCGATTGGTTTATTGAGGCTGTCAATGCATAAAATATTCGATCCACTATGAATGAATCTTTGATGCGACCACGCCACAGTGCCTCCCAAATTATAAACATTTGATTGCACATACGAGTACACGCTCGTACATACTTACGGTCAGGCCCACGTACGTGTGGATACATACGAGTATGTGTAATAGAATTTTATTAGGATTTATTAAAATGCCTGTGCAGCTGTCACTTGGAGGCAAAAGCCACTGTCTTGGATACAGCGTTCAGTTCTGGCGCCGAAGCCGACGACTCCATAGGCAAAGGACGAGAAAACGTCGGGACGACATCGCGACAAACACTGGCCTATGTGTGCATTGCTCTGAATGTCTGACTCACAGGCTGCATGTGTGTCTGGATGAGTGAGTGTGAGTGCGAGTGTGTGTGTTTGTGTGGGTGTGTGGGTGTGTAATCGTGCGTGTAAGTGGGTGGGCGCATCTCGGTTGATGGCCCAAAAGTGCCCTCATGCTTATTTATTGAGTGCCAATTTTTATGCCCTTAATATGTACTTTTATACACACATAAGCGAGAATGTAGTATGTGTCTATGTGTGCGATTTACGATTAGCGACCATGTCCCACTTCGCACTTTTCACAACTCCTGGCACCTTACCTTGTGCACTTCTACGAGCGTATTCGCGCCTTAAATCGTTTTATTTATTTTCTAGGCATTCATAAGCACACACACACACACCCACACACACATAGAAGCACCCGCACATATTCTCACACATATGCTTCATATGTCGCCATTATTATTATTGCATTTTGTCGCCTGTTCTTTGTTTGTTTGTTTATGTTACTTTCATTATTGTTCATGCTACTGCCCTTTTTCCTTTTCCCTCTCCATCTTCATTGTTCTGCTGTTAGTGTTCCTGCTATTATTGTTATTGTTGTTGTTGCGGCTTTTAAGTGTCAAGGCACTTGCCACGATGCGCTAAATGAATATTAATGGCCATTTAAATAAGAAATGAATAACTAAACGCATTATCTGGCAAGAAAGAGCAGCCGACTCTGTTTACATATGGCACTTAACTCAAACACCCACGAAAAACACACACGCACACACACACATACATTGCCAAACACACATCAGAGTTACCTTTTCAATTTGGCTAAAACGTGCAGTCTTTAAATGGCAGTATGCTACGCTCCGAATTGTGATGAAAAATCATTGTTAACAAGGTGAGGGAAATTAAAACAAAACAAAATGGTTCCGGTCTTAGCTTCTGCTAGTCTACTAGGCAGGCCAAATAAAAGATATAAATAGAGCTCTGCTTAGCTGTTGTTGTGTTCAAGTGGCCCAAAAACGCTGCTGATGTCTCAAAATTGTCAATATTCTGAAGGAAATTAAATAATTGAGCTTTATTTTATTTTTACGGAAATATATGTGTGATTCTTTTTATTTCATGAATTTTTCATTAAATTGAATGTTAGTCTTCTTTAATGTTTTTTGTTTTCCTTTCACATTTCGTATTAAAATTCGCTTTATATATATTTTTGCTTTTTTTAAAGGTTTTTTTTCATGAATGATTTTTAATCTATTCAACAGCTATTTATAAGCCTTTCACTTTTCTTTGTATACAATTTCAATTTAGCACAATGGACGCGACTTTATAATTTGTTTGTGGAAATTAACAGCTCCGAAATATCTTAAAATGAAAAGCCAAAGAAGGAATGAAAGGAAAACAAGTAAAATTTCAGAAATGTGCAATTTGGTGACAGCACGAGTGTCTGCTAATAAAAAACACAAGAGTTAACGGACAAAATTAGGTACTCGGCTTGGCTTGATGACAACTTGATGCTGCTCGCTGGATGTGCCGCCTGTTCGGTGATGTGGCAAGCTGCGGTCGACTAAGACAAACAAATGAAGGTCTCATCAACTATGGCATGCACTATAGCTGTTTATAGAAATAAGTGGAGGATGTTTTTAATTTATTTTAAAGTATATTTTTATGGCAAAAACAATCAACAAACAATGTTGATCTGGAAAATCTATTATGATGATGGTAATAGCAACCACACCAACCAGACGTAGCCAATGCAACAAATTAGCTAACTCCACTACTTGTAAAATTTATTAAATAAAGAATACTCTTGCAAAAATCACTTATGTCTTAAATCAATAATATTATAAGGACAGAAATAGCCTGTTAAGAAAATTAGCACTTGAAATTTAATTTGAAAAATGTTTTACGGTTTTAGCAAGTTGTAATAAGTTGACCTTATGTTAAAGAGGCATATAATTGCTTTGGACAGCAGAGTCAACAAAACCACAAATCAATTTAGCGAGAAAAGCCACCGCAAGTCTGCAATGCTGACAGAATAGGGTTGCTTTTAATGAGAATTCCTTTTTATATCATTAGCGAACGCAATTTTGCTCGAGCACAAGGGCATACGACAACTGGGAGCAAGGGCTGCAATGACTAAATATAGCTTTCACACCCACGAAATGCATTCCCGAGAATTCTAAACATTCAACAAACAAAAGATTTGAAGGGTGTATACTTAAGTTTCTATATTGATTTGTTAACACTTGTTCGAGAAATACAAGTACATTGTATAGACTAATTTTCAAATTTTGTGATATATACATTTACTTGTATTTTAAACAATTTGTCAAGCGTGAGATATGTTTTTTGTATGAAAACATCTTACTAATCTCAAATTTTTAAAAGTCAGTCATTTTGTCAACCTAATTGATCTCGATTGAGGATAGCAATGTGAATCTTAAGAAACCTACAACCTGTGGACCTGAAAGCAGTTCCCACACTAACACGTAAGTAGTACATATAAGAACATATCACACAATTTGATCACAAATGCCCTTCAGCCTTCTAGGTACAAAATAGGGTATAAAACGAAACAGTCGACAAAAACAAACCTTCTGAAAAGCCAAAGCTTACAACTGTCACAAAAGTGTTGCTGTAGCTACTCCTTGTGGCTATAATTCGCTGTTGGTTTTGTTGCTGTTGTTGTTATTGTCGGTGGTGATGATGAGAGCAGAAGACAGCAGAAAATAACAACAGAACCACAGACGGCAAAGTAACAAACAAAATCCGCCGCACGTCGTTGACAGCTCAATATTTCCATAAGCATTTGGTATGCTGGAAACGCGTCTAAGCAGCAGTAATTTAATTTCAGATGACGTCGTCGGCTCAAATACTTAAATAAATGGGCTAAATGTGCAACTGATTTAAGCTGATTGAGTGCCGCACATTTGTGACAGTTATTTGACCGTTCAGCAGTGACGTCATATTGTGAGCACAGGAAATTGAATCAAAACAAAAATAGATATAAATTTAAACAATTTGCTTGCAAAACTTAACCCAACCCCTAATTGACGCCCGCCAACTTGTTTGAACAAAACACCTTTTCGACTAGAAGCCAGCAAGCCAATTAATCTCTTCAGTCTTATCGGGCAAGGCATCAGCATCATGGTCGCTCTTTGAGTTTGTGTGTGTGCTGTAGTGTGTGCTTTTATATGGATTAAGTTTCTGGTTAAGGCAAAGCAAATTATTTGCTAAGATTGCCCTATAAATTGCAAAGTTTTCTCTAGAGTTTTTGACGCTAATAACCCATTTTTGCATCGGCTTTTTTATAAATACTGTACTGTACTCACGTAATAAAAATACAATATTTAACAGAATAGAAGATATACTTTGACTGGCAGATTAACAACCAGTTTATAAAGCTTTAATAATAATTTATCATCATCAAATTACCATCGGCATTTACAAAACTTAAATATGTTTCTCTGACGGCCCCAAGTGGTTTAATATTCGCTATTGACACTGCACTTGGCAACTCTTTTACATAATAACAAATTACCCACGGTATTGGCAAAACTTAAATATGTTTCTCCAACGGCCCCCAGTGGCCTAATATTTCGACGGCAGCCTAAAAGCAGGCAACATAATTTACTATTAGCACTGCACTTGACATCTCTCCCACTCCATATGTTTAACTAATTAAAACAAAGTACTCGATCTGTAACATTTATTTATTTAGACAAAGTTTAAAATTTACACACAAAAATATTCATATTTACAGAGTTTTATCTTACATTCAAAATACATACTAGTTTTCTTAGCTGCGTGTCAGCAACAATAAAAAATGACTAGCACTTTGCTGCCAGCCATAAACACAGTGCAGTTTGTTTAATATTTATGCCAACAATTTGGCAGCTTTAGGCTTAATTTAATAAGTGTATGGAACTGACACATTTATGCTGATATAAAAATAAGGGTCATAGTTAAATATATGTACAAAATAAATAAACAAGAAGCCAACTAAGGTAATCAACAAGAAATGTATCTTCGTTTCTGTTTACATATTCAAGGCTGCAAACAGCTTTTTCAGTTAACCATTTTCTCTGTTTACCGTTTAGGGTAGACGTTGCCCAACGCGACGCAAAGCAGCCTCGAACTTCCTGTAATCTCCGTTCCTTTAAACAGGTGCTTCAATTCATCAGCGACTCCTGCTGCCTTTGTGGCGGCAGCGACAGGGATTGCGGCTTGGCCCCGAACTCGTTCATAAGCGCAAATTCATAGCCGTTCTCATTATGAGCCAACATTGACATCCCCGCCATTCCAGCCATGTGCTGACCATTGTGGCTCTGACTGCCGTTTGGGAGGACTGTGATGGTTGTCGTTTCTTGCAGGCGACAGCTGTGTAATGAAAAACTCACACCATGTACTTCAGGACCTGAATTCACCTGTGGCTCTTACTCACCTTCGCATTGTGCTCTGGTAGCAGGAGTGACGCGACTGATAACGTTTCGATGCGGTACTGGTCAGGGAGGTGTCTCGATGCATGCAGAAGGTGTCGTTGCGTTTCTTGCGACGACCATTCACGCCCCGACAAAAAAGATATCTGTACAGATAGCAAGACAAGGTTGTATTTAAATCTTTTATAAATAACTTAAATTAAATATACATTTTTTAAAGTGCCTACGTGCATTTTTAATCACTAATTCGCCATAATATTCGGGACACTTATGTTTCATATACTATATTTTTAGCTTTTTTACTGTTAATTAGAAATGTTAAATTTTATATCTCTATGTCGTGTTCTTTGATCTGTAGAAAAAGGTAGTTCCCGAATCACCAAATCGGGTTAGTTTGGCACTATTAACATGTATCCAGGCTGTCTCTTTAAATAGATTATCCCTTCGGTGTCGTAATCAGATAATTGATATAATTAGTTCAAGCATTTAGGCTACTATTTGTTTTAAGAGAATCAAAAACCCATTGGTTCCCTATTATCATCTCAATCATTTATGTCGGGGTTATTTTAGTATTTGAGTTCTGGCTAAGTAATTCGATCAATTCAATGGCCCATAAATAGCTTAAAATTCTCTGGCAAGACGATACACATTTATTTATTGTAGGGAGTAACTTAATATAAATCAACAGCAATCACAAGTGCCTCTTCTCCTTTGAAGGAGTTTGAGTATTTGTGCATTGTTAAAAGAATTATTTGTATTCCGACAAACATCACATTCTATTCGCTTGATTGTTGGTTGGTTTCATATCAAGGATATGTACACGTATTTTTAAATGTCATGCACACTGCCCTTTGTTTGTGTCAACGTTCGAATCTTCTAGGATTGTTGTTGTTAGTTTGTTTAAAAGTTAGAGATAAAAATGTACATAACAATTTACATTTACATTTGCTTAAAGTTTCTCAAAGTTAGCATGCTGCTATGCTGCTGCATTGTAGTTGTAGTGTATGAACAAATACCTATTGAAATGCTTGCGGAATGCGCCGCTCACAAAGTACAATGCCACAGGATTTGCGCAGCTGTTGGCAAAGGACAAACAGAAACCCAGAATGCGTAGCACATGCCAAAACAAATTATAATCATCCTGAGCTGTGGGCCTGAAAGTACAATAAAAACAAAATAATAGATGATAAAAATATGAAGACATAAACCAACAATGAGTAAACTACGAGAAATTGATGAACCGAGCGTAGAAAATGTCGAGAAAACTGTCGCATTACTCATACGCACGGTTCAACCAATTCATGAATATATATGTATATTTGTGTATGGATGTGTGTGTGTGTGTGTTCGAGAGCGCGTGCCTTTTGTCGAATTGACAAATTGACTTTCGAGCTTGTGTGGAAACAAGTACCGCGTTGCCTCGTCCATGACTATACCATACATATACATAGTATGTCGCCAAAGGCCAGCACACTCAGCCAAACTCAACCACAAGTGTGCACAAATCCTTGTGTCTGCCTCCACTCTTTTCCTCTTTATATACTACAAGTTACATCCGTTTGTCGGCTTTCACTCTCGAACTGCCGCTCTCTCTTTAAACGGGAAACACTTACCAGTAGTAGAACCAGAGAAAGAAGACGTGATATGGTAGAAAACAAATACCAAAGATGACAACGAACGCCAGCACAGTCATAGCTACTTTCCGACGGGCACGAACCTGAAACAACAACAACACCAATTTAGTTAGGCAAAAGTTTCGGAGCGCAAAAAACACAAAAGAGGAGGAAAAAATGATGAGTGAAGAGGGATTTTATTTTATTTTTTATGTTGAATCAGTCGCGGTAGCACAAAAATCTACGTGCATACTTAATGATGCGGTCGTTTTTAGTGAGAAAATTTCAATACCCGGTAAAAGTTATTAAATTTATGTTGGTTAAACGCAATGCATTTTTAAGTTGCCTGGTAAAACTTTCTCGTTTTAAGAATTATAAACATTTGGGTGGATCGTTTTCTAACGTTGTTTAAATCATGGATGTACACACAGAAATGCATATTAGCTAACGTTATTTAAAAGAAATTGGGTAGTTGAGAAAGTTCGCCAACGAGTTTGTAAAAACGGTTTCTAATAATTTAAAACCCGAACCTTTAAACTAGCCCTCCAACAGTTCTTAGAATTATGAAATGTCAAACCCGCATTCCACAAACAGATAAAATACAGCTAAGATATTTCACTAAGAATATGACTTCTCCTTTTTGTTTTAAAGAACTTTATTTAAATAATTGATAAATCAATTTTGATTAAAACAAGGGAAAAGTTTAATGGCTTATTTTTAAAATTAAAATTAAAAAATGAAAAAAATCAAACTAATATAAGTATGTTCAGGGTCAGAGTATTTGCCCCAATTCTAAATCATAATTTTTATATTAATTCATATAAATAATTGAAGTACAAAATATTAATTCTATAATCTTATACTTAACAAGTTATCATTGTGTCATTATATTATCTTTGTACGAAGTTGTAGGTAAGTCTATTTTAGAATTCAACTCTACTCACCTGTCTTACCGCGCCCTGCATCTCTCCGGGAACATTCGCTGAGTACATCAAATGCAAGGCAATCAGGACATAAAAAGCAGCTATTATTACCAATGGAATGGCATAGTAGACCAGAAAGTGCATTAACACCATTGTTTTGGCATAATGGAAACCCCATGCCGCTGGATATGGATAACACATCTCAAACGATTTGTTACTGTTAATGTGCAATTCCTATTGACAAATCAAATACGTTAAGTAAAGAAATCAATGCAGGCTCAATTGCTCCTGGACTAGCTAAATCAATAAACCTTACCTTTACATTGCTGCCAATCAACGCTGGCAGTCCACAAACAATGGCCAGCAACCATATAGACAATGCAATGGCAAGCGTCTGGCGTGTGGCTCGTTTACCGCCCCCTGAGTGAACGGCGTATTAAATATATATGAACATAGGTATAGGAAATAAATTGAATTGGCTTGAAGCTGCTCACCATGTGCGTGAAATTTGCGCAATGGATCCACAATGGCAAAGTAACGATCACCCGACAGCGCCGTCAAAGTAAACACCGACACCCCTATGGACACATCTTTCATAAACTCCGAAAGGCTGCAAAGAAAACTACCCCAGGGCCAAGAGTCCACCGTATAGACAGTAGAGACGAGTGGCACAGTGGTCAGTATGACGAGTATGTCGGCTATAGCGAGCGATAATATGTAGCTGTGGGGAAGCAATAATAAGAAATTAATAAGAAAGACCTTAGGTTATTTATTTAATTCAACTGTTAATTTAAAAAAGTCTGCTTTCATTTGCTCTCTTTGCAGGCTAAGAACTGGAACTAAGCTATTTTAATAGTCTAAAAAACTATACTATAAATGGAAACTGAAATTTGTACGATTATTACTATTAATTTTAGAAAACGAAAGCTATTTTGCCGTTTAGTATTATTAATGCAGAATGCCCTTTTTATAAATATATTTGAATTTGTGCCTGTGCGACCACAAAATTTGCTTAAAGTTTAATGCTACTATTAGGAATGTGTATTCATGAACGATAAACCTTTAGAGCCTTGTCTACGGCCAAAATGTACGCGCTGTGAAGTGTAAGAGATTTATGTGCTTGCTATTAAGATAAATACGCGTTCTTAACCACTGTGGTTGCCCTTCATGTTCAGAAGTGTTTGCCTGCCTGTTGAACGATTTATGTGGCCCAAATATAAGAGTACGCCTTACTTGGCTTCCAATGCAATTTGTCAACAATGCCTAGTTGATAAAAGATAATGATTTTGCTATATAAGGTCGCATTAAATGCATATAGTATATACATTTTAACACTAACACCCGCATGGCATTTCATTAAAAAGTAATTGCAGAGACGAGCACCAGCAGCAACAAAACTAACCTAAACATCAGATACAGTACACTAGTAATTTTCCTTGGTTGGCCATATCATTTCAACTATATACATAACGCCGCATGCTATAATAAATAAGGTTCATGTGGCAGTTTGTTTGCTGCTGCCTGCTGGTGGAAATGCAACACCAAATTACATTTTTCTTTCTGCAACAACAACAGCACAGCACAGCTAGAGAGCCACCACCTAGTCAGCCAGAATCCAAATGATAAGTATCTTCGTCCGGGGGTATAGGTCTGGATCTGATGCTCGTTCTGGTCCGTGCCCAGCTTGACTTGCATTTAAGTGCCTTGGACGCTGCCCGCATCTGCCAAATGTGCTACCATGAAATGCAATTTCAACGTAATTTGATCAGTTGACATTTCCGGTTCGCTGAAATGTGCGACTTTTAGTTGGCATACGTGAACAGGGGCGCCACAAACGAATGGCAACAAATGCCGCAAGGTACTGTGTGGTAATCAGGGCTCTGCGTTGTGCTCTATCAACTATTCAGAGAAGCACGTAAATGCATAAAATTGCGGCAAGGGGAATGATACGCGTAAAGCAACGAAAAAGTCGCGTTGCATTTCCTCCATTTTGTCATATAGTATGTATAGTATGTTGCATATTCCGATGCAAGTACAGATGTTACAACGTTTTAATAAACTTTCGCGTATAGCAATCATAAATTATTTATTTATAAAAATATTACGGTAAAGAAATCATAATTTTTTAAATACAAAATACAATGTTTTTGCTACATGAACGCTCCATTCCAATTAAATTACTAAATACAGTCATTGCGCCCAAAATCGAGCCCAGGCGCAGAGAGAAGAACTACAGCTTTAAAGATTTCAACGAACGAACGATTAACTTATTTTATTTGATTAAAATTTCAATAAAATATTCCCGAATCGGGCCAACTTTAAAATTTGTACAAGCAGCACCGAAATAGCATAGACTTTTATTCCACAGTAAGAACAAAAGGGCAACAACTTTAATTTTATAAATGTGCAATTTGTTGACAGCACAAGCATCCAATAAAAGAAAAACACAAGAGCTTAAGTACAAAACGAGGCACTCGTCTTGGTTGGATGACAACTTGATGCTGTCCGCTGATGTGGCAAGCTGCGGCTGACTTTAGACTTATAAATGAAGATGATAATTTAAGTCCTCATCAAATATGGCTGATTACAGAAATGTTGTAGAAATATTTTCTGTAATTAAATCCGTTCGAGTTTAAAATTGCATGAACGAATGCAATGCATTTTTTCTCTTATAACAACATATGTACGATACATTGGAGTAAAAGGGTAGTAGCATGTTTGCTCTGATACGAGTATAAGAAGGCACTGCCTATTAAAAACACATGCAGCTTGATGTCTGATCCCGCAGAAGAAGAAGGGAAAAATTTAGAAAGATTTGAAAGTTCGGCGACAGACTCGCTGTTAAAAATGCTAGCCGTTATTACACATAATTAATACATTCAGCATTTCACTTCGTTGAAAAAAATCAAAAATTCAAAAAATTATTCAATAGCAGTATTCAATATAGATTTACTACCGGCTTCACAACTTTAAGTTTAACTCGAATTGAATCCTAACACTCCTCAACAAGCCACTAAGATCTCTTTGATTTTGTTTTCCACCGCTTTTGTAGTGTTTTATTATTTTTGTGTAAATTGGCAGAACATTATCAATTGCAGTAAATCAATAAAACAGGGCCAATGCGAAAGTTGTGAATTTTCTTCACCCAGCGTCCCCAATTGAAAACATATTGGTATTCGCTTACATTTCCCTCCACTTACTGGAGCTTCAATTCGATTACTTCCGTCAAAGAGCATGTTGTCTGTGGCTTCCAAATGAATCGAAATCGAGTTATATTCAAGCCAAATGAAATAGAAGATTCTTATGCCGAACGAAATAAATACGGTCTTTGTTTAGACGCCTAATTTAAGTTCATTCAGCCTGAAAACAAACAAGTCTAGTTTAGTTCGTGGGTCACCTGGCATTATTTACTTTCATCTCCGGCGCAGCCAGCGACTGCTACCTAAACGTGCGTAAGTTGACGAGACAAGGTCTCTGTTCAATATACTTGTATTTTCAATTTGTGTTCTGCTTTTGCACATACAAGT
Source organism: Scaptodrosophila lebanonensis (assembly GCF_003285725.1). Lineage (NCBI taxonomy): Eukaryota > Metazoa > Arthropoda > Insecta > Diptera > Drosophilidae > Scaptodrosophila > Scaptodrosophila lebanonensis. The sequence goes on from NW_022060529.1 coordinate 620,708, forward strand.
AGCATATGGCCACAGTTGATTGGCGTGACATAAAAATTGCCTTTTGTGTTGTAACACCGCCTATTACTCCTAAGTGCACAAATGCTGCTGTCGTAAAACAAGCTGGTAATGTTTTAATATATTAATTGTGAATGCTTACTGAAGACTCCTCAACTGACAGCCCCCAACATCTACTCTCTGTTGTAAAGGTGAGCAAAACGTTTACATTCTTAAATATGCCGGAAAATGAAGCAATAAAGAGCATGGATGGATGTATACGGAAATATTTATAACTACTTAGCAATGGAATCAACATTTTCATACACTTTACTTTATTGAAAAAGAATTTATAGCTTTAGAGCTGGATTTGTATCCATCGGCTTTTATGCTTTTTTTATTTATCTTCGGCTTCGGAGAGGGCTCAACTCTTAAATACCCACCCGACAAAACAACAACAACAAAAAATAATAATAATATTAAATAATAAACTTGCACAGCGTACACACAAACCGCATCTTTGTGCAACATTTGGTGTCTCTAGCTCTTATAGTCTCTGAGATCTAGGTGTTCATACGGACAGACAGACAGACAGACATAGATCTACTCGTCTTGTCGTGCTGGTCAAGAATATATATACTTTGCCTGTCTGTTACATTTTTCACCTCCCGCAAACCTAATATACTCTTGCATATTTCATGTACAGAGTATAACTATTTGAGTGTAACTTTTATTTAAGTACACATTTTTATGCAAAACACTTTTCATTTATATTTTATGTACAAAATGACAGTCCTGCAATTTACTACAGCCAAATTACAATATTTTGATTTATGACTGGCTGCTTATACGAAACAAACAGTCTAATTACTAATTCCTACTGAAAATATTTGGTATTTTGTGGCAACATCAACAGCTGCCGACGTACGAATATTTTTGTTCCTATGTATGTGTATATGTATCTATGTGTATTCATATAGTTGTATGTGTATGTAAATGAAGGCAATTTTCTAGCAAAATGCCGACAAGAAAGACGCCATATGGGTAGCCTGTAAATGTGTGCTTGCGTTAAACTTGCAACTTCATTATGTGGCAGGGGACAGTGACATTTGCTTTTGCATAATTTGCCACACACCCACTTGTCGCAGCGTGCCGACACCATCTCTTAATATGAAATTCAATTTAACTTGGCAATAAATTATTTTAAGCAACATTTTAAAGTGCTTGATGGGCGAAAACTTTCGCCCAACATAAAACTTACGTGTTTGGCACATTTCGCATCTGACGTACACTAAGGAAGACGACAATCAATGTGCCATTCCCAAGGATGCCCACCACAAAGATCAGAGCGAACAGGAACGGCACAATGTAGGTCTCTGGTCGTCGCCCATACGGCACGTATGGTGTCTCTGTGGCGGAGCCATCAATGCTCTGGTTGGCACCACCATTGTTGTCACTCCCATTGCTGGTGCTGCCATTGTTGCCATCAAGCAGAAATGTACCGGCGGTGCTTGCCGTGGTCGTTAAGGCCAACTCCCAAAGGGCACGTGTAACGTTTAATGGTGTCAGCTCCATGCGCGTATCCATATCCACAAAAGTGCTTCCAAAGTTACTTACTAAATTAGACATCACCTATTTTTAGTATAAACAATGGTTTTGTTGGCCGACTATGTGCCCCGATTTGGCCAATCTCGTCTGTTTATTGAATGTTAATTAAAGTTATGCACACTTCGTTTACTTTCGGTGCAATTCGGATCATATTTTTCGCCCACAATTTGTTCAGGTTGGATTTTTCAACAGATTTGCAAATCCGCTGACTCGAATGTAATTTCGTTATTCAATTATGTTTCATGTTGCTGCAAGTAGATTAATAAAAAACAATGTTAGCATTATAGAATTGAAACAGTGTATACGTGAAGTATGCTAAATCGTAAATTCCTCGTAGTAACTGAAAAGTTTTAATTGATTTTGCATACAAAGTTATTCCAGATTTTGCATTTCTGGTCTTAGCTCAAGCCCATAAAATGCTCCAGCAAAGTTAAGCCACAAGTTAGTCAGTGACTTAAAAGTGCAGTCAATATACCAGTTATTCAATCACTTTATACCGCAGGGTGTTTTATTGATGGGATTTGTAGGATTTTTTTTAGGTTGTATGCGAAGCGGTGCATGAAAAGGGAGGAACCTCGTTGAAAAAATAAACAAAAACGAATGCTACAGTCGAGCAAGCCTGACACTGAAATACCCTTTAACATGCGATTCGTCTCGGCATGATGATCAACAATATATGTATGCGGCCTTCTCTCTGATACACAAACCTAATGTACCTCTTTCACAAGTATAACATCAGCCCAAAAGGCAAAAGGCTACGCTTATTAGTTTTGTGGAAGTGTACATGGAAGGAGGTGTACCTGTAATAGTATGTGGCCTACCACGTTTTCCTTATGGGCGTTACAAACTTATACACCATTAAAAATATGCTACACTTTGACATTAGGATGTTAATAAATAAAGGAAGGTATAGCTGTATTGCAATGCTAGCATTTTTCTATTCTGCAGCTCCTAATAAAATAATTCTATTATCGATACACACTATAACCATTTTACAAAGATCCTTTAGTTTGTGGAAAGCTTAAAGTTTTTAAAGTTTTGTTACGCATTGCTATTTGATCAGACATTGCAGGTGTGGATTGTGTATTTTGATAGCCTTTCATCCCATTTACTATGCAGCCAGCCACCATTAGTTTATGCACTCAGCTACGAAAACAGTAAATACCCCAAGTAGTCAACCGGGTTGGGAAGGCATACTGAACTTTTCATATTTTTATGTGGCAAAGGAGTCAGGCAAGCAGCGCAAATGTGTCGATGAGTGAGAAGGCTAGATGGGTCGAGAGCCAACAAAGCGGAACTAAGCAAAGCAGGGATTTCAATTACAACACCCACGCTACAGCCTGGTGAAGGCATTTGATAGTGTTAGTAACATTTTATGGCAGGCTACGTGCCATTTAGCCATGTAACCATGTGTGTGTGCGTAATGGTAGGGAATATAGTGAGAGGATATGCATTGCTGACGTGCGAAATGTAGCAGACGTCCTCATGGTTTTCTACAAAAAGCATTAAGTGCAAACGAGTTTGTGGCCAATGCCTAAGACTGCGCGAAAAATGTGTATAACTTAAAGTACATTAAAGGCTTCTAATCCAAGCTCCAGAAGTAATGCAATTTGTATATTTTAGAATCCAACGTTCTCCTACATAAGTACATACAATACATATCTTAAAAATGACCAGTAAATCGTATTTGCTTTAACTCCACAACGCGCACATACAGTTTTGCATTAAAAGGAGGAGATATCTTTGTAACAACAAATAATAAGTAGCTCGCAGGAAACAAAAGTTTTTTATTGAACTTTTCCGCAATTATCCTGGAACTTTTCCAAATAAGAACAACAAAAACGCCTTCAATGGAAGAATGTCTTAAGATGCAAATACATTTTTATGTTTCTGTCAAATATCTATGTTGTTAGTTTTCTTTATATGAACACACTTGGCAATAATCTTAAAGCACGCCAAGGACTTTAATTTAATAAGTTAAATTTTGCTTAGCGTATATTTACGCATATTGAAATATTTGCAATTTTAAAGCTATTGAGTACATGAGCAATGAGCGAAGAAAAGGATAATTTAATTGTAAATTTACAATTTTTCGACAGAATCGCCTAACATAGCCATAAACCCTGATTTCACAATTTCAATGCCGGCAAATATTTTATTACCGTTCTATGTTTTGAATGATGAAACAAGTCAAATAAAATGCGAGAGGAAACAAATTCGGCAACTTACCCACAAACCTTTTTAGTTTGCTAGTGGCTGAAAAGTTTTAAATTAATTTTAAGCAATATTTTATCTCAATATTTTATTTTATTGCAGTCATTAAGCTTAAGATAAATTACTAATGGAGAATATTTTGACAGGGAAAGAATACCTCTAATATCTTCGATTGAAATATCAAATTATTCAAGTTGTGCAAGTTAGTCAAGCTTGTGCAATTTATTTTATGCAAAATTAGCGCCCCATTAGAAGAACTCATAAAAATAGTTCGTAAACATTTAGGTATTTGTTTACAAGTATGATGTATTTAGGAACGAAATGAAACTATCTCATTATATTAGTTTGAAGCGCACACTTCACACACAGTATATACCAGATACCACGTTATTTTGCACGCGAATTTCGTGTATATATGTATAAGAATTAGGCACATATAACGCACGTATAATAATTTATTGAAATACAAATTGCTCATACGCCCCATTATACGTTGGACAGCGGCTGCTTGTTGCTGCTCGTCGTAAATAACGGCAGTCATTTAATGCTATTGGTTTAGTGTGCTATACAATTAGTCAATGCAATTTTGCTGCCACGCCATAAATTCATTAAAAAACAATTTTGATCGTAAATAAATTAAGTGAAACTTATCAGCTCACAAGAAGGGCAGGTTACAACAAAATGTATACATTGCAATGATGAACAAATTGCAGTTAAAGCCACTTAAAATATTCACACAAAACTTTATTGATGAGTTGGAGAAACTTTTACATCGACAATGTTGGATTTAGAAGGGGCAGCAGAATAGCTAAGCAGTTGTTATATACCGATGCATAACTTTAAAAAACTCTTGTACGAGTACTTTTTCGAAATTTAATGCTAGATAAGCCCATTGTGCAACTTGGATGCTTACAACATAGCCGCGAATGTTTTCCTATGCGAAAACTTAACTTAATTAGCTGTGCGTCATAAACTGGCATTGAGGAGCAGAATCAAGCGAAGGCGAAGAACAATGAGGTACATCCTTAACTTATTACGCAACCACCCCTTGCGCAATGTATTCGTTGAATAATTAAATATTGTTATTCAATAACAATGCAGACGGGCTGCCTTAAATTATTAAATTATCCGTTCAAGCATTTTTGATTGATTAATATTCTACGCGTCTAGAAAGTAAACATTTCTTAAACATTTAACAATTGTTTCGTTTTAAAATATGTGCACATAAATATAAAAACTTTCAAACTCTTTTATAAGCACCTGTTTATGGAGCTTAAGCTTAAGTCGGGTGTCCCGACTTTGAAATACTCTATACATATGTGTAGAATAATTGTAGAAATGAGGGTGCATAATTACACATTTACATAGGAATTGTGTCTATGTGAGTGTACGCATGTCTATGCGTGTCTATTCGTGTCTGTGTAAGCATGTATGCAGCCCAAAGTTCAATGAAGGCAGCGGCAGCGCTTGAGCAGAGAGAACCTATATATGGCTATACCTTCATTTAAAATCGGATTATCATGATCAAACTTGGCATACCGACTAATAATCACAAATTGAAAGTATAGGGAATCTGGGAATAAAATTTGGTATCCCTAGGTCTTATAGTCTCCGAGATATAGATCGGAAAATCGGGAAAATCACCCTAGGGGGGAAGTGGGGGAAATCAAAAAAATAAAGCAAATTAGTATAGCGTAAACACATAAGGCATCTTTGGGTAAAATTTTGTGTCTCTCTCTTATAGTCTCTGAGATCCAGGTGTTCATACGGACGGACAGACGGACGGACAGTCAGATAGGCAGGGCTAGATCGACTCGTCTTGTCATGAATATATATACTTTGTACATTAAATGTACAGAGTATAACTAGCAAATTTTTTACGAAATAATCATATTTCATTCGATAATTTGAGAAATGGCCATTAAATTAAATGGCAGCTATAACATTGTAAGCATACCAACCAACTGTAGTTATTCTGTATAACTGTATTTATGTATAAACATGCTACTTTCTCATTCATTTATAATGTTCTTTTAATGTAATAATAAGAACTACAATGTGCATAGCCCGGAAGACAAATTCATTCATATTTTAAATGGACCTGAAATCTAATTTTTTTTAGCAAAATTTAAGCGCTATTTTTATATGTGTTTGAATCTGAATTATTTAAAAATCCATCCAAGGACGCACTCTTTATTTATGAAGTAAAACACAATTAAATAAGTAATATGATTGGTTTTCATATGTTCTTGGATGATTGCTTAATTATTTTCCAGAAGCTGCTACTCAATGGCTATGATTGATAGAGAATCCACATAAAATCAATTAACCAATTATTCAAGCTGCATTAATTAATGAGACACAACATTTTTAATTCTTGCTAAGTATGAGTAATATTAATATTACATATAATAAATAAGATATTAAAAATGATGCACCCTTCTGACGTGGAGTTTTTATTTGGGTAAGAAAAGCAACCATAGCGTACTATACTAAGCGAAAACTAGCAATGGGAGGCAGGCACGTGTCAAGGTTTTCTTTTATTATTTAAATTTGGTGGCTTCTGTGGCTGCTGAAAATTGAATTGATTTTAAATAAATGCTCCTTGTTGCCATAATGAAGATTTGATGCTTTTACTTAATTGTAAATTCCAGATTCCAGTTGTGAATGAACAAAGACCTTTTAATAGCACAGAAAGCCGAATCCCCCGTTGCTGCCTATGTTTTGGCGAAGAACAAAGACATCAATTTAAATATAAAGTAAATTCTCGCAAGTATGTACGTATATACGAGTAATAGTAAATTGTATATACCACAATGAACCAAATCCATTGTGACAGCAATTTATTTGTGTAGGTGCTAAGGACCAGGAGGCTTAAGCTTTTATTTGCTGTCGTTTAACGTTTAATTCAGTTTAATACAAGGCAAGTGAAACTGCATTACATGCACTTAGCTTAACGGTTAGCTAATTGAAAATTTGTGCTGTTTACTTTATGATTTTGTTTGATAGGTAAATAAAGCTTGTATTTATTTATTCATTAAACTGAAATAGATTCTCTGACGACTAGGTTTAAGTTGACAATCACTTTAAGGCTTTTTCGATTGTTGCGCAAATGTATGTGCCTTTTTGGCTTTTTAAGCTTGCAAGTAACTGTTTCAAAAGGCAGATGAAGTCGCATCTGCTGGGCATTATTTGACAGAAATATTAAAAGCAAATTATCTGTTAAATGTTTAAAATGCTTTTACATGCGAACATGATTTAAAGACTTAGTAAAAGGACATCTGTTTAAAGACGTTAGAGTGTATTAGTTCTATATTTAGGGAGCATAAATAAACCTGTTAGCCTGTGTCAATAGCAACAGCTTATTTCCTATGCAAAAAGTCCGAATTTTGTCACATTGTTGATTTATGGACAAGAACGAGGAAAGCTTTGTCGCTTATCAGGCAAACATCTGTCCGAAGCACACGCAGACATATATTCATATTTATAGACTACGAGCTAGCAGAGAGCTATTCTTTGTTGTTGTAGCTTTTGCTTTTTTATGATAAATCAATGCAATTTATCAGTGAGACAAATGCCACTTAAAATCTGTCAATGTTTTTGGTCTGCACTAAAGCCGGGTGTTTTATCTCAATGCAAACAGACGCACCGCAATCATCACGGCGGCAACACTGGCCAGCTATCTATCAAAATCTTATCTGTCAGTGCGTCGGAAGCTTAATGCGCCATAATAAATGCATTTAAGTAAGTTGCCAGCAAATGTTTTGGACTCAATGGTGAACCACGTGGCTGCCACATTCGAAAAATATTTGCTAATAAATAAAAGAAGCGCCCTGCCACCCACCCACGTAGCCAGGTTTGTCGTTCACCTCAGCAGCTATGAGGCTGTGTGCATGTGTAATATTTCATATACCAAACATTCTTTGTAGTAACAAAGCACTCACACACACAAATGAAATATTTGGATTGGGGTACAACCTAAAGCTTTCTCAGCACATTTTTCACCGTTGGAATAATGTTTGGCTTAGCTGTAATTGAATCTGCTGAGATATTGCGCACACTTATCGTTGTCTAATTGAAATATTCAAAACTCCAACAAAATTAGATGCAAAAGATATGGCATACACGTAAATCTCTAAATGGCAAGCACAAATGAAAAGTAATAATAAAACAAATGTATTTTCTAAAAGGGAAATAATGTCAGTTCAAGTTTAGACAGCATATCCTAAAATAATACAAATGGATCAATATTAAATTGTGGTGGCTATTTTTAAAGGTAGATAAAAAAGTAAAATGAGGAAATTTAATTTCATTTATTGAATTTCTTAAGGCATGGCCTGGAAAATAAGGCCGTAAATGTTTTTAATTAATTTTAATGTGATATTTAACATATTGAGAGTAACGTTTGGTGGTTCTTATTTTAATTCTCTTCGAAATTATTCATACTACTTTCTTCTTCTTTACTCATTTAACTTTAATATTCATTTAAAAATATTCACTTTAACCCACATTTGAAGCCACAAGCACTCTGCGCGCCTTAACGCAAATGCCAAACATGAATGGCATGAAACCAACTACAGACTTGCAATAAACAATCAAGTTTAAATCCTCTTTGAAGTCATTGAAATACAACATGCGTATTAAATTGTTCGCTTGTGTGTACGCTGGATTATGGAATCACTCTGCAGTAGTTTACGCTTTTTTCCATCACACAAATCGTTTTGTCTTTTTGCACTTAATGTGAACAAAAAGTATTTCAGAAATGTGGCTCGCGCTGGCACAACAACAAATGCACGACTTAGCAACAACAAGGCAGGAACAGAACGCGAACAGCAACAGTGCGATTGTATTGCTCACTACAGATAAGGATTGCGTGATGAGCACTTGGCTGGCATTTCCTGCCGCAGCCCGCAAGTATGCTTTCAAAATTATGTTTCCCAGTGCGGAAATCGGCAGTCAAAGTCATTTTCAGCCATTTTAATAAAATAAAATAAAGTACATGTACTATAATAACGCGGAATTTAAAAATCCCAAAAACAACAGAGAGTCGCAAAACAATTTGACGAGGACGCACTCATAAAGCTAAACAGAGATATGCAATATAAGTGGGGAAAATTGCTACGGCTGCGATTGTGAACATAATTGGACAATTTTGATGGGTGTACACAGAATTTAAGATTTGAAATTGAAAAGCTTACTTGTTCTACAGTTATTTTTATTCCATACCGTATACTAAGGTGGGACTAAGTTAAACAAAACAAACCGTTTACTTTGACTGTGGAAACTGAAAAAATAGTTTGAAATTCATAAAATAAACAGAGAACTCTCCCTAATGTGTTAAAGGTGTTAAAGATTTGTTACCTGTTTTGTTACTCGCAATCAATTTTTATTTTTATTTTAAAGCACATAAAACACAAAATGGGGTCAAGGATAGAAAAGAATCGATTTACTCTGACTAATTTAACAAGTAAACAAAATGGCGGATAAGTAGCGGACATTTTGTAATAATGCACGGTCCATTACATTTTACTATTTATTTCTTGAAAAATAATGTAGCTGTGACTATTTATATTTGAATAACGTGATATTCTTCAAAGCCTTTTAAAAGGGAAGGCGGCGAAATGCTAACCCGTGGAAGGCCGTAAATTAAAAAACTCAGAAGGTAAAAGACAGACCCTCATTATACTTATAACCAGAAAGAGGAAAAATGCAAATTCTGCACCATGTAAAACGAAGTCCTTTTATAGCAAAACTAAACTAAATCTAAATGGTTGAACACATATTAAGTAAGACTTGAGCAATTTCCCAGTCAGTAAATCAAAGATTGAAAGAAAAATACTTGAAGGAAGTTTCAATTTGAAATGCAAACCGTCTTTAAGACAACATAATAACCAGTTTTGTTTTGAGCTATCTTAATATGTAGATATGTCTACGCATTTTATTGGAGACATGACAGCTCAGCATTTCATCACCCAATGAACTCGTCCAATATCCTGTGTGCAGACTTTATGATCAAGGGAACGAATTATTGTTGCACGGCATGTAATTATGCATCGCAATTATATCATCGAGAATGAGTTTGTGAGCAAAGCACCGCCGAATTACTTGAGCAGAATTTTGTTGAATTCATGCGGCACGTTTGGTGCAGCTTTAAGCGCCGCTATCTACCTATCTCGCTATTCAACATGTTAACTGGGCCAAAAACGTAAAGTAAACAAAGCAGCGGCGCTAAGCGAAAACGTAAAATGAGTCTTGCGAGTATATGAAATAAATTTGAATGGCCACATTTTTCATAAGTGACAGCTTTCGGCGCATTTTCACTCATTTAATGAGTTTGAAGTGTGGGGCATCGGAGGGTGGGAAGGAAAGTGAAGTGAAGGGGAAAGGAGAGGAGACCGGAAAACATTATGTAAGCTGTCATGTAATTTAATACGAGACGAGTCGCTGACGCCGCCATCGTCGCCTGCCACTTCTGACACCCAACCAATTAACTTGGGGCCATCGTGTAGAAATGGACCGAAGGAAGGACAGGACCCAGCAAAGAGGGGCGTAAGTGAGAGACAAATTACAAAATGAAAATGATATATGTGCTCCTGATGTGTTCGTGTGTATTTATTTGTTGGGTGGATACAAATGTGCGTGTGTTTGTGTGTGCGTGTGTGTGTGTGGCGCTCGTCTGTCTGACACTCAGCACGCCTCTGACTAACAAATTTATGTGGCGAACTGCCAGCAGTTCCGCCCCAACTGCTGAATTCTTAATAGTATTGGAGCGGCCGGACTCATCAAAGAAATGTCAACAAACTACAAAAAATTAAGAGCAAAACAAATGGCACAAAATAAAATAAAAAAGCAGCTGTTGGCGCTATCAGCATTAAATTATGCAAATTGCCCAACAATTTAGTTGTAGCTCTGGCTATTCGCTAATAAAAATGCTGGCGCAAAAAATGAAATTTAAACAACACGAGTACACACACTTTGGCTAGTAAAAAGCCCAAAGAAAACGGTGATTTACAAAAAAGGAATACTTATCTTACTTTAAAGATCTGCGCGTGTTTTTACGAAAACAAAAAGGACAATCTCCTATGTAAAAACCATTACTCAAGTTCATAAATCACGACCAGCACTCTTCATTTGCATGCACACAGTCAATGGAGAGCGCAGGGTGTAACATAAGACGACCCGGATTTACTTTGAGCTTAAAAACCCCAACGAAACCGCGACCACTTTTACCGAGCAATTAGCCCGAGAGCGCGACAAGGGCAATAAAACCGCGAATGGTGCACAATTCAATGACAAAATAAAATGCATGCATGCGCACAATTACACATATACACACACATAATACATTCAAATATAAATATGTGTAAGTGCTACTGAAAGCTTTAATTAAAATGCAGCGAAGATGAAAGAGAACGGCGCCGATAACAATGACAACAACAATGCCATTGGCAGCCGAAAGAAGTGCTGAGTTTCATGCTGGAGCATCTCCATAGCGTAATTCCATATGTCTTCATTATATATACATATACATATATATAAGTATGTGGGTACTTTGCATATGGCAGACATAGTACTTCACATACACACACACAAGCGCTCGCATACCTCATGAGTTTGTGCGTGTAATATTCAAGAGCATTGTATTATTGCTTTACTTTCGCGTTTTTATACCCTGTACCCGTAGGGGTAAAAAAGAAATATTAGGTTTGTGCAAAGTATGTAACAGGCAGAAGGAAGCATCTCCGAACCCATAAAGTATGTATATTTTTAATCAGCATGACCAGACGAATCGATCAGACGATGTCTCAGAAACTATAAAAGCTAAAATAATCAAAGTTGGTATCCAGATTCTCCTAGGTCCGAGTAAGGACGAGTTTATTTTATTATTTGGAATTTTCCCCCCTTCCCCCGCCTCAGAATTTTTTCAACACCGTCCACATAACCATACATTAACCAAACTTTGCACACATAATCTACATATATACAATTCTATAGTTTTGTTTTAAATTTCATCCGACTCAGTTAATTCTAAGAAAACTTACTAGCAAAATAATTGTACTTCGGTACTACGCCCACAAACTGCAGCATCAGTCCGCAGTCCGCTCTTCTTCTTCTTTTTCTTTTTGCTTCTGGAAATTCGTCTGGGTACAGGGTATTACACTGTCGGGCTCGCTCGACTGTAGCGTTCTCTCTTGTTTTATATACGAGTATATGCATATCGGCATAATACCTCAGTTTTCCTTTTGTACACATATAGAGATATATTTATACGTACACACATTGTTCTCTTTTGCTTTTCAACTAATGCCTACTTAAAGACAATTATTAGCAAGCATTTGACCTGAAGATAACTTCATCAATTTAATTAGTAAATAGGTAATGTGGCACGGGAACTGCAATTAGCTAGGCATGTAACATGATACTAAAGCTTTATTAGCTGTGTGCTCGTTAACCACAATTATTTCTGTGGAAGTTTTATGAATAACAAGAAACGGAAGCCGTATTCCATGTCTTATATTTCAGAAGAGTCCTAAACAACTATGAATTTATATTCACCATGAGATTTTAGATATTTTTAGATATTTTTTTATGTTGGCATGTAAGCCGCTCTCCTCCTTTGTATAATTTCAGGGCAAAGCGAAAGGAGAATTTAAGCAGCACTTTAAGCCACATTCCATATTTGAGTCTTCAAGGCTTTAGCCAAAAACATCGTCGCTACGAAGCTGTAACTGAATATTGTGTATACCATTGAAATATTTAAATCAAGTCTGATATGAATCACTTTGGTTTTTTAAGCTAACGCACCTTTAAACATATTTGTTATCATTAAATAAATTTGGATGAGTTATATACCATGAACCAAAGACAACTATTGTTACAATTTATTTTATATAAATACTATATCACCAGAGATTAAAATAATTTTCAACATATAAAGTTAAACACTTTCAAAGGCAATTGAAGTTTAGGAAATTAAAATGTTATTTTAAATTAAAAATCTAAATTAATCAAAACTTTAAATGAACAACTATATTTTATAATTTTATATTCTATAATTTTAAAATTATTTTATAACAGATGATTTTAAATGGCTAGGTATTTATGTAAGGTAGCTTTATACCAGTTACATATGTATGTATGTATATATGTTTTAGCCGGAATGCAACAAAAACTTCTCTCAAAGTCTGAAAATTGTGCAGCTTGCACAAGTTCCCTCAGCTGCACAAACACTTGCACATTCTAGCACCCACGCCCTGCATTTACACTTAAATTCAGAGCGACATGAAACGATAAATTAATTTCAGCTAAGGGCCGCACATCACTTTTCACTTCCCGCTCTCCTATATATTAATGGCAAAAGTAAAAGCCGCTGCCATTTCATTAATTCCGCGTGTACGGGTGCTTATCAAAACTGTCTTGCCAGTTTAGAGCAAAGAGCAGAATGAAAATGTCTAGCCTGGCCCTTTTAATTAATGAGATTACAAACAATATTTTGCCAGAGCAAGCGAAGGTCACCCGCTCATAAAAAAAGAACAGCAGAGTGGAATTTTTTGCAATCCTCATTTCACAAATTACACAACAAAACAAAGAAAACACCATTAAAAAAATTCTCTTTCGGCAATTTAGTTACAACGTTTTTGCGGTTAATAAAGCTAATTGCAGTTTGCCAAAAGACTTGCATACTTATGGGAGCTCGAATTTAAAATGGCGCCTGGCAAAAGAGCAAACAATTGCCAAATGCAGTCCAACTTCTCCATAACTAATTAGAATACAAATTCCTATGCATGAAAATCTTTGTTAAGTGAATGTCGCTTATCGAAGCACACAACAACTTTTTCAAATATCCTTCCATTTTTCGTTGAAAGAAAAACTACATGAGCACCAAATTCATTTACCAACATCATACATTTACTACTTAAGTATTTAAAAAACGTAAAAATTTACATTATACTATTTTAATATTTGGAACTTAGTTTAATTTAAATTTCTAAATATTAAAAACGTTTTCAACTACATAAAGATATATTCTAGAATTTAATGATAGTTTTTTTTTTTTATTTGTTCATAGCCTACCTCCATGTCCATCCATTTTAAAAAATATCTATATATCGATGAAAACCAGTCTAAAACCCTAACAAATAAGTCACAAAATTCGCACGCCTTGTATAGATTAACAATTTATCGCATTCCCACCGCAGTTGAAAGCTATTTAACTCAAAGTCGCTAGCATTTTCTACCTGGCATTTGCGGCAACTTTTTAAATAGACTTTGGGAGAAAGTTTTTACCTTAAATGACAATAGAATGGAGTCAAACAATTTTGGCAGACAAAAGCCACTTGAATAGTTCGGCATTATTTATTTGGTATTTTGTGGTGATTGGCTTTTGCTGGCTTCCACTTAACAGCTCTGTCAGTTCCAGTATAGGGGGGTTGCACACAAGACCAAAAATAATTTCACCCGATTGTGGCTCAGAGCACTTAAGGATTGTGTGCTGTGTGCCAAGCGTCAACTCGTTAATATTACGCATGCGACATGAGTGCCTGAGTAGGTGTGCGTTTGTACGCGTGTTCGCTTCAAGTGAAAACAAAGCCCCAGAAAACTACATAAACAATACGACGTGCTCAATTGAAACACACATAAAATGCAACGCTATAAATGAGAACCCCAAAAAGTTCACGCAATTTGTTTGCCTGTTCGCCACTTTCGATAACATCCTACATCCCACAAAGTCCCATTGTTTCAAATCATTGCGTGGCTTATTTATATGTGTAGCATTTCATTTGTTTATGTTTATGCAAAAGTTTTCCATCTTTACCATACAATTCGCGATTGCCGAGTGATGCGTAGTTGCTAGTGTAGGATTATGCTGGGCCATAGGCAAGTGGATTAAATTTGTAGCGCAGCACGGCTTACCATCAGTATGTATTAGCTAAGTGCGACCTCATCGCATAAATCTCGTGCAGTTAGCCTGGATTTTCTTGTTAATTTTCTACATAATTGGCCGCAATTTTGTGGTACGTCTACTCAACTGCCAGCTTACTTGTACATCACCCAAACGTCACACGTAACGAAACCGCATTATAGAAATTTATGGCTCATAGAAATAAAATGGATGTCATTCATATGTATTAGCAATACAGTTAGTTGGCAGCTTGTTGGCCAGCTTTCGCATGTTAAGACATTCAGTCATAAAGTATACTTGTCAATTGAGGCTGTAACGCGCTATAAAGATTCAAAGGTTGAATGCTACCATTGCTGTATAAATGCAAATACCATTTGCACCTTTAATATATTTAACGGACATGTTGAACCATTCACGTTCGGAGTCATTTTTAGACACAAACGTATAGTAGAAAACATCAAAGTTTCCAGCATTATTTTTGCATTACCCGTATTTAGTTAAGCATTAAATTCAATTTCAAAAACTCTTGCTTTCAGTCCACATTTCGAAAGTAATATTCACAAAAATGCTGTGGGAAATGGGAAAAGAAACCGTGATAATGAGCTGTCAATCATTAATAAATTGAAAATTAAGAATTATTTTTTAGACCAGTTATTTATACCGAGTTTTGACCAACTTTTTCACATTTAAATGTCATATTATCATTTATAGTCCCACCACAATTCATTCGCAAGGCATTTATATGCACGTCGAAACATAGCCTCTAATTGCCGGACTTTGCAATGCAATTACCAATGGTTTTCCAATATTTTTAAAGATTAAGGCCATATACATTTCAATTCTTACATTTCGTTTAGTTTTTTATACATACGACTGCTTCGATAATACAATTTCCGTTTCAAAACATTTCCATTGCAGCTCATACATTTTTTATGTTGAATTGAAACAAAACAAGAGAGAACGCTACAGTCGAGCAAGCCCGACAGTGTAATACCCTGTACCCAGGTAAACTTCCGTCACTGAGTTATATGCGCCCATAGCAGCAGCAAAAAGAGGAAGAAGAAGAGCAAACTTGTTGCTGCAGTTTGGGGGGGTTGTACTGGCGAGAATTTGTTTTGCTAATAACTTTATTTAGAATTGACCGAATTGAATAAAATTTTAAACAACAGTAGACAATTATATATTAATTATGTGTGCAAAGTTTGGTTTAGGTAGCATTTGAAATGTGGACGTTATTGACGAAATTCTGTAGCGGGGGAAGGGGGGGAAAATTCCAAAAAATAAAATAAACTCGTCCTTACTCGGACCTAGGAGAATCTGGATGCCAACTTTGGTTATTCTAGCTTTTATAGTTTCTGAGATCCTCGCGTTCATCTAGACGGACGGACAGACGGACAGACGGACGGACAGACGGACGGACATGTCTAGATCGATTTCTCTCGTCATGCTGATCAAGAATATATATACTTTATGGGGTCGGAGATGCTTCCTTCTGTATGTTACATACTTTGCACAAACCTAATATACCCTTTTTACCCTACGGGTACAGGGTATAAAAAAAAAAACGCGCTGTATCAACTGAAAGTGACTCTTCTGGGGAATGATTCGACAGCTTTGCATCTGACTTGTTGTTGTATGTTTTATACAGTAAGTACGTTCTGTCATGCTGTCCTGCATCAACTGCTCTAGAATCTTTAATTCGCATTTAGTAAAAGCCAAGCAAGCAATAGTGGCAAAAACCAACCTACAAAACACACCCTTTCCATGCTGCGTGTCGTTGCAATTTATGAGTTGTAGCTCTAAGCCGCAATGGGCACCCGACTGCCAACAACCGACCACCAACCACCAACCACCAACCACCGACCACCATCAACCGACAACCCTCAGGCACTTGCCAGTAAGCCGGCTAATGAAAAAATGCAGCCACAACGAAACACTTTAAAATTCATGAAGAAATAGATACTTGGCGCGGCACACTGAACCACAAATCGAAAAATGGTGACTGTTCTAAAGTGTATCCAACTGAAATGTCATCAATTTACTCAGCTGGAACAACATTATTTTCCTCTTGCCAGCATGGTTTTGTGTATATTCTTTTCTTTTTAAGGTATTGCAAACATTAAAATAAATACAAAAGTTCAATGAACATTTTAAAGAAATGATTTCTTTCCGGTTTTTTCCGCCGGAATGTGAGGCACAACATTTTTTCGTTATACAAGAATGTCATCAATTAAATGTTATATTAATTAAAACCCATTACAAAGATATACCAAAATATAGTTTTATACAACAAATAATTTATGGGAGAGTGACTGGCTACTTCGACATAAGATTAATTTTAAAAAACATTATTTTCAGGTCTTGTTAAAACTTAAGACTATTCTTATTCGGTTTTCTTCATAAATATAGACGTAAAAAAATTTAATGTTGAATTTGTTTGGAAATTATTTTAATGAAAAATAATTTAATAATATTTATAAACCTGATGTAGAGAAATTCGTAAAACTGTATGACAATCTAGCTAAAGACTCTGTATAACATTAAACATAAATTTGCTATGACACGGAATGCAAGCAATTAAAGCTTAATAGCTCCTGTCAAAGAAATACCCCAATGTAATGAAAAGTATAAGAATAAAATGTACAATAATGATTGGTAAAGAGATAACCGAATAAAGTGTCTAATTTCTGTATAACAAACGCAACGCTTGCTCGCTTAACGAGGTCAAAGATTCCTTCTTTTCTAAATTTATTTTCTAAAGAAAAGAATACGTTGTAGGAATTTCTGGCCGTTCCAAAAACAGAATTGTATATATAAATAGAAACCCAAGCGCTTGCAAAAAAAGGAACAAAAAAGAGGGCAATGGAGCAAATATCCTTGAATATAAAAAGCACAGAAATGTAATTTATGTATTTCGCAATTAAAATTAAAAGTCAATTGGAAATTGTACCAAAATCATACTTTTGTGGCCTAGTGTGCATCGATGCAATTGCAATGCGTGCACTTCTTATATAGTATTGTTGTTGTTGTAGCAGGTTTAACTGCTATTGTTGTTTAAGCATTGCTTGAAGCTGAACGCGTGCCATTTATTAGCCTTTGGCAGAAGGAAAATGTGCACAGTTTAAATGGCATCGGAAAATAGTCGAGGGCGTAACGACAATTTATGGAAACTTTATGGGGTTGCTTAACTACTGTTTCAAGGATGTATACGTCTATATGCAATTTTGCATGTATAGAGGCTTTTCCGAATGTTTTTCCGATGATTAGCTGTCAAATCTAATTATAAAATAGGCGCACTTGTTACTAAAAATACGATGTGAAATTTGCAACAACGACAGCGCACAGAAAACACATAAAATAACGCTTCTTATATAAACAAAGTTTTAAATGTGTTCAGGTGATGAATCGACAGCAGACAGTTAGTGTAAACATTTTTTTTTTTTGCGATACGCCCAATCGCCGCGAGTTTTTCACAGGTAGGTCAGATTTTGTTTCATGTAAGATTACGCGTAAATTTATTGAACTGCTTCTTCTTTTTCCTAAAATAATGGCCAACGGCACAAAACTCACGATAGAACAATTACAGAAATATTTGTCAGGACTATGGAAATTGAGTTGTAAACACTAATATTTTTTCGACTTGAAACAAAAGAGCAAAATGTGTTTGGTAAACTTTTTGTGTGTTGGGCAGAGAAGTGCCTTGGGCCGTACCCAATTCTGCCGAAATACAAATACATACTACCAATTTCATGCTCCTTGTGTAAAGGGCACAAATCGCAAATTTATAGAGGCAACGTGCTGGATGCGAAGCAACCCCAAAATAAAAAAGTAACAGAAAACGCCAAATAGATTGCGTTGTAAACGGAACTTAAATAACAGCAGAAAATCGAAAAAAAAAATCCCCAACAAAAACAGTGATATATGCCAGCAAGCCAAAGTGGTATTGTCGATTTTAATGTCATTTCTCACACATGAATCTTATACCACACGCCCGATTTAGTATTGCAATGGGAGTGGGGTGCATATAGAAGAACAATCTTTGTGCATTTAGGAGATGGTTAGGTTGGCTTGTTGCGAATTTCTTTAAATGGCTAGTTTGGGCAAACGGCACAGGGCCAACACATAAAAGGTCAACTGCATTGTATTTAATTAAATGTAACATTAAATCAGGACCAATTTAATCAACTCTGTCATCAATTATAATGGAACCAGCATAGCTGTCAAAGTTACAAATTTACCTGTCGTGTAGTTTATAATTGGATTTCTTTTTGTATTTTCTGATTTACATTTCCAGCACATTACGAGTAAGTGAGACGGATAAACACAATTGCATCAATTTTAAATTAATATTTATTGTGATTTCGTACACTTCAATATTTGCATACTGAGTAGCATCTACATACATATGTACTATATATTCATATGCATGTATGTTTATGCAGAGGTGCAGATATTTTTTGCCACAGACAGGATACACGTTAAACAACAAGCTTCTAATTTTGTTTACTCACAGCAGCCACAAGGGCAATTAGCAAAAACACAGGTGAATTCGATTTGCATATAGTACGTTTCGTTTTGCACTGACCGGAAATGGACTTCAAAATTCGCGCCGTATCCGCTGCTCTCAGTTTTCTGAATGGAATAGCGACCCGATGCGGCAACATACGCGTGCGACCTGTTCGCGCGCGCAAAAACGTTTGTCTTTCCGGACGACTCTTGCAAGTTGCCTAGCCATAATATTCATTCACGTACATTTGGTATGATGAGGGTGGGTGGGGGCTTCCGTTGGTTGCGATACTCGACCAAATGCCGGCTTGTACAGGCGCCTGCGCAGGCTATAGCAACATGTTGCCGAAAACGGAAATGGCGCCAATTTCTTAAAGGATGTATGTAATTAGCTAATTAAATTATATATGTATTTAAAAAAAAGGTTAATGTTTTGAAAAATTCGCCATATTTCTTTATTTCGCGCCAAACCGACTATATTTTTTCTTCATTACGCCTACGGATCACGAATGTTTGGAATTTTTTGTTGGTACAGATATGGTCACACTTAAACATGAACGGTCCTGCACTTGTAAATTTTGAATTAATTACATGTAAATTTAAATTTATTTAAAATCAGTCTTTTATTGGTAAATATTATTGATACTATCTGAAATAATACACATTTTTATGAACTTAAACTAAAGAGAATTCTTAAATTTAATTAAGTGGTTTGCAAAAACCAGTGACTGCTGTGAATATTTCCGTCTAAAAGTCGCCGATACATAAATGACGCACATCTCTAGTAAAACAATTGACAGCCCTCTTGATGTTGTGAATGACATCGATAACATCAAATTACTGTGGAATTGTGAGTTTTAGTATTTCTTACACATTTTGTACGTTTTAATATAGGCAAATTCAGTGTGGAAAGACTAACTGTTGCACAAGAAAACCAATACAGCAGATTTGAATGATTGCAAACGTTGCTGCTTTACAAAAAAATGCAGTGAAATTTGGCCATGTTGGCCGCTTGCACATAACCTCAAATCAAAGCAATTTGCAAAACTTTTATACGTGGTCTGTAACTAAATATTCAATTAATATTTTTGTTTAGTTGCATAAATCGGCATAAGCAACAGTAAGCACCATGTCACGCTTCTTTGCCAACGGGTCTGACTCGGAATCCGAGTCCAGCGAGGAGGAGGTACAAGCGCCAAACTTCAATAAGGCCGCCGCCTTCGTAAGTAGACACTGAATCATGTGGATTTGGTAGAATCATAATATAATAATATGTAATTTTACTTGGACAGCAATTCAGTGATGATGAGGAGGAAGTCAAGCGTGTGGTTCGCTCCACCAAGGAGAAACGCTACGAGAACCTGACGAGCATTATTAAAACGATTAGAAACCACAAGAAGATTAAGGACATGTCCAGCATATTGACCAGCTTCGAGGATTTAACGCGTGCTTACCAAAAGGCTCTGCCTGTTATCTCTAAGGAAGAAAACGGAGTCACGCCTCGATTTTACATTCGCAGCCTCGCCGAGCTGGAAGATTTCATTAATGAAGTCTGGGACGATAGGGAAGGCCGCAGAAACCTGTCAAAGAACAACTCAAAATCACTGGGTACGCTGCGCCAAAAAGTGCGCAAGTACATTAAAGATTTTGAAGAGGATTTAAGTCGCTTCCGCGAAGCTCCGGATCAGGAAAGTGACGTCGAGGAAGAGGAAGCTCACGATAGCGATGCTGACCGTGCGGCTGAAGACAGTGATGTGGGCGTACCCAAAATTGCCGAAGCAGTGCCAAAAATTCCGAAAGTAGCGCAAGCTAAGGCCCCCGCTGCTGATGACGACGACTCGGATGACTCCATTGACTGGGACTCGGACACCGAGTCTGAGACAGAGTCATCGGAAGACGAGAATCAGTACCAAAACATGCGCGAGCGTTTCTTGAAGCGCACCACCGAGAAGGAGGACAAAGATGATGATAAGCGTAAGGACAAGCGTAAGGAACAGAAGACAAAGATTCGCAAGCGTGCAGAGGATGACGAAGATGGTGAATGGGAGACGGTGGTTAAGGGCCATGTGGTTGAGAAGCCGAAAATGTTTGAAAAGGATGCTGAAATCGACATTCCTCTCGTACTGGCCAAGTTGGTAGAGATAATGTCGGCGCGCGGCAAGAAACGCACCGATCGCCGCCTGCAAATCGATTTGCTCTTCGAACTTCGTGACATTTCCGAACAGCATCAGCTAGGCACAGCCGTTTCTGTGAAGATTCACTTCAGCATCATCTCTGCTATCTTCGACTACAATCAGAAGATTTCGGAACCCATGAAACTAGAGCACTGGGCACTGCTGCTCGAGGTAATGCAAAGCCTGTTAAAGATACTATTGGTCAACCCAGATATCAATATGAGCGAGAACGTAGCCGAGGAGCACGAAGAGTTTACTCAAGCACCTTTTTATGTGCGTGGTTGCCCACTGGCCGCTGTTGAGCGTTTGGATGATGAATTCACTAAGCTGCTAAAGGAATGCGATCCCCATTCGAACGACTATGTATCGCGTTTAAAGGACGAGGTGAATGTGGTCAAGATCATCGAGCTGGTTCTGCAGTACTTTGAGCGCGTGGGTAACAACAACGAACGCTGTCGCATATACTTGCGTAAGATTGAGCATCTCTACTACAAATTTGATCCCGATGTGCTGAAACGCAAGCGCGGCGAGCTTCCCGCTACCACTAATACCTCTGTGGATGTCATGGATCGATTATGCAAGTTTATCTATGCCAAGGACGATACGGATCGTATACGTACGCGCGCTATTCTGGCACACATTTATCACCATGCCATGCACGACAATTGGTTCCAAGCTCGCGATTTGGTACTTATGTCGCATCTGCAGGACAACATTGATGCTGCAGATCCCTCAACTCGCATTCTCTACAACCGCATGATGGCCAACTTGGGTCTGTGCGCCTTCCGTCAGGAGAACGTAAAGGATGCCCATCACTGCCTGGTCGACCTCATGGTCACAGGCAAGCCTAAAGAGCTGCTCGCCCAAGGTTTGTTACCGCAGCGCCAACACGAGCGATCCGCCGAGCAAGAAAAGATTGAAAAGCAACGCCAAATGCCATTCCATATGCACATCAATCTGGAGCTGCTTGAATGCGTCTACTTGGTGTCGGCCATGCTGTTGGAGATCCCCTATATAGCAGCGCACGAATTTGATGCTCGTCGTCGAATGATCAGCAAGACGTTCTATCAACAACTGCGCTCGTCAGAGCGCCAATCTCTCGTGGGTCCACCGGAATCGATGCGCGAGCATGTGGTTGCGGCCGCAAAAGCCATGCGCTGTGGTAACTGGCAGGCATGTGCCAACTTCATTGTCAACAAGAAGATGAACACTAAGGTGTGGGATCTGTTCTATGAGTCAGATCGCGTGCGTGAGATGCTCGTGAAATTCATAAAGGAGGAGTCCCTGCGAACCTATCTCTTTACTTACTCCAATGTGTACACCTCGATCAGCATTCCATCGCTGGCGCAAATGTACGAGCTGCCCGTGCAAAAAGTGCACTCGATCATTAGCAAAATGATTATTAATGAGGAGCTGATGGCCAGCTTGGACGATCCTTCGGAAACGGTAGTTATGCATCGCTCCGAGCCATCACGTCTGCAGGCTTTGGCCATGCAATTCGTGGATAAGGTTACGAATCTTGTCGATGTCAACGAGAAGATCTTCGATATGAAGCAGGGCAACTTCTTCCAACGTGGCAACATGGGCAACCGGGACCGTGGCTACAACCGCAATCAGAACAATCAGGGTGGCAATTGGGGCGGCCAGCGCCGCGATAATCGCAATCAACGCAATCGCAATCAGCGCGGACACCACAAACAACAACAGCAGCAGCAACAACAACAAGTTCAAACTATCGACGAGGAGTAGACTTCATTGCTGCTTAGGTGGGCTTAATAAAAACAAATTCGCTTATTATATCAAACCTAGCTAGAGATGTTGCAAATGCACTGGTGTCAGAAATGGAGGCGATGGAGAATTGCTTGTGACAACTGTGTCCAGACCCCCGGGTGGGTTCAAAGCCCATCCGGGGGTCGACATCAAATAAATACCTTCGAAGTTCTTTTATCTTGACATCATTGCCGCCTGTGTCGGAGTCCAATTTGCGATTCTGTGAATTTGTTTTAACGCTCATTGTATTTAAAATCGATCTAAATTACGTTTTGTATGAAATTAATTCAAATAAATTAATAAAAACGCAGGAATATGTTTTATTAAGCTGAATGCGATACCTATCGATCCATATTTAAAAGTCACGCCAAATTAAAAATCTATCTGGTAACGCCGTTCGATGAACTACTAGTTCCAATCAGCGCACCATCTCAGATGTTTGAAGCAGACATATTTTCGACTATATTATATAAATAAAATCTATTAAAAGTTAAATTAAAAGTTTAACCCTACGCAATGAATAGTATCGGCGAGGACTGCAATGAGCTAAAGAAACAATACGACGCCTGTTTCAACACGTGGTTCTCTGAGCGTTTTCTTAAGGGTCATACAGACGATTCCGTTTGTGCGCCGATTTTCAAGGTCTATCAGGAGTGTGTAAAGGTATGAAGTTTTGCTTGCTCGTATGAATTAAAACTATATGAACTACAATAACAGCGAGCCATGCGTGAACAGAAGATTGAGCTGCGGGAAATTGAAACGGATTACACTACCGGCGACCATGACAACACCAGTGGTGCGGGAGCGAACAGCTCCAAGCCACAAGGATCCAGCAAGAGCTGACCAACAACACCATCAACCCAGGCATCTGGCTGCTACGGTGCGTGTATGGCAATTGCCAATCCATCATTAACCGAGAAAACTAAAGAAACGACACTTCCGGGTGGTGCTGGATGTCAGTGCCAAGGTCGGCACAAGCGGGGCTCCACAGCATAGTATCGCACCTGACAGTGCCGTTGCAGTTATATCCAAAATAATCAACCCAGAACAGCTTTTACATTCAACCATTTCTAATTTAACAAAATCTATGTATGTATGTAATCTAGCAACTAATTTTCTCTCATTTAAGTTCAAATGCACGATGTACAACAAAAATTTTGATGTGTTTATTATATAATCTTGTAAATATGTATAAAGTAATAAATGCCTACATGATATTGTGCCTGTTAATTTAAAACGACCTGTATCCACTTCGTGAATCCCAGAAATTTATCAACAGGGGGTTTTTTCAAGTCACGGTCCATGCATCATGTGCTTTCCAACTGGAATAACAAATACTGCTGATAAGCCTATAAAAGCATCCGAACCCATTCTGTATAAAAGCGAACATTCTAGCTCTCGGGACATCAGTCGCACAATTATCACGACTACAAAATGCAGTTCCTCAGTACCGTAACACTCTTGCTGTTGGCCGTCATCGCCCAGTTGACGATCGCACAGCCTTTTGGAAGACAATCCCCATTGGGTGGACCCCGCCCACAGACCTTGCCACCGAACAGACCGGAAATGCCAAATTTTGGACCTTCACGATTCTGAAGAGTTAAATATAATAAATACAAACAAATTAAAAATGCTGTTTTTTTTTACTTAGTTAAGTGCCACGAACATACGCTTTAATGGGAACACAAATTAGCATACATATCTGAAGTACTCAATCATATAAAGTTTAGAAACTTAAACTTTTTGCCTTTAGAACCTATAGCTCTTCGGTGGCACAACTAAAAGAACGGATGATGTAAACGTTTCTAGTGTGGTTCTCGAAATGCATATGAAACTTAACAATCTACACAACTGTGGCTTATAATTATGAAGGATGTGTCGAAACGGCAGCTTTTACTTCGCTCCTCCTGAAGTAAATTTTGACAATTTTTCGAGCAGACCTATGTAAGAGGTGTGCTCATGTGCAGTAGCCAAGTCAGACAACTTCTCGGCAAACTCGTTGCTGATGCCCTTCTCCTCAAGCAGGTTCATAAGCAAGTCGTATAGGTACTAGAAAAAAATAATGTTAAATATAATCAATGCCAATAGCAATGAAAACTTACGCCATCAAGCACATCGCCAGCGACAGCATAGACTTTGTCGTGCCACTCGCCTTCGTAAATAGTCAGTTCATCAATAGAGAATACATCGTCTGAAAGTAATGATATTAACAATCTAGTCAATATTATGTTGTCAGAGTGTACGTACTATACTCGCCCTCCTGGGCCTCGCCTTGCAAATAAGAGCAAGTAAACGACAGAGTAGTAGGGCCCCTTATAATATCCACCTCGAATTGTGGTTTGCTACGCATCTCACCCAAATCCGGCTTGTCGGCATTGGGGTTAATCTCGGGCTCCTCTTCGCTGTCGACGGTGTGGTTGACATTGAAATTAATGACCACCCTAAGACAGCATTGAAACGTTAGCAAAAATTACAATAATTTGTTCAGCTTGTTGCACTTACTTTTCCTTATCAGTTTGCTTCGAAAGTTCCACATCGGCACCATCAAGCTTAACGCAAAAGCCATCCAAGGTAGTTGGCACAGTTTTGCCCTTTTGAACTTTGCGCTCCGCAACAATCTCCTCTGTTAGGAATTCCACCAATTCTCGTTCACCTGTTTCAAGCAAACAATAATACATTTCGTCACCATCACCACGTTTTTTAGGTTATGTAACAGACATGCGACATTGCCGGCGTATCTTGTAAGAGGGAACATAATTGAAGACTTACATTTGGTATGCACATTGCAACCACAGGTGCAGTTTATGCTGGGTTTGTGCACATTTAAAACGGAAACATGGTCTCCAGTGCCATTGTTGTTGGCGCAGCCGCCTATGGCCGGTTTCTTTGTGAGATGCCACAGACTGCGAGTAAAATCGCGTTTTCCATTCAAAACGCGTGTTGTCAACGAATTGGAATTGGCGAAGTTTACAAAACGAAGAGTGGCATTCTTTAAGCTATTCATTTTGTTATATAAGATGGCTGCACTTATTAAAATTAAGCGAAATTCTGCAGTGACCGTCTATGGTGCGGGTATGTTGCAAGTTCCACGAGCTACAAGGTACGCCAAGTAATTTTTAGCTGACAGTCGGGCAGTCCCGCACGAAGCGTTGCCACATGGCGTTAAAAGTCATCTGTTCAGAATAGAAATCGAACAAGTTCTAGTTTTGAACGTGTTTTTATTTTGAATCTAATTTGTGGAAAAATGATTGCATCTCCAGTCGTTAAGAGCGATAGTAACTAAAATTGAAACATAGACCTAGATAGAGTACTAACTATGACTATTTGATTTTTTTATAGCAAAGCTGCAAGTAGAAATTGAAGACGAAGATAAAAAGCATCCTACTTGTCCACATGGACCAATGATCCTTTTCTATAGGGAAACACCCAATGATGGCTATTACAGCTGCTCGGCACATCGCGATAGCAAGTTATGCCACTTTCGCATTCCAGCGACTAGTTGGCAAGCACAAAATTTGACGTATACACCAAAGGAGCGGGATTACCCCCTAACAAGGAGTGTTAAAAGTGCAGATCCTACAAATTATCTTAGTGCACTCTCAAAGGAAGAGGCGCACGCACAGTATTTTTTTGACGAGAAAGCTTTACGATTCTTTGTGAATCAATGTCGTGTACTCAAAATAAGGTAAATATTAATGAACTCCTGCTGGAATATTTTGTATTTAATTTATTTTCTTTACACATAGCAAAGTCGTATGCATTGGTGCCCCACGTTTACATTTCTATTTGCGAAAAGAACCCAACATGTGTAGTTTTCTACTTGATTTGGACGAACGATTTGCTGCCCACCTCTCGCCACAGGAGTTCTGCCTATATAACATGTGTAACAATCATTTCTTTTATAGCCGCCAACCTTTTGAACAATTCTTGAAATGTAATGCGTAAGTTGGAACCGGATCTAATAAGACTTGATCAATTACCAATACTTGGCTCTACTGTGATTTCAGCAATGAACGTGTGCTCGTGATGACGGATCCACCATTCGGCTGCCGCACCGAGCTCATCGCAAACACACTGCGCTGCCTGACTATTTTACATAACCGTCTAAATTGCATGCCACATACACCACTGCCCATATTTTGGGTGTATCCGTATTATAATGTTAATCACATAAAGCAGGATATGCCCGAGATGGAAATGTGCGACTATAAAATAAATTACACCAATCACACCCGCTATACAGATGTGGGTGTAGCCAGTCGCACTTATGGCTCGCCAGTGCGTTTGTTTAGTAATGTTCCACAGCAGCTGCTGCAGCTGCCCACGGAGGAGGCCTATAAATATTGCACCAAGTGCAAACGCTACACGGCGGCTGAGAACTTGCACTGTATTCGTTGCGAGACTTGCCCATCACAAAATGGCCAGACATACAGGCACTGCGAACACTGCGGCGTCTGCGTAAAACCAAACTATGTTCATTGCTTTAATTGCCGCAGATGCTCACAGCGAGAGAATCATGACTGCGCTGTGTACCAGTCAATGCAACGTTGTTGGATATGCCGGGAGAAGGGACACATAGAGACCAAATGCGTCACGTGGCTACAAAACAGGCGCAGACTGAAAGTCAAGCCAGATAAAAGGCATCCTCAGCGTTGCTTCATATGCGGACGGGCAGGACAACATAACGAGTTAAAATGCCCAAAGCGGTGTAGATTCTTTAAAGAGATTAAATTTATGAATCAAGAAACTACCATCGCCCTCTAAACATGTTAGCACAACTATTTAGATTTTGAATATTGTAAAGAACGCAACTAAAGAAATATAATCAGGTGATAATATTCTTTGGTGTTTACAATTTTATAGCAGAAATTTATGTTTATTCAAATATAACTAAAATTTTATATTTATTTGTTTTCATTAAGCCTTCTCATTCCCCAAAGGTTAATTATTTTTATTATTTCTTAAAATCAGTCTTATTTAAAAACCTTTTATGGTATTAAACATAGTAGCTGAATGGAACCAGTTGCGCTATAAATATAAATAAATATTTATAGTAAAATGGTCAAATTAAACAAGTAAAATTGTATGCCCGTTAATGTAATCGAAATCCCTAACCCCATGTATGCAATTTGCAAACATAGCCTGAAGCAGTTTGGTCTATGAGAATGAAACTAGTTTGTCTATTTTAAAACCTTGTAATATAACACTCAAGAGATAAAAGTTATTTCAGAAATATAAAAAACAGATTCCGTTGAAATATTTATTGTTTATGGACTATTGCAACTGCAATGTAGTCTTCGTAAGCATATACCGTAACCATGACGGTCTAAAATTATCTGGGACATTATCATATACATATAAATAAGATAATTACCTTTAGGCTATAACCATTATATATATACATATAGTACTACATATGTATTGAATTAAAACGCTTCCGTTTTTATTAAAAAATGATGACTTTATTAAATTTCGCATTTTCATCGAATGTGTAGAACAACAATATACATACAAGACATAAAAAACATTACATTTTCCGTTGCACTATGCACTTCATTTTTCAGTTGGTCCTCCAAGAGGAAGACACTTGCTTTATCGTGTGGATGCAATCAGACTTGCGGCATATCATTGTTTTCAACCAAAAGGCATTTCAACATCTCGTTTCATTATAAAAATTTCAATAAAATCTATCACAATATGAGAATTACTTATGGGATTGTTTTGTTTTGTGTACCTAATCTTAGACATAAGTCATATCCTTTTATAAAAATATAGATTTTTAATTTTAGGCAATTGTGTGATATCTAAAATAAAACTGCATTAACCATTAAAAATTGCCTGCGTTCTAATGGGCTATGTAGAATTTTCAATAAAATATATATTGTTTTCTTATGTTTTTTTTTTTTCAGTTTTGTGCGTTTTTTCATATCTTTCCATTGGGACGGACAAGAGCTTAATGTGTAAACATACATATGAAAAGGCCGGGGACAAATATATTTGCAATTAATTTTATACTTAACTTTAAACTTTACCTTAAGGTCTACTGCACTTTAACGCGAAAGTGTGATACATTAATAATTATTTTCCTCATTTAAGGCCTGTAATTGTGATTGTGCGTGTTTTCGGCTTCAGTTCTTATCAAACAGCCTCATGTATGGGTGTGTGTGTGTGTTAATTTGTTTTGTTCGCTCTTCATCTTCTTACTGATAAGGCTTTAAGCCAAGCCCTTAAAAAATCGTATTTAAAAACACATGCAATACATACAATTACACATATATTCAATTCCTTTTACATAGCTATTGAGCTTTACCTATGTATGCTATCTATGTATACGCTAGATAAAAATTGTTGCACACACACACACAAAACTTAAGCAGAATATTAAACACGTTCAGTCTAAATAAATACTTGTAGAATTCGTTTGAATTTCGAGATATTCGTGGGGATATTGCATTTAGTTCTATATAGCGTTGATTTTCGAAAAACAATAATAACAGCAAACTATTTATTGTAATAGCAATGAAATGAACGCGTCCAAATATTTGTTCATGGGTATTCGAATATTGTTTTTTGTTTTCTCGTAGCGCTGTCATTTCTTTTTGTTAGTCATGTGGATATGCATGCAAATTTGTAGCTCTAGATTAAACTTATTTTGTACTTAGATATACATATGTATAATTATAAATTGTAGATATTTATATACTTATATAAAACATACACACATAAGCGGGCCGTTGCCTGAGCTGTGCAGCATTTCATGTTAGAGACATGAAAGTAACATTTAAAAAATGTTTGTGGTTAGTATTGGTTGATGGTGGGAATGCAAGTCAACTATATTTAGTTTTTCTTGATGTTTTAATGCTGACACAGCTCGAAGCCACAGTTACAGAAATTCAACTAAATGTTGCCGAACTAAACATTTATATACGATTAAATTAGACTATAACTAGAGCGTATCAAAAATCAGAGACAACAGTTTGCGTTTCAAACGCGCACAACTGCTGTCTTGTCCATGGGGAAGGGCATAAACAGGGATGGGGACTCTATACTCTACATAGCTAACACTACACACTAAAAGCAAAAATAAACAACGCAAATAATATGCATGCAAAAAAATTCGACTAATTTTGTTGAGTGCCGATTAGCAGCATTAGCTACGGCTCCTCAAATGTAAGTGCGCTTCACTTTTGTCAGCGTGGACGTTTTGCAGGGTAGCTCCTTTTCCAAATGCTCTGTGGAGTTCTTGCACTCGTGACTGCGATCTTTTTCAAGATCTAGATTGGGTGTTTTCTGTGCGCTTGCATAGGCATTGGAGCTGATGAGCAAATTTATATCTTTACCGCTGTTCTGATGCTTGTGTCCGAATTGTGTGGGTGTGGAAAAGTGATTTCGATGGCTGGCATCGTGCGACTCATGGTTGCAATACCGACATTTAATGCCAACAATGCTACCTATAATAAATGCACTCATTAGGGCGCACACGATGAACACGGAATATAAAGTACTCCAACTGGAGGCAGCCTGTACTTCATCCACGCGCGCTGTTGATCTTTGCGGATCTGGAATAAATAATTAAATATTTTAGAATGACTGCAATGTCAAGGATTGTGAATGGACTTACCATGCAAATTTGTCATAACCTGCTCTGGATCGACAGAAGCCAATGTAATTTTGTTCTCGTCAATGTAAGCATTCAAGCCATAATCGTCGGCGCTCGCCAGCTGCTCCTGTTCACTTAGGGTTGGCATCACTCCTGGCAAGGCACCCACATTGGCGTAATGCAGCTTCTGTTCGTCCAGGCCGATGCCTGAGGCGGGTGGGGCCATTGTCACAAGTCTCACTGTTTCAGCGCCGGGCAGAGGCGAGGCAGAGAGCCTAGGACACAATGAAGCAGCTGCCTTCCTGGTCATGTTCATGCTTTGCAAGTAGCTCTTAGTTCCGAACTTGTGCTCACCGCCTGCCAGGTTCTTGCACTCATGAGTCTGTTGATCCCAGGCGCAGTTTGGATCCTGCAGACTTAAACAGCCCTGACAGTCCACAATTAGTTTGCAATGATGCAGGGGGACGGTGACCAACGTGCTATCGCTAACCACCACCAAGGTGTTTGTCTTCGAGGAGATGACCATCTCCCGCACTGCCATTCCCACAGGCAGCACCTGCATCTCAGATATAACCACAGTCTTGAGACGTTCCACGCTGGCATTCTGATGTGTGGTCATTATGTTGATAAACTTTGTCACTTTGCCATCATCCGTTCCTGTATATATGACATCGTAGAAGGCACCGTTGAGTGCCCGTATTTGTGGATCCACTGCAATAGCTGTAAGGCGATGATGCAAATTAACTTTCGTCAGCAATGGACGACCGTGCTCTGCGGGCACCGCGCTCTCCATTAACGGATGATTCTTGATAAAGTTAACAGCTATGCTGGTCAACATGCGTGAGTCCTCCACACACTGTCCAGGTCGCGGCTTGGGCACGTTCTCCTGTTGCACGGGCAGCCAATGGGATTGCGAATCCTTTTGCGATTTGAAATCGCCATCAAAAGCGGCAAGTATATCGTCCACATTGAACGCGCATACCGCAGAACCCGGTATGGCATTCACAGATGTGGTAAATACCGCATAGACTAAAGACTTCGAGCCACTCTCCACAATTGGACTGATGGCCTCTGCAAAGATTTAAAAAGGATTCGTTAGTAACTATTCATGTCTGGAATTAAACCGAGGACCAGACCGAAACAAATAACCATTTGAATTTGCTAAATGCATTGAAATCTTAATCCACATGTGATGTTTTTTAGAATAACTTACGTATTTCATCGAAGTAGAAGGGAAACTCTCCCGGTACCGAGCAATTGAGTCGGGCTTTCAAAAATGATGTCCAGCTCTTGGCATGCGTATAGGGACCACCACGATCGTTTTTACAGACGCGTGCCACACGCGAGTAAACTGCTTTGCCAAAATTCATGAACTCCATGGAAAGCTCCCGGAAAAAGAAGAGCACAAAACCATTTCGCTCAATGGCGCCAACAAAATCAGGTTGATTCAGTTGCTTGAGATCGTATTGCTCGGTGCGCAAATTCTCGCGGTAAATAAGCGGATCCCCGCCCGAGAAATCCGCCACAGTGGCACTATACAGCTGACCATCGGCGAAGGCGTAGGTGCTGTTGTGAGCCGGGCTGTACGGGCACAGGCCCTGGGCCTCAACATCGCGCGTAATCTCATAATGCATATGGCCACGCCTTTGTGCTCCTGCCTCGGTGCCACCCTCGTCGGCGGGAGCGTAATGACGACAGCGCGGTTTATACGAATTGGTGCCGCAGAGCAGCACTTGACCATCATCCAGGCGGGCATAGACGCGCAAATAATTGTGGCAATCCCATTCGTGCTTGCCCTTCAGCGCGCACAGCTCCCGATCTGCATCTGTAGAGTGCCATTCCAGTCTGGAAATCTCGCGAAGTTCATGTAGACTGATATTGTAGATGACGTCCCTGCAAAGTAACAAAAAGTAAACGACACAATTGCTTAATTGCGATGCTAATGGGCAAACCAAATTTTTTATATTTCTATATACATATTTTTTATATTTAGGTACTTAAACGCCTTCATAAGGCAATCGTGCATTCCAGCAGCTGCTTGGACGGCATGTGCGGCGTGCTAATGAAGCGAATTAAATGAAAACAAATGAGGCGCGCTCGCCGTGCCAACCAGCAACAACAATCGCAATAGCAATAGCAACATCTACAATATGACATATGTATGACAACAAAAATGCAAACATGTTTCAAGGTTTTTGCGCAAATAATTAGAACTTAATTACGGTCTAAGTTGATATACGAGTATAGTTGTAGCATCTAAGCAATTAACAACGCAGTGAAACGAAATTTTGAAATTTGGTGAGATGTGCTCAGATCGGATAGATAGGAAAATATTATTAGGTGATGACATTTTGCACAGCACTCAGAATACAAACAGATGAGAAATGTTCCACTCTAAAACCCTGATACGCCACACTCTCCCACCTCAAACATAAAAAATACACACACGTACATACATATGTATGTATGGGATATTATAAGCCAAACGCAATCTTATAACAATTTACTGTTGT
Organism: Scaptodrosophila lebanonensis; assembly: GCF_003285725.1. Classification (NCBI taxonomy): domain Eukaryota; kingdom Metazoa; phylum Arthropoda; class Insecta; order Diptera; family Drosophilidae; genus Scaptodrosophila; species Scaptodrosophila lebanonensis. The sequence continues at coordinate 653,972 of NW_022060529.1, forward strand.
TCCTTGAAGTACAAACGATTAAAAAACTATAATAACCAATAATATTTCTGAGAATAATTGTGCTATCGCATCATACAAATTCTTTTTAGAAGTCCAGTAAAATATGCTTAAGAAAGCGATTCCATTACTGAGGTTTTTAATTTATAGAGATTACCATTTAATTGTATTATTGTACATTACAAATTATAAGTACGATTAAAAGCTTGACGAATGAAAAACAAACAGTTGTCATTTAAGGATAAAGTCGAGTTCAGTTTTAGCATTGCGATATACGAGTATGTATGTAGTCATATAACCCCAACAACATATATTTTTTCTGCAGAAAAACTGTCAAGAAACTCGGGTTCTGGCTGTTGTTAAGGTAAGCAATATTGTTGGTTTCAACCAAACCCTTTAAAGTTTTTAAATTTCATGTTAATAAATCAGGTTTCATGCGAAAATTAGCGTCACACTGGCCATGCGATGCGTCAATAAAATTGTATACAAGTTGCATGGCCAGAAAGTTGTTTGGTTGGCATTCGCGGCGTTCTAGGAAATTGAGAGGTCGGGAAATACACTTGACTTGAAAATGCAAAATGCGCACAACTGGAAAGCGTAAATTCAATGGCACGTTAATTATTCTACGAATCGAACAAATTGCTATGAACAAGTGGAATACATGTAAACAGCATAGGCCAGCGCGATTGCATTGCAAATACAAGCAAGGAACAATAAGTTAACAAACATTGCATTTAAATTGAGCAATAAATTGTTTATCCTATACAATAGCAATACTTACTTGGCACCAACTAGAACGCTGGCATCATTGTGATCCAAAATCTTAAAATAGTCCGTTTTGTTGCCATAGAAACTCGCCGTGATCTTATCTTGCTCTGAAAAGGTGCAAAGAAAATTCAATTAGCCATATAATATATTGAGAAAATGGTTTAAACAAAACAATGAACATGTGTGTGGCGTATGGGCGTTCGTCGAGTTGAGAACTAAAAGTAAAAATAAATGCAGCATGAAGTGGACGCTGGTGGGTGGAAAAATACACTCCCGCCGATACAATTTCTGATTAACAAATTCGATTGGTAAATCGAAGAAGCAATATGAGTGTTTTGAAATAATGTTTAATTGTATGTATTGTATATGTATTTAGAATAGCTGTTGCACATATTTAAAATGTAGTATAGTAATAGTGTGTGGAAGGAACTTTAAACTATCATATAAGACTAATCAAAAATACAAACATTAAAGACATGAAAATGTGATAAATTAAACGAATATCTGTAGACATTTTTGCTCTTGACATAACTTATGTTTGTTAGAAATCTTATGAACTATCTCTCACTTCTTCTAACAAGATGAATTTTCGTCGGTTGTAAAAGGTGCATAATAATCTGCAGCTTCATTTTTTTCCATCGAGCAGTGTATGTTTTGAGAAAGTTGTGCAAAACTGGGTGCAGTGATTGTTTGCGCGCACAATGCAATGGTAACGACTCATTTTAATGGATATATTCAGCAACTTTTGTTGCTCACTTCTGAGGAAGCTGGGATTTGCCGTTCTGCGATTTGCAGTTCTGGGACTTTGGTTTCATGCATAATTCAGAAATTTATATTCGACCACTTAATCGAGCTGACATTACCACTTTTCTCTTGTGTTCTTGTTCTAAATAGTTCATGATAAAACATTAGTTGGCATAATTATAAACATATACATACATATCTATGTATAAGCATTCGTATATGTTTGCATGCTAAGTAACAAGTGGCCGCGTTTTAATCTAATTTTCTTCGACTTCTACTTCTTGTGCCACTTTGGAGGAAATGCTAATTTGCTGCAAGCATTGCAAAATGGAACCAAGTCGTCGCTGCTGCTGCAACAACGATAAGCGAGAATTGGAAGGCGCTTGTTTAAATGTTGTCATTGATAGACGAGGCAAAGAGAATCAACTGGCACAAAAATAAATAATAATTATTTGCGTATTATGGTTGCATTTGTATGCCTAGGTGGGGGGGCGCGTTTGCTTATATATCTATATGTGTGTGTGTGCGGGTGGGTGGGGCATTGACAACTTACGTGCTTGCAAATCGGGTCGCACATCGGGCATCCATGCACTGTTGAGCGATGCGAAGCAGAACCACAGCAAAATTAGATATGCTGCGCTTTCAACGCGACTCCTACTGTATGCAGTTGTAATTAGCATTGTTATAGTTGTTGTTCTTGTTGTTGATGTTGTACTGCCGTTGAACGTTGAAGGTCTCTTGACGTATTCTTGTATTAAGTTCAATTGATGTTTGTCTCCCTGTCTCTTTATATATGCAAGTACTCGTATGTAGATATTTACGAGGTTTCTCTATTCGAGCACACTTTGAAACGATTGCCAGTCGGTTTTTGCTGATGATTCAGCAATGGGTAGGCAGGCGGCGCAAGCTCGTCTGGATTGCTTGATCTAGGGGCTTGGGTGGTGCCGATGGGGCTACGACTGCGACTGTGGCACGTCGAGACAGCTGACAGCTGACAACTGGCCTGGCCTGACTGGTTTTAATCACTGCCGTTTGCCATTATAGTGGTCGCAGTTGTTGTTGTGCTCATTGCTGCTTGCCATTGTTGTTTTTGGTTTTGACGCTGTTAGTGCGCCGCGTAATTTGTTTTATGCACATACGTAGATTTATATTATGTATCCATGTAACTAACTACGGATCACTTCCCTTCCAGCGACTACTATTAATTGCCGGTTGCCTGGCTTTTGTGGTTTCTTACACTATTATTTGTTGAACAAAAAAGAAACACGAAACCTGCAATGAATAAGAAATTTCAAAATTAGCCAAATCATAGATCTTAGATTTTAAGTAAAATGCAGTTTTGACATTAAGTATATTGCATAAATATATAAATAATTATAATTTTTCAAACACAGATAACTATAGTGTTTTTGTTAGGAGGAATAATATTTGCTTATTAACATATTTCCGGGCAAATAAATAGCTTCACTTCCATATGTATATGTACATGTAATGGTGATAATGATTCTGGTTCGAACTTATTTATGCAGTGTTATTTTTCCCGATAAAATATAAAATTTGTAAAAAACCCAGCACAGTGCTAAGCCAAGTTAGAGACTACTGAATTAAACAGTTTGTACTCGGAAAATTAGACAATGCTGCAGGAATTATACATATGTATATCCAAGAGAAAAGTTTCTAACTGAACACACTAGCAATTTTCATTCCAAATTCAAAATAACATTGAAATACATAATTGATTTTCCTTTAATTTTTGTCATATTTCATAATAATCTCGCATAATCACTTCCCAATGCTCAGATATTGATCAATTTATTTGATTATACTTTAATTGTAGTGCTGTGGAGTGGAAGGCACAATACGACAATTACCAAATTTTATGTAATAAATTGTTTGATTCAATTGACAATCAAATTACAATTGCTCTGAGCATTTCACACATTTATGACTTTTCAAATTGAGTTGATAACAAAAACTACACAAAAACTATTCAAATCGTAGTATGCGCACATTGTCGAGTCGCCAATCACAGACTGAAAGTGCGAACACAACAAACGCGAGCGTCGACCGAAAACCGCCGCACTAAACAGTTTTAGAGCAATGTGAAAACAGTTTTAACTGCATTGGCACACCCTAATACGCTCACTGTTTAGAGGTGGAGGCGCAGGCGCGAGGATATTTTGTAGAACTACTACAGTGCCTGTACGTGTTTTTATATGACTCACAACCTATGCCTACTCGTTATTTGCGTTTGTTGGAAACCACGTGCGGTATTTTCCGCCAATTTTCCTTTGAGCCATGGCAGGACGTGTTAAAATTGTCACTTTGGCTGCTTACGTGGGCTATAGTTCGGGCACGTAATTTCCATGTGGGTTTTCATTTGATATTTCAGGTTTTTTTTCTTCTTTCGCCGTGTGGGCATTCGGAAAACTGATATTATAGTTTCTCACGCATCTTTTGATATATGAATGTACCTATCTTTATGCACCGTCAGTCAGTCAGTCTGTCGCACACACTCACTCACCCTGAGATGAGCATATGTCAAATGATCTTTTGTCAAACACGCACACACATACACACACACTTACACATTACTAACACGCTTCGCTGCTATTCAATAAATTACTTTATTGGCTAATTGAAGGTCACAACTTGTTTCAGGTTGCTTGTTTTTGGTCAATGAATTTTGCTTGACGACTTCGACTCGACTTGAACGACAGCGATGGTCGCGGTTGGTGTCGTTTTCACAGCTCTTAGAGGTTTACTGCAGGTCAAGTGACCTCTGACTGACTCTTTAGCCCATGTCTAGAGCGGCTCAAGTTTGTTGTTTAAGTGTTTTGTAATGCCCAGCAAGTGTTGAAATTATAGGGGCTTAGCCGACCTTCTTTGACGGCATTTAAGAATTTCTAAATATGTAAGTAATGTTTATGTTTATGTATTATCAATGCTCATATTTCAGCTATACTATTGTGCACTCATATTTCATTGGCTCAATGCCAGGAAGTCCGTTCCGCTTATGACATACTATACTCATACACAATATACACACTATATATGGTGGTGGTTGGTGCTAATGGCTCTACTTAATTAATGAGCTCATAGCCATAGTTTTGCAGCTCAAGCTGTCTACTTTTTCCATATACATATTAATATGTATATATACACTAAGCACGACTGGCCCACATTTGTTTGCCGACTGAGCAAGCAACTTGTTTGTTGATAACCGATCTTTGGTAAGATAAACCACAGCATCGTGTTCTACAGCTCCTATGTATAGTTTAGATAAGACAGAAATATATGTCATGTCGGGTGTTTGTTTTTTGCTGTTTTTATAATAGTGTATAGAGTTTTTTTTAACCTACAATCTTTCTTTCTGCCGTGTTCCACCACTGATCTAACTTTTTCCACGACCGCATTCTAAGATAGGAGAACGACACATAAAAAACGATTTTGTCACGCTCGGTTAAAAGACGTCTAAAATTTGGTTGCTTTTAAATTCTAATTATTTCGTAGAAAAACAAGCATCAAAGGTTCCAGTTTTTACTTTAATTTGCAATATGAATATTTCCTATAAAAGAAAACTATTTTTATATCACACAACAAGAGGCAGGTCTTTAAATGTTGCTTAATACAGTGCTCATAAGCCTGTACACAATTGTTTACGAAAGAAAAGAAATGAATACAAATGGACAAATAAGTATTCAACGTACCACTTGGCCAGCGTCCATCAATTCAAAAGGAAAAAAATGAAACAATAGTGTATTCAACTTTGTTTTTTTTCTGTTTTAAATGACCATTATAGACGAAAAGACACAAAGTCCAAACATTTTTATGGCGGTGGATGAGCGATGGCAGTTGAAAGAAGAGAAATTGTTTAACTCTGTACACACCCACTAAAGCTACAGATTTATTTTGATATTGTATTATTATTGTAATTTTATTCAGACGTTTGTTACGCATAAAATAACCTTCACATAAATATCGTTTTACTGCTGATTGAGTTTCATAATTGCCAAACAACTATAATTATCTCATTTATTTCTTAAAAAACAACTAAATTTGTAAGTAGATTTTAATTTTATGTGATATTAATGATAGATCGCGCACAATGTACAAGTCTAAAGAAGTTGTCGGACATACATATTCTCACAAAAATATCTGTTTAGAATTTTAACATCATTTAAAAAATTACCCTATCAATATGCGTGAGTGCAGCTGCATATGAAAAAAATAAGTAAATGACTATATTGTTATCTTTCATAGAAACAATAATCAGCGGGACCTGCCTGCAAGCAAAATATGCTTTTCTCACTTTTCCTTAGGGGCGGCACCACATGAAAAGAACTGTTCTTTTGGAACTCAGGAGAGGTGTTAATATTTCAGCTTCGTTAAACGTCTGGTTTTAACTACTTTAACGGCTTCCAAGGAAAGGAGCGTGGTTATAAAAATTATAGTGCACGTTTTACTTTTAATAAAGCATATCGGTAAACGATGCAAACATTTAATTAAAGAACCAATGATGTTGGTAATTAAATTCTGAAATGCCCAACTGTTTTGTTCGATAAGAATTTTTTGGAATGCTGGAATGAATGAACATATGTATAAGTACTTATGTACAGAGGCTATTGCACATATACTTAGAAGTTACGTAATAAATATTGTGAAGTATCACTAGGATGTATTTATTATTCTAGCTATGTTTTAAGAATGCGATAGCTTTTTACTTTATTTGTGTATTCTTTCTAACCCCTAAATCAACCTTTATAATACACGATGCAAGGGTATTTCTACTGCGACGCAAAAAAGTGCGAATTTCTTTCAAATCAACATGTTTGGCACGATCACGTACAAGGCACGCGTCCATCTCAAATTGCAACTACGTCGTAGGCTAAAGTCTGCGCTCCATTTGAAATTGATTTGTGGGTAATTATAAAATTGGCATATCACCCACAACAGTTGGGTTCGGTTCGCATTCAAACAGGCAACACGAGCACAAGATACAACACACTGTCATTCGCACTCACACTTAGCGTGTAGAGGTAGAGCGTGAAAAGACACAACCTGTTGCCGCAAAGGCGACTGCGATGTTGATGGCGATGCCAACTGGGCTGTGGGCGTTACAAGTGGCAACAGGTGGCCATAGCAGATTTAGCCATAAACATGGGACTGCTTGCCTTATTTATTGAGTGGTTTATGTTAGCGTTAAAATTGCCGAACAGTAGTCAAGAGTTGGACACAGTTATGGGTGATGTAATGTGTGCAAATTTCAGTACAGTTGTACTTGCCAATACAGATATATACATATATAAATACATACAGTCACATAAATATTTAAGCTGGTTTAGTCTCTTGCATAACACATACATTCGACGCAAACACGAAGTATTAAATTTATAAAAAAAATAAATCCAAAAACTAGATACAGGAATTGCAACAGTAAGACTCCTTCGACTGTTTTGCTGTTTAGTTTTTCCACTTTATGTACTCTGTTGATATTTCAGTTTCAGTTTTCACTTTGTTTGCTTATCACGGTTTCAGTTATTTATGTAGTTCAGTTCAATGCACTTGAATTATGTTCATTTACTGCACTTTTCTTATCGGGGAAGCAATGGAGAACTGTACTGTGGCCTGGACATGTTGATATGTTGTGGCACTTCCGATCTGCCGCGTGTATGTGTCTCTGACTCATGGATAACAAATTATCGAACAGAATACAATAGCAATAGTAAAATGGTTTTCAACGGAAGCGCTCGAGATGATTCAGCGGCAAAGTGTAACAAATTAAAAAACAAAAACAGTTGGAAAGCGTAAAAACTTTGGTTAATGAACACAGCAAATATGGTGTGACAAGTTTTTCAACTTCTATGCAACATGTTTCTTTTTCATTCACAAAAACTTTTAAGTCAACATGCGGAGCAAATTGTCCATTTAGTAGAATTAAATTGAACGAGCGTGGGAGTTTGAATTTGTGTTTGTTTGATTGTTTAAAGTTTTCGAACGCGTTTAAATCAACATTTACACAGTTGCTAGCCAGTGTGAGTGTGTATGTTTGGGTGTATATGTGTGAATGCGTGAGTGCGTGCGTGTTTTGGTAATGGATCTTAAGTGGGACGCAGTGTTCCACTTTGGAGCAACTTGACACTTGACTTAAGTCGCGTTAGAATTGAAAACGCACGCTTTGCGTATTAGATTTGGGCGTGTTTGCTCTTGACTGGGCGCTGCTTTTCATACAGATGCAAATACATATACCGTTAGATGGAAGTGGAAGCTTTTCCAGTTGTCAAAGACTAAATCATCTTTCTCTATCTGGGAACCGTTTTTTAGCACGGGGCAAATTGATTATGCTTTTAATTTATTAGATTTTCTTCACCAAACTCGTTTTAGAACAACACCTTTTTTTTACAGTTCTGCAGACACTTGGGGCCCGTTCTCTTTGCTTATACATATAAATATGTAGTATGTATGTATGTACATAATTTGCTGGTCGACCAGCCACCGCCTCAAGAGCAGACACAGCGACGTACAAACACTAACGCTCGAAACAAGTCCAATTCACCTGTAGCGCGCCGTTGTCGTCGACTTTTTCGTTTCGGTCTTTTTTCTCGGATCACTAACTTGGCTACCACTTTGCTAGCTAACTCGCGACTACTTGCTGCTTTGGTTGCTGTTTACTAAAAGCAGACACCGCGCTGCACACAACATACACATTCAGACACACACTCACACATTTTATTTTCTTGTATTACTTGTTTTTTATGCTCGCTTCATGTTTGGATTGTTTATTCGTACGTATGTATGCATGTATGTTGTATGCCTCTGTTATTGTATGTGCATAAATTAAAGAGAAAAAACACACGTCTGTACACACACAATAAAAACCTGTTTGTTGCTTTACATGGCTGGATGTGGGTTCAAATGCGCGCGCGGGGGTAGCGTACATACATATGTATGTATTTATGTTTGCTTGTGTGGCGTAGTAGTAGCAGCAGGCGCAACAGCACCTATTAAAGATCACTAGCACTTATTTTCTTCAATTTTTACACACATCAGAAACAAAGCTTATATTTGCATTTATGGTACACTCATAGAGCACACTTTTCTCCAGGCTTTTAACTCACCAAAATGTATTAAAGTACATAAAGAATTAATAAAACCAAGTGAAAAACACAATCTCGTACACAGGTTTACACAGCGACGGCCATTTTGCTTTGAATTGTTTGGTATACGATAGAGATGCGCCAAAAGTATATTTTCGATAAACTATATTCTACATCTGGTGCTGCCAACCTAACGTAATCTGCTAGTCAGCGGCAGCGCTCAACTGCAGCAAGCAGTGCGGAATGGAATGCGCATATGCAAAATATAAAAAAACACAGCGCCTGATAAAAGATACCACTGACATGGCTTAACATTTAAACTCCTGCTGTTAAACAAATAAAAGTGCAATATATAAGTGCAGCAAGATGGGTACAAAGTGAGTACGGTTGACTAACGGCAATTGCCGAAATTTGTAGTAATTTGCAGCCGCATAATTGTTAAAACTTGGTTGCAGGCTAATTGTGAGCTTGTTTGTGTGGGTGTGTGTGTGAGGGTATTTTTCTGTTTGTTTTGGGCAAGCAAATAATTGTACATGATTTTCCGACACCCGCCTTTATTATTATTTTTAATAATACGTTCGATATACTTTTTTTTTTACAGATTTGTAAGGCGCCGAAATGCATGTATGTTTATAATCGCTACGCATGTTTAAATAAAGGTTATTTATTTATTATTTATTTTGCATATTAATTCGCACCAAAACAGTTTTTAGTCCGGACACAAACCCCACACATATAATGCAGCCCTCTTGATAATTAAAGTTGAATCAAAGCGTTTTGATTACACGCACAAGCATAAAGACATGTACACCCACTTCCACTCCCATTCACATGCATGCGCTGCCCTGCAATTAACTAATTGCTATATGTCATCGTCTAATGAACGAGCTATTGTCGCAGTTGTACCTTGCAGCTGTTTTCAAACTGTCGCTGTAAACGATACGATTGACATTCAAATACCTTACACAGGCACGAATGCATAGCTAAAACGTATGCTTATTTATAATATAATATATTTATTTATTGGCACTCCGACTCCTCCTCCTAATATATGCATGTACTTGATGTTGTGCACGCCCTTAACACATTGAACGTGCACAGAATCTTTAACCACAGCCAAGACATCAGCCGCTCTCTTGACAGTTTTTTATATCCATTTATCAGTCAGTCGGTTGGCTCGACCAGCCAGTCAGTTGTGTTTTGATACTATTGGCGTGTGGAAGCAGAATTCAGTCTACTTATCAATGTCGTCGTGGCTGCCGTAGCTGCTATTTGTAGCTCATTACGATAAGCGGCCACGATTCGACTGTGAATATATGTACATATGTATGTACATGCATACATACATATGTAGACACATAAATTGAAGCTATTTCTTGGCTTTACTCGTGCATCACAATTATCCAATACCAAGATGTTTAGTTCTTGGCGATGGCCCAATAAAAATAAGAAGCGATGGCTCAGAAAACAACAACAGCTACGGAAACACAAGCCGGGCAGGTGGACGTGCATTCCACAGTGCTTCCAAAACTGTAAACAATTAATTTATCGTCATTTAATTTTACAGGGAAACAATGATAGTTTTTGTCTATGACACGGAGTGTCTGAAGGAGGAAGCAGATGATCCTGTGTCCGCAGTTCTTTATTTCCATCCTAGCTGGGTGTCGGACACACAAAAAGTTGCTCTTTGCGGCCAACTGATGGGCACAACATTTTTCCTCAAGGATTGCTTCTTCAAGCCACGCATCATCTCTCTGCGAAATGGAAAATTTATGCTCAAGGAGTTCGGACGCTTCATGCTGGTGAGTTGCGGAATTATTGAAGCCATACACCTTCATAGTAAACCATTTCAATTTCAGGCCGTAGGCACAGATCGCAACATATCCGACAAGTTGTTGGAACACCGCGCCGATATGTTAAGCGGTCTATTGAAGCTATACCATCGCGATCTGCAGTCACTGTACGATAATTATGCTCAGCCAGCTCAGCTGAATATCCTAAGCGGGAAGCTCTACCACATATTCGAGACATATCTGCCAATGCTACAGCGCAATGGGAATATATTCCAGAATGTGCCAAAGCTGCGGATGCCAAAGGTGAGTGAAACAATGAATCTGAAATTATGCAATAGTTTCCAGTCTAGGTAGAGGTCTGTATTTGGTTTTGACATAGTCATAGTAATATGGCAACTATATATGGGCTAATGATTCGTTTTGACTTAAATTTTGAAACATTGTAACAAATGTATAAGCGGTGCGGACTGGCTCATTTACATTATTATTATTATATTAACTATATTATGTGCTGCTAGGCTGTAGATTTCTGGTTGTGAAAACATGTATTTTATGAATAATGCAATTGTTTTTTGCACAGACCGCCAGTCACATATTTCTGGAGGCCATACAAACACTGCAGTGCTGTCAGCAGACAAAGGGCATCCTCGGAGGCGCCATACTCTATCACAACAAGTAAGATTATAATTGGCTTTCAATTTGATTTGAATTCTGCTAAGCCTTAATATATTTTCAGAGTGGTTGCATCGCAGCTGGACGAGAGTTTGACAAAGCAGCTGGTGATCAGTGATCCGCGTCATGTGCGGACTGCGGCAGAGCAGCTCAACAACCAGCAGTTTCATATTCCAAATGGTGTGCAAATGCTGGTCATTTATGTGGACCTACAACAGTATCGTCAGTTGGCAGCCGAGGCACAGCGAGCGCAGAATATGCAGACGACACAGCTTGCACAAAACGGAATAGGAATGCCGTTTCAGTATTCCAAGCGGAAATTGAAACGCGATAAATCGCTTATATTTACGCATATTCCTGAGGAGGAGCAGCCAACGGCGACGACGTCTTCAAAAGCTGAGACTGGCCAAAGTGAAATGCCCGCTGCTCGACCGAAATCGATGAGACCAACACATTTGCCGTTGCGTCTGAAGAGTGTGCACAGCAAGGAGCCGGAATCGGGCATCGCGTCAATTAATTTCGATGAGACGGACTCGTACCCGGAGTTCATTGGACGCACTAGTGTTTGCTCAACACCAATGACAGAAAACAAGGTGCTGCCCGTGGCAAATGTCATGTCTATATGTGCAAATCCTGAAGAAGATAGCAATTCAAATGGCAAGACCGGCGCACCGACGAGCTCAACATCGCGCCGCAATTCCCTGAAGCTAGATGTGGAGAAGTTCTTTCAGAATTTCATCAGTAACCCACAGAAACAGATGACGCGCAGAAAATCGTCAGCGGATCTACAGGATGCGCTGCGTCTGATCTCCAAGAAACTCGGCAGCATTTCGCAAAACTTCAAGACCGATGTAAATCGCAATGGTGGCAGTGTCAGTGAAACCGGCGTCGATGCCGGTAGCGTCGACTCGCCGGACTACATTGAGAACGATGAGCAGTGTGGCTCCCTGACTATAACCGATCCCACCTATCCGGTTTTTAATAGTAATGGTCAGCCCATATCGCGAAGTCTATTCCAACAATTTCTCGATCAGTATCACAAACTGTGGGGCGTAGCCAAGGAGCAGGCAAAGGAGGACGCCGAGCTGGCTGCACTTGTTGCCGAATTTCAAGAATTCAACAATGAGATCCAGAAGCTGGATGAGTATATGCAACGGCAGGCAACGGCTGCACCTGCGGCTGCCACGACTACCACTGCAGATAGCAATCTCAACATTGCCGTGAAGACGCCGCTGGATAAGAAGTCTCTGAGCCTGCCCTTAAAGCCTATATCCGACCCCCTTGGAGAGCAGGTCAGCAGTCGTCGCAAGTTATCTAATGTCGGTGGCGTGCCGCTAACGCCTCTTCTGGCCAAACTATCTGTGCTGGCGCTCAGTGACGTCACTCCCGCCGCCTCAAATATTGAGATCCAAACGCCGCTAAATTCCAGCAAAGTTTTCCCAAGACGCAGCTCTCTTAAGTGCGACGATGCAGTAGATGCATTGACTGCGCTGCCAACTGGTGCTCCGCCGCCTGAGACTGTGGAAGACGATAGCCTGCAGCGCACCGAGCTTTACGTATGTGGACAACAAAATATGACGTTGTTGCTGCTCATGGAGGAGGGTGTATCTCAACAGCAATTGCTGGTGCAGCAAATGGTGAGCAAAAGCCAATTAGCTAGTTATACATATGTATGCTTATATTTCCGTTTTTCAAGTTTGACATCTGTGTGGCGAACTTTCCGCATATGGAATCGCAACTGAACCAAACCCTGAACGTGAATGTTGAAGGTGACAGCCGTGATGGCAGTTACAGCTTCATGTGCATTGACAAGAAATGGGACACCCTGCAGCGCAATGGACCGTGGAACCCAATGGAATTGTCAACGCTAGAGAGCATGCACTACGACCTTGAGGATCCCAATGGAGAGATAACTGATTTGATTTTGCGGTAAACACTTTTAACAATCCTTTCTAATTTTTAAGGCCATACTTATTCCAGGATTTAATTCTTTTTTGTAGCTCCAACGACAGCGTCTTCTATGGCTATAAACGCGGTCGCACTGAATTTTTATACAAGGAGCCTGCAAATGATGTTCACGGCATACCACCACCCTCGGATGCTATGAGTAATGTACAAACGCGGGCCAAAACGCGACTGGAACGTGATCATTCCTACATGCTGTTCTAGATTTATAATTTTATATCCATATGGCATTGTTTCGTTGGTCATCCCACTGTTTTTTGTGGGATGGAAGACAAAACAGTACCAAAATCGTAAAGAAGACGCATATTTTATATACTCGCAAGCATAGCCAAAAACAATTTAATATTAAGAGTGGTGTACAGGCGTTCACCTCAAGCCAATTTTATGCCATCCGTTGTAATTTACTTTGCCATTATATACTACTTTTACACGAATCGCTCGATTGTGGGGTGGAATGTATTTGATAACAATATGGTAAAGACACAATTTGAATTGTTTTTATTACATCTACACTCAATACTGTATTGTAAAGACATGTCGAATGCACATTCATATCAATAACGATCACTTGATATGCAAACCTATCACAATTTAGATTCTCTGCGTAATTCTAGTATATGCTTAAATAAGTATGTGTTTGTTCAACAATGTTATAGACAGACGCTTGTGCGTGCTTTTTTTAAACTACTTAACTAAGATAATTAATGCTAATTGCGCAAGTTTCGCAACCAATCTTATTTACGTCTGTTCTTCCAGAGTACAAAATGTTTTAAGAAATATTTATTTTAATATTTAGTTGCTGTGTTCTTGTTCTACTTTACAAAATGTTGTTTAATTTTTAAGAATTCTGATTTCTCTTCTTCTTATATACATATATTTATATTCAAAGGTATTTAAGGTACTGTTTACACAAAAGCTGATAATTTGTGTTTATTTAATTAAATTTATTTTGTTTCTTAATGGTGTTTTAAACACTTTTATTTATTTACTTTTTCCACTCTGTGTAAACGGTGCCCAGTATGCTTTTTTTTATTTACAAGACTCAGCTATATAAAATACTTAGCGCATAACTTATCGAAATATACTATATACCTATGAAGATTATACATGTTTGTGCAATCCGTCAATGTCGTCATTGTCATCACAGTTTTAATGATTTTATTGAACTGTCTGCTCATTTAAAGGGTGGAATATATTTGCTTTTGAGTTGATTTTAGCTTAAACCTATTAAATATATATATTTATTGATATGCCAATTCATAGTTTTAAAAACAAAAATACATTAAACGTGAAAAATTCCGCTATGCGTGTTTTAAAAATACTTAAAATTAGTTAACACTTTTATTCCAGAATCCTTATATGTAATAGAACAGCCTTATTGAGATTATATTGCCAGTAAGTTGCCCGGTCTGCACCGTTTAAGGCAGCTTCATGACTATCCAAGGCACACGACCATAGTACTTATAATGGTAATAGTCATATGCCAGCTTGCCCAGAATAAAGACAATGAGACTGGCCAGCACCCCATTGATCCAATCGATTATATGTATTTTCGTCTCCTCCGTACTCACATTGCACATGTCCTGACGCGTCAGGGACAGCACCTTGGCGCGTCGCAGCTCATCCCCCTTGACGTAGGTGCAGCTCACATTGGCCGCATCCCGCACAATTTCCCTATATTTGGTCAGAAGCTCGCGCAGTCGCATTCCGAACTTGCACGTGCAATGCCAAGGATTTCGACTAAGCTGCAGCAAATTCGCATTGTCATTGTCATCGAGCGCATTGTCCAAGGCATAGACTTGCAGTTTGCGCAGCAGATTACCCCGTACGCTGAGCAGACGAAAGTGTTCCAGCCAGTACGTGTTCTCCAACTCATCCAAAGACCTAATTCGATTATTATCCAGATGAACATCGACGACATGCCGGTAGTGTGGGTTTTGGCGAAGCGGATTGATGTCGCTTATCTAATACTTAGTAATTATAATATCCAATACATTCCTATGCTCCATATCATTATTTACCTTGTTGTCGTTGACAAACAGCATCGTAGTGTTCTCGGGCAAATAGTCCGGCAGACTATAGAGGCCCTGGCCGGAACAGTTTACCGTGTACAGCGGTATATGCTTGGGTAGTATGTGATGCATCAGGCAACTGCAATTCTGTAAATGCGGATGAGACTCACACTCCCGTTTCAGCAGCTGAAAATGTATATATGTATACATAAAAATAAATTAAAATAAAACTGATTTCCCATTTAGCGGACTCAATGATTTTTCAAATCTAGTATACTTTGAATTTTTTAGTAGATGGATGCCTTGCTACACTTAGACAAAAGGGAATATTCACGTCAAGTCTACCCTGATATTCAAAACAACTTCCACCACTATGTTATAAGTACATATGTTGTAGTTCAAAAAATAAATAATATCGGATTGCTCCCTCAGTTGTTTTTGAAAGGCAGAAAGTATTTAAGTATCCCCTTAAGCGGACACTTCCCTTGGGCGGACAAAAATTGGCCTACCGTTAGTGTCCGAGAGAGTTTTCACTGTATACATGTTACATACATTTTCTAGATTTTCGAAAATTTCCATTTAATTTAGAAAAACTATCTATAATTAAGAAATATACTTATACTTAGAAATCATTCTGAAATTTGATAAAATTTATATTTTTAATCAAGTTTTAGGCGATTGGTTCAAAAAAAAGCTCTTATTTGTAAAGAAGATCATTTTTTGAAACTCAAGAAATATAAAAGAGTTTGGATGAAATGTAAAATGTATCAAAATTAAAGTTAAATGAAGCAGGAAGACGAAGGAATGAGAAGTTTTTAATTCACCTACCACTTTATAATGCACAACCAACATCATTTGCCGCTCCTTGTATTTACGATCCATGCACAGAAGCTCATCGCGGTCGGCGACCAGTTCTCCTCTTTCAAAGAGCCATTTGAAGTTACGGGTGCAGTTCCAAGGATTACCTAATTGGAAGTGCCGGGCTTAAGGAGGAGCTAGGGAATTTAAATTCCAGACTTTTATTTACCTGCCAAATACAGCTCCTGAAAGGTATCGGACAGTATAAGCGGACTTTCCAGTTGCATTAGTTGATTCCAACGCAGATCTAGAACTTTTAAATGATGTATGCGCTTAAAAGTACGCGCCGATACATGGGATAGATTGGTCCAGGATATGTTGATGGTCTATTTTAGTGTATTTTTCAATGCCAGTCACAAATGTGTTTACATTTTGGAAATTAAATTTACACGTACCTGCAGATGGTACATTTCCGGAAAATCAAATCTAAACTCCGTAAAGCTGCTGTACTCTATGGTTAGGGTACGCAGTGCAGGAAACTTTTGCAGTTCATTCATAGGATTAAACATATTATGGGGCCAGCCACATAATAGTATTTGTTGTGCTGGCAACTTATCCGACTTGGCTTTACTTTAAAGGTTAACAAAGTAAATTGGCTTTATAATACGAATTTAGGTTATAAAGTGAAAAGCGGATTTAATTCTGACTGTGGACGTATTTATTATATTTATACCCTTCATCCATAGGGTAAGAGGTTATTCTAGTTTAGTGTGTTTGTACAAAAAACACACAGGAACAAGGATCCCAGAAAGTATAGGAGCTAGAATAACCAGATTTTCAGATTATTCTAAGTCCGAGAAAGGAAAGGACAAGTTTGTGTTTTTTTCTTCTGAAGTGATTTTACATAGCTTCCCTTTTTCTTTGAATTTGCAATTAAAATTTGGTAATACATAGGGCTTATGTGTTTCATCATGAGAGGTCAAATGTGAAGAAAGTGTTAGCCATAAGTGTAATCTCGGTTTTATATTTTTATACGATTTTAATTTAATTTCAAAAAAAAATGCATTTGAAAATTATATTTATAAAAGTTTTTTTGTGTGTTTGGGAGTATTTGAAAGTTGAGCGCATTCGATTCTAGCGTTACTTTCTAGTCTCCTGTAACTTTTTCTCTACAATTCTGGTACCAAGTAGATAATCTACTTTGGTTGAAATCGGTATTATCTATACAAGTATATCTAATAAAACTTTATTGTATTGCTGTGAAAAGAGCTCTTTCAAAATGTTGTATCTTCGGATAACCATCAAACTGTACTTACGCCAGTGCTGCCAGATTGTTCATGCCGCCATAGCATCTTAGAAGACCATTTCCGGTTAGACGCGTGCAATTTCCACCAGCTGCTTCTGGTGCAGCCGTCCAATTAAGACAGCTATGGGTGCTAAGAGGGAGCTTCGACGCATGCGCAGGCTCCGTGCTATCGAAACTTGTCGCTTCTTCAGAGCTACCGCCTGCCAACCTGGGTGAGAAGATGTTCATGCATGTTCTAGAGCTTTATTTTGTCTAGCTATGTTATTGTTTATTCTTGTAATTAGTGCGCTGCCTATGACTGGTTTTATTTTTAGCATTCCGACTTGAATAAACCGAGGTCTGTCACACGTGTGCCATATGTGATCAATGATAAAGCAGCCAGCAGGCACGTCTAAATTAACTTCAAGTGTACGTTTGCTTAAAAAAAGCTTTGTTTATTTAAGCTGTCCAAAAATAAAAGTTCTATCGCGTTCTTTTAACTACAAATATTTCTGAAGTATGTACCTACTACATATGTATATGGATAAGTATGGTATGTCTGGCAAACGGTAGCACATGCGCTAACTATATGACTTTTGCCAGCCCCTCGCTTATTTGCTCTGTCTATATGGCGCCTTTATTAGCAGCCTGTCCGTATCAGCATCACATGATGCCATTTAGCACTTTCCATATGACACGTACATAACACCGAGCTTGTTTACAATCAACTTGTTTATCAGCGGTACGATGTACGATATAAGAAGGAACCTTAAAACAAGGTCGACTCTAAAAGAAATATGTCTAGAAGTTTTGTCTGCTCAAAGTTTACCCGACTGTTTAATTAGAACGATTAGTCCAAAGAGAATAAATTCGACCACTACTCCTTCTGGGTGTTACAAAATTTAGACTATTTTAGTGTATACAAGATGTTTATTATCTCTATTTATCTCTTTACTGCTACTCATCCATTGAAAAATGCTGGATTGAGTGGATGCGACGATATTTATACTCTGTACATGAAATGTACAAGAGTATATTAGGTTTGCGGGAGCTGAAAAATGTAACAGGCAGAAGGAGGCGTGGCAGACCCCACAAAGTATATATATTCTTGATCAGCATGACGAGACGATCTAGCCCTGTCTGTCTGTCTGTCCGTCTGTCCGTCCGTATGAACACCTGGATCTCAGAGACTATAAGAGATAGAGACACCAAATTTTGCACAAAGATGCGTTATGTGTGTATTCTATACGAGTTTGTTTTATTTTTTTGATTTTCCCCCCCACTTCCCCCCTATGGGGGTTTTCCCGATTTTCCATTCGTATAATCGCCTATATCTCGGAGACTATAAGACCTAGGAACACCAAATTTTAGTCCCAGATGCCTTATGTGAATACGCAGAAAATGTATATTTTGGAATTCCCCTCCCTCCCCCCTCTACCCCGCAAATCGTAACTCCCGTAATTCTTGGAATTTCGAACTAAAATTTTGGAAATACCCCCATTTGGTTATTATGTGTCCGTATGCCAAATTTCATTATGATAGACCGATTTAACAAGAAGTTATAGCCATAAATATATTTGCTGATGCAGCGCTGCTGCAGCGTTGCTCAAGCGCTGCCCGCGGCTGTTGTTGATGTTGCTGTTTGGTTGACTGCGAAAATGCTTACACAGACACGAATAGATGCGCATAGGCATACATACACTCACACAGACGCAATTGCTATGTAAATGTGCAATTATACACCCTTTACGTGAGTTTGAATACCGAGAGAGGTAAAATCGATCAAATTTTTTTTTTATTTTCTTAATTTTTTTATTTTCTATAATTATTGTACACATATGTACAGAGTATTTCAAAGTCGGGACACCCGACTTTAGCTTTTTTACTTGTTTTTATCTGTCTGTTTTTGCTTACCTCCAAATCTATTTAGCCACTATTAGCATAAACAGTCGAAATATGCGTTAAAATATTTACATATACATATGGACATATATAGAACATCAATTTAACATCGAAAGCCTCGATGGCATTTCAATATTTGTCCGTCATGCTCCAACTGCTATTGCAAATAAATATAATTATTTTCTTTTCAATGGCTAGTAAACATATCGGAGGCATGACGGGGCAGTCGTTGGGCGACTATTTACCAGTCTTTATTATTTATTTTGTCTACCTATTTTTCGAATCATCTCTTGGTCAAATATTAAATATATAAATATTAAATACAATAATACCAAAAGTAAAAATCGCTCTTGGCAAAACATATTTTGTTGGTTATGGTGTTTATCAGTGTCGATATTCTTATAGCTGCCACTGGAAAGAACAAAGTTTATTCAAGTATTCAAGGTACAAGGTAACCGAGAGTATGGATTGCACGACTTAAACATTCGAATCTGTCCAAATCAAGTTCAAATAGAATTTTACATTTTATTAAAACAACTCTTGTTCATATTTATATGCAGCATATTTATAGGCAGCAGCACAAACAATGCAGTCGATTGGTGGATCAATAGCATTGTTTAAATAACTGCCAAATTGTAATAGCTAATTAATTCTATATTATTTGCAGCAACCCTTGAATTGAGGCTGAAGACATTTTGGAGACGCATCCCATGTTTACTTTCAAGTTTTTGTGCCAACACAAATACTACGAGTACGTATAATTAATGTCTGCAGCTCGAAAATATAATTATATATTCAAACATACACACAGTTGAAGGCTTGTTTGTCAAAAGTTAATTATTATTATTTTGCAATCATACATATATTTTGCGTTTTATCATATAAATGTTGTTCTGCTTATGGTCCCTCTAATTATATAATGATGCGCCCACATGGCGTATGCGTAGCGAAGAATATTGTGTGGCGACCGCGGGCAACGTTTTCGAGGCCCGACTCAATGTGGTTGGCCAATTGGAAGAGTTATACTTGTAAATTAAAAATAGAAAAAGCAAGTCAAAACTAATTCTCGCTTGTCAGGCCACGGCCAGCAGCCTTAATTGAAAAGCATGCGTCGCAAATTTCTCTCCATTTCCAGGGGCACACTCGCACACGCACACACAATTTGGGTCGCTAGCAATTAAATTCGAATCAAGAGATTGTTCTTCTTAAAGACACGCAGCTTTATAAATACAAGTATAATGGTACATACTCGTATACACATTGTTTAATCAGGTAGTTAGTATTTCAAAAATTCCACGAAATGTGTTTAGCAAAGATTGTTTAAACTCTTATCTTGATATCACATTTTAAGATATTACTTAAACCAAAAATAAATTTAAAATGTTTTCTGAGAATACATGGGCATGACTTGGTAAATTTGTAATAATGCTGATAACTAGGTTTGTCACTATATTTATCACAAGACAGTATGCTTGCCTTTTTGTGATATTATTTATTTTATTATAAAGTTTTTATTTAATACTTTGTCAGCGTACAGGAATGAAAAATTAAGGCAATGAGTGAGTTTTTTACAGATACTCAGTCCTATTCTGGTTTCTGATTTCGTTCAAAATATGTCAAATAAAACACGTAAGTATTCTTTATTTCCAAAAACGACCTAATTATCAGAGTTTCAAGGTTGTGGTTTTTAGCTTGAAACATAATAGCTTAAGAATTCTTATGAAGCTTCAAAAGGGTTCCACCGATTGTTCTCTACTTAAAAACAATGGTCTCTTTATGCGGCATGTACTTTATTTATGAAACTAAGCTCGCACTTTTGTATAGAAATTGATTTGCCTATAACGACTCGCCTGTCATTTGCAGGCAAAGATCTAAGAATATTTAACCATTTCCTAAATAACGAATGTATGTATGTATATACATATATAGACAGCCTAATGCTATACTTGTATAATTCTCGTTGCGGCTTGCGACTTCTGTCGTTTATCAATTTAAAAATAAATCTACTTAGAAATTCGTCACGAATCGTCTTCAATTGTTTTTAATTCGCATTGAGTAATTGCGAAAAAAGTAATGATAAAATGAAGAAACGTCAAAAGACAAACAAGAGACAGAGCATAAGGTTCAAATGCCTGGTTATCGCTGTTTAGAGTTTTAAGCGGCACGCGTATCTGATAAGATAGTTCACATAATTAGAGTATTCTTATATGGCGTTCACAGCACACAAAGACCAAATAACTAATTAAAACGTAGAAATCCAGCTAATTTAGTGTTCCGAATTATTAGAAGTGGGCGTAACCTTGTGCTCGATAAAGGCTCGTAAAACATAACGTTTTGTTGATTTTACTATTTGTTTTCGCTACCTAAGCATGGATGTTATAGTTTGCCAGTGTGCAGCTACCTTTGTTTTATGACGACGACTCAAAGAAGACATCAGAAAATGTATGTACATACTATGTACTATGTACTGAACACATTGATGGTACTCCTGCAAATGATTTATATTTTTAATAGATCAGACAATTTTCGTGATCTCCGACTCTTTTCAGCAATGGAAAAATAAGCTCAAAGAATTCGTTAAAATGAAATCAAATCAATGGCCAATTTAAACAACAATTCACGATAATTATTCCACATGCATAGCTTTGATTACATTTTATAATCAATTTTTTCGAGAAATCTCAACAAAGCGTGTTCTTTCTGTGTTCTACGTATTCTGTTAATTCTTCCTTAAACTGTTTTTAACTTATTTTAAATATTTTTCAAATTTAAGTCAATAGCAGTAATTCCAGGAACTATTTAATAAAATGTCGTTAATATTGTATAAACTTATAGACTTTAACTTTTTAGAGAAATTAGACAGCTTTTTTTGAATGTTAAAAAATTAAATGGAAATGTATAAAAAAAACACAAAAATCATAATTATGTATGTGTCCTGTAAAACGGCTCGAAGCCTTTTCTACCCAGTATCTAGCAATGGAATCCAATTTTAAGCCCAAAAATGTATAAATTCTTTGTGTGTATCCTTGTCCGAAAAAAGGCAAATAAATTTGTGCCTATGTTCCTTCCTTCGGCTGAGATGTAAAAAACTCCAGACATGCTGATTTATTGACTTCACTTTGGCTTGAGCAGTAGATGGTTAAATATTTTCATTTTAAAGCTTTATTAACAAAGCGAAAAGGGTAAATATAAGATAACACTTGAATAGACAATATCAGCTAGGATGGTAAATAAAAAATTGCTCATACGCCATGTAACCTGGAATGGCATTTCTTTAAAGACACAGTATATGTGGGCCATTAATCTACTTTGTGGTTTAATTGGGGAAAAGTTATACACACCTTGCCAAAATTGCCAGCAGCAGGACGATAAACTGGCACGTATTCCGATGTGGGCGAATTTTGATCATTGCATATACTTGTAGTTCATCACTTCATAGGCCGTAAATTTTGATAATGATTGAACGCGAACACACGTGCGCGTATGCGCAATATCGCGATTGACGATTAATTAATTTCTTTTTGGAGTTGACTCGATTGTATCAGCAATTGCTATAAATATGTATGTAGTATGTGCGTGTGTGCTACTAATATACATATATTTTAAATATGTTTTCAATGTCACATCTCGAATTTATGGTTCACCTCTTTTTTAAGGGTATTTATTTTAGTTCAACACTATATAGTTTATTTTCTTATCACAAAACATCTGCATGCCCATGTTGGCTTTGTTTTAATGATTGTACATATGTACAAGTATGTATGAGTGCGAGTGTATGTACATATTCGCCGGCACACGCGTGTCTCTGCGATGTCTGTGCTGCTTTTCTCGCGTTTGAAGTTCAAATGAGGTGCGATCCGTTTTTCGTGTTTGATTTTTGGTTTGTTCTGGCCAACGCGAGATCTCCGACGTCGAAATGGAACAGCTGTCTCTATTCCAAGCCTCTGCCTGTGTGGGTGAGCGGCAGATAAATGCTTCGCCGTGAGTGAGCGCCCGTATTCTACACATGCATACATACTCACAAATGTATGTATTGATGTGTCCAGCAGCATCAAAGGCCGTCGTTGGGGGCGCGCTTCGACCGAACAGCTGTTGCATGTTTTTTTATTTATGTATTCGGTTATTGCATCACAACAATATTTACGTCAATATATTTTGTGCAGAGGCAACCAGTGGGAAAAACGCTAGCGTTTTTAATCGCTAACATATGGGCTTAAAGTTTTTTTGCAGTTGTTTATTTTGAAAAAACCTAATTTCCTCATAAAATACTTTTGGGGCTTAATAAATAGAAAGGGTAATAATATAGTGCGTTGTTGTTCACTTAATTAAAAAAAAAATCCTTCACCCTTTAAACACCGAATGTACCACCAATTATAAATATATATATTTATATTATTATATAAAGTACTTTTGTAATTCCTGTAATTTATTATAAGCATTTTATTTGTAGCTCTGTGAAACCAAATATAATATCGATGTAAAATTTCATAAATAAAACGAGTTTTTCTCTTTTTTGGGTAGTTTTTTCATTTTTTCATATATTTATACATAAATATACACGAATAATTTTGTTCTAAAGCTTAAAGAAAGCGAATACACACACACAACTAAGAAATATAGTTAACAAAAACCGTTTATAACACACAAAAATTGTGCATATTTCGATAAACCTGCTTGTATCTGTGTGTATAATAATATTTAACTACATACAGTATAGACTTTGACAATGATATACCTACATATGTAGTTGTAATGTTGCGTTTGTTCTTTTTTTTGTTTTTGCAAGAATTGAGCTTTGTTGGACCACACAGTTTGCTGATAAAGCTGTGCTTAAAATGCATTGAAAAATATTAGTAGGTAATTATGGATTACCTATGAATTTAAGCCCGTCACATACTACATTCTTGTTGCGTTTAAGGTACATACAGTTGCCTGTCTGGCTATGTTAAATTTGTAATTCTTTTGGTATGACATTCACTAAGATGAAACTGACATCGTTTAAACTAAGCCCCTTAGTACATGATTTTAATCAATATCACCGGCCTCAGGCAATTTGACTAGATCACTGGTAGGTGAGGCATCGCCATTGCCCTCGGCCGGCTTTATGGCACTGTTATGGACTTTCTCGTTAGTCTCAGCTTGTTTTTGACGCTCATAGCTTCGTACATCATCCAATGTCATACCATGCCATTCGTCCACCCAAGCAAATGCCTGACGATGGCCCAACAGTAAAATATCTCTTATGCTGCGCTGAATGAACTCCTCGACTTTGGTTTGCAGGCCCCAGACTTCGAAGCTGGCAGCAACTAGTTTATAGGAGCACATAATAGGAGAGTCAGTTTCACGCCAGCCTTCGATTAGCGGGCCTCGATCTGTGGGAATGTCATTTAGTTTGAGTCCGAAAAGAGCATCATAAAAATAAAGCTCACTTGTTTTTTCCGATTTGAAAAACTTGGGATCCTCATCACGCTTATAGTGTTTGTTATTATTTAGTTCATCGAATGCTATATCGACATTATCTACGGAACGCAGCTTTAGCTCATCCTCGGTAAGGTTCAAGCACTAGAAATGAAAACAAATATTTAATATGTACATTTATATTTATTGTCGTGTCGGTTGCGCGTGACTTACATTTTCGGTGCTGCCGTTGTTGTTCTCATATTTAGTTTTGATTAGCACATGCAACTTGGGTATGAAGGAGCACTGTTTGGAATTGGTTTTGATAAACAGATTGTTTTTGTACACAAAGACAAGCTCAGACACTTACGGTATACTCTGCAGTATTTGATTCCAATTGTGTCCGATTTAATGACCATGAAAATAGAACCAAAATCGTTTATATATAGAAATCCCATTAAATATACATGCAACGCAACGCACAGAAACATATCGAAATGCCAATTAGATTTCCAAATTGACGTGGCGTTAAGTCGCATTGAAATTGTTCATGAGAGTGGGTGATATATGTATAAATAAATGAGAAGCCCCAAACGCCACAAACGAAAACAAAAAGCACAAAGTGCCGGATGAGCCAAGCACAATGTATATGCTTATTTATTTACATGGGTTCGTGTCTATGTGCATAGAAATTGGACTTAAGCTTTAAATTTGTCTTAAACAATAAACTAATTATGATAATATTTTATGACCGCATTTACTTTATACGATTTCTGTTGTTTGCTTTTGATCTCGACTGAGTTGTGTTGAAAGGTCAATAAATAATATCAAAATAAAAAATCAATGTAATAAGCCGCCTATTTATCTGAAGTGCTTTTTTACATAGACAATCCTAATATACAGAACAGAAAAAAGAGCTTATCATCAATTTCCAAATAAGGGCCATTACAATTGGTTCATGAACTATTACAAGCGTGAGAATTTCAACACTTGCTCACAATTTTTGTGGTAAATGCTGCACACAATTTCATTGGGCTTTGATGTACTTTATCAATGTTAATACCTGTGACGTATTTATATCATGAGAAGAGTGGGGGGGCGTTACACGCACAAATGTGCGATTGTATTTTAATCAGAAAGATACTGTCGTGTGGGTATGTATGGGTGTTGGTGCGTGTTTCTTAGAAATCTCAGACATGCAGCCTCAACTTCAATGAAATTGAAAGCAATTTTTTTAAATGCAAATGAAAATGCATGACGCAGCACATCCAACAGCAGGTGGCCAAAACGGGCGTCCAACCATCGTGGTAGAAAGTTAATCAAGTTTTTGGTTTAAAAATAGCTAGGGAAGTGTCTTTATTGCACTCCCTTCTGGGCTGCGTTGACATTGTGTAAAAAATAACGATGGGCGGTAGGGTTGTACACGCATGTCTCTGCCGTTGTCAGCCCGCCCGCCCACTCACCTGTCAGAGTGTAGGGATAATAATTCCACGATTTCTCTGTAACGTAAAAGACGCGCGGGCAAATAGCTTGTATCCAATATGGCAAACGGCTGCAGAGAAGAGTATTCATATGTCTGTGTATTTGGATAGTATCCAATTATATTTATCTTACTTCGACAAGTGTATGCGTTTTTCTGTATATTGGCCTTTGCCGTGCAAGGGATCTTCACATGGCTTGTTTTCCACTACCTCGACTCCCTCACCTTCCTCCGATTGCTCCAGACTGTGGCGCGCTATCATATACAATTGACCGATTTGATACTGAAAGAAAGGGTTAAGAAATTAAAATAGCATGCAAGCCCAAGCAGTACCGGCAAGTTCAGCTGCGCTGCCTACGCACCTCCTCCACAGTCAGTGGCATGCAAATACGATATTCCTTGGTCAACACCATGCTGTGCACACGTTGTGTTCCAAGTTATCTTTCAACAAATTCTACTTCCACGTTACGCAAAGACCGCAGACGACTGACGACTGAAGCAACAACAAGAATGATGTCTTTTTAAAACTTGTGCTGCCAACTCAATAGCTTGCTTTGCCGATGTGGCAGCCCGCAAAAAGTATCGAGTAGGCGATACTTAAAACTATCTTTTCACGTTACCGTACCATTGAATCTAACCGCGAAATCTACTTCACAAATGTATGATCTTTGACTTATTTCGTTAAATCATTTAAAATGAGTTAAAGAAAAGCGGCACGCTAGACTCCGAAAGGGTACCACCAACAGTAAAAATATTCTAAAGTACATTTTAAAATTTGTGTAGAGCATCTCCGAACCGCTGCTCAACAAAACTGAAACATTAACTCACTTGCAGAATTACCATTATTGAGATGAGCAAACTCTGATAAACTTTTACAACTGTGTTCAGTTCTTCTTCAAATGACCCCGAAATGCTTTAATATCATAATATTACTATTTTGGTATAACCAGTATTTTAAACAGACAGCGAATTAGTCTCTGTTACATGTGGCCTTTAAATACTACCGACTAAGTAACAGTCATGGAAATTTGACCAGCTCTAATCGACAGCAAATATCGGATGGCAACATCTTCAGTATTGGTTCCGTCTCGTATTTGTTACAAATTAACAAAGTTGCATCTTATCGTGAGTATTTGTGCAATTCTCCACATACATATATTTAGTTGAATGAGTGTTGCATAAATTGTCGCAAAAACTTTGTGAACATTTTTCGCTTACCCAAAAGTATTTAAGGAAAAGTGGCACACAATAATAATACACACACACTTGGTCACCCTCGCACACACAGAAAATTGGACGTGTGTACATACATACATATGTATGTATATTTAAATTACACATATAATCAACCGTATACAACGACAAAAATTTATATAGTCATAGTATTATAGCTAATTAATGCTTGATTATTTCAACAGTCTTCAGCTGAGTTCTACTCAGAGGAGAACCTTATTCGCTAGCGTTGCGCCCGTGCAATGTTAAGGATTCGCGTCAAAATGGCTCCGCGAAGTAATCATAACAGCAATAGCAATAGTCACAAGGAATGGACTTGCTGCTTTGGCCTCCATGTCCACACCGCAACATTGATGATTGGCCTTTGGCATTTGGTGAGTAATTTTTTTAAGTTTCACCGACCAAATTGCGTCGCAAAAAAGGGTTTGGGTTACATACAGCAACAGACATTCATACACACAAATCATATGTAGACATATATTTATGTGTGTACATACATACACAATGCCCACGCATGAGTGCAATTGTTGCCGCCTGCGCCGCAGATATGACCCTGTTCAGTGTCAAGGAGTAGCAGCAGCGCATATGCTTTGGGGGAAAAATCAATTGTCGAGTACTGGAAGTAACGGCCCTGCCTTTCAAACTGTTGCCGTATAGGTAGTGCCATTGCCGACTAATTTCGTAATACGATTTTAATCGTATTGGCTAGCGATTGTAAGGTTTTTGTGTTGACATTGATGGACGAATCCGTGACGTCACTGTAGCTTTTATAACGTATCAAAGTTTTCAACCAATAGACTATATATATTGGTTGAATATATGCTGTTATTTTTTTTTAAATGTTTGCGCTGTTCTGACAGCTCTATGAGTACTCTAGTACATACGAAACTATGTCTTTCCTTACAGCAGCAATTGCAAATTGTTTGTATGTAACCACGACTTGGTGAATGCCAATTGACTTTATTTGTGGATTAATTTAGCTTTCACGCACAAGAGATCACGTTACTATTTCTGTGTAGTGCGTGCTATTTAATACTGCTCACGTTCAACGATTGCAACAAATCGTTAATAACAATAATACCCAAGTTAAATAATTATTATTTGTTGGGGTATAGGGGAACCATAAGACTGGTCTCACAATTCTAACTTAATATTTTTATAGCCTGGGTGAAAGGCTATACTAGTTTTGTGCGAATGTATGTAACAGGCAAAATGAGGCATGACAGACCCCACAAAGTATATATGTATATTCTTGATCAGGGTGACAAGCCGAGTCGATATAGCCATGTCCGTCTGTCCGTCTGTATGAGCGCAAGGATCTCAGAAGGTACAAGAGCGAGAATGACCAAACTTGGTATCCAGGTTTCTCTGAGCCCTAGGCAGGTCAAGTCAGATTTTTTTATTCTGATATACCCCACAATTCGTGTTTTTTTATTACTTCCGTAATTCTTAAAATTTTGCTAGTTACATCCAGTTAGTGATTATGTGTCTGTGTGCCAAGTTTCATCATGATAGGTCAATTCTGAAGGAAGTTATAGCCATAATAAAATGCTTTTGTTCAACTTTGTGCTGCATACATACACTTATGCATATAAACACGCATAGACACGTGATGTAAATTTATGCTGTTAAAACTGTACATAAACATGTTTTCTGTGTATGTATTAAATACATTTTTTTTATTTATTAAATTATTTTTTTTAATAACTTAATTTTTTTTTTTGAATTTTTCTTTTTTGTCGAGAGTACAGCCTTTTTTACTGTCTGGCTTGATCGACTGTAGCGTTCTCTCTTGTTATTCTCAATATTGTTGAACAGCTTTGTACAAATTGACTTTATTAGGGTATTCAGTTGAAATGCTTTAGGAAATTTAAGTAGGGATTGTTCATATACAACACATGTACACACATACATACATACACACATAAATAACAGCGAACGATTGCAATACAAAAAGCTGACAGCTGTTGTGATTAAAATTGAGAAAGATATTACTGTAACATAATATCAAAAGGTTGCTATCAAATGCTGTTCGAGAGAACCCTGAATCGTAGATAAAAATAAATGCCTCGTCTTGTCGACCAATGCAAAAGTAACTACATGTGTATGTATGTATGTAGTAATGAGTATGCTAACCTGACTACTTAGTTATTTTTAAAACAACACGACAGCTTCGAGTAAATATTTGCAATGCCTTTTAGCTCCTTTACATTTCCCTCATGTTTGCATGTCATTTCAGGGCAGTAAATTTTTTGTGTGTTCCTATTTAACAGTTGTGTCATTCTTTATTTATTGTTAATTTAATCTATTATTTATACAACAATACAAGCGTCGGTCTGTGTTTACAAATGTGCTGATAAGCGGTGATAAACCCGATTTGCTTAGTTTGCTCAAAACTTTGTACGAAATGACAACAATCATCTAAACTAGAAACCAAAATATTTCCAATCCAAAAGCCGTTGCTATAGTTTGTCTCAAAGGCATCAGTAAAATTATCTGAAAACAATTTAAATAAAAACTAATGGACAATGGACCAGCAGTATAGAAAGAAGTCAAGCAGAACCGGTAGCTTGGGATCGGATTTGAAGGCGCTACAGCTGCTACACATTAATGCAGAGGCAAATGAACCAATGGATAGTACTTCAGAGTCCAACATTCTCGAAGAACGCTCGCTAAGCTCCTTGGGGTATAAGCACAATAAGTGGCCAAAGGGAGATCATCAACATTTAATGGTTGATAAGCCGAAGCTCTATGATATACTCGGTGAATTATTAAAGAAGCGGTTGAAGAACAATGCCATAGTTACAATCGGCACGTTTAGTACGCCTGTCCATCTCACGGTATTGCAGTGTTTCTCACGTTTATTTCGCGATTTGGGCAACGAGGTTTTAGTGGATTTGCCCTCCACGCTGGTGACGCCACGGGCTTTTCTCCTCATCTACGATTGGATGTTGGCCGATGATGCGCAGCTGCCACGCCTCGGGTTAGTAGAAGTAATGCGAGCGGCAAATTTTCTGGAAGTACCGCAGCTAATCAAGCAATGTGAACATTGTATCAATAATTATTTAAAGGAGGACGCCGCTGTTATGCTCTACCTGGAGGCACGCATGCTGCGCATTGATCGCTCCTATTATAATATTTTTTTGCATGTTGGAAAGTTTTTTCTGACGCTCGTTGCCTCGCTGGATTTTCTTCAACTTCCACGGGAACCACTTGGCATGCTGCTGAAATCGAACAACATTTGCGTCAACTCGGAGCTGGAGGTTCTCATGGCTGCGGTTCGTTGGCTTAACTTTCAGTGGCCCCAGCGTCGAGGTAGCATTGGTGAATTGGTAGCGTATGTGCGTTTTGCACTGATACCGCCTTGGCTGCTCGTAAAAATCCAAAAGACTGATGTAAGCTCCATTGAATTAAAACGCATCACGGCCGACTCCACAGTTCGCCAGCGCATCCACGATGGAATTGCATATACGACGACGCGTTTGTTCTATGGTAATGATCGGGAGGCCTTTGCTCTCCATCTGAAGAAGACCAACACGACGCCACCTGTTCAACGGGTGTGGATTTATGATCAACGCTGTTCTTATCATCATCGAATGCACTGTCGGGCTCATGTGGAATTTACATTTCAGGTTTTTGTCGAGTATTTAAACTTCTTGCAAACTCAAAACAAAGACTACTGGCAATGCTTTGAGTCGGCCGAAACGGGAACGTGTCATTGCAAGAAGCGAGCAATAGAGGATGTCGAAATATTTTAAAAAACATTACGCCACAATACATAGTATATTTTATAAAAGTGGTTTTAAATTCTTCAAGTCCTCTTCTACTTTAAACGTTTTAGGGGTTGTGTTGGAAATTTACATTTTTATATTCCAGTCAGTTACTTATGTGCTATCTCAAAATGTTTTAAAACGCTATATCTTTTGAATCGGATATTTTCCAGACCTAAGGTACAGGCTAAAATGTAGGGATTATTCAAAGGTCTAATAAATGTTTCAATGGAATTAAAACTTTATTGCTTTCTCTATATATTTTTTACAGTTCCTGAACATACTGGCCCTAAGCGTACTCGCTGTCATCTGGCGCAATCCTCAAATGATGGATGAACTCGAAAGTGGTACTCATGATTTTACGGTTGATATGAGCGCGCCTGCCTTGCCCACACCGCTAAGCAAAGTGGATCCGCCCTATGCTTTCCGCGACCATTCCCTCAGCTACAATAGGCGATACCGTAAGCAGCAAATCAGTTTAATGTTTACCCTTTCTCAACTCCCGTTGCTTGGTATCTGTAGAGAACTTCGATATGGGCGGCTTGGTGTGTACTTGCATGATAGCCATCACGCTGATGATGATATATGGCACGATCAAGGGCAAACCTTCACATTTGTTGCCCTTCTTTTGTCTGCAACTTTTTGACTTTGCCATCACCACGTAAGTATAGCCATAAGCTAAAGCTTTAAGCTCAAATTTTATTATAGCTCTCCATTCTTTTTTTTTAGACTGACCGCCGCTGGGTACATATGCTATTTGCAGGCCATACATCGAATTATCGCAGAGTCCCATCGTTTGCCATGGCGTGAGAAGTTGCTGGAATTGCCGCCTGAGGAGCTCGTCGTTGTGGTGCTTGTAGTCTTCGTCTGCATTGTTTTTCTCAAGGCCTATTGCATTGGCATTGTCTGGCGCTGCTATAAATACTTGACCTTGCGTCAGCAGCATCTGCGTACCTTATTACCGTGCGTGTTGAGTGACAATTTGGCTGGCGGATCGGCTTTTGCAGCGGAGGAACGCGCATATTCGACACTATTGCCCAACTACGATGAGGCTGTGGCTCAGTTTATGAAACAGGCGCCACCGCCATCATATCAGGTAGCCATGTCCAACTATCATACTGAAGATGAAGCTGCTGGTGCGGTTGGTGGCGGCGGTGCAGGCGGCGGAGCACCGCTGTTTGTGTCTCTCGACGCAAACACGGCAAACGCTGCATGCAATACGGATGATGACAATCTGGACAACAACAACGACACACCGAATAACAACAACACTATGCATGTGAATGCAAACACGCCCCCAATGCGTCGCAATGAACAGGCGGCTGCTGGAACTGTTGCCCCGCTGGCCGAATATGCTGATCTCGAGACAATTGATGCTGGACAAGATGTGCCGCCGCCCTATAACGATGTGACCGATGCCGAGGTACAAGTACCGCCACAGTCGCCGCAAGGCCAGGTTAGCTTACCTGGCCAGGTTGCCCGCGCCCACGACGATGAGAGTCAGGCCTAAGCTGTAATTGGACCTGCTGTGTTGTTTAGGTTTTCGTTTAGTCGTGTTGTGAGCATTTGATTTCGATGCACCACCTATACTTTATATGTTATATCTTCATTTTACGCACAATTTTCATTTAGATTACACATTTTATTCATAGATTTATTTTGTTTTCTTACTATTTCTCATGTCTGGTAAATCACATTCCCTCTGTTGTCTTCAGCCCCCTAAGCATATCGCACGTTGGATCATTTGAGTATTAAACGTCCTATTTATGCATCATAAACGCATTAAAACACTGAAGAATCTGCAGATATTTAAAAACAAAAACGAATACTTCATGAAACCGCTGTTTA
The DNA here is from genome assembly GCF_003285725.1 of Scaptodrosophila lebanonensis. Taxonomy (NCBI): domain Eukaryota; kingdom Metazoa; phylum Arthropoda; class Insecta; order Diptera; family Drosophilidae; genus Scaptodrosophila; species Scaptodrosophila lebanonensis. The sequence goes on from NW_022060529.1 coordinate 686,733, forward strand.
TGTTAGAAAATAAATGTAAAAATATGTATGTACGATCTGATCTTTTGCTCTCAACGTGTAAAACTCTTAAACTGAACGGTAAAAATGCTCTAAATATGATGTAGACACACGGTACGCCACTTATCAATTTTAAAAAATGATGGTTTATTTGGCCGCATCTGTTAAAACTTGCAATTATTTGTAATATATTTATGTGCAAACTTTGCCATTCTAAAGTATACCAAAATTGTTTAAAATCGATTTGAATTTAGTTATCAAAAGTAGTTGTTACCAAAAATGCAAAAAGAAAAGAATTTAAAAAAATGTTGTGGCTATTTGATGTACGTATGACCTATGTTTTAGCTAACTTGTAAGACTATCCGTATTTATACAATATAAATATATCGCTTGTATTTAAGTTTATCTATCAATTACTATTTTAACGGAAATCGATAAACATTTTAAGTGTGTATTGTATGTATCTATATGTATGCAGTATAATTACTAAATATGCAAAGATATTCAAATAAATACTAGTTTATATTTCAACAACACGGTTATTTGGCGGTTAGTATACAAACTAATCCAACGACTTTTTAAGAGTGACAATGCGGGATGAGTGGGAAATTCGGGTTTCAACAGCTTTGTGCATCCTTTGGGGTGTGACTCCCTATAAAACATATGGGACTTACAATAATGAATCATTTGAACAAGGTGAGGGACCAATGGGAGCCTGATACTATAATCGGTCCACATATGTAGCTTTCGACGACTCGCTTTGTTCGCCAACGTAAAACGGCATAAAAGCATGGCATAATGGGAAAAAATTCAAAAGAATATGTTATCGTTATATGTTATGTTCTTTAATATGAATAGACAATACGATTTAGGCCCTCCAGTAAGACCAGGAGCGAATATCATTCCAGACATTGGTGCCAGGGCATTCGGTTGCGTTGACCTGACGATGACCGTACAAAATGTCGCCTGAGACGATCTGACCACGAGAGACGGCATCGGAGAGCAGACCCTCAGCGGTGATCAGTTTATCCTTGTAGTTGCCGGGGAAGGAGATGCCAATGGACTTGGAGTTCCAGTTGGTGGCATGAGCTCCCATCACATTCCAGCCGTAACCATCGTACACATTTCTAGCACCGCCGATCAGGAAGTTGTTACCAATATCAGCCCAGCCTAATCTGTCCATGTGGTAGGATTGAACGTTCTTCAGTTGAGTGATGTAGGCGGCCTTTGTGGTAATTTCTGGTAGTTGCCAGCGGTATAGTGGTTTGCTACGCTAAATTCCATAGAAGCGATTGCATTGTTAACATTTAAGTTAGCATTAAACTTGTAATTATACTCGAATGTTAGCTGCACTAAATCAAACAAATAAATACATTTATAAACATTTTAAAATTAGAAATGAAATAACTCTTTTTTTTAATCCAAGTACGTGTATATGTATGTAATACGAGAAAATATGCATGAAATAAATTGCAAACCCCATTGCAGTGATCCTTGCTACGCGCCAGTTGATTTACAGTTATGATTTTTGATTCTTTGCTTTCCCTCTTTATTCTTAAGAGAGCATTTTGTTGCCAGCTGCAATACAGCGTTTAGTTTTTCTGAACGTGTTAAACGCGGCGCGCGTCGGTGATTGGAGTTGCAAGAGATTGTTAAAAAACGTTTGGTTTATAGTTTAATTATTATTATGTTTATTATTATTATTATGTTGAAATAGATCTACATATGTATGTAATAAAGTTTTGTGTAAAATGTGAAAAATATGTACATACTTGTACATATACATTTAGTTTTGCGAAAATGCCGCGCGGTTTATGTGCGAGTATGCATGTTCTGTGCACAAATGTATGCATGTATGTATGTATGTATGTGTGTGCTTGAGACTCCAAATCAATTGCGTAGTGTCTTAATTTTTGTTTTGTTTTTTTTTTTTAAGTGGTAATAATAGTGATTTAAATAAGTAAAGGTGTCCAATTTACAAATCGCGCGTCGGTGATTGGAGTTCCAAGAAATTGTTAGAAAACGTTTGGTTTATAGTTTAATTATTATTATGTTGAAATAGATCTACATTTGTAATAAAGTTTTGTGTAAAATGTGAAAAATATGTACATACATATTTAGTTTTGCGAAAATGCCGCGCGGTTTATGTACGAGTATGCATGTTCTGTGCACAAATGTATGCATGTATGTATGTGTGTGCTTGTGACTCCAAATCCATTGCGTAGTCTATTTTTTTTTTGTTTTTTTTAAGTGGTAGTAATAGTGATTTATATAAGTAAAGGTGTCCAATTTAAAAATCATTTTCAAATTAAAAGCATCCATATTAAGCTCTAGATGAATATATGTAAGTACGAACTGATTTATATTTTGTTGAACTGCTCCCATAAACATACATGTATGTAATGTACATATACATATGTATGTACGTTTTCACATACGTATGTACATATAAGAGTTTATGTACAAGTTACTATTGTGTTGTATCGTTTGAAGATTATCGATACAAAAATTAACTAATGTACTGGATCGGCTTAAATGATCCAGTGAGTGATGGTATATAGTAGCTTTCTTTCTAAATATGTACATATTACGTCCTATCGCTTCGCCCTGGCGCGAGAAGTTCCTGGAGGAGTACGTTACCTACGCCGATTGCCTGCAAAACAATTACAAATTTTAAAGAAATATTTTTAGTTATCTTTAAAAATTAAACTAAAAATGATATAGGTAAAATTAAAAATACATATCTCGTACATAGAGTCGTACTGTTTCAATTGAATACCATTACCCTAATATTTGTCTATGTGCCTGTAGGCATGTCTGTGTGCGGACAGACGGACATGGCTATATCGACTCGTCTTGGCATAATGATCTGCCAAGCATCCTTCTGTGTGATACACACATACATACATACAAGTACATTGGCACAAAACTAGTATACCATTTTACCCTTTGGGTAAAAAGGCCGTATTACGGAAACATAAAATTAGATGAATCGTGTGTCAATTATAATAGCATAGAAGATGACAAATACTACACACCTAAATTAACTCAACTCAATTCAATTGTTGTTTTGCTTTCAAGAAAAAACCATTACTGCTATCTCGTTGAGCTATGTGATGTCCCGCCAGCATTATATATTTGTATTTTACATCAATTGGTATTATTATTATCTCTTTTATACTTGTACTATGCACCTCGCCCATCAAAAAGAAAATATCGACACTCAGACAAATTGTTCTAATATTAATGTGGCTTTTAAATTATAACATTATATATTACAAAAATATAGGACTCAGTAACTCATTACTATATAACAAGGGATCTTATTAAACATTCCAAATGTCTGTATACACGTTTGCAACTCAATGTATGATTCCTCTTTTGATTTACTTGCGTCTCGCAATCGGAGCAGAATAAGCACGCAATCTTCACCGGTTTTCCCCCCTTTGGTTGCTTATGGGAAGAACCGTTTGATCGTAGCACAATAAGTAATTTTTAAGTTCATATGAAATACTCTATAAAAATAACTATGTATTTGTTTATATGAGAGATGCTTCTTTTTAAACAAAAAACAACGCTACAGTCGAGCAAGCCCGTCAGTGTAATACCTTATACCCTAGTAAATTTCCGTCACTGAGTTATATGCGCCCATAGCAGAAGTAAGGAGAAGAAGAAGAAGAAGAGCGAACTTGTTGCTGCAGTTTGGTGGGGTTGTACTGGAGAGAATTTGTTTCGCTAATAACTTTTCTGACTTCTGACTAGAATTGACCGAATTGGATAACATTTTAAACAACAGTAGATAATTATAAATAAATTATGTGTGCAAAGTTTGGTTTAGGTAGCATTTGAAATGTGGACGCTATTGACTCGTCCTTTCTCGGAGATAGGAGAATCTGGATACCAACTTTGGTTATTCTAGCTTTTATAGTTTCTGAGATCCTTGCGTTCACCCAGACAAACGAACGGACAGACGGATGGCCATGTCTAGATCGATTTCTCTCGTCATGGTGATTCAGAATATATACTTTATGGGGTCGGAGATGCTTCCTTCTGCATGTTACATACTTTGCACAAACCTAATATACCCTTTTTACCCTACGGGTACAAAGTATAAAAAGTGCTTTAGAACCTTTTCGCTGAAGTCACTAAGATAGCGGCTTTCGTTATAGAATATCTATAATAAAGACTTAAGTCTCTGGTTGATGATTTACCAAACAATTATGTATGCAATTGTAATTATGTAAGTACGTGTCGTTCGTTTATTGTATTTTTTAGAATTTTTTTATTGCAGCTTTTTAAAATATAAAATGACAATGGGATTGTCAAGATTTAGGCCCTCCAGTTAGACCAGGAGCGGATCTCATTCCAGACATTGGTGCCGGGGCATTCGGTTGCGCTGACCTGACGATGACCGTACAAGATATAGCCTGAGACGATCTGACCACGAGAGACGGCATCGGATAGTAGACCCTTAGCGGCGGTAATCTGGCCAGAGGTCAGTTTATCGTTGTTGTAGTTGCCGAGGAAGGAGATGCCAATGGACTTGGAGTTCCAGTTGGTGGCATGAGCTCCCATCACATTCCAGCCGCGACCCTCGTACACATTGCCATCACCGCCGATCAGGAAGTTGTAGCCAATATCAGCCCAGCCCAAGCTGTCCATGTGGTAGGCTTGGATGTTCTTCAGCTGAGTGATGCAGGCAGCCTTGGTGGTGCAGTAGTTGCCGGCGGTGTGATGGATCACAGCATAGCTAAGTTTGCTGGCCAGCGTTGTTTTGCTTGTTGGTGCACGACCACCCCATTCCGACTTGGAGATGACGGTCACACCGAAGACTGCCTGGGCGCACAGGAGTACGGAGAGCGACGAGAGCTTTGTTTGCCATGGTTGTTGTTACTTGTATGTTTGCTGTTCGGTTCGCCGAAGCTTATATAGTGGCTGTAGACGTCTTATCAGAGGCGAACGTCATTCGATGTTATTCGACGGGTGTTCGTCAAATCAGATCTGATAGAAGCATGTCCTGATAGCGATATCGCCACATGATTAGAGCCAGAAGTAGGCGAATTTCAGTGAAAGCTCTATTAGAGCTTGTTTCTTGTCCAGATTGACTTTCGCGGGCTACATCCGAGTATGTCTTTTAAAGGTGATCCATTCACTGCCGACTTCCGTCGCTTGTCGCAGGTTGAGAAGTGGTGGAGTGGATCCGCTCGACATTTTGGCCGTTTTGCTTAACCATTTGTATATCACTTCTTCATGTTCTGCCCATTTACGTCATGCACAATGTGCTATTGCATGTACTATATATAAAATCATTGCAACTCTTGGAGTACTTTTTGATTTGAAACTGAGCTTTAATATAATGTTCAATATATCTGAAATATTTTGTTGTCACCCTTTTCCCCGGTCCAGCCTGTCAAGCCTCTATAAGAAAAATGGTTGGTATTAATTTATGTACCGACATAAACTCATCAGAATTTATATGGTTAGCAATTAAATTGGATAAATTGGATTGCAGCCTTATAAAAAGTTTCGTATCCCCACTGGTAATGGCTCAAAACTGCTCGGCTTTCATACGAAAGCACAGACGGACATCTCTAATTTGTTTTTTCTCGTCATGCTGATCATTTACGCACCTATAAGAATATTCTGCTATTCCTCCTTTTAGCTTATACATGCACTTGGACCTTCTGGTATGCCCTAGAAATCTTTGGGTAATTAGTATTCAGTGAAAATTCTCTTGGCCGGACACTGACGGTCGGCAAATTTTTGTCCGTCCAAGGGGAGTGTCTGTTTAAGGGATACTTAAATACTTTATACACCGAAAGAATGTTTTAGAAAAAGCGTCCGCCGAATAGAGTGTCCGGTTAAAAGAGGTGTCCATTAAGGGAGTTTTCACTATACACGGTAGTCCTACCTATTACGAAACTATGGGGTATTAAATATTAAAAGATGGAACTAACTTAAAAAACTTGTTTGAAACAATTAAATACTATTTTGGTGCTTTTTCGATGCGAAATTTGTCCAAACCAGAATTACAAAAAACTTCAGTTACAACTTTTATTCAACTCTGTGTTTAAAATAACGTAGCCGTAGATTTAAAATTGGTTTGCTATAAAAGAGACAGTTGATGGTACCGATATGGCTTCATGGCATTTAAAGAACACCTCAGATTATGTGATTGAAAATTTATTGAAATAGCAGTCTTAAAAAAATGATAATATACAAATAATGAGTTCCACAGAATTGGAATCATTGTATTAGTTTATGGCACATCTGTATTAGCGCTTGAAACAAAATTAATTTATTTTTTTCCTCTACTGCTCGTAATCGGACCAGAAATCTAAATGAAGGTCAGTTGTTGTTCCCGTTGAAGGGGAGTCCCTCAACAAAAATACACGAGACATATTCTTTTTGTATGTTTTATAAGGGATCTTTCCAAAGATGCATACATACTATATAATATTAAACAAAAATAAAAACAAGAAATTTAATTCAGTAAATTAATTTTATGGCAAACAATGATGAAAAATGTGTGAGAATCTAGACAAATGAATTCTGGAGAAACAGGAAATGGAAGTTTAAGTACATTTAATAAAATACCACACAATATATTAACATTCAGAGTTTTTGGACCACTTGAAAACCTTGTGTTTATGGGGATTCTTCCATTTTCTCACTCATTCTTGACAAACGTGCTGTATATCGGAAAAACCTTATTCGCAAAGAACAATTTGCACAGGAATAAGTCCAGCGGACTTATAACACACGATCTTAGTGTCTGTTATTGGAGATGGTGTCAATAAATCCTTTCTTCAATGGCCCATGGTTTTTCTAAAAGTATGGCACCTGGTCTAACTTTTTGAAACATGAAATGTTTCAACTTGGATCAATATCGGGAAATCATTGCCAAACTATTTTCAATTGTGATAAATTTGTTCAATGTTGCCATTTTTAAGAATCCCCTACCGAAAAATGCCCTTTGCATAAGTACATATGTAATGTATGTATGTACCTGTCGTATATTATATTTTTAGAATTTTTTTATTGCAGCATTTTTAAATATGAAATGAAGATTTAGGCCTTCCAGTTGGACCAGGAGCGGATCTCATTCCAGACATTGGTGCCGGGGCATTCAGTTGCGCTGACCTGACGATGACCGTACAAGATGTAGCCTGAGACGATCTGACCACGAGAGACGGCATCGGATAGCAGACCCTTAGCGGCGGTAATCTGGCCAGAGGTCAGTTTATCGTTGTTGTAGTTGCCGAGGAAGGAGATGCCAATGGACTTGGAGTTCCAGTTGGTGGCATGAGCTCCCATCACATTCCAGCCGCGACCCTCGTACACATTGCCATCACCGCCGATCAGGAAGTTGTAGCCAATATCAGCCCAGCCCAAGCTGTCCATGTGGTAGGCTTGGATGTTCTTCAGCTGAGTGATGCAGGCAGCCTTGGTGGTGCAGTAGTTGCCGGCGGTGTGATGGATCACAGCATAGCTAAGTTTGCTGGCCAGCGTTGTTTTGCTTGTTGGTGCACGACCACCCCATTCCGACTTGGAGATGACGGTCACACCGAAGACTGCCTGGGCGCACACGAGTACGGTCAGAGCGACGAGAGCTTTGTTTGCCATGGTTGTTGTTACTTGTATGTTTGCTGTTCGGTTCGCCGAAGCTTATATAGTGGTGGTAGCCGTGTTATCGTAGGCAAACGTCACACGATGTTATACGACGAGTGTTCGTCAAATCTGATCTGATAGGCCTCCTATCTGAAGAAGCAAGTCCTGATAGCGATATACTGAAAACGAACTTTTAATCTGCACAAGTGGCAGTTAATTAATTTGTTAGAAAAGCGTGTGCAGCTGTGCTTGACAATTGGCTTGGTTCGGACGGGTTCGAAGCTTATCTACTTATGCTTCTGCTAAATAATAATAAATTAAGAGGCATTCTTTGTGCTTTAAAGCGTTTCGCGAGGATAAAAGTTGTGGACACTTCGAAAAGTATAGTAACTGCGTCATACATAAACTCCATACACTTGAAGCTATAAAAAGCTATAAAAAACAATTTGATATACTATACAGCTTTGTAGACTTTTTAAGAGCTTTTGTTTTATCTATTTGATATGATGCCGTTAGCTTACATGTGCCATAATGCCTACAAAAGCTCTACTTGGCGAAACGGCTTTACAGATTTTGAGTCCAAATATTATATACAACTATCCACCAGGTATAATTACATTGTCTGTTCATTCGGAAATTATAGTACGTTTGCTATAAATAAACAAATTCGAGTGCCAGTCGGTCAGTCACCTGATACGAGTATGGCGACTAACTTTAAAAATACGTACCTATGTCATTCAAATACGTACCACAACTGATTTACAAGTGCCGGTACATTTCATTCCGCTGATAGGTTCTCAATTTATATGAGAGCTTAGAACTTAGCCGATAAGATAGATTTACACATATTTTTGTCAAAGGAGCAGTATCAATAGTAAAGTCTGTATCAAGTTGATTTTTAGTGTTTTAATGAGTTGACAATTTAACCGAATTAAGTGAATGAATTTTTATACCAAAAGGAAAAAAGGGTGCAAATGAATGTCACACACAAGAGGAGGTGTTGCAGGCCAAACAAAGGATACGAGTATATGTATATTATTGTCCATTATGTGACAAGACGAGTCGATATAGCCTTGCCCATCTGTCTGTCTGTATGAGCGTAAAGAACTCAGCACGAACAAGAGCTAGAATAACCAAACTATCCCCCTAAGCTTTAGGCAGGTCAAGTTTGGTTTTTATTCTGATATACCCCTTCAGTCCCCCGCTATTACTGATTTTCCATAACTCTGAACACTCTAAAAAAAGCCTACAACTTGGATATGTTTAAACAGAATTCATTTTCAATGCATTTTTTTATTATTTGGAACTTTGTTTCTTAAGCTGACCAATGCGTCCAGCTCCTGATCTCATTCCAAATATGAGTGCCAGGACATTCGGTGGCGCTGACCTGGCGATGGCCATACAGCACATATCCAGAGCTCAATTGACCACGATTAACGGCATCCTGGAGCAGCTCCTTGGCAGCAGAGATCATATTCGGTTCCAGTGTATCATAATTGTAGTTTCCCATGAAGCTAATTCCAATGCTCCAGGAATTCCATTCGGCTGCATGAGCTCCCATCGAGTTCCAGCCACGCCCCTCGTACACATTGCCATCACCACCAATCAAAAAGTTGTAACCAATATCGGGCCAGCCTAGGCTGTCCATATGGTAGGACTGAACATTTCGCATTTGCTGAGAGCATGCGGCGAAGGTCTCACAGTAGGCACCGGCGGTATGATGGATAATGGCATAGTTGAGGTAGTTGCCTAGGGCAACGCGGTAGGTGGGTGCCCGACCACCCCATTGGGCCTTGGAGATGATGTTCACGCCCTCTGTGTATTGGCCACAGAGTAGGACGGCCAAAACGCAAACAACAATGACTTTGGTAACCATGTTAAGACAATGAATGGTTAACCAATTGCAGCGCGGGCTTTTAAAGCATGGCTGAATGCTTGAAAGGTGCGGAAGTGCAGTGATAATCGATAAGCGGTTATCAATCCGGTACATCCCTGCCTGGGCTCAAGTAGATGCATTATATACGACAGCCACTTGTATTTCTAAAACTAATTTCGATGATTTATTATGCGACTCAACTTCTGAGAGCAAATATGGGAATGTGCGTTGTTTTTTTTTTAAATCTGTTAATTTATTTGCCTAACTATCGCCTGTTTGCCCTCTGCTTATCTAATAATTGATTGTGCCATATTTTAAATAGGTGCTTATTACTCCATATGGTGATATGTACATGAATATTCGAGAATATGATTATATTGTTTGGTTACGAGTATTGAGCCAAGGTGCAATAAACATATTTTACAATATCTTGTAGTCTCAAGTCGCCCGATTGGCAGACTGATTAAAGCTGGCATGATTATTGACGTCCTTCAAATTTGTTCGTATTCGATTCGTCTAATTCGCACATACCCCTCTGTACAATAATGTAAAACTAGATAGCCCGTCCATACACATTTTAACAACATGAAATTTGTATCTAAAATGATGAGCTTTAACAAATGCTATGGTTTTATTCCGGTTCAAATATCTGATCGTCTGCGAACTCATGCACCCAGTCCAGTTCTATGAGCGTCGCATAAAGCAAAAATAACGAATATAAAAAATAAGAGAAAATGCCAGCCGATCGCCGGGCAAAAAAGTTGAAAGTAAGAAGCCACCACAAAGTGCAGAGAACAGTAAGTACAAAGAAAACGTAACAGTTTTCGCCATGTTCACCATATAGCCAAAATGAAGAGCCCTCTTCTCGTACATTTTCGTTAAAGTAAAAGGCCACACCCATGCCGATCACCATACCTAAGAAACAGGTGCAATGAAAGCATATACTAGATGTCCATATACATACTGAAGAATGGGGCGCCAAAAATGGCAGCAAAAGCCATTTTTTCGTAGCCTTGCAATGCCAATGCCATGTTCGCTATCATATCGCTGGTGGCATTGGCCAGCGATCCAAATGTAATCGCCATATAGTTGGCTGTCAGATTAAAGACAATTCCCACAATGCTGGAGAGCACTTCGATTTCGGTGGCACAAACCATAATGACAATCATTGAGCTCAATCCGCTTAGTATGAGAAAACACTATTTAAAAAAATGGAATAGAAAATCAGACATTATTAGTTCATGCTGCCTAGCCTTACGAAGTGATATCGAGGTGGTAGATCTGTGCGCGACTGAAAGAATACGATGATTGCCAATGGTACTGTCAGTATTAGCGAATATTGAGATATATCAAAATTCAGCCTTATATACCAGTTGTCGTATGTCCAATTAACCATCGCTGTCGAAACGGTTTCAAAATAAATGAATCGTATGCTAGGTTAAGGTTAGAACTAACTTACAATGCATTACAGTTATTAATAACATGGGATTGGTTATGATCTGAGTGCAGTTAAGTAGCTTACTCCAGCCGTGCTTGTCAAGCTCATAGTCCACCACTGGCACAAATATCGTGCAAACAAACACTATAGGGGCTCGAATAATCAGATATGTACGGCCACAACAGCCGCTAGAATGCCATTCATCTACGTCAACGGGGACCAATGACTCGAAGAATTCTTGAAATAAGTAAAGGTTTTTGGGATTCAGATCACTGTGTAAGATTTTGCGTTTCGCATTGATATCAATTGTTGAAGGACGAGAGTTCGGTTTGGGAGTGCCAATACTGTAGTTAGGCTTGTCTCCATTATTGGCCGAAGAACGTTGATCATTGCCCCACGATGACCGTCTGGTCTTGGATCCAAAAATATTGGCCTCGGTATCATTGATTTCGATCATCTCGTCTTTAAGGAGTTCACTTAATGCTGTTTGCTTACGTCTAAGGCTTTCTTTATTCGCGACTGTTTTGGGATATTGCTTCAAAATTGCGATTTCTCTCCTTAGCACTGAAAACCATCAGAGCTCAATAACTGATTCTTGAGTAATTTTTAAGTATTTCTACTTACTCCTTATAGTTAATCGAGCAAGAATCAGATCAACTATATTAACAACTATATATATAATGTATATTGCCACCAGAACTGCATAATAATAAATAATTATGCTCGGTTAACAGATTATTAGAATTGCTTACCAGCACATTCGTATACGGTCACTTTTCCGCCACGAAAAACCACAAATCTTAAGACTTCGCAGGCGAGAAAGAGGAACAAAAGATCCCGCACAGTGCTATGTCCGTTCATTTTGAATGGCTTAAGGAAGCACACCGTGCCTCCACTTATTAGAATAATGGAAACGGCATTGCCTATAGTAATTGTAAAAACTGCCGCATCGGCTCTTATGGGCATCAGATTTGCAAATACGTCCGGCAACGAATTCCCGAAGGCTAATATTGTAGCTCCAGCCAGGTATTCATTCATGTGTAATTTTAGACACAAAATCTTAAGAACGGGCCCGAAACTAGGAACAAATTTAAAAGAGGCAGGACAATAGTGCATTATAATAAATTATGGGTTGAATCACTACTTACTGCGTTTCCACCATGTGACCCATCAATATCAGGAACAAAAACACGCCAAGCAAAAATATGCACATAATGCCAATCTCCACCGTCTTGTTTGGAATGTGGAACTTGCAATACATCATCTCGAAGTAGTTGAACAAATTGATTATATTTTTGCAATCCTCCACTCCGCGTGCCAAAGCACAGCGTTCGTCATATTCGACACGCATGACGGCCAGGCAACTCATCTGATGAATGGTACGAGAATTACACGGAATTTAGGGTCCTACATTCTATAATTCTGAGTTTCTGGTGCGCATACTTACTTTTTTCAAATAGGTCACAAAATCTTCATCTACAAATGTTTCGTTCCTCGTATCTTCCATTTTGAAGACAATGCAAATATGCTCACAACAAATAAAATAGTCAAGTAAATTATTTAAAAATACTTCGTACACCGCCTATTAAGGTATTCGAATTTTACTTTGCAAAATATAGAACTTTTTTTAGTTTGTATGTTATATTATAAGTATGTAATATTCTTAGCTTTACTAAGCCTAATGTGATTATAGAATTAGGCCTTGCGATCCACGAGCAGAACAGAAAATATTAATTACTGTGGTTGACCTGGTTGACCGACTATATTATAATGAAAAAAGATGAATATTAATCAAACTGTATAAAATACATTAAATCCAGACCAATTATTTAGTTAAATTTTGTCACAAAATAGAATATACTCGTACATTATTCTTTATTCTTCAACTGGATGGAGAGAAAAATTCGTAAATAAGTAGATTCCTGGTCTGTAAGCTGTTTCTGGTTTATTCAGAAAGTCAAAAAAATATTATGAAATAAAGGACAATTTTGTAAATAAAATCGTAACGGTTAAAAATTAAAGCGATAGTCAAGTTCTTCCAAATGCATATTCGATTCTTGATAGGAGTGTTCTTTCGACGTCAAGATTTCGCACGGCACTTGGGCCCTGTTTTGCAATTGTTTTTGATATGTTCAGTTTTTTTTGATGGAAGTATTTTTTTTATATTATTTTTACTCTGGATCAAACATCTGATCGTCCGCAAATTCGTGTACCCAGTCCAGTTCAATGAGCGTTGCGTACAGCAAAAATATGGAATACAAAAGATATGAGAACAGGCCAGCCGAACGACGAGCAAAGAAATTGAAAGTAAAAAGCCACCATAAAGTGCAGACTATAGTTATCACTAGGAAAACATAACAGTTCTCTCCATGTTCACCGTATAACCAAAATGATGAGCCTTTTTCACGTACATTCTTATTGAAGTAAAAGGCCACACCCATACCGACCAGCATGCCTAAATAAAAAGTCCGGTAAAATAAAACCATAGAAATTATATAAATGAATATCTACTGAAAAAAGGGCCGCCGAAAATGGCAGCATAGGCCATTTTTTCATAGCCCTGCATTGCCAATGCCACGTTAGCCATCATATCGCTAGTGGCATTGGCGAGAGAGCCAAATGTAATGGCCATATAGTTGGCCGTTAGATTGAAGACAATTCCCACAATGCTGGAGAGCACTTCGATTTCGGTGGCACAAACCAGAATCGTGATCATGGAGCTAATTCCACTTAGAATAACAAAGAGCTGCAAGAAAAATGTATGTATGCAGATATAGTGAGGATCGGTTAGTATGTAAATGACGGTTTTTCTTACAAAGTGATATGGAGGTGGGAGATCTGTGCGGGAATGCCAGAACACGATGATTGCCAATGGAACTGTAATACATAAAGAATACTGGGAATAATCAAAGTTCAGTCTTATGTACCAAGAGTCGTAGGTCCATTTCAGCATAGCTAAAAAATTAGATAAGTAAATATAAATAATGAAAAGCGGTTATGGAGGCCGTAACTTACAGTGCACTATTGTGATTAGTATAGCGGGATTAGTTATTATCTGTGTACAGTTAAGCAGCTTGCTCCAGCCGTGCTTGTCGAGCTCATAGTCAATGACTGGCACAAATACTGTATAGACAAAGACTATAGGCGACCGAAGAATTATAATAAAACGGCCAAAACAACCTCTTGTGGACCACTCATCTAAATCAATGGGTACTAGACTTTCAAAGAATTCTTTAAACAAATATAGGTTTTTGGGATTAGTTTCATTATGCAATATGGTCCGCGTCGCTTCGATATCGATAATTGCGGGACGAGGATCAGCCTTGCGAGTACCAATTCCATAACTAAGCTTGTCGCCAACGTAGGTCGAAGAACGTCGTGAATTACCCCACGATGAGCGTCTGATTCTTGACCCAAATATGTAGGTATCATTATCATTGATTTCCACCCTGTCATCCTTTACTAAATCATACAATTCAGTCTGTTTTTTCATTAGTTTTTGGTTACGTTCCAGTGTATTTGGCTGCTGTTTCAAAGTTGTGATGTCCTTCTGTAGTTCTAAAATAAAATTTCACTCATGCAATTATTTGGTGATGAACTCACAATTCTTACTTCTTATCGATATTCGGGATAGAATTAGGTCGAGTATGTTGATAAATAAATAAACGACGTAAACTGATATTAAAACTATTAAATTAAAGAAGTTTCTAGTTAGATCAAGTGACGAATATACGAACAACTCACTGATACTTTCAATTATTGTGACCTTGCCGCCAAAGAAAACCACAAATCTTAAGATTTCGCAAGCAAGTAAAAGGAACAAAAGATCCCGTACAGTGCTATGTCCGTTCATTTTAAATGGTTTAAGGAAGCACACTGTGCCACCGCTTATTAGGATTATAGAAACGGCATTGCCTATGGTAATTGTAAAAATTGCCGCATCGGCTCTTATGGGCATCAGATTTGCAAATATGTCTGGCGAAGCATTCCCGAATGCTAGCAATGTAGCTCCTGCTAAATACTCACTCATATGCATTTTTTTTGACAATATCTTTAGAGCAGGTCCGAAACTAAAATATAAATCAAACAGCGCAGATTTGTATATGTTTTTGATTGCGCATGTTTTTGTTTTGATATATGTATGTATACTCACTATGTCCCTACCACATGACCCATCAACATCAAGAAGCCCAACACGCCCAACATAAATATGCACATAACAGCAATCTCCGTTGTCTTGTTTGAAATGTGAAATTTGCAATACATCATCTCGAAGTAGTTGAACAAATTGATTATATTTTTGCAATCCTCAACTCCGCGTGCCAATTCACAGCGTTCGTCATATTCGACACGCATGACGGCCAGGCAACTCATCTGGTAGTTTCAAAAATGCTCTTAAATTGAAGACGGTTCTCAAATTACTTACTTTTTTCAAATAGGTCTCAAAATCTTCATCTAAAAATGTATCGTTTCGCGTATCACCCATTTTAATGCAGCACAAATTTCTTCAAATAAAAAAAATAACTTACTTAATAATAACTTTTACTCGGCTTGCTTAGACTCAACAAAGATGTACGTGGTGTGTTCAAAAGAAAAGGTGAATTTTGTTTTGCATTTTTAATTGTTTTGAAAAGTATTTATTTATTTATCAATATCCATTTTGTCCACGTCAAATTAATCCCCCTGAAATATAATGCAATTATGCCAGTGCTTCTTCGAATGCTCGAAGCAAAGCAATGAAATGCGCTTTTCGGTATGGCCATCAACTCGTTCTTCGATTTTGATTTTATCTCATCAATTGTGACAAAACGCTTTCCTTTCATTGGTTTCTTCAGTTTTGGAAATAGGAAAAAGTCTGAGGGAGCCAGAAGTGCCATTATATTTGAGAGGAATTGCTTTGAAGGGGACAAGATGAATATTGATGAATAAATAAATGCTTTTCAAAGGAATTTAAATCTTCACGTTTTCTTTTGAACAGGACACGTATGAGCACATAAATAAATACTTAACTTGGTATAAATGTTTTCGATTTTAATTATATTTGTATTATTGTCATTTATTGTAACAAAAAATGCAATTGCAATTATTTCTTACTAAACGGGCTCAATAAATAAATCTTCGGATAGTTCATGCACCCATTCCAATTCGACGAAAGTTGCGAAAATCAAAAATAGACAGTATAGAAGAATTGAGAATAGACCTGCCGATCGACGTGCGAAGAAATTAAACATCGCTGTCCACCATAAAGTAGTAAGAACAGTAAGTATGAGGAAAATGTGACAATTTCCACCATGCTCCCCATATATCCAATAATATGAATCCTTCTCTTGCACTTCATGATTAAAGTAACAGAATATACCCATGCCGACCATTATATCTGAATTAAGAAAAATGTATATAGCATTTACGTACGAGTCGAGTTCGATTAAAATACTTACTGAACAATGGAGCACCAAAAATTGCGGCATATGCCATTCTTTCGTATCCCTGCATGGCCAATTCTAAATTAATAATTATGTCGTTAATGGCAGTTGAAATAGATCGAAAAGTGGTCGCAATGAAGTTCTCTGACAAGTTGAAGGTAATAGCCACAATAGAGATGAGAATTTCAATTTCTGCGGCAAAAATCGCTATAAGGATCAACGAGGTGCAAGCACTAAGTACAATAAATAACTGAAAATCAAAACAAAATTAAGTTTCAAATGGATCATGTTCAATATTAAATACTTACAACATGATATGGCGGTGGCAAATCCGTTCGAGATTGGAAAAATACAAAAATTGCCAATGGCACCGTCAGGACTAGCGAATACCGGGAATGGGTGAATATAAAGTTCATATACCATGTCGTATATAATTTGGCATTTAATGCTGAAAGGAGAATTATTAATCTGTAATGGGATGCTGCAGTTCCTGGGCTTACTCACAGCTTATTAGAGTGATTATAAGGATGGGGTTGGTAATAATCTGTGAGCAGTTCAGCAACTTGCTCCAGCCGTGTTTGTCCATTTCGTAGTTTACGACGGGTATGAATAGTGTGCAAATAAATACTGCGGGCGCCCTTAAAATCATAAACAAACGGAAGCACCATCCACTATATTTCCACTGCTCGATGTCGATGGGTATGATCGATTCAAAGAATTCAATAAAGAGGAAACGGTTCTTCGGATTGTTCTCGTTGTGCAGAATGGTGCGTGTCATGTTAAAGTCGATGGTTGAGGGACGGGGCTCTGGCTTCTGTGTGCCAAGGCCATAGGAAAACTTTTCCCTAAAGTATTCTGAGGACCGCCGCGGTCCACTATCACGCCATGAAGAACGCGGCTGTGTTCCGAACACATGTGCATTATGGTCAGTTATCGTCACAGTGTCATCATCATCCAATTCACTGTAGGAAGCACGCAGTTGTTTGATCTGCTGATTTCGAGCCTTCGATGGTGGCTGTGTCGCTAATCTAAGGAGTTTTTCGCGTAGAGCTGTAGGTAGAAAGATATGTTTGGTTTTTTTTTCGCACTATCTAAGGTTACGTGTAAACTTACAGTTTCTTGTTATACGAGCGATTATCAAATCGACTATGTTAACTAACACATATACTATGTACGTTGCTATAAGAGCTAAAATGGGAAAGTAGTTAGGCTGATTTTGTAAGTACGCAAAGGAACGCAAATGAGAATACAAATGCACTTGCCCAGACTCTCAACGACTGATATCTTTTTGTCACCCATTATTAGGAAAGTAAACGTCTCGCTCCCTAATAGCACGAACAAAAGATCACGCACTGTGCTATGCCCATTCATTTTGAAGGGCCTCATAAAGCAAACCGTTCCTCCGCTAAGCAAAATAACAGCAACTGCATTACTTATAGTAATTGTATAAACCGGAGCATCGGATCGAATAGGCATCAAATTTGCCAGCACGTCGGGTGAGGCATTGGCGAAGCCGAGTAATGTAACGCCCGCTAAGTACTCGTTCATGTGCAATTTTATCGATAGAATTTTCAGTGCAGGTCCTAAGCTAATTACAAAACCAATGGTTAAAATATTTACAAACTTACAATCTCTACTCACTGATTTCCCACGGCTAAGCCCACCAGTATCAAGAGAGCAAATACGACCACCAACATAATGCATGCGGCTACGGCTTCTACGGGCCAGTCACGAATTTGAATTGTACAGTACAATATGCGTAAATAGTTGAGAAGATTGCTAATTCGCTGGCAGTCTTTTAGCTTATTAATCAGTACACAACGATCTTCATAGGGTATTTCCGAGATCGTAAAGCAGCTCGTCTGAAATTGAAAAATAAAACACGATACCATCATCGCTTAAATTTAAGCCTAACCCTATTGCTACTCACAAATGTCAAGAAGTTCTCGAACTCTTCAGTCATATCCGTTATATTCATTTTTGGGATTACGATTTACAATTATGGCCCAAAATTTGTTTGCATTAAGGTACGCAACAGATTTTATTAAACTTCTCCAAGCCTTTATATTAAACTAACTGTTGGGTAATGGCCTACTACCTACTACTACTATTTTCAAATTGCTTAACAAATTTAATTCATATTAATGTTCATCTGTTCATCAATCGACCGAAATGCTGCTAATGTATCTATAAATTAAAACGCCTAATAGGGAGTTTGGCAGATACCACAAACTTACCACGTCCGTCTGTAAGAATGCAAGGCTCGCAAAAGGAACTGGAATCTCGGTTTTCTATACCATTCCATTCCGAAGCCCAAGCTGGAGCAGATAGATTTGCTATCACGATAAAACTTAACATGAGAATACATAAGCACTAAATGGATACGAGTTGAGTTTAAAATTTCTAGAATGACGGAGTTGCTCAAACTCTATGCCCCGATGCTTGTACGGAACAATTTTTATAGAGCACAGAGAGAGTTCTGTAAAAATAAGGAGAAAGATCGTTTAATACTTGTAGCACATAACCCGAACACGACTGTTCAAAGCGTAATCAGTCGTGCATCTAGACAAGCTAAGTGGAAAATAATTTCTTGTTGTTCTACAAGGAAGTGAAAAATCGACCTAAAACGGCAGAGATCTGCATGCTATATGCCGGCGAAGAAATATGTAAGCCATTTAAAGTATTTACTATACTTGTATATTAAAATATGTATTCTAAAATATGTAAGCCATTTTAAGTATTTACTATATATTAAAATATCCTCATGTATTCTGTATATATGTATATATATTCTCATGTGTAAGAATTACCCTGACACTGATTGCATTTCCAGTTGCTGTCTTGTACACGTCAAATTCTTATTTCCAGCGTCAACCTCAGTTTTGTGCCTGCAACAGTTTCTAAATGGCACAACACATTTTCATCGCCTCTACTTAGTTCTTTCCTCGTTTCTCTCGTTGTTGGGTCCTAAAATCACGTCCTAGCTGTCAAAGTATTTCATTCGTTAAATTTGGCCAAAAGTTTTCAAATTTGCGCTCCACGAACAGCGCAAGTTCGTAAGTATCTGTGCCAGCGCAAATGCAGTTGTCTGTGTGTGACGATGAGTGGCAGCTAAATGGGGACCAGGCTAGCGGCGACTGAGTGCCGATCCATTCAAACGTGGAAAACTTGCAAAATATATTATTAAGTCGTTCTTCGTACACTCAAATTGTTCAGTAAAAGTTTGAGAGAAGTACTTAGCTGTTACTGTTTCAAATAGGCAAGCCAAATTTCTGACTAGCAGCTAAAATACCAGAGATGCAAGTGTAGAAAGAAAAAAAATTATCAGCAATATATCGAAATTTCAATTTGAAATGTACTTCAATGAGTTTTCTTAAAAATGAATTCGAAACAATAATCTAGGATCATCGATATAAAGGACTTAAAGTACATATATGTGTAATACTTAAGTATAAAATATAAATGTTACTTTTCAGGCTAAAATCATGTTTTTTTAATTAAAAAAGAAGCTGTTGATTTGCAATCGATAAATTTTTTAAGTCCCAATTTGAGTTACGGCGTCCGTTTTAACTTTTGCCCAACATTCAACTATTTCCTCATTCCCTCCCCGCACACGCCACTTGAGTGCAGTTATTAACAACATCATCTCTAACAAAGTAGTTTTAATAAGTTTAAGTAGTTTCTGTGTGCCAATGTTTAATAACTTGCTAGCCCGGCTTTGACCCCATCCAACTCTTTGAAACAATAAAACCACGAAACTGTAGTCGGTCAGAGGAAAATGGTTGGCTTTTTCATTTGCGAGCAGTTGGGAGCGCGCTTTCCGCATTTAAATTTGTTCAAAGTTGCAAAATATAAACCACACAACCAGAGCTTAGTGAGTTAACGGACTTATTAAAATTTATTAGACCAGTTAGGGCCCTTACTTAAAAATGTTGATAAACATAAATAAATTGGAGAGACTGTTTGGTATTTTGTTTATTTGATTGTCAGCAGTTGTGAAAAGATTAGATTGGACTCGCACTAATTTATGTCCCAACTTATGGCCACGATTGAGCAAATTCCATTGACGGTTTTCATTCACAACTTTGGTTGGGTTATAGAAAACCCGATTACCATTGTTCGAATAACTAAGTGGCCTAGCAGCCATGCTGTCTAAATGAATTGGTTTTCAATCAAATAGTGGTTGTAGTCAAGCGATTCGATTAACTTAAGAATAGGCCATTAGTTATTTCAAGATATAAGTCAAAAATACAGATAACTTGATAAATGTTTCTTATATTATTAATGCAGTTATCAATATTACTTATTACTGTTAGCTGTACTGAAACAAATCATTACTAACAAAGGATAGATATTTATTATTTATTTTTCACATGCAATCGAAACGGAATCTATTGCTGGCAATCTGAGTATTGTATAGAAAGAAAACTTTAAACGGCATGTATAAAAAATGATCGTACATTCTTAATGATTTTGGAAATTTATCTCGTCTTATTATTATTTATAATATTTGTTTGCGGCAACCTTTCTTTAATAGACTCAATCGATTATATAGTTGTATATGTTAATAAGCAATAAGAAGGATTCTTTTTAATCTTTTTACATTTTACTTAAAAGTGAAGGGTTTTAAAATGTATTGTAAAAATGTTGGATGTATGTATAGTAAGAGGCAGAACAAGTTGTGTTTTAGATTCATGGCCGTGTTGCCGTCCGTGTAGGGGATTTAAAATAGTCTTGTCCATTTGTAGATCAAGTTTATTGAAAACTTCTCATTATATTAATTTATTTTGGGTATTTTTAGCTTTTCGTCTCAAATATATATAAAAAGTCATGGGTGGCCTACAGATCAGCCATTACTTGATATATTTTTCATGGACGTCGCACAAAAACTAACCATCTTCCAGGGGCCAAACACGCCTGAAAGTATGCAACTCTTGTTGTTTGCATTTTAAGAACACCCAACCCCGCACTCTCTGACTAACCGGCTCACCGAGAGTACAACTACTACTTATTTAAGCATCAGTCTGCCAAGACTAATTACATTAATGAAGTATCATAATTAAAACACAGCCAAGCGGCGACCTCTAGTGAAATGTGTAGCAAAGGCGTCGACATGGAGCAGAACAGCAGAGGGAAGGATGACGATGCCGATGCTGATGACTAGGATGGCATGGTGTGGTGTCGTTTGTAGTCTATTGAAAAGCAGTCAGGCGTTTCTTTTTCTCCATTTTACTGCAACTATTTGAGCTGGGCTCCTCAACGTCTGGCGCTTGAGCGTTCAGCTCTATTTCAATATAAGAGTAAAGTGTGTCAGGCATGTAGGCGGGGAAGGCACAACTGTCGCACAACTGGTGTCCCTGCTTACTTGCCGTGCATAATGAAGTCAGGTGACAGTGACAGCTTGCATGGGTTGTGCAGTTAATTAGGGTTAAAGTGGCTTACAGCTGCGACTGTCAGTTAGTCAGTTACTCTTTTGGGGGCTTGCTAATAGTGGAGTGATTATGCGACGGTGGCTTAAAGTATGCCAAAACGCAATACCTACTATCCCACCACTCTCCTACTATTTTGGGCTCATCAAAATATATGAATATTTCTGCCCCGACATTAAATTGCTGGCAAAGTGGCATAGAAATGCAAAACCAAACTGAAACATAACCATTACATTTAAGTACAATTGCATAAACAAGTGCAATATATGGGAAGAGAAGAGAACACTTTACAAGAAGAGAACAAAAAGAAGCCAAAATGCGAGCAACAACTTCAAACGAATGCCCGCAGAATTCCGGCAGCAATAAAAGCACTCAAGTCTCATAGACTTCCGGCTGCTGTGCACTTAATGTGACATGTTTTTGCAACAGCTTTGGTTTTTCAACTGTTTTTCTGCAAGTCTCCATCTCCCGCTATATTTGTCCTTCAACGCGTACCTCCCTCCCTAACTGTCTTCCATCCTCCCGCATTGTCTCTTATTCTGGCAGCTCGTTCCGGCCAGAAAAGGACAAACAAACTTTAGTTCTGTTCTGTTCAGTTCAGTCCATGGGATGCACATGCACGCTTTCGTCCTGAGTTTTGATGCATTTTGCTTGTTACCAAATTGTTTTGCATTTTTGCCATTTTGCATATTCCCATTGAGGTTGGGAGAGATGTGGAAGAGCGGGTAGATGCGGATGGGATGGCAACGTTGAAATTGAATGCGTTTTAGTACCATTGCTTGTTCTAGTCATTTCAAATGCTTTACCATGCGATTTGCATTGCTTGCCAAAAAGGGCAAAAGAAATTGAATTGGCAAAGATTTATTTCGTGTGAAAGCTATTTAATATTTAATGCAATCGGAACAAATCCAAATCGTTGCATATGCAAATTGGTATTTATATTTTAAGACACAAATGAAATGATACGTAAAATTTTCAAAAATTTGTTGCAAAATAATTGAATAAACGAATATCTTAGAGACGATATAAATTTTATTCAATTGAAATTTTCAAAGTGGCCAGCTTGCTAAGCCGGTCCATGTACGTTATGGAAAAGCTCCGGCTATGCATCTTTTTTTTTATTATTTTTCTCAATAACAAAAATACCAAGAAAAGATTATAAATTGTTCAGAATGCTACACCCCACGACCCTTCAGCTCAAATTGTAGTTTCTGCCTGCTCAAATCCTTGCTATTTTATTTTGCAGTTGCCAACAAGCAAAATAGTTGTGACAATACTGCTGCAGTTCATATTAAATAACAAAGTCCATTCGACCAGCTGGCAATGTTGCTTGATTTATTTCTGGCGTAAGTATCTATATACATATGTACGATATGTTATGCAGGCATCTACGGGTGTTTTGTGCATTAAGTGTACGGCCATTACCTGACCAATAAATTGCCGTATACTAGTAACTCCCAATTAGCATATCGTATGACCCCATTAAGTATGCGCCCCGTTGATCACCATCCGAAGCGAGTGTTTGCTACTACCGCACATACATACCCATTGAGAGAGCCAGACGCGCAGACATCGTATAACTTAAGCAACTGCTAGCCAGCAATATGTAAATTATGCAAGTCTCAATTAATCACGCTGAGGGCTAGGTCAGGGCAGTCCTTGGCAGGCCAATAGGACGACTGCTCCAAAGTAAGGAATGCTACCTCGACCTCGGTTAGGAAGTGGCACGCTTCATTTGCAAGGCATTAGGAGAACTTCCTGATGAGGACAAAACCGCTATTTGTGGTTAATATAAAATAGCATAAATACAATTTAGGTGGAGATAAATAATTTCTGGAAAATCGGCGAACTAATAATTTTATTAAAGTTCTTAATACTTGCAATGCACTACAGATATAGCATTGATAAGCCTCTGATCTAGTCACTATAAGTATTCGAATTTATCCTCGCATTTCTGCAATTTATATTTATTCATTAATTTTAATTAAATAAAAAACATTATACGGCTCTTAGTCCTTATTATAAGGTTGTATATCTCACTTATATTGACAGCCCAGAAAACGAAGTACATACATTAAATTATAAGAAATCTTCTTGTCGTACTAGGAATTAATAAGCAAATAAATAAGTAAATAAAAAATTAACGAAGTACAAATAATGTTACTACTAGCTGTTGGACGCTAGCTTCTGCTGAATTGTTAAACCGTTTTATGGTTAATTCATATTTTCGTTTCACATTTTCTGGTTGAAGTAATGCTTTGAACGCTAGGGAAATGTTTGCGTAGCACAGCGCGAATGAAAAGCACTGTAGAAGGACTTGCAGTAGTAACATGCCTGAATGGACGTGCACATACGAGTAAATGAAGGCAAATGTCGCCAGAAATTCCGCAAATCGTTATAGTATATATGTGCATTTAACATTCATGTAACATTTATATAAGCAATAGGATATGTATAAGATTACGTAGAACTGCTATTGAATGATAACTTAAATACGAGCAAAGCTAAACGATTTTGAGAGGTTACGCCTTCAAATTTGAAGCAACAAAGTTGAAAGCAACAAAAAAACTGCATTAGAAAAACTTCTATTTAAGCCGTTATGATTGGCAGTTGCAGTGCAATTTTTTATAGCAAAAAAAAAAAACAAAGGGTGTTGCAGATTTCTATGTTTACTATTGTATTCAATTGAATTCCACAAGACAGAACATTTCCCTTTGCGCATATGGAACACCCCCCATATGAAGATTATGTGTGCATTTGTTGGCATCTTTGGAATAAAATATTCACAATCACAGGTGCACAATATGCGGGGCGGAACAAAACCATTGCAGGAGTCATACGGCATCTAATAAATTATTAAGGGCTGTATTACAAATTATAGTAGAGAACAATTTTTTATCAAATCAAGAACTCTGTTCCCAGAGTATGTATTTGCTGCTTAGTAGGCAACTTCTTAAACACAAACACAATATTAGTTAGAAAATTAAAAATCTTCCAACATGGCTGCCGATGATAAGTTAAATTATATGGATGAAGAGTTTGCGAACTACGCCGAATCAGTCAGTTGTCTGAATTTATTGAGCTTTCCATATGCGGATCGGTGCGAGTTCGTAAAGAAAACGCCGGAATGTGTGGAAGAGATGCGTCTTCTTACCTACACTATGATATTGTCCTGCGAAATTGGTGTGAAAAACAAGTTTGAGGAATGCGTATTTATATCGGTTTGTGTGGCATTATGTTTCGAGTTCCTTCTGATGCTGGCTTATATAGCAGATGTGTAGTAAGTTTGACTTTTTTTAAAAGCTTACCTGTAAGCTTACTGCTCGGGGTGCAGTTACAGCCCAGCGCTCCGAACAATCTCCAGACATTTGCACATGAACGAACATTTGGCGGGAGTTACAATTTTGGCGTTTGGCAACACTTCGCCGGATGTGTTTGCAAATTTGGCGGAGCTGAAGGGTACGAGAGCAGTTTTTGCAAACAGCATGGCAAGCTCCTTATTTGTCACAATGTTGACCGGCGGGGTCGTGTGCTTCCTCAGTCCATTCCGTATGAATGCTCATTCCACAGTGCGAGACATTTTGTTCATCATGATGGGTGTGCTCCTGATGGAGTTTTTGCTAGTAGACGATGATGAAGCCGATATATCAGAGTGCATTGGTGAGATTTGTATATTTTACGCATACATTGGCTTTCAATTTAAATCTGATTTGATGCAGCGATGATCATGCTATATGTACTTTATATTGGTGTCAATATGATCGACTTGTACTTGATGAGGCGTTCCATTAAGAGTGAGTATACTGGGCAGCAAAAGAGGGCCATTATCTAACCACAAGCTACAGCCATACAAATAGAAATGGAAGAGTTGATGTATGAACCGGAAACCGTTGAAACGCAGATGAAGTGGAAGCGATATCAACGCAATTTAAGCGAGATGCTCAATGATGTTGATGTTAAAGAAACCATTGATCCTGAACTTACGCGCAATGCTCATTACGATCCGAATAATTCAAAAAATGACAACCTTTTCCGAGATGCATGGCACGTATTAAAGCCCTTTAAAATGAAGGAGTGGCATGAAAGTAGTACAGTGTGGCGCTCAATTCTGTTGGCAAAAGCTCCAGTGGTCGTGTTGTGCGGCTTACTGATTCCACTCACGAATAAAGAACACGATAAACATGGCTGGTGTAAGCTTCTTAACTGCATTCAAGTGGTTATCACGCCATCTTTGATCGTTATGGTGGGCATGGGTGAGAAGTGCTAAGAGCTGAGGGCAATGATCCAACTGCTTCAAATATATAAAATTTTTCTAGGATACATTGATCGTTCGTGCTCTGTTTGGCATTTGGAACTGCAGTTTGCGTATACTCCATATCTGATCCCTCTTTTTCCGTTGGCTGCTCTTGTCTTTTGGCACTCACGTACTGATACTCCGCCTTCCTACCACTGGGTAAGTGTGCGAAAAATGCAGTATATATACATAATCAATGACTATCTCACAAAGATATTCAGTTACATAAGCGTGGCTGGTTCGATGTTTCTGCTATATGTTTGCGCCACCGAAATCGACAAAATATTCGATTTGATTGGAACAGTGTTGGATATATCCGAGCATTTCATGAATGCCACCGTGTGCTGTGCATGTAACTGCCTCGGTGATCTGGTTACGAATGCTGTGCTGGCCATGCAAGGATACGAGAAAATGGCCTATGCTGCTTCTATGGGTGGTCCATTCTTTAGTAGGTTGAGTGCTAAGTACCATGGATCTATCTTCTAAGGGTCATCAATCCTTTTGCAGATATTCTCATTGTTACTGGTGCTACTTTTATATCACGAATTTATCTTGGTCTGGAAAATAAGTGGGAATCGCAGCTTGGCGAATATGGCCTCAACTGCCTGGTATTTCTCATATTGGGGCTGTTCACAACTCTGATCTGGACCTCTGTCCTTAATTTTAGGGCCAGACGCTCAATGGGAATTTTTAATATGTGCATCTACTTTCTTTTTCTCTTATTCAGTACTTTGGCAGAGAATGGTATTATACACAGCTATCGAAAAGATCATTTTATCAGCATCCAATAATAATTGTACATGCATAAATAAAATATTTTACACATACAATAAATGTATATTCATATACGATAAATGTATTTTTAATGGTATATACTTTCCCTTTATCGGCTTGTATGACCATGGAGAGTTTTTTTACCCTGTTTTTACCCAAACGATGAAGGTGTATACTAGTTCTATCTGATGTATATGAGCTGTTTTTGCTTAAAACTTCTTCTGCAATGGACGAATGTAACTTAGTGGCGGAAGTTTGTTCGGGTACAGGGTATTTCACAGTCCGGTTTGCTCGACTGTAGCATTCTCTCTTGTTGATTATTACAATATCGCAAGCTAATATTGTTTGGTTGTTAATATTGCCTTAGCAGGATATACGCGTTGCCACACAAAATCTCCCAGTACGAACGACTTTGATGTTTATCAATATTTATTAGTTTTTTAATGTATTCATGGTTCATAGCACTGTATCATACATGATCTAGGAGTTGTCAAGCAATACTTGGTATAATTTTATTCATTTCATTTTATATTTTTATAACCATAATATTAATGGAAATCTTTAGCTTTTGATTGACCGCACATAACAAGTTGGTCTATTAATAAATCAAATAATATTGAAATACAATTAAAGATTTGTATTGGGGTCAAATTCATAGAAAATAGTTTGTGGCTTTATGGGTTTGCTTTACTCAATTTTAATTAAAAAGCCTTTGTACATCGAAATTAGACTTTAAATGTTTGTTCTGAAACTTTTAACGTTATATAGCGGAAGCCCCAAATGCTAATATAATCGACATATAAAGTCGATTTCTCGTTGGAAAGATCTTTGTATTGGGGTCAAATTCATAGAAAATAGTTTGTGGCTTTATGGGTTTGCTTTACTCGATTTTAATTAAAAAGCCTTTGTACATCGAAATTAGACTTTAAATGTTTGTTCTGAAACTTTTAACGTTATATAGCGGAAGCGCCAAATGCTAATATAATCGACATATAAAGTCGATTTCTCGTTGGAAAGATCTCCTGAAAAGCTAATGCAATTTCATTTGGGTGCCCTTGGACATCATTCTTTCGACGAAACATTGAGGTTATAAGTTTCCCACTTTGTCAGGATGTTTGATTGGCCCATGCTGCAGGCATGTTTGCTGTGAATAGTTTTATATAAAATGTAGAACGTATTTTATTTACATTTTTCACCTCGAATATATTTATATGTCATAGTTATCCACAACCCACTAGAGCGTTCTTTTTTATTAAAGTATAAGGCTGTGGCAGAATTTATTTTACATTACTCAGGTATAGGAAATACATCATCCCTTGAATAGGAGTGTATAATGTTTTGCTCGATCAGAATGGCAAAAAATATATACAATCCATAGATGCCCATGGAGAAAATACCCGTAGAGCGCCGAGCAAAAAAGTTTAGTGTTGAGGTCCACAGAAGGGCAGAGAAGAGGCCTAAATTCAGAAAAATATACGCGTTTTCACCATAATCTCCAATCTGTTCATCCATCGTCGCCTCCATACCACTCATAATTTTTGCTGCCAATACTGCGCCTGTGGCCATCAGCACAGCTGAAATAAAATATATGAGCTAGCATAAAAAAAGTAAGCATTTGTTTTGCTTACTGAAAAAGGGACCCCCAATAGCAGCAGCATAGGCCATTTTCTCGTAACCCTGCATAGCCATTGACGAGTTGGCAACCAAGTCTCCGAGCGCACCGGCCACAGCGTTTACAGTAACGCCCATGAAATCCTCTGGTATGTCCAAAATATTGCCAACAA
Source organism: Scaptodrosophila lebanonensis (assembly GCF_003285725.1). Lineage (NCBI taxonomy): Eukaryota > Metazoa > Arthropoda > Insecta > Diptera > Drosophilidae > Scaptodrosophila > Scaptodrosophila lebanonensis. The sequence continues at coordinate 715,359 of NW_022060529.1, forward strand.
CTTCAAGTACCAAATCGATCTCTGTTGCACATATAAATATTATGAACATTGACCCAGTGAGATTCATGATGGTGAAGACCTATACCGAAAAAAATTGCTTTTAGGCCGCGTACATAGAAAATAAATGATATCTACTATGTGGTAACGAGGCGGTACGTCGGTGCGGGAATGGAAAAACACAATGAGGGCCAAAGGAATAGTAACTATGAAGCTGTATTGCGCGTATTTTAATTTTAGGTTCGTATACCACCAGACGTTCTCCTTACGGTCAACAAACATGGCTGCACAGGACGAAATGAATGGCGAAAGATACAAGTAAGTAGGCGACTGAAAGATACTTACCGCCACCCACCATAAGTGTTAGTGCTGGGTTTAAAACGATGTGAAGACAATTGAGCAACTTGCTCCAGCCATGCTTGTCTATCTCATAATCCACCAGCGGTATATAAATGGCGCACAGAAACACTACAGGTGCCTTGGCCAAGTAAAATGCTTTCATAAACATATTGTGGTTGCGCCATTCGGAGCAATCAATAGGTTTGATGGATTCAAAAAATTCTTCAAAAAGACGGATATTTTTTCCATGGCTGAGATTATAGAAAACATTACGGGTGGCTTCCTCGTTGACGTTATCGTGGCCCCGGTTTTGAGGCGTTCCAAATGTGAAGGTTGCTCGACTTTTTCCGCGTTGTGAACGCTTTCCACTGACAAATATACTTGAAGTGCGTTCCACAATCTCAATAGTCTCATCCTCATTTAAATCGTCATATTTCCGCTGCAACTCGTTTAACTTTCGGGTCATTTCCCTTGTTAGCGGCTTACTTCTCAACTCTTTGATTTCACGCTCCATCACTGCGAGCAAAAATAATGATATTTAGTTGGAGTATATGCATGCCATGGTGGCTCTACTTACTTCTCATGGTGATGCGCATAATGTACAAATCGAGCATATTTACCATCAAGTAAAAAATATATACCATGCATAACACTGCCAAACAAAGTACAATACATGTTACAAAAATAACCCATACTAAGTGGAAACACTCTACATACTAATGCACTCGTTCAAGGTCACTTGGCCTTCGCTAGCCATTACATATTCAAGCAATGATATGCCCAGTATAAAGAACAACAGATCTCGAATAGTACTATGTGAATTCATTTTGAATGGGCTTATGTAGCAGACCAAACCGCCAGTGAACATCGACACGAATAGCGCTGTGGACATGCTATTGGCAAACACTGGCACTTCTTCTTCGATGTTTGCTAAATTGGCAAATAGATCTGGAGATGTGTTCCCGAATGCTAACAATGTAACTCCTGCCAAATGCTCGTTCATATGTAGGAGTCGTGAAACGACCTTCAACGCTGGGCCGTAACTGAAAACGGCGATTTTAAAGAGAAGATACAAATTATTTGATTGACTCACTATAGATCAACGACATAGCCCAGACACAACAGAAGCTCTGCACAGAGAGCCAGAAATATGCTGATAAAGACGAGCTCCATGAATTTATTCTTACATTTGAAAACACAAGACATCAACTGCATATAGGGCACAAAATTTGTGCCCGATACACAGTCCGACGAGTTCATCACAAAACTGCATCGTTCTGCATATGGAAAATCCTTGACCACAAAGCAGTGAACCAATTGCAAATAATTTTCGAACTCTTCATCAAGTTCGTTTGGTTCGTATTCCATTAATGTGCCACTTCGTTGCCGTTTGTGTTATGTGTAGACTTCAACAAAGTTTCTGTTAGTATTTTAAAATGTGCCTATGACAAAACTCTCCATTCCGACTTCCAACAAAAAGTATGGATACATACTAATGAATGGTTTTTATGGCTGCATATTATTCCGCAATTTTGTTAACAAAATTTAAGATATAGTTATAATATTAGGTTGAACATCAATAGGCAACAAACCAATGCTTTTAAATCACTTTCCACACATAAAACAAAGAGAATCCGGGTCAGTTTAAAGATTTCCAGCCATTACACTTCTGGGAGACAGCAATATCAATCAAGGGGCCAGCGCGTAACCTCGCAAATGCTCCATTGACCGGTCAAAGAACATATACTACGAATGCGATATCCTGACTATTTGTAACGAAACTGACCGACTCCCATAGTTACATCTCGAAAACTACCTCGAAGATGATCCCAAGAACACTCTTCACATTTAATCACATCATTTACTGCCCATCAAACAGATAATAATAATAAGGAATCAAATGATTATTTCCCTTACACGTAATTTGCAAAATGACAAAAAATGGCTTTCTTCTCACACTGCAGCAAGAAGGGAGTCATAAAATCGAGATGCCCAAAGGGTACAAGGGTATATTAGTTTTGTGCGAGTGTACATGGAACACACAGAAGGAGGCGTGGCAGACCCCACAAAGTATATATATTCTTGATCAGCATGACAAGCCGAGCCGATATAGCCATGTCCGTCTGTCTGTATGAACGCAAGGATCTCAGAAAGTATAAAAGCTAGAATAACCAAACTTGGTATACAGATTCTCCGGAGCCCGAGAAAGGACGAGTTTGTTCATTTTTCCCAATGAAACGACTTTAGAGTTGCTTTCTTGTTTAAAGCATGAAAGAAATAATTCATAAAGTTTGAATTCGGTGTATAGTACATATGTGTAGTAGGCGGCAGAGAATAATATAAAATAAGAAAGTACACATATTCCGTTACTCAATATTTATTGGCAATTCTACACATTCTGCAATGGTTAGACCGGTGCCAAACCTAATTGATAAAGAGTTTGAGAGCTTTGCGAATGAAGTCAGTTGTTTTAATGTCATCTCATTTCCTTATGCGGAGCGCTGCGAATTCGTAAACAACACCCCAAAATGTACCGATCAGATGCATCTACTAACCTATATGTACCTGATGACCTGCAAAATTGGTGTGAGGAATAAGTTTGAGGAATGCGTTTTTGTCACTCTTTGCATAGCATTTTGCTTTGAATTGCTTTTGATGTTGGCTTATACGGCAGATATATAGTAAGTACTTGTGATTAAACAAAAATAAAAATCAACTGGTCTCAGACTCAGCTTTGGTGCAGTTTTAGTCCGGCACTGAGAGCGGTCTCCAGATATTTGCATATGAACGAGCACTTGGCTGGGGTAACAATCCTGGCGTTCGGAAACACTTCCCCAGATGTGCTCGTCAATTTGGCGGAAGTGAAGGCGAGTAAGGCGGTATTCGCTAACAGCATGGCTAGTTCCATATTTGTCACGATGTTTACCGGCGGATTGGTGTGCTATTTGAGTCCATTCCGCATGAACGCCCATGCAACAGTGCGAGATATTTTGTTTATTATGCTTGGCGTGGTGTTAATTGAGTACGTTTTGAAACAAGATTACAAGGTCGATATATTTGAATGCATGGGTAAGGTAGTTGTAGCCGATAATTGAAGATATAAAATGTACTTTTGAGCTTTACCCGATTCAGTGTTGGTAATGCTATATATATCCTACTTGCTTGTAAATATGCTTGATTTGTACATGATGAGGCGCACCATTAAAGGTAAGCGGATTACCTTTCACTAAGACGCTGGAATTCTACTCGTCCTCCTCAATGTAGCCATAGAAAAGAAAATTGAGGACCTACGGAATCAACCATTTTCGTTTCCACGTAGAAGAAAACGGAGAATGTATGAAAGACAACTGAATGAGATGTTAAATGACTTCGAAATCGATGTTAAAACAAAGGGAAAACGGAGAGGCGAAAGAGTCTCTGGTCGGAGAAGCATCGACCCCACGACTACCCGAAATATTAAGTATGATGCGGCCAACTCGAAAAATGTAAATCTCTTTCGTGAAGCTTGGCAGGCGGTAAAGCCCATCAATATGGATGAGTGGCGTAGATATGGTATATTCTGGCGATCATATCTCCTTGTGAAGGCTCCTGTAGTTGGTGTGTGTGCCCTTTTTCTTCCACTCGTGAACCATGAAGTCGACAAGCATGGCTGGTGTAAGCTTCTAAATTGCATACAACTTTTCACCACTCCGAGCCTGATTTTCTTGATGGGCATGGGTAAGTGGTAGGCAGAACTGGGTAGTTTACCCCGTAGCTCACTCACTCTAAATTGTTCTTCAGTGATTATAATTATGCCCTACTCTAGGGTACTATGATCGATCAAGAAATATCTGGTATTTGGAAATAGACATGACATACGTACCTTATATCCTGCCACTGCTACCATTGTCATTAATAATATTTTTGCATTCACGCACGGATATTCCGCCCTATTATCACTTTGTAAGTTCGACAAAGGCATTTAAAATTAAGTTTTGAATTTGTCTCGTTTCCAATAGATTTTCACTTATTTAAATGTGGCTGGATCAATGTTTATTATATATGTCTGTGCTACAGAAATCGATAAAATTTTTGATTTGATCGGCACAGTGCTGGATATATCTGAGGACTTTATGGGTGTCACTTTATCCTGTGCATGTGGAGCACTTGGTGATCTGGTAACGAATGCTGCTCTAGCTCTGCAAGGCTATGAGAAAATGGCATTCGCTGCGACCTTGGGTGGCCCTTTTTTCAGTGAGTAGCACTTCTGCGATTTTAAGCTTTAGTGGTTTTTATTATGTTCTGCAGATCTGCTTATTGGTACTGGCTCGACCTTCCTCGGTCGTATTTATTTTGGTCTGGAGGTTGAGTGGGAAGAACAGATTGGCGAATATGGAAACAATTGCATAATATTTCTATTATTGGGTTTATCCACCACATTGCTGTGGTCATCGGTACTGGACTTTAGGGCTCGGCGCTCAATGGGCATATTTAATATATTGGTCTACGCGCTGTTCGTGCTGTTTAATGTTTTGGCAGAGAATAGCATTGTGCACAGCTATGCGAATGATATTTATCTCGAAGTGATATGATTTTAAGAAATACTTTAAATTGCGCAAGTGTATTAGCAATAACCATCGACTTCTATCGGAATGACATTAAGGTATACGATCGAATGTGCCATATTTATTATAATGGTGTTAATAAATATTTCGCTTTTCTCTTCGATTTCTGGCGCTGAACGTCCTTTATTTCTGAAGATTAGTCTTTTGATTTCTAAAATATGTCTATAGCTTTTTAACTTTCAATAGAAATAAAATGAACAAAACACTCTGCTGTCTCAGATTTTATGAATTTTCTAACGAAATAACGAATGAATGGTAATAATCACTGTTTTGACTAAGGATCCACTAATAGTGTTGGGAGAAACTTTCGGAAACAATCGAAGATCCTGAATCAATCGATTTTGATTTTTTGTATACCCTCTTTGAAGTTTAAACAGAAACTGACAATAACAAAAAAAATTTAACAAAAAAAAAACACAGAGACATTGTTTTTATTTGATTTTATAATAAACTCCGTGCAATGGACGAGTATGAGCCAAATGAAATTGACGAAGAATTTGCCACATACGCTGACGAGGTTAGTTGCAATAATGTCCTTAGCTTTCCATACGAGGATCGTTGCGAGTTCGTAAACAATACGCCTGATTGTGTAGAAGAGATGCATTTGCTAACCTACATGTCGCTGATGTCCTGCCAAATTCGTGTGAAAAATAAGTTCGAAGAATGCGTTTTTATCACATTCTGTTTGGCTTTATGCGCCTTTATGCTTTTGATGCTGGCCTATACAGCAGATATTTAGTAAGTACTTTTGACTTGTCGCCGCATAAGCTCATCAGTGGACCTGTGACTCAATTGGGGCTCAGTTTCAGTCCCGCTCTCCGAACAATCTCCAGATATTTGCACATGAACGAACATTTGGCGGGAGTCACAATCTTGGCGTTTGGCAACACCTCGCCAGATGTGTTTGCCAATCTGGCGGAAGTCAAGGGCTCCAAGGCTGTTTTCGCTAACAGCATGGCTAGTTCCATATTTGTCACAATGTTGACTGGCGGGGTGGTGTGCTTTTTAAGTCCATTTCGCATGAACGCCCATGCAACAATACGAGATATTCTCTTTATCATGTTGGGAGTGCTAGTAATGGATTATATACTAAAAAGTGGCGAAGGCGTGGAAATATCAGAGGTTATTGGTAAGACAATAGCTATCTTAATATTAACAAAATCTGAGCCTGCTGCGTTACAGTGATGGGAGTGCTTTATTTAGCCTACTTGGTTGTAAATATGCTTGATTTATACATGATGCGGCGTACTATTAAGGGTAGGTGAACAACTCAATGTTGTGGGGCATATAACTTAGTGTTTGATATAGCCCTAGAGGCAGAACTGCAGAAGATGGTTGGCCAGCCAATGACGCCTGAAACTAGAAGAAAAAAGAAAATGTATGAAAATAAATTGAATGAGATGAAGAACGATGCAGATATAGATGTCAAGACTGAAGTAAATGAAGGAAGATCAAGTACTAGATCAAGTATAGATCCCGAATCTACTCGCAATAGAAAATTCGACCCGTCCCATCCGAAAAATGATAATCTTCTCAAAGAAGCTCTCGAGGCGTTAAAGCCCATAGATTTCGATGAATGGAAATCAAATGGAGTGTTTTGGCGCTCATTTCTTCTGGCTAAGGCTCCTATAGTCGTAATGTGCGGTCTCTTCATTCCACTCGTCGATCAGGAGGCAGACAAACATGGTTGGTGTAAGCTACTTAACTGCATGCAAGTGTTTACCACGCCAGTCGTGATCGTGCTAATAGGCATGGGTAAGTAGCGATCGTGTCAAATCAACCTCAAGTTTAAGGTATAGAAAAATGTATTTGTTTTTATTTTCGCACCTATTTAACTATTTATACCCTTTAGCTTTTAAAATTTGGTTCATCTCGAAAGTAAATGTCTGTCCTTTGAACTGCATTCAAACACAAATTTGTTGAATTAGTTTATTGGGACTAGTGTTCAAATTAATTCCCTTTCCTTTAGGATATATTGATCGCTCTCGCACTGTATGGCATTTGGAAGTGCAATTTGAATATGTGCCCTATTTGCTTTTACTGGCCCCACTGTCAATTGCTATGTTTCTTCATTCACGTACCGATATTCCGCCCTCTTATCATTGGGTGAGTCAGTCGTTATATACGATCATAAATTAATGATCTCCATGTATTTAGGTATTTACTTATGTAAGCGTGTTGGCTTCAATGTTTGTGCTGTATGTAACTGCCACGGAAATTGATAAAATATTCGATCTGATCGGAACAGTGTTGGATATATCCGAGCATTTCATGGGGGCCACCGTGAACTGTGCATGTGGAGCACTCGGCGACCTGGTAACAAATGCCGCATTGGCCATGCAAGGGTATGAGAAAATGGCCTACGCGGCTACTATGGGTGGGCCTTTCTTTAGTAAGTAATGGGCCTTCTATATGGCAACACCTAAAGGACAATATTTCTTGCAGACCTGCTAATTGGAACCGGCGCAACTTTTGTTGGTCGCATCTATTATGGCCTGCATATTAACTGGCACACACAGCTTGGAGAATATGGCCCCAATTCCTTTGTATTTCTGCTAGTAGGCTTATCTACCACGTTGCTCTGGTCTTCGGTTCTAAATTTCAGAGCACGGCGCTCTGTGGGCATTTTCAATATATGCATATACTTGCTCTATGTCTTGTTCAATGTCCTAGCGGAGAACGATATTATGCACAGCTACGCAAACGATGAATTTTTAGAATTAGCATAATGTATTGGCGAATGATAGGAAAAATCAAAACATAATAAAATTCAGAATATTGTGTGGATTTCTACGTATTTTTTGCATTCGGCCAGAAGACAGTAGATATGACGAAACTGTTCAAAATTGTGTTAATAATTCCAAAGTTCTAGTTATTCCCGTTTCTGGCAAACTTTCCTATCTTTCTGTAAAATTTGCATAACGAACAGTCAAAAAGCTTGACCGGTAAAGAGATAAAAATTTTATTACCCTGTATCCGAAGGGTATACTAAAATACATACATATACATGGTGCGTACCAAAGTAAACAGGACTATTTGAATCTAGCGCCCCCTGGTGGCGCTATCTAGTAGAGAGAGTGAGCGCGCCCTTGACGAAGCCGGTCGCAAGACGCTCATACTAGATCTGGACGAAACTCTGGTCCATTCATGTTACAATGATCCGGAAACGAACGAGCATGTCGGCTGTAGTAACCAAATTGCACCATCAGTGTCTATGTGGAGGAGCTGCCGGTGATTTTTCAAGTATTCAAGCGTCCGCATGTCGATCTATTTTTGAACTTTGTTGCCAAGTGGTATGACATTGTCATTTATACAGCCAGCTTAGAGGTTTATGCCTCGCAAGTAGTAGACCATACAAGGGCGTCGCTTCTTTCGTCGACACTGCCGCTCTGAATCTAGCGCCCCCTGGTGGCGCTATCTACATGTCGATTGGTGCGTTAGAATCTGTTATCTTTATCGATTGTCCGTATGTTTGTGTTATCGGTGCGAAAATGAGCTTCGAACAAAGAGCCAACATTAAATTTCGTTTTAAAATTGGTCAAACTTTTACCGAAACGTTTCAATTGATGGAACAAGTGTGTGACGATGATTGCCTATCCCGTAGCAGAGTGCACGAGTGGTTTCAACGTTTTCAAAGTGGTCGTGAGGACATAAATGACGATCAACATGTGGGCCAATCAAAATTTGTGATCACCGAAAATTCCATCGAAACTGTGCGTGAATTCATCAAAAATCAGCCGAAATCATCATTGAAATTGATGGACATCGATTTTGACCGAACATTTACGAAAGGTGTGTGCACGGTTTGTTCCGCGCAAATTGACTGACGACCAAAAATTGCTCAGAATCCAACATTCGTAGGACATCATTAAAGAGATCAAAAAGGACAAAAACTTCCATTACAATATTGTGACTGGTAATGAAACGTGGTGTTTTCAATATGATCCCGAAACGAAACGCCAGTGCGATGAATGGAAGGCACCGGACGAGCCGAAACCCAAAAAATCGGAAATTGGAGAAGTCTAAAGTATTGTCCACAAAAAATTTGTTCCACCTGGCCTAAACGTTAATGCGGTATTCTACCTTGGAGTTTTGAAGCGTTTGGTGCGCCGTATTCGACGTGTTCGGCCCGAATATCGCGAAGATGAAAGTTGGCGTTTGTTGCATGATAAGGCGCCGTCTCATCGATCGACGTTTGTGACCGAATATTTGACCAAAAATCACATTTTAACCATTAACCACTCGCCGTATTCACCTGATATGGCACCGTGCGACTTCTACCTTTTCGGAAAAATGCATTTGCCCATGAAAGGAAGACGTTTTGCAGACGGGGAGGCCATTAAAAAGGCTTTCACCGGCATACTGGCGGCCATACCGGCCAACGAAATATTTTTTGGTTAAATACAACAGCATTTGAGTTTGAAATAATGTTGCCCTATTTTCTGATATTTACCGACTTTTATTGGTGCAATATAATCCATATAAATACCATACAGCTAAAATAACGACTAGTGTAATAGTTATATTGCTTTAATATTAGGTAGTATAGTCAAAAAAGTTGCAGACAAACGTAAATGTACATGTACACGAAATGTACATTTGAAAGAAGTTTGGCAGCAAAAAGCTATACTTAGCTTTATGTGCAACGTGAAGTTCGACAAATTTGTCTGATTATATATTTATACTCTGTACATGAAATGTACAAGAGTATATTAGGTTTGCGGGAGCTGAAAAATGTTACAGGCAGAAGGAGGCGTGGCAGACCCCACAAAGTATATATATTCTTGATCAGCGTGATAAGACGAGTCGATCTAGCCCTGTCTGTCTGTCTGTCCGTCTGTCCGCCCGTATGATCACCTAGATCTCAGAGACTATAAGAGCTAGAGACACAAAATTTTGCACAAAGATGCCTTATGTGTGTACGCTATACGAGTTTGTTTTATTTTTTTGATTTTCCCCCCCACTTCCCCTCTATGGGTTTTCCCGATTTTCCATTCGTATAATCGCCTATATCTCGGAGACTATAAGACCTAGGAACACCAAATTTTAGTCCAAGATGCCTTGTGTGAATACGCAGAAAATGTATATTTTGGAATTTCCGTCCCTCCCCCCTCTCCCCCGCAAATGCGATTTTCTCTAACTCCCGTAATTCTTAAACTAAAATTTTGGAAATACCACCAGTTGGTTATTATGTGTCCGTGTGTCAAGTTTCACTATGATAGACCGATTTAACAAGAAGTTATAGCCATAAATATATTTGCTGCTGCAGCGCTGCCCAAGCGCTGCCCACGGCTGTTGTTGATGTTGCTGTTTAGTTGACTGCGAAAATGCTTACACAAACACAAATAGACGCACATAAACATACATACACTCACACAGACGCAATTGCTAAGTAAATATGCAATTATACACCCTTTACGTGAGTTCGAATACCGAGAGAGGTAAAATCGATCCAATTTTTTTTTTTTTGTTTTTTTTATTTTCTAAATTATTGTAAACATATGTACAGAGTATTTCAAAGTCGGGACACCCGACTTTAGCTCTTTTACTTGTTTTAATATATACTTGTATACCAAATATTGATAATGTGATTGACAATTAGTACATCCTTTCTGACATCTGTACGACTCTATTATTGTATCGCACAATATTGAGAAACGAACTTATAGTCCTGGAAATGGTTGATGAGTTGAGTGACAGATTTGTTGTTGCATACTTTTTAGTTCCATCGTGTCATAGTCATCGCATCGCTAGCGAATTTACTGTCAGATATCATTTTCACAAAAGCGACAAACACTAGTATATTTGAATTTGATTTTTATTTGAAAATTTGTTCGTGACCTAAAACAAGGAAATAACTATAATGTAATTAATAGCACTTATTGCCCTTCGAAAGCTTAAACTTTAATTCAACTTAGTATAAACCGGTTGGGATCGTGCAGTGGTACAAAAATGGTGATGCACCTGGACCAGCAAGAGCGTATCACTTCGTCGTCGTCGTCGCCTGCCGTGCCGACTAACACTGTTCTCAAGGTCCAAGCAAAGGAATCTAGTTCGGGAAGCAGTTTAAGCAGCAGAAAGCAGCACGTGTTGTTGGCACTGACCCAGCGTTGGACAATTGGTGGGCCCACGCTTCTCTGTGTCGCTGAGAAATTCGGCAAGTACTTGAAGCGTATGCTCGCTAATCTGTCAAACAGAATCAAAGACATAGTGCGGCCCGATACCAACTTTACTTATAAGGAGGTGCCACTGTCGGCGGAGAGTGAGCGCGCCCTTGACGAAGCCGGTCGCAAGACGCTCATACTAGATCTGGACGAAACTCTGGTCCATTCATGTTACAATGATCCGGAAACGAACGAGCATATCGGCTGTAGTATGGTGCCGCCCAATACTGAACCAAACTTCACCATCAGTGTCGATGTGGAGGAGATGCCGGTGATTTTTCAAGTATTCAAGCGTCCGCATGTCGATTTATTTTTGGACTTTGTTGCCAAGTGGTATGACATTGTCATTTATACAGCCAGCTTAGAGGTTTATGCCTCGCAAGTAGTAGACCAGTTGGATGCGGGTCGTGGCATACTGAGGCGTCGCTTCTTTCGTCAACACTGCCGCTCGTCGACCAACGTGCTAAGCAAGGATCTATGTTTGGTTAATCGCGATTTGCGACGCACATTCATCATCGATAATTCTCCCAATGCGTATCGAGACTATCCCGAGAACGCCATACCCATCAAGACCTGGCTGTACGATCCAAACGACAAAGAGCTGCTTAAATTGTTGCCCTTTCTAGACGCGCTGCGCTTCACCAAGGATGTGCGCACAATTCTCAGCCGACGAGCACATTAGAACCCTTCTTTTGTTCCGTTCTACATCTCAGTGGTTTATTTCATATGCTTATTTGTGGCAGTCACTGCTATTAAATGCTCAACTATACGATTGAAATGTTTCTCTTTTGCTAAAGATATGTATAGACTCAACACAAGTTTAGTTTACTTTGGCGCCACATACGGGTACTCACTATCATAACATTCGGACTAGCAAGTAACCAGAATAACAGCAATTATTGAGTTATACCTATACATACACATATAGTATATAGAGGGACCGTCAACTTGGCGGTTGGGGAAGTGGCTGCAGCAGCAAATCTGTGTCGCTGAGGTGCTCGTGACGCGCTTCGATGCTTGACGGAGACGGTCCCACTTTGGTGGAATTAACAGTAACGCCAAAAATAATTGCAGTGAAATACCCCGTACCCAGACAAACTTCCAGCAGTGAGTTATATACGCCCCTAGCAGAAGCAAAAAGAAGAAGAGCTAATTTGATGTGCTGTAGTTTGTGGGTGTAGTACTGGAGTGAAATTGTTTCGCTCATAACTTTTCTTAGAAATATCCGATTTCGATGTACTTGTGACAAGTTTGGTTTATGTAGCTTTTAAAATGTGGACAGTATTACAAGGTGTGTTCCAAAGTAAACAGGACTTAAAAAAAAAAACGAACGAGTGTTTTAGCTCGTTGGCCGGTATGGCCGCCAGTATGCTCTACGTCTGCATAACGCTTTCCTTGGTTAATTGGTTAAACTCAAAATAAATTATTTAATGTTGAGCGAATGAATAAAAATTAAAATTTATAAATCATGATGAATATGCATAGAAAACCCTAAAAAAAGGATATCTGTAAACTCCTCGCTTTCTCAAAGTTATACTATAAGTGAATAATTTTTTCGTTTAAAAAAAAAACATATATATATTCATTATTTGCGGTCCCTGATATTAATGAATAAAAATATACTTTTCAAAACAATTCAAAATAAAAAAAAAATCACCACGTATATAGCAACCCAGTGTCTTTTATATCAATTCTTCGCCTTTACGTTTTCTTGATGTGCTTGTCATATGTTTGTTATCTGAGATTGCTGCAGTTGCTAAAATGTCCTTTCATCTCTCGAGGTATCCATTTATTCAAGCGAATTATAGCTTAGAATGGCCACTTAACTGAACAATCTCGTTTTTTAGGTATTCGCTATGTTTTACTCTCTTTCTCTCTCCCTTTGCCTTTTTCGAAGTACATTCTGGCAATTGAAACTTTTCAGCATTTGAAAATTTATGTGCTAATTTTCATTGCTGTCGCTGAAACAAGCAAGTACCGGCGTTTTGCCGCTCGCTTTACTAAATGGAGGGCAACGAGTCTGGCAACGAGTTGTTTTTTAGACCCGTACTCTTCCAACTACTGTCACTCCGACACACCCACCCACACACACAAACCCGTAAACCGTCACACCCAGAAAACGGAGCCTTACGGATGTCGAACGTTTAAGCACAATTGACTGCGCCACGGTGCATGGTTGCAATTGAAATTTATGGCGGCGCAGGTGAAAGTTCTATTCTGTTGCCTTTGCTTGCCATTGTCGTCGTTGACTGTCGTAGCGACGGGAGCGGGTGATGGGAGAGAAGGAGCGCTAACAATTCATTGAAGATTTATATCCATGTAAGTGCGCTGCCGATTGTTTGTAGGAGATGTTGGCACTCTAGCCTTATGAATTACATTGCTACTTATTTAGCTCTGCGTAAAGTAACCCTTGTGGCACATGCTCCCATGCTCCCCCAGTGCCCTCTTGGCGCATCATTTCCATTTGCATTGTTAATTGGCTAGAGCCAAAAACAGTACAGCCCACCACAATCAACAATGGCTTGACAAAAAGAGTGAAAAGCCGAAAGAGTGCATTTCTGCCAGCGCCAATTTAAAAGCCACTTCTTGTTTATTTTTGCAACTAAGCCAGAGCGCTTCGTTTACAATGCAAAAACTTAATTAGTGGCTCTGGTTTTTGTGCTTCTCCCTTTCGATTGACACTTGCCAACAATAAGTAACTCCCTGAGCTGAGATGAATTAAGAAAAAAATACGAGTATATGGAAAAATGAGAGAGGAAGATAAGTAGTACAAGTATGTTCATCAAGCAGACATTGAGTGCACTATGTAGCTATGGGAATGGCATTTCAGACATTCTTTCACTTTTTCAATTTGCATAACGGAGCTATTAGGTTGAGAAACAACTAAAGACTCCCATAAGTGAAATACAACAGTGGTGCCTTTAATTCCACATTTTAAAAATGAAACGTGCATTTGAAAATTATGTTAGTCTTCGTGTTAATGTTGACCCCATTTTTATTTGCAACAAATCCAATTGTATAACAAATCAACCTTTTTAAGCAAGTTTTCGCAATCAATTGCACACCAGCATACTACGAGTATTAATCAATATTCTGGCCATGCCTCGTTTTATACTATAGTATAACGCAGTCAGCTGAAAACCTAATAAATTGTCACATTTGATTTGTCGCTGTATGCCATCCATATGCATATGTATATGTATAGTGCATAGCTGTCTGCCAAAATCTTAATTAAATTCGCAGAATATGTATTGCAGCACAGCAATTAAACATTTGGTTTCGACTTTCACAACTTTCCGCTCGACAGTATGCCGAGCTCAGATGTGTTGGTCGATGTAAATGCACAGAATCAGAACACTATATAATCATCTCACTAACTATTAGTTGCGAGTTGGAAAAGTTGGCAATTAGCCAAGCTAAATAGTCGGCATATTGTCGAGGCCACTACACTTATGACGTATCCTTGTATTTTAAAGCGCCCTAATTTCGCTTTTTTTCGTACTGAGGGCTATTTTTCTTCACCGGCGTAGATCTAATATCATTCCATCTTAAGAATACGAGGCAGAAAAGATGTGTAATGACAACTTCAACTGAATTGACTCAAGCTATTTTATCCTATGCCGGCAGTCGGTTTTTATTGACATAAATATAAATAAATAAATTTCGCCTTAAAATGAAACTGAGCTGAATTTGTATACTCTGCACATCAAATGACAAGAGTATATTAGGTTTGCGGGAGATGAAAAATGCAACAAGCAGAAGGAGGCGTGGCAGGCCCCACTAAGTATATACATTCTTAATCAGCATGACAAGACGAATCAATCTATCTGTCTGTCTGTCCGTATGAACACCTGGATCTCAGAGACTTTAAGAGATATAGACAACAAATTTTGTTCATCTATATCTCCACCCCCAACAATTAGGGATTTTGCATAACTTCTATTATTCTCGGATTTTTTGACTCAAATTATGATAGGCTGATTTGAAAGGAAGTTATACCCAATTTCTACTATACATATGTAAATCTGCAGTTCTACACCCTTAACGTGAGTTCGAATACAATGGAGGTAAAATCGATCAAAAATTTTACATTTTCTTAATATTCTTTTTTTTAATTTCTATAATTATTCTACGCATATGTACAGGATATTTCAATGTTGAGACACCTGACTCCTCCACTTACTTTTATTTATTTAAATTAACTATTTAATTTAAAAAAAAAAATTTTTTTTTTGTGTGAGGGTATTTCTATGTCGGGCTGGCTCGACTGTAGCGTTCTCTATTGTTTTATTTTGTGCTATTAGTGGTTTTCATCGATCGTTCCTATGGCAATAAAATAAACTTTTACATTAGAATTTGAGCTCCCTTTAGCAGACACAAGTGACAAACCCCATGATAAACTATCGTTATCAATACGAGGCAGAAACAACTCGGCGAAGCGAAACAAATTTCATTATGTTATTAAAATGTGCAATTCTCATATAAGATTTAATAAATACTATATAAATGGGCATTTCCCAAAATGTAGTTGTTTTACAAAACATGTAGCTTCTACATTTGTTTTATGTTTGGGTGAAACATAAAACCGGTTTGGTTTTGCTTCAACTACTTTCCTACTTACTTCAATAGTTTTTTCTTCGGAGAATCAAGCAAGAAGCGATTAAAACTGTTTTGAAGTCCTTTTCCATTTACACCTCAACGAGGCCATGGTTACGTGTATGAGTTTTTATTCTATCAGCAAGTTGTCAATGGAAAGCTATGTATGTCGCCTAATGTGTTATTATATTCTGGACCATATTTTTCATTTTGATTTGTTATTTAGGACTTGATGTGGTAATGTCAGAAAATGTTTACTACTTGTATATCGTATTTGAAGAGCAGTTGAGAGTTCAAACTAAGTCCCAACTTATGGCATAGTAAGTAGCATTGGCGAACATCTCATGGTTTCTTCACCTCTTCAATTCAAGGGCTATAACAAATACATTTCTCAGCATAAACAATACATACACGTATTAGCAAGAATCAAAAGTTCATTGAAATTACAAATAATTATCATAAATGTTGGGCTCAAACATGTTTATTTCTGATATAACAGATATTGCTCTCTAACAAGGACTTGCCGCAATTTCAGTTAGCACAAAATATATTTTAAATGTTGAAGAGAATTAGCCGCTAGCTTTCAAAACATTTACAATTGCAGGAAGCTGGCTTAAAGTTAAATAATGTTAACCTGCTTGGCATCTAAGCTTTATTCAGGCCAAGCTCAAATCTAAGCTCGTTTTAAGCTCTTTTAAGTGTGATGATGAGATGAGGAGTTATCTGGGGGGCTTTGGCGCTGCCAAAATCTCAACCGCTACCCAGGCATAGCCTAGTTTTACGCTAGCTTTCGATTATTCTACGCAAATTTGTTGGCAGAGCAATAGAAGATGATAAAGGTGAATTCCTCAACCATTTTTCGATTCTTTTCGTCCGCAAAAAATAAAATACTTTACCTATTTTTAAAAAAGTTTCTTTGGTTCTTTTACCCTTTGTCAACGTAAGTTATTATTCTGCAATATAGGCTGGAAACCTGACAGCGATTTTGCCCAAGTTCCGGATACAGGCATGCAGTGTTGCTAACTTTTTAGAAGGAATAAAAAATGGTTTTTGACGGGCTGGGAAGAGTAAAATAAAGTTTAACAATTTTACAAAAAAAAAAGCGTAAAAAGCTACATTTCTTTTTAGAAAAAAAGCAATACTTTAGACATGTCACAAAAAATTTGCTTGAATATTCTATTTTTTGTTTTTAAAATGAATTGAAACTAAATACTGTTCTAAGATATTTTCATGTTCTACGAGTATAACGAATTAATGAAATGACTGAAATTAAGAATAAAATAAATACAATGAACTGGGAATATAAAAATTCTGGTTTCTTCTACCTGCAATCATTGATTATATTTTTAAAATTAAACTTGAAATTATATATAATATATTTTCTTCCAGTGTACAATTCGTACAATCGAATACACCGGTGCAACGTTTTGCGAGAGAATCGCATTTAATACATTCACTGAGTATTTAGAGTCTGTCGAACGCATGTAGCCAGGTCGGTCATGAAAATCCGGTTTTCCACAATTCCTCAAACATAGTTGATTTGTAAAGTGTGTAATATAAGTAAATCATCAGTTATAAAGGTTGCCAATGGTTGATTAACCAATATGTACATCAACATGATAACATTAACCTGCCGTTAAAGATTGTATAGTATAGGATTCAAATCTATTTGGGTTGAGCTGCGCGCTTTATTAAGTTATATCTATAATTCATAAGTTAATAATTAACTTAATTGAAATCCATTTTGTAATGCCTTTTCGTCAATCCAAGTGCGCAGATGTGGTACGTTCGTGTAAGTTGCCGGAATCTTCTCCACTGCGCATTCAATACCCCAGGATACAATGCCTGCGAGCACATATCGATCGAGTTCGTTTGGCATAGTGCAGAACAAAGGGGAGCCACCATCGCCCTTGCACGTGTCCTTGCCCTTTTCGCCGCCAGCGCACAAGAAACTGGGTCGCAGTATAAAACGATGTCCCAAGATGGTTTGGCGCAGCATCTGTTGGCATTGCTGGTGGTCTAGTACCGGCAAATCGATGCGCTTCAGTATATGCTCCATGGGATCGGAGGTGATGTTGAGATGACCCCAGCCAGTGGCAAAACACTGAGCGCTACGCAACTGTTCCAGCAACTTGGGGGTCTCCACAGGCGGCAGACAGAGCGGCTGAATATGTGGCTCTAGCAGAAAAGGCTGCTCCAGTACCAGCAGTGCTATGTCATTGTAGAGGGTTAGGGTATTGAACTGGTCGTGGCGCTCTATGCGCCGTATTTGGCGGGTTTGATATGGATGCGGCTCCTCCACGCTTTTCAGATCCCACTCACCAGCACGCGCCACCAAACTTTTAGCGCTGTGTGGCACCACATTATGAGCACTGGTCAGCACAAGCGAGGGATGTATGAGTGTGCCGCCACATACGTAAGCGCCGTGCATGTCCACCAGTGCAATCATCCAGGGAAATTCTCCAAATAACGCCTCATTATCGTTGTAGCCCACAATGTCGAAATACAGCCCATTGCGGTTGCTGTAGCCACAGCCCTTGTATTTGAAGTCTCGCAAATTACGCATCGGTTCGCTGTCTTTCTCATTGAGCTGTGAAAAAAAACAAATAATAATAATATTACGGGGCATTTCCAGCAGAGAATAAAATTGTCATCTTTGTTTTTCCCATTGTGGCAGTGGAATAATTTACCTATACTCGTACATACTCTGCACTCACCTGATCGTTTATGGGGCAACAATATTCCAGTGACTTGCAGCCGAAGTTGTTCTTTTGATCAATACGCGCCGAAATCAGGTAGCGACCATTATCATTGATGGTGCCATTGCACAAATGACGTGGTACGCACTCGTTTTCCCCACCCGGGCTGCCACAGCTTTGATGTGGATGGTCTGGCACTGCTGTTTTAAACTCGCCATTTCTCATGTTATACTCTTGACTGGAGTTGTAAATACGTAGTTGCTCCTTATCGCAGCAGACAAATCCTGGGCTGCAACTGCTGTCTAGAAGACGCGGGACTAGATGGCCCCTACCCGTATCGTCGCTTTTTTCGCACAACTCCCTGGTAACACACAATTCGTCACTCTTACAATTGCGCAATGCTCTGCTCCAGCCAAATATCAGAAGTGGCAGCAATAATCGTGACAATACTATATACATCTTGGCAACAAGGGCAGACAACTGCGACTCTGCTAGAAAAAACCGAAATATATTTAAAACCCCAGTATCGACGTAACCTTTTTGTGGAAACAGCAACATTAACGTCTCAAATATAGGGTGTTAGGCGAACAGGGGAAACCCTAATTCAAATTTTATAGGTAATAGTTTTGGGTTATAAAAAGGGAGTTAAGTTTTTAAGAATCTTTCTTTACAACACACCCCAAAGCCAAAATTAATTCTTTTTTCAAGAAAATAAATTTTTAATTATAATAAAGTATTTTATATTAACAGCCTTCAAACCCTTTATGATGTTTACATAAAACTATTGTTTTTTTTTAATAAGTCGTGTTTCTTTTAAGCGGCAATTTTCTTAAATTATTTATCTGGGTTCCGTCTTAACGTGCTGATCCAAATCTAATCTACGTTACACATAGTTTTAATATTTTTAATGCACTACGATCAATATTATTTGAAATACCTCTGAATTAAGCGGTCGCTCTTAGTCGATTGTATATTATATGTCAAATAAGTTTTAATGATTGAATTCTTTCTGTTTTGTTTTTTTTTATTTGTCTGAGTACACAGTAAATTTCTGCGTCCCAAGCCCGAGCTCTAATGCTATAGGTCGCTTGTGATCAACTAAATGATCGTGATAGCTCTGCAACCTTATAAGCTAAGAGAATCGGATTTCAATTGGTGATAAGGTAACAAGGGCTGTTATATGTTACAATTTCTTCATATCAAATTATATTATATACACAGCCAAATACATACATTTGAAAAGCTCGATTCTTCAGAAATATCTTAAGCTTATGCTTAGTAGCGCGATCAGCTCTCATTTATTCTGCAGCACCTCTTACACTCAAATAAGCACTTACTCGTATATGCTCGTATATATATATGTGTGTATATATATATATATATATGTGTATGTTATCAGATCTGAGGAGGGATTGAGCTTGGAGCTGCTTGGCTGGGCTGACAAAAGCTCTTGCTCTTAAAAACACGAGTATGTTCAGTCTGAGCTCACCTTAAATTTCAAGCCACTCATCTCTATAAAGTCTTCTGAATATTAATGCAAAATCTCAGTTCCGATTTTGCGTGCATACCAACAAGTTGAGCTGTAGCCCAAGCACAGTGGTCAAAAAACTATTTTTATTAAACTTTGTGTGTATGTGATCATCAATATATGCTTATTGCATAAAAGAAGTGATATGTATGTTTAGTGCACTATCTAAGATTGCAAGCAATTACAATGTTAAACATACCTACGCGATGGACTCTGCCTGTAGTTTTTAATCGAAATGTCGTATTCTTTGTTCGTTTGTCGGAGCACAAAGCCGCAGCTTTTTAGACATATATTGTTTTTTTTTTTTTTAAATTTAAAGACTCATACACAGCTTGACTAATATACTTTTCGAAATTAAATGCAAGCTTATCAGCAGCTGAAACAAAAGAAGCTGAGAGTTTTTTCATGTAATTGATAGACTAATCTTTAGAATTATTCTTAAGCCACATACCGACAATAAACGGCTACCTACTCGTATATGGCAAATATTTATGGCATTCAAATTCCGAATATGCTTTAACCTTTGGGAAACACCACCTATGATGTCACAAAACTACGATTTTAAATGTATAATAAATAATTAACAACCACCGGAATACCAGTTTTGCCTTTTATGTATTTGTTGTTTTAAAGCTCTCACGGTTCATAACATTACACTAAGCCTAAGCCTAACAAACAAATTATTGGCAAATTAAACACCAATCAGCGCCCAAGTGTTGTGATTTAAATGTATACGAAAAACGTTTAAGAAAGACAAAGGCAAGGTCCAGGCAGATGCTTGAAGTCAAGTTGATAGCCGTGGAGTGTGTATTAAGATCAGACTTCTACCGTCAGTAGCGACTTGTTTCGTTGTGTTTGGATCGTGAATATAAAGCTCTTCTCTGATTTCTCACTCTGTCTCTGGCAGACCTGCAAAATGCCGCCTATTTTCCGGCAAATGCTCCAAGTGTTTGCGCTCTTGCCCCTCTGCCACGTCCTAACCACAGTTGGCCAGACGGCGTCAGTGTGTCCCGATCACGAGTTGTGCGTGAGTGAGCAGCGCTGCAATGAGACGAACGATGCTGGCGTCGGTCACATTACACCACGCATAGCTCTGGTGTGTGGAAAGCAGCAGGTTTGCTGTCCTCGCGTGCAGTTGGCCAATTGGGATGCGACGCACAGCAAAGAGAACGTGGACTCGCGCCAGGGCGATACTGGACTAACTGTGGGGCCAGCCGCTAACAGTCCCTACAAGAGTTGCGGAATGCATAAGGAGTGTGTTCCGCGGCAGTTATGCAATGGCACCATTATAAACGACGGGCGCTTCCTTGTAGGTCCGCGTGTGGGAAATGTTAATACGACATTGGGCGAAGATCCAAATAGCTGGAAGTGCCGTCCCCTACAAACTTGCTGTCTTGTGGAAGATCAAGTGAGTAGTTACGCACAACACATACCGTATACTTAACACCAAGTCCTATTATCAATTGCAGCTCCCGCCCGAAAAGAGTCTTCTACAGTCCAATGTGCTCGGCTTCAAGTACTTGGGCTGCGGCTATGCGAATCCCCAGGGTGCGGGCTTCAACCTAAATGGATATGATCCAGATGTATCGCAGTTCGGCGAGTGGCCTTGGGTGGTGGCTCTGCTGGGTGCGCGCAATGTTTACCTTTGCGGTGGAACGCTGATACATCCCTCTCTGGTACTGACCAGTGCACACAATGTCCACACGCAGACAGAAGACACGTTGGTGGTTCGCGCAGGCGACTGGGATCTGAACAGCATGGAAGAGGTATATCCATTTCAGTCGCGCCAAATTAAACAGATTATTCGGCACGAGGACTTCAACCCGTTAACGTTTTTCAATGACATAGCACTGCTGGTGCTGGAGCAGCCCTTTGAGTTGAAACCGCACATTCAACCACTGTGTCTGCCACCAACGGAGACGCCGGAGCTGCTGCGCCAGCTACGTGCTCCAACAACCATATGCTATGCAACTGGTTGGGGCAAAAAGTCGTCCGCCAGCGAAGAGCACGAGCATCTCCTCAAGCGCATAGATCTGCCCATAATAGGTGCAGACGAGTGTCAGGCCCAGCTGCGACAGACTATTCTGGGGCATCACTTTCGCTTGCGGCCTAGTTTCATTTGTGCTGGCGGCATTAAGGGCAAGGGAACTTGTAAGGGTGACGGTGGATCCCCTCTATTCTGTACAATACCCGATACTAATGATCGCTATATGCTTGCCGGCATTGTCTCCTGGGGTATTGGGAACTCGTGTGCTGAAGAGGACATTCCGGATGGCTATGCGAATGTGCCATATCTGCGCCCATGGATTGATGAAAAGGTTCGGGGGCTGGACATTAAGCTAGACTCATATTAATCTGACAGAAACACCAACATGCCTAAGCATTTTACGATACAATCCAATCAACAATAAACAATTTATTTAAAAGCAACACCTAGGATTTGTATACCCTGAACCCAAAGGGTAAAAGGGTATACTAGTTTAGTGCGAATGTATGTAACACACAGAAGGAGGCGTGGCAGACCCCACAAAGATATAGCCATGTCCGTCTGTCTGTACGTCTGACCGTCTGTCTGTATGAGCGCAAGGATCTCAGGAAGTACGAGACCTAGAATAACCGAACTTGGCGTCGAGGTTCCCCTAAGTCCAATTTCTTATTTTTATACCCTGTACCCGTAGGGTAAAAAGGGTATATTAGGTTTGTGCAAAGTATGTAACATGCAGAAGGAAGCATCTCCGACTCCATAAAGTATATATATTCTGAATCAGCATGACGAAAGAAATCGATCTAGACATGTCCGTCCGTCTGTCCGTCCGTCTAGATGAACGCGAGGATCTCAGAAACTATAAAAGCTAGAATAACCAAAGTTGGCATCCAGATTATCCTAGGTCCGAGTAAGGACGAGTTTTTTTTTTTTTTGTTTAATTTTCCCCCCCTTCCCCCGCTGCAGAATTTCGTCAATAGCGTCCACATTTCAAATGCTACCTAAACCAAACTTTGCACACAAAATTAATAATTATCTACTCTTGTTTCAAATTTCATCTAAATCGGTTCATGCTAAGAAAAGTTTTTAGCGAAACAAATTCTCTACAGTACAACCCCCACCAAACTGCAGCAACAAGTTCGCTCTTCTTCTTCCTCTCTTTGCTTCTGCTATGTGCGCATATAACTCAGTGACGGAAGTTTACCTGGGTACAGGGTATTACACTGTCGGGCTTGCTCGACTGTAGCGTTCTCTCTTGTTATACCCTGTACCCGTAGGGTAAAAAGGGTATATTAGGTTTGTGCAAAGTATGTAACATACAGAAGGAACGATCTCCGACCCCATAAAGTATATATATTCTGAATCAGCATGACGAGAGAAATCGATCTAGACATGTCCGTCCGTCTGTCCGTCCGTCTGTCCGTCTGGATGAACGCGAGGATCTCAGAAACTATAAAAGCTAGAATAACCAAAGTTGGCATCCAGATTCTCCTAGGTCTGAGTAAGGACGAGTTTATTATTTTGTTTTTTTAATTTTCCCCCCCTTCCCCCGCTACAGAATTTCGTCAATAGCGTCCACATTTCAAATGCTACCTCAACCACATAATTTATATATAATTGTCTACAGTTGTTTAAAATTTTATCCAATTCGGTCAATTCTGAGAAAAGTTATTAGCGAAACAAATTCTCTACAGTACAACCCCCACAAACTGCAGCAACAAGTTCGCTCTTCTTCTTCCTCTCTTTGCTTCTGCTATGTGCGCATATAACTCAGTGACGGAAGTTAACCTGGGTACAGGGTATTACACTGTGGGACTTGCTCGACTGTAGTGTTCTCTCTTGTTTTTATTCTGTTACACACACCCAACAGCGCACAGAATTATCCGCATTGAAGGTGCACT
This sequence comes from Scaptodrosophila lebanonensis, assembly GCF_003285725.1. Taxonomy (NCBI): domain Eukaryota; kingdom Metazoa; phylum Arthropoda; class Insecta; order Diptera; family Drosophilidae; genus Scaptodrosophila; species Scaptodrosophila lebanonensis. Next base: position 739,171 of record NW_022060529.1, read on the forward strand.
CCACTTCATATACACAATTCTAATTTTATGAATTGGATAATTCAAAATATATTTAGAAGAAATCAAGAAGTCGACACGAGTTTGAAAAAACGATCATAAATAATTTGTTTCTATTCGATGTCGACTTTATAGTCGAAGAACACAATCAACGCCCTATATACATATGTGTACAAGTATATACTTATATTTTATGAATAGTTGTTGTATATCTTAAGCATTTTCATTTAAGTCTATTTCAACCAAGCTGTTCTAAAAGCCATAAGCTTGCAAGCATATTGTAACCGCTGTTTTGGTCGGCGACATCGTTCGTAGTCATTGCCGTTGCCATGACTGCGAATTAAGTAGGTTCGCCTTTGCCATTCTGCCAGTGGCAGGATAACGAACGTTGCAACAAAAATTGCGAAATTACACGCTGGGAAATGGCTAGAGAATTGATTTCGCTCCTGCTTCCTGTTCACGCGACTGCCATCCCGCTATAGTTTCAGTTGCAGATGTGGGGGCTGTGGCTTTACTTCATTGTCCCAGGGCCGTGGAAAATATAAACTCATTTCTGTGGTAAATTGCTTGAGAATTTTATTTATGTTCGTTTTTCATGCCCTCGACTTTAGGCTAGGACTTTGGCTGTTTGTAAATATGTATATGTACTATATACTATATGTATGTATGTACAACGCAATTGCATCGATTAATTTAGGACGATTGTTAACAATGAGAGCATAACTACTTAGCACACAATCTAACAAGCGAACAAGCATTCTTACTTACTGCTACCCACCAGCTAAGGCCATCTGTGGCTGCTTTGAGAATTGGCCATTTTCATATTATTAAGGCTAAGCCTCAAGTGTCCGATGCTTGATTGGTTTTCAGAATGTCTGCTCCATTCAAGTCAAATATTTGCAAAATTGATTATCATTTAATTATAATAAAGCATAATGCAAATTGCATTTGTCTGTGCGTGTGCGTGTGCGTGGGTGTATGGGTGTGTTTGTGGTCATACACTCTTATGTGTGCGTGTTCGTTGGACTGCACCTAATTATAATAGCAATGCCGCAATTGTGTAGCATACTTTGAGGCGCATTTCCTTACTAAACACACAGACACACTCATGCTTATACACATACTATATTTAAAGCCCAAAGCAGCAAAGCAGCTGCTATTGCTGTTGCTGCTATTGTCTGGGCCTGGCATCGCATTACAAATGATGTGTGGTCCGATTCGTAGGTGTGGTGGGAGGTTCGAGAGAAAGCGCGTAATGCCAGTTCTAGTTGTACTAGTTAGTGGTGGTTGCAGGCCGCAAACGGAAGCATAAACAGCTGCAGTGCAAGCTATATGCCTACCAATTTCGATGTGTATGGTTATGGGTATGGGTGTATGGTTGCCCGCAAAAATGCCATTTATGTTGGTTCCAGTTCTGTTAACTATTGACACTGGCTAATTGCGTTACAAATCCGCTAAATGCATATATTATCATGTTGCATGTTAATTAAAAGGCCGCATAAATTACATTTGAAAAATGCTCCCTGAAAATTGTCCGACGCAGAACAGAAAAACGCAGTGCCAGTGGCATTGGCATTGGCGTTGGCGTTGGTGTTGAAGTGTGCCAAGCATTTCGGCCAAACAATTAAAAGCATGCCCTTTTCGGCGACTGCGGCTCCCTGCTCTATGGACTGCTGATAACCAACGGTGCGTATACGCAACACAAATTAAACATGCGCCGTGTGGGCGTGTTGCGTGTTGTGGCATTGTCAACGTTACCACCGTTGTTCTTGTTGTTGTTGTAGTTGCTTTAGAAAATTTGTAATGCAAATTGCTTATTAACTTTATGACCACCAAACGGCCAACTGCCCCATTGTCACTGCTGGATAGCCATTTCTAAAGCGATGCTGTCAGAGTGCGCAGCATATTTAATGCACAAACAATTTAAACTGTCAGGAGATAGGTAGATATGCCGAGCTGTACGTTCCAGTACGAACTAATCCGTTATATTACTTCAAAATCACAAAAATTATATATGTATACTAACATATGAGGAATGTATGTACATATATGTATTCAATATATAAGTTATTCTGCACTGATCTACATATTTCATTAATTAAAACATTTAAATACCAATTAATCCTGTAAGTGAATTAATTTCCATTGATTTTATTTTTTGTATAAATTTGTTTTATTTGGCCGAACAGCTAGCGCAGAGCCCCATTTTAGTTGTATAAGACGAAAGCATATAAAAAACATAAATTAAAATATTTTAAATATTTCAGGCATAGAAATGGCAAAAGTCATTTTTGCCACATGTCTGTAATTTTAATATTTCTTCGGGTAATAATATTACACGATTTATCATGTACTTTGTTTGTTGTAATGATTTTGATGCTTTCAAATATTGTATAGTTACTATATATGTTATATTCTTTTTTAATTGGGTGGGCTTTAATTTGTGCTAACATTTAGCATTACTTTTAACCATTACTGCGAAAGCTAAAAAATCAACAGCACTACATCTTTTACTATTCCTATTAGGAGAGTCTACATGCCATGTTTGGTCAATGAGATACTTCCTTCTACGGAACACGGACAGGATATAAAAATCACACCATTTAAAGAAGAAAACATTTTACGAAATTTTCTTATTATGTAGCTGTGGGAATGAAGGGTAAAAAATGGATTTCTAGAAGATATTAAAATACATATGGATAGTCTGTCTGCCATTATATAAAGGTAGATACTTGTACGAGTATTGCTGAAAGCTTAAAAACCTGCTACTGAACAGTCATTATTTGCGAATATTCGACTTGAGCTGGTGACGATGAAAAACAATTGAACACATGTAGTACATTCATCATTCAATTTATATCTCAGTGGGAAAAGAGGGATGCGTCGATTACTAGAATCTTCATTGCATGCCACGGCAGTACGAATTTCCAAGACAAATGACACAGTAGCCGAGCAATTAAATTGGGAATGGTATGAGGTGGCCATAGAAAAGCGGCTATATAAAACAAATTGGTGCCAATGCATGTGTACGCCTATAACTGTGTCATGCCTATGCCAACTAGTGCCATTAAATAAACAATATTGAGCAGCTTCATGTTTTATTTATGAATGTGCCATGCCACTACCTGCAACCTTTGGAGCTCAGTCCATTGACTGTCCCTTGTGCGACTTCCAGTGAACAACTAATGACATTGCAATCGGGTCTCGGGTCATTATCACCACTGGCCGTTAGTATAATTGAAAATTTTTCATTTTTCCAACTAACGGCAGCTGGTTGGGTTATTTATGGTGCAAGTTTCAAACAAAGGGCGTGTTTTGATTTGTAGTTTTAAACTCGGAAATCGTTTTGCGCCATCTTCAACTAAAGTTAAAGCAGCGAAGAAGTAAATGGTTCTTGCATTTAATATGCATTAAAATTTGAAATAATATTTGTTGTACAGCAAATAAAGCCGAGCAGAGTGCACTCTCTCAAGTAAAGCAAGTGCATCCTTAGAAAGGTTATAGCTTCCTTTACAAACATTTGCACCGCTTGGCAACTTTCAGCTGCGAATAGTCTTTCGCACTGCCACTTCGCTGCCTAATTAAATAAGCGGAGGTACAAGTGAAAACATTTTACAGAAACGCTGTGAACTCGAGCGCAGTTCTCGAGTGTTGTTTGGTCTGGTTGGAGAAATTCACGCATGCATAAATCGCATAACCGTAACCGCAACCGTAACCATAACCATAACCTTTGTTTTGTTTGACTTTGACTGCAGAGTTTAAAGTTCGGCATAACTCGTTCATTTCACAGTAAATACGTACCTGCAACTAACAATGAAGGGCTTGCGGAGCAAAGGCAAATATTTTAAGCTGGTGTAGAACTTAACTAACGGTCTAGCGTTAATAAAAGGTTAAATTACTGGAGGGCAGTACATACAATAATAACAATGCACAAGGGAACAGCTGTTTACCAGCAAAGCAAAAACACGAGTATAAGCTTTGAAATTTTAACATAATGCAAAGAGGCAAAATGTCTGTTGGGGTATCAATGAACGAGCGTGCTTACAACAATCGGACCCCTTCGCCCCCTCCCTTGCCAAGAAAGAAATTCGAACAAGCATTTTGACTGCTAATCAGATGCGCTTGGCACGCTACTTGGCCCAAACTTTGGCCGAGGCTGTGGCGCTTCGGAAGAGACGGGCCAGCAGCTGCCTGAAAATGGTTGCATAAATTTATTTGCCACAATTTCGACGCTCACCTGTACACACACAGTATGCATGTATATACTGTATTTTTTGTTGCTGTTGGTGTTGGTGCCAAGCTCTTGACTGCCCAATTAAAAGTTTTCACACATTTTCACTTGAAATTAATTGTCGGTAAATGTAATTCATGTCCAAGACCTGAATGCGCAAACAATTTTTAGGGACGCGCAAGTGTTGCTAAATGCAGGGGCATCCTCATATACACACCGACACACTTATGCACAGCATGCTACATTGTTGCAAGACCAAACATATGACACCATGCTGTGCTGCATACTTACGAGCGCTTGTTGCTTATTCGACACCTTTTGCAACAAGCTTTTCATTTTAATCGGCGCTTTAAGGCTTCATTTTAAAACATCTGAGCGTTGTCGGCTTTTAATTTTCACCTAAATAGTCAATTCTTTTCACTTGCAAAAATATCAAATGAGCTCAATTCCAAAATTTATGTTTGTGAAGCACTACAAAAACATGGGTCTATGTCAAGTATAGAAAGTAGAAGAACAGCGTTAGAAAAAGAGCTACTATAATCCTATTCAATAGCCTGTCAAGCTTGTCCTATCTGTCAATTAATTATCCTTATTTTGTTTGGGTTGTGTAAATTCCAAAGGTATATTTTATTTATATTTTAATTTTCCTCGCTACCTGATGGACTATATATTTGTGATTAGAAATTCTGCAATAAGTACGTATTCTTTAATAAGAATGTTGTACTCGTTTACTTAAAGTAAAGCTATGAAATGAGGCACCATTGCTTATCTCGATGCCGGCCGGCAAGCATAATGACAGGAAAGGCAACGCAGGAATAGAGTCATGCACAAAAAAAAAAAAAAAAAAAAACAGAAAATAACAAAACTAAAGCCAGCTGCAATTAAGCAGCAGAGCACAATGAAAGTACATATAGATGGCTGCAAATTATGCAACAACATATTCAAAAGCCCGAGCTCAAACAACACACCCACATTATTATTATGGGGGAAAAAATAAGAACTAGAACAAAAGGCGCAAGAACACAAGGGCGGCATGCAAAATAAGAACTGTGCCGGTGCTGGGGCCGTCGATATGAAAATGCCGACCGGTCGGTTAGAGTGCACTTCTTTTCCAGTTGGCAGTTGCCAGTTGCCTGCTTGGTAGTTGCCTGCTTGGTAGTTGCTGTCGAGTTGGCGACACTGGCACGCCCCCAAGACGGCTGGCGCACAAGATTTTGCTGGCGATGCGGTTGTTTGTCTTCGACGGCATTACGTTCCCTTAATCTATATGCAAATTACTGTGCATGTGCATTGCAGCTATACACAGCTACAACATACAATAATATGAATGTATGAATGAATATACATATATGTATGTACTATACGTATACATATATATGTATATGCATGCATACATGTATGAAGCTGTGTGCAGGCAAATGTTACATGTGGGAGCCATGAGTTCAGCTGGAAATGAGTCAGCGCCAGTCGACATCGAGACATCGAGTTAAGGGGGGTCGAGCGGTTGCCGAAGCCGCACTTTGTTGTGGTGATTGTGGCAACCCACAGACTGGGCTACATGCATACATACATGCATGCACACAAACGAGCGAAGGCGGACAAATGAAACTGTAAGCCTAAGAGCATGCAACGCAATTAGTCGAATCCGATTTCTGCTGCCTGTTAGGCAAAGTTTAGCAGTGGCTTTTGTATAATCGTCGAAATTTGCAATCAGCACCACCATGTGCTTCTCAAAATAAGTTTTTGATTAATTAAGCGATTTGAAATATTGTCCAAAAGTTGTATCTCATTAATATTGGGCATCCAATAAACAAAGATTAACGAAACAAACTTCCTCAAAAGGCCAAACTGATTCATTTGCAATTCATGAATATCTTTAAAATAAATATGCAGCCATTTATTTAGTATTGCTAAAAAAAAATAACTCCTTAATACATATTTATATTAAAGCAACAAACTAAATGTCCAGCGGATGATTTTTTTTTTAAATTGTACATTATGTGTTTATTTAACAAATTTAATGATTGTCCACGATGGACAGTTTTAAATAAAAACACTCTGCTTGATTCACAACATAGCACGATTTCATATTGAATTCTTTGAAACACCCACTTGACTTTAGGGATTACAATTAATTAAATTCAAATATTTAAGGTTTCGGAAAATTAATAGTATTTTATAATTCGTGTGTAGTATGAAGCCATAGTAAATAATCAGTTGCTTTTATTTAAGAAACTGCTTAAAGTTGTTGTATTTGTTTAATTGCAGATACAATTAGAAGTTGTTTGCTTTCAGCCCACAAAAATATGCAACATCTTGCACACTCGGCAGCAATTTGTGGCTTGAAATGTATCGCAGCATTTAAAGAGGCGCTTGGGAAACTTGCAGCTGGTGTACATGCTTTGATGTGTTGTGTTCGGTTCTCTTGCCTTGGTGGTAAACAAAACACTCGAAACGCTCGACTAATCAACACGGTCGAGCACACAAGCATGCTCAGTCACTCATAATTACACACATACTCGTACATACATACACAGTGCACTCGTACACTATACACATACAACGGAGCCGGGTCGGGCAAGAACGCAACTAATTATGTCAATTGCATGCCGCCTGGCACTTTCGTTCAATTGCCACACTTTAATTTTCACACCAACACAAACACCAACAAGAGCTGTAGCAGCATCCATGACAACAATGATGCCAGCAACTGCGAAAGAGGCAAAGGCCGACTGAGCATTTGACGTTGTTGGCTGCACAAATGTCAACATACATAAAAAAAGGAAAAATCCGAGTAAAAAAATACAACGCTCAAGTAGAATGGGAGTGAGAAATGTTGCCAGTTAATGATAATGAGCAGGCGGCAAATATTTGCTAGCCAGTGCTGTAGAGCGTGTCAAAATGCTAAGTGACTGGCCTGACATGAAGACAGCTTGTACGCGAGTATATCTGTATCTCTATGTGTGTGTGTGTGTGTAAGTGTGAAGGCCATGTCGGCTGTGCATAAAATTCAAATACATTTGAATACACAACTCAATTCAATTCACAATTGTTTTTTCCCCTCGATGTCTGACACTGACGCTGACAGTTGCAGTTCTATAGTATGTTGACGAGCGCAGCTACACATACCTATGCACACACACACATACATAAGTATGTACATATGTAGGTGCATGCCTTTAAGAGATGGCCGGGCAGTAGGTCAGGGTCGCGCAATAACCGCACAGCCTGAAAGCATGCAACGGTTTTCACTTGCCCCCGGGCCAAACAAAAATCTCACGGCGGCATTGGCCAATCTCATATTAGCCATATACGAGTACAACTAGAAACGCTTATTCGATAGCTTTTTGTTGTTACACATACGAGTATGCTCACTCTACTCTCTGATAATCAACTCACGTACCGCTCGTTATTTATTCAAGTCCATGTCGATAGAAAGCAACTGGCCCACAATCGTTACTATTTGGCCTAAACGTGCACTCAAAAATTGTTGTTCCTATTTTATTTATTTATCTGTTGTGCCGTTTATACGCCACACAGCAAATACAAGTACTGACAAATACAAAACCAACAACAACAAAAGAGGCAGCCAAATAACAATAACAATTCAATCAAATGTGCGCGTGTTCGTCGTATATGGAAATCTGCAAATAGAGCAAAAACTAAAGGGAAAAAAAATGAGCAATAGAAACAGAGAACCGAAAACAGATGCAAACGATTCTAAGCCTCCAAAAATACAGCCGAGTTTTGATTTAAATACCGTTACAGGCGCCTCAAGCTGATGGGTTGAAGAGCTTTCGGAGCGTACTCTCTCAGCTTCTGCGCATTTCCCGTTACTTTGTCCCAGTCTAACCGTTAGTTATCTGGCTATGTCGAGCATACACATAGAACACAAGTTGTAAACAAATGCCCCGCCATGCGATGTTTTCACTTTTTGGGACAACATTTATTCTGAAACTATAAATTATTTGATTTGATTTTTTTATTTCCTGTAATAGCTGTGGATATAAGTACATATGGAAAACAATTTGTAAACAAATATCCGCCATGCGATGTTTTACTTTGGGACAAGAATTTATTCAAAATAAAGCTAAAGTCGGGTGTCCCGACCTTGAAATACTCTGTACTCTGATTAGAATTATTATAGAAATTTAAAACATTAAATTAATCGATCAATTTTATCTCTCTCGGTATTTGAACTCACGTAAAGGGTGTATAATTGCAAATTTACATAGCATTTGAGTCTATGTGAGTGTATGCATGTCTATGCGTGTCTATTTGTGTCTGTGTAAGTATGGGGGGAACTTTTGTTTCTCTAGCCCTAATAGTCTCTGAGATCCAGGTGGTCATACGGACGGACAGACAGACAGACATACTTGTAAATTGACTCGTCTTGTCATTCTGATCAAGAATATATATACTTGTGGGGTCTGCCACACCTTCATCTGCCTGTTACATTTTTCACCTCCCGCAAACCTAATATACTCCTGTAGATTTCATGTACAGAGTATAAAAGTAATACTCTACAGGGCACACAACCAATTTCTTAAATAAAACACAACATCTACAAGGCCGTATGAGTCGGCACAATCGTACATTTTACATGTTACCCGTTTACATATATTGGAGCGTCCAGCCATGCCCTTATTCAAAGCCAATTAAAACAATATATAAAAAAATATTAAAAAATAAATATATGAATTTTAAAAACTAAAATAAAAATCAATAACATAATTGTATTTAATATAATGTATTTAATATCTAAATACATATTTAAAACGCTCAGAACTGATGATATTTCCTTTATAATAACATGCTTTATAGCAAGAAGCAGTTCTTTCAAGATGTTTTCCAAAATAAAGCCAAACTCAATGAAAATAAAATTAACTCCTCAATTTGAAGCTGCTAAGTGGCTTGCTACGAGTTCAAATAGTCAAATACTTGATTATTTGAATTTGTTCTGCACTGTATGTTCAATGACCAAACATGGTCAGGCTGAGCAGTCAAAAATGCAACGAAAACAATTGAAGAGTGCACTCTGAATTTGATATACTAAGTAGCTTTTGGTTTTCAAATTTCGCTGTACACATCGTGAGTGAAGGCCGTCAGTAGAAAACTTTTCGGCAGACACCATGAGCTGTAGCATACAAAATTCAAAAGTTTTGGAGTGCACTTCAGATCCGGTTCCCAACAGTAACAGAAATAGCAACAGCAAGAGCAAGTGCCACTGCCACTGCAACACGTGCCGCATTTTTCCACCGTTTCGATAACTCTGCTGACGCTTATCAAATTGTTGCCCCTGCCGGCATTGCTGCCCTCACTCCTGTTGATTGTTGCTGCTCCCCCGATGCTTGCCACTTGTGCAACGCGTGTGCATTTTCACAGCCATTTGAACTTGGCAACATTTGCAGCAAGTGCAACATGGCGTGAAAAATTCGTGTTAAGCTCAGCAGCTAGCTTTTCACAGTGCGGTGAAGAGCACAAAAAAAAACAACAAATATTCACGAATTTTTGATGGTATTTACATATACATAGATGTTTTTGTCATGCTGCCATGCCATACGATCTTTCTAGTGTACGAGTACTCGTATATGAAAATCAGTTGGCCAAGTGAAGCTGACTTGACGTTTTTACACAAAATGCGCCATTCAAAAAGAAGAGCATTTTCCTAAAATAAAGGACCATCCACTTGGAAAAACTACTTTTATGTTAGTTTATAAAATAAAATGGTAATAACAAGAAAGGAACGCTAGAGTCGAATGTGCTCAACTCTTAAATACCCTGCACCAACGCCAACAAAAACAAAAAATAACACACCTTCTCGTCCGTTTTTGGAGATAATCCCTGGCCACAACGGCCGTCAGTCGGGTCATAGTTTGCGGGAGGGGTTTATGAATCTTGTTTTTTAATATTTACCTACTTCGTTTTTTGTTAAGACTAATACACGAAATTTTATAGCAAAATATTGAAAGATTCCTTGAGCTACAATTATGGCTTTTCGACTGTACATCAAACTGGTTTTCACTTAGAAAAGTTAATTCCAAATTAAAACGTGCTCTTCTTATTGTTTTTCACGAAAATGTTCAAATGTAAAACACATTGAAGACAAAAGAATAGGTATTTCATGTTTTTAATTGGAAATAATTCAATTGCACAAAGAGCAGATTAATAAAGGAAAATGCGAAATTAATAAAATTAAAATTTAAAAAACTCGAAACACTTTTAAAACTTTTGCAATGAAGGAATTACGGCTACGAAACGTGATTCTATCCAAACTCAAAAAGTCAGATTTTTTCCATATTAAATATCGCCACAAAAAACCCTCTGGCATTACCAGCCAGTATTTGTGTATAACACTTAATACGAATTGAATTGCAAGTTACACATTTATGCCAATTGCAAACAATTTGGGATTATTTTATGTTAATATTGAAAATTCATGCGCGATTTTATTTTAAATGCGAAAATGTTGACTTATAGTATTTAAACAATAACAAATGCGAGTACTTGTAGTTCACAGATATGGCTTCCAAAACAAACACAACTGTCTAAATGATTCTTCTTTAGCCTTCACTTGCATGAGAATATGCCAATATATGGTCATACTCTGTTGAAATTGAAATTGAAAAGAAATTGGTACATTTGGTAATTAAGAATTGCAAACCAAATTTTATGAATAGTCAACAGAATAGTGTTGTTGGCTAATAAATCATTGACATTTTTATTTCATCGGAAAATGTACATCTAATGCAGACACAAATGTGAAATTAATTTAACCAAACCTCACTGGTTTTACTCTAAGCATATGCGTGTGTGTGTGTCGATACGTTTGAGAGAAAAGTTCAAGGCCAGTAGAGTGCCCCTAAAGGCAAATAATAATAATGATACTTGTATACAAAAAACTGCAATTGCAATTGAAATGAAATTGAATTTAATTTGGTAAATTGAATTGCCAAAAGCAGTCTCGCACACAAACACAAACTCATAAACATACACAGACACATATACACATGCACAGACACACACATGAGAGAGAAAGTAAAGAAAATAGTTATGTGCCTTTGCAGCAGCATCAACTGTGGACAAGTTTAAGCAGAACTTTGTGAAAGGCAGCCCAACCGAGCGTAAACTTTCACTTTGAAGGACACCTTGAGACGCTGTCCTACATACACACACACACACACACACATACGCCACTGTCAATCGCAGTGCAGTGCAATGCGCTGAAGCGTTAAGCGGAAATCAGACGCCATATCAGGCGGATGTGTCCGACAAAGTCAGCGGAAATGAAACGTAAGTGAACAAAGCAAGCAAAAACAACAACAACACCAACAACAAGCAGTCACATGGAATTAAGTGATTCAACATTAGAGCTGATGACATTCAAAATTAAAGGCTCCGACTACCTTCTTCACTCCTTCCCTCTGCCCATGTAGGCCAACGGACAATGTGGGGGCTAATAAAAACTAAAAGCAACAACAGAAGCGAGCATTTTTGAAATCTGGCTTCATGGCCTTCATTTTCAGCTGATGGACGAGTATGTGTGTTGGCCAATTGGTTGGGAAAATATGCGTTTGTAACAAAGCTGAAATCGAATTTGAATTTGCAGTAAAAATGCAAATGAAGTCGAGAGTATAAACAAAACTGCTGAAGCTAACTCTATATGGAAATTTTTATGTTTGTCAACTATGTATTTCAAAACAGAGAAACACACAAACACGCTCCCACAAATGCAGACACAGCGTAACAGAGTCACAAACTAAGTTACACATTTGCACTGGAGCTGCATTTCTGAGACAGATGCACTTTTGTGCTTTGCGCTTGGAGTGCTTTTGGCTTCGTTTCAATGCATTTTTGATAAACATATTCAATTTGACAGCAAACCCATACGCATACATTCTTACTATGTTCCGAGCAGCTGTCAGCTTAAAGATATAGCTTGTTTGGTCATAGGAGGCTTTAAAATGCAACAGACAAAAAAAAAACATGCTCATTGTTACTGGGTCTTAACAGAAGTTTCCCGGGCTTCTTTTCTTTTTAGTTGGACTTTAGATTTTAGTAACGCACCCTAAGTTCCTAATTTGAAAGAAATAATGTACATTTACTAATATGGTTGTTAATTTGACTTTTGGAAATTAACTTTCAATTCGCTTGTAAAATATCCACGACCTTTAAAGGCAGAAACTTCAGACAAAATTAAAAGTAAAATTAAATTAAGGCATTTAAATATTATTTTACTATTAAATTAAGCAAAATTAATGAGCAAAATAAATCACAGCCATGAGAGGTCAGGGATACACTAAAAATTGGAGAATCAAGCTTAAATTACAGCGGTATTGGTCAGAAATTCTATCGGTTGTAGGTCAAAATATTAGAATTAGGTGAGGCAGTAAGAGAATTAGAGCATAATACTCGAAAAGGATTGTGAATGGCATAATAAGTTCTGCAATACATAGAAAAGTGAAATTTATTACATTTTCAATATTTTTCCTTTCTTTTCCATTACAATCATTACAATTTAACATTTTTCTTCTTTTAATTTTTATTATTAACGGATTTTTGTATCTAGCCAGCTCCTTAGCAATAAAAAATATTTGTGCTGAAGAACCAATTTTATTTCTTCCATGATTTGCAACTCAGACCTTCACTTTTCGACCCAGACATCAGGCAAACAAATGCGTTTGTTGACCCAATAAGCGGTTTCATTCGGTCCCTCTGGCCAGATTCTCTCATTTGCGTTGACATTTTCATCTGGCGATATACTTATAGTAATCGTATGGGGTCGTTTGTGCCGCTGCCAGCTAACTCGGACAATCATCGAAAATCCATTGAGCGTAACGTATGAAATGCTTAACGAATCATTTGAAATGTTTATGTGCGTCCCATACTTAAGCTACACATATGTGTGTGTGTGTTACAGTCTATTAATTTTATTAGTGCCATGGCAATCATTTGTAGTTGAAGTTATTCCTGAGACTGGCAGCCCTTCCTCTCCTTAGCAGTCATTTTTATGGCCAAACTCTAATTTACTATGCGCACATGAGTAGCGCCTGAAAGCAGACTACACTATACACGCAAGAAGTGCCATAAATTTCGTAATGCCTGACCAGCGCAGCTTAAAAGCCCTCGGAAAAACTTGTTGAAAAATGTCTACCGAAGCCAACTTGCAAGCAGCGCTTAGCATTTTTTTTATGATTTATTTGTTGCATTAGTGGACGTCGCGATGCTGTCGCCAGCAACGCCAGAAGCCGGGAGGAGACAGGGGCACCGACGCGTTGCTCATTGAAGTGGGTCTGTTTGCCTGAAGGTGTGCTACACTTTTTGTAACCATAACAAATGTGTGTCAGGGCACTTAAGCGAAACACCCGGTGCCCGGTGCAAAAAACATTAACAATTTTTAATGTTATTAAAATGCACAAAGGTACTCTGCGCAAACAAACAACAGTCAGTCGGATGCAGAGACATGGGTGTATGCCTGGATTCTGTGCGCGCCCACAGCAGGGAAGCCTTAAAAGCCAACATGAATCCAAAGTGCAAATCGTCGCCTTATCTCTCTGAACGGGAGTGTTTGTAATACCCACAATCAAGTGTAAACGCATCAACGACATGCCGTGACCCCCACACACAACCTCCCTGAATGCCAAGTTAAGCGGCTAATTTTATACGTTAATTATCCATCCGAATACTGTCTCCGCCTTCAAATTTTTTCCCAACTCTGACTAAACGTTTGATGGTCCTTAAAATGTGTGCAACTCTTAAAAATCCGAACATATCTAGAAAATGTTATGTGGTACTAGGCGCATACTTAATATGAGCCCATACCACACTTGATTGCCAAAACGAGTGCTACAGAGAAATATGTATAACATTTATATCAGTAATATGTATTTTAATACAAAAAATCCATTAAGAAATTTGACTAAAGCAAAGAGACATAAATGAGACGTAGGAGTCCTCCATGAAGAGTCAAACACATACAAACCAATTTGATCTTTTTTCTTCAACTGTAAAAAAGCAATCATGCATTTATTAATCTACCACCCAACACGTGAACAACTAATTAGATGCTCCCGATATGGGTGTTTTATAAACTTGAAGAGCACGTTTTGAAGAGGGTTGGAAAATCGAAATGGTGATTTCTTGTTGAAAGTATTATTAGCAAACATTAGTGTTGGAGGAGTTGTGATTGAAAGAGAGACGAAAATTGGATTCATGATCATACTATAAACATATGTAGCTAAGAATAGCATAAAGCTTGGTGCGAAGCTACCTTCTGGGTGTTCAGCTTGTTTAGTAAAGAGTAAAAAAATACGCCTACAGAAAATAAGTCAATGTAACGAAAATACTGAATGCTCTTCAATTTCAAAAATTGCGATATTTATTGATTTATTTCATTATTTTTACGCTCAAATATACAATTATGCAATTTTCTTACTTACATTTACTCATAACTCTTCATAGTTCTCTTTTCCTTCAATTAGACTTGTCATACTTAATGGTTTGCTACAATATAGTAATACACTTATTATATATTTTACATAAATGAATCATGATAGATAAAATTTTCGATACAACATCCTCATACATATGAAGATCAACTTGCATGTCCACTGAATACACTAAATTCTATATTACACACAAACGAAATTTCAAATTTAATTTAAAACCCTCTTGTTTTTTCCAGAAACGCAACGTCTCATAAAAACTTGATAAAGGTGCCTAAACGGTATATATTTAACTAAAGGTATGACTAAAACATATTCAAAAATGTATTAAACATCGAAGAAAACAGGATGTTTAGAGTTTATATATACTTTTTTTTTTTTTTTTTTTTTTTTTGTATTAATTAGGCCTGGTAGACGGCCTGTTTTCGTGCTTTTTTGTTTTAATTATTTTAGTACATACTAAGTCTTTCATTTGCTGCAGTTTTCTTTCTTCTTCTTGATCCGATTGGTTTCCTTTACAACGCCCTTTCGTTCCTTTGCTTTAACTAAATTGCGCTAAAATATATTTCCCGCCAGCTTTTCGTATAAAATATAATAATTTATGGAGGGTTTAGATCTGCGCTACAAGTGCGTCGAAGAAAAAGGATTTGCCAACAACATTCATGATTTTGCTTTAATCCATCAGCAACTTTTCATAATTTTACTTCAAATTTGACATTAAACTTAGCTTACACAATATACTATATTGTGTATATATATATGTATGTATAAAGGTATATATCGTGAATAGTATATGTATGTACATGTACATAATTATTAGGCAACCACTTAAGCTTAAGATTATTGATTTATATAAAAATAAGTATTGTTTTCTGTGTTATTCTGTAACGCGCTTTGCCTCTCGAATGTACTTAAAACGCAACTGTACATACAATAGTTATAGTTCTCAAGGTTTTCCGTATGGTCAGCAGCATTTAAATATCAACTATTATTAACCAAACTAAAATACCTGCCAAAAAGCGCTTCACTCGACTTCTTTGACAAACAAACTAAACAAAGAATATGCGAAGTTGAAATGTTTCTTGGCATGCCCAGATTTTTGATTAAGACCATTTACTACGTGTTGGCTTAGGCTAGTTTGGTTATATTGCAAGCATGGGTGTGTATGTCTTGGTGTGCAGCTTCTTCCATACTAATTATTTAGATTTAGTACGGCACCTATGTAGTCCGGTTCGTGGCCATTGCAGCTGCTTGTTAAGCTTCTTCTAATCGGAGCATGTGCCAGTTCAGCACATTAACTTTCATGAAGCGTACATGCGATTGATGTCGTGCTGATATCTATCCTGTATGTCCTTGCGTTTCAGTTTGAATGCGGCTGTGACCAGACCCATGTCTGGTGACCAAACCTCTTTGCACAGCGTAATGGCCGCGGGTACCTCGAACTTTTGTAGTTTGCCTAAGAGAAAAGTAACAAACAATTTCAGAATTAAATTTAAAACAAATTTGTTGTCTCCATGGAACTTACATTTTCGCGCATGGTCCGCAATTTCTTTCAATATGGCCTTCTCCATGGTTGGCGATGAGCACAGCTCCTCAAACGATTTTCCAAACATGCCGTGACGTTCGGCCAGCTCCTCCAAATGTTTCTGATTCGGTACGACCAGTGCGACAGTAAATTGCTTTGTTGGATCACCATAAACGCATATGTTCTCAATAAATCCGCATGTTTTTAGCTCTGATTCGACCTTGCCCAGGGACACATATTCACCAGCCTGCAGCTTGACCAAATCCTTCTTGCGGTCTACAATATAACACATCTTGTTAATCATTTATGTAATAATAGGTTTATTGGGGAACTTGTCTCCTTACCAATGATCTTAAGTACGCCATCGGGGTGCACTTCACCAATGTCGCCCGTTTTGAACCACCGACGTCCGTCCTCTTCGAAGAAATCCTCAGCAGATTTTCCGGGTAGTTTATAGTAGCCCTGTGAGACGCAATCGCCGCCGATGAGCACTTCGCCTTGTGGATACGGTTTGTTTGTCACACGATAATGTCCTTCCTCCCAGTTTACCAGACGAATGTCGCAAACAGTAAGGGGAGCACCAGTGCGGCCATATGTCATGTCGCGATCTGTTTAATCATACATATTAATAACACCAATTCTAGGTTATATTCTATGTTTACGCTTTCAACTTACAGTCCATGACAGTGGCTCCGGATGTGGTTTCGGTTAGTCCATAGCCTTGTATTAAGTCCACGCAAAGACATGTCTTGATCTGTTCATGTGTGTCCGACGAAAGTGGTGCACCGCCCGACATCATGATCCGCACCTTTCCGCCCATCAGCTTGGCCACCTTCTTGAAGACCAGTCTACAAAGTTATAAAAGGGAGTATTAGCATGAATTGCTTCGATACGGCAGGACATGCTTACTTGTCAATCAGGGGCGTCTGATAGCCACGTTGAATCCACCTCACTTTGTATTGATAAAGAAACTTGAAGAGTGCCTTCTTGAAGGCAGATCCCGAATTGACCTTGTCGTTAATACCCTTGGAGATGCGATCGAGTATGAGTGGCACGGAAGTCATGCATGTGGGTTTCAAAACAGTGGCATCACCTTTGCAGCCTCGCTTGATCTTACTACTGGTGTCTATCAGCGTCAGGGGTGTGGAGTAGCCAATGGAGACGCCGGTCATGAGGCAAACGCTCTCAGCGACGAGTTCGAAGACATGGGCGAGCGGCAGGAAACCAATGAGCACATCGTCCGGATATATCGGCACTACGTCGCAGAAGCCCTTCATAGTGGCAATGCAATTCTTGTGCGACAACAGTACGCCTTTGGGAGTTCCTGTGGAGCCGGAAGTGTACATGATGATGGCAATATCGTTGCCCTTGGGTGGAACATTTTCTATAAATTAAATGGTGAATGATTAAGCAATGGTCCTTGAATCCAAAATCTAATTCTTTGACCTCACCGAATTTATTTTCCTGCCCCATTTTGACGACCTGTGTAAACGGCAATATCCTAACGCCATTATTAAAGCCTGTTGTTTCAGTTTTGTGCAGTTGATCCTCCATATAGATAATCGTATTGACCTTGGGGCATTTGTCCAGTAGGCTTTTGAATTTGGGCAAGAGATCATGAGATGTTATGACTGTGGTTACTTCCGTCTCGGTGATGCCTGCAGCCACAAAAGATATTAGTAATGCACACAAAATATGACAAAAATTGCACTTACAATGTGCCACGCCGTCGTCACCCAATGTTGCATAGACCGTCACAATTGGCATGGCCTGCTTGAAGCAACCATGGGCGGCAATCATCCATTCGGCCCGCGTCTCGGCAAAGATGACAATGTTCTGACGGGGCGCCTGGCCCAACTCGCGCAGACCGCGCCCAAAAGCCGCCGCCATGCGCTCCGCTTCTGTAAAGTTCTTCCACTTGTAGTCACCCATGTTGTACTTCTTGAAGACGCGCCCATTCGGCTGCACCTCGTCCTCCTCGCTGAGGATTTGACGTGTGCCCAGGCAACGCTTCGAGGAATGCGTTTTGGCTACGTAGTTGAAAACTTTCTCCAGCGTGTCGATGTTTTCTTGAAGCATCTTCACGTGAACCTCACGGGGCGGCTCTGTGGTGCGGTACGTCAGTGAACTCTCATCACTGGTGGTTACTTTGGCCTGCAAGAACAATAAAAACAATATCAGTTTGCGTCTTCAAAGCTGATGAGAGCCGATTTGAAAATGGGAAACACCAAGAACGCCTTGAGCCAAGAGTTACGAGGAAATATAAATGTGGCGATAGTTAGAAGGACCAGTTGACGTTGAATCCGAAAACAAGGAAGGGATATTAGAAGAGTTGTGCCAATTCAGGTTATAGTTAAGTGGAAAATATAACACTGGAAAAATAACACTGACACCATTGAAGAAGGCCATGTGGAGGTGCAAAATTTGGACAAGCTCTGATTCGAAAGAGCTCTTCGAAAGTCCGCCAATGCCGTGAACATTTATGTACATACATGTGTGTGTATCTGTGTGCTTATGTGCAAGTATGTGTAATTTTGTCTGTTCCGTAAAATAAATTATAAAAAAAGGGCACCCAAAAAAAAAAAAAAATTAATAACACAAATTCGTATAAAACCTCGATATCATCCGGCGGGTACTTGGATTCATCGACCAACATTTTCTTGTTTATGGGTATGGCCTGCGATGGTGGAAAGGAAAATTCCAATTAGCTATAGGTTAATCAAATTAGGCGTCAAACAATCTGTAATCTATTTATAATTGCACTTGATTTCCGAAAGAACTTTATCGCCACTTACTATACCCGTATATGGCCGCTCCGAAAGTGCACTCTCGTATGAAGGCGGCATTCCTTATCGAAACTTGGCTAATCAATCAGAGGCGTAGAAAATGTGATATCATGAGCCAAAGAAACACTTATTTTATTAGAGGTGCGAACTAGAAACGTTATTTCACAATTGTTAATAGCAAGCGCCTTCCATTTCTTATTTCTTTTTCCCAATAGAATGATTTTCAGTGGATTAGTGACACATACTTAGCTTAACGCGTTCCTAATACTATAAAAACTATAAAATCAGTTTTCAACGATTTGTCATCTGCGAAACAGACCCCCCAAAACAAAGGCGCAAAAAACGAATAGACGAATAATAAAAAAGCATTACTAATTATGCCATAAAAAGCAAAACTGATAGTGGAAGCGCACACGGCCATACAATAAATCAAGAGTCGCTGTGTACATAGATTATAGAAAAGAAAAAAAAAACACATTGCCGGTGCAAAGCATACGTAGTTAGAACATGTTTCGGAATACAAGGTCACGGATAGTATACATATGTACTAAATGAAATTGTACATACTCGCAAAAGACCTGATAGTTGCAATCGCAATAAAATATAAAAATGCTGGTGAAATTAAACATACGATTGCAAATCTAAGCTAGAGTATGAAAGCAGCACTTCACCGTAAATTATAGATAATAGTTCCACAGCAACAGTTGGAACACTTTCGATCACAGATCATCGATCTTCGTATCTGATCTTGAATAGCTCTATAATTTGGAGATTTCATTCTGAAACTTCTCTTGTACTTACCTTGACACGCCTCGAGTCCTGTCGACGTTTCCAGGGCGCCTGTAACACCAAATAGACCGGCAGCGTTATGATGTCGTAGAAAAATGAAATGGCTTTGATGGCACCAATTGCGCCCTGCACCCAGAAGCTGTCCATTCTGTATGTGGGAAATAAAACGACATTCAATTAGCTGCAATTTACATGCAAATCAAGTGCATAAAATCAATTTTCAACACTCTCTAGCTGTGTTGCCCACAAATATAATATGTACCCGATTTCCTAGCCAAGGGGTTCCTAGCGCTGGCGCACACCAAAATCGACTGATATCATTTTCAAAAGTTAGCAAATCTTTAGCTGGCCAACCGACTGGAAGGGTTTATGGCGCGCTCACTTAAATACCGTCACCGCTCTCATTCGAGACTGCTCAGAAAATGCTTTAGAATTCATTTGAAAATCCACGAGCCGTGCCGCGATAACATTGGAAGTCATTTGGAATTTTATCAGCGTCATCGTCTACTAAACGTCGTCGAAAACGTCAGATTACTAGCCTGTAAAGCACACAGTCAGCGAAATGTGACTCTTCGAGATAGTGCAGCTATTGATTGCAAGTACCGTCAAGTATCAGTCCGGGAGAGTGGGTCGAGTGTAATGTGGCAATTACAAACTGCTAAGATTTCACTTAGTCGAACACGAATCACACACACGTCTCTCAAAAAAATGCTGGAAAATTAATGTGTGTGAGTGAGTGTTTTGGTTAAAGTGTCTGGGGATATGTTGTTATCAGAAGGTACAGACACTAATGAACTGCCTATCAGCAATGGCAGTTACGGTTGTGTAAGACCGTTTCAAAAGCTCTTGAAGTTGAGCTAAAACTACAAAAATACAGTTGTATTTTGTAGGCAGAATCGTATTGATTCAATTGTGAAAGCGCTTTGGGTTTGTAACCATCGAGTTGCTCATAAGTATACTTGAAACGTTGTAGAACGATTATACATTCTAGAATATTTGTCGATAATACCAAAAAACAAACAACTTTGAATATTGCTCCGCCAAAATGTTCCAGTGAATAACTCATGGTACAAATATCGATGATAATATTTTCATTAAATATTATTTATTATTTTAATTATTATTATTATCATCATTATTTTCATTAATTATTTAAGAACTTCATCAACAGCCCTTGCTATCCCTCGAGTATTATGTGTGATATTTCCGGGCTTTTCTTCAAATTAGAAGAAGAACATTAGAACTACATTTTGGGCACTTCATGTTTCTCATGAGTTAGACAATTTATGGGTGGGAACATGAATATCACATTTCTTTACTCCAGCATGTATACTTCCTGAGATACATACGGGCAAGTCTACATCGACTCGACAAAACACGAGCAATTCTGTACAAAAATCAAATTTACATTTTGATACAAATGTACAATTACTCAAAATTCAAGCACGGATGAATCTAATTAAGTCAATATAAACTCAACTACAATACTCATAAGCAATATTACAGAGTGCCACATTTAAAATACTTTTGTTTACACTTTTCTAACACCTTTATGGAGATAGAGAGAGAGAGAAGGGTGTGTTAAGAACAGAAACAAAAGCGTCGGACAACGACTCCAAGGTCATTTGTTTTATCTCAGTAGATCTGAAGCTACAGCAGCTGAGATTTGCTCTCCTAATTACCATTTTGGCAGCTCATTCCCGGGTTTCGATGCTAATAAGCGCATTAGCGTTTGCACTTTCAATTTGAGCGTCTTATCAAACACAACAACAACAAAGTCAACGCACGGCAAAGCGAGCATAGACATAATTCTGAATTTCACTAAAAATGGTGGCGTGATATTTGCTTTTTTTTTATATATCAAATAATTCGTTTACGTATTGGATCATTATCAACGCTGTGAATTTAAATGGTTTCATGCCTGTGCACACTGGCTGAAAAAGCAAAAGTTCGCAGGGACTTTCAATTTGGTACAGTCGATTGTAATAAATATAAAAATTGGAAACAATTTCAGGTTGATCGGACCACGCCCACTCTTATCTCCCATATTAACCATATTAAATTGTATATTGTATATATATTATTTATAATTTATGAAATTTATATATACTTGTATTTTTTTTAAATTCTTCAGCCTCTATCTGAAGTGAAGGGGAATTACGTTTTCATAATCCGAATTCTAGTCTATATCAGGTTTAATATTATCTTCTTTTACTATAAGGGCTGGCTCAGCCAAAAGGACAATCGATTCTGACGGCAGCTTATCCATGTTTTTCGTGAGGTTTTTATTTAATGGAAGGCTCAATATTAACGGATCCGAAATTTTAATATTTTCCTTTGGCCTTTTGGCATACATTTGTTAATGTATGAGGTGAAATTTATGTTTTCTTCTCTGGCTGTATATTTTTAATGTGCTTTCCAAACACCCAATTGGTAATCGCCTCAGCTTTACGCCCACTTTAATCCAAATCTCAAGCATTTCCTCATGAATAAATTTAAACTTGTCTGCAACATCTTCAAATATTTACCAAAGGCGCCAAAAATTTAGTTACATTATGTTAAACACATATTACTGAACACAAATGCATTACTTGTCTGGAGAAGGAGCGAGAATATTGCCTACTTTTACTCCATAAAACACGTAACTTATAGGTTAGATTTCCAAAAACAAAACAACACGACAATAACACGTAAAAGCAAAGCCAAACACAGCATAACACAAACAGCAAAAAAATAATGAAGCTTAAAATCATCTGACTTTAAGGGCGTCGAAAAAAACCAGGATTGCACAAACAAATTTTTAAATTTGTATTTTTCTCCCTTTGTCTATATTCTATCAAAATACTAAGAGATTTTTTCTGTATTTAAAATTTGTACATATTTATGTCCGAACTTTTGCTTTTTCGGCCAGTGTGCAGTGGTTCTTTCATGTTAATTAGTCTAATAATTGTAGCCTCATTATTGAATCTCTAACTCAACTGTTGTTCAAATTTAACTACACGTAATGTGGAATAAACACCTGATTTCGGAAATAAACACATTAACAATAATAACTTATGAATTAAAACGGTCATAATTGGGAAATTAAATGCCTGATAATTTATTTTTAAATGTACTTGAACTTGATAATGTATGCGTAGTGTTTTAGAGCAATTGACAACGATTGTCCAAATGGAAGGCAATCAAATTTTTGAGTACGTTCAATGCTGATAAGGTGTCAAAACTAATTTAAGAAAAATCGCGTTCTTGAACTTGCTGACCACGTTGTTGGTGGTGTGCTTTTTTAATATTTTTAGCAAATTATTGGAGGGATTTCTAATCATTCATTCAATATTAATAATTCGAGCCAGCACCAAAACCCCAAATGTGATAAAATTGTGAATGTAATGGGAAATATTACTTACTGCGCGTCATCTTCGATGAACATCTTGTAGCCGTTTGGTGGGCCCAGCCGTCAACAATAAACCAAGTAGCGTTAATGAATGGATGACGAATGACAAAAGAACGAGCGAGAGAGAGAAAGCGCGCACGCACGTACGCACGCACCCACGCACACACACACACACAAAGAGCGAGTGGACAAGTAAGAGAGCAATGTAACGTGAACGACGGGAACGAGCGCTTCTGTGATCCTTTCAGCCAATTACAGGGGTACAGTTGAGTAATAAGCAGCTATTGTGAGTGATGCTTATTCTTCACAATTTGTGCACAATGCGTAGTCTACGCAGTTAGCTATGGAGAGACAAACAAATGGTTGCAACAATAAGTGATGATGGTTTGGCACAACATTCAACATTGGGGGGTTGTCGATTTATTTACCTGCAAGCAAACAAGAAAATATGCAAATGTAGTATGGAGTGGCAATGATAAATAGGGCGGGATATTAATTTATTAATTACAACTAAAAACAATGTCTGATAAATGTAATGGGTAAAGAAAAGGTAAACGAAAAGGAAGGGAACCTGTCTTAGTGAGTAGAGCGAGTACGTGGGTGTGCATCAAAACATTAACTTAACTGAGTCTTGAGTCGGACATGCAAGCGATTTGCAGATAAACTTGTGTTACTAATTGAACAACTAAGTCTTTAATAGATGCTCAACTCAATATGGATTGGACGATTGTTATTGAGTTATATAGCCGAATTGCAATGATCCTTTCCTCCACTCTCTCAAACGTACTCTTTCGAACCTCTAAGTTATCTCCGGAAAAATCTCTTACCACACACGGCTCTGTTGTAATTGTTCTAATTCCTCAAAAGAGTAGGAGAGTGTTATAAAATATATTTTGTAATTTTAAGAGATTTATTTATATCTAGGTTTTTTAGATTGGAGGGTTTTATCATAACAACTTGCCTTATAAGTATGTATAAGAAAATTATGTTGGTAGTATAGAAATATTGTTAGGTTTATTTGAGAAACCATGTTCATTTTAAACTTTCAAACAAATGTTGTGCACTTATTTTGTTTAAATATGGCATTTTTTCGAAAATATCGAAATATTTTATTTTGTACGAACAATTACTATTTTCGCAAAAGGTAGTATTACTGATATATGGCAGGTTAATATTATTTTTTCGATGGAATATGTGGGATATTTGTTTATGTACAGAAAAACAGCTACACCTGCCCAATCGGCAAACATTTTTCTAAGTCAAACGCTGTGCAAAGTCCACAGAACAAACATTGAGCGACAATTTCTGCTTACTTTCAAGCATTCTGACATATCGAATATCGCTGATTGGTTGCAGAATTCTTCAGAATTTATTGCCGTCAATAACTGTATTGCCTGCGTTCAAAGTTACAAAGTAACAAAGTACAGGTTATGCAAGCGGCCTCTCATATACGCGTACATGCAATCGATTCCTAAGCCCCCATTCTTGAAAGGCAGTCTCATCAAGGGTTTACGATGAAGTTTGTATTGTTTATAAAATTTTTGCGATAAACGAAATGCCGTCACTTGTGAGAATGTGTCGTGCTCCCCCAGCCCCTCTTGTTATTATTGTTGGCGTTATGTTTACGCATCGCGGCCATTGAACTGCAGTAGCACAGGTAAGGAGAAAGAGGCCCATGAGCAACAATAAGAAAAAGTAAATAAAACAAACCTCTGTAAAAAGCAATAAAAACGTGTTTTGCTTACAACAAAATTGGATAGAGAAAATATTGTAAACACACTCTGCAACTGAGTTGACCAGATATTTGGGAACAATTAAGACACTTAAATGGAAATTCCTTTGCTAATTGCCTCGTGTTTATAATATTGTTTGAAATACGAAACACAAAAAATATTAGTTTAACCAAAACTCTTGTTTAAATACAACGTATATGCAATAACAATAATAAGCATAACATGATCAATTTTTGAAACTTGTTGATGTACTAGATGTCTTTTACATTAACTTTTATATATAATATTGGATTATTTAACATAAGCCGCATATAAGGAACATAGGATTGCCTCAAATTCGGTGTCACTGCTCATACTTAGCTGTTCACTACTAACTGCTGATCGCGATTTCTCACAACTCACTGCTTAGACGACCGTTGACGACTAACTTACATATAACTGACTGCTGATCTTACTCTTCTTCACTAGCTATTCTACTGTTTGCACAAGTTGCTGTAGTCTGCTCTGAGGACGAGAAGGAATCTATTGCAGCTAACATATAACCGCCTTACACGGTAAAATAATTCAAATCTAACTTACCAACACTTAATAATGGTCGGCGGTCAAAAGTTAAGTGCTGTGAAAACAGCAGCTTCCTTTGTCTTTTTCAATTGCAACAAAGTTCAAAGAGGTACACAGATGCAAGGTTAATGAAAATAGTTATTGAAATAATATTGTATTTCAAAATATGTATACATTTAGAGCGCATAGTTGGAAAGCTATGCATTGTATGCTTTTATCTACTATGTATGTGTCAGCAATAATCACACACATCAAGCCCTAAAGCTTCACAATAGACAAATACGTACTTAGTTATAAAGTTCGCTATACAAACTGTTTTTTAACACACGTCAAACTGTTGAACTTTGAGCGCACACGACGCCCATGCCTGCACATATAGAGCTAATGATCGTGACCCTGATCAAAGTTAAACAACGTTCAACGGTGTCTGAGTGGGGGAATAGAACGGGCTATAGCAAAAAAAAAAAAAAAAAAAAAAAAAAAAATGGCTGCAGCTGAAGCTTCATGTGTAACACTTGCCACATAAGTAGTTCGGATTAAGACAATGAGGAAATCGTTCGCATAGCTTGATTGCGGACACGTTTGCACTTTGAACCTCAAACAGCCTATCACACAATTGCGTAAGTGGGAAAAGTATTGTGCCGACAACCGCAGCTGATTGAATAAATGACGAACTACTAGATAGCTGCTCGTATGTACATACATATGTGTGTATACATTTTCGTGCTAACATATGCATGCGCTATGTATTTTTTGTTTTGCCAAAATTAGAAAAGGACCTAGAAAGACCTTCAAACACAAGTATTAGATAATGATTTTGGCTATAACCACATGCGGCGTATGCGTAACGCAGAACACCAACAGCAACAACAAAATCTAGCATCCAAGGTAGCATGCTTTGAAAAAATCAAACTTTACATCTAGTTGAGAAAATGTTTTCACTTGAATTACTGCCAGAAGACTCGTTTCCACTTGAGTTGCTTTATCCACACAGAAAAAAGAGAGATCAATTTCCAAACACATCTTTTGAGAATATGTATGTTTTTATGCTGCAATTTTACCAATATATGATAAACTGTAATCTCTGGTTTTACTTTTTAGTATGGAACAGAAAATGAATATTCATTCAGTATCAATTTGAACCAAACCCATTTCCTTCTTCCCCTTAAAAATAAAGGGACTTGAACTGATTGAAAGAAAGAGCCATTTGATTATCATTTCCATTTAATTGTCAACTTCAGGAAATTCAAAATTCTAGCCTCTTGGGAAAGGTTTTAATTTTAATATTGTAGCTTATAATAACGAAATCATTCATTTTTATAATCTGTGCAAAAGCACATATTTATTTAAATATTATAATTGGATGAAAATTCGTGAAAAATTTAATAAGTTGATGCTTTAATTGAAAAATTATCATTTCCCCCCAAAATCATAATTGGACTTGTCGACCATGACAAGTTCAGCTATTTTTTCTTTCTGTGTGCCAATACATATTTATCAAGTGAAACTAATTTAATAGTTTAATTGAATTCCAACAACATCAGCACCAACAACGACTGTGTAATTACAATTGTAACTACAGGTTTAATCAATATTAAATGTTTTTCACAAACATACGACACGCGCATGCAAAGTGCGCGTTTTCCATTTTTATTGCTACGATTTTCATGGTTATTGTTGTACAACAACATTAGCTAAAAACCAAATGGAAAACAGCATAGAGATCATTGAGCAACGTGCAGTCTGCAATGCTTGAATAAACTTACAAATAATGACTGGAATACTATCAGTGCATCCACATACATATGTATACTACTTGTAGTAAGTATGTATATATTCAAATGCATATATATTCATGTGCATAGGTTTTTGTTTGTTTTTGTTTTTGTCTAACTCAAAGTATTTTCGATTTCCTCAACGAATGGGGAATCGACTCTATCAATAAATTGCAATTTAGTTTCCGAATTACAAAATCGTGAGAGAAAAAACAAGTAAATATTTAATGCGCAACTAACATAGGCGTTGTTTTCTATCTATGTATATGTACATACGTGTATGTATGTACATATTTACACAGAACCCGCCATTCAGAGCAAAATCAGCGAACGACCACGTCATGAGGTGGCCAAAGAGAAACACGTCATCCAAATGCCAGCGAAACAAACAAAGCCTGAATGTTGGCGGTTGTTACCTTGGTACCTTGAGCGGTATTTTTTTAAAGACTTTGCTTTTCAATCAAATTTAATGACCGAAAGTAAAATAATGGAAAGTGGAAAAAGTGTAACAAAAACGTATAAGCTCATATCATTAAGATTAAATTAAAAGATGTTCCAATTGTTAATCCAAATTTATATATATATACATACATATATGTACATATAAAATAGCAATGCCATATCATGATCAAAACAGCAACCAACTAAGCGATTGTCCCTTCACTGAGGTTAGTAATCATTATACGATCAATTCTGTATGTATTATACCGCCGACTTAGGTTGTTGAATAGATTCGTGAATTGGACCACTTTCTCGGTACCTGAAATCCATCCTTCAAAACTAAAATGATTTATGTAAATATATCTTTTCGAACATCAAACAGTAAGAACTCGGTAAATCTATTGTACATAAGTAGTTTTTACCGACTCTTTTATCTGAATTGTACAATAAATTTAATCAAAAGAAAATATATCAATTTATTTTTTAATACAAATATTATACTTCAACCCTGGGAAGCTTCTATTCTGGGTTTCCAACCGTTTCGAATTTACTTGAAATGACAATCCCATAGAATTTCACACTTTAAACTTTATAACTTAAAAGTTATAGCATCTTGAATCTGATGGATGTGGACATATTTATTTAGAGAACGTGCACTTAAGTGCACTTTTTTTCATTCTCAATTCACATTTCAATTTGTAATAAATGGCTGTGTAAATTAATAGTTGGTTGTAAAACAAAAACAAACTCGGGACGCGCCATTTACGATTGCACTCGACATGCTCTTCTCTCTGTCTCACCCAGTCGGACAAATGGGACTAACAAAATCATCGCATGACTGTGTCAAAGTCCAAAATAAAAATAATATATTTTTTGCAAGCGCACACGAAAAACGAGAAAAATACCTAGCAAGTAAAATTGAAATACAAATTCAAAAATGCTTCAATATTTCGTTCATTGAAAGAAAAAGACGAGAAAGAGAAAAAAGAGGCGAACAAACACAGTCAACATGTGGGGGCGGCAAATTTAAATAAATTTGATTATTGCACTCGCCAGCAATGTTGTGGCATGCGAAGCAGAGAAAGAAACAAAGGAAGAGAGGCCCCACACATTTGGCGCTCATTTGCACTCGCTCATTTTGTTTGTTTGCTTTGTATACCCTATACCCAAAGGGTAAAAGGCCATAACTGGTCTTGTGAGAACGTGTGTAACACGTAGAACCAAGAGCATATGGAATTAATATAAATGTCGCAGTTCTTAAAATTAAAATTATTAAAATCTGCAGCCCGATGCAAAACTATGCAATTGAGACAGTACAATAAAAATTGTATTTACGTTCGTCTCATGCAGAATTTAGTTTTTCAAATATAATTCAGATTAAAACATTGGGTGCAGGGGCTTTAAGAATCGTTCTCGTGTGACTATAACGTTCTACTCATTTTTTTTTTGTCTGAGAAGTCAGACAGCAAGTGTTTGTGTGTGTGTGTGTGTGTGTGCGTAAGCACAAATGAAAAGAGTTAGGCGGCGACAAATGTGACGGCGTGCTAAAATAAATGACCTAGACAAGCATGTGTAGCTTAGAGTGACCATCGTAGAGTTGAGAAGAGCACGTGCTTTCAAAGTGAAAATTTTCCATATCAACAACATTGGCAATGATCATGCAAGTGGGCCGTTTCTAACTAAATTTGCTGCTTAACGGGTAGGTATTAAAGACCGCTGGTTAGAAACCGGTTAGAAAATCTTTCAACAAGCTCTTCAAAGTCGTGACTGAAAACAAAAGCAGGTGAATGTGTTTGCGCCCGTGTCCGTTTGGGTACTGACTTTTTGTAGTTGTACTCTGCTGCCTGAAAAATATAACGTGTTTCGTAAAACGAGATATGACGAGATTAGCAGTGATACGAGTATTTAAATATGTGAATACTTGGATTTAATTGCTTTCGTATTTTTTTTTTGCAAACATCATGCCCAAGTTTATAAAATCCTTTGACAAGTAGCTGGAAAATTGCCCGTTCCATTGTTAAGGTACATTTTTTCATAAAAATATTTACATTATGTATAACTTCAACAGCTCTTATCGGTCTTAAACGATGGCTGAAATTGTTCACTGTTGAATGCATTTTATCATTAAAGCAAGTAATTTGTCCTTAAATGTGATAATTTTTAAGTAAGTATAACATATGTGGGTATAACAAGTAAAAAAGCTAAAGTCGGGTGTCCCGACTTTGAAATACTCTGTACATATGTTTAGAATAATTATAGAAATTAGAAAAAGAGAATTAAAAAAAATTTTTTGATCGAGCAGCGCTGCAGCAGCAAATAGAGTATGTACATCTGACGTTAAGCTTTTCCTCAGAAAGTGTAAAAAAAACATAACCGGTATCTGCAATCTTCAACAAAAAAAAAAAAAAAAAAAAATTGAATACCCGCATTATACGTAAATATGTGCATACTTCAGATCGTGGTTATTACATATTTTCTAACGCCCCTGTACCTATTTGTATGGACATTTTACAACATGGTCACCCTTTTGCACGACCCATCGTACTGTTTTAAAAAACAATGTACGGTAGAAAGAGATGGGAGGACCCAACGACAGCTGCTTCACTGATACGATGCTGTTGCATTTGCCTACATACACATACATACATATGTATGTATGTATGTATGTTCAACCGAATACGAAAAGTAACGGTTTTTGTGCAAACTGTTGAAGCAGCACGCGCTTCCAAAAAAAAGGGTGGCGTCCATGGAATGCCACTAAAGCAAAAGCCATGTCAACGAAACGAGCATAAAAAGAGAAAGAACAGGATGGGCGGGCGTAGGGGGCAGCCCTGCGCTGCGGCAGTCGAGGCTAAAGCACCGATGACATCGCGTGACTATTTTTATATGCCACACAACATGCCACCAATAACAACAACTACATCTACAATTGCTCGGGTGAAAGAAAAGCAGAAACTACAGCAATGCAAAAGGAAAACCGCCAGAGCCAGACACAAAGTTGCACCAACACAGTTCAGAGCGGGGTGGGAATGGAGACGTGTGTGTTTGTGTTGCTATTGCCACCGCCTCCGTGGCACGTTTTTCTTTCTTTGGCCATTTGGTTATACCAGCTGAAAATCGTATGAGTTTCAGGGGAAATGTTGTACCTAAAACAAAAGTAAAACATGCGGCGAAGAGAGCGCCACGAAGAGAGTGAGAGAGAATGAGAGAGTTCGCCGGTTGCATGCGTGCGAGTTGACTGTACAAAGGCGGCACTGGACGAGAGTCCACGGCCCCATCATCCAGTGGGGGCCAAACGATATGAAAGGTCAAAGAGCAATTTGTTTACATGGCCGGATGTTGGGCTAAATGCTGGGTATTGGTACATGGTGTTGGCCATGAATGAAATGTACACCGGCAAAATAAGACAGGGGGAGAATTTAATGCGTATTGCAATTTAATGAGAACAATGCGGCAAACAATCCTTTTCAGATACGTTTCATGATTTCCAATAAAACGGAAGTTGGAACGAAGCTATTGGAACCATACTATTAGCACTATATTAATTTAAAAAATGCGAATGTATATAATATAAATATAGTGCTGTCTATTCTCAATGTAATTGAACAATCTTCATGGAGAATATTTAATGAACTTGAAGTATATCCACATTAGATAACTCAAGCCACTATTATCTGATTTTTAATCTGTACCACTTACAGTGCAAGTACATGTGAACGTGTGCTTTACGTAGCACTTAATTTAAAGTAGCACGGCACCTGAAACTGCTTCCGGCCACAACAAAAGCCGCGCCCTAGAAAACACCTCATACATAGTCATTTAAAATGCAACAGCACTTGCAGCACAGTCGCCAGTACGAGTAAACGTACTCCGGCCAGTCATCAGCTCAGCTGGTCGCGAACGCCACAACAAGAACAGATGACACACCAGCCTGACCCCCTTTCCCAACCAACCAACTGCTGATAAAACTCGCATGATTTTCAGTTGGTATAACGGACACAGTGAGTAAGCGCCAACATGGGAGAGTGCGAGAGCAGCCGACACGCGCAAAACATCCACGTGCAACGACTATAAGTAGGAGAAATAGCAAAAAGAGAAAGAGCGAGAGAGAGAGTGGGCGGCATGCCAGGTTATTGCGTGTATTTTTTTAAAATCTAAAAATGAAATCTAATTAGAATTCAAATCAACAACCGTTAGCATTGAGCGTAGGTGTACGTCGGTAGACTGTTTCTACACATATACTCTATACACACACATAGCTAAGTAAACATATATTGTATACATATGTATGTATGTATTGTAGCTAAAAATACGCACAGCAGTGGCAAAATGCAAAATATATACATACATACATAAGTACATACAATGGAACAATGGAAAAATCCAAAGAGTAACAGAATGCGCCGCTGCCGCTGCTACAGCCGCCGTCGCTGAAGGTCGTTTTCATTCAAAAGCAGCAAAAGGCGCGCGGACTGATTAGCTGACCAACAAGAAAACCTACACCGACACATACATTCATACATATGTATATACATATATACTCATCAGGCATTTGTAAATTGAGGCAAATGGGGGAAGTCCAATGTTTCCTTTGCAAGATTGAAGGCAGAAAAAATCAATAAACAAACGCGGGGCTATCAGAAGTCTTGTTACCATTAGCAACATTGCATAATGCAACAAGCAGCGGAAACTCTCAGACGAGTAGTCGAGTGCAAGCGAACTTGCGAAACGAAATTGGGTCAATATTAACATTAACTGTTTATTGTTGCTACGGCTTTGAATGATTGCTGTTCAGGTGTGAAAATTGAGGAGTGCATGCCTATTATAATCACGAAAGGTCACTTGCATTTACAAATTACGCCATTAAGTACAAAGTTTTGATAAGCCATTGTGGAAGTGGTAGATGAGATTAAGCTTCGAACTATGTAAATGCCAAAATAGGGAGGTAGTAATGGAATTGGAAACGAATATGAAACAGTTAACCACCCACGTACTATAGATGGGCATTTGTCGGCTTATCTCAACCCGAAAGACGATGGTCACGATGCGGACACTTAAAAAAGCACTCACGACCGACGATGCTTCATCAGATGATCAAAAATACAACCTTAATGCCACATAAATTTGCAAACTAAAATATAACACCTAATTCTGTTATTACACGGTAGATTGGTTCCTAAAAAGTCGTGTAAAAAAACAAACGCAAAATGAATCGTGCTAAATGGAATAAAGTCGTGTAACCATATATACAATTTTTAATTTTCAAACCGTGTTAAATCAAAACCGTGTAAAAACAGAATTAGGTGCAATTTATTTCCCTTATGGGTTAAATTAATTGACATTACTATTTTATGAAATAAAATCTGGAAGTGCTATTGAAATACGATATGGGTATATCGCATTGCCCAATTTGAGCTTTCATTTTGTGCATAATTCATTTATTAAGGTATGTAATGTTCCTAAAAGTCTGTGTAGCTTATTTTCATGTTCACATAAACAACTTTTTCTGATGAAAGAAAATGTAAGTGTATTATCGAATAATGTAGTTTTCCTAATATATTTGATAGTATTCTTTATATGTTTTTCCGTGGGCGTGTTTTGTGCCTTTTTTAATCAACACGCACGAAATTAGAAAATCAAACATGAACACGCGTGAGCACGCACGGGGTCATACCAATCTTAACCATGTGCTACTTTCTGTGTCATTTTGATATCTAGGGGTGTACGATGCTCTGCGACGCCGGCTTTTGCCTCACAATAAAAAAGAGAGGAAGAGAGAGTGAGTAAGAAAGGGGAAGAGCAAGTGCAGTTTACGTCAGCTGAGCGGCATTAAGTTCAACAAATACGTCACGTTAGTGTATGGGACAGAGCAAACAGACACTAACTTTAGTTGCAACTTACCTAAGGTATATGTAGGTATGTAGTTGGCTGTACGATTATAACAATAAAATTGCGTCGTCTGTGTTATTGAAGTGCCGTTAGTTTTCATATGTCATCAGAGAGCCGAGCGCAGTTTGCATTTACCGCAATTGTTGACGATGAGTAAAACAACGCGAGCGATGTCAAGAAGAGAGGAAATATAAAATAAAGAACATCAAAATTAATTATAATTAAACATTTAAGTAAAGACGCGGGCGCGTTTCATGGCTTTATTCAACACTACGCACACACATACGCGATTATGTAAAATGACGTCTTTGCTAATAAGAATTTTTTCAAATTGAATATCTTTAGTAGGGGAGCGTCGGTTTCCAACACACACGCACACATACATATACATCAGCCGACGTCGCTGCAACCACATTGTGCACGCTTTGTTCATGAGAATTTAACCAATTGGCTGCCTTTTATTTATAAACTTTCGCATTAGCCAGTACTGCGCTGCGTTTTTCTCCTTATTTTTTTTTTGTTTTTAGCTTCGCGATAACTTTCACAAAACGCACACAAGCTTACATTTTTGCGTTGCGCTTTTTACTTTTGCCAACTTGCTAGCACACACACAAACACGAGCACGATTTTGGCACACACCAACAACAATACACACACAGTGGAAAAAATGCTTACTTACACACACAGCTAGTCTGGAGATTTTGCTTTAAATTGCGTTTTAGTGCTTTGTAGTATTTTTGTTTCAATTTGGCGCCCGCATGGGTTAAATTCTTTAACTTATTAGCTTCACGACAGACAAAAACGCCGCGACACGACGTTCTCAACTCACGTTGAATTTGTTTCTGATACGTGTATGAAATTTCGCTGTCGCTTTTGCCACGAATATTTTCTCCTCATGGTCGCGGTGCTAACACGCACACACACTTTGGCCAGCTCCCTCTCGCGGCGAATACAGTTTTTTATTTACATACATATGTGTGCCTGCAGCTGCAGCTGTCATTTAAAAAATTGTGATTTATTCAATTGCTTTTTTAATGAGCAGTCTAGTATTGGTAAATTAGTAACACCGTAATTATTGAATTAATGTTAATTCATTTGTTGTGTTTTAAAATCGCGCTCATGCTCTCATAAAACTTTAGTGTGTTACGCTCCCGCTCTCAATTCATTGCTGGTGGCGTGATCTGGACAGCGCTGCCAACTCGCTTCTAATGGGGAAGTATTTTAATTTCCACTTATGGTGTTGCCAATAGTTCGTATTTTCTGAACGGTCTGGCAACGGACATTCATTTCGTAGCTCTTACCTTTAAAACAGAACATTACTTTTCAAAATTATTATTGGTAGCTGCGAGTGCGAGATAAAAGCTAATGTATATAAACGCACAATAATTTCAAGAAGAAAATCCAAAACATTGATCATTTTTCCCAGTTGCAAAGATACACATATGTACATATGTTTCGATCTTTATCGTCCAAATCAGCCCTCTCATAGCGATCTGTTCCGGTAGCGTTACAATTAGAAAAATTATTTTTAATAAAAGTCAAAGTTGATTTGTTATTTTTTGTTTTATTTGAGACATGTTTTCACTTTTTAAAATGTTTAATATGCGTATTATTGTATAAAAAAAAGACAATCAGTCTTTGTACTTCTGCAATTGTGATATTAATTCTTTCTTCATTTTGTTTCCCCCATCAGATGTACATAAAGAAATGCAATTTATAACTATGTACGAAGGCGTTGTTTATTCATTTTGGTTGTAAGTACCTAAGGGCGGGGGTTTTTACGTAAAATTCTCGTTCTTCTCATTTCATTTTGCTTTGTTTCGTTTGTTTTTTAATCGATACTATTTTGGTTCAAGTCCTTGTGTTCTATGTACATATTTAAACTAATTATACACTATAAATGTCTAGTTTGTGGGTTGTTTGTTAATTGTTTTTCTCTTTTCTCCATTTGTTTGTTGGTTTTTTAGTTTTTCAATATATTTGCGAATTGCTAAAGCAATTTCTCACTTAAAGCCGAAGATACATACATAAATAAAATCTCATATAAATGCCGGGGGCCTCTGACGAGTCGGCCACTATGTGTCTGTGTGTGTGTGTGGGTGTGTGTGTGTGGGTGTGGGTGTGTGTAAGTACATGATTTGTTGATCTGCTGGTTGTGTTTATCAATAAATATTTATAGAAAAGTCCTTACACACTAAAATAAAACATTACATACATACGTAGCTGCTAGGCAGGCGAGCATAGCAGCTACTATATATAGAGATTAACTAACAGGCATACACATACACATACAAATATATAGATATATATCTATAGTATAGATACAGATACAAGATACAGCTACAGTTACAGTTACTGGCTATAGGCTATTGATAATATTCTAGATGCTACAGGAACTATTTCTAATGCTAACTCGTAAAGTTGTAGCTCCGCATCGCCCGACCCGGAGTTACCAACTCTACCTTAATGTTGGCCGTCGCCGTCACCTTGGTGGTGTTGGAGTCCGAGTGCGTCGTCTCCACCGTCACCTCCGGCTGCACCACAATGCTCTGCACCTCTGGCGGATAGTTGGGTGGCAGCTGAGCCGCCTTAAGGTACGAGGGAGGGGGCGCATGGGCCCCCAGTCCATAGGAGGACTGTTGACAGGGTGGCTGATGTTGATGCTGCTGTTGCTGTTGTTGCTGCTGTTGTTGTTGTTGCTGCTGATAGTTGATGTTCATGTTGTTCATGTTCAGGTGGCTGGTATCGTTGGGCATTTGTATGGAGGAGGAGCTGGACTTCCAGGATTGCGGCTCCTCGGTAATTGTGGTCAATGAGGGGTCATTGATGTTGATCTCCTTGTGGTAGTGATGGGCCTTCTGGCAATTGTTGGAGGAGGAGTTCCGGGAGCTGCGCGATCCATTGACCACAATCGTCTTGTTCGAACGCTTGCTGCCGCGCGAGAGGACCGGTGAGGGCGTGGATATGCGATCGGGATGCTCGAGTGGCACCAACTCCGCCTCGGGACCCAACATGGTCAGCAGTATGGGAAAGACGACGAGACTGTTGCAGGCGCCCACGCAAAGCACGACCAGCAGCAGCCAAAAGAAATGCCGTATCACGAACTCAAAGGGCGATGTCGACAGCATAAAAACGGCCACGCCAGAGGTCAGCATGCCGTGCACCAAAGGACCCATTGACAATTGCATGGCCAGATGAACGCGGCGCGTACGATTCCCCACCGAAGTCATGAAACCCTGAGTATAGAAAAGACAACCACATTAGCAATACAACTCAGAAGCGACGCTTCAAAGCAAACCTACCAGCGAGATGTGAACGTTGAAGCAAAGAATCATTCCCACGCTGAGAATGAGGATGACGGCGGGAATGGCCGACAGCTTAATACCCAAGAGCGTCATGGCGCCAAATATCTGAGCCAGAGAGGCCAGCACACTGCAGACGACCAGGACCGCGGCCCACACTGACAGGAGCAGCACGGAGACAAGAACCAAGGCCGCCAGCACTGAACAGGCGAGAATGAGCGCCAGCGAGGATCGCAGTGTCATGTACTGCTCCCAAAATATAAAGGGTATGCCTGGAAAGAAATCATCAACAGAGATTAGCTAAGACTCAAGAAAGAAGGAGCAATATTAGATTAGAAAAAGAGTAGAGGGAGAGATATAGAAGCAAAGAAATGATTTCTACATACCCGATGGATAGTTGGGTAGTCCTGCGGCCTCATACTTCACACTCAAATCCCGAATGTGACCAATGAGCGCTTTGATCTGCGACGTGTCCGTCAGGCCGTGCAAGTAGAATGGCATCTGAGCATAGACCAGCGGCAGACTCTTGGGTATTTTCAAATCGTACTCGGACGGCACATGATAATACTGACGCGGTTCCGGATAAAGTTTGCCCTAAAAAGAGAAGTCCTGTTAGCACAAATCGACTTTTAAATTTAAGGTTTTTCGACCTACCTGCGATGCTCCATAAGCGAAGACATCATTTGTTGCCCAAGCTGACAAATAGTTGTAGAAGGCCTTAGGATTAATAATGCCATCGCTGTTAACCAAACGATTTTGCAGCACCAGGTTCTTGTCAATGGGGTTATCCACATAGCCGGTCTGCACGATCAGCTTGTAAGCCAAAATGGCGTCGCTGCTGGCGTTCTTGTGCCAGCTCTCCTGCGTGAGACGACCGGCTCGCAGCTCATCGTCGAAGATTCGCTGCAGATTCAGGAGCCAGTCGCGGAAGAGCAGCAGCCAGAAGTCCGGCAGGCCCCCATTATCGTTCTTGATAACATGCGGCACTCGCACAAAGGCGTCGTGATACTCCTTCAGGAGAAGCTGCTGCGTTGGATACTCGAAGTTGCCTTGGGTCACGGCATACATGCTGTAGAAGCCAAAGAGTCGCGACTGTGCGTCCAGGAACTTGTGCTCGTTGCTGTTCTTAGGCACCAGGTCTATAAGATCGAGACCGTCCTGCAGGCGCGTCGATGCATACAGGCTGAAGATCAAGGCGCTGAGGAAGCCCATGACTGCCAGAAACTTAACCCAGCTGCGCATCAGAAACGGAGTGTAGTACTTGTAGGCGAATTCGGAGAGAGAAAAGCTTGGCAGACTTGTCTGGCTCTTGCCCCCATTCGCCGCACACTGCTCCAAGAGCGGATCTTGCTGGGGCTGTGGCTGTGGCTGCTGTTGGGCTAACGCCGCCCGATTGTTGTTACAGTTTTTGATGGCTGATCGTCCGCTCCGCGTATTGTTATAGCGCGAGCTGCTCGTATTGTTGTTGTTGTTGTTGTTCATTAGGGTAACAGGTAAGATGGCAGGCTTCTCCTTCCACACAGGGAAACAGCAACAAAAGATGTCCGCCCGTCCTGCCGTGCGTCGTCGCAAGTCCAGTGAAATCATGGCCGGAAAGACCAGCAGGGCAGCTGCCAAATTGAAGCACATAACGATGGCGGCCTGCAGGCAAAAGACTTTCAAGGCCGGCACCGGAATGAAGACGGCCGCGAAAAAGGAGCCAGCTGTGCTGCAGGCACTGAACAGGATGCTCGGCCCAACCTTCTTTAATATCAGCTTGGTCTGCTCCTTGCGATTACTCTCAGCGTACGCCGCAGTCAGCATAAATATGTGATCCACACCCAGGCCGAGGGCCAGGAAAGGCACCACTTGGGTGCTGGCCGCATTGAATACGATGCCAAGTAGAGCGCACAGGCCCAAGCCCGCAGCAGTAGAGAATCCAATCAGTAGCACTCCGGCCACGCCCACGCTGCTCTGCCCACGTACAGGATCGCGCCAGCGAAGAAGCGTACAGAACGCATATAGAACCGTTGCCGTCACACCAATAACAATACTGAGAGCACTTGGGTTTGAGAACTTGGCTAATATGTCATCCAGTGTGGCTGAACTGAACACATAAATGTCGTAATTGTGTGCCACCCTCGGCTGTTTCCGCAGCAGCTGCTCCACTTCCTTTGAGAAGTTGCGCTGCCAAGCGTTAAGCACCTCGGCGGCCTTCTCCTGCGTCCACCCAATGTGATGAACCTTGTAGTTGTCGTTCCACAGATCGTACATTTCCTTCTCAGTCATCAGCTGGACCACCGTCTGCAGTGCCTTGGCCTTCTTGAGATGACCGCTGCGATTGCGCAGCGCCCCGCCGACAATCAGCTCCTCCGGCCAGTGCATGTACTTGGCCGCATACCCGTAACAGCCACCGGAGAGCGCAGCACCCACATCGGGCGGCTGTTGGCTGTTCTTGTTGGGGGCCGTCGACGGGCAGAGTGGATTGGCCGGGTTCAGGCAAGGCTTCTGCGTATAGCCGGTGGTAATAGCCGCGCGCTTCATATACTGCTCCACGGTGTCGAAGTCGAAGCTGATTTTCTGATCGGACATTTGCTGCTTCATGGATTGCACGAGACTAGAAGGATTAAGCGTGCTCCACGTGATGCGTTGATTAAGGCCACTGCGAATACAGAAGCAAATGGGAAGAGAGTTCAATTAGTCCAATAGCTCATTAACTATATCTGTCGTTAGCAGGGGGATTATCAATCGAGAAATAGGTGTAAGGTAGCACTATTTTTCTGGATTACTTCAACTACTATTTAAAGATATAACTAGTCTAAGGATAGTAACTGCCTTTCCTTTCTTACACCAATCAGCATGGCTACTTACGGTATTTGTACGGGAAATTCCGGTCCCAGCAGCTGACTGCCCTCCCAAAAGCAATCCAGTGGCGTAATTATGGAGCATGGTATTAAATGCTTAAAGATCTGCTCAATGAAGTAGTGTCCTTCGAAGCTGGGCGTAGTTGGAGAATTGCACATGTCTCGTAAGCCCCATTCTGTGTCGAACATGTGCACCTTGACCGCCGTCGCCTTGACGAGCACATCTAGATGGGAGAGCAACGCCTGTGGATGCAGCACCGATGCATTGGGATCGTGGGCCGTTTGTATGATCAGCTGATGCGTAGATGACTCATCCTCTCCAATGGTTTTTTGCGTGTACGCTAGCTCCGATTCCAGCCGCCCACCCTCCTGTATCCACAGCTGGTGCACCTTCGAGTGTATCTGTGCGCTCTTCAGGCCCACACAGAATGTGCTGAGCACCAGAATGGCCACAAAGAGCACCTTGCCCGCATGCTTCTGCACCGAACTGCCGAGCGTTTCGAGGTGGGATTGGAATACTGAACGCAGATAGATCGCCGTGCGATTGCCACGCGCCTTGCCCTGTGGGTGACAATAGAAAAAGATGGGCGAAAGATTTCGGTTGAGTTTCTGCATTCGTTTTATTCAGTATTAGCTTTTTATTTCTTTGTGGTCGAGGGAGGCCATAAATAACGCATTAAAATTATAACGAAACAGCGTGTGGCCCGACGCAGCCATATAATTTATGTCAGACGTGCACGGCCGCGCAATGAAGCCATCCCATCATCATCATCATCATCATCAGTGCTGCAGCAGCAGCAGCAGCAGCAACAACAACAACAACACGGACGCCTTTGCTGGAGCAGGCCATAATCGTTTGCTTGGCAATTGGAATTGGGAAGCGCCCAGGCTTGGCCCGACTCTCTGGCTTTCTGGCTTTCTCGTCTGCCACGGAAATCAAGCTACAAAATAATGAGGCTCGCGCTAACATCTCAATCGGTGCTTAGCACAGTGGTATGCAGGCCAGCGAGTACGAAATGAAAAATCAACCGTTGAAAGAAGAGCTTTGCAGGGGTGTGAGGTGAGGGTGAGAACGGAGAATAGGTTTCTTTAAGCATGGATTGAAGCTGTTGTTATTAAGCTGTGGAATTATTATTAAGGTGTGGAATTATCTCTGATATGGCTCCAATAACTTGCAGGCCTGCAGACCAACAACAAAATAAACTGGACACAATTTAGGCTAGCAGTGTTAAGCAAACAATCTCTTATTTATTTTCTGTTGTTGTTTATTTTCTGTTTTAGCAGATTTTTAACAGAACCTGTTCATGCTATGTTATGGACACAGCTTCAGCAACTGTTAAAACAACTGTTATCACCCCTGTAATTAAGACTGTGAATGTTCAATTGTGGGCACGGTTTTGGAGCAATTGTGTTTTGTCCGATCAAAGCTTGGCTATTTCTCTTTGTACAAAAAAGTTAACAACAAATAGGAAAATACTATTTATTTATTATTATTATTTATTTCCTGTTTTAGCAGAATACGAACAGCCAACTTTAAACATCTGCTCATTGTTGTTGCCTATGTTATGGCCACAGCTGCAGTATCCGCTAAAAACAACTGTTAGAGTCTCTGTTATTGAGACTGTGAATGTTAAATTGTGAGCACAGTTGTGAAGCGATTGTTGTATTTTGCTTTCGATATTTATCTTTTCACAAAGAAGCTAACAACAAATAGAAAACAGTTTCTTTCAAATGCTTCAATTAAATTAAAAATAAGAAATTCTGCCCCTTGCGTGGGCTCGACCCACTGTGCAGCAACAAGAACAAGAAAGGGGACGGCGCGCCCAGCTTACAAGCATTCCATTCAATGCAGACTTTGCAGAAACTCGCGAGACGACATCGACATCGTCATCGTTTGATTCCTTTTGTTTTGATTGCTACCCAACGATTTTTCCGGCGAGTGAAAATGCTTGATGGCGAGTGAAGAGCTAAACTCTTTTGTGGCTGCTTTTGGGAAACGCTTGGCGTTTGTTGAAAATGACTTAAGTGGCATAGACGGCGGCGTCATCGTCATCGACATCGGCATGCACAAATGTCATGGGCCTTATTGTTGAGCAGGCCTTTTATGACTACCGTTAAGATACGAATAGAGGCGTTGACTTGGAACGCGCGGCAGTTGGCCATAAATTGTTGTTGTTTCTTTCTGTTTAAAGCCAACAACGTCTCTATTTGCTTTGTTGCTGGGGGCGCCTTTTTGAAGTTATGCGCGGAATGCGTTTTCTATGGCCATAAGACTTCCTGCACACACAACACACCCTCGCACACACATACGCAGAAATGATTATGTACGTGTATGTATGTTTGTATGTTTAGCATTTTGTTTATGTGAGTGTGCCGCCTTCCTTGGCATTTCCGCAAAACTTCAAACGGACTGATCTCGCAGGCAAATGTCGGCGGCGACTTTGTCGCCATTAATTAAGTCATTGATGGCGACATTAACGATGCTGCCCCGTTCTCGATCGCTGGTGGCGGTGGCGGCGGCGGCAACTACATTTTAAAGTGCAAACAAAAAATTGTTGTCGGTTGCGCCTGCGCCGCATGTGGCAATATGTTCGTGGAATTTTTTCCTTTTTCCAACAACAAACATCGTTGCCTTACACACTATTGGCTTTTCTTGCAACAAACAACAAGACATCAAAACAAAACATTTTCAGTGCATGAGCTCGGTTCGGGGCTGTACAAGAGATATCACAAATTCTTGGAATTTGTACACACTGGTGTGTGTGTATGTGTGTGTGTGTGTGTGTGTGTTGCCGCCTATCCAAGTTATGTTGACCGCGGGCCGTTTAAAAATAAACTTTATCTAGATTTCGCATGCACTGCAATGCACCCCAAACTGTAAGCGCTGTAAGTCTATTGAGCCATCAAGCGTGGCTGCGCAGATGCGGCTGCTGTTTGTCTGTTAACGCTTGTCAGCAGCAGTTGACTGTGTGTGTGGTTGTTGCTACGTTTATGCCTTGCACGAGAGCAGAAAATCCCTTCAAGCTATGGACAAAAAAGCAGTTTCTTTATTTTTTAATTTATTGTAATGTTTTTTTTTTTTAATAATCAATGCTTCATGTGCACACAATATTTGAAATTGCAGACGACAACTATAATTACAATAACAAATTTCAATTTCTTGATTTCGAATTTACGTGTGTTGGTTATTCGCATAAACTACGCATTTTTTCCTTTGATGTTGCCAATGTGACATGTCATCAATCTTCGTGTTGTTGCTGCTGCTGCTCTGCACGCACAACATACGAAAAATGTTGCTGCCAACAACAACATTTATGTATGCATGTACATATGTACAAGTATGTGTGCATTTCATGTTGTGTACACCCGCTCTCTCGCCTGGTGTGCAGCTGCAACTGTTGTTGTTGTTGCTGCTGCTGCTGTTGCTGCTGATCGTCGCATCGTGAGGAAATGTCACAAATTGATTTATGGGTTTGCTCTTTGCTGTTGTTGTTACTGTTGTTGTTGTTTGCGCTGCTGCTTCACTATTTCAAACGAAAATGTTACTAAAGCAGAAAATTGTGCATTTTCTTTGTGAAGACTAACGAACAACAACTTCATTAGAAATGCGCACTGCCTAGTCCGGACCGCCATCCGTATGTCCGTCCGCCTCTCTGCCCGTCCGCCTCTCTGCCAGCCACATCCTAATCCGCTGTTAATCCCACAGGCACAGTTTTGCAATCACTGCAGGCCTCAAACAGCCGCTGTGCGTAGCAAATGCCAAATGCTTCAGAACTGTCAAACAATCTTTTGGGATAAAAGGACATTGTTTAAAGATTTGGTGCGCGGGAGTGGAGGCCTAGAAGACTCAGCTCAGTGGCTAGTAGCAGGTGGAACGAAATGGTTCAATAAATGCATGTACATATGTAGACATACAAAATATATACAATATATATATACATACAAAATATATATAAAATATGTGTACAATATATCTTCAAACTCTCGATTGAAACATGATTCGTTTAATTTGTAATGAACACAAGCACTCTTTATATTTTTAAAATTCGGGGGCTGGCTGTTACGGGTAGGTCGTGTTTTTTCTGAAAAGAATTTATTAGTTGGACCACATCTGGAACTCCCCTTTTAAAAGACTTCTTCCAAACATTGCTTAATTTTAATTGAGTTTTGAAGCTCCCTAGTCTTACTGCTCTAAGATTGTTGTTGCCCTGTTCTTCGAAAGCTGAGTGATGGATCCAATTCTTCATATTTTCCTCATGTCTAATTTTTATCACAGCAATGGCAGTCTAATTAAATGCAATACCATGTGATCTTGCACGCACTAATCAATCAAAAATTGTTGCTCGGACTGACGGCAACCCATTCAAGTCACACGCACGCACGCGCACAAATACATAAATGTATCTGAGAGGGACTGGCACTCGAAGAACTCCCTCGGGGGCTTCGACTACTTAATTACAGGGCGCATTTAAAATACTATACCCATTCCATGGCACACAGTTGAAGAACGAAGCTATGAGTCGCTCGCCGGGCCACCAAATATGAAGGCCCAGTTATAAATTTCATCTATCTATATAGGTATATGCATATATAGTATACGAAACAAATCGAATAGAGTTTAGCATAAAATGAAATTCAATAAATTTCAATACAAAGGCAACGTGCCGATGTCAGAGACCACCCAGGCGAGGTAATAATAAAATGAATATACCCCATATATGTATATGTACATAAATATACAAACACATAGTATGGAAAAATATCTATACATACATTCATACATGTATATACAAATGCCAT
This sequence comes from Scaptodrosophila lebanonensis, assembly GCF_003285725.1. NCBI lineage: Eukaryota > Metazoa > Arthropoda > Insecta > Diptera > Drosophilidae > Scaptodrosophila > Scaptodrosophila lebanonensis. The sequence goes on from NW_022060529.1 coordinate 783,679, forward strand.
AAATGTGCGGTTTTCGTTGCGAGTCGATCTCGATGCTTTAAATGGACGGCGCTGTTTATTATTGAAAATTTTAACATATGTTTAAACTACACAGAAAATATTTAAGCGATTTATTTCCATTAAAAAGGTATTAGTTCATTTACCATATGTTTTAATAGGTTTTAAGCTCCAAAAGCGAGATGATCACGAGGAAATGCTACTGAATAGGCAATACATACTCGTAAGTAGGTCGGGGCTCACAAGATTATACAGCCTCACGGTCGAACTTCCCATTGACATCTTCAAGAGAGTGTTATATGTATGTGTGCATAAATATGGGTCAAATGTTGTCTTCTGGCCCGCCAATTTGTTTTCAAACAGACAAGTAATGTCTGACCAGAGCATAAATTTGCTCACAAAATCCATTCAATCCTTCAAGTAGGCCAAAAGATTTCACAAAAGAAGCTTCATGGCACACTTGTAGCATTCAACGATCGTTAAAACGCTGTTAAATCTGATATCTTGATTTAAAAAGTTGCGCCGTTCTTCTGAAGAAAACAAAAAATGCTTTTTAAAGCAAAGAAAACGGTCATTCTATAAAAAGTTATAGCATTTGTGTGATCATAATTTTTGCAATTTGGTTTCGTCACACTGTTACTCTTGTATGGAACAACTCTTCAAATAAAATGTAATCCCCTTGGAATGAAATAAGCTTTCGCGTTTAAGTTCAAATCAAAAATGTGAGTTATGCTACCATTTCCGGTCAGATTATTGACATTATTTCCACCGCGCGTTCATCTCTTTCACGTTTATTACTAACTACTCCTTGCCTCCGCTACTTCTAGTCTGATCTACACCCGCTCGCACTCAGACATCATGGACACTTGGTTCCCATGTCTGGCATGCAAATGTGGGTCGTAAAACTTGTAGCTCCCATTAAAGTTATATGCCCGTTGAAGGTGTTTCTGAATACGAAATTGCTTAAATGAAACATATGTTTTCGATATATATGTATGTACATATATACTATAGATACGTCTAATTTTTGTTTGGCCTATTCGAACTTTTTTGGACTTTTTATTTGCTTTCAAATGGAAGTTTATTTTATTTTTCAGCTTCTTGTTTGTATTTATTTTCAGGCACTGTCATTCATGCGGTGCCAGCTGTCGAGCGGCTATTTTTAGAGAATGTTTGGTAATTCGCACAGTGTAGCAGAAACGCTGCATTGGCCAGAGAGCAAAGAAATTTATGAATAATATCGGAAAACATAAATCGTCCATGAAAAGGCAAAGGCAATAAAAAACACGTAGAGAGCGATATCAAATATTCGAATAATTTAAACAAAACTGCCCAAAAAACTTGTCGAAGTCACGCCGAGCTGCAAATTGCAGATGTGCGCGTGATTTCTCTAGATAGTGGATGAAACAATAAGTTGGTTGTACCTAATAGATTGAAATTCTACTGCATGTAATGTGGTTAAAATCGCAACGGATTTTATTGCATTTATCAATTAAGATTTAAAAGGTCTTAACGATTCAGTATGGAAGCTGATGACGGCCATATTTTAATTCCGTTTCCGATTTTTTGCATTCTAGTATTCCTGCTGCTCTTTAATTCTTGCTTATTCGTTTAGAAGTTGGTTTGGTTTGTTTTTATTTCTTAGCCTTCTGTAGAGTGTAGAAAATTTTATTTATGAAAAATTCTGGAAACTTTTTGAGCAGTCAACGGTGAAACGAATGCTTTTCATTAAATTGAAGTCAAAAATTCACAATAAAGTGCCCAAAATTGATAATAAAAGAAACAAGCTTACGTCAGCACGCGCCCATCTCTAATTTATCTAAACTGAGCACACTGTGCGCACGTCACGCACACCCACACACACATACACAATAAGCATTGATGTATTGGATGCAGGCCGCCCGCATAAATGTTGCTGGCACGCAGAGCGCAGCATGAACGGAAGGCCACCCACTGGAGATTTTTTTCGTGTCATGACATTTGTAAATTAGTTACGCGCGCTATTTAAAACGTGGCAAGCGCGACAGCAATTGGAGGTGAATGCGGCAATTGCTGTTAAATATCATTAACATAGCGCGAATGTACATACGCGTACAAACTCGTATGTATGTACATATGTATGCATGCAGGCGGTTCACAGAGCGCCAGCAGTCGTGACTGGCAAAACGCTGGTGCCGTTTCAAACTTGCATAACATAACTCTTGTATTAAACAGAGACACTCACGCATACACACACGCTCTCATATTTATGTGCCCGAAACAACTTGAAGGTCATTGGGGCTGTGGAGTGATGCGAGCTGTGGGAAAATTTGTGACCCAACCGTATAGGATTACCGTTAAATGTGCAACCAAACCAAAATGTGTGCCAGGTGCAGAACAATAACAGCAAATGTTGTGCTTTACAGACCACCGACGACGTGTCCCGACGCAACGACACGCCAACACACATGTGTGAGAGAACAAGCGAGCGAACAGCCGTCGGAGAGCATGCGCACCCACACAAAACTTTTACCCGTGTACTCGAAGGATTGAGATCTGTAACAAGCTCTCTCTTTTTTTCTGTCACTCATCATTGCTGGTGTTGCTAAGTGTTGCTGATACATGTTGCTGATGAATTGCTAAATTGAACAACTTTTTATGCATCTGGAGCTCATAAAAAAGAAAGCGTGGGCGTTTTTAGCTGCATTGCAGCAACTGCCAATAAAACTTCAGCTGTCATAAAAGTGCTGTAATAATTCTACGCTTAACTTCACCTGCCTGTGCCAGCGCCTGCAACATGTTTCGTTGCCTGCACGCAGCCAGACACACACACGCACACACACGTACATTGTTGATGATGTTGCTGCTGTTGCTTTTGCTTTTAACAATTTAATTTCTTTATTATTTTCATACGAAACGGCAACTCTTACCACACAGCCAGGCAGGCAGGCAGCCAGGCGGCAGGTAGACGACAGCTCGGCTCAGGTCGCCGTTGCCGCCGCCACCATTGAGGCACAGGTACACATGCACTTAGATATCGAGACCCGAACTCGAGCCCTATGTTTCTGCTGTCGCTGTTTTTGCTGTTGTTGCTGGCCCGTTCGTTGTCTGTCTGTCCATTAACTGCTTTTTCAGTGAATTCCGTGATTATTGCTTGAATGTTTCTTTCCGGTACGATGTTGCTAGTGCTCTCTCGCTCTCGTTCGTGTTGGCTCTCTCTCTCTCTCTCTGTCTGTTGCTGTCTCTGATGAGGCTTTGGGCCTGGCTCGCACCAGGCCCAGTCGCAGGCCAATGTCACTGTGTTTTTGCTTTTGTGCCTTTTAGTTGTTGTTGTTGCTTCTGCTTTTATCTACGTTCGTATATACAATATAGATATATATTTTTTCTCTGCCCTGCCGGCTGGCCGCGTGCTGTGTGGTCGAGTTAATGTCTTCATAATTCTTTTGATTTTTTACGTCTTACGTTCGTCGTCTCTGAGTCTTCGTCTTCATCTTCGTCTTGGTCGTCGTCTTCATCGTTCGTCGGCACGCTGATGAAGACAATAACAGTTTTATGTATGTACGAGTATGTTTGGCCGGCCGTGGTCTCGCTGACGGCCTAATGAAGCCATGACTATGGCTGAGTGAAAAACACAGTTCGAGCTCCCTTTGCTCTCGGTAGTCGGATCGTCAGAAACAGAGTCAGAGCCAGAGCCGCATTGGAAGTGAAGTTGTATGTGTGCGGCAAGACAAGGCCTACAAAAAATTGAGCTGTCAATTGTTGGCTCCGTCATGTGGGTGTTATGTGGGGCACTGGCTGCTCGTGTGAGTGTGTGTGATTGGGTTTGAGGAATTTTTTGTGGTTTTCGTTTTAATTGGGGTGACATGCACGACACAAATGGCACAACAGAGTCAATTCCAGACCTTTACATTCGAATCGGAAAGCTGTTATCGAGAGAGACGCGATTAAATCTTAAAACTGGCAAACAGTTTTAAAATAAAGGTTCCTGATATTTGAAACTACAATTTCTTTAATAAATAGGGCTAGTTGTTGTTTAATAAAATTGTATCCGACTCCTTTATATATGAAGCTTATGTATTCATTTTTATCCTCAAAGTTCGACCATTTGTACGTCCTTGTTTCAATTAGTATTGCAGCTACAATCAACAACCTGGGTATGTAGATTTCTATTATCGATTATTATCTATTATCTATTAACTGAGAAGCTAACGAATAATAAGGCCCTGCTGCTATAAGGTCAATGGCTGACTGCATCCATTGCTTCTTATTTCTCGCTACCTAGTATATGTATATGCTTCCTCCCCCTCATGTCTCTGTCGCACAGCCCTCACACAGCCCTCGGCGAATGTTTAAGCCGGAAATGCTGTAGGCGTGAGATATCTTTATCTCAACCACGTCGACGACATTGTTGAGCAGCCTTTCTCAGCGCTTCTCGGAAGTAGTCGAGCACTTGACCCGTTCTTGTTGTTGTTGTTGTTGTTGTTACTGTCGAACAATTTATGCAGGTATATACGTACATACATATGTACATACATATGTACATACATAAGTGTGTATGAATGAGTCTCACTGGTTTGCCGCTCCTCAACTGAAACGTGTGTTTGCTTAAGGATTAGTTCGCTCACAACCCTCCACTTGAGTCTCGCCCTCGCTTCTTCGGTTTGTGCTCTTTGATCTTCCCTTGGGGCTTTTATGTGACCATAAATATGCACATATACATACATATGTATGTATAAATGTATGTGTGTGCATATATTTTTATGTGGCTGTCTTTACTGCTTCTAAATTTTTTATATTGCATACCCATAATTGCTATAATTCCGAATTCTATATTTGGCAACTCGCGCGACTCACATTTCTGACGCACCCACCCAGATGCCTACGTGTGGTCCTCAGATTGAAGATTAAAGATTGAAGACACAACCAAATCTAATATCAAATAACGAATGCTGCTATGGAATTCGAAGTGTCGCAATGATTTATGTCGCACACACACATAACATTTGAATACAAATACAAGTATGTTAAAATATACTATCAAATGTATGTACTATATATGCTATATAGTCATATAGTCATAGCTATAGGACTGCATGGACTATCCAAATTTGATCTGTTCCTTTTTTAAACTGCTTTCTGCTGTTAGGCATTGCGGTTTCAAATGTTTTAAATTTTTTCATTTGACATGTTGATTCCGCATGAGTTGCGAGTAGAATTCGAAAACGAAAACTGAAGATTTCACGTTTTCTTTACATCTACATACTTTCTGTTGAACTCATTCTGTCTTATGATGTATTTTCAACATAAAAGTAAAGTAACTTATACATACACTACCAAATTATTTGAGTAAGCATATTTTATAATTTATTTCAGTTTACTTTCTAAAGCTCTTGAAGCCTTTGAGTGACTCCAAAACTGTAGCTGCCTTGAATGCAGTATGGGTATCTGTGGAATTCATTAGGATCTCTATGTCCATTGTCGTACTACATGCACATATGTACATACATAACTATGTATGTATGTTGCATGTTTGCGCTACTGGTCTTGGATTTTTAGCTCTCTGCCAATTGGGCAAGCAATGTTTATTTACTTTTCATGGACGGTTGTGAAAAAGTCAAAAATACATTCGTAAATAAACACATATGTATGTATGTATGTACACAAAGCCATGCATACACAAGTATGTATGTAGATATGTATGTATGTGGTATGTATGTTTGTATTTACACTTTGACAAAGCAAAGTGCTGTAAGATGTCGGCAACGTTCAAAACTTCCTGAACTAAGTGCCTGCTTCACAATACACACGGCAATAAAAGCCGTTTCATTCATAAATTTATTTGAATCTAACAAATACACAAACACACATAGCTGTGTACATATACATATGTATTGGTATGTACAATATATGTATGTATTTAAGCACAAGTGTGAGTGTTTGTGTACGTGTGCGTGCTCACACATTTTGCATGCAGATCGCCATAAATGAATTCGCTTTATTCATATGTAAATAGATGCTCGACTACAATAAAACCTAAAGCCAATGGTCACCGAATAATAACTAAACAGGGAACTTGCTGCTAAAAAAGGCAAAAAAAAAGAAAAAACAAACGGAACCAGCACAGTCGACAGAGCCCCATATGGTTTCGCAGTCTTAGTTCAGAGCTCGCTTGATTTCATTTCGCATTCAAAACTCATTCATGAAAACGTCACCTCCCCAAGCGGACCCCCCAGTAGCACCAGCAACAAATACATTTTGGAATAAACAATATGTATAAAATATAAAAATAATAAATATAACGCGTATCGAATTCGTCGAAATAAAAATTTGCATAATTTTGCGGCTTATGCCAAACGACAGAAAAAACTGCACACTTTTGTTGGTTTTCGCTGCTGCTGTTGCTGTTGCTTTGTTAGACAATTTTAATGTCTTAATATATTTCGTTAAATTGAGTCATTAAAATAAATCGCCCATGTTGTTGTTGGCGGCGGCGCCGTCACGAGTAAAATACAGAAAACGAAAACAACAACAACAATAGCAATCATTGCAGCCAAAGCACGACCACACCTCAGTCGCAGTCGCAGTCAACGAAGCAGTCAGCAGCGCAGTTGGCATCGCAATCGATCTGCAGCCCACATTGATCGCTGGCTTTCAAAAAGCAAAACGTTGCCACAACTTTCGAGAAGTTCAATGTGGCTGGTCTGGTCGTTGTAGCAACAACAACAACAACGGCAACAACAATAGCAACAGTAACAACAACTACAACGACTACAAAGTTACAACGTCCTCTCGCCGTCTCGAGTTTACGAGAAATAATTGAGATACACAAAAAAAGAGGAGAGAAACAACAGCAACAATAACAACAATGAATAACAGAGTCAGCAGCAAGCTTTGTGTGTTGCACAAGACACGCCACGCGGTCGCCACAGCTACAGCAGCAGCAACAACAACAACACCACCACCCAGAGCAACAACAATGATGAAGACATCAAGTTGTAAAAAGCACCGCAAAAGGTAAAGCAGAAGAGGAAGAGAAGAAGCTGAAAATAGTAGAAGAAAAGGTAAGGCCAGCATCATTACCGTTGGCTCCGGGCTCTTCTTTTTCGTCGTCTTGTTGTTGTTGTTATTGTTGCTGTAGCTGCTGCTGTTTGCTGGTGGGCCGCGCACAGTTTAGCAGCCACTGTGCTCGAGCGCAATCAAAAGCGCGTGCGTCAGGGAAATTTTTGAATGTTTTTTTTTTCTTTTTAGTTGACTGGCATCACGAGTATTGCAGGCCGGCCCACCCGCGCGCACGAAAAACCACAACATATGGGCACTGTATGTGCTGTGCGTATGTCTGTCTATCATAGCCGACTGTCTGTCTGTCTCTCTGTCCATTTGTTTGTTTCTAGCTGACGTGACGCGCCGTGTGTGGCAGCAATTGCCTCTACAATTCTTCCACAACGAAACGCTTTTGGCATACAAAAGAAGAAGAAGAAACAGTACGAGTATACAAAACAAACGGCAGTCTGGGGCCGGGCCGAGCCGGGCCAGCAACCAAAAATTAAAACGAACGAATCACAAAATAAATAAAATGCGCTAGCTGCAGCAATTCGAACGAACATTGCATGCTCTATTTAGGAACTATTGGGTTGTTGTTGTTGTTCATATACAATATTAATATCGAAGATATATTTTTATATATTATATATTTAACTTATACAACATATTTTTTCAACATCCATGATGTCATTATTCCCCATTATTTCTGAAAAACTAAACGATTGCCATTTATGTATATATTTAACGGCAAAAGGAAATACTTCCTGCAGCAAAAAACGTCTCTTCAAATTATCAGCCAAAAGTATTGTAGTCAATATTATCAAAGAAGGAAAGAAAGAAAAATATAAATCGATATTAAGTATTTGAAAGTTTCTTAGCCACCCCAATGGGCATAACAAAGTGATCGTATCTTTGTCTTTTCCAGTACTATATATGCATCCCAAAATGCATCTTAAAGTGATTTGAAACATAATTTAAAGGTACACGATTTTCTTTATTTCCACTTTTTTGTACATCTATTGTAGAGGTATTTATACTCTGTACATGAAATGTACAAGAGTATATTAGGTTTGCGGGAGCTGAAAAATGTAACAGGCAGAAGGAGGCGTGGCAGACCCCACAAAGTATATATATTATTGATCAGCGTGACAAGACGAGTCGATCTAGCCCTGTCTGTCTGTCTGTCCGTCTGTCCGTCTGTCCGTCTGTCCGTCCGTATGAACACCTGGATCTCAGAGACTATAAGAGATAGAGACACCAAATTTTGCACGAAGATGCGTTATGTATGTATTCTATACGAGTTTGTTTTATTTTTTTGATTTTCCTCCCCACTTCCCCCCTATGGGGGTTTTCCCGATTTGCCATTCGTATAATCGCCTATATCTCGGAGACTATAAGACCTAGGTACACCAAATTTTAGTCCAAGATGCCTTGTGTGAATACGCAGAAAATGTATATTTTGGAATTTCCCTCCCTCCCCCCTCTCCCCCGCAAATGCGATTTTCTCTAACTCCCGTAATTCTTGGAATTTCGAACTAAAATTGCAAATACCCCCAGTTAGTAATTATGTGTCCGTATGCCAAGTTTCACTATGATAGACCGATTTACCAAGAAGTTATAGCCATAAATATATTTGCTGCTGCAGCGCTGCCCGCGGCTGTTCTTGATGTTGCTGTTTGGTTGACTGCGAAAATGCTTACACAGACACGAATAGATGCGCATAGGCATACATACACTCACACAGACGCAATTGCTATGTAAATGTGCAATTATACACCCTTTACGTGAGTTCGAATACCGAGAGAGGTAAAATCGATCCAATTTTTTTTTTATTTATTTTTTTTTTTTATTTTCTATAATTATTGTAAACATATGTACAGAGTATTTCAAAGTCGGGACACCCGACTTTAGCTTTTTTACTTGTTTTATATTGCATTACTCAATCAAATCCAGTAATTGACGGATTTATCTCAATTTCTGATCGGTACACAAAAATAATTAAAAAAAACTGCAGTATATTTATTTTTGAATTGTAGGTAGAGTATGTATCTTTTACGATTATATCAAAACACAATTATTTCAATCGAAAGGCTATAAACAACTGTTCAAAAAGTACTTCGTTTACGATATTAACTGCAATTACTGCTATGCGCATGTCATGTTGCAAATACCAGAGTATTACAGAAAGTAGATTCTTTGCAACACTAATTTGTACAAAGGAACCATTATTTCGATATAACTTTTTCTCCATAAAGCCGCTTTGTTTGCATTACGATTGACTCGCTTTTTACAGAGTATAACAAAATGTTGAGCAAGGCAATCGCAGCAGCAGCAGCAGCAGCAACAATAATAACAGAGAGAAAGAGAGAGAGGGAGAGAGACAAGCTGGTAGCGACGCTTGCATGTCTGAGAGTCAGAATGCTGGCGACAGCATTGACCACCCATGGTTGGCAGCGGCGCGGCAGCGCATGGGGCTGCTGGCCTGGCATGAGCTACAAAAACAAAAATAAAACATACACAGCAACAACAAGAGCAACGCTCTGCAGTCAACAGCATGCGGTTTGTTGTTTTTTTTTTCCATCTCTGGTGCGCGCGCGCGATTGTTGTTTATTATTTTGTTGCTGTTGTTGCTGGCTGCGAGCTTTTTGCCTTTTTCGACTGGCATGTTGTTGTTTTGCTTGTTGGCTTGCTGACTGCTTTTCTACACATTTACATTGAGCTCCTGCTGCAGCCATCCAGCCTGCTTTTTTCCCTCATTTTCTTCTCTTTTTTTGGGCTCGACACATTTTGTTGAGGTTTGTTGTTGTTGCACTTTTTGCGGTCAGCCAACGACGCCAACGTGCCAGCCGCACAGTAGCACAAAAAGTCAACGTAATGAAGTTGTCTTCGCTGACTTGGCTCCGCTCCGGAACTCCTCTGACCAAGTTGGCTGGCGCGTCCCGGCCCTGCTGCGAGCAAAAGCCAGCGAGCCATGATGGGTTCAGTGAAAATATCTTTGACTTGCATACATATGTACATACATACATATGTACACACATGCATACATAGTATGTACAATTTATGCCTTTTGTTGTTGCTGTTGTTGCTGCTGCTGTGGCAGCTGTCAGTAAAAGCTAGTGAAAATATGTTGAGGACCGTCTAAGATCTGTGCATCGTCAGTTTGGAACAAATAAGTACTTTTGACTGGATGCGCATAAATTCAACTCGATTATGATCCACTTGCTTTAGTCTGGATAGAATCGTCTAGTAGCTGGGTCTAAAGTGAATTTTAATTCCCGATTCTTAGAAATAGCTTCAATGTTGCTTTATTAAGTAGCCCTATGGTGCGTATGAGTAATAATTTGATAACAATAAATGCAGAGTTAAGAAACACAAATTGTAGTTGAAACTAAGTTCTTCAACTTATCGCTTTATGTATCATAAGGTTTAAAAGAATTAGGGATTGCAAAACTATCTTCGACAGCACTCTTTGCAATATCGCTCCTTCAAATGGTTTCACAAATGTGTGAATTGAGTTTACTTTAATTTTAAATCGCATTTGTTCTTTCGTACGAACAAAAACAAATCACACAAATCTAATCATCATTAAAGAGACCTAACCATTATCTTACTAATATAAGAAAGTATCTTATTAGTATGTCTTTCTACTTTATCCACATTATAAGGCAAATATCCCCTCTCTTTGAAATCAAACAATTCTCATATATTGCAAATATTTATCTTCACATCCACTGCCAGTTCAAGTTTCAAGCTTTTAACATCCCATTTGACGGGATTTACTTTGATACGGGTTTCGCTTTTACAACTTAATAATCCTCTTAGCTAAACACTGTAATTAATAATAAAACAAAAAGCTACTTCTACTGCCAATGACGGCCATAAAAGTGAAAATAAAAAAAAATGGCAACAACAATATGTTCAGTCAATGGGCTTTGAGCAGCCGCTGAAGTCAAACAACTCTATTAAAACAAATTGAGCAAAAACAAGATGCGGAATAAAATGTACAAAAAAGCAAAATAAAAATCAGCCCAGAATTCTGCGGTACAATGAAAATGAAAAGACACCGGCTACGACGCGACGCATCGCGACAAAAAACCGCGCAGATACTAGCAATAAAATTTATTGAAAACTGTCTCAACGGCCTAATGACTTCATTAACAAAAGCGCGCTGGCTGAGAGCTTTGCCTGGGGCCGGACCAAGACGCTGTTTGTTTGGGGAACTCGGGAATTAGCATTTCGGCCACTTACCTTATCTATTTGATCGAGCGCAACGTGCGCATCCACCCAGCTGGTCCGTATGTATAGATCCGAGAATAATTTCTCATCGACGATGTCGCCATGTGTGTCGGGAACGCGCGGCAGGCTATCCATTGTGGGCACGACCATGTCCGCTCACGGTACCGGTACAGAAACACTAGAAACTACCTTGAGATGCAGCTGCCGCTGCAGACACTGACGTTGACGGTATTGCCCGTACTCGGCGACAGCGACGCGTGAGCGAGAGGTAGAACAGTGCTACCAATGTGCGTAGAATTTTGTTTATACAGCCAGTCTGCTCACTGCGAGTACTCCGAGTCTGATTCCGAATTAACGTACATATGTGTGTGTGTATTGTTTATTTTTGTTGTTTTTATTGTTACTAAATACAATTCAGTATTTGTTTAAATATTTATTTGGTTTAATTGCATTCTGTGATGCATTTTGTGTACAATCGCTCCATACGCACTTGTCTCATCCCGTCTCGCCTCTCTCTCTCTCTCTCACTCGTTTGTTTTGTTGTGATTAGAGCGTTGATTTTGTTTTTGTTAAACTTTTGCGTTTTGTTGTTATTGCTGCTGTTGTTGTTGCTATTATTTAGCTATGCGCCACACCAGCCGCACATTTGTGCACATTTTTTATGAAATTTTCAATAATTTTCACAAATAATTTACACATTTTCGAAAACTAAAACACACAAAGCTGCATGCATCACGTTTTTTCTTTTCTTTATTTCTCCGCTCTTTTACTCCGCTTCGCTCCGCTCTGCGTTTCTTTTCGTTTTATAATATGTACATTTTACACTTTGCGCACGTAGACGTTTGAAGCTTGTAATTTTGATGAAAATTTAATTAACGATTTAACAGCATTGCCTTCTTTTTTAATAATATTTGTGCATTTATGACGATTTGTGTTTTACGTTTGGGTTTGTTCGAATTCGCTTTTAAATTTTTACTTAATTTCAAGAAATATTCAACGCGTTTCGTTTGTGCCGCATAACACAACCATTTCGTTCGAGGATCGCACGCAGTCTGAGAGATGTATCTGCTGTATCTCGTAGATGCGCCCCTCAGAGCCACTCAACAACTTTATTAGCGTATCTATGTGCTCGCGCTCTCGCCATCGCATACACATACAAACGCCTGCAGTGTTGATTGCTCTCGCTCTCTCCCTCTCTCTGTTGGTCTCTTTGCTGTTGCGGCCATTTTGGTTTTTAAATTTGCAGGCTGTTCTCTCTGTCAACGTTAATATTCGCTTCTACAGGGCTACACAAATGGACAGTTTGAGAGCGAGTGCAGTTCTTCTGAAACTTTATGGCTAGCAGTAAATTGTTTAAATAAAGTTTTGAAAGCGTTGCTTAGTTTTTTCGCTCTCTTTTGTTGCTGTTGCTGTTTTTGTTGTTATTATTGTTTTGCGACCACACAATGCGCGCCCGTTGGCTTTTGCGGCAGTTGTTGTTGCTGTTGTTAGTTTTATTGCTGACAAGACCACCCAATGTTGTACATTTCGTTAAATAAATTTGTTGCTACGACGTCATTAAAAGCGGCAGCCGCTCGTCAGGTATGTGGGTGGTCCTCGTACACTGTTGGCGGCCTTCGTCGCAGGCACTACTTCTATACCCAAACATGCATACGTATGTATTATGATTGTGTGCATGTGTGTGTGTGAATGTGTGTTAGCTTTTATAGTTGCCTGTGTGTGCATGTTTGTCTGTAGTTTGTTGCTTTGAGGCGCGTGCGTGCATGGTAGGCTCCGCTTCCTCTACAAACACACATACATATGTAGGTTTGTGTGCGGCTGTTTGTATGTATGAGCTCGCTGTGAATTGTTGGCAAATTTGTTAGCTTTAAGCTCTTGTTGTTCTTGTTGTTGTTATTGTTATTGCCGATGACGCTGTCGCGGGTTTTGCTGTCTTTTGCTCCTGATGTCTGTTTTTGCAGGGGGTTTGATGCTAAATTATGAGCAGGATTTTTTTTCGTAGCTTGCGTGCTCATCTTTCTAGACCACCCAAGAAGTTTAACTCAAGCCATCAATTTATGGGAATGTGTGGCGTTTTTATTTGATTTTTGTTTTTCGATTGTGTCCACAAAAACTCATACAATTGATTTCTTCAAGCAGTTTGAAGTATTGTCTTTTGAATATTGCAAAAGTTTTTGGCTAAAAACATAATGTTTATGGTTGAGCGGGCTACTCAAAGTATTTTTTATAAAAAACAATTGTCAAATATAGAAAAATGTTTGCTAAGCCACCTGAAAGATAAAAGCTGGATTTAAATACAACTAGGTATGTTCAATATTAATATTAAATGAATTGTTATCCCATTCAACGTACTTTAACGTGCTTTAAAATAATTTTCAAAAACAATAGTTTATGGGTTTCAGAGAAAATTTTTTTGAAATTTTAACACAATGAGCTTTTGTCCAAAAAACTAAAACCTTTGTAATTAAATGAAGAAGAAAGGCGTTCTTCAAATTTTTTAGATGTATTATGTGCACATATGTATGTATGTGTGGTCAATATAATTTAACTGATCCCGACTTAAAACTTCTGATATTGCGGGGACATATTTTAAAAAAATTTAAGGTTCCTTATCGCAATCATTTTAAGCACAAGTATGTGAATCGGCAATTTTTATAAATCGTGTCGCTATATTGTTGGAGATGTGTATGGCACTTAATAGATCACATTTGTTATAGCAGTGCATGCAATTCATTTCATAATACTGGAACTTCTCCGGCGGAATTTATGAATGAAAATGCAAAGCAACATATATGAGCACACACATACATACTTACAAGCGTCTTATTCGCACACTCACACATACAGACGAATGCACACGCTATAGACAAGTGCCTATCGTAAGAATTGGCGCTCCAACCGCAATTGCATACAAATTCAACATCGTGGCATACAAGTAGACCCACCAGTACGCGGCTATTATAATCCAAAAACAACAATTACAACAACAACGTTGATGACGTGCTACACACGACCACGCGTTCGTTGTTGTTGCTGTTATTTAGTTTTCTACCACCCTTTATTTTACATATGTGAGAGAGCATATTTGTTTGGCATGAACTTTAACTGCCTGTAACACATGACAGATTCCTGATCTAACAAAGTCAATAATTACCATCCATACAGATGTTGGATTACTATATCTTTGATAGTCTAGAGTCTTAGTCTAAGTAACAGTTGAAAAGAGTGTTTCCAGTTTTGCCATCGAAACTATAAAAATCCAAAAACAGTTTATGATAAGGGACATGCATTTTGGGACAGCTTTTCGGCTCTAGTCCCTTGATTTCCAAACATAACATTATAGCGAAAATGGACATACTCTTACAGAAGTAAAAGAGGGTAATCACGGTTAATAGAGGTATAAAATCAACCACTCAGCATTTGTGGTAATATATATTCCTGATTAGTAGAGGCGGATAACCGGGGCTCAGACCATATACTATATTCTATTATTATTATGATTTTGAGTTATGGCTTAAGAAGATATTGAATATTTTTAATGGGTTCATCATAATTAAATAAAATGGATTGAATAATTTGTATAGTATAGTCGTTGGATAGTTTTATTTATTTTATTGGATAGTTTTTATTTTAATACTCTATTTTTCATTAATTCAAAATATAACTTTCGGTAACTTTTTACACACACTGAGGGGTTATATTTGTTTCGATTTGTTTTAATCCATTTGTTCCATAATCACTTATTAAAGGAAGTGAAGCTTAATAGATTATATGTGTTTTTTTTAATATTTTTTTAAATTAAATTATTTGTGCAAAATGTATAAAATTGTTGGCCAACATTTTTTTCTTTTAAATGAAAATAGAAAACCATTATGTTTATTGGCAAGAAGTGTGTGGTGTCGAAGATCATTCGAGTTGTTTTATTTTATATTAGCTTGTCTTTTTTTGGGATCACTGCATAAAGTGTATACGTGGCGGGGTAGTCGAAGATCGCCGGTTTGGCTTTATTTTATTTGCTCAACTGTCTCACCTGCTCGCCCTGCCTTCCAACACACTAATGTTATATCAACGTAAAAAATGTGTTGTTGTGATTGCTGTTCCTGCTTGGAAAATGACCTCCAGAGAGGCATAGTCTTGGTTTCTTATCCCCCTCCTTTTCTCCTCCTCCGCCTCTCTTTGTTTGTATATGTGTATGTGTGGTTTTTTTTGGCGACATGGGCGGCATTTTTGCCGCCGTCTCGCAAACTCAGACTCGCATATTTTAGCTTTATCCATTTACGTTGCTCTCTGCAGATTGCACCAAGCACGCACACACACAAACACATGCACACACATACACAAGCACAATGCATTGAATGACTCTCAACTTTTTGCTCTCAATGACTTGCAGTTTGCGTTGTTCAATTCGCCTGCAGCTCCAATGCTCCCCAAAACACACACACACACACACACACACACACGCACACACAAACTCACTCACAGCAGCAACTGCTATACCCGTGCCTGTCTGTCGATGGCGACGTTGGCGGTTGCTGCGGCGCAGCTGCCAGTGGACCACCAACGTTGAGGTTGAGAGCTTCATTTGCCGTTTCAGTTGAGAAGCTCAGCCGCAAAAGCAACAACAAACACATTGCCCGGCCGGCCTGGTCCGACCTCACTGTTAGAGGTTGTTGTTGTTGTTGCTGCTGATGCTGTTGCTGTTGCTGTTTCTAGGGACTCTCAGAGTTGTTGCCTAGATATGCGGCGAGCAACTTTTTCTTAACATCAGACTTTTGGTTATCATTCACATCAAATAAAGGAGACATGTTTTTTAAAAATTGGATGTGTTGTTTGTTGCTGAAACAATGATTATTCAACGTACATATCTATGTATGTATATGTACATATTATACTCGCACATGCTTATAGTTCTGCTTAAATCGTATTTGAAGGAATTCGATTTTACCTTCTAATAATCAGACTGGTCCATTTACACGTTCGTTCAAGGGAGATGTTTCTCGTTTGTGTATGCAAGCATTTGGGTGGCACCATCCACCTATGTTAAGGACGATATTATAGGAAAAGTCAAGAAATTTAGCACGAAAATCTTGCCGTTGGCCTTGGAAATGTAGAAGAGGCTTTCAGCATCTCTTATGGATCGACTCAACACAAAATAGTTGATGTTTTGAGTATAGATGTTACTTCTTGTTTACCTCTTTGTAAAATCTAATTTAGGACTATCTGTCTTTTTGGGACTTTTGTAGTTGACACCAAATTTCGGCACGCAAATGTATCTACAAGTCTGGCCCATGTTTTGAAATTATTTTTTGTATGAACGTTTTTTTCCAATATATTATCTGAAAAAACATTTAGGAATTGCTGTACAAGTATATGATTTTCTGCGAGTACTCGCCTAATGTAGCTTCTGGGATGCAGGTTTAGAAAGATTTCCTATTTTACTTATGTCTTCCGCTCTCTCCCTCTCTTTCTCTTTCTCTCGTTCTCTGTGACACGTTGTTTGTTTTAATCGTATAATGTCTTAATTTATAGTGCGACAACGCCGCTGATGACCCCACCCCTCCACCGCCCGGCTTCCCAATGCCATGGACGGCATCATCGGGCAATTGCATTTGTCAGTGGCCTATAACGCCATTACTAACCGGCACGGGGACGGACTGTCGCCAATGCGCCAACCACTCGCAGCACCACCGCCACTTAACGTTTAACTGCACTCGGTTAGAAAGCTTTGCGGCACTTGGACAGGACACTGTTGCCGCATTAATGCGATGTCTTCGTCTGCGTCATCGTCATCGTCATTTGCAACGATCGTTGGATGTTGTTGTGCAGACCGTCCAGTTGTTGTTGTTGTTGTTGCTGCTGTTGCTGCAGCAGTTGTTGTTGTTGTATTATTGCGGTGAATTTAATGTAATAATTACTATTTGCCACCGGTAATACGTGTCGCTCGCCTTAACCACAGTAATAGCCACTGCCCTGCTTCCCTGTCCAGCCTATCACCCAATTCCTCCTTTTCTCCTCCCCTACCCCTTTCCATCGGCAGCGGCCAAGTAGTTTGTGTGTGTGTGTGTGTGTGTGTGTGTGTGTGTGTGTGTGTGTGTGTGTGTGTATGTGTGTTTGAATGTTTTTTACTCGTTATCTTGGCGTCGGCTTTTGCGGTTACGCGACTGCGTCCCTATCGTCTCGTCGACGTCTGTATCATCATGGATGGGTCTTTGGTCGGCCAGATCGCTCGACTCGCTTGTGTAATCTACCGCCCAGTCGCCACCGCCACCACATCGTTCGGTTTGATGGTTATGTATGTATGTATGGGTGCCTGTGTGTGTGTGGCTTTTCCAGCGTCTTGTGTGGTCCTGTCATGCACTTTGCTGCTGCTGCTGCTGCTGTTGTTGTTGTTGTTTCTGTTGCTGCTCTTGTTGCTGTCGTTTTTGCTGAAGTGACTGTTACTCGGGTCTGCTCCGGGCTGGGTCTCCGATCGATGGCTTTTCGGTTATCATTTGGCAACCGAAACCTACGCGTGGCGACATTTCGACTCATTTCCGAGGGAACTTTTGCTGTTTGGTTTTGTTTCGGATTACACACACAGAGTGCTGTGCTCTTAAATGTTATTGCCTTAATTGTTTTTGTAGCTCAGTCTCAATGGAAAGAGCTTCGTGGGTGGTCGGGGCCAGCCATCACAGCTCAACTCCACTTTCAACAATTTATAACTGAGTAAGCCGTATAAATGTACACTAGTTTTTTTTTGCTTGTATTTATTGTAATAATGAATGAAAGAGACTTGAAATTTATTTAGAAAGTCTTTTAAATACAAATAGACGGGCAAATAAATTGCACACAAACTCGCAAAGAATAAAATTTAAATATTTGTATAATAAAATTTGCTTATCGCAATGTAATCATCAATACCGTATTGGATAGAGTAAATTGTTGTAATTGCGGTTCCATGAGATACAAATAACAACTGGCATATTGCTGGAGTCTGAGTTTCACAAGTTCTACAAACTTAATTCCGCCCATAAGTAGATGCTGAATTGAAAAAAAAACGACTAATGTCGCGATGATGTTTTCTAATTTATAATCCATTATAGCCTATTGTAGTATTGCAGTACGTCGTACTAACTATAACTTCCTGTATAGGAGATATTTTTTCAATGAAATCTATTTGCCAGAACAATCCCAGGACAGATAGACATTTGCAGTTTGAAAGGCTATTTGACTTAATAGCAAGACTTTCAAATTTTAACAAATAATAAAAATTATAAAAATAAACAAATAATAAGTACAGGAATAAAACCAAAAATATACCTTTCGTCAACAATAAAAACGAACAGTCCCTAACCTAGTACTAATAGTAGCACAAGCTTTGTAAGCAGGGAACAAAAGTATCCACATTCCGAATCACACTCTAAATAAGGAGTAAGGCCCTATCTTCTATCTCAAACAGATTACAGATTTTCTGAAACTGCATTTTTCTGGTAGATTGAATTGATTGATTATTAAAGAACCATTATCGTTAAGGGTTTACCTGGTCAAGATGAAATGTTAACTTGTTTTGGTCAGCAGCAATTTGGTTTAACTGCATTGTTTATTGGATTGCCCGCTCCAACATCGGCAGTTAAGCGAATCGCAAAGCTATAACCCATTTTCGAGTAACATGTGTTAATGTGACTGCGACGACGATAACAATAAAGAAACAACATAAAATAATAAAGAAAGAACACGCAAGTCAACAAAACAACAAGCTTAAGATAGATACAAGATACAAAAGTAAGGCGATAAGCTGGGCCCGTCAGTGGGTCTGTCTCGGTGCAGATTCCGATGCAGATACAGATCCAGATGCAGATGTTGATGAGGGCGGGAGGCGGTGAAAAATGTTGACGGCGCATGCGTTTTGCGTTGGTTGTCAAATTAATTTCGTTTTGTGATGATGTCGTCGTCTTGGTGTTGGTCTTGGTCTTGGTCGTGATCGTGGTCGTTGGTTCGCCGTTCGGCTACGATTACGACCATAACAATGCGCCTGCGTGGGCGCTGTGTCAGCTTTATCCAACAAAAATTTACATATCTTTGGAGACGCATGCATAATTTTAACTTCGACAATAACCAGGCGAGACGCAGGCATGACGCAGCCACGAAGCCACAACCCCAACGACATCCTTAGCATACTAAAAGCTATGCCTTAGTCATGAGTGAGTTGGTGAAATGTGAAATGTTTGTGGACTCCCCTCACCTCTCCCCTCCCCTGCCCCTCCCCACTACCCCACCGCATTAGCCACAGCGGATTCGCCAAAGCCACAGTCTGACAGCCTGGCTGGTCTTTTATTTTTATTTCTGCTTTTTTTTCGCTGAGCTTCCAAAGAATTCATGGAATGACTGCACAAATCGTTCCCTGGGTGGTCTCGCCGCTCGCTTGGTGGTTTATGAGGCACGTGCTCTGGCGTTCGGCTTCGGCTGATGGCTTATGGCTGAGCTGCTCATTGAGTTGCTTATTTACGGCTCAAAGGTATTTCGTGCTGCCTGCACTCATCACAACTCGTTTTGCTTTGCTTTTTTTCTTTTCGTTTTTTTATTGGTGTGAAGTGAAATAATAAGAGTAGCAATTGCTCGTATCGGGTATGAAGGTGTGTCGAGCATGCGAGTGTGCTGGACATGTTGGACATGGAATGGCTGGGAACGGTAAATAGAGAGCCAAGCTCCATTGGGTATTCCGCGAAATGGCAGAGCCAACAAATTAGCATACAGAAAGCCAGCTTTGAAGGATATTATTTCACAAGGGAAGTGGGCCAATAAAAAAGGTTGATCAGTTGACAAGCAACACTTAGAAAGACCAAACCAAACTATACGTATCGAACATTCCTCTAAATGTTATTACAAAATAGAGCAGTCGATACTTTAGCTATGGGTGATGTCAGTTAAAGAATTTAATGCTAGATTCGAGGGAGCCCAACTCTAAAATACCCTTGAAGCTATCCTTCCACAAGAAAGGCTGTAGCTTCTCTAACAGTAGACCTATTGCAAAGAAACACAACAATGTACAGTGAAAACTCTCTTGGCCGTCCATTTTTTGCCCGCCCAAGGGAAGTGTCCGCTTCAGGGGATACTTAAATACTTCACACACCGATCGAATGTTTTTAGAAAAAGTGTCCGCCGAAGAGAGTGTCCTCATAAAAGAGGTGTCCATTAAGGGAGTTTTCACTGTATTGCTAAATAAATCATGAAAAGCTTATCATTCTATATTTAGTCCATAAAAAAGCTTTAGGCGTGATATAACCTGCAACGAATCATTTAAATTCCGATCTCTACAAACTGCAATACAAGTACAAGGTATAAAAAAATAATAAAATGCTCAGATGCTCTTTTGTTCGTTGGGGCTTTAATGGCAGAATTTGTCATTTTCATAAAGTTCCTAAGTTCCGTTACTATAATGGGAACTTTTTTAATATAAGGTTTTTATACTCTGTACATGAGTATACTAGGATTGCGGTAACTGAAAAATGTACCAGGCAGAAGGAGACTATAAGAAGTTTGCAAGTTTGTTTTATTTTTTGATTTTCCCCCACTTCCCCCCTATGGGGGTTTTCCCCATTTTCCCCGATTTTCCATTCGTATAATCGCCTATATCTCGGAGACTATAAGACCTAGGAACAGCAAATTTTAGTCCAAGATGCCTTATGTGAATGCGGAAATGCAGAAAATGTGTATTTTGAAATTTCCCTCCCTCCCCTCTCTCTACCGCAAATCGTAACTTTTTTTAATTCTCTTAATTTTTTTTTTTCTGTAATTACTGTACACATATGTACAGAGTATTTCAAAGTCGGGACACCCGACTTTAGCTTTTTTACTTGTTTTTCTTTAAATTGTAAACCCAGCCATACTTTACCAATTCAGTAGATCGGCGGGAGCTCGGCTGTATCAGTCATTAGATACGGTTCTAATGAGCGACAATTTTTCTATAAAGACAGCTGCAAGATATAGATTGCGTCAAAAATGTTCTCTCCATTACGGGCAGTGCTTTTAATTGTGGCCCTCATGGCCATATTTGCTTTAGGTTCTGGTCAGGAACAAAAAATGTCTGCAGGAAATTGTAAGTTTCATTTCCTTATACTTTCGTAACTAATTGTGATTTCCTCTAAGCTACAACAAAGGTGCAACATAAGCGTAAGTATTATTGCAATTGTGAGTTTAGCTTTTACATAAATGCTTTGCATGTTCTAGCTTCAAAGAAGCCTCTGAAAATTAAACCTTGGTGTTGCCTATTTAATTGCGGACATTCTCAATGCAAAGGCTAAGTTGAGAGTTTTTCCAAACGTAAACAAAAACCCTGAAATTACTGGAAAAATAAACTAGCAGGTGTCTGTTTATGTATTACTTTTAGATTTGGCCTCAGATATGTGTTCAATTGCGATTAGACTTGGCTGTAATCTGTGACGAATTTTTACTATAAAGACTAGTTCAATAATATATCGAATGAGTCAATAATGTACTTTCCTTTAAGTGCGGTGTTTTTAATTCTGGCCTTGATGGCAGTATTTGCCCAACAGCGTATGTACTCTTCTAATTGTAATTGTAATTTATTTCAATTTGTTTCTATATTCTAGCTCTTAGTAAGATTAGACCTTGGTGTTGCGCTTACAATTGCGGACATAATGATTGCAGACGCTAAATAGAGCGTTTCCTAGACATTACAACTGAGCTCTTGCAAATGATTTAATTTGTAATTAATTAATTAAGTCAAATTCCGCTTAAATTCGTTTCAAATAGAGCTAAATTGTGCTTGAGAAAAACATCAATTGAGCCCAGCATTGACTGAAGCATTATTTCTATGTAGTTTAATTTGCGGCAGCAGACTTGATTCATTTCAATTTCTATAACCGAGGGACGTGGCTACCATAAGAACAGAACCGTTATTGAGAAAGTAGCGATCTAAATTTATAGAACCCCCGTTTTACCCTTTGAGGACAGGGCATAATAATGGCGTTTATTATTATTAATGCCGACTCAAAGTATTTCAATGGTAAGGCATTTATATTCAGATATGAAAACGATGGGAATACGGATTTGTTTCGAAATGCTCTTCAAAAAATTCTTATACAAAAATGTATTTTTATACCCTGTACCCAAAGGGTAAAAGGGTAAATTAGTTTTGTGCGAGTGTACATGGAACACATAGAAGGAGGCGTGGCAGACCCCACAAAGTATATTATTCTTGATCAGGATGACAAGCCGAGTCGATATAGCCATGTCCGTCTGTCTGTTCGTCTGTCCGTCTGTCTGTATGCACGCAAGGATCTCAGAAAGTATAAAAGCTAGAATAACCAAACTTGGTATCCAGATTCTCCTAAGCCCGAGAAAGGACGAGTTTGTTCATTTTTTCTGATTGAAAAAGTTATAGCCATATAACCAGGCCCAAGCTGTATCCGCAGCTGTATTTGTTGCTGCTTTGACATAATTATGTAATGCACACATACATATGTACAAGTACACAAACACGCATAGACACGATTCTGATGTAAATGCATGTATGGAATATTTTATATTTAATTTGATTAATTAATTAAATTAATTAAATTTTTTTAATAACTTTTTTTTTTTGTGGGGTGGTACAGGGTATTTAAGAGTTGAGCCTGCTCGACTTTAGCATTCCTTTCATGTTTTTAAATGTTTCATTAGTGTGCGACAGATTCTTCTCCGAAAAATAAAGTGCAAAGTAGTGATGAGGTTCAATTCAAAAAAATATGGAAACTAGGACCAGTGCAAACGCGAATCCAGCAAAGCTCGCTACACGTAGTATAGTGCTTTTTATTTGAAAAGTGTCAAATTTGTTTTGGAAAACCTACAAACCAGCTTGCGATTCAATCTTCTTAAAAGCAGATATTTTATGCCCACTATACATCCGTTTTATGTTCTAATAAAAGAATCTGAAATTAAGATTTGATTGATAATACAATAACTGGCAGTGAATGGAGCCTTCTTAATTGAAGTCTTGAGTCTGGTTTGCCTGCTGAGTCTCAAGCTAATGCGATCAATTAGGCAAATGTTTTGAATGCAGTCATCAAATCCAGTCCATAACTCAACGACACTTCAACGGCACTGCGTTGACAACTCAACTTGTTAGCCAGCTTATCTGGACGATGCCATCTCCACACACATACACACACACACACAGACATTAAGAGACGCTGATTGTTAAGTTGAGACCACACCAATGCCTAACCACAGGCTCCGGCAGTTTTATTGCATTTTAGACAAACTCGAATCAAATGAAAATCTCTTTCAAATTGATTTGCAGCGACTGCGACTCATGTAAAGCGGACCGGATTGTGGATCGGACTGCGTCCAGCTGTGCGCATGTCGAGCAAAAGGTAGGAACGGCAACAACATTTCAATCGAGTCGGAGTAGGAGTCGGAGTCGGGGTCAGACTCAGAGACACAGTCAGGCTCGCTTTGGTGTCGTTGCCGTTCTCGTGGTTAGGGTCGAAGTCGGTGTCGGGGTCGGGGTCGGGGCACAGACTTTGTGTGTGACCGTATATCATTTGTTTACATTGTATTGAGTTGTTAGCTTGCCGCCCGCCGATCGCAGGCACATTTTAATTGGCCGCCGCACACGATGTGAACAACAGCAGAACTAGCAATCGATTCAGACTTGATAAGCAACGTGGGTCAACGGGCATGCGTGGGCAGCACACACACCATAACCATTGCCCTATCCTCAACAAACACACACACACACACACACACACACACACACACAAACATACAGTCACTCACACGCATAGAAATTCGTTAAAACTTTGCCATTTACCCGGTTGGCTTATTTATGAGCTTGGACCCCAAAGCGCGCCGGAAGTTCGTTATTAGCTTCGTGTGCTCATTTATCAAAATTTCCAGTTAATAACTTCATTTGTGGCCGTAGTCGTACCCGCACCTCTGCGGCTCCACAATGGCGCTGAGGCACTGGCTTGTTCTATTTATCTTGCCCCCGACTCTGCCCCAGGCCATGCCTCTGCCCCTGCCCCTGCCCAGGCAACATAAAAGACTAAGTCAGACTGCGGTAGGTAATTTCCCCATCATGGTTGGTCGTCTTAGAGAAACTCGCTTGGTATCAGGAACAAAAATAAAGAAACAACAACAACAAAAAAAGAAACGTTAAGAGCGCGCTAAACCTCTTAAGTTCTATTCAGCTTTGACAGTTTTCTTAATGTATTGTGGCTGCGCATCTATTCGGAAAGAAAGAAACAACAACTCGAAACGCCATTGTCATGGCCCAGCCTGCGCCCTCACACTGTGCCTGCCAGTATGTACATATGTATATGTATATTCCTCCGTACATAATAGTATGTACATATGTACATACTAAACGCGTAGTAGTATGTACTTTGGGCATTTGTTTGTGTGTGTTTGTGCTGGTCGATGTATTGTCTGTCGATGCGCACTCGAGTAATGATCTGCGTTTGTCACTCGAAATGTACAAAGTGGCTACGCATACAATGCGTGGGAGATCTGTTCCTACGAAGTAGATGTCTAGTCTACAAGTAGGCCCCGCAGCTGTTTGTTTCATCAGAAGTGACAAATGTCTTCGGAAACAGCAATGCAGTTTGCTTTAAATGCCAAGTTCTTTCACTTTTTTCTCGAATGGCAAACAGTCGTAGTATGCTCTTCATTCACGTGCCCTGTCTGTTTACTGGAGTGCAGTCGAAACTGAGGCTCATATTAGCCAGCGCTACGTACCCAACTATCTGGCAGACTCTCCAAGAATTTATTTCAAACCTCTGGCCCTTAACGAGAGCCCTCCAAGGACTCACACTCTTTATTTAATAGCACCTTTTGGGCTGCATCTTTGAATGTTCAGATTTAACCCTTCGTATGACTTTTCTTCTGATTTCAATGCGGTTTTTTCCATTAGATAGAAAAGGCAAAATAAAAATATACATACGTGTTTTTTTGAAATGTTGTGATTTTGTATTCTTTTTTTTTTTTACAAAAAACGATGTGTTTTATTTTTACATTAAAATTGTTTCTGGGGTCAAAGAACGTCTGTAAATGAAAATTTTAAAAACAAATTATTCATTTTATGAGAGCTTAATGCGACTCCACATTTATCACATTTTTATTTGTACTTTATATATTTAAAATACTTTAATACAGAAATCCTCTAATTTGCTTGCATCCCACGAATCACAAAATTGGCGCCAAAAGTGATAATTATTTCAATTCACTAGCTTATTTCAGTGTCAAATCAAATACACTTCAAACTTTGCAAATAATTCAGTTTAAGCGTTATGTTGCAGATACGAAGGGTTTAAGGGTTCCATAGCTGCTTTGAATTGAATCGATCTTGCATCACAAAAGAAATAACTAAATCCACAATATACTTGTATGTATTTCGTTTTTAAGGAAGTTCGTGATTTTCAAATCTACCAGGAAACGCCTGGAGAGTTAACAAAAAACTAAAAATGTAATTAAATAAAATAGCTTTCTCTATTTGAGATGCCACGACAATTGTGACAATTAACTTAGTTTCAATAATTTCACATTAGCTCTGTTGCCATGAATTATTATGGGCCAGGTGTGATAAAACCTTAACTTTTACAGATTTAGTATTTACTTTACCTTAAAGGAATATTCCAATACTTGTATTCCTAAGCTGATAAACATAAAGAAAAATTAGATTAGAATGATACACAAAGTGCAGTTTCAATGTCTTCCAGGAACTTCTTTACACATCACACAATAATACTCTCAGTGCTACGGCCGTTTGGTTTGATCTCGCCAAAGACAAGCAAGAAAATCAGAACTGATCTCATAACTCATCATCATTGCTAACCGAACCTAAATAAGAAACTTTATTGTTGTACCAAATTGAATTCCAGCTGCGTAAAATGTGCAGGACAGGCCGAGACCATAGTCAAAATTACACAATTGGGTCGTAGATTATCGGATAAAACAGTGCCGGACCTGAGCCGACCTGGCTTACTTGTACAGTTGTTGGCGGTGGCGGCAACAAGGCAAAGGAATAGAGGCCTCTGCATCGGGTCGGGCGGGAATGAAGTGAAAGCAAAAGAAAGACATCAAAGATACAGTGGCTGTTATTGTTGTTTTTGCCTCACTTCCTACACCCTTGCTGGTCTATGTCATAATTAAAATGTTTGCACAGGGTCGTACCCTTAGCGCTGATCTCATTTTGGTAGCTTGCAGCAGCTCTCATTGTTTTCCAAAATTTTGCCAGCTACGCAAGTGCAAAAGTCAATTTTCCTATACAAGCGCTAAGATCAAAGTCTTTGTCGTCGCCTTGGGCATTAATCCGACATCTAGAGCTACCTGTTGGTAGTCGTCGGACCTTGTTTCTCAGGTTGTTGGTTGATTGGCTGTTTCTTTGGTCTTTTCTGCTTACAACAGTTTCCGTAATTTCGAAAAAGCGATTTGTTTTTTTTTTTTTTTTAAATTCTGCGAAACTAATTGATTTTGTTACCCTCGCTGTTGTTGTAGTTGTTTGAGAACTCGCCTGTAGCAGCGGAAGACAAGTCAATTTTCTCACACCTTTTTCTACGAATTAATTTAATGGTTCGTTTTTTATTTGATTAAGTGAGAAACCTTTATTGTTACCAAGCATAGCATGGGCGCTCTTTAGAAAAGTTTACAGGTTAAAGAGGTTTGTTTCCCGCAACTTATTTTGGGAAACATTGGCCAGCTCATTACCTAAAATTTTGTATTAATTTTAATTAGCTCCACCTTTTTTGATGGTAAATTATATTTTTAAAAGACTTCATCTATGTTCTCAATAAGACTTTTATTAAATTATTTTAAAATGATTTTTTCAATTCGAATAGATTGTTGTATAAATAATCCCTTACAACATTAGCATTCATTATCATCTTATAACTTTCTGTAGTGAACGGTTGAGAATACAAAATCACTTTTCCAAGTGTCGAAAGCCAATAGCTATAGTACTACTACTTGTATATAACTGATATCAAGTTATGATGATGATGACGATGAACTATTTTCTACTGACAACATTTTATGTATCTCAGACCAGGGTTTGGAAGAATTTGCTTCCGAATTTCAATTGAAATGCCGACAGCGCAGAACAAATTAGCTAAGCAAACATTTGGCCAACAAACAAAAAAATCAAAACAAATAAAAACAATGAAAGACAAATATGCTGACTCACTTAGCCACTCTTCACTCCTTTGGTAAATATGATTATTCGCTTAATTAAACTCAGAGCAACGGCTACAAAGACAACAGCAAAGACAAACTGAAAAGTCTCGGTCCTGCCTACAGTAGCTCGCGACGAATGTTAATCCCACTTTACACATTACGGCCACTTAAACTTTTTGCAAAACGAAAGGGCCGAACGAATGCAGCTGAAACGGTTTGTGGTAAGGGGAAGCACAAGGGCCGCGACTGGCGAGCGGAAACTTTTTGGGGCCACCAACAGACACCCGTCGAGTAGCCGGGCCACCATGAATCTCAAAATTAACCTACCTTCATAAGTACAAGTATTACGTATGGTTAGATAGAAAGAAGTTGAGCCAGCCAGGGGCAGATTTTTGTAGCCAGAATCAAGCCACATCCGGATTGCTGACCATCTGCGTGTGTGTGTGTGTGTTTAGTGTGTGTCCAATAGCTATTCCACATACAAGTATGTATGCATGTATGCACGAGTATGTATTATGTATGGATAGTCCCAAAACTGTTAAACATTTCTTGTTGATTCCATCGCTGCAAAGCTGAAGACGAGACCGAGACCGAGACTGAGACTGCGGCTAAGATCGAGACCGAGACCGAGACACAACTTCAAATTCTGCTCTTGTGGCTCGACGGTGCTTTGCCTTGCTTCGGACGTTGCGCATCGCATTAAGGCGTAGAACAGTGGCAGCCGCACAGCCCAGAGCGATTTACCCCACACCCATCAACATTTCATCTTAATTCCATTTTAAGTCACAACACTATGCGCAGCATTGGCGACTTTCCTTAACTAGTTCAATACAACGTTCAGTTATTCCGATTGAAGAAATAACAATTAATAAATAAAATACCCAATATTTGCAACAAATCAGTTGAATTTCGTGGGATCTTCAAAACGAATTGGACCCTCATCTTCTCTTAGGCATTTTAAAGTTTTGATATTTCTAAACTAAAACTCTGAAATTCAAAAAGAATAAGTTCATATAGAATCAAAGCTAAAAATGCGATGGAAAACGTTCAAAACATTTTCCATTCCACATAATTAAATATATTGTTGTTCATACTTTATTCGAGGAATCTGGAGAGCCTCAATAGTTAGAAGAGCAATTCATATAGTACATATACTCGTAGTTAGCAGTTAGTAGCTGGCAGTGAAATGCAGCGCATTTCGATAAAGATCATTGCCGACTCAAGTCCACTTGATGTTTGTTTTCTGCCCATTGTTGTTGTTTTTCTTGCTGATTGCTAAGGTGCTGCGCTTGATCGTCGCGTATGCCATGAATTTGTTCCACTATACGTGCAATCATGCCCCTGACTGACTGCCACAACGACGCGACGGCAAGCTGCAACGGCTCCTGCCTCCTTTCGCTAGCTGCACGCCAAGGCAATGGCAAGTTTGTAAGTATATAGCATATACTATGAATGTAGTGGTTGTGTAAATCGGTAGCCGGTATTGAGTCGTTTGCGTTACTGCCACACATGAGCCTCGGCTACGGTTGCGCCTTGGTAAGCGGCTTAAATGAATTCCATTTGGCAGGCTTTCTGCATGCCTGTGGCAATGAGGTTTTGAGGAAGTAACGACATCCCGAAGAAATGTTTTAGTATTAGAACTAAAAGAAGGTAAGACTTTTTGGCACTATACAAAAAACACTTGAAAAATATGGAATCCAATGCAATAAAATGTAAAAAAAACTTGCTAAAAAATAAGAAGATTTGTGATCGTGGAACTAATATAAAGTTGGTCCCGTGCGACATCGAAAGTGTAAAATTTAACAATTTGAAATGATGTTTTCTTACATAATTGATCAATTTTTATATACATACTTCAAAATGATTGAAATCTAGTTGAATAATACTGGTGGCGAAAAAAATAAAGAGGCGTGCAAACGGAGAGAAAAATATATAATTTTTCTAATGGGTGCTGCCCTCAGTTTGAAAATCAATTTAAAGTATCAAGTCTAGTTAATTTTCTAAAAAGAATTCGTACGCTCAGTTGAATAGATTTTTTTGTAAGCTAACATGGAAAGGGCACCGTATCTGGGGTCAGGGCAGTTATCAATAGGTAGGTATGTCAGATAAAGGAATCTAAAATCATTTTGTTTCGACAGTTCAGCACTGAAACTGCATTTTTGCATTTAAATCTATTTTTGTTTATTACACTTGTATTTATTTATTTAAAGTACATAAAGATTGTTCGCTTAATATGTAGTGTAGTCGGATATTATTATAAATATGAAAATATAAACATTGAATGTATCTTTTAAACCAAAACTATTTTTAAGAGTCAATAATGCACAATGCCCGCTATATTCATGTATACTGTATACATGCTACTGCCATGTATATACATATATTACAGCAAGAACGTAGAATATTATTTTAAAAGTATATATTATTTTAAAGTATGAAGTAGAGATGGGCACGGGCCGGCTATTTTCGGGCCGACACGACACGGCCACGAAATTAACTTTTAGAAACACGCACGCGCACGCACGACGAAAATTTTTCTTAACACGGCCCAACACGGCCCAACACGAACTTTTTATATATTAAATATAAAAATTAAAAAAAAAATATATATATATATAAACATTACAAATTTTTATTCAGAAAGATTATCTTATCAATATTTGAGCTAAGAAGCCGAGTACGTCGCTCATTTAAAATATGTCCAGAAGTGGAAAAAACTCGTTCGCTTGTTGCAGAGCTGACAGGGGTATTGAGTATATGCCTTGATAATTGCCGTAGCATTTTACATTTTGTTGTTTTTTTCCAGAATGTTAGCACACAAATTCCTGGATCAACTACACTACTTATATAGTCATCTATTTCAATATCCATTCTTGACCTGTCCAATTTAATTTTTTTTTTGAATTATTAGTGTCAAAAAATTCAGAAAAGTCGTGTTGACTATTGGGTGCTTCGTTTTCTGATTTTAGTGTTCTTTCGTGTTTCCTCGTGCGTGTTTTGTCGTGCCTTTTTGGCTCAACACGAACACGCACGGCCACGCACGAAATCGGAATTTACAACACGAACACGCGGGCCCACGCGTGGCACGAAGTGCCACGACAAAAAACACGGCCCGTGCCCAACTCTAGTATGAAGTACTAATGTGTACGCAAGGGGGAGGGGGAGGGGTCGTTGCCCCCTAAATCTTAGAAAATCTTTAGAAAACAATTTCCCAATCTTAAGTCGAATACACATTCGCCTTTGGCTAAAAAGCTAAAATGAATTTTAAAAAACAAGTATAATATATTCATTCAGGCTTCTTTCCAGTTATGAGAGATTTACAGTTTGAACAAAATAAGAAGCCATCCCGTATTAATAACATTAACCATTGAATGGTATAATGTTCCCTCGCATATTGGAGCTTGAACTTAGTTCAAGAAATTCACTCAGTTTGCGAAAATTACAAGCTAACAGTGTTTTTTTTTTACCCATCATTGGACGCAAAGACCATTGTCTAATGCATCCAAGTGATTCCCACGCAGCGGTCACAATTTGCTCTAAAAATCTTCAGCAATTGTAATCCCTTAATCCATGAACATACTCTTACAACAGGAAACGAACCCAAACTGTTATCATTTTAGTTACGGCTACCCAAAGCGAAAGCCACCCGCATAAGGTGACACCTGAGCGATGCCGACGACACCTTGGCAATTATGAACGCTGCAGCGCTGGCTGGGCCGGGTCTTGGTTCTTTGCATGACTCACGTATGCTACTTAAGCGGTTAACAAAAAGATTATAATGGGTCAGGGCACTTAGTAGGCGCTGCGTGTTCAAAATGACTTTTACTGCCACTTACAATGCCGCCGCACAACTCCATTTAGGCCAAATCTAGACAGACACTCACATTCACACAGTCCCACATATCTGACTATATAGATATATGGGTATGTATGTAGTTAGGTACATACTTGTATGTATAGATGGGTCTGCCTGCGATTGTTTGTACAAATGTTATGCGGTTGTGTAAGTGCGTGTAATTCCATTTTATGGCTCCTGTGCGCACGCCGTGGCCGCCTCCACCGGATCGCTCAATTGTCTCTTTGAAGCTTGGCCGTCTCTGAGGCGATTGCAGGTACGACCACGACGCAACTGAATATGGAAACGACCGACTGCTAATCTGACTTTGAGTCTGACTCCGTCTCCCATACTGATGGAGTGTAGAAATATAACTACAAATACATAAAATTGTATTTAGTCATGCTACATCACTTTGTAATAATTTTCATTTTGGCGCTTGCTTTGATCTCCAGCCGCGTACCCAACACGGCGCTGTCTGCCTTCTTTTTCCCCTATCCACTTTTCTGTTTCGTTCTCTCTTTTTTTTTTTGCTCCCGGGCAAACTGCCACCGTGTGGCGTTTGCTCCCTCATCCGTGGCTTTGCGTTAAATTTGAAAATATGATCATGGGGGCCGGGTCTTGGGGCGCATGTCCAGAGTTGGTTTTCATAAGATTCGAGGCAATTTGGTGGCTCACCGCCGAATGCTCGCCGCCACCGCAACTGTGCAACTTGATTGAGCAATCATCAATAAAGCGAATCGAGCATGAAGAAAACGAAATTTGATTGAACAGTGAATAGCATTATACAAATATTTTGATCTCCACGACTTTGGTATGCTAGGTGTTTGATAATAAACACGATATTAAGCCATTGGATTTGCAATCAGAGCTATTTCATTGATTTAAGCTTTGATCTGTTGTCCCTAGTAAACATTTTGACATTTATGTACGAGTAGTGCTGAAAATTCTGACACAATAAATGCACTGGACACCGATCACATGATTGAAGAGAAAGAATTTTAAAATGTACATGTATGGCTGAACAACGACAAACCAAGAAAAAACTATGATTCTATAGCTCAGGTCGGGAATAGCTTAACTTTCCCATTGAGAAGATTTTTCGCTGATCGAAAAGAGGCAATAAGTGCATTAATGCCTTGACCTTTCTACCTAACTACGAGTTATATTCATAGAAGTATATAATTGTTTCTTATCTCCTCTTCACTCTCCCAGGAGCTACTTTCTTTCTCGTGCGTCTCTCTTCTGATACATTTAAGTTTTCATTGCGTTAAACGCTGAAATTTCTTGGATTCATTATAATATTTATGCAGACCGTAAAAGCTTCCATCTGATTACGATCATTAAACATGTATGCATACAAAATCGTACTTTCAAGTATGCATCGCGTTATCAAAAGAAAATATCATTATCATATTAATGTCTGGACATTAAACACTCCCAAAGATAAAATTATTACAGTTTTCAAGGTAGTGCGACTACTCTTAGATACGAGGAGGAAAATAAAATCATAGATCACCTTCTTTCTTATTGTTCAGTGCTCAGGCCCAGTGCTCATAGTGTTAGGAAAATTCTTCCTAATTGATCTTACAGAAATACCAATAACATGGATTTAAAACCAAGCGGATCATATGGCATTAATATGGTTGTTTTTATGATTCCAATATTTCGTTATTTATATCTCTTGTCGATATGTATATCTATCTACAACCTAACTATCTGTGTAAGTTTGCTTACCACTTTTTAGTATTTTAAATGGTGGCGACTTTTTACAAGTTCCCCTACAATCGTACTCTCATTTGATATTTGTTTACACTTGTGTTGCATGGCTAATGTAGTTATATTGTTATTTAGATAACTGCGAGCCTTGTAAATTGGCCAGAGGGCTCATATATCACAGTAGGTAGAGAGCAGTGAGTTAACGATTTCGTCAAAAGTAGCACGTATTGCGGCTCAAAGCGATTTATGTTTGACCTTTGCCCGAGTTTTCAGTTCTACTAGTAGTTCCAATGAAATTGCTTAGTTTTACTGTGACTGTTTTACAAACTGTGACCTTGTTGTCCATTTCAGAACTGTTGATGTTGGCAATTAACATGATGACCGTTTCCCATTTCAGCAAGGTCAGAGGAGAGCAAAACAACTCGCAAACTCAGGAAAAGATGAAGAAAAAATGACAAGAAGCAATAAATCATTACTATCTATCCATCTATTTTAATCTCTGTTCTATGCATTCCGATTACCAATTGCATTGTTGGCAAGCGAGTACATACACTTAAGAAAAATGCACAAAATCGCCCAATATTATACAAATCAGAGTGTATTTTCTGCAAAGAAGAACCCATATACATTATGTATGTTCTTCGTTATTTGATTCATTTGAAAACGAAATCCATGTTAGATTTTTCTATGAATAACGTTTATTGTAGGCTTGAATCTCAATTTCTTATATTATAAATAACTAAATTACAGTAGCAATTGCTTTTACATGCCTTGGTATACTTGTCGTTCAATTCAACACACATTTTTATATCGATACTATAGCAAATACCACAAAGCCCCCTTGGGGATTGAAAGAAACAACAATTCAACCCTGAAAGTGGTCAGTCAGTTTTTACTTTTAAGGCGTTGTTTAAGAAATCTAGCAAATGCTTTTTTCTGAGTGTACCTGTTGCATTGACCACAAACATATATTATATAGTATGTGTGCATGAGTTTAACACGCGCCATATGCAAACATCAACTTAAGGGACCAATTAATTATGCCCATTGAGTCCGAACAATATGGGACAGCCATGAAACGCGAGCGCAGCATCTGCATCTGCATGAGGAACAGCATTCAGAGGCAACCAAACCGAACCAAATCGAAGCAAGCTACGAGTGTTCGATGAATCGAACCACAGCACTCAGATACAACAACAAGTCGAGTAAGAGCAATGAAGAGAAAACGACGGGATGTTCAGAAACTTGAATGGTGCTGGACCAGTGGTGGAGGACCACACACGTCGTTGTGGGACGGCGATAAAAATCACAGCATGCTGCAAACAGACAGCGATGTTGTGGGCAAATCTTTTGACAGTTGTGCTGAAGCATAAAGATGCCAAAAGCAATATACAACAACAACGACAACAACAGTCCCAGCCACAAACCATCCGGCAACATGAATAGCAACGAACACAACAACACCAGCAAGCCAATATGTGAGTGCGTGAAAAATATCAGCCGCCTCAGCAAAGGCGCATCAATCAAACGCACCGCCAAGACATGCCCCACCACCACCCTCTCGGGCATACACACACACACACACACACACACTCTCTCCCTATCTCGCTCTTTCTCTCTTTAGCACACGCACAAACAAACGCGCGCGTTCGATCAATCATTTATTATGGCGGCGCTGATGGCGGCCGCCCGTCGTCATCATCGTTGGTGGCCCCAACGAGCAGTGCGCCCCATAAAGAAAAATATTTAGAAATAAGTATGCATGTACGAATAAAGCCAAATTTATATGGCCATCGATAATTTGATGCCAGAAATTATTCAAGTTCAATTATATTGTGTACAACCAAACCAATAATGTGATTGAATTGTTATTGCTAATTGTTTGGGTTTTACTTTTGCAAAATCTATAATAGTAGTAATTTTTTCCAAAAAGGAGTTCATCGTTAGGCACAACTTTACTACTCTCATTTAATGTTAATAAAAATTGGTTCGGTATATGAGTTTTTTGTAGTATTGTATTGTATTGTAGTATTGGTTCTGATCAGATTTTGCCATCTAGCCCTAAAAGCACTTAATTTACTAGAAATAGATAAATCGGCCCAACTTTGCAATTCTCAAAGCAACATATTAACAGACCTTGTTTATTCTAAATTTAAACAATGTATAGGCTCTTGACATAACTATTAATTTCAATGTAACAATATCTTATTGCACTTGTGACAAGAGACTATTAATTGCAAGTTTCTCAAAATTAACTCATAAAGTATAAAATATATGTAAATAAATCATATGCAGTTATTCTGCATTTCGTGAATTTGTCGTTTCTTTCGTAATGGCGGTTTGCTGTCTGCAAATATCAAGCTCAATTGGTATACACTGTTATACACTGTCATACGAGTTTGCTAAAATGAATCTAATATGAAATGCGATTTATTTATGCTTACTTAAACATGTTATGCACATTACATCAATATAAGTACATATCACAGCATAATTTTTGTTATTTATATTTCAATTCGCATGATCCTTGCTACGCCCATACCAATATGCTAGCTGCATAAGTTAATTTACAGCTACTTGTATGATTTTTGATATTTACTTTCACATCTGCATTTTTAAAGAGAGAACAGCTGTCAGCTGAGGGGCAAGGCTTTTGTCGTTGTTATTGCCAAAAATATTTAAAAAAGGCTTAAGGTAAAGATTAAATGTGAGTAAAATATTGCGCAACTTTTGTGTATTTAGTTGTGTATGAAAATGCGAATGAAAAATGTAGAAAAGTATTGTTTGGAGCTGTACACGTATGTATGTGGGGGCTATTATATATCTACGTATGTATGTATGTATGTATACATATTTGAAAATGAAGAGAAATTGGGAAGATAAATAGTATATAATGAATGAAATGTATAATTGTAAATTGCAAAAATACTTTGCCCACTAAAGACAGGCAAGACTTGCAAATAAAATTTATATTTTTTATTCAAAGCCATTCGTAAGCAAAAGGCAACTGTGGCGGCAGAATTCAGCAACCACAGCTACAACAAGCAAACGAGCTGCTGCTTGGGTGGTCAATCGGGCCCGGAGCGCGCTTTTTGGAAAGCTAAAGCTGCCACAGGTGAGGCGGACACGAGAGCTCTGTTGGTAAGTAACAACAGCCACAGCCGGCGGCAACAAAATTTAGCTGTTTAGTGGCTGATCGTTGTTGTTGCTGGTCGCCGGAGAGCTACAATTTATGTTAGTTGCTTAGCATTTATCGCAACATAAAATATGGAAATTATTCATTAGCGATTTCCGTTTCCGATTTATCTTAATAGCTAGACCAGTGGCTCGTTCCCTATTTGGTTTACTGTAGCTTCTATGTTGCTGCTGCTGCTGTTGTTGTTGTTGTTGTAATTAAGAGCCGGCTACTGTTTTGAGATAAGAAAACAGCGGTCGGCTCCTGCCCTTACCAAGACACCAGCTGTGCGTGTGTGTGCTTGTGTGTGTGCTTGTGTGTGTGTGTGTGTGTGGTCCTTATTGAATTTTCAAAGCTTTGGCCAATGAAAGCGGCTATTAAGTCATGGCAGCATAAAACAAACAAACAAACCAACCAATTGATGCAAGGGACCCGCAAGCAAGCCAACTTGGGTGGCAGCCTCCATACATACAAGCAAACAAAAAACATACATTCGTATGTTTATAGATACATACATAT
This sequence comes from Scaptodrosophila lebanonensis, assembly GCF_003285725.1. NCBI lineage: Eukaryota > Metazoa > Arthropoda > Insecta > Diptera > Drosophilidae > Scaptodrosophila > Scaptodrosophila lebanonensis. Next base: position 820,332 of record NW_022060529.1, read on the forward strand.
GTACATAAATACATGCAGGGTAGAGCTGTGCGCGTGACATGCACAATTTACAATCACGCACGTTCACGTTCAATATATTCAGCGATATAATACAATTTGTTCGTAAGTCAACTTTTAAATTTTTAGATTTATATAAGAGTTAAGCTTAGGGAACATTTAATACCTTTTTTTGCTTGCCTACGTCGGATGTTTTCTATGAAATGTCAATATAGTTATGTAGTGTTCTATAAACAACAAAAAACGTCTCCGGTCACCAGCGATGTCTGGTCTGGGAGAGATATCGTTCCATGACTGTATTTTTCTAAACATAATTGAACAGAAAATCTCTATTTGCTATAATTTTAATGCTGAATGTATTTACTAAGATACTTCCAACTTCGGGTCAAGTTTGTTCAAAATTGTTTTTAAAAATAACTTCTGGCAACTCCTTATCCCTCTTTCAATAATTATTCGTATTATGGGTGGTAGTAGCTGTTTCTTCAATACATTAAAATGTTTCTCAATTACGATACAGCTACATGAAAGTATTTTGGATTCAAATGGGATTCTTTCTAACAAAATGGCTCGAATTTGCACATTTTTCTTAATTTGAGAATTGTTGCCAATTTATGAATTTCGCGGTAGTTTACACTCACGGAAAACACAGGAATTATCAGCTATTGACGATCACGCACAGCTCTATGTTGCGAGACATTGGCGGCGCCGCAAAAAAAGAAAGCGCGTGCAGCAACAACAACTATAACAACAACAACAACAACAACAAATACTCAACCGACCGGAACTGCAACTGGCGCTATAAGCAATTATACATATATGCTATCTGACTGTATGTGTGTGTCTTTCTGTGTATTGATGGCCGCCCAAGGCGCAAGTTGCTGCCGTCCAGCCTGAAACGAACAAGAACAACAACCGCAGTAGTGACAACAACAGCAACAACAGATGGAGCAGTAGCAACAACAAACAGTAGCAACATTTGCCTTTGCCAAAGATTGACAGCGCTACACTTGGGAGCTTCAAACAGACAGCCGTGCTTGGCATTGGACCACCAAGAAACTGCGATCCTGCGAGGCTAAGATGTTGGAGATGGAGATGCTACTGCTGTTGTTGTTGGCTCTGCCCCGACTGGCAGTTGTTGCTTGTCGCCACTCTGTTGCGTTATGTTGTCAAAGGGGACGCGCGCAAGTGCAACATGTTGCTCTTGTTTCTTTTGTTGTTGCTGTTTGTGTTACGCCTTATTTTTGTACGGCTACTGGTTACTTGTTTTTGATCTTCACGCTGCTGTAAATTATACGGAAACATCAGCCAACCAACCAACAGCCAACAAATTGACAGCCTCTGTGCTTGCTTGCGCTTCAATTCAAATTCTTGCTGCACTTACGTGCGTACTATTGCTGCAGCTGTTGTCTGTCAACAACCAACAACAGCACTACACACGCACGCACAGTTATATCCACATAATTGTAGGCTTTCCATTGCATGTTGCTCCTGCTGCTGCCGCTTGCACTTGATTCAAACGGTCTCGTGTTGTCAACAACATTGATAGCTGCTCTGGTTGTTGCAGTTTTGTTGCTCTGATACATTGTTTTATTGCTGCTGGCTTGAATATTTTATGTCAAATGTGTGCACAATATAAAATACAGTCGAACCTCTTTAACTCCAAATTACAGAATTAGGCAATGATGGAGTAATTCTACTCAAAAATTGCACAAGTTGTTTATCGAACTAAACTTATTAAATGGTTTTAGCACGTGTAAAAAATTCGATAATTCCTACATTGATTTATGAACCAATTAAGAAATTCCGTTAAATATTTAATATACATTTGGATTTAAAACTGTTTTACAAAATTTTTCGACTTATGAAATGATAAGCACAATTGGCACAATTTTTGTGAAATTGTTTTTCTAAATTCTTCCCTGAGTGAATACGTATTTTAATATGATTTCAACATTTTCATTTTATTCAAATCCAGAAGTATTTTAAAGAGCAATTAGCAGCGAAGTTGTCTTCGAATGCAATAAAGCCTGCTATCTTTTCCTTTGATAACCAAAATTTCCAATTGCATAACTTTTGTGTTGGTTTCGATTTAAGGTTGAATTTATCTAAAAATTTATCGACATTTATTTTATAAAAAGGTTATTCGTATCATTATTTTTCACTATATACTATAAAAAGATGTCTTGAAGTTCTTGCAGCTTGCGGAAAATGATAAATGAGAGCCTTCTTAGACTGAACAACCATACATAGCTCTATTCAGCTAAGAAAATTTTAAATAGATAACGACCAATGTTGTTTTTCTTTGCTATATCTATAAATTAAATACGATGGACATTAGCAAACTTAGGGAATTAAGATGGTATGTGTATTTGTACGATATTTCTTAGCCTTACTTATAGAAATTTGAGGGATCAACAGTGTACACATAAATGTACACATACATATACATATATACATACATACTATTCATACATCCATAGCTTCTTCAGGCAGTCACAAAAAATGATTTTAGTTCCCATGATCTCGCTTCGTTACTCTACTAATAAAATAAAAAGATGCCCATTAAGTTTTATTTAATTTCCTTACTCAATTTTTCAACGCACATTTTTTAGAAAACACATTTAAAACCATTCAATAAAAAAATAACTTTAATCGTTTTTGCGCACACATTGCTTCCTAGAAAAACAAAATGGCACATTAAGATTGTCGTTATTTAGTATGTGTGTGTGTGTGTGTGCCTTCAAATTAAAGCTAAAATTTTAATATGGCCATGGACCACACACAATGCTCGGCGGGCCACATGCCGAGGCGCTCAGGAGCCGCGAACGCTTAAAAAGCAAATAAAAAAACAAATAATTGCTAATTTTATGCTCGAATAAATGAGCAAGAGCTCTTAGCTCTACTGACCGTCGCGTCGATCGGATGCTGTATCTGTGGAAGGATCAAAAATGGGCACCCCACCATTGTGAGCTGAAAGCATAAATTAGTGCGAGAGCAATGGCAATAGCCCGCACTCGCTTCCACAAAACGTCACGCACTATCAAATGAGAAAATGATCAATGGGGGCACACAGATACAACATACATACATACACAGATCCATACATATACAGACATGCATATAGCCAACAGCAGAGCAGCTAATAGACCACCCATGACGACGAATTAAAGACCACACACGAAGAGACCGGCACTTCTGCATGTCTGCATGTGTGCGTGCGTCTGCTGTATGTGTGTGTATGAAAAACAATTTCAGCATTGGCTGCGAAGGGGAGATTTGTCGAGCAGATAATTGAAATACGTACGTACATATGTATGTACATATATCTTGAGCCTGTGCGTTGAAGTATGCATACAAATTTCAAAATAATTCAAAACGGGCGCACATGCTAATATGAATAAGAAAGTGCAATACAAAAAAAAAGACAGCACAATTTAAAATCAACAATTAAATACAAAAACCAAATACATAAAATCTTATTTGTATTTAATTTATTTCTGTAACTTATGATTTATATTTTTGAATTTTCTTTTTATGCAAATATGTTTATAATAATGAATTTCAATAAGATCACCTGAATAAATACATTTTGCATTTTTTTTTAATATAACACAAAGGTTTCATATGCAGGCCCAATTTGGCTGTATAGTTTAAATTTCAAAAAATATTGCGCGTTTTGAAACGGCTAAATTTGATTTCAAATCACCATTGTCGATAGCCATTGCTTCTTAGAGTTGCCACATTCATTAAAAGAAACTGCCAGTAATAAATCCATATTCAATGGGTACACACTCCCAAACACATAGGAACGTGTGTCTGTGGGCTTCTGTTGGGTTTTAACATAAATAAAATTGTTTAAGTAGAAAAATGCCACCTAAGAAGGCGCCAGGACCGAGTAAGAAAACCGAACAAAAGAAAAAGGAGAAGATTATTGAGGTGAGCTACAATTCAGAGATGCTAGTCGGATAAGAAGCCGTCACCAACATAACCTCAATGCACGAAAATTGCATCGGGCTAAAAGCTTCAACGTCAACAAAACGTATTCATTGCAGGACAAGACCTTCGGTCTGAAGAACAAGAAGGGCAACAAACAGCAAAAGTTCATACAGCAAGTACAGAAGCAGGTGCAAGCCGGTGGCCATCATCCGCGTCCAGATGCCGACAAGCGCAAAGATGAGAAGGAGAAAAAGTTGGCCGAACAGCGTGAAATGGCCTTGATTTTCAAGCCAGTGCAAACGCAAAAGGTCGAGAAGGGCACTGATCCGAAATCTGTTGTGTGTGCGTTCTTCAAGCAGGGTACCTGTACGAAGGGGGACAAGTGTAAGTTTTCGCACGATCTTTCGCTAGAAAATAAGGTGGAGAAAAGATCGATGTACGTGGATATGCGGGACTCTGAAGATGATCCAATGACCAACTGGGACGATGCCAAGCTAAAGGAGGTGGTCGACAAAAAGCACTCTGGTGAAAAGCGGCGGCCCACAACGGACATTGTAAATTGGAAAACACAACCAAAATATTGCATACACTTTATGTCTAAATTTTCATTCGTAGATTTGCAAATATTTCCTTGAAGCGGTAGAAAAATCAAAATACGGTTGGTTCTGGGAGTGCCCCAATGGCGAGAAATGCATCTATCGTCATGCTTTGCCACAAGGCTATGTGCTGAAAAAAGACAAAAAGAAGGAGGACAAACCTACAGAAATTTCGCTGGTCGATTTAATTGAGAAGGAGAGAGCCGCGCTGGGTCCCCATCAGACGCGAGTGACGCTGGAAACATTTTTAGCCTGGAAGAAACGGAAGTTACAAGAGAAGAAGGACAAATTGGCAGCTGAGGAGGAACGCAAAAAGAGCGATTATGGAAAGGGCAAACAATTTGGCATCTCTGGTCGTGAAATGTTTAGCTTCAATCCCGATCTTGTTGATGATGGGCCCATGGAGGAAGGCGATGCGGCATTTGATGTCTATAAACGCGACGACGATGATGAGAATGCCGTTGAATTCAAGGAAATCGACTTGGCAGCTCTCTCATTGGCTGCCAAGGAAGTCGATGGTTCGGGAACAATTGCATCAAGCACGAGGTTAATGGATCAGGCAGCAGAAGCAGCCAAAACTGCAGCAGCTGAGGATGCAGCGGCTGACACAGGCGATGAAAACCCCACCTCGTCCAGCGTTGCTGGTGCGCCAGCAAATGATGCTGCGCCCATCAACAAAGATCTCTTCGTCGATTTAGCCGGCGAATTGGATGATTTAGATATCGACGACGATGATGATGATGATTAATCCGCAATAACTAGCTGCCTAGTCTCAAAGATATTATAATTGGCATTAATGTAATCATGCGTGAGGACGCCCATAATTATTTATGGCTTTTGCTATTTTTTCGATTAATAAATTTGTCGTTTTTTAACGTTGATTTTGCGAACTTTCGGCAGCTTATTGTGAGTACAATTAAATGATAACAATAACTTTTGCATTCTATCAAAGAAATTTAAATCTTTAAATTGAATATGATTACAAATCTGTCATCGTTGCGAATGAAAAACAACTTGCATTGAATGGGATTAAAATAACAAAGTTTTCTTTATACACAAAGAGTTAAATACACGAAATATTAAAAGAACTTTACACCATGACTGTCATCCAATTCTATGAGCTCGCACTTGCCTTTTTCCTCCAGTAGCCGTAGTGCGTTCACCAATACCGCCTCATCGACCCCATGGAATTGGCATTGTGTTGTGTTCTCTCCTTTTGCTATCTCATAGATCGTGCACACGCTATTCACCTGGCCCGTCTCCTGCACCCACTCATAGACCATGTTCCCGTATTCGTCCAATGTATACCAATACACCTGCCACTCCTGTCGACGCTTGTCTAACGGCGCTGCATGTCCGCTGCGTTGCAAATGCTCGAGAATTGTGAGTACAAACTCCGGCGGTAGTCGCCTTTTTAGAGATTCATTGTGGAATAGCGGCAAGTCTTGTTCGTTGATGTTCAGCGTAAATTTATTGCTATGTTTGAGGTATTTAAGAAAGAGATCTGACCATACTTTTAATTGCTGCTGACGGGTTTCTTCATGTGGTTGCAAACTGCGGGAGAAGGGAGAGAACGCCGTGACAGTCTCGATGGTTAATAAGAGCGTTAAAAACTTACGTAAAAAACGGAGGAAATGTGTACTCCCAGGGCCATTCAAAGTCAGTCATTATTATTAATTCTTTATAAATGTGGACTATGGCTATTTGTTGTCTAGAAAATTGACGTCACGCACACAGCTGTTGAGTAGCACGGGTCAGGCGTTGCCAGATTGATTTAAAATGAAAGTGGCGAATACTATTTTTTGAATGCGATGAATAAAACACTGTTTAAATATTTCTCCACATGCTTTAAATGCACTGTTTTATTTGTCTTTATTAGAAAAAAATGTGTACAATAACGGTTTCTTTGATCATGCCATTAGATTGAATTTTTAGCTGATTTCAAACATGCAGAGACATAAAGAAGTTTGTAGATCAGAATTTTCCTTGCTTTATAATATACATACATGACACACAGTACATCCATATATCTACTATTTATTTGGTTTAGTATACGTAAAGTACCAGGAGGCCCAATTCTCTATACATTCAATACATCCTGCTTCTCATTTTAAGTAGATTTATTTAATGCTTTACTTTCTTGTATGCCAGCTGTTTGCGATTCTCGTGCCACAAAGCCACACAAAGCCCTCCTCATATCATAATCCATTTACATATGTACGTTAAAGTTAAATAACTATGTATATTTGTATGTGTTATGTTGTTAGTGAATTTACCTTTTTTTTACATACATATATCATGCAATTTGTGCTTAAGTTCTAAATTTATGTACGTCTGTGTGTGTTCCTATAAGTTTGTTTTTATTTGCTAAACTTACTTTACTTTAGAGCTTTCAAGGATTAATTTTATTTATTTTTATTTAGTATAGTTAAGCAAGTTTTACTTGCCGGGGACTTGTGTGAAGGTGTAAATTTGAATTGGGCGTGCGGGCAGTTTATAGCTTACAGTTAGAGATTGGCGTGTTACATATGTATGTATGTATATATATGTATGTATGTAGTATGTATATAAAGTTACAGTTTTGCACTTTGAATTGTTCTGCATTTGGTTTTGTACACTTGCGTGAATTCCTCTAGAATAAATTTTGTAATGCTGAGAAGGTGTCTTGATAGTACAGTTTGTAAGCTAGTAAAATAGTTTTACAATTAGTTCCTAGTTAACAAGTGAGGTTTGGTTGAAATCTTCATCGCTATGTTTGTATGTATTTATGCATGTATAGTAGTATATGCCTAGATATTGTATTTTATATCATTCTTCCCAGCGTCACAAATACTAATACTTGTACATTTAGATAGCATTGTTCTTCTACGTACAAATTGATAAAGCCATCTACTTTCCCTATTTCACCGTATAAAAATATAAAACAAATCGAATGCCTTATATTGCTTTTAGCAAATTTATGAAAATTTACAATTAAAATGCTAAGTTGATAAAAAAAAAAATAGGGGAATAGACAACGAATCTAAAATGCAATAAACCTAAATGTTAAAAATAAATGTGCAAAACGCCGTGTTTTATAAATATGAAACAATTCTCAAGCCACATATATTTTCACATAACTTGCAAAAAATAAAAATAAACAGGAGATGTCTTACAAAAAAACATTAAACGAAATCCTTTATATTATTCATGTACATATAGTTTTCGGATCTTAAATCATAACTTGTACACATGTACGCATCTATATATTTATAATTAAAAATGGCATGTGGTGAAATATATGCACTTACATACATATATAATTTCATATACATATATTTATACTTTACACACATTTATATCGAATGGTATAAAACGCATGCGCAACTGCAGACTAATTATATTGCTAAACGACTAAGGGACATATACATCGATATTGAATTTATTCCGAATCCATTCCTTCGGCTGCTGATTATTTCTGCGACGTCAAGTCAAGTGTTTCGGTAGCTTATTCTACGATTTATTACACATACATATATAAAGTTTTGGGATTCTCGAATCACTGCACGTGTAGCATGTTGTTTTACATAATGCTCCATACTATTCGACTAATGACTAATACTAGGTATATGTATGTATATGTATATAAGTATATAGCTAAACCTAAGCTACAATTTTTGCCTATGATGCTCTGCTACTATGCAGCGGCTACTTATACAGTTGTGTGTCTGCCTGTGTGGAGGGTATGGATATACTAGGTAGGTGTTCACTTGGCTAATGGTTCCAAGTAGCAGCGCACTGTATTATTCTCATCCAGCATGGCAGAAAGATGGCGAGCCTGTTGCTGCTGCTGATGCTGGGGGGTGCTGTGTGATGTATGCGACGACGATGATGTTGTGGACTGCGGTGATAATTTCTGTAATTGTTGCTGACGCTTCTGTGCTGGCGTCTGATTGGCCGGTGGTAATGGCGGTCCGGCATTCTTGTGATGCCCGAATAGCTCGTTTACCGCTACACGTGCGCTGGGGGATTTTGCCTGCTGTTTGTGGCTATATCCGCCACGCATGGATCCCTCACCAACGCCGCCGCTAACCCCAAAAACCGCACCGTTCTGTTCGTGTGTGGGTGCAGTTGTTCCTGGCGCCCCATAATCCAAGGGTACGCCATTTTTTCGCAGTTGGCGTCTGTAAAAACGAGAATGAGATGTAATCGAATATATAATATATGTACAAATTTTTGTACCAGCAAATTTCCGATAAAAAAAAAACATAAAGAAAAGCATATGTATGTGTAATATACTCACTGAAATCGCCTCTGGAAGTCTTTATCTTGCAGCGCCATTAATCGACGCATGCGCTCATCGCTTTGTGGCGGCAAGCCATGCGAATCATCATCCATATCGCTCTCATCACAGACGCTGTCATTATCTTGCATATCTTCTGCCGTTTCATCGTCCTCATCGTCATCCTCATTGTCATCATCCTCATCCGCTGTGCAACGTCGCCCGTTCCGCTGCTGCTGTGGCAATGGTTGATTTCTAGACGACACACTGCCACCACTAACGCTGCCACCATATCGGCTGCCCGACGCAGCCACCGTAGCGCGCATGTTATTAAAGACGCCAGTGCCGACGCTGTTGTTGTACACTTCGTCCACATCAAAGTCGTTCATCTCATAGTGCTGCACATCCGAGTTGCGATTGCTCAAGATCTCCTCGTAGACAGGTCCGCCATCGGCACTTCCTTGATTGTAGTAGGCATCGCTGCCGCCGCCGATGCCCTGGCTAAGATCACAGTTGGAATGCTTATTTCTATAGTGGCGCTGCTGCTGTGCAGACAGACCCACTCCACCGCCTCCGCCACCGGCAAGGTATTCATGCTGATACTGCGCCATGTGCGGTGGCGGCGGTGGCAACTGCTGTTGACCGGCGGTTCGACGCTGTTGTTGGTGCTGTAAATGGAGCAAATGCGCATGGGCCGCTGCATGCTCAGGTTGCTCTTCATCCGAGGAGACCTGTTGCTGCTGTTGTTGCTGTCGAGCAGTTAGATGGCGTTGTTGTTGCTGCAGCTGCTTCTGCTGGTGGTGGTAATAATTGGCGGCAATATTTGGATCTGGTGCTTCAGCATAATGTGGATAAGTTTGGGTTGGCTTTGGGGCACCGCCGTTTGTCTTTTTATACGATGGATAGAACACTACCTGAGAGGCCGCTGTAGTACGGCTGTGTAGCGAACCACTGGGCGAATCTGGACCGGTGCCAGCACCACTGCCACTACCCCCGCCGCGTTTCTTCTTGCCATTCTGGTTGTTGTGTTTCTGAGTCCAGTAGAAAACCTCATGAGACTGCTGGGGCGATCCGGCATTGTTGTAATACTCCCCGGGAGCCTCTCGTGCCTTCATGCTGCCTGGTGGTGGTGGCTGCTTCCAACTATAATAGTCCGGCTGATGATAATAGGCTTCACCTTGCAACGGTTGCTGTAGCTGTTGTTGTTGTTGCTTCTGGGCAAAAATCAAGTTAGTGGAGTCGGCGGAAGAAGTTGGTGAGGTGTGACCAGCGCTGGCCATGCCTGTAGATCGCATTGTATTGGTCATGCCAAGGTTGCGTTCGTGCACCGAATGATTGCCGACAACCGGCTGTAGTTGTTGTTGTTGGTGCTGCAATGCTGGTAGTAATGTGCCCGCTATGAGTCCACTCTTGAGTGTGCGCCGTTGCGTGGCCTCATTAAGTTCGCAATCGGAGGTCGCGCCCATAATGGCTTCTTCGGTGATTGCCACACCATTTTCATCCTGTTCATCTTCCTCCTCCTGCGCTTCATCGCCGTCACTCAGCGGCAATTTCGATTTTTTCAAAGCATGAGTGCCGGTCGAGGCTGAGTTGCTACTCAATGTGCCGCCGTTGCCTCCATTTCCCAGGCCTATGCCTCCAGTGCCGGTCGTTGCAATTCCCGATGATATAGACGTCTTGGAGCAGCGCAAGCATTTTGGAAGCCAGGAATGCTGACGCACATACTTGCGGTACTCGCGTCGTATCTTCTCGTTCTGTATGCAATGGAATACGAAAATGTACAGGCCAAGGAGTGTGTTAAATGATATGAAGCAGTAGCCACAGAAGCTGGCCATGTCCTCATCCATTTTAGACTGGCGTAAATAGAAGTAGGCCGAGCACCAGACGGCGCTTAGCAGTAGGAGAAATACAAATGAGCAGCGTATATCGAAGCTAAAAAAAAGAACAACAAGTTTTTATAAGTGACTGGAAGTTTACAATACCGGTAAATTAAAGAAGTTCAACTTTCGACACCTTAGATATATTATTAATTGTACATTAACCAACAAGTCTTCGCTTTATTCAGCTTTCATAAAAAGACAATATTGATTTTGTTTTTTGCACAGAGCTTCAAAGAGAAAATTGTATAACTTACCGAACGTTGGCCAATCGTGTCTGCTCCTTGGTCTTAAGCGCTGTGCGACTCTTACGACACATTATTACCCACGATAGGAAGGTGTACGCAACGGCAGCCTGCAACGATTCAGATTTTTGACGTTATTTTTAGGCACTGGGTCTTTCTGCACCCCACTTACCACAAAGAAGAGCAAAACTGGCGCCACAAAGCTGACATAAAACAGTTTATTCTCCTCCATAAGCACGCAATAATCATTTTGGGTGTATGAGCTAGGATCAATCATTAGCGAAATGGCCACCACAGTCAGTGACAAGCCATACGAAAGTAGATAGTAGCAGTTCACCTTGGGCGTCTGATCCACCTCGAGCAAGAGGTCGTCAGAGGTTAGCGTAGAATAGGAATGGAAGGCTGCGGCACATCGAACATGCCCGTTAACATTTGGATTTAACTTTAAAAACTCTTCGGCTTACCTTCATAGCAGAACCAGGCAGTGCCCGAGAGTATGGCACAGTGGAGAAAGCTGGTTATGAAACCACAAAATATGCTTGTTTCGGTCTGTTCAATGCCCAGGAGAAAAAGCAGCTCAATGGCAAGCAGGCAAATATAAATGTTGCTATAGATCGAGGTGCGTGCAGACTGTAAAAATGTAGTCAGAAAAAATTTTGGAAGAGAGGAAGAAAGAGAAAAGGAAGTGAGTTGAGGTTGAGAAGCTAAACTTTCGTGTAAATTCCAATGGTTTTTGAATTGTTATCGCACACAATTTGAATTCGTAGCATTTGACTTAAATAGTTTTTCGCCTTTTACAAATATTGCTCATATTATAAATAATTTTGGTGGTTGGTGGTGAAAATTCCAAGGTTTATAAAATTATAAAATAAAATATATAAGAACAAGACACGAAACAAGCAATATATAACGAACAAGGAACAAATACAACATAAATTAAAACTACAACATAAACACAACATTTTTTTCTTGTAATTGAGACAATATTGACACTTTCCAATTTTATTACGTCACATATGAAATAAGAATTAAAGATTTAAAGACAACAGAAAACAATAAATTATTTGTACGTTTTTGTTAGGTTTTTAGGCAAAATGCACACATTAAAAAGAATTGTTTTAATAATATTTCTAAAGTAAAAAGTTGATATTTAAGGTAGCATGCCAATAAAGAACTCTGAGCACACTGAAGTACTTGACTAAGGCAAAATTCTATACACTGGTGATACAATCATACTTTTAATGGGGGTTTCTAAGTGTTTATATATATATATTTTGCATGGAGCGAGTCAATTAAAGGGACATACTTGTAATAATTTAAAGAAACGTTTTATGTGTGTCTAAAATTATTAATGGTTATGGAGTATGTATTATATTTTACTAAAAGGGCTCGCGTACGCAGACAGCTGATTTGAGTACTGAACTTAAAATAATGGTGATATTTTAAGATGATCGCATATAAGCAGTGAGATCTCTGTGTGCGTGAGCCCTACCATGCATATTAGTACAAGCAATCCTTAATTATTAATTCTGAAACAAAAATCGAATAAGGGTTTCAGGTATATTAATAATCATGATTAGATTTGAGGAAATTTGAGTTGTTTCTTAAATATAAACCTAAAGGTCATGCATACTTCATACTTCTATCAATTATGCGGTAGCATATGAGTTATTTATAAAAACAATTTAAATAAACACTTTCAATTATGTACTTAGATGTTATATCACATATAAACACACAATGTGTGCTAGACCAAAACTTAAGATCTACCTAGCCATTGGGTAAGCCTAGCATGTGTTGTTGCTAATTTTGTTTTTGTTTTTCACCACCACCACCACTTATACTGTAAATCATCCATATTCGCCTGCATTATAATATTATTTGCATCCAGGGCAGGTACCCCTTGGTTGCCATCAATATTAATATTATGGTTGCGCTGTTGTTGCTGCTGTTGCTGAAGTTGTTGCTGATGCTGCTGCTGTTGTTGCTGTTGCTGTCGCGATTGCAGATAATTGTGACTAATGTTCAAATTATTGTTGCCCAAGGCATGGCCACCATTGCCGACATTCGCGGCATGTTGTTGCAATGCAGCAGCAATGGAAGCAGCCGCAGCAGCAGCTGCTGCTGTTGTCGAAGATTGTTGGCCGTGCCCATTCGTGGGCGGTAAATTAAGACTCAAGTTTAAATTATTCATTTGCAAATTCTGTTGCGGCTGGCTGTTGTTATTGTTATGAGATAGAACAACAGCAGCAGCGGCAGCAGCCACCACCTGTTGCTGCTGCTGTTGTTGCTGCAAGTTGTAATTGTGCGCATTCAAATTGTTGCGATGGGAATTGCGTATGGAATTGTGTTGTATGAAATTTGTGTGCTGTTGCATATTATTGTTGGAGTGGTTAACGACACCGCCACCACTGGTTGTGGTCAGTGTCAACGATTCATGTGTCTGATCTCGTACATTATTATTCTGCTGGCGTCGACTGCCCGCACGCTGATGTGACGATGGATGCGCCGAAGTTGCGTTTCTTACCTTAATGAAAACGCCATTAAATAGCTTGAGTGTGAGCAGCGCTATGACGATAAAGATCACGCATATTGCAATGCTAACGTAGATAAAGATGCGCATGTTCCCATCAAACATGGTAAATAGGGAATGCTGATGCTCGTCCACAACATCCATGAGTATGGCAAAGTTGGTCAGGTGGTTGCAGGCGCAAACGCTATGTGTTCGATTTGTAGACTCCAGACTGCAACCGTTGGCAGACCAGGCACTAGAGAAATAATTTTATTTATATTGATATTTCAGAAATGGGTATGCATTTCATTACTGGTCAATGTAGTTCCAGAATACGCAGGTGGGGTTCGTAACGTTTTCAGTTTTCAAATGCTTCAGTACTAGTTTGATGGGCTGCGATAGTTGTATGTGACGACCCTTTCCCAGACTGGCCGAGATTACTTTACTATTAAGAATGCGTATGCGTTGTTGCATATCTCCATTGATATCGCTGTCGTTGGCTAAAATGGCTGTGTTGCGCACTAAAAAATAATTATTAATCGTTAGATTTTAAATATCGATACAAAATTGCAAACTAAATAGTATATGTATCTTTCCCAGTTTTCATAAATAAATGTGATCAAATTTAAACTGTTTTAAATTGTCTTTTAAAAGAACAACGTAGCATTTAAGACTTACCATAGCTACGTGAGCTCTTCAAATCAAAGTGATCATAGGTCGGTTTTAGGATCGACTCCAAGCGATCAAAGGCAGCAAATACAATACGGACCAAGCCACCCTCACTGTTCTCTATGAGCGCTGCCCGTGGAAGCTCGATTCGGTCAGAGCTTAAAGGCCATTGCTCCGATTCGGGAAAGACAACGCTTGATTGAATGGTTTTAGTTTCAAGCACCCGCACAGAGAGCACTGCAAGGAACATAAAATAAAAATAAAGGGAGTAATAAATAATTGCCGAGTAAGGAGTCGAATTAAAACTTACATATATTCTTAACTTTTTGCACGACATTGCGTTCTCTAATGATGGTGTCAGCCAGGAGAAATGCATTGTACTCTAAGCCAGTCAGCAATGAAGTAGCTACACGCATTTGATCTTCCTGATTAAGATCTAGCCACGATGACAACTGCGATTCGTCCAGTAAATTTGAGCCGGTTTTTACCACACCATGCAACAGCTCCATTATAATAGCTTCGCGTTGCCTCTGATCTGGAAATGTCTCCTTATCATGAAACATTTTCTCTGACATTGTTTGTATAATCTTGGTAGTCACAAGCATGTCGCCGCCGTAGAGCGTTTTGCTGCTCGTTACCTCGGACAGATCATTGGCTATGGATATGAGCGAGGAGTCGCGTTGATTGACACGCATCTCCAGATTGTTCAACCATAAGCTGCGACATTGTGTTAAATCGGGCGTCATAGGATGCCAAGTGGGTTCAAAATTGCGTAGCCGTTGATTCACCTTATGCGCCATTGTTATGGGTGGCTCGCAGCTGCTACTGTTATGCACACAATCACCAGAAGTCGGTGCTGGCGTTGTCGTTGTGCTAGACACAACACTATCATCATCGTACTCATCATAAGTAGTATCAGGCTCACGTTTCATGAGGACACAACGCCACTTGGCAATGCCAGCGGCACCACCAGGACAGGGCTGTACATTAACATCACCCACGCGGGTCATATTCCAGAAAAGATTGCGAGCATGGGTGGGCCCGCAGAACAATTTTGTTTCATCACCGGTACCGGCCATGCCAGCAGCGTTTAAATTAATATTATTGATAGTACGCATTGTACCTCCGCCACCTAAACTAGCGTTGTTACCCGTAGGTACACTGGCTGCAGTGGCAGATGCACGGCTGGGTGCACTCTTGGTGGTCAGGAGGGTGCCATCATCGCTGCCAGCTCCTCCAACGCCGGTTAAAATACGTGTATTGGACGGTGATGTGGCATTGGTGATTGTATTTGGCAGGATGCCACTGCTTGCCCTGGTGGGTTCGACGCCCTTATGATGAGCGGCCTCATCCGTGTAATGGTGATGGTGATGTATTTGTGGGGGAGGAGGCACACCTTCATGCCTGCTGCCCGGATGTTTTGTAGTTGTCGTGCTGCTGGTACCTTTTAGGCGTCCTCCAGGCATAGCGGCCGCATTACCTGGTGTTGTAAATGTAGGTGGCATCGCATTGAACAGCCCCCCATTGCCATTAATGCCCACCACGCCCGGCAATGTGGGCAAACGAGGCGGTGGAGGCGCAGCTGCTGCGCCATTCGGTGGGTGAATAAAGCCACTGCCATTGCCAAAGACCGGTGAGGGATTGTTTAGTACCCAAGGCGGAGGGCTTGGTCGATTTGTTGTCGTTGAAGTTTGTGCAGCCGATATGCACTGATAGTGTGCCTCTAGATATTTGTGAGTGCCCGGACAGGGATCTCCAAACATGCTGGTGGCAGCTAAAACGCTGCAGCTTCGCTTGTTTGCGCATCTATATGAAGCAGGAGATTAGATGGCGCCATCGGAAGCGATTTGGCTTCTTATGCTTACCTTGAATTCAGCACTGTTAGACTCTTTGGAAACATGCAATTGACGCTCCATTCCACATTGCCATGATCATTGCATATGGTAATCGAAAAGCGTCCATAGTTGGCCCGTATCAGGTTGATCAGATCGCCGGGCTCACATTCAATGGTTAATTTCTTACCTTCGCAGGCGTAGGCAGTTTGATATTTGGGCGCTGTAATATGTGGGGAAAGAGTTGGGCGTAAGTTGGGGCCTTATACATTTCTTTACATGAGGCATGGGTGATTTTTAATAAATATAAGTTTAACAAAGAAAATATCATTAGCGTTGCGTTGATTTGTTGTAGTTTGGTTTGGTTTTTGGAGGATTGATGTAATCTGTAAAGACACTTACGCACTATAATATATGGGGGGAATATGTATATATAATGAGATGTTACGCTTTTAAAATTCCTCGATATACTTAGTTTGTGTTTGATATTTTTTTTTGTCTTTTTTTTTGGTGGTGGATCGTTAGTGATGCTTGTAGCAAGTAGAGTAGTAGTCATAAATACCAAATCCTGCCAGTTGTGTTCACTAATTGCAGGCAGCACTCACATTGCTTTCATAATTGTTATCAGCTTGCCTGCATTTTCTGTTGCAGGTTATTGAACTACAAAGATAAGAAAAAAACAAAGAAAACATCTATACTCACTATATTGGGACTAGTATTTTGTTGTGCTGTTGAGCTGATAAGTAAAGTATACAGATAAATGTAATGCCGTGCATCAAGCTGCACAGTTTACCATGACTGTTAACAATATGACGTACAGTGAAACCTCGATAGCTTAAACATATTTAAAGGTGTCATTCCAAACAAATCGTGGGGAAATTTCAATGACAATTTTAATTTGACGTAATATATGTGTCAGTATTCTTTGGCTTTCGGCTCTGCAGGAACCTCGCAATCATTTTGAATTACTGCTTGGTATACATTCTGATTTAAGGGTTGTTTGTTACTTGTAGCTAAAAAACTTTACATTCAAAATAACAATCTACTGACGTATTGTTGTGATTATTCAATTGATTTTATCTATTCTAGAATTCAAAATTATTGATTCTGATTTGTCCCATTTGACTTATTATATAAAAAGGCATACATAGTCGAAATACCAAATAAATGAATATGATTGCTCTTTCAATGGACCAAAATTCTTTTTTGCTTCAATTTCAATTTATTCACATTTCTTAAAAACATTACGAATTCACAAGTGAGGTAAAGACATCTTAATGTTTAGAATACAGGCAGCTTAGCCTTCTCTAGTTAACAACAATCGACAATGTAAAGCGGGAAAAATTAAACAAAAAAACCCATAAAGAAATTCATTTTTAAATAGTATAAAAAATGTGTATACTAAGTTAAGAAAAAAATGGACTAAAGCTATTTCTATAGGCAACTAAAGTTTTAACCCACATTCCTCAGTGCCCTGTTAGTTTTCTAACGCCATCACTTTCAGTGACCCACTTAAACAATTTCTTCAATTAACTTACCACGACTTTTCCGCTACATGTCGATATGAAGTTCCAGTACCACGCCTTGTCGGGCTTCGCCATAATCTGAAATATATGTACATACATATAAATATGATACATAATTGCCACAAGGAATGTATATACATATAAAACACGGCATAGAGAAAGGGTCAGGCCCTAAAAATACACACCCTGCGTTTTCTCCGTTCCAATAGCAGCCAAAGCGCAGAACAAAGAGACTTGTTTTCTTTGTATACCAAAATGCAGACGTGCATGTGCATACATCGAAATGCAGCTATAGAGAAAAAATGACGCCGCAGCGCTGTCTCTAGCATAAGGGCAGTGCACTCTAAATGGTTGTGGCTCACATCATTTTCGTTAATGTCGTAGTTGTATTCACGCACACAGACACACACCGTCATTTTCAAGTCTTTTCCCATGTAGCGACTGCGCTGCTGTGGCCAGCGGAGCACCCTCGTTTTTGGCTTTTCTTGGTTCCTTTATTCATAGTTTTTTCATATGAACTTTTCAATGTCCTTTTCCGTACAACTTTAATAATTTTTGTTTGATTTTTAAACATATCGGGCTTGATTATACTTTTAATTGTGCTTGTGATGCGGTTTTATTAATGATTATAACGTTTTTCTATTATAAAAATGAGTTTTTCACGACACTGCTAATAAATTCGACTGTATTTGGTGACGTACAAGTGACAAGTGGAAAAGTTAGCTCAGTGTGTGAGTGAAAAAATGGAAAACGGGTTTGAGTCCGCTTTTGAACTATGTATTATTGCATTTAACTGAGTTGTTTTTTTTTTAGCTTATTTTAATAGAATGCCGTTGCAATAACGTTGTATTAAACTTTCAAATTATTTTTTAAATTAATAGAGTTTATTTTAAGAAAGTATATTTGAAATTTACAGAGCGAAAATCACACTGAACTTTGTCTGCCAATAGAAAAATTCTCTATACTCGAAAATCCAGTTGTGGCATTGCCAGTTTGAAGTTCTTATTTATCGGTGGAACTGCCAACTGTTTGAATGAAGCGCGCATTTTTTTGAATTTGAAAAGTTGTGAGTAGAAAATGTAATTTATGGGTGAAAGCCAACAGCAACATTACTGCGCATTTATAAGTCTGCTTAATAAATTTATATTTGCCCAATGCTATAATAAATTAAGCTGTTCTTGTTAAATGCCCGCAGAGATTGCCCGTGTGATAAAGCAACCGCTTTGTTCCCGCCAGAGCCGCAACATTTGCCAATTCATTTCACTCTTTTTTCACAGTCCATTGCATTGTGATAGACTTTTTGCTTGTGTATGGCCAGTCATTACCACAATTAATTCTCATTTTGTTGTTATTGTAACAAATTAATGAAATCTAATTGAGTGTGTGTGCAGCCGGCTGATAAATATTGTGGGGGAATCAACACAATTAACGACGGAAACTGGCACACAGACGCCGTCACAACTGGTTACATTTATCACTTGCACTTTCGTGTGGATTGCTTTGGCGCTGTCAGAAAGTGGTTGTGGTGAGAGGGGAAGCCCCAG
The DNA here is from genome assembly GCF_003285725.1 of Scaptodrosophila lebanonensis. Classification (NCBI taxonomy): domain Eukaryota; kingdom Metazoa; phylum Arthropoda; class Insecta; order Diptera; family Drosophilidae; genus Scaptodrosophila; species Scaptodrosophila lebanonensis. Next base: position 839,327 of record NW_022060529.1, read on the forward strand.
CCCATCATACTCAAACTCAACCAAACTGCACTACAGCCGATATTTAATTGATGCGCTGAAGTGGAGTCAATAAACATTTGAGATAGAAGCTGTGGGCGCATTGAAATAATTTAAAGCCATTTTTCACATTTTCATTTCATTGATTTATTGGTGTATATGTATATATGTATGTATGTAAATAATGTTTTTATTTTTGGTGGATAGTATACTAATAAGAAAGGTTTGGGGAAACCATTATTTATTTGGTTATTTTATGCTTAGAGGCTAATACTTGACAAAAATTATTTGTAGTAGGTACATCCATTCGTACTTATGTTACTATAATACTTAATCCTATAGCCGATATGATAAGTACACTTGATATGAAGTACAACGCGTAACTAAGTGCAGTTGTAAACGTAGTATGTATGTTTGTATAAGTAGGTACTGACCATAAAACTAACTCTCGATAATTGCGCTGGAAATATGACAAATTATTTGTTTATTACTCAAGTAGTGTGTGCGCACACGCCCCCTTTATGGGTCTCCCTCCTCGCTGTGCACGCGTTTTCTATGCCAGCGCAAACTGGCAAACTGTGCAAATCTCTTGCCACACATTACACATTTGTACTTTTTGACGGCCAAATGCAGCTCCTTGTGCTTCTTGAGGTTGCTGAAGGTTGTGAACTTCTTTCCGCAAACCGTGCACAAATGCTTGCGTATATTCAAATGTCCATTCATGTGATCTGTGAAGCGATTCTTCTCATAGAAACCCTTGTCACATATGGGGCAATGGAATGTCGACTGATTGAGATGCGTGCGCCGATGTATGTCGAAAAAGGACCAGGTCTTGAAGGATTTGCCACACAAATCGCAAATATAGGGGCGTTCACCAGTGTGTGTCCTCATATGTATGGCCGCTTCGGTAGATGTGGCAAAGCGCTTATTGCATTGCTCACACGCATAGGGAAAATCCTGACGGTGGCGACGTATATGCACGGTTAAGTTGCAGGGCATTTGAAAACCCTTACCACAGAGCGTGCATATGAAGGGCTGCGTGCCATCGTGCGCCGAACGATGCACCTTATACTGGTCACAGGTTTTGATAAGTTGCTCGCATAAATCGCAGCGAAAGGGCCCCAGATTCTGATCCAGAAACTGCGAGAGCTTGGCATGCACCAACGATGTGCTTGATCCCCCATCATTCAAGAGAATTTTGCGTTTTTGCGCAGAGAATTCCTTGCGCATCTGAAAGAGAGTCTTCTCCAATTGCGCACTTGTGTGAGACGTTTGAAATGTGTTGTTCAGCTCCTCCAGCATTTGAGCCAATGCCTGGCTGCGATATGTATTGGAACGAAAGTCTGGATGATCCACATCCCATAGTGCAGAATAGTTTTGATAAATCTCCACAAATTGCAGTTGATCCTGTTGTGAATCGAAAATAATGCAATTGGCGTTGATGAACTTGGTCTTTTGAGTGGTCTCCACTACGCCTACTTTCTGTGGAAGAAACAGAAAGACAATGTAAATAGGCATCCAAAGTGTGTACATACATACAAGTATGTATGTACTATGCACGTATATCTAAAAACTCGTGTTTTCTCAATATGATTACTGCAGATGAATGTTTTATTTAACCTTTTAACTAGCATACAATACATATATCAATGTACATATGAATAAATATGTAATTACGCTTAATCGATATACTACTCGTATATGAAATACATTTATATTGGAACATTATTAATCTAAATAATTTACAAGTGATATAATGCTAAATTATTTTTATGAATGAATCAAGACTGATGGCTATTAAAAGTATATAAAATAAACGATTCATTCATTGCAGCACAAACAATCCCCACGTCGCAACTGTGCGACTTGTGAAAAATACAATTCTCTTAAGCTTTTTGTTGTAGAAAAGTACTTCAAGGACCAAAAGCAAGCTGGTTCTTCAGATGGATCTAAGCTTAAATCTGGATTTAGACCTATAATGTCTCCTTCCGATAAAATATTTCATCGTTCACTACGGCTGCACAACTTGATATTGATCCCCAACCAAAGCCGATAAATTTGAATATACATTACCCAGGATAAAGGTGGTTCTTTGCTAAACTCATGCGACTTTGCATTGGAAAAATCAAGCAGAATTTTTTAATTCCGGGCAGCGAAGTTAATATTATCAATTCCTTTGTATAATGTTGCATCTATCTATTTAGATGGCTCTTACAAGAATATTAATTAATAATAATTAAATTATTTCTCTAATCTCTTTCTGATTTAATCAAACTTGTTATACATCCACACATGCATTTATACAACCGTGTAATTTTTCTCTCTGTGTACGCGATATAATGAAGGGAACATGTAGACCAAATGTTCGTAAAGAACGAAAAGTATTTTTATGTAATCACTTTCCAATTCCATTGAACAAGATACATTTAAGTTCATGTATGTACCTCTACCGACATAGGAAACTAAATAATAAACTTTCAAAGAATTATACGACATGCATTTAAGTTCAGTTGTACGTATGCTTTTCCCGAAACGAATCCAATACTATCTATAAACTGAAATGTTCCTTCACTAAGTTAAGCTGGTCGCTGAATTCAAAACATGCTTAAGGCTGATTCTATATCGTGTTTCATATTCTTGAACTAAATTATGGAAAATACTGAACATATCAAGCTTACCTTGCTAATTTTACTGAATATTTGTTCCTGTAGGATCCTCTGCAGAAATTCCATTTCATCGTAGCACCAAAGCTTGGGCAAATATAGGCCCTTATGCTTGATGACCATGCGTAGTTCCTTGCGATATCGGGTGCGCAATTTTTGGATCTCCTTGCAGCACACATCCCCACTCATCTCGTAATTCAGCTCTTGCCGCAGTTGCGCTGAAATTTCACGATATAACTCCTTCTTGGGGCAATCGGCATAGCCGATGTGGTGTGGATTCCACAGGCATTCCTTTCGTTTGAATGCTTCCAGTATGAAGGCTAGTACCTCTCGATATTGTGCAGACTTGGAAGAGTCCGTGTCGGTTTCACACGATTTCTCACTCTCGGTGCTATCACTACCGCTCTGTGGGTGTGGCAGTTGTGCAAAGATTAGGAATGGAATTTGTTTAGTGATATCGATTTGGGTTAGAACAAACACAGCTCTTGACTTTATAAATTATCTGATTCACATGTGCAATTTGGGCTGACGTCAAATGACGCACTGAATAATAAGCATTATCTGATCTGTAGATTAGGTGATAAAACCATCGAGGCTAATAGACTCCCGTATGTAGGTGGATTTTAAGTTTTCAATCATAATATTTTTAGATGCTGATATCGATTCACGTTTTGATTTAATTTCGCGATGTACTACTAAAACAAATTAATCATAGTTAACTTATTGTTGGTTATTTTGTGGGTTTTCTGATTAGTTGAGCGATTGCAAATTTTTGAAATGAAATATTATAGGAAACTCATCCAACTGGAAAATTTTCCATGATGAATGCACTTGAAACTCGTCCAAATTGATTTTTATTTGTCAGTAATTTTGTTGGTCGTTATTATTCTTGTTTATAACGCAGCAGATTGAATGTCTGATTATAAATTTGTTTTTCGAGCTCTTTAATCTCTAAGTCTAAGTACCCGTATGTATCTATTATAGTTTTTAGGTTTCTATTCATTTTGGGCTCACCTTGGCCTCTCGGTCGGCGCGCTTTTTTTCGATCACATCTCGCAGAAAGTGCATCTTCTCGAAGCACCACAGACGCGACTTGTAGTTGCCTTCCTGGCTATTAAGTTTGCTCAGCTCACGTCTATAGCGACCGCGCAAGTCCTTCAGCACGGCAAATATTTCCGCCCCCGTCAGTTGAACCTCAAATACACGCTCTAGCGGGGCGGCGAGCTCACCATAAACACTCCGTTTGGCATTATATTTATACTCCGGATGCTTGGGATTCCAAAGCTTCTCGTGCCGCTCATAGGCCAACAAGAGAGCGCTTACAAAGTCGTGATTTCGCTCGAGTTCGCGGCGGGTGCGCTAAGGAAAGAGATTCAAGATTTGCAATTGCTCCAAAGATTGCATAAGGCGCTTCGCTTTTCCTCTGTTGTTGTGATTGTTGTTTTTATTTCTGTTGCTCACTCACCGTTTTGAAGCCTAAACTGCTGCTGGCTACGCTACTTGTTGGCGATGTTGGCGCCCCCGGTGTTGGAGGCGTCGCTGGCGGGGTTAGCCCTACGGCAATGTGTTGTTCCTGCTGCTGCTGCTGCTGCTGTTGTTGTTGTTCGATTGTAGTTTTTGCATTTTCATTTTCCTTTGCGAGTAGTTTACGCTGCATTGCCTATACAGAAAAGGGGGAAAAGCAGAGAATATTTCGCATAAATAAATACATTTGTATCTTAAAGATACGCAAGTTTATTTACACTTAACGAGGCACATGATCGCTGTCAGTGAGTAAGTGTAAGTAATGCGCGTAATCGCTCTCTAGGAATTTCTGAACACCAAAAGGGAAAGTCTTGCCCTGTTTGGCCCTAAGCGGCAGTCGACTCGATGGCCAACGGCCTTTGAAATTATATGCCGACGAAGTCGTGACTGCTTATCGCAATTGCATGTAGTACAGATACAGATACATATATACAATATATGTATACAAACATATCTAGAAGTTAGCTGTAGATTTTGTTTCGCTACACGAGTATTGATGTTTGCATGAAGACGATGAATAATTCAAGGGCATATTGCGATCTCAAATAGATGTACATATTCGAGTTCTCTTCCGCTTCTCCGTTTATGTGCATACTATGTATAAATATTACTATATATAAATGCACTGTTCCAAACGATATTGCCAGTATGTGAACATACATACAAACTGAACCCATACACAATACCCGTAATTGTATCATAACTTTCTTGATCTGAATAAACATTCTGGATAATGATGCACAAGTATGTAAGTGTTCCCATCGAGCCCAAAGGTTCGAGTGTAATCATGTATTTTAGCATTTAGTAGTAAATCAACAATATATTCTAATGCTAACTAACTAACTACTTAATATGGGAATTACGACTTCAAAGAATATAGATAATTACCTAATTTAATTACAAATATATTTTTAAAAAATGCAAACAATTATCAAGTTAATATTAAGGTATAATTAGAGTTGAAGTTCGCTTACAGCTCCCATTTAAGCTGGAGAACAACTCACTAAGGCAGATCGTACTATAAAATAAGACTAAACTCGTTGTCGTCCAGTAATGTTCCCCCTTTTTGTGTTGAAAGCATTAATTAATCCGGCAACCATAGGCAAAGAAAAGTAAAGCTACGGTTGGGCAAGCAAAAAGTTAGTCCCAAAGAAGTGTTTTGAAAGATGAAATTCCTATTGGTTTTAATTCAAATTTATGTGATTGTCTCATATAGCTTACAAGTTTAATTTTTCTTATTTTTCAGTGTTTGATATTTTCAGTGAGAATAGATTTTCTCCTTTTCCACTTGAAAATACATGCATTCAGAAAACTCTCCCAACAGAAACCCAATAGACCGTGCCCACATATTGATTAGTTTTATGTATAGCCTCTGGAGTGTGTCATGCTAATATACTTGTATTGAACATAATACTAAAGGAAAGGTTTAGTATTAACCAGTTCAAACTCGTTATGCTCGACGTATAGTTGGAACAATACAAAGAGGAGAAAAAACAGAAAACCATATACATATATACTTGTATATTTTTTTTTTGATTTTGGCCCATAATCGCTAATTGAAATTGTCGCCTGATTGTCTTGAATTAATGTGCCACAAGTGCTACAATTGTGTGTCTTGTTCTGTTCGACTTTTAATTATGGAGGTTGGTGTCGAGTGATGGCAGAGTTGCGGATAAAAAACTAGCTAATAACTCTTGTTCCCTCAGGGGCTAACATTTTTCGTCGTCGCAGCTAGGCTGAACTCGACGGAAATAACAAACTAATTGGTTTATGACCAACATTTGTCAACGCGTCCAACTTGAGTTTGATTGACCAACGATATTTTAGTCAGGCTCGTGCAACACATACATTCTAAACTTCGCAAAGCCCTATTGGCTGTCAAATCATATGGTCATGGTCAACTAACTGACTAACTTACTTATGAGCCCTTTCACAACTCGCTGCCAACTACCTAATTGAATAATTCAAGCATAACAGGCCTTGACCTCGATGAAACGCGCAATTTAAAACGTCATTGAAAATCAAATGCAGAGAACAAGAAAAAAATATACTCTTAAAGGCAGAACGTACTCGTATGTACGTTCTGAAATAATTTCATTTCTAACAACAAAAAACCAAAACTCAGCCACACGCCCAAACCCACACAGAGGGTGGCAAAGCAGGAGCTTTTTCCCTAAAAAAACAACAACAAGACAAAACTGGGGTGGTCGTAAATTTTAATGACATAAGAGCGAGAGAGCAAGTGTACGATTAAAACCGCTTTTCATTTTCCGCAGCCTTTTGGCCGTTGTCTACCTGAGCCCCGGAATAAATGTAAGTATGCCGTGTAGGTATGTGCATATGTATGTTTAGATACATACTACTATATAGGTATGAGAGAAGGTCTGAAAATGAACGACATTGGGTTGAGCAGAGTTGTTGCCATTTATCGTTGGAGGTACGAGTATTTAGCAAATTGTTTAGCAGCTGTTTTTATTTATTTCTTCAACAAAAAGCGCACACACACACAATTTGTTGAGTGAAAAGCGGGAAACCGTCAACGGGAGGGCAGCCCAAACAAAGGCAAAGCTCAAGCAACGGCGACTATTGTTCCGCTGTAGCTATTGTGTTCGTTATAATGTCTATGTGTAGCCGAGGGGGTATCTGTGTGTATGTATGTATATTCTTTGTGCCTGGACAGTAGCCTTCCGAGAAGGGCCTCCCATTAGTTATTGGGTGTGTTGCATTAGTAGGGGGCTTGCCTTATGCCTGCCACATTTTACACAGCTGCGTCATGGCGGCCTGTTTACCGAACACGCAATTCAAATAATTGATCCAGTTAACAAAATTGCATAAAAATTCAATAATATAAAGCAACAGCAGCAATAACAATAACAACAACAGCTACATGCACTGCCCCTAGACATGTTGTTAAATATGCCGCTGTTGTCCAAGCAAATTGAAACCCGATCGCAGACTCATTTATTGAGTTAGCTTCCTATGTCATGCACACAATAAATAAAAGGGTATATTGATTTTTGTCCAAACAAAAGATATATATTTGAACATTATGGAATAACAAGGCGTGTTGTTGTGTTGGTCGAAAAATGAATATGTCCAACCAGTTTTATATTTGTTATTTATTTTATTTAATTTAATTACGAAGAGTTACAAATTTAACAAGATTTTGAATAACTGCTCAAGACCTGAACTTTTTTTCAAATATTTTTCAATAAATGGTTTTAATATTATATATAGAGAATCTACTAGTCGAATATATCATATTATAAGAAGTATCTCATTTCATATTTATTTATGTACGCACTCACGTACAAATGGAAAGGGGTCGAGACTTGTTAGAATAGTTTTGCAGCTGGCTAAGATGTTTGGCAGAGACACAAAAGGTTAAGCTAATTTCCATAAAAAGGGCAGAAAAACTTGCCTTACTTGTTAGAAAACAAAAACAAACACGTACATTTTTTTAAATACCAATACTGATCCATCTTTTTTTTTTTGAGTGGCTTATAAAGCAGAAACTTCTATGTGTGACGATGGTAGAAAATAAATCTGAAGTATTTTAACTCTTGAGCTACTCGTGCAAAAAGCAGCCCTTAAATTGGGGGGCAAGTTTGACAGAGGTTTGCCATTTCTAAGTATTATTTGTTGAGTGATTTATTCAAGAGCTCTGGTTCTTGTAATTAATTATTATATCATTCATATTTAAAATGGAAAAGAAATTTGCTCAAAAGGATCCTGAACCACATCAAAAACTAAAATAATTGAAAAGCGAGGCCACATATATTAGATTAATTTGGACATATCTTTGACTAAAACTCTTCCGACTCTTCACTCAAATGCATTTGCTATTGATATGACCAATTTATACAGGAGCCATATCGAATTCTTCAGGCCGGGCCTGGCACCGGCTGCGTCAGAAATATTGCCATCATGGCCTCCAATGCCGCCGTCATGACATCGTTAACAGCAGCCATTGTCGTCGCTGTTCAATTAGAAACGATTGTTTATTGCATTTGTCACTAAAAATAAATAACATAAAAAAAAGAACAGTTCAGCGACAAAATATGCGGGCCACTCAATGAATTTCCTTTGATGATGACGACCAGCCTGCTCGTTCATTCAGAGCTGTTGCTGCTTATACTTATAGTATTTCATCTGAGCCTCCCGCAGATTAATTTAAAAAAATTTCTTTGCGTGCCTCTTTTGGATGTATTTACATCACGAAAACGAACCGAATTATTAATTATCAAATAGAAAATATTTTGGGACTGTGGGTTCGTTCCGTTCCAAATTTTGCAGGCAATTAGAACTTCGGCGCTAAGCGCTGTGCGTGACGAGGTGCGGGTGGCTTTTCTTTTCCCTGCCTGTCACTGTGTGTGCGTGTGTGTGTGTGTGTGAGACAAAAGATTCATGGTAATGCCATTAATACACTTTTAATACTATTATAAAACTTTGGCCTTAAAGTCGCTAGACGCAACGAAAACAAAAACAACGCTTCGAATTGTGTCAAGCTGGTGGCCATTGCATTAGTTTTAGTTACTTGATTAGTTATTTGTATTTCCTTTTAGTTTAGTTTATTGTGGACTTACATTGGATTGAGTGTTTGGCTTGAAGTGTCAGTTGTTGAAGGGGGCTTAGATGTGCATACTTAGTATTTGGGGTAGTAAGTGATCGGACCAAAGACATACATATGTATTGGGGGTAACGCCGCAACAGAAATACATGATTAGAGGAACTGATTGTGAAATATCTACGCCAACATTTCTAAAACACGTGCGTAACAGGGGAATTAGATAGTAGAGAAATGGTTTAACAGCCGAACACTCGTATAGCCTAGGATTAAAACACACACTCAAAAACTGTGTTTCCTATATGTGCACTACAAGGTTCAATTTAATACTTATTTTTTTAAAAATTTACCTGGTTTAAACTTAATTACTCTATTTGGTGCGTACAAAATGTTGCCGATCATTTAACAAACGCTTTCTTAACGCACCTAATTCTGTTTTTGATATAACACGGTTCGAAAATTGAAAAATTGAATATATATTTCTTTAGAGATAAGGAACCAATCACCTATTTTTGCCTATGATCAATGTATTTTTTACACGGTGATTTCTGGAACCAATCTACCGTGTAAAAACAGAATTAGGTGTCTTATTTCTACATTGATTCACTTGAAATTACTTAGCAATTATCATTAAAGAAAAAATGACGAAAATGTATTTAATAAGTTTGATACTTTTTGAAGAAAAACTTATTGCTTGACGTGGTTGATGTCCAGAAAAGAAAGTTATCATAAAATTGGATGAAAAATTTAAAAGAACTTCTGGTGTGAATTAAACAGCAAAAAACTAACATGGCACTTGCTTTTTTTTTGTCCGCTATTGTGGGTTCCCCACATTTTAAAATCCAGCAGACGGATAGAAGGACACGAATCATTCAGTTTGTCTTTGTTTGTTGTTAAGTGGCTACAAAATTGTGTGGGGCACTGTTCAATAAAATGAATTTAAGTTACCAAATAAAAGTTACTTAACTCTTTTTAAGTGCAATATAAGAACAGTCTTTAAAAGTCTTTAAAACATCGCATACGTAGTGCGCATTTTAAAGAAAGCTCGCAAGTTTTTTCTTCACAGCTGATAATCCTACTTGCTGAAGAACATTTAATGAAGAGGGTTAAAGGCGAGGTAAGAGTTCTGCAAATATGTATGAACATGTACATACATATTTAAAAGGAGATTATCAGCTGTGCTTCCGTTTCCGCAACACGCAATAGTTTTGCGAATACCGCTCAGCGTTGAGCTCTTCCGCTGAATTTGCAAAGTTTCCTTGCGTTTGGCATATTTGTATATAGCATAGTAGTATATAAAGAAACTCATAAGGATATTCCTGATTGCGTTTCCACCTTTCGACTTGTGTTTAGGATTTGAACTTGTTCAACATCTGTTCAATTGTGAAGTGCATTCCACTCTGCCTTTTACATACAAGCTTGTTTAAATGAAAATAAAACAATTAATGGCCCATTTATTTACTGCAAGGAATGCTATCGCTCCAGCAGCCCTGATAACGTAAATTCTAAAATCAATAAATTGCCCAGCTAACCAGCAATATTGAAATAAAATCACAAATAGTAAGAAGGAATGCTATCTTTATGATTTTAACCTCTTGCTCGTAAATCTATAAATCAAATATCCATGTACTTATCAAGAATCAAGTTGCTTCTGCTAGAGGCGTACTTAAAATGTACGCGTTCACGTGTATCGATAATAACCATCTCTGTTCTCTACTAAGTCGTTAGTAAATGTTTAAAATGTGTAAGATATAAATCAATTCGGTGAGAAATTTGTTAGCCAAGCGTGTCTAGCACCTATTTGTATGCTACATTGAGGAACATTCAGCATTAGGCAGAAGAAAAGGCCGCGTAACATGCAAAAAAGTAGAGAACACGGGACCCCAATAAAGCCAACGTACGCCTTCGTACATACTTGTGGTATATTTATTTAAGAAAAATTAGTTCACGCGAACTGTTGAGGATTTTATGACTTGAGCGAGCACGTAATGTGTGCACACAACCACACCTACACTTCTGTCAGTCTTATGGGTATGGGAAGAGCAACAGCAACAACAACAACAACAAGAGCTGAAAAAATCAAAGCAAAAGCGACCGCACAAAGTGCAATCAATTTAATTTCTAATGCAACCTTATTAACAAATGTGGGGCGAAAACTTTAAACAAATACAAGTACGATAATTTCGTCAGTCAGTCGGCCAGTCAGTCAGTCATTTAGTCACAAGGTGGTGGTAATTTAATTAGAGCAACCATAAAGCCCAAGGCGATATCAGCTGATCGAGCTGCCTGCCTGCGTGGGTGAAATCATAGACTGCTTTATAGAAAATAAAACAGCCAACAAACCAACCAATCAATAATTAAAAGCAACTTAAACCATGTCGTCTAGGCCTGCCAAAAAACGTTTATTTAAACTTGCTAATTATTTAATGAGTGCAACTAAGACACTGGTCGATATTTTAATTTCTATGTTTAGCAAAACGTTTAGCATGCTCATGTGGCATAAGTCGTGCGGTAATGTCTCTGATATATGTATAGTAAGTTTGTGCCTAGCTTTATATTAGTGTATGTGTGTATATGCAAAACTGATGGCATGACATGCTCGGAACCAACATGGGTATAAACATTATGGAGCACACGTAGTCATGGCTATGAAGTTATAATACTTGTATATAATATATACTCGTACTCGTATACTTAACTTCGATTGCCATATTGCCACTTCGATTTTCCATTTCGACAATGATTTATGCGCATTCAATAATTTTTTTTATGACAGGTGCTCTAAAAATACCAATTTCCCGATGTTTAAAAGTACATTAAAGCCTCCTTAGCGGGCCTCAAAACGCGACGTGCCATTGTCGCTGGCACCTCTTGCTTGCTAGCTTTATCTTTAAGCCGTTTTCAATAGCTGGCGAGCGACAAAAATCGAAATAATTTTATTGCCCTGGGCGGTGGTAGAACAACAAAAACAACTCTCTCCGCTGATAGCGACGACAACAACGTCGGGTGGCATTTAGAGATATGGTGGTCTCTCTGGGTCTGACTGGGCATAAGCCACGTCATAGTTGTGTGCCAGACTGGCATATCGAGTGGATGTTTGGGCTGAAGTCGTCGGGATATTTACCGGCTATATAACTCAATTTGTGCTATGCTGATATTCAATAGAATCGTATCAGCGATTGGTAGATTATTTGCAGTCAAAAGAACTAAAAACTATTTGGACTCTCATGCGATTATGTGCAGTATTACTCATATGTACAATCTTAAAGAGTCTAATTATTTAGTCAATAATTGATATTTAGTATTTAAGTAATTATACAGTCTTGTGAATGCAAAATAAAGAAAACCACAAATAGGAATTGAGAGAATCTACATATATACAATGCATGGAGAACTTACTGGCAACAGTTTCCGGAATTCAGGCGATCAGATGTTCGAACAGCAGATGCACAAAATACTAAAACAATATATTAACTTAGATATACTTCGTCCGCTAATTAATGCAGATCCTGTAGTGTGTGAAGCTATAGAGCATATGGTCACAGAAATAGTTTTCGATTCTTATGGTATTAACCATATTACTCTTAGATTTAAGTACTTTTACTTGTAAAAGGCAAGTTTTCTCAGTATTATTCTATATTAATTTTCGATTATCTTTGTCCTCCTTATTTATTTTAACTCAATCCAATACCAGTATTTTGTATCAAAGCACTTACCTATAATAAATATATATTTTGTGTATAGCATCAAATTTGTATGATTTACAAGTATGTAGTTTCTAGGAAGAATAAACAGTCGTAGGTAATTGTTATATTGTGACGATTTTTGATTACCTTTTAAACTCAATTAACCCATCGTGCATAGCAGTGTCTACGAAAGGCCTACCCCTCGAATTTTAGATAATTTGCTTGTTTGTTTATTAGATAATGCCAGCTGTAACACGCAAACGTACGTATTCGACTGACTTACCTATATTGATAAAAAATAAAAGCAGCCCAAAAATTGTTTTTTTCCCCCGTTCAATAATTGTATTGAAAGTTGTGTTTCATGTCAGGCTAAGCAAATAAATGTGTTATCAGTATTTCTATTGGTAGTCATTGTTGTTCTGCTATTTTGACGCACATTTTGGCTATACTTCGATATCACTTGGATTTCTGATAATGCATGCAATGAACTATAAAAAGGCAAGAATTATAGGGCACGTACAATTTTCGAAATGAAAACTTATTAGTAAGCATCAATCAGCAAATTAATTTCTACAAAAATTTAGGAAATTTCTTTCACCCTATATACAAATATAAATATTTATATACATATTCTATATACGATTTTAAATGAAATTAGCATACAAGCTGACAAAATGTTTGTGCAATATTTGCGAAACTGATGTTTACAATTTTCACGGCGCACAAATTTTTAATATATAAGCAAAGCGGAGATGCCTATTTTTAGTCAATAAACACTTTTGGACATTGACGACAATCGTTTGTTGCTGAAAGAATTCAAAATTACCAATACTCTTTTTGCATTCATTAAAAAGTTAATAAATAGATATAAATATTGCACAGCATTTAATTTCATTACTTTTGTTGACAAAAGCTTAGCTACGTCACATGAAAAGTATACATAAAATTAAAGTCGACTGTTAAATACTCTTTGATACACTCGCCAATAATTTGTGCTTGAAACATTTATCAGTAATATGCAATGAATACTGTATACAAAAGATTGTGAATATGTACATAAATATCGAAATAAGAAAAACCTTCCTTATATGGGCTCACCCGTCAATACTCACTTCTTCTTTTGAGTTTTTCAAATCTCAACAAATCTAGTTTTTTGCTAAGAATTTAAATGAATCAGCTGTTGTGAGCGTTTATTTTGGTAATTCCTGTAAACAATTAGGTTCTCAAATCCAAGATTTCGTTATTTTTTTTGCTTTCTGTAGAAAAGTAGTCTCAAGTTATTATGTAACACAACCTTTCCCCAATTCATTATACCTATTTTACTCTTTAAAACGGGAATACAAATACAAATGATTTACGCTGCTGACAAATAAAATATGGCTGGAATGGGCAGTTTAAATAAATTATAGATTTTTGTTTTCTTTTTGTGTCAATTACCTTTGTATATGTATTTATTTAAAATAAAATGAAATTATTGCATATTTGTATGTACTTGTACATAAGTATGCATGCAATATTTTATTTCTATACTTCCAATCCTGTATTCCAGTTTGAATAAACATTTTGCTAATTTCGTGAGACTTTTGGCAGAGCATTTATAGCGCATAAAGTTAAATATTTATACTGCTTACTCATTTGCACAAATAATATTGTAAAACGATCGTAAAACTTGCACGCAATTCATAAACATACTCGTACATATGTATGTATAAAAATATATCTGTATACTCGTATGTATGTACTATGTATATAGGCAGACATATGTGCATATGTGCAATGTGCGTCTTGCACTTCATTTCGATTTTCGCTCAAATCGTTTTCAATTATGGAAAATGGGTTGGGTTTTCGAGGTGGCACCTTCTTTTGGGCAACACGTGATGCAATGCTTCTGGCGCCAATTCACAACTCATAATTATTTTAAATAATTATTCCATTTCTCGTACATACATACGTATGTAAATACTTCTCTATAATTACAGTTACACTCTACTTAGTACACGTACGACTATTTGAGAAGTAATTGTTCAATGTATAGACCATATTTATTTAAATCATTCGTCCCAACTGCCAAACAGTCGAAATCTTTGTCCCAAATTCTGCGGTTTTTAAGCAATTCGACAAACAAACAAACAAACAGAGGAGCATATATTGTATTTTTGTTACGCATTTGACACCAAATTCAAAATGCGCAAACTGAAAACACAAAACAAATGTCTTATGGCACATAATTTTCCACAAAAATCAGCAGAAAAGAAAATGTGATGGAAAAGTCGCAAACCGTTTGATAACTGCAGCGTAAAAATAGCAAAGCTCTTGAAACTGACGAGCTGTCTGGCTGACCAAACGGACGTCTAGCGCTATCATACATACATATGTATGTGTCTATGAACGAGTATTTATGCCTATGTCAGGGCGCGGGACTGGGAGCATAATCAACAACAAGAAGAGCCACAACGAAAACGACAAATTTCTTTAATAAAAAATATAAACAAAAGAAAAACCAAATACGTAGGACCGCGCGTCAAAAGAGAGAAGAAAAAAAAACATTCGCATGAAATACGACTTACACAGTTAAATGATTTTATACTCTTACGATCAGACGGTATTATACTAAGTATGTTTAGAATAATTCTATCGTATAACAATGATATGATGATCAACAAAAATACTCGATAAGAATAATTTTACTAATACATCTTTAAGGTATCAGGGGCTTATTCCCAACTGCACAAAAATTGATAAACAAACCCGCTGTTTTTTCCTGAGATGTACATACATGGTGGGTGGTATATATAATTTCAAAATTTGTAAATGAAATTATGAAAACTTTTAAGCAAAGTTACGCAGTTTTCATAAAATTTCATAATTGTCTAACCCTGAAAAGATCTTAAATACCAAAAAAAAAAAAAAAAAAAACGGGGGAAAAAAATAATAGCAGAATTATGTACTATAGAAAATGATTTAAACATTTTTACGCAAATATTCCATACGATATTTTATAGGCAGGGTATATAAAAGTCGAACGCGTACATCTTTGGAATTTGGAATATTTTTTGTTCCGTTGTGTTTTCTTTTTTCAACTTATTTTTGAAGGTCAAGCGAGCAGCAACGGGAAGCGCCACAAATATGCAAAGAAAGACACACAACATGGGCTACTTACATACAAATTTACAACAGCGACGGCAACAACAACAAAGAAATAACCGGAAACCCCTTTTTCAATGCAAAAACGCATAAAAACCGCGCGGCCCAGAAGAGAAAGCAAGACTAACAAAAACAAAGAACAGCTAAAGGGCTGCTCTGTATGTGTAGGTGTGTGTACTTTCCTGGGGGTGTCGAAAAAGACCAACAAAGTATGATTAACTTACCACGCGCCGTGTCTCATACCGAGCTCCCAGCCCCACTGCCTCTGGCAATGGCATGGCGACCATCGACTCCTCCAACTCCTCGAGTATTGTATGTGTGTGTGGAGTGTGCGGTTTTGTGTGTGTGGGAGCGACCATGCAGACGTCATGGAGCATTTCGTAGGGATCAATTGACTGCAGTGTGCACTGCTCGTCATATAAAATGTCAGCCGATGGCGGCGGCGAGGGTGGCAATGGATTTTCCATAATATATACGAAGTCTATTTCGGGCATTGTTGCTGTTGCTGTTCCTGGTTCTGTGTTCAATTGCAATGGCGTCGCTGTTGGTGGCTTGGTTTTGTTGTCATTTTCACCCACAATACCCACCAGTTCTCTGTCTATGTCCATTTCCATGTCCATTGCGGGGCCATTCCAATTACATTTTTTTATGCGTTTATCAGAGCGCGTTGTATTTGTTGGTGTTGCTGTTTGCGTTGTTTTTGTTGCTGCTCCGGCGCCACTATTCGCGCTATTCACATTGTCGTCTATTTGAAAGACATCAATGTCCATGTGCATGTCCATTATCATTAAATCCGTTTGTGTGGCTTTTTCGATTTTCTCGTCGCTGTAGTCGCAGTCGTAACGCAAACGCATATCCTGAACATGGTACGAATGTATGTGGGCCATGAAAACATCAAACTGGAGGCAAATAGCTGGGCAGAATGCACAGTTGAAACCGAAGCATTGCAAATTAGGCGAGGTGGTTATTTCTCCACATTTGCTAAAGTAAGCGTAATCCTCGAGCTGCCAATTAAATTCCTGCACTTGTTCCACCGCCGGCAACATGGTCGTTGGCGGCTCGTTGGTTGTTGTTGTTGATGTTGCGGCCAACGCCATGACAAGCGGGACACACAAATCACGAACGATTATTTCTTTTGCTTTTTTTATATTTTAATTTTCTGCTTTAATCGGAAAATTTGGTCACTAGCGCTTTTTTGTGTTTAGAAATATTAGATTGTGTTCGAGGCGATGGTGTTGATTATTGTTATAATTGTCTTTTAGCGCGCACTTCTGCGCTCTCCAAATAGAAGGACGACCGACAACAACGCGGAATCCCCAGACAATGAGACACGATGCAAACAGCCGGCAAACCGCCGCACAACTGAGTAAATTCGAATGTGTTTTCTCTTATAAGAATTGCTAACGCCCTGCCAACTTATTGCAAAATAATGGATTTACATTATGTTATTACGGGAGTAACGGTTGAGTGCGTGGGCGGGCTGTTAGAACTCTGTTATATACTTAAAATGTAATTAGGGAAAAAGTCAGGCTATATACTTTATAATGTGATGTTTTATTATACACATCCAAAGTATCTTTGTACCTAAGATTGTGCATAGTATCCAAATAATTTCGAGCAGCTGTAGCACAGACCCTATGTTAAGAGTGTACCTGAACGAAGTGGCACCACTGTTACTTAAAGACAAGTTGGCAGCCCCCAGCTACAGTTCGGGCCATTGACAGCGGTTTGTTATTTAACCAGTTTTTTTCTAACAAAACAATGCAAAATTCTTTGAAATTTGTGCATGTGGCACTAAGGTGCCAACAGCGTTCCATTTGCACGTCAGCACCCTTGTCAGGCAAGCGAAATTTCCGTAAATTCAACGTTTACAACAAACGTGGCACACGCGTGGTGAAGGAGGCACAGAAGACTTTGGCAAACCCACCAGTGGCTATACATAAACGCGGCGTGCGTGACACTGGCGTAGTCATTAACGGTCAGTTTGTGGAAATACCTGAGAAAATACCCGACATCATAGTACCTGACCTGAGCAACTGCAAGTTGAAGCCGTATGTGTCTTACAAGGCGCCGGAAGTAGTGCAGTCTGAGTTTACTAGCTTGGATCTGTTTAATGCTGTTTACTCGAAGAAGATAATAGAGGACTTCAAAGCTGATAAGCTGCAGGCGGACGGCGAGGCAATAGAGCCGTCACCAAACGAACAGCTCACACCATCAGAAGCGCTGATTCGTGCACGTAAAACTGGAAGCGATATATTCTAGACATAAGATTTTATTGTTAAATCGAAAGCAATTATTCCTTGATATACTTTTGGCGGTAATTGTAGAGTTTGCGCAACCACTTCTCCGCCTTCAGTTCTGGATCGCAGAGAAACTGCAGTGTCATAAGAGTGTTAAAGATAAAAATACAATAAATGTCAAGATATTCTTACATTTGGATGAAAAACGTCCTCCTCCTTGAGAGGTGCAGTTTCATTGGGCCGTGGAATCGTAACTGTTTCATTTTCCAGATCGATGATTACTTTATCCTGCTCAGGAGCTTCTCGATCCCGCATACTAAAGAAAGCTGTCGGCTGAAAGGAATCCTCATCAATGGTTTCGAGTGCCTTTTGCACTTTAATATCCAGTAAATCAATAGATTTTACGACGGAAGTGTTAGATAAAGTTGTTGAGGGTGTCCGAGTATTACTTTCAGGGCTGGGAGCTCGAGTGGTGCGTTGTGAAATTGAACGCGACTTTGACTTTCGTGTATCATAGTCCCGACTCCTGCTGCGCCGGCTGTGGCGACTATTGGAGTCGGAGCTGTCTGGTGTTGTGCTCCTTGAAGAGCTCGTGCTCCGACTGCGCCGGTAATATTTGGCTTTCTTTGATTTTTTCTTCTTGGACTTGGAACCGACATGCCGGCTGCGGGATGAATCTGGGGATTTGGAACGGTAGCGATCACGCTCCCGGTCGCGGTTTCTGTCCCGATCGCTTCTATCTCTATCCCTCTCCCTATCGCGTCTGTCACGTTCACGCATTATTATTCAGAAATAAATAAAAACAAAACTTAGCTGTGGACAAATCTACAGTGTGACCTCACTTCAAAAACATAAAAAAGGTGGCGCCGTTTTCATCCTCAATTGATGGGTAGCACTTTAAAATGACGTTACATTTCAACATTTGTTTTGTAATCTGCAAACAAAAATATATTTTCCCCAGGTGTGCTATAGTCGCTATATATGTACTTATCATCGCAATATTCGCATTCTTTATGCCAATAAAAATATAAGTTGAAATGTTATCTATTTCTGACCACATTTATCAAGAAAGCAGCTTTAAAGTGCTTCCGAGACCAACGCGTAATTGTATGTGCAAAATATAGATGCAATAAATTAATCATCTAAGGCCGTTTATCAAATCGTTGATGGGAGCTTAATGTGTTGGTGTCTGCTGACCAATCGAACACCCCCAGTGGCCTGTTTCCTATAAAAGGTCGACCAAATGCACTAAGCCTCAAAGTGTTCGCATTCGTTGCCATTGATTGTGTTCTTAAAATGCGGCTATATCAAATTTTTGGCGTTCTGCTGCTGGCCTATGTGGCTATGGCTCTACCATCCGATGCTGGACGCTCCAGCACTGTGACTACGGTAAATATGAAATAATAAGTGGCCGCAACCAGTATTGTTATTGTTTTGTTCAATTAAGGTTTCCATTGTCAAACAATTCGGCTATCCCATAGAGGAGCATGTCGTTCAGACTTCCGATGGCTATATTCTTACCATGCATCGCATACCATATTCCAAGCAAACGGGCAACGATGGCTCTAAGCGTCCTGTCATATTCCTCATGCACGGCTTGCTCTGCTCCTCTTCTGATTGGGTCCTGAGTGGCCCAGAAAATGGATTAGCCTTCCTGCTGTCTGACGCTGGATACGATGTTTGGATGGGTAATGCACGTGGCAACACATATTCGAGAAAACATGCCAGCAAATCGCCACTGCTGTCACCCTTCTGGGACTTTGAATGGCATGACATTGGTATTTACGATCTACCCGCTATGATTGACAATGTTCTCTACCAAACGGGAGAGGAAAGCTTGCAGTATGTCGGACATTCTCAGGGAACAACTTCGTTCTTCGTTTTGAACACGATGATTCCTCGCTTTAAGAACCGCATACGCTCTGCTCATTTGTTGGCCCCTGTTGTCTGGATGGATCACATGGAGAGTCCTTTGGCCAAGGTGGGAGGACCACTATTAGGTCAGCCGAATGCATTTATCGAACTCTTCGGCAATGCAGAATTTTTGCCAAACACTTACGCCATGCAGCTGATGGGTAGTCTTATGTGCAGAGATTCATCAGCTGTTCAGGCTTTATGCTCAAATGCGCTGTTCTTAATGGGAGGTTGGGACTCACCGTATCTGAATGCCACCATGATCCCTGATATTATGGCCACAACTCCGGCGGGCTGTTCGATCAATCAGATCTATCACTATCTACAGGAATACAACTCGGGCTTCTTCCGTCAGTTTGACTACGGCAGCACTCGCAACAAAAAGAAGTATAGCATTAAGACTCCACCAACCTACGATGTGGAGGCTGTCGATGTGCCCATCTATTTGTACTACAGCGACAATGATTACTTTGCCAGTTTGATCGATGTGGACCGCCTACGTTACACTTTAAATCCAAGCATTCTGAAGCGTGCATATCGCTTGCCGGAGGAAAAGTGGAATCATCTGGACTTCTTGTGGGGAATGGGTATCAAGGAAATACTTTATGATTTGGTGATGGAAGATATTGCCAATGCATAAATAAAAAGAAGGCACGTGTGATATTATTTGCACACTCTAATCAACCAGTCGTAAATTTAATGGATTTAATTTGAATAGCCGATAACGATACTATACTTGCTATGTGTCGGGGGTCTGACGTTTAGTTGCCTCCGTTGTATATAAATTAGTGACGCGTGGGGTAGCTTGGACAGCTTAAACATATGTATTTACTGTGGGTAAAACCTTCTTCAAAATTCACAAATTTTGTTCGGCCTTGATATGTATCTTCAATTTTTGCGCGCAAATAGAAGTTTCTGGGGAAAGTTTAAATTTGCTATAATGGAAACTTTGGAGGTATCTATAGAAACCGAGATGAAAACTTCAATATAAATGTGTAGTCTTTTCGTCGTATAAATTATTTAAGTACTTATGTACAACTTAGGCTTTATTATCTATCCTTCATTATTTGTTTTCAACTTTTATATGTACTACATATATAACCAATTTTTAATCCAAAAACAGACATACATAATCTGTATTGCAACAAAAGTTTTATCAATTGGTTTTAATCCTTTAAATTCCGCGAAAGAGTAATAAAAGTAAAAAAGGACAATTAACCAAGTCAATTATCATTTTCAAAATTCATTATGATTTATACATGTTTAATCTTAGTTACAAATGCGGAAAAATGGGAAAAAATATATTTATTATTAAAGCGGTTCCGCTTTTGAATTTATAATTATTTTATTAAAGTCTTTTAAAACATAAAACAGCAATTAAAATCCAAATCAACTCCAAAAGAGTTATCAACAGCACCAGTTTGCGGAAAAAATTAAATTGGTAGCACTGGACGCATCTATTAAATATCGATTGCAATTTGCAACCCTGGGCAACTATCAATAAATGTACAGGTACATCCACGAATGTAGTATAAAAGAAATAGAATTGCTTGAAAATTTATAAAAAAGTAAATTCTTTATAGTGAGCGCGTAAGTCCGACTGCAAGATGACGCGCGTAACACGCAGTGATATTTCTCTCGATTTGGAGTGTATCGTAGAGGAGCTCTCGCCGGCACAGCTTTCGTACTTTGAAAATATAAGTAAAGAACATAACGCCGTCAAAAACGCGCTCAAAAATGCTGTCAGCGCCAACGAAGGCAAAGAGCTTTTCAACGGGCAGGTATTTCAGGCGTTTTCGTTCAAAGGTAAAGTTCTGCAAGAGATCAAGGAAGCGGCGTTGCCTAAAAAACCACCCAAGCCGGCAGATCCGCCACCGGCTAGTACTACTGGCGGCACTGGTGGTGGTCGCGGACGGCGGCGTGCCTCGAACATAGCTTATTTAGAATCATCAGATGAGGGTGATGATGATGTGCCATTAGCCAAACGCTTGGCCTTGTCGGTAGGAAAAAAGATTGTGGGTGCGACGCCTGCCACACCAGGTAGGCCAAAACTGGACAAAAAGGGTGCAGCAACAGCAGGTGCCACTGCCATTGGTAGCAGTGGCAAAGCGTCGCCTCAGCTCAAGGCCGGAAAGGGCGCAGGAGTTGGTGCAAAGGGAGCGTCGAAAGAGCCCGAATCGCCTCCCAAAAATTTGCGGCCTTCTGAAGTCAATTCTGTTGGAGGACTTGTTGTGGGCTCCGATGACGGAAAGGATGGTAAAGATGGCAAAGACAGCGCCAAGGACTCGAAGATGCAGGGTAAAACGTATCCCTCGTTGGTCGTGTTGGCTAAGCCTTTTCTCAAGGTCAAGGATATGGCGGCCACGCGCAGCAAACTAGACTCGAAGGTAAAACTGGTGCTCATGTTGACGCCGAATAAATTCTGTGAGTGGCTGCTGCAAGAGGGCCTCTTGCGTGCCCAACAGCACTGCATCAATCATCGCAACAATGAGTTGAAATTGGGTGAGTGTGCCTACCGCGGCAGTGAATACGAGATTCCCATGTGATTTGTGTTTTTGGTTACAGGCGTTTACTCTGATGTATCCAAGTTTCCATATACCGGCGGCTATGTGTGGATCAGTGAATGCTGTCCTTATCGTTTTGTCTCCGTCTTTAATAATTCTATTTTCGAGGGTGCTCAGCATCCACCCACTTTTTTGCTAAAACTCATCTACCACTGGGCATGTCAGACAAGTATTCAAAACGTGGTGCAGTGGGTTAAGGTGGATAGTGTGTATATCAAGGGTATATACACTTGGTTGCGCGCAATTTGCACATTAGCCGTGCATCAGAAATGCAAAAAACTGGGTGGTCCCGGTAAATTTGTCGAAGTACGTATGATATAAACTTTCCTTGGATGGTTTTTAATATCGTGTGGTGCACTTTGCAGGTCGGCGTAATTTCGCTGGGTACCACTTCACAGGATGGTGCACAGCGTCAGGTTAAGGTGGAGGTATTGGGCGTCTATGACTATGCGGATAAGTCTATACGGCTGCGTGCTGTGGAGCCCATTACTGATGGGGACCGAAATTATAAGAAACGCTTCCAAGCAATACTCGAACCGCTATCCCGTTGGGTCCATAAGGACAGTACCATTTGCATTGATTTGACTGTGGACAAGATTACGCTATTTGGTATGGGATTTAAGAATATTGTTCAGGCAGCAGCTACGGATAATACGGCGAAGCATAACAATTCCGCGGTCATGGAGTATCTTCGTCGCATTGTGCCGCGCATGTTCCAGAACACATTGTCACTGCTCTCGCGGCAAATGATACAGCAGTTTCTTGACGAGCTTGTATGGCGCGAGGCTTTTGGCACTTACGCACTGCAGGCATTCAATAACATCATCATACACATTGCCGAGCAGACGCGTTTTATCACAAACGAGACCATAACCCAACGCCTATATCAGGTAAGTGTGTGCATGTTGTATTGATTGATTATGCGACGATTGAATATTTTTGTTCTTGCCACAGGTTGCTACCAATCCGTTTAAGGATTGGAGCGTGCTACCGCCCAACTACAAGGAGACGCCAGCGAGCACAACGCCAAAGCGCCTCAAGAAACGTTAGTACATAACTTGCTGCCAAAGCAGAAATAATGCTTGCTTACCTATTCAATATGTATGTTAATAGAAAAATTAAGTAGGCCAGGCCCATGAACATTTTTTATAATGTACGCCATTAAAGCGTCTGTATGTTTGTCACTCCAAAGCATTCATTTTATGTAAAACCACTCAGGTCTATTTGTTGTTAATGTTTTACAATATGTTAACATATCTAGTCTTAAATGAAACACATTTTCCAGTACCGCATGTTTTTTTTTTAATCTCATTTCGATATCGAAATAGTTTTCATTTTGCAAACATTAAGTAACTTTATAAGAAATAAAAAAAAAAAACAATGTAAACGAAAATACAAACATGTTAAATTTTTATTTTGCTTGTATTTTGATTTGGAGTGACAGAACATAAAAAAAGAACCTTTTCTATAAACAAAATATTTGCGCTCAGACAACTGAACCGAAAGAGAGCCAAAAAAAAAAAAACTTAAGAAAAATTACTGCTGAACTGTGGAGGTACCGCGTTATGATACCAGAACCAAATTCGTCCTACATTCATATAAAAAGAAAAGATCCGCATTTAAAAATGTGGGATTACTTTCAAGGATTTCATGAGATTTGAAAACAATATAACACTTGAGAGCTCATATAGAGTCTTGGCCCATTGAAAACTGTACTTGGCCGTTGTATCCATATAATTAAATTTATAATCAATTGAACTATCTAAGCTAACGGCTAAAGCTTCGCAAGGTATTTAGGCAGGCATTGTTTTATGTAATCGTCGGTGATGTTACCAATAATTCACCTTTAATTCACAGCTATTTCCGACGCTGATTACATGAGTTCTGGCAAGGAAACGACTTCAAAACCGGTCAAAAAAGAGAAGGAACGCGAAAAGGAGCAAATTGTTTTGCCTGCTGGTAGCAAGCGCCGCGGAGCCAACATACCACCACCAGCCCCTCCATCGAGTAAGAGCGTTGTAAAAGCCTCGACTACTAAAGGAAATACAAAGGGAACTGCGGCAAAGGCTACAGTGGCGGCAGCTTCAGCTGCTCGGGTACTTCTGAGTAAAAAGGCAAAGGAAGTCGAAAGCAAACCCCAAGTGGTTATTAAAAAGGAAGAGGATGAATTAAAGGGGCTGGAGGAGTTATACTACGGCGTCAGCGATGGCATGGATGAGTTCTTCGAGCTCTTCCCTTACTCCACGCCGCGTTCGACTCAAAGCGGTGTGGTGGCAAAAAATGTCGACTGTCCCATTTGTCTGACCGAGCATTTTGATTCGAATGAAAAGCTACAAACTCATCTTGTTTCCCATATTTCACCTGAAGGCAAGCAGCATCAGTTCCAGTGTTTGTTTTGCTTGGAAAAGCATGCCACGGAATCTGTTTTGGCGAAGCACAATCAAATAATGCACCCCACTGAAACGAAGACGGATGGTTCGCCCTCCTACTATTGTCTAATTTGTCAGCAGCGTCATAATTCTTTGCATTTACTGACGGGACATTTGCAAAAGATTCATAGCACATTGGAGCTGCCTTATTGGTGTCAGGCCTGTGGATACCGCTCTTCCTCGCATCGTGATTTAGTGCGACACTTTTACGACGATCATAAGCGGCAAAACTTTTTGCAGTGTCCCTATTGTTTGGATGTAAGTAGTATTAGTGAATTTAAATAATTAAAATTAAATGTATTTTAGATTTCTCATGAATAACCCTTCAGATATTATATAATTTTAGCTTTCACTTCAGTATATACTCTTGTATTGGTACCTTCAATACTTAACTTTTGAAATTTATATTCTCCATTCTAGATTTTTTACTTCTCGCATCATGGCAAGCTGAATTCTCTTCGGATTGAGCATTACTTTATGCATCTGTATGATCATGTGAATAAACATGATAATTCATTGCGATGCCAGAAATGCTCATTAAGCTTCCTGGAGAAGGGTGATCTGAAGCAGCACACAGTTCAGCATCACATAAGCATGACGAAGACAAATAAACCCGTGCGTATGTTGTTGAACAATTCGCTTTTGATACCACCGCCGAAGGTGAAGACTCATCATCGGGAGCAGCCGCCGTTTACGCAATATAGAAAGCCCGTTTTCTTTGCCTTCCTTGAGGGCAAAACGTGTGCCGAGTGCAATTCAGACTTTGCCAGCGAGGAGACTCACTTCACGTAAGCTCGTTTTTATATTTGAATGGGGAGGGCTTTAATAAACTTTGTTGCTACATTTACAGCGGGTGGTTAAAGTGTGTCAAATGCAACTATCAGACGTGCTGCGAACGCGCCCAATTCCGTCATGGGGTTGACTGCAATGGAAACTTCGTGGATGCCATGGAGGTGAACATGCCGCAGGAGATGCATTGCATTTGTGGTTTTGCCACCGGCAATGGTAACAAGATGGCACAGCATTTGGCCGGCTGTGGCCTGAGCACATGTTATAGTAGCGTGGAGGCTGCCAGCGAGAATGCTGTGAAGCGTAATATGTTGGACATGTTGGGTCTGGTGCGACGCGATGGTGAAGCACCCGGCGAGGGCGGGGAGGTTCCTGCTGATGAGCCACTTGACGAGAATAACGATATGTCACCTGTAACCGAGCAGCAACAGCCCATGCAGCAGCAACCGCAAGCAGAACAACAAGAAGAGGAACCCCAGCAAGATGATCTGCAGCAATATATGACGGCTGAACAGGAAGATCAACCAGAGCCGGTTCAACAAACTACACTTACACATCTGGCCACATCCAGTGTGGATTCCGAAGCTGTTGATGCGAACGATCAAATGTCCGCTGATGACATTGTCGTCCAGCAGGCACCGATACAATTTGGCGAGCTGGAAGCAGCGCCCGTGCTGCTTGATCCCCAGCAAGCACAATCGGCTGACTATGCGCAAGTATCCGTGGTACAACAGCACCAGTCCCAACAGTCCTATGGCTTGGGCTATAGCCAAAGTGCGCTATCTACCGACATTGATATGCCACTCATTGGTGAATTGACGGAGCCAAATGCACCACCCACACCGCAATTTCTGGGCGAAGTCCACACCCCCATGTTTGATGCCGTGGCAGCCGCTGAGCAGCAGCATTACCATCACTCCCAACACCATGGACAATGATATAAAACGACACAGCAGCCGCAACAGGCGCGGGGCCGTATGAAACCGCGCGATTATACTTTGCACTGGCAGAATTACTAGCTACATGCAATTTACAGGTAGGCAGTTTATCTTATACTTTTTATTGCGTTTATTCAAAGTATAAATTTTGCTGAATTTAAGTTTGTAAATTTTACAAATCGCAAACAATGGGGCAATATTCGGTTTAAAAAGTAGTACACCAGTGTTGGAGGAGATTAGTTTATAACGGCTTACATTGTTCGATTAGTGAAATAGGAAACTATTAATTTGTATTCATTGAAGTAAAATTCTCCCGATATCATTTGTCATTCTCCATGTCTCTCCATACCATTGCTACGTCTGTTAAAACTTAGCATAAGTCAGTTGTAAAAGTGAAGCCCCAGAATAAAGACCTAAACGTATTAATATTGGACCATTTGTGTGCGGAGTAAACCTCCTAAATAAATTGGAAACTGCAGAAGCCAGTGGTGTTGCCAAGGAAGTGGCTAACAAACCAGCTTCAAGCCGAATAATCCAATCGTTGAACGATTTTGTATATTGTTTACGAAAATAATAAAACTCGTAAAATGAATCATATAATACTTATAAAACCAGTAAAATGCGTGCGTTTTATTATCATAAAACAACAACGCATATTATAGCATCGTATGAATGTATAATTAAACTTACCGCATATGTAAACATTCTATTAACCAAGAATGCTTGTGTTCTATATCGACTTAAATATTATACAAATGACAGTTGTATATTTTAAATTACATTACAATTTTAAAGGAGACATCTGTATCGTAAATATGAATATTGCACAAAATATTGTACATGTAAAACACGAGAAAATAGGACAGAGAGTAAAACTATAAAAAACAAAAAATATTAAACTTCAATATCAATGTACACTGTGAGTTTGCCGTGGAATATTGTCTCCTTTTATGGAATACTTTGTTTGCGACGGGAGAGATTGCATTTGAATTAGAGTGTCATTTTTGCTGTTGTTGTTGGCGCTGCTTGGACTTCAACAGTGCGGATAGCACTAGAGCTGTGTCAAGCTCTACGGCTGTTCCGGGCTCATTATCTAGCGAGATTTCATTGGCGCGCTCGTGAAACCTTGCCAGCACCCGTGGACGATAATCTATAAAAAAAAAAATGGGTATAAAATTCGCTTTTTATGAAGCATTTGGTTCTAATATTTTAATTAAATATAACTCATAAAATAATGAAATTGTGAGAGAATCAATAGAAAATATAAATATAAAGCAAAGGTTATCATTGAAGAAGAATATTAATTTAATTTCTTACTCTCTAAAAGTTACTATTAGTTAAAGTTTTGTCTATGAAAAAAAAAATAATAATCATTATTTGCAATCCCTAAAGTTAGTTAGTTAACCTTTTAATTAAAATTTTTTAACACAAGCTTCGCATAAAGAGAACTTCAAATGAGCCATTACTTACCTACACTGCCTGCCAGAGGATTTCCGGTTAATCGCAAAGTTTCTAGGAGCGGCAGCCCAGCCAAGTGATCCACTTCATCGAGCAGCTCAATCAGGTTGCAGCTCAAATCCAAGTTTACTAATGAGAGCAGTTTACGCAACCCACTAAGTTCCTTCAGCTTGTTTTGGGCCAAATTAAGCGTTACCAGATTGCCCAATTCCAGATGCCAATCCACACATTCGCCTATTAAATTTACGGACAAGGACAACACTTGCAAATGAGGAAGCTCGGAGAGGTTTTGAATGGTGCGTATACGATTTTGTTCGAGCAGCAGACATCGGAGTTTTGGCGCCGTGCGCACACTACCATCAATTTGGGTCAGTAGATTTCCAGTCAGATCGAGTTCGGCTAGATTACTCCATGAGTCGGTGCTTAGAAGGGCGGCCTTGCTCGTTGCGGCCACTTCGGACACAATCCCAGGGGGCAGGACACTGGGCACATCGCAGGCCTTATGCAAATTATCACAGAGCAATACCTGATTGATGTGAGTTATTGTTGTGTTGTGGACCCGGATTTGTTCCAGACTTGGCTTTAGCTGCTCAATGTCTACAATGTTCTCTGTGCTGAGTGCCGAAAATTTCAAGGTCTTTAGCTGACGAAATGCATTCAAATTGAAGCTTAACCGATTGGGTATTATGTTACTTCGTCCAATAGGAACATCGACAGCATTGTAGTCCCCAAAACTGGCGTTCTCCTTGCTGGGAGTAACTACAAGCACCGCTAGTTGCGAGCAAAAATCGAGTACATGGGAGAAATCAAATTTGCCTCGTTCTTCAATGTTGCAGCTCTGTGGCGGGCAGGGCAAGCTCAGGCGTTCGCTAATGGCAAAGACCTGCAAAAGAAAACATAAAGAATGAAAAAACTTGGTTTTATTTTTGTAAATGTTCAAAATATGTCTTATTACATATGTGCATGTTGGTACTTTGAACGCGACTTAATAAAATGCTCGGGATGCAACTCCCGCTCGCGTTTCTTGTTCATAAACAATTTAAATAGTTTATATAGCAAAATTATGCCAAGCAGCTTCCGCTGCACAATGGTGAATTCGCGCCGCACAACACCAAAGTAAGCGCCCTGCCGACGATTAGTTAAATGATTCATGCCCAGTGCATCGATCATTGCTGCCTCCCGTGTGTGCGCATCGTCGGAGCCAATGTTACGAAACCCCCGGAGTAATAATACGCCTCTTTGTTGCCGCCAAATATCTAGGATGAGAGCAAGCTTGGGATCCCTGGCCAATCTCACTCGCCCGGCATAATCAAGCGTTAGATTTGGTCGCTCTTTCTGGAATAGTTGTAAGGCCTGCCTCAGGTGGACATATGGTCGCGCTGCCTTACCTTTCCCGATATAGAATATGGCTCGCAAGAACGTATACCATACATCGAGCATATGCATACGAACACAGCGCTGTCTTAATTCATTAGTGATGCGAGGATCCAGGAGTAAATAATTAAAATATGGATGAACTTGATCCTTTTGCCCTCGGCTGTACCAATTAATGTGCTTTGTGGCATATTTTTCTAAATTTTTGATATCATTAAAGTGTCGGTCCGATATAAGTGTACGATTTAATTCCACGGAAAAGTTACTGCGATGTGGATGTACAACGCCCAAAACATACTGAAAGCTGCGAATAAAATTCTTGCATTGATCGCGTACTAGTTTAGGAGAAAGAAAAGGTCTGTCGCCAAAATGAATGACGTTCTTAAATAATACAAAAACTGCTAATTTGGCCATGGTTAAAAAATATTAAAATTTAAAAGTTAAAATCATAAAATATAAAAACCTGTGTAAAAGTACTACATTAAAATATAACAAAATACTGACATAATGAGCTAGGCTCACAAGGTAAATCAACATAATAAACATACCTCCAGCGCTGAGAAATTATACTCCTTTCTGGCACTCAATAAAGCATCCCCGCATTCGTTAAACAGCTTTGCAAGGTCTTGTAGCAAATAAATTATGTCGTATTTATTAAACTCCAAAAACTCAGCCAGCACCTGCGGCAGTTGGGTGCGGAAGTGGATGAGTAATTCCTTCAAGTATTTCTCTAGTTGTTCGCGGCGGGTTTCCAGAAATGCAGGCTGCTTATTCCCAACCAGCTAAGCAAATCAGAAAAAGTGAAGATTAATAGTGTGTGTAGAAAGTGGGCGTTCCCTGCATTACCTTCTTGGGTGGTAACAACTTTCTGCTTGAAGGTTCTTCTAGTTTTTCGTTTAGCTGGGCAAAATCCTTATAGCGACGCTCCACCAGCCACTCGACCTGGGCTACCCGCACCTTTATGTCATAGTATGTTATACCCGTAGAGGATTCTATATATCTTGGAATTGTAACTTCGGTATCGTCATGCTGGCGGTAAAAGCAAGCCATTTTGCTGGCGGTTTTTGAGAGAGTTAAGCTTTTTTATTTCATTTGACGCAATATTTCTTGCAAATTCACACGTATAAACACCTTATGCTAATTTGTTAATTCGTTTAGTTGAGCCAGCATCAGCTGCTTGTGCGGCTTTTAGTGTGACCAACAATCATCGTACTAATCTATTCACCAGCTGCAGAAAGTATGGCAACGCTTTATCGGCATTTGTTTACAATCGTACTTGTTGGCATTTTCGGCGAAAATCAAGCCGTTTATTCTAACATTTTGAAGGGCTGAATAAAAATATATAGCCAAGCTTGACATGTGCTTGGTCCTGGCTAAACTATCGAATATCGCATAATCATCTGGAAGCGACGTACACACAAATCGTGCCTAATATGGCATTTATTGGTGACTGTGTGATTGTTTTTGTTTCGCAGGCAAGTGTTCTCGCTCTCATATTGGGCTTCAAATTTATGCTAATATGTACATATATTTTTCTCACCCAGATGTTCTTTTTTGCTGGAGGCTGGCTGTTTTTCAATAAACAACTGTTTAAGCACTATGAAATACGCCACATATCCGTGCAGCTCATTTTCTCGTCCACTTTTGCGCTTTCCGTGACCATGTTTGAGTTGATTATATTCGAAATAATAGGCGTGTTGGAGTCTAGTTCACGCTACTTTCATTGGCGTCTGGGTCTGACTCTGTTGCTGTTCATGGTCACGGCTGTGATACCGATTTATATTTGCTACTCTGTGATACACAGCATTTCATTTTGTAAGAGGAAGTCATTATCAATTCACAAAGATTTAATATAGATTGTTTTTTTCGGTACAGTTTCCGACCGGTGGGTGCGCATATTAACTACACTCTGTTGGTTTGTGTTCCTCTATGGCCTCTGGCGCATCGGCGAACCATTTCCGCTGCTCAGCGCCTCCCATGGCATTTTCACCATAGAACAGGGTGTGTCTCGTATTAGTGTGATTGGCGTTACCGCCATGGCGATACTCTCCGGATTTGGTGCAGTTAACTATCCGTACACTAGTATGACATATTTCATAAAGTAAGTCCATATTATCTCTTCAACATATTTTTATGAACGTGTATTTGTGTGCCATTAACGCAGGCCCGTTTTTCGGAATGACATCATATGCTTCGAACGGCGCCTCGCCTTAACTGTGGACATGCTGACGGCTAAAAAACGACGCATAGCCATGGCTACATATAATCACAATAAGCAGCATCCCACAAAGCCAAGAATATGGGAAATGCTGACTTCTGCTGTGCAGCGGGGTCACACGAATGGGGAAGGTGAGTTGATGTTGAGTCGATCAGTTGTACTTGTATGTACTCCTTATTTTACTCTCTGCAGACATAACACAGCTTAAGCAAGAGGTCTATGGCCTCGAGGAGCTGTTGCGTTCGGTATTTCTCGAACTCAGCTCTCTTAAGAACATGGAGGAGCGACAGCGTTGGTCTCAAACGCTGCAGGGAAAATATTTTAATGTAATTGGTCACTTCTTTAGTGTCTACTGTGTATATAAGATTTTTATGGTGCGTAAATTAGAGTTTTGTTATAATGCCATAATCACATGGACATATTTTCAGTGCTGCATCAATATTATTTTTGATCGCGTGGGTCGCAAAGATCCTGTTACTCGCGGTCTGGAGATAGCCGTGCATTGGTGTGGCTTTGACATAGACTTGGCTTTTTGGAATCAGCACGTTTCCTTTTTGCTTGTAGGCTGTATTGTTGTCACTTCCATACGCGGGTTGCTGCTCACTCTTACAAAGGTTTGGAAACTTGTACTCCCATTTGCACCTATATATTATTTAATTGTTTTTCAGTTCTTTTATCGCATTTCATCCAGTAAATCGTCCAATATAATTGTGTTAATTCTGGCACAAATTATGGGAATGTACTTCTGTTCTTCAGTACTGTTAATGCGTATGAATATGCCAGCCGAATATCGGGTTATCATTACCGAAGTGCTGGGAAATTTGCACTTTAATTTCTACCATCGATGGTTCGATGTTATATTCCTGGTCAGTGCACTGTCCACAATCATTGTTTTGTATTTGTCTCGGAAGCCAGTACGCGTCGATGAGTCCGACTTACAATGAATTGAATGGATAACATCCGTGAGTACATTTTAAGGCACAATTGATTTATTTGTTAAAGCCAAATCAGTTGAATATTTATCGCCACAGATGCAAGCGTTAAGTTATAAAATCATACATATGTATGTTAATTTCTTACACCTATGCCAGTGTGTATATGTATATTTTGTCTAAGTATGAATCCATGTACATTTATTTATACGCACAAAATCAAAGTTTATCAATTTAAGTAAATTAAAGCAACGGACTGTTTTAGCCATCCATAAGGCCTCCTGTGGGTGCCTGTGGTTTTAAGCCTATGCAAATTATTAAAATTGTGTACACAATTTTGGAGAACTAAAATTTTTTATTGGCGGTCTCCTCGGTGCGGCGAAGGTTGTGTAAACAAACAGGTCCGGTTGATGTTAATGGCAGTTGCTGCCATTTTGGGCAAATACACGCCACAGGATTCATTTTAAACATGTTTACACAAAACTAATAGCACGGCGCGTCGTTAAAGGATGGGCTTAGGTGGTGAAAATATACCCAGTATTTTGTTTGAACTTTGTTTTAAAAACCGTTAAAAAGCTTCCAAATGCTTTAGCAATGAAATAATTGGAAAGCTTTTTGTGCAAGTTTTTAGGATTTTAGGTTACTGAGTTCAAGAGTCATTTTGGTAGGCCCGGCTCATTACTGAGTCATTCGTTTGAATAACTGGAATGAAACTGAGTGACTTTGCGGGGCTGATTAACAGTATTTTAGTATTTGCTGCTGTGTTTCTATGGCAATGTTTTGGATAGAATGTTAGATATTGCATTCATGTGAGGAAAGGCAAGGAAAGAAGTTCGGGTCTTTGGTGGGTTAAGAAAATTCTTTAAAATGAGCCAGGCATCATAGTTACATGAGTGGTGGCACGCTTGGACAATCATATATACATCTTAAAAGCATGCTACATGAACTGTTCACAAAGGTAGACATTTTAAAGTAATTCTTGAAACAATAGTCCATTTACTTTAGGTAACTTGAAAGGTCAAGTACGGGTTGATTTCTTCGGGACGAACGAAAATATAGTTCCATACTAGGAACGTATTCGGTAGTCTAGTATTATATTCTTGACTTTATTTCTCGAATTCGTGACATGCTTTAATGTT
The DNA here is from genome assembly GCF_003285725.1 of Scaptodrosophila lebanonensis. Classification (NCBI taxonomy): domain Eukaryota; kingdom Metazoa; phylum Arthropoda; class Insecta; order Diptera; family Drosophilidae; genus Scaptodrosophila; species Scaptodrosophila lebanonensis. Next base: position 872,903 of record NW_022060529.1, read on the forward strand.
TGCCATTCATATTAAATGCTGCTATTTAAAATTCGGCGCGACCGACTACAAGTGTCCTACATTTGGGAAACCTAAAAAAGCGAGCGCGCATAAAAATGCAATTTGAATTAAAGCAGCAAATGTTTTTTAAAATGCACAAGTGCCTGAGCTTAAAAAAGATGCGAATTCAAACATCATACGAAATGTACTACTCGCCTGTAGGATCAGGGGGGTGCCTACACATAACATACATACATATGTACAAGGGCGTAGGAAGGGGGGGCCCCAAAAAATTAAAATTTTGATTAAATAATGGACGATGCATTTAACAAATAACTTATGCATATGATCAATGAAAAAAATTCAACAAATCCAACTCAGATCCGTTTTAAGACGAAATAGTGCGTCATAATGAACGTGTGGTCGACTTTATATGGCAACATTTTTTGTAGGGGCCAACGCCCCCAACCCCCCTCCCCCTGCCTACGCCCTAGCATATGTATGTATATGTAAACCTTCGGCAACACGAGCAGCAACCCAGCCAGGATGGGCAGCGCGGCCGCGAGAATTGGCAACAACTTAATGGCATGCTTCATGCGCGCACATTTGTTGTGAAAAACACCATTAAAACATTGCGGCAGATAAAACTTTGCGAAAAGCATTTGAGTGTCTAGATGAATAAATCATGATACAAAAATGATTGAAGGGCACAGCAGCGACCACGCATCGGTATTTCAATTGGGTGGCAACCAATGCAATGGTCCAAATGCATGCATGTGTGTGTGTGTGTGTATGACATAAATGGCGGAACATGTGAGCACATCAAGCTAATCAGCTCTACATTTTGTAAACGGCAAATTAATTAGAACTTTGTAACGAGGCTACGAGATCAGGTTGCCACACAAATGCGAGCCTTTCTTTGCCCAAATGTAGAGAGACACACATCTGGTGTTTACCTTATTGATTTAATTGATTAGTGATTGATATTGGCTTTATTCCCATAGCTCAGAGCTGGCTTGATTGCCATTATGCAAATTTGCCAAGCACTTGATTAGCATTTGCTTTACATTGCGTATACGCCCCGACTGTGAAATAATTAACCATGCTTCTGACAGATTATGACACAGCCGGCAGAGGCAACCACCTCGAAATATGGCAGCCCCTCTCTTGCTAACAATTTAATTAATTTTCATGTTTACTTCTTCATATTGTGGGGTGTTCTTTTTTGCCGGATTGACAACAAGTTGACTTAAAGGATGCTTTGTGCCAATTCTTAAGAAGCAGGAAGACATCCACCCAAATATATATTTAGCATATTTTGCGTTTGACTGTTGACCTTGGTTGGAAGGTGCGATAGCTCACGTTTCTTTTGTGTCTGTCCTCAGGGTAAGGCGAGATTTGCATAGATTTTCTGACAAAGTCGTCTCAGGAAGGATGTGCAAATTATGCAATAGCGTTAGGGATTTAAGATAATAGCGCAGCTCTGAAGTGAAAGTAGGAAGCCAAACAGCAGTAAATGGTAGCTTTAGGTAAACAGGGTTTAAGTTATGAGCTATTGCCGGATACCTCAATAATTAATTGAAGCAAGAAACTATAATTGATTGAGTCTACGCTGATATCTTTTTTGTTAATCTCTTAATATGATAAAATGTATTCCGAATAAGTAATTTAATTAAAAATGTTAATCTTAATTTTTTCTTTATAAAACCTATAATAACTTGTAATATTATTTATAAGTTATATCAGATACTTATTTACAGCGATTTGACGAATCACCACTTGCTATTCATTCATTAACTTTTAGGATACAAGTCCCATTAAAATCAATTTAGCCCTACTCCCAAATACAGTCAGTAGACTAATTAGTGGTATACATACTTTTGACTTCTTCAGGTGCAGAGCCATGTGCCCAGCTCTCATTAGCAGGCAACACACAATTAAAGCGCTAGAGAACTGCAGAGAGCTATCGGGGCAATAAAAGCATTTATAATTATAACATTCATTACGAAATCAAAGCTATTAATGCTTAATGGTCAATGCACAGTGAAAATCAATAGTGTGTAGAGGTACTCTTCATTAAGAGGAAGGTAAAGAGCATGGAAGAAACAGTAGGAGCAAGTCGAAACTACCAGTGTTTTTCATTTGTGTGCTTTTGCAGTAGCTGACTCAAATGAGGTAGGTAGCTGATATTGGAACTATTAATCTTATAGTGCCCCCTGTCAGTGCTGATGAATGCCTTAAAGTGCGCATGACCTTTGATTGACGGTCAAATTTCGCATTGCCATAAAACGAAGGTAGGACATTTTGAATCCTTCCAATCAAATTATTTGCCATATAAAAAATTAAGTGCACTGCAGTGAAAGCGCGACTTAAATTGGTCAAACAGGGTGAATCTAAGGTTCGAATTTGATTGATTTTGATTTTTGTTTTTTTTTGTATATACTTCATATATCTACAATATATTAATTACCTATAACTTAAGTCTTAAAGAAATGCAATTTCATTTGAATTTTTTAATTATACTGGGAATAAAAGTCAAAGAATGAGGAAATGCATTTTACAACCATTCTTTCAATTGTTAACATTTTACGAGTTTTTGAAAATACCAATCGAAACCATCGCCTTCATATAACATCGTTGAAATGCGATGCTTCGCATTGCTGCGCTAAGGAACATTCCTAGTTTTCCCAATTCGCAGCACCCTGTTTTTCGACTGCTGCATAGTAATTTTACCGTTGGCGCCTGTTCGCTTTGATATATGACAGGCCATGTACTTGTTAGCCTGCATATGTATGGGGCACTCCCAATGGAACCAGCTGTGCACAATCATGTTGTTAATAATGTTGATGATGGCGGTGTGGAAGAGGCAGCAGCATAGGCAGAGATCAGGAAAAGCCATTGATGAAAATTCAATACATCTGTATATACATGTAAAAACATATACTATATGTGTACTAGCTATAGAGGACAACAAGAAATATTGCAATATTATATAAGAGGGCTTTAACAACTGGAACAACTGTGTAAATACATTTATGCATACATATCATGTATATTTTGATTGCATGCAAGAATGTGCGTGATCGTAAAACACTAAAATAACCGTGAAACTCCAGACCTGTAAACGATTCACGACTGATTCTTAGGAAAATGTTGCTTATATATAACTTTTTTTTTAATACCACGAATATCGATGTTATTGAAATGAGAATTGGGTTGCCCAAAATGCAAAATATAATAAAGTCTAAAAGTATTTAAAAAGGGAACATCGTAATTAAGGCTTTCCAAAATTGTTCAAATCATCCTAAAGATTTAGCTGTGAATTTGTTTACAACAGTAGTTAAAAAACACAGTGAACCACAGACAATAAGTAGAGCGGACGAACTTATTTAAATAAAAGCAAACTATAGAAGTACTAGAAGGACAATAGCGTTTTAGCACTCTTGACCACACTTTAGGATAAACCTTAAATTTATTTATGAATACAATATATATTGTTTTTTTCTAATATTTGTCTCCTGTTTGTCGCCTCATAGAGGCACGATATGGAGCCGAAATGTGTAGAAGGATTTAGGTAAATAATTCAGTTATAGATATAAATAACACAATCGTTTGAATAACAAAGGTATATAAATAAAAACGTATTATATGTGCACATTCAATAATGATAAATACCTAAATTATGGTAGAGCATTGTTCTTTTTATAATAATTATTTATTTGTAATATTTCTTGTGTACAATGAAGGCAATTATATTCTCGTATTGTAGATGAATTGTTAAGAAATCGGTTTCTGTATTTAAAAAAAAAAAACAGGAAAAATGTTTTCAATGTTCCGAATGAAGAAGTATCATAAATAATTTTAATAGAAATTTTATTGAAAATTAACAAACAATTGCTTCGTGAGTGTTCGTGAGCGTGACGTCATGCTCGCAGCCCTAATTCTATTAATGTATGTAAAGGGCAGCCATCATTTTGTTACGTACATATGCTGTTTGGCTCTGAAGGATATTCTGGCCAGCATGCACCCACTCGCAGAGTGCGGGCAGAAAGGGATTTGGGAAATGGCGCTAGGCGTTGCTGTCCTATAAAATCTATTTATCGATGGAAAGATGGCCCACCTTCCAAATATACACGCACATATGTTAGTACATAGATACATACATATGTATGAGGGGCAATTGCACTTGTTTATTATGCATGTCGCCATGTCTCTTTCATTCACTTTTTCCTGCTCTCATTCTTCCGCTTTGTGCCAAGATTATTGCTCTATTTTGCGCTTCAATAATTCTTGCAACGGCATCCTGCCCCCAAGTACAAGCGCTTGCCAAAGTTTAATACGTATGTGTGTGGATGTGGCTGTGCATGTGTTAGTGGGTGTCTCATAAAAGTGTCATAAATGTTGATAAGGCATGTTTGTCAGGCTCTGCCACCCCTTTTTCTCCGTTCACCCCCCTACACTTCCGTCCGCCGCACACCTGGACCCGCTGATTGTTGAAAGTATTGAAGCTAAGGCTGGGATTGGGTCGAAGGCGTTTTGCCAACTTGTTTGCCTTGATAAATGCATTGCATGATTTTCATCAGATTGTTTTATTACCGTAAATGCTAACACACACTCAGACATACACACACACAGCTGTTGCCACATAAATATATCTGCTCTGTGAAAAATTGCAAACGATTATGATTTGCATTACAATTTGTAGCTTCAGGTTTTGAATGCTTCTCTATCCAAATGAAATCCAACAAGACGAAACGACCAAATCTTTTTGGACAAATTACGGCCAATAAGTTTTGGAACAACTTTTCAATTTTTTGAATTATGTGTTGGAAAAAGTTCAAAAGTTGCGCTATTGGCCGACAGCAAGAATCAATGCAGCACATATTTTACTTTTAGGTGGAAATTTAAAAAGTTGTATTTGGTAGGGTAATGCTGTTTTAATGGATAAAAAAGCTGGTCGGGAAGCTGCAAATAACAGAAGAATAAAACACCATAAACACAAAGTATCGGGGGGATGTCAGGATCTGTTTTTCCTATACATATGTATACATATAAGACAATCATTTCTCAACGTGTTGTAAATACATAAATCCTTCTGTTGACGCCAAAAGCTGATATAATTTAAATTCACATTAATTCCTCATGGCCGGGAGAAAATTTTTAGGTAAAGAAGATGCCTTGCTATAATTATTAGTGGTATTGTAAACAGATTTGAATTACTTAACCGATATTTCATTGTTTATGTAAATAGCTGACTGATAACCCATGAATGTAATTGAAATGTAACAGATATCGATGTATTGGAGTTGTATCGATAAAAGGCACACGCCCACACCTAGGCTAAGCATTATCATTAGAAAAAAACTCGTTTCCGACTTAGTCAAATTAGCAGCCAATCGGAAGTTGCGGAATCACCTTCTTTGAAATCTTCAACTTGTTCGAGTGTGTGTTTATGTCGTGTCTGACTATTTTTTAAGACATTCTTCTTTTTATTCTCTGTACATGAAATCATGATCTCGGAGACTATAAGAGCCGTTGCCCCCCCTAGAAAATTGTATGCCATATAAAGTCGATCACACGTTCATTATTATGGCGCACTGTTTCGCCTTAAAATGGATCTGAGTTCGATTTGTTGAAGTTTTTTCATTGATCATATGCATCAGTTATTTTTGTAATACATCGTGCATTATTTAATCAAAAGTTTAATTTTTTGGCTCCCCTCTTTGGTAAAAGCTGCCTACGCCCTTGGCTAGTGACACAAAATTTTGCAGAACAAAGCATCTATGTGCAAGTTTGTTCTATGTCTTTGATTTTCACCCACTTCTCCCCTATGGAGGATTACCCGATAATCGCCTATATCTCAGAGATTACAAAAGCTTGGGACACAAAATCTTAGTCCAGGATGCCTTATGTGAATACGCAGAAAATGTGTATTTCGAATTTTCCCTCCTTCCCCCCTCTCCAACGCAATCACTGATTTTCCATAGCTCCCGTATTTCTTGAAATTTTTCGAAAAATACCTCCAGTTAGTGATTATGAGTCCAAGTCTGCCAAGTTTTATAATGACAGGCCGATTTAACTGGAAGATATATGCATGTATATACGTTGTTACTGCTTTGCACAGGCACACGAGACACACACAAACATGCACATACACGCATAATTATTCTACACATATGTACATATGTACAGAGTATTTCAAAGTCGGGACACCCGATTTTAGCTTCTCTACTTGTATTTTAATGTGATCTGATTATGTAATAATTTAAAATGAAGACAGGCTATGGCCCGGCTCAAAGATGTGGTGATAAGTGATGTTTTTCGCGAGAAAAGGCATAATTCCAAAAGTTTACAAATCACACAATCATCTGTTCGGCAGAAGTTCTATGTTTAAGAAGAAGCTGTTTCTGGATCGACTCAATCAGTATTGATGTATTTTACATTAGGACACCGAACACATTTGATAACATATTCTTACAATATATACTCGCATTACATAGCAAATGAGACAGAGTCCACTAAGTCCGACAGTGAACTACCCTGTATTCATTAAATATGAATTTCTTAGCTTAGACCTGTTTCAAATAATGTTATTTTCGAAATTACAAGCATATCAACTTAGTATTTAAAACAGTTGCTCGTTCCATTGGACCCTTATCGACAGCTTTTGTCTTTTAGCCACCTATAAGAGCAACTCGTTACTTTTAATCAACCTTAATGCCACAGAATGGAGATGTGTTAAGGCAGAGTCGATTTAATTTGCATAATTCCGCCGTTAATGACACAGGATGGGCGATCGCAGTCGAAGGGAGTCTGTGTTTCGTTGATTAAAAAAGAAAATGATACTGTTTATCACAATGATGATTGCCATAAGACCATAAAGCTGCGCTCTTTGTCCAGCCGAAGGTTTCCTCACGTACGTGTGCTTCATAAATGAACTCAAAGCGAGTGTGTAGCTTAATAATTTGTGGAATTTATAACTGAAAGTGTGGCATTGGAAATAAAGTTGCTAACTGTCGCATATTAAGCGAAAGTTGGTTTAGCGCACATAGAATGTCAAATGTACATTTATAAGCATACATGCAGGCATACATACATACGTTTGCGTACTTTTTATATGCACATCAGCATACATAAACACTACATATATATGCTAAATAAACTGTGCCATGCTGACACACTTTAAAGTGCAAACAAAGCTGTGGCCGTGTCAACGGGGCGTATGCGTGACGCATGCACAACTTTTTGCAAAACTTTCAACTGTGGCCCCAAATTTATATTTTAATTTGAATTAAATTTGCATACATTAAATGTCGAAATCTGGTACAATTGTAGTAAAAGTATCTCACACTTGAAACGTCCCTCAAATGCGAAAGAATGCATTCAAATGATCACCGAAATTATTGAAATTGTACAGCGGCTGATCCGGCTCCCTTTTAATCAGCATTAACAGACCCCAGGAGCGGCAGCAAACCACGGTCATGTTGGACAGCAGCAACAGCTTGAAAAGCAAGGCCATGCCCAACTGGCAATAGATGTTGAGCAAGTGCTTGTCCTTAGCGCGTCTGCCAACGCCGAAGATCTTCAGTACAATAAAGAGGGTCGTGAGTGCCCAGCAGAATAGAAATACAATCAGATATGGTATCAAGCCCGACCAGATTCGGAAATCTAGTGGAATTTTTTCGCCAAGCTGGGAATCCTTTGAGCCGCTGAACCGGCAGCGCGAAAACCGAAAAATCGAGAACAGCACCAAAAAGATAAGTATAAAGATACTGAACTCTGTCGTGTTGCTAAAAGGCAGCATCGTGGTGTACGCCAGCAAATACTTCATGCGACTGGTCCAGAACCGATTCTGCCAACTCTCTCGCAGCACAGGCACCATCATGGCCCCGTGAACCATTACCCAGAGATAGGATGCCGACCATAGGATTCTCAGGAGCATCATCACCAAACAAGTGTACTTGTAGTTCTGATATTTAAAAGGCATCTTCAACGGAATATACTAGAAACAATAAAAATAGCGATTATGAAGCTAAAATTTTTAAATAATTTTCGTTTGCTTTACAACTTGTAAGACAGATGGCAAAATAACTAACTAACTAGTCCAGCAATAGAAGATTGTGATTTGTTTTGAGAAGGCTCCTTTGATGTTTTGTATGCATAGAATGATATACATATCTGATTTATCCATACGATCCATAAGACCAATAAAGTAAATAAAAATTGCAATTAAAATTGAAGGAAAATCCAAAAATAAATCGTCACTTTATTAGGAGAAATCAAAAAATGTATTCTTTAAAATGCAAGTAGTACTTATTAACATTCGCTTCTTAAATTCTTAACTCCTTAGTTTCTTAGTCACTCACCCCATTTCTGCATCGTTTTTGAAGATTGTCGTAATTCTGATATAAGTTATTCTGCAACAATGGCTGTCTGGCTGGGATTATTATTTCCCGTTCTGTGTGTGGTTTCGGGTTGAGTTCAAGCTCTATTCAATTTTATAACTTGTACATATACTTGCCGAATACAAATTTGATATTCAACTGTAGACACAATTATGCAAATGTTTTCTGTAGAAAATTTCGCATTCTGTATGTCATGCTGCATTATTACAGCTAATCAGCATTTAAAAGTTTAGTTATTTGAAAAAGATGCACATTCAGTTGAAATATTAAAATGACTGCTACAAAGTTAATAAAGTTAAGCCGACAACTTATATTCGTCTTCATTTTAATTTGTTTATTTGGGGGACTCAAACAAAAATGTCCCTTGAACCATGAATGGAATAATTTGGCAAAAAAGTGTGTTAAATTTTTCTTTGGCTCATAATGCCACATGAGAATGCAATTAAACTTTATTTAAAATCGCATATATAATTATAAAGGGTAAATGCGACTATTTAGAATCTTAATGGCAACTAATTTTTTTGTTAACATACAGGAACAATGGCAAAATGAGCACCTCAAAGGCAGGACAAGCGCAGCTCAACAGCATACTATTAATATAATTCATAACACTTAGAGACTTCATAAAACAACAAAAGAGGGCAAAAATATAATCAACATGAAAAATTAAGCGCCATTTTGTAAAGGCGTTGTCTGTCGAGTAGACAAAAGGGTAAGCGCTTCGACTTGGGTTCCGTGTGTGCAAAGGGCGCTTAAATCCCAATGCAATGGGTGCCCAAAGGTAAACAATAGCTAAAAAAAGGCAACTGTCCAAGGTTATTAAGCTTAGTTGAGGACTCTAGAGAGTGGCATCAAAGGATTGGACCAGACTAAGAAACTTGTCAACGTGAAGCTTATAAATAATACAATTTTGTTAGTCGTGGTTTTGACTAAGTAACGAATATGCTATACATGTTTAAATGCTTAATTTTAATCCAAAGTATTTTTTCTCCTTAAAAACCAAATCTTTGGTTCAGCTGTTAGCCCGTTAAATCACATATCTTGCTAGACACCTGATATTTCTTGCAGAAGCGACCAATCGACTCTTAAAATATAGTTTGTTTTAAGATGTGAGAAATTATTGCACATCTTTTAAAGTATATTCTGTGATGCCATATTTCCCAAATTCTGAATAAAAATTCTGAATAAATGTAATGCTAGAGTACGGACAAATGCACCCATTTCGTAATACCAATCGAGAATGTAACTGCTTTTTGCTGTTTGCCATATCTTTTTCTGAGTGTAACATAGGTTCGAGCTTAACTAATAACACTTGTTCTCGTTGGGTACTTCACATATTGAAAATATAAAATATTATCACTGTTTCTTATATTTGAGGCCAAGCTTGAAATGTAATATTTTTTTGTAATACAAGTATATATTTGCGGGTAAGTTCCCACTACGAATGATATTTTTAAAAAAAAAGTTAAGCTTTTTTGAAGAGAACAAACGCTCGATAAAAATAAAAGCCTTACCTACAACATGCTATATTCAATGTTCAGAAGTTGTGACTGTAGCTAAAGAGCATTTATATCAATCAGTGTCTCGGCATTAAACACGTGATAGTCGATGAAAAAATGTGGTCGAACAATGTGGGTAATATCCGGTCAATATAATAATGAAGCTAGCTGTAGTTATTTATAAATACCAATGGTCTGTGACTAAAAGGGTACATAATGGAGGGGGTGCATTCCAACCCTCAATCAAAACTTTCCAAAGTTGGCCCAACCGAAAAAAAGAAAGGCCGAAAAGGTCAGCATTGTCGTTTTCATCATTTCGTATGACACTTCATTTTGTTTTGTGCTACGTTCTTTTTTTTAGCTATTGTCAGGTCTCTACCCCCCGAAGCGTTTCATGCAGCTGTCAGAGTTTCCACACGAAAATCGAGTCATTTGTTGTTTAACACACACATATAGGCAAACATCCTGAAGGCAATTTCCAGTTATTTTTGTTTAATCTTGTCATGCGGCTTAAATAAAACAAAATTTATACAAAACACAGCTAAGAAGTTTTTATAGAATTTGCAATAAATCAGTTGTGATAAAAAAATTAAAAAAACCTTGTTGGAGATTATGCAAAAAGTTGTATAGCAGCATTGCCGCAACAATTAAAATTTATGCGTCCTGATTTTCATTGATATGACTATTATATAGTACTTAAGCACATATAAGTACATACACACAAATACTGCGAGTATTTTGTAAAAATGGCAGACAGGTGGCAGACCCAGTACAATCTGTCAGCTGGCCAGTGATTATGTATACAAAATTTATGATTATAGGGCGTGCCATTATGTGGAAGTTGACATTAAACGCGCTTGGTTGACGTGGCTTGTTAAATAAAATTATATGATTGCATGTGGAAGTGCGCAATGCCATAAAAATAGTATATAGGGGCGTGTTCGAACATTCGAAAAGTGTGCTAGGCAGCAACAATTATAATAACGAACAAATAATAATAATAGCGATTGCGGGTATATACCTTTCACTGTATAATAATCATCTGACTCCAAAGTACATTTTCGACTAACTTCTATATACCAGATGAATACCGAGTACTGATGGCGCTGCTACTTCTAGGTGTTCCGCCATTCCACTATCCTGCTTTCCCATCTTACATTTATTAGAACGAATGTAACACCAATTTGTTAATTATATCTTTTGTAACAAGAGATTGTCATAGAAAAACAACGTAATATACATTTTGATCTGAAATTGTCGGGCTCGACAAAAAAAACGCCTTTGAGTATAGTTTCAATCCAGTAGCGTTATAATCAGTCAGTCCCACAAATTGTAGATATAGCTAGCTAAACAGTTGTCTCTAAAAAGAACAGATCTAAAAATACATTATTAAATTGCAAAATATACTTGTTTTGATCTACCGAATTTTGGAATCCATATCATATCATATCAATTTCGAGAAATTGGAAAATACATTTCGAATTTACTTTTCAGAATAGGATATATAATTGTTTTCATAATGTGTATAATAATTTATTATGTTGACGTTTTTATCGTCAGATTGCACATTTGCATGTTCTTTGTGGAGCCCATTTTATTTCTTATTTAGTTTATGCAGATAATAAAGAGGTTTATATTTATAGCATTATAAGAAATCGGATACCAGCCGAGTTAACTTGCGCAATCCATCCTTTGGAAAAATCTGAGCTTGCAATGTCAAATTTAATGAAATTATTCCAAATCGTGTAATAGTGGTTCAAATCTAATGTAATATTATAAAACAATATTCTCGTGATTTGAAAGTGCAATAATTTTAATCCAGTAATAATAATAATATTCATGATCCTAATCAAAATATGTATAATAAATCCTGAGAACCAACTTCGGGCCATTGAGCGAACTAAGAAATCAAAACATAAAAAGATGCGTGTACTCGTATATCATCAATTCATCACTGATTGCATTATACGATTACACGAAACAGATTGATGCGAAACAAATTTCTTATTTACTTCAAAGGAGCACATATTTTTAGTAGCAGTTGAGTATCCGCCTGCATCATGAAACAATTTATTTGTGCCATTGGACTACTCGTTGCCATAATTGAACTTGTGCTGGGCGATGGGCTGATCTCGTCTAAATGCCTAAAAGGCGAAGAGTGGAGTTTGGATGCAAAGAAGTGCGTTATAAAAGCATCTAGTCTTAAAGGGCTAACATGCCCACGTAATTATATTTTACAAGCAAATGGAAAATGTGTTAGATATACCGCCATGCAGAGTGGTACATCCGCGAAAACGCACTGCCTGGTGGGTTTCACTTGGATCCCAGAGAAGGAAGTGTGTGCGAAAATCGATCAGATAGTGGATGCAACTAATATTCAAGAGAAAATAAAAAAGATAAATAAAATAAATAAGAAGATAGATACACCGGCAACTTGCGGACATACTCGAGCTTGGGACGAAGGTACAAAAAAATGTGTTCCGCATCCACAAATCGTGACAGTTGTAAAAGATGTAAAACCTAAGGCACCTGTTTTTCTCAGCAATGCATTGAAGAATAAAAATATTGCTAAGGTCTAACATTGCTTTTAAATATTTTATTAAGAGTTCAAAAGTGCTTAGAGGCCATTTGATTAAATACAAGACAAAGCTACATAATATTGTGTGTGTTTAAACTGCGTGTTTAAATCTCTGGCGCTTTTTGAATTGGGCCTAAAACGATTAACATATGTATATTTACAAATAACAATCAAAGCTCTAAGTTGTATTTAATCAGCGCAATTAAAAGAAGAGCACACTTAACACACCTTAACCAAAAAGATACCGGAATATATTCAGAAAATGTAAAATACAAGTTTATTTATCAAAAGTGATATTGTCGCATTAAAAGTACTCCCTATCGGCTCTCAAAACATTTCTGGAACTCTATTGTCGGTTGACCATAAGAGCCGCCTTCGATTTTTCCATTACTCTTGAAACGCGTTCCCCGTAGTGGTTTTCTTTAGTTCGATCAAACAGAAAGCAATCAAAGGGAGCCATGTCATGTGAATTTGATGGCTGTTGGATGGTATTCGTTTCGCTCTTGTCTTTCGCGATGTCAACGCGGTTCTCTTTTTGCATGAAACTCAGGTCGTTGTAACCAGCATGGCGGAAACGTAAATGAAATTAACTACAATGTCCTGAATGGATCCATAAGCAATGTTCAAGTCAGCTCTATGGCGAGTAATTTGCGGTTACTGATCAATTTTTCTTTCACTTTATTGATGTTTTAATTAGTTTTCGATGTTAGCCGAAACAATTTCCCAACATTTCTAATGTTTTCGCACCTATTTTTAACGCAAAATTGAAAATACGTGCAGAGGTAAATGTAATCAAGACGATGTCAATTTTACAAAATCAAACAATGGGCATACAGTTTTGGTAGGAATGTCAATAACAGATGTGAAAACCGTAAAAAAATAAACCTGGTTGGGTTAATTTAGAGCACATTCGCAAACATGTGGGTTCAGCGTTGAGCCATTTAAGCCGAGACTATGAAACGTAGCAAGGCTAGGTATGAGCATTTTTCGGAAATCAAGTAAATATTTGTATTTTTTTATAAAATACAAGTAGTCCAAAACCAATCTACTACTCTATAAATTCGGTTTTCAAAAACCCAGCTATCTCGATAATGTTACACAAGTTTCTTGCCTTTTTACGCTGTTTTTTCTTAAAGTCTGAAACATGCGCGATAGATTGATAGTTATAAAAGAATTTTAGTTACGCAAATTATCCAATTTAGTATGGTAAGACGAAGCGTTTAACCTACCTGTTACTTACTTTGAACTTGGACAAGTTTATGCGAATTTCTTTAGCCTATTTTTCAACAGTATTAGCTGAAGCCCATTGTTTGACGTGCTCTCTAAATTCTCGAAAACTATAAAGCAAACGCGCAACGGCCCACTTGTGTTTTTTATTCCACTTGATTGGCTAGCTATTGTATTTTTTCGTTCAGGCACAACGTTTAGGCAATTGTGACTTTTTGAATCACACTAAAAACGTAGCGTAATTGTTTCAAAGCGCCTGTAGTCGAAGGGAAAAACATCGAGATTAGAACACTTGGCTAGAAGTATATTGTTGTGATGAATGCCACATCAGTGCAATTAATAAAATATTTATTCTCTTGATTAAAACACTTGTTAGTGATATTTATATATATAAAACAGTTTGTCCTGACTGACTGATTGGCATCAACGCACAGCCCAAATGGTAAGAGCTAGGAAGCTGAAATTTAGACAAAAGTTCTCTTTTATGGTGTAGGTGAGCACTAAGAAGCAATTTTGGAAAATTCGAATGCCAAAGGGGGGAAAACGAGAACAAAAATGTAAAATGTGACTAACTGAACAATTTTTTGTCAAGAAAAAAAAATGTTCATTTAAATACCTTAAATGCCTTCCTACTGGTAACTAATAAGGTGAAATCATATGGGTTGGTCATGCACACACAAAATAAATACAATTTGAAACATTATATTGAGCCGGGTTACCTGCTAGTTTTTAATAATTTGAAGGAATTTAAATTAAAATGATTGCTTCTTAATGCTGCAATACCTTATGATTGTTCTACAAATAGTCAAACTCTGACAGCTTCTAGAAGACCATGGTGCATGGTTTCACTTGTTCCACTGCTTCTTTCTTACATTTGTTTTAGCTGTCTACATTGAGTTGTTCTGAGTCTTCCATGCAGCTGAGTGATCAGTCTACCCCTGGTGTAGCTTTGTTGGCCAAACGGTTTCCAAATACTTTAATATTTTTTACATTGTGAAGAAACTAGAACAGCCATGCAGTAAAATTAAAAAAAGGTACAGAATATTCATCACAGCATGTTGTCTGGCGGGCTTTCAAAACAAAGAATGTGAAATGTTGAATAAAAAGTGTTGTAACAAACAAACGAGCTGACAGTCAAGTAAGTTCAACTGGCAGTTCGCATGGCAGTTGGCCAACAAATTGGTCAACAAAGTCAAGTGGAGGGTGGACCAGTGGTCGTGCAATCAGCTCTCTTTACAGTTCATTGACGGCCCTAGCCCCAGCTCCAGCCTTTAAATGAACTTAAAACACGCGCAACTGACAAATGAAAACAATTGCAGTGAGTATTCGAATTGTGCCTGCGGCAGTTAAAGGCATAATACTCGTATGCACTAACACATAGTGCAGTCCACATAAGTTCATACAGGCTCAACCAGAGTCAGTTTAGTGCACGACGACATGAAGCGAAATGAGGATGTCGTCCACGAATCGCACGAAAGTGACAGCAAGCGTTTGATGCGCTCAAGTGTGTCCATAACAGTTATACGTATGTGCCACAGTGTGCATCTAGCAGATACTCGTATACACTATACATATTACTGAATAAAGTGGGTGTAATAATAACATTACAAACATTGAAACAGATCATTGTCCTCAAAAATTAAAATGTCTGACATTTTTGTAGCCTGTACACAAAGGGTAAAAGGCTATACTAGTTTTGTGCGAATGTATGTAACACGCAAAAGGAGGCGTGGCAGACACCACAAAGTATGTATTATATTATTGATCAGGATGACAAGACGAGTCGATATACCCATTTCCGTCTGTCTGCCTGTATGAACGCAAGGATTTCAGAAACCAGATTCTCCTAAGCCCGAGAATTGTTAATTTGTTGCCATAATTTCCAAAACCGAATTGTTCAATAACTATTGAGGATTTTGCAATAAAGTTGTCTCGGAAGAAAAAGAGCTATTATTTATAAAATCCGATTTGGAGGCAAGCTTTCTTCTATAGGCGCACAATTTATGTTTAGAGCGGCATAAAGAATTAGCGAATATGTAAGGAGTTCCTCTGAAAAGAAATTCCAAACCTTTAAAACAGTAACACAATTACTGAAAAAAATTCCACACCTTTAAAACAGTAACACAATTACTAAACATACCTTTCATTTTCCATTTATTTTGTTGTTTCAATTTTCAGGTATTTCCTTAACAAATTGTTAAGGATCAAAAGAGATACGCACGCCACTGTGTATGCAATATTTTATATGCCGCTAACTAGTCAAGAGAGCAGAATTTCTTTAAGCCGGAAGCCCATAAATGTACTGTTGAAATATTTGTGAGCCCGGGGAATGGTTGTGTAAAAAGTTTATTGAATGCCATACTTTGAAACTCTTCAGTCATGCGGGATCCCACCTGGCATGCGTGGCATGTAACATTTTGTTATTCTTGTTGTTTCTGTTGTTGCATTGCTGCAGTTGTTCTCGTGTGCCACTGCGCTTTTTGTGGCAAGTTTAATTTGCAAGTCACACCTACATATATTTCCACCGTGCGTTGCACGGCACTTGCTCAATTTTCATGAGTTTCAACGACTGAAAATTCGAAATTTTATGTTCACAGCCGTTGCTGTTGCCGTTGCCTTGCCATCTTGCTGCTACAATGGCATTGCAACCAACTTTGTGTGCATGCTGGGGTATGCCCAAAGGCATTTTGTTTGCACTGTGTCAGGGACATACAGATTAAATATTTTGGCAGTGAAAACCGTTGGGCATAACTCTCTTTAAACTGGCGCTCAGCTTTGGGCCCACAGTTGACGTCTCAAGTGTTCGGCCGCGCTCCCAACACTGACTGACTGTCTTTGCCTAACCTGCAACAAAAATTGCACAACGTCACTCTTTAGTAGGTCAAGCGCTAGCTGTGTTGTTGTCGCTATCAGTGTTGTCCCCATCCTCACCATCCTCATCATCATCAACATCAGCGTTGTCATTGTCATGAAAATTCTTGTGCTGAAACTGTCACTGAAGTTCTCGTCAAGCGCTGAAGTGGTGCCCCGTCTTCAAACGGCACCACCAACCTAACCACCTCGCCACTACCCTGTGAGTGCTGTCACAAACACAAGACTTGTGCTTGAGTGCTGTTGCGGGCTCTGTTGCTGCTCCTGTTGCCGCACCTGCGCATCGACTTGGCCGTGCTCAGGCATTCATCCACTTAATGTTCTCGCGCCCGACTATGTCAAGCAGTGTCTTTTTTTTTTGCCACGCTGCCATCGATAAAATTATCATTGGAACACTTGCCAGGCCATTGATGGCGTTTTTCGCTTGACTTTTAGCCACTACTCGTGCTAAAAACTTTTGAAATGTTTACTCTGCGCTTGGATTTTTATTTATAGTATGCAGCAGCTTGCCCCATACTTTAAAATGTCAAATCCAAAAGTCCTTGAACAGCTACTGTAGCAGCAGGATTGCAACATCTCACTGTCCGTAGCTGTAGCTGCAGCTGCAGCTGCCGTTTGCAGCGTGAAAAGCTCAAGGCACTTGAAGCGGAACAAAAAATCGTTAAATGCTGGGCATGAAAAATTAATGTAGGAGGATGCTAGAGATTAGAAACGCTCGCAATTGTAAGAACAATGGCTAAATTCAACAAGCCTGCGTGATGACAATTCCAAGCTGAATTTCAGACAAGATTCTCGTGAAAGTTACCTTGACAACTGGTTGTCCAGAATGGGGCAGAAACGTACCTAGTGAATACATTTTTATTTAATGATGTCTACTTTTTCCGAGCAATGTGTGGGATGCAATGGCAAACAGAGCACTTGACATTTGCAAACAGATATAGAAAAAATAGAAAGTAGTACACAGTCTCTATAACAATAAAAGCACATTTTAAAATGGGCTAATCTAAAACTATTAGGTTTTTTTCTAAACAGTTCCCTTCATTTAGTATATAGGTTTTGTTGATAGATATAGGATTTTAGATTTGTAAAAATACCATATTTTTTTTATAAAATTTAAATAAAATTAGGAGAGTTTGTTTACGAAAATGTGTACACAATTTTGGTTCTGTTCTTTTTCAAGATTTTCTTTATTTATTAGTACTCATTAAAATGTAGTTGGGACATTTTTTGAATATGCTTTTTGTTGTATTCTTTCGTTTTTTTCACAAATATTTCCTTGTTTTCATAATTACTTTCGCAATGTATTTTATCTTTTATACGCATTTTAGTTGGATTTTACTTTGATCTCTAATTTAGTTTTAATGCTCTTCATGTTCATTTTTATTAGTTGTGTTTTAATTTCATAATTATAAATTTTTAAACACTTTTTAAGGTATTTGCTCTTGTAACAATATGACTGGAATTTGTTTGCCAAATTTCGTTTGTTTAGTAATTTTTTTCCGAGTGTGTTTTTTATTTTGGTATTTCTATTTATTTTCTCGGTATCGATTTTAATATGTATAGTAGGTATATATTTTGCAATATTTTCAAGTAGACAAATTTGTAATACAGTTGGTAAAAAACGAAAAATTGTGCCACCAGATTATCTGAGTTTTTTTTTCAGTTTAAGTAGCTCGCTAAAAATTTGTTGACGTCGTGTAGCTGTTTACGCTGTTATTCTTAAGTACCCCAGTTTGCCAGTTTGTTTTCTTTGGCGGATTTCACTATCTTTTTTAACAACTGCCGCATATAGAGGATCAGTTTTTTTAAAAATTACTTCGTAGATACAATAAATACACACAATACTCGTATTTGGTGCGGTTTGGCAAGGCAAACCGAATTCAAACAATATATTTCACCATTTACTATAGGGTTTGCCCTTTTTGGTTGCCCTACGATTTTCTTTTACAGTTTTTACATTAATTTTTCTTTTGGAACATCGTGCCTTTCTTATAACATGGTTTGCAATTTTAACTGCGTTTAATGCATTTTGCTTTAAAGAGTAGTTTAGTTTCATTTATGCCTATATTTTTGTAGTTTACTTTATAAATTAAACATTAAATAAGTTGTTCTATTTATTAATAACCAAGTTGAAACATTATTTTGTAAATTGTATTGGTGTTTGAAAAAATGTTGTAATAAGCAACTTTGTTAGAGACTTAAAACATTTAGGTCAAGCATTGTAATAGTTTCCAGAATATAATAAAAGCCCAATACTCATTGTTTCTTCTAAGAATTTTATGGGCTTATGAGTGGTACAATTTGTCGATGGAAAGTGCCAACAAAAATTAATTGACACTAAGATCTTTCAAAATAAACATTAAAATTTCTATGTGCCTTAAAGTAGCCTCTTGCTTTGGCCACAAAGGAAACAATCAAGCTCTATAAAGCTATTATAATAAGCTGCAAACAAAGCAAATTATTAATATTATGCCCAAAACTTGCATTATCGTTTGGAACTTGGCATTATCTTTTTATTGCTCATTCGAACACATAGTAAACAACTGAACCGAACGCTTAGCAATACAAGCCTATAATGAAATGAATTGAATATTATTATCTTATAGCAATATTATTATAAACATTTCTCATTTAAGTATGCCGTTTAAATTTATTTAACATATTCGCTAAAAAGTTTACAAGTGTGCAAAGATTTGCTGCTCGTCTAGGCGCCTTGGCTGCTGCGGCTGTCGCCAATTTGCTTCGAAATATCATTTGGATTTTTGTTGTATTATTATTATTATTTTGTTTTTTAAAAGTAATCATTTGACAGCTTTCGGTTAGAAACACCAACAAATTCAAAGTCATCCGGGCATGAAAAATTACCACTTTATTCCGGATTGGTCTCTTTGCGTATCTTATGGCCACGGAACGAGGCTTGTATTTTGGTAGCAGCCTTGTTCAGCTCAGGATCGGTCAAATCAATATCTAGTTCCTCGGCAACTTTCTTAGTTATCTCCTGTATATCAACATCCTCGGGCTCATCCTTGTTGACCAGTTTGCGTGCCAAGTGCCCACGGAAAGTAGATTGAATTTTCAATGCAGCATCACATAGTTCTGTGGCGAGAAGAGAAGAAAGGGGGAAATGGTTGTAAACTGCGAATGTGTCTGTGATACAATTAAGTGGCTCTGAATTACCCAAATATGTGCTATCTCTTAGCACACCCCCCAAGTACAGTGACCAGGAAACTTTGCCAAAGTTTGAGCATTTGCTGTAGTTTCCTTAATTGCAACACTCATTGAAACTTTAGACTCAACAGCATTATAAAAGAATTTGCTTTTAATTTACTTTCAGTTGGGAGGTGATTATGCAATAATTTAACAGAGCTGTTTATGCAGCTGTGCTATGAGTAGCTGAGATTAAATTCAATATGAAATACATATATACATATGTAAGTATAAGGTTGGGTTGAAATAATTAAATACTTAATATATATGATAAAGAAAGGAATCACGAGAGATTTATGTTACAGTGAAGTTCATGATTTCTTTTCATTTCTCCCTCTAAGAGTTTGTTGTGAGACTCAGTTTCGTTGATCCTCTTTTACAGGCCATATAGAATCTAAGAGTCTACAGTAATCTAAAGTGATTTCTCTCATCATAAGGATGAACTTCTATTGAACTCTTTACTGGGTTTCAGGATACTTGGCAATATTCGAAATAAATAAGCGGAAAAACACAAGTTAGGCAACTTAGCCAAAATTATGTCTCAGCTTTTAAGCTATTTATATGGAGAATGAAACTCACTATCTTGTAATATATGTATGCATTAGTTTTCGTACCCTGCCTTTTATTTTTTAAAATTAATAATCTCTACCTTTTAAGACGTCCAATGTTCCATTCACTACCTCGAAAATGCATTGCCTGACCTACTCTCCCCACCCCACTGTATTTATCTGTCACTCTCTAAACTTAGTTGAATTATCTCGTCGTTAGTTTCCTTAATTCCGTGCAAATTCATTACCATTTCACTTATTCGTTTGCTTGACATCTTCGTATTTTTCCCCCATCATTTTATTTCCGTTCAGTATTTGAAAAGGACTTTGTCACGTAGTCGCACTTTTGCTCAAATAAATTGGCTAAAAATAAGTGCAGTTGGATTAGACGTGGATATAAAATCGATTGCTTGTTTTGTTCTGTTAAGGTGTGTTGGATAGACATAAATAAAATAAAACAGTTGCAATTTGCAAGTTGATGCGAAAATTTATTGAAATTGATTTCGGAAATCATTCCAAATACGAGAATACACTACGGCCTTGGAAATTGCGATACTAGCATTTAAAGTATGCTCTGCCACAAGCCTATCCCATGATGCTACTTAGCTCCTCCGCCATTGTCGACGCAGGAATTGACTAATAATATTACGCATACGTTACGTTGTCATTCGATCCTCTTGAGAGAAGCAGAGGCAGACGAAATCATGCCTCGCCACGCAGTGCATACTTAATGTGCGCCGAGTGCACAAGGATGTGAAAAAGTCGAAAACAAAATTACGCTTCATTTACAATGCTCGGTTGCATATAGCTTGTGGAGGGCTGATAGGTGGATGTGGCTGGGTCTCTGGTCTCTGGTCAAGCCATGTACGTGCTTTGGCAAAGTTTTTGATTCGATTGCGAGCTGGAGCATAAAAAGATAGATCGACTGGTAGAAGAAACAAGGGTACTAATGATGCTAATTTTTGTATTGCTGCGCCAAACCCAATTAGCATTTAATTACGTTAGCAAATGTTGTGGTCTTTAAATCATGGTCCTGTGGACTATAAGTTGCACTCTGTGGATTGTAATGCTGCTTTTGTCTTTGATGGTGTTAAAAACAATCGATTTAAAAATTCACTTACAAATTAAGCGTTAATTGGCGCACGGAAGGCAGCAATTATTTCAACATACTTA
Organism: Scaptodrosophila lebanonensis; assembly: GCF_003285725.1. Classification (NCBI taxonomy): domain Eukaryota; kingdom Metazoa; phylum Arthropoda; class Insecta; order Diptera; family Drosophilidae; genus Scaptodrosophila; species Scaptodrosophila lebanonensis. The sequence continues at coordinate 894,390 of NW_022060529.1, forward strand.
TATGGCACAAATAATTTTGCAAAGCGTCCACTAACCCAAGGTGTATTTGCCATAGAACCTTAATTTATTAATAACCTTAATCTTGTGCATTTTTCAGCTCATCTAAAGATCTCAAACCGATCTGCTAAAAATGTAAAAAAATATAATACCTCTAATTGCTCTTCTTTTAAACATTTAAAGTTGTAGACATTTTTCGCTAGTTATTTATATTAGGCATTCGCAGTTTCTTTAAAAAAAAATTAAATCGAATCGAGGCTCCGATAGCTACTTTTGTAATACAATATTAAAAAAAATACTTATTGTGCCGTGGTCAATTGAGTTTTATTCTGCTCTTATTGTGCAATTTTTAGATTGACTTCGTGGAGATGTTCTCTTACGTTGCAAGGCTATGCCATGGATTTTAGGATTTAGGATTAGTGCAGCAGTAAATGTAATATTCAGCTTATTTTTTACAACTTTTTTATTGAGGTTTTGTTGATAAATAGGCACTCTTAATCAAATTTTCATTAAAAAAAACCGGATTTTTATTAATAGGATTTATATTGTATCATTTAAATATAACGATTTTCAACAAACTGTGCGAATTCCTTAAATCTGCATGATGTTTCTTCTGTTGTCAATCTGTAAGTGTCTTATTATTGTCAAAACGGCTTTTCCAATCGAACTCAGCGATAGTATGGACTACCTTCAGTAATGCTCAATGCTATGCATTGAAAAGAACTTCATAATCCAACAAATACATACAGCTTTGATCAATATACTATTTATATAAGCAGAAGGCTTAAAGCCCTATTTTCTAAGGCGTTTTTTGATTTTGTTCAAAGCTTACATTAATAATGCATGCCTCTGCATGTGTTCGTAAGTGTGGGTTCTGTGTAGTCGTTTCATCCCCCTTTTAATTTTACATTACATAATTGTTATTTTCCGCTCACACGCTCACCTTAACAAGCATGCTAGATTACATAACTGCAGTTGTTACTGAGCCCATTTATGGAAATGCTTAAAAGATTTTATTGGAAATATTGGATTAGATTGCGACTTGATTGTTTGGTAATTTATGCGAAGTGGCAGACATAACGGATAAAGATAGCCTTCGTGATTTGTTAAAACACGTAACGGGCTAATTGTGGTTGAAGCCGCGAAGCGAGACGCTGCTTTAGTATTTTATTAAATTACATATACGCCACGTAAGGAAACGTGACCAGAGTTGATGCACGTACCGCGCGTGGCATTGTTGCATTTATGATTATTTATACATTTATTTAAAATATACACACAAGACGTGCAAATAGCAGCAGGACCAAGGCACAGTTATGGGCTAGGGAGAGAATCGTGAGTGCAGCTGGCTATGCTAATGCATATGGATGTGCCTAGCATTCCGCTGTCGCCATTAGCTTTGCCTTTCTCTTTAGGAGAATGAGCAAACATTTCAGAAAATTAAACAAAACCAACTAAATATTTTTCCCTTCTTGCTGGCATTGCGTTTCACTTTGTCCGTCTGTCTGCCTGCCGTGCCTGAACTGTCTAGGAACAAGTCGACATGCCGCGGATAGAGATTTGCTTAGTTGCTGCCACACATGCTTAGACAAGGACTCACGTACAAACCATGTCTTGTCACAGGACATATACACAAAGGCACACAGGCAAATCCTGTGAATGCTGTCTAAAAACCTGAACAAAAACATCTTGTCCGAGGGAATGAGCGGCGTGATAAGGTCGGCATACGAAATTGAGTTTGCTTTGCTGCTTGCTGGCTGTATCTTTGGCTTGCGGCTGTTGTTTTTGCACCTGCTATGATTGGGCATCAGGCACGTACAGGTAGCTCGGCCTGAGCCAGCATGTTCTGATTTACATTTTGGAGCAGTGGTCGACTCTGGGCTCATGTAGTTGGCTTGCATGCACTTGCTGCCTCCGTGCTGACATTATGATTGAGCAGCCATCAGCAGTGCGGCTATGACTTAACCACCTGCGGAGAAACGCATTGTCGTGGCTGGCTAATAAACTAAGGGATTCTGAATTAATAACAAGCCAAGTCAACGACCAAGAAGCAAGACCAAGAATGCATTTCATGGAAATAATCTTATATTGCTGTTTCGTAACTTTATTTTCGTCAACGTTCTTCTTGAAGGTAACAAAATATGAGAACCTTTAACTGAATACCCATTTGATAATGGTGATCCAAGCAACGAATTGTTTTCTGGAAATCCGAAGCTATTTATTATGCAAAACGAGTTCAAATTTATTAATGATGGCTTGCTCAGAAAAAGCTTCTCTTTGAGAATTTTATTAACTGAACGTCTACTTCATGCTTTTATGCAATATTTGGGAAAAAATATAACAGCTAACTACGCTGATCGCGTTTACAACCGTAATTACTCATACGCCATGTGTGCTTCATACTACCTGCTTGCAATTTAAGCTGCCTGTCCATTTGCCCATAATGAGAGCTGCCTTGGTTGGCGTCACTGGCAATATTAAAGGTGTACACTGGCCAGGAGTAGGCGACGTGGTTGTGGAAAATAAACTGTTATTACAACAGTTACAGCAACAGAAACAAGAAGGGAAACAGCGGCAGCAGCAACATGTGCGCGCGCCATATTGCCACATTCCTTGTGTCCACGGTTGTGTGTGTCTTTATTGTTTGTGTGAGAGTCCACGCTCTTGACCCACATTCACATGTACACAACACAACACAGCACTGCACCAACAACAATGTAAATTTATATTAAAAATAAAACAATGCAAATGTGTAAGAGGAATATATAAGACTATGTTGTCTACCTCCGTATAAAGCTCACCTACATATGCACATAAATATGAATATGTACCCGTAAATATGCAAGTATACTTGTATATATACATGTGTGTGAGTACCATTAGCAGAAGTGCAAATCTGTACCTTGTGCCAAGTAATTGTGTCACACCCACACACACACACACACTTACAAGTACGTTGAAGCAAATTCACACGCTCTTATAATGAGCACACGCTGTGGTAAGGATATTTGAAAAAAAGAGGGTAGGTTCACGCAAGTTAGACTTTTGGACACCCTCCACTCCAAACAAATAAAACTAAATTCTATGAATACATTGTGAGAGAGGCGGTTGGGCGGGCATGTCTAGCTCGATTCGTCTCGCCATCCTAATACAAAATATATTTATATACGAGTAGTACTTTTCGAGTGGGTGGTATATCAGCAGAACGAGTCCATAATTCCTTGTTAGCATCTCAATACAGGGTATTTGCCTCACTTGCACACGTGGATGTGTTTTCTTCTACAAGTTCTTCTGCAAGTTGCCATAGGAGCTTGTTAAGTTTTTGTCATAAATCAGCATTTTAATTACAATTAAATAAAAACATTTGTGTACACAAAAAAATATAAAAACATCTACATACGAATGTGGGCGCGGCATTTGCCATTTGGGGCTTTAAAGCGAAATATTGTTCTGATTTACGTAGAGAAGAAAAGTGCACCTCAAAGAATGCTACAAGAAAATAGTCGGATAATTTGCTTTCCAATTTTCAAAATTTGCATACCGTTCTGTTTGATAAATTTCATTGGATCGATTTGTGGGAAGGTTTAGTCGAACGTTCGTCACTTACAGTTGAATGTGCACATTCTATAAATTATGGTAAAACGATTTTCGTCTGGGCAGCATGACATAAAAATGTGCACAACCTTTTCTGCTCAATCTCCCAATTAATTTCAGCCAAGATTTGCTGTGTATTGCCTATTTAGGTCTCCGTCCGAACCTCTTAAAAGGGTCAACTCTAGCAACAACATTGTTTATTGATTTTTTCTGTCCAAACTTAAGCTCATTTTTCAATTTCCGTTGGGAAAAAGGCGTGTGGCTAAGATTGGGCCTCATTTTGTTTGTTGTTTGTTCGCAACGAAATTGTGTGTAAGTCCTCTTTGCAGGAAGTCGGGGAAATCGTTTATTCTAAAAGGTTTACCTGGAAAAGTTTAGTACCCAGTTAAAATATGGCTGTTTCTCAATTGCTGCAACCGATTCTGTATTTCCCACATAGATAGAATAATGAGCATATTCAAATCCTTCCCCACAAGTGATGAATCTTTTAAAACGGTATGAAGGAATTATTCTACCACAATGCTAATACCTCATGTACATATATAAGAGCTGAAGAGTTAATTACGTCTACGTTCAACTCAAACAGTGCTCAACTATTAATTAGCATACAAACCTGTGCAAAGAGCTGCTTTGGCACATAGCATATAAATTAATTAAAATTCTTGTTTGATTTGACGGGACTTTAATGCACCTCAATATATTTACTCGTATGTTTATGCGCAGGCCACAAGCTACCAAGCCATCCATTCCGGAAGGGCTTAAGTGTGCTTACCACAGGAGAATTTATTTGAGTATTGTGCCAGACGTTTAATTAGCAACTTGCATATTTATGTGACAGGCCTCCCCATTCAAATTATCACTTAATCTCGAATACAGCGCCCAGCAAACGGGTTACAAAGCAGGAGACCATAATGTCACGACTTTCGGGCACACACATTAATTTAAATAATGAAAATTGCACAAACTGCTCAAAAGCTGGCTAATTGACTGGAGGCGGTTCAATGTAAATGGCTTGGATAATTATGGCCGCCTGCGTGTTGGGTTACATCTGATATATTTTCAGTTCAATTACCATATGCTTAAGGTTGTATATTTAAATGCTTATCTAGTTTATTGAACCGTTTATATTAGATGGACAGAAATTAATAAATAAATTAATAGGGGTACAACGCAAAATGCTGACGTTCCTCAAAAACTGAACAGAAACTGCATATTTCTGAGAATTTTTTTTCAACTGTATGTCCCTTAATAATTGCCTTTTAAAGTTGAATATCGAACGCAGTAGCCGTTAATTATGTTTAAGCAATCAAAATATTTACATACAAGTACGCCACTCGCCCGCAAACCAAACAATTTCCAACATTAAGAATTAAAGCCGCAATTAAATGTTTACCGAGCTTAAATTAGGGTAGCAATCAAAACGTTTACAAACCCCTTAATGGCAACAACAAGGGTGTGCCGTGTAAGCTGTTCCTTTCGGTATGCCAAAAGCACGCCAACAAATGCACAAAAGGTGCTAAATTGTTAAAATATTTAAAATGTAAGTAAATGCCACCATCGCCGTTGACAAGGAGACAAGCCAAACTTTTGCTAAAACGTTCAGCAGCAGCTAAATAAATACTCAGCTGTTGGGACTGGCTAAAACGTAACTCCTAACCTCATCCAGCCCGCCCCCCTTCCCACTCCCCCAAACGGGTAGCATGCGTCTATGCCACAGCTGTCCAAAAGCATATACACACCACACACACACACACACACGGGCGCGCACACAGATACACACACATAATGATTGTTGTTGTGTTTTTGCCAACCTGCATTATAAATTAAGGTCCGACATTTGTCGTCTGTTTTATTTCAGGCCCTTGGCGTTTACTTTGTCTTCGTACAGCATACATACACATATATAGTATATACTATATATGTATTTTTATGTATTTACAAAAAGTGTAGTCTGCTTATCGCGGCACCTGAGGTCGTACACAACAACAACAACAACAATAAATACGCCAATTCATCGAGCCCAGTGCTCTAGTCTGGGGCGCCAATTGTGTTTTTCATGTCATGTTGTTGCTTCCTTTTTTGTTGTTGTCTCTATTCTACTCGCATTACTGAGCTCATGTTTTTCCACTTGCCTTTTGTATGCGCCGCCCTTAGGGGCGAGAGTTGCGGTAAACAAGCGCGAAAATTGCCAGCAACAGCAACGCACTTAACATTGTACTTAAATGGCTCAGCTTGTTGTTTCGGATGTTGCTGTTGTTGTTGCTGCTAGGCTGACGACGTAAATGAAATTACAAGCTCGCCTAAAACCGAAAATCCAATTAGAAAAAACGTCGCGGCTAAGTTCCAGTTCTTGTTCTTGTTCAACATCCGGCAAAGTAGAAACACGCACATCCCTCCCAACTTTTATGGCCCCGACCCATTTCCGAGCACCAGCTGAGTAACCGCTTGGTAAATGCACTCAGCAGATTGTGGCCACAGCTCATATCGTGTTTTTAGAACTTGGCTAAAATCTTCTCACTGTTTTTCCTTACTGGACAATTACTTTACTAAAGCTATTCTGGTTTTAGCAGATTGTGGCCACAACTCATATAGTTTTTTTAGAACTCGTCTAAAATTATCTCACAGTTGTTCATTACTAAAATTCAATAGTAGTAGAATCTTTTAAAATACTCGTATTTATATATACCCTTACATTTGACATTGTAATATGCATTTTCCAATGGATTTAAAAAAACAAAACCGCAATTGTGTTATTCTTTTTCTTACAATACCCAGAGTTCTTGCACTTATATATTTGTATATATCTTTTTTACATTCATTCATTATCGTATGCAATGCGTTATCGTTGTCACATTTTTTTGCCAATTAACATTTTTTCCTTTGACTAGCTGACCTTTACACATTCCAGCTACGAGCTATTTTCTTTTTTCCCCGGTTCCCTACATTCTTTTTGCTTATTAATTTTGCGTGTTGCCTCATTCAATGTGGCAGGTGCATCAAACGCACCTGCTCATTATAAAAGGCTTTGCTTTTACTGCATTTGCTACTATGTTTGCTTGCTATGTCTTATACTTACTTGAGTTTCATTACAAAAATTGTGGCTTATATTCAGTTTCTTATTTTATTCTTTGCAATTCGCCAACTATTATAAGGATCCCATATAATTCTTAAACAGAAACAAAGGTCTAGACAACGAGGATCCATTATTTTTTAATTAGACTCGTTTGTAGCAGTCACAAAACTCGGATTTATTTTATTTCGGGTATGATAAATACGAATGTGCATTGAATATTTCACAATTTGTTTGGCATTATGCCGGCAGGGGAATACTATAAATCGTAGCTCAAATATTGTCTGTTTTTAAACTGCATTCATTGCAAATCGTTATGAGCAGGCTTTGGGGCATTCAACAGCAAACTGCCAATAAACAACAATTAGTGAGAAATGATAATGCAAGCAAAAACGAGGCCAGAATTTGCAACAAGGACCATAGGCAATGGCAGTGCCGGCAGCCACAGACAGATAATTGGGAGCAGAAATTGGCAGCAAAGCATTTGGCCAAATGCTCATTGCGACTTATGGCAATGCGTCTGTGTGCGTGTGCGTGTGTGTCTGTGTTATGTGTGTCTATTTGTAATTAGTGTGCGCTTTATGCACAAAGCAAATGCTGGAAATACCAAAAGGCAACACAGCACAACACAAAGCCATTAGCTATAGAGCCATCCAGCCATGAAGTCTGCCAAGTGCAATGCAAGAAAATATCCTTCAATGGCTTTTTGGCTTAAGCATGAAAGTGTATGCATAATGTGTGCGTGTGTGTGTCTCTGTGTAGGGTGTTTGCATATGAAAATCCAAAAACAGTTGTTGTTTTCGTTTGTGTTAAACAGCAGGCATATTATTCGACATGTGCGTGTGGTTGGTTAGTTGCTCGATTTGCCAGCACGATACAAACTTTGCCTAGGGTTTTATTTTTTGGTTATCTATAGTGTTTTTGTTGTTGGACACTGTGTGCAAATACCCACATATTTGCAACTAGGCCAGCACCAAAAACTGTCGATAAAGGGCTAAAATGCATGCAACTAGCAATTGTACGAGGGGCACTCGTAAGCATAACAAGCCAAAATTATATAGCAAAGTCAATCTATAGAACATGTTGAAAGTTACTTGAATTATGTGGTACGTAGCTTTAAGGAATAACATCCAGAATAACACAAAAACAATAACATTTTATACAATTATATTTGAATTAGTTAATAAATAACGCACATGAAAACCTTTGATGTCGTAGCAGTGTTGAGGATTTGAAATAATAATATACAGGGGTGTCACAGAAAACTCCGGTGGTTTCGGCTACAGTTGATTTTGAAGAATCCCAAAAAATATGTCGGCGCCACAGAACTTCGAATTTCTTTTCTCCCCTCCAAACCAGCTGTCAGCAACAGCTGACTGTCGACGCTCACATTTGCCTGACTAATTCTGTAAAAATCCTTTAACGCACTCAGCAGTAGTGATGATTTTTTTCCGAGGTGACAAGGGCGTACACGCTTTTACCAAAGGGGGAAAGGGGTCAAAAAATTAAAATTTTAATTAAATAATGCACGATGCATTTAAAAAATTATTTATACATATCCAACTCAGTTTCATTTTAAGGCGAAAAGTTTGTCTAATAATAAACGTGTGGTCGACTTTATATGGCAAATTTTTTTGCCTGCCTACGCCCTTGCGAGGTGAGAAAAAACATTTATTGCGTTTCGGTGGTAGATTGATCTCACAATTAAATATTCATTCCAAAGCCATAGATTGAAGTAGATGATTGGGTCGATCAATAATTGAATAGCCTATGTAATGAAATATTACTAGGACTAGTTATGTATATTTGTAATAAGTTTAAGTTTTTAAACTTACAACAAAGCACCAATTGGGTGTATTAAAAAATCAAATAGAAATTGTAGGCTACTTTTGCATTACGCATACCTACAAATCAAGTAAGAAAACTCAATTATATTTTTCGCACAGTTTCTGTAGTGAATCAACAACTTCCCTTGTATGGAAGAACTTTACAGCTACAGACAAGAAGTACAGTTTGCTCAACTCACAGGCTGCAATGAAAACTTGCACTTTACGTAATGTTTTTAGAGTGTTACAAAGAATTTGTCACCGTGGCGATACCAACAACACCAGGGAAAATGCAGCTAAAGTTTTCTACTGCGTGTGGCAGCTTAAAGTTGCTTTCAAGTGACAGGCGGACCTAGTGGTTTAGTTTCAGCCACCGTTGGGGGCCTACTGACAAGACCGTGTGGCTCAGCGCTCATAAATAATGCAAAACTTAAAGGGAAACCTCTCTTAGCCCCAGGGGAGCAGGCGCTTAACCCTATTAAGATGTTACATCCACGCGCAGCATTTTAGCCAGTTTTGCCCATAATTTGCCCGAGGCACAATGCCTTTAACTGCTGTTAGCGTCAGCCGACCTGCTCATTAAAAACTTAAAGGCTGTCATCAGTGCGCATAACCAACGCGTATGACGACGTCATGGCATGTAAGCCTTGCAGACAGCTACCGCCACCGCATATAATATGGAAAAACTGAACACTGAACACTGTAGGTATGGGTCTGTGTGTTCGTGTGCGGGACATTATACGTATGTGCGAGTGTGCGGACTTGCCGCAGAGCTTAATTATAGTAGTTCTTGGCGTTATGAGGAGGCGTCTCTCTGAAAGACGTTTCGGGGCCTCCACATGTGACAATGGGCGATTCAGTTGCATCAACGACAAACGACAACGGCTAATTAGGCATCATATGACGAGGAACGCCAAAGCAAAGGGACAAGCGGCTGTAAAGAAGTAGAACTGTTCATAAGGGATGTACTTAGTTGCTGAATACGCCATTTGAGTTAAGACCTTTGAGAGAATCTTGAAAAAGGCATTTCTAATGGTGTGACTGTTGTACTTGATGGAAAACTGAACCCACTCTCGTAGTAAAAACCTTTGAGCTTAGCTCCAGCATCTTAGCATGTGCAGCCATGCCTTAATATTCGCTATCATGCTTATAATTGGAGATAGAATTGAAAGATTCTTAGTTCGTTTTTAGCGCTGCCATTCATCGAAAAACTGGTCACGACGATAAGTAATTTATGTTTTTATACCCTGTACCCGTAGGGTAAAAAGGGTATATTAGGTCTGTGCAAAACATGTAACATGCAGAAGGAAGAATCTCCGACCCCATAAAGTATATATATTCTGAATCAGAATGACGAGAGAAATCGATCTAGACATGTCCGTCCGTCTGTCCGTCCGTCCGTCTGGATGAACGCAAGGATCTCAGAAACTATAAAAGCTAGAATAACCAAAGTTGGCATCCAGATTCTCCTAGGTCCGAGAAAGGACGAGTTTATTTATTTTTTTAATTCTCGCCAGTACAACCCCCCCCCCAAACTGCAGCAACAAGTTTGATCTTCTTCTTCCTCTTTTTGCTGCTGCTTTGGGCGCATATAGCTCTGTGACGGAAGTTTACCTGGGTACAGGGTATTACACTGTCGGGTTGGTTGACTGTAGCGTTCTCTCTTGTTTTAATTTTCCTTTTTTGTGGAGAGTACAGGCTTTTTTACTGTCGGGCTTGCTCGACTGTAGCGTTCTCTCTTGTTTTAAATTGTAATTATATCGCTAAATATGATGGTTTTGTTAAAAATGCGCTATACTGTCGATAAAGAATTGAAGGAACTTTCAAACATTTTTGGCACCACCACGGATATGATCTTATTATTGCTTTTAAAAATACTCAACAATCACACTCCCGGAACTATAGAATTTTCAAAATTATATAGTTCATTGATTTGAAGTGCTAAATTCAGAGTACTTGGTGAAACAATAATTTTGAGAGGCATGTTGAAGTACACAAAGAAATAAATAACGGATAGGCTGCATTTAATCTAATTAAATCTAATCCAATCTAATTCTCTGATTAAAAACCTTTAATAAATGTACATACTCTTATTCTTCTTCTATTTCAATTGGAGGATTATTTTTTTTTTCTACCAATTTTTTATACGTGTATAGTCAGTTAACTGGTAGTGGCCCGTTAGTCATCTCATATTCTTGAGCTCATTTAATACTTATACAATAAGTATCTCAATGAAGTACAAGTACTTGAGCATTGAGAGGCTACATTTGACTACACATCAAAGGAATTTCAACTGTTCTGTCTTGGTATTTCCTTTTTTGGTATCCGCTTGACCTTTCAGCTTTGTCTGCTATTTCAAAGCACATTCAATTCAAGTTGCCGTTGGTTCGTTTTGGAGCCATTGTGCCTCTTTGATTGCTGTTATTGTGAGCTTCTTATTGTAAGGTTTTGCCGCTAACCCTCCAAATATTTTTACCGTAACAAATACCTACAAGTATAATGACTGGCCAGTGTCAGCGCAAACGTTACCCCCAACCTTAGCCCTTATCGACGCCTTTACAGCGTTGCTGCTAAAGTTTCACTTACCTTTGTCATTGGGATTAAATTCAGCCTCGAGCTCTGCTTTGGTTGGCTCTGCAGATGACGAGGCTGCCTCGGCGGCGGCAGCAACGGCGCTGCCATTGTTGGCTGTAGTTTTGGTTTCCGATTTTTTCATGGTCTCTCTCACTTTGTGGCCTCGGTAGACGGCTTGGATTTTTGTTGCGGCTTTTGCTGCAATTAAAAGTGGGAACATGAAAGGATTAATAGAGTGTTTCAAAGACTCGCCAGCGCACTTCTTTAAAGATTTTACTAAAATCCTATAACTTCAGTTTCTGTATTTCCATTTCACCCTTCTAACAGAAATCTCATATACGAACACAGCCTACAGCATTGACGTTGAAGTGCAGTTTTATAATGGATTTTTGTTGCGTTGATTGTTTGCTGATTTGTTCAAGGCTTGCCCCGCAAGTTTGACCTTTAAGTGCCCAACTTTTTGAAGCAATTAACTTCAATTGCAAGTTAAACTAAATGTCTGCACACTTACACACCCAAACACACACATATACAATCCTACATATATGGAATAATCGATATTTAATTGAATTCTAAGAATTTTCATTTGAGCGTTTTAGGAAAACTGTCGAAAAAGTGAGAACTTTGCTAATAAACTTGAGTGAAACCTTAGACGTGGGGCAAAAGGCAAAAGAGGGTGCATGCATGAAGGAAGCTGAGTAAGTTGGAATAAAAAGAGAAAATGTAGAAGTGAGTCAACGATGCTATTCGTTGGCCTATGTTTCAATGTTGGTTGTCTGCCTGCCTGGTCAGCATTAATTTTTTATGGCATTTTTCACGCTTGCCCACACACTGACACCGAAACTGGCCTTGAATAAGTAATAATAAATTGACACGTGAGGCGGCTGGTTACACCCCAAACACTATCAATAAAAGCACAACCATGTGCCAGCTCGACTCGCTGGCGATACAGAAGCGCGCATTCAGTTTGCGGCTTGAAAAATGGCGTCCGATATGCCGAGCAAGGCTATTTTTGTAGAGCGCGCTGTGGCAGTTGCGGCCGACGGCAGTGGCAGGTGGTAAGTGGCAAGTGATTGTGGCAGCTGCCTGCTGTGGCAAGGTAGCCATAGTTGGTGTGAAAGTCTGAAGTGCATAACATTTCACTTTTAATAGCTACCTGGTGCTTTAAATGCTTTCTCTTTCATTTTCTGGGGCCGACACACATTACTTAGAGTTGAATGTGGCAGCTACTCGTATGTTGGCTTTCATTGAAGTTGCCAAAAATTCAACTGTTAAAACATCTGTATTCCAGCGGTCGCATTGTTCTGTTCACTCATTCAGTGGACGCTTAAGTGCCAATATTGCACATTTTAAAATTTAGAGAGGTGAAGATTAATTTGCTATACAATATTAATCTGATAAAATGATTGCGAAGAATGAGTTAAAAATTAGGTTAGAGTGGATTCAAAGAGCAGAAAAATTGTCCCTATTAGAGCTGCTGAGAACAAACCCATTCTGAGGGAGATCACTGATAAACCACTTTGATGGGAATGCAGCAAAAGGTTGCTGGGAAATATTGCTGGTGCTATGAAACAGGAAGCTAAACTATAGTCATTACTCCTAAAAAGAAATGAACTACATACATGTTCTAAAGTTCGGATATTTATGACCTTATTTAGTGATTATAAATTTCTATTTATTTAAAGTACATGCTTGTAGTTGAGTGGATACTTCAGAGAAGTATATTTAATCAACACTTTAAAGTTGTTTTATTGGGATTCCTTTAATCGGGATGAGCAATGCGCGGAGTCGTCGCCCAATCAACAAAACTCTACTTGGAAATTATTTGTATACTCTAGCTGATATCCAATTTCTTTATTCGAGATATCTAACCCATTCCAAATTTGTTTTTCTAACGACTTTGTGAAAGCATAGATAAAACATTCAACATATTTGAATTTTTTCTTTAAATGTGAATTGAATTCATGTACCTAATGGATTTATCCAACTTAGCAATTTGCATAGCGCCAAATGTTGCCATAGCTGGGGCGTTGAATAGAAATCGAATTGTTAGACACTTTATACACGCCTGCAAATACATTTAAATGAATGCAACTGAATCGACTCATACATATTTCACAATTAAGCCAATAGTTTTTTACTGCATATTTTAATTGGAGTATCCAATTTTATCATTTTATCTCAGGCTTGCTAAAATTGGGAAAGCTTGAAACATTCGAAAAAAATATTGTATATTGCTCGTTCATTCGATGGTAGAGCTCTTGAGTTAAACTCGATTGACATTGATTAAGCCACATTTTTATGGCCGCTGGATATATGAAAGTTTATGTGTTTCGCACGCGATTGCAGTGAAATTTAAATTTTCATGGTTTATTACCTGCCAACTCAACACTATGTTCTACACACTCTTCCGCTGCTGATGCCGCATTTCACATAAGTTTAAGCGCATGATCTCATAAAATTCGAAGATGCACGCATATGTGTGGGAAAGTTATGAAATAAAATTTTCATGTGCCTCATTTAACCAAACAGTTACACAACGAATCGCGACTGACGCCGTACTCAGGCAACCAATAAAATTAATACGCCACATACACATACTTAGTACAGATACGGGCATTAGAATACCTAATACTGTCTTTTGTTGCCTTAGTTGTTATTGCTCCGACACGCTAGGGCATAAAGCTCTACACCAAATGTCAAACGCAACAACAAAGGACATTGAGAACGTCTGGAAAACGCACGCAATGGTCCTGTTCAAGGTGTAGGCGTACCACACAACGTATGTGCAATTTTTGCAGGGCTTAAGCACATTAAATGACTTGCGGTCCATTTCCGGTGCCATTCTCATAAACTTGGCTCATACTTAATTAATTCATAATATGCCATTTCCGCGTGGCGCAATTTTGCACGCAACGTTAAAATCATTTCCGCTTCCTTCAGAGCCACTGTTAAGGACAAGAGCACAAAATGAGCAGCGGACGGTGTTAAAAAAAATCGGATTAAATTCCTCAGGTGCTGTTGTTTTTGTTTCTGGCAAAAGTTTGGTTAGTGCTTTACTAATATTTTGTTATTGTTTTTCCCAGCTTATTATGGTTCGCAAATGACAGTAAATGGCAAGAATACTCAGCAGGAAGGCATGCACGAAGTGGGAGAAGGACAAGCAAATGCACAAGCAAAGTTATTTACGTAATTAAAATTCATTAGCTGATGTCTTCTCGTGGTACAGAAGTGGCCACTTCGTTGTTGTTTTTGCTCTATTTGTAACTGTTTTTGATGCCAGCACTGACTGACGTTGTTTCTTTTCATTGCCGGCACTTCTGCAAGAAAATGAATTGAGTTGTGAGCAGAGCTGGGTGCGTGAGAAAACGCGAAGTTATTAAATTAAATTCACATTTTTGTGGAAGATTACATTTCAGCTCATTTCATCAGTAGACCAAATTTATTATGGGAGTTAGGGCAATGTACAAGTAGAAGCAGAATTTAGCTGAAACTTAGCTAAATAATTAGAATTTAAGTGAATACAGATGGCAAGTTTGAGTGAAACGAAAATAGTTAAGATAAATAAACGGATGTTAAAACAAAGAGATGCAGAAACGAATGGCAAATTCTTTGAGCGGAAATATAATCGATGATGAAATCTAAACAAAATTTGAGTTAGGCATTGGATAAAGAGATGCAGAAACGAATGGCAAATTCTTTGAGCGGAAATATAATCGATGATGAAATCTAAACAAAATTTGAGTTAAGCCTTGGAAATGTAAATTAGCTTTTAATTTGCAGTTCTTGACTATTGTTTCGATTACGTAAACACTACATAGTACAAAATTAATGAAGAAGTCGAAGGATAGTGGTTTGTTGTTCTATAGAATTAAATGTTTAGCTTCGAATAAAATTGAAAATAAAAGACTCATTGAATTGCTAATTTAAGTTTTTAGAAACTCATAAAAATCATTTAATCAGTAATAACATGGTGTTTACAGTTTTTCCTTCGATACCACATTTTTATATCTCTTCAGGACTTTGCACTCACGATTACAATATTTGCGGACCCACCTCTAGATGGGCTGCAGGCTAAGGATTTAAGAGCTGCCTGTATGTAGAATTTTGCATTAGTTATGCACTCAAGTGGTACTTATGCAATTCAAGTTGGATTGGTAGATATATGAAAGCAACTTGGGTTTTTTGGCTTCAGCATTAGCATAATAAATCTCTAAGAAAACTGTTAGTTTTCCAAATATTGTAAGCACTTTAATGGTAATACATTTATTATTTCCAGAACACATACAATGCTTCAAAGAATTGCGCAATTTTATTCAGGAAAATCTTTAATTGATTAACGTTTAAGTGAGTCGGTTTGCCCTTCTGCCGAGCTTCTTTCCTCGTTATAGTTCGTCTTTGTTTCATTTATCAATGCCACATTAGTTCTGTGAGTCCGTTGCAGCTCAAAGCAAATTGGATACAATTTATTATTTTAATTAAATTGTAGGTTGTCAGCTTGCACAGTTGGGCGCTGCATTTTTGCTTTGAAATTACCTGGGCTAAAACCTGTTCACCCAGCTAGCTGCAGTTGTGTTTGCCCGTGTTTGTAACAGAAGGGCCAAGCTAGTGGGAATAACGGTGAAGGCTGCTAGGCAACAATACCGGGGAATATTAAAACGAATGAGTTATGGATGAGGCGAGACAAGAGGGCCAGAGAAGGGCCTTTACCTTGGGTAATGCAACGTCTTCGTGTGCTGGCAAGAACTTGGCCGTAAGCCATTAGCTCAGACATTAAATGACAGCTTTAAAGCAATAGGCACTAAGCAGAGCAATTACTAGTAGTAAGGGTCTGAGCAATAGAATAAGCTGCATATTTTTATTATTTTTCCTATAACATCCGTTATGTTGTGGCAAATTCGCTGTAATCGCTAATGAGTGGGAATAATGGGTGACACGTAACAAACTATAATTAAAATAAATTAAATATATAAATGTAGAATGCCAAAAAATCTAGTATGCATCTGCATTGATAAGATTAAATAAACAGCGTCCTGTGGTGTGCATTAAAATGCTGACAATTTATTCCAAACATGCACGCGTTTTATAACGAACCGTACTAACGATTTATAATTGGCTCCCTGGCTGACTTCTCACCCAAAAACTAACCACAAATACTACTGTGCATGGCAGTCAAACATATTTATTTCTTTCCTTTATTTTCTCGCTTATAATGAAGCTCTGTTGGTGGTCGCCACCGAGAATTGATTTCGCCTGCATTCAGAGGTAAAATAAATAAACAACTATAAATCAAATGTGGCAACAGCTTTTCCGAATGCTAATCTCCGAAACTATGCAATAAATAAAGTTGAATGGAGATTGTGAAAGTCGGATGTACGCAAACAAATGAATGGCAAAATTGGTCGCCGCATTCAAAATGTGGCACAGAAAAAATCTCTCAGAGAAATATGGCTTTATATGTATATTGGACATGTTGACAGCAAAAATATTGAAGTCTAAGTAGCTTAAAAAACCGTACATCAATACTAACGAGCCAATTTTCACTCACATACAAGTATGTCTGTACGCTCATATATGCATTTATAAAGCTTTCTGAATGCCACTGATGCGTCCGTATGGCTCCAAGAAATACTTGTATGTACACATTTGTTCAAATACTCAAATGGCAAATAGGTGGAGAAGTTTTCAGAAAATACAAATTTGTGTCTCTATGTGTATATTCAAAAGAAAAACTTCGACACATGTTATTGGTAGGTTTGAATAGAAATCGATTTTAAGTGATATTCTCCATTAATAAAATATAGCCTATAATATTATATACCAATATATGTATATACCAATTAAGGTAAATTCGTATATTTGAAAAATATTGAGTAGTTTTATTATTTGCAACGATTGACAGTGGTTTCGAACTGATAGTTTGCAGATCGGCATCGGTATACCAACACACTCTTTGTCTTCCCAGTTCGTCTGCAATAACATTTCTCTGTGGCTTGGGACCCAAATGAGGTAAAAATTTATAATATTAGGAACTAAATTTCACTAAGATGCTTATGTATTCCCTTTTTTTTAATGAATTTAGTTGCTCTTACAATTATAGGTGGGAGTTCTCTAAAAAGCTATACAGATATCTTGTTCGTTGATTTGTAAAAGTTTTCTTGTTCTTGTAGTTTCTTATAAAGTGAAGGCCAAATATCACACTAAATAAATAAATTTACTGTGCGAAGCACAACTTTATGTTAATTCATCACTTGTAGCCACAATGAAACATTCCCCGCTCAGTAAATAACAGGGAAACAATTAATGCAATTTATGCCAAGTAATTTGTTTAAGCTGGCGCATTTAATTAACCAGTGAGGCCCCACGAAATGATATGCAAAAAATATTTCTCATTGTTGCAAAAAACAAAATAAACAAAAAAGCTAAAGTCGGGTGTCCCGACTTTGAAATACTCTATACATATGTTTGCAATAATTATAGAAAATAAAAAAAAAAATTAAGAAAATTAAAAAAAAAAATTTATCGATTTTACCTTTCTCGGTATTCGAACTTACGTAAATGGTGTATAATTTCACATTTACATAGCAATTGCGTCTGTGTGAGTGTATGAATGCCTATGCGCATCTATTCGTGTCTGTGTAAACATGTTAGCAGTCAACCAAACAGCAACATCAACAACAGACGCGGGCAGCTCTTGGGCAGCGCTTGAGCAGCGCTGCAGCAGCAAATATATTTATGGCTATAACTTCTTGTTAAATCGGTCTATCATAGTGAAACTTGGCATACGGACACATAATAAATAACTGGGGGTATTTGCATTTTAGTTCGAAATTTCAAGAATTACGGGAGTTTGCATGGGAGGGGGGGGGGGGGGGGGGTGGACGGAGGGAAATTCCAAAATATACATTTTCTGCGTATTCACATAAGGCATCTTGGACTGAAATTTGGTGTTCCTAGGTCTTATAGTCTCCGAGATATAGGCGATTATACGAATGGAAAATCGGGAAAACCCCCATAGGGGGGAAGTGGGGGAAAATCAAAAAATAAAACAAACTCGTATAGAATACACACATAAGGCATCTTAGTGCAAAATTTGGTGTCTCTATCTCTTATAGTCTCTGAGATCCAGGTGTTCATACGGACGGACAGACGGACAGACAGACAGACAAGGCTAGATCGACTCGTCTCGTCATGCTGATCAAGAATATATATACTTTGTGGGGTCCGCCACGCCTCCTTCTGCCTGTTACATTTTTCAGCTCCCTCAAACCTAATATACTCTTCTACATTTTATGTACAGAGTATAAAAACACACGCACACACAAATACGGGTGGTCCTAAATCAAATGCGTTCATAAATTATATGTTTTCGGCAGCGTTTAATGCTCAAACACTGGGCATATTAATGAGCGAGAGGTTTGCATAATTAAACACAAAGTCGAATGCACCCACAGGCATAGCTAGACAATAACATTGTGGTCGAAAAAGGCACGACCACATTATGTTAAATCACACCCACATATGTGTGGACAGGAGTTTGGAAATTTTCTGTGGTTGCCAATTTTCAAAGGGTAATTGATTTTTATTTATGGATCAAAATATTTGTTGCATGTAAATTATATAAAATTTGTATTATTTGTGTATGTGGAACATTTTATATTCCATTTCAAGGGCAGAGGAATTTAATTCAATTTCACGTAAAAAAAAAAAATAAAAAAAAAAAACTTCGTCCAGTAATGGCACTTGTAATTGGATTTCCCACCTACATGAACTGAAAATAAATATACATATACTATATGTATATTTCAGTATGTTCTATACTTGTACATTGCAGATACAATTGATTTCAATTATAAAAGTAATCAAGCGACAAATCGCATTAATCCAATGTAAGCAGCAGCGGTTCGATAGTTGGGTTGACGTGGCCAACCCTCAACATCTGTTAGCTATTGAAATACGTACTGAACTATATACTACTTGTATATATAAATACATATATCAGCATGTACTATATGTAAAGGACATGGTAAGCAGTAGGAAAAACAGTATCTTATTTAATATGCAATGCGTGTCTCAGAAATTATATATCTATAAGTAATAGATAAATTGCGTTTTAAAGAACTGGAAGTCGTCTGGGACTAACGACATGTATCTAGTGCGCCACGTGAGTCACGTGGCAAGCGAAGAATTCCATTTGTTGACAATTTGATTACGTGGCATGACGAAGTTGGCACAGGATACATGAAGCACGTATACAGGTGGCATAGAGGCCATATGGGCCATATGTCGTTGCAAATGTTTTAGTTTACACAATTCATTTTAATTGTTGCGTAAATTGCACTGGGAATGTCTATAATTTCAAAAAGGTGCATACGTTCGACGTAAAATTTATAATACTTTACTTTTCCAGTCAACCTTTTGCCCTATTATTCTTTTTTATTCTCGATTAACTGCAGTTAATCTTTCGACCATTAAATTTGTATTACCACTTCCGGTATCGGGCCACTTGGGCGTCATTATTTGATAGCTACTATATGTATGCAGACTAGTAGCTATCTCAATCTAATAAAATTGGATAATTATGGAAGCACACCTCAAGGCCTCATTAACAATTGCATAATTTGAAGATAGAGGTTGCCAAGAAGCGACCAGAAAGCACAACACGTCATACATAATTAATGACTCGCCAAAAACTCAAGGGGAATGGTGGAAAATCCACCTGGTTGAGAACAAGATGCATTCAGTGGAGGACGGGTAAATCGCTTGACCGAGTTTGTCAGCAGCAGGGACCAGAAGTAGACACTATAAAGCTATCCTCAACATGGCAAAAGTCATAAAATCAGACAGACGACCGCACCGAAATTCTTATTAAACATAATTTGAAAATAGGGCAAAACAAAAAAATTTAGTTTCTCCAAGCCCCGATTTTTTAAGAAGAATTTAAAGTAAATTGTCATTTCAGTTATTAAATTGCAATTATTACCACTAAAATGCTTGCACGAACAAAAAAAAAGAAAAAAAAAATGTAGTTGTCAAGGGAAATGCATGCATTATTCAATGAATGTGTGTCTAAGTTAAAATGCATTTCAGTCAGGAATTTTCCCCCAACTCGATTATATTTCTTTCTGTTTGATCCCCCGGTGCGAGTATGTTGTATAATTTTTAGCTTGAGTTTACAAACAATGTTGCCTGCGTAGGCTAAATTTGCGTTATTAAAATTCTACTCAAAAATGGTTCAAAAAGTAAAGGGCAACAAAATGTAAAATGACCGTAGGCCACTGTGTGCCAACGCAGCACAAAAAAAAAGTTATTTCAGTTTCAGTTTTCCCCAACTTTGTTTTTGCATCGCTTGTGCGCGTGTTTGGTCGAACTATGTGGGCACCAGCCACGCGGTGGAAAGTTTTGTGGCATTTAAAAAGGAAAAAACGGAAATGACTAAAATAATATGAAACTCGTGCCTGCTCTGTCATTATTAATAAGAAATATGCTCGAGTTACAGAGAACTGAACTGGCTGAACTCATTCTCCATTCTAGAGACAAATGAAATTGAAGCTTATTACGAGAGTATGAGCACGGCAACAATGGCAGATTATAGGTCATGAAAAGAAGCTACTAACGCAGCCATTGTTGTTCTGTAATCGAACATAAGTGTGCACGTGGACTGAGGACGAAAGACAATAAAGACCGAAGTTCAAATATATCGCAGCATGCCAAAATGCAATTTGCTCGATTTACGCAATCAACGTATGATTACAAACAGGCCAATTGGCACCGGAAATAGCCTACAATAGGAACATAATTCGAATGATTGTCAGAAGTTTTGAAACTTGACCCACCTGCCGTAATTGCTCGAAGTTGACTGGAGAAACCCCCCCAAGACATAACGACGAATTAAGTTAAGCTAAGTTTATGAACTTAAATAATAGGAAGTGCAAATCTGAGATTATATTTGAAAATACTCATGAAAACGAATCAGACTCTCTAATTTTCTCTAATTCTCGTTAATTTCTCAGGCGTAAATAAGTCACTTCATTAGTGCATAGTTTAATAAATTAAACCCTTTCCTGGAAGATTTTTAATAACAATCATTTTTTCCGCTGACAGCTTTCACATTATGGCGACCAACATACAACATCGTTAAATTGTGTATTACACAATGAGTTCAAACAAATGAAAAGTACAACAATATTAATTGCTCGCTGACATGCGAACATTTAATTTGCGCAGTGTAAGGAGTAACAACAATAACAAAATAAACAACAACATCTACTACAAAAACGACGTGTCAGGCTCACGTGGTAAGTCTTTTCATTTACGTTTTCCTTTTTGCTTTTCATTGTTTTTCCGCATTTTCCGTTAAGTTAACGTTGTTTCGTTTTTTGTTTTGTTTTTCGAAACCATTAAAAGGCGTTTCTGCGTAAGGTATTGAGTGCGGCTGCTCTTTATACGATATAATGTTCCAGTTGTTGTTATGTTTGTTATTGTTGGTGGCGCTGTAGTTGGCTTTGTTACAAGAGCACGGCATATATTTATTGTTGTAATTTATATTTCAAACTTTTTAACGTTCACCATTTTCATTTTGTTGCCTAATGGCCGCCATTTCTGGTTATGACCTGAGCTTTTATTTGTTTTTCTTTCAACTTGCCGTGAATTATTATAATTATAGTATGTAACGAAGTGTGATTATTTGTTCAAGTGTTGAATTGAAGTAAAAAGCGACAGGTTAATGTTATGATTTTGGATTTACGAAACTAATTTAATAATTTACATTAAATAAAAGGCTTTTACACAGTTTTCTGATTTGCTTGTTAATTATCGACGCATGGTTTCGATAATAAATAAAGTACATAAATTATATTTAAGAAATATAAATATTTAACAATGCTTTTTTCAAGTTCAGTGACCGAGACACAATCAAATAAGTCGCGGCAATTACAGTCTGCGTATCATTTATACCCCATACACACAATACAAACCTCTTAACGAGACCAAACACTTAATTAAGAAGAAGAAGGCTAAATTAAATTAACTCGACTTGGGAATGTCCCAAAAGAGTCATAACCCAATACCACAAGTCAACTCTGCCCGCAATCTTCCTATTGCCAAGCAAACATGCAAATGTAAACATTGCCAGCATGTAACCGAGCGGCGGTCTCAAGTGTCATTTTGTGGCGCATGTTGCAAATGAAAGAACAACAAACGCCCAAAACAAAAAACAAAACCGAAACGAACTCATCAATGAAGCAGCTCAAAAAGTACAACAACAACAGCAGCAGCAAGAGCAGACGCTAGGCAGGCATAAAGAGGACCACATCACCATTATCATCTGTGTAAGAAACAGCAGCCAGGGAGGTAAAATAGATAGAGGGTTTTCTTTTTTTGTTATCTGCACCGTTTTTTAAACGTGCCCCCAGTAGTAACTTTAGTCGCACTTTACGAGGCCACAGACTAATTCGTTTCTACGGCGCCGCAAAGTAGGCAACATAAAATGCCAGCACTAAAAAATTTCACTTGCCTGATTACAAGCCGTGGAAACTAATCTCAACAGACAGAGGAGCACACACACAAACATTCCTAAACTATACTTTACTATACTCTTGTGCTTAAGTGAAAGTCAACAGCGTAGCATTTCAAGTTGCTTCCGCACTTCAGTCATTGCCCCGCTCCGCTCTGAGGGAGCGGGCAAAGCAGCTTAGCAAATTTTGTCACTCAAAATGTTTGTGAACATGCACTCGGGCGCACAACAACTCAACTAGCTCAAATTTTGGCTAATATTTACAGAGATATACACATATACTATAGTACAGGAAAACATACAAACATACCAGACGCCACAGGGCGTATGAGCAATGCTTATATAAAATTGATGCGTATCTCTGTGTACGTTGAAAGTTTTCTGAGCATGTCTGCATTAGTGTTTGCAATTTGTTTGTAAATTGATTTCATTCGCTAGCAACAAAAAAGCGGAGAGGTGGCAATATTTCAAAGTGGAAGCTAGAAAACACTTTAGTTGTGTTTCATGTTGGCCAAATAAAATATTAAAATCAATTAAGTCCCTAAAGGCAATCGAGATTTTGAAGTTCTTATGTGATGGCTTGTTTGTTTGCCATGTAATGAGAAATGGCAAATAAAAAATAAATACAGATGCAAATTATCGTAAAACGAAGTGGAAGAGTTTCAATTGTTGTAGAAAACAAGTAAAAGCAACGAAGAAGGAAAAACAAAATGAATTTACATTTAAATGTTTATATTACTATTTTTATGTCGTATAGATAATAGGGTAAGTCTTTGTGCATTTTTATGCTAAAATATCCAATTTAAATATACTTGATAAACAACAGTAGGAAATGCTTTAAAGCGAAGCAATGAGAAGCTTGAGAAAAGTAAATACGTCCGTAAAGGTGAGCAAAGCTATAAAAGTAAGCCAAGCGAATGAAAAATAAATTGGAAAGGAAGCCAATTTAAATAGGAATGCTAGTCAGCACCACATTTGCAAAGCCACACAACTTATTTTTCAATCGTTAAGGTTAAACACAATTATTTTAAAATGACACACTTGAAGCTTTAAAGCAATACTTAAAACCAATTTAATTCGAATAAGTAAAAATATTATTTATTTATGAAATGGTATATAACTAATTCAATTCTACACTAATTTTTAATATAAAATTCAAAAGGCAATTTGTGCTACATAATAAAAATAAAGGCGGAAACAGAATAAAGCTTATTATTTTCAAATAAAATGCTGGAAATAATTCAAAAATATCTCCATTTGCATTAAATCAAAATCAGTTTAGTAGAAAATGACACGAGCAGATGAATTTTAAATGCTTAAAATAAACCAATTTAAAATTCTACATTGCATAACAGAAGGCAATATGCTGCAGGTGTTTTGTTCGAATAATAGAATTTGAAACAAAAGGGCGTTTGTATTATTGTTTGCTTTTAAAATTAGACTTATTTATTTTATGCTGACTAGCTAAGGCGGTAGTTGTCTATTTTCGAATTAAATGCCTTAAGCATTGCTTGGCAGCGCGAGCCTGCTTCCTACGCTGTATCTATTAGAAAAAGCCTTATCTCCAAATCTAGGGAGTAGACCTTTCGATTCTTGTCCGCTGACTATAGTTGTAATAAAGCTTTAATTTTTTTAAAAACGTTTTCCTACTATGTTAAAGTTGCTTAAATTTGGCGAACTTACTATGTTTTAGTGAACATTATTATGCTTATCTGCCCTAATCGTATTGTGTGTTTATTTTCATATGTCATGCTATAATTTGTCGCAATTTATTTACCCATACTCAGCAAAATTAAAACGTTAGATACGACACCCAGAAGTACTGGACGCCAGCAATTAAAGGAACAGCCTGATAGTCTAAGTCCATTGACTGTCGACTTGCTGCAAGAATCTGGCCGGAATCATGCCATAAATCAGCGCGCGCGCCTACTCACACCTACCCCACAAAAACCATAACCATAAACATAACCATGGTTCTATTGGCACGATAAGTTGTGCCGCAAAGTACTAGCTTTCATTCCTTTCTTTATTTCGTATTTGCATAAAGTGGCAGTACCAACAGACTGGTGTTTTTGTTGTTGTTATTTTCGCTAGTAATAATTTTCGGTTCAGAAAGTCAAAAAGCAAAAAATAATGATGTAAAAAGTGGGGGGAGGGGGGTGAGGGGTCAGAAAGTGCAAAATTTGTGCTTGGATTATGGACAGTGGCATGCAATGAATGTGAGCGTCAAATTTGTTGCTTCAACAATTTAATGTGCTTGGCCGAAGAGGACGCCCCAGCGAGCTAAAAATATAGAATGGGCTGTAGGGATGAATGTACGTGTTAAAGGATTATAGGATGTTTCGGCGCAGTTGGGTGCATGTGCATTTTAAACATGGCTCAGCACATGGCGCGCAAACAGGATAATAAAAACGGATTTACAGTTATGAGCACAAAACATGCCGTACAGCAAATAAATGTGAATGGCGCGAGCAGTACACAGAAGTGAGGAAGTGCTGTATTCATTCGTAGTATAACCAATATGTACAATACTTTCAAGTAGTTGGAAAATAGTTGTGCTTGCTTTTAGCTAACGACCTGCCCAGTGGGCTGATCCTGACTGGCACAATTTCCAGCTTTGCAGGTGAACAAAGACGATAATCAAAATCCAATTATAGTAAAAGCAATTTTGGGTTCTCACGATATTGCCAGCCTTGAAAATTCGCGTGCGTCAACCAAGTCCAGAACATTCGGCAATTAATGGGGAAATGGGCATATATTGGTGGGCGTGGTGGCCACGCTACACTTAATTAGGCACTCGATTTAAAGGCAGGCCAAGCAGTTAAGTTGGCTTTCAGCTAACAAAGGCGAAAGGGGCTAAAGCGGCTTTTATTGCATTCCTGCGAATATTGGCTCAAGAAGGCCGTGGCACACTCAACGATTGTAGCCTGCAATTGCATTGTCAGCACATGTGTGGGTGGTGGCTATAGGCAACAAAAGCTGGGCTCATTGTCTGGCCCAGGCTGACACATTTTATTAAGTTTATCGGGCCCGATGTAAGCACGTTTACGAGTACGTTGCCTTTATCAGCGCTCGCATCTACGTCATTGCACATTAAAATTGCAAACGATGACATAGTCATAGTCACAGTCGAGTGGGCGTGGACAAGGACAGCGCTATTGCACACACATGTGCTCATCTATATATATATATATATACAAGTATATGCTTATATATATCGAAACTGAGTTGGGGCACCATAAGCACGTAAGACTTTCAATCAGAGAGCATTGAAACGGAAATTCTGCACTACAGCACAGAAAGGGAAGGAAATATATGCTCGACTGCCTGAATGACTAACAGAGCGATTGAGTTACTGAGGGACGGGCTAAATGACAGACTGAAGAACTGACAAGCAGTCGACCAACCACCGACTTTGCTTACCAACTGAGAGTACCAATAATGCAAAAACTCAATCATGGCTTTGCTTTGACAGGCTTCGAGGCAACGGTGGCTTTTCGGCCACACAACAACAAATAGTTTATAATTTTTAAGTACTTCCTTTTCATGCAAGGTTGAATTTAAAATGATTACTTACTTATTTATAAATGATTTATTATAATAAAATATCGTTTGTGTCCTGCCTAGGAATGTGCAAGAAATATTTTAATAAAGATGTTGATTTTTTTTTTCGAGCTGTAAAAAGTATGTACCAACAAAATTGGCAATAATTCAATGCCTTGCTTCTCTCCGCATCCTTATCTCTTACAAATTTGTATTGCTTTAAATGGTTCAACTGAGACGTACTAGACAAGGCTACTCAAAAGACCATTTACAAAATTGTGTTATATAGTGTTCCTGTCTTTAGTTGTGCCTGTGTTGTTGCGATTGCCTGGAAGCTACTCATGTGACTTTGCATATTTTGAACTTTGCCAATATACTCTGTACGATAGTTGATAATGTGGTTGTTGCTGTTGTCTGCTATTTCTGTTGATACTGTCGACCCCTGTTGTGTGGCAGCTGCACTCAAAGTAGCTGCATTCAATTTTGTTATGATAATGTTCAAGGACTCAAGCTAAGAGCCTGAATGATGCGGACTGATTCAGATAAATTGCAAAATTGTTGCGTTTGACTTGACCAAGGTCTTTGACAGTTCATACAACTGAAGCATTATATGATTACTTGGGTCTGTGGGTGAATGAAAATGTGCTCTGATGTGCGATTAAAAAAGGCTAAAAGGGATAAAGGGCTTAGACAATGACTAAACTGATTTTTTGTTTTTCAAAATAAAACTTTAAGCTGTCATGTCATAGAACTGATCATAAATTGTGAAAGGCTGATCAGTTTTGCAACAAATTGTGTTACAAATCTCTTCATTTAATATACATAAAGTACAGGCACAGCAATAAAGTGAAAATCACTAACAATATAAGTCAGATCATTTTGCTTTATAATGTTGATAATTTGAACAATCTAGTTTCCGCAATCCCCAACACTTTTGTTTTATTGATTTATTTTTTAGCAAGCTATTAATATTTCGCTTAATATTTTTGTTTATAAAACAAATAAAATTTGTTAAAGTAGAATCTTTTTTAAATTTAAGCTGCTTAATAGCGTAGGCATAAATGCAATACTTTTATACGCAAACTTCCGCTTCTTCAATATTATTCAGATAAGATCCAGAAAATTATATTGATTTCTGTTTTAATTTAACAAAACATAAAAAACGCAATTAAAATCATGCTATTTTCGAACTCAGCTCAATTTGAAGCATTAAATTGCGGTCCCTATTTTAAATTGTTATAGTGATTTCAGCAAAATGATTAAACGCAATCAACTGCCAGCATGGTATTAATCTACAAAGTCATAATGAACTGTGACGTACGCATCAGCCAAGCGAGCAATCTCATTTAATTTCCGGCCAGAATGAATTAATGGAGCATAATGCCCTGAGTTGACGCCAAATTGAAACAACTGACAAGTGGGCCACTCCTCGTTCAGCCCCATTCAAGCTACCTGCCTGCCTGTCTATCTAATACAAGACCAGTTCGTCTTCCACGTAATGACCGAAAATCCGAAGCTGGAATAAATTTGATTTTCATTGACAGTGAATCAGGGCCGACAATTTGCATTCATCAGAGAAGGCTCCGTTCTGGCACCCGTAGTTGAAAATTACTATGGCGCTCCATTGTTGTATTGCCAATGAATTATGATGCTAAAAGTGCTCAGCACGTACCGTGCTCCGAGCACCGCCGAACGTTGACCGCTTGTCAACGACGTGTATAAATCTTTGGCATTTCACTCAACAGAAGCCCTACTGCCGGCTCTCTGCACTCGTATTTAGGTGCTCGTTAAAGGTAATTGTGTTGTGTGCTTGGATCGTTATTAAATATTTACGTAATTTGTAGATTTACACGATTTGCCGTTAATGTTGGTCATATTTATGGCCATGCCAGGATGTCCAACGACCTGCCTGAATAATTTATGGACTACGCCTTTGCTTTGTTTCGATATACACATGTAAATATTTGTATGTATACGTGTATGTATACGTGTGCATTGTGTTTCGACCATTTGTGTTATTTATTGGCCTTTGGTCTTTCAATATTTAATTGAATTCGGTGTCGCATCGTAGATAAATTTCTATCATTGCGTGCGCCACACCAATAGTGGCCCAATAAATGGCTGGGTATTTTAAAAGACCGCCTTGGTTTGATGCCACACTGTCCAGACAGTCTGGCCATCACGCCTAATGTTTATTAATGGACAGACAATTTGGGCCAATCAGCACGCGATAGTGTTGAAAGTTATCACAATGGAGCATGACTTACATTAGTGCATTGGAATGTATTAGGTTGGTTTTTTACTTAGAATCGACATTTTGGGAAAGTCGACCAAACCCGTCTTTATATTACTTTGTTGTTTTAAGTTGTGTTAGTAATGCAGGGATTAATTTCTCTCTTCTGATTTATCTTATAATCCTAAGCATGCTTTTTTCCATTTCTGAGCACCCCTATTTCGAATTGAAGAGCATTGCTAATGAATGAACGGCAGCTTTATTTAATTTAAACAAACCTCAGGCCCTACTTAGTCATAAAGACACAATCTAACAGATAAGTTGCTTTGTTACAGTATGGAATGAGCCCCAAGCAGCAGAAGGTCGTCCACAGCTCAAGCCTCACTCACACTTACATATATATACCTTTATATATCTATATACAAGTTTATACATAGAGCTTAAGCCAGTTGGAAGCTCGTGCAGTAACACCAGCAAGTAGGCGATGGCCATTCATAGTCAGCTACTAACTCAACGCTCTTTTCAAACGAACATATGTTTGCCATTTGCCACGCACACACACACTCACACACACACACACACACATGTACGGGCTCATGCACACACATGTAAAAGAAAATGTTGCCAATGGTGTCGACATTGGCGTCAACCTGTGTAGGTGTTGACGGCCACACGCGGCGTATGCGTAATGTGCAAATGCGATGCTGGGGAGTGGGAGGGGTGGAGCGAGTAGTAGGGAATAGAATACACACGTAACACACTCACCAGCACTAAGTTGGACTGCTCTTGGCCCCTTTCTGCTGACAATTTAACGTGCTGATTGAGTAAATGAACTGACAAACAAACGAGGAGGCAAGTGTGTTAGTAAAGAACCAAAATGGCCGCCGGCAATATAAAGTGGAGAATAACTGTTTAATCAGCTATGTGGCGTCGCGTATGTGTGCGTGTGTGTGCTGTATACACATTTATACGACTGTGTATGCATTGAGCATAAATTAAGTCAAATTTTGAAAAATGGCCAATGCTTGCAGCATGGCCCGCAGACACAAATATGTGGCCACAACTATGAGCCGCATAACAAATCGGCTACAATAGCAATAACGATGGCAGCAAGAGCCCAGCAATAACAATAACCGCTAAAACAACAACAACAACAACAATAACAGCTGTCATGCACACCATTAGCGTTTTACAATTTGCAACATGATTTGGCAGCTCTTCATGCATGACAGCCCAACAACAAATGGGCATTCTTACACTTCCTTCCTTTCCGTCCTATTCCGCATAGATGTCGCAATTCGCAGTCTTTCGTCGGTCGTCCTTCGTCCGTTTTCTGCTGACTTTTTGCTATGCTTATTGATTTTAAACAACACACTGCATTTATATCACTGTCAGCCAACCAAGCAAATATCTAATACCAAATATACACACACATTTGTTTTGGCGGACTCGCTTATTTGCCCCTCAATACACATGTATCTATGCATTTGCTATTGTACTCAATAAATATCTACTCGTATATACAAGCTGTGTGGTTGAATATATACATATACATGAAATTGAATTATAACAACCGAATGCGCAACAAAAGTCAGTCGCAAAGAGAGTGACAGTTGGAGAGGAGGGTGTTCAAAAAAGCCACGTAGCCGATTGGATGGGTTTTTGGTGTCCCATCTCCCTTCGAGTGTCCGACCTAAACGACTTGTCTGCATTCTGACATTTGTATAAACAGAGAGAGAGAAAGAGTGTACACAGAATATGAAATGCCTGAATGGCAGTATGGTGCGATGTTGATTCGCCTTTGTGTGCCTGAATGATTTCCATTGTCAAATTGATAACTTGGTGCCCTCTCCTGTGTGAGTGTATGTGTGTGTGGGTGTGTGGGTGTGTCTGTGTGGTATGACAAGTTTAAAACGTTTTTGCCTCAAAGCGCTTGGATTATAACAAATTAAAGTCGTGTACGGCGGGAGGCCAAGCACTTTGACAAGAGCTCCTAATGCCAATGGAATATTGAGCAGTCATGTGGGTGTTTGTTCAACGTTTGCAAAGATAAGAGCTTTGAGGTTGCCTTCTACGCGTACTGTGCATGGATAAAAGCGAATTTGATGGTAAACTCATGAGCTGTTGGACAGTGCCACGGAAAATAGGCTTAAATATGAAATAGGCAGAAGGCTTAGACGAAATATTGTATAAGACAGTTAATAATTACAACAATAATGGTTGATATAAAATATAATGTAATATTAAGATGAGTTTCCAGGAAACAAAGCAACTCATTGTTATTGTAAATTCTTAAAGATGCTTGAACAGCTATAATAATGCTCAGAATGTGAGTTTAATGTTAAGCATATTTCCGATATTATCCCATTATTTATCATTTAAATGACAAGTAGACAGGTATGCGCAAAAGTTATACCTTAATTCATTGGCCTTTATTCCGTTTAGCTGTTGCAGCTCTGATAAAAATCAACTAAATAATCAAAAGTTTATTTTGATACTTTTGCCTCTCTTCTTTTATGTGAATTAGCCACAGGTTTTGTTAAATTTTCTGTTTCACCGATAATTTAATCAACCCGGGTGGAATAAAAATGATTTCTTAGCTAAGGGCTTGAGAAAAATTTATGTAAAGTCGATCACTAACTGCAAGAACTTGGATATAGAAATTGGGGTCTCTCCAGAAAACTACTATCGACAGTTTCAGAAGTGTGGCATGATCCATGAATTGTCGTAATCGTTGCTTGTCGTAAAAAAGTAGCCTGCAGTAGATAACTCAGATGGAACAGGAAGTTTAAAAGCAGACCTGAAACTCAACACAACCACCGTACAGCAGATAAAGCTTCTAAATTCCGGTTGGAAACCGTAGTTGAAGTAGCACAGAGCTTTTGGGATTACGTCAATGAGCCCTTTGCAATAAAAGACCGCAATTGGATAACTGGCTACCAGCGCCAGCTATGGACGCAATGTCATCACGATATTTTGTATCAGCAGGGTGTTTTATTTGACCCCTCTTGATAGCAAAGGTGCAGATATAACCTCCATTTCATACTCCGGCATTGTTATGCATCACCTATGCTTTTACTTAAAAATTTTTATATACAACTTTGTAATGGGCCATAATTTGATTAACTATTAAAGGGCAACTAGGACCTGTAAGTTGACCTAAAATTGTTGAGCGGCAGAAGCTACTCATGCAAATTCTCTGGGTCAACACATATACACACACTCACACGCACCGCATGCCTAACAACGCTTTAACTACTCATTTAGCCGTGAGCATTAACAACTTGCAAGCCACGGGAAAAGTTACACCCACTACAACGGCCATATGTGCCAAAAACAACGACAATTTGGCTTCGTGCGCATTTTTGGCTGACCACAAGGCTTTGGATTTTGCCTTTGGCTTTGTGGTGAGCTCGGTATCGGCATCCGCATCGACATCGAACATTGGCAACGGTAACGGCAACGCCTCCCTGTGGCATGCAAAGTAGAGCAGAGCACGTGTCGACTATACTCGTAAAGCATGACAATAAACACATTTAGCTTTTCACATATATAGCAATAAAAAGCGAGCCATATTTGCAGCTCTGATGAATTTGGCCAAAGACGAAACTTTAAAGCCAAAACTTTTGCACGCGCGTGCCACTGAAAATTGCGATTGGCATGTGTCGCTTCTTTTTGGCCACAAATCCACGAACACGAATCCAAAATCCAAAACCTGTTTCCCAACAAAATGCGGGCACAAACATACACGTACGTGCTTACCAAAAGTATGCTTAAATAAATATGCTCATTTATTGTGTGCGGTTTTTGTGATATGTACTATATGTGAGCTGTAGTTGTATGTTTGCTATCAATCAGACGACGGTATATTTTCATTTTAATTTTCTGTTTGTGGAACAAAAGAAAAAATGATTTAAAACTTTACCGCTTTTTCAGTAGCATGTTCACTTGCCTCGTGACGCCCACAGGCCCCAACTTACCAGGCACCTTAGTCGACGACTCGGCAAACATTTTTTCGCTTATTTATTTTGTAAATTATGCGCTAAAAGCAACGGCACAAATGATTGATTGGCGGGTCGTTGGGGAACCCAAAAAATTATTCACAACTTTTTTCTCATTTCATTTTGTTGGCCTGCACAATTTGTGTGTTTGATGTATGTATGTATGTGTGTGTATGTTTATGTGTTTGTTCCTGTATGTAGTCATAAAAATATTTCAGCAGGAAAGCGTAATAACACAGACTGAGGGCAAACAACAAAACGTAGTAGGTCATGTGTCATTCACAGTGTTCCTGGATGGCATTGCATGCTCTCATATTTATTTGCACTTTTGTGGGCTGCAGGGCTGCCTAACGAAAACTTTACAAACATTTATAACAAAAACGTAAGCGAGCGCGCGCGCTTCCTAAATTGTATTTTTTTAATTTTTGACATATTATAAGAAAAGTTTTCACGCTTGGTATTTAATAGGCATGCATGAGATTTTCCCCTCTGTACTGTTCCCCAATAGCAGTTTTAAGTAGCTGATGAATAATTTGTAGGCCTTTCTTAAACAAGCGCAAGAAATGTACTTTGAAGTGATGAAGGCCTGCTACTTGTAGAATTAAAGTGGATTGACAGTTGCTAGACAGCACTTGTCAGCTTTAAAATGAAATTTTAAAATGTTAATGCTTAATTTTATAGAAATCGTTGTGTCCTTAACAATGATACGAGTAATACTTTAACGCCGACATTTGAATTTATGCTTATTAGACTCAAAAAGATCCATCTGATAAGGCTAGAGCCAAATGCCATCAAAATCATTATCTGCAAGATATGGTGTCTAAAATAGTCTACAAGGTCCATCCATGAATTTATGTAATAGTAATAGATAACAAAGATGGTTTAAAAAACTGTAGCATTCTTTATATGTATAAATTAAGTGCTACATACACAGAATGTACATTTGTAAGCTTATATGTAGATTTTCATGAAGTCCCAAAAAACGCAACCACTTCGTGCTCTTTGAGCTGGATGAGTTTTCCCTTAATGCCACTTAATTAAATTGAATGCTTCAGTGATGGCGCCAAAGCGACAGCAACCAACAAAATACGACACAAAGTGTCCGAAAAAGGCAACAAATTGTCAACATTTAATGATTAAAACTCAGCTCGTTGTCTGCAAGCATACAAATTGATTGTCAGTCGATTGGAAAAAACAAACAAATAGTGGAAAAATGGGTTAGCCCACAGAAGCAGAAAGCATGAAAACGGACATAAAGGAAGTAAAATATTGTATGCATGAGCAATGTTGGACTTTTAATTGCTTTTGGTTAGTGTCCCATTGACAAATACTAGTAAAATCAATATGCAAATACATATGAATGTTTGTACGAAATACAGCTGGAATTGGTACATTCCGGAGCTGATTATATGCAAATTACTGTGATAAAAAAAATAATAAAAAACACGTCAGCAAGCAAATAATGCCAAAGCGCCCAAGCGAGCGAACCAAACTACCGACATGGCAAAAAAAAAGAAGAAAAGCAGGCACTACTCCAAAGCCAAGTCAGATTTTATGTTATTTTTATGCATTTGTGTCCGTGTGTGAGAAAGGGAAAAAACACAGCAAAAAAAGTGAACAGCGCGTATTTCCGTTTTTTTGCGCCAACCCAAGATTTATTTATTTATAGGCACGCGGAGTTGTGCGTCCGAATTGAAGGCAAGGCCCTTTTTTTTTAAATTTAGGAAAATTTGTAATTTTATGAGCAAGCAACATACCTGCTACTCGTTAAAGCTAGATGCTTGTAACTGTTGCCTCAATCTGTGCCGTTAGATTTAAAAAATCTAATAACGGTCGCTGACGTCGCGTTGCGAAGTGTGCGCTGTAAATGCAATTCAATGTAATGGAATACTGCGTACAAAACTGAACAATATCCGTTCTTGTTTGTACCTTATGCCTGCTTCCTGAATTTAATATACGTTCAGCACAAATGTAGGCAACACTTATTATTAGAATTTTTATACTCGAGTATGCACGCGCACTTTCGCTTTTCAACTGAAACTGAACCTATCGAACCGAACGCTACGCTTGATTTGTGAAACTGGCCTCGTTTGTATCGTGGGCTTGGTTAAAAGGTTTCATTTCACCATTCACAGCCAAGCATTACAAACACTCGCACACAAGCGAGTTGGTTAGACGTGAATTTTCGGCACTGTTAACTGGCATTGACTTGGCCCAGACGGAACCAATGGGAAAGGTGAAACACGAACTCGTATAGTATATAAGGCTTGCTGGTGGCTCCGACATTACGGGATTTGAGTGAAAACGGAATTCGAGCGAAGGAAATGAGCTTTTCATTTCCGCACTAACCAGCCTCAACGCAGTTTGAGGTTTCTGCGATGGAAATGCTTTAAGTTGAGCTTTCGAGCTTTTAACATTCTCTTTTAACAGCTGTTCAGATATCAAAATATTAACAGTATTTCAAATGACAAAATACCGGTTTCAAATAAAATACCTGTTATTTAAAGGAGTAAAGCTCATGCTTTAATTTACATACAAATCCTAACAGCCAATATTTACCTGCAAATAAAAATGCGAAAAACATATCAGTAATGTTATTCGTACAGTATTTTGGTAAAAACACAAACAACACAGCCAATACTTCTAATAATTGATAGTTAAGCTAGAACGAACAGAGTGTGAAGGAGACAGAAGCTTTTGTTAAGCTTTTGAGCTTATGTGGCGTTGACAGCTTTGAATTTTCAAAACAAACGTTTTAGTAGGAGTTGCGAAATATTAGTAAGGACATTGTCAAAGATATCCCAAGATACACAGCTTAACTTTTATTTAAAGTATTCTTTTAAAAACATGCCAATTTAATAAACAAATGTTTTCTACAATGCAGAACAGCAAGGTAGTTTAGTTGAAGTTTAGATAAAATAGAACTAACGTAGATAGTTATGAACATTAGGCAACAAACAAGAGGAATTTATAAATGCTAACCAATAACATTTTTATTTTACAAAAATCAAATTAATGTTATTTATTTATTATTTCCGATGTATTACATAATTAAAGAAAACCAACATTATTTATAAGTATTTAAAACAGTTTTTCATTATTTAATTAAATTTCAAAAGGAAAAAAGATTATTATTTTAACTAAAAAGTTAGTTAATTAGTTGAAAAGTGGTTAAATTATTTATTTTAAAAATATTATTTAGAACACATTATTATTAATTGGAGTTACTTTAAAAAATACTCTGTTAAGTGGCTAAAAACTTATCGCGTTCGATAACAACATAAAGATTTGGTTTAAAAACAAGTGGCCTTAAAAAAGATGTTACAATTAATTTTATGCAAATTAATATTGTTGTTAAGAGTTAGTTCCGCATATGGATATTTAAATAAATCACGAAATTAGGTTTTTTAAAACTACAAGCATAAACAAGATATTCTCTTCGCATCTTAAGACAATTTGGAGACAATTCACATTAAAAATCAAAGATCTTAGACATATTGTTGCCTAATGTTTTTAATAACGTGCATTTTTTTAGTGGACAGACACCCTTTTCTTTAATAAGACACACATTCGATTGGTACAATTTGTGTACTATATATGAGTATAACTTCACAACAACAACGATAACAACAACAACATAAAACACCACGTGCTCGCTAAAACAATAACCATAAATACTAAGGTTTTAGCGTTTAACGGCAAGTATTATCGGGTCCTCAAAATATTGACGGCCTGACACTTGCCATAAACAGTGAAACCAATTTTGTACACACACACCAGTTTCTGTTGCTGTTGTTTTTTTTGCTGGCTAAAACGAATTAACATCAAATTTAAAATCGAGATCCAAATTTTTTAGCGGATTTCGACGGAATTTCTTGCTGCCATGATGATGATGGTGATGTGGTATGTGTATCTCCACCTCCGGCTCTTCATCTGCAGTAGATTGTTTTGCGTTTTTCATTTTGATTTTTATTAATTTTTATTGAGTTTTTGGTGTTGGGTTTAGAAATAAATACAGAGAAAAACCATTAACCATTTATTTTTAATTTAAAAACGTAGGGGTATATGTGGTGTGTGTTAGAAAAAGCACATGAAGCAATGAAAAGATTATACAGCAATACAAATAGCAAATATTTATATAAAATAGACGAACACAATTCTGTCAACGTTGAAAAGGATACAACACATACACGTGGAGGAAATCGTACAAACATGACGAATGCTCTGAATACTTGTAAATCAAACATGGCGTATACGCAATTCATATTTCAATTTCCGCCACACACGCAAAGTCGAGTCGTACTCTGATTAGCATTGATCTTAACCTGTACACCTTTTGTTGTCAATATCCGCGAATTATTTCGCTCACATTCACGTGTTTTGTCACACAGGCAGACAGATAACATTCAATCACTCATGAGGCAATCAGTACCGTAAAACTCAAACTAATTTCCGCACTCGAACATACGAGTACTGCGAAAAGTTTTCGATAATATAAATAGCAATAAAGTACGTTATATGTACAAAAACAAAAGGACAATATAAGAGGCTCAGTGCATAAAGTTTTGTGCCAATTGAGCCAAACTTAAGCCAAACTTTTCCTCTTCCTTGTGTCTAAATGTGGCGGTAGAAAAGAGCACTAACGAAGACATAATAAAATAAAACTGCTGAAATGAATAGCGACGCATAACTTCTAAAGTTGTGTACATTAGCAAGGACTCTTGAACGCGAAGCCGCACAAAATTTTATCGCTACTAAGGAAACTTTCTGTGAAACTATAGAAATTTTCTTAATGCTTCAATGTCTGTAAACGCATTTAATAATACTTTAGGTAGACCCATGTTTATCGTTTAACATTTAATACATTTAGCAGAGCAACATCCAAATGAATAGTTTATTAGAGTGCATTATTCAATTAACGAACGAATTTTGCCTCAAATAACGTTTAACAACCGTTTAAGGATACCTATCTTTCTTCAAAGCTCTGCAGAAAGAAGAATAGAGTCACTCGATTAAACATAATATTAAGTTCATAACTAAGATGCGTAACTTATCTCTAAGACGTATGGTCCTGCAATTTCAGTGTATACAAATGGCAAGCGGGACTCAACGGACTAATCATATCTCTTCTGCCACGCACTCATACGGTGTAAAGTTGGAGCTCCAAAAAATAAATTGACTACTCCGGGCCGATGGCTTTATCTATGATAACTACTTATTTTTGAGGTAGGACTCCCAGATTCCTCACTTCACTACCACAAATTTGACAATATTACCAACAATTGAAGAAATTTATTCTCGCAATTGGAACACCACAGCACCTGCAATCATTAATTTCGTCGTTTGCATTAGCTATTACTGTCTAATGAATAACTTATCCTTCTCAGCTCCTTCGTGCAGCGACACCAACAAGTTCATTCTGCTGCCTAATGGCATGGAACCCGACATTGTTTCCTAGCATATTTAACTTCTTCATAGCAACGCCTGTGGCTGAATTTGGCCAATTTTATTATCAAATTAGCATAGGCGCCCACTTTTCTTGTCTTGCATTTTCCATCAACGGCAACGGCAACATCAAAAACTTTTCCACGCCTACGCTATATATATTTGTATATATGCTCATATATACTTTGTATATAGATTGTTTGAATGCCAATTACGCCCGCAGTCAAAAACAAAACATAACGATGAAAGCAAGCTGCCAATGACAAGTGAACGACACACACACACATATAGTGGGGAAAGTCTGGTAGCTACCAGAAGTTATGTTAGACGTCTGCCAGTCAAACGCTTTTTGCTTGCCAGCCACAACAGCAACAACAACAGCACGTTGGACACCAACTAGCAGCCTAAACTTTTAATCAGCTTGAAAAAGTTAGCAACTTGCTAGCGTCTTGGGGTGCGCAGCTATCCCCGGATTTTCTCAACAAAAACATAATCAACTTAATTGCATAAAGAATGTTATGCAAAGGCAGCTCGTCAACGATGACGATGACGACGAAGACGCTGACTCTGGCCTGCCCAGGCGTGGAAGAAAAAAGTGGCGCCAAGCTTATTGTTATGGCGTCGCGCATAAGCATGTGCGTACTTAGGTACACTACAGTCCAACTGAATATGTACAAAAAGAGTCATAAAAGGGGCACCATGGTATTGTGTTTCGGCTTGGAATAGTTTTGTGAACTTTGACTTAGTTCCTATCCATTTTATTAAAAAGCATTAAAGGACATTTTTTTTATATTTGGAGTACTCCTAATGCAATCTCCTCTATTTTTTCACTAGAAAAAGTTTTTAATTTAAGCCAAAGTAAAAAGAGATTTTAACTATGGCTATACCATCCTATGATGACCCTAGATGACCCATCATGATGAGGGTATACATTTTTTGAAGTGGAAATCAATTAAAACGTATCTAGAACAAAAGTGTCATACCATACAAGGACACTCACAATTTCACAATTTATTAGCAAATAATAATTAATTTGGCAAAAAAAAAAAAAAAAAATTTTCGAGTTATGACAAAATATAGATGTTTGTATGAATCTACTCAAATGAGTGGCATTGTTTGTGTACATCACAGTGCGAGTATATGTTGGCTAAAGTTACGTTTTGTTGTTTTTATGCCGCTGCCCGACCTACCATTTAATTTTTTACATTGCTGTGCTGCTCGTTGTTGGTATAAATACAATCAATTTCCGCTTTTGTTTGTCAAGAAAAGTTGCCCTAGCATGCCCGCTTTTTGTTTTGACATTTTGCGCTCTTCATTTTTGTTGGTGTCTCTGTGTCGGAAGCAACAGCTCACAATCGTTGGTTTAACATGGCGTATACGTAATACTGCTCCTGGCGTTTATTGATTGTCTATCGAAAGCTACGCGTTATCAGCTGCCGCTTGTTTGCAAACACTTTGCACATTTTTAATTAAATTTTATGATTTTTATAAGCAACTGTTAGTTAGTATGTGTGTGTGCGTGTGTGTGTGTAAAAACCATTAACATTCACACAACAATAGCTACCATTGTTGTTGTTGCTCTTGCTATTTCCGCTCCTGTTGTTTCCACTTCATTAGCTGCCTGTCTGTCCTGGGGCCAGACATAATGTGATGCCTGCAATCACAATGCGTGTGAAGTGGCATTGGTTTTGTGCAATAAAGCTATGTGTGCGTGTGTGTGTGAATGTTTATTTGTTCTTGAATTTGGCCTATACATCTAACATACATACTTGTATGTATGCATACATAAGGATGTGTGTGACAGACTGACTACTCAACTAATTCTCAAGTTTGTTTTGGGACTGCCTTTCATATGCGTGCACAAAATTGCCGTCGCTTCGTTAATAAATATTTGAGGAAACTTTTGCGCAGTCTGCCTTTGCCAATATGAAACAATTTGGGGTTATGAAATGTCAGCTTAACCAAAAGAGACATTGGCCTATTTATAGAGCTTTTGTGGATATAGCAAGAAAAGGGCTGTAAGGACTAAACACTACATCCCCATTCAAACAAAATTGCAGTTTGTTTCCACTTTAATATGCAATTAATAACTTTAACAAACTTGTAATTTTCTAATGGACTCTAAGCTACTTTGGATTATTCAACATGGCACTGATAACGGCTTTGATTCACCAAGTTTTGAGGAATATTAAATGCAATTGAAAAGAAGAAGAATGCCTTAAAAATGGTTGGTAACTAAGCACGTATTATTAAATAAAGACATTATAGCTGTAGCTTAGAAACGTAGCTACCTACTCGATTGTATTATGACAAAGGAGTCAAATTAGACTCTGAGGACTCTCCCTGATTTTTTATAGCATTTTGTAAGCCATTAACATTTTATTGCACACCCATAGACCTTGTTTTGTATTATAGGAACCGAGTTCGTATACAAGTATATGTAGTACTTATATATGTATTGCATTTCGTGCTTATTGATATCAATTGGGAAATTCAGAAGCCATTAAACAGCAATGTCATCGCGAAATGATAAATTTATGGCCAGTTTTGAAAATGTTTCCAAACCATTGCATTCACACGGGTGCCATTACGTCACATAAACGGAAAGATAATAAATAACAACGGCAAATTATGCACAGTTAGCAGCATGATAGATTACAAAAAAAAAGTATGACACATAAAGTCTCACACAGCTAGATTGGGTAAGTCAGCCAATGTGGCCGATTATATGAATATATTTACCATATATGCGCATACACTTGCGACAAGTGACAAAATGGCAGACAACGGCAATCGGGCCAAGATGGCGATGCTGATGCCAATGTCGATGCCGACGACGATGCCTCGCCGGCATCATAAATAATGTGCGGCATATCAATTTCTATATATGCATAATAAATTCATAGGCATCAGACAGCCTGGCTGGCTGACAGGCAAATGGCAAGGACCTTAGCACAATTGCGTCACAATCGAAAGAAGGAAAAAACGTTACCATGGGGTAAACAAAAACAGTGCTGGCGGAAATTGTTTGCAACAAAAATACTGGCCAATAACAAGCTGACGGAAGTGCCGGAAATCTGCGAGCACAAAAACCAACAAATGTCAATTTATCATTTCCGCCGCTGGTCGGCGAGCATTTAAAGCTGCAAAGGCGACGCCACACAATGGCCATTAGCACCGCCATTTTGTGCTCTGGGTGCCTCTGTCTCTGCGAGACTCTATCTGTTTCTCTGTGTTGTTTTCTGTGTGTGTGTGTGTGTGTGAGTGCGTGCGGCACTGGTCTGTGCATTGTCGCACGCTGACATTTGTGCGTCGGCATGCCAAGTGAACTGCGATTGTCTGGCCTTTCCGCCAGACCACGGTACATGCATATTTTTCTGTGTCGGCGCCACTGTCGTCTCCATACTCAATACATACTTCAAAATCGTACACTCGAATATCAAATAACATTCCGGCACGCATTTCTGGCATTTGTCCCACTCTTTAATGCCACTCCAGTGACCAATTTTCGCATTTACTTTCGGCCAGCGCCGCTTTCATGGGTACAATATATGTATTTTTATGCATTTCTTCCGTGTAAATATGCCGCAATTTGAATGCCTCGCCCTCGTCCCTTCTTCCCTTTTACTCTTTAATATTTTTGGGCAAGGCCATTGCCGCGTATTTTTAGCGCCGACAACTGCCGGCTCGTTTTATATTTGCTCGTTAAATGTTTTTGGGGCAAGGGTTTCTGGTGTACTCGTATGCATGATATTGTAATATGGCTTCTTGCTTGGTCGCCCTTCCTGACAGTTGCCCAATGAGCTGTGAACTGCCGTGCCGCCCGACTCGACTACTAAATTTGAATTTTAATGTTAGGCCTATAAAACGTGATGGTTGCCCAATTTGGAGCGCAGTTGGTGCGAACACTTTTTATAGTTATTTCAGTGT
This sequence comes from Scaptodrosophila lebanonensis, assembly GCF_003285725.1. Taxonomy (NCBI): domain Eukaryota; kingdom Metazoa; phylum Arthropoda; class Insecta; order Diptera; family Drosophilidae; genus Scaptodrosophila; species Scaptodrosophila lebanonensis. The sequence goes on from NW_022060529.1 coordinate 936,118, forward strand.
GTTGTGAAAATCCCCCACTAATCAATTTTGACAGCCTTTATTATATTAACATTCCCTAAATTGCTGTTTACATTACATATTTGCAGCTGCATAGGAGGTTAGATTGATTTATTCTATTGAAAACACAAGTTAAAATAATAATTAAGAAATCTCACATTCATAAAAAGTATTTGTTGCACTTGGATTTGTGTACAATATTTAACAATAAGTCCGCTAAACCTTTTTAGTTCGAAAATGGCTAAATTTCTATTGAGGGTTTCGCAGAGTCCTATCGACTTTGCACCGAAGTATCACAACACTGCAAGGCCAGGAAATGTTGGTTCATCTTTTTAGGATAACCCTATCAACATGGTATTTTCAAGACGGCTACAAATGTACATATACAGGAACTGGGAATGCCAAAACAAATGCAATAGATGGGTGCACTGAAACAAAATCAATTGCATTGCCCAGATCCTATAGTTTTTGCCCAGCAGGTATAATACTGATGTTTAAATATGAAATCGAATATTTTTCGAATCGATAATTTTCTACTTTATTGAAATATTTCTTCAATATGTAAACGTTTTATGCCTTAATATTTTTACTAAATTTCGTTTGTCTATCACGATATTGTACCTCAACTTGTTATTAAAAGACAACAGTATACAGCTTGTGCTAACCCTGTAACACATCGATAATATGGTAAAGCAAACACTTCCGAATCAAGGGTTCGTTATCGCTCCTATGTGGCTGAAAAGAAATCTAGTTAATGGAGCTGTCAGATATTTTTATCTATCAAATTTGAATAGCAGACTCCATAAACTTGTACTCTACAAGCACGGCATATAATTCTGTTCAATTAAAGTACACAACAATCCTTTAAGTCGTCTTTACATATTAAATTAAGTTTGACACCAATTGGACGTTGCAACGCGTTGCAGGAATATTGCCAATGTTTTTTTCGATAGAAATCAAAAATAATAATCGAGTATTACCAGCGATAAAAAGATATCGACTTGGTGTCCAAATCAAGTTCACTTCTTATTAAACGTCATTTGTGAAAAGTTGGACGACTTGTAAGCTGCTAATAATATCAGTGGATTGAAATTTTGTGAAAAAAAGAAAAACTGAAATTGACAAAAATCATGTCGGGATACGTAGCTCGAATTGGTCCTTTGGTTTTCTGTAAGTAAACAGTTTACCAACATTCCTGCACTGGAGATCATCCAAAATGTAATCTAATTTTTGTTCTTTTAGCAAACCTTGGCAAGTGGGCCTACAACATGTCTGGTTTCAATCAATATGGTAAGTAAACGCATTATGTTCCACAGTCGAGCCTAAATATGTTTCCACTTGGACAAGGCCTGCACCGCGACGACTGCCTCTATGAGAATGAAGACGTTCAGGAGGCTGTACGCCGTTTACCACGCAATCTTTACGACGACCGCAACTATCGCATCATGCGCGCCTTGCATCTGTCCATGACCAAGACGGTTTTGCCGCAGGAGGAGTGGACCAAGTATGAAGAGGACGTGAAGTACTTGGAGCCATATTTGCAGGAAGTCATAAAGGAGCGCGAAGAGCGTGAAGACTGGAACAAAAATCATTAAAGACCATCACAAATGCTCGCCTAATACGAAATACCTTTAATAAAAAAGATTATATCTATTGTAGACAACAGATTTCTCCTTGACCATATCAATCAAAAAAGAAACGAAACTATTTCCATTTAATATTTCAGGCAACTTGTCATGGAAATCAAGGCCTACTGACACAATTTGTGCGTCTACTGCCGCCGCCGATGGATGCAAGCACTCTCATTTATAGCAATATAGTATTTCTCGAACTGCGTTCATTATTCCAAATAAATAGGAATTCTTCAAATGTTGCAATGAAGTAATAATTGTATGAATTGTACAACATTCTCAAATAATCGTTGGCTCCAAATATTCGTTGAAAAATAACAAATAGATACCATCACAGCATCTTAAGTATTATAAATCGTCATAGCAAATTTGCAATTCATATGTTTCCGTTTCTACCACAGAATCAGTCAACACCAGCAATATTTCACGCACACCTCAAAAGTGCGCTAATTACCAAGCAACCACACACACATAAATATCCGTATATATCTACTTGTAGTAGCGACCACAGGTGAACAAATGAAACATGACAGCCAAACTGACAACTGACATGGTGGGACGGCAACGAAATGGATGGGCATGTGGAAGACCGCACCTCGTCAAGATAGAGGCTAATGCGGAGGCGGGGCAGGGCTAGAAAAGATAAAGCTGGTAGGCAGACAAACAAAATATCAAATGGAAATCATTTGCTCAATAAATCAAATGACTGTCAGACAAAACGCTTTATTTGCTCTCAATTAAGCGTGCATTAGTTTTCAGACGCAGCTTATGGCGTCGCGTAGGGGTGGAGGACTAGGATGGGCGCAAGCAAGCGATGGAGAAACATAATTAATAAGCCACAAGCACACATAAGACTTTGCAAAGGCCACGGACACGCGCTGACACCAAAAGTGGACAAAGACACGGAGACGGCTACGGACGCGGACTCAGACTCGAACACCCCTAAGATTGTGTGTGGGTGTGTAGCTTGGTTGCGTGTGTGTTTGTAACTAAAGTTTTCGGGCAGCGACAACTAAAGTTAGCGTCTTACTCATAAAATATTCAAACATTTGTTGGGTGTAAAAACGTTGCCTAGTATATTCAATGGTGTTCGAAAGCCGTAGCATACTTTTGAGCGCTGCTTTTGGGTTAAAAATTGAACAGTCGGATATCTGGCGGCGGACAATTGCTTGCATGACTTGCATGACTATAACATGACAATAAGTATAACTAGGTCTTCAACACGTCGATAGTTTAATGAGCTTTGAAAAAACAACTTATTTATGTACATATATACATATATACATTCTTAACTATAAATACATATTTCTCAGATATATCAGTTATATATAAACAGTGTTTATCATAATGACATATTCGAAAATAATATACAATAACAGCTATTATTATCTTAAAGGTGGAATAGCATTGCCTTCTTCTAACTTATTTTTGATAAGATAATTTATTTGCAATGCTAAGGAATAATCGAGAAATGAGAAAATTTGTTGAGAGCGAAGATTTAAAACAGAATAAATTTAATGATTTCCTTATAATAAAAATACGAGAACATTTTAGACGAATGTTGAAATCGAACTTTTAAAAGGGTTCATCAATTAACTACACCTAATTCTGTTTTTACACGGTTTTGATTTAACACGGTTTGAAAATTAAAATTGTATACATATATGGGTACACGACTTTATTCCATTTAGCACGATTCATTCAATACCACCAAATTATTTTCTGATCGTAATTCGTAAAAGTTTCTTTCTTGTTAAAGCTTTTATTATGGAAAGTGATTTTTAACTATGAATTTTTGGCATTTGTGCTTTTATGTCAAGCCATTGCATGGCTGATCGAAACATGAAAATTATGCAAGGTATTCAGGCTACATCCCAATTTTCTTGGAGTGTATCTATAAAAGCGACAACAATGTAAATGAACGCCGACTCATTTGCATTTAATATAAGGCAAAATGAGCTTACCAGATGCTCAGCACGGTTGGGCTTTGTATGGAGTTGCTTGGGACTCATTCCTCCTCTATTTGTTTAGGCATTTTGTGAGGCTTACGCATGAGCTGACAGCTTTATTGCTAATTTATGTTGAGCGCTTTGCAATTTGAGCTCTGCGCCCTTTAACGCTTTTCCAGGTGAATCGCACGCATCAACGATTTTCTTTTTAATTATTTCGTTCTCATTATTATTTTTTCAGTTTTGTTTGCTGTCTAGGTGCGGTGGCCATAAAGATAAGTAGCGTCCAGCTCGTTCACGACTAATCAGCATTTCTTAATTAGCTGATTATGTTCGTTGTCAAGTAGTTTGTGGCACTTTTGTCGCTGCCTTTGATCGCCGGCAATGAGTTGAATAAACTTGGCTGGTATTTCTTTCCCTCTTCTTCATGCCACCATGTTTTTTACGCCAATTCCGCCCAGCGGAAATGCTGGAAAATGTATGTAACTGCTGTTGTTTCTGTCTGACAGCCGTCTCTTAATTTATTTTCATTTGCAGCCAAAAGGCTGGAAAAGTGTTCAGTTTGTTGATTTCCATTGCAATGCATTGCACTACGTGCTCATAATATGAAATGTTTCTTGGCAGAGCAACCCATGGAGCACATAAAGCGGCAGCTGCGAGGCACTTTCATAACTGGTTTTCTTTCGGGACTTCTTTTACAGTCTTCTGCCAAAAAGTTTCAGTCAAGTTAAAGCTCAAAGAAGGCCTGCAATAACTTTTTCATGTTTTTAAGATATTGAAAAATGCCATAAAAAAAATAATACACAGCTTTTAAGGTATGTACTATTATAAGCACTAGTTTGTTGTGGGTAGGTCATAAATTTTCATTAACATCGTTCATAAATTATAATGCCTGGCCGTTTATAAAATTTATTATCATTAATGCAAAATTTGCTGAAAATTATTAAAAATAAGAAATACGAAAACGCACATAAAATTGCTTGCCAAATTAAAAGCATAAAACGCAATGGTCCAACAACAACAAAATTGTTTTGCAATAATCATAATTTGCGGCATTAGTGGCCACGTCGACGCTTCGGGTGCCGTCGTCTGTAGCTCGTGGCGCTGATAAAATGTGGGGCCATTTATCAGGGGACTTGAGAAGGCTGTGGCTGGTATGCCCGCGGTCACGTTGGCGACGTGAAGCTGCAACTACACTATATAGACATCAACCCACAGCTTTACCTGCCCCTCTGGGAACGAATACGTTAGCAATTTATGACTTGTGCTGCAAATTTTGGCGCATTTATTTAACGTCCCTCGGCGTCGTGAGGGAGTGCGTTTCCCCCTCTTTTTTTCGTTGTTCTAGTTACATATTTGAAGCGCAAAGGCTACAGAAACTTTTTGGTTGAAATATTTCCAAAATTAGTCAGAAGTTACGAATGAGGTTTCCGGGCTTAGTTTAAGAGGGACTTGTCCAAATGGGGGCGGGTGGAAATGTTCCTGAAACTAACATTTAAGCCCATATAATTATAAAAAAAACTAGCACAGCTTTGGTCAAATCAGAGCTAATGAACAAGAAATACATCCTTGACCTTAATATTTAGCAAAAAATGAGGGAGAAATATACATCTCTCGTTTGTGACCTCTAGCTTAAATACTATACTTTATAAATATCAAGGTATTTCAGAGTTGGGCCCGCTAGCACTCCTCTGCTCTTGTATGGTAATTGTTTGATACGCAGATAAGTACATAAATATATATGCATGTACAAGTATGCATAGAGATCAAAAAACATCATTAACTCTGTAGTGGAAAGTGAATTTGTGTCTGGTCATAAAATGTTATACATTTTCAATAACAAGCATCGAGCATAAAAAATGCATGTTAACATCCTGCTAGCCTGGCTCGGGCCATATGGCCCAGCTAGAGGGCACTATTCCAACATGGTGCCATCACAAAGGAGCTCCGAGGGACAGCGACAATGGTTAACAGGACGACTACTTAACTAAGTTAAGTGCACAACAAATTTCCTGTAGGGCAGCGAGACAAACAAATTGCGCAAAACACTCGCAAAAGTCATAAAACGCGACATTCTCGTATATAGAAAAATATCCTCTTGGGACTAAATTGTGTAAGTGTTTATGTGTGTATGTGTGTGTGTGTATGTGTGTGTGTGTAGGATGTATATAAAAAAGCGATATGGGTAATATTGAATATGTAATATATAAGTGCGCAATGCATGCACTCACATGTGAAACAATATATATTTGCGATGCCATTAAACACAAAATTGGATTAGTGGCCGCTGCTTGGAGGACGTGCGAAAGGAGGCAACAATAAGAACAGCAACAGAAACAAGAACAAAAACAGGAACAATAAGAACACAACACCGATAAAGTTGTGCACACAGCATGTTGATATGGTGTAATAAATAATAATGAAGGCAAGGCACAAAGGCAAGCACCCAAAGGACAACGAACAACATACACACACACACTCACACACTTGTATACTTCTCCCTCACACCTAAAGGTACTGAGATAAGCGGCCACACACAATGATCAATAGCCTTGCGTTAGTATTGAGTGGGTACTGGATGTGGTATATGAGCCATAATGTATTGAGCATTTATGTGCGTATGTATATAGGATAGGCACAGATATGTATATGTATGTACTCGTATGTGTTAAGGAATGTAATGTGATGGGGCTGCTTACCTTCGTCCTCCACCTCGGCGTCGTTGAATTCCGTTATTTCCGCCTTATCGCACGAACGCTCCGCTCCATTTGTTTCTGCTCCTGTGGACGATGCCGAAGCCGCTGCTGATACTCCCCCGCCGCTCCCATTGAGCGTCGCTTTGGCAGCCGACTTAGCATCTCCATTCGAAATAATTGAATTTGATTTGGCGTGATTTGCATGATTGCTGCCCAACGCATCTGCCGAGCACTCCAGCGACGGTGCACTCGCCTCCACATCCCCGTTGACAGCATCGATGGCACTGCCATCTTTGGTCTTCAGCTCCTGACTTGTATTGCAGCCCATTGTTGTTACTTAGACTCTGTTGCGCGTTCTGACTTTGTTTTGCTTTCTTGTTGTTTGTTTTCGTTTTTTTTTTTTTTTTTTTTTTTTTTTGCCTAGGTTACCCCTAACAGCTAACAATATTGTTTAATCAATTGCAACAGCAACAACAATAGCAAAACACAAACTCACACAGCGATAAACAGTCGCTCGCACACACAAACACACGCACGCACACACACACAAGCACTCAGACACTTGTATACGAGTATTACTTTTGTTATTTTGCACTTTGCTCTTTTAGCGAAAACGTTGTGGTTGCAAATGTTAGAAAAATATTTCTTCTAATTTCTTAATTTGATTTACAAAAAAGCTCGAATACAAAAGTTACGCACAACCACAAATTAACACACTCAGACTGGGGCGTACGCTTTTCGACAGCACTGTTCGCCACTGCCACTGCTGCTGCTTCTACTGCTTCGCTTCTACTGTTGCTGACCAGGCAGACGGCACCGAGCAACGGAAATTTCAGGCTAGCCGCTGACACTGACACTGATTCAGGCTCTGGCTCTGGCTCTGACTCGGGCACAACTGACAAACGCAAGCGACGCGTTCGCACTGAATGCGCAACACACTGAAATTAAAAGGACCAGCCACCCATGGTCGCTATCCTGCAGGATTTCCACTCAACAGTCGTTGCCAGCGGCAGCGACGTCGCTGCTAGCGTCCCCATTGCCAGCCGGTAGTCAACGACATGAGCGCAAAATGAAAATAAAACAGAAGAAGGCAGAGAGGGAGAGAGAGAGCGATTACCAAGGCGGGCAGAACTTGCGTCGCAAATTGGACAACAGATGGGACGCACAGTGTTTTAATGGCTCAGCTATAATCCCAAATGCCATATGTAGGTAAAGAATCGCTTAAATCCTCGTTTTGTTGCAGCAACTCCAATCCAATATAGTCACAATCTTCGAAATTTGCAGACCCCATTGTTTAAAGTGCAAATATGCATAAACAAATTATTCATTTATCTGAGCTTGATAACCAAATAAATGTTACTATTGTAGCTGTTTTACCTATTAACGGTTTGAAAATTAAAATTTTTTTATATGGTTACATGACATTATTCCATTTAGCACGATATGATCAATGTCATTTTTATACGGTTTTTTTACACGACTTTTTCTGGAGCCAATCCACCGTGTTAAAACAGTGTTAGGTGTACTTATTAACAAGCCTTAATGAAAAATGTACAAAAATCACAAATTTGTAGAAAATAGAATAATCAATGTGTAAAGGCACCCACTATTTGGATCCAACAGTTCTCCTCACATTCGTTTTGATGATTCGGTTTCGTACCTTCAATTTCCCCAACGTCGCGACGTAAGTGTCGTTGTGTATTGGTTAAAGTTTACTAATGAGGGCATCATTATCTTATCCCACATCTCAAATTAATTAAATAAACAAATAATATGATAACGTAATTAATTTATTAAAATAAACAATAGAAAATACTGAATTGAAAAAAAGAGAATATGCAATTTCTAGTATGTGTAGATACGTTTTCTATTTTTAATAATAACTTTTAACTTTAATATTTTCTTTGCTCTCGTGGAACAATATTCAATACCACATTACCACATAGTTCGGTCCCACTGTGGGTATGCGAGTCAGAAGGCAACACCAAGTGAGCAAACAAAGAGCGGAGAGAGCGCGTGGCGTTAGCAGCTGTTATGGCTCGGCTTCGGCTGCAAAGTGTTCGGCAAATAAACAAACCGATAGCCAAGCTAAGCCGACAGAGCCACGCATATACTTGTACACACACACACGCACGCGCACGCACACAACAGCAGCAGACACCGCTGGGAAGTTTCAAAGGCAATGGCATCATCATCTTGCTGCCAGGGAGTCTGCACACGCACACAGCTGACACACACACACTCATATACCCGCATACACAAGGAGCTTTTTGTGTGTTGGTGTGTGTAGTGTGTGTGGTGTGTGTTTGTGGCAGCAGCCAGCCGTAAACAGCAAAAAAAAAACTCAAATAAAAACTTGCCTATAAAAATATCAATGAAAAGTTTTTCTGTCTTTGCTTTTGTTATATGCGCTGCTAACCATTTTTTTATACACTTCTGCCATTTTCCGTGTTTGGGGTGTTGGCGCCCCGAAAAGCATGCTACAATTTTTGCCACAAAGTTGACGCCGCGAATGAGCAGCGTTGGCATTTGCAACGTATTTTTGTTTTTTTTTTTCGCAACCACGACTATTCAACGAATTTAACTACTACTTCATGCTCTCTTTGCTTTCAGCCAACACTCGTCTCGTTCCTTTTTGCTTCGGCTGTTTCGCTTTGTCTGCACCTTTTGGGAGTTGGCGTGGTGCGTGTGTATGTGTGCGTGTTTGTCTGACTCCATTTACATACATACATATAACTCGTGTGCATGGACAGGCGGGTCTGTGTATGTCTGTTCCACTCGCAAATGAATTGGTTTTTTTTGTATTCGGTTTTGTTGTAGGGAGGGTGCTGGCTCTTTTTTTTTGCCCTGGCATTGCGCAAAAGTCAAGCACAGGGTGTCATAACAATAAAAGCAACTGCCTAGTGTTGAGTGCGACATAAACGTAAGATGAGGGCCACACATGTAAATACACACACACACACACACACCTACACATTTATTCAAACGTGTGCATTAAGAAAGTTTTCTGAACTTTAAGGTTCCGTTTGTCGTTGGACCGAAACGTGTGTTGCATACTCTTAGGGGTCGTGCATCAAGTGAAATGAAGAAAGTGACTTCATGTTCACATATCCATTCCCATACATTCCATTTGAATAATGTGGCACTAGAAGTTCCTTGGCTAATTTAGCAGGAGTCTTCATCGAAGAGCACGTTTCACTCATTTCGTGGCAAACACCCAGTATATTAGCACAGAAATATCGCAATTAGGGAGAGCTTTAATAACCGCTAATGAGGAAAATAGGCGCTCGCAACAAAATGTGCGAATTGTTTCTGAAGTGTCTATTGTCTAATAGCAGACAATTTGATTTATTTAAAGCCACTAAAATCAATAATGGTTTTAAGTCTAGTAATGCGAACATGAAACGGCAAATGCACTTATGTCTATTTTCTAAATCTAAAATTCTGTAAATGTTGGTTTACAGCTTAGAAATAAATGTGCGCCGTCAATATTTTGGCAACCCAAATGCAAAATCTGTTCCGAATGCAACCGTCATAGGAAGAAGAACAACTGTTGTGTCCGCAACATCAGCAAAAACAGCAAACCGACCATAGTTACAGCAACAAAAACAACGGTTACATAAACAAAAACAAGAGCAACATCAATTAAAACAGCATCGAGAGTTCCATTTGTCGTGCTATCGTACAGACTGAACTCGTAAAGCAACATAGCCTTGAAATGTGCGAATAAACGAGCGTTATATGCGCATTCGTAGCATCCAGCAATTGCGGCAGCAGCAGCAGCAACAACAACAACAAATAGGGTGCGCTGATGTCAAACAGACAGAAAGACAAAAAGGCAGACAGGCAGCCTACAGCCTACAGCCAGACAGACAGAATGTTGGTTAGCGAAACGGAACTTGTACTTATACGCCATCCCCAACCCGGCCACACAGAGAAACCCCAACAAGCCTGTGAAAATTCATGGCATTTTCTCAGAAATTTCCGTTTTTCGGCATTTGTCATCGCAGGCGCTTTTCTTCGTTTTGTGTAGCGCCTCGCCTCGACATGGCAAACGCGTGCGACACATAAACCCTTTTGGTTTGATAAAATGACTGACAACGCATTGCTTCGTTGCCTTTCCACTTGAGAAATAAACTCAAGAAATTCTCCAATTTTCTCGCTAAGATTATACGAGTAGACATGGGCATAGACGACCTTCCCCGACCTCTATCTTTGCGCATCATTTGCCCGTTAAAATGCAAAGTCATTATTTTGGCGCAGAGATAAAAATAGCTTGACTTTCTTCTCAGCTTCTTCATCATCAACTTCTTTGGGTCTTTGGTTTGTTCGGCACGAAACGAATAAATAGGAGAACAAGCAAACTGTTCTGTCATAGTAAATAACGTATACGTCCTGTTGTACTGCAAGGTGAGGCTGGGAGACAGCGTTCGCTCGGCCTACCCGCAAACAGACTCATTTTCCAGCAACATCGCCATGACTTCTGCTTTTGGTTTTGGTTGCTTCGAGCGTTGTTTCCTTGGGGACAGCTGCCAAGTGGAAAGTTTTTCGTTTCGTCTGAAGTGTAGCGGTGCGCATCAATTTGGGCATGGGTGAGAGGTTGGGACAACGAACAAAACATATAGATACTCGTAAGTACATGTGTATGTGTATGAACGGACGGATGGAAAATGTGTATATTTCTCATAGTTCTGCTGTAAATTTAAAGCTTAAATCAAACTGTAAGAAACAGGAACTAAGCTCTTTATCCCTTGCAGCAGAAAAATTATTGAAAGAGTCGGTCTTACCATTAAACCATTGAATAATGCAGGAACTATTATGTTTAGAAATCGATTTCGCAAATTTAATTAACCACATATTTTAGTTATTTTTCTCTCTGTGTATAAAATACTGCCACTTGTTTTCCAGCTTGTTTCTCTTACCGGAAATGTTTTCCAAAGGCTGCCTCAATTTATTTGCTAGCCCGATCCACCTATTTGGCTGGCATTATTTACTTGACTTTTCACCTTGACCATTACCTGCTCTTTTTCTGTGTATTGTCTGTCAACTGTTTATATACTTGTATAGTAGTCGTATATTTCTGTCTTACGTGCTGCTCGTACATTTGTATTTCCTTTCATGTTATTATTCCTTCGATGTAGCTCTAATATGTGTCTGAAGCAGTGGAATAAGAGGATGCCCTTCGGCACCTTTATTATTTACGCTCAGAACAATTTTTGTATTTTATGGCTTCTTTTTCTGTCCCTGGCAATACACAAAAAGTCGCTTCCCATAATTGGATAGGCGTCATCATGATGTATTGTTCATTTCCTTTTGTTGAATTGTTAGCAAAAACAAATTAATGATGCGTCGCGTTAGGCCGACTAAAGGGCGTAGAAATAATGCCGTAATAATAAACACTTTGCCCCCAAAGCAACACAAATGAATATGATATTTAAGGTAAGGCTATCACTATTTTATTTGTTAACAAACATACTTTCGTCCTCATACATCAAAAAAATGATAGCGCTCAATTGAAAACCAATGCAGGCTTTCTGAAGACAGCAAAATTCATGTGTATATGCATATAAAATGAACAATAGACACAATCTATGTATATACAAGTACATATGTATATAAATATTTTAAAAGCAAATAAATGAAACGAAAATAGATGCTTGGCCCAAATCCTTGTGCTATTGCTAGACCACCAACCTTCCAACAAAAGAGACGCCTGAAATGTGAAATAAAACACGATAGAGAAAACACCGTACCTACATTTGTTTATAATATCGAAGTAATTTTTATAGCCTGTGCCCAAAGGGTGAAAGGCTATACTAGTTTTGTGCGAATGTATGTAACACACAGAAGGACGCGTGGCAGACCCCACAAAGTATATATATTACCGATCAGGATGACAAGACAAGTCGATATAGCCATGTCCGTCTGTCCGTCCGTCCGTCCGTCCGTCCGTCTGTCTGTATGAGCGCAACGATCTCAGCAAGTACAATAGCTAGGATAACCAAACTTGGCATTGAGGTTCCCCTAAACCCTAGGCAGATCGAGTTTGTGTTTTTTTTTCTGATACACCCCCCACTCCCCCGCAATTCGTGTTCGGAATATACATCCAGTTCGTGGTTGTTGCTGCTTTGGTTCAACTTTATACTGCACACATACACGCATAGGCACGTGATGTAAATGTATGCTGTTAAAACTGAACAAAAATATGTTTATTAATTCAATTTTTTTTAATAATTTAATTTTAAAAAAAAAAATTTCTTTTTAAATTTTTCTTTTTTGTGGAGAGTACAGGCTATTTTACTGTCGGGCTTGCTCGACTGTAGCGTTCTCTCTTGTTAACAATAATTACCAGTTTTTTTTATTTGTTGCGTTGTGTAAGGCCCGGGAAATCATATGAAAATTGTTGAATGCTTTCAGTCTTGAAGCCTGCTATCGGTTGAGCCCATTATGCTAATACGCTATCCAACTGATTCTCGAACGCGCTTAAATCCCTTTGAACAACTCCGACAAGTGAGTGGTGCTGCTGGTGGTGGTGGTGGTGGTGGTGGTGGCGGTTTGCCACATTGCATGCTGCATGCATATGCATAGCATATCACGTTTCCCAGACGCCGCCGTCTGGCTGCACGCCAAACCAATATTAACGGCCATCGGGTTGAGTGTGTAGACACTATTCCGGCATTATCACGAACTATATACTATAGTCAACAGAGAGTCTGACAGACAGACAGACAGACAAACGGGAAGGCAGGCAGATAGACAGACAGACAGATAGACAGGCAGGCGGACAAGTGCAAACTAAAAATGGCAGTTCGTATGTCAAAAGCGTTGAATGTTGACTTTAAAATCACATTGAAAGGAGTCAGGACGAATGTAGCTCCAGTTCAATTACACGAGTCGAGTTGCGGTTGCTCGCACTGGCTGGCCTGCTCCCCACGCCCCACGCCCCTCTGCTCCTGCTGTCGTTTCTTCGCACACAAATGTTTATTGAAAGGTTACATGAATGACACACACGCCACAGACAGCGATGCAAGCACGAGTATATATAATTGTGTGAATATGTGTGTGTGTGTTTGTTGTCTTATATCTATTGCATGGAATCAAGGAAATGTATCCCGCCCCTGCTATGACAATAGCATGCATTTAGGCGCACGAGCGGACAGCAATTGCAGCTACGACTGTATGCGTACATGTATTTGTATGTGTGTGTGTGTGTGTGTGTGTGTGTGTGTGTGCGTGTCCAAACATATCTCTACTCTCTACGTGCAGTCGCGATAGACCACAATTTAAGGACTCCCTCCATCCCCATCCTCACCAACCAGCCAAATCAGTCCTAGCTCGTTTTCTTTTCAAAATACTCCATTTAAATTAATATTTCAATATGGCTCTGACATGCCCGGAGTTGAAACTTACACGCGCTTCAAATAATATAAATATGTACTCATCGATTTGTAGAACTAGCAATACAAGTACATACGTACATTAATGCTTGTGCATTCGGCATTTCTCTTTTAGTCACTACAAAATTACAAAAAGCTTTTTGCCTTTTTGCCTGCAAGGTTAAAAGTTACTTTCGCGGATTAAACTTGTAAGTTATGTTAAGTGCAAGAGTAAGTATATATTTTATATAAATAATACACAACAGTTACCATTTCGAGTGCTCTTAAGCACAAGAAAAGTGTGAAGCTTTTTACTTAGCTTTATTTAAACATAACTTAACTTAACTTTAGTACTTCTAAATTCTCTTCAACACACACAACGAAACAACTTTAGAAATGATTAATTTAAGTAAACTATTAATATATAATAAGAAATAATAATTAAAGCTAAGGCAAATTGTGAAACTCTTAAATGTAATTGTAATATTAAATGTCAATTTAAACTAAATTAATCCTGTAATTGAATTAACAATTAACTGAATGAAATGAAATGAATATGTAATGACTAGCGTAATAACTAAAAAGTAATCTCGTACTTGTAACGCTAGGATAAGTTAATAAATAAATAAATAAAAAAAACAATTTCTCAAAAATTGCAAGAACATACAATATTCAAGTTGGTCTGATATTTGCTACACTAAGTGGAAGGTGTTGTAAACTAACTGCAGAGACTCTTTTGTTCAAATCCTACATTAATGCTATTTACAGCTACGAGTATTATCTTCAGCTGTCGCAGGAATTATCGGATACATTGACCAGTCAAGGCTTGATTTTAAGGCTGTCCTAATCAAATTTCAAATAAGTCTCTTTTATACTACTAGAATATAGTGCCACAGCTGTACTTCAATCAGACGACTTTATTTGAATCAACGACAGAATCCCTTCTATCACTCGTTTCGCTCAAATTTGTCGAACTCTTTGTTAAGCTTCCTTACTATAGTACCAGATACCTATAAAAATGGGTAGCAATAGCTATCTCCTCTCATAGACCACAATGTTCTCATGTTTACGCCTAAAGCCAGTGCTACAGGACGCCTGGACAATTGGAAAAATCAAGACAATTACGCAAATAAACAGTTTTACCGAAACTATGCTTAAAATATTGGCATTCAAGAGAAAAATAGATATACTGAATGTTCCAATACACACTATCTACTGGCTGTCCTAAGTTCAGGAAGAAAATATGCTGGTTTCTCTTCTTAGTGAAAACCTATACCCCGATATAAAAAAATATTCAAACTTCGGTCTCCTGTGACTAAGCTCTGAATTATCAGTTAGCAATTAGCATTAACTGAATTTATTGGCGGTCTACATACTACATTTTATCAAAGATTTTAAAAGTTTTAAAAGTACTTCAATTTGTTTTGCGATTTATTTCAAATATAGTGTCACAGCATGTACTTCAATTTGATTTGCGTTTTATTTTAAATATACGATTATACTATATTGTACAAAAATAATTTATTAACATTCGGTTTTTGTTTCATAAATTGCTAGCTTCGTTTTAATTTAATGAGAATCCTTTTCCAACTCAAACCACACACATGCCGCTGGCAGCCCAAGGCTAAGCAAAGCATGATTAAAAGTATATTAGCCACGAATAAGCATTCAGTAGCAATGACAACTTAATCTATGATTCATGTTTGCCATTTAAGGTATCATAAACGTATTTTCAGAACAATTTCATGCTGTCGATAAAAGCCGAGCACTACTCACTCGACTTTCGTGGAGACACTTCCATCAGCGATTGGAAATAAAGTCGCTTACAAATAGCGCTGAGAGTTTATGGTTATGGCATTGTTAAGCGCATGGCCCGCCATTCAGGACCGTGGCGGACATTACATGGTTTGCTCGCCAGCTGCCGTTTGCCTACGCTTTTTTAATTAACAATTACGGCATTGAGTTAACAGACATGCCACAAATTAACGTAATAACTAGAAAATTACAGAAATAATATAGTACAAGCACACAACCGCTGCTCACATGTTGACGTGTGGACAGATGCGCAGGTGGACTGCTGAATTCACAAAGGTGGCATGAAATTGAAAAGCACACCCATGTGGGACGCACACCAATGCCATGTATGGCAAAACAAACAAATGGCGGCGCGCCTTGGACCTCGACGACGCATGCATGACGCAGTCGTTCAAGTTAAAGCCAAAGCCATACATTTTAATTACGTTGTTCTTTTACACCTTAACGTGTTGAAATGCCATAAAGACGGGCCAGAATAAACATGCGGCCAATGTAAACGGAACTGAGGAAAAAGGGAGAAAAGCTGAATAAAAATTTTGCGCTCGGCATGTGCAACAATTAAAGTTTCACGACAGCCCAGGCAAAATATTTGCGTGTGTAGTTACAACCACAGGCAGCTCATATTTTGCGGCCAAAGGTGTGGAAGTTCGCTTGGTTGCCCAAAATGCCAGCATTTATTGCCTTGGTGTGCGTGTGTGGGGCAAGTGGCCTGCCTGGTCAATGATACAACCAAAACGTTAATTTCCGTTAGCTGGGGTGTGGATGAGTGTACAAAGCAAAGTGTGCACAGACATGCAAATTTCAATTTAGTGGAAAAGCTTTTTCTTGGTGGCAAATATTTTTTCGGGAGAGAGGGAACATACGGTTTTGGTTGCTGACACGAAGGTCAAAGGCAATGAGAAACTAAAAGTAACACTCCTTCCATCAAACTATACATATGTCAGCAACCGCTAGCAACCGAATTTCTAATTGGACGAAGTGTCACTGATGGCCTCCTTTTGGAAGCTCCACGCCACGCTCCAGCGATTAGTGTGGCCTTGATAGAATTCTGTGGTGCGAGTATTGCTTATATTTTGCGCCTTCAAATAGTCCAAAATCTTTGGCAAGTTGGCCTTGATACCCAGCATGGTGGTGAAAATACTCACACGCTCCTTGTACAGCAGACTCTCGTCGATGATGCGTTTCACAAATTCCACTTCGCCGCCCTCACAGGTCAATTCCTCTGCACTGCCGGTACGCACAGTTTTGGGCGCTGGGCGACGCGTAGGATTGCGTGTTTTGCCTGCAAATGGATTTGGGGAATTCGAATCGAAGAACGGCGGATTGCAGATACAAAAGTGAAACTGCTCTTTAGTGGCATTAGGCGATTCGAAATAACTTTTGAATATTGTGGTCTTGTCCGGTTGCTGATAAACTTCGATGAGCGACTGCAGCTCATTGCGTTCGATATTTTTCTGTGCATATTCTATGTTGATCTCCTTCGATTCCAACGCCAGCATGTGCCATTTGTTCTTCTTGGCGGCCAGCAGTGAGTAAACACACGAAGAGCCGCAGCCTGCAATTTAGCAGCGAACGTTTGTCTCAATAGCAAGCGGTTAATTACCAATTACCTACCGATGTCGATGCCACGCACTGTGTCCAGTTTAAGCGGCTCAAGCAAATCCTCCAGCCAGAGCACATAGTTTAGACGCAACGCCAAAGTTGGCACCAAGCTGCCGGGTGCGAAATCAACCTTCAGATCGAAATATTCAAGCAGCAACATTTTGGCCAACTCACGCAACGCCTGCTCATTGCGAAAATCCACCGATACTTTGCCATTCAGATTCTGCAAAATTAAACAAATTACTGGAAAATAACAAAGGGTTTTTAAAGGCTACACTACTTATTGACATAACTAAAGGCCCAAAAATGTAAATTTGTTTAATTTTTGGAAACAATCGCCGACGTGAAAGCTGTTTACTTCAATAAAAGATGTGCAGCAACTCTTGTTCCGTAAGGGAAGCACTTTAAGATTGATGATTAGTAATTATTTGTTCTCATCGTGGTAGGATTTACAATATAGCTCTGCATAGGACCGGATTGTGGATTTGGGGGACTCCCTTCTCTTCAAGGCAATTGAAGAGGCTGGTAAAGCTGGTAAAGGAGGTACGCATACGCAACCATTTCAGTTTTCTTACCAAATCACACACTTTACGGAAATCCTTGTACTTAATAGCCAGCTTCGTATAGTCGGGCGGTGTGCGCAGCACATTACGCGGATGCATATTGTTTTTTTTCTTATTAATTCGCGTCATTTTGAGCAGCAACAATTTGTTTGGTTTTAGCCGGCTGTATAGTCCCAACGTGACCAGATAAAGGAAAAAAGTAGTGCCGCGCTTTGAACAAATTCTCATATCGAAAATTCCGTATGTATCGATAACACACAGTCGGTGCTGCCACTTAGAGCGGAATTTTGTTCGCACCAAACGCAAATTGCAGCGGATTATTGTGTTTATCAAAATATAATAAATAAATATGTCGGAAACAAGCTCAAAAGAAAACGTGAAGACCGCAATGACCTATATCTGTGGTGGTAAGTTTTACAGAGGACTTAAATTATATGGTTATTGAGTTCCACTATTTTACACGCCGGGGCACATGTGTTTTGAATTTGTTTTTACTGGAAATAAGTATAATATATCTAGTTATACTAATACCTGTGGAAATGTCTTGCAGAGTGCCACCACGAAAATGAAATGCGTCCACGTGATCCCATACGTTGCCGTGAGTGTGGCTACCGCATCATGTACAAAAAGCGCACCAAGCGTCGTAAGTAGCCGCTGGCCACAGTGCTTCTCAAACTGTTCCACTAAATGTGACTTCTTTTGCAGTTGTTGTGTTTGATGCCCGCTAAGCTATACTTGAACGATCTATTTAGGAGCAGCAACTACTGTAGTCTTTAGCTTGTAATTGGATATACATAACTATAGGACCATTGGAAAACTACAAATGTCTTTTTTCTGTATTGGAAAGCGAATCAATAAACTTGATGCAGCCGAAAATACGAACATTATAAAACATATTCACTTTGCTACTTTAACACATTTATCAAGCTTCAAGTATGACCATCATGACCATCAGGGATATATCCATTAAACAGTTGGACTAGTACTTGTGGAAATCTCTTGCAGTGTACATACCATCACGAAAATGCAATGCGTCCAAGAAGCGCTGCCCACAGTGCTTCTCAAAGTGTTCCACCAAATGTTTTGTGTTTAATGCCCGCTAAGTTACATACTTATATGAGCATACTGCTCGGGGGCAGCAACTACTATACTCTTTAGCTTGGAATTGGATATACATAACTATACGACCATTGGAACTAACTTTCTGTGTTGGTAAGCCAATCAATAAATTACTTTATACTTTTATAAAACCTCAAGTATGACAAATTCAAGGATATGTGTATGTGTCCAAATCATATAAATTTCCGATCCCCATGTCAAACATGATCGCTTTGCGATTCCAAGACCTTCTTACTTAATTAAAAAAAAGTCAGCAAAACACGTTGAATTTCATATTTTAAACTAATTATCATTTATTTGAATGTTTCGGAATTATAATGTAAACTAAAAACACTCACAGTAATTGTAATTATTTTATATTTATTACTCATTTACTTTTTGTGTTGCAAGTTCTGCTTAAATAAAATGTAAAGTAATTCTTTAATGTTGTATGTTTTTTTGTCTTCTTTCTTTTAAATGTCTTTTTTCGTCTCAAAAATTTTGTCTAAATGGCTTGTCATCCAAAAATTTACTTAAGATTTTTTGAGTTGAGTTATTCATCTCGTCATTTTGTTCTTTCTTTAGTTTGTAATTAATTTACGTTTAAGTTACCACATTTAGCAAAAACACACTTTTACGCTAAAAATTGTTTATACCTTTATTTATTTTCTTAATATTTCCCCGACACTTTTCAGTCAAATATTTTTGTTCAGTGTGGTAAAAAGTATTTTTGTTTTCTTTGAGTATTCTTATGTTGTGTTCCGATAAAATCATAAATACGACTACACGTACAGTTATATAGTTAATATTTATATAAGTTGCAATATGCAGTTCATTGCAGTGTGTGTGGTGTGGAGGTGTGGTTGGGGGGCGTTGTGGCTGTTGCTCAGCATGGCGGGTAGCCGCAATTTCAAACTAAAACTAAACGTATTTTCATGTTAAAGCTTAAATTAAAAATAATAAGGCAAAAACGTATGAAACGTAGCTGGGATGATTTCATAAATAAAGTATTTATAGCTAAATTTAATTGTAGTGACAATCATAGACGCCCTAAAATGTAATAATAAGTATATATAAAAAATGGCAAAAAACTTAAAATATTAATCGAAGCTTTGAAATGGCAAATTAAAGCTTTTAACTTCACATCAATTTAAAACAAATGGAAATCAATCATCAAAAACATTTGATAAATGCTCATAAAATAGTATGTATACATACTTATATAATTATGATATACAAGGTATGTGCATGCTTGTACATATGTATATTGTTCATGTCTTTGCTTTCAACACTACTATGTGAGTATTCCACAAGCGCATGTACTCGTATTTGTGTGTGGGTGTTCACATACTCGTACATAACCTTGATTGTATAACTAATATAATGAAATTCATTCAAATTATGCGCTAGAGAATTTAAACGATTTTTACAGTATTTCGATTTTTGTTTTGCTTTGTTTTTAAAAAGAGAAATCATATTTCAGGTACATCACAACTTAAAATTTAAAAAAATAATGTGTTTTTATTTTGTTCAAACAATTCCCAATTTGAATGTTCAATGCCTGATAATTGCATTTGTTTCATACATACTACATACATACATACTCGTACATATGTATATGGCAGCAAAAATTTGCTAAGTGAAAAAGTGATTAGACAACGTTGTGAAAACAATTCGCAAGAAGTAACTCAATGAGCCTAACACAGTTGAACAGCGAGCGTCTTCAGTTGTGCATGCTTGAGACGCTTGTGCAATGCCAAACTGTAGTTTTGTGCAAACTGCGCGCCACACTGCCGACAATTGGTGTTGCTCCTTCCGCCATTCGTGCCGCAATGTTTCCAATAACGATGCAGCGCCAAAGAGCCTTTGGTGTGGTAGCTGAAGACCATGCCCCGACCTTGTCCTCCACTGGCATTGCTGCACAGGGCGCAGCTGAGTTTGTGGTGGCCCATGCGATTGAGATATTTGTCTCGTAACTGAGCGATCATTGCCTCGGGTGTGAGGCGTATTTTCTTCGGCTGTGCCTGTTTTCGTGAGGAGCGCGCAGGCTCTACTCCAGCTCCGGCTATGCCTGAAGACGACAATGACGATGATAACGACGATGAGGACAATGTTGTCGGCGGCGGAGGTGTGCCGGGCTTTTTGCTGAAGTCAAGCGGTGCTGCTAAGTATTCCTGCTTGCTGGCCGCATCAGCGAGTAGCGGCAATAGCGTGGCCAGGTGGTTGAGTGATTTGCGTGAGGAGTTGCTTGAGGCATTCATGTTGGGTACCTTCTTAGGACTTTTTCGCATGGGCGCAGCCAAATCCAGTTGGCGCTTAAGCAGAGATGAGGGCTGCGATTTGACAGCCACTGCTGGTGCTGCTACTGGTTGTTGGTGTTGTGCTGGTGGTTGTGGTGGTAGCGGCGTTGATAGCGGCATTGTGGGCGTCTTGGGCGTGATAGTTAATGTGATATCCTCCTTATTACGCAAATACTCAATATACTCTTCAGTCTCGCTCAACAGACGTCGTCGCTTGTTGGGTGAGATTCCGTGCTGACGCTGCTCGTGTTGCTCCCGCTCCCGCTGCTGACCAGTGGTTGTTGCTGTGGGCAGGGCAGCAGCTGCGGCGGCTAACATGAGCGGCGTTTCGGCGGCATAATACTTATTGATAATATCCTTAACATAATTCTGAAATTGTGTGCCAATGCGATTGAGATTCTGATACTCCATTTGTGTGAGAAAGGTTGTGTTGTTGTTGGTGTTGTTGTTATTGTTTGGTGTGTTTGTTGCTGCAGCCACTGCGGTTGCTGCAGCAGCTGCAACAGTGCTTGCTATTGCTGTTACATTCGTGTTGTTCTCCTTGTCATCCTGGCAATGATGATGAACGGCATTTCTTGACGCTTTATTGTTGTTGTTGTTGCTGCTGCTGCTGCTGTTGCGTCCATTTTGGTTGTTGTAATAGTTGCTGTTATTATTGTTGTTGTTGTTGTTGTGATTTGTATTTAGTTTATACGCGGGAGACGATTTAATAAGCTGCGCACGATATTGCTGCTGCTGGTGTTGCTGATTCTCTTGATCCTCATCGTTTTCGCTTTCGATTTTAAGCTTGCGCTTACTGGCGAGCAGTTCGATGGCCGTTTGCTCGTAAGCAGCAGCTTCCAGAAATGCCGTCGCCATCATCGCCTTGGTGTTCTGTGCTTCCTCATCGGCATCAGCAATATGTGGCGTGTTGTTGTTGCTGCTGCTGTTGCTGTTGCGCGACAACTTCATTGGCGACGTCGCCGACATGTTGTACTCGTCGCCCGAATAGGTCGAGGAACTGGCCGATGAGGGTGTGTTCTCATCATCCTCGCCGGTGGAATGCTGGCGGGCACGGATGCCAAACTTCTGTCGCTGTTGTTGCTGCTGGATGTTGCCCATGTTGCTTAGGCTGTGGAGTAGCGCAGCAGCCTCTCGTGTCGTCCATTGCGAAGGCAGTTTATTATTGAACAGGAGTTGATGATTCGCTGGTATTTTCAACTCGTGCACGCCTCCCGCTTTATGAAAATCCTGAGCGACCGAAGCGGTGTTGCGACTAATGGCGTCCATTTTAAGCAGACTGCAAAAGACATAAATGGAAATTGTGGTTTAATAAAATGTAATGGAGTACAATAAGAAGCAGAAATTAATAAAAATTGAAAACACAAAATCCTCTTGATACAAATTAACATCTAAGGTAACAATATAACGAAAAAATATGCCACTTGGAAAAACAAACACAGTATTTTTCGTGTAAAAAAATGCAACGAATAATACGGTTTAGTAAACGGAAAAAATTTGCAAGGATACACATGAAATGTATTTGATTTAAGTAGAAATTAAATCAAAAACGTAAGTTTCGAAGAAAGTAAAAGGACGCAAGCAAACAACAAACTGAAGCAACACACATACAAATGTTTCCGTTTAAAAGAAAAGTACAAAATCAAATGGGACAAAAATGAATAAAGTAGGCAAACAAGACAATTTTCAGATGGAAACTCAATGGCAAATACCGCGCATAGTCCTCCGGATCGCTGCCATCGGCCTCAAGATATTGAAACAATCGTTCTGAGCCGCGTTTTTGTGCGGCGGCATTCGGCAGGCCGCCGGTGAGCAGATCATGCGGTGGTATCAAGGAACCGTTGGCACTCAAACGCCAACCTACCATCGATGTCGGATTCACAATGATCTCCTGCAGGGGGCCACCGGTAATGTTGCCGACACCGGTGCCGGTGGCGTTGCCGCCACCATCATTGGTGCTTGTGGTCGTATAGATGGTCACGGCACCACCGCCGGCATTTCCAACGGTATTGCTGGTGCCGCTCGAGGTATTGCTAAAGGTTTTCAGTTAACGAAGACAGACATCATCGCAGAGCATCAGAGAGTGGAACGCACAAAGAGATGGGAGAACAAGAACGAGGAGTGGTCTAGTTAGCTGGTTGCTCGCTGAGTGAATTGTTTGTGTGTGAGTGTGTTACTGTTTTTGGTTTGGTATTTTGTTTTTGGGAGGGATCTGAAAACGTTACCCAAAAGCGTTGCCGGCATTGTGGAACGTATTCAGTTGATTGTTGGCTACCAAAGTGTTGCCAATGGTGCGCAATACATTGAGATTATTATTATGCGTTGAATTGTTAGTCGAGCTGTTGTTGTTATTGTTGTTGCTATTGTTGCGGGCCGGGCGATTGTCGTGCGGACTGCAAGTTTTGGATTAAGAGAGTGGATGGTGGAAGGTATTGATAGAAAGTGAGTATGGTTAGTAATTGAGGCAATAAGCAGTAGGACTAGATGATATCGAGAGATTAATAATAAGCACCAGAGAAAATCAGACTACATATATAGTAAGTAGAACGACTACATATGTATATGTTCATATGTGTAGGCTCGACAAAATTCTGCATTATAGCACAAAAGCTCTATACTACTTATATATATATCTAAAATTTTGAGGCATATTGACCGACCTCTAATGTTTTCTTATATATTAGCGGACCTCAACTAGTTTCTAGGCAATAACAGTAAGTCAGACGAGTTGAGAGAGAGGTTGGAATTCTATGGGCTTAAGACGTGCCCAATCCCTCACATAAAAGGTTTGTATGGACCCATTATACCTCTAGTCCCCGTGCTCTTTGCTTAAGAATCTAATAGGATACTTACTGCACATCACTCATGTGCGCCTGGAACTCTTCCTGGGTGTCCGCCAGATAGGAGCACTTGCTGCAGGCGCGCTTATTGTGCACCTTAAGAACATGTGTGGCTAGGCGCTCGGAGCGCGCCGCCTTGTAATCGCACAGCAGACAAACGAAGGGCTTTGTATGCGTATTTAGATGACGCTTAAGGCCCCACTTGTCAGCCCCAGACCAGGGACAATAGCAGCAGGTGAAGCGCTTCTCTCGTTTGGGCTTCAGCAGACCCGATCCATTGCCGTTGTTGCCATTATTCGAGCTCGAGCTGGACGCAACCGGCGCAGCCACTGTGTTCGCCATAACAACACCTCCCGCACCTACATGTAGTGGCAGCACGGTGCCATCGTCTAGTTTCTCCTGCTTGAGCTGCGTCAACGGCATATCTGCTGCCGAGGCTACTGCTTCAATGGTCTCCACAATGCTCATGCTGCTCGAGGGTATGGTGGGATGACGTTGGGCTTCCAGGAAGGCATTGTCAATGTTCACATTGGCCGGATTGATGGTCACGTTGCCCCGACCGCCCGAATGATGCGAACCACCGCCTCCGCTGCCTGCAGGCACATGACGTCGCGTCTTGTTGATGTCGTACTGTAGTTCGCGATGCATGCGCAGGAAATGCTTTTTCACATGATCGGCTCGATTGAATTGCTTGAGGCAGGCATAACACTGGAAGGGCTTCTCGTCCTTGTGTATATTTTCGTGGCGCGTGTACAGATCTCGCCGATCTGTTGAGTAGGGACAGTGGGTGCAGGCATAGCGTTTCTGTATGTGCACTCCATTGGCGGCAGCGGCGGCCTGCGCCTGCGCGGACTTCTTGCGACTGCCGCCTCCGCTGGAGCTACTGCTGCCGCCGCTGCTGCTGGTGCTGGGCACCCCCACATTATTGTTGCTGGACGAGGTGGGCGTGGACTGGACCAGATTCTGAGCAGCCGCATTCGCCGAGGTAGAGGGGCTGGCATAGATTAGCTCGCTGCCGGTTGTGGGATGATGCTCCTGACGATGCTTTCTGAAAATCATATGGAAATTAGAAAAGCGTTAGTAAAGGAAGCCCCACAAATTACGATCCATCTATTTGATCACCCACTTATTAGATCCAACATCATTTGAAATTTTCTGTGTTTTTATGTGTGACAATATTTCTACCACTACTAATTAGCAGGTATCAGGAATTGTCTGATAAAAGCAATTAATAACTGCAAATATTTTTCATTGTAAAAAGATTGACAACTCTATTTCATTTCGTATTTTCTTTAAAAGCTGAAGTTATTCCTGAACTTATTAAAGCTATTAATTAGTTTAAAAAATTGAAGAATTTGTCAATATATTTCTGAAGTATGTATGTATATATGCAAATATGCATTTCCCATTCATTATTTTATTCAATTTAGAATCTTTTGTATACATATGTATAGAAAAATCGCTATCCTCTTAATTAACTTTTTAGATAATTTGCGACCTTGCTTCCAAAATATGCTACTACTTAAGAATTGAAGCATTGAAGTAGACAACATTTGACTTACTTGGACTTGGGCGTGCTGCTCTGATGCTGTTGTTGTTGCTGTTGTTGTTGCTGCTGCTGTTGTTGTTGTTGCTGATTGGTCGCATAGCTCTGGAGCTTGCCGCCCGTCGTCCATTGGACTAGTTGGGGCTGTTGTTCGGCCCCGGTACCGTCTTGCGCCCAACGTTGTTGTTGCTCGCCCGCCTTCTGAATGGCCTGCTGGGTGGTGAGCAGAGTACCCGCCTGACCAGCTGCGAAGCCGTTCTGCATGAGCGCGGCCAATCCAAAGGCTGTGCTTAGGTGATCCTCTGACTTGAAGCTGCCCACAGCAGCGACACTGGGAGCTGCCACGATAGAGCCTCCGGCTCCACTTGCTGTGACTACAACGGAGTTTCCAGCATCCGGCTGTTGTTGTTGCTGCTGCTGTTGCTGTTGTTGGATTACATTGGCCTGTGTGGTAACCACGTTGCTACCCCCGTTGCCGCCCGCTCCGCCAGTGCTGCCACCTCCAGAAGCCGCATTATGTTCATATTCAATGCTGGGGGCCGCAGAGCGATCAATTTGTTGCTGCAGAAATGGGAAAAATTGAGGGCTTGAGGTCATGTTTCTCTATCTATTTCTTCTTCAGCTAGTACTTACCAGATTTGTGAAGGAGCGCTGCTCGCCCTCAGGCACCGCTGTCGGACCACTGGTGGCCACTTGGGCCACCGGCGTACCGAGCGTATGCAAACCGTTGCCGGTCTCCTCGCCGTACAGTTTACGTGTGATTTCCTTGAACATATCTTCATATGTCGCCTCAACATTTGAGGACTGTGAGCTCGTCGCTTGAGAGCTGGGTGGGATTAGTGTTGCCATTGCTCCGGCTGTTTGGGGGTTGATTGCGGGCGCGTTGCTATAGAATTGCAGCCACTACTTCTCTCGCTTTTGCCTCTACGTGAGCGCTTTGAATGCTGCAAAGTAAAGCAAAGATAAACAAGAGAATGTAAAGTCAAGTTTGACAAATAAATACTTTGGAAAAGAGATAATCAGAGAGAGAGAGAGAGGGAGAGAGAGCGCGAAATTTAAGTTAGTCAAGGTGTTTAACGCACATCCGGCAAATTGCCGAAGCCTCAAACGATGTCTTTTCTGAGAATCGCGCGCTGACACACGAACCCAAACTGGCTTGGGCGCTTGCGTGGGGGGCTTCGGTTTCACCGACATCGTCAAAGTCGTCGTCGTCGTCGTCGTTACTGTCGTCTTTAGCAGCATCAGCTGAGTCAGCACAGATTTTGAGCGGGCTTTTTGTTTATGGGATTTTATTGTTTGTGTAGCCGCAGCTCACCCGACAAAAAATTCACAAGCACACAAAATATGCTTTTGGAATTTCAGTTCCGACTTCGATGCGAAAAATGGGGAAGCTTACAAGTATAAAGATAGGAATCAACAATTTGAGTCTGATCTTGATTTTTGTAGCTTTGTTTCCAACACTTAATCAAAAATAAATATGCAGTTCAAATTTGAAAATATTTTCATCAATTCAAACTCTGTGTTTTTGTCGCCGCCCATTTTTTGTTTAGTTTGGATATTTGCGACCTAAACTCAGGCCCAGGCTTGGCGCACAACGTCTTTTTTGCTGCATAAATTAATAAATTTACCACAGCGGCGACAGCAACAACAACGATGCGCTGACGTGCCCAGCAACAGTACCACCAATAATAAGAACAACAACGGGGGCAGGCACTCAAAAACCCATAGAGCAAGCGCACACCCAATTCTTGGCGCATCGTAAAGACGCAAGACAAATTGTCAGCGGCAACAACAGAGAAATAAAACAACAACAACAAGAAACTGTTGCCCAAAGCACACACATACTCTCAAATGTTGTGCATTTTGGCGGCACTTTTGTTGGCCAATTTTTGGTTGCCTTAGCTGCAGTGGGTGGTTTGGTTGTTTGTCCACATGTTGCTGCGACCCCCTTGGACTTTTGGACTGGGGGCACAAAAGTTTTGCCACAGTGTGGCAGCAACAACTAAAGTTGCTGACCAATTGTTATTATTGTTGTTGTTGATGTTGTTGTAGCTCACCCACGCCACACCAAATCCGTAGCAGAGTGGGAGCCAAGACCCCACAGACCCGTACCCCATTGTGAGCGTTGTTGTTGTTGTTTGTATTTTTTAACGCTGTTTCTTTAGCTTCGCTTTGCCTGCCTGTACGCCCTCCCGCCTGTCTCCCGTCCTACCTCCCCGCCGCCTGTTTGCCAGCTTTTAGAGTTCATATTTCGTATTTGAGTTTTGCATATTTGATTTTATGCTTCGTGTGCTTTTTGCACAAGAGTTGGATGTTGTTGTTGTTGTGGTGGTGGTGGTGGTGCTTGTAGTGTGGCTATGGCCGTCAATGCGGTATGGGGGCGTTGTTTTTGTTTGCTTTTTGCCTTTTGCGGCTTTTGCTTCGGTTTGTTGGGTCTGTCTGCCAACCCAGCTCCATACACCCCCCCACCCTCCCAGCTCTCCACCAACACCTCTCGATCCGAGTAAGAGTCAGAGACTGCGTGTGGTTTTTGAAGCGAAGGGCATTTATTGTTCAAGCGGGAGTTGTAGTTGGTGCTGTTGCTTTTATTATTTTTAGTGGTGCTTGACTTTGACTGCATTCAAGATCAAGTCATGTACATAGATATAGTATAGTATTACTGTAGCCTTCCAGTTCGAATAGGCGACATGGATTTTCGAAAAGTAAGTAACGAAAGTTACAATTAGATGCAAATACAGGTTATATAGTATGTCAATATTCCTATAACATATTCTTTAAAAAAACGTTGACATAAAAATTACATTCGATATCTTCTTACAACTGAAAAACACAAATAGCATTTTATCAAAAGAAAGCAGATAACATTATTCTAAATGATCCTCTTTGAAACAGAGCCCGTGATACATTGATCGATAATAGCCCCGATGGGCAAGGGCATGCAAAACTCTTTTTCATGTGCATAGAGTACATACGAGTACATAGTACATATGTTTCCTTCTGTACTTACATACATACTATATACTTACAAATGTACATCAAGCAACAACAAAAACAAAAGCCACCCACCCACGTGTGTGGGTGTTGACAATGAGACACGGGTGCTACCATCGAATGGCTTGGCACAGAGTGGAGTGGCGTGTCATGGAGGCCACAGGCGGCGGCTACAACAACATCCGCTTCGCTAATGGCACACAGTAATAACAACAGCAACAACAGCGGCGACTGCGGCGTAAAACGGGCGCGTCAGTGAGTGGGCTGAAAATGGGCGCAACAGCCGCTGTCGCAGAAAACAACAACAGTAACAACCAAATCAATTTACAACAACTCTACATCGCACATCAGAACGATCAGCGACGGCTGTATGTGTATGTGTGGGTGTGCAAAAAAAAAACTACAGAAAAAGCAGAGACGCCGCCGCAATGACAACGCAATTTGGGGGAGTCAACAACGATGTGTCGAGAAAATGAAAGAGAACAAGAGAGAGGGAGAGCGCCAAAACGCGAAACCGGTTGGCAGCTGAAAAAATGCCGGTTGGGGGAGCACCGCGTGCTGTTGTTGTGCCTGCTTCTGATATTGTTTTTGTATTGCTGCTGTAATATTTATACATAAGAGCAAGAGCGTCTTTCCGATCGCCACACATGCGTCTCTCCCCTAAAGAGGTATGGGTGCCAACAAGCAGCTGCTTTCGTTTTATGTTCTGTGATCGCAGCTATTGGAAATTTTTGAGCGGCTGCAAAAAAAAAAACGCTTTGGCGCAGTGGGTTAATTGTTTGGGGTATTCTGTTTCCATCAAGAGAAGAAGCTCAACCAACATCATTTTAAGGATATGTGGAAACCATATAGCGTAGCGGCGTTCCAAAACAAATGACACTTCATTTCTCCAAATTGAAAATTTGCAATACAAAATTTTAAACAAAGCAACGAATCTTGTGAATCAAGCCAAGGAATCATATGTAACAATATGAAATTAATTTTGTGACTATTTCAATGCACCTAGTATATATAAAATATATATTTATATTTATATACTTTTATACATGCTTTTTTATGATGGCTGTTTACTGTAGGTATTTGTTGTCGTTGCCATAATTGTTGCGTGCTATTAATGGACCATCATCAGCTAACCAGAGTCGATCGAAATGGGTCGCAAGTTGGTGGTAGATTTTTACATTTTATTTGGGAGGGGTGGGAGGCATGACAAGGTATTGGCTGCGGGTGTACGTCAAAGCGCAAATTACTAAGCACAGGCAGACAGATATTTGCATGTATGTGTGTGTCTGTATGTATGTACACATACATATATTTGTGTGTGTAGTTAAATACACATTTTTTAACACCCGTGGGCTGGTCCGACCTGGCAGCTCAGGGTGAGCCACAACATTATTTGTGCGCTTTGACTTGGTTGCTGTTATTGCTTTTGCGCTGCTGCGGTGAAAGGCCAGGCAGCGGACGAGGTAGACAAGGAACGCTAATGACATGTTAACGCCAGCTAGCCAGGCCGCAATCATCTGTGCCGTCGCCATCACCAATCGACGCCGCCTCACGCAGTTATTAAAAAACATTTTCGCGTATGTGGCACTGGGACAAGGGAGCGAACATATGTACATACATATGTAAATACGTATGTATGTATATACATACACATATAAAATAAATGGTTTAAGCTTGACCGAGAACGAACGGTTAATAATGTCGAATTGTGATATTTGCAGGAAAGTAAATTTCAAATATAATGGTAATTCGACTTTGCAATATCTAATAATTCTTTGAAGTGGCAAATTTTTTGTTCTATGCGCTCTACTATTATTAAGAACAAAATGGTCAACGGCAGGGATTTTCTAGTTACTATTCATTCGAATTAGGTTTCAATCTATATAATATTAATAAGATAATTGTATTATAGTTAAAAATAATATTAACTCGGGTCGACAACATATATTTGCTCACTCAATAAAATAAAAATTATTAAAATGAAAATATGTTTGTTTACAACTTCAACCACTGTGCAGCAATCGCGCCATAAACAACCAGCCACAAAAGTAACAACAACCACTACACGACAGCCTAAGAGGGTGGGTGGTTCGACTGACCATAGTCGAATGGTGGTGACCACCGCAGCACTAGCAACAACAACACTGAACCACAACATAAAATCTTGAACTTTATGGCGCGCCAAATTAACAACAAATATCAAATGTTTGGCTCTCTCCTTCACTTATTTATAAGTTCGCGCTCTCACGCCCACGCGGGCGCAGACGCAGCATCGTCCCAAGAAGAGAAGAGATGAGAGTGTGTAAAGAGCGGCGCATGCGTGTGTGGGCTGTGTTTGCTGTTGCATTAACATTGCTGCTGCTGCTGTTGTTGTTGTTGCTGTCGCCTGCTGCGTGGGTCAAATTTAAAGGCGTAGCTGCTGGGGGTGAAGCTTTTTTGCATAAAATATTGATGCTGATGATGATGGTTTGGTAAACAAAACAGATAATGTACAAAACTGAAAAAACAGCAGCAACAACAACATATTGTATGTATGCGTTATTTTAAATATGCAGCAAAGTTTATGAGCGCGACAAGACGTCAGGCGATCGCGTCGGCTACAAGCCTATGTACATATAAATATACATATGTAGGTATGTGAATGTATCCACATATACTTTTTTGCTGCCATGAGCGGCAGATGTGTTAAACAAACTGGTGAAGACGCCACCACCATCGTCTTCGCTGGTAAACTTGTAAGCTGGGAATCAAGGTGCGGGCGGTGGGGCCTGTCTGAAAACGTTGCTTATATGGGCGGCAGGTGGTAATTTTTGTGGCCTGGTCTGGCAAGGCAAGGCAAGGCAGCTGCTGCTGTTGTTATTGCTTCTCTGGTATTTTTTTTTTTTTTTTTTTTTTGTGCATTTTGGTGTCTTCTTTGAGTTTGGATTCAGGCAGCCAGACAAAGCAATTTGCTTGGCACGAACGAAGCTGCGACCCAAAAGCTGGTTTCTTTATTTATTTATTTAAGTTTTGTTGTTGTATTTTTTGGGTGGTAGGTAGCGTGGGGCCACCATTTGTTGGCTGTTTTGGAAAGGCATCCAAAAATTTGGACCCTTGTGGGCGTTCAAAGAGCGCCACCAACAGCAACAGAAACAGTCACAACAACAACCAGCGTCTTCTTCAAGGGCAAACGTCTGTCTTGTTTGTCTGCCTGTCCGTCAGTCAGTTAGTTCAGCAGTCAGTCGAGCAGTCGGACAGCTCGCTATCCATTGAGACCGTCATATTCCATTAAACGTTTCTGCTGCAGCTTTTTGGCAGCTGTTGGCAGGTGCGCGCCCTCTTAAATGAATGCCAGCAGCCAAAGACGGCGACAGCAGCAGCAGCAGCAGCAGCAGCAGCAACAACAACTACAACAACAGAAACAGCAATTCGACCCAAAATGCAGGCAGGCGTAGGCATATGCCAAGAAAATGGCGACGATGTCGACTAAGCGGCGTCCGTCTGTAAGTATGTATTTACTTCTGGATGTATGTATGTAAGTGTGTGTGTGGCGGCTCACGCACCCTCCTTTCCGGCCAATGCTGCTCCTTTTTCTTATGAAATCTTTGCTTCTCTGCTTTAGTCCTGTGCAACATGTGCTTTCGTCCTGGCCGATTGACTGCCAGCCAGCCAGCATGCCTGCCTGCCTGGGGTAGCAATTTCATCGTTGCACATGTTGCCGTTTGGTTTTCTTTTTAGGGGAGGGTTTTGAAGAGGATCGGAGCAGCGCAAACGCAACCTGCCAGACGAACACGCGGCTTTAGGGTTGCCAGGGTGTGTACTGCTGGACAGGTTGCAGGTTGGGCAGCTGCCCAACTAAAGAGAGAGGGAAAAAGGGGCAGCAGCCTGTTGCCGAGATGATGCGCTCTAGGGGTTGACACACTGGGAGGGTATGAAGAAAAGGCCAGTGAGTTATTTGTCAATTAAAGTGACTCAGAATAATTGTAGCTGAGGCAGTCTAGTGATTTACAGGCTCCTCACAGAACACAATATTGTTTCTAAATAAAGTCAAATAATAAATTGATCACATACTTTCTTACATACATTCTTAACTCACAGTGCTGTGAATTAGTTTTGATTTGTCTAATATCTGTTCTGATATGGAAATAACTAGTAGTTTTGAGATCGCGATTGAAGTGGGTTGAGAAAGACGCCGTCACATAAAGTTGCTTTGCTTCTCATTACATTTATTATTATTTTTGCTTACTATTTTTTACAAGGGAGCTACAAGTAGAAAGGGAATATGAGGTGCAGATGAACGGAAAGTATTTGTAATCCTTAGCTATGATATTTGAAGCTTATTAAAAACTTCCACCCATAAATTGAAAATATGTCCATGAATCATTCAATATATTTGGTATATACTAGACTATGCTGCTAATGAAGCAAGTTCAACAAATTTTGAAGAAATGTGGCAATGTGACTTAGCTAGCCCACAAATCAGAGTTATACAGGCAGGGGTATAGCCCTGCAGAGCTAACGATCAGTTGGGCTCACCAACTCGCGTCGTCAGCAAAAAGCATTGAAGTGTAGTTTGTTTCTTTGCAGCTCTTCTCCTTCTCGTCGTCTTCCTCTTCTCCTCATCCTCCTCCTCCTCCTCCTACCCATTTGGGTTATCATATATACACCGTATTTCCAAGAAACCACCTACCTACACACAAGAAATGCCAGGCCGACGACGGGCCTGCCTACCCTACCACATATAGACAGACAGACATACAAACATACATCCATATGTACATACATACATATACAGACAAATCATACCCAACCCAAAACCCAACACCAACCAAACCACGCTGAAATGTTGACGCTGGACGCCTCTTAAAAATAACAACAACAACAGCAACAGAAATCACACACAGAGCCGAGCCATAATGAAATTTCACAACAACCTTCAGCACTCGTCGCCCCGATTTTTTTTTTTTGTTTTTTTTTTTTGGGCCGTACTCGGAGTTGTTGTCGTTGACGTCGTCACTGTTGAATATTGAAAAACGGCTGAGAGTTGAGAGCTCAGCCGGCGGTTTCGATTAGGCAAATTGTAGTAGGAGGCGGTGGTGGCAGCGGCCTGAGCCCTGGGCATTTAGAACGAAGCAGCGCGACGCAGATAATGATGATCACAAAGCAGAAAGCGAATTGAAGATAGCGACCCGTTTCATGTTTTGGGCCATGCCAGTAACAAAAGGCCACTCTCAACCAAAAAAAAGGGAAAATAAAAATAAAACACAAAAGTTCCCCTACCCAAGCCCAACCCAGCAGCCCAGCTGAACGGAAAGAGTTTGAAGATCGTCGGCCCAAATAAAATGAAATCCTACGCAATGGGGTGGCGGCTACGATCTCTTTTCTGGGGTCTGGGGACTGCCACTGCCTTTGCAAAGGGGACAACGATGAGGCTGCAGGTAAAAAGTAAAAACCTTGAAAGCAGCAAACAAACAGCTGCTGTTGTTGCTGCTGCTGCTGTTTCTGCCGCTTCTGCTGGCCCAAAACAGGTAAAGCCAAAGGTGTGCAGGTAACCGACCGTCTTACTGACTAACGGGCTGCGCAGTCGTCGAGAGTCGTCAGCGAAACGCGCTGTAACACAGGAAATTCCTATGTGATTTTTGGCGAGATTGCCACCGCACCACACCACATCGACTGGGGTCGATTGTCGCTAGTACAACCCTCGAAGTTGCGCACAATAGCACCAGTAGCAGCAGCAGGTACCCTGTCTGAATGATCGACCGACCGACCGACCGACCAACTATGTGTTGTGTTTGTGCATGTATGTGCTGCCTCTTTCTGCAAGCCACCCTAAAAAGAATTGCTGTACATTGCAGCCGCCACTGGCACCGCCAACGTTGGCCGTCGATCGGCGACGGGAAGTGCGTAATTTAGTTTTGAAGTTGCGTTTTGGGGTCGGTCGCTTTAGTTCATGGGAACTTGAACTTTGAGGGGAGTGTGTGTAGCTCTTTTTTTGCGTGGGTTGGGCAGATGTCGGAATGGTGTGTCGCCAACAAAGATAATATCGCCCATGAATAATAGAGCTACCAATTGAAATGACAACCCTGTACAAAGCACGACCAACAAACCCCTGCAACAATATTGAAAGCCCATTCATGCTGAAGGAGCACACATGTAGATAAGGAATGAAGACATTTGCGAAAAGTGTAGAAATTACTAATATATGCTTAGTTCCTTGGTTTTGTTTTAAATTGAAAACAGTTATTTACAATTTTGAATTTAATTTGATTGATTTTAGGGTGAAATGGAAGTTATTACAAATAGATAAAAAAAAAACTATTTTCTTACATATGTAAATACATATGTAAATATTTTGCAAGTCTCCGCCCACTTTTTTATATGTATATGTATAAAGTAACATTACGAGTATGTACGTGTGATGGAGATATGTAAAACAAGTCTTACATCTATAAGCCTCTACAGCCCCAGTTTTGAATTTACTAGCATCACCTTAATTTTATAATACTCCTGGTTTTTTATTTGTATTCTTTTTTGGTTAGCGTATAATAACATTATGAGGGAACATTTGTGGGGGCGTCTGCGCCAACGAACTGAGCGGGCGAACAGCGACAACGACAGCGACTGAACAAACGGAAAATTATTGCGGCGCGCAAAAGTCAGTGGGTGGGTGTATCTACAAATTCGTAAGAAGCGACAAAGGCAGGCAGATGGCGGGCAGCAAAATGTTGAGCCAAAGTGCAGGCAGGCAGAAGTTTTAATAAATAAATAGCAGGAGGGAGGGTGTTGTTTCTGTGTGTGTGTGAAATTGTGCGAGGAGTAGATGGCAAAAGACGCGGGCCCTGTTTAGGCATCGGATGCCAAAATAAAGTGGAAACCTAAAAAAATACACATTTGAAACAGCAGGCGGCGTCGGTCAGTCGCGTCAATGGCAGCAGACAAGAGTGAGATAAAGAGGAAGAGAGAGGGCGAGCATGCGAGGCGGCAATTAAAGAGCGGGCCGAGAGCACTCAGACGGACATGTGACAAAGCCAAAGCGAAATAAATAGGGTCCGTCTGGTGGTGTTTGGTGGTGCTTGTCGGGGACCGCCTGCTGCCCCGACGACGACGACAACCAAGGCAGGCAAGATTTAAAAGCATACATTGATACATACATATGTATGCGCTATGTGCATATGTATGCATGTATATATGTATGTCACCCACTCACGTTTGTGTATGCGTGTGTGTGTATGTGAGGGCGTAACGACGAGTCGCGCATTAGTCAAATAGCCTTTGGTTGGGTCACGAAACATGACGCGCCATCGACATCGGCAGTAGGAGAAAGAAAGTAGGATAATGCATGGATTGCCATGCAGTAGGGTTGTCAGGTCTCTGCGGTATTCAGGAATCTACAAGTGTGTATGCAGACACAAACGTCCAACAGTTTCCGCCCCACAAAAGAAGCAACGAAAGCAGGCAATAAAGAGGGAGAAAATAATATTGGGTTTTCGAAAAAAAGACGATTCCGGCGGCGGTTGAGGCACCACACGCAAGCTGCAGCCCGAGGAGCATTTTGCTTTGGCATGCCATGGTTTTATGCCACCGCGCGCCGAGATGTTGTTGTGGTGGTGGTGGGTTTCATTTTGTGCCCCTCGTGGTACCAAGCGAGGGAGGGCGACTTGTTTTGTAGCTGCGTTTTGTGTGTTGGCATCTTTTATTGTTGTTGTTGTAGTGTTGGCAGAGCCAGGCCAGGCACTGAAAAGGGGTGCCGTCATGCCCAGAGTGCTTGGGTTTTTGGGTGTGTATGTATGTATGTGTATGTGTGGGCTACGTTTGTAGTGCGTTTTTTTGGGCGTTGGAGTGGCTGTCTGCTTTTTTGTACATAATTGGAAATTGGGTAACCGGTTTCGATTTTTGTGAGCTGCCGTTGCTGACTACCTGTGGGCTATGACATGGCCTTCGAAGTGGGATTTGCGTTAGTGGATCTTTAAACGTAATTGCGTTGGGGCCTTATGGAACTAGCTGGATGCAAATCGTATTCCTAAACTGACTGCAATTACTTGTAAAAGGCCAACAACATTTAAATGGTAGTGCAAAATTGATTCTTGCGGAGGGCTTAACTTAAAGGACACTTGTTCGATTTAACTCAATGTTTATCACCGAATAGGCAACACTTTTTAATTTGCCATTTATATTGCATCTTTCTGGCAATGTTCCCTATTAGGACAGTAACGGCACTTTCTTCGATACTAAGTACTGTTGAAAGTATGGCAGCGCCACAATACAATTCCTTTTCGATGGGCAAACATTGCACTAATATAGAGAACACCAACATGCATACAAGCACAAATATACAAATATGTGAGCATACAAATGTCGTCCATGTTTTAAATTTCAATACCATTACATCGCAATGCAGACCCTGCCGTTACACACACACACACGCACACACATAGCACGCACAACTTCTAATAATGTACTTACAAAAATATAAATTATATTAATATGTACCTTTGTTGCTGTTGCAATTTTTGTCTCCACCTGCGAGCACCCTTAGGCCATTGCTATGTTTTGCAGAGCCGGCACCTATGCCCCAGGCGCTATTTTTTTTATTGCAGTACGTGCGCACAGTTTGTCACTTTAGTAATATCAATTTGTTATTAATAGTGTTGTACACAATTAATAATACAACAATTTGTTAACCAATGCAATAAAACAATGGCCAAAGATTTTGGCAAATAACTTTACACGCGTCGCACAGAATATTTTTGTTGCTGTTTGAGTTACGCGCGAGAACGAAACACGACCGCACGACACAAGAAATTCCAACAGACTGCGCGGACCAGCGACAACAAAACGATGACGCAGCTGCTATTGCTGCTGTTGTTGTTGTATTAGCTGCCGCTACTGCTGCCGATGGATGGAAAAACGAAACAAAACGAAGGGAAAGGAAACGCACAAAGCAGCGCAGCCGGCCACCTTACACAGCGAATGATCGTACAAAAGAGAAATTGCAACAAACAAGCGTCGGTGGCAAGGCAAGCCACCCGCTCATTCACGTTTTTTTTGTGTTGGCCGCCAACGCAGAGAGCGAAACAAAAACGAGAGATAGAGAGAGACTGTTTCGAAGAGAACTGCATGTATCCGCGCGTGTGTGTGTATGTTTGGTTGCCGCCGCCGCCGCTTGTTGCGTAGGGTGGCTCTGTTTTACTTTTGGGTAG
Organism: Scaptodrosophila lebanonensis; assembly: GCF_003285725.1. Lineage (NCBI taxonomy): Eukaryota > Metazoa > Arthropoda > Insecta > Diptera > Drosophilidae > Scaptodrosophila > Scaptodrosophila lebanonensis. Next base: position 973,701 of record NW_022060529.1, read on the forward strand.
AATATTTTTTGGGCAAAGTGGATGAGGCGGTGGTAAAGCGAAAGAGCGGCCGCGGCTGCGCAGAAGCAGGTCAGTTTCAGCTACGTGGGAGCGGTGGCGCGGCGTCGCACAGTGGGAAAAATGAGCATAACTCCATAATTATGTATCAGCTTGTGTAGGCTCCCTTAACATATATTTTTATTTCTTTAAAACGAATAGGATTTTAATGCAAATTTATTTTTCTATCACAGGAACAGTTAACTTTAAATAAACAGTTAACTTTAAATAAACGAAATAATAACATGGCTGTAAAAAGGATTACAATTACGTTGCCACATCCTAAGCATTCCTCATTGTGGACTGAATTATCCATCAAATTTTGGGAGTTACCACTTTGGAGTCGTAATTCATTTTCATATCAAGCTATTGGAAACAGCTTTTTGTCACGGAGAAACGTTATTGCGAACCACTGTGCGGCGGCTCAACTTGATTTTGTTTCGTAGCTGCTGCGCGTTTTTTTTAGCGGCATCGGTCGGTGGTCGTTCGTTTGGTAATGATCTTCGGGTATGTGGGTTGTTGTTGGCGGCGGCAGAGTTGCTTCGCTGTTCATTAGCGAGCGCGGCATTTTGGGTTTTGTTATGTGCTACACACATATAAACATATCTGTATGGGTGTGTGTATATAGAAACTTAAGGCCCAAAGGAGGGTGCTGATACATGGCCCAGGTAGGTAGGTACTTTGATAGATAAGGTGAGGTCGCCAGGTAAATTGGTCTTTGGGTGGCGCTGCTTTTAGCTTGATCACAAGACTTTAATTAAAGCTGGGATGTACTTGAAAACCTAACTTAACCTTTCAACAATAAACTTTGCTTATCGTGAGTCATGCGGGAAAGACCAGAGCGTCACTTATAGAGCTGTCATTAAAAATATGTACCTGTGCAGCGGCATTAAAACGCAACAACGCATGCGATGACTACGACAGCAACAACAAGAACAGCAGCGACAACAACAAATCAATGAAATTGAAAGTTAAACTGAATCAATGGCTGGAAATCAACGACTGCTCGCGCTAGTGCAACATTTTGCAGTACCTCCACCTCTTCCTCTTTTGCTGCTTCTTTCTCGTTTTGCCTTCGCAACATTATGAGCCATCAACTGGCAGCTCGCCGGTGGGTGGGTGGAGGGTGATGTGCAAGAGTCTTGTGATGGCTGACGCAAACACTCATAATGTGATTTCCCGCTTAGGTCGACCCGACAATGCCCTTTACATTTCCATACATATATAAATATAGTATTACTTAATCAGATACTTATATAAATATACATACATATGTATGTATATTAAGTCGATTAAATTAAAAGCAAAACTAAATTGATTTTACGAGTACCTATAACTGTAAAAAACTGATCAACACAGTTAAATATATCGAAACAAAACCTCCAGAAAGAACACCAACAAGACTTTATGTAGTCTCCTTCCAAGTCATTCTAGAAAGGCAAAGAGACCTCATATGTGCAGCGCAACGCAAAACAGGTTACCCATTGAAATGGAGCACCCTACTTTAGCTTCATTGCCACTCGATCTCGCTGTCGAACGTCAGATTCGTGTGCAAGAGCAAAAGGAGCAGAGCGAACCGGTTTCCAGCAGCCGACCAACATGTGGGCCACTGGCTAGCCAAGGAAAGCCGCCGGCGCACCACCAACAAAAACCACAGCGATCGGAAAGCAAATGCAGCAACAGCTGCCGAGCAATGGAACGTCTTGGAAATCTTTGCCGGATGTCTGCCACTGACCAAGTCCAAGACTCATCCTTGGACATCACTCTTATGATATAACAAAAGCTGCATAATGAGTAAGCCAATTACAAAATCCCCGTACACATGGCTTCGAGAAACAAAACAGAAAGAAACCTGTTGCCTTGGAAGCCCTTCTTTGGTGGGAGAAAGTGTTGTGGGGCCCTATATAGGGCTTCATTTGGGCGCCAGCTCAAAAGTCCTAAGAGCAGGGGACCTGCGATTTACTTTTCGCTGCACTTCGACACGTCTCATTTAACAAAATGCAGACAGAGCTCTCCCACTTCTATTCACATGTAAAATCGTGTAATCACATGTGAAGCAACAAACCAACCACTGTGGGGTGGTTCCACATGCCCTCACTCGCTCTCGTTCAACATGGCGGCGCGTCGGCGTCGCCGTCAAATTCTCGTAAACTGATGTGGGACCGGCCACGCATGCGCAATGCTTGCGATCGCTTGGCACGGTTGCGCGTGGGCGTGGGTGTGGGTGTGGGTGGGCCGCATTTTCTCTATCGCGGTGTGTGTATGTCTGTGTTTGTGTGTTGTGAGGTGTGTGAATTGTGGTGCAGGGTACAGTCGACGGTGGTTTTTTTCGCGGTTGGGCTCTTACTGAGTCATGGCTAAATATTAAAATTCAATGAACAGGAAATGGCCGGTTCGTTAGTTCAACTGCCCACCTAGTATCTTTGATTGGTTGCTGCTCAGAGAGGAATACCTAATTCCAAAATTAACATAAGGCTGGTTGCCTTTACACTTCTCTATTCAAACTCGTAGATTTCATTTTGGTTACAAGTCGAACTTATTAGTCGCATCTGCATACAACTTAACTGAGGAATAAAAAGGCAATAGGAGTTTAGGGAATCCTTCAATACTCCAGACGACTTGATAATGAATAATTATTAATAAATATCAAATAGAACATAACCACGTTCCAAGAAATCTAAATTAAGGACAATAAAGAGAAGAAGAGGTATAGTTGTTTTGTTTAGCCATGATGTAAAATCTCAGAGTACTTAAAAAAGTAACTTAAGTGATACCTCAACCTCGATTTCAACTCAAATCTAACTGATTTACCAAATAAAAACAACTTAGTGATGAAAAAACAGTTGCTCTTGAGTGACTGATGATGGTGATCAAATCATTTCAAATCTTCTCATTTGCAGGGCGCAGCTGTCAATATTAAATTTGACTTAAGTTATTGATACACATGTCCCCACAAAACAGTCATGGCATGTGTGGGCGAAAAAATATGTGTGCGGAAAATTTAATAATTTACCTACATCTCTCTTTAATTAACAAAATGTGCAAAACAATACTTGTATAAAGCAGGTTAAAATAAGTGCATCTGCATTTAACAACGTAAAACAAGTAATAAAAAAGCTAAAATCGGCTGTCCCGACTTTGAAATACTCTGTACATATGTTTAGAATAATAAAACAGATTACAATTATTAAGAACATTTAAAAAAAAATGTGGATCGATTTTACCTCTCTCGGTATTCGAACGTAAAGGGTATATAATTGCACATATACAAAGCAATTGCATCTATGTGGGTGTATGAATGTCTATGCGCTTCTATTCCTGGCATACGGACACATAAGCACTAACTGGGGGGTTTGCAAAATTTTAGTTCGAAATTCCAAGAATTACGGGAGTTACGATTTGCGCGGGAGAGGGGGGAGGGAGGGAATTTCCAAAATACACATTTTCTGCGTATTCACATAAGGCATCTTAGACTAAAATTTGGTATTCCTTAGTCTTATAGTTTCCAAGATATAGGCGATTATACGAATGGAATACCGGGAAAACCCCCATACGGGGGAAGGGGGGAAATAAAAAAATAAAACAAGCCCTATATGAGCGTACACATAAGGCATTTTTGGCAAAATTTGGTGTCTCTATCTCTTATAGTCTCTGAGATCCAGGTGTTCATACGGACGGACGGCCAGACAGACAGTCTTGTCACGCTGATCACGAATATATGTATGTACATATGTACTTTGTGGGGTCTGCCACGCCTCCTTCTGCCTGTTACATTTTTCAGCTCCCGCAAACCTAATATACTCGTGTACATTTCATGTACAGAGTATAACAAGAATCCAAAAATCCCGACACATTTATTAATGTAATTTAATTAATTAATTAATTTAATTTAATTTAACGGTATATACTTAAATAATCCTTAAATAAATGAAGAATTAAAACATTTATTCATGTTTCATTCACAAGTGACGCGAAGCGGCTCAGCAGTTAAAACAAAACAAAAACCTATCTTCGTTGTTGCATACACACTCTCTCGTAGTCGTTGCTCTCTTTTAAGATGAGAGTGCCAGCAAAAAAATAGAAGACAAAGCAAAGCAAACAGTTAATAAACATGGTTGTAGATAGGATACCAATAAGGGTTAATATACGATATTTCAATATACATATGTATATACATATTTCTTAATTAAATATTAAAAATTAAAAATATAATGACCGAAAACAATAAATGTAAATATGTACAAACATGCAAACCATATGAAAGAGTAAAAAAAATTAAATAGCTTTACCGAAATTAATATTAAGTTTATGCAGTTAAAGGGAGTTAATGATTTATAAAAATAAACATAACTCTTATTTAATATTTCGAAAAATTTAATATTAAAGACAATTTATTACATATATATTATATCCCCTTTGTTGCGATCCTTGCTACGCCCATAACAATATGCCAATCGCATAATTTGATTTACAGCTATGATTTTTGATTCTTTGCTTTCACTTCTGCATTCTTACAGAGAGCTCTGCTGACAAATGAGGGCCGGCGCTTAGTTTTGCGCGGGATGATGTGCGTGTCGCGTCGTTTATCGTTGAAAGTGTTATAACTTATTATAAAAGGCTTAAATTAAACAATAAATATAATTCAAATAATGCACAAGTTGTGTGTATTAATCACGAATGAAAAATGAGTGTTTAATAATGTCTTATTTGTCATTTTGTTACAAGTTGGGGTGCTGCGCGATCTGCACGTATATATGTATGTGCTATGTGTGTACACGTTTATGTGCTTATTATGTGTGTATGTATATACGCATATATGGATAATGTAAAATCAATTGCAGTGCCGCAACATTTTAGTTTGTTTTTTGTTTCGTTAAGTGTTTATAAATATGTTTCACAGTGGAATACAATGTATCTTTATTTAACCAAGAGAATGTATGTATGTGTAAGTACGCACAATACAATATGTACGTACAATATTTAAATTCTGTTTACCTATAAATTATTATTATTTTGTGTGATTGCATTCACATACAGCGATATGTCTGTATGTATGTATGTACATATGTGCATCATATTTTAATTGGTTTATGCCTTTTTCTCTCTCTTTCTTAAATATCGTCAAACTTGGGCAAACAAAGTGTCGCCCTAACGAGAAATAATAATAAAGTATTAAAAAATAAGAATTACCTATGTAAGTATGTATGTACGTATAGCTAAAGCTTTCGGTACCTAGCAAAAAAATCTGCTACTGCGTAGTTCCTATAGCAACCTTTCTGGAACTGAGCACAACTCGGGAAGAGACATAGTAAATAAATCTAGAATTATAAGCAAAAATAAAAAACCCAGCGAAGACGGACTGAAGCTGCTAGTATAATACATATGTACATACATACATACATACATACTACGATTATATGTATGATATGTGTGTGTCAGGGGGATTTTATATCTTGATACACAAAAAACTATTTAAGTGCTTTATAGAGTTCTCTGCAGGATTAGATTCAATTACGACTGCAAATGCGAAATGCCAATTATATAAATGCATATACGCAAGTAAATAAATGCATGCATATGTGCATGTGTATATATGTATGTACATACATATATACATAGCTTGCATATTATATAATGTTTGCATTAAACAAAATCTGATTGATTCATACATATCTACATACATACATATGTACATATGTATGTTTCTATGCCCACAGCTCTCTGGCTCAGTACTGTTTGTACATTTGCAAATGCATATGTATGTAGTATATTTGTATATGTGTATGTCCGCACGCACACTCAACAATCAACCGCCCTTCCACCCACTGCATTGCCTAGCAACAAAAAACCAAAATTTTTAGTTTGCCATACAATATTCATCAGCAAAATAATAAAATACAAATTATATAATGAAATGTGCACACACACATACGCATGCAACACACTAACACATGTAGCATGCCACATATGTTGCATAAAAGCAAAACCATATGCAATGCAACCCGCTGCCACCCACCACCCACTTCACAAACTCGAGCCAGCCGTCAAAGAATTAAAGAAAACTGCTGCAGCAGCAACAACAACAAAGCAGCATACGTATATGAACTCTCACATATGCTAAAAGCGCAGCTCACAGTTAAAAGAGAGCGAGCGCTGCTGCCGCCGCCTCTGTTGTTGTTGTGTGCCGTTATGCAGGAGAGCGCGAGAGCACAGCTTAAACTTTTGGCAAAACTGCAATTCCTTTGCAGTTTTTTGAAGTGTTGGCCCCGGGGAGGGCAGGCGGCAACGGAAATTGTTATAGACACAAAATTTATGTTATGCATGAGTGTGTGTGTGTGAGTGTGTTTGTGAGTAAAACAACCACCCACCACCGCTAACCGTAGTTTTGAAAATGCCAAAGCAGTAGCAGCAGCGGCAGGCAAAAATTGTTTTAGTCGTGTAAGAGTATGAGTTTTTATGTGTGTGTGTGTGTGTGTGTGTGTGAATGTGTTTGTGTGTGCATTTGTTGGTGTGAGTGCGTGCATTGGGGGTTGCTGCATAGCGCGCCTGCTCCCTACTCACACACCTACACCTACACATTCATCCACATACATACATATACTCGTCTATGTTGAAAGTATTGATGATGGAAAAATAGAAGTTGGCGCTTTTTAGTTTGGGGGTTGTTTGCTTTGTGTAATAGTTGATCCAGCTCTTTGTAGCTGTTGTTGTTGCTATTTGGGGAGCGACAGCGCGCTCTGGTATTGGCTGGGGTGTTTCTCTGGAAAAAGTGCATACCGAAAAATATACGCATACAGTCAGACAGTCAGACACACATACATACACATACACAAACACATACATACATCACTTAAGCGTTGAATTGCGGAAAAATCAATAAATCATTTGTTGGAAATTTTTTTAATTGTTAGAAAATTATAAATTTGAAACTTAACTGCAACTGCCGATGCAATGAACTTACCAACATGTTCACAATGAATTTACCGCCAGCCCCAAAAGTATGCAACACAGTTTCTTTTTTTGTAGACAACACAAGAATTGCGTGCCTTATTTTTGAAAAATTTCGTTAGTTTTTCTTTTTTGTTATTGCTTGTAAATCTCACTTCAACATTTTTCCATATTGCACTTCATTTTTAACAACACGACGCACTTCAAATGGCTTTTATTTCAGCTGGTTGGTTGGGTTTTTTTTTTGTAATTGCCGCACTGAACGATTTACGCCAAAGAGCCAACAACTAACTTCATCAACACTCACACACTGAATGAATTTTGTAACTGAATGAATGGTGTGCCTCTAAAAACTCAATAGGCGCCGAGCACCGCCGAACGCGCAATTCTGTCTTGTCTGTCTGCCCGTCGTTTTGGCAGCCCTGGCGGTGCCGACGTCGAGGGGCCAAAGCCAACCCCACGCGTTCGTTATGCGTTTATTTGCGTTGTAATTTAAAAAATGTGGTTTTCACTTTGCCTACAGCGGGGGTTTATTGTCTTTTGACGCTCCTGCTGCTGCTTCTGCCGCTGTTCCTGTCACACTGATTGCCAATCGAGGAATAATTACACTCCACATTGTGCAATTGTTCCAAAAGCTTCCTGTTTTGTATGTCCAAAAAGCGCGCGCATTCCTATATCTCCCACGCATTGCACGCAACGTGCTCTCACAGGCCCACAAATTCTCTCTCTCTCTCTTTCTCGCGCACAAGCAATTTTTCTCCATTTTGGTCTAGTTGTCTCACACTCTGGTCGCCATGTTTATTTACAAAAAGTTTACCGATAATTTTGCATTCACTTTGCTCGCTACAAGCATCGGGTATTCTGAAATTCAAGGTCCACTAGTATTCGTATATTTATACAAGTATACATAAACACATATATGAATGTATAACAAGTCAAGAATAAATTGTATTGAAAACAAAAAAAGATGTGCATTTAATGGCTGCTTTCACGTTACTGTTGCTTTTAAAAAAATGCATTTTCATATTATTATTTCATTTTACGAAACTGATCTTCACATTACAATTGACACACATACATATGTAGTGTGTATGTCCTTTGAATGACTGGCTGCTCTGCCACATTTAAAAAGAATGGAAAGATGTTTTAAGAGCATTTGTAATTTATTTTCAACATCCGAAAATAATAAAAATTATAATTTTATAGCTATTTCGAAACCGTACGATATAAATTTGCAAGTGACCAAACAACTTGAAGTCATGTGCTTGTATCGTTTGGTGCAAATGCTGGGTGCTATAGGATTCGGTTGAATAACTTGGTGCTAGCACATGCAAAAGCTGGAGGAAATGAGCTTGGACATTGGGCTGTTAATTTTAAATCGCAAAGCTTTTTCATACACAGCAACATATTTATCTTTATGGCATTGCCTTTATTTCTTCGAGACAATACTAGTATTTAGATATGTTAAGCATATATGTATTTCTATTGGGTGTCGCACAATTCTCGTACATGGCTATTTTATTGAGTACGACCACAAAAATATGACTTTTGTTGTTCAAATAGCCAGAGAGAAAAAGAGATAGAGAGGGGAAGAAAGAAAGAGAAAGATAAGGGGAAAGGAAGAGAAAGAGGACATTCAAATTTGTTTTTAATTTAATCGAATTTTGACAATGAGCGTATTTAGCAACGAACCTCTGCGCAAAGATTTGCCTTTTCGTTTAAAAATCTGAGGAGATTTGAAAAAGAATATGAATTCGGTTGATATTCATTTGTTCCTGAGTTCGCCAAATCAATTTGTTTTAGCTATAAAAAAAGGCATGTCGGAATTATAAGTATAATAAATACAGCTGAATAAAGATGGAGAAACGAGGCAGGATTTCTCAAGAAGTTAAAGAAACGCAAAGATGCATGCAAGAGATGTGCAATAAAAAATGTGATCATTTATACGTTTTAAGTAATTACAAAAATATAGAGCTCCTTAAACTTAAGCAAATTAATAATAGATATATATACTTGTATAACGGAAACTAAAAAATGTTTAAAAATGATACCTTCGCAGTTGCAAGAAAATACATTTCTACTTCACAGGAATATTTTCTGATATTATTCACTAAAGTCTAATGTCTAGCCCTGAGTTGTATTTTCAAAACGATATTCTCTATTGTAGTGCCGTTTTGGGGTTTTTAAGGCATGTGTATAGGAATTATTGATGAGATGAAAAATTTAAAACTCTAGAAAACTACTTGGAATGTGAGAACAAGTAGAAAAACGTTTGCTGCTTTAAAGATATTTCTTTTCTTTATTTTTGGGGGTTTTTTTTAAAGGTTTTTTTTTAATTAAAAATATTCACATTACAGACATACAGGGTGCGCTATCTTTTATGTCGGTACTATATGTAAACATTGAATATCTTTGAAAATAAACAACCGATTTTCAAGTACAATTTCTTCAGACTAATTTTTGAAAACAATATCAATCAAGTCAATCGGCTCACTAATGACAAAGTTATTCCGACATACCGACATAAAAGATGGCGCACCCTGTATGTATCTAGACTGTAACAAAAACGGTTTTAAAAGAAACAATTTAACTTTATGTAGGAAAATCGTCATTTACTTAAATCCTTTCGAAATCGAAAATTACAAGAATTTGAAGGCAGAATATAGAGCGTTTGTGGAAATGGACGTAGATTTTGGTGTTAGTTAGACCTTAGCTCGACTCAACGGACTTCAATGGAGGCGGCACAGATTATGTTGAAGATCTATGGGTCCACTTCAGGAAGGAAGACGATGACCCTAGCTGAAGGTGATATCGCTTCCAAGCTTCAATTCAATAGCGAAGTGCTTTGCGCTCCTTTGGCCTCACTTTATTGATCAGCCCATTCGCTGTCATTGTTCGTTTGATTAATTCAGCTTACCGGTCCATTGCGTTCCATTACACCCCACACATCACACACACTCAGACACACTCAGACACACACACACACATACACTGTTGAAATGAAGTGATTCTGTTTGCCGCTGCGGCATTTACACACTATTTTCGGTTTTGGTTGGTTGGGTGCCCAAAACTGCCGTCACTCTGCCATGACGACCAATTTCTTGCTGGCAACCATTTTTAATCAAATTGCACATATGACCACACACAGACTGGCAGCAGCAACAACAAGTGGCATGAGGTGCAGCATCCATGTCCATGTCCACATCCACATCCCACAGCACCAACTACTAACCTAATTTTTGCCGTTGCTCGTTGCTTTTTTTGCAGCTTTTTCCGCATCGTCAACTGTCCCCAAAGTTTTTAATCATCGTCGTTTGGAAGTTATTTTCATTTACAATGCAACGCTTCTTTATGCCACCATTTTCATTTCACACAGCCCGCTGCCGGCAATTTGCCTCAAGAAAATTCAATGCAATTAAAAACAATTCATAATACCGCCCCACCGAGCCCTGGGACCGATGCTCGACCGATTTTCCATATGCAACATAAACATCAACCTCAGCAGCAGCTCTGTTTCCACTGCATGTGAAGTGCAGCACGTATTATAATTTTTGTAGTTGTATCATTTGTGGCGTTGCAACGCCCACCAGCTACAAAATGTAACACTTTTCTCTTGTTTGCCGGCTTGTTTGTTTTACAAAAATGATTTTTAATATAACATTTATAGCTCGGGCTAGCCCCGGGGCTTCGTTTTATGCATTTAATTAAATGGCAGCAGACGCAACAGACCTCGAAACAGACCAGAAAACCGAAACCGAAACTCGAACCTAAACCCAAACTCAAGCCCAAGCCCAAGCCCGAACCTGTAACCAACGCCAAAGCGAAATGAAAATACATACAGAGATACTTTCCTGCAATACAATAAAAACAAATACATAAATAAAATATGCAAACAAGAAACGGAAAAACTTATTTAGAGCTAGACAAAAAAGCAGCGCACAGCAGAGAGTGAGGAGCGGAGCGGAGTGGAGACAAATGTTGCCCTTCCCCCCAGCTGCTTGTGAAAGAAAATGGCGTCACAAACGGAAACTCATACAAATGCAATTCTCCCACGCATCTGTCTGTCTGAACGTCCGTCCGTCCGTCCGTCCGTCCGCCCGTTTGTCTGTCTGTTCGACTGCTCGCATGTGTGCGTATGCTAAGCTGAATCTGCTGGGGCACAGTGGTTGCGAAACATAAAACGCGTGTGAACTTTCTGCTAAATCCTAAACAGGGGCTATGAACCGTACTGAAAATAAAGTTATGTAATCTTGAAAACATAAAGAGGCCACAGGCCTCGTTTCACATGTACATTTTAATACAAAATACTGTTTATTGTCTACAGTCAAAATTTTACTTTTTCTTTTATTAAATTTTTAACATTTTGAAAAGACTTTCCTCGAACTTGCTTGCAATATTGCTCGTGGTCAGCCATCACCACTCCGTAACCCCAATTTCGAACTGTCCACTCACAGTGGATTAGACAAGTCGAGTTATCGCAGTCTTCATCAAATAGAATCTGTAGCGTAGTATTCCTGGAATATTATTAAATGATATCTTCAGCAAATACCAATGCCCTAGATTCTCATCATTCTGGAATTCCAATTAATTTTAAGACCAGATTTCAGACCCCTTCTACTTGTATATATCTTCTGATCAAATGTGGCGCGATCGATTTGTTCAGATTTTTAGTTTTTGGTAAAATAACTTGTTTTTACTCCGTCTCATATGTGGGATATATATGGTTCATATCTCAACCAATGGCACTGCAGCGCATTAAAGAATCGAAAATTTACCAAAATTGTATTTTAAGCGAATAAACCATTGAAGGTTTTTCCGCGTTACAATCAAGTTTAGGTTAGGTTTTAATGAACCTTTAGAATATGCAAAGGCGCAATAAACAATGACGCTGAAATGCTGAAAATATCTTTATAAACAACAAAGTAATCCTACTAGAAGGGAAGATTTTTGATCCCAAGTCATTGAGGCAATAAAGCAGACAGTCGGACGAGTCTAAATCGATTCGTCGAGTTATAACATAGGATTATATAAGTATAATTAGACTTTCTAGTATATCTTCTCTTTTATCGAGTATAGGAAAACAACATTGAAAGGAAAGCAAGGATAGAACTAGATTTGGACTCTTCAAAGTTCAGAGTGGCACAACAATATTTTGAATCGTAATGGACACAGCTCTGTGCTGGTTCTGTCTCCTCTTGTTCAGTACAGAGCCCATTGTGCTGCACCGGCAGATGACTTGGTCGAAAGGTAGCTCCCGAAAACCCGCTCGATTGTTGTCAGCCGTGGTACGAAATTCTCTCACTATTGTTGGCGCGTGGGAATCATTTCAATGTTTTGTTTCAACTCGGCCGATGGCGAGTCGCTGTCGCTGTCGCTGCAACTGCAGTCTTCGTTGCTGCGAATGTGGCAGAGTTGGGCTCAAAATTTTTGCGCTGGCGAATCAGTGAATCAGCTGAAAAGTTGGTTGAGGGCTTCTGCTGTGGCCCGATTGCAACAGCAGCAGCATTGGCAGAGTTTCTTAATAATTCATATTTAATTGTCTGCTGTGTTTTAATTATGCGCGTGGTGTTTTGTTTTCCAGCTCGGCTTTTGTGTTTTATTTTTTGCGCAAACCCATTTGGTTAGCTTGACGGGTCTCTAATGGCTGACAAACTTGACTGCAACTTTCGCTGATTGAGTTCCATTTAGTTTTCGATCTGCTCGCTGACAGACATTTCAATTAGCCCGAAATTGCGGCAGGTGGGCGGGCAGTTCTCGACTCGACTCGTCTCATCTCATCTCGTGTCGACTCGTTTGGGGTCGCGCCGTTTAAATTCGTAAATTAGATGAACGCTGACGGGCCGAAGTTGCACGTTTCAATGCACAAGGCGTTGACCACGAACCCTCACACACACACACACACACACACACACACACACACACATGTACGCATTATGGAGAGGGTTACGAGGGAGAGCAGCGTTTTCATTACCACGCTGCGGGCCAAAAAAGTTGCGGGTGGTCACGTCACAAAGTCAAAATGTTCAAATCGGAAGCGCAGTTGTTCTTGTTATTCTTATTCTACACTGAAAAGAAAACATGATACAACACTTCTGTACTACTCATTTTACCATCAATGGAACCGTGCACCCATCAACGGAAGGCGGAAGCCGTGGCAGACCTCATTGACCTCCGATTTTCAAGTATGAGATATTTTTATATAATTTGGTTCTGTACAATTTCTTGAACTGAGGCTTTCAACACTGGTCTACTCAAGTCAATCGGTTCACTAATGACAAAGCTATTCAATATCTACACACCGACATAAAAGATGGCGCACCCTGTACATATAGATTGTTATACCTCCAATAAATGATGAATGCGGGCGTTTACTACTACTACTACTACTGCGTTTACTTCTTACATCGATAACTAAATTACATTGGAGTGGACTAACATCGATAACTATATGATTAATACCACAACAAGATATGTATAGCTAGGGTCATAAAACATGATATGTAGATTTGTCTTATCTATGCACAGAACAAGTTTATTTCAAACCATATAAGACTCATTTTCATCATTTTCTATAAAGCTGCGAAAGTCCGATCGGTGGAAAAATGACTCCTAGTAGGATTACTTGTTTGTTTATGAAGATATCTTGACAACATTAGAAAGAGAGCATTTACTCTATTATAAGTATAGCTGCCATAGAGAAGATCGGTAAAGATCAATCTTTCTGATTTTTGTAATATGGGGCCTGAGAGGAATCCCATGATTGAAAATTTAAGGTTATCAGGCAATTTAATAATTGTTGAACCCAGGACAGGGGTCATAAATAAAGTCTTTAATCTTTAGAAAATCACATTTACATTTTTAAAATGGCTCTTCAATATCTGAAGTTTCGTCAACATCGGTAAAGGGTGGGTGCAGATTGTTGGAATATTTTATATTTTACTTAAAAATAAAAGTGGCTTCCAATGTTTATTCTCTCTTTCTTTGAAGTTTAAGCTGGTTCTGATCGTCAGATCGACGAGCTGGGCCTTAGTAGTGGCTGCTTAGATGCAGAACAAATGAGGCTTGGGCAGAGTTCTTGAGAGTTCAACAACTTGTCAGCCTAGCTCTTTAAAAGCTAATGCAGATTAGTCTCCGAAGTCGGGCTAGCGTAGTCTCCTTTTCGCTGATATTTCAAATGAAATATACAGGACCTACAAGTATTTTTGGGATACACTCGTATGTATGAAAACTGGAGATCAAAGAAATAGAAATTTTTGTATGTGTCGCTATTATGTTGTTGTTGTTGTTGTTGTAGTTCTGGTTAATTTAAATCGCTGTGCGCGCTGCACTTCCTCCCCCCGGCTTTATCAAAAGGCTTGTGCTGCGGGCGCTCAGCGCGCTGTTCGCAGGTTGAAAGTTTCAAGTGCAACAACAACAACAGCAGTTTCGCTTTGTATGTGGCACGCAGAGTTATTGCCCGCCACTGCAACCCCTATGTAGCCCGCCTCCCCCCCTCCATCGACCAAAAATGTGTATAGTGTGCGTGTCCGTGTGAGTTTGCTTTGAGAATCAAATGCCGCGATATTCGCCGTGGTCCGCATTTATTTTACGGTCCACAGTGCCACACAGTGGCTTTGATTTGTCCGTATTCGGTCGGTGTGCATGTGTGTGTGTGTGTGTGTGTGTGTGTGTGTGTGTGTGTGAGAGAGAGTGTGGGCGATTAATTTGTGAAAAATGTGCGTTATTCGAAAATGATGTGGTGTTTAATTTTTGTGAACAAAGGTAACAACTTTTTCGAGCGTGAGTCGCAAACTTTGTGAAATGTTACGAGGGAATTGGAAAGTCCAGTAAACTCCTGTACACCCAATACCCGCCCCTCTGTCCGCCATAGCCGAAGACACATTTTGTTACACCAATCCTTCCTATGGATGCTATATGATTTAGTGGAAAGATTGAGACGTTATTATACTACTACGGTACAAAATGAAATGGCCATTATGTTTGGTGTTTCTTCGCTTGATCCTCCTGCGGATCATATACACACATATATGCTTATAATGAGGGGTCTTCTTGAAAGCCATTACAATATCCAGATATTGAAAAAAACCGAGTAGAAGATAGAATATCTGATTCCCAGCAAGGCATCGCTCATTTTTAAATGGTTGTATTTTGTTGGATGTACAATTTAAAGGCCTATCAAGATTTTTTAAATGTATCCAGCCATGCTCTACTCCCTTCACACCTTTTCTGTTCCAACGCATCAGATAACTCTTTGGCTTCGTCCTTCATGAGCTGTAAGGATATAGAAAGAACAGCAAACCGTATTTTTTGTCGATCTTTCCAATAGAGAGGGTCTTTGCTGCAGCTTAGAAAAAAAAGGGGAATATTAGCTAGTCCGGTAAGCTACACTCGACTTACAGCCGTGTGTGGCAAAAGGTTTGTTAAAAGTTGAGGAACAAAGCCGAAAATATTCTGCAATAACTATTCCGTAAAATAATTACTTGTTGGTCGGCCACAAAACTTATAAATTAAAACAATCTAAAAGAACAGAGCAATCGTCGTTTGCAATAGAAGAGATGTGAAGATTAGAGTTAATTGGAAGCTCGATTCCACTATGAATAATTTAATATTTACTAAAAATTAACAATGTTTAAAATGGAATGGATTTATGCATTAAAGACACGTTGCTATAGGAAGACATGCGAGCATTATTAATTATGAAATGAATTGGCGAATTATTTTGAGCAAATATTTTATCAGATGACTTTAATTAATTCAATTAATTTGGCATTGTTTTTGGCGCCACCCACAATTCCAAGTAATAAGCCACTTGCCAACCAAGCAGCCAACCACCGACCCACCATCAACAGTTGTTTTGTTTTTGTGGTAGGCCCAAACACGTATCACAACTTATACCCGCAACTTATACGCGCAACTTATATGAATGCAAACGTGTTTGTATAAGAGGTCAGCGTAACTGTTATATGCTATGTATAAGCGCAACTTATATTCCAACTTATATGGCAGCTGCGAGCAATTTCGAAAGATTTTATAAGCAAAGTGCTCTTATACTTACGTATAATATAAGTTGGTGCGTAGCCGAGACACAAACCACAACCGCAGTCGCACATACAAGTCGCGAATGGCGCGTTCGAACGTGTTGCAAGTGCAGCTGCAAATGCCAATGCAGCTAGACAACAACAACATGCAGACCGCATGCCGCTGCTCTTGTACATATGCAAACATATATAGGCATGTGTTTGTGTGTATGCGTTTGTGTGTGTGTGTGTGTGTTTGTGTGTGTGTGTATGCTACTCAATATAAGGCAGCACGTTCGGGCGAGAACTTTTGACTTCTGCGCGCGCTGATGTTTTTAGCTGTTTTAATATTTATGAAAAGAAAGAAGTCCGCGATGCGCCGCGTTGCAAGCCACATAAATATCCACATCCTCTAAGTCGCAGTCGAAGCCGGATCCCTTTACAGAGCACACTTTTAGACATACACATACATATACACATATATACACATACATATGAATGCGTAATGTGCTGCCACCCTTAAGTGAAAACCGAAGACCTGTACAGCAGCAGCTACAATAACAGCAGCAACAACAACAAATGCTCCCCTTTGTGCCCGACGCCGTCAAGCGTAAATTCAATAAATATGAATATAAGATTCACACACACACATACACACGCACACGCACACACACACGCAAACATGCTGGCACGGCACTTGTTACATTTTTCACTCACTTGGACTAACTTGGCTAACGAAAGCCATCAATGCACTGAACGAAAAGCAAACGAACAATTTGAAGCCAATTTGCATTCCATTTGTAACCTATAATGGGAGTACAGGGAGAAATATTTCAGGGAGGAGTATTCATTTGTTTCAAAATATTTGGAAGCCATTATGTATCTTAAAACCGAGCTCAGAATGCACATACAATACAAAATTCTTCAGGCAGGATACACTAAAAAAAAGTTGCATAGTATAAATGAATATTTTCATATGCAATTATATGTTCTACTATTTCATATTCAAATCAAATATAAACAAATTAAATTTTTCTAAAAGCATATTCAATTACTGATTTAAATATGAATAATATTCTAAGCAAAGCGTTAATCTTTCGTTCAATTTAATGTTTGATATATTTAATTTCAGTGGGCGCATACACTTCAAATAAGAAATAGTTAAATTTACTATACAAGTATTCCATACTAAATTTAAATATTTTTCTCAACATTATTTTGAAGTTTTTTTGTAGTCAATGTATACATACTAGAAATATATGGAATTTTAATATTTGAATAGTTAAATCGAATTTTTTTAAAGGTAAAAAAGAGACAAACATTGACTAGAATTCTCAACTCGGTTATAAATATAAAGTGTTACATTTGGGATCGTTAGGAGCGTGTCCAGTAAGTGTATCGTTATTAGTTTTTCTCCGCTTTTAACATTAATAATGATCCAAACCATCCAAAAAACATAAAAAGTTCAAGTAATTATTTAATAATAACAAAATAATTTGGAAATTACTTATCTGCTTTAAATGGTTCTTTACAAAATATACATATTTATGTAAATTATGGAAATGTCATTATTGAAAAGAGTTAAATGCAGTAGGGTAGACAAAAAAGTAGGAAAAGAATTTTATAACTATAAAAAATAAACCTTTGACGTGAATCAAGCCCACGTCCACATCATCACTTGTGATTTAATATCGTCACACTTTAAATTTAATAATTTAATATCAAGCTTGAAATTGAAGTGTGCAAACTTCCTAAAACACACTACGGTGAGAAATCGATAGTAAAAATATTTATTTTATTTTATTTTGTAAATATTTAAATTTACGTGGTTTTTTTTATTAGTGTAAGTAAAAAGTTTCCTACAAATATTCTTGAGATTGGAGCCCTCACTTCAAGAGTCCAATAGCTGTTTTGGTATAACGTTTCAAAATCTCTACTTCACCCTCTTCTGATCTACAAATGCATACATGTAGTACAGCGAGTATTTAATTGTAATTCTCCTCGGACATTAATAATTAAGGTGAAATAACATAAAAAAATTAAATTAAATACATCTTTGTAAAAATGTCATCGATTACACGTATCTGATTACCTGTCAGCTCCCACATCTATTCAAATAATTGGCGAGAAAATATTTAAAATTATATCGAAAAAAGCAATCTAGCACAGTACAGGAAGGTAATTGCACTCACAGGTCTGATTATTAAGACATCTTCAGAGATCATGTGATAGGATTGTTCTCCAATTTGTTTTCCTGTATTAGTGTGTAATTGTCCGCAAAGTTCTTAAATTAAAGATTGAATTTTCCGAAAATCAAATAAGAGTGGTATTTGAATTCATATTTTAAATTCATAAAAATGGAATCGGTCTGTACAAGTATTGATATACATATGTATGTATTCACGGCATTGCTTTTGTCAGTGTATAGGTCAGACAGTGATGTCCTGAGTCGAGAGTTTTCTCTTGTTGTCATCTTATTTACTTGATATCGAAATCTTTGTTTGCGCTGCTTATTATTTGTTGCCTGCCACAGGACGAAAAGAATTTTTACGATTACTCTGACAAAGAGCGATTGACTGGCTGCCTCGTCCTAGACATTACGAATATAGTACTACTATATAGTTCATGGTTCCACTCGTAAAATATGAAAATAATTCATGGCTGCGCTGTTGCTGTAGAAACTGTGGAAAAACTGAAAGTGTGCTGCAGTTGTCGGTGGCGGCGTCGTTGGAAGTCGGTGGAAGTCGTTGCAATAAACTCAATGGAGCCATCAAAAATCGTCAACGCAATGAAGCTAAAACTTGCTAAAATGGCGCTGCGCATATGTGTGAGTGCAGAGGGCGTGGCAGCAGCCTGCATGTGTTTTAGTGTGGCAGTAGTTTATGGCCACGAACGGTTTGAGTTAATGCAATGGTAACAGCGCCATGGGTGCTTGGGTGCTCGGTTGCTTGGCTGCTTGGGATACTAAAGGGGGCGAACAGCTAGGCGAGACGTGGATGGGAAGGAAGGCGGCAGACATGTGTGGGGGTTGTTGCAAGGGACTGGAGAGCGAGGCTAAATTATGGCAAATGAAACATGGGTGTGCAGTCGGATGAGTTGCAATAAGTGGAGATGTCTTCATAAGGGCAATTGGTTAACATGGAAAAGTCAAAGATATGATCATAATGCGGCAGGATAAGCAAATGAGTCGGCAAAAAGGAGAAAAAATACAAACAGAGTGAAAGGGATGTACGGAAGGGACCCATGTTGCCAAACAAACTGGGTGGAGTGCTTTCAATATTTTGTGAAATGAAAATCATGTTGATGGGCAAATGATGAAGATGCCCAAAAACAAGTGAAAGGGTTAGGCAAGTGCTGCGCAAAAGTTTAAGTCAGCAGTGCGAAATTGGCGGACAAAGAGACAGAGAGAGAACTGTAAGGGCGTGTGTAGAGAGAATTGGAAAGCAGATTTCGAGTGGAGCAAGTCCTGCGAGATACTCGAAATACTCGCCTAGAATAGTCATGAGTAGTCGAACAAGCAATTTACGACCACGCAAAAAACTTCCATGGCCAAATTAAGCGAAAGTCTGGCCGCAAAAGCGCAAGGTGAGCGCAGCGCCAGAAAGTTCAAGTAATTGAAGATACCCAGAGCTGGGGCGATATAAAACTTCAACAAAGGAGGGGCAACTCAAAGGATAAAGATAAAAATGTGCCAAGAAAGTGGAGCAAAGTTGGTACGCGACTACTGCAGAGATGAAAGCAATTAAACCCAAAGGCGGTAGCGATGGTGATGGCGATGGAATCGCGCAAAAGCGTTGAAGCAGGCTAAAGTTTTCGACGAAACTGGAAGTGAGGATTGGGCTTAGCCATGGATTAGAGGTTGAGCCACCATTAGATGGGCCGCGCATACAAAGGAATTTTGCCAAAGCTAAAGCGTTTCGAAAGTAATT
This sequence comes from Scaptodrosophila lebanonensis, assembly GCF_003285725.1. Taxonomy (NCBI): domain Eukaryota; kingdom Metazoa; phylum Arthropoda; class Insecta; order Diptera; family Drosophilidae; genus Scaptodrosophila; species Scaptodrosophila lebanonensis. The sequence goes on from NW_022060529.1 coordinate 993,631, forward strand.
TTCAAATAGGCAGAACACTGGTCGATATAAAATAAGACAAATTAGCGTAATTCGGAGTAGGAAGTTAGCTGGAAAGAGAGAATATCTTAAATCAATCGAACCTGGCATACTTAGATCGCGTCGAGCTAGTACGATTCATGACTGAGAAATAGCCGTAGACGCATTAACTAATGAAATCTCGGAACCCGAGCTCATAAAGGCCTAAGGAACTTAACCTCAGATGCAATACGAAATAAAAATATGTCTATTAAGAGAGAGAGAGAGGCATACAATAGCTGCCAATTAATCAAGCAAAATACTTGAGTAAGTGTGGGTGAAACCTGCTAGAACTGTTACCAACTCTAAGAATGAATTCATAATTGGCTGAAAAACTAAAACAATTGCCAGCTCCCCTAAGCAACGTAGAGCCAATTATAACTCCACCAAGAACTCAGCACAATGCGAACCCCTTCAGGTGACCCGAGGCAGATCTGCGCGCGACAGCGTCACATTAGTACCGAGAACTGCCCAAAGCCGGCAGAGACAGATGAGAAAAAAAAGAAAAACCTCAACCTCGGCCATAATCATTTGCCCACTAAACCCGCAACTAAGCCCAGTTGACGACGACCAAATTTTCAGGGTTAGTCGCATTTCGGTTTTTTGCGCACTCCCTGCCATTGACATGCATCTGGAAAATGAAAAAGAAAAAACCGCCAAAAGAAAAAAACAGCCAAGCCAACGCATGTCAAAGGCAGTACACCCCCGAGCCGAGGCCCCCGCACCTTCACAGTGCAGTTGAGCCAGGGTTGGGGCCAGAGACCGACTACCAGCTCTTAAATAGACGCCATAAATAGCAGGGCAATTTTTTATGTTTTTTTTTTTGCTGTTGCTGTTGCTGTTGTTGCCGCGAAATAGAAATCTGCAAATCTGGTAAACAAAGTAAACAATTGCACAAAACACAACGCAGACAGTCCAACCCGCAAGACCACCATGCCCCCAACCCATGACCAGTTTTTCGGCGAAGGGTTCAAAAGGCGTAGAAAAAGGAAAACGCTAGGGTAAATGTCGAAAAGTTGTCAGTGTCGTCGTCGTCGTCGTCCTTGTCCGCTCTTTTCTTGATGTGGGTGGAATGTTGTTTGTTTGTTGGCTATGCTATTGTTGTTATTGTTGCTGTGGTTCGTTGAGCTTTGCATATGGATGTCGCATTGTGGCTGCTTAGTCGGCTTGTTCAATTTTTGCCTTGCACAGCACTAGAGCGTGTAGAGGGAGAGGCGCGTTTCGATTTAAAATTGAATTTAATTTGCTTTTATTTGCGCTAAGCTTCAGCATGTGGGTGTGAGGTGGGAGTAGGGGTGGTGGTGGCTAATTTATGACCATCACACTAAGCTTCCTTCTAAAAAGAAAAGTAAATATTTTATTACACACTCTCTCACACACACACACACACACACACACACTCACTCACGCAGTTAGTGAGGCACATTTATGACGCACTTTGGCGCATCGCATAGAATACTAGAAGCACACACAAAAATACAAAAAACACCAGAAAAAAAACCACATGAATGAGAAGCAAAAAACTTTTGGCGCAAACTACGTTGCCATCCAAGTGGAGAATTGCTATTAAAGCCGTAAAAAGTTTCACACACACACATCGAGGGTCACATACAGTGGAAGCATAGCTGCACATAGTACGTGTATATCCCCTCGCATACTTTTCCAGACAGTCCAGCTTTCCTAATGTAAACATTCCGTTGTACATTTTATTCTCTATATAAGGTTTTCTAATTTGCGCAAAATTAATAATAATATAATTAAAATTTGGGGACTGGGGTTGTTATTAGGTTAATTGAATATTATTAACCGCTATGATTTGATCTGATAGGAAATCTATTGAGATCTGAAATTATAGCATGCCATTTTAATGCATTATAGTAGTATTGTAGGTTTGTAGATAATTTATTATTGTTATTAATAACAAAGGACAAGGCACTGCCCCGTCTCTCTTAATAAGAACTGCTCTTCTATATCTTCCTAGGGAATGCGTACCACTTCCACTTATATAGGTTAATATCTTTTGTATGCCTAATCTTACTCTAAACCAAGGCTGGTCAGTCGCATAAGCTGGATAGATTCATTTTGTGAAGGTAGTGCTTTACTGTGAAGTTGAAAAGTTTCTCGGTCTTCCCACTTTCAAAAAGTAATCTTTTTCAGACTGTCTAAATCGCTGTAATCGGACAAGTGTATGATTGCAGGGGTTTTGGAGTCGAACCACCAGTTTATACCAATGAGCTGATTGTTTTGCTAAAGAACGAATTTTTGGACTTCTTTACTTCCTTGTTTAAGTTCTCTCCAGGCGATACTTATAACTATTGATATCAAAGTTTATGCAATGTTTCCGAATTTCTGACATTTATATATTTTACAAATGTATATTTTTTCGGTTTCTTAAAAGTTATTTCTGCCTGCGACTGATATTTTAATAAATAAAACATATATTTATTTTGTTTTCGGATGTATTAATATCAGAGACAGCTTTTGCGAACCCGTTTTGGGTAATTCTTTCAAGGGACTATGGTTGTCTTTCACTTTTTTGCCATAAATTTGATATACAAGTATGTAGGTTTTAATTGGTTTTTCCTTAAGGGACGTTTAAAATTTTTTGTTAATTAATTTGTGTTATTTAATTCAGTTTCTCTACAACCCATGCTTCACTGTATTACAGTGAAATGTACATATGTACAGATATAGACAGGCAGACATATAAACAGTTGCAGCCGCGCGTTGTCAGCATCCTCGTCGCCGTAGTCATCGCTGTTCGTCGTCATTTTGACCGGAAATGCGCAGTTTTTAGTGAAGTGCATGCCATTTTGAATTGCGAACACACACACACACACACACGCCTGCTAACCACTGGCGTTTGTCAACACACAACACTCGCGCGCTTTGGCTAAAAACAAAAGCTGCGCTCTTGCTCATCGCCATCGCCATTGCCATTGCCTTCTCCTCGCCTTCTCTACCCTCGTCGCCCCATTTGGCCAATATGGCGGTTTCTGACGCTTTCGCCAGCGCTGTATGCACTTCTGTGCCGGCACGCGTGTTCATGTGTATGTATATATATACATATATATATATGTGTGTGTGTGTGTGTGTGCGTGAGAGTGTATGGGTATGGTCAGTGAACCTTTTGGCCATATGTGTAACACGGCCGCTCCCTCACACTCCCTCCCCCCGTCGTCAACCAGTCCACTGTTTTGTTTGCTGTTGCTCCAACGCTAATATCGACATTTCCGTTTAGGATTCATTTTGTTGCTCGCAGTTAGTTTCGAATTTTTTCGTGTTGCCACATATGTGTATATATATGTATATATGTGTGTGTGTGTATTTGTTTTTATTGCATTTTGACCTAGGAATAATTTTCAACATTGTTGCCAGCGCTGGCGTTACAAAAGCTTTTTTTATTCACTCTTTCACTTGGCAATTGTCACTTTGTGTGGCTATGCGGTCGTGGCTTGTTGTTGTTGTTGCTGCTGCTGCTGTTATTGTTTGTTGCTAGTGACCATGACATAATATAAGATACAAATAACGCAATAAAAAAGCCCAATTTAGTTGATGGGACCCATTTCTCTAACAAATATAAATAAATCTGTTGTTGCCTGGTTTAATCAATCTTGCTAGTTTAATAAACAGTTCTGACATGCATAGGACTATCAATACTTGTACTTTAAAACCAAAAAGCTAAAAAGTTTTCTTTGCCACCGCTAGCTACATATGTATATATCCTTCACTGTGTTTTACAGTAAAACATTATTCTATGGTCGTGGATCACGATGTTTAAAATAATTTTTAAAAATATATATTTTCTCTGCCTTTGTTCTCCATTACATCGTTTGTTGTGAAAACACACAGTGAATTTATTTTGATCGAATCGTATTCAACTGCAGGCAATATAGATTTCTTCTGCTTACTCCTTTCGCTCTTGGCGTCCTGGAGAACCCATAACTGTAAGCAATGGAGCGAACATGTGTGCCGAGTTGCAACAACAAATGAAATCCGCTTAACGCTTTTCAGCACATCAATTAGATATTTTCAATAAGGTGGAAGAATCGCGTGGAAAATTGCTGAAAAATCAACAGCAGCTCAGAGGCAAGCTGAAAAATCAACAAAAGGCAGTAAACAGTAAACGTCGGGAGTGGTGGTTAGTTGGGTAGGGGGATAGGGTGATAGGGGGATAGGGGGGGGGGGGGGGGTGTGGGTGGTGGTGATGCTGGTGGTAGTGTATCAGGCAGCTCAGCTGCTTATTAAAAACTACTTGTAAGTTGCTTGTTTTGTTTTGTTTCCCTTGTGTGTACGTTTGGAAAAATTGGCAGTGGAAAATAAAAATCGAATAAATGAAAATGTGGGTGGAGTGTCGGCGGTGGTGCGGGTGGTTCGGCTTCACTACGCGCCGCAAATGGCAAATAAATGCTCCACGCTAGAAAGTTTAGCGAAATTGCAGCATAATTGTTTCAAAAGCAGTTTGTTTAATTTTTCGCTATTCTTTCCCTATTACAATGTTTTTGTTGTTGCTGCTGCTGCTGCTGTTTCTTCTTCTTCCGTCGCTGCTTCTGCTGGAACTTAATGTTTTTTTTTTGTTTTTTTTTGTTTCGCAGAGGCGAAAAGTTTATTTTTGTTTGCTTTCCTCCACTACAAGCAGAAGCAGGGAGTCCGGGGTCATTGATAAGTGCAAGTTTTGATTAACTTTTAATTGAAAATAAATGAAGCGTTCGCTGTTTTGGTTTAATGGCCAACCAAGGCATAACAACGTGCCCGAGGACCTACAAGTGCATGCAATTTTGTTGAAGCATATAAAAGGAAACGACTGCATCAGCTTAGAAGGATCCCTCTAAGATTGTTGAGCAGCTGTTAATGGCGTTTTAGTGGCTAAGTGATAAAGAAGTGTTGATGCAGTTAATGAAGATATGACATGCCTGGGATTCACGAAGTGCCGCTCTAATGTGAATGCTAAACCCGCCGTTTTAATTTCATTTTAAGGCAGGTAAGTGAACGGTTGCGTTTTTGAGAAAGGCTTTCAAGACATTTTAATTTAAACATCTGTTATGGAGGTTATGGGGGAGAAATATCGTCATCATTAATAGTCAACGATAATAGTATATTGTATAGTTTTAAATTAAGTCGTGTATTCTTTTCAGCAGCTTGGTAGGCTTTTTGTCATCCGGAATTTTAAAGTGTTTCCAAGTTTCGGAAAATTTATTTAATTTTTCTTTCGCATATTTTTCTTTTGTTATGTTACTTACTTTTGATTAAATTAAAAGTACACCTAATTCTATTTTAAACTTTCCAAAAACTTTCTTAATTCAAGTTATCTTTTTCGACCCGTGCTCAGCTACAATTATATTGTGCGCCCTTTTTTAGAAAAATTTAAGCTTACAAGAAAAACTATCGATAGTGCAGGGCTACCTTCAATGTCAGTTCGATAGTGCGTCACCATCGATTGTGCCGGTAGTCGATAGTTCTCCACCTCTAATGTGTTCTTTATCGTTCATATGTATGTATGTGTGTCAGTCAACTTCAACGTTCTAATTCGCTTTGGTTGTATCATATTTTGTAACTGAAGTACGTAAAGTAAGCACCAGTTATATATTACGATATATTATCGAAACACTAATTAGTACTAGCTTCGTTAAGTTTCAATAAAAGTGGGTATTTCTTAAGATGTTAATAGAGCTGGCCCTTTTTCTTTGATTCAGAAATCAGACATCGAAAAATACATAAACTCAAACACAGACTTCATTTAAGAGTAACTTTCGGACTGTTTTTCTGAGTGTATTTAATCTTACAACGTTGTTGCAAGCACTTCATTCCAATATGTACAACAAATCGGAGCAAGTGTGGGCACATATATACATTGTTCAAATTGCTGAAGCCTCACTTAAAAAATCTGGTGCTATATTTGCATGTAAAATATGTATATTCATATACTGACATGGAATTGGATTTCTGATTGCTTTTTATATTTATATAAAACATATAGTATGGCAATTTCTTTTATGACAAACTGAAAAGTGCACGGGTTTCGAAAAAACCCAATATAACTGCAGCAAATAAAAAATATTGACACTTTCTTTTGTCAACCTACAAGTTAAATACTACTTATCAATAAAAATTGGAGAAAAAGTAATTTCAATTTTAACATGCACTTCATGTCGCCATAAATCAAACATATTCTACTTCTACCTGTGCTTACACTCCGTGCTGCCATTAGTTTTTTGTCAGAGTTTTCTTTTGCATTCCCTTTTTATTTCCCATCAATTTGATGTACTCGTACCCCAACTGCAATTTCCGTAAATCGCGCGTAAATCGTTTCAAATTTTCACTTGTCTACATTTGATTTTGCCTGAATGCAGAATACGCAGATATGGCACACACAGGCAGACAGACAGATAGAGAGAGATAATACAGAGAAAATTTTTCCATTCTCCGAATAAATCAATAAAAAATTATGCGAGTGTGGAAATCGAAGGAAGAACGGCGCGTTGGCGAAATGAAAAACAAACTGGTGGGTGAGGCTCGCTGCCTTTGCCTCGCCAACGAAATTTAAAACGACATCTGAAGCTACAAATATGAAACTTATGGCACAATAATATTGATGTCGTCTTGGACTCAGCAGCAGCTCTTTTACCGCCCTCAACCAGCACCAGAACTTCAACCTAAACCCACACCTCCGCCTCCAACTCCACACCGCACATGAAGAGATGCCCGCGGCATAAAAACGACGATGGCTATGGCGATGGCGATGTCGACGGCGACGGCGACTGCGACGGCACCGGCGAGGAACTGCGATAAAGATAAATAAGCAGCGATACACTTGATGATGTCCTTGTTGTTGCTCTTGTCTGGCTCATCGTCCTGAAGCTCCTTCTTCTCTGAAGATTGTTGCTGCTGTTCTCGATGTCGCTGCGCTGCGCTGCTCTGCTCTGCCTTTACTTTGCCTTTACCAGCGCTTGCGTTTAGGGTTTCCCCTATTGTATTATTTAAATTTGATTTTATTTCATGAAAATTGAGTTTTGTTGCGGGGCTATTTTTTCCTTCTTGCTGTTGCTTTTTATCTCTACCCGACCCGGATCGCCCTTCATCCTCCCAACCCCATGCCGCCAGGGCAGGCCAGGCCAGGCCAAGCTAGGCGAGGCCAAGGCGAGGCAGTTCTCGTTATCGCTTATTTTTAAAGAAAAGTTCGTAAACAAATTATAATATTGAACTTGTCATAGATACGCGCTATTGATTGTGTGTGTACGAGTATGTCTGTTCCGCCTGAGGGATCTGCCGCATTAACGGCATTTAATGTTGTCGGGCAAGAGCGCTGCACAAATTTTCGGGCAGCTTTTGGGGGAATTTTGTGGCCCCAATTGGCGTGGGTCAGTTTATAAAGATACAGCAGAAAATTCTTAAGTCGTTTAATGAAATTGTTGTTGTAGAGGCGTGAGCAAGCAGCGTAGGAATGTAGTATAGTAATTGACTTCATCGAGCTTTTATTTATCTACTACCACTGTTTATTGTCGAGTTGTTTATCTGTTTCGCTGCGTTATTGACTGATTCATACAAAGTAAATGTATTTAAGTTAAAGCTGCTGAAGAAAGTTGATCGGAAAATGCTTACTTTACTCTTCTAAGTAGAACTTATTGTAGATGCTTTTGTCGAGTAGAAGTTTGAAGTTTGAAGTTTGAAGAAGTTCCTTTTAAAGATATCGATTTTGTAGTTGCTTAACATAAGTCCAATAATGATAGTATTTCAAGTTACTTATGATAAGTCTCAAAGTAAATAAAAATCAAAGTTTTTGGCGAAATTATGAAATATCTGTGGCACATCCATAACACGAAAACGTGGCATTATTGCACAGATTCAAAGGGACTTAGAGAGCCGAAACATTAGTTGTAATTGACAGGCTTTAATGGTATCGTGCTGTGATTTTGATGCACATATTTGTGCAGCTCCATTAGCGGGTTGCATACAAATTCAGAGTGGCAGGGTACTTAAAAGCGTGTTGGCCCCAACCCACAAATAAGTGAGTTGAATGGGAAATGCGGATAATAATTGTGCTCTTACCGTGCACGGGATTAGGGCAAGTCAAAGAATGCAGCTCATAGCAATGACAAACAATTAGGAGGCAACATTTTCGCTTTCAAATCCACACACAGACGATATACTTAGAAGCAGACAATCAGTCAGTCAGTCAGACAGGCAGACAGGCAGGCAGGCAGGCAGAACGCATTGACAAATGATATTAGCAAGGCGCTGGCAGGCAACACGAATGACGGTGCCACTGTTGTCACCAACACAGATGACTCCGCAATGATGCACTTTGAGAATGTCAACGCCTTCGGGCTGTTTGCTGCCTGGATTTTTGGGTAGCAGCGTCTCATATTAAAATTGGCTTACCACGCATAAACAGCGCAACGCCAAGGCAAATGCACACCATTATTACCAGCCAGCCAGCCAGCCAGCGAGCTAGTCAGCCATCCGCCAGTCAGGCTCCCATAGACATGCCCGTGAATGGAATCATGCCCGTGCTCCTCATCATCATCGTCATCCCAGTCCTAAAGCGCGCCGCATGCACTTGAAAACTCAAGTTGCTGTGATTATCGTGCAATTTCTGCTCGCTGACAATGACAGTGGCTGTTGTTGTTGTTGTTGCTGTTGTTGCTGTTGCTCCTCCTCATAGCTCGATGGATCCCTTTGCTTGGCATGTCATGGCATTTGACGTTACGTGTTGACGCGGCGGCTTGCCGTGATTATCACTGCCTTACGCTTCAATGCCCTTTTGCTACTTTTTTGTAGAGCAGCAACTTGTGATTGTTCCTGCAGGTAGCAACCCCCGCCGTCTTGACTTTGTGCCACTCTGTCTGTGTGTTTCTGGTTCTGTAAGTGTGTGAGTGTGTGTGTATGTGTGTGAGTGTGTGCGTCTGCATCTTAACCTTGCCGTGCATTTAAATTAAATGCCGTGCAGTTGCCTTTTGCTGCATCAACGTCAACCCACGTACGTGTGTCTCACTCACTTTGCTTAATTAACACGCACACACACACACACGCACGCACACACGCACACACATACACACACACAATAGAGCTGGGAGTCAACATTTGACTTGGGCTTTGCCAATCATTGCCCCGTTTTCAATGACAATGCCAATAGACCGCATCGCATCTGTCGCATCACGTTCCTCGCATTTGGTTCTCAGGGATCGGCATCTATACAGCAAATATTTCATTTTGGGCCACGTTGAGTTCGTCGTGTTTACTTAAACATTTCATTGCTGCTCCTCTGGGGTATTTCTCTGCCTCAATGCCTTCCATTCATTTATTTGGGTTCTTCTAGTTCGGGTCGAACGAGTGTTTACCTTTTGCGTTCGCTCATAATTTCGTTTGCATGTTAATTACCATGAATATTGTGTGGAAGACATACGTTTAGATCGGTTTAATGCTAATACACCTGGGAACGGCGTTAAGATGTGCTGTTGCCATAATTGAGTTTAGCTGCAATTGTGGGGAAGTGTCTCAATGTATTATTGGTCTTTACACCATAAAAGCGTGTACACTGAGAAAATCTTAGTTTCTATTACCAAACTAACCAAAAAATGAATGTCGTCTAGCTTAACTAAACATTTAATACCGCGTCCCTAACAAAGTATGCTTGTTTCTTCATTCATTTAACATGTGGGGTCTCCGAAGATACATATATGTTTCGAACTTCAGATGTAATGCGAACGGTCAGTGGCAATTGTTCTTTAAGACATAGAGTATATTGCTTGAAATAAATTCTTAAATGAAGGCCATACACTGCCTGCTTAGTTTCTTGAATTTTCGGGGACGCTCCTTTTTACAAAACTATCACAGACATGCAATTCGTTAATAAAGATTTGGCTGATCTATGAAGTTAAATCTGTAGCCGGTTGTTTTGGAAATCGAAATAGGCAAAACAATAATACAATTATAACAACTACTTCGGGTATATAATACTTATGTAATAGAAGTTTCGTTGAAGAAAGCCATAACATAACACTTTGAAATGATACCTTAATGGCTTCCCATCTTGAACTCAATATGGTCTATTACATATTCCGTTGTATTAAAAAATCGTTGATTGCTTAATCACAAAATCCAGCGGGTTGGAGAAGGAAAAAGCCTTGCCAAAACCAGAAGTTAATTAAAAAAGTCATTGCTTAGTGCGAACTTTCAAGCATTGCTTAGACCATGTATTTGTATTTATTTCTCAAGAAGTTCGTTGTCAAAGAAGACTGAGTAAACAATCGACTCTACTTTAACCGAAGAGACGGAAAAAACAAAATTAAATAGGTTCGCACGAAAAAATTGCGCCAAATTAATGAAAAGTGCGGAATGACAGTGCGAAATAAAAATAGGAATAAGTAAAAAATTGAGACGATAAAAGTTTCGTAAATTTAAAACAGCGTAAAAAATGCGACAAAAAAACTCTTTGAAATTAAATTTCCAAATGCGAAGACAAAAAAGGCAAATAAAGAGAAGACAGAGCGTCGCCAGAAGAAAGCAAACGAGGCAAGAGCCTTACATTTCCGACCAAGCTTGCCTCGCAGAAAAGAAAGAGGGCGGCTTGACGGCACAAAATTGAAAGGGAGCGGGGGTGGTGGAGGAGGTGGGGGGATGGGTGGTGCCTCCAAGCAAATAAATTCCGGAAAAGCAAATTTATTTCAACGGTTTTTCGACATTTTCACTTTTTGCACAAAGGCCGAATAACCAAGCAGAAACGAAAGAGAAACACACGAATTAAATAAGTAATAAAGAAATCAAGCAAAGTTAAGTTAAAATACAAAAATCAGTTGCTGCTGCGAACAAAGTTGTCAGTTGTCTGTTGTCTGTTGTCAGTCGGCATTGGCTGCCCGGCTGCCCAGCTGTCCGACGTCCAATGTCCATTGTCAGTTGTCAGTAAATGTTTATGAGTTAATCAACTTGTAATGACCAAAAGGACGGCGGTCAGTTGAACAGACACAGTAACAGAAAGAGTGAAAAGGAAAGGGAAGGGAAAAGAGGAGGCGAGGCGGGTGGAGGGGAAAGATGTATATCTGGTCACTTAAAGCTTTGTACTTGGTTAGCGAGCAAAAAACTATGCACTGCAGGCAAAGTATTAAGAAAACAAACTGCTGAAAAAAATAAAACTTAATTAGCTTTCATTTAAAGGCAGACAAGACAAGACAAGACAGCCGAATGTTACAAAATGAAAAGACTACACAGTTAACGCTCACAAAAGTTCTCTGAGCAATGAAAAACATCCACTGAGATGAGCGACAAATAAACAAAAGTAAAAGTTTTGCAACACCGCGCCGGAAATGCTCGCGCACTTGCGTTGCGTTGTTAACACAAAGTGTGGCAAAATGCGAGTAGCTCGGAAATGTCATCAAAACTTTTTGGCCTTAGCCATTTATAGAATTTTTTGAATGGCCACTTCTTACATCGCACATTTTGCAAGGGTTATGCAAATGAATGGCTGAAATGGATGGCGCTTGCCAGCTCGGGAAGTTCTTTTTCATTCAATCATGGGCAAAGATTTTCATAGATGAGATGGCAGAGGGGTACGTAGACTTTATTTGTGCACCACAATCAACTTAAACTTCAAGTACTTTATTGTAATAAAGTATCAGAATTGCATATTAATGTTGCGTTTTAAGGATGGACAGATCCATCGAAGAGTTTCTTTGAAAATAGACTGGGACTGCGAGTCACAAACTTGCCTAATCAAATATGAAATATTAATTTTTTATCTAACTTTGAGAGGCTTGCTCAACCGTAATACTCTACCTTCATCGTTTTAGGCTAGGAACACCAAACTTGCTTCATAGACTTGTCACTTATAGCCAATATAGCTTTGTTTTGAACCCTAAACTCAGAACAGTCAGTTAAAGATCAAAACATGCACATGAACTCTAAAATACCCTTTCATTTGAAGCATTTTACTGATATTGATTTTGTCTAATAGTAGTGTTATATATTTGCAAGCCTTTTATTCTTAAACTAGTATGCAGTGTTTTTTGAATTCGCGTATAGATTACCCAAACCCTCTTTTCCCTCTTTGGCGATCGAATTTTGCAAAATCGCTTCTTTGTGCTCACCTACACCATAAAAGAAAACTTTTGTCCAAATTTGAACTTCCTAGCTTTTACCGTTTGGGCTGTGCGTTGATTGCACGTAGCTTTTCATGTTCCGATTTTTCCACGGGAAAATCCCTGTAATACTGGCCCCAGGATAAATGGAAAAAAGTATACCGTTTTTCTCGCATTCTTTATAAGAGTATACAACCTAAGTTTGAAGTGAATCGGATGAAAATTGTAGATTTTTCATACAAACGTTGGGGACCGTTTTCCCGCCTTTGGAGATCGAATTATCCAAAACCTTAGTGCACACTTTCACTCTGAGAAGGATCTTGTGTCCAAATTTCAGATTCCTAGCTCCTACCGTTTGTCAGGACAAACTGTTTTATATATAGTACATACATATATAGATTTAAATTGTGTACCAAGTCAGCAATCAACTAAGCAATATTATGTCACACAACTATATAATTTTATAAGATCTAGTTTGTAGGTTTGTAGGTAAAGCCCTAGCTTTTCAATATAAAAACATTGGCTATATTTCAATTTTTGCAGGAGCAACAATTGCTCTGAATACCGCATAATGCTTACGAATGACGCCTAGAATGTTAGATATCATAACATTTCTGCTTCCATCTAGCAGGTCCCTTGAGCAATAATCCCTAGCAGTTCTTCATCCAAAAACTCAGCACATAAACAATCAACTTTAGCATAGCTGGGAGCTCAGTAAACAATTGCCAGACAAGCAACTGCCCTCGGTTTAAGCCAGTACCTTCGACTCGCACACACACACGCACTCACACACAAATATACCAAACGTAGATCCCATAGCGCCCGCCCACGCACACTGTCCAATAAAACGTTGAGAAATTTGCACAAGCGTCGACAATTTGCTCAGGTAACAGCGTTAAACAGTTAACATAGTTCGGTGGCAGCTGAAGCCCTGCAACACGACCTGGGCGCTCAGTTAAAGTGCGCCAAAGGTTTTGACAAAAACACAACAATTACTTTTACGATGCTCACAACTGGAGGCTGCCGGCTGGGGGCCCAAAGCATTGCGCACTAATTTCTACAAAGATAATCAAGAGTGATAATTATTATTTCGCTCGGATTGTGACTCTTTGTGTGTGTGTGTGTGTGTGTGTCTGTGTGTGTCTGTGTCTCTGTTGGTGTAGCGTGCCTGTGAATTGCAAACCGCAGCCAACTGCGGGCACCTGCTGTGTGAATTACTTGAGCAGAGTGGCGACAATAAGTCGACGTTGTCCTGCGTCCGGGGTCCTGCACCCTCCCATATCTTGCTGCCTGCATAGTTTTGGGGTTTTGCGTAGTTGGCGTTGATGATAACATTTTGGCCATAATGATGACAGGGCATACGGGGGGTAGCGGCGGGGGACTGAGCCCGTTTATATTCAAGTCGAGCACCAAAACTTTTGTAATTACACAACAATTTTTGGTCAGGTAAACAGAATAGCTTTTAACTAGCACTTGCTGACCACCTGCCAGCTGCCGGCTGACTCCCCAACTCCCTCTTAAAAATAAGTAGTATCTGAAGTGCACCCGCACATTTGACATCATGAAATAAATAGCTGTTGGGTTGGTTTATGTTTCATAGAGGCATGAAAAAATGTGAAACAATTCTCGGAACGGAAATTATTGAAATGAGCATTAAAATTTTATGAACATTTTTCACGCTGTCGTTTTTCTGTTGAATTAAAGCAGACGCTGAAGCAGAAGCAGAAGCAGACGATGACGATGCCGATGGCGGGTCAGTCGTTTCAATTTCTAGACAGTTTATTACTCACTCACTCGGGCAAGAGGCAGAACAAGAGTTAAAGTCAGAGTCCGAATCAAAATTAAAGGCATTGGAAGGCCAGTCCAATCGACGACTCACTTGTTGTGCTGAGCTGCGCACGCGAGGCGCGACAATTAAATTAAAAATAATTAAAAATTATGAAAATGGACAAGACCGAGTGCGGGAGCAGCAGCCAAAGCCACAGCCAGAGCTGCAGCAGCAACAGCAACAGCAGCAGAAGCACATTGGGCCATTGACCCAGACCCAGGGGCAGGGCGCGCCCTCTGCTCTGTGTGTCCTGTTCTTCTGGCCACACGACACCATGCCACTTTGGTTTGCGGGCAACACTGACTGGGGGAAGGTGGCAACAGTGGCAACTGTGGCAGCGACGTCGACGACGACGGCGACATCGCTGTGCATTTAATGAAAATTTATTCCATGCAATTTGCAGCTCAGCCCGTCCAGCGACTTCTGCTGCTCCGATTACACACAGCCGTAGCGCTCGCCGCCAGCTTGCTGGCTGGCTTGTCTCGTGTCAATCCAAATGTCTTTTGCCTTAATTAGAATTGCTCGACTCTAACACACACACACACACATACACACACTTACACACACACGCACAAAACATTGAAAAACAGACGGCAAGATAAACCAATGAAGCGGGCACACGGAAAGAAATCGTCATCAATTTCTTCCACTTGTATCAATTCCCAATTCCCAATTTTAAATCTGAAAGGTGCATGCCAAAAGAAACAATTCCTTTGTTTTAAATAAGAATACAGAATATTTGATCTAAATGAGTTAATACTACTCGTATTATTCAAAACAAATGCTACAAAACAGACAAACAAACGTACAAGCCAATCCATTTTTTATAACTTTATTTTTATCTGGGTGCTTCCTTTCGGCACTGTGGCATCCTGAAACCAATTCAGGATTATGTACAAGAATTTTTGTTTTATTGAATTTTGAGCATTTTTTGTTGATATTTTTGTACCCAAAGCACAAATCCGGTAATAGCTTGTGTGCGATAACTCAATAACTAACCCATCAATATGTTGCTCCCAGAAAAGTATTCTTTACGTTGCGATGCTCCTGGTAGTTGCTATGCGTGTAAAATGTATAGACATAAACATATTTATATAATCCTTTTCCATTTCTCACTTAATTTTAATGTTATTCTTTCATTACGCATTTTTGTATTGCCATTTTCCCAAAATGTTCAACACTTTTACGACTAAGTACATACGACTATATAAATGCTTCATGTACAGAGCAGCCTTCGGCAACCTTCCCTTTTCTTGCGAGAAGCGCAGTGTTGCGATGTTAAGCCAGCCAGCTGTATGAATAGACTGATTTGCACATACTTAGCTTACATAAATTAAATATACTAGAAAATTGTACTTGTTCGATCTTTCAATATAAGTTTTCTCCATTTCTGTGATACAACTGCCCTATCAGGGAGACTTGATTTGACTGGGTTGTCCATTGAATACAGGTAGCAAGGATGCCAATCCCTTACACTTAATATTTGAAGGTGCGGAACACGGGAAGAAATTAAAAAAAATTGTGGTTTGGACAAACATTTATGTACTTCGAACGTGGTGGTTATCTATAAAACACATGCCTTCAAAAGTTTATAAATGCTTGACGATGTTTTATACTGTAAGAAGACTGTAACGAAGATAATGAACATTATTGATTCCAACTGTTTTGTAAAGACAGTTTTGTAAGATAGTTGAGGGATTTGTCAAAAGTTATGGATTTATTCTTGACTCGCGTTGTACTCGTATTTCCTTTAGTGTATGCAGGCAGGCAGACATAGAACGGAAATAATTTTATGCATTGACGGCAGTAGTTGCGGGTGCGGTCATAGGTAGTGGGGTTGGTGGAGGAGGGAGTTGGCGACACTAGCCACAGTGGCTAGGGACTGGCGCTCATCAACGCATTGACTTTGATGTTAAATGTCGCCAGCAATTGTTGCTGCCATTATTCCTGTTCGCTGCATACACGTGAATATATGTATGTGTAATATCTATATATATATTTGTGCATGCATCATGTGGCGTTTTGTTTTGTGCAATTAAATGGGCGTGTCTTTTATTTTGCGGTCTCCATCTCTGCGGTCTGCAATTGTCTGCCCTCCAGTCCCTCTGGCTGTTGATTTTTATCTAATTGTTGGCGGCGTCATTCTCGATTGCAACAGGCTTCGCGCCCCTGACTCTGTGGCTCATCACGTGACCATAAAGTTATGTATGCACTCGCATGTGGTTCTGTGTGGCTGATGGTTTTGATGTGGTGCCGCTACCAATTGAGTGGAGCTCGCCTGTGGTGCAGAGCAGTTGCTGCAACGTTTTCAGTTACCAACCGCGCAGGAGGAGCAACGAAATTGGTCAGCAATGCGACAAAGAATGCAAAATGCAGGCCATTGTCTATTTTTGGCTTAACACAGCTATAACAGCAAAAACTGGTGTTCGTTAAAAGCTTACAATTAAGGAGATAGACAGACTAGGATATTCGACTATGAGTCATGTTTGCAAAGGCTGAAAAATTCGGTGGTAATACTACTTGTACTGCAGACAATTGACTCTCTGAAAGTAATGTGCAGTGTTACATTTTTACAAGATAAATACAAGTATAATAACATGGATTGCAGCTACCAACACACTTTACGATTTCATTGAAATTGGAGTTGGTCCAATAAAACTTCTGGAGATTTTCTTACAGGTGTTAGAAATCATAAAATCTTATTAAATTATCTTATTATTAAATAATATTTTGCTGAGCTCTAGTTAAAGAGGTAATATTTATTGTACCATACATTCGTATATTTATAAAATCGTCAATACCTTTATAGAATGTTTGAGAAAGGAGAATGGAAAATTGGTTCTAATCATGTGTCTTGATATTTCATTTGTTTGCCTTAACGACCACAATGTGGGGGTGCAAAGCGGGCATAATGTTGAGAATATATACCTATATATATATATACTATATATGGGCATGAAAATATTGTGTTAATATGCTCAACTTATAACTCTTAACTGGCCCTATATTTGGTGTTAAGGTTGATTTTGGGCAACGGGACAAACGGGGCAAATAAGTTGTTTTTGCGGCCACCAGTTCGCTGATTTGATCGAAACCTGAGGCAATATATGTATATTAATGCGACTAATTTTAAAACGTTGTGCATTATTGTCTCTTAAAAATAGTTTTGGTTTAACAGTTCAGAAAATGCAGTTTCAGTTCTGAACTGTCGAAACAAAATGATTTTAGATTTCTTTATCTGCCATAACTTTCTTTTCATAACTGCACCGACCCCAGATACTCCCATCCCTAATAAACTAGGTACTATAAATTGATTTTCAAACTGAGGGCAGCACCCATTAGAAAAATTATATATTTTTCTCTCCGTTTGCAGGCCTCTTTTTTTTCGCAGCTGGTATTATTCATCTAGATTTCAATATTTTGGAGTATGTACACGTTGTATGTATATACGAGTATAAAAAAACTAATCATTTATGTAAGAAAACATAATTTAAAATTGTTAAATTTTACAATCTCGATGTCGCATGGGACCAACTATATATTAGTTCCACTATCACAAATCTTCTTGTTTGTTAGCAAGTTTTTTACATTTTATTGCATTCGAAATTTCAAATTTTCATTATTTTGAATTTTTCCCTTTTACTATCAAATTATTTGCACTGTACAAAATGTTCAAAAAATCTTGCCCCCTCGACTAAATTCTTGCTACGCCCATGGCCATTATCAATGTTTTTTGTTGAAGGTCAAGTAAATTTGAATCGAATATACGCGAATATGTGAAGACAAACAAAGACATGTATACATTCTGTGAATTCATGAATAAACTTGCAGGTATGTTATTCGGCTGCCATGCCTGATTACTTGCACGGATATGCACGTGTTGGTCTTCAACTTGTTGCCCCAACTTTTGTACAATTGCGTTGATTAAGTTTTAATGGATCGCCTGCCACAGCAACAACTACACACAATGCTCGTACAACGTACAATAGGATATGTACATGCACACGAAGTTATTAATTTGTGCTTGCAACAAACATAAAATCAACATAAATCAAACAGCTGACTGTGACAGTGGCAGTGGCATCGGTACGGGCTCTTTAGTATCATTCCATAGATCGGTCGGTGGTTGGTGTTTGATTGCCCGACTGTTGGCCCCTGCTTCCGTGCCTGCCGGTGCGTCTCGTGTATAGTTCAAAGCTTTGCACCTCAACAATTTTGTGACAACCTGTGGCAAGTATCCGAAACATTGTTCAACAGCGGTCAGGGTTCAGACTTTGAAGCAGTGACGGGAGACAGAGTAATGGGTGTGGTCGTTTTAGAACATTGCCAACTAAACTGTGGCGCGTTATAAATTTGTTAACCACAACAGCAACGGCACCAACAGCTACAGCCCTGGCCACAACGGCAGTAGAAGCAGACGCAGAAGCAAAAGCAGTCAAACTACAATTCACTGTAATTATATTGCAACCCTTCGATGTTGCAGCCATTACGGTCAGCTGGCTAGCTCGGTAGCTGGCATTCGTGTCATTTGGTTCGCTACTGCCTGTTATTTCATTACATGTTATTATTAATTTTAATATTATTACTATTATCATTGTCAATGCGTGTTGCAATTCTTCTGCGAGCTGTTATTTATGCACGGCATAATGCAACAGCCTTGCTCGCGATATGGCTTTCATCTGTTTATCTGTTGATATTTACGCGTTTGACAGACTGCCCGTTTCGTTTGTATGCCTGCTGGCGGCCCTTTAATTAAGCAGCGGTTTGGCTGTTGCTTAAAAAAACAACAACAGAAAGGCGCTACAATTTACATCAACGTGTATCTGTAGCTGCAGGGCCATGCTACCCGACACTAAATGAAGCACAATTATGGGCGCATTGGTGGCCTCAACCGCAATGCACTCGAGCGCAGCATAGTGCTTATTGTCAGAACTGGGAAATACTCGTGCCACGGAAAATAGTGCACAAGCATATCACATTTTTTAAATAAGGCAAATGCTTACCTAGCTATAATAATCTATAATTAATTACCATAAAAAATGAACTGTTGTATATATTAAAAATTATATCAGCTATAATAAATTGGAAAAGGAGAGTTTTTGTTAGTATAGGTCTACTGCAATGTTCATGGAAACCCACATTGAAATTTCGGATAGCTAACAATTTTTTTAATCAATTAAGTTTTGTTGAAATTTCTAAATATCTTAAAACAATTGATCCTCAAAATTTACATTTCAATGCATCAGTCGGAAATATTAGTGAAGTATTCAGAGAACTATTTAAATATTTCCAATTCAATTCATATACTTTTAGAAATACTACTGTTTCAAATGTATAATAACAAATTTTTTCAATATTGTTTAAATTTTGGTCAAGTTGGACATTTTAAAAGATATTAAATTAAATAGGTTACAATAACATATACATATGTTTCTTAATATTTGTGAACAGTAGTGTCGGGCTTTATGTGCACAAACAGAGTGTAATTAGCAGTGATGTACAAGTAGCATCCTCTACGCAAAAGAAGCCAGATTTTTTTCACTTATGCTTCGTTGAGCATGCAAGTTCGTTAATGAAACAAAGTTGATGTTGTGGTAGAGTTTGTTTATTCGCCCCCCTCCCTTCCACTTCAGGTGAGTTTTCTAGTGAGCTGTTTTCACCATACTTTTTCATGTGAGAATCCTTTTTAATGGACGCCGTCCTGGTTCACTAGTACAGTATGCTACAATGAATGATTACAATGATGACTGTATATATATATATATATATATATATATATATATATATATATATATATATATATATTGTGCCAGTGAATGTGAATAATGTTTGGTCGAGTGTTTCAGAGGCTTAAAAGTTTTGAATTACAAAAATTGTTATTCTGTTGTTATTCAGACTCATAGTCTGGCATTAAAACGAACAATTCTCGCCAGTTGCTGTTGTTTTACTCCTTCATTGATGTTATCTCTGGTGCAGTTGCTGCCACTGCCACTGCCACTGCCGCTGTTGCACTTGTATGAGCCAGTCAATGTAATCTGAGTCAAAGCGACTAGGCAGGCAGGCGGGCAGGCGGGCAGGATACCAAATAACAACCAACTGAGAAGAGCCGTCAAGTTATGCGCATCAAGCGTCAGCATCAGTTTGGCTCATCAGCCTCAACAGCCGCTTGTCTGGCACGTAAAAACCCGAAATTGACAGCAACAGGAGCTGCTGTGCGAGCTTTCAAGTGCCCAACTGTCTGGCTATAGCATCGGCAGTGGTGGTGGTGCTGGTGTCGGCGATGGAGAGTGTAGAAGTGGAGGGCATAGGGGGGCATCGGACACTTTATTTGCATGCGTCTGCCGCAAGCGAAAAACTCAAACCAGCGATGCCAATGCGTACGTGCCAAGTCGAAAAAAATCATGGCCCGCATTTCTTTTTAAATAAACAACAACAGCAGCAGCATACACAACAAATATACACACACAAACACAAACACACACACACACACGTAGAGTGTGGCATATTTATTTGTTTATTGCAGGCAGGAGTCTCTCTGCCGCTGATGCTACACGTGCGATATCAGCAGCTTTCGTCCTGATGGTGTTGCTGATGTTGCTGCTGCTGCTGTTATCGTTGTTGTTGTTGTTGTTGTTGTTGCTACTACTGCAGATGTTTGTGTTGCCCCCCAACGCTGATTTTTGCCACTCGGCGCGCTTTTATGTTGCTGATTTATTTTAACAGCTATTTTGTGCAAGTGCGCACACATTTAATGTCAATAAGCAAGCGGCTGGTAATCGAAAAATAAACTGTTGCCTACATTCGCGGGCCAGTCAGCTGCAATATCAACTGTCAACTGACCTGTTCGCTTATAAATACATGCATAATATACTAATTTGCATTTTATTTATACGACTATAAAGAAGATTTGCACATATTATGCCGGCACAAAACAATAAATACTGCTCTACTCCACATACCAATGTGAGCTTGGGCATATGACGGAATTTAAAGACATACGGCGCCGCATGTTAAAAATAGAATTCTTGGATTTTGTTGATGGGTCTTGGACTTTTTTATTCTTTTTTATAACTGTATCAATTAATATATGCCATCGGCATAGGTAAACATTTTCAATAACTTATAAGTTCAACTTAGAAAAAAGGAAAACCTTAAAATCCTATAGTATACTAACCATAACCTATTGCCTAAATAACAAGTAACGGTGTATATGAAGGCACAACCGTTTCCGAAATCTATCTATGGTTATTTTAAGAATTTTTCTATTTCATGAACTAGGTTTATTCTTCACGATCTTTTCTCTGTTCTTTTCATAAAAAGATAGCCCCAATAATTTCTGATGAGCTATTGTAGGGTTTAATTGAGTCTGTTCTGTTCATGCCCTGTGTCCATCGGTAGGATACTTCTCTTCATTATAGTACAGAACTCGGATGTAAATTGGGCAGACAAAGCGATCAATCCTGCAGCACCCATCCCTGCCGCCAAATCGCAAACTGATTTATTTGCAGTTTGCTGCCACAGACAAACGCGCACGTCTAGACATTTTTTGGAGTACTGCGATGATTTATAATTATTGTGTGCCATTGTCTGCCACACCTAGCTCTCTTCCTGCTCGACCTGCCTGCTTGCTAGCCCGCCTCCGTGTTTGTCCTTGCTGTCATCGTCATTCATTCCACGCTGACTAATAACCAAATTTCATTTCCTCAATTCTTGATTTCCTGCACTCTGTGGTTGCGTGGAGCGTCGTCAGTGAGCAGCATATTTTATTATTTTAGCACGCGCCAGTCCACAGCACGGAATGGCAAAATTTGGCACGCATCACAGCAGCCGCAAGTAGCAGCCCCAGAGCAACCACCCAGCCAGCCAGTCATCCAGCCAGCTTCACAATGCAAGGGTTAAGAGCAGTAGTAAAAAAAGTGACAACCACGCCCACTGAACACACAGGCACCCATATACACGTATTTATATACGAGTGAAGCCTTTAGCTATTGCCATTTGTATGAGTTTGTCAAACCGAAATTTTTGGGTTTTTATTATATGGGAATCCTTGCTTGCCACGTCGCTCGTGCTACACGCACGCTTCATGCCATTGTTTGTTGCCAGAAATCATATTCATAAATAAAATTTGCATTTGGCATTAGAGCAAGCGCATGTGTTGCCAGCAATAGCATCCAGCCAGCTGCCCATATACCGCCATTTGACACTCACACGCTTGCCAGTGGTTTGCAGAACGACAACGCTCTGAAGGGTGCACAGTGGGTCGAATTTTCAATCTGAAGATACTCTGCTTTTGTTTGAAAATAGGTGGGTTTATAAAGCATTTCTGTTTGTACTGATTTTTAATTCAACATTCTATTGAACGAAAGTACTTAGACAAGTAAATGGGAACCCAATTTAATAAATTTAAATTTAAAAATGAAATTTAATTAATAATAATCATCACTTTACTTATTGGGATATGCTGGATGCTCGTTAATTTTCAAGTTGGAAAAATCACTAATATGACAATTCAAGCATGTAAGACCGTCTTGAAAACTACATCATACCATATTGAGGAGAAAATGTTTTTATGCACAGAGGAAAACATGAACTTTAGACAATATTTTTGATTTCTAATCGAACCCTTGAGTTGGTGGGTCGATTGTAGAATCGGCACAGGGATTAGTTTTCATAATAAGCATTCATTACATTTGGCCACTGTGCGTTAGCATCGATGGGCACCAAGGACAACGCTCTCTGCCTGTGCTAACTGCCTGACATTATGGCACAATGGAATGTCCTTTTTTAGTTACGTGCTGCGCTAATATATATAAATATGCTACGTTTGGGGCTCAAACTGACCTGACCTTTCATAATGCTGTCAATTTGTGCGCCTGTCTGCACAAAACGATTGTATAGAGGAAAAAAGTCCCAGCCATTTCCATAGCAACATTACAATTCGCACACATACTGTACATACTCCTCTTATGTATACTGCGAGCAATAATAATAGAATTATGAATATGATATAAAAAAATATATATATTCATATATAGATGCTATTGTGCGTTTTCCAATTGGGTGAAACACATATAAATTTGCAATTTAATTTTTTGCTATGAAGATCGAGAAATGTCGGTCCGCCTTGTTGGGACAAGCTTGAGAAATGTGCCGCTGGCGTTCTGGCTATCAAGACCAGTTGCCAATCAGGCATCAACAGATGTGGCACCCAATCGTCATCATTCAGAGAGATTTCAATGTGATGTAGCAACTGAGAAATGTAAGACTCGTAAATGGCAAACAAAATATTATTTTGTTTTATACAAGATTTGAATATATAAGCTAGCTCCCCGAAGAAAAAGAAAGCTTCCAGCTTGCCAGCTATAGGAAGCGGAAGAGCGTGCTTGAAGCTCTCTAGGAACATATCAAAAGTTGTTGCGCGACTTTAATTAAACTTGCTAGCGGAGGGAGTGGCGGGAAGTGAACTACATCTCGCAGTTCGAGTGAAGGCGAGCAGGCAAATAAGCAACTATGACTAAGCATTGGAGTTGTCTGGATTAGTGCCATAGCCAGAACTAGTTCCTTTGGCCCCAGGTAAGTCTGCACAAACAATTCCGATTTGTCATTGCTCATACATTAAGTAACATAATTGTGATGATTTCGTGCTGATTAGCTACAATTTTTGTCTTTATTTTATTTAATAGAATTTAAGTGCAAAATCATAAAGAATTGAATGTTTTTTTTTGCTACAAAAATCGATCTCCTGTATTCGATATAAGTGTGAACTCAACAATAAATATGACTGCCTCGAATAATTTGTGTAGTTATAAAAAAAAAAAATATAATAATAATAATAGGGGCCCAGAAATCGAAATAGAAGTCAAGAAATCAACTTATTAAAACGGTATATCCTTTTAGCTGGGGTTTAATATGAATTGTGTAAGAAGACTCTTCATATCGTAACTTTTGACACAAAATGAACATTTTTTTTGGCGAGCAGGCAGTTTCAGTTTTCTATTCGACAACATTTGAAAGATCTGTCTACTATTTTTCTTTGGCTTTAGCAAATGATTCACTCTTTCGCAAACTGAAAACCATTGAAGTGAGTTCAATGTTATCTACATATCTGTAGTTGCGGACTTAACTCTTGTTTGTTTGCACAATTAATTATTGAAGTAATTAATTGATTGAAAATTTGTAAACACTAACTATTCCTATCGGTGAGCTTCGGCATAATGTTCATTGCATCACACAATCAATATAGCAAGTTAAGAATCCTTGAACTAGTTGAAACACAAGTTGAATAGACAAGCAAAGTTAGTTGGTGGAGCTTTTGGGTCTGTGTAGTAGTTAGAACAATGGCTGAAGAGAATAAAGACGAGGACTGCGACTTGTACACCAGGTGGCACCGTCACACACAATGTCATCGTTGACAAGGACAACAACGACATCGTCTGATTTGAGACAAACTGTTGATGGCTTGTGGCAAGGAGCATGGCTGTGGCGCAGAGAGAGACTTTCTGTGTATTAGTGTGACACCCAAGACAGTTAGGGATTAAACAGTAAAATGCCACAAATTGTTGGAAATACCGCAAAGTTTGCAAAATGTAGTGCTTTTGTTGCTGCTGTCGCCGCTGGCGGCTTGGCATGCTAAGCGTTTGCAGTTTACGCTCCACTCGTTGCTTGTCGTTGTAGTTGTCGTTGCTGCCTCTGACTCTGAAGCTGCTTTCGGTATGTGATGTTGCAACTGCGAGAGCATTTGTGGCACGAAATATTGCATGCATGCGTTGCAACAATGCTGCAAGTACATAAAACAAGCACAGAATTAGTTTGAACGTGTGCTGGTTTCTACTAGTACTCCTCACTCGCAACTAACAGCCTGTCTGCCATAGTTAGTTGGAGCTGATGGAGATGGTGCCTAGTCCTTGGCATATTTCTAAGTGATTAATAAAGAGATAAGTTATTGAGAGTATTTAAAAATCCGTCGTTAAAACACGAACATAACGGAGCAGGATTTCGATTATCATTTAATACTTTGCAGCAATATCTGCAACAATGCAACCAAATGGAGCAATAAACAAATTAAGAAGCTTGGATAATAGCACAAACAAATGTCGACTTCATAGCACCGTAAGTCTTCAATAATTTTCTTGTGGTATTTAACAAACCAATCAATTCAAGCACATAAGGTGTTTGGCATTATTGTAAATTGTGGGTAAATTGGGTTTATTTTATCGCTAGCCTACAGGTCTTATATTACATATGAATAAATAAATCAGTTTAGGCTAAAAATATGAAATAAAATGAGAGAACCAATCAGTGTTAATGAACAAAAATAAGGATTTATTTAAATAACACTTTATAATTAGTTGTTGTGAATTGAGAAACTATAAAAAGGTGGTTTTCTAAGAACTGAGCTTTCAGAACTAATAAATTCTTAAGGAATTTTCGATTCGATTAATTTAATTAGCATAAAAAAGTAGAGTTTTTAAATAAAAATATAAAATCCAAATACTATGATTTTATTGCACCCTTCACCATCAATTTTGCTTGCCATTTCTTGCTGCCATCATCGATTTCATAGCACTTAATTTTGTACATTTAATCACATTACAAGTATTACGCATCATAATTACACATTGTTGAAGTAAAAATGCGCTAAAAAGCCACAAACACGCAACAAAAATGCACTAAATAATGCCAAGATGCTGCCCACAACCACTATTGCCACAGAATTCAACTTTACAGCTCACAGATATAATGAAAATTGTTGCTTAAGACATTCGGCTTGCTTCCTGCATTCCGTGCGTAGACTCGGCTTCAATTTGAAAGGCGTCTGTCAGGTTGCAGCGAGGGACGAGCGGGAAGTGGTTCGGCAGCACCTCATTGCGTGCTAAATGGTTTCACACCACAAAATTGTACACACACACACACCTACATACAGTACATGGATATAACTCTGGATGTGTGTGTGTGTGTGTGTGTGTGTGTGCGAAGGAAGGGGTTGGAGCAGTGTTTGAAAAGTAGGAAGACAAACTGGTGCGACGTTAGGCTCGCATGGCTGCCTGTATTTCTTTCAAAGGCAAATATTTGCTTAAGCAGCAGCAGCAAAACTTGATGCTTCTACCCAAGCAGAGGCGAGCCAAGTCGAGCCGAGCCGAGCCGAACTGAACCGGTAAATGCGGCAGAGTTTATATAACACACAAACACAAACACACACACATACACACACACACCCACACCCACATGACAGCCATTAAATATGCACGTTACGCACTGTAGATGACCCAAATACGCACCTTCTTGCATACGCTGCCAACGGGAATGGGCACGGGGACGGGAAAGGCAATAGCAATGGGTGCTGGAGCTGTGGCTGCGGGACAGCAAGGGTTCTGGGCAGCCATTTGCATGCAACATTTAACCAAAGCGTTGAGTGGCAAGCAGCCAGGCAGCAAAAGCAACGGCATGTGCTGCACGAGTGCCCATTTTGGAATTGGTCGACTAAACGACAACTCTTCGACTGTCAACCACAAAAGGCAATTAATTATGCGATGCCTTCACTAGTTTCTTCTCCAATTTTTTCTTTTGCTTGCCTGATTTTTGGGTGTGCCCCTTTTATGTAAGTAATGTGTATGTGTGCGTTATTTGTGCATAACTAAGCTAACGTCGTTAAGATCTTACAGTCACTGCGCCTTAAAGTAGGCAACAAACTGTTATAAACTAACTACGTTTTAATTGTTTACCCCAGAACGCCACTTAACCGTCCCCCTCCCCCGCAGTACGCCTTTGCCTTTCTGAGCGCAGTACATTTTTCCTCTTTTTTTTTTAATAAATAAAATTTGCGCGAAAACAAACAAATCCTCACGCAGTTTTGACTTGCACCCAGGCAGCTTCAACAACCACAACAACAGCAACAGCAGCAACAACAACAAAGTATATGCATGTTCCAGAGTTTAATGGAGTGCATGTCGGGAGTTTGTTGCAAAATGGCGACGGCAAAGGATCAAGTTGGTGCATGCAAAAGAGAAGAGCGCAAAAAAGCAAACAATGTTGCTGTAAGGCGAAGCTCTCTTGTGTGCTTGTGTGTGTGTGTGTGTATACAAGTGGGGTGTCCATATTTGTTGGGGGGGGTGGTGTACATTTGTGTGTATTTGGAAGCCTGCACCCCGTTATTTTACGCTTAGTGTGGCGCGAGCGCATAAATTTTTGAAATTAAAAGTAGCAAAGAAAACATGAAGCGCTCACTGCCTGGCAATGTTGGTAGCATTGTTGCTGTCGTTTTTGTTGTTGTTGTTGTTGTTATTATTATTGTTGTCGCGTCTTTGTTGTTGCTGGCAGGCAGTGGAGCATGTAACCCAGGGCAAGCCAGGCCAACCAACTGCCAGCCAGCCAGCCAACGATCCAGCCAGTACAGCAAACACTCCAAGTCGCGCTTCCGGTTGCCATGGCGTATACTTGATGCCCGTTTTTCGATGCAACGCCAACTCCGTTCGTTGCACTCAATTTTGAAGCGTTAAGTTGCACATAAATTTAAATGTGAGTGAATGTGTGTATGTGGGTGGACTCTTGGTTAGGCATAGCAACAACAGAAACACCAACAACGACAACAACAACAACAGCAAAAGCAACAACTACAAAAACAATGCCTGGAAGGCAGTCAACCGAGCGCATCCCGACTGTGATTTCAGTCATGACTACGGCTCCTTTGGTCATTGCTGATGCTGGACCTCTTCCTTTCACTGTGCAGCCAGATGGGTAGATGGGTGGATGGCTGGATGGGTAGGGCTTTGCAATGTTATTGTTGCAATTAATATTTTTGACATTGGATGCTGTTGTTGCTGCTGTTCCTGCCGCTGATACTGGCAGTCCTCAGGCCTTTAGGCTCTGAACAGTTGGCCGCTGTGCAATGCACTGCCACTCAATTATTTTTTCATGCTGTAAATGAAAAATATGTTTGGTCGAGTATTTTTCATGCGACTGTTGCTATTTTCCAGCTTCACGGAGCCAGCGGGATGGGAAATGTGGCGGCGATTGCGTTAGTTGTTTGTATTTATTTTGCTGGTGCTTTCGGCCTTCCATGCTTCGTAGCTTTTCGCGCGCCGCATTGGCAAATTCATTGTAAAAATGCCTGCTGGCCATTTGGTAGCATGGTGTACTTGTATGCATGTGTGTATTTGTTCTATGTGAGTGTAGTATGTGCTTTTGTGTGGCTTGGGCTTTAAAGCTTTTCCTCGCAGTATGCTGCCAATTTAATGGCAACTTTTTTCAGCCCTTTGCATAAAGTAACTATACTTTTTGCGCCAAAAAAAAAATTGGCATACAATTTTTCATTATTTGAATGGAGTTTTGTGATTTAGTAAAATGGTTTCCGTTACAGCTGCAATTTTTTCGATATGCGAGCAAAACGGTTTATCATTTTTGTTTCTCTCAGGTATAACTATGGCAGACAGGCGTGACAGAGTCGGAAATTCAACACACTTTTTCCCTTTAGATATACAATATGATAATCAAATTTGTCGAAGTTTTAATCGCTTTGCTGCATTCGTTCACTAAATTGGTGCAAAAAATGTATTAATCATTGCTTATTTAATTAAAACATTTCCTATTAAGCCAAGAATAAAACGAGTAGAGCGCTAACGTCGCGACTATCTGGTGTAAAGGAAATAAATGTGCATAGAAATAATCCTTAAATATTTTAAAAAGTTGAAAGCAAATTTGCTGTGTGAAAAATTGTCGATGGTATTGTTTACAAATTGGTTCGAAACGACAGAAACCAGTAAAGGATGTGGTATTCGGGCGAGGAAAGCTTCCTGCAGTCCTACCTATGCGGTATATAATCAGCTACCCGTATTTCTGACAAGTTTCTTGCCCCGATGGTTAAAAATTAGGAAAAAGTACATATTTGCTATTAAAACAGCTTAATTCGGTCCGTTTTTAATTTTTTTTGCCAGACACACAAATGAAATTGGAACGTAAATCAGAAAAGGATACTAACTAAATCAATAACTAATAACAACAAATGCATAATTGAAATTGATTTTTTATTGCCACATTGGTATGGTGCCGCCTTATTAAAGATTTTTGTTTCGCAAAATGTTGGGTCAGCTTATTCGATTGACCAATTAAAATGAATTGGTAATAGGGAAATCGTTTTTAAATACACATATATACTATATTTCTGTTTACCCATTAATTGCTTTTTTTTGAAACATTAGTCATTAGTCAATTAATAGCATCAATGTCAATTTTGTCAAATTATAGCATAACCCAAATAACCCAAACCTTTAATTGTTACTCAAGCATAAATATTCGCAACATAAATCATTTTTCGAGTTGAACTTTAAAATTTTAATGAAGTGCAAATAAAATTAACTGAATTTATTTAGTTGACGAACAAAAAAACACACGCAAAGTTGAATAAACTAGTTAGAAAACACGAGCGGATAATTTAAATGCCAACACGAATGCCAACGAAAACAATTAATGCCACTTTATTTTCGAGCTTCAAACAAAATGTTAAATTCATTTATTACCCCTACAGTGTGCACGTGTCGGTGACATCATTAGGCTCCCACTGACCTCCTCTCCACATACGAGTACATTTTGGGCATTAGTTGGCGCAGTTGTTGTTTTTGTCGGTGCCAAAAAGTTTATAAAACAAAATAATTTTAGTTTTGGCATAAAATTTTGTGCATTTTATGCAAAATTTCAGTTAATTGCGAATAATTTATTTGCTGCATGGCACATAATTTATTACTGCAGCTTATTAGCCTGGACAAGTTTTTGTGATGGGGCATATATTTTCACATGCATATTGTCTTATATGGGTGCCTGTCTCTCTCCCTGTGTGTGTGTGTGTGTGTGTGTCATTTAAATGAAATAAAATAAATGATAATAAATATTATTGTTGTTGAGCTGAGCATTCGTAGCCAAAGCAAAAGCGCCGACGTTTGCATTTTGTCTGTTGCTTCGTCGAGTATCTCTGAGTGTCTGTGTGTGCGTTTGAATATTGGTTGAATTTATGGCCACCCACACAAACCTGCACACCCATACACAGGCACATACATACATACATATATGTAGACATATATGCATGACTGAAATAAACGGCTTGACTTCTAGCCACATGCGGACGCTTTTGCACTTGCTGCTGTCTGTTGCTAAACTTCTATGGCGGCAATTTGATTAAAACTGACTACCAGCGGTATGAGAGAGAGAGAGCAGTAGCAGTGGCAGTAGAAATAACCGAAGCCAACAGGATAGGCCAGCAGGAACTGCCGGCAGCTCGCCCATCTGCTGTTGTTGTTTCTGTTGTTGTCAATTTTTATACTCTGTACATGAAATGTACAAGAGTATATTAGGTTTGCGGGAGCTGAAAAATGTAACAGGCAGAAGGAGGCTTGGCAGACCCCACAAAGTATATATATTCTTGATCAGCATGACGAGACGAGTCGATCTAGCCCTGTCTGTCTGTCTGTCCGTCTGTCCGTCCGTATGAACACCTGGATCTCAGAGACTATAAGAGATAGAGACACCAAATTTTGCACGAAGATGCGTTATGTGTGTATTCTATACGAGTTTGTTTTATTTTTTTGATTTTCCCCCCCACTTCCCCCCTATGGGGGTTTTCCCGATTTTCCATTCGTATAATCGCCTATATCTCGGAGACTATAAGACCTAGGAACACCAAATTTTAGTCCCAGATGCCTTATGTGAATACGTAGAAAATGTATATTTTGGAATTCCCCTCCCTCCCCCCTCTACCCCGCAAATCGTAACTCCCGTAATTCTTGGAATTTCGAACTAAAATTTTGGAAATACCCCCAGTTAGTTATTATGTGTCCGTATGCCAAATTTCATTATGATAGACCGATTTAACAAGAAGTTATAGCCATAAATATATTTGCTGATGCAGCGCTGCTGCAGCGCTGCTCAAGCGCTGCCCGCGGCTGTTGTTGATGTTGCTGTTTGGTTGACTGCGAAAATGCTTACACAGACACGAATTGATGCGCATAGGCATACATACACTCACACAGACGCAATTGCTATGTAAATGTGCAATTATACACCCTTTTCGTGAGTTCGAATACCGAGAGAGGTAAAATCGATCAAAATTTTTTTTTTATTTTCTTAATTTTTTTTATTTTCTATAATTATTGTAAACATATGTACAGAGTATTTCAAAGTCGGGACACCCGACTTTAGCTTTTTTACTTGTTCTATGTGTGTATGCGATCCTTGGCGGCATTGGCCTTTGTTGTAGTTGTGGTAATGAGCCTGATGCCAACTGCCAGCAGCAAAGCCACATCAACAACAATAGCAACAGCAATAGCCTTAACCACTGCCACTACTGTCCCTGCTGTCGCTGCTGATGCTGACGCTGATGTTGCTGTTGCTGCCGCTCTTGTTCCGTTGCCCAGTTGTTGAGTTGTGGCACGTACATCGGCCGAGATATGGCACAAACATATGGAGCATAAATACAATATGGGCCGTTCTTCAAGAGCAACACGAGGGAAGGCATGGATGGCTTCCTGCGCTGCTGTTTTGTGTGTGTTTGTGTTTGTGTGGCAATAAAACACACGAATGAACGAGACGAGAACGAGGCAAATGTTGGCGTTAGCAGCAATACTACCACCAGCACCAGCAGCAGCAGCAAAAACAGTAGGAGCAGTAGGAGCAGCAGAATCAGCAGCAACGGCATTCAAATAACATGCTTCCAATATTAGCAATGAGCCAATGACAACAATGGCAGAGGCCACAACGCGCAATGCCAACTGACTGCACACACACGCATAGGACACGAAATGGTAACTGGCTGTTATGTGGTCATCGAGGTCGGGTCCTTTGCTCGCAAATAGTTGGCATATGGTTTGGGGCGCGAATGCGCAAGCCAAACAACAACAACAACAAAGATGCCAAATGAGCATTGTTTGGCAGGCAGTTTTGGGCGCAGTGTTTTATTGAGGACGATTGGTGTGCGATCGGGAAAGTGCTAACGACACTGTTGCCTAATGAAAATGTTTTACAAAACAAAATAAATATAATAGTTATATGCGATTTTTGACAAGCTACAGTAATGCTGCGGAAGAAAGATACAAGATTTTTTTTACTTTTCCTTCGCGTAATTTTTGACAATTGACAAAAAAAATAGTATAATAGAATAATTAAGGGTAATTGCTATTCATTTTCGATTAACAGATAGTAGATATTGTTAAATTGGTGGGACATTATGAAACATCATAAAAATAAGCACTTAGTTTCTATAACTAATCCAATTTGTTCAGTTATTGTATAAAATATCATGAGGTATATAGGTTTTTATTAGAAAGCGATGTATATATTTTATGTAGTTCTTTTTTTTTTGAAGAATTCCTAAGGCATATGGTGTTGTTTACAAACGTTTACAAAGCGTAGCTTTCTGTGCAATAAAACGTTTTCTATTCCTCAGTTCTTTGACGTTGTATTCAATAGTAAATTCGATAGTTTTATCTAATAGGAAAGACACTACTAGCACATGCACTTTGGCCCTGCAACATTTACATACGCTTGGCAATGTTTACTTTCCATTTAACCCTCATTTCCCTATGTTGGTGTTTTTATAGGCCATCAACAATTTAGCGTAATCTATGGCCCATGTACTTGCACATATCAAGCTGCAACTAGAGCCCAGCATTAGAATAACAATCGCGTGCGGACGGAGTGGCATGTAAAATGCGCTACAAATTTGTTGCGCCACCTACGCAAATTGGCGTTGCCTCACCAACACCAACACCATCGCTCTATCGCACTATCATCACTATTCTTGCAGAACCACTGAGGCTGCCACCCTGACCAGCGTCACCGCAGTCCGCAGCCTTGCACATTCATTTACCACACAAGTCCAGCGCAGTGACTGCCCAAGGGCCACACACACATATACACACATACACACACACACACAGTTACGTACAGACTGCGCACAATTGAAAGTTTCACACAACGCTGCGTATGCGTAATTTATTACAAGCTCTGCCGCCGCCATTTTCTGTGAGCTTACTCTGAGCGCACACGCCATTTTGCGTCATTTCGCGTCCAGTTTTGTGCGGCTGCGGAATCTCTATTCCCAATGTCTATGAATTCTATGTATGTGCGTGTTTAATAGAGATATGAGCGTGACAAAACACGAATACTCTCGTTATCCAAAGTAAAAAATTCATTTTCAGAACAATAATTCCAGCGGTTCTCTTTTATGAAGTTAGATCTAATTTTCCATTCAATTCGTATAATATTTGAAATAAACAATGTGGAGAGGTCATTTTGTTTGCATATAGAATTTTCGACTTGGTAATTCCTGGTTAATCAATACTTATTATAATGCACAATTGGCACAGGTCACAGTGCTTGTTGAGTCATGAGTTTTTGCACTCCAGGATTGTATTTTCCATATGCAGAGCGGTTTTTTTTTTATGAAAAGCTGCATTATTTTCTATAGTTCATATGGGAGCGATCTGTTGAAAAATGTAATAATAACATTATGAAAATTCTTTACAATGTGGTTTACTGGATCATAAACATTATTAATTATAACAATGTATGCAAGACTCGTTCACGATTACAAAACTCACGCACCTCACTAGCGCGAATGTAAATAAAATGCAAAATAGACGTCACCAAAAAAGAGACGCCAGCAGCAGTGGATGGGGCAGTGGCAGCGCCAGCTGCGCGTGCTTGCCTCTGTTTAGATAGCTCGACAAGCCGCCAGTCCCCACTCGCCACTCCGCACTCCCCAGTCTGCACGGTTGACACGGGCAACCATTTGCTTTTATGTACCACTGCCACCCGCTTGCCCAAATATGTTAGCGCTCATGTTCTGATGCTCTACACGTGTGTCTGCCTGCCGCCTGCTTGATAAAAGTGTGTGTGTGAAAGTGTGTGATTCTAATTCAATTACAAATGTTAAATGCAAAAGCGCCATCAAAAATGTTGTGTGACCTGCCTAGAAATGACAGCCAGTCGCCAGGCAGGCATCCAAAGAGCCAACTAATTTCCAGCCCACATTGAAAACTAACTAACAACAAGCAATTTGGGCAACAACAACAACAGCTGCCTCTCTTTCTCTCCATTTCTCTGTATGAGTGTATATGTGTATGTGTTTGTGTCTGGTCTATAGAAGCGTTCGCAATTTAAACAACTTTTCATTATGCAAATCAATTTTACACTTTTTTATTGCCATCTCTGCACATTTGCCGGAGGCAGCTGATGGAAATTCATGCATTAATTTGGACTGGCATTTAAGTGAGTTCCATTCTGTCACACCGTCCGCGTGGCCCACGCGCCCCCTCTTACCTAACTGGCAGACAGACACACTGGCAGACTGGCAGACAGGCAGGCAAGCAGGCAGTTGTCGTCATCAAAGTTTGTTTAGGTGGCAAGGCGGAGGCGGGGCAGACTGTGCTTTCAGCTGACATTATCGCACCGTTAAAATCATTTCGAGTGCAAATCTTCAATTAAGCAAAACAAGAAAATTGTGGAAACTTTGCGCCTCTGACTACTACTGAATTTTTTTAATTTGGCCCAGAAACCCCCGAAGCCTGCTCTTGGCTTTCAACTCGCCGAGCTAATTATGCGCTACAATGCGTCGATGGGGCTTTCATGCTGTCTTCCCTGCCTCACTGACTGCCAGACGGACAGACAGACAGACTGACTGACTGACTGACTATCTGACTCCCTGTTCAGCCTCTTGTGGTGTCTGCTTGCAGCTCGTTTGCAGTCTGCTCCCAGCTCGTTCCCCGAGGTCAAGGATGGCACTGGAATTTGAATACACGCTCGTCTTTACTTGTGCCTAGATAGAATAAATAGATAGAATTTTGAAAATCTAAGCGCGCTCTATGACTGCGAATTTGTAGTTGCACTTCAGCTCGACAGGCAGCGATGAATATTTAGGGTGGATGAGTAAATAATTGTTGCCACATAGATAATTAGTCATGGCTATTCCATGTACACTCGTACAAAATTGTAATACTCTCTCCATGAAATGTACAAGATGATATTAGGTTTGCGGGAGGTGACACTGACTGGTTTCATCCAAAGTGAAGTGAATATCATATACATATATGCAATGACCAATAATGACACAATTCCACTTGCAACTAAAACGAATTAACGGAATTAGCAAGGGGCTTTATCGCAATTGCTCAGAAACGAAAGTGCCTGTAAAAAAAGTGGTCTGCTAATTATGGAGCAGTGGGGCTAGCGCATATCATTGTGGTACTTATCTTGTTGGGGATTCACAATTCAAGAACATTTTATTATTGAGCAATCTGTATTTATTGAGACGTTGCTTTGCTTTAAGCTTATCTAACGACGTTTAAAGATATTCCGCCGAAACAAAGAACTGCTTGCAATTCCAAATATTATTATTTCGAAGTATTTGTTTGCATATATGTATTATACTAAGCTATTCTGCAGGATTGTGCAATCAAAGTTTGAATATAGGGGTCGACAGTTTAAATGACACTGTCAAATTATTCCTCTTAAGGTGGTTTACCAA
Source organism: Scaptodrosophila lebanonensis (assembly GCF_003285725.1). NCBI lineage: Eukaryota > Metazoa > Arthropoda > Insecta > Diptera > Drosophilidae > Scaptodrosophila > Scaptodrosophila lebanonensis. The sequence continues at coordinate 1,029,074 of NW_022060529.1, forward strand.
CGACTATCGAAAATTGTTCCCCTCCGTCTATACAGCCTTAGCATGTCAGGCAACATATGCTTGCTCTCTGCCTGCGAACAAGATAAGTCACTTCTGTGCCGATGTATTTCCACATAAAATGTTGGACCACACAGCTGGCCAGTCCATTGTCCCCCTCAATTAGCGCCAACATGGCTTCAGGGATGGTTTTTGCGTTGAAGCTTCCGCAGAACCCGGGCCGTAGCTCATAAAAACTTCGTCTATATTTATACAATTAACACAACGAAAAAAGTTGAGCATTTGTTTATCTTAAAGACATTTGCCATCCACCCACCCTCTTCCAAATTTTAGCCCGCAACTCACATTGCAGAGCCAACAACTCACTTTTTCCGGCAACCCGCGTGCGCTTCGATTAAGGAATTGCCTACAAATAAATTAAAGACATTATTTTTGCTGCTGTTGGTTAGCACGGAAGTGAGCTTTGCTTCCTTTGTTTTGTGGCCCTATCCTGCGCTCTCTCTTCTCTTTTTCTTTGCATTGACTTTGAATTTAATGCTGATGGATGATGCTGATTGCAAGACCGATGCTGTTGCTCCCGCCAATGTGACGAAGCAATAATCAACTCGGCCCAACTCATCGTCATCTTTCCCAGACGCTCTTCCAGGCTGTTATTGCTGACTGCCCTAAGCCTTCGTGCAAGCAGATGGCGCGCGTGCCGCAGCTCAGCAAATGGAAAGCGTCAAAAGAAAATGTGAAAATGTGGAAACATTGTTGCCAAAAATAAGGCAGAGAGTGGTGCCCGCAACCTTTTAGTCGAACTTCAAAGTTGAACCAGAACCTTAAAATAAATTTGGGGATGCTGGGGTACAACATTGCCCCCAAGCATGGGGCAGCCACAAGCCGCAGTCAGCGTCACCAGCATGTTGTGCCCGTTGCTGCCACACGCCACTGTTTCCGACAACACCCAGCATGCCCCTGCTCTCCCCCGGCCAACCATCACTTGATGCTTTGGTACGCTTCGGCGTTTTCTTCGTGTTTTCTTTTTGTGCTGTTATTCATAGCTTATAAAACAATTCCCTTGGCTATTGCGCTCTAATGGCAGCCTCCAACCAACCAACCCACCAGCCACCCATCTGCCCATCCGCCCATAGCTGCCCCCCCATCGTCTTATTTGCCATATCAGCATCAGAGCGCGCGGCCATCTAAAAAACGGTCGTATGACTACTTACGGTAAATAGATGGCATATATTCGTACATACCGTACCATAGCCATCGCACTAGTGCGTCGCCAACGACCCAACCTGGACAAATGCACGCGCTCCCAATGTCTCTTTTAATGTCGAAGCCGGTGGTGATGGTGATGCCACTGCTGCCACTCTTGCCACTCCTACTGATGATGATGTTGCTTATGTTGTAAACATTTTAAGCAAATTGTTTAGGTAAATAGATAAGACGTGACCTTTTTTTCTACTTCGGTCTTTGCGGGCACAAATGCATTGTCAGTGTCAGTGTCTTTTTCCATTTCTGTGGGGTGTATTGGTGTGGTGGTTGGTGGTTGGGGCAGGTGGGCTGGCTTATGTCTGGTAATGTATTGCTTGCTATTATTATGCTCTTTACTATTTCCATACCACACACACACACACACACCTACATATCTTTTATGTATTATTGTCAATTATAAAATGGCGGCACAATGCATGTGCTGTGCAGGCTGTGGCTTTTCTTTAGCCTGCGTCGCCCGACCATATTCTATGGGCGAGTCCCATACACATAAACTCGTGCATGGCATCCATATAATGCCATTGTCCCGTTCGGCTTGGCTTTTGTGTCTTTCTACAGCACAATAGTCCTGGTCGTTGTCGTTGTCATAGTCATTGTCGTTGTTGTCTTTAAGTCGAAAAATATGTAAATAAATAAGCATAAAGTAGGTAAAATTGTCTGGCCAACAACCCAGGAGCGCACCCGCGCATAAGTGACTCGGTGGTCTGGGCCTGGGTTGGGCCCATCATGCCAAGCAGACCCAAGTGGTTTGCGCTTAAAGTGTTAAAGGGGCGGGTTGAAGATAGGTTGCATGCACTCTCGTGTGACCCCAGGGTGGCATCCACAAAGAGCGTAGGCGTGTGGGTCGTCAGCGTATCAATTTACAGCTCAGAGTTCAAATTGTGCAAATGCGACAAGATAGCATTTAACATTGACCCGACCAATGATACTAATACATATACATATCCAAAAGTATGTAAAATGTGGCCTTTGGAGGGGGTCAACACTTTTATACCAATATGATCATTTCACAGTCTAACCTAAAAATAAATAACTTCTTAAATAGAATTGCAAATACACCGCAAACATTGTTGTAGTTTTCTTAATAAGGCATGCCTCCTTTTAATTGCTTGTTTCAATTCAATCAAAAATAACAAACAATTAATCCATTGCATCGGCAAAAATATGGCTGTTCATTTTTGTAATTGAACAAGATTTAGCATTAAGGTTTCAGATTTCACAACTTGCTGATATGGGGATAGGCACGCTATGAAGGCTATCAATCAGATGGTTTCAGATTGTTTTTAAAATATGATTCAACAACATTAAATTTATTTGGTCTCAATAGCCTTTGGGAATTGCTTTTGACGTGAACTGTGTCAACCATTTGATTATTATACTCTGTACATGAAATGTACAAGAGTATATTAGGTTTGCGGGAGCTGAAAAATGTAACAGGCAGAAGGAGGCGTGGCAGACCCCACAAAGTATATATATTCTTGATCAGCATGACGAGACGAGTCGATCTAGCCCTGTCTGTCTGTCTGTCCGTCTGTCCGTCTGTCCGTCCGTATGAACACCTGGATCTCAGAGACTATAAGAGATAGAGACACCAAATTTTGCACGAAGATGCGTTATGTGTGTATTCTATACGAGTTTGTTTTATTTTTTTGATTTTCCCCCCCACTTCCCCCCTATGGGGGTTTTCCCGATTTTCCATTCGTATAATCGCCTATATCTCGGAGACTATAAGACCTAGGAACACCAAATTTTAGTCCCAGATGCCTTATGTGAATACGCAGAAAATGTATATTTTGGAATTCCCCTCCCTCCCCCCTCTACCCCGCAAATCGTAACTCCCGTAATTCTTGGAATTTCGAACTAAAATTTTGGAAATACCCCCAGTTGGTTATTATGTGTCCGTATGCCAAATTTCATTATGATAGACCGATTTAACAAGAAGTTATAGCCATAAATATATTTGCTGATGCAGCGCTGCTGCAGCGCTGCTCAAGCGCTGCCCGCGGCTGTTGTTGATGTTGCTGTTTGGTTAACTGCGAAAATGCTTACACAGACACGAATAGATGCGCATAGGCATACATACACTCACACAGACGCAATTGCTATGTAAATGTGCAATTATACACCCTTTACGTGAGTTCGAATACCGAGAGAGGTAAAATCGATCAAATTTTTTTTTTATTTTCTTAATTTTTTTTATTTTCTATAATTATTGTAAACATATGTACAGAGTATTTCAAAGTCGGGACACCCGACTTTAGCTTTTCTACTTGTTTTATATTCCTATTTTCTAGTAATACTATGAAATATGTATATAAGCTTAAACTTAAACTAAGAAAAATATATAAATCTAGAAACGAATATATGTATGTAATTAGTATTATTTTGTTTTAAGTATTTTCAATTTGAATATACTTTAGTCAAGCATTATTACAATTAATGAATTTTGAGTTGCGAAAAAATATGTAGGTATGAGTATATTCTTATAGAGTATCAGTTTTGCAAATCATTAAACACTTGTATATCTTGGTGCTCCACTCGGTTTGCATATATTGGGTACATGGGTATGTCCTGCAATTCCTAGATGTTCTTAACTAAGCCGCCATCAGATCGCTGTCTTAGCCCGTTGAACCCCAAGTCCTGAGTCAATGTCCAGCTGGTGCCTATGTTAAAGCAGCTCCTCATCTGCAGACCTATCTGGGCACAGTCGAAATTGTATTTGTCCCATTTCATACCCATTTTTGTTGTGCTATTAATGTGCCTTTGATGCCGCTGTCACAGCCTCCAGTTCACGCTCCTTGTACACCACTCTATTGCCCTTGCAACTTTTCGATTACTTCCATTCAATTTGGCCGTTTTGCGTTTGGGCTTTCAACAAGTTGCCGATGCCGATGCCCCTGTTCTGGGTGTTGTTGTTGTTGTTGCTTTGACAATATTAAAAAATAAAAATAAACCGAAACGAACAACGAGAAATACGCAAAAAATATGAACACAAAACAAACAATTACCGGCAACAAGGCAGGCAACTTCTCACCGTTTCCATTGAACGCCCACACCCTCAGTCCCCTCAGTCCTCAGTCCCCGTTACTCTCCCACATCCGCCAGGGTTTCTGCTTTCACGGATTTCTGAGGCTTCGTCTGTACAGCTGCCAAAACAGTTAAGTGTTTCAGCTTCTTTTGTAGTTGTTGTCGCTTTTTTTGTGCCACTGCCTACAACCCTCAATGCGTTGCGGCTAATCGAATTCGATTGCTTCACACTGATAAGGCCAGCTGCTGCCAGCCTGCCTGCCGGCCTGCCTGCCGGCCTGCCTGCCGGCCTGCCTGCCGGCCTGCCTGCCGGCCTGCCGACCTGCCTTCCCGGATAGGATGCCTGGATGCCTACTTATCCACCTACCCGTGCCTCTGCGAGCGCGTGATCCCTGAATGTCCCTCGTCGATTTTTATTGTATTTTATATTATTGTATTAGCCGCGTAGCATATGCTTTAAATATTTTTGTGCTCGCCCCTCGCCCTTTATATACTTTTACCTTTTTTTTGTGCTGATTTTCAGCACCGATTTTTATGTTGAGCGTATTGCGTTTATTATTATTATTTCTTTTTTTTTTTTTTACTTTTTCGCGCCTTTTCTTTCAACACGCTGTTTTAACCCCTTGTTTTTATTTTTATTTTTTTCCTGCTGCGTGTGTCAAGCGGAAATGCCTCATTTTTAGAAGTGTTTTGCATTTTGTTGCCGGCTGACTTTATTCTATGCAGAACATACAATATAATATACATAAATACATATGTACATATACGCGTACATGTGTATACTTACTTACATACAGTTGTGAATGCGCGCGTTTGGCGTTTTTGGTTTTTGCTTTGCTTTTCGGTTATTTGTGAGATATGCAAATGCGTTGGCAGTTATTTGTGTTGGGGATTTGTTTGAGCGACGCTCATGTCATGCATATGTATTTGTGTTTTTAGTTTAGTTTTGTTCTCTAAGCTGCGTGCAGCCTGGGGGCATGGCACGTGACAGTGGGGCTATGGATGCGGAAGCGAGAAATGGGTAATGGGATATGGGATATGGGTTGTACGTCAGCTACACAGCTATATAGTATATGTGTTGTGTGATCAGCAGGGAAGAGAAGGCAAAGTGTTTTGGGTAGCTTTGGCACTTGGCTGGCATTTGTTTGATTTATGCAGCAAAATATTTATAAAATATATAGCCGCTTTTAACATTTAAATGCCTAGAGTTTAGTCGAGTTCGTTCGACATTTTTGCTGCTTCCTCCTACTGCAGGTTTTAAAACTATAAGCTCATAAAATAAATGCTACTACTACATTTGACACGGCACGTATTTTATGGATTTCACTTTCCTGTTTAGATTTAGGCAATGAAACGCAGCTGGGAGTGATAGAATAATGTGTGATTTTACTTACAAACACAGTCGAGTTTGCCAGACGATGCTTATTAACATAATTATATTCTATAAAAGTGTAAGAAAAAGAAGAGGCCCATCTGCGTCCGTTTCGTAGAAAATTTGTGAATCCTGTGCCTGATGAGTCTCCAGTCTGGGTCAAGTTAAAAATATAAAGGCACTGTAAGCTTGCTGAGACATCCTGTTGACAGAAAAATATAGCTACTTACTTCTCCCATTTTAAAATGGGATTGATAATAATTGTAGATGTCAGCAATAGCTCCTTATTTCTGTACTTTGCGCTCTAAAATATGTAGACAGATACACCGAAACTATTGTCTTCTTAAGTGTGTATTGGTATTGGCTACGTCTAGCGCTAGTTTTTCTAGAGACCAGCAATTGTCCTGGGCCACATACCGCCGCTAGCTTACGCTGTTTTTTAAATCGCGTTTCTTAGAGCGTTTCTCTACTTTTTTTGATGTGCCTTCTATTCAACAAAGTTTAATTAGATACCCGTCAAAACGATCTACAATCAATAATTTTTCGTTTTTAATGTACATAGTTTGGAAGCAATAATACCACATTTTATTAGTTTAAAGTTTCCATTAATGAATAGGCTTAATAGGTACTATTAAACGCTTCAGTCAACATAAAATTAGCAAAAATTCAGTGCCATTATGTGTATATGAGTGAATGATTGATTACCAACTCTTGTTTTCTTAACAACCATAACTCATTCCATATACACGGCAAAATATATAGTTACAGTGAAATAGTCTTAAAAATCGATTAGATAAGCCAGTTACCCCTTTTTTCGATTTGTTAATGAGAGAGCGTTTACATTTTAAAATTGCTGCTTCATTTCTCTTAAGACCCTTATCATCCAAAGGGTTCAATGGACCCAACAACTTAAAATAAAACTCATGCGGGAATTGTGTCATAAATAAAAGAAATGAAATCATTTCGAGCAATTTGTCTACAATTTTGTGTCACACTTTCTGCGCCATTTCTCACATGCCATAAAACTGCTACACAGCCCACACTCTTTTGGCGCAGCATAAGACACACCACAATGTAAAGGCTACGACTTCCACTCCGACTTTAACTTCGACCAAAGGCAAGGCTACTGCCCTGGCAAGGTGTCACGCTGATAAATGGCCCTTCCTTTGCCCAAACACACGCCAAAAATGCCGCATCGAGGCAGCCCAGAGCCATTTTACGTTTTATTTTTCCCAAACTTTTTGTCGTGTGCCAATTTCAAGAAAGATTTCCTTTAAGTATAATAAAATGCAGTGCCGCTGTCATAAATCTATTCCGCTCAATTGTCCCAAATGCGCGCGTGCTTCAACTGTGCGCAGACAAAAGGAATAAATTGATATTGCATTGACATTGAAAAATTAATATTAAAAAAGGAGGAAAATATAGTAGTAGCAGAATGAGAAGATGCCAACGACATCATCAGTGGCGGCACTTGCTTAACAATTTGGATAAAAGCTCACGAGAGCGTTTGGCATTTTCATGCAAATTTTCTGCTGCCGTTAGTTTCACAAATGCGGAAATTAAAATACTTTTGAAAGCTGCCAAAATAAAAAATGGCGAAAAAGAGGAGATGGTACGCGTTCGACAGCATGGCAACAAACAACAACTTTAAAAACAATTTGGACATGGCCGCAGCGGCGTTGACAGGAGCAGAGGAATATAGCTTCAGTTTCGGCTGCTGTCGCTGTCGCAGCCGCAGCTCAGACATGTTTGCGCATGAAAGTATGCTATACACACCAACACATTCAAAAACATACACTGATAAACGCATAATACGAGAGTCGTCGCTTAACTTGCCTCACCGTTTCCTACCGCCTCCCGCCTTCCTCATTTCTGCTGGCAACTCGAGAGCTTAAAATTGTGTATGTTTTAGTTTGCGCTGTGATGACAAAAAGCGTTTTGTGTTTGGCTTAAAAATTCTAATAACACAAATATTTGCTGATGAAAGAGGTACTAAAAGGTATTTGGCCGCATGCTCCACTTGTCAAGTGTTGTCATCCCTCTCCCAAACTTTGTTCGTTCATTCGTTCGGACCCGGAACACGCCAGACCAGACCAGACCAGACCGCTGTCAGTGCATCATTCTGCACACTTTTGACAACACCAAAGACAACAACAGCAACAAAAGCAAAAATAAGGGACAACAAACCAGAAAAAAATGTAATTTTCACTGCATGTTTGCACATTTTCCGCTTTTCCTGCAGCATTTTTCATCTACATGCACACAACTTTTTGACATGTTGCAGCGCAAATTGAATAAGTCCGCAAAAAACAATAACACAAATTTGTATCCTTTCATCTGCGAGCCAACAGCCCAAGGGGTATACTAATCAAATTTTGCAGCTGGTCCATCCATCTTCTAATCGCTGCTTGATGCAGGTGCCACTACCTTTGCTCATCACCGAAATATAAAAGACACAAAATGTCGTAGCCTATGGCTGATACTATTTTCCTCAGCAACTAGACAAAATGTTGGAAATGATGGACAAACATCCATTTGCCAAGTATAGGCCGAACTACACATCCTGCCAAACAGGATGCAAAAAGAAAATGACCTACAACAAAACGGCAGCAGCTCTGATGTCAAGTGCACTCGACCATGTGCTGCCCTAAATGTTGTGTAATCTTCAATTGGATGACATGTTCGAGCATGCAACAGATTTAAAAGGAACGATTTTATGAGGAGTATATTCACAAACTGCTCTATGAATAGGGTTTTGATATTGCAATTTTAATGGATGAATTCCAATTCTCTTTTATGTCCAATGCTCTTTTATAGATTGCCATCAGAACCAGAAATCTCTTGTATATTTCATATTATTTACGAAGTGGCAGTACAAAGACAAAATAAAAGTTTTAATTTTGTACCTATGTAGATGGCTAAATAGAGTCGTAAGTTTGCTCGCCAAAAAAAAAAACCTCAATTAGTGCCGATTTTAAAATTATTTCAATTAAAAGCAACAACATCTAATTTAAAAGCAAAAGCGTATATTAAAACACACCTCTTTATGACTACTTTTCTCATCTTAGCTAAAAATATATTCTCCTATCAAAATAAATCAAATATTTTAATGCATCTACTATAGTCGGTGTTGCTGTATCGAGCACATGGTTGGCTTATCATTTTGGTAATAGCCAGTCTATATGTTATAGGATCAGGGAAGTGAACACAATGAATGAATCATGCTCGAACCGCTTAAGAATTATAATGCTAGATATGTGTAGTACTTACTAAACATATACTATATATTTATTCATCCTCCGATCCAATAATATTTTAAGTTCGATTTTTTATGCCTTCCTATTAGCAGAATTTCAAGCTTTTTAAATTGGCTCTTGTTCACAGACTATTTAAAAAAAGCGATACCGATCGGCTTGAAAATTAAGTTGAACCAATACTTGTATATAACGTTGTTAGTAAAAATTAAACAAATCGAAATCAAACTAACAAGCAGTCGCAGAGAGAATATAAAACTGTCGACAACAGTGTATGAAAATGGGTTGAAAGCTTCGTACTTCATACACAGCCATGGCTAAAACTTATACTCTATACCTATTCGCACAATCCACAACCAGATCCCAAAGCCAGCCCGAATCGGAATTGCTGCCTGATCAATGCTGTTGCCCACTTTGTCTTGGCGTTTCGACACAATTTTTCTTCATTTTGTGAAATCAATCAAATGCAGGCTGCCCCGTTGTTTGGCTGCTTGTTGTTGACCAACAGTATCAGCACTGACACCGATTTCTCACACCACGCCCCAGTGGTATGTGCAGTCAGCTTGGCTGTCATCGCCTTCCCCTGCCCAACCGCCTTGCCAGCATCCAACGGAACTGACTGGCTGGCTGCTGCATGTTGGACATTCATCAAGCCATTTCATCTATTGACTGATTGATAATATTTTTGATAAATGATTGGCGGCCCTGCTCCTGGCGTGGTATGTGGCGCTAAGATGACCGCCTCCCACTATGAGACCATGGTTTTGTTATTTATGGCGTGCAAAGAGGCACCGGCAACGGCATCGGCATCCGTATCGGCAGCCAAACGAGAAAGGATTTATAGGTGCACGCCGTTGCATATGCAAATTGATGGATCTGAGATAGGTCATGTACATATGGCCCATATAGTGTGTGGCATTATGCAGGGCAAAGGCAACGGCAACGGCAAAAGCAAAGGCTTATAGCTTATGGCTTAAGCTTGTTAGTTGATTGAGCTGGGTACATGCCAATTGCCATCCAGTCGCTGGTCAAAGGTAAGCTGGCTTACAAAAATTGAAAGGCGCCCAAAAATCAATACGTAAACTACCAGTATGGTGACTACTTCCTGGCAAAACGCCCCTTTTGGCCTCCAATCAAGGCCAGCATATCACTCAACTGCTCATCATTTTTCATAGTGCTGGGACCATCACGAGCTGAACTAATAAAAATTAATTGAAACATCAACATTAACACCACACTCAACGATTAGAATCAGTTCCAGGCCCTTGCTCACCATACGATGCTAATGCATCGAGGTGTTGCTCTTTCTCACAACAGACGGCAGTCGGGCACGCGCCAATGTTTACACGGCTCATGGCACAGGCGATGGCCATGGTTAGAGCGACAACAACAACAACAACAGCAACACCAAAACAACAACAACTACAGCACCAATAACAACAACTACAATGCTGCACTGGGCATATGCGAAAGTCCAGACCATAAGCGAGCGAAAATCAAAACAATCAGCCAGGCAGATAGGCGGCAGGCAGCAACTCAGGCAGGCAGGCAGTCAACAGACAAGCAACACCATAACAGCAACAACAACATTAACAACAACAACATAACGCCCACATTGAACGTATGCTGCTTATACAATAAGCCACCACGCCATGCAACGTCGGACGCCACCAAAGGTAGCAAAAGTCTTTCGTGCAGAACATGCGCGTTCCTTTTTTACACAAACATACTATATGGTTGACAGTGGCCCATTCGGATTTTTCGCACCTAAAATACGAGAACTTCTAAACAAAAATTTCCAATCATGGAGCACTCTTAAATACTTATATATTTTCATTTTGTGTTTTTATATTTAACAAATGTAGATCGAAAGAACACAGTACGGCTTGCTTTTGTTTAAGCAATAAGCAATGAGTTATTTTAAATATTTTTTCAGCCAAATGGAAGGAAATGATATCGAAACAGATCTATTATCTTTTTCACAGCTCAAATTGTATATATTATAAATTCAATAACCAAAATAAGATGAAATATTCTAACATATTCGCACAATTTAAACAATTCAAAATTTAGCTCAATAACCATTATAATGCCTTTTAAGTTGTAACTGTAGTGAATGATTAAGGCTGCCTTAAACCTATACATAAATCCATGCGCTATATATACCTTTGCGAAAATTTGACTATCCCAAAAAACTTGAAGCAAATAGGCATTTCATTGCAATTGGAATTTAGACATTGAGATAAGAATGCGTGAATAGCAAAACCTCCATTGCTCTTATGCTTCTCTGTTTAGGTACATTTCCTTTTCTGATGCCATTTGCATGTTATCTCTTAATTTTATCTATAAATACGAATTACGAGTGTTTGATGTGACCATGCGCTGCAGGCTGCATAGTATAAGGACTTGAGAGTTTATTCATCAAAATCTTCAAGTGTGGCTTTCACATTACATGTTTAAAGATTTTTGTTCACATCCTCAAAGACTCATAGAGCATTGTATTTAGAACATTGCAACACACGTATACTATGTGAAAAAGCAATTTTATGAATTTCATTGCTTCTGCCAATTAAAATGAATTAATTAATAAACATAATTAGTTCATTTATCTTCTCGTACTTAGAAATGGTTTGCAATTCATTTCAACTAACTCTGCGGAGTTCTGGCGACGATTTTGAACGACAGAGCCACTGTGCCCCACTGATGTTGTTGTTGTTGTATACGCCTCAGCTGAGTTAAGCGCCGCGTGACTTATTTGATTGTTAAACAACATAATCTGCTGTAGTCGCCGTCACCAATAACGCCATCGCCGTCTGATATGCCCACAAAACGGCAAATTGATTTGGTCAAGTGTGGCAAATAGGTGAGCATGCTCGAGCACGAGGAGGCAACATGAACAGGTAGCAAGTGCTGGTGCTGGGGTGAGGACGCAGGGCGGCAAGTGGGGGTAGTGGCAGTTTGATTCAGCCAATTGGCAATAAGGCGTCGTCTGGATGAATGCCACTGCCTTTGACAATACACGTACAGCTTTCGTTGTTGGCCACTTTTGTCTTTCGCTCACGTGTAATGAAAGTGCAGCGTTGTGGAAAATCGCAACGAAAGACAACGGACAAAAAGAATTTGTGTGCGTCTGTGTGTGTGTGTGTGTGTGAAAATTGAAAAGTAACTGCCAGTGGGAGCTGGAGCTGGAGCTGAAGCAGAAACTGAAGCTGTGGCAACATTTTTCGTTTTTGCCATTTTCCATGCACTTCTCGTTTGCCTGCCACAGCTTGGCCAATAGCACAAGAAAATTGCCAAAAGGTATGAAAATTTCGCTCAAAATTCATGCATGAATACAGTTTGGAGTCAATGCCGCTTCATCTCCTGCTGCTGTCGTCCCAGTTGCTGCCATCAATGACGCCCGGGAGCTACAGCTGCCTCACTGCTGTCGCTTGCACTTTCTGACAGTCAATATTGCTGGGCAGACAAAGCCACTTTAGGTGTTATTGTGTCAATGTCTTCTAGTTCCCTCTGCCGGTCACCCACCGGCTCCCCCACTTGTGCGTGAGTGGCTTCCACTCTGCTGCTGTTGCTGCAACCACTGCTGCTGCCACTGCCATTGCTGTCGCTCCCGACAGAAATTGGTAGTTCATATTTTACAGCAATTTCCATTCTGACCATATTGCGAAGCACTCGCTTTCCTTGCGCTGCTGCACTTTTTGTTACACTTTTTCTTGATTATTGTATTGTTGCACTTGCGGTTGACTGCCATACTCATTTGCCAGCTGGCAACTATGTATGGAGCTTGCTCTACATAGCAGAGAGAAGTTCTCTAAGTTGTCGTACTGCTGTAGAAATAATTGCCATGACAACTGCTTTGTATTGTTGTTGTTTAAAAAATTTCAAAAATTAAATGCTCGCCAAACCAACAACAGATTTATTTCAGTTTATCTGCATTATACACAGCCTCAGTCCATAATTCTGTTCACTCAAAATTGTTTGTATTCTATTTACTGCGGTATATTTTATGACAAGCGAATGTTAAGTTAATTAAAATAATTAGTTTTTTCTTCCCATATGTTAGGCGCTTCCTTCAAGCCATCTCAGACTTAGGACATGGCTGAAATGGTTCATTAACCGACAGAATAACTTGCTTTGATTAAGCGAAATACGCTACATGGCGGAGTGTAAGGACTTCCGGCATGAGGTCTCCCAGTAAACCTAATGTAATTGTAATAACTTTTAGCATCAAAGACTATATACATATGTTTGAATTATGCCTAATAAATCGGCTTGAAATTAGGGAGGCTCTTAGTTTTAGTAAAAGTCCGATAACTTTATAAAAACAAGTGTAACCTGACAACTTCTGCTACAAAGGAAATTCTCAGCTTTTGACACTTAAAAATAATTTTAAAACAGTAGAATAGTAATCGTGCTTAAATCTAGTCCAGCTTTGCAAAAGAAAGAACACCAATTATAAACACAAGCAGCTTATCTCGTGCCCAGTCTTAAGTTGCCAGTATCCTCCTCGAAAACCACTTGGCTTCGTTTACCAATATGCCTAATATTGCAGTGAACTAGAGATTGTTAAACTTACAAGCTACATTATAGGCACAATGTAGTTTACGGTCCAGTACGCTGCCCCGGAGCAACTTCCTCTAACCAAATTAAGGTACTGCGTTCGGTTCTACCAATTGCATATAATCAAGTGACTTGCCTGCAACTCTGCGAGTTTCGCCAGCTCCTTTCTTCCTGCCAGCCTGCCTGCCTGCCTGTCTGCCCACCCGACTGCGTAGCTAAAAATAAAAGTGGCCAGCGAGCCGACATTATAAACTAGTTGAACAGCCAACGCCACGCAACTGGAGAGTAAATCAAGCCTGCCCAACCGGATGTTGGTAATAATATTTAGATTTTTAGCCCTTGATGCAAAACTTTATGCTTGTTTAGATAACATTATCGCCGTGACTTCGAGGATGGCAACGACTTGTGGCAAACTTGTTCCTGGCTTAGGTACCCGTACAACTTTGCCGTTTGGCCCCCATAAACTTGGCTAATTTACGATTTCATTGTGCGAGAACTCAGTCGACTTGCCAACTCTCTATGTAATTAGATAAATTAATTTATATGCGTTTCTGATGCATCGAATGTGTGCTAGTATATGAGTTCTGTGTATAGCAGTGTACCTGGAATCTCAATTATTACTCGTGATTTAGACGATAGATGCTTTTGGCTGGGAAAACTTTTATACTTAAACATTATGTTTCAATTGCCTTAGAAAGTCAATAATAAAGAATACTGTGAACATGAGAAACTATGGAAATCTTCGACAGATAAATCAAACTCGGACACATCAAATATTTGATGATATATTTCTTAATTTAAATGAGCTTGCAATGGCAGTTTTTTAATTAACATTAATTAACATTAACATTTCTCCAATATCACTATATCAACAATAAAGGGGCTTAATTTGATTAAAAATAAGATTAAGATTCAAACTGACTGAATCCTGAAATGAATACCAACACTGTCCTTTCGCCAGATCGAACATGACAATATATTGTTCTTATTTACTTCCTGCTGACAATTAAATAATGCACAAAAAATAAAAATTGTGATTGGATGCTGTAAATTGTAAATCATTTGGGAGAATAAGTATATTCGCTTGAGTAATGTACTATATTTCGATTGCAAATCACATTATAGTGCTGCACTTGCCCACTTCTAGAGCTTTAATAAAGTGCTGCAGCATAAAGTTTTTAATTTTCATGATGCAGATAATGCCCATTAAAATACGAGAGTGTTGCACAAAAAATCAGCAGCGGCTGCGGCAGCGGCGGCTGCGGCGACTGGTGCGACCAACACCAACACCTGACGCTGCGCCGCAGAACTAAAGTGCATTAAATATGGTAAAGAAAATGCGCCATCGTGAAAGAGCAGCAGTGCACAACAAAAAATTATTATTATTATTTTTTATTATGCAACAAAAAAGGAGGAAGAAGCAAATAAAAAAGTTGTTCTGCATCGCGGCGAGGCACGAGCCTTTTCAACTGCCCGGAGTCATTGGACGTTGTAAAGTGCGATGCTGAGTGGTTGTTGTTGTTGTTGTTGTTGTTATTACTCAGACTTCCCAGTTGCCGGCCATTATGCATTATTATTATCCTGAGCGGAATCTACATACATACTCGTACATATACGCATACATACATACATACATATATGTATGTGTATATGTGTATTTTGGAAAAAAAAGAAAACGACGCATACAATTCATATGACTGTTTATTTTTTTCCGGGCACGGCGCTCAAGTTGAAAATTACTGCTTGAAATCAATTTCATGCAATTGAAGCACTTAATTTTTACCAATACATTAATTGATTTTGCCTTTGTTGGTGTTTTTGTTGTTATAGTGGTTGTTGTATCACTGCGCCGCACCAACTGTGCAGACTTCATTCGGGCTCGTTGCAAGAAATATAAAAGTCCATTTGTTGCAGAGCGCCATTTTTAAATGCCTTTATCCCTTTGGTTGCCGCTTGTTAATGAGTAAGTGGCCAGAGGGGAGAGGCTCTGGTAAGGGGTGAACGGACGAGCTCCGAACGGTTCGCTGCACACGGCTTGACCAATTTATGAGCGGTGGCCGGTGTCGGGGCAACTGAACAACCGGCGCGCCAAATAAATGTAAAGGTATAACATTTCTGTTGTGTAATTGTTAATTTCGAGGGATTTGTGTTGCGCTGCAGGGAAATATAGTAAATAAAAATGTATTTAAAATAAATACAATGCAACTGTAATATTTGTGTGCAATTTAATTAATGGTGCAAATTGTTTGTTTGCCAGGGCTTGAAAAGAAAACATGGCTGGAATTTTTTATTTCATGCTATTCTGACCACGTGAGCTATTTTGGCGGCTAATTGGAGAGCATAATTGTGTAAATATTTTAATTGTAGGGACAAGTGCAATTGTTATTTGTTTTACTTGGTTTAAATGGAATTAAATTTGAAATGTAAGAAAAAACTAAATACAGTTTCATTTTTGTCTTTTGACTCAATTTACAAATCCAAAGTTTTCCATTACAAAATCAATAAAGTGCTTTAAAATGTTCAACTAGGTTTTAATCTTTTTATTAAGCACATTTCAGCTTCAATTGTCTGTTCGTTGCATTTAATATTTTTTCAATTTAAACAAACAGTTTAACGTTCAAGACCCAGTTACATTTTAAATTTTAAATCAATTATGTTTCATACATTGATTTTATACATACATACATATTGTGAATATGTGGACAATAATTTTTTGTTATTTTAATTATTTAGTGCTTACGTATATTCGCATCGCGCAGACAACAAAGGTAAACCACAACAACAATAACAACATTGACAGCAATAATAACCCTTTAAACCTCATAGTCACACCTCAAACATGAGCAGCCATTGCTGTCGTCACGTTACGTATACGTATGGTTGCCCTTGTCCCTTGTCTGCAATCGCTCGCTGATTTTTTAATGAAACGCTGAAGTATAATTTATGAATTTTAATGAGTTGCCAAATGATGCCGAAGCGTTGATTTTCCATAATTATCAACACAACGGGCGATGGCAGCAGCAGCATCAGCATCAGCAACAGCAACAAAAATAATAGCAACAACAACAACCTCATTGCATGCGAAATGAGTGCCGGCCGTTGCGGCCATTTGTCTGACTGCCAGTCCCTGCCATATCGAACCAACCTCGGTCCTACCAGAACCTGCCAGTCTACCAGCCTGCCATCTTGTCTGCCTTTTGTGCTTACTCCTTTTCTGGATGCAACTGCTGCTATAGCTATAGCTTTACTCTTTTTATGCCTTTTGCTCTGTTTGTTTGGCTGTTGACTCTTGTGCTTTTAGAGTTCGTCGCTCGTCCGTTCTATACATACAGATATACATGCATATGTATAGTATATATAAATAAATGTGTGTGTGTTTGCTGTTGGTCGACAGCTGTAAATTGTTTATCTTATTCGTCTCTTTTTTGTATTTTTAATTAACAGATTATAGCGATTTTTGTCATTAAATGCGCGCCTGTATGCAGTAAAGCAGATGCAGTAAAGGTTTTAAATATTCGCATAAAATATGAGCTTTATAAACTCGACATTAAAGCTAGACCTTTAAATTAAAATTAATATAAGAAATATTGAACTGACGGAAAAGAGTTAATTTATCATTGTTAATCACATTAAATGTTTTCAAGTATATAGCCGCCGCAAGTGCGTCTGTGGAACAGTTAGCAGTTTTCAATCACGTTTTTAGAACGCATCTCGGCAGTGCTGGCCTGTCTACATAGATCAAATATTTCAATTACTTCATTAGAAAGTAATCGTCAAGTCACAGTTTCTTCTTCAGTTTCATTTCTATAATCAAACTCTTCAACATGTCGATGATTTCCCTGGAATTATAGGAAGTGGCATCATCCTTGCACAACCAAAGCCTTTTCAGCTCGTTATGAACTTTTCCATATCAAATCCCAAAACTTAAGGTTGGGTCCATGTAGCTAGCTGACTCTAAAATACTTGTATGGAATTGTTGTTGTTCATAACCAACAAGGAATTAAAAAATTTTTTTTTTTAATACGAATATAGCTTATCAGATTCATTGTATCCAGCCATTTTTATGTTTTTGTTTTGTTTCAATATTGCCCGGATGGCTTTTTATTGAATGGCTTAACTTTGGTTTGCAAATATTATGAAAGACTAGCAACAAAAAGAAATTGAAAAACCCATTAATAACAAATTGCGCAAAAATTATGAAATTATGATTGAAAAAGCTTTAGTCAAATTCAATTTAACTTCACTTCACTCAATACAACATTAATTTAAATTAACACATAATTCTCACACATGGCCAATAATTTGCAAACAAAAGTCCAGGCTATTGCATACACGTTGCTAATAATACCTAATTAAAGTCAATTTTAATGAGTGGGAAAAGAGCCGAGGACAGCAATAGCAATTGTAACAGTAACAATAACAATAACAACAACGTCGATAATATGGCAGAAAAGGTTTTTTCCAATGAAATGCACTAAAATGTGCCATGGCGTATACTTAATTAAAATGGGCAACAGCCCTTCGGCATAGCTTATGCGTATCAATGGCAACCACAGCGACAGATACACATCCATACATATATATATATATTTATATATATATACGTGTACAGCATGTATGATTTATATATAAATGCATAAACAAAGCTCGCATATTTGATTTTAATACGCTACGGATAAGCCGGCTTACGGGTCGTATGATTAATTGTAATGTGCTGCATTACAACGCGTGTGTATGCACTGCTGGGTACAAAATGCAACAAATGTTTAACGAAAGCCCGAAAAATTTTATGTACTTATGTGTGTGTGTGTGTGCATAATGTATTTTGAATTAAAATCAAATGACAGCCATGAATGAAAAACACAATTTAGATTTCAAAGTATTGCGTACGAGAGAGTGTGTGTGTGTGCGATTTTCATTTGACAGGCTCGAGGCAGAATTGCAAATTAATTTTGTACATACATTTACATCATAATTTCATTGTCAAACATTGCAACCAAATATTGATTACAATTACAACTGTCATTGCTATAGCAGCCAAAATTATTTGTGCCTCTTGCATTACAACTTGATGTTGCGTAATGCGAATGATAATGCCTGTCAACACGGTTCCCACATAGCTCTCTGGTGCTTTGTTGCTCCGTTCATCTACTCGTACTATATATGTTGTATAGGTAGCTATACAAGTATAGATATTCGAGTATAGTATGTGAGCAGAGCTGGGCCGCCTCGAGTCTATGAACTCGTAATACACTGACACGCTTATGCACTTAAAGCGCTTGGCACTCATACGACTGCAGTCCAGGTTAAACACACACTCACACAAACATACACTCGCACTTGCACTGATGACTCTCTCAGGCTCTGGCTCGCAACGTGGTGTGCCCTGCAGCTTCAAATGCTTGTCTGCCTAACTGTAAACAGCAATCACTGCTAATGAGTTTTATTGTAAATTAAAATTGCAATCAGTGCCAGAGAATGTGTGTGTGTGTGTGCGTGTGTGCGAACGAAACGTTGCCCTAAGCCACTAGACGAATAGAGAGGCAAATACTCAAATAGTAGCATGGGAGACAGCATAATGATAAATGCAATAAATGACACGTTTATGTCACTGCCGTTTCTGCATGGCACGCGGCATTCCTACGACTAAAATCCTTCCATTATAAATTCTCCGAATTGCAAACATTAAATGAAGACAACAACACTAACACTAACTATGTCAGCAGAGCTGACATACATGCGTGTATATCCTATAGTTGCATATCCAAGCTCAGAGCCAGAGACATTGGCATATGCAGATGAAGGAAGGGGCATGTTGTTGCTGCCACATGCTACCAATGCCAGAACGTGCGTTGTCGGGTCAATAGCACAGAACATATGAACAACTGACAACAACAATAACAACACACATACTCGTACGTATGCCGATGTCATTAAAAAAACATTCATCATTGCAGTCGGAGTCTGGCTATGGGATGGCTTATCGATATGCCAAGTTAATAATTAAAATCGTAAAATGCGTTAAAAGTCTATCAGTTTAATTGCCGCCGTGGCTACAACTATCAGCACCGGCAGCAGCAACCACCGACACCGCCACCACCACCACCACCACCATTGCTATTACTACATACAACTACCGTCGCCGCTGTCAATGACACTCTGATGAACTGGACCCCCATCCCCATCCCCATCCCTGACCCCGTCCTGCTGCCCATTAGTGCTGCTGATGCTGCATTGATATGCAATTAACAGCGGCACGAGCCCAGAGGGAAGTTCAGTCTAAAGCCGGCACTGGTTTGGATCGCGGCTCTTTACGGAGACAATTGACGCATTGGGATTTATTCTATAGGCGCATGCATTTTTTATGATTAAATGATAGTTTGATTTTATGCTGCGACAGCAGCCAGCCATGATGGACCATCATCCAGTCCGGGAGGGAGTGGGTAAGCGCGTGAGGGAGAGTACACAATAATTGAACAAGTGGCAGCTGTCAGCAGGGAAATTAAAGTAGAAAAGAGAAAAAGAATTAGGCATATTGACAACCAAATTTGTTGCAACTTTAAAGCTTTAAAAACAAATTTGTGAATAAACGGCAGCGACAATCCACTTAGCCGTAACATGTTAAGCGTATTTATTTATTTATCGTGTTTAATATGCATGTTTCTGAAATACCAAAAAAAAATCAAAAAATAAAAATGTAGTTGACAAATATAGATAGCACTTTAAATTGAGTTTATTTATTTAAATATATTTTCGTATTAATACATTTTCCCGAAGAAAGAATTTGTGCGAACATTTAAAATACGATTATAATCTATATTTGGTTTTCTGTTAAACTTTGGATTTGATCATCAATATGCTAAGATTTGAGCACATTTTTTAAATGTCAAGAAGAAATCAAAAATAATTATAGTGTGTGTTCTAAAAGAATATAATGAAGGGCCTGTTTATTAATAAATTGTGTATTTAAATGCTTAAAGGGCCACATTCAAACGCGGCATCCATCGTGCAGAGAGCGTTCTTTAGACATCTCGATGCTACGTCTTTTAGAGTGATTCGGCAGTCGCCCACAAGCATTTGCAAATACGTAAACGAAAGTTAAAAATAAAATATATAATTGACGCAATTCTTGTTTCAAATAAGTACCACATAACAGTGTATTAATTAAACAAACTTGGTGAAAATAGTGTGTCGCTGATTGGGCAAGTCTGTTTGTTAGCAAAAAGGTGAATGGTCATAAACTGCCATTTGAATAAACAATACAGACCAGGAAACAAAATGTATGTATGTATGTACATTTTTATAATTTCTAAATTCAATTTCAAATGCTAATTTTTGTAAAACATTTTTGGGAGGGTTGGAATTCGCCAAACTGTATATTAATGAACCAGATTCATTTTGGGAAAACGGTATTTTTAGGGATGAATCTAAAAACAAGAGAGAACGCTACAATCGAGCAAGTCCGACAGTAAAATAACCTGTACTCTTCACAAAAAGAAAAAATTAAAAAAATTAAATTATTAAAAAAATGATTTAATTAATTATATTAAATTAGAATACATGTTTATGTTCAGTTTTAACAGCATACATTTACATCACGTACCTATGCGTGTTTATATGCGTGTATGTATGCAGCACTTAGTTGAACCAAAGCAGCAACAACAAAAACAGCTGCGGGCAGAGCGGCAGGCAGCTTAAATCTCCACCCCAATCACCAGATTTGAATCCCATAGAACATGTATGGGAATTACTTGAGAGAAGGAAAAGATGCGCAATATCCCATCCAATGAATCCTTGAAAGCTGCATTAGCTTGATGAAAAAAAGACCAATAATTTGGTGGAGAGTATTTAAAGGCCAAAGGCGGGCCTAAAAAATATAAATTCATTTTGATTCAAAATTGTTTGTTTCCAAACCACGAAGATATAGACCATTTAAGTCAAAAGTAAAGAGTGTACGAATAATTGTTGGTTACACTGTATAGTAAAAGTTTGTGTGTAAAAAGGTTTTAGTTGTGACTTCAAGTTTTCTTTGCAGTGGCTTTTATAGCATTACCTAACATTAATGATTTGTAGGCCTTTTCAACAACTGCCTATTGCTGTTACTTAATGAAGAACTGCATAAATGTTGTAAGCTCTGAGGCCATTCAATAATATCTAGTGCAGAAAGCAACACCTAATCATCTAAATGTTCATACAAGAGGCAAGTTAATTTCGTGGCACAATCGGAATAATGCCTATTTCCTTAGGTATTGTTGTACCTGAATGCAAACCAGAGTAGACGCTTATTAGGCTGATATAATTCATCACGCACACACACATAAACTAAACACACTTCAGACAATGCAGACAACATACAAATTCACAATCGATAGTAAGCCATATCAAATTCAATGCTCGCCTCCACAACGCGTGGCAACCGTTGCTGAGAAGGGGGCGCAGGCAGCCAACACTATAATGCTAAAAGCAACATTTCTTAATCGTCTATTCATATGGAAATGCATGGATTATTATTCAATTAGTTCCATTTTGAGCAGCGCAAATAAAATGAAACCCCAGCCATTCAGTAATCAGATAGAAAGACATGTAGATTAAAAAGGAAGAAACAAAATTAGATGCGCTGGCTACCAAAGTTGCTGTTGCGTTGAATTTTATTAATGAACTGTGGAGAAGTCAACGACGCCAGCTTAAAGCCCCTCACTGTCACCCTCGCGTTTTTCCGCACCAGCACCCGCACCCGAACCTCATCGGCACCGGTTCTGAATCAAGCAAGTAAGAATAAGAAATACACCTGCAACCAGTTCATTATTATTTCCCAAGCCTCGCCCGCCTTACATGAAGACTTCATGTGTGCCTTTTGCTCGTTTTTGTTACAAGTATGTATGTACGAGTCTCCGTGTGTGCATAACACAAGTATTGCGAAAGGCTGCCTACAAGTATAATATACAACATGTAGTAAAACGCAAATGGCCATGGGTGTTGTTGTCTTGTTTCTCCCAGCGATTCATTCATAAAAATCACAAGCTCGAAATCCAGTTTTAGCCGTGATGGCTTCAAACCAGATTTCACACACAAGCCGGGCCGAATCGAGTTCAGCTGATGTTGCTGCCGGGTGTCGGGTGTCGGGTGCCGGGTGCCGGGCAACTTGTGCCGTGTGGGCAGCTTGTTTTGCGCTGGCGGATGTGCAAGACAGCCACAGCAGCAACAACAATGGCAATAAAAAACAAAGAATATACGAATATACTTACTACTTTAGAAACAAAGTCGTCAAAACCTCCATGTGGCGCGATGATGAGATTTTTTCAGCTTTGATCTTCATCAGGCAACTTAGTTGCCATCTTCGCTGTTTTGATTGAGCACCGGATAGTTAGCTTACCAAAAAGCGAAACCCGTTTATGGCATTAAATCCTCAAGCCATCAACTCTATTACAGCAGATGTAACTTATTTATGGACAGACAGTTTTTACTTTCTGCTCAGATTTGTCCAAAACTGACTGGCAAATAATCACCTTTATATTAACGCTAGATGTGGACTTTTATTTATATATATTTCGTTCGAAAGCAGTCGAGTCATTTCGTTAAAGCCCTATAAAAAGATTTCAATACGAAAATATTTATTTTGTGGTGAAATGTAGGATTTAAAAAAAAAAAAAAAAACAAATGAACAGAACTGTTTCCAGTAGCGCTGACTAATATTTATGTGAATAAAACTTCACTTCCAGTTAAAAAAGGGAAAGGAAATAGTAGTGCTGATATTTCATATTTTTTTTATTTCCTACATATGTAGTTTATACATTTTTCAATAAATTGTGAACAAAACGGAATCTGTGAAAAACAAAAAAAGGACACTGAACGAACATTGATTTGCAAATACTCACAAGTATGCGTGGTTTTTAATAGATTTCCAGCACTAGTCTTTTTAATAATATTAAAACATTTATTAAATAGTTATAAAGGCAGATTTTAATACAATTTGAAAGTTCATTTAAATACTGCTATAAGCTTCTTGTAGACCTCCGTTGGACATGTGGACTCGATTGTGAGATCCATGGTAGTATCGTTGGGAAGAATGTGAAGAGATTTTACCGCTTATTTGCTTTACTAAGCTTGTCAGCATACGTGTATTAGCTAGTGTATGGATCAACTCTCTCTTCGTGGTCAATTGTGGCCATGGACGAGCAGCAGCATCAGAAGCCGGTATGGAAGTCGCAGCCACCGATAACTTGGGCGCGTGGGCCGACATTTTGAGTGAACGTTGGCGGCAATTTTCAGAGCAGGCAATTAATTATAACTGTTTGTTTGTCGGCCATAAAGCAGGTGGGTGTTCAAATATCGCCCGTTGTTTGTGTTTGTGCTTGTGTGTGCTAGCCTGGTTTTTGTCAAATGAAACTGTATCCAAGTTTGTAGCTTACATTTGCATGACAAAAGCTGATAGCCAGGTGGGCGGGCGGTATCGCAGACAATGGGGAGCGGCTAATCAGTGTGTAAGCCCATTGTAGTCGAAAAGAGGCACAACTTACTATACGAGTATATTCTCCTTCCTGCCAGAAGTTGTGCATGCTCTTAATGAATTTAATAAATGCTTGCTTAACTTTTTAGCGTTGGTTGGTTTCTCAAGTACCAAACAATTAGCGGCATGCATGTCAGGAACTTTGGCTTTGGAAACATGGCGAATGTTGCACGCAACTACACGCTGACTAGAATGTAAAGAAAATGGAGAAGCGGCACTAGATGCGCTAAAAAGGTAGACATAAACATGGGCTTGCTTCCACAAGTGCACAGATCATTTTGCCAACGGGCCACGAACCATCATGGGCTGTGGGGCCGGGCTGCATTTGTGGGTTTTCGCAGATACGAAGCCCAAGACCAGGTTCAAGAAAACGATGACGATGGCGACGACAACGACTTTTTGATTTGGTTTTGTTTTTTTTTTCATATTTCGTTCACACAATTCATTTGAGCCTGCCTGCTCGCCTGCTTGCCTGACTGACTGACTGTTGAGAATGACTTGCTTGCGATTCCCACATAAATTATGTGCGAGCCCAAGTGTGACCAATAAACCAACTGGCGGGGACAGGCAGCCGCCACCCTAGCAGGCCATTGGCATCGCATCATTTGCTTGCTTTTTTCTGCAATAAAATATGCCTGGTAAAAATCTTCAACTCCTCTTTAAATGCTGCTGCAAACCGCATTAAGCTGGGGCCATCAATGTGCGCCTGGGCTTTTTCCTGTGTCTGCCCCTGTCCATATCCCTATCCTGGACGTGCCAAAATGGCAACCCTTTTCCATTTGCTTTTGCTGTTTTCCTCCCATTCTGTTTTTATATTTCTGCAGCAGAACCTTTTTTAACTTAATTTAGAGTTAAATATTAGAAATTACCTCACGTGCGCGGCATCACCAAAAGTAAATGCTCGACCGTTTCTATGTATGGCTGTGTATGTGTATATATACATATATATATATATACATACGTGTGTATGCCTGCAACATAACTTTTAAGTCATGCAAAGCTGGGCAGCTGACGTCGACTGCGACGGTGGCAAATGTGCCTGCAAATGTCTTTTCAATTGGCAATCGAGAGGCGCAAAAAAGTTGCGGTGATATCGTTTGGTTCCGTGTGTTTGCCTGTGTGTGCACGCGCTTTGATGCGGTCCTTAAGCTGGCGTAATCCTGTCAAAGTGTTATCGAGTTGAACAACCAAAAAAAACCCTTACACATATGTATTATATGTACATTCATTTTACAGCTATACGGCTCTATATGGAATTCTCGAAGGGTTCGTTTTTGTTGCTTGAGAAAGAGTTGTTGTTGCGATTAAAATCTGTTATTCAATTATTGCACAACTATTGTCCATTTATGCGATTCCGTATTCCCACTGTGAGAAAATGTCAATAATTCCAATTAATTCTTAAGCGTTTGAACTGTGCTCGATACAATATTTACCCTTTATGGTCTTGTTTGCATTATCTAACATTGAGTTGAACTTGAATTAACTCAGAAGCATATAAGCTATCCATCTGTATAAGGACATGTTTCCCCTTTTTTTAGAATCTTAAAGGTGATTGTATATTATGGTGGGCATATTTCTGATTGATACTTGGATCGATTTGCAATGCGAATATTTAAGTTGTGCTCGTTAAATTATTATCAATTTCTCAAAAACAAGAACTGCGCTTTAGATGTTTCGAATTTAACATTAACACTTTCTAGAGATATTTTTGGAATCTGTATTCCCTAAAGAGCATTGGATCCTCATAATGCTGCAGTAGCTGCACTTATCTTGCTTATAGCGATGCTCCCCTGTATGTACGAGTATGTACAGATATGTCTAGATACGCTGACTCGCATGTAAATTTTGCGTGTGTGCGCCTGATTTCCTGCTTTATATTTTTTCGATAAGTTAAACACATGTACATATGCATATAGTACAAGTATGTATGTATTTATGTATGGATGTATGTGTGAGTGTGGCTGCCTTCCTGACTTGCCGGCACGACTTTTACGCTTAAATAAAAAATATCCACACTTAACACTTTTTGTATCGCATTGCCCTACCCACAAATCCATAAAAATATTTTGACTCAAGTTTTCATGACTTTTGTATCGAAAAAGTCATCACCCCCAGCCCCAGGAGTGCCGAAGGAGCCAGTCAGGCTGACAGGCGGCAGGCAGGCAGGCAAATGGCAAGCAACGGTAACGATTGTCGCCATAAACTTGTACAAATGTGCAGCGGGGAACGTGCCACTTATGGCGTCACAAATACACACACATACAAATACATGTGTACATTCGGAATGGCGAATTTGCGCATTTG
Source organism: Scaptodrosophila lebanonensis (assembly GCF_003285725.1). NCBI lineage: Eukaryota > Metazoa > Arthropoda > Insecta > Diptera > Drosophilidae > Scaptodrosophila > Scaptodrosophila lebanonensis. Next base: position 1,055,358 of record NW_022060529.1, read on the forward strand.
CTCAAGGTGCTGCGGTTGCCGTTTGCCGTTTAAGGTTTGCTTTGACACGTGTGGCCGTGGCCAGCTCCTGAACCGTAACGCTCTGGGCGTTGCGCTTTTTGTTTGGGCATTGAGGCGAAGCGCAGGGGCGCGGCAGCTGCATGGCGCCCACTTTTGGCTGTGGTTGTGGCGGGTTTGATTGAAAGGATTTCTTGAGGCATGTGGTCGGTGGTCTGGTCCTGTGGCTGTGAAAAATTATATTGTAGTAGAATGGAAATGACTGCGAAAGCTCTAAGAGTATTTGGACCCACAAATTGAATGTGTAAGAGCCACGTTATTGCTTGAGTGGAACAGAAGTTTCAGCTGGTTTTCTTAACATTCGTTCCCGAAAGGTGACAGGCTATATTAAAACCTGTAACTAAGAGATAGAAGTCGGGGATCAATTCCAAGATAAAATTACACTCACATTTAAATTTGCACATATACATCTATCTTTTGATAAATTACCTAACTGGGGCTTTAGTTTAGGCACAAATATGTCAGTCATAGTCAAGTTTCTGAAGAGTAATGCAAAACTATGCTGGCCATGAAATTGTTAAATCAATTATTGTTTTGGAATTATAACAGACAATTGTTTCGTCACATTTAATTTGTTAATCGACGCTTCACGATAAATATCAATCTCATTTTCATTTTCAAACAAAGCGAGTCATTATTTTCTTTCCAGGATTTTCTTGAAAAAACAAAATTATTTCGCTCTCGTTTCTCATTTCGCCGAAATTTGACATCAAAAGCTATTTGTATGTACGAGCGCAAGTAAGTATATATGTCGTATGTGTAAGGGAACAGTCCTCAAATAATTTAAACATACGAGTATGCTGCAAAATCCTACATGACACTCGACAAGCACAGGGGGCGAACAAAATGGAGATGCTCCTTCTTCCATTGCTCTCGCTGCTCTTTGTGTGTTAACCAAAAGCTCATTAGTTGGCGCACATAAAGCTGTCAGTTGTGCATTTCATCAACCGAGACCGGAATCCAACAGGCTGCCGTCTCTAGCATGCAAATGAAAAACTCTACGCCACACCACCTATTAACTGGGCTCATATTTCACATTTTATGGCTACTTAACAGCACATCATACAATTTTCATTTTATTAACACAACACACTCACACACACCCACACACACCATGCCCATGAAATTGCCCCCGCCTGGCGCTCGTGTGTCTAGGCCGCTGCCCCTTGAAACGCAATTTGGCAGCCTGTGTCGCCTTCGGATCGGTCTTTGTCTTAGTCTTGGTCCCCCCTCCACTGCGGGCCGACTGAGCGAGCATTTGTATCTAATAATAAGCCAGCTAGCAAGTCATGGCTACAAACACTGTTCCAGCAAATACAAAATGTTCCGAAAATATTAAAATAATTGTGTGTGTCTTGCTTGGAGCGCAGTGGAGCGGCAAAGCGACGACGCCTTCGGTGGCAGACCGAAGCACATTTCTACACATGAGCTAATGAATCTGTATGTATGGGTTTTCATGTGGTATGAGTATGTGCTTGCACCCGCAAAGAATATACTCAGAAAAATAAAAATTGGATTCATTCTTGCGAAAAATCTTAAAAACACTTAGCGATGAATCGAATCAATTTTAAAACTCCCAAGCTTAAAGCTTGATTTGTTATGCAGTATTATGCATTTAATTTATAATTTAAATATAATAAAGAAGCTCAAAAATTACTAACAAAATACAAAAGAAACAGTCGCAAAATATTTAACAAATTTACTTCAAAAACATATTGGTTATAAAAATAATAACAAAAGCAGTGAATGTAATTAAATACTTTGAAGCTATGATTGGGATTCGTTATATATTATGTACAATTTGTTTGAAAGATATCAACATCTTTGGTCTGTAGCATTTTAACAGAAAGAATGTAACTAGGTAAAAGCTTAACTTTCAGAAGTTTGCTTTAATATTGCTTTAATATTCCAACTTTATTGAATAAAACTATTTTAATGTAGATCCACTATTACCACTAATGGTAAAGTTTTAAATTAATGTCTAAAAAAAGCATTTTTGGTTTTGATATCTCAGTGAGTTAAAGCCTAGGCAGCTAAATTTTTGAACAACAAAAGCAGCTATATGATACGGATGGCAGTTTTTCTAAGTGCATAAACGTGTATATGTATAGTATATGTAAGTAGACGACGCAATTATGTGTATTTTTATTCAAGACATTGGCCCAGAGGGGACTACAAAGCCAAAGTTAACCCAAGCCGAAGACGAAGCTGCGACGTCAACGCCAACGCCAACGTCGACGTCATCTCCTCCATCTCCAATTGTGTGTTGTTTTTGTTTTTGTATCAATAAATGATTTAACAAAAGGAGCAGCCAACGAAATGTAAACCCCCTGCAAAGGTCACATGACTTGACTTTGACAAGAGACGCACACACACACACACTCCCGCCGCACACACCGGAGAAATAGAGATGCAAGGAGAATGTTTTGGAGGGAGAAACCATAAGTAATGCCATGCTGCATAAATACCCCGAGGGCTTGGCATGAAATGTGCGTTTTAAAAATAAAACGAAGCCAAGTTCGAAGTGAAGTCGGACGGACCTCATGGGTAGATTCTCTCTTTATAGCTACTCTTGTGTTGTTGTTTTTGTGCAATACGTGTGTGTGTGTGTTTGCAGTCTATTTATTGTCAAACAAAACCAAGGGCTAAAGGCTGCATGTGCACGGCACAAGTCTAATTAGTTGCTCATAACACTGGCCCTAGCTGTCAAGGGCAAACAAACGAAGACACCGACCCACAGTAACAAATTTCCAATTTCCAAACCGAAGCCCACAGCTAACTTGCCAATATTTATGGCTCGGCATGTCAACGGTCGCTCTATTTGTACAAAATTCAAATATCAACACACCTAATCTAAAGGCAAACAGTTACTGTAACTCGAACGATTGGGTGCGTGAGTCGAGCTATGCGGCTCAAGTGTTTCATCCTAGGCGCATCGAATTACCAGCCTGGCTATCTAACGACGCAGCTAGGCTCCTGATTATCCCTGTCCCATGCACGGGCTGCGTGTGTTGACATTAATTTGTCAACTATGTGCCTTTTCCTTTTCTCGTCGCCTGTAAGGCGATCAGGTTGCAAGGATCAGCCAGTTGTGTGTGCGTGTGGCTTGACCTGCTCAGTTCAAAGTCAAAGGCAAGGCGGAAGTGTTTGGCATTTTTTGTGGTATTTGTGTCACAGAAGCGGGTTTTTTGATTTTCTGGCGACATTGAGACGCGAGCATCATACTTGAAAGGGATTTTTTTTCTAATGCTAAACACATACAGTAGTTATACGTGGGACAGGCATAATGAGGCTTTGCCTATTTACAAACAAGATCGCATTTCATTTGCTGAAAGATGCATGCATAATACGAAATAAACAAATCCACACAGGCTGGCATTAAATGGTAACCCAATATATATCAGTTCTATCAATAAATCGGATTTGGTCTCCAATTACAGCAGCTAAGTACATATTTCTACCACTATCAATTGGTGCATCTTATAAGGCAGTTAGTTTACTGGAGACAACTTTTACATTAAAAAACATTTAACCTTTTTTTGCTTTTATCCAAATGGTTAAGGTTGCATATTCTACTTCTTTTCTGTAACAAATTGGGAAATCATAATAATAAAATTGGTTAAATATTTTAATGGACAACATAGAAGAATGTGTTTCAATCCCATATCCTTTAAAAGCATGCGTCCCGTCTTGCCATAACTCTCAATAAAATATTTTGATTTCGTTTAACATTCTTTTGTACAGATATTTATTATTGCAATTGAAACTTAAAAAGTCGTCATTATGATCTATTGTTGCCTTGTTTGGAATATAGATGTGACACAAGTAGTTGAAAGAATCAGAACGATTTACGAAATAAAACTCAGTTCTAATTACTCACGAGCAGCTTCCATTTGCGGCTGAGGGCTCCAACAGTCAGTCATCAACAACTAGCTGCCACACATTTCAGGTTTGTAATCCTGTTGGGCCTCCAGTTCTTTCATTACCCCTTTGGGAGGGGCCTACAATACATACGAGTCGCTCGGGTTGTGGCGCTTGTCTCTCGTTAAAGAAAACACAGCTGCCACAAACAACAACAGCCGCTGCCTAACGTTGTTATTGCTTCTATGTAGATGCCTTGTTGGTTTTGGGCTTTTCTGTTTTTCTCCTTTTTTACCGCTTTTTGTTAATACTTATATCAAGAGGCGCGCGCTTTTCATCAACGTCATAATCTCAACAGCAACATCAACAACTTGAAGTTATTTTCGTTTTTTTTCTTTTTGGCTTTTCTTGGATTACAACTTTTTTTTTACTTAATCACCTCAAAATGCGCCGAGGCACACAACACGCCTTTAATCTATTTTAATTAAAATTATAATTATTTAATATACCTGAAGAAAGAGGCGCCTCTGCTGCATATCCTGCCAACACATGACGTTTCGCATAAAATTATAAAGTGCCTGTAAGTTTTAGGAGGGAGAAGTGGTGGTGCGGTCTGTAACTTTCGTTACTTGGCAAAATTTCACCGGTTGTGTGTGTGTGTGTGTTTGTGTGTTTCTGTGTTAAATCTGGGCAGGCTTTTGTCGCAAATTCCCCAGTACATCATGTGTAGAATTCATTAAGGTGACTAAATACATTCAAGCGCAGGCTGGCGTCGAGGACTTTTTCTTAGCTTTTGTGCCAAGTGCAGGATGCTGAGCTTAGAGACTGAGAGACTGAGAGGCTGTGGGGCTGTGGGGCTGGGAGGGGGCTGCTTTTCAAACTGCGTGTAATTTGTAGCAACTGCGGCAGGTAAAGGTAAAGCGATGCCAAAAAGCAGAGACGACTCTGCTGTTGCTGCTGTTGCACAGATATTAATTTCTTCTTGCAGGCAAAGTAACTTAAGCTTCAACTTGTAGCAGCTAAAGATACAGATACACTTGTGGCTCTGTGTCTGTGTGCGTGTGTGTGTGTGTGTGTGTCTGTCTGTCTGTCTGTTTGTGTGTGCGTGTCTTTGCTGCTTCCTTTTGGCACATACACCGCACTCCCCGCACCGTAGCAAAGAACGACACCTAGCAAGACAAAGTTGTTGTTGCCGCTTTACGTGCACATTAATTCGTGGGAATTAATTATTCTCAGGCTTGTGACGATTCCCAAGACGCATTCGCTCATTCGCTCGCTCGCTCTCTCGCTCATTCCCTCATTCGTTTATTCGTCTGCTCGTTGATATGCCTGCTGAGCCCACGTCCCCGTCCCCGTTCCCTTCCTCCTTCCCCACCCACTTCTCTCCGTCGTTTGTCAGTTCGTCACTTTGCTTGTCTGCGGTAAGGCGAAAATTTTCGTACGCTTCGTATCTGTATCTGCAGCACTCACTGTTTTTCCTTCTTTTTGTTGCTCTTGCATATACAGATAAATTTATGTACATATATATGTACATACCACTTAGTATATATTTTAATGCGTAAGTGTGTGTGTGTGTGTGTGTACTTGAAGCTGCTGCCGTTTTTTGCTTGTGCTTTTGATTCACAGCCACTGCCGCGACGACGCGTCGTCAACATTCGCCATCAACTTCGACGGTTTCGCGCGCTCGAGTTCTGTGCTCGGCTAAGCGGCGCAATTACAACAGTGGCAGCAAATCGCTTCATCTTTTTAATGGTGCGCTGCAATGGTCGTTTTGGGACGGCCTTATCGCCGGCCAACAGCAATTTGGTCAACAGGCTGAGCGTAGGGGCCATCAAGCGTGCCCATCAACGGGCTGGCCATAACAAATCATTGCGCAAAGTGGCCAAAACTTTGCAGGCAGAACGCTGCGAACCACTCAAACACTTTGAAGATACACAACGTAAATAAGCTCAGGTGTTTTTTGTTTGTTTTTTTTTTGTTATTTAGTTGCTATTTAGGCCTCAAAGCTGGGCACCAGTTGAAACACATTCCATTTTGAAGGAAGAAATGTTAGAATATAGCCAGAGTCTAGAATGAAATAGTTTTAACAGATTTTAGTAGGTTTTAATTTCTATGCAATTTATCTAATTAAAAGTTATCCCAATATATACTAGTTTGTCAACAATAACATAACCCGGAAAGGTGTGTCAGACTAACACGCCTGCTACTTCCAACTAGCAAGTTGCAAGCTCTCCAAATTACAGCCCATTTACCTCATCCAATATCCCACCAAATAAAAAACTAACATTGGTTTTTTTTTATAATTTGAATTTGCACAATTTTATTTTCAGTTATTTTTCAGTCGATTTCAATACCCTTCCGCCATTAAGGACAAAAAGTGTGACATCTTCGAAACTCCATTGACGTTATTAGTATTAGTATATTGTTTATCAGAGCGGCAAAAATCAAATGTCAAATGCAGATTGTTAATGCGATTTATTACTGTTGGGTTACATATTGCATTTACGCCGATACCGAATACATGGTATACTCGTATATTAATATGGATGGGAAAGATATCCTCTGGATATTAAATAAAAAAAATTCCCAATAACTAAATGAAATGAAATGCCATTTCATGTTTATATTGAACAGTGATTTTGTTATGATTATTATTATTTTTTTTTTTTTGTATTAGCAGAGTGTTTGTTATGATTATGTATATAGTTACATATTGAATTATAAATATGTGTATTTACATATGTGTAGCGCCTTTAAGGTGCCATTATAGCCGCTCCACTAAGCTGCCAACTCAGTCTTGAGTTCCTCGCGCAGCCTATCTCCTATTCGCTCGGTAGCTTAGCCATCCAGTTATCCATCCATATTCAGCCTTCTTTGCCACTTCACATTGCATTAGAGCGAACAAGAGTTTAGATAATAATTCTGGCACTACAGACAATAACAACGACATCAATGCTGCTTGTAAAATGTAATAATAATTTCGCTTGTGATGGTTTTAATGAGTGAATAATGTGTTTTGGGGCCCCTCGAATGCAACAAACCCCACTCACAATGCACTGCGACAGTTTTTCTGCCTTAATTTTTAATAACTTAAGATAAAAAACGTTGCAGTGGCAACAGCCAGTCGTTGGGATCTTGGGTTGTGGCACGCAATTGCTTAAAGGTCGCACACACAAACACACATACACACATACACTCCACTCGCCCTCGCCAGCGCCTAATGTTTGTTTATTTGTCTTCATGTGTTGGCGGGGGCAGAGGCGGAGGATGGGGAGGAGTTGTTGACGACGGCGCCGGCGACATGTGTCTGGTCGAGCGCTCAAGTAGCTACGCTTGCGTCTACGCCTTGTGGTATGGACTGGGACCCCCCAGGTCCCATAACGAGTGGCGCATTAAATTTGTCATTAGATTTTGTGTCGCAGCAGCAGTGGCCAGAAGAAAATTACATAACTGCCGCAGACAAGCATTAAGTTTTTTAAATATTTAAACGTTCTAATTGCCCAAAGACATTCAACGCAAAATTCTCTGAGAACGTTTTTCGTTGACATAGACAATTGTTTGCCCGCCCCTGCCACCGCCGGACGATTCTTCATCCGATTGTGTCACTGATTATGTCCACATACTTATTTACTAACTGAATTGTCAGGCCAGTCAAAATGTGTTCTGCCTCTGGCTCTGGCCCTGGCGTTGGGGGGTTGCGGGGTTGGGGTTGTGAGTGTGGCCCATAATGATACTGACGCAGTGTGAAGTTGATTTTTCATTTTTTGGAAAAGTTCGCTTGAAGTGTTTGTTGAACATTTTTAAATGTACGAGTACATACAAGTGTGTGAAGCTTGTATATGGGTATGTGTGTGTATTTGTTAGCTACTGGGTGTATTTTTCCCTCAAAGCTGTGACATTTTTTATGGCTTGGGTTGGTGTTTTGACCTACTAATTTAATGATGCTAAATGGCGTGGCAGTTGATTGTCCGACCGTCAGCCGTCATGCAGAGAAGGAAAATTGTGTTGTGGCGGGGATACGAGAAAGTTTGGTGAAGCATTTCAAGTGCTACAAATGTTACGGGTATATGCACAGTTGATATCACTTGAGTGGACACTGGGACCGTTGCAAATGTAATTGCAAGCTGTGATTGCAAACAATTATGCAATACATAACACTTAAACAATTGGGTGTAGATAAAACTTCATAATTCAAATTCTGAGAGGAGGAAACCTTAGTTGGCATGCATTTACACATTTTCTGGGAAGGCAAGGGCCAACAAAAGAACAATTTTAATTCGAGGGCATTGCTGAACTGTAGAACTAACTGTACATTTAGTACATATTCCTATGTACTTGTATACATCGAAACTAGGCCAAATCAATTGAATATTCTCTTGTTTTCCCTGACACCATGATTTCGAATCTGTTTTTATACCCTGTACCCAAAGGGTACAAGGGTATATTAGTTTTGTGCGAGTGCACATGGAACACACAGAACGAGGCTTGGTAGACCCCACAAAGTATATATATTCTTGATCAGCATGACAAGCCGAGTCGATATAGCCATGTCCGTCTGTCCGTCTGTCTGTCCGTCTGTCTGTATGAACGCAAGGATCTCCGAAAGTATAAGAGCTAGAATAACCAAACTTGGTATACAGATTCTCCTGAGACCGAGAAAGGAGTTTGTTCATTTTTTCTGATCCACCCCCCCCCCCCCACTCCCCCCCTATTACCGATTTTCTATAACTCCCGTAATTCTTGGAATTTTGAACTAAAATTTGGTAGTCACATTAGGTTAGTAATTATATATCCGTATGCCAAGTTTCATTATGATAGAATGATCGGAAAGAACGTTATAGCCATATAACCAGGCCACATACATACATATGTACAAATACACAAACACGCATAAGGCACGATTCTGATGTAAATCTAAATGTATGTATGCATGCATGGACTATTTTATATTCAATTAGTTAATATTTAGTTAATAATTTAAATTAATTTAGTTAATACATTTAATTAAATTTATTAATTAATTTAATTACTTTTTTGTGGGGTGGTACAGGGTATTTAAGAGTTGAGCCTGCTCGACTATAGCATTCCTTTCTTGTTTCTAATCCCTTTTGAAAACAAACAAGTCACTAAACTTAATATTTTAACATTGTTTAGAGATGATTTGAATACCCTCCACTAGTGTTTTGCTTATGGGGTGTGCTCGTAAGTTTTAAATAACCAGAAGATCAATGGCAGATGGGCATGACCAGACGAATCCATTTTATTCACAACTCCTCCAAAAGTCGTTCCTTTTATGATAAAAATATTCTTCCTTAAATACCTTAAATATGAAGGCTTTAAAAATGTATTAGCAATTATTAGCTCCCTTTGCAAGAGTTGCTTCCGAAAGTTATAAGGTTTGGCTGTACGCAATACAAGGCTGGCTCTTTCGGACTCGCAGATTCATTACTGGTCCACAGCACGCTCGCCCAAAGGAAGTAATCCATTCTGCGTGTAGTTTTCAATATCACTTTCAGAGACAACTTCCTGCGCTGCATTTGGCGGCGCATCATCAAAACTGTTGGCACTTTGCATACAAATGTGGCTCGGTGCGCGACTCAGCTTATCGCAACATTTTAATAACTGCGACGGGGCCAAGAGCAACAAGCTACTTGCAACAGTAGTCGCAGCAGTTAAAGTCGTTGTCGGGGTGCGACGCTTTCATTAATTACCGAGAAAAGCGAGTTTTTTAGTTTATGCCGCACTTTTCCTGCCAGTCAGTCCAACACAGTCTATATATAAGCACGAGTGTTTTCCGCAGCTGACCAGCACGTCAACAAGTTACAGCAGCCCTAGGTCTAGGTCTGTACGGGCGGTGGTACTGGTTGGTACTTGGTTGTGCCTTATCTAGCGTTAACATCACGCAACATGCGCGTAATTTTATGAATGAAGTGGTGGACGCATCGGACAAACGGACCGAACAGGAACAGGGACCGAAGCAGAGGCAGCGGCAGCGGCAGACACAGGACTTGTGCTCTAAAGAACTGGTCAGGCAGTGGCGGCTTAATTGCGCTCGCACCTCTTTTTGCGGGCAGAGACGACGACAGTGGCAATGCCAGTGACTCCCCTTACCCTGGCCAAGAATATAGCAATGATCTCCAGCAGCGGCCAACACTTTGTCAGCCAAGTTAACAAATTGCGTTAAAGCTACGGCGATGCCAAGGTTTTTTTTGCCACCAAACCGGTTCTCTGCACATCTGGGATCGAGCGAGGCTGGGGCAGTCCGATTCAGATTCGCATCTGCACTTGTTGCATCAGCCCCGAAGTCTCTAGTACTGGGTACTGGTCAGAGCATCACCATTGCCTGAAACTGGAACTACGGCAATTGTAGTTTTTGTTTTGTTTTCCCGCTTCCCCACATCTCCTCTCCTCTCCTCTCCTCTTCGTTCCTTTCCTTTTATGCCTTTTCACTTGGCCAGCATACGACGCGCTTATTAAATATGATTATGCGTTCGATTGTAACGCGGTTCGCTGCACTTGTTCCAGCATGAATGGCCGGTCCTACTCGTATACTCGTACTTAGATGGGCCACAGGAAGTGGAGTCGCTTGCAGTTCCAAGCGCGCGCAAAGCGTCGTCACATTGGCGACAGCAACGACAGAGGCAGTGACAGAGACAGAGACAGCGACTGCGACAGCGACTGAGGCTCCAGCCCAGAGTCCAGGCTGCTGCCCACTTTTAATGAAGTTTTCCGTTTCGTGCTGCCGTTGGCTTTTCTAGCTGTTACCATTGCTGTTGTTGTTGTTGTTGCTGTTGTTGTTCTTCTGATGTTGCTGTTGTTGCCAGTGCCGTGGCTCTTGCAAGCTGTTGTTGGCAAAATAAAAATCCATTGCCCGTTCAAATGTTTTAATTAAAATTTAATGAATACAGCGTATTTAATTATGCATTGTTGTTGTTGTTATTGTTGTTGTTGCTTTGTGCTGGCGCTCACTTAAAGTATGCTGCAAATTAATTTTAATTGTTAGTTTTTTCTGCGCCAGTTAGTTGGGTCGGCATCTGGGTCGACCCCCTTTGCAATGTCGTGTTTGCTACACGGTGATTAAAATTACATTTATTAGATTTTATTTTGTCATTGAAATACAAACTATTTAGTTTCCCTCGCCCGAATCTTGTATACCCTTTAACAAAGCACACTTCGAAAATGCTATAAATTAAAAAGCTTAAGGAAGATATTATTTAAAATAAGAATCAATTTTTTTTTTGTAAATGTGCTGACCATGGCAGCTAAAAAATAATAGTGAGGCAATATCTGGTTTAGTGGGCGTAAGGATAAGATGAGTCTACACTCCAAGTTTTGTGTTCCTAGCTTCTATGTACAGTTCAAAGGATACTACTATAATGTTCATACAGGCGGATATGAAGGTAGTTAAACATATCTAACACATCGATTCGCCCACCAGGTGCAGGGTATAAAAGGGACTGTTCAGAATTATTTGCAAATGAATTTGTATTTTGTATTTTTCGTTGCCAATTCAATCAAGTCCGTTAGCAGTGTTTCAACTTTCAACAATAAATAAATCGCAAATTTAATATAAATACATAGTAAATAAACATTTGTAATCTTACGCACATGTTCAAAAGTCAACAAGCAAAGCAAACAAATTCAAATTCAAATTGCTGCACGAAAATAGTTTAGTAAATTTACAAATAATTAAACGTATCAACAACAAGGGCAAGGAATTAATGTGGGTTATGGCAATTTTAAGAGCACAATGGCAGTGACAGTATGAACAGTAAAAATGTATTATTTGAGAATTGAATTGCAAATAGCACACAATTAAAAGCGAAATTAATTATTTTCTATTATGTTTCGATACAAGTATATAAACTATATTTCATACTTTATAGAAAGTTAAAACTCTGCACCATCACTAAATATACATTTCTTTGCATATGAAAATAATTTTAAAATTTCAAATGGGAACGTGATGACTAGCTTAACGCTTATAAATAAGCATATAATGAGCATAGAATACATTATCAAATTATTTAAAGGTTAAATATTTGATTACTCATTTAGCATGCATTGATTAGTGCATATTTTACATTTTAAACAACAACTAGAACACTCCTGTAACAGAAAAGGATCACACATCCGTGCTAACAGGAATACCAACGAGCAGGCCTTCAGCAGAGCTTATCACCCATGTTATTGGCGTCTATAGAAGCTGCATTGACGAAGAAGAGTACGAAAGTATGGCGTACATATTCTGCCACTATGGTCTCCAATGGCCCTATCTTACTCCAACTTAAACAAGGCTTTATTTCTAAAACCTTCATAAGAGCCTAAATGTTAGCGTTATGGGAAAAGATGCACCGAAAAGGTCAGGCCTACTGCTTAAGCCATCCAAAGTCAATCCCGTTTCTTATTCACATGAACAAGCACCAATAAACCTAATTTATGCGAAAATTATGCTTAATATAATTGGATAGATGACGTTTTGTTTGGCAATCGAGAGCAGGGAGTCATTATCTCTTCAGTTTACACTGGACTACATGTCAGCTTTAATTTCAATACCAATTCAATTATCATAAGGGCGTACGCAGAAAGCAATTAACTTAAAAATCATTTATTCATGCGCTGCCTTAAGAAGTTATCTCTGTAGAACCATTTGTTTGACTTGAAGGCAAAAATATGCCTTGTAGACCACCGCATTGTTTAACTTTTGGCGGTGAAAGCTTTTGCCATGCTATGACCGCATATCGATGAGCATCGCATCGAGTGCCGGTTCCATAAATTAAGAAATAAATATTATTAGATGTGTCATTAATTAAGCGAGGCCGACGCAACGGTAAGGCAACTACGAGAATGTGTGAGGCTGAGGCAAGTAATGGCTCTGCCGCCATTAATTAATAAAATTTCACAGCACAAAGCCGGCTAGCCGCGTAGAGCCGCCATTCAGTCTGCCTCAAGAGAAAACAATTAGGCAGCGTTTAAGGTGCGAGCAGCCACGCCCCCTTCACAGAGCCCACAGCGCAGAAGAGATGAATACGAGTATAGTTAATGCGGTACGAATATGAGGCAGAGTAGTCAGAGCTGATTGATGACAACGGGAAAAATATTTCTGTTGCGGTAAATTCGAAGCCTGTGGAGCTCTGTCTGAAATATTAAAACCGAACAGGTGGTTGGCAGTGGTTGGGAGTGGGACAGCATTTGAAATGAGGAGCTCGCTTCAAAGGGGAGCGCCTGTCAAAATAATTAAAATTTATGTTAACAGCCATGTCGAAAGAAGCAGTTTGAAATTTCATTAGTGCCACAATCCCCAGGGAGAGCAACAAGCAATGCATATAAATAATTCAGGGTAATAAAGCTCTCTTTCTTAGTTTTCAAAAATTTGTAGTTTTTATTCAAACATTTTTGTTTTTAAATTACAAAAAAGTGTTTTGTTTTTTTTTTTCATTTTTTTTTGCATTTTGAAGCTTTCACTTGTAGCTTTAAATAAGTATTTTAAATATTAATTACATAGAGGGTACGATTCACTTTTAAATTTTATTTATTATACACATGCTTCACTTTTTGTCTTCTCGTTAAATGCAAAAATCTGAAGTCTAATTTGAATTAACGTCCTGTTGTTTTTGTTATTTTATTTAGCATAATTTTTGGCGCTTGCGCGTTAACAATCTTTATCATGTATATAATTTATTGTCATGCATGATAAAAATCGTAGAATTTCTTTGAACGTATGTAAGTATATATGTATATATGGAGTGCTTAGATCTAGGCGAAAATCACGCTTAAAATAGTTTTAAATATAATTTGGAAGTTGCTTTCTTTTTTTTTGTAATTGTAATTTACGTAATTATGTACTTGTATGTACTTCTTTTATGGTATGTATGTACCTAATAAATCTTGAATTTTTCGTTGAAATATTTGCGATTGTGCAAAAATTCGTTTCGGTTCGATTTGAATTATCATGTATAGTTTGTATATACGAGTATGTACTTGTATGTATGTATGTATATGAATGTGTCTGTATCTGTGTATATAAGTATAGTATTCTACTTGTAGATCTTAAACTTGAACAACTGCTAATGAGAATGAGTTCGAACTCGTTAATATTTATGCTAAATTCTAAAAATCGTAATTGCTACTACTTAACATAGAAAAAATGCCTACAAATTAGAATTGAGTGTGTGGTTGTTTCTGCTTTTTGTTGCTGCATCGTCAGCTTGTTGTTGTTTTCGATTTTGTGTTGTAATCTACGAACGCTGTGGCTGCGGTTGCGGCTACTTGTTGTTGTTGTGTTCATTGGTATTGTTGTGGATCGGAGCGTATTTCGTAGTCTCAGAGAGGGTGGTTGGTGGAGGAGGAGGGGGTTAGAAGAGAGTGCACCTGCACCTGAGGCGAACTGTGGCGGCCATTTGCATTGATTGATGTTGTTGTTGATGTCGTTGTCGATGTCGATGTCTGGGCCGCAGTGTGACGTGCGTGCTGAGTATCCAAGTATGTGTGTGTGTGTGTGTGTGTTTGTGCAATGCATGCCGCACGCCAGCGGCTGTTGAGGCGCAGGTACTTATCACAGCCTTTGAGCGCAGCATGCAAATGTCTTTTCTCAAAAAACATTCAACATGTTTTCTCCATTTGCGCTCCATAATCATTAACGTCATAATAGTCATAATAATTATAAACATAAAACAAAAGAGTATACAAAAAATAAAATATGACGACGCACAGCACAGCACAACACAACAACAAATCGAACATGCAATGCTTCTTAATTGATTGAACTGCAATCTTTGTTGTTGCTGTTGCTGTTGTTGCGTCTGTTGTCTGTTTTTGTTGTTGCTGCTGTTGGTGTGTCAATCAGTCTAGCTGGGTTTGGCTGGTGTTTTGTTTCGCTTCCAAGACATATAGCATTTGAAAGCGACGCCTTAGTATGTCTGTTAGAGAAATGAAAAAAGAGAAATGGAGAGGGGGAGAGAAATATAGGAAGAGGGTTAGGTCAGACTCCATTTAGGGCGCTCCCCAGTAATTTTCAACTCACCACTGGCGGATAAGACATGTACTTGTCACTCATATTGAAATACGAGCCATCTGCAGGCGGCGCCGGCGAAGGCGATGATATGTAACTGCCTTTAATGACCAGCGACGATGCAGGCGATGGTGATGGTATGTACAACCCGTTTGAGATGAGCATATGATCGTCCTTGGCGCGCATCGGCAGACCTTCGATCATGCCCGTGGCGCTATTGCGCTGACTGTGTCGCTTTGGATTGGGCAGAGTACGCGTAAAGTCTGGATTACAGAGCGGATAGGGTGGCGTGCACATGGAGCTCTCCTGGTATTTGGGTGGATACGCTGTGGATTGTATGATGTCGACGTTTTCCACCAGATATGTTGAGGCGGCCGCCTTTTTTTGAACATCCGCCTGTAAAGCAGTGATTGGCAGCTATATTAGCCATTCAATTAGCCATTAAAAGAACCAATCTTCTGCTGGGGATTAGTGGGTGAAATTACCTTATAGACAGACTGATTGTCATCCTTGGAATAGGCATCATCAGCGCTGGGCTCTGTATCGCCTTGGGTCTTATTCTGTCGGCGTATGACAAACCAGGCTACCAGGGCGGCATTCAACACAAGTAGCACCATTGCTGCCGAAGTAATTCCAATAATCATCACATTGGGCAGCTCATCCTTTTCCGTATACTCCGCCGACAGAGGTTGTGAGCCCTTGGCCAGTGTTAGCTTAATGTCGGGCAAGAATTTGCTACCCCCGGCCTCGTTGGCCGCCATCACTGAATAGTAATAAGTGGCTCCCGGCTTGAGACCATCCAATGTCACATTCTGACTCCCCGGCTTGGCATCCACATACTTGTACTTCTCCTCACCCTGCAGCTTGAAACGCACGCGATAGTAAACCTGCATACCCCCATCGAAACCAGGCGTCCACAGCAGCTCTACACTGCCATTATCAGTAACATTACCCACGTGCAGCTGCAAGGGAGCATCGGGACGAGTGGGTTTGCTGAACTCCAGGGTGGTGCTGGCCTGACCCAAACTATTCCGCACCACGCACTCGTATTGACCGTAGTCGTCGGGTGAGGTATTCTCCACCAGCAATGCCGACTCGTAGTGCAATGGATCCACCTGCCGTTCGATGGCCTTGAATTTGTTGCGTCGCTGCATCTTCAAATCCTTGCCGTGGCGGCGCCAAATAAAGTTTGGCTGTGGCGATGCCAGAGCGCGGCAAATGAGCTGAGCCCGCACACCCAAGCGTGCGGCAAAGCGTACAAAGGCAGGTGAATGCTCAATCTCCGGAGAAGCTGCAAAGTATTCAGTTAGGCTCGACCATCTCAAGCTTCGAAAAAGAAACTGCCATACGACTTACTTTGCACCACCAAGAGCACATTGTGGGCAGCTGCCGGACCCCGTTGGTTGTCCACACTGCAGGTAAAGTTGCCAATGTCGCCCCGCTGCACGTTTTCAATGTGCAGATAGGCCGTCCCGTTCTCGAAACTCGTTGTGGTGCGTGCCGACAGTTCGTAGCCGTTGCGTGACCAATGCACATGCGCGGCTTCAAGCGGACGTGCTTGTATGTGACAGGCCAAGACAGCCTGTTCGCCGGCCACAAAACTCTGACCCTCACTGACCGCTGTAATGGTGGGTGGATCTAGAGGGGGGAGCAAAAACAACAACTAAAGCATGAGTATTTGGCGATAAAGTGCTATAAATATTTTTCTACTTAGAAGTTACTAAAAATTTAATACGATTACGAATATTGTTTCAATAAGTAAGTTGCCACTCACATTCGACAATCACTTGCACTTCCATTAGTGCGGTGCCTTGCGTATTTATCGCCTCGCAAACATAGACACCTGCATCGTTGCGACTAAGCCGACTAATGTTAAGCCGTGGACCATCGGAGATCAAACGTTGACCTATTACCGAACTGCTGCCAATGGAGAGCCCGTCTTTTGTCCAAGTGTAACTAATTGCCATTGGATTGCCATTAGCATGTAGTTCGACTTGCAAAGGCGCACCTTCAACGCCCACAAAGCTCGTGACTTGGCCAGCATCGAATTTGGGAGGATCTGCGCAGAATAAATCTAGTTTCAAGGATGCTCTAGGATGAGGATTGACAGCTAAAGAACACTTACAGAGTATGTCGAGGCTAATGGTTTCATGCACGCTTCGTTGAAGAATTTCGTTGTGACTCTGGCAGGTGTAGATAATGCCATCCAGATCTTGCGTTATATTCACTAGCATCTCCAGAGTTGAGACCGAGCCACCCCACAGTCCCGGCTTATTGGCTAAATTAAGACCCTCCACTGGTATGCCATCCTTCCACCAGCTGATTTTTGCTGGTGGGTTGCTTGAACTCGAATCGCAAATAAGTTTGGCACGTATGCCAGGCACAAGGTTTTTAGGTACGACGCTGATTTTCACCGTTTCAGGCGGAACTAAGAGGAGATGGTTAAGTAAGTGAACACATACTACAGGCAGACTAACACCAGCGTCAAGATACTTACAATGTACGCTCAGGGTCTTGGTGGCAAAGAGTGGTATGTCGATGGCTGAATTCTGAACCTCGCACTTATATATGGCATTATTGTCCGAAGCATTGATCAGTATCGATAGCTCTGAGCTGATCTTGCTGTCTGTCACTTTATTAGCAGAATTGATACGTTTATCATTCTTGTACCATTGGAGCATGGGTGGGGGGTTGCCGCCAGTGGAGCTGCACTGCAGTTTCATGATGGAGCCAGAGATGAGAATGTCTCCATCGTTGTAGCCGGTAAGCAAAGGTGGCGATGGTGGATCTGAGGGTTAGAAAGATTACTTACTATAGTGAAGAGCGGCTGAAATGTAGTGCCCTTAACTTACACAAAACATTCACTGTATGGGATCCCACCACATTTTGTGTTAGCTCTGCATTTAGGGCATGGCAGACGGCCACAAAGGTGCGACTTTGCGAATCGATGCTCACACTAATGTTTGAACTGCTAATCCAGCCACCCTCCGAACTGATTGCTGTCTTGAAACTGCTATTTGTCAAGGGACGACCGTTCATAGACCAATTAATGCGTGCTGGTGGATTAGACTGGGCCGTCATACAATTTAATTGAACAGTGTCGCCTACTTTGGCTTCAGTGCTGCCGCTCAAATAAACGTCTTTGGGCGCATCTGTGGGGTGCAATTTTTTAAGTATCATGTGGCCATTCATTGACCTCGCAACTTACAAAGGACCGTAAGATTCAGTTCAGCTCGCAGAGGCGTTGTAGACAACAAATTCTTTGCCTCGCACACTAAATTAGCACCGTTGTCCGCTGTCGTGGCCGTGAACTTATACACGTTCTCTGAGAGACGACCCGAGGTACGTTGGGGTGAGTTAATCGCAACACCATTACGATACCAAACTAGCTGAGCAGGAGGATTACCGCCACGACTGCGACACGCGATTTGCAGCTGCTGTCCACGCCTTAATGTCTCGCCCTGGCTGTAGCCCTCGAAGAAGGGCGGACCTGGTGGATCTGTAGGTCAAGCTGACGTTAGCAGCCACACGGAGGTGATGCGAATGAGTACTTACATAGGACAGACAATTGCACCTGCGCGCGCATCGGAACATCCGGAGGCAGTGCCTTGTGGCGCGCCTCACAGGAAAACTCTTTGTAGTCGTCTTCTGCTCGGGGCTGTAACTTCAACACTGAGATGGTGCGGAAGCGTTTCGGGGAAGTTTCATTCACAGTCACAAGAGGAACTGCCAAGATAAAGAAATAATACTTAACAAGACGTTGGCATGGATAAGTAGAAGATGAGATATAAAAGATCCAGTCGATACAAATAAGTAGATTCGAAAATTGCTTCGAAATTCTTGGAGACTAGAAATTGTTTAATAGAACAGAGAATGAAGTAATTGAATTTTACTTACTCTGCTGAACGGGCGTTTCGCCCTGGTACCAGACAATTTCCGCTGCTGGATTCGCGTTTTCAGTGATGCACTGCAGAGTTAGGTTCTGTCGTTCCACAACCTCGACCTTAGCGTTGCGTGCATAGCCCTCAATAGCGATGGTGCTTGGTGCAGCTACAATGCTTAGTTTGGCGTTGGCACGTATGGCGGGATTTCCAATAGCTGGGCCCACCTGGCATTGGTACTCGGCATCGTCCTCGAGCGTGGCATTCTTGATTTGCAAATTGTATGTCCCATGTTTGGCATCCACCAGCACAGAGTAGCGTGGAAAACCCGGGATAACCGCAGAGAAACCCAGGGCAAACCCATCCTTGGTCCATTGCACTTTTCCGGCTCGCTGGGAGACCTCACAGCGCATCAGTGTGTCCGTACCCTCGAGTATTTGAAGATCGTGCGGCGTTACGCGAAACTTTTGCACGCCCGGCGCAGCGGGTGTCTGCGCGCTGGCTGAGCTACCACTAGCGGCTATAAAAAGAGAAAGACGGGACTGGTTAATCAGCACGTTCGACAATTTCGCACGTAGTGGGTGTGAAGTGCATCGGGCACAGTTCAATCGCCTTGTCAGCGGCAGCCCAGTTACCCACTTTTACAACCCACACACAATCACACATCAAATACATATTACTTAACCTTAAGCCCCGACAGTGCCGCTCAGGCACATCGCACTAATTTGGTACAAGTATATTTTTTTTCTCCCGCCCATCCGTTGGACCTTCCAACTGACTCACACAAACACATGTGGCAGGCCACTCTCAGGCTTGTCATTGAGACATGTCTGTTGTTCATTCGTTCGCACGCAGCAACCTACCGGCAACCCACACCTAAGCCTCGTGTAGGTCTGCTGGCCCAGTCAGAGTCACAGGCACTACTCCCTCAGCCACAGCTTGTGGCTCATTAGCATTAAAATGTCTTAAAGAAAAGAGCAAGCAGCCCGTGAGCCCCTGAGCCAGTGAGCCAGTGAGCCAGCCACGTTCGATACGAAATTGAACTGCCTGGCTGGCTGGCTGGCTGGCTGGCTGGCTGGCTGACTGGCTGGTTGGCTTTGTGTATGCGTCGGCCTAATCAGCATTAGAGCAATCTACATAGGTACTACTATGAAAAGGCCTGATCGACTGCACACTGAAACAGGGGCTGTGAGGAGTAACAAATAGTTTATCAACTACGTGGGAGATACAGTCTCATTCATCCCCTCCAGCTAATTAGTATTCTAAGGCACTAATCAGATTTGGTATCTTTTGACAACTAAACCATTTGCTAGGCTACACATTTTTCTAAAAGCTTCTGCCCCTGTTTGGTTTAATTGTGTTAGTGATAAGATCTTGAGGCGAACCGCAGACTTGTGACTAAATTAAATCGACTTATAAATTAAAAAGAGGAAAAATAATTATGCAAGTATAATACTTATATGCTATCATGCAGTAAATGGATTTTCAATAATCTAAATTTATTTGGGCCTTTTCTTTTCTCTAGCGTACAACTCCTCCCCTATTATAGTTTTTGTGTCAAATATTTTGATATTCAAATAGACTCCCTCCTAAGTCACATCTAAATGAAGATAAACTCGTGCAAAAATGATGGGCTTTACTTCCTACACTATATAATTAAATCAATTTTTAACGGAGAGCTCACATCTCAAGCCCACTCTCAGCCCACTGTGCAGTGTGATTGCCGCTGCGTGAGACATGCCTACAAATGGCCCAACAAATGAACGTCGCTGTCGTGGACTTCATCAATGGATTAATTGATTATTTGTTGTAGCCCGGCCGCGCCGGACTGGCCTAGTGATGGCGATAGCGATGGCTTCGGCGACATGGTCTTGAAATGAGTTCAGTTTCCGATGGATATGGGGAGGGGGAAGAAAAGAAATAAAATATACGATGGCGGCGACGATGTGTGGGACGCTTAGGCTATCGCCAGCTATCGGATATGATTTAGTCGCAGCGGAAATGTGGCAACCGACCACACACCGGCACCGACACACACGTATATAAACTTACATGCACACTCTAATGGAGTGACTAAGACTTCGACAGCTATGAGGGGTAATTTGCATTTGGGGCAGTTCAAAGTTTCAACTAGCAACTTGCATTTTTGGACAAAGTTCAAGCAATTAAGTCAGTCACTTGACCAAATGCAAAATGTTTCCTGTGGCGATTAAACAACGACAACGACAAAAACAACAACAACGACTATAGCAATGAATAAAAAGAGTGCAGAACTTAACAGGTTTTACTTTTTGTGATGACAATGACGACGACAACGACGACGACCAAAGATGACGAAAAACAGAAAATGACAAAAACACTGAAGACGAGACCCCAATGACTACAACTCATTTAGTGCCATTACAAAAGCGGCTCGCCCATCATGGCCCGCCGCCCTTTAGCCCCCGACACCGCCGGCAGACACCCTGCTCTCTATGCCGTTGCATGCTACAATACAGACAATGAGCAGTGGGTAATTGTCACACATATGCAGGGCAGGATGATGGGCCAACAAAGAAATCCTTGAAGTGTGACAGTAGGAAGCAGAAAGAAACAAAACACACGAAAAACAAAAAAGGAAAAAAGAGATGAGCGACCGACCAAGTGAAGTGAAGTGAAGTGCATGGAGCGCAAAGTAAATGAAAGGCGAGTGGCAAGTGTACAGCTGGACAGCTGTACAGCGGGACAGGCGAGCGACGACGGACAACAGAGAACAGACCGGTTTACATTTTCATTCATACACATACGCTGCGAGCCCAACTGCCTATCCCTGTGCCTATGTCAGTGGCCAGTATTGAAGGAATGAGTGGTATGAGTAATACAGTGCGTCGTAATTGTCAGCGGTCCACAAACTGTACGCAAACTAAACTAACAGCTTAACCGCAAACGTTGGGCGCATTGATGTGCTGACCATAGTATGCCAGGATGATGATAATGATGTCGTCGATGGGGATGATGATGATCCTGTGCTGGTCTAAAAGTTAAGTGAGTGCTGGCATAGGCCGAAAGCTTGCTAATAGTTTTGAACGGAGACAGGCTTACTTTGCTGCTGCCGTGTGGCAAGCGAAGCGCAACACCGGATGTCGCACTAATGGTCAACTCTACTGCTGGCCAAGAAGACAACAACCAGCAACGACTGTGGAGAGAGGGAGAGCGAGAATGTGTGCGCAGGCCAAGTAAGTAAGCAAGCAACTGACGCTTTGTAAGTTAAACTATCTACAAGTCATTAACTCATACAAAGGCAGCAAACAGGCAGTCCACACAGCAGGCGGCAGTCCACACAGCGCCTAGACCAGGGCTACTGTGGCAGTTGACCAAGAGCCTGAAGTGGCTCTACTCGTATGTTTGAGCCTCAGATTGGGCCTGGGTTGTTGTAGCGCCTGCCAGCTAGCTAGCACACGTTTTGCTTTTTGTTTTGTTGCCGCCACTAGCTGTTTCTATTTTTTCTCGCACGTTTTATATTGCGTAGCCAGCCAACCCGAGCTGGAACTGATGCTGCCGATGCTGCCAATGCTGGCTGGTCGCAGCGGGACAAGAAGAGGCCAGACTGAGGCGCTTATCAAGACCAGTTTGCAGCAACAGCAACAGCAACCTTTTCTGTCTGTTTGCCTGCAACTTCAACGCGTTAATGGAAAATATTGTGGCATATCACAGGAAATCCGGTGAGGTTTTTTCTTCACTCTCTATCTCTGGCAACTCCTTTGGCAACTTGTTAGTGCCAGGACACTTAACAGGCACAGTGGCAGGCATGGACACTCACACGCACACGTTTTTTATACGACTATGTATACTCATATCTGTATGTATAGATGTATGTTTGTATGTATGTATGTTTGTATGCCGCTTCACTCTCTTCTGACTTTGACAAAATTAACGCGTCCATAAATCTCACTTTTGGGGGCCAAACACGACGCGCCTTGCCACTTCTGTGGCTTTGTGCTATAAATTTAATTAAAATTTTTTCGGGCCAGTTTTTTGTTGTTGTTGTTGTTGTTGGATGTTTTGGTCGTTGTTGCAACAAATGTGTTTTATGATATTGATTAAACGGCTTTGCCAACACCATTTATTGTTCGTAGTAGGAATTGTTTTTTGTTGGGGCGGTTTAAATTGTTTTAAATTTGGCTGCGGACTTAAGCCTTTTTTTTGCAGTAGCCATGACAATTATTTTTAACATGCGGCTTAGGGACTTTACACACATACATCTATAACTGTATGCGAACTCGGGTGTGATTGTGTAATTGTGTGGGTGGGCTAAGTGCTTAAATGGTTGAAACATTTTGCAGAGATTTAAAAGGGAAGAGCGACGACGAACGTGTGTCGGCTGCTTTCCGTCTAATGGAATCTGCTAATATGCGGCATTTAAACGCTTGAGCTGGAAATGCTGGCTGGTGATTGCCAAGCGTGGGTGGATTAGCTGGATCAACGGCAGAAATGGAAAAAGATGAAAGAATAAAAAGCCTCTTAAATCCATGCAGAAAAGTGGTCTTGAAAGTAGAGAAGAAATTAGAACAATGTTTAAACTGAGCCCATTTTAGAACGCCTGCATAAATTCATAGAGTAGCACTGAAATGTTAGATGCAGCCCAAGCTGAGTATGATTTAAATTTTTTGGTACTTTAATTCGATTATTTAACCGTGTCAGGGAGCGGCAATTTCCTTCCTTTCCTGTCCCCTTATTCTAATTGTTTTATATCTTAACAAGTAGTTTAATCCTTGCTAATTTTTTAAAGTATTACATTGCTATGAAGTAATTTCTAATCATTCAGTCACATGGCCTTTGGTCGGGCACCATATGCTTATCTCAGTAAGCTAAAGAATTTCAATAAACTCCCATAATTATTCCGGAATAACTCAGCTTCTGCTCATTGCCACTCTGATCCCAGGTGCTTCTTCAAATGCTATTCTTTTCACACAAAACAAGAAAACAAAAAACAAATAACTCATTTGCTCATCGCTGTCCAACTGTAATGGCAGTTTTGGCCTCGGCAACGACCTCCAAATCTTCATTAATATTTTTTCAAGCTGCACCCTTCTGCCGATAACCGCCTCGCCCTTCCTCAACTAGCTTCTTTAGGCAGTCTTTAGTCTTGTTTGCAAGCAAGCAAATTTCTCACAAATTGCCGAATTACCCAGACTTGGACCCATTTGTGTGCGTTCGAAGCCTGCACTGATTGAATTATACAAAATTTGCAGACAAACAAATGGGTGCCGGCTATAAGCCAGCCATGTCAATGGTCACACGCCTCAAACGCTGCCTCCAGCCCATTGCACACCCCACTGCTTCTGCACCACCAATACTCTCCAGATACCCTTCCCCACTGATGCTTGGCCACTGTCGCAGTTAAACTAATCAACTAATTTGCTATGAACTTTGCGGTCTGCAGAATAGACCGGAGTGGAGCGGAGCAGAGTGGAGCGGAGCGGAGGGGACAAATTGAAGACGACCTCAAACGCAAACTGAAATTCAGTGCCGGTTGCTCGTCGCCCGGACAGAGTCAAAGCATTAACATTAATTATTTTCTGCTTCATGAGCATTTTAGATGAACTCGACCAGCAGCAGTTGCCATGGCTGATGAAGTTGTGCTGCCCGCTATCCGTTGGCCCCAGCTTTCATCTTTAATTAATTAATAAAAATGATTGGCCCAGTTGAACTGTCAACTATTTTTGAATATGATGTACAAAAATATTTTAGCCGCAACATGAAAATTGTTTTCGAAAATTGAAAATATTTTGTGGCTGGCGTATGCGGGCAAGCCAATTAGTTAAATTAAGGCTTGCACCACTGGCAATGGGGGCTTAGATGGGATCGTCTGCGGGGGTGGAGGAGGAGGTGGAGGAGTGGTGTTTTTCCAAGCTTGATGCATATTTTGTTGCAACATTTTATTGAGCAAATATTTTCGAAAGCACAAAATTAAAATGCAGACAGTGCAGGCATTTAGTGAACGTTAGTTATTAAAGAAATTTTGCGGTGTAAGCGAACAATTTTATTATTTTATTCGATTGTTATTATGTACGTACTTATTATTTTTTGTACCTAATAATAAAGCTACAGTTAAGTCATAAATACGAAAACATTGTCAAGTGTAATTCATTTGATGATTTTATGACTCTAAGCCACTCAACTCAAATAAACGGAGCGGGCCAAAACGAGCCAGTTGACTTGGCCATTACTACAGTGTAAGCCAAGCCAGTTTTGTTATTGTGTCAACGTTGTTGTTATTGTCGCTGTTGTTGTTTTTTGTTGTTGTTGTTTTCGTTGTTGATGGTGTTGTCGCCGTTGTGCGTAGGGGGTTAACAACATTAACACCCACATGCGTTTGGCTCTGCACTGGCCAGCGTGAACGAAAAAATTCTTTTTTTTTTATTTAAAAAAAAATTGACAAATTTTATTAGTCATAAATTTGACAATGACGGTTGGCCTAATAAAAAGAAAACCCAAAAGCTGTAGAGCTAAAGAGCACCTAGGCTAACGAAAATGAATGCTGAGACAGCAAGTCTATGAAAATAAATTAGCCAGAGTGAAAATAAAAACGCGGAGAAAGTCGAACTCAAAACGCTTGTTAGGAGCTCTTCTACCTAGCGCCCTAAAATATGCAACAAAATATTATTTAGTCTACTCATAAAACTTGAGGGCTATGCCATCGCCAGGTCTGGATTCGAGTTTACTTAAGTGGTGGGAAGGGAGACGAATCGTGCGGGGGAATGCTGCAAATGGCCAAAGTTTAACTTCCGCTCGCCGTTGTTGTCGAAAAGTTGCTGAGCGCAAATTAATTTTTTGGTTTTGGTAGCGGGTTCTTCTTCCATCGCATATGTATGCGAGCATGTCGGCAGAGGAGCCCAACGAAACAGCAAAGTTTTCGGGGTCGCTAAGTTTAATGCGTTAAGTTTGGGCCTGGCGATGGGGCGACTTTTACAGCTTAACACGGCTAAGCCCCTGGACTACCGGTCTTTAGAATTGAACAGCAACGAGAGGAACCCTCGCAGCCCACGTGGCAACTGCTATTCACACATCCCACAGCTCGGGGGCATTTAAATAAGAAATCAGGCACAGACAAGAGCAACACCAATAACAAAGAACAGCAGCAGTAAAAAATGCTACAGCGATAGACTCGTAAAAAATCAAAACAACATTTGGCGCTCTTACTCGCTCTTACTCGTAGCCCGCAACGAAACCAGTTCGAGCCACTAACTAAGCAAAGCAATTGACCGCCGTGTGGGCAACAACGACGCAGACTAGAGCAATGGCTTTACATACATACTATATACACACATCTAGAGGCATATAGTATACATACATAACATGGCTATTGCTTTTGCTATAGCTATAGCCATAGCTATGACTTTAATCAAATACGGGTTTATGAATGGTCGCGGCTGCTAGCCATATGAATGGTTTACAAAAGCGACAAAGACGTGGGCCGACAAATGGACAGACTGCACGACGGCTTTAAAGCACAGTGGTTCGATCCTCAAACAATATGCTAATAAGGCTAAGCTTATAGGGTGTTGTAAGGCCAATTTATTTCAATTCAATTTATTAAATTCTCATCTCATTTTTATTACATGCTCATATTTTATTACAAATGTCATAATTTAAAGAAAATATTGTAATTTTAAGTAAAATGGTTTTTCGATTAAGAAGGCTTTCCTTTCCTTTATAAATTCTCATCTTAGAGAATTTTCACATACTCGTACTTATTATATTTTATTATAAATACCATTGAAAATATAAGGGATTTTTCTATTCTTTTCTTTTTTCGATGAAGTCAAATTTTTGTTTCAGTTTTTTCTTTTAATTTATTTTCTTTGAGTGTATTAAGGAGTTTCCTTATTGGTGTGAATCTCTCAATCCGGAAGGTAGATTCTGAATCCTACATTTAAAATACATATGTTCGACGCGTACGCCACTTTTTCTATGATTTGCCTTCCAAAGTCAACTTGGTGGAACGAAATATATACCATTATATAGTATGTTATTTATATTACCAGCTAGGCCACTGTGCGACACCCGATGCGGGGCATATTGAACTGAATTTGAATTCAACGTGTCAATGTGAGCCGCGTTAGTCAACGTAGCAGCGTAGGTATAAACGAGTATATCTAAATATGTCTATATATATGTACGTGTATGTATTATGTGTGCATTGGTGTACTGCTTTACTCGATATGCACGTATGCCGTCGTCTTGGGCACACAAAGCACACGCACCTGGCTGTCTCGACGGCTGACTTTAGCTTTACGCCAACTCTGAGGCCCCAGTACGACTTTGACTTTTTGTCTAAGTTAGCTCTTGGCTTAGTTTAATGCGCTGTCGTTATTCGATTGCTGTTGTTGTTGCTATTGCTGTTTCTGAACGGCTGCACTTGTCGCTTAGAAAATGCCAATTCGCTAGCAAGCTGAAGCTGGAGCTGTTGCCATTGCATGCCACACTTTGCCGCAGAGCGGGCACAAGTATGTGGCAGTTGGCAGCTGCATAATTATAATGTCTGGCAGCAGAACTGAACCGGGCCTGTCTGTCGTTTGCTGTTTCGCTACGTCCATCCGTCTGTCTGTTTCTTTGGCTGTGTACCTGTCCATATTGGCAAAAGGTCAACATTTTTTGTAGCTGTTTTATTGAAGCTGAACTTTATCGACAGTTCAGGCTGAAAATTATGTTTTAAACTTAAAATTAGGTGGAACTGCAGCTTTCAAATAAAGTTCATTATAAGCTTTATAATTTAAACGATTATTAATGCTCAGCATAGGTCCAAAGATATGTTATATGTTCTGGTTAATTAAAAATTATTTTAAAAGTTGATGAAAAACGGCAAGCAGTTAAAACTGAATAATTGAATTAAATGAAGGCTCAATCAAAAGCCACTTCAATCATTTTGCAATAAATTGAAGCGACACTCGTATAAATACATTAGTTAAGCGTTACAAAAAATAAAAGCAAATCCCGACTACTCATAAATTCATTTCACTATTGATGCAAATCGAGGCAAAACATGTTTTAAATGCTAAAAACCAATAATTTTGTTTCCTCATTTTTTAATAGATTTTAAAACATTTCGTTTTTTTTTTTTACTACCATTTGATCCGTTTGGTACGCGCATAGCGTATTGGCCTTAAATATGAATGGCTCAATAAACATTTGGTTCATTCATGAATTTATGCATTTTATCTTCGACTATAAAATTGCAGGTCCATTTATTTGTTCATGTTTCAAAAACGAATATACGAGGGCAGTAAAAGAAGTAAGTAACATGAGTTCATGAATAATTTGTTGTCTGAAATAGGTTTTCAAGTTTTTCTTAGAATATTTGATTATTATTATTGCAATTTATTCGAATTAAGAAGTAACTGAGCGCTTGGAGTCTAGATGAAATAAGTGGCCTACGAATATGGAGAATTTTTAAACGGGAAGTTGTGAACCGTTACTTGTCATTTAAATAGTTATTTCAAGACCTTAAGCAACTTGATCGATCGTTAGAAGTGACTTCTCGAATTGTTGCTTCATATTGTGATACGAATTTAAGTAGTTTGGTATATTTTTGGGGCTACCTTCGTGGATACACGACTGTATATTTATATGCTTCCCAGAATTGTTAATATACGCAGCTATTATATAAATGTACACACGCTATACTACATATAAAGCAAAATGTTAATATACAGTCGTATAAAACATGCATTTTTATTTCTGTGATTTTTATTTTGGCCATTTGTGCCCGCACACTCAAATTTTAATGAATGATTGTGGCTGTTTTCAAAGTTTTCAGTCACTTTTGTCGTTTGTTTGGCTGCTTTTTGTTTAATTTTATTTATTTATGCAGATTTAAACTTTGGCAGCTGTATTTTCGTTGCCTCAGTGTTTGTTTGCTTGCTTTCTGAGTACGTGTGTGCGTCTGTATATATTTTGACTGTCCAAATTTAAATCTGGCTCATTTGTTTTCATAAAACTTAATGACTGTCTGATTGTTAAGCAAAATGTTTGGGACCAGCAATTTCCGAGGTGTCTCCATTAGATTTATATCTGACTATGTTTTTATATGCAAGGGTAAGTGTATATATACAAGTAGTATAGAGTGTGTACATAGATGCTGCGGGCTCTTCAAGCTCCCAAACTCCCAACTGTTGCAATTTTCGTATTTTTGTTAAGACTTTGTTTATATGTATTGGCCTTTAATAAGACATAAGACTGTGAGATCCAAAAAGCCATTCAAGCGCGTCGAAGCGCGGCCTGAAATTCAAGTTATCTCACTCTGCGAAACTGCTCGAGCATAACATTTTGACTAAAGCCCAAATGTTAGATAATCACATGGCAACAACAACAGCAGCAACAACAACAACGCACGGTGCAACATGGCCAAGCCAGATTAATGGCTTGGAGCTGATTAGTTAGAGGCCAACAAAACTACAAAATTTAAAATAAAAGAGCCGAAAACAACAACAGCGACGCAGTTAGCCATAATTAAGAAAAGCAACATATATCTTGTAGCTATTCGTCTGCGTCGCAGTATCGGCTTTAAAGTTTTGTTAGAGTTTGTAAATTATAGACAAGCTTTGCGACCCCCACACGCACAAATATACGCACAACGAGTATACCTTGTAACAACACATTTGCATGCATAAATACACACTCGTAGGCTCATGTGTATAGTATGTCTGTTCATATGATCAACACGATATGTTCATTTGTCAAAATTAACACGCGTCGCACGCCCCTAGACTCGTTATTGGTGTTACCTTTGTAGTTGTTGCTGTTATTGTTGCAACGGGAATTTGTAAAAGAGAGCTAGAGAGCACAAAATGCTATAAACAATTTTCCCATTGTCGTGCCTTTCTCGATATGTTTTCGATTCCATTTCAATTTCTTCACTTCCACGTCAACTTCAACTTCCCTTTCTCCCTTTCTCCCTTGGGATCTTGGGCTCTTCCTGTACGCGCCCTGTCAGTCTTGTTATGAATTCAATTTCTGGCTAACAGAACAGTTACAGCTGGCCTGTGCCTGGGCCTGGGCCTGGGTTACCACTTGACTCCTGTGGGTTCTCGAAGTGCGACAGACGACGGAATTTAATTGAGGCAAGCTTCTCAAAACAAAGTGAAAAAGAAGTGCATGTGGCAATACACGAAAAGAATACCACACGGGGTTCATCGAAGCAGAAATACCCTAGATTGTAACCATATTTTTGTGATCATTTATCTATTTAAGTGAACTATTTTTGAGATAACTTTGTAGAGAAAATTATGTGTGCAAGACATAATATAACACATTTCCACTTATAATATTATTCATTGATTAGGTTTTCATTTGTAGATGGGAAATATCTATTCAACATTTAAAACTAACTTGGAACATGACGTCAGTTATTAAAGTAAATGAATCTGTTCTTTGCTTTAAATGTAGAGACTTGAGTAGAGACGAATTGAATCTATAAGCATGAAAACTGGACTCAATTTAAAGTCATGTAAGCAAACAGATGCTGGTAGAACGAATTTTTCTGACAATTCTAAGGAGCTTAGTACATAATGAAGGAGAGCTCTTTAGCTTGATTAGTAAAAAGGTACGAATTATAATATGGTTTGAATGCTTAACGAACTCTTACAGCCAAAACGTTAGACTCCATTTGGGAAGGGCATTAAAACCGGCTTAGGCGCGTCTCACACATAAACACACACAGCAAGTCAGCCATCCATCATTATTAAACACACACATGAGTGTAAGTGCCGATGTATATCTCCATGTGTGTGTGTGTGTGTGCGTACGTGTGTACTGACTGCACCTGCTCGCATTTTGTTGGACGGTGCAGGCCACTTTTAAGCCTTCATTGATATTTTCATGCACTACCCTCAACTTTCGCAT
This sequence comes from Scaptodrosophila lebanonensis, assembly GCF_003285725.1. Taxonomy (NCBI): domain Eukaryota; kingdom Metazoa; phylum Arthropoda; class Insecta; order Diptera; family Drosophilidae; genus Scaptodrosophila; species Scaptodrosophila lebanonensis. The sequence goes on from NW_022060529.1 coordinate 1,086,051, forward strand.
GCGCAAAGTTGTCGGGCAACATATGCCAGCCAGTCAGCCAGCCAGCTAGCCTGCCAGCCAGCTATGGCCATCCAGCTCTGAGCCATCCAGTAAGTCCGTTGCACCAACTCGGAGTTGGGCCCAAGCAGCCGGCCAGCCAGCCAGCTGGCCCGGTTTGATTGTCAGCTTGGTCCAAAGAATCTTCTTCTTCCTCTATCATTTACTTTGCTTCTGTGCAACTTTTTGCCGTGATTGTAGCATTTGTTGTTGTTGTTGTTGTTGCTGTGTTGTTGGTCGCCTGATTTTTTCGTTCTTGTTGTGTAAGTTAATATGACTTGTACGAGTACCAGCGACGATGATTGCTTCCTGTGTGTGCGCGCGGCCCAAAAACATCAAGAGCAACCAACAACAACAACAACACCAACAACCACTACATATTACAAAAAGTCGAAGCATAAGAGGAAGACGAGCACGACTTAGGCGCTGACGTTGTCAACAGCCACGAAGCTTTAACTTTTTGCCTTGACTGTTTTTTTTTTTTTTTTTTTTTTTTTCTGTTGCTGCTATTAACCATCATGAATGAATGAAAAATCGCTGCTGCTGCTGTTGTTGCTGCCTTTGACGACGGCGGTGACGATGACGATGACGAGACTGCGCTGCCAGTTGGCGGAAGTTATAAATTAATTGAGTAAATATCGATTCAGTGGAGGCTCTTACGCACAGAGGGTTGGGCGCAGGGCGCAGGGTTGCACTTTTCAGTACGTTAATTGGCAGCACTTAAACAAGCTACAAACAGTGTCGAGTGAGCGAGCAATTGCCGCCTGCTACATACATATTTGCATAGCCAAATTGGCATCAAAAAAAGGGGCTATGGCGGGAGGGGTAGTAGTGGGGGACATGCACTGATTGGAGGCTTTACTATGCCGTTTGCAAATCAAGTTAGAAATGTTCAGCAGGAACTCAACAACAACAACAACAACTACTACTACTACTACATCGTCAACGTCGGCTATGTGCGCCCCTCAAAGATTAATGACTGGAGATATGGCCGTGGCATATTCAATTGAGCGCCTAGCGGATTTTATGCAGTTTGATAGCGTAATTTATTGAATGCGCGTTTAATGAATTTTTATGTTTGAGTACGCAACGCTTTCAGAGATTTTTTCTTCTTGTCGTTTTACGTTTCGGGAGGTTCTCGATGGTGATTTGGATTGTTTTTACTGAGCGGTTTTAGAGCGCTACTAAGTGGCTTTTAACGGCTGCTTCCGTTGCTTTGCTATTTCGACTAGTAATTTGAACTTTTTTATGGCGCTTTATGGTAACATTTTATGGCATATGTACCCATGCAGTTAACAAGCTGTGCCGCGATGTGTAATAAAGTTAATTAATTGGCCAGAGCAGTGTTGTTTCGCAATTATAGCAACTTTTTTCATAGCAAATCATAATGTTGGCACTTGCGTGTACGAGTATGGAAAAAAGTGCGAGCTACACGGAATTAGAACGTAATTTGGTCATTTGGTATAATATTTAAAGAGTTTTAATGCGTTTAGTGGTCTAAATAGTTGCTATAAATCTGCTATGAAATGCCAAATAATTGCACAAACTACCATTCATTCTCCAATGTGTTGACGATCATCGAGTTTTCATCAAAAAATATCCGTCATCGAAATCATAATCAATTGAATGGCATCGCTCATGTTGCATGCTAGCTACAAATGTGCTATAACCTGAGAATCATTTAAGCAATTCTGCAGTTACTTGCAATAACATTGTGTGTGGATCAATAAATGATAAGTCATCTAACGGTTGTGTGCTTTGTGTTTCGATTTTGCTATAATTGCGCCAATTCTGGCCATTAAACCGCTATTCGGTTGAGCTCCAAGGTTTGCTCAATCAGAGAACTCGGCAGGCCTGCCATAAACTTGATTTCGACACCAATAAGCTCTCACACTATGATACCTTTTTGCTCTGAGCGGCTTTTCATCCTGTCATAAATGGTGTTATAAATGCCAGCTGTTGGCTTTAAAGCCTCCAGCAGAAAAAAATCTCTGCACCAATTTCTCACGTATGCATAGTGTATACTATATATGTACATATGTGAATGCCTGCATGTATACTGATATGTAGGTATGTCTTTAACCCAATATCTTTTACATTTTTTTGTTTAATATTTTTCAGTCGCTGTTGTTGAAGTTGTTGGTTGTGGTTGCTGCTTTATCAGCGAGATCTCAGCGTCATGCATAATTGCATATATCAGACACAAACACCTAACTGTACACATGTACATATGTATGTGTAATCATCTATATATGTATGTATGTATGTATGTATGGCAATGCACAGAAATATATGACATGTGCAGCATAGCGAGTGGCAAGAGAGGCGCCGATTTCAATGCAGCAGTTGCAACTTGTTTGTTGTGTTGCTGCTGCTGCTGCTGTTGCTGTTGACGCCACCTAACTGTCAACTTTCTTTTTTGCCAGCGCACATAATTACAGCTGTGCAAGTGTCTGTATCGTTCGCTATATACCATACTTGTATGTACATGCATATACTTGTATGTATGTATGCATCTGTGTGTGCAGCGTATTAAGTTTTGCTTGCATGCAATTAGCATAAAAAATATCAACACGGTTTGCATTTATATAACGTTACAAATTATGCATCATCGAGGCTGATGTCGTGGCTGCCGCTGCTGTTGCTGCCGTGGCAAATGTGCAACACGAATGGCAGCCCGGCCACTGCCATGCCACGCCAAACTGCAATGACGTTGAATAATGACCGAAAATGCAATGGCTCTGACGAGAGACGACGACGACGACGACTACGACGACGATGGCGGGACTGCTCTCAAGTGGCAGCCGCCACGCCACCGCATTTGCCACAACTTCAACTTCAGCCGCCAACAGCCAGCAGGCAGCATGCAGCATGCAGTGGCGATTGCAACGTGGTAGGTGCTGCTGACACCTTACGCACGCCCCTCAAGCTGTCAGTGCATAGGGGTATACTCGTATAGGAATGCACACTCAGAGAAATGAAGTGTATCCTAAAATACACATGTACATACTATATGTATATGTTTGGTTTAAATTATTAAACTTCTAATTCCAATTTTATTTGTATTTTTCTTCATCTTGTTGTCAAATGTTTGTTGAGGATTTTCAACAAGTTTTTCTTCATTTAAATCTAATAAAGCATATTTATTTGCTTTGAAGTTTATTTATGCCATTGTTTGTGTTTTGTCTTCAGAATACAAATGCATGCTTACAAATGCATTTCAATCCCTTTTTTCTCTGCATGTATGTATGTGTGAGTCTATAAATGAATGCATAGGCTGGGGCTGAGACTCTGAGACTGAGGCCGAGCTACGCATGAATAGGCGAGCTTTGAAAGCGCAGCTGAGTTTTCACCCACTTGACAAGCAAAGTGCTGCAAAATAAGCAAAACACACACATACACTCATGCGAATGTGCATGTGCATGTGCATGTGCATGTGAAAAGACAAACAAAATGCAATCGTACACAAAAACAAGGAATATATAGTATGTACAAGTACAACAAAAATTGGTTCAATTTGGCACGACGGTGAAGGGGGGCCGGCGAGGAGCAGACATATGGGCGTGGGCCTATTGAAGCCGTCGACGTCAAAGCGAACGCGTTTTTATTCGTTGTGTTTTGTTTTTTGTGTTTGTTTTACATTTGAAGTCCAAACGACAACTCGTTAGCACGAATTTGCCAAGAACTGTGGGGCAGGGAGAGGGCAGTGCCGGCCATTGAAGGTGGTCGCCGTTACGGCTGCCCAGTTTACTGTCAACGCCTTTTAAATGGGCAGCGCCAGAAACACCAGAAACGCCAGCAACGCCAGCAGCTCTGGACGAAAAGCGAAAGAAAAAGAAATATTTAGAAACAGCAAAAGCTTCTCACAATAGAATAAGGGGGAAAACGTTTCGTTCTCAAAGCCAAACAGGAAAAGTCAGTGCTGACTGTTGTGTTGTTGGTGTTGTTGTTGCAGTCGCTGCTGTTGTTGATTTTTGGCAAATTTTCATAAACTGTTATTTATTTTCATTGCAGCAAGAAAATGTAAGCAAAAAAGAAAAGAAAAGCCAGCCAGCAAAGTTGCGAGCAAATTTTCAGCTCTTTTTCGTTTTTTGCGTTAATTTTTTTTATGAGTTTTTACTGCATTTGTTGTTGTTCCAACTGCTGCTGTAATTGTAGTTGCTGCTGCTGCTGCTGTTGTTGTTCTTGTTGCTGTTGCTGTTGTTGTTGTTGTTGGCAAAAGTCTGCGGCGGAAGTGAATTTGCACAAAAAGAAAGAAAAGTTTTGTGCTTTTGACCAGCCACACAAACAAATATAAAACTAAATAAACACACACACAAATGTTTGCAAATAAAAAGTGGCAGGCTGTAAGACTGTGGGGAAAGGCAAATATGCATAAGCCAACATGAGCAACTTGCTACACCAGCAACAACAACTTGCAACAGCAGCAGCAGCATTGAAGCGCATTTTATTTACATAAAAACAAATGACCAGCATTTTGTGCGGGGTCCTACGGACTCGGACTCAAGTCTTCTCAGTGTGTCTGTCTGTCTGTCTATCTATCTATCTGTCTGTTCTATCTGTGCCCCCCGTCCGTCTCTGTTCGGCACAGCACATTGTAACTGAGTGAGATGTAAGCACAAATGAAAAGGTAAGCCCAGGGTTGTAATTATGTGTATTGGGGAATGTAAATGTGTGTGTCCGAGAGTGTGAATGAGGCCTGAATTCAGATGCTCGCATTGCCTGGATCTGCATGTTTGTTAGCCAAAGGAGTGACGCTCTGAATGGTTGGAATTCTTAGGCTACAGAAGTGGAAACAAAAAAATTAAAGACCTGGCTAATATGAGGGGCCTGCAGTAAATATTAAGCTCAGTGTGTTAACGAAGAATGCCATTATTCACTTGAAAGTCGCAAAAGGTCGCAGTATAACAAATTTCACAAATTTTAATATTTCCTCATCAAAGATTCGTTTAAATTTGCAAGAATTTTGCTTCAGAAGTCGCTGCTTCAATTATAAATGGTAAGAAAAGTATACATATCTGTTCTGCATTTCGAGTCCAATCAAATACGAGTATTACTTTTTATTCGAGGGAATTAATGCCTTTTAATGAAATGATTTTATTTCTAAGCAGCGTTTTCAAAAAGTATAATAAGAGCCACAACGTTACCGATCGGACTGAAACGGAACTGCTCTAAATTCCGCATCTCCACTTGCTTCCCCATTGCCACAAAATTTCATTAAATCAGAACAAATTTATTGAAGTGTTTATCAATAGTCATAGAATCGGAATGATATCAATTAAAAATCAATTTGATTTCATGATCGCTTAGAATATTTTTTCAATTGAACCTTGCCTCAGAAAAAGACGAAGAAAAGCTAAACTTAATTTGAAGACTCAACAGAAAAAGGATTTCTAGTCATTTCAATGTTTAAATCATTTTCAATTCGCCTATTATACATACATACTTGTATGTATATATAATACACACTTAAACATGAGCGAGGAGAATGAAAAACAATACAAAAACCATTGCTGGGAAAATTTTATTGTTTCTAGCAGTTTCCCCAGCTTAAGTGAGTCAGCATTGTTAGCCCAAGGCTTTGAAAAGAACTAAGGGGGAAACCTGTTAAGTTTATCTGCTCCCTTGCTATAATGATTGTCTGTTTTGGGAAAAAGGGCTGTTGCTGCCTCTTTGTTGCGTCTGCAAGAGTCCTCTAGAGAAATATGTAAATTAGCGGCTTGTTTTAAAATAAGAAAACGCAACATTCCCATTAACGGAACGATAATAAAAATTCAAGACTTTAACAATTGAGTATGTTTGTGTTTATATTTGGCAGGAAAGCTGTCACTATTATCTAAATACAACTACTTCTTGTATATAAAACGGTTTGTCCTGACTGATTGCTGGGAAGCGGAAGAGTCTTTACGCAGGGTAGGCGAGCAGTTATAAAAAGGTTGTCTTCATACTCGGACTTGTGCGAATTTGCGAGGGGTATTCTTATATCTAATAAGTGGTGATGGATCTAAGCTCAAAAGATGAAAAACATACCCAAATGCCAGGTTTTAAAAACATATACTTGTACTTGAATGACAACTCGGTGTTGCGTATTGCCAACCAGTATCTGGCTATTACCAACCTACTGGCAACCTACATACTTGGCACAAAACGAAATTTGCAGCAGATTTTTTTTATTGGAGCAACCTGGTTCGGTTTAGAGCCACTAACTGCCCACCATTAGTTCATGCCTCAACCCACCGCTTAACTAGCCCCAGATTCGCATAAGAGAGCAGTTCAAACTAGTCCAACAAGGCAGCAAGAACAGCGATGGTGATGATGACGACGACGATGACAACGCCTGGCCATAAGCCGAAGCGTTTAATCTACACACACACACACACACACACATACAGACACATACACAATATATATTGTGGATATACATAGAAATATACACACAACACACGCGTCAAAACCTTTATGCTAACACATTTTAGCTTTGGCTTTAACTAAATCGGTTTTAAGTCCACACTTATAGCCCGGCCAAGTCAAGCCAAGCCATGCCAAGCCAATCTAGTCCAGACCAGGCCAGGCCAGGCAGTCCGCCCCAACACTTTTAGCTCAGCTCAGAGCTCTGTTTGCTGAGGTTTTAGCTTTAATTCAATTTGCCTACGTAAATCGCTGGGATTATAAAGTAAAGTCGGCCGTTCTATATGTTCCCCATGCACACACACACATAACCACACACACTCAGACACAGACAGACACAAATACATACATGTTTACAGGCATACACGATGCGTCGACGCGACGCATAAACCTACTTTTTGGGCTTTAAGCGCTACCCGGCCCTGCACCGGAATCTTTTACAGAGCCTATCAAAAAACAAACAACAATAACAACATGAAAAGAATTTGTAAGCCCTGACTGAGTTCTCTCTCTTCCCTCTCCTCTCGCTGCTTAACCACATCCTCAATTTTCTAGTTGTGCTAAAAAAAAAAAAATAATAATAACAATCATAATTTGTGTGCTGCTTTTTGTTGTATTTTAGGTTGGCTGTCTTGTTGCTACACATGCTAAAAATTTGACCAGACCCAGGCAGGTGTATTTCATCTTACAGCTTGCCCGGCATATTTTTTTCATTTACTTTTTTATTTTTGGTTAGTTGGTTGGATGGCTGGCTAGCTGGCTGGCTGGCTGGCAGGCTGAATGGCTGACTTGTTTGGTTTTGCAGCTTGAGCTTGTTATTAAATGTTGAGCGCGTGCGCCGGAGAAGTGGACACATGAGAGTTGAATGGGCAGCTGCTCTAAATTGCAGGTGGGGAAGCCAAATTAGTTAGTTAGTTGAGTAGTCGGCTAGCTGGTTAGTGCGTAGGGTTGTTGAGTTTGACTGAAAAGCCTCTTCATGATGGCTCAAGTGTGCCAAAGAACCGACGAAAAAAAAAACTCAGATAAGACACACAACATTGCATTTTACAACGAAACTTGACGAGCTAATCAAATAAAACAACTGGCCTACCAGAAAGGATATTTAATGATCACAGACTCCTATCTATTGTATAGTTCGCTCAATAAGTTTTTTGTTCTTTTTTTTTCTACCAAAAACTCTTTTCCACAATAAAATGGTATGAAATCATCGACTATAAAAAGGAGCATTAGAATGTATTTGCTTTGCTGATCAGTCTTCAAAAAAAGAATTATAACTTTAATAGAAGGTTTCCAAAAACAATACAAAAACTTTTGAACATTATTCAGTGAAGAGGTTTTTTGCAGACAATTTAAAAAAAAGGCAAGTGAAGGGATCTGAAGGAGAGCACTATATTCTTCTTGTATCCCAACATCTGCATACTGATAGCTGATTGTTGCCTTAAAATAAAGCACTCTATACTGCTGCTTATTTGCTGAACTCATCTAAAATAAGCTTTTGTTTCTCATTCCACTCATATCTTACCAATTTCTCTGCCAACTGATTTTCAGCGCCGACCCAACAGCGCCAACACTTGCCGGCCCTTCATTAGCAACTCGCTAATTTGCCAGAATTTGGACAATCTTTCATGGCCACTAATAGATTCGTCATGTGGCTATAAAATCATTAGAATCGTGTTAAATATAGCACACGTTTGTCCAACTTACATTGTTTACTGTTTAAGTTTGTGCGCGCATAATTCATTAACAGACGCTCCATAAAAGCATAAATAAAACAAACAAAAAGTCTAACTTGTCGCGCTCCACAAATTGTTGAACTTTTTGTGAGCGGGAAACTCTGTAAATTATTCTTCGACCCTCTATTTTTTTAAACTGTTTTCAATTAGCAAGTTTAACGAAAATAAAAAATGTCTCTCAAATTAGTTGAAGCAAATTTTCGAAAACTAACTAAAGCAACTGCCAAAGGCAAGTTTCACAAAAAATTTATGTAATTAAAAAAAGAACTCGACTCAAAAATGTTGCGAGTGGCAGTTAAAGTGCGAAAAGCAAGCCCCACACCCCACGCACAGAGAGTGAGGAGCAAAATTAAATTATGTGTGCCACAAAGTTCGCCTGAATTATGTCGCATAAATCAAATAAACAGCAGCTATGGCAACAACAACAAACAAAAAGTAGCGGAAAATAGCAACAACAGCAAAAGTGATTTGTAAGTCGACAAATGGCTACACTTCTGAACACAGTTTGAGATAAATTTCATTGGAATTGTGTTCAAAATATAGAAGTAATTGACAGTTGATTAAACGGCGGTTCGGCAGGTACATAATGTTTCCATAGCTCCCTTTTTCGCCAAATCGGAATCGATCCTGGAATCGAAATTGTTATTTTGTATTGCTTTCCCATGACACGCTTTTTATTCCAATCGGTGCCATCCTTATCTCAAAATTGAAAATGTGGGAGCCTACTCCCACCCAGAGGTGAATATTTGTTGGACCTTTCAAAATATTTCCACAATACTTTTAGTTATTAAAAAATATTAAGCAGCACAGACTTAGCATTTATGAGATCGGCACCACAATTTCTTTTGAGAAAACATTTATTAATAAACATCTATTCTAAGCAACTATTCCTAGTCTTAAATTCGTTCAATACTAGATTCGTGTTTGATTTTTAGCAGCTCCAATAGAAAACGAAGATGTTGAGATTCTTGCAATTTATTGAAGCAAAATTGTAAATAAATATTATTTTTATTCATTTATTTAACGTTTATTTAAAACCAAATAAAATAAATTATTGTTGTGTTAGCTCCGAATTGCCTCAACTAAGGCCACAGTCATCCATTTGATATTCAATTAAATAAAAATATTTTCATTCATTTGCAATTTTAGCACAAGATTTAATTAATATTTGACTTAAACAACCCAAAAGATGCATTAATATTTAATATTGAAATCACTTGATTATTATGCATGGCCAAAAAGTTTCTTGGCTTCAACTGGGAAACTAAAACCATGATAAACGTTGGCATGTTTGCAACGATTTCACCATAAATGTTATATTTATTTGTAATCAGCTTTGGTTTGCAAAAATAAATAGCCCCTGGCCGAAATATGTAATTAATTTCTATCTTGAGCAAAAATCGCAGTTCAAAATAAATGATTTTGAATTGCTTTTCCGAATGTAAACACAATACCTTCCCAAAACTAGAACATGCCCGACCGGCAAGGGTATTACAAAAATAAAAATAAAACAATGAAGAAAAAAAAAGTAAAAAAGTTGCTGCCGCTGCAAGAATGTTGAGGAAATAACTGAGTAAAAATTTATACGAAAAAGTTTTGCATTTAAAACGAGGCATGGCAGATAGTCGGCAACACAAGACTTGGGCCACAGCGTGGGGCAGCAGGGGGTGGTGCCAGAGAATGGGGAGCGGAGTCTGTGGGTTGTTGCACGTTAGCGCAACACTTGGCGGTGGCAAAAAAATAATCATTTTTTCTTCTTATTATTATTTGTAGCTATTGCTGAAACCACAACTACAACGACAACAGCAGTAGAGAGGAGAGCGAAAAACACAAGTGTTTAAATGTCAACAACAAACAAACCGAAAAGAAAAAAGACGACGAACTCAAGCAAAAACAGCAGCCAGACAAAAGGAGTTTTACGTGTGTGTGTGTGGTGTGTGTGTGTGTGTATGTGTGGTGTGTGTGTGTGTGTAGTGTGTGTGAGTTCAGGCAACAAGCCCCTTGTCGGGCATAAGCGTTTCATACTACATGTATATTGTGAGATAAAAGCGTCTCTGTATGTCCATCCATCTGTCCGTCTGTCCGTCTGGCTGGCCCGTCTGTCCGACTGTCTAGCGCTGTCTGACAAAGTCGCATGTCTGCCTCGCATCTTCTTTTTCTTTTTCGTGGGCAAATGTCATGAACTTTTGCCAAATGAAACCGAGAGCCGCCGCTTGTGGCAGGTTGCAGCTACCAAAAAAAAAAGTGTGTGTCTATGTGTGTGTTTCGTATCTATAAGCTACATTTTGCTCTGTCTAATAACTTCTTTATGGCAAACTGCTCGTATACTCGTATAACTTACCCATAAGCATTGCAAATGTCAGAGTTATCCAAAAATGTTGCTGATGATGATGGCGCTGATGACGTCGTCGCTGCAACTGCAATTGCAACGCTGTTGACGGCATTTTCTTGTATTTGTTGTTGTTGTTGCTGTTCCTGTTTAAGTTGTTGTTGTTGTTAATATTATTGCAACACACACGCGCACCTCTAACTGTTTGGCAAATCCGAAATTCGCGTATTTGCGGTCTACACAGTTCAATTGCAGATACTTTTTGTATCTTTTCGGGTTAATTATAGGCCGCAGCCGTTAGGCTTGGCAACAACATTCACACACTTTAATGGCATTAAAGAAATTTTCCAACAACTTGGCGCCCATTTCGTAGCCCTTATTAGTACAGACAATAACTTCAACACACTTAAGCACCGTTAGCTACTGGAATAACTCTAACTGTGGCAGAGAAGCGTTGACGCAACAGTTGCCAAAACTTGAATTTCTTTTCCCTTTATTTATATTCTTTCTATTTAAGCTAAAGGCGGCTTTTTATTTTCGTTAGAATAACACACACGACTTAAAACTCGGGGCGTCGAAATTGATGAATTCTAGCGAGGAGACGAACATAAACAACGCGCAGACCGCAAGCGACTGATTCGAACGAACGAGCGCTCGAAAGGTCCAAGCCAAAGCGTAGCTCACAACAAAGTGAGGGTTGTGCGGCAACGCGTTGCGGCTCTATCTTGATGTACACTTCAGACAGATGCAACCAGTTTGTGTGCAACTTATACGGCAGTTGGCCAATGTAAACAAATGGCAGCTGATGGTAGCTGGTTGGAGTCAATGCTAAGCGAACTCAAGGAACACCGAATTGAAATGAACTTATAATTATAAGTAAATTGCAGAATCTCTAAAGGGGCCGCTTTTAAATTAAATTAAACGGTTAATATATCAACAATTTACCTATAAGACCATGACTATTTTATTGTTTTTTTTTTTCTAATTTTTCTATGTATCTCTCAAGAGGGCTGTATCTAAAACTTTGCTCAAATTCTGCATCATTTAGTACAGGAACTTCGTTGACTTCGTTAGATACTTCGACTTCGTCATTGACTCTCGCAGCAGCCACAACGCAGGCGCTTGCTGCACTCTGCTCTGAGTTTCGAAGTTCGACGCACTGCTAATAACTCTTATACGAAACTCTTCTATTGCCATATGCTGCCTTAGCTGAATATGTTTCGAACAAAACAGCTTAGAAAATCATAGTATAAGTAGCATTCGAAGTATACATATACGTTTTAGCAGAGTCGCCACCGCCGTTGAGTAATTGAAACCGAAAGAGCAAGCATGTGAGATTTTAAGAGAAAACCACATACTTGAACTGAAATGAAATGTATTTTCTATCTTCTCGATACGAAAGTAAAAGTGTTTATTGCGAAATGTAGGCAAAACTTTTGTGGGCGCACACGCCCACAGACACAAGTATAAGATTTGAAAAGTTTTTGCAGTTGAAAGTGCAATAGAAGTGCATTATTGTTTTAGAATTGAGGGATTTTTGAGAAGCTTAAGACAGCACTCAACGAGAACGGTTGTAGAATAATGGGCCAAATATATACTAGTATGTAGCGTCTTAAAAGCTGCAGTCCTTAAGGCTTATTTTCAAATTTATTTATTCAGCAGCCACAGCTTAAAGTTGAATTGCCGGGAATCAACTAATTATTCAAGTGAATTGGTTAGCAGAAATCAAAGTCAAAGCTTGTCGAAATTACTGTTAAAATTATTATTATGCCTATCAATATTTAATTAGTGTTGAAATTGGTTGTACACGAACGTTACAATTTAAATAAGCTATCGTCCTCTCTCATTAGCTCATCACTTTCTTCACACCCTGGATGTTTACTTGGTTCGATGCCAACCGCAAATTTTATTTTAAGTTATTTTCTAGACTTGCTTCCTAATAGCAGCATAATTTTGATTTTTGCACCACTTCCCGGCCTTCTAAAATGTGCAAAGCTATTAAAATCGAACCAATTGTGAAGAACTATTACACATTTTGAAAAGTTGGACCAAAAACTATTCAAAAGTCGGTCAGCCAAACAGATCAACAAACTCCTAAGCGGACAAAAGGTTGACAATATAGTTTTGTTATTAGAACAAATCACTTAAAATGGGTAACAAAAGGAAAATTATTTTATTTATGCATGAAGTTATTTAGGAAACATATTAGTTCTCGATAAATATACTTTATTAATTAAGCCACACATATATCAATACATCGTTTTATAACAATTAGTTGATCATAAATGCTTTTTTTTAGAATCCCCTTTGAAATTGTGTTTTAAATCAATCAACTATGCATTTTAATAACACTGTCCGCACTTTCCGCCCGATTTGAGGCCAAAAGCGTTGCCGGCAGGCATACAAGTTGGCACAGTTTATAAATCTGAGCGATTTCAATATGTTTTTGAAATTAATTGAATGGTTTTTTCCATTTTGCTGAATGCCTCGCACTCGCTGTTCTCACAATACACAAAACACAAAGCACTTCAATCGTTCGCACTGATAAATTGCAATAAAAATACAAGTACACTTGAATGCGCAAACAAACAAATACCAAAAAATGGAAGCTACACACAGCAATGGCTGGATATAATACAGCAGCGAACAAGCCGCAAGGAATCAACAAATAGTGAGCACACACACACACACACTATTAGAGATATGTTTGTGTGCATGTGTTCAGGTAAGTACTATGCTGGGCAGTTGTAGACATATCGGCGCATCACAGCACTGCGTTGGGGAGTTGATTTTTGATGCGATGTGTAAATAAGTTGGCTATGAACAAGTCGACATCGAATCGAAGGGGTCGGAGGCAGCAGCGACAACAGGGGCCGAGCAGCAGTGGGCTTTATTAATGGCTCATAATGACTTAAGTGAAATTACTGAAGCGAGCGGCTTTAGGTGGCAAGAACGCCACACAAACAGATACTCTCCACTATCTGTACTAGAGATGTGCACGTGACAAAACGAACAAAAATATTAGCTAGTATTTCAAATTATCCGTGCTATCATGTGCAGATATTTGTATTGCCGATTGAAATAGAACAAGAACGAGTATATCCTTTCCCGCTGCAGTCATTGAACTGCAAGAAATCATTCCTATAAATAGCGGCTTCCGGTTTTGTCCTTGGTTTTGACTATGGAGAACTCGTAAACAAATCATGTGGTTTCGATAACAAAAGAAACAGAAGTGTGCAAATTACTTAGATGAATTTTTGAACTGATCGTAAAAATATCTTAATAACAAAAAAAGTTATGCTACTACTATTGGCCTGTAAAAGACTTGCTCTATAGGACAATGATATTATGCGAACTGTTAAAATGTTTCATGAAACGAGTGATGAAATCAAGAAAAACGATCGTTTTTGGCTAAAAAGGTTCACACATCTGTTATCGCAGCGGTACGAAATACAAAGAATTAATGTTCCAATTGCTTTCTCACGCACCCTATTTGAAAGATTCAGAACAAAATTTTGTATGCCATATGTGGACGGACCTTCGGTCATTTCCGGTCGTATATACAAGTATATAGCGTATATAGCTTGCTCCAACTGTTATCAGAAAGTTCCAATGGCCTTCCTATTCCAATACATGGAACTGATGGATTTTTATTTACGCGACAATCCTACATATATCACATACAGCTGTGCTCAAAATAATAGTAGTGCTTTCATAAAAATTTAGTTCGTTCAAAAAATGTATGAAATGGTGATTTAATAAACTTAAAATAATTTGTATTGTTAAGTATGGTATATTAACAAGTAAATTATAAAGAAATAATAACAAATTCTGGTCATATAACAATTTAAATAATTTTTTTTCCAAAACTTTATTAATTTGGTCGCTCAAAATAATAGTAGTGTTTCATTTGTTGGCCTCTTACTTGTCCCAACTGATCCAAATAATACGGTTATTATTTTAATTACTCATATTAGGACTTTCTAAATAATATTAGTATTTTGTAGCATAGCCATCGTGTGCAAAAACTACAGCACATCGCTTTGGCATGGAGTCCACGGGATTGTGACATCTTTGAGAAGGAATGGAGCTCCAAGCATGTCTAGCTGGTCCCCAAACCTATTCAAAATTAGTTGGTTTACTCTTGGCAACTTCCTTCTTTACATCGTACCATAAATTCTCAATCGGGTTGAGATCTGGAGACTGTGCCGGCCATTCTAGTACATTGATCCTGTTAGTTTGAAACCATTGTTTGGCAACATTACTTGTGTGCTTCGGATCATTTTCCCGCTGGAATACCCAAATCAGTGGCATTTCATCAATGGCATATGGCAGCATAATATTCTGCATTATATGCACATAAAGGTGGCGATCCATGACATTCCGGAGCCAATATAAGGCCCCGTGCCGTAATATGAAAAACTGGCTCATATCATAATACGAGCTCCTCCGTGTTTTACGGTTTTCGTGGTGAATCGAGGGTGCCATTCAGTGTTTAGTGGCCGCCTAACATACTGATGAGACCCAGTTCCACCATAAAGCGTGATTTTCGATTCATCTGACCACAAAATGTTTCTCCATTACTGCACTGGCCAATCAATGTGGTCTTGTGCAAATTTAATTCGTCTTGCCAGATGTTTTTTTGTGAGAAGGGGCACTTTCCTTGGACTCCGAGCTGCCATATTATTTTGCAGTAGGCATCTCCGTATTATTTGTGTACTTGTATGGAGATTTAATTCATCTATTATATCGGTAGAGCTCGCAAATGGGTTCTGCCTAAAGTATCTCACTACAAGGGTCGCCAATTTATCTGACATAGCGCGAGGTCTTCCACGTGCTTAGGGGCCTGGGATAAATTTTATACCATTACACACCATTGTAGGAGGACAACCTACTATATTTTGGACTTCATTGTAAGTTTTTCCCTCAGATATCAATTTTTGAATGAGTGCACGTCGTTCAGGAGCGCAGTGCTTGGCTCTACCCATTTCAGAAAGAAAAAACAAACTAAAATGTGTATTGGAAACTATTGTAAGCTATTAAAAAATAATAGAACTTACTATTAGCAACTTTTCGTGAGCTTAAGGAGCGACACACTTAATATTTTTGAAATGTTTGTGCAAGCACTACTATTATTTTGAGCGCGTAGAATAGGGACTAGCTGTGGAAAATGCAAATAACAACAACAACAAGTGCACAAAAAGCTAAAGTAAAGCGTCATTTTATTGTGCTCTTGTTGTAGATCACATAGGTAGAAAGAAAGGATTAAAAATGAAAGGAAACACAAAAATGCGAACGGTAGAACGTAGTGAAAAATATCACTACTATTATTTTGAGCACAACTGTATATAATTACTCAAGAGAAAGCCATAAAGAAAGCCACAGGCTCTCAATTGCAAATAACTCTCAAGTCAGTCTTAATTGATGAAATGTCGTATATTTTCGTGACATTGCATTCACAAACATTGTGGCATCACATCTCGAATTTGTGTGTGTGTGTGTGTGTGGCGTCGGGCAAGGCTCTTGTCTTCTGCGGCTCAGCTGCAACATAAACAGCGAGAATTCCCACTCGCCATTTACAATTCTGTGTTGGGGAAGTAAATTTGCTGTCAGTTCACATGTGTGTGTGTGTGTGTGTGTGTGTGCGTGTGTGTGCGTCTGTTGCTACTACTTGTTGTTGTTGCAAGTGTTTAAGGTCAGTTCATCTACGTATGTATGTGTGTTGGCTTGCCTGGCTAAAAAGGTGCTACAAGCCACGCAATTTAAGGGAAGTAAATTCGGCCTGTTTGTCAGTCAGTATGCCGGTCTGCCTGACTGCCTCCTGACTGCCTCCCTCACCCACACACTAACGTTGTCTTGAAACTGTTGCCTACTTTTGTGCGCCTTGTCTACTCGGCCTGCTAATTAAGCGAATTTCTGCGTAATAAGCTCGTCTGTAATTTGCGCTATCTTCTGCCTTTTGTTTGTATCTCCCTACCGTGTGTGTATGTGCCCCATTCGTTATTATTGTTGTTGCTTCTGTTTCTTGTTGCCACACAGCCTTTTGTGTTGACTTTGTTAACTGTCATCAAGGTGTCCATTGGCTTTGTTATTACGCCTCAATGAATTTTCGGGTGTGTCTATATGTGTACAAATTGTGCGCCATTCAAGTGATATATGTGGGTAATTTTTCATATATGGCAGCGGGTTAGCTTCTCACTGAAATGGCTGTTGGGTGTTGGTTGCTTGCCTGGTTGCCTGGTTGCCTGCTTTCCTCCTTGCCAGCAATTGTTATTGCTGCTTGTCCTTTTGTATGCCGGGGAGCACTAATATTGAAAAATTGACAGATATTAGATGATGAGTGTGATTTCGTTACGTCTGCCAGTTCGTGAGTGGCTATTTTTAGCGGAAAGTTAAACAGCAGCTAAAATCAAGTTAAAATTATGTTCATAACCGTTGGTATTTTTATCGGCTGACATTCAATATTACAGTTTGAAAAGTAGTAGCTCAATGAAAAGGCCAAAAACAGATTCTTTCATCAAAATGGCAGTAAACATCTGACCAATAAAAGACACAACCAGACACACAGACGCGCATAGACTCCTTTACTTTGTTTCTTAATCTATCTGATGGGCATATCGAAGTTGGGACGGTAATAATCTGTAATTTGCCAATATAGCAGTGAGTTAGTTAGGCATTTGATGATGACTGTGGAGGAGGCACGATGTAGGACTTGTGCTGGAGGCCTAAGAGCTATCGAATACGTCATCAACTATTTTAAATTGAGTTATAAAAGTTTGCTATTTCATTTAAACTCGTTGAACTACATGAACGAAATGTGCCACCTTACCTTTTAGTTAGCCACAAAACTTTTCATTTGCGAGTCAGTTAGGGACTACTAGTACTCGAATATGCTACGACCCCATCGCGTTAATAGCAGATTAGCAGGGTAATTTATATTTTATTATAGCCTTTCTCAAGTTGGTCAGTTGGCTGGGACCTGAGATACATACAGAAGTATATATATGTACTATAAGTATAAATTTTATTAGCCATAAAAAAGTGGAAATATAATTTTCACGCCATAACTAAGATACTCGGGTGGTTCTGACTGCGGATGTGGCTTAAACAACCCCAATGGTCATAAAAAACGTACTAATGAATTTATAGCTTAAACATCTAACGGACATCCACATGAGTAGATGGACCCCCCCCCCCCCACACACACACACCCACATGCATACATGGGAACACCATTTTTGGGGCATGTTGTGAAAGGGGTGGCCCTGGTTGGCAAAATTGGTTGCAAGCTCGCGAGCCAACAAACACTTCATATCTTGTAAGCATTTATGAGTATAAACATTGCCAAACATTTGCATATGATAAGCAGCAAGCATGCATACAAGTGCGTGCGTATGCGATTGTTAAGGTATGTGTGCAAGTGTGTATGTGTGTGCGTGTGCTTACATATGTATAGTAGCTATAAAAATAAAACAACACGCGAGGCCGCGTCTAAGGTGCGAAGAACTTAGTTATAATAGGAGACCCAACAACCGCCTACTAATATTTTCATGCCCCGTCTCATGCTTTTGATACCTACGCCTTGTTTATTTATTTATTCTGTCACCCCGCCACGCCCTCACACCTCCGCCCCTACAACACTAAGCGCTTATAAAGGGGCCAGACGTCGTCGTTCGTTGCATTTGGTTAGTGGGTTAGGTCATGTCCTCGTTGCTGTTGTTGTTGTTGTTGAGGTTATGTAGTAGGCGCAAGTCGGCGACAAGCGTAGTCACGTTGTTGCCGGTGCCGAAAAACGGATTAAAATGGATTAAGCACACGCAGCGTGTGCACAACACATGTTTAAATTATGTTAAAATTTGTTTAAAGTGTTGCGGGCTGCGCGGCGCCTGCACGAGTGTGAAAGATAATATGTGTATGTGTGAGTGTGTGAGGGGCGGGCTGTTGCTGGTTTGGTTACTGATAACCCATGGAAGTGGTGTGTGCGTGTGTGTGCGGGCCTATGTGTAGGTGTAGGGCTTGTCGCCGCTTCTTGACTTAAATCGATGCTAATTTTCGGTTTAATTCAACGGTTTTGTTTACATGTGTTCAGGCGTCAGGTTTTTGCGTTTGTGCGTGTATACGTGTGTATACTCGTATATGTAATGACATTTTGGCTTTAAGCTTAGGCTGCAGTGGTATTAGAGTCGCGGCTGTTCGTGTTGCGCGGGTAAATAATGCGGTTATTATTTTGTTTGATGACTTCCCAGAATACACATGATCAGCAGGTGTGAAAATCTGAGATACGCTTTCGAATTTCCAGGTGACTGCATTTTCAATTATACTTAAGTAAAATCGTATGCATGCGTATGTGTGTCTATTTTGTGTCTAAAGCCAAATCATTTGCATGCTTTCTGAGTTCATTGATTAGCTAATTAATAATACATGCGTCGTATTATGTATGCGTATTAGGTTTTTAGTATTTAATGCTATTGCTTATTAGGCGCTCAAAAGAGACAATCACTGTCATGTTTCATTTATATTAATGTCAGTTTTATTTACAAATATTAATGCCAAATACAATCAAATAAATGACTAAATGCGAAGTTCTAAGGGGGTGCTGTGAACAATTTATAGCGCAAGGACGAATACATAGTTTCAGAGGAGACTTACAAACAGAAAAGGCCCTATTGATGGATTGGGGAGTGCAAATAATAAATTAATAATAATAATACAAACGACAACACGTAATAAGTATATGTGATTAGATGCAGATGGGACAAAAAATTCGCAACCTTACGAAATTTTAGCGTAGGGAAGTTAGGAAACTTTTTAACATATTGCATAGCAGACAGCTTTTCTAGGACCACTCGTTGCTCGGCTATTCACACAACCATATTCAAGAGGTCTCTCTGCTCTGTCTGTTCTCTATTGGCGCTGATCTCCTAAATACAAGCGGGGCGCCCGTTTTGATAAGTAATTAAATCGTTACACTTTTGGGACATCTGCCTGTTTTTCTCGCCAGTGAAAGCATTCTCGTATATAGTAAAGTAAATTCCTACTGTATGTTTTGGAAAGCACCTCCGAGAGACTGCCACAATGCCGGCCACCTGCTTGCTGTTGCTCTGCGTAGCGAAGCAAAAGACTTCGTTCATCCAAGTGGCGATTTATGCATTCAACCAATCTTCAACTATGGCAACAGTGGTGCAAAAGCATAAAATCAAAGTCTATGAATTTTGTAAATGTGACACAAAATAGTTTTCGAGAAGGCATTGCATATTCTTATTTTTTATTCCTCTAAGTGAAGAGGAATGCGTGCCCAGTCACGACGCGTTGGAAAAGCTCCACTTCATTCCTAATTGGCCAGTTAACAGCCATAACTAACCATAAGTTATTGGGTTTTAAAAATAACTCATCTTATATGATTCGCTTTTGAAAATGGAAATGATTAGTTTCTTTCTTTAAAGCAAATATCAAATAGAAAATAGTTGTTTCTTCTCATTAAGTGTTGCACTTACTCGAATATCTCCATTTAAGCTGAGCATTTATTTAAATCTAGACTTGTTTTTGAACAATTGGCTAACTTTTTTTTAGCAAACACTTCGTAAATGCTATTATATGCAATATTTTAGGATTTCTCATTCAAATAGAAACCATTTCCACAGCCAAAGTGGCAGCAACAGTAAGTGGAAAGACCAACATACAAAAACTTTTCAATTAGCTGTGCTCACAACTCCATAATGCCAGCCGAGGACCGAACTACTGTAACGGATGCATGCCAATAAGTAAAATGGCAAACAAAATGGTGGACAGCTAGCAGGCTTATAAAAATATGACAGCCATTTAGTTTGCTGTCCAGAAGCCCCTACGCTAGCAACTCTAGTAGCCCCCGTAGTCGCGGTGGCAGATAATAGAGAGAACTACCCATGGGGCACACAAAATTTGCAGTTTCCACATTAGTTTTCGTTTTCATGCCAATTCATGTCGAATTGTGGGCGTGACTCTTTTATTTATGTGGTTAATTATGGTCGCTGTGTGGCACTGCTGTCGCTCTGAGTTGTTATTACCGTTGTCGTTGCCGTTGCTGTTGCTATTGCTTTTACCGTGTCGCTCTGCATAGCATGGCGAATAATACAATTAAGCGAATAATACAATAGCACGCAAGCAGAGCGACATAAAATTACTCACACAAATGCAACAGCACGCACGTGGCTAGAGCGAGGGGTGGCAATAGAAGGTTGGGGGAATATACTCGTATGTACATAGGTGGAGGGCACTCAGTTTGCAAAAATAATAAGCGCGTAATTATTCGAATTAGGCGACAAGCGACGGCAATGGCAACGGCGACAGCAACGGCAACAGCGATGGCGGCAAACGCGACACCAATGGAACATTAAATAAAGTGTAGCATACGCTTAGGGGCAACTATAAACATACATACAAGTATATGCATACATACAGACATAGTACATACAGAGTCTGTTTAGATAAATATTTTGTTAGCACACCTTTGAATATTATTATTTAAAATAGGAGTCGATGGATGTTTAAAAAAGGACACCCACAACATAGCCTTGAACAGAGACAAGCAAATAATTTGTGCACAAAATCCATTAATTACGAGTAAACTCTGTGCCTGAAAGGCACAATAAAATAGTAGGTTTGAGCAAAGTGAAAAATGAACCTGGCTTACCTCACAATGTGCCTAAGTAAATCTTTGATCAGCATGACAAGACAAGTCGATATAGTCCGTATGAACATCGAGTTCTCAGAGGTTTTTTTTCCTGGCGGTGACTATGAACTTCTTGGAGCAACCGAAATAAATACTTCAAACACTGCTATGTATTGTTTTTAAAATTGTTATTTAATTAGAATTAATGAATGAGTGACACTAAATTATATTTAGGCAATAAAATAAGTTGCGTTTAGCGCGGGCTAGTTTGTTTACAACCAACTCACTGTATGCGTGCTAGTGAGGATTCGCGAACAATAATGGAGTAGTATGGAGTAACGATATATTAGGATTAGTAAACAATGTATTGCAGTTTCATAAAACTACAGTGTTTAAATATGAACATTTTATGCAGCTAGTTATCTTTGCATGTTGATTGATATTACAATTACAAGTGTTCGTTTTATAAATTGAAGCAATAATAGGAACCGAAAGAATTCAGCAGTCTAAACATGTCCTTAATGGAACCGTGAACATATGGCGTCCTGTTGTTGTCCTTGTTCGTTTGTTTGTTGTTGCTACAGTAGTTTTTTGTGTTATTTGTTTTATTTTTGGTAATTAGTGCTTATATTTCCACATGAGCAAGTTCATATAAACGCAACTAGGTGAACAGTCGAGACGGCCAACTAACTAGCAAATTATTACGTTTCTAATACACACATAC
This sequence comes from Scaptodrosophila lebanonensis, assembly GCF_003285725.1. Classification (NCBI taxonomy): domain Eukaryota; kingdom Metazoa; phylum Arthropoda; class Insecta; order Diptera; family Drosophilidae; genus Scaptodrosophila; species Scaptodrosophila lebanonensis. The sequence goes on from NW_022060529.1 coordinate 1,107,929, forward strand.
AGGCACACACACACATGTATGCCCGCATGCCAGCGCTTGCTGCAAAGAACTACAACAACAACAAGAGCCGCCACATTAGCAACAACATCACAACACGGCACGTTTTCAACAACATTTCAAGCAGCTGCAACGTGCCGCACGCTAGCCTCCACTTCCTCCCTCTCTCTCTCTCTCTCTCTCACACACACACACACACACACATACACACACTCTTGTCGGCCAGATTGTGAGGCAACTAAGGCGCATAAGCGTCGTCATCTAATAAAAATTTAAAGCCATTATTGTAAGTTGGCAAGCATGTGCCGTGTGTCGAGCTCAGGCTTAGACCCTGGACCTCCTTCCAGCCCCCGATCACCGGCCCCTGCGCTAGCCCTTTGGCTGGCATTAAAACAAATTCCCAAGAATATTGTTTGAACAAGTCTCGTAGAAAACGTCAAATGTTAAATTGCCAATTTTTTGTTACTGTTTCTTATGTTGTTGCATGCCTTTTTGGCTTCCCAGTAGCTCCCTTTGTGTGGTGGTGTGTGTGTGTGATTGTGTGTTGCATTTCGAAGCAGCCGTTGCCATTTCACTTTATTTGCAACAAATTCTAAGCGGCATTTACAATAGGCACACACACACACACTCTAATATCTTAGACATTCGGCAAGTGAAGGAAATGCAACAAAAGTGGCTATAGTTACAAGGCCGGGCAGGCCGGATTGGGGAGCAGGGGGATGAGAATGGGGAGGCTCATGCATAAATTGTACACATCTTTTGGCCGGGACTTTACGCTTTGTTACTTTTGTCCTTCTATTTTATTTAATTTTGATGCACATTTCTTGTTGTTATTATTCTTCATTCTCCGGCGTGCCATTTTTATGACGTCACTCACCAAAAGCCTTAAAGCCTTTTGTGTTCGCTTGGTTCAACATCAACATCAATGGCAATAGCCACCTGTGCCTAAGCCTGAGCCTGAGCCTGAGGCTGCGGGTGAGACTGAGACTGCACATGCAACTGAAGCCGTAACTGAGCCTCAGTATGGGCAAGTCCTGTGTTAAGCCATGCACAAAGTCCTTTTATGACTTAAATTAATTTTACATAAAATTACATTTTATTTTGCACGACATCTGCAAGCGAAGGACCAAAATAAATGTACGAGTATGTGTCAAGACAAAATGTTTCCCAGTAGCCGAAAATGGAACTTGATTTAAATTCTTTTCAAATATCTATCCAACTGCTGGGTATGAGTAATTGTGCTAAGAATTTTCAGATTCAGTTTGTTATTTAAATGCTAAAATGGATAACTTGGGGATACTCAAATGTGTATCTAATGTCAGGTTTTCAAACTCAGTTTGATATTTGCGCGCCGTGTCTTTTATCGTGTCAAACTCTTAAGGAATTCGAAGTGCAAATCGGAGTTCCAGAGAGTCAATCGAAAACCTGGTCACTATCCCGCAAAACATCTAAAAAATATATAAGATAAAACTCATCTACTAAAAAATCTAAATCAATTGTTAATGATTATTTCCAAGAGGATGTTTTTTAGAACAACACCTATGTCAACGAAATTTAAGATATGGCTGGAGGTTAGAGAATGTTGTTGATTTATAATTGAATTAGAATGCAAGACTTTGTAGCAAAACTTTTATTCATAATCGATGATGAGTTCAAAGAGAGTTCAAAACTACGATATTACAAACTAAAGTCCCTAAAATACTACTTTTTTGGGTACCTAGCCACAAGAATGTTAGCGTTAATGAAACTGCAAATTCTTTTCCAAGCCTTGGCACCTCTCTTCTCCTAATTTCAACGCCCAAATAATAATAATTCCGACATAACCCAAGCTCTTAAAAAATAATGTAACTCTACAACCAAACATGTCACTCGATCAGCCAAGCAGCGCCATTAATTTATCTCTCCTTGACCTCTTCAATAACGATCAGAACAGAAAAAATCTCACAAACACACACACATTACAAAGTCAAAGCTCAACGTTGCGAACATCCTCAATTCATGCCCCACACTCCAGCCTCGTAGATCATCTTTTCTCCCAAACATTATCAAAATATCAATACAGAGCTCTAAACTAAATATTTAAATGCCACATACACTTACCACAAATTTTATTTATTTAGTAAATCAACAAATAGTGCTGTCGATACATATACAAAAACTATGATTTATATTATAGTAAAATATTACAAAAAATAAACAAATATATATTTAATAATACAAAGTTATAATTTCAACTTAAAAGATAAGAAAGCCTAAAAAAAAACTATACAATAGCGTCTACTAATGCCTCCGACCCGTTGGGGGAATTTTATTTGCCATTTGGCCAACTATGCCCCGAATCACAGCCATATGTGGTCTGAGACATTATAGACCTAACAGGCTAAAAAAATATAGTGAGTACAGAACGAAAAGTAAGTACTTAAGTACAGCTAATTAAGCTTAAAGAGAAAGAGTAAAAGGGAAATCTCCAAATTCTAGGCTGTACATAAGTAATGCTACTTTTGTCTTCTTCTTTTTTAATAAAATAAATAAATATGTGGTTTTTTTCGAAATCAACATATTGCGGATTGTAATTTAATTAATTTTGCAAATAACGGCATGAACATCTCGAACAATAGACAACATACAAAGCTGCTTCAAACACTCAACCACAAGCATGCCACAGACACGACCCCGGCAATTGAATTCAATTGCTTGCCTTGCGTGGCAGCAACACAAATTACATTTTGTTAAGTTCCGTCACATCAAAACGTTTACGCCACATGACGGGCCTCATGGCCAGGCCATAACTCACAGCCAATACAGCAATTTCCCATCTAATTCACTCAACTGCTGCTGCTGCTCACCTGTTGTTGTCGTTCGAAGCGCTGTTGGCAGCGTCATCTTCATCATCGTCGGCATTGGCGTCGTCGCATTTAATGTTCTCTGATTTCATTAGAGCACCACCCACAGCAACCTCCCCGCCCCCCCCACCCCACCCGCTCGTTCAACCATTTGAAACAGTCACCCAAACATAAATGGTTATTGACAACTTGAAGATACACGCGTAATTTATCTGTCGACATCTTTGGTTGCTCGATTTTGTTTCGATTCGTTTCGTTCGCACGCCAATTAGTTCGCCCGCCGCCCCGCCTCGCCCCGCCCCGGCCTTCTCCTGACCCCTACCGCTAAAGCATTTTACATGAACTTGAACGAGGTTATTATTATTGGTTTGGTTTGGCCGCTTCCCCTGCTCCTCTGCTCATACGAGTGTTATTGTTACTAAGTATTTATATGTCGCTTTTTATGGCCACTTTTTTCCCAGCGGGCGCTGCTTGTTGTGGCTAATTTGGTTTTATTATTTGGCATTAAATTTTATGCTTATGTTTATGTTTTTTTCTAATAAAAACGAAAAGCGAGAGCAAAATTGAGACATTGTTGGCGGTGCGAATTAGCCGGAAGTGCTTTGCTGTCCGTGGCGTTCTGCATTTTAATGGCGTGTTTAGGCCAATCCAAGTCTCTCGACTTGGAGCATAAGCTGCACCAACTCGTACTCGTACTCCGAAATCGGGCCGAGGGCAATGATTAGAAATGTGTGCCATTGGAGCGTGTCAAGGGATTTTCCGAGTTCCCGTTTGATGGCTACCAGGAAACATTCACTGGCAATTGGAAAACATGCGCCCAGATGAATGCCAACTCTAACTCCAATCCCAACAATGGGGATTGCCAGAATTGGGGACACGTGTGAATGCGAAAACATTTGATTTGCAAACTAATGGGATTGTTAGTAAAGAATCGAGAGGAGAGGGGAACAGAATAGTCAATGCATTCAAATACATTTGTTTTAAAATCGTAAATTATTTGCACATTAAATACATTTTGTGGTCTAGTGTGTCGAGTATTTACTATACATAACAAACATTTTGCTGCAAACATATTCCGCTGAAGAAGCTTCTTCTTCTTGTTGTTGGAAGTAAGTTGCATAATGAATCACAGCAAGAACCTGCCTTGTAATGAACTGGCACATGATGGAGTTCCTACTCGGTAGCAAACCGAAGCCGTACACCAATGAACACTGCTGGAACAATTGCGGTCTAAGATCGGTCTCGAATCCACTTGAGTGTGCTTCAATCAAGCCGAAGAAAAACTGTGGGAGAAAGCTCTACCCTTTGTATTTTCTTAACCACCTAGTATATAATAATTCTCAAGAGGGTTTTCTAATCTCTGGCTTTTTAAATACGTGTTTGTTTTATGTGATTCTGAGTTTGTGCATCGAAGTAATTGTCATCATTAGGAAATTTACAAAATTTGTTTTTAGGATCATGGTCGCCTTTAAAGTTGTCTTTGGTCTTTTGGCATTGGTGTGTAAGGATATTTCAAAATCCTCTCTTCGCAGAGACAATAATTGTTTTCTTCAGCTTTTCATTCGCATTTCTTGTGACTATTTGACATAGTATTGAAAGTCTACAGCTGTTTGTCGCCCCCCAAGGGCAACAGTTCGGTGTGCAGTTCTGATTTATACTTTTCAAACAGCTGCTGCCAGTCTCAAATGCCTCTCTGATTTAGTGCACGCATTCCCCCTCCCTAGCACTTTCTGTAGTATTCATTAAAAGTGCGCTGGCAAATTTCAATTATACATATTTATTTTTTTGGGCCTATCAGTAACAACGACAACAATAAACAAGCGGGGTATACACACGTCCGCAGACGATTCTTGTTTGTTGTCAGAGCAAAACAGTCGCATCACTTGCGTCTAGGTAGACAACAGAGCCCTCGCATATGTGTCATAAAAACAGACAACGCATAACTCTGCACTCTGCCTCCCGCACTTGCCGCATTTGCCGCACTTGCTTTTGTTTTTTATGCCACACCTCGATGCAAATCATTGCCACATCTGACGCACATGTGGCACGTAACAGACACTGGGACAAGCTCATGTACATTGTAGCTATTGTTGTTGTTGTTGCTGCTGCTGCTGCTACTGCAGGATTTGTATGTTTTGTGATTGTCGTCGACGGCAACAGCAGTCACAGAGACAGCAACACCAACAGCACCAACAACGGCAACAACGGCAACAGCAGTGGCGCTTGCTTCCCTCAGAGCTTGGTGGCAGCGCCTGTTAGCTTCATCGCCACACCACTATCTCATCCGTGCCCTCCTCCGAATATTTTCGTAGGCGCTATGGCGTGCGAAATTGTAAATTTTTGTCTGTTTTGTGGTGCTGCTGCTCGTATTTTTTGCTGTTGTTTTTGCTGTTATTGCTGCTGCATGCATTATTAAGAATATACTCAGCTGTCAGCAAGTCAGAGTCAGGGCGTCTGGTCGGTCGCGTCTGTGCCCTATTCCGAGTCGAGTTCCCGATTTTTTTTTGGCTTTAACACTGTCGTCGTCTCTTTGTTTTGCAATTGAGGACCAACATATTTCGCTACAGACGCGACCTCGACCTACCCTCATGACTGGAAGCTTGAGTTTTGTCATGGACTTGACTTGCCGCCCCGCCTCCTCCTGCTTGTGTACGTGTAGGGAGTTACTTGCCTAAGCCTCACGACTTGTCAGGTTCCATCAAAGAGCTTTCTATACATATACTTATGTATAGTATACAAGTATATAGCTTGCATAATGCCAATAGGTATGCCGAGGCGTGGAACCCAACGGCACTCTCTTCCACCTGCAGGGCATGTGGACTCTTCTGGTCGCTAGACTGTCCATTCCTTTGCTTCGAAGTGTTGCCAATTCCCTATTATCACTTAGTTTATACTATACCTGCGCTTCAGTTTAACCAAAGACTCTCTTAATTTAAATTTAAAATCCTCCGTTTTTCATTGAGCATTAATTAAAGCACCATTCTGCTTTTTGAAGTATAGTATTATTAATTCGCTCGTTTTAAGTTAACAAATGCGTAGTTCGTTGTTGAAGTTTCAATTATTCGCTAATAGTTTACACGAGTATATACCTTTTCATATTTTATCCCTTAATGAACGCTTGTAACGATACTCGAACACGCATTTCGTTCTCACAATTTTTGCAAAAATAGCTGTTTTTTTAACGTTTCGTGTAATATTCGGCTTCCAATTTGTTTTGCACTGTTTTTTTGTTGTTGTTGTTGTTGTTGACTGGACTTTGACCTGCAACCCGCTAAAGTTTTCACTTTAAAAATTAATCTCATATCTGTGGAGGGGCTGACGGCCCTCCAACGGACAGACAACCAACCGTTGCGCTGAGCTAGCCGCTTTCCTATTTGCTTTTCATTTATTAGAAAAACCCCGACTCTCGTTTCAATTTCTTTTTTTTCATTTTTTTGACTGGAGTGCTGAAGCTTTGCTCAACTTTTTCTCTTCGTCATTTTTGCACCCATTGCACACGTGTTTCCAAATATTTGCGCAACGTGGCCGCACACCTTCGAGCTTAGCTTCCACGCGGAAGCAGGAGAGTCCGACGTTTGTTTGAAAAAATTATTACATGGTATGTTTTTAATAACCCAGCGATTTTTGTGTGGTATTTACAAATCATAGAAAAAGAAATGAATCTGCGAGTCCACAAAAAAAATGCTTCGACGGTGAATGCGGAAGGAAATCTCTAGAATCGACAAATTTGTCGTTTGCACATATTTTCATTTTTGCTTCTCTTTTATTTTGGCACTGGTTTTCAATAAATAAACCACTTGTACAAGCTCATATGTATGTATATACATTTGTGTATGTATGTATGTGCATTAATAGTTCAAAGTGTTGAAAGGTATTTGAATTGAAATTCAATTTGTGAAGCCATTTATTACAGCTTTGTTGTTTGTAGTTTTCTACGATTTTCTGTGTTAAGCTGGTTATAGTCTTTTGAAAGTCGTTTAAGGCCTCCGCCCTCTTTGAAGCGACTGCGAATTATTACCAACTTTTGTTGTCTATTTTAAGCATTTGGCTGTCCATATATAATGTACAAGTATATTGTTGGCAGCTACCTTGCTGTGAGACAATTACTTTTACTTATTGCTGTCTTTTTCAGGACTGCTTTTGTCCTGTCGTGAAATATATTATTATTCTGCTGCTAGGACTGCCGCCTTTCTGTCATATTGGAACATGTAAAATCTATATCGGTGCTACCGCTCTATTAATGCTGCCCCATTTTATCTTGCATGGTCAAAAATGGAAACAAAATAATTTTAATATTAATATTATTATATTATATTAATCTGAAGCACGCAAACAAAATTTAAGAAAGAGATCAAGATGGGTTTTTATTTTAAACAAACAGCCAGTCCTAGCAATAATAAGCTTTCATTAGCCCAGAACAAAACAAAGAGCTCTGCTCAAAATGAATATTAAATTCTGCAAGCGGAATACATTCAAAATAAATTATTTAACTTTGGCATCCTTACAAACGAAAAGCTAGTATGTGTTCGAGTGCTTGGATATGCATACTCGTCGTCAACCATTTTAGTTGTCAGTTCTCGGTACTGAACAGCTTAAGTTATGTACTTAGTCGTAAACGTTCTCAGAAGTCGAAACAGAAGTAGGAGTGGTCAGCAAACAGTCGTTCAAACAGTGAGCTAAAGCCGTTACAGCAGCCACCAGTAGTTTGTCGAACAGCTTGTTCACAGATTTAATGCGCCGTGAATATTGCTCAGCTTATTACGTGTTCCCCATCTACACAATTCTTACATCATTATACTAATACACTGTGAATTGTTTTTATTATAAAGACTATAAAACTTAAGTCCAAGACCACAGGAACAATTGTAATTCAATGAAGGATGATATGTGAGGAACATGTGCACATTGTTGAGAGGAAGGGTTGAGAGCAAGTGCAGCCTTAGCCGGCTAAAGCGCATTGTAGTTGTTTAGGCCCTACAAGGACCTATAAAAAAAAAACAAGAAAGGCACGCCAGAGTTGAGCGGGCTCTACTCTTAAGGAATCCCACAAAATATACTTTCCGCGGACGGACAGGGGCATGGCTATGTGGACTCGGTTTGTCATTCCGATCAGGGTCTTCCACGCCTCCTTCTGTGTGTTTTTAACATTCACACTAAAGTAGCATACCCTTTAGGTACAGGATAAAAAATGCGGTTAACCGTCGTTTGTAAACCTGTTTAAACCTTTTAAACATGCAAAATTCAGTAGCCTATTGTCTGATTCTCGTTTTGAATTGGGAACAATAAATCAATGCATAAACATAATAAAAGGCATATATTCTCCGATTCTTAATTTTGTCAACCTATTCTTTGGTTTAGGAAAATCATATTTCAAAAAACGAAATTTGAATTTTGGCAATGTGATTTCGAAATTTAAGAAAAATTCGCTGTTTTTGCTTATAGAAAATCAAACTAAAACGCTATTAAGAATATATAAAATCCCTGAATTTATCAGCACTTTTGGGATAGTCGAGAGTTTTAAAGCGCCCTTTTTTCATCAATACTCTAGTGTAAGTGAAAAGAATAAAAACTCTACGTTGTATTTGTATATTCGTATACTAGTATGTTTGTAATATTTGAATATGTTCATTTATTATTTGTGAATTTTGAGTGGCCGGCCATTTATTATAAGTAGATATCGTGTGAGCTTTGGTGGTGCAATTGCCACACTTTAAGCCCCCACTTTATGCCCTTTTGTGGCCCCGAGTGTTATCTTCAATGCAACACATATGCAAAGAGCAAAACATTGCATAGCTTGCAGCATCGTTGCTCAGATGCCAGCATTCCTTCTGGCCCAGGCATAAGCAGCTTGCACTATACTATACAAGTGTGTATGCATGTAGGTACCTACACACATATACATACATACATATGTATGTATGTAAGTATGTACGGACAAATTCAATTGCATATAATGCCATGGCGCTGCTGAAGCGAACAAAAGCAGACAAAACTTACCCGCTGTAACTTTTCGACTATTTGCACTGCATCCACTGACATGCAAAGCAGCAGAAAAATTGTCTGGCAAAGTTGCCAGTCAGACAGACAGGCGGACAAGCGGACAGGCGGACGGGCAGACAGGCAGGCGGGCACCCGGGCTGGAGAGATATAGAGGGACAGGTGAACGCATAAACTAGCTATAGTCATAGTCATAGTTGTACTTCTGTTTTTTTCTATTTTTCTATTTAAAAGATTTTTAACAGCACTGCGAAAAGTTGTCGAAAATGCACGCACACACTCGTATATACATGCAAGGATACATATATATACTTATATATACGGGGGTGTGTGCGAGTGTAGGTGGGAGGGAAAATTGTTTAACAACTTAAATTCAACGCCATTGCGTTGCCAGCCAAACTTTTTCACCTGCCTGCATAAAACTTTACACAAGCTATAAGTTTGCGCTCTGCCATCGTGGCAGTTCGTTTCCTTTTACAGTTGAAATTCTTCTGACGCACAGCTTTTAATTAAATAATTTTTACCAACAATGGTGGCACTCAAGATCTTCAGGCTTACTCAAAACTCATATTGAATTTTGACTTGCATGGTGTACTAAACTAATTGTTACCAGAGTTTCTAAACTTGTGCGCATCAATCTGCGTGCGTGTGTGTGTGTGTGAATGATTACTCGTATATATATCTATATATAAAATGCCAGGCAATTATTTCAGCTCTGAAAATATTTAACTGCATTTCCTATTGATTTTTGTGCTTTGCAATCAAGTTGCCTCAAGGCAAGCAGGAAATTGACGATCTCCTGCAATGGCTGTGCCTTTCTTCAGCCAAACTGCAACCAACGGCAGTCAGGAAGCGAACGAGCGACCTGGAGCAGTTGCAATTGCTTTTGTCCTTTTTACCCTTCTCACACACACACACCTGCATTTACCGAGTATATGTGTGTCAATAGCGACTAAAGCAACATTAATAGCAATTTCGCTTCACGTTTGTTTACCGTCGGTCAATAAATGAACTTCATATAAAACAGTAATACCCTTGGCTAAATGCGCAAGCTAACACGAATTGAATTCCTGGGTAGTTGGTTAGGTTTAAGCATTATACCGAGCGCTGTTTATGCCTCTCAAACGTTAATGCGATTACTTCAATTATATCCAACATCCCATCGACTATCGCTTTTGAAGCTACTTATTGTGTTAGGGTCAAGTTTTATGCTTAATCTGCTCATAACAACCATTAGAATATCATTTAGTTTTAGGAAAACATTCAATTCACTTCCTTAATGAGCCGTCCATCTATAATTTAAATATGTTTTTAGCCAGCTTCATTATGTTACACAACATTCGCATTGAAAAGATGCAACGATTGTCTAGCCGAAAGCATTTATTTAAGCTGAAACAATACACTAATTCACATTCGATATTCAAATGAAAATGCGTCTACAAAAAAAGGCCCACTTTCAATCACATTATGCATTTGTACGTAAATATTAAACACATTTAAAACTATTCAACGCAATAAAAGGAGAAAATAAAACTAAATAGGTATGCAAAAACATTTTCCTGCTGCTCCGCCTTTAGGAAACAATGCAACAAGCAGTGCATAAAGAGTTATTGTAAGATGCTTAGCCCAGAGTATTTAGCTGCTGAATGAGATCCGCTTTTACATTTCAAATTTTGAAAATGTCCGCCCATGGAGGTCATCTACAACAGATTGAGCTGTGAATGCAACATGCCGATCAGGCTAAAACGAAGTCAGTTCGGACAATGTGCATAAAGAATTACAGTACAACATCTTTTGTATTCTGACAGCATCTGCCAGGCCGATTTTGATTAATTGTTTATTACCAAAAGCGATAGATTCACTGAAGGCGGTGATTTTAATGCAAAACGCCCATAGTGGGGTAATATTGGATATGGGGTAGGTGAGCCAACATTTTACTCGTACAATACACGGCTTACCTTCTCTGCACTGGACTTTCCTATTGTTAATAGGATTGCCGTAAACATACTTTCCGTTGAAAGCAAATATGAACTCTGATTGGATCTCCCAAAGGCTCAAATTAAGGGTCCAGCAGGTGGCTGGTGCTATTCTAGCCAACAGAAGGCTGAAGTCCTTGCAGACGAATTGGCGGAGAGATTGGAGCCGTGCAATCTAACATTGGAAGAATCTAACATCAAGCTGCCACTTTTTAATGAGCATTAGTGTCTGGAGAAATAGATCAATGCGCTTGGCTAGCGGGACCAGTGCGGGATGCTCCCTGCACGAACCTGCACGAAATGCCAATGTTGAGATCCAGTACTTTGATATCAGGAGCAGAATCATATGTGGCTACTAGTAGGTAGGTGATCAGAGGAAAGCTGTAGTTATGTATATTCCTATCATGAGATAATCTATACTAATATTATAAAGAGAAAGATTTGATTGTTTGTTTGTTTGTTTGAATTGAAAAGGCTCCGAATCTACTGGACCGATATAAAGGGTTCTTTCACTCCAAAAAAGCATGGAATCCTTACTAAAACGCCAATAATGTAACCATAGGTATAAAAAAATTACCAATTACCTGTTAGTTCATAATCATCCTCAAAACATAGTCACTTTAAATATTCAGGCAATATTTTTCAAAAGACCCCATAAAAATAAAAAATTATAAATCGATCGAGACCGTGATTAATATTGAAGACATTTAAATTCACTAAACCCTTCTGGACTGCCGCCACATGAATTGACGGTAAAATTCGGAATTGCAATCGTGCTTTTCAGAACTAAATATTTGTTAACCGAAATACTCGGTTTCGGTATCGGTAGTGCTGACGACAGCGAAAGCAATAGTTAGGCTGGGAGTAAGAAAAATTATGGACTGTCGCTGAATTTTTCAGTACTACACGTTTTTTCACGAAGCCCACAAAAAACACGACCTGTCACATAGCATGGCAGATAGTATATAGTAAATCGCATCCAGAACTGCAACGCAACGCCTTTAATGCATGAAGAATTATTGTAAGATTAGCACAGCGTATTTAGCTCAAATTTGAAAATGTCCATCCATGGAGTTCATCTAGCACGCCATCCTCCGAAACATTGAGCTGTCATCTGAATTCAACATGCCGATAAGGCTAATACAAAGTCAGTTCCTACATACTTGTACAGAACAATAATGCAACACCTTTTGTATTATGACCGCACCTGCACCTGAAAGTATGCAACATTTTTTCCTGCTGCTCCGCTTTTAGGAAATGGTGCACCAAGAAGTGGCACTCTCTAGAGAATAAACAAAAAGCTGAAGAACACAATAGAAATGGCAATAGCTGGCGACACTGGCGAATACGGCCACAAAGACAACGCGCTGCTCGCCTGTCTGCCTGCCTGTGTGTGTGCGTGTGTGAGGCATGCCACATGTTCATTGTCCAGGAGCTGCTCGTGCATGGACACGTATGTGTTTTTACGTCCATATGAATGTGTATTCGTAGTTGGCATATCAACTGGTCGGACATGGTGTAAACACGCTTAATGGTGTTGTTGTTGTTGCTATTTCGGTACGGGTGCAGTTGGTACGTTTAATTTAATCTACTAGTGGACACCTAGTGGATACCTTGTCATAGCCACACAGAAAGAAAAATATGAAAAGCTACGGAACAAGCTGCAATTAGACTTCGAGAATTTAAAGGGACTTTGCAAGTACTATTGGACTCCTAGAATTTGTTGTAATATCTTCCATTCATTGGAGTCCAGCTTTACTGACTGTATTCGCCTGCAGCTCTGCCGGCAGCGCTGCCCGCAGATGTTGTTGTTGCTGCTTTGGTTCAACTTTGTGCTGCATACATACACGCATATAAACACGAATAGGCACGTGATGTAAATGTATGCTGTTAAAACTGATCAGAAACATGTCTTCTAATTTAATTTAATTTAATTAATTAATTCATTCATTTTTTTAATAATTTAATTTTTTAAAATTTTTTATTTTACTGTCGGGCTTGCTCGACTGTAGCGTTCTCTCTTGTTTTTTTTTTAACTTATGATGATATTTTGTTCGATTTCTTTTTTTGATTTCGTCCGCCTTTTTGTGCATCTGCTAGGGATCCCAAGCAAGTGTGCGAAGGCAATACTTGGGCAACCAAACCAGTCCCAGGAATAGGACCCAGTACAATTTCAGAAATTTTTTTTCCTGATCACATCATTCAAGTAAAACAAATCGTTTTTCACGATGAACATCAATGTTCTTACAGCTTAAGTACAAAGAAATTATGCAGTTTTCATTGTATAATTCGTTACTAGATGTAGCTAAGTCTGTCTCTGGTTTACTTTCCTTTCTTGTGTCATATAAGAACTGATTACTTGTCGGCTTGTTATTTGTCAACTTTTTAATTTCCATTAAATATATATACATTTTCCATCTTTTGTCGATTGCATGTATGGGTACTGACTGACAGATTTCAATAATTATAATAAATTACAAAAACTATAGCGGTTAGAAACGAAATCAAATAAAGTGTCACACGAATAAATTCCAAATAGTCTCTTTGGCAAATTCGACGAAAGTATGATTCATATTATTTCAAACAACATCAGCATTTATTATCTATATAGCAATGTTATGCAATAAAGATGTCATTCATAGAAACAGAAAATATGGAAAAATATGGAAAACAAGATCATACAGCTTATTTATAAAGAAATAACTTCTCACGGTGCAGATATAAGACCAGTTTCAACCGAGGGCCAATGCTCACACAGGAAGTGCAACATAAAGAGGACGAGTGCGCTGTCTGTTTGTGTGTGTGAGTGTGTGTGTGTGTGTATGAGAGTGTGTGCCTGCTTGAGTGCACCGCAAGTCCATTTAACTTAACTTTGGGAATGTCTGAACAACATGGACCAGAGCTGAGCTCCACTGGCATGCATATCCTGGCCTGTCCTGGCCTAGCCTGGCTGTTGCCTGTCTCGCTGCATCACTCAAACGCACGGCCCAATTGGTGACAAAGATGCGTGAGTGTTTGTGTGCGTGTGTGTGCGAGTGTTTGTGTGTGTACGTAATTTGCATGGTCAGCATGTAGTGGCAGCAGTGGCGTTGTCGTGTTCCCGGCTTAATTGCATGCACGACGTTGCCAACAACTTCATGCTACAAAATCCAATTGCAACGTTTGCAAAAGTGTTGCTGGCCATCCTTGCCATCGGAGGCTCGTAATGTTTATCCTTGCATTTTCTTAGCTGTTCACTGGCCCCGCTTTAATATCTGTTTACCAGTTTTCTTGTCAAGTACTTAAAACAACAAACAATTGCGAGGTCAGGTCTCCGCCGGCAGGTCCCTATTACCGGCACATGTACAACACATTTCACTCTTAATCGACTGCCAAAAAAAAGGTGCGCGACATTTCACACATATACACACACACACACACATACAGATACACGCAAACAAACACACGCAGTCCAGAGCACATTGCACTCGACACGAACATGCAAGAACATTAAAGGGCAGGCACTTCTTTTTTCAGCAAAAGTCAAGCCTTGTATGACAAGTGCTCGATGATGGAAAAAAATTGCAAATAAATGGCGCCGGAATTGCCGAGTGCGCCTTTTTTTGTAATGCACCGAAAACGAATCATTTGCGAACGATTTAATTTCAATTGCAGGACGTTAATCAATGACGATAGAAAGAGCGTGAAAATATTAAACACAACATATAATTCTCCATTTATATTAGGCGTACTTTTAATCCACTATAATAATTAATTTACTGGAAACTAGCAGGTCTTGCCCGCCTTTGATGGACTCAGTATTTTGCTTACAATTATAAGGTTGTTTACTATATGCTATTTCTCTTCCGACATTCTCCAAATTACATATACATACATATATACATACTGTGACCATACACGTACTATTTACATAAATATGTATGTATATTTATGTAGTATAATTAAAAGCTCTAACATTTGGCCAACCATATAAAGTAGCATACACACATGCATACATAAGTACATACAGTACTATACGTATGAATATGCCCAAAATATGTGTGTATGTTTGTATGAACTACACTATTATAAATATTTCTTTCTTCTACGCTTTAATGAAAATTTCAAATAACATTACGCAGTTGATCTTGTATTCTTTCTTAAAGTAAATAATCCAAGTGTTTGTTAAAGTCACCTAAACCATTAACAGGAAACTTGTGTCCAAATTTCAGCTTCGTAGCTCTTACCGTTTGCCAATCAGTCTGTCAATCAGTCTGTCAGTCAGCACAAACTGTTTTATATATATAGAGATGCACTTTATTTTGATCCAAAAATTTATATAATACAGTACTTTGTTCATTTTTTAATGAGTTAAAAAGCATAAGTGAAATGCCATGACTTTAAAATACTTGTACTCTGTGTAGAAATTTTATATAGAAATTGAAGAAAACAAAACAATAAATGAAATTGTAATAGAACAGCATTTTTTGATCGATTCTACCTTCTTTGCGATTCGAATTCATGTAAAGTTTGTATGCCTGTACTTTATCATCGGAATTGTATCTTTGTCAAGATTGATTGTAGTATACCCTGTACCTACTCTTTTTCCCGCTACAACCATTGAACTAAATTTAACTTTGTTTTACCAATTATTCCTATATGATATAGTTCTCCTATTTTAAACATTGTTAGATTATGAAAATTACAAAAGTTTTATTTATATATCCCAATATACAAAAAGTCATCCTTTTTAAATCGATTCACCACTCGACCCGATGTGAGCTAGAGTATGTATTTAAAATATTGGAGCTTTTGACGGCCCTAACTGTCCTCGGTATAAAGTTCTCTTCCGTTATTAATCCAGTATAATTAATGTAATTCATTATTAATATTCTTAGCCTAACTTCCGTTTTTTGTTTTTTTCGCAAGCTTAACGGCCAACAGTTAATATGAATGTAATTCTAACAGACACTAAAATGTTAGTGCTGGAAAACGCTCAGCATGGAGGCTGCCAGACTGTTCAACAGATGTCTCTGTTGTTATCCTTGTGCATCTGGTTAGATGACATTGTTGTTTGACTCAACAGGATAAAGTTATTTAAAAATCTACAAATATTAAACACAGGAGTTTATTTTGGATGGTGTGCTGATGCACAGGACAAGTAAATAATATCCGTTATTGTAGTTGTTGCTGTCCAAGTAATCAATTGTAGCTTGTTTTACAGCACAACATACATACATATGAGCGAGCCAAGGAAATTGAAATGTAGTCGCTACGTGCGGCTTGCCGATGTGCTTTACGATGAGCAAGGAAGCATGAGCCTGTTGTGCCGCAGTTGTCACAGACAATTTTTGAACATGAATGTGTTTCAACAGCACGTGAAGAAATGCGCGGGCATTGGGCATATAGTGACGCCAACTGAGCAACTGGTCTACGACGAGTCCATGTGCGAGCGAAAGCAGTTGAATGGCACTCAGGAGGTGCGTATAATATTGATAATGAATCATATATAATTTGATACGATATATCCTTATAGCTTTTAATTTACGACATTGACGCGGTGAAAAGCGCCGACGATCACAGCACAGACTTTGATTGGACGGCGGAACTGGACGATCCACGTTGGTATACTGATCAAGATATACCCACGGCATCTACTTTGCCAGTCCTGCCCATCGCCAAATCAAAGACAGGGCCTGTCCATGCCAAAGAAAATCTGGCCCGAACGAGGTCAGTGCGTCAAGAAGCTAACAAGGCACAGCATATGAGTAGAGAGCGTACAAGTGGACAGAAACGTACAAACATACTTATAAGCCAGCAACAGCGGAAATCCTGCGACAATTCAGGTCCATCCGAAAATGTCACTAAAGCGAAAGAAACTGTCTACATTGTGCCTAACGTTGTGGCCGACTTGAGGCGTCTGCAAACGGAAGAAGTCTGCAGTCATTCAGAAGCAACCACAATCAAAAGTGTAGGAGCTAATCAATCTGCTACTCTGGCCCCTTCCAACACCAGTAAAGATACACAACAAATACTCAATAAGCTGCGAGCGTGCGGCGTCGAAGTTAAAAGACGCAACACCAGCAAAGACAAGCCCGCAGTACGTCCGATAATTGAGAAACATAGCAAAATTCAACAGGCACTCGAAAAATTGAAATCAAAAGGCATCAAGTGCACGAAAGTGAAAAGCAACATCCAGAAATTAGAATTAGGTTAACAAAGGGTTATATTCCGAATTTCTCCTCTTTTAAGTCATATGTTTTTGTTTACGTTTTCCAAGAATCGCCAGCGTTACTTTTTACGGGTCAGATGAGATGAGTTTGGGGTTTTTACATCACAATTCATTCCCTACCTTTTCAATAGTTGTAATACAATCCATCTTGAATTGCCATTTATTTATTTAGTAAATTAGGTAATAAATAAAGTGACAACTGAATAGCTGTCTTGGCATATTTTCCATATGTTAATTTTGCTACCTTGCTAACAACACTCCATCCGAACTTAATAGGTACACACTGATGGTCCGGCAGCCACTATGTCTGGCAAGGCCAGCGATGAAGAAGAAGCAGCAGCAAATGTTGATTCTAGTTTTGGACGTGCGTGCGCGTGTAACAATAAGTGAATTAGTTTAACAACACACACATGCATTTGCATTTCGGCATTCTGCTAGATAAATTATATATATATTTTTAGTAGCCGGGTTTTGGTAGTACCTATATTTTCGGCGTTGCGTGAGGTGCCGCATTTAAAGGAATCGCATTCAAAGGTAAGGCACGCTTACATAATTTTGGCAACAATATTTAAGTTGTATTGCTTTAGAAATGTGTCAAAATTGCAAGCGCAATGACATCATTAGGCGATTTATAGTTTGCAATGTTCTTGTCTTCAAAGGCCCCAAACTATGTACATATATGTATGCTGTCACAGCACCCCTTAGCGCAAAAGTCTTTCGTAATGCAACAGTTTTGGGCGCAAGACCGAATTGGCCGAAACCACCAATAATTTATGTTGCCTCCCTTGTTGCCCTTGTACTGGAAAATGAAGTCACACCGTTGATGTGTTTTAAATGAAATGTAAATTTTATTTGAAATTCTTTTTCATATATTTAACTAGGCTGAAATACTTGTTGTCTCTACTATTTTCCTTTAATGTAGTGTAGTTCGATTTAATTGAGAATTTGACTTATTCGCTAATTGCCGTCTGTGTTTATTTTAAACTAAACTATTTTGGTGCATGTGTGCCCTTTTTAAATTAGTGAGTTCTTGTAGTTATTTTTGCCTAAATATATAAACTTAAAGCTGCTTAGTACTGATTACACCTTCAATTTTTTTTACTGCAGACACAAAAATACGATTTTTGCTTTTGCAATCACAAATAATTAGTTGTACATTAAGAAACAAATACTCTACTCCATGCAGGGTTTTCTATAGCTATACAAATATCAACTAACATCGCTTGGTAGGTTTTTTGTTACGAAAATATATATATGTATATTATAATTACTGTGTACTTTTAAATGCGGCATCAAAAACTTGCACTTTACAATATTCATTTAATATAAACAAACTTTAATTTGATATTCGCCGAGGTGCGTTGTGTTAGGAAGTGTGAGGGGAAAGGTATGGGTATGTAGTAGAGGGACTTTCTCATTCAAGAGAGCGGCGACGCAGCTGCTTCCGCATGCCGCCTAAGGCCGCACTGCTCCGATCTAGAAGCTCATTGGAGAGACGAGCCAGAAGAGGCAATTCACGCATAGAAACATTGACCGAGGGGAGGGGTGCCAGCTGTTGTTGCAGCTTCTTAATGGGAGTGGCTTGATGCTGAGGAGTGGCGGGCAAACTGTTTACTGCAGCGGTCACCTTGATGAGTGGTCCCTTGGCCACAAGCACAACAACGTCGCCATCATCGTCGTTGTGCCTTTGTTGAGCTTCGGCACCTAATGAATCTGGCCGCACCATCTGGACAGGCTTGGGGCGCTCCGTTTGTTGTTGTTTGGCGGCTTCCTTTAGCATCATTAGATGATCCAGCTTGTCGACGGTGGCCTTCAGCTCATGCTCCCACACATCGCTGTGTTGCTCGCCACCTTCGATCGGTCGTACTGCGAGTATTTTGACTTTCTGGCGTAGCGCCTCCAGATCGTGTTCATCCACCAAACCGCGCAAATCGCCCGTCTCATCGTAGTCGCAGGCATCCTCTTCGTCCTCCGTTTCCGTTGATGTCGGATGCTGTGCGGCGCGGTCGCCACCAAGGGACATTTGACTGCCAGCAATCGAAGGATAGTCGCATTTTTCCAGCTCCAGCTGAAAATCTGGCAGCGAGGGTAATGTTGTGGATGTAGGTGTATTCAGTTCGGCACCCACGCCCGGTTCGCGGAGTCCAGGAGGTGGCGGCGAGCCGCTCAGACCCGGATAATCACCGCGCTGCCTGTGTATATCCTCGCTGATGCGCTCTAGATTACGTAGGGCTGTAGAATATGTGGTCTTGGCAGTTGCCACCTGCTGCTGCAGCTCCTGGATGCGGTTCTTTTGCGTCTGCAACTGATCCTGGCACACTTGTTTCTCTTCGAAGTAGGGGCGTGATTTGTTTATACTGCGCCGGAAGCGATCCTCCAGCTGTTGAACTTTTTGCTCTGCGCTGTGAAAGACACGCGTGCGTCGTTGATGCTCCGCATGGCAATCGGCCTTTTGTTTCTCTGCATCCATGACCTTTTGGGTGGCATGATTGAGCATCTCCTGCCAAGCATTGTCGAACTGCCATTCGTGTGAGTTTGACATAAAACGTTGCTCGGCCAGAGCCACCGTTTCCTTGGCTGCTGTATGTATTTCTGAAAGAATATGCCTTACAATATACATATATGCCCAAAAAATAATTAATTATACTTACCATTGGCCCGTTGAAATTTGACGGCTGCCTGCTGGCACTGAATTTGAGCCTCGCGAGCCTTCTCCATCGCCTCATAGTAGGGACGGGCCTTCTCTATGCAATTGCCCAGTTTTTTGGAGGACAGTTTAAGTCGGCGCGTTGACTCATTTAGCAGAATGCGAAAAGTAGAGTTGGCCTCCTGAATAATAAAAAGGATTAGAAAATTGTTTCAAAAAACGTTTCAAGAACTCACCTCCAATTCAATTTCCAGCTTATTTATCTCATCCGTAGCGCTATTGAGATTCTCCAGTTCGATCTGCAAGAAATACAACAAATTAGTACGGATATAAGTGTAGTTAGAGGACGCCCTTAATTCATAAAAGGGTCTCTTAAATTCAAATTATTGTATTATTTGTATTCATTTGTTTCTCTGTTCCTGCAGTTCTTATTAAACCCACCTAACCAATCCGCGGACATACACACAATATGTCTCAGCAAACACGCGGCGGTGCCGCAGGCAAGGAACCAGGCAGCAAATACGATCTCACCAAGATTGGAGCGCGCGTCGATCGCGTGAACGTCAGTGGTTTGCTGCGCACCCACAATGATTATGTGATGCGTGCCGCCGAGGGACTCTTCAAGGCCAATAACTTTCAGCAACTAATGCTGGAGGCCATGTCTGCCAAATCCTATCTGCATGAGTTGGGCATTTTCAAGGATGTGAGCGTCCACATAGACATAAGTCGTGGCCCTGATGCATCGCCACAAGGCTATGAAGTCACGCTCAAGGGCAAGGAACTGTCACGCGTGATTGGTTCTGCTGGTACGGAAGTGGGTCAGAACGAGGGCTCGCTACGCACAGAACTGACCATACCGAACATTTTGGGACGTGGCGAGAGTATCTCTCTCCAGGGCAGCTACAGCAGTACTCGTGCCAATGATCTGCAGCTCAAGTTCTGGAAGCCTTTCTTTCACACACGTTTCCGCGAGAATCGACCCGAGTGAGTAAACAAATATTTACATCGATGCAGCACAATCCTAACGAATCCCATTCTCGCTTCACAGACTATCCTTCAGCATTTTTAGAAACACAGATCGTTTCGATATCAGCTCTTTTCAGACTATCAACATGGGTTATCTGATAGATTTCTCGGCACACACACAGCTGGGTGTAGATGTAAGTATGTGTTCTAGCACCGAACATAAATATTTTGTAAATCATCATCTGAGTCAAGTCTTCAAAATATTTCCTCTATGCTCGAACCTAAACCAATAGGAAAAAACACATTGATGCCAAAAATGAAATTAAAGTACCCATGTGTTTATTTATAGAAAGGAATGTAGAGGATTTATTTTGAAGTTTCTACCCTAACTGTTATCTTCAATTCTCTAGTTTGCTTCGATTTTTCCTCCCTGAACAGCTGACGCACTCGCTGCAGTACGAGAACTCGATCAGAGATCTGGGTTTGCTGAACAAATCAGTACCCTTCGCCATACGCGACCACTGTGGTCCCAAGTTGGCTTCGCTGGTGCGCTACTCTGTGGTGTACGATAATCGCGATGGCACAGTTTTCCCAACACGCGGCCTTCTGCTGAAGTCAATCAACGAGTACTGCGGCTTAGGTGGCAATGTTGCTTACACGAGTAGCACGGCGCATGCGGAAGTGAATGTTCCACTTTTCGCCGGCTTTGTGGCACAGTTCTGTGGCCGTGTGGGCGTGGTGCGTGAGACCAAACAAACTACTACTCTGCCCATCAACAATCTGTTCTATTGCGGTGGTCCATTGACGTTGCGTGGCTTTAAATACGGCGGTGCTGGTCCAGTTATTGATGGCACGGCAATTGGTGCGCAAACTTTTTGGTGCACCGGTGCACATTTGTGGGCACCGCTTCCATTTGCCGGCGTCTTCAAGGGACTGGCCAACAATTTCCGCATGCATTTCTTCTACAATGTGGGCAACAGCAATTCCTGGACGACGGGTGAGCTTAGATCCAAATAGATCCATTATAACAATAACTATATGTTTGTTTTTTTTTTAGATAATATGCGCAGCGCTTTCGGCATGGGTCTGGCACTGAAGCTGGCCGAACGGGCACGCATTGAACTCAACTATTGTGTCCCCGTGCGTCGCCAACTGACCGATAAGGTGCTTAATGGCTTTCAATTTGGCATTGGTTACGAGTTTGTTTAAGCCATGTGCTTGTTTGTATTTGTTGTACTTAGCAAAAGCCTCGCCGACTGCCCAAATAAAAAATAATGATACTAATAATAACAATGTCAAACGAAGACGCAAGCAAAAGCCATGAGAGGGGTCCCGCAAACACACACAGACACACACACACACACTCATGCAAGAAATTAGCTTTCTGCCCCAGTCAAAGTTTAATTTACGCGTAATTTTGTAAACGACTTATCCGATATTCTTTTTATTGTATTTGTGTCAATGCATTTTTCCTAAATTCCTAAATTTTAGTCGAGCATATTAAGTAGTTTTAAGTCGCATATTGTACATACACAAACGGTTGAACAAATAAAAATGTTAGAGGACAAAAACGAAGCCAGCGGAATGAATTCTAATGAGTTTTTAAACTAAAGTTCTTCAGTATGGAGGAGGTACAAAAATTAACAATCTTAAAAAAGTGTTGTTTCAAAAGTGTTCCATTAGTTTTTTATCAATATATAAAACGGATTTATTACTGATTAGGGAACTTTGAAATTGCTACAAACAACTATAATACTGCAAAGAATATTGAACTATTATCAAAATCATTTTAAATATTAACTTAACTTTTAACTCCTAGATTCTGCATAAAGCAAGTTACAATACAAATGCTTGAAATTAATGAAAAAATTGGAATAGACTAATTTTGTTATGTTAATTCATGGTTAGTGAAGCGTAAACGCTAGATGGATATAGGACACATCAGTCGCGTCATCTCCGTGGAGTTACAGAATCAACTTGCTCTAGCCCCAAATGTGAAACATGAATTTGCTTTTTGAACAGCGAATTCAAAGTCAATCCACCTAGGGGGCCTCATCGTGCATGCAGAAACAAACAAACATCGAAATAATAGAAGGGACGAGAGAGAAAAACACACTTTTTTTTACTAACTACTAACTATACTCTAACATTTTTAACAGTCCGGTAAAATCACTACTACTCTATACACCTCCTACTACCCTAAAAACTCTACACTTCCCTTCTGTACTATATATTGATGCGTAGTTACTGGTGGTATACGAACCACAGCACCGCATCAAAACCCAGCGCGCCAAGCGGACAGTCGCTCAACGAGCACCGCCACTGTGAGGGACACTAACATCGCAGCCAGCACTCACACTTAAGCTTAACAGAACCATAACAGTGCGCTGTTAAATAGCAAGTACGTTGCTTCACAAATGTTAACGAACTTCCTATGCATGTGCATGTGGATGTGGATGGCTGTCCATTGTCATGGATCGCTGAACTCGAAGCGGTTACAGTTTTAGGTTTCGGTGGTTGCCGCCTGCATACATTTACATACACACTCGTACACACACACACATGGCGTGTGTGGCGACCACTTAAACAGAAGAGAGCAACAAAACAGGTTTTAATTATAACTTTTGGTCTGTTTTTCGTGCGTTTTTATTGCAGCTTTTATGCTTGTCCCAGATATCCGCCTTAAAATTGGACATTTCTCTACATTGCTATCATATACACATATGTATATACATATATACGAGTATAAACATTAGCATCTGGGCTGGTCGTTAACGCAGGGCGGACAACAATACAGACTCAGTTGATTGATTTCAACAGACAACAGAGCCAGAGTCAGATTCAGATTCAGAGCCAAGTGCGAACCAGGGACCGGTTTCCACCATCCATTGTTGCCTTTGGCTGGCCCCTGAAACCAGTTTGTTTGTCATGTTTCAGTTGTTTTTGTTACTTAAGTGCCCTGCAACAAACAACATGGCTTTGAACTTTCCAGGAATCAGTTTGTGGCACAGAGGCTACAAGTAGGCAGTCAACGATGTAACCACTCAAAGGCCAATGCGCCTCGCCAATGTGATTAATTAAAAGTTTTCCCTTTTGGTTTTTCACTTTGCTGCAAACACGCGCAAAAACTGCAGCAATTATAAACAAAACTTGCCACAAAGGATGAATTGAATTGCAAAGTGGCATTTGTTGTGCTGACGTATATTCATTGAAAAGTTATGTTAGGAGGAGACTAATTGCAAAATGTGCGATCTATAAGTTCTTCATTTAACAACTTTTCTGAAGTTCGTTCCTCTTTGTGTGCAAAAAGCGCTTTATGACGCATTTCTCAAGGCATGACTAGCGAGCAGTCATTAAAAATGTACAACAATGCAATGCAATTGTATAAAACGGAATTGTTAATATTTAAATTTCAATTATTTGCCAGCCAGCTGTGTTTGGAGAGCACAAATATTTGCCTGCAAACGAATGCACTTTCTAGCCGAATGCGTCAACCAATCAACCAATCCGTTTATTGTATAGCCAGATACATTTAAATTTCCTCTCAGCTCTAGGAGCAACATAGTCTCTCAAACCAACCGATTGTCTTCCTAGCTGCATGTCTAAACATAATTATAATTCCGTACAAAAATAATCAGTGTGATAAAATATGTATCGATACACTCGTATGCATAGAAGCTCTTTACAACTACCCTCTATTAGTTACAAATAACAAAACTATATGAAACACCATCTTCAAGCTTTTAAGCTTTTGCACAAAGAAACAGAGAGTGCAAGTAAATCAAATAATGTTAAATGCCATAGCAGCTCACTGAATTTCATCACAATATTGATTAAATAGCTCACACGACAAATACAAGCACGAGTACAAGCCAATTGTTAAATGTTGAAGCTTCTAAATGGGGTCAAAATCACTTGGATGGGGCAAGAAACTGCGAAATGCTGGCATAACACGCGATCCGCTTTTGCTTTTGTTTTGCATTCAAGAAGTTAAAGGTGTGTTGTCAAAGATGCGAAGGGAGAATCAAATGCCAAAGGTTACACATCAACTGAAAGAAGGCGCGCCAGTTGGCTGGACAACATGACGTATACTTGTTTGGGGAGGCACAGACGAGTAGAGACAATCAAGTTAATGATGACGTTTGTGTGAAGGGAAGGGCATGCATGTACATAAGTGGGTAAGAGTGAGAGTAAACAATAAGAAATTTAATATGGCAAGCATTATTTAGCCGGGTAATACCTATTAAACATGTATTAACGGCTTCATATTCGACTACTGCTGCCGCGCACATAACTAAAGCTAAGGTCAGACATGCAAATTGTTTTTACAACCATTCAAATTCGAAGAACACTATATTTTAGAATAGAATTCAATTTGGATTTTAGTACAATATATTGTAAAGTTTTCAATTTTATTATCATTATTATCATTTACTTGTTTTGTGCGAAGTAGGCGTGGCAGACAAGTCAATTGAATTGTAAAATGTTTGTGTAATTCAACAAATTTGTATGACTGTATGACTGTTTGAAGAAGAGGTACCATAGTCACTGTGATTACATTCGATTACTGGCATATTCCAAAGGACATTTTGCAACACTATAATTAATGTTCGTATTATTAAATGAAAATAGAACTCGTCCTATTTAAATAGTTTCGATTCTCTCATCCAAACTAACATTGATTCCGCATGTTCCACATTGGCGTCGAACCTTGTTGCCCTTCCCTAGCGTAGGGAAGCTTCCAGCATAAGTATAAGCACTTGGTGGCGTGACACTTTGGCGTAGCCTACGATGACCTACATGGGGAGGGCACACAACCACGGGCATATCCCACCATTCCTTCGTTGCGTAAACATTTGCATAAGGAAACGGGAGACGTAATGGAAACCTTACCCATAGATTAGTTTGACAATTTGCGTAACAATGTACACTCACTCAAGGCAAAAAGGACATTCAACTTTTAGAGACTTGCGTCACGAATGGCGAAACTGTGACAACAAATTTGAGGACAGGTAAATGGTAGGTGGCATGAGAAAGTTACTTGAGCTAACTTAAATGAGCGTTGTTGCTAAAACTAATCTAGCACAAGTGTTTCCATTGTTGTTGCTGTTGCTGCCTCTGCTGAGAAAGTTGTTCGACGAGTGTAAGGTTCAAAGCAGCGTGTTACATAAAAAATAAAATAATAACAAAACTAAAACCGTGATGCGTGAGCGACGCCAAGCCAACTAAACCAACACAGGCTGACAAAAATGCAATTGACCGCAAAAATTTTAATTGGCTCAACTTGAGACCCACAGCAGTGTTTAAGAGTTATGTCAACAAGGCGCAGCAGCAACGGCATTAATCTTATGTAAGAGCGTTAAACAAATAAATATAAGAGGGCATAAAAAAGCATTGAAGCATTATTTTAGGAAAATTAGATTACAAATGATCAATAAGTCTGAGTTTGAATTCTGAAATTCGATAATTATATTAGATTGTATATTAGAAACTAAAATATGTACATACATAATGAAAAGAATCGAAGGAATGCATTCCAAGTCGCATAAATAATACATACAAGATGTATTTACATTTATGAATGTATTAGAACCAAAAATAAAACTTAAACCCCTAACAATTGTTTATCAAAACAGATGTTATCAATTGGTATCTCTATGTAAGAATGTGTGTCAAACAAACGCAAATTTCGTGTACTTTTAAAGAAAAACGTAAATATTTGATATTTGAGCGACCGACATTTTTGCAACAGGTTAAGGAACGCTTGACTGATAAGATTGTATATTAGAACGTATGGTATAAAAGCCCGTGAAATATTAGAGATAAGAGCAGAAAGATTTTAGCTGTTCATAAATCTAGAAAACAGCTACATACTATATTTTACGAGGGAATTGCAAAAGCGGAAATTGCAAATAAAAAGTGCCATTCGGAGGCAAGCACACACTGCTACGATTTCAAACTTTTGCAGCAACTACTTGTATTCGCCGATATTGGCAAATACAAAACCCATTTGCATTGATAAAATGTTGGGCATTTCCTGAAGCAGTATACAAACAAATTCAAGTGAATTCATTAGGCAAATCGAACCAATAGCTTACACAAACAACAAATGCGAACGATGTGCCTTAACTGCCGCCGAATCAATACAAGTACAATACAACAATTTTCCTCCTCAATTATGCATCATTGATGGCTGCGACAGACAGTCCCGGCGGCGACAAAGCCAGCATGCTTACAAAAAGTCAACAAATGGAAACAAAAAAAAATCTCTAGACTTTCAGCAACTGCGTCACATCGCCGAACAAAGGCAGCCGTGACTGATAATAGCAGAGAGAATGACAATTCTACGGGTCTGTCAAATCCAAGCGTGACTAGAGTGTGCCTTCAAAAAGATTGTTAAATTAAATTATAGTCTTTTTAACCCATTTTTGATGGCATTGTCAGCTCTAAGTGTGAGTTTGTTTGCTTAAAATAAAATGCAGCTCGAAATAGCAAAAAGTCAGCAGCTGATCGTCAGATACTATATATACCTTATACCCAGCATTTAATTGCTCAGAACCATGCCGCACTTGAAATACTTTCTTATTAGGCGCTCGCTCGCCATGTGGTAGCGTGGCCGAGCGGTCTAAGGCGCTGGTTTAAGGCACCAGTCTCCTCGGAGGCGTGGGTTCGAATCCCACCGCTGCCAAGTGATACTTTTTTCGATTTTATTTTTGGAAAATGTTTCTTTTTTTTATCATTTTCTAAGTATGTTGTTTTGCGTACGTTCTAGCGTTGATTTGAATTTAGCTGACAAGTTATGGCCTCCATAAATTATTGACTGCAATAAGGTCTGTCAGTCTGTGCCTAACAAAACAGGCAGATTAAACTAAAATGCTTAACTGCATTACACAATTTGTATAACTTAATTAAATTTTCCATTTTATACAATTATAGTAGTTTCAATGAAGTTTCCAATATTAGATTAGCGACACCTTAGCACAATTGTTCGAGAATTCTTATGACGCATTTTTGGCACATTCCGTCACTGTGATAACAAAGAAATTAGTTTGTGTATGTAGTTGTATGTTGGTCACGATACGCTTGTGAATCATTTAATTTTGTCGTGCTCTTCAATTTGACGCTTAGCTTCCCACCTTGCCTACAAATATGGCTCATTTTATTAGTCATTAGCATAAGAGGGGTGTGCATAATTTTAAATGGAAAGTTTTCTTTATGGTCATCGTAGACATTTTATTCGAATGCTATTCAGATATAGTGGGTCAGTGAAGCAAAATTCCATTGCCAAATTAGTAGCGGAGGTTGATTAAAGCCATCAAAATTATACAATTGTTCCAATCTTATCGAAACACCACAGGTAACAAATTGCCAAAAAAAAAAAAAAATTTCCCAAGTAAGCAATTGTCGGATTGACGAAGAAAGTTTTACTGTCCTCCCCACAAATGATTCGACTTTATACGTGTGGGCTGCCTTTGTTTATAAATAAAATAAAATTAAACAAATAGTCGTATGTATATACACGAAAATAAACTGAAGCGGCACCAAAGCGAAAACACTTGTTTTATTTAAACAGTGACAGACGTCGTTTATTTCGTGGCGCATTTCCAAGTACTGCTCAGACGTCATTGTCCAACGAGCAGAGATAGTCTGAGTATCTCCTCCACTTCCACTGCCACCCACACAAGCACTTGAGTCTAAAGTTTTATCAATGACTACATTGATAGCACAATGGGTGGACGTCGGCCCGATAGAAAGAGACACAGAGACAGAGAGAGAGAGAGAGAGAGAGAGAGAGAATAGAGCTGCACGCGCCTGAATTTGCACAAATTTAATTGATAAACACTACGCGTAGATAGTGGCGGCAATGTCACAAAAACCTTAAGTGATTACCCAACTATTAAATACCCTGAATAGAATAACTAAAGAATATGTGCACAACTTGACATTCTTGGTAATGCTTTTATTGGATGTCTTCAAGTTACTGTGAAATCTAACAAAGAAATTAACGCATAAATGAATCTTGTTGCAAGTATCAAATTTGTAGACAAATACTACAAAATTAGGTAAATCTATAAACTTCGTATTTGAAAATGTTGGATGGACAAACGAATAAAGTTTAGAGTCGCTAGGTCCAATACATTTCCAAATGCCGGAGTTCAGACGGACAAACAGTCGCACAAAGTAACGAAAATTGGCCAAAATACCAAAAGTCGATTTTCAAACTAAATACGGAAGATTTGAGGTTGCTATCGTCAAATATTACTGCTCGTATGTAGATTTTATATAATATAGAAGGTATTTTTTAAAAATAAATAAAATAAATAATCATCAAATATTATACAAAAATGCAATACTATAAACACCTATAAAGCAGCTTCAGCTGGGGTACAATTTGCAACTCAGACGTGCTGGTGAATGCAAAGATAGACAAACTGTAATATGTTTTTACCTGCCCAGGTACAAAGTAGAATTTAAAAATGTATCGTAATATACTGGCAAAAAGTTAGCATATGGGTGTGCATATAAAAACCAATGAACCATCAATGTTGATTGTATTTGAGAGCTACATTTGCAATAATCATTTGCGAAATTCATAAAAGTGGGCAGAGAGGCGTATATGGCTGTAGCTACAGCGTTTCATCTTACTGATTATGATTAAAGGGACTTGATATCTTGGTCTTGTCACATAGTATACATAAACACAGGCCTGAGTCCTCTATATATTTTAATTAATAACTGGGTACGTCAATTGGCGGGAGAGGAAGTTGAGGGGTCTACACAAAATACATGTGAAGCATTTGATGCGCATTTGATTGTTGAATTATAAGCCAGTTTGTGTTTTTATTTTTTTGACATGTACACATATATACACAACTGCTTAACCGGTTTATTTGCCTATACATATGTGCATGTACAATACACATGGTTTTGTAGTATATATGTAGAGACATGTGTATATAAATATTTTGCGAATGTTTTCTTGGCTGTTTTCGGCCTTTATTTTGCGGCTTCCTTCCTACACATGTTACGTTATTAGCAAGACCTCAATAGACGAACAATTTTTGGGCTTTATTCGGCGTGCTTTGTTCAGAAATTGAAATTTTTGTAGCACTTGTGTGTTGTGTGTCTTTATCGAACATTTTCCCACACCGAATTTTATTTATAGGCTTTTCAATAAAGTCACATGTGCTGGGTAACATCAATTAATAAATGCTGATGGTGTTTTTGAGTATTTCTTGGTCTCCCAGTTGGCTAAAAATATCTAAAAATATACATACATACATCGAGTTTGTTGCTTCTTCACGCATACTACAAGTATAGAAGGGCTTTGAGAGGGTCTGGTGGCAGAATATCAACTCAAAATATATAGTAAGGAGAATACTGCCATAATTAGCTATGTATGCATGATTTTCTGCCTATTATTTTGAAAAGGATCAGCTATAATTTATTTGATTTTTATTACAGTGCTTGTCGGTTGAGTAAAGGATAAGAAGAGCGTGTGGGGCCTTCTATTCGACATCGTGTGCAAGTAGTGTATTTATATTGACATTTTTATTTTGTCAGAAGAAGGCTTAATTTAAAATATGTTTGGAAATGTAATACAACTTTCTAGTTATAACATCACATAATTGCAGTTACATTTTCTTTAATAAATTAACCAAACTACAACGATCGAACCACTTTGCTTTGCTTCTTCTCTGAACAAATAAATACTATTTAGATCTATCATCGCATAGTGAAAGTTGCATTCTCTTCTAGAAGCTAACCAAATTGCGTTCAACGAGTTGTAGAGCAACTAATGTACAAAATAAATCTTGATTAATTAACGAATTTATTCAAAGTGCGCACTCAGTGTACTTTGCTTTGTTTCTTTTCCCTACAGCTACAAAATACATAGAAGAAACAAATTTGCCCGCTTGCTTAATTGTTTGTTTTGCGTGTGCGCTTTGGTATTTCCATTGATTAATTTTATGCATACCTCTCGGCATGGGTGTGTGATGTGAGAGCGAAAGAGACGGCTGACGTAAATCTAAGCTGCACTTAGCACTGAGTTCAACTGCGTCGAATAAATATATTTGTATGTATGTGCTATATCCACACCCATAACATATAGCAGAGATGTGCTTGTGGTAAAATATGCACGAGCATTCAGAATATCTTGCATTCTAGTGGTTATGGTATAGTAGTATGTTTATAGAACAGGTCATAAACTCCTATTGATTAAAAGGAAAGCTTGAAACACAAGCTTGCTTTAATATTGCGGTATGGACTAAAAGAATTGAACTATTGATTTCAGTTCTGTTTCAGAATAAGAAAAACGCTATGCAAATAATTAATGTTTCGTTCATATTGTGTTATTTCTAATAATGTTAAAAACCTGGGGAAATGCAACATGTTTATAATGTTTAATAATACAATCAAATAATTTATTTGTAGCTCTTTATTTCGCTAAATTAATACAAGACTATGTTAAAAATTTTATAACGTTTGGTGGCAGAAAAAAGTCAAATTTATTTATAAATTATTCTTAAAAATTTAAAGTAGAAGAACTTTAAATTCTATTTTAAACTTGAGTCTATATTCTGTTCTCCAACAAAAATTTAAACGATAATAAACGAATCTATTCAACGAAAATTCTTCAGAAATGCCGAATGCTGGTCCCTTTGTAGTACAACTCACACAATCACGAACGAATCGCGCACACCTCTCCTATAAATATTTTTCGCATTGCCGAAATATTTAAGTAACGTTTTGAAATTGCGCAGGCAGAAAACCCAATTACTTGGAAGACAAAGCGAAACGAAACAGTTGACAAGGACACGGCCATTGAGGCTGTAGTTGTGCGCCTGTGTGCGTGAATAGTACGTCAGAAGCGCAAGGACAATGGAATTGGACCCATACGCAGCTGTGTCAAGTGTCTGTTTTGCTGTGTGTCTGATATTTATGCGCAGTTGTAATGAATCGCTGTTGCACTTCCTTTTAAGCCAAAGTGGACAGAGGAAAGGAAGTGCACACTTTGTTTAATTGAAAACTGAATTATTTTGTAGCATATAAACAGCGCGCAACAAAGCGTAACAAATTTACAATTGCAAGCAAATGGGGTGGGGGATGGGAAAATGCGAATATGGTAAAACGCCAGCGGTGTTTCCCATGAAACTGCAATGTTCCCCTTACAACAACAAAAAAAAAAACAAACTAATTAAACACGCACGACAGTGAAAGAAGGAGGGTGAAGAGAGATTGGGAGGGAAAAACAACAACTTCATAATAACGCTAAGCAACTAATTTTAGCAACAACAACAACAACGAACGTGCCAAGGCACTGCCAGCAGCGACTGCAGCTTTGGACTGCGACGCCAGCGTTATAGGCGGTTGGCACGGCCCGACACGGACACCCGTCGATGGTGGGGAGTGGGGCGGAGGTACTATTAAATATATGCACAACACGTGCACTTGAGAGACCATTGGACTTCGTCTTACCTGAATTTGCGGGTCCAGCTCGCTATCTTCAGTCGCTGTCGACGACATTTTGCACAAAATTCGATCGCAAAATTCAATTAACCAGCAACTACAACGCTTGTTGGGACAGGTAGGGGAGCGAGGGATTGGCTGAGACCGACAACAGCGTCAGCTCAATATACTATTTTCACTTTTGTTTGCTGCCTGCGCTCTGTGTTTGTCAATTAGTTTCCATTTGCATTTTCACTTGCATATTGTTTTGTTGTTTTTGTTTCAGCTTTTTTTTTACGTAAATTGAATTTTGCACTCACTATATTTGTGTGTGTGTATGTGCGTGTTTGTTTTGATTTCTGCTAATATTATGTAAATTGTGTTGTTTCACTGCCAATTTTGTTTGCAACAAATCATTTTTTAGAATGCACAGCTCGATCACACGCATAAATTAGACAAAATTACACCTAAAATATATGTATGTGTGTGTATTTATGTATAGGTGTACGAAGCGCACTGCTCGTTTGTTCGACTTTTCTCTGTATATACTGTGTTTTGGTGGCTATATCTGCATTAAAACGCTACAACTACAACGCCTACTCGCGCGTCCCCGTCTGCGTGCGGTGCGAATGAATGACAGACTGAACCAGGGATGGAAGAGATTTGAGTGTATCGGACACTGCAAAACTATCGATTGATGCTTAATTCTGGATTTCCTCATCTGCGATACTTTACAGACCCGCGTAGCTGCTATCATAAATCCCATATAACGCCACAGCGTTGCCAGCTGTTCATTTTCCAAACGGCATTAATTTTTGTAAGCTCCACCTATTGACTAATTGTGTTAAACAAAACCTGTGGGGAATTTAATTTAAATGCTGAATTTATATGAAATAGAAATATAAATTAAAACAAATTTTTGAAACTATATAAATTGATGAATGTAAGATTGACAGTTGTTAGACTTTCTTTATTTCTAGTTTCGATCTTCTTTTGGAATATATCCTGTTTGCTGAATATAGGACCTGTGCATCTCAAACAACAGACCAACAGACGGACTGGAATACGGAAATAGCTTATTATCAATTAAACATATCCAATTTTTGAAAATCAACCCAATGTCGAAAGACAAACAACATTGTAATGTTTAAAAAAAACGAATTCGATCGATACGATGCGAGATATCTCCGTTCCTTAATAAACAATATACTAAACAATTATTTTTAATCTGAAGACGTTCTGGATGCGCGCTTTTAAGTCATTTCACATGTCGATCTGTACAGCTAATCAAAAGCTGGAGATTAGTTAAAATATTAGTTTTTTCGCTTTCACCATTTTATGGACTAACTAAGATGAAATTGGTTAGATTATCCGTACTTCCCGGGACCGAGCTCACGATTTATGGGATTTCCTCTCCTCTTGGATTTGGTGACACATGCTTGCGAAACGTCTTTAGATACAATATAATAGCAAACGATGGGATAAAGTTGTTGAGGGCAGTCGTACATTCAGGTGTTATTATTATATCAAATTTTATGGCAACATGGTTACTTGAAGCATCTTCATTATCTAGATATTGTAGTAAATAATATAAATTCTCTTCTTTTTGAAAAGAATTATTGTAACCGCAATTAACAGATGTTCCCTAAAATAATATACACGTTGATTTACTATGAAATGTTCACTTTATTTGTTCTTCTCATTATTTTGCCCAATATGTGCTATACATTTTCTTGATTTGTTTGCTTTTCATATGGATATTCCAATTTCAATTACTAATGACAATGTGCGCCGACCACATACAAAATATTGTTGCGCTAGTTCTGTTCTGTTTTGTTTGGTTTTATAAAATAATATGTATGCTTAACTAAAACAATACGACACAAAACAATTGCGTACAAAGGCGTTCTGTGTGCACGTACTACTCCCATTCACAGGTAATGTCCATTCACTATATATTTGTATTTAAGTAAATAATATACTTGTAATTATAAAGAAAGGCAATTCAAATTCAATTATGTACCACGAAATTCTACACGTTTATTTAGCATAGATGCCCGTATATATATTATACATATACTATACATATGTATTATTTATGTTTATAATGATTTCTCTTTCCATTTACGGCCTAACATATGTATGTAATCGTATGTAGATCTAATGTAAATTTCATTTCATTATAAGTATGATGCGCTTTAGTTTGTATGGAATAACACTTAATTATACATTCATTTATAGTATATAGATTTTCTTGCTCTTGTCTGCATATTGTATTTTCGTATATATTTAAAATATATCAAAACACAAGTGTCAGTAGTTCCCAATCCTTGTTTATATTATGGAATTAAAATTATGCTCAAAAATTGCGCGTAGTTTGATTTCAAGATTGCAACAAATCAAGTATTTCTGCTGTAAAACATATTTGTGATCAAAAATATAAAAACAGAAGAAATTATAGTATTTTAAATGCAGTTATAGTTCCTCTTCTTTGTAGAAAATTGGCTAAGTAGTATATTTTGTTGCCGTTGTTGTTACATTTGCGTTTCTGTGTTCTGTGTGTGTGCCTTGTGGCTAAGTTATACCACCGAATACTTGCTATATGAATTGCATTTTTCGTTTCGTTTAAATGTTTATTTATATTTAAATATATATATATATATACATATATATATATATATTTATGCTATATATTTTTAACTATGCAAAGTTTGCACATACATATATATTTTTGTCCATAATTCTTGGTTATTCATTTTGTTTTCGGTTTTATTTGTTAACATTCATAGGGAAAGTACAAAAGTATACATTTTCGAAAGCTTTTCTGTTGTAGTTTTTATTTATTTTTTTAAGTTTTATTTTTTACACAATGCATGGAAACGAAGGACCGAGCTAAAATGTGCATGAGGCCGAGTGCAATGCAAAATAATTGTATGCAACAATACTTATACTTTGATTTTTTAAAAACTGAATAAAAATAAAGCAAGTCTGTTCCGATTTCCAAAACCTCTGCTGCTCTGTTCGTTGAATGTGCAGACAGTCATGTTTATTTAAAAATTTCCATAAGAACTTTCTGGCTGATATGATTCTGAAATTAATGAAATGAACCTGACTGTAGATTACAAAAAAACCAAAGGATAATTAGTTTTTGGAATTCGGAAGAAAAATGCTTCGTGCGCTTTCGGTTTAAAT
The DNA here is from genome assembly GCF_003285725.1 of Scaptodrosophila lebanonensis. Classification (NCBI taxonomy): domain Eukaryota; kingdom Metazoa; phylum Arthropoda; class Insecta; order Diptera; family Drosophilidae; genus Scaptodrosophila; species Scaptodrosophila lebanonensis. The sequence goes on from NW_022060529.1 coordinate 1,143,209, forward strand.
GAAATATTTGTTGAATTGTGGAAGAAACACAAATCTAGTGTGCGATTTTATAGCTCTCTGTAGTAATTAAGCATGCAATTGGCAAAGTATTCAGATCAGTTACATAACGCTTACTTTAAATTATGCTGGGCCTGCAGCCACATTAGCAGGATATGCTTTAAAACTAATATGCAGGGCTAACGTACAAAACATTCTCAAATGCGTAATCAATACATATACAATTATGTAAAACTAACAATTTAAAAAATTAAAGTAGGTACCAAAATAGAATACAATTATGGTAAACAAATCAGAAATGAAGTGTAAACCAAAGGGGGTAGCAGGCAGCAGCAACTAACAACTTACAATACTACCAAAAAATTCAGCTACACTACATTGTTGTTGTTGTTGATGTTGTTGATAATCTTGTGTTTTTTTGTTTTGTTTGTTGGGAGCTCGAAGCTTTGCAGGATTGCTGTTAATCGTAAGGAAACTTGCTGGTTTTTGTTGTTGTTGCTGTTGTTGTTGGTGGGACATACGGAACGGAATCGCTCAGATCCCTCCTACTCACTATCTATGTTGAGGCCCACACGCTTCTCCTCCTCGAGCATGGCATCCAGTTCGTCGGTGAGATTGGCCAGCATATTCCCAATATCGTTGAGCACATTAACCGACACCTTGGGCGGCACAGCCGTCGATGTTGCTGCAGTCGCAGCAGCAACGGGCGCCTCTGGTGTGCCCACAACAGCGGTACCGATCTCGACACCGGCCGCCTCCAAGGTGGGCGACCGCAAGTGCAGCGCACTGCCCCCGCTGGCCGTGCTGCCCATGCTATCGCTCCGCGCCAGCGTCGCATCGTGCAGCGAACTGGAAGATTTCAGCGAATGAAATGAGTGCGCTATGTTGGCGATGGTGTTCGTCGAGGACGAGCTGGAACTGGAGCTGGAGGAATGCAGATGGGTGCTGCTGTTGGGCATATGATGAGCGTTGCTGCCGCCACCGGGCGATCCGGTGCCCGACAGCTCCTGACGGTTGAGCAGACGCTGCTTGATCGTCCCAGTGTTCTCATTGGCAAACGGTATCGTGTCTATGCTATCGATACTGGAATTCGACTTATTGTCATGATACTTCTCGCAGTGTATTTCCGCCGTTGTCTGCTGTATGGTCGCATAGTTGGCATAAATGGGCTGCTGCTGTTGCTGCTGCTGGCCAGCTCCCTGTGGTTGCTGCTGCCAATGCTGGGTGGTGTGGCCGTAAAACATGTGTGTTGCCTGTGCATTCGAGGATCCTGCCACTGATTGCTGCTGCTGCTGCTGCTGCTGTTGTTGTTGCTGCTGCTGTGTGGCAACGGCGCCTCCATCGCCGCTCAACGTGCGGGAGTTGCGTATGCTGCAATGACGACGCGGTGGCTCCGGTGCTATCTTCTTGCCCGTCAGAGGACTGCCACTTAGATAGGCCTGCAACAGCAAGAGAAGTGCTTTTAATTAAATGTTATCATCATAAAAATTAAATGTTGCCAAAACGATGAAGATAGACAATCGTTAAAGTTGAGATGACATTTGAAAATATCTTTCCATCAAAAGTACTGGAAGCGGTACACTTGAGCTGAAAGCCCCAGATTTGTTCTTTTATTTAGGCCCTGCCCTAAAAGTGCAATTCCTAAACCAGTTCATGTACCTTTAATAGTGGCATTTTACAAAAGACAAGATTAAATAATTTTTATAATATAACTTGGGGCTTCAAAGATTAAAATGAAAAGTTATTTGGGAACTCTAGTTGATCCGGAGAGGAGGGTTTAGCGGGTGGAGTCTTTTGAGACGTATGTGATGCTCGCTGTTATCGAAAAGATTTCTGGCAAGAGACGGCTGAGATGTGCCGATCCGCAAGCCGTTGGATAGAAATGTGTGAAATATGTTTTGAAGAAATTAAAGAAAGCCCCCTATTTATTGTTTCTGGGTTCTCAGTCATACAAGAATTATACTTCTGCCTCTTTACACTTTAGAGAACAATTGCTTGGAAATGGAGAATTCATTCGTAATCAGAAGAAATTATTTTGATGAGGATAGTATAAGAAGAAATTATAACAGGGACCAAGACTGGGCAGCTTCCCTTTGCGTTTTGGCAACACTTGTGTAAAGGTTCTGGTATGTTTGACTTACGGCTGTGCCGTCTGCTCCTCCTGCTCCTGCTGTCACATATTCGGCCGCTGCCGCCGCATTCATGTAGTGGTGATGCTCCAAGGGGGGCATTGTGTTCAACACGGCTCTCTGCAGTATGCCACGTTGTTGCCGTGGCAAAGTGCCGCCCCCCTCCTCGTAGAGCAGCTCGCGAGTGGCCTCATTGGTGGGTGTGATGTCGCCATCATCATAGGAACGCCGCCAAGCCATTGCAGCAGCGGCCGCATTGCTGCCCAGCAGTCGAGCTGCCGCCGCCTGCTGCTGCTGTTGCTGCAAGAGATGATGTTGCTGCTGTTGCTGTTGTTGCAACGTGGCCGCTGCCATAGCAGCTGCTGCTGCCGTGGCCGGTGGCCCGAAGTGGCCATAGTCTGTGGTCGTGTAATGACTAAAGGTCAGATGGCTGCGCGTGCTGTTGTCGTGTATGTCCTCGAGCGATTCGAGGCTCTTGCCACGTGGTTGACGCACCTGAAACGAGAAACATGAGTGAATCACTGAATAAGTGAGCGAGTGCGAGTGCGATTGCGATTGCGAATGCTAGTTGCATGCACTTAAAGTTCAAGGTCAGCACTGCTTGTCACCTCTGACATTTGTCGCCCACTCAACCGCCCACAAAGCACACAAGCCCCCATGTGCCACAGCCATTGCTCGTTAAGCCTCGTTCTTGGCACGCTCTCTCACCTTAATGAGCACCACATCGTTGCCGGCACAGCACTCATGATTGCTGCCCGTACAATAGTAGGCATCCCCATTACCATTGCTCAGGTGCCCGTTGTGGCTGTGGCTGTTGTTGTTGTTGTTGTTGCAGTTGCCTCCATTACTGGTGGCATAGATTTTCGTGTCATCCCAGGAGACACGTGTCGTTGGCACATATGATGGCGTGCTCGGCACAGGCACATTGAATTGCCACGGCTTGCGTTGATATTCCTTGTTTATTTCGTGTTTTTTTTTTTGTTTTTGTTTTCAAGCGGATGTCAAAGGAAATTATGAAACGAAACAAAGTGCAAAAAACAAAATAAAAAACAAATACAACAAATTATATAAATTATGCAAATATGTAAATGGAAACTTAAATCAAAATTGGGTCAAAAAATGGCAATTACGCGATCAATGATGATTTCAAATAACAAAACCAAATTGCTTAAAACTCATTAGATGTATTTCGTTGCTAATGCAATGATGAGGGAATACGAACATAAAAACTGTTGGTTAATGGAAGAAAAAAAGGAACTGGAAATTATTGTTATTGAAGATTTTTTTTTTAATTTTAGCTCAAAAAGTTGTAATCTAAAGAATACAAAATTTGCACGCTGTATCGCGTTCATGTTTAGGAAAAAGCAAAGTAATATTCAAATAAATCATACTCGTGCCTAGTCCGCACAATTATTACATACATGGTTATGCATTTAAGTATATAAACATTTAGACTAGAACATCATTTCAATAGGAAAGAAATAGCCATTAAGCCACGGTCAGACAGGCAAATAATTTGTACACAAGTTTCTCAAATATGGGTCATGAAAAGTAAACCTCACACCAGTTGTGTATATAACTTTATTATTGCACACGATTTGCTTGTGCGACTACAGCTTTACTGTCTTTTTAAAACCGGGTTTTATTTGAGTAGAATATTCATAAAGTAATTACCTGCTGTTGGTAGGCATTAGCACCGCCCGGATTCCACTTGCCGCTTATGATATCCTTCACTCGTTTGATGGCCAGCAGTATTTTCTTTTGATGGCCCAGCTTCACAATGCCAATGTCTTCGAGATCCTCCCAAGTAACTTGGGTTACGTCACGCACCGTCTTGTAGTTCTGCTCCAGCAGCGGTTGGATGTACTCCTCGAGTCTCAACAGCTGCAGCCACTCCTCAATGGAACCCTGCAAATGGAGCAAATAGAACAGAGATCGCAATGAATGGCTGTGCGTTTTCTGTCGATTCCAGCTTTATTTTTTCCATAGACGTATTGCTATGTGTAGCTAATCGCTTCTGATTAATGCCAACCCCATCAGAAGAGGGCACTTATGCTACAAATTGTCCATGAACTAGTTCAACCAAAGCGCTGATATGGGACAGGCTTGTGTGCATTTGTATGTGCGAGTGTCTGTCTTCCATGCTGTGTCTGACGGGCTCGCGCCCTCGTCTCCAACGCTCTAATCAGTTGTAATTGATAAGATATGACATAAATCGCGTCAAAGCACAAACTGATGGAAAAAACTAACTACATACGTCTTCGCCGTTGCTGCCATTTAAACGGTAGCCGAATCCACACCCAGCCCCTGCCCCTGCCCCTGGTCCCAAAGACCCCGGCCCCAGCTCTTTGCCAGCAAACCAGACAGCCAGCTAAAAGTCTCCACACGCACAGTCAAAAATCGTCATCGTCATGAGCATTTTTCGTAAGACGTGTTAATAATTTGTGAAGCTGTTGCTATTGCTCTCTGGTCTTTGGCTAAATTGCTGTTGATTTCTATTTAATTAAAAATACTCAACTCTATGGAGATGCTGGTAGTTCGTTGTTATATCTTTGATATGCGATACATAATATGTATACAGATTTCATAGACGGTGTTCATCATTCAATTTAATAAATAAATACTATTTATAGCCAATTACATAGGCAGTCCATTCAAGACTTCATATAACATCTATTTTGTCGACCTGATCCTTTCATTGAAGTTATGAAGATCAAATATAAAAATGGGAACAATGAAAAGATATTGCATATTGGAAATAATTGTATAAAAACTATAAATCTACAAAAATATTGTTGTATATATAAAACGTTGATTTGCGTTTAATTAGGGCCATTTTTAAAATGGAAACACACAGAACCAGCCAGGTAATTATACGAGGTTGTCAAGCTCTAATGACAGAGCATTTTAGTTGTTGTTTCTAAACAAACGTCTTTGCGATTCTAGGATGCCTGTTGCGTAGGGCATCGGCAGCTTCAGGCAGCATATTCTTGAACAAATTTTTTGAGAAAATATTTATTTAACTGCTGTGTATATGTATGTTTTTTCCTCGAAGTCCATTAGCAGGTAGCATATGGTATGACACTAAACAGCCAAAGCGCACAACTCCAGCAGCAGCAGCAACTTGAACAACAACAACAACAACAACAACAGCAGCAGCAGGGTAAATCATTAGCGCTGCTGCCAGGCCAGGCTTGATTTTGAGAGAAAACTGGTTTTGAAATAAACTGTCGTTTTGAGCAACAAGCAGAGGCCGGCCACAAAGCAATGAAAACCAAATCAACACACACACTGTACGCGTACTGAAGCAGCAATAATAATAATGACAACAACAAAAACAAATACAGCAGCAGCAGCAGCAAGAGCAGGCAACATAAAGCTAACTTCAGAGTACGTCAGACAGACGGACAGAGGCCGAAAACTAAATACCATTCGAGTGTCTAATAACGGCTGAAAACAACAACACCTCGACCCTCAAGGTCGTTGTTGCTCGCTTGATTGCGGTTTCTGTCTTTATTTTTTTCTACCAATTTTTCCATGTTAAGTATTTCGTGTTTGTGTTTGTTGTAGTTGTTGCACTTTCGTGGTATCTGCGTAAAATGTAGCACGACAGATTGGAGAGACGTCAACAACGCCAACATCGGCGGCGGTGTTTAATAACTTTTTCTGACTGGCAGCTGATTGTGCAGATACTCGTATGTCTCTTTTCTTCTTTTCAGTTATTTCGTTTTGTTTCCGTTTTCGTCAGATAAAAATGCCCCGCATGGTGAAAGAAAGTCAGTTTTTTAGCCAAAGAAACAAATTTGTACACATACATACACACATACATACAAGTATATATTATATGTATCTTTTTGCAGAATGGCAGCGTAAAAGTGGATGCCTGCCTGCTCAGGGCTAATGAGCAGCGACCATTTTTGCATTTTTCTTGAAGAAACTTTCATTTGGAGCTGCCAATGATGTAAGAAGGTAAGCACCACACCCAATACTGTTGTTCTCAGATCAACAAATAGCCACGTAGGTTAAACAACATTTAAATAAGCGATAAGCGATGATTTGCTTTTTGTAACTCTAGAGCAAAAAGTTATAACTTGCGAAAAACAGTCACGCCACTCTACACAAATAAACGAGAAATTCTACACAGCCAGTAAAAATATACAAATGAATGTATTTATACATATACATATACATATATATTTATGTACATACATACGTACTTGTATTTTAGCGCAGTTTTCAGTCAAAAAGAAGCTGAATTCTGAGCTGAGCAGGGGAAAAAAAATTACCGCATAAACACCTAAAACAAAGGCTGAGGTCATACCTAACATAACTGCTTGAAATCATTCAGTTTCGACCGAGAAATTTGGTACATATATTAATAGTACGTATAGTACTGATCAGTCAATGAGACCTAAACGATTTTAAAAGGCAGTTAAGTCGGAAAAATAATACAACAATGGCCGCGGGATATCATTTGAAACGAGCAATTAAGCGTGCCATGTGAATAGTTATTTATGTCTGTAAGTATGTTCAAGTATAGGTGTGTGTCTGTGTCTGTGCCTGTGTCAGTGTGTGTGTGTGAGGAATGTGGTTCGAGAGATAAATGCGATAAATGCTATTTGGTTTTCAAAACACATGCATTTGCTAAGCATTCGTGGCATTAAGAGGCCCAATGCAGCCCACTACCTTGGTTTATAGACGAATATGTAGGCAGCTAGCTGGTGGGTGGGTGCCACACACACACACGCACACACACACACACACACACACACACACCAGGCTTGTCTACGGTGGGTGCGGGGGCCGCAAATGCAAGGCTTAAAAAGTCAAAAGGTGTAGAAAATGAACTTTGAAATTGTAGATACGGTAAGGCAAACAAAATGTTGCAACGTTTGAAGCTGTCCAAAGCAATAATGCCTCGAAAACAATGATCTAACAGATCGGATCGGCAAGTAATTCGAAATTTGTCTCGCACGAATTAGGCAGTAACTTCAGGCCACTCCCAAAAACCAATAGAGTTTGACGAATCTTAGAGGCTAAGTTGACTTCGATCCGAAAGAGTGATGTCAAGCTGTTTTCATTCGAAAACACTGGTAACTCAGCCATAGGGGTTTACTTTCCGTTAAGGTCAAGCAGAAATTATATCTAGAATCTACCGTGTCAGCATATTATTATAATATCTGAGACGAACTGGAGTAAGGCTTTCTTTTATCCTTCGAATACGTACATGTATTCGATCTAAGCTGGCACCTTCCGGCCACTTGCTGGGCAACTATTTATGAACCGAAATAATGATGTCAAGTTGTTATAATTTGATGTCGTTGTAATACAGCTCCCACTAGAAAATATAGACTGCTGGGACTGGGTACTCTACGGCCCAAAAAATCCCTAAAAATTAGGCCGATGGTGCCAAATATATACTTGTATACTGTTTTCTCACAGCCACAGAGTGCGAGTATTTTTTGTAACCTGTAATCTTTAAGAAGACAAAGGAGAAAAATTTGAACACTCAATATTACATATTATTTAAGTACTCTGCTGGATGAATCTGTTCCAGTAATGTGACGGACGAGACTGTCAATGGGATAATGGGATAAACGTGTTCGGATGATATATATTGAACCATAACAGCCTCAATTTTGTACATAAAATAAATAGAGTTAAATAACAGGCTCATTTAAATACTAACTTGTATGCTCGACTTTTGATCGATCTACGCTTAGTCAGTTGATCTCTAGACATGCATAGATGAATGTATCTAGATAGCTATGTAGATTTGCTGTGCAATTAGTCCAAGGTTCACAATTAGTTCAACTCGTTCGTCTTTAATTAGTAATGCCGATGGTATTGTGTTTGTTGTTGTTGTCTGATTTTCAACAAAAGGCGCCGATAGCGCCCCTTTGGACATGGCCCACAAATTGCACATGTTTTTACAGTTTACAACCACTTTGAATGCTGTTGATGTTGTTGTTGTTGTAGTATTTGTTTCACCATTTTGATTTGCTTTGGCATTTGTCGCTGGTGTTGTTGTTGTTGGCTGTCCAAGTGTTTGTAATGAATTGTTTATGGGAATTAATGTGCGCATATTAAATAAAACATATACACACTGTCCCATAAAATTCTTTCATTAACAACAAAAATGCTGACGGCGCTTTTATGAGCAGGCAAACAGGTTTTTCTCTTCCCCTCCCTCTCTCTCACACTCTTCAGCCGCTGTTGGCAAATGCCTTTTTAATGAAAAGATAAGTTGAAAACTAAACAAAGAATACAAGCCGCAATTCGAATGCGGTTGCGACTGTGAATGGCGACTGACGGGGGTGGGGTTGGGAGTCGGAGTGGGGAAGGGGGAGGGGAGCAAGACAAATTATGCCAATATAGCGAATTCGCCGACAACTCTGACTAAGTGGGAATGTTGCCGGTTCGGTCATATGCAAATATTTGTGGACAACACATCACGAGTTGCGTGCCTGATTAGCTCGACTTTGGATACGAGTAGTGCCGCATTAGCAGATTCAACCTGCCACTAATTGTCTAAGAAAACAACAAAATAAAGGAATAACAGAATCGCTAGCTCCCCATCCAACTCCATCTCTCTTGAACCTGTTATGCAAGCATCAAAAGCTAGTCAATATTTGATTTCACAGTTTTTGTAGAAAATATGTAATTACTATTAAGGAATGGATTATTTGTAGAACGTGCTTGTGTTTATAAAGTATATACAAGTAAGTATGTTTATAAGTCGGTGACACCATGCCTATGATTCTGTTGCACGATTGAAATGCTCGTATAGCACTGCATGTAAAGAATCTTTAATCAACTACTATATATCTTACTAACTTACTTAATCCAGCTGTACATCTGCACAAATATAAAAACTGTATACATATGTATGTAAAAGAATTAAAGTAACCTAGAAGTATAACAAGCCAAGAATTGATGAGGAAATTTAATTTACTACCGATTCATGAACTAAAGAATTTTATCAATCAAGATTATAAGATGTTATCATTTAAAGACGGCTTAACGCGGATGAAAACTTTTATCATTATACAAGTATAAATAAATATAAATCAAGTAACTGCTACTTACCGGCACAAAATGCGGCAAATTGTCGAGCACTTGCAACTTATCGATGCGCTGCTTGATGCGCTCCCGATGATGCGGATTCTTGATGCCTATGGCTGTGAGATCCTCGGGCGTCATGCGCGCTATAGTTGGCAAATCGTATCCAGCCGCAATGAACAATTGGGCGTACTCCTCATGCTTCATTTCCATGAGCCAATCAATGATCAGTTCATCGTTGCGCTGTCTATCCACGCTGCCAATGGAGCACGAGCTGACGGAACTGCAGCGGGGTGAAGAGAGCGGCGCTCTGATGGAGGCACCCGAAGAGGAAACACCCGTTAGATATGATGAAGCGCGACCTGAATCTAGGCTGGCGGTGGAATGCCGCGAACCGGAGCCAGCGGAGCCTGATGAAGAGCCTGGCGAATCGCGTCCCGGCGACTGTGTTAGATCTATGCCCTGATCTTCCTGCAGCGCCAGCTGCTGATGATAGTAGACAGCCGCCTTATGGGTGAGTGGTTCGCGTAGCGTGGCACAGAAAACTGGCGGCGGACATGGCACAATACTAGGTAATGGCGCCTGTCCTGTCGTTGCCTTGTGCGCTCCTGGCGTTCCTGCAACGCCGCCGCCGACGCCTGCCGCTGTGGCGCCAATCACACTGCTGCCACTACTATTGGCCTCATCCTTAATCCGTAATGCCACGCTCGTCTCGCGTGGCAAATTGAAACCGCCCTCCTCCAGTGAGGGCGATGAGACAATGCTGCTGCCGCTCATGCTGCAAATGCCATCGTCCAGTTGCTGCTGCTGCTGCTGCTGTTGCAGTTGCTGTTGATGGTGCCGCAAAGGTCCGCTCAATCTGTAGAGCGGTATCAACGGCTGCTGATAGTGCGATGTGTGTAGCGATGCTTGCGGCAAGTGGTGGCTCGGCGAAGGCGGTGCCTGATCGCCAGGAATTGTGGGCGGCTGTACCTTTTTAGCTTGTGCCGTTTGCGAGTGCGGCTTCAGTGAACGATGCATGGCCGACGGCTGCTGCTTTTGTTGCACGTCGAGCTGCCCAAATGTTGTGCCTTAAATGGTGCGGCGATGCCTGCGGGAACAAACGAAAGAAAGCGACAGAGGGAGAGGCGAGTTAGTAAAAACAACGTTAGAAAATGTGTGCGCCAGATGTGGCACCAAAATAGGAATCTGCATAATTGGTCATAAATTTTTATGCACAAGCTAAAAATATGTACAAGTATGTAGGCACACACACTGGCCGAGTCACACTGCAATGTGAAAAGAAAACCAACTGGGAAATGTACAGCCTTATGCTCCTATGGAAGATTTATAATAATAATGAGGGCATACATGGTTATTAAAAAACTAGTTCTACGTATGGATAGGACAATATTGGCTTTCAGACATGTACTATAGACACAGACACACCAGTAAGTACATATGTATGTATATGCACGATCGATTCGTCTCATAAATGCGATCATGTATATTCCTATAGCGTTGACTGCATTCGGGTAGGAAGTATAAATGAAGTATAGAAATAAAAACAACGTGACTGTTGCAGATTAGGGATAACCTTTAAGATACAGAGTTTTTCTTGTTGTACAGAAATTTCAACAATATGCAAATAAACAGTTTGTATGGAGAATTAAGTTGATTATGTATTTGAACAAGTTTTTTTTTAGCGTATAGCTCCCGTTTTCTGAGTGTAGGCTGGGCAGTCGGGCAAAATGTTTACGCTGCTGCGCCAAGTCAATAAACTGCAGTCGTTGACGAGGGCGTGCAGCAACAAAACAACATTAACGAGAACAACAACAACTACAAGAAAAGTGGCTACACCCCAGCTTCTAGTGGCCGCAAACGCAGACGCAGCCGCCAGCAGCGACATCAGCAACAGCATCGTATTACAAATTTCATTCACAAAAACACAACTAAAAACAAACACAGACTCGCATACGAGTGCACCCACAGGACGAGGGAGGTGCTCTGGCAAAGTTCGTTGACTGTTCGTTGGTTCAGGCTTTGCGCGGGTGGTTGGGTTGTGGTAAGCTTTCTTGTTGGGCCGTCTAGGCTGCAACATCGTAATATACTTGAGAATGCACAGGGAGGGGGTGCCCCCCAATCAGAATCTGGCAAAAGTCACGAACTGCATGGCGTGTTATTAGAACACAAACAATGTCGCAAATACTTGGAAAGAATAGTAACAACAGATACAATAACATGCACCCGTCGAGTGTCAAAAGTTTCTTACAACACACAACAAAATAATGCAGTTTTTCTAATTACCTTAAGCACAACCCCTGGATCCTGGACTCTTTAAATATTTAGACCTAAGCTATTTTACAATATATCTGTAGAAATTGAAAGAACTAAAAATTCAATACACATACATACATATCTACAAAATTAAGCACAATATTCAAATTTTACAACGAGCTTTACCTAGATTCAAGGAACTACCTACACGTTATGTGTCCCGCTAAAGGCGTTTTACAATAGCTCTTTTAATCTTGGAAGTCCACTACATGCACCCTTTTGTTGTAACAGACGGTTTCATTGTGTTCTTTCGGAAATGAAGTGTAATCTTGAAGAACCGAATAGTTAAAATATTCGACTAAGTAGTACGTGCTAAATGCACTTGAAACGATTAAGCCGACACATGGCTGATTAATAGAGGTTAAGAATCGGGAAGGAAAAATCTCTTTAAGCTCGCACTGCTGACAATAATGCTTGAAATATTTAGCCAAAAGCCTAATTGGATTAGGCCACAGTAAGAAGCTAAAAAAACTTTATCGATAATGACAAAACGATTACAAGCAAACACCTGTTTCACAAAGCATTTTGTCACACTCGATATGCGAAGCACACACACACAGGTACAACTGTTTGTTGGTACGTGCATGAAAGCAGGTGCCAAATGTCATAAATGTTTGTATGCATGCATGCGTGTTTTGCACAAAAAAAAAAAAAAATTACCCGCTCGCAAAACAACACGCAAAACGGTGGCAGTAGTAAATTTTCATTTACAAGCCCAACACCGACACCGCCTGCCTTTAATGAAATTATGTGTATGCGCTGGCAACGCCAACGCAAATGCAAGTGGGAGAGCGCGCAAGTGAGAGAGCGGCCAGCAAGAGAGCGTTGCACACGAATCAGCTGAGAGAGCACGCAGTAATTGTTACTGTGGTCGTTGTTATAGCTTATAGTAGGGTAGTATATCAAACTGCGATACACAAATGTGGGTTGCCTTAGAGATGGGCACGAAATGAACTGTGAAAAACACGCAAATTAAATTATATGCATTAATGATAAATATATAAAAATTAATGTATGTACATATATAACTATTTTTTGAATGCTCTAAGAGGACCGATTGGATAGATTTCTTAACATGTTGAATGAAGCCAAACAAGGCTATGGGTGAGCTAAAATGCAATAATTTTGCAAAACATTAATCCTATAATTATGTCTTACAATAATAAAAAGATCGCTGCAGCTTACAAAATGCAAGAAAATCTGACAATGTTATTTTTAGTGAGTCTATCTATCACATTGAATAGCTTGTTAACAGAAAAGTATGACCATTTTCAGGTTTGGCATTTGAAAACGAATGATATTATCATTAAAATCTCCCAACCAGGTGCAGAAATTGAATGCTTTTTCGATCAAATAAGAAAACATAACCGTAAATGTATAGAATCGCGTGAAAGGTATTTATATTTTTAATAGGAAATGTTTAATTATAATTAAAATTTGCACAATGCTTTTTCTACTGTATCAACTTGAATCAAAACAATCACGCGTGTGCAGGCAGGGCCAGGATGGATCACGAGCAAAACCACCGCCCACGCCCCTGGTCTAGATGCCGGCGGTCGGTGCGCTCCACAGTGGGCTTTTGTTGTTATTGTTTTCGTTACTGTTGTTGCTGAAACTTTTGCCCAACCACCCAGCTGCACATTTTCAAATGTTGTTGAACTGTTGGGTTTTGTATGCGGCATGCCGGCTTTAGGGTACAACAAGAGCAACAACTTTTTTCGGTTTTGTTCTTTTACTACATTTTATAGGGCCTTTGTTGGTTGTACATTTAATTGCAAACATGACACACACACATACATTGCCTATAGATAAGGCAAAACTATTGTATTGGTACGACGCTCTCGTGTTTGTTGTTGCTCGTGTAGAGTAGTGGGTGGTTGGTTAACTGGTGAGTAATCATAATGAGCATAAACTGCGTTTATGGCTGTGTGTGTGGCGGCGGTCTTTGCCACTATCATTTGATTTGCAGCCTATCTGTGTATCTCTGTATGTGTGCGGCATTGTTGTTGGCTGAGCATAAAAACTGATTGGAAATGCAATTTGACGCTGGGGCGGCTACAAAAGTCGCCGTCGCTATAGTGTTGGGAAAAATAATACAAAAAGGGCGGCAGGCAGGCTGCGAGATTTATTGATTGTCGTTATACTCAACACACACACACATAGACATTTACACACACACACACACACACACACACACACACACACATACATGAGTACATGCAATGAAGCGAAGTTGCGGTTTTGAAGTTGGGAGCTGAGGAAACTAAAAATAATTATGGCTGTGTGGCAGTGCTTTGAACAGCACGCCACGACAATGGAACCTGCAATCTTTTATGCTCTATTAATGTTGGGGTATTATTAAGCCGTCATAATATTGGCAACACCATAAAAAGGTTGCGGGGCGTGGCAAGCAACCGCATCTGTACGAATAATATACATGTTCTTTATAACTAACATTTATAATAGCTGATGGAAATCATGCATTTATTTACTCGCTAACATTTTATTTTATTCAATGCAGATCAGCATTCTAAGAAACAAATTTTGCGAACCAATTCTTATACTATAATGATATCTTTAATTAAAAGTTGTAAGAGAGTTTCAAAAGAATTCCAATAACTTTTGACACCCATCATGAAACATAACGATATGGATAGGTCTATCTCTCTAACTTGGTAGGTATACGTTTTAGAGTCCAGATACATCCCCTACCCTTCATAAATTTGAAGGAAGATATTTGTGAATCCATTTATTTAAAATATAATGTTTTTCAGACTTAAATACTTCAAGATATTTAATACATATACTACTACTATAATACTAACAGAATTCATAAAATAATGAAATGAAATATAAATTATTCATAAGTGTGGATTGCACTTGTTTTCCTTTTGAAAACATTTAACAATATTATTAATTATTTAAGACCTGGGGGTCAGACATTCAAATAATTTGCACCCAAATGTTTTCGATTGAAGTGGTTCCTTTTTGCTTTGTATGGAAAGCTATTGCCTTGAATTAAAATCATTGTATAAGTAGACTCGTATTTGTGCGAAATAATTCCCTGATTGACTATAGCTTATCATTTTTCGATGCCGGAAATGAAACAATGATTGATAGTTATGTACGTATGTACTATATGTATGCACATATTTAATAGAGCATTCAATGTGCAATCTTCTTCAAGGATAGTGGTCGCTTCTAGCTTTTGTTTTGGATTTTGTTGCCATTGTCGTTCTGTGCAGGCCGTTAAAGTTTACTGGCATGAGTAATCAGCCAAATGGAGCGCAATAAAATGGCAAAGCGGCAAATCTATCAGACCAGGCCACATTAACATCAACATAGTTGACTTGCCAACCCCCGAACCCTCCAGACATGCAATACTCTTGTTGTTGTTGCTGATGGGGGGTGGCCAAAATGAAATGAAGCGCGGGCCATGCTCATGTTTATTAACGTGCCACACAGCCTGTCAGTATGCCTTCCTTCATACAAGTACATACATATACTCGTGTGTATAAATGTATGTGCAAGTGTGTGGGTGTCATTAAGCCGCTTGATAAAAAAGGCCCAGCAACAGTTCATTATGGACAGCTTATTGACAACCCTTTTCTCTTGTTGCTGTTGTTGTTGTGTCCATGTTGCTGTTGAACTGCGGGTGATTTGCATATGACAAGCCGAGACGCATTTGCCGTTGTTGCTACACTTTCGAAAAAGTAAAATATGGGGAAGAAAAAATGCAACTGGCTACACTTGTTTTGTATTGCATATACTAGCTGTTGTTTTTGTTGTTCTTCGTCTCAGCCCACACGGGTCTGCTCAATTTTTTCTTTTTTTTTTTTTTTTGTTGTTTGTATTTTTGAGTGCATTTCCATAAGCATTCGTTGCGTTTTGGCAACCACGCCCAGTTGGTAAAAAGTGTAGTAGACATTATGTACTTGGGTAGTAGGTAGCAGAGCCTGAAAAAGTAGCAGAAAAAGTTGCTTACACGACAAGCGACAGCGACAGCAACAGCAACAACAACAAGAAGAACAAAGATGCCAGCAACTACAACAACAACCAAAACCACAACAACAAAGATGGTGTTGACGATGCTGGTGTTGCTTGCTGCCTGTCGATAGCTAAGATGTTGATCTTGCAACGACGATGGCTGCCAACAACAAAACCAAAAACAACAACAACAATGGCCAGAGGCAGCCTGGGCATAAAAACTTGTTTTGCCTGTGTAAGGGAGTTTGGTATGGTTTGGTTTGTTGGTGTAGTTGTTGTTGTTTTACTTTTTTTTGTGTCGTTGTTGCTGTATTAGTGCATTGTCTCTCGTTTTGTTTCAGGTTTCAGGCGCAATGCCTGTCAAGAACAGCAGCAGCAACAACAACAACAACGACAGCAACTGCGTCCATAAAAAGCTCGTAGGAGTCAAATGCAATGGAAGATGTGTCAAAAGTGTTGAAACTTGTACGAGTATGTGTGTGTTTGTGAGTGAGTGTGTACGTGTACGTGTATGTGGGCGAGACATCTACGTGCAGTTAACGGTTAATGCAAACGAAGACAACGCATATGGCTTGGACGGACAGTCAAACAGTCAGACTTCAAATGCAGACCTGAAGACAGAGCCCAAATAAGGCAGTCAGCACGTACGCAACGAACAACATGAACAAGCAGCAGCGGCAACAACAACAACAACAATTGCAGCCAAAAGCGGTTAAAGCGTTGTTTGTTTTTGGTCAAAAAACGCGAACAAGAGACAAAAGCGGTTGCATTATGAAGAGTGGTACAGCATTTTACAGCTATATTGAACTTTTTTTTTATAGCGTTCATGGCAAATAAATTAAAAAGGCTTGCCACCCAACACCCCCCACACACACAGGATACTTGCATAGTGCGGCATTTGCTACTACGCTCGCACACACACACACACACACACGCACACACATACAAATGCATGTAGACACTTAATTCCCACACACAAGCACACACTTCAAGCAAGTCAAGAATATCGTTTTTCTTTGGTTGTTGGCAACAACTGTGCCAAAAATATGCAAATTACCATTTTGTAAATTATATTTATGCCGCGATTTTTACACGAAACACTTAAACACGCGCGAAATGAGCGTTAAATATAAAATTCATTAAAATTGCAATTGATTTTTCAGTAGAAAATTGCTTATGAAAATTCTGATGTGCAAAATTTCTTTTTCACAAATACACACACATAGATAAGCTAAGCACAAACACACACACATATACGAGCACACGCGGAGAGGCCGAAAAAACAAGTAAGCAGCCAAATAGGAAAAAAAGTTGTTGGAGCCGCTGCTGCTGCTTGCTGCCTGCTGAAGATGGCGACGCGATGTTGTGAGCGAAATAGCGAGCGAGCGGGCATACGAGCCGACAACGACCGCAAGTCAAAGCGTATTGAAACATGGCTCCAGCTCCAGAGCTCTAAAAAGTCCTCGCAGTTGCCGCTACACTTATGCCCCGGTGCATCAAGTTTCGAGGCAGTGTTGTTGTTCAAAATTGTTCAAAAAAGGCTAGAAATAGCTATTAAAAGACAAATATACAGGAATCTGAATATATTTTAAAGATTTACAAGCGTTCATTCATATTTTACGAATGGTTTTGCTGACACAATATTAGTATTACATTATACAATTAGATTAAACTGCCAAGGGTAGTAGGGAACAATTTTAATAATGAGCAATAATAAATAATACATTTGAAAACAATATTAATTTAAACTCTTTGATCGATTTAAAGCGTTCACTTATATTTTACGAATAGATTTGTTTATACAATATTATTATTATATTATACAACTAGATTAAACTGCCAAGGGTAGTAGGGATACATTTTAATAATGGGCAATCATAATTTTGAAAATAATACTAATGTAAGATTTAAACTCGTTGGTTGCATGAAGAACGCAACAAAAGAGAAATAAAATCAATTAGAGGCTCAATTAATTTAAGAAAATATAAAAAATTAAAAATGTTCTTTTGGATGCATTCACAAATTAAAACACGTGTTGCATTGAGGTAAAAAGTTGATTCGCAGCTTACTTTGAAAGGGAAAACATTTTCAGTTTCATAATATAATTAAGTCGGAGTTGCAATCATTTAACTAATGAAAATAATATTATTTCTACAACATGATATTTAAAATAATTAAAATGGTTTGCAAGTCTCTTTGAAGGAGATTTACCTTGCAATTTAAAATTTTTTCAGCCATCGGCAATAATAGCTGGCGGGAAAAGAGCTAAATTGGTAGCACTGATTGAGAGGCAGCGAGCAGGAGAGTGCGAGAGCGTACGAGCAAGGTAGTCTGAAGAGAGGAAGCTCCAACTTGCCACACATTATGCGCAAATGCCTGCCTGAGTTTTGCTTTATTACTACTATGCTCGATTTTTGCGGCAAGCAACCAATTTGTTGCAATTGAAACAATTCCACGGCAATTTGTAGCTACTGGCAAATTAGTTAATAAATGGAAAAAACATGAAGCCACCATCTGCCCCATGCTTTCTCCCTGAGGCAAGGCGAATAAGTAACTTTCGTGGTCGCTGTGGTCGTCTCCAGTGCGAGCGCCAATGAGCGTAAAAATGCAGCTATTTTATGTTTGTTATACATTTGGTTGCACAGTGGGACCAACAAATGTAGTAAGTAGTAAGAGCGTGGAAATTGAGTTCAGGCAGAAAAGTCCTTGACGTTGTGTTCCTCCACAAATTCCTCAGTTTCTTGTAGACCAAGAGCAAACTGTTTTCTCTTACTCCCTAATCGACACACAACTGATTTGCAACCTGCTAGTTTTACTTTTTGTATTAAAATCATTAATCTTCAATGAAATCCTAATTAATGTGTTAAAAAATGTCAGTTATTCCAATAACTATTATACTTTTCATATGTCAAAGGGCTAATAATAAATTCGCTTTCCAAGACCATAGTGTAGTTGGTGATTTGAAGAACCTGAAACCACAGTAAAACTGAGTTGGACACACGATATTTTGGGAAACTGCTTTCGAAACTTATAGTCCCACAGTGGCTACAAAAAGACACACAAATACAACCCACACACTCACATGCAGGCCGATAACCGAGTCAACCACTTTGCTTGCTGCATGAAGCCAATAAGAGCCTGAGAGAAAGAGAAGAGAGAGTTACCAAAACTTCAAAACGGCTTAAAAACTTCGTGCGCAGTTGTCACGCGCTCTCGCTCCCGTACTCTCACAGTGAGAATGTCATTGTCGCTTCCCCTGCTCCAACAACAAACAATTCTAACACTTCATTGGAGCAGTCTCGTTGTTGTTGTTGTTGTTGCTTAAGTTGCGATGCGACGACAAGCCATTTGATTTCCCACACAAATCTCCACCGAGCATTGGCATTGAGTGAGCGAGAGCAGCTCAGCTTATTATGGCAAGTGAGTTATGAACCTCTATATGTGTGTGCGTTAGAGTGTAAATGTGTGTGTGTGTGTGTGTGTGTACACTGCGCTTTCTATTGATTTATATGAGTTTTATGGCGCAATCTGTGCGTGTTAAAACAAAAACAACAGCTCATGGCTCAGTAGATGGCGTTGACCGAATGAACGACAATTTAAACGGAGATTGAATTTTTAGAGTCAAGCGACACTACAAAATTGTAATAAGATACTTATTATTAATTGGCAAATGGGGAGCTTTGTTAACAACTTAACAGACAATAAATTATGCAAAAAGGTAAAACGAAAAAACACAACAAAAAATGGCAAACCAGTGTTGCCGCACATGCTATTGTCTGGAAAAGTCGCAGCACGCGTCAGCATATGCGACCAAGCGTGACGCGACCGCAGACAAGACACGTGTTAAATTATTAATTACATAAGCCAGCAGCTGCATGCGTTTTTCTTAAGGAAACAAAAAGGAGAAAAGACAATTTCCTGTGCCACAGGCAGATGCGTCTCATTTTCAATAGGGCATGTAGCCGATGCCGACCAACAAACAGCTGGCAACCCTTAGAGCAACCAAATGACAGATGGCGAAGCCAGCGCCGACGCCGACGTTGGCAGCAGGATTCGGCATCAAAACAAAAACATTTGTAGAGTTTATGCGTGGGTGTAGAGTTTATAAGCCGCTTAAAAACTAATCACGTTAATTCAATTTATGCAAATACAAACCTTGTTAGAGAGCGTGTCGATTAGTATTTTGAATTTCCACAAAGCTGTTGCTGTTTTTGTTGTTGGGTGAAAAGCACTCTGGGAAATGAGCGCGACGAAAGTTGACACACAGACACAAAAGTAAACAATTGTAAAATTGTACCAAGGTATTAATTGTTGTTGCTGTCGCCGTTGATGAGTTTCTCGTTTTTTATGACATTTTCTACAAACATTGTTGGCGGCGGCACACGCGGGGCCAAGCAACCAAACACACACATACCGAGATACAATATCTAAACTCTTGTCAACGCTTTTTTACGAGTTCAACACGCGCGTACACAACAGGCTGGCAGACAGACAGACAGTCAGACTGATAGACAGACTTACACAAAAGTAAAACATAAAACCCAAAATTAATTTGTGCAGTCAAAATGAAAAAAAGTTGTTAAGCTCCGAGCTGCTTACGATGTTTGTGTGCCAGCGGTTGTTGTTGTGGCTGGTTTTTAATGTTGAAGCTGGCCGCCATTTTCTTAACACTGCCACTCACAATTTTGTTAATAATATTTTCATGCTACCGCTAGCAGATTTATTTGATAAATATATATATTGTTATATATATATATATGCTGATAATGCATTTAGTTGTGCAATAGCATTTTATTTTCATTTGAATATATTTTATAATTTATTGCGTTTTTTACTATCATGTTAACTTCGAAGAATTAGACACAGCGCGGCAACCTTAACTCAACCGCAACTTTTTTTTTTTTTTTTTTTTTTTTTTGGGTTTAAGTTACCACGATGCCCTTGGGTATTGTGGAATTATTTGGCCGCCCACTTATTGGTGAAGTGGAAATTGCCACACTAGATAAATGTAGGATGTTGCTTGAAATTACAGTTTGACTTTTGTGTCATTTATGAAGTTTACTATTGCGTTATATTCTTGAACCGCCTCATGCTTAAAGAAAGAGTGCAGATTGTTATATTTGGTTAGCGATGGGACGCGTTGTCGATTTGTATTATGTTTTGGACATTCAAATATGATGTGTGATGCGCTATCGGGAACGCCGCAGCTGTTACATTTGTTATCGTCGATAACATGCATTTTTGAAAGAGTGACTTTATCGAATGTGTATCCACTAAGCAGTCTATTAATTAGTTTTGTATTGTTTGCGTTAAAATTGCAGCTCTTATTTTGGAACCACGGTTTTCCAAGCGTGGTCGGAAAAAGTGCGCAGTATGCTCTGTTTTTCTCTGCCACGAATCTGGCGTACTCTAGTTCCCATTCGTCATGGATTAGACTGTACATGGTACGCACTGCATCCTTTAAGCTCCATTTTAGCACCATGAAGGTGCCGTCTGTTGTTGCTCTTTTGGCTGCCGTGTCCACCGCGGAATTTTGGGGAATACCCACATGTCCCGGTATGAAATGTAACTCTACAGCTAAAACACTGGAACAGTTATTAATTTTTCTTTTAATGTTGTTTGCTATGGAATTGTTAAGCGAATGATTTATTAGTGTTTGCACGCTGCCTCGGCTGTCCGTTAAAATTGCCACATGGGAAATTCTCAACCAGATTGCATGATCAACTGCCTTTTCAATTGCAATAAGCTCTGAGGAGAGAGACGAGAGGATTTTGTTTGTATAGAAACTATCTACAAACCCTGATTCTTCCTGCAAAAAAGCAGAGCTTGAGTGGCTGGAGGTGACCGATCCGTCGGTAAAATATAGCTTAAAGCCTCTGCTTCTCAGACTGGAGGCTTTCTCATTAAAAATCAGGCGCATGGTTGAATTATCCATGGACTGCTTGTTTCTTGCTGAGCCCTTCAAAAAATCCGTGTCTCCTTTCATTTTTGCGCATTTGAGAGGTATTAGAGGAATCTCTTCAATGTGGTCTAGTATGTTAGCAAACCTCCTGTAAACCCTCGCATAACTAGTGTTTATCGTGCTGGTGGATGACAGCAAATCGCAGACTGGTAAATTGAAAGCAAATGCTTTTGCCAATTCTTTGGCTGTGAGGAATAAAATCCTGAAATCCGGTGGCATCTCTGCTGCCATGTGGTAGATGATTTGAATGGGGGTACATTTTATTAGTCCTAACGCTTTTCTCAGGTGCATATTGGTATGGCTTTTGACCTTAGCTAGGGCTGTCTTGGATAGGCTGCTAAAAGAGGAGCACGCGTATTCCAGCCTGCTCCTGACGAAAGCCTTGTGCAACAAGATTCCTTGCCTAGGACTGACACCGTATTGACAGCCGCTAAAGAGCCTGATGAACGCACATGATTTATTGGCCTCTGAGATAGCCTGACTAATATGGGTGCATGCCGAGTTATTTGCTGTTATGTTCCTGCCTAAATAGCTGATTTGTGCAACTTCCTTAATGTGGAAACCTTGGCTTACCAAATTTAGTTGTCTTCTGCGTGAGCTGAAGTGAATGACTTTGGATTTGGCTGGATTAAAAGATAAGTTGAGCCTGCTGCATTCTCTTTCAAATTTTTCTATTCTTTCACTTAGCGTTAAAACGGCTAAATCAAACTTCTTGTGAAAACAGATCAGAAAGAAATCATCTGCATATTGAAAAAGCAGACAGTTCGAATTGTTTATGGTGTGTAACTTGGCTGTGTAAATGTTGAAAAGAGTGGGACTTAAGCAGCTACCTTGGCAAACTCCTCTATTTATTTCAGCTTTGCTCGACCCCTTTACCAGATATCTGCGTCGGAGGAAATCAGTTATCCACCTTACCTGGTGTGGATCAAACTCCACGGCACGAAGCTGGTGGTCTAAGGTTTCAATATCCACACAGTCAAAAGCCTTTTTTAGATCTAGACATGCTGCCACAACTTGGAAACCCTCAGTCTTAAGGTATTGGATCTTGTTAATTAGATCGTTTATGCATAGAGCTGTCGATCTTCCTTTCCTGAAAGCATATGATCTTTCCGGTAGCAGGTCGCGACTGGCAATATGTTCGTCGAATTTCATTTTGATTAGACCCTCTACTGTTTTTAACAGAACACTAAGCAGGCAGATTGGTCTGTGGTTACAAACGAGGTCAGAGTTTGAGCCCTTTTTTGGTACCGGCACCAGCCTGATCTGTCTCCAGGATTCTGGGAAGACTCCAGCCCGCCAAATGTCGTTTATCATATTAAAAAGTTGATTCTTCTTAGGGTTCGGTAATGTCTGCAGCATCCTATACGAGATGCCATCGAGCCCACATGCCGAATCTGGATTTCTCGCATTCAACACTGACATAAAATCCTCAAAGTTAAACAAAATGGGGACCCCTTCCTGGACCAATGATGTCGCCATACGTGGACAACTGAATGTTGTGGTTGGCGTGTTCTTTACTATCATAAGGAACTCCTCGTCCTCTGCTTTTGACCAGGTGTTAGCTGTCCTTTTCATTCTTTTATAAAGTTTTAAATGTCTTGTTCCATTCCACAGTGTGGGAGCTGTCGTCATTTCGTCAATATACTGCCTAAAATTAGCTCTGCGACAGTTTTTTATTT
Organism: Scaptodrosophila lebanonensis; assembly: GCF_003285725.1. Taxonomy (NCBI): domain Eukaryota; kingdom Metazoa; phylum Arthropoda; class Insecta; order Diptera; family Drosophilidae; genus Scaptodrosophila; species Scaptodrosophila lebanonensis. The sequence continues at coordinate 1,166,341 of NW_022060529.1, forward strand.
GGTTTTGCAGCTTTGCTTCTGCTACCATGAGTAGCTCCGCATCTTCCAGCTTTTTGGTGAAATAGAACTTTTTCCTGCAGGCATTTCTAAGGCGAAACAGCTTGTCAACTTCCTCGTTCCACCATCTCTTGGGTACATATTTGTTTTTGCTTGATACCGTAATTGTATTGGTTTTTGTGATAAGGCGAACATTGCCATTGAGTGAATCCAGGTTTGAAAAGTCACTATTAGCGAAAACTCTCGCAATCCTATTATGAAGTACCTTTTTGTGACTTGTATTCGCGCAGAATTGGACCAAGTCTATTAAGACTGGAAAATGGTTGCTGTTTGTTAGTTTGCTGCTTTGAGCCTGCCATCTATATTGAATACTACTCGTATTGCAGAAAGTCAGATCCAGCACCGAGCTTTGACCTGGGCAACGAGAAAACGTAGGGGAGCTGTCGTTCATACATACAAAGCCCGAGTTAGCTGCCGCCCGTTCCAAGCCATGTCCTTTGCCGTCGCTACTGGAGCTGCCCCATGTTGTGGATTTGGCATTAAAATCCCCACATATTAGTGAAGCAATGCTCAATGATGCCGCATACTCGAAAATTTCTTTTGCCCCCTTTTTCAGGATAGACACTGATAATGAGGGGGCCGCATAGATACCGTAAAGGCACAAATTTCTCTTTAGATTTAGGGTCTGAATGCCCATACATTCCATGTCGTTTTTAATCTTTAGGATTTTGAATTTGATTCCCCTTCTTATGTACATCCCTACTCCACCGTATCCGTCTTCCCTTGGCTTTCCATAAAAGTTAAAGTCAGGAATTCCACACTCTGAATTGTCTTTCACCCATATTTCCGACAGAATGGCGATGTCTATGTTGTTGTTTAGGAGGAACATGTGAAGAATTTGTTTGTTGTTGTTGAAAGTCAGGCTTTGGATGTTGAATTGGAGGATTCTCATATTGTTGCTGTGCTTGTCAAGGCCGAGGCGATGCAAATTTGATTTGCATCTAGCTCCGCATTAGCAGCATTTATGAGATCCCTGATTTCCTCCCAGAACTGTAGAGATGGGCCCGCTCCGCTATTTGGGTCCGTTATGAAGTTAGATATTTTCTTTTCCACTATATTAAGTTTTTCTTGGGCTAAAGACACTTTGGTGGTACCAACTTCAAGCACCTCCGCTCTGTGAGCGGTATCTGCCAAGTTATGACTAGTTGTATTGCCGTATCTGGACGGCTTGGGCTTGGATGTTTCCCCGAGAGCTCTGCCTGGAAGCCTAGCTACCCTGGCATATGGTGCAATGGGATGCACCTCCTTCGCCACTTCGTGGCTGCTGTACTCGCGCTTTCCTGAGCTATTATTTAGCCTTCTTAAAAAAGGGAATTCTGACTGATCTCTTAGATCAGGCACCGTCCTCTTAAAGAGAGACGGATGAGTCTTCTTAATTTCTGCTCGGGACATATTCTCCAAGGCCATACACTTTTGAATAGCGAATTCCTTTTGTCTGGCTGCACAATGGGGTGATGTTGCCATATGGCCTTCTTTGCAATTGGCACAAGCAATATCAGTGCAAATGTCCTTTCTCTCATGTTCTTTTCCGCACTTATAGCACCGTGCACTCCCCTTGCAGTGCTTGGCCATATGGCCAAAACGTAAGCAACGGAAGCATTGTTTGAAGTGTATAAACGGTTGTACCGCCACCTTTGTATATAGAAATTTTATTTCTTTTGGCACCTGGTGTCCCTTAAACCAGATCTTTACTCTGGAGGTAGGGACCAAGTCCCCTGTGTCCCTTGATTTTTTGAAAATTCTCTCCACCTGCATTATGGGAATGTCCGCCGACAGGAGTTCCATCATGTGGTCGGTTGACATATACGTGGGAATGTTAAAAATAATCCCAGCCTTTCTAGTGAAATGCTTAAAAATGTTGGCCTCGAAGCCGTGAACAGCGAGAGCTTCCAATGAGGCCAGGTCATTGGCGCTTTGCGCCGACACACAAGTGACCTTACACCTGCCATGCCCTATCCTGCTTACTTCTTCTATGCCACTGATTTTTAGCGAAGAGAGCAGCTCGATTAACTCGAATTGGTTAATCGCTTTGCGTACTCCCATTTCGCTAGCCTTGTCCACATAAACAATAAAAGGACCCTTGTGGTCCCCGTCATACTGCATGGCAACCACAATTTCCTTGTCGACCACACTTTTGCTTCCCGCATTTATTTCATCAGAAGTGGTAGAAATCTTGGAATTTTTCGACTTACATGAAAGTCCGTCCTTGTCAACTTTTACGTCATTTACCGCAGTTGCCTGTTTACCAACACTTGTATTTGGCGCGCTTTTGGTTGGGCCGCATTTGGCTGGCGCGTCGTTCTTTCCCTCTTTAGTTCTGCGAACTGATGGTGCTTCTTCCTTTTTGGGCACCTCGTTAGGGTTGGCGCGGCGACTGGTGGTCCCAAAAGCCCCGGTGGTGCATACTTGTCCTATCGGACGACCAGCTTTACTCCTGCCTGCCATAAAGCCTCGAAGTGCACGTTTCTGCACGAATGCTGCGTTTCTGTTGAAATCGAATCCTTTAATTAGTTTAAAAGTTGCAAATCAATAAGTAATGTGCTGTAGCACATTAAAACCGAAAAAAGTTGCTGATAAATTCAAATTCCACGAACTGCCCGTTAGCAGAAAAACGAAAAAACTTGAACACTGATACCCGACCGCGATGTTGTCTCCTCAGAAACCTAAAAGCAACGCAACCGCAACTTAAGACAACAATAATCCGACTAAACGATGACGGATTGTTGACGTTGTACCGATATTTCGATAGCTTCGATATATGCGCCAGACAATCGATGCGAATACAAAAACTGCGACTATCTATCCAATATGTTGGTATTATTCTACGGAATTTATCAAACGCTATTTTTGAATTATTGTATATTATTATACAGACAACTGCCAACTGTATTTGTTATATTTTAAAATATTTTCAAAAATTTAAAATTATTTTACTTGTTAAGTTCTTTAAATGTGCTAACACCGCAAAGTTTGTTAAATACTATTCTCGATATATAAATATTTCAAATAAAATCTAAACGCTACAGGAGCATGACACTATTTACTGCAAATGATCGTTTTTATTAAATCAAGAGTAAAGAAATTAATCTTCATTGAAAATTAACGAAATCACTCCTCAAAATGTAGAGGTAGAGCCCACAAGGGCTGGTATAGATACCAATACGTTATAGCCAAACGTGTTGAAATCTTTCCACACAGATACCCTGTTTTTTCTGAATTTGTTTAGAAATATTAAAACAAAATAAAACATTTATCTTGGCGGTCCTGCTCTACCCAATTGCCATATGGGAGTATACTAAAAAGGCGTTTCATTGTTGTATGCAATTTTAGGCAGTGGCGATCTGGGCACACCGATAATATGGCCGCCCTAATAAGTTATCTGCTGGTATCGACTTGCTATCGACCGCCATTCGATAACTAAACCTTAAGTATTTGTTAATTTTGCTGCGCGTAATTAACCAAATGAATTGCGTTTGCAAGCAACAACAATTTAGCATCTAATTGCGCGTGTGCCTAATAAATTGTAAATATAAAATGTTCGTCGGTTTTTAGTTACTTATTATTTTGTGTCCGTTTGTGTTTGCGTACTCGTCGTGCGTGTTTATTAGAAAATTCCCATATAGTGTGCGGCATTTTTGCTTAATCTTTTCTGCGACAGTTAAAGTAAGCAGAGGCATCAATAGTTTAAATAATTGAACTCTTTAGACAATGTTGCTAGAAATGTGCAGAAAATGGCAAACAATTAATTAATGCGACAGTGTCGGTGGCGATTGCAAACAAAAATGCAAATGCTGATGATGGAGAGAAAAAACAGGTTGTCGCTGCTACGCTTTGGTATTTGTTGGTTCTCTCCGACTGGCTGTTCTGGTTGCGGCCTAGCCTTTAACTATTTGGCTAGCTGGTCAATGCACGACGATAATGATAATTAAAGTAAAGTGTAAAACCTTTCTCGCTCTGTTACTATACGCGCCGATTAAATTCAGTTGTTTTGCCATTACTTAACTTTTCTTTGACCATTGATTTACTTTCTGCCCATACAGAGGGCGTTACTTTTTTATTGGTATAGTTGCTGTTGTTGTTGCTATGAATCATGGCTGTGAAACGTTTGTAACTACATACTTGCATAGTTATGTTGGTGCTTGTAGGCTCGGCCAAGGAGCAAGCAACAACAACCACCTGTGGCACAATGTTGTTGTGCCAAATGTCAGGGTTGACAGCTATGCCGCAAATTAAATTAATAAATAAACAATAACCATATTTCTCATTAATTCGCACACATTTTTTGTGTACTGTATATTTAATTATTAACTATGTTACTTAATACGTTTTCTTTGCAGTTTTTTTTCAAAAATTTATTTTGTGATATTTTGGCATGTATTTACATTCTTAAATATTGTTATAAAATACATAATAATTCACTATATTCACACCATTACAATAAACAACTCAAATTATTATAAATACATACATAAACTGTGACAACGCCTCCGTCCAAATGCAGAAAATGCCTTCGCAAATTTTAAACGATGGCAGCGGTGCCGGCGGGGCCGCCAGTGCATTAAATAATGCCGCCTCCCTATTGACGTCCTCACCCAACAGCATTACAGTGAAGACGGCCTACAATGGCCAAATCATTATTACCACCATTAATAAAAATATATCCTACGAGGAACTGTGCTATGAAATACGCAACATTTGCAGATTTCCCGTGGATCAGGTAAGTCCACTGATACTCCAAATTCTATATACATAGTATTGTTGAACTTTTGTCACATCATGTGTTTTCTTATTCCCCTCCAGCCATTTACCATCAAGTGGGTGGACGAGGAGAACGATCCATGCACCATTTCCACGAGCATGGAACTGGATGAGGCCATACGACTATATGAGACGAACTACGACACCCAGTTGGTCATACATGGTGAGTCAGCAGAGCCTGCTTATCGAGTTGTTTGCTTATTATTTGTACGCTTTATTCAATATTTACGCTGCAATGCGATAAGAGCGCTCTCCGGTTATATCTAAAGTTTTTTAAGCATAAGTAGACAAATGAAAATATGTGCATGTATGTACACATATGAATATATTGGTCTTTTGCGTGACCCACTTGGTACCTATTAGCTTTTCGTGCCATTACTTAGAATGGATACATTTTAATACGAATTTAATTCTTACAACTCACGGCTCTGTTTCCGATTTTATATTCGTGTCATCCTCTCCAATTCTAATTGGCTATATTTGAGATAATTTAAATGAAAACCAAGGTAAGGCCGCACCTTATTATAAAGATCAATAAATTGTGATAAGGTGCGTCCCAAAATAAAAACGCCCGACTTAATACAAAATTCTGCACGATATAGCAGTATATAGACCGTTGGCCGGCATATCTTTCAGAATGGCTTCAAGGCTTCGACGTCCTTATACCCTTTTCTGTTTATTGACAAATGTAGAATTCCAAAAGGTAATAGTCATATAGAGGCAAGTTAGTTGAATATGGACAGTAATTTATCATTAAGATTCGATTTTGAGTAAAAAAAAAAGCAAGGCACCCAATTGCTTGGTTAAAATGTGCAGAATAGTCCATTTGGAGATTTTTCTTCTACTCTGTAATGATTATGTGTCCGAATGCTAAGTTTTGTCAGGTTAGGTATATTTTCAAGGAAGTTAAAGTTATAAATTTAAGCTTTTCCACTTGTTTTCATTTCCATTAATTTCATCACTGATTTTGGCGGTTTTCTTTTAGGAAGTCATTCAGTTTTTCTTAATCACGAATTTTAGCTTTCAAACAAGTGCAAGGATAAGCAATTATCGCCCGAAACTTGTTTCATTAATTTAAATATTTAACCGAGCTTAATATTTGCTCTTTGTTCGATCGTCATTTTTGTACCGATATCATAAACAAAATGTTACTTTGTGTGCGATAATCTGGCTTCTATGCATCATCAAATTTAGACCAGAGTTAGTTATAATTATTTTGGCATATAGTCAACATTTAACAAGAGAGAACGCTACAGTCGAGCAAGCCCGACAGTGAAATACTTTGTATTGTTGCAGTTGGTGGGGTTGTACTGGAGAGAATTTGTTTCGCTAATAACTTTTCTCAGAATTTACCGATTTGCATAAAACTAGTAACTAAAGATAACTGTACATAGATTGTGTGTGCAAAGTTTGGTTTATGTAGCTTTTGAAATGTGGACAGTATTGACGAAATTCTGTAGCGGGAGAAGTGGGGAAAATTCCAAAAAATAAAATAAACTTGTCATTTCTCGGACCTAGGAGAATCTGGATGCCAACTTTGGTTATTCTAGCTCTTATAGTTTCTGAGATCCTTGCGTTCATCCAGACGGACAGACGGACGGACAGACGGACGGACGGACGGGCATGACTAGATCGAATTCTCTCGTCATGCTGATTCAGAATATATTTTATGGGGTCGGACATGTTTCCTTCTGCCTGTTACATACTATGACCCTTTTTACCCTACGCGTACAGGGTATAAAAATGAATTTGTAAAATGTAGAATTTGTAAATAGCTCTTTGAATTTAAAAACTTTCCATAAGAGATTCTTACAGCGTCCATAAAATAAAGAACTCGACTCTCCATTTTGATAACTATCCTTATAAAATAACCACTTTTTATTTATCAATGAAAACTAGCCTCGGCACACTCACTTTTCGACCTTTTCGTCGTGTTCGTTAACTTGAAAGTGAAATTAATATAATATGTATTGCTCTTAAAGTTATCAAAACGGAAAAATTTAAAAGTTGAACTGTGTGTTTATTTATTTTATGGCTTCTCATCAAAAATACATTTTTGTTAACACAAATAAAAAGTATAAATGGCTCAAATTTCAGTTGAATTTTTTCCCTGTCTATTTAAATTAGGGCTCTACACTTTTATGGCTCTTATTTTCAGCAACACGGCGTACCATTTTTCCTGTACACCGTTGTTTATTTATTTTTTGAATGAGAGCATCGCACCCAAAACTATGTGGAACAAAGGCCCAAAAGTATGCTGTTATGCTCTGTTTTTCATGTAACTAAAAACTGGTTAAGGGCCAATCCTATTAGGCTGCTTTTGGATTTTGTTTTTGTGTTGCCCACCGCACTTTGCAATTTGATATATAGAATAATGTCGGAGGCCATGTACATTTTTTATTGGCACCCACAGTCATCCACCTTGGAACAAACAATTTTCAATTAAGGCCTAAACTATGTAGCCGTTTACATGTTTTTACAAAATAACTTTTTGAAATTTAATTGACTAACTGGCCAAAGTTGTGCTGCCAGAACAAAGTTATGCAACAGACCCAAACTATGCGACAGGTTAAAGGAATAAAAGCAAAACCTAATTGACTAACAGCTGCCTGCGGAAGTTAGTTGATGTGGTATTAAAAAAGCTATGGAAAGTTGGGTAAAGTAAGCAATGTAGAGTAAATAATTTCGATACTCAAGATATGCGTGTGTGTATAATTTCCTGCGCTAACGCTCTGCAGTGGTCTCATTATAGGCTGTTATAAGTATAGCTGTATGATTCGCATTAGAGTTGAATGTGAGCTAATAAATGGCATATACTCGTATCATACACATTTTACGAATAAGTATTAGATGACTTAAATATTAAACGTATTTCTTAATAAAGCCATAAACTATAGCGCAATTAAAAATACCAGGTACATTGAATTCCTGAATAATGTTGTCTTCTCACAGCCTATGGTCGGTCCTATGTTTGCAAAGAAAATACCAAGGGAGTCAAAAGTTTGGAATAAAAGTTACATGAGATATATGATGGCATTTGTAATTTGTTTAAAAAAATAAGTCATTTTTTAACCCTTTCACCTTTCCACATCTATCTACCCATTTAAGTAGCAGCTGTCACAGTTAGGCCCTACGTGGTGGGCTCTTTTATAACAAAGTCATCAGAAACAATTTTAAACAAACGTCTAAAGCTGTGCTTCATATTTTGTTTGTTGCTTGGCTCGCAGCTGTTGTTGCTAAAGTTCCTCAAACTATGCAACAGTTTTACATATTTTTTATTTAATTGACCATAGCTGGTGGCTGGTTGCAGCAGCAGATGCTTCTATAGTACTTGCCATTCTTTGACCCCAAAAATAAGTCACATGCTGCTATTTAAAGAGCAATTTTATGTACATTTAAGCCTGGTTAAACAATATGCTCGTGCTTTATTAGCTCAATAAACTGGGCTCTGCTCCCAGGCGAGTTACAAGCATAGCCAGAAGCTGGAGCACAACTGAGCTGCCATGTTAATAACATCAAATATTAATTAACTCGTGCAGGCATATTACACTTGCACCCACACACACACACATACACAGAATGTAGCATATTTATGCTTGTGTTTGTGTGTGTGTATGCTTATACGTCTTGTGGCGCCCATAAGTGTGCTGTGGTTTCTGTTTCTTACTCATTTCTTTAGGTTCTTGTTTTTTTTTTTGTGCTCTTTACTCATATTTGAGGAAGCCGGCAGGCAGCCTCGTTTATAATTCATTATAATTAAATTGTTTGCTGGCAGCAGTTAAGTTTGAAATTTAAATTGTTTGTGGTTTCAGTGTTTGTTATTTTTTGGTTGTTGTTTTTGTTTGAAATATTGTTTGTGTGTGCTTGCGTAAAAGCTTTCCACACACACACACAGGCTCGCCTACATACATATGTACATATGTAGATACGAACATGCATGTGTGCGGTCTGTTTAGTTAACTTTCTGTGCTTAATTATGCTTACCACAAAAGTTTGCCTGCAACGTTGGTCGTGGCCGTCGCCCCTTTTTTGTGGCTCTGCATTTTGAATTTTCGTAATGACAAAAAGATATTTCGACAGCAAAAATAAATTGCTAACGACAACAACAACTACAACAACGCCCCATTCTGCTACAACAACACTGCTGGTTTTGTTATTCTTCATGTTGTTGTTTGTCGTGTATTTTTTTGTGTATTTCGGCCACGTGTGAAAAAATGCGGCTTAAAATGTATTAAAAGCATATACTGTGTAGTTTGTCTGTGCATATGCATGTGTGTGAATGTGTGTGTGTGTGTGCCTTAGCGTGTGAATGTGTCTGTGTGTAAGTCAAGGTATTATATTACCGTTACCGCCATATCATATATACACACACACACACACCATCTGGAATATACCTTAAAAGCATTACACGGCACGTCTGTTGATGTTTTTCCTGCTTTGTGTGTGCGTATGTTTGTATAGTTATTGTTATTACCTTTGTTGAATGTATGCGTGTGCATGTGTGTGTGTGCGTGTGCGTTGAGGTTGCTGTTGATTAGTAAATAGCTCTATGTCTATATGCGTGTGTGCGTATGTGTGAGTTGCCTCGTTTTTATAAGCCCTTGTTGTTTTGGTTGCGTTGTGTTTTCGCTACCTTCCGGTTTCATCTCCGGCTAACAATGACGAGCTGAATGCCCCTTGCTCAACCCCTTCTAACCTCACTTCCTTTCTCCGGCGTACCGCAACTCGCCTTTCGCCGCTCACCCCTTGGGCTTCTCGTTATAATTTATGCGCCCAAGATATGGCAACTCTGGCCCACAGTCAACAGCAAAAAACTCATCGCATACGTGCCCGCAATTGTTTCAATTTCCCGCATAACTCATACGCCCAGGTTGCCCGGCAGTCTAGTCTGGTAGGTCCATAGTAACAGCATGAAGAGAACGAGAACGAGAGCGAGAGAGATGCGAGAAGCGAGAGAATTTCCCATAGCCGCTTTAAAAAACAGCTGTGCAGCATTGCCAGCAGTGAAGAGAGTACTCAGTCCAGTCAGTCCCTTTGCTTTAATGGGGCAATGTTGAAGCGACAAAGTCGACGCCAAGTTTGAAAAGAAAAAATTGAGCGCAAGTGCAGAGCAAATTAGAGTCTCGACTGTCAGCGTGCCTGCCTGCCTGCCTGCTTGCCGCCTGCGTCACCTGACATTGAACAGGGCGCATAATCCATGTGCATGCGTATGTGTTTGTGTACAAAAAATATCCCTAGCACAGCGAGCAGCCGTTGTCGACGTCGTTGTCGTCGTCGTCGTCGGACTGCTTCGTACACTCGCGCCGTAGCTTCTCGCCCGTAAGGAAGTGCTGTGCGGATAATTTTCGAAGTTACGCTTCAGTCGCTGTGTAACGCGTCGCGCGCAGCAAATTTACCCAAAATTATACACATACAGGCCATCAGAGCCAGTCAAATACATATATCTAGTATATCAGCTTTACTTCATATTGTATACTTATTCAACGGCTTCACGAAATTTTGCGGTTAGTTGATGTGGGCAGCGAAACGAACTAAAGAAAAAACCAGAGAAGAAAGTCGCAAGTGCCAAAAATTGCATATAATTATTCCCAACAAATTGTTGGCTTGCCAAATTAACAACAACAAAAGAGAAAAAGTGACGCGAAAGAAAAAAATCAATTGCCCCTGGGCAATGTAAAAACAAAAAAAAAAGAAAAGAAAAACAAAAAAATAAAGAAGGAAAGAAAAAGAATTGCCCACTTTCAGGCATCGCGTTTGATTTAGTTGCCGAAAATTTGTGTAACGCGACGGCGAATGGAAAAACTGCTGTTGAAATTGTGCCAGGCGATTACACTATTTTTTACTTTCAGCCTTGTTATGCACTTGGGGTGTGCTGGTGCAAAAATCGAATTTCAATTCATTGCGAAACGCTCGCCTAATTTTGAGCTGCAATTCATGCCTTTAATTTGCGTTACGTAGATTAGTTTTGCCAAGGGCTCGAACTCTGAGAGAATCGTTTCAACAATGCCCAATATTTTGCAAATGTTAGTCTTCATTCTTTTCTGAAACCTATAAAAAGTTAACTTACAGCTTATTGGGGCTTGTTAGAAGGCTGTTGCCTACCTCTTAGCGTCAAATAGACTTGTGATGCTAAAGGCAAGTGAACACTAACATTGTTAAATTGTTTCGTACATCCACACAAGTTGTTTCTAGGGTTATGAAAGCAAATAAAATACTATCTGAAAAGCTGCTTCATGCACTCATTCCCAAACTCTCATTCCCAAACTGGCCAAGCAAATGTTGTAGTCTATAGTAGTTTTATAGTGCTGGTCTTTTGTCTGGTTTTTAAAATGAGAACAATTCCATTTTCCGCTTGCTGCTTGTAAGGTTTTAAATTGTGTTGCGATAGGCAGCGCCTTTTGTCGAATATTGATTGTTCCCATCTCAAGCATTAACATTCCTACTTTGATTGTATGTGTTTTCGAGAAACATTTGAATGTAATGCTCTTCATCGATTGCCGTTCGAGTCATTGATTTTCTTTTTTAGTTTTTCGCAGGATACTTTTCGCTTGCATACTTTGCGGCTGCTGTGCCAGACACATGCAAACAACAGCCAGCGACGATACACACACAAACATGACGCCGTCAGTTTTGTTGGCGGCATACACACACACACACACATGTACACATGCACACACATGTGTGTGTGTGTGTGTGTGTGTGTTTGCATCCCCACCCTAAACTTGACCCCAGGCATTTACACTTCATCAAGCGCTGATTTTGCTTGCACTCACTCGACTTGTGGGCCAAATGTCTAGGTCCTAAAATGCCAAAAACTTGGGCTTGACCAAACACACACCCACACACACACACACACATGCACATACAAAGGCATATGTACATACAAATAGGCGCCCACATACGATATCTCTTCAAAAGCCGCAGGGCAAATACGATTTAGCGTAGGTGTCCTTAAAAATCAAAGACTAATGCTAGATGACTTGCCGACGGTAGAATTTTGTGTGCGCCTGAACTTAAACATTTTTTAGACATTTCTTAAAACCTTAAGGCGTTGCTCCTTCGTTTCGTTTCCCTTCGCTTCTTGTTTTTCCTTTTTATGGCTCTTGTTGTTTAAGTTGTTTTTGCTGTTGCTGCCACCGCTGGTGCTGCTACTGCTGCTGCTTCTGTCAGGTGGCAACACGCTTTGCATAACTAAAACGTGCGCCCCGCCCCGCCCCGCCTCGTCTCTTCTCACTGCACCTTGTCAGCCGCCCGCGCACTTAGTTGGCGACCCAAAGCAACACAATTTTCGCGTTGCATACTTTTAGGCATTTCAAATTTTGCTTCGCTGCGCACACACAAGTGCTGCTGAACCTGCCCCATCTCGGTCGTACTCATCGCCGCCATCGTTCCCGTCGCGTTCGGCTCTCGTTCACGCCCGAATCGTCTCGGCTGCTGAGCCAGCCAGGCAGCCAGCCAATGGGGGCGGGTGGTAGGGCGGACGGGCAGCTAGCCAGGCAGGCAGGCAGGCAGGCAGCTCTGGGCACGGTTTTTCGGCTGACGTTTGCAACAAGACGCACCCGTAGCATCGTCTTTATTCCCTTGCCCATGTTCATCATCATCATCATCATCATCATAATCAGCATAGTTGTCGGAGTCGCTGGCGTTGTCGCTATCGCTATCGCCGTCGAGGTCGCTGTTTTGGTTTCTCGCTTTGTCGCTGCCCTGTCGTGTATTCTTTGGAGATTCATTCTAGTGCACATTATGATTGTTTGGCATATTTTAATGATGCCATTGGGCTTAATGAAATTATTGTTAGTCCAAGCGAACAGACTCCAACCTCCCCACCCCCTTCGTCATCGCACTATGACTTTTGTTTTCGTTATATAGCTGGCCACTTAAATATGCACATAAGGTCCAAAGTCACCTCCAACCACTCCCATCTCATCATCTCGTATTCGTTTTACATGCATGAGCATCCTTAATGCCCAACACTCGTCCAAGCGGCCACTCCCATTTGATTCCCCCCTCCCCGGCCCTGCCGCCCACGAACTTCTTTTTTCCAAATTGTTTTTCTCCGGTGCCGTGAAATTTTACAACCGTGTGCTTGGTTTTTATGGTGGCAAGCAACTTGCGTCATGGGCATAATATCTTGCAAATATCGAAAGCAGGTGCCAGTCAGCGCGGCGGCAAGTTTACAGTTACTTAAAGCCCAGTCAGCTACCTCAGTCAGGCAACATTTGAGACAGCTGTTCTGGCCGTAGCTGGCTCTTGACGTCACTTCATCCATACCTTGAGCTCACAAATTGATGTTTAACTATTTATGCTAGATGTATCTTAAGGATAGTTGGCAATAATGGAAGGTCGTTCAAAGCCTTATTATCGCATGAAAAGTAAAGTGCTTCGCTAAACAGCAAAGTAGGCAGTTTGTGCATGTCCTGATGAATGCCAAAAGATATTGACTGCAATCAATGATTTGATAAAATAATATATAACATTTTTCTGTATATTTCCTATAAATACACACAATAAGGTAAAAGATATTTCAGATTTTTGAGCAATTCGACATAATGCCAAAATAATCCTAATGTACACATGACAATGAAAAATCGGCTTTTAGCTTCAAATGTAATGTGGCAACATAATAATGATATTCATGATTTGCCGATCATTAATTTTGTTGTAGTAAATAATCCTTATGATTGTGTTGCGATTGAAGTATACAGTATGTATGAACCGACTCAACCTCTTTAATCTTATTTTAACTGTATTTAAACAGCTAGCAGCTGTACTTTAAAATCCAAACTTATGTTTACGTTTTCTTTTAATTTAAAAAAAAGAAGAGATGGTTTGGTTTGAAATTATTTAGTTTCAATTTGTTTTGATCTTTATACTTTTCTACAGTTGCAAAGACAAAACCAGACCAAAGACCAACAAGATTTTTCGTTTAATAAAATGACGATAAAAAATGTGCCCCTCATTAGAAGAAGTAGAAACGATTTAAAACATAACATCTTGTTTTAAATTGTTTCTACCTTACTTCTAGTAATATTGAAAGTTTGTCAGCTATACTTGTAGGCCGTTTATAGTAAAAAGATCGTATATTTGATTGATGGTTTTTCGTATAATAAGTCAATGCATGTGTTTTCATATTTCATACAGATACCAATACAAAGTTCCTTCTAATGCTAAGTTAGAGCAATTAATAATTTAGGTCCATTTAGGTTCGGATTGACTTCAAAACATAGCCATACAGAATTTGTTAAATGTTTCCTACAACTAATACTTCAGATAAGCAGCAAGTGCAACTAAACTTCTAGCAAACATTAAATTAAATCGAAAGGTTTCAAGGTTTTTATCTTTAATGTTTGCTTACACATTTTAGATATTGAATGGTCAACAGACCTTATTCTCAATAACATTTATGTTTAAATGCGCTAAAAAAAGTGACCAAGCTTTAAAAATGTGCCGGATAAGCTGACATTATTCTTCAGAATTGCTGTAAAGATTGTTCTACTTTAGTAGTGTTTCCTGCACTCTGTAAACAATCTTTTAGAGCACATAAATCCTCACTATTCAAATTATTATCTAAGTGCACTCTTTACGAGTAAATTTTCCTCATTCATATTTCATTTTTCTGAGCCGGCATTCTATCAACTTTACACACTTTAAAGCGAGCTCCCGTTTCGGCTTTTATGCCACTCTGATTGAGTTACCGCATGAAAGAAGCTGCCGACACCGGGAGCCGCCAGAGACCGAGCAACCCACCACCAGGCCAGCAACCAATATTCATGCTCCAATTGCAGTCCGAAAACAATGGCGGCAGTGTGTGTTTATTTTTAGCAAACGCCAGCAAAACCCCATGGGAGAGGGCAACCGAACTCAGTGGAGCTTCCCGACTGCAGTTTGCAGCAATGCGTTGTGGTCTCCAACCAGCACCAGCACCAGCAGTGGCAGTTGATTTGCCTGCTAGCTGCTCGGATGACAGGAGGGCAGGGTGGCAGGGTGGCAGGGGACAGGATGGCTTGTTGTTCTTGTTTGCTAGCATCAGCAAAAAGGAAAGAAAGGAAACTATAAGGAGACGTTTGCCTGCTAAATTATATAGCGCTTAGTTGGCATAATGCAACAAAAAGCTAAGTGGGTGTACGAGCAACGACAACAACGTCTTGATTTCAAGTGTATCGAAGGTGGGGGATGGGGGGATGGGGCGATGTGGTTGACAACAGCATCCACTCGTTAATCATGCGAATTATGCATGCAAGTGGAATACTTAATTTCAATGGTCTAAACAACAACGTGAGGCTGCTATACTTGTAGTATTTCGATGACCTACCAATACACTTGAAGAAAAGGAAGGGCAGGCACAGTTTTCTATTTACACTTGAGTGCACAGCAAGAAATTTAGTTGATCTAGGCGAGCTGGATGAGAGGGCGCTCTGAAGACAAGTGTGGATGGGATGGGATGGGATGGTTGAGGAGGCAAGTAGCGAGGGTTGTTTGTTGTTGCATACTTCTTGGGGCATCGCATCAGTGAGCGAATTTCCTTTCGCTCTCATCAATTGCTGTGCACTCTCTCTTTCTCTGCTTTGCATGTTTTCTTTTTCGTGCTCCCGCTCTCGTCTCTGCCTCTCTCTTTCTCGCCTTGTCTGTTCCGCCATCGTCTTTGTCGCCGCTTTTCACGCCTTTGTCAATTTGCAGCAACTTGTGCGCTCGTTTGACTTGGGTTAAATTGTTTGTGATTGTCGCAGCGCTTCTGTATGCGTTTATACTGGTATTTCTTTCTGTGTCTCTGTCTCTGTGTGTGTGTGTGTGTGTGTGTGTGTGTGTGTCTGTGTGGGTATTGGTGTCTCTGTCAGAGCTGTCAGCTGTTACGCTTGCAGCTGCATGACTTTCCGCCCACTGCCCTTTGCCGTTATTACACAATAACTGTTTTTTTTCTTTTAGGTGTGGTTTTCTGCTGCTGCTTCTGCTTCTGCTTTAACGTCTTCATGACGCCCCCAGAAACCACGCCCACGCACATGTGGCTCATGTGCACTGTGCGTTTCAATTATGACATTACCATAACCATTAAATGCCCCCCACCTCGTTTTTAATCAATCATTACAACTGCAGGAAGGGCTTGCGGCATTTTGTTGCTTGGCTTTGAAACTTTCCATTGTATAGTCTAAGGCGGCCTATTTTATTCCTCCTCTTGCTGCCTTGGCCTGACTTATACCCGTATATTTATTGTTGCTGTGCCATGTGCCCTCAGAGACACATTGGCGCCGTCTATGCCTAACACCGCCAGCCATTGTCTCGTAATGTGTCAAACTTTTACCCACTCTCTGATTGTTTTCTTCTTCATGATGATGTTGACATTGTCGGCTTAGCCCGCCGGACATGTTTTACAGTGAAAATTCTTAATATATACTTATTGTACACTTATTTATATGCAACAAATATTTACTGAAGCCTATGGTACTTGGGAGTGCTTAAAAACTTTTCTTATCGATTTAGTCATTCTTACATGGTTTGATCCCAACATTCAGTGGTGTTTGATTCCTTTGTGTTTTGGTTTTTTGACGGCTTAGTCCGCCAGACATGAAAATTCTTAATATAAAATTATTTTTTAAATATAGAATCGTGTTCTTATTTATATGCAAAAAATATTTACTTGAAGCCTCTGGATTTGGAAGAATGTTCTTGAAAACTTTCGATGTTATACGAGAACCGGACAAATATTCTAAAGCATCCTTTCATGGTGATCCAGTGTTTTTAGATTTCTTTCATCGATAATAATCGTATTCTTTAAATCTGAAAAGCTAAAAAGTAATATTGGAGATTATTTGAATTGAAGAATAACCGGAAAATGTCTTTATAATAAATTGTATTTATAAAGAGGTGCGTTGTCAAGACTTTCCACTGTGTATGCAAATTTGCGGCAATTAAACGAAACGAAACGAAACAGCCAGCAGCAATTGTGCCTAGAAACTTCAAAGTAAACCAATTCAAAAAACCAAAGCAGTAGCAACTACAACAACAACAAAAAACAACGACAACAGCAACTGAAGTTTAAACAAAACTTGAAGATGGCCTGGGGCTACTGGTCGGCCACAACTGTAGATCGCGGCCGTTCGCCACGACGTCTAACGCAGTGCACGCCATTGCCGGTGCAATTAGTGCAGCAGCAGGATGAGGAGGAGGAGCAGCAACAGCAGCAGCAGCAGCAATCACAACCGCAGCAGCAACAACAACAAACGCAAACGCAGCAGCAGCAGCAGCAGCAAGGAGACGGCAGTGGCGGCGGAGGGGAAACTCTCTGCTACAGTCCCAGTTGCCGGTCGCGCTGCTCAAGTCCTTGTCCGGGCTCTCCATGCGGCTCCATAACACCGCCACCGCCACCGTTGCTCACTTCATCGCAGCAACATCTGCATCAGCATTCCAATAAGAATTGTCCAGCGGCTCAACAGCTGCTCTCACATTTGGACAGCTATGCGGCACGACGGCAATCGCTGGATCAGCTGGATAGTCCGCAGGTAGGCGGCATCAGTAACCTAGCAGAGCAACAGCAACTCAGTGAACTTTGCCTTTGCTCTCTCCCGCACCAGCAGTCCAAGTACTTCGACATTCAGGCCAATCAGCTGTCGGACATCATGTGCCGGGGTGCGGTGGTAAGCTCTATTCAGTCGGCCAATAACACCCTGACTCGGGGTGTCTCTCTGCACAGTCGCAGCGGCAGCGCTCACGGCAGCGTTCATGGAGGCAGTCATCATGGCAGCCATCACAGCCACAGCCATCATGGGAGTGCGCACGGATCTTTGGGCTGTTTGCAAAGTGGCGGCGGAGTCGGTAGCACTGGCAGCATTGGCATCCTCTCGACCGGACACATCGATACCGGCGACTATGATGTGCCACATCCTCATCCCTATACGCATCATTATATGCAGACTACGGCTTCGGTGACGCCACCGCATGCCACCTTAAGTCGTCCGGGTTCGGCAGGCGCCGTTTGCACGGGTCACGATTCCGGCTCGGATTCCAGTCAGGGCTGCGGCGGCTCCATCATGGGTGGCATGTTAGCCATGCATGGCTTGGGAGGCGCAGCTCCCGGCCATATGGGCAGCCTGGGGCACCACAGTACGGGCAGCGGTTCGCTGGGACGCTGCTCCAGTCGTTGTCACAATACGAACACGACCACAACTGATGATTCCGGCGGCGGCAGCAGCGGTGGAGGCGGCGGCATACTCATGGACTATCATCATAGTCAGGGCCGTGGCAGTGTAGGAGGTGGCGGCGTCAGCATTGGCCATCACAGCGGCAGTGCAGGCAGTGGATTGAATGGCTGTGGTGCCGGCAGCGGCAGTATTGGTGGCCGCAGCAGCGTTTTGGGCACCATACACAACGGCCATGGGCATCACCATCAGCAGTACCATCACGAGTGCATCCACTATGAGAGACTGCCCATACCAGTGCCCATACCAACGGTACCCATGACCGCTGTTCAACAGCAACAGCTGCCGGTGCAGCATCATCTACAGTCGGAGGAGGAGATCGAACCGGCATATGCGACAGGTAATTAATATTTGCGGGAGAAATCAAGTTCGGCTTTGGTTGCTTTAGGTCTCTTGTATTATTTGGAGACCCTTGGAGGCCCCTTTGATGAGTAGGCATTAACCAAATGTCTCCAATAAATGCACGGGCTATAAAAAGTGGAAGAACTCGGAAGAACCAAGCTAAACCGGGCTTAGTTATTATAGTGCATATACTTCCTGCGTGTATACAGGTACACAGACGGACGGACTCGTCAACTAACTAACCTAGTATACCATTTTACCATTTAGGTATTATTAATTCATTTAATTATTTTATTAATTTATTTTCAAATTTAAGTTACGATATACTTGTGTAAATGAATTACATATATATTTTCTTAAATCACAGGAGAAATAATACAACAAATTACAAAAATCATAATGTTAAGGATCGTATATAATATTTTGATTAGAGTATTGCAGCAGTATCTACTCGGACTAAATAACGAATCAATCAGTTACAGCTTTATACTCGTTTGTTGTTGTTGTTTGGTTTTCGTTGAGTTGTTCATTCTCCTCCTCTGACATTCAGATTTCTTTT
Organism: Scaptodrosophila lebanonensis; assembly: GCF_003285725.1. Lineage (NCBI taxonomy): Eukaryota > Metazoa > Arthropoda > Insecta > Diptera > Drosophilidae > Scaptodrosophila > Scaptodrosophila lebanonensis. The sequence continues at coordinate 1,185,247 of NW_022060529.1, forward strand.
GTTTATCAAATACACGTATGAGTATATCTCTATGGCTAGTTTCTATATACCGTTTTAACATTTGAATTTGCACACATAATCACATTTGTTTCTGGTTTATCGAGCTAATATTGGAGCACTCGTAGGTGATCTCATAGCGCATAACACGGGCTTGGTTTTCTATACCCTGTACCCGTAGGGTAAAAAGGGTATATTAGGTTTGTGCAAAGTATTTAACATGCAGAAGGAAGCATCTCCGACCCCATCAAGTACATATATTCTGAATCAGCATGACAAGAGAAATCGATGTAGACGTGTCCGTCCGTCCGTCTGTCCGTCTGGATGAACGCAAGGATCTCAGAAACTATAAAAGCTAGAATAACCAAAGTTGGCATCCAGATTCTCCTAGATCCGACAAAGGACGAGTTTATTTTATTTTTTTGGAATTTCCCCCCCTCCCCGCTACAGAATTTCGTCAATACTGCCCATATTTCCAAATATACATTAACCAAACTTTGCACACATAATTTTATATTAATCTATACGTGTGTTTCAAATTTCATCTAAATCGGTTAATTCTAAGAAAAGTTATTAGCGAAAACATTTAACTCCGGTACTACGCCCACAAGCTGCAGCATCGAGTTCGCTCATCTTCTTCTTTAGCTTCTACTAGAGGCGCATATACCTCAGTGTCGGAAGTTTATCTGGGTACGGGGTATTACACTGTCGGGCTCGCTCGACTGTAGCGTTCTCTCTTGCTTGAGGCATTGCAGAATTTCTTTCCTAATGTCGGAGCACGAACTGGTTCGTTTTATACATCCCCCGAATGTATAGAATGTATGGACTTGGACTGTTTGTTTGTCGGTGCTACTATCTTATCGGTTTGCTTCGTTTTGCCATTCGTCGCGCTCTCACTAACTTGCTCTTAATTAGCCGATAGAGATGGAGACGAAGGCAGCGACGGCGACGGCGACGGCGACAATGACAACGCTATCGACAAAGACCGCGATGTCATTCAGTTCTAGTGACATTTCAATTGCCACTTGAATCTGTTGATTCTTTTGCCTTCTCGTTCGCTCTGTGCTTAGACCATTGTTGGCGGTGCTACGCCAAAGACGCGTTCAGTACGTCGTTAGACCTCTCACTGGGAGGCAGCCAGTCAAGAGCCTTCCGCGCGTGCCATTTCCCACCGTTGACTGATTCGTAGACATTGATTATCTAAAATAAAAAAATCGAAATTGCGTCTGACCTGCGTTGAACTCGCCACACAATGATCATCTGGAGCGGTTTCTGCGAGGCGGCGCAAATCTATAGCACTCAGACGGCCACTTTCATGAGTGGAGGCACTTCGTGTTAGTATTGGCGATGGCTCTGAACGAATCAAATAAACTGTGCTTGAATCAATCAATATCAGTACTATTATGTTATGTGATTTTCCAATACATGAGCTGTGATAACAATATCAATAATGTGCATATAGTACAATTAAGTGATTACGAACAAATAAGTGATTAATCAATTGTTCATTTTACGATTCTCTAACTTACTTACTTTGGAATCGTTTCGGGAAAATGTTCGAACTACATTAAATTGCCTTGAAAATCGTAGTTCTTCACAAAAATCTAGTTAACAATCGAAAGGCATTTGAGTGTGCTGAGTTTTTTGTTATAAATTGAAGATTTACTCATCATTATCAGAGAGTCAAAACATTGTTAAGCACCGAAAAATGTTAGAACAATGATTTGTTTTTTAAACTTTTTCTGAAACTTGTAGCCCCAATGTACCTAAAAATTTAGGAACTATTGCAAAAGGAAGTTCTTACTGGTTACATATAGAAATTGGAAAATTATAGCTGATTGAGAACGAAATCGTAACACTAGTAGCCAAGCGCTTCGTTCCCCTTTGATAGATTCACATTCAAAGAAAAAAGTCCATCCCTTTTTTGAGATAACAATAATGGTCTTCTCACCAGCAGAGTGTAAAGCGGCAGTCTCATATCTTCAGATTACCATATCAAATGGCGGTACGATATGTTACTTCCAATGCCACTGGCACACATGCACAGTTTTATGCGTGACCGCGAACTGCATAATCGCCGAGTTTTATGGCACTGCATTGTAAATATGTTTCTGTATTTCCCAATATTTTCAGGCAAAGTCTATAAATTTGCAGTGTTATCTTTTTGCCAACAGCATTTAGTGTTAGGTATACAATAATACTTACCTGGCTTCTTTTCTGTGTGCTTGCTATTGTACAACAGAAAACCAAACAAATTTTGTCACTCTTATCACACACTGTGCTGATTAGATATGAATATACACTTGTATATAGGTGTATACTTGTATATTCGTATGTGTGCACTTATTCATATACTCTAGGTCAAAATCGGCAACATTATTGCTTAGGCGACAAGTCGAATTGATCTTACAAACAAAACGTGAACCCTTGAATGACCAATTGACGAATATGCCGACGAATTTTGATATCTCCGTCAACAATTGGAGTCAATTGTGTCAGAGATCCACACAAGCCGCCAGTCAGTCAGTTAGTCAGTTAGACAGTGAACAGCGCCCATCGTTTTCAATTACTAATGGCAGGCAGTCGTCTCTTCTGCTATGCGGAAAACTTAATTAATAATGTACCCTGTTCTTGGAAACATTGCCTCGCTCTTTTTTCCAAGAGAGCGGGCCACAATGCTCTATTTTCGTATTACAATGAAGGCATTGTAAATCGTATAGAAGCCCAAAAACGAAAGTGCGTTTAAGGTTAAGGCCAGCCAAAATCGTCATATTTCATAAGTTGGAATGAAAGCTAAGAACCAAAGATAAATACTCGCACATCGCTTCAAATTATTAATTTAAATTTAAAAAAACTTTCAACAAATGTATTTTTTATTTCGCGGAATTGGCCTGCAGATTTGGCCATAACACGGCAGTTTGATATTTATTTAGATATAAGACCACTCTTACTAGAGCATGATAACTATCCATAGTAGAGTACCTCGATGTTTTCGATAATTTTGTATGAATCCATCGATACTATCGATAGTTCCATCGAAGTTTGAATGCAATAAAAAGAATTAAAGAAAAACATAATTTATTTAATGTCACGATCCTGTACAATGCTGATTGAGAAGATATATTTTTGTACATGTTAGTGGGTTGAACAAGCGTATATTGTTGTAAAGGCGTTTTTCCCTTAAAATGTTTCCACAATGTTTCTCCCTTTGCTGTGGCGCTTTCAATTTTGGGTTCAGAGACCATTGTTTCTTAAAAAAGAAGGAAAACACACATTTTTATTAACACAAGACTTACTTGTTGAAACATGTTAACTTTCTCTTTTGAGAAATTTGTCCACTTTTTTCCTACTCCAGCCACAGCCAACACCACCAATCGACTTTCAGAAATATTATATTTATATTAATTAAATAAATATGAATAAATTAAAATTGCACTTGCCAATTTTCTGTATTCCTCTTAACGTGCACTTCTACGAACGAACTATCGAAAAATTTAAAACTATCGATAGTATCGATAGTGCCATCGATATTTCTCATGCTCTAACTCCTACGGAAACTTAAAAAAAAACTACAAGCAACTTTTAAAACATGCTTCCGGCGTGATTCGAACCGAGCCATATATTCAGGAACGAACTCACATTGTGGGACTGTTTGTCCACATATAGTAAGCTGAATAATGTAATTCTAAATTTATTTGAAAAGGTATGCTAGATGTTGAGCTTTATTCGAGTAGTGTACGTTTAAAAAAAAAAAGTTTGCTACAAAATGTGTGAATGTTTTAATGCAAAAAATGTTTTTCCAATAAAGGCTAATGTTTTTAGAATTAAATATTTACAAGAAACGTATACACGTATAGAATCAAAGGAGTATATATTTAATTTAAGGAATTTATGTGCAGCTGCTCTAGTACTATAGTCTCAGACTTGTGTGGGTCTTAGGTGGGTTCAAAAGGTGTAATTATTAATATAACATTTCGAAATATCCTTAAACGCTTTTTAGAATTATAAACTGCAATGAGGGTATTTAAGTATCGGCTTCCGAATGCTTGTGTCTATCTGTTGCGCGCTCTTGCTGGCCATGGTGCGTGGCATTGATGACTCCTGATAAAGTGAGGCGCGCTCTGGGTGTGCGTCAGTCGCAGAGTTGGTGCCGTCATGTGTTAACGTTTGTCCAATGTGGCTGGGAAAAAATCCATTTATAAGTAAAAACTTATGGCTTGTTGCTATCTGATAAGACTTAGAATGCAAGCAAATACTAAACAGCTGTCCTATTTGTAATTATCTTGATATATAGTAGTACTATATAATTGAATGTCTTCTATCCTTACATTGCAGTATTCCCCAATGTTCCTCAAGCGCCTGGTTTGTCCTGCGATGGCGAAGATCGTGAGTACACACATACATTATATACTTGTATGTATTTTTGAAAGTCTTCATTCAATGTGGTTATCTATTGCAGGCAGCATCTATAGACGTGGCGCGCGCCGTTGGCGAAAATTGTATCGCGTCAATGGTCACATTTTCCAGGCCAAGCGCTTCAATCGTGTAAGTTAATGACAATGAAGATATATACAAGTAGTTGTTCTGAACTAATGAAGCTTTCTTCTCGTGACAGCGCGCCTTCTGTGCCTATTGCCAGGATCGCATCTGGGGACTGGGTCGTCAGGGTTTCAAGTGCATACAATGCAAGCTGTTGGTACACAAAAAGTGTCACAAGTTGGTGCAAAAGCACTGCACCGATCAGCCGGAGCCGCTGATCAAGGATCGCGCTGAGGAGACCAGTGATCCGATGCCCGTTCCTTTACCGCCGCTGCCTTACGAAACGGTTGGCAGCAGCAGCGTCGGTGGCGATGCTTGTGAAACGCACGAGCACACGCACATTGTGGCGCCACCGCCGCCCGAGGACCCCCTAGAGCCGGGCACACAGCGTCAGTATTCGCTCAGTGACTTCGAGCTGATACGCGTCATCGGACGCGGCAGCTACGCCAAAGTGCTGATGGTCGAGTTGCGGCGGACACGTCGCATCTATGCCATGAAGGTGATCAAAAAGGCGTTGGTCACAGACGACGAGGACATTGACTGGGTGCAGACGGAGAAGCATGTGTTTGAGACGGCGTCGAATCATCCGTTTTTGGTCGGCTTGCACTCCTGCTTCCAGACCCCTTCACGTCTCTTCTTTGTTATTGAGTTTGTGCGCGGTGGCGACTTGATGTACCACATGCAACGACAGCGGCGACTGCCTGAGGAGCATGCCCGCTTCTATGCTGCGGAGATAAGCTTGGCGCTGAACTTCTTGCACGAGAAGGGCATTATTTATCGGGACTTGAAGCTCGACAACGTGCTGCTGGACCACGAGGGTCATATCAAGTTAACCGATTATGGTATGTGCAAGGAAGGCATTAGACCGGGCGATACTACGTCCACGTTTTGTGGCACGCCCAATTATATTGCGCCCGAGATATTGCGCGGCGAGGATTATGGATTCTCAGTCGACTGGTGGGCGCTGGGGGTGTTGCTCTATGAAATGCTGGCTGGACGCAGTCCATTTGACATAGCCGGCGCATCTGAAAACCCGGATCAGGTTGGTTGCCATTTGAGTTTAGCATCAGTTTGCACTCTCAATTGATTTGATTTCCATCTTTTGTCTCAGAATACCGAGGACTATCTGTTCCAAGTGATTCTGGAGAAAACTATACGTATACCGCGCTCTTTGAGTGTGAAGGCCGCCTCAGTGCTCAAAGGTTTCCTCAACAAGAATCCGGCAGATCGTTTGGGCTGCCATCGTGAATCTGCCTTCATGGATATTGTCAATCATCCATTCTTCAAAGTCATCGACTGGGAAATGGTAAGTGTGCTCCCAACTGTTGAACTACATGTCCCTGTGCTGTTGATGATGATAGGTAAAAATTAATCTGGTAATGCTTCACCCATATGCCTAGCGCTAACAGAACAGCTGTTAAAAACGTGTAGTAATGCTTAGTATCTATATGTAATCTTAGGGAAGAGGTAATTCGGACTTGAGGTATATCGATAACAGACTCATGTATAGTATAATTATTGTGTTAAAATTCGATATAACTATTTATTGAATAGAGTTTTCCTAGCTTTGTTATGCAGACTGGATCTGTTCGACGCCAGAACAGAATCTTAAACAGAAGTTTAGTTCCAAATTTAAGAATCTTCGCTCTTATGGATGAAGTGAGCTACGAGTATGATGCTCGTATCTGTGGGAAATCGTGTTGAAATATAAATTTATAGTTGCCATTAAAATCTTATTTTATTAAAAGAAACGTATATGTTTTGCTGTACATATCTACCTACCTATGTAAATGCGTGTGTTTATATGAAAAGATTGCACAGAAGGAGGTACAACCGCCTTATATTCCAACCCTTGATCCTGGCGATCCATATATGACTACAAACTTTGACGTTCAATTTACCAGAGAACCGGCTGAATTGACGCCAGATGATCCGTAAGTTTGAGCAAAAAACAAAAAACAAAAAAAAACAACAACAACAAAAGAGCCTAGCTACAAAAATATATATTTTGTTAAATAAGCTCCAAGCATGAAACCCAATAAGTAAACCTCTCCAAAAATTAAATCTAGAGCAGAACGGGCCAACTGGCTAACAGGTAATGTTCGCACTCTTGACGATCCATGCTTCCCCCTCCCGTTCGCCATGCTTTTGCCCCTCTCTCCACAACTCTCGTACAACTCCAACTTATCATCATCAATGGACACGCTCATAGAAAATAAAAACACACAAACCCATGCATATTTCACTTGTGTGTTTAGCTTTTAACAATAAATTTGTTTATCATTTGTGAATTGGCGTAGAATATTCTCTATAACGTTCTTTCTTTTCAATATCTTTGCATAAATGATCATCAATGCATCATACATCAAACACTCATCCATAACCATGCAGCTCGAACGCAAACAGGTTTCGCCACCATTTAAGCCACGCTTAGACTCAGATCGCGATTTGGCAAACTTCCCGCCCGAGTTTACAGGCGAGGCAGTGCAGCTAACGCCGGACGATGAGTAAGTCTCAACATTGTCCTTTTGTATCTACAATTTAGTGAGTTGCGAGCTATTAAATGTATTTTAACTTTTCTCTTACCATAGCCATGTCATTGATAGCATCGATCAATCGGAGTTCGAAGGCTTTGAGTATGTGAACCCATTGCTGATGTCTTTGGAGGATTGCGTCTGACATCACGAGACGTGTGATCTGCATCCGTATAATATGCGTGTAAGTACTTAGTAGATTAAGACTTTTTTTGCGCGACATATTGACGTTTTCGGTAAAGGGTATTTGTTTACAAATTAGACAAGAAGTTCGTCCCTAAGAAAGTTACATACTCGAACATACAAGTATATTAGTATTTAAAGCATATTTGGAAAACTTCTGATGCCCACAGTACAGATTGCAGGAAAAATGAAATAGCATTTGGTAGTTTGCTTGCTACAAGCAATATTATGCCAATACTGTTTTGTTTCTGACCTTAAATAACACTATACGGGGCCTGGCATAGCTCACACGAGCTAGCAGGGGAATCCCATTGCGAGTTTGTTCCTGAGTGTAGACACTCACTCGTTCCGAATCACGCCGCATGTAATGAAGACATAATACTGAAATATCAAAGTTAAATAAAATGCTAATATCTTTTCTAGTAACAGACGTAGTAGGCCAAATAATTATTCATACTGAACGGTGCCAAGTAACCTAAAGTAAATAAGAAAGATAAATTAATAACACTATGACTTTAAGCTCTTATCCTTGCTGTTAAATAATGTACACAACCGATTTTCGCAGTTCTCCACGGACTGCTTTGTTTTTGTCATCAGGAAAAAGGTGTCAACTCCGGACTAAATAAGGCCCTAACTTTTGGCCAACTCCAGTGGCTTCTTGGCAATCGCTAGCTTCATGTGGCATTATTGAAAACAGTAAAGTTCCGTATTTCGTGATTGACTGCCCATGGTAGATAAGTCCCTTCCTGTCGCATCAAATGCACAGACAAAATTATAGTCGTGGCTTGGATAAGAACATTTTCTTAACATATACATACTGCTTTTTTTGTCACTAGCATGCATGATTAACAAAATGTATTAAATGAATCGGCATATCACGAATTGCCGGATTATTTTTATTTTCCCTTGTGGAACAGTGGAAATATAAATCACAAATTTAAATACAAGTCGAAATGATTAGGTGTTTTAACTTAAATTGCAGCTTTATGGTGAGGACTCCAGTGATTATGATTCTGTGGCCGATGATTTGAGCATCTTGCATTTGAATAGCGCGAGTGCCGCTCCCAATACCAATAATAATCTAAGCCAGCAGCTATATCGCCAGCAGCAGCAACAGCCGCAGCAGCAATTTCATTCGCATCAGCATCAACAGCAACAACTGCAGTCAGCAGCAGCAGCAGCTATGGCTTATCCACAGCAGCAGCAACAACAATTACAACAACTGCAGCATCCGCAGCAGCAGCAGCAGCAACAACAGCAATATCATCATAATGGTAACAATAATAATCATAACAATCAAATGCAAGCAAATAATAATAAAAGTCTACTACAGCACATGTTTTGCCTTCCATTGAACTAATTAAAATAACGAATTAAGAAATTGAACAACCACAGCAACAAGAGCAACAAGCAACAAACAACAAACAGCACAGCAACAAACAGAAATAGAATGCAAGCAAGAAGAAAATAAATGATATTTATCGAAAAAACAAAAAATTGGTCACACCAAATAAAATTTAAAGAACATCCAAGAAAAAGTCACAAGTTGCAAGTATTACACTATACTACAAAACAAACAAAAACAACTAATTACTTTACTACTTAAGCAGCACCTAGGCAGCCAGGCAAACTCTATGCAAGAAGATTGCAAATTTCAAGACTTTCAACAAGACAAGCAAATGTACGTTAAAAGACAAACTTAAAGTATGCAACAAAAACAATTTTAAGCTAAACACAAAAAACTCTAATAATACTATATACTATACATAAATAGCGTATATAATTTTTAAATATTTAATGCAACACGTTTGATTTTACCCCAAAAAGAGAAAGAGAAAGAAAGGAGAAGAAATCGAGAATGCAAATCGATAAATAAATAAATTTATAAGCGCATTAATTGTAATGTAAAATGTGTGTGTGTTAGTCTTAGTGAAGAGCATGGTTTTTAAATCGAAGTAAAATTGATAAATGTGTGAAACTTCATAAAAGTAAAGTAAAGTAAAGGAACGTAATCATTTTTAATGCAATATGCAATACACATGTAACGCGATATAAAACTAAAGTTAAAACACATACATTTCTTTAAACAATACTAAGTACGTATATACAACATTTTACAATTAAAAGCACGAACAAAAACAAAAACACAATCCCCACATATTTATAAATGTCATCATTATCTATCTTTTCCTGTAAATCATATTTATACAAACAAACAAAAAACACAAAAAAAGTGCAAATCCGTCTTCAGGCAATATTTTTTGTTAAGTATTAAAAACTCCGTATGTTTTAAACACATTCCACTGTACTTACTAAATACATTTTGTTAAATTATTGAGGCACGTAAAAAGCTAAATTATACATCTATATATACATATAAATATATTAAAATTAAACGCGGTAGCTAAATTTACACAACCTAAGCGAATGCAAATTTTTATATATTGTAAAAGTTGTCAATGATGTCCAGCATTAAGTACTATATATCACATTATTTTTATCAATTTACCAGCAGACAGCAATTGAAAGGAAGAAGGGACATCATTGTTAATTTTTATGGTTTTGTTTTGTTTCGTTTTTTTTTTTGTTTACAAAACAACAGTTCGGTCGAGTGCGTTTTTAAATTAAAATAAATAATTATACATACAATTAATTATAATACATTTTGTATATTATGTTTTTATAAAGTATAAGCAATATATAAGTACACATACAACTACACAAAGTTAAATCGAGATAAATATTGTATTGTGTTGAATTAGCCAAACGAAACGAAACGTCAACAAATTGTGTTGTTTTCCCTTTTAAATTATTATATACAAACGTAAATCGAAAAATTGAAATTGTTAACTGTTAATGTATTTTATATACTTGTAAACAACAAAATCACACGCTAATTGTTGATTTATACGACAACAAGAGCAACACAATTATGCAAAAGAAACTTATTGAACGAACACGCATTAAAGAACAACAACAACAACAACAAAAAAAAGCAAGAAGAAATAATAGCAAACAATCATCAATCATCATATAGATAAATACACTTATAGTTCATAAATCATTAATAACAAATAAAAACGAATACTTACTATAAATGAAATGTGCACATTATTAGAACGACACAAATCAATAGGAACTGCAAACATTTCTCTATATATTTTACAAAATTTCAATTTGCATTTCAACTTTCAAGTTCGCGACAAGTCTTTGTAAGATATCTGAACGGCTTTCGCAAGCAAATACATAATTATGTTAAGAACGCAGCCATCGGAAAAATGACTGCAAAGCCCTTCAGCAGCAGAGTTACGATACGCAAAGGGTACAACGAACCGACAGCTACTGCTATTTATTTTATTTTATTTAAAAAAACTAATGCTCTATAAACTATAACTTTGTGTTAATTTTTAATGTTTATACCAATTATTATCCATAAACTTGTTTGGTTACATTTACTTCTCATTCACACACTGAACTGCACATTTTATACATACTTGTATACTTGAAATTAGAAGAGACAGCGTATGCAGGTTACGTTCAATATGAGAGTATATACACAAATACAAATAAATAAAATATACATAAGTTAAAAAATACTTAAATTGTTATTGCGACCAATCTCTGATTTATTTGCCTACTTTGTTTGTTGGCCGACCAGAAATTTATCATTTTACCGGTAAAGGAAAGTAGATCTCTAGGCCTCTCTCCTGTTTGGTGGCCAAAACGTATGTCATTCATAATTAACTTTATCCTTTCCCTTAGACTAAAATGGCACTTAATCGTGATTTATTTTATTGGACTTGGAGGTGAGTAGTCGGAAATGTAAATGACGTAGTTTTCATTTTTTGATAATGTTTATCTTTTTTATACCTACTACCTAGGTAAGCAGTACAACAAACCTGGTACGACACCTCTAAATACTTTTTCCCGCGCACGTCGGCCTGGCAATAAAAAATTATCAGCTGGCTGACCAAATACTACAAGTATATCTAACGTTCATTCAGTAAATTTCTTTGGTGCGAAACCGCTTATTATACGTTTTTTTACAAACAAATGAAATCAAGTAGCTTGGATTGGCATTTAACAAGTTCTTCGCGAGCCTTGGTTTCTGGTTCGGCACCTTTAAACACTTTATTTTTATCTTTTCCACTGAAAATTACCAGTTGGATGAATACACGAATACATATAAAAACATTTATTCAACCAATTTCTTTTATTAGGTCACATATACTCGTATATTGGTGCGAAACCGATTTCTATACATTTTTGGTTTGCAAATTAATAAAATCAACCACTTAAGGATTTCTCCACGGTCCTTGACTCCCTAGTGCACGCCACTAGGTGCAGCAGCCGCGTCATCATTGCTGGGACTTTAACGCCTGGTCGGCAGAGTGATATACATTTGGCAGAGTTGGTGTTTCGTGCCCTGAAGTTCTTGCTTGGTGTTATACCTCGCCGCGCCTCAACATGCTTGCCAGTGGGGCAGGTGGAAATTGATAAGATTACCATATGTCTTGGTGCGCAACCAGAAACTATAATGATTCTAGCTGGAATCTCGCTGGAAGATAGGCTGAGAAGTGTAATGTGGACCAGATATGACGTGGTATTTATCCTTGTCGTCCTTAATGCAAATGCAAACCATTAAGTAAAGCTGCAAACACTATGAATCTGTTCAATTCCATATATGGGTTTCGTTTCAGCTTTCTCACCTCGTTTGACGTGCAGGTCGATCTATCGATAGTGTTCGCCACTCGGTCTTGGATATCATCTATTCCCATTAGCTTGAAATACTGCTTCACCTTCTTCTCCAAAGCTTCGTGAGATTGTCTTCTATCAGAAACGGCACAAAATCTTGGTAGTTGGAACTGGCAGCTGTCATCAGCTGTATTTCGTTCCATCTGTTCAATAGTGCTCCTAATTTTCCCGTTTCTATCGTACAGCTGCTTGTCGCTGAACACTGGTAGCTGATCCCTTAACGTAAGCGCGCCACACAGCTCATAATAACAATAGTAATGTTCACTAATGCTGAGAGTGTTCATGGGTATAAACTTAACGATTGGATATTCCCGACTAAAGTATCGCTTAGATGGATAATATATCTTTGTAAGACGACAGCAGTTATCTGAAATATATGTATTGCTTGTTGCAGGAATTTCGTTTTCTGCATTGCCATTGCCCATTGCCATAAAGTTCGGCGACAAATCCCGATTGAGGTTATCAAGCGAATATTCAATTACGCCTAAAGAATTGGGCATTGTACCAGCTCTTGTGTATTTGTATTAGTTACAACCAATAAATTAAAAAAAAAAAAACTAGAAACAAGAAAGTGTGCTCGCGAACGCAATTCATTGCGTACTACAAGCTCTTTGCGATCTGCTACTGCTTTTATGCACATGAGTGTGCGTTGTTGGTTGCGCACCAAGCTGAAGCGAACACAAACTCTAGAGAGCCTGAATGACCATTCGCAAAAACAAGAGCGCACCAAGCTAAAAGGAAGAAACAATATTCGAAAGCATTAAATCATGTTAATAATAAATAAATTGCAGACTACGCCAAAGATGTATACGTATTTGAGTAGCCCTTAATTTGTATACCCTGTATGTAGGCGTATATAAGGTTTGTGCAAAGTATGTAACATGCAGAAGGAAGCATCTCCGACCCCATAAAGTATATATATTCTGAATCAGCATGACGAGAAAAATCGATCTAGACATGTCCGTCCGTCCGTCCGTCTGTCCGTCCGTCTGGATGAACGCAAGGATCTCAGAAACTATAAAAGCTGGAACAACCAAACTTGGTATCCAGATTCTCCTAGGTCCGAGAAAGGACCCATTTTTTTTTTCGACTGTAGCGTTCTCTATTGTCTTAGTTCTTCAGCTGACCATTTTCAGGCACAAACTCGTACTATACATATGTATGTGCGTATGCAGCTAAGCTACATATATGGGTTTGGTTCCGCACCTAGCATAACACATACATATGTACACATGTATCGGCTTTTAATCTATGGTAGCACAAGCACACAGTCGAATATTAATGTCTCGTTCGCTTTCTCTCGTCATGCTCATTCACAATATATATACTTTATAGGGTCGGAGATGCTTCCTTCTGCATGATACATACTTACTTTGTACAAACCTAATATACCCTTCTTACCCTACGGGTACAGGGTACAAAAGAACTCATTGTAGACAGCCAGACATTCAGGCTCCACACAAAAAGCTCATTACAAAAACAACAGCGGCCGTTGGTGCGCAACCAAAAAAAGCCAAAAGCTTCGTAATAGTGTACAATAATATGCGTACAGATATAAATGTTTAAATTTGTTGCTCTGTATTATCAATATAATGTCGAACTGTGCTTACCTCAGGGTGGGGTACCGAACTATCTGTAATAAGAGTATATGTTACAGTAAAAAGCGCTTGTTAGAAACAAACTCGATATTTCTTTAAATTAAATATCGTATTGTTCACTCCTTTTATTGAAAAAGTATTGTCCATATTATACTCTGTACCCAGAGGATAGAAAAGTAATGTAACAAAGTATATATATTCTTGATCAGGGTGTCAGGCCGAGTCGATTTGGTCAATTAAAATGAACGTTATAGCCATATAGGTTATGTATTGCATTTTTATTAACTTGATTGAATTAGTATAATTTTTTTGTTTTGATTCTATGAAAGTGAGTACTTAGGAGTATTTAGGAGTTGAGACCACGCTTGCTTTTTGTTGATGTTGTTGTCCAGTCTTTGTAGATCCTCTCGTCTAGTGCCTTCTGCGACGTCTAATTGCTTGGGGCGCAAAGTGCGGCGTGGGTGGTGAAGAACGGCTTGGAAATTATTTGGTAATTACCATTGATGTCCTTATTGCAGATGCAGAGCATCAAATGTAGCTGTAAATGGGGAATTGGTCAATACTTAAGTTTAAAAATTCATCAGGAAGCATTTATTCACCTGCGCACCTGGCTGGCTCTCGTAGCAGCTGGCAGTGTTAACAACACAATCGTAATTGTCTTCAAAGCAGATGAGCTGGCAATAGTCTGTCAGCTTTTGCTTCACAATATCCTGCGGAGTTATTCGCGGTGCTGTGTTGGATACCAAAGAGAGCTCGGGTAGGATGCACTCGTACTTGTTACCATTCGGATAAAACGGCCGCAATTTCTGTTCATCGTTCAGCCTGAAATGGCTAAAAGACGGCAGAAATTGCTCCGAGGCGAGAGTGCATAATTCATAATAGCAATATAGGCTATCAGAATCCGGCTCCTTTAAATATAACTGCACATTTAAATAGGTCTTTCCATATTTAGTGCTGTTAATAGTTAATGTCGGGAGTGGCAGATGATTTTGGCTGACGATCGAGGAAACTGTTTTATTTTCAACATTATTGCCGTTTTCACTTTGAACCGAATTTTGGAGCGTATTACAGGTCTCCATGTTTCGAATGCAACGAGCACTACAATTTTTAATGCGTATGCTTTGAACACTGAAATCGTTTTAAATCAAAATAACATTTTGCACCTCCTCGAAAGCTCTTACAAAGCTTATTGCATACGACTGGACAAGAGAGGAGAGCTACCCATAAGAGCTCTGATAACGAACAGTATTTTTTTGTGTAGACGCTCTTCTCACATCATTCGTTTAAATACTTCGGTTGTGATTCGAAGTATCGACGAATGTGTGCAAACAAGTGTTTACAATCGATGCAGAACCAAACCACATACACAAACGTACATACATATGTACTATAGATACCCATCAGAAAAATCGTATAAAATCGTATAAACAAATGTATGAAAATTGTTATCAAATGCTTGGTTCGCTACCAGATTCTATGCCGTGTTGTGTCAATATGTCGATAATAAATTGACTTATTATACCCTCTACCCAAAGGGTAAAAGGGTATATTAGTTTTGTGTGAGGGTATACATGTAACACACAGAAGGAGGCGTGGCAGACTCCACAAAGTATATATATATTCTTGATCAGGGTGATAAGATGAGTCGATATAGCCATGTCCCTTTGGGTTCTGGGTATAATTATTTTCCCAACTTTTCTTAACAACACGGTTTTGATTTTACACGGTTTTGATTTAACACGGTTTGGAAATTAAAAGTTTTATATATGGTTACACGACTTTATTCCATTTAGCATGATTTATTTTGCATCAATGTCTTTTTTTGCCCGGTTTTTTTCTAGACGATTTTTTTTAGCGTGTACGAACAGAATTAGGCATATAGTATAGCAAATATAAATTGGTGATATATATTAAGGTTAAGAATCTTAAAATTCAAAGGGATATGTGCAGCAACAGAAGAAGAAAATATATGAACAGGCATAATGATATTGTCAGCAAAATTATTAGCATAAAGAAACTTTTATGTTAATTATTATTATTATTAATATATTTATTTGTAGTATTAATTCACACATATATACAAATGTGTTTGCCGGTTTGCAGCACACGCGTTTTCGCCATTCAAATATAAAAATCTCTCTCAGAGAGGCGGAGAAAAATATATTGAAGCGAGGTACTTATAACTGGTGGATCCACGTCCAAAAGATCTTCCGGGAGTGGCTGCCAGCTGAAAACAAAAGCAACATTACCCGAGAGTGCCGGCGACAAAAAAAAATCTTTTCGAGGGAGTTACCTTAGCCCGCACTTTTGGTGCCAATTCTAAGTATAAGAGAACACTCTGGTAAAGCAAAATATAAATATATAAGCTCATAAAACCTTACCCTAGCTGGAACACCACCACACGTAAGGTTCAGATAGGTTATTCGTATTTAAGTGGGCCTCTGTAGCTGGAACTCTAAATTTAAAATCTAATTTAACTAATACGGCCGTAAGTAGAACCAACGAAAAGTCGGCACTAACCTTTAAAAATTCGTATCCCACCTTCGGTGGCTGCATGCAAAATTTTCAATTTTTGAACACGCTCATATTCTTTTTCACACTTTCACTTTTAGATTTACTCCTTTTTTTTTATAGATATAAAGGCTTTTATACTTGTATTAGAGCTAAGCGCGCACAACTGTTTACTCGTGGAGTCGCTACCAAAAAGACAAATCCTGATCTGTTACTTTTCTGCTACGAAGAAAGGTAACTTTCGTTCGCGGGAATTATTCCTTTCTTCCGTCCTTTGACAGTGAGTGTCATGACAAGGGAAACGTTTGATGATACTACTTTCCACTTTCCTAATGCACTAGTGGGCGATGAAACCTACGAACTATGAACAAGCAAAGGGGAAGGAAATTAGAAGAGAGCAGATATCTCCTTGCATACTTCTATAAAAATAAGCTTTTACATGTACTTACGTTTAACGCACATTTGTTTCTACGATTCAATGGGAATTATTTATCGGAAACTCGTTCCAACTGGCAAAATGGTTAATGCGTTGTGTTTGGGGTTTTGAAGCATTAGGAGCATCGAATCCATTCAAATGTTTCAGAGACATAGTGATTCGCGTTCAGCTCTTTATTCTCTCTTTAAAACGAGCTTACAATACAGAATACATACAACAATAAAAATAATACGTCTGCGTGGTCAGTTTGTCTGTAATATGGAGACGGGTTCTTGCATAATTTCCTGTATCTTTGCCTCTGGAACCAGCGATCCATCGGCAAGCAATGTGTGTACAATACCATCATGCTTGTTGCCACTGGATCGAGCCTGCAGCACGAATTGGATCTGATCCAGAACGAAGTGTGTATCCGTGCCGCCCTGCACGAAAACGGCCTGCCAAAAAGGAGCCGAAAGGGGGTTATTACAAAATATGCCATTTCCTGTTAATTGTTTTTTGGGATTTACCGCCTCCTCACGCAGCTCATCGTTCACATATAGACTGAGGGTGTCCAGCTTGAGCATGATTCGATACTCCTGCCCCGTCTCGCTCGTAATCAGCCAGAGGCGATACTGTCGAGTCAGCTCCTCCGTGTACTGTGCATGCGGCTTTCCATCGATGTAGAGCGAATATTCGTACTTGAAACCGGGCGCCGGATCGACGCGTATAATGCAGCGAGAGCTCTCGATAAGAAATGTGTCCTCCCCGACCAACTTGAACATCCAGTCACGACGAAGTACCTCCTGAAAAAGACAAAATCTTTACACTATTAAAGCTATTTCAGAAATGAAATAATATGGGAGATGAATCCAGAAAAAATAAATTTTTAGGTAGATTGTAACATGCTTAATGAATGTAGTGGCTGTTTCAAGATGCTTTCCAAACATTTGTGTAGCACTAAAGTGGTCGGATTGCTTGTTGTTATGCAACCAAAAGAATTTGTTTCATTTTTCTGTTTGCAATTGAGTTGTAGCACAAAATACTTTATAACGAAATATAAAATAATTATTTATCTACTTAACCATGACCTCGTGTTGCTATCAACATCCTACCATTCTCCCAAAAGGCCCAGTTCTTAGGAATTTCCATCGATTAATAAATAAATTAATATGATAATTAAAAAAAAAACAACTTTTGTATTATTCATAAAAAGCGTTATCATTATCCACACTTAATAATCCTTCTTCTCTTAGATGTCACGTTTCATCTGAAGCTACACATTTGAATCTTATAGTTAATTCAATTTATGGGTTTGCCTTGATGTAAATACTATATATTATCAATTTGTTCATTACATAAAGGACAGCTTTAAAATTTTAGTAACACCTGTTCCTAAAAACCACTTATTACTTATATCTATGTATATTGGTTTAATTACAAGTACTTCATCGATTCCCAAACCAATAACTGAACTGATTGGTCTATAACGGGGGTTGCATTGCATTTTTCAAATTATTTGTCAGCACACCTACCCGGCCATTCACCCAAATCATGCGTCTCCCACTCGTAGTGCCGTGCTCCAGTTCTATGCGATACATTTTGCCATTAATGGGGGCACACCATTGGGCGACTATATGTTGTTTATTGTAGCGTTGCGCCTCGGGCACATGATCAAGACTCATGATGGGCTGAGTCGACAGATTCTCCAGGCGCAGCGTTGGCGACAGGAAGGACATCTTGCGGTGCCTAAAATCGATAGAGTTCATAAAAAATTGGCAGATGCATTAAAAATGCATAAACAACAAATGCAAAAGCAAATATCACACTGTTCGTCAGTCGCCAATTACACAATCGAAATGCAATGTAGGAGCGTAAAACGCAAACGCAAACGCACACACAAGCAAACAGGCAATACAAAAACACATATAAAAATGTGGCGCGCTTTTAGGGGCAAAGTTAAATGAACCTTTTGAGCGCGCAGTGGAAGCGTTGGACAACAAATAAAAACAAAATGTAAACATAAATGACGACAAGCGCTGTTTTTTATGTTGAGAGTGACCGAAACGAACGAAGCGCACGAACCCGACTGCGCCTCACTGGGGATCTTGCTAAGTAATTTACCCTCAAATGTGTGCTACGATTTAGCTTAAGCAGCGCGAAACGAACGCGCGACCGTGCGTTGGCAACGTCAATGGCACACTAAGCACACATAACACACAATAAAGGCAGAAGGCTGGAAAAAATATATAGTTGGCGGTCGTTGATTGTGTTGTGGCTAAAAATGCAGAGCAGGCCTCTTGTTGTTGATGTTGTTGTTGTCGCCATTGCTGTCGTCGCTGCGCCTTTGCATGGCGCCAAACCGAGTTGATTTGCTTAAGTTGAGAGTGTGCGTGTGAGTGTGTGTGTATGTGTGTGAGTGTGTGTGAGTGTGCTGGGACCGCTTGTATGCTGAAGCCGCAGCTAAGCGTGCGCCACTTCTTGTTAGTTAGCGTCGACGTGGCCAGCTCAGCACTTGGCCAAGTGTGTACAGTAAAGTCCGTCTAGTTGACCAGCTCCATAAGATGGCATCGAAGACGCCTATTTGATTAAAGTATGCTCTGGCCGACCATTAAAAACGTTCACAATCAATTAAATTCGATGACCATCAACATTGAGCTTTTCTATAGACCAAGAGCAAGAATTATAATTTGTTTAATTTATTTGTCCCTTCAAAATAGGAACGTACGATTGTCTCCCCATTTTCGTTATTTATTTTTAAAGTGAAATTTTCTTTTATTATATTAGTTAGTTTTCTGCTACCAATATAGCAGCTTAAGCTAGTTGAAAATGAATGGGGAATACAACAGTTGTCTATAGTATGCAGCTATAGGACGCAATTATATCTAACATATAATTACAATATTTACGATTTAATACGATATTTATTTAAGATATTATCTCGTGGGGAGATCTTTTGGATGGCTCTTCTTCAGTCTTCTCCACCTGGGTCTGGAGAGCATCCGTCTCGCCAATGCGTTCGGGTGATTGCCGAGGCGCTTCTCGTAATTGCTTGCGTGTTCTCGAATGACATCGCCAACTTTGGCAAAACCTAAGTCCCTTTCGATGTCTCTAGTGCGTATGTACCAAGGGGCATTGCATATCTTCCTGAGAAAAATTAAACTTATAGAAAAATACAAATACTGCTTAAACTAGGAGTTTAGCCTGCTTATTTAGCACGTCAGCAACTTTCTGCACCCTAGATCCTTTTCTATATGTGCCGTTTTCATATACCAGGGAGCACTTGTTAGTGGGCGAAGGTTTTTCGCTTGCAGGATCCGGATTTTCTGCAGGTGTGATTTTGCTATTGAAGCACGCGAAGAACGGTTTTAAAAATTAGGTTTTTGGCAAACCAATATGCATGGTAAGCGGTAGTTCACATAATCAAATCAAACTTAAGGAGGAGTGGATGTATGTGATAAACTAATTGCTAACTATACCAGCCAGCGCCAACTAAATGCTGGCAGTTACTTTGTTTTCAAATATGATAGATGTCTCTGTCTTTAGTAGAAGAACATGAGAATTGTTCCCAAACCGGCAATAGAATCCAGAGTCGTGTGTGGCCGATTTAGTTCGATTTTACTGTACACATACATGTACAAATATGATTGTTCGTGTGGAAGTGTGTGTGTGAGTAAACATTTGCACACATATGTACCCGTATCGCTAGCGCATAAAAATAAAAATAAACTTGTGCCTGCCAACTCACATGTTTCACGCTTCGCCACACACACACATACACACACATACCACAAACACAAGCTAAAGTGGCGCATATTGAGCGTGCGCCCCAAAGTATGCAATTGCTTTTGCATTGCAATTGAATTTCATTTCATTGCCCAAGTTTTGTCATAGCAGACGGCATTCGAACAAAACAAAAAATACGAGTAAAAAACTTTCGGTATTGTCCCATAAATTTACCACTAATATGGCCAAACATATGTATGTGACAATTATATGGCTGACGGCGCTGGCGCTTTTAACGTTTATGGCCAAACGGTAGTAGGCGGCATAAATTTCGAGCTTCTCAGCATTCCCACCCACAACCTCGCCCATTCACAAGCCAAAGGGGGGCAATTTGTCGCGCTTTGTTTTGTTTTGTTTTGTTTGTAGTGCTGTGTTTGCTTCTACCGTTATTGTTGTCTGGTTTATGGCGTAATATTTTCAGCCATAACCACACGCACGAAAAGAAAAATGCTAATGACGTTCTGTGTCGAAACGCACAGCGCGCTTTTAGGTGGCATTTATGGCAACACATTCGCCACAGTGGCAAGTGGCAAGTGGCAGTGGCGGCGCTGCCTTCTGATACTCGTATTTCAAACATCGGCAAATACAATAAACTATTGATAAATGTAGCATTTAGCTCTTGGCTACACACAATCACATCTTATTTACAATACAAGTGGGCCACATCATATATCAAATGCGCTTTGATGGATAGCTAGCGTTGAGCCACTTCAATCGCTCGAGAGAGCGTGTGTGTGTGTCTGTGTGTGTGTGTGTGTGTGTAAGGAAGTGCATGTGTGGGTTGAAAAGTATTTGTTATTCTCTAAGAGGGGGGCCCTGCAACAAAAATAAAAATCAAGCTAACGATACTATGCATGAGCCACATACTCGTACTCGCAGTACAGCAATCACGCGAAGGTCAATGCAAAGCGGCAAGCGGTATTTGAAGTCGGTTATAGTTATAACTGAACGCTAAGGCCAAAACAGTAAAGGCAACGGCAACAACAACAGCAAAGGAAACGTCAAAGGCTGGCACAACGACCACAGAAGATAGTGAAACGGTTGACAAGGACAAGGCGAAAACGCTGCCAGCTGGCAGCCATCACATATGTATGGGGATTTATGTGTGTGGACATGTGTGTGTGTGTGTGTGTGCAAGTGTAATTATTGCTTTTATATATACATACATATAAAACACAATAAATGAGCGAGCTCTAGTTCTCCCTCGATGCCGCATACTTGCATGTCCCATGACCCATGACTGATGCGCACAGTGGGCGGCAAATTAAATGGTAGTGCTTACAATTCTTCGCTACGTATAAAGGGAAATAAAAAAACAATTTTATTGGAACTTCAAATTCATTTATTCAAACAAAAAAATATCTTATTAATTTATTCAAATTCACACCACAATCCCCATCTGAAAAAAGTTTCAATTTGACAGCAAAGTCCCCATTAATAATTCATTTTGAAATTGAAATTGTTGAATTCATTTGTTGCAAAAAATGTGATAAATGAAGAGCCGCTCGACCGATTTTGTGAAAACTTAAACTTAAAACATAAACCATCTACTAAATAGTACGAACAAAGCCTAAACATTTGATTTGGATAGGTGAGCCCGTTCTTGAGTTATAAAATTACACCCAAAAAGATATATCTTAAAGCAATGCATAGATTTTCTTTTTAAAAAAGTTAGGGTGCTTTTAATTTATATGCTCACACATACTTACTTATATCTGGAAATTATAACACAATCGAAGATTTAATCAGCAAATCGACTACATAAGTCGAATGGGGTCTATTTTTTATGGGTAAGTTAATAAGTTATAGTAATAAATGGAGCGTTTACCCGTATTTTAATCCACAAAGAAAATATGTAACAAAAATGCTTTGATTGTATTGTGTTTAAAAATGAATTGAAAAATGTTATAATGCTGTGCAGTATCTAAGTAATTATTATGCCTTCAAACACCACTTTTTGAAAGCAGAAGGTTGTCAGATAAATAAAGATTTTTTTTTTCTAAATTGCATGTGTTACGAGTTTTAGTTAGAAGTTGATTTAGCTCAGATATTTTTCATTTTGTTTAAAAGCTTATTGCAATTCGTGGATAGCTTTTGTTGTGCATTAATTTAGGATAAGATGAAAATCTCTTGTTGGTTTTGCAAGAAACGGATAAACTACGAAGACCTAAATTTGAGGAGGAACACTAAACTAGGATTTATACGCAAGTCTGCTCAATTAGGAAGATAAGAGAAGGTGGGATTCTAGCTAAGATGTAATGGACTAATGTAACTGTAATGCAACTGTTGGGGTCTGTCATCCACTTATATTTAGAACAGTTAAAGGGCAAATAGATGGATCATTCTGCAGATGAAGAGTATCTTTGAACGATAGAATAAGCTTGTAGCTTATAAGCGAATACACTTATGCTAGAGTTTTAAAAAAGAAATTCAGTTCAAAATTTGAATGCAACAAATGAGGAGGTATTTTCCTCATTTTCCTCAGGCAGCACTTTGAGATTGTCCCACTGTGCGTGGCTGCATTTTTTGTGCTTTCGCCGACATCCAGTCTAAATTTGTAGAGCGTTGCGCATTTTCCGAACAGGCTGAGCTGCCAACAATTTTGGCAAATGTGCCAAAAACATTATTATTATTCGTAGTATCCTTGCGCTCCTCATCCTGTCGAACTACTACAACATGTGCGAGCTTGCGTGCAGTGTCGCTAACAATTAATTTCCATAGATAATTGCCTGCCGATAGCAAAAACACCAGCAGGAGCAGCAGCGGCAGCGGCAGCGAGAAAACGACAGTCCGCGACATTAATCAAAATGTGGCACGGCTTATTGCTTGTTGGCCTGCTCAACTTATCCGTGCATCAGGATTTGTCAGAATCCAAAAGGGAAATGACTTTTGGTGGCACGCTCCTCGAAAAACAAAATTGAACGATTGTCGACACAAGTTAAAGTTTTTATTCCTTTTTATTTTGTGAGTTGTTTGCTGTACTTCGCTTTAATGCTTCAAACAAATTGAAGTTGCAAACTATGTGCGACCTTATGCTAGTTGGATGTATTTGATATTTGATGCTAAGTATGTAGAGATATATAACCTTATTTATTTTGTGTATCAAATAATACTGTTCACAACGCCAATAGAACGAGAGGTTAACAAACTGCCATTGATGGAAAACAATGCTAATAATTATAATTGTGCGGTTGTAAATATTTATGTGAATTTCAAATGCTGCGCCATAACAAAAACTTAATATGTATGTATTTAAATAGCAGCAGGTCTGTCTCTAAAATGTACAACACTGTCTCCCTAATAATAATAATAATGTGGAACAAATTTGAACAACTCTGGGCGTAGAATAGACTTCACTTGTATATTGTACCTATAAAGTACATAATAAGTATGTATATAAATATTTATATATGTATATCAAAGAGGCTAACCAATGCTAATTGCACTATCTGCGACCTATGTTTGAGGTGCAAGCTAATTGCTGTAAATTACGAGCACACTGGCGGCCAAAACAATCGCAACAATATACAAATGCATAGGGATGTGTTCTTAAAGCTACAAGATTGTTAATTATTTACTAGAAGCAACAGTTCAACGCGAATTGAATATTTTCCTTTGCTAAATTGACAAACAATCTTATTAAGTGTTTAGTCGAGATTTCAGAGGCAACATGTTAGAATATGTACAACATTTAGGCTGTAGTGATTACATCAAATATTATTTAGTTGCTTGTAAATATTTGTGTATTTTCTTAAACAATTTCTAAACATAATGAGTTCCATTAAATATTGCTTCAGTTTGAATCCAATACCGAATATATCTTACAAAAGAATACAGCAGAACTTAACAAGTAATTATTAAACACCTTTTAAGTATGTATTGATCAGTCGTGCATATTTGACAACTTAAATTAAATTATACTTCAACTAAAAATAAAAAAAGAAGGCTTGATATATTTGAGAAGGAAGAAGAAAATTCTTCTTCTTAATTAACTAATATTGTTTTGATTATAAAAAATGTAGCTACGCTTTTGAATGTCCAATGATCATTTGGGAAGAGATGAAAGGAAGGGCTCTGCAGACGTTTTCTTAAAACGCATAGCAGCATAATTATTTAAACTTAGAATATATTGCCTCGTTCAATTAATATTAAAAACGAGTGTTGCTCTTAAATTGACTTGGGGGAAGTGGTTGAAGGCAATAAGTGTGGCATTTGTGTAAGTGCAAGTTCCTTGGCCGCCAGCGTAAACGTGGATGTATTGTTATGGCTGTGAGTGAGTTCGATTAACAACTAACAATATTATCAAATAGATAATAGATATTTATATCAAAAGAGTTGGCTTGGCGGTGCTGCGCATGCAAAATGCTTTAGGGTAATACGAAAAGTCTTCGATCTCGTCACTTGCGCGACAACATAATATTGATGACAGTACCACAGTTGTGCAGGACATGTTTGGCATCATTTAGAGACATGTTGGTTAGATCGTAACCATCGATTTCCAGCAGCTTATCATTGAGGCTAAGCAGGCGGGCGGCACTGGAATTGGGCGTTATGGAGCTGACGAAGATGCCGACCTGCAAATGAAATAAATTGTTAGTCTTTATATTATTTTGGGCCTTCCAGTTAACTCTTACCTGATTAAGTAGCTCGGCAATATCGAAGCCAATGTTGTGCTCCCACTTTAATGTGACTTGTTTAACAGTTGGATTCTTGTGCACGCCAAATATCCACGTGGACTTCTTATGGCTTGCCCTGGACGTATTATTGGTGGCTGTGGAATTGAGTGAGTGCTGTGAGAGCGTATCGTCTACCTGACTGACATCCTCATCATCCTCATCGCCATTGTTTATATTATTTTGATAGTCCAACTGTTGCTGTTGGTTTTGTTGCTCTTGGTCCTCCTCGTGCGTGCTGTTTATGGCTGTTGTTTTTAGGTTACTGTTGAGCGCATCCTGATAGCTACTGTTCTGCTCATTTTGACTGAAGTACTGTGGCTCCGTTTGCTGTTGCTGTTGTTTTTGCTGCTGCTTGCGCTGTCTCATCGATTCGTATAAAGTTAGATCCTCTGGAGTTTTCTTTGTAAATACGCGTGCTATATGGTAAGGTGGCGGCTCCATACGCGGTGTTAATAGCAATGGTTGCTGTTGTTGTTGCTGCTGCTGCTGCTGTTGCAATAATTGCATTTCATAATCCTGCAGGTCGCCATTCACTTGTGTGGTGGGCAGCGTATTGGCATCAACATAAAGCTGCTGATAGTGCGCCTCATAGTTGACCAAGCCATAATAGTCCTGCGGCAGGGGCTGTTGGGTCTGATAGACCCCATAAATGTGCGGCGGCTCATGCACTGGCTGTGTGGTTGTGTATATTGCACTTGTTGCTGGGATCGTATGATCAACCATATCCTGGTTTGCTGCATTGCTGCTATCACAGTGTGGTGTTGCTGCCATTGCCACTTGGCCATTGGGAACCACACGCGCCTCGCGCACATCATTGGCCACTGCTGATGTTGTTGCTTCCGCTTGCTGGGGCGAACGCGGCGCACTTGCCTGCGCCTGTCTCACATATTTGGCCATTTGTCGCAGCTCCTTCGGATAGGGTGTTGGTGAGCGCATGAGGCGCACAGAACCGGCCAGCTGCTCGTTGAGAGCAACTGCTGCTGCAGCCTGCTGTGCATAATTGTTAGCTGCGTAATTGCTGGATGTTGTTGCTGCTCCTGCTGTCGAAGTTTCCTGTGGATTGTTCCCACTCAGTATGGTGGCCTCCTCAGCAAAGCAAATGCGACGCGAGGGACTCACAGCTAAGCTGCCACTACCTCCATGCTGTGAATGCTGCTGCTGCTGACTGGCATAGACAAACTCGTATTGCTCTTGTTGGTGTTGCTGCTGCTGCTGTTGTTGCAAGCTGTTCATTTTGAAGGTGACCTGCGGCAGCATAAAGCATGTCAGCTGCGTTTTGGTATTCGCGTCCAGGTATTGCAGCGGTACCAGCGGTTGTGATTGATTGTCGCTAAGCCACAGCGATGTGAGATTCACCAGGCTTAGCATTGAAACAGGTAAGGCGCTTATATAGTTATTAACCAGATTCAACACCTTCAGCTTCACCAGATGTCCAACGTTTTGTGGTATATGCGATAACTGATTATTGGCCACGCTCAGCACGCTTAGTTCACTACAGCAGCAGAGCTCGTCGGGCAACTGGCGCAGCTGATTGTCATCCGCAAAGAGGAAGCGAAGACGCCTCAGCATGCCAATGGTGGTAGGCAGACACATGATCTTATTGTGACTAACCATCAGCTCCTCCAGCGTTTCCAGATAACTTATGCTGTCTGGCAGAGCAGTCAGACCGTTTGACTCACACTTAAGCGTCACCAGGGACTTCAGCATGCCCACACTGAAGGGGAGTGCTTCCAGGTTGTTACTGCACACCGATAGAACCTCCACATTCCGCCAGTGGCTGACCTCGTTCGGCAACGTGTCCAGCAGATTATTATTGGCTTCGAAATGTTGCAGTTCCCGCAATTTTCCAATATTTGGCAGAACGCGTCTTATCTGATTAAAGTCAATCCACAGCTCACGCAGCGACTTAAGCTCTCCAATGACCTCTGGCTGCAATATTAAGAAATTTAAATGAAAGCACAAGATTGGTTTTGGAGCAACCTACCAGTTCAGTGAACTCATTGCCGCCTATATCCAAGCGCTGTAAATTGTTGAGTCGTACCATGGACTTGGGTAATGTGATCAGATTGTTTAGACGCAGCTCCAATATGCGCAAATTTACAAGGCGGCCAAAATTGGCGGGCAAGAACTCTAAATAGGTTTCATTTAGCAGCAGCTCTTGCAGCGATATCAGCGAGGTGATGGCATCAGGCAATCGTTGCAGGCAATTGGAACTCAAATCTAAAAAGGTTAGATTTTTGCACGACTTTATCTCATCGGGTACGTTGGCTATCACTGGAAAAAAGGAAAAAAAAAAGATTTACATAAACAAAAAAATATTTAAAATATTATGTTTTTCGACACAATAGCTCGGTCACTCAGCAGACACATTTTTTAAGATCTATATTTATTGAGGACTGTTTTCCATTTTTAATTCAAAAAACTTTGGACGCCTTTAAGCTACTCAGAAAACTTTTTGCACCACTTAGAATTGCAGATAATCTAAATACCAAGGGTATTTCAGATTTTATGTAGGGATAAATATACAATCTGCTCTAACTTGTTAACGAATTTCAAAAATACCATTTCTAATTTTTCAGAAATTTAACTATTTCTGCTTAGAGAGTGTAGAAGTTAGCAGAGGCGCTACAGACTTTAAGTAGAACTAGGCCAGCTCGAGGTTATGGAGCTTGTCTTCTCAAAGCTGCTGCTACTCCTATTCGTTTTACTTACAATTGCGACTTAGATTCAAGTGCTGTAATTGGCGCAGCGAGCCAATCGCCTGCGGTATACTCTCCAGATTGTTGCTGTTCACATGGAGCACGCGCAATCCTTGGCAGTAGAAAAGCTGAGGCGGCAGTGTTTGCAGCTAGAGAGAGGTGGGAACGTGTTAGGCTTGATATTTTGAAGATGTCTGGGGATGTTACTTACGCGTGTGGTGCTTAAGTGGAGCTCCTCAAGCGTGCGCTCGTGCTGCCACACCTCGGGAAAGGCATCGGTGAGTGGCGTATTACTATAATCCAACTTATCAATGACTTCGACATGTTTGAATTTAAAGCATGGAAAACATTTCGCCAACAGTGGCATGTTGACAATTTTTTATTGTTGTGCGTTCTTTTGCAGTGGTTCTTTGTTTTGTTGTTGATGTTGCGGTTTGGTTTTAAGGCACGGCCGTTTCTGTAAATAAAACGTATGCATATACATATACATCCAACACGCATACATAGGTGCACGGGGCGGTGATTGTACGAGTATATATATACATATATGTATGGTATATGTATTTATGTACATATTCATATTTGGGTCGGCTTTAAGCCGCATAACTCACCTATGATTCATCGCTGCTGCAGCACAAAGACAGCGCCGACAGCAGTTTGGACATTGGTGGCTACCGCGCCCGCTGCTGCTGCTTCATTTGCGTTCATTGTCATTTTTTGAGGCTTGTTATTGTTTTACATACCAACGCATAAATACATATACACACACACTCGCACACCTGCGCTTCTTGGCTTTTAACTAGTTCGAAGGCAGGCGGCGCTATTTCGCAGCCGTGTGCATGCACGTTCGATCGCTTGAGGTTTCTTAAAACTTAAACGGTATTTATTTTCGAAATGGCTTATCGTTTTATTTAATGTTTTCCGTTTTGAAAAAACAAGTTGCAGTTTGCGTTCGCGAGCTTCTGCTTCTTCTTATTCACCTTTGCTGGCCTTGCCAGACCTTCTGTTAACCAAACAAACAGCATGCTGCCACTGAAGGCGGATCAAAATGCTGCCACCATTCAGTGTGCGGATATACATACATACATACATATGTATGTATACATTTAATTTTTGCTTTCAACTCAATGTAAGCAATTTGCGAAAAATACATTTATTTCACTATAGAATTTTTAATACAAATGAACCAATTGTAGAATTTATAATTGAAGCAGCAGATGAAATATTAGTTCCTTTGTCTTTTATTTGACTCAATTATACCAGAATTGTTTTGCAGGTAAAATTTAATAAATAAAATTGAAATATATATTTTAAAATGATATTTACTTAAAGCATGTAACTTTTTTGAGAATTTTAAATTTAAACTTAGTAATTTTGGTAAAACAGCAGTGAAAAAATAATTCAAAATCGCCATCTGTCAGCTATCATAATACTAAGTGCTGCTGCTGAAAAAGCCAAAAGGTGGCGCAGCGTTATTATAGAACAGGGTAACATTAATTAACCCAATTGGCAAATAAATATTTGAATTATTCATATATCACTTTTTAGGAGCGGCGGACTATCTTATGGTTGGTCCAACATTTCTACAACTTTAGCCAAATCGAAGAGCGGTTTCCAAATTAAATTGCTTGAGTTATTTTTCCAAAATGCAATCCAAAATCATGTAAAAATCTACCTGCTTCATAGAATTGCTGGATTTGTGTTGTGATTTACAATTTTCAATTTTAATTTTTCAATATTGGTACCGTATTTATATAAGCTTGTACATTAAAACGAACGATTATACAACTGGTTTTTTGTAATTTAAAATATGTATGTAATATAAAACTTATTGTAATCAAACATTTGAAAGATTTAATGAATGGGAGTGGGTAGAATAATTATCTTCAATTAAAGTTTCGCTAATGCCAATTTGTAAACTTGATTTCAAGTTTTAAATGCGGTCGAACAATTTGATATTAAATTACTTATGCACTATGTATAGGAATATGTCAGTGGTTCGACATAAGCATCTGTTCAGAGTACACTGGGCGTGTTTAAAAGCCAGCCTATTCGTTGCGAATACTTGTAGTTTCTGGGCCAGCGTTGTGTGTTATTTGCTCACCTCTCGGTCCTGCTCATATTTGCATGCACTTTGGCGCACTTCCTGGCTTACGTAGCCGTGGTCGCACGTAAACGTAGTCATTTACTATATTTTGTTGATAACCATTGTCAACAGTTCGCGCCTAACAATGTTGCGTCAAATGCCACACAACAAATTGAGCGTTTTTAATACATACTCAGTGCACTTGGGCTTTATGCAAATTCCGTAGACATAAAAGTATACAAAATTGCTAAAAAACTAAAAAAGCAATAATTTTAAGCAGCATCTAAAGACTTTGACCCGCCATGGCGTCATAAAACAACTAAATAAAAATCGAGCTGCCAGCAACGGCGAGGGCAGCACGGTTGTGTGAAAATTAAACAAATAGCGTTAGCGCTTAGTTTTTGTTTTTGACTGTTTTCTTTTGGTTTTTTTCAGTTTTTTCTTTTTTTTTATTAGGGTTTCGACAAATTTACACTTTAAACAATTGTAAAATTGTACAACGGCGTGCAAATAAACACGTAATAAACCTTAGCTGTTGCTTTGTGCAAGACTAAAATTTACTGCTCGCACGGTCCAAGCCAGATGTGACATGCAATTGGTTTTGGAGTCTGTAGGAAGCTCAGTTTTAATTTTTATGTCGCACGCTGCAGTTGCGGTTACAAATTTGCAGCTGCTTTTGAAAACCGCACCCGTTATTCCGTTCGTTATTATCGTGAGTGTTAATTGAGTTCTACGACTATTTGTCCCTCTTCAATGAAGAGGGCGCGTGAATTAGATGTGTAAATTGAACAACAAATAAAATAAAGAACATGGGAACGCCTAGAATGACAGTGCAGTTTAATCTCAATGAAGAATTTAAAAATGGGTTCAGAAACTTATAAATTCAGAATGACTACAATTGTTAACAATATCCTGAAGGCTGATAGTTTGGACCACACGCGTGAATTGTGTTTTCTATTTGATCATAAAATATTTTCAACTAATTAATTAGTGGAAGTCTAAATTGTGTTTTAAATATATGTAGTATATACTACCTTCTCATCTGAGAAGGAGGGTTTGTCTAGAAACTTCCATTCCTAGCAGACCTGCTCTGAATTTAGTTGGACGCAGCAGTGTAAGGATAAAAAAAGAATCCCAAGAAGAAGTTCTACTTATGTTGCAAAAATAAAAATTAATAGCTTTGAACTATTGAAAATGTTTTAGTATAAAGCTTAAAGGTGAAGAATTTTGCTCATTTCCATTTCCTTCGCCTGTTTAAACAGGTTTGCTTTCCTAATTCTATATAGAAAAAGAATTAAGCTTGAAAATAGTCGAGAGTGACATTTTATTTTGATACTATAGATGTTTTTATTGATAGTTTACATGTTACATGCTTTAATAAGTTCTTAAGTAGTTGCTTTTCGTTGATTATAGATAGTTTTTCGTTTTTTGGAGATCCTTGTACATACTCCTATAGTTCTTTAAAAAATTTATAACAATTTTAATAATTTCCAATAATAAATAAATAACTGAAACTATTTGCTAATTTTAAGCTTAACAAGTAAAGTGTTGATTGATTTCGATGAGAACACTGAAGAGGTATAAAGTAATTCTATATTTAAAAAAAGTTTGTTTTAAAGCTGGCTATGAATTGAAAACAAGCAAAAGAAATATGGTTTGAAAAAGGGCTTCGAGGATGCCTGAAATACGAGCTGCAATATTTTCCGTAATAACAACTTGTCTATATCGATTACATATCATAGAACCCATAATTTTTTTTTTTTAAATCGACTGTTCAACTATTTCCACATGCATTCTTAATGCAAAAACACCTGTGATAGTTTCCATAACGAATTGTCAATTGAGTGTAAAGTAAAGGTGAAACGTTTTAAAAATAAATGAGAATCGATACAGTTTGAACTGAGACGCGAAAGTACGTCCCATTTCCGACTGTCCAGTCCGGTCTGTAATTTAAACCACCTGTCGGTGTTTATTCATTCATTGATGGACTCTGCGAGTGTGCCAGCATAATTCATTCAATAATTTCGTGACTCATCCGCCGTCAAGCCGGGGGATTCGTGTAGCGTGTGGGAGAGCGCGCGAGAGCCATTGTTACCCCACCAACCCCTGATGTAGCGCTCATTAGTAATGCGACCCTTCCGCTGCAACCCCCGCGTGTACACAGCGTAAACAAAACCTCAATGCCGGCACCTCAGGGCGCAGTCGCATGCTCTGATTTCAAAGGAGAGCCCAGTGGCGAGAGAGTGCGAAACGGTTTGGTGCTGTAACGGTTTTATTGTCGATTTGAACGTATTTCGTGTTGCTCTATTGCCGGCTGTATAATTATCATGTTGCTATTTCATCGGATCCATGCTTCATTGTTCATTTCTTGGACTTGCCCTTTTTGGCGCCACCGGACTTGGCAGCCTTTGTCTCCTTGGTGGCTTCGGCTGTGGGAGCATTGTTCTCTGCAACTGGAGGGCTCTCTGGGCTACTGGCTTCGCTTTTGCCAGCCGCATCCTTTTTAACTTTGCCGGATCCCTTCTTTTTGCCAGGCATTGTACAGGGAGCTGTTGATGAAACGATCAGTGGAACCATAAGCTGGACGGATGGACATTACTTACCGCTTCTGAATAAGAAGAAAATGTTGAATATTTCGAATTTTAAGTTTTGTTTTTCCAAATTTTTTGTTGCTCTGCCAATGATGTTTTGAATTGAACTGAGTTTTTTTCGTTTCCCCTGAAATGCCATTAGATCCAAAGGTTGCTGGGACCCATCCAAAACAACACAAAAACCGAATTGCCTATATTTTGCTGTCGCTATTCTCGGTCATTTCCCAACCATTGCCCAACCGTTTCGCTCTCTCAATGGGGTGGCTCTCCCCACCACTCGCCATCTGGGGGAAGCGGTGCCGTTTATGTCGCTGCGGCTGCCACTCAGCGCAGTCGTAAGAGCAGAGTCGAAGCAGCTGCCACGCCATACAACTACTTGTATTTTGCTAGCGCAAATTTTTATTTACCTAAATTTAGTTACACATTAGCTACAGAGTTCTAAGCTGTGCAGTTGCCAGACTATAAGTAGTACAAGTATTACAAGTAAATAAATCGTCGTTATCGAGCAATCACGTATCTCTCCAGTTAACTGAGCAGGCAACGAATCTAATTAAAATTTCACCAAAAAAAAGGAGGAAACAAAAAATATCGATTTCTGCCCATGTAAAAAAACCAAACCAAACCAAACCGAACCGAACCACAGCAGACGACGTGTGTGCCTGGCGGGCTGTGCAATATAGTATTCTAGCAAATATTTTTTTCCGCACTCGAGCAAAGGGGCGGCGTGAGTTGAGCAAATGGCGCCACAGCGAAATACTGTGACCACAAAAACGCCCAAGGATAATGCGGCGACCCTCGATGAACGGCTCTCGAAGCGGGTGAACAGCGTAATTCCCAAGAAGCGGTGAGTGCCAGAATAAGAGCTCCCTAGATAGCCCCAAGATGTTAATCCCTCCATTATTATGCACAGGCAGGAGGCGCTGAAATGGTATGGCTGGGGCTATAACGACTCCCAGTTCTACGGACGAGAAGGTACAATATGTTTTCGCGGCGACAGGTGAGTTAATATTAAATAAAGCATTATCATTGGGCCAAGCGTGCGACTGTATTATCAGTTCGAATACATATTAGTTCTGAGGTAGCCGGACATACTATACTTTAAATCAAGTCTGTTTAGAAGGTGTGGAAAATTGAGTTTCTATTTGTAGAACAGACCTTATTCATTTAAGAAATCTCGCAATTAAATACTTAATCCATGACCACGGGATCTTAGGGTTCGTAGAGCTTCTAAAAAAATATAACTTTTGCAGCCTGCAATTAATTCGATAAAAAGTCGGTGCTAAGCTCCTGTATTTTGGTTCGGAAATTAACATTTAACATACTTGTATTATCCATTATTATGATTTCCCTCTTCGCAGGTATCCCCTTGGTGGTTGTGAACTACCCAACTTTACGAAATGGGTGCATCAAAAGTTTCAACTGACCATTGATCCGGATAAGGAGTATCCAAAGCTGCCTCAGTCCTATCCCAAGCCCATACAGAATGCCGCCTTCCTGCAGGAGCTACGTGCGAGCACGCAAGTGGAACACTCCGGCGAAGGTGTCGACCGATTGGTGCGCTGTCACGGACAGACTCTGCACGATATCTATAGTCTCTGGCACAATCGTTTTCGACGCATACCCGATCTGGTGCTATGGCCCCGATCTCACGATCAGGTGGTCCAATTGGTACAATTAGCGCACAAGCACAACGTTATGTTGTTGCCCTATGGTGGAGGGACAAGTGTCTCTGGTGCCATCACCTGCCCGCAGGAGGAGCCACGCATGATCTGCGCCCTAGACACTTCGCAAATGAATCGTTTGCTGTGGCTGAATAGGGAGAATCTTACGGTGTGCTTTGAGGCTGGCATTGTGGGTCAAGACCTGGAGCGTGTGCTTCGCGAACAAGGCCTGACGGTGGGCCACGAGCCGGACAGCTATGAGTTCAGTACGCTGGGCGGCTGGGTGGCGACACGTGCCTCCGGCATGAAGAAGAACGTGTACGGAAACATTGAGGATCTGGTGGTGCGGGTGCGCATGGTGACGCCGACGGGAACACTGGAGCGAGAGTGCAGTGCGCCGCGCGTTAGCGTCGGACCGGACTTCAATCATGTGATTCTCGGCTCGGAGGGAACGCTGGGCGTGATCACAGAAGTGGTGCTAAAGGTGCGTCCGTTGCCGCCGGTGAAGCGTTACGGCTCGCTCGTCTTTCCGGACTTTGAACAGGGTGTGTTGTTTATGCGCGAGGTGGCCAGACGTCGCTGCCAGCCTGCCTCCGTGCGGCTCATGGACAATGAGCAGTTCATGTTCGGTCAGGCCCTGAAGCCCGAGAAAAGCTGGCTGGCCAGTTGTATGGATGCAGTGAAGCAACGCTATGTGACAGTGTGGAAGGGCATTGATTTGAAACAAATTTGTGCGGCCACTCTGCTCTTTGAGGGTGAGCTCAAGGATGTGCAGCGACAGGAAGCGCTAATCTATGAGATAGCGGGAAGGTTCAAGGGCTTCCCCGCAGGCGGACAGAATGGAGAGCGCGGCTACATACTGACCTTTGTCATTGCCTACATTAGGGTGAGCATAACCTTACAAAACTATTTATTTTATTTATAAATTTTCATACATATTTTTTTATCATGTTTCGGTTAATTCCGTTCAAAAAGAGCGCAAGGACATAAAGCCGAAAAAACGACCGTTTCCCAAAACTGAAATAGCGATTGTTGGCCTTCAGAGAAGAAACAATTTAATAATGATTTCCAGCTCTATTATCTATCTTTATTTGTTATCACTAATAATCGGATGTTAATATGATCCAGTATGTAATATAGAATTGGAGGACTATTTCTTTAGAGTTGGAAATCTATTTTTTTAGAAAAACTTCTTTTCAAAACTTCAACTGACTCCTCGTTGAAGGAAATGTTTCCCAGAATTAGTTTTATGAAAGTTTAATTTATAACCGAACAACAAGTTCTTGGAGCTAATAAAGCATATTGTTATTAGGATATTTATTAAATTTGTTTCATAATTTGTATACCCGGTACCCAAAGGATATACACGTACTAGTATTCATATTGAATAATGAATATGTCTAATTTGTGTTTCTAGGATTTTGGCCTGCATCAGGGCATTGTTGCCGAATCCTTCGAGACGTCCGTACCTTGGGATCGCTGCAGTCTGCTCTGCCGTAATGTGAAGCAGCGTGTGGTCGCGGTACGTACATACTTGTATATTGAACTAGTATGGAACCTTTATCTCTAGAACTCTTACTAATCGGCATTGAATTTGATGTTGCAGGAATGCTATAAGCGGCGAATTTCACTATATACGATTTCCTGCCGTGTTACACAAACCTATGACGCCGGCGCCTGCATCTACTTCTATTTTGGCTTTCGCTACTCGGATATACCGAATCCTGTGGAGGTCTTTGAGGCCATCGAGCATAGCGCGCGCGACGAGATTTTGGCCTGCGGCGGTTCCTTGTCGCACCATCATGGCGTTGGCAAGATTCGCAGTCAATGGTACCGCAATGCGGTCACCGATACGGGCAGTTCGCTTTATAGAGCCGCCAAGCGACATCTGGATCCTCAGAATATATTTGCGCTGGGGAACCTGCTGCCGTCAAAGGAGAAGGAAACGCCTCAGCAGAACCAGCACGAATCACCACCGAAAGCCAAACTTTAATGTGTTAAGAGAATCATACTAGTCTAATCCCCTTTTCCACTAACAAAAACCAAAAACCTTTTAGCGCTTTTCTAGCTGCTTTGTTTACTATATTTCCATCTTCGTTTGCATTTTTTTGATAGCTCACTTTTTGTATGGGTGTTACTTTTTTGATAAATAAAAGGAATACTATTTGTAAAAAAAGACGACAAAACAAATCGAAACAAAAAGTAAATGTAGGCATTCCTGCTGGTATCTCTCTCTTTAGCTGTCTGTCTGCAATGATTTCTGGTCACTTGTCGGTGGTCTGAGTGCCTGTCTGCCAGGTAACCACAAAGCCAACAAACGTCAGCGTCTGTGCGTAGAGCCGAGCTATGCTGGTGGGTTAAGGGGAAGTACCCATAGGCCAAGTGCCCTACACCCCGAGCTCAGGCACATTAGACAGCCAATGGTAATTGAGACAATAAACTGTGTGGGCTATTAAGACAAAAGTGCTCATCTAGATGTTAGCGGGTAGCGGGGTATTTTTATAGTAGATATAATAGGAATTGTACCTAAAACAAACGTAAATCATTTTTAAATACATACAAATAAGTTGGGACCTTATTATTTTAAATTTGTATTATAACGAATAATTACTTACTATAATTGTTGTTTTTTATTTGTTTTTTTATGTGAAATAAAATAAATATTGTATTTGTTTATTGATTTGTGAAATATGCAGAATATATGATTGCATTATTTAAAGAGGATGGTCAGTAATGGTCAAAAAATTGAGTACCAGAAAGTTGTACGGAAAGTGCGAGAACCACAACTCAAGACTTAACTTACACTAACCGGTCTTGGCAACAGCAAACAGACAACACGCACCAGAAAGCATCTAGACTTATGGTTCAGGCACAAGTCATTCAATTCCAATTACAAGTACTGGTGCCAGATCAAACATTTTCTGACAATCACGAAAAGATTCACGGGCAAGCTCGGAGTATCATAGGGATTAGCCATTCACCACTTTCTTGCCTTGGAACAACTCCAATACTAGCACAATACCAAGATTGAAGAACTAAGAATTGGTCTAACTCTGCGGAAGAATGCATAAACGGGATCAACAGACAGGAATTTATAGTATTATGAAGACATAGGAACTTTGGTTGTCAGCGAGGCAGAATTAAAGAGCAATTCTTACTAGGATCTCAACATTGAGCATAGTCGTGATTAGCTTACTTCTGAGTTTTCTGTAAAAGGTAATCAACATTTTTTTTATTTCCATATATTGTATTATTAGCTTTTTCATTTTACTTTTGATAATTCAAAAAATTAATATAGTTTTAGAACCCTGTACCCAAAAGGGTAAAACGACTTCCTCAATGAAAACTATTACATACTAAACAGTGCTTCTTTCTACAAGGAAGCTACCAAGTTTTTAAAATAGATTCCCGGCTTTTTGAAGCCATGACTTAGCACGCATACGTGTACGCTGTTGAAATGTCTTGCAAAGATACTGCCCATGTAGCGTCTTTCTGAGCATCCAATGGCCACCCGCTGCATACCTAGTCCGACTTAACCAAAATCGAATTGTTGTTGGAAGCCGATCGCCCAATCGACTGATCATCGTTGCAGTCATTTGCGGCTGACTGGCACAACCTTTTTTTTGCATTGTCTATAAGTGCGCCTGTCGTCTATGTTGAGAGCATGCCGCACAGTCTGGAGATCAAATGTCATCAAGTTGTCAACTTCGTTAGCATGCAAACAGCAACAGCAACAACAACGACAACAGAAACAACAGCGACTCCAACGACAACAAAATGCAAAATCTTTGTGCCCAAGAGGCTGACAGGCTGCTCGTTAATAGCATTGAGATTGAGGCGCTTGCTGCAGCAAGCAGATGCAGACGATGCACAGTCACCGCCTTATTGATGGCCAATGTTTTGTTGCTGGTTTGGCTTGTTGCTGGTTACTGGATGCTGGTTGTTGGTTGCTGGTTACCCCTAAGCTCCTTAAGCTTGGCAGTGGGCAAGCACGCACACTCGCACACTCGCACTCACACATCCGCTCTTTGCCTATAAATAAAGATTACAATCAAAAGTCACAGAAGTTCACCCATGGGCGCTGCTGCATGGACTGCAATCTAAGTGGCCAAAAAGTCGCCAAGACTTTCAGTGGTTGTTGTGGTTCTGGTTCTGGTGGTGGTGGTGGTGGTGGCTGGAAATTGTCAGCAATTAACCCGGGGGTCATTTGCCTGCCTTGCAGTCCTGTGATTTATGTCCTAAAGTGGCTTAAAGCCAAACATAATCAACGCAGCTAGTACGCAGCAACCCGGCACGAATCTCTGACAGTCCTCCAAACGCAACTCCTGCCACTTGCGCACGTTTCCCGAAAAATCAAACAAAAACAAACACAAAGCAGTGGAACGCTCAAAAGAACATTAAGATGGAAGGGCACAAAGGAATGTCTAACATTGCTCAGTCACGGATTCGTTTGTTTTGATGAAAATTCTAAGGCCAAGCATTGAGAATGCAGCAACACGCACGCAATGCGCCGGCGTCTACCTGAGCAACGTGCAACAGCATTCATTTGCATAAGTATGTGACCCTCGGAGAAGGAAAATGCAGAGAGCGTGCAGGCTGACTAATAGAAGCCTTGCCAGAATGTTGCTCATGCAATGGCAGCATGTTGCCAAGAGCAGCCGCATGTTGCTGAGTGTGGAAAAAGCAACAGCAACAACTTTTCCTTAACAGTCTGAGCTGTTAAAGTTAACTCTGCAGAAAATGTTAAATTCCCAACTATAGTGCTATAGTGGAGATTGTACTTATCAAAGAAATCACACTACGCTGGTCTTCAATTCTACTAATAGGTTGACCTTTTGCTTAGCTGAAAACAATTTATCGATTAAATCATCATGTAGTTCATTCAAGCTCTAACTTTTGCGTATCCTTCCGGAATATTAGTTATTTTCCAACCAACGGTCATTTTTTCAAATGATTAACATTTCTGATAAATCTGAATTCATTTACAATCAACATCAGTTGCAGAAATACCACTAATACCAAAAAAAAATACATACCCACATCTTCGAGAACAATAATTTAAAAGCGTTTCGAATTCGAAAGAATTTACCAATATCGACTCTGCATAATTGCATCCAATTCAGAGAATGCCTGATGGACTATATTTTGTGTAATTAACACTTTTTAGGATAAGATTTTGTAGAAGCATGCTGGATAATTTCTTTTTTGCAAAACACATATTCTAAAGTGGAGTTCTGAAGCTGATAGCTAATGCACTATACATTTTTTAGACACCCTGAAGTGTCTATTATGATACACAAATGTACATATGCTTTAAATGTTCTTTTCATTTGGCTAAGTAACAAAATCAATTAATTTAGATTCTTTAAGTGCTGATAACAGTATCCAGAAATAACGTACGAAATGAAATAAGGAATGTTTCTGTATAATTTGGAATTATGTACATAGTTTCGATGGTTAATATTATCATTAAAAGGATGCTTACCATAATTATAAGACGCCTAATTATTAAACATTGTAAGCTGCATACCCTTAAGTATAAAATAAATTACTTTTTGATTTTTAAGCAAACAATATTAATATGTCTTATCAATTTGATACAGTTGCAAATAGGCAATAATATGAGCTTTCTTAGTAGAGCTTACGGTACTTTCACAATCTTATACTTTTATACTTTATACTTATAAACCTAAATTATTTTTATTTTTCAAAATTGAAAATAAAATCTTTGAGGTGTCTTATAATTATGGTGAGCACCTATTTATTGTTTTGATGTATGTATTTTGGTATGTATTTGTATATTTTTATTATGACAACTGACCGATTATCGATTTTAAGCGTCATGCGACAATCACGACAAAAAAAAAACCAACAACATTCGCAGCAACAGCTGAGTGTTTAACAGAAGAATTTTTGCAACAGACAATGTTAGCATTAACAGTGCTCTGGCCAGTCTTGGCAACATTCGCAGTCACGTCGCACCTGGCTCTGTCTTTGGTGAGCCTCAATCGGAGCTCAGTTGTTCGTAACGTGTCGGGCGCCCAACAACGTCAATTAAACAAAACAAGATTGTTAAGCACGCGTTTCTATTAGAACTTTGAGGCTTTTAGCAACACGGAAAGAAAGAGAGAGAGAGAGAGAGAGAGTGGGTTGAGAGCATTCAGAGAGTAAGCGGCAACTTTATTTGAATCGTGGCAGCAACAGATCGTCGGTCGGCAGCTGCTGCTGCTTTTGTTGCTGCAGTTTCATTTCGTGCGTGTAGCTTGCAACACATGCGATGCGATTTGGGCGCGTTGCCTGCATTATCAAAAATAACAATAACAACAACAAGTATTGCGTTTTCCGTGCGATTTGTCAAATTGTTATTACGTGAGTGTGCGCGTGTGTGTGGGAAAAAATGCAACAAATTGTCACGCTCATGTTCATTAGCTGGATTTAAACGTTTCGAGTGGTTTTGGTGTTGCATGCTGTTGCGATAGTTCGCATGATCGTTCAGTTGTTGTTTTATTTGTCTGTTTTAATATATATATATTTTTTTTGGTTTTTTGTAATTTTGTAATTGGCGGTAGCTGCTTTTGTTGTTCCTTTACGAGCCGCTGAACAGGTGCGTCAATGCACGAAACGTTAAACCTTTTTAGAAAAAACAAAACTTTAAGTGCAGCAAATAAGTGCGTATAAAAAATAACAACAAAAATGTTGTCAAGTGTTTAGCTATAAAAGCTAAAACAAGTCGAATTTTAACCGTAGTTGCAGACAACCAAGACTGACTGAGAAAACATTAAAAATGCATTAGAGAACAAGCTTTCTAACAAACGCCAAGAGCCAGCGCTCGCTCATCTGCCCACCTTTCCAAGCGGCAACACGACATGTGTTCTATGTGCGTTTGAGCCTTTCATCAGTCGGTCCGTCAGTTAGTCAGCTAGTCAGCCAGTCAGCCAGTCCGTCACTCATTCAGTTTTTATACTGCTTTTGTTAACTACAAATGCACCTGCAATGACTCGTAAAAATGTTCCAGCAATTTGCAGTCAACTGTAAGATGCCTTCCTGCTGTGCCCTGCTGCCTAGGCCTTCACTAAGCCGCTGTCTGTCCAACTGTCTTCCTCAGATTGACTCATTAAATATTTTGCACTAAAAACAACCCACACAGTTTGGCCAGAAAGTGTTTTATATCATGTGCTTTTTCGTACGTATTTTACGACCAAAGCGAGCCAAAAAGAACAGAACCAAGGTAAAGGCACCTGGCACTTTTTGGATAAGCTCTGCCTTTCTGGTGGCCGCGGGGAGGTGCTGTGTTTTTAATTTGTGGTCAAGCATTCGCTATGGACAGTTTAGCCACCAACGCAAATATTTTCTAAGAACGTTTGCTATGAGTATGTGGTCTGTGAGTGGGTTGCCCTGACTGGGCTTACATACTTTTGTGATTGGCTTGACAGTCGAAATATGCTGGCAAAAAAAAAAATTGGAATTCTAACCAAATCAATTTTTACATATTTATATAATTTTATATTAAATTGATGCTATATGTGCTATATATGATGATATAAATAATAAAATACGTTTGATTTCATTTGAGCGTACTTCGACTGGAATGTTCTCGAAGTAGTGAAGCGTATGCTCGTAGTTGAAGGTTGTTGCCATTAAAATGGGGAATTGGATATGCTGGTCCTATTTAAAATCAAAATCTTATGAACTGTGCTTGTTTTTGTAGAATATTTGAAGAAATATTGAGACAAAAAGCAGAGCAAATGAAATATTAAAATTGGTGGCTCTTTCTTTAATACTATTCAACAAAACAGGAGCAGATCATCTTGGCAAAATTTCTAACAGCCTACGAACAGAGTACCACGTTTTTATTTGTACTTGCAAAAATCTCCAAACTGTTATAGAAATTTATCGCAATGACGCTAGTCCATAACTTTGATGTAGTTTGATTTCAAGAAACACTCATTAGAGATAAAACAATGACAATTTTTTTGGTGCCAAATTATTGGATACAATGGCATGGCTGTCAAGGATTGAGAAACTTATTATAATTTATATCAGAGATTGAATTAAAAGAAATGTTCTCATTAAATGCCAATTACGTCATAGCTGCACTTAATGTATTTTAAAAGTTGTACTTGTTATTGAATATAAATGAAGATCTATTAAGTAGATGTGGCCGACTCTAATAGTAGATTACATGCTTAAGTCGCCGTTCAGCTTAAATCCAGACAAATGCTTGTTTGCCAGCGAAAACATCATCAGCGATGTTAGCCAATAACTCAGCAACTAAGCCAACAACTACAACAGCAATGTGCGTACGTGTTATTATAGTGAGCAATAACAACAACAACAACAACAACACCAGCAGCAGCAGCAGCAACATGAACAGGCAGCGAGGTAAATGCAGTCAAGGCGCGCTTAATTAACATGCAACTGGCAACGGCAACAGCAACAAATGCAACAATAACAGCAACAAACACACATCAAAGGTGCAATCACAGATATCAAAGAGTCGCTGCCTGGACTGCAGTTTGCATGTCCCATAGTCCCAATAACAACTAACAACAACAACAACAACAACAGCAACAACATAAGCAGTCGACGACGAGCAGTCTAACGTAGTTTTCCAATCAGTCGGCGGGGCGCAGCAACTGCTGCTAATGATGACGACATGGAGGCTTTGCCCTGCAGCTGCTAATTAAAGTGCAGCACCACACAAATTGGCAAAAGGCAAGAAGAGCAGAAGAATAGCAGCAGCAGCAACAACAACAACCAAACTAGCAGCAACATTCTACAGACCCGGGAACAAGCACAACATATCAGTAAAATGTGAGTAGCAGCTGCCATTTGACTTTCTTTCAGTTATACTTGTATGCGAGCATAGGTATTGTCGTCTCCTACGGCAGCAGTGCGA
Source organism: Scaptodrosophila lebanonensis (assembly GCF_003285725.1). Classification (NCBI taxonomy): domain Eukaryota; kingdom Metazoa; phylum Arthropoda; class Insecta; order Diptera; family Drosophilidae; genus Scaptodrosophila; species Scaptodrosophila lebanonensis. Next base: position 1,228,174 of record NW_022060529.1, read on the forward strand.
CTTTCTAAGCCAGTTGCCAATTTTGTGCAGTCGCCGCTGTTCAGATTTGGCCATTTCGAGCGCAACAGCAACTGAGTCTGTCGCCAGTTTTGTCGCCAATTGTTTGCCGGTATCTGTGACTGGGTCGCGTGTTTGACACAAATGCCTCGCATAGTTTTGAAGGCGGTTCGGCTGCTCCGCGCATATGGTCAGAACCGGAGTGCTGGCCAGTTGTGGGCTTCCTGCGCTGCGCCGCGCTGCACAGTGCTGATTGTATTTTAATGGCTAGGCTCCCAACTGTATCTGCGAGATGCCATGTACTTGTATTAACGAATCGCCGAAGAACCGGCGGCCAAATGTTGCATGTTGGTCCAAGCAGCTGTGGCGCAGCCCCAAAAACTGAACATACAAAAAAATAATAATAAAAGATAGATATAATAAGCAATATATATGTATAGCGCACGCAATTTTTCGGGAAGCAAGAAACGGAATAATTGCGATGCGTGTCTGTATATCAGCTTTTGTATTCTTCTAAAAAGTGGAGAGTTAATTGTTCGCCGGAAGTAAATCTTTAAATTGAAATACAATGCCATTAGCTGGCCGAACATTTTTTCAGCTCAGATATTATCGATTATTCATGTAAAATTCTTTAACAAACACAACTGCCAAATTCTAGTTTGAAATTGTCCTTTTCTAAATGGTATTGATCTTTTACTTTAATTCTGAAATTTATTTTCGATTGTGGGTTTTTTTTTTATGTAAAAGCTTACCAAGTTAGGACTTACTTAGTAACAGAGTTCTGGCTACTAAGCACATCGGTTGTACAAGGGTGTAAGTCGTGGAGTATTTGTATTCGAAAACATGGCTTGGACTGATAAGTTCCTTTCCAATATACATATATTCTTCATTTGCTGATATTTCATTTTGTGGGGTTGGTAAGTGTTTTTATTTAAATTTGTAATTATTGTCTTGACATGAAATTGAGTTGTATTCAATTGACAAAATAATGTAACATTCAGGGATAATGCTGGTGGCTTAATATATCTTGGTTCCGAGCTCCGAAGCTATATTTTAAATTTAACATCATTATTTTTTTAATTTATTTTGCTTTATTTTATTCATCTGAGATATAAATATGTACATATTTGCAAGTGTATAGTGTAGCTTAAGTCTATTATCAATTGTAAAAGAAAAAAACTGGCAAAGAAACCCTTAATTATAATGCACGCAAGTAATGCAATATCTGTGTATCGTTTATATAGAATAATAGAGTAATTCACATTATTTATAGTTTTACTAATGTGCTCTGAAAAAAGATGCATTTTATCAAAATGAACGCCCATATAGCGAACGCAACTATCCCATTTTATATGTGTTGACAATTACATTATATATTAAAAATTGTTAACAATAAACATTCCTGTGCTGGAATGGACAGAACAAATTAAAAAGATATGTGATCAAAAATAGTTGCATTGTTTTTTAGTGACGTGTGTTGGGTTCGCCATTCGGCGATTTGTCTTTTATGCATTTAAAGAGCTGCTTTAAAAGTGCTTGGCATAGTTTCGCTAATGCAACTGAACAATTGAAAAGTATCTTTTGTAAGCTGCAATCAACAGTCCGACCGCCTGAGTTCGTGTGTTGCACGGCTCTTAATAGGCTTAAGAGGGTTGGGTAATGCAGTAGACCCGCGGCGGGTCTTTGAGATTGCTCGCCGAGCGGCGTTCGTCGTGAATTGCGTTAGCTTTGAAGAAACAATTTGCCACGCCCTGCCCCTGCCCCTGCCCCTGCCCAACGCTGCCGGCAATATTAATAACAAAATAACAAAATAACGAGTAACGAATAACGAACGTGTGCAACCGAATTAGCCAACAGGCAGTGCCAACAACAATCTGCGACCCTCGCGCTTTTGACTTCACTGAACTTGACTGGCAAAGTAAATAAGCCAGCCAGCCAGCTAGCCGGACAGCCAATAAATGTCCAACAGTGCACAAAGGCCATAATAATAAACTTAAATAGACATACATAATAAAGAGGCAGTCACACACACACACACTCACAAAAAGCTGAAAACTTTAAACTTATTGCCAACAAATTTGTGCGCTAGTCAGGCAGCAAAAAAGAAAAAACATGAAAAAAAACCAACCATGCTAAAGTTTTTATGCAGTCTGTTGTTAGTGTTGTTAGTTTTGTTGTAGCTATATTATTTTTTAGTGGCAGTCATTAGCCAAGTTATGAACGCCAGTGCGGGTACACAGTAGCAATGACCACGCAGACACTGGCAGCTAAAAATATTTGCATAACATTTAAAAGTGAAGTATGTCGTTGTGATTTTTCCGATTGCTAAAGTAAAACAAATATTGTTACACTAAAAGTTTAAATGAAATATTGAGCAGACGAGCTGGCCAGAGAAACTGGAAACTGTGGACGAGTATCATCCTAACAGCATTATTAACCTAGCCTAACCTATACTCCATACCCAGAAGGTCGTACCACACGAAGCATATATAGTCTTGAAACAGAAGACAAGCGCAGTCGATATAGATTTGCCGGTTGGTCCTACGCAAGGATCTAAAATATTTATTTTCAATATTTCCTTTCTTTTCTTCCCCCACTTTATGGCTTTGAAGAGTCAACAGCAAAGAAGTTTGTTGTACTTGTACTTGGATTTAATGAGGTTAGATTATACCCATGGACCGCCATTGGTCTAGGGACCGAGTTGGTCCTTAGTGTCGCTGGGTATTGGATATCAGTTCGAAGAGGTTTGGTTTAATGTTTTGAAAATGCCGCACTACTGGCAAGTACAAGTAGTATTTCAATCTAGTTCCTTTAGTTTTCTGCATCTGTTGTCTTAGCAGTGAACTGCGAGAGGTCCTGTTATTCCTTTTCTGCAGTTCCTGAAGGTATTAGGAGAATCCGAATAATATAATTTACATGATATGCTTGCAAAACTTGTAAAATTTGCAGGCAAAGGACTAAGCTACATTAAATATAAATTCTAAGCATTTTATAACAAGTAAGCATAACAATTTTTAGTTTAATTGACATTTAAAAATTCATTAATTACACTTAATTTGTGATTTTCTTGTCTCAATATAAATATCAATGCTATTAAATAAATAAATTTACAAGAGAAGGAAGTTTTGCAGCTCGATTTGATTTGCGTGCGTTTTAGATGCGTTTTTCTTGCGTTTTTAGCGCGTTTTTAAAAAAGGTGCCGATTTTGTTTGTGGTTTGCAAGTGTCTTTAAGCTAATCATGGGGCACACGTTTCGTTAATCGATTATATGAAATCTAAGCTTTACTAATGCGCTGTGTGGTTTGTTAATATTGCTACAACAACAACAACAACAACCACAACACCAACAATAGCTATCATTTAAAAAGCCAAACCACAAAGCTGCACAAGTCGTGTCAAAAATTGCTTTGTATTTTGTCTCTTATTTCTTTTTTTGTGTGTGTAGCGATTTGTTTGAGTTGTGCCGCCGAACTGAAAAACTTTGGAGATGCTGCGCCATGGCTTTGCCGCTTTCGGTACGCCTATGTGGTGGCTTGGCATTTTGGCCAGTCACGCTGCAAGTTATTTGCGCCATCGCGTCGTGCCCAAAAGTTCTCCCTCTCTCTGTTATTATTGAAACTGCTTGGGCTGCACTTTCGTCTGAGACTGCGACTGGGACTGGGACTGGGACCGGGTCTGGGTCTGGGACTGGGACTGTAACCTGAGCTTTGATTTATGCAGTTTTCAACGAAAATTGTTGCATTTCATTTTTTTTTCTGCTGTTGTTCTTCTTGCCTTCGTCTTTGGTTAACCGGCTGGGCTTTGTGTTTATAAAATATATTGTCAAGAAAAAAAAAAAACACAACACATTTTTTGGGCTTAGCTCAATGCGTTTAACGGTGAGTGCACTTTTACACACTTGTTGTTGAATTTTGATATGTGGTGGGAAAGTTGTTAAATTGGTCTGGGTGGCATATATTTCTTTTGGCAGCTGCTTACGCTTTAATAAGGTGAGATCTCACATCTCGTCTCTTTCGACTCAATCTAAATCTACAGATAAGTAATTTTTATTGACATTTTTACTAACCTTTTTTTTAATGAGATTTACAGGCTTTAGTATACACTCTTATTGCAATTTGTCGAAAGTAAAAATTGATTTTCAATACATGTTTTTGAGTTATGTCTAAAGCAAATAGTTTATCATTGCTTTTCAATTACTTGTATACTATAGCGTCCAGAAAAAATACTGATTGCAAGAATATATTTGGAAATATATTTATCAAAACCTATTTACTTACATTCGACAGTTCGTTTCAAATTAAGAATAATTCAATTTAAACGAATTTAATAAATGGGCTACATATGAATATTTATTCCTATTCGTCCATTACGGAGCTCAGGGACGATCGGTTTCAGTTTTGGTAGTGATTTGGGATGCATATTATATCCTAGCATTGGTGCTGCCAGTTCTCCTTCAGGTGGGAAAAGTTTCGACAGTATTTCTTCTGCTCAGATGGTAAGGCTTATCCGCCTTTTCACCTCGTTGGTGAAAGTAAAGGCAGATGATTCTAAAGTTTTGGAGGAGTGTCTAAAACTTACAAATATCCAATGCTCTAAACTATTTAAAAAATGTTCTTAACTATACGAGTAGCAGCAGCACGACTCCCATTTGTGTGTCATTCGAAAACAACAACGATCGTCTCGAATACATGCACCATACATAAGCTAATTAAATTGTTTATTCAAATTGTAATGCTAATTAAATGTTTGCTTGTAAAAACAATTATCAATTGTACACTTTACTGCGCTGTTTACACAATTGCCGCCTTATAAGTATAAGCGATCGAGCAGCGATCGGCAATCGACTTGGTGGCCCATCATCGTCGCTGCCGATAGCTGACTGAACTCTAAGTAGCCCAGTGCCAGTCTGTGAAATAATTCTTCATTAATATTGACTTCGTTTGTTGTTTAGAGATGTTGCGTATTGATTTCTATATTTGTTTATAATTTATGTAAATATTTTCTACGTATGCATACTCAATAATTTCGGCGAACTGTTAATGAGGCAACTAAAATTTCATGCTGCGTGTGTGTGAGACTGGAAGTCAATTTTGTCACGACCTGGTCTAGGCGTAGATACAAATTAACTTCAAGCTGTTGGCAGTTGTGGCATTTGGTAAGCCGGTTCCATCTTGACTGCTATACTCGTAATTCGATAAACAAGTTTTATCGCAGCCATCGGATTTCACGGCTTTTAATTATGCGTTAGCCGATTCTGCACATTTCAAGAGTAATTCTCTCTCACATAATGCTAAAATAAATGGCTGCAATTATTTATGCGTCACACCCAATCGATTGTCATGAATTATATGTAGTTGCCGCCTGAAGCCCTGGAGCAGTGCGGCTCCATGAAATTCATCAACACAAATGTTTTATTGATGCGTTGTAATTTTTTATCGTTTTTAAAAAAAAAAACGTTTCGAGCTTTGTTGTAAATGATTTATATATACTTGTATGCATATATATCTGATATTGGCATAGCCAGCGGCAACGCGCTGCTAATTTTCTACAACTTTTGATCTTTGTCTGACCATTAAAAAGTTTTGTAGCGGTCTCTATTATTCTCAGAAGCCCTGCTGAGTTTTTATACTACTGTTTAGGTAGCCCGTCGATTCTGATTGAATTCCCAAGATTTCGCAGCACATTTATTAAAGAATTAACTCGGGGAGTGCATTTCTTCAGAGAGAAAGTTTATTGTGACAACTCAAAGTCATTTAATAATGCGGTTTTTCTATGGATGATTAATTGAAGTTTGAAGACGACTTCGATGTATGTATGTTCAGTTATTGAGGTTAGCATTCGCTGTTATAATGGATATTTAGGTCAGAAATTTATGAAGCGGAGAACTGAAATCTATGTATAGAGTTTAGGGCAGTGTTTGATAAATATGGGAAAGAAGAATGGTATTTATTTTATTTATTTTTGTGCATACTGAAACCCAATTCTTGCATTTCCTTTTGCACTACTAGAACCTACAACTAACCACAAAAAAAAGTCAGTCATTTATTTTTATATTTATTTGATTAATTTTAACGACTAAGAAAGCTGTCGATGAAAATAAAAATCAATAGAATAGACAATTTAAACTAACGACATGGTGGGGAGATTTTATTTGTTCTATAGTGCCTTACTATAATCTAAATCGATGTACTATATCATATAGCTATCGCAAGACTGATCATCAGGATAACTTTTTGTCTATATTAGATACTAGCGTCCTGCCTCTGCTTCGCACGGGTAGTTTTCAAAAATTTTAAATATTATACATTTTATAACACACACACTCTCAACACACATACACTAGGAAGGGGTGAAATTTATTTTAATGATTTTGTGTTCGTTTTTAGATTTTTATGTTATTCTTTATTAGGTAAGAAGTTCTCTGTAAAAGATAGTTGATGTTTTATTTAGTGGTAGCAAAATAAATTGATTTTCAGCAGCTACGACCCGTGATAATAATAAATATGATAATATAAATGATAATATATAATATAGCCCATGTTCACCGTCGATAGTGTAGCTTCCGAACAGTGAAAGAATCCATTAAATCGGTCCAGTAGATTCGGAGCCTTTTCACTTCAAACAAACAAACAAACAAACAAACAAACAATCAAATCTTTCCTCTTTAAAATATTAGTATAGATTTCCAAAAGTTATTTTATAGGTATTTTAGGTTTACAAAATGCTGAATTCTTTAATACAGAAACTTCTTCAGAGCAAGCCTTGCAGAACGTAAAAATAAGCCCAAATTCCCAAAATGTAAATTAAAATTGTTCTGGTTTTAGCAACATTTTTAATACATTAAGAGGCTAAATATATTAAAGATGCTTTATACAGTTATGTAAGGTCTATTTTCTCCATCCGTCAATGTCATTTGGGGCGTCGAAGACTCATCTTCTTGATTGAGTTCTCACTTCTGACTGACTGACCAAAAAGAACCGAATCTATGTTTGTTATTCTAGGCATATTGTTTATAAACAGCGCAGAGGATGGGCATAGGAAGTGTGAAACGTATGTCTCCAACGCCTCTCGTGGCATATATTTTTTTTTGGGTCATTTCAATCAGCACCTGTCACACGAGCCCTGCGCGTTGGCGTGTGAAAGAAACTGAAATGTGTCTAGACCCCATATACTATACTCTTGGATGCCTGGCAAGCTAAATTTCTCGCTCACACGGTTGTTCAGAAATCAATTAAAACAACAAGACCGAGAAGAAGAATAGCAATAACAACAACAATTGCAAGCAAATTATTGGCCAATGCCGCAGGCAATTATCACAAAATTGTTCCTAGAACTTCAAGTGTCTAACACTTTCGCTCGTAGCTCAAATCGGCGATTAAAGAAATTGTTTTTTCTTCTTCGTTTAGTTAGGTTTTGTTTTTTTCTTTTTTTTTTGGTTTATAGAGGAGGCAGTAAGGCGGCTCGTGCAAAAATTATGCGACTTGGCGCAGTTTATGACAGGCTAACAAATTTTTGCGGCCGCCCCATGCGGCTTCGTCGGTTGCAGGCCAAGCAAAAGATATACACGGTCCGATAAAAACAACGCCGGCGGCAGTTACCATGTTATTGTTGTTGCTGTTTGTTGTTGTTGCGATCAAGGCCGGCTACAGCCGATCGTATGCGAAGTTGTTGTCTATGTTGTCTGTGGCAAGGCGAAGACTTATGACTGCCAAAAGCTATGAAGCGCATAATCGAAAACAGAATGCACGCGCGCGTGCGCTGAAGCCTGACGTCGATGCCGTCGTAAATTATGATATAGCAGGCACTATTTCAGATACACATACATGCATACATATACATATTCAGATATAGGATGCATGCAAGTCGACTATAAATATAGTTTTTGAGTTGATTATAAGTCTGTAGCCAGTGGCCAACGACTTGGCAATATACGATCATGTTTGTACGTATAGTTTAGGGGGTTGATCACACTTTAAGATCAGGAATGTCTTTACAGGTCAAGCATACGCGCACACCCCCACATTATGGCGGACGACGCAATCTGTTAGCTATTTCAATGTCCAAACTAAGGCTATCGAACGTATCTCAAATTGTAAATCAAAGCAAAGTCAACTCGGTGGATTGCATCATCATCATTCTCATTATCATCATTGTCATCATCATTGCGATCACCATCACCACGATCGTCAACGTCAGACAAACATTTTGCACTGGACCACACGAGTGGACGGCACTAAGTGGGGAAATCGATTGCCCGGGCGCAGCTCTAGCCACATTCAAGCCTGACATTTTGCTAACATTTTGCCATGGGGCGTAGACATAAAAGTAATTTGCATATGCCAGCGACGATGCTGACGCTGCTGACGAGCCGTCGCTAATGAAAAGCGCGCTTTAAATGCCAAGCAAATGCAGCAAACGCTTTATCAAGCATAGCTCAAGCGCCCCACAGTCCCCCTCTCCCTCTCCCTCTCCCTCACCTCACCCTCGCCCAACTCATATTGCAAAGCTTAGGTTGTATATTAGCTGGAGGGTCGTTTTTCGCTGACATGCCCTACAGAGAGTATCATAACTACCTTTGGCATTATGCCTGCAACCTATGGATAGGATATTAGATATATTACAAGAATATGCGCTATGTCGGTATAGTGTCAAACCTGCCTATAAATGGATCCACATTACACAAGTTACGTAGCCTATTCAAATATTTATTTAAAAGTGTAAGCCATCTCCCTTAAAAACTATAATTGCTCCCACGTTCATTTACTTTAATTGTGGAACTCCATTGAATTATATACACCTAATTCCAGAAAAAGTCGAGTAAAAAAACCGTGTAAAAAAAGACATTGATCATATTTTGAATCGTGCTAAATGGAATAAACTCGTGCAAACATATACAATTTTTTAATTATTTCAAATCGTGTTAAGTCAAAACCGTATAAAAAAAAAACAGCGTAAATACAGAATTAGGTGTAGTAAACGTATTGTGTGTTTAGATCATGAAATAACATATAACAATTCGAAATAGCTATCAAGAAACTTAAACGAAGTAATTGGCTTGAAATTCTATATATTTTTAGCTTCTCAATCAAAAGGAAATTAGTTTCTTGTGAATGCGAAATAAATTATTTATTCTGGTTATAAATAATCAGTATTAATCAGTGAGGTAATTGGTTGAAAGACTAACAAGATTAACAATATAGTATACAAAGATCTCTTAAAAAAGATACCTATTTAAATATAATGTTATCTTCAACAAATAACTAGATCTAATAAAATATGAACAATATAACTCATGAATATATATTTCCTTTTACGCAATGTTTAAATTGTTCATCAAAAAGATACACGAGCTTTAAAAATTTATATTTATCACCAATTTATATACAAGTTTTGAATCACCATTTATAAAGGCAAGGACTTGTAATAGACTTCGAATGGATCATGCACTTCGCCAGTGATGGGTATATATTTTTTTTTCTAATTTAAACGATTCTCATTCGCGACTAAATTCAATTTATATTGCCGTATCTCAGTTCAAGTATCTCTGAGATGTTAAGACAATATGCTTGCACCTTCTAAAGATGCATACGAGTACAGATCCATATAAAGTGGGCTCCAAAATATATTTCGAAGAGCATTAAAACTGCTGTTCGTGTTTCCATACAAGTATTTCTTGTTGGCTATCTTACAATACTTGAAATGTATTGAATGCTTGCATTGATCTCTGGCCATCGATAGCTTTTCGCAACCTGGGCGTTCACACTTTTATAATTGAATTTCAAATACTTAGTTGCTGGCGTTTTGGTGAAAGCGGCCCACAAATTTTAGATTGCAGTACAAAGGCCATGCCGCCTAGTGCAAATAATTTTAGTTTGTAACTGGTTTGCCATTCAATTTATGAGCAGGTCGTGTGCGCATAAACAAAACTCATAAAATCAAAACAAAAATTGAAAAACCACTTTAGTGATTTTGAGTTATTGTATTTATTTTTGTGCTGCGCAGTTTCTATGCTAACCTGAGAGCAGGCAGGTGGCAAACGAAACGCTTCTAATGACGCAAAGTTATGCAAATTTATAAGTCTTTGCGGGTAACTGGGAGCCAGGTGGAGGGGAAGGGAGTGCGACTTTGCACGTTTTGGTGACAGAACTCAAAAAGTGTCGGTCTTGTTCAGAAGAACTTTTTTGGCGCTGATATTTGTGTCATATGCAAACGAGTCTGAAAATCAAAAAACAACATGAGACAGAAACACGAAACGGCCAAAAAGTGACGTTGTCTGAAGTGTAAATAATGAGCATAAGTTACAACTTGTTGACAATTCGTTGCTTGAGTAGTCAAATATTAAGCAAAGCTGAAGTGAAGGTGTTAATGTTGAAAGCAAAATATTCAGTTTTCATGATCACCACAATTCTAAGAATACACTTCATTTTAGAAATCATGATTTGTAATATACAAGTAATAGAATACACAGATTCTAAGTATTCTATTTAAATATTTAATTGAAAGTATAGCAGCAAAACGAATATGTAGTTTATAATCAATCAAATCAGATATGTGGCAAAATGTTAATCCTAAATAGAGACAAGCAGTCACCAAATTCATACCTCAACTTAATCGAGTTTTAGAAAATCACTCTGTCTTTTGTTTTTGCCTCATAAAAAGGAAACATTACCACAACAAAGGCTGCGATTTTCATTACAAAAATTAAGCCATTTTTTAGCACCTCAAATAACACTTTAAACACACACATGTTTATATAATTACGCACATATATGTATGTACATACGCACGTGTGTATGTATGTATTTATGTAAGTAAGTGATATCTTTATAGGAGTACAGTGAAAACTGTCTTGGCCGGACACTCACGGTTGGCCAATTTTTGTCCGCCCAAGCGGAGTGTCCGCTTAAGGGGATACTTAAATACTTTATATACCGATCGAATGTTTTAGAAAAAGTGTCCGCCGATGAGTGTCCGTTAAGGGGGTTTTCACTGTATTTGCGACAATGACCAAACTTCAATGCCGCTTTTAAAGTGCCAACGAAATTTTTTGTTATACAAATTATAATTTGACATTAAGCCGCACTCGGACCACAAGCTGACGAGTCATTCGACGGGTCCGGTACGGATACAATAGATAGCTGGGCAACAACAGCAAACAATAATGGCAAGTAGCAAGTGGCTGCCACAATTGCCTCTTATACTTAGATATGTACATATGTAGGTATGTATGTGTATTTTCTTGCTCTAAGCCAAGCAGCGGAAGTTGTCTACATTATTTTGTTGTTGTTGTTGTTGTTGCTGCTGTTGTTACCCCACAAGGCTGCTGGGCGCTTTGTCGCTGATTTCATTCATCTCCGACTTACTCACCGACCGTTCGGCACTTGACTTAAATTACTTGAAAAAAAAAAAAAAAAAATTGCACACAAAAGCAACGGGAGGTGCTGAAAAGGCTGAAGAGTAAGAAAAAAAAAATAGTAGGAAAAAATAACAACGACAGCTGCTATGTCGTCTGCTGCATGCGAAATTAGTTGGCTGTTGCTGTGATGTGTGATTGGCAGTTCGAATGTAGTCGATGACAGCATTGCGACCAGAACTTTGGACATGTCCCGCCTTTCCCTGCCCTGTTAGAAGCACTAGACCTTTTGCATACTTTCTCTCGAAAGTTCAATGCTTCACGCCTTGAAAGTTTCCTAGTGCTACTATTTTTAGATACATGTATGTAACATTTCCATTTCCATTTAGAACTCCACATAACATTTCCACTTTCCGCTCTTTCTAGGCAACCATTTCTATACCCTATACCCGTAGGCTGAAAGATGTGGTCGTTTATAACTTTCAGAACTTTTGAGCTATTGCAGTTAGGTATAGCATACTTGATATATATACTCTTGACATATCAAGATTATTTAATTCCACACATATTTAATATGAACTTATTACTCTACTACATTGCACACACTTTTTATGTGGAATGCATTTTATTTACTTCGATATTTTTGTGACAATCTTTTAGTTTCTTTATAATGTCTCACACTATCAATCAGTGCTCTACATCTTATTTCTATAGCTTTTTTGTTGATCATGATATTCTAACCAAACTTAGTGTGTCACCAAATTCAGAAATTTAGCAAAAATTACTCTTTTATCATTGTAAGTAAATATGATTTTACAAAAAAACCGAGAAGTATCTCCTTTTGCGGCTTTAGCAATGATTGGTGCAATAAAACTAATTTCCGCTGAAAGGTTGTGGGAGAAGGGTATACAAAAGTCGTGCGCTCGCCATTTTGACTTTCTATTTGTTTCAATTGCACTTTTTCTCTTTGCATATTTGTTGTAGTCGTTGTTGTTGTTATTGTTATTTTTGTGCATGTCAACATAATGGGAGCGACGTGAAGTGCACACTGCCAGACTGCATGACATGCAAAGCGATTCTTTTGACACATTGTAATGAGTGAAGTGTAGTGAGTGTGAGTGTGTTTGTGTTTGTGTTATCTTATCTCGAGCTGTCAATGTGTGTGTGAGCGCACGTCAAAGTAAGCAATATGTTTATTCTTATTGTTGTTGTTTTCCTATTCTCTCTCTCTCTCTCTTTCTATTGTATTGAAGCGTGTAGTTGTTGTTCTGTGCCTGAGCTTTGCCGGTTTTGTTTACAAAGTGGGCCGTTTTTCTTGCCGTTCGAATTTCCCATTCGGGCGGCGCTCGTATTTGAATTTCCTGAAGTATTTACATATATCACAACATCAGATACTTTGAAGGTAATTCTTCATAGTTAGTGCTGTTCTATTGGGAACTGCAACGAAAATGAGAGCAGGATATATAAATGTTTTTTTTCGCACGGTTCAGGAATGATTTCAATTTGTCCATTGCTGTGAAGAGTTCCAAGCAAATATCTTTTATTTGCAAGAGGTTGCAACCATTTAACACCAATGGAAAAACTTCTAATGTCGAAAGCTTCAATAGATCTAGGAGTTTCGTGTTTTTTTTTTTTTTTTAATTTTGTGCTTTTGTTAAGATTTTTGCTTGATATCGATACTAACCATTGGCTCCTAAGGCGCTGAGAGATTACTAGAAATGGGCTTAGTTAGTTGCAAGCTACTTTAGGCAATGACTAAAAATTAAGTTTTAGTTTTACAAAAATGAGTGGAATAGCGCCATTCCATGAACATCTTTTCAAGGCAGAACTAATCTCCAGGTCTTTGTAATAATAACTTATACCTATGATAACTCCTCACTATGAAGAGTTCTGAAGGTGTGGAATAAATGAGGCGGCATAGTACATATATGTACTATGTAATAGACAGCACTTCAAGGTGACTATAAATAATCTGGTCTGATTAACTAGAACACTTTGATTGGAGTATAAACTAATGTGATTAGCTGACAAAACAGAGGTCTTCAGATACGGTATTATTTGTTTCGGTACTATCTTACTATTACGACTAAATCATACCTTAAAAAGACTGATTAAGTTATTTTTCTCCAAGTGTAGGTAGTTTAGTGCTTACACATAGAGCATAGCCTTAGAGTCGGTCCATAATCAAAGGCGACACCTCTTTTCTGGCTTGCTTCATCAATCATATCAGAAGCGCTGCGAGCGCGCCAAAAAGCATATCACCATCGCCCCATATTGACGCTTCTGTTACAAGCGATTTGAACCGAGTTGTACCGAGACATAAGCACATAAATATACTACACACACACACAGATACACCCATACATGTAAGTGCGCTTATCGGGCACGTCAAATGCGCTTGTTTGGGTGTTCCAACAAGTTACGTTGACGATGACGACGAACTGGTTTGCTGCTGCTGTTGTTGTTGTTGTTGCTGCTGCTGCTGTCTACTTAAAGCTATAGACACTTATAGTATTTATTAATTATCGTATCGATAACTCTCTCAGATTTGTTTGTTTGAGCGCTGAGCTTGGCTTTTCGATGTGTTGTTTGGTTGTTTGCTCGCGGCTATAATGGCCAAGTAAAAATTTAAATTATAAACACTTGGCAGCAGCACAGTTCTATTCGATGGCTGCTCTTTTATAGCTATTTAGTGGCAAGAGGCAACAACAACTGTGACAACAATCGCAGCCACGAAAGAGCACCATTAGCAAACACAGCAGAACCACTCGCACACAAACAGAGCCACAGCTATAGCCACAGCCACAGCCACAGCCACAAAGCATAAAGTTCAGCACCAGCTTGTGAAGTTTTTCTATAGCCCCGACGAATTCAGTTCGATTTGAGCGTATATCGAGCGTGGAACGTGGAGCGTGTGCGAACAGACACACAATATCTTCGAAATACGTAAAATATCAACAAAATAAATATATATATATACTCGTAGACTTGTATATAAATTATTTCATTGCGTTTAAGCAACGGCCTAAACAAAATGTTTTCACGATCTGAGTGCTGAGTGGCTGAGTCAGCCAAAAAGAGAAGTGCAGTGGAAAAATGTGAGAAAATTTAGAAGTGGTCGCCGTCGCCGTCGGTATGCGCGTCTTGTCGTTAAAGTTAATTAAATTTGGCATAGAATTTCCATTAGCTAAAAATAGCTAATGAATTACTCGTAGCAGCCACAAAAGTATCAATAAATCCATTAGGAAATTACGTATGCAGCTGACAATACGAATATGAATATCGTTGAAGGTGGAGCCCCCAAAACGCTTATGGGCTACGATGAGTCAAAGTTTGCCGAAAAGATAAGACACTTGTCGCCCACAGAACAGGAAGCAGTGAAAATATTTTGGAGGTAAAGCTGATAATGGCCCGCCACTATATGCTGTTAGATAAGCGGGACATGCCGCGTGTTGAAAAGTAAATTAATTGGCTAAGAAACGGGTTCAAGCGATTATTGGCGCCGTGTATAGGGAAGATTGAAGCTAGATATGTTTGTATCTATGTGCGTGGTTTATGTTGTGATTGTTGTTGTTGTTGTTGTTGTGGCTGCTGTGTTTGTGTGGAGGTGTCTGTGGCTTGGCAAACAAGCGTGCACACCTTAAAGTCTGCATCTGATAGCGAGTAGTGTGTGGCAGCCAAGTAGCATCCATCGAAAACGCACTTAAACGCACTCTTAGAGTTCGACAAAGAAAGCTCAAATAGCCATAATGTGCAGCCACTGGTCTCTGCAATATTGAAAGACATTTCATAGATGAAACAAGTTATCATATTAAAGATAAAGTCTGGCTGATTGTTTGTAGAATAGGCCATCGAAGTGACGATTAATTCATATTACTGTCTTTTTTAACTTCCTCAAAGCATCTATTGTTTATTTGCTTCTATTAACTATTAGATAATACACTTAGCTTGAGCGTAACACGCCTACTGACGGCTTTATACGCCAATATTTCACAACTACTGCTTTTCTACAGATCTACTTATAATCGCTGCTTTGGCTGGGAGTGCTTTGTCGACCAAATTAATACTCTTACATACACAGAAATATATATGTATCTATTATCCCATATATTGCTAAAAACAATACTATCGATTGCAAGTAGAGGGGTTCTAAAGGCAATTTCCCTCTATTTAGAGTGAGTGTAAAATCTGTCTCGCAGGCAGCACCTGAGTGCCATATTTCACAATTTTCTAAAAATTTGCTAAAAAAATAACATGAGATGTTTAATTAACAAATACTGTGCACAAAATTTAAACGATAACTGATACAGTCGCGTTTTAATTAATACTACAATAATAATATTTGCATGTATTACATAATCTTGGAAATAAGTTCTTGACTCTAAATGTACTGCAGATGGGGGTCTCTGAAGTACAACTGAATAGCAAGTTCCCTAGCCAGTTTGTTATTAGTTGCTGTACAATTTATAAAACAATTTAAATAGAGTGAAGGAAAACTTTTAATTTGTTTTAGCACATATAGAGTAAATCTACATTATTTATAAATGTAAGTGTGTTTGAATCAGGCAATCAGGCTCTGGCAAAGGTGCTGTCCTAACCGATAATTATTTAATTCGTATACCCTTCAGGAATTATTAAAAATAATTCCAGAAAAAATATAATATGTGTGTATATACATATGTAAAAGTCTTCATTATTATGAAAGCTTTTTCTTTCAGCTAATAAGGTGTTTACAAAATATTAGCATGATTTATTTATTAACTTCTTTTTATTTTACATTGAAAGCTTTTTAAAGCTAGTCACACAGCTACGAGTGTATCTGGATTCCAGTGTGTATGTTTCTTCTTTTTTAAGCGTGAAGTTCCGAAATGACGTATTTTTTAGATACTGGTACAATCGCATACCCAAGGCAAAGGGGGAACCTTTTTCTAACTGAACTTATCTGAGAAGCGGTCGAAAAACGCGCGTGAACCGCCAGCGGTTTCTACATGTGCGAGTGGATGGGGCGAACGTCAAATATTTATTTTGCCATTGACAACTGTTCAAATAGAACTTATTTATTGCGTTTAAAAATAAATCAGTGCTCGGCAAGTCAAAGACAAGCATCTAGTATGTAGGTGCCGCATTGTGCAGTTAGATATAAAAATATTTGTGGATACGAATGTGTGTGTGTGTGTGTGTGTGTGTGTGTGTGTGTGTGTGTGTGTGTGTGTGGAGGCACACTTGCTGCTGCAAGAACATCTTAAAGTTCTGAGACGAGGAAAGTCATAATAAAATATATCAAGTTGTCAACATTTTGAGCTCGTAGCCCTCTGTCGCCTGAGACTTCTTTGGGCGCCGTCATCAGCCAACGTCTGTTGTTTGCCCCTTTGGTTGGGCTGCATAGTTCGTTGATGTTTGTTTTTGCTGTTGTCGTTGTTGTCGTCGGTATTTTGAAACATTTTTGAAAAAATGCGCGCCACAAAATCCACAATAATCTGTTTGCCATGCCATAAAGCACAATGCAGTGCCTCGCATCGCCTCGGCACTCATTAGCGAACTTTGCAGCACCCTGTGCCCGTCCCTTTTCCATTTGAGTTTTCCAGGAAAATGCATATAGTATACTTAGTATAGTATGTAGTTTTACATGCGTGCTACATTTTTCATTTTAGCGTAGGGGTTGCTACATTTTGTTCTTCTCAAACGGAAGCTGCAATTATTTATAATTTGTTTGGACAACACAGAGTCTGGAAATGCATGCGTTCTGTCCTTTATTTGGTTTTGTTTTTGTTATTATTTTCCTTGGTTTCAGACGACAAGGCAATTAGCCAAAACGGACTTTGCCAAACTTGGCCATCGTCCATGCTTTATTAAATTAATTGCCTGTCATGTTTGCCACGCTTACGGTGCTACAATAGCAACAACAAGAACATGCTTATTAAAAATAATAATAAACAAATAAAGTTGCAGAGCTGCAGAGATGCAGCTGCGGTCTGTGTGCGATTTGCCACCATAAGTATACTCGTAGCATTTAGCTCTCACATCTTTCTTGTTTTCGATTCCAAAAAAAAAAAAAAAGTATGTAAAATGAAAATTTATGCGCCAACTGATTTATGCGACTGCCCCCTCCCCCCCGAGTCGCTGCTTCATTAAGGTGGAACATGTTGTATGCGTTTATTTTTGGAGCTGAGCACCAAAATTCATATGCAACATATAGAGGCATACACATATCTATATACGATTATGATGTGTCTTCTTTTGGGGTGAAGATTTGTTGTCATTCTTCTTGTTGTTGTGTTGTTGTTGGTGTTGTGGAAATGTCTAGTCACAATTTGTTGCGCTGACTGCACGCTGTTTAAAATTGTCATAATTAGAAATTATGTTAATTGGATTTGAAATGGCGGCGTGGTTCAAAAAATAAAAAATCTGAAAATGTTGCTGCTGGAGGCAAAGCCAAGATATGTATCGCAAATAGCCAAGAAGGGGAGAGAACATGGGCGGATGACAACTTTTTTCTCTCTTTTAGCCGATGATGAAAAGCAAACTAAACCAAAGTTGACGGATGTGTGGGTGGGTTGTGAAAATATTAGATTTGCCGGTCTTCACTGGCTGGGGATTTAAAATTGAACAAATATTGTTGTGGTGCTGTGGTTCTTTAGGTACCTTTTTGGATTCGATTTGAATCTAACCAATCGTGTTAAAAAGGTGGCCCAACGATGTGTCTGCAATTTATTAGATAGCTAGAATTCACACACATGGTCACAAAACACTACTTACGAATACTCTAATACTTAGCCCATCCAAGTATTTACTCACTATTTTATTTTCGATTATTCCTAATTGCATTCTCATCTCTCTATCCCTTTGCCATTTCAGGTCTCTTGTTTTGCGCAGCCAACGTGCCTTCGTTGAGGAAAATGGTAAGTGTGGCAGCCGTGTGGGCTTAAGCCACAAAGCTGTGTGTATTTAATAGGCATACATAGACGCAGAGATATGTACATATGTGTCTGATGTTATTTACAACCACAATCGCAGCGAAAGACAGCGAACAGCAGATGTGGGTCAACTTGACGCCCGTACATGGCTTGAAAGCCCAGAGACGACGAACACGGCTCAGACAACGCCCACCGGCGGCAATCGGCCAGATCAGCACTAGGGCCACTGGCAAATTTGTCACAGTGTACGCAGATTGGCGCCAGCCTCTCGGATGCATGCAAAAGTTTTCCATTGTCCATAAGGAACCCACGCAGAGCTCGGCTCTTTCATTTCCCCTCACAGCTAAAACGCCTCAAAACAATTGCAGCAAAAATATTTTGGTTGCCCGCAACAATGAATGCGATTTTGATTAAAGCTGGAACCGGTTTATTGGCAAAAATATTTGCCTTATATTGAATTAAATTTGTGTGTGTGCATTTTTTATATATATTTTTTTTTCATTTTCAATTTTATTTGGCGTGATTTTATGACGGCGGATGTGAGTTGACATGTGACGTGGGCGTTGTCAGTTAGTTGGCGTTAATTGAAGCAATTAAATTCGTGGATATTTAACGAGTTGACATGAGTCTGAAATACGACCAAGTGCGAGATCGTTTAATTAAATCAAAAATACAAAAATTGATTTTTCCTATTGTTTAATTTTGAAAATATGTACAATTGTTGCTTTCTTTACTGCCCTCTATAATACAATATAAATAATATTCAAAGCATTTCAAAATTGTGCAAAGAAGCAACAGAGTCTAATTAGTAATAATTTCATGAAGTTGTTTTAAATTTTTTGTTTTTGAATGGTTTCCTTATATTACTCAAGGCATGATCGGACCGACCAATAACTTCCACACAAATTCGTGTAATGCTTGTACAACTTATTTTACTTTATGTATTTAGATTTGTGTATTTAGATTTTGGGGTTAGTGTATGAAGAAGTGGTAGAGAAGAGAGAGAAATGGGGAAATTAATTTCATAGTTAGTATGTATACATATTGTGTTAGACAAGAACGTACACGATTATAATGGGTTTTAAATAAAACACAAGAGAAGAGAGTGAGGGGGAGGAGAAATAGCTTGAAGGATGACACAATGCTTATAAGCTATGGCTATATGGCTATTAATTTTCAAAAGCAGTCATTTGTTGTTTAAAAATGTTTGCAAAGTAAAAATACAATAAAATCTTCAAAACTTTGAAATTGCATTTGAAAACTTTGAATATTTGTAGCATACAAGTAGTAACGACTTCTTAATCTTATATAAATCCTGATATATAAAAAAGTGTGTATGTCAATTATTGCCTGTTTGATTGTAGATTTACAAAAATAAAATATTCTATTACAAGTAAAATATAATTGATATAAGCGGAAATGCAAAAGGCTTTATGCGGCAAAACATATATTTTTTATATCTATATATTTTTGTTATCCATAAATTATCTAAAATTTTCCACTTGTCGGCAAACTTTCTGAAATATGTTTTATCAAAATTTTTTAATGTTTTACCTACGCAAATAATTGCTGAAAGATGTGAGAAAGCATAAAACTAAAGAAATATCCAAACTAATTGGATAATTAAACGCACACCCGGAATCGTAAAATGCGCTCCACTCCAAAGAAAATTCAAGGGAAAGCTGTGAAAAGCAACTGTTGCAATTAAGCAGAAATGGAGGGGCACACAGAAGTATATGCATACATATATCTAACTATACTATACTATATAGTATATGTATATGCAGGCAATCATAAATATTTTTTATTTTTTGGTGGTTTGTCAAGCGAGTCGGGCCGTGCAATTAGATCGAAGAGTAGCGCACGTGTTGCACATAATTATTTGATTTTTTTGTGCTTTGCGGTAAGTTTATGTTGTTGTTGCCGAACATCACCGTTAGCTTCATTAGCCGTTGCAGCTGCAGTTGGACGCCTACCCGTTGCCACAGACTTCAGGCCCAGCCTCCGTACGAGCGAATTGTACACATGTCAGTGGGGCCGAGCAACCAGTTTTAATTTTAGCTTTTTTTTGTTTTTGTTGTTGTTGGTCAAAATTCATTCACAAGTCGACCAACTTCATTTCGTATGCCGCACCGTTGTCGTGGTCTTCGCCTCCTACGCTAAAAATTTAGTCATTACTCGTACCTATGTGGTTGTGGTTGTGGCGTGCCACTCCGTTGCGGCCCCAATATGGCTGGGCAATCTGTTGTACAATATAGTATATTCGCACGAGTATATGAGAATACGTGTTCGACTCGAGCATAATGTACTCGCTGCTGAGTTGTGGCCTGTCTCCTGCGCTAATTTCTCAATTTTTATGTGATCGGTGTAGCGATTTATGTCGCTGGAGTTGCAAGGCGCCTTCATTTCTTTCTTGGCTCTATTGTTGTTGTTGTTGTTTGCTTGGGACGTGCAAAATGAAGTTGTCGATTTGGTGTAAACGTAAACGTTAATAAGCGCAAAAATTAAAAGAAAGAAGCTGATTTTACGGCAGCAAAGTATTTAAGTCATTTAGTTGAGAAGGGAAGAGGGATGTTGTTTCATGTTCTGCATTTTCTTGGCTACAAAATATTACTTTGAATTGCAAAAAAAAAACGTTTTCCGAATCGTTAAATAGAGTCGAGCAGGATTAATAGGTGCCTTGTATTCAAGGGCCAAAGGTAGTCGTATTATTATTATACATAGCCAATTTTCTACCCAAAAGTGTAGCTTATGATGTAGCTGCAGATGGGCGATAATGAGAGCTTTTATAGTTAAACGAGTGTTACTAAGCTTATCTGCAACTACATACATACATAGGCCTTAACTGAAATCACGTCGAATTTTTATAGCTCTTATTTGGTTTGTTTTGGCTCTTTCTGTTTATGTCTTTTATACATTGGTATTCACATATAAGGTCAAAAGTGTATTTAATATTTTGAAATCGCTTTAGGTTGCCTCTTTTCTTTTCTTTTCTTTTCTTTTCTTTTCTTTTCTTTTCTTTTCTTTAAGAATGGAGCCAGGCTCATTTCATAGTTGTTTTCTACCAAAGATCTCCCTAAACGATACCCACAGATGTGCAATGTGTAGATCGGTATGAAGTTTTGCATTCTCTCTATGCACGGGTCTTGTTCTTTTTTACCGAACTCGATCGATTAGCTGACATATCTATACTATGGAATAAAGAAAAATGTTTGATATCCTAAATTCTAAAATTTTGGAATGACTACGGAACATATCGTGTTATCGAATATATTGTTCATCTTTAAATTCATTAACAACTTGCTTTTAATGGTGAATAACAATATAACAATATTAGCTCCATGGTTTCATTGATACTTGTAGAACCTTTTGAAATTGTATCATAAAAATATAATTTTGATGAAAAATTAATGAAAACATTCAGCTTATGTTTTAATATTTTATTTTACTTTACTTTTCATTGTTTTTAATTTATGAATATTATTGAAAAGTATTTGCTTTATATGTGTAGTTGAGCTATTTAAAATAATTTTTAAGTGGTATAGGCATACCGAATTGTTTCTGCCTTCCCTGGAAAAGAAATGCTATTTTATTCCGCCATCGAGTCTTGGATTGAAAGAGATCTCGGAACTCAGACACTTTGTTATCCAACGTCTTTATCTTGAGTTCAGCTTCATTCTTCATTCTTTGATGCATCATTTACTCCTTTATTAAAAAATTTAGAGTTAGATGGCGTATAAAAATGGATTTGTTAAAACAAGTATATTGCCAAAAATCTCTTATCTCATTTGGAAACATGAAACAAAGGGCAATTTAAAGAATCTGAGGAATTAGACATTTTATAATGGGCATTGCTCTCCGCCTACACGGTAGGTTTCGCAATGGAAACATTTCAATCAGCAAACAGAGTGCAAAGAAACTTATGTATCTTATGGTGGCAACAACATCAGACACCGCACTCAGCCAGCAATTAGGCGACATTACCAAAACCGCATTCCTAGTGGCAAGCGACGCCTACAGAGACGCCCAGCACTTGCCAAGTTGCCGAACACGCACTAAATACACACGCTCCGGCAATGATCGTCAATGTGCTCGTGTGTGGGTGCGAACAGCAACGGCAGCAGATAATTAAACAGCGAGCAACGCCATTAACACCGATCGGCATAAACACGCTCGAATCGATGTCCAAGCCCACTCCCCCGCACACGCCGTCACTCTCAGATATTATCTACTTGTAGTATATCTGAGCAGTCGGTTGAATGTCCGTGGCCATGACTGTTGTTAATTACAGTGCGACGAGCTCATCAATATGCAGCATATTAATAATATTACGAATATATGTATATCGTGTATACGCCACATAGTCCACAACACTTTCCCAAATCATATGCAAACCAGAATCGTCTCGCCCACGACTTGAATTAATAAACGCGCCCACCTGTAGCTTTTGTAGCATTTGTTTAAATGAAAGCGGCCAACAGGCAGACAAGCTGTCTTGGCCATTCAGCGATATTTATGAATGAAAAGTGAAAATGCAGCACACACGCACACACATACTACATGCATGTGTATGTAACTGCTGAGCTGCAGCTACTCACTACTAGATGGCGCTGAATTGTGAAAAGCTTAGAGCAACAGGTAGTACTAGACCTTTTAATTATTTTTGATAAGCTTGATAAAAGTTGGCTATCTTATCGCCAATTAAATGCAAACGCCAAGCCAGGTAGTTGGACAATGAGCACTGCTAGATGCCACAACAATACGCCGGTCGGCCGTTAGATGTCTTCGAATCGCTCAGAACTTTTCATTATCAAATTTTCGGCTAGTGGGTTGAGGTCAGCCAAGTCGACTACGCGTAGACTACTCGTACTACTACTACCTTTTCAACAACATGTGCATGTGATGAATACTTTTTTGGAAAATTAGTCGGTTTAAAAATGTTGTGGAATTTCGTGTGGCTGGCACTGCTGTGGCTGTGGTATGAGGCCAAGAAGGTACCAAGTGAGTCAAATGTGAATATTGGAAACTAGAACGAAAAGTTATTTGATATTCCACTTTACGAGTATGTCTTATTTTTGTCTGACTATACTCGGAGTTTACAGTGAAATCTTTTCGATATTTATGTTGTGCGGAAATCACTTAAAGTACAATTCTCAGTAACGCCAACTCGCACACTGAAACTTGCTTGCTATATAAAAGATACGCACTCCATATTACAAATTATTTAAATGAAAACATTTGATAGTTTAGGTTTTGAACACACTAGTTTCACATAAAAAAATGAATAAATGAGTTTAATAAGACAACTTAGACTAGTTATTAACAATACACATAAGAGCCTAAGAGTAGCATTGAAGAAAGTAATATACATATTACCCAATCGACAATCAGTCCACATACAACTGAGACGAATTACGAGTATAGATAAATTAGTAGTTTCATTGTATTAAATTGTTATTGTATATTATCTGATTTATTGTATTTTAATATAAGTATTTATTTTTAAAATATTTAGTTAAAGTCAAGTCACACGCTGAGTGTTTTATCTAAGCTGTATAATTTTGTATTGCCGTGCATGTATTTATGATCCAATTAGGCATAAATATTAGCCTCATATCAAGAAATCCGTCTCGCAGATACACGAAGAATTCGTCGAATTGTCTGTCTGGACCGTGGCTGCTGCTCTGCCACTCCGCGATATCAAGACTGTCTAAGCTTTAACTTGTTTTTGTTGTGTGGCAGCAGGTGTGGCTGTCAAGCCAAAACCACAACAGACACAGACAGTATATCGAAAAGCCACTTAGAGCGAATTAAGCTACTCTTGTAGGTTTTGTGTTTTGTTTTATTTGGTTTTGTTTTGTGGCTGTATCTGCGGCCAATACCAGGAATTGAAGACAGCAACGTGACCTTGATTGTGACATTCAGATATGCGATACATATTTCAGATACATTTGGCAAAAGGCTCGCTGAAAATTGATAGCTTCAATCTGAACTTTTTTGTTTTGTATCTTGCAGGCCGCCAAATGCCAACTAACAATGGCAGCGCCAACAACAACAACAACAACAACAGCCATAACAATCCACTGACCACGTCGTCGGCGGCGGTGCGCAGCTGCAACTGTTGTCCCTATGGCTATCACATTGATCTGGACTTTGTGCGCTACTGCGAGGCCCTGGCGAATGCCAAGCCCTCGGAGGAGGAGTTGCGACGACGCGATCGCCGCCGTTCCCGCAAGTCCATGGAGTTCATGTTGGGATTTGAGAGTCTCTTTGGCAGCGATTGGCAGGCGGAGTCACGTGTGCAGGCCAAATTGCCAGAGGTATGGCTTGCCAACATTTTGTTGGGTGGTCGTGTAGTGTTGCTTAGCGCATAAATCACATGCTTAGTGGCTGGCACAGCTTTGATCTTTTAATTACGGCTGACAGTTTGCAGTCAATGGGCCAACATCAAAGTTTTGCCAGCGCACTTGGCTGTAGTGCAACTATTAACTTGTCACCTGTCCTCACGCACAGGCTGCACATGAAAGCGAACCGGATTCGCCACGCCCCGTCACCACATCTCAGGCGTATACAGCCTGCTATCGACCGCGCTCCTCATCCGTGCCACGATTCACTTACGGCAATGGGAATGCCTACGGTTCGGCTACCCGTGCCGAGTCGCCCTTCGGCACCGCCTCCTCCACATGCTCATCACTGCGCGGTGGCGTCGAGAGTGACGCGGGTGTCTATCATAGTTTCGGTCCTGGGCGACCCGCCAACAGTCCTCCGGAGACGCGGGCCTTTCTGCATGAGGCACTGGACGAGGTCTGCAGCGACTTCGAGCGCACACTGGAGCGTGCCTCGGTGCGAAGGCGAAAGGCGGGAGGTGGCAGTGGCAGTGGCGCTGGCTATAGTTCTTATGGCTCCATGGATCGCAACAACAACAGTTTGAGCAATGGCTTTGGAACGCCGAGGGGGGAGAAGGAACAGCGGCGGCTCGGAAATAGCGCCTGGGATCGTTACTTTGATGTGGCAGGTGAGTGCCGAGACTTTTTGACTAATGCTCAGAGAGAAATACTTGTATAAATAAATTAGCTGAAGCTCTTTCCTTTTATCTTTACTTTTTGTTTTTGTTCCGCTACTCTGTTGAGCGTATGATTCATGGTGACACATTCGCTTTGAGCAGTTGTGGTAGTTGTAGTATCTGGCAGATACTTTTGCTTTCTTTCTTTTCTTAAAAATTAGCGCTGCCCGGCACATGTGACATTTTTACGCACGAAAGTGTGAAACATTTTGCGCAACTGCTGCAGGGAATGCGACACAATGGTTGTCTTTGGCATAATTTGCCATGAAAATACATTTCACAAAATAAATCTTCAACGTTAAAAAGATATTTACATAATTTTGTTAGAATTACATAAATTGTACTTATGTTACTTTACCAATTGTTTGTGAGAAAGGAAAACTTCCCTCTTAAACTACACCCAAGCTATTCCATAATTACAAGAATTGCTAATTTTTATACTTGTAAATTAAAGCCAATTTTCATGTGTTTTTTTCTCTACGCTCCAATCAAATTATTATTGAAGTTTATTTTTTTTTTACTTCAATTAATTCCATAAAATATAGTATATCATATTGTATTGCTAAGAAGTATCATACAGATACAGAAATATTTGGCCAGCACACTTATTTTATTCTTTAGTAAATATTAATATAAAAATAATAAAAAAACTACTTTTCAATCTCATTTGCGTGCAAATTTGTAATCTTTTAAGAGAGTATACTTGAAGAACTATCAAGAGCTGTCGAAAGTATTTGAATCCAAATGTAAACTGTAAGTTCAACTTAAAACCGTTTTCAATATATACAAAGATAATAATAATCATACAGACAGACTGATGTCTACGAAGTGCCTAGTTATAGTATTAAGTGTGTTATAATCTTCTCTTTTGGGTGTTTCAAAGCTACACACAAAACAAAATAAAACTGGAATTATATTCCAGTGAATCGTACAGGAACGTGCAATTCACAATTAAGTTGTTAGTTTAAAAATTGTGTCTAAATATTTGTTACATGCTAAGTTTTCTAGTAGTTTTTTTTATATCTTTAATCTTTATTTAATGTCTATTTTGGACAATTATTAAATTTTATGATAACTTTGACAATTTGTAGTCATGTTTCTGTTATGATGGCACTCGCAAGCCTACTCAACCCACATTGTGGGACTCCCGCTAGCTCGCTGTACTACTTCCAATATTTTGATGTTCTCTTAGTTATCATTAGATACCAACTGCATGTCTTCTAAGTTGAAATATTGCTTAAAGCTTCAAGATTTTATTCACTCGCCATCTCAATTAATATTGCACAGCGTGTGAAAATTCTGTGATGTTGTCAGAGTAGCAGCTGCGTCGGCTTGTGATTGCACAAGGCATTTGAATTCGCAATTCAGAGTTCAAAAAAGGAATAGGAATATGCAGGCTGTCACAATTACTTAGCCAGAGCTCTGCCGGAATAATTCAATTTATGCTTGGATGCCCAAAATGCAAGCAAATCAGATTTTCAGCTGCACACAGCTGCGCAGCTACAGATAGTCTTAGAGCATAGATACAGTTGCGATATAAGTATAAGTTGTTGATATATATATTTGTTTGCATCTTTGGCATTTTCAATTCCATTGGAGCTTACAAGCGAAAAACAGCTTCAACCTCAAGGCAATGTTGGTGCTCGTATCTTAAATCAATTTGAAATGCGCGTTTGGCGCTCAATTTGCATGCAAATTTTTTCGGTTTGGCTCTGCATGTATTTGTTTATGCGATAAATTTGCAAAAATAAGAAGAAAAAACGGTTGTTGGAGTAAAAACATGCAAAAAATCGCGCGTATAAAATCGCATACAAAACGCGCGCAAATAAACAAATCAAATTGTCGCTTTTGTGGGCAACAATTTAGTTGGTTTTGTGGTGTGGCGGCCAGTTTGTATGACTTTGATTAATGGTATCTGAGGTTTATATCAGCATACATATAGATACTTTTCATATACTGTATGTATGCAAATATGTGTATTGATTGCCTTTTTCGTCTTGGTAATTGCCGGAGCTTATATTCGGTGTATTGCCAAAAACATTCAAATATGCAGGCCTATTTGGCAGATAGAAATCTCTAACTTGGCGCCATTTCTTCCAAACCGAGACAGCAATTGAACGAGAGCCAAATGGCAAATGCGTGTAAGGTGTCCAGGCAGAACTAATTTGGCAACCTTGCGGCCTAAAAGCATATGGAACACGAAAAATGCTTACAACTAAACGAACAGATCAACATAAATCAAGAGGCAACAGAGGCAACAGGCTCGTGCCCCTGACATAAAACCCCATATTAATCTCATATGCAAATTGCTAGATAAATAAAATGAAAATCAATAATACTATTATTATGCCTACTATACATAAGTATACATATGTGTATGTGTATGTATAGGTGCGGGTAGTTGTAGAATATCATGGCAAACAAACGTCTTGAAGACGTGAAGACATCGGTACCTCACGCAGTTGCCCGAGACTAAATGTGTTGCCGATGCTAACGTTTAGTTCGCGGCATTATAGACATCATCGGCATTATCTCTTTGATAATAATGTGCATTTAGCTTATCGTCAATGGGCCGCCCGCCTAGCTTCGCCGTTGTCTCTTTGATTACTTAATTTTTGTTTGCTGAGCGGCCAGCAACCTTATCGCTGCTCCAATGCTCTCGCATTTTTTGTTATTTTTTGTTGTATTCAACAACACATAACAAATTTCGTATATTTTTTGCTGTTCTCATTTTGCACAAGAGCTGTTAAATAATTTTGCCTGCTATTAACAAAATCTCTGCTGCTGAAGGTTTTTTGTCGCTGTCGGCTAAATGAAAATCTCAACGCAGTTTGTCGACGACTTTCGAACGAAAAGCACTCAATTCGACTGGCTGTGCAGTAAAATAGCAAATATGATTGACCATAATATATATAGAATGTAAAAAGTATAACAAAGCTGACTTTGAAATACCAAATAGGCAAGGCAATAGACATTGCGCTAAACGAATGGAAGCATCGACAAACTAACGAATAGTAAACGAACAAATTAAAACCAAATTAAATCAACAAAATTACTCAAACCACATCAATTGTGAAATCGGCAACAAAATGAACGAAAGTGCTATTAAAAATAATGACTGGAGAGCAATAAATTGAGGAGCATTTGAAAACAGAAACGAAATACAGCAAAATTAGATGGAGAGATATTTACTGATAGCCGTTATTGGATAAACATGACGAATTAATCATTAAGAGTTTGCCAAAAAAATATTAATATTAATATTATGAAACGGCGAATTTAGTTGAAGAAGAATTAATTGGGTACAAATTAAAATATTGAAAAATGCTCACAATATTACAAAAAATAAAGCACGAGTTTCTGAAAAGTGAGTGAACATAATATTGTGAACAGCACTGTGTTCCAAGCAGATAACAACGTGTGACGCTTTTGGCTGCTCTGTGTGTGTGCTGTGTTGATTTTGCCTTAATGTGTCTGTGAATGCTGTTCAATATGATTTAATAGTATTATTAATACAGAATTGAGCAAACTGCCCTAATTAACACAAATAGCCAATAATATATAAAATGCTTTGCCAATGCCAAGAAGCCACAGTGCAATGCTTGCCCGGCTGCTGCGCCTAATTGTGCCATTATTTGTGCTCTTGAATTAATGATCAGAGGAATTGAAAAAAAATGTTTGCCACGGCCGCTGACACGTTGCCAGTTCGTCGCCTCAGGGAGCAGCGCAAAACAAAGATGAAGGCGAAGCGGGCCACGGAGCAGGCGGTACCAACAAAGAGCTGGTGGAGTGATTGTAGGTTTGCTGCAAAACCAATAGCTCTATATCAATTCCATGTCTGATTTACTCCACCAAGTTGTGCGTACAAATATGCAAAATCTTGTTTACTTCGCTCAATACTAGCCATTATGATCTGCTGACGGGTTCACAAAGTCAACTTGGCTGAGTAAATCACATGTTGAAAAGAGCAGCTAAAGGTCATTGGACCAAATTTTCATTTTACTAAGCCCATTATTAACATGCCCCAGCTGATTAATTATGCACTGTCCAATGTTAGGACACGCACGCACCCCTTGCATGCCTGCCGGCCATCATGTGTCGTTGCCTTGACCATTCCGACTATTGCCAGCCAGCCCATTTGGCACCGGGCATTGGGCACTGGCTAGCCAAGAAATAGAAATAGCAACGTTTTATTTTTGCGCAAGAGTTCAGTGCACAGCACAAAACAACATCAGGTTATAGTCGCAGCATGACAAAAATAAGGAAAGGCAGATAGGAGAAGAAAATAAAGAACATGAAAAGTCGACAAGTGTGTGGCGATGAGTAACGCACAGTGAGCGGCACTTTGCATGCCAATTTATTGCGTATACGTCATGTGGGTTGACGTTGGCCCTATAAATATTAAAAATTTGGCGTCAACGCACACTGATAGATGGGACTTGCGTTCCATATATTGGCGCCAGTAAACCCCTAAGCAAGGGCGTTAGGTATTGAATAATAAAAGAAAACATTGTCTCTTGCAAACAAATGCGCATACTCGTACATGTGTATACATATTATATATACTATAAAGAGTACAAATATTGAATTGAATTAGCACGGGCAGCTTATCAGTTTGATAAAGTAAGCAATAGCCCGTCAACAAGCGCTTCCACAGGCAAAGGTTGAAACAGTGCCGCATTCCCATCTATTCTTAAACGTATTCGGGTGGAAAAAGTGCGCTACAGACAATATATCATATTGTTTTGAAATATTGGAATAAGGGTGACATGAAAGCCTAAACAAATAAGGCAAATAATGTGGTATAGTTGAGCTGAAGAAATTTCGTAAATACTTTCCAGTTCATCTTTACATATGTTTATATTATCGGGACTGCGAAAAACTGTTAAAAATAAAGAAAATGTAGACATTTTTTTTGCATAATCGTTGCCTAATTTATGGAACTTTGTTATGTCCGTGAAAAATCTATCTATATCAGAACAAATATATTATTTAAGCACGCGTTTGCTTGTGCTTATAAGTATATAATACTTTTATCAACAAATTTGCTTTGCACTCAAACTTTAGCATTTATCCAATATACATAGATTTTTTTAAATTTACGGTATTTTTATTGAATCTTTTATATGAATCTTCTCTCTTAGAGAGTAACGTCTCTTCACCGGAGTTGTATAGTGTGGCTACTGTTGAAAGTTAAATACTGCGCAAGTCTATTAAAATAGACTAATACTTGGATTGAAGAACATATCCATTACAGCAAGCTGAACCGATATTATACAGTACTAAGGATAACCATTAGTCACGTAACAGAAACACTTTGCCATTACATGCTTCTTGTGACCACAGGTCACACTTTTTCAAAAAATTCATATTTTTAAAAACAATTTTTGACGGGATTTAATTTTATGTAGAACATCACTTTTTATTCCAAACACATATTTTATAATAATAGTTTTGTTCAAACTACGATTTTGAAACTACCCATCCTACGTATCCCAAGCGAAATCGCAACTGAATTGTGATTACGTATGACCGCCTGTTATCTACAGTCTTTTAGGCAGCGTATCGACGGTTCGTTTTGGGGCGTATTTCTTTTAGTAGGTCGCTAACTAAACTTTCAAATTATGCGCACTATGGCACAGATATTAAAATTAGATTTCACAGTATGAAGAAAGACGAATATCAGTATATAAATTTTGTTTATCACAAAAAAGCACTTTGCATTACAAAAGCTAGGCGTGAGCTTTTTAACGATGCAGACTGCGACCATTTTAGTTGTTCACTGCCAGCGTCCATGTCTAGTTTGCAAATAAAAATTGTTTTGCGCAAATTAGATGAACTCCATCTAGAAAGGCATAGTAATTTCGACACAAATTCCCATGCACTAGATAACTTAAACATGTCCTTCTCTTCGGCAGATTCCTGTATAGCGGGAAATCGATCTCCACGTACCAGCACCACTCGTCTCTTCTTACGCTCCAATACGCTGCCTCTGCAGCAGCGACCGAGTCCAGCTGAGGTGCAGTATGAGAGCTATGTGCAGGCCACAGTGGCGGCCAATGCCAAGTCGCCGGTGGAACAACTCGAACCGGGTATGGCCCCGCCTCCGCCACCGCGTCGCCATCATCACCACCAACCTCAACTGCTGACATCTAGGACGAAAGAGGAGCCGGAGACAGTGCCGAGCAGTACCCCGCACTCACCGGTGGTCTCGGAGACAGGTGCTGCCGATGCGCAAGCCTTATGCCAGATTCGCGAACAGATGGCACTGAGTCTGAAGCGATTGAAGGACTTGGAGGAGCAGGTCAAGACCATACCCGACATGGAGGTAAGTGGGCGATCACTCTTATTGCGAGTAATAAGTTTGCTTTTGCTAATTAAGTTCAGTATTAGAGCTGTGCGTGTGACAAGCAAAGCTGTCCCGATCACCCACATTTAAGATCGTTCGGGCAAGCTTACGACTTAATGCTTACATTTTGTTTACGATTCAGACTATTCTGATCTTTTCTGTGTTTATATCTAGTGTTGTAATATAACAAGTTTTTGCAATCATTATAGGCATGTCTTGAATACCATTTTGCTTATCTTAATGATTCTTTTCAAAAGTGCAAATGTTTCGATTATAGTTTTTAATGCAATGTTCTTTGCAGTCGAAAACGTTTTCCACTGCACATATTTTTCTCAAATCCATTAACACTTTTTTTTTTTAAAGGAAGATTCTAATTTCTTATACCTGTGCTACTCTCTGGAATTTTGTAATAAGTTTTCTTAGTCTTTGTGGAGTAATAGTAAATTGAATGGCGATTGTCATCGCATTTTCAGCCCACAACCTTACAGTTTTACATGTTTTAAGGTTTAGAAAAGGATTCATTTGAACACAAGTACTATGTCTTCCATATTTTACTTCAAAGAAGATACCATCCGGTTGATCTTCCTCACCCCTATCCACCCATCGCCCTACAAAGTCACACATAATTCAAAATCCTAATGCCTATGTTCTTCCATTTTAATTTGCTGATTACTGTTAAAAAAAGAATACTCGCCTTTTGAAAGCTCCCACCCTTTCCTTTTGCCAATGGAAGTTCTCTTTTTGATGCAAGTCCCCACTCCCATAGATACTAAAATATGAAATTGAATACCTAAAGCTTTTAAAAATTATAGGGAGTAGAAATTGAACTCCATGATGATTTCATTTATATATACGAAATAAATATATGACATGTCCACCATGAACAGTTTGTTTGGCAATGTTGATTGAGCTGGTATTTCTTTTATTTTTTACAGCAAGAGCTGAATAGCTTGCGGCAGGAGAAGCAGCGTCTGCTGCGCAGGAACGAGGAGCTACTGCGAACTGCTCGACAGACGCCTTCGCCACCTAGTCCCAGTGCGTCGAAGAACGCCTCACCCGTACAATTTACGCCGCAACGCATTAGTCCCGTTTCTTTGGAGAGTTTAGGTGCGCGTATTCGCAACAACTCCACATCATCCACAACAGCACCGGCCGCAGTCATACGTCGTGATGTCTCGACCATGTGCAAGGCGACCAGTACTCGAGATGTGGCCGTGGGCAGTCCGAAGCTATCCACACGCCATGTGGGCACGCAGGACAATCAAACCGTGTACACGCCACAGGAGCTGGAGGAGCGCATAGAGGTGGCCTTGACGGACCAGCGGAAGCAGCAGCGTCAGCAGCAACTGCAGAAGCTCATCTCTGTGGGCACGCAAATGTATGTGCCCAAGCGGCAGCTGCGGGACATGGGAACCGCTACCGATCGTCCACCACTCACTTACAATGTGGGCGTTAGTGCGAAGCCAAGTACCCGGGAGAATTATGTTCATTGCAAGCCAGATGTGCGCAGTGTGGGCAGCTCTGAGCATCGTATCACGGATATGCTGTGCGAGAAGTGCTCCGTTAGCACGCGTAGCGTAAGCTGTGGCACGGAGTTGGAGCAGCCGCCTAAGCCGGTAGTGTCTGTCAAGTCCTCTCCCCTGGCCATGGCACGCAGCAATACTTTCAGTCTGGGCGAGCACGAGCCTCTGAACATGCGGGCGCGCAAGGCGGTGGGTTGTCAAACGCTTGCCACGCCCCTACACTCAACGGGCAGCCAAACTGTGAGCCTGCCCCAGAAGTCGATGGCTGTGCAGGTGACACCAGCTCAACAAACTGCCAGCACCCAAAGCACTGTGGAGCTTAGCACTCGGCAAACGGATACGACTGGCTTGCAGCGCCTGTCGCGCAGCGCCACCAAGGTGGAGCAAGTGGCCGAGTCTGTGCCAATGCCCGCCACAAGGCACATGGCAAGCAATACCGATGCGGAGCCCGCCAAGGCAGCCACCAGCAACATGGGCTGTAACACCGATGCAGCTCCCTTGATGCCACCAGCACCCTCGCCGAGTCGTGTTCACTCGTCCTGCAACACGGAGCAGTTGCACACGAGGGATGTGGCCTGCGGGGACATTGTGAAGCCGCACATATCCATTGCCTGTGCGGACAACTATTGTGATTCCTGCAAGGATGCCATCCAGCATTTGGCCAAGGACTTCAGCAAGACGAGCACGTCGACATCATCAACAACAACAACAACAACAACAAAACTAACGCGCTCCAGTTCTTCGGATTCCCGCATACCGCGTCCCAAGCATCTAACTAGTCCCAGTCCGGTGCGCAGGCAGATTCAACGACAAAATACATATACGCTGGCCACCCCATCGCCGACGTCCAGTCCCAGTGCCCAACAGGAGTGCAAAACTGTGCTGAGGTGAGTAGCGGAAGCTTTTAGCTGAGACAACAACCCGTCTCCCGAGCATGCTTTGACATGCGCTGTGGCGCGCCATCGGGCCACCGACCTGGTCGCGCGGCTCTTCTTGGTTGACCTTCAGCCCAGTTTTCGTTTCTGCTTTGGCGCGTTGGCAGCTCGCGCTCCATTTTTGTCGCGTTTCCTTTTGTGTTGTTGATTTTGTTGTTCGTTGTTTGGCTTTTGATTTGTTTGCCACACATTATGGTGCTGTCGATGTTCTCGGGCCT
This sequence comes from Scaptodrosophila lebanonensis, assembly GCF_003285725.1. NCBI lineage: Eukaryota > Metazoa > Arthropoda > Insecta > Diptera > Drosophilidae > Scaptodrosophila > Scaptodrosophila lebanonensis. The sequence continues at coordinate 1,262,526 of NW_022060529.1, forward strand.
GAGCAGCTTCACCTGCTATCCCCTGCTGGTCAGCGGTTGTTCCGCTTTGTTAGTAACGTGCGCGCTCTGGACCAGCATTATTGACAATTTGTTAACACTTTGTTCGCTATTTACAGCTCGTTGCAGGAGAAGCCGCCCAGCTTGTCCAGCTTTCAGGCTCCGGAGGCCGCCAGTGAGACTCAAAGTTTCCTCCAACAGCCGGCTGGCAAGCCAGCTGGTCCCTTGGATCTTTCACAGTTGGGTGAGCACGAGTTGGTGGTGCGCGAGGAAAAGCGTGTCAGCATTAGTTGGTCGCGCGATGCATCGCCAGCCCCCTTGATGAGAACGTCGGGCACCACAAGCAGTGCCAGCAACAAGAAATCCGCTTCCCCAGAGTCCAAGTTGACTTCGTCCAGTGATTCGAGTGCCAGTGTGGCATTGGAGATATCACAAGGTGCGCGCAAGAAATCAAGCACACCTCTCAAATCTAGTCAGAGCGATGGGTCACAGGTGACCGTCATTGAGCGGGAGACGGCACCCACAAAGGCCCAATTGCACAAGTTGGCCATGAGCGAGTCGGAGCCGAGACAGAAGTGAGTATTGATCCGAAATATTGAAACGATTGACCAAAATGTTCCCCCGCTTAGAACTGAAATACCCAAAGAGCTGCAAGATGCTGTAAAGATCATCAACAATTCGCTGCTCAAGAAGCTCGGCTCCAAGCCCATATCTTCGGTCAGCCTCAAAACGGCCAAGACCACCATTCAGGACCATTGGTTTCGCAACTCTAGCACCGGCACCTCGAATGCGCATGAGGTAGAGGACTACTTGGATTACTTCGAATCGCTTTCGGTGCCATTGCTAGAGTATTGCGTGAATCTAGTGGACAAGAATGTAAGTTTTATCGCTTATTTAGTAAACGTTCAATATATATCTACTCTAATATCTAATCGTAATTGAGTTTCATGGGGTTGTAAAAATGTTGTTCTTGGTCAGTTTAATCTGCTGTGTACAAGAAATGATAAACCGCTTCTTTAAATTGAATGACGTTGACGTTCATGTCTGAAATGCTTTAACCGACTTCTTAAGTCATTTTTTCCCAACTAGTATATATTAATTACCCATTCCCTGCAGCCTAGAAGTATGCTATTCAAATGCCATTCGCGGGTTAAAACATGTTAGTTAAAAACCAGTTGAGGGGTACCTCTTGTACTTTTCATACAGTTATTTAGTAAGTAATGCTACTTAGTTAGTAAAAAGACAGATGAAATATGAAGTGTGAAAAATGTTTCGGCAATGAAAGCTAATTGTTAAAAAAAATCGTGCATCCCACAGTCTGCCGGGCCTATCGTAGATAACCACAGAAATTATGGCTACTAAGAGGGTTAGTAAAAAAATAATGTACATACGAAAATACCGTGGATTTTAAGAAAACGATTGGAGTGGGATAAACAATCCAAATCGGCATATTTATCAGAGAATTCTCCTTTGTATTACCTTGTAGTACCACTTCTACGGCGCGTTGGCTCATGTTATGTTAAAAATCGCCTTGAAACTTGACATACATTTTCTCTCAAAGACTAAAAGGTTTTTAATATTATATTCAGAAGGTGAATTTACATATATCTCATTTAAACAAATAATTGTGCAGCAACCATCAACAATAGTACCAAATGGATTTATAACTTTCTAATTATAAATCAGAATATTAGGATACATCAAACCACTATTTTTTGAGTTCGGCAGAATTTTAAAAACTAAACTGTAGGTTTTCTTGAAGCTAAGCAGTTTGCTTGACTTCGCTTCAGTCATTTTATTTTAATTTAATAAATAAACAATTTGTGCTTCGATACAGATTACAATAATGATGTTTTATATATTATTACAATATAATATACAATAAATTAGTTACAATTTAAAAAAAAAGATAAGAAAGCCCTAAAAATAACTGTACAATAATGCCTATTAACGCATTCTGCCATTTGGCCAGCCATGCCCCGATTCACAGCCATATGTGGTCAGAGACATTATAGACCTAACAAACTAAAAAAAAAATAGTAAGCAGGATAGAAAACTTAATTCAACATAATAGCTAATAAGATAAAGTAAGGGACAGGAAGAGAAAAATGCTCGATGGGAGAAAATTTGATTGCCAGTGCAGCAGCTATGCCCCGACTTCATAAAAATGATTGTATCTATTAAATATATTAGATAGATTAGTTTCCAATTACTTTCAATATATTGTGTACATCTATAAAACGTTCTACTGGTTTTGTTTTGTAGGGCAATACAGCTATGCATTACGCGGTCTCGCATGGCAACTTCGATGTCGTATCCATCTTGCTGGATTCCAAGGTTTGCAATGTAAACCAAATGAATAACGCTGGATACACGTGCGTGATGCTCGTCTCATTGGCAAAGCTGAAGCAACCGGCGCATCGGACAGTCGTGGAGCGATTGTTCCAGATGGCCGATGTCAATATACGAGCGAAGAAGGTAGGTAATGCCATTTGAACCGTACGCCCCATTGGCTGAGTGTTACTCACGGCAAACACAACAAACACAACACTTGATTCCACCTCTCCCCTAACTAACCCACCAAAATGCCCAACAAAAAAACACGCCTCACTTTTTCCATTCCAGCACTGCCAAACCGCCTTGATGCTCGCTGTGTCGCATGGTAATAGCGATATGGTCGCCATGCTGCTCGCCGCCGGCGCTGATATCAATATACAGGACGAGGATGGAAGCACGGCACTCATGTGTGCTGCCGAGCACGGACGAGTCGATATTGTTAAGCATTTGTTGTCGCATCCGGATTGCGATTCATTAGTACAGGATGTGGTAAGCATTGCCAATACTACTTGTACTAGACTGTAATCGTGACTAAATTGATTAAATAATGAATTAATTAATCCTTGTTAAATTTCAGGATGGCAGCACTGCCTTTAAGATTGCCTGGCAGGCTGGACATCGAGATGTGGGTCTTCTCCTCTACGTCCATGAACAAATGCTGCGCAGCAAGCTGCCAAATCGAGGAGACTCGGCGCGCAGTTCGTTGCGCCAAAATCGACAGCCATCCCATTGAGCAGTGAATGCTTCCGGTTGCCAATTTGTCGAACAAACCTTAGAGTTGTAGCTTCTTTAGAATTTTGTAGTGTTTTTAGCGAGTATAGCGTGTAGGCGACAGCAAAAACAACATTCCATATCAGCCGCTCAATTAAGTAGCAGCAAACAAAAAACTGTTCACAATTTGTTTTTTGGACTAAACTAAGTTAACGGCCCCACTGTGCGCATTAATTGTAATTAAAACAATACTTTTTTATTTATTATTTATGATTTTGACACTAAAACTCACTGCAGCTTATTTAATTAGCCTCTAACAAGCACTTTTTAATTAATTTTTTAATTATTTTATTATCAAGGCCACATGAAAAATCAAAAATGCGAAGACAACAATTATGGCAATACAAGCAGATAGTAAAGTTTTGTTTTTAAATTGCTAACAATACCTTAATAGTTATTAGTAAAATACTAAATGAAATAACATGAAAAAGATACATATAGTGCGGGAATCCCCGTTACTTAAGTGGCAGCCATACTTAAACCATATCAGCAAACGACAATGATAATACGATTTAATTACTATAAACTAACTTACGATTTTTAATAACGAAATGTGTGTAACTTTTAAATAAACAAACGCAAGTGACAAGTATTTTACATAGATAAATATATTTTTCAATCACAAACACGAATATTTTTGCAACAATAAGAACGAAACATACAAGTATATTTCTAGGTTTTCAATCTCGTTGCTTTAATGTTCAGCAGAAACGGGTTAACTTTATTAAAAATAGTGAAATATTATGTATTAAATATCGATATGCAACTATTTTAAACATTTTAAACAAACAATATTTATGGTAGAATTTTTTAAAGCGAACCTTATTGCTAAATAAATGTAAAAATACAAATAAATGTAAAACATACACATATATGTGTTTCAATACGTGTCGTTGCTTAAATGTAATTATATATGTATATGCATTAATATCGTTATGAAGTATTAGAGTTAACTCTTCCAACTGTGCTCCAGCTACGCAAAATTCTTTTATGAAAAAGATCAAAGCATTCTGTTAAAATATAGCCCGAAATTAAAAGGCAGGTCATCAAAGTTTCTGAATTCTATTCATGCCATAGTTTTCAGTATTTATGTCAAAAATGTGCTCATAGTAATAGAATGAAAAATATTTCTTCAAATAATCAAGCGAAAGGGAAAGGTCATGTCCAAGATTGTGATCGAGTTTTATTAAAAGAATATGTCCAAGAATCTTGCTGATTCCTTCTAAGTATATTGGTCTGTTTTAGGTAAGATTGACTTACATTTAAACGGAATTGATAGGTCATGTACACGCTCTCCTGAATTGGATTCACCATTTTCGAGCATTATCTTAATATCGATTACGTCATGTTTGCACTTCCTTCAAATTAAAGAATTTTCAAACTTGGCATTTGAAGAACATATTTAAGATAAAGCCTGCACAATTCAATGCTTAGGTTATATTTCAACAGAATGCCAAATAACTTAATATGGATTTATTTCTATTTTCTAAGCTACGTACATTTATAGTTGGGCTTCTCTTGTCTGTGGCCATTCTTTAAATGTCTAGTAGTTTGGCTAGCAGTTTAGATGCATAAATTCACTATCAATTATTTAGGGCTGCTTCTGTTATTAAACGTTATATCACTATTTAAGGTTTTTCCGCATTATCACTTTTAAAATCACACGGCGCGCTCTTCAGTGCCGGGCTCGACGACGCCGAGGGGCGTCAACTTTAAGGCAATGCCATCCTGACAACTGATAAGCGGTCTCTTTGAGTTCAGCGTAAATTCGTACTCTAGGAGTAGGAGGGCCAGAGCCAGGCGTAGTTGGAGCTGAGCCAGCTGCACTCCGATGCAGCTGCGGGCGCCCACGCCGAATCCGAACCAAGTGCTCTGCTCACGAAGCGAATCTCTGGGTCCACCCCAGCGATCGGGATTGAATTGGTGGGGACTTAAGTAGAGCTCTGGATCGTTGTGTATGGCATGCGTGGGTATTATAACAAACAGTTCCTTCACCAGAATAAACTTTGGATGGTCGGGCACGACATAGTCGTTTAGGGTGCGGCGCACAATGTATGGTGTTATGGGATGCATTCGCAGCGTTTCGGATATGACTTGGCCCATGTAATTCAGGGACTGTATGAACTCATAGCTGAGGTTATTGTGATGCCGTTCTAATGACAGATTCAGCTCCTCACGCACCTTTCGCTGCACATCCGCATTGATGGCCAGCTCGTAAAGGACGTAGCACAAGGTGTTGGATGTTTGTTCGAAGCCGGCTCTCAGAAATCCGAACGCATGCGCCACCAGCTCGTGCTGCAAATGCGCTTTTAGTTCCTTGTCTGACTCGGACTCGGACTCGTGTGTGGTTAGTTCGAGCTCCTTGATGTCCAATAAAAGCTGCAGGAAATCCTTTTTGCGCACACCTGACGCTTCACGCTGCGCCTCCATATCATGGAGCAGCTGCACAAAGTAGATCTCCGCCTCTTTAGGAGTTGTGCGCATGCGCAGCCATCGGCAGAAGTTGGGAAAGCGCACCATCAGCAAATTCATAAAGTATCCATGCTTACGCGTGCTCAAGACGAGCTCGGTCATTTGCTCAAACTCCTCCAGGGAGTACTTGATCCGCTGTCCCATATCCAGGCCAAAGACGCTGCTGGCCAGCGAGGAGAGCACATAGCGGCGCGTCATTTTCTGGATGTGTAGAGTTGAGTGCGACTGCTGCATGAGTGTCGTGCTAACGGCCAAAAGCAATTGCTTGGCCTCCTCATAGATGCTCAGATACAGCCACTCCATGCGCTCGCTTTCGAAGATGGGATCCAGCTTGCGACGCATTTCCTGCCACAGACCTCCGCGCCTACCGTACAAATCGCTGGACAGTGGGTCCGTTTTCTGATTCACATACATGCCTCGATCGTTGAAATTGGCAAAGTCTTTGATCAATATCTGACGAATCAGTTCGCTTTCCAGCACTAGTGCACGCGGCTGGAGCAGCGCATAGAACCCGCAAAAGGGGCCCTGACCCTTGAACTTCGTATAGAGCGCCGAGTAGTGTGCGGCCTTCATTTGCTCCGTACTCAGCGACTGTGTGACTAGCTGTTTGGTAATGTGCCACAATTTTTTTGGTGGTTCATGCGGTATTTCGAGGTAGCGCCAATAGTCACGCTGATAACGCGCTGCCATAATCAGCAACACCAACAGACATAACACGATCAGCCCGATTATCGAAAATATTATCCACATCGAACCCATAACGGCGAATCAGCAACGAGTTGAGGCGTGTAGTCGCACAAATAATTTGTTTAAATTATACCCGCAATTATTTGTAAATAAATCAAGTACGTTTTATTGTTGTTTGTCGCCCGTTACTCATTTCCCGTTCCCGTTGCTCATTGCTCGATAGCTATGATCTAATGCCAGACAATGGGTTCGTTCTCAGCGACAACCCGTTACGTTCTTTCGCGACCAACCCTCACGACTCAACTGAGCGCACAACTGAGAAGTATTTACGATATGCGCTGAGCTTTTACGGCGCTACTTTCGAGTTGTCTGTGCTCATGAACTAGACATGAACACCGGGTGGGCGTTGAAGCGAGGCTTTCCAAAAAAAGGTCTGTGAAGTGGGGCTCAAGCATTTCTGGTTTGCAAATATTCAGGTAGCAGACAAAGTGGAGTACTACAGGAGAGATCCATCTAACTTAAATATATAACTTCAAATCTTGAGAAGTGGAATGAAAAATTTGCTCTGCATTTGTATATTTTGAAACTGCTCGCTTATAAACTATATTTTAATGAGCAAACAAATATCTATATATTTAATATGTGCTATATCTACCGATAGGCCGGGATAAAAAGGTATCGGCATCAGCTGTAGGCATAAAGGTATGTAGGTGCACAGCTTTTCATTCAAATTTAGCTTAGAAATAATATTCTTAAATTGTTTGTATACCTGGTGTTATTTTTCAAAGCATATTTGCTTGACATCTAAATTTTAAAGAGCACAGTTTTGAATGAAAAATTATCTTTATATAGAGACATAGTTATTTTTATAAAATTATATTTTTTACTAATACTCTTAAACTGTTGAATATTCAAAAGTTATGTTTAAAAGCTAGCCTTACCAAACATGGCATGAAGGATCCTTCCTTAACTTTACAATTGCTTTGCAGCCACAATTAACCACGAATTGAAACACAAATTTATTTGTTCTGTTTTGGCCAGCATTGATATTCTGTCTCGACTTGCAATTTTTAGTGATGTGTTATAGGGTGCTTGGTCTGTCTCCATAGCCTAGACCTTATACTTACTATACTGTTATCATTTTTAATTTAAATTTTTTTGTTGTGTGATAAAACAGCGTTTGCTTTTTTAAGTTCTCTCACTGGCTCTCTCTATTTGGTACGGTGCGGTAGGTAAGATCCGTATGTATGTACATTTGTATATAGTATGTACCGATATTTTGCACAGCACTGTTTTGGGTACAACTATTTTAAATTCTTACATACCTGCGGGTTTTCACGCTCAATTAGCGCGCAAATGACACATTAAAAAGCTCGCAAGCTGGAGGGAAAAAAAAAACAAAAAATATAAAACTACAAGTATGTATCTAGCGGTATACGAGTATGTACTATGTTTGTAAATAAAAGTAGGAATAACTTGTTTCTGCTTGTGACTTCATTGTATATACAATTGTAGGTTTTTCAATGAAAGCTCCAGCAAAATTAGTGTAAGAGTAGTATTCTAGTTAAGTCAACAACGCTGCCACACAATTCATTTGATCGTTGTTTATGGTAGCTCTTTGAGATGGCAACACATTTGGAGAAGGAATAAATGAAAGTAAAATGATTATCTTAATTAGTAACCTTTGGTTTGCCGGGCTATTTATGTAGCTGGAAACAGTTCAAAGATAAACCAGTTATACTAAACCGTACGCGTCTATTTCTGCTCTAATCTTGTTTGCTGACTTTGTTCCTCAAACTGCTGTGTCATGCCGAGTGAGCGACGAATGTGATTTTATTATTATTATTATCATGCTCATAATCAAATATGATTTCAGTCTTTAAAAGCAGCTGCGCACTCGAAATATCGAGTAGTGTGTAGTAGAAGTTGCAAGCATTAACATCGGAGTCTTGGCCCCAAGATGGCATTAACGTACTTACTTTTTCAAATTGTCATTTCGTTGCTGGCCATCGCGGCCTTTCATCTGTATCGGAAACTAACGTTCTTCAAGCGCCGCGGCATACCACACGATCCACCGCATCCGGTGGATGGAAACATGCAGGGCCGACGCACAACTCGAACGAACCACGAAATATTTATGGCCTACTATAATAAATATTTGGACAGCAAAGCCCCCTTTGTGGGATTCTACTTTATGCAAAAGCCTGCCGCATTTGTCATTGACTTGGAACTGGCCAAGAACATACTCATCAAGGATTTCTCAAATTTCTCGAACAAAGGTCTTTATTACAATGAAAAGGATGATCCCCTGTCAGCGCATCTCTTCAACTTGGATGGCCCACAATGGCGTGTATTGCGGCACAAGTTATCGGGCACATTTACTTCTGGAAAGATGAAATTCATGTTCCCCACCGTGGTCTCTGTAGCGGAGGAATTCATCAGAGTGATGCACGAACAGGTGGCACAGCGCTCCACTCTGGAAATACGTGATCTCGTCGCACGATTCACCGTCGATGTGATTGGAAACTGTGCCTTCGGAATTCAGTGCAATAGTTTGCGGGACCCAGAAGCCGAGTTCCTGCGTATGGGTCGAGCAGCATTTCTGGACAGGAAACACGGCAACTTTCTGATTGGCTTTATGGACAGCTTCCCCAATTTGTCTAGACATTTACATCTAACCCGTACACCCCAGTATGTTCGCGACTTCTACACCCGGATTGTCAAGGAGACTGTGGCTCTGCGGGAGGGCGAAAGCTTGAAGCGGAATGACTTCATGGATCTGCTAATTGAGCAAAAGAAAAAGGACGATGGCCTCAGTATGGATGAGATAATTGCACAGGCTTTCATTTTCTTCCTGGCTGGTTTCGAGACCAGCTCATCAACCATGGCCTTTGCACTGTATGAGCTATCGCGTCATCAGGATGTACAGGATAAGTTGCGGGCTGAGTTGAATGATGTGCTGGAGCTACACGAACAAAAGCTTACATACGAGTGTATACAGGACTTGAAGTACATGAATCAGGTCATTTCTGGTGAGTATCTGTGTTATGTAATCAATTAAAAGTGGGTACGTCATTAAAAGGACACCATAAAGATGTGTAGGTGCTTCAAAAGGCGTGACTGAACTTACATCGTAATTAGTTTTTGAATTCATATTTTCTTTTCTTTTTATATCCTTCATGGGGTAATGATTCTTGCACCATATTAAATTGTTACAATATTTAATATTTAATTTAAATATTTTATATTTTTAAAATCGGAGTTTAGTATATCGTATATGGACACTACTTTTTATACTATATATTAATAGTGATGCGGCTTTCGTTGCTTTCATTATATGGCTAAGCTAAACGACCTATAGTTTTTGACAAATATAGTATTTATAATTTGAAAAGAGTTATCAAAGGATGGTTTGGTTACCAACAAATCCAAAAAACTGCTATGGTCGATTCAATCAACGGTATTTAATTCATCAATTCCAATAGAAAGCAATTATATTTTAATTGGGCGATAATGGTAGACCTGTGTATGTATGTCCTTATGAATTTTTTAGTTGTAGTTGGAGGAGATACTGAAGACGCCATGCAGACCTATCATGCAGACTGATTTACAAGCCCAATAGCGCAATAATTTTTAATAGCTGCCGAATGCTCTCGTAAACAAATCTAATCTGAAAAATAATAATCTTTATTTTTTACGATTTACGCAAGGATCTCAGAAAGTATAAGAGCTAGAATAAACAAACTTGGTACGTAGATTCTCTTAAGCTCGAGAAAGGGCAAGTTTGTTTTTCCGATAAACCCCTACTCCCTACTCTAACTCACCCAATTCTTGGAATTTCTAATTCTAATTTGGTAGTCACATCCAGTTAGTGATTGTGTGTCCGTATGCCAAGTTTCATCATGATCGGTATCGTATGAAGAAAGTTATAGCCATAAATATATTCTCTGCCCAAGCTCTGCTCGCAGCTGTATTTGTTGCTATATTTAATTTAATTAATTAATTTTTTTTGGGCTGGTACCAGGTATTTAAGAGTTGAGCCTGCTCGACTTTGTAATACATACGTTACTCTTATTAAATAACAATTGCTTACGAACAATTTAATATTAATTGAACTTTAAATTTATAGCCCTTAATAATCGCATCTGTAATTTTGATAATTCCAGAAACACTTCGTCTCTACACTATTGTGCCAAATTTGGACCGTAAGGCACTAAAGCGTTATGTGGTGCCCGGACATCCGAAGTTTGTCATTGAGGAGGGACAGTCTGTCATCATACCGGCTGCCGCCATACATCGTAATCCCCATATCTATCCTAAGCCTGACGAATTTCTGCCTGAACGTTTTGCACCCGAAGAGGTGGCCAAACGGGAATCGGTTGCCTGGCTGCCATTTGGCGATGGTCCTCGGAATTGCATTGGACTGAGATTTGGGAAGATGCAAGCACGAATCGGACTGGCATTACTCATTAAGAATTTTAAGTTTTCTGTGTGCCCAGAAACGCAGATGCAATTCGATCCAAAGAGCTTCGTGTTGGGCACAAAGGGTGGTCTATTTTTAAAAGTGGACGCAATTTGAAAATAAATAAGTACTATTAAGCCATTACCGATGTTTATAAGTCTAATTAAGTATTATTACAAGAAAGTCTGTCAATAAAACCAAAGTTGTTGTGAATTCATAGTGGATTCATTGGCCATTCTGATTACTCATCTGTCTCAGATGAGTAGGATTCTTGTAGGATTCTTAAATTGCAATTCGAAAATTCTTCTGTAACTATTTTCACACCAAACAACAGCGAATGGAGTTTTATATTCGCGACAAACATATTTCATTCAACAGGATTGCCAGTTGATAGCTTTGATTTTTTCTTCTTCATTTGTACTAGAACAATTAGCAAATCATTACCGATTTAAACTTGAGTTCCCGCTGATATATGTACAAATAATCCATTGTGCCAAATTTCGAGGAGTCTCATGATTGTTTAAACGCGTCACAATCTGTTATACTTGTAAGAAATATACATACTATATATACTTTAAATGAAAGTCAAAAACGTTATTGGAGCTTAAAAAGAATTGTTTCGTTGGAGAAAAGATCTGTCTTATCGATTTGTTTGATGGTAGCTCCTCAAGATAGTCAATAAAGTTATAAGAGGTAATGCGAAGGGCTTGTCCTAGACAATTACTGATAATAAATACGGAGAACAAATAAACGCAAGATAAATGATTATCTTATTAGGGAACCCTTGGCTACAAGTTATTACACTAAAAAGAAATTACACTTTACATTTTAATCATTTTACGTAGGTTTATATATTTTTACTATCAATTAGTGTGTTTTGGTCAATACTTTAACAGATGTGCACACTTCAATTTCGATTATAGAATGTAGTTAATTCAAAGTGTAACGCAATTTAATGTGATGATGTGGTTTCTTTTCTTTTTTAATTAGAAGATAATTCACCCACTCTTCTATATATATATATATACTATATATATTTTAATTAATCTTTTTATCAACCTTTTTATACTAAGTGTTATCATTATTGATTTGAAGGAATAATGAATCGCATACACTAACTTGAAACATACTTGACCGACATATAGGTTTTTCAACATTCGAATTAAATACTAAAAATATTAAAACACATGTACTGCATATTTAAATCAAAACACGTCCCAAAAATCTAATTTAATTTAATTTTATGGTTAAAAATTAAATTTAATATTTCACACGTTAATGATGAAAATGTGCACTTTGTTCATATTTAAGTGAACATGTTGTTCGAACTAAATTCAGATTATTAGAAATATTAGTTGATTATGAAAATATTCATTTATCCCATGGAATTTTTTGTGAGTGTAAGAGCTCAAAGGTAAACAAGTTAGCATTTAACCGTAGCCGTCTGTTGTTACTCTAATCTTGTTTTCTGGCTTTGTTCATACAGACAGCAAACTGCTGTCTCATGCGCGACTGATATTTTCATTCTGACTAGCATTTAAAAATCGTTAAAAGTAGCTCAGCCCTCGTAATGTCTAGCAGTGTGTAGTAGGAGTTCCGAACATCAACATCGGAGTCTTGGCCCCAAGATGGCATTAACGTACTTACTTTTTCAAATTGTCATTAAGGTTGCTGGCCATCGCGGCCTTTCATCTGTATCGGAAACTAACGTTCTTTAAGCGCCGCCGCATACCACACGATCCACCGCATCCGGTGGATGGAAACATGCAGGGCCTGGAAATACGTGATGTCGTCGCACGATTCACCATCGATGTGATTGGAAACTGTGCCTTCGGAATTCAGTGCAATAGTTTGCGGGACCCAGAAGCCGAGTTCTGGCGAATGGGTCGATCAGCATTCGTGGACAGGAAGCACGGCAACTTTCTGATTGGCTTTATGGACAGCTTCCTCACTTTGTCTACACATTTACATTTACGTTCTGTACCCGGATTGTCACGGAGACTGTGGCGCTGCGAGAGGGTGAAAGCTTGAAGCGGAATGACTCCATGGATCTGCTAATTGAGCGAAAGAAAAAGGACGATGGCCTCAGTATGGATGAGATAATTGCACAGGCTTTAATTTTCTTCCTGGCTGGTTTCGAGACCAGCTCATCAACCATGGCCTTTGCATTGTATGAGCTATCGCGCCAACAGGATGTACAGGATAAGTTGGCGGAGCGATACGAACAAAAGCTTACATAAGAATGTATATAAGAGTGGAAGAACATTATTCAGGTCATTTCTGGTGAGTATCTATGCTATGTAATCAACTATAAGTGGGTACGTCGTTATGGTCAAATGTGGCCTTGTGTATACAAAAAAGTCATTGCAGTCCAACTGCTTATTTCTTCATTCTTTCTTTGATTTCTTCCTCTGTTCCAACGTGGTAGAGCTGTAAATAGTCCGTGTAATGGTCTGTGGCATGGCCTAATAAATATTCCGATTTTTTAACCCTATTGGTTAAATTAAACATAATACAAGTATGTATGAATATGAATTACAAGTTGCATTAATAAAAATTACTGACTTACTACATTCATGTGTACAACTATATATTCTTGTGACATCAATTTTCTGTGCACTTTTTATATGCGACAAAGCAAGCTATGCAAAACAAAGCTAGTCTTTCATTATATTTGCAGATATTACATACATATATAATTGGAGAACCGTTTGTTAATAATCTCCGAAATGGCCTAAGAGAGCTTCCGCTCATGATACTGACCTACAACAAGGAATAGAGAAGAAAGAAATAGTCAATTCATGTCTGAGATTTTGACTTTGTGGTACCAGTGGACGAAGCATATCATATAGAAATTTAACAATTGATAAATGGACTATTTAGTGATAAGCGTGTCCACGCTTAGAGATTTCACGACACACTATCTGTTGATAAAGCTGGTAGTCGCTAGTCATTGTGACCGCGAAAGCTTTTTCCAGATATATAATACCATGATTCGATGAGGGTTGTGCTCAGTAGCGTTCAAAGCTTCTTAGGCTGTGTGTACGAGTTCCATCAGAAATGGGTGTTGGGGGTTTGCTTCTCACAGCGCTGGTGGCCCTACTTGGGTATCTGTTCCTAAGACTACGACGCAATGCGCAATATTGGCAAAACTTGGGTATAGCTTGTGAAGAGCCACACCTACTAATGGGCAGCTTGACTGGCGTGCGTTCCAAGCGCTCATTCATGGAAATTTGGACGCACTACTACAATAAGTTCAGGGGCACCGGACCATTTGCTGGCTTCTATTGGTTTCAACGTCCGGCTGCCTTCATCTTGGAGCCTTTTCTAGCCAAGCATATACTCGTCAAAGACTTCAATAAGTTCACGGATCGTGGATTTTTCCACAATGAGGAAGATGATCCGTTGACGGGACAGCTCTTCTTGTTGGATGGCCACAAGTGGAAGTCCATGCGCAACAAGTTGTCTTCTACCTTCACCTCGGGAAAAATGAAATACATGTTCCCAACGGTTGTGAAGGTTGGTTACGAGTTTGTAGAAGTGTTCGGTGATATGGTGAGAAAGCAATCAGAAATTGAGGTGAAGGAGCTGTTGGCACGTTACACCACCGATGTAATAGGAACTTGTGCCTTTGGAATTGAGTGCAGCAGTCTGAAGGATCCCGAGGCCGAGTTTCGACTGATGGGTCGTCGTGTGTTTACGGACGTGCGACACGGTGTCCTAGGCCTTACATTTTTAAGTAGTTTCCCAAAGCTGGCACGTCGCCTGCACATGAAAAATACACCGCAACATATTGAAGATTTCTTCCTGCGAATAGTCCGCGAAACTGTGACCTTTAGAGAGCAAAATAACATAAAACGCAACGATTTTATGGATCAGCTAATTGAATTGAAAAACAATCGTATGCTCAAGTCTGAGACGGGGGAAAGCATGAACCTGACACTGGAGGAGGTAGCCGCACAAGCTTTTGTGTTTTTCGCGGCGGGCTTTGAAACCTCATCGACCGCAATGGGATTTGCTTTATACGAATTGGCCCAGAATGCCAACATTCAGCAAAGGGCACGGGACGAAATAAACGAAGTACTGGAAAAACATAATGACGAGTTGAACTACGAGTGTATGAAAGAGCTCACATACTTGGATCAGATCATATCAGGTAGGTTTTTAACAAACTATGTATATGTAATCGTAATTAATGAACGCTTCTCTTCAGAGACCCTCCGCTTATACACTGTTCTGCCAGTGCTAAATCGGGAGTGTCTGGAGGACTACGTGGTGCCTGGCTATCCAAAGTATGTCATCAAGGCCGGCATGCCAGTTTTAATTCCTGCTGGGGCCATGCATCGTGACGAGAAGCTGTATCCCGATCCAGACACGTTCAATCCGGATAATTTTGATCCGGACCGAGTCAAAGAGCGAGACTCAGTGGAGTGGTTGCCATTTGGAGACGGCCCACGTAATTGCATTGGAATGCGTTTTGGCCAAATGCAGGCACGCATTGGACTTGCCCTACTCCTCAAAAATTTCAGATTTTCAGTTTGCGAACGTACACCCATTCCTATGACATATAACTTAGAGAGCTTTCTGGTCGCTAGCGAAAAGGGCATCTATTTGCGGGTAGAGCAGATCTAATACGAAGTATGATGAAGCATTCAGGCATATATTTTTTGACCTTACATTACCCAAATGTTGGTTTTTTTCCGCTTGGGTGGCTACCTAATTAGAAAAGTATGCGTGTTCTAGGTTCCACCATTTTCTGCTAGAAGTCTATTTATACATAATTAGTACGATTGATGATTTATGAATCGCAGAATACTCGATGTTGCAAATACTCGTGTGGATTATATTGTCTAAAAAATGAAATAAAATTATCTCTAAAATATAGTGTGTCCAATTTAGGTTCCCATTTAAAATTATCAATTCAATAAAACAGCTTACTATTTTGGCATAAATTTTTAAATGTTCTGCCTCAAAAACAAAGGAATAACAAAACATGAGAATAGCAAAACAAACTTGACCTGGCTAGGGCTTAGGGGAGCCGGGATACCAGGTTTGGTAATTCTAGCTGTTATACCTTCTGAGATCCTGGCGCTCATATACATACGCAATACGTGTTTCCCACGCAATAAGCGCGCTTTAATTATTTATACTCTGTATATGAAATGTAAGAGAGTATATTAGTTTTGCGGGAGGTGAAAAAATGTGTGTGTAAAGTGTGAGGCATAAGCAGGGAGCAAAAAACCCAATGGGTAAAACAGAAATTTAGAACAAGCTGAAGCCATGGTTCCAAATACTTACATCACACTCATATGTGTGCATGCATATACCTACTGGGCTGCCTAATACTAAGAAACGTTCAGCTGTTACCTACAAACATGGCTCAGTGCTACTTTTCTCACATGGATATTGCTCAGTTCACAATGAGCTACACCTGCTTCGAACCTAATAATAATAACATAAATATTTGCAGATACTAAGCATTAAAAATATTTAATAGTTATTACGGCAATTTAATGGTTTATTTGCTCACAGAGAAACAAATTAGATGACACGTCAGTTCATGTTACGTAACGTTTAATCGGTAAGGAGTTTTCTTTTGAACCGTCTTTTAAAATATTGGTTAATGCGATTCTTAACCGATTCTTAAGATTCCTTAAATAACCTAACTGATCGAATGACAACAAATTCTGTTCGAACACGAAAGTGTGTTCTTTATAAGCTAGCTGGGCACCGTCGATATTATTTGTCTGGTGGTGCTCAAATTCTCATACTTGTCTATCACATCCACCATGATCCTGCGTACTATCCAGAGCCATCGGCCATAACGCTTTACCCTGGAGATGGCCCAGCTAAGACCAGATGGCGCCTACATGCCCTTTGGCTTCGGACCGAATTAGAAAAGCCTTGTAAACTTTTAAACCGAGCTAGATCATGGGGTCCAATTCGAGCTTGACTTGTCATGGCTCAATAGATCAAGATCATTGGAGCGCTTTTCTATAAGCTACACTTGTAATTATACTTGGCCCAGACCTGATTTTTAGAGGGTGACGTAATAAATGATATGAAAACACATGTTATACATACAGAATATAAACAATTAAAACGCACTTATCGCGTGGGTAACAAGTACATCCAACAAGCGAGAAAGCGGCAAGCTTTTTGCGATAAAAGCTTTCGCTCAAATGTTTTCGATTTTGAGAGAGAAACCTTTAAAATTTGCACTTCAAAGAGAATTGTTTGGGCAGAATAAGAGCTGGCTTTTTGGATTGATAATTTAAACTGCGAAACTAAAATGGACATAGATCTTTTCTTGTAGCTGATTTTCAGCGCGACTTTATTTTTCCCTTTTAAATTTGAATATCTTAGTAATAGCGCTGCTAAGCTAAAATGGTAAAATGAAATTTTAACACTTTCCGCATTTAAGATGCAATTTGTTATTATTTACCTCAAGTAGAGATAAAAATGACATCATTACATATTTGTCCGCAATATATACATTTGTCCACAATAAATTTTCTACTTTATGTGGCTTTACATTCAATTTTTTTTTATGCCTGAATGCTTCGTATTAGATCTGCTCTACTCGCAAATAGATTCCTTTTTCGCTAGCGATCAGAAAGCTCTCTAAGTTATATGTCATAGGAATGGGTGTACGTTCGCAAACTGAAAATCTGAAATTTTTGAGGAGTAGGGCAAGTCCAATGCGTGCCTGCATTTGGCCAAAACGCATTCCAATGCAATTACGTGGGCCGTCTCCAAATGGCAACCACTCCACTGAGTCTCGCTCTTTGACTCGGTCCGGATCAAAGTTATCCGGATTGAACGTGTCTGGATCGGGATACAGCTTCTCGTCACGATGCATCGCCCCAGCAGGAATTAAAACTGGCATGCCGGCCTTGATGACATACTTTGGATAGCCAGGCACCACATAGTCCTCCAGACACTCCCGATTTAGCACTGGCAGAACAGTGTATAAGCGGAGGGTCTCTGAAGAGAAGCGTTCATTAATCACGATTACATATACATAGTTTGTTAAAAACCTACCTGATATGATCTGATCCAAGTATGTGAGCTCTTTCATACACTCGTAGTTCAACTCGTCATTATGTTTTTCCAGTACTTCGTTTATTTCGTCGCGTGCCCTTTGCTGAATGTTGGCATTCTGGGCCAGTTCGTATAAAGCAAATCCCATTGCGGTCGATGAGGTTTCAAAGCCCGCCGCGAAAAACACAAAAGCTTGTGCGGCTACCTCCTCCAGTGTCAGGTTCATGCTTTCCCCCGTCTCAGACTTGAGCATACGATTGTTTTTCAATTCAATTAGCTGATCCATAAAGTCGTTTCGTTTTATGTTATTTTGCTCTCTAAAGGTCACAGTTTCGCGGACTATTCGCAGGAAGAAATCTTCAATATGTTGCGGTGTACTTTTCATGTGCAGGCGACGTGCCAGCTTCGGGAAACTATTAATAAATGTAAGGCCTAGGACACCGTGTCGCACGTCCGTAAACACACGACGACCCATCAGTCGAAACTCGGCCTCGGGATCCTTCAGACTGCTGCACTCAATTCCAAAGGCACAAGTTCCTATTACATCGGTGGTGTAACGTGCCAACAGCTCCTTCACCTCAATTTCTGATTGCTTTCTTACCATATCACCGAACACTTCTACAAACTCGTAACCAACCTTCACAACCGTTGGGAACATGTATTTCATTTTTCCCGAGGTGAAGGTAGAAGACAACTTGTTGCGCATGGACTTCCACTTGTGGCCATCCAACAAGAAGAGCTGCCCCGTCAATGGATCATCTTCCTCATTGTGGAAAAATCCACGATCCGTGAACTTATTGAAGTCTTTGACGAGTATATGCTTGGCTAGAAAAGGCTCCAAGATGAAGGCAGCCGGACGTTGAAACCAATAGAAGCCGGCAAATGGTCCGGTGCCCCTGAACTTATTGTAGTAGTGCGTCCAAATTTCCATGAATGAGCGCTTGGAACGCACGCCAGCCAAGCTGCCCATTAGTAGGTGTGGCTCTTCACAAGCTATACCCAAGTTTTGCCAATATTGCGCATTGCGTCGTAGTCTTAGGAACAGATACCCAAGTAGGGCCACCAGCGCTGTGAGAAGCAAACCCCCAACGCCCATTTTTGATAGAACTCGTACACACAGCCTAAGAAGCTTTGAACGCTACTGAGCACAACCCTCATCGAATTATGGTATTATACTTATATCTGGAAAAAGCTTTCGCGGTCACAATTACTAGCGACTACCAGCTTTATCAACAGATAGTGTGTCGTGAAATCTCTAAGCGTGGACACGCTTATCACTAAATAGTCCATTTATCAATTGTTAAATTTCTATATGATATGCTTCGTCCACTGGTACCACAAAGTCAAAATCTCAGACATGAACTGACTATTTCTTTCTTCTCTATTCCTTGTTGTAGGTCAGTATTTCCACAATTTATAAGCAGAACTTTAGCACATTTCTGAGAAATTATATAAAAACAGTATTAAAAGACGAGCTTTGCTTACACACATACCCATACACTACGCATACGTATAAGCACTAAAATATAGTGTCTCTAGTTCTTATAGTCTCCGAGATATATGTGATTATACGAACGGCGTTACGGACCGTCCCCATTATCGTGGGAGTGGGCAGGTAAATTATAAAAATAAAACAAATTTGGCACCTTTGTGCAAGAGTTGATGTCTCTAGCTCGTTAGTCTCTGAGATCCAGGCGCTCATACGGACAGACAGACCGACTCGTCTTGGTTTGATCGTCCCAACAAGAAAGTGTTTCTTGTCTTAAATCGAAAGTACGAGATAGATTGAATATAAAAATGTAATTAAGGTATGCTGATCAGTCAACATTATATATATTTACAGGCATTGTGCCTTTGACCATCGAAACGTTTCGCTTGAAATCATTATAATTATTGGCTATATTTTATATTATATGGCGTCAAACCTTAAGTATTATAAGTATTAGAAAAAGGGATTTTTTAGTTTGTATGTATATTAAATTCCATTTACAAAACATACAAATTAGTGATTAGTTGATTAAACAACAAATTTATATGTTATACTTGTATATACTTGTATAACAAACAAGCATCGACCATAACCAAGAAATATGTCATTTCATCTGCAATATGTTTACTAAGCAAAGTAATTATTAGTCATAAGTATAAGTTTACGTATTTCATAACAACACATGTCCATTAATCAGTTACTTGATGTTTATGTTGTTATCTTTTCAACTTTAAGGTGTATGCCATTCTCAGCTGATAGTAATATATTTTTATTGACCAACTTTAGTGGGATTTGGGTCTCTGGGGTCGTGCTGAATTTGTAGTTTTTGAGCAAACTGGCGAGTCCAATGCAGGTCTGCATCAGTCCAAAACGCGAGCCTATGCAGTTTCGAGGGCCGTCCCCGAAAGGTAACCAAGTACAGGGGGGCCGGGAAGCTATGTTTTCCTCTGTAAATCGCTCGGGCTGAAATTTCTCTGGGTCAGGGTAAATGTCTGGATCGTAATGAACGCCTAAAGCTGATATAACCACCACGGTTCCCTTCTGAATGTAATGCTTGGGATCGTCCAGTAAATAGTCGGCGTTTGAAACACGCGAGAGGTGACCCAATACTGGATATTTACGCAGCGTCTCTGTAGGGAGTAGAAATAAGTAATGGGCCAAGTGAATGTAAATGTAATACGCACCCATGACAACTTGCTCCAAATACTGCATCTGCTTCATGGCCTCATAGGAAAAGTCGCTATTATTCTTAGCCAATACTTGTGCGACTTCCTCTCTAACTTTGTTCTGTATTTCCTGGTGCTGGGCGAGTTCGTACAAAGCAAATCCCATGGTTGTGGATGAGGTCTCGAAGCCAGCGACGAAGAAAATGAAAGCTTGTGCAGCCAATTCTTCAAAGCTAAGGCCCTCCTCCTCATTTCCATTCTGATGTTTCTGATACATTTCGATTAACATGTCCATGAAATCGTGTCTCTTCACTTGATTCTTTAAGCGATAATCAATGGTGTCCTTTACAATTCCGAGATAAAAGTCCTCAACCTCTTGCACATTGAGCTTAAGATGACATCGGCGCGCCAATTTCGGAAAACCAAACATAAAGAAGTCCAAAAGACCGTAATACCGACGATCCAGAATTGCACGTTTTCCCATAGTGACGAAATCAGCCTTTGGATTATGGAGACTGTTGCAATCCAGACCGAAGGCACAGGTGCCAATAACGTCGGCTGTGTAACGGCCAACGACATCGGTTACCTCTAGTACCCGGCTATCGCCATCAACTTTCTCAGCAAAAATTTTCACCATTTCTTCCCCCACGCCCAAGACAATGGGAAACATGTTCTTCATTTTCCCGGAGGTGAAGGTGGGCGTCAGTTTGTGTCTCAGATGGCGCCATTTGTGTCCCTCTATGCTGAACAGGGTGGCCGAAAGCGGATCGTCGATTTCGTTGTAGAATATACCGCGATTTTCAAAGTTGTTAAAGTCTTTTATCAGCACTTTTTTGATAAGATCGATGTCGGTGACCACTATAGTTTTCGTAAAGAAGAAATAAAAGCCAGCAAATGGACTACCGCTGTCCTTGAACTTCAAATAGTATTTTTTAAATATCGTGGAAAATTGTTCGCGTTTCGGCCAGTCGGAGAAATTCCCTCTTGGAAAACTCGGCTTCTCGTGTGGAATGCCGCGACGCAGCCAATAGCAATGGCGCTGGCGTACCGCGTATGAGATCAGCGTCACGACGAATGTGACAAGAATGACTAACCACACCATTTCGCGTTCCGGTTCCTACTGAAAAGAGGGCTTCACGGGAGACAGCATTTAAGCAAAAGCTCGCTCAGAAACGCTACCAGTTTTGTCTGATTCAATACACAAAGCTTTTATGTAATTGTTTCGGCATTGCTGTGGCTTGCTCATCTGTTTAATTACAAGTACATGTTACATGATCTTACATATATCGGGTAATCTGTTTTCAGACTATTGGGAAGAGAGTATACTGTTGAACGTTCTCTTAAAGAACGACTACAAATGTGTTTATACGATAAAAAGTTTTAATATTTCTGTTCTTGCAGCTTTAACGCTTTCGTTATATCTTATCGATATTTAATCAGCTCCTAACACTAATTTAGCTCACATTTTCTTGCAATTTCATGAAATATTCACGTAACTGAGTTATGTTTTTAGGAAATTGATCCCGCAATGTGAAAACTTGTTAGTAACACAGTTTTGAACACTCGATGTGAAGAATGGTAGTCCAATAAGAAATATAATACAACGTATATGAAAGGTTTTAAAGTCCAGTAAATGTTATAAACATACGTAACGCATTTACTCTGAAATACGTGAACAATTGACAATTTCCGAAAACAGCGCCATCGTCATAATATACCTACATAGCTAATTGCAATGCTCGTATTTTGGAATATCCATAGTCCAATTGTTTGCAAAATATTAACAAGAGAGAATGCTACAGTCGAGGAAACCCTGTACCCAGACAATCTTATATGAACAGAAACGAAAAGCAGAAGAAGAAGAGCGAACCCCTCCTGCAATTTGTGGGCGAAGTACTGGAGCGAAATTGTATCCCTAATACCTCCTTTTAGAACTGATCGATTTGGACGAAATTTGAAACATATAGAAACAAGAAGATAATTATGCTTGTATATTTATTACGTAGACAAAGTTTGGGTTATGTAGCATTTTCGAATTATGGGCAGTATTGAAGTAGTGGCGGGAGGGAGGAAAAAAAATAAGAGGAGTCTACTCATCATGTTGGGTTAATGTACGTATCAGCCATATCGTAAACAGGACATGCTTTGATCGATTTAAGATACTGTTTCTACATTTAAAACTATTCCGTTTTCCGGCGATAGCAAAAAGCTCTTTTTCACAAATGTAGGAGGAACTTTAGTTCCAGGTGCCAACGTAAACCTGTAGTCTTTGACAAGGTACGCCAGTCCGATGCATGTTTGCATCATTCCAAATCGGGAGCCTATGCAGCTTCTGGGGCCATCTCCGAATGGCAACCATGTGCAGGCTGGACGAGAGGCGATACTTTGCTCTGTAAATCTTTCCGGGTCAAATTTTTCTGGTTCAGGATAGATATCTGGATCATGGTGTAAGCCAAGAACAGAAATACAGATTCCTGTGCCCTTTTCTATAATGTGCTTGGAATCACCGACATCGTAATCAGCCTTGGCCTTTCTGGTTAGGTGGCCCAAAACGGGATATTTGCGAAGTGTCTCTATGGAATACAGATCGTAGTGAAAAGTTTGTATTTATCTGATGATAAGCATTTACTTGTACGTACCCATAACAACTCGCTCCAAATACTGCATTTGCTTCATGGCTTCATAGTTGAGATCCTCATTATGTTTAGCCATAATTAGGTTGACCTCATCTCTAAGTTTATCCTGAATATCCTGATGCTGTGCCAGCTCATAGAGGGCATAACCCATTGTTGTGGAGCTTGTCTCAAAGCCAGCCAAAAAGAAAATGAAAGCCTGCGCCGCCAACTCGTTGAAGCTCAAGCCATCCTCTTCATTGCCGTCCTGATATTTCTTATACATTTCAATCATAATGCCCATGAAATCGTTCCGTTTCACGTCATTCTTCACGCGGTGATTGATGGTATCCCGAATGATGCGGAAATAGAAGTCCTCTACGTCCGGCATTGTTACTTTAAGACGTAGTCGACGCGCCAGCTGGGGCAGTCCAAAAATGAAAAAGTCGAAGAGGCCCCAGAACCTACGTTCCGTAAGTGCGCGTTTTCCAATTTGCACGAACTCAGCCGAGGGATCCTGAAGGCTGTTGCACTCCAAGCCGAAGGCACAACTGCCAATTACGTCGGCCGTGAAACGGCTGACTAGATCCGTGACTTCCAGCTCTTGGCTGGAAGAGGTTCCCATTTTCTCCCTTAATATGTTGGCCAATTCTTCACCGACCTTCGCAACGGTGGGAAACATAAATTTCATTTTTCCCGAAGTAAATGTAGGCGATAATTTGTGCCTCAAGTGCCTCCATTTCTGACCTTCTAAGCTGAACAGCGTGGCAGAAAGGGGATCATCTACTTCATTGGAGAAGATTCCGCGATTTTCGAACGTATTGAAATCTTTGATAAGAACCTTTTTAATTAGTTCTAGATCCGTTATCACGGCCGATTTTTTGAAAAATACAAAGAATCCAGCAAAGTAACTCGAATCGTTCTTGAACTTCAGATAATAATCCTTGAATATCACTGAAAACTGTCTCTTCTTCGGCCAGTCCCCAAAGTTTCCATGTGGGAAACTAGGTGCTTCGTGCGGAATACCCCGACGCTGCCAATAGTTGAAGTGGTGGTTTACCACATATATCAGAAGACCGATAACTACCGCGACTAGGGAAATAAACAGATACATTGCGCGAGCTTTTCTTGACTAAAAACTTATGCTAGAGGTTGGCCTATTTATATGACAACAAGCCAAAAGCTTTAGGCGTAATCTGTTATTACCAGCAAGGCAGTAAACGTTTAATAAGTTGCGAGGAATAAACAATTCCTAATGTTAATTGAATGGTAAAGAAAGGATCCCGATAAGGGGATCCTAATAAGTATTTGACTTGGAAAACCATTAATTGCGATTACTTAGAATAGCTTTATGAGAAGTGCTTTGTCATGATTCGCTCAGCACATTCTCCATACATTAGTAACCATAGTTGTCTCTTATACTTGTAATACTATGCAACGAAAAGCAAGATTTAAACTTGATATTTTGTCCGGTCAGACCACTATATTAAATACATATATATACAAAATTTTCAAATAATACAAGCACTAACAATTGAAAGTATTGGAAAATTAAGATTTCAGAATGATTTCATTTCGAGAGTCAACAATTACACAACAAATAGACTATAGAAGAATACTCATATCGATTAGATAAAAACATTGCTACTGTTTCATTAATTTTTTATGAATTGGGAACATATGGTAAATTGATGTTGATCGATCTATAAGACGATTGAAACGGAATGAATGTTACAGATGTACGTGCAATTTATTTTTACAATGCTTCGATTTTTAGATATATACCGTTAGCCGGACACAATAGAATGTTTGATTTGACAAATTGAATCGTGGTCTCGGTGCGGGGGCAGGTGCTGAACCGAAAACGCCTCAACAGATGGAACAAAGCTGAACAGGTTTGCATTTTTCCAAATCGCATCCCCAGGCAGTTTCGAGGTCCATCGCCAAAAGGCAGCCAAGAAGCGGTGGGACGCTGTGCCAGTTGATCGGCCAGAAAACGTTCGGGAATAAATTTATCCGGATCCGGGTAGAACATGGGATCGTGATGTATAGCATATACAGGTATAATCACCATTTGTCCAGGCTCTATATAATAGTGACGATCGTTGTTAGCGGCATAATATTGACGTGAGATGCGCGATAGATGGGGCAGGATTGGATATTTACGCAGTGTTTCTTTAAGGAAAAAAAGTAAAGACGATATTGCTAAATACAGAAATGATAAAGATAGGTTGTACTAGGTACCTACCCGCTATGACCAGCTCCATGTACTGCAGATCTTGCATGGAGTCGTATGTGAACTGTCCATTGTGTCTTTCCAATGCTTGAGCAATCTCCTGGCGCAGTTTATCCTGCAAACGTGGTTGCTTCGCCAGCTCGTATAGCGCAAAGCTCAAAGTATTGGCCGATGTATCAAAGCCGGCCACAAAGAATATAAAAGCCTGAGCTGCCAGCTCCTCTATCGTCAGTTCGCCGCGTTGCTTCATTTCGATTAGAAGATTCATAAAGTCTTGGCGCACAATGCCACGAGCCTCGCGTTCCTTGACCGTATCCTTGACGATGCGCATGTAGAAATCCGTAATATCCTGATGTATTTGACGCATGCGCAGCCGTCGCGCCAAGTTCGGAAACGTTTCAATAAAGCCGTCGACGAGTTTGTTGTGACGACGATCGGTAAAGGCGCGACGACCCATCGCAGCAAACTCAGCCTGAGGATTTCGAAGTCCATTGCATTCAAGACCAAAGGCGCAGCTGCCTATGACGTCGGATGTGTAGCGAGCTACGAGATCGCTAATCTCCAGTATGCCATTATTAGCATTAAGTGCCTGCTCTGCACAAGCCCTTGTCAATTCCTCACCCACGGCGCATACCGTATCGAACATGTATTTCATTTTTCCGGATGTGAAGGTGGGCGACATTTTGTGGCGCAAGGGTCTCCACTTGGGCCCGTCAATACGAAAGAGATGGCCGGTCAACGGATCGTCGCGCTCATTGTGATACATGCCGCGATCCTCAAAGTTCGCAAAATCCTTGATGAGAATATTTTTTGCCAGCTCTACATCGAGCACAAGCACCACGGGACGCAGCATCATATAAAGGCCGGCAAATGGTGCCCCTGTGCCCTTAAAACATTCATACAGGGGAGTCAAAATTTCTAAAAAGTGTTTGCTTTGGCGCAAGCCTTCCATATTGCCAACTGGAAACTGGGGCTCCACATGAGCAATGCCCCTGCTCGCCCAATAGTTGAGCGAGGTGCGCACATACCAGAAGCCAATGGAGAGCCCTATCAGTGCCAGAGCTATTATGTCTAGCATGTTGATAAAAGCAATTCGCCCTCCGCAGGCACACTCTACGATGTTCAGTCCGACGCGTCTCACTTACAACTGCTGATCTGTATTCGGCAGAGAAGAGGCGTGGACGGCAGTGTTCGAAAACAGCAGATAGCGTCCGAACTCTCATTTACTTGTATTCTCTCAATTGATTGTCATAATTTTGCAACATTTGCATAGCCTTTCTGCTAGCTGTAAACTACAGTGAATATATATTATGACGCTTCCCATTTCAAAAATTTGAGAGAGAGAATATCTAGTCATGGGCGTAGCCACGATCTCACTTAGCGTGACAAGTTTTACTTTGAAACCACTAAGTAAACACTAATACTCTCTTTACATACATTATCTGCAAAAATGAGAAAAAAATGTTTTTCTCTCAGTGTGTGTATGGGGTGGTGTGGGCTTATATTGTCCCTGATCTCTAGATCGAAACAGTATTTTGGTTTTAAAAAACATGTCCCACTAGAATCAAAATAAATCTCTCATGTGCTTAGCCACTAAGGAAACTTGTCTTGAGCTGCAAAAATATAACAGATATAATATTTGAGTGTTTAGAATTTTAAAATTTTTAATTTTATAGTTAAAAATAATTTAAGAATTAAGGAAATTTTATGTTCTATTTTTTTTATTATTATATTTTCTTTCAATAGGTGAGGAGAAATTTTGTTAGCACTATTTTCCGATTACAAGTATGTATGTATGTGTCATACAAATACATATAAATTGTACAAGTATATTACAATTAAAAGCAGCTGTTTTTGTGAAATTGACAAATCCAAATTGTAGCTCTGACATCTGAAGAACTTAATTTCATGAACAACATGTTCATGCAGCGCAGAGAAGAAAAATTCAGCTGACATCAACATCCAGAATAAATCCCAATCCGTTTTAAGCGTTTTTAATCGCCACCTTGAAAGCGCAGCGTCGTGATATGAGCGAGCCGCTTGGACTTGATATAACGGCATTGTTTAAAGTCAATTGCAAAAGGGAAACTGCGAAAACAGAGACAGCTGACTGTTTGGTTTCTTGCATACAAAGCTCTAAAAATATAACCAGAATAAGTCAGAATTGCTGTAGTTTTTACTGTAATAATAACCTGCACTGCTTCGCAATGTAGAACATAATTTAAGTGGTGGAAGTAGATTGTAAAACAAGTAGAGAAGCTGAAGTCGAGTATCCCGACTTCGAAATACTCTGTACATATGTTTAGAATAAGAAAAAAAAAAAAAAATTTTGTTCGATTTTCGCTGTCTCGGTATTCGATCTTACAACATTTACATATTTACAAGCAAATTGCATCTATGTGAGGATATGCATGTCTATGTGTGTCTATTCATGTCTGTGTGAACATGTTTGCAGTCAACCAAAGCACCAACATCAACAATAGCTGCGGGCAGCACTTGGGCAGAAATTATATTTATGGAAGGGAAAGGGAGAGGGGAAAGGGAGGGAAATTCCAACATATCCATGTTCTGAGTATTTACAAAAGGCATCTTGGAATACAATTTAGTGCTCTTAGGTCTAATAGTCTCCAAGATATAGGTGATTATAAGAACGGCGCCTCTGAAAATCCCCCATAGGGGGGAAGTGGGAATGAAAACCAAAAAAATAAAACAAACTTGCACAGCGTACACACATAAGGCATCTTTGCGCAATTTTGTGTTTCTAGCTCTTATAGTCTCTGAGATCCAGATGTTCAAACGGACAGATGGACAGACATAGGTCGACTCGCCTTGTCATGCTCAGGAATATATATACTTTGTGGGGTCTGCCTGTTACATTTTTCACCTCCCGCAAACCTAATATACTCTTGTAGATTTCTTGTACAGAGTATAAAAATACATACTTATGTATGTATGTACATAGATAAGAATAAAATAAATGCCAGTGATAACATACTATACATATGTATGTACATGAGTGTGCTTTATGTATGAGTATGTGAATTAATTTTGAACCGGCATTAAATGATAACTTCAATCATTTATCGCTTTTCAACTTAAATATGATTAGAGGTCAAGCTACGCATACATACATATATCTGTAGATTGCAACCACATTTTTAAATACACCTTTTAGAAACAAAAGGTGTTATGGAACGTCTCTGAGGAAATGTAGATATAATATATGTATATGTATGTATGGCATATATGTATGTACTTGTACATATGTCTTGTATATGTAAGTATATTCATGAGCATACAAGTAGAATGAACGAATTTTGGATTCTACTTAGCTAGGCGCTGTCTGTCTTCTAGGCAGTCGGTAAATCATCAAATATAGTAAAGTTTACTGAAATTTTCTTATTCCCAATTCTGTGAGTAGGAAAGAATTGATAAAGCTTAACATTAACTTGTAAATAATGCATCTATAATCTTTGTTTTGGGTGTGTAAATCTATTTAGTCCAGAATCAGTC
The DNA here is from genome assembly GCF_003285725.1 of Scaptodrosophila lebanonensis. Taxonomy (NCBI): domain Eukaryota; kingdom Metazoa; phylum Arthropoda; class Insecta; order Diptera; family Drosophilidae; genus Scaptodrosophila; species Scaptodrosophila lebanonensis. The sequence continues at coordinate 1,291,312 of NW_022060529.1, forward strand.
CACGTATTGTTTCATATCGATAAGTTTAACAATTATTTAACAAAATTCGTGTCTCATCGTTTCTATCACATTATACTCCACAAAGTGGTACAAAAACTAGGCCGGCCTCGCATTACTTTCTAATAGTGCACAAGAAATATACATAAATGCCGTTTAGTAGTGCTGTATTTTATAACTGATTAGAATGCATTGTAGACTGGAAAGGAGTGCATATAGCTTTAAACTGGTTCCACTTTCAGGTGTATGCCCTGCTCAGTGTTCAGCGTAAAGGTGCGAGTGCTTAGAATTAGAGGCACTTCAGTACGTTTGCATACGTCGAACTTAAAATGTCGTACGAGCATAATAAGTCCAATCTTGGCCTGCATTTTGCCAAAACGCAAACCAATGCAATTCCTTGGTCCGTCCCCAAACGGCAAATAGGCGAATGGATTTCTGGCGGCCACAGCCTCGGGCGTAAAGCGTTCTGGATCAAAGCGTTCCGGCTCTGGATAATACTCCGGATCGTAGTGTATACTATGAACGGGTATTAGAACAGAAGTGCCTCCTTCAATGACCAAACGCGTGCCGGGCACCAGGAAATTCTGGTTGGCCTCACGCAGCAAATGTGGCAAGATCGGGTGTTTACGCAGAGTTTCTGCAGGAGGAAGTGAAATATAATGTACTATACATATGCAAAATGGAAAGCTAGTGCCACTTACCTGCAAGCACTTGATCCAGATAATGCATCTGTTGCATGGCCTCGTAGGTGAGCTCTCCATCGAGCGCCTCCAACACTGATTCAATCTCTTTACGCAGTCGATCCTGAATCTCCTGATGAAGTGCGAGTTCGTATAGGCAGAAGGCCATGGTACTGGACGATGTCTCAAATCCAGCTATGAAGAAGACAAAGGCTTGCGCCGCCAGTTGTTCGATGGTCAAGCCCTGCGATAGATCTATGCCACCTGCCTGTCGAGCTGTATCCTGATCTTCAGCAAGTAGTTCCATAACGAGACCCATGAAATCATTTCGTTTGATGTTGTTTTTCAGACGATAGTCGACTGTATTTTGCACGGCTTTCATGAAGAACTCAGATACATCATCGGGAAACAGTTTAAGGCGGAATTTGCGCGCCAGCTTGGGATTCGTGAAAATGAAAGACTGCACAAAGGGGGAGTGACGTGGCTTTTCAAAAAGCATACGTCCCTTGGTGCGAAACTCCGCCTGCGGGTCGGCTAGACTATTGCACTCTAGGCCAAAGGCGCAGGTGCCAATAACGTCGGTTGTGAAGCGGGCGCATAGTTCTTTGAGCTCCACATCGCCCTGATCTACGGCGGCGGCCTTGACGGTCGTCTTCATGGTGTCCGCCAGTCGCTGACCCACTTTCACAACAACGGTGAACATTTGCTTCATTTTGCCGGATGTGAAGACTGGCGTCAGTTTATTGCGTAACGAGCGCCACTCCTCGCCCTCCAGGGTGAGCAAATGTCCAGTCAATGGATCGTCGCGCACATTGTTGAATAGTCCGCGATCCTGAAATGTACTGAAATCCTTAATCAGCACCATTTTGACGAGCTCCAGATCGGTTATGAAGGCGGCGCGTCTAAAGAATATAAACATGCCGGCAAACGGTGTCTTCCCCTTGAAGCGATTATACATATGTTGATTGATATCGCGAAAATGGAGGCGGCCCCCAATAACGCCTCCAAAGTTGCCCACAATTGGCAGCGGCTTCTCGTGTGGCACCCCCATCCGTGTCCAGTAGTTGTACATATTGTAATAGTAGTTATAGAGCAACGCCGCAGCCACGCCCACAAGGGCAAGTATTGTGAACAGCATTTCAAACAGCAAGTCGAGCACTCATGTATATGTCTCAATATTAACTGCGCACTGGTTTATTTTCAAATGTTTGTTTCCAAATCAGTGCCCATACGTTAGAGCTTTTGCCGGTAAAGCTTTCTATGAGTAATGCCCAATTATGGTTACTATGCATTGCCATTATGTTAACATTCACAGCACATGTTAATCTAGCTGGAGAGAGAATAAGAGAGTAAAAACGAGAGTGCACCAGCTGATAAGCTTAAGCGATCATCGAATAATCAAATTGAGTATGTTTTTAAATGTTTGCTTCCAAATCAGTGCCCATGTTTTAGCCGGTAAAGCTTTCTGTGAGTAATGCCCAATCATGGTTACTATGGTTATTGACATTATGTTAACTGTCTACTTGTTAACATTTTAATCTAGCTGAGCAGAGAGTGAGAGAGAATGAGAGAGGAAGCTGATGAGCTTAAGCGATCATCGAGTAAGCAAATTGACTAAACACATACATACACATATATATACATACACATGGCTTGAAGGGTGCACAAACAAATAGCGGAGCAAGCTCTTGCGAATTAAATGATTTATGGTGTGCGCGTAAACAATACCGATTCTTACAAAATATTATTAAGTAAAAGAATATTTAAATATGTTTTTCTGTGTTCTTGCATTTTTACAAACCTGTGTTCAGTGTTTTTGGGGTCAATTCCTACTGTAAACCGTTGGAAGAAGCTGCTTATCAGCTGCATACAGAAGTACCTAGATATGTATGTATGTAAAAAACAGCCTCCGTTAAACAATTATGTATGAATGTATAAGAGAGACTTAACAGTTAAATCTGAACTTATCTGACTTATCAGCAAAAGCACATAACAACATATTTTGATAAACAGTGATCAAAAAGTAAAGTGATTACATTACTTATTATTATTTGTTTGTATTATTACAAACAACAACTATTTGTAAGCTGCTATGTTTAACATTAATTTAAAGAGGTAAGTTTTTAAATGTTATTATTAAATGTGATTGCAATTTAATAGTATTTAAGAAAACGACGCAAATATTGTGATGTTTATATGTAATAGGGATACAAAAGTATTTAAATCAGACAAATTTTGTGTTTTGTGAACCTTTAAGGGCGCGTTCACAATCCTATCTTCAATGTTTTACGGATTAGGTGAAAGATAATGTAGAATAATGTGCAAACGTGTGGCCCTCTGATTTCTAGACAAAGAACTCGCGAGCAGTCAAGCCAATTCAAGTGTACAATTTCATTTTGATGGAAGGGTATAACGAAAACTCTTAATTTATTAACTGGAACAATCTCTGTACTCTCGAAGAAATATTTTGCCTCTTGTAGCGCTATGAAAATAGATTACCAAACATAATTCAATTCTACGAAATACAAAGAGCTCTTCGAAAGCCAAGTGCTTTTCACTCAATTGGCTTCTGTGCTTTTGGGTTTGATTTTTGCTGGCAAGGCAATGCAGATGCCCTTCACGTTCCTTTGGTAAACCAAACGCACACGACTTGCTACCTGACTACGAGCATTTCTCAATTAAAGTCTCGTCTATTTGCTTTCATAATTGAATTGTCAGGCAGCGCTTCGGGGTACGACCATGGAGTCAAATGTTAAAGTTCAGCACCAACAACAACTATTGTTGTCGTCGATTATAGATGAGCCGTTGATGGTCCTGGTGTTTGTCGTTTGTCATTTGCCATTTGCTTTAATTAAACTTAGCAACTGCTAAATCAAATCACGCGCAACGTCTATGAAATATACATAAAATGATGAGATCGGCCAGACCTAGTGCCACGCCGAGTGGCCAAGGTCTTTTATTTTTATTGCAGTCAGTCAGTCCGTCATTGAATCGTGAGCGGAGCTTTATTACAAAATCGCGAGTAATTTATGCGAAAGCGATTAGAGCCGTATTAAATGTTTATGGATGTCGGGCCGTCTCGACGCGTTGTTCAAGCGATGGTCCCCGCCTCTATCCCGTACGTGCTTGTATAAATAATAAAATGGCGTTGCGCCTAAGAGCGTGCTATGTGTTGGCGCTGTGACTTTAAGCCGTGTTCGTAAGGGTATGTGTGGGTGTGTATGCTTAAAGGATTTTACTTAATGCTTACGTTCTGTTTTACGCCGCTAATGCGCCATTTTGGAAGAGGCATACAAAATGACGGCGTTGGCATCATGACCACCAGGCGGCACTGTGTTTAGACGACTTCCAATGAAGTGTGGCACATTAAATTGTCAACGGGCGATAAAAACAAAAATAAAAATAAAGAACAAAAGAACAGAGGAAACACCAAGTATTTCGATTGGTACTAAGCCACTTTAATACAAGAATGTTCAACAAACTTTTCAATCAGATTGGCCCACAAAATTGCAGGTTGTCCAACACTTAAGCCGACTATCCGGAAAACTTTTACCGCCCCATACCTAAAAAGCAGAGCTTGTAATTTATAGTGGATCCCAAAACATTTTCCACACAATTTGTGCCACATGTTGTAACTAAATCTAACAAAACGGAGTATAAATTAGGTGTAAGCGTCTTCGATAAAGTTAAGACTGGGTTCCATGTGGGCGCTTTCCGATGCCCCTTTTTATAGCCTGTACCCAAAGGGTGAAAGGCTATACTAGTTTTGTGCGCATGTATGTAACACACAGAAGGAGGCGTGGCAGACCCCACAAAGTATATATATTCTTGATCAGGATGAGAAGACGAGTCGATATAGCCATGTCCGTCTGTCCGTCTGACCGTCTGTCCGTCTGTCTGTATGAGCGCAAGGATCTCAGTAAGTACAAGAGCTAGGATAACCAAAATTGGTATCAAGGTTCCTATAAGCCCTAGGCAGAACGAGTTTGTTTATTTTTTTTGATTTAATTAATTTAATTTCTTCTTTTAATTATTAAGTTAGCAAATATATCATACAAAGAGTTTTCCAAAGTAAACAGGACTTTAAAAAAAAAGACAGAACAAATGGTTTTTTCGGCAAAATCAATTAATCAAAATAGTCTTCTTCTGCTTCAATACAGTTTTTTGCACGATCCAAAAGCATGTCGAACGAGTGTTTTAGCTCGTTGGCCGGTATGGCTGCCAGTATGCCGGTGCAAGCCTTTTGAATGGCCTCTACGTCTGCAAAACGCTTTCCTTTCATGGGCAAATGCATTTTTCCGAAAAGGTAGAAGGCGCACGGTGCCATATCAGGTGAATACGGCGAGTGGTTAATGGATAAAATGTGATTTTTGGACAAATAATCGGTCACAACGTCGATCGATGAGACGCAATTTTTGGTCGTCAGTCAATTTGTGCGGAACAAATCGTGCACACACCTTTCGTAAGCCCCAAATGTTCAATGTTCAATTCCATTTCCATCAATTTCAATGATGATTTCGGCTAATTTTTGATGAATTCACGCACAGTTTCGATGGATCATTTTGATCGTCATTTATGTCCTCACGACCACTTTGAAAACGTTGAAACCACTCGTGCATTCTGCTACGGGATAGGCAATCATCGCCATAAACTTGTTCCATCAATTGAATCGTTTTATCAATTTTAAAACAAAATTTAATGTTGGCTCTTTGTTCGAAGCTCATTTTCGCACCGATAGCACAAACATACTGACACTTAAAACGCAATGACAGAATTGAATAAAATGAAATTTTATACAACAGTAGATAATTTTATATAAATTATGTGTGCAAAGTTTGGTTTAGGTAGCATTTGAAATGTGGACGCTATTGACGAAATTCTGTAGCGGGGGAAGGGGGGAAGATTCCAAAAAATAAAATAAACTCGTCCTTTCTCGGACCTAGGAGAATCTGGATGCCAACTTTGGTTATTCTAGCTTTTATAGTTTCTGAGATCCTTGCGCTCATCCAGACGGACAGACGGACGGACGGATATGTCTAGATCGATTTCTCTCGTCATGCTGATTCAGAATATATATATTTTATGGGGTCGGAGATGCTTCCTTCTGCATCTTACATACTTTGCACAAACCTAATATACTCTTTTTACCCGTAGGGTATAATAATATCATCAACCCTTGGGGGCAGTTCTACTTGTGCATCCGCAGCCAAAAAGGATTACTGACCAGTTCACAAAAAGGGGATGAATATTAAACAAGTTTCACCATTAAAGTGTGTTTAAAATACAAAAGTAGACTCATAAAATGATTCATTTACATAAGAGAAAGAAACCGAGAAATCTACAATGCTTTTTTAGAAGCGATTCCATCCAGCAAGCTTTAATGCTCCAAGTATTTATTTAAGCTTGATACCAACTTGAAAGTGAATAATAAACGCCCAGCTACTACCATGACTTGCCCATGAAGTTGGTTGTTTATTTGGCCACGAAACAAGTCGCCTGCAGCGACTGCTGTCCATACTTTGCAGAACTTTTGGCAGCAACTCGGGAGCAAAGTTAAATTTGAGAGTGTTGCATTAGTGCAACAAAATAGTACGAAGAGGTACGATTAATTATTTCGGCAAATAAGAAAACTTCCTGCACACACACATACTCGTACACATAATCAGACATTTTGTGTAGTACAGTCACGCCATGTTGTCTAAAGTTTGCAATTGCCTGTTGGGGCCACACACAACAAAAAAGTTCAGCTGCAAACAAATGGAATAATTAGTAGCGTGCCACAAACACCCTTCTCTGCCACTGCACCTACACACACACACACACACACACTTATACAAGAACATATATATATATATACAAGTATGTTGGCATGAATGAAGCTGACGCTCATTTGAACTGTCAGCGAAAAAAGTTGCCGTGCTCCTGAGGCACATCAGGTGGGAGCTCCATTAAATTGCTAGATTACTGTGCATTTGTTTGTGGTTTGCTTGCTACACATTTTTCATTTTTCATTTATTTATTTGCCATGTACTTTGAAGCTTATGTTTTGTTTCATGTTGTTTCCACCGGCAAGGTTGAACTGTGTCGTGACAACCAAAATGTATTGCAGGACGAGCGCGTGGGGTTTTTTTGTTTTTTGATGACTTGACCATTGATTTCCGCTCAATTGCCACTCTTCAGGTAGTCGCCATTATTTCTGGTGTTGCTTGTTTTTGTCTCAACAAATCAGCTGCCATGATGATGCGTAAAACAATATGGAAGTGCGTGCTCAGCGGAATTTTTTTCACGCGAAGGACAATCGATAAAAATATATTATTTGCGTTAATCGAAAATATAGAGAGATATGGAAATGATGTATTTCTCTTACAACTATAATGTGTGTATGTGGATTCCAGAGAATGCGTTAATCTCTACCAATTCGAATTTGGAAGAGTTTTGTTGCTCATATCCCTCCTAAAGGCACATTTCCAAAGTGTATTTTAAGGAATTTACTTCAATCGCTTTTTTTATTTTTGGCAATTATTTGAGTATAGTATAATGGAAAAAATTGTACTAACAATATTGCAACATTTCCTACAAAGATTTTTCTATGGCAACGTTTCACTTCGACTTTTCCTTAATTTACTCGTTTTGTGAATTGTTCAGAAGAATCATTTTGAATTGAATTTAAAGATCATAGATAATCAATTTTGTTCAGAGCTTCGCAGCAGTTGTTGTCCAATTTGTTCTTTAAAATATACAACATCTCCTTTAACATCTTGTGATTTATTTTTGCTGATCATGTATCATGCTTTAAATTGTTTTTCATTAGCATTTCAGCTTGATTAATTAATTAATGCCAGAGATGGCAACAAGTCGAATACTTAAGAGCCAGGCCTCGTTTTCGCATTCTTTTTCCATTTACTTGCTATATAGATTGTTTTATCAGAGCAGCAACAATGACGCCGTTATTATGCTATCTACATTTATTATTGATTCATAACAAATTGCTAAACATCGACTAACGAGCGTACATTGTGGCCATCAAAGGTCAGACGGACACCGACAGGCCCCGGGCGGCAAGAGCGTTATGAGTTCGCAAAATGCACGTAATTATGAAGGAACCTCTAGCTTTTTTACGTTAGATTTATGTTTTCGCACATAGACGCTAAATCATGCCTAGTCTTTGCGTGCATACCAATTTCCCTTACGGCGCTATTCAACAGTAGAGGTGTTTATTACCCATACCCCCCATTTTGGCAATTTGTGAACGCTTTGTGTAATAAATTGATGGGAAAAGCTGAACAAATTGCTAATTACATCATGTCCAGGGCCATTAAAGCATTTACCTGCAAATTGAGCAAAAGCTGCCAATAAATTTAAAAGCACGAAACACTTTTTTCAAATTTTCTATTCTACATTTCATCCCATTCTTGTTTTTATTTATTTTTATTTGCATATAAAGCAAACAAATCAAATGAAAGAAAATGTATTGTTTGTGGTTGGTGGTCGCTTTCATTCAACCGGCAGGAAATAGTTTATTGGGTGAGACGAAATGCAATAGAATGGGAAAATATATGGGCGGCATATGGTAATGGCTGTGCGTAAGCCTTAAAGCAATGAATACTAATACAAAATATGTAGACGTTTGGGCACAGAAATATGCTATTTGAAAAATTGATAAAATTCTTTAAATAATACTATATTCTTTCGACAAAGGCCTAAATTTAAACTAAATTAAAAATCTACGCACTATGTGAAGGAAGGATTCTACTGTATGGATGCGAATCAACCTGAACAATTGACTTTGGCGATGGATTGGGCATATCTTGCGTAGAAGCCACATCGATAAAAACCGAGTGCATCGGGAAAAATGAACAAACTCGCCCTTTGTCGGGCTCAGGAGAATCTGTATACCAAGTTTGGTTATTCTGGCTCTTATACTTTCTGAGATCTTTGCGTTCATACAGACAGACGGACAGACAGACGGACAGACAGACAGACGGACAGACAGACAGACGGACAGACAGACGGAAAGATGGACATGGCTATATCGACTCGGCTTGTCATGCTGATCAAGAATATATATACTTTGTGGGGTCTAGCACGCCTCCTTCTGTGTGTTCCATGCACACTCGCACAAAACTAATATACCCTTGTACCCTTTGGGTACAGGGTATAAAAATCGTTTAATAATATATCTATTCTTTTGAATTGATGTTTATTCATGTTTGGAGCGTTCAATAAACATTTCGAACAAGCCGTTCAGTTCATGCAACGTCCTTAAAAAATGAACTTTTTGGAATGTAATAGTCACACGGTTCCAAATTAGAGAAATATGGGGAATTGTTGGTAGGTAAATTGAGATGTTTTCCTGCCTGATGATTTCCTCCTGCCTGTTACATACATTCGGCGCATAGAATTTCGAGTACAGGGTATAAGCTTTATACAAGTATAGTAAATCCTACTTGCGATTCGAGAATTAGTCAACCCATCTTTCCTTGCATTCATGATTTGTTAATTTTTATTGAATTATCGACCCTGCCTTTAGTTTTTTGTACAGCAGGCAAATAATTATTAAGCAAAACAATGTTGTTCCTTTTAAATTTGATATCAATAATACGTTTAAGTAATTGGTAAGAACTTTTAAGTCATTGTCTTAATGCAATGTTTTTCAATGAAATAAATGAAAACTCTTTAAACAATTAAGGACGTAACAAGCTGATATTTTCAAAGCTCTGCATTAAATTGATTTCTATTGCTGCTGCATTATTTATTTTCCATTGTGCGTTGAATAATTGATTGCCGAAAAATATCGTATTTTTTTGTGTAAAATTGTTTACGATTGCTGCAAGTCTTTTCGTATTTTATGGAACAAACTGAGCTTCAAAGAGCTTCAAATCGTTCAGAAAATCAGTGCGCTTCGACAACTCAGTTTTTTTTTTATTGTTATATAAGCACGAATTATTTTAAAGCACTTACAAAATAAATTTAGAAGCAAGAATATTTGTGTATTTCTTTATTTATTTCTCTTTTTGCAACTTGATGTGCATAGTTAAGCTCTTGTTGATGATGTTGATGCGAATTGGGTTTCTTTTCGTTGGTGCCTGTGCCTGGCCATGAATGGAATGTGATACCGATATAAAAATCAATTTTCCAAACCATTCGTCACACACATTAACCTGTCAAATGACGGTAATAGATAACAGCTGTTCGACCCTTGTCCATTATCCATCACGCACCCACACAACAAAATCAAATTTGATCGAATCAGCTCAAATTGTGCTGCGAGAATTGTGGGCAGTGACAAATTTATAAAAATCTGTGGTGCAAAGGCCAACTATTTATACACACCATCCTGCTGACTGCCAGTCCGGTCACGTTACAGGACTCTAAATCCTTTGCTGCTACTGTTGGGGCTTTGTGAAGGGCTTAGCCACAGTCTTCGACAAAATGCTCTACCATTGACATTGTTGTAGTTTGGCGTCAACTGTCGTCTCTGTCGTCAGCTCATTGATTAATGGCACTCACCTATAGAGCGGCAATTGCTTGGCATGCGTGGCGTATGCGTTATTTAGCTGAGCTAAGAAGCTGCCTGCCTTCCTGCCTGTCTGCATGTCTGCTAGCCCGCTTTGTATGCATTTTGTCGCAACACATTGGCAGACTGAAGTGCAACGTCAGCAACTGCATCATTATTAAGGCCATCATCGAGTTGGCGCTGCTGTTTGCTGTTGCACGTGTTCCTGTCACGCCCTACTGCACTTCAATTTGCCGGCAGGCAGCGTTGCATTAGCGAAGCAACACCTTGTCCTGTTCGTTACGTAGATGTTGCTGGCTTTCCGCCTCAGCGCGCTCAATTGGATCTTGGATGGCAGGACATGGGAAGCGTGACGCACATAGAAGGACGAAATGATTTGGGATGGCTGGACTGTATCCAAGATATTGAAAACCCCCATGGCTTTCACGTTATGTTGGTGAAGAAATGGCGGAAATAAAGACCGGATCGTGGCAGATAATTCAGTTCACCTTTTCAGGTAGGTCGGGTATTGTCCATAGGTGCTCTCATGCTATTCATTTTCCTCAAAGGCAAGATGCTGTAGATACGCAGGCATCTGTACGGTACTCTGGTTGGCAGGTCGGATGTCTTTCGAGGGATTTTGTTGCATCGATCTTCATCCTTAGTTGCTTACTGAGAGTTGAACTTGACATTTGTTATCTATATATCTGTCTTACTTTTTGATTAATAATTTAATTGAATTCTTATAGAATGTATGTATTGTTTTCATTTCATTAAATTAAATATCTATTGATTTGTTTTAATTCAATTGACCTTGCATACATTACTTTTCCAGCCTTTAATTCCGCCTTACTGTCTCCTTTTTGTCACTGCCTGCAACGAGCTTCCCCATGGCCTGCATGCCACAGTGTGCCAATCATCCCGTGAGGGGTGCAGAGATGTACTCTGCATGTGCTGCTCAATACGAGTTTATTATACAGTACTGATAAAAAAGGTAAATAAAGTTGGCCTGGCCCTGTGCGTGTAAAAGTTTTTGAAAATCGAATTCCAGTCATGTGGCAAAATGTTTGCAATAATAAATTCTCGATTTCGCTGCAACTTTCCCTGCAGTATGTACTCGCATTTGCATGTTCAATTTGACTTTCCTAGTTTCTGCGGTCGAGGACTCTGTCTGGCATTTGCCTCTCAATTGAATTATCTGAAATTTGTGTATTTATGCGAGCACCCTGCAGAGGGAAAACGCAGGTTACGGACTTATTGATGAACAAACATGTTGTATGCAAACTCTGCTTTGATAACAATTCAATGAATTCTTATTTGGTCAAAAGCAAGAAAAACGAAAGCTTACTGGATGCTTTCGTTCAAATATCAATTCAATTATTATAACCTCGTGTAAGCCAATTGGAATATTGGAATATTTTGCAGATAAAATATTTTAGGTAATTAAGCTTAATTTTGTCGTATTAGATTTTTCTTAATTTTTCTAACGCTTATAGAATTAAGCAATGCATAAAATGTTGCCAATTCTTGTTTGTAGCCCTGTGGCATTGAGCAAACAAATATATAGTAGTATGTACTATAAATGTACATGTGAACTGTGCGCTTTGCACACATGCAGCATCCTTTTTACCAGTTTCAATGACTTTTTTAGCTGGAAACTGTGCACAGAAATTGCTGGCAATTACAATGCCTGCGGCTGATTGCTTGGGTTGCTGACTTTTATACTTGGAACACATATACTATATACGACATACAAGTACATATGTATATGTTGGCCTTTTTGGCAGTTGGCAGGCGAAAATTAAGTTGTCGTTTCACTGCAATTATCATATATTTGTCGCAGTCTATACTCGTGTGTGTATGTGTAAGTGTGTGTTTGCCTCGAAGTTATCTGCGCGTCATTGACATGAGTGCCATTGGCATCTGGCTTGTGTGTAAGAGAGGCGATGCTTAACACGTTCGTTGACACCGTAGCCTTAAATTTCGTTCTTTGCTACGATGCTCATAATAACCGAATTATCTCGAGAGTAATGTTTGTTTGCACGTCGTGTTGTCTGAAAAAAAAATTGGACACGCCGAACTGTCAGCTAAGGATTGAGCCATTGGCACGAACAGCATCATTGGCATCATTTAAGTGGCTTAAAGCAAGGTTTATCTTGCCGGTCAGCCTTTCAGTTCTGTGCGATTGTGTGTATTTGTGTTTTCTTTTGCGCCCTCATTTTGTTAGGCTGTGTACTTTGGCTCGAGTCAAAGTTCTGGGCTAAGATGACAAACGTAACTTGCGACAATTGTAAATTATTGTACATGACACGGGTCGTATGCGTTATATTTTGTCAGCCAACTTTTAAAGTACTCGCACACACACACACATTCTGAAACGATTTATGAGCTAAGGCGCGCACACACACACACTCCTACATATGCACAGAAGCCCAGGCAGCCAATTTCCTTGAAGTCGCATTGCTGGGGCCTGAGTTATATCTGCAACTTAATTTGATGCTGTCACACCTGTGGCTTTTAAGGAAGGCACAAACACACACATTCGAAACCTTGGCCCTTTTTGACATGAATTTATGGCAATTGCATGTGGCTGCCACATAACTGCTGCAGTTGAAACATTTAATAAAATATATGCTGCTAACGAAATTAGCTGACAGCGCAGCTGACAGTTGAAGGCATTGCGGACATTTCGTTTGATTTGGTTATGTTATCGGGCTTGGGTGATAAGCGGCTTAAGAGAGCGCCACACATGCTGCTAAATTTAAAGAGCAGACAAGTAACAGTAAAGTCACTAGGTCAGAGCGTATCTAAGAAAACTGTTAACTGTTCGGCATAACAGTGTCAGTGGGTCATGCCACAGCCTTAAGAGCAGCTGTTGGACAATAACAGTGGCCTTTTTCATTTACTGTTAACTTGGTGGTAGCAGCCGCAAATGCACGTGTTGCTTGCCGCTCTACAGAATCTCCTTTAAGTCATCTGCACAGCATTCCACACAAGTGCTGTTAAAATGTCCCTCACATTTTTCGGCTTTTGCTCGTACTTCGAGATGCCGCTATCCAGTATGCGAGTCGAGTGCGTGACCGAATGACGTTTGTGCGAACGTTGCGCAAATCCATATACCCCCGTCCCCCAAAACATGCTATTTTGCAAAAATACGTAAATATTTTGTTGGCCCGGCTTACATGTTGTGGCTTGTTTTAAAAAAACAGCAACAACAGCTTAGAAAAGCTCTCCACAAATTATTCATTGCTACCCAACTGTCCGCGATGGCCTTTGCACCCACTTCGTATCCACCGGGTAAGGGCCGGGGTCACGAGCCGAGGGCGAGGCTCTGCGCTTTGTTTACCGTTATGCTGTTTTGTGCACTCGGATGCTATGCCCCTCAAATTTAAAGTGTAGTTGGGGGCGTTCATGAAAAAAAGCGCTCAAACGCACGCTGAGCACTCAAAAAAGAAGAAGAAAATAAATAAATTCCTTGATGGAACTATTAGAGTTGGAATTATTTTAGTAGAAGCATCTACAACATAACTACATATTTAAAGTGTTACAGAGCTACAAAATAAATCGATAAGTAACCAAAAATTGAATTGATAAATTGTGAAGTATCTACAAAGTACACTATTATTAATTAAATATGCAAAAGGAGAAAAAACATAGAAATTCAATAATAATAATAATAAAAATTCAATATAAATTTCAATTCGAAATAAGATTTATAAAATTTAATTCGGTCTGACAACTGAAGTACGTTTTTTCCCAAATCAAATTATAGTAAGTAAGTACTAAGCAGATATACAATAGTTTTCGAACTAATTAAAAGCAATTTAAATTCTGGCTTGCTTAACTTTTGAGCAAACATGAAACGTAGCTAGCTTCTACAGCTAAGGCAACAGTAGGAAACAGCAACAACGAAAGCAACAGGGAGGAACTTAGACAAACATTTCCGGCGCTTGATCTAAAAACTTCCGTCAAAATGTTTTAATGACATAGAGGCGTGCGAACGTCTGCTACCACGAACGGGCTGGCGTGTTGCCAACCAACAAACGGAGAGCTAACAGAGAGAAGTTGCAGCCACAATTAAAACGACAATCTTCATTTAAGATGTCATCGCATCGTTTAAGCCGAAAGTATTCTTAACCCAATAATATCTGCTAAACTGGGGTTAATGGATATTGTACAATTCTAGAATTTGAATGATTAGAGGGATAAACAAAGAATATGCATGTTCCCATACATATGCTCAAGGAATAAAAAGTCAAGTGGCATTATCGTGGTGTACTAATTTCTATCAACGTTTACCAAACTAGATTTCAGACTGATAATAGATTAGTTTTAAAATTTTTCTTTAGCGAAATTTGAACGGAATATTAGAATATAATAGTGTCTGATAATCTGTGGGGGCTACCGCGAAGTTGCTTTTTAGTTCTAAGACTTGATTTCCGCTGCCATAGATCGAGCTATACAAGTATACAAGTTATCTTGATTGCAAGAGAGGTGGCATCTCAATATTGTATTAAGGATTCATTTAATATTCCTCAATGGTACGCAGGTTGTTACTAATCGGTCAATAGTGCGGGTGCAGTGGAATATTTATCATCCAGACACGTGCGGCTATGCGTTGGTCAGTTGTCAATAAAGTTGATGAGATAGACAAAGTATGTGTGTGGCCTACTTCAGGGATATAATTTATGGGGCCCAAGCGAAAGTTATTGTTATTGATTAGACGCGCTCAGGCATTTATAAATGAGCAAGTCAGAGCACTTGAGGTTATTGTCACCGCGCCATAAATTGCTGGTCATAAAACATTTCTGTTCGCATCGGTTTTGTTTTTTGTTTGCGTGCATTGGTCTGCGAATTTGATTTTGGTTTCCCTCTATCTACGCGAATGTATCTCTGGCAACAGTTTATTTTCATTAGCCCCGAAGGTCAACAACAACAGCTGGGCCGATATGAGGATATGTTTATGCTGAATTAGGGCTCATTTACTATCGCGCGGCTAATGAAATGTTGCCTTGATGGTTTCAGGCCCAAAATGGACGCATCACACAATGATGATTGTTTGTATTCGCATTGTTCTACAGTTTTTCTATCTCTCAGTGCCATTAAGTGCACGAACATTCACAAATGTACTTACTGTTGGTGGGGAGTGTGCAACTGGCGTTAATTAATGAAATGTTTAAGCAAAAACAATATATATTTGCATGAAAAATTTAGTTCACAAAACCAACTGAAGGTCAGCAGCAGAATTTGTAGGTAATCAGATATGAAAAGCTGGTAGAGTATGCTGGCGAAATATTCAGGAGCAAGTAAAAAAATTAAACATGTCGTTCATGTCTTTCATATTTTTCTGCAGGCACCTGCATTTTATTGAGTGCGAGCTCTGCATTATATCCTGCTCGTCCGTGTAACAAGAGCTGACAGTTACAATTTTTTTTTTGTTGTTGCTGGCACATTCAGCAGCTTGATGGCTTTGATTGAAAGGCCTTTTAGCAACTGTGCACAACACGAAAACCAACAAGAGCCACAACATCCATGTACATATGTACATACTACATACATACATATGTGCTATGTGTGTGTGTGTGTGTGTGTGTGTGTGTGTGTGTGTGTGTGTTTGAGGCATGTTCTATGCCCTATTGGAATATTGGTCGGCGATTGTTGAAAAGCTGTTAGCATTCAAGAGCCATTCATAAAAGGCACTTGACTAGTTTCTGCCGCCCATTTGGACTTTTAATTGCCCAGTAACTATCGAACAGTTATTGGAGCACAAAGCAAGCCATAGTGTGTTTTTTGAACCACTGGTATAAGTGGGTACGAGTGTGAGTGTGTCAGTTTTGATAAATGCGAGCCAAGAACACAATCCATTAGGAGTTTACATTCTTGGGAATTGAAGATTTCAAAAGGGAAAATGGCATCAACCAATGCTTAGTAAAGTAGCTTGTAGAGTATAGTACAAATACAGATGAGAGATTGGTGGTTTTGTTTAAGGCGATAATACGGAATTATCTACGAGTCCATGAAGTATATACTACAAGTATATACATACTTAGCTTAACTCCTGTATAGCGTACAAATGCATTTTATTCTACCCATCGTTTCAATGATGAAGGGAACCGATTTTAATACAACATCGGAACCTATCGAGTCTTTATACGACCCCTAGTAATGTTAAATGAAGATACAGATACTCTGCAGCGATCGGTATAATGGAAAATATATCAAATAATGCAATAAACTATATCGACTTGTGTCGTCTTGTGGATTTCAAAATGCAAGTTGTTTGTCCTCCTTGTGCTGGTTACATTTAATAGAGTGTTCAACGATACATTCATTAAGATCCCTTTCAACCTGCGGCACAGAGTAAAACAAATTCAAAAGATTAAAAGCTTACAAATAGTTGAATATTATACAAGTACTATACTTGAGTAATTTTGTCATATTTATGCTTGCAGGTAAGCTTGATATTAGTTCTATACTTTTTAATGCAAATTGCAAACTTTTAGTTACATACGAATGTAAATGTAACTGAAACTTTCGTACACGTCTAATGTCGGCTGAATAGAATATGAAACTAGGAGGGAATGAAATCACACAAGTACGTTGGCGAGTAAAGTAATTGGTAATAAGTGCCGGCTAACCGTTACCTATGTTTTATTATTGATTTATTGATTCTGAACTTTACTTTAAAATAAGCGATGAGCAGAACGCACAATGCACATTTATATAACCCTGAAAAAATGCTGTATCGCTAACATATCGTCTATGGCTATGAGCATATCCTGATAACATTGTTGCCAGGAAGTTAGCACAATGCAGTTTAGTCAAAAGTTCTCCCTTAAACAATCCACAACTTCTTTTTTTTGGCAAGACATATTGCTGCTGTAGTATGCAGGAAATGCTTTTAATGAAGGGCAACGTTTGCATCGCTGTGGCTTTGAGCATATCCTAGTATCCTCGAATGTAACTTGGCCCGGAAGTTAAGCTTAGTCGAAACTTTTTCCGCAAACATCGACAACTTCTTATTCTATTGGCAAGATAGTTTGCATTAATAACCTGCAACTTCTTCTGCTTGATGATATGTTCATGAAGAAAAACATTTAATTATTTCTAGGTGTAGTGCCACAATTCCCTAAGGAGCCTTCTCTGCTTTTATCTTATTTCCAGACTGACTAAACTCTCACACACACTAACATAAATGATTTATACACTCACTTGCCGTCATTTAAAAATGCTTACGTTGGTAGAAAATTTGTTGCGAACACTTTTTACAAACGTAATAACAACAATCCAAAGTCAAACTTGTGTGGCTTTCAAACTGTTAAGCCAGAAGGAGAAGACTAACAATAACAACAACAACACTTGCTACATCCTTTGCCTCTGCTGCTGCTGCTGCATTTGCATTGAAGAACAACAAGAAAAGCGTGCAGCTGTTACTTTGAAAATGTAACATCATACACCTACAAGAACTTTCAACGTCACTATTCGTTTTTGTTTTTTGCATTTCGCTGCCAACTTTGGTGAGGAAGTGAACAAAATTGCACATCGTTGTTAGCCCATTCGAGCAAGTGCAAAACCTAATGGCCAAGTGTGCTTGAAAAGTTGCTTAACTGTAGTTGTAATTTATTTCGAGACTGCGCATCGATGCTCGCCTTTTATTTTTAATAAATTTTAAATTATGTGCAATTTTTGCCGCGCTCTGCATTTTTTCGGGAGCTCGTCTAATTTTTGGTGTGCCCAGCTGTGGCAATCTTTCGCTTATTGAATGGCACGCCTGTCCCTCACATCTGCATACTACAAGTATGTATACTCACTTGTAGAAATATATACAAGAGGAGAAAGAACGAGGCCAATTTTGCGGTGCCTTGGGGCGGGAGGTGTGGCAAGTCAGTCTGCCTTACCCTGTCCTGCAACTTTAAGAAACATATCAATGCGTAGGTATTGGGGCGTGTCGATGCTGCTTCGTCGTTATATACAAGACAGTAACTGTGTGTGTGTGTGTGTGTGTTTGAACATGCCCCTTCATTAAAAATTCAATGGCGTATGCATACTGCGTGATTTTGCGCGTGTTGTCATGCCGCTAACTTTTCCACTACCTTTGTCTGCCCCAGCCTCTCGCTGTTTTTCCGTTTTCCTTTTCGTTGCCTCTGCATCTGACTGTCTCTGCGTACAGGTCCTGGCCGTCATTTCCTTTTGTATCCACATCCCGTCTTTCTGAACGTTCATTTCAATCTTTGCCGTCCTTACACATCCACACCCACACCCACACACCAAACGCACTCACACAAATTTAGGAAGATGCAAACATTTGTTAAATTCTAAAAAGATTTGCAGTAAATTCTCTTTCGAAGCCAAAACACGAAAAATTAATTAAGAAAGCTTACTATGTATTGCGCGCATTTTGGTTTTAACGGTTAGGCGCACAAAAATGTCGGCTTATATCATGGATTATGAATTATCATTATCAAATGAGGATAAAGAACTTTTGCATAATACCTGTTTATTTACTTGCAATATTTTACATGTTTGATGAGTTTGGGTTTGTAATAATATGTCCATAATTTCTTATGAGACATAACTTGTTCGATTCCAAAAGAAGTAGTCTTTACCATCAGGCTAAGCTATGTTAGGTGTGGAACCAACACTGTTTACTTTCAAAATATGAAGACTATGATCCTCTTAAAATCCTTCTCCTCAATACATATTAAGTATCCGAATAAAATATGCAATCTGTGTGGAATGCCTTAATGAGCACTACATTTGTTGAATTAAATTTTTAATCTCAATTTATTTCGTAAAATAGAAATTTATTTAGGGCGGATATAGGACGCATGCATTACATATTCAGTCTAAACATGCTGTACTAAGTCTCGCTTCGTACATAATTTAATTGATTTAATTTAAAGAACTAGTTTTATCGATTCTGCTTAAAACAAAGCCCAACCAAGCTAAAAGAATGAATGGAAATATCAAAAATTACATTTTGAGAAGAAATTATAACTAACGTGGATTTATATACGAGTTTTGATCAAGAAAAGCAGAGCTGTCAGTCGACCATTAAATCGCACTCTCGGCTACTCTCCTGCTTCCAGTTCTCGAAAAAACCGTTTACTTTTCTGCGAAAATACTATACTTGTAAAATACTATGACAAAGTATGTAAATGGAATTTGGATCTAACACGTATATGCCAAGTACATATATCTGAATTCGGATTAAGTCATGATATATTTAAGATTTATTAGATATAAATATTTATTACAATAACTCATTCTTGCTGTTAATTGCTCAGCTTGTCAATTTCTGAAACAAAAACATTATTGAAAATATGCTCAAATTTGTTATTTCAGATTGAAAACGGAGACTATAGTCTATACATATGCTAATAACTGCTTAGAGAACATGTCAGGCTTATTACCAATCTAAATACTTATTACTGCCGTTAGTTGCTAGAATATATGAATTATTTAACGTCAAAGTAGCCAAAAGAACTTTATATTCTTCATGTTGTTTTAGGCAGATGCTTTAACCGCATCTAACACCTTTAATAATGTGGCACAAAGCTAATGGAAAATGAAAAGTGCCACAAGCTCGGTGCCTGCTGGCATGCTTTGAGGAATAAACAAACCTGCTTTTCGCTACGAGTAGTACCCTCGGGTCTGCAGATTGCTCTTGAGTTTCAAGTGCCTGTTGTTAGGGCCGCTTGCACCTGATGCACTTATTCCACCGAGAGTTGAGTGAGTTGGCCACTTTGTCTGCCTGGCGCTTCAAGGGTTCGCATGCCTGTTGTTAAACTTTCTTGTTAAGCAATGTACATCGTTACTCACCGCACACGCACACCCTTCCGCATATATACTTATGTATACTATGTATGTATGTATGGTGTGGACAATGTCTTGGCAATTTGCTGCGCGCCTTGAAATCGACTACATTTTGCTTGGCTGCCACCCTGTTTGCTCAGCTAGTTTTCTTTAGATCGCTCTCGCTTACAGGCAGCAAGAGCTCAAGTTTCCTCGACGTGTGAGCTTATTTACATAAACTCATATATGTGCTCGCATCTGACCAACATAGTCTTCGTATTTTATGGACGCCCATAAAACTTGTTATTTACGTTATGCGCTGATTTGTTTAGGGTGGCAGACACGAGCATCTTAAGAGCATTTAAAGTTTCATAAATCCCATGCCCCAAAAGTTCAGAAATTGTTGAAGCCGACGCAATTGGTGTTCCTCTCATTTCATCGTCGTCGCCATTAAGTGATTCTTCATGCCCGAAGCGAAGCAAACAAGACTCAAAAAGGAAAACAAGGAGAGTTTTTCATTTGATTTTTTTTTAATTTTGCATGCTGTGGCAGCTTTTTCCTCAATTTGCGATTGTTAACTGTCCACGTAATTAATTAGATTGAAATTTAATTAAGTTCGACTGCTGTGGCGACTGCTGCCTTAAATTACACAACAGCTGCGCGGAGGTAGCGGGAAAACTTAATTAAATTAAAATTGAACCAACAAGGACACATGATGTGCGCCATATTCCTAGCATCAGCTTTAAGCCAGCCCCAATTAATTTTTAATTTTCAATTGTCACGTAAACAACAACAACAATTACAATGGAAGCTGCAGAGAAAAGTGAACAAATCACGCATTCGCACTGTTAAACGTTTTTATGCCAGGCGCATAAACTGTAAACACGAGCAAAGTTATTAAAGTTTAAGCTTCTCTCAAAAGCCAATCAAATGCGTGCACACACTCACGCACGGCTCACGCGGCCGTAGGCTCATGGTGCGCATAAAAGTATGCAATAAATTCAGTTCGTTTTTACGAGTGCGCATCGATTTGCAGGCAACCGCAGGTAAGGAAAGGGACACACGGAAAAGGCTTACAAGCGTTGACACGCCCCGCACTCTGTCGCAGAAAAACAACTTTAATTTTATTGCATTGCTCCCTGAAAGCAAATAAAATGGCTGCGAAAAAGGCAACGCCAAGCGAAAGCTGACAGACTTCTTTCTGTCTTCCCAGAGCAGACAGGCGACAGACGCAGAACGAAGGACGAGGGACTAGGGACAAAAGACGACAGACGACAAACGAACAAACAATATGAATGCGTCGTTGCCTGCTGATGGAAAAGTAAATGGAAGTTGCTTTTGTGGCTGCCAATGCGGCTCCTCGCCGTCCAACTGTCTGCCCTGCCATTGAGCCTGGCTATCTGGGCGTTAAATGTAGCACATAATAAGGTTTTGGCTATGGCTATGGCTATGGCTGCTGCTGCTGCTGCTCGAAGCCCCCAATGCCAATCTGAGACACTGCTCGCATAGTTACGCGCCAGGGTTTGCTTTTGTGCGCCATGCAATAAAACAGCATAAAAATGTTGAGCATGTGGCTCTTATTTATATCGTAAGAATTGTATGTGGAGCAGGAGTCTTGGGTATAGTTTTTCAACGGCTGCCTCAGTCTGTCCATCGGCAGCACAGTGGTGGGTAAAATCAGAATTGGGAGTCGCCCGGGGGGTAAGAACAAGTCTTGCTCAGACTCGATGCTGCAACAAAATTATATGTTTTGGCTGTTTCAATTTTTTTTTTCGATATCTAATATTCAATGTATTACAACCAATTTTTAACCGTACTTGCGTACATATTTTGTTTTATTTTACAAGTGGGCTTTGAAAAGTCATTAATTTATGCTGAAAACTTTCGTGAAATCATTAAATTTTTGTCATGCTTGTGAAAGTCTGTGAGCAAATGATTATCATATGACGCCCACATATGAAAGTTAACTAATTAACTCTATGGTCTCTACTGACTGATAGAGAAGCATTTCCAAATACGCATGACTAGAAATTGTTGATATATACGCATCATAACATGTAATCACTCCTTTATACCGCTAGATATACAACATTCCAGCCTCCTACACTCAGCCAAAAACACAGCTAATGCGTTCAATAAAATACCCTCCGATTTGAGAATAAAAGCATTTATAAGAGCCATTGTATGACTCAGGCCGAGGAGACTGTTTTCAATTGTGCTCCCATAGGGAAATAGTTTCGGGCTTCTCCTCAGACACAGCCCTACAATTGTCTGAGTTATCATTCCTTCTTTTAAGGTTCTGAAACTACTTATAGGCCCCTTCTTCTTCTGCACACCACTGTTCTTTGCCTAATCTAAGCTCATACTCCAACGCATTTATATGTTTTATATGGGCTTTTTGTTTCTATCGCATTGCAGACAGAAACGCACACACAAGCCACATTTAGGTGGCGCCATAGCCTAAAGAGCGGCGACAAAACGTATGTATTGGCGTTCTTGTATTGTCATATCGCAGCATTGTTTAGTTGATGTCCCACACTGCGTATACGCGATGCGACCGCAGCGCATTGTTTTGCTTTTAAAGTTTGCTAGAGTCAACAGAAGACAATGCGATAATATATATTAACAATTCTTGTGTCGAGCAATAGAAAACGTAATTAACCACGCCACAGTCTTTTGTAGGCACTTCCTTTTCCCTCTGCTCTGTCGCACTCTCTTGCTGTCTCTATTCCTCCTCTTCTCAGTCACGCATATGGCTTGATGACCCAATTTCTTGGCTTGTGCCTTGCTTACTTGCTTACTGTCTTGCTTTTGGCTGATTTGCTTTTTACTTAATTAATCAGCAGTCAAGTGTGGACCAGAGTCGTCAACAACTGCGCCAGACAGACAGCCGGACATATTGCGGCGAGAATTCGAGAGAAGGGAGTGCATGAAAGACTGCCGCTTAATAACATTTTCCAATTAAGTCGCCTGCTGCCTTTTGTGTAATCAAGTGTTAAATTATCTTGCCCGGCGCCCTCAGGGCATGCCCTTTCTTTTCCATGGCCGCAAAAAAATGTAACGCCAAATAAACTACTTCAAATTAGGAGGCAATAGCAACAGCGTTCTCAGTCAAGTGTGCAAAATGTCGCATTTAAATGAAACATAATAGACAGTATTTTTATTGGAACTGTTTCCAGGAACAACCCGAATGCCATCTTCACAAGCAACTTGTGGCGTTGCTGTTCGAGGCAAATACTTGTAGAATATACAGTGGGGTAAAAAGTTTAAACGCGGTAATAACCCACTTCTGAAGTAAAAAAATTAATAAACTTAAAAATAATTCTCCGAACAATTGTAAGTACAACGAACGAAAAACTAACTCAACATTAATTTGCCATCTCGCCATACTCCGTCTCTCGTTGAAAAGAAAAGAATGGAGAAAGTGTTTTTTCCAATTTTGACAAGGCTAAACAAATTTCAGTATGCCTGGCTAACCAATAATAACTTTGCTTCAACATTATCGCTATATATTTTTCCTAGTAGGGGAAAAAGTTTATAACTTTCATAGACTTTTTTGATAAGCGAAGCTTGATGGAAATGTACTATGGTTTTAAAGTTCTAAAAAATATATGTACGCACGCTGATTTTGTACTTACATTTTACATTTAACTTACATTTGTTGCAAACAAATGCTCCAAAATTAACTTTTGTTTCTTGGCTCTTCAAACGCTGAACGTTTCACGTTAAACATGAAATAATGACAAACAAATTTAAAACAAATGAAAACATGAAAATATTCTGTGGCTTGAACAAGACTAGGATTTCTGGCATGTGAGAGAGAGAACTGCCAGTCAGACTTATATTTTGTTTTGTTTTGATTTTTCAACGTATTCCTTATTCTAGTATTACAGGAGAAACGGAAAAAGCTAATGTAAACATGTCACAGCCTTGTTGTTGAATTCATAGGCCAACAACATGCTTATTCACAGTTATGTTTCACAATTGGAGAGTTGAATTTTCAGACTTGATTTTCCTGGAAATGCAGCGACTCTGTGCTCTTCTTTTTTGCAAAATAGTTTGTAAACCAATTACAGCATTTAGGCACTTAGCTTATGGTCAAACATTTGCACGAATATTGTAAGATATACTCATCCCTTTTCTTTAATATTGCAATATTAATAAACGAAATTTAAAGCATGCAGAAAACAGGACGTTTTAAAAAAATTAAAACAAAAGCAATTTATTTTATTTAAATTGTCAACAAATACTATGTTTTTTATCTTTGTTGTGTCTGGGGTCTGCCACGCCTCCTTCTGCCTGTTACATTTTTCAGCTCACGCAAACCTCATATACTCTTGCACATTTCATGTATAGAGTATAAATATAGTGGGACCTGGCATAGCTCTACGAGGTAGCCCATAATGTGAGTTTGTTCTTTATTAGGCACTCGGTTCGCAACCATGATGTCTGTCAACATGATTCAAACATTTTCAAGGTGCTATGATAAAATTTAATTATTGTCTTACCCCAGAGAGATCTTAAAGAAAGGTTTTCAAAAAAAAAAAGTATAGCACAGAAATGAAAGTCAAATATCAAATGATTCAGTTCGAGATATTTACATTTTTAAACATCCATAAAACTAACATTATTGTAAAAGCTCTTAAAGCATATTGAAATACAAATACAGCAAGAAGAGTCTCAGCTTCTCTTCAGTAACACCTTTCTACTTTGATTAGGGACCGAACTGAAGCTGATTTAACATTTTTCCCAGGTCGTTTCGTTTCTTTTCGTCACAATTCAAGGCACTATTGAGAGAAGTACAGCCTTCGTAATACATATTAAACACTAAGTGCGCTGTTTGCTGCTTTGGACTTACCCTCGCATAGATTCTATGCAAGACGTTCTTGCCTGCAGCTATGGAAGAGCATATTGTGTTGTGCTAAAATATTACGCATACGCAGCATAGTTGCATTCAGTTTCATTTGCATAAAAAAACTCGGCAGCAAGGGCAGCTGCAGATTTATGGCAAGGCAGTGTTGTCGTTAACGTTAGTGTTACCTGCACAATACCCACACCGACAAATATTACATCCCACACACATAGCACACACATACTCGTATACGCAGGAGCATTGAGCGGAAAAAAACTGTAAACTTTTTCAAGCAAATAAGCCACTTGAGAAAGGCGTTCTACTGCTATTGCTGTTGTGACGACGACGGCGCTTCAACGACAAGCAACAAATAACAAAAAGTTGAAAGAAAAACTTTTATTTACGGTAAAACCTGCCGAAAGCACAAGAGCATAAAAAATTGCCCAGATATTACACATACGCCATGTGAACGTCATGGAACATAACAGTAGCTGCCATGCTGAGCTGCGGTTTCCGCTTTATCATTTTCCCATTTTCATTTTGATAGACAGCGCTGACAAATGGCAGCAAAAGCGACGCGCTGTGGGAAATGTGCTGGAACGATGGAGGGAGGGAGGTGGGGAGTGCTAGTCAGAGAATAGATGAATAGGTGTTGAAACTACTTGCTTGTTCAAATAGCTGCAGGCAACACCATGTTTTATGAGCAATCGTCCTGCTTTACTTAAAATGCAAAAACAAAACGAGCGAATTATGGAAATTAGTTCCAATTTCCTCATTAATATGCTGAGAAGTTGATGTTTCGGCACTAGAGCAGTGCTTGACCCACAAACAGTTTTCCTTCCCATTGCGCAACCCCAAAAAAGTTGTTTATTGCCGTTAAATATAATTTGTAAATTGAATATCATTGTCGCTCTAGAATTTTATGCAATAAACATGCGTAAATAAGCTGATTACACGCATATTTGCATTTAGGCCCCAAAAGCGGTGCCAGCCATGCTACAATTTATGCAAATTTTATCATATTTTAGTTGAGTTTCATTTTCTGTTATCATGTTTACCTTCCTTGCATACAGAACTGGCCCTTTGTGTCCTTTCTTGCTCGTTGCTCTGTTGCTCTGTTTGCCGATGATTGCTTTTTTGTATTTTTGATTTTGAAATACAAGTATGATGGAAAATTCACCGCAGGTGAAGTATTCATCGCTATCACTATGTGATTCAAATTTGATTTGGCAGCTGAAAGTTTTTTCTTGTGATATTTATTTATTCTTTTTAAGGTGTCTGGCACTTTAATCAGATTTCTTTGTTGTCTTGACTGACATTTTGATGTGGATGTAACAAAGAAAAGAAAGAACAGGCAAATAAGGCACTTGAAGATTTGTGATTTGAATTTGATTGGCGAGCGCTGTGTCGGCATTCAAAGCATTAAAGCTAGGAATATAAGTAGTAACTCCTTTAAATCTTTACATAAATCGATAGCACATTAAAAGCCATGTTTATTGTTACTAATTGGTATGAGGTGAAAACACTTACATAAATCCTTACTATACTACAAGTATAGCTGATAAGGTCGGCTAAAATGTACATACATAGTGAGCATCAATTAATATGTCAAGTATATAGTACTATTACCATATAATGGAACTTCCAATTGGGCCAAGACTTTCAAATTACTAATCGGATAGATTCCATAATGCAATATATTTCAGAACGAATAATTGGGTTGATATAACAATAGTGAAAATTTATATTATTTTATATAAATTATTAAAAACAAAGAAAATGGGATGCTTGCTTTTAACGACTTTTATGCGGAGAAATGCGAACGATTTGGCGACAATTGTGCTTATATTTAGTTCTATTTTACAACTGACTTCAAATTAGGCTTACATGCTAAACTAAGCCTAAGGCGGCGAAAAAAGGGCGCGAGGCGACTTCCGCAAACGGCCGCTCTCGCGCTCTCTTTTCGCCCTAAACTAAAATTCAAATAATTCTCTTAAACTATCTTAATCTAAAGCAGCATCTGCGCCAACACCGGCCCCCTTGGAGGGACATCGTCCTTCAACGGGCAATGGCGCCAGCCGATGAATAGCCCTCCGTAGATTGCCACTACTCGTGGCGACGTCGGCCACCCGCACCTTCCCGTCTGTCCCGGCGTGAGTTGTGGTGACCCTGCCAAGTATCCACTTTTGTGGCGGCACGTTGTCTTCGGCCACCACGACGAGTTGTCCCACGACGACGTTGGGTTCCTCCTGGAACCACTTCGCTCGCACCTGGAGGCTCGAAATGTACTCCCGGGACCATCGCTGCCAAAACCTGTGCTTGAGACACGAGGCATTGCGCCATCGCCTTAAGCAGGTTTGGCTGTCGATGTCCGGGAGCGGTGGAGCTGGAGTCGCCAGAAGAGGCCGCCCGATCAGAAAGTGGCCCGGGGTTAGCGCCTCGCCGTCGCTGGGGTCCGCGCTGAGTGGTCCCAGTGGCCGAGAGTTCAGCACGGCCTCGACGCTCGCCAGGAGTGTTCCGAGCTCTTCTGCGGTCAGGAGCGCATTGCCCACCGTCCGTAGGAACAGGTGCTTTGCAGACTTGACACCTGCCTCCCATAGACCGCCGAAGTGAGGCGCTCTGGGTGGTATGTACGCAAACTCGCATCCTTTTCTTGATGCGAATTCGCGTACGCCTTCCGCCTCCTTCTCCCATCTTGCTCGGAACTCCTGCAGCTTCCTGTCGGCTCCCACGAAGTTCGTTGCGTTGTCGCAGTAAACTTTGCGAGGGACGCCTCTCCTGCCGACGAACCTTTCAAAAGCCAAGAGAAAAGCATCAGTGGTTAGATCTGATACAAGCTCTAAGTGAACCGCTTTCGAGGCAAAACAAACGAAAAGAGCCACGTACGACTTATACGGTGGCTTGCCACGGATGCGGAGCGTTGTGCTTATAGGGCCACAAAAATCAACACCACATACTTCGAACGGGTGGAACGGCTGGAGCCTGTCTGCCGGAAGATTTCCCATTACTTGGGAGGCCAACCGGGGCTTCCATTTGAAGCAGAGGATGCACGAACGTACTGTTCGGCGACACACTTCCTGAGCGTTAACCAGCCAAACTCGCTCACGAAGCAGGCTCACCAGCGATCTAGGGCCAGCATGGCAATTTGACACATGCAAATAAGATACGTACGATCTTATGAATTGCGACTTTTTAGAAAGCAACAACGGAAACTTGGCTTCATACGGGATAGGAGCATTTAATAATCTTCCCCCCACTCTCAGCAAGGAAAACAAGAAACCGTCTTCTCTAAACTCATGTAGAAATGGACTCAGACGCTGTAAGTTGGCGTTAAGTGTTCTCTTTTTTCGAACCTTGTCGATTTCGTCACCGAACTCATTGTTCTGGATGACTTGAACAATTTTGTTGAATACCAAATTGAGTTCGCTTGGCTTGGCTATAGGATCAAAGGGCTTCAAGACCTTTCTGCACCTTTGTATAAATCGAAAAACCCAAACGAACACCCTCAGCAATTTTGAATGTGACGAGTAGCTTTCGATAACTTCGAGAATATAATTGGCTTGCCGATCTGCGAGTAAAACTACAGCAGACTTACGAATTTCTAGGGCAGCTGAATTTTTAGGCGGCTCGAAGTGAGCATTCACAGGCCAATTTTCTTCCGATTCCATGAGGAAGGGTGGCCCTGTAAACCAAATGGAGCTACGCAACTCGTCTACATTACATCCTCTGGACACGATGTCTGCTGGGTTGGATTTCGTTGGGACATGTCGCCACGTTGCATTCTCGGACCACTCTTGGATTTGAGAAACCCTGTTTGAAACGAAAACTGACCATGCCGACGGATGCGACTTGATCCAGTGGAGCGTTATTTCCGAGTCAGTCCACATAACTATCTTGTCTATTGGAGAATTAAGCAACGGGCGGACTTGACGAAAAAGATCTGCGAGAAGGTGAGCTGCACACAGCTCAAGACGAGGCAAAGTTTTCGTCTTGAGTGGAGCTACTTTGGATTTTGAGGTCAAAAGTGACACTTTCCAACCATTCGCAGTCGAAACACGAACATAAATACAGGCGCCATAAGCTCGCATTGAGGCATCGGCGAACGCATGTATTTGAATGGGTGACTGCGTATCTGTATGGACGAATCTAGGGACTTGAATATCGCTGAGGTTCAACAAATTCTGCTTAAATGAGTCCCAAACTGTATGAAGATTCTCAGGGATGGATTCGTCCCAATCTAGTTTTTGTAGCCACAAATCTTGCAGCAACATTTTTGCTTTGGTGATCAGCGGGCAAAGAAGGCCCAGAGGATCGAAAAGCCTGGCAGTCACCGATAATATGTTCCGTTTTGTCGAGCGGAGATCTAGGAAGGAATTTTCCAACTGGAACTGAAATACATCTTCCTTCGGCAACCACATAACGCCGAGCGTTTTGGTTGGGTCTGAGTCGACTGTGGCTACTGGAATAACTGTGCTATCAAAAGCGGACAGTTCCGAGCAGTTCGAAAACCACTTTGCCAATTCGAAGCCTGCACTTTGAAGAACGTGCGACACTTCTGCTCGAAGCTTTTTTAGCTGTTCAACGCTTTCAGCACCAGTTAACATATCGTCGACATAAAAGTCGCTCCGAATAACTTCAGCAGCTGTTGGATGTGAGGAACGGACCATTTCACTCAGCCTTGTTAAACACCGCACCGCCAAGAACGGAGCTGGCGACGTGCCATATGTTACAGTGTTTAACCTGAAGATTTTCAAAGACTCAGACGGATCTCTTCGCCACACTATGAGCTGATAGTTTCTATCTGCTTCGTGCACCATCACCTGACGGTACATTTTTTTAATGTCTGCCGCTAAGGCGAACTTTCGCAAACGAAAACGAAGCAGCGTAGAATAAAGCTCCTCCTGAATTGTTGGACCGACCATTAAGGTATCATTCAACGCAATCTGAGTGGACGTGCGGCAAGAGGCATCGAAAACGACACGTAACTTGGTCGACGTGCTTTGAGGCCGCAGGACACACTGATGCGGAATAAAATAGTGTGGAGTATCTGGAATTTTGTTGTCCGTTGAGGACATGTGACCGAGCGAAACATACTCGTCCATAAATTCCAGATACATGCTTTTCATTTGAGGGTCTTTTGACAACCTCCTTTCAAGCGACAAAAAACGACGTTTCGCAATTTCATACGATGAGCCAAGATTTTTTGGGTCAGATTTAAAAGGTAACCGTACCTGAAATCGACCAGACGACAAGATTTTTGTATTATCAACAAAGTGTTGTTCACAAAGCTGTTGCTCAGGTGAGAGAACTTTCGAATTATTAGGCAAGTCCTCAATGGACCAAAACTTTTGTATCGTTGAGTCTATCGAAAGTAATTGTTCTTCTTGGCAACTTAAATTCGCTGCTCCTTCTATACTCGTTGTAGGTTGAGTAGAGCATCTGCCTGACACTATCCAGCCGAGAAGCGTTTTTTGTAATGTGGGAGACTCAGGGCCTTGCTTTATTTGGCCTACCGACAATAAGTCGAAGAATGACTCTGCTCCAATTAGCATATCAATTTTTTGCGGCTTATGGAATTGAGGATCGGCCAATTGAATATTTTTGGGGACCCTCCACCCGCTGGTGTTCACCGCTTGATCGGGATGATAACCAGAAATCGATCCCAAGATCCAAAAATCTGCGGAAAACTCGCTACAATTGACACGCGACTTCACCACTGTATGAATTCTTTTCTTGGCACGCGCATTGGTGTCTCCAATGCCGCGCAAGACCATACACGTATCCTCTCGTCTGAGCTGTAGCTTTTGAGCTAGATCCTCAGTCACAAAGTTGACTTGTGACCCAGAATCTAACAATGCTCTTGCTAAAACGAAATCGCCACTTTTCGTTTTAACGCTCACGACTGCTGTTGCAAGAACCACTCTATCCGAAGCAGTCGCATGCATGGCATGCGAAGTGGAAGAGCTATCTTGAAGATGTAGTGGCTGAGAGGGTGGTGGTAACGCAAGATTTGTGCTAGCAGTATAAATATGTAGCAGTGTGTGATGAGAACGTTGGCACACGCTACATTTCTTTGCCTTACACTTCGCTACTGTGTGGCCTCGTCGAAGACAGTTTATGCACAAAGGCGCACCTTTAGCGAAGTCAAACCTTTGCTGCACTGACAAGGCAATATATGCCTGGCAATTGCCAATCGAATGGTCAGCTGAATTGCAAAATTGACAAAGGTTATTCTGTTCGTTTTTGGCAGCAACGAACGAATGATTTATCCTGCTAGCATTTTTTACTTTTTGAGTCTGAGTGTTATTGTTCGACTGGCTGCCCTTCGCTTGAGCTTTACTAGCTTCTTCAGCAACAATATGCTGGTAGCGTCTGTTAAGAGCAGTCTCACAATCTCGCCATAGTGGGAGCGTTGTGTAGTCGAGCTGCTCTTCCCACTTCTTTTTTGTGGTAGGATCGACTTTGCCCATAACTAAATAAATTAAAATGGCATTAGCGATTTTCTTGTCGTCACCAATTGACAGAAGTGAGTCATAGGTGGCCGACACTGTGTCGATCAGGCTTCTCAAAGCTGACGCAGATGGCTGGGAAATCTTTTGCAGATTGAAAAGTGTCGATATGTTATCGAAAAATATTAGGCAGTCATTATCGTACACCCGCTTTAGACTTTCAAGGGCTTTGCTATAATTGTCTTCCGTCACTTGGAAGGCGCGAACTGTGCCTAAAGCGTCACCAGCCAAACATG
Organism: Scaptodrosophila lebanonensis; assembly: GCF_003285725.1. Lineage (NCBI taxonomy): Eukaryota > Metazoa > Arthropoda > Insecta > Diptera > Drosophilidae > Scaptodrosophila > Scaptodrosophila lebanonensis. The sequence goes on from NW_022060529.1 coordinate 1,322,877, forward strand.
ATATTAAGTGATTGAATTTTTCAATATCATGCAGTGTGTCATCATTGTGAACAAAAGTTTCAAAAAGACTCATGAAATTTTTAAATTCAGAATGCTTGCCGCTAAAAGTTGGAAGAGCGACCGCTGGCAATCGACACCTTGGCTTTTTTGAAGTAGGCGGTGCAATACCGTTTGCCGAACTTGAATTGTCGATGCTTTTTCTTCTTAGTTTTTCCAGCTGGCCTTTTAATAAGGATTTGGTCATAATGCAAGTTTCTTCCAACTCTTCACGGTAGTCATCTTCTGTATCTTTTGCTTCAATTTTGCTTTGCAATATATTTGCAGTTTCTATATGAGTTGTTAGAAGCTCTAACCTGCATTCTAACTCGATTGGCTCTAACGAAATCGAGCCTTCTTTTAATTGCCGTTGCATACGACATATACTCCTCATACAGCCCTCGCGCTTCCTTTTAAGTTCTTCGATCAAGTCCTTACTCATATTGATTTAAGGTTTTAAACTTTGATCGAAGGAAAATTGTCGAGTGACAAACGAGAAATCGAAAATAATATGCTGTTCTCAGCAAGTGTAGGGGAGCGCAACAGATGGTCGTCTAGCAGTGCGAACGAAAACGAGAAGAACTGCAGTTGACTGACCGTCGAAGGCAACACTTTTTGAAGCAGCAGCGAAAGTGGCGACAAACGAAAAGAATAATTCTAATACAAATGCCTTGTGTGCGTTAGCAGAACAGCTAATTCTTATGCATGTATTATGCGAAGCGTAGGCAAAACAAAAAAATGCAGCAGCTTAAGCGCGAACACGACAGCAATGTATTAGCTATGTTATGTATGCGAGTATGTCGGTAACTATTTACATATGTAATAACGACAACGGCGAATTTGATGAGAACAACGAGAGCAAGCAACAAACGAAAACTGCCGACGGTTGGCTGAGATTGACGTGGGGGGGATGCCGTGTGTAAAAGTGGCTATGTATATTTATGTATGTATGTATGTATAATAAAATCAAACGACAATAAATTGGCACTTTAAATAATTGCCTATAGCGGTTCACTTTTATTTAATATTAGTACGACATGCGATTTATATTTGTGTTAATTATGCTCAACTATCTACCGTATTATATTATGGTCACGTATGTGCCAAAGGTTGAAAGTTGAAGGCCGAAATAAGCAATTCGCTGGTTAAATTCCGCTTTCAAACTTTAGCACAGTACCTGTGAAGTCGACTTTGGCTCAGGAACTTCCCTTTGGTCGACTTGACTCATCCTCCAATAATCCAGTGACGTGACAGCAACACACACAATCCCCAGTGCAGCAACAACAACACGACCGACGCGGTTCCGCACAAATTAAAATTTTTAATTAAAAAAAACAAGCAAGTCCCTGCTCGGGCGCCAATGAAAATTTATATTATTTTATATAAATTATTAAAAACAAAGAAAATGGGATGCTTGCTTTTAACGACTTTTATGCGGAGAAATGCGAACGATTTGGCGACAATTGTGCTTATATTTAGTTCTATTTTACAACTGACTTCAAATTAGGCTTACATGCTAAACTAAGCCTAAGGCGGCGAAAAAAGGGCGCGAGGCGACGTCCGCAAACGGCCGCTCTCGCGCTCTCTTTTCGCCCTAAACTAAAATTCAAATAATTCTCTTAAACTATCTTAATCTAAAGCAGCATCTGCGCCAACAAATAGAATATGTTTTGGAATAGTATCAGGATCTGTATTTGGCCAGCAAGGATTGAATGATTGTTTTTTTAATTAGCTGTAATGATAATTTGCATATGCCTGAAAATTTACTCTACGAAGACAGATTAATTAAGAATAACTTGCAGTGGATAAGCTTAAATGGGATAAGAACCGCTGTGGAGGCATTTCAGGCATTTCAATAATCTTCAACTTTGGCCTCCCATATGTATGTGAATCGGATTTTATTCAGGTCTTATTGCATATGTTGTCTGTGTGGCTGTTTGGCTTGAAATCGCTGGAATACAGATACTTTTTGATAACGTAAAACCCCTTCAACGTCTGCTCCTGACAATCATTGAGAAATCTATTTTGCTGCATCTGCTTCTGAAAACAATTCAAGCAGGTCTTTGGAGTCTCTGTCATGCCAGCAACGCCTACAATTTGATAAGTAAGCATTGTGTTTGTATTGATGCTGAAATGATTCTGATTTTGAGCAAATTTTAAGCACATTTTTCTGAATACTTGCAAAAGAAGCAATTGTTCATAGTGTTCAAAAATGGCGAACATTAAAATTTTAAACATTTGATATAGTGGAGAATATTTCGCCAACTATGATTCATTTTATCTACAACTGGTACAACGCCCAGCGAGACAAAGAGATTTTATTTTTTTGAAATATAAAAGCATTGCTTCTTAACAGCAACAAAATGGCCATCCCTTAGTTTGCATAATTTAAGCTGATTGTAAAATTCGGTACATTTTTTTCTTGCTGACTTGGCTTTAGCTTTAGCCAACGACTTGAGCTTATTAACATTTATTTGGAGGCAGTATTCTGGTTTTTCTTGTCGTTGGCAGACACATAACGAAATTGTAAAATAAATTCGATTTTAAGCACGAATGCATAAAGTGGGTTAGCGACTGTGTGTTTAGTTGAAGGATGGGGAGTGAAGCTATGGTAGGGACAGGGATAGGGACAGCGGCAGGGGCGAATGCCAAACAATCAAGTACTTTCAACTTGCATGCCAAAAAAGTTAAACGGCGCACACAGAAGGCCAACAAACTTCGCCTCAGTGTGCCAAACTTTCACTATAAACTGCCAAGCAGACAAAGAAGACACTTTGTCCAAATACACACACACACACACACACACACACTCATACATATACACTCATACACATAACAATCTATGTAAAAATGAGTACGTATTTTTATACAGATCTGTCAACAAAGTGCTGTGAGGCATGTAAATTTCCTTTAAGTTGAGTTTTATTAAATTGTTTGTGTCGTGCTGGCATTACAAATTTTATTTCATGATTTTCATCATCTATGCACGTGAGGAGGAGGGGGAAAGCACCCAAAAAACTATCAAGCCAAATGCCAACATGCGCACCATTTGCAATTGGGCAATGACTTGACTAAGGTTTTCATTTCTCGATGTGGTTTATGTGGTTGTTGATGAATCCTTAATGTTGGTGGATGTTGTTGGGTGCTGGCTGTTTATGTTGTCGACGAGCTCTTGTGAGAGTTTAATGCGTTGCGTGTCAGCACGTCCTGCAGGCGCTTTAAGTCCAGGCGTAAATGCCGAGCCCCAAAGCTCCCTGGAACTCGTGTACTCGTAGGTTGGTTTGTGTCAAAAGGCGCATTTCAAGTGCATGTCGCATCTACTACTTGCCCCCTATAATTGCTGTCAAAAGAGCATAAAAAAATAAAAACGACAACACATGCAGCTTCAAAGCTCTGCCACTTTTCATTTGATTTTAAAAATTATGGCAGCACACACACACACACACACACATGGCCATTATGTACTTGCCTCTGAAGGTAAATGCTCGCTACGTAAACATGTCATTTGCCCCAGTTGCACGCAGTGTCGAGTGCGTGCGAAGCTACACAAGCCGCTGTGTGTGTGGGGCTCGAGTGTGTGAGGAGAGTGTATGGCAGCGTCAACTCAAGTGACAGCCAAAAGGCTTGCCAAACTTGGCAACTGGCTAGCATCGACATAGGAATACGTACTATATATACTCGTATATGGAAAGCAAGACCCCATGCAGGCATCTGCCATAAATCAGAGCTGTGCCTTGCATTGCGTGGGTCCGCTCTGAGGAGGCGCACGATTTGTGGTCAACTCACATGACAACGGCAAGTGGTTGCTGAATCGAGTGGCAGCCATACCAACAACAATTACTGCGAGGACCGTCATCATGTGTCAACTGTAGTTACGCTGTTAAGTTGCCCAGAAATGAGCAAGTCCTAGAGAGATCGACTTGAAAAGTTGTTTTTAAAGTAGGCTATAAACGATACAAGTCAAGCAATGCGTTTTTAAGGCACTTAACATATTCTATGTGGAAATCTACTGAACATAGCTTCTGGAATCAAAAACTATCAGGCATTTAAAGTGTGTGATTGTAGCTGCAAAGCCCATACGCTATATGTTGGATTTAAAAATATATCGAGAGCCCTCCATCACTATATTTTAAGTGTATTAATTTATATAGAAGTAACACAATTTTAATAAACATAAAGCCGGCACGGATCTAATAAATAGCTTTCTCATAGATGCCATTGTCAGAACCACACGGGACCACACGAAAAGCAAAATTCGTTCATCCAGTTGAAAGTTTTGAGGTAACAAATATAAAAAACACTCGAATTAAGAACCTCCTCCTTCTTTTAAAGCCGGTTAACACAAGTAATTATACATTTTTACGACTCCCAAATAAATGGTCATGGCTCATTATTTCAGATTTCTTAGGACTGGCATCGTTGGGATAATCAATCAATATACCAATCTTGGCTGCAAGTTCGAAACTTTAACTAAAAAGTTGTACAAAATATGCAATAGCTTAAAGGTAAAGGATTCAAAATAAAGATATGCTTTCTATATAGTCTTAATACGAGTTAACCGATTGTACTTTATTAGGTTGCTCCTTTTTCTGCTGTGTTAATATATTATGGCTTTTCCTTTCCTTACACCTTTTGTTAAGTTGGCTTTTTTATTTATTCAGCTACTTTTCCATATTTATCAGGCAGCCCGCGCAAAAAGGGTTTTGCTTTCCGTTTCGGTTTCGGTTTCGGTTACGGTTAGGGTTCGCCTGTCTTCTTGCTTTTAAAAAGGCTCATTTCGTCCTGCAAAGTTTTAAAGTGTTCATTTGTATTTGTGTTTGTGCTTCTATGATTGTGTGTGGGGGGCATTGACAATTTCTTTGGCCGTTTCATGGTGGCATTGATATTGAGCATTTAAGTTGCTTTAAGCTGGGAAATTGGAAATAATTTAGTGTCCGATTAAGATGAAAGCTTGAAGTTTATTCGTTGCATTAAATTGAATATATTTACAATAAACATATGAGTGTGTTGAGAGCCGGAGGCAAAAAACGCAATTGACCGTAAAGTATTTATCTTCACGTGAATTGACATTACAGGTGAGTAGCTATTGTATTTGTTCTGAAGCTTAATATAAGTTTGTGACATAAATTAGAGAGAGAAGTGTACACACAAATTAAATGTGATTATTTGACAAAAATTTACATTGGTGGCAATATACGAGCAAACAATTTATGGGCAGGCGAACCACATGTTTGTACTCATTCTGTGTGTGTGTGTGTGTGTAAGCATAAATTACTTAGATTTCCTGCAACTTTATTTATGTTTGTGTGGAGTGTTCAGACTCGTGACGACAAACAGAGCGACAGTGGAAACAAATTGGAGCGTCGCTGCATGTTCCGGTCCTGTTCTGATGCGGTCCCCAGTTACTTAGCGTTACATTTGGCCAATGGTGACAGGCTGGGGGTAGACGGCCTGGTAACAAAAGTGGCATATCAGGCGCATAAATTGCTTCAGCCGACACATTAATGGCCAAAATGGCAAGGTTAGACCAGCCATGGGCTTTCTTTCTCGCTCACCGCTCGTGCAGGCAATTAGGCCCGGCTATGGGCCAAATTTAATTTGTGGCTTTCGTCTCACGGGTCCCCAAGTAACCGTAACAGCAACGGCAACAATAGCAGCCAGACAAAAACAACAACAGTTGTATTAAGAGAGCCAAAGATCTATATACATTTGCATACGCACGTGTAGGCCAATGCTGCCATTAAACATATATGTACACGCAAACACAGAGGCTGTCTGTATGACCAGATACTACGAGTATATATGCCAGAATCGACTAATTATATTTTCAACTGGTTACATGACGCATACGCCATGTGTGCGAGTGGCTTGTGGTTGGCAAGTTTCGGAACACATGTAAACAAATTTCCGTTTGCGGCTCAACAACCCAAATGAAACTTACATGTCTACACAATGTGCATGTATGTGTGCCTTAAGTTTTGAGTGGGCCAAGGATATGTCTGTTGTGCCTTTAATAAATGATTTAGTTGGCAGTCTTGTGCTTCTACCAAGTATGTGCAGCCAGCAACAGAGTGAGGAAAATTGCCATCCCCTTGAAACAGCATGTATTATAAAAATGCCTTTTGTCTGCGCCAACTATATAGACTACGACTTTTATGGGTGATTTCAAATTTCATTTTCTTTAGCCATTATTTTGCAGGGCCTGTTGTCGAATCGACTAAGTGCCTATATGCATCTTATATATACATTTTTGCTACGTCTTTAGGCTAGCCTGTCGTAATGGAGGAATTATATTACTCACCTTATTTCAAACGATTATGACTACTGCTTCGGAGTGGAATCAAATTTAAGGAAAAGGCAACTGGGCGTAAGCACATCCGTTTTATGAACAACCACAGCTATAATAATAATATATTCAGAAGAAAAAAGAGTAAAGATATAACATCTTATTAAAGGCAATTAATATTTCACATGTTCCTTATCTCGTTCTATTACCTAATTTTTCATGCCGTCCTTCTTGATAATACCTTTAAATATATAATTTTCTTAAAATACAGGCAAGATTGAATAGCCTTCTTCTTTGTATCTAAATCACTACGATTACCACAGATATTGCTTTATTGCATTTATTTAAATATTACGATTACCACAGAACACTCTGTAAGCATTTAGAGCAAATCCAATGTGGGGAAATCTAAAGCGTTGAATGATACCGAAAAGGCAAAAATAGAAACAGATAGTGAGCCGGGCCCCTCGATTCTTTAATTATCAAACATAATTCTGTGATTACAGAAAGCGAATTCTATTAAAGCTTGTGTCCCAATATAAAAATCAGGAACCGCAGATAATGATTATTTTGTTTTTTTTTAAACAAAAAAATCATTCACTTATAGTAACTTTTGGAAAGCGAGGAATTTACTGACATCCTTTTTAAGGATTATCTATGTATTTTCACCATGATCTGGAGCAAGGACTGGGAGCGTTTTGTCTTTTTAGATGAAAAAAAAAAGCAATTCCATTTTGGACGTCCAAATGACTATTTTTACTACTGCCATGATCCAAGAAAGGAGGAATATACTTTAGATCGACTGCACAACTGTGCCGGTGGTGTTATGGTATGGGAAACCATTACGTACTAAATGCAAAAAGTGTGCTATTCGGTTGTGGGAAAATGTATCTCCAACTCAGAAGTGAGACACTTTGGACAAACCTAACACCTCCGCTATCAAAGCATTTTGTGATCAAATATATCTACATGATCAGTTTTTTCTGTTGTCAAATTTTATAAATACTAATAAAAAATTATTATTAATATATAGGAGCATAAAAAAACCAAACATTTATAATAATATGAGTAATTTATAAATAATGGTTAACATTTCTAAACGCATCTGCAGAATCTGCAAATGGGGCTCCATGCACTATACTTGGCAACGGAAGTCTTTAGTTCTGTTAAGAAAGCACCGCTTATTTGTTAACGACATGACACGGCAACCTTGGGTGGAATCTTTTTTTTATTATTCCTCATAAATTGTCTGTCATATTTTGGCAATAGCTTTATTAAATTTAAAACGTTTATGACACTTTTTCTGTTCGATACAAAAAGGGGGATATACATGCGGATTTTGCATAGCCTATTAAATGTGGACAAAGCTTTGCTGCGCCCATTGACACGTCATTTAAAAAGGATTAGGACGTGACTCAGCAAACGATTCTGCGATTGGAACACATTAAAGACAAATGGTGCTCCTGAAAAATGAACGCCCAAAATTATTTGTGGTGTTGCAAGCATTTTAATAGCACAGAGCAGCTTCCGTGTCTTTTAATAAAACAGTTTCTACTTTTGCTTTATCTCATAGCTTCTTGCCAATTCGCTGTTATCTGCTTAACCACCATCGCTTAAATTGTGGAACTACGACACTTGGTGTCAAAATGAAAAGCGGGTAAGTGCTTGTTGACCCTTGTACGAGCACCGCCAACCATTGCCAGCAATTGTCAGCTCGGCAATTGACAATTGTCTGAGTGTTGCCGTTAAACGGATTACAATGCGCATAATGCAAAAAGTGCACTGCCAACAAATGGTAACGGGATTTATGGTAAGGACGGACCAACACACAGAAAAAGAGCAAACAAACAATTTTTAAATCACATGCATATACTCGCATACTGTGTTTTTTTGGGAAATAAAAAGGCGCCATTTGTCCTGTAGTGCAAAGGTTTTTACTGCAACAATGAACAATACAAAAAGTGCTGCAAGAAAAATTGTTAATGACGACCACAAAAAAAAAAATGGCATGCATTCTGACATGAACTGATTTTTGACATGAACTGCCACATCAACTGGGAAATGGATATTTGAAAAAATCGAGTGCCTGCGGAATCGATTTTCATTTTTGACATATAATTAACCAATACTTGTATAACAAACCGCATGCGTGAAAATATATGTAAGCGTATGGTAATGTGCCACTCGTCGCTTATTTATTCATCAATCGTTCGAAATGTTAAATTCAACTTTAGTTTGGGGGCATATTGATAATTACATTAATAGTAATGTAAGTTCTGTTCCCAAATACTTACCAAATTTATTAAAACAATGAGTTGAATATTATTTCCTGCAACTCATTAATAAAACACATGCATACTTGTATATTCCTGGACATCTATTGTGCCTACGGCAACTTAATTAGTTGCTTTGCTTCTATTTTTAACTGCTACTTTGTTTGGCCCAGCACTTAGGCAAAGCTAATTTTTATGGCCCAAGAACCTCTGGGTCCTTTAAGACACTCCCATGGGCTTGCCCAAATAAGTTACCCAACTTCAAATAGCCCCAAGCTGTTTACTTACTTTCCCTTTAATTCAGCCTCCATAATTAAATCGTTTTATTACCTTTTTTGCACAGTAAGCTGGCGGCCAGTGGCAATTCATGCACCTTGTTGGCCTGCAACTTCTCCTTTGTTGAATGCGAAAGCATTTGTTTTTGTTTTTGTCACATCATGCCCAACAATTAAAACACAATTAATTTGGTATTTTTTCTGAGTGTGTTTGTGGCAGTGCGCGCCATTTTTCCGCTCACTTATGTCCATCAAGCGCTGCTGCCATTTTGCTTTCTGGGTCCGCATAATGGCGACGACTTTTCAATGGACCCTGCACATTTTGTCTTGGCAGGAATTTCCGTTGCTCCTGGCCGTGTTATGGAAATTTATTGCGGGCAGACTTTAATTAGTTTGTTATTAGCGCGATGCGACGAATACTTTAAATCTCTTTAACACTATGTATAGAAAATAGCGTAATAAATGTTGAAGGCTTACACAGACTCAAGACAGGTGATGATGGCAAATAAATCACAATTTTCCAACAACTCACCTGCTATCTGAAGAAGCAGACGCTAACATTTCAGTGCACATGCTGCGAATACGTAATATGGCCTTCTTATATACAACTTTAAAGACACAACCCAGTATGTGGTCTTGGATCTTAGGTAGTGCTTATTATTTTACTCTACGTTTGTACTCATTCAGTGTGTATTACAATGAGCACCATTATCAAAATAAAATCAATAAATCTGAATAAAAGAGGAGGAGGTATGGAGGTGTGTGTTGCGATAATGTGGCGAAAAGAGAATGCAATGGAAATTCGGTTGTGCACTCAATCAATTCAATTAAATTTGCTATCATTTCGATTAGTCCTCCCATGCTGCAGTAAACATTAACTGAAATTCATTAGAATGTGTAAACATAATTAACTATTCATATACAAGTATATGTAATTTTTCCAGTACAGCACAGTATAAAAAGCAGATTAATTTGGAATAAAGCAACACTCATAAAGTGTTGTTTTGTGTCGAACACTATAAACATAATTACACTAATTGCGATACATTCAATAATATTGATTTAAAGAAGAAGCCTGTTATGTGTTGAACCACCTATTGATGCTTGTTCAATCAAAAAATTAACATCAGTTGGGTTACGAAAGGATTAACTAATTGCAAATTATTAAAACCTTTTTATATCTGACTAGTATTGACAGCCATTTTCAAAACATCTATTAGTAACTGCCTGCAAGATTAGTTAAATAATAACATTTAAAAAAAATAAAATTCTTCGTTTCGAATTGATTTGCTTTTTTAAATCTGTAAAAAGCTCATTCCAAATGGTGTCCAAAAATAAAGTTTCCTAGAAAATTTGTTTGTCAATCGCTCGATTGCTGACATACACCTTTTCTCATTCTTCTTCAGGAGATCTTTCTCCTTAAACGTTACAATTGCCCATTGTGCCACGAATGCCAGTTGGCATTGCAAGTTTGTTTGGATGCACACGTGACTTCCGGCAATACTCGTGTAGACCTCTAAGCGGTTGTCCTTGTTGCAACGATTTCGAGAAAATGCTAACAAAACGCACGCATTTGTCCGCGTGTGCTCCAATATTGTTGGCACAAGCGCCGGGCATGTTCTTTATCCTTAAGGATGCCTGAGGTTCATTTGTTAGAATCGTTGTATGTTTGCCGTGCACTTCGACACATGCAAATATTTGGTGTTGCTTTTTACTGTTATTTCTTGGTTTATCCGAAAAGTGCATTTCCTGCAACATGTCCTTTCAACTTTCGCTGCCACTTCAGCCACATATGACCTTTTCCCTTGCGGCTCTTGCTTTGCCATATTTAAGTGAGCTCGATATGAGTGTTTAAGTTTGTTCTTGTTCTTGATCCTTTAGCATTTATGCTCCTCTAGTCTGCAGGACTTGTTGTATTTCATGTTGCTGTTTCCTCTTATTTGCTGCCATAAAGCGTTGGCTCACTGCTTCCAATTGCACACTGGCCCAGATTGTCTTTTTTTATTGGTTTCGCATCTAAAAATAATGCCGGAGTATTGAAACAGATAACTGAACAACATGAATCAGACTTTCTTTCTAGAAACCCGAATACTATTGTACTTTTCTTGACCTTTTAGTTTAAACTCCAGCAGTTGTTCCGTTATGTTGTCTGGAAAAATCTGAAGATTTCTATTTAAGCGGCAATTCTTAAATCGGTACTGTGATAGTCATTCATATATTGAGTGCATTTATCAAATGGGATTTTTCCAGATTTTTTATTTTTATTCTACTCTTCATAAAGCACAACTTTTGTTAAATTATTTTGTTTAGAACTATATACATACTTAATATTTAATGCTCCTTTATTATTAATTGGGTCCAGTTTCAAAAGCTGCTGAAATATAGTATTAAGAATCTGGCGCTACATTTATGTGCATTTTACAAAATCGAATACTCGTAATAAGTACTTTTTGTAGAGATTTATGCCAAAAATAGAGTTTCGGACCAGTGTGAAGTATTGCCATAATTCATTGGCTAACGCATCAAAGTTCAGTTAAGGCTCAAATGATGTGACTACGAAATTAAAGTCCGAATGATGTATGTAGGAAATAAATGGCCAAATAACCACACTTATTGTTCAGACGGACCATAAGATATGTCCGATATTCATTTGACATGCATTGCAAATAAATGGAATTTGTATTTAACTTTCCACAAAATTAAATTCCAAGTATTAATTTCAATTTTATTGAGTTGTAAGTACATACAAGTATATACTTGTAAGGATTGTTGATTTTGTGATTCGAATTTAATAGTCAGCTCTGACTACTATCTGTGGCTGGACAGGATTCCCAATTTTGATTTAATTTTGAATTTCGTTGACTACCACTTGCTAGCTGTAAATGCAGTTACAACATATCTACGTGTGGCAAGAGACTAAATGAATTGTATAATTGCCAAACGCTGTATATTTATTCCGTTTAGCAATAAGCACAGCAAGTTTGTGTTTTTTTTTTCGATGCACTCTCCCACTCTCTGATATTTGATAACTCTAGAAAGTTGGTTCAACTTTGGTACTTTGTTGAAGCAAATGATATGAGGATAAATAAATGTATGGGGGTATTTTATTATATATGAAAAACTTAAATTTAACAAATTAAGAAATTCAGACGAAATGTGTGTTGAACAGTCTTACAAGTCTTCTCATTCCTTTCTTGTTTCTTCTTAAAATAATTATAGAGAAGATGAACCACTGGTAGCTTTCTTTAAGACTTGAACAAACTATATATTTCTTATAGCAGTCCACCACTGTACAAGTATGTACAAGTATATACTTGTACGAGCGGAAACACATGCCCATCCACTTACGCTTGCCACGCTCCTAGCTAAAAGCATGATAACTGTTTGCTGGGTTATAAAAACTGGACCATAAGCTGCACGGAAGTATTGACTAGAGGGTATTGAAGAATATTTATATTTCAATGAGTTAAATTCGATTTTAATTGGAGTTTTGTGAAAGTGAGTCTTAACTTTTAAATTGTTCTATTCATAATATTTTTATATGCCATGCAACTTTATTTATGGCTTGATATCAGTTGAAAATATGTTTTTAGTTGCAATTAGTTGAAAAGTTCGAAGGTTTTATTTAGTATTTCGCTGGATTTAGTTATACTTGTAGTTTAACTTCATTCTGTACGCGCTATGAAAATCGAAAAGTTATTGTTAGGTGGCGAATAAACTTGAGCTTCCGTAATAAAAATCTATAAATGGACAATCAAAATCAAAACAAGCCGTAACTTTTTTATAGTTTATATAAGTTTATTAACATGTTTTGGTTGCGGCAAACGGAAGAATTAGTTATTAGTTGAAGTTAGGGGCAAAACATTGGGACAAATATGTATGTCTGATTCACGTTCGTTTCCAGTTGAATGTCTTAGTACTCATCTCCCTCACCAGGATCGGCATCGTTGGAATCAATGCCCACCTCCTCGTAGTCCTTCTCCAGGGCAGCCAAGTCCTCGCGTGCCTCTGAAAACTCGCCCTCCTCCATACCCTCGCCCACGTACCAGTGTACGAAGGCACGCTTGGCATACATTAAATCGAATTTATGATCCAAACGCGCCCACGCCTCTGCTATAGCCGTGGTATTGGACAACATACAAACGGCTCGCTGGACCTTCGCCAAATCGCCGCCGGGCACAACAGTGGGCGGCTGATAGTTGATGCCCACCTTGAAGCCCGTGGGACACCAGTCCACAAACTGAATGGAGCGCTTCGTCTTGATGGTGGCAATGGCCGCATTCACGTCTTTGGGCACAACATCGCCGCGATACAACATACAGCAGGCCATATACTTGCCGTGTCGTGGGTCACACTTGACCATTTGATTGGCCGGCTCGAAGCAGGCATTGGTGATCTCAGCCACCGTCAATTGTTCGTGGTAAGCCTTCTCGGCGGAAATTACGGGCGCGTAGGTGGCCAGTGGGAAATGAATGCGTGGGTAGGGCACCAAATTGGTCTGGAACTCCGTCAAATCCACGTTGAGTGCGCCATCGAAGCGCAACGAGGCGGTAATGGATGAAACAATTTGGCCAATTAAACGATTAAGGTTCATGTAAGTGGGCCGTTCGATGTCCAAGTTGCGACGACAGATGTCGTAAATGGCCTCATTGTCCACCATGAAAGCACAATCCGAATGCTCCAAGGTGGTGTGGGTCGTCAAAATCGAATTGTATGGCTCAACGACCGCGGTGGATACCTTAATTGGGGAAAATCAATTGCAGTATTGCGGCAGATGAAAATGCTCAATTAATACTTACTTGAGGGGCCGGATAGATGGAGAACTCCAGCTTTGACTTCTTGCCATAGTCGACAGACAGGCGCTCCATCAGCAGCGAAGTGAAGCCGCTGCCAGTACCGCCACCAAACGAGTGGAACACCAAGAAGCCCTGCAGACCCGTACACTGATCGGCCAACTTGCGTATGCGATCGAGCACCAGATCCACAATCTCCTTGCCAATGGTGTAGTGTCCTCGCGCATAGTTGTTGGCAGCATCCTCCTTGCCAGTTATGAGCTGTTCCGGGTGGAATAGCTGGCGATAGGTGCCAGTACGCACCTCATCTGCCAAAACCAAAAATATAGTTTGTGATTTGAGAAAGAAAACCTATTCCCAAAATAAACCTACCCACTACAGTTGGTTCCAAATCAACGAAGACGGCACGCGGCACGTGCTTGCCCGAACCCGTCTCGCTGAAGAACGTGTTGAATGAGTCATCGCCGCCGCCAACGGTCTTGTCGGAGGGCATCTGGCCATCTGGCTGGATGCCATGCTCCAGGCAATACAACTCCCAGCAAGCGTTGCCAATCTGCACACCCGCCTGGCCGATGTGAACCGAAATACATTCCCTCTGCAACAGATATCCAGAAGTGCATTTAGTTTTGTCAGATGAAATGCCAATTCCCCTTAAAGACTAGCCAAGCCCTCGGCCAGCGTATGTCTTGATAGACATGAATTTATTTATATACTCGTACTATACTTATACGAAGCGCACTCAGCCGTAAGAAGACACGTCCAAATACCGCTTGAGATACGCCGGATGTTCGTTTCGAGCAGACAACGACGAAGAAGAGCGCGACAAAATTGAAAATTTTAAAGGCCGCTCTTTATTTGGAAAAGTTCATTTCCGCCCCATGATATATAATGGAATTTGAGATGTAGATTTTCGTCGAATTTGGAAATTGTTTCGAACCATTAATTAATTTATTATTTGTTTAGATTGCTTCGAGCGGAAACCAAAATATGCCCAAACATTTGCTGGGGCGGGGATTTAATTAATTAAACTACTTAGTTGCTTTTGGCAGCTTGTGTGTTCAATCAACATTTGAGTCCACAATAATATTTGCATATTAAAAAGCTCAAGGAATACATAAAGCATGCCATATACTTACTATATACTAATTTACATATGCATCTGACGATTATGTAAGTATGTTTTAGTTTTATATAAAACGACCACCCCAACTTATCTTCAATATTAATACTATGTGTATACCAATTACCCGCACCTTTCCATTCATTAAATGGACGTTTGTCATGCAAACAATAGCATTGGGGTCCGCTTATAGTCCACTGAGGGCTTGTGAGCAAGCAATTAACTTAAGATAGTTGCCGACTAATTACTAGCTGGTTTTTTCTCTTAAATAGATGCTAACATAATCTAGAACATCGTTTTTAAAACAAAGAAAAATGAAAACTAAATTTTTAATTTAGGCCATGGCTTTTATGATTGAATTATGTACATCGACTGCATTGTTTGTCGATGGAAATAAATAAATGAACCGGGCTCTTATGTTTGTTGATTTTATTTAGTTGGGGCTTGAAATATTTTGTTAATACATTTATTGATTAATTGAAACTAGCTATCCTACAACCACTATATTGGTATACTTAAGCAAAACTTGCTTTCTTCAACAACAAATAGCCTAAAACCTAATGCTAAATATATTAATTATTCGTTTTGATTTTGGTTTCGTTTCAAAGGTTTTTTAAGGTAAAAGTTTTCATAAAGAAATGTCTTTTTTATATCAAAAGCTAACATAGTCGTTCGGTACTAATACTTGTACTTATTATTATGTACAAATGAAAATATTCGTAAGTTATGTATTCGTATAGTACATTGTACAGCTATATTTCTACAAGTATTTCAAGTCGTTAGTGTTCGCTATTAGTGTTCCTTTCACCATAAAACGTTTCATGTTCATTTGACGAGAATCGAGTCTAGTTTTTATAGAGCAATTATATGTTAGTGTTGTTAGTTAGTATGTGAAGAATACTTTCGAGTTGCTGCTGTGAGGAAATTGTTTCTACACACAAGTGTCAATGAACTTACCATTTTTTTTTTCTTTTTTGCCTACTTTGTTGACCTCAACACAAATGGGTTTTCTTTCACTTCTTCCGCACGCAATCGTTGCTAAAACGAAAGTATTATTGCTGCTCTATTTAAGTATAGTACGAGTAAGTAGTCGCGTGCCGGTAACTTCCACAGTTTGGTTTGGCGGCCAAATAAATAACGCTGGGCAAAGATTTCAAGCGCTCGTCCGTAATGCAACACAGCTGGAAATCGACTAACAGCGGTTCAGCCATATGCGCGCTTTTATAGACGCACCAGCGGTTGCCAGCTAATGGGAAGAGGGGAGCTGGGTGTGGAACTGGGTGCGGTGCTGTCGTTTAGTGTGCGAGACCGGGACTGGGACCGGGACCGGCACAGAGACCGGCGCTACGACGCGGAGACATGCAATTGAAAAATGAGCATAGCAATGGCATACATATATATAAGCAGTATGTATATAAATATATTTATTCCGCTGTACATATGTATATACAATAAGGCATACTTAATCGTGTGTGTGTGTGTTCAAAAAGTCTGCAGCATGTCTATACGCAGCCAGCTGTTTAAAAGCGCTCAATACAAAAATCTCCAATCGCATGTATAGGAAGAAGTATGTATATACTCGCATATGTACATATCTAGAGACTTCTTTAGAATTGAAGTTGCACTGACGTCATCATCAACATCATCACCATCGTCGTCGGCGGCGTCGTCATTGTGCCGTGGCGTTCGTTGCCTGTTCAGGCTGCAGTCTTCATTTATGAATGCAAAACAGCATACTATATACTATACATACTTGTATGCATATTATATATAAATATTTACCTTTATTGGTAGGTTTGTGCCATATGTTGAGTGATAATTGTAATGTAGAGATGATTGTCTTCTTCTTTTTTGTCTTCTTTTTTTCATTTTGAGAATCATTTCTTGACAATAATTTTAGTTGAGTTTAAATAAATGTGCCATTTTTTTGTAAATTTATTATTATGCTGCAAATCGGCTTACATGGCTGATTGACAGTCTTACAAAATTTCAATACTGCAAGTAATTATCTGGTATTGATAAAAAGCTGTGAAGTTACGCGTTTCGATTAGAAACGAACTCAGATGTAAATTTGTTTTAAATGTTTTATTTCATTGGCTTAGCTCAAATAAATGAGTATTAGAAATGGGAAAAAACTCGATTAATAACAGAAGTTTTAATAAAAACCTATAGTACGGCTGTATTGGAATGCGTCAAAGATGTGTAAACTGGTTGACCGATGAATAGACGGAAATAAAGTTATGGGTATATTGACTGGTCTTATCATGGTGATCACCTATACGCTTTGTGAGTTCTGGCGTATAGACATTCTCAGTATACCCTTGCACCCTTTAAGTATTAAATGAAGCAATTTTTAATTTTGAATGAACACTTTTTAGGTAATTACTGATAGGTGCCGCCCTAAGCAAGTGCATTTATTTCTTATGACCATCCAAGGTCTAACTCCTATAAACATGTATAAAAATATACATAAGCTCACCGCATTTTCCATGTTTGCGCCATGCGTGTCCCAACCAAATTTCCCTCCAAGATGAGCGAGCACAGCAAAATATTTGCTTTTTCAAACATGTGCTTTGGTATTAATATTTTCCGCTTGCTCTTTTCAATTTCTATGCAATCGCTTTTATCACATCTCTGACATGTTTTATCTTTCTATTATTGTTGTGACCATTGAAATGGTCATTGGTCAAACGACACGGAGTGTGGTTCAGATGGGGAAAAGGACGCTTGGCTGCTTGCCATTTATCATGATTACTCGATGAAAAAAGTGAAATGTGGAAAATAAATTCGATTTAAACTGTCGCAGTTTATTTGTTTTGGCGTTCGAAGATATTGCCGTTGATTGATTTGAATCCCATTGTGCACGCTAACCATTAAAATATGTCCCTATTGATTAATGGCAGACGAAGAAGATGTTGCCAAAATGTGTTTAGAAGAAGAAATAAAAGAAGGCTAAAGTAAAATTTTAAAAATAAATCTTTAATACCCTTGTTAGGAAAGTGAAATGCGTTGTAATTAGCCGTTGGTGCTTTGCTATCAATACATATACACGCGTATACAGAACGTTGGCAAGGCGAAGGGATAATACCTTTGACTTACATTTAAGCCATAGAAATTAGATTAATGCATTTAATTAGCAGGCAAACAAGTTGACTGGAAAAAAAGAAAGAAACAATTAAAAGAGTTACACAAGATCAGCAAGAAGATTGCTGAAGCTGTCCTGGGATCCTTGCACTTTTTTCAAGCAATTTACCAATCATCCACAGCTATGGTACATTTATTTAGATATTCAGATCTGTCTGTAATAGAACTGATGTAAGATAATTTCGATGTATCAGAGAGTAGTTATTTGTTACATTTAGCAGGCTCCACATATCCAGCCTATCTAGTATGAAACGTTAAACACTCAACAAAGCGATTCCCCACAAACTTTGTAACAATCATACTAACCGTCTCAAGGCAGAAAGCTGAAATAAGCTTTACTACGAAGATAACAAGCACTTGGAGCAACATGCCTTGCAACACCAGCCTCCCATGCCACAGTCGCTGCCTCATACGAGTGCGAGTATGTAGTATATTACACATGTGACACATTGTTAACCTTTCCACTCAGCTTGCAAGTACAATGCAATTGGCCCAGTGCAATAAACAACAAAATAAAGGAAGGCAACGGCAGCCGCAGCCGCAGCCGAACGGCCACGTGCCTGCAACTCTCTACTTGTATGTGTCGCGAGGATAGCACAACACGCCACACTGATATATAGACTTTAGAATCCTTAAATGTGCTCGAACCACTTGACAATGGCAGCATCGCAATTGTCAAGAAATTGGCAGAAAGGCTTTGCTGAAGATTTTTAGTGCCCGACTCCTTGACATATAGTATAGTATATAGTATATACTATACATATAGTATATAGCCAACGTGTGACGCTCGGATGTTACAAAATGCAATTTTAAGCGGAGTTGTTCGTGTTGTGGGGCCAGTCAGCACGAAACTTGGTCTTGCAACTTTCAGTTGCCACAAACTGTGTAGCCACATAAAACAAATATAGTATTTGTGTGGTTTGCTAAAGCTTAGCATGGATTTTGTGATAGGCAAGTGGCGACTTAAGTCGTGCAATTGGTATATAGTAATGCTTTCGAACCTGCAGTGTTTAACAGCATTATATAATACTTGTAGGTCGTTTAGTACAATTATTTATTTTGTATTTAGTGTTAATTATAATATTATTGCTAGTGTACTATAGCTATTTATTGCACACTATTTATAAATTGTAAGTAGAATGTTTGTGACCATTTTGCGTTGATACTTTATTCATAACTGCTGTCTGTTAAAATAATGACAAAGAGACACAAAAAAGCGGAAAAAAGAAATACAAAACTTGAAAAAGGACAGAAAAACAGGACAACTAGTTTTTGATAAGTGTTGACTCCCACTGTTTTGGGATGTCAAGCAGCTCTGGCACAGGTGTTCATATTCGATATCAGCATTTATCAGGGACTGTAATCATTAAATTAGTTAATTAATTTCTTTTTTAAATTCTGAAATGCGAATGTATGTATGTAACAAGCAGGAGGAAACTCCAAAAATATATATGTAACACATATATATATTCTTCAAGCGAACGTTAAAACATGAAATAGTGTCATTTTATTGACAAAACGACCAATTACATCGTTAAATACGCTTAGATGCATTTAAATGGTGTAGGGCGAATCTGATTGGTTATTGAAAAACTCGTTACTATTTAGTTCTAAGCATTGTATGTGGCAGTTATTTTTTATGGCAATAGAGACCAATTTTTTATGGTCCTTGCAGCTCAGCAATTTGTCAAACTAATGCGCAACCATTCGTTCAATTGTTCCTATGCTCATTGATGACTTTTTTTACGACTTCAATGACCGAAGCTAAAGGCGTTGGCCAAACACATGCCAAGTTGGCAGTTAGAGCCAAACCAGACACAATAGAACTTGCCAACTAGTCAGCAATTTGCTGTGCATTTTGCCCGGAAAATGCGCAAGAGATCTCAACTTAAAATTCAGTCAATCAAAAATAAGTAGGCAATAGGACAGGCAGGCATAACAAAGCGGAAGCTTATCTCTCAGGCGAACATACTATAGCTGCCTCCCCAACCACAAACTCTGATGAAATGAATGTGTGTGAGTATGCACACATGTTGTGTGTGTGTGTGTGTTATGTGTTGTGTGTACATACTATACATTTGTAAGATGTCAACGGCGACTGCTCGCATTGAGAATCAGGCGAGCATGAAAATAATTTCCACACGATATCAATACCAATACTCGTATATGCGAGCTCATAAAAGTCAAACACGTCACAGATATGGCGTGAATGAGGACCGGGCGTCCTATGGCGAAGTGTGAAATTTGCATACAAAAGTTTTACACATGAGCGCCTTACAGCCAGCTATGTACGACTATATGCAGATAGATCGGTGTGTGTGTGTGTGTGTGTGTGTGTAGGCCCGCAGCTGTCAATGTGCGGCCATCGCTGTGGGAAGTGTGTGTGTGGGTTGCTTTTTTTATTCCAGCGCCAGCTCGTTATTTTGTGCCAGTTTGTGCAACAATTTTTAGAAATTCGCCGAAAATAAATCGGAGAATGTG
Source organism: Scaptodrosophila lebanonensis (assembly GCF_003285725.1). Taxonomy (NCBI): domain Eukaryota; kingdom Metazoa; phylum Arthropoda; class Insecta; order Diptera; family Drosophilidae; genus Scaptodrosophila; species Scaptodrosophila lebanonensis. The sequence goes on from NW_022060529.1 coordinate 1,343,285, forward strand.
CACATCAGACCAATTAAATTGGCACTATTGTGTGGAATTTTAATGCCTCTGCGATGCCATTGAAATGTTTCTAAATGATGTGCAGAGCTCGTAAGGGTTTAATTAATTGTTGCACCCGGCAATGCAATTAATTTCGTCGATGGCATGTGGTGCGTGCCAAAGTAATGCCACGAAAAAGGTTTCTGTTAAGTAATATAAATATAATGTGATTGCATTTGCGATATCATAGAATTGAACAATTGTGGATTGTGTGGCTGCGTAATAAGCTTTTACTGGCCATAAATTATAAATCAGGGCCAAATAGATGATTGCCTGAGTCGGCTTTTCAAAATAATGAAAGCAACGCCCTAAAGAAAATCGCTCGTAGGTGTGGCATGTGCGATGCCGCGAATATTTGAACAAAGCTAATATAACGAGTATATCTATATATTCATATACATATATGTTTATGCGTTTGTGGGTGTGTGTGTGCGTGTGGTTTTATGGCTCCAAGTGGAAGCTTTTTGCTGTCTGTCATTTATTCAATCAAATATACCGTAACGCCATTAAGCTGACTGTCTTGTCTATTTTGTACATTAATGTGCTGCGCATAAATGTTGGTTGGCAATGAACAAAGTACATGGAGGTTTTACATAAATATATTACAACCCCAAAGCACACAATTTGCGAGATCAGCTTTTACATAATCCTTTTCCATATTAGTCAAATCGAACCACATTACATATCATACTTGAATAAGAACATGAGAGAGGAGAGGAGATTGAGTCGTAAACTTTAGGTCCCTTATGGCTGTGATGGTCTCATATCAGATGTGTTGCCATTGCTTCCATTATTTTCAGCAGTTATTTATCCCAAAAAGTTCGTTTCATTTGTGGATAAACTTTAAATAAGTTACTTTTTGTATTGAATTCTATTGTAAATTTTCGTTTTTAAGAGAGTTTTCTCCTGAATCTCAAATTTTTCCATTCACTTGATGGACATACGTGCTCGTATTTGTTTATGGCCGATAAATATCGGTGCTAAGCTATTTCCCTTTATGTTGCATATTATGTTTAATGATTAACGCAATTTCCGTAAGCTTGAATCTATAGAAAGATACAAAAATAACAAAAAGTATTAATACCCATTATTCCAGGAGGTAACTGCCGACATTAAAAATATTACCAACAGCTGCCATTCGCTTTACCAAATTGTCATCATCTCCACCCAATATGTGGCAGCTGCTATCAGCTCGAAAAGTAATTACCTGGGCGATCTGAATGTCTGCCATAAAATGTGACCCAAATGGCAGCACAGAGTGCAGCTTCATTTGCTTGGCAACAAACTGGCAAACAGGTCAGTGTACAATTTACAATTTTATAATTTTATTCAGCTCATTTCAGCATAATTTCTGCGTGATTTGTTTTGCACTCGGGCATCCGCTCTGACAACTCCTGAATGCCATTTTTATTTCATACATGACACTTCGGACAGGGCTGTTATGAAAGTTAATTAAACTTGGACTGTCAGCCACAAGCAAATCCCAAAACTAATAAAAATGAAGCTGTTAGCCTTGAGTGAGTGGAAGTGGGCTTTATACACACTTTGTTGCTCCTCTTTCATATTGTTTCATTTTGTTTCATTCAATTTATTTTGGTGAGACACTTGGCAACCAAAAGCCCTCGACTATGACAACAATTCCGCTTTGTGGGCCAGACACGAATGTACAAAATCTAAATAATTTGATGCCAGAGCAATCAAAAGCAATTAAATTGAGTGCAGATTGCGCAAAATCAAAATCTTTTCGTTTTGTAAACTTTTCCGACATATTTGAATAATGACAAGGGTGCTGCAAATAAAAATAATAATACATTTTTGATCTTGTTATTTTTAAACAAACAAGTTGGTCATTGAATCAATCGAACAGATGTAAATATAATGTTATTTTTATTTAATTTGTTTAGCAATGCCATGTTAGTGTATCGTATGCATAGAGGGGAGTATAATTCAGTTAAGGGTACAATAATGCCTGTACAAATCAATCGAACCTTAGAGGGGGACTTGGCTTGCTGATTCATCGTCATTTATGGACCATTCTAGTATATGTACTTTAAACAAAAAGAAATGCAAAGTCTCTGACGACCTTTGAATTGGTATTGTAAACGGCCCGAAAGTACACTTAACAGATCCTCCTATGGTCTTAAAACTCTTCAGAAAGACATGTTTCAAATCCAAAAACTAGAAGTTCCATTTCTTAATGACAAAAAGCAGCTGCAATTCATATCGTCGGATGTTTTGCAGTGTATGCCATACATTTCAGCATAGCTTATGAATGGACCAAAAGGCACATATGTATGTATTTTGTTAGTGAAGTCAGGAAAAAAAAAATTTTTAATAAAATATAAAAAAACATGTTAGAATGAAAAATTGGGACACCATTGCGGCTGGCATAAAAAATGTGACTCTGAGCTGGCAGTCAAAACATATAGCTAGTGGTTTATCGTTTGACAAGTTGTGCTCTTGATGGCCTTCACTTTCCACCCCACTCAATTCTATTAATCTATGCATTCTACCTGGTTACAGAAGGTCGCCTTCGATTGTAGGCTTGGGGCGCATATTTCTAGCTGCTGGCCGCTGGCTGTTGGTTGCTTGGTCGTCTGGCTTTGTCTGCATTTTGTCAATGTTGGCCCAAACCATTTGACTTTTGGGGGCTGGCACATAAATTTCCATACCAAACAAGTGGCTGTAAGATTTAGTGGAAGTAGGTTGGCTTAGCATGACATCGGAAAGGACTGTGCTTGACTGAGTTATTGTAGAAAGATTTATGGCTAAAGAAACCTTTACATGGATGTATGCATTGTCATTCTCACTTGTGGTGCGAAACGACAAGGGCTGGTGGCCTCGCCCACACGTAGAAATATTTGGACAAAAATGCTGTCATTATATTATAGTTTCTCAATCGAATATAGGGTGTTTTTATGCTGATATGCTTCCTAAAGACATTTAGTATTTCTAATTAAGTTAAAATTAGCATCTGTATGCATTTCAAAACAATTTCGCAAGCACAAGCAATAGAGATTTTTGTACGGCATTTCCTTTGTGTCCTGCCAAGAAAAATAGAAACAATGAAATTTGCATTCCGCGTACACAATGTAAAAAGATAACAAACAAAATAAATGCCAAAGGACAATGGCGATGTACAATAGAAAAAGTAAAAAGTTGACCAGCAAGTTTTATTGAATTTCTTAAAGTGGGGAATCACGTCGGCCGCATTCCATGTCGCTTGCATAGCTTGCATTAGTTCAACGTGGCGTATACGCAATATTTCAGCATATATCAATGCCTTCCATATCCATAACCGAGCAAGGGCAACATCTGTACCAAACTACTAGCTGTCCGGGCACAATTGTTTCTATGGCTCGCTACACTTTGTGTGTTGAAACAAAATGCTATTACACATATGACACTAAATACACTCTTTCTATCACAAAGATAGACACACACTCACACACATAACACATGGAACACTACATGCAGTTATTGGTGCTGAGGTTGTAGAGAAAATGGAATTTTCCATTAGATTGGCTTTACGAATCATATTGAGCCGTGTGGCGCAAAAGACAAAAAGCTGTCAGTGCCCGGATGCAGGCGCATAAATTCAATTTAGTTAGACTTTCAATGTCTGCGTGCAACAATTGTAGCGTTGACAGCAGCTAGGTTAAAAAAAAGCAGCAGCAACAACTGCTAGTCTAGCTGGAAAATTGCCAAACCCGTAACAGCAGCCGTCCTTGGTACTTCATTCGTTTGGTCAGCTTTCATTTCATATAGGAGTAGACCCACGTAGATGAGCACTGCGATTGAAGATCGAGAGGAGACATTAGTCCGGCAGCTGCAACGCCAACAGCCTTGCCAAGCCACTTTCAAGCCAAGCTGGCTGCTTGGTTAGTTGTCCCGATCCCTTGGGCGGTGGATGTCGCTCCTTAGCTTTAAGTGGCAGTATTTACGAGGCCACGGCGTTCTGTAAGCAACCTTGTACGGATTGCACGTCAGCTCATGCTATTGTCCCACATACTACGATATATGCTCACACAATTCTGTGTAGTTGTAGTGTTTCAACTGTACATATAGCCAACAGAGTCATGTCAGTTGCACATGCCACACGCTGTGTGACACTTAGCTTAACTTTTGGCATTGCCACGCATGTTGCATGCTGCGATTTTGACTTTAAGTTTAATGGTCTTTTAAGACTGGTATAACGTGACATTTCCCGATGTTGTTGCTCGTAGTTTATTGTTCTTTGGGATCTAACTGTGGCATGTTATCCTTTAGCTGCAAGGCTGATATGTCAAACGACGACGAACGACCATCGAAAACAATAGCAATTTCTTATATCGAGCTGTCTTGCGATTTGATGTTGGTATGCATATGTGGAAAATTCTTCTTCAAATTTGGTTTCTATTATGGGTATATATGGATTTAGTTTGTGATACTCAAGCATAAAATTAAAATTATTTAGCTTAAATCTTAAAATTACAGTTTCAATTCTATAGTATATATTTTCTAGGTTCACAGGTTCCTATATAGTTTTATCTAAAAAGCTAATGAATATTTTATTTGTATTTTGTATTTTTGTAGTTATTTGAAATAGGGAAATAATAGACAGTATTCACATATTCGACGGTGAATAGAATCTAAGCACTTTAACAGTTTTAAATTAAATCTGCACTTATTCTAGTTGATTTTTATTAAGCTACATATTTAAAAAAAATAGAAAAAGAAGAAACGTAGAGACTTTACCTACAAATAAGGATTGTGGATCAATAAATATTGTGAACACATTTCAAATATTCCCCCAAAAGTTGGCCATAAAAAAGCCATTGCGTCTCTATTATCCTTCTTCTCAGTAACAATGAAAGCCCAACCAAGTAAGTCTTTTTATTAATTTTGCGTTTGTATCTTCATGGTCATAGTCTGCGAACTGCAAAAGGTAAGAAAACAAACTTCTTTTAGAAACTGAAACGTTTTTCTTCAGAAAAGTTTCTTCAAAACATTTAGTTTCTATGGCATGATGAATACATTACAAAATACAAAATGTTTTGAAGAACACTGCACTCCCACCCTTTGGGTAAAAAAGTATAACGATGCATAAATATTTTTACTCGGAAACTTTGTTGTGAAGGAGCTGGCAATAAACCGTAGTAGGAATCTGTTTACAAATTCGCACTTAAGACTTTAGTTTTATGCATTAACTGCTGGCTATACTCGTAAGAAAAAGCCAGTATGTTAGCACATATGGAGAATTTTAGCGCGTCTTTTTCCTCAGTCACAGTCAAGGTTACGGTTGAGTCTCTTCAAAAGCAGAAAAAGAAGAAATATGTTCAAGCTTTTGCCCGTTTCTGTCAACAACTTTGCAGGCGCCATTTGTTTGAAAAGTTTTTTGCATTTATTGTCTTGGCAACGCCCTGCATGCGCTTTGCATCAATGTGTCAACAGACCTGCCTTTCAGTTAATACCACACTGTGCTAGAGGGAAGAAGAGCAGAAGGGCAGAAGAAGGCCAACTGCAGCGTTTGAGGCATAGAATGTGCTTTGAAATTTAACGTTACTGAGCGAAGTTTGTTGCAACTTACATGCTGGGAAAGGCAACAGCAATTAGGGTGCGGATGGAGAAGGCTTGGCTTAATATAAGTCTTGAGAACATTTTTAATTTCCGTAGGGAAATTGAAAAGCTCAAAAAAACTATCAGACTATCTTTCCAAGAGCTAGACATGATTCCTTTATCAGAGGATTGTAACTGCCACGTTTCAAATGTGAGTTTGACTTTGTTTCCTTTTTCGTATAATGTTTGCATCCTTGCAAAAATAACTTGACATCTATTTGAGCGCCGCGCTGTGTCAAATCACAATTCTCATTTGCAATGCAACTTTGAAAATTTTATCAGTTGCGGTTGTGTTTGCGATACGTGTACCTATCTACTTGCACTTGTACTATATGTATCAGTTTTGAGCTGGCGAGTAGGCAGCAGACAAGGGGCATGTATTTTCGTTTTTGTATTCTTTTCAAAAAACAACTTGTTGTCAAAACACTCATAGATGTTCTTCTTTTGTCTGTATTTGGCGCATCCATGGGAGCCTTCTGCCTCCGCTCATTTGGTATGCAGCGCATTGTGTTTGTATGAAAATTGTATGGATACAACATTCTAGGAGAAGGAGAAGGAGTCTAGGAGGGGGACTGCAAAATCAAAACCAGAGATTTTCCCATGACACATAAGATAATTTTTGTGGTATTTCTTCCCTCTGCATTTTCGACTTTTTAATATGCATACAGTGTTCCGTCTCCTTACTTCAATATTTGTGGATTTTTCAATCAATAAGATTGCTTGTGAGCCTTGCGGGGGTTTGCCAATAGTGGGTGTCTTTTTATGTAACCTTTTCAATGCACTTGATTAAGCTAATAAATATTTTTTAGAACACAATTTTAAAGCGTGTAAGAATTTCTTCTTCATTTTATTTGCCAACATTTGTTAGTGGCAAGGTGAGTTCTGTAAAGTAAAGCCATACTAGGATTGGGTCCATGTTGAAGGAGAACAACTTTTATTTTTAGAAAATTAAACAGCAGCTATAAGTTAGAGAATTCGTTTCAGTTAGCCTAACATTGCTCTTTAGTATTTTATTGCTCTCGAATAAAGGATATCTCAACAACGCTATTTGAAGCAATTTTATCATCTAGGGATTATTGTAAGCATTTCGCGTATAATAGAGTTCAATACAAGAAAAATTGATGAAATCTCAAGGTAATAGTATAAGTTATATGAAATAATAATGAAATAAAATCCATTATATTATAATGAGCAGTTTATATGCATGCGATTGTCAATAACAGATAAATCAAATGCAGCCAACTCGTGCATTTCCCCCATTTATTACGACCATGCAAAGCGTAGATATATAACTTGCTGTAGATTTAGTTAAGGATAACTTATTTCCTAATTAAACACTGCAATATTATCAAAGCTTTTTCAATAAATTTAGTTTCAACTTTTAATTAGAGATTGATGCCGAGAGGAAACTATGGATTTGCGGGCTTGTTGTGCGCACTCGTAATTGAAGTTCAATTTAAGTTTCAAATAATGTCATTCATTTGGCAGCCACAATTTAATTTACTTAGCCTTTATTTGCTCGGTGCATTACTCAATCAAATGTCGTTTGCCGTTGCCGTTTGCTGTTGCTGTTGCTGTTGCTCTTCTCTAGTCGAAAACTTTGTTGCAAATTAATGCGAGTTAATTGTTTTTGGGTTTGCGTCGCAAACTTTTCGGTTTACATTTCTATGTGCGAGCCGAGAGGCAGGAAGAAGGCCCCAAACAGTATAATGCTTTAAATGGCAGGACTTGGTGGCTGTTCCGTGGCAGCTCTAAATGAATTTTTGTGTCTTAATGAAATTTTCCACGCCTCCTGTTTGTGAGCTGCCAACTTAAGGCATTATGCAGTCATAGTTCTCTCCGGGTTTACTTTGTTCAACTTGGACTTACCGTGTCTTGAAAGAGTTCGGTCTGGCTGTGTCACTTGAATGATTGAAGATTTCATTTTATGACTGTTGCTGCTGCTTGGCAAATAGGCTGGCTCAGTAATCTGCGCTACATCTTGCTACAATTTATCAACTCACAAGGCTGTGGGCTGTTGCGCCTCTTAGAGAGGAAGTAGTTGTTTTTGGTTTTCTGTAGACGCAGTGTAAAAACTTTGCCATTTTGTTTTTGGCACGCACATAAAATTTCTAATTTAATCAACTTTAAGTTTGTTTCTCTTCAAGTGAGTGTTTGTGCGTTTCTCCTTCTTTTTTTCAAGCAATGAAAAAGTTTAAGGACCAATGCTGACCCTCACGACTCATTAACAAATTGTGGTCAGGCCTTAAAGCCATAATTCACAGCTACTTGTAGCGTACTTAAGGGACGGCAGCAACTATAAAATGCTTCACTCAGACAAGTCTTTAAATATTCATAAGAATGTTTGTCATCTGTGTGCATAGTCAAAATTTTAGTTTCGTAATCGAATGCCATGAAAAGCTCATCAAAAATGATTGATGAGCATATTTTTTGTGGCTCTGCATGTGGCTTATAGAAATTCAATAGGGCTCTGTGGTTGCTGACTGCTGGCTGTTGGCTCCTGGATGCTGGGTGCTGGCTGCTGGCTGTTGGCTGCTGGCTCCCGACTGTTGACTGCCAAGGAACCCACAATGAAGTGTGCCAAAAATCATTAAAAGTATGTGAGGATGGATGCGGTGAGTCGGTTACTCGATGAGCTGAGTTTGGCTGCGTCACTCTCGTGCTTCACTTGCAGCTGGTAGTTGGCTGAGGGCTCTGAGGTTTATTTTGCGCAAACTTTCCCGGCACGGTGTGAAGGAGTTGCAAAGTTATTTAGTTGTTGGTGTTGCCAATAAAAGGAAATGAAATAACATCATTAAATTGCTGGCATAAACGAGCACGAGTAGCCAGAAGGAACAGTAACAAAAACAAACACAAAAGCAAAAACAAAAACAACAACAACAAAGCAACAAATATCAAATTATGAAAGTGTCAGCGCGCACAGCGCCAATGTCACTGAAATTTAAGACAAAGGACTAACTTGGTATGTCCTGTAAAGGGACGACGATCTCATGCGGGCCGGGATTTATTTGCAGGATGGCGCGAAGCCTTTATCACCCAGCTAATTACATTGGGTCGACCGGGCACCGCGACCCTGGTCGCCTTTCAATGCCATCATTGTTGACGAATACACGAATGAATGAATGTTACATGATATTTTAAGGTCGCACTCTTCATTATTTATGTGTAAATTGCAAAATTACATAATTGGGCCGCATTTCAAAAGGCCATTAAAACGGCGATCGAAATCCAGATTTTGCCCATGAATCACATTTTATAAATAGGTGCGAACACTTAAATAAATATTAAAAAATTGTAATAATGAAATAATCACTAAGTACGATTAAATATGACACCCTCCTACAGTTTTGGGCGTTAAAAAAATGAAATAAACTCGTGATGTTTCCGACATTTCCGGATGTGTCTCAATGGTTTTCTCTCGTCATGTTGATAATGTATACTTTATTGGGTCAGAGATGTTACATACTTTTCGCAAACGTATTAAGTCCTATTTACCATATCGAGTACAGGGTATAAAAATACAACCTTTGGTTATAATTTTATTTTTTGACCATTTTATAATAATTGTGCGATCAAACATAAGTTATAAGAACTTATAGTTTTAAATTTTAATTTAGTTGACCGTAATTGGATTAATCGGTGTTTTAATGAATTTAAAAATTTCACATTTCTGATTTCCCAGTTATATTCTGTGCCTACGACAAATAAATCATCACCAAAGTTATAAGAGATTATGTTACTGTTGTTGTTGATGTATTTCATAGAAGCAGTTTGTGTGTTTATTCGACCTCTTTTAAAATATGATGTTTTTCGAAAGTAGACATAAAATAATAAAATAAATAAATTTGATTTCTGGGATGATAATCGATCCGTGTTAATGTACTTAGAATATCTCGCTGGAAAGGCATCTAGGCTTTATTCATTAACACCTGTTTAAAAATGAAATTCATGAATATATGGTATATATTCCAGACTGATAGAGTCAGTCAGCAATGCAAACAGACATTTTGTTAGTGACAGTATCACAGAAGTTTCTCACCTCACAATAGGTTTATTAAATTGATCAACTCTTGTTACTTTTAACTAACTAACATTCAAATTAACACAAGCAGTACGAATATACTCAATTTATTTTAATCGCCTAAATATAAAAACAATTAAAATAAGCAAAAAATTGAAACAATTTCTATATAACCTCTTAACCGGACACTCGCCTTGACCGGACAAAATTTGGTCGACGGTGAGTGTCCGGGCAAGAGAAGTTTCACTGTATTCTCTCTTGCCTGTGATTGTAGAGTACACGTAATTTATTTTAAAACTTATATGCAAATACGAGTATTTGAAATATAAGTAAGGTATTAACTATCATACTAATAGCTACTGAAATAGCTTCCGGTAAGATAATTTTAGATGTAGTTTAATTACTTTTATTGCATTTGTTGTGCATATATTTATAGCAAAACATCAGCCACAAATATGTACATAATACACATGCATGCAGAATCCTTTTTGCCGATGATGGTAGAGTAGATGTAATCTCCTTTATAGCCTGCACATCATTATTCAAATATTTGAAATACCAGTAAGGTATTAGAGTCCGTGAAATAGCGTCTGGTTAGATAATTAAATTATTTATAAATAGCTACCCCCATACACTCGTATTTGTGCATGCACAATTCCACATGCTCAGTTGTTGGCCTTAGGAGAACACGTGTAGCAGAATAAAATAAAATGTTGTGTTTCTTTATTTTTTTCTGTGGCAAGTTAAGGTTTAAACTCTGCCCTCTGCACAGATTTGCCTGCCGTCTGTACCTCGGTCTGACAGTTTTATGACAACAGCCGTGCCAGTTCAAGAAGCCTGAGTGCCCAGCCCCTGCCTGGTGGTTTACGGCTTCAGTTTCTCCTTTTCGTATCGTTTATATTTTGTTTTCTTTTTTGTTATATTTTTTTTTTACTTTTTCAACAAGTGAAAACTTAAAGCGAACGGGCGCCATGTGTTTTGTGATTTGGGTAGCTTGACCTCTGCTGCTGGTTCTCAAACAAACTACGGTCAGTGACCATTTATTGTAGCTGTTTGTTTTATAAGTTACAAATATTTATGCAAATGATAACAAGTATTGTGTCGCACACAATAACAATCCAAAACACAACCACGCCACTTTAAAGTGTCAGCTTAAAGCGCTTTAAGCCAGATGCCTAATATGTTTGCCTTCTAAAGGGCTTAAGCTATTCAATTATCCAAGAGCAGTAGTATATGAAGAAATTGAAATACAAATTAAACAACAACATATGTACTTATATGTATGTAGTTATATGTATATGCACTTTGATGCACACAGAATAAAATGAAGTTGTCCTTTTAATTCGACTACCAATTACGAAACTCTTTTTAAAGACGTCAATTGCAAACTCAGCGCTCCTCCACGCTTCTCATGCACGGCACCCAATCGAACTTACCAAGAGGTATTCAGAAAATCATGCCACTCGAATGCTTTAATCGTATAATACTTATAATATTAAACAGTTCTTTTTCAACTTCAAAGTAAACATGTACTGTACAGTTTTTTTAAGGCTTTTCCAGGCATGTTTTGTACCTGATGTGGTTTTGTTTATATTTTTAGACCTTTGCTACTCTTTTAACTTTACTTCCCAACAAAATTGGGATTTTAATTTTTTTAAGTAGGGAATAGATTTCTATTTAAATCTCAAAAGGTTCTTATGCTTTTTTTTTCATCAGTGTACGAGTTCACATGTTTCGGTATTTGTTTACATTGCGAGGAACTCGCAGTTTCAGATACTTACGTCATCGTTGGAATGCGCATTCCTGCGAGTGGCAAAACGAATTGCATGGCCTCCTTCCGTACCCCTTTTCCTTTGCCATTTTATTTGCACAAATTGCATATTTCGCAGCACTTTGAAAGTTAATAAAGTTATTCTTGGGCTGTATGTGTGTGCAATCAAGTGAGTGGAGCGACTGCTTCATTTTCGAGTGTTGTGCAAAAAGATACAGTCCGCGACTTAACGGCATGAATTATTTGGTTTGGCAAATTGTTGCTGTTGCTCCTTTATAGTTTCGCTGCCGAGAGTTTATTTATTTTATTTGCGCTATAAAAATATTGTCATCACAGTGCCGGGATTTCATATCAATGCACAAAGTTGAATAAATATGTTGTTTGATATAAAGTTAAAAAATTAAACTGGGAGAATTGTTCGCAGATTGATTTTTTAATATATTGTAATAACATACGTACTTTTTATTATGAGTTTTTATTAATTATTTATTAACTTTTATGACACTCAATCTTAAAACTTGAACTTATACTGATTTCTTACATTTTACTTAAAATGAACTTAGCTAAGGCCTCGTAGCTGCGCTGCCAGAGACGCCGGCAGCGGAGCGGCCGCATTATGTATTTTACTTATGTATTTGTACTCAGCGCTGTTGGCAGCGAGAGCGCGAGGGAGAATGTTATGTGCACTTGAGGTGGCTGACACTAGTTGCACTGACGCTGCACTTATGTCGCCCAATGCATGTGCGATCATATTACATCGCGTCCGAATTATGCTTGGCTTTTTGAATTAATTTATTCACTGCAATAAAGTGTTACAGTGTATGTTCTTAAGAGTGCACTGCGTACAGTGTGTACTCCTTATGTATGCACACTACATCTCCCTCCTTTTGAAAAATAACGTAATATTATGAAGTTATTTTCTAAATTATTTATCTATTAATTTCATGTATATCTAGTTATGAAATATGTTTATATCTTTATGATTCGTTTCCTATTAATCTATTTGTTTTGTTTGTTTAATAATGTTTTTAAAAGGGAAAATTGATATATGTATGTATATACTTATTTGTATGTATAAATTTTGTTTTTTTTTTTTTTATCTTATTTTTATTTTATTTTATTTTTTTTTTTTTTTATATGTATATGTATATATATATATATTTTTTTTCTATTATTATTTTTTTTTCGATGGAATCATAGAAAATTGATGTATATTTTTTTTTTGTATTTATTGATATTTATATATATGTATTTATGCTTGTGTATGGCCATACTTCAAGTTACGAATTAAAAATCTTTAACCTATCCTTATGTACTGTTTGTTTTTTGTCTTTATTATTTGATATTATTATGTTATTATTTTCTTCTACTTTTTCTACCTTATATGGTCCTGTATATTTAAAATCTAGCTTGTGACCTGTTTCATTTTTCAATAGAACCTGGTCTCCTATTTTTAACTTCAGATCTAAACTATTCTTGTCATAACTAATTTTCTGTTTATGTTTATTTGACTCTAGCATTAATCTTGCTCTTTTCAAAGCTTGTTCTATCCTAAACTTAGATTCCTTAGCATAATCTTCTATATTGTAAAGTGGTTCTATTCTATCTATGCTATTGAAATACTCTGGTAAATTTGAGGTTCTACCAAAAACTAGCTCATATGGACAGTAATCATGTGCCATTGAGGGTGTAGTATTAAAAGAATATACGAAGTACTGTAACCACACATCCCAATCTGATTTGTCGACTGAGATGTATGACCTGATGAACTCATTAAATGTTCTGTGGCTTCGCTCCACGGTTCCTACAGTCTGGTGATGATGTGCAGTAGATGTTATGTTTTTAATATTTAGATTTTTACATAAATCTTCAATTATTGAATTCTTATACTCTGTTCCCATGTCCGTAATGAACGTCTTCATTGGACCGTACTTCAGAATAAAATGTTCAAATATAGCCTTGGCTACTGTCTTTGCACTTTTGTTCTCTATTGGTATGGCTACAAGATATTTTGTTAAATCGCAGATTAAAGTTACTGCGTATTCATTTCCTTTTTCTGACCTAGGTAGTGGACCGATCGTATCCACAATTACCCTATCGAAAGCCTTTATTGGCGTATCTGTTATTATCAATGGGGCTCTGGTATGTTTAGTCGATTTCGACTTTTGGCATTTTCGACATTTTTTTATATAATTTGTAATGTCTCTTGTTATATTTTTCCAGTAATAATGCCTTTTTATTTTTGCCATTGTTCTTGCTATACCCGTATGGCCTCCTTGTATTGGATCGTCATGGAATGTAAACAGTATTGCTTCTTTTTCTTTTTCTTTATTTATTTGGGTCACCGGCTTGAGTAGCGCTACTCTTAATGATTTCAATATTTTATTGCCCATTTCTTTAAAAGATTCTATTGAAGTTGTTTCAAAAATCTTTTCGCTCGGTGCCACTTTGAGTCGGCTGATATTAAGCACACCGGCTTGCCTTTCAAGCCTTTGGAAGAACTGACCTAAGTCGAGAATTCCATTGGAGTACATATCGCTAACATCAATTCTTGCTATGACTTTTTTTCCATGCTTTAGTAAACATGTTGAATCTGTCGTACGCAAGGTCACTACTTTTCGTACCTCGTCATTTATAATGACTTCGTATACGTTGGGCTTTGAAGCTTTATTTTTAGTTTGCTTATGCAAATCTACTTTGTCTTTTATTAGCTTCTCGACTTGCTTGTCTACCTCTTCTTTTTGGCTATGTGGAATTCTATAGTTCTTAATATAAACTGGTTCATCATCTTTCATTCTTATCTTTTGTTTGTAGAAATTATTGGTTGATATCGATTCGGTTTCTATTCCGAATACGTCAATGTACTTGGTGCATATCTCCGTAAGAGCGTGTTCGAACTGTGGTGGGAAATTTTTACTTAGTTTGTCCAAGACCTCAATGTGACTGCTGTTCATATTTGTTTCTATTATTTCATAATCACTCAATGGTTCAAAATTTACTTCGTTTAACTGAATGATTGCATTTTTATCTGTGGTATTCAAAATTCGGACAAAAATATTTTTAGAGTCTGCAATGGAGTTCCCAATGTATACTCCGTTTTGAATTTCTTGATTTGGTATGAATATATACTTGCTTGTAGTATTTATGGAAATTTTTCGGACGACTTCGGATCTTGCTGGCAAAATTGTGTAACTATTTTGAAGTGTATGATGTATTGGGATTTTTATTGAGTGATCAATATTATTAGGTCTCAGTATGAGCCAATCACTCTCCTGATTTAAGTCTATTTGACAATTATATTTCTTCATAAAATCTATACCTATTATTCCATTACATGGAAGCGGAAAGTCTGAATCTACTATATGAAAGTCATGAGGGATGGCATAGCATGTTGATAGGAGTTCTATCATTGCCGATCCTTTGGAATTGGTTGTTCCCTCACCTATACCGGACAATTGAGTAATATTATTATAATTGACGTTATCAAACGAGTCCGTATCTTCCTTTATTAAAGACACATCTGCACCTGTATCAACCAACAATGTGTACAACTTATGTGTTGCTTCATTTTTTAGTGTAACATAAAGATTGAAATTAAGGTTTATTGCGTGAACCGTTTGTTCCACAGTTTTCTTTATCCCAAGGGTTTTTACTGGTTTTCCGACGTGGTTTGCACCAGTCGGACTTGGTTATAATTGCTGTTATTTCGTTGGTAGCCATTCTGGTAGTTTCTACCACCACGATGGTTATCTCCACCGCGATAGTTATTTCCACCGCGATAGTTATTTCCACCGCGATAGTTATTTCCACCACGATAGCTATTTCCAACGCGATGGTTATTATTACCTCTGGCTCTATGATTATTACTGAAGCGTCTGTCTATTTGCTGGTTTTTATAATACAAAATTGTATCTGTTCGTCCAGTTGCATCGGTACAACTATTGACAAACTTGGAGACAGCCTCATTCATATTGTTGAATTGGCCGGCCTCCATTACCAGCTTTACCCTGTCAATGTTACAATTCTTCATCATTGATTTTACAGCATGTTGCGTACTGTATTTAGCGGCTATCTCCAATGAAAGTCCATCGTTTATGTATGCACTCTCTAGAGACTTTGTCAGTTTTTCTACCTCTTGGGTATACTGATTAGCCGTCTTGCTCTTCTGTTGAAGGTTCATCAGTTTGGCTGTAATAACCTCAACTGAGTCACCTTTTACAGTGGCAGAAAGTTTGCAAACAATTTCAGCAATTGAGTTCTCAGTGCTAATTAAATTGCGTGCGTTGCCTTTGAGCTTTGTTTTTATTAATTGGACTGCCGTTGACTCGTGTGTCTCTTTAATTGAGTCCACCAACTGCAACGCGTCCAAGAAGCTTCTCAAATTTTCGGCTTTGCCATCAAACTCCGGTATCAGAGATGACGCCGTTTTTAAGAATTGTATCTGTGTCTGCGACATTTTTCGCAACTGCGGGCTGTTTACTATTGCGTTGAGGCTGTCAGCCGGTTCGCTTCTTGCGGGGCTGTTATTGGGAGTAAGTCCGCTTTTGGAATCTTGTTCCGAAATTATGCTGACATATGCCGTATTTGGCGATTTTGACCTGGGACTTATAGACATTACTTCATCTTCGTCCACAGCTATATATGTCGCCACGCTACTTATGACATTTGGCAAGTGTATATCCAAGCCATGTCTTTCTCTAACAGCGAGCAGCTGTTCTCTTAGACGTTTGACAACGTCTGAAGCCTGAGTCCAATGGAGATCCGTGAGCCTAGGTTTGTTTTCTAGGAATATCTCTCGGATCTCGTTATAATAATGCACCAATTTGATGGTGTGCTTATTCAATGTACCAATCTGTATTGGCCTATTTTGAGTGAGGCTTTTGTATGATTTATCAAATTCAGCTCTCAGCTCTTGCACTCTCCCGCATATAGCATTCCAGTCCATGTATTATGGATAATTTTGATGCTCAGCAAGATTTTTTTTCATTGGACTCCTAGGTAATTAAGTTGAACACCCTTTCTTTTTTTTTACTTTTAATTTTTATGTTTTATTTATTATTTATTAATTTTTATTTATTTATGTTTCTTCTATTCTATTCCTATATTTCATAATTATTATTTACTGTTTAAATCTATTGTCCTGGTCATCTACCCATTGTGCATAGTGGTTGGTTCTACCTAGGTGTGGATTTCTTTCCACTCTTGGGCATACCTGATATTATAATTTTACATTGGTGAAAAATGTCCTTTTTTTATTTATATTTATTTATTAATAATTTTTTTTTGCTGCTGGCAGTAATCGCTGTATATTTTTTTTTATATTTTATCTAAGTCATTTGCCTTACTCAGAATTCTTTTTTTTAGGCATTTATTGTGTAGCTTATACAGCTTAAAAAACAAATTCGCACTCATTAACACAACGATTACTACCAACAGGATATTTATCATTTCTACATCTACTTTCTGTGATTCCACCTTATTGACAATTCCTGCAGTGGAATCTACTACCTTAGTGTCTATCAAACCCATTTTGGGTATATTACTTATTTTATCGGTAACTATGCCACTTTTATATGGCTTATATATTTCTATCTGATCTATCTTACTTATACTATTGCTCCTCATTCATACTATTAAAAGATTGACAATTTTCCTGCCTATTTGTTCGTACAGCTTTACGGGCTGTACTTCTAATCGGGCAGAAAAGGTTCCGCTCAATTTTACAATTTTCCTTATTAATTATTTTACAATTTTCTTATTGGCTATTTTTTTACAATTTTTCTTACATATATATATTTTAACTTAAATATGCATTACAAATTTTGCATTATAAGTTTTTATCTTTGCTTAATCATTAAATTTTCCTCTGGTGTCCCTTTTTGGGATTGTCGTCTTGTGGCGTCCGCATCAGCTGGACGTCGCCGGTGTGGCACGCTGATGCTCCCTCGTTGTCGCTGGTGGTGGTTTGCCTCCCGCACTTGTCGCTATTTGATGTGGTGTATTCCCGCATCAGCTGGGCGTCGCCGGTGTGGCACGCTGATGCTCCCTCGTTGGTGCAAGGGGCGGCCTGCCTCCCGCACTTACAGTTGTCGTCGGCGTTTTTCCAGCGATGGTGCAAAAGGCGGTCCTATGCCTTTCACACTTACTGCTCCTAATTGCGTATCGTGCAGTGGCGGCACGTGTACTCGCAGTGTGGGGTGTGCAATGGTCCCTCGCAGTCCGTTGGGCAGCTTTTTGCGTTCCTTGGCAGTTGCTTGGGTGAAGGCGGTAAAATTATTTCACGTTTATTTATATTTTCAATACGAGTGGAGCGAGTTGCGGAGTCGGGTTTCGCATTTTTGCTTATTGACTTTAAATAGTCAAGTTCTGCCTGCAATTTTTGGGCCGTTGTCCACGCGGGTGGTGTTGCAGTTGAGAATAAAAGCCACTTTAAATGTGCTATTCTCTTATTAATTTTATTGTGCACACCTCCGCGTTTACCCATCACTCGCGCACTCTACTCACTCAGTATTTTTATTGTGTTGATGTCCATGCCAAGCTCCGTCTTCCGAATTTTAAAGTTGTCCTCCTGCCGTTATTATGGTCGTTTTTATGGTATATCAGCTCCTCTGTCCTTGGTCCTCCAGGACCACTATCACGGTCCTATGTAGGACACTGTCATGGTCGCCATGTAATAACATACGTACTTTTTATTATGAGTTTTTATTAATTATTTATTAACTTTTATGACACTCAATCTTAAAACTTGAACTTATACTGATTTCTTACATTTTACTTAAAATGAACTTAGCTAAGGCCTCGTAGCTGCGCTGCCAGAGACACCGGCAGCGGAGCGGCCGCATTATGTATTTTACTTATGTATTTGTACTCAGCGCTGTTGGCAGCGAGAGCGCGAGGGAGAATGTTATGTGCACTTGAGGTGGCTGACACTAGTTGCACTGACGCTGCACTTATGTCGCCCAATGCATGTGCGATCATATTACATCGCGTCCGAATTATGCTTGGCTTTTTGAATTAATTTATTCACTGCAATAAAGTGTTACAGTGTATGTTCTTAAGAGTGCACTGCGTACAGTGTGTACTCCTTATGTATGCACACTACAATATATAAAAAAGCATTTTATTTTAATATCTATTTAATATCTGTTGCCTTACCAATAAGCTCTTCAATGATCCCTGTTAGAATTGTTTTTTGCTCAAAACGTCTGCACGCAGTAGAGCTTTAAGTAAATATCATCATCAGGTGAAGAATTAGTTTTCGGATGGTGGAGTGTTCTAACATTTCTTTCAGTTTTCTGTATGCATGTGTACAGGACATTTTCTGCTCATTTTAATTCGCGTTCAAGGTTCCATTTAGCTTTGATTCAGAAGTTCTTACCTGAAAACTTGAAACATTCATTGACAAAGGTTGCCATGAGATATACTTGCCTAAGTTAGCTGCATACTAATTGTAATTGGCTGCATACACATAAGAAAACTTCTCTACCAAGCACCACCGAAACCAACAGGCTTCTATAATGCAGACAACGTCAAGACAATTAACAACTTTCTATATAAGTACGAGTATATGCACCTTCTGAAGTAATGAGAAATTGCATACCTAATTATGTACTTTGGCTCCAAAATGTGTGCGGCCAACTTGACGCCCTCGATAAGTATCTGGCACTTGGAGTTGCGCCACCTTTTGCAAAGAGGGGCGTGTGTGTTTTATGCAGCACACCCAGTTGTATCATTAGCATTATGGCTGCCTCATTATTATGATTATTGTCAAACGAAAGTTTCGCCAGCTTTTCACTTGCCTCTCGTCCATACTAGCTACCGCTTGCTAAATAAATTTACTGCTCCAAAAAGTTTGTCGTATGTGGTAAGAGCCAGAGTGAAAAATGTTAACACCCCACCCATCATATCCATGTGGCTCTGTGACTAAGTGTAATTTAGCTTATGTTTGGCTTTATTTATTATTTTATGCACACATCCATGTACGAGTGTCTAGCTTTGTGTATTTTTGGTTGCAATGTGGCCAACATGCTGACGAAATCTTGCAACATTGTGTACGATTCCTGTGCCATATTTGATTATTAATTTGCGTAAATTGTTTAGTCAAAAATGTGGGCTTAATTAAATGAAATTATGGTTGTTGAAGACTTCGAGCTTCTTTTTACTTTTTACAGGACGTATATTTTTTTAAAGTTTTTTGAGTAACTATATTTTTGGAGAGTAAACTATTTAAGTGATTTTCAATTGAAAATAGTAATAGTAAATTAATTTATAAAATAATTTAATATTGACTCTTCACGATCCTTGATTGGCTTCAATTAAATAGGATAAGTTTTAGATTGTGATAAAAAGTTGGATTTAGTGCAGCAATTAATAACGATTTCTTAATTAATATATACTTTCCTTAAAGGTGATTGAATTTTCACTGCCCTTAAGACAATCTGCATTCAGACTTTCGGTAGTCTAGATATGGGTACGTGTTATATTCTAAATCTTTCTTGATCATCTTATATTAATGTACTTATCAGGATTATGGGAATCGCCCTTGCCTTGTTACATCTAAGAGTAGACATGGTAGTTGGTTAAAATCGTGGGAGTAGTAACGAAGTAAACGGTTTAGCTTCAAAGTAAATCAACACATTTAGCGATGAAATGCCATGCTCGTCGCATCGAAATGTCACCCACTTCACGACTGAATCTATCACTGAGTGGGCGTTAAATGACACACATGTCTATATGTACACATATCCATGTAGTGGCAGACAAGAGACACACAAATACATATATGTGCAGGAACTGACAGCGCAGCATGCAATTTATTTATAGCATACTTTTGTGCGCCTGTCCCATGCTGGTAACGTCACTCAATTACATCTAACCACAAAGCACCTGCGTGTGGTGCAAGCGCCAACGCACACACATGCTCACGCAGATGCGAGGTCATATAGCATTGTTGCCATTGATGGTCCAGACTGCCTATGTTCAGGTGTCTGTCGGTGTTTGAGTTGCGTCTCGGCCAGAAGTCGGCGCCGAGCCTCGCCTCGCTTGTCAACAACGTAATTATGCTGTCAACAAAAAGCACAGCATTCGCCAAAGTGAACAATGAACAGCCAAGATGGACAAGCGAGCAACTTCGCAGCTCATCATCAGCTGTCCTGTTCGTCCTGTTGCTGTTGGTGTCTTATTTAGTGCCCTTGCTTGGAATAAAAAAGTATTTAACTCTGCGCACGTCGCCCGTTGTCAGTTTTCCGTCCACAGTACTTGCTCTTTTGATCGTTGGTGGTTGTCGGTTGTCTGGCGTTTGTCCATTGGCACGGCCTGTGTTAATATTTATTTAATGTTTATTGGCACGCACAACTCACACCGGCTACCTGCTTGATTGTGCCTTAAGTGTTTAACCACGTTTTTTATTCAATTTTCAGACAACAGTTCAGCAGCTTTTGAAACAAGTTGTTAGGACCGTTACGTTTTGCTTTCCGTTTTCGAGGGCGGCTCCCAAGGACACAAAGGCAATTTGCTTAGCACACAAACACTTGGAGCCTGTTACACTCTACATTAATAGTATTGTTAACAAATCGCTCAGCGGACAGGCAAAAAACTTGTCAAAAGCTAAGTAAAGTACGAGCATAAGTTCTGGGAGTTCTTGACCCAGAAGGGAAATGTGAGCTTTTGAATTTCTCCTTAAGTTTGTTGTTTTGTCAAGAAGTAGAAATTCATACTGCATGCTCAAATACACTTTTGTATGCTATCAAGAATATCACTAAAAGGATGCGAAAAATAATAAGTAATTGCTGAATAAACAATTGCTAAACTAAAACAAAGAACCATGTGACATCTGCGCAGCTAGATAACTTTTAAGTAATTAATAAATGCAATTTCTTTTTTTTAATAGAACACAACATTGCAGTTTCAAAAACTTAGCAAAAGTGCACTTTTCACCTAAGTGAAAACTTATAGCAAAGTAGAGCGTGTTCTTGAATTCGCGGAAGTTACATTTGTGCACAAGTATGCACAGTTCTGGAATTGAAAAGCAAAGAAATGTAATTTGTAATTTTATAATTTCATTAGGCTGTTTATGAGTTAATGAACACTTGTTAAACATTGAAAAGTCATTGTGACAATATTTTTTGCTGTTGAAATTGTAGTGCAGTTTATAAAATGTCACTCAAATTAGCTGTCATCCACCGTAGTGGGACATTAATCTCAATAGCCTTGCCAATTGTAATAAATTTTCAGCGACACTTGCCTACAAATAAATAAACACAAACATATTAAGAAAATAGCTCGCATCAAGCAACACATTTGATTTATATCTTCAGGCAGTTGCCAAAAACTACACGAGAAAGTTAAAATGGTTAGATGGTTGCTGGCATAAAACTTCTGGCAAGTCACCAGAACGTCCTTGTTTTCATTGTTGTCTGCACCACACGCGCAATAAGTCGTGTATCTCATCAATTATGTGTGTTGGCGGCTAGAGGAGGAAACAGTGCCCATATCTCTCATTAAATTTAACTGGGAAGAGCACCTCCATGGGAGTAACTTTAAGAAAGTTGCATACACATAGGTAAACAAATTTAAGCTGCTGTGCAAGTCAATGTAGCGCTCAAAGCCCAAATTCCCTGGGTATTGAAAGTTTAGGGCCTCGGGCGAATTAAAGAACGCTGCTAGTCCCAGAACCCTAACATGCGTGCAATTAGAGCTGTCAATGCGCTGTTCATATTAACAGTAATCTGTTGGGCTAACAGTTGCCCTGCTAACAGCCGTCTGTTAAAATATCCCAAAACAACAGTCAACAACAGACAGCATCCCGAATCACCTTTTTGGTCAGACTTCATTTGTCAGTTTCGAACGCGTTCTCAAGACGAACGGAGCGTTGTGGATAAAATGAGCCGTTTGCTCATATCGGTTGCCCATTGTGTTTGATGTGAGACCATTTAGTGTTTGAAACGAGCCGTTGCGCCCATAAATTTATCGTAAACGAATAAATAGCCATCGTGATGGAAAAGTAATGAAAAATGTTGAAAGTGAACCAAATTGCATATAAAATAAATTGATGGTGAATTTTGATAGTAATTGAAGCGTGAATTTCAGATCCTGATTTAAGCAAAGCATTCGACAAGAATAAAGCAAGCAATAGAGTTGATCAAATAAAGTGTAAAAATATCTAAGGAAAAGCAAACAAGAATTGTTAAATGTATCACGATTTGTGCAAGTGTTTATTGTATACATAAAATAGTTTTTTTGAAAATGACAACAGTTCTTAGAAACAGTCATCCTTAAGTAATAAGTTAAATATTTTCTTTGAGAAAACTACACTAACAATGCAACTTGAGGGCTTAGGCTATCGAGCAAAATCAAATATTATTCGCAGTCAAAGCAATCGAAGCCTATTTATTGAAGACTCAGAAGAATTTACAACAAAACAAAAGTGGGATTAAGCACAAAGGAAGGAATAAAAGGTGAGCACCAAATGTTCAATTGTATAGGCTGCCATATGGAATGCATTTGTTAACAAACTCAATATGATTACAAACACACAGATATCGCACATATGTAAGATATTTTTTGGCAACTGGCTTGAGTTGTGTAAAACACTAAAATGTTCAAGGGGAACTCTTCGTAGTATACTCGTACGTACAAATCTTTTTCGCCCATCAGTGGTAGAACACGCAAACAATTTTAGGAATTTAAAATATTGTAAAGTGCGACGACACCAAAATAATTGAGTTCAAATAAACCAAATATTTATTTATTAAATTGAAATAAATTGTCGGAACTAATTGGAGTGTTTCGCGCAAATGGTAATTGAATCAAGGTAGTTTCTACGAACTAAGTCCGTTGTCGATATTAACTTTTAAAAAGTAATTGAAACATTTTTTTCCACGTTGTGCTCGCTATCTTGCTACAGTTGTTTTGATTAAATTGCAGTTCTATTAAATAATTTATAAGGTCATTGCTAGAATAAAGAGATTATATCTTTTTAAATAAATAAATAATATAAACTGAAAACAAAAATTAATACTTCCATTTTATTTATAATGCATTTATAACTAGTATTATACAACCAAAAGTAATGAACAATTAAGGCTACGTTTCCCAGCCAATACAAGATTTAATATAAATTGTAATATTGCATATTGCGGCAATATTTCTTGCATTATAAATATATAATATTTCAACAGATTCTGAAGCTAACGAAGTTTCGAAGAACTCGAAATCAAATAATAAGTTTCTTGTGGTTGGAGGTTTTTATAAAATTAAAATATTGTTGTCATCTTTTTTTTTAACTTAAATATATATATAATTAAAGATATTATCATCCTTAATGTTTCTTAGATTTAAATCTTAGAAGTACAAATTTCAATACATTCGTTAAAATAAATAATACATTTAATTGAAAATTACAGAAATAACAACTGATGAAATTGAAATAGCTTTAAATATTTCAAAAACAACTTTTTTGTATATTATTGTTATAATTTTGTATTAGAATTTTTGTTGTTAACGTAAATTTGTGGCTTGAATCTTGAACAGCCGGTACCCATCCTGTTTCCACTCCAGCTATTAAATTAAAGTAAACTCTTTATATTTTAAAGGTATTTTTCATAAAATGCTAATATGTAGTTAACCGATTTTGATAAAACTTCACATTATTGTGAATCATTGAATTTTATACAATTTTATACAAATCTCATGAGTACTAAAGATATCCTCATAGAGAAAGTATATATGGTGTGAAAAGCAATGTTTGATGGTTTATAATAACCTTTGTATGAAATGGAGAAGACTGAAGCCCTAACTTTTGTGGATTGTAGATTATGTTATGATTTATTGCTCATAATTTCCTTCGTTCGCTTCCTAGAGGTCTTTTCATTGACTTGTCCTTGACTTGTGATAAAAGCTAACAGATCATAAGTCATGGCTAACAATTGCCTTTATAGAAGTAAACTCCAGCTGATAGTCGTATTTTCTCTGCACACGTTGCTGACTATCAACAAATTGAAAGCGATTAATTCTCCTGAATTTCGGCTCTAGCACAAAAGAGCTTCGGGAGTGTTAACAAACTAGCCAGTATGCTATAAATGAACCCCGTTCCTCCGAAGCTGCGAAAAGCCAAAGAAATAAAAAATCTATAAATTAAATGAAACCCCACAATTGTAAGCGGATGGCGCAGGTCGCCTGCTGCAGTAAATCCATTTACTTGCTACACCCACGACCCCAAAATGCAACAAAGCTGATTTATGGGGAAGTTCACACCAAGGCTGCGACAAAACGACAAAGTCGCCGGCGAAAGTCTTGGTGCGAATGTGCGGCAATAACTGTTGATGGTGTTGCTGTTGTTGTTGTAGTGACAAATGCTTGCTATTGAAAAGCGAAATTAATTTGCGGAGTTTGTGCATGAAAATGTATTTATTGCTGCGAATATTGCGAGGCGCTGGCTGGCTAGCTGGGACTCGGCGTTGAAATCAATTGTACTTATAGGCCAGTCGCTGAAAATCTTTCAGCAATTTATGGCCTTGTGAAATGTAATAGTCTTGCCGCACGCGCCACACAAGTGCCAGTCGAGTATAGGGAATACATACTTGTATATTCGTTAATACTTATTTGTCATCAATTTGCAGCTGACGGCGTTGAGTGCCGGCGTCTCATTTAAGCGCCTAAGCCCAAAGCCTAAAGCCCAAAGCCCATGTAGCCCAGTAATGCTGCGAAATATGCTGATTTTGACTTATCTGCTTTTTAGCTTAACGAGTGCGTCATTTATGTGGGTCAGCTTTGAACAGCAGCCGACCATTGACAGCATGCAGCTGTGTCAGTTGGCAATCCGTTAAATTCTAGCCATGTCTTTAAGTCGCACAGCCTGGCTTCTGTTTCGGCGCTTTTATGGCTTTCTCCCAAAAGCTGTTCATTTTCACATGCATCTAATGGGAAGATTGCACGCCAAGCCCAACAGAAGTTTTTGGTCAACTTTGAACGTGCCAAGTGGAATTTAATGCAGCAGCTTAAAAAGGTAACGCCAGAAAAGTTCCCAAATATACACTCACACACTCACACACACTCACACACACTCACACACACAAACACACACACACGCACATAAGTCTGCGGTGGAAACTAGAGTCCGGGCTTAAGCTGCTCTTCCGACCTCTGGCGTAATTAAAGTAAAAAGGTAAACTGTTGTTAATAACTTTTAACTCGTTGCGGCTTTCTTCAAGTTCTGTTGCCACAAGTTCTGCGACATACAGGCGTGTGGGAACGCCGCTGGAGGATTGTTGCTTCAAACTTGAATTTATCCGCTATTTTGTGGTTCCGCAAAGTTTGTCACAAAGTTTTAGTCCGTGCTCTAATGTGTCAGCAAATAGCTATGAAATGTTTTTGAAGTTGCCTCGCACATTCGGCTTGAATTGAAATTCGTTGCAAAACATTAATGTCATTCACAAATTGACAAAATTATTGTGAAAAATGCTGTTTAGTTATGTTTTTAAGGCGATTTAAAAATGCAAAAAAAAACCATTGCAAGGTTTTAGGCGCTGACGGAGTTTAACACAATCGTGGCCTTAATGGCAAAGCAAATATGCGTATGGCAACAGAATGAATAATTTGTCTAATGCTTTATTGCGAAAATGTTTATATTTGTAATCTTTATTTTATTGTTTGACAATGATAGCTCATTGAATGGAGGCATTCAATGAATTGAAGCAACAATTCTTTGCGTATTTGGCACGTGTTTACCTCACAAATGATCTTCACAAATGATGTTCGTGCTAACAATGTCATCCATTGTCGAAGCTTTTGGTACAAGCAGACGGAAGATAAAAACTTTTCTATTTAAGCTCTTCCACTAGCAAAATAATATGCTCGTAATATTGAATTGAAACATTAACAATGGTTTCAAAAAATACTTTCCCATTCACATATACAAAATAAATTAATACAAGTATATATTTTTTAAAATGACGTGTAATATTTAAGCTGATGCGGTTTTATGTATAAAAAGAATATTAGCCAGCTACAATATACGAGTATATGTATGTACTCGTACCAAACGCAATGTTTACGGAGGAAATAGCAAAGTCGTAATAATTTATTGTTATTACTTGAGGGGGTTCTCCATTTAGTCGTAAAGTGCTGTTCCACATTTATTTCTTCAAAGTTCGACATTGAATTGAAAACACGTTCGGCCATTCAGTGTTGAAACTGTTGCTGCACACACACAAGCATTTGCCTGCTGCGTATTCACTATTTGGTCCTTGGCACTCGTCCTGAATGACGGGGGCAGCCAAATGTGCCACCTTCATCTCTTGCGAGCTACCCAAAGCCCTACTCTTTCATTACAAACTTGGCATAATTAACATGCTTTCAACGCCGCGTGCGTTACAATTATACGATTTTTGTTGCTGCTGCGCTTAAAGTATTTAAAAACGGGTCTGCATGGCTGGGAGTTTCTGAAAAAGCTTTTAAGCAGTTAATGCCAATGTAATAAAATTTAATCAGAATTCGCGCTGCCTGGTTGACTATACGGTTGCTTTTACAAAATTGTGGGATTTTTGTTGTCCTGCCATGCCTGTTATTGTAATAATGATGCTGGCCCGGCACACAATATTCATTTTGGTTGGCGCAAAGGAAGAAGCCCATGCAGGTTGAGCAGTCAATGAGGCATCACAGTTGGCGCCTTAGTGCGTCATGCATGATTGATGCTCATGGTGGCATGGCCAGAATTGAAATTTGTAGTGGCAGGTCTAATGAAATTTGCAGCAATAAGATGCAGGGGAGCGACCTTCGCTTATGAAGTGTTTTAATGCAAATTATACCCAGAACGCGCGTCCCTTTTGCTGTTCTGCAAGCAAATATAAATATTTAACTGAATAGAAACAACAATTGTGGGCGGCAGGACAACCCACATATAGTACTATAAGCCCGTTATCCGGCCAGCAGGCGGAAGCGAGCGGTTGGCCAATGTTTAAAGAAGTGGGCTTGCCTTCCCTTCCCTTTGCTTTTGCCATATTTTCATTTTCACTTTATTTTTCAGCTTTTGGGCCATTAATATATATTTTTTTCGCATCCAGCTGCGCTTTAAAGCTTCCGCCTCTGGCATTTAAGACCAACTTGTGCCAGATTAACGCGCTTTGCCGCTACAGGCGTTGCTGCTGTTTTTTTTAATGAGCTGCAAAGCGGCTTACTTGATAATAACAATTACAGAAGTGAGCATTTTTCCATTGCAATCGAAAAGCCACAGCTGCAGTTCTCGAAGCTGTAATTATTATTTAATTGTTGTAATGTTTCAATAAATACCGTGCTTTAACACGTAAGTCTTCAATTAGTACCGAATTAAAGGCACTTCAGGGGAGAAAACAAATATCGAACAATAACAAAAGCAAACAACTACATTGTGGCTTACTTAAGAACAATAAAAAATAAATAAAATTATATTTTATCCTCGCGCGGAAGTGCTCGAGGTTGGGCTATTTTATATTTGTAAAAATGTATTGGTAAGGTGCTAATCTGAATGCACGGCTTCAATGCTTTGATTAAACAAAAAAAAAAAAAAAAAAAATTATCCTATCTTTCTAGAGCTAAAGTATTCTGTATCTATGTAAAAGTCAAAAATATTTGCAAATATTTACACCTATTTCTGCATCGCAAAGTAAGCTTAAATTATAGCCGTGGACGACAGAATTAAGCGCACTGTTCACAAAACACGGCCTCAAATGATTGAAAAAGTGGAGGATATAGTTACTTCCGACAACATTTAAATTATTTATTACTCATTGATCAAAAAATGAAATATTTTATGAAATTTGTTTTTCTGAAAATATAAAATATTTATGATTTATATGATAGTTGTTAACATCTAGAATCTAGAATATACTCATATAATCAGTATTTGAGAAACCAATAAAAATGATGAGCGATAGCTGTTTAAATAGTTACTTCTCCTTTAGTTTTAAAGCTATCGCACTCCATCGGGGATGATGACCGTCGTTAAATAGCTCAAAACTACAGGATGGTGTTTTCTTAAAGATCGGATTAAATACGATTCTCTGAGTAATAGGAGTGAATAGTGCATATACTCGTATGGGCTCTAGAAACATCATTACTCTAGTTATTGAAGCTGTTAGATCTGAAGTAACAATAGTGAGATTTTTGTTCCGTCTCTTACCGATCCATCTGGAAGTTCTAGTAAAGGATACCTAAGTACCACTTATTAGCTACTGCAATTAGCCAAAGCACACCTGCTCTTAACTCAAAACAATTATTTGAATTGCAGTAAGTTATTTGTTTTTGTTGAATCCCAAAAAAGTCAACAAGCAGATATTTAAGCAATCAAATGAGAATGCGAATGGAAAGCCAACAAACCAAAATTCTTCAATTCAACAACTGGGCGAACAAGGGGAATTTTCCTTGCAATATTCAAATTTCAGCTTAGCCTGCTAACTTAGACGGCATTGCCAAAAGCTGTACGGACAGACCGCCAACACTGACTTGCATTTGCATTTGAATTTAATTGAATGAGATAGTTTTTCCCCTTTTCTTGGCTGTCTGCTTGTCTGCCTGCCCGACTCATAAAAACAATGCAAATAATGAGCAACTATTCTTAATGGGTTATTTAAGCTGAAGCATTTGGACCGTACACTTCAAGTCGTTTAGCTCTAGAACATGTCATTGCCAAGCTCGGGGTTTACTCATTAGTGGTGTTTTATAAAATAGGAAACAACGAGTCGAAATAAGAATAATAAAATATTTAATACGTAACACGCTGGCAATTTGCCTGAGCACACCTTAAAACGGGCTCTCCCTCTATGCGGAAACGCCCACAACCGCCTACTCTTAAGCGCAGGAATACCTC
Organism: Scaptodrosophila lebanonensis; assembly: GCF_003285725.1. Classification (NCBI taxonomy): domain Eukaryota; kingdom Metazoa; phylum Arthropoda; class Insecta; order Diptera; family Drosophilidae; genus Scaptodrosophila; species Scaptodrosophila lebanonensis. The sequence continues at coordinate 1,372,556 of NW_022060529.1, forward strand.
CAAAATCCGAATACGCCAGCCTTCCCTTTCTATCTTTAAACTCTGTTAGATTTTGCGTTGTTTTTGCTCCATTTGCTTCCAATTTTGTTGCTCTACTGCAGTTTTTACGTTGCATTTGTAAATGGCAAAAAAATAAAAAAACAGATATTACTGACCCATTTAAGTCAATAACAGCCCACTATTTAGAATCAAATAACCACCAGAATGCAAAAAGACCCGAGCGCAGTACAACTACGCCTTTATAGACGTCTGTTACATCCACAAGCGCGCTTCCGAAAGCATCTCCCGAGAGAACTGCGAACGTGTCACCAACCTGAAAATGAAAAGAAAGTGCAGCTCATCCCAAATAAAAATCTAAATCAGCAACTGCGCTACCTTGAAATAACCAACCTCCACTACTCTGCTGGAAAATAATTAAACAGCGCTTATGTCTAGTGCAATCGGAAATTAGTTTTTCGTGCTCCAACATCCGCTAAATGTTGTTATCGATTTAGCTAGGTACCAGTTGGTACGTTGGCTTGTGGCTTGTGGGCTAAAATATATTGCAAATAAATGAAATAAAATTTATTATGTCTATTAAGTAAATCGTAATTGGTTGTTGTTTAAGCAGCTATGTATATTGCTGATTTCATGTGAGCATAACCGATGAAATACATTCTTTAAAATATCTTTAAATAACTAAAGCTGTAGCTAAAAATATTTTTAAAGAAAAACAGTGAACTGTTTATAAGATTATTGCCCTTAACACTGTGGATACTTGGTATGGAAGTAAAATAAATTTGTCTTTCTATTGGAGAAGCCTCTACATTAAGTGTGGTTTCTGACTCACTGGCTCAAGTCGTTTCCAAAATGAACTCGCCTCGTAACGCTGCTCGGGAACAGATCAACACTTCTAGCGCTTCTTGTCCATTTGTATATAAGCACTTGGCGTAAACCAAATAAATCCTTTTACCCATCAAGTACAAACAACTTTCCATTCCATATTATTTTATATAAGATACAAATAAAATAAAATTGTAAGTTATACAGCTTGTTAAAGTTTTCAACAAATATTTATTATGTTCTTTTATGTCAAGCATTGACTGCCGACAATACAAAAGTTATAAAAAAGACATATAAGCTAGGAGAAAGGAGAAATCCAATCAAATTATAATAATATTTAATAAACGCTTCCAACTCGGAGGCCCTGTCGACTAGCTATGCCCCGATTCACAGCCAGGTGTGGTCAGCTAATAGCTCTACAAAACAAGAAGAGAAAAGAAGCAGAGAATTACTTAAAAGCTAATTTAAAAAAATATATTTAAAAAAAATAAATAAAAACAAAGGAATTTCTGACCTGGTGGGGGATAATTTATTAGCCAGTCCGGCAAGCTATGTCCCATTCATGGGCAGAGATTCCGGAAATGGTTGAGAAAAGAAGCTTGGAAAAAATGCACTTAAAAGAAAATAAAATTGAATTCGAATGAGTGCTTAAGCAAACTTTAAGTTTTGACAAGAATAAATGATTTGCTTAGTAATGCATGTTTTTGAACTTGAGAACACCTTTCGACTGTCAGTTACAGTTCCGTTTCTTCGCTTTATTATCGACTGTACTGTAAGCCAGGAAAATGAATCTGTTACCCGATTTTTTCCGACTGGGCTTTTTTTCGCGCCGTCAAGTGGAATAAAAATAAAGGCAGTGCACAAGAAGTGTGCCAACGGCCTTTTGTTTGTGTGTGAGTGTGAGTGTGTGTGCGTCCGTGTGTGTGCTTCCCAAGCATACACATGTGATTATGTGTGTTTGTATTCCCTAAGCCACTTAGTCACAATAAATTTCAACTTAGCTGGCTCTAAATGCTGTATAAGGTTATTCTTATGCATCAAGTGCTTAAATTTACATTAAATGCGTTTTGCTTATTTATGAATGTGTCCTTTGATTTATGCGTCGCCCAGAAACAAAGCGACATCACCCGCTCCCCCACCCTCCTACTTTCAGCGAAAAATGGGGGCGAAGCACTCACGCATGATTCATAACATGCTGCTCATATTTATTTGAGTTGCTTATCCTTCGCTTTGTTTGTTCCTGCCAGCCACAGATTGAATGCCTAAGCTTTTGCAGCACAAGTGGATCCGACTTATTGTGGTTGTTGTTGTTTACCTCGTACTTGTTGTTATGCATGTACATAGATGGGCGCACGGAAGGGGAGGAAAGTCGGGCAGAAACCGAGCAGAGCCCAACTGATTTGCATGCAATTATACAAGTAAGTATCTCAAGTTTCCTCATCTTGTTCATTATTTTTTTCAATCGTCCGATATTTCCGACAGAAATGTTTTGACATGACTTTTCAGAAATCTAACAGAATTGTTTCCGACTTGTAACCAAGATGTAAAATATTTTGCATGAACAAATCAGCAAACTGCATTTCTGCATGATAGGAAAAATTCTTGTATATCTCCTTACGCTTGATAGTCATCCATTATCTGAATTACGAAGAGAGAATCATGACCCCCTACTTAGATAGGATCCTGGCTACGTCCATGTCTATGCATGTATTTACAGTTAAGCACTGTTTATTTTACCAACTAGCTATTTATTGAGCTCTCAATGTTTGCGCAAGCATGCTTGAATAATGCTCGCCCGGGCACTAACCCCGCACTTTGTTTATCAACACATCTCGAATACTCTTGAATAAAAAAGCTAATTATAACGGCGGATGCGAGGGTGCGGCATAGCAAACAGATAATGGTGTTATACTATATACTCATAGATGTGTGGGGAAAAAAATAATGGCTTACTATATGTTTATCAAGTGTATTTTGAGAGGGAGAATGGCAATTGGCTTATGCAGAGCATACAATGCCACGGTTGGCTAAGTCAAGAGAGTATAAAAGCATAATTCAGATACAAGTATGTTCTTGATAATCATTAATAAGAAGACCAAATGAATGTTAAATAAAATAAATGTATGCATAGTACCAATTATAATGCAAAACCACCACTAAATTCATTTTTAAAAACCAAATAATTCGAAATGAATTATTTTTGGGAAGTCGAAAATAGGGAAAAAAAGAAAATTGTGGCGTACTTGGGACAGAATATTGAATCAGAATATTGGTGGTGACAAACTTCCATCCTAAAGTGAGAAAAGTGATTCAAGACTATCCTTTGTTTAAAACCATAAAAGAGTTTCGTATGAAATGAAGAATTAATTTTAAAATTTTTTAAATGGAGCTGTCACTACAAAGAATATAATTGTTAGAATATTTATTTATCGTAAGTATTATTTATTAGTAATGCAGAAACTCTTCTATAAATGGGATCATTTAATAGCTGATATTTTGATTCTTTGAATAACGAATTATCTTCACACTGTGTTTTAAAGCACGTTTAAGAAAAAATCACGAGTCCCACAGCTTTGTTGGCGACAACGTTTGACTTAGGCAGCTTAGTATGCTAGTTAATACTCGTAAGCCCAGACATTTTCACATGACATAAGTCACGGCATAGGCAAGACCGTGAAACAACAAAGTAAGTTGCCGGCTGCAATGGTACTGGGGATCTTACCTGCTAATTTAATATGCCACTTCTTCCACCGCGCACGCCAGCCTTGTAAAGTATAATGCCAATTACAGCTCTGCACTCTGAGGCCTGAGTGCACGCAGCACTCACACGCGGGCGTACAAGCCGCCCAATTTCAAGCACAATCAACTTTAACCTCCATTTAAAGTCGGCAAACAAAAAAGCTGAAGAATGTCGGCCCCCGCACAGTAGACAAATAAAAACGGCTCCCGGGTGTGTAATCGACGCTGCGGTGGCGGTGGCGGTGGCAGTGGCAGCGAAAATGACGACCGAGACGACGATGACGGCTGTGTCATCTGTTGTGTGTGGGATGCGGTGTGTGGAGGCGGGGGTTCCCCCCACAGGATGATGGCAGGCAGATATCAGCTGCACGCATCATTTGCCCCACACACACAGTATACATATAAGTGACAACATTAAATAATCCATTTAATGTGCCGTGTATATCATTTCAATGTTATCAATGCCAATCTATGTACATGAAGAGTCATGCCGAATGGCGTATAGACTGACAAACTGACAAACTGACAGACCGACAAACTGACTAACTGACTAACTGACAGCACACCCACCGACTGCCTGAGTGAAGGCAACGTGTGAAAACAACAAGATCAATAAGCTGTCTGGGCGGATGCCAAGATGCTTATGACAGCAATGCCAGGCAGTTATTTGGGAAGCAGCATCAGGACGCCAAGGATGTAGAGCTCCTGCTCAAATATTTTTTCACCAAAGGAAAAATTAAAAATTGTTGTGTGAATGTAAATTCTGCGCAATCCTGCCCACCATATGGTTAACAGTGTGTTGAGTAAATCCCTCCCCAGAACTACCACCCTGAACGTTACACAGTGGGCACAAATCATGAAAATAGAGTAAGCGCTGAGCCTATCGCTTGATTGATGAGTTGGTTCTTCTAGATGGGCGCACGGAAGGGGAGGAAAGTCGGGCAGAAACCGAGCAGAGCCCAACTGATTTGCATGCAATTATACAAGTAAGTATCTCAAGTTTCCTCATCTTGTTCATTATTTTTTTCAATCGTCCGATATTTCCGACAGAAATGTTTTGACATGACTTTTCAGAAATCTAACAGAATTGTTTCCGACTTGTAACCAAGATGTAAAATATTTTGCATGAACAAATCAGCAAACTGCATTTCAATTCAATTCATTCAATTGTTATACTATGCAGTGTAGTGTCCTATTTTATTATTCATTATTATCATTTCATTTTTTCACGCACCTTATGTATTTATGGTTACAGATATCAAAAGTATTTAAAAGAAAACTTTGAATTGTCAACTTGTTCTGAAGCCGCATATCAACGTATGGACTTCTCCCTAAAATCCCTAGTTTTGGAAGTCCGGAACTCTGTATAGGTTTTGGTGTTTAATGCTAGCTAGAATCCCATAAATACGACCAAATGTAAATGTGAGACGGTAAGTTCACAGATCTTTCCCATCGTACGTCGTTTGTTTTTTAGCCACGGTGGCAACAGTAGCACTCAAGCGACCTCGTCCTGCACCTGCTCCTCATGTGTATGCATGAGGAGCACATCTTTGACGGTATAATTTTATGTATTGCACCCAGAAGCTCACAAACGTGCCATTGTCCGCCATTGCTTTCTCTGAGGCTGTCTCCTTCTTTTTCCGTCTCTTTCACACTAATTGTTGGTGTGCCCTATTTGTGTGACTGAGACTGTGAATGTGCCTGTTGTTCGACGGCTCCATGTTTATTTATTTTCTTAGGGCAGTGGGCCAGTGCCTTTCCCGTGGCGGTATGCGGCTGGCGCGGCCAGGCTTTGGCCTTAGCTGGAGACGCACTTCAATAAGCATATCCTTTGCGCTTACACTTCATCATCAGGAGGAGCAGCAGAAAAGTGTTTCTTGTGATAAAGCACACACACACACACACACAAGAATGCTCGTCTACAAGCGCTCGATTCCTGATTGCTGTGTAAAGTAATTTCCGTAATGAGTTTTGTGTTTTCTATATCTCTCTCTCTCTCTCTCTCTCTCTCTCTATCTCTGTTTGAACGCTCAATGTTTGTCTGCTTTGTCATGTGTGTGTGTGTGCGTGTGTGTGCGTGTGTGCGTGAGTGTATATTTTGCGTGTGACACTTAAAACTGCTTGAAATTTCATTTGGGTCGTTGCCTGGGCCGCGTTCCAGCAAAAAGCAATCATACGCCATGTATGCCAAGTTAAAATATCGTAAATTACTTTTGTGCACAATGTTTGTTTGTTCTTGGTGCTGTTCTTCTTCTTGTTCTTGTTGTTGCTGCGGCTCTCGCTGCTACTTTTCGCGGGTGCTGTTTGTGTAATGCGATTAATTTTTCGTCCTGCTGCTTATGATATATGTACAAGTATGTGTGTTCGTATGGCTGCAAGGTTTTAGCCATTTTTGACTTCATATATGTAGGTTGGTGTTTTCGTTGTTGCAGCTGCTCCTCCTCCTAATGCCTGCTTTTTTTTTGCTGCTGTTTGATGTCAGAAAGTGCTCTCCTTCTTACGAACCCCGGTTTGTTGATGTTTGTAAACAAATCAATCATACGCCACGTGGAGCATTGGAAATGAAATTACGGCCTCAGCATAAACAACAGCAACAGCACACAAGCAACGACAAGAAATTAATTAACGAAATATGCGCACTTAAGCACTATATAAACGCTTTGACACAGCATCAATTATCAAACTAGACCCGACGTGCGTACCAATGTCCGTCCTCAGGGCCCGCCTCCACTTAATTACTTAATTTATGCCTGCAGCGCATCCCGACGCGCCTCTCACTAAATTGGATTAACTTGTTTACTGCGCATAAGCGATGCGCGTCGCGACGCCGACAATGCCAATGTGTAGTGCCACCAGATTCTCTGCTGGAGTGTTGGGCACTTTATGGCTGGCAAATTGTCCAGACCCAGTACTTGGCCGAGTTGGGAGCCACGCGTGTGGTGATTTTTCTTTTATTTTTTTTTTTTGGCGCCGGCGCCAACTTTTTCCACTGGATGTCAAAATAAAATCACATTGCTGTAAGTTATGAGCGCCATGAAGCGGCTTCATCGCTGGCAAGGGTTCAAAATTTAATAAGTAGTTGAAAATGAATCTCGACAGCTATGAGAGCTGGCGGACTATGAGAGTTCAAAAGTCTTTATAGTTTAAATGCCGGCTTGGTTGGCTATCTCATGTGAATTGGCAGTGGTTTTACGAGCCTGCTGTCGATATATTCTTCATATATGAGTAGAACTTGTATACGAGTATGTAAATGTATGTGCATGTGTAGTTATTTATTTTAATAGCCTGCTTCTTACTCTTGTACTTAAGTGCCACAACCAACGCCAGGCACAGCTAAGCACTTTTTTATAGCGGGCGTGACTTGGCAAGTCGAATCAAATGAACTTGCAGTTTCAGGGAAATAATACGCATACTCAAAGCGATATTAAATGCGGGTTTAAAAGCACTCTTCCATTGGCAATGCTTTAAATGATTTTATAATTTATTGTATTTCCACAAATTCGTTCTGCGATTTGAATGCACAGATGTGAAATGTGACTTCGTACGCTTCCTATACTCCTTCCATGGCTCTACAAATGACTCGCCATAATATCCTTCTAGTTCAGTACTCTCAATACGGACATTTGCTTATTAGCTCCTCATTTTATATTCATTGCACAGAAACTTTGCTAATTCAATATAATTTATTTGCCTTTCCTTAAAATTACAAAAGCACCCTTCTGAAAGCTTCTGAAAGAAAAGGAACTATCTCTTTAGTAACCATTGGATCTCATTCGGATCTCTTACACTCAGCTTTTATTGATGATCGGGAATTTGGAGACAACTATTTGAAAAGTTCGCCTTTGTTTGAAACCACGTATACTTGCATGTGTTAATGAATGATTTTTAACAACGTTTAATTATTTTTAAGTGGATGGCTTAAAAGTTCTCTTTTCAAAACTACTACTTGTAGATCGAATTTAATTCACTACGAATAAGAGTAGAATGAAAGACGATTTAAAGTACCAAGCTAATTCCGCTCCAAAATTTAATAGGGATGCAATCCTAAACCTATATCAAAACAATTCATCACTTCTCAGATCAGTTGATAAATAGATGCTTTTCATTTTGTTCCGAAAGTAAATTTAAAGTTAATGGGATGAATAATAATAGTATAACTAAGTATGTTACTAGTCAAATAAATCATTGATAAGATCAAATGTGTTAATAAAGTGCTTGGAAAAGCATGCAAGCAAAATGTCTATTGAATCTAAAATTTGATTCGTTTGTCACACTAAATAGTACATATTTACTTGATATTGCTCTTCATCGGCATTATAAAAAGTTATGAGCATATACAATAGACGGAAAGTCAATGGGCAACGTTTTCTTCAATATACAAGTATTCTCAACGTAATTTTCCAGAATTTAAACACCAAATTCAAATACGCTGTACATATTTGTAAGGCTGTGCGTTTTTAAACGATTGGCCAGGTGTTGCCTTTGAGTTTTACATACATCTTTGTATGTGTTTGTGTGTGTGCTAGTATTTTCTGTAGCTGTGGGGGTGTGGTTTTGTGGCCACCGCCCTCTTAAAGCCCCCTGGCCACTGCTAATTAAAAGTTTACAAACAAAACTTTTAGGCCATACAGCGCAACATTTTGTCGCCAAATTGCGCCTGAATACGCCTAAAATTGTATTTGAAAACTGTGCCCAGTCGCGTGAAAAGCCCACCGAGACAAAAAAAAAATGTGATGGCGTTGAAAATAAATGCCGGAACTTTTTAATTGGCCAAGCAATAAAAGCAAATGAAAGTAAATGATAAAGAAAAAATAAATGCACAGCAAAAGAAATAAAGAAAAGTCCGAAGGGCAGGGAGTTGCAACAAAAAAGTCCAGTTCGATTTATTGTACTGATCTGAAGATATAAATAAGCGCCGGCTCGCGATGAATTTCTTTCTAACTCACCTCAAATTGCTTCTAGAAGTCATAACTACAAGCCACCCATTAATACTCGCCAACTGGCCTTCGTTGGTGAACACAAATATCATTAAGCAGCCATTATCTTAAGCTCATTAACTGACTGCTAAAGCCATCACAAACGCCTGTCCAATGGACTTGCAGCTGAACGCTGATGTCGCCATCAGCACACAAAAGATGGCAAAGTATCCAATTAGCTTTGGCAAGAAAAGTGCGTTAGACCTTTGCTCGCAGCACTACCGAAAATCCGTGCCGTTTGCGCTTGTTGGCTAATTAGTTGCTGTGTTTGGGAGTGTGGAGTGTGCGCGCAATAGTGTGCGTGTTATAGCGCCATCGTTAGATTGTAACTCAATTTCCGGCTATCAAAAGTGACATGATACGAGGGCAGGCCATGGTGTCCATAACTGTTTCAACTCCAGGAAAAACCAGTTAATTGGTATCGCATCTATTTTCGGAAGTACGTTCATTTAAATTACTGAAAAGCAAACTTGGCACCAGTGCCATTGGCATTTCCATTTGCCTCTCTCTCTCGCCGGACTCGCAGAGGCTTAGCGTATTCAGCATTTTACCATTGGTTGCGACTTGAGCCTGTACTGCGCCCACTTAATAGTATAGCTGCGCATAATTTTATGAAATTAACAGCGCACATAATCTTTAGCGCTCCTAACGACACCCTCCTGAATTTCACTTATCTCAAATACCAATGCGGCATTACTTTCTCTTCTCCTGCGTTTCTATTTTTTCCAATGCCCACGCCTTGTTTATTTTCGCACACCATTCCGGCCACGAACGAACGACCGGCAGCAGTGAATGGCGAGCCTCTGGGCATTCATGCCTATTTTCTTTTTTTTTCTGTTAGGCCCAAAAACGGAAATGCGAAGGTCGTCTATACAAGGGCGGTGTGACCGAAAATAGCTGTCAACCCGAATGTGCTCAGAGCAGAGGTGTAAACATAAATTGGCGGGCTATAAATTCTGGTGTTAATAAAGCAGGTCGGGACGGCGCAGCCGTCGCCGTGCCAGGCATGCAAATTTAATTAAATCTATCAATCCTGCTGCAAGTCAAACAATTGACAATCCGACATTATGCCGCAGCTCAGATTCCATGCACACACACCCACGCACATGTGTCTATATACTTCGAAGGTCATTCAAGCGTGAAGCCCGCCAGCTGCCTGTACAGGGTCTGGCCAATAGATTAGCAGGCAGCCAACTATTGTTGGTCAGTGGAGCTTGTAAGCTTGATAATCGCTGGAGCGCAACGCACATGAAATATTTATCGATGAATACAGATTCAACGCATCTGGCATGTGTGCGTTAACTACAAAGGATTGCCGCTATAGGGGCGTAAATAAATATCAAGAAACATTGCAAAGAATCCAAATGAAAACTCCTGGTCTATGGCACATTGATCTCATTTCCCGAAACAGCGAAATGATTATATTGCCTGCTTTATGGCGCCACAACGAAAAGGTAAAAAGACCAACAGGAAATCCTGTTTAATGCCCAAATTATGCACACGAAACTCAAGGCTACTGAGCTCGAAAGGGCTGCGCACATCCAACGAACTTCCCCAAAGTCATAAACAAGCCGACAGAGTCAGCAACACATTCATATTCGTAAGAATGTGCATTGTACATTTACACGTACATAAACAAATATACGAGTACCCACATATGGCCAAGAAAGTTCATATATATAGTATGTATATAGAAGGCAAATGCAAAATTAATGTGGCTGCAAAGCAAGGGACGGTTCATAAAACCAAAGTAAAAGGGCCAGTTCTACTATGTGGCATAGAATCCTCTATACTCTCTACACTTTCCTTTTCGGGGATGCCACAGAAATCCCTTTCAACAACAATTTTAACAGAACAATAATACTCGGTGCCACAGAAATCTCTTTCAGTGGGTTTCAAGCCCCTCAGGTTTTGTCTAAAAATTTGATTCAAAATAGTTTTGGAATATAGTTCTACTCAACGATGTTCATCAAAAATACTTTGCACTCCGTATGGGTATAGTATTACTAAATTAGAAAAGTACTAAATCTCTCGTTGAAACACTAGTATTCACACACAGCATCCAAAATAACCGAACTATAGAAATGTCAATTTGGCCCAAATTAAACTTTACTTTTTTAATCATCACATTTTGCTCTATTCCTTTATCTTATTTTGTGAGAACGAAAGCTAAAAATAAAATGTATATTGGACGCAATTCTTGTTTAAAATTCTTGTCAATAAACTGTATATTGATTAAATGTGTCACAGAGTTTGTAAGTCCGTGTTTTGCAAATGCTGTGCATAACAGAGCTGCTATGTGCATTGCATAGCTCGACGGAAAGTAACTTTAAATTTTTCATTGTTGCTTTTCATGAGCTGAGCCTGAGCAGTTTAATTATTCAAGGAATTCCTTAACATTACTTTAAGTTATTCAGCTAATAACAACGCAAAGAGGAAAAGAAAAACAAATATAAAAATCGGGAACTGCCAGATTGGGTCTGTTTGATTATTTCGTCGACAGGGAGCATTATTTGGAAGCTCGAAAAACGAATTCTCTCGAAATTGTGTAGCACGTACGAATTTTTGGGAGATATTTAAACTAACCAAAGCCCAAATACATATCTAGACTTCTTTGTAGGACCCCTGATTGAGTTTATTTGATATTAATCTTCGGATATGCGCTGAAACCACTAAATTGAACGATTCTATACTGCTTAGATATTTGTACAATATATTGCAGCTCTCTTTTTGGCAGAAGAACATCAAATATTTATGTAGGTGCTTATAACAATCCGAATCCTACAAATATAATTCAGTCTACAGTGAAAATTTTAAAATGTTGAATTCATTTTTCTACTTCTTATATAATAACAATAATCAACATAACATTTCCTATTTAAGTTATAATTATGTTCGCAAACCAAACAAAGATTATTTATTGAAAATAAGTGGGACTTGACTATATGAAGGAGTTGATTAAACTTAGTCACAAAAGTGCAGACAGCTAGGATCGTCAGCAAGGCAGGCTTTCCCACGAACTTAATACACTTTTATTTCCCTTTTTATGAGTGCAGGGTATAGGCAGAGCTTAAACTAATCCAACACACATTTTATTTAGTCCCATATATTAGCCTTTCTCCGACCGCGCTGTCCTTCTGGAACACGTTAAGCTAATTTTCCGTCGCTCAATTATTGAAATATTATTCATGTGCCACGGCCCTCCGTCCCTCCGCCCCATGCGATGTCATGTGGCAAAAAGGTTCGTCCAGCGGCATACACTGTGTAATGTGTGGCACGTGACCACACGCATGGACCCCACTCAGGGTCGGCTTGGATCGCTTCAGTTCGGAGATGCGTCGACCACTTATTAGGTTGATTATCTATAATGAATATGCAATGCACCATGCGGAAGCCGCACGAACATTTTTGTTGCAAAACGTAATAGAATGCGCATAAAATATTTCAAACATAATGCCATTTGCCATTTACAATGAAGCTGTGCTTGGGCAACCATCGAGCGTACTATATGCTGTTATAGTAAATTGAAAAAACCACTCGTAAATCTATTGATGTAGGAGCCTGCGATAATATTTGTCAAATTCATTTTAAACCAGATAAGCTCTTTGCGGGAACTGCATTAACTTTAGAATAAAGGCAGGTAATGCCAACTCAGCGGCATTTGCAAATGGAGCAAAAGTAACCATAATCAATCATCAAAATAGCTGATCATGGAGACAGTCCTAGTCAGTGGTCGCGGTTATTTCAGACATTTGTTAAGCTTATTTGGAAAAATAAATGACTGCCATTTAATCTAAAACATATGGAAATATGTTAACATTAATCTGTGTTCAAAGTTTAATTTTCAATAGAAAATTTCTATCAATTATCAAATCTGAAGCCAAAGTATTCCATTATTTGGATACCTACATGCGACATGAGCAGTTCCTTCACACCTATGTGTTCATTTATAAACTTAGACTTTAACATCCGTGTCCCAGATCACAGAACAAAGTATCCATTCAGTTGTAGCAATAGTTTATGCTCGCATTTTAGAAAGCCACGTAAACGCCAGCAATGCCCTTGTCCTAAATCTTGTGGCTCGAAAGTGTAAAGCCGTGGTCTAGCGCACGGAAACAGACACAACGAACAACTTCATTTTTGTTTACATGTGTACTTGTATTTCTTTAAAAGCCACATTACATCTGTGAGCGAGCTGGACGAAAAGTTGGCCACAAACTTAGGCACTGGCGAATGGGCAGCAGGCAGCTGGAAGCTGGCAGGCAGGCGGAAGCTGCTAAAAAAGTGGAATAAATGGCCGCTCATTTTAATGCACATTTTTACTGCTCATTAAATTTACTGAACAGCAAACATTTATAATTCACTTCTTGGTGTTCCTTTCCTGTACTTCAACGAATAATTGTTCCGTTTTATTTTCAGGTCCAGGCGAGGAGCGGCCACCAACCGACTGTTGTCTGTTACAACCAACCAGCAACATGCAACGGCAACAATGTTGAGACGCATAAAAATGTGCGCAGCACCAGCACCAATCCCACCAGCAGTACCAGCAGCAACAGCAGCAGCAGCAGACGCAGCAGTAACAAGAATAGCAACCAGAGCAAGAGCAGCAGGAGCGGCTGGCAAAAATTAGCAGCCACATCAATTTGGACTGTCGTGGAACTTAATTAAAGCGCGTTTACCAGCGTGGCGAAAATACTTGTCAGTTGGCGAAATTAATTGAGAGTTATATGCGTGCGCAGGCCAAAAACAAATGCGACCAAATTTGTTGCAACACTAATTGAGGAAAGCTGCTCTTGACAGACCACAGAATACCACAGAATGCACGCGAAGGCTTTTTGGCTATGGCAGTTGCTGCTGTTGTTGCTGAGCTGGCTCGGCCAGAGCTGGGAGCAGCAACAAAACCTGACGACTCTGCCGTCAGCTGAGAGTCCTGCAGCAAAAGCGACTTTGATCGCAACAGAGGGTGCTGCTGCATTAAGCGGCAATTTAAATTCAACGACAACCACAATAACCATAAAAAATGACGAGCAGCAGGTGGAGGAGGCAGCAGCAAATAAATTTACTGAACCAGCAACTACAACACACGCTATAGAGGCATCTTCAACAGATCCGCTTATAACTACAACAGCTATAACAACTGCAGCGTCTGTAGCAGCAGCAACAACAACAGCAGCAACACTAGCTAAGACAACAGCAATGGAAACTATGCCAATAAAAACAAAGCGCATTGCGACAACATTGCCCACGCATGTTACTAACAAAATGGCGGAAGTTAACGATATGGAACTGTTGGCGAACGCACAAAGTTATGCAAATGATACGCAGCTCGAGACGACAACAGCAGCAGCAATAGCAACAAGCCAGACCACACGTTTGCCACACGTGGCGTATACGCAATGGCCCATGACGAAAGCAAACGAATTGAAAACTGATGCCAACAACAACAAGAGCAACAGCAGCAATTACCTTAAGACAACAACAGGTACAGCAACTGCGGCCACAATTAAAGCATTGCCCACCCCGCGTTTGTTGGGCGCCACGAACATGGCACAATATGTTGCCAATGCGCTGGGCAATCCCCTGGCAACTATTAGCTCCATTGGTGGCACGACTGCAGCCGGCTCTGGCTGGCCCGTAAAGCATGCGGCCGTGCTTGAAGGTGATGTCATTCTGGGCGGCCTGATGATGGTACATTCGCGAGAGGACAGCATCACCTGCGGCCCCATCATGCCCCAAGGCGGCATACAAGCCCTCGAAGCCATGCTCTACACTCTCGATCAGGTGAACAAGCAACAGCTATTGCCAAACATTACGTTGGGCGCTCATTTGCTCGACGATTGTGATAAGGACACATATGGCCTGGAAATGGCTGTGGATTTCATTAAAGGTGAGTACCGCACTGTCCCAACGCAATGTATCAACAGATTTCCGCCAATTTATTCAACCGACCTAGAGCCGTGTCTAGCCCAGTTAACAATTGGCCGGTACGTGCATTGTCAGCAGCCACAAAGTGCTTATACGGGCTGCCAAGCGGACCGTTTGCGCCTAAATGTTTGGCTTTTTGTGGCATGTCCCAGCCAAACAGCTGCATTTAATTTGCATGCCCTCCCTTGTGTGTGTGTGTGTGTGTGTGTGTGTGTGTGTGTGTGTGTGCGTGTGCGTGCCTATGATTCGTGTAATGCGTTTAAAGCTGCACAAATTGGCCATGCAGACATGGTCGCATTTTATTTCAGCTCGTTAGGCTCATTTGCAGCACAAGTGGGCCAAAGTGTGTGTTTGGTAAATACTTTTAATGTCATTCTTTGGTGGCTCAATGGGCTTTTCGAAATAATAGAGACCAACATTTGAAAAGCTACAGTGCAACTTGCCTCTGAAGAATGTCGACTGAAGTATAAAGTATCTAATAGTTATCTTAAGCGGCTCTTTCTGGATGTTGTCTGTTATCATTGGGCATTGGTTTGCTACGATTCCCTAAAGCTTATCATAGAGGGAATTTTTTGAAAGAAATAATTTCCATGACAATGTTATTATACATTAAAATAAGTTCGGGTGGACTTGACTTGCTAACAGGGAGCAGCAGTGAGAAAAACCGATGAAAACTAGAGGCTACAATTTAATGAGAAGTCAGTCATTTTTTACAAGTTTGTTTATTAAAATTTATTTTAATGTTTGTTTAGTAATTGAATATTCCACTCACATTATTCCTGGATATTGCATTCAGACTAGAATTGTTATTTTAATTAATAATGTTTATGACTTTGTCGTTTGGTTCACAGCATTCCCTTTCGTGTACAAGCTTCGATAAATTTGTAATTTTCTTTTGTCGTAATATTTGGCTTTGACATTCTAATTATAATTCGAAAATAATATATTTAAGTAATTGGAAAACCATTTTTATTATTTTTTTGTAGAAACATTTATGCCATACACTTTTCTATTTGAATAAAACGATATATACGTCCAAATATGAAAAAGCGAATGAAAACAAATTACTGCTATTGGGGAGAGGGAAAAGTCAAGGTTGCATGTAAAATGCAAATATGACTAGTTTTACAATTCTGAATAATAAATGATGCATTCAATTCATGTAAATCTGAAACGCTGCCAGCTTAAAACAAAAAATGCGAGCAAATATTGAAATCTCGTTTTTCGGCAGTTTAAAGGGGTAACCAAATTTATAGCACATGTTTGGCCACAGGGAGTTCAATTTTGTGCTGTTTGTTTTCAAACTGACAAACTCGCAGCCCGTTTTGTTTTGTCATAATGCCTGCCACATTAAATGTAAAACAAATTTGTTTGGTAAGTGCTGTCGAAAAACTATACTGCGGGGTGGACATAAAAATAAAAACATCATAAGATAAATATATCAACAACCCGAACTAAACACAAAGACTCCAGTTGAAATAGTGATGTTCCTGAGCAAGATAAATGTGGTGTTTTATTTCAAATAATATAATTATTTAATGATAATGTGTGAATAAACATGTTGAATTAAAGTTGTTTATTAAATAAACAATAAACGCATTGGCTCAGAGATCCAACTCGTCGTTTTCTTGCTAGCCACGGCTGCCGTGCTTAACTCTCCCTTAAGCTGGATGTCTTCTTGTAAATTCATTCGATTTATAAATGAATTTACACAAATCTTTATAAAAATATAGCCCCCTTTTGTAAATTTTAATCAACATTGTATTTACTCTAAGATTTTAATAGACATGACCATAGTGGTTACAGTGCTGCTTTCATCCCTATTCATACCAATATATACTATGGTATATAATTCAATTTATCAGCAAAGCCTAGTGAACAAAAAGAGAAGAAAGTTTACTATGCTCTTATAGCGAAAGGAGTAATGAACTGGCGAATCTAAAGCTAAATTAATAGTGAACAATCTGTCTTTAAAAAAAATTTGCATTTAACGACATGGGTCGGCGAGGCATATTTTTATCGTCGAACATTTTTAAACTTTGAGGAAATTTAAGACATATTGCGTCCATATACTAAATACTAGCCTATTTATAAATTCGATAGAAAACCGTAGTAAAGTGTTTCCGTAAAAAGCTGGCGAAAAAATTCATGACGAAATACATATTCCGAAATGTGCGCAAAAACCTGAATAGCGTTCAATAACATTTTGTGGTTGAAAGGAGTGACTTTTTTTGTTTTTATAAAAACAATATTGCTGTTAACGGGATGACGCTTCAGTGAAAACGATGTGTGGTTTATTTTTAACACACACCACAGGACTTTTTTCCGTGCGGTGCCAGACAATTGTTTAATTTGTCTACGTAAAAAAAAACTCTATTTGACAACGGCAACCGCAAAGTTGTGGCACAATTTTTCAGTGCATATAAATTAAATTTAATGGCACAAGAAATATGGGTAATATCCTTATATATTTGTAAATGCTATTATCATATTGCGTTTGTAGTCATGCCGGCATGTGTTGTTCAATTAAAACAATGACTTGCTGTAGTGCACAAGTATATACTTACAAAGCTTCGACTATCGTATTCTAAACGAAGGAATTCAATTCAATTCCAGCAATTTATTAACGCCAATGAACTACACTTCTGCTTATCTGGTTGCCAACAAAACAGGAAACACTCACTCGCATGTACATGCATGTATTGGAGTACATACAGCGTCCAAGTTCGAGTTTCCCACACTTGCAGGTCTATTTGCATAGCCATGCACAATGGCTTACACCCATCCACACATCCACACCCGCAAATAAATTTGCGTGTTAGCATTCGTGAACCAAACAACGTTGACAACAATAAAGCTTCGGGCTGTTTGCAATGGCTTGTCCTGTTGTTCCGTTCGCAGATACGTCACTTGCCATTTGTGTGCCGCAATTTTCTTTGTATAATTAGGACTTTGTTTGCCCCTTGCCAAGCACAGATGTTGTACTGGTATCGACGACATCGATGTGCCTTCAATAGAGAGAAAAAATAATAATTGGGTTAAGCAAATGCATTTGTTCAGATGTCTTTTTCGTGTTCAATGTGAAAAGTGAGTTTGAATGCCATTGAACTGGGGCTCCATTTCTTTCACTCCCGCTGTTCAAAGAGGAGTCTGTTAACGGGCTGTTGTTGAACAGCTGTGTGGATGCTGTTGCGGAAATATTTTGTTAGAGCGCACTTAAGCTCTGTTAGCGGAGAGCTTTTAAGCAGCATTGCTGGTGTGTGTCTGGAATAAAATTAGGGTCTCCTATTTTGCTATTGCCTTCTACAAGTGTTTTGCTATTTTGAAATTTGGTTCATTCAATTAAAATTTCATTTTTAAATATTTTTTATTGTTGTTATGCACTTGCAGAATTTCCATAACCCGACCATTTGACATTTTTATATATGAGACACCTTTTACAGCTTATAGGAACGTTTTTATAATTTAATCGTGCTTTATGCAATGATGGTATTGCCGTGATTTGAACCCAGGTTTATACTCTGGAACGAACTCACATTGTGGAAGCTATGCCAGGCCCCCAACTTAAATTGTAAGTAAACAAAAAATATTCGGACAAATTTTTAGCCATGTGCATTGATCCACAATGTGGATTTCATATTGGCGGAATGAGTCTGCGGATTGTGTCTTGGCTAGGTCTTGGGCACTGTTAGATTTTGGGACATTTTTATTAACAGCCTCAAAACAAATCGAAAATAAAATTAAAAATAATAAAATACATTCGAGTGAAATTAGGTAATTTATGTTAAACACAATTATTAAAGAAAATGTGTAACAAAAATAAATAAGAATAGCCAGGAAGGTTTACTTTTAATATAAATAAATTGAATATAAATATATATATAAAAGATTGATTTAAAGACAAAATAAGAAAGTAACACACTCAGGTCTGTCAAGTCTGGCCTAATTCATAACGATGTGTGGTAAGGGATTCATCTGGGATTAGATAGTTATGTAAGCTAGTACTTTATATAATTATTTAATTAACATATTATTGCATTCAGTCAGCATCAAAGGTACGATGTATAAATACGTGAAAAACACAAACACTTAAATACCATTAAATTTTTTGAGGTACAACTGAAAAGGTTGAACCAGCTCCATACCCATACTAAAAGCTCGCAGGATTGTTTAGGCATAGTCTTGATTCACCGCTGATTTTGTTTAGAAAAGCGAAAATATTTCTTTAAAATCGAAGCATGTCTTTGGTTTTGTTTCTACGAAACGTCCCAACTTAAAAAAATGTTTCGTTCTTATAATTAAATCAGTAAAGAGGTATTAAATGTGGTAATCGCTGTGGTTTTATTCTTTAAAATGCAAATTCGCATTTTATTCGTGTGCTTTCTAAAAGTGTTGTGTATCTAACGCGCAGCCATGCAAATGATTTTGTAAAAACTGGGCAGCATCCTTAACCAATCCCAACATTTTTATTACTGGAATATGCCACCATTTATCAACCCATATCTTGAGAAGCATATCAATTTTCATGCTTAATGCTTCATTTCCGCTTTAGGCGCATAACGCTGGCAGGAAGGATGGATTTACATTTATGCCATAAATCTATGAAGGCCACTCACAAAATATGGTTTATGTTGTCTTAAAATTCTTTACGAGCCCACAATGCTACCACAAAGCATAGCGAACGGGACAGTGCGCCTAATTTTGGTTTTGGCCGAAGTCAAGCTGACCCAGTTGCTTGTAAATTGAAACTTTATTTTTCTTCACTCACAAAACAACATCCACAGACACACATCCCCACACATAAGTACCCTCATCAAATAGCATCTAAGAAGAAGAAAGAAAGAAAAGCATTCGCCATAACATTCCAACAAATATTGGCAGCTCTGGCCGGCCGTCACTTTTGCCGCTTTTTCTTTTTCTTTTTGCTCATATCATTTTAATTCGTCAGAAGAAGGCCGCACGACTCGACTCTTGACTTGTGTTTTGCCACTTAATGGAATTTGCCGGTTATGCGTTCCGCATGCCGCGCATTATCCTTTCTACGCCTGCCTGCCACTCACCATTTCCTGCCAAATTTGAGCTTTGACTTGACGTCGTTGTCGCTGTTGTTTTTTTTTATTTGTTTCTACTGCTTTCAATGTCTGCGCCTCCGTCTGCCTTTTAACAACGCACTCTTTGAGAAAGTTGACATGTTGCCTGCAAGTTTATATTCTGATACCCTTCATTTCTACGAAAAGGGTATGCTCCCTTAGGCATCTCTTTACATATTTTTAATATTGTATATTTATTTGTCATGAAGAAGCATCATAAAATTTGAAATTGTGAAATTGTCCCATAGGACAGATCTGAAATAAAGATTAAAGACTTAAACAAATATGTGTAAATTATTTTATTTATTGAAAATAAATTATATATGGGCCAACAAACTGATGATTCAGAAGAAAATTTCAAGAAAACTTGATATTGTCACCAAAATTTGGACCTGCTATAAGAAAATTGGAAAAATGTAGAACTTTTTTGGGTGACGGTCTATGCAGAGTATAAACAGTTGGCACAGCCGACCGAAACACTTGAGATGTATTCCTTGGGTTTTTGTTTTCATTTCGCCGTGGCACCAGCTTTTGTCTTCCGCCTCTTTGTTGCTTGTTTCCTGAGCAATCGCATGTGTGCCTATGAGCACGCAATTGTGCATGTGTGTGTGTGTGTGTGTGTGTGTGTGTTTGTGTCCGTTTGCTACTAACAAGATTTTATTGGCTGTCTTCCTGCCTTTTCTAGCTGTCTGCTCAATCGCCTGCTTAGCTTGTGGCCCATTCCTATGCAGTTAAGAGCTGGCTGCCGCATTATGTATAATGGCCGGAGGCGAAAATTATTTAGCCCCCGAAAGTATGCTGCCACATTTTGCATGGCATTATTCATGCCTCCTAGTCGGCGTCCTTAAAATTCTCTTAACTGTAGCCTTAACCTTTGAAAGGGCCAAATCCGCTTTGGCATTTTAAAGTTGACAACTTGAGCAGCATAATGCTCAATTTTTCGCTTTAACTCCACATTTTTTATTTTCTTCAGTGTGCAGCCGTTAAGTAAGCTATTGTTATTGGTTGTTTGTTGTCGCTTCTGCTGTACGGCGTTCCTGGCAAATTACGGATATAGTACTAGTATACAAAACGTTGTTCCGCCCGAGGACATAGCAAAATAGCAACAACTACAGCAACAGCTCCCAGCAATGCACGTGCCATTATGGCTACATGATTGCTCGTCATGTTTCCTTATATTTGTAGTTGTTCGCTCCTTGGCCGATTTCTCCACTTAAATACTTTACTTGTATTGTACTTGATCACTGTTGTTGGCTGCTGCTATTATATTGTCGATGGCCCGTCGGCAATTGAATGTTTACTCAACTCATATTACTGCTGCCAGCACTCTGTCCTTGCAAGCCGACGAATAGAAGTTGCAATTTAAGCCACAATATTTAAATTGTCTGTGAGTTTCTCGAGTCACTGTGGGAGACTGTCGCAATGCCTTTATAGTTATGAGATTGCACTTTTCTCACACTCTGTCATTCGAGCTAAGAATATTCATTCAAGCTATTGAGTCTACCAATGAAGCGTGTTATTATCTGTACGTCAATTAAAATGGAGTTAAATAAATAAATTGACTTATTAAAAGATTGTAATATAAGCAGCTTTCGAAAATACTTGTAAGTAAATGTTCTATTTTAAAACCCTTCGTACACTGTCCAAACGAATTAATAAGCCTACAAATAAGTGTACTTTATAGAAATGAAATAATTTATTTCATATTTTGTGGGAAATAAAATAATCACTTCGACACTTTTATTTTTATATATATTCGGAAAGGATATGAGCGTGTTCTGCCATCCTAGAACTAAGCACACCATTAGTCCCTTAAATTATTTTCATTGGCTCAAGCAGTTGTTTTATTCAATTTTTTCGGGAAGCAATATAAACTCAGAAGCAATTATCTTTGCCTTAGGTTTCCTTTCACTTTGTAAATCCGGAGTTGAATTAATATAAATATTTCGCTAAGAAGCTCAAGTTTCAATAGAGCAGTGCAAAATAGTCATATACTAAAGACTTCGGTTGAGAGGATGTCCTCCAGAACATCGTTATGTTGTCCTTTAAAAATATAAACTGTAATCATCAGGATCACTATTAAATGTAATCAGCAATTTGTAAAAAATTTAAAAACTGTGTGCAAGTGAAATACTTAACAATTATAATTAATAGCCAATAATGTGTTTTAATGAAAGCAATTGAAATGCTAATAAAAATATAAATTAATGTGCCTTTGTAATAATTGTCCGCAGACAATTACGTCAGAATTATATCCAATGGCTTTTATTGGCCTCACTCAAGATACAAACGTATATAAATTGAAACGTTCGTGTTCAACTACATGTGACAGGATGGACACTAGCCCCTTTAACGGTCATATGTCAAAATCATTTGCAGTCTCACGTGCATAATTAAAATGTATTGCTTTTTTTGCAACGCAACAACAACACACATTGTGCTGAATCCAAACCAAACAATGGTGAGCAACAATGCGCTCTCGTGCGCACACCCGGCAAATTACATATTCTGCATACGCCCTGTATGCAACATGTTCTTTTTTATGGAGGAGCTGTTCACTGTAATCTGTTGTTTGTACAGTCAGTCGCCGTTCGTTGTAACAAAAAGTAAAAACAGGCCTTTATGCTGTCTAAGAATAGTAGACGGCGTGTTGTGTAACAATTAAATGCAACTACGCTGTAATGGTACGCCGCTTTGTGATGCTCTCTATCATTCCAGTTAGTGAATTAATTGTTAGTGCAAGTTTCGTTTCTAAATGCTCGACTTTCTGTTCTTAATACTGTTCTTATATATAAACGTATTTTCCCTAAATGAATAATTTTTTTTTTTAATATTTGTTCGCCAGTACTTTTTACGTTGCATTCGAGCTGATAATAAATAAATAAATTAAAAGAAAATATAATTATGGAGACTCACTCAGTGCTTATCTTATTAAGAAAATTCTCCCACCAAGCTATGGAGTATTTTTAGAAGAAACGGGTATGGGAACTTCTTTAAACAAGTAATTAATTAAGTAGCTATTGTTTTTGAAATATCACATTATAAATAAATCTGTAAGAGCAAGTCGGTTCCACAAGTAAGGAAGGTAGTTTGTCGTTCAATTGTTTCTTGTTGAAAGTCACATCGAATATAGTATTTGATGAGAGTTTTCAGGGCCTGCTTGAATAGGAAATCATTGGAAGTATCAAGAAAGACAAACATTCAAAAATGTAGATACATACAGGCACATATTTAAACGCTTTATGTTTAAAGCATCATATCATTTGTCAGCACAGCCTTTTCCACATAAAAATCAATTTTCTGGAATTTTACGACTTGACGCTTTTTGTGCGTTTGCACACATTTGCATCCGTAGGTACTCCTATATACATATGTAGTATTATATAGTATGCGGGCATGTAAATGCTTCTACGCTGTACACGTATACGCGAAAAGCACTGTTTCAGAGCGTCTAGCCATGCCAGCAATAAACGTCCCAATGTCTAACGACGCGCAACTTACCAACCACAAGCGCAACATGCAAGCAAATAAAAATTATTCATAAAAGAATGTAACACTGGCTGGCTAGGCGAGGGAGGATGGAGCATAGGGTTGGGTGCCAACGAAGCAGTTGGTGCCAACCGCAGCAAACTTAACCAGTCGCCAAGCGCCAGTTTAGTCTTTGCCAGTATGAGATTTGTGGCTGCCGCCCAAAAAAAAAAAACCAAACGAAACAAGCAAACCAACAAGCATACGAATCTCGCCCCCTATATCGCGATATAACACCTCCATTTGTATAACAGTTGATACGACTGCCAGAATCTACCCCAGCGCACGCTAACAAGTGTTTGTTCCATTCATAAAACGGTACTACGGTCGTGCGAGTTATGCGAGTCGTGCGACTAACCCACTAGCCCCAATACGAGGCAGCGCAGGAAACTGTGCTACGGTTTTTAGTACATTGCTCCAGCTGTTCCGTGTCCTCTTTTAGTACAGCTGTGTATGTGTGGGTAATCCTCCCCGTCGCTGACTGCCACATAGCAGTTGGACCAAAGCCTTCGCTGTCTGCTTTTAGTTGCACGCCGGCCTTTCAACTCAGCGGACGTTGCTGTAGCTGCCAAGTATTTCGAGCCAATATTTCGAGCCTTCCATACACTTATCAGTACGTTTCAATCATAATAATGTTGAACAGTTCATCCACTCGTACTGCAAAGGAGATCTATCGGTGTCAAGTGCATGAAGTGAAGTGTGGAAAGTGAACAAAGTAAAAGGAAATTAATCAGCAAGTGTGAAGAGAGCATACGTCAAAGCGAAATAAATCGAAACGAAACAAACTCTTGTACATTTCAAACCAACAAATAACTAACTGGATTATATTAAAAATTAGTAGCTCAATAGACCGATTACTAAAATACTAAGTAAAATAAATGTGTAATTAATTATTACATTTCAATTGCTTAGAAGCGTAAGTAAACCAATAACTATACAAAGTAATAAATAATACAAAAACTTTCGCTTTAGTAAGCATTAAATTTTTCATAAATAATAAAAAAGAAAAGTGATAATAAATATAAATAAATATAAATATAATAATAAGGTAATAATACTTTAAAAACGCACTGCATAGTGAATCGCAGCAGAAATCGTGAGCATGAATACCAAATGAAATAAATAAGTAAACAGTTTAAATACTGCACAATTCGAATTCGATGTCCAATTTCATTGAAATAATATAAATAATGTAATAATCTAATAATTAAACACTGCTCTACTCCGTTGAGCAATGTGTTAGCTACAACCGCAAGTTGTGCCTTAAATGTAAGGACAACAATAAATCCGTATAGTGGCATATCTCTTGTGCCGCCTACTAACAAGATATATCTTATCTGCAGAAGAATAATTTCGCTCTCGAAATATAAGAGTGACAGCAACCTGTCTGCCTGGGAACCTTTCAATTAATTTTGTTGCCCGAAACAGCAACCATGCAAAGGTTGCTGGGTCGACAGCGACTGACCCAACAACCTGCTCTGCCTCATGCGAGGACTAAAGGGACAAAATAAATATTAATTAATATAAATTCTAAATATTTTTCATCAACAAGCAGCCAACGCGCAGTGGTCCGTGCAGCACTTTGACGGCACTCTGTAACAACTGAACTTGAAAAAAGCAACAACAAATGTCCAGCAAAGTTTAAAAATAAAAAAGTTTGCCCGCAGTGTCGAGGCTGAACTTTGAGTTTTATTTCAGGTTCTTCCTTCTCCATATTCCATTCAAGCGCTTTATGCTAGCTTTAATTAAAATTGGTTTGAAATTTACGCGCTCCGCTTTATTATACTTAATATACTTGCTTGAAGTGGCTGTCTAGTGAGCACCAATGGCACTTTCTTTTTGGCTATAGCTTAGTCTGATTTCTGATTAGCTAGTGAAAATATTAAGTACTTGGGCAAGTTGCCAGACCAAAGAGCTATGCGGCATTATGTTACATTCGTCTGAATTCCTAGCCTTCAATGCATTATGTCCAGTCAAGCTCATTTATTGCGCTTACCCTCAAAGGTGTCCATTAGATGCCAAGGCCTAGCCAAGTAATGAACACGATATGTGGTTTCAGTTTGAGGTTTGACTCAATGACCCAATACTCACTTCTATGCTCCCGACCGCACATCAGTCTAATGACAGTGTGGCCTGAAGACCGCACAGGTGTGTGCTCGCCTTTTGATAAGCCCGTGCTCAATGAAGAGTCAGCAGAGCAGCATGTAGCAGGCATTAGCAATTAAGAAAACTCAAATCTAATTAGAAAATTATGCCAAAAATGTGCTGCTGTCTGTTTGTTTGAGGCTGAGAATTTAAATTGCAAAATAAGTTCAACAAGAGATCTCTGTATGCCTAAAGATAAGCTGAAAAGAAGGCAGAGCAATGGGCAGGCCAGATGTAAATTAAAAACAAATTACATTTCAAAATATGTATGTGTGCTCGTGTGTACTCACAAAACAAACCTACATACATACATCCTAACGTACTCGTATAGCACATGTATGAGCTTATAGCTGCTATTGTGCATTTCAGCATTTTATTTGCCCATCTGGCATTCATTTCGTTTACATTTCACTAGCCACATCCAGAACATAGTCCTGGCCCTAAGCGCATTAGCAATTGCCTCAATAGTGGAAAGCCTGGCAGAGGGCACTGCTAATAATGTTCAGGTGTATTTGATAATTACAAAAGCTTGTGGCCGACCACACACAAGCTCACAAAGCAGACTCTACTCGCACAATGTGCGGCCTTAGTTTTGTCCAGCTCTGTCTTAGTTGAGGCGTAACTTTTGATAGTTTTGGGTTTTCTGCCCCCGGCACGTACTCTTGTGATAAATGTGGACCAGCATCCCTGGGGTAGTCTCTGCATGGCTGTGACAAATGGCGGTCAAACAGCTAGACTCGGTTATGTGTGAGCTGAGCACACGAAGTTTGTCATTCCATACGCCATAAGCCCTGAGTTCATTAAAGAAATGTATTCCAGCCACTCTTGTGCGTTGAGAAGCAGAATACGAGTATTTCAACAATTGATTTAAATAATGTTTAAATTAGGAATCGTATTTAAATAACAATCAAGACATATTCGGTTTTGGTTCATGAAAAGCATTTCTCTACAGCTTTCATCTATATTGGAAAATAAAGCCGAAATGAACAAAATTATTTGGGGCTCTGTATTCTCAATCAATCAATTTAAATTTATGGATTTAAGTTAAAGTCTATTTCTTATTCACATAAAAATTCGAATACCTTGGAAATACATTTTGTGTGAAAATTGTATTGTCAAGCTGTACTTCTAGCCTTTGCAATGAAGTGTGCAAATCAAAAGGATTATGTAGCAAAGGTTTTTAATAACACTTTGCGTCACATATATCTGTACTTTTAACTGAGTTTTCTTCTTCTAATTGTGTACTTTTCTCAATCTATCAAAACGTTCAATAAAAAGTCTAACGACAAGTCTAAGCTAATCTCTTAGCTTCTGCCGAACAATTAAGTCGTGAGAAGTTGTTCATTTGCTGTTTTCATACGTGTATATAACATATCTGCTGATCACTTCGACAAAGAACACATTGTGGTCGAATTGTGGTAATGTGTGCTAATTGTGCGGTGATTGTGCTGCGCAATACTCGTGTTGCAGCAATGCATCCCACATAAGCTCCATTTAAGTACTTACTGAACTGAATCGATTGCCTCTACCTGATTTTTGATTATTGCACCACCTGCTAGGCCTAGTCAATTCGTCATTGTCGCTGTCGACGCCGTCTTATTGCCATCTGAGGCATCCTAGAATATTTGCTGACAAGCTGCAGTTGGCACTCATTCTTGGGCAATGTTTGTGTGCTGCAGAATTGGAGCAGTTCTGTGTGCTCTTTTCAGTTTCACGACAACGTAGGCCAATCATATTGTGTTGTTATTGTAGTGCTTGTCAGCCTATAGTATCTTTGGGTGATGATGGTTGAGGTTTGCAGGTATCTGAAGCAATACTAAGTACATATAAATGGAGGGAATCCTCCACTCATAAGCTATTGCTTTAAGAAGACTTCACATGTTATTAGGTCCAATTTTTTAAATTTCTTTCCAAAATGAACTAGAATAAATATATACGAAATGATGTAATTTTAAATATTAAATGCCGGCTTGTTTCTTGTTTCAAATGTAATTTTATTTACAACTGTATTTCTTTTCAAAACGACGAAAGTAATTTTTACCCATTCAATGCCAGCACTAAGTCCAAGTGATAAACGACACGGGTATTAATTTGTAAACGAGCCACAAAACACGAGGCGTGTAGGAAGCCTGCTCTGCCTACAATGTTCCATGACACGCTCTAATTGCATTTCAATGCATGTTAATTAATTACAAATTGTACACTGCAAAAGCTCCACAGGACATGCCTCCACTCTCTCCAATAGGCAGTAAAGTTCGCCTCTGTCTCCACTCCGCCGCTATTCACACCTGCAATAGTATATGTGCGAGGGATTGAATGGCATTTTGTGCTTGAAAGTTTAACTGATATTCATTGTAATTTGCAAGCGGTAATATTGATTGACAATGTATTAGAAAATATGTTTAAATGCTATACGTTTTGTATTTTTCTTCAAAGGTGCTTTGATGCAATTTATAGAAAGTTTGCTTATTAGCGATGGATTGCATAACAAAATTTAAATCCATTGGCATTAAAAATATAGCTAGCGCAGGAAATACTTTATGCAGAACAAAGGATGAACATTTTCCAGAATTTTTTCATGAAATATGGTTAAGAAAAGCTCAATTAACTCAACTTATGTATTTTGACATACTTTAATTATTCTTTATACAGCTGTAAAATATTCTAAATGTCATTATTAAATGAAATAAATATCTTTTGTAATTGCCGTAATACTTGTATATTTTACGTTCTTGTCATCGTGATAGAAAATTAAGTAAAGTTATTGAGATATTCGGTCATCATAAGTCATAAGTGTACTTGCCTTGGCCACTTCATATTTTAACGCATTTATTGTTTCGATTTTTCCCTAATTGATAAGCCACTAAACGGCAAAGCTTCTAATGTTTCTTCTACATTTTCTTTTAGTTCATTCGAATTGTTAATATCATTGTCAAAGTATTTGATATTCAGTTGTTGAAGGAGCAAAGTTTTCTGCTGCTGGCCTCTTGGAGAACTCCAGGAAAACATTCATAGTTCGTAAATGCTCGCAATAAGTCCGCCGCATAGACATTGCTTTAATTGATTGCCAATGCTCGACGGTGCGAATTCGCAATAATTATAATAAATAAAGGTGCCCCCTGAGCATGAGGAGAGATGTGCAGGCTCTTAATTTATTTATGGACAGGCGTTAAAATACAAACATACACGGGCGAAACAACCCTAAACTAATTTACAGTTAATTAGATGTTAGTTACCTGTTGCCCGCCCGCCCAACAATTCTCATGAGTAAAATAATTAGAAAATCAAATGCGAGTGTGTGGCACACCAACAAAACGATAGAGGACTGGCCACCTGGGGCGGGGCCAAGAGCGGAAGCGGAAATGGAAATGGCGCAGCTGTACGCAAAGTTTGGCTCGCGCATAAAGTTGGACAGCACGATAAATGGTTATATGGTTATATGGTTATATATATATATACATATGGCTGTGTGTGCCAGCAGAAGAAAGTGTTGTAAACAAACCAAGAAAACTTTTTCGTCGACTGTAGCCGCGGGCGCGGCCTGAAACTGAAGCGAGCCAACTGAGAAAGAGTGCAAAGACTGTCTGTAAATGTGTTTGTAAATGTGCGCTGCCTGCCAACAAATGGCAGGAGCTGGAGCTGGAACTTGCGTGCACATGAGAAAGTCGACAGAATATAGTATAAGAAAGTTTTGCATACTTGCGACGACGCTAACTTTTGTTATTAAGTCAATTTGATGCGCCAACTAAAGACTCTGGGGCTGAGGTTTTTCTACTTACTTGCTAGTACAAGTTGTTGTCAAAACTTTGACTGAAAGTAGTCCAAACACAGCTTGTCACTCGATTCTCTCTGACAGGTGGTTTTCTGCAGCCATTTCCTAAATGGCAACAACAAATTAAGCAAGTTGAGAACTCCTTCTATGCAGCTTGTGCTGCATTTCTTTGTTTTGTTATCTAATGCGCTGCTAAGCACCGGAAGCAATGCGAAATAAGTACTATTCGTTGTAATCTGCTTAAATGCGTGTACGAGTACATGTTTTTCCTATCCAAGTATACCACACCTTAAGCTTTGTATCCACCAGTTTTTAATTTTCCTTTTCTGTCGATTAATGCTATAAATGGCTAATGAGTTGTTTGGATTTCCAAGCTCCATTGACCAGAAATTCCCTCTTCCTCTTCGAGCGAGCCACGTCTGTATCGTGTGTTTTGCAATAAAAATTTAATGAAGCGCGTGCCTTTTTTCTCTGATGGCGTCGGCGGCAAGCGGCTAGCACTTTAATTTTAATTGCATTTAGATAAGAGTAGTATCTTTTTAATGTTGCGTCTACAGGGCACGATTGTGGGGTCTTTAAATACCGCTGCGACAGGGACACACATGTTTGTATAACAAACACATTTTTCCATACACATTCTATCATTTCATTCCTGTGAGTAGTTCAAAAGTGAGGAAAACGATTTATTGTAATGAGTAACAAGAAAGGACTGAACAATGGAAAAAAGTGAGTTAATTATATAAGGACAACAGGACAAGTAAGGGAAGACTGACGTCAAAAAATGAGTGTAAATGTTTGAAAATCAACCGATAGTATTAGGCATGGTGGTTATAAGTCTTGATTTTTTACTTTCTGCCGATATATGTGCTAATTTCTGCTGGAAATCTTTTTGGTCAGTTTAAAAGACTATTTAAAATTTAATCGCTTGTATCATCCAAGAAATTCTTGCAAGTGTTTCATGCTCAAGACTTTTTCACTGCAATAAGGCATTAGACAACTATTCACAAAATAACTCTGCCAAGTGCAGGCTTGAAAGGCAATTTATCTACTCACTGAGAAAAGTAAATGGCCAATATGTCTAGAATATTCCCAATTGCCAATATTCGACCTGGATGGCTTTTTCTTGGGGCATTTGCTTTAGATGACACCAGGTATGCTTTTTCTTAAATCACTTTGCTTTTCCGTTTTCATGCCAAGCCGCACGTCTCTTGTCACATATTTAAGTGCTATTTGTTTTCACTTAGCACAGGCTGTGTAGCTCAAATTTATACGCCCATTATGTGGCCTGCCAGCAGCATAGCTACACTCATCATGGCCCAAAATCTAATGGTAAATGGAAGCCCACAAGCATGGGGAACGCATCACCTGACGTCTAAATACAAATATTTTTTGGGTCAGGCATTAGCATATAACTTAATGAATGCTCTTCCATGTTGACCCAACCACAAATGAAAGTACGCTTCAGCTATCCAAATGCCCGTACCGTATTGATGCCAATCAGAATTAAAACGTACTTTGCGGGCACATGGAGCAATAATAAATACTATATACTTACTATATATATACAAGTATATGCGCACACAAGCTCGCCTACATCTGTAGACTTACATAAAAAAATATGACTAACATGGCTGAAATACTCTGCCCTGGTAATATTTTGTGCCGCGTTGGCATTTATGAGCTGCTCAGTTGCAATGGCTGGCATTGTCCTCTGCAGTGAAACCTTCCCAAGTTGGCCATCGTTGGCTGTACTCAATGAAAAATTAGTAATTGTGCAAACAAAGGTTTCTAACGAAAAGATATTTTTCAAATTTCTGGAACGTTTCTAGCTGTTTAAGTCAGTTAATATGTACCATTCAGCTATAACCTTTTCAAAGCTCCAGCTGAAAAATACCGCTAAAAGTAGCGCAAAGTAAATGGCAAATTACAAAAGTCCTTTAAGCTTATTAATTAAATCCAATTGAAAGCATTTTGAAGACTCCCTAAAGCAATCAAGCTTGTGTTCAAAGCGGCTTTATAATTTACCTACCAACACTCTGGTTTTGAATTTGTTTTACTTGAGTCCCGTTCCGACATATTTTTATTCTGATTGGAATGATTTATTGGCGGAGCAACATCGCGAATGATAATCCACTTGAGAAAAGACTGAGTGCAAGACTATTAAGAATATTACAAATGTCAAAAAGATTTATTCAAAACGTGCCGGGTCTTTCCGTAGGAGATTAATGCTATTTATAAATTCAATTCTTTTGCTTGAAATTTAATTAAATTAATAGCGAAGCCACAGGCTCTACTGTAGTCGGCTGCACAGAAGTATGCCATAAAATATTTAGTGCTTAGTCGGGTGCTTAGTTTAGTTGCGCGCTCGCGTGGATTAGAGTGTAGAGTGCAGTGTAAAAACGTATGTGCTCGACAAAGTCTTTTTTTTTTGTTGTTTGTTTGTGCGAGAATAAGTGCGTGTGTGGTTGCCAAAAATAAAATGCTAAGCATGCTCGAAAATGCCAAACAATAGACAGCGACAACAACAGCAACAAGCAATAATGATCTTTTTGTTACACATGTGCCTGAGGTCTGCGGCCCAGGGTTCTGGGGCCTCAGTCTGGGCTTGGCTGGCTGGCTGCTTGGTGGTACAAACAAAAACACGCAGGCGAAATGTACAAACAAACAAACAAATAAACATACATACTCGCAACTCACACTCCCAAGCAAACATGATTATACACACACTCTTGAGCTCACTGTTTGGCATTTTTTGTCATGACTTTGCGCTTTTGGTGGCAAAAACAAACAAAAACACGCGCTCACCCACACTCGAGCATACATGGACTCGTATGTATAAGTGCGCTCCTTGCTATTTGGTTCTCTTCGTCGCTGTTTGCATTTGTTAGCATACATTTGGGCGTCGCTTGGCCAAGCACATGCTCCTAGGAGTAGGCGGCCTGCTGCCTTTTGTTTTTACTTTTAGCGAGATTATTATTTTGTTGCTTGAATCAACAATTCTTTGGGCAGGTCGTATTGCGTTGTTATTGAATTCCGAGTGCTGCTTCGCTTTGACAAATTGCGACCAATCATCCATCCGTTCTTTACTATATGCGAGTACATATGTATACTTGTACACATTTGTGTATAGACTGTGTGAGTCCAGGGTATAGTTTCGGACTCCATCAAATACAGCGAGTCATTGAATGCTAAGATTTTTAATAAAAAAGCATATAAAGCTAAACAATCCAACAGTAATAATACGCGCTCGTGAATTTGATAATATATTATTATTTAATTTAATTTATATTTCGAAGCTATGTGTATATTTTCCTGATAAATAATAGTATTTTTAAAGAAACAGCCTTGTATGTTACCACTCAGCTGCAGGCTATTGATTCTGAACATAATTTGCCGAAAAAATTTAAATAAAAATTTCTGTACAACTAAAAACTAACTTTTACTTAAAACCAATATTTCTTTGGCGTAGCACGTTTAGCGCACTTGCCTGTCTGCGCTCACACCTTTCATATTTTGTAATGGGTTTTCATGGTCAATTTTATGTGCAGTGTGCGCTGAATTAGCAAAATATTTTTTTTCCCAAATTCTACATCGGTATTTTGAACATCGGCATATACGAAAGGAAAAACAAATCGCAAACAGCATTATATTATTTTCGTTTTGCTGCCTACGGCGCCATGTCTTTGGTTTGGTTTATAAGTGTGCGCGTGTGTTTGTACAGCGCAAGCCTGTAAGTCGGCAATGGATGTTTTTCAATTTGCGTTACTTAGCAATTGTTATGCAAGTCACGCGCCAATATATACACGTACATACATACGCGCACAGTGGCATAGAAATACATAAAAAGAAACGCTAACCAATATGTCATGTCGCAGAGAGACAAACCGACGCACACACCCAGGCTGGTCGCACACTCGCCCGACAAAGAATCATACAACATATTTACGTATTCGTGCAAAGTATTTAGAGTTGAGGGACCTAGGCAAGGCAAGTCTGGGCTCGGCTGGGCAGGGCAGAGCTGCAAGCAGAAATGCTTTCGCATATTCGTGTTGGTTTTGTGCTTTTTTTTTTGTTTTTGATTTATGCGACATTTCCACACATTTGCCCGCCATTAACATTTTGTCTTGTTGCTATTGTTTTTGTCAGAGTCGCGTTGACAGGCTGCCAGGCTGCCAGGCTGTTATTGTCACCAACGTCGCTGCAGAACGAGTTCATTTTCATGCCATAGTTGGCTGCCTCATGTTAGTCACATACTACATAGCTCTGCCTGATTGAAATTGATTGTTAAACCTTCAGCACCAGCACCAGCAGCATCAACAACTACAAGCTCAGCAACAATTTGCTGCCAATTACACGCACACACAAACATACACATAAATAAAGTTGCTTCGTTTCTGTTTTTGTTTTCTTCACAACGCCTTCAACTGCCAT
Source organism: Scaptodrosophila lebanonensis (assembly GCF_003285725.1). Classification (NCBI taxonomy): domain Eukaryota; kingdom Metazoa; phylum Arthropoda; class Insecta; order Diptera; family Drosophilidae; genus Scaptodrosophila; species Scaptodrosophila lebanonensis. Next base: position 1,405,984 of record NW_022060529.1, read on the forward strand.
CTTTATCGCATTGCAGTCAACACGTATGTGTGTATGTAAGTCCATATACGTGCGGAGGAGAGAGCTATATGAATGGAAGCGAATACTGCAAATTTAATAAGCTGCGATATATTGTTTATACTTACATACATACGGAATACGGCTATAGCTTGAGACAAATAACTGTCATCCAATTACTAAAAAAAGCTCCTATTTTATAAAGTCCCTTTGAAAGCACTGATAGATATACATGCATATATTTAGAGGTTGAGTCATTATTTCGTAAGATCATATTTTAAAAATAAAAGTTTGAGAAGTTTAAAAATAATGCCAAGTTTTTTATAGATATTATTTTCCTATTTATTAAGGTGTAAAAAAATGTGGGAATGAATCATTAAATTGAACTTATAGCAATGCAAATTAACAAAAAAGAAATCAACCGAAAAATGAATCTCTTGGGTGCCAGTAGGTGGTTTCACGGAGACATTAGGAATGAAAATAAATGATTACTTCTGAATATAGTTACTCGGTCGGGCGCCGCCTGAGCTATGTGTCAAATTACTTTCTCTTTGTCACGATGCTGATCCATGATGCCATGATTATCCACAATCATTTTTTAACATCATCAAATTTATAAATATGTACTTGATAGCTGAATGTACAGATGAAGCAACAGCGTAGGCTCCTTCTATCAATTTTAGCTTCTGTCTTGAACTTTGTTGCAAAGTATGCGAGTGAATGTAGAGATACTTTCCGGGCATTAAAAATGTGAATATGAAGTGAAATTTCCAGATGAGAACATTCCAAATACTACGAGTACAGTACAACAATCAAAATTGCAGTAAAAGTTTTTAGCAAACATAATAGGGGAAAGAAGAATAAAACTAAAATATATTTAAAAAAACAAATGAAAAGGCAAAAGAAACGCACTGCAATTGCCAACCCATCTGCAAGGTTGTTGCTGAAGTAAAATTTCAGAATTGCAAAATAATAATTGCAATCTTTGTTCATAGAACAGTAGGGCGTGCTTAATGCCTTCGGACCTGTTCACAGGCAGCTGTCACAGACGTTGCGCTCATTGTTTACACAGTTCAATGGCAACAATTTAATAAAAGCACACATTTTGTTGCTGCTGGAAATGCTGGAAAGTTGATACAGGCAGGCGGAAATTGTGCAAATTGTTGTAGCATAAAAATTATGGTGACATCTTAAATTAAAAACAAGTCAGCATGTTAGTCCTGTTGGTATGACCATGAAATACCCAACACCCAAACCAACAGATGTATACCCCCCTTGTAGTTACACATAAAGAAGCCAAACGATAAGTACTGTTGCAGCTTGGGTGCCTGCTGGCCCGAGATTCTGCCTGCTGCCGGTTACTTACATTTGCATAAACCTAATATATCCTTCTGTCCTTGGGGTATGGGTTAAACAAATTTTATACGCGCTGAGGAAGCTCGGTAATATAAATATATTAAAATTCTGGGGTCATAGAAACAAAGTGATGCCCGAAGAGAAAAACTGACTGTGAAAGTATTTATGGTTTCCAAATAAATGAAGCTGCATCACAATAACTTAACAAAACTTGTTGTGTTATATGAATGCTCTTTACTTTTTAGTTTCTATTACCATTGAAACTGAAGACGCCTTAAAATGTTCGTTTTATGGAAAGCAGGGTAGGCATATACTTGTACATACATACTGTGGAGGGGCTTGCACCACAAGTAAAACACTCGTCCGCTCCGTTTGCCAATCTGTTTAATACTGAATTTTGGTATTCACAATCGTTATGCTTCAGTCTACGATCATTCGATATCACATATGCATTTGTACTTATACTCATACTCATACTACCACAATACCTTTTGTGTTTTTGTAACATTCAAATCCAGCATGTCCAGCGCAACACACACTTTTTACCATCAAAAGATTTGCAGTGAATAAAATAGTTCATTATTTTAGCAAAACACAAGGAAAAGACGCCCAATATAGGGCGCAAAAATAAGAAAGCCCTTAAATAAAAATACATGCACTTACTATATGTTCCTCTACGTGTAAGGGACACACCCACGCACACACACCCACTAGTACACACAATTAAAATCAGCCATCTATAAAATATCAAAACAGCTAGCTGCAAAGGCGAAATATCTCCGATGGAATATATCTGTCTACGCATATCTACGAATTTATGTGGGGGCTTATGTGTGGGTGTGTGGGTGTGTGTGTGTGCTAAGCATACTTACACACAGTTATGTAGTTGGCTTGTCGAAACTTAGAAGTGTAAGTTGCTGTTGCCGTACGATAGCAGTCGATGTGGCAACAACAATATCGGCAACATCAAAGCTGATGGCCTGCGCCCAAAAATAGGCAACCTGCACGGTACGAGCGTCAGAGCAGGACAGCACGGTGGGTAAAAAAGGTACAGGCGCGGCCTTTACGCACATCATGCGACTGACTGCTAATGGCGCTCAACTTTTGGGGCGGAAGAGGGCAGGAGTGAAAAAAATTGAAATTTATATTTACGCACCACATAAATTTCGACTTTTCGACTCTGATATGTTTGTATTAGTGTTTATAGTGTGTACGTGTTTTTTTGTATTCTTGATGCGCTGCAGTCAGTGTGAGCCCCTGTGTATGTGTGTATGAGTGTCTATTCGCTTATGAAATATGTATGTTGGTACTTGTATGTGTCTGTTCGCCCGCTGACAAAGTTGAAGAGCGCACGCAGCGCCACATCATGTTGCATACTTTTCAGGGCGCTCTCGCTAAGTCGCACGTGCCTAGGAACGAATGTGTGCGTGTGTGTGTGTGTGTGTGTGTGTGTGTGTGTGTGTGTGTGTGTGTGTGTGTGTACATGCGTGTCTGTGGCATGTAATCAAATTAAAACTTGGAGCAAGAAATTGCTTTTAAAGGCATAAAATGGCGTCTACTTACATGACGTGCCAAAATGGTCGCTGACAACACTATTAGTTCCCGCCGACATAAGGGGAATGTAACTGAAACATAAGCCAAAACTATAGCTAGCTGAGATTATTACATGCAGCCATCGACGTCTCTGTCAAATGCAGACTGCATTTCTCGTTGTTGCTTTTTGTCTGCTGTTCTAGTCAGGTGCTGAAAAGGTGCGAATCGAAGCTTCTTGTTACGCCAGGTGCACACGCAAGTTCCAACTGAAGCCAACGGGGCGTATACGTAACTAAAGAAGGTGAGCAAGTGTCTGTTGGCAAAACTTGTAGCAGCGTAGATAATAACTTAATTACATTTTTGTGTGTGCTTTACTTTTGGCAACTTCGTTGAGCGCAAATAGAAGAATAAAGGGCAGGAGCAAGAGCTGAAGCAGCACCTGTCGAAAGCAGCTAGAAACATGTGTATTATCAAATGCCAGTCATTAGCGACACGCCAACACACACACACACACACACACAGCAATTTACCTTCATATATAGTAGTGGTTGCTATCATTGTTTATCTCGTATGCTGCTTGGGCGTACACGTGTATAAACATTCGACGCCAACACGAGGGCCTCAGGCTTCAAGCGAAAATAATTACTACGTTATGGCAGTCGGCGCTTTAGACCCTACACAGATGCCCACCAAGTCTCTAATTGGCACTAGACAGAGCTCATGCTTTTCTGTTTGCTCGGCTTGCACTTTCCCTGGCAATTTCGCCGAACAAACTATATAAAAGCATATTTGTAGGCATCTGAATACTTGGAAATGTCAGTATGCAGGAATGCTCATGACATCACATTACCAAAAGTTAACCTTGCCTCCGGCCTGGCCCGCTTAACTAGTTTACCGGTCTACCCCTTTTTTGATGCCCTAGAAACCTGGGTATATTTCAAACTACTATATGATGGGAATTATTTACAATTTCATGTCTCCTCCACCACATCACTTTTGTGGCGATTTCAAGACTCTTTACTGATACATTTCTGCTTTGTACTTTTTGAAAAAGTAAGGAATTATTTCGAATTATTTACTAGCCATAATTTATAAAATTGGCAACCTAAAGAAGGAGGTTACGATATAAGTAGTTAAAAGGCCTTTCAAATACTCTAGTATCATCTGATTGTAGAGTATTTAATAGTCGGAATCAAATCCACGATCAAATTCTCCATATTTAGTTTTGTTATTTTGACACCAAGGGTAGGGCGTGGAGTAAAATTGTACGAGTATTGAATATCTTGTGGCAAGCTGAGGCAGCGTACGGGGTGGCACGGACTGCGTGTCAATACCAGCTAAGAGACAGGCAGTGAGACAACCTGACAGACAGCCTGGCGGGGTGAATGACAAGAAGACTGCGCCAGGTTGACAGGCACAATGTGGGGAGCAGGCGGTGAATTAATTAGCGTTTAAATGTGGCTTGGCGGCAATAAACCTCCCCCTACTCGCCCCCTCTTCCTCCGCCAGTTACCTGTAATGACGGAAGGTATATTGTAAATCATAAAATGTGTCTGGCAGAGTGTGTTAAACCACATGGCTGCACACTCGTGTTTTAGCCGGACTGCGATCTGCAGTTGACAGCAAATTGTCTTGGCTTCTCCGTCTACATCTCGCCGAGATAGTTGCGACCGCAACAGTTAGAGAGACACGTGGAGGAGCTGTCGAGCTCGTGCGAAACCGCTATATACATACATCATGTCTTAGATATTGGATATCTCAATTAATTAATGGCTTCAATTCTTCAGCAATATTGAGATGAAATATTTTATGAAATATACAGCAATCGATTCTGAATGATAACTAACTATTATAATCATTTAAATATAAAGGTCATTTCAATCTTAATGACCACATTATTCACTTCAATGATAATTTCAAGACTGAATATTTGAAAGTTAATATACTTATATACAGAGCGAATATATACGCCTTTAGAAATTTTAAAACTTCATGTGGCCCTTGCATTTATTTAGTAATTGAGGAATAACCATTTATAGAAATTGAGAATATTTATGAGTATCTATAAATAAAGTAAATCATTGATGGACGGATACTAAAGAGCAGACCACAATTAATCCCAGACTATAAAGAAACAGTTTTCAATATTTGTTTTCACATTTAGGGACGACAAGGCCGGCTGCAAAGCTAGACTGGACATCCTGACATAAAGTGCAGACTAGTAGGTTGAGAACAAGTAACGATTACAATTCTTTGATTACCCTGTATGGGTCATTTATCACCTTCTAAAAAATTATGCTAAGCAATGTCTCTCACATTGCCTCACCAATTTGGTTTCATTTCACAAATTTTCGCAGAAATACTTTCTATTTTAATTTATCTTCGAGTTGAATTTTACATTATTATTGCATCTTACTTGTATATGCAAAAATGTGCTATTCATATGTGAACAGTCGCGTATTATGATACTGCCGGTAAAACGTAATTAATTCCCAATCACTTGCTTCTTGGAATTCGGGAATGGCTTAATGCTTAAAATTAATAATTAATTGGTGGCGACAAAGGTGGCTTTGGCTGAAGGCAGCAAACGAAACGCATTTAACATTCTTGTGCGTATTTATAAAATCCTTTGAACGCAGTTGTTATTGCTGCTGTTGTTGTTGTGGTTGTTACATAATTAAAAACAACTCATGCTCGAGTGGTTTCCGTAAAAGTCACAAAGGCGGCAAAATTTAAGCTCATACGCGTATGACCTTGCCAGTTAAATGTTATGCTTGGGCTCTCTTTAAAAGCCCTGCAACGTGTTTTGGCCATAAAGTACAATTTCGGTGTTAAAAGGCGAAAAAGGAAAGGCGTCATAAAAAAAGAAAGCATACATTCGTACGACCCATGCGGCAATGGGCATCGGCTTGACCCTTATTTGCATAATTTAAATTCACACACACATTTACAGACACGTACACACACATGAGATGGCACATAGGTTACACATTAAAATGGCCATCAAATGGCGTGAGAATGCGTGCCTTGTGCTTCCCTGCAGTTCCTTTTATTCCATACATACTAGTATGTATATGGATTTTTTCATTCGGAATTTGATTCTGCATTTTTTTTGTCTTGTGGAAATATTTGCCTTTTTGCCGCCCATTTGCTTCATGACTTTTTGTGTTGTTTTGTTTTTGGGCAACAATTTAATACGCTTTAAGCATTTTGACACAATTTGCAGAATGTAGCCGAGCAAGTGACCCTTTTTTCGAGCACCCTAGCCCCGAAATGTGCAGTGTCAGCAGTAGCGGCAACAATGGCAACAAAAGCTGAACGCCAGTTGGCCTTCATTAAGAGGGTTCAACAGACTGCCGCAGGCACCAATTTCTCATGTTCCGGCTCGTGTCAATTATACAATTTCTGGTTGCCTATTATTATTGGCTGGGCTGCTGCGCTCGCTTTTATTTTCTAAGTTGCTTTTCAGCGGCGCTTTTATGGCAGACCATTAACATTAACGCCTGCTGTCGCTTCGAACTATACGTATAGTATACATACGTATTCACAGATGTGCTGGCAGGCATAAAAAGTCGAGCGAGCCGCGAGCAGTGGGCTTGTTTTTTGTTTTTTGTTTTTGTTCTTCTTCTGTGCCCAGCTATCTCCATCCATAGCACCATCGTAAAAATGAAAACGAAAATAAATATAAAAATATTTATGCAGCTTCGGATGCGTTGGGTTTTATGTGCTTTCTACGCTGCTGTTATTTTTGAACGGGCACAAATTCGGAAATTGGCTGCCAAACACAGAAGCCCTTCCACACTTTCTCAAGGTCAGAGCGGGGATGAGATGAGATGAGATGAGTGCCAATATGGCACGTTCCAGGCTCAGGTTCGGACTCATGCTGAGGCTCAGGCGAGCCGTCCTTTATTAATTCCAATACATTGACTCTGGAATAGACAAAAGCATGTTCTGCATGTAAATTCTATTAAAATGCCCCACACGCGCACTCCCTACAGCTTCAGCCCTTAAGCATGCCTTTGGCTCCAAAAACAGAAAACTCCATTTAAAATCAACATCAGAATTGAAAAACTTCAGTTGTGAATCTCATGAGCGGCTTAAAAACTGTGGTCGTTTCGAGGCATTGCCATGGCTAGCTCTGCCTTTGTCTCTGGCTTAAATTTGTGTAAGCCGCCAAAGAAGATGACGATGGAGAAAGCTGCCAGTCCTTGATGTCCTTGCCATTGTCCTTGCTATTGTTAATGAATTTACCATGAAAATGTAACGAGGCTTTGCCGACGACAGTCGGGCAACAGCCAGCAATGGCCGTCCACAGCTCTATCAATTAAATGCGCTGAAGTTTCAACAGGTTGCCATTTTGTATTTATGAGTCTGCAAATTATGTGGATGTGGCATCAAAGGCAGGCGACAGACAATTAGAGGCGCAATGGCTGTGCCATAATTCGTTAGCGAGCAAAAGTTGCGGCCTGATTGTGGCAGGGTTTGTGAACATTATGCAATTTAATTTGCGTAAATGTTGTCCCTTTTAGAAGCGCCTTGCTAGCTGTGTCAGTTTTCCTTCACTCTCCAGCGAAGTTTGTTGATAAAAGAAATGTATTTAATTACAAACACAATTTCATTATTTTAATCGGTTATATGACTACGCATATACACGAATTGTACAAGTTTTATTCGCAAGGGAATACTTTAGCACAAATGTAGAAATATGGCTTCGCACCATTCATTAACAAGTAGGTACTATACTTGCTAGAAGTGCATTATTTGGCTTTGTTTAAAGTACACCTCAACAGCTTCGTTTCGTGATCATTTATAATAATATTTATTATTCAAATATGCTTCAATCCTTTCAATTCACAGGAAAAGTAGAAACCCTCATTAATTCATTTGAAAATTTAATACATTTTGCGACACACGATATTTGAAGCCATCATCAAAGTCTCAGTCTAAAACTGTCTCCAAAGTTTACTTTTCAAGTTGAGCAGCAGACAAAAGTTTTATCAATTCATTTGTGCAGTGTATATTCATTGTAAGAGTTGTATGTATAGATCAAGGCATGAGTAACAGAAAAAATTTAATGTTTTCAGTAAGGAACACACAGGGTAGCTGTGAGTAAATCCTGTATTTTAATGGCAGTACCATCTTCATAATTACTAAGGCAAGTTCCGAAAGGGAAAATATTAGACTAGATATTAATATTTTAGAATGGAATTTTGAACAAGTGGCTGAAATTGTCTTTCCATTCATATTTTCAACCAAATATATAAGCAAACAATACACAACTAGAGTACTCACTCAGAAGACTATCCCATAGTTTTGAGCAAATTGATGGACGTTGATAGGTTTCTGAAGTCTACACTTGGCAAGTGGCCTAGCTGTTATGCGTTTGAAAATATTAAGTCCAGTATGTACATATATACGAGTACACTCAACTATTTGCGCGTTCAAGTTGATCTGAATCTTGACCAGAATCCGCATCATTACAATCCGTGCAGAAGCGAACCGCAAACGAAAACCCTTTTACGAGGCTCTAAATTTAACGTGCTATGCTCGCAATTTTCGCAGCTATGCACGGGTATGTCGTAAAAGCCGAAAAATCATCTCATCGCGGTTGGTGTCGACGACGACTCATTAAAATCTGGGAAATATAAAGCGGGAAGGAACAGTGCAGTTTTATGTGCATGCCACACACTTTTTCGCTTGTCGCTCTCCTTCAATCTACTATATTCCTTGTTTCTATGTACGAGTAGCCGTATGTTTGGAGGCCACAGCTTTAACATTGTTGATTTTTTATTAGAACATTTTAAGCTGTCAGTGTTTGGAAGTTGACGCTCAGTTTTCGCCATATTCGCTGTCATATAATCAAAAGCGTTTTAGCTGCTTTCGGCAGATAAGCAGCACTGGCACTCGCGCGGGCACACGCAGACACACAAACACACACACGTACGAATATATATAGATATATAGTATGTACATAAATACATCTGTCCCCAGCTCAATGCATACTGACAACGCGCCTGACTGTTTGTCATAATAATAAAAATGCCAATTTGTTTTATGGCTGACAAGTTGAGCTTTGCTTTGCTTTGCTTTGCTTTCTTTTATTCTTTATGCGCTGCCTTTGATGTTGATTTTGATATTATGACATTTTCATTTTGCTTGAAAAATCGTCCCTCGTTCTCTGTTCTCTCTCACTCTGTATCTGTGTGTGTGTGCGTGTGTGTGTGTGTGTGAGTTGGACATAAATCGTAAGTCGTAGGGTCCTCATCCCAGACACTAGTCGACGGCACGCGTCGTGTGTTTGTGTGTGTATGAGAATGTTATGTGAATTGGCTTTAAATGATATATTTGTGTGGGCATTGAATTATGGAACGGATTTATGTGTAATCTCAACCCCAAATGCCATTGATAGCAGTTCTCGTTTTTGCTCAGCAGTTTAATGCCATTTAACAAATCGATGATAATCATAGACTAACAATAATGGACATCTTAAAACTTAGAAAGCATATAAATAGGCACGCGTGCCTAAAACTACTCAGTTCAACTGAAAAAGCAATGGCAAAGTCGCCTTTAGTTCGCTCCGAATTGTAGAGTTTTTCAGCACTAAGCTGTAGAAGGAATACTCTAAGCTTATTATCTCTTCAATATAATAGGAGCTTCATGGAATTCGAATATATATATGTATACCTTATTTCGCTATCAAACGAATATTTTCTAGTTTAAAGTAGCTTTGAAATAGCTTCAATAGCTTTAAGTTTTTTTATTGGCAGGTCTTTTGGTGTGATAAGTGCCTTTTACATCGAATAGTTTTTAAATATGATTTTCATTGTATTTTTCATTGATTTCATTGCATATTTATATCGGCAAGTTTTTAGTCTTCCTAAAAAAGAGGAAATCATTCGATGACTAAGAAATTAAAATATAAAATATATGTAAGTATATGTATATATAACCTATACCTAAATTCTATATATGTTTGATAGAATTTAGGTGTGCTTTTGGCAATGACAGCGGTAATTTTTTTAAATTTTTTAATGAAAATATTTTTTTAAGGATGTTTTTAGTTGAACTCGCTAATAAATATTATTTAAGACCTAAGAGCCAATGAAGGCTAGCTTTAGAGAACCATAAGACAATTTATACTATTCACACGTTTAATGAAGCAACTTTTAGGTGGAGTAGAGCAGGTCCTTAATAGACACAGCATGCTTTATTTTAATTACACTCAACTCAATTACTAATTTCCTAACTGACTTTACATCTCTTAATCAACGCCTCGCCAACTCGTTTAAAGCCTAAATTGTGTTCCTAATTGCTCCACTTAAGCACGTCAGTTTGATATCTGAGATATGCTGCTGACGTCGGCGCAATTTACCTAAGACTTGAGCGCCCATAAACAAACTTCATAAAGCACTCAAAAACGCGTCGATGGTGCCTGCGTACGAGTAAGCTCCTATCAACAGTCAATAAATGAAATCTCATTAAGTTCAGACCGCAAGCCACGAGCTCACACCACACAAACACACATAAAGGAATATCGCTTGCAGTTCAAGTGTATGTATGTACAAGTATGTGTGTGTTGGAGTGTGCTGTATTTGGCGGCTCATAAGAAAATTATAAAATTTCCATTTTATTGACATTTTAAATTGACTTACGCGTATATCAGACAACCCGAACCGACTTTGGCTGCGGCTGCGAAAGTGACTTTGGTTCGGAACGTGGCTGCGTTTAAGTGTTTGCCCGTCGGGCGTCCAAAGCTAACACTAAAAACGCAGCAAAAAATCAGCATTGTTGCTGAAGCTGGAACTGGGGGCCACAGGAGGATCAGGGTCACAGTCAGGGAGCAGCGTTAAATAAGCGAACTGGGGGCAGGAAGCGCGCCGCATAAAACAAAGCGAGCAAAGGGCGCAAAAAATAAAAAATGCGTCAATCAAGTTGGCCAAATGGTTCAATAAAATCAACACGCTGGCTCCCACAATCCCACACAAGTCCTTCACGAGCCCCCGCGGCACCCGAAGTTGGGCTCCGATTCGGTGTGGCTTGTGGCTTACGCCGCGGTTCCAGTCGCGATTTTTTGGTAACTGGAAGTTCAAACTAAAGTGTTCAGCCTATACAAGGCGGCAGTAAATACAAATACAAATACAAATATTTTTGACACTCTTTCTCTTCCCCCTGTCCAGGGTCCTTAGAGTTGCATTAGGGGTGCAGTGTATAGCTAGAGAGTAAAGAAAATGGGCGCTTGGCAAGACCAAGAGTGTCGATTGCTGATAAAGCCCGGAAGCGAGCAAACTAAGAGAAAAAGTAAGCTAACAAGCAAGTGAAAGTGAAAATGCAAAGCCCACAAAGACTCAAAGACAAAAACGAAGACAAAGCCGACAGCGAAGGCGCAGGCTAAGTACGCAGGCAACAGGCCCAACGGTAGGCAGTAGACAGAAGCAACGACTCGAAGAAAACAATTTGCAGGCGGGTGCAAAATTGTATAAAGCGAAATTGGCTGAAAACAGCTGAAAGGCAATTTTTATTTTTATTTTTATTTTGCATAAAGTTGGCCGTGCCAAGTGCGTGGGTGCGCTGCGGGCTAAGGTGGGGCTTATTGTAAGGTGACATCAATTTAGACACTTTGTTGGCGAGACCTGCAGTTTGAGACTTGGGTTGGAGCTGGAGTTGGCGAGTGGGGGATGCTGGCAAGTCAAAAGCAATCAATAATTCAAATTTTGTTTGGTTTCCAGCTAGATGGCTGCGCAGCTCACAGACACACGGACACACCCACAAAACATCGTGTGCAAGCCACTTGTGTACAAAATGCGAGTATTCAAAAAATATATGTTATTTATTGTTTTTGTTTTCTTATGCGCAAAGTTTTCCTTTTGTTTATGGCTGCGATTGTTTAATATTACAGCAGTTTTCATTTCTAATTGTTCTAAATTGGACAATGAACAAAATGAATGGAATTTGTAATCGCTCCAGCAATATATCAATTTCCGACATTGCGCATACGCACTGTTGCCCAACCAGACTCTTCACTGGCTTTATTGCTTACACTTACACTTTATATGTACAAATAAATTTCAAACAAAGGCTTCTGGCTTCTGAAAATGCTTGGCTTCCTTATCCAACGTAAATTATTATGAATAAATAATAACAATATTTGTAGAAAATCCTTGATTTTAGCAATTCCTGACAGCTTTTCTTCTAACTATGCGACTGCATAAAGTGCTTATATTTTCAGTCCGGCAAATAAATATACATATGTTCTTCACTTATTATTATTAATACTGGCCACAATTTAAATTCAAACATTTATGCCAAAAATTAAATCGTAATCAAAATGTCACTATCACAGAGAATCATTAGTTTCCCCATTAAAGATGTCGATAATCGTTTTATCAGTGAATTATAAGACAAGAATATAGATTACACAAACACGCAAATGTATAAAGAACTAGAAGAACAACAGTTTGCCATTACACATGGCTATCTATTTGCATCGCTCCTCGCACACTCTACGCCAATCCAACATTATCTTTTTTTTCCTAATTTCACTAAAACTACCAACAGGTTGCCAAAAATAAGTAAAAAAAATGCATTGCAAATCTCTTCGATTGAAAAATTCGGATATTTCTGATACACATTTGCTGTGCAACCAGATTCCTAATAAACATTGGTGTTAGAGATATCGTTAGTTTCGTGAGTGTTGAAATAATGTTAAATAAACAATATACAAATTGGACTAGAACTTTGGTAAAAAAGAAAACAAAATTTGCATTTTCAATGAGCTTTTCAGAAAATACACAAACAGAGGGGAAAGTAAGTGGCAAGCAAACGAAAAATAAATTTTATGAAAAATTAACGGAACGAAATATTAACATTTTTTGGCCAAAGCCTTAAATATGCAGCATTCAGCTCGCAACACAAACAAACAATACATTATGCAAACACTTCAAAAATGAAATCACAGCAAATAATGCCAAGTTTTTTACGCTTGTTTTGCTTTCTGACCCCATAAATCAGCGGTGGGAGCTAAAAAGTCAGCTGTGGGGACAGGCTGGCATGCAAGTAACGTGCGACTGACCATTGGCGGACTTTGTTTTGACGTTCTGCAATTTTGATTTATGGTCTGGGCGGCACGTTAAATAAAGAATACGGGAGTGAAGGCAAGTAGGGAAGGTGTTATCATGCGCCATCGCATCATTCTGAACAAAAACTCGTCCTTCAGGTTTTTGTCATTGCCTGTTTGCTGTGAAGAGGTTTTGTCTCTTTTGATGGACAGTCCGGCTTTTTTCTGCCGTTAGCTGTTTGCTCGTTCAGGCACAGTCCAATCGATATGTCAAAAACTTTGTATTTGGCTTAGAAAAAGAGGTTGGATGGAAATGTTTTGGCCAGCACAGTGCATGTGTTTAGCGTTCCGCATGGAAAGGCATTGTCTGGTTGCGTCTCGCCAGCAGAATTTTGAATTAAGTTGAAAGCTTTGGTAATGAGGCTTTGCACAAAAACGTTTGAGTTGTAATTTTAAGACCTACTTAATTTCGACTTAAGCATATGATCTGAATGTATTGAGAATATATTTTAATTAGTATGTCTCCGAATAAAAACAAATTTTTTAGCTCCACATTAGGGCCAACCGCTTATTAATAAAAATAGGGCTGACATACCAATACAGTCTGCGGATAAATTTAAGGATGCCCTCAACGAACAATTTTAGCATCCACTTTAAAGATACCACAATTTGGACAGAATTCACATAGTTGCCAAGCTGTAGTTGCGCTTTCTGCGATTCCAGTTTTTATTGCATAAATGCACTTGCATGTTTTTCATTAAAACTCATTTGCTTATATTACAAAACTGAAAGCACACATCAGCAAACCAATGGTATATCCGATGCGTAGGGCACGTCATGTGCTTAATACGTGATTCTACGCATTTATGAGTCGTCGGACATAAATTAAAAAAAAAAAGATGAAAAGAACTATAACACGCACAAAGCTCATCCTCCAAAAAACAAACAAACAGAAGATAAATAAGACTACACACAAACACACTAACTTCTTCCTCTGACTTTATTTTCAAGAGGACAAAAAAAAGATGGTCGAGGAAACGGAAGAGATGTAGGAAAAGAGCAGAGCTTCAAAGAGACAGGTCATGCATGTTATTAATGCAACGCCAACTCTTGAACTTAACTCATCTGTCCTTTTTATTTGGATGGCCCGCAAGAGCTGGAAATAAAATGAAATGACAAACTTATGTTAATACTTTTTCCGCAATACATGCTGTGAGCAAACTGAATAAATAGGCACAAGCATCAATCGATCAATATGACATTTAAACGCAGAGCAGCAGAGTGCTGACAGCCACTGAATTTGTTAGAAATTCAATAAAAGTCTCCCATAAAAGCAGCACGACAGTCTGTCGTGAAATGTCTGGGTCTGTGTCTGTGTCAGATTCGAAATCGTTATGGCCTCCATTGACATCAATTGTTAGCCATTTGTTATTGCAACAACATTTTGTAAATACTCCCACTCTAATTTCTGTCTGATGCGATAGCACTATGCAACAAGAAACTGCATGCATTTTGAGATCTGAGCAATTTCAAAGTTGGAAACCTCAATATTGCCAACATTTCCAATTCAGCACGTTCTTGTCAGCGATAGCCAATCGAAATGTTACATACCTTTGAGCTGAAACTCAACTACGAATATGTTTTTCAATACAAAACGCGTTTAAAGACACCTTTACCGCTATTATAAAGTCTGCAAGTGAGGCTGTTATTTATATATTGTCAAATGGCAAAGACAATTGCAATCTAATGAGGAAATTGAAAACCAAAAATTATTCTCGTATTCGGGTAATTTTCTTAATTTGTGACATTCTCCCTTTGCCCATATTTGTCGACATACTACAAGTATACGAGTTTTTTGTGCACCCAGAATGTGCAGCGGAAAATGTAAATATAAATGTAAATTCGAGCTCTCTCCACTCAATAAATATTGACACAATACATTGGGCAGATCTTTAAGCAAAACTGTAAACAAACTGGCAGCTGCCATTTCAAACAAACCTTTTCACATTAAAGCGCTTAAAAGCTCATATTTTTTCTGCACCTTCCCGTTTGTTCGGTAGGGTCCCAATAAAATGAAAATAAAATCAAGGAAAAAGAGCTTCTTAAATAACAGTTGGAGAATCGAATTGGCGGTAATTTAAGCCGGCGCCGATTGCTTGTACAGCATGGCGTATGCGTGGTTATATCGCCTTTCATAACATTAATAAAAATGTGTGCAGTAGCCCATCAGTCAGGCTTTCATTTAAAGAAATGTATGTAATTTTCTCTGCCCTGGCTTTGTTTTTGAAGGTTTTGCCTTAGTGTTGGAATCTTGCAAAATAAAAACTCAAGAACGTTTAACTGTAAATGAAATTCAATTGCTGCAAAGTGTCGTTGTCGTTGTCGGGTAACATGTAAGGAAGCAATTTTGTGCAAGTGTCTGAGTATCTGCTCTGCTCAGTTTTATAGTAATGTATAATGTGGCCTTTACATTTCAGCCAGTTGGCAATTTCGTAAACCTTTTTGAACGTCTCCGTTACGCACTGCTTTCGGGTCATTCTCTTTTACTTTTATGGGCTCGACTGCTCCAAATTGCAGCAATTATCAAGCTGGGTAAGCATTCGAGAAACTTTCCTTTGCCAAAGTATGCCATAATGATGGCTCTAAAAACTTTTCAACACGCATCCAAATTAGTTAAATGAACTCAAAAAAGTACAACAGCTTTAAACTTTACTTGAGGGACTCGTTCATATTGGATTTCCTGGGCGGGGCCTGGCTGGGCGCAGGATCTTCGATTTAATTTGAAGCTCAGCTATCAAAATGTCACTCATACGACATGCATGACAAGCCTCAACATAAATACCCCACATAAATTTAATTTTATCCAGACATATTTTCCACTGCTCGTTAAAAATTACAAGTACATGAAATGTCATGTCGCACCATATTTTCCACGGCTGATTGTGCATAAAAGACGACAATCAAAAAACGGGATGGAAAACAATTCAACAACAAATGTCGCTTTTTACTGCAAATAGCCGTCAAACAGCGACACTAATTATTTATGTTCTTCTCGACAGCCATCGCCACGACATTATATTGTTATCGTAAAATAAAAATACAACTTTGACGTGTCTCGCTCAACATGGGGCATGCGAGTTGGTTCTATTTGTCACCGCCCTCCAACCTTGGCCACATTATAGTACTTTTTATTATGTATCTCAAGCATTACTTTACACCCGATTCCCTGTGTTTGCACTCAAATGTGTGACTCCCTCCGACCATGCACATGTGGGTTGCACTTCCGTGCACTAAGCCCACTTATTATCGTCAGGATTTAAGCAATTAGGTGCCGACAGCCCTAATGCACTCGCGTGGCCAACTGCAGGGCAACAGGAGCTTATATCGTTGCTTTTGACCCAACGTTGCTACTTATAGTCGGTTTTATTTTACTTTTAAAGAAATACACTCAATAACGAGCATTCCAATACCATCTAACAATATAACGTTAAAGTAAATATATTAATGCGCCCTTTAAACTTGCAATTAAATATTAAATTAAAATTCTAGGATATCTAAAAAATTCTGCATGTTAATGCGAACAAAAAGTTGGCCGCATATTCAAATCTATTGGAATAGAATAAAGCCATAGTAAGTTAGTGAACATTTTTGAAACACTGTTATCTTATTTAGAAAATGTATTCAAAGAGATTGGACATGTCTTCCATTCACTTGTCGTAGCTCGCAGACTAAGCGTACAGAGTATTTTATGGTCGGTTAGATTAATAGGCAACTTCCTTGCTTTCAATTGGCAGACTCACCGACAGTTTCTCTGCAAAAGTATTCGGCCGACCGAACAGACAATGTTTCGCCCTCTGGCTCCACTTTTTCCGCTTAACCGCATTCTTTACACGCTAAGACCTGCCCACTAAATTGTTGCATGTGCAGAGCTCCAAAGTTACACAGCGCTCCAAATCAGTTAAGCACTTTTAATTGGCAATGGGATGACTAACAAAACCTAATGCCCGTTTCTGAAAACAACGAGGCCGTCAGATAGAAATAAATTATTTAAAATGCATTTTTAATGCTGTTGCCCGATTCACATGATATTCGTACTCGTAGAGTTGAGTTCAAGCAACTGTTCAGCAGGTCAAGGGTTTTCAAATATTTCTGACACACATGTACTATATTGCATATGACAGCAGCAATGGTTACAAAGCAATTCTGACACCATTGTTGGAAATGTCACTCCAACATTGTTTGGCTCGCAGGCTCGCTTTGTATGTTGCTTTGAATCTCGCTGGCACTGTCGGAACAATTGTAACGAAACCTGCCTGCCGCTGCAACGAAAAAAGCCAATCTGCATTAAATTTAGAAGCGACAGGCTTTAACGAGTTTTACAATTGTAATAATTTCAAAGCAAATTTTAGTTGCATACAAGTGTACATGTTTCATTCAAATTACATAATAACAGACAAAAGAGAACACAGTCGAGCAAGCCCGACAGTAAAAAAAAAGTGCCGGCAGAGCTGCAGGCAGCGCATGAGCAGCGATTTTATTTATGGCTATAACTTTCTTCAGAATTGACCTATCATGATGAAACTTGGCACACGGACACATAAGCACTAACTGGATGTAACTACCAAAAAAACTACCAATTTCAAAATTCCAAGAATTACGGAAGTTATAAGAAAATACACGAATTGCGGTGGAGAGGGCGGGGGGGGGGGGGGGGGGTGTATCAAAATAAAAAAAAACAAACTTGACCTGTCTAGGGCTTAGGGGAACCTGGATGCCAAGTTTGGTTATCGTAGCTATTGTACTTGCTGAGATCGTTGCGCTCATACAGACAGACGGACGGACGGACGGACGGACATGGCTATATCGACTCGGCTTGTCACCCTGATCAAGAATAATATATAATTATATTTGAAAGGCATTCAGAAATATGGGGAATGACGATCTGACAAAAGAGTTAGGCGCACCACCAACGTTAAAAAGCAGGCTTCCAAACTAGAACAGGAACAGTTAAGCTTAGAAAGTTTCATTTCTGCAACAGCTCAAATGAATTTTTTGTTAATGTTTTGATAGTCAATACTTTTTTTAATCCAATTCCCTAAAAGGAGGAGGTTTGGAAGCTTCAGCATGTAGTAAGTACATATATTGACAGGCAACAAAACTATCAGTTGTCATTTTCGTTAATAGATTAAGCGCCACCCAACATCGCTAGACTAGGAACCAGCTTATCAGCGATTTGAGCAATTATCCACCACAAAGACGGAAAGGTCTCCTGATCGCTCAAATTAAGGGATGAGAGACTCCCTGCTTGACTGTTGAATTAAGCTCACCCAACGACAAGAAATCAGTTCCAGAATCTAACTTTACAAAACCAAATGTTGTGTTCAACAGCCTGCTTTCTTCTGCGTTTTCGAATCCGTAGTTCTTGCCCCATAACTATATTTGCTTCTTCCACATTAGCTGCTTCCTTATATGCATAACAAATAAGCTGCAAGTGCGTCTTGCAACTCTCATATCTCAGGGCGTAAGAAATCTATCTGTGTCAGCACAGTTAATGGGCAGTCATCACATTTTTCCCTACATGAGAAATAGAAACTGTTAGTGGCTTTACAACATGTGGCTTGACAAATAATTTAACTTGAAAACATGGCTACAATGCATGGAAAAAGTCGAGGACTATTCGAACTTACGCCTTGCATTCGCTTATCTGTGTGCGTACGTGCTTGTGTGTGTATTCGTATTCGTAAACACACACTCAGTCCATTTCAAAGCCAATACTATATATGTAACAACATAATTTTGCACACCGACACCAGAGCTGGCTGTTGTTGTTGCAGTGGCACTGCTGGCAGTTTGCTGATATCTTTAAATGCACACACACAGAGAATACATGCACATGCATACATGCTTTATATTGAAGCTGCCGCTTTACACACACACACACACACACACATGTTCGTACACATACAGGCGCTAAGCGGCAAGTAAACATAAAATAGATTATTTACGGCGCCATGCACAACGATTTCTGCAAACTGTGCGCCAACAGAAACAGCAACAACAACAGCAACAACAACAACAACAGCAGTCGGGAACTGAATGAAGTAACAGCAATAACAACAACAACAATCCGCCACAGAGCATAAAAAATGAAAAGTGTGAAGAAACGTTGATAAGCAAGCTGCTATTGCTGTTGTCACAGCTTTTGGCTTTTGGCTTTCGAGCAAAAAATGCTTTAAGGCCGTACATGATTGCACAAATAAAATTGCGCAGTCATGATTGACGGAAACAACAGCTGCTTGAGGCTAACACCACTTACTAGCCCACGCAAAATTCAATTAGCCAAATGGCCAAAAGCCATTGCATACCAACAACGACCGGTTGCTTAACGAGTCCACCTGTCCAGCTTTTATGCTCGGACTAAGACGCACACTAATAGACCGCAATAGAGTGTATAAATTAATGTATGACTGCCAAACGGTAAATATAGTATGTATACATAAAACCTCCAACTATGCAGTGCCAGCACATTTTTGGTGGTGCGGCTTCGCTGTTTTGGGGCGCATCTATAATTTACGAGGCATATGCGGTATGCGGGCGTTGCGCGCTGTATGCAACACACACACACACACAAACACACACATACACAATATTCATATTCATGCTCGTGCATACCATATACATATATATAGTATGTACGTGTTAGGTGCGGTCAACCGCAAAGCCAACTCAAAGCGTGTGCCTAACTGTCTGTTTGCCTGTCCAACGGCCTGTTCTTCAGGTGTGAGGTTTATTGCGTCGAATGTAGGCCTCCTCCTCCTCCTTGGGTGTGTGTGTGTGTGTGTGTGTGTCTTTGGGCAAACAGCAAAACTTTTCGTTAGTGCCCACCAAATGACATGCCGAAAACAGGACAAATTGTATCCAAACATGCCAGACATGGTTAGGCCACAAACTGGCACAGCAATTGGATTATACCAGGGCTGAAACGGGATAGCTAAGAAACAAGTATTAAGCGTTTTCTGGTTAATGCCCCAAACATAATCTCAGATGCCCTCTAAATCACAGCTTCGGACCGGGACTGAAATGAAAATATGGGTTACTGTATGCGCCAGTTCAAGTGATCCTAGTGATCTATGGTATTCGTATATATGTATGTAGTACTTATTTTTTCAAATACATGGAAAATTTGTTTGAGTGACGAGTTAGTGGGCAGTGCTGGGAGAAAAGTATTCCCCTTTCATTCCCGACCTATTTTAAATTATTAACCGGGCACTTGAAGTGTGTGATGGACAACTGCTGATTTATGATTAGTCTCTGGCAAATGGTTATGTTTACAGATTGGTAATAATATAGTTCCTTTAAAAATCACATCTGCAGATAAACATTCAACTTGAATTCCCAAAAACACTTCTATTTACATGTGTTCTGCCCATCCCTGGTGCAGACTGAAAGTGAGAGTGTGCTGGGGCGGGACTGTGGGGGCACGAAATGCCGACTTCTTAAAATTAATTATGAACATTTTACTGAGTTTTCTTTCATTCTTTGACTTTGTTCCCACTTGACTGCTTTTGACGGCGCATTTTGTGGTCGCTTGTAAAATTGTTTACTTAATGCATTTGTCAGACTTTCGCGAAATTTAATTATGAAAATGTCTCATATTTCAACACGTTGAGGAGCACACGATATGCTTGTTGTTGCCCACTGTGCTTAGTGGTAGTCAGCGGCAACTAACGAGACTAGTCACCCGAAAGTCCTTGCGGGCTAACACTTGAGAACGTGCGCGTAATTTGCAACTCGTGTTTACCAAACACTAGACAACAAAACATATACTCGTACATACGAGTATTATGTGCCGCAGCTGCTGTAGAATGATTTGTTGTTCCAGTTACAGTTGGCGTCGCCGTTATCGTCTCATCCACTGATTTGACTCGGCCTCGAGCCTGCCAGGTGAGAGCAGACAATTTGCCGCATGGCAGCTCCTGTCGATTTCCTGTCATCTGCGAGGCTCTTTCGCTTTGTCGGCAGCCATGATTGTTGTGTGTATGGGCAGGATAATTGCGTATTTTATGTTTGAATGACATCAGATTTAATATTACCCTCACACCCACATTTGCATAAATGTGTACGAGTATATGGAGGTACATCCGCTGCACTTGCCGCAAATTCCGTGCGATATTTCCGGTCGCGTTTATTGTATTAACATTTTTTCAAGGCTGATTGCTTTATATTGTATGAATAATCGAACAGAATTACACACATAAATTTGTGCGTATTGTGCATTCGCCTGGTGGCAACATTTCTGTTCAGGACATGACTGCATATTTATTTTTTAATCAACTTTGTCGAGGTCGAAAGCCTTTATATTTATTTATATTTAGATGCAGTGGCCTACACAATTGCAGCTGCTTAAAAAAAAGTGAGGTTAATGAAATATACTCATAAATAAATTTAAAATTTGACAGGCTTTAGTCTGCATTTAGTTTTTTGCTTGCTATATCGTATCAAATCTTTTTTAACGCCATAAAACTAATCTTCATGGACTTTGAGGACCAGCTGCCGAACTAAACATCAATTAGTTGAGGAATCACAATTAACAGAGATCAACTGCTGAGTTCGATTTATTTACTTAATTAGTTTCGCTTTTTGCAAACAGTAATTGAACATCACTCGACTGATTTCTTCATAACTTAAATTGTGTTATATTTTATTTTATTCATTTGTTTTTATTTACTTAATTAGTTTCGCTCTTTGCAAACAGTAGTTGAACATCACTCGGCCGATTTTTTCATAACTTAAATTGTATTCTATTTTATTTGATTCATTTGTGGCACTCTTCATCTCGCCTTAACTTTAACTAACAGTCTTATTCTCTTCTTTGCAATTTAGAAAATATATTACGTGTCCGCTGCATATACAAGTATATGTAAGCTTTGGAATTTAATGGGGAGTGGGATCTATTTTGAATTACGTCTGACGTCTTCAATTCGAATAAAGATGAGCTCGTTTTTCTATTCAAGTATTGTCCTTACACTATGTACATACATGAATTAAACCAAAATTGGCGTCCATTTCGATAATTGTCCTCACATTACTAGCCTTGTAAATTTCAGAGCCAATATTTGGTCTGCGTGCTCAGGCAGTATTATTGGCCCTGTAGCCATTGGCGAAGGCATCAGAAGCGCACGAAATCAATTACATTTCTCCAAAGCGAGCTCTCGCGCACTCGAGCTCCAGATGGCCCATAGGCATGCTTATTTGGGCCCATAATATAACCTAGCCTCGGCAGAGCGGGGCGCTCTCGCAGGCTCACATTGGGCTCGCCGTTTGCCTATTTTTACTTTTGGGCCACACACAAATCTCAGGTATTTGGTGGCTAATAAAGTTTGCCCCCGGATGCCTTAAAGTATTTGTGGAAAGTTTGGCATCGTCCGCGTCCGTAAGCTTTTCCAGCATATTTGTTTTAATATTAGTTGGTCGTAGGCATGCATGAAATGCGTGAGCTCTGGCTGTTGTTGGCTCTCGAAGGTTAGTCGGCCCAGTTAGTCGTTGTCTGTGCCCGCGTCCGTCTGGGAAGACGGAGGGCTTGACACGTGCGCTGCTTTTCGCTTACGCCCACACGGAGTAGCAATTTTTATGTGTTCAATATCAATAATTTCGTAGGTTTTATTGTTATTTGCGCATATTATTATGTATTCGTCTCTGCTGCTTCGATGTAGAAGTGGAGTGTGGAGTGCGTTGCCTTCTTACCCCATTTCCTGCTCCTTCCAGCCATCGCGTCTGAGCAGGGCGTGGGACAAACACTTTGGCGAATGGGAAATGGCGAACGACTAAGCAGCCTTCATCTTTGAGTTTTGTTTGTGCCGGAAATGAAAGTGAAATTGTTTGTCGTATTTTTGTTTGCTGACCTTTATTAAAATTGCTGCGACAGGTAAAAGGATCGAATTTCTATCCAAATTAAATTTCATTAAAACTACATAGACATTCCTTTTGATAATGCATTTTAAAATGCCTCATAATGAGAACGTATTGTACATTTTGTGCAATTCATTGGAATAATAATATTTTAATGCACAAAAGGAAGCAACATTGCTTTTATTTTGTGAGTTCATAGTTGGACTACTCAGAAAATGCTAAAAACTGCGACTTTAAAGAATACATTTTTTTAAAGTAAAAAAGAGTTCTTTCTAGCTATAGAAAGCTATTAAGAGTTCATATTATTTCTGGTTTTCTCTAATATGAATGGAATGGGTTTCAGCAAAAGTAGAAGTAAAGGTAGTCTATGAGTCTACTCTAATAATATGGTAACGATCGGTCCAACTGTTTCGCCGATTATTTTAATTGTACTTGTGTGATTGTGTATAAATGTTATCCATTAGTAATTGCTGAATTATTACGAGAATGATTGTGATTATGGGCAATATAGGTATGTTCTTGATGGTTGTTCGAGTATGCGGATCTAGGTCCTTCCGCCTGCCACAATACGGGTTTGTTTCTAACACTATTGATAGATACGAAATGAAATAAATCATTTACTCATTGAATTATTTCAAAAATGAAAAGCTGCAAAGCTCGAAATCCTATGGACTCCATTCTTTTGTGTAGTATTCTTAAACAGCTGTCGTAATGAAATCATAGGAAAAGAAAAGAAAAGAAAAAAAAAATAAAGTTTGTTGCTCGACTGACAGATGGCATTCAAGAGCATAGAGTGTAGCGATTCGAAATGAACATGTCGCTGATTACCTCTGCCGTGAGTGTCGCCCATGGAGCCATCAACCACCACCACCACCGGTATAACAGTTGTTGCTGCTGCTGCTGCTTAGTTATTGTTGCTTCCGGCCGCTAGCTACATTTCTCATACCCACACACATGCACACAGTTATGGCAACGAGGCCGAGGCTGGGGCCGGAGCTGGGGCCGGAGCTGGGACTGGGGCTGAGCCTACTCAGACATTTGTTACTGACAGCGACATGGCACATAAAATTTACATGTCTGCTGCTGCCGGCTCTGTAGCTGTCAGAAATTATTCATAATTTCGCTCTGCAGAAAATTGTTGAGCATGTGTTGCTATTAATTTTTCGTGCGTCGCCAAACAAAAATCCGAGCGAGGCATAATCTGCACGCAAGGTAGTATCTGAGTTCTACGACATGCCCCGACTTTGGCAGCTGACGACCCAACATTAGCTGCAAGTTCGAGCGCAGGTGTGTCAGTCAGTCAGTCAGTCAGTTAGTCAGTCAGTCAGTCGGTCTCCTATGCGACTATACGACTGTAAATGTAACTGTAATTGCGCGTGTGTAATGGACGCGTTTGACTGTGTCGGGGCAGTCGGAGATGGCGCGGGGTGCAGGTGCGGAGTCTTCGCCCCCGTCTGTTTGTAAGTATGATTGAATGTTATTTGATGTGAAATTTCGAGTTACTCTTGTGAATGCGTGGGGCATTTATGGAAACATAACAAATTGTTTTGCACTCCAGAGGGGAAATGAGAGAAGGCCGCCACAAAATAGCCGAACTGTTGTTAAAGTACTGCCAAGCATCAATGGAAACCAAAACTTTTCAATTGTAATATTACCAATGCATCATTTTTAATGGCTATGCCAGGCACAAAACACAAAAAACCGCTAGCAAGCGAGACAAGAAAAAAGCTTTTACAACCATTCGCATAAATAATTGTTATTCGTATTACAAAGTGAAGTGCATACATTTTTCAGCGGCCTGCTTTTTAAAGCACAGCCCATGAAATGGCACACACTCATCAATAAAAAGGATACCAGTTGAGGAGCAACGTAATTTGTTGCATAAAAGAGCAGTGCAAGGTTTACTTTTATTCAAAAATACATTTTACTCAAACGCGGATTTACTTCATAGTTACTTTTTACATAAAATACTTTTTATAAAATAGAGTTCGATTCAACGGTGGGGTTTTAAAGCTATTGTCTAGTTTATAGGCGCAGTAAAATACTATTTATATTTTCTCTCACTTGGATTGTTGAGAGTTATTTTACCCGTACGTATTGCCATTTATTAAAAGCCTTTTAATGTGAGTTTTGTAGAACATAAAATATATTTCATCATGCTTTAAAAATGTATGAACAACAAGCACAAAAGCTAGAGCAACAAATACTCGCATACATGCAGAAAATCAAATGTAGCCCGATTTATTTTTTGTTGAAAGTAAATTTTGAATTAGGCAGGCTCGATTTATTTAGTAACTAATTGTGATACATGTGTGCCAGCAGTTGCGACCCTTTGCTGACTAGGCAGGTGCTTTACATTTAGAATTGGACAGGATATTCGAAATCGGTCATCATCAACAGACCCATTAAATCGCTCTCCCCTAAAAGTTCCACAAACTACAGAAATTATACCAACGCTACTACTCTTCAACAGTCCCTAGAAATAGCCGAACAGAAAAATTTACCTCTCATTACGTTGCTGCTCAGCAACAACTGACCTTGGAACACACCTAAGCAAAGCTATCGATAAAATGGCGCTGATAATCAGTGATTTTAAATTTGAATACAGTGTTTGAAGCGGGTGGAGGGAAAGGGCGCCAACAACTCTGTCCCAAGGCGTTTTTCTGATACTATGTATGGGTCTGAAGATTGTGTCTCTTTCGCTTGGTCTGCGTCAAATTTTCTTTAGAGCTGAACGGATTATTCAATATTTCAATGAGACGCCAAGGTCCCGGCCTCACTGTGTGTGGCTTTGTGTGTGTTTGTATGGCTGTCTTGCAATTTGAGTCCGCGAAGGGGGAGCAAAGCAAACGCACAAACGCACAAACGAGCCGGCGAAATGCTCAATCAAATCAATGGACAAAAAACGGCACAGCAGGGCTAATGGGTGGGAGCAGAGAGCTGGGAAGTGGATGGGCGGATGTCAGAGCCAGTTATGTAAAATGCGTGTAAGACGCAAAGAGAAAGGCGTGTCACTCTGAGCGAAAGAGGGAGAAAAGAGACAAAGCGCTGGAGACAAATGTAATCAAAATAAATTACGAGCGTGTAAGCAGCCTCCGGTGTCTATTAAGCGCAATAAAAGGAAAGCACCATTTGTTTAACGCAATCTCATTATTAGATGCTGCCCGAGCCCGTACTCGCGTACTTGTATCCTTACCCGACCCGACCCGACCCGAGCCGAGCCTGCACCCTACTCTGGTCCTCAGCATTGACAAACAAAGGCCGGCGGCGACAGCAGCTGCTCCTGTCGGCGACACACGAACTGACAAGCTGACGAGCTGATGAGCTGATGAGCTGACAGAGAACGCACAGAAACAACAATTGAGCGCATGCCGCAATGATAACTTTCCCGGGCAGGCAGCCCACGAGCGACACTTCCATTGCCGTTGATAATGTTGCTGATTATGCTGTGATGATAAGTAATTCCTGAAACTCAGAGCAGAGTGCAGGCTTTTAATGCGGCGCTAACGCGGCGTTGATTAGTTTGAGGTCGTGGCGTTGCATTGAGAGCGGGAAGTGGCCTGCCGGCAAGCCGACAAGCTCATTATGGGTGCTTCAAGCAACAGCAACAGCAACAGCAACAACAACATTAACATTGACTGCCATTGACTGCGATTCAAGCTGCCGCCAACGGCAGCCCCAGCCCCAGAACCAGCGACAGCAACAGCAACAAAAACATCAATTTGATTAATTACCGCACTTGCGCCTTGGTGTATGCCTTACAAAATGTACGGAGCCGTCACCGCCGCCATTTTACTTTAACTTGCACGTTCGCTCTTGCTTGGCGCTCTTGGCGCGTAAATTTATGCAAATTAAATTTACCTCAATGCGCTGCCAGCGCTTACTTCGATGGCAATAACTTTTATGGGCAATGCCAATGGCGACCAGCCGTGTGTTTGTGCGCAGGGCTGACAATCATAAGCCAGGCTTATGGAACGAGCAAAAAGTTTTAGGAGTGCGGTTGCTGTCACATTTTGCATATACGAGTACATATGTAGTGGTCCCTTCACTGACGTCTTAAGCTATGGCACAGAATCGCGCATATTAATTAGGGTGACAACATTGTATAGCACGATTTAAAATATAATTAAAGATAGGCGATACATTTGCAATATATTTTTGCAGCTTGCAATATATTTTTGCAGCTTATAATTTGTATACCCTCTGCCAAAAGGGGTAAATGGGTGTGCTAGATTTGTGCGAATGTATATATTCTTGATTACGATGACAAGGCGAGTCGATATAGCCATGCCTTAATAACGGAATTTATTTTGTAAAATTAAGAAAGAATTAAAAATTAACTCGCGAGCACCATGTCTATCTCAATAAGTTCAATAAAAATAAAACTGAATAATTAATAAACGAAATAAGGAACAATTTGCAAAGTAACAAATGCGTCTATGAAATAAAAGAACAATTATTTATTAAATAATACTAAATTCCTAAATATATGTATTCATCATAATCGAAAAGAAATTATATAACCATTAGGAGCAGATTTGAGAAATAGCAACAACTTTATTTTAAAAATGGTGGATTTTATTGCAGTTAAACTTAACATGGCTCGAAATGAAAATAGAAACATATCCATAATATAGCATGAACTACTTGAAGTGAACTGCGAACAACTAAAACATATCAAAACTCATACTCGCAAGAAGGAATATCCGAAAGTTTATTTAAAAATTTAAAAAAATGCGCGCTTGTCTTCAAAGACTCTGCCCCGTTTTCCGAAGTCGATATCAACAAAAGCCAAAACTAGGAAACCAGCTGTCGAGAAACATATCCAATGATATTAAATAAAGTAACCGAGAGACTTGACTTAAAGCTGATGCAAAAATGCAAATATTAAAATGCTGCAGCCAGTTCCTTCTTGTGCAAATTTGTTTTGTGTTTGTTATCCTGCCAACGTGGCACGAGTCGCGAGTTGTCGCCGCCGCCGGCCAAAGCGAGCAGAATGCGGTGATTGGTGACATAAATGAGAAGTGGGCGGCTGATGAAGTGCAGCTGTCGGCGGATGCAGCTGCTGCCCATGATTACGAAAGCTATCATCGACACGATGAGATGGGAATGTACACAACAAGGCACACGACGCCGGCAACAACGACAGCATCAGCGTCCGCGTCAGTGTCAGTGTCAGACACAATGCTGGTACGTCGCAACAAGCGGCGCAGCCATCATCACCAGCAGCATCGGCATCGGCAGCATTATGAGCAACATCAACCTCCCCACCAACACCAGCACTCACAACAGCGACATGAGAGAGATCCGGAGGAGCTGCAGCTGGGGCAGAAAAAGTGGCACACCAGGCGCAGCCACTACGAGGCGTTGCAGTTGGAGCAACAACAACAACAACTGGGCAAACAACACTGGCAACAGACAAAGTTTCACCAGCAGTCCAAGCAGGGAGAGTCCAAGTGGGAGCCCTGGCCTTTGCCGGAATTTGTCAGCGATGGTGTGAACACTGACGAACAACAACAACAGCAGGCACACCACCCGCAACATGCACATCACCATCAGAAACATCATCATCAGCAACAACAACACCCGGCGTTTCTAGCTCATCCGGACCAGGAGGACGATGAAAGCTTCTACAACGAACACTTTGATCTGGAACAGTACCAGCGTTATGCGAACATTGACATTTTGAATGCCGCCTCGCCACGCTCGGGTCGCCACCGTGGCCGCCATGTCCCGCCAAACAATCACAATCTCCTGTTGCCGTTGCTGGCAGGCAGCACTTCATCCGATGTCGGGGGCGGTGGCGGTGGCAAGTATCTGCGCTCCCTGCCCGACTCTGTGGACTTCCTGCACGACCGCCTATATGCCATGCAGCCGGCGCAGCGGCATTGGCCGGTGAAGAGGGAGGCGATTGTCGAGGGCGATCTTATCCTGGGCGGCCTGATGATGGTCCACTCACGTGAGGACAGCATTACATGCGGACCCATTATGCCCCAAGGTGGTATCCAGGCACTAGAGGCCATGCTCTACACCATCGATCGTATTAATGAGGCGAGACTGTTGCCGAACATAACGCTGGGCGCTCACATACTCGACGACTGTGACAAGGACTCGTACGGGTTGGAAATGGCCGTGGACTTCATTAAAGGTAAGCTCGAGTGTATGAGTGTTCAAGGATGCGTGTCAATGCGAACATTGTGGGGCTAATGCAATGAATGCCATAAATCTCGGCGTGTCCCAATTGCATTTACATGTTTCTCGCATTGCTCATACGCACCATAAAACAGCCACAATAATATTTATGTAAATTCTGTTGCAGCTTTTTTCTAGCTCTACTATTCATGGCATTGGGATTTTTGTTTTGCACCGCAATTCGGGTATTTGCATTACATATGTATTTTAGGGAGGGAGAGGGGGCATTTCCTTTTTGCAAATGGTAGTCGCACGTTTTCCTGCATGTGGTCGCCACAATTCCCAGAACGCATGCACGCCAGCCGAATTTAATATATATTTTTTATTTACCAAAAAAGTGGGTAAAATGCCGGAACATACAACATTTTGCACATTTTGTGCAATCGTATGCGAGCCGAGATTTCCCATTAATCAGAAACGCATGCGACTTTATTATTTCAGAGCCAGCTGCGCAGACAAACATATGTAAATAGAGAGGGAATTTTTCATTTTAACCTTTATTCTGTTATTCAATTCTGTTTTACGTAAAACCTAGCCAGTTCATAGAAATAGAATTCAGTGTTTGGTTGCGATTTCATAAATTTTGTCGGTTTGTGTTCACAATTTTTTGCTGCTGTTATAAATTAAAATTGAGCGATCTTTGTTGACACGATTTTGTGCGCCCATTTGAACCACCAATCGCGAGTAGAAAATGACCCAAGCAAGATTTTATTTATTTTTCCGAGTATGACACTGTTTTGGCTATGAAGGCTCCTATCTTACATATCTATATAGGGAATAATGTGTAACGCATCAAACCTGATCGCAATTTAAATCATCAATGTTTCCAGCCCGAGGTCTGCACCAACAAGTGCCACGTTATAAGTAAGTGTGTTGGTCAGTCAATATTTTGTGTATTTTTGAGTAAAAAAAAAGTTTTGAACATGAAAACAAGTCTAATCTCTGCAGACGAGCAGAGACCTTTTAGGGTTCCCGAATCTACCAAACACTCTTCTCTTGTAGCCAGCAAACCTAAGATCATGAACCTCCGAACATTGTAACCATTCGAACAGTTTTATTTTCGAGTTTATTTTTTTCGAACTCGGAAATCGTAAACACTTTTGCGGCTTCAATAGGGAACTGAACATCTCCTTGAAGGTCCAGCAAAGTAGAAGTAATTACAAGTATATGCAGATTTATTTCAACTTTTATGTTTTCCTCAACACTTAATGTTGAAAAAATTTTATGTTTTATTAATTTAGAAAACGCTTTCGATTATTTCATTATTAAGTTGAATGGTGAACATATTTGAGATGATTTATTTTTTATAATTATGTTTGAAAATGTGTGCAAGTAGCTCCTTCATTAATCGATTGTATGAGTTATGAGTTAAATATCCAAACAATAAGAATATGCTAAAAGTAACTCCATTGTTGCTTTCTTTGTGATTTAGCATCAATCACCAAATGAAATAAATTTATATTTTCCCAAGAACAGAGTCAATGCTCTGCCGCATTATGTGTAGCTCAGTGCCTGAGCAAAGTTCGCTCGACTGCTTCGCCCAAATGGCAAACAATTTTATTAATAAACTAAATTAATAAATAAATTATGCGATTTCGCTCTTTTGCGTTGGGCATGGAAGCGAGGAAGGAAGCAGGGACGCTTCAACTTGGGCGCCAAAACTAATATGCATAATTCCCCTAAGACAAAGCGCTTGCGTTTATTGAATTTCGCAGACAAAGACACACCGAGGCACGGTAATTCACACACACACACCAACACACACAAGGACACAGATTAAACACAGGAGCGGGCCAGAATGAGAGCGAAATGTGCTGTGCAAGTCCCACGTGTCAATAAAAGCGAAAATTAAGTACGCCGGCAAAGATCAACATACATAGCTCTCCCCCTCTCTCACTCGCCGCTTATCTCTTTCGGTGTGGCACAGGGCAACCGCCCGCTGTGTGTGTATGTACATACAAGTATAAGTAGTACATATGAATCTATATACTTACAAAAGTATATGTGTGCCTGCCTGCCTCGTTGCCAGCACATAAAACACGCTTGTTATTATTGTTATCAGGAGCAAAAAATAAACTGGCAACTGGCAGCGTTTGACAATGAATGAAGCGTGCGCTGTAAACTGCGGCATGGCTACCAAATAACGGGACCCATAATCAATTGTGCACAGCCGCCATTGACAACAAAAACGACAGCTACAACGACAGTGACAGTAATAAAAACAACAACTCGAGCAGTGATGACAACGACAAGACCGAGAGAGGCCTGAACACTTTCTAATCTCCATAATTTCATTATTTATGTGGGCTGCAAGGATTTATGCCTCGAACGTGTCTAGGAGAACAACGCCTAGACCCATCCGGAGTGGAGCAAAGCTCTATGTATATACTACTTGTAGTATATACTTGTCTCGTATCTCAGAAAAATATAATTTTCCAAGTCAGTGAGCTACCGCTTATTGCCAGGATTTGGCCTGGAACAACAGTTCGACGCACGATGATGCATCGTCTGCTGACAGCTTAGCGTTGCCCCACTGTACCCCATCATCATTGTCCGTTCATGGCTGTTGCTGTAGTTATTGTAGTTATTGTTGTTTCTGCTGTGGTGCTTTTTGCGGCCATGTTAATAATATTCTAGTTGGGCACCCATTGAGTGGATGCTGTAGCATCCGGCCACAGACTTTTGATAGAGTTAATTAATTTGTATTTAAGCGCAGCTGCCAAATGGCTAGGCTCATAATAGTGGGTCCTGGGCTTAACACAATGACACCGCAGGAAATGTGGCAAACGAAGTGTGCTTAATGTGCCACAGGCATATCGCACTTGTGCCTGTGGCTAGTTAAATTTTAAATGCTGTGGTCATGTGGTTGGCAGCCACATCACTGACCAACCCTAATGGCTCTGAGGTGGACATTTGAACTCATACTAAGCTCTGCGCAACGTACGACTATGTAATAATGTCTCCGTGTACCTGCAATTGAGTTCCAACTGAGTCTGTTATTGTATGCAGATGACATTCAAATTAGCAGTGACTTTTAAAATGAGCTTAATTCAAATCAATGTTGTAACACACAAAGAAAAGGTTCAGACTACTATGCAAGTACACTTGGTTGGTTGGACGCGAATAAGTACGAACTTACGAGCTAATCGTAAAGAAAATAGAAACGAATTACTGCCAAACAATCGAATTAATTGCCGCATAGAGCAGTTCTCTTGGATTAGCCATATAAATATATAGCACTGCACTGCACCGTTTAATAATTAATTTAATACTATTAATTATAATTAATTAACCCTCTACTAATAGCTCGCTAAAAAAATAATTACTTGTACTCGCAATTCAGTTGCCAACCGCAATACTATAAACCTTTTGTCCTTTTGAAATGGCACAAAATTGTTGGCACAAGACCAACCTGGAAAAACCAACAATAAATAGAGCAATTAATTAATTATAAAACTGCATAAAGGGCAAGAGTCGGGAGCAGAAACACAAACAACAACAAAAAAATCACGAATGCCAACGAAGGTGGAGCGCCAAATCACAACAACCACAACAATGAGTGCAGCAAAGCATAAATTGCAGCAAAATAAGCAAAAATGTTATTTTAGCAAAATATGCATTTTGAATGACACACTCACACATTCCCAGTAGCCCCCCCTCCATAACCAAATGAGTAGTCCTAACTAAGGCGTATCCCTTCACTATGGTTTTAAGCCACGTTAATAGCAACCGCGCGTAAGTTTTTCGTGGCATACCTAATGGCGCATCTAAGCGGAACATTTTACAGCCCAAAAAGTTTGCAATTAAAAAATAGCGCCAAATAAATAAGTAGTAGAAGAGCGTAGAAGGCAACATTAAAGGAAATGCCAAAACTTTTGGGTTAATTTTTCATACTTTTCATACACGATTCAAACATATAGTACTACAACCGTACCTAAAATTAAAAGACTCTGCATTACTTGCCCTTTCCCTGCGCATTGGGAATAATGCTAACGATTATATTGCTGTGCAATGTGAAGTTGTAAATTAATAAAAACGAGCAGACAGCAATAATGAAGTGGAATGCAGACTGAATTTTATAACGGAGCGACCGAGCAGCCAAGTTGCAATGTAGACACTAGCACTTTATATATTTATTAGCAAATTACAGTAATGGATGATCCTTACCTTACGCTTGCGTCGATTTTCATAAAAGAGGAAATGTGTCGAAATGTTTAATTCCAAATATGCATATACTCTTACTTGTTCAACTCCTAGTATACTCCAACATTTGGAGCTTTTCGTATGTAAGTGTCTTTACACAATGGCAGAGAGAGAGAGAGAGAGAGAGAGAGAGAGAGAGATTGGCAGGGAAAGTGATTTTTTGTCAACAACATTGCTACAGAGTTTGCGTACCCTCTTCTAATTACAGGATCGATAAGCAACATCGACGATGCCGAATACCACTGCAATAAGACCCAGGTGCGCAAAGTTATATCCGGTGTGGTGGGCGCTGCTTCATCTGTAACATCCATACAAGTGGCAAATCTTTTGAGACTATTTCGCATACCGCAGGTAAGTGTCGAGAAGCCAAACTTTTACAGCCCACATGACGTATACGTAGTATTTGAAACAATTCTTTTAGCAATAATGAAACCGCAATTTTGTAGTTTCCTGCAAAACTTTCAATTATTGTTCGCTTTGCCGAAAACTTTACCACCACCAGCTGGCAACATTTTGTTCAACTTCAATGAGCACCCAAAACTTTTTCATAGTTAAAAAGTGTTTCATAATTAAAAAGTGCATCAAAACTGCAACGTGGCACGCACGAGCACAAAGGCTAAATGCCAGCACGTGCCGTTGAATTATTCGGCTACCCAACCCGGAGCCAACTGTCTTCCTGCCCTTAAGTCAGGAAACTGCAGCAGCGGCCGAGCCTAGCCCGAGAAGGGACTAACACGCTCGAAAAATGGCAGAAACTCTTAACCTCCTCTGGCTCGGCAAGTGGCATGCAATTTTTCAAAGTCTTGTGGCAGTCACGTCGGTTTGGTTGCATCGCTTCAAACAGCCGTTGCCCGGGATACGTGCAGGATCAAGCATGCGACAATAACTAACTCGTGCCTTTGCCACCAGCACAAGCTGTCAGGCTAGTTTCTTGAGGGGCACGATTAGCAGTAGCTGTCGTGCAAGTGCTCATAAATCTAAAGCAAGCATTTAATTGCAATTTGAGGGAAGCTAGTAATCTAGGAAATAAAACTGGAAGAAACATCCATTAGTTCATTCTATATATTTAAACATACTTGTGGTGCATTTTGTGAGAACTCAACTCCAAAAAATCGACCGTTTAGTGAGCTTACCAACAGTTTTTCAATTAGGAACTTGCATTTTTTTTTATCATCAAACTTCGTCGTTTCACAAACAATATGTTTTTAAATAAAAACGGTTGCTTACTAATATGTTCAGAACTGAACTGGACTTTCTCGTCGTTAGCGGGCCAAGTGGCTGCTTCAAAAATTATATATTTTCGTATTTGCTTCTTATATTGAGATCACCTTAAAAAACTTATACAACGGTACCAGGAGAAAGTTCTATGCATTGGTATTTTTATTTTTATTTCACGACAATACAAAAATGTCAACTTAGAAAATGATAAAACCTCACAAAAAAAGTGCAATAAATAATGCCACCACCGGCCATCGTATGAATATTATGTATGCCTCAGAACTTATAGTATGTGGTGTTTTTTATGGGTGCGCATTGCGGAATATTTTTGTCTCTGAATATGATAAGAATTATATTATAATTAATATGAATAACTATTCATAGTTATGGAATGAGCCCTTATTTTCGACCCGTCAAAACACCCATTAGACTTTTAAAATTCGCTCACATCGAAATAGTACATTTGTATATCTTGTATACGAACTTATGCCATTCTCTAAATTTGTTTCGAATTTGTTTCCAAATCGGTAAATTCTAAAGAAGTAATATGTGAAACATTTTTACTGTTATAATATATGTATATAACATATTAATAGGCTAATGTATACCACGCGTATAAAATTAATTGTTTGTGTCAGGTAGGTAGGCGCTTAAATATAAGACGATTAAATGATGTTTCAATGTCTCGTTGACTTTGTATTAATAGTCATTGTAAGTCAATTCTCCATCATTAAAATGAATCAAATAAATAACAAATTTGTATCAAAGGAGGCTATAGAATTCCAGGAATAAATGTTACTTGCACAACACATATTGGAATTCAACGGAAGCTCAACCCGAGACTAGCTGTGAAAATTTAATTATTCTCCCACCAGCAATTGCCGTAGAAGGGCAGGGCGCGATAACGAGAAAACTAAGTGACAATAACAGAATAGCATCGCAGATAATGTCAACTGCTTGTGCGCCCACTCTTTCGGTTGAAATTGACAAGAGAAGCGTACTGCACACCATTAGGAACACGCTCTAATGATAATGGCACTTAATTAGAAATCAAGTAGTGCCTAAGAACCTGCTTTTCATTCGCTGTTTGACATTGTGCAGGACTCCACCTCCCTACCCGTACCATTCACAAACGACAGACAAAAACAAATAGCGCTATGCAAGGCATGCCAAGTCAAGTGATGCCAGGCTCTTTCAAGCTGCAATTTGCTTAATTGTTAAGAAAAGCGCAAAGACACTGCCATCCATATCCCATCTATAGTACACACAATGCACAAATATTTCTGTTTCCTGTTAAGTTGTGCGTGAAATTGGATTTTAAGTATTAGATCAGGTGTTGAGGGATGCATAGAGCCTTACAGGCAGGCCTTCGTTCAGTTTCTTGATAGTTTCGCCTTTTTCGGCATAAAACTTTTAAGTTGCCCCTGGCCCCCTTGGGCTTTCCAATTAAGAGTATTTAATAGTGGGAGCGGAAGTTGCATCGCTTGTTGCTGCTGATTCTAAAGGTTCAAATATGGCTGCATCGTCTGCAGTTTTGCGGATTTGCGGTTGAATTCCTTAAGAACTTGAGAAAACTGTCGACAGTGCTGATAGCTCTGTGGCATGAACCCATGAATAGTCAGCTAAAGCAAAGCAATGGAATATAGTGGCACACGATCTACAATAATTTTAGTGGAAAAATGGGAGATTGCTATAAACTATTGAATGTTAGTTGATTGATAGACTAATGGATGTTTTAACCAACTACAATTTTAATTTAATTTAAATTGCAAGGTTATTATGAGCAGCTGAATAGAATAGCATTTAGGTGAACACATATTTTTTCTAACATTAAATAATTAAAAATAAATAATAGCCTGATTATTCACAAAATTAACATGCACCGATCCATCGCATATCTTGCTTGATAAATTCCCTTGGAGCCCTGATTTTATATTAAAAACGAACATCATGCTGCGACTGGCATATTTTCATCAAAAATATAAATTAAATATTTTGTCCATATTTTTTTGTTTGTTTTCGTACTTGCAGGTGTCCTACTTCTCCACCAGTCCTGAACTGAGCAACAAGCAGCGCTTCGAGTACTTCTCGCGCACCATACCCTCGGACCACTATCAGGTGAAAGCTATGGTGGAGATTGTGAAGCGCATGGGCTGGAGCTATGTCTCCATTATCTACGAGGAGAGCAACTATGGCATCAAGGTGAGTGGGCGGAGACCACACGGCGTATTCTTAATAAACGTTGATTGCCGTGCAGCGCTTTAAACCGCAGACACATTCAAGTGGCAGCCATGGCCTTTTTCTATGTTTGTTGACAGCTCTTGTGGGGCACACACCCAGCGTTGATGTGGTGTGTGTGTGTGTGTGGTTTTTATACTTCTACATGCTGTTGCATATTTGTTTTGTAAAAAGCTTTTGGCGTTGTCTGTTTTTATTGCGTTGCCTGTACGGGCGTCACTTCTAGCTAACGCGTTGCAACGGGTTGTGTTCTGTACTCGTACATATATTTTTGCCCGTTGGCTTTTCTGTCGCACAGGCTTTCGAGGAGCTGGAGGACCTGCTGGCGCGCCATAATATTTGTATTGCCATCAAGGAGAAGCTTGTCAAGGACTCGGGAGTGGCTGAGGAAATTGCATACGATAATATCGTGCAAAAGTTGCTGACGAAACCGCGTGCTCGAGGTAAGTGGCTGGTCGGAGGGGACTACTGCAGGATCAAATGCAACAAGACAAACGTAACCAACTTGAGCGAACGAAAGCAATTTAAATGAAAAATCAACGAAAGGCGTGCCGTCAGCCAAAATAATAGCAGAAATGTCGACAACTACTTTTTCCACGCGACATGAACACTTTGTACTTTTTTGGGACACATTGGGTGCCAAAGCGAACAAATTGAAGTAAAGTATTTAAAACGAATTTTAAACGAATGCTCCTGCCAGGCAAGGAACGCTGTCATTTTTAATGACCAAAGTGGTTGGCACTGGATGGTATAAAACGTAAAACGTATATATTTTCAAATATAACAGGACATAAAAAGTTACGTAGAAAATGGTTTCACAATCTGCTGGAGTTACAACAAAATTCGAACACAACTTTTTCCAACCCATAAAAATTGCCAAACACTGCAGCAACTTGCAACATTGTGGTTAATGCCGTCGAACATATTCATATTAAACGTGCATAAATCTGTTTCTTATTTTTGTAGAAAGGGTAGCCCTAAAAGTCACAAAAGTAGGTCAGACGTGACAAAATAAATCGCATCTAAATTGTTTAATGCAACCGCAATGATGAAACAATTATGGAATTGGTAGATACTTGTATGATATGATAAAAAAAGAAAAAAAGAATTTGAGTAAAACTAAAATATTGTTGCCAATGAAATTTTACTATATGATAACAAGTCTTCAACTATCTTGTATTAACTAAATATTAATTCTACAAGCAGATTAAAAATAGTTTGTCTCATACCCGATTGGTCCCTTTCAACTCAAAACGTCTTTAAAGCGCACTTCTTTTTTAATCTTTTCCTGAGAAGTTTGTCTGCTAGGATATGAAGGGAACCGTCTTAATTGTCTTGTCGAACTTGAATTGTCAATTGAACTTATAAGAAGGGTTAACATTTTTGGGATGACTTCAAGGAGGAGGTACAAATTAATGTCTATGTCTAGCAAGGCATTTCGAGACTACCAACTGCCTTAAATAGAGGATTCAGAGCAAACATAACAATTATTGTAAATGATAAAAGAATATTTATTCTAACATCTTATTAGGCTCAAGACTAACTTAGTCACATACGAAATAAAGCGACAACTTCGCTTCTAAAGCTGCAGCATTCATATTGAACAATAAGAATGCGCAAAAATTAATGTAGGAATATCACTTGAATGTGAGATCTTTGCATCTTAAGTTTCTGCAGACCGCAAAACAGTGGTAATACAAATCAATTCCTAAAACAACAATAAGAAGGTATTTAAATCGTCAAACCAATGTAAACAGTATCAAGTGTAAATCAAAACAACAAAAGGCAACGAGCCAAAACGAAATAAATTCCAAAAGAAAAGCAAAGCGAAAGAATCTGAGAAATTCCTTCGCTGTGCTTAATTAAATAGGCAGGCTGGCAGACAGACAAACAGACGGACAGACAGACAAGCCAACAAACTCACAATACTCGCACATATGAGGAGAACTGTGAATTAAGAGGCAGAAAGCAGGGCAAGCTGCTGCCTGTGATGAAGGCCAAGCGGCACTTGAGGCAGTCACAAGCAACCTCAGGCGGACATATCGGCCCAGTGGGTGGGGAAAATCAGAGGGAGAGGCTGAGGGACAGAGTGATACTTAAATGCCTTGGCCATGTCGTAGCTCCTGTGTCTGCTTAGCATCCACCTCCTACAAAACTCGTGGCCACAACTTATCAAAATTCAAACAATAAGCAAAGAATATTTTCCTTTTGGGTCGCATCGTTGTCTGTGTCTTGGCGGCCAGTGGCCAGGACAGTCCAGCCACTTAGCTGTGTCTCCACTTTGGCGTCCTCTCTCACCATCTATATGTGTGTGTGTGTGTGTATGTGGCTATGGGGATTCATTTAATGCCAGCCCCGAGTAGAAAAGTTGCTGCATTGTATTATAGACGCTAACTGCCGAAGGCAGAAGCTGGTCAGGCACGTCGGCACGCATGGACGGGGCATTGGCATCCAAGCCACTCGCTCGACACTTGGACTCTTATGCATTGTACTATGGATAAAATGGAGGATTTATTTCACTTTTTATACCCTGTACCCGTAGGGTAAAAAGGGTATATTACTTGTAGGTCTGGGCAAAATATGCAGAAGGAAGCATCTCCGACCCCATAAAGTATACGTATTCTGAATCAGCATGACGAGGGAAATCTATCTAGACGTGTCCGTCCGTCTGTCCGTCCGTCTGTCCGTCCGTCTGTCCGTCCGTCTGTCCG
Source organism: Scaptodrosophila lebanonensis (assembly GCF_003285725.1). NCBI lineage: Eukaryota > Metazoa > Arthropoda > Insecta > Diptera > Drosophilidae > Scaptodrosophila > Scaptodrosophila lebanonensis. The sequence continues at coordinate 1,445,395 of NW_022060529.1, forward strand.
TCCATCTGGATGAACGCAAGGAACTCAGAAACTATAAAAGCTAGAATAACCAAAGTTGGCATCCAGATTCTCCTAGGTCCGAAAAAGGACGAGCTTATTTTATTTTTTATTTTATTTTTCCCCCGCTACAGAATTTCGTCAATACCGACCACATTTCAAAAGCTACCCTAACCAAACTTTGCACACCGAATTTCTATATAATTATATTATGAAAAAATATATACCAATATATACATGCATAAAATTACTATATGTAAGATATGACCAATATAAATGACATGCGGGGTCATCTCATTCATGTTAGTTTGTAAATGAATTGCTCCCATTAACCACATTTTCCATGCGATCAAACCATTCAAATATATAAATTATTATCAATTATAATAATGTGATTTTGATGAATTCCGATTCCGATTTCTTGCTCACAAAATATTCATTTGGACCATTGTGCCTGTTCGTATTTCTATTTTTACGGCGTATTCTGTCTACGTCTGCTTGATTCAGCTACTTCCATTGTCATGATATTCATTGTTATGGTTGTACATCTTGGTCGTACTACAACGAGAACATCAAACTCACTTGGCTCTACTCGTATGAAAAGAGCGCGCTCCATTTTTCCTCTTTTCTCGACCTATACTATCCACCACATACTTGTACACATAATGTAGTATACACTCGCACTTCAAAACTGTTTGCTGCAGCTGTCACTTCTTATCACCACCACTGCCACATAATCATCATCATCCTCATCATCATTCACTTTGTCGTCTTTCACGTGCTGGTGGCTTTTGTTGTACCCATAATTGTGACTCGCCCAACACTTTGACAAATTTATCGATTGACTTTCATGCGGAACTCGGGAGAGAAAAAACGTTATCGGGTGCAGTAGAATCGAATGCTAAGAGTGTGCTCCTTTGTTTAGCCTGCCTCTGGGCATAGTCGGAGAACTAATGAAAAATTAATCTCCACTTCACTCGCTCCTATCGACAATTCCAAAGAAATTTACGCTTGAGAGGTATACGAGTACGTACGTGTATAGAAACCCTTTGTCATTGCTATGTTCGCAATGCTGGGGATTCAAGGTGATTTACATTTTTGTAGAAATGAGAAAAAATGTAGTAAAATTTAACTGGGCCAACGTCAACTTGAAATTGCAAAAAGCAAAAGCATGTCGGGCTGTGCATTACAAACAGACTTGGCCCGAATGCCAGCAACCTTTAATCGCGCTGCCATTTCTCAACAGCGACAACAATGCCACGCCCACGCGCCCCCCACATAGCAGCAGCGGAGACAAATGTTAAATTTAAGTAACAAAAATATCCAACACTTTGTCAATTTGATTAATCACTCAATGGCTGTCAAGCGAAATAGGCAAATGCTGCGAAATCACAATAAATATAAATAATGACGCCGGCAAATCCTTTTCTTAAAACTCCCATTCAATACGCAGCAGCTACGTTTCTGCTTTTATTATTCTTTTTATATTGATGACACTTTTATGGTAATAATCGCAGCCAATACCAGACAATGGCAGCCCACATTATTGGCCATATTATTTCGACCAAGCTAAATATGTGGCCCATGGCACCAAATGCTTTTTATGACTGTTGCTTTTATAGCTCCTGTTGTAGCTTTTCGCGTTTTGCACATCGGTTCCGGCCATTCTGAGCTATTGATTGCCTGATTAATGATCGCTTTGGTGGTAGAGAAATAATTATTTTGCAAATACATACACGAGTACATGTCATAAATGTTCTGACTTACATTCCACTTCCCAATGAAATTGAAATCAACAAAAAGACTCTCTCTTACATACGGGAGTACGTATTTTGGAAACACTGAAGTTTTTATTTCAAAATACAATCTGCAATTCAAATTGATTGAAATTTTTTGTTCTCGCTGTCGCTTAGTTGGTGCCTCAGGGCGAATGATTGACGCAGATAGCGCAGCAATGGCGTTGTCAGAGTTGGGTGTCTACTGAAAAATATCAAAAAGCTTTCACAGTAAAGCATTGCAGAGAGAGGGACCGTCGAACTCAATTATTTTTTCATTTGTGTTATGTTCAACTATTTTGTATGTAAGTTTGTATGGCAGCATATAAAAAATTTTCTAATTTAGCTCTTCGGTACCTATGTAAATCGGGCTATTGATAAATATTGTGGAATATACTCGTATGTCTAGAGATGGCCAAATCAATTTTGTTGTCCAACATCGAAATAGCACAAAAGTTTATTACCTCAGAGTTATTTACTGCTAAAAGGGTAAAAAATGGCGCAAACGATAAGTGAATATGTTCTAGCTTTGGCATAACCACAATTGACTATATTTTGAAAGACAAATAAAAATTGCATTTATAGAATCTTCTTAATAATTACATCAACTATTTTCAATTCAGACCGACTTTTCCAAAACATACACAGAATCGAAAGAATGGACTGTCACAATACAATAAACGGACTGTAAATCCGCCTAATGTACATTAAATGGAATTGATATTAATTGAAAATTTGTGCTCTTTTTTTCCAACCTTATGCTCCCTCCCGTGCGCAATGTGTCGCGCATTTGGCGAAAATTTCACTCCGCACTTGAATGGAATGCAGGCGCCATTATTTTTGGTTCCGATCAGGAAGTCCGTGAAGTGATGCGCGCCGTGCGACGCGCGAATGCAACAGGCGCCTTCTCTTGGATCGGCTCGGATGGCTGGAGTGCGCGCAATCTCGTCTCGGATGGCAATGAACCGGAGGCAAGTACAAACAATAAAAACTATTGCCACGGGGTAAGTCGGACGAGAGGGCCGATTGGTCTGTTGTGTCATCAAAATTAATGACTCGGCGCTGCTTGCCGGAAATTATGAGCTTAAATGGCGAGCAAATTTGATTAATGAATTGCCGACAGGCAAAAGTTGCTGACATCTTGAGCTGAAGTGTTGCTGGAGGTGGCGAAGACGGTGGTGGTGTTGGTGTTGGCTCTCCTGGCAGCCTTACAGCCTAACAGCCAGGCGGCGGAAGGCGTGCAATGACATGACACTAGTACAAATTTATAAATGATAGCCAGACGCGTTGAACCCCAACATTGCGGCATTTCAGTATGAACTTGTGGTCGGGGGGTGTTCCATGATGAATTATGGCTTAATTGAAATTAATTGCACGGGTCTAGGCAATGAACTGTGACGTCAACAGTTAATTGGGCGTGGCAGTCCACCACACCCACCGCAACGCATCGAGCACGTCGACTTAATTAATTTAGCCGTAGCGCCTAACTGAACTGACTAAACAAAAACCAAATATATTTATTACCCATACGCCATGTAGGTGGAGGGCACGTTATCTGTCCAGCCCCAGGCGAATCCCGTGCGCGGCTTCGAGGAATATTTCCTCAACTTAACGGTGGAGAATAATCAGCGTAATCCCTGGTTTGTGGGTAAGCATGCGAATAAATAAATTATTGCATACCAACATTTTTTCAATTACTTTGTCTATTTATTGTCATCATTTTCATACCATTATTATACATATAATACAATATATTTAACGGCACTAAATGGATTATTTCGATAGTTTCAAAACATTTTTGGAAAGAAGAATGGTAGACATGTGTGCTAGATATGTATGTGATCAGCAGCAAAGGGAATTCAATTGGTTTTTCTTTTGCTTCCGTCCAACTCAGTCACTAAGTTCAGCTTTCAAAGCATCGTCATATATTAAAATTGTGAATAAAAAATGCAACTTCTATAAAACTAATATTTTGAGGTAAAATGAAGATTATAAAACATAGGCGCAGACAAAGACATTATCTAGTCATCATGATTAAAGCTATTTAAATTTATAAAATCATAGTCTAATCAACATTAATCGTCCTGGTATCATTTCTCAAGGAAGCCATAGCTTAATTTTTGCCAGTATTTTCTACAATTATGTATGCCATAAAATATTTAACTTCTACACATTTTAATTACAAAGATAATGAATGCATTTGTTTGATTCTCAGAGTTTTGGGAGGACCACTTCCAATGCCGCTATCCAGGGAGCGCAAGCACTCCTTACAACAACTACACACGCACCTGCACAACCAAAGAGCGCCTGTCTCGGCAGAACACCGACTTCGAGGATCAGTTACAGTTCGTTAGCGATGCGGTCATGGCCTTTGCTTATGCGCTCCGGTAAGTTAACAAAATGCTGACACCGATTGCGAACACGACATTCCCACTAATGACTTTGCAATTACATACACGTATATGTTTATATCTACACAGGGATATGCATCACGATTTGTGCGGTGGCCTGCCCTCTCTCTGTGACGCCATGAAACCCACCAAAGGCGCTGATTTGCTCAAATATTTGCGTAAAGTCGAGTTTGAGGGTAAGTCAGCTGAACGTAACTGTCCTTAGGCGTCTGTGTCTGTGTGCGTCCTCGATTATATAGTACCAGTAGAAGAGTATAGTATGTATGTGTGTGTGTATGTGTGTGTGTGTGTGTGTATTTGGCGCAACTGTTGCGCAAATAATTTAAGTAGATATGCCAAGCCGTGCCCACAATGCACATTGGCAATGCTTCCAAGCGAAAAATTGACTTGCTTGTCGTCGCCATTGAACTCAATTTGAAATTCAATAAATTACACAAAAAGCCAAGGCAGAGGACCCCCGACCCGGCCCGACACCCATCGACCGCAGCCGGCACCTACGCAACTGTGGCAAATTGTCAATTTTCTGATAAAGCGGGGCTCATTGCATTAAGCAGATGATGAGGGCGGGCGCCAGCGATAGGCGTTGGGCGTTAGACGCTACGCGCTGGGCTCTGGGCGCTGGGAAAGAGTGACCTTGAGTTCATATAGAATATTTTTACCCTTTAACAGGGCTCAGTGGTGATCATTTTCGCTTTGACGGCAACGGCGACGGACCCGCAAGGTACAACATCATTCACTTCAAACAATCTCTGGCCGGACAATACCACTGGGTGAAGGTTGGCGAGTACTACGAGGGCGAGTTGCGGCTGAATATGTCGGGTAAGCTAAGAGAAATTACCATTTCCCTCGAAAGTCATTACACAAATTATTCCACCCCTCCACTATTTCTTACCCATGGCAGAGGTAAAATTCAAGCTGCTGCATCCCAAGCCACCGGAATCCGTTTGCAGTCTGCCCTGCGAGGTCGGCCAGGCCAAGAAGTATGTGGAAGGCGAAAGCTGCTGTTGGCACTGTTTCAATTGTACAACTTATCAGGTGAGTGAAACCGCACCACAATACAAGAAACAGCACCAATGGACGGGGGAAATATTCATGCCAATCGGCAAACCATCCTTTAGTGAAAATATAAGTTGATAAAATAGCCGTATATAGTGGACGGACAAGTAGCAAGAGTTGATTGAAATTCAAAAGTGATCTGGATGTGAATTGAGAAACACAAAATTTACATTAAATCAATAAGGTTTCAAGGCTTCCATTCTAAAGAATTATTCCTTCTAGATTTTTTTTAAAATCAGGATTTACCGAATTGCTTCAACTATTGCGATAACACTAGTCGTACTTGATTTGTAAGAGTGTATAGTATATTCGAGTGTATGGAACGTAAGTTCAAATATACTATATATATAAACACAATGCTGACAGTGTAGCACCATTCATGGTCGTGAATAAGAAAAAGGCAACTGAGAACATAAAATCGAAATCTGTGCATTAACAAACAGTTCAGTTCAATTCTACGAAAATATTGAAATGCAATAAACACGACATTGAGACAGTAGTAAATAAAATAGACATCTCCATTTAATCCTTAATAACGATTTATTCCTAAAGATGTGTGTTGCAATTTGCAAATTCAACTTCTTGTTAACAATTCTTGAAATGTTATCCATAGTCTAAAAATTAATAAAGCTGCAATAGAAGATATCGTTTTAATTATCACGAGTTTTTAAATGCTTAGTAATGTAGGAGGTTTCACCAAAAGATAAACGATTGTTGCACTATTGTATATTTAAAAGAAATGTCAGCTGTGAGAGATCGAGCTTGTTTCCTTTCGTTTCGATTGTTTTTTTTCCTGCATTTCTAGTTCACCTTATTTATCTTGGCTCCATATACTATGAATGCACTACTCAAAAGTTTGTGTTCCTCTCCTAAAATTCCTGCAGATACGCCACCCGGTCGATGAGACCCACTGCCTCGTCTGCCAGCTGGGCACTTTGCCAGACGCCTACAAACAGTACTGTGTGCCCATACCGGAGGTGTACCTGCGCCCAGAATCTGCCTGGGCGATCGGCGCTATGGCATTCAGTGCAACAGGCATATTGATTACGCTCTTTGTGGTGGGCGTGTTCATCAGGTGAGCAGGTTGCCTGCGGCAAACGACTTAACTTATTGGCAAGTTAAGTTGCTGCATGTGTGTGTCTGTGTGTGTGTAAGTATGTGAGTGTGAAAAGCTGGAAGTATTGGCTCGGTTTCCGGTTTCCGGTTTTCGTGTCGGCTTCTGTGTGGCTGACTGCGAAGCTGACGTAAAGTTTTGCACTCCTGCAGTACCTTGCTGTGGTCTCTTTGTAGGCGTGGCTGGGTGCTCGCTGTGCCTGTAAGCTAGCTTTGGTTACGCCCTTGCATGAAATACCGTAGCAATTAAAAAGTTTTGCGCCTTAAAAACTTTATCATGCATTTACAAAGATTTGCAGGAAAAGCTGTATTATTAATTGGTTAGCTAGGTCACTAAATTGGCAACATAAATTTATGCTAGTTGCACATTTAGAAAGAGTATTTAAAACTTTTGTTAGCTTCTACTGAGGAAATTCTCCTGTTCTATTCCACCAACTAGACACAACGACACACCCATAGTGCGTGCATCGGGACGTGAGCTAAGTTATATCCTCTTGGCTGGCATTTTTATGTGCTACGCCGTGACCTTTGCCCTCGTGCTCAAGCCAAGCAACATTGTCTGTGCCATACAACGGTAAGTGGAACAGTTCGGAATTGTCCTTAAGTGTCAACAGTGCTTTAAACTTATTTGACTGTTCATGCTTACGATTCATGCCTCACCTCTCCTTTCCATTCCAGCTTTAGCGTCGGCTTTTGCTTCACGGTTGTCTATGCGGCCCTGCTGACGAAAACGAATCGCATTGCACGCATCTTCAAGGCTGGCAAGCAGTCCGCCAAACGGCCCTCATTCATTAGCCCCAAATCACAGTTGGTCATTTGTACGTGCCTGATCAGCGTGCAGGTAAGAAGATGGAGCGAGGCTTTCAAAACTCGAATGAACAGCAGCCCTACTAGCTCTAATTGTTGTTAACGCACGCACGCGCCATTTTGTTTTATGCTACACATCTTCCTAATCACTCTCTCTCTCTCTCTCTCTCTTGCTCTGTTTTTATATCTTCCTTTCGCACAGATACTCATCAATGGTGTTTGGATGGTGATTGCGCCATCACATGCCATGCATCATCATCCTACACGCGAGGATAATTTGCTCGTATGCGACTCCTACATAGATGCCTCCTACATGATTGCGTTCTTCTATCCCATTGTCCTTATTGTAATATGTACAGTCTACGCAGTACTTACGCGGAAAATACCCGAAGCCTTTAATGAGTCGAAGCACATCGGTAAGTCAACAGCCTTCAATTAATTCATACTTGTATTTTAATATGTATTCGGTTAGATACAAGTTAGATACAAAGCACTATGGTTTAATTTGTATTCTGAACAAATCTTGTGGGTCCTTTTGAATGTTAACCAAAAAATACATATAAACACTTCAAAAGAATCTTCAAACATGTATGCGCTATATGTGCTTATACTTATATTTATCTATCCAACTAGTACTACTAGTTTTCTTTATATTCAGATCTGGAATGTTACATTTTTAATTTATTTCTGTTCGATTGTCACTTCAACCACTCGTCTTTCGACAACTTTTAAAGCAAACGGAGTTAAACTTTCGCCAGAAACTTCTCTTTGCTAAAAATACATTCATACAGGGTGCGCCATTTTTTATGTCGGTATGTAAGCATTGAATATCTTTGAAAATAAACAACCGATTTTCAAGTATGAGATATTTTTATTTAATTTGGTTCTGTACAATTTCTTGAACTGAGGTTTTCAATACTGGTCTACTCAAGTCAATCGGTTCACTAATGACAAAGTTATTCAATATTTACATATCGACATAAAAGATGGCGCACCCTGTATGTAAATAGTAGGAGCAGAGAATGAATAGACATTTAGTAAAAATTTGAGCAGAGTTGTAAAAAACAAACTATCGACTACTTGATCCTTAGATAAGGCACGCATGACAATCGCCAGCAGCATCTTGTGTGCAAATTATTTGTTGAAGGACACCCCGTTCATCGTACATTTTCTAGGAGTGAGCTTTTTCTCTTCCATGCATGTATGAACCGTAAAGCTAAGTTCATTTAACACGAAGATATTTGTGCCTAACGTGGTCGCCTTAAGATGGAAATAGAAGAGGAGAAAACCACCAATCAGTTGTCCTGCTGTTGAAACATATCCCTATCACATACATATATATTCACACTTAACCTACGTCCTGCTTTCAGGGTTCACCATGTACACCACCTGCGTTATCTGGCTGGCCTTCGTGCCACTATACTTTGGAACTGCGAATCATGTGCCGTTGCGTATAACGAGCATGTCGGTGACCATCAGTTTGTCTGCCAGTGTGACCATCGCGTGTCTGTTTTCGCCAAAGGTAAGCCGCCAACATGCAAGACGAACATTATTACATTTATTTAACAATTAATTGCTGAAACTGCGAAATGCCCGGGGAATGTGAGGGAATCACCACAACAAGGACTCAAAAGGAACTTCCACAAGAGCCACCTCCACTGCTTGCCGCTTTATTCAATAATTAATGCTCGCCTCCTTTGTCCTGACTGTACAACTCATGTCATTAATTTGGCTTTTGCAATATTTTTCATATTATTTGCGTATTCTTGTTCGCGTGTCCGCCGCAAGTCAATCTCACTTGACAGATTTTTATTAAAATGAAAGGGAAAATGTCATAAGGCGGCATTTTTTCCTGTGTGCTGAGGTTCTTGTGGTTGTTGCTGTATTCGTATGCATACTCGTACAACGTACCATGACGTTGTTTAATTAATTTTTGTTTTTTTGCGGTGCTTTGTGGCACGTCTTATACTTTTATGGTCGGTTACGTTATTCTATCGCGTGCAACATTAAAGTGTGCAATAAAACTGCTTAAGCTGCCAGTTTCTGGAACAGTTTATAATGCTCTCTATTATAAGCTATTACATGACTCAACTTCTGGCAAACTGCAAGCAAAGCTATAAGTTCACTTAATGCCGAGGTTAAATGGTGCCGTGCCGAGTGCGGGGACTGCAAACAGAGTTCACCAGCAATATAGTTGGACAGTTTCAAGATTTACTGCTTGCTGCTTGCTGGTTGCTATTTGCCTGCCCCCAAGGTGTACTTACCTTTTACAATTTTGTAGCAGCCGTTTGAGATAAGCTTGCATAACTGAAAGCGAAACTTAGTCCTAATGCAGATAAGTGTGTGTCCTCCATAAAATATAAAAAGTGGAAGCGAAATAAAAAATTACTCCCATCTTCCCGCACAAATCAAAGCATGCACTTTATTTCCTCTGATTCTTGAAGATTCGACTAAGAAACAACAACCCTTAAATGCTGTAATTGAAAAGGATATCATCAAATAAGAGGGAGTTTTAAGAATGGAAATGTTTCGCTCGGAAAGCCTCGCCTTTTAAGCTAAAGTTGATTTCAATCTATTAAAAAGTAGAGTCATTTTAAAGTTAAATCCGGAAGAGGGAAAGATTTGGTGCTATTCTCAGTTCTCCATTTCACGTTTGCAGAGCTTGTGCTATTAAACTACAAGTATTCTATATATTGGCTGTGCAGGGCGAGCAACTCAAGCCAAGAGGCCATCAGATGTCACATAATTTATGCTTAGCTGTGCACATTCGCATTCGACCATAAAAATGCAATCTACAATTGCTGTCCTAATAACAACAGCAAATACGCGTATCACAGCCCCACAACGTAATGGGTTCACTGAACTACCACAACAATGTACAGAAAGGCTTCAACGGTGGTTATGGCAAGAAATGCCCCTCCCAGTGCAGTTTGCTCGCCATATCCTTGCAACCTCACCTTTCTTGCAACACACGCCACTGTGCATCGTTGCTGGCCTCCTCGTTGTATGCCTTTGTTTGCCTGCCCTGGGGCTGTGGCTTCACTTACCGCCTTCTTGTCGGCTTGTTTGTTTGCATTTGTTGGCTGCCGTAAGAATAACAATAACAATGGCAACGGTAATGGTTACGGGAATAACAATAATAGCAACAGCAACAGCAACAGCAAAGAAAGGCGAAACAATGTCGCGTGAAAGCGGAAATAGCTCAGAGTTACGTAAGCGGCAACGTAACGCATAGTTTATTACGGGGCGGGCCGCCTGTTCGCTTGACATTTTAAGGATATAAATGCTAGCGACAGGTTGGCAATTGTTAATGATGGTGTCGGTGGCCGCGCATTGATAATGCTCATAGTTATGGATAATTACTAATTACTTGTAGCTATGGGATATACTTGTGCATAACTAACGACAACAAGCCATCTAATAATCTGGTTCGCTTAAGGTGCAACTGGGCGTATGATTGATGTTATTGTGGGAGATTATTCGTGCGAATACCAACAGCTGATGTGACCGTGCTAATTGGCAGCAGTCGTGCCTTAACCAATGTCTTGTGCTTTCCTTTCACCCCTGCAGCTCTACATAATACTCATACGCCCCGAGCGCAATGTGCGCCAGAGCATGATGCCTCCGCGCTATGGAAATATGCATCGCACGGCCGGTACCGGGCCCTCATCCATGATGGCAGCTGCGGTGGTGACAGCCGCCACTTGCGCGCAGGAGGAGAAAATACAAAAGCATATCACTCCAACAAATACAGGTAGGAACAACAAAAGACCTCTACATGCATGCGCAGTATTAAAATATTAAACGATTCAAATACTCCTTAAATTATACAGGGTGACAAAAATGAAATAGTATGAAAACCTTTGAAATCCCGGCTCAATTTTAATGGGTTAGGGCTAACAGGACTTAGACTATATAGACTAGACTACTTTATCTAGCCGAATGTAATTTTCAAATTCCAATAATTACAACAATTGCGAGAAAACAATGAACTTGACCTTTGAAATATTTGGGAGATCCTGAATACCAAGTTTGATTAATTCAGTCCTTATACTTCCTCGTCTCTTCATACAGATCAATACTGTATACCGTATACAATATATTAAGCAAGCTAATAAGTTATAGGAGGGACACAAGTAAATAATCTACAAAATAAATGTTAATCGCGTAAAGATATGTAACTCTAAACAAGAAAGGAATGCTAAAGTCGAGAAGGCTCAACTCTTAAATACCCTGTTCCACCCCACAAACAAAAATTCCAAGAATTACGGGAGTTATAGAAAATCACGAATAGGGTGGGGGGGGAGTGGGGGGTGCATCGGGAAAAATGAACAAACTCGTCCTTTCTCGGGCTCAGGATAATCTGTATACCAAGTTTGGTTATTCTAGCTCTTATACTTTCTGAGATCCTTGCGTTCATACAGACAAACGGACAGACAGACGGACAGACGGACATGGCTATATCGACTCGGTTTGTCATGCTGATCAAGAAAATATATACATTGTGGGGTCTACCACGCCTCCTTCTGTGTGTTCCATGTACACTCGCACCCTTGTACCCTTTGGGTACAGGGTCTAAAAACATATCGGAATTCCGCAAGTGAACTTTGCGTTTTAATCCCGAATACAGCAATTTCAAGCGGAGGAATCCCTTCTTACTGTTGACATAATTTCTCGCAAGCTTAAAAGAAATTAATTAAATGTTTTAGTGAACTAAATTTGCCCATACATTCGGCAGAAAGCACATGGGATTTTTTCAAATACTTAGGTATTTTCTCTCACCCTGTTCGAAGGATTCGTTAAAACAAATTGAAATGTATTTGCAGAGCACTCATTGAAAACAAAAAAGCTGTGCGAAATGGCCACACAAACGATCACAATATCGAGCATTTTCACGTCGCTTGACAGCAACGCCTATAATCAAATACCCTACGCGGATCAATATGTGCCAAACAACACGACAACTGGCACGCCCACGGCCACGGCCACGGCCACCAATGGCCAAAGTGTGGCCGCTGATGCGGACCAGCAGGTGGTGGCCAACAACAACAAAATCAATCAGCAGCAACATGGCCAGCCAGCAGCAACAGTTGCTGTCGGCCCAGGCTCGACAGCTAGCAATCATATAGCCAGCGGCAATCCCAATGCGACAGTAGCAGCGGCAGCAGCAACAACAGCCGCAGCAACAACGGCCACAGTTTGTCCTTCAGATGCAGTGCCAACTGTGGCAGCACCTGCACCTCCCTCCGACTTAAATGGAAGCCAGCGGGCGCCCGTGCTGCAAACGAATTTATAGCTAAACGCACAACAATTGCAACAACAGTTGCTCAAGGAGCAGCAGCGACAACGAGAGCGCGACGCCCAGGAGCAGCAGCAGCCGCAAAATGGCGCCAGCAATGGCAGCGACTCCGGGAGCAACGACAGCGGCACTGCCAGCGCCGGCGCCACCGCCGGTGGCACAAAGAAACGCTGCGCCATTCCAGTCTAAATACGGTATCAATACTAAGTACCCATGATTGTTGTACGTGAATGTGTAAGTAAGCTAGGATAGCAGAGAGTGAACTGGGTATCTGTCTCAAGATACTACGAAACTGTTTGTTTTAGTAGATAAAACTTCCATACGATTAGTTAGACCGGACTTTTGTGAAAGCCAGGAACACATATGAAAAGTGTTTGTTTTTTTTTTCAGTAGCCTTGCACGCCCTTTTTCTAAGCTCCTGCATTCATCAATAGTTTTCCCTCTTTGCAACGGGAATACGAGATTTTTAGTAAGCTCCTTTTTGGTTTTAAAGGCTATTTCAATTGGCATGGAAGGTAGGCAAGTTTGCAAATACGTGTTGTCGATATACAAGTAGCATTGAAATCAAAATGGCTTCCTCGTTGTAATAATGTGTAATATGGCTGTCGCAGGAATGCAAAGCAAATATTGTTTCCATCCCATAGATAATTATATATATTTTATGTTTCAGAGTTCACATTTTGGCAGTCATTTTGTTCATGTACCTTTGTATGTAGTTACCATAACTTGTTGAGTAGCACAACTTTTCAGGGTTAAATTGGTGCTGGCATTTTTAAAGTGTTAATAAGTATTTTATCTACCTCTACTTGTATTTATACCCTAATACCTTTATTTCTTGTTCCTGGTCGTCCACACTCTACAGGGCTATGAATCGTAACCTGTTTATTTACCTGTATGACAAAAGTCGTACCAAATCTTTTCCAATAGGCCCAACGAAATGGCACGGGAATGTATCGTACCCGTTTGTTCACTTCCACAACAAATGTGTAAAGAATTAAACAGTCCGTATGTCCAGTATCTGAAAATTATTCAAGCCCATAGGTCGCAATTTTCTTTGTTCATTAGAACAACATTAGGGTCCTGGACTATTTAACATACGAATACACGGCGCGGCTCCGGTAACAGGTCTGATATGTGTGATCGGGGCTATAGCTGCAGAAAAGTAACCAAAAAGAAAAAATGTGATATTATTTCAAAAATGTAATTCGAAGATTTGTATTAAATGGAAATATAATAGTATAACTTATAATAGTGTTGCAAAACGCATTTAAATTTTGTAATAGCTGTATAAACTACATATACTTGTAAACTTAATCTAAGGGTGGCGTGATTATGTTGCAAAGGGGCTTATCTGTCTATTGATTTTGGTAGTGGGGTGGCATGTTCTGGGGCAGTTATAGGTGTGGTAGTATGGTGTGTGTTGTGTCGAGCCCCCTTGCAATATAGCGGCGAATATGTGCAAAAACAATTGAATTTATTGTGTTGTTTGAGCCCAGCAACACGGTAGATTTAATTGTTGTACACAACAAATACATACGGTAATATTTGAAGCTGCAGTTTTTATTATAATTGTTTTTACATAATTCAAAACAGTTAATACGATTATTGCAACCACTCAACAAATTGTAAGTAACATTCAATAAAGCGTTAATGTTAAGTATTTGTAACAACTACAAAAAATAAAAAGAAACAAAGTCCTAAAAGGTAATGGAAATTGCAGGCTTGCCAACTTAAGGAAATGAGTTTCAAAATCAAATCTAAAATGCAGTGATAAAGATAGTTAAAAAATGCGTGTACATAATAAAGGATAATTGCGTTAAGAAAAGAAGCAAACATTCTAGCCAAATATTGAACGTTCATAAATAGTTGCTAAATGCTTATATACTACTTATTTATCTCTCGAATGTGTGTTAAATGTAAATAAAAATACGGTTACCATTGTATGTAATTAAATATGTAATTTCTGTATTGAGTAATTTAATGCCATAAGCTCGTATTTGAATATTTAAATGTGTGTCTATAAGAACTAACATAAATAGTAACTTAAGTTGTGCAAATTAAACAAATACAGCTAGATGTTGTTAATTGGCGTACATTTACAAACTTACGAAATACAGCAAACGTAAAACAAAGCTAACAATAAATTAAAACGTATGAATACAAATGTATATCTGTATGCAATTTTCAACTGAAGGACCTAATTGAAACCATATTCGAGGTAAGTTTTACAACCCTTTGTATTCTTCTCATCCTCCTCTCATACAAGGCACTTACGTCGCCGATCTTTCGACTTAGAAGGATCTAATTCAACTCAAAACACGATGACCTCTAAAATAAGATAAGATTAATTCAGAAGTTATGTAAGGAAACTTTCCTAGAGACACTCTACTACAGGTGGCAGTATTGACAACCCGTGCTACCAAACCTACTGCTTTCAAAACAACTTCAAGCGACACTACCCTCCTTGATATTTCCTCCTATCTGCATGTGCGATTAGTTTCTTTAACGCCCACTCTTGAATAACTGGCACTTTTGAATAGAATACACAAAACGCTACAAGGTACTCGATGCGGCTATCTGTTAAGCCTCTATAATGGTCGAGTAAACTTATTTCTGTGCATATATAAGACCCATTTCTACGTATTGCCGGACAGTACTTTAACAAAACTAGACAAGATGAAACGTTCGCAGCTTTTAGCGCTTGTGCTCTGCCTTGGCTTGTGCAGGATACAGGCCTGCCAGGACAAGGCTGAGGCCGCCAGCGTCTCAAAGGACTGGTGGGAAACTGCGCAATTCTATCAGATATATCCGCGCTCCTTTATGGACTCTGATGGCGACGGCATAGGTGATCTGAACGGCATCACCTCGAAACTCGAATATCTCAAGGATATTGGTGTTACAGCGGCTTGGCTGTCGCCCATCTTTACCTCGCCAATGGCAGACTTTGGATATGACATATCTGACTTTTTTGACATTCAACCTGAATATGGAACACTTGACGACTTCCGTGCGCTTATCAAGAAAGCCAATGAGCTAGACCTCAAAATAATACTGGACTTTGTGCCCAATCATTCGAGTGATGAGAATGTGTGGTTCCAGAAGTCTGTAAAACGTGAGAAGGGCTATGAGGACTTCTATGTGTGGCACGATGGAAAGCGGAATGCTGAGACGGGTGAGCGCGAACCACCATCGAATTGGCTTCAGGCCTTCCGTGGCAGTGCCTGGGAGTGGAATGAAGAGCGTCAGCAATACTATTTGCACCAATTTGCGGTAAAACAACCAGATCTGAACTACCGCAACCCTGCTGTTGTGGAGCAAATGAAGCGCGTACTGCGCTACTGGCTCAACGAGGGCGTGGCCGGTTTCCGTTGTGATGCCGTGCCAGTTATATTTGAAATAGAACCCGATGAAAACGGTCAGTACCTCGACGAGGAGTTGAGTGGCTTGACCGACGACAAAGACAATCGCAACTACCTGAAGTCCGAGTTGATTGAGAACCGTCCAGAAAACATCGAAATGGTTTATCAGTGGCGTCAGGTGATGGATGACTATGAGCGTATCCATGGCGGCTACACACGCGTGCTTCTCATCGAAACTTATGCTCCCCCGGACTACACCATGCAGTTCTACGGCAATAGGACTGTGAAGGGTGCTCATTTGCCCTTCAACTTTAATCTGATTACAGAACTGGCCAACAACAGCGTCTCGGCGTCCTCAATTAAAACGGCTGTATATAATTGGCTATCAAATCTACCAGCTGGACGTACCTCCAACTGGGTGATAGGAAATCACGACCAGCGTCGTGCTGCTAGCCGATATGGCGTGGCTAATACGGATGCCATGAACATGTTGGTCATGGTTCTGCCGGGTGCAAGTGTCACCTACCAGGGTGAAGAGCTGGGCATGACAGACGGCGTAATTAGCTGGGAGGATACTGTGGATCCTGCTGCCTGCAATTCGAATAAGGATATCTTCGAGCAGTTCACGAGAGATCCATCACGCACGCCTTTCCAATGGACGGATGGTACCAATGCTGGCTTTTCCACAGGTGCCAAGACTTGGTTGCCCTTGGCTGACGATTATAAGACGGCGAATGTGCAAACCGAGTCCTCGGATTCCCGCTCCCATTTGAAAGTCTACAAAGCTATGGTGGCGCTGCGCAAAGAGTCCAAGACTCTGCAATATGGTTCCATTAAATATGCTGCGTTGTCTGACGATGTGTTTGTAGTCAAGCGGTAAGTAGAAGATTCCTTCCTTATCAGAAGCATTCCTTATCCCTCTCACTGTCTTAAAACCAGCTTCCTTGCTGGCTCTCCTAGCATCGTCTATGTCGGCAATATTGGCTCCTCTACTGCCACTGTTGATCTCTCCACTTTCGATGTCTCCCTGCCCGAAAGTTTGACTCTAAAAGTTAGCAATGTAGCATCCACAAAGACAGAGAAGTAAGTGTTAGAGCGTGTTTTCCGCACTTCAACTATTCAATCCAACTATTCCTCGTCTTTAGCTCCAACTTGAAGATCACTGGACTTAGTCTGGCTGCTGGCGAAGCTTTGGTGCTGAATACCTCCTAAGGATTCTGGTGTCGGAGCTGGCGGCAAAAAGAAATGATGCGTCATCGATATCGATTATAAGTACATATTAATGTTATATGTGTAAGTAACCTAGGGTAGTTCAGAGTGTACCTGTGTCAAGATACTAAGAAACTGTCTATTAATAGATACAACTTTTGTGAAGGCCATGAACAAATAAAAATAGTGCTATGATTTTCAGCAGCTTTGCATCCTCTTGTCTTAATATTAAGCTGTTTGCTTTTTGCAACGAAATTAATGACATTTTTGGTAAGTTCCATTTGGTTTCAGAAAATAGTAGATTGGCTGCCTCGCCTCTAAAGGATGTAGGACTGCCCATTTGCATCCGGATTGTGTCTATAAGTGGCTGTCTGTGAAGTACAGGGTTCAGCCAAAGTGTCAACAACAGCATTGCGAGAAGTAAGCAAGCTTTTTAAACGTAAACAAAAATCAGCTGTCCAATTTTTGTTTCTTCGGTTAAAGTTTATATGAACTTCGATGCATTTCGTGTATCCATACACCAGGCGAACATAAATGAACAGCAAGTAAGCAACCCAGCAGCGAATCCAAAGATGAATGTAAACAAAAATCGAATTGTGAACAAATTGGGGCTCTCCCATTGGCTGCATATCAAATGTAAGCAAACGCAATCCTTACGGTGCATTGCAAAAAGAAAACAAAAAATGCATCGAATGTAAACAAAAATCAGCTGTCCGAAATTTAATAAATAAGCAAGTCATTCGCCTGCTGCTCGTTATGTTCTCCTGGTAGACAAAAGTGGCGCAGTTGTTAAAATCCCCACTTGGATTTAGGTTTTTATAGCCTGTACCCAAAGGGTAAAATGCTATACTAATTTTGTGCGAAGTATATATATTCTTGATCAGGATGACAAGCCGTCTGTCCGTCCGTCTGTATGAGCGCAAGGATCTCAGAAGGTACAAGAGCTAGAATAACCAAACTCGGTATCCAGATTCCCATAAGCCCTAGGCAGATCAAGTTTATTTTTTATAGCCTGTACCCAAAGGGTGAAAGGCTATACTAGTTTTGTGCGAACTCTTTTCTTGTTTTTATACCGTGTACCCGTAGGGTAAAAAGGTATATTAGGTTTGTGCAACGCAGGAAATGTGTATTTAGGAAATTTCCTGCTTCCCCCCTCACCATCGCAATCACTGATTTCCCATAACTCCCGAATTTCTGGAATTTTTGCTTATGTGTCTGTATGCTAAGTTTAATTATCATAGGCAGATTTATCAGGAAGTTATAGCCATACATATATATAATATTTGGCCAAGCGCTTCTCGCAGCTGTTGTTGTTAGTGCTGCTTTGGTTCAACATTGTGCTGCATGCATGCTCGCACGGACACGAATAGACACGCATAGGCACGCGTAAACTCACATATACACAATTGCTATGTAAATGTCTAAATATACACCCTTTATGTGAGTTCGAATACCAAGTGTGGCACATTTTTTTTTTTAATTATCTTTATTTTTAACATTTCTATCATTTTTCTGTACATATGTACACAGTATTTCAAAGTCGGGACACCCGACTTTAGCTTTTCTACTTGTTATCCTTCGAACCACCACATGGTGCGGAATGTCCCTAAAGAGCGGAAGCTAAACGCGCGCAGGCAAATTATTGTTTATTACGTTAAGGAATATGTGTGTCCAAGGTGTTATTCGCTTTTTGGAACAGCAATGTGACACATTCATCAGCGCCTTTATGAATTACTTTTGTGGTGGTGAAGAGCGTGTGCCGCCCCAGGAGTTCATTAGTCCGGCCACGCACAGTCTCCAAACAGGAACAGGCGTTAAGCAGAACATGGCCCGAACCAGATCGGCAGTAGTCTTGGACTACTTGTATTACCCGGCGAACCCACCTGATATTTGTAGGCCTCAAAAGCCACGACACTTAAGCGATTGCGGATTGTCTAAAAGGGATCCAATATCTTAGCCATTTCACCAATTTGTATGTGCACGCCAATCAAGTGCGGCATATCGAAATAAATATCGAATTTTGTGATCGCAAAAGCTGAAGATCTGGTTGCGGATGAAGCTGAGCACACCCGGCTCCTTCCAGTAGATGAGACAATGAACGGCAATGGGAATGTTGATACGAGCATATATAAGGCAGATATTGGCATTTATAGCTTGTGGAACGACCTCGACCTCCACAGAGCCAGGCAGTAATGGTTAATCGAAACCACATTGAGCACTCTTTGCTGATTTAATCATATTATTTATTCGAGGTAATTTTCACGTATAATTCGAGTGCCCTCCTCTCCTCCAAAGCACTTAACTGAAGCTGTTTAGCTGTTTTTTTTTCGCTTAAATAAAAAACATTGCCACCCACCGAACTTCCCACTTAGCTGAAGCCACTCTAAGCACCTATAGCTGATTAAATCTTCTTCTTACATATACAAATTATTAACTATCTGGCGTTAAAAGTATTGAACTGACAGCTATACAATTTTTCCACAATCATGAAAGCAGTGCTTTAGAAAAACATACATATTTGTCAGCAGCTACTTTAGTCAAGTGGTTGATAAGAAGGAAAAATATCCTGAATATGAGCAAATCCCAAGAATTATAATTTCTTGGTATGGTAAATGCTCGACGAGATGTTGGGTCAAATGTCCAATGATTACAATTCATGTGCAATTTAAAAAAAAAAACCTATTACACAAAATAAGCCAAACATCATGCCTAATAATTTAATGGCAAATCTTTTTTGAACAAAGATGCCGAAGGTGCCGTATTTGTAAAATGTTTACATAACCAATGCTACCAAATAATTCCAGTTCCCTTCTGTGCTACTTGCCGCAATTTGTACGATGTATAGTATGAGCGATAAGTTCCTCAAGTATGTACATACTAATGAAAAAGTGTCACTTTTGATAGCACAATCACATAAAAACCCTACAAGGTACTCGATGCGACTATCTGTAAGGCCTCGTCGAGTAAACTCATTTCTGTGCATATAAAAGACCCATTTCTGCGTATTGCCGGACAGTACTTTAACAAAACTAGACTAAGATGAAACGTTCGCAGCTGTTAGCGCTTGTGCTCTGCCTTGGCTTGTGCAGGATACAGGCCTGCCAGGACAAGGCTGAGGCCGCCAGCGTCTCAAAGGACTGGTGGGAAACTGCGCAATTCTATCAGATATATCCGCGCTCCTTTATGGACTCTGATGGCGACGGCATAGGTGATCTGAACGGCATCACCTCGAAACTCGAATATCTCAAGGATATTGGTGTTACAGCGGCTTGGCTGTCGCCCATCTTTACCTCGCCAATGGCAGACTTTGGATATGACATATCTGACTTTTTTGACATTCAACCTGAATATGGAACACTTGACGACTTTCGCGCGCTTATCAAGAAAGCCAATGAGCTAGACCTCAAAATAATACTGGACTTTGTGCCCAATCATTCGAGTGATGAGAATGTGTGGTTCCAGAAGTCTGTAAAACGTGAGAAGGGCTATGAGGACTTCTATGTGTGGCACGATGGAAAGCTGAATGCTGAGACGGGTGAGCGCGAACCACCATCGAATTGGCTTTCAATATTCCGTGGAGGTGCCTGGGAGTGGAATGAAGAGCGTCAGCAGTACTATTTGCACCAATTTGTGATCAAACAACCAGATCTAAACTACCGCAACCCTGCTGTTGTGGAGCAAATGAAGCGCGTACTGCGCTACTGGCTCAACGAGGGCGTGGCCGGTTTCCGTTGTGATGCCTTGCCAGTACTCTTTGAAGTAGAGCCGGATGAAAACGGTCAGTACCCCGACGAAGCGGTGAGTGGTCAGACAGACGACAAAGACAATCGCATCTATTTGAAGACTGAGTTTGTTGAGAACCAACCAGAAACCATCGACATGGTTTATCAGTGGCGTCAGGTGATGGATGATCATAAGCGCATCTATGGCGGCGAATCACGTATCCTTCTCATCGAAACCTATGCTGTTCCGGAATTTTCCATGCAGTTCTTCGGCAATAGGACTGTGGAGGGTGCTCATTTGCCCTTCAACTTTAATCTGATTACCGAACTGGCCAACAACGGCGTCTCGGCGTCTTCAATTAAAACGGCTGTATATAATTGGCTATCAAATCTACCAGCTGGACGTACCTCCAACTGGGTGATAGGAAATCACGACCAGCGTCGTGCTGCTAGCCGATATGGCGTGGCTAATACGGATGCCATGAACATGTTGGTCATGGTTCTGCCGGGTGCAAGTGTCACCTACCAGGGTGAAGAGCTGGGCATGACAGACGGCGTAATTAGCTGGGAGGATACTGTGGATCCTGCTGCCTGCAATTCGAATAAGGATATCTTCGAGCAGTTCACGAGAGATCCATCACGCACGCCTTTCCAATGGACGGATGGTACCAATGCTGGCTTTTCCACAGGTGCCAAGACTTGGTTGCCCTTGGCTGACGATTATAAGACGGCGAATGTGCAAACCGAGTCCTCGGAAGCCCGCTCCCATTTGAAAGTCTACAAAGCTATGGTGGCGCTGCGCAAAGAGTCCAAGACTCTGCAATATGGTTCCATTAAATATGCTGCGTTGTCTGACGATGTGTTTGTAGTCAAGCGGTAAGTAGAAGATTCCTTCCTTATCAGAAGCATTCCTTATCCCTCTCACTGTCTTAAAACCAGCTTCCTTGCTGGCTCTCCTAGCATCGTCTATGTCGCCAATATTGGCTCCTCTACTGCCACTGTTGATCTCTCCACTTTCGATGTCTCCCTGCCCGAAAGTTTGGCTCTAAAAGTTAGCAATGTAGCATCCACAAAGACAGAGAAGTAAGTGTTAGAGCGTGTTTTCCGCACTTCAACTATTCAATCCAACTATTCCTCGTCTTTAGCTCCAACTTGAAGATCACTGGACTTAGTCTGGCTGCTGGCGAAGCTTTGGTGTTGAGTACCACCTAAGGATTGTAATGTTTGATTTAATTTTAATGCTTAACAATTAAATTTCCCTTGGAGCCCCTCCCCTCTTTGTGAAAATACCCAACGCACTCATGCTTGGCTTTTTCCTTTGGCTCAAAGCAAATACTTTGCGGCTTGCATAAATAAACAAATAAACAAACAAACGAAACTCTCAACCGTCTGCCTACACAGACACACACACACACACACCCATCCACCCAAACACATATTCATGCACACGTACGTGTACTTGTCTTATCTGCTTGGTTGAAGTGCTCGATTCCAATCCCGACCCACTCGTGGAATCTCCCCAAAGACGAACTGGGCCAGGTTCGTCATTTAAAGTGTTTGCACTCAAATTAAAGTCAAGCAGAGCTCAGAAGGCACACATTTTTCGTTTGCGGGTAAAAAACTGGCGGAAAAGTCGAGGATGTGTTACACAAAGTAAATACGGACACGTACACGTACTCTGGTTTGTCGGGCCTGTCGGGTAGGCAAGACACCCACACACCAGCGGTCCCTAGCGCCTTTGATGTTTTAAAAGGAATGCAGCACATTTCGAGGGTTCCGCGACGTGAGCTGGCATGTGCGAGCATGTGGACATATGAAGGCGAATCTTCAATTAAGTTGTAAATAATTAAATTGCGTTTGCTTATGTTAATTGCCTGCAACACACACTCGAATTGCGCATACGCCACGGTGGCTGGTTGACACCATTACTGAAATCTCTGTGTTATTCTAGCATTACATAGTTGAGATGGTTTGCACACGATTAGAGTTAAGAGCATTTAAGCTACACGCAGGCAGAACAGCAAGGAAACAACCATACAGACTAAAAGACTGGCTGGCAGGCAGGTAGGAAAGCGGATAGAAGGCTGAAAAGACGACATCAGGCAGTATTATAATGCAGGCACACGACATTGCAGGACCAGGCGCCTCTGCCACAAGCCGCACTCAGACGTGCCCCACTAACGAGAACCGCTCAACGATGTTTTGTCTGCTTCTCTGATTTTTGCACCTGTTTGGATTTTGACGCGAGATTGAGGAGGCTGCCACGCACCACAAGCCGAGCGCTGCATGTGGCTGGTTACAACAACACTAGAGCTGACACAAACAGCACCAAGTGGAGAGGCAGTGAACCAGATGTGCGGTCGCCTTGGCCCTTAATGCCTGCTGCCGCTTACTTAAATGCCGTTAAGTGTTTATTTGTCTCGAGTGGCTTTAAATGTTCATTAACAACAAAGGTGGGAAAGCCAGAGGACTGCCAGAGCGTATCCTTTAAACACGAAAGCAAGCCACTGGATAATTTTCGATTTTGTATATAATGTGCAGCCGCCCATGAAATAGTGAAACAGTGGTACGAAAGTGAATATTCATTGGTCGCATCGCAGTTTTTATTTCTGTACAATATTTTGTAGCTTATAGCTACGTTATAAAATATATTTATAATTCTGATCTGTTCTCTATTAATAATTATGTCATTATTCCTTATATTCTAATTTCTAAGAAAAACGCATTGATGAGAAAGCATTCATTTAATTCATTCAGGAAAGATCTGAACTAGATATATGCGCGAACCAACTCGCCCTGCCAACAAAAATCTGCACACTGGTGGTCAAACTGTAAAATTGTCTGTTGTCAACAATCGATGAGCCCAAGCAACGAAAACATTGGGCTGAGTATTGGGTGTCGGTATGCCGATCATCGACTTTCGTGGCCGTAGCTTACAATCCCGGACTCTTGATATAAATAAATGTTTTGCCCTTAAACTAGGCAAGGAGCTCCAATACATATAATCCTGAGGTTGAAAAGTGTTGGGTATATAAAATAAAAAATATAAAAAAATATATACTCGTATAGTATATATGATCATTATAAAATGTTTGCAACTAAAAGTTTGAAGTTCAGTTCGATTTTATCCGTTGTGTCGCTGAGAAAAATTAGCAGTCTGCAACCCTAGTGCCTAATTCAAAAAATGTACTTACTTACCAAAGATGTGTAAATGGCAATATGAGAGAGTGGGCCATTAAATGGGCCCCACGGACGCCAAGTCCTTGAAGCATTAGCAGCTACAACGGCAACAATAACAAAAAAGTCAACAGCAACAAACTCCAGCGAGGCATTTTACCCAAAATTGGACGTGACATGAAACCCTAAAAACGCCGAAACCCGCAAGGCAGACACAAAGGGAACGGATTTCAGCGGCGGCCACCTGGAGACCTGGCGACTGTGACCGCTGAAACGGCCGCCTTATTGTGCATTTCATCTTGGCCAGATAATGAAGTTAATTTCGAAAAGACGAGGTTGCCAACACCACCAACAAAAACAACAGCAACAGCGTCAGAAAAAGAATGAAAAGGAGAGCGCATTAGTTCTAAGATGATTTCCAAAGATTTACGAACCAAGCGGAAATTTTCCTTGAACTCTGCTACCAAAGTATGCCGCAAACTTTTAAACGCATTAAGTTTGTAATCTTTAGTAATGTACGAGTATAGCCAAAGGTAACCCAAGACGGAAGCGCTTGCACATTAAGCATTAAGCATAAAAAGCATTAGGATCTAACAACGTTTGCATATTAATTTTATTTGCACTCTGTGCGTATGCGTGATATACTATACAAGTATATTCGTACTGGTGTGTGGGTGAGTGCTTGTATGTGAGGACGTGTTGAGTTTTTGAAAAGGGTGCGTCTGTCTACGTTTATTTGTCTAGTCTAATTTTCATGCTACTCTAGTTGTTGTATCCAACTCTTCTTATCATTAAGTTGTTAACGAGTTGTGGCTCCAGCATCTCGTTTCCCATATGCTGTACACGTGCGGGTTACAGGTAACAGACGACGCCAAGATCTATGACCTCATCAGCTGACTCAATGCATGAATGTGGCTAACTAGTAACTGACAATTTGTAGGCAGATTAGTTGCTGAGGCTCTATGATGGCGGAAGTGTTCATTTTTCATCTCATACATACTATATTGCGGACCCTTGTTTCCGTTTTTGAACGTTTTTCCAATACAAAATGATGTTATAATTTATATTTTTCACAAATATCAACAAATGTATTTTAAGAATTTTTTGAATATGTGCTTTCAACTTTTTGAGTAAGACCGACAATTATATATCCTTTACAAAATATATCCTTTGTTGTCTACAAAGCATGTATTTTTAATATGGTTGACCGGTGACCGAATTCAAGGCATTGTTACATCATTGCACAAGCAATGTGTACATAAGTAGTATAAAACAAATAAAAATCCAATCATCGACCACACAAAAATAAAGGATATTTAAGAAGGCCCAGCATTATTTCGTTCTTTCACAAAATCCGTCCGTAAAATTTCCCATTGAATATATTTCAGATAATGAGGATCTTTTTATACCATAAGATGTAAAGAAAATCTATAAGAAAAAGCTTTATTAGATCTTACTATAATTTTTCTGAAGCACCGGAATAACACCTATAGCTAACGCCTCTAGCTAATTGATTTTGCATTAACATTTCATGCTTTTAATTGGGGCCAGTGTGGGAAGATGGCTGATACAAAAGACTCAAGACTCCATGACTAAATTGCAATTAGTTCGGATTAAAGGCATCGTCTATAAAAGAGGAGATGCATTGCCTGCAGAAGCTAGTTGGACTATAGCTAGGGAAAATGGCAGACCACGTCAACCTCAGATGTGGACTTTTCAGTCTACTAATATTCTCCCTAAGCTACGTCTCTGGATATGCTCGCAGTACGATAAAGTCAGATGGGACTGCAAGATGTGGCTACGAAGTGAGTAGAGGAACGCCAAGCAATATTACCAAAACATTAATGTTCTGCTCAACTTGATTCTAGAGCTGCCACCCCTTGAAGCCAAATATGCTGAATGTACATATCGTACCTCATTCGCATGATGATGTGGGATGGGTCCAAACAGTGGACCAATATTACTATGGCACTGTCAAGTATATCATTCACTCAGTGGTGAAGTCCCTGTTGGAAGATCCAAAAAAACGATTCATTTACGTTGAGTCGGCATTTTTCTTTAAATGGTGGGCCGAGCAAAATTTTGAACTGAGGGAAAAGGTAAGAATGCTGGTAAATGAGGGAAGGCTCGAGTTCATAAGTGGAGCTTGGAGTATGAACGATGAGGCAACGACGCATTATCAGAGTGTCATCGATCAATTCGCATGGGGATTAAGGTACGTACCCCTCTCCCTAGTGAGCAAAATAATAGGAGGAATTCAATCGCAGACGCTTGAACGACACCTTCGGAGAATGTGGTCGCCCACGCGTTGGCTGGCAAATCGATCCATTTGGACATTCAAGGGAGATGGCATCAATGCTTGCCCATATGGGATTCGACGGAATGTTCTTTGGACGCCTAGATTTTCAAGACAAAGAAAATCGCCTAAAGACTAAGACGGCGGAAATGATTTGGCATGGCTCAGCCAATCAGGGCAAGTAAACTGATTTGCCACGGCTCACATTTCCATTTAAATTTCCATTTAATTAGGCGAGTCATCGCACCTCTTCACTGGTGCTCTCTTCAACATGTACCAAGAGCCACGAGGCTATTGCTTCGATGTTATTTGCGGGCAAGCAAAAATTAATGACGACAAGAAAAGTCCGTTTTATAATGTGAATTATAAAGTAACTGGATTCTTAAAATACGCGGAAAATCAAAGCTTAAGCTACCGCACAAATAACGTCATAATTACAATGGGCGGCGATTTCACCTACAGAGACGCTGCTGTTTACTATAAGAGCATCGACAAAATAATACGGTGAGTCGCATGCCTAGGTTACATACAAGCTTATAATACTAGGCATATGACGAATGAAGCCATAACCTGCTTCAACTGAACCATTGGCTAATGACTGTTTACTTATAATCATTCGTCCTAAACCGCTCTCATAATACAGATATGGAAATGAGCGACAAGCAAATGGATCGAAAATCAATCTCTTCTACTCCACGCCGTCATGCTATCTTAAGTCTTTGCACGACGCCGGCATCACTTGGCCAACCAAGAGCGACGACTTCTTCCCATATGCCTCCGACCCACATGCATACTGGACCGGCTACTATACCTCTCGCCCCACACTGAAGCGGTACGAGCGGGACGGAAACCACTTCTTGCAGGTCTGCAAGCAGCTGAGTGCATTGGCTCCGATAAAAAAAGATGCGTTCGATTCTCAATTGACGGACTTGCGTGAAGCAATGGGGATAATGCAGCACCACGATGCGGTAACTGGCACCGAAAAGCAATTTGTAGCCAATGATTATGCGAAGCGAATAAGCTCCGCGTTCAGCAATTGTGGCTTAAATATACAAGTGGCGATGAATCAATTGTTAACACATATGATAGATACTAGGCCGCCCCACCCGGTCGAAACTAACAGTTGCCTCTTGCTAAATATTAGCATCTGCGCACAATCGGAGTCCAACCATCCTTTCACCGTGACACTTTATAATCCGCTCGCCCGCTCCACCAACGAGTATGTTAGGGTGCCAGTATTGGGAAATAGCTACGACGTGATTGATCACAAGGGTAAGAGCATTTAAGAACAAATCCGCAGGAATCTTGAGTCAATTTTTTTACTTTAGGCAGGATATTGGAAAATCAAATTGTTCCGATACCTGAGGGCGTACTTAAAATTAAGTACAGAAAATCGGCTGCTAAATATGAACTGGTGTTCCTGGCTTCTGATATACCTCCAGTGGGCTATAAAGTGTTTTATATACAAAGAAATAGCATTGGCGCGCAGACCACAGCTACGAAGCAGAAGTCAACTTCGATAAATATTGGAAATAATGTAAGTCTACGACTTACAATACTTTGATTAATTCATACCTGCACATTTATATTTGCTAGGACCTTCGACTTGAATTTAATGCGAATGGGTTGCTCGAACGGATTTCTTCTAATGGCATTCAACACACAATCAGTCAAAATTTCTTCTATTATGTGGGAGTGGCTGGTAACAATATACGCCATGTCGATCGCTCCTCTGGAGCCTATGCTTTTCATCCACAGGTTAACAAATTGAATGCCGTTGCTCATAAAGTGAAAGTAGAGACCTTTAAAGGAGAGTTAGTGGAAGAGGTGCACCAGAAGTTTAATGATTGGATAAGTCAGGTGGTTCGCGTGTATCGCGACAAACCCTACGCGGAGTTCGAATGGCTGGTCGGACCCATTCCTATTGGAGATCGCAAAGGAAAGGAAATTGTTACACGTTTCAAGTCGGATATACAATCAAATGGCGTCTTCTACACCGACTCCAATGGTCGTGAAATGATGAAGCGAAAACGGAACCATCGCGACACTTGGAAGTTGAAGGTGCACGAAGAAATTGCTGGAAACTATTACCCGGTCACAACGAAAATTGCACTCGAAGATGACACAGCACGGATGGCGATTCTTACAGACAGAGCCCAAGGTGGTGGATCACTGGAGGATGGAGCCCTTGAGCTCATGGTACATCGTCGTTTATTGCGCGACGATAATTTTGGTGTAGAGGAACCACTTAACGAGATCGCCTATGGTGAAGGTCTGATTGCGCGCGGAAAACATCGATTAATATTTGGACAACATAATCAAGGTCCCAGTACCTTAAGGAGTATCGAGCGACAGCTTCAGCTGCAGTTTCTTTTGCCCCCATGGAGGTTCTTTTCTTCCGCTTCGTCATATACACATGAGGAGTGGCGCTCTACATTTAGGAATATCGTGAGTATTTTAATTCATTTCCTATTCGAATCGCAATCAAACGTTTGTCCTTTAAAAGCATACTGGCATTGCGCGCGCTTTGCCCGAACAAGTTCATTTGCTGACCCTAGAGCCATGGCGTGAAAATGAGCTTCTTGTGCGCTTTGAACACATATTGGAGAAAGATGAGGATCCAGTCTTGTCCAAGCCGGTTCGGTTCAATATTGAAAATATGTTTAACAACTTAGCCGCTGTCGGCATTCGTGAAACAACTCTGGACGGTAATGCTTGGCTTTCTGAAATTCGTCGCATGAAATTTGTTCCAGACCCGAATTCTGCCAGAGCTGAAGATGCTGGGACAAATCCGTTTCCCCAAAGTGGTGATTCAAAATTTGTGATTGACTTAATTCCAATGCAAATTCGAACCTTTGTTTTATATTTGGCAAAAAGTACATAAAAACACAACAAGTCCAAACCTATATATGGGATTTAGTAAGCCATGAAAGTAATATAGTTGGTAAACAAATAAAATGGTTTAGACATACGAAACTTAATGTATCCCATAATCCACTATCGCAAAAGTTATGTCTATGTAAATTCTTAATCAGATCTTGATCATTCGATATGATATGACACGCTTATGTGATATTTCTTATAACAAAAACAAATGCGTACTTGTTTGTTGTTACTTAAAACTATTTAATTCAATTCAAACTTTTGAAATAAAAAAATACAAGTATATTTAAAAAATGCGGGCATGTTTTGCTCAGTGCACCTAGTATGGCATACAATGTGCACGCGATTTAATTTCAAAAAGGTTTTCTTTACTTTTTTATCTCTGAATAAAATCTGACACTTGCAGTTACATATGTATGTGTGTGTGTAATTACTGCCTCCGCCTCTCAGAGAGCAGCTCAGCTTTCCGATTGTGGTCAGCTGTTTTGCGTAAGTAATTTACAAGATCACTTATACATATGCATAGTATGCATTAGAGATAGTACATACTTGTATAAGTCTCTCTGTTCTCTCATTTGAATAACCATATGTACTTGTATGTATGTAGTGTGTATGCTCAGAACTGTTCTCACTCACTCGAAACTGAGCGTCCGTTTGTCCACACAACGAGCTGAGGTTGAGCCAACCTGGGCCTTAGCTCAGTTCGTATTCATTCGCCGAAGCGGTCGGTTGATGATATTCAACAAGAAGTTTATATTATAGACGGAAACCAAATACAATTGAAAGTCTTTGGATTGCAAATACAAATCAAAGAGGGCGCCATGTCCGAAAAAGTTGCCTGCAGATGGCCATTATTCTGTTTGTTAGTGTGTGTCATAGGCCTAGTCGAGGGACGTCCTAGCATTAGGGAAGACCCGATAACAACAGACGACCCGCGGTGCGGCTACGAGGTAAGTAACAAAGAAAGTGTGTGGTTCCTACATTCGATAAGTCCATATGTACTACACATTGACCTACATGCATATATGTATACTCGCAGTTCACATATACAGGCACTGTGTTTTTAAATAAATTGATAACACCGGCTTTGTGACTCGCATACCAACACACTGATGTGTGTATGTACTTGTACATAAGATAATCAATTGAACTCTGTCTCTGTGAAGGTACTGTTTGTCAGCGATCGCCCGCTACTATTTCCATATGTGTTGGTTCAAATTCAACTCAGAAAACCTTTCCAAATTGATTTTCGGAAAAACAAATTGAAACAGAAAAGTGATAAATATTGCATTTGGTATGGCTTTTTAATATTTTTTGTTTCCTGATGTCGTTTTTTAAACCCTAACTAATTTAATTACTCAATAAAAAAAATAAAGGTCGTAGGTTACAATACATTTGAATAAATCTCTGTTTAGATTGGTCGGCCAAATTCAAAACCAGATTTGTTCCCCATTAAAAATATAAACCACGAAGGAGTTCCAGAATTTGTGTGAACTCGTACATTTTCGTACACTCTCATTTTGTACTCTTCTTCCTTTTAGTTTCTACTATATAGAACCTGATGAGCAAATATCTAATTTTTGAAGTACAGTCTCAGACTAAAAGGCCTGCGATATTTTTTTCAAAGCTTCAGCAATGCTGAGGTTATCTTAATACAATATGAGAGGCATGACGGACTGTACTTGGATATGTCCGAGTGTCAGAATATGACATCTACCTTATATATCTGTTCACAGAGAAAGGTTTTTACAAGCAATATATACATTAGGCAATCAGCCTTCATATAACTGCCATAACTACATGATTTTTTTAACAGCCAGTCCCGAATTCGTTTAATTTATCAGTAACGAAGCAATATAGTATGAGCCTTTATCGCCTAAGTACAAGAATAGTTGCTGTGCAAATTGTGATCCCTTTTGGCCCCAATTAAAGTTTAAATCTTCATGGTTCATGGATTTATTACTGCGGTGTCGAGTACACGTCAAGAATCTGAAGCGAGTGACCCTAACGTTCTACTCCTCAAACTATATTTTTACATATCTTCCTATTTCCTACTTGATAATACTTCTCCATGTACTCCTATATCTAATCTAGAGCTGTCACCCAACAAAACCAAATATGCTGAATGTCCACCTTATACCGCATACGCATGATGATGTGGGATGGCTGAAGACTGTGGATCAATACTATTACGGCAGTGAAACGCTCATCCAGAAGGCTGGGGTGCAGTACATTATAGACTCAGTTGTAGACGCCCTACTGAGAGATCCCAACAAGCGCTTCATATATGTCGAGTCGGCGTTTTTCTTTAAATGGTGGAGAGAGCAAACCTCAGAGCTGCAGGAGAAGGTGAAAATGCTGGTGAATGAGGGAAGGCTCGAGTTTATTGGCGGCGCCTGGAGTATGAACGATGAGGCAACGACACATTATCAGAGTGTCATCGATCAATTCGCATGGGGATTAAGGTACGTACCCCTCTCCCTAGTGAGCAAAATAATAGGAGGAATTCAATCGCAGACGCTTGAACGACACCTTCGGAGAATGTGGCCGACCACGCGTTGGCTGGCAAATCGATCCGTTTGGGCATTCAAGGGAGATGGCATCCATGTTTGCGAATATGGGATTCGATGGAATGTTTTTCGGCCGCCTCGACTACCAGGATAAGGACAACCGCCTAATGACAAAGACTCCAGAAATGATTTGGCATGGCTCAGCCAATTTGGGTATGGAAGAATTATGGTGCTGAAGTGTTCATTATAATTGGACTTCATTTAATTTAGGTGAGACATCGGATTTATTTACTGGAGCTCTTTTCAACAATTACCAGGCGCCAGCAGGTTTCTGCTTTGACATACTGTGCGCTGATCAGCCAATTATTGACGGCAAACACAGTCCAGACAACAATGTAAAAGAACGGGTAAGAAGACAATTTGTTGCCGTGTGGTTGTTCTACGCGAATTTGTCACTGTTTCGCCTATAATCGTATTACTCGCAACTGTGCCAGGTTGATACGTTCTTGAAGTACGTGAATAAACAAAGCCGATACTATCGTACCAATAATGTCATAATAACGATGGGCGGCGATTTCACCTACCAAGCCGCTTCTGTTTATTATAAGAATCTCGACAAGCTTATACGGTAATTCGAAATTGAAGGCTTGTGCGTGCATCGCATTGGCTTGGTGGCAAACACATAGTTAGGAAAAGTCCGCACCCTGCTCAACTAATACTAACTGCTTGCACCATATACGAAATAATCTTGACTCGCTGCCTTGTATTCAGGTGGACACATTCTTTAAATTTGTTACCCGGATGGCCGAGAGTTATCGCACGCCCAACTTACTACTTACAATGGGTGAGGATTTTAATTACCAAAATGCCGATATGTGGTATAAAAATTTGGATAAATTAATTAAGTGAGTAGACCCAAAGGACTTTTCCTAACTACAGTCACCACAGGCACTTGCCGAGCAAGCACCATAGCCTTCTCTCAGAAAGTATGCCTACTAATGCTGCTATCCTATACAGGTATGCAAATGAGCGACAAGCAAATGGATCGAATATCCACTTGCTCTACTCCACGCCGTCATGCTATCTTAAGTCTTTGCACGACGCCGGCATCACTTGGCCAACCAAGAGCGACGACTTCTTCCCATATGCCTCCGACCCACATGCATACTGGACCGGCTACTTCACCTCGCGCCCCACACTGAAGCGGTACGAGCGGGACGGAAACCACTTCTTGCAGGTCTGCAAGCAGCTGAGTGCATTGGCTCCGAAGAAAGCGGCTCCATTCGAACCACACTTGACATTCATGCGCGAAACAATGGGCATAATGCAGCACCACGATGCGGTGACTGGCACCGAGAAGCAAAAAGTTGCCCTGGACTATGCCAAGCGAATGAGTGTGGCTTTCAGGGCTTGTGGAACAAATACGAGATCGGTGCTAAACCAGTTGTCCACAAATGAAGGCGCACAGCCCGGAAGGAGGCGGCGGTCAGCCTACCCATTCGAATTCAAAAGCTGTTCTTTGCTAAACATAAGCAGTTGCTCTGTGTCTGAGTCGAACGAGCCTTTTGCCATAACTCTCTATAATCCCCTCGCCCACCCTGCCAATGAGTATGTGCGAGTGCCAGTGCTCGGTTACAACTATGTCGTGACTGATTACAATGGTAAGTATTATTTTTGCATCAGCCTCTGTTCCAATCTATTTGAGTTTAATAATAATAATTTCAGGAGCTGAATTGAACACTCAAGTAGTGCCTGTGCCTGCGGGTGTTTCCAAAATAAAGCATCGCGCTTCAGTGGCTAAGTATGAGTTAATATTTTTGGCCTCTGATCTGCCGCCTGTTGGTTACAAGACGTTCTATGTGCAAAAGAGCGATACTGACAGAGGACATATGAATCCCTCATCCGCGCCAAGAAAAACATCAAGTCTTATCAGTATTGGAAACAAAGTAAGAGAAAAATATAACAGATTTATCTTCGTGTATTGTATAAGCACATACTTTTGTTAGGATCTTCAACTTCTATTTGATACGAATGGATTCCTAACAGAGATTCAAGCGGATGGGATGGCCCGCACAATTAGTCAGGAATTCTTGTATTATGTGGGTGCTATTGGCAACAATGAAGAATTTCTGAACCGTTCATCAGGCGCCTACATTTTCCGCCCACTGGACAACAAAGTCTATGCCGTTGCTACTCAAGTGGATGTGGAGGTGTATAAGGGACATTTAGTGGAGGAAGTGCACCAAAAGTTTAATGATTGGATAAGTCAGGTTGTTCGCGTGTATCGCGACAAACCCTACGCGGAGTTCGAATGGCTGGTCGGACCCATTCCTATTGGAGATCGCAAAGGAAAGGAAATTGTTACACGTTTCAAGTCGGATATACAATCAAATGGCGTCTTCTACACCGACTCCAATGGTCGAGAAATGATAAAGCGCAAACGGGACCATCGAGATACTTGGAATCTAAAGCTGCACGAAAAAATTGCTGGAAACTATTACCCGGTCACAACGAAAATTGCACTCGAAGATGACACAGCACGGATGGCGATTCTTACAGACCGAGCTCAAGGTGGTAGCTCACTGGAGGATGGAGCCCTTGAGCTCATGGTACACCGGCGTTTGCTCCACGATGATGCGTTTGGAGTGGGGGAGCCCCTCAATGAAACTGAGTACGGAGATGGTCTAATAGCCCGGGGCAAGTTGCACTTAATTTATGGCCAACCTATCCAGAAGGCTATTGAGCGACAGACCCAGCTGGAGACTCTCTTGCCCCCATGGAGGTTCTTTAGTAGCATGTCTGCATATACAGTCGATGAGTGGCGCACTTCCTTCAAGAATATCGTGAGTATTTTTATTCACTTCCATTTTAAATTCTAATCAAATGATCACCTTTCAATAGTATACAGGTATTACGCGCGCATTGCCCGAACAAGTTCATTTGCTGACCCTAGAGCCTTGGCATGAAAATGAGTTGCTTGTGCGCTTTGAACATATATTGGAGAAAGATGAGGACCCGCTCCTTTCAAAGACGGTTCAGTTTAATATTAATGATATATTGAATACCTTCAACATTGAAGACATCCGGGAAACCACTCTGGATGGCAATGCTTGGCTCTACGACACGCATCGCATGGAATTTGTTCCAGACGCCGAAGAAGATGATTC
Organism: Scaptodrosophila lebanonensis; assembly: GCF_003285725.1. Classification (NCBI taxonomy): domain Eukaryota; kingdom Metazoa; phylum Arthropoda; class Insecta; order Diptera; family Drosophilidae; genus Scaptodrosophila; species Scaptodrosophila lebanonensis. Next base: position 1,480,176 of record NW_022060529.1, read on the forward strand.
CTACAATAACTATGCCATATTTGCGAAATCCGTCAAGGAAGTGCATTTACTGAGTGCTCAGAAGCCCCTACTTGCGACTAAATATTTGGACGAGGCATTACCAGCCGGCGAATTGGGTGCGGAAAGCAACCGTTTGAAACGGAAAACTCAAAGGGAACCTTTCGAGAGGGAGAAACCGTCAAATACTATTAAGAAATCCCCTCTAAGTGGAGATGATGATACCAAATTTATTATTGAACTGGCTCCAATGCAGATTCGAACGTTTGTCGTTTATTTGGAAAAAAGTACATAGAACACATTTGAATATGTATGTATGTGTATGTAAAGAAAATATGTATAAGAATCAGATTATCGAATGTGGCTTTACGCTACAATTCAGAAATTGCTAAAAATATTAGTACATACTTTGTATATTTTACTATTCTTGGGTCAGAAGTGAAGCCTATGATTCAGAGATAGAAACTATTGGAAACTATTAATAAAATACATACTACTATTCCTTAAATAGTCACCCATTGCTGACCATTTCGCATACATTGTGATTCATGCGATTTATTCGCATAAATTTCTGCCAGAACTGTTGAAAATGTGTTGGCTGTGCTTGTGTTTTGAGTAAATTGTGCAAAAGTGGACCCTCATAATAACTCACCATCATTTCTATACCCTGTATCCGAAGGTTAAAAAGAGTATATTAAATTGGCGAAAAGTATGTAATAGGAAGAAGTAGGCATCGAAACTCGAAACTTGTCAGTGTTGACAACATAAGCTGCAGAATTAAGAAGACACTTAAATTAAAATTTAAAATTACAGCGAATAAATAGCAAAAATAAATTTTAGTCTTTAAAATGAGTTTCAGTCAATTGTGGCAAGCAAAAATTAAAGCGGATGTCCAAAAAATCCATGTCCTGAAGATCCATGAAGGATATTAAAATTTCGAAACATAAACATAAACAAATACTATAAAGACCATATATTACAAAAATTGATATAATATATATTCTTATATATTCTTTTTCCAATCCGAACCTACAAGTATACCTAATACCTTCCCTTCGTTAAACAACGCACAATGACAGATGTATTTTTTTTTGTTGGGTAAAGAGCATTTTGGAGTCCGGCTTGTTCGCCTTTGAAATTATTGATTTCCGTTGAAAAGAACAACGCGGCTACTGACGGGATGCCGACTACGAATAAGTCTCTGCCTCCCCAAGTTTTGTGTGTGTGCGTTACTGTAATTTGTTTGACTTATTAATCATGGTTAATGTAATTTATTTCTTTTTTTTGGGACTGCACTCATGGCGAACATAAACGTGTATATAATATATTTTGAAATTTACAATAAGTTCATGTCAAATTGAAAAGTTCTCTAATGAAGCACATATTTTGTGAAATGACTTTGATATTCGACCCCCATAGCCTCACGTATATTTGTGGTCATATTTTTGGCCACGTCAATCAGACTCCACAATAAAAGCTGCGTAAGGCTCCAGGGATAAGTTGTTTAATGTGACGCTGGCGCTGCAGGCACATAAAGGAAAGGAAAGTGCGCAATTAAGCTAAATCATTGCAAGATATTCTTGACACTTACCCCACAGTATTTTTGGCACTCGGGTTAAGAACCTTGATCTTATAGTTGCCCGTGGCCCGCACTGCGCTGGCCACATCCACATTGACACTGCTGATGCCGAGCACATTGGCCACCAGCACGTAGCTCGGCTCCCCCTTCAGCGAGCGCTTGATAGCCAATACATTATCGCCAATGGAGGCGTAGCTCACACTTCCATATTGCAGGGTCTTGGACTTACGCAGCTGCGACAGCTGTTTGTAGATACTCAAGTGACTGGAGTCACTGGCAGCTTCGGTTTCCACGTTCACCGTCACATAGTTGGGATTGATGGGTAGCCACGTGTTGCTGGTGCTGGAGAATCCTGCATTTGCCTCGGAGCTCCACTGGAAGGGCGTACGACCGGGATCGCGCGTGAATTGCTCGTATATGCTTGAATTTGAATTACACGCAGCCGGATCTCGAGTATCTTCCCAGCTAATGTCGAGATCGGTCATACCCAGTTCTTCGCCCATGTAGGTGATGCTCACTCCCGGCATAAACATTTGGAGCATGTTCATAAGATCTATACGCTCCTCCCCGTAACGACTGCCCACGCGACGCTGATCGTGATTGCCCATCTGAAGTGGTACTTTACTTAGCAAATACGAAGGTGTAACAAAAGGTCCATGAACTTACCACCCAATTGGCGGTTTTGCCTGCAGGCATGTTGTCCAGCCAGCTGCGTATGATCTTCACAAAGCCCGGCGCTGTCAACTGTGTGTTGTTCTTGTCGCCATTGCCGCCGACTATGAACTGAAAGTTGAATGGAACCTCTGCGCCCTTTTTGGTACGATTTCCGTAGAATTGCATCACATAATCTAAGCCGGAGTAGGTCTCAATCATTAGCACGCGGGTATCGCCACCATGCACGCGTTGATAGTCGTCCAGAAGCTGTTTCCACTGATACACCATGTCCACAGTTTCCGGCTGGTCTTGTGTATAGATGTGGCGCAAATATGCCTCGTTATCTGGATCATCCGTGTAACCACTCAAGGGCTCGTCAGGATAGCGACCAGTGGCATCTGGCAGCACCTCAAAGCACCAGGGAACTGCATCAATTCGGAAACCGGCTACTCCACGATCTAACCAGTAGCTGAGAACGCGCTTCATCTGAGCCACGACTGCCGGATTCCGATAGTTCAGATCAGGCTGCTGGACGGCAAATTGATGCAGATAGTATTGCTGGCGCTCCTCATTCCACTCCCAGGCACTGCCACGCCATGCCTGAAGCCAATTAGAGGGCGGCTCTCGCTCTCCCGTTTCAGCGTTCACATAGCCATCGTGCCACACATAATAATCCTCGTAGCCCTTTTCGCGTTTGACCGATTTTTGGAACCACACATTCTCATCACTCGAATGATTGGGCACAAAGTCCAAGATGATTTTCAGTCCGCGTTTTTTCGCCTCAGCCACCAGCTCATCAAAATCGTCCAGTGTACCATATTCATCCTGTATATCGAAAAAATCGGAAATATCGTACCCAAAATCAACCATGGGCGATTTGAAAATTGGAGACAGCCATGTTGCCGTAACACCTATTTCCTGCAAATAGTCCAGCTGCGAAACTATGCCCTTTAAATCGCCAATACCATCACCATTTGAGTCCTTGAAGGAGCGCGGATATATTTGGTAGAACTGCGCGACCTGCCACCAGTCGCGAGTAGCGGTATTCGACGTGGAAGCCCTTGGCTCAGGATCGATGACTGCCCCATAGGCAATGGACGCATGGAGGCAGAAAAGCAGCAGGAGAGTTAATGTTAGATCGTTTCGACCCATTTTTAGTGACTGTGTGGCTAAAGACACAGTGGGGCTTTTTATATTGCGTGACTACAATAAGATAAGACTAAAGTGCTTTGTCAGTTTTTAAGTATATATTTAATTGACTGAATAGAATTGATTCTGAGATGCTTATACCGCTAAGTAGCTGAGATAACTCAGAAGCACTGCCACTTCAGTCAGGAGCGTATAGATGCCAATCACAGGCATGTGACGGGAGTTTCCAGAGGTATAATATGTGTAGTAGCCCGATGCGGTAGCTAACTTGCCGGTTGTACGCAGTATCAAGGCCTCCTTTGGCAACAGACTTAAAGCAGTAACATCAACAATGTCCCTATAAATAATTTAAAAGTATCCAATACAGAACTATGGAAGTAATCATCGAACTATTTCTGAAGAATGTATACTGAGAGGTTTATATAAGATGGGGAAAATAAATTCCAACGATGACATAAATAAATAAGTGGTTACCCTGAAAACTACTTACATACTATATGTGTACTATATATACAGATTTATATCTATACTAATATTAAAAAGAGGAAAGATTTGATTGTTTGTTTGTTTGTTTGAATTGAAAAGGCTCCGAATCTACTGGACCGATTTAATGGATTCTTTCACTGTTGGGATAGTGTAGCTATCGCGTAGCTATCGATAGTGTAGCTATCGACGGTGAGCATGGGCTATATTATAATTGCAACAAAGAATGGAATCCTTACTAAAACGCCAATAATGTAACCAAAGGTGTACAAAAATTACCCTAAAAAACTCCTGAATAGCATGCTGTTAGTCCTCGAAACATTGTCACTTTAAATATTAAGGCAATATTATTCAAAAGCCCCCAGCCAAATAAAAAATTACAAGTCGATCGACACCGTGATTAATATAGAAGACATTTAAATTCACTAAGCCCTTCTGGACTGCCGCCACATGAATTGACGGTAAAATTCGGAATTGCAATCATGCTTTTGAGAAATTAAAGCCTTCCAAGCATGTGCAATGCTTATTAAGGAATTGCAGGACAATTTAAGTGTAGCAACTATTATCAACGGCCCAGCAACTGGTCCACTAGCTCATATAACGAGGATACCGATGATCCTATTTGATCATTTATATGACTTCAATTTCCTGTAGTCCCAAGGCCAAGCCTTCGAATTAGTAGGGATCGGCATAAGAAAGCAATGTTTTACGGTATGTTGACCTATCACGGGTCGTAGCTCCTGAAAATCAATTTATTTTCTACCAAAAAATCAAATATCTTTTACAGAGAACCTCTGACCTAATAAAGAATAACAAAGAAATCTAAAACGAACAAAAAATCGTTAAAATAATAATACACAAGATAAATTTTACGCCTTCTTAGTAACTCATAGCAAAAAGAAGTTAAGTATGTGTGTGCTCTAAAAGGTATAATTTACACTAGTATACAATATAGGTTTTACTTACCCTGCTTTTGATTTGGATTGACTTGTGGCCAAGACAACTTCTAGCTGGGGGAGTAGATTTTCGAAGCTCTCTTGCAAATTGACTGTCTCTGTGCCATCATTGATGTTCAGAACGGTAAAATAGGTATAGTCATGCAACAGGGATCTGTGAGGAGGCAAGAAGTTGGTTATTGTATTAGTGTTTGTATTTAGTTCGCACTCACCTCTTCACAGCTAGGACTGCACCGCTGAGAGCCTTTACCTCGGTGGCTCCTAGTTGCAAAGTACTAGCGTTGTGGCGCAGCTGTATTAGCTGCTTGTAGATATTGAGATGACTCTGAGGATCCTTGCGTTGTTCAACCACATTGACCTCTCTGTAGTCCTTGGCGATAGGCAACCAAGTCTTGCTGGCATTGCTAAAGCCAGCATCCTCGTCAGCACTCCACTGAAAAGGTGTGCGTTCCGGATCACGTGTGTACTGTTCATAGATATTGGGATTAGTGTTGCAGGCCGATGGGTCGACAGTGTCATTCCAAGAGATCCACACATCAGTCATGCCCAGCTCTTCCCCCTGATAGGTAACGCTGGCGCCTGGCAAAGTGGCCGTCAGCATATTAAGCATGTCCACGCGATCCGTGCCCAAACGAGAGGCAACGCGGGGCTTGTCATGGTTGCCCAGCTGGGGAAAAGTCGAAAGTTATTCGCTATATAGACTAATGAGGTTTTGCCAAACTTACCACCCAATTAGCTGTGCGCCCCTCTGGCATATGATCCAGCCATTTGCGCACCGTTTGCGCATATGCCTCTGCGTTCGATGCATTTGTCAGCTCGCTAATCAGCAGAAAGTTGAATGGCAGCTGTGCACCCTCCGCCGTTCCGTTTCCATAGTACTTCATCACTATATCGATGGGTGAATAGGTCTCAGCGAGTAATATGCGCTCATCACCGCCATGCTGACGTTGATACTCATCGAGCACAGCTCGCCACTCGTAGACCAGAGCAATGGTCTCTGGCTGATCGACAGTGTAAATGTGCTGGAGATAACCGTAGTCATCGGGATCATGGACCCAATCGTTGCGCGGCTCGTCTTTATATTGGCCTTCAGAATTCGGGGCTAACTCAAAGACGTGCGGCACAGCATCGATCCGAAAGCCAGCCACGCCCTTTGCCAGCCAAAAGCGCAGCACATTCTGTTGATTAGCAAGTGTGGAAAACATAATCCAACGTCAAAGATAAGGTCATAGACATTGGAGATCATTGTTTCAACCAAATACGCTTATCACTTTCAGACGAACTGTAAACACTCGATTTTCTGTTCTAGACAACGATAATACAAAATGGGGTTTCAAATTGGAACAAAGACAATAACTTCGTCTGTGGAACCAGCCAATTTTGATTGCGTTCTAACATGACTCACTATGTATTTTTTTATTTGAAATGCAACCCTCATACTTTATCGTATTTACAAAGTGCTTCTTGTGTATTTTTTGGGAATAACAAACATTTGTTTGCATTATCAAACTTATTTGAATGTGAAGATAACCAACATACTTCTTAGCTAGTGACGACCCATGATGGGCTTAAAGGAACAACTCACCTGCATCGCTTCTCGGACTTTGGGGTTGCGATAATTCAAGTCGGGCTGCTTTTTAACAAACTGATGAAGATAATACTCCTTGCGACCTTCGTGCCATTGCCAGGCGGAGCCTCGAAACACGCTGATCCAATTGCTGGGCGGCTGCCGTGTGCCATTTACTAGATGTCCCGGATGCCAAACATAATAGTCCTTGTATTTTTCCTCACCGGCTGCCGAGCGCTTGAACCACTCGCACTCATCGCTCGAATGATTGGGCACAAAATCCAAAATGATTTTGATGTTCTGCTCATTGGCAGCTCGCATCAGTTGCTCAAAGTCCGCCATGGTGCCAAAGATGGGCGCGATTTCGGTAAAGTTGGCAATATCATAGCCAAAATCTGCCATAGGCGATGTAAATATGGGCGAGAGCCAAGTGGCTGTGATGCCCAGCTCCTTGAGGTACGGGAGACTCGCAGTAATGCCTAGAGCCAAAAGACACTTGTAAGAGTTATTTCATTCACAACTGCGGCTATTTCCGTGCCTCACCATTTAGATCGCCCACGCCATCGCCATTGCTGTCTTTAAACGACCTTGGATAGATTTGATAGAATGTTCCAGCCTGCCACCATTTCATTTGCTGTTGGCGCATCTCAATTTCCACATCTCCGTCCACGAAGTCGGCGTGGTAGTTGGGATAAACACCGGCGGAAGCCAGTGCCAGGCACTGGAGCAGAAATGCCGCCAAGCGGTACATTTTCCGTCTCTCGATCAAAAAGCGAAAAGAAAATAGCAAACGGAATTTCGCAGAGTCGGCTGTTGGATCAGCAAACAAACAAAGGCGACTGGGACGCCCGTCGCTCAATGCTCGGGCTTATGTAAATTTCTGTGTTGCTTTACACACCGACCGCTTTATTTTATTTTTAATCAGTGTTGCGAGCATTTGGGAGCACGACCGACCCCCACTTGTGAAGAGCGCTCGTCTGAGAGGGAGAGCAATGCTCTTGCTGAACATAGGGAGAGGGAGAGCACTGCACTTGCTAAACATATCTCATTCACTACATATCTATACATGTGTACGTACTATGCATAAAAGTGTGTGCAAATGTATGTTCAACGATGGCACACTGTTAGCTAAAAGTTTGCAAATAAATACTTTTTTTTTCTATGTTTAATATCTGCATTGAATCCTTATTCCACATATTTACATTAATTTATTACATATTACACAACATTGCAGCATGTTTGAATCATACTAGAGGGCACACATAAATACAAATAATTCATTGAATTCTTTCATATTCTAATAAATTTCAAGAGGCAAACACAATTTGGTGAAGTGGTTCACATTTTAAATATTTTAATTTATGCATTGCATTTATGTCTCACAACATGTTCATGGCTTGTGCAACGTTTTTTAGAAAAATATTTAGCAACTACTGTAGGCTTCACATGTTCAGCTCTTTCGAATCTTGTGAGCACAATTTCGCTTCGTGATCTCCCGTTAGTCGCCCGCTCATGCACTGATCTCTCACCAAACGGCCGGTATTCAGGAATATCTACCGTTTATTTGTATTTTGTTCCTCGGTCATTTTCTGATTACATTTAAAATGGCTAAGGGCCGATTAGCAGCAGCCGCAACTTATTGGGGAAGTAAAACTGCTCCGAGTTTTCTGATGAACTGCACATGTGCATACATACATACTACATATGCACATAAATTAATTTAGCAAGATTTGGAACAGTTGCGGAAAGCAAATAATTAATTTATTTAATACAGCCGGCAATAGTATTTTGTTAAAACTTAACTTTGCTTCTTACGTGCTCGGTTTTTTTGCTTTTACTTTTATGGATCGCAACATGGGACGGTTTTCTTATTTTTATTAAAGCACGGCAAATGCGGGCATATAGAAGTATGCATACAGATGTATGTATCTATGTATATGTATGTGCATAAATACATATTTATATTTTCTAAATATTTTTTCCCTTGCTTTATGCGTTTATTTCATTTACACTTTGTTCTCTTTTGCGACTTGATAAAAGCTGGAAAAAAGTTGTTTAATATTCTCTCTTTTATGCCTGTTATTGAGCTTAAGACGAGCTTTGTATGTACATACATATATACATCCATATGTATGTCCTTCTGTATGTACATACAACAAATGCGGCTATTTATCGTGAAAACTGCCAATATAAATATGTAATATATGTACATACATATCCTCACGGTATATTTTTTCCAATATTTTTCTATGGCCATTTAAAGACATAAAGAAACCCGTATGGAAATTTCCTTATCATCCTTACTTACATACATACATACTTATATGTATGCCGTCGGTTGTACATTAAACTGATTTATTGAGGTATATATGTATGTATAGTATGTGTGTATGTAATGGTATTTGGATCGCGAGCTGCCCTTACAATATCGTTGTGGACTTTAAAACAACGGACTCGTAGGGCATGAGAGTTACGCTACTAGCAGACACTTGGTCTCCCAACTGCTTGATGGATCTACTGGTGACCAAAGCGTACTGGAACGTTGAAGGCAGACCCGCGAAGACGGCGTTCAAGTTCACATTCTCAATGGAGTCGAATATGTTGAAGAGCGAAATGTAGACATAATTTCCACTGAGATATCTATAAATAAAGATAGACGATAGAGCACTGGTCGATATCGGCATTTTTAAAAAAGGCACTCACCGCCTCACTCCCAGCACATATGAATTGATTGCCTTGATCTCAGCAGCTCCCTGCTGAATAGCCGGCTCGGCGCGAAGCTGTTGCAGGCGCTTGAAAATATTCAGATGACTGAGGGGGACGCCGCGTTGCAGCTTCACATTTACGGACTTGTAGTCCTCGCCAATCGGCAGCCATGTGGAGCTGCCGGAGGTGAAGCCAGCCATGAACTCATCACTCCATTGAAGAGGGGTTCGCGCTGGATCTCGTGACATAGCCATGTAGTTCTCTTCATAGCCATTGCATGCCTGCGGGTCCACAGTGTCCTTCCAGGAAACGTAACCGTCCAACATACCGAACTCATCTCCATTGTAGGTGATGCTGCAGCCGGGGAGAGTGAGCAACAAAATGTTGAAGAGATCAATGCGCTCGGCACCGAAGCGCGAACCTACGCGATTCTTATCGTGATTCCCAATCTGACCAAAAGCAATTGAAAAGTGAAATATTGATGTCAGCTAATCTGCTGCCGCTGTCAATACTTACCACCCAGTTGGCACTCTTGCCCGCCGGCATCAGTGACAGCCAGTTGTTAATCAAATACTCGTAGTGATACGCATCGGAATCGCGGTGCAGGTTGCTTATCAATTGGAAATTGAAGGGTATTTGAGCCCCCTCCGCCGTTTCATTGCCATAATAGTGCATGACGATCTCAATCGGCGACCAAGTTTCCACCATCAGTACGCTGAAATGGGAAATAGTTCGAGTTAGAATGAATCTTACAGACGATTTAAGTGCACCTTACCGCTCATCGCCACCATTATCTTTCTGGAACTGTTCCAAAATTTTACGCCACTCGTACACCAAATGGGGCGTCTCTGGCTGATCGACGGTATAAATCTTGTGTGTATAGCCGTACTCATCCGGATCATCAGTCCAATCATTACGCGGCTCATCGGGATAATTGCCATTGGCATCAGGTGCGACTTCAAAGGCGTGATAGATGGCATCGACACGGAACCCGTCGACTCCCTTGGCCAGCCAAAAGCGAAGGACATCGTTCATTTGCTCACGGACTTTGGGATTGCGAAAATTGAAGTCAGGTTGTTTTTTGTGGAACTGGTGCAAATAGTATTCCTGGCGCCCCTCATGCCACTCCCAGGCGGAGCCACGGAACACGCTAACCCAGTTTGTGGGCGGACGACGTTCGCCGTTCTCAATAAATCCCGGATGCCACACATAATAGTCCTTGTACTCTTCTTCACCGGCAGCAGATCGTACAAACCAGTCGCACTCATCACTCGAATGATTGGGCACAAAATCTAAAATTATTTTCACATTCAGTTGCTTGGCACGCGCCATCAAGGCCTCGAAGTCCTCCATGGTGCCGAAGAGCGGATCAATATCAGTAAAATCAGAAATATCATAGCCAAAATCGGCCATGGGTGACTTTAAAAATGGAGATAGCCAGGTGGCTGTTACTCCAATCTCCTTCAGGTATTCCAATTTCTCCATAACGCCCTTCAGATCGCCAACACCGTCACCATCGCTGTCCTTGAATGAGCGCGGGTAGATCTGATAGAAGGAGGCCGTTTTCCACCACGGCGTGGCAGCATCGGCGACCAAGAGGCACAAGCCCAGCAGGAAGACTATTCCCAAGAACTTCGTCATTTCTAACTAAGAAGCGTGTGTTGCTCAAACGGGCTTTTATAGCTGCCACACAGGGAGTTATCTTTATGAGTGTTGCAATAAAACAAAATGTATTAATTGTATTCAAAATTAGAAATGGACTAAGCCCGGAGCGACTCCGAAGATTTATGGGATTCGCTGCGTACACCTTTTGCCCGATAAGGTTACGATTGTTGGGATAGGTTGTTGAAATATATGCGGTAGCTGACAAATAACAGAAAAGAAAGTGATAAGAATAGGGCCTCTGGTTAATATCCCAATTGAAATGATATACTATACTCAATAGAAAAAGGGTTAAGTCGAGCGGTTTACCTACAATCAGTAAATTTTTTTCTGATTATTTCTTTAAAATGATGAACTCAAGTGGATAAAGCTTGTGTGGTAACAAAAAATATGAAAAACAATATTTGCAAATAATTTTTATAAGTATGCTCAGAGAAGGCACATTATTGTCCAGAATTTCAAATCATTGCAGAAGTAAATAATTGTGTGTGTTGTATAAACAAGTACTATACTTGTATTATCATTTCACCTACTTGTTTTTGGGAGAAAAATACGATTTTATACTTGTACACATAATATTTTATTTTTCATTTTATTTTATTTCAGCTTTTCTGTCGAAGCAACTTTTCAGCATTTTAGCTTTCTTACTTGAAGAGGTCATTCAATATTCGAATATATTCAGTTTTCTTGGTAAATACCCCCAGCAGGAAGCAAAGTAATAAATTTTGAATTCCATTAAACAATCAGGCGGGCGGCTTATATCACTGCCACCAATTCACAGATAAGATATTGGATCACAGTCATAACATGATAAATAAATATGCAGCACATAGGAGTAGAGGGAAATACCAATCTGATCTTAAAATAAGAAATCAACAAAGCAAGCCGCGATAAATTTTGCAATTTATAGCTGAACCGGTGCCTTATTAGCTTAATTTCTGGCCTCCTTGGGCATAGCTTCTGTGAATGTGTGTACTACTCGTATGTACGAGTATATGGGAGCACGTATGGGTCATAAATCATGTTCAACTATTCGTTGGGCAATACCTACACCAAGGCATCTTATCTGGCTTATCTTGGCCTTAACTAATCAGTGGTGCGATGAGGTGCGATGCGTCGTGGCGCTTGCCAATAAATAGAAGTATCAACTAATCCGCAACGCAATCGACAGTTGGAAGTGGCGTTCGATAGGGTCGAGATCATGCACGGCGTTTCGAAATTATTGGCTTTGTGCAGCCTGTTGGCCTTGGCACTGCCCGCGCTTGCCGAAGTAGGCTGGTGGCGCACGGCACAGTTCTATCAGATCTATCCAAGGTCCTTCAAGGATAGCGATGGCGATGGCGTCGGTGATTTAAATGGTGAACAAATAATCTTTGACTTTATCTGCGGCAATTGCTCACATAAAAACTTGCAGGTATTACGCAACAGCTGCCGTATTTGAAAGAGATCGGAGTGACTGCCACTTGGCTATCGCCAATCTTCACCTCACCCATGGCCGATTTCGGCTATGATGTCGCCAACTTCTTCGAAATAGATTCCACATTCGGCACGATGGAAGATTTTGAAGCTTTGCTGCAACGCGCACAGCAGTTGGGCATCAAGATTATATTAGACTTTGTTCCCAACCACTCGAGCGATGAGTGCGAGTGGTTCAAGCGCTCAGCTGCCGGCGACGAAGAGTATAAAGACTTTTATGTGTGGCATACCGGCAAAGTCGTGAATGGAATACGTGAACCACCAAACAATTGGATCAGTGTTTTCCGGGGCTCGCAGTGGACCTGGAACGATGAACGACAGGCCTACTACTTACACCAGTTCCATCACAAGCAGCCGGACTTCAACTACCGCAATCCAAAGGTAATCGAAGCCATGAAGGATGTGCTGCGCTTCTGGCTGCGCAAAGGTGTCTACGGCTTCCGCGTCGATGCTGTGCCACACGTGTACGAGGTCGAGGCCGACGAAAATGGGGACTTCCCCGATGAGCCGCGCAACGAGTGGAACAACGATCCGGAGGACTACGGCTACCTAGATCACATATACACCACGCATCAGCCAGAGACCATTGAATTGGTCTACATATTCCGCGAAATCATGGAAGAAATCGACGCTGAGCTAGGTGGAGATGATCGCGTGCTGCTCACCGAGGCCTATGGGCCCTTGGACGTGCTGATGCAGTACTATGGCAATGAAACTGCCAGAGGATCGCAGATTCCCTTCAACTTTGAGCTCCTCTCAAATCTGAACAACAACTCCAATGCCTATCACTACTCTGAGCTCATTCATAACTGGCTGGACAAAATGCCGGAGGGACAAGTCGCCAATTGGGTGCTGGGCAATCACGATCAGAGTCGCATTGGCTCCCGCCTAGGTGCTGATCGCATTGATGCCATTAACATGATGCTTCTCACATTGCCCGGCATCAGTGTTACCTATCAGGGCGAGGAGTTGGGCATGACCGATGTGTTTATCAGCTGGGAGGATACTGTAGACCCACAGGCCTGCCAATCGAATGAAGAAGAATTCGCTCATCTCTCACGTGATCCTGTTCGCACACCTTTTCAGTGGAGCGACGAGGCCAACGCCGGCTTCACTAGCGGCCCAAATACGTGGTTGCCCGTAGCTACGGACTTCAACCTGGTCAACGTGAAGCGGGAACGAAGCATCCCACTTAGTCATCTGAACATCTATAAGCAGTTGCGTTCTTTACGCGATGAGCCAACCTTGAAGCAGGGAGATGTGGATGTCACGGCAATCAGTCCCAACGTATTGGCCATCAAACGGTAAGCACTTATTTCCACATCCAAACACTATTTGTTCCTAATTTATCCAATACTCTGCAGCTCACTGTCTGGTTATAGCTCCTACATAACCGTTATCAATGTCAGCGATGACGTGGAGACTGTTAGTCTGGATTCTGTCTTTCCACTGCTCTCGACCAAACTCCGATATGTTGTAGTTAGTGATAAGAGCATTCGACGGACGAAGTAAGTTCGAAGTTCCAGCACCAATTCATCTAAAAACCAATTATTTCTTCCCTTTTTTCAGCGATGAAACTTTTGCCAACTCTGTGCTTTTATTGCCAAAGGAAGCTGTTGTCCTCAGCACTATCTGACTGAGTTGTTAAATTAAATTATTTTGTAAATAATAGTAACAAATACAACCAAAAACTAGGCCTCACACTGTAGCGATTATTTCAAAGTTCAAGTTCCTCTTGGCACACTGGATAAGGCGACTATGTGCCGTGCAGATGATTGTAAAACGTGAAAGCAAAGAGATTGTTCAGCTGTAATCTTTATTGGGCTCGTCAAAAAACTATGTAAATAAAACACAGGGCATTGCCATAAAACCACACTCTGATTAAAATCAAAAACATAATCCAAACGTGCAATTTATAGTAAACTCACGCTGACCAGCGTAGAACAATGGCTTCGTATGGCATAAGAACCAATCGATCTCGCAAATCAATCAATTCGCTGCGGTTAAAGATTAAAATATTGCTTAATCAGGGTAAATGGACTAAGCAATCGATTACTTACCCCAACCTGCGAGGGGAGTATGAGGTAAGCAAAACGAACTCATAAACTTTATCAGAAAGGCCATTGAGAACCTCAATCCCATTGCCCAGGTTCACATATATGCGATACTCCTCATTGAGTTGATTAGATCTGCGAAAGAGTATAAAGTATTTATATTCGGTTCAAATTTCTTTAGATAATTATTTTTATTTCCTCCAGCTATGTGCAATTTTATTTGAATACTAAAGGGCGATCATAACGAAGTAAACATAAAATGATGCCAAGGAATGCCAATAACGAACAAATGATAATTATTGAAGAGTTGCTGATCTCATAATTAGAAATAAGATTGTTTAGTTTCTCTTGTACCCATTTTTTTCTTCTTATAGGTTTGAGCAATAGCCCAATAATAATATTAACGTATAGTACTTACCGAATAATTTGAAAAACGTGCGTGGATACAGCCTCGTACGAGAAACCGCCTGCAGTCTTAAATGCCTGGAAGGCCGAACTCTTCTTCAGTTCCTGTAGACCTTTAAATATCTGCAGAGTTGAGCGTGCCACGCCCCTTTCCGTCTGTACATTGTAGCGCTCATAATCTTCACTGACTGGCAGCCAAGTGCCGGAGCCCGTCGAGAAGCCGGCATTTTTGGTGGGGGACCATTGCATAGGCGTCCTCTCACCATCCCGACCATCACATGAGATTTCTGTACACTCGGTAGCCACATTGGCCATTCCAATTTCCTCCCCGTAATAGGTAACTGAGGCACCCGGCAATGCATTTACAATAACATTGAGCAAATCAACCTTATGTGCGCCCATTCTGTCGGCCTCGCGGTTAGTGTCATGATTCCCCACTACCCAGTTGGCCGTCTGATGCTGGGCCCACATGGTCTGCATCCAATAGTCAATAGAATTCTTAACGTCGTACGCCGTGGAGTACCCATTAAGATACATCAACTGAAAGTTCATGGGTAACTGGGCGCCACGCTGCTCTCCGTTTCCAAAGTATAAGCTTAGTGTTTCCACCGGCGAATAGGCCTCGGCCAGCAGCACTCGAGAGTCGCCACCATGCTCCTCTTGATATTTCTCTAGGAATTCGCGCCACTCGTAGAGCAGCTGCACCGTTTCTGGCTGATCCTTTGTGTAGACATGGTCGTGGTAGTCGTAAGAGTCGGGATTATCCGACCAGCCACTTAGTGGCTCGTCTGGATAGCTACCGTCCTCGTTGCGGTACTCAAAAATATGCGGCACGGCGTCTATACGAAAGCCGTCAACGCCGCGGTCTAACCAGAAGCGTAGCACCTCCAGTAGATGCTCTCGCACCATCGGGCTGCTGAAGTTCATGTCCGGCTGCTTGACCTGAAACTGATGAAGAAAATATTGCTGCCGCACCTCATTCCACGTCCACTGGGGTCCACCAAAAACGCTGACCCAATTACTGGGCGGCTCACGTGCACCCGTTTGCTCGTTTAGTTTGCCATCGTGCCAGACGTAGAAGTCGTCATAGCCATCCTGGCGATTCACAGACTTTTCAAACCATTCGCACTCATCACTGGAGTGATTGGGCACAAAGTCCAGTATGATCTTGATGCCTAATGCCTTGGCCTTGGCGATCATCTCGTCAAAATCATCCAAAGTTCCAAATACAGGGTCAATAGCTTTAAAGTCGGATATATCGTATCCAAAATCTGACATGGGCGAGGCAAAAACGGGTGAAAGCCAAGTCGCCGTAATGCCAATCTCCTTCAGATAAGCAAGACGCGATGCAATGCCCTGCAGATCGCCAACACCATCGCCATCGCTGTCCTGAAAGGACCGCGGATAGATTTGGTACAGTGCCGCATTCTCCCACCAATCGACGTCCGAGCTACCCCCTGGAGCAGATAAGGCGACCACCACAGTTATCAGACCAAGTAACGTGCGCGTGAACATATTCTTTGCGTTCGACTGAGTCAAGTGGCAGCAATTTAATTTACTAATAACAATTGCCAGCTATGTTGCGATTAGAAACACGGCGATAGCGACCCCTTCGTCGGCAAAGATAATCTGGCATTTTTTATGGCCACCAATTCCCATACTGACAAGCCAATGGAGATGATAAAACGCGAACACTTTGCTGCAGTAATGGCTTTGTTTTTTATTTTCTTTAAGCACCCTGTATGAGTTGTGTTCACTCCGCGAAGTGTCATGAGAATGCTTTTATTAACCTCTCAGTTCCCCAAACCCAATCACAAAATGCTCATAAAAATCTTTTATGGCCTAAAGCTCAGAGACTTTTCCTTGCTTTGAAGACAATAAAATAGGGCAGCCGAAGCTAAACATTTTTCTTTGACCGCACGTGTCCTCTTGACTTCCTGCCAAAATGTCAGTTGTCAACTGTCGCCTTGCCAAAAGGACAAAAAGAGGGAAGTGTTGGACTTGACTTTATTTTGACTAATTTTTAAGCCTGCGACTGTTAAAATGTTTATGTGCTTTTAGATAAATTAGATTTGGCTGCTTTAAGGATATTTAATTCAAATCTGCATAAGCTTTTTGAGATACCTATTCGGGCACTTCATTATCCTAGAAAATGCATATTGAAATAAAACAAAACTGAGGCGCATCAGGTTGGATTTAATTAAGGATCTGCTCTAATGGACAGTTTGTTCAACAGATGGCTTCCGTTTCATGTTTACTTTTCACATCTTACAACCACTATAATATTTTAAGAAAGTTTATAACAAACTAAATTGTTTGAGGATCTAAGTAAAGATACAAGCTTTGAGGAGTTCCAAGAAGAATCTTGAGAAAGGGAATTGGTGATTCCCAAATAGGCTAATAAGCAGCAGGATTGATAGTATTCCCTATCTTTGCACTTCAAAAATTATTGAAGCAACACTCAATCCAACTTGTGAAAAGATGAGTCATGCTTAGAACTGTTTTTCCCCATTTAAGTATGCATTTCGTTGAGTAACTCTCTTTTCTACTGCTTCCCATCAGCTGCCTAATCAGCTTACTACTCTAGAGCCACTGCCACTCAAAAAGTTTTCCGCAATCGAAAACTATCAAACATTACGAATGTATTATACTTTTTGTATCTTTCCGAAAATTATAGTAAAGAAAAAACAACATATTGCCGAAGTACTCGAAATTACAAGCGATGAATGGCACTTGACATTGTGTTGCCAATATGTTGACGTATAATTAGCCAACTTGAAGTGAAGAGATGCTATCGGCAAGCAAATCAAAACAATGGAAATTTAACAAACCTATGAAGTGATGTTCGCATGATACTTCTCTAGTGCTATTTGCGCAACAATTTACAGCTACACTCGACATTGCTGCATTGACAAGCTTATCAGTGGGGGGCCAGGCCATAAAAGAGCTGTTCCCTCTTCGAGGGCCAGTTATTCCTGACAAAATGCAGACGCATGCAGTTGTTGCGTTCCTGGTGCTGGCACTGGGAACCACCCAAATACATAGCACCGAGTGGTGGGAGAACGGCAACTATTATCAGATCTATCCGCGATCATTTCGGGACACCAATGGCGATGGCGTTGGAGACTTGAACGGCGTGACTGAGAAGCTACAATATCTTAAGGACATTGGTTTCACGGCCGCCTGGCTTTCACCTATTTTCAAATCGCCCATGGTGGACTTCGGCTATGACATATCCGACTTCTATCAGATACATCCCGAATATGGCACCATGGAGGACTTTGAGCGCATGATAGCACGTGCAAAGGAGGTGGGAATCAAGATCATACTCGACTTTGTGCCCAACCATTCAAGCGACAAAAGTGAATGGTTCATCAACTCGGTAAATGGTGACCCCGATTACAAGGACTTTTACATTTGGCACGACGGCAAGATCAATGAGGAGACCGGCGAACGCGAGCCGCCCAGCAACTGGATCTCAGAGTTCCGCTACAGCGCCTGGGAATGGAACGAAGTACGAGAGCAGTATTATTTGCATCAGTTTGCGGTTCAACAGCCGGACCTGAACTATCGCAACCCAGCCGTGGTGGAGGAGATGAAGCGCGTCCTTCGCTTTTGGCTGGCCAAGGGCGTGGCTGGTTTCCGCATCGATGCTGTGCCGTATATGTTCGAGGTGGATCTGGATCGTTATAACCAGTATCCCGACGAGCCTCTGTCCAACGACACTACCTGTCCTGGCTCCGATGATCATTGCTGGACTCAGCACATATACACGCAGGATCTGCCCGAAACATTTGACATGATCTATCAGTGGCGTGAACTAGTAGACGATTTTCACGAGGAACATGGCGGAGATTCGCGTGTACTCCTAACCGAAGCCTATACCAGTTTCGAGAACATGATTAAGTTTTACGGCGATGGTGTGCGCAATGGCTCCCACGTGCCCTTCAACTTTGACTTCCTTAGCAACATAAACAATGTCTCGACAGCACATGACTATGCGGAGCATATTCAAAAGTGGATAAATGCCATGCCGGCGGGTGTCTATGCCAACTGGGTGCTCGGAAATCACGACAACAAGCGTGTGGCTTCTCGTTTTGGGGTGCAACGCACGGATCTGATTAACATACTTTTGCAAACACTGCCAGGACATGCGGTGACCTACAACGGTGAAGAGCTGGGCATGACCGATGTCTACATTAGCTGGGAGGACACTGTTGATCCGAATGCATGCAACGCTGATCCAGACACCTACTATGATCGCTCACGGGATCCAGCGCGGACGCCTTATCAGTGGGATGCTTCCGAGAATGCAGGTACGTAAAGAACAAGCAGTCTGTCAAGTGAATGCACGCTATATTGGCATACTTGTATTCCTCACAGGATTCACCAGCGGAGATCAAACTTGGTTGCCTGTCTCCGATGAGTACAAGCAAATCAATGCCTTGCAGCAAATGCGCGCACCCCAGTCCCATTTGCAAATCTTCAAGAAATTGGTGCGTCTGCGTAAGGAGCCCTCTTTTCGCCAGGGCGCCATTAATATTCAGGCCCTGGATGATGATATTCTCATATACTCGCGGTAAGTCATAAACTGGTCTATATGTACGATACTTATTCATAATAATTATTCATTCCCATGCCTTGTAGCCAAAAAACTGGCAGCGAGCTTTACGTCATTGTCATAAACTTGGGCGGCAGCGATAAGACCATCGACCTGACCAAGTACTATAGCTTAGGTGGTCAGGCGGAGGTCATTACCACCTCCCTGCAGTCCAAATATATTGACGGTGAGCTGGTTGATCCCAAAGCTTTTGTGGCCAATGCCCATGTGGGCACTGTCCTAGTGGCCATCAATTGAAGTGAGACTAGAGTTTTTTAATAAGTAGAAATCTTGTTGTAACGTAGCAACCATAATAAAGCTTTTAATTCTACTTCCTCTCCCTTAATCGCAAGTGCAAGCCATTCTTCGACTTCAAAGTTAGCACCGCCGACAGAATTGGATCATACTTATTACGCGTCTGCTCCCGCTGCAATCTTTCCGCTTGTGGCAAACCCAAATAGGTATTGATATATCCATCCTTGGATTCCTGCCCATCCAAGGCGGGCAGTACCTCAAAGGAGCGCACAATCTTCGAGACGACCGTTTTAATTTCTAGCAGTGCAAACTTTTGACCAATGCAGTTACGTGGACCGGCGCTGAACGGCACGTACTCAAAGGGGCCGGGTCGTTGCAACTCAAAGCGTTCGGGCCAGAAGCGATGGGGCTCCGTAAATGTGCGGTCATCGTATCCAAGGATGACAATGCCAATGTTTAATGTGGTTCCCTTAGGTATAGTTTGGCCATCTAAAAAGCGAACTTATTAGACATTGCAGGTTCAAGGGGTGAGAAAAATTCCTCACTTATCACATATTCCTTATCCGTATAGCGTCCAATAAAGGGCACACTAGGGTATAGGCGCTGTGCCTCCTTGATAAATAGATCCAGATATTTCATCTCTGCAATCTCCTGGAAGGTGGAATCACGTTTCATATCGTCACCCATAACCGCCAGTTGTTCTTCATATATCTTGCGCTGGTTAAAAAATTTAATAGACCTTTCAGTACAGAAAATGTAAGTTCCAAACCTGTTCTTCCGGGTGTCGGGAAAGCAAGTACACCGCAAACGCCACACCCGATGTGGTTGTGTCGTGGCCCTCAAACATAAATGTAGAGACTTCCTCATAAATCTCGTGCTGCGTTAATGGCCGACCATCGATGGAGGATGAGAGCAGCGTGTCCAGAAAAGCCAACTTCTTTCGCTTGAATTCATCGCCTTCAGATTTAGACGTCAACCCTTCAACAGCCCCAGTGCGATGGGCCGCAATGCGTTTGGCAATAACCTCATTGGTAAAGTCCTGCAGTATTTTTAAGGTCTTCTCATAGTGGGGGTAGTCGGGTGCGAAGCGATACATGAAATTAGACCGCTTCAAGGGATGGAAAGCTCGCATGTTGATGTTGTAGCACATGCTGTTGAGTTTACGCCATTTAAATAAAATATAAAAAGGATTTTACATTTTGAATATAAACATACTCCTTAAAGGCCTTTACCACGGCCGAATCGTTATTATCCATTGCATTTATGGGAACTCCCATAGCCGTCTCACAGATCACATCCAGCGTCAGATAATGCGCCCAATCTTGAAAATCTAAAATGTTATCGCCGGCTGCAGCATTCTTCAAGTGGGCTATGAACTTGGTCGAACTCTCGTTCATCACCTCATAAAAATCTTGCAATATATTGAAGTGAAACGAAGGTGTTATCATCTTGCGGTGTTTGTGCCATTTGTTGCCTGAGCTCGTAAGCAGTCCAAGCCCCAGCCATGGATGCAGCATATCATAGATATCTGACTTCTGTATCAACGTGTTGCTGCTGAGTACGAACTGAAAGGAATGTTGAAGTACATACGACTATGTGAACATATTTTCACTATATTTAATGCATAGTCATTACCTCCAAGGATTTCGGATTTGTTAGCAGCACATTGGAGTAGTAGCCTATCCAAAACCGATAGTTATCTCGACCATATTGATGCCACCATTCAAAAATCTGATCAAGGATCTCTGTGGAAGAAGAGTACAGCAATGATTTCAAATTGGATTTCGAGGGTTTTTGTTTTAATATTTTCAACGATACAAAAAGGGCCTAAGAAGACGATTCGTCTATAAAAATGAGGAAGAAGTTCTCTATACGGCATATGCTTTTTATTTTACCTTTCTTTATCAGATATGTGATAAAGAAGTTTGTCGCAACAACCCGCCAACTTATATTTCAACAAGTAAAAAAGCTAAAGTCGGGTGTCCCGACTTTGAAATACTCTGTACATATGTTTACAATAATTATAGAAAATAAAAAAATTAAGAAAATAAAAAAAAAAATTTGATCGATTTTACCTCTCTCGGTATTCGAACTCACGTATAATTGCACATTTACATAGCAATTGCGTCTGTGTGAGTGTATGTATGCCTATGCGCATCAATTCGTGTCTGTGTAAGCATTTTCGCAGTCAACCAAACAGCAACATCAACAACAGCCGCGGGCAGCGCTTGAGCAGCGCTGCAGCAGCAAATATATTTATGGCTATAACTTCTTGGTAAATCGGTCTATCATAATGAAATTTGGCATACGGACACATAATAACTAACTGGGGGTATTACCAAAATTTTAGTTCGAAATTCCAAGAATTACGGGAGTTACGATTTGCGGGGTAGAGGGGGGAGGGAGGGGAATTCCAAAATATACATTTTCTGCGTATTCACATAAGGCATCTGGGACTAAAATTTGGTGTTCCTAGGTCTTATAGTCTCCGAGATATAGGCGATTATACGAATGGAAAATCGGGAAAACCCCCATAGGGGGGAAGTGGGGGGGAAAATCAAAAAAATAAAACAAACTCGTATAGAATACACACATAACGCATCTTCGTGCAAAATTTGGTGTCTCTATCTCTTATAGTCTCTGAGATCCAGGTGTTCATACGGACGGACAGACGGACAGACGGACAGACAGACAGACAGGGCTAGATCGACTCGTCTCGTCATGCTGATCAAGAATATATATACTTTGTGGGGTCTGCCACGCCTCCTTCTGCCTGTTACATTTTTCAGCTCCCGCAAACCTAATATACTCTTGTACATTTCATGTACAGAGTATAATTATATAGAATTAATAATTAATGGTTGTCTGTGGACGGGAAATTTATATTTTCTCACACACACGCCAATTATTTTACAATCTTACTAATTCGCTATTGTTAATGTGCTATATGCACTATACTTATAGTATTGAAACAATAGAGAACGCTACAGTCGAGCAAGCCCGTCAGTGAAGTACCCTGTACCCAGGTAGCCTTCCGACACTGAGGTATATGCGCCAGTAGCAGAAGCAAAAGAGCTCCTTGCGTTCATCCAGACAGACGGGCGGACAGACGGACAGACGGACGGACGGACGTGTCTAGATCGATTTCTCTCGTCATGCTGATTCAGAATATATATACTTTATGGGGTCGGAGATGCTTCCTTCTGCATGTTACATACTTTGCACAAACCTAATTTAACCTTTTCACCCTACGGGTACAAGGTATAACAATATAATGCCAAAGAAAATGTTCTAATGCCTAGCCCCAATACATAAAGATATTTTCAAAAGCGATATAGACTTTTTTAATGCACAACTTCGGTGTTGGTTGGGTATGTATATGTACATATTAGTATATATGTACAAGTATGTTATATACATTTGTAAGTTCAAATTGTGAGTAATAGTTTTCGGCTGCATATCATTTCGTCTGCCTTTTTACGGGAGTGCCAATTCTCTTGGTAGCCGCAAAAGGCGATTACGTAGTTATTTTTATACCCTGTACCCGTAGGGTAAAAAGGGTATATTAGGTTTGTGCAAAGTATGTAACATACAGAAGGAAGCATCTCCGACCCCATAAAGTATATATATTCTTGATCAGCATGACGAGAGAAATCGATCTAGACATGTCCGTCCGTCCATCTGTCCGTCTGTCCGCCCGTCTGTCCGTCCGTCTGTCCGTCCGTCTGGATGAACGCGAGGATCTCAGAAACTATAAAAGCTAGAATAACCAAAGTTGGCATCCAGATTCTCCTAGGTCCGAGTAAGGACGAGTTTATTTTATTTTTTGAAATTTTCCCCCCCTTCCCCCGCTACAGAATTTCGTCAATAGCGTCCACATTTCAAATGCTACCTAAACCAAACTTTGCACACATAATTTATATACAATTGTCTACTGTTGTTCAAAATTTTATTCAATTCGGTCAATTCTAAGAAAAGTTATTAGCGAAACAAATTCTCGCCAGTACAACCCCACAAACTGCAGCAACAAGTTCGCTCTTCTTCTTCCTCTTTTTGCTGCTGCTATGGGCGCATATAACTCAGTGACGGAAGTTTACCTGGGTACAGGGTATTACACTGTCGGGCTTGCTCGACTGTAGCGTTCTCTCTTGTTAATTGTGTAAATATTTACCTGATGGATCTTTGCCCATTTGATGCGCATTCCCCAGCAGAGGCAGGGCAGGTGGGCCATTTAATTTTCCCAAGATACGCTTGTGCCTCGAGTAAGCAAACTCGAAATAAGCGAACAAAACTATTGGTAATGCCAAAACGGCGTACAGCAACAGCCACATGTTAAATTAGCAAAAACAGCAACAGCAGCGACAGCGACAGCCAAAAACAAAACAACACAAAGACGCAAATTACAAAAAAAAAAAAAAACAAGTTACTGTTACGTACTCGAACGTGGACGAACTGCCGCCGAACCGCTCCGCTCGACGAGAGCTTTAATATTGCGGGACTGCTTCTACCGGCGGTCTGCCTAAATTCGTGAAACCCGTCCAATCGGTGCTTTAAAATCTACGCTGATTAGTGCTCTCTGCTGCAACTTCACGCTTATCACAATGACTCGACAAAAACATACCAACTACGTAAAAACAAAAGCAAATGAAAGTAGCCGATGAAAAGAAACAACAAACTTATGTACATACTACATACACATGTACGAGTGTGTTGTGATATATGTATGTATAACGTATTGGGGCACATCAGATCGCGGTGAGTAAGCCATGCCCATGTAATTTGTTGTTTTGTTTAAAAAACAATTCGTGCGTTAATTCAAAAGCTGTTATTTCAGTGATTTGATTGATTTGAAGCTTTTCTGTACACTCGTACAAACAAAATTATTCATCAAAAATGTGTGTAATAATGGCTTTAATTTGTAGTGCACAAATGAAAAAGAATTCCACAAGAAAGCGCCAAAATTCAAAACAGTTATGCACTACAGCATATTGTAGATGTTAAATGCTATAAAACGTTACTTTTTAAACACACATTTCAATCAAAACATTCAACTCAGGTTTGGCCACAGTACAGATTTTGTGAGGAGCTTTCCCACAAAACCTACAAGTATTACAAATTCAAATCAGTTGCTGGAAGCCCACAAATTTTTATTTGGTTTCTTATAATCCCTTATAACAATTTGTAGACAAAGAAACATTTGTTCATTAAATAAACGCACTGCTGCGGACCTGACCTTATGCCAAAAATATGAAGAAAAGAAAAGATGCCTATAATTATGCTGCGAAATCTTGTCGATATAAATTTTAATTCGGTTGGGATCTCAGCTAATATTTAAGTTGTTCTTCAATGACTTTAGTTTATATCCAACTTAATATCTTTAAATATAGATAAACATTGCCGGGTATGGCCTAAATTGGAAAAAAATATTTCTCCACATTAAAATCATTTGAGGCTTTCTGCAGCCCGACTTAAATTTCCAAACTTTGTAGGAGTACCACAAACGGGAGAGCACAAAGGGAAACAAACTATCGCTTAAACTCAAAAATTTTTGTATAATTCCTACAGTATTCATACAATTTTCAGCTTAGTTAGTTATTTTTTAAAGTACTAAATTACAATTTTGACCGTTTATTTTCTTTACAAACTGTGCTTGTACAATATAATAATATTATTTTACATCTTGTCATATCGTATCTGTTTTCAAAAAGTCTTTCAAACTATCATTATATACTAATCACTACCCTTATCTATGCTCATATGTGTTCATGAAGTCAATCTTAATTGCTAGTCGCGGCACTATCTAGTATTGAATTCATCACCCGACTATTTACATCTTGCGACGGGTAAGGAAGGGTGGTTGCTGGCCACTCAACAGTGCATTTTTTTTGAAGCCAACTTGTAGACAATTTCATTCTCTATATATAATTTTACTGAACTCTCTGGGGTAACAATAATTTGACTCACATTCCATATTTGCACAGTCGAAAGGTAAACTGTTATCAGTCGATTCTTCTTGCACTTTGTACGCCAGCAAGTGGCTCTGAACAGCGATCCCCACTTCACTGCTTTTCGCCTGAATGAGTCAACTGAACAAGAGCAATTTTGGGAGAGATCTGAAGGTACCAGAACTGTTTATGCCAATTATCTAACTATCCAAGCTGTCCGTTAGAAATAAAACTGCCGACCAGCTAATTACTTATTAAATTGATATAATTATAAGGCGTGATACGTAAGCGATTGTGTTATCGTTAAAAGATAAACCACTGTGTGAAATTGGCCATTGGCCTGAAGTTTTAAAGTACTGGGCAAAGCAGCTAGTGCCGAAAAAGTATTGAAGACGAAAGGTTGTTACAGTGAACGGTGAACGAAAGCTGAGCATCATGTTTCTACTGGCTGTCGCCATCATCATAGCCACCATTTTGGTGTTTAAGGGCGTCCGAATATTCAATTATCTCGACCATATGGCAGGCATCATGGAAATGATACCTGGTCCCACCCCATATCCGTTTGTAGGAAATCTCTTTCAGTTTGGCCTGAAGCCTGCTGGTAAGTAAGCGCCTGCCTATATTTATGAACTGGTCAATGGCTGCGATCGCCGCGATAGGCTATCGGTTGTACAAGTATATAGTATTATTAGCCGTCATATATTATTAGCAGTAAAGCGCAAGCCGCACACAGAGCTCCGAGAAACATTTTCATTCAACATTTGTGCTCAATGCACGATGAATATATTTTTCATTGGCTTTGTGCCACATTTAAGTTTGCCAAAATGTGGTCAGCACTGCGTATACGCAATGAGGGCATCAGAAAACTTTTCGATAGTAATCGTGTTGCAGTTTGAAATACACACTCGTACACACAAGTACTTTATGCCAATAGATAGCAGATATATTTATGTGCGTCGACGTTTCTGCAGTGATTGTTGGTGAGCATTTTCCCATTTTTGCAACATCACTTGCAATTTTCATCTGATTTTGTTTTGCTGTTTCGCTGTTTCGCTGCACATTTCCGCTGAGAATATTGCTATTTTTTATTTTCACAGCTGAATAATTTTTGTGCGCTCTTTTTGTTTGCCTCTGCCTTGCAAGTAATCATTTCAAATGCACAATAAAGGATGCTGACTATGAGCATAAGAACGACTACTACAATTGATAGTTCTGGTATGCTTGGATGGAAACACTATACTTGTACTTGCCCGGCTCCTCCTGACTGGGTTGCTGTTGAGCATTCTGTAAATTTATTCTACTCCTTCGAGGCCACTGTTGTTGCCATTGTTGTGTTAAGTATACTCTAGCGGCTTAACAGATCCACGACGGCCGCTTTTGTCCGCTTGAGAGTTTATGTCAGCGAAAAAAAGTGAAAGTCTAAGATTAATTTAAATTATTTGTACAGCCTCGGAGAATGAAATTATCTTTATAATTTAATCAGCTATTTATTTTGAGCAAACCGGTTCGCAGTATACATTATCAGCAAAACTAAAATATAATAAAAATCTGGTTTGAAAATAGTCTGACTATATTCAAAAACAATATTAAAGTGTGTGTATTATAATTATAAAACTGTGCAGCAGTAATTGGTTCTGTTCAATTAACGACATTATAAGCAAATAAATTGAAATTTAATTTAAAATTTGGAATGCACTTTTGTAATTGAGAATCAAATTCAAACGAAACTATGAGGCAGTGCATTATTCTACGTAAATGCATCCCGCAAAGTCAATATACACATGAGTAGAAACTGGAAGTACAAGATAGAGCTGCTGGTAAATGTATACATACACGTACACATACATGTACATACATACAAGTATGTGCTACTGATTCCTACTTAAAAGCAATAGCTACTTAGCTCAGCTTACATGCTTGCTACGATTACAGCGATTGGAGCAGCTCCGGCTCTCTGGCAATTTCGCAGTTCGATGCACAAAACTGCAACCTCCAGCTGGCAAGTTTAATGTTTAAGTAACACAACAGGTCTTTGGGATCCTTATTAAAGTTTGAAACGAGTGCTTCGTGCCTTTATGGAAAAACGCATGCCTTGAGGGTCTATGTATACAAGTATTGGAAGTGCTAGGAAAACTGTTTTGCTCAGCACTTGATGCTGCTGTTTGGCCACTTGAGATTTGAGACTATGATAAAATTCCCGAATTGTGATGTAAACAACAACAAGAATATTAACAACAAAAACAACAACAGTAATAATAAAAAGCGCACTCAATACGCAGTGTGTGCATGTTTTCCAACAACCCCCAAGGAATTAGCCCGATAAAGTTGCAGCTTTTGACAACGGGAAAATACAAATAAAAATAAAAAGAAAACTTTTACCCAAATTAAACTGACCCTGTCAGTTTTGCCTCCCCCTCTCAATTTTGTTTTTGCAACCCACAGAGTATCCAAAAAAAATTCTTCAATATTGCCGAAAATATGATTTCCAAGGCTTCCGCTCATCCGTATTCCTACAGTATCACATAATGCTGAGCGATCCAGCGGAAATTCAGGTGAGTGCATCGCCGGCCCTAACGAGGACAATTGACGCATAAACACAAACACCCCGCCGCTGCTTATTTTGCAGAACATGCTCTCGAGCTCGTCGCTTCTGTATAAGGAACACTTGTATTCCTTTTTACGGCCGTGGCTCGGTGACGGACTGCTCACCAGTTCCGGAGCGCGTTGGCTGAAGCATCAGAAGCTGTACGTGCCCGCCTTCGAGAGGGCCGCCATCGAGGGCTATTTGCGTGTAGTGCACAGGACAGGCTTGAAGTTGGTCCAAAAGCTGAGTGGTGAGGCCGAGGCAGGGACGCTCTTCGACGCCCAGGAGTGGGCTGGGAAGTGTACACTGGATATTGTGTGTGGTGAGCAAAACTTTAAGCATTTGTCATGTGCGTAGGGGGAACTCGAGGATGCATTTTTTTTTTGTTTTTTAAGTGGGTTGGTTGGTTAACGCGGCTTTAACAGCGTCGCTTGCACTTACTTCTATAATTTATTACGCACCCACACACGCACGCATACACAAAGAAGATTTATTGTATAGAAAATTGTTCCAAGTGTTTGAGATTGAAAAAAGTTTGTCGTGGCCTAGAAAACGGGGAAAGTGATTTGAAATTGAATAACTGACCCAAGTTGTAGCTTTTAACTTTAACTTTTTTATTCAGTTGACACAGCGATTAAAGTTTTAACGCCCTTCTACCGTTCCACCTTTTCTCTGCTTTCTTCTCTTTTATTAAATACAGAAAACGCCACAGGCATTGCAAGCAATTCACTGGACGACGAGCCCTCGAACTTACATAGTGCCATCAAAGAGTAAGTTAAGCTGAGCAGGACTCGTGCTCTCCCCCTCCACACTGTGGCAAAACTGGTTGCCATTATGATAAATGTCTGTGCTAATATAAATTTTGTTTTTTATTTACATTATCAGAACTTTCTCTTCCCCAGAAGCTATATTTTATTTTTGTTTATAATTTTTCGAATACAATTTTGTAGCAGTTCTTTATTTCATACTTTAAGCTACTCGTACTTATTTGTATACTTGTACGTTAAGAGTAGTTAAGTTAAGTTCCAGGGGATGCAGTAAAATGTTAAATGGAAAATATTCAATAACGCCATTTGAACTCCTCTAGTAAGAAAATAATTATGAAATTATTTCAATTTTATTTCGTAACAAAATAAGTTGATTATTCAAGTTCTTGCATTCTAATTTTATCATCAACTACTTGGAATTAGTCGTAGAGTTCCACAAAGCTGGACATGCTTATATCTACATACCTGTATATGTAATGTATATCCACAAACTATAGATGACCCGTTGTCCCTTTTTGCTTCTTGTAGCCTTTGCGATGTCATCCAGGCACGAACCTTTAGCATCGTGAAACGCTTCGATGCGCTTTTCCAATTGACGCCCTACTACATGAAGCAGCGGCGCGCATTGCAGCTGCTCCGAAGTGAAGTTAAGCGGGTGAGTGAAGCCTTAACATTCTCCCACTCCCACTCCCACACATACACCCACGCAGCCAAGCACTCACACCTACACATGCCTCCCTCCATCACAACATTCAGATTGTAGAGCAACGACGTAGGCAGTTGGCAGATGGCACTGAAAAGACGGCCACCCATCGACCATTTTTGGACGTCCTTCTTTCGGCCAAGCTGGACGGACGTGCTCTCAAAGAACGTGAAATTGTCGAGGAGCTCTCGACGTTTATCTTCACGGTAAGTCGACATGTCCCCCGAGCCGCCAGACGCTTGCTTAGCTTTGTTCACTGTTTGTCCACAGGGCCATGATCCCGTTGCCGCTGCCTTGAGCTTTACGCTATACACGCTTTCACGGCATGCACACATCCAGCAGAAGGTCTACGAGGAGCAACAGAGTCTGTTCGGAACCGAGCTGGAAGCCGGGGGAGGGGCCGATGTTGATTGCGCGCGCCTGGAGCAAATGCGTTACTTGGACTTGGTCATACGTGAGACATTGCGTCTATATCCGTCGGTGCCGCTGATTGCACGCACCAATCGCAAGTCAATTGACATCAGTAAGTACATAGACAGGGAAGAAGACTTTGTCCTGTTCAAAAATGAGCCTTGAAACCGCTTGCAGATGGCACCAAAGTGGCCAAACGAACCACGGTTATTATGTGTCTCATAGCCATGGGCTACAACGAGCGCTACTTTGATGAGCCCTGCGTCTTCAGGCCAGAGCGTTTTGAGGACGCCCTTGACAATGAGACCAAGGATACTGGAATTGAGGCGTTTAAAAGCGTGCCATTCAGCGCTGGCGCCAGAGGTTGCATAGGTAAGCCCCCTCCAAAGGTTGCCTAGCAAGTAAACTAATGTCTAATGTCTACCAGCGGAAAAGTACGCGATGTATCAATTAAAATCGCTCTTGTTGTTGCTGGTTCGTCACTTCGAAGTCCTTCCAGCTGTGGACAACTTGCCTGCCGGCATCAATGACCACTCTCGCGTGGACTGCGTGCCACAGAGCGAATACGATCCAGTGCTGAATATACGAGTAACACTCAAATCTGAAAACGGCATACAAGTCCGACTAAGAAAGCGCTCGACCGCGAAATAAAGCATCAACAGATTAACATTTGTGTATTTGGCATAGCTCTAATAAGTGCGTGGCTGCAAACGCAGTGGCACTCCGGTCATAGATTTCAGGGTGATGGGAATGTAAAGCTTTAGCTCCTGTGGGCCAGGCCTGTGCTGGGGATCGAAAATTTGAGCCAGACTCTGTCGCGATTCTGGTGCGGGTTTTAAGTGAAAATGACGCAGCAGCTTCGATAGTGTTACCTTCAGCTCGAGCAGCGCAAACTTCTGACCTGCGGAGAGAAGTGCTTTATGAGTTCAAACTACAAGTATTTCATCGGCTTGGAGTTTCTTGCCCACCTATACAATTTCTCGGACCTGCACTAAAAGGCACATAATCGAAAGCATTAACATTTGTGTGTTCTCTGGCTTCCCAGCGCTCCGGTCGAAATTCCAGAGGTTCCGAAAAAACGTGTGGACTGTGGCCGATGGACAAAACTCCTATCCCTAAAGTTGTGCCCTGCGGTATGAATTTATCCTCTGCAAATACATAAGTGGATTGTGTCCATAGATCATTAAAAGACATGTCTGCTCTCACCAATCTGGGTCGCTTGCTTGGCTGTGCGAAAGATAAAGGGCACACTGGGAAATATACGGAGAGTTTCTTTAATAACCAAATCCAAATATTTCATGTTCTGCAGCTCGTCAAAAGTCGAATGGCGCTGGCGATCGTGGCCATGTAGCTGGAGCTGCTCCTCAAAGGCACGCTGCTGCGATTCTGGTGACCATGCCAGGCAGTACAAGGCAAATGTAATGGCCGAGGCAGTCGTATCGTGTCCCTGTCATATTATGGACCAAATACTTTTGTTTACAATTTCAGACAGCGACAAAAAATAACTTGCCTCAAACATAAATGTGGATACCTCTTCGAAGATTTGCTCAAACGTCAAAGGCTTCCCCTGCACCTCAGCGGTCAGTAAATTATCTAAAAATGCCATTTTGGGGCGCTTAGCATCCATAAGCTCATCATCATCGGGCGTTGCATTATAGCTACTTGTTTGGATCAAGGCGCGGCGCTTCTCAATGATCTGCACAAAGCGATCCACAAACATAGAAAGGGGGAGGAAGATATTCAAATAAAACGCGGGTATTGCTTTCATTTGTCAGCCAACCTGCGCAAATTCCTTTCGCAAAGTAGTCAGAGCTCGTTGCTGCTTGGCATAGAGCGGAGTAAGCTTGAAGCATACATCGAAGCGCTTGAACACGGAAACCCCTCTTTCGGGTATCACGTTACAGAGAGTGTCTATGGCAGTCACAATAGCCGACGACTGCCCTCCAATGCTATTCACCCGGGTGCCCATTGCGGTCTCTGTAGAAGTTTGTGAAACACGCATAAATAATATATGAACACGATAGGATAATGAAGAAAAAGTGTATGTTTTGCTGTCCATTCAAAGTAACTTTATTGGCTGTCATCTAAGTGCTTATGCATTCAACCTTTTAATTCCTTTAAAATGGCTGTATACCTGCGGCTTAGTCCTTATACAAGTACTGGCATACTTACCGCATATGACATCAATCGTATTGCGCATAACTAGACTTTGCATGTCCAGCACTTGGCAGGCAGCTGCCTCTTTCTCCAGCAAGGACATAAATTGTGTGCTGGTCTCATTCATAACGTGCAAGAAGTCCTTCAGAATACGAAAGTGAAAGGAGGGGGTGATGAGCTTTCGGCGCAGCGTCCACTGCTCCCCATTGGCCGTGAGTAGGCCGCTTCCCAGCCAGGGGTAGAGCATATTGTATGGATCGTATTTGTAGGTCAGGATATTGCTGCTTAGGACGTGCTACCAGTAACAGGTAGTGGTGAAAGTTTATTGAAGGGAAAGGGCGGAACTGCACGCTTACCTCCACAAACTTGGGCTCCATGAGTATCACGTAGGGCAAGGGGCCCGCATAGATTCGAATATTTTTGTAATCGAATTCCTGAAACCATTTGAGCGTGCTCTTCAAGTAAGCTGCAAGGCAAGAGAAACAACAGGCCATGAATAAAGATATCAGAGATGGGGATATCTGAGAAAAGTAAAACAACGGAAGTTTCAATTGCAATGCGATACGAATATATTTAACACACTCTCTGTCATACAGGCTCGTGAGCTATTTCTTTGTCGAATAGAAGTCAGGTCCGTAGTGTAATATTTAGTGTTTGTTCTCCTGGTTAGGATGCGCTTCCAACCATGCGAGGGCGCGCACGATCTCCGCTGGAATTGGTGGGGGAGTGGGAAGCAAATCGCTCTGTGGCTGGTAGCCGTTCTCATCGGCGACATATTTAACATCCACATGCACGCCCTCGGGTGAGATCCAGCCGAAAGCACCATGAATGTTTCCATGGACATCACCGCTGGCCGATTGATCGATGTTGTTTGTTGTCTTCAGTTGAATGTCGAAGCCATCGGGGCGCACATCGGACTTCAGGGACTCGATCTCAGCATGTGATTCGTCGCTGCCGCCGGCTGCCGCAAGGGCGATGAAGACTGTCAGGAGTAGCTATAGTGGCAACGAGAATAGTTAACCAGAAAATCCTTGAGGTGACATTCATCCACACTTACGATCTTGAACATTTTGGTTGCGGTTGCGGTTCGGTTCGGTTGGGCTGGGATGGCTTATCAAACTGTGCTGATTTCGGAATCAACTGGCAATTTTTATAGTCCATCAGTTAATGCATCTATTGAGAAGTTTTGGCACTGAACCGGTTGCTTCATGAATAACCGGTAATTAAATCGTTTAGGCTGGCATTTGGGCGCATTTCACATTATTGTTTCAACTTTCTTATGCACGGCTACTGCCCAGTGGACTGGTTCTATTGCGCTTTAAAGTTCAAATTCTGATGCTTCCAGTGATACGATCTGCATACTGGCACTGCACACCTTGCTTTATTGAAATGTTATTTGCCGAACGGGTTTTTTTTCGTCAAATCCAAGTGGCAAGAAGAAAGTCGACGTCTACGATTAAGTGGCCATCCATAAAGAGACTTGCCCAAAAATGCACGAAATATCTCGTTTAGTAGATAGCTACAATAGCTGTTTATGCTTAATCAAATATTCAACAAATTATCAGACAGCTCCGTTACAAAAAGGCACACTTAATCAAGTCGTCAACTAATTACATTTTACACTTGAATTGCTAGCAATTAGCTACAAAATAATAATTGTGCTGAACGTTATTACATTATTGCATTGCTAATTGATATATTGATCTATTATCGCAATCAATTTCTCAGTTCATTCTTTATTTCTTAATTTCAATCACTTCATATGTCATAAACTAAGTGTTTTAATATAGACGTCTCCGTTCATCGTTTAAGGTGAATATTTTGACATTTCAAAAAGTTATGCACTTAGCGATCGCTTGACACGATATCGTGTTAAACGTGACATGAGCTCCATACAAAGTATGGTCTACTATGTATTCCTAGATGCAGACAAATGGACATAACAAATTTTCTTGTTTTAAGTTTCGCTGTTTTCCAAGTCCAAACATTCTCAAGCTTAACAAAAAGTTACTCCAAATGTTTTAAGCACACAAAATGTTAATGCAACTTATGATCAAATTTAAGAACCATTTGGCGCCATTGGCATTTAATTTAATATAAAGCCGTGTTCGTGCTAAACATTTTCCTTTTTTTTGTGGTGGTCCTCTTGCTTGCCAAGAAAGATTGTGGCTTTTAGAAGGTAAACGAATTTTTGTAGCCTGTACCCAAAGGGTGAAAGGCTATACTAGTTTTGTGCGCATGCATGTAACTCACAGAAGGAGGCGTGGCAGACCCCAAAAAGTATATATATTATTGATCAGGATGGCAAGACAAGTCGATATAGTCATGTCCGTCCGTCCGTATGTATGAGCGCAAGGGTCTCAGGAAGTACAAGAGCTAGAATAACCGAACTAGGTATCGAGGCAGGTCCTAGGCAGGTCAAGTTTATTTTGTTATTCTGATACACCCCCCCCCCCCCCCCCCGCAATTCGTGTTTTATTATAACTGCCGCAATTCTTGGGTTTTTGAAATCAATACATCCATACATAGATACATCCAGTTAGTGCTAATGTGTCCGTGTGCCAAGTATCATCACGATGGGTCAATTCTGAGGAAAGTTATAGCCATAAATAAAATCGCTGCCCATGTGCTGCCTGCAGCTTTGCCCGCAGCGCTGCCCGCAGCTATTGTTGTTGTTTGGTTCAACTTTGTGCTGCATACAGACACGCATACACACGTGATGTAAATATAAAGCTGTACATAAACAAACATGTTCTTTATTAATTTAATTAATTAAATCAAATTTTTTTAATAATTTAATTTTAAAAAATGTTTTTTTGTATTTTCCGTTTTTGTGTTTGTTGTTCTTTGGTTCAACTTTGTGCTGCATACAGACACGCATACACACGTGATGTAAATATAAAGCTGTACATAAACAAACATGTTCTTTATTAATTTAATTAATTAAATCAAATTTTTTTAATAATTTAATTTTAAAAAATGTTTTTTTGTATTTTCCGTTTTTGTGGAGAGTACAGGCTATTTTACTGTCGGGCTTGCTCGACTGTATCGTTCTCTCTTGCTACCAACTCTCTTCTCAAATGGTCTATCCAAGCTGCTAGCATTTGCGAATCCTTCTCCTTAAGCTCGTTTAGATATATAAAAAAACAATTGAAATATTGAAAATTAAAATATGTTTAAACTTCTATTGTGTATCACCGAGGTTTTTATCGCGTTGAAAGGGGGGGAGGGAGCCAATTTATAATCGTGCTAGACCGAGTTCGCGTTAAAATAGTTCGCATTAACGCTCGCTAATACAAACATAAGTGTGCTGCAAGTTTGATTTTAACAAAATAACTTGCATCACTTTATTAAAAATGTACACCCTGCCCCCGAAGCGTGTAAGGATATTCTGCCATGTTTTTGTAACAAACAAAAAACGTATACGAGTAGTATGTTCGATTTCTATGATGAGACAAATCAAATACAGAAATGTGTTCTGTCCCTAAGGCAAAGATCTCGCATATTATAGTAGCTAGAGTTACAAATAGGTATGCGTGTTCTCTTAACTCCGGGCATGTATAATTTCTTCTACAATATGTAGAATAACCTATTCTTATTGGGTACAAGATATATAAGAGCAATATATTTTAGAGGCTTTGTGCTTAAAAACGATCTTTCACTGTAGTCACTACGAATAGTCAAGAACTAACAAATTAAATACATACTTTTTGGCGCACTCATTAAAAATACATACTTGTATTTGCAGATGTGGATATTCCCTATGGGGTGATACAACGCAGACTTCGAAATGTCTGTTGCAAGCATAATCCAATTAGGTATTGCAGTAGTTTGGCAATGTAAATTAAATTATGAGTATTTACGTTTAAGGACTGCCTGCTCAGCATTTGAGAAATGTTACCAAGCCAATATTTCGGCTGTTGAAGCATTTTAAACAACATTTGTGTTGCACTTCAGATGCGGAAAATTGTGCTTGTTTTAAACGCGATCATATCCAATATCTCCCGATTTTTCCTTTTTTTGAACTTAGATATGCTCATACTAATTTGCTTCTATAAAAAAAAAAACAGTATTTTGCTTAAAGTTTATTAATGCTGTAAGGTCTGGAGAGAAAAATGCCAGCTAACCAGTTCAATAAATAGTATAAATATATAATATATCAATATATATACTGGAAGTAAGCCTAAGAAGTAGTAGCTCCAATTCAAATGCAATAAAAACTTTGGATTTATTTAGCATCAGATCATGCGATTCATCCAACAACAATGAAACCAACAGCGGTTCGATTTCTACAGACTAATAACACTCTGGCTAGGGAGAGTGGTGCTTAATTTTCCTCCTTGGGAGGATGGGCCTTGATGTACTCAATTGCCCTCAAGATGGCCTCGGGTATTGGTGGGGGCACAGGCAACTGGTCTCCAGTTGGCACGTATCCGTTTTCGTCGGCCACATAAGAAATCTGAACAGGCACGCCCTCGGGCGAGGTAAAGCTATATTGTCCCTGGATGTTGCCATGCTCATCCCCGCTTGCAGTCTGTGCAATTCCATTGGATGTCTTGAAGCTAGTGCTGAATCCGTCGGGGCGGACATCATTTTCGAGACTCTCTATTTGGGCTGCGGCGTCATCGCCGGCTGCCGCAAGACCCATAATCGCGCAGATGAGCAGCTGGAAATAACACTATGGGCTCAGTCGAGTTTCCTAGTGAAGGACTTAGTGCTGTGTGTACTCACGAATTTGAACATTTTGACCAAGTCGAAGGAGGGTGTTGGCTGGTTGCTACAACTAGAACACTGATGAGTTATTGCCGTCGACTGGACGTTTTTATACGAACAATGGCAACTTGTTTTTTCTTTGCAAATAGACCAGTTTGTCAGTTGATGCAGCTTGGCGAGCAACTCGTTTGAACTTTATTGATCGTCCGTATTAGCATTCATTAAAACAAATTTTAACCGCATACATCTTATGTTTTACTTTTATTTGCATTTCGCTTTCAGCCAGCTGGCCAAGATTTGTGTTTCCAAGCGATGATGTTTTGGGCGTGGGCACCGTTCTGCTCATAACTCAGACAAATTATGCGATATTGTGACAAAAATCCAAAAGCATGCATGCCCAAAGCGGGGACAATGGCTATGCATATATAAGACCGAGTCACATCCAAGTCTAGCACAGTTAACATTCCCCGTGTTTTCAGACAACATCAGCAACATGTACAAAATCGTAAGTGCCATCTCGTTCCAAGAACTCCACAATGGACTAAATATCTTCTAATGTTGCCTCCAGGTTCTGATCTGCGCTCTGCTTGGTATGGCCGCCGCCGGCGTCAGCCGTTCGTCCCCAGTAAGTGGCGAAGATGCGCATGCCGAGATCCTGAAATTGGTGTCCGACGTGCGCCCCGATGGCTTCGAATCCAACCTAGATACATCGAACGGCATTAGCCAGGTTGCCAGTGGCGATGTACATGGAAACATTCATGGACAATTCAGCTGGGTCTCGCCCGAGGGGGAACACGTTCAGGTTTCATACGTAGCCGATGAGAATGGCTATCAGCCCCAGAGCAATTTGCTGCCCACACCCCCACCAGTCCCAGAGGAAATTGTTCGGGCTCTTGCCTGGATCGCGGCGCATCCCTACCAGGAGCCCCAACATGGCCAAGGCCATCATTAAGGCTCTGCGACCCACTGCGATCTAGTCAGTTTTGAAACGGAATTACACTCTAGTACTAAGGTTTATTTTTGCTTTGAATTTCTATTATCAAAATAGATGCAAAAATAATCATTTGATGGCATTTGAAAAACACTCGTTTTATTTCCCTTATCAACCATTTGAGTATTGTATACAAAATAATCGCCTTATCGCTACCGTGGGCTGGAGCCGAAGCCTATCAGCTTTCACTTTCAACGAGCACATTGGTGAATTTTATGACCTACGCAATACGAGTATACACTCGAATTGATAGAACTTATACATACTATAGCATATACAAATCAGACTTTCGATTTATTTATTGAAGATGTGTCTCATAGTGTTAACTGTAAATCCGCTGAGCTCAACCCACCGGTCTACATTCATTTCGCTTTCAAATGGAATAATACATTGTATATATGTACATACTATATAGTATGTTGTATGATGTGTCAGTCCTCCCCTTCGTCGAGCAATAAACGAGTTTCGTGCTGTTCGCGCTGCTGACCCTGATCTTGAGCTTCAGTATCACAATAACAGTCGCAATCTAACTGCACAGTACTGTCGCATCTGTAGCCATGTGTGTTCTGTTCTACAAATCGTGGCTATTAGCTTATAGCCATAACTGACATGTCCGAAATGGAAAATGGAAGAATATCGCAACTAAGGTTAGCAGCAGTGCAAATCGGAGTGCAAAGTGTCAGGTTCAATGTCTGCTAAATTGCCGGCATGTTGCCTCGCATGTTACTAATCGTTCGTGGGAAATGGTTTTGTTTTCAATTCATAAAAATTGCGACAAATATTGTAATAATTACAGTGCTGTTTCCCATTTAACTGGGGATTGATTATGGACTTTAGAAAAAATGTTGTGGCAATTACTAGTTATACCAATTACTTTCGTACGACTTCCAAGCAACGCAAGAAAAGGTAGATAAAAAAAAAACACTAATTGACGCTTCGAAATGTACTATAATTCTCAATCCTTGCTTCACATAAGTGCATTTTGCAATAATATCGGATCTCATCCTTTATTAAGTAGAAGGAGATTTTAAATAATTGCTTCTAATGATGGCAAGTGAAAATAATAAATCCTTAAAGATTTTCGTGATAATGTGTACAAGGTATTTAAGAGTTGAGCCCACTCGACTTTAGCATTACTTTTATATTTTTATTTAATTAGATTTGTTTTTTGATTTCGCTTTTCTTCTAAACCACTCTCGTTGGTCCTGCACAATGATTTCCGAATTATATTTTAAAATGCTTTTAACTGGAAGAGATGGCTATGTATTACGAATTGACCACCTGAGTGGAAATATTCGTATTTCTTATTCCGTCTCCATATGAGTCTGCATTTAAAAGTGTTAGTTCGTAAGTGAGCTCGCCGAGTATGTATGGAAATGCATTTCGCATGACTACCCACACGGCAACGGTTGCTCAAACTTGGTTTGCAAAGAAATTAACTTTAATTTTGGCCATAAACTGAAAAGATGACAACAGCAGCAAAATTAAGCAAAAAGCGAATGTCAAAAGGCGCTAAAACAATTTGAAAACAAAAGCTAAAAGCGAATCTGCCGTCGAAGCAAATAAAATAACTCAAATGCTTGAACATACGACTGATGGTCGGTAAATAAATTAACACAAAAACCGGCATAATACTAATAAAATTTGGAGCAAATTAAATTAAAACGAGAACACACCAAAACCTGACAGCAGCGGCTGCAGGAACTGTCGCGGACAGGGGGAGCAGGTTTCTAGTTTCCACTTACCGTCTGGGGTGAAGCCGAACTGCAATATATTGCCGAACACTGGCCAGGTTTGCGGACCCGGAAATTGTTCATTTATCTGTTTGGTGAGGCTCCGATGTCGGCGCCAGGAGTAAATAACGGGCCTCAATAAAACGACGACTAGACCGATTAGGATAAGGGCGCTCAACATTTTCACTCGACGAACGTTTACAACGAACTGTGTGCAATGAGACTGAGTACTTGCGTTTAATAAAGACAATATGTAGCATGCGTTATCAGCACCAAGTTGGGGTTATAGCGACTAGAGCTAGGCCAGCGGCTAAACAGTTCGCAAATTCATTGTAAGCGGGCCGTTGGTAATTAAAAAAACAAAATAGCCAGACAGTGAAATACCCTGTACTCAACACATTGGTGCATCAGAAAAAATGAACAAACTCGGCCTTTCTCGGGCTCAGGAGAATCTGGATACCAAGTTTGGTTATTCTAGCTCTTATACTTTCTGAGATCCTTGCGTTCATACAGACAGACGGTCAGGCGGACATGGCTTTATCGACTCGGCTTGACATTCTGATCAAGAATATATATACTTTGTGGGTCTGCCACGCCTCCTTCTGTGTGTTCCATGTACACTCGCACAAAACTAATATACCCTTTTACACTTTGGGTACAGGGTATAAAAAAAACTAGCTGACGCGTCACTCAAATTCTCAGTCTGATGCCACATCACAGAAAGGTACGCACTAGTATATAAATGTGCACAGACTTTGCGTCCGGAGAATATTTTTATAGCCTGTACCCAAAGGGTGAAAGCCATAAGTAAAATCGCAGCTCATGCGCTGCCTGCAGCTCTGTCGGCAGCGCTGCCCGCAGCTGTTGTTGTTGTTGCTGCTTTCGTTCAACTTTGTGCTGCATACATACACGCATATAAACACGCATAGGTACGTGATGTAAATGTATGCTGTTAAAACTGAACATAAACATGTGGAGAGTACAGGCTATTTTACTGTCGGGCTTGCTCGACTGTAGCGTTCTATCTTGTTTATAAATAGAACAATATAAATTGCACGCATTAAAATATACTCGTATCAAGATAAAGCTCACAATCAATGGAATTCGAGAATATATATACTATATACAAGTAATATTGTCTAGGCAGATGTGCGAACTTTAGTAAACTTGAAAATGAATGCTCTGCTCTTCTCTTCCCAGCATGACGCTTGCTTCATTACTATACTCGTGCTGTATTAGCACAAAGTATTTGTGACTGTAAGCTGCGATTAATGCGGAATCCAAAGAGCAAACAAATGCAGTGTATACACACGAGTATGCCTGGATATGTTGCTGATGTTCTTTCACAGCTTTGGAAGCCACAATTATAATATTGTGAACACTCGATAAAACCGAGATTTATAATCAAATTTGAAGAGTAAGCTTTTATAAAATTAGTACATATAGTTACACAAAAGCACTTAAAATGCATCAACTATATAGCCGAGTCGATATAGCCATGTCCGTCTGTCTGTATGAACGCAAGGATCTCAGAAATTATAAGAGCTAGAATAACCAAACTTGGTATCCAGATTCTCCTGAGCCCGAGAAAGGACGAGTTTGTTCAATTTTTCTGATGCACCCCCCACTCCCCACACTATAACTCCCTTAATTCTTGGAATTTTGGTAGTCACATCCAGTTAGTGATTATCTATCCGTATACCATGTTTCATTATGATAGGTTGATAGACACGATTCTGATGTAAATGTATGCATGGAATATTTTATATTTAATTCAATTATTTAATTAAATTAATTAAATTTTTAAAATATTTTTTTTTCTTGTGAGGTGGTAGAGGATATTTAAGAGTGGAGCCTGCTCGACTTTAGCCTTCCTTTCTTGTTTTGTAAATAGTTTCATGATTAACGTCAAGTGCTTCTTTATGAATTTATAACGATTTTGTAAATTCCATGAAACCTTCCAATATAAATTGGCATCAAAGTCTTAATGTTTTCAACTACCCCTAGCTATTTAACTAATAGAGCAATGCCGTTTGCTATATTGAGGGAGCACCGTAAATACATGCATTCATGTTTTTCTTGTTGTTGCTAGTCAAATATATGGCGTATATAAATTTGCATGGCCTTTTCAGTGTGGGGCAAATGCAGCTGCAACAGTTTGTGCTGCACAAACATTTGCAGATTGTGCT
Source organism: Scaptodrosophila lebanonensis (assembly GCF_003285725.1). NCBI lineage: Eukaryota > Metazoa > Arthropoda > Insecta > Diptera > Drosophilidae > Scaptodrosophila > Scaptodrosophila lebanonensis. The sequence goes on from NW_022060529.1 coordinate 1,521,912, forward strand.
TCCTGTCTTCCAAACACACTACACAAATGGACAATTTTCCAGGCATGAATGTGTAGTCTACATTATGAGCGCTCTTGTGCATTGGCATAACAAAATCCGCTTTACAAAATTTAAATATCCAGTTTAACATTAATTAGCATCAATATCGATTAAATAAAAAATATGGCTAGAATTTGAATATTAAATTTCAAATTAAATACAAGAAATGAGTATTTGCAATTCAAGTGCATCTCATTCAAAGAGACCGACTACTGCAGATAAGAGTTAGTTTTATTTTCAAAGCGAAAGTCATTGAGCACAATGTTGAATAATTGGAAACACTGTACAATTTTTGTTTCAATTGCGTGCGCTCAAAATTAATCTTTAATCCATTAATAATTACCATTAATTACGGGGCTACTGAGGAGTCGAGCCCCCAGCAAGTAAATTTGCTGCTAAAGCTTACATAAACAATTTAAAATGAAAAGCTGCTAGTTTTTATACCCTGTGCCCAAAGTGTAAAAGGGTATATTAGATTTGTGCGAGTGTACATGGAACACACAGAAGTAAATACGAAATATGGTTATTCTAGCTCTTATACTTTCTGAGATCCTTGCGTTCATACAGACAGACGGTCAGACAGACAGGGCTAGATCGACTCGTCTCGTCATGCTGATCAAGAATATATACTTGTATACTTTGTGGGGGTGTGCCACGCCTCCTTCTGCCTGTTACATTTTCAGCTCCCGCAAACCCAATATATTCTTGTAAATTTCATGTACAGAGTATAAAAATACAGAATTGATAACCTGCTCCTTTTTTGAAGTCGGTTAAAAAAAGCCCGCCCTCACTTATCATCTCGCTTTTGCGAATGCAAGATTAGATCAGTGATTCATATTCCACTCTCTTTACGGCTGATACCCAAAACTTCGAGCAATTATTTTGACGCTCTGTACAATTACTTTCTCCACAAAAGGTAACAACGGCCCCCCTGTCCACCCTTGCCAACGCCCTTGCCACCAACTATATCAGCTAGTTAGGCACAAAAAGTCGTTACCAAATCATACAAAACGTGCCGTACACGCTCTTGCTCTATACGCCGCAGCTCATTATTTGAATCAAAATCCATTCTGTTTTTAAAATGTTTTCACTATTTATCCAATGTACCCAATATTTCAGAATAAACAAATCTTTCACCATAAATCAAGGGTATTTTTAAAGAATTTTAAATATTCACGCATACAAAACGATACAAAATATTTCTGGCCATTTGTTTGTTAGCTGCATACATAATTATCTGCAGATAGACACTCGCACAAATACAAATCGAATAACAATTAGTCTAGTGACTCTTGTTACTCCCCCCAAACTACTGATTAAACAATATCCTATCAACCTTGGTCGATTACATACATGGAAATTCATTGTCCTTGCGCGCTTCGTCAATATACTTTAGAGATACTGTTCATTTAGGGGCCTTTTACATTTGTCCCGTTTTCAAATATTGTTAGCCATGGACGCACAGATTAATGCGAATGTTCATAAATTCAATGATTTTGAAAAAGCAACTGCAATTTCGCATTCGAACTGAAAACCTCAAATGGCAACAGTTGTAAACAAAAGTTTAATTAAGCTTCGAATTAACGTGAATAGAAACACATGTTTGCACAAAATCACATTTCATAGATTTTATTTTTAGTTAGTGCATATAAATATTTATTCAGAATGCCTAATGATGAGCCCGTTTTCGATCTGTGTGGGCAAATGGGTGTGTTTAAAGTCTTTAATAAGTTACAGTGCTCGTGACTATGCCGAGCTGGGGCTTTGAGCTGCATTGGCCCTAGTCCTGTGGCCCCTGTCCGCTCGGCTGGCCGGCACTCACTTGCTGAACTTCAGGCCAACTGAAAATGGCGGAAAAGTAATTAAAAGTGCAAACTATAGACTTAGCGCGCGCGCAATTAATAATTAATCAACAGGCCAAGTTTTTCTGGATGACAGTTACGCAATTTTGCGGAAAATTTGTACTCACCGGGTCCTGCGCGCGGATTCTTCATCTTTGACGGCTTCTTGCGCAACTCCGGCTGACTCATGTTGCTGCCGCTCGGCCCGGCGCCATGGGTGTCGATCTGCATGGACTCATCGCTGTCGGAGGCCTGACTTTTCAGAACTTTTTTCAAGTTGATTAGCTGCGGCAAAGTGGAGACGAAGCGAGAATGACAGTGACTGGACATTTTTCGTAATGGAAGTTGCAACCCACCTCATGCTCGATGCGCTCCTTGTTGAACAGGCGCTTGGCCTTCTCTGCATTGGCGTACTTTATCTGCATGTCTATGCAGTTGGAGACTCCATCACAGGAATTCACCCAGGCCTGCAGAGTCTCTGCTATTTTGCTTGTGTATCCCGGCGGAATGTCCCGACCCTGTGCGTAATCCACCTCCAGAATGCGAGTGTTCTGAAACAATTTGGCGTGTATAATGTCTGTAAAGAGAAGAACCGAAGCCAAAACGTAACGTAACATCAATGTTGCACTTCATAACAAATTGGGCCGATGTTGCAGTAATTTTTTGCCAACAAATTTCAAAGCACCAGCATTGGCTTCAACTGCTCCGAAAGTAGTTACTGAAGTGGGCAATGAGAAGCGTTCAAAGAGTTACTTTGGTAGCAAGCAACTAAGCAAGTTCGTAGGGCCGTCAGTTAGTTGAAAAGTGCAAGACTTTCCGACAAGTACAACCGACCGGGGTTCTCAATACTTCTGCCATGCGCACTCAGGTAACGAAAGCAGTTGTGAACGAAGCCTTTCAATTGAGTTCTGGCTTAGGATACGCATCATTAGTTGGCTCCTTCTGAACTGGAAATCGTGTACAGTATGAAGTGCAAATCAAAATGGAGTGACTTGGGGGTGCCAGAAAAGTTTTCTGTTTGCATGTATTGTTTGCCGTGCTAATACACATAATCGTGCTAATACACATGTGGAAGACACACAAATATATTTAATTATGTTAAAAGCATAGGACATGACAAACAACACTGCCTTGCCAAGGTCAGGCGAAAGTTTAGAATAAGAACATTCAAGCATTTAGTACACTTGAATGCCTCTTGGACTCGACGACATCGAAAACATTAATTAAAGGCTACACATTGTAAATGAGGACATTGGATTATTTCGAATTTGTTTTCTCGATAATTACAGAGCTTAAACCAGATTTGAGTACTATAAGTATTTATTTACCACAGCCGGGGGCTTCGTTTAAGCATTTGAAACATAGTTAAAGTGATTTTATAACAAATAAAGGGTTAAATTTGTGCCAGTCTGACTCATGAATACCCTGTGCCAAGTTCAAATATAAGCAAATTTACAAAAATATTTTTGTAAAATATTGAATAATTCCAAACTAACTAATAACGTTTCAAATTATCCCATAATTTGGTTTTTCCCAGTAATCACAATAACAACTGCTAAAGCGAGATAATAGCTACACGAAGTTAAATCATATTATTAAGCTAAAAGTGAAGAATAACAAATCGACAAATCGAATCGAATCAATTGAATCGAGAACAGTGCAAAGATAAATCTGCAAAATAAACGTATACGTAATAATTGTTTGGTTGTTCTTTTATGGCTGCTGCACAGAGCTTAACAGATTAGCATTGTATTCGAACGGCAGCAGTTCAAATGAATACAATCCAGCAAATGCAATTTGATGAGATGACAGATGCAAGGACGCTGGACGGCCGTAGGACAGAAGTAATTAATTTGAAATTATTTCGCATTTGGCATGTGTTGTGCTCTGTAATGTTTGAAGCTCGCCGGATGCGTGTGGATTATGAAATGCTTCAGATCGAGCCAGTTTTCCTCAACTAGCTGCCTGAGGGCTTTTGACAGACCGATGATAAGCTGAGAAGCTACTCGTACACGAGCATAAATCGAGCGTACTGGAAGCGCATTGGCTATGGATGGCAGATGGCCATGGAAGCGGACTGGCCAGCCTGCTCGTCTTCCCCTTAACCCTATTTTGCGTCCACAAACTAGACGTTGTGCTTTTTGGCTTCTCGCTTCGTTTGCCTTCTCTACGATTATCTTCCCATGTTGTTGCCATCGCCTAAGCTCAGGCTAAGACTTTAATCGCCTTTTGCCGTTGACTTTATGATGCTAAAGCACCCATTGGCCTTGGAATGCTTGTCTTGGCTTCTCTCGCTTTTCTCGACAGAGGAGAAAGTTTTGTGTTTATGGGATAGACTTTTATCATAAATATTCACTCAAATATGCAACTGAGTATGCTGATAGCAACAGCAGATCCAATTTACGCACACTTTCGCTCATTTCCTTCGTCACCTTGATCTTCCTCCACACATACACACAGCAACAAAGCAACAAAGCAACACACCCACACACCCACACATCCATAATTGGCAATCAATTTTTTCTTAAACATTTTTTTGCTTCAATTAGTGGAAGAGCAGTAGCAGCAGCAGCATATATATTTTATTCAATTTAACGCCAAAAATTGTGCTAAAAATAATTGAAAAACATGACGAAAAGTGATTTAACAGCAGACGCTTTTGGCATTGACATGTGCCTTGCTTTTGCGTCAACACCGACGCTTGAATGTAGGTTGAAAAATCGCGCTATGCTGTTTTCTTTCTCTATCGCCCAAAGCGCACAGCACCATCAATCAAGCTTACTTGTGAAATGTCAAAAAGAAGAAAAGAAAAACCAAAAACGAAACCAAAACCGAAACGAAATTGCGCAAAAATTACGGCAACGACTCAATGGACTAATAATCGTAATGTTAAAACTCAGTCTCCGGCATTTGTTTCAATAACCGAATAATTAAAAAAAAATGTTGACCATTTTAATTATAAAACATTGTCAAAATGCCAAATAGTTTGAACACTGCAGGCTTTCTAGATAAATTAAATGTCTGTACTGGCAAAAAGTATGCACAATTTGAGCTGCAAATTGGGCCGCCGCTGACAGTGGCAGTTAGGGCTGCCATCCGGCAAACTGTCGATTTATGTGCAGCCAGAAAACTTATAAATTGAAAGTTGTCAAAAAAGACAGCAGAAAATGACTGAGACAGGCCGCCCTCGTCCTCGTCCTCGCCCTCGCAGTCGCAACAGCAGCCCCAACCTCAGCAAACTTCAGCCATCAATTTAAGCTATGGGGGAAAGTTTTCACCTAAAACTGCCAACCACCAGCACACCGAAACAATTTCGATGGTGACTGACTATGCTTACGTAGAGAAGAGCGTCGAAACTTTTTGCTGCACAACAATGTGATGTTGGCGCCAAAAAGTATGCAAGCATGCCAGATTGTGCAGTTTTATCTTAAGCGGCTTTTAGGCTACTGCACAGGGTGATATTTAATTTAAATTGCATGGAAATACTTGTAGATACGCATTAACGAATTGTTTTAAATACTTGTATACTAGAATAAATGAAATCCAAGAAGCCGTAAAAAGCAGTAGTCGTTTTGAGAAAGACCATCTGTTTGAACGCAAGGACCTTGGAAGCACAAGAGCTAGAATATCCAAACTGATATTCCAGTTTGAGTATTTAGCAAATAGTGTTTATTATTACTCAAATCTGACAGTTAGATTGATATATTGCCTTTGTGTTCTCCTCACAGGTAAACTCTAACGACACTCATAGTCATAAATGCAATATCGCAAGCAATTAATAAGTGAATACCTCACATTTGTTAAAGTAGTTCAATAGATTCGGTTTGCCGAATTGTGTTTTAAATGGAACTCATTTGAACAAAATGAATAAATACCTTTTAAAGTGTAATTCAGAATGAAGCTTTTGTTCAAAATTCAAACAAAATACACAGTAGAGTTTTTGTGTTTCAGAAAAAATAAGCAATACGAAAACAAGCCAACTCTCTAACAACTTTGATTGATTTTTTTTTCTGCTGACCGAAAAACCAGTTGCAATGTATCGGTTTGGAAATTGAAAAGCACCTGCTACTTTTAGTCAGAGAATAAGGCTCGCAGATAAGGAGCAATATGAGTAGTGAAAACTTTATGAAGAATGTTAGGTGGCAACAAGCCTTTGTAGGGCTAGGCGAATCAACGCAGCATGTAAAGCAATAAATAGTCCATAGCAACAGTTTAGCGTAGTCATCCATTTATGCAAGTCTAAGTCAAAGGCAGGCGCAGTGCGCAAAGGGACCAGAGCATAGCATTATGTGATATTCTCTTTGATGCAAGTAAACCCAGAAGAATCAAAAACGCCAAAGGTGCTTCCACACACACACACACACATATGGCCTCCTCTATAACCCTCCAAAGTTGGAAATGCTCTTCAGAATTTACTGCCACATAACGAGCGTTGCGTGCATAAGCATGTAATGCTCGCGAGATGTGGTGTGGTTGCCGATGCTGTGCGCGTACATGTGGCACCAATATTTGTCTGGTTGCATGCAAATTAAAAGGCATAGCATAGTTGCAAGCTGTCTATGAATACTCGGATGAAAAGCTGACGCTGTTGCATGCCCAACATATTAATAGTTTTGTTTTATAAGCAAGTCATTGCACGCAGTTTTTAAAATGAATACAAATAAAATTAGTGAGGTTTTCTTCACTGCTCCGTTACACATGTTTACATGTTTAAAATAAATAAATAAATAATAAATAATAAATAACAAATAATGTTCGGCCTAAGTAATTAATTATGAATATTTTAAAAATGTTATTTTATTTTCGATTTAATGTTTCCTTCAAAGGCTTTAAGAAACTTGTACTTTTCTAACGCAACTAAAAATGTGGTGCAAATCAATCACGGGGCTTAACAAAGAGCTTTCAGCAAGAGACAGCATCTCCATTGCTCTGAAATGCTACTCAGCCTAACGAATTTCAATTATAAAACGCATTTAATTATCGCTGGCCAGGGCGCCGCAGGGATGGCAAGACAAATGATGTTCTAATGGCCCAAACGTTTTACGGGAATGCAAAAAAAAGGTAAGAGAAGAAACAGCCCCTGGCATGGGGCGACCAAAGAGCAGCATTAGCGACACACAGTGCCTGAAGAGCCACAATAAATGCGAGTATCTGTGCTACCTGCTGCCTACTGTTAAAGCTCCTGCCCTATCGCCTGCCTGTAAATCCAGATTACAGCATAATGGTATGCAATGCTCTTGGCCCACTATTTTGATTGCCTGTCCTGGGCCGTCCCTTAAAAATGCCCCAATGATGTTAATGCCTATCATAATATAAATCTTTTTACTATCCTGGGTCCCAGCGTGTGCTCTTTGAAATTTATTTGCCCGACGCTTGGATTTGAAAGCAATTAGACAGGTGACAGGTAGAATAAACCAAGGCCAGCAAGCACCCCATGTTATTTATGAGCAGGCACAGCCAATCTCCCCTGCCTTGTTGTCACTTTATTTGTTCAAATGGAGTTTTTGCCATCGTAACAGCACTCGAGTTTCCATTAAAAGCAAAATCGTTTTATTCGCGCACTTTATTTATTTACCATTTACGACTTCCATTTGGATTATTCGCCTGTTTATTTACCAGAGAAGCCTAGCATAGTTTCAGGCGGATGTTATGCTAGCAATTCTCAAAGCGCTGTGGCTGTCATCGCTCGCGTTCCTGCTTTGTGGCCAGTCCGCCAAAACAATAACAACGCCAGCTGTTTAGTGAAGCGTTGCAACATTGCACAATGCAACCAAAGGCAACCAGGCAGCAGCAAACAGCAAACAACAACAATAATTGCTCCAGCAAACAGTTGTCGAAAGGCATTTTCCATATCAGCTAAAAAGTCAAGAGCAGTCCACAGCAAGTTTTCAAACCAATACAAAATTCCAAAGAGCTGCTGCATCCCCACCCATCATTCTGTTTTATAGAGAGATACAGAGTGAGAAACTAATTTCAAACTGACATATCGGGAGGGTGTGTCAAAAGAATTGATCTGAAAGCTAAGCCACTCAAACGCTACAATATTGAAAGTATGCAAAATTGAAAATCAAAACAAGTGGAAATGTTGCCCACGGCCTTGCCTGATATTATTACAGTAAAACAACAAAAAGCGCCAAGCAAAAGTTCGACGTATTCTCGCGCACATGTTAAGGCTGAGAAAACAATCTGCGCCAGGTGCGAGAGCAACGAAAAAAATGAAGGGAAACAAAGAAAAACATTAGCGCAAAGTGTTAGCACAGCTGTTGGCCAGTAAATGGCTTAAAAACGACTTTGCATACTTTATCGCGCAACTGGTGGATATATTGGCTTTAGCCTTCGTCTAACCGACCAGACGACGTCGCCAGCTGACCAAGCTAATCAAGTGCAATGAGTGCAACAGACAGGTTGGGGAAGAGCGGCCCGCGAGCTGAACACAATTTGTGATTTTGAAAAGCACAATTGGTACTGAGTTTTTCATTTCATTTGGCGCCGCCAACTTTTTCCTACTTTTTCCACCTCCAGATCTTTGGTTGCCCTAAACTTCTAATTGAAACGCGCGCTAACGAGCGATGACAAGGAGAAGAGCGCTAAAAAGTAAAATAAGAAATAGCATTTGATTTAATTATGCAAAATCAAGGAAAAGTGGACTACACGAAGTCAAACAGTTGGCAAGTCCAGAGAGGATACGAAAGAAGGCAGCCACTAAAGTAGGAATGATAATGGGACGAACAGAAGTCTGCGTTTATGCGTAAAAGCAATTCGTTATTAGTTATTTTGTAAAAAGAATATGAGCCACTGATTTAATGGCGCTGCTCCACAATTGTAAAGTAGCATATAGAATTTATTTAAAGCCTCTCAGTGCCTTTTATCACACTTTTGCGGTAAAAAGAATGCTTGAATACCTGTTTGACGTTTTAATTGCCTCTCAATCGGTTATTGTAACTCTAATGTGCTTTTATAATTAATGTATAAATAATCAAGATTAGGTATTAATTGGCTTTCTCATTTTATTAATTGTAATAATCATTGCAAATCGAAATAACCTTGCGCATAAACAATAATGAAATGGTACAAACAGCCACATAGAATTGTGTAAATGAAAGGACATCTGGCGACGACTAGGGAGTTTCGCGTAGTCCGGCCAATGTTTGTTTAAACTTTTTCAATTATCTACCCTGTTTGCGTTGCTTATTAAAATCTCCGTTTGCGAGTAATTTTTCACTGCCTTGCGGGTCATTCTGTCAAGTTTCCATGCATTCTACGAACGCACAATGGTGGACGCAGGAACGACCGCAAACAAACAAACACACGTGAATGGAGACACGTACTTCAGAGGTGGGGCGACGAATTAGGACTGAACATGTACAAGACTACTAGCGAGTATAACAAAGTGCAATTGCTGGAAACTGACAAAGGACGTTCACAGTTAGTACCTGTTGCGCTGTAGGCCAACGGGGGCACACCGACTACAGCATATTCCGGTCAATTTGGCTAGTCATGCGCAAGTCGCGCCGCTTTCTGCAACTTTAATTAAAAACTCGACAAAGCAATGCGTACTTGCAACAACACAGCCTGTTATTTTTAATCGAAAAAGTTTGGCAGGCAAAGCCCGCGAGTCTAAACGCAACTGTTGCTGTCAACGCTTACATCCCCACCCTATGTAATGAAAGCAGGACATGGAGATTTTGTGTCAATTTGGCACGCGCTTAGATGTACACCCCTTAAAGGGCGTGGCCACTACACTAATTTCAAGTTTTCATAATACCTATACGTTCTTAGCGTAAATACTACTATATCACTGCCACAAATAAAGAGACAGCTGGTTTCTAAACAAGAAAAGCCCAATCCAAAGTAGACACCCTTATAACGTGCTGGTGTTGATAAAAAAAAAAGTGGCCTCTTTAATGAAAATCAAACTACTTGTAGCACTTACCCGCATAGATGGCCTCGATGATAATGTCCTCGAGATGACGCACATTATTAATTTCCAACTCCTCCAGAAGTACGGAATAGGGAATGCTCTTAGTTTTGATGGCAAGCGAAACTATGGTCAGATGTTGCAATTTCTTCTGCATCGCCGGCGTCAGTTCTATGTACTTATCCCGCTCTGCGCGATATTGCTTGTAGGTGCCATAGGCAAATAGATTTAAAGTGTTGTAGTACTTGGCGTCTGGGCCGTCCTTTAGCTAAAGGCAAATGTGAATATGTTATTAGAGGCAAATAGTTGAGAAAACTTAAAATCTACCTCTGCCACATTAGGTTCAACCAAAAGCTCGCCGAAAACAAAAACATTCGGCGAAGATAAACATTGGCAAATCACATCTAACAAAGCAGCGCCACTCGCAACCTTGGCCAGTGTGCAAAACTGTTGCAGGAACGTCTCCTTGTTGCTGGATTCCTCGGCATCGAGCAGCATATCTTGTGCCATTTTTATTGTTTATTTTTATAACAAATCACGCACTTAAATTATAATTTTGGAAAATTCTTAGAGCACGAAAGATTCCGTAAACAGCTGTTGCGTTAGCAGTGTGTACACATCAAGAAATAATAAAAACTCGCCTAATTCAAAGCTGCCTGCTACACAACAATTGTGTATTTTTTTCTGTACTATGTTTATTATTCTGCCAACACGCGCAAATTCAAATTCAGGAAATTAAATTTTTCGTTTTGCTTACGTATTTAGTTAAAGAAATTATCTCTCCCCTAGGCCTTTCTGCAGTCTAGCTCAGAAACTTTAAATTTTGCGTCACTGCTAAATACGAAATTTGGAAATATTAGATCTGACTGCTTGAATAAAAACACTATAAACGATCACTAGTGAAATAGACGAAATCAATTTAAACAAGAGAGAACGCTACAGTCGAGCAAGCCCGACAGTGTAATACTCTGTACCCAGGTAAACTGCTATAAACTAATCATAGTAATTAAGAGTGCAGCGAACCATTTACCCCATGACCTATCACATTCAATGAGAATGTCCCGCACTGGTATATGCAGTTCTTATGTATTCGAGATAAAAGAATTATATTTTGTATTAGACATTTATCTTCCAAGATATTATATAAAATTGCAGATAATTTTTGTACTTAATGAACTTGTGTATTCAGATTTTTGTTTAGACTCGGCTTACTGCCTCACCGGTCTCACAAACACAAATTGTAATTTTCAGGAGCATTTACCCGAATCTGTCTACATTTGCCTTCACTAAATTGTGTGCCACATCTATTTAAGCCCTTTAAACTCAATTTGAAATTCCAGCAGCTTGATTTAAGGCATATTACACTTTAATTCCGAACGTTGCTTTGCTACAGCCGTTCACCCTTTGGGGAGAGAAAATAAAAATGCCGGTAGCAATGAACGAATTTCCTTGAGTGACTTGCCTGAGCCAACTTCGAACGTCCGCATCTTCTCGGCTATAAAGTCCTTTACTTGTTTGCACTTTTTTTGGCAAGTCTATAAAAAAGACAAGCACAGCGGGTCAGAGCTTGAAACCCTTTTATATACTCGTACACTGGACCTGCCGCCGTCTGTAAAAGTTTATGGACACACGGGATTCGCCTACTCATCGATTATGAAAAGCTAACCAACAACACGCACGCACACCCAAAAAGGTCAAAAGCCTTGTAGTATCACAAATGCGGGTGCGTCGTGCAAGCCAACACCTCAATGTAAAGTTTGTTAAGAAACTTAAGCATGGCCAAATATAATTTAAATTCACGACCACGACTTGCAAAAGTTCATTGAATTCAAAGGTGATCGCCCATTAAGAAGGTAGTCGCAGCCGTACTTGAGCAATTAGGTCTAGGGCTTAGGTTTACCGAAAGCAGGATTCGGCAATTTGTGATAAGTAATCAGTGAAAATGTTTAAACAGATATCTTCGAGTTCCGCTCCTTCATTAGATGTGATATCCTTTGAGTGGAGCCATTTAGTTCCTAAGCTAGTGCAAATAAACTTGATATAGAGAAATAGGCAGAAATAAGTTATCCCTGTTTTAACATTTATTTTTGTTGCGAATCGGCCTGCAGATTATATCGGACATTTTTATATATGAGACCGCTCTTACAGACTTTTAAAACAGCAACCGAGTCATTATCAAAAAATAAATTCGTGTAGCCAAGCGATAGGGAGAGTCTATATATTACGTTTTTTTAATGCTCAGCCGTTCTCGAAATGGTTACATACTTGTAGATTGATTCATTGATTGATCAATTCTCCTGCTGACTAAGAATATATGTATATAAGATACGAGGTCTATATATGTATGTGGTCGGAGATGCTACGCTTTTCAGAAGAAATTCTGTAGCCTTTAAGGGACAAATGGATTTATATATACAAGTGCATAAATGTATGTACTTTTACCTTTATTTATGTATATGCTTACAGGCAAATATTTACAGACACGTGCACAATTTGAAGCACATACCGATGTGAAATCGAACTATTGATGCATATTAGATTTCTGCGAACTCAACTATAATTCCATTTGCAGTCCACAGCGGTCATTTGAAAGTTTGTCGAGCGAATGTGTCCATCCAATTGGATTTGCAATCGCGGCCATAACCGCTGCTAGTGGGCTCTTTTATTGGATTTTTGCAGCATATTCACGCCTATCTAGTACTATATGAACATATTTGAATACCTATGTTTGTGTGTGTGGGATTAGTGTTGTATGACACTGTAGCCTTGTGGTCTGTGCCACAAGCTGCAATTTGGTTCGCGGTGTCTGTTTAATTGTTCGTGATTAGTTTTTACGTTTGTGCACGGTATTTTGGCAATAAATTAAAATATTTACGTTCGCTTAGCTTAACCCCACAGAGTCTGAACATCAATGACAAACTTTCTGTGCCACATTATTTCAGAAGAGCATTCGTCATGCTGTCCCAAAAACTTGTATACTGCTTTGTCATTAATTTGACGCACAATGATTTGTAATTTGTTCGGAGCCTATTTACTTGATTTACAATCTGTGCCGCCCAAAAATGTCGGCCCAAACTCAATGGCAGGAATTGAAGTTAGGGGCACATGTGAATGTTCTTCCAAATCGTCTGTAACACATTTTGCTGGCCACCGGCACACAGGAAGTGTGGCGGAAGCCATCTTTAAATAAAGGCAACTTAAGCCAAGAACTTTAAGCGCGTGCTGTTAACAGCGATGCCCACCGTTCGGTAATCCAGTCGCCCAGCCACAAGCCACAACAATTTGCTTACTTGGCCATATAAACAAAAATTTCCTTGCGCTTAAATGAGCAATAAAAAAGGTGACTTCTACAACGCGCGCAGCATTTAAAATCAGCGGCCCCCCACTGTTATACACAATCCACGAATACTGATACACTATGCTCCTTCAGTATAACAGTGTTCTAAAAACAAACGAAGGGCTGGCAGTGTCCGAGTCGGTTCTGGTTGGACCTCTTTTGGCCTGCCGTTGAGCCTCTTGGCATGTCCTGCTGGCGCTGGCTTATCATTTTTATCGCATCAGCCTTAGTGTTAGCGCTAGCTTGACCTTGCCTTGATTGCGCGCGACTTTGCCGGCAACAGAAACGCTGCTCATTAAGACTTAAATTACTTGAGGCCGCGGCGATTGTGTGGTTCTCATGGCCGCATTTTCCTATTTTTCTGTCCTTTTTTCTTCTTCTTGTTGACATTATTACTTAAGCGCTTATCGGCGTTGCAAAAAAGGAAACCAAACGCAAATTACTAGAGAATATACACACGTGCATATCTTCTGTATATATAGCCTATTTATAGAGGGGGCGCATACAAATTGTCGCCAGAGCAGCTGCTGTGGCTGCAAACAGCAATAGCACTGTCACCGCCCCCTCAACCCCCCAAGCCTATTTGCTGCATGTATAATTTATCAAATTGTCGGCATTTTTATTGTTGTATGGAAATAAAAAGCACAGCAACTACAACTAGAGAATTGCTACTTTTGCATAAATTTTCATTGTCTTTGTTCTCCCAACTTCTGACCATGTTCTTCTTCATTTTGTTTTTATTTTTGTTTTTGTTACAAACATAAAACTTTGCTTTCTTCCCCCGCTAGGCGCAGTTTGGCGAAACGAGAAGCTACTAGATATCATGTAGCCGTAATTTATTGCATACCTACTTACTTTTTGACAAGCCAACGACTGCAGGGGCAGCTCGGGACGCTCAGTAATAAGCAAGGACAAACTTTTCAGTCATCCTTTTTCTCTGCAAGTCCGGGAACGCCAGGCCATGGCACCATTTTGAAAAGCTACGTTTATTTTGCTGTTAATCCGCAAAGATGATTAGCTTGCAATTTAAGGATCGCAAGGCGGCGGGAAATGAAGAACGGAACGAACCAATTAGTGCGGGCGGATTAAATAAATTCGTTGTATTTCAATAGTAATTGCAGTTGACAATATTTTATGAATTCTAAAACATTCTCTAGCGTTCAATTAGAAGAGTTTACAACTTACGTGTACTTAGTGATTTGTTGAAATTGCTCGCCACTAATTTTAACTGTCAGAGATTTAGAGAAAATGAAAGTTTGCAAATTGAGGAAACTATGGAAAATCAAGCAAAATAGCGCAATCTGTTTCTAATAATAGTTTAATAAAAAAAAGCTCATACCCTATTCAAGTATAGATATTTTTCTGCCCCCAGGTAATGCCCAACAATCATGGAAAAGACGGTTGGATTTCAGTTATCTAGGCTAAGCACAATTCGGACTTAGTTCAAGGTCGGACAAGATTCAAAGCTCCCGAGCTGCCACTATCTAACAACAACAACAACAACAATAACTAAGGACAGTTTGCCAATAACATTTCAAATACCAAATCGCCAAATCAGGCGCAGACAGCACAAAAACCCACACACATGCACACTACTATATTATCTATTATGGAGAGACACGCACACACTCTTACCGATAATGTGTGGTAGGCAGTCGAATGGGGTCTGTTTTGATCGCACATTTGGCTGTCTATATGGCTGGTGAGCGAAATAAATCAAGTGCTCCATTGAGGCCCCATAAGGAGATGCAACAGCACAACCCGATTGTGACACGAGGGTGTTGTACATCCAATTGGGCTATCATCAGGCCCAGGGCGAGAACGGACATTTGATTGAAATGGCCACGATGACAGCTAATTTAAATTGCAACTAATTCGAGTGACACTCAAAAGGCCGGAGTGTGACAGGGACAATTCTGGGGAAAGTGGTGGAGTGGAGTGTTAAGAGTGCTTGCAGGTGTCAATCAATCACACGAACCGGACAGAGGAAATGAATGTCTTTACAAGGCTCTTAATTGCCTTATCCCTTATGTGAATGAGTAGGGTCCAAAAAAAGGCATTGTGTTCCGAAGCGTACTCGTATTTTCGAGCAACAGAATTTAATGTTTATTTAACTCTTTCGCAATTATATTTCTTTGTTTTTCGTTCTTAATGTAAAGTGGTTGAAAGCTATATTCTAGGGGTTAATTGCGCTTCAAGAACTCGGTACAAAAATAAAACAAGCTGGCAAAGGGGATGAGTCGAGGTCTTCAATGTAAATTTAAGCATGCATTATTGATGAAGACAATTAAACTTTATTTGTAGCTAATAAATAAATTAGACCTTTATATAGAAAACGCAATTCTTTCTCTCCATTTCTCACCTGCTCTTTGCCTTAACGTTCTACTCATTGCCCATTACAGAGTATTCTTGATTTGGGATTCGATCTTTGGTCGTCTTCACCTAAGCTTGACCGTCAAGTTGATTGACATTCGTAAATGGCCAGGTCAAGTGGCGCAGTTAACATTTCACATCGCGATTGGTTTAGTTGGCAGCTTGCGATAGTCGGGCATGTAATTTTTCCACAAGCTGCTGGTCACCTGCTGATGGCCAACAACTTAATCTGCTAATGCCACACCGTTTAGCTGGCTAAACGTTGAAAGCGGCTTTGTGAAAACACTTAAGCATTTTAAAAAAATAACATAATGGAAAAAGCGAAACCTTCAGGCTTAGTCCCTGCCTAATAGAGATTTTTGGCAAATGGAACAAACAATAGGAAAAAGCAATCAATTTTATGGGTAGTATACCAACATTCCTATACCTATGCAATGCCTATATTTATTCTCCACTCTCAGTTGGGCATTTCCCAAAAAGTTGCCTCCAGCGATGGCCGATTACACGCATTTCACCTGCAAACGCCCACACACACACGCACACACACATATTCATACAGACCCACTCAGAGCTATGGGTGTGGGTGGGAATATGAGCAGAAGTTGTGAGTGGCGGACTAGGCATACCAACGATATTGATGAATGTTTTGCATGAAGTGCTAGAGTTCAGATTAGTCCCGCAGAGCGCAAAAACAAGCAGAATTTGAGACACGAGCTACAAAAACAAGTAGAACAACAAACAAACAAACAAACAAACAAAAAGAAAGGCTAGAAGTTTTAGGACAAAATACGAAAAACATCAACAACAACAGCTACTTAATCTAAACTAAGCTGCCGGGGCAAAGAAAAAGGTAAAAACAAAAACGAATACACAAATCTGATTGAGCATATGTGCGTGGAACGAGGGCATTAGGGTGGCCATTTTTTAAAGCTCTCCAAAATGCATTCATTTTAAGTTTCCTTATTTTATTCATTATTCATTTTGTGCCATGGAGAATGTTTTATTGTAATTGCATTGTGAAGAAAATGGTCATGAAGGCAGGGTATTGCAATGGGAGAAAAATAATTGCTGAGTCCGGAAGTTGTAAGTATGTTTATAAATAAATTAAGTAATACGTAAATAAATTATCTTAAGGGTATATGTAAATGTTGTCATTATTTTATATGAAAAAGGCAGGAAAAAGGCAGGAATAATTAAAACTTGAATTTTATTTTCGATCGAAAAATAAAACTTACGGCATAACTATTATTTTATGAGTTTTATTTTTTTCTTCTTAAAAATAATATTTATTGTTTGTGCAAAGTACAACCCAAAGTCAATAATTATATTGTGAGAGAATGAATACAATTTTTAAATATAAAGGCATTGGCGTAATCTTCGTTTTCTCAAAGCTGTAATTATTTGTGGTCCCTGATTTTCTCTCCTTGTGGAATTTCAAGAAATCCATATCTGCACATTTCGGTCACCCTAGTGTACACTCGTACACATGTACATATGTATATACTATGCGTATATATGTATGCATGCGTCCGAGTGTGTGCGTGTGCTTGGCACGCCAACCCATAAAAGTCATCAAAACGTACGATAATGTTGGTGCTACTGCCATCGTAATGTTCTGCAGGATAGATAATAGGGATGTCGGAATGTGTGCCTAGATGCTATCTAATGATACGCAATGCTCGCTCAACCCAGCCAGCAGTGGGGTAGGGGCGGAGCGGGGCGGGGGGAGTGCATGATGATGTGGATGATGTGTTGATTGGCTTGCCAGGACGACGCGCAGAAGAGGCCTGCCAGGTCAGGTTCAAGTCAAATGGTCAGAAAACAAGGAGAACGGATAAAATTGGGAAGCCAAATCAAAATCAAATTAAAACACGTGCTGCTCTGCAATTCGGGAAAAAACAAACCAATTTGGGAGCTAGTTGTATGTACAAGTATATGAGGCTATGGAAATCAGCGTATACATACAGTATACTTGTATGAAAGAAGCATGATGTTACATAAGCTTTAGCGATTAAATGGCAGCTAAAGGCCTGAAAATAAATTTAAGGTAAATTTGTATTTTCCTTTAAAGAAAACTAACGATAATAATAATAATGCATCATGAATTATTAAATTGTGTGCTTCAACGCGTTTTGAGAGCGTGCTCTGCTCTGTTGAACGTCTGTTTGTTTTTTTTTTTTTTCTGTGTTTATATAAATACCTTAACAAGCTTTGTGGATGGACCATAAATGGATTGTTAATTCTTTCCTTCTGTCAACACAAGGACTCACTTGATATGAGCGAGAGACAGATACACGTACATAAGTAATTAAGTTAATTAAAGCTAATTGTGGCAGACAAAGATCAATTTGCTTCGGCCCCTTTCCGTCTAATCACCAGTTGTTTTCATTTCTCTTTCCTGCCGTACAGCTCATTAGGCTGCTGAATGCAATATGTTGCTAATATTTTGCCGCAAGTAAATTAAAAATGCCAACAATCATGTTACAGAAACTTTTGTCAGACAAGGCCTCCCAGTACCATCTGTTGCCGCTTTCTGCTGCTGCTGCTACTGCCGCCTCATGCCGCCTCATGCCCCTTCCCTCTGCCCCTGGTTGGGGCAATGTAATTCATCTTCGTTGCGCGATGCTCGCGGTAATCGCCAGAACCAATCGCTTCGGCAGCTTCGCCCCTACTCCCGAGCATTGTCGCCATTTTGTTTGGTAGCACAGCTGCTTTTGTTGTCCTATTTGAAGCGTCGTTCCCATTGTTGCCACTTCTATTGACAAATTTATTTATTAACATTCAAGTTCATTAAACCAACAATTTCGCCCGTCCCCGGCCTTCATACGCTTGGTCGAGTACGTCCCCAAAACTTTGACCGCGCATAAATCACTTGCCTGTTCAATGCACGATGGCCAAGAATTGCTGCTCAGCGCCATTTTGTAGCGATTTTAAATTGTCTTCCTCATTCCCCCCCCCCTCTCCCCTACCACCCGCTCTTGCAATTCTCTGTTGTTTTTTATTTTTATTTTTATTTTGTACACAATTTGTTGTTGTTTGTCTTGCTTGCGCATTTGGTGAAAAAGTTTTTGGGAAAGCGCTGCTGTAGTAGAAAGTAGTTTTAAAGCTCTCCTTTGTTGGCCCAAAAGCCACCGAGCTCCCGAAATACTTATACTTGTATGTAGTACAGCGCTCAGGCGCTTAATCCATAAAGATTTATTTTTCGGCTTGTGTAACATCCAACGAATTTTTCGTACTCTTGCCACTGCTGAGCGTTGTCGGCCAAAGTTTTTTAATTAATTTTAAAGCATGTGCTCTCGTGGCTGATTGTTCAGCAATATGTATGTAAAAAACAACAATGTATTACTTACACTTTTAAAAGCACAGCTATGGGTGCACAGATTGATTTTAGGGATATGTGGCTTGAGTTTTCCAATTATCGGAATGAGCATAAATAAAAAAGTATAGCCAGCACTCTACCAAAATATTGATATTAAATATTCTTATTTATAGTATTCATGTGAACAATTTAAATGCACGCCTTTGTGATTATTTGCATAAACAATCTTATGCGGTTGAACCATACTTATAAACAATATCAAATGCCACAATGCACCTCATTCATAATGGGTTGGGCGGGTAAGAGCCGCGTTTTGCTTTGTCAGCAGTTGTCTCCTTAAAACACAGCTGCGCACTTCAAAGGATATTCGGACTTCGCTTCAAGGACATTTAAGCTAAGTGATGTGCTGACAAACAGAACGGTATTATTTTTTTTTGTTGGTGGTGGAGGAGGGGAAATGATTTATGCATCTCTCGATCTGCCGTCACAGAGAGGTATGTGGGACTCCCACCGACTAAAACCCCCCCTCCTATTGGACCTATCTTTAATTAATGTTTTAAATTTATCCTTATTTTCATATGAAAATCAACATTATAAGTAGTACCAGGTGGTCTTCAAATCCACTCTACTTAGTGAAGTCTATGAAGCTTGGAATTAGTAAAGAAATCACACATGTCCTTTGCTTTCTTTGTTTTGTAACCAGAACTCTTGCCAGTATCGAAGATGAAGAAGTAGAACTACAGGTCAACATTTAGAAGAATAGGGAAAATGTTTGCAAGGCATTCATTATTTGTGCAATTAATGAAATAATGTCGCTGACCTCGTGTTTGCTGCTTTCGCGTTGCGGTCAAGCACAATGAAAATGTTTAATTGCACAAACATGTATGGGGCTTGTGCAAATTAATAAAGCCCATGCGAATTCCCATAAAATCGATTTAGTCATATGTATGTGCATAATATATGTGCGGGTATATGTATTTATTTAAACTATGGGGGCATATGTCAAAGCTTCCGCATTAAGTTACCAAGGACTGGGGAAAAGATATTTCAATTTTCATTTAATTTCACATAATTTGGAATTTCATCGAATTAGCACAGGCACATATTTTCAAAAGCTGTACTTAGTTTTGACGCTAGCCAAGGAAGCACAATGATGTAAAAAAATGGAATTCCCTACCACCCAGTGCTGAAATTTGATATTCTGCTTCTGCTTTATTAATTGATTTTGATTAAACACGATGCCATCAAATGACTTGAGGCCAGATGTGAAAGCAACTGCCTTCAGGTATCACAAATGAGTGGCCGACGGAAAATTTAAAATGAAATGCTAAATAGAAAGAAAAAAATTAGTTAGTTAAAAAAAAAGTTGCCGCTAAGTATAACCCAAATATTTTAGCTTAAAAACCTGTAATTACATGCTCCACTTGGCTGTCATAATATACCAATTATACCAATTCTTTATTGAAAACAATGAATGAATCTTTGCCCCTAAAGCTTGAGAGAAATGAAAAAGTAATTACACTTCGTATATTAGATACTAGAAAACAGTAAACATTAATTTAGCTTCATTGAATACAAGTACATCCAAACCAACTGCCACAAATCTGTGAATTCCTATTATTGCTTTTCCTAGGATTTGTTTATTAAACTGGCACATTTCTTTACGGTAGTTTATTTCCATCCCCTATTGTTTCCTTGTCGATCAAAATAAATGTTTTCAAATCCCTGTTCTGTAATCAAATTAAGAGAGGGACATGCTTATAGCATGTGTCTATTCAAAAGTGAATAAAGGCAGTCGCATTATCAATTACGTCAAACGTGCGTATAAATTCAATTACAGCCGGACTGGATTTAAGGTATTATAGTATAGTATATGATTCGATTATTGTAGTATTGCATTTTATATTTGAGAATCTTCCCCAGTTAAACCTACCATGATTAAATTTGACTCGTCTGTGACTTAAATTCTCCACAAATCCCCACCGATTTGATTCAATTTGCACATTTTAATAATGCAAATCGACCGATTTCCCCTTCAATAGTTCTGCACAATTTTGATTTGGTATTAATGTGTGTGCGCAGCAACCAACTACATGCTATCTATGTATTGCATAATTTGTGGCACAATTTAATTGCTTCTGCCTACATGTACACGTACATATCGTATGTACTAATATATTATGCTAACAATTTTGTATTCCTGCATTGTGCAAATACATATTGTGGTTGCACTGCTATGTTTCTATTTGTACGCTAATTTACACATCTATTTTCATTTAATTATCTTTTCAATAGCGCATGGTATATTTTGTTTTGCTTCTGTTTTTGTTTTTTGTCAACGCTGAAGGGGTTTTTTGTTTGCCGCTAAACAAACGAATGCTTGTGTACTCACAACAGTTTGATTTGCTAAATTAAATAATTCAATAAATAGGTCACTTGCTTAAGCCATTAAATGAGTTAAATTGTTGACGTTCAGTTTGCCTAACGAGCTGCAATCGCAGCTTTCTATGACAAAAATATTAACTAATTTACTAATTTAGTCTAATATAGTTAGTATTACATTACAGTGTGAGTAATAAAATCTAGATTGGTATGCCTGTTTGTGTATAGATGTTTGTGGAATTCAGAGTGGAGTGCAGATTGGAGCTGGTGTTTAGGGGGTTAGGTATGTGATCAAAGAAACGTTTACTTATTGCAAGAAAAGGTAGATAAAGATAGCTCATCGGGAACTATTGTGTTAAAGTGAGGGTTGGTCACTTCCCATACATCGGGCGTATAAGTTATGTGAAGTGTTTCTTTTTAATGATCTCGTATACACACTACAGTATGTTTTTATAATTTATAATATGGCTGCTAAAATATTTTGTTACATTTGCTTATATTTGTGGAACAATAAACAACCGATTGACCTATTCTATAGCTATTTATAAAGCTGTTGTTGCTAACTGAATTTCCACTAACAGTGTCCCAACAACTGGTTCGTGCATCGGCTAAGCAAAAGCTTTGCTTATGTGGACTTTATGTTACTGCCAATGTTAACAACAAAAATGTGATGAGCAATTATCTTGAAATTGTTAGTTAATAAGATATAGTATATCTTGACGTCACTAGCAACAAGTTTCTCTCCTCATTCTCCAGTATAGGCGGCCACGCATCCCTCCATACTCGCGCCGAATCGAATCACGGCCTTATTCGAGTTGTTTAATGAGGCGCAATAATTTGCATACCAAAATCAATGGAAACCAAATGGAATTAAAGTGTTGTTCTTGTTTCATTTGCTTGACAAAACATTTAAGTCTATTTGCATTTGCTTAATTACTAAGCTGCTTGCAGCCGCAACAAGAACAGAATCAACAACCCTGCACAACCTACTAATAGCAATCATTATTGGAATCGATTTCCTGTCAACATCATTGTCGCCATTTACACTTTCTGCTATGGAAATTAAATGATTGCGCCTCGCATTAACTAAGCAAAGCACTGTTCCTTACTTAACAGTCATTAATCATATGATAATTGTTACATTAGTGTAGGTCAGAGCAATCAAATGCGGGGCGTTTTCTAGTGATAAGGCAATAGAGTTAAGATTTCAAATCACTTTTAAAGTGACAGGCATTTGAGCATGAGTTGATAAGTGGTTTTGGGTTTAAAGAATGCAATTATTTTAAATTGCCCCAACCTTCTTAGCCAAGCAGGTTAACTCTTTGAGCAACTCCTAATAACTCAAATAACTTGAGCTTGTTGCATTCAAATATGAAACTTAATGCTGGTTGAAGTGAAACGCGTGCCCCATACGCAAACAGCCGACTAGTTAGCAGAATACTATATGTCAGACTACACACAAAACTGACTCGATTCGACCTTCAGCAAGATTTATAGTATAGCGTGCGAAAGCGGCAAAGCAGTCGCACTTTAGCCATGGCTAGCATGTCGCCAATTCGATTAAGTGAAAGGCGTCAACAGCCAAAATCCAAGTGCTTTACGAAATAGCCACAAGCGCCATGAGTGCATGTTTGGTTTTTGGTTGTCGGTTTTCGGTTTTCGGTTTTGGTTGTTGGCCTCAAACACATAAGCGGCTTATGCAAAAGACCGAACACTGTTTGTATGCAAAACAAAGCACGGCCATAACAAGAACACACAGGGAGTGATAAGGGGAGCCGATTCAATATAGTATATGCATACTTGTATAAGCAGTACATAGTAAGTATTAGAATCGTTTGTGCTTATCTGTCTGTATCATTTGGCAGATATGTACCACAAAATGCACAACAACCGTGATGAGAACAACAACCAGCAGAAGCCGATGATGTTAAACCAGTTTCGCGAACTGACGCATCAGCAAACAATTGGGGAAATACCTAGGAGTAGACGAGACAAAAGCCACTCACAGCTGAAGTCAAAGACGTCAGAGTTTGGATTGTTGTCTGTGTTTTGCACGAAATTAAATTGAATTTATGTTTTAAGCGGCTGGGATTCCTTTCATGCATCTCGTTGGGACTCTCGTTTCTTGTTTGTGCAACAAACTTGTGTAATTACCAACATCTACCCAACAATCTGTGCAGCAACGATTCAATTGAAGAAATACAAGTACATATATTCACAACACCTAAATGGCATTCCGGATATTCCGTTTAGAATTTAATTACAGGTTTTATCGATTCTATATGTATTTATCTCTCAAATATTCGCCGTATTTGGTTTAATTTATAGTTAAGCAAGTGAAACGTTGTGAGATGTTTTACTTGAATTTGTAGTATGGATTGAAGATATTTGTTGCATTTCTATTTCACTGATTTATGCCATACAGAACAGTGGTGGGTTAGTATTAACCTTAAAGAAAGGGTCTTAAAGAGAACTTAAATGCTACAATTTAACTTAATGTACGCAATTTTTGTTCAAGTCTAAATGTTTTTATGTGCATTTATAAATTGTTTTGGAAATTTATAAATGTGTTTCTGATCACAAATCTTCATTTATTCATTTCTTTATAAACGCAACAAAATTATGCGGTCAAATACAAATGTATATGAAAGAACGCAAACTATAAAATGGTATATTCATGGATGATTTTTGAACTCACATAGGTTTATTAAATTGCGAAACTATAACTATATAATTTAACTGTTGCTTTAGAGCAGACTATGTACTTGGTATTAGAAGAGTTGACAGCTAACTCGCTTGAATCTTGGCATCGAGTAGGCATATATAGTAGATGAGCTACTTTTGGGAATATTCTGGCAATAACAATTTAACGACTTATTCCATTTATTATTGACTGAAGAGGAGCAAAATCTAAAATGGCGTTTGCTTAGCCGGTTTATCAACTCAAATATAATTTAATTTAATCCAAGCCACAAAAAAACAGATACATACACTGCGCAGATATGTGCGCAGTCTAAATTGTAATTCTCAATTAATTCAGAAGAATCAAGAAATTCGAAAATCAGAGTTGGGAAGAGTGGCTGCAAGCTTTTAGCATGCTAGTGGTACACATTAGCTGAGATTTTGTACTGTACTTGTAGAATTTGTGCTCTGATGAACTTAACAAATGCTCATTATTTATACTTTACACTTCCACGTATAGGGGGTCTTTGACTTTTCAAGAGCGACGGACCTTACAGAGCTCCACCGAACCAGTTAGAATTCAAATTTATGTCGATCTCCACTGCGCTGAGCTTCCACCTCAACTGTGTTATCATCAATTAGTGACTCGTCTCGTCATGCGTCAGTGTGTGCCGAAAAACCACACGGCGTATGATTAATACGAAATCTGAAGTCTGACAACTGGCAGCTGAGATGCAACAACCTTCACGTGAGATGCGCTTCTGTTGACTCGGATCCCCACATATTGTTGCAGTGTTTGCTGTCAACCGCAATTTTGTGGTCGCTCGTCTGGCTGTTGAGTTGTCACGCTCAGCTGGCAGGTCTGGAAAATTTTAGTGGCAAGTGCTGTGCATAAGTATTTTGTTTAGCTTTTAAGGTCTTGGGACGGCGACGATCACCAAACACACCCACCACAAGTGTCCAATTTGCGACACTGAAAGGCGTCACGATTTGGTCTTTGGTGAGGGCCACTGGTATACGATTTAAATATAAATTGTATAAAAATGTCATTAAAAAGACTAATTCTGAAGCTGAACGCCCCTCTGCCGTTACAGCCATATGCAAATTAGTAGCTGCGCACGGCAAACCTGTCTCCAGACAGCGACGTTGACGACGGCATCAGCATCAGCAGCGGCAGCGTTGTTGTGATCGTTGTATTTATTTCCATTCCATTTCATATTTAGAAGTTTGCTGTTTCAGTTTTTGAATTAGTTTTAACAGCGCGCGTCGTCGACTTGGTTCTCCATACCTCGGTCTAGGTCTCGGTCTCTGTCTCGGTCTCTGTCTCGACTTCAGTCCCGATCTGCGACTTGACTCGCTTCCGCATTGCATTCGAAAGATAAGACGCGTGTACTCGTGTTTGTGCTGCCCAATTGAGTGCGAATTGTTGTAAACAAAGCAACAACAAGTGTTTGGAACAGGTAAATGCCTTGGCCTCGCTAGTGCAAGTGCAATTGCGTTCTAGAAAAAGTGAAATGCAAACATCATCATCAATCTGCACCCACAAGCATTCTGCAGTGTATTTAAGCGCCAAATACCGAGGTGTTTCTGTGAATATTTATTCATGAAAGTGCTGGCTCTTAATTGAATAACGTACAGCGCGTCATGAAAGGCAATCATCTTTATGGTTGAAGTTGATTGTGAAATCGAAAAACTGTTCCTAATTAATTAACAAACCAAGAACAGGAAATGGAGGAGCATAACGAGATAACTCATCTGTCCGTCTGAGACAGGACTTGTTCCAACTCCCCCTCTTATAGCTCCAACTCCTCTGAATTGTTGGCTTCTTTACTGCAGAAGTAGTAACGTCAATACTTGAATGTATTCAAGCATTTACCGTAATTTCTTTTCATATTTATAGCTCAAAAATAAATGAAAAAAGATATATAAAAATAATTGGTTCAATATTCGAGTTAAATTTGTTGTTCCTTTGCTGAGTATTTCAATTAAAAGTAAATACATGTGAGAATTCCGTTTTGGTTTTCTTTTACGAAGTACTTGTAGACAATAGTTGCCACAACTCCTATGAATTTTTGGCTTCCTTACTGGATAAGTAACGTCAATATTT
This sequence comes from Scaptodrosophila lebanonensis, assembly GCF_003285725.1. Classification (NCBI taxonomy): domain Eukaryota; kingdom Metazoa; phylum Arthropoda; class Insecta; order Diptera; family Drosophilidae; genus Scaptodrosophila; species Scaptodrosophila lebanonensis. The sequence goes on from NW_022060529.1 coordinate 1,547,910, forward strand.
GAATGTATTCAGGCATTAAACACAATTTCTTTTCATTTATTATTTAAAGCTCAAAAATAAATAAATACAAAAATGGGTGAAGTACATTTTGTTGTTCTTTTGCTGAAGTGTGTACAATGTCGGGCAAGCAGGACTACTTGTATTGCAGTCCATTTATGTTCTCGTATATGCTCGTGTATTGAGCGTATATTTTAATTAAAAAGTCGATGCTTCAGCTCTGCAATTCGCTGGGAATATGTAAATATGAGTGCTGAACAGTATGTGTGTGAGTTTCCTTCTGGTTTCCTTTTACGAAGTAAATCAATTAGTGGCGAGCTGCTCTTGATGGATTGAATGCATTATGGGACGCGATAATTCTGCCAACCCCTGCCACTGCAAGACAGCTGGCTGCTGCGGAAAGTTGGTCAAACATTTTCCAAAAATGAAGCCGCTGTTGCTGTCCTCTGTCTCTCGTCGCAAACTTTGGCACTGAATGTCAATGAAATACATACGTATACAAGAAACAAATAAGAACAATATGGAAGAAAATTTCGCAAATTAAGACGAGTGCTGGAAAAATGAAGACACCGGCTTGGCGCTGCTGGCTGCTTGTGTCTCCACCTTAGTTAGCGCAACTAAATTGTGTTTAAAAGTTGTTCAAAAGGGGATTTCCTTTTAAGTGGAACATAAAATGAATGCAATTCAAATTTGTTTGCCAACTTGTGTGAATGTTCCGTACAAAGTGGTCAGCAGAGAGCCTAACTTTCATCCGAAAAGGAACTTGAAATTCTGTGCAAATATAAAACCCTATGAAGAAATGATTAAAGACGTTTATTTCAAATCAAGTTGAAGTTATCAAAAAAGCATTGAAATATAAACAAAATTACAAATTTCAAATCCAAACTACTAAAAATAATATTGAAGAAAAAAATGTGAAAAAAATTTGAAATTATTATTATTTATGGATCGAAAATGAGAAAAATGGTAAATGCGAATTTATTGGTGCGGAGCCTCTAAAGCAGATCAATAATATGCATACACATATACAAACTCGGATGTGTTGTAACAAGTAAACACTCAAGTTTAAATTGAAAACACTTTGCCTTCACTTTAATAAAGAGCTTGAAGGACATAATTTGTGAAAGAGCGGCAATATTTTCACTGCACGTTGATTTTTACATCTGCAGAGAAAATGAAGAGAACACACAAGAAGTCTGTTGATTTCTTAAAAATTCAATTCAAGCGCGAAGCGTACAATACGAGTAGTAGACGCCATCATATGTGCCTAGTGCCTAGACTAGTAAACCACTACCAGGAGTTGCCCTTGGAGGCCGCTTCTAATGCGAGTTATATGGCTGTTTGTCCAGCGCATACGAAACTCATTAAAATGCGCCACGCAGAGCGAAAAACGGAAACCGGAAAGCGGAATACGCGAAACGCGAGTCAACGGGCCAAGAAAGTACCGTAAGGCACACCAGCACCAGTATACAAGTATATGTCGAAGTATATGTACATACATGTGTACTCACATCACCATGCCTGGCTAGTAAGCAAGTGCAAAATTTGTGTGGCCAAATGTGGCTGAAATTGTGTTGAGATTGGGGGCGTGGGGGTTTTAGGATGGGTGTCAGTAAACGCATATCCGATGGTGATGACATTGGACTGAGCCATTTTTTCATTACACCAACAGTCTCTTTGAACTGCAGGCACCATCCCCAACCCCATCTCACCCATCTCAACACCAAATATGATTCGCAACTGGGGTCGTTCGTGTCGTTTGCGTGCTTCATATTAAATAAGTTATGCTACTTCAGTGAGTGAGTGTGTGTGGGTGTGTGGGTGTGTAGGCTAATAGTGTTGTGCAAAAGATTTGTAAGGAAAAACGATCTTGAAAGTGTTTGTTTGAATATCTAATGCACTACAAGAAATGGACACTGATACATGAATATGCGAAAGCAAAAAATGGAAATATTTGTTCAATTTAATATCTTTGCAATCGATCTGGGGAAGTTGAATGGACATTCTGTCTTTTAAAATGTGTCTTTTAAAAGGGAGATCTGTGTAGCTTAAAGGAAAGGATTTACTTGTATATTATGTATATACGAAGAAAGCTTTCCAGCTTATAGTTGATTTTCTAACTTGAACGTGTTTGTGTGCAAACAATTTGTTTGTCGAACCGTCACCACGTCACTCCCCCACGACCTACGCAATACGTTAACTCCGAGTTCTCGATTATCTGTGCTGTCAACAAGAGGCTCTTATGATCATTTGTAAACTAGTTTCTAGCCAACACATATCTGATACATTTTTCTGCCATGCCCATATTAAAGTGTGCGCATGTGTGCGTGTGTCTGTCTGTCTGTCTGTCTGTTTGTCTGCATGGCAATCTCAGCAAGCGAGCAACGCTTTTCTCGTCGTTCTCATCGTGGCCACATTGCCTCATTTGGCATAAATTTCATTTGCAAATACGACGTCACATACGAGTACGCCATTTTGTGTTATACTAGTTTCCTGCAATTTACTTTATTTGAGCTCATTATAACGCTGCCAAGGCCAACACACTTACTACACAGTCAGACAGACTGAGAGATAGTGATTCAGACAAACTAAATACAATATATATTTATATAGCGTATGACATGCACGGCAGTTCAATGAAGGTGGATTTGCTGATAGATATAGATATATTCTTTTCCTTTTAAAGTTGAAACTGTTCAGTGTTTAAAGTACAAGAAATATATATATACATATATATATATAAAATGAATGATGTATTATTTATTGAAACTGTGCACTTAGCACAAGACTTTAAATACTCTGGCACAATCGATTCATACTGGACTCGTGAGATTCTCTTACATTTTAAAATCAGAAGTTCAACTCATATCGTTTCTTTATTTTCCTGAGTGTAGCTACATATGTATGTCTTTGGCTTTGGCTTTAAAGCTTGGCTAACAAAAAACGATTAACTAAGTTTTCTCGGCAATTGCATCAGCCTGCCCATCGATAGGAGTAAGCAAGATCGTTCACACACTCAGCTATGCATAGAATTTTGCATATTTGATGGAAATTATAAAGACGACCAGCTGCACACCTCTGTTGCTGTTGTTGTTGTTATTGTCGCTACAAACTTTGCATTTAACCGGTTCGTTATTTGGCCCTTGCTGGGCACGAGCTCAACTTTAAACAACATTGCCAGTTAAAGCCATTTATGTGAAATGTTTCTCCAACTTTTTGCTCTATTGTTGTTGGCGAATTCCGGTTCGCCATAGGGAGCTCACAAATTGCAAGTAACGGTGGTAAAAATAATAAAAATATGTGATATAATTGTATACACTAGCAGTTTGGTATGAGAAAAATAATTATTTACATTTACATTTTTTATCTTATGAAGTGTGTGAAACGAAACAACAATTGACATAAATGAATCGATTGGTAAACATGGTACAATTATTATTTTTAAATTTGTTTAAAATCTGATTAATCCATCCGTTTATCAGGTTTTAATTATATTTGTATATTTGTGCATTATATTGGTCTTTAAGTTATGGTGAATCAAGGAAAGCAGAGCATTCTATATTGATTGATGATTGATTATTTGACATCAGCCTGGTGTATACTTGTAGAATGAATTCAAAGTTTTAGACGAGCTAGCATTGAATTCTATTAGTGTTTCATTTAGTATTTGTAGGTACTTTTGCGCAGTTTCGTCAATCAGCTCAAAATCAATCTCGAATATAAAATCTAAGCGAAAATCGATTACATCTCCCAAGCAAATGTCGTTTTCAAGATGAATAATTAATTGAAGCTGCAACTCACCTTAGAGCTCTGGTCACTATTTACCTGCATATCATATTAAAGGTAGTTTCAAATTTGAATTAAGAAAACTTGGAATAAAAAGGCATAAATTAATGCGTAACTAGTCTATTTAATGAACAAATAAGACCCATTAACTTAGATATAGACAATTAAGTTTAATCCTTGCCTAAGCTTAAAGTTTAGCTTTGTTTTTAGGGAATCAACTAGTTATTTTTAGCTATGGTTGATGCCTTCATCTAAACTTCTTCTAAACAACACTATTTAGAATTTATAAATCCAATAATCCAGCTTAAATAATTCCTGCTCATTGAAGTTAATTGCTAAACCAACAAACAGTTTAAATTGTAGAGGCCTTTTGCCAACAATAATTTTAAAACATTAGTGACTCCTCAACGTTATTTTTCTGCATTGTTTCAATTCGATGTTGTCACTTACACAGATAATGCATATGGTGTTGAGAGATCTGATTAGATAGGTGGCTAATAAAACAATTTGCGAATGCCGAGCCCATAGATGTCATAAATGGCCATTGTATATTAAATGGGCACGATCTTAGCAGTTGCGAAATTCCCACCAGATCGAGATAAAAAATGTCATTTATTAATTGTTTATCGCAAACAATGACTGTAGGCTTCGAAGTACGTTGACCCCCAATCAGTTGACTGCATGGGTCTGGAAGAATGTTATATCCATATATCTGTAATTGGCGCAGATTAGAAACTTGCGAATGAAATCGCGATACTTGTATAAAAGCCGCTTGCAGCGCATTCCGCATTTGAATTGCAGTGGAGAAATGTTCAAGTACGCAATAATTTTGACAGCAGTGAGCTGCATTTTAAGTGCAACCGTGCCTGAGGGCGTAATGCCCCAACTAGATGGCCGCATCGTAGGTGGCAAGGACACCACTATTAGTGCATATCCTTGGCAGATTTCGCTGCAACGTAATAACTACCACAGTTGTGGCGGATCGGTCATATCTTCTCTATATGTCGTCACCGCTGCTCATTGCCTGCAAGATGTGCCTGTTGCATGGCTGAAGGTACGCGCTGGTTCCACCAATTCGGATAGCGGTGGTTCGCTAATTCCCGTTAAGAGCTACAAAATTCACGAGAAATATAGCCGAACAACATTGGCCAACGATATTGGCATTATTCGCTTGGAGACAGCCCTAACACTTGGCCCAACAATCAAGGCAATTCAGTTGGCTTCGGAGGCACCAGAACATAATGCTCCAGCTGTCGTCTCGGGCTGGGGCACATTGGCGTATACGAATGGCACCACTCCCAAAATCCTGCAGTGTGTGGACGTAAAAATGATCAGCACTGCGACATGTGCACAATCTGATTACGGCAGCTTGATTTTGCCGAGCATGATCTGTGCAAGCGATGTCGGTAAGGATGCCTGCCTCGGCGACTCCGGGGGACCTTTGGTATCTGGTGGCAAGCTCGTTGGCATTGTATCGTGGGGTTATGGCTGCGCTGAGCCCAACTATCCAGGTGTTTACACTAATGTTGCGGCCTTGTGGGACTGGGTTAGTTCAGCAACCAATGCAACAAGGATAACAAAACGCTAAGGAAAATACATTTTTAAACGCCATAAATCAAGCAATTCATGTTTTATACCATGGCTAGAACTTTTATTCTTTAATTTGATAATTTAGAATACACATTTTTGGATGTGAATAATCAATTAGAATGAAATTAAAATTCGATGTACTTTCACCACATGTTTACGTCTTCTTAATGAAAATATGCATAGAGAGTGAAAATGAATAATATAGGACTATTAAGAATAACTAACTAAATTGTATAATTATTTTATTCTGTCCATTTACACGAATACATACATACGAGTAGATGAACGACGTTTTAAAAAGTTTACAGAATGGCTGAATCACTGAGTGTCGAAAAGCATCTGCTTATAAAAAGCTCTACCCCAAATGAAATGCTGATGTCTCTTCGTTTTGCAAGTCTTTGACAAAATGTTGAGATCGAAACAAAGCCATAACTATCACGTTAAGACCTATGCGGCAGAACAACCCGCAATTCCATTAACTTAAGCGCAGCACAACATTCGTCAACCACATCTACGCTTCGCATCTACTTTATGCTCATGTTTACACCGAGAGTTGAGATACTAAACAAAGAAGGGTAGCACAGTATGAAAGAATAACATCAGTAGCTTCCGACAGAAAACTGAGAAAAATAACTGAGAAAGATTCTTTTCAGTCCATTTTTTCCACCTCGTCATCAGTTCGCACAACATTTAACATGCGAAGGAATTTCAGAAAACGGAGCAGAAAACAAGCAACATAATGCGCAGCAGGGCGGAAGTACTAAACAAATACAAGACTACACATACGCAAACAACCGACATGTGTGTGCACGCACACATGCAACCACGTTGCCTGCTTGGCGGGAAACCCAAAATGTGAGCTCGCGTTTCGTAAAAAACTAACTTGTCAACAAGAGCGCGCGTCGGAAAAAGAAATGGTACAGAAAAAAATCAAGCTGTGGAAATGCACATATTTGCACATTCTGGGGGACATATTTTTACAACTGCATTTCTATTTAGCGACGAGACGGAAAGCAACAAGAAAGGCTAGAAAGAATGCTAGAGTCAACTCTTAAATACCCTGGACAGAAAACAATTGAAAATAATATTTTAAGAGATACTTTTTTTAGAGATTACATTCAGGCTTTATCTTTCTTCATAATTAACCTATCATGATGAAATGTAATCATTAACTATATGTAAATTACCGATTTTAGTAAGTAAATTCCAAAAAAAAAAAACTGAGTTTATGGAAAATCAGAGTAGAGGTTACATAAAAAATACAAACTCGTCCTTTCTCTGATTTAGGAGAATCTGGATAACAAGTTTGGTTATTCTAGCTCTAAAGCTTTCTGAAATCCTTGCATTCATACGGACGGACGGACAGACGGATGGACAGACGGATGGACGGACGTGGCTATATTGACTCGTCTTCTCATGCTGATCCAGAATATACTTATATACTTCTGTTGGTCACATACATTCGCAGTAAACGAGTATACCCATTTATCCTATACAGGGTATATGTAAAAATGGTACTCATTCCTCCCCCCACACACGCACACACACACACACACACGTCAACACTTGTAAATAAGTAGCGACAGCTAAAAGTATGCAACGTTTTTTCTGCCGCCCTTGGCTCTGGTCTTGTGTCTGGAAAATGTTATTTGCATTAAATTGGCAGTCATGGAATATCGCATTGAGCGCATAAGTGCATGAATACAGGTGCTGCGCCTTTTAGTGCATGGCTGTGCTGAGTTTTGTGCTCAACTCTGACCTTTGCCGGTACCGACGGCTTGACATTTCGAAGAACACGTAGAAGAATGCGTAGCACGCAAAACTATGAAACACCAGCAGTCACTTCTATTCACTTTATTTGGTTTTATTCAAGCACATCCGTCGCGGCTGGTGCACTTAACACATTTCAATTAATGCAGCCATACAGCTTGCCACTTTCATTTCCATACTCTCTCCCGAAGTTCTCACTCTTGCTGTGGCCGCCATTGTCTTTGCTTAGCATTTTGATTGGCAAAGCACATGTGGTTTATTTACTTACCCTGTGCACTTTTCATTGTACATTGTTGCTCGCTTATGAACCTGCAAATTAGATGTGGTCCCTCCTTTCGACTCCCTCATGTGCATAAAGGCAGCTACTTTGTTGCAGCTGTTCCTGCTGCGTTTAATATGCATTATGCAGGTTGATGCATGAACATGACGAAGGCCATGTGCAGTGCACTTTTATTCATATGTTTGTATGTGTGTTTGTGTCTGTAGGTGTTTCTATGTCGTAAAAGCGGGCTCTGACTTCATCTTTGGCCAGCATCCATCAGTATTTGACTGCCTTCATTTATTGCAGGCGTCCTGCTTACAGCTTTCGGTCAAATTGTTGCCCATTCTTGTTTAAAGTGCGCCAGTCAAGCGGATAATAAGCACACATGATACAGATATGTACTGGAAAAAGTCAATTGAAAGTGATTATCAGAAAAGGGAGCACAAATTCAGCTTTTCAGTTAAAAATCGACAATATTGCTGTTGTTTCTTGTCATATTTCAAGGCAAAGTCTTGTGGAATGTTAATATGTGACAATTAATAACATATGTATTATTCCGAACAAAACTTGGATTCTTCTTTCCTAGCGAATGCTAGGTAATTTTCGCAATAAATCAATTTGATTGATATGTCAGCTCGCAAAATAATTGCAATTCGCAATACTAACAGAGCCAGCCCGTTGTAATGTTATGTTAACAGTGGCCGTGGCCTTCGGGCAGCCAGTTCATCATTACTAAGTACTATGTACGTGAAAGGGAAAGTTTGCACCTAACATGAAACTGTTAACTCTTAAATGCAATTATCAGCATAACATTTAGCTCTCTTAAGCTGTTAAGCCACACACTGCTTTGAGAGCGCCACTGTTAGCCGGGGGAAATTTTAACAGTCTCCATTGACTTTAACAGCTGTTGCCAACATTAAAACAACATTTTAAATGTGTTTACTTATAAGTATGGGTATATGGCAAGGCTTGAGTTCCTTATTTTGATTTTCTTGCGGTCGAATTATTGTCATTTTTATTGGCACCGAACTTCCTTTGGAGTAATGAAAACGTTTACATTAAATTTGTGAATGTGTGTGTGTGTGTGTGTGTGGGAAAACTTTGACGCACTCTTGACATAAAAGGCGCGGCAAGTCAAGGGAGGGTCTCGCATAAAAATACTTATTGGTTTTGATGGCATTATAAATTTATGATTGGCAGCAACTCGAAAAACTGCCTGCCAGCGAGATAGCATTGATTTTGCTCGAATGTTTATTGTGTGTGAGCACGTCACGCCTTCAATTGAAATTTAAAGATTTAACAAAGTCTGAACAGTTGAAATGCATACTAATTTGTAGCCGCACTTTGCGCCAACTCACAACTCATTAGACGGCTAAAACATAAGCTAAAATATGGCGTACTTATCATAACAATAAAAGACAGCTAGCAGTCGCTATAATCATGCAAAATATGCCATTACTTGCTAGCTCTATGTGGGCTACACGAGTACTATATATCCATAGAGAACACGGCTTTTTCAAACAGTGGTACAAAGTGGCGCTTTAGCACAAAAATTAGTGGAACAAGAACACTTTCAAACAGGGACAACTAAAAACAACTTCCAACATTAGAACAAATTAGTTCTTCAGACAATTAAAATTTTGAATGAGCAGCGTTGACTCTTTTGAGCAGCAGACGAAGAAGGAATATGATATTTAAAAAAAAAACAAAATAACAAAATACGATTTTCCTAATCTCTGGGAAATTTCAAACGTATATTAGGTAAGTTTATTTACATTACCGCAAACGTTCATGAAATTTATCATGTAATTTTTGCTAACTGGTTCGGCCTAAGGGCCCACAGTGCATCGGTCACCAAATGACGCACATTTATGTGCGTTTAATTTTTTGTGGCCGTGTACAAATGAAATATTTCTGCTTGTGTATAAAAAGTTGTCTACTTTTTCAGCTAAATAAGTTGAGTTGGCGGCAATGGCCGTGCACGGCGTGTGCTGCTTACTGGAAACAACAAGAAAGCATGTGCGCCCCAAAGTGTGCCATAAAAAATGTTGCATGGCCGTTGGCTGTACCGTAACGGTAAGCGTCGACGTCGCCGGCGCCATCACAGTTGGCGGTGCTAGTGTTGGTGCCGAGTTTGCTGCTGTTGTGATTTTAGCGCAGCGCCCCAGGATTTATGTTTTAGCCTCAACGGCTGCCATTTGCAAAAGTCTCTGGTTGGAAAACTTTTGTATGTTGCCATTAAATTTTTGTTGAAGTTTCTCATTTTCATTTTCCCATTGCTGCTTTTTTTCACCTCCTTTTTCATTCTTCGAAGTGCAATTGTTACAAAGTGCAGAGCCCGTGTCGTTGCAACCAACTTTCCAAATTTCTACCCACACACAAAAGCTGATGTTGTGCTGCTGGGCCCTTTGTATTTTTATTTCAGTGGCGAGGTGAGGGCAATCGGTTGGACGGCTTCAAAAGAGCAGCGAACAATTGTTAACATACAAGTATTTTGTTTCATATCGTATGTGAAGCAAATTAAAATCAACTCTGTGTTGCGTTCCAGCCATTAAATGAACTCGTCCGTCGCTACTCTGGCAGTATGCGGTAAATCAACAGTTGCCATTGAGGCATGCCAGAGACTACGACCACAGCCCCGACAGCGACTATGACAACTCTTGCAACCACAATTCATTCGGCTACAATTTGTTCCAAATGGCAACGACAAGCGTTACGCCTTTTGACCCTCGCCTGCTCTCTCACCTTTGCACTTCCTTTGAGTCTGGACTTAATGTTCCGCTTGCAAATCTTGCCTTGCATTGTCGAACAATATGGTTTTGTTGTTGTTACTATTGTGTGTGTGTGTGTGTGTGTGTGTGTGTGTGTGTGTGTGTGTGTTTGAATATGCATGGCTGTCTTTTGTCATTATTGTTGCCGCCCGCATTGTGACAGTCTTTGTTATCCTTCCTCTCATTTGATACCGACAAAGCGCCAAAATATTGCAATCGTGCTCAACTAGACAAAGCTAAAGAATAATACACTGTTGTTTGTGTTTTTAACAGCTCGAATACACACATACACACATACATATATACACAGAAAAAATATTGAATTTTAAACTAAAATCTAGAGGCAATTGATTAATTCAGTTAAATGTAATAATGGCTAATGTATATTTGGCTAGACAAGAATGGCTAGGAAATGGTAGTCGCAGTCGGTTATCGAAGAAAATGGCTATTAACATAACTATAAGTTGGTAACAAATGCCTAGAATATTCCCTAAGAATGACTAGAAAGCTTGCTAGAAATTCCGCTATATAGCAAGAAAGTCCACTAAAAATGGCTAGAAAACTTAATATAAATGGTTAGAAACACAGCCAAAAATTGTTCAAATATGCTAGGCAAATTGTAAAATAGATAGAAATAGATAGAGCCGCTAGAAAATCCAATTAAAAATTGACAGAAAAATTACATAAGAACTTAACTTCACTTTGTTGGCCCCTTTAATCTAACTAATTTGGATAAACTGGGAGTGCAGCAAAGGTGTGTGTGCTTTTTGAAGGACGCACAATGCAATGGCGTTTATTGCTTTATTTTTAGCACAGTGCATGCATCCACATTTAAGCTGAATTTAATTTTGTGTTGTCGAATTGTCTTAGCCCCAACGACAGCCACAAATTGTTCTCCAAACCTCTGAATATGTCAAAGCCACAAGTCAACACATTCACACCAAAGCTCATGTTCTCTCTCACACACACACACACCCATACACACACACACACACATACACATACATAATGGGACTGAACTCCCCAAGCGGCATGTAATTTCTCCGTGTCCAAAACGGAATTATCCCCCTCTCTCCGTAGCACCGAGCCCAGTAAAGTGCTACGTATGGTATACTGGAAGCCCCTTATGTTATTTTGACGTTTCGAGCTGACGATGTTGGTATTCTGCGACCTGAGTACGTAGATTGACACCCTACCGAAATGGCTCGCAGGCCAATGCCACCATTGCCCCCGTCCCACTAAAACCATGGCAGGCCTTGAGTAACGCTTGCTGTTCGTCGCCATTAACTTGGCCGTGTAGGCTCAGATGCACATTCCTGAATAGCACCGATCTGGCTCTGAACTTTGTTGCCCATAAGGAGCAAAGTCAACCCTCGCGTGGACCTCACTCATGGAAAGGCACCCACGGGATCACTAAGGTAACTACACGCACGAACAGCAATAACGGACTCAAGTTGGGACCCAACTACAATGACATCAACAAAAAAACCAACCCCAGTAGCAGAAATGGATGAGGAGAAGCAAGCCTTCTCGCGCAGCACGGTGCTGAGGCGATCTCCACCAAAAGCGGTGGCAGTGCCAACGGCGGAGATGCTCAAATCACCCGAGAGCCCACGGGCAAAGCAGCCACAAAGGATCGAAGAAGCCCTACAGGGTATCGGTACAACGGTGGAAGGCCTGATGGCCCTTATAAATGGAGGCCAGAGGCACATCAACCAGCTGGTTAAAGACGAGCTGGCTAAACTATTGTCTCTGCAAAGGGCGGCGCTAATATTGTGTGCAGGAAAGGAGAGGGTAAACCAGTGCACCCAAACGTCACCACCGATGAAGCAGCGCCCCCAACTTAGTACCCCTAAAAGGCCCAGAGACCCAAAAGGTAACCAGCGCACTACCCCACCGAAAAAGCTGAGAACGCGTGACCAGGAGCGCGCCACGGCACCGACGTCACTAGTCCAGAGCAAAGAGAACCAGTCCATTATGGAGCCAGTAACCGCCAAGAAGAGCGCCTGGACCAAGGTGAAAGGTCGTGGGCAAAAGAGGCGCAGTAAACCAGACGCCATTATTGCCAAGAGCGTAGGTGAATGTCAATTTTCTGACCTGCTGAAGGCGGTAAAATCGGACCCAACCCTTCAAAGCATGCGCGATGATGTCCAAGGCATCCGCAAAACGGCGAATGGCAGCCTTCTTCTGCAGCTAAGCAGAGCCCCAGCTCATAGCGAGAGTTCGTTGCATGCTGCAGTGGAGAAAGCACTACACGGGATAGCAGAAGTCAGAGCCCTGACAGAACAAGCTAGAGTAGAACTCCGCGACCTAGATGAACTCACTACCAAGGAGGAGATATGTGCAGCGATCGTGGCGAATGTGGAGAACATCAGCCTGGACTGCTTGTCAGTAAAGTCGATTCGCAAGGCACGTGGTGGGCAGCAAACTGCAGTGCTATCACTGCCAGCCGACAAAGCCACGTCACTTTTGGAACTTGGCAAGATCCGGATTGGATGGGTCATATGCCGCGTGCGAACCTTAGTTGACCCAATGCGGTGCTACAAATGCCTAGATTATGGGCATATCGCAGGAAGATGCACGAGCAGCGAGGACCTAAAAGGGAACTGCTTTAAATGCGGCGAGAAGGGCCATATTGCTAAGACCTGTAGCAAGGATCCTAAATGTATGCTATGCTTTAGGAAAGGAACTCCAAACTATGCCCACGCCACCGGCAGCTTCAAATGCCCAGCGTTTAAAGAAGCAGTGCGCCAGGCGAAGCACTGAAGTTCATCCAGCTTAATCTGAACCACTGTAGTGCGGCACAAGATCTGCTGCTCAAAACAACACAGGAGCTCTCTGTCGACTTGGCTATCCTAAGCGAGCCCTACAGACCAATGGAAGGCTCCAGATGGGCTATCGACCAATCGGGTAAGGCGGCGCTATGGGTCTGCGGACCCAGCGGGATTCATCTGGATGATGTACGGGCATGCAGAACGTTTGTGCGCGCAAGAGTCAGCGGCCTGTGGATCTACAGCTGCTACCTGGCACCTAGCTTGACAATCAACGAATTTGCAACAGCTTTGGACGAGCTGGTGACCGACGCAGCGAATCGCCGTAGGGTTATCTTGGCCGGCGATTTTAACGCATGGGCAGTGGACTGGGGCAGTATTTGTACGAACACTCGTGGCCGTATACTGCTTGAAACCTTCGCCAACATGGATATTTCCCTGCTAAACACAGGCACCCAACCCACATTTAGTAGAGCCGGCGCAAGCTCTATTATCGATCTCACGTTCGCAAGCAGCTCTCTGTTCAATTCTGCGTCGTGGTCTGTGAGTGACGTCTATACGGCTAGTGATCACTATGCAATCATCTACACAGTCGGGGAAAGGACGAGTAGCCAGCGGCATGGGCCGCGCACGTATCACACATATCGTATTAACACTTTTAACCCTGCTGCCTTCTCGGAAGCTCTGCCTGCATTGATCCTGGCCGGGAACCCCCACAGTATGGCGCAGGTTGCTGTAGCACATCTACAGGCTGCATGCGATAGGAGCATGCTTAAGAGGAGGACAAGTTCGCGTCATCATGATCCCGTTGTTTGGTGGAACGATGAAATTGCACAGCTGCGAGTGGCATGTAACCGCGCCAGACGACTCACCCAAAGACTGCGAGGCACACAGGCATTTCCTTCCCAACTAGCAGATTTTAGGAATTGCAGAAGATCCCTGAAACGAGCCATTCGCAGTAGTAAAAGGAACTGCTTTCTGGAGCTATGCGATTCGGCAGACCACGATCCATGGGGAAAGGCGTACAAATCAGTAGTGAAAAAAATCAACGCAGGTCGATACGATGTGCCTTCAACTCCAGACGCACTAGCAAAAATAGTCGGTGTACTATTCCCCCCTGGGCCGGTGACCGGAGAAGAGGAGGACAGCGTTCCACGCCCATTCCAGGAGACTACTGTGGTACCAGAATCAGAAGTACTTGCAGTAGCAAGCTCTCTAAAGGACAAGGCACCAGGCCCCGACGCAATCCCAAACCGGGCACTTAAGCTGGCACTTGCGTTGCATCCCAGCTCGTTCGCAGCACTTTTCGAAAATTGCTTGAATTCAGGTGTTTTTCCGGACTGCTGGAAAGTCCAAAAGCTGCTATTGCTCCCGAAACCAGGTAAACCACCTGGAGAAGCATCATCCTATAGACCGATCTGCCTGCTGAACACGGCGGGGAAAGTGCTAGAGAAGCTTCTCTGCACGAGACTGGAGGCAGCCCTAAGCACTGCTGGCGGACTATCCCCAAACCAATATGGATTCCGCAAGGCGCGTTCAACGATTGATGCCATCGGAAAAGTGGTCGAGATAGCCGCTAACGCTATTTCAGGGATGCGCTGGAAGGGTGGCACTAAGAAGTATTGCCTGGTGGTTACGCTGGACGTAAAAAATGCTTTTAACTCGGCCAACTGGATATCCATACTTAACGCACTTGGAGAACGAGGTATCCCCGCGTACCTCTACCAATGTATTCGCAGCTATTTTAGAAATAGGGTGCTAATGTATGAAACGTCGACTGGCACTAAGACGTATAAGGTCTCTGCAGGAGTGCCCCAAGGCTCTGTACTGGGGCCACTCCTGTGGAATACAATGTATGACGGCGTCCTGCGGCTAGAGCTACCAGCAGGTACAGAAGCGGTCGGATTTGCAGACGACGTCGCGATAGTAGCGGTTGCAAAGGATCTGGCAGCCGTCGAGGACAAATGCAACGTAGCCATCAGAAGAATTATAGCCTGGATGAGCACAGTGGGCCTAGAACTGGCACCACATAAATCGGAGGCCGTTTTAATAAGCAGCCGCAAAGTGGTGGAGGTAGCGCACGTCACCATCGGCAACCTGGTGTTGGCGTCCAAGCGTGCAATTATGTACTTGGGCGTCATGCTAGATACTAGGTTATCCTTCCGAGAGCACCTCGCCCATGCTGGGAAGAAAGCGTCCACGATGGCGCGATCTCTGGCGCGCATAATGCTAAACACTCGCGGTCCCAGGCAAGGAAGCAGACTTCTCCTAATGGGAGTCACACGGGCAATGATGCTATACGGAGCTCCCGTCTGGGTTGAGGCCACAAAAACAAAGAGTTACATAAAGCCACTGGAAGTAACATATCGCCTTGGCGCTTTGCGCGTATGCAGCGCGTTCAGGACCGTGTCGGACGACGCAGCCCTGGTCATCGCGGGTATGGTGCCTATAGACCTGTTGGCAAACGAGGCCGCCACTCTTCATCGGAGCACGAGAGCAGATGGCACGAGCGCGACGGTGATGCCCTCACTGCGTAGGGCTTTACGCTCTAACGCGAGGCAGGAAAGTCTACGGGCATGGCAAGAGCGATGGAATGTCTCCTCCAAGGGCCGCTGGACGCACCATCTGATTCCAGATATTCAGGCTTGGGTCGGGCGGAAGCACGGTTTCGTCACTTTCCACCTCACGCAGATTTTGAGCGGCCATGGGTGCTTCCGTAGTTACCTGTCCCGCTTCGGACATGACGACGGAGAAGAATGCACCTTCTGCAGGCGCGGGGTAATAGAGGACCCACACCACGTGACCTTTGTGTGCCCCAGGTTTGAGAGAGCAAGACGTCACCTCAACAACTGGCTAGGTGAACCCGTGTCTCCATTGAACTTCATCAGCAACATGATAGCGGACGAGCAATTCTGGAATGCCTGCTGCAAGTTTGCAGCCACAGTCATGGGGGAGTTGCGCAGACTTGAGCGGGAACGACATCGAGGCGAGATGTAGTCAGGTCGACGCCCGGGCGAAGCAATGCTCCACGGCCGTACCGCCTGGGCGCGGGCTTGTCTCAACCACTTCTTCACAACCTTCTCTTTACTCCTCTGCTCTACATCATATTACTTGTATATCCTTTTCTTTTCTTTTCTTTTCTTTCAATAAACGAATTAAAAAAAAAAAAAAAACACATACATAATACACATACACGTGTGGGCAATCGAACTAAGTGAGCAAATTGTAGCCTGCGGTCAGTCCCTACTTCTCCTCTCAATTTGTCGCTCTTCGTCACTCTCTCTCTCTCTTTATTAGCTGCAGCTTAAGTTTGACTTTTCGCCTCGGGCCTCATGTTTACCAGCTGCCCAATAAATTGTTTGTTTGGACACACACTCGCACATGAAGGCAAACAAACAACATGATGTATTATAGTAGTCGTATTTGTGAGTGTTGTTTTGTGTTTTGTGTTTTGTGAGCATTTTGATTAGTTGCCCAAATTTGTGCATAATTAGGAAAATGCCAACAGCTTTGACACGCGCTCGTTGCCTCGCAGGAGGAGAAAGACGCAAGCGCTTCTCCTTGAACAGCTGTCGTTCTATACTTACATATATCTAAGTCTTCCTTATTGTACAAATACATGGACGACTATATGTGCTCATACAATAAACACGTAAATAACGAACCAACGAGGTAAACACTTAGTGGCGAAAAAAGGATGAATCAACAAAGAAATAGGTTTGTTTAAGTATAAGTATTATCCCTATATTCCCTATTACTACGGAACTACCAGTCGGATGAGAAAGATATATAATTCTGAATTCAAACAATTCCAACATCACAAGCGATAAATAAAATTTGCGAAACGATTATCGTGTTTAAGACTAACATTTAAATGAACTGCGCGGTAATATTATTTACCTTCTAGGAACAGATTGTAAACTCTGTTTTTCTAGGAAGATAGAAAGGTATAGATTGGATTAGAGGGGTATATAGATGGACAGGGAGATGTAAAAGCCTGTCCAGAGATCTTTTCAGCGAGATGTCGTCATAGTATGGAGTGCCCTGTCCCCTGGGAAATTCGAATTAAATGAGCCCAGGAATATACTATATCTAAGACGAGTATATTCCGATATTTGTTGTAAGTAGTATTAGCCAATTAACGTATTACTATCTATAGAACCTATGTTTGCTTTAAATAGCAGGGTTCCTTCAGTGATATGCAAGTAAATGTATAATTATTATATTTATCGGAGTTAGCATCTGATTTTTCCCTCAACATGTCCTTCCTTGAAACTAGTTGTAATGCAAGTGTTTTTCAACTTAAGGCCTGTGCTGTCGATTTCGCCACCACTTGGACTGCCGCCCGTGCTGATGACTGATCTAAAGTTAATTGCGGCCATTTATGTGTGTACGAACACACAAATGTGTGGCTAAGTGGCAGATTATTTTCGCAATCCCCACTCCCAATATTCTTCTCTGCGTCCAATTGCTCAATAATTTGCAAAATTTCTGCCTGGACAATGATTGATTGTTGATGCAAAGCTTATTGGCTATTTGCCAAACTACAGGACAATGGATGAAGTTGGGATTGGAAACAGCTGTTAACTGCACCCGAGTCCTAATTCCTATCGAGATGTGGAATGTTGAAAGATAATAAATGAAGTCTCGTGGGATAAAATTGTTTAATTCATTGTACTTGTAGGTCTTTAGTTAAAACGAAAATTTCCAGAGTTTCCCAGTGATTAGAAGATGATTCTTCACCACTGTGCGACTCATGCTCTTTCAAGCGTTTCTCTTGAAATTGAAAACTTATTCATTTGTTTTACCTTCCACGTAGTAAATGATGAATAATATTTTATTGCAAGGCTGTGCAAGCTGTGGAAGGGGATTTCTATTGAAATGCACATCTTCTAGAAATATATGCTGCCTCGAAGAAATTCTAAAGTGGCTAGCAAAAATGCTGAAATGAATGTACGCTCTGCTCGTTTCTGGTTTAGTTATTCAAAATAATTGTTTTACATACTAGGAAGATATGAGAGCTGCAGTAATTACGAGAAATGAGTAAGCTCTTGAAAATATAAAATAAAACTTTCATAAGCTATTAAGAAACCGCTGTAACTCATGATTCCATTTCCTCATAAGTATTTAGCATTTTGCGTTTTCAGAATGACTTTAGATATGCTTTAAAATGTTTGTTTGCGATAACTTAAATTTCCAATATTTTTGGATAAACAATTAACTTTTCATTATCAAAAAAGAAGGAGGCTTTTGACATTAATGAAAGTAAATATCAATAATGTTGCAATATTAGTTCATAACAATGTTTGAAAAAGCCTGATAGAGTGCTGCCATATAAACTAATCTCATTTCAAATGGCAGAACCACGTCAGCATCCTTGCTGGCTGCCTGCTTGCGTGGTTGTTTTAGGCCATGAGTTGGCCTGGTCCAGCCTAAAAGCCATCATCATGCTTCAAAATGGCGGGGCGCCATAACTTAACTAAATGACGGGGCCGCACATAAAAAGTACAGCAAACCCAAGCAAATACCAAAAATTATTGTTATCAGGCTGCAGCACACACAGAAGCACACATTCACACTCATATACTTGTATATATCTAAGTATATATACATACATACTTATATACAAGTATGTATGTTTGTAGCGGTCGGTACATCCAATATATGCGACAATGACGAAAATTTTAAACGAGTCATGGCCACAAAGGCTACGAGTAAGTATGTAGCTAGGAGGCTTAAACATTCATTGTTTTATGCGCCTGTGCTCCATAAAACAAATGGATGCCATTTTTTGTTTCTTTTTTTTCTCGCGCGGCCATTTTGTGATTATGCTTGATTTTCATTTAGATGATAGACGATGCGTCGGGCAAGCAGCTGACCCAGTTAATAGGCGACAAGCGCGCAAACACTGGCATCACATGACCAGCTCGAAGAAGGGCTTTCAATTTTATGTGCCTCCACCCTCTTCCCAGCCAGACCGGAAATAAAGCCATGCTTGTGTGTGAGCTGTGTGTGTGTGTGGGCTGTCAACAAGCCATTAAAGGTTTATTTTTATGAGCACATGCTTCAATTTCTTCTGATCTCTGTTGTGGCACAGCCGACTCAACACCATTTTGTTGCGTGCGTGATTTTATAATTTTATTTCAAGGCAAGCCTTTCGGAGCTCGTCTGTTGGAATGTTGATAAAACAGCACTTCTCTGTCACTACTTGTCAACTTATGTCGCTAATTTTTCAAACTCCTACTGCACTTAAGCTGTCTTGACACTACCTCACCACCGATAGAATCAGGAGCTACGTGTGCGAGCTTCTGGAATTAGAAAAGCTTTATCGAAAGGTAAAAGTCCAAGTATTGTTAAACCATTAGAGATTCAATGACGCTTCCCTATAGACATAATTAATATTTTAAATAGTTTCTTTACAAAAAATCAGCTTTTAAAAAAATTATAAACAAAAAAATTTTTTATTTCCATGACCTTCAATGATTGGTTTGGTTTTAAAAAAATCTGGTTTTAAAAACAATATTTTCTTGGTTAAATTGAATGAAATATCTGTTTTAATGTTTTCATAGAAATTCTAAATTCTTAGAATCTCATAATTTATAATAATAATATGAGATTCTTGTAAAAATAATAATAGAAAACTCACATTAAATTCAAGTTAAAGTTAAAAATGTTTAATTCTGTGCTTGATTTATGAGTTCATCCAAATTCACTGCCTCTTCGTCAGACTAATAAACGCGGTTGCTTACTAAAACTTTGTTTATACATTTTAGACATTTCTTAACGCAGCGAAGACAAACTAATAAAAGAAACAGCTGATTCTCGATATATGGTGAAAACTAAAGTAAAGCTAAAAAAAAGGCTAAATAAATATTTTTAAGGCTAGAATTGCTGCAACCCGCAATTTTCGAATTTGTCCAGCACTGGAATTTTAAAAAAATGACGATCTGGCAGGAAAAAAGGTAAATTGGCAGCACTGGGTGCTTCGCTTTGCAACGCATTGCGACGGAACCATTATTGCAATGTTTTGCGGTTTCCCTCAGTTTGTTGACTGCTTTGCCGACGCGACGCTCTGCTTTGCAGGGACTTTGAAGGCACGCTTGATGCTCATGATCTCTTGCTGGCCCTTCAATTAATTTTAGTTCTCAAGTCACAGGCATTTCCTCTCAAAGCATTTGCAACATATGGGCACGCAATAGAGAGAGGTAGAACTAGAGAGGTATAAGGAAGCCCGAGTCGAAATTTCGTAATCGCAATCAATCAATGCCCATAGCTGTACATAGGCGGGCGTTGATTTGCCAACAGTGCGGCTGATTAACGTGATAGCTTGTTCGAGCCTTATGTTGGTCAGTTAGGAGGCCATGAAGGTGATTTAGAGTGGGTGCAATTAATTGCTTATTAACAATATCACTATTCATTAATTCTTCGTATTTGTTGCTTTTTGTGGAGCTATGCGGCAAGGCGAAAATTAATTAGGCGTGTCGTCAAACTTTTGACATTTTCACAAAATTTGATCAATTAATTGAGTAACGGCGCAGAGTATGGAGCATGCCACACACACACAAAATAAATAAACAGGCAGCTACTACGCTGTCAAAGCCAGCGAATGTTGCATTGAAAAACATAAACACGAAAAGTCAATTTCGAATCTGGCAAGGCAAGGGAGCAGGGCCCCCAACTAACTACCACCTTGAAGACAATTTGGGAGCGCGTCGAGGCAGAAATTGACTGCTAAGGGGGCCGCAAAAGAAGACCGGAGAGGGGGGAAGGCCCAAATCTGCAATCAAAATCAGACTAACCTGCATACCGATTCTCAGCTCGGCCCCCAAGAACAGCAAATTCAATTCAATCACTCGCTCATTCGCTCACTCGCTCACTCACTCGTTCGCTTGCTGGCAACTTGTTTAGCATTAAATCAAAATCATTACCTCTATAAAGCATCAGAGCAGCCACTCGACGGCATCGGCGGCATTTTCGTCTGCCAAATAAACCTTTAACTTTATCAAAGGCGCTAAATTTCACAAAGTGTCGTTGGCATCGCCAAATCAAATGCAAACAAGACGCGAGCAAACAAGAATCCCTAGACCCCCTTCCGCCTTAACAAACCCACCAATTTTATGTGTGTGTGTGTGTGTCTGTGTGGCACAGGCATAAATTTTTCCCAGTTGGGGAGTACGTGCCGCGTAGCCGGCTAAAGGATTAAAGCAACACACGGAGCGCACAGACGCGCCCACGTTGCGCGTCCTTGAAAGAGACACAGAGCTTTGCCTGCCTACACGTATCAGTTTCGTTTGTGTTGCCCTATTTTGATGGGCGTGGTGTCTATCCGGTTATTGCCTGCCTAGAAAGCAAAAGTTGCCAAATGTGTTGGCGCTTGATTCTCGCTGCCAACTGTCTTCGATGTTAATGTCTTTGGGTATTAGTTGGCGAGTCTTCTTTGAGAACACCGTGCTACAACTGTCGCCTAAGTGCCAAAGGATTATTAAAGCAGTTATTGAAAGGCAACGAATTGAATCGTTTGGGGAGTGTTTTATGCGGCCAGTTGAAATAGAGAACAAATGGTGGCAGCCTGGCCGCAGTCTGTTTGTTTATATCCTTCATACACGTATGTCCGAAAAGTAAACGGAAAAAGGTAATTCAGGAATATGGGACACCAAAAGGGTGGGTACTAAGTAGTCCAGTAAGTTCGAAAGACTTGGCCATAGCCAGATCGCACCCAGATACTGCACATGCCATTCTGGGAGCAAAGGTTGAAATGAAATGTCTTTTCTGATTTACAGACAAATTCCATCGAATCTTCAGCTTCTACTTTCTCGACAAATTCAACAAAGTTTATCCATTGTTTTTCAAAAACTTGAGAACTCAAGCTGTTGTGCATTCATTTGTATTTCATTTTTGATTCATTTTCACGGTATGTCTTGAATTAGGCTATTTTGGTTTAGTCATGCTTTTTAACTGTGCAAATTGTGAGCAGAGTCCTAACAAGTCAACAGCAAATCAATTCGCTTGCAAGAGTATTTGTCTATTTTTCGCTATCTAAGCCTACGAAAATTCGTCTTCTTTTATGCAATAAAAGAGGGATTGCTTTGATGAGTTTTGCAAGTGCTTGCCAATTGCCAACTTTTGTGACTCTATCCTTTTGCCTGCCTTTACTTTCAGCCAACACATAAACCGCGGCGAACACATCAGCACGCCATGGTCTACCCCCATGCACCCGATGGGTCCAATGCGCTCGACGAGGAGCTGGCGAACGGAGCCAGAGCAGGAGTGGGAGCGGGAGTGGCAGTTGGAGCCGAAGTGGAGATGACGTCTGCGAATGCCACTGCGAACGAGAAGAAAGTCAATCAACGTCAGTACGAGCCGCGTGAACGCTTGATTATCACCAAAAACGTGGTTGTCATTGGTTTGGCATTCATGGTACACTTTACGGCCTTTCACGGCACGTCGAATTTGCAGAGTTCCGTGAATGCGGACAAGGCGCTGGGAACCACTACTCTGGCTGTCATTTACGGATCACTCATATTATCCAACATATTCCTGCCAATGACGGTGATTAGGTAAGTTCGTGGGCTTATTCTGCCTTCCTTTTTAGTGTGTATTGCCTGCCTGTCTGGTTTTGCTCTTCGATGTTAAGCATAGAAAATAAAGGCCGACCTACGAGGGTTATGTACAGAAGATGGTATTTTTTAAGATGCCTGACTCTCAGATCCATAGGAAAATAGCTTATTTTTTTTGCAAAACTGTGTCCTCTAGGGCGCAGAATATTGGTCCCTAAACCCACTAAAAAATTGCTTTAAAAAACCAATAACCATTTATATATCTTCTGAGAATTTCTTCATTTATTCTTTATCAATTGGTCTTCAATTATTTTCTATGATTTTACTTTTAGAAAATTTTATAGTTCTGAAGAATTTGTTTGAGACACCAATACTGGATTGTAAGTTATATCGTTGCAAGCATTCCTACAAATAATCTTTTCCCAGAATTTCTCCCCCCTAGCCAGTCATGGCACCCATTGTAATGGTTTTCGTGTGCCTGTTGACTTGGCCAATGGAGCGTGCTCATAATTTATGGCAACTATAAATGTTTGTTTATTTGAGGCGCCATTATGCAAATGTGAAATACTCATGGACATTTGATCGGACAGACTCGAATGGCTACGAGTTTGACTGTGAAGTGCCTCTTGGCAAATGTTTGACTGTGTGTCGAGCAAACAGTCGACCATTTACATAAAAATATACGCATATGGAAAAGTTTTCAAACACAGCTCATCAGTCTGATGCGTTGCCTACAACGAATTTCTCTTCTCCTTCGTTTGTTCGTAATCTGAAAAGTAGTGCTAAAGAAATTTAAAAGAACAGATATTATGTACACGGAATGTAATTCGTTTTTAAAGTGAAACTTGATGTCTGAGCTTCTTAAAAGCTGGATTGGCAACCTTTTCGGTAACGAAACTAATGGCACATGGCACATCCTAATGCACATTGAAATAATGGCGCAATCGACAGCAGTTGATTTGTCTTCCTACTTATTTATGCCTTCTTGGTACAACTTCGTTTTTGAGAGTCGCTGTTTTTTTAGAAACGAAAACGAAGTGCGTTTTCTGAAGTTCTTGAAATCTGAATCGGCAACCTTTCTAGCCATTTTTAGCTGGTGTTCAAGCTATTTATATGGGTCTTTCTGGCCATTTCCTAGCGGTTTTCTTGCTCGATAACCGAAAGCAATATCCATTTTGTTGCCATTCTTTTCTAGCAAAATGCACATTGGGCAAAAAAGTTTCACTTCTAGGTAATACCTATGTATGTATGTATATGTACTAAGTATATAGACGACCTCTCAATACATCCCTCCAGCAGAATTCGTTTTAATGAAACACGTCTGTGTGTATTGATGTACGAGTATATGTCTGGCTGTCTGTGTGAGCGCGGCCATTTTGTTTTGGCTGAGCTGCGCGTGCGACATCAACTGACATTTAAACAAATCGCAAATTTATTATTGGAACAGGACCAACAACAGGAACAACGAGAACAGCTTGCCAACATTTTAACATATTCAACGCACGCGCTACTTCACGTTTCCAACTTTGGCCAACTTTAATCAGTTAACTCGACTTATTTAGATTTATGGGCCCATGCCGTTGAGGTCATTGGGGCCATTGCGGCCATTGAGGCAAAATAAATGAGGCCCATACAGCTCACTAATCTGTTGCCACTTACTCTAATCAACAGTTGGTTCGGTTGTCGACTGACCATGGCGCTGGCCCTGTTCGCCTACATGCCGTACATAGCCGCTCAGTTTTATCCGCGCTTCGAGACCCTCATACCCGCGGCTCTGATGGTGGGCTTTGGTGGCGGGCCGCTTTGGTGCTCCAAGTGCACTTATCTGTCCACAGTATCGGAGGCTCTGACCCAAGTGCGTGGAAGCAACTCACGCAAGGATGTGAACACAGTTAAGTTCTTTGGACTGTTCTTCATCTTCTATCAAATGGCACAAGTCTGGGGCAACCTCATATCATCGTCCGTTCTGACGTTAAGCGGTGGCGAGACATCGCCCACGTCCCCATCCTCGAACAGCAGCGATTGGGAGCTGGAACCACTGGAGGCGAGCATAAGTCGTGTGGGTGAGCTGTGTGGTGCGCGCTTTTGTCCCGGTATTGGTGCCGAGGTCAACCCGAATCTGGTCCCGCCCGCCCCAGAGCAAATTCAATTGCTCAACTCCATTTTTCTGGTCTGCATGGCCGCTGCTGTAGTCATGATGATCTTTGGCGTTAGTTCCCTGAAGCGGTACGTATGAAATACTTGATTGTAGGTCCAACTCAGACCCCTCCTAATGCAACACCTGTTTTTTATTCTGCAGCTATGGCGTCAAGCGTGGGGATACGGGCGGTGGCATCTCTGGTCTGAAATTGCTCACCGTAACCATTAATTTGCTTCGCAAGCGTCGCCAAATACTGATGCTTCCAATTACAATGTTTATCGGACTGGAGGAGGCCTTTCTCGCCGTGGATTTCACACGCGTAAGTCGGAATAAGCTTTCGTTCACATTCACACTGCTTTATTGAACTCAAATGGTGCTTTTCAAAGATTTGAAATTTGAAAACACTGCTTTAATAAACATTCACTATGCTTTTCAAAGATTAAAATTTAAGAAACAATGCTTCAATAATCTTAATTGTCCTTTTCAAAGGTTTGAATTTAAAAACACTGCTTTAATAAACTTAAGCCTACATCTCAAAGATTTGAATTTTAAAAACACTGCTTTAATAAACCTTCATTGTGCTTTTCCAAGATTCAAACAAACACTTCTGTTCGATAAGAAATTGTTTTCTGTTAAGCTGGGACACAAACCCTTACTCATTTGCAGTCCTTTAAACCTAAATGCTGCTTTTATAATATTGAATTAAAAAAACACTGCTTTAATAAACAAAAATTGTGCCTTTCAAATATTTAAAAACACTGCTATAATAAACCTAGATGGCGTTCTTAGAATTTTTCAATTTGTAAATAAAAGAGACGAGGTTCTTTTTCATTAAGCTGAGACACAAACCTTTACTCATTTGCAGTCCTTTGTGGCCTGTGGCTGGGGCATCTCAAAGATTGGCTTCGCCATGATATGCTTCGGCATAGCGAACGCCATAGCAGCGGGAATAGCAGGCGCACTGGTCGAGCGCATAGGACGTGTCTCGCTGGCAGCAATGTGTGCCATCCTGAATCTCTGCCTGCTCACCTACATGTACAGCTGGGAGGCGCGAGAAGGCGACTACGTGAGGTATTGCGCCTTTGCAGCCGTTTGGGGAATTTGCGACGGCGTGTGGCTGGTTGTTGTCAATGGTGAGAAGAAGCTTTTGAGGGAGTTCTAAGGCAGCTTTTAGTAACTTTTGCACTGCTTGTTCAACTTCTGTCCGCAGCGTTTTATGGCATCTTGTTTCCGAAGCACTTGATTGCCGCTTACAGCAACTTCCGCCTGTGGGAGAGCACTGGTTCGGTTATTGGCTACGTCATCAGCTCCCAGCTCTGCACCTCCACCAAGTTGGTGGTCTTGATGGCCGTAATGCTGGTTGGCTGTGTTGGGTGAGTTCGATTGGAAAAGTAGTGCCAATGTATTACCACTAAATGGAACTTTTATTTGCAGTTACGGACTCATCGAGTACCGCGTCTGGCAGAAGCAAAAGAACCTGGACGCAATGCTAAGCGACTGAAATCCCTCGAATCCCTTGCCATTCCATTTAAATATTTGTGATATGCCCACCAACAGCACAAAAACTCTACATTTACGTTAAGAATCACTAAAATTCTGGAAGAAGAAAGTTTTGTGGCGTTATCTATGAGGAACACGTTTATAAATGAGGAAATGAAATTAAATATAATGTAAATAATTATGTATAATTTGAAGGAAAAAAACAATAATAATAATAAAACAATAACATTAATTATAAATTGTAGAACTAAACCTGCCCCATTTGTAAGTATATAGATTTTTAGGACTCCCACATATTAGCAATACTTTCCACAATCATAAACAAGACAAAACAACATATTTACAAAAACAAATAATTTCAATTTTGTTCATTTTTGTGTAAAGTGTAAAATTTCAAATTAAGCTATACCTCTCAGGATCTCTTTGTTTTCTCAAAACGAGAATGCGCAGGACTATCCCTATGGGACTTCCATATATTTAAGTAAATGAAAAGACCACACGGGTATGCAAGTGGATATCTAACAAGTTTTCATAAAGAAGTTTGATTTAATCCTCCTAATGCTCTAAAAATAACTAATGATACCATGTTATTAAAACTATAGCATTTATTCAAGATAATCCTTCTATATACTCTTCTTCTTAGTCAACAGAGCCTTGCCAGCATGTCTGTCCGTCTGTGTATGAACCAAAGAATCTTGGAAAGTACATACATATACAGACATATTCCATTAAAATTTGCTTTATTAAATTTGTATCCTCATGTCACCCATGTCATCGAGCTGGGTTTTGTCTCTGCAGAAAGTTATAGCCATAAATGTAGTCTCTGTGCATGACGCACCCAGACACGCACAAACAAAAGCAGATGCAAATGGACCCACATATTATTCGACGCTACTAGAACTTAACATTGACATCAGTTAGTTAAAGAGTTGTAATTGTTATTGAATTCAAACAGATTTTAATGTAATTGCGATTTAAATGCAATCGGGAAAACCAAGTTTAATATAGATTGGAATTGCTTTAGTTTTAGATTTAGGCTTAACATATACATATCTACATCCACTAAGAAATAATCAAAGGCCGTCAAATTTTATATTTGAATTTTGTAAATGAAAAACATTGAATAGTTTTTTTATTAGTTTTTTATTACAATTGTTTAAATAGGTCTTTTTATTCTTCAGTAATTTCTGTGTGTGTGCTTTTCTTTCACTTTTGCATTTCGCATTTTTCATACTCGTACTTGTATTCTTTGTTCTGTTTCATTTAAATCGCTACATTAATTTGCTTAGTATTAGGCTTTCGTGCGCTACGAGTACCATACAATTAGTTTGCTAGCCAAATTATAGATTTCCCTTTATTTAAGATTATAATTTGTTAATTTACTTTTTAAAATAAAGTACACTTACACATACAAGTTTTTATAGCCAACGCATTAAATGCAACTGTTTTTCTCGCTCCCTCCCTTCCTCCTTTCGTCCCTTTTGACCCTTTCGTCCCTTTCGATCGCTCCACTTCACTGGCCACTCGAATCGAGTGGTTTCTTGTGGATTTGGTTTTTGGGCTTAGTGATAGAAATGTTGATGTGGAAACTTTAGCTGATTATACAGAGATAGGGGCTTCGAGAGATTAGATTCTAATTTGTTTTTGTTCGCTTTTCACGTTCTTCATCATTTTGGAATGGCACGTTTATGTCAAAGAGCTTGCCAGGACAAGTCTGCAGCGACTCTAGACTGCAATTAGGCAATTTTGGATATGATTTAATTGATGAAATTGATTAAACTTGGGGGCTCTATGCTAATCCTTATGTCGTCTCTCATAAATACTATGACACACTTTTGCTTTACATGGCCTAAATACTAGATACTAAATGTGTTTAAAACTATCACATAATACAATACAAAATACACACACGTACACGAACACGTACACTTACTCATACACAAACACATTCACATCGCTATATATAGTACTATATACATTAGACTGCGCCTATTTACACGCCCAACTAGACCATACCCTTGGACATCATGCGCACTGTATTTTTAAGGGCCTGTCGCTTGTTGCAGAACCAAATGCGAATGACTTCGCGCTCGTAGCCCAGTTGATGAGCCAGGCCGGTGATCTCGGTGCCTATGAGTGGAGTGGAGTAGAGAGAGAGGGAGAGAGAGTATCTTTGATTAGAGATGCACAGAAAAGAGAGTGCGTGTTGGGTATCTGAAAGTTACCGCCCACTCACCCGATGGATGCGTATTGCGCTCGAAGTGCGCATTGAGCAGCTCCAGGGCCTGGGGCGTGAAGGAGGTGCGGCGCTTGCGCTTCTTCGATGGCTCCACACCTATGTAGTCCGTCAAATGGTTCTGACCCGACTTGTACCGATTCCAGTGGCTAAACAATGGAGTGGGGAGGAGGAAAGGGTTGATTGTTAGTCGAAATTGCTTAAATTGTGGTCCAAACGACGCGTGGAACTGCCTCCATACTCTCACCTCTCTTCGGCCTCCTTCATCCAACGCTCCAACACGGGCTTTATTTTCTGTGCGCTCTTTGGTGTAATGTCCAGTTTCTCAAACCTGCATTGATAGTAGCGTGGCATTAGCATTTACATACAAGTAGACTTAGCATTTGTGTATGCGTGTATGCGCAAGTCGGGAGAACAACAAAAACAGTTGTAAGGAAAGTCGTAACTAAAGTGCCAGGACATTGTCAAGTAGCATATATTTCATTTCTTTTCGTTTCTTTTTTGTTTGGCAATCGCCCGAAATGCATTCTTCAAGTGTCTGTTGCTAAAATTGCACCTTGGCAATGCCCTGGCCAATACTTTAAAGGACTTTATATTTTAGTTTGTTTTGTTTTTGAAAAGCGCATACTTAAAAAAGTTGAATTCAAAAAGCAAAATAATTGTGAAAAGAAATGTCATTAATTAATTAATGCTCGACACATGCTCTTGCACTTTAGTTAGTTGAGTTTTAGTTTTCGTTTCCGTTTTAGTTTTTAGTAGTCTTTAATGACATTACACACACACAAGCAAACAAGCAAACACACACACATACATGTTCTGTTGTTGCGTCGACAGCTGAGCGGCGTACATCTGAGCAGCGAGAGCGCTGCTCGCATTGTGAGGACATGATTTGTTTGATTGATTCATTGATTCATTGATTGATTGATCGATCGATCGATCGATTGATTGATTGATTGTTCGATTGTTCGATTGGTGTTTGCGTGTACCAGGGACGAGAGTTGGCGTTCGATTCAAAAATAAACAAATAAAATAAATAAAATTAATTTAGCATTATTATCCACTGTCAATTAGTTTAGCATTAAAAAATGATTAATATCTTTAGCATTAATATTCTCTTGTTCATAGTAGCTTGGTATATGTCCTGGCACTCTAAAAATATACATATGTTTTCCAGAAATGCAATACGAGTACATTTTAAATTTCATAACAATAAATGATTAAAACTAAAAATTTCAGCAATTTTGCTTCTTTCCATCATAAAATTATAATAATTTTTAATAATGTGCCAGAAATCAAATCCAGTTTTGTGATTAAGAAATGTGCAGTTTCAACTGTTTCTCTCTTATAAATACTACTTATAAGTATACCGCAATTGATTTCTGGGAAACGTGATTACCTCTCCCTAAAATCTCATATGAATCCAACAAGTACAGTGGACGTCCTTACACATTAGTGCAATCTAGTTCCAGGGTCGATTGTAGATGTGTGGATCTTCAGTGATTTTCAAATAAAAACTTAAATATTCGCAAAGAAACAAAAAGGGGCCGTTTACCCGGAACTACAAAACTAACAGTTCAATGCAATATTACTTTTGTAACGAGATCCTTGAATCTAATCTGAATCGTTTTATACTCATTATTTTCGATAATAGCATTTGTTTATACCACATATATCAGAGCTACTATGATAATTTGCCGCTTGGGAATCTGGCTAGTGAAATGCTACAACAACTACAATATATATTTTATTGCAGCTCTAAGGTTAAACTTTAAAATAGAAATTCCGGTGCAGAGAATGTAGGAGAAGTACGATATCTAATGGGGGCCTACGCATAAAAAGATTATTATCTGAAATCGACCACACATTCATTATTATCGGCCACTATTTCGCCTTAAAATTGAGCTGAGTTGGATTTGTTGAAGTTTTTCTGTTGATCGTATGAATAAATTATTATTTTGACACACCGAGCAATATTCAATATTTTTTATATCTAACGACATTTGTATGCAAAAATAAAAATAAATAAACTTTAATACTTTGAATTCATTTGGAGTGCAATGCTGTAAGGGCGTCCACCATATGAAGTTTATCTACAAAAAATTGGAATTGGATTTAAACTAATGGCAGTCTATCGCTAGCAGGTGTGAGTGTAAGAATATTCTGCTCGCTGAACTGGAATTCCTAGCTGGTATGTCTAATTAATTCTTAGTCTTCCAATGCAACTAGAATTGCAACTAAATTTCGTAAAACTAACTTACACACAACTCGCTATGCATTACTTCAAACTCACCTGCATATGGCACTCTGACTGTACGCGGGTCCCTCGGTAACGGACAAGGCCTGTCCCACCTGGGTCTGGGTGAGGCCCAGCGATAAGCGACGGAGCTTGAACGCTTTGGCGAACTCCTTGATCTCATCCAAATCGATGCCGTCGACCACATTCGTGGTGGCCTGATTGATGGTGGGCTCGTCTGTAAATGCGGCACATATACCGGGAAAGGGTAAAAGTTAACAATGCATAACACTAAGGCACATCACAACAGCAACAGCAACAGCAACAGCAGCAACAACAACGAGCAATGCTTAAGTGGTACTTAATTCCTAACTAGAAATGGCGACTAGCCAACAAATTAGTAAAACGTTTGCTGCTTGGCTCGCAGCTCGTTCGTCTGCCACTCGAGTAATGACTGTCAATGCGAAATGACAACATAAATTGTCGGAGTGTCGCAGCTTAATTACAGTTAATTGCGGTAATTGCAAAATATTATTAGAGGACGTAGCAGCGCCAGGTAAATTGATAAAACTCATTTTCAAGCCGGCAGACAGAGAGACACAGAGAGAAGAGGAGTGTGGGGAGAAGGGAGAAGGGAGAAGGGAAGGAAGAGCAGGTCTACTATACAAGCATATACATACTACTTGGATGAAGACCCTGTCGTTCGTTCTTCCTGTTATGTTTGTCTATTAAGTAAGCGCAAACTTATTGCTTTTATCTGCTTAATTTGTTAGCAGCTGTTGTTGTCAACGCGAGCAACAGCAACAACAACAACAACAGTGATAGCGACAGCGACAGCAAAGACAACGCCAAACTACTCGCCTAGAATTTTGATTTATTTATTAATGATATGCAACAATAACAACGCCAACAACAATGACGAGGGCAATACGCAATCCCAGCATTCACTTCACAACTGCCTCGACAGCCTCAGCAGCTCTGCAGCTCTGCAGCTTGAGCTGCCTCGACAGGCTTAGCGGTAATTAAGATGCGCACTGCCTTTGGAGCGTCTGCCATCGAGGACGCAGGAGACGACGACGCATCCTTGCAGCAACTTGAGCCATCGCGGCTTTTATTGTTGTTGTTGCTGTTTGCTGTTGCTGTTGTTGTTTGGCTGTTGTTGGGCGAGTGAAATATGTCATTAAATACGAAAACATCTTAAGTTTTTGTATGCATCAATTAGTAGTAATTAAGCTGCATATTGTCTGCAATTTGCATGCGGCACGAGCTCGAATTGCGGATATAAACAACCAGCTGTGTGGTTGAACGAGTGTACACAAGTTCGTGGTGATTGAGGAGGAGTGAGACGCACGCCATTAGGAGTAGGCTAGGTATTAGGGTTTAGCATATGCTTGAATCTTTGACTCTTATTCTTGCCTTTGTTACAATTTCCATGCAGCTAAAGCACCAAAATGGGTTACATGCGGTCGATTGCTTCAACGCATTGTACTACGAATTGATAACGAGCCATAAGCTAGAGAGAAACAAGTAATACTTTAACAAAAAAAAAAAAAAAAAACCGAACAAATTTATCATTTTAAGTGACATAATGCTTCGAGGATGATTCTGAAGTATCAGCATCCTGTTCAGGAATAGAATTGTCGGCTTTTTGGACGTAATGAGATAAGTTTAATGCACCTGAACATCTCTGTAAATATGGTTATTGCAAATTAACCAAGTTAATGCTCGAGTCAACCACCATAACCACGTCAATGCGAATTTAAGATTTACATATGTATATAGTTTTCGAGATGATAGATGAGATGATGAGATGCGATTACACGTCTTAAATAAAATAAAAAGAAATAAAAAAAAAAGTCAGTCGAAAGTTCTGAGGTAACAAACATTAAAAAAATATATCCATCGAATTGAGAACCTCCTACTTTTTTTGAAGTCAACTTAAAAAGGGGGGAAATCTTTGTCACATACAACCATAACTATTTGCAACATTTTCTTTGAGCTACTGTTTTCGAACACTGTAAAAGAAGGGCCAACTAGCACTTACTGGACCAAATGGTTAACGGTTTGATTTCTTCATAGTTTACAAATATGCTTTAAAAGTGCATTCCAAGGGAGTGTCTAGTAATAGAAAAAATGTCACTCCCCTTCAAAATTGGCACATTTTGTTTACATATTTTGCAAATTCAATTCAATTTCCCAGCTGCGGAATTAAGGTACTTCAATTACAAATTATTGTATTGATTCCGTACTTAACAATGGCAGTTCTGGGTACGCAAAAGTCACTTTTCCGTATTACAAATGGAAATGCATTTTCATTCCTCGGCTGTATGGTGTCAGGAAGAAGAGAAGGGCTGGACTTGCTTATCTCGTTGAGATGCAGGGAATATTGAACTACCATCGGTATCAAATTAATATAAAAAATAACCATTAACTAGTAATGGCACACAAATACCACAGATTCCTGTTTAAAAGGGTTTCGCCCATAAAAATGTGAAACAATGGAAGTACTTATCCAAAACAAAATGAAGTAATTATTGAAGAAAACCATTTGCTTACACGAATCCTCTATGAATGTTTGCCGGTTTTTTTAGCGGGTTTCTGGTCGAAAAAAAAAACAGCTACATATGTACACAATTAGACAGCATATTCAAAATTCAAACATCAATTTAAACCCAATTGGGTTGGGTGGCGAGCATACGAGTACACGAAATTCGAGTGGCAGGTGGAAACTCAATGGGAGTTGGTCGTTGGGCGAAATGTATAATTGGCGTTGCTAATGATTTGATGTGTGTGTATACTATATGGGTAGTAGGTGTGTTGAAGAGCTGCAGCAATACATTTCTCGATGCCCAACACTCGTAAGCAGCAGGGCGTATGAGTGATATGTGCGAGTAGATGCATGCCAGTATTTTGGGGCAACTTTTTCAACATTAATTAACAAAATTCGAGAGAAAACTTTCGTTCGGGGCTTAAATAAAAATAAAAACACAAGCAGTCTAACAAGTTCACTCTAGTTTATATAATTTCCAGAGCAGTGATTGCAGTGATGCTGGCGTTGGCGTGGCTGTGGGTGTGGGTGTGGGTGTGGCAGCCAAGCCAAGGGCTTGCATCTTGACATGTGAGCAAAAGTTTTGCTGCGCATTTACACAACTGCGACTTCAACGACTTTCAAGACGCAATTCATAATTGATGTAGCCACGCGTCTTGAGCGCATCAGCTAAGTCATCGGATTTTCAGCCTAGGGCAGAGCAGTGCAGGGCAGGGCAGGGCAGAGTTTCCGCCAAGTTCCCACATGTCGAGCCAAAGTGTTGGGCAAATTAGCAATGGCGTTGAAGTTGTCACGCCGACAAAGAAGACAGCGAACGCCTGTCAGCCCAATTTTGTCTAAGTTGATGTAATTAGCAGCAAGTTTGTGATATGGATAATAATAGCATATGCTTGATGGTGCCAATGAATGGCAATCTCGATCTATGCAATATAGTATACTGAATCATTGCATGACAATATGGATGGCATTCTTAAAAATTTTTGATGCAATTAATTCAAGTTTTCCAATTTTGTGGCATTAGGGTAAAAATTTCACTTTTTCTATCTAAACATACCTTACAACTCAGCCAATAGTCATGATTTATGGTAAAAAAAAACCAAAAAAATAAATAAAAATAAATATAATGAGTATTAAGTTTTTTTTTGCTCAAAAATGAACCTCAAGGTGTAATTTTGCCTTTTTCATTGAATACGGACAAAATTTATATATATCCTTAAAAAATTAGCAATGCGAAACCTTTCAGTTTACTTTTGAGCTTATAAGAAAACATGCTTAAAAAATATATATTCATTACACAAAAAAAAAATTTAAAAGAACTTCAGCTTTATTTTTTGATAAAAAAAAATCAAAGAATAGTTATTGTTTTTAAGTTTTATTTTGTTCCTCAAAAATATGGTTAAGTTGTAAAATATACCTCAGAGCTAATCAATATATTGTGAGAGAGTGCAAAACAATTTAAATGTTTGAATCATGGTGTTCGTATAATCCTCGCTTTCCAAAAGTTATATTATACTTACAAAATAACAAAATAATACGCTTTGGGTTTATTTGAAAGATTTTAAAGACATTTTAAAGTAAGTCTTCAGAATCTTATATTCAGGCAAAATAAATGAATAAATTCAAGACAAATTCGACATCTAATGATACTTCTGCTGCTTCTAGGTGTTGGTTAGTACACATATGAAATGAACATCGCAACGAAAATTGCCATGCAGCGATGTATCGAAAAACTTAACATCGATACATCGATTTTTCATAAAAATGTGTAATGTAAACAAGAGATGAAAGAAAACGACGAGCGTGATAAATTCTCCTATGTGTATTATATGCACCCGAAACTATTGTGCCCTTTGGTTACGGGGTGTACAAAGAAGCTAGGAGCGTATCTTTGCATTAATTTCAAAATGTATACATATTCAAAAATATGTGTTATATTAATAAGTAATATTAATAATATTGAATATTTAAAATGCACAATGCTAAAGAACTGATAAGACACCATTCCAAAGTAAGGTGGTATTCCCAACATCATTAACATCATGTTAATTCCCGTTAGTTTTAACAAGGCACGCTTTTTAAATTTCAGTCAGTCTTCAGCCTTGATGGTTCCGGCGTGATTCGAACCAAAACCCTACTAATAAGCAAACATTGTGGGATTCCTGCTAGCTCGTTAAGGATATGCTAGGATCCGAATTTACGATTGAAATGGGAATAACAACTTGCTCTGGCATGGTTTTTAGCAGTTCTTTAGCACTTTTTTTTGAAACAAGCCATATCACAGTTTTATAACTTTTGTGTATTTGCTGGGATTTCTTTGCTTAGGAATGTCCGTAACATCGACAATTTTATAAACATCGATCGCAACATCGAGTTAAAATCGAAAACAATCGCTTACGTTAAAATCGATACATCGATGTATCGATGCATATTTACATCCTAAAGTTATTTTCATTCTGTGCAGTTTCTAATACAAGCAATCCTACATATATCTTTAAAACCTGACTTAAAGTATGACTTAAGTGTTGTTTTTGGATCTGAAGCTTTTGTGAAGAGCCATCTTCTGGTATACAAGTATTTGGGTTCAAGTGGGGTCTTTGGTAGGCTCTTTTATGCTGGGTTTAAAGCTACACTAACTTAGCCACTAAATGCATCTACTATGTATTGAAAAGAGGCGATCTTTACTCACTCGGGGAGTCCATAAGCAGGTCGTTGTCGTTGTCATTGCCATCAGGTGACAGATGCGGTGGTTCGCTGCGGGACGAGGGGCTCAGCTTAAGCGGGTGCATGAGGGAAGCGCTCGACGTGGATGGCCCGGGCATGGGTGAATCCCCTCGTGGCGAGGCCGAGGCAGGTCGTGTGGCCGTTGCTGTGGGTGGGCCCAGTGATTTTGTGATGGTCAGCTCGCCATTGCTAGCATTGAGCCTGAAAATGAAAAATAGAAATGCATGGAGATTAAGATTTGTGAGAGAGAAGTGCTTGTATGTGCCACTCACCTGCTGATGCTGCTAAGTACGTTGGCCGTGGAAGCTGCCGTGCAGGTTGTGGCTGTGGCAGTGGCACAGCTCGAGCTTGTGCTGCCACCCACAATTGGTCCATTGCCTAGATAGTCCCGCTCCAGACGCGGCGAGTTGCCCATGTTGAGTGCATGACCCGCAGGCGAGTGAGCCGAGCGAAATAGCGGGGATGAGTAGCCTCTTTCGTTGCTGCCGCTGCCGCCACCGCTGCTGCTGCCACTGCTGCCGGCAACACCAGCATTAGCTGCGGCGGAGCTTCCAAGCGAAGATGTTGTGGGTGTTAAGCGACCACCACTGGAGCCCACTCCACGCTCATGTGACAGCCCATGGTGATGGTGGTGCAGCAGTGAGCTTTCCCGACTTCCACTCGTCCCGACGCTGGAAGCCGATGATGCCACAGCTGCTGTAGCTGAGCCGCGTATAGCCGTCGCTGTAGGTGTTTGTGCCCGACGCTCCTGCCGCTCCAGTCGATCGTGGTGCTGGCTGAGATTGATGCCAGAGCTGGCAGAGCTGCCGCTAGCCCTGTTCGGACTGTGCTTCGGTTCACGTGTCAGGCTGCTGCTTGGAGACACTGCTGCACTGCGCAGATTGTGGGCGAAGTGATGCCGCGCAAGTGCCGCCGTTGGAGCCGGTGGCGAGGAGCTGGCACTTAGCTCCAGCGGCTTCATCTCCAGCTTGGGCGAGGTCAGCTCGTCCGTGTGCCGCAAGCTTATTTGCGGATGCGCCGACGGCACGGCTGGCCCCAGCGAGGGTGGTGGCGGCGGCGGTGGTGCATGCAAGTGATGGAAATGGGTTTGGGTCTCCTGCTTGATGTGCAGCTGCTGTTGCAGCAGAAAGGCAGCAGCCGCCGGCTTGCTACTGACCGCTGCAGCTGCAGCAGCTGCTGTGGGCGAATTGGCCGGCGAGGTGCGTTCTGCAGAACGTCTCAGGTCCGTCGCATGGGCATGCGGATGGGCATGGGCAGGCAGATGCGGCAGGTGACCGGCAGCCGCTGCCGCAGCTGCTGCCAGTTGTTGTTGCTGCTGCTCGCGCTGTTGCTGATGATGGTTGGCTGCAGCGGCGGCAAACAGCTCCGGGTGGAGCGCCGTCAGTAGCTGCTGAACGCCTGTTGAGAACAGATTAGGCTTCAATAAATTCGTCGGTGTTTGTGCCAGTTGGGGCAGCGCGGGCGCGTGCTGCAGTGCGGCCAAGGGAGGCGCCAGAAGCTCACGCTGATGCTGCTGCTGCTGCTGCTGCTGTTGTTGTTGTTGATGTTGTTGCTGCTGCTGCTGCTGGTGCTCGCGCTGTTGCTGCTGGAAACTAGCATAGGCGCCGAATGCGTTCGGCAGAAACTGTTCACTGGTGGGAATTTGCGGACTCACAGGTATGGTCAGAATTGTTTGCACGGCAATTCCTGCAGAGGTATCAAGGTAAAGAAAAATTTAATTAAATATTTTATGCACTCGCATGAATGCATGTGAAGACGAAACAGCTATATGTTTAAGCCACTCCAAACATTTCCGTGTCTAAGCAAATCATTTTTCACTTATACGAGTAGTTATACTTGGACTACAAACATACAAATACAATAAATAAATAAATAAAAAAGTTAAGTAAAAATAAAAATCGTGTTCTTCTAAAGGTTTTATCTTCTCCCGTTCCCGCGGCCCTTCTAGTGAATCTGCAAATGGGGTACTGCTCTATGGTTCATAAAATCTTCTAACCCCAAAAGGGTTCATTGCTCGACTACTGTTCCATTAGGGCTTAGATATGCGACAATATTGGTTGTTTTTTTCGATAGTCCTAAACTGGACGTGGCGCTAATGTGAATCTAGTGTTGATTCAAAAATCATGTATCACATATTCCTCTTCTTCTTACTCTGATCAGAAGTAAATAAAAGTGTTTGCTTCTTCCATTCCATTAAACATTTTAAATATAATTGGCGTAAGTTATTGACAACATTTTTGTGAAAGTCTGTTTAAATATAAAATTTGAATTTAAAACTTAAGCTGATTAGAATTATCAGAGGGTCTGCAATTGTGCAGCATAAGTCGCTGAAGCTTATCATAATACTGGTATGTATAAAGGAAATTGAAATTTGTAGCCCAACTTGCCTAATCTTTCTAGCTTTCAGCGCAGTTCAAAGGCACGCTACAGTTTTCCCCTAATAACCACTAAACGCCAAGCCAAGTCAAGCCAAGTCAACTATGTTATTGATACTTGTGCGCACCCACACAGACACACACACACACACACACACACGTGCACTAATCCTTTTCGTACTCACCTTGGGCCGTGGGTATGAGCAGCTGGGCTCCCTGCACACCCTGCACCAATTGGCCGGAGGCCAAAATCAGCTGCGGCATTTGCGCGCTGGCTGGCGGGGCTTGCAACGCTGGTGGCGGCGATGAAGATGCGGTCGCTGCCGCTAACACATTGGCCAGCGTCGTCGCATTTAGGGCATGTGGTGAACTGCTGCTGGGATTATCCTGCGGCTGATGCTGTTGGTGCTGTTGGTGCTGCTGGTGCTGCTGACTGCCGCTTCCGCCACTGCCCGTGTTGCTGCCAGTGTTCGACTTTGATGTCTTCTTGCTGCCGTTGTGGCAGCTGTTGGTGGGCGAGCAGTTGCCCGTTGCCGCCGCCGTCGCCGCTGCCACAGCTGCTGATGTTGTCGTTGGCACACTGCCTCCTCCAGCGCCAGCGACAGCGGCAGCAGCAGCGGCAGCAACCTCTGC
Source organism: Scaptodrosophila lebanonensis (assembly GCF_003285725.1). NCBI lineage: Eukaryota > Metazoa > Arthropoda > Insecta > Diptera > Drosophilidae > Scaptodrosophila > Scaptodrosophila lebanonensis. The sequence goes on from NW_022060529.1 coordinate 1,586,800, forward strand.
GCCAACGCTGAGATTCAGTGGCGAGTTGAACACGGAGGCGGCGCTGATGCCGGCGGCTAAGCCCTGAAGACTTGCCAATGCGGCGGCTGTGGCAGCGCTTTGGGTGTGCGAGTGGGCATGTTGATGCTGCTGTTGGTGATGATGATGTTGCTGTTGCTGTTGTTGCTGCTGTTGATGTTGATGTTGCTGCTGCTGCTGCTGTTGTTTTTGTTGCAGGGTAGCTAAATTTTGTAATTTTTGCAAATTTATCATGTCTTGCACTGCGGAGGAGACAGACAAAAGGGTCGAGACAAAATGTTGCCATTAGTTGTGGACAATGAGCAGGCATCCAAAAATTAGTTGGTAGGTATGGTATGTGATGTACGTGTACTCGTACAATACAAGGAGTGTAGTACGTGTAGAGCAGCCCTACAAGCATCGCACACTAATTGCTTGCATACTTCTGGATTGATGCAGCGTTTGTGTGAGTCAGTCTGTACGAGTACTCGTGTGTACATGCTAATGGCGCTCAGACAGCCAAACATACAACAAATTGCATTTATTTCATATTGATTATAAGTAGCAAAGAAAAAATAATGTCTAGATCTGTTTATAGGATTTATAGGAATTCGCTCCAAATTGATGAAATTGCCTATAAATTAAATATTTCAAAAAAGCAATGCATTTTGAAAGGCTTTAAATGGATTTGGACAGTTTCTATATGTTACATCACTTGATTTTTACACCCATCCATCGTCTGTTCGACCGTCTGTTCGTCCGTCTGTTCGTCCGTCTGTTCGTCCGTCTGTTCGTCCGTCTGTTCAACCGTCTGTACGTTTGTATCAGCTCTTGAACCATAACAGCTAGGAATAGCAAGCTCGCTATGCTATCTATGCGCAGATCAAGATTATTACAATCCATTGATATTGTCATTATTGTATAGAGCTGCCATAGAAAATATCTTATCCACGACATCTTTGCTTATTAAGATATCGTAAACAGTTAGTTTCTATGGGGCCTGATTTTTTTGATAATCAGTTGACGATCATCGATCATAGAGTTGCTATTGGAGTGATTGGCCAAACATGGTTAAATTTAAATGTTCTATTCGTCATAATTTATTCGGCTGTTTGAACGCAATTGTAATAGTTATCTGTTTGAGATTTGGTTTCGATATGTACTCACTAGTTCCATTCAAGTGTGCTGCAAACGCCTTGGCCTGTGCCTGCTCTTCGCGCATGCGCAATGCCACAGATCCATGTGCTGCTAGTGTCGCCGCGTCCTCCTCATCCTCATCCTCGCCATCGATTTGCATGTGCACAGGCGAAATCTGACCACCCAGTGGAGTGCCACGTTGATTGCTAAGAGCTGCTGCCTTAGCAGCTAAATTCTTATAGAATTCCAGCTCCTTCACATGATCCTTGCTGTCGTACGGCGAATGGGCAGGCGATAGCAGTACATGTGGTTCCAAAGGGGGATCCAGATCATCGTCGTTGTTGTTGTTGATAGAGATATTGTTGTGGTGCTGGTGAAGATGTTGCTGACTGCCATTGCTGCTTGGCGAGTGTATTTTGTGACAGGCGATCTCTTTTTCATAGTCCTGCAATATTGAACATAAATTTGTATTTGTTAGTCCAATGTATAGCACTAAATAAAGAGGCAGAGGTATAGGAGCAAGTAAAGATCAACTTCATTTGAGCAACCGCCGTGATGTGCGTTCAGTATAATTAAGACATTTTAGCATCTGATTATACTAAATTAAATTTAATAGTTAAAATAGTTTATTATTAAATTTGGCAAAAAGATTAAATGGAGAGCAAACAATTATAGAAATGAAGATTGGCCGAACTGTTTTTCAGACTGGAGCTCTTAGTTTCAAACACAATTGCTCTGTCGTTTAAAAACTAATACAAGATTAAGAATTTAACTGAAAATAAAACTGCAATGCAACGACCATAAGTGATGATGAAGCCCCTCTAAACAGAATGGCTTCATATTTATAATTGAAAATAATAAGCTAGAATAAAAATAGTAAAATACTCCTAACGTTGCGCCCACTCCAGCAGTGTGGCATAAATGGGAACGTAGAAGGTACGTAACTTGTCAATGTATATTAAATTATATTTTGCACATTTTGTAATTGTATAATACTCGTATGATGCCACATTGTCAGTTTTTTTGTTCGCTGCCCGTATTCAGCACAGGGCTAATGATGTTGCGAGCACTTTGAGGCCCATACTACTGCATGCTGATTGGATTATGACTCGCATTCATGGAACGTCATACAAACATATATTACATTTCATTTTGTCAATTGAAAATTGTATTAAGCACTGCCCATTTTTGCCATTTTTACATAACAATAAATGCGAATGCGAGTCCATGGCTATGCGTTATTAAGTTAATTTAATTTTTGTTGTAATTGTCATCGCACTTTTATTGTTCAAAATAAATACGGGTGCTCGTATGTGTGTGTTTGTATGAAGACGTGCTTTGAGCCGCTTGTTTGGCGATTTATGCAAATTTAATTGGTTGCAATTAAATGAGTGTGACAGGAGTGTGCCTATTGTAGTGGCTGGGCTTACATAAATCAGTTCTGTTTCAACAGGGCTTAAGGTGTAATTATATCATCAGATCAGTGAACGAACTTCTATCCTAAATAGTTAGTAGCGTAAATTGTAAAAATTATGATTATTATTAACAAACCACGAACTTATTTAAAGACTTGCTTGGTTGCGAATAAAGGGGATTATAATATAAAAAATGAGTTTCTTTCCGAGTGAATTTAAATTTTTATTATTCCGTTCTTATTCTTAGATCGCTATGTTCAATTAGTTATTACTAATTAGCTGCTTAAGTTAATGATCCACATATTTTGTAACCATTAAATAAACTCAACCATGTACATTTTTTCTACAAAATATTTAAGTATTGCTTATTTAAGGGATTCTCGTCGTTTGCAGTCATTAGAAAAAAGCGAAAAAGAAGCAGCAAATACATATTTATAAGCGTTCGGTAGAAAAAATGTGCAAAAAGGTAAACCAATATAATTATTGGCAATTAATGCTGGCAACGGCCACCAACAACCGACGACAGACGACAGACGACTGAGGAACTGAGGAACGCCAGTACGAAGACAGGAACACATTAATGCCTGGGCGGAGCTGCTTATGCGCTGCCTTGGCGAGGTAGCCCCCATTAGTGCGGGTTGTCGCCGACATCGTCGCTGTCGCGTCCGTAGCCAGGGCTTCAATTAAATTTTATTTGCATAGGAAATTAACATAATTGTAGTGCAAAATACCCACCCAAAAAATAAAAATAAAACGGAGAAAGACCGAAGGAAAGCAACGGGAAAGCAATAAAAAAATAAGCAAGCCATTGGGAAAAAGTGTTAAATGCTGGGGACAGAAAACAAATATAAATAAATATAAGTGTTTGTAGGTGTTGCAAGTGCGGTAATTAAATGGTCATCCGTGTTCCCTCTTTTTTTAAACCGACTAATTTAAATTGTTCCCAGCAAGCAATCGAGAGTTTTATGCCACACCATTATCATTTAATTAAACTAGAAAATGATGTGTTCAGTATTTCAGCAAGTCTTGCAGTTGATTAATTTTTTAGAAAAAATCGTTTTTCAGTTGTAAAACAGTTTACAGATTTTAAACATTACTTATATACTTTTATATGATATTTACATCTATTCCGCGGTGTTATCTTAAATAACTTTTTTTTCGGCGCATAAAGTTTCTGGTTTAATACCGTGTTTTAGTTAATTAGTCAAGTTAGTCAATTATTATAGGTTTATTTAATTTCTAGTAAAGTTTTTCAAACCAACTCATTCCGCGAAATGCATTTAAAAATACAATAGATAGATTTGTGGGCATTCCCGTTACGTTGTGCGCCAATAAGTATGCTACGTCATCGTTATTTTTGCTCGAGCAAATAATTAAGGGCGTGATAAATTGCATTGTATCGTGTGAAAACTACATTAAAAATTGACATTTATTGGCGCCGTCAAAGCTGCAATAAAAAGAAGAACTACGTACTTAAGCAACAGCACCACCAGCCAGAAGCAAATTCATTAAAAAATTCTAGCAGGAAAAAATGGAATAGCGCTGTGTGTGTTCGTGTGTTTGTGTGTTTGTTGGGGTCCATAGTCTAGTAGTTGCTGGTAGTAAAAAGCACGTTAATGCCATTGAACAGCAAATCGAACTAAATTTATGACACAAGCGGCGAACGAGGTAGCAGAAAAAAAAGTGAATGTCCTGCATGTGTCCTTTATGCACACACACACACTCGCAGCACTGCAACAAACAGACGGTCAACGTTGACAGCGACACTATGGCTTACTTGTATGTGTGCGTGTGTATGTGTGGGCGAGTGGGCGAGTGGGCGCTCATTGATGTGCAATGAATTAACTTTTCAACATATTTACACACGCTCAATTGAACGGGCAGGCGGATAGTGTGCCACATAGTGAGGCGGGAGCAGCCCGCAGGCACATAAGTTGAAGGAAAAATATACATATAGCACATTCCCATAATGAGGCGGCGAGTACGGCAGAGCTTTTGTTTTCAGCTGCTCGCAAATAAGCGGAAATTAAAAACCTGATTTAACATTAACGTACGGCGTGCCCAGCGGGAGGGGATAGTTGGAGGGATGTTACAGATATATTAAGTGTGTTAGTCAAATTACTGTGCTCAGCACAGGAGCTATTATTATTAGTGGAGTGCTGTTTTGTGCCCCAACTTGTGAAGACAGACACAGATATAAGGTAAGGAGATATAAGGTAAGGAGTTTCTAATGAAGACTAAGGTTGGAAAGCCGTACAAGAGATGCACTGCTTCACCGTGCTCCTGAAGGTAGTTTGCTATTTTTGCTGGGTAGATTCTTAAGACTTTTTAGCTACCGTTTTACCTTCTTTTTAAACTTCCAATAATTTCACTAAGCTTCTGTGCTGCCATACCCGCCCATAAAGGATTTCATTAACAGGTATTTCAAAGTAAAATTCAGCAGATCATCACTTCGCTGGTGGGCACTAGCTTACCGAATAGCTTTTCCACTGACCATTGGAGCAGACCTCTATGACGTCAACCAAACTCGAATGACCCGTCTGCATACCAATGTAGCCTTCTATGATCGATCTGGGACTAAGTTGATGCTACAACGCCTAGCTTTAGCCTCCCCCATCTGCCGTTTTTGTCCGATTTAACATTGGATGTTCACAGATATGCAGAGTCCGCATATTTGTGACCGATGCCCGAGGTCTCCTGTCGATCGGGGTAATTTGTGGGAGTGCTCTTCTGCTTCAACACAAAATGTAACTGGTGAGCTTATGGCAATGGCAACAGACAACTTCATGCCACAACGACAAGACAACAACAAGAATCAAACATATAGCGATAGCAACAACAACACCAACATTTCATGTCCACTCGAGTCCAGTCGAAAACTTTTACTTTTACGTTTTTATTTTGCACGTGAGGAAAAATAAAAAAGGAGCAAAAAATAGAAAATGAATTGAATTGAATTATTGCAAAAAACAAATGCGAGCAGAGACAAATGGCAGTGGAGATGGGGCAGGGGGGCGGGGAAGGGGGAGGGGGAGGGGCAACAGTGGCGAGCACTTGACAGCCTCGTGATAAGCAAAATGCCCCGGCATATAAAATGAAATGCTGTGGCGGCGTCGAACTTTTGTTCCCTTTGCTTATCCGTCTCTCTTCTTATTATACAGCGTTTGCTGGCATTCGTTTTATTTTTTTAATGCCTGCTTTTGGGCGCGACACGAAATTATAATTCACACTCACACATGTGACCACCCGAATGGGGGCGGGTGGCTGCTCAAATTGCTGGCCATTTGCATGGACGACCGACCGTCGGTCGGTCGGTCGGTCGGTCGGTCGATGGTCTGCTGTTGAAAATGCAATTGCCAAAAAGTAGCCAACAAAAAATAACGCGGCAAAGTGAAAAGCAAGAAAAGCAAAATGCGTTCAGGCTGCCGAACGTCGCCTGTTTGCTTTAATTGCAAATGGCATTTTTGGGTGCGCGTTACAAGCGTCCACTCCACAGCACTCCGCCCACCCTCTCCCCCTCCCCTACCCAATGCTTTTCACACTGCACTCCCTTACCACCCCAGTGAGCTGCTTCCCACACGACGCATTGAGGCAGCCCATAAATTGTCGAAAAATATTTGACTTGTTCTATTTTTGGCTGCGGCAGCAATATGCTTTTTTGTCAGTGTGTGAGAGTTGGATGTGTGTGTGTGTGTGTCTGTGTGTGTATGTGCGATTGTACCTGCATCCATAACCAACGCTCGATTTTCACTCGCCTCGCCTTTGTCCATGTGTATGCAAACATTTTTGGTAGCTGCCGCCGTTCCCTGCACTTTTCCATACATATTTAATGTTTTGTTTAATGCAAATGTACATAATTTTAACAGAGTGTGTATGTGTGTGTATATATAGGTATGCTTGTGTGTGGTATACTATATGTGTGTAGTTGCAGTTGCATAGCAAAGCATTTCTTTTATTTTTCTTTGCCTGTTAAGTCGCAGAGATGTGAAAATATTTTTCAATTAATATTTATGTTGCTTTATATGCCCGAATTGTTAATGCCCAAGCATGTCTGTATATACGAGTATGTACGTATTTCTATAGATATACTCATACATATGCGTTTCCATATGCGTATTTGCATTGTTATTGGCATCTGCTGGGCTTTGGGGCGTGGCTTTGTTCTGTACTTCTGTTCATTACGACATTCGGGCATTAGACAATTGATTCGATCTTTGCTTTTGGGTTCAGTGACTGTTCTGCGAAATGAATGCCAAATAGAATGTTTGTTTGTGGAAAGTGTGTGAGTATCCAAGAAAAAGGACCTAGTAAAGTTTTAAATTCTTTGTGTAATGTTAAAAGAATTGAATTTCAAAATCTATCGTGAAGGTATTAATCAGTAAATTGATGGAATTATTAACGATCCTAAACATGTTCTTAATAAAGCCGAAGAGTCGAAAAAGGTTTAATCCATCCCACTCAACCAGAGTTTTAAATTAATTTTCTGTCCATTTAAAAAGTAAAGAAAGTCGTCTGTTTGTTTAAAATGTACACTTTTTGGCTTATATTTGCTTTGGTTGAGCTTAAAATTTTGTTATCTATATTTCTTCAAGATCAATGCACTCCACAACTTTAATTTGCAGGCGAGCTTTCTAATGCTGCAGCCGCTAAGAATTTATTTTTTATTAAAAATAATTATTCATGTGATATATTCGATAACTCCTCTAAATAATTGAAAGTGGAAAAACCAACAATTTTTTTAGCGTTGTGAAAGAAACCTACATTTTTAAATATTTTGTTCCCATAAAATTCATGTTTTACAGCAACTCGTAATATCTCCAATCTCCAAATGAGGTGTGTGAGTAAAAGTTTGGTGTTGGCATTCGACTTGGAATCTGTTGGTAACAACAGAATTCGCAATTATCGCCCTGTGACAAACTTCTATGCATCGAGCCAAAAAACCAAAACAAACAAAAAAAGTAGGAAGGGATAAGAACAGCAAACTCGATCGGCGACATCGAAGCGATTTCTTGCACAATTTCCTCGGCAAACAGTGTCAATAAAAATTTAAGCTTCACTTGCAGCCAAACGAAATACAACTGCAAGCCTTCGCATCCCCGCATCCTCCTCACCATGCAGTGTCCACGAAAAACGAGGCAGCAAGCTGCAGACATTGCAATTTCCATGACCATTTGCCATACTCGTATGTGGCAAGAATGGGAATGGGGTGGTCAATGGGCAATGGGCAATGGACAGTGTATAGCAGCGGGCAGGGTTACTTTATTGAAGCATGTATGTACGTGTAGGTACATACATACATATATAGTATAGTAGTATATGGATATAGGCATATAGTCGAGGCAGCAGCAACTTCAGCCACGCAGCTGACACTCGCATGGCGAATGCCGAAATAAAAACAAAACAGCGCGTAAAAAACGGTAAAAAGAGAACAAAACAAACGACAACAGCGAAGCACAAAAACCAAAACAAAAATGTGTAAAAAATAATGGACTAAAAGAAGGTAGGTAGGAGAGAGCGCAGAAAAAAATGGAAAATGGAACAAAACAGCGACAGCAACAGGAGGCTTTGCCGGTTAAGAGGCTGGTGGGAGGAGGAGCTGGGGAGGGGGGACATCATCAGCAACGACATCAATGGGCGCGCCACTCAATCAACCCCCACAGGCCAGGGGCTACAAGTGGTGTGGGGCTCTGGCTCTGGCTGTGGCTGTGGCTGTGGACGCGGATGTGGATGGCGATTGAGGCTGTGTGAATGGGCCTTTTGGGTGGCGGGCCCGTTCAACTGTGCGCTTGACAACAATGAAGGCCAAGCATTGTCCAGCGCGCCCTCACGCCCCCACCCTCTCGGCTGCCTGTTTGGCTTTGCTTGTCCACTGTGCTTCTTCTTTTTTTATAGCTTGCGTCCCAGTTTTTTTCGACGATTTTTGCCGCGCACGTCTCTCTTTCTTTTCTTTTTTGTCATGCCGTGCTTCATTTAATTTTCTTTTTCTTTCCTCCTTCATTCGCCCGCACTCTGTTGCGCTCATTTTTCATTTCGCATTTTTCCCCATTGGCCTCTGCGCCTGTTTGCTTGCTACAGCTTTCTGACTGCTTGGTGGCTGGTCAGCCGCAGTTATTCTTGGAACTGCTCATGGGGCACTGGTCAGTGGCTTGTCAATTGTTGCTGCCGCTGCCGCTGCTGCTGTTGCTGTTGGTGCTACTGCTGCTTCTACTGCTGCTGCTTAAATACAAATAAATAAATGCAATTTATAAAAATAAAAACACTCGTCACTGGTCCCCACGTACAGGCACCCTCTGCTCCAGCCCTTGTACCTTATTGCATACACACCTATCCAAAAGAATACAAAATAAAAATAATGCAAATTTGTTGGACTGGGCAACGCCCTTCGTGGGCTGATCCGCCCAACTCCTTTGCACATTCGGCACTTTTGCTTGCTTTTCACTTTTGGCGGCACATTCGAAAATAAAAGTAAAAGTTCTGTTCGGCTCCTTCCCACTTTCCCTCCTTTCCACTTCCCACTCGTTTCGTCCAGTGGTCAGTTTCGCATTCACTGCCTGCGCTTATCTGAACGCCCTGTTAATGTTTCTGTTTCTGCTGCTGCCTCTGCTTCTGTTTCAGCTCCAACATCGACTCTTTTTTTTTTCTTTTATTTTCCATGTCTGGGCATCGTTTTATATGCAGAACTCAGATATATGGCATTTATTGCTCTGAAGTTTTGCCTCAAGCTAAGACACGGGTGTGGAGCCCGCTGCTCATTTGGCAAATTTTATAAATTGAAATTCTTTGCGGCTTGTTCGTCGAAAAAATAGTATTACATTGGATTGCCGAGCTGTCTCTCATCTTAATAAATCCAAAGAAATTAGCAGAGCGCCAACAACAACAAAAAATTGTTTATACCGCGCGGAAAAGTTCTTACTTAATACCATATAATCTACTCATCAATCAAATCTTACAAATATGTAGATATTTAATGCTGTATTCACTGTTTTATTTTAAAAAGAGATATCAGCGTCAATTCTATGATTTTTTATACTAGAAGAGCCTATCCTGCTCGCAATGTTTTGTTATATAATCAAAATTAAATTAATGTGTCTGTGTAACATGTAATAATAAGTGGAAATCTATTTTGCGTTTATTGCTGACCATCTTTTTTATTTTCACATAATATCAATAAAATAGTTCGACATATCGAACACCTTTTCCCCTTGAACAGCAACAAACGAGTTCTTCGCACACTGAAAATCATTTTAGTTCGACGGATTTCTCTTAGGCTATGATTTCCAACAGAGTATTAAGCTTTGGAAATGAAGTGAAAAGTGTATTACCAGAAATTCTTTAATTTTAAAAGTTCCGCAAAGTAAATGTTTATTAATCGTTAGCAAAACTTTACTACAAGTATTTGACTTCGCGATCCTTATTCTGAAATTTAATCCTTGGCCTTTTGATAGGTAGCCGATTGCTGGTAAATCCTTCAAAATCCTACTCCTACTTCCTCACTTTGTACGTCCATTCTGACCTGCCCACCTGTCTTTATTGTTACTCTTGCACCTCTCCTCACACTTCGTTGTGCGCTGTCCACACATGCACACATTCTCACAAACACTAACACACACACACACACACTAACACACACATCAATGACAGCTTCTGCTCGGTTTCAACAACACTTTTGCCTTTTACACGGTGTTTTTGTTGTTGTTGTTGTTGCTTTTCTTTCTTTTTGGACAATTTCTCGATTGCAATTTTTGTTTACTTTTTAGCGTTTGGCTTTCCTCGTTTCCAGTTCCGTATGAGTGCGTTGGACTTTCGGCATTGTTATTGTTGTTGTTGTTGTTCTTGTCAAATGATTCCTTTTAGCTCCCTTTTGTTGCCTCCTGCGTCAACTCCATAGCCACCGTTATTTTTATTTTAGGCGGTCGTTGAGAGAACAAGCCAGCTTTGCTTGCTATGTCGAGTTTTTTCCTGCACACGCGCATATATATATAAGCGTGTATCACATATAGGGTGTACATATATATATATGTGTGTGTGTGTGTACCTACGCTTTGCTACATTTCTCATTCGCTGGCCGTGCGTCGAGTTTATCAAGAAAACGAAAAAGTAACATTTGTGCGGCAGCTGCTGATTGGTTGCCCCGTCGAACCATCGCCGAGGCTACAGCCATCCTGCGCCTCTCGGCACGAGACAACGAAAACAACAATAATACTCTACATTTTTGTTTTAGCATATCCTCAACACACCCGTTTTATTGTCCTGTTGGGAGGCGAGGGGGATTTGGTAGGCAGGTGTTGGTATCGCTGTCGCTGTTGGTAGGCAATACGCTCCTCAGCATCGCTTTAGTCCTGTGTATGTCTGGTATATAGTATGTGTCGCAGTCAGGATATGCGAGACTGCGGCGCAAAGATAAGAACTCGCTGAAATTTCTGCGTAGGTGCCAAACAAATTCAGATAAGAAATTCGAGATGGATTTAACGGTTTTTTAAAACCATTCATTCTGGCAAGATACTTGACCAATGTAATAACTTGAGAGCGTCTTAAAAATATACGTCTACTCGTATAGTCTGATTCTGAATTTACAAGCAACATTTAAACCATATATAGAGTGTCCCTTTATAAATTATTTACTATTTATTTACAAGAAGGCATGGCAGAAAGTATATGCATATATTGATGATTAGATGAGGAATGCACAACTCTAACATTCCATTCTTATATGTTCTGTATTTTTATAAAATCAATGTAGATTATGATTATGAATTAAGTGCTTATATTTAAATGAATTAAATGCTTAAACAGATTTGGTGGCCATGCGATGAATGCCGGTGGTTTTATATTAATACTGTTATTCCTTCCACTAGTCAAACTAAAAGGATTATACGATTACTTAAATAAAGTAACACAATTAAGAAGTGGAACTATTTCAATTTTAAAATTGTTTTACATTTTCCTTAAACAGAACTTTTATTTCAAAGTGAAAGGATAACAGCACAACACTTTGGTAAAGCCATGAACTGTGCTTCTTCTCTTTTGTATAAAATCAACGGATTTTTGTAAAATTAATAATAAATTTTTTGAAAATAATTGGTACACATAACCAGAAGTTTGTACACATATATTTGTAAAGTTTTTTTAGATGGTAAAAGAAGTGGTAATAAAGAATACAAATACCAGAACTTATAAAAGCTTTTAAAGAGTTTCAACTATGAGAACTTGTACGTGATATCTCCATACTTGTATATCTTTATAACTAACTGAGAATGAAGGAAGATATCAAGCGGTCTGGTAACGAAAGTATGCCAATTGAAGTGTAAGCCCAACTGCTCCGTTCAACTAAAATATTATACGAGTACACAGGCCACCGTTGAGTCGTGAAATGTAATTACTTTGCATTGCATATTTTCAGCATGTCTCATGCTGCTTGAGCATGTTACACCTTGTGCTCCCCTAACCGTTCATTCTAGTGCTACAACACTTGAAAATTAATATTCCTATTTTTCAATTACAACTGACACTTGTCTATGGCCCGTCCCAACTGAAGCAGCCCGTTCTGCCCGGCACAGAGCCTACTGACATGAGTTGCAATTGTTGGACACCACAGTCGGCGTTGGTGGCTGGCGATGGCGGCTTCGGCATCAGGGGGAGAGTGGGGCACTGAGTCGGCCATGGCACACACCCAATGTGTAAAATGTCATTACCGCTGACATAAATGAATAGCTGCATTCATTGCATTTGGCACTGGCGGTGGGGGACATGATTACCATTAACCGGGAAGCTCAAAGGTGCTTTCCACCTTCGAGTTCGAATGCTCACAGTTTGTTGAAATTCCACATTAGAGTTAATTAAAAGTACCGAGTAAATAAGTTTCGTTTTGTCTTCAAATAAATAAAGTCGGGCAATTGCCTTACTTTGAATATCCTAGCAGGATACGTGCATGTTGTATTAAATCGATTGTGATTCCCATTGCCTTTATTAGAAGGTAAGTCTTTATTAGAAGCTAAGAAGGTGCGCTTATCCCTCACTGTTAATAATTTCTTTCAACATTTTAAACACAGTGGCTGCTTAATAATCACCTATATACGAGTATATGCATATTATACACCATAAAAAGTTCTACACATTCTTATACCCTGTGCTCGTGGGGTGAAAAGGTTATATTAGGTTTGTACAGAGTTTTTACCAGGAATCGCCTCCGACCCCATAATGTGTATATATTCTGAATCAGCATGAGGAGGGAGTCCGTCCGTCTGTATGAACGCCTGCATTTCGAAAACGACTGAGCTCACATTGACCAAACTGGTGAGTAGACTCCCCCTGCCACTAGGCAACATGAGATTACTTTACTTTTTGGATTTCCCCTCTCACTCCCCTTACAGCAGAATTTTGTCAATACTGTGCATAATTTTAAAGCCACATAAACAAAACTTGCACACGTAATTAATAAATAATACTATGCTTTTGTTTTTAGTTCAAATTGGTAAATTTTCAGAAAAGTTATTAGTGAAACAATTTCACTACAGCACTACTTGTATGACCACAAACTGCAGGAGGGTGTTCGCTCTTCTTCTTATTCTTTTTGCTTCTGCTATGGGCGCATTCAAATCAAAGCCGGAAGTTAGTTTGGGGCTTGCATTCTCTCATTTTTAAACTTGTAAAGTCTATAATAAATATCTGAAACTCTGTTCGCGGAATTAAGAAAAGTTGACTGTATTGTGAAATTATTGGGAATTGTTGAAACTAAAATTAAAATTGTGGATACCAGGCATTTTTCGTTTCCATTTTCTGTTCGCTTATCTTGAATGAATCTGTTATTCATTCCACTCACACACCCTCATTCCGATCGTTTGCTACGAATATAATACAATCGATACATTCTGGAGTCTTCCACCTCCGTTTTCAAGTGTTTAGCAACGATTTTATAATGAAATCAACCGCCCATTTCTCACAATGTTTCTAATATACTACATACGAGTATGTACAATGAAAGTCTGTCCCATTCCCGAACGCTCCTCTATGGCCTCAACGTTACCATGACCAAGTGCTGACCAGAAGGAGGGCTGGAAAATGTGCGACTCGTATAACATTTCTAATTAAAATTTTGTACCCACCGAACGAGGTTATTAACATATTTGCCATAACGTGTCCCATTAGGCTTTTGCCGAAAAAAGAAAGAATTATGTTCCAGCTGTTGGTAAGCTGTCTGGTCTGCAGTCGAGCCACTTGTCCAGAACCCATGAGCATACTAGCTGACAATAATGGCGTTGGCGTTACTAAGAGTATAAAAGTTCCATGAACAGATTTTAAATGCGAACAGAGCGTGCGGCCACAGACAGTGACGAAGAGAGAGACAGCGTGAATGAACACATACCAGAATGTCAGAGTAAATCTGTTTCTCTATCTCTCTCTCTCTCTGTCTCTCTTTCTATGCATGTATGGGCGCCTAAGTAGCTACACTGTCTTCATTAAAAAGCTTCATGACCCCAGACCTAGGCCGAAGTCCCAAGGCCCTCTTACCGTAATGCTAAAAGTTGCGCTTTGGAGAGGGGCAAGGGCAACATAAAGCTATAGTACGAGTCTGTAGCATGACTCGATGGTGGCCAAAGCAACAACAAATCGTGCTCCATTCCTAATTTAAATGCAAATGAGATTCATTTGATGACGTCAGGGGGCAGCAGAAGAACGAGTAGCTGCAGCGCTGGCCATCCTATAGTCATGCACTTGGTCAATGCTACAAACACTCGCACACAAGCAAACACACACACACACATACACACGAGCACATAAACACTCACATGGCAGTCAGAGTCAGTGGCACTGCCAGTGGCATTACTTGGAAGCCCAAGCGAGCGCACGTCCCGCCCATTCGCCTGTCTTCCAATGTGTTTTCTTTTGGGCCAACTACAGTTGGCGGCTATGTTGGTGTTGGTGCGGCTGTTTGTGTGTCGACTGGGCACCGAGTGCTGCATTTATGCAAGTAGCTTAAATGGCTACAAAATGCGTTGCTTTGGCGAGATTTGTTGCATACATTAAGTTGCACAGGCCGTGCAGAGACGTCAATGCCGGCGGCCTGTTGTTCCTGTTTCCATTTAGGCCCACAGATGCCAACTTAAGCTCAACAATGCCAGCCAGCGGCTACAGTCTTGCGTGGCGGATTGGCCGGGATGGGCGTAACTGGCTGCCGCTACCTATTCAGGTGTCACAGGCCTGACTGCAAATATAATCAGCCCAGAAATATGCTATGCTTTTTGGATTTCTTGATTAGTGCTGTTAGTGGCGACTGTGGGGGATTTGGCGCCGACATGCGTGTGCATGCGTGTGTATGTGTGTATGCATGTGTGCATGCACGGTATGTGCGCAGGAAGGTAGGCAACGTTTCGTGTTGCGTTCGCAGAACTGACAGTGCACACAAAACACAAATTCCAGTTGCACAAAAGTGCGTGCAAAAGACATTCGGCTAGTCAAGTTTTAGCCGCGTGCAGCTTTTTGACGATTGCAATTAGCAAACGTTGTTCAAGGCCTCCCTCTCACACATATGTACATACATCGCATTTTTAACGCTCTTTAGTTTATGGAGGTTAAAATGTTAAGAAATATTTTCATGTGGAGGGGCAAGGCAGATAATATCACTTGCTTGACTCTGGATTAACTTCAAAAGATTTCTTAATATTTTAACATCTGCAGCTCCCGACAGTTAAAATGTATTTACATAAACTCACTTAAAATTGTAAAACCGGCAAATATGTATATAATTTAGTTTTAGGTAAATTGAAAATTTAATTTATATTATTCTTAATTTCATAAAGAAAGAAAAAAATTCATTGTTTCAATTTTTAATATTACTTCATGAATTAAATCAATGCCAGTCTATTCATATAAATGTAGCGAAATAATTAAGTCTAGAGACGCTGGACTTAACTTAATCTTAATGAACGGGTTAAAGAAGTTTAAAAATGTACACTTTTTTTCCAAAAGACTTTAATTTTTTATAGTTTATGCCGATTTTTAATTCAAAATTCTTCAATGGATTTCTTACAATTTAGAGAATGACACGAGAATTTCTAATTTAGGTAAGTTCTTAAGTATATTCTTAAGATATGTTGGACGGATTTTGTTTCACTATTGATTGCAATGAATTGAAAAGGCGTCGGGTAATGAATAAAATGGAATAGATCTGAAGTATGCTCAAAAGCAAATTGCGCACAAAACAAATAACTGACGAATGAAGAGTGAAAAAACACTCATAAACCACATTTCACAACATGGCTACAAACTAAAGGCCCTACACAAATACAAACTTACACAAATATAGTATTTTCAAAAACGCGCTGCAGTGCGTAAAAGAGATGGATAGAGAATGACATAACAAAAGGTTTTAATTTAGTGCAATGACACTTGAGAAGGCACTAGACATGCATATTATAAGAGCGGTTGTTTACAAAGGAGCGACGGTGACAGTAGAAATAATAACGAGGACAACAGCTGCAAACTAGGCAACACTTTTTGTGTGGACTAATCCCAAACATTTCTTGCGGTCGAAATGCATTTTGGGTTATGAAAGGCTCCATACATGCTGTTGATTTTTGAAATTATCAAGTCTTAAACACACAGACAAGACAATCGCACATCGAATCATACGCTCTTACACATACATACACACATAGAATAAAGCATGTTCTTGCAATTTTGTTAGCCATGTGTTTGTGGCAATTTTGTACATGAATTATTAAATGCTACGTAATTTATTTGATTGTATAGAATGTATGTGTGTGTTTGTGTACATATATATCTACGTATGATACATAAATAGGCATGCTTTGCAAAAGTACAGTCTGCTGTGCAACTTGATGTGTGTGTGTGTGTGTGTACATATTTATTGCACTTAACCGTTTGGGGTTTTGGGCCACAATTCTATACTACATTACATGCCCGCCCACTTCTTGCAACATTTGTTTGTTGTTACTGTTGTTGTTGTTGTTCTGTTCATATTGTTGAAATCTTATGCATTTGTCATGAATTTGAAATATTTTTGGTTTGGGTGCATTTCCAAATAGAAAGGCGTACTACTTGTATGGTCAGTAGATGAGCGACTCTCTCTCCCTCTCCTTCTCTCTTTCTCTTCCCTTTATGTGAATTGATTGTGTGTGTGTGTGTGTTGATTTGTACGTCTGCAATTTGGGTATATTGCTTAAAATTGTATATATAGAGACGAGTGTGGAATTTGAGGCTTTTTATTGAAGCAATTTTTCGATCAATATTTCAACGTACATATATATCTGCTTAGGTCATTAGTTGTTTCAGAAATTGAGACACGTAAGATGGAACACAGTAAACGACCGGACTTGTCTAGGCATTAATAATTTCAATAAACTAAAATGTATCATAAACCTAACTGAAATTAAAGTAAACTATTCAAAAATAATATATAGGTATATATTTGTCAGCCCCCTTTCGTCATAGTGCAATATTCCGTAAATATTCAGACGAAGAAGCTTACTCGAAAGATTGGTATGCCATTTATATTTTCCATTTTCCAATATTGGAGGAAACTTTCTGGCTCTAAAACCAATTCAATTAGGCTTATTATGCAACCTTTTATGCATCGTAGAATCGTAGTCAATGTTCGAGCCGCGGGGGCCACACAATACGAGAATACATGGCTGCTCACGTTGCCGCCTACACGGATGTAGTACTGGCAATGCATGTCTGCACGTATGAGTATCCTTAGCTCTGCAACAACAATCTAATTAACTGTCATTGTGTTAAAAAGACGCCAAACTTACAACCAAAATGCGCCTCACTTGCTGTGGCCTGGCAGGCAACACTGACAGCCCTGCACTTTGCGTGTCAGACTGAATACTGAAGGGGTTGTGGGCAGGTTTCACAGGAAAGGGGAAGAGGGGTAGAAGCGGGCACAGAGACAGGCTGTTGGCCAAGTCACTGCGCAGCACGCGTCACTCAATTCCGCTAATACTAATGCGTCGGCAATAACAATGGTGGCTAAGCATTCAACATGCTCGCACCCCTGCGGGCCAATGGCAACTAATCAATAGTGCAAAATTTTACGTTTAATTAAAAATGTCTGCATGTACTCGTACAGTATGTGATACAGTGGGAAATATTGCTCGGTGGAGAACATTTAAATCCGAATAAATGGAAATTAGAACCATGAGCTACTTGAGAAATAGGTGGTACAATCAACCCAGTTTCCATTGTTGTTTTTGCAAATTAATATTAAGCCAAAACACTCTGAAGCTGATATGGCGGGTACCATGCACCTATGGTTCACTATTCAAATTACTGAGAAATGGTTCAGCGGATATTTTCCCCTTTTATAATTAAATCTCTTCAATTAAAGCAATGACATACGAAAAGGTGGGGTGTACGAATTTAGACCCTAATTATTACTTTGAATCCATTTGTTTCAATAAATTTGACCCTGTGTCCTTTTGCGATTACGTTACAAAAGTAAAACGGGATCGTTTTCCATGAATCTGCCACGGATATCGCTTGAGAAGTTTGCATTGGCGTACAAAATAAAATAATTTCCTTTAAAAAAAATATACATATAATCATGATGAATGGAATTTGAAAAATAAACTCTCGATCTGGATTGAAGATAGTTCGGCCTAGAACGTTGTGCCAGCGCTAATAAATTCTCTAAATTCTATTAATGTGAATATAAAAATAATTGTCAGGTATGAAAAATGCGAATTACTTTTGATTTAACGCAATCAAAAGAACAAGTTTGAAAAATTTGAGAAAGCGAAACAGTTAATCGACAATGGAATTGAGGAAATTAGGGAGTTCAAAAACGTGAGTTGCCATTTCGGGCTGTTAAAAATCATATTCAAGGTTTGCCTTCTGAATTGTGTAAGATGTTTCGCTAAAAACAGCCAAAATGGGACACTGTGGTCTTGTAGTAAGTAAATTGAAAGTGCTGTGCAAAATGTCAAACAACAAACTAAACTTGGCTAGTTGGCTGCTAGCAAGTGCTACGTGGTATTAAAGCAACTGTCAGGCCGATAATTGCTTTGCTTAATGTGTAATTAAGGCTAGCGAGGGGGCTGGATGGAAACTAGAAACCGCAAGGACAAGGCGACAGCTGCCTGCCGTGGGTGGCTTGGTGGGCCAACATCAAAGCAAGGCATGAATGGGAAATGCAAGTCTAATTTACAAGTGGCATTATAATTTATCGACATTAAAATACATAAGTAGACAGACGGATAGTCAGATTGTCTGACTAGCACACCAGTCCGAATGACGCTTGTGTAATTTACTTCAGTGTGTGCCATAATAGGCGCACAGTTATGTATATACTTACATAAGTATATTTGTAAAGCTATAGTAGTTGTAGAGAACGAGACAGATGGATAGTTGCGATTGCATTCGCTTTCATGTGCAAAATGAAGACATTCCGTTGCGGTTTGAGTTTGAGGCTATAGGCTATAGATTGTCTTAGGCGAGGGCCTCACACATCCACTCACACAGGCACACTTAAATTCCTATTTTCAGGTGAGCTTATATAATGCAGAAAACTCACACACACCCACACGCACACACACACACGGACAATTTTGTATGCCTGCCCAACTAAATGCCAGCCCGCCTGCCTGCTGGCCGTGCCCGGCATCAATAAACTGCCTTCAACATTTAATTAGTGTGTTTTTGCATACATGGAACGTCGTTTGGGTTTCAGGGATGGGCTGGGGTGAAGTACAAAACTATGTATGCATGTACATATGTATATGCTATGCAAATGTCGACAAGCACAACTGTACATGGTCACACATGTCTATGTATGACCGCCTGCATACATATGCCAAAGTGTATGTGTGCGTGTATGTAAAACACATTGACGTTTTGTTGGTTATGCAAATTCCATGCCAACACCTTTTCGGTCAAAGACTAAGACAAACTTAAGTGGGTGTATGTGTGTGTGTGTGTGTGTGTGTGTGTGTGTGTGTGTGGGAGTATGTGTATGCTATAAAACATATACATACAAGTATAATGCCAGACACACATATATATGCACACAATTGCCTTTTATAATTAATTTTACTGTTAAGTGTATTTCAAGAAAGTTAAATTTACGTAAATTCGAAAATTTTGAAAGGCCATTGGCCCAACCCCTCCAGGGGGTGTTTTGCATATACGTCCAAATGTTGGTATGTATGGATGGATGTATGTTGGACTAATACCAACTTATGGCCAGACGGCAGACGCCTTCGTTGTTGTTGCTGTCGCTGCTGCTGCCACAGTGGTTTGTGTCTGAGACATTTGACTGCTTTTGGGGTTTTATCCGGCCCTACGACTAGCAACAAATTTTATTGAAATTGCTTGCCAGACCAAGACAAAACCAAGACCAAAAGCAGAGCGACACAGGCCGGACCATTTGTGCTCACTACCTTGACAACAGTGCGTACATAATGCAATCTAATTATGTACATATCTACAATATGTATATGTATGCGCTGATGCGGGTGTCTTGTTAGACAAAAAGCGAGTAGAATTCGTGTGATGGAATAGTCTGCATTTAAAGCTATTGATATACTGTTGCCTATAAGTACTAATATAGAAAACACTAAATTATTGAACTTATTTGTACAAAAACAAATCAAGTAACTCATCAAAGCTAAATTCACTTTAAATCCCAACAATTCTTAGTGTCATCAAACAAAGAACCTTTATATGGTCGACAAATGTATTTAATTTTGATATTACTGTTGTTTTGTTTCAGGATACATATAGTATTATTTTCTAATGAAGAATTGCTTACAACTTATGAAAAGATCAATTAAGACCTAAAGGTATCATGTCGGAAAATAAGGCATTTTCTTTTCAAATTTCATTTGTTAAACTTAATTTTTCATAAAATTTTTAGCACTACATTTATAATGATTGTGACAAGAATATATACTGAATATATACTTGCCAACATATGACTCTGGTAACAGCTTTTGTTTTGGAATATACCACCATTACCAGAACGACTGTGCTTGCTGTAGTTATTGTTCCACCAGCGCATTATTGGCGATATATGTATGTAGATTCGTCTTAACTTTTCCGTTCATTGTAGATCAACAGGAAACTATTTTTCATTGCTGGATTTCGGGCCACACCTGGCCAGATGGCATACACAATTTCCTCAACATGTCGCAGGTGTTGACAGTCATTATTGTACTTTTGTTAGATTATTTTTGAAGCGTTCTTATCTTTAAGGTTGCATTCTTAAAGTATTGCATATTTGCACATTCAAAAACATTCCATATTTATTGAAATTATAATTTGTTATATCATATTTTTGAGATACAAACACAGATGCCAAGCAAAATATACCATTTCATTATGTTGAATGGGATTGAATATTGTGGATGATAACCTGAAATGACGCCTTCGAATTCCTTTTTGTGAAGGTAATTGAAAGACAAAGTGTGCAACAATAACTCTACCGTAACCTTGATGTTAAAGGACGATTTTCGAATGACAATTGCTTCACTTTTCCATTCCATTTCAAGAACTATTAAAAATGTTTATTAGTTTTGCTTCTAATAATTTTAATTTCTATAGTTTTATATACAGGTCTAATGAGTTACCAGTCGGCAGTTCGTTAAATCGTGTATAGATCATTTCATATATATTGAAATTGTTTTTTGAGTGTAACAGCGCTTTTATATAGGCCAATAAAAATCAATGAAATTTGCAGACAATCCTCGTTAAATTGTAACTTGTGTGTGCCAAATACACTAATGAAATCATTAAAATTGCTTAAAAGCAAGTTTTCCTAAAGTGCACACCCCCCATGGACATACAAACACGGAGAAAGGAACACTAAGACGCATGCAAAATGTATATGGCAACCGAAAACTATGTTTTAACTACACACACACATACGCACGCAGACAAGCAAAGGACATTGCCTTGAGCTTAGCAGTCAGACAGAGCGAAACGATAGACGTTGCAAAGTTGTGAGCGTCGCCTGGCCAGCAAACAGTTGAAGGCTATTTATAAGGAAAGCCGTTGCACGCTCCAACAGCCGTCAGGACAGCCGAAACTACAAATCCCATTCCACAATCTTGTCAAATAGCTGGCAATGCTACTTAAACCCTTGCCAACCCACAACCCACCCTCCGATGCCTCCACGACGGCGAGCAGACATCGAAAACATGATTTTAGTGTTTTCGAATTTGAATTTTAAACAAGTCATAATATAATTTGGCTAAGCGGCAACGGGAATGGCCAAAGCAAAGACCGAAAGCCGAAACCTCACACCACACCATACCGCGCGTCTCCAACGTCTGTGTCTGTGTCCACTTGCCGGGTTTTAATCCTATACATACACACACACACACACACACACACACACACGCACTCACATACACCCGCACTCACACCATTCACAGCCCGAGAAAATTAGCTCAAGCTAGGATGGAGGCGACCAAACCAAACAACCCCCTAGCTCGGCTCACTTTCCATTTGGCGTTTTTCTTGCAGCGCAAAATTTTGAAATTTAAATTAGATACAAAAGTATCTATGTATATCTACGCGCCCGTGTCCTTGTATGTGTGCGTGCGCTTGTCTGGGCGCGTGTGGCAAACTATCTCACACGAAATATTGTAATTTTCTTGCAACTAAAGACGTAAACGGATATTAGCAGCAAATTTACCCTTCACCGTATGTGTGAGTGTGAATATACATATATATATATATATATATATATGTGTGTGTGTGAGTGTGTCCATGCCATTCTGTTCTATCGTTTCGATTACTCTGTCTAACATGGCATTGCAGAGGGTACCACTATATTCCCATTTCTTTTATCGAACAAATATTTAACTTAACTGCCTTGGCTAATACCAGTATACCTGATAAATTGAAAGTTGAAATTATTTATAAAACAAAGTAGTACTCGTAAGTAGTATCGAGTAGTAGTATTGAATATTCAAATCGATAAAACGAAACGATAATGGAAACAAAGTGAAACATGGAACTAGAAAAATACCGAACTTTTTATTGTTATTTGATACTTTACTTTAATAAACACCATATTTTCCGACTCATTTTCTTAAATTTGGTTTGTTATCTTCTTCGAAAAGAATTTATAATATTATGATCCCTTTCAATATCAAAAATATCAGAGGTAAGTGCAGAATTACAGCCCCCACTTGGCAATACTAATGTATTCAATGACTTGGTAATAAATATCAACTATTTTATGCTACTTTGTTACAATATATTCGCTCTCAACAGCCTAGTTATACAAAAACTAATATTGCATTGATATTCCCATATTTGCAAGAATCGTAGTAGACTATGGAAAGAAATAGTTGCAGTTTTTCTCACATTCAATACATACTTGTAGTTTAACCATCGGCTGTTGGTTCTGTGAAAATGGAACTCCTATTTTAAGCTCAGGGACTTGGGCTGCCTTTGCTGCTGGGTTTGCTTGCTTCTAAACAGGGGCTAAGTAAGTAGTTTAAATAATATAATAGTAGTGCTGCCAACGCCTAAGTCTCAGTCGCAGTCGCAGTAGCAGTCTGCGTTTCTACATGTTAAATATGGTGTTGCCCGATTCTGTTTGGGCGCCGACGAAGTGTGGGCGCGCATTACTGGGGCGTTGTTATCGTCAACATGGCTTGCATACATTTTCCATTATAATTTCTAATTATTTCGTTGTGTGTAGTTGTCTGACCAGTTGGGTGTCTCGGGCAGCCTTCCAGCCTTCCGATATGCCGCTACCCCACCGGCCCGCCTGACTGTCTGTACGAATTAATTAAGTGTTTTCGTGCGCTGGCAAATCCTTTTGCGGTTCAGTTGCGTTGAGTGGTGTCGGGTGGGGCTGGTTGGGGCCGGGCATTGGATTTTCTAAGGCGCTGTCCCGGGTGTGGGTAAAAGTTTTGAGGTCTAGCTAAGGCGTTATGCCCTCCCACACACATACACATATGTGGCTGTGCTTGTGGAGAGTTGGGGAAAAATCAATTATAAATTAAACATTTATTATAGAAAGAAAGCGAACGCTTTGGCCGCGTATGCAAATCAGCCACGGCATAAATAATGCGACATCATTATTTAGTCAGGTAGGCGAAAGATACAAGACGCTGTAGATACACAGATACACAGATACACGTACACATATCCATTGAGAACATTTTGTCGTGCAGTGCATCAAGATCAGAATAGTCAGCCATCCATCAGGCATGCTGGGGACGTTGTCTTTTGGCAGCTGCTTATATTTAAATGCATCCGACCTCTCCAGCTCATTTCGATTGTCTTGACGATGTCTGCGTCTGTCTGGGTTGACATCGCTGATCGCTCCTCGTTGACTTTGATTATGCACATGCATTTATATGACGCGCTCGTACATCAAACTCGAATAAATAGAATAGGCAGCGTCTTGTATATTATACTCGTATGTATGCATGCCGAGTACGAGTATAACCGATTTGTGTGTATACATCTGCATTGGTAATTTGTTATAAAGCGACTTTAATATGGTGCGCAGTGCTTATATTTGCACAGCTCCTTTGCAACGGACCCTGACAGAGATCGGTCTCGAAGTGGAGTTAGCTGCTTTGCATGCGCCCCATGCTGATGTTGTCAATAGAGAGCCCTTTTCATTTACATGGCTAAGTGGTCCAGGACAGGCTTCAATGACATGATGTTAGAAAACAATTCAAGTTTCTCCGAAACTTTTTAATACAACGCTTTCTAGCTTTAAATGGATTGTTAAGAAACTATGGAAATTATTTAATTTTTACATTTTTTTATTTTTTGTAAAATTTATTTTCTTTATTTTATTTTATTTCTTTATTTTTTAATTTTAATTATTTATTTTAATTTTTATTTTATTTTATCGACAAATAAATCGATGTAAAAAAAGATTAAACAATAGAGAACGCTATTAAATAAAACGGAAATAACAAAAATATCAAATAACGCATTTTACAAACAAGAAATGGATATGAAGAAATAGCAATAAAAAAAAGGAATTTAGTGAGGAGAGACAGAGCCACTTGAAACTAAAAATCATAATCAGAGCATAATACTCGAAAAGGATTGTTAATGGTTAAATAGAGAAAAGCATAGAGGAATCAACATCTGCGGCAATCAGTTTCTGGAAGAACAGAACACCAACGAAGGCTGGTTAATAAAGAGAAGTCTCCTGGGGTAGGATGGTATCGCAGATGAGCATCCCAGTTAAGATCACGAAGAGCAAAAAGAACAAATTGTTTCTGGACCGATGCAATTTATAGGAAGCAGGTACAGGGATCATCAAATCAATCGTTCCATGCCATCGTTAAATAAAATCCACATTTGCTCCATCTCTTATTCCAGTTATAAAGTGTTAATAAACTGCTCTCCCTTGTCGAATTCATCCGAAATATTTGTAAGAAGTGACCGTTTTTTGTGTTCAAGCATGCTGTGAAAACAGCTTCGACTGCTAGTCGACACTGACTTGGGATACCAGTTCAGTTCGAATACATAACTCAACCTAGTCACACACACACTTTCGGCAAAAATAATATTTTTTTCGGCGTAAAAATATTTCAAAATTTTCTACCTTTTTTTTATAGACAAAATTTTATGTATTCGACGATTCTCAAATAGGCAAATTTTTCCTTGTCATTGATTAACACAGCAGAAGGGACCAACGCGCCCTATAGCAATGGCGTTACGGGGTGTTCCTCGAATTTCCCTGCTACGAAATTTTCGGGGGCTACAGCGGTTGTGCGTCCGCGGCTTTGCGGATGACGCTCCTCCGCCTAAGTGCTCCAATCTGGGTGACAGCTTGAAGAGCTGCGGTAAAACTATTAAGAACGATTGCGGCGAGAAGACATTCAAGAAGAAGCCGAAAAAGAAGAAGGGGGACGGTTTTCAGTTTCATCATTTGATCAGTTTTCCAGATGAGTGCTGCGAAGATCCGTGTGCGGCCATGGACTTCCCACGGTTCGACGAGTGTCTGTACGAGCCATCGGACAAGGCTGCTCGCAAGTATCAGGTCACCTGGGTGGAGTGTCCACCCATCCAGATCAAGCCTAAGAAGATCTGCTGTTATCAGAATGCAAAGCACCCGCCCATTGTGCGTCGGAAGAAGAAGGAGAGAGAGATCGTGTGTTGCGATGTTGCATCGGAATGCCCGCCGAAGGATGAAGGCCCTTGCCCACGTCTTGTGCTGCCGGGTTGCAAAGCTGCGCGGAATCCATCGAAGTGCACCAACGCCAAATCACCCTCCGACTGCCGTAAAGTCCGTGCTCCGTATCCATCTTTCTCGGAGTGCAGCAGACCCAAGTTACGCAAGCTCCGTAGAACTGAATGCCACTGCTTAGAAAGCGTTGCGCTTTGCGAGATGTTCGCAGAAAGAGCAAAGCGTAAGCGTGGAAGCGGCGGAGGAAAGGGACAGTGTCCCAAACGTAAATAAATTAAAGGTGGTTGGACCTCAAATGCTCGTGTTGCTTTGCCGCTTAATTTGAAGAACACCAGACAAATTTCAAAATTATTTGCTAAAAAAAACAACTACAATAAAAGCGTTGTATATAGACAAGGAAAAAATCCACATCGTTTTATGCTTCAATTGAACGAATATATTGGGTTGTAGTTCATTGGGTTTTATTATGTAGAGGTACCGAAGTTACTGTTTACTGGGTATAGTAATCGTAAAAAACATATTAAATAAAGAAATGTCCATTAACAAAGATTACAATTAATTCAAGCGCAGTGCTCCGCGATATTGGTGGAATGACCACAACAACAAATTTGTCCAAGCAGAATGTTAAAAATATAGATGTGGCTTTGGCAATTAGCGCTTACATAAATATAAAATATTTATTTTATATTTAAAATTTATTTTTAGTATTTGTATTTTCTTTAACAAAGCACGCATCGCTTTACAACTCACCTCAGTCTGCTTTTTGTCTAGGCCCAACAAGCTCTCGTGCTCAGTATACAACATGAGCTCAAAAGAATAGCATATAAATTATTTGTAAATTTTCGGCCCAAAATTTGTAAATTCAACTAAGCATAATTTTTGGTTCACCGTTTCATTTGTATTCAAAATTTTAATGCCTGTTTGTTTTGCACAATGCATCTAGCCGGGCATACGCGCCAATCTATCGCGCCTTCAGTGCGCTGCATGTTGAATACCTATGCTTTGATGAGCCGTCAATTATTGACACAGTCACAAGCCTTCGGAATATCGCCCTCTATCGATCGGGCCCTACGTAGTCCTGTATGTGGGGCCAGAAATGGACTCCTCGTGCAGCAGACACGTCACTACGACTCGTGCATTCCCAAGGAGGAAAGCAAGTGCGGCCCCAAGAGCCTGAAGAAAAACGTGTGCGATAAGAAAAAGAAGAAGAAGAAGCCAAAGAAGAAGAAGAAGCCAGAATTTAAGTCCATGTGGTATATGGAAGGTTGCGAGCCGGAACCGCGCTGTGAGTTTGATTTCGAGCGGTTCGACGTTGAGCACTATCGCATTTCGGACAAGAACCGCAAATATCAGGTCACATGGAACGAATGTCCGCGGCTGGTCATCAAACCGAAGAAAGTCTGCATCTACGCTAATATGAAACGACCCAAGATTAAAAGACGGAAGCGGCCATTTCAGAAGCCCGCTTGTAAGACGCATAGGCCGATGCCGTGCAAGAAGCCGAAGCCGGAGACTTCATGCCCAAAAGTATTGATGCCATGCTGTAAACCAGCCCGAGACCCGCCCAAATGTTCCAAGCCAACGAACAAACGAGAAAAATGCGAAAGAAAGAAGGCGCCATATCCCAGCTTTTCGGAATGCAAGAAAGATCCTCCCATACCATTGCCACCCAACGAATGCCACTGCCTGGATTCTGTCGCGCTGTGCGAGGCCTGGGAAGAGCTGCGACGAAGACTTGCACGAGGCCGGGATAAGTGGAAGTGCGGACAACCATAGATATGCACAAATTATAAATATTTAAATTGAAAAAAAAAAATCCAAAAATAAATAATTTGAGCTCAAAACTGAACAGTTTTTTTTTTCAATTGTGAAGAATTCATTTTAAGAACGATTTCTTAGATTTGTGGCCTATTTGTTAGCCTAGTTATGCTTTTGGTCTATTGTCAATTATTTTCGGGACTAAAAATTCAAGTGAAATGATTTCAAGCTTGGCACTACGTCTGCGCCAGACCCCGGTGTTTCTACGGACCATAGGCTGTCGTTTTCTGGCCAAGAAGGAGCCGACGGACTCCAAATGTACCAAGGTGAAGGGCGGTTGTCAGTCCGGGCGCAACCCGCCGAGTTGTAAGCGCAGTCCATCGAAGAAGAAATGCCGCAAGCAGCCGACACCCTTCCCCAGCTTCTCTGAGTGCAAGAAAGACAAGCCGCCGCCAAAGCCAGACAACGAGTGCGATTGTTGGAACACCGACAAATGAGTGCTAAATCAAAAGTAGGCTTCATTTCTACTTGTCAAAATTTCACCCTAAAAATTGAAAAAAAAATTAAAGAATGATGAAATTAGAAAGAATTATTTTAGCCGATTTGTAATACAACTGCTTTTATTTTTTTGGATTCTTCTTCATTGCCTTGACTAAATTAAACCAGCCCGCTCTCCAATGAACATGCTTAAAACGGCATTTGCGCTCAGGTTTCGTTGTGGCAGGCCGGTCTATTGCAACAAGGATCAGCAGTTCCTGCACACGCGACAACACTACAACAAAGCGCAGATGACGACACAACTGCAACGGTCTACCGATCGCTCGGCAGGCTGCCAATGTCTTGTACGAACTCCTCCCAGGGCTGAAATACCCAAAGTTGAGGAGCACTGGAACTCGCCGCTGTCCAGGTTGGAGTTGATGCAAATGCAGCTAGCCGGCTACCTGGGCGGCGGCGGGCCGCTTGCATTACGTGCGAGCGATTGGCTCTATGGCGAACAGTGGGCCGCCACTATGATGGAATCAGGCTTCGAGGATGAGCTGCAATAGTTGTACAGCAGCTAATGTGCTTGGCGTACTTTGGCCACACATTCGGACCCCAAGCACATTACCCCGTGAATGGCTCTCAAAGTATGATTCAAACAGACATGTTCCAAAAAAAACTAGGGGAGTAAAGAATGTTGCTATGCTTAAAGAAAAAACGGGTCTCAACGTTATTTTCGGAAAACTACAAGGGCTTCGAAAAAGTAAAAAACAACTGACTTTTTGGGGAATATAGGCTTCCTATCAATGCTGTGAGCATTCCAAGTTTCTTTCACTAAACATTCTTGTTTCACTTAAGAAGATTGATGTACATATGTCTTTTGTTATCCATATATCTCCTTTGGGGTCTGAACAATTTCATAATTCATTTTTGCTTGTTTATAATTCAGTTTCCAATTAATAAATAAATATGAAACCCAGTAAACCTTGAAATGCAGTTCGGTTTTTCAGTGATGTATCTACATTAAAATTTCTTCATGTTTTCAGTTTAGTTTTAACTCTCCACCCTTTCGGTTCAAAATTTAGGAAATTTTCAAAATTTTAGTATAAAAATGAATTCGCTATCGGAAAAAAGTGGGCGGGTAGTCGCCAATCTTGCTTCGTTACTTTTCGGCCCCAAAAAGGGTTCTGCTCACAAAATGATGGTAGTTCGTCAACTGCAGCTTTGCGCGACCTCGGACTACCTTGTGAGGAACGGCTGCTGGATCTTGCGAAAGTGTGCAATGGAGCGACATCGCCAGCAGTGTAAACCCGAGACCCGATTTGATGACGAACATTATCGACCGAGCAAGATTTGCGAGCGAACCTGTCAACGCACTTGGACAGATCCGATAGTGGACCTATCAGAGGAACCACCATACGAGCTAGGCACTCAGCCCGAAGAGCCGCAGCCACAGTACCACCGTTTCAATTTGCCAGTGCGCGAGACCCGGAGACTACCAGTCCCCGAGCTCAAATTGCGCTACGACGACCTCTACTATATGCCTGATTATGAGCGATCGCAAAGGGTCTCTAAACAAAATACTACCGAAAATCCAGCGAGCTCTTCTACCAGAATATTTTCGGAGAGCACGCAGGCGCTCCCCAAGCGGTTGCAGCAGGCGAAACGAAGAGCAGAGGAACAGCTCCGAGAGGCTCAAAGAAGGACCGAGTGCTTCCAATGCAGTCGTAAAGGCTGCAGGATTTGAACAACCTTAAGATGATTGTGGAAACAACTGCTAGTGAAAATTTCTTTTTAACTTTGTGAATAAATTAACTTCAAACTAAAAAGTTGATGACCTTTTAATTTTGAGGCTTGTTGAAAGTCAATGTTGTTTATGGAAACAATACTATACATATATCGAGAGGTTTTACATCTACAGCTCTGCCATAAAACATATATAATGCTTTATATTGTGTATATGTTTGAAAAGAATACGAAAGTTACAGAGAAAGATCATTCCATTTTAAGCAGTTTTAAACTTTAGTCCTTGTTCCTAAAGGGTAAACAAGACCCCACAGGCTATATTCTTCTTGCATACTCTTTATCAACATGACAAGACGAGTCGATGTAGCCATGCCCGCCTGTCTGTCCGTTTGTCTGTAGGAACGCAAGTATTTCGGAAAGTATAAGAGGTAGAATAACCAAACTTGGTGTCCAGGTTCTCCAACGCTCAATACAATACCATTCCTCTCATATGTCATTCAAGCCGGCCTACCCTATTAGCCTAAATATTAAAAGCAGAGGTAATGTGGAAATAAGAATCAATAAGGTAATTATTTGAAATCGGTTGAATAACTTTTTCAAGGAATACTTAAGAAATTTTCTTTATTCTGCTACCATTGTGCTTGTCCATTTGTTTATTATTATTTGCAGTATTGGGGATTTATAATACATATGTAAATACAATTGGGGACTGAAAAAAATAAATACATATATAAAAACTCAACAAATCAGCTTGCTTTGAATTATAACTCATTCGTTTTGTGGCATCTGACCTATTTCAGATCGCCTGGAATTCAGTTCAACTGGAAATACGATACAGCACGCACTGCTTTTAAGTCAAGCCCCAGCCCTACAGCATGAAATAAAATCAGTTTCTTTCTAAATTCGTGAGCAGTCAGTCGCCGCTCCGATTCGGTTTCTAAATTTCTAGTAAACAAATTTGATTGGCTTCTAAATTTTTTTCATTCGAATATCCAAATTTAAATTCAGTTTCGACTTGCAATATGTTGGTTTCAGGCAAAAGCGTTTGCAAAGTTTCCCAGTCGATCTTGCAACTGTCCCGGCTAAATCTATTTGGTAGACGATGTCCATGTGCTGTGCAACAGCACCGTCTATTGGACACACTTTACGGTACGGAGTCCTGCGAAGAGTGTGTGGAGGCCTACGTTCTCCCTACACTGAAGAAGGGTCTGAAGAAAAGGGAGAAGCCCGACACGTCGAAGGTACCGGAACCATGCTGGCAAGCTCTCCGCCGCACTGAATACAAATGCCGCACCGACCCCGAATTCAACCTCAGTGCATGGCTCGATACCAGAAAAGAATGTATAGAGGACGATTGTGCCACGGAAGTTCCTCGTTCTGACTTGACCAAATATAGACCTGGAGACAAGCTGAATCGAAAATACCAGCGCACGTGGGTTGAGTGCGTGCTGAAGCGTCGTAAGATGAGGGCCAAGTGTGTCTTCAAGCCCCCAAGTATGGAACGTCGTAAGCGCAAGACACCAAAGAAGGGTAGCTGTGATGTAGGCACCTGCACATTGGGTGCTCCGAAGTTGGCGCTGGCTCACTGCACAGATTTCTCCAAGGACAAGAAATGCCCGAGACAAACTTCGCCCGGCTGCGGTGCCGCACGTATTCCTGGCAAATGCCGTCGTGGCGACGGTAGAGCACCGAAAGACTGCCGCAAACGCCTCACCAAATACCCAAGTTTCTCCGAGTGTCTCATGGATCCGCTTCCAGATGCACCTCCAACAGAGTGCAACTGCCTTCAGAAGCCATCCATGTGCAGCGTTTGGGAATACTTCCGCAACAAAAAGTCCTAGACCGACTAGCACGAGCTCGCGCCAGCCAACTCTTGGGCATGCTTTCAAGGGGCTGCAGCAAGTATCGTACCAGTCGAACTAGTATAGACTAGTACAAATAAAATATACAAATAAAAATCAAATAGTGGTGTTTGGTATGAAATGCGATGATATATGCAATTACAAATCTTCCAATAGATAATGTTCTCGAACACATTACTAGGAATACGCATGTACACATTAGTGATGAGATATTGCAGAGTCATCTTAGACAAAATATAATGGAATCCCCGCCCTGACATCGCTTAGTAAGCAGAATGAAGCGTGGCAGACTCCATGTGAAAGGATTGAATTGTTTAGTCTATTGAGTAGGAAGTAAAGCAGGTATTCTTTTAGAAGCGTCCGCAAACTTCCATAACTTCAGCGCAATTATCCACCGATCATTTTTGATAAAAGCTTAATCTCCCACTTTTTTGATAGATATAAAGTCTTATCCTTTTAAGTTAAGGTTAAGGCCTTTTCAGCGTTCAGATATGAGACATCGTCCAACTAGAGAGTGGTGTTCTAGATGGACGATGTCTCATATCTAAATATATCACCATCGGTAGATTTATTAAGCTGTGTATGTGGTTATTAGAATATACAAAAATGATTTTATTCCGTTCCATATAGAGATGTCTCTATATTCGTCTGATCCATGGGATCATCATTTATTTATTTTACGGTCAAAGAAAAACAAAAAATTTTTCCGCAACCTACTTAATAAGACGGGACATTACAATTCTTCTTTATTCCTTCTGCTTTAGTTGTCAAATATTTGAGTTTATGAAAAATGTATTAATGATAAGGATATACATATTTGAAGCATAAAGCAGAGGGAAGTGTTTGAAATGGAAGCTGAAAATATAACATCTTCACAATAAAACTGGGTCCAAAGAAGGTTCATGCAGTGGATCATGATAAGCAATTGAGATAACATCATTTTAATAATGCCCTCTGCCATAACTATCGAGCCTGACAGTTCGATATCCATTTTAATTGAAAACCTATCCAAATTTTTTACTCAATTTGTGTTCTGCCCTTTTCCTTTTGGAACTCATCTTTAAGCCACAAGCAAATGGTCCTCTCGTGGAACTTTAAAAAAAGCTTGCCCTCCCTAAGCAAGTCAGCAACCGTGGCGTTCAGATCATTGCAATGCAACTACCATTGGGGCACATACGACGCCACAGGAGGGTGCTGCAAAATGCGAGATAAAACTATGACGCAGTGCTTGGCAAATAAGAGCATTTGTCAGCCAGGGCCGTCGTTCAATCCCTGCTACCAGCGACCGAAAACTCCGGGCGATGACTATCAACACCATATCCGGGAAATTTATCAGCGCAATTACTGCTGCAATGACGAAACTTGTCCGGTGCGTATAGACACAATATATAAGCCATCAGACAAGTGTCGTCGATATCAGCGCACCTGGCCCGAGTGTCCCCAAATTTGGTTGCGTCCGCAAGACAGCTGCTGCCCAGATCCAGAGCATTCTCTACTTTCAAAGCGACGCAAAAGGACTCCACCTGGGCCCCCGCTGACTGCGAGAGAGAAGCATTTATTTCAAATGCAGCTTCTGTGCAAGCAGTTTCTGACCGACTCACGGTGCAGGCCAGCACGGCGACCACCGAGCTGCCATCGGGTTAAGCGGCCTAGTTCCTGCAAAAAGCCGTTGGCGCCCTTTCCAAGCTTCTCGGAGTGCCAGAAATCTGTTCGCGGCATCTGCCCCACCGAATGTCAGTGCAAGGTCGTTCCGAGCATGTGCGATATATGGATGCAGTTTCAACGTTCACGCGGAAAACTACCATGCTGCACTCAGCCCTCAGTGATGCCCTGCAAGCATAATCGGTTTGGAAGCATATAACAGAAACTGGCATTTGTTTTCAGGGCATCATTACAAAATTTCGAAAAAAAGAAAACAACAAAAATGTACATTTTAGAAATTTCGGCCCAATAACTTTCGTCCAAATTATCTGGGGAAGGAAAGATATGCAACAGAAAAGCAATGGCTGCACTACAGCGATGTCTGCCCAGTCCACGTTTGTTTAACTTCTGCCGTTACATCAGTTGCATTTCACGCTTTCCCGATGTACCCTGTATGCCAAAAAATCCGTTCTGCCACCACGTCGAGGACTCGTGCGAAATGGCGCGAAGTGTCCTGATGCGTGAAGTACCCGATAACAGATACCTCAGTGAAATGCAACAGCTGGAGAAGAAGTGTTGTGTGGCGCGAGTATTTCAGGCTAATCCCTGCTACTGCAAGCCACACAAAAGGAAGAAGCGCAAAAAACCATACGTCCCGTTTAGGTCTATGTGGGAGCCACCGTGTCGCCCAAACACGCAACCCCACTGCCCAGAATTATTGCCCCGCTTCGACGACTTATATTATAAGACATCGGACAAATGCAGGAGTTTTCAACGCACTTGGAATGAGTGTCCAGCGGTCCATACAAGACTGCGCAAGGTTTGCTGCCTAGACGCTATTAGGCCGCCCGAGGTGATCTACCGCTGGGAAAGCGGCTGCCCAAGCACAGCTTGTGAACAGGATAAGGAGCGCCTGAAGCACATCTGCAACTGGCAACGCAAGGATAGCGTCTGTCAACGCATCCTAGCACGATGCTGCGACCTAGGCCGCTGTCCACCATCCTGCAAACCTAAACGGAGAATCACGCAATGCTCGAAGCTAAAAGCTCCATTTCCAGCTTACTCAGAGACGAACAAAAGATGGCAGAGACCGTTGCAAGACAAAGAGTGCACATGTCATCGTTATCGGTTTCAGTGCGAAGTGTTCAGAGAACAACATCGGCAAGCAATACGAGGTATATAGCATGTCTAGGGATCGTGTGTCCAAATTTGTTAGCTGCGGCAGCGGTCTAGAACTCGCAACGTTTGAGGGCTGCACGACCCAGAAACCAGACGTTGTTAGCCCTAAATCGCATTCGTTGCCAAACTTTCAAATAAATTGTGGATAGCAAACAAATAAATCTAATCATTTATAATACTATACTACATACTATATTTGAAAGCTTTCGTGTTCCCTGGGTGACTGAGATGGGGACCAAGCACAGTTGCTTTGTTTCTTTTGCCAGAAAAGACATACAAAATATAAATTACGAACATTTCGACACGTATACATAAATCAAAAAAAGCAATAGGCTTCCAAATCGTACGTAAATTTCCGCACAATCCAAACATTTTTGTTCGAATTAGCTAATCCGACACTACGAACTACTCATCACTGCCACATATTTGAAATTATGGCGGGAGCCTCTATTTTAGCTACCATTTGCGCAGAGCGCCTAACCAAGTTCATAGCTCATTATTCTAGGACGCAGGCGATCTTCACTCGTCGCAATGCCGGTAGTGGACGACGCCTTCTAGTTATGGAGGCTACGAAGCGTGCCTCATCGGTAGCGCCTTCAGTACGCAAATACGCCTCGGTGTGGCAACAACCCATGTATCGCTATCAACTACATCGGCCTACGCTGGAAAAGCCTAAACGCATGTCTGACATCTATGGGCAGAGCGTGCCAGCGGTTGGTCCCAAAACTGATGCCGCCAACCCGTTGCAGTGCCAGGGGCAGGCGCAGTTGCAGAGTCAGGGCCAGCAGAGCCAAGTAAGTAATTGGCTTCGACGCCTAGAGAGGCCGTCGCAACTGCTGACCCAAGCTAAGCTGGCTGCGCTGCCAAAGGTACAGCAACAGCGTTTCCACACTTTGCCAACTTCTGGGGCAGCTCTGCAGAAAGCTCCGAGGAATACGGAAGTGCCGAAGCCAATACCACCATCCGTTATCAAGCAGCAGGAGAAAATGTATTCACATCCAGTGCAGAAAGTTCCCGTTCTGGCACGCTATGCCTTCGCGGGAGCTAATGCCATGCAGCCGAGGAGCACGTGCGGCGGCGACGACAAGGACTTCTGCCGGAGTTTTAGAGAGCAGCAAATTAACATTGATCGTTTAAAATTCTACCGTGATTGCTATTAGACGATTTTTTGAGTCCCCTAACAATGGTATTGTTGTCAAGCATGTGGCCAGACCATTTGGGCATGAATTCGACTGTCAAACTGTAGGAACTTCCACTCGCAGACTGACAGCCGAGGACATGCCGCATCACATACCACATTCCCAGTATTGTTTCTCAATAAATGTTTCTTTGTGTTCATCTCTCTAGCTACCAAAACATACTATTTATAGTATACGTTTTAACAATATTACTGATATGGCTAGACCGTATTATTTGTAGGGAGAAACTGTAGATTCACAGACTTGGCTTTTCTATGTAAGCTGAGACACCTCTGCCTTCATTTAACTCAGCATGCACACACACACATTTATTTAGGCCTCTGTTTTGAAATATTTTTTGCAAATTCATAATTCATTCCAACAAAATTTTACCTTCAAAATTTCTAATGCTGCTCGGTATGCTTACTGCTAGGAGACTTTATTGTCGCCATCAAGTGTGCAGCCTTCTGGGGTCACTCAATACATGTGGCAAGACCGCACAAGCCACTCCTTCATTGTCATCGCCCCGTAATACTTTCCACACAGCGATGACCGTGTGGAAAGAATCAACGGACACCTGTAGGCCCCGCAAGGATCCATGCAAGACGGATGCTCCGCAATCGCCGCGATATCCCTGTTGCATTGATACGCGACCGGAGGACCCGCCCTGCAAAAGTAAGCCGCCACCATGGGTTAGTATGTGGGAAGAGCCGCTCCGCATACGGGACGAGGCTCCAGTCGATAGCTTGCTAAGCTACCCACCCGAGTGCTGTCCGAAGTGTGATATAACGCGGTTCGATGAGCTCTACTATAGACCGTCAAATAAATGCCGACGGTATCAGCGGACTTGGTGGGAATGTTGTCCACGCATGGTGCCGAAGCGCGTTTGCTGTTGGTGCGATGCTGTACCACCCGAAGTGGAACGCCGTTGTCCCGAACTGTTTCCACAGACAGCTTGCGACTTCCGAGATCCTTCTGCAGTGTGCCAATCACCCAAGGACGACCCCTGTCCACGCGTGCAAATGCCTTGTTGTCGAAGTGCTCGCGTGCCACCCAAGTGTCATAGGATCCGGCGCAAAGCGTGCTGCGTTAAAAAAAGATGCCCCTTCCCCAGTTACTCGGAGTGCCTCAAGGAGGACTTGGCGGAGCTGCACGAACGACCTCCAGAATGTCGCTGCCTAGCAGAAAAGAGTGCCTGCTTTGCCCTTCGATATGGTTCACATATGAAGAAAATGGGCTTAAAACTGCATCCGTGCCAAAAGAATTATTGGAGCAAGTAGGGGCTGAGCAGCGATCTGGCTGCATGAACGGGCAGACTATGGCAATAGTTTTGCATTGAGATATTTTGAAAGAACTGCTGTCATAGTTTGCACCATATCATCGTGTCATATATTTTTAGATTATATATAAAAGAACGGAAATTAATAAAACGGAACTTAAATTTCTTTCGATCGATTCTTTAACAAGAGAGAACGCTACAGTCGAGCAAGCCCGACAGTGTAATACCCTGTACCCAGGTAAACTTCCGTCACTGAGTTATATGCGCCCAAATTATGTCTGCAAAGTTTGGTTTAGGTAGCATTTGAAATGTGGACGCTATTGACGAAATTCTGTAGCGTGGGAAGGGGGGGCGGGGGGGGGGGGGGGGGGAATTCCAAAAAATAAAATAAACTCGTCCTTTCTCGGACCTAGGAGAATCTGGATGCCAACTTTGGTTATTCTAGCTTTTATAGTTTCTGAGATCCTCGCGTTCATCCAGACGGACAGACGGACGGACATGTCTAGATCGATTTCTCTCGTCATGCTTATTCAGAATATATATACTTTATGGGGTCGGAGATGCTTCCTTCTGCATGTTACATACTTTGCACAAACCTAATATACCCTTTTTACCCTACGGGTACAGGGAATAAAAAATACAAACAGCATATCAACTACAATATGCCAAGTGCTAGCAATCTGTCCTTTGAAATATGTTACCAATTTCTATAAAACTTAAGATTATGGCGAGACAAAAAGAAATTCATTGGCTATGGTTGGTTAATCTTTATTTAAGAAATGTACTAGATTACAAGATTACAAGACAAGTCCCTAGCTGTTATAGTTCAATAGGTCTCAGTTATGGTTTAATCGAACCCACGGACGAACTGATGGACCACACCAACGTCATGCTGATCATATATGTACTCGTATGTACAGATAAGAAGGGAACGTCTCTGTTCATCAAGCAGTGAGATTGGAGAACAACCAACAACAACAAGCTTTTGAAAGCGTATGGATACAGAGAATATATTATTCGATCTGGCTGTACGTTAGTAAATAAATAAATACATTTTGAATCACATGCATATCTCAGATCCCTTTGCAAGTACCTAATTGAACATGTCAGGCCCAAATAATGGCAGTAGTATCAGTTTTATATTTGGATTTGCCAGGTACAAGCCTCTTTTAAATAGTTATTCAAAATTTACAGTAAGCGCCCCGGTATATATCGAAATGTCGCGCTTGACGTCGGTCAACAGTTGCCTGCGAGTCATCCATCGCTTTGTTGCGAAGCCATCTATTTGGCGGAGTTCAATTCGTTGCGCTACTGATGGTGTCAAGCCGCCGGCTAACCCAGACGCCATCAAGTCAACTGCCAAGTCGGAAGCTGATGAAAAGCGCATGCCCTACAATTATTTATCAGATGATACAATGTGGGAGAAAAGTCCGGAAATGGACTTATTGGATAAGGTCACCAACCCAAAAATGCTTGGAAAGAGTGCAGAAGAAGGCAAGCCAAACCTAATAATATTCAATTCCGAGAAAGTAGTGTCCGCAATGGGTATCTCTTCTGATGAATCAGATAGGGTTATCAAAGGTAGAACGGAAAAATCTACAGACCGCGATGAAATCAACTTACTGGGAACTAATCTTGATGTGGTGGAACCACCCGTAAGAAAGAATTTCTTAAACTTTGATGAAACACTCGTGAACGACTATATTATATCAATGTCGAGTGACGACGCCGGTGATTATGATCCCAATGACTTGGATATTGGTGGACAACAACTTCTGGAAAGAATTCAGAGATATTTTAGAGATAGGGATGCGATTGAAGCAAGCTACGATGGTGACGAATCGGAATCTGAAGAATACCATGAGTTTATGAGTTCACATTTCGCCGATGAACTAAATTCCGCCCTGACTCCAAACATTGCGATGGGAAATGAAGAAGAAAACGAACTTATCCAGTACATGGAAGATACGGAGGCCGACAACGTATTTAGTTGCGTCGAAAACACTGAAGCGGAAGACGCTTCAGCTGATGTTATGCAACAATCCATAGTTTGTATGGAAAAGCCAGAAGATGACTTCAAATCCGCGCCAAATGAAAGCGATGACAAGACGTTGCTCTATGAGGACTACAACGAGAGCAAGCAACATCCAGTTGTGCCTTACAAGGCATTTCCGGTGGTCAATGTGCCCATCAATTCTATGCAGCCTTCCCAAAGACCCATGTCCACGACCAAATCTCCTGATAGGGTCTCCATGCAACAGAAACAGCTGAGTGCACCCGACTCTAGAAAATTATTGCGCTGCGCTTTGTTGCAAGCATTGCGCAAACTCGACGATGGGGACATAAACATTACGGCCAAGATTACCATGGCGAAGCCGGAAAAAACGAAAGAGACTGAATAGGCGGATATCGGGGCGTTAAATCGAATAATAGTACAGATAATAGCAATAAAAACCGATATTCGATAAGCCAGAAAATCGTGTTTATATCGTATAGTAGGCATTGCACTTAAGGCTACTGGAGTGCCATTCAGTTTTAGGCCTTATTCTAAACTTATACACACACATACACCCCGGACAAAATTTTAGTTTCGATTTAACAAAATTTACCATTATGTTTCGCATAGTCTTGGCGAAAATATTGGGTACCAATTCGAAGGCGCCGCAACTACGTCACTCTTCTTGTGGCGGTAGCTCGCGCTCCGATAAGCCCAAAGGTTGTGGCGCTGCAAAGGCAACGCCGGCTAGTGGAAGCAGCGCTGGAAAAAGGGATGCGGTTAAGAAATCGGAATCGAAGGGTAGGGGGGCCAAGGCCAAAGACAAGGAATTTAAATGCGAGACGAGAGTATATTGCCAACCAAAACCTGACTGCGAAGGAACGAAGTTCGTCTCGATGTGGGAGCCCCCGCCGAACTTGCCCGAGCCATATCCTTTCCAGCATCACCCAACCTTGATCCAATGCTGCGAGCCCGGATGCAAGGCGCCCCTACCGCGGTTCGACGAAATGTACTATCATCCATCGTGCAAGCAGCGTCAATACCAGATGACTTGGGTCGAATGTCCAGAATTTTTGGTTCGTAAGCGCAAGACTTGCTGCTATGAAAAGCTGGAGGCGATTAAGGCGGAACGACGTGTACGGAGTCGTCGTGAGGCCAGTGGCTGTGCCCCCAGTACGGCATGCGCGCGCAAAGGTCAGAATGATAAGTGTCCACAGCTGGCCCTTATGCAGGGATGCCGTTCTGGGCGCCGTCCACCCAAGTGCGGTCGTACTCGTCGTAAATCGTGCTGCCGCAAACTATGCGCACCGCTTCCCAGCTATTCCGAATGCAAGAAACCAGAATTGGCTGATCTGCCAACCCCACCGATCGAATGTTTCTGTCGGTCCAAGATAGCTGACTGCCAGGTTCTGGAATATGGCCAATATGTGAAGAAATATAAATTGCGAGGTCCATGCCCGAGCACGAAAAAATCGGCGAAGCGTTGCTAAATTCGATTTGAATTTTGGAAAGCAAAATTATAAATTTCGGATTAGCTATAATGGCATTTATCTGATGACATTAATCCGTGCAGTTGTGTATATTCAATAAAATTTGAATTCCAAAGTTCTTGTCTCTAAACAGCATTTGAAAACATACTTTGAACATTTCCTTTGCATTCTCTGGGTAAAAATTATATTCGATCATTTATTTTGGATTTATTTTTCGTGATGGACTTATTGTCATTGTTATTTTTTTATTTATGCATTTCCATGATGGCAGGGCTTTCTAGGGGTTCGAGGATTTTTGAGGGACGTAGGTGCTGTTGTCGTTTTGCCAGCTGACACAGTTAGCGTTTCACTCGCCACTCGCTTCACGTTGGCGACAGCAAACGAATGGCGAACAGCAATTGCTGCATGTTTAAATTTAATTGAACATTTAGCCAAATTAAAATGCATTTTATTACGCAGCCGGGCCAAAGCCAAATGCGACATACCATAGACGTAGAAATGCAAACAAGCCAAAAAGCGCCAGCAAGCCAGCAAGCTAGCAACGAAAACTAAAAGCCAAGACCCAAGACCCAAGACGCAGTCGAAATCGCAAAAGGCTCAAAAAGCACAGAGCTCAGAGCTCGCTCGACAGTTGCCGTCGATGTTGCAGGCACGCAACGTTTTCGGTTTTGGGTTTCGTTTGGAATTGCTGGCAGTCGCAGTTTATGCGAAATTTGGCACACATTCGTATGGACAGGCGCAGGCACAGGCAGAGGCAGAGGCACAGGCAGAGGCACAGGCAGAGGCGGAACTGAAGCGCGCCCAAGTGGTCGAACGAAACAAGTTTGCTTGGAGCGGTCGTCGATCGGTGGGGTGCGGGACGCGTTCGGGCGCATTCAACTAACATGCGTCTTTAGAGTTCTGCAATTGTTTAATAGCCTAATTAAAATGTGCGAACTAAGCGACGACGACGCCGACGACGACGACGACACAAACAGGAACAGGTTACTAGTCGAAAGTCGGGCAACATGCATATGCAAAGGCAAAAGCAAAAGACGTCATGTCATGTAGCTGGCGCCAGTTGACAGTGATGCGCTGGCGATGGTGATGGCGATGGCAATCCCAGTGCCTGTGCGATGGTGCGGGTGGTGGCAAGCCGTAGCATCAGCTCTGACTCCAACTCCGACTCCGACTATAAGCTGAGAGACACTGCTTACATTTTTTGCAATTACATTTAGTTGTTAATTGCATTATGCATATTTATGGACGTTGCATGTCCTCTACCCCAACACAA
This sequence comes from Scaptodrosophila lebanonensis, assembly GCF_003285725.1. Classification (NCBI taxonomy): domain Eukaryota; kingdom Metazoa; phylum Arthropoda; class Insecta; order Diptera; family Drosophilidae; genus Scaptodrosophila; species Scaptodrosophila lebanonensis. Next base: position 1,628,368 of record NW_022060529.1, read on the forward strand.
CACACTCAGCCCTCCCCACATCTACAACTACATGCACATCCACATCCTCATCCTTGTCCAACGGCCAATGGCCCTTAGTTAGCATCGCTCGAGCACAATGTGGCTCATTAGCATACATCAGCGCGTTAAGCGCGCACAGCGCACACCAGATTGCACAGAATGAGTTACAACAGTGTCTGTAACGTCTGGTATTGGGTTGGGGGTGTGGGTGTGGGTGTTGCTCTCTAATTTAAATTAAAATATGAAAAATACTCGACGAGCAAACGAACAAGCGGGCAGGCAGGCAAGCAAGCAACCGAGGGAGCGAAAGGGGCGAGCGGGCGGGCAAAAAAATGTGTGAAAATCAAATCTAAAGTAGCTGCCGGGCATCACAACATAATCCAATTCAATGTGGCAGCGACTGATGTTTGTTCGTGCCACTGCTAGAGTATGTGGCAAGCTGAAAAAGGGCTGAACTACTACATAAATGAAAATGGAGGACAGTGAAAGAGCAAGCATTGAGAAGATGGGCTGCGTGATTGTTGCCAGGAAAGGGGTTAAGTTTGTGGAAATAACACACCCACATGTTTAAATATCCGGATGTAGATTTAAAACCGCAATAGCGCTATGGCTGAAACAATTTCATACATCACTTATAACATGTAATTGTTTCATAGAAAGTACAAAGTATGATATTAAATATTGTTTAAAAATATGAATATGGATTAAGGAATCATTAGACTTAATGTTCAAATAAGTTAAATATATTAATAAAAATATATACCAGTAAATCTATATAAAAATGGAAGTATGTATGTGTGTTCCCTATAGACTCCGAAGCCGCTCGGTTCATTTTCATCAAATTATGTGGCAAAATTTAAAACAGTCCCGTGACGATTTTTTTTCGATTTTCGTAATTTTTTTTAACAATTTTGGCTTAACTTATAAATTACTGCATTAATTAATTTTTTCGATTGTACTTCCATTTTTTTGTTTGTTTTTCAATATGAAAATAATCAATTCAGTGTACAGCGGACCAACAACAAAACAATCCAGAATCTATAAAATACAATTATGCATGCAAATCCGATAAATCCATGTTGAGAACGGAAGGCGTCCTAAAGCTAACATTTTTCGCTAGTACGCTAGTAATAAATAAATATATGATTTTTCAAACTCAACTCAAATATTTGAAAAAATAAAAATTGAAATTTAAAATCCATTTAATCATATTTTGCAGAATGAATTATGCTGTTGATTATTGAGCAAAAGCAATAATTGAACGAACATGAAGTTCAATTATTCCCTTGAGCTTCACATATGAAGTCAGTCAACAAAGTACTTCGCTCATAGTCTTGGCCGCAAATCCCTACAACAATAGCTGCAACAACATTGTCTCAGCCAGCAAAGAAATGTTGTATATACTCATGAATTTTGTACATAGTACCATGTACTAATACACCCTTAGTTATATGCACACATATTTCTAAAGGGACAAAGGCGAGGCCCTCTTCAAAAGATTTCCTTGTCTTTGCTGTGCGCCTGTTAAGGTTGTACACATCGGTGAGAAAAAGATGGAGAGAGAGGGAGAGAGATTAGAAATGTCGGCTACCAGTAGGGAGAACTGAAAGCATGCGACTGTTCGCTCAACGTTGGATGCCTATCAGAAACTGCACAAATGGCCGTAATAAATAAATATGCCATTAACCTAGTTGTACGACGGACGATGCGTCATTTTCATAAGCTGCATACATGCTAAACGAAATATTAGGCGGCACTTAATATACACATATACTTGTATGTATATACATATGTGCATACACACGAAATATAAACAGCAAGAGAAACTTTCTAATCGCACTATAATTGCAGCCGGTCGGTCGGTTTGTCGCTCGCTAAACAAGAAGTTGCAATTAATGTTTCTGGCAACATGTTGCCAGGCCGCAAATGTTTCTCAGCATCAAAGCTATTCTCATTCGCGCCTAGCACGCTATATGAACAAGTATCAATCAACAATGACTTGGCAACATGCTGCAGACACTTATACATCGAATGCCGATGGACTTAGGCTTGCTAATTTATAGGCTTTGATAAGAGTGTCTAGAACTGAAGCTGCATTACATTTATTAAATTGTCAGTCAAATGACATTTTTAATTAAGCGAATCAAATTGTTGGTTTGCCAACCGGTTCGACGTTTCGTCGTTCGTGCACGACGCTTTGCATATCCAGATTTGAGGGTTGAAAACGGGACACATATCGATAGCCACTAGGCAGTGCATTGCCAATTAGAGTGACCTTAATTGCTTGCCCACTAAAAATGAAAAAGAGAAGAAAACAACAAAACAAAAGCGCCAACAGCGCCAATTAAATAGAACAGGACTTCTTTAATGAACTGCAAGGCGGACAGGCTTGCTGGCGAGCAGGCGGCAGCGAAAATATCATTTAATTGAAATAATTACACATTAAGTGCATTAATTATTTTCACAACAAAACTTACGGCCGCATGCAAACATGAACGTTCGCCTGAAAGTCGCCTCGCTCGCCACTTTTGTGTGGTAATTATTAATTTAAACTCCGCTGGGTATTGCAGGCTATTAGCCGGCACCAAGCAACAACAACAGGAAAAATAACAACCCAAGCTTCCAGAATGGCCAAATTGGACGCCAGGTTGGCCAACCAACATTGCACATTTTCCAGTCGCGCTCGGTGTGCGGTTAGGTCATAATTATTAACGTGAAATCATAATTAAACATGTATTTAGCCAGCTTTGAAATATGGCCAAACGCCGAGGCTGACGTTGACGTAAAAGCGACCCCACTATAAACATTTTCCTAAGAGCAAAAGAAAAACGCAGGCGCAAGTCCTAACTGCACTGTGCATATAGTTAGGACATTTATCGAGTGCATTATTTAGGTTTAAATCGATTTAATTAACATCCCCCAAATGGAATAGCTTTCGATTTTCCTATACTTAGTATTGGTTGCACAGAATGTAATGCACTATTATTAAATCAGACATACCAAATATTTCATTTGTCTTGAATATTGTAAAACTATACCTACACTCAAAAAAAAGCATAGTAAAATTGAATATTTTCATATTCAATTCTATGTTCTAATATTTCGTATTTAAATCAAATATAAATAAGGTAATAAATTTAATAATATATTATTTATACTAATATTGACAGACAGACAGACAAAAAAGTTGAAACATATAAAAAGAAACCTTTGGCGTGAATAAAACTTTCGCTCACGTCATCACTTCTGATTATATATCGTCACAATTTAAATTTAATATTATAATATTTAGCTCGAAATTAAACTAAATTATATTTACAAAAACACTCTGTGGTAAAAATATTTAAATGTACGTATAAACATTTGAATGTACGTGTGTTTTTTTATGAGTGTAAGCTTTCTAATAACTTGGAACTATTCGACGAGGAAGCAGGTGCATGATCTGCATATTAATGAGAACAGTCTTAATGCAATATTTGATATTTGATTCAGCAGCAATATTTTTCAAAATCAAAAATTATAGTTTTAAAAACATTCTTACGAGTATATTTATTGGCTTTTAGTCTTGTTTGTATTCCCATCACCAAATTTTCAACAAGAACGAGTACGTTTCAACCGGAACAATATTTAATTACCAGTATATTCTGTTAGCTGTGCTAGCAACAACAAAGCAACTGCAATGCTCCCTCTAATTGATATGCGAGTACCCACAACATCTAAAAGAAAAGGAGACCATGTGCTTGGGGCAACCTGAACCGCGCTGGGCACCATGTAATTAGTGTTTTGCTAATTACAACAACTAATATGCAGCTGTCTGTTGTCCATGAGTGTGTGTGTGTGTGTGTTTAGAAGACGTTCAATATTTAGTAACTATCATTGTTGTTGCTTTGTTTGTGCTTTGTTTTTTTGTATATTATTTTTATTGCCAATGCCAATTAAGTGAAATTTATGCGCTTCAATAAATTATGAGAACCACAGCTGACACCAAACCAAACTTTGACTGAAGGACCACTCACAATTGAGTTGCTGTTTCTGCTGCTGTTGTTGGTGATGGTGAAGGTGAAATGTTGAGCGACACATGTCGTTAAGGTAAAATAGTTGTTAGTAAATATATAGTATTTTCCTGAATATTTGCATATGCTATCCACAACGCACACACGTACACAAGCACACACACACACATATATATATATATATACTTGTATGATGAGGAGGTCGCGGCATGTGTAGTGAACCAAAAAATCGCTCGCCGTTTACAACACTATTGGGAGGTAAATGCCACAAAATGTTGTAGCAATAAAACAATTGACGTGCTACGATGAACTATGTCCAAACGCACACACACACACACTCACATGCCCAGCAGCTGTCCAGTAAGCGACAGTTGACTGCAATAATTTCTCAAATAAGTTTTTGGTGGCGCCAACGGCAGCAACAAGGATAGCCCCAACAGCCGATTCCAAGAGCCAAGCGCTTCATCAGGTTTTCGTAACTAATATAAAGGTGTTGTTGTAGTGTTGTTGTAGCCATGCAGCAGTTAGTGGGCAGAAGGTAGCTCGTTTTTGTAATTAATTTGGTGCCAAACACTGCCTTAATTAGTCAGAACACAAACATGTTAGGACAGCCGCTAAACGTTATTTTGGCTCTTTAAAATAAAATGTTTAAGCGTACGGTTAGACTAGGAAATAATTCTCATTTAGAAACAATAAGAATTCTACACCAAAACTTTACAAGCCTGCTTGTAAAATAGCCGCAAAATGTGTAAAATTATTTTTCATTTTATTTTATTTTATGTCTTAAGACAATATACAAATTTAGTTAGCTTTAATTAAAACTTACAAGAATAGAAAGTTTCCAGTGCAACCTAATATTATGTTCTACCTTTTTTCTATGTTATGTTGAATTCTATTCGTGGTCGTAAAAGTCTACCAATATTTTGTTTAACGGAATTTATTTATTTATTTTGTCACAAAAGGAATCCTTAGATCTTCGTGGAAGCATACATTTTAAATGTAAAAAGGGGCATTCACTATGGATCTCAATGATTTTGATTGGTTCCGCTGCAGAATTTCAATATTCGAGTTGCTAGCAGTACCCCTCAGCATCTTTGTGACCATCAGTTGCTTTAAGTCTATATACAATAGAATACTTATTTAATCGATTGCTTAAAATATATTATTTTAAGGAGTCTTCTTCAGGATTCTCGTCGGCTTAAGTTAAGTTAAATTTATTCAATATAATTTTTGGGTAGCTTTGTCAGTTCAATGATACTGCCAAGTATATGCTTTTCGAACTCACATCAACCTTTGCTCATTTAATTGCAAGAAAATACCAGCGGACGTGCTCCGATGCCATTGTTCCATGGCCAAGGCCCCATTAGCCACACCCAGTTGACTGAAAAATTATGAATTTTCTTTAAATTTAGTACGCGAGGTACTCTGCCAGCCTCATCCGCTCATAATAAACGAATTAGCGCCTTCGGCGATATTGCCGTGGAATGCTCTTTTATTGCAATTATCGAGTACGTTGGCTGCCTTCCTACTGAGAGCTCGACGTGGCATGGCTTACTTAAATAAACAAGCAAGCGATTGTACCTCTCCACCCAATAATCACATAAAAAATATTAATGCCTGAGTGAAAACCCGCTCCGTTTGTTCATGGCCACTTTTCTGTTAGGGGCCAACGCAATGCTAACAAATAGAAAAATTATCGCAATTGTTGCATCTCTTTTTTATGTTTGCGGATTTTGTCTTTCTTCGTTTGCCTTGGCCTTTTGCCTGGCGAATGTGCATTTCATTTGTGACGCAAATGGAGGACACTCGAAGAAATGCATAGCTAAAAGGGTTCCAAAATATCAGTTTATTTATTTCTGTGTCAAACAAAACAGAATTCACGAGCAGTTTCCGTAATGAATGGCCTGGACAAATAAATATATTCTACAATTTGCCAGTCAGCTTTTATAATTGAACGAGCAGCTTAAAAATCAGATGGTGGATGGTACGGCTGTAATATTGCTATCACTATATAGCATCGTCGGGTGATCAATACTTAAACCTCAATCTCTGTCTGCATTCTTATAGCAATATCAATATACGATAATAATGTAACTCAATACCTTTGCATTATTTCTTTTTTTTTTTCGGTTAAATGGATTTCTATATTTTATAAAAATTGACTCGTACTCAATGAATTTTGCTTTTAAAGGACCATCGTTTTACTTAAAAAATTTAGAAGAGGAGTAATTTCTATAAGCTTTTTAATTGTTTTGTTTTTATCCAGTTGGGCGTCAGCTTTGTTTATGGATAGAATCAATAGATATCTGAAAATAATAATTTTAAATACACTATACATATGTAGGATGTACATCCTTCAATTAAAATCTCGCTCTACAGCATTTAAGCTAATTGCAGTGTAACAAAAGAGGTGGCCAACTGTAGCAGTGCCGTTGCATAAATGCATTAATGCCACATACGAAAAAAGTTCGGAGCCGACAAGCTGCAGCAAAAGAAGCGCAAAATAAACACCAACAATAGCAACAAATATCATGCCTTTTGGCAATGTTATTCATACACGTATAAGCGACTGAATCGGGGAACGAAACGAGAGGGCAGCAGTCGAAAGAGGGGACCAACAGCAACGAGTACAAACATGGTCATAATCACGCGTTAAATTAATGAGTTTAAATGCTATTTTTGGCTTTAACTATTGCAAACGGCAAACACAGATGCATACATATATACGTGCACTCATACAAGCGATCATTTAATTGAGTGTACCACAGTATCTCAGTGTCTCGCAGCCGGCTTTTGCAAATTATGAGCGGCCCGCCAAGTTCAGGCTCAAAATGTGGCTGCAACTGCGACTAAGACTGCGACTGCGTCTGCGCAACTCCAGTCAAACCGACGAACCGAGCTGACCGGCCAAGTTCCCTGACAAACCAACCAACCAGCCAACCAACCAAGCAACTAAACGACCATTCGACCAAGCGACCGATGTCGGCTCGCTATATTAAATTTATTTTAATGTGCGCGCGCTCATTGCAGGCCCGACCACTGGGCCCGACTTACTATACTTATAGCCATTGGGCATATTTTTGTTGTTCTGTTCTCTTTGCATGTTTTTCACCGCCTTTTGTGCGCTCTGTTTTATTATTGCTATTTTCGATTGCATTAGTTTTCCTAAGCGGCCGCTTTTTGTTTTATTAAGTATACGCAAGCCGGGAGCAGGGCAGTTAAAGCGCCAAAAGCAATCGGACCATTTTAAGTTTAGCCCAAATCGCGTTTCGCTAATTATTAGACCGGTCAGCACCAGAATTAAACCAAAGCGGGCGCTAAAAGCTCAGCTTAACGATTAGTATTTTTACGTCTGGAGCCAGCTGCGTGTAAACTCAATTAGGCGATACGCAAGTGTTTTGGAATCGGGCTATCCCTGCTGCTGCTCCTTAAAATACACAGCTGGGCTGACTGCCATGTGAATGTGCAAAGGCCAAAGATTTGGCTTGGCATTAGTGCGGGCACGAATGCCATTCGAAGCCAGAGTATTTAAATATTGTTTTTATTATCCAAGGCATCAGGCTTAGACTCTGATAATCTGCTGCTACCTAAACAGACCTTTTTATAAGAATGCATATCAAAAGTCATGTGGTAATAAATTGTTGAGGTGTCCCATGTAATAACTTTAGTCTAATTTATATAAATTATCCTTTTAGGAATACTTTGATCATTTTGAAAACCGCTTGATCTGATGGGTTTTTTAAACTCCACAGTTCTTTATTATAGCTTCTTGTTCTCTGTACGCGTATGTGAATATTAAAGTTGGAGAGATAAAAGTGCACATCTTTATGGTGTCCATAGCCTTTACAGACCAATAGTGCCTTTCAACTAACTTTGCCTTCAAACGTAGACTGAAAATTAATGATTATTCACAGGAATCTTCAAAGCCTTATATAATAAAAAAAAAGAAAACATTCTCAACGGAAGCGCTACAAGATGATAATTCGCCCACACATCAACCCCTTCTTAGGGATATCCTTATTTAAGAATTGCCGTAGTATTTCGCATTCCTACGTAAGACGATCTCTAAAGTCATTTTATTAATCGCATTAATCACTAAGTCTGCGATATCTGAGCCCGCATTATACATCCGTCGAGGAACAAATTAGTTTATTACTGCCTTGTGATTAATAGCCTTAGAATTTAGCTAATTTCCGTACCTTTGCTCCATTATAAACATATACATACTTGTTCTTTTGGATATAAATATATTTTTCATGCATATATAAATCGTACAACTGATTTGTAATGATGGTAATGATTCTAAAGAGCATGTAGCTAATGGCCATAGAGATCTGTTTGCCTTTTTTCCTATCAATATGAGCACTTAGGCAGTTATTAGCACGCAATATTCCATTCATTTCAATTTATGATATCAACATTGTGGCAGAAAGACAGCAGAAACAGCAGTAACAGCTATGTACTACAACTACAACAACAACAACAACCACAACCCCGTTTAATTTAAGCAAAAATGTGGACAACAGTAACAACATTGTAGCCAATTTTAATGCCACCATAATTAAGACGATGGCAAATTGCCGTTCGTTCGTTCGCAGTTTTTGCGTAAATTGAATGAAATTAATGCAAGTGGCGTGATGCACATAATGTTGCAAGACTGGAGGGGCGGACGGACACACTGAACGTGAAAAATGAGCTGAACGTCAAAATCAACTTGCGATCCTATACACAAAACTGCAACTTAGTATAATGCGGCTGATGATTATTGACAGTACGTGTAACCTGCTTTATAATTAAATTTTAATTAAATGCATGGCCAATTGCAAGTTGCATGCAGCTGACGTCGCAACAATAAAAACGGTAACAACAAACGCAACAACAACAACAACAACAACAGCAGAAAGCCAAAAGCCACAATAACAACAACAGCATTCAAGCCGACACAAGACACAAATTGCTCGGTAATTTATTTGTAATTAATTTTAAATTAATATTAAAAAATATAAACAGCAACAAATATGTCTGCATGGAATTCGGGTCTTGCCTTCTGGCTTCGACAAGCGCTTAGCCACTTGACGGGCCGGCTTGTTTTATTGGGGCAGTTGGTGGGGTTGGCGGGTCTTGAGCTGCTGCCAAAGTGTCTTGGGGTGAAAGCGTGACAAAAACAGTTGAAGCAAAGGCAGAGAAGACACTTGAAGTTGAGGGGACTCAGTGATGAGCTGGGTAATTAACTTCGGCTCTAAACCAATACCGTTCTACTAAGGAGTACATGAAGTCAGGCAAAATAAAATAATGAATAAAATAATCCAAGATTCTTTAAATTCAGTGCAATGCAGATAATTTAGGCAAAGCTAAAATATTTGTGTGTACATGCGATTTCAGCCTTTGCTAATTTACATTTCTTCAGGAAGAATAAAAAGTCTTTAGACCCGTTTTCAACTGAAATTTTGTAAAAATAAAAGTACTAAAAGGATTAGTTGCACATACATTATTATTATTTCATTTAACTCTTACTAGTATTGCAAATCTAATCGACAGTAACGATCCCTGTAATCATTTTCCTCTCATGCTTAAATAAATTTTAATAATATATCATATACATTTTTGAAGCCTTTCCGTTCACCTCAAGGCAGCTAGCCTATCTCATTTGCAGTCAATTTTCGCGCTATTTAGCTGTCATAAAAATTTGTGCAAAAAAAACTTTTTATAATAAGCAATTATTGTGTGCTCCTCTTTGCCACATACGCGCCAAGACTTTTAACTAATTACGAACAATTTACATGCAACACACTGCAGCAGGCCCCTCTACTCATACGCGTGTGTGTGTGTGTGTGTTTGTGTGCGTGTATGTGTGGATAATCCCGCTTAAATATTTGCAACATTTAAAGTAAATGCAAAACCGGTTATGACGCTGGCAATAATGATGACAATGATGATGATGATGATGATGGCTACGACCACGACAATGGTGGCGTGAGGCATGCGCAGAGTACACCAGAAGACAACCTCACATATACACACACACACATGCACACACACACATGTACACGCACACCCACAAGCAAAGTAAATCCGCTTCGCACGCACGTACCATTTGGCCCGTATGTAGAACTTGCAGAAATTGAAGCCCAGGCTTGAGCCTGGCCTGCAACTGCCAAGAGGCTCATTACGCATGCGCAGCGTGTTGCCCGCCGAGCGCACAACGTCGTGCGACAGCTCAACTTATAATTAGCGACTTAAATTAGAGTACGAGTACGAGTACATGGCTGGCTGTACTTTCACCAACTCAGAACAGAGCCTGTGGGCCAAGCCTGCGCTTTGGCTCATTAGAGGCGCACAATTATGACTCAGACACTCTGTCTCAGCGGGTACCATGAGTTGCCGCCTGCTACACATGCGCAGCAGCGCCTTGGCCTCAAAACCAACAACAACAACAACAACAGCAATAAAGACCGAAACCGTCAAATTGCGTAGCTAACCGGCCAGTTGTTTGTGCGCCCCCCTTAACCCACCATAGCTTTGTTCATAATTAGCTGTAATATATTTTCTTAACCCCCATGCCCCCACTACTTTCCTCTCGCCAGCTCTTGCGCATTGCATTGTGCATTTGGCTTTTCGTTATGATTTTTATTGCACCTGGATTTTCTTGTTTGCCCCGGCGAACATTTTTTTATTCATTATTTTTTGTGGCCAACTCTGAGTGTGTGTGCTGATTATTTTGTGCTTATTATTGCGGTTTTTTCATATATATACTACATATATTTCTTTTTTCTTTAACTTTTCAATAAGTGCTGGCTGTTGTTATTATTGTTGTCGTTGCTGTTGTTCCACATGTTGTTGTTGTCGCTGTTGGCCCAAGCGCGATTACTCATTTGACTGCAGGCACATAAATTTTATGCACTTTTTATTGCATTATTTTTGTTTTACTTTTATTAATTGCCTTTTACAACATTTTGTAGACCTGAGCATTACAAACTGCTTTGAGGTTTCTAGACAACTACGGGTGGCGCCGGTAAGTACTACGTATATTTAATGTGCGTGCGTGCCACGTAAGCTGATTTTGTCAGCAAAACATCAAGATACAACTAGCTGTTAAAAAATTCGCATAAGAGATTCATATATACTACTTGCTCAAATGTATTTATTTGAGCAATTAGTTTATAAAATGTGATCATATTACTTTACAAAACCCAACATTAAAGATCGTCATAGATAAAAAGTGAATAGGAAATCTGGGTAAATAAATATGATATTTATGATTATTAAACGTTGAGCAAAAGAATTCAAAAACCCTAATAAAATTATAAGTTTGTACACATAAAGATCGCATTGAAGCTGTTCAAAAACAATTTGCTTTTCGTGGTCTTGGTTGGAGTAGAACCGACTCTTTACCACCGTTTTCTCACAGGCTACAACTATTAGATCTTCCATCACTTACTAATCATAGAATTTTATTAGGTGTTCTTGGTATATATAAATTAACTATCGATCAAAGACCTACAAGATCTTGTACATCATTAAGTTTAACTCGCTATGCCACTAACTACGCTTTGCACACTTCGTTCTGGGTTCTTTTCAATCAATTTAGTCATCTGTTAGATCCTGAGAGCTCTGTCAAATGCATTGCATATCCAAAGCTTAGAATAAAATATTATAACTATCTTAATATAAATTTAAAACGGGACTGTACTTTAAAACTCTAATTTTTTATGAAGAACTTTTGTAATTTTATAATTTTCGTTTTTCATAGTTTATGTGTATGTTTCCATGTCCTGACAGTTCTTTGTCAGAAAGAAATACAACAAAAAATAATATAAAATACAAATGAATTAAGAGTAGTCCCAAGAAGTAGTGTAAAGTTTTATGTGGCGATCAATTAAAAAGTATTACTTAGTAAAGTATTGCGTTCCATAAAATAGAACGGTTTAAGTAAATAATAGCCTGCCTGCAAGTAGAGCACAAAACTCTGTATTCGTTTCGTAAGTCTAGATACAAAGTCTGTTCTGTTGATTAAGCTAATTGAAATGCAAACATCGGAGCAGCTGCGTATTTAAGGAAATCTTTTCACTATAAGTATATGTATATCCAGAATTCGAGATCTTAGAGTAGTGCCCCATTTTCAATAATAATAACTTGTATATTTTATGTGCGAGCCCACAAGCAATGAGCACGAAATTAAACAGAAATAAACTTGAAAAGCCCGCAACAATTGTTGCTGAGTCGCTGGTCAACTATGCGCCGGCGCAACGCTTGGAGGCAGGCAGGCAGCAGCACCAACAACAACAACAACAACAATAATAATAACAGCACTATCCAAAGAGGACATGCGAAATTTTTATTTATTGCTGACAATTGCACAAAGTTTCAGTTTGTTTTGTTTGTGGTTGCCTGCACAGTTTCTATGGTCATTAAAATTGGGACAAATATTTGGTCATGCTCGCTAATGTTGCTCTCGTTGTTGGCGCTGCTATGGCCATTGTTGTTGTTTTGTGTTTTTGTGCAGTGTCTAGAGCACGATATGGCCTGCGGGGGCTATTGGCGCGCTATATCAAACTGTTGGATTTTGACGGCAAGTCCGGCGACTTGGCCAGTGCCCTTGATTGTTGCTCCACTTTGGAAAAAATGTTGCCTGCAACTTTGTGGCAACATGTTGTTGGACTGCTTTGAGATTTCAATGCGATTAGCTGCGTGTGAATTTGTTGTTTAATTAAGGCTGGTGTACATTTGAAATTGTCTGCTAATTAAAGCCATGACTCACACACAGACAGTTGCTAAAAAGTTGCTCAAAATGAAATGCAAAAATATAAAAAAACAGCTTATAATAATCAATTGCTGATTGCGACTCACCGACTCTGTCTTGATGTTGAGCGCCAGCACATGCGACGATGACGATGTGGTTGTTGTTGTCGGCGATGCTGGAGTTACGGCGCAGGGTGGTGAATGCGGCATTGTGCCAGCTGTGGCCCCCAATGCCGATGGCGAGTGGCTAGGACTTGTCTCTCTCAGCGGACTAGCTGCCGCCGCACTCTGCGAATATGGCGAACCGGGCGATTTATTGGCATTTGTGGAACAATTTGAGGGCACAATGGCCGCGGTGGTGCAGCTGGTCAGCGTGCTGACGGCCGAGCTGGAGGACGATGTAGACGAGCAGGATGATGATGACGAAGATGATGAACTGGAGCTGGAGTTGGCAGCATTGCCAGCATTCCCGTTGTTGTTGCTGTTGTTTGCCGCACAAACAAGTGTTGGCATTTTGGTATTGTTGTTGTTGTTGTTGTTATTGTTGTTGCTAGTTGTGTTGTTGTTGTTATTATGATTCTGTGTAGGACTGGCGCTGCTTCCCAAAACGGTGCCATCGCAAAACTCTCGCTTGACAATGCTCCCAGAGCTGCTGCTGCTGTTGGTGCTATTGTTGGTGCTTCCGCTGCTGGCTGGTGCTGCCAGAGTTGCCACCTCACAGGGCAACACCGTGCCCAACATCTTGTCGAGCTTGTACTGTGCCGCCGTTGAATCGTGTGTGTGACGTTTGTGGCACGTGGTTTCAGCAGCGCCCGCAGAATCCTCGCAGCCCTCGGCCATGTCAGTCGGCACGGGGGCGGGCAACGAAGACAACAGCAGCGTTGCAGGCATCCATTTGCAATTTAGCAGCGCTCTCACTCACTTCCTGTAAGGCAATACGAAGGCTAATTAGTATATGTGGGCAAAAAGGACACATTAATTTTAATAACATTGCATTCGCAGACAACGACAGCACACGGCCCCAACACCCTAAGACCGGTCACTGACTAAGGTAGCCCGGTGGCAACTGTACACCACGCACAATAGACCAAAAAAATGCAACACAATATTAGCCTAGGATATTCTTATACATATAGTACATATGTAGTTTGTTAGACATTATTCTTCTTAAAGTAATTGTTCCACTAAAGTGATGTGCAGATGATAAAGCTTGATAGCTTTTATATTCGTTTTTGTTTTTGATAAAAATTACGCTTTGGTAGCTCGGCTATTTAATTTTGTACTGCAGGGTATACTAATTGAAAGTAAAGCACAGCTCCAGTACTTCCAGCTGTCAATGATATCTCCGTTATATCTTAAAGTACTAATAACAGGGTCTGATAAAGTCCAAGACGCTTATTATTCATTATTTAGAGTTTGCATTTTATGCGCACAGACATTATCGAACATATTTCGTGCACTTAAAACCCACACCAGCACATTAATTCCATTAATTATAAACGTCGTCGTCGTCCTCGTCGTCTTCGTGGGTCATTCTCAAACGAACACAAAAGCCTCTTACATAAAGAACAACAACATAAACAGTGAGGCAGGCCCACACACACAGACACAGACACATACACACACACACCTACCGACGTATAAATATACGTTTATATATCTATATATATATGTATATACTTGCAGATGCAGAAAGAAGTCCCCCGCTCGTCTGCGTGGACAAACCACAACATGGTTCTCGCACAGAGGTCCGAGCAGACCGCTTGCACTCGTAATCGAAAATTTTACACCTACTCGGCATTATAATTTATATGCCAGGGGGGTTGGCATATGTGTCTGTGTGTGTGTGCAGACCATGTCGGCGGCAAGAAAGTTTACTACATAAGTGTACGTATAAATGCACGTGTATACGTGTATGTGTATGTACGCTTGTATGCGTAGCTGACTCTTATGTAAAACAAAGCTAAGCAGGACCAAGAGGCCAGATAAGGTTGAGGGCTAAGCGAACCTCGACAGAGCTTGAACTAGCCAAGTAAAAGCCATGGGCTTAGACGAAAAATTGGCTTACAATTCAAGCAATTCGGCTGTAATGCGCCTAAATGTAGGCAATGCTTTGCCAATTTGTAGCCACAATTCAAGCAAACACTGGAAATGTCAAAAATATCGAGCAGCCAGAAAAATGCTAGGGAAAATAGCCCCGAGCTTGCTGAAGTTGATGTCCTCGACTACACAAAGCGGGCGTTGATTTTAATGCATTATGCAAAGGGGTCTATAGGGGGTGTACAAGCGTGTGTGTGTGTGTGTGTGTGTGTGTGTGTGTGTGGCAAGCCAAACTATTCAACACGCATGTGTGGGTGAGTGAGTGTCTGATTGTCTGCACTTGTAATAATGGAAGGCCCATGACCAATGCAACAACCAAGCAGCTCACACTTATACCTACACAGACACCCCCTCGCCACTCGCCACTCGCACCATTTGCCCTGCCCTGCCCTCCCCTACTCCCCCACACTTTCCGCCCAACAGCTGGTTGGCAGCAGGCAGCCGGCAGCAGTCAACGAACGCACTTTTCCGGCCACGTCGCCGACGTCGTTGGTCATAATGAGGCACAAATATATACACACACACATACACACACTCAAGTTGCAAGTTGTGAGCAGGACATGCAATGCATGGACATGCATACATACATATATGCACACATACATGCACATTTCAGTTGTAGGAACCAGGCAATGTCCAAGAGTTGGCAGGCGCATTGGTTTTGGTTTGTAGATTTTTTGGGAGAGGGCAGCAAACGGTCCGAAGTTGTTTGGGGAGAAGGCGTAATAATTAATTTTGTACGTTGCATGCAAATGGCTGCATATGTATGTGCATGCGTGTGTGTGTGTGTGTGTGTGTGTGTGGCATGTGTGTTTGTGGCATGGTGTGAGCTTTTCGCTCGGGGGCATATGGCATATGCATAAGAAGCAAACAATGCAAAACAAAGCAAAACACGAAGCCGTCGTAGTGGCAGAGGCAGGAGTGGCAGAGGAGGTAGCAAGAGAAGCAATATAATTTTAAGTATGCGTCAACGCCAGCCGCACAAACATGTGGCAAGCACAAGCGAGATGGTTGAAGCGACTGCAAGGTAGAAAGAGAAAGACAGAGACGAAGACGAAGAAATAGAGAGAGCACATCACTGGGTGGGCGCCTAGTTGACCAGTATAATGAGCTTTAGTGTTGCTGTTGTTGCCGACATCAGTCCTAGCAGCAGCAGCAGCAGCAGCAGCATGTTGTGAAAGTTTGCTTGCCGCATCAGAACTGGCTGGCAAATTGTAACGACAAAATGCACAAAACAAATTAAATATAATTTGCGCCTGTCTAAATTACACAGGCCAAGTCAAGACATGCCGCAGCAAATAGCAACAACAACAACAACAGCAACCACAACGATGTCGCTTCCTGCAACACCAATACAACTAACAGCAACGGCAACAAAAATCTAATCAATAACCAGCAACTAGTAGAATTTCATGTAGCACACTAAATAGCACGATTAATTATCGCCAGCGCGACTATAATTCAAATCAAGTAAGCTTGATTTTGAGCGCAGCAGTGGGCAACAAGCAACAAGCAACAAGCTACATGGGACGCATCAACAGCAACAACAAGACCAACATAAGCAACAACAAGAGCAACATGAGCAACACTCGCTGGGTCCAGAGCTGCGTGCCAAGCCCCAAGTTGCAGTCACATTACAAACCGGTCTAATTATACTCATTTTGCGTGCTGCCTGCCTCCCTGCCTGCCTCCCTGCCTGCCTTACTGCAACATTGCCGGTGTCGCTGCTACGCTATAAATTGCAATTTCCATGCAACTTTCTATTGGTAAAAATTTATCATTTTTAAGTCGTCGTCGTCGCCGTCGTTGTCGTCAGCGTCAGCGTCGTCTTTATGGTCCTCGTCGTCGTTGTTTAAGACGCAACGTTTTGTGTATGCGGCATCCAATTCGTAGGCAATATTCAAATTAATAAAATCATCAATAATTTTGCAGCACGGCAACATGTTCTACATGTTGTTTGCTCGTTGCAGTTGCCGTTGCCATTTCAGCCAACCAGCTAGTCAGCTAGTCAGCCAGTCAGTCAGGCAGTCAGCCAGCCAGCAAGTTGTTGTAATTAATAGCCAAACTAAATTGTAGCACGTTTGCCATCATTTAGTGACTTGAACCAAATGTGGAACAAAGCAATTTTTGATTAAAAACCTGCAACAAGCCGCTCGATGTCGATGGCGATGTCGATGTCGATGTCCGGCTGTTGGCCATTAAATTGCTTTTGATTTGTAATTAGCGTAAAATGCATATTAAATACTCGTACTAACGACAATTGCCACAAAAGTTGCACCGCATTCTTTAAGGAAGTGAATGTTGTTGTTGCAACTAGCCGTTAATGCAACTTTTATGGAATTGGGCGATGATCAACTTTTATGCCAAACTTGAGCAACAAAAACAAACAATAAAATCAAT
Source organism: Scaptodrosophila lebanonensis (assembly GCF_003285725.1). Classification (NCBI taxonomy): domain Eukaryota; kingdom Metazoa; phylum Arthropoda; class Insecta; order Diptera; family Drosophilidae; genus Scaptodrosophila; species Scaptodrosophila lebanonensis. Next base: position 1,645,620 of record NW_022060529.1, read on the forward strand.
AATGCGCCTCAAACCCAACACACACACACACACACACACACAGGAAGAAGATGGGGTTGGGGATGGGGTTGGGGATGAGGATGGGGCTGCCAAAGCAACATTAAGTCATTCGGCTGAAATTATTTATGCAACATTTATTTACGCACACGTACGCAAAAAAGTTTATGCTACACTCACACACACACACACACACACACACACATAGCCCCTTACATACGTACACACACATATGAGACACATGAGCCTGTTGGGCGTTTGTAATGAGTTTGCTGCATTGTTTTCAGGGTTGCTGAGTGGGTGTGGGTGCGGGACCGGGTCTGGGTCCGGCAGGAGAAACGTGTCGAGGGTTGCCGGATCGGGTAGTGGGCATGCATTTTGGTGCGGCAAAACGTGCAATTTTCTTAAAAATTACACACGATTACACATGAAATACTGCAACGGTAAAGTATTATACACAACTGGGGTGAGTGTAATGGCAAGGTTATGTGCGAGTAGAGAAGGGTAAGAAGAAGGGTAATGAAGAGCTCGCAGTTTGAACTTTCAGTCTGAGCACCAAAGTGCTATAAAGCTATAAAGCCGCAAACAGATTAATGAACAACGAATGGAATGATACAAAAGTTACAGAAAAAGGAACCCTGCAAAGAGATAAGTACTTAACAATTTAAACAGTTGAATGGAATATTTATAATGTCTTATACTTATAATTTCTTATACTTATGTAACATTTCGAACGGCTTGTCAACTGAATCAACAAGTAAGCGATTTCATAATAATTCCAAAAGTTCAACTGTACAAAAATGAAAGTAATAATACAATCCTTCATTTAACAACGGTTTTAAATATCCAAAAAACTTACAAAACTCTTCATAAGAGTATTATTGAAACGAAATTTAGTTACAAATAGTCGATTGGTCACAGTGAGAGACTGTGACCTTATATGTGCTATACTGCAATAAAACAGTCTAAGAAGCAAGCTATATTCCTATGAATTATCCTTTAAATTCTTATAAATGCTTGTAACTTTCAAACGAAGTATTGTTCGTATATCGAGCATGATTTTGAAGTGAACCGATTTTAAATATTAATTTCATGGTAATGATACGAACAATTAAATGCTATTTGATTTCTTCAACAACGATCAGTTTGATTTTCGCAATAAACTGTGACTTGATCGCTTTTAAGGTAGGAACAGACAACTAGAGTTAGTTTAGAGCCTTGTGAAATAACCTTAGACTGTGCCAGAGAATGTCATACGCTAAGACTCTGAAAATAATGTCAAGCCGAGTTGTTGTTGTAAATTGGAATTGCAGTCAAGATATATTACACAGGCATTGCACCTTGACCAACCCATAATTACTCTGGTGACCCATGTGAGACGCTTTAATAAAACGCATTATGTTATGTGCATAAAAGTATACATATGACGGGGTGATGTGTTTTTTTTTTTCAATTTTTTTTTTTTTTTTTTTTTGTATTATTATTATTGCTGATGTCGACGTTGACTGTCGACTTTTCCACTCAAATCATTAAAAAAATAATAATAATAATGAAATTTGCGTGATTCAAACTAAGCACGCACTAGGCGATGCCAATAACAGCAGCAGCGACGACAACAACAATAGCAACAATGCCGGAGGCGTGCTCAATACAACAAAAACGACAACAACAACTACTACTACAAGAACAATGAGCATGTGCAAGCAATACAGTCAAACGCCCCCAGCGTGAACAACAATAGCAATAGCAACAACATGAGGAGCAAGGAAGTCAAAGTCATGCCCAGCCAAGCCAAAGGCAACCCTCTTTATAGCGTGCGCTGTCCTCATCCTTGCCAGCGTCCTGTGCACGTCGCTGTTGTCGTCCTTAATGCGCCGCGTAATGAGTTATTCGCATTTTTTATTTGCATTAAAAGCGAACCGTTAGCTACACCCCATCCCCCCGTAAAATACACAAACATTTGGCAATTTTAATTCATTTAGAAATGAAAAAAAAAACAAAAAATGAAAATATAAAAAAATCCTTTAGGAATATACGTACTATATATGAGGCGCTGTCGTAAAATCGAAAATTGCATGTTCTGACCGTATTGCAGCCGCCATTGTTGTTGTTTTTACAGTTGTTGTTGTTCTTGCTGTTGTCGTATAATCCAAAGGCAAGCAAAGAGGGGTGCAGCACGCGCGAGCTCGAGCTCGAGCTTGGGCGACATGAGCACAAAACATAATTTTGCTAAATTAGCGAAAAACAAAAGGAACTGAAGACGGAGCGGGCAGATAGGGGTGCGGCCGGGGGCCAGGGGCCAGCGAATACTCCCCAATTGAGCACGCACCAAAATCATTTGCCAAGTGCCGCCAGGTAAGGGGGACTAACGGTGCGCCATAATCAACGTCTAAATATTTGGCTCAAAATAAAAGAGTAGGAAAAAAATGTGTACGAGTATAAATGACTGTATATACATATGTACTATGTATGTATGTTGGCTGCATTTGGTGCTGGGCAACGGCCAACTAATTATAAAAATTTTTGCAACCCCTTCGCACACACACACACACACACGCACGAACAATGAAAATTATGCGCGAAACCCTTTCAGGGAACTGCATGTGGGTCCCATGCCAAGCCCAGGGTAAGTGATTGTGTACGTGCTCATTATGGAAATTTCTTTCTTTTTTTTGTTTTCGTTTTTGCATTTTCTGTTGCTGCAAAATTAATGCAATAGGGCCGTGGCCAATGCATGGTGTATGGGTTGTTAATGACAGACAGCGGGCATGGCGACAAGTCCTGGTCCTGTGCTTAGCGAGGGACTCTGGCAAAGGCGTACAGACAAGGGTTTTGTGGAGCTCTGATACGCGATTATAATTAGAATTTAGCCACGGGAGTTATACGAGGGTTGGCCCATCATCTGGGGTTGTTAAGTGTTTCAGTTGACTGCAGTTTTCAAAATTGAGACTGGCTTGAAAGCGCTCTGATAATCAAATTTATAATCGATTAACTACGCGTACTTGACAGTGGAAATAACAGTGGGCGGTCCACAAAACATGACAAAGACAAAGTATGCGAACTAGATGCAGTCGCAAAGATAAGTTCCGGAAACATTCTATAAACTATTGCTGTCTTAGTCATCAGATTTAAAACACCACAACTGTCAACTTCTTGATGCAATTCTCAGCATGTTTTGATGAAAGTCAAGGTTACCTGCAAAGAAGTAGAAAGGCATAGAAGAAAGCGTTTTTAACGCTCAAAGCTCTCCCGCAAAAGTCTTAATAGTATTAAAAACAAGTGGAAACAGCAGAGTACTTCTTTTAAATACTCTGTACATATTTGTATAATAATTACAAATTTTATACACTGTATGCAAATTAGTTTTTGTGGGGTCTGCTACGCCTCCTTCGGCCTGTTAAATTTTCCTCTTCTCGAAAACCTAATATACTCTTGTGTATTTTATGTAGAGAGCAGTATAATAACAAACCAAACAGTGTGGAACGAGCTTTAATAAGCCTCTTCCGATTCAGCCAACGAAGTTTAAGCTAACTGTGCCTAACAAGAACCCATTTATCCTTCGAAATATGTACACATAACCTTTGTGGCATTTCCTTACCAACGGACTATGAAATTCTCTTTTATTACGCATGTAAGAATATGTTTTTTTTCTACTTATAGCTCTTTGAAGAGATTAAATTTAATTAACTTTTTATTTCCTCACATAGTTCAATTAAAAGCTAAGTTATATTTTCTTAAATATTTTATAAATATATTAGCTTATTGTTAATAATTAGTGGCTGATTAAAACAAGTATTTCATCTGTTGACGCTACTTTACAAGTATTAGTTGTGATGTGATCACTAAAATGTATTTAATCAGTATACTAAATGTTTAGTTGCATTACATTCAATTTAAGCCGCACTTATTTATTATAACTGCTGTGTTGCTTAGCGAGCTAATATGTTTGTAGGCCTTGGCGCTCACAACTACCAATTGAGTCATTAGCCTGGTCCCAAAAGCCATTAGAAGCGACAAAAACAGGCAATGCCACAAGTCAATAATAAAAGGCATGCAATCAATCGATCAGAGATAATTATCGATTATATTAAATGCAATTATATTTTACATTTAAATGCACTTCGAGTGCTGTATTGTGTGTTGTCTAATGAGCTGCAGTGAGGCGTTAATGTCTAACACATGCATACTCTCTCTCACAAACACACACACACAGATACGGACACACGAACGGAGCGATTAATGTGCGGTACACTTAGTTGCATGCAAATGGCGTCTTTAAAGCGCTTAATCAACTTATTAAGTAGGGCGCCGGGGCATTGACAAGTGCCCTTTGAATTTAAACGATAATTAGTTGAAAAGTGCACACGCGCTATAAGCAATGTGCGCCATAATTAGCGCACGTGAAAGAGGGATGGCAGTAGTCACAACTATTGCAGACTGTACTTCGAGTTGCTTGCTGTTCCTGCTGTTCTTGTTGTTCTTGTTGTTGCTGTATGGTGCCGGCTGTTATGCCGTTTTACAACTTAGTATTATATATTTATAATAATTATTTATTTACCTTTAGCTTGTTCCACAACGACCACTGCTTATTAAAAACTACTTAAATAGCAGGCACTTAGGCCATCTCTCTCGTACACACGCGCCCTGGACGACTTGGAACAATGGCAACCAGTTAGACGCCCTCCCCCCCTCCACCGCCAGCACCTACATATGGCACATCTACATATGCACATACTATATTCGTACTAGTAGCTATAACCCGAGGCATTCGTCGTCATAATTATTATAAGTTGCACTTTGCTTATTAGTTTGTATATGTTCGAGCCAATGCACGTGTCTGTACAGGTTCTGTGCCCTAGGTGGCGCTCGTGGAGCTTTGGAATGAGGTTATGTCATTTCTTTATGACGATGACTGGTGCATAATTCAGCTGCATATAAGCTGATTACAAGCTGATTACGACTTGGCTATTAATTAAGGCAATGTTAGGGAATTTCTAGGGGGAATGCCAACTGCTCTCAATATTTTTCATTCAACCGCTTCACTAGTATGCAAATGAAGCTCTCCCTGACTATCTTTCTCTCCAGAACTGGCCTCGCCAATGCAGTGAAATTTTTGATTTCAATTGAAATAAATTTCTATTAATATTTTTAATTGTTTGTTAAGTGAAAGATGCGAAATGGCAGCAACAATAACAAGTGGAGAAGGAAAAGAAAGCATTGCGAATACAAATAAGGAGAACAACAACAACAACAACAAAATCGTTATATTTGTTAATTGAGATTTGACCTGATGATATGGCGAAATGAGCACAACATCAGCTACAACGACAACAACAGCGGCAGCGATGTCGTCAAGTAGCATTGACGTCGACAACAATCGTCGTTAGAAAGAAAAGCTGTGAAAGTGTGTTAATTAAGAGATATAGAGGGATAGAACATAAGTACTATATAGTCATGCTATACTGTACTGTACAAAATTAGGCGTATGCAAAAACCACAAAAATTTATTTTAAAAGAATTAGCAAATATACTAATACTATGGTGTAGGATGAAAAACGTTTTCCGCCCAGCCTAACAAATAATATCGATATTATTCAAATTCCGATATAATATTAACAATACCCAGAATACACGATACATGGGTTAAAGTTTTCGATACACAATGTTGTAATATTTCTAAGAAAGACAAACGCGTTTCCCATTAAGATTATTCCACCAATCATTCCTAAGACATTTCCAAACATTTCTGCTAAGGAGGAGCTCAGCTGTGGAAGGGGCCCTTACACTTTTGTGATTATTTCGCATCGATCTTTATATGGTCTGGGTGCAGAGGATCTCTGCAGCCGCCGGGTACGTTTATTTTGATGGAAATTACATTTCTGCACTAGCAGAGCCCGTCGCTTTAACCCTCAAGGCAACCAAGTTATGGTCCACATTCGTTTACCATTTGCTGCCCACTTGTAATTGCTACAGACTCCACAATAAGTCTGCAGCCAACGCCATTGTCGTAGCTATACTTACCTATAATTTGCACTCAAAGTAACGGCAGCAACAACGACAACAACAACAACGACAGCAGCAAATCAAATGGCACGCATGAAATTAAGTTTTAAGCGCGAAAAAATTCATATGTACGACACCGTGTGCCAATTAATGTAAATTACGCAGCCACAACGACGCAGCAATGGCGATGGCGACGGCAATGCACAGTGGATCATTCGAACCAAGTCTGAAACAAATTGATTGAAAATTAAACTAAAATTTCGTCGTTTCCTGAAGCACCTGTTCTTTCTCAATTAACTTTTTTATTATTAATGTTGATGAAGATCAGCCGTCAATGTCGCCCATAACACTACTGTTTTCTACGACAAAAAGAAACCAAACGAAACAAATGATATAAGAAATTGCAAGATTTATATAATTATGTATGAAGGGCTAGGTATGAAAAGTACGAATATACTTATGTATACATACTGAGGTAAACCCAATTGACAATCGTCAGAATATAAAAGGTACGATGTTTATAGGATAAGGAGGAACAAAGCATTATATTGTTACTATATATAGTAAGAAGAAAAATAGTACAAAAGCTAAAAAATAAAACTAAATTTAGAATGAATTTGGAAATTTAAGCAATAGTTAGATTCTTTTTATTCTCCTAACACTGTCTGCCACCAATTACAAAGTACCGATTTTTTTTAGCGATTGCGAAGAGTACAGTTCTGATGGTTAGCGTGGAAATGCGAACATACTAGTCGCATCCAATGAGGGTGCTACAATCTAATATACTTTTTATGTTTGTTCATTTGGAACTACTTAGAATAAGATTGGAAACCTATGAGGTGTTTACTTCCGATCAATAGTTCGAAAGCTCGACATGATTGCGATTTTCTTTAAAAGACTTGATTTGTATGCATGAAAAGGGGAAATTATCCACTGTACATCAGCAACATGACACCAATAGACGCATTGTGGCGGTATGGCAACGCCATCAGTGGCCCCCGGGGCCGCTGCACGCATGCGTGTGCAATTTGAAAGTGTGCGCAACGCCTGCAACAAATTAAGCACAGAAGAAAAAAAGCACATACCTAGTAAAATATTATTAAATGCGCCAATTTGTAGCCGTTGTTTGCCATTTTGTGGCAGTTGGAAGCATGCGCAGGCGCAGGCGCAGGTACAGGTACACTTGCCTCATTAAGTGCAGCGTGACGGAGCTGCTGCTGTTGTTGTTGTTGTTGTTGTTATTGTCGCTGGTGCTGTTGTCTTTGACGTTTGCCTTATGCATAAATGCATGAGGCAAGCTCGCCTGCCCACCCGCTTGCCCTCAGCAAACTGTACTACACATACATACATACATACTATGAGCGATTTATGCGCATGCGCGACAGTTTTAGGCCACACCAACTTTCTAACGGCTGCGTCACTTGGCAAATGCAGTTGTTGCTGAAGTTGAAGTTGCCTTTGTTGCTGCCTTTGTTGCTGCTGCTGTTGTTATGTAGCCCCGTAGTCGATGCTTATTAAAAGGTTAAATAACTTTGCATTGAACTCACATCATTTGCCATAATAGTAATGCAAAAGCCAATCAACGAAATATATTTATTTAAATGAGTCTAAATTACGGCTCATTGAAAAATATTGAGAGGCATGACTGTGTCGTCGTCTATGGGTGCCCGCGTCAATGCCCGCGTTTCTGTTGCCCCCCAGCCCATTGGCATTTCTCTGATTGGAACATACTCGTAAAATCGTTTGCCATTCAATACACTCCACTCGTCCCATACAAAACGTAAATTAATAAAAATCAGTGAAAACAAGTAAAACGTTCAATCGTCGTTTCCTTAATTTATGTGACAATAATTGACGAGAGCAAACCCAAAAAAAAAAATAACAACAACAAACCACATGATGAAAACGATCATTGGGCGATGGCGATGGGCAAAGGCAAAAGAAAGCAAAGCATATAACAAATCAGGGCCATATTCATAAACGCCTAATGAAAGTCATTCAAATGTGTTAATTTTCATACATACTATAAAGTACCTCATACATATACACACACACACACACATATGTAAGGGTATGGCAGCGCGTGGTGCGACAATTTCTTGGAATACATACACAAGTTTTTATAATTTACAATTTTCTAAATATATATCATTAATCTACATATAAAACAGTTTGTCCTGACTGACTGACTGACTGACTGATTGGTGATCAACGCACAGAAAACAGGCTCCACCGTTTGTATGAAAAATCCACAACCTGATTAACTTCAAACTTAGTTTAGTAAAACGCACACTTGGTTTTTTGAAAATTTTTTGAAACATGGGAGTTTTCCTGTAGAAAAAAAGCTGGGGCACAAAAGGAAACCGCGTCAACAGCCCACAGCCCAAGCGGTAACAGCTAGGATGCTGAAACTCGGGCTCAAGTGTCCTATCATAGTGTAGGTGCGCACTAAGAAGGAATTTTGAATTCGAAAATTCGAGCTCCAAAAGGGGAAAACGAGCTTCAAAGTTTATTTGCAAAATCCACATTTTTCAACCGATCGACTTAAATCTTGGTTTCTAAAATCAATAAAAGAATACATATACAACTGCATACTTTTGTACAAAATTTTTTTTTGATACTGAATTATTGGGGTTTTCTTAGGTCACAAAAGGAATTATTATAGCTTTTTGAATCTCATTTGGACGATGCATTTCCCTAAGCAGTATACTCTTTACGCATTTCTTGTGCTTATTTATTATTCATTATTATTAGTTATTTATTATTTATTTATTTTATTTAAGACAAATTAAATGTTTAATGCACATTAAAAATAAATGTTGTAGAAATGCAATATACTAGTTCTTAATCTGCAAAAAGAGATGCATTAGCCATGTCCGTTTCTTCATCCGTTCGGCTTTCTGTTCTGTTTTTTTCATGAGAGTTTACATTTTTGTAACCTTCACCCAAAGGGTAAAAGGGTGTACGAGTTTAAGCTCAAGTCTTTTGGTTTCACCTTCCGTAGAGCTTTTCTGATTTTCTTTGCATATTCAAACTTTGCACCCAGAAATGTGGCATACACTCCGATTCTCTTTGCCATCTCACTATGAATCGTTGTCTTAATTAAGCGCCAGAACGCCTCTTGAGCACCCGCAGCTTTCGAAGTTCTTTTTTGTCGCCGCTCTTGTCGCTATTGAGTTGCCACAATTTGTGCCTGCCACTTGATTTGAGCTCCGTGGTTTATTCCGCCCAACTCGATCTCGATCTTCCAGTTCATTTTGCATTTCAACTCTAATTGTTTCACGCGCTCGCGTCACAAATGACGCAATAAACTGACCGAGTGCCTGCCTGGCAATAATGCCAATTAATGAACAACAATAACACAATACATATTTATTAATAATAAGTAAAATAATTTGCCCAATTAACGGCGACAGCATTCCGTCGTTGCTGCCATCGCCATCGCCACCGCCACCGCCATCACCAACATCATGTAGTCGTGGTTGTGGCTGTGGTTGTGGTTGTGGTTGCTGCCACAAATCGGGTGCAGGGCCGGCTGCGCAAATCACAGCAAGCCGAGCCAACGATCTGGGGACCAAGCGATCAAGAGACCGCGATTGTTGTTGCTGTAATTGAATTCTTTTTTCCTCTCGATTTTCGTTTAGCGGCAATTGAAATTGAAATACATTTTCGAGTTTGACAGATTTAATTATTGGAAGTAAATACTTATGTATATACAGTACTTACTCGTACGATGCTGCTGCTGAAGCTGAAGCTGAAGCTGTTGGGGAGGCTGTGGAATGCATGGGCTATGGATAATTATGTGACCATGTTGGGCCATGTTGTTTATAAAACATGCGACGCAATTGGTGCCCCAACTAACTGGCTATCGAAGCACTATGTAGGGGAGTGTAAATGATAGGAGTCGCTGCCATAAATTGTTCGTTCATGTTTGTCCCTCCCCATCCCCCTCCCTCTCTCTTCCACAGTTCGCGCTCGAAATTTATTGTTCGTTTATCTTTTTAGCTGTTCTTGCCAAAATGATTGCAATTGGCATCAGTAAATACATGGGAATCAAATGAATTATGGCTTGTAAGAATGGAGAATGAAATGAAATACTCAAATGCAGCCAAATGCTCAAAATATTACATTAGCAGCAAATGCTGAACAATGGCTTAAAGAAGTATTTTATTATTCAATATTAATATTGGAATTATATAGAAATTAATATTTAAATTTAAATTGCACAAGCTTTTTGTTTTGTTCTTTAATCATATTTATTTGCATTTGTATTGTATTTTTTATTAGAAATTGTTCATATTTGTACAACTTTTCAGACAGACTTATATTTTTTATCGCTATAAAAATGACAATCGAACAAAGGTAAGCCTATACTATAAGCTCGGTAAAAACTTGTAAATTGAACGAGAAAAGTTTCTAGCGATGATTGTTCATCTGATAGCAGAGTCGTCGAATGCTATGCGTGATCCAAAAAGGAGGACTTGGTTAATGGGGAACATTCGTAATTACCGAAGATGCAATCGAAAAAGCGGGTAAGTTATTTAAATAAAACTGGCAATATTTTAAATGAAATTAATGGTAATAGAATTAAATATCTCCAATACAACGATGTTATTTGTTCCGCAGAGTTGACTGATAATCAAAATGCATTGTCTCATCTATATCTGATTTGTTGTCAAAAACCGCAACCCCTCTTGAAACTACTTCTGGCATTACTATTAAGGAAAGATGTTCCACGGAATTTATTCCATGTTTTTTTTTTTATTCAAAAGGTTCGATTTAATAATAACACGAGTATTTGCCTTCAAAGAGGATTACTATACAAATGAAAAACCTCTCAACACGAAAATAAACGGAATTGTTTACAAAATGGCTTTGCAATTCGATTGCAGGTTATATCTGCTGGAAAGACAATTGTCCTTTAATATTGAGTATTAAAGAGAAATGTTTTATCCTCGCTACTTATCTAATCAGAATTAAAGGGAAATTGCACGCACATATTAACAATTTTGTATGTTTGTATACGCATGTGTATTTCGGTAAGAAACGCTCTCTTCTGCTCACGTGCACACTTACACGCACATGCCAGTCAACAAGACAGTTGAAATTGTGCTCATTTAGGCTCCATAAATTTTAGCCAAGACAACAGACATATACACATAGTATGTACACACAAACAGTACATACATACATACATACATACATACATACATATATGTACACATGTGTACCTACTATATCCATTCATTCAGACATTCTCAATCCGCTGGCCAATACAACGCCATGCACAATTGCATATGGCATACCATATAGAAATCAGAAATCAGCGTAGAAAATCAGTGCCTGCTGATTTTGTTGTTGTTGTTGTTGTTGTTTTTGTTGCTGCTGCTGTTATTGTTGTGGTTGTTATTTTGCTGCTCGCACTGCCTTTTTACTTACATTTTACATTCTGTAGACTGACTTTTTTGTATTGTGCGATTTTTTTGTTGCTGCTGATGCCGTTGTTGCCGTTCGTTCGTTTATTAATTATACCAGTTACCTTTTATTTGTAGTTGTTGGCAGTTGCAACAACAACAACAACAACAGCAATAGCAACACCAACAGCAGGCAACATTGAGGTCTCGTCAGTTTGTCTTGGCACATTTGCCCGGCAGTTCTTGTTGCTGTTGTTGATACTGCTTTAGTGCTGGCTGGCAATTGGCATTTGTGCTTTTCGAGTTGCATTTGGAATTATGCTAAATTATATGCAAGTGTTAGAGTAATGAAAAGTCGGTTGATTGTATGTGTATATAACTACCCACAGATATGTGTGTGTGTGTGTGTGTGTGAGTTTGTATGGATTCGTTATCCGTCTGTGCAATAATAATAAAAAGCACATTACACATACGCAATGTTGCACCGCGATTATTGTGCCGTAATTGCATGCAATTATAGACTCTGTGCTCATTTAGATAAGCAAGCCGGCAACTTGCCTTTTTAGCTCTGACTCCGACGATTTACGGACAACTCTAAAAATGAGTACCAACCAACAATTTAGTGATTGCAACTAAAAACCGATTTACAAGCAAAAAACATCATATACAAACATATTTTCATGAATGAAATAGGCAGTCAAGCAACTAAAAAGCTAAATTGTGCTCAACAGAGCGACTTCATGAATGAGCAACGTGTGGCAGTGGCAGCGGCAGAGGCAGCGGCGGCGGTTGCGCTTGACTGACGCCACTCAGATGGCAAAGATTTTTATCGCACACCACACCACAAGCGCCAGGCGACTAAAAGTTTGTAAGACAAACACACACCAAAACAGAGGAAAATGCCGATGACACACACACCAAAGTTGCTGCGGAAAAATAACAGAAGCTCAGCAAGTGGAAGCTGCTAGAGAAAAACGCAAACAAAAAACGCAAGCATAAAAGCGCGCTAACAAATAAATAGGAAAAAAGTAAAACAGACTCTGGCAAACGAATAAACAAGAAAGCAAACAAACAAACCAACGAGCGAGCAAGCATAAGCTTCCCAGTGACGTCACAAGCCTTCACAGCCTTGCCATGGCCCATTGCCTTTTGTCAAAGATGCGCGCGTATGAAGAAAAGAAGGTAGGAAAAAAAAAAGAATAAACGATGCCGCCACCACCTTATGAAGTTGTAAAAGCGTCAACGAGGTGCCTGTAAGCCTTAGCTAAGGCATCAACCGAGTCTCTGACTGTCTGTCTCATTGTTTATATGTGTGTGCTTCTGCATGTGTGTGAGTGCGCTTGTGTTTGGCCACAAAAAGCCATAACATGGTCAGGAGTTGGCGCAACAGGCGGCGCTTTTGCGTGTACATGGCTAGCAGGCGTGCAGCAATGGCCAGACGCTCTGCAGCTGGTGGATGCTGCGGCCAATCAGTACCGCAAGGCATCATGTGACAGACGCGTGTGGCATGATAAGCAAAAGCCAGCAATATCGAAGCAATCAGACTGACTCGCACTTTTAACAGTGAGAATTAAAACAATGTCTTTGCAAAAACAAACAGCAGTGAACCCAAACTGGCAAGCAAGAACGAAAAATGGAATAAAGTCACCTTGGTCGAAAAAATGTGAAATCGTCCTTCCAATGATAAACTGAATCTTCGAAGTCTGCCCGTGGAAAGTCTGTAATCGCTATGCAACAAAAGTTCATTTCACCACCTACAGACTTTCGCCAATACTGTCCACAATTTTAAATATACATAAACACAATTTTTATACCCTGTACCCGTAGATATACACTTTTGTTTTAGATTTCATCTAAATCGGTTAAATCTTAGAAGAGTTATATCAGCGAATTAGTGCTTGGCCAGGTTTCAGGTTTCTTCTATCTTTCTTACATTTGATTGTTGCTTTTAAAAACCGATTTTATCAGCAGGTTTTTATATCAACCAAAAATGCAAAGGCTTCGACTTTTTTAACTCTAGCATGCTTAAATCAATCATTTAGTATTTGATGACAGATTTTGTCGTCAATCTGTTGGAAAGATACGACCAACATATTGTATAGACTTTATTGTCATAAGGAGTATAAATTTATCAGCAGTTACTAAAGAAGGGAATATGGCTTCTATAAACTCGCAGTGTAAATGAGATAGTTCTAATAAAAGTCTATATTTTTCTACCTCTAGTTCTCAATTTGTACCCGAATCTGCATCTTGACCTTCACAATACGCCCGGCTTGGCTCAGCAACAGTGCTGACTACTTGCTTCACAACTTCAAGTTGCGACTCGAGTCTCAACTTGCTGCCAACCGCCACTTCAAGTGCCCCATTAGGTTCACTTAAGACACCCACAACAACACACCCATCCACCCACATTGAAACACACACACACACAGTCAACAAGAACTAGAGGTTGAGTCAGAGAAGGGGAACAGAAAAAAAAGGAAAAAAAACACTCTATTAAAACACCCACTACTTAAAAGAAAAATTACAGACACTTGCCAGACAACTCAGTGAGGCACTCTGGCTCTGGCTCTGGCTCTGCCGATGCCGATGCCGAAGGACGGACGTCAAAGAAAAAGCCACAAAAACGTAACAGCAGCCAGGAAAAATTTCCTCAACCACTGCCTCCACTGCTGCTGCTTCAATATTCGTCTATTCGTCTATTCGTCTCCCCCACCCCTGCACCTTTCTCTGCTTAGCTTGTTTACATTTTGGCTTTTGGAAATCTTCAAATACTGTTGCTGCCGTTGCTGTGGCATTTGCTTTTTGCTGATGCCTTAACATATAATTTTGGCACCGGCAAGTGGCCCAGACCTAGACCCATACCCAGGCCAAGACCTCGCTTCCATTTGGTATTTTAAAGGTACAGCAAAGAGAGAAAAAAATAAACGGACGTATACTACAACTATATGCTCGTACTCGTATATAAAATTGCCACACTTTTGGCCAAATTTTTGCTGAAAACGTGGCAACAGGTTGTTTTGTCGTCAGAAAACTTCCTTTTGTGTGGATGTGTGTGTTTGTGTGTGTGTGTGTGGCCCTTTTTGTGAATGGGCTCATAAAACGTTTTTCTTTTCATGTTCATGGGTGTTGATGTCGTCGTCATCGTCGTCGTCGTCGTCGTCTGTCCCTCTGTCTACCCGTCTGCCTCAGTGTCCCGTTTGAATGTGTGTCTGTATCCCTTTCGAGCTGGGCGTGCGCCCCAAGTTGCTCTTTAGTTTTCAATTTTTTGCTTTTTCAACACACAACAGCAGCAACAGCAACAGAAGCACCAAAAACAACAACAACTGCAACCCACTGGTGGCAATCTAGTGCGCTTTTGTGAAACTTCGGGTTAAGCAGCACTGCTAGCGTTGGTGTTGCCTTTGCCTTTGCCGCTCATTTTGATTAAGTGCGGAGCAATTAAGGCTACTGTTTGCTGCTCTTTATGTAGTTAATCGTAGCACCCAGAAATGGTTTGGGACCGAGACCAAAACAGCTGCCCTGTGGTCAGGTCGATGTTACTAGGAGAAGTGCGGCCAGAGCAACTGCTTGATTGGAAGATTCGAATGATCAGAAAAATAGGTAGCAGACTATATAAGGAATATGCAATACAGGAATTCAATTAAAATATTGAATGTTATTATAATAGGGAAAGAGTGATAAACGAAGCCCATGACAAATATCAAGGTATAAGAGGAAAATAAACTTGGAAAATGGATTAAAAAGGCAAACAAGAAAAGAGAAAATACATATATATAACACAAGTTATAAATTAGGCTCCAAAAGGAAGGGAGAGAGAGAGAGAGAGAGAGAGGAAATTTACAGCAGTATGTAAATAGCATTCCATTTACTTGTATTTCTAGTGCAATTAAATTAAACTCTCCTTCGTCATTCGACTACACTTCCAACTTCCTCAAGCTTTAAAATATAACACCTGCTTATCAAATCGTCCCCTCTATTGACGCACACACAGAAATCCAACTCACAAGCACCCCACACTAAACCGCAAGCACAAAGCAACCAAAACAAAATAAAACAAAAACCTTGAAGAAAGGACGAGCCGCTACCACACAGCTCCAGAACGAACCTGACCTGACCCCAACTAGAAACACAAATACCGTAAAAACACTTTACGAAATTTCTCAACGCCTGGTAAGCCAAGCTAGGGCGTAAAATCAACCCCAAAAAAAGGTAAAGCAAAGTCGTAAAAGTCGCCATCCAAGTGCCGACGGCAAAGGCGCACGCCAGGGTGCCGGCAACCCCACCAACACTTATGTGGAGATTTGCCAAAAATCTTTAAAACATTCAACGGATTTTTGGGGGCCGGTGGCAATGTTTTAATTTTACAAGCTAATGCTCCTGCCCAGCCGCCCGGCTCCAAAGTGTTGACATTAAAATAATAATTTTAATTGCTTCAAATAACACAAAGTCCGAAACCATAATCAGTTGACCCTGCACTTTTTTTGTAAGGCATGTGCCATGTGTAGTCGTGCCGAGCGAAAAGGTTATGCGGGCTGGATGTGTGGGTCTATTTAAACACAAAGGGTAATTAACATTTTTCTTGCTGTCCAAGCGACGATGACGACGGACTGGCGAGCTCAAAAGGATAAGCAGCTTGTTGTCGCTGCCAATGAGATGGTTCTGGCAACCATCGCTTGGGTCTGGCGAATGAAAAAAATTAAATAAAATAAAACAGGCCACACATTAGGTGGGTTCTTTTTGCGGTTTTTGCATTTGGCTTGGCTTGGCTGGTAATGCCTTTTGGCCAGCGCCTCATGTGGATGAGCTCGTGGCTGCTGGTGTGGGCTGCTTGCCTTTCAACACCTTCAACAAAGCGTGAATTAAGTGCTCGAGATTTTCTGCACTTAATACAACAAATTTGCTGTGCAACATGTGGCACTTTGCGGACTCGATCTGGTTAGCAGTGGAGCGCGGTACGCAGTTGTCTTTTTGAGCTAATTGCGCAATTAGCTGGCCATGCCATCTGTCCGCCTGTGACATACTATCCATGCCAGATCTCTGACGTTCCCGTTGTCTCATTAAATGTGGCCCATCACATCATTTGGTCGGAGAGGGAGAAGCAATTTTAATTGCATTTAATTAACGAAAATTAAACGAAAAGCACGAAAAACTTGAAATTCAAACCGAAACTCACTTTATTTCCCAGATGTTCGTTCCCTTGGAAACATTTGTGTCCTAGAAACTAACATCATTTGCAAGAATGGAATCCACTACTTGCCACGAAATAAGCAACATGAACTAGCTCTTACAAGTATACTCTGCCAGATCCATTCGTTCATACAGATGAACAGATGGACGGTCACTGATCAAGAATATATGTATAGACTTCCTCCTGCATCTTACTTACGACTAATATACCCTTCTACCTTCTGGGTACAGGGCCATTTGACGAGCAGGAGAAAACTTGTCACTGTTGCTTTAAAGTATATACTAGTTTAAAGCCGGCAATGTTTTTGAAACATTCAGTAAGAATTGTGTTCTATTGTTAGCTCATTAGTAATGAGCTTGCAAATTGGTATTCAGGCGATCCTAGATAATAAGTCCACAAAAAAATAGAAGAAGAGGAATTTAAAAAGTTTATGATTAACAAAACCAATCGATGTGGTCCTGCCTATCTGCCCATCTATTACTAGTTTTTTATATTATTATACTAGCTATTATAAGCTTCAATATTACTATATACTGGCACATGAACGATTGATGTTAAATGTTGCTTTAGCAAGCAGATCAAAGTTGATCGAGCAAGTAAATATTTTTATTAGAAGAGATATTAGAAATGTTTGAGAATTTTCTCAAAACTAAGGAGAAATTCACAATGATTTAAATGTGCTCTTTCTTAGAGATGATAATTCAATGACTTCAATTTATTAAGAGTTTGACTAATCTGCTTAAATATTAACCGCTAATCAATATGATATTTATTTATATTGAAATCTCTATCCTGGCGTTACAAGTAATAGGTTACTTTTAAATTATTAAAGATCAAACAATAATTGTATATTGATTGGAATGGATCACAATCAATCCTGCAATGGTTTTTAATTTATAAAATTTATAATTTGTATAAAGTCTCTTGACTGATTGCCAATTCAAATATGGGTATATTAGGGAGAGAGAAAAAAAATGTTCTCGCTCTTATGTTTGCACAAAAAGGATTTGGTTCCGTGAGCTCTCCAACCTTCGTTTCTTCTTCTACTTGTAATTATGTATATGCATTTCCGGTGTATCTGCAATCAAAGATCGCATACACGACCATTTACATTATCTTTATCTCGAACATGCCATCCCAACACTGAAATTCTAGAGCCCCGAAATTATGTAATGCCATCATGCACGCAATGCGCTCAGAATAAAATTTAAAAACAAGGGAATGAAAATAAAACTTGAATTGCTAATTGAACAAATGTGAGTAGTTTTGGCTACTTTTGAGCGCGGCATCGAAGCTAAAACAAACAAAAAATTAATTATTGTTTCATGTTTGGTACAAAAAGGCCTTGCAATGTTCTAATGAATTCGAAAACGCGAAGCATAAATTGTTTAATTGCTAATTAAGAATAAGACACAACAACAAAAACCTTAAATGTAATGAATTAGAAGGCGAATCGAACGCGAGTGCCGCGCTCGTTGTTGTTGCTGATGGCGTGTGACAATTCGCATTAATTACAAGAAATGTTCCAAAAAGCAACTGAAACCATAAAAGTGTGTGAGTAATGGGCAGAGCGAGTGCAGTGCACGAGAGCGTTTGAGGCGTAAAGAGTTGGGCTTAACACGAATAATGATCAAGAAACACAGCTAGAGGTGGGCGGATTGATAGTGCACGGTATTGGGGATGCTGCCTCCCCACCTCCAAAAAAAAAAAAAAAAAAACAAACAAGAAAAACGGTTGCGTGCTGCCCCAGCCCCCTCCCTCAAGCTCCTCATTCCACTCTAGCCGTGCCATTTCCACTTGGATCATTTGGACACTTGTGACATTTTCTTAATTGAAATGATGCGCGTTTGTTGATAAAAAAAAAAGAAAGAACGAAAAGTTCTCTGCCCCTGCGTCTCACACGATTTTGTTGATTATTATTACTGTTCATTATTGTTCATTATTAAATGAGCGTGTATGTATGTGAAGTGTAGTGTGGTGTGGTGTGGAGCGGTGTGTGCTCTCTGGCATTTTTGTGTGGGCATTTGATGTGAACTGGCTGGCTGAGTGGCCACTTGCGACTTGCCAACAACAACAGCAACAGCAACAACAACACCAATACAGCAATGTCTTCATTAGCCGAAAGACTGAGGCCACAAAATTTTGCGCCTTTCACAAAAACCAATGCAGTCAAATGCACTTCCTGGCTGCCAGGCTGCCTGCCAGTCTGCCAGCCTGCCCGACTCCCTGCCTTATGCCTAAGTATTGCTGCAATAAAAAAATCAAGTCATAACATCAGCAGCAGCAGCAGCAACAACAACACTTTGGAAAAATTGGCACATCAAAAGCTGCTGAAAATCCTTTCAAGATCTCTCCCGCTTGCTCCTCTCATTCCCCGTTGCCACGCCTCGATGCATTTACGAGCGATAATTATTACTTTAATTATGTTTTAATTAAAGGCATGCCGCAATTGGCCACTTTTTGATTTCTATTTTATGCACGGGTGGGCGTGCAGCAGCAGCAGCAGCATCAGCAGCTGAATACAAAAACAAACATAAGTATGTACTGACGAGTATGCAGCGCACATAATTATGCACTTGCAGTTGCAAATTTTATGATTTGCCTGCTTTAAGTGACAACATGATGATATGACGTCGACGTCGACGTCGACAGCAGCAGCAACAACAACGGCGACGCCAACTACGGCGGCATTTTCTGTTATTTTTAATGCGCCACCAGCTTGCGGCTCATTTTCTTGTGCCGCCGCGTTGGATGCATTTTTATGCGTTCGTCATCCGTTTGTCATAAAGCAACAACAGCAAAATTATAAATATATATACACATATATCCAGCTATATCAGCAACCACAATAACAACAACGCTGCAGCAAAAACAACTAATTTTAATTCTTTTTTTTTTTTAATATTAAATCACTTTTTTATTTCGCTATAATTTTCCTGTCTGCAACTATTTATGCACTAAGCGTTGGCGCTTGGCATTTTTATTTTTAAATATTTCTGCAAAGTGGTCCTAATGCATTTTTCAGATACGGCGGCGGCTTTACGCGATTTTTTAGACATTTTGACACCACCATAATGATGTCACATTTATTGTTTATATATAGTTTTAATTATGAGTCAAGCTTGTATTAAAGTGCTAAATAATTACAAGTTTTAGAAATTCTTAACAAATTCCTCGAATCGTTTGCTAACAAAGTAATTTAAATTCTTTTATTAATGGCTGGAGATCAATGTTAAGCTTGGGAACAACGAACTCAACGAAATCTGGATTATATTGGATTTTTATATCAAGGAATATGCTGTATATATAAAATACAAAATATGCTGGCTTCATAACTTTTTGTAATTTATTTTGTGTCTGATTTATTAAGGTTTTCTTGAGAACAAATTGGAGCACGAATACCATAAATTACACAGCCATAAAACTAGGCATGACACTCCATAATTTGGATAAAATATCCCCAAACACGAACAAGTTCTGCGTACACTTTTTTCTTGAAACATATCGATCAAAAATATTCCTAACTTATTTCGATCAAATGTAACTTCATTCGTTATTAATTCAACGAAGTTCAATAGGTTTTAAAGAAAATTTTCTGAAACTGTTTTACGGTTATCTATATATATAAAACTGTTTGTCCTGACTGACTGACTGATTGGTGATCAACGCACAGCCCAAACGGTAAAAGCTGGGACTCAAGTATCCTTTCATTGCCTAGGTTGGCGATAAGAAGCGATTATGGAAAATTCGAGCTCCAAAGGGAGAATCTGGTTCCAGCGTTTGTATGAAAAATTTACAATTTTCATCTGATTAGCTTCAAACTTAGTTTTTATACCCTCTGGCTTAATATAAATATCCAAGAAACAATATTAACATCAAAGAATGAGCAGACTTTTACTGCATATATGCATTTTAATGTATTTTTTTTAAAAGAAATCAAAAAATAGCCAATAATGAATTTAAGAGCCAAATAATATTAAAATATTGATATTAAACATTTAAAATACAATCCTGAACATAACTACAAACGAAACAAGTTCTCCCTTAAAACAAAGACATACGAGTATTACTTTAAAAAATTATATTGTGCTAGCCATTAAGGAGTAATCGTCAATCCTCACCACATCAGAAATAATAAATCAAATACATAACACTACTAGTGGATCGATTATACACAGAGTAGCAAATGCAAATGCTGATAATATTACATATAACTTTAAAATTCAGATCGCGTTCTCTTTAGCTGAGAATGGCATAAAAAGAGTTACTGAAATGAATGCTTTGAAGCTCATAGTTTTCCCATATATGCCCCATTTCAATTAATAATTACATTTCCATATAATACTCCCCTTTTTCTGAGAATGGTACAAATAGATTTGGCTTCATCTTCATTAATTTTGCACTTGAGTTTGTCACAAATTTATTGAGTGTTAGAGGGACGTCGAAAAGTTTGATGTGAAAACAAATGAAAACAAAAACAATGACAAGCATTATGCTTGGAAAAATGTACTGCATATATACACACAGTTTTATACCCTTTTACCCTTTGGGTACAGTCTATTATTGAATAACTTTTTTAAACTATCCTAAAAACCCGACGGGTTTGTTCTTAATCGAAAACTGTATCTCACGTCAATCTGATACCTGCACCTGCAACAATCGCGATCAATCGGCGTCTTATCGAATAATAAACAAACAAAAAATTAACTCATTAAATGCAAATGATGGAGGGTCAATTGTCATTGCATTTGTTCACATATTTCAAGTACTTGTGCATAAATTGTAATGCTCGCAAAAAAAAAAAAAAAAAACAAAAAACAAAACGTGCATAGCCACATAGTACACACTATTTGAACATTGTTGGCCCATTAGGGCCTCTCTTCCTCTCTTCCCAGACCCCTAACTGGCCACCCCTAACTGCCCACAACTATGCATAAAACTAATTGCAAATGCGACTAACAAGGCGTGCAAAACGAGTTATAAAGTCGGTGGCAAACGTCAGAGCGGCTCACAGCGCAAAACTAAATTCTGTATTAATTTGCAATTAATGCAGCTAATTATATTTAATTAAATGAACGAGCAACTGCAGCGAACAATGCAGCTAACGATGTGAGGCTATAATTTTTTCTTGATTTTGTTCGTGTTTTGTTTTTGCTTTTGCCTTTGACTTAAACTGGGAAACTGAAAGCTAAAAACTGAAAACCAAAAACTGAACTGAAATAGAAAAGTGGCGGGCAGGTTGCCCAGTCTAGTCAAATAGGCGGTCAACCATTTGGAAAATGAAACTTATTATTACGATTGCTATTGTTAGTGTGGTTGTTGTTGTTGTTAATATAGCTGCGAGTGTGAATTGCACTAGTGGCAGAGTGACTGCAGTCAGCTTGTATTCGTATTGTATCTCATAGATACATTTACAAAATTGTACGAGCGTTTTGCAAATTTCTGCTTGCCTGCCTGCCTGCCTGCCGGCCTGGCCTGCCTATTCAAAAGGCAATTGTAATTTTTGTGTGTTTATGGGGTGCTTTGGCATCATCATTTGCAAGGCTTAGCACATTAAACTATTTATATGTATTATCTACAGTGTAGCTTTTCATATCACACTCACACACACACACATACATATGTACATATATATGTTTATGTGTCTCATTGTTGCAAATTGCCGTCGTCGACGACGCGTCGTAGCAGTCACTGCTGAGCTTATTATTGTTATTATTATGAAACGCGTTAGTTTATTATTATTTATTATATTAGTGCTTTTATTATTAGACGTCCGTATCTATTTTGAGTTCCACTAAAGAAAAATGAACGCCGAGTATAATTTGAGCCTGGGCTGAAAACAAACAACACATTTTTCACAACTATTCATGGTTTATTGCAATTAAATTTTAGTGCTTAAATTAATTCGATTAAATGTTAACTTAATGGCCGCAATGATGCAATTTAAAAAAAAAAAATTTTATAGAATTTTGCAGCAATTTGTTTGCTTTGAATTGGCTGCTGAAAGTTAAAGTTGCTGTTGATGCCTGACCATGGGAATTATGCTTGATTAGAGTTATTTGCGTTAACAATTTTCGCAATTTTTGCATAAAAATCAGATAAATTAAGGGGTGCTCTATGCGTTCGGATGTCAAGGTTGAAATTAGCATAAAAAATGCATTTTCATTTGTTTCAGTTTTTGGAGTGCGAAATAAGCAACAAAAAAAAAAAAGATATCTCAAGATGGCAGTTACATATTAAAATTTCAAAATGTTCGCAATAAAATAATTGTAAGTTTATGAGAGTAATTGAAAAAACTATTTCTATCTGTGAGTGGCTAAACAAAATTGTAAGCTTGTTTCCAATTTGTGTATCCTCAATATTTGTTTGTAGTTATGGAATGTGGTTGGCATTTACATGAACAAATTTAAAGCCTCTGATTTCTTTTCTTAACTGAACAGAAATATACAGAGAATTCTTTTATCATTTTCGAAAAGAATTAAGTTTTCATTTATCTTCTAATACCGCATTGTCCATTACAGAAACTAAAACTAAATGTATTTCATATATTGATATTTACCGTTGTATTTTGTTTTTACTTTAGCCTCAGCAATAAAGATGGTATATGTATGTAGCACGATTGTTTGATAAATTTGTTTGATAACGCTTGATTGAGTCGCACTCTAGATAATCAAATTTCTCTCACTGCACACAAATTGTAAGTTGTAGAAGAGTTTATGGGAATAATTTTGTTGTAGATATATGGAACTGCTCTTGATCTTGGTCTGGAAAACTGTACACGCACAAACATTTAGTTTTTCAAGTCAACATTTTTGCATGTCATTCTGTCGTGGATGCCGCACTCAGAGGTTTAAGCCGCGAGCTTACAAGCTCTCGATCGCGTAGTCTCTCGCTCACCTAGCAATTAATCACACGTTGTTCGGCTCGAAACAAGAAGAGGAAGAAGTGGATGTTGCAATTGCAAGCCACACGCGACGACGCGCTAAAGATTTTTGTACACGCGCGAATTCTTTTCCAAGGAAATATCTTTTCTTTTTATTGTGTTGGTGTTGGTTTTGTTTTGTTTGCTTGCTAGCTTACTGGCTGGTTCATGTGTTACAGAGCCGGGCGGGCAGCTGTTAAATGTTGTTGATACTTTTGTTATATTGCTGTTGCTTGGCACACGCCGGCAATGGAATGCACAACACACTCGTTCGCGTTCCGTTTTCTTTAAAGATGAGTGTGTGTTTATTTGTATTTGTATTTGTGAGTGTAAGCGTGTGTGTGCGTACGTGCAGTAACCGTGCGTGTGTGTACGAACAGGCGCAACGACGTCCACAGACTGAATGAACGTGTGGCGCACAAACGGCGCTTGGACCCCCAACAATCATCAACATAAGTAGCAAGCGGCAATACCAACAACAACAACAGCAACTACGAGTGCAACTTACGACAAACACGAGCAAACAAAATCATTTGCCGAAGCCGCAGCCGAAGTCACAGCAATGGCTACACAAAAGCTCAGGAGGAGTGAGCGAGTGCGATAGAGAGAGGCCCACAGTTGACGACGACGACGACGAAGCGTCGACGCGCCGCAGTTGACTGCAGCGTTGGCGTTGCTGTTGCCGTTGACTGCTGCGGCTGTTGTTGTTGTAGTTGTAGTTGTTTCTCGTGCCTGTTTGTTGAGGGGGTGGGCTAATGTGCAACAAAACGGCTCGTTCGCTCGTTCATCGTCGTTGCCGTCGTCTCAGTCGGCATTGTGGTTGCTGCTGCGCAGGAGTAGAAGTAGCATGAAATATATTACTGCCTGCCAAACCGCTCCGGTTCCGTGGCCGTCGCCGTTTCGTTCACAACAGTTCGTTGTTAAAATAAAAATAATGACGTCATTAAGCGCACAAATGAGCGCTGCCGCTACCGCTGCTCATGCCCCACACTAAAGCGTCGACGTTGCCGTCTGGACAGCGCTTATAACTGTTTTATGTGCAGGAGAAGCGCCCACTTGACGAAGCGTATACTTAACGAGCTCACAGTGAGAGAAAGAGAGCGCAAGCGAGTGTAAGAGAGAGAGCGAGAGAGAGAGAAATAAAGAGGGCGCACAAGTAAATTTGAGCGCAATTGTTGCTATTTGTAATTGTTGTTGTCGTTTATTGGGACGATGGGGATGCTTACCACCACCACTGCTATGCGTTTTGCTTAGATGTTATTTAGGGCGGCCTAAGCGCCAACTAATTTGTATTTGTTTTATATTTCTTTTTCCGTAGATATTTTCCATGAATAACTTATCGATAATTTATATTTGGTTGCATGAAATACACTCGTATGTATGTACTGTACACGTATGTAAATGAATCATACATATTTCTCAGGTATTCTTCTCATTACGGAACAATGTTGCTATCGCCAAAGTGTTAATGGATTTTTAATTTCTTTGCTTTAATTTTTACGGTTAACGTTTTATAAGCTCTTAAGCTTCTTATTGTTTAATTCATTTGGTTTTTCTAACTCATATGAATGATATATCAATTATTTATAGCATCGGGGACGGCAGCCCATTTACTTGTAGTGGTGAAAACACCACAACATTTTAAAAAAGTTGACTATTACAGGATTTATAGCGGTTTAAATGACAATTTTTAAAAAGCGAGCCATTGGTATTTGGAAGGTCTCACCATTCGATCAAAATTTAAAAGTAATTTCGATGTTGTTGTATTTCATGAAAAATGTTTGAATTTGTAGCTGTTTAAATTTTATGTTTTTATGTGAAAATGTAAAATATTAAGTTAATGCAGTTCCTTTGAAACCAGACATAAATAGATAAAAATGTCACTTGCTCAGTTGGTTTGAGGGTTTGTTCTACATACATATACACGTACATATAGATTGAAAGTAAACCTAGGAGTACAACAATGAAATTATGGTTGTGGGGCTTTCAAAATTATGTAAAGGAATGGCCACAGAAGCCCTGTACTACGAAACGTACAGTCTCAAATAGTCTGCAAGGACAGAACATTTTATGAAACTAAGTTCATTTAGCTTTCTTGTTTTTTCGTTTAGATGCTATATCCGTTTGAAAACTTGACGGGAGTCCGGTAAAAATTAGTTCAAGGTTCCAATATTTTGTAGCTTAAACAGACTATATAAATATTCCTACTCTTCTTGTAAAGTAGTTACTTTTCATTATCTGTTTAACTCGACACATTTGATCGATCCCTGTGACTATACTACCCATTGCATACAGCACACTAATATTTGCAGCTACATATATAAGAATATTACTTAGCCTTATCCTTAAGAAAAAGACATAAAATTACATAGACCCATTAGGTTTTTCTGCTTAATGGATATGACTAATTGAAGTAAATAAGAGAAGCAATGGGAAATTTCTACTTCTACATATTATGCGTGGACAAACTTCGTAGTACCTTAGCGATACTTAAAGTATAGATACGTATATGTTCATCCGAACGTGGTTTTCCATTTTCACAACTCGGCTAGCTTGTCTTCTATGTTTCAATCGTTATTGCCTCAGGAGTAGGAAACACTGCGAGCGAAACACATGATTATATGACTGTGAATTGTATTAATTTGGAGCTAATTAATTATTCGTGACTAAAAATATATATATCACTTATGTACACAGCAATATAACTTAAAACTTGAGTTTATACTTGCGTAAAACTGTTAAACATCTTTCCATATAAAGACTAACCAAGCAGATTCAAGATTTTTCCGCATGATTGTACTTGGTTAACAAAATTTTAAACTGAGCCTACTCTTGCGTACACTCTTACATAGGATTAGTTTAGGCACAACAGTGCTGATTTTTCTAATCGCTAAGAATTTTATTCCCTAAGATCCCACTACTGTATATATTCATTTTGGTAATTTCAATCAACATTTTTATACAATATTTTTGAAAATTAAAATAAATTTTTAGCATAATTATTGCAATCCAGCTAAATTGAGGGAATCTTGTCCAAGACATTTTAGAGCTCTATTTAAGAAATTCCAGTAAATGTATTAAAATATAATATAAATAGAAATTGAGGCTATTCACGAATTAGCCTTTAGTAGAACATTTTCATGGCAAAACTTTTTGTTACGAAATAGACAACAATTACAATTTTCCACACTTACCCACACCCACAATTCGGGGAGCAGTACCTTCGTAGCCACTAAAACAGCTTCAACTATTGAAATCAAATTAATAATTCAACTATCAATCCACAGTCTGAGCTGTCAAGCAGTCATTCGCTCACTTGCTACATTTGTCAAATGCCATTCCACAAAACTTATGTCTTTATGGCTGTGTGTGTGTGTGTGTGTGTGTGTGTGTGTGTGTGTGTATGTCCGTTTGTGTCTTTTGTTCACCCAAAAGGAGCTCCTCCTCCTGCCTCAGCCACAGCATCATAGCCACACACACTAGCACAAAAACACACACACACACGAACTTAGTCTGGACAAACCGAAAAGTGCCAATAAATAAGGTCCGATGCTGCACTGGCCGCCTTTTCCAGTTGTTGTTGTTGTTGTTGTTGTTGGTGTTGCTGCTCTTTGCTACCTCTTGCACTAATTCACATTTGATGTTTTGTTGTCTGTTGCTGTTGCTTGCATTTTTCTGGTCAATGAGGTTAGAGTCGTCGTCGTCGCCGCCGCCGTCGTCGCCGTCGTCGGCATTGCGAGTACCGAGAACCATGACCAAGTCACTGGACAAGCCAACTGACCATTGCCGACTGGTTGTCAGCAAAAGGCAGAAGATGAGACGATGACGCTGGCTATAGCGATGGCTACTCGTGCGGTCTTCAACCAGTTGCCACCCACCCGCCTCAGCTATCGGAGGTGTCGATGACGTCGCCATTCTATGCTCCACACCGCCTGCCTGCCTGCCTGTCTGTCTTCCTGTCTGTCTGTCTGTCTGTCTGGTGGTCTGTTCATTTTCCAGCCTGCCGTAGACGTTTCTCTCAACGGCAGTGTCAGTTGTTGCCGTTGCAGTCGTTGTTGTTGTTGCTGTTGTGTTATTTCTAGCCAATTTTGGTCAACATTTAAGTGCTGTTGCTGCCACTTCAGTCATGTATATATGTATGTATGTATGTGTGTGTGTGTGTCTGTGTGTGTATGCATGTGTATCTATGCCTGCTTGCCTGCTTGCCTGCTCATCAACTTAATTTACGAAATTTTCTCGTTGTTGCCTCTCAGCTGCCTGCCCGCCTGTTGTCTTTATGTCTAATTTTCTGTAGCAACAGAGCAGCGGACACGGCAGCATTTTTCCTTGCAGCTATAAAAGCGTATTACCGTTAAATGTTTCAGTCGCTCATCCTGCTCACTAACAGCACTAACAACAACAACAACAACGAGAGCTCCACCACCCGCCGCCACGCAACAAAGTTGCAGCAGCGTCTAATTTACGTGCAACAGCAGCAAAAGCTTCAGAGCAACAACAGCAGCCACTGCCCACTTTCCATCTTGACTTGATTGTCATTCGTTACGTTTTGCCAGCCAGCCTGCCAGCCAGTCAGCCATCCAGCCAACTAGCCGGTGGAGTCGAAAGAGGCAAGCGGGCAGTGGGCAGCCAGCAGCCAACAGCCAACAAACTGATTAAATTCAGCACGCGCCCTGCGGGCTTCTTACCAACTTCTGCTGCAGCTTCAGCTACCGCTCTTCTTCTTCTTCTTATTCCACTTCTTTGTCGAGCAACGCTCCTGTAGCAACAACATCTTGGCGCGCTCTACATAAATTTGAAATTAACGTTTTCTATCACTTTTTGTTGTACAGAGGCTCAAACCGAACCCCAGCTATCTCATTCTGCCAAAGCTCTTGTTGCATCTACCGCGTCAATTCTGCTGATGTGGCTCGTAGAGATGAGTGCGTGATGAACAGAACCATTGATAGCAATTCATTACCACTAACTGATAAAAAAAAAGGAACTCAAAAACTAGCTTCATCTGCGCTGACAGTATACACTCTTTGCTATGTCTTTCAACAAAACGTACTTTATAGGAGAGCTTTGCTTACATCCGACTACAAAATTCACAATATGAGAGTTGGTTTCCAGAAATAAACCAAATTTCGATACAGTAGTTGATTGTTAAATGTTTAATTGCTTGTATTACAGCTAAATGATAGTGATCTCACATGGCAAGTCTTGGATGATTAACTGTGTCTTTCAAGCAAAACTACTCCTAATTCTGTTATTACACGGTAGATTGGTTCCAGACACAACCGCGTAAAAAACGACATTGGTTATATGCAAAATGAATCGGGTTAAATGGAATAAAGTCGGGTAACCATATATAATATTTTTAATTTTCAAACCATGTTAAATCAAAACCGTGTAAAAGAGGACCGGTAAAAACAGAATTAGATGTATATTGAATGGAAGTAGAAATAAGCCTAGAATGGATTGACATAAATCTATCATTCGCCTTGTTCACTGATTTTTGGAGCAATTTTCTACAATTTAAAAGTATTGGAAGAAACCTTATATTTTCGTTGGTGTTCGTACAGTTCCAAAAATGTCCTCCCGGTGACACAACAGGTCTCTACCAACCGCGAGGTTTTTAAAATATGTGTTTATTAAAATTTAAATTGTTCCTCAATAAAGTCATTACTTAATCTTAGCTGCGTACGAAAAGTGTACAGAAAAATGTCTTTAATTGATCGATAAATTTGGGGAATAGGTATATATATTCTTTACACTAATTACTGATTTCTAATTTGATTTTGATTTCTAATTAATTTTTTGGTGTTGATCATTTTTCATAAGTGTAAGTCACGCGCCCACCACCAATGGCATGTCATTGCCGCTTTTCCAGCCCCACCGCCCCAGGCCCGCTCGTGGCCTTAAGATGTGTTTAAATGCTTTCTGTAATTATCATTGCCATTCCATTTGGCTGGAACACACACGCAGCTGCAGCCAAAGTTGCAAATCGCATCCACAGAGTCGTTGCAGACGGATTTGGGCCAACTTATAGTGGACTTTCAGCACTGGTCTAGACCAGCTAGGCGCTAATTAAATGCAAATCGCTGCCAACTTAATATATTGTATTTGAAAGCCCCAAGAGCCACACATTTCGACCACATTTCAAGCCACGTCAAAATGTGGTCAGCGCGTTCCGAAAAAATAAGAAAAATTTGGCCAACATACACAAATACGAGTACATCGACCATATCATTGGAGTATGCACATAAAAATTATCACTTCAAAATTGAGCGGACAACGCATAAAATAGCCCCAAACGGCCGCTGCCACAAAAAATTTAAGTGTAGCGGAAGGGAGGGATAGCGGAAGAGTGGCAGAGGGGTGGGGGTTAAATATATATCTAGCAATTAATATGCATAAAAGATTCAGCCCGACTCGGCCAATACCATAACAGTGGATATAATTACGCAAATGGTCGCAAAACTTTGTCAGTTGTAGATGTTGATGTAATTGCCACACTGCTCTTGTTGTTGTTGTTGCTGTTGTTGTTGTTACAGACTAGCATTGCTAATTACAAAAGCATCCTGCAACATCATTTGAGCTATTTTTCCATTAACTGCCGCTCAAGTCATTGCACAGTGGTTTCAAATTTTAAAATGCTGTTGAAATATGTATGTTTCTTGAATACAAATTTAAAACCTCTACCCCTCTACTTCTCATTGGAAAAACTGTTAAGGCAAAAGGTTGTTTTTACAAAAGACGGAACATAAAATGAATCATATTTGTAAAATATAGTACTTATAAGGATATTTGATTGGATTTTTAAATTTAATTCTTGCTCCGCGCGCAAGGCTTAAAGATACATTTGAAATGAAAAGAATTTTTAACTTTGATGATAACTAGGTTAGTCTCCAAATCAACAAAATGACGGGCCTAAGAAAACCTATCGTTGGTAGCTTGACTGACAATTGATTAATATACTGTTTTAACTTTAAGGCTGTTTTAACTTTAAGCTGGAGATTGAAAGAACAGATGAGAAGAGCTCTTGCCTTTTTAATTAATTGTGTAAACAGAGGAAAAGTGTATAGTACTAGTTGTCAATAATTTTGTTGTAATTTTGTTTTTTATAAAGCATCGTTAAAAGTCCTTGGCATTTTTTTGAGCTCTGAATAGATATAGTTTTGGAATAAAAATTGACTTAAAGCTTATAGCTTATTCCATAGTGCATTTCCAGTCCATTGCAGACTCGTTCGTGCACCTCGGCAGGCACCACACAAAACATATTAAAATTAACCTGATTACTCCGCAGGCGCTGCCACGTCTTCTCACATGTATACACACACACACACATGAACACACACACACTGAAGCAAGTTGTAAGTCTCAGTCGCAACCAAATTAAACGGCTTAGACTGTGCAATGGCGACGGCCCAGGCACAAACTAATTTCAAATAACATAATTCATTCGCTTAGCAGGCAGAGGCCGAGAGTTTGGTTCGGTCCTGAGCCGACTACGTGCGACCGGTTTCTGCACTAAATTAGTTGAAGTTTAATCACAGCGAAAAGTTTCGGATGCGCTGTCATAACAGTTGGGAAGAGTATGTGAGAGCTGCCTAAGACGCTCCCCCGTTCCAATCCTGCAGAGGTGCTAAGAGCTCGGCTGCAACTCATTTGGAATGCTGGCAATGATTTCGCTTACGGGCGCACATAAAGCTGATGACTACAGTATATCGGACAGTTAGTCAGTTCGTCCGTCAGTCGGTCCAACAGCTTTTCTTTTTGTTGTTCCCTTTGTTGGCTACAAAAATTAATGCTAATTGTTATTGTACTTAAAAGCAACAGCAACTGCAACAGCAGCCAATGACACGGAATGCACGGACAGAGCGAGCTGCCCAACCCAATACACTATTGGGAGGCTCATCAAAAGTATGCGCAGATCGCAAAAATTTCGCGCGCATAAAAATTTGTTATTATTGAATTTTTATTATTGCTCTAGTCGTTGCTCTTGTTGTTGTTGTTGTTGTTGTTGTTGCTGGGCATGTAGCGAACATTTTATGGGCCACAACTTCAACAACTACAAAGACAACGTATACTCGTATAGCATGGACCGAAGGCAACAGGCCCTCCCTCCGTCTTACAATGGCAGCAAACTAAATGTTTTAAGGCAAAATCTCTGTCCTAGTCTACATGAAAACAAGAAAGGAAAGCTAAAGTCGAGCGAGCTCAACTCTTAAATACCCAACCAAAAATTTGTTAAATTAATTTTAAAAATTATATTAATGAAATTGTTTAATTAAATTAAGTACAAATTATTCAATACATATATACAAAAGTGGAGACATGTTCATATACAATTTCAATAGCAACAGCTGCAGGCAGAGCATGGGCAGCCCTTTCAAAAATAAAAATGTCAACAATATCTTTTTACAGCCTTAATTTAATTGGGGATTCGAATTTATTGGCAATTAAAGGACTCTAGCTTTCAGCTGGAAAATAAACATTTGAACTAAACATAAATTAACTAAATAATAAGAGTAATATTTATAATAATATTAGTTGAAGGTAAGGAAAATATAAAAAAAACACACACACAACAATTAATTATTAATTATTTAGAAATAATAATAACTTAAAAGTAATTTGGCACTTCTAGGATAACATTTATAAATAATTAAATAAATACATAGAACATCTTCAGTACTAAGCTGATTCTTACAAAACGTTCATATTTTATTTATAGACATTTATGATTTTTTGTGAATAATGAAATTAAATGAAATGTTCATATTATGTTATTGTCTGTCAAAAGATAGCACATTTAAATGTTTTAAACAAGTTTTAGAGTGGTTTTAGAAACAATTCAAAAGCCGTTTAGGCCAAAGTGCCCAAAACACTTGGGCCAAGAGTGTATGTAGTCAACTTTTCTTTCGCTGCTTTATCTTTTCTTTAGCTTTTCAATTAGTTGGATGTACACATAACTAAGCACCATCTGATAAAGCTGTTTTGGTTAAGATCTAGTCTTCTTAGACTGAAGCATGGAATTGAAATCGATTCGATTAACCCGATTCTAATGGACAGAAACCTTATATCCACATAAGTATTTCAAGAAGCAACTTCTCGCCTGTCTAACCATAGGAATTTGAATTTCAAAGACGTATCCATAATCAACGGATTTTTTCTTAGACAGTTTTGTTATGTATTGTGGTGATCCTCTATTGTTTTATATTATTTATTTTTTATGTTCGTTACTATTTCTGCCCATTGTGCACTGCCACGCCTGCCTTCAAGTGTGGCCGTAAGCGCGTGTGCCCCGACACCGCAGCGAACGAGGAAGCTTCTAGCCAAATGCAAGACGGCTTGGGCTCGTATTTGGAGCTAGTTGCCCAGGTATACTGGTTGAGTGGAAAGCGGCTACTATCTACGTGGTAATTTTGTAATATCGTAAAGTATTTTTTAATTGAACGCACCTCCTTCTGCACGCGGCGGTTTCGCATTTTTTTCGCTCACTTGCGCCCAACCGGGCGCGCTTTACGATGTGGCGGCGAATTAGGTTTTGAATTCTCATTTTGTCAACTTAGCAGTAGGAACTTGTTTTCTAGCAGACGTTCAGGATGTACCCGCACTATACAGTGTGGATGCTTAGAGCCAGACACTCATTTTTTATGACTCACTTCCTTTGCGGTCGGACTTGGCCAAAATGTGATTTATGCTCGAGCCTGGCCGCCCTACAACAGGCATAAAATTAGCTCTAATTATGACTATCAAGTTGCGGCCTCAACAACAGGAACAACAACGCAGCCAATTAAAATGCATTTCTGTTGAAGCTCAAAAAAGAAGAGCATAAATCAATAAAAGATTTATGAGTCTGCGCCAAAAAAAAAAAAAATGGCTTAAAGCTTAGTCTCTAGTAAGCCTGCGCTTTAAATACACTACACACATATATGTAAATACATACGTATAATTTTTTATGATTAGTTTAGCTTTGCGTTTTGCATAACCTTTGGCAACCTTTTTGCATTGTGTGTGCTTCTTACCTCCACAATCCGCTCCGCTCCGCTCCACTCCGCCCCGCCCGCTACAACGCAACCTCATGCCCTCCATCTCCTGATCATTCAGTCGACTTTGGCTTCGACTTCAACTTGGCCTGCGTCTGAGCCACATTCATTCATGCAAGTTGCGCCTACCGCTGCCCTAACCTGTTTCTTGTTCTTGGTTGCCACTCACGACTTTATAATTAGGCACAGTTGTTGTTGTTGTTGTTGTGGTTGTTCTCGTTGCCGTTGTTTTTGTTGCCTGGTCTTCTTGCGCTGCTCACTTAATGCATTCATAATAATATTTCTTTTGCTGTTAAATTTATGTTTTTTGCCTTGTAGTCGTCCTCGTCGTAGTCGTTTTTATTTATTTTTGCCAGTTTTAATTTTCTCGCTTGGTCAGCACCAGCACCAGCAGCATCGTTGTCCAACTCCAACCTGAAGCTCCTGTCTCACTGGCTGGCTGGCTGGCTGGCTGGCAAAATCGTTTTGCATTCTTAAACATAATTGCATGTGGGCGTGGTCACATATGAAATTTCTTTGATTAAAGTCGATTAAAATCGCGGCCTGTTTGCGCGTCGCTTGCTTGCATTTTGTCGATTTGTTGTCGCTGTTATTCAGCTGCCAGCATTATCTTTTGGTAAGACACTTGAGCTGAGGATATATTATGGGTTCAAGGATTTACATAAATATTTAATGCAACATTTCTGCCTTAACTGAATTACTGATTAACTGATTTTTGTATTGACGTTCTTTACGTCTATACATAATTCATGAAACCACATTTTTGCAAATACAAATAAATAGGTGAGAGCTCTGTTGCCTGCCCACAGGATCATTCCTTATCATTCTTATAATATTGTTAATATTTTAATTATAGCAAAGGGTGTCGATTTTTGTAAGATTTTCAATTCTAAAACTCCACAATTGGTTTATTATACATATAAAAAGGCTTAAATGTTAAGAAAAAGCTAAAAGTGCTGCAATTGATATTGACGGATTGTTCAGGAATAACCAATACACTAGAACTTATATTTCCTATTAAAAGATTTCATGTATCTAAGGAAGAAAGAATTCATCACAACATTTATATTTTCAAGGATGTAGTAAGAGAGATAAAAAATTTGGTGACTACAACAGATTTCGACATCCAACTGTTAAAATGAATGGACAGACAGGCATAGACATGCACAATCACAATACTACTGTACGAGGGCTTCCAAATCATGCGCACCAAGAGTAACACGGTTTCTGGATGATAATCGTAGTGCTTAACACCATGATCAATTTCATCCCGAGGCGAGTAAAAGCTATGACAATTTTCTAGGGTTTGGGTGGCAATTAGGGTCAAAAGAAAAAAATAAATAAATAAAAATAAAACAGTTATGCAAAATATTGTGATAGCAGGTATTTCTGAAAAGAATACAAGCTTCATGGTTCGTCTCATCGTACTGATAAAGAATTGCTTATTCAAAGAGAGAGAGAGAGAGTAAGTAATTTATCGAAAGCCAAATACTTTTTTATAGAACTCCCTCCTAGCCTCCAAATAACTTCCAAATTATTAGTTAATTTCAAAAAAACGCACTGCGGTCAAAAATGGCTACAATAGGAATTACACGATCTTTTAGTGTTTTCAAAGAAACATAAAGGTTGCAACACATTTCCAATTGAATTATTTAACAATTTGTTCAAGTGAGGGAAAACAAGTCGTTAAATAATACCTACTTCTTTGAAAGCCACTCTGAGCGATTGGCAAAAACGAGTGGCGTACCAATAAAATGCTATAATTTGCACATATGATGAGTGCCAAATCGCAGGCAGTCGTAAAACGAAATCGCTCGCCGCCTGAGCCAGCTCAAAATTTATAGCATTTATAATGACTACTTTGTTGCCATGTATTGCGGGCAAGCAAATGGTCAGCACAACACAAGCAATACACATTTTAAGGCTTCATAAATTATAAAAAATAATTATAATGAGATCAATTTTTAATCGCTGCTGCGCCGTTGCATGAGGCAACAACACAAACATGGCCACAGAGCACCACACGCCTCGGCCTCAGCCTCGGCCTCGGCCACCGCTTCCTGGCGCAACATACGAAGCGACTGGGCAGCTGAAGATGGGGCGCAGAAGGCAGCGCTACAAACGGCGAAGGTGTAATTATTATCATATCCTGCATCGCATAAACAACAGGCCAGAGTAGAAGACGACAACGCAGTCGCAGAGCAGCAACCGAATGACCAGAGAGCGGAGGGGCTGGGCAGCAAACGAACATGAAATACAACACTTGGCCTAAACACGCAGCATAGCAAGAAGACATAGGCTGGCAAGCATCACGGCCACATACGGGTATGTTTGTGTGTGTGTGTGTGAATGGCGCAGGCGCAGCCGCAACCGCAGTCGCCAGTTGCCGCAGACTTAGAAATTGGCTTAGACCTGTGCAAACAGAGCCAGCACTTTGGTGCAAACATTTGGAGTAGCAACTCGTAAAACTTCAATTTAAGACACGTAATTTGCAATTCACTTGAGTGCAGATTAGAAGCGCAAGGCAGAGGAAATGCCGGGGAGGGGAGGGTGTGGCAGTCAAGCAGCCTCATCGCTGCTGCTGCTGCTCCTGCTCCTACTCCTGCTGATGGTGATGATGATGATGATGATGAGGCTGTTCTAGCTGGTCTTGTTTAAAAGGCGCGTAAATGGGCGATGCAAGCATTGCTGGACAATGCTAATAATGGGCTGCAAAAATAATTAATTCCACAAAAAATGCTCATTGCATCTTTTAAAGATGAACGCATTTCCATAAAATCACCTCAGGCACTTCCATTGCATTTATTTGTTATTATTTATATAAATTGTTTTATTCTTCCTAGTATTTGGGTTTTGGTCTTCTGCAGAAAAACAAGTGGGTGAAAAATAATTTTAGTAATGCTTTTTATGTATGATGTCATTATGTTGTTGATTTTGTACATTCTGAGGATCACTTTTTATTGATAGAGTCAGAACGGAAAATACTCAAGACTTTTGCTCATAAATCTTCCTGCACTGGCTAATCGAAAGACTGGAGTTTGGATCCTCTTCAAATTGATTGTCGGTATACATCTATTATTGATTTTTCTTTCCACTTATATCATCTTAATCTCTGTTTCTTGCAGAGCTACAAAAAGTTATTTTCCTCCTTTCCTTAATTGGTGTACAACTTATTATGCATTGCACAATACTTTTTGGGTTTTATGCTTCAATTATAATGAAACCATTTGTCCTGAAACCAAATCTCTCTTCCTTTTTTAAAGGCCTCTTTTTCAGCCATCTCCGGAAGTCTGGGTGGGGGACCACCAGGTCAGAAATTCCTTTTTCTTGCCATTTATTTTTAGTTTTACTTGATAAATTAGATATTAATTAATTTAATTTATCTTCTTAATTGTAATTTAAAATGTTTGCTCACGGGTCTATGAACGCCTCTGACTACAATTCGCAAACAAAAGTCCCCATGGATGAGGTGTTTATTAGACATAATTGTAATCTAATTAGATTTTTCCTATGCTGACAGCTTGTGTTTGTTCACAAAAAATAAAATAAAAATATAACAAAAAATAATAAATAAAATAAAAATTAAAAATCAACTCATTTGGAGTTGCTTCGCAGAATTATCATAGCCCATTTCATTCATTCAATTTACTTATAATATTCTATATTTCAGATATTTAAATATATTTAATATTAGATATTTAATGTTCAGTAAAGGCAGCTTAGCTTTTTCTACTCAATTAAACAAAATGGAGAAATCTAAAAAGTTAAAAAACCCTTGACAGTGTACAGCTTATACAAAATAACCCATGAAACTTAATGACTTAAACCTAACTTTATACAAGTATT
This sequence comes from Scaptodrosophila lebanonensis, assembly GCF_003285725.1. Classification (NCBI taxonomy): domain Eukaryota; kingdom Metazoa; phylum Arthropoda; class Insecta; order Diptera; family Drosophilidae; genus Scaptodrosophila; species Scaptodrosophila lebanonensis. The sequence continues at coordinate 1,683,024 of NW_022060529.1, forward strand.
GTATTATTTAAAAATGTATATTATTTACATGTGAGTATTTTCTCTTAGAATTACAGGTGGAGAACTATCGATGGCACAATCGATGGTGGGGTACTATCGAACTACTATCGATGGTAGCCCTGCACTATCGATAGCTTTACATAGTTATTCTTGAAAGCGTTTATAAAGCTTTCAACTAACAAAGGGTGCACAATATAATTGTAGCTCGCAGCGTGTATTAAACTTTGTAAAATTGATTGATTACATTTAAATTAGGTATTTTTTTAAATGTTAAAGCATTAACGTTTAATTTTGTCGAATGTGAGTGCCGTGATAAAAATCTTAACAAGCTGGAAAATATTATTTAGTTGCTCTTATCAAATAAGAACCCATGGCTTATATCAAAATATGTATGGATATAATTCTATGTATGAATCCATACATTATACATTAATAACAACGAAATGTTTAATTTGTTGTTAAATTTTAGTTTTGTATTTAATTGAAACTTTTTAATTTTAAAATGTTTGTTTAAATCAGGCTACTATCTTTGACTATCGATGGTGCCGACAATCGATATTTCTCCATCTCTACTTAGAATTCTTACACCTACTATTGAATCCTATGTATAGGCGAGACATTCTTTCTGCAACTAATTCAACTTTTGCTATTTGGGGTAAATCTGTAGTGGAGAAGTGCTAGGGTATGCTGCAGATGAAATGGCTTGAATTTTAATAGCTTGGAAATTTTATTCGAAAAGATATACCTTGTTTTCTCTGCTAAGAAGAGATTTTCTTTTATAAATAGGTATACAACAACTAATTTATTTTATTTTATACTGATGTATTGAACATGGTTCTTAGAGCGTTTTCTATAATGAACGTGTTCTCTTAAACAAGCTTATTTCCATTATATGAAAGTAAAAATTTAACTTGACTGAACAGCATTCTATCGGGTGAGCTTTTTGCTGAAGTTTCGGCAACACCACTGCCATTCCTCCAACTTGTTTGGTCCATGCGCACCATTGTTGCGCTCATTCCCGGAATCCAAACATCTTAGATGTAGAATTCAGCAAACATTATGCATATTACTGCACACGCACACACGGACGACGGGACTAGACACAAGCTGGGGAAGACACCCGCACTGCCCACTTGAATGGGAACGCGGGCTGGCCTGGGCCGGCCTGCTCATTTTGCATTTTAGTTTGTAATTTAGTTTCATTTATTGCGATTTTACATTGACGCCTGACACGCAAATTCGTGTAATCCTTGCAGCCTGTGCGATGCCGATGCCAACGCCAATCCAACGACTATGCGCCACACAAAGTCCAATTAAATTATGAGGGTCCACACGCCAAGACGTCGACGTCGACGACGACTACGACGACATGGAGAAGCAGATCAACGTTCGACCGACGAACCGACGAACCGACCAACCGACCGACTGAGAAAGAACGACAGACATGCATAAGTTCTGTACGTTTACAAGACCCGCAAAGCACCAGACGAACAAACCATGCCCGATACTTGGCTTAAGACCAACTGCTTATGCCTCACTTGATGTCGCCTCACTTGCCTCATTTTCAGCTCCTTTTTGCCATTGCCATTGCCGTTGCTATTGCGGTGTAAGAGTAATTAAAATCCCTTGATTAATATGTAAATTTAATGAGATTACGAATTCAGCGAACAAGATTAGGAATGCACGGTGACTCGAAGAGCGAGCTCTACCGACGAAGCGGCCAACCAACCAACGAACCAAACAACCAACCAACCAACCAACCGACCAACCAACTGACTGTCCAATCGTCTGAATGTCATTGCGTCTATACCAACCTTCCTCATCCTCATCCGAGTCCGCCAACCCGCCATACTGCCAATGTTTGTATCTTGGACGCACATACAGCTGTAATTTTCACTTTGTTAACAGCCACGGCCAGACATGGTCGTCACGTGTGCCACTTGGGCTAAGACTGGCTGATATCTCCGCCGGCCCCTGGTCCGCTTGTTAGCATTTCTGTGGAAAGCCACCGAGTCTCCTCTCTCTGTGTGTGCCACCCAATAAGCAGTCAAGCAATGGAGCATTGGAAAATGCGCGCTAAAGAAGCGAAAATAAACTTGTACATAAATTGTGTGAAATGTATTTGCTTGCAGTTCAAAAGGTGTTCGACGATTTTGTCGCGGTTTGTTGTCGCTGTAGCTGTTGTAGTTGTTGTTGTTGTTGTTGTTGCTGTCCTTGTTGTTAGAGTCGTCCAATTGCTAGCTTGGCTCACACTCATTTGGTTAATCTGTCAGTGCACTATAACAGGAAGCATGTTCATGCGTTGATAGATTTGTGATAAATTTTCATTAGCTATGCTTCTATTTATTGGGAATGCTGCGCAATTTACTTGTGGATGCAACCGTTTGCAGAGACTGTAAGTAGCACTTTTTTATACACGTATAACAAAGTTAATGCCCCAGCCATGATCGCAATAAAATGTTGAGTGAAATCAATGAACATTTCGCGACACACAATCAGCAGGGATTAGCTTAAGCGGACTTCATTGCCAGTACTGCAATCAGTCAAGTCAGTTTTTCAGAGAACTTAAAAATCATTTTTAAACAAAATATAACAATACTTTATAACCCATTATGTATAGCATTATTTTCTCTATCCGTTATCCCACCCTTCCCACCTTTAAACAGAGAAACTAAAAAATAACTTTTAACAAAATATAACAATATTTTTAATGGGATGTATGGCAATATTTTCTCTATCCATTGTCGCACCCTTCTCTTCTTCAAACAAGTGATGGCCGAAGCCAAAATCAAATCTTAAACAGCACTTAGCTATACCCTCTTACTTAGTATCATCCTTACAAAGTAAGGCCCCATCAAGCAATGACAAAGTAGACCAATTATAAGAAGTGACATGTTTATACTTAAACAAAAAAAGCTCGATGATGCCTAACTGTAAAATTAACAAGTTTTTAATTTAATTTTTAATTTTTTGGTCGCAGGCTGTAAAAGCTGTTTGGAACTGTGGTGTGCAAAAGGAGCAGGAAGCCCAGCTGGCTAAAACAATATATATTGATACACAAGCGAGATAAACATTTTCATGTCTCGAAAAAACTGTCACAAATGGTTCTACCAATTAGCGATTAGTAATGATTTTTTCGGTACAATTCCGTATAATATCAGAACATAAGCATTTCGTACCTAGAACTACTACTAGTATGCAGCTCGTAACTTCAAGGCAATCAAGAAGCAACCCATTCTGATGCACAACGAACAGCTGAGTCCCCAACACTGAACTCTAAATATAAAACTTTTCGGTTTACGCCACCAGGCTGCAGCAACCCATGCCACACGCTTTGGCAACCGGCAACCGACAAGTGGCAACAACAAAAGCAGCAAAAACATAACAGCAGCCAACTTTTCTATTTACTCACTTTTTGCCATGGCACTTGCCACGGCTTTCAACCCTCGTTGAAAGCCCCACATAGAGCAGCAAGCCCGCCTCCCTACTGATTAGCAGCTGGGCTGCGCGTTTTTTCTCATTACCGAAAACATCGCGCGCGTTTTTTGCCGCGCCAATGGCTCCACTTGGGGCATACTATATATAAGCCAAGCGCTTCTGATTGGGATTGGGTCACAGAGCTAGCTAACGACGATTGCGATTGGTGGCAGAGTTTTAGGAGCTGCACATGCTGGGGGTTGAGTTTGTAGCGAAATAAGATGCGTGAGTTAAGTAAGTCGTGATGGACACGAGAGAGAGGGAGAGAGAGAGAAAGAGGGAGAGAGACAGTGGATATTATCTTAAATATTGGATGGAATTAATCAGCCTATTTCACAAACATTCGCTATAACTTGTAACTACATTTAGATTCTGTCACAAATGATCCGACTAAAAATATTATTAAAGGGAGGGATTTTAACCAACTTCAAAAAAGTAGGAGGTTATCAACTCGTCTGTATTTTTTTATGTTTGTTACCTCGGTACACTCGACTGGATAAACCGTTTTTGCTGATTTTTGTACCATTTGAAAGCTGGTGCTTCCCGAATGGTACCATTTAAATTTAGTCCAGTTCTGACAATGGCATTCATGAGAAAACAGCATAAGTCTTCAATTTCAATTAAGTATGTACAAGACAAATGAAACGAATAACTTTATATCGCGCTAACCGATTTCGATGATTCTTTTTTATTGGAAAGGATTTACTTCAAGGATACTCTGATGAGAGTTTGGCTAGGTTCTGCAAATCGACTGTATTTTTGATTGTTATCTCAGAACTTTCGATTTTGATGATTCTTTTCGTATTTGAAAGCTGATGATTCCCGTGTGGTCCCATTTGAAGTCTTTTTTTTGCACTCTTAACATAAAGATTTATCTACTTTACTTTTCAATTCAATTTCACTTTATTCGCATTTCTTAAAAACATTATGAATTTACAAGTGAGGTAAGGATATCATCTCTACTTCACTTATAAATTCAAAATGTTTCAAGAAAAGTAAATAAATAGAAAATTGAATTAAGGAGAAAGATTAATTTAAGGGACAATTTTGAAACCCAATATTTATTATTTAGACTATACTTCACAGAATCATTTCTGTAGTCAGTTTCACTTTCTTTCGAGCCAAATAAAATATGAACACAAACTAACAATTCAGCTATCTTTCCGAATATTTTGTAATTTATTGATAACGCATTCTCACATTGCAGTTGTTTGCTGGAAATTACTGGCAATTTTATGGCCTAACGCGAAAATTATTATGCCAAATAATTGTGGATAATTTCTGGCAAATGTTTATCCCTGAATTATTTGGCGTTAGAACGTGTGATAAGCCGTTTTTGCAAATACGTGCATTCTATGTGAAGCATATCCGTGATTGACAATAGCCGGAGGCGCACATACAAATCAAATACACGTCAGTTATGGTTTCCATGAATGAAAGCGCGTAGTTATATGTATGTTGACAGATAAAACACAGACGGAGGCACAGCCAGACAGCCAGCCAGGCAGCCAGGCAGGCAGCTGAATGAACAGACGACATAATGGGAAGACAAGCAAGTGATGGTGAGAGAGCATTGTTGTTGCCATTGCCTTACATCGCATGAGAAAAAAAAAACACTCACAAATACAAATGCAAGTCACAGCAAGGGTCCGAAAAGTGATGCTGACCAGCAGGGATGCAGAAATACGCATCGCATGGAAGGACGGTGGGGTAAGAGCTGTTGCATTCATGGAGGCGTATAGTGTGGGCTTAAAGCGACGAAATATGCAGGCAATCAGTCAGGGGCGTAGAGTCCTTCAACTAGTGACTTGTCAAGGTCGATTCCACAGACATGTTGACGTCATCTTTAAGCTGGCGACAACGTGAACAGTTGGAAATCAAAACCGTAACAGTCAGAGAAACCGAAACCGAAACTGGAAACGCCAAAGTCAACAACACACGCACACCCACTGCCGGAGTGGCAAATATACACACATTGCAGACGGACGGCAAGGACGTCTGTGCAGCGCCAAAAAAAAAAAAAAAAATGAGAAAAAGGAAAAAACAAGGGAAGAGCCACAAAACATGCCAGGCAAGCAACAGAAGACAGGAAGTAAGCAAGAAGAAGATTTCCATTTTATACGTTTGGCAATGGCACGGACGCTCATTCAACTTCGGTTCAGGCAAAATCCAACACATACATCCGTACGTACATGCACGCACACATACATGGACATGGACAGTGTGTGTTGGTGCTTAGACGACTACGACTACGATGACGACGACGTTGTCGTTTCTGCGAAAAATCCATTTTCAAGGACTCTGCCCAGACACTCACACACACGCACACTTCAACACGACAGAACAAAGTCGAAAATACAAAAAAAAAAGGGTACAAAAAAACAAGCATACTTTCTGAGGGCGTCGCACGGTTAGCTGCCTTTGGCTGACTGTCTGCCCTGAATGCGCTTTATACTTTTTCTTCTGTCCAAACGCTTGGCGCTTGACTTTCAAGCAAGTGAACACGGCAAACGGTACGTTCGTGTGCCTGTGTATATGTGTCTGTGTATGTGTATGTGTTTGTGTGAGTGAAGCTTGCAAACTTCAGCCATGAAGTATGCAATATATTTTTGGTACACACAAAGCATTGTGGATTTGTGGGTGTCTGTGCTTCCTTGCTGGCTTGCCATTGAAGGTCGCTCTGTAGACGACGATGACGATGACGATAACGCCTCACAAGCATCCTAAATGGGCACGCGAATGCACCCCACTCCAATCGTGCTACTTCCACTCCCTCTTCGTGAGTTGCAGCTCGCTTTCAAACATCAAATGGGTCAAGGCCAACAGCAATGCTTTGTTTGTGTGAATTTGGTGTGTCTGTCCGTCGGTCTGTCTATTTGTCTGTCTGCCGTTTCACGCCTTTTCAACACACACACATACGCTCGCATAGCATACACTTTAAATCACTCTCGCACACAGCACACACACACACACACAATTTAAAGCTCTGCTGCACAACTGTTGCACAGCATTGCGTGGTGACCGGAAACGCAGTCATTTTTAGGCCGTGCGTGCGTTGGCCCAGCGCCAGATCCGACGCCTGTTGTTAACACAACAAATAACATTTTGTGCGCAATATTTTTCGGCCAACACACACAAACACACACACACACACATACTTGTATATGGACGGCCCCGCAGGCAACGAAGGCATTGTAGTGATTTTGGCCTAACTATATAATCGCACAGTGCTATATTTTTCTGAGTGTATGTGTATGTGTGAAAAGCATTGGCGCCCAACTGCGGCTTGTTTGCGGCCATTTGGCGCCGCTTGTCGCTGTAATTGATTCATTCTGAATGTTATTTAAAAATTGCTCAATCGGAATTGTAATTTGATGCCCACACGCACATCCTGCAGCCACAATTTAAACAATGCATTGACCTGCATACGCCACCTAAGTAGGCAATACGTTTTCTAAATGCATGATTTATTATGATATATTATATATTTTGCTAGTGAGAAAAGTAGAAATGAATAAATGATAATTTAGTTACATTAGAAATCAGTATGTTTGGTTTGCCTTGACCGCGGAAAGTACTTATTACTATTGTGGTTGCTGTCCTCATTCCTATAAGTTTAATTTAAGTTTTTGTAAATAATAACAGTATTAAAGTTTTAAATTGAAAAAAGTCCTCAATTTAAAATCGAACCAATTGAACTATTTTTCAAAACTATTTCGTATAAATATTCTCATTATGCTTGAAGATTTATTTATCTTTACCTAAGTGTAACTCATTCCTGAATTGAGCAATCACTTATGTTAATCTATCGATTCATCCAGCTACTCTGCCGCCTTAGTTCAGACCTCTTTTCCACGTCGCACACATACGTTCACGTCTAATCCGCTTTGTGCCTACAAACGTCGCCACCAAATACTGTCAACTGCAGCATTACAATCAATGGGCAACAGCAGCCCTATCCATCCATCCATATATCCATCCATCCATCTATGCTCAACTTGCCTTTTCTCATACGCTTTTTATGCATTGTAGGGCACATACTCATACATAAAAGTGACGCCGCTGCCAATGCGTTTGCTTAACCCATGACAGCACAGTGGCCGCCCGAATGCGCGCATGTTTATCAATAAATTGGCAGCGATGCCTCAAACTCAAAAACCGGCCAGAGACGGATGCGAGTTGACAAGCAAAATAAAAGAATAGCCCACGACCTAACAAAGTGAAAAGCAAAACAGCAAGCCGGCAAGTGCTGAACAAATATAAGCAACAACACAGACTCTCACGCACACCAACACACACACACACACACACTCACCTATATATGTATATGTATACATACACACATACATGTGCAATGGGGCGCAGATCCAAATAAAAATTCGTAAAGTCAACGCCGCGCATAAAAAGTGCACAAAAAATTGTCAAAAATCAACTATAAAAATTTTTGTCGTCGCTGCTCCCCTCGGCTGTTTTTTTTATTGGTAGGCGGAGTCATATCGAAAAAAAGCCAAAATGCGCGCATATGCAAGATTGTGTGTACGAGTATGTTGTTGTTTTATTATGCCTCTGTTGTTGTTGTTGTTTTTGTTGTTGCAGCTGCTGCCGACGCGGTGACTGTGCGCCATTGCGTAGTTTTTTCTCGAGCTCGAATTTGTTTTTTAGCAAGGGGCGTGTGTGTAGGTTGATAGGTTGGGTAGCTGGCAGTTGAACGACCAGACCTGACCACGCTCCAGTCGAGTAATCGTAAAAGAAAACAACATTTAAAAGTTTTGCCAGCGAAACGAAATGGACGCCTCCAAGTGGAATGTACAACTATAATCGAGTGTATACTTAAGGGCTTCGAGGCATCAGTTTGCGAAATTACACAAAAAAGTGTATAATTCAATATTATTTAAAAACAGCTCGAATTATGAGTTTTGTAAAAAGTAATACTGACAGGAAAAAGTAACGACTGTTTAACTATGGTTTTCTTTTCTTTTAATTAAACGTTGCCATTTTTCTGCCATCTTTCTTTACAAATAACGTTTTGCTATTTATAATGGTAAAGAAAACATGCTTGACCTTCCATTCCGAGTCAACTAGAGCCTTCCAAATAACTTATAATTTTAATCGTTGAAGCCCCTTTTAATCTTGTATTTTGTAGGATGCCACGACTTAAGGCACATGATCTAATTAAATAATTGTGTTTTTAGACAGATCTTAAATAAAGCAACAAATAATAAAAAAAATAATCATAAAGTATTAAAAAAGAGCCAAATACACTATCTATATCTATCTATCTATACACAATAGATTTATATAAAGTATAAATAATTAAATAAGACTAAGCCCTTAGCTTAAGCTGTATTTATATTTTTCTATAAATTGAATTTAAGTTATTGTAAATAATAAAAGTATAATTAAAGTTTTACATTTAAAACAAAAAAAATCCATCTATACACGATCTATATATCTTATCTTACCATGTCACCTTGCAGGACTCAGAGTGATGCAAGTCTATCAAAAATAACTACAACGGTCTCTTTGTGCAATTTGGAATAGTTTAAGGACCCTTTTAAGCTTCGAAGCTAATGCATAAATTTGTTTGATGTATGACTCTTGACTCTTGTACGACTCTTGTCATTTGGCTAACACATGCAATTTCCAATTTGAATAACAGCAGAGCTACTAGGTATAAGTAGTCGTAATCGACAGTAATACAATCATTTGGCATAAAGTAAATATTGCAAATTGTAAGTAGCTGTGCCTGGCTATCAATACTGGGAGGAGGAGGAACTCCTGCCAACGGCCAACCACTCATCCTGTCTTTCGCTCCAACAACTGTGGTCAAATGCGTTGCAGCACGCATGGACAGAGGCATCTCGCGCTATAGCCCTGCTTTACGGTTAATGATTTACCAAATTATGCAGCCACAAATGTAAAATACACACGACCGGCCAGGCGACCGATCGCTCGAACAGTGGTCGCCTCACTTGGCGCAAATGTTTATTAATTGAAAACGTAAAATTGCATTTTGGGCCAGGCAGCCGCCGCGACCGATGCATCGCAATGATTTCAATAATGCGGTTGCCGCTGGCCACAAAAACAGTTTGTCGCTGTCAGCATGGACAGGCCGCATAAGAGGGCAGAGGCGGATGCAGGAGGGAAAAGGAGACATTCGGCCTACAGTTGCGACAGCGACAGCAAGCACAACAACAATGCAGCGCCATTGCAGTTGGCGATAATTGGGATCGGTCGACTGCAACAGCATGCATTAAATGACAAGGGACGGCATTCGCCATCGCAAAGCGAATATGAATAAAATGAAATATAATTTCATATGCTAAATTTTGACATACGAGTAATACTTGTATGTATTACCAAAAATCTCTTTACTTTAAAAGCTGTTTTTTAAAAGCCTAAATCTAGCCAAAAAATTGAAACAATCAAATAATTAGTTTGTCGTGTCTTCAAAGAGTACGATATTTTCATTGACATTGTAAATAATTCTTGGAACTAAAAATTGCCAGAGACTTTATTTTAAATTTTTTTATTTATTAATTTTATTTATTTATTTATTTTAAATTATTTTATTTATTTATTTTATTTATTTATTTTATTTATTTTATTTATTTTATTTATTTTATTTATTTTATTTATTTTATTTATTTTATTTATTTTATTTATTTTATTTATTTTATTTATTTTATTTATTTATCGACAAACACAGCTGTCGATATGACGAAAAAAATGAATACATTACAGAACTAGATAAAACCAAAGAAAAACAAATCCTATAGAAATAACAGAAATGTCCTCTTTCGAATAATAATGTTTCTTTAGCCCTATCGTTCCACAGGACGAAATAAATTAATTTCTCTATTTCTATTAGATACATCTCTTTAGCCTGTACCCGTTGGGTAAAAAGGGTATATTAGGTTTGTGCAAAGTTTGTAACTGTACATATATAATGGATCAGCATGACAAGAGAAATCGATATGTCTGTCCGTCTGGATTAACGCATGTATTTCAGAAATGGCTGAAAATCTCCGAATCCCTAGGCTGCACAAGTTCCTTTTATTTATTTTTTTTATTATTATTATTTATATTTGTATATTCATGCCGCAGAATAGTTTTTGATTATGAAGCAAATCATATTCTTTTTAATTAAAATCCAAAATAGAAATACTGCTTACAACCTAGTTTATTTTAGTTGACTTTCTATAAAGTTATTCTTTTAATTTCTGTACAATCTAAATTATAAATAATGTTTAAACACAATTACAAATTATACATGCAAATCTTTTGAAAAATAAGAATATATTTTAGATTCACAGTTGTCAACACCCGATTATAAAAAAAAAATCTTTAGACGTTGAATCTAAAACTATAGTTTTATTTATACTGATTATTCAATGATCAGTACCCTATGTATTCAAGGCTCAATTGTAAAAATAAAGTACGAAAACGAGATCAAAGTCTTTTTAACTATTAGGCTATGATAATGAAATTCAATTTTAAATTACTTTACAGAATTGTTAATATTGATTTTTGAAGAGAGAATAAATTAAAAATGTTTTCGTTTCTTCTTTCAATCGACAGCTATGTTTGTCGATAAAATAAAAATAAAAAAATAACATATTAAAGGAACTGCCAATAGACATAGAAAATTATAATTTTCTATATGATAGATTTGTGTCGTGACTTTATTTATTAATTGTTTAGTGACGTGGCTTGAGTTGATAATTGATTTCTAAACAAAATACAAAATGACGAAAAACAGAGGAAATTGCATTTAATGCTCACATGAAAATGCATCCATTGCTTTCCACTTTCCACTTAACGCCCTAAACAAATTAGCCCAGCAAAACAAAGTACGGGCACACTACAAACGAGTCCCTCCCCTTTTCCTACTCATCCCCTTATTCCGCACACATTGTGTATGTAATTAGTGGCAATAGTAGCAGCAACATCTAGCATACTTGCAGGCACTGGCACTCAACAAGGATGTGCATATTTATTTATATGCCTATGCGGATGCCGCCAACTCTGTGTCTCTGTGTGTGTTTGTGTGTACGAGTATGTGTGTTTGTGTGTGTGTGCAATTTAAGTATGTTAACAAGGCAGCAGAAGCAGTCGGGCTCAGTGACATGCAGCGTAGGCCACTTGCAACAATTGAGCGCAGCTAGAAAAATAAAAAAAATAAAAACATTGCATACTTTACAGCATGGCAGGAGGCTTAAGTGCAGAGCGGCACTTGCTCTCAAAAATCTCTCGTTGCAGTTTAATTATGACATAAAAATGCCCGCAAGTAATTTGACATCATTAGCCCAGACTGACTGCCTGACTGACTGCCTGACTGACTGATGGAATGGATGGACTGGGGTATAGCGCTGGCATACGTACTACTCATGAGCTGTGCTTGTCGAGTTTGTTTTTTTAGTGGCGCAATTGTCAGCGGAAGTGCGCACACACTCAGCATTTGTTGTTGTTGTTGTTGTTGCTACTCTTGTTTGTTTGCTTGTTTTCTTTTTTGTTTCCTACTAATTAAGCGTGCTAAGTAAGCTCAACTGTTGTTGTTGTTGCTGTTGCTTTTCAGCTATTTCCACATGCAGTTTGTGACTGTAACAATAGTTTTGCGGCAGCCTACAACAAACTGGGCGTATGCAAGGAATAAATGTACATATGTACTCGTACATATGTGTATATCTTTGGCACTTCTCATAGCACAATTAAATTTTCTGCTCTTCACAAAATGTCATTTAACTAATTTGAATACGCACACACACCCACATTCAAGTATACAAGTATGTATGTATATACATACCATATGTATATCTAGTAGCTCGTATGCTCTCCATTTCTCTTACATTCTGGACCAGAAAAATGCAATGCAAAATATTATAAACAAACATCCGCACTAGCTGCTGGATTTCCTGCATTTTTGACATGTGAAAGCTGCAACTATGAGTATGTTGGCCAAGCAGCTATCTCGCTCTCTCATTCACTCACTCACTCGCCTACTTCTTCATTCTTACCAAGTCTTGTGACATAATCCAGAGCCCGGGCAAATACTTGCCCAAAAATCTTGCATAGAATGTTGAAATCATGTTGAAGTTTTTCACACCAGACGCCCGAGACAAGCTGAGCAGCAACAACAAGGCCAAGTTGCCCTGGCAAGCTATGCAGCCAGTCCCAGAGCCAGACAGATCCTGGCAGGTGTTTGTTGTTGCCGGATGGCTTATGATTTTTGAGCTAAAAAGAGGCAAAATGCTGTACATAAAATGTGAGTCCATTCGCACGAGTGTACGAGTATGTGTGTACTACATATATATGTGTCTTTCAATAGCACATGCAACTAATTTTTCTTAATTTCGTTAGTCATCTGAACGTGCATACACATGCACATACACATATATACTTGTGCATTTTTGTTTGTGTGTATGTCTGCTGCTAAAGTGCAAACATGCTTTGGGGGCTTTGGGGGTCAGGCAAGTCCTGTTCAATGACAGCTAAGCAACACCTACGCTCCCACGCACACACACACACACACACGCAGACTCTTATGCTTTGCTGGCATTTATAGCTACACACAAATATAAATACAGACATGCATATTCCAGATAGGCATCGAAGGCACACAATACCAAATTTATGAGCCAACAAAAATGCTCTCAATTTGAAGCGAGAGAAGCTTTGTTGTCGGCAACTAAGGAAGTGAGTCGATTGTACAAATGGTTCATACTATATACGAGTATATATACATATACAAATAAACCCACAGATGTGTGTGTATAAGCCATGAATGCTGTATTGAAAGCGTATCAATGCGTACATTAAGTAAAATATCTTTTCATTTGTCCGTGATATTCATTTGATATGCATAAGAACTATGTGTATTTGTTTTAAAACAACTTTAATATTAGAAACACATATTTAAATGCACTGGCAGGGGAGGCAGCGAACAATAAAAGTTAATTAGTTTATATTTTATCAGAGAGCGTCTATTCGAACATTGTCTTAATTAAAGATATAGATTCCCGAAATTGGAAAAGGGCACCTTTGTGCTTCCAATATGAATTTCTTAGCCGAAATATTTATCTTCTTGATGACACAAATCAATCAAGCATTGTCCCATCCACCAAGTTGATTGCGTGGGGGGATTTTTGGAGCGACCCAAGAAGGAAAAACTTATCGTATGTCTACAGTCCATACAGCCAACCTTTATTTGTGCTTAGGAATCATGTAACTGAAGCCCCTAATCATGTATTCAAAGAAAATCATTCTGCAGTATTGAAATCCGTGTAATACCCTTTGTCTGTATCAATTTTTCTAAATAATAGGCGATGTTTTATTTGTTTTGCAATATATATATTTTAGAACTCCGAACTTCAAACAATTTAGGTGTACGGCTTCTTCTGAATCCGGTAATGAAGATCATTTATTTCAATTCATTTAAACATTCAACAGAATTAAAAAAAAAACACAAAAGTGAAATAATCTTCAATTTAGGTTTTTAAATTTTGATAAACTAGTAAGTATATATAGAGTATATATAACGCTCCTACGTACCTCCTACCAACTCAAACATGAATTTTCTTTTTATGCCAAAATGTGAAAATCCTTGCCTTTATATGGACAGAAGGATTTGTATGGATTGTCGTATCAGGGTAATCAATATAATTTGTATGCAATCTATTGGACGACACAACATTTGACTCTCAAAGGCCTGGCTTACAGGAGCTTCACTCGAAGAAATACCTGGAAACTCGTGACTTCAGGCAGAGCACAAAGGACTCACACATGCTGAAAAATGTTCGTGTGCATCACTCACTGACTCACGCATCGACAAAGGTCGAAAAAAATGATGCCATTTCACCTGGATAACAACAACAGCTACATATATGTATATATATATTTTATTGCTCTGGGTAGTTGAAAGGAAATGAAAATTGTTTTATGCGGTTACGCCAAAAAGCATGCAATGGCATTTTTTTTGTACAGGATTGGCCACCCACGGTAAAAAATGCGCCGCAAAAGTTTAAATAAATGTTTGATGAAATGCACAATTTGTAGGTATTACAAACGTACACAACGCGACATATATGTAGCAGATGAAATGTTAAATGTTAATAACCGAAATTGCAACCGAAACCGTAACGAACTTTTAAGCGGAATTTCGTTGCTGTTATTGTCAACGTGTTGTTGCTTTTTCCTTTTTATTTTTTTACTTGCGCCGTGCAGCTGGCGCCACATCCGCTGGGCCATGTCATACAATTAAGCTAATTTCCGCTTATGCAAAAAGCAGACAACTTATTTTGTATGCTTTCAGCAGCAACACCAACAATGCCAACTACAAGTATACCAAAAGGAACAAAGACAGCAATAACAAAAACAACTTGTCCTCAACTGTCCTTTGCCTGCGCACATGTCAATCGCCTTGCGTTCCATCGATTTCATTTCGTGGCTGTATGGTAGCGGAAGCTGCTGCTGCTCATCAGTTTCTTATTTACAAAAGAAATCATGCAATTTGCATTTGCCTCTCACTCTCTCGCTCAGTGTTCACGTCTCTCTCTTTCGCGCTCATGTTGGGTTTTCGGTACGTCAAGTACGGACAGATCTGATTTGCATCCAAACGAAGCCAAAAGCCACCAACAGTCAAATTGCAAAGCCAAAGCCAAAGCGCAGAGCGCGGATTAATTCATTACAAAAACCCGTTCAGCGTTTTCAGAGCCCAGTGAAAAATATATGTATAGTATTATATCAGAAACAACAACAACAACAACAAGAACTGCTGCTGACCGTAGCAAATGTTTCCATCAGGCAGTGGCTGTTGGCTGTTGTCTGTTGTGTTTGTTGGTTGCCTGCTTCTTGATTTTAATGCTCCGAAAACTCATTTGAATTTAGTTTTCATTTAATTTAATTTAATTCGCTTGCGCTTCTGCTTCTGCTTATTCTGCTTATACTTGTACATAGTTAGCTGCTGATGTCTGCGACGTTTTCGTTTTCCTTTTCCTTCATTACGCTTTCCGCTTTGTCTTCTCCATCGCCCAGGCGCATGTGAATGGCTTGTGGCATGATGATGATGCTTTGGTTGGTCATCACTGGCCACGGACTGTGCTTTGCGACTGATTTTCATTAGTTTTTTCCTTATAAGCTTCAAATCGATAACGAGCATTCGTCGAAATAATATACATATATGAGTTGGGCTAAGCCAGATGTTGGCTTAATGTCGACTGGTCGGGCCAGGCCGGGCCGGGCCAGTACTGAACTGGATTGGACGCTGACATGGTGACTGCTTGGCTGGCTGCTTCAACAGAACGGAGAGCTGTGAATTACGTAAACCATAAACTGTCTGCATTTGCTTGTCCCACTCGTTGGGTGGACCACCCCAGAGTACTTGACTGCAATCGTAATGCAAATAAATGTAGAGACCGTCATTAAGAGCAATGACAAACTTCTATTTCCAATTCAATTATAACTTAATCAATTTATTATTCTATCCGCAATAATTCCTGCAAATGTATAGCTTGTAATATAATTTAAGGTTTTCAGCCATCACAGTTCAATAATTGGCAAATATGAATAAATTACTAATCGAGTAAAACAACAAACTGGCAAACTAATATAGTATAAGAAAAATTCAAATGCAAATTATAACAAATTCGTAATGGAATTAACGCGAACAGAAAGTAAGCAACACAAAGAAAAAAATATAATAAACCAAATTTCAATTTTAACGTCAAACAAAAACAAGACGGCAGCAAACTTTAGGTTGCAAATATATCTATTTCGTTATCCCTGTTATCAAAATACTCAACATAGCTCTCTTTATTTATGCTCTATCAGCCACTATTTCGCATTACAAAAAATTAATATAGACTAACAAACTAACTGAATATTTCTGATATATCGAGATAAAGTATCTTTAGTAATTTTCAATGGCACTTTTTTTTATTACGAACCATATTGCGGTGAAAAGTATTTTGAAATGAGTTTTATTTTAATTAAATATTGTCAAAGTATTGTACGATTCTTGTAAATTTATTTATATTTTTATATATTTCTGCTCGTCCTTCCGTCAGACTATGTCCAATTTTCGTGGAAACATTCAAGTAAATTGAAAAAATTACATCACAGTTTGTTCCTCACATTCGCATTTTCCAGATAAATTAGCATACGTTTGGCCCATACCCAGACCCAGGCCCAATTCCAAGACAACCACCCGGCCATTACCACAATCGTTCATTGGCATACAACGAAATTAACCCTTTGCTTTTACCAAAGCTGTCTCTCTGGTTGTTTTCGCTGTCCCTGTCCCTGTCCCTGTCGCTGGTCTCCGGTCACCATTTGCCGGCACATAATTAAAATGCATAATTATACCGAAAATTCGACAACATTTCAGACGAAATTACGACAAATGCCGTCGCTCTGCACATCGTATTTAGAAATGCAAATCAATTGATGCCACAAGCACACACATTGTCCAATTCCTCATCATCTCGTCGAGAAGTTGTCTCAAGTAGGCTGCCATCCCAAACGAGACCGACTGCCAGCCACATCCACATTATCATTTGGAATTGTACCAAAAAATGTACTTCTGATTAGCATAAAATTTCATTCGACGAAAGTTTATTGAGTTTTGCATTAATTGTGGTCCGGACTCGAAACCCTTTAAGAAATAGGTGGGTGGTGCGTCGGCCCTTTCGCCATCTCGCCATCTCGTAAGGTGCGCTTGACAATTAATCTTGAAATTGGGCAATATTTGACTTTTGTAGTTGCGTTGCGCTACGCCATCCGCTTCGTCATCATCTGGCTTTTTAATGGCCGAATTTGAATTGCTAATATGTCGTCGTTAGGTGGCTTGGGGGGGGCTTGGGTTATTTGGTTTGCTGGGTTTTTGATGTTGACATATCGAGAGACATAACATAATGAAGGCTACGCACATAAATTTTGCATATTTCCATTGTTTTCTATTATTACGACTTCTCTTTTTTCAATAATTGCCGAACTTTAATTCATTTTTTTATTTGTGCTGGCATTTAATTTGAATGCTTCCCCAATTCTAATTAATATTAGATGGGTTATCGCTAAACGACAAAATGGAAACCAGTCTAAATGAGACAACAATTGTTTATGATGATTGAAAAAACTGTACGCACAAGCCAAATCACACTTTTTTCCATACAAATAGCACTTTTTTTAATAAAGTGTAAACATGAATTTGTAAACTAAGGGCGTTTAGTTAGCACAAGCCGATATCTATGCATATCTATGACCGTGAAACACAGTCCTGCATTCAGCGTTTACTCAACTAAATTGCCGGCGATTACAGCATCAACTAAATAAGACCATCATGCAATTTGCCTAATTAGAAAATTACATTTTGGACGCATTCTAATTTGAGGCAAACAAAATTGGGAGCTGCTACATCCATCGTAGGGCCCGGTAGCGAAATTTAATTGCATACTTTCGGGCGCATAAATTTGTTCTCACGAACGGGCAAATAAACTTGGCGCTAAAATTAACCTCTAACCTATTTTAGTTGCAGCAGCCAACGGCTCATAATGAAGGCAGTGGCCATATCTACACTTGTTGTTGGCTCATGCAAATGAAGAGCGTTGCAAGAAGACGCAGGACCACACGAAAGCAGGTGTTCGCAAATGCCAAAGGACACGACCGCGAACCGCGTAAAATTTTGTTAGTTGCAACGCATGGCAAGACCCCGCTAGTTGTGGCGAAGTGTGTGCGAGGACGAGCACACTGCAACGTCCTCAGCAACGTCATCATCATCACGGCCATCATCAGCGTGATTATGGAGCCAGGCACTGCACAGCAGCATCTTCTTAATTGAACGAATTTCATTTTGTGTAAATTAACAGCAATTTCAGGAAGGGGTCAAACGGGGCGGAAGTGAAACTAAATGCTGCATGAATAGTTCCTGGCTCAACGAGGAAAGGTGCGTTGCAAGGGAGCGGACAGGCGCGAAATTTGGAACGAGACGTGAGGACCAAATTTAGAGAACAGCAAACATCATAGATATGTCCATCTTTCTATCATTCTGCCCTCCCTTAATCGTTCCATAATCTAAATACCTATTGAGAATCTTTGTTATGTTTCTGTAATAACTTATAATTGTTATAGGGACGTTTGTTCTCCCGTTTTCCATAGAATCCTTAAATATATATGTATGTATATGCATTTATCTATGTTTTTCAAGCTAAAAATTTATTTTAT
Organism: Scaptodrosophila lebanonensis; assembly: GCF_003285725.1. Taxonomy (NCBI): domain Eukaryota; kingdom Metazoa; phylum Arthropoda; class Insecta; order Diptera; family Drosophilidae; genus Scaptodrosophila; species Scaptodrosophila lebanonensis. Next base: position 1,701,717 of record NW_022060529.1, read on the forward strand.
TGAATCAGACGGATCGGATGTAATACATTTGAGAATAATACATTTTAATAAAATTAAATTAAGTGATCGAATAGAATAGTCTGAGCATATAGAAAGTTATGCTTATCAACTATGTTTAAAGCAAAATTTCTTAAAATTCGCAGAAGAAAGGACTCACTAATATGGTTGAAGAACCGACAAGTTAATAATTAATATAACCATTTCACCCTATTCATGACTTATGAAATGAAATGAATCCGCCCTCAATCTATCCACTTCATTGCGTAAATGACATAATTTTCGCTGCAATTATAAGGAACATTCAAGGTTTTTGTCATGCAGCCTAATTGCATGCGATGCAGATATTAATTTTGCTCGTAAAATGCATAATCATGCCCGTCCTGAACTACTTTGTCTGGTCTTGACTGTGTACTTGTATATGTGTGTGTGTGTGTGTGTGTGTGTGCGTCATTCTGTGGGCCAAGTGGTAAAAATACGTGTTTGGAATATAAATATTTCTACTTCATGGTTTGAAGACAATGGGGCCGTTGATAAGCCTAAAAAACTATGTCACCCAAGTCGCCATTATTTAAACCGTTACATCAGTGTAAGAAAATGACATTGAATCTGTACTATACGCACATGTGAAAAGGTAAAGACAAACATTATGAGTGCATATTCTAATCTGTACTAAAGAAACTTGTCTTTTTCTGCTATTCTAATAGAAGCAGACTAGTCCAATCACTCAATTATAAATTTTTGATTTACTATTCCTCTATTCGACATTTCTGACCCGTTCCTTTACAATTAAAACTTGTTTATTGATTGGAAGGAGCAAAAAAGCATTGAAAACGAAGAAATCATATAACATGTATCTAGCTTGCTGGACTGCCTAACTCGCCTGAGCTGCAGGGGCCTTTAGTATAGCTATAAGTGGGTATAAGTTATCATACTTGTATATCTTATTAAATCGCTTGATTAACATTTTAGCAGCAACAGCTTAGAATTTCAATCGATCAAAACGTATCGAATTGATAAGAATATATAGTACAAGTTTTGGATCAGCTTGAACAATAAACGGGTTCTATTTTGAGAGACCACTACGACGTAGTACTACAAGTATTTGTATACTGTCCATTTGGGCCTCACCTCTGCAGCTGGTGCTGGCCAACGCCTTTGCCTTGCGAGCTAACAAACGAAAAAATCCAGCGCCTTCCCCAGCTGCCACACATTTTTAATTTATTACGTCTGTCGATGATTTTTCTACTACTTTTTATGGCGATTTAAGCGCTACCAACACCAACACCAACACCAATAACAACAAGAACAGCGCAAATTTTTGCGCATACACCCCAAAGCAGCGAAGCACATGTATGGGCACATGCTCACACACACACACACACACACACACACACACATGCACACAACACATGCACATACTCGTACCGCGTATAGAGAAAAATCGCGAATACGTAATTTTGCATTTTATACAAATTCTGCGATTTTGTTCTTATTTGCAAGAAAAAGACACAACAATAACAGCAACGCAATGAAATTTTTCCAAACCGAAAACCAAAAGAGAAATGCAAACTTTTTTGAACAACAACTACAACAACAAGAACAACAATAGCAGTAGCAATGTTGGGCAGCAGCATTGTTTTCCTTAATTAATGTTTAATCAGCAGGACTCAGCAGCGACTGCCGCTGCCGTTGGGCGAGTGACCAAAGCAGCGAACCACATGCGATAATGGCCAAAATAATAAAAATGAACAGCTGAGCATCAACGAATGCTCATGCGTATAAGTGTGTGTGTGTGTGTGTGTGTGTGTGTGGTTTGAGCAAGGGAGTAAGGGAGTAAGGGAGAGTAGAGAGAGAGACCGAGAGAGTGAGCTGTTTAATGCTAACGGGTGTGCGGCTTAAGGTGGCTGCCTGTACGAGTATTGCACACACATGAGCCGACGACCATGGCCAACACTGCACACCATCGCCACAGCCACAGCCACAGCCATCGCCATCGCCATCATCATCATCGTCGCCCATGGCCCATCGTCCATCGCCATCACCCATCGTCTTCTTCTACGTTTTTTACCAATTTCCACTGAACCGAAAGCCGCGTGTTGTTTGAACGAAAAGAAGCAACAACAAAAAAAAGGAAACTGGCTTGTAGAGCCACGCATGTTCGAATCTTTTATACCCTATACTCTATACTTTTGGTACTTAAAAGATTTTTTCTCGGAACTGCTGCTTTCCCATCGCAATCAAGGGAGATAAATACTTGAGGTAATTAAGTAAAGCAAACCTTAATTGTGGAGCCCAAACAAAATTGCCATTTTAAATAAAACCTTACATTTTATGAGTCCAATATGACCTCCATAAAATGGAGAAATGTTTGGACTACCTTTAAACTAAATGAGCACTAAAACGATACGTTCTTAAGTTGTTTCTGGAAACCAAGTTTGATGTTGCTCTGTTGCTCTCATACTTTATACACATGATCCTTTGGGTCATTACATAAAGCATAACAATTTACAATACCTTTTCACCCTTCACGTATAGAGTATGAAACGAGGAACATGGCAAGGAAAAAAAATATTTGGGTATGAGACTCGGGGTGTAGTCGCAATGAAAAAAGGAAAAACGTAAATGAAAACAAATTCGCGGCCAAGAAAAAATTAACAAAACACAAAACAAACTTTTCGGCGCACGTGAAACGCGCAGCAACAACCAGAGCTGGTCCAGGACTATGGGGGGCAGGGCAACCTGCTGGTCACTGAAGATGGGCGATGGGCGACGGGCGCTGGACGATGGGAGTGTGCTGCACAATTTCAACACGCGGCGCATACTCATAATCAGCCCCAACGTAAAGGGGGGGCCATCGTGGCTTGTGGTATGCGGCAAGTGGCATGTGGTATGTGGCAAGGGGCTATGGGCTATGGGTGCCGTGGCATTGTTCAAGTTGTCTCAGGCACGGGTAGTGGGAGCTGCAATGGAGGCGACCATTTGGTCAAGCGTTCCTACCCCCATCGCGACCAGCTCAATCGAATGGTCATGCATTGCCGAAAATGTGAGCACAAGGCGCAATCCAAATGCCATGGGATGAGCAAGAGTTGAGTTCGAGGGAGGGGTGATAGGGAGGAGGCAGGGCCGGGTGGCAGGTGGTACGCCGAATTTACGCGAAAATAAAAGAATGTGTGTACGCGAAAAGCGCTAAAAATGGCAAAAAATGTGGCTGGAAGCAGAAGCAGCAGCAAAAGCAGCAGCAGCAGCAGCAGCCGCCGCGGCACATTTGGGTGGTGGCCAGACTGAATGGGTTGACGATATTTCCTTCGTTTTTTTTTTTTTTGTTTTTTAGAGCTCAACGCGTTTTCGTTTTCTAGGCGGAAGGGCGTTGGTACAATTGGACTTGGTGCGCTGGTCAATTGCAAGCCAAGTTACGGCAGGGGAGGAGGAAGGGCGGAGCAGCAGTGAAATGGTTTATAAGACTGGAAGGAGAAATTGTTTAAATGAGAATGTGTATGCGTACCTATACGCATTATTTTTATCAATATACGAGCATGTATGGGTGGCAGGGTACAGATGGGTACAGTTAGCTTAGAAAAACATAGCTAAAGAATTGCAGGAGCAAGTTATAAACTTCTGTCCTTAAGATTTCATATAAGACTGTACATTAAAAATATGATTATGGTTTTGTACCGAACTATTTATCTTGATTTATATTATTGTGAAGCTTAATAAATACTATACTGCGTACGTATAATGAATAAATAAAGCTGTACGTACAGCTTAACTTTCTACATACACCTAATTCTGTTTTTTGCACGGTTTGAAAATTAAAAAGTAAAATTTTAAGTAAATTATTTATTTATTTTTTACTGCTAGGCAAAGTTGTTTTATAGAGCGGATTCTCTTTCTGTAGGATTTGTTTTTCTTCAATGAACTTTTGGGGCTTACATTAAACGCATACAAGAGATAGAATTCGAATGGGCACACCAATAGTAATCTCTTTGGTTTTTCAATGCCTCTTGTTGCTTTCCTAACACCACCTTAATGAAATACTACGGTATACTCACAACAATCCATATATCTATCTTCTATATATGCACTAGGAGATCCAATAAAAAAAAAACGTAATATTAAAAAAAAATTTTTAAATGTAGTAGCAATAGGATGTATAAATACAAATGCAATAATCCTTGGCCTAATTAAAAATAAAACACAATGATCAATCAGACTACATTTATAGAGCTCTTCCTTCAAAAAGTAACACAGTGAACAAAAATCCATAAATGTTACCCTGTTTAATTTTACAGTTAGCCATTTCTTGCTTCATTCTTTATCTAAACTTCACCCAAGTTGTGCTTGCAACCTTCAAAATTTGTTAGCACTAAAAATCAATAATCGATTCATCAGACCAACAAAAAATATAGTGTGGGCATAAAAGCAATACTTTCTAGGCGCATACACGTATATACGAGTATTTGTAACGAAGCAGGTACAAGCAATTCTTTATATATATAGTACATACTCGTATATAAGTGTATGTATATATGTAGATTACCTAACAGTAAGCCTATGTGTGCATGCATGTGGTGCTTATGTGCTTTAGTTGAGTTTTCAATGCTCAACATTTCGCCATGCAGTCAGTGCTGGAAATGTTCTAATTTATTTAAATTACATTTTATTCCATTCAATAACTTAAAATGACTTCTGAATACACACACACACACACGCCCACGCACATACAGAGGCATTTAGTCGACACGTAACCAAAATTTACATGCACACCAAATGCAGCAATGCACACATCCATCCAAACATACACACATACTCATACTCATAGATACACACACACACACACGCAAACAGTGGCAAAAGTTTCGACGTAATGAAAACCTCCTAAATGTATGCAATGAAATGCATTTCACAGCAATCCAATCCACCCAACCGAAAACCTAGACCAAACCCATGACCAGGCCGAGTCAAGCTATACACGACTGCAACTTGTACTAATAATAATGCAAATGTCTGCCTGTCATTTCTGTTCATTTACTTAAAGTTCCTTCAACCCACACACACACACACACCCTAACACAAACACCCTCTCATCCTGCCTTTGCATACATACTACTGGTACGAATGAATCTAAAGGAATGGCGCAGAGGTTAGCGTCAGAACTTAACTACGCATACTAATACTAAATATACACACTTACACACATACGTTGATGCACGCTTGTGTAGCCGAAAATGCACAGCAGACTTTTTGGGTCCTTTAACTGAATTAACTTGTACGGCATGGCCAATCCCCCAGCCCCAGTCCCAGTGCCAGTACCAGTGCCAGTACCAGCACCTCCACTCTTCAAATGCCAAGCAGGCCGAACGCCTACCAAGCTGCTACACTAACCAACTATTGTGCGTCACACGTCGGTCCGCTGTCGTCCCGCACACTACTCCACCCTCCCCACCCGTTCTGCTCAAAATCCTGTACTACGTTCTCATAACATTTTCGTTTGTAAATTTTGAATTTTCGTAATTCCAAATGAGAATGCAAGCACCACACCCCCTCGCCATCCCACATGAAGAACTCGGCAACAACTACGAACCGGCACTCCGCACTGCGCCAGACTTAGACTTGGTCATTTTATGCGTTTGATGCTAATTTTCCAAGGCGGTTTGGTGTTGGCAAGGACGTTGCATTGGTATTGGTGTTGTTGTCAGGCAAACGACTGTGCGTCTATATTTACACATGAAGAAAATTGCGTAGACTTCTGAAATAAATTGCTTCAAATTCTTGTTTAGGCTCTGGTGCAACTTAATGTCAAAAGTAATAAATATTAAATAAATAATACTGAGAATCGCTGGAAAGCATTAATAATCTGAAAAGCCAGATGAGATAAGTTGCTTACTCTCAAACCTCTTAGTTTTTAAACTTTTTTGTTTGTAATTATTGATTCAGAGAATTCACGAAATTATATAAAAAAGAATAGTGTCAAATAGTGTCGTCACTAGTAATCCAACTATCATTTAAATAATAATATCCATAACATATGTTTACTTTCTCCGCCCTCATTTATTTATTCAACAATAAATTATGCCTAATGTACCTAAAGTTTCATTTTTACCTGGTTCTTGACTAATAATATGAGAAATTATTCTGAATCCAGGCAAAATTAAAATATAAGCTATACAATTTCAATATTAAATATTATCTGCAGAGATCAAACTCAAAGCAAATAATCCGAAGCTTTAAGTATGTAATGTTAAAAAACTATCTATTTTGCTGACCAAAAATGCTTTATACATAATTGTAGAGTTGCTCTCAGCTGCTATAATCTTGTTTTGTTCTACTCAAAAACTAAGCTTCTAAAATCAATCGTAAAATGGCCAACTAATGGCTGCTTATTTCTCTGAGTGCTTGTTTACATGTGTATGTGTGCTCGTGTTGGTTTCCGTTAACAGGTGCGGGACGTAGTGGCTGCGGGACGTGGTAACGTGGGTTGGGTGTGGCTGGTAGCTTTGTTAATGCCAAAAACTTAAGCAGCCGTAGAGCACAAACAGGCGACGTCGACGACGACGACGACGACGATGGCTGCTACGATGACGACAACCGAACTTGGGTGTGCAGACGTCAAAGGGGGCAACGGATAGAATATATATATACATATAAATATATTCTATGTATGAGTGTATGTGTGTGTGTGTGTATGTGTGTGTGCAGCACTGGACAGATTTATAATTGTGCGCTGTTGTTGCTGTTGTTCTGCTGTGTTACGTATATAAAGGCGAGCGGTATGGACAACAGCAGCAGCAAGTCATCTACATGAGTGCAAGTAGCTGGCTGCATGTCCTGACGCTTCCTGCGGCTGTCCTACACACAACACACATACACACACACACAAATACTGGCAAATGGTGTTGTTGTTGCTGATGTTTCTGCTTCTGTGTTTGTTGTGTTTGCAGTTATCGGTGCGGAATAGGCTTTTGTATTTGCGCAAAATAAGGAAAATGAAGAAGCAGCCGTCGCAGTGGCAGAGACATCGGCAGAGACAGTGGCTGCTTTTAATATATGCAGACAAGTGCTTAATTAAGGCAGTGGTATGGCAATCGAAAACTTGTCACTAGAAGGGTTCAATTGACACCCCGACCAAATATTAGTGCAATCCAGTACGAATATGATTAATATAAATGATATACAAACTGTACGATATATGTACGTACTTGTTATGATGTCCGGCACAAACCGACCCATCAAAAAGATGAACGTCTGGAAACTATATCCTCGTCAGATAATGTAAGCTGCCCATCAATGCATTATTTGAATTTCAAAAATAAGATCAATTCAGATCTAGTTATGTGTTTTTGAAGGTTTTATAAAATGCTAAATGCTAATAAAATAAGGTTATAGTTGTTCCCAAATACAAATATGTTTCTTAATCACATTTTGTTTCAGAATTTTAGATTCGGCTCTGGACACAAACTGTACTATTTAAATTAAATTTTAATTATAATTCGAAACGATTTCATTCAAATTATCGAAATACTTGTATGAAGGTTTTGAATGGACTTTAGAAACCATTTTTTGCACAGATTAATAATCTATATGCCGTTGTGAACCCCACTGCCCACGCCTCTGCCTGCGACTAATTCATTTACACTGCAATAGTTCATTTATATATGAAAGTCATACACTCACACACACAGAGAAAGCACCCTTATATACGTATAAGGATAGTGAATTTTAGTCGAGTACATGCATTTAAATACATGCACAACTCAACGTCTAATTGTACATATTCGTGCATACACACATATATACCTACATATTATCAAATTCCACATTCACACACCATAGCCATAGCCAGAGAGGAGAGACTGCTATGCAAGCGCAAGACATGGACATGGACAAAGTATGTTGGTGTCGTCGTCAAATGAATCTCATTTGCATTTAAATTAGGAGCCCCGAAGAAGCAGCACACACACAGTTCACTACAGTCCGCCCTGCCCCCTTTTCGCCAAGACTGTGTACAGCAGCCAGCCTGTCAAGCAGTCCGCCAAGTCGCCCGCCTGGCCACCCGCTGGCCACCCGCTGGCCAGACCCAAAACATTCAATGCACTGCCATCGCCGGCCTTACGTCTGCGCTGACTGCGACTGCGACTTCGGCTGTGACTGTGACTGCGGGAGCGGCGTTGACTCTGCTGCATAAAATCTGTTTCAAGATTTCGATAAATTTCTTAGGGTGGTGGCAGTGGCAGTTCCGATGGCCATGGCATGCTGGTTTTTCGGCATTCGAGTTTTGGCTCAATGTGTCCCCTAAGTTTAGTTAAGTGCTTAGTGTGTGTGTGTGTGTGTGTCTATGGCTGTGCATCAGTATGGGTGACTTCTGAATGCATAAATGTTGATAATAATGTTGAGTAAAACTTGATTTGTTTAGTGCTCCCAATATATGCACATAGCACTCTCTCTCCATAGATATATAATGCATATAATGAGTATGCAGACAAACAGGAGGGTAGGGGTGGGTTGATAGGTTGATGGGTGGATGGGTGGATGGGTGGCACTGTGGACTGAAACTCACTTGATTTTCATTTTATACCCGTTCATTAAATGAGTTCAGTTCAAAACAAAGTAATAATATTCGCGTCAGTCAGTCGATGGTCATACTTATTCTGTCATACGAATTTAAATTAATCAATGCAGGCCAAGCCTTTTTATCTTTTACGACCAACTTATCCCAATGATATATGATATAATATATAACATATAATGATATAATTTTTAAAGTGGAGACTTTGTATTCGGTCGCCAATAAAAGCTCTGAGAGTGTATATTTCAAAATGTGATTATTAATTTACCACTCCACAATATACAGTAATATGATTTATTTTTTTAAACAGATCAAATAAATAGTAGAAAATAATAATAATGTTAAATACTTTAATTCTTACACAATTATTATTATTTGGGATTCTTTCATAAATATTATTTAAATATAAATATACAATAATAACAGTTGAAGGACGAAAAAGCATTACTGCTCGCCACCTGACTATTATATGCACTATATTTGCCACTCTTCTGTAATATGTTGTATCACTGCTAGCTGACTATTTCAGGTAGCTTGCATGCTATCCTTGACATTATCTTTGACTGAGGGTCCCTTTGTAGCAACTGCCAACACATATTGCTGTAGCCGTAAAAAAAAACTAAAGAAGATATGTATCCATTGTTAGTATATCTCATAGTTTGAATTTAAAATATTTTGGTTTATATTTATTTCCAATGTTAAGTCAGTTTTCTTGTTTATCCAAAGGGTAAAAGGGTATATTAGTTTTGTGCGAGGGTACATGAAACACACAGAAGGATGCGTGGCAGAACCAAAAAATCATATATGTATATTCTTGAACAGGATGTCGAGACGAGTCGATATAGTCATGTCTATCTGTCTGTCTGTATGAACGCAAGAATCTCAGAAACCCCAAAAATAGTTTCCAGATTCTCCTAAGCCCGAGAAAGGACAAGCTTGTTCATTATACCCTGTACGCAGAAGGACGCGAGGCAGACCCCACAAAGTCTACATATTCATGCTCAGGATGACAAGCCGAGTCGATAAAGCCATGTCCGCCTGTCTGTCTGTATGAACGCAAGGATCTCAGAAAGTATAGGAGCTAGAATAACCAAACTTGGTATCCAGATTCTCCTGAGCCCGAGAAAGGACGAGTTTGTTCATTTTTTCTGATCCATCCCCCACTCCCTCCCTATTCTCAATTTCCTATAACTCCCGTAATTCTTGGAATTTGGTAGACACATTCAGGTAGTGAATTTATATCCAAGTTTTATTATGATAGGTTGATTAGAAATAAAGTTATAGCCATATAACCAGGCCCAAGCTCTGTCAGCTGTATTTGTTGCTACTTTCACATAATTACATGCACACATACATACATATGTACAAGTACACTTTATACTTTATATTTAATTTAATTCATTAATTAAATTTATTTAATACATTTTTTTTTGGGTGGGGTGGTACAGGATATTTAAGAGTTGAGCCTGCTCGACTTTAGCATTCATTTCTTGTTTTATTTTTGAGAGTGGGTACAGGGCCCACTCGACTCTAGCATTCCTTTCTTGTTTTCTAATTTATTATTTCTTATTTTCGAACGCAAAATCAAGATTTTTCGAAGCTACACTTAATTTACCCCACTGTTCAAATAAACAGAAAGCTACACTCAACACTCATCTGCATATTGACCATTAGTTCTAATCATTTTATATGCCTAAAGAGACAGGAGAGTACGGAGCAAGCGATAACAGACAACAGGCTGTCTTTGTCGTCTATGCAGGCTCATGCTTGTATAGAATGTACATACACGCACACGAATTTGGACAACTGGACAGACAAACAGACAGACCGAATGCATGGATCTGCAAGCACTGCAATGCCAACATACTACAAGTACGTATACTATACATATAAGCGCATACCTGCATATAAAATAATCTGTTTACTATAAATATCATTTCATATGCAGCGTAAATACATAAAGGCTAACACACACACACACACACACATATATATGTATATATACACATATACATATACACAGAGCACGCATATGCAGGACACACATACAGGACAACATCAAGTAAATTTGCCGCACATCAAAGTTATACGAAATATGCATTAAATAGAAAAGAGGCGGACATGAGGTCGGAATGGACAAACCTGTTCACAGTTTGTTGTTATTATTATTGTTGTTGTCTGCTGCATATCCTTAGCCTGTACAGATATACTTGTGTGTATATAAATGTATGTCTGTGTGCATTTTTGAGTCTCTAATTATAAGTGATACTCAGTGTGCAGATACTATGTACAAGCCGAGCTACTTACATACATACGAATATACATATGTATGCCCACATATGCATAAATGTATATACATATACATGTATGTATGTGGAGTATAGAAACAAACTGTTAATTTCTGAACATTTTCTCAAGTGTGGCCGCCACCACCACCACCACCACCTCTAACGTACTATCCCTGCAAGACATTGCAGCTATTGTAAATCTGTTTATTAGAATGCAATGCATGCACACACATACACATACAAATATAAAAAACAATAGCTGCTACATACAGAAATACTTAGTATATACACTATCGAAGATATTATGTGCTGGTTTACAAATCAAATATATATTTTTTTTATTTTTTATTTTATTTAGAATATCAACAATAGTTCTGTCGATTATATAATAAACTAAACTAAACTTAAAAGATAAGAAAGCCTAACACAAATCTGTACAATAACGTCTATTAATGCCTCCGATACGTTGGGGGAATTTTATTTGCCAGTTGGCCAGCTATGCCCCGATTCACAGCCAGAGAGACATTATAGACCTAAAAAACTATACAAAAAGTAGATAGAGGAGGAAAATTAATTCTATTTAAGAACTTATTAGAAAAAGTAAGAAGTGGAAAGAGAAAGAGGAAAAGATAAAAGTAAAGAAGGAAAGAGAGATAGAGAAACAGGGAAAGAGAAAGGTGGAGAGGGAGAGGGAAATCTCCAACCCGGTGGGGGAAATTTTAAATGCCACTGCAGTAAGTGGTCAAAGATTTCCCCGAAGATAATTATAAAGAATAATTTTGATAGAACAGAGAGAAAGTCATGTCGAAAGTAAATGTGAAAGATCATTATAATGGCTGCACATGACCCGAAAACGATTGTGCAAAGCGTAATCATTTGTGCATCTTGCCAATATGAACGGCAAATAATTACAAGGAACTGAAAAATTAAGGCGCCCTTAATTTTCACCCAAAACATTTCATTTTTCTCATTTCATTTAATTTTTTTACATTACAAAACATTGGCTCATAAAATTTTTTGTTTCTATTATCTGTTGATAATAAAAAGTTAACTTTTTAATTAGATATAATGTGCGTTTTTACAGTTTATGAATGAGAGAACATTTTCTATTATGTAACAAAAGCACGGGAAAATTTGATCAAAGACGCATGAGTAGTTTACTTATAACACCTAAAATATTATAATAATTTTAATTAAAGTTTTTGTTCATCTGCTCATGCTGCTGCTTATATTTCGCTTTCTCCTCTTTTCTAGCTCTGCCCATAATTTATAACAAGTGCAAACAACAACTTGAACACTTTTAAGCGTAAGCGAATTATAAAAAAGTTTTGATGTTTTGGCTGGCAGCCCCAACTCCGCACGCACTTTGCCATACATTTTTGGATTTCCGGATTTTTAGTTCTCATAATAGCCAGCCACGATGTCGACGCTGCTGATGACAGCTCAGCCAGCCGCTTTATGTTCTACCGCCGTGCTATGCAGGGGCTTGGTCCACTCGACTTTGCTACGTTATGGTCGAATCTGGCATGGTCCGAGTTGCTTAGCATTGTCAGCCATTTGCTTATTTTGCATATTCATAATTTCATTTTACGTACTTCAATTAGAATATCATCACAGCAAATACCATACTTAGAACAATGGCCAGGAAGCTTGAATGAACCTGCTGAATGGTTTGTAATGTGGAGTTCAAATTCTGGGATGGGTTATGAATTTCACTTTTGGGGCAAGAGGCGTTTAGTTGTTTGACTGCTGCATATTATTCGAAATACACAGTACTACATATATAGTTTTCAGCTGTCATGGCATCTGAGACGCTTAAGTGCGTTGCATTTTCAAGCCACAAGCCGCAATATGTAAACAGAAAATCAAGTGGAAATGCTACTGATAAAGAGAACATTTTAATCAAATTGCATCAAACTTGAAGGACAAATAAGAGCAAATCACTTTCGTTGGTACGGGAACAGGGTGAAACAAACTAAAACTTGCCTTAATAACGACAAACATTTCCTGAATCATCCAATCACTGAACATAAGTCGAAAGTGGAGCTCTGTTATGGATTTAGTTAAATATTTTATTTATCCTCGATGTTATACCAACAATTTGCTATTTATTTTAAATTTATAGAATTCTACACAAAGATACGGGGTATTTCAAAGTCGTGGCACTCTACTTCCGCTTTTCCACTTGTATTTAGCTTTGCATTGATTACCTTACAATTTCTAACAAAGGCATGAGGCATGGCAGAAGCCCATTTTTCATGTACTGATGAGCTACTTACGCATTTTTAATTTACAAGCTGGCAAAACTGGCTTCGAAGTGAGCCGATGACAAACTTCAAAGACCACAGGACTGGCCTACTGACCATAAGCTTGCAAATGGGATAGATTCCTTCTCAATAACATGCATACCAACAAGTAACAAAAGCCGGCATGAGTGGCATCCTTTTTGCAAAGAAGTAGGTGCAACAATATTGCATGCAACTCACAAGATCAGCTATTTCCCTCAAAATATGCATACGCTATTTATATAAAAAAAAATGTGCAAAAATTAAGTAATAATCATTCTCTCTAATTTCATATATGGGTGCATAACAAATTAACAAATAGCATTCGAATTATAGGAGAAATGTGTGTTATGCAAGATATTATCTGCAAGTCCTATTGTCACATGTTCTACGGACAGAGCTTGAGCCTGGATATATGCCTATAACTCTCTCTCTAATCAACCCAACATAATAAAACTTGGGATACGGATATATAATCACTAACTGGATGTGTCTACCCCGCCAATAGCGGGGAAGTGGGAGGTGTATCGGGAAAAATGAACAAACTTGCCCTCTCTCGGGCGTAGGAGAATCTGGATACCAATTTTGGTTATTCTAGCTCTTATACTTTCTGAGATCCTTGCGTTCATACAGACAGGCGGACAGACAGACGGACATGGCTATATCGACTCGGCTTGTCATTATGATCAAGAATATACATACTTTGTGGGGTCTGCCACGACTGCTCCTGTGTGTTGCATGTACACTCGGACAAAACTTATATACCCTTTTACCCTTTGGGTACAGGGTATAAAAAGAAATAATAAAACCAAATAACAGTTTTTGCAAAACTCTTTTCAGGTTCAATCTTCGCTTATGAAGCATTCGCCTATTTAAGTTTATTGGAAATTATAACCATTTGCATATGGCTTGTAAATAAACCAACCTTGTTATATCTCTGCAATCTGAAGTTCCGAATAATGTTCTTCAACCTCAATAATAGCAGATCTATTTTCCATGTTTGTATTTTGAAAAATGTTCTCATATAAACTGACTTATTTCTATTATACTATACAAAAACGTATTTTGCTGCAACAAATCTAGTTATCTTTTCTGTACAGACTACAGTGCTCCCAATTATTATGTTGATATGCTATCTATTTATCTTGTTGGTCTGGTGTAAAATATATAGCTGTTATGTAAAAATAGGCAACTATACCTCTCTCCTTTAGGCAAGCCTCACATTAGCAGCATTGCTGCATTAAAAGTAGCTGCTGAAAATGCAACTGAAATTATATTAAATTCTTTCATATTAAGAGTGTGATTCACAGAAGCAGCGCCCAACTGGCCGACCTGTGATCTGCGTGCCAAGCACATGTTAACACCAAAACAAAAATATGCTTATTATGCATGTAAGAGGCAACTTAGTAAGCTTAAGGCAACTAATTGCTGGTAATTGTGTGGCAAAGATCTGCACGGGCACTTAAAATGGAACTTCTCATTAATTAAATCTGCAATTAATATGTAAAAAATATGCACATTTCACATTTCATTATGCACCTCTCATTTATACGAGTATTTTCAGTCGCAAGTTGGCATTCGCAACTCGTTTTTAAATTGGCACTCATTGTGCTCAGTTTGTTGCGTGTGGCAAGTTTATTTGCCGCCGCAGCTTGAACGGCTTCAATTAATAGTTGAGGCTAATACCCTTTCCTTCCCCCTGGGTTTCAATTAGTTACCAGCTTGACGTCATGCGCTAATTTTCCAATAAATTTAATTCAAGAGAAAATCTAAACAAAAGCATTTTGGCGTTCGCGTTGGCGTTGGCGCTGACGTTGACGTTGATGTTGATGTTGGCTTTGGCTTTGGCGATGGTTTTGGCATTGGGCGCAGCACCAAAATGCAAATTTTCTGGCTGCTTGTGCTTGTGCGTGCAAGGACTCGCTAGGACTGCACTGCTCAGGCACTGGCACTGGCACTGGCATTGGCTTAGGCAGTGGGGCAGGCGTTGGCTCAGGCTTTGTGTCTAAATTAATTTCGCCAGCGTTGCCGACATCGTTCTCCTTGTACTTGTCCTCGTCCTCATCACCATCACCAACCTCACCATCCGTGTCCTCCTAGATGTTGTTGCTAGTGGCGTCTTGCCTGCCTAGCCTTTTGCGACTAATACTCGCGCACATGGCACATAATTGCATTTATTATTGAGCAAAATGAGTAAGTTATTGTGGCGGTGACAAAAGGCAACCGCACATTCAGTACAGCATACATACATATGAATATATACATACTACTATATATATGTATATGTATATGTACATATACATACTCGTACATGGTTGATGGAGTCGCTTGTCGTCATCGCCCCCATCGTTCACCATGCCGCTATCCAGGCAGACGCACTTTGTCAGCCTTGCGGCCGGAGCTGTTGCCATTCATATTTATAATCAATATAAGTAATAGCTGTTTCTTTGACTCTTGACTTTATGTTGTCAGTTTTCAGTGTTGAAAGTTTTCACCTCTATGCTCATTCCGCTGCAAAGCTGAAACTGTATGATGCACAAATTGATCATCAAACTCGACTTAAGAATTGATATTCATCAGTTTGAATTACGTTTTGCAATTTACAGTAAAGTTTTATCCAATTATTCAGCTGTTGTGTATTCATTCTTTAATTTATAGAAATTACCTAGCTTATTTTAAAATTATTATTTATAAATCAACCAGGTACATACGATTTTTTCCAATTAAATTGATTGTATAATCATATTCTTGTCATTAAGACTGAATTAGCTCCTCAATTTGAGGGTGCATTTTAAATGAATTCCTTTTATTAAAAATTGCATTGCATTACATTACGACAAATCTGTGGATATATAAAATAAAATTTTGGTATGCATGTTATAATATATTTTGTATCTGCCCTGACTGAGAAGTTCGTATTACTTATTATGAAATACAGCGTTTTAATATTAAATTCAAGCGCTTAAAACGCCTTCAATATGTTTTTCAGAAAGTCAGAAACTCTGAAACCAATTACTGCTGCTGCTTTCGCCGTACTCGCACACTCCATAATCAACTTAAATGACAATAAATTACTTTTAATATTTTATTAATTAACTTCCGTTGCGTGTATGCTCGACGCTCAGATCGGACATATTAAAAACGCATGTAAAATTAAGGCGCACGCAGCACATGTTGTTGTTGCGCCCTTTTTATTGACTCTCTGGTGTTGTAATTTTTTGGCAAGTCCTTCATTAAAATGCCATTCGGCACAGGAAATTAAAACATTTAACGCCAAATTGCATTCGCATAATGTATGGTAATCAACAACAGTGCGTCTGTATGCGTGTATGGGTCTCACAAATATTATTATGTTTTAATAAATAAATACAGCATACTTGTACACATATATACAACAAGTAATAAATACTTGTGTTCGGGTGCAATATTCTAATGGCTGTTTGCTCTGATTGCGGGTTTGTGTTTTCCACAGTTTCAATTGTCTATTAGGCTGACTATTTCCTGATTTGCAAAACAAATGAACAGACACAGCAATCATTCAAATCATTCAAAATGTTGTCTAATTTCGTATTACATAAACGTCGACAACTTGCCGTTGGGGGTCTTTGTCTCAACTGGAGCATCGATCTCTAAGCGCTGGCCTCTCATATCCGCGGCTCGCTCGGTATAATTTGTGCGCTTTAATTTGTAATTCTATTACCTGTGCAAGTTGGAGCAACTCTGAGGCAACTGGTTCTGCTCTTTTGCCGCGTTCAATTATGTTAATTCGTTTGGTTGCTTTGACGGAACAGTTAGAGGCGAGCAACCGGGGCACCAGCCCCACATCCAACTGATACCTCAAATGTCGGTCGCCAAACGCCAAACGCCAAGCACCAAGCACCAATCGTCAATCGTCAGTCAGTCGTCAATCGGCGCCGTCGTATAATGATATGAAAATTTAGCATTTCCGTTGCGCGGGTTTTGAAATTTGTTTTAAAATATGTAAAGGCAAACGGTTTTCGGTAAATTCGTGTGCATACCACATGGGCTAATTGTGGATTTGCATCACTTTGTAGTTTGTTTTGAAACACATACAAGTACATATATAAACAACATGTGTGCTGACATGATTTAAATGGCCGAATAATGGTCAGAAATATCGCCTTTGACTATTCAAGCATTTGAAAGAGATTACTTACAATATAGTAATTGATTGATATTAATGAAACACATACGAGCACTCGTACATATTGGCGGTTTCAGCTTTCGCAATTAAATATATGTTTATTTCTTACTCAATTTCAATCGGAACTTGTTACTTTTCATTCAAAATTGGCATTTCAATTCAATTTTGTTTTTCATTTTGTCATCCTTAAACTAACATGTTGCCATTTTGTGATGGCTGCAAAGGCATTCAATAAAATTAAATACAATTTTCAGCACTACTGGGCATTTATTTACATTTCATTTTATTCTTTATTAGCAAAGGAAGAAACGCTATTTTAGGTTTGTGCACAGCTCGTTATGTATCAGTATATAAAATATGTACACATATACTCGTACTATACACTCTCGTATATATTCTTAATCAGTACGACGATATGACTTGAAGAATGGTTTAGTGGTGGCCAATATCCAAAGATTTAGCAATTTTTCGAGCTGATTTGGTGTTTTTTTTCCAATAATTTAATTTTCTAAGCTTTGAAGTGTTTTCAAATTTTTGTCTTAAAAATGATACCAATAAAATACTTATTAAAAGATTAATAGGAACAACAGCAATCAAGCTTCTTCCCTTTTCTAATCCTGCTGTAACGTTCAAAGGTGGATGCATAGCGTCTTTTGATTATACACTAAACAGTTTAATCTTACTTCATTGTGTTTTCTTTTTTCTATATACATATAAATATTTATAGTGACAATTTTTGATAAATTGAGGACAATTTAAAGATTTGATGAAAAAGCTAAATAACAAACTTAAGAAATATTTAAAATTTCCTTCTCAGCGAGTTTTGGCAAAAACATTGTTACCACTTTCTTAAAACTTAGTTATACCATATATCAATATGCAAATAAAACGTTCCTGAAAGAATAAGGAGTGGGGGGAAAAGTCTACAAATGTACGAGTCATAAATAAACGCAATATAACTCCAATTAATTTAAGGCTTTTTACTGGGATTCACAACCAAATAAGACTGTGACGGTATTAGACATAGTGCTAAAAATGTCTAAAAACGAAACACACATAAATATTAGCAATTAAAAGAGCACGCAGTCTGCCTAGCAATTTCCTAAAATAGCGGGTCCTGCGGGGAAGTGCATTTTTTTAGCTCGTACAGTTCTGTTGGAGTTACGATTTTGCGCGCAATATAATGTGACCTAAAGTAAGTGGTATACTATCTAAACATACTATATATATTTAATCTTCAAGCAGTTTATCAATTCGACTACTACTCTCCTGCAACTACTCATCATCAACATAATTATACAAGCAAAACATTCAAATAATACTTGTATAGTCAAAATAAGATAATGATTTGTTTCTTGTAGGTGTTCAAACAAATATTTTGTGGCGACTAAATGTTAGAGCTGCTACAGCAGTAGTGAACTGAAAATAGTTGTATACATAGTGTATGTTGATGCCTAAGAAGACGCAAAATTTTCTTATTATTTTCCAATCATTTGATCACTTGATGTTGCAAAGAACATCGATGCGACATCGAACAATAAACAGTATAGTTTATAGTAGAGCAACCTTTTCCAATTCATTATT
The DNA here is from genome assembly GCF_003285725.1 of Scaptodrosophila lebanonensis. Classification (NCBI taxonomy): domain Eukaryota; kingdom Metazoa; phylum Arthropoda; class Insecta; order Diptera; family Drosophilidae; genus Scaptodrosophila; species Scaptodrosophila lebanonensis. Next base: position 1,720,602 of record NW_022060529.1, read on the forward strand.
TACATACAAAAGTTTATGTCGGTACTTCTTGCTTTAGGTACACAGGCCCTATACTCTTTTGCATTCCACACTAAGTAACTAAGTCACTCAAATTCTGATTCTGATCCACTCATTGGCCCAATGTCCCAACTCATTTACGTAACTTGACCAAATTGAAGCTGCCCAGCAGTATCAACAACAATAACTTAAGCATTGTGCCACATGCCTCAGCGCACTTCGCAGGCAAACTGATAAAACGTGCAAGAATGGCAGGCAATATAAAAATAAAACTACCGAAGAGGAGTCGCATAGCCCCAGCCAACTCCAAGAAGACGTGGAGTTCCGAGTGCCAGAGCAGTACTCTGACGTCATTAAAATGAGCGTCGATATGTCGAACAGTTGGGGAAACAACGCATGCACCGGCAGCTGTGTGCCGCAAAAAGGGGAAAATAAAACTTAACGAACAACTTGGTCGCTCAAGTGAGGAAAAAAGCGAAAAACGACAATTACCCCAAGCTGTGAGGAAGAGAACGAGCGAACGTAGCGCCAAATTGAGTTTAGTGGAGCATGAGCATGAGCGTGAGCGGCAATACTTGAGGCAGGCGTAAAGAAAACGGGCTACGAGATACAAGATACTCAAGCAGCTGCGAGGAAGGAAGCGTGAAAGGAAGATTGTTAGGCTGGCTGCTTTGGTTTGGTCGTGCGGAAGATAAGCTGGCGTTGATGTTGGTGAAATTTTTGAGAAGCAACCGGTTTTCAAGTGCCACATTGCTTCGAGGAAGTGTTCCACAACGGGAGGCAGAGTGGAGTGCTCTGCTGCAAATTTGACTAGCCCGTGTACGAGTATAGTCTAGTGGGCTAGGTCGGGTAGGTTTACTAATTGCTGGGTGGCGCAACTATCGAGAAGAAGTCGAAGCGAAGTAAACAGAACGAAATTCTAGAACTTAATCTTTAAGTTGGACGTAAATGAACGAGATGTGTGATGTATTTTAAACTGAATATGAGCAATTAGGTTTCCTATAGAGTTGGTATGGAAACAATTAGAGTATAATATGTTTTCACAAATATTGCCATTAAATCTATTTGTGCTCAGTTAAATCGAAATTCCGAAAACATACAATTCATATTGAATTACAAAAAATTAAAAAAAAAATATGGATATTATTAAATAAAATAGTATATAAAAGCTTATAACGAGATTATTTCGGGTAATGTAGGATACACATGACAGTGGTAGACTGTTTATTTTTTGATCTGACATACACACTTAGTTTTTGGTATTCCATTACTTTTCACTACTCAGCTATAGACATATGTGTAGCTTCTTTGACTGTTCATCAAATTTGTTTAAGTTCACATATTTTTAACAAAACATTCATAAAACTAAACATTTGTAGGTCTTATATTTTATTTCCTTATGTATAATAATAATAATTAATCTTCTTCACTTAAGATTTAAGTATATTGTTTTAAAATTGAAGTTGTACTTCCTATTGCAATATATCTTTGAATCTTTTTTATTGTCTTTACTGCCATGGACGCTTTTGGTGAAAAACAAACATTATTTACAATAATTTATGCTACGCCAAGAGTATATTCAGGAGTTTTGTTAATAATGTCGCATCATTTTTTGGTTTATTACCATAACGTAGCCATACTAAGAATTTCAAGTTTTTCAAAAGACATTTTAAAATTGTAGGAATGATTTCTTTCAAAAAGTTCATTGAAGTTGTAGGACTGTGGGATGGGGAACCTACTTTTTTCTATACAAAATGCTGTTAGTATATGTCGGTCTCTCTGATAACTGATAACTACTGCAGTGAAGCTAATTGTGATTATTTCTGCGCTAATTGGCTGAAGTGTTTAATCCCCAGAAAGGTATCCATGGAGAATGTGGAATCGTTGGCTAAGTAAAGGGTTCGGTATTTCTAGAGTAAGTAAATTCTTGAAATATAGAAAATACAAGGTGTGTTTGTAGATGTAGCTACTTTACTTAGCGTCCACATTAAATGCAAATGCGTCATAAACATCTATTGTCTGCTAGCTAATAAGAGCAGCAAATAACAAGCATACTGCTCTATGCCAAGACTAAAGACAAGCAATGCCTGCAACACAAGCACCACCACCACCGACGCGGCCACCATCATCATCAAATGCTGCTGCTATGCCACCGCTGTGGCTGTCCTCATCAACATCATCAATAGCTGTTGCTGGTACGACTACAAAACTCCTGCCGCCTCACCATGTAACTTAACCTCATTGACCAAACGCATTCGACGAACATCAAATGTGAATTAGTGCACTACGATTGTTGCCGCCACCGCCACACACAAAGGCCAGTTCACACACACACATAGGCACACACACATAAACATCAGCCACTTTGTTGTTGTCGGCGGTTGGTCCAGGTCTATAGATCCGCTCCCGCTCTTACAACTTCTTTGGCCATTGACGCTGCTATGCATGCATAATTCGCAAGCATAATTTAATTTATAGACGCAGCAACGGCGACGACGACGGCAGCAACGACGGTAACGACGGCAACTCTGGCCGCCAATTGCATTTGCATAGGACAGCGCAAGTGACTTAGTCGCTGCTCACCTAGCATCAGCATCAGCGAAGCTGAAATTATTACAAAACTGAGGCTAAGCCTGAGGCTAAGTCTGAGGCTGAGGCTGAGGCAGGCTGAGGCTGAAGCAGGCTGAGGCTGAGGCTGCGGTCGAGGCATCGACTTGGGCCAAGAAAAGCAGAACGAAAATTTTAATTGCACTAAAATTTTCGCAGCAAGAGCACCCCAGCACAACGTATGAGAGAGCAGGAGAGCAGAAGAGTAGGAGAGAGAGCGAGAGCGAGAGCAGGGAAGAGGCGGAGAGGAAGGATGACAGTAACAGTTGGCGAAGGTGTGCATATCAGTAAAAAGCCAACACAGGTTAATGGCGTAAATGTTAACAATAGACTAGGAAGTGTAAATCTTACCAGCCAGGCACTGAGACCACCAGGCTGCCCAGCTACAGTTGCTAGCCTACAAGCATGTTTGTTGGTTGTTATTGCTCTGATCTGCTCTGCTCTGCTCTGCTCTGAATGTTGCTGTCGGTTTTGGCCATTTTGAAGTGCTTGTCGTTGTAGGCCACAGCCACAGACACAAAGCCCAGGCCAGCGCTGATTTTATGAGGGTGTGTGAGTGTCTGCTTTTAATTAGAGAGTTCAATGACTGCTGAAGCGGCAGCTCATAGCTTATAGTTTTTGGCGCCCAATTTGCTAATAACTTGGCCGCCAACGTGTTTCAAAAAAAAAAAATATGAAGATAAAATTGACGCCTGCAAGTCGCCTGTGCATTTTTTTCCCCACAACATGTATTGTAAAAAATTATTTATTTATAGACATTTTTATTGTCTGTGCGGCTGCCCTGCGCCACGGAAATAGTTTAATTGCATTGCATTTCTATCACAATCACAACTTGGACGCCATTCAACTTGAATGTGGCGGACACATTTGTCGCCATGTTTATGTATATACATATGTGTATGCATGTGTTCGTGTGTGTATGACAACGACGAGCACTTCCGTTTCCGGCATCATGACATGGCCATTGCATTCAACAACTTGATGATGCTTTCAGTACTCGTTGTGGCTCTCACTGCCTTTACTGCAGCTAGTAATCAAATTTCTGCGGCCGATTTCAGCTTAAATCAAATGAAAATCCATTTGTAATGCATCCTCGTAATTTCATCCGTTCATAGACGTCCCCTCTTACAAGCACACATATAGTAATGAAATATGCATGCTGTTCAAGCACATTTTATCCACCGCCTTTGTCGAACTTAATGGACTTCAGCCGACATAATACAATTTATTATGTGGCATAATGCTATACAGCCTTTCGCAAATATTATAAAAAGTAACTAATTTCATTAGGGCGGCTCGCAGAAATTTTAAAAGGTAAAATAAAATAGAAAGAATTAAAAATTAAACAAATTGAAGGTATGTCGCTCTGTTAACACATTTACGAGCTAAATATACATATTTACAAAAATAATCAGACGCGCATCGAAACTTAAGTCTGGGGATTCCGCACGTGAAATAAATCAAAAATTTCTAATTACAACAGTTTTTATGAAACGTAAGAAAAGAGGGAGTGACCACGATTACAAAATTTGATTCAATTCGCAAGACATACGTTTAATCAGCGGTTAAGAGAGACTAGAAGCATTTAACTTACACACTTAAAAAAACCTTCTTTTCAAACGATCAAAAAGCTTCTAATTTCAGGTTTGATTTAACAAACTTTTTTGAAATGGAATGCGATTGTATTTTTGGATGAAAATTTCCCCCAAAGGGCCTTGATTAAGCTAACCAAAACATTAAAAAAAATAAGTAGAAGCAGAAATTTAAATTATATTTATTGGAAGTACTCTTGTGTATTGCTATTTAGAATAATAATTATTTTTACGGGCGTTCAGTCCAATCATTCTTATATTTTATTGATTTGTATGAAAGTTCGTGAACAATACATATATAAGATAAATTATCTTATTTAGCCCTACTTAGCATACTTTGTTTTTCTATCCTTTATCAATTTAATTGGAAATTATCCTTTCAGTCTGCTTGTTATATTTAAGGGACTTGTCCAATACTGAAAGTTTCTTTTTTAATCAGTTTTTTGCTGGCTATGTCAACATTTTTAATTATTTTCTATTAAATAAGATTTGTACTAAAATCACCTGTTCGATTAGAAAAAATTTGACTAACAGACTACCTGTCAGTGATTCAAAACCCTAAAAAATAAGGTCATCAAGTAGCCTACCTTAAAGCCCAGGACCTAAGAGCGGTGAATCCTGCAACAATACAACTCCAACCCATTAAGAATGTATACTTGACAAACAATGGAAGCAGACTCTCAGACGGCTGGCCAGCCACCTACGTGGCAATAAAAAACTCAAGTGAAACAAAAGGCAGCAGAGGCAAACAAGCAAACTCGCCAACTGTAGCATAACTTTGTGCGCAAAGAAAACGCTTCCGGTTGCGCTCTACGACAGAAATTCTCGACCATAACTGGAGCAAAAGGATTAGAGCGGCCAAAATAGCTTCACACTTTGACAACATGTGTCGATGTTGCTACAGCGGCAACAGTAGAAGTACATAGATGAAGAAACAGCATCAGCAGCAGCTGAAATACAAACAAAAAGGGTAGAAACCAAAAGAAAGTCTGACAAAAGCAAATGGAAAACACACAGACATGTATAGATACATATATTGTATATACATATACATATACTTGTACATATATGTATATAAAGAGAGGGTGACATGCCGGTCTAGTCAGCCGATTTCCAAAGTGTCACAAGAAAAGTAAAAAATAAAAAATACAAAAAAAAACACGTTGATTTTCAAGGACATTGCAAGACAGCGCGCAGACAAATTGTTAGACAACTACACTTTGTTATTGGACGTGGAAATGTCTTTATTTGACCTGATGCTTTGGGTCAAGTTTAGAGGCAATCCGCTTAAATTTCCATATAAAGCAAACATTTTCTAATTAAAAAGGAGAAAACGCGCAAGCCCAAAAGGCAAAAACTAATTTCTAATGCAAACACCAATAAACGAACAAATAAGCACCACACAGAGAAAAAATGAGCGACTAAAACTAAAAATCCAATTAATCTTGAGTCCTTGGCGACAAGTGCACACATTTGCTCCTTCCACATGCATACTGCCATGTGTGTGCATGTGAGTCGGGTGGAAAAAAAATGGGGCTCATTAAAAACAGCGCAAAAAGTAGCAGGCAGTTGGTGGCAGCATCTAAAAAAATAGTGTAGAATAGTGCAAATAAATTGCATCGTCAAGCGGCAAGGCAGGCAGGCAGGCAGGCAGGCAGGCAGCCAACCAACAACGGACGACAGGCAGTTGGGTGGCAACGTAGCCTGCATATCCTTAATCATAATAAGAAATGCACCACTTGCTAAACAGAGACAGCGAGCCGGCATATGCGAAAATGTTGGCAAGCAAAAAATAACGAATAAATATACATATGTATATGTATATACAATTGTATGTACATATGTATGTATAGTATAGCAGCGCATGTCGCGGATGCTGGCAACGTAGTCGTCGTTGTCGTTGTCGTCGTCGTCGCTGTCGTCGTCATCCTCATCGTCATCGTGGTTCTCGTACTCGTCGCATTGCTGGCTGCTGTTACTCCGCCAGCGCCAAAGCTCGCGACCAATCACAAAATTTCGTGGAAAAGCGCGGAAAAATAAAATAGCGCAAAAAATAAGTAGCAACAACAACTACAGTCGCAGCCACAGAAACAGCAGCAACAACGTCAACAACAACAACAGCAGCAGCAAAGACTGACAATGACGAGCGCTGCTTGAGGTTAGCGAGCGCAGTCGCAGTCAACGCCTGCGTCGCCGTTATCGTTGACGCTGACGTCAGCTTCGACTTTGGCTTCGGCTTTGGAGTCCGCTGCAAACTAATGCGACGCTCCCCACAGGAGAAAGTAACGGCGACAGCGTAGGAGAAATGTTTCCTGCTCTATCGCTCTGTCGTCGGGGGTAGTTTTCTTAAAATTTAATGCTCAAGGGCTCAACTCCCACAGCATGTGCTGTTTCTTGGAGTGCAAATAGTTGGTGCTTGAGTGATTAAGCAACAAAACTTTGAGTCATTTTTAATGAAAGAGTAAAGAATAGACTTCGATTCAGAAACCACTACTGAACAGCTATTTTTCTGAACAAATTATTGATTGCAATTAAATGGCATTGCTTTTTATAACTAAATAATATAAGCGTGAGAAATCACCTTCCATGAAAATAAGTTTTGTATCGCAGCCCAGAATTAAATTTATTTCGAATAGGATTTCTCCGAAGATCTGTTACAAATATGATTTCAGATTCTTAAGTTGACAAGCATATGTTTTGTCTACTTCCTCACAATTAACTTAAAAATCGTTTAAACAAATGTCATTCCGACTTTTTCTTGAGGGTTCAAATTTTTCACAACCCTTTAACCAGGGTACTGCTACTTTTCAATTTCTAATTCATAAATGCTAGAATATTGTAATTATCTTCAAAATAATTTCGCCGAAAGCGCCCACTTATGGATAAGAACATATTCGACTCTTAAATAGATGTATAAAACGCGATTGTATTTGTAAATATTAGAAACAATATTGTACATGCCATTAATAGAACATTTAAATACTGATACTACTACTGATAATTTGAATATATATATTTATAACCATTCAATAATCAGTTGTCTAAGAAGTCTTCTTCTGCTAAATAGAGCTGAGCTAAGAGCCGAACTTGTGAACTAAAAAAAAAACAATTATAAAGTTTATCTCGTAAATATAAATCAACTCATGTTACGAATCATGCCAATTTATAGGATTGACATGCCAATAAGTGGTAAGAAAAATTTAGATAAAAGCATGTTAACACTCGGTCTGGCCTAATAAATTGCCTGGTTACCGTTCCAAAATTAAAGTAATCTAAAAGGGAGAAATCGTACATAATGCCTTTCAGAAGTAGTTGGATTGCAAATGTGAGAGTTCAACCTTTAACACGAATATTCCATTCCTTTCAATAGCCTCACCGTTTATGCGTAGGCCTTTGCACCTTGCCTACTACTAAGTTCACATCAAACAAACGCAGAGTAATCGTTCTACTCTCTCATTTCTCTCTTAAGTGCAGTGCTCTTAAGTTCTCAACAGCTTGGCTTCTAAGAGCTATGACAAAAGCCAGCAGGGAGAACAACCACAAGCAGTATATTTAGAGTTAGGTTCATTTTTGTTTTTTACACCAACATTGTGTTAAATACTTTTTCGCAATTATTTTTCAGGGCAAGCGCCATGTAATTTGGCCCAAAAGCCTGAGCAGAGCCAAGCCTACTCGCAGCCGCAACGCAATTTTCTAAGCCAATCGGAGCACAACCTTATAGCGACGATGGCGACGAGGATGACGAGGACGCACGACAAAACAACAACGAAAAAACGAACGAGGACGAGAACGATGACGACTGTGGACACGAAGCCTGCTGATTATGCTGCTGCCGACATCAATGACCACGATGATGATGATGATGATTATGATGGTTGTGGTGATGAAGGAGGCAAATTTATTGACGCATGTGTGCGTGCGCCTTTTTTTAGTGGGAATTGTGGCTCCTAGGCGTATGAGCAACAATTAATTATCAAGCGGGCCATGTCGCAGTAAAAATATACGCAGAACGTACATAAGCGGAAGCAGACATAGAAACGCGCATCAGCAGCCAAACTCCCACACTCTGGCAAGCATACATACATCATTTAAAATGCGCGTCGATGACCATTTCAAAAGCCGCCTACTCGCCACCCACTTCTTGCACAGCAATTGGACTTGTTTTTTTTTTTTGTCTGGTCATCGGATGTAGACACCAAAAATAGTAAAAAGAAAACGAAGACCAAACGATTTTCGCTTGATATCAGAGAGACAAACCAAAATAAAACCAACACAAATATGTAAAACACATGTGAGTCCACAAACGCAGAAATAAAACAAAAATGGTACAATTGCATACCAAGCCTCGGCTGCGCCTCACTGGTGGCACTCTTTGGCGGTATCGAAGAGGGAAAAAAAACCGCGTGTCTGCGCTAAAAAATAAAGTCAAATGGAAATGGTGGCCAAATGGTAGCATCAGGCAACGAACAGCACAAACAACAACGCGAAGTTAGCAAAACAATTGAACAATCGTTGGCACATCGCAGTTGGAGTTAGAGTTAGAGGAGGAGTTGGAGTTGGGAGCTGAATCTCTACAGCTATAGCCAAACATAGCTGCCGGTGGCATCGTCGTCGCTTTTGGGGTTGTGTCAAAGCAGGCATATGGTTTGAGATTTGGCCAACGCTACCTATACCGCTAACCACCGTGCACAGGTCGTGTGGTTTCTGCCGCAGCATTCCGCACAACAATTGTAAATTAAAGTAATTTGTAATATTTGCCAAATACCTTTAAAAAATAAACCATAAAAAACTACATGTTCAGCAAACAAGTTATGCTCTTCTTATTAATTTCCCCTACAACAGCTGTAAATGGATTACACTTTGCACATTTGAAGTAATATCGGATTGCGAAAGCATTAGGAAATATTTCCACATATTGCAAAAGGCTTTCCAAAAACGCTTTTAATTTCTATTTGGAGAACGATATCAAGTTTGTGGGAGAAAGTCAAAATGAAGGACAAATTTTAATTCCGTTATCTGATCACAATTTTCCAATTAATAATTATTTTGAAATCCATATGTCTCGTGACATTCTGAACGCTCGTGGAACGCTTATATATTTATCCTTTTTGCTATTTAATTTAATTATACACTCACAGAAAAACCGCACAACTTAAACTCTTGGCTTTAAATAGGTTATTATACTTAGAATTCAGTATATATGTACTATATGTAGTAGTATGTACTGATTACCGAAACTGATACAAGAGAAATAAAATCCAAACGGCTCCACTTCGATGACGACCATAGGCAAAAACGGACAAGAATCGGACAATGGAACGTGAGAACTCTAAAGGAACCATCCAGGCTAGCACAATTTGAAGGAGAAATGGAACTGGCGACGGACCACCCTTCAGGAATTAATCCCATAACAACATCACATGAGACACAGCTAGACAGACGGCCAGAAATAGAGTTCGATGGAAAAGCGCTTGTAGAAGCCCTAAGCTCCCAAGTGGAGTAAAAAAAGGAATTATAAAAAAAAAAGTAGTGAATTCAGAGTCCATTATATATTTATATATAAATATTTTTCCTCTACTACAATAAGTAGTTTTCAATAGTTAATGTGTCTTATATGCATACTATTCTACATATATGAATAAAGCGGAGCAGTATAGTATACTAATATTTTCATAAAATATTATAGACTAGCATACATTTAATCCATCCGATCGGATAATACAACCTTAACTCATTACTCTTCTCTAGCAAATGTTCAATACATTCTGTCGTCTTGTCCTCTATTGTTGTCAACATGGATTTGTCAGAACAATAGAAGATTGACACAAAAATGTTTCCAAAAAGCTTACAACGGACCAATAGACGAATTAGGGTACACAAAAAACTGTGTATGTGTACCTCAAATTTAATAATATACGTACATGCAAAGCCAAGATGTGTTGGGGAACGACAGGTGCACCACAGCTAAAATAAATAATGAAAATATATATTTATTAGAATGCCATATCCCAAAATTTTGCATTATAATACATATTTATATATGTATTCGACTATTGATAATACAAATGAATATGATAGATAACGTGTTAACACCGTGACCTTTTGTTTTTTATACCCTGTACCCAAAGGGTAAAAGGGTATATTAGTTTTGTGCGAGTGTACATGGAACACGCAGAAGGAGGCGTGGCAGACCCCACAAAGTATATATATTCTTGATCAGCATGACAAGCCGAGTCGATATAGCCATGTCCGTCTGTCTGTCCGTCTGCCTGTCCGTCTGTCTGTCTGTCCGTCTGTCTGTCTGTATGAACGCAAGGATCTCAGAAAGTACAAGAGCTAGAATAACCAAACTTGGTATCCAGATTCTCCTGAGCCCGAGAAAGGACGAGTTTGTTCATTTTTTCTGATCAACCCCCCCCACTCCCCCCTATTCGCGATTTTCTATAACTCCCGTAATTCTTAAAATTTGGTAGACACATCAAGCTAGTGATTATATATCCGTATACCAAGTTTCATTATGATAGGTTGATCAGAAAGGAAGTTATAGCCATATAACCAGGCCCAAGCTGCGTCCGCAGCAGGGTATCTAAGAGTTGAGCCTGCTCGACTTTAGCATTCCTTTCTTGTTTTTATATTTCTTTACAAACAAGAGAGCCCGCTACAGTCGAGCAAGCCCGACAGTGAAATACCCTGTACCCAAGTAAACTTCCGACACTGAGGTATATGCGCCTCTAGCAGAAGCAAAACGCAGAAGAAGAAGAGCGAACTTGATGCTGCAGCTTGTGGGTGTAGCACCGGAGTGAGATTGATTCGCCAATAACTTTTCTTAGCATTAACCGATTTAGATGAAATGTGAAACACAAGTAATATTTATATATATAATGTGCAAAGTTTGGTTTAGATAGTCTTTGATGTCTTGTGGACGGAATTGACAATTGAAATTCTGTAGCGGGGGAAGGGGGGAGAAATTCAAAAAAAATAAGTAAACTCGTCCTTTCTCGGACCTAGGAGAATCTGGATACCAACTTTGGTTATTCCAGCTTTTATAGTTTCTGAGATCCTTGCGTTCATCCAGACAGACGGACGGACAGACGAACATGTCTAGATCGATTTCTCTCGTCATTCTGATTCAGAATATATATACTTTATGGGGTCGGAGATGCTTCCATCTGCATGTTTCATACTTTGCACAAGCCCAATATACCCTGTAGGGTAACTACGGGTACAGGGTATAGAAACTCCAATCAAAGTTGACAGAAATATTAGATTTTAGTATGAAACATAGTTACTTAGCCATTTGTTTTTTGAAGTGAGTGCGCACTGTACATTAGTAAAACACGCTTTAATGACATAGATTTACAATTTGTTTTGAATATGATTCATTTATAAATAAGGCATTGTTTAAGTTTTGAGTTAATTATTATTACTTCTATTATTATTATATGATGTTAGCTTAAAGCTAAAACTATGAAGGCAACATGAATGCTTCTGGTGATGCTTGTCAAAGCAGCTAATGTTTTTGTTAAATTAACATTGCTTACACAGTGTAATCTAAAAGTAAACGAACTTTTTGCTATAGTTAAACTAATATTTATTCAAAATAGGGTACATTTAACTCAGTACAACTTTTGGAACAGCCAACCAATTTTTGGCATGTTGCTTAGCACCGTGCAACAAGTGCTTAATCGTCGTAAAAACTTCATTTAATTGCAGCTTTCAGTTTTGGTAAATGATTCTTACACCCAAATCTTCAACTCACATTGATCAGGTTGTAAAGTAGAATGGTTTTAATTCGTCTCCCAGCATGTCACAGTTCCATTTTCATCGATAGACGATTCAAGGTGGAAATTATTCACCCGAATATCAATTTGGGCTCACCATTACTGTCTAAAAGCTTCGAATCAAACTAATTAAAAGTAGAATGAGCTCAAGAGCACGGAAAGAAAACAAAGTTTAATTAATTTCAATTTTCTGTATTTGTTTACTTTGGAGATAAAAGAGACGCCAATATTTAAAAACTTCGAGCTTGCACCGCAGTAATTTTGCCATTTCAGTCTACTATTCTCGGAAATATGTACATACATATATATTTAAGGGTGAAAAATGAATTTGAAAAACATTGCATAGTTGCATGCTTTCGCTGAATGTGCCTAACACATTGTTTAAAGACAAATACATTTTCCAAAGAAACAGGTATTTAAAAAATTCAGCTTGATTTTTAGTGCAAGTAAAGCAAAAATAATTGAGGCCACGAAAATATACAAGCTAATATACTATAATTACCCATCAATATTTTTACGTCCTTAGACGTAAGCTAAAATCTAACAAATGTAGAGAATTAATACACCCCCATAAGCTTAAGGCCCCCGTTGCTATAGATTAATTAATTTAAGTAACTCATAATTTACAATTATGCATTTACTTTTATAATAATAATAATAATTGAACAATGTGTATACGCAGAGTTTGGCAAAGGACAAACTTGAAAATTTTAAAGTCAACTTTGAATAAAATAATATACATATACTATTTATATTGAACATTTATTTTAGTCTCAAAAAAAAAACAACAATAGAGGCCTCAGCGTTCGGCCGCGATCAGGGTCATGAGCCAAATACTTCAACAGCATGGCATGCATTTTGTGAATTTTTTGCATTGCGCTTTCAGTTTCCATTTTTTTTTTTTCGTTCTATGCGCTGTGTTGGTTTTACACTTCTTTTTTTTTAATTTGTGCTTTTTTTTTTTGGTTCTGGGACACAATCAAGTGCAATGGCACGAGCTGCAATAAATCAGACATTGATCCACATATATTTCTCTCTCCGCACACACACACATACAAACGAGTACAGACAGACAGACTGGACTCCTTTTTTCTTGTTGTCGCTGGTGTTGTTGGTGTTGCTGCCAACGACCTTGAACCGTGCGAGCATCCAAACAAAACTGCAGGCGCACAAGAACGAACAAAAAAGTTTTCAAAAGCGCAATAAAAAAGATGGAGCAAAAACAACGAATGCCATATGTTGCCTATCCACTATATATTTATATACATACGCATATATATATATATATACATATATAAAATGTGTTAAATAAATATATTTATATAACAAAAAGCAATGCACAAACACACATGCGCTGCAACAGGAACGCAGTCGGCCATATGGCAAAGCCGGCCTATAGTGCGTGCCACATGTTGCAACTGGCACAAATAGGCAGGCACACACATTCATAAATGCATATGCACATGTGTGTGATGAAAAAAGGCCTGAAATAACTGAGAGTAGGCTGAACAATGCGCGTCTACAAACGACAAGAGACTGCAACAGTCACGCCAAAGGCTCAGCTCAGGCACAAAATTCAACGGTTCGAGGGCATGGACTACATAAAAAGCCGGAAAATGCACTTTACATCACTTAAATAGTATAAAAATATTGAATTGTTAATAATCATTAACAAAATGATATGTATATAAAAGGGAGAAATTCAAATTTGTAACTTCAACATTTCATTTTTCAGGAGAAGACTACTCGCTAGACTAATCATAGAACAATATTTCACCAAAAGACGTCGCCAGTTTCTGTGCAAGCAGCTGTGCAAGTTAAAGCAATGTTGATCCATTAAACGATCTATAGAACAAACTACTGAACACAGGAAGCTTATTAGGCAATATTATTTAAATCATTGTTTTCGACAAAGAAAAATGTACATTTTAAATCAATATAAAGCATGAGCAGAACATTTTATAAACAAAACAAAAATTGAGAAAAAATATTAGTTAAACAATTTCGTCAGAGATTTCTTTTTGTATCGCTTGTCTCTGATAATACACTCTAATATAAGTTATCATTGCTAATATTGAGAATCACATTTATTAATGTCGAATTGGTTTGTTAGAACAACGAGACTCGCAACTCGTTAACTCTATGCGATAGCCTTATGTATTAATATGTAGAATAAAGTATCAATTTAATCTTAATCCAGGTATATGTGAACCAATTTTTAAATATTTTTTAAAATTTTTGATTTAAAATTGATTTTGGAGTGGTTACAAAAAATAAACAAAAGTATTTTGAGGCATTGTGTTAGGTTTATTTATGGGTTTATATAATATTCAACCATTTTTGTAGCAAAAACGATTTGGGAGTAAAAAATTAAATATTATTAATTAATTATTCGTCTACAATTCAATTTTTTGCTTTTGATAACATTGACCTTTTATATTATCTATTTACTCGTGCCATAACGAGCGCAACCCACTCCAGACAATGTTACAATATAACTGAATTTTCATTTGCCGTGCAGTCTCAAAACCACTGAAGAGCCCACAAAACAAAATGGACGCAAGCGTTTTCATTAAAGAAAAATTGAGGCTTGAATTTTTGCCTATGCCGATTTCTCGTTTCAACGTCAGACGCACGCGACTGTGGCTGACGCAACAAAACGGTCACATAAACAACTCCACAACAACAACAACAACTACTATACAACGAGCAATACTAAAACGCATGAACAAAAACAGTCACATACTATACACAGTTAACTGCAGTATAGAAAAACCAACTAAGGGGGACAAAAGGGTGAAAAGAAGGGACACAAAACAAAATCCTAAACATTTTTCAGCACCGAGTCGGAGGCAAGTAGCAACAAATAGTGAGCATCTTTCGTTTTAATTGCAAACTAAGCGTGCGGTTGGCAGCATCGTTGCCAGCAGCACTAGACCCAATAAAAAAATTTTAAAAAATTTCAAAACAACAACGTTTGTACATACCTACATAGATATGTATGTATGAATATAGAAGACGCCAAAAAGTAGGCTTCCCTGCTGCAACGTGTGATAAACAACAACTGCAACGTCGACAGCGACGCAACGCTCGCCGCAGCGCAGCAGTCGTCGTGTTGCAACCCCCAAACCGTTACCGAAACCAATCCCAAAAGCCAAAGCTGCACTGCAATAGTTTTTTATACGCACATAGGGCGGAGCCTAACTGAGCCTGCCACACATACTCACACACACACACACACAAACACACAGAAACACACACAAAAAACTCCCGTTTTTTTCTCATAGCATACTTTTTTGCGCTGCGCTGCGCTGCGTGAGCGTCAGTTTATATACAAAAGTGTGTGTGTGTGTGTGTGTGTGTGTGTACAGTGCGGGTGTGTGTGCCTGTGCATTTGTATGTGTGTGTGTGTGGAGTGCGAGTGTGTTTGTGTAGTTTGCACGCATTTCATCATTTACGGCCCACAGTTTTTTGCTGCCATGTGTGAAAGGCGGTTGGGGTTTTGCATTTACCAAAGAGGGGGTCCTAGGGTGTTGTCGGTTGTGGCTGTGCACAGAAATTGTTTTTAGAAATACGCGAAAATGTTTGTTAATTTTTTCCTTTCATTTTGGTGCCTGCCTCCAAATGAAAAATTTTTAGTGTCTACATAGCAAGCCAGCAGATAGCGGAGAACTGAGAGCTTCGAGTGGGCGGTAGTTACTCGTATGTAGTGTGGGTGTGGGTGTGAGTTAGAGCAGAGCTTCTGCGAGTTATTTCTGTTGACTGTTTGCGTTGTCTTTCGCTTTTTTTAGGCACTAACTGCTGTACATAAACGTATTCAGAGAAACACACACACATAGACAAACAAAACGAGATGTAGAGGAAGGACTTTGGCTAGGTAGGCATAGGTAAATGCAGTGGCGTTGCTTCCAGCTCAAAAGGGATTGTGTAAGGATTATAATTTTTGTTTAATTCGGTATGGATAATCAAGTAGATTAATTATAATTTATTTAAGTAATAACCACCATAAAGAAAGAAGGTTTGTAATAACTCACAAAGAATTTGCAATGTAACGAATTGAACCGATTTAGTCGTCCGGAAATCAAACGTGCACATTAAGGTAGCTATGCCGAAAGATTTTAATGTATTTATTTTACTCCAACTTTGTCAACTCTCTGTTAACAAAAATATATTGTAACATATAAAAGTTTTTTTTTTAATTCCCAAATTGACGTCTTTTTAATTTTTGTATATGCATATTCTAACCATTTCCTATCAAGAATACTTATAGTTACAACTAAATCCTCACCATTATTGTTACATGGCACATCAATTATACAAAACACTTGAAAAATGTAAGACAAACCGAAGAGCAAGAGCTATACCAACAACACTACCAAATAATAACAATCAAATCATCAACCAATCGAAAAATAGAAAACTGACGATTCCGACAGCGCTCTTTCAAAAGATAACGTAAATGTCGCACGATTGTATTGTTCTCTATCACTTTCTTTAACTTAATTGTTTTCGGTTCAAACACATATTGATATGAAACATTTTGAGTAAATAATATCATAATAACCTTGTGCCTCATCCTTGATTCCTTCGGCAACAAAAAATGTCACACAAATATATACGCAGCCTTACACATAATTTTTGAATTATATTTGAAATGTACAATTTGATATATTTCCCTCAAATGAAATCATCTCAGATCCTCTGTTGTAGAACAATTTTAAAATACACAATACATTTTTGTACCCGTAATACATAAAAGAAAAGTAAATAACTGTCTGCATTACATCTTTAAACTTCTGTTGGTCTTGAATATACAAGTTATAGTTCGATTCCCAGATTAGAAATGCGTTCATGAGCATTCGGTGCAAATGAAGTTCCCCATAGGACGTACATTTAATGTCAAAATGAAGACACGCATAAAATCAACAATATTTGTGCAAATAACCGGCAGGCATTTTAATCAAGCGACAGTCTTGCCTAATGCCCTTTTATTTTTTAACTTATTTTTTTAATATGATTCATGTGGAAAACGTTGCGGTGTTGGCATTGATGGTCATGGCCGAAGGGGCCACGTCTGTGCCGCGAAATTAAAGGCAAGTCTGTGGTTGGGTTGAGGCGCTTATACAAGTGCGCATAATAACCATCAATCAAGCGGCATAGACAGGTGGACAAGCGCAAGCGTTGTGCTCCAAAACCATGCACAAATAACAACGGACCAGGGAACCATAGACCAGAGTCCAGTTCCCAGCCAAGTTACTGGGCAGACTTGCAAAAAAGGCATATACACGTATAGTATGTATATGTGTGTGCTTTGAAAAATAACGCGAAATTTCGCATTTCACAAAAATTTTCGCATTAATTTACCAAAAGGCGTTGGGCCAAAACAAAAAACAAAAAAAAACGTGGCCAAAAAAACGCGCCACACAAAATGGCAAACAAAAGCAACAAGCCAACAAATTTTAGAACGATTTTTTTTTCAAGTGCCAGCGGCACAAACATACACACACACACACATTCACACAAATACATTTATAAATACACACATACAGAGAGTGGGATCGAGCAAGAGAGTTTCAGAGATGAAGTCAGCCCGGCTATGTAGCTGCCACTTTTTATTTGTTTTTTTTTTATATATTTTTGTGCGGCAGCATTTTAGGCGTTTTGGTTGCAGGCGTACAAGTGTAAGTCAAAAACGCGGCATTTTATGTGCGGCTATAGAAATGCGTTTTGTGTGCGAGTTTAAAGCGGCTTGTGCCAAAGCGAGGTACGAGAGAGCAGCACAATGAAAGGCCCCGGGAGTTGGGTGTGTAGGCAACGCGAATAGGTTGCGCAACCAAATAGGCTGAGGCGATAATTCCACAGCCTTAGCTCTGCATCGAACAATACTTATTTTACTAAGCGTTACTGTTAGAATTTGTTTCTAAACTGTTTAGATAAATATCTGGAGCAATTTTATATTTCCCTATATATACATATGTACATCCAAGTGAAATTAATATGAAATATGAATGAGATCGACTTCCCTTTCCAAGTTAAAATTTAGTTTTAAACAAACGAGTTTATGGTGATAATTCGATATCTTTTGTAGAGTGTACAAGTGGTATAAGCGACTCGAGAATGGATGATTTTTCAAAATTCGTGAATATCGAAGATGCAGGCAGAACTCACATAACTTCATCAAAAAAAGAAACAAATTGGGGGAATGGAATTGAAAGGGAAATAAGGAGAAAAGTATATTTTCGGGTTTTCGGACACACTTTTTGCATTCCCATATTGCAACAAAGGAAAATACAAGTTTTTCTTTTCAAATATTCTCTGTTTATTAAAGTTATTCCAAAGAAAAAAATAATCAAAAGTAAAAAGTGATAAAAAAACGAAACTAAACTACTTGTTTGGTAAAATTTTTTTTTGTTCTGCTCCTGTTGGAGACAGTGTTGCAACAGCTCCTAAACGTTATTCGTCTTTCAATGAGCGGACCTGAATTTACAAATCACGATTCCATGCTGCTAGAACATGCGAATCCTTCTTGGAATTTCTATAGTTAAACCAGTTATAGATTCGGTTCAAAAAATAAAATAACCAATCCTTAATAGGAAATTTGTTCCAATGGCGCCAGTTTTAGTTTTATTTAAAATCCATATATGTAGTATAATAGCGTATATTTCATTCTGATCCATTGTCTGCAGAAGTGATGTTGAATTAGGTGGAAGAAATTCTATTCCAACATTCATGTGGCTTAAATTTTTTCGACGGCATGAGGCAATGTCCAACAACAAAAGCGCTTGGAAGTGTAAAATCTTCTTTCTTAAATATTTTTCAATTTCAATCGAGTAAGAACGAGGTTTTCAGTGTGTTAATAGGGAAAGGAGCAAAATTATGTTAGATTATTTAATATCTCCGGCATATTATTAAATTTTATAATTGGCTGAGCCTACGACACCAAAATTAATAGATAATAGATAATATAGCTTGTAATCAATTTATAGCGATTATTAAATAGAAATTTAAATTAAGATTTGAAGTATTTTCAAAGCCGATCAATAACTTGTATAGTATATTTGTGGTATGTTCCAATTAATTTCTATCTCATACTGTTGTTTGTCAATTAGTATGTAAATTATAATTGTTTGCCTTGGCATTCGATCTTGCATACTCGATTGCCTATTCCATTTACTTGCACTTTGCAGTGTTGAGCTAAAAGCCCAATCTAAACAAACCACATCTCCGCCAATGCAACTCCAATTATATTGCCTTTAAAAATAATTGCAAAACTTCAACGCAAAGCCACAAAGTATGCACCGGAAAATAAAAATGCAAGAAAATATATCGGAAAAACAAACGCACACACACGCATGCTTCAAATTTATTAAATAAGACATGATGAAAGCTGCACGCACACACACAACACACACAAACACACACACACAAATATACCCATGCAACATAAAAGAGCCGCTTGCCATACACAAATTATAAAAGTTTCAGAAACTGGCCAGCGGGCTAGCATAGTATACGAGTATAGCCATATACTATATACGAGTATTGTGCATCTATAAACTAAAAATGATTATTGCTATTAAATGCAGAGCAAAAAGTTCTTTAAAGTTGTTCAGAAAAACTTGCAGCTTGCTTTGGTTAGGGGCGTTGTTTCGAGTGCACTTCGGTTCATTATAAGGCAAACATCTTAAGGTTCTTTCTGCTGGACCGCACCACAGTCAACCAATCATGATGCGACTGTCCATCATCATCATCGCCTGCCTGCCAGTCAGCCTGCCTGCCTGGCTGCCAGCCTGCAAAAGTTTTGGCACTGCTCTATGCACTGCAAACTTAATTAGTGTTCAATCAACAATAAACTATAAACACTCTCCGCTTTCAACTTGGACTTTTGCGTTTGCTTGAAAGCTTGTGGTTGCCATGCCAAGTCTCTGTCCAAGAAGCAGTCAAAGCGGCAACGGCAGAACCAGGAAAAAGGCAACCAAATTATTAGTTATTAGTTTTAAGTGAACGACGTACAGAAGCTCGGACTTCTTTTTGTTTAAACGGTCAACTGAATTTCCTTTCAAAATGAATTGATGACCAGCTTCAATACAAACACATACATACATACATAAACAAATTTAATTATATTTGTTTATAAATTGCAACATTATTAGTGGACGTCAGGCGGAAAGTTTGATGAGCTCGTCAATGAAGTGAACTCATACAGATATTCTTTGAGCACATAATTGATATATTTATGAATGCCTATGAATAATCAATAAACAAAGTATGGTGATTCTAGCCTTAATACTTTATGAAATTTTACCTTAAACGTAATTAAACTAAGGAACAGCTTTTTGCGAATTTTCTATTTTTTCGGCGTTGCACAAATAAAAGATTTTCAAAATACACCTAATTCTGTTTTTACATGGTTTTGATATAACACGGTTTGAAAATTAAAAATCGCATATATATTTCTTTAGAGATAAGGAGCCAATTAACTATTTTTGCATATGATCAATGTCTTTTTTTACACGGTTGTTTCTGGAACCAATCTACCATGTAAAAACAAAATTAATTACACGATTTGAAAATTAAAAATTTTATATATGGACACGACTTTATTCCATTCAGCACGATTCATTTTGCATATGAACAATGTCTTTTATATACGGTTTTTTTTACACGACTTTTTTAGGAACCAACCGAATTAGGTGTATACAAGTATTATTAGTGGTCGCAGATCGAGTCGTTTAATAATCAAAATTCTACTAAACTCCAACTATAATATTTCTTATAACAAGTTAGTTCTATGCACCATAGCTGGTGATCCAGTGACTCAACTTTTTAAAGCAAATGCCCAAAAATTGTTGTCATCTAGGGAGTTGCACGATAAGCACATTTGGATTTGAAAGTATAGTTGCAGAGACTCCTAGTCTTAGAATTTAATTTACTCGTTTTTTTTCAAAGAAATTCTTTGGATGATAAGGAGTACTTATATGTTTTTGGGAACAGCATGGGAATCACACTTGAATATAGTTTTTTCCTCAAAAGTGCATTTCTCGTTATTTTATTTTTATTTTTTGCGAATAATTAGTTTTCCGTCCACTTAGTACAGCTAAAAAAAATCTACTTTGCTTTAGATGCTCACATATATATGCTTATCTCTATATATATTTTTCACACCACGACAAAAACTCTCATGAGACTCAATACATTTTTCGCAGCATTTTTTCTAATTTTCAAACGAAAGCTCGGCGCGCTCATAACTCATAACACCTGCGCCACACACGGTGGGGGCATGCCCCAACGTTGAAACGCCAAAAGTGCCGCAAATGAAAAATGCAAGCGGAATTAAATTATAGTCAGCAATGAAACAAGAATAAAAAAAAATGAAAGAAATAAAGAAAAAATCAGCGCAAACTAAAACTAAAAAGTTGAAACAAACGTCGCGCATAGTTGGCTGCTCGGGTCGCACTCGTTGCCTGTTACTTTGCGAAATTAAATCTGAGCGGAAGCAAAGCAAATACACACACGCTTTACTCTACACACACACACACACACACACACACATACTCACACATACACACACACACATTGGTTACAGACACACTCACGTAATGATGCAGCAGCTGCGCTTAGATTGCATTAAGTGGGCGGCCTGTTGGAGGCACTGCAGGCGCAAGGCACTGAAGGCAACGTGCGCAAGTAAAAATTTTAATTTCCGCGCAAAAATCACAAAACTGGCAAATAGCAAGGCAAAGAGTCTGAAAAAATAGCATCACAGCTCGAAAAAAGAGGTGTACAAAAATTGTGCACGCTTTTGCGCACGTTAATGAAACGCTCTCGAGTGGAGGGCGGAGGCAGCTCGTTCAACTATACTTGTATTGGAGGTGAAGCTGGTTCTGGTGATTGGTGCTCGCTAATGGATGTGGAATGTGTAGTTTATGTGGCACTTCTCTGAACGAAGTGTTTGGTTCACACAAATAATTTCCATCAAATGCCAGAGAACAACCAAAAACAATCGTTTGATAATGAAAGCCATCGAGCTGTTAAAAATTGTGGTAGGAGATCCCAACACTCGCAGATGTTCTTTAGCGGAACAATCGTTTTTCAATCATTTGTGCTCGTTAGCGTATTGAGAGGAATTGGAGAGGAACTCTATCTCTACTTTTGGGAATACGATGGGCTTATTTGATTGAAAATATTGATTCCTCCCACTAATATCGCATAAAAAGCGAAGCAGCCTGAAGACCTTAGTTACTATGCTTATTAAGATTGTTATTTAGAATTAAGTTATAATAATTTAAATTTTTTCATTCATAGACCTGTTTTCACAAGCTTTCTTAAGCATGCCCCACAAATATGCATTACCATAAATAAAAGGTTCAAAAACTCTTTTTTCGTTGAATCTGTGAACATCAAGACAGCATTGTGGACAGAGTTTGTCTCAAATTTAGGTATAAACCAGGCAATAGAGATTAAATTTGTTAATAATACAGCTGTACATGTATTTAAAAGCCAAACTACAAATATATTGCATACTACTTTACTCGAAGAGCAAAGACAGACTACCCTAAATGTAGTTTTTAAAATCAAGTTAGAATAATATAGTATGCATGATTAAAAGAAGAAAAACAAGAAAGGAATGCTAAAGTCGATCAGGCTCAACTCCTAAATACCCTGTACCACCTCACCAAAAAAAAAAAGAATTTATAAAAAAAATTTAATTAATTATTTAAATTAAATATAAAATGTTCCATACATGCATACATACATTTACATCAGAATCGTGTCTATTCGTGTTGGTGTACTTGTACATATGTATGTATGTGTGCATTACATAATTATGTCAAGGCAGCAACAAATACAGCTGCAGCCAGAGCTTGGGCCTGGTTATGCGGCTATAACTTTCTTTCTAATCAACATATCATAACAAAACTTAGCATACGGATATAAATTCACGTAGTTCAAAATTTCAAGAATTACGGGAGTTATATAAAATCGTGAATGGGGGGAGTGGGGCTGAGCATCGGGAAAAATGAACACACTTGTCCTTTCTCGGGCTCAGGAGAATCTGTACACCAAGTTTGGTTATTCTAGCTCTTATACTTTCTGAGATCCTTGCGTTCATACAGACGGACGGACGGACATGGCTATATCTACTCCTGATTAAGAATATGTATACTTTGTGAGTTCCATGTACACTCGCACAAAACTAATATACCCTTTTATAAAAATTTGTGTATCCTTAATGAGATCTGTTCAGAGCATTCGATCAACCAGACCAATATACTCGTATACCAGTCTGCAGAAACATAAAATTCAAATTCCAGCACATTTTCATTTGAACGTAGAATAGAGACAGTCATTAGAGTATATCAACGTCGACATTAAACTCATTCGAAATGCAGGGTAATACTCTGCTCCGCATCCGCATAAAAATAGTAAATTACTTGAACAAGTTATTAAAACATACATACATAGGCACATTAAAAAATATACTATACAGTATAACAAATTTCTTGCAGAACTCTTGCAATTTCCAATCAAGCATGTGTTTATATTTTAAATGGAAAACTTGTAAAATATACATACGTAGGTACTTACATACGAGTGTACGAGTACGAGTATGTGCAGGGCTTTAGGCAGGAGCAACATCTTGCCAGGAAGTAATAGAACTTCGACGGCTGCCATATACACGTGATTAAAAAGTTTTACTTAGTCGATGTTGTGTCATGTACATGTACGAGTATTTATATGCATGTGCATGTGTGTGAGTGAGAGTGTGTGTTCGAGTCTCCTTCTATGGCTTGGTGCACTTGTTTTTCTACTTTGTATGCACTTAATAACTTTTACATACTTTTGTACATTTTATGGAACATTTTCTTTTAATTTTCTTACTAATATTCTGCACGACTTGAGCTAGTGGCCCTGGCCAGCACGAAACTTATTTGTAGGTGTGTGCGTGTCTCGTTAGTGCTTTGTACGCATGCATTTACCTATGTGTGTGTGTGTGTGTGTGTGGTCATGTTTGCACTCATTATTGTTGTTCCAAGTAAATCAATTTATGGCAAATTTCCATTTCTTTTAAGGATTCAAGTTCACACACACAATCTGTCGCATGTTCTAAAATGCTTCATTGCCTAGCAACTAGCAGAATAGGACGAGTGGCTAACAAGAACAGAACAGCAACTAATTGGACAAGTGCAATTATTATTAAAGAAAGCTCTGCTAGGAATCGGAAAGAAAAAGTTTGATTCGACTTCGACCGTCAAGTGAAGGTCCTACGTCTAAATGAAGGGCATTCCGGTTGCAGCCACTTCCCGGAAGGATGCGCATGGCTTTAGTAAACGACGTAGCACTTTCTTCGCTTTGACACAACATTATAAGAAAATCAAAAAAGTTAAATCAACTCGTGGCGCCTTAATATTAGCAGAGTCTTCTTGCTAAGTTTGGTGAATGTGGGCTCAACCGTCTCTGAAATCCAGGCGCTCATCCAGACGGACTGGCATCGCTCTATCGATTCGTCTCGTCATACTGGTTAGGAATATATGTATAGTGCTTTGGGTCGATTAAGCTTCCTTCCCCCTATTACATACTTTTAGCAAACCGTACTATATAGGTACAGGCTGTGAACAGAACTCTTAATTACATTCATTCGGATGTGTTTATTGTATTGTGGAGAACAGCGAATACATAGTGTAATCGATATCTTGTTATCGTATTTCGCAGAAGGAGGCTGCCAGATTTGTCCCAGTTTCTTAGTTGATTGCGCCACCTTGTTTGTTAATATCATTCCTTATTTATTATTTCGTAATAAATTCAACTCTGATTAATTGGCGTAAATACGTAAATACTCTACTGGTTTCTTAACTCTTTCCAATAATGACATTTCCATAATGCATATTTTATTTATACTTGTATAGAACCATTTTTAGCACAAAGTACTTTTAAAATTCTTTTGTTATTATGAATTAATTATCTTGATGTTTTTTATGCCTTTTAGTATTTAAATAGTTTCGAAAAATATTAATATTAAAAGTGAAAGGCGCAGCTAGTTGATTGGAATAACACTTACTTGAAACATACCTAACGACCGTATATGTATGTTTGTATGTTAAGCGGTTACACTTTGTATTTATACCCCACAATACCGCTGAAAACCGACTTGAGAATTCTAGTCAATTGAAAATTAATATATTTCCAGTATATTTAAATCGACTACAAAAATTTAAAGTTGAGAAAGATAATATAATTTGCTATGGAATATAGTAAATTTAACTATTTGTTTTTTGAAGTGTGTGCATATTAATATTTAATATGGTTCAACATTAAATTGAATATGACACACTTTAATAACGAAGTTTTAAACTTTGTGTTGAATATTATTCATATTAAAATCACTAATTGAATATGTTTTCAGTAAAATTTACGATGCTTCTATTTGATTTGAATATGAAATAGTAGAACATTAAATTTAATATGCAAATATTCATCTGTACTATGCAACTATTTTATCAGTGTAGATGATGCATCTGACACATCAATTATGACATGCTCTAACAGATTGTGGTTGCTTTTCCTACCATCTAATAACTGCTATAATTAATAGATCATACAGTATGTAATTTCAGCTTTTTGCTGATATACCAATGGTTTGTACCTTTAGCTTCGCTGGTTTATTTTTTATTTGCAGAATTAATATTCCTCTACTTTTATAATTTCTCTTTTTCTGCAAGTCTCTAGCCCGAACCATCATCAAAAGCTTAGCAATTTGTTACTTTGCCCAGCGCTCGTCAGCTAAGCCCTTCACAAGTTGCAGCTGGAGTGCCGCTTCCCACCGCTCTCACAATATTTGTCTTTTTTAATAAAAATAATATTTTTACAATGTACGCTCCGTGTGGCACAGCTCGTTACCTTAACAATGTCGTCGCAGTGCCGGCTAACAAGTTGAAGTGCAAAAAAAGCTCAAATAACCGCAGCATATGCGCAACATTTGAGCAAATATTTTTACTGGCACGACTTCCCTGTTTTCTTTTTTTTTTTTGCAGCCAACAAGTTAAAAGTTAATGAGACAACATAACTTTTGTGGTCAGTAAAATGAGTTGTGGAAAGCGAAAAAAATGTACATTTATGTAGCATAAATTGCGGCGCTCTGTCGCACTTGGGACTACGAACGCTATGGGCAACTTTTTAATCAATGTGCTGCTCAAGTTACTGAGCCGCAAATAAAGCAACTCATCAACACAAGAAGAAATGGCCAAAAACGGAAATAAACGTGAATATTAAACAAAATCATTTTTTGTCAATTCGAAGATTTAGAGCTTTCCAAAATAAGTTGGCAAACCCAATAGTAGTTAGCTAGCTAATTAAATGGCTACCATCATTGGAATGAAAAGCTTTTTGATTAAATATAAATTCGTGCGAACAATTTAGCAAACACTAGTTTCAAGCACTTAACGACACATCACTGAGGATTCAATAAATGCCACTCAATATTTTTAAAGCATTCTGCGATTGCATGCACTGGGACCACATCCGAAAAAAAAGAAGCACATTTCAAAGAATAAGATCAGATTAAGATTTCGAATTCAAATATATGCAGAACATTAAAAAGAAACAGGAAATCAAAGCAGAATCAGTTCCTTTATTTGAGTATATAATTTAATTAATTTACTGGACCCAAGCATTAAGAACCGTGCAAATTGTTTCGATATTTGGAAAATGTATAAAGTTCAATAATGAGTTTAGGAATTGCATAAATTGAATACATTTTTTCTGATATAACATTGTGCTGTACAAACTCTAAGCCTTACCTTGAAATGTGGCTGAAGTAACACAGCTCTAATTCCACAGCATTCGGGTGATCGAGAACGAATTGTAGGTGGAAACATAGTCCATCTACAATGAAAGCCAGTACCAATTTTCGGTTTCATCTAATATTTAATTCTGTTTCAACTTTCTTTATTTTACAAATTTAGTTTTGTAATTCATTAATACTAAATGGCAATAGATCAAGGTCCATGTACAGCTTTATTTGCATGAGGAAATGGATTAGAAGCATATGTTAGGCCATTGGTACTCGTAAATAAAATAAATTACAAAATGAATAGAATAGGTGTCGCTACAAATTTTTCCAGCCCGTAAATTTTACTTCGCATTCGTTGTGCTCATTTAAGCCAAAGGACAATTGCAAACCCACTCCTAACAAGGCAGAAGTGGCTCGACACTTGTGCAACTCCTGTGTCTTACGCCGTGTTAACATTGCAATATTTATGTGAGTTTGACGCTGAATGTTGGCAACCTCCTTCACACCTCAGCCCCACAACTAATCCCAGCGTATCCCTTTACAAAAATCAACCATTAATCAGCGCTACACTCCATGCCACACACTTGTCGCTCAAGCGACGCTTATCACTTGCGCCATTGAACGGTGAGTGCTGTCCACATCCCCAGCATAAATATCACTTAAATCAGTTGACTTAGCGACGGGCGAACTGGCGTTGATGCTCTGCAGGACATATCAACTTGTAATTGTGACAATTGCTGTCAACAAAGCGCAGACACAGACAGAGACAGAGACAGAAACACAGGACCAAACCAAAGCAAACCCGAATTCCGGCCAGACACAGGATGGCAGCGAGAAGTCCAGGACTGCTTAGTCGAATGCGCGACTCCAGTATTCCTTTCCTTTTTTTAATTCATTTTTTCAGTTCTCCTCTGCTGGACAATTTTTTGACAAAATAAGATAAATGAGTTGTTTTCGCATGTGTGTGTATGGTGGGTGTGTTTGTGTATGTGTGTGTGTGTGTGTGTGTGTGTGTGTATGTCTATATGTATGTGTCGGAAGTGTGCGCCATAAAATGACGCTTACTATAAATTTTAAAGCGAGACAAAGTTATTTAAAAATCACTGAGCCCAGCACACGACTTGAACGCCCAGCTTGGCTTTCTCGCGCTCATTTGCCTGCAACTACAATAAATTCGCGATTTCGTACACAAACCCTACATTATATATTTGTACAATTGTATGTCCTTTAAAATTGATTGAAATATTGATTACTGGATAATATTTCCCCGATGAATACATTTTGTAAAGAACAAAAAATAAAGCTCCTCTAAATCGTACTTGAAGCGTCAGATGAATCCATTAAATTAGCTACGTCTAAGACATATGACAGTATATGATTGTTTTGGGATTGAAATATTAGATATTCAAGGCCGCTGTCTAAATATATGTTAACAGTTTTAGATAGTTGCACCAACTATGATAATATATAGAACCTATCGTTGAACTGACGAGAACCTTTTGGGAATCTTATGGGAATAATTTACAAAACATTGGGTGAAAGCTTGAAATCAAATTTCAACACCTTTTGTGAAAAGGGTTTAGCATATTAGAGAGCACAGAAAAATAGAAGTATTTAAAATAGAAAAAATTTATATTAAAGGATAAACTTTTAGTCTAGCTATTAACATTAGGACATTTATTATACATCTCTAGTGTTTAATTTTTAAAAACCCCATCATTTGTTTTTAGTTGATTGTACATTTTTAATTGTAACCACATTAATCTAAGTTAGAGTAATAATAACAGTAAAATTAATATACTTGTAGAAAAGAATAAAATATTTTACGCAATCCTTGAATTTATTTTATTAAATGCTGCTTATAGACCTTAGGTGTTTTTTAAGAGATTATAAAAGGTTTGTAGAAATCAATCCATTCTTCCGTAGAATTTAACAATCCTTCGTTACTTGTAAGCTCGCAGCAGACTCACGTTTACTGCATTCAGGCAAACCTTTCTAGAAGATCTCACAGATACAGCAAAACTGCAGATTGTAAAACTAACAAAGTCAGAAAACAGACCAATAAAAGCGATGAGGATTAAAGGGTGTAGGTGTTGGTTTAGGCGCCATAACACCCTACCTAACATAACAATATCGGATTATGGGTTCGTCATTTCGCAGTGAATGCGTAGTGAGCAGTATAGGGCATCTAATATTCGTATCAGCACTTTGTGTTTTTACTCTTTTTTGTAGACCATTGGCTAAGCCAAAGTCTGAGTCTGATTCTCGAATTTATTATGCCCATACTGCAGTGTGGCGCGCGCTTTTTTGTTTTTTTTTTGTTTCTTCGCTTTTAGCTTCGCCTTTTTTAATTCAATTTATTTTTGGATTTATACGTATTTATGCACATGGGATTCATTTCCGTTTGGCGACCGCTTTTCTAACTTTTCGCGCGGCTATTTTTTGTTGTTTGAATTTATACTTTTTTTGTAATACATACGAGCGCCCGTGTGCTTTTAATGAAAATTGATGCAACACAAGTGCGCAAAGGTTATTGGCGTGGCTGAATTAACGTCTCTGCCACTGATATGTATGGGTGCGTACCTATGTATGCATGTATTTGCATATGTGTGTGTGTGTGTGTGTGTAACGCCCCCGAAGCGCCAAACGGGTACAAAACTGTGCGCTGCATTGTGTTCAATAAAATTTTGACATTTCTTAATTGAATTCCGCTGCACAAGTTCTTCGGACGGCGGCAGTGGCAGTGGCAGTCGCAGTGGAAGTGGAAGTGGCAGCGATGCCAACTCAAACAAAAGCCAACAAACCAAAAATCAAATTACAACAAAAGTCAGGGCAAAATGAAATTTGTACACACACACACACACACACACAGACACTCGTTCATATAAACACATGGCATGCGCGCCAAAAAGTTGTTTCCAAGTACAAGCAAACTTAGAACTGACATCGCTATATGCTCGCATAACATACATACATATTCATACCTGATCAGCGTACAAGCAAATTTTATAACTTCATTAAATAATTGCGCGCAAAATGTTGGGCAAAGCCATAAGTGTGTATGTGTGTGTGTGTGTGTGTGTGTGTGGTGTTTGTGTGCAACCGTGTCCAAAAACTTTGAAGCGCCAACTGGCAAAAGACTCGAACAGTGAAGGCAGCCGCAGAAAGGTGTTCCCTGGCTTCGGACTGGTGCTGCTGTCGGACCCAAAACTCTGCGGGCATAAGCTGCCTGTGCTCAAATATTGAATTTTCCGATTTTATATTGAAATTCTGCACTGCCACTCAGCGATGAACAGAAAGGTAACTATGATGTGCCAATGGGTCAGTGGCAGACAAATTTATTGCACTTCTGGCTGCTTGAAGTCCATTAGGCGTGAAATTGATCTTAAAATCGTTTCCGCAGTCTAAAAGTAAAACTAGTTATATGTAGAGTAGTCGAAAAGGGTACGAGAGATAAGAGATGCTGGCAGAACAACCAAGTTGATCTCAGTTCCAACTACTTTCTTCTAAGCAGGGATGCGATTTCAATAAATATTCATCCTGTTCTCCAACAAAATTTGAATTCAGAACAGTAGTTCACAATTCCAATTCTGCTGCTTTAAAAATAATAATAAATATAAATACTGCAAGATTGATTGACCTAAAAAAACAAGATCATAAATTATCTAAAAAAGTAA
This sequence comes from Scaptodrosophila lebanonensis, assembly GCF_003285725.1. Taxonomy (NCBI): domain Eukaryota; kingdom Metazoa; phylum Arthropoda; class Insecta; order Diptera; family Drosophilidae; genus Scaptodrosophila; species Scaptodrosophila lebanonensis. The sequence continues at coordinate 1,751,047 of NW_022060529.1, forward strand.
AGAAATGTATACAAGCAGACTTGAATATGTTTCTGCTCCGTCTACTTATTATCCATTGGGCCTACTTCTCTTGGTCCTGTTCTCCAACAAAATTTGAATTCAGAACATTAACTCACAATTCTGTCTTACTACTTTAAAAAATGCAATGAACAAGATCTAAGGTTCATAAATATTCTAGACAATTTTAGGAATGAATACCAACAGAGTTAAATTGGAAAGGATTTATATTCTGAAACAATTTCGTTTCTAACGTACCATCTCTAAAGTTTCCTAGAAAATATTCACAACAATACTATATAAGAGGGAATAAATTATGTACCCAAACAGACTTGAGACCAAAAATCAAAAAGGAAGAACACAACTAATCCGCCTTTCTTAGGATTTACACAAAAATAAAATACTTAGGAATAGAGAGACATTTAAACTGCGTGTACAAAATTTGGTTTGCGAAGGAATGTTAATTAACAACAATTCTGTAGGTGGCTATGCTCACTTACCCCTCGGCTAGAGGATATGAAAAGTTGCGTCCGCAAGTTATTTGTGACATGCCTCTGTTCAAAGCCATTTTACCACATTTTACGACTCATTAACCTAGAAATGAAAGTGTCATTATTAAGCGGAGTTGCATGTAAATGAACCAAAAATAATATCCACTAATATTTAACACACTAATTCTATTAACTAACCATCGATTATAACGCTTATGAGTTGCGTGTAAGACCCAATTCCTTCCTCCAGCTAGTCAGCCAGTCAGCCAGCCAGCCAGCCAGCCAGCCAGGTGAGTAATCGAAACAAAGCAACAGCAAACAAAACGCAAACATTACACATTAAATGTTAATGCTGCCTAATTGTGTAATTTGGTGTCGCATTTGATGTCATTTGCATAGACAACAAAAGCGGTAATAGTAATGCCCAGCAACAACAACAACTACAAAAAAAAAAAAAAAACAACAACAGTAACGGGGAACGTCGCTATTCACGCAAGACTTACCTGAGGGGTTGGAATACGCTTAATGGACAGAAGGTAGCAGCAAACGCTAATGAAGTAATTACAACAATTAATTTAATTATAAATTAAGCTATTGTAGCTTTGTTGCTCCGCCGAGCATTTAACCTGACATTTATGGACATACTCCTACTTTGTCAACATGTTTACAGAAAGGACAATGAAGCAACCAAGCTACTCGTACTCTATATACTATATACCAAGTATATTCCAAGGTTTCAAGGACAATGCAAGGCGCGCTTTAAACTTGCCTAAAAGCAAGTTCGAGTGGCAATTAAAACACGCAATACGGTCAACTGATTACGGACTTCATTAAGCGCGTATTGTAATACTATACATATGTATATGTACATACTCGTATAGTCTGTTTGTTTGCAAACGTGTTTATGTGTGTGTGGCCGGCACACTTATCAACAAGGCCATAATTTACAAATTATCGCCAAGTGGCCAACAACGCGGCCAATCTCCCCACCCACCCTCACCACCAGCTCGCAATCATTTCCAACAATTTTCAATAAATGCAACCCGCTATCACACGTCTGGCATCATTGGTCATTTGCGAGCATAATTTTAATTTTAATTGGCTTATTTAATATTTCAATTAAGTGCCATGTGTCCATGAATCCATATATATATGTCTGTGTGTGTGGTTGTGTTTGTGTGCGTGCAAGCGCATTGAGCGGCGGTAAACCCCAAAAGCCAAAAGTGTGAAAATATGTGGCAAAATATTTGAAGCCTCTGTGCATATGGGAAATTATTTGCACATGTGTGTAAACGTCGGAGCGTTCTGGGTTCCCCACTAAGTCGATAATATTCAACGTTTGAACTAGTTACCTCACATATTACTCTTCGCTGCACAAATTATTGCATTTTGATTTAATTGGCATCATTTGAATTCAAACACGCTAATAGGCACGCTGTAAATGGAAGCTGAGAACTGATGTCAGAAACGAGGGATGAAACCCGGCCAAAAAAAAAGGTAAATTATTTTAATTGATAGAATAGAAAAATTATTTTAAATTAGTAAAAGGTTATTACTTGATTAGAGCGAATGGTCATATGTAACGACATTCAAAGGATCAGCGAAATTTGCACATAACATTTTTATTTGATAAGGAATAATAACAACATATATTAATAACTTAAAATAAATAGTTATTTGAAAAATAATATCTTAAAATTTGATAAATTCTTCAACTTCAAAGATTGTACTCAATTGGCCTTTATTGTAAAATAACAAAATAAATAAAAATAACATTTAAAAAAGTTCCGTACTAGTTCTTAAAACAACTAGTGATCAACCGTATTGTTCCGGCACATACGAATGCTGCTTTGTTCTGCCCACTCGGCTCACATTTCTGTGGTCGTGTGTGTCTGTTGCACTCGATGTTACCGCAGCCGCCACATTTATGCGTACTTAATGCGATAGTAATTAATATGAACACTTTTAACCAGCCAATTGTTATTGCATTTGTATTCATAACACATTAAATTTAAGGTACATTTTGCAGCACTAATTATCCAGAGATAAACCATATAAATACTTAATGGTCCCGCTTAGCTTGGTTAGCTTGTAAAAAATACCAAATCGCTTTTAAATTGTCACAATGATTTAGTACGCCCTTTGTGTTAGTAGTGGTATGTTTTTAACTTAGTAATTGTATTAAAACAAATCTGCAGTCGTCCTAATATATGATATAAAACTCATAAATATTATATTTGCTTCAAATATCTACATAAAAGAAAAGGTTATCCTGCTAAGAGTGACTTTTGCACCGATCGATCGTATGACTACTTTTTAAAATAAAAAGGAAATTCTTATTCTGGAATAGACTTTGTTTGCATATGGTTAAGACAAGTCTACATACCAAGTTTGGTGTCTCTAACTGTTATGGAGCAAAAGTTCGCGACGTTCATACATTCGAACGGACAGACAGGCATGCCTATAACGACGGTCATGCTGGATATGTATATACTTGTACTTGTATATATTGTTATACATTGTTCTGCTACCTAATTTTGCCGTTGTGACTTATCTAGTAATCTGGTATGTGTGTAGTAATATTTTTTACATATCTAATATTTATTCAAATATGGGAGGCGGCCATTAACGTTAGTTTTGAATATAAGTAGTACTCATAATAGATACATCGAATTGATTGCAAAGCTACCATACCAATATCTTCAAAATTCGATCACTTCTTAGAAAGTATTTTCAATAAAGATAGAATTTTTGTTCGCAAAACTTGTATAAGTCCGTTTATTACAAAAATTACCATTCACTCATGAATTAACATACATTGAATTCAAACATACTCCATACATACATTTCCATTTATCAATACAAACATTTTTCTGATATGTACAAATTTCAGGCCACATATTGATTAATGGTTTCTTATAAATGCTAATAATGTAAAACTTGATTAAATTAAATAAAATGTACCTACTTACATACTTACAGCCTGAGTAACTTTCGCTAAAATGAATAGTATGTATTTGAAGGCTTATAACTAACGGGTTTGCAAACAATAACATATCTGAATTTGATCCCAATGGTTGTTTTTACTTACTTATATATATTTATTTCGATTTATAATCCCCAGCACTATATTATAATATATACATATACACGTATTAGTATACTGTAGTTTTTAGCTTTCGATTATAAAAGCAAAAATAAAGATCGTTGCTTTTCTAGTTTAATAATAATATAGTAAAAACAACTTTCAAAATAGCTCTTGATCCAAAATATGCCTATCTCTACAATTGTAGAAGCGTAATAAATTAGATTTGTTCAAATCCTCTATACGTGCACTTACATATATCTATTAATGCATAGTTTATTCACTCAAATGCATATCGTTAGCCACTCAAACCACATCAGAGCTCTACGTCTCACAGTACTCATTGCAAGCAGATAGAAGGCCCCAAAAGCAGAACTGAACGAAGCGCCAACTCCAGCTACAGCAACGCCAAAGAGCGCAGAAATTGCAGCGGCTAAGAGAGTGCGCAAAACAGGTTGCTCTTGGACTGGCCACGATGCTCTCAGCCAACGTTAGGCGCTGCACGTGGTCGCGTTTTCTTCTTTTCTTTTATTTATGCCCCCGTAGCTGCCTCCCCACTCCCGTCCAACTACAACCATTAGCCATTAAAATGAGCAACAGTGGAAATTGTGTGCGCGCTGCAGGAAAAAAGAAAAATGTGCCAAGCAGCGCAGCTGGCGTCATGTGTGCAGAGAGTCAGCATGCGAGAAAATGAACGAGTGAGAGCAGCGGCTTTTTTGATGCTGTGGAAAAATGGCACGAAATGAGCGACGCTTCGCTCTTTTTATTTTTTTCTACTTACGCTGTCGCTAACATTTTCGTCGTGTTGCTTTTTGCGTGCGATTCGTAAACAAATTCTGTGATTGGTTGGACATGGGCTGCCGCAGTAGTTGTTGTTGCTGCTGTTGGCGGCGGGCGGGCGTGCAGGTTGGTTGCTCACACTTGTGTGTATTTGTATGGGAGTGTGTGCGTGTGTGTGTGTGTGTGTGTGTGCATGATTGTGTAGTTTTTGCGTCACGTTTTCCTCTTATTAACGCGTTTTTGTGATTGGGTTTGGGTGCGCCTGCAATGTGTCGCTACTCTGCGTGTACATGTGTGTAAGTGTGTGAGGTGGCATTGTATATCGTATTTGTGTGTGAAAATGTGGAAAATTGCCTATGCGAGCACCCAACCCAACTACAGCAGCAAAAACAACAACAACACCAACAACTATGTGCGCGCTCCAAATATACGAAATGAGTGTAATGAGCGTAGCAGGCGCGCATTTACTCGCTCGCCTTCTCGCTCGCTCTCTGACTTTTCTGCCTGCTTCCTATTTCACTTGCACATTACACATACGCCACGTTATCTATGTATGATGCGTTTTTTTCGCATTTTCTAACTGCGTCGTCGTCGTCGTCGTCGTCTTCGTCGTCGCCGTCGTCGGGCGCCGTTGGCTGTTGGTTGGCCGCTGTTGGCTGTGTGTATGTGTGGAATTGTTAATGTTTTTGCGTGTTTATGTTAATCGCAAGGGGTGCAACAGCCGGGCAGCGACGTCGGCTGCGTCGACTGCGGCGGTTGCAGCGTACTGCCTAGGCCGGTTTGCTTAGATGACGCCTATTTTTTGAGCGCCCACTAACCCCGCTGCCATGTGCATACATATATACATACATACATACTTGTATATGCATGTATGTTCGTGCATATATACATATATTTGTATTTGTGCGTTGTTTTTATGCATTTACTGCTATAGCAACATTTTGATTGCATTTTTTGGTTTGGGTTGTTGCCATTTGCTTTTTTATGCAGACTAGGCCGGTTCCGTTTTCCGTTTTGGTTACTTTTTTCAGCTTTTGCAATGGCATAATGAAAAATTGTGCCCCACTATGTGTATATGCAAATATATACAGACATATGTATGTACATATGTATATACGAACGAGTATGTACAGCATATGAACTTGAATCAAAGAGAGATAGAGCTAACAATTTTAATTGCAATTTTTCATTAATTAAAATTTGCTTAGCTCGCATTTGAAAGTTTTTATTACTGTACGTTTGGGCATGAATGGGCCTGAGTGCACAAAAAAAGGAGGAGGACAGAAATTTGTATGGATTTGTTGTGATTGAAGGCACGGAAAATTGAATGTGCTTTGTAAATGTGAGTAAAACATAAAAAAATTTACATATTTCGGATAACATGAAAAAGCATGGGCATAGATGGTTTTCATATTTTTAAATTACCTTAAAGCCGTTGTGCCTAATATTGTTATAGTTCGCATATAAATATTAGTTGCATAACCATATATTCATAGACGAACACTTATACATATAGTATGTACTTATAATTGTAAGAACTAGTTGAATAAGATTGCATGTTTTTGAGTAAGTGCTTAAGTGCCAACAAAAAGTAAAAGATACAGTGTAACCCAAAATACGCCTAATTCTTTTTTTACACGGTCTTTTTTACACGATTTTGACATAACACGGTTTGAAAATAAAGAAATTCATATATATTTTTTTAGATAAGGAACCAATCACCTACTTTTTGATATGATCAATGTCTTTTTTACACGGTTGTTTCTGGAACCAATCCACCGTGTAAAAACAGAATTAGGTGTACAATACAATTCAGAAATCTAAACTAAATTTTACCCCTAATACCATATTACCTTACTTGTCAACAACCAAATACATAATGGCAATATAGTGCCCTTTTTATTTAATTTGCATATACCAATCATTTTTATTTAATTTCCTTATACCAATAAATTAAAATTAAAATATTGATATTATCAACAATTTGCCATGGAAATATTAACAATATGGTTTTCCACTCCCGAGGTTTTTTTGCGGTTCTGGAACTGAAAGATTGTGGCTCCACTAATTTGTGTTCCACTTTTTATGCTCAGTGCTATAGCTAGCGGCAATTAATGATATGGCCTCAGCAGTCAGAGCACATCAAATAGCAAGCATGCCACCAGAGACGCACATGCATACCACAAACCGATACATATATACAGAATAGGGAATACAACCCGCACATATATATGTATGTACATACATCTCTACATGCCCTACCCAGAGTAACGCAGCTAACCAACCAACCAAACAAACATTTCCCCAACGAAAGTCAAAAAGTGCGTAATGCCCATGCCATAGTCTCCCTACACACACACACACACACACACACACACAGGCATTCGCACACACCTACCACACCATACTGCCTGCACTGCGCTCGCACACGACTGCAAAATGCGTTGAGCTGATTGGTGGGAAGCAAATAAGACGAGAAAAACTGCAATACATGCATAGACTCGGCTTACACACATACACACACAAGCGTACACAAATGCATGTGAGTGGAAAGGGGGTCGGGTCGAGTCGCCGTTGCAAAAACCACAACAATACAAAAGTCAAATTAGTGGAAAATGCAAATGGCGAGCTACAGAAAAAAAAAACAAACAGAACAGCAAAAGCGACAAAAACCTGCGTGCAAAAAACGCCACTAGAAAATATAGACATATAGACACATACAGCGTGTTATATGGCAACAACTATGACACGTTTTAAAAACTGTACAAAATGTTGTGACAAAAAATCATATTATAATTACAGCGCACGCTCGTCAAACCGCAGTCGGTGTTGGGGCAACCCTGATGCCAGAATCCAAACTACAGCATGCTTTTAGGCCCTGCTTTGTTTGATTTCAGTGGGTATGTGTGTGTGTGTGTGTGTCTGCGGAGTTACTGTCATATGAGTTTTGCATAAAGTCAACTAAGTCAACAAATTGCAAAAAGTTAAGGCTCAATTTGCTGTTCTTTTCTCCCTCTTTTTTGCAACATTTTGGCGCACATATAGTATTTAGGTATTATACCTATACATACATAGGTACATATGTGAATGGTTGCCATTTTTGTGCTGTAATTGCCATATGTTTTGCATATAATAAAATTTAAATCTTTGATGGCTTTCATCTCATTTTGTTCCCTTTTATTCAATCGATAGCTGTCTCTGCAAACGTTTGCGAATTATACATTGTATTTTCAACATATTTTTAGTTTTTTCGAATTTCTCCCCGCTTAATGCAGGCTTGTGTCTATATTCATAGGTAGGAATATTTGCATACGTAAAAAGTTAATTAAATACAAACACAAACTTGTGCATCAGTTCAGTTTTTACGAAAATATTGAAAGGGTTGAACTCGACAACTTTTCCACAAAGTACAGAAACTATGAAAGCAAGTCTGAAAAATTAATCATAAGCTTAATATTTTGTACCTATTCTGCTTAATGAATGCAGCTTTTATTTAGCTCGAACACATCGGCCTAGCGAATTTATGCATAAATATATTAAATATTATTTTCATTTATCTGTGTCCCTGAATATATGTTTTTGAAAAACCATTACACAAAGGGTAGTTCTACAGATTTCTGATGACGGACGTAGAATACGATGGCAAGCCGAGGTCGGGATCCCAGCTTAAACCACGAAGTGGAAAAAGTAAGCATCAATTTGGAATCAAAAAGTATCCCAAAATATTCGACTGTCGATTTATGTCGGGAACCTCCATTTAAAGCAATTGAGTTGATTAGCCAAGCACCAAGATTGTAAGCAGATCATATGTTCCTTCATAGGATTACAATGAAGGGGATCATATGATAGAAGGTGCCTTACATGATCAGGAAAGGGTTCAAATCGTAAATAAATAAAGTAAATGGTAAACATACTTGTAGTCATCATTTCACAGTGCACATAGATACTAGTTTTTTTCTGTCTCAAATTCTCCGAAAGAGCAATAAACATTCAAAAAAATTAACAAAAATTAATAGCGATCCACGACAAGAATAATGCTCAAAAGTTATTTGAAATGACAAATCACACAAAATGTTAGAAAACGTGAAACATTCATAATTTTGATTTCGATTCATAAACATATGTTTGTCAATTGTCTGATAGATATTTTTGTTCACATTTTTTCAATCAATTTGTTGGTTCTTCTCTGTAAATTCTTTACTGATTGTATTTTGCAACTTTCCCCTTATTCTCAGTTTCTTTTGACAGCCTAATTTATTTCACAAAAAGTTTAAATGTCATGAAAGTGGTTTTTATATGGCTAGCATCTTATCAGACACTTGGATAGTATAAGAATATATAAATCTTTTGCAATACTTCCTTTCTTCTTCACATATAGCTTTTATTTCTTTAATACTGAGTTCTCGCGTTATATTCTTTTTAAATGAGCGCCTGTTGGTAATACTTGCCTATCTACTTATTTAAACAGCTCATTCTGTTGACATTTTCTTACTCATATTGTATACGAATAATATGTGTAATTAGCTTTTAATTAAGACTCTTTATTTAAAATGTTTATTTGTCTTTTCACGCGAGCTTATCAAGCAAAGAGGAACTGTAAAAAGTTGGTAATACGAGCCAAATATAATTTCTAACTAATCCAGCAAAATCTAAGGAAAAATACCGTGACCCACAAAGTTGATAATTTATTTGCTTTAACAGCAGCTGTCGACGTATACTCGTACCGGGTGCAGCACCCTCCCGCAGACTAAGCTTTAACCAAACATTGTGCAGGCAGCGTTTAAAAATAAAAACATTTCTTATCACATGGATTTCATTTAAATACACACGGAAAAAACTATGCGGTAATTAGATAATTCCACTTGAATTTCAAATAAACGCAACTAGTTTTACTCTTGAGACAATTTTTTTCGGGGAATCCAACTATCGAATTGGTTCCCAATCGTTTATGGGAAAAAAAAAAACATCGATATCATGGTTTGGTTAAATTATTCTTCTTATTATTTCACAACACCAATTGATATGATTTTTTAATTTTTGAAACTTTAATAGCTTTTAGCTATGTATTAAGATAAATGCATTAACAGAGAAAGATGTTTCAGTCCCTACTCCCTATTCACTAATTATTGGATTTTGGAAAGTAATATTCGAAAAGATGTATAAAGCCGTATTTTATTTTCGTTCGTTTATAAAAATTTCTGTTCTTTATTTAGTTGTTTTTAACGAATCAGTTGTTACCCGCATTAGCTCTGTTGTGGGTTTGAATCACTCCACAATATTTTTTTTCAACTAGAATATTCAGAAATAATCAAATATATTTCTCACCTTGGTTAGAAATCTAGTTTAAAACACACAATCGCAATAGATTATTATAAATAACTCGAAGAATAATCATGCATTGTTCGTTTCTGAATTTCAAGGCGAAACGAGCAAACCCTACAAGTAAACACCCTCTACCCAAAAAAAAATTCCGCAGAAGCAAAAAAATGAAGAAGAAAAGCAGGAAGAAATGAAAATACTTTATGTGATCGCAGATGTTTCCGTCGTGTCCAGGAATGTGAGAAAGATTTCTCAATTTAAATAAAATATTTCCTCTTAAGAGAACATTTTAAAATATGGAAAATTTGTTTTTCGCAGTGATAGATGTACCAACACGATGTTATTGCTGCTGCTGTTGTTGTTATTCAAAACGGCCAAGTTCAAAAACGAGAGCTCCGGAGGTCATCAGTTGCTCGGCATTTGAGGCTTTTACTATATATTTGCACAACTGCAGTGACGAATGGCATGCAGGTTTTTGTCGTCATTGTCATTGAAGTGGGAAATCGTTTAAATAGTATTGAACCAAAGCGGCGTATACGCGACGGCAAGCAGCACGCGTATAAGCTGCAGGTACGCCTATTTGTCTAACCATGTTTTATCAACTGTTTTCATTTTGCGGGGCGCTCATTTTATTTTATTGTATTATGAAGCAAATTGGATTCTTTACTCGCCTCTAGTTTGTATTACGCTTGGGGCGCAAGTGAAAATACGCGCAGTCTAGAGTTCGCATTTCAATCGGGCGGTCGTGCTAAAAGTAATGTCTTCAAATTATCTGATAACGCTCTGCGGGCTGGTAGTGCTGCTCGTGCAGCTCACTGCGAGTGCCTACTTCGCGGGCTGTGACAATACTTATCAACTACAGCCCGGCCTCTCCTATGTAGAGTCGCCCTACTACCCCAATAATTATCCAGCGGGCACCTCCTGCCGCTACAAGTTTGTGGCGCCCTTGGACTACTACATCAAAATACAATGCAATGTGAACTTGCCCTCAGTAGGTGATGGTCGTGGTGGACGGTAAACCATTTACTGGAGCTGATTACTTAAGTCATGATCTTTATACAGACAAACGGACAGTGCTCAACAGACAATTTCTATCTGGACAACGAGGGGGATTTGCTGATGCGGGGCTCGGAGAATTTTTGCGGCACTGGCTCCTTTTCACGGGAGTCGCTATTTACCGAACTTGTCTTGGCCTACATTTCGGACAGCTATAGTTCGGGTAACTTCAAGTGCACCCTAGATGTCCAGCCTCAGCCCTGCAGCTGTGGTTGGTCAATCAATATGCGCATTGCTAATGGACAGCAGGCCTCAATCAACGAATTCCCCAGCATGGTAGCCCTGAAGAACAGACAAAGCAATCAGCCTTCGTTCTGTGGTGGGGTCATAGGTAAGTGAGGATAGCAATCATATAATCGTAGAAAACATTATTTCAAAGGTGTAGAGCTAGCCCATGCAAAAGCGTGGCAAGGTATGGTGTCTATATTATGAGCCATTAGACGAAATCACCAAAAGTGCACCTCAATAATTACATTTTTGAAAGTTGAAGGATCATGACAAACTAAGTACAAAAAGGAAACCACGCTAAAATATATATATAATACATCGTATTCTAAAATGTTACATCGACTCTGGGCTGTGACATCCACATAATATGATTTTTTGTTTTTTGTATACCCTGTACCCAAAGGGTGAAAGGGTATACTAGTTTTGTGCGAGTGTATGTAACAGACAGACAAGCCGAGTCGATATAACCATGTCCGTCTGTCTGTCCGTCTGTATGAACGCAAGGATCTCAGAAAGTACAAGAGCTAGAATAACCATATTTGGTATTCACATTCTTCTGAGCCCGAGAAAGGACGAGTTTGTTCCTTTTTTACGATGCACCCCCCACTCCCCCGCTATTCGCGATTTTATATAGCTCCCGTAATTCTTGGAATTTTGAAATCAAATTTGGTAGTTACGTCCAGTTAGCGCTTATGTGTCCGTATGCCAACATATCATCATGATAGCTCAATTCTGAAGAAAGGAATAGCCATAAATAAAATCGCTGCCCCTGCTCGGCTTGTAGCGCTGCCCGCAGCTGTTGTTGTTGCTGTTTTGGTTCAACTTTGTGCTGCATACATATACGCATTTAAATACACATAGGCACATGATATAAATGTAAAACTCTACATAAACATGTCTTCGATGTATGTATTCAATCAATTTTCTTTATTAATTTAATTAGTTAATTCAATTTGTTTTAAATAATTCAATTCTTTTTATGTCTTTTTTTTAATTTTCTTTTTTTGTGGAGAGTACAGGGTATTTTACTGTCGGGCTTGCTCGACTGTAGCGTTCTTTCTTGTGTTATTACAGTTTCCCATCGACATATTGTCTCCGCTGCCCATTGCGTTCTACAAATCGCTCAGCCCTCCGACGTTATAGCCATTGTAGGCACAAACAATTTACAAAACCGTAAGTGCCGGCATTTTATATAGATCAATACCCGTATTTGACTAATCAAGCAAGAAATTATTTCTGTCACAGCATCCAGCTCTAGATATTATGCGCAATATAATATTATGCAAATATTGAGGCATGAGCAATACCAAAACGACCCAGAGGTAGTCAATGATATAGCAGTTTTGATTACGTCCACCACTATAAAGTGGACGCGCGGTAGTGGACCCGTTTGCTTGCCTCCAACAGGAACGTAAGTCGAACCAACCAAACAGAGATAACAGAGATATTAACACTCTTTCGCACTCGTAGCACCAACGATTTCACCTACAGCAACGTAGATGTGATTGGCTGGGGCACCTTATTCTTTGCCGGTCCCACCTCAGCCACTCTGCAGAAGATCACCCTCATGGTGGTGGACAACCAGGTTTGCCAGACAGAATACAATGGAATCGCTACCATAAATTCGGGTCAAATATGCACATACGACGTTTCTGGCAATGCAAGAGACTCCTGTCAGTACGATTCGGGTGGCCCAGTAATCTTTAAACAGCCCCGCCATTACCTGGCGGGCGTGATCAGTTTTGGCAAGGATTGCGCAGCTGGCTCTTATCCCATGGGTGTCAACACCCGCATTACCAGCTATGTACCTTGGATACGGAACAAAATCGGCAACTCCAACTGTGTGGTCTCAATGTGAATAAAAGCATAAGAAGGAGTCTTGCCAATTGGGTTACTATTGTTATGTTAAATATATATAATTGATGAGTCGCAGAATGAGAGCCATGAACGGTCTTACCATATCTGTACAGTGTAAATACTTCTATATACAAGTATGGCCGATATGCAAAAATCATTAAAAATGCTTTCTGATCGTTATTCAAAGGGGTCCACAAATAAGGCTGTCAATGCATGAAAAGATTTTTGGAAACCACACTAGTACTAGAACAAACTTATCAGATATCAGAATATCAATAATATATTACAAAAGGCTTAAATCAATGCTTTAATCTATTTGAAAAGTTTAATATCGATGCATCCGCTTTTCATGCAAATCCGAAGTTTTATATTCCATTAAATACAATAAAAGCTAAAAAGAAAACGACAACAGTTTAATGTTGCGTCAACCATTTTTGGATAATCTAATGAGTTAAAGGGAAGCCTGTTGTGCACGAACGGATATATTCATTTTGGTTTTTGTATATTTGACAATCTTCGACCTGTCAGAGAATATGTGGCAGGAATATGTTATAAGAGAGTGTCACGAAGATATCGTTGGCGTTCAAGGAATGCTAAAGTGTCTGTAATCGAAGGCTGAATAGAGACAATGAAATCCACCAATTCTTATACCACGATAAGCTTAAGTTTTCCAAAGGACTATTTTTAGTAAATAGGTTTGTTTTACGATAATATATCAAGGTTTAATGTTCTTAACACAAGTGTAAAATATATTAATCAATTAATGAACTACTCATATGATACAACATTAAACGAATTGAAAGCGAAATAAACTTGAAATAATACCTATTTTGTACTTGTACTTGACTTATCCCTAATCAATCTAAATATTACAACACTCACTTGTTACTCAGATGAAACTTCAAGATTAAGCTCTTTAATAAAGTTCGATCGGTAAAAAATAATGCGCACGCTCAAAATATAGTACTTAATTGGAATTCAAATGGACGCGAGGTACAAAGAGCTAGAATTTACCAAACTTGATATCCAGATTCTGTTATTTTTTTTAAATAAATCTATCTATAAATCTACAGCTATACACGACACGGGTCGTATTTGAGAAAAAACCAAAAGGCGACGCCTTTAGTTGCATTCCATGAGTTATGAATTGCCTTCGCACACTGACATTGACTTTAAAACCCCATTTGTTTTGTCTGATATTTGCTCTGATCTTAAGAGTTATGGCTCTTATGCAATGAAATTCTCGCGCCTTATCAGCTGCCATTTACTATATAAGTATAGAGCGCATTTGCAGCTTTAGCTTCAGTGCATTAACTCGTAGCCAAGTCAAAGACATGTTTGCACGGTCTAGTCTACGGTGTAGTCTGGCGCAGTTTCTGGTGCTCGTCACAATTGCCGGAGCTCAGCAATGTAGCCGACAATACAACCTACAGATAAATCAGCGACTGAATATTAGCAGCATCAATTACCCCGGCGCCTATCCTCCAGGCAGTAGCTGTCGCTATCTCCTTGTGGCGCCCCCAAACCACGTTGTACACCTCAGCTGCCGCTTCGAAGTGGTAGGTGCTGCTTAAGCCAAAACAAAACTGGAAAATGTTCTCTAACTCTCTATTCCATGGCGCATAGTATCCCGACAATTGTGGCACAGAGTCCCTGTTTATCTCTCGCGATGGTGACATGCAATTCCGAGATGCCGAACGCTACTGCCGCATGGGTCAGATTACACGCCTCTCCAACTTCCAATCTCTGGCTCTGGCATATTATTCCAGCAACTCGAATACCCAGCAGCGTGCGCGACTCAGTTGTCAGGCCACAACCCGTCCTGCACCCTGCGATTGCGGTTGGTCCTTTCCTGCACGCATAGCCAACGGCGTGGAGGCGGCCAAGCACGAGTATCCCTCGATGGTGGCGCTACGAGATCTCACCTCCAATCAACGTGTCCTCTGTGGGGGCAATATTGTGAGCGATCGCTACATTATTACTGCAGCACATTGCACTGCCAGACAACCAGTGGCCAGTCGACTGATGGCCCTGGTGGGCGAGCATGATCTAAGCAGCAGTAAGTTAACAAAATCCTACCAAAGCATTCATTAGCGAAGTTATTGAATTGCATAATACCTGAAGACGACCAAGTGGGAGTCTGTCCGACAGTCCGTTCAGCCGTCTGTTAGTATGAACATCGAGAACTTCTGAATAAGAATAACTAGATATCTCAGACTAGGAACGTAGACTTGTTTTATCCTTTTTTACACACATTAAGATTATTAAAAACCATATATAGCTTAATTATGTTTATAGCCTGCATGGGAAGAAATGACTCTGGCCAGTGGACACATCGCTTATCTTGGTGGGAAAACGATATTCTCTTTTACATAATGTCCCACTCTATTCTGAAGTTTTATAAATTATTGCGTCCTAAATAAATTTTGTATGTGTTAGTATTTCTCAACATTCCTTAGCTACCATTATCATATTCGAGTAATAATGTAATTTATTTCCCTCGCAGATAGTGAATCCATTTATGCCGCTCAGTATCCCATACGTAGCATCATTAACCACCCGGCCTATACGGTAACAAGCTCTGGGGACCTCAATGACATTGCTCTGCTACAGACCGCCAGGCCCATGCGTTGGTCGCGTGGTGTTGGGCCTATCTGTCTGCCTGCACGTCAATCGTAGGTGTCGAGAAATCGCTTTTTTAGTCGGCAGTGCCTAAATCTATTTATTTCTGTAGCGGCGAAACATTCGCTTACGAGAACGTGGACATTGCTGGCTGGGGAACTTTAGGATTTACAGCGCCCAAATCGAATACCCTGCAGAAGGCCACACTGCTTACGATGGAGAACCGGGTGTGCGAGCAACGATACAATGCCAGCATTGCTGCAAATCAAATATGCACTTACGACTCACGAGGTCAGGGCCAGGACTCGTGTCAGTATGACTCGGGAGGCCCAGTAATTTTGCGGCAGCAGCAGCGACTCTTCCTGCTTGGCGTCATCAGCTATGGACGCGTCTGTGGACAACGCTATGGCATTGGTGTGAACACGCGGATAACAGCGCATCTCAATTGGCTGTGGAGATATGTGGGTGGTGGAGTTTGTGTGCGCTAAACGAATTACAAATTGAAGTAGAGCCAAGTTTGGCAAGCCATATTTCCTTCGACATGCATATGCCTCAATCTCGTCCTTGCTAACTCTATTTTGATTCCTGCTCCAATGCACTTGCCACAAGCACTTGCTGCTCGAACGCCTTGTGCGTTGCCCTGCGTCTTCCACTTCTTAGTTCTTGCCAGCCTTCGAGTGTTGACAAAAGCCTTAATTTGCATTTAAATTAAAAAGCTGTGACATGTTTTGCCTATATTTAAACAAAGCACAGAGAATTTCCCTCCAACCATGCACATCACATCCGAACGCACTTCAGTCCGCAGGCTCAATACCTAGTTCTCTAACGCAAGACAGCAAAGTAATTCTGAATGTGTGACTACACTTTTCTAAAATAGAAAGTATTCAAATTTTATAATAAAGCATTGCCACATACTATATTGTATAGGTGGACTAGACAATAGAGTTTCTAAGAAGCGTTTTTGATCAATCAAAATGTTAAAACTTTACCGATTTTATTGAACCTTAAAAAGTAAATACTAAATTATTTATAAACTGCATATAGTGTTCTGGAAGTCCTCTTTTTCTTTTTTTTTTGATAATGTCTCATACTTTTCCATTGGCATAGCACTTCATTGGTTTCTAAATCCTAAATATAGGCTCAAAAGAGGCACTTGATCGATTTTTAACCAGTTATAAATGTATAATTTATAAATTTATACAATCAAGCCTTTGATAAAGCTTTAGGAATGAAAGAAACGAAATACTTAATGCTTTTCAGGGAAGCCACAATCGCACGAGAAAAAGATATATACATAAGATTTAATTTATGCAACTATCAGCATGAAATACTATACAATGCCATAAAAAGTGGAAGCCCTTCAATGGCCAAACGGTTGTGAGCCAGTTGGAAAGAAGGACGACACAAGTAATAGAAATATTTTTGTAACTTATTTGTTAACTAAATTATTTCCCCCATTCGCAAAATAGACGCTAAAGCAACACATTATAAGTAGTTTGAATATCCGATAGGCTAACAAATAAAAGCTAAAACGGAGGGCATATCCTCACTAGAAAAATTCGTACCATATAGTATTCCAGATATTTGCTTGTTAAGGCTGCAACACATTTTCAATTGCCTAATGCAGCTTTAGTTTCAATACTTCTGTGCTTTTAGTTTGAAATCTTATGCTGGCCTTGGCCATCGTAGAGTAATCAGACGTCGTTTTCCTTCAAGTAAATGCTCGGTTTACTTTAGAGGCCTTCTTGTTGATTTTATTGTTGGTGGGTGGCTTGTAAAGTGCAGCTTTATCATAATTGTTGTTGTTTTTGTTATTGTTACTGCTGTAGTTTTATTGTAGTAATTGTGTACTAACTCAATTGTTAGTCATTGTTTTTATTGTAGTTGTCTGCTTTTTGTTATCTCAAAACTGCGTTAAATTCTTGTTGTCCTTTAGCAACACAGCGTTCGACAATTATTAATTGGGAAAGGCAGGGCACAATTCATTATTAGTTTTCGATTTATTGAGGAATTTGGAAGAGTAGATTTTGATTGAAATTTGCTGAAATAAATAAATAGACATATATAGTAGTAAATGAACCAAAAGACTCTTGATTGTTCGCCTTACAATGCTTTCTATTGAACTCGCGAGGTATTCTAAACGAAAATAGCGCCAAATCGTGATAGCATTTAATAATATTTCAATGCGTTAGTCATTTGTCAGAGCCCAAGCCTAAGGTATAGTCAGTTTCAAAATTCAGGTCAGCTACAAACAACCACAAATATTTTATTTTATTATTTATTTTTTAAGTAAAAAAAAATAGCCGAAATTCAGAGTTCAAAATTTTGCAGTTTCCCAAAACAAAAACATGTCGTCGATGTCTAAAACCAAGGGAATTCTAGCGATGCCGCACCTTCTGGGGGGCATCAGATACATGCAGATCGCCAATTTTAGGAGACTGGCCATGGATGATGAGGAGAGGATGCGGCCTGCTACGCCTAAGCGCAGGTACTTGGAAGAGTGGCCGAAGCGCGAGGAGGCCTTTGCTGCCGTACGAGCGCATCTACAGGGCCCCAGCTTCCGTGTGGCCCCAACTGAAGGAAACTCGGAAGAAACCATCAAAGGAAACATCAGCGCAACCGAGACCCGCTTCAGAGGAACCAGTCTGGAAGAGCCGTTCAGGGGGAGCAGGACAAATCTGATGCAAAATGAAGGCAGTACTAGACCTTCACCTGCCTTCATGGAGCCGAAGCTGAGGCCATTAAATATGAGACAGCAGAGGGAGGTTTATATGTGGTCCGAGCCAGAACCCAAAGAAGAAACTAGGGCGGAAAGTGTTCAAGAAGAGTCGAGCGAGGAGAATATGCGAAAGAGATATGTTCCAATGCAGGAGGTGGTCTACGGACGCAACGAACCGGATGACCAGGTGGAGATGCAACGTAAGGCTGATGCTGAGCTCCTGCGTCGAGTCAGAAACCGTTCTCTGACTTTTCCGACCGTATCGGCCAAAGTGAACCTCTCGGACGGCGCATTCAATCAGCATCGTAACCGCTGGGCAATCTTTAGACGTAAGATGGTCTATGGACGTGCCGAAAGCTAATAAAAGACCAGTTGCCGGCATTAAAGAAAAGCCGCAAGGCCTGGACAACTGATTTACAGCACATAAGAGCGACACAGGACAGACATCTTCCTACTGCTTACAATCATCTAGAATCAACGCACGAGAACAATACGTGTCTGAGCTTTCGCAGCTCCGACTATATCCATCCAGCTGGTCTTTGCAATTCTCAGGCCGCAGGAACAATCCGTTTTTGGGTAGCATAAGTTGTTTTTTTTTCATGAAATTTTAATGTAAATACACTTGAGAGCGTAAAGGCATCACAAATTAAAAACCAAAAAAATAAATAGCTGAACTAGCACAGTAATAAAGAGAAGCTACAAATAAATAGTTCTCTATAAACATGCCATCTTTTCTTCTCCCTATAAGTAAGCTAAATACTCATTAAAATTGCGAGTTTCTGTGCAATATATGTTTTTCATTAAAGTAGCAGTAATACTGAAAATAGTTTACTTTGATTAATTTCAATAAGAATACCTTCAAGTCGATTGATTACAATTCTAAATTTGTGTGCTTGTATAAAATAAAATACTCCCAATGCTCCCATCTGCTGCAATATGTTTCTTATTTTTGTTTCAATTCATTTACATAATTCCATTAATGCCTTTTCACACTTCTAATATGTCCAAATCGAATTTGTTCTCTTTTCTTCGTTCTCAAACCGAATACCACTCTCTACTTGTCCATTACTATTGTACACGTACTGTAGGGAAACTCACTAGTGAGCCTTCAAGCCCTCGAAATACTTGATTGTTTCTTTTCAAGTTGAAGCGATTCTTCTCATTAGTGCACAGCACTCGTAAGCAGCAGCAATGCCGAAACGTAATTAAACAATTAAAAACCCTTTGACACCCAAACTCTACAGTGTGCTCGCACTCAGACTCTCGGCTCTGCTTACTAAGTACTTAGCCCAATTTGGCCAGGCACATCAAAGCCTCTGTCGCGTCTAATTACGTCAACAAGTGCCAAGCGGCACACAGAACATAAAAAAGGGAAAAAATGAATTGCAAATTTGCAACAACATGAAAAAAATGTATGTACATCAAAATTAACTCGCAGAAAACACTAGAAATGGCAACAACAATAACAATGAGAAATGAAATCAGAATTTTCCTGCAAGTTAATTGCAGACAAACAGACAGGAGTCGGCAGCGGCCCGTCCCCACTGTACTGCGGGGGGCGGTCAGAGTACGCTAGTGGGACACCAAGGACTTGGTGCTTTGAATGAGAAGTGGCCAACAAGCAGGCAGCCAAGCACTCGACGAGTCGGTGGCAAGGCAGCCAGCCATATCCTTCTGCCTGGACCCTAATCCTTTGCTCTGCAGACGACTGCTGTGCGCGTCGCCTTTTTAACATCGATTTTTTCTACTTGTATATTATAAAATTTATGCTACTTTACAAAAAACAAAAAAAAGTGCTTGATGCTGTTGTGCGCTTTGTTGCATTCACCAACTGTTGTTGTTGTTGTTGTTGTTGTTTTTGCTGCTGTTGCCGCTTGCACTTCATTTTGTGCCTTTTGCTTTGCGTTTGTTTTTATGCCAAGCGCTCGTGAGCTTTTGTTGTCAAGTGGCAACCCAAATGGGGTTGACAATAAAAATTATGAAGCATATTACTGGAGTGCACTCGGTTTTGTATGCGGACCACTCTTTGCCACTTTTTTTTTTACTTTTTTCGAAAGAAAGGACATGAAAATATGCCAAAGATTGTCGCTAGTTTGTGAAGAGCAAACCTGCGTGTTAAGTAGCAAACGAATAAGAATACTTGGCTGATAATAAACACAATGGCCAGAACAGGTAGGCCAACACATCAAGAAGAAAAACAAAGCAGTTCTGACATCGCTCTAAAAAATAATAACAACTGGTTCTACAAGTATATATTAATTATTTTGTGGGAGTTTTTATTAAATTGTTGTCAGTGGAATGCAAATATTTAGGGTCTATACTTGTAGAGCAGAACATTATTATTTCCGATAAAATTCATAAAATATTTGTGCAATCACATTTCCGTTGCACGCCTATTGACTTCCTTCCAACCTACATCTTTAGTATTTCAAATGAGGTGGTTGGAAATCGCCAAACCTAGCTACTCATTAATGAATGTCTGGCGCCCTTATAGAACATCTTCTAGCCTAACCACTCAAGTGGCATGTGCTCCAAGGACCAGTTTACGCCGGAACTCGTTCCAACGATGTTTGTGTGAGAAGCATCGATTCTCTTCGTGCAGCGGATGCTTTGTCAGAGCCCTGCCATACTTTATACGCATACGCCTCCGCAAATTGATGTCCGAACCAGAGCCGGGATGTATGTGCTGATGACGCTGCAAGAAGTCATGCACATAAACCTCGTCTTGGCTTCGACGCGTTTCCGGGTGACGGGACTCGCAACTGGGCAGGAAAGTTGGACGAACGCGATAAAAGCGTACTGCAAGCGGCGAAGTCGCAAAACGACGGCAGAGCAAAGAGCTGCTGCGCAGCTGATTGGCCAACATGGTGTTAATAAAATTTAATAAAACTTAAAATTTGGAATTTGAATTTTTTCGTGTGTGTTTCCTTTTCCTTTCCTGACTAAACCAAAGTAAGTGACTTAAAAGTCTAAACAGGCTTAACGTTCAAGTGGCGCACAGTCTTTTTACGAACATAAACCTTATGCACCAATTGTTGTACTGGAAGCTACACTATGAAGTACTTCAACATAAAAAGCTCATGAATACGAACTTCGGTTCGAACATCTTTCCAATTTCCAGTATTTTTTACCGATCGTTCATATGGAACTTGTAAAAACTACAAATGCTGTTTAGTCGTGCACCATATGGGAGTCCTTTCCTGTGGGGTGCACTCGATCTAAGTGGTGATCGTTCGACCCATCCTATAGTTAGTCATCTTTTGCCCCTTAACGTCATCTGGCGAGAGTTAGCCTAAAGGCTTAGAGAAACCTTTGCATGGAAAAATATGGTAAAGGGTACGCAAGGATTCTTCGTCCAGTAGTTACCTTTGTGAGGCAATAAGCAGTTACATATGTAGGTTTCCCACACGACTGCCTCTGGGGGGAAGTATCTTCTCTTAGCTCTTAGCTTCTGCCACATTCTAATTGTATGGAGTTTTATTCAAATCGCAGACTTTTCTTGAACAGCAACCTTTAATCTTTTAAGCATTAATCAAGGCATCTTCTAAGGCTAGGCTACAAATTCATAGATACAGATAGTTCAAAGATATATTTTTCATTTATTGTAGTCTTTCCACCAGGGATTTGATTTTAGAAATGCAGCACACTGCGTGTCCGTGAGAATAGTGCTGTGACAGAGATAGTCCGCAAAATAATCAATATTTCGGTTTTCAAACCGCTAAGCAATACAAGTTTCGGTTTTCAAAAGCTGCATCTCATTTCAGTTTCCGACAAAATTATATTGGCTCGCACCTTGTTCCCGCTCTGGACCCTTGGAATTTTGTTTAAATTTCATTTTTTTTTTTTTTTTCTCCACTATCGTTTGATTTTTCTCTCATTTCTATATCATGTATAGAATGCTTTCAGTGCTGCTAACAATTCTTCTTTGGTTTGTCAGCTGCGAAAACCTTCTATATATCGTATATTCCATACACCATGCGCCTGCGAAAGTCGGCCCAACGGTATCGAGGGTTTGAATGGATTATCCTGTTTACTCTCAACTCTTGCCCATGCTTCTCCAGATCATTCTGGTACTTCATAAAGTTCTTCACATAGCAGCGCGGTGCATGGTGGTACTCGGGATTCTGTTCACCGCGCTGACTATAAATGAACTGTTGCAACTTAGTTTGCTTGCGTTGGTTACCTAGAGAGTCTAGGGACTCTCCAGACCTGTGCGCTTCATTATGCTGCAATCGAGTCTTGGAGCCGAACGGTGATTTGGTTGCTTCAATGATAGTCGTTCTTAGTAGTCCCGTCGAAAGCATGGTAGGCATGTGATTAAGCAATAGATTCCGGATATCTTTTTTTCCACGCGTGCGCAAATTTTGAAAACTGAGGCTCCAAAGCTGCGATGTGTTTGTTGGCAAACAATAGGCCGAAACGTTGAATAAAAATTAAAAAGAATATACAACACGTACACTGCGTAAAAGTGTATTTTGATAATAACAGGCTTTTTGAGCCGAAGTAGGGCGACTGACATTTGGCTGAAGTATAAAAAAAATGTACCTATATTTTTTAACCAAAACTACTAGAAAAGAAATTAAATAAGAAATGAAGAATTAATAAATTTGACAGCTTTTTTATTACGAAATTAATTTTCTTAATATCTTTTTTTTTTTTTGTGGGTCTATGCGGGACTCTGATTAAATTGTTATATATCGAATAAAGTATATATTTTAAACCAATGGGTACACTTCTTTAACTGAAATGCAATTTTATATTGATATGTTTACCGAATATTAATATTGAATATATCAAGTTAAAGTCAATAAAGATATAACCCTGCGCCCATAAATGAGAAGATCTGATTGGTAATTGAAATGCAAGCTTATGTTTCATTTTACGCAGACACTTTTTAATTATACCGCAGATACTTTATAATTATGACACAAAAAACTGTGCAGCTCTACAAAGAAAAGACCTTGTATACCTAAGCAGGATGCAAAACCCCAGTAATAAACTCAGTAATATTTGCAATTGAGTCAAAATTCCAATTTTTTCGCTTGGAGTGAAGCCTCAACTGATAATTCCAATGTTAAGTTTCTTCTGTTAACTAACAACGCATCGTCTTCGTTGCTAGCGTTCGCTCGAGTTTTAAAGAAAGAGTATTTGACCTTTATACACAATATTGCAAACAATTAAGGATGGATCTGTTGAGCTCTTTAGAATAGAAAATCCCGCAATGCTTTTAAATATCTAGAAACAAAAGAATTCAATAAATTCAAGTGAACTTGTCGAATTCGATTTGCACAAAACAAATGGCTTTATTGGTCTTAATTTTAAAATGGAAATGCTGGAGTTATCGCTTAGTAAATGTTCCTACTAGACTTTTAAAAACGGCACAGGAACCTATATGTATTTATGTTAACTAATTAATTATTACATTTATGATATTGAAGCTTAGAATAGCAATAAGCACAAAATTGACAAACCATAGTCCTTTTATTTAATAAAAACTTGTTTTTGAAAACCGCTTCAAACCCATGCGAGCGTAACTTTTGGGCATCGCCAGCAGACTTGAGCCAAAGAGCCGCCAATGCTCAAAAGCTAGCTTGCATGATACAGTGCGACAAAGTGGCATCAATTCCGGAAGTACGAGTTGCCCGCTTCCCGTTCAAAGTCTATCCAGCGATGTCGTCCGTCGCGAATGGTGCGATACGTTCGAAATATCGGCTCGGTCGTTAATCCGAATCTGTTTAGGAGATGTCGGGGAACCGGCAACATTCTCGCCGCCTCCATGTTACGCACATTAATAAAGCTTCTGATAAGAAGTCGGGGCGGTCGGTTCTCATCCGGCAATTTAAACGCATGTGGCGGATTGATGAGTTGCCTAAATTTGTGCACCAAACGGACCGAACTCTGCAGCCCCATCGAATTCCAATGCACCAGCCACTAATGAATTTTTTGTTGCAAGCGCAGATTTTTATTATGAAAACTGTAAATTTGGACTGCTCTAAATGTTTTCGGTGAAGTGTGAAGTGTACATGTGTGTGCTTTTTCCTGAATTTTGAAATGTGAACACAAAATACAACTAGAATGTGTTGCCTACTGATAAAGGTCTGTTTCGCTAATTTTTGACCACGAGAAATTGTATGGAAAATATTGCAGAGTGGAAAAAAAAGCCTAAACTACAAACCCGTATGCTTTTTGCGATTTTTTTTCAAGACAATTGGCCAGCTTTTGCGCCATAAAGGGTGTTAGGTTACGAACGCCCCGTGCGCGATCGAAAACGTCAATTGCATGAGCAGTAGCGTCAATATTTTTTAGCAATTTCTGCTTCCGTTTACCAAATTGCCTTTTAAGCTTGTTAGCTGGGAGTTGAATGCATGCTTTTTACATTTCCAAAACGAGAACTAAGCGTCGATGTTTAGGCGCGCATTACGCCAACGCTGCCGCCGCTCTATTTTTTAGTTTTTATTTCACTTTTTTGTAATCAAGTGCAGCATAGAAGAGCGAGATGGATGGATAGAGGCATTGGGCTTGCTTTCTTATTAATTGAAAACTGCAGGTAGTGGCTATTCCTAGTGCTGTTGCTGTTGCTGTTGCTGCTTTTCAATTAGTGCCAGAGCACATTTTGCCACACCCATGGGCGCGGCATGTGCCTAAAAGCGCGCCACAACACTTGATGCCTGCTGCAGTTGATGCGGCACAAACGTAAATTGAACAACAGGCTTGCAAGGCACAGACATGTACCGACTAAAAAAAAAGCAAACAAACACATGCAACCAACACACATGGCAACATAGTCAGGAGCAGGAGCAGTAGAGAAAAGGACACAGCCAATACATTGCAACAGCGCCTAAATGCAGGCAAAAGAAAAATGCAGGCGGCTTAGTTGTTGCAGACATCGGAGTCTGCGTGGAGAGTGCGGGTGTGCATTGAAAAAATGCAACGAACATTAGACAAAACCTCTCCATACAAAACCTCCAACCACCAACGTACCATACTAGTATATGGCGGGGGCGACGATAACGACGATGCCAGTCAGCCAGTCAGGCAGTCAGGCAGCCAGGCAGACTACACAGTGCTTGCGATTTTTGTTACCTTTAAGCCTAAAAGCAATGTTCATATGTTATGCCAAAACGTTTAATTATTTATTTGAAAAGAAGACGACAGCATCAGCCAAATGCAAACAAATCAAAACAAACGAGCCCACCAAACAAAAGCAAAAAGAAACATACAAAAAAAAGAGCTGCTAAACAACATTGAAGATCTTTCGCATTGACAGTCGAAACGGTTGGGTTTGGGCTGCGGATTCGGCTTTGGCTTTGGCTTTGGCAAGGACTCCAGTTTCAATGGCAGCCAACGTGGCCAGCACAGCCTGTGCAGTCCATGCCATCCCTGTGTTGTTAATTAGTTGACATTTGCGCTTAATTGCAATGTGCAGCAGGCATTGAGCTCAATTGAGGCGTTAAGATTTACATGAATGATTGATGAGTGCCTGCATGAATAGCTCGGCATGCGAAGTGTTCAAGCGAAGTGAAGAAATTTACACCAATCGTATGTACTTATGTATTTATCTACAAGTATGTATGACAACTAGCTGATTGAACAACATTTTGAAAAATGGCATGTTCTTATGCCTAGCCTAGTTCTGAGGCTTTCCACAACTTTATGCTTATCTACTTCAATCATATACTCGTACTTCCCGCACTTTGACATGGCTTGGATGGAATATGGAAGATGACAAGCTGCCTGGAAGAGTGCGAAATTTAAACGCACTTCTAGCGCACTTCTCTTTGAAAAAGAACCTTTTTACTTTTTAATTCTTCATATAAACAGCTAACAATATTTGGAGTTCATATTTAATAAATGAAATAAATCAAGTCAAGTTTATTTAACCATGATTGATGATTGATTGATGATGATGATTTAACAATGATTGTCCACGATAGATAGTTTTAAATAAAAGCACTCTGTGAATACAAATATTTTGACAACGCTTTGTTGAAATCCGGAGTAAGATTCTGTTAGCGTTACCTGGAAGAGAAGAAACTAAAAATGCACTTCTCAGCCACTTCATTTCTTTTCAATTCCCACCGTTTTTATGATTTTGATAATGATATGTTACCCAAAGCTTTGCAGAAGGTAAAAATTATGTAATTATGTAATTACAAATCCCTCCGACCCGATACATTTTACAAGACTGAGCCCGTTCAAATCCGTAAGCAAAACGAATTTGTTTTTTTTTTTAATTCCCACCCCATTTTTTCGTTGCAGAAACGTTATCCTTGTCATTTATTTGTAATTGTCAAATCGGTTAGTCGTAAAAAGAAGTGATTTGCGAGACCAAGTCAAGCTGCTATCGGTTTATTAATTCTCTCTTGTTGTTATCACGTCTATTACGTATTGTCGAGCCACCATGGATCCTGTACAGGCCTTCATCTCACACAATACTTCACCTCGGGAGTCTTGGCGCGAATCCATTTCACAAAAGAAGCCACGCGTGTATTGACTGAAGGCTGTTCTGTGGCGCACGCATAGCCATAGCTAACAATTCCCACTGCCACGAGGCGTCCACTGCTGCGCTCATACAGAGCCCCCCCAGAGTCGTACTGGCAGGTGTCCTTGCCTGGGGTGTATGTGCAGAAGGTGTGTGCCGGCGCGCCCAACAAACGACGACACTGGGCGACGTCGATGACATCAAGCGTGGTCTTCAACAACCGCTGAGATTGTGGACCACCAAACGAGGTGGTTCCCCAGCCGGCTGCTACCACCTGTTGCCCCACATGGGGCAGCTTCTTGCCGTCCACTGGACGCAGTGGCAGACAAGCTGGGCCTACACTCCGACTCCAGATCATGGGCAAGCGGGTGCGCAACAGCGCTATATCATTCCGTATCTGGCCATTGGTGCGACTGAATTTCTCATGTGGAATCAGAGCGTCCAGGTCATAGTGTTGTGTATACAGAGATTCGTAAAGGCTGGACAAATCGTGCTCGCCCACAACCACACGCAACAAGGAGGCGCTGCCCGTCTCAGGGGTGAGAAAACAATGCGCTCCGGAAATCAAATACCGCTGGTGTACTGTGTGGAAGAGCAACAAATTCCATTTGCATTAAGTGCGGGCTCATTATTTGGATGAATGTATGAGGAATGGCGATGAATAAGGGATGTGGGTTATGTTGATTGGCAACCATGTTTTAGCTCCAATGAAGTCCAGTTACATAGCAGGTCACATTTTAACACAACACAACATTTCCCAGCTTCTAAACTGCTTAAAACATTACAAATTAATGCTTAGAACCGACTTTTGTATTCCTACACTCCTTCCTGAGAACTTCAACTAGAAGAATCGATTCTACTGCGACACATACATGTATGTAGACATAGGCAAGCATTTGAAGAAAAGTTTAAACTATAGTTCACTCAAGGAACTTAGTCTACTAGCCTAAGCGTAAATTGTTTAAGCTGTGGCATATAATAGGAATTTATAAATACAAGTACCTCACACATATTTTGAAACTGGTTTTTTGAAGCAAAACCTTATAGTTTAACATAGAATTCGTATTGGTTTTAATTGAAATTCTGAAATTCGACAAATGTGAACACAACTTCAATAGTTTGTTTGGCCAAAAATTGTATTAAAAATCACTACTTTAATCGGTTTCTAATAAAGAAACATGTGTTTCAGAAACGTAATTTAAGCTGCAGTATAACATAATCATAACATAGGCAGAAAATTGCACAAACTATTTGCCTGTCTGACCAAACCAAACCAAACCAACCAACTCTAATCTCTCGAATCTGACCTTCATCTATACTTGGGACTCGACAGCCTCGATTTTAAGCAACGCGTTTTGCTTTCTTTACTCATGAACTGGCAGAATTCCTACAATTTGAATCAATCACTTACTTATGGCGGCTCCACAAAAGATCTTGCCCTGCCGCTTAGTCAGCACACCTGCCATGGATGGGAACTCATTGAGGGCCGCCTCACTGTCCACAGGACTGGCAATTTTCAGCGTCATGCTCCAGCCGCACTCGCAGATGGGCGCCAGCGCCTCAACCAAGCAGGTGAAGCGACCACCTCCGGGCACACCCGCTGGATAGCCAACTAAGGAAGTCACAATCTTGGCACGTTTAACGGAAGCCACGGCACTTTTTGCCGGACGCCATGCGTAGCTGTTGGGCAATTGTTCCAAGTAAGTTGTGCTCGCAATTGCCTGAGACTGAGCACCAGCATCTGGTTCGTTATAAAGTAGCGCAGCCATATAAGCCAAGGCGTCACTTACGCCCACATCCTCCAGCACGTGCAGCACCGAGTCCGTTAAACTCTCAGACTCAGTCAGAGGTGCTGGAGTTGTTGTTGTTGTTGTTGTTGTTGAGGTAGTGCTGTTGCTGTTGCTGCTGATGCTGAATTGTGCCTTGAGCTTATCCCTGAACTTTGGGAGCACACCACGCTGTGAAATATAGGAAATCACAGCGCGATTCAGAAAACTTTGACGCTCGACTTTGCCGCTGCCGCAAAAAAACTCGGAACGCGTCAGCAACTCGTCACCCTCGGCATTGAAGTGAAACACCTCCTTTTCACAATTTGTGTCCGTCACGGCCTGTGGACAAAGCACACAAATCCTCTAGCTTCCATACTCCATTCATATCATTCCCTACTCCACTCACCGTTCTCAGCTGCAGCTCGCACTTGAAGCTGAGCACATAATCCGTTGGCGCTTTCACCGTATAGCGGCAGGAAGTGCCCGCTGGGTACTCACCCGGATAATAAGGGGAGTTAATGTACACTTTCTGGCCAGGCCGCAGCTCCATCTGATGGTTGCATTGCTCGTACAGCGCGAGTCCACAGTGCAGCTCGACAATGAGCAGAAACCACAGAAGCCACATGGTCGGTCACGAAGCAAGCCCAGCAACGATCGCGGACGCACTGAGCGTGCCGCACGGACGCCACGAGCTTAAGAATCTGCGCCGGCATGTGGACTGCCGACACCTTCTCAACACATCTGGCAACAGGCATTGA
This sequence comes from Scaptodrosophila lebanonensis, assembly GCF_003285725.1. Lineage (NCBI taxonomy): Eukaryota > Metazoa > Arthropoda > Insecta > Diptera > Drosophilidae > Scaptodrosophila > Scaptodrosophila lebanonensis. Next base: position 1,780,210 of record NW_022060529.1, read on the forward strand.
CAGCGCAAGTCACGCAAGGGCGTACAACGAAACTAGACAACAAATCTGAGAAACCATAGTGGCATAACTATCTGTTAACTGTTGAAATGTAAAAATCAATCCAACATTATGTCCGTGGTTCTGGAGAAATTTCTGGGAATACTTCCCTTCTTTAAAGCTATTGAAATTTGAAACGAATCAACATATTCTCCATTTACATAAATACCAATACAATGTATAAGGATGAGAGAGAGAGAGAGAGAGAGATCAGTGATTGGAAATCGCACACACATACTATATGTATATCAAATATCGCATAAAACAGGCAAATTGACATTTTTAGATAGCTTCTATTGGAATGTAAATTGAAGAATGGCAAATAAATAGGTTGCTTTTTAAAATAACGATTTCTCCTTAAGGAACTACAGCAATTGTGTTCTTTACTATACTTAGAAGTATACAGTGAAAACTCCCTGCATGGACACCTCTTTTATCCGGACACTCTCTGCGGCGGACACTTTTTCTAAAACATTCGATCGGTGTATAAAGTATTTAAGTATCTCCTTAAGCGGACACTCCACCTGGGCGAACAAAAATTGGCCGACCCTAAGTGTCCGTCCAAGAGAGTTTTCACTGTATTATGTGTCTTTAATCGATTTTAGGAAGAGCATTTTTATTATTCAAATAAATGTGTACATACTTCAAATTTAATGTAAGCATCGTAATCAGCAAAAGAATATTTATTTTACAATTTCTTCCAGCTTTTATTATGCAATCAATTCTATTTCTCATCGTTGGATTTCAAAATTATACCAAGTTTAACAAAAATGCAAACCTGGCTAATTAATGAACTATAATTTATAGATCCATTTTCGATTTGGAACCGAAAGTGGACGGAAGACAGTGCTGCATAGTGTAATTGAAAGTGAAACGACCAGCGACGACATGAAAAGCCGTTGCCAGCATCGAGAGCAGACACCCACATGCGGCTTGCTTTAAATATGTGTTAATTAGGGTCTTAAAGTGGTGGCAGGTAGCAAAGATAGCACCAAGCACTCTTGCTGCGGCTAATTGAAAGAAAGTGCAAGTGGGTCAGCCTTTTGTTCGGTCCAAACTGGTTTCACAGATTTTTAAATACAAGTAGATACCTGGCTTAAGTGTTTAAGCTGCCACATATTGGGGTAGGTTTGGATGCAAGTCTCTTTTCGACATAAAGCTGAAAGCTGGCAGGGAATACAGATGGAAAGATTGGATGAGAAGAGCGAACAAGATGATCGTTAAAGATTAAGGTCTTTACATAGTTTTTATTCCAATTATACAAGAAGATGTTGTTTTTCTAAACATTTGCTATGCTTTTTCCCAGATTGTCGTACACATTTTCATAAAATCTAAACGAAGCTATCAGAATTACTTGTATTTATAAGCATTATACTTGTAGATATCGGTTTGAGAACAGAGCTAATAGAGCTGTGGAATTCGAACGGTCCCTGCGTTAATCTCTCCAACTTCTGACCGAGGTCCTTAGAAGGATTCAGAAAAAGCTTAACTTAATATTTTTGAATCTCTTAGTCTTCTCTCTCTAAGGGTACTCCCAAAATGAAATAAAATAAAATAATATAATATTTAAATATAACTTTAGACTTAAAGCCACGCCTGCAAATTTCTGCTACTCTTTAGAAGCGCTGCTTAATTGGATGTGCTCCGTGCTGTCGGGCGCCACACATGGCGCAGATGATAAACAAATAAGACACAAAAAAAAAAAACTACATGACGGCAAGTTTGTCGCCCATTTTGTAAAATAAATAAAACCCATACAATGGCGTTGGGCAGCTGGAGCGAAGGGTGTGGAGGTACCGCGACAGTCAGGCGCGCAGACAAACGCTTAATGCTAATATTATTTTCATCCTTAAGAGGAGCGCTGCCGCATTCGTCCAGCTGTGGACCAGCGTCCGGACAACAAACATGTGACTTATTTGCGCAAGCCATAAAAAATTTAACTTTATTTCGCCATTTTTAATTTCCTACTCCGCGGCGTGCATTTGGCGTAAACAGTCAACGTTGGACAATAACTACAAAACGGGCCACGGACCACGGACCACGGGCCATGAGCCGCAGGCATGAACGTAACGGAGAGAAGTCCAACCGAGAGGACACCAGCGAAAAAGCTACAGCTACCCACATACACTATATACTCGTCCATACATACATATATACACACATTTTTTTGTTTGGCCGGCGAACGCGGAAAACAAACAGCAAATAATTCAAAGTGGATACAACTAAGGCAAGTCAAAGCTAATATACGAAAATGTAATAAAAATTAAAAAGAAATAAAAACGAATTAAAATGAATTTGAAGGCAGCATGTGTAAGTCCTGTGTCCAGAACTCGTATGTGTGTGTTGGTGTCTTTGTTACGAATGTGCTGAGGCGCTTCAAGTTTCATTTTTTCTGGAATTCTTATCCAATTCTTGCAGGTGGGTGACAGCGCTAGATGAGTGATATTTGTAACTAATTGTTTGCCCCGCTGAGCGTGTCCATACATATGTCAGGAAACTCCTTTAGTTCTTAAGCTACACTGTGCTTATATCGTCCTACCTCATGGCCCTGCTATATGCCTGTGTTCCTCTTAAAAAAGTGAGTTATTCTTAATCAAATGAGGATCAGCTAAGGTTCTGGATCGTTAAAAGCGATTATTATGTGATTGCATATTGCAGAATCGAGAGCTAAAGACTCACACACGATGTCGATAAGAATAATTTGCAATCTCATTTTAATTAAATATCCCTCAATACAGTGCTTTCAAACATAATTGAAGTATATAGTATATATATATTCTTGACATGAAAAGTACAAATGTTATATCCCACAAAATATTTATTTCCCTCTCTGCAATTTAACACTCTGACAGAATTTGTCAGCTATTTCTGAATCATAAATTGCAATGCATTATAGGAACCTTGATCTTAGTTGACTGACCATCATAAATTTTTAAACAGGTTGGATAATTTTAGAAGTATATCGAAAATTTGAAAATTCCCTACGAACCACTTGAACTTTACCAAGAATTCCTTTCATTACATAAATTAATGATTTTAACTTATATTATTTGTTTCATAAATCCATTTCATTCAGTATATCATATTTGAGGCGTTTTCCTTATTTTTTATAGGAGATAGATAGATAGAATATCAAGCAAGTTTTTTTTCTTGTTCAATAAATTCTTCATTTTATAGGACATTTAATTGTTAGTATTAATCTCTTTACACAAATTGTTCAGTTAACCAAAAGCAAATGGCTTTCAGCCGCATTCTTAGGGCCAGGAAGCTGAAGTTAAACATGATTGTCAACCATTTACTAATGGCCGATTAATTGGTCATATCTAGTCATATCTAATCAATAACTATACTAAATGTGAAACAGTTGTATTGCTGCATCATTGAATACGGGCTTATTTGAAAAATGTGATTTGTTATTAATGAACAAAGGTAGTTCGACCAGAACTAATAACAGGAACTGATAATCACAACAAATAGCTCACAATGTTAATAGTAAATGCATCGCTTCCAACCCAGCTAAAATTATATAAGCCACGAATCGGCGGATAAAACTGAAACTTTCTTGTTCATCATGTGCAGAGCGCTTCACACTTTTGGATTATCTTTGTTGGTTCTACTACTTCAGCATCGGGAAAATGTAATCGGAAGAACACGCAATATTTAAATGCGATATTAATTTAATATTTGTTTATATGTGCAGCATGGAGCCTTCTACAAATGGACCAATACTGTGTGCGAGTCGTACAACGAGTCCTGGGTCAGGATCGAGTATTGTCGACTGAAGGCTGTCAGTCGGTATGTGGTCCATTTCAATTTAAACGTGACCTTCCTGCATCCCGCGAACGACATAAGCATACGGTTTCAAATCCTGAAGAAAGCAAATGGCTACAAACCATGGATAATAGACTACACAGTAGATGCTTGCGATTTGGTGATGAAGCACAACCATCCCTACCTAAATTTGTTTCTTAAGCACATCAGGGAATTCTCTACGATAAATCATACTTGTCCATACGTGGTATGTAAATGGATTGATCCTTCAAGTACGCCATCTGTTCGATATTTGTACTTATACGAGTTATTTTTGCATTATAGGGCACACAACTGGTCCAGAACTTTTACGTAAACCCCGAAAAAATTACACTTCTCCTGCCACCTGGTGAATACGCTTTTATTCTTACGTGGAGTTTTAAAAAGAGAAAACAATTTATTACGAAACTCTATGCTTTATATACGGAAAGACTGTAAGAAAATGAGGTGTTTATCGGACAAGATCGATTCTATCTTCTTCAATCTTCATAAAATTATTGAGTATAAGCACCTACATATATATATATATATAATTTGGTTGACTGATTTCAATGAAACTTCATACCTGCTGAGTCATTGTAAGAAACCTTTAACCGTATTGTGATCTATTAATGAACATACTTGTAAATGTTTTAGGTGTTTTGGGATCCTTCCTACTTTTCTTAGAGGGGTATAGCAGCAACCTGAGCGAGTTGTATAAACGAACTAGGCCGGTCGTAAAATACAAATCTGTCCGCTTATGAAGCAAAAATATGTTGAAAAAGAACAAATTGTCCGAATTTTGAACAGTTTTGACGAATTATCTGAACTCGCGTGGCCTGGGAACTAATTCTGCGGGTCTACATGCCACGTTTGGCAGAGGCCACACCTTTATTAAGTCGCCTTGTCATGCCGATCCAATAAATAGTATATATGTATATACATATTTGTAATTCATGGTTTCTCTCTCCTTCGGTTACAATTTCAAAATAGTTTTATCCGCATGCACTGCTTTGCGAACTGCTTGTAAAATGTGAACATAGTTGCAATGCACCAACGGCAGATGACGCAAGTGAACCCTCGGTGCGTTAGCCGTCTACACTGCTTGCCGAATTGTTACTTCGTTTTTATACCATAATGCATTTAAAATTTCATCATGCGCCACCTAGTAGTGTCAATGTCTAATTTCAACTGCTTGTACAATTTATTCAACTGCTTCACTGCTTCTCAAACTGTATACCAAACAGACAACTTCAAATAATTATATTTAAAGTTTTCATAAATAAATCAGTTTATAAGGCAGTTGGCAACGGTTGTTCCTTCAATTAACAGAAAAAATTGTTTGTCCCCGCTAATAAGCATATCATTGATAAACATTTAAAATAAAGTTGAAAAAGTGTAAGCTGATTACCTTTCTTTCTATATTTTATCTATAAAAATAAGAAGCTATAACGGTAATCTAAAAATAAAGGTTTGTTTCTTAATACATATGTATGTGTTTTGTTTCAGAAATGTTTAAGACCTTTTTAAAAAATAAACTTCAATTTAAATATTTTATATATACATAAGTACTCTATATGTTTTATATTTATTGTTTAAGACCATTAATTTTTAGGTGTTTTATTTTTTTGACTATCCTCGTCAATTAACCAGCAACTTCCGGAGCCCCCCCTACAGCGGTCAAACAATAGCCACAATTAAATAATAATAGATTGTTTTGGTCACAGACTGAAAATTCCTACAACTGACCCGCAGGAAGTGCAAAAATGTTGAGGTCTTCAGGAAGGAAGTGATGCGCAACAGTTGCATGAAGTGCGGGCACTTCAAGTTAATAAAAGGAAACTGAAGAAAACGCACAAAGAAACGGAAAGGTCAGCCAATGGAACGCAACGCAAGTACATGTCCTGCCTGCCTGCGTGCGGTCCTTTCTCACAGGCATGCACATATACAGCATGTCCAGCACAGGTGAGTGTGTATTATTATGCGTGTGATTTCAAGCAAATCAAAATTTTGCTGTTGGCCCCCTTTGATGCCCACCGCCAGGCCGAATTAATGGACTCGCGACCATCTATCATCTTGCTGCATCTTCTGTGTTGCGCCGAAGGATAAATCAGGACTCGCATGGCAACCCTGACTACCTGTCGCCAGCCACCACTTAGCGCGCCTCGCCGTCTTGTGAGAAACGCGCTCCATAAGTGTGCGCGTATCGAATTACCATTTCATTGCACTCCACACTCTATACTCTTCGCAAGGGTATTTGGGTTTATTCCATCAAAGCGCGAACAATCACACAGTAGGAGAGGCGAAGGAAAATTTCACAAGGATGAGTATCTAGAAGCATTGATAAGCCAAAGCTTTGCAACAATTGTAGCAAAGAAATTGAAAAAAACCCGAAATAAAACTATATTAAATGTAAGAGAAAGGAATTTGCGAAATTCTAGAAAAGTTCCCGACTTAAGGTAAAAAGGGAAGTGAAAATTTAAGTTGCTTAGGACTTCAAGGAGCTCACAATATATATATATATATATACCCGCCTATTGGATCTAGTAGTAAGGGAAGACATGTGCTGAACATTGCATCTTGACAGACAATTTGCCCGAGATGGGTTCCGCGATGCTTCTTAACAATAAAACCGACTTTTCATCGATTCAAAACGATGGATGAATCATGGGTCCATCACTTCACGCCAGATACGCGGGAAGAGTCAAAACTAAACTAAATTCATATTAAGTAGAAAATATTTTATGCAAAGTACATTCATTTTTTCACTGTTTCTTTTACTTTTCTTTGATAAATGAAAATATTTCCTTAAATCATGACCACTTTTTCTATTAAATGGAAATTCAGCTTGTTATTTTTTAACTAAATTTGAGGAGCTCCTGTTTATGCAAAAATACTTTCAGCTACACTCTTACTTTTTATTAGTTGTATAATTTCAAAATTTCTTTTCGTTTTAGTTAAAAATAACTTGTCATTTCATAAAATATGCAGAAAAGTTGCAGAGTATTTCAAAGGCGAGCAGGCCTCGCTCTTGAGTGTTTTCAAGGTTTCCTTACTACGCCTTGGCCATTGCATTCGTTTTTTCTCAGGCAGCGAGGGCAAGTATCCTTGCTGGGAGACTCTTTTTTAATTGTGTGGCTAATGGTCTGGGGCCAGTCGCGGAATGTAAATGAACACTCGCTCTTCTCACAATCGAATTTCGAGTAAAAGGAAACCACTTCACATAATTTATTAGTCGCATGACATGCCTGGTCCTAGTTTAAAATGATTTTAGTGCCTTCTTATGTTATGCTAAATAATAGCCTTACATAAGTATCTGGGACCACCCACTACAGGAATATGCATCCAGTCGATCACTCTTGCCCAACTCTAATCCTGACTGATCCTCGGCTAAATACCTGTTAACCTCTCTGTGTACACAAACATTGCAAAACAAAGAGAAGCCCAGATCTTAAGAAGTGTATCTTCTCCTGCCCTCTGCCGCAACAAACGAGATTCTTCTCGACAGAACACTTGCTGCTCCGACGACCCTAACGATGCTATCAGCGCGAAGGTGGGCCCACATTAAATTGGGCATTGGCTTGGTCGGGACACAAAGGCTCTGCGCCTACGTTCCCACAGATGTGCGTGTGAATGTGTGTATGTGTGTGTGTGTATGTATTGCGGTCCATATTTTGCAATTTAGATTTCCACACTTTGTCTGAGCGATGAGAACAAACAGGACCTCCATCCCCTTTGCATGTGCCCAGTTCCGCACACCGGAAGGAAGTGCACAAACGGTTTTGTTTCAAACCATTTTATTGGAAAAAGGGATTCCAGAGGGCATGCTGAAGGTGTGCTAAATGTCGCAAATACTTTAACGAGTCAACAGAATGAGAGTTCAAGGGGGAAGACTGCTTCGTAGTTCTGAGAATGCGTCGAACCTGTTTAAGAGTGTGAACGACAATCGACTAACGGAATAGGATAGATAGAAAATAGATAGAAAATTAAGCGTTTGATACACTCGTACTACAAGTATATAAGTATGATACTAAAATACAAGGAACAAGAAAGTTCGGTTAGATCTTGGGATAGAACGGTTCCCAGATAGATTTTTTGCTTGCAGTCGAACAAAAGATGAAGTGATCTGTAAATCCGACAAGTTCATCATTTAAAGAGCATTATCTACATGAAAATTTATATATGATGCTTTGATTACAAAATATTAAGTCTATTTAATGTAGAAAACCAAACCTATTTGTTTGGACGAAATATGCCATTGAATTAAATGTCTTTACGTCGTCGCTTAGGTTCAGAAACTAAAACATTATGATTTTTAAAACATTTCTTTATTAATACATATAAACATATATATAACATATAATACATGCATAAATATGAACTGTGAGTCTAACTAACTGACAGAAGGGGATACTCCCTAGGTCCTATATATGTACCTAGGTTCCACATACTTAATAACAATCCCCTAAGAAAGGTGTAAAAAATTATTTACATGTCTTTAAAAACAAAATTATGCCTAATCAAATAGAATAAAACTGTTCATTTCTTTTCCAGAAAAAGATCAGATCAGCAGTACATATCAGCTGAATCTGGGATTGGAACCAAAGAATTATTAAGTCCTTTATTTTGAATAACAACTTGCAACCATAAAAAGGCTTAGTTCTTGTACTTTCCATAGCAATTCGAGGGAGCTTTAATTCGACAAAGTACCTAATGATATTAAAAATATTTAAGAAGCCAATTAGAAATTGCAGGACATCTCTCTCTATCTATATATCTCTTTCTGAAGGACCAGGCCGCAACGCTATGTTGTTCGTATTTTACATTTTTTAGGTAAAGTTCTCTTCTCGTTAGGTTTCTCACATCAGACATTAAGCATTACTTTGCACAGTCTGTTAATTCCTTCCTTCTGAACACTTTCCCAGGCGCCGTTTGTCAAATTCCCATACAAATTTGACTTTGCAATTTTCGTTATTTCTTCTACAATATCTGTATGGTATAGTCTACCTGTTATCCCAGTTGCTGACGATTCTCACGATCAAACGGTAACACTCCAACGCACACAAAAGGACATCCAACCCCCGAAACAGGTTATTTTTTAAACAAACCAACGAAGCCATCGACGAGGACCATCCCGGCGACACGTCTGAAGTAGGCGCTTCGTTTTCATTTCGTTTTATTGATTCAGTTCGTTGTTGATCATAATAAATGATTAATGTGTGTGCGTGTGTGTGTGCCAGATCCTTGCTTATCCTTACCCAGCGTTTTTTCGTCTCCAATTGTGGAATTTGAAATTCCGTGTGAACACTTGTTACTCGATCTGTGGCATTTTTGGTGGGCTGGGAAAATTAGTTTAGTGTTTGTTATCCTTTTCTTCAATTCTGTTTTATAGCTGCGACTGTATGGTTGTTAGTTTTGGGCATTTATAGAATTTATAACAGCTATTTGTAGATAGAGCCTCGATGTGTTTTGATAGTTAATTGAATGTGCGATCTTCAATGAGAATGAAATACAATGCTCCTTTAGGACACAAAGCGCATTAAGCAGTTCCGCGAACCGCAGATTTCTGCACAAACTTCTTGGAATCTCAGACTGCCTTCGAATAGTTCCAGCCAACTTCGAAAGTAAAAAACAAACTCTTCTTATATAATATTACCTCATACCCGAGCATACCTGAATTATTATACGCAAGGAACGAAACCTTTTTCAAAAACTCTTACCAGGAATCAAGAGTGATTTTTTCCGGAGCGTACTACTTTATTCTGTTACTTGTATTTCTCTTTTGCGCAAAAGTAAGCACTTCTTTTAGTTAGCAGCACTTTTTGCGCAAAATTAAACATACAAAAAAATGCATCACAATTGTTGACCTCTTTCCGGGAATTGGCAACTAACCTTACCCGATTAGCCCTTCTGCGGCCCAAACACGCATACTCGGACACATACTCGTACAACCCGCTAATCGTTACGCTAATGGCCCGAAAGTTGCAAGGCTACGTTGCATTAGCCCTGCCACCCGCCGATTTTATTGTAACCAAAAGAAATAATCACCCATTGGTCATATTGTTCAATGCAAATGCGTTTACGAGTCGCTCGTAAAGTTATCCTTTCTTGCATCGTGGCCTTTCGCTCTTAAGCGAGTTGCTGTTAACTTTGCGCATCCTTTTAGCACAGCCCTTCCCCGGGCCATTCCATCAGTCCCAAGCGCTGCAGTTAGGCCAAACATAGCCTTGGGCCGCAGCACCTAAAGTGCTATAAACACATTTACCCATGCATCAAGGCTATGTATATTTGACTTGGCCGGCAATTTAGCTGGAAGCGCTCAAAGGACATTCATGAACGAGCACGCATTGATGGTTGGTTCAAGGCCTACACAAACTAGAACACTGGAACTCACTTGAAAAACGATCAATTCGAATATACGGATTGCACTTGGCCGAAAAACTATGCTCACCACCTGAGATATCACCTACATATGTACATATCTTTGCATGCTGATAATTAAAGCTTACAAATGACGCCCTGGTAGCCGTCACAGGGTGTCGTCACCAAGAAGAGCGACGACACAGCACAGCATGATTCAACTCTGTTAGCTAACAAATGTTCGCATCTTATAAAACTGTTATAAGTGCAAGGAAGCCACAACAAAAGATACGAAACAGTACCGCAAATCAATTTAATTTAATTCTCTTTATTTGTTTCTCTTCTTTTTTTGGTAAGGCGACATGTTGTCTGCCCAACTGTGACGATATTGAAGAAAGAGAAAGCATGCGCTAACCAAAATGTATAAGCATGTCGAACGATTATGCACATCGTATGTAATATGTTTACATACATACATGTATACATACACGCATACATACATACATAAGGCACGACATAAAATCGTAATTTAATGTTGTTTTTAAAAAATATAAAGAAGTGCGTACTTACACATATTTATTTATTTCATTTGAATTCAGATCCTTTTATTCCAAAATCAATATTAAACTGCGAAGCACTTACACAATCACATGAAAAAAAAACCAAAACAAAAAGCAGTGGATTTAAAATCATCCACACGCACACTTAATACGCATATATGTACATACATATGTATGTACATATGTACACACAACGCACACACATACATACATACACACGTGTAGATCGCGCAACACCCCGCGTGAAAAATATTAAAATTACGCACTATTTAACACTTCCCTTTCACCGTTTTGATTTGCATTTATACACACAATTAAATACAAACAAGTTGTGCATCATTTTACTTATATTTAGTGTTTAATTTAATTCTTTTGCAATAATTCTTGGCAATGGCAACGAAAACGACGCAACCCGCTCATTCTGCCGCGCAAAACTAAGCCCAGACCCTTAGCGGCCAGCTGTTCTCTCTTAAAGAATGCAAAAGCAAAAGCAAAGAACCAAAAATCATAGCTGTAATTCAGCCTTTGCAAGTGGCACATTGTTAAGAGCGCAGCGAGGATCATAGCAAAGGGAATTGAATGCGCGTTGCCTCTTATATTAAAATTAGCAAATTATTAAATTAATAGTTATGTTTATTTTAATAAATCATTTAATTACATTTAAGACAGTTTGCATGACTATTCAATTAATTGCGGTTCATTAAATTAAGAGTAACATTTATTTACTTTTTTTCATCAATTTTACCTACTAATAATAATTCATTTAATGTATTAAGCACATACTTAATTATTTTTATATGGATACAAATTTCTTATTTATGGTCATTTTTCCTTTTACTTATTTAATCAAGTATGTAAATAAATATAATGTAAGCCCCTATTGGTGCCCCATTTACAACCATGTTCATTAACTGTTTGCTTTGCTTCGTCTTTTTTATCTCTTCCGTCACTCTCATCTTAACTGAGAGCAACACTTACGAGAGAGTTTAATAAGGAAGATAGATTTGGCTTGAACTGTTTACTGTGAGACGCATTACGTGTCTGTTAGCTGCGCAAAAACAATGATTAATGTTTTAGTTCTTAATTTAAATAGTACTTTAGTATATGGAGAATAATGGAATACTAAAGTCTATATTAAAATCAGTATCTTGGCTATATGTGTGTCTATGCGCTTGTATGTATGCAGTACAGCTTTGAGCAGCAACACCAGCTTCGGGTAGAGTATGGGCAGAGTTTACATTTATGGCCATAGCTTTGTTACCAATATGGTAACTTAAAAAGATGGCAGACAAACACTTAATTACATCCATTAAGTGTTGTCGAACTTGAGTAAAAACTCCAAGAATTAATTTTTCAAAAACAATTTAAGTCGCCACCACAATCACCATCTTTAGGAACTGCTAAAGCGTCGGATCCTTTTTTATAATAATGTTACTTCGAAGCAAATGCCAAATACGCCAGCAAGTGTCCTTCGCAGTCAAAGTGGTAGCCGTATCCTTGGCTGTATGACTGCTAAGAGACATCGATTTATCCCGAGGCTTTCGTAGAAGATACCCACAAAACCTACCACATTACAAAAACTCACAACATTGATTCGACATTGATAGAAAATTCCAACCCGAGATTGGAGAGCTCGGATTTTGGTAGAACAATGTAAAGCTTCTGACTGCCATTAACGTGGAAATGGCCAGAGTGATCTTTGTCTCTGCCATCATCAAGTTGACACACGACCTCCCCGCGGTGCTCTCTGGGTAGCTTTCCGGCTCCATCCGGAGTTGGTAAGTGAGCAAATGTGTGCAGCGCTTTTGTGCGTAGGGCTTGGGACCCACCACATGAAAATTTTTTACTCCCAGTGAAGGACATAACAACAGCCTCGGATAAGGAACACCCAAAAGTTGACGACCCTAGCAAACGTTTAAAGGACCACGATTTAAGGATATGCACCTGGAATGTCCGGACCCTTAACAGAGGAGGTGCTACTATCCAATTGGCGGATGCTCTCAATAAAGTAAGAGCTGACATCACCGCCATCCAGGAAATGCGATGGACAGGTCAGGGTTGCTCCCAAAGAGCAGCCTTTGACATCTACTACAGCTGCCATGCAGAAAGACGCGAATTTGGATGCGGTTTTGCGGTCAGCAAGAGATTGCGTAACTGTGTCTCTAGGTTCACACCTGTGAACGAACGGCTGGCAACCATCCGTGTCAAGGCGAGATTTTTCAACATAAGCCTGATTTGCGTCCACGCTCCGACGGAGGACAAAGACGAGATTACCAAGGACGAGTTCTATGCGAGACTGGAGACAGTCTATGACCGCTGCCCCTCTCATGACATTAAAATTGTTCTTGGCGATTTTAATGCCAAGGTTGGAAGAGAGCGCGTCTTTGCCCCGACAGTCGGACAATTCAGCCTCCACGAGACAACATCCAACAATGGACTGAGGCTAATTGACTTCGCCGCAGCACGAAACATGGTGGTGAGTAGCACCAGATTTGAACACCTTGATATCCACAAAGCTACCTGGCAGTCACCCGATCGAATGACAAAAAATCAAATAGACCATGTTGTGATAGATGGAAGGCATGCATCCAGTGTGCTGGACGTGCGTACGTTCCGTGGTGTGAATATTGATTCGGACCACCAACTTGTTGCAGCCAAGGTTCGCATGCGATTATGCATGGCGAAAAATGTACGCCCCAACACGCAGCGAAAACTAGACGTCGGAAAGCTGCTAGCACAACAGACTGCCGAAGCTTACTCCGCTCAACTCTCTGAGCTGCTTTCTCAACCGTTCTCGGAAACCGATACTGGTAGCGGACTTTGGGCACATATTTCTCGCTCACTGCACACAGCCGCAGAAGATGTCATTGGTTTCCAACAGCCGCTACCGAGAAACCAATGGTACGACGAGGAGTGCCGCGAAGCCACTGCAGCGAAGAATGCCGCGTACAAAAGAACCCTGCAGACGGCGACAACGCGCGCTGTGCATGATGTATATCGGGAGAAGAAGAGGGAGGAGAGGCGGCTTTTTAGACGCAAGAAGAGAGAGCAAGAAAAGCGAGAGCGAGAGGAGATGGAGCTTTGTAGAGACAGGAACGACGCTAGGAAATTTTTCCAGAAGGTGAAGCGTCTAACACAAGGTTTTAAGCCCGCAGCGTCAGCCTGTAAGAACTCGGAAGGAAATCTGGTGGTGGACGGGCAAGCGGCACTGAGACTGTGGAGGGAACATTTCTCCAATCTTCTATCAGGCGAAGATGTTAACAATTCCGCCAGCGGAGATGACCCCACAGAACCGATCGCCGACGATGGTATTGAAGTACCGTCACCTAGCCATGACGAAGTCGAAACAGCCATCCAGCGGCTCAAAAACAACAAATCTGCGGGAGCAGATGGGCTGCCTGCGGAGCTGTTTAAGGCAGGCGGCGATGAGTTGGTAGGGTGCATGCACCAGCTCATTTGCAAAATATGGCTAACTGAAAGCATGCCTGATGATTGGAATCTCGGTGTCCTATGTCCCGTCTTAAAAAAAGGTGATCCCACGGTCTGCACCAACTATCGTGGAATCAGCCTTCTTTCCGTCGCATATAAGGTCATATCAAGCGTAGTGTGTGATAAGCTAAAGCCATTTGCGATAGCACTGATTGGGCCTTATCAGTGCGGCTTTATGCCTGGTAAATCCACCACTGACCAGATATTCACGCTACGCCAAATCCTGGAGAAAACTCATGAGTTTCAAATCGATACCCACCATCTTTTCGTCGATTATAAAGCAGCATTCGATAGCCCGAGGAGGGAACGTGTATATGCCGCACTGTCTGAGTTCGGTATCCCTGCAAAGCTAGTGCGACTTTGCAGAATGACGTTGAGCAACACTCGTAGCTCCGTCAAGGTAGGAAAGGACCTCTCCGAACCCTTTGATACCGTTCGAGGTTTCAGGCAAGGCGATGCCCTCTCGTGCTATCTCTTCAACTTCCTGCTGGAGAGTGTGGTGCGCAAAGCTGGTGTACACCGAGGCGGAACGATCTTTTTTAAAAGCGTTCAGCTTCTTGCGTACGCTGATGATATAGACATTATCAGCCGTACCAGGAGAGGCGTCACCGGAGCATTTGCGGCTATTGAGAAGGAAGCTGCAAAAGTGGGTTTGGTGATAAATGAGAGCAAAACTAAGTATATGTTTTCCTCTAGCAGGGACACGCGGCAACCAGACTCCCAGATCGCGGTGGAAAACTATACTTTCGAAATGGTGAAAGATTTTATGTATCTTGGCACCACCGTCACAGCAACCAACGATGTCAGCCTAGAAATCAAATGGAGATTAACTCTAGCCAATCGATGCTACTTCAGCCTCAGTAGGCAATTGAGTAGCAGAGACCTTTCTCGAAAAACCAAGCTAACGCTCTACAAGACGCTCATCCTCCCCGTGCTGCTTTATGGTGCAGAAGCATGGGTGATATCGCAGACTGATGCAGCAGCTCTTGCAGTGTTTGAGAGAAAGATGCTTCGGAAGATCTTCGGTCCCATACGCGTTGGCGACGACTACCGCATACGATGGAACAGCGAACTGTACGAGCTCTACGCTGACATTGACATAGTCAAGCGAATAAACATGCAGCGGCTAAGCTGGCTAGGTCATGTCGTGCGTATGGAAGAAGACGCTCCAGCGAAAAAAGTTCTCGATGCGGATGTTGGGGGGAGACGACGACGGGGGAGGCCTTGCCTACGTTGGAAGGACCAGGTAGAGAACGCACTTACTACCTGCGGAGTGACCAACTGGAAGCGACGCGCGCGAAGCAGAGGCGCGTGGAGAGCTGTGTTACGTCAGGTCATAGCCCGATAACGGGTTTGAAGACCAGTCAAGAAGAAGAAGAGATTGTGACCAACTATGTATTTCATATTCTTGCGATCGTAAGATCCCATAAAGTGTCTGATCGCACTCCGATAAAATACAACAACTTTAGCTTCTTCTTGCGTTTTAAAAACTAATTGCAAATAGTTGATAGGAAACGACGAATGACGAACTGCCCCTACACCCCTCCCAGCACTCACACGCTTCTGCCACATTCCAGATAGATGCGCCGCAATCGATGCCCTACTGCGCCGAGATTTCTCTTCTCCTTTTTGTCTAGTATATAGTTAAGTAAAAATCTGCTCTAATGGCAAATGACGGGCGCATGGAGCGCATAAAACAAAATGGCTGAAGCGTGGCCAGCAGGGCGAACAAAAACTTTCACACGCGTTGCGCACACATGGCCAAGGCGTACTTAATCTTTTTTTATGTTTTGGGGTGTCTCTGCAATGCCTTCAAGAATAAAATCTTTCACGCAAAAACAACAGCTGCGCAAAGGAATGATTCGAACCCCTAAGCAACCCAACCCAACCCAACACAACTCAACCCAAGCCGACCCGACCCGATCCGACCCTCCCAAAAAAGCATCGTACGTGCGATAGCAAAGGTCGTTGCGCTTCAGCTACAATGGTCTGGCTGGCTGGCCAAGAGTAACCCAAGAACTACTTACAACCCTCTGTTGTGCATTTGGCAAAGATTTTTCTAAATCTTGCGACATGCCAACGACACCAACAATGAGCAAGGCAAAGGGGTGGTTAGGACTGCGCATGCGCAACAAACTTTGGCTCGTTCTTTTTGCGCAGCAAGGCGACTTTTTTTCTACCTCCACTCGTAGGTACATCACTTTCATTTGCATGGTTCCACACTGCCTTGGTTGGCTGATCAGCAGGGGTATAGCTAGAGGAGTTTGCTGGCTCCGGTTTGGTGTTGCGTGTGTCGTTTGCGAGTTGGCGCACACCTGGCCACACGTTTGTTCGCCACCGCTGCGTTCCTTTTGTGGCTTGGCCGTCTTTGCTTTCGTTGCGCCTCACTGATATGGTAAATTAATGATTTATTCATGTACATACAAGTACGTGTAGATCGCTCATTTTTGGAGTGATACCCTGGTTTGTCACTCACCTTGAAAGTTTCTTGAGTTCCCTTTCGTGTTTGGAAATTCCTACAATATGTTCTCAAAGGACAACCAAGCAAATCACGAAGTCTAATGACATACTATAGTATACTGTTAAAATGTTTCTCCAGACATTTTAGAGCACAAAAGATGCATTTTTATGTGAATCATAATCGCTTTATGAGCAATACTA
The DNA here is from genome assembly GCF_003285725.1 of Scaptodrosophila lebanonensis. Taxonomy (NCBI): domain Eukaryota; kingdom Metazoa; phylum Arthropoda; class Insecta; order Diptera; family Drosophilidae; genus Scaptodrosophila; species Scaptodrosophila lebanonensis. The sequence goes on from NW_022060529.1 coordinate 1,797,105, forward strand.
AAAAGAAAGCCGGCCAAACAAACGCAACTGCTCAAAATATTGTTGATACAACAAGATCTTAGGCAGGCTTTTGGGCAGAAATATGGTAGGTAATGCGAAGGACCTTCCAGGAAAAGACGTTATGGTTTTATAGCTAGGACTATTCACAAACCGTGCTCGGCATATTCTCTCCGACTTTTTGAACCAAATAAAAACCTTATTAACGCGTCGCCTTGGCTACCCCCAAGCAGCATGCCTAATGTATTTATGAGTGGAAGAACTAGGGAGTGACTGCCTTCCGTCAAAGTCGAAGTCGCCTTCGTTGCCGCCATCGACACTTGCTGTGGTCGCTGGTTTTGGTCTGCATGCTGTGCGCCTGACCAAGAGCGCGAAAACCCCGAACCGATAATTGGCTGGCAACCATGAAAATGGTTAGCATACTCGCTGCTTTCTTCGGAAAAATGAACACGACATTTAAGTTGAGACATTTCACGCCTATCTATGCTAAAACCGACAGTTTGCGGATGAATTTTTGAAATTTAAATGTCAACTGGATAGAACTATCCAGATACTGCGACCTAAACTATGTAGAGACAATTACTTTTAAATACTCTTCAGTTCACTTCACCATATTTACAATCAAAATAAGATATTATTTTCCACATTGTCGTTCAGGTAGACAATTCAAGTTAAAAATTTCGCAACATTTCAAATTAAAGATAATCTTAATCTGAATCTGAATACGCATTAGGAATGCCTATAACTGGACTACGTTTTATGATTTATGGAAGAGTTGTATAAATTATCCCAAACAATCCACACTTCATCATTTTCTCTCAGACCGGTGTGATATTTTATGCTGTGGTTATTATAAACTAAGACAACCATAAGTAAAGCACGCAGTATGTTTCCATTGCCTGTAGAAGCTCAAGAAAATACAACTTCATAAAAAAACTCATAAATATAAAGTTTGCTTTCAAAATCGTTTTCATATGGGTATTATTGGCGGATAAGGTTACATGCCAATAATAAACTCAATTGTTTTCTATATTTATATGGACAAGTAGATCGGTTGTTCTCGTTCCGATGATCAAGGGTCGCCTTCTGCCTTCGGACTCAGATTGCCAACAAAAATTCCAGTCTTGGGCTTCAGGACTGACCGAACCAGGCCAATATCTAGTTTGAGACTTAAAGTAAAAAATACATCTAATAAATGTTCCAAGTAAGTTGTCTTTTTAAGATATAAGCTAAATTCCAGCAATCGCAAAAGGTCCTAACCTGAAGCTAGTGAGTTTTTCGATTATATTTACAAATCAATATAAGCTGCAGAAATACCAACAACATCGTTTTTTCCGTTAGCGAACCGCTTTAGCTATTGCCCAGATAAATACACAATTTGATATTTTTCATTCGATTCTTCAGCAGCTATGAAAATACAATAGGACGTGCAGCTGTGCCATTAAAAAATTAAAAGGAGGGAGACGAGAAGACTTTGGCGCGTGCCAGTCGCAAACACCGGGCCCGAACACAATGTAACGTACATTTCACAGGATCACTGATAATAATTACAAACAGGACAAGGCTGCACAACTGCCTGCCAGTCGGCGGGACAGTTGACGATGTGGCTCAATGTGCAGCTACCCCCGAGCTCAATGCAGCGATGAGGGTCCTGGTCCCGCTACCAGTCCCAGTTTTTCAGTCTATCTACGTACATATGTGCGTAAAAGGCGCGTGGCTCAATAATTTTCTGTTGTTGAATGTTAGATTTATACAATAAATACATTCAGATGCATGTGTGTAGAATGTGTTTGGCTGAAGCCTGACCACAAACTACAAAATTTCACACACACACACACACACACTTCCTTGACAACAACATCCGTTCTTTCAATTCAACTAAATTAAATCAATTTGATGTCACTAAACAATTCCATTTGTGGGGACCATCATAAGTCACAATAACCACAATCACATACTATACAGTATACAAAAAGTGTCAAATCAAAGCCCTGAAAAGCTGCCACCAGCAAACCTCAGCCCCCCCAAAACATTGTATGGCATGGCATAAAACTGTGACAAGTGCTTCCTCAGTGCACGGGGTCCGCAGTCGCCATTCAACAACAATTTGAACAGCAATTATGAGTCGTCGCATTTGAATAGACTGTCGACTGCAGCATGCATATACAAGTAGAATACAGTATGAATGGGGATGCATATGGTGTGCTCATCAAGAGCACCACTTCGAATAAGACCCATGAGGGGTGGCTTGCGCCAAGACATAGCAGCGGCACGGAACGGAACAGAGCAGAAAAGGCAAGCCTAACCTACTTTCAAGCTGATGCTGCGCCACTTTAGGAGCTGCCTCAACATGGCCAAGCCATTATCTCTCCACGTCCCCCGGCCCCCACTGCTCACCTCTATCTCCTTCACTTCCCCGCTCGTTGAGGGCCAATTACGTTTGTGACCCAAATTTTGTGGAGGCTAGTGTTTTGTGCATTGAACTGTCAATTTTTTCAGTGCTCTGATATCGCAAATGTGTCCATATGTATATAGTGGGTAAAAATCTGTTTCCAGGGTCAATCATTTCTTGTTTTTATTCATATATAGTATTGGCCAAAAAACCGCAAATCTGTATCGTGCACAACTGTTGCTCAATTATTCAAATTATGGCAAGTACTTGATTTTAAGCGTTTCGATTGCCGCATGACTGTCTGCTTTTGAATGGCTGATAACTTAAAGAATTGATCGGCTATTGTACTTGAAAACATATGTCAAGTGTTTTGACAGATTGTGAAATAAATACCAATAATCATATGTACATATCTATATTGCGAAAGAACAGCACGAGCGCAGTCCTAAGAAGGCAAGAAATGTGGCATGCAAAGGGTTTTTTTTTTTTGATGCAGATAAATTAAAAAAAGTTAAATATTTTTTGTAGATAATTCTTTAGTTTTCATTGTGAAAACGAATGTCTGTGAAGAATTTTATTTTGAGGGTACAATTCAACCCGCCTTTTCAATCTCGTAAATAGTGCGATCGAAGTTAACATTTAAGGCTACAACCGATGTGGCCTTGTCGGCATAGACCAACGACTTGCAGTTCCTTCATAGACATAATCTAATGCTTTTTGAACGTTTCTCAAATGGTAGACTTACGCTTTTGTAGACCCTCATAAGGCAATACACTATTATTATTTCAATTATTTGCAATGGAAGTCTTTAAACGCCTAAGAAATAAGAATACCATAGTTTCAGGAATCATGAAAAGTGTTCTGCTTATCAATTGTCAATTTTTTTTGAGCATCTGGAAAAGTTCATTATGGCTATTACAAAAGAACTTACTTTGTAGGTATTAAGGAATTTATGATATAAAATCAATTTTAAAGTATGATTTTATACATATATAATATTGTTTTAAACAGGTTTCATATCATATTATTAATAGTTTATATTGTTTTAGAATAACATATATACGAGTTTATAACAGACTTGACTCCGTTGAATAATTTGATGAATTTATCCCCAAATTATTTGCCCCTCTGACCAAGGGCGTAGCCAGCTTTTACCAAAGGGGGGGCCAAAAATTTAAAATTTTGATTAAATATTGCCCGATGCAATTAAAAAATAATTTATGCATATGATCAATGAAAAAACTTCAACAAATCCAACGCAGATTCATCTTAAGGCGAAATAATGCGTCATAATAATGAACGTGTGGTCGACTTTATATGGAAAAATTTTTTCTAGGGGGGCCCCCCCTGCCTACGCCCTTGCCTCTGACTATCAAAAATGTCATAATTTTTGAAAAAGTAGAGGATCTTAATTGTTAATCAATGAATAGACAAATAACAATTAAATTCCCACCATTCTCCATACCATGTGAAATACGTACACATGCGCAGTAACCAGCACAAATAAAACAAATCCCCGATACATCATCATTATGTTTTATCATCGGCGACGAGACGAACGGAGCTACCCGCATAAGAAGGATCTCCTCAGTTATCATATGGAGAACCAAAACTATAACACCCACACAAAAGAGTGCGGAGAGAGCAGCGCACACACCTGTTAATAGCTTCATTCCCAGGATGTCGCCGGCACAATGAAATCAACTGTAAATGCACAACAAAGGGATGGCGAACAAAATATTTGCGAGCGAACTGTAAACGGAGTACTCTCTGTCTATCTCTATCTGTCTCTTAAGCGGATGTTATGCACGCTTCGTGCGCATGCGAAGCGGAAATCAAAACAGGACGAACAAGAGAGTATCGAAGTGACATGGATTGTGTGAGACTGCGCGTAAATTACCGCTATGGGTCGGATCTATTATTTGCAAATACTGAGAGGAGAAAGGCAGGACAAAAGCGGAAGCAGAGCCTGTCACTTCCGTATTCAGCAAGGGAATGTCTGCATCTACATTTGTATGTATGTGCTTGCCAGGACCACATAGCTAAGCGCCTTCCCCAATAGATTGGCACTACAATAAATACAAACAAATAAAACACAAGCCCAAGGAATGTGTCAATTTTAACAAGTGTCCTATTTACTTGACCCACAACAAATTCACAGCACCGATCATTTACGATCTATTTATGTGTATGTATGTATGTATGTATATTTATCTTTACTGCACACGAGTATGTTCATAAATGTGTGTGTGTGTGTACATATACATATTTGTGCTTGCAGTTTATCAAAAGCAATTGTAGCAAAGTCTACTACCAGTTGTAAACAAGATGTTCGAACGCAATTCCCTCTGCTATCTCAAAAGTTTCCCACACAAGTATTTTATAAACTGACTGATAGGCCCGCACGATCTAATTTCTTTGTTTGTAAATAAACCAAATGAGAATATATGTATGAGCTATCATAAAATACACATCAATACTTAGGATGCCTATACCCATAAATACTTCTATGTATATGTATATAGAGGAAAAAAATGTACCCTCGCTAGAAGAAGTATGCTTACAAACCAGCAAGCACTATTTCTAAGGAAACTGAAATAGTTTCAGTTGGTCTGAGTTGCATATGCATAGTTCGCATATTTTTCAAACTGAGTGTACGAGTATGCTTGGCGCCCTTATCTACTGCTGACATTGACGTTGCCGTTACGAGACGCAAGCAGCGAAGACGACGAAGGCAACGTAATGAGGCATGAGACGAACAAACAAACAAACAAACCTATAAAAATCACTTCCCGTTGCGGCGGGAAAAAATGTCAAATGTCAGCCTGGGTGTCATTCCATTTTGGGGCTACGACAGTTGCAAGTCGAAGCCAAAGAAATTTGAAGCGGAAATTCAAATAAAAGTCGGGCTCTCGCCAGCGCAATTGAACACTGAGCTCATTTAAAGCGGCGATTGCGCGGCTGCGCAACAAAAACAAAACACAACAAAATCAATTGGCCAAGCCACTTGCGCCCGCTCTCTCACCATATTTGCGCTCAAAAAACGTCTCGTACTCTCCCACTCTGCTCACGTAACTATGCACATACATACATGAGTATGTATGTCAACAGCGGTGACCATTTGAAGATTGCAGTCATGTCTGTGTGGGTGAGAGCGTCCACTCTTGCGCTCTCCACAATATTCGTGTATGCATGTGTATGGGTGTTAGAAGAATGGCCAACATTTGTTTTTAATGTAAGAGCTACATATGTACATACGTATGTACGTTTCGAGTGATTTGACGTGCAAGAATGTAGCGCAAACAAAACAAACACTACAGGGTGTCTGTTAACAGGGCAAGCTTAAACCGCCATCTGTGATGCATGTGGTGTGGTACAGAGTTATTAATAAGCATCAAGATATTATTAATATTTGTATTATTTGTATGTGAGTCAGCTGCTCTTAAAACAAGCAAGCTTTTTACACTTATTAAAATTAGATTTGCATCAAATTAATCTATTATAAATCAAAATCAGTTGCAGGAATACCCCCATTGGGTCTTAACAGTGGATCCCATATGTTATGCATGTGACATTACAGGGTGCCTTGTAGATGAAGTTCCTGCGCGTATCAATTGACGATGTCAAGGCAATCAAAATGTTGTTGATTTTGTGCATTAACAACGCTAGCATTTAAGCTGATAAGCTTGGTAAAGTAAACTCAAGAGTCGCGTACTCTCATTTCAACCAATACATGCCATACTGTATGCATACATACACATACATATGGATGTTCTATATAGTATATGTACACATACATACATATGTATGTATGTAAGTGCTTGTGTATTTGAGTCATCGTCCTAAAAACAACACATCACTATAAAACTTCACTGCTGCTTTGTGGCGTTCATTGATCGCTACGCGTCGGCCGTACCAACAACAATTGCGGCTTCGGTTAAGTGCTGCGTCAACATTGTTGACTTACATACATACACATGCACACACACATACTCCGCATCGCCCCCACACCTCTAGCGCTTTTGCCAAACGACGCTCTTGCTCCATATGAATGTGCACACACATACACATGTACATACTCGTACATATGTTTGCTATGTATGTATGTATGTATGGACATGTGTCTGTCTTTCACTGCTGAGTTTTCTTTTTACGCTTTTACGGCATTAATTGAGTGCCTTTCAATTGGGTTATGGATTAATTTTTATGCATAAATTAAATACCCATGGCTGTCTGTGCCGGCCATTTAGAAAGCAATTTTAAGTGGGGCTTGCATGTACATATGTACATACATACATGCATGCTACATGTACATAAATAAATGCACATTGCATATAGGGTGTGGTGACGGTTCGGTCATATGAAACTTTTTTGCATTTCGTAGCGCATATACAAATATGGGTGTAGGAACAAATGTCGGCGCAATTTAAGGCGCGATGAACTTTAGCACTGTGGCTGAAATTAGAGATGTTGTGCAATTGTAATACGCTATACTATGCGAGTACATTGCAGAGCAGTCTATGGAAAGCATTTTTGCCCCTATTCGAAATGAAATCCTAAAAAATGGAGCCCTTAAAAACTCCGGGAGGATTCTCCCCTTCATCATGCTTTCCGTTCGGAATATGTGCCTGAATATATATAAATTCTTGAAAATTAATATAATTCACCCACCGCACTCTAAGCTAACGCTATTAAGCAAGCTTTAAACTTTTACGATGTTTAGCTGAACAGCATAGCAAACAGACATCAAATTTATCATGCGTCAATTCGCAAGGCGGACTAGTATTATATAAACAAAGTTTAAGTACTCCAGCTATAAAAAAAAACTTTTTAAACACCTTACGTGTTTTTGCATTTTCGAGGAGTGGAATTAGTGGAACCCTCAAATTCACTTTTTACTTTTCAATGAAGCCAAACCGATTTCGAAAAAGGAAAAATTCTAAATCCTACTTAAAACACCATTCCTCATATTTGATGGATATATTGTAAGACCTTTATTCACATGTGTGATCAGAACTAAATTAATGGTCACCATTTTAGAATTATAAGCCACTGACAAGAATAAATATTACCTTTTGTCTCAATATACATATACTCGTATATCTTGAAATTCGATTTATAGTAATTTATTAAGCACGTAAAGTGTACTATCGCTATCTTCAATGCAGATATTTAAAATCTAGTTCCGAATCATATAAGCATCGCTTGTAGCACTAGCATAAGAATAAGTAAACATCTTAAAATTTAAACTAGTTTTTTATTGGATTCTTAATTGAACCATAATTGCAAAAATGTAAACATAAATAATTCAGTCCTATTTCATCTTTGTTAAAAAATCTAAAAACAAATGGCATAGTAAGCTTTAGAAATTATAAGAACACTAAGAAGCATTCTATTGTTAATAAATCGTTCGATTTAAAAAAAAAAATGGTTTAACATTTCAAGAAAATAAAAAGTATTTTTGAAAAAACCTTAATCACAAGTATAAATTTAGTTATTCCTAAACAATGGTTTTAAAATTCGCGTGTTTGGTTCCAAATATGTTGAACTTTGTTGAAGATAGCTGCGGAATACAAAAAACAAAAAAATTTTCTTCAAATAAAATGTTTTAAGTGGAGTTTAGCTGTAATGCATGTGATTGATGAAAACCCATTAATTGTGATTAAGTTAAAGCCGTTAACAATTAGGAATGATGCAAGCACCAAGCCGCGTCATTCACTTTTCAATTGAATTCGATGAGATTGTTTGGGTCTGTGTTTGTTCAACAAATTAGACGGTGCTGTAAGGTGAAAGGAATTCTCAAACGAAGCGTCACTGTGCTAATTGACGCTGACACGTGCCCCAAGGGCGGCACCCTGTATGTGTGCAGCAAAGCAAACGCTCGGGGCATACATAACAGAAGAAGAAAGAATGGCTTTTGTAGTTAAACTAAAAAGAAGACTTTATTTTAAAATGCAAGAGTATATTTTGTTGCTGTTGGTTGGTTGTTGCTTTTTGTTGTTACTTTACTTTATGCATAATAAGTAAATACATATAGCACGTTATTTTATATTTATATATATGCATTTATGTATGTATATATAATGGTATAATGATAAATTGTATAGTATGTATAATTAAATTTTAGGATTTCAATTTCTTGTTGCTTACGTTTTGTTTTTACGTGTTAAAGTTTTCTTTTCTTTCTTGTTGTTAAAGTTATATATGCATATGCTAGATATTAAGGTATTTTTTAAATACAATTTAGGTTTCGTTTCAATTCTCATTTATGCTAGCAAAAATGTATCGTCAAGTGTTACGTTTCTTTCTTGTTTTTTAAATTAACTGTTAGTTACTTGTATTTCTTTTAACTGTTTGATGCGTTTTTAAATAGTTTTGATAAAATACTGCAATAATTAACTTTTAAATGTAAAAACAAATGCAAATGCGCGTGGCGTCTGCTGAGTGTTTGTATGTGTGGGTGTATCAGAGTGTGAGTGTGTGTGTGTGTATGTGGTTTTGCCAAGCCGTGACATTAAGCGCGACCAAATGTACCGCTATATATGATAAATAATGCGTGTGTTTGCTCGAGATTAGCGCTTAAGTATGTTGGATTTGTTAAGTAGGCGAAGGAAGGAACGAAGGGAGGAAGGAAGGAGGTGGAGGAGGAGGACTATTGTCACTCTAGGCTAGAGCCTTGACTTAGAACAGACCCTTCTTCTTCTTTTCCTTCTTGCCATCCACGTTGTCGGAACTGCTATTGGCGCCGAGACTGCGCCTCTTCAGCTCCTCGAGCGTCACATGATTCATGTCCTCCCATTCCTTTTTCTCGCGCTCGAACTCACGCCGCTTCTCTTCCAGTTCACGTATTTGCAGCTCTAACGCCTTCTTGCGCTCCTCGTGCCTGCGTGCCAGCTCCAGTTCGGAGTCCTTGAGCTTTTGCATCTTCTCCTTGACCTTCATGTCAAACACCTGCTCCATTTCCGCCTCCATTTTCTTCATCTTCTGCTCATGCTCGCGCTTCTCCTCCTCCATTTGGGTAAGCGGATTCTTGTTGGACAGCCGCGCCTTACCATCGACCAGACCCAGCTCTGATAGCTTGCGACAGCGATAATTCTCATAGTGCACATTGTTGGTGACATCCTTGAGGTCCTGCAGGTGTGTACGTATGACCATATTGCGCAACGCTATGAAATCACAATGAGTTAGATTCTCCACCTCGACAAGACCCCAGGGATAGCGTCGTCCACGCACCTTCTTCCCATCCTGTTCGATAATGGTGTTGGCGCCCACAACGGCGAATGGCACACGATTTCGTAAATTTTGGGTTGCCTTCGATTCTTCGGCCGCATCCTCAAGCGTGGCAGGGAAATCATAGATCTTGATCTTGTGCTGAGCAATCTCGTTGAGTATCTGCTTCTTGAACAGATGCACCTCGTCTGGTGTCATGGTGTCTGCCTTAGCTATAACTGGCACCAAATTCACTTTATCCGAAAGGCTTTGCATGCAGGCAATGTCCAGTGGGAGCAGCCCATGACCCGATGGTCCAATAAAGTACAGGCAGCAATGCACACGATTATCCGATATCGACTTACGATAGACACGCGATTCCGCTGTCAAATACTCCTCGTACTTGCTGTCCACATACTCCAGAATGGGCACCCAACAATTGCTGTTATCGACGGCATCTCCAAACCCTGGCGTGTCCACCACCGTTAGCGTCAAGTTAACGCCATTCTCTTTGAGCATGACCTTGGTGGCCTCCACTGCGACAGTTTTCTTCTTGCGCAGCGACGGTCCCGGATACTGCTCCGCATTATAGATGTCTGACAGAAACATGGAATTGATAAGCGTTGATTTGCCCAAACCACTGGCACCCACAACCATCAATGTGAACTCGAAGCCGCGCTTCACTGCCTTGCGATAGACCTGATTAGGTAGATTGGCAAAGCCTACGTAGCCAGCGATCTCCATAGGTTTCTGACGCACTGGCAACGGTGGCTTCTGTGGCTTCTGCGCTCCTTCCTTTTCATGCAAATCGTGCGTTAGTTTATTGGAATCACCATTTGTCGATGCCTGCGTCGTCGCTAATCCAGCGCTGCCCTCGGACATCTGCAATTTGCTCATTGCCGCTGCAGCCGCTGCCACTGATGGTGACGCTGATATGGGCACACTGGGTGGCTGCGTTTGTGGTGGATGCAGAGGGCGTGGAGTGGGAGTGTCACCACTAGCGCTTCCATTGGTAGTGACCGCCCCCGCTGCTGCCGCCGCCGCCTGCTGCTTTTCTCTCAATGACAATTGTGCCAGTGAGCTGGGCAGCGCTGCAATGGCGCCGCAGCCGCTGCCGCCATTGACCGCGTTTGTGCGAGGACTATTCATTTGAGAATGGCCGCCTGGGCGCTACTGCTCACTTATTTTCTTTAATGTATGTATATGTGTGTATGCCGTGTTATTCACTTTTGCGCTTAAACACTAATTAAAAATTGTGCGCTTGGCTTTTTAGTTTTTCGTTTCGTTTGTTGCACGGATTTGTCACGCCTAGTTTTTTGCTTTGCCTTTTGATTTTTTTTCGTTTCTGTGCCAGTTTTCGGTGTCAACAACAGCTCTTCTTTTACAACACACACACAACTTCTGCACTGTGCTGCTGCTTCTTCTTACTCGCAGCAACGACTTGGAAAGCAAAAATAATAAGTACGCCACCAACGTGCGTTTGAGTGAGCGAAAGACAAGCGACTGCTTCTGCAATGAGAGCGCATGCTGGCCACAAGCATGAAAGAGATAAAATGCGCCAGACACACACATACACATGCGCCAGCATAGAGCGTAAGCCAACATGAGTAATACTCACGCACACACGGTCATATTGCACGAAATAGGCTTGCCAACACGTTTACTTGCAAATGTGTGTCATTTAATAGAGGAAATCGTCGCAATGAAACAGAAACTGTGTGCATTTTAAACAATTTTTAAAAAAGATTACAAATAATTTACATTGTTATCTTGTCAGTTATTCACCGCGTTTTAGTATAAAATAAACACATATGTGAGCATTTGAAACATTCGATCAGGTTAGCAGCGCCAGTTGGTAGCCCGCTGCATAAATGGCACTGCCAGCACTAAAATTTCCCCATACAATACAAAATTGTGAAAAGCAATTCCCAAGGAGCATTTTAGCTGGCAGCTCTGTGTTTCTTTCCTCCGGCAGATTTATCACTGCACAATTTCCTTATCATTTGTATAAGTATGTATATATGTATATGATAGAAATGCATACATATATTTGCATTTAAAAATAGCACTTGCATTTGTATGCACTTTTTGTGTGTGCTCGCATTTGAGTTATTTTGGTTTCAAAATTCTAATTAACTGCTCTTGACGACTTCGTATCAACGCTTTGTTTTGTTGTTTTTGCCAAAAATTGTTTTGCGCATGAGTACGAGCGCGGTTGTGAGAGCGCCAAATAGTAAGCTTATTTTGGATTAGTGTATTTGCAAGAGAGCTGAGAACGGCCTCATACTTTGTAGATACGAGTATCACGCAGTATATTCGCAATTTAACCATTTTCCCGCCAGTTCTGAAGGTGTTGAATGTTGCTAGCGAAAATAGTGTAATTTTATGTGGATATTAATTAATATGCAATAACTTGATTAACGCTATTGGTTTGTAATATTGGCCCCCCTTTTAACACATATTAAGGTTTTAAGTTATATGTGGAAGCATAACTTGTAGCCCAAAAAAGGAGGGGTTTACTTCCTTATGTACATGTATTCATACATACATATATACACATAGTTCTGTTTTTTTTTACGGTTTAGTTTGGTTCCAGAAACAACCGTGTAAAAAAGACATTGATCATATGGAAAAATATGTGATTGGTTCCTCAACTCTAATAAAATATGTATATTTACATATGTATGTATAGTATGTATATAAGAAATTGTTAAATTTCAAACAGGGTTATATCAATATCGTGTACAAAAAGATCGTGTAAAAACAGAATTAGGTGTACATACATTACTTTTGCTTATGAATATTTGGTTTCCAAATTTCATACATACATATAATAAGCATTATTATATTTAATGCATCACAATTTGTTTAGCTTTTTCTAGCTTGTTTTAATTGCTTTTTCTGCCACTCGAGAATTGGCATTTCTGGATAGCAGTACCACGAATTCTGATGCCTTAAAGCAAAATACAGAGCATGTGGGTGCGTCGTGTCATCTTAATTTATCAGATGGAAATTTTGAAAAATTAAAACGACGATTCATCGCAATCCAAACACAATTGTGGGAATGTAGCACATTAGCTTGTATTTAACCTGGGTCCAATAATTACCGCCCTCTTCATGCTCGAGCGGTCCTCGTCCTCGCTAAAGTTCCCACACACAAAGCCGCCAGTTGTCCTTTGCGCCTGCGCCTGCGCCTTCGCCTTAGGCCCTTGCATGCCGATACATTTCGACATACGAGTATGTATGTATGTACATATATGTGCTATACATACAAACAAAGAACAACGGTTGTGCGCGATGTTTGTTTGTAATTTAAATTCTCATGCATGCCGTGGCCACTTCAGGCAGGCAGGGAGGGGGCCGCCAACCACCACCAGCTTTGTCCTGCGTCCTACTCCGCCTGCGTGTCGCACTTCTTGCTTCCTTCCGCAGTTGTCGCTGTCACTTTTTGTACTTTAGGTGAAGGCGATGGTGGTGGTTGGTGGTTCGTGGTTCGCTTCCCCCTTTTGCACGTGGATTTTTACTCGTCGTCCATACACACATAGGTGATCGTGAGAAAGTTTTTTTCTCACAACGACTTCGACTTCTGCTTAATTTTAGCTACACAAACACATGCATATATGTATATTCATTTATGTATGTATGTATATATCGGAATTGAACCTCATGCATAGGAATTATTTTTATTTTTATGAATTGATATGCGCTCAGTCACAGTTGCTTGCAGCAGGATTTATTCAGGAACTGAAACTGTACTTTTCCCTAGACCACAAATCTTTTAAGCAAACTAAATGCGCATGCGTTTAATCCTATGCCACCATATGACTTAGACAACCCTTCATTGGCAGCTGTGTCGAATCAGGCACGCTTCGTTCGGCCCATTTGTAGCTCCTTAGGTCCAGGGTCCATCTCTTTGATTATGTAAGATGTGGCAGCCAGAGGCAGCAATTAAGGCGCACAAAAACGCCGCACGTACCCAAGAAGTCAGTTCAGTCTTAGCGCCGTGACTGGGACAAGGCCATTGTTTGTTTGAGCGGCAGCTGTACACCAACTTTTGTTGTGTCTTTTGGCTCATGGCACGAGTTTGAGTTTCTAATGTCATTGAAGTCCCTTTGGCAAAGCAGCTGATTCCCTGTCCTGACCGTTACATATGCGGGGTTCTCATTTGGGCCTATTGTGAAAAACTCCAAACTAACTAAAACGAACCAAGACCGAATGCAGTTAAAAATCTTAAACCATGGTTCGAACTATTTTTAAGGAATTATTTGTGTTAATGCGTTACTTTAAAGGAAATATTTACATTTTGGATCGCTGCTCGTCAATGTGTAAATATTGCATAATATCTTTTTTTATTTTGATCATAATATTTTTACTAGTATGTTGTCGGTGGCTTCTCCTCACTATCTTCCATACTCCCACTGCAGGATGCTGAGGGATCAATAGAGCGCTCTTAACACCAATTTGTGTCTATATGGGCTTGCCAATGAACCTCCACCGGACGAGCCTAGCCTATCGTGTCTCTATTTCATATGAATCTTCAAAGCTAAGTGTACATCGAATCGTTCTTGATCCTAAAAATATTTTTAAACAAATGTACTATAAATAAAAATTATATAATAATGTCTCGCTTACACAAAAAAACGTTTGAGTTATACATATTTCAATAATTTTTATTAGTTGATAACGCATACACACAAATAGAATGCCTTTGTTAATGTTTGAAACACTCGTTTTATAAAAGGGCTTAGAGCTGTGAAAAAAGACACAACTTCGTCTTGTAATGTTGATGCCCCACCTCCACATTCACTTTCCTGGACATTTATCAAATTCATAAAAATAAAATATTTCTAAAATCCACAGACCTGTCAAGGTATCTTTTCTACACACACACGACACTCTTCATTTCCCCCCAAGTATAAAACGCACACTTCAAGAACTAAGCGCCATAAAAATCAACCAGAAAATTCATTTAAATCAACATATATCATGCGTTCCAGTCAGCCCAAATCTATCCAAAGCCACTCCTACTACAGCCTTCAACGAAGCCTCTTCACACATTTGCTACCGTTTCATATTTTTAATGCTCATTATTTTCACTTTGGAGGGGCGGCACGACAAGCCTCACATACTCCCTCCCCCCTAGACATGTATGTATGGCTGTGGGTAGTAAATGCAAAGTTCCCACAGGATTTTAGTTGCTTAACTAAAAATACTCGAGGAGGCACTAATTTGAGGTTGAGAAAGGTCTCACATACGAGAGTGTGTGTGTGTGTGCTACCTTAGCGAGTTGATTACGAAAGGGAAGCAATCGTCAGATCGCCCGACCGGCTGTGCAATAAAAATTAAAGTGTTTTAATGTGTAAATCGTGCGTTTTCGTATATAAAAAACAGCAAGAGCAGAGCGAAAATACTGCGCCTAAAAATAATGCACAAGGAAGCCCCAAGCATGCGTCGTCGGCTACTGTAGCCGATCGTGCCACACTAAACGCCATTTACCTTGATCCCAAGCCGTATGAAGCAGAATGGAAGCCAAATCAACTGGACGCTTACTCGGCTAACTTGGCTGACTTGCCTGACTGACTGACTGACTGACTGACCGGCTGTCTGATATTGAACTTCAACATTTTGCACTTTTATTATAGAATTTCATTTTCAGTTTGGCGTTTTTTCTTCACGAAGCGTTCGAGAGTGTGTGACTTTTTGTTTGCCGTCGATTGGCACGTTTTGCCGTCAGAGAGAAAGAGAGACTCTGAGGCGATCAGTCCAGCCAGTCTGCCCCATAACGATGACGATAATGGCGAACTGATGATAATGATCATATCCATATGTGTGATGCGTTGCCAATTCATGGCTTTTATTGTGATTTCTGACAGAAACGTGGGAAAACGCAATCAAATTGGAACATTCAGAGCTGGAAGGTACACACTTTAAAAATTATAGCAGCAGTGGAAAACCGCACAAGATGCCATTTATACAGAATCATTATAATAACATACGTGTTTAACTTAAATTGGTAAATAGAATAACCAGTGGTATTAAAAAATAGTTGCTCAATAAAGTAAAAAGCAACTTCTTTTAAATTTTCTCTACAATTAACCAGCGTGTATTAAGTCAGTTTAAATGTTGTGTCTTGTTCCTTATTGACTCCGTCAGGATTCAAAAATAAGTGTCCATCATGAAACATTTCCAACCTGCATTTCAGAATATTAATGTGATAATTTGGATATGGATTTGGAATAATGCCACAGTCTTTTCATATTTTTAAAATGCTAATCACTCTTTCAAAACTCAGTAAAAAACTTGGTTATATATCCCGCAATTTCTCTTCTCATAACCTTCATTATACTTGTAATATCTACAAATTTCGAACCATGGATTCTCTTCGAGGATTTCAATCACCAACTCCTTTGATCGTAGACCATTGCACTCTTCGTGTTGTTGAAGCTTTTCAAGTTCTCGCTAGAGGTTCTCAAAGGAGCAGGCTAAGGCTAAGAATTAAAATACAAATGTATTTATTTGTGATCGTTCAAATAAAAACCTTCACTAAATAAATGTAATGCCCTCCAAGAATATTTATGTATAAATTCACTTACTATATTGCATTTTATAAAGGGCTATGCAGAATCCTCCAACTCAAAAATATTTACAACTCAGACCACTCAACTCAATTCGAATGCTCTCTGAGAATATAGTAATCGGCACTGAGTGCATTTCTTTGCATAACAGGGTTGTCAGCTATTCGCCGAAAGCGAACGCGTGCACAACATTTTTATGATGGCCACATCATAAATTCTGGGCAACCAAGCCCAATGGCAGCTGTCAGCTGCGTACTTGGTCTAAAGCTGGCTGCCATTACCAAATTTTGCGCCTTAATCCTGCCAACATTGTAAAGTAATAAATTAGATTCAAGCGTGTGTGTTGCGTGCATGGGGAAAATCGGGATCGGATCGGATCGGATCGCAAAAATGGCAAGTCAGGTAAGCTCGTCTAATGATTGACCCGTGCGTATACAGCCGAGCAACCCCCTGGTCTGCTAAGAAGGTAGAAATGTCTTAGGGGGTTGTGCTGAGGACAGCTGTCAGGCGCAAGACAATCTCGACCTCCTCGCTGTTTGTGTTGTCAAGAAGAGATTTAATGAATTGCAAAACTCATATGCAGGACATTGAATAAACTTCAGGGGTTGCATACTGTATATTGTAGGCTTGATAGGACAGCTGTCTGTTTAAGATACGAGTATGTTATTTGTAAGTAAAATTACTGACTGACTTTTGTTGAGAAGACTGGCTTAGCCAATTTAATTCGTTTTCAAGTAAATATTTTGCTGGAAATTAGTTGAGACTATCGAGTCTTGGTTTAAGTATGTCGTAGTCATATCTAGTAGTTGCGATTACGTTCAAAATAGTAAATTCCTCTGTCGCCTCGGCAACTCTGAACAAGTTCGAAAACTCACTCGAAATTGAGTTAAATTCTAGCGTGCTGATATCTCTCGTTGGTCGGCTTTGCCCGCCGTCCACATACACGAATGTGATACGAAACCACCCCAAATGCAAACGTTCGCTCGACTCGATCTGTCGTCGCTCTTGGGCGCCTACCTGCGCATGCGCTGTCGCCTTTGCTGCCCAGGCCAGGTAAATGCCGCCACCGTCGCCGGACTCGTTTTGCCTTCGCCGCATGTCGTTTTTAGTCAGCGCATTGCATTGACGAGGATCAGTATCCTTTTGGCGTCTCGTGTGCGCGGTTGTGTGCCTGAAAAAGCGGCTCATGAACTCGAACGCGAAATCTCGTTAAGTGTTTCCCGCAAAGACATTACTTTTTAAAATATTATTGCAACATTAACTACGTGCAATAGTTGTTGACATTTTTATTTCGATATCGCACTAAAGCCAAAATATTACGTGTTGTGTTTATTACAAAAAAATATTGTAAAATATTTTAAGAACATTGTGCAAAGTATCTTCAAAGTATTTGGATTATTACCCTTTATTTGGATTAAGTATGGATTACAAACACGATATTAATTCGGATGATGATTTCGACTGCTCCAATGGATATAGTGAAAGCTATGGCAGCAACGGCCGTTCGGCCAATCCAAACGGCATGTCCAAAGCGGAGCTGAGAAAGGTAAGCAACAAAAAAAAAACCCAATCCCAGATATGGATGCCAAATTATTTCTTTGAATTCCAACTGTGGATGCAATTGATTTTACGAATTTCTGTCATTTTCTGGATCAGCGAGAAGGCCATTTAACAAGAATTAAAATATATATTTTTATTAGGATTTTTTTATGAATAAATTATATTGTCATAAGTATTTGCATCGATGTTGTTAGAAATGAATTAAAAATACGGTCACAAAGCTGGTTAGAAATTGCATTAAAATTCAATTTCAAATTGTTATCAATCTTCAAGATCAGTTTAAAAATTCAATTGCTGTTCTTTTTTATTGTCTTGACTGTCAATAAACATGTTCAAATAAAATGTAATATTATCGTTGAGCACAAATTTGGGGAAGCGGCAAACTTTTCGCGCTTTAATTTAGAAAGTATATTAATGGTTTTATTTCGAAAATATTATTCTAATTTTTCGATTTATTTTTCAGACAAACAAACCCATCATGGAAAAACGTCGACGAGCTCGCATTAATCATTGCCTCAACGAGCTCAAGTCCCTGATACTGGAGGCAATGAAGAAAGACGTAAGTAGAGCCCTAACAAAACAGAAAGTTTTTACTCATAAATTGCCGCATCAGTTAGGATCAGTTTAGTTTCCTTATAAAATGAAGTCATAAAATGCATAAAAGGTTAGATCACAAATATCAAGTGTTCGGGGTTGGTCGGCAAAAGTACAAAAGGACACTTAAAACTCCTACACAGGCGCACACAGAGACAGAGAAAAATGGCAACAATTTAATTGAGTATTAAATTATATTGATGATCATTACAAGAGAGCGCCGATATCGACAGACGAGACAGGCAACAGACGACAAGCGACAGACGGGGCAGCTCAGTCAGACCAAAAGTGTTAACAAGTCGAAGAATTACGCAGAAATCTTGGGCTGAACAAAAAACCTGTTCTGTGGTAATGGTGGCGGCGGCGGCGGCGGCGGTGGTCACAGGAGCCGCATTGGAGATCCTGCTGTGAGAAAATACATAAAAAATCTCAGCAGCAGCGGCAGCAGCAACTGAACGACGACGCCGGTGTTGCAGATTCTTTAGGAGCGAGTCGACCAAAAAATCAAATAAGAAAGACATTGAAGAAAAAGCAAAAGTAAACAAAAGAAGCAGACAAGGCAAGAGGAGAACAGAGACGAGTGGTAAGCTGCGAGCTGCCAGCGACCTGCGTGGGAAACTTTTGCAAAATATGCAGCAGTCCGTCCCATCCACAGACAGACAGACAGACCGACTGACAGACCGACTGACTGACTGACTGACTGAGAAGGCAGACGAAGGCGCAGCGAGCGTCGGCTTCTTGCACACCTTCACGTGTCTCATACAGTGGCCAACTAGCGAGCGTGTGATATTCGCAGGCTGGACATTGAAGACCCAGCAATCGTCCGGTGGGGCAAGGCAGTGCAAGATCAGAACAAATAGTTAGACATATGAGGCACGAAACGTGCCGTTTGCCTCGGCCACTTGTTGCGTCTCTGTTTTTCTGTATTTCCCATGCTGCTGGCTGACTTAAACTTGTTATAGGGCTCGGGCTCAGGCTCAGGCTCAGGCTACTGGGCAGCAAATTGCAAAACAATTAGCCACGTTAAACGAAAATGTTAGGCGGCTTCTTGAGCGCGGCACCAAACTCATCATTAATCTCGCCCCTTTTCCGCTTCTCTCTTCCTCTCTTCCCTGCAGCCGGCGCGTCACACGAAGCTCGAAAAGGCCGACATACTTGAGATGACGGTGAAGCATTTGCAGTCTGTGCAACGCCAACAGCTGAACATGGCCCTCCAGACCGATCCGAGTGTGGTGCACAAGTTCAAGACGGGCTTTGTAGAATGCGCCGAGGAGGTCAATCGCTATGTGAGCCAACTGGATGGCATCGATGCGCAAGTGCGTCAGCGCTTGACCGCCCATTTGAGTCAATGTGCGAATAGTTTGGAGCAAATCGGTTCCATGAGCAATTTCAATAATGGCTATCGTGGCCAAATGCCCACATTGTTTCCCAATGCGACGGCCGCACCGCTCTTCGCTCAATTGCCACAAGATCTGAACAACAACAACAACAACACCAACAGCAACAATTGCGGCAATGGTCGTGAGAATCTTGCAGCCACGCCGGCCATACAAATGGGTGGCCTGCAATTGATACCCTCGCGTCTGCCCTCGGGCGAGTTTGCGCTCATCATGCCCAATAGTGCGGCCAGCACTGGGAATGGATTGCCGCCAACAAATGCGAATGCGCATGCCCCCTTTGTCTGGCCGGGAGCAACGGCCGCCAGCAATGTGGCCAGCGCCGCCTTGGCCAGCATTGCCAATCCAACGCATCTGAGCGACTATGCCCAAAGCTTTCGACTGAGCGCCTTCAGCAAGCCGGCAGCGGGCCTGGGAGCCACCAATGGACAAACCCAGCTGATGCAGCAGAATACGAAGGCAACAAATAGCCCGCCGCTGAGTCCTATCTCATCGATTTCTAGTCATGGAGATGAGTCGCGTGCTGCCTCGCCGGCGGCACAGCAGCCGTTGGTGGGCTCTGCAGTTCACAGTTTTGCGGGCGTCTTCTCGACCCCGCCGCCCACCAGCGCTGAAACCTCGTTCAACTCCAGCGGCTCCCTAAACACCAGCAGTGGCTCGCACAACTCCAGTCTGGGTCTCTCCATCTCGGGCACTGCGGTTCACTTGCAACAGCAGCAAGTTACCTCGACCAGTGGCCATGAGAGCACCGGCAAACGGGAGCGCGAAGCGGATGCCGAAACTCCATTGGCGGTGGAGCAGCGGGAACAGGCAGATTCTAGCGATTGTTCGTTGGACGAACCATCGGCAAAGAAATTTTTGGCCGCCGCCGCATTGGAGAAATCAACATCTGCCTGGCGTCCTTGGTGAACACCACAATCCATAATACTTAAAGCCATGTTTGCCATCTCTAAATATTTCCACCTTCAACTCCTTTAAAATGCCCCCAAAAGTTAAGTTTTTCGTCACGAGTTAATTATTTTTGTTAATTTATTTACGTCAACGTCATTGATCATTATGCGCTTTAGCCCCATTAAGTTTTTCCTTTTCATCTTTATTCAATCTGTTTTTAAGTTCAGCTGTGATTTTTGTGTGTATTTTGTGTAATTATTTGTATAATTCTTATATTTTTTAAGTAAACATTTTATTATATCCTATACTTGATTGTAATGACTACAGAAATTATTCTCCAAAAACATGTTTGTCTGTTTTTCTCTGAATATTGTACAATTCTTAAAAGGTTTTATAACTAAGTTATGTAGCATTTGTGTAAAATGTTTTAGTGTTAAGTTTTTCATGTTTTTGAACCGTATAACCTATGTCTTATTTAGCTATATAGTTGTAGATGCCCATGCTGCAATTCTTATGAGCAGAGAGTGAAAATAAAATTGCTTCGAAACAAGCGCAAAATTATGTCGATTATTTCAGCTTTAATGGGTTAATGGATCCAAGATTTTAATCAATTCGAAAATTAATAGCTACGAGTAGAAATCTGAAAATGAAATGGGACAATCAGAGCCTCAAAAGACGACCGAAGCTTGTTTGATTTTTATCGTGGTTAAAAAATGTGATTATTAATTCGCAAATAAATTTTGTTTGCAGCAAGTGCTTTATAAATATTCGGTGAATGGCTAAATAAGTATTATTCATTCTCTATTAATAGCGATATAGCTTAATTGATTTTTATCCTGCTTTACAAATATAATCACATTTATTTTCGCAAATACATTTTTTTGCACCAAGTGATTTAAAAATATTAACCGTCACGTTTCATTCTCTATTAATAGTGATATATACATAGCAGTACTGGAATATCAGTTATTCCAGCATTTAATATATTTCTGTGATATTAGGAGAATTTTAAAATGTTTTCATTTGTATATTTGTTACGAATCGGCCTACATCTTTGACCACAACACGACATTTCAACATTTTTTATATAAGTGGCTAATCTAATAGAATTTTAAGAGTGCAAGTACAAGTAATTTTTTAAATCATGCTTTATGCGATGATAGTGTGGCCGTGTTTCGAACCAAGTGCCTATTGAGAAACGAACTCACTTTCATGATTCTAAACAATCCATAAAACGCAGAACTATATAAAAAATATATTAATTTTTTAATGTGTCCAAATATTTCGCATATTCATTAAAGAAGAATCTCTCCAAGTTATACGCATTTCTAATTGTCAGATCTAATAAGGACAATACAATTCTGGTATGTTAATTAAGCTTTTAATTCAGTTATCTGAACCAGATATGTATATTAAATCAATATTGAATTTATATGTTCTTCAGCTTATTATATAAATGTTTCTCGGATCGCATAGGCATGAAAGACTAAGCAACTAGCTGTGTGTGTTTGTCAGAACTTTCCGTAACTTAAGCTGATCTTGACCCAAAAACATACCTGAACCAACGAGCGGAAATGTATTTTCAACGATGGCGATAATAAAAATTGCGCTACGGAAATGACCCTGAGGCTCACGCATAACATTAATAGCATCTACATATAGTATGTGTGTATATATTTTTCGCAATGATCAAATAAACTGATTACCCCCTTACTCAGCCCCAAACGCAACCTATATAAGCTGTCAGCCACTATAGCGCTGATCATACGAAAGTAATTGCAACACCAAAGAGCACGCATTGATCTAGAGAGAGAAGGCGCGTCCGTAAAGTATTCGCCATGCATCTAGTCAAAAGTCCCTGCCTGTTAGCTTGTGCTCTGGTATATCTGTTGCCACTGGCCGCCTGTATAGAACACATCACCGAACAGCAGTTGGAATTGCACAAATATAGGGTCTCACCCAAGCTGACGGGGCCAGTGAAGTTTGTGCACGATCCAAAGGATGTCATGTTAAACGAACTGGACTCGGCATTGCAGAAAATCTCCACTGTCTATATACAGGCCCTGTTTTCGGGCACCCATACGCCAGAGGTGGAGGGACGCATGCGCAGTCTTGAAATCGAACTTTTCGATCTGCTCGATCAGCTGTACAAGCAGAATCGGCTGGCCGACTATATGAAGTACGAGGCGGAGGTAACGCGACAAATGATTATCTATAATATGCTAAAGAAACTGTTTGGCTATGCGCCGGAAGAGTTGGATGAGAAAGTGGAGTAGATAGAGAGAAATGTGTTTTAATAAAGTTCATACAAGTATGGATGAACACGCTCAGCCGATCCCTTATTTACTTCCGTAATAACTTCCGCACAGCAGCCGTACTCGTACCCTTCTGTTCGGGTCCTGCTGTCTTGCGTGTGGCTGTCGAGCGTCACAAAATCGGTGGCGACGCCTACGTAGCGTAAATGGAAGGGACGGGCCTCCAACTTCCCACACTCAATCATATCGACGTTGGCTGCTGTTACCCGATCTGCTGTGAGAAAAAAGAATTATCATAATTTCCATTTCCTTCTGCGCTATTATCCTTTGCATTTTCAAATACCGTTGCACTTGTTCGCCTGTTCCCACACATCCTTCAGATCCTTTATCGTGCTTGTTTGCTTTGTGTTTGTTGTTCGCAGCTCACCGCTCGGCTGCCTGTTTGCATTGCACTTGTCCTCGGCGTCCTTTTCCTTTGTGTGTCCGTGTGTCCGTGTGTTTGCTGTGATTTGATGCTGGCTGTCTGTGGTTTCGTTTGCCTTTGCGTTTGGCTTGCTCATGCATTCCGCTACGGTTTATCACTTTTATTTTACTTTTGATTTCGTTTCTTTTCAGGATCTGTGGGAATCTCTTGGGGCATTGAAATTTGTGTAAATTAATTAAAATTTTCACATTTTTGTGGCGAAGCTGGAGTTGCGTTACTTGAGGTACGAATGAATATTCTCAGGCCAGGCTGAAATCATGCATAATCCTGTTTTTTTTTTTTTAACAAATGCGCAATGGCCTTGTGAATAGCTTTGGGGGCTCACATTGGCCGCCCACTTTGCCAAATGCGCAGTTTTCAAAACAGGTTTCTTGGGTTAGAAAATAAGAATCCTCTTGTTATAGAAAGTAGGGTTGTTGGAAGGTCAGTTAAAAAGGCTCATCTGTGAATGGGTGAGAACTGGTTTTGCCTCACTACTCTCTTCTTCCCGTCGTTTCATTCAAATGAAATAATTACTATAATTACAAATTAAGTTGCAAAACATTTCGCCAAAATTGTAGGTATTATGTACATAATTTTATGTGTCTATTTTCCCACACCAGAATACGATTTTAACCCAAAATGTATATGTATCTATATCAGACAATAGACAAATCCTTCAAAACAAACCAAAGAACGAAGTCATGCCGCGTTTAACAGGAACTCTCCCACACACACAAAATCACTTTAAATATGCCAATGCTTAGCATCCTTTTCCATACAAATGCTATGCCTGCGATCATCAGTCTACCTTCTTACCTGGTGCAGCAAATTCAAATCGCTTGCATTTTCCCATTGGTTTTTCACACGACCCAATCATCGGCTTTGATTGTGCGCCGATACCAGGCAGGCAGGTTGTGTGCGGGTAACAAGTGTATCTTTGTCAATAAACCAGGCTAGGATACTTGTATGCGTGAGGTGCCATCGATTGTGCAGATTTGTGTAATATGGGAATGCATTTGAACAACTTCCGTTGGAATTAATAATGCTGGTAGTTGCCAATACTTACATACTCGTACAAGTATATTAGAAGCTATACAAAGTTATCTTTTCTAATAAAAACCTCAGCACTTACAGATAAAATGCATTCGGAACACAGCCAAGTTATTTTATTTTTCAGATAAAGTTCACAACAAGATTAGAGAGAGATTAGAGCTCTTTCGATGACGTATTATTACAACAAAGCAATACAAATTTTCCACCAAAACCTTCTGACAACGAATTTGGTTTTATACTCGTAGTATGTATAAACATATAGTTTCTTTATTTCTCTTAAACATCAAACACTTGTCTTACATCAGCCTCCAACAGGCCAACAAAATGACCTCCTCAGGTAAACGACCGTCGTCAACGTTTGCCGAGGCTGAAGTGTAAACGGAAGTACCCAACACGCTCCCCACGCACACTTCAAACTGACGAGAAAGGGAAAATTGAATTTTTAGTGTTTACAAATTGGTGTGGAGTTCATATCCTTTCGTTTCTAACCCTCACACATAATGGGATACAAATTACGGTTGATTTTTCCGGCTCCTTTTTATAATATCGCTTTTTTTGCTTCCTATTTTGTGAAGTATTAAGTGAAAAGGTTAAACATAAAAATGGAAAGTTACTTCCGCTATTGCTGAGATTTTGAAGCTGACTGAAAAGGATGCCATATGTTTAGGAATTCAGTAACATACTTATGTATCTTTTCTGAAACATGCAAACTACTGAGTGTGTTTGTCAGAAGTTTTGTAAATTTAAAGCAACTGAGAGCCTCAACGAATTCCTTTAATTCGAATAAACTGATTTTAAACGAGAGTATCTTCCTTACCTTAATTGATAGAAAAGTCAATTCCAATGGGTATTTCTATACTAGAGAGCTTCATCATTCCAAATTCGAATAGTATCCCTCAACAAACAGAATTCAATCTTGCACCCTTTAGTCTCGAATCGACCATTAAAGCAGAAAAGCTCGATAGATCTCATTATTGTGGCTATATCGATCCGATTTTTCATGAAGATCATACTGCAATGTAAAAATAAAAAAATTACGTTTTTTAGTGTCTAATATGTAAAGTTATTTTTTATTTTTTACAATTGCTTTTGGGTGTTTTTAGTGCATATCATTTAATACGTTCTATTAACGATTTCTTATACATACATATTTAGTTGATGTGTATTTAATTTTTACATTCTTTAGATTTAAAATTTGGCTTTTATCTGAGCATTGTTTATGTTTTGTTTTTTTTTTTTTACAAGAAATTGCTTTTTTATTTTATTTGTTGTGCAAACTATACATAATTTTATGTAAAAGAGTATCTATTTATATGATGGGCTCATCAGTTTGTTCGTCAATTATTCGTTTGTATGGAAATTGGCAGTCTAGTTCACAAAATGATTATTGCTGGTTTTAAAATGTTTCTAGGCTGTTAACAATAAATATAAATAATCTGAGCCTTTAATTTTTTTACACGAAATGGCATGTTTATTTTAGTTTGTGTGTAAACTATACATTATTTAATGTACCATATAAAAGAGTATCTAGTTCTATGAAAGGCTCATCAAGTTGCTAGTCAATTATTCGCTTGTATTAAAACTGAAATTAAATGCATTTTTGGTCAATCTAAAAACATATGGTACGTATGTTTTTACAATTTCTTGTTGGCGCTTTTTGTTCACAAAATAATGGTTATTGCTCGTTTTAAAATGTTAACTAGGCTGTTAACAATCAATAGAAACAATTTTCATAATATGTACAAAGTTTTTGAGCTGCATTGAGTTGCTTTAGAAACTAACCCTAATATAAATGTACAAAAATGGCTGAGTATTAAAAAACTTAAACGATAATAAAAACACATGGAAATATACTTGTAAAAGCTCTTAAACAAATGACAAGAATGTATCTAAGATAAGGACATATGCATAAGAAGCTGCATAAGCTGCCTAAGCTGCATTCCAGCAGCTCTTTCTTTCTTTGGATGGTCGGCCGAAAGGAAACAAGGAAAAGATAATTTATAACATTTAAAAAATTCGTAATATGGCTACGCTATCAGTCCTTTTTTGTTCGTGTTCTCATATTTCTTAGTTGCTGTGTGAGTATGCGCCTTTAGCTTAGCTCCTGGCGGGTCAATCATCAGAGTATGTCGGGCGTATGGGTCTCGTCGTGTGTGTGCTGCAATAGACAATTCCGCTCATCGGGTCCAGTGCTGTGAGCAATTTCCGTATTGGCTGGCTCGGCAATAGCATCGGCGTACATGGATTCATACACCGGATTGGCAAAGTTACCCTATTTGCACAAAAGAGAACATTTTTAACAAACACCTAAACCATAAGTACTTCAAATATTTACCTTATCGTCCTCGTGTACAAATGGCGGCGCCTCATCGGCGTCGCCGCGATACATTGGATTGGTCAGCATAATCTCCACATTATCTGTGAGACGTGCATGCGAGAAGGGCTGTGCAATGCGGTGTTTTCTAAAACGAAACGAAAGAACAACAAATCAAATCCACTGATTTATGAATGTGCTATCAAATATGATGCCCATTGTTTGTATACATACTTCAGGAAATAGACTGCGGCACCAAACAGCGCTAAAACCAAAAAGGCCACAGCGAGTGTTACGGCAAGCACCGACAATAAATTGGCCGATGGCTCCTGCTGCTGTTGATGCTCCCCGCTTAACGTATCCGCGCTATCGGCCAGACAGGGCTCAACCGCACCATTATCGCACAAGCACTCATTGATGGAGCTGCCAGTGCGACACACTCCGCACTCGCTGACGCAACGCGGGGGCTTATTGCATTG
The DNA here is from genome assembly GCF_003285725.1 of Scaptodrosophila lebanonensis. Lineage (NCBI taxonomy): Eukaryota > Metazoa > Arthropoda > Insecta > Diptera > Drosophilidae > Scaptodrosophila > Scaptodrosophila lebanonensis. Next base: position 1,824,287 of record NW_022060529.1, read on the forward strand.
GCTGCCCTCCCACTCGCCAATGCAGCTGCAATGGGGCTGGCCGAATTCGTTCAAATGGCAAACTCCGCCGTTTGTGCAATAGCGTACACACGGATTATCCTCACCCACGGGCAGTGTACAGAAATCTCCGTTCCATTGGCTCGTACAATTGCAAACGGCTAAGCCCTTGACCATATGGCAAGTGCCGCCATTCAAGCAAATGATGGCAGTGCAATCCCTAGAGTTTGTTTCACAGAACCGTGGGGGACTGGAGGTATTGCACAAGTCCACCTCGCAATGCTCGCCGATGTAGCGCGCCGGGCACTTGCAGCTGAAGAGGTGATTCTCCTTAATGCAGCTGCCACCATTCAGGCACAGGTCGCTGCACGAATCGGTTTCGCAACGGTCGCCGTAGTATCCATGGGGACAACGGCATTGTCGCTGCCCCTTAGCGCCAATGCTACAAATTCCTCCGTTTTGGCAGTAATCATCGCATTCGTTAATCTCGCAGCGCTTTCCCGAATAGCCATCGGGGCATTCGCATTGGGGCGTGCCAGTCAGCGTTTCGCGGCAGATCCCGCCATGTTCGCAGGTTAAGTTAATGCAGTGTTCGCATTGCTCGCCAAAATATAAATCGGGGCAGGTGCACTTCATGCCTGCCGTCTCTGTGATGAGACAGGAGCCGCCATTGTGACAACGACTCTGGCATTCCGGCACTGAGGTCTCGCAACGTGCGCCCGACCAACCGGGCGTACAGCTGCACTTCAAAGGGGGCGGTTCCAATGAGCCCGGCACATGTGGGGCCACCGTACACAGACCAAAGTTCAAGCAATGGCCGGAACAGCGGTAATGCTCACAGAATTCTCCCTCAAATTGAGGCTGACATACGCATTTGGGAACATGATCCACCAGCTGGCAACTGCCCAGATTGCACTTCAGTGGACAATAGTCTGGTATGTCCGCATGGGCTTTGCAAGTGCCATCATCGGCCATGATAAAATCATTGGCGCACTTACAGCTGTAGCCGCTGGAAGTTTCCGTGGAGAGTATGCAGAGCGCATGTGCTGCCTTGCAAGGCTCCTTAGCGCAGGGATTGGTAACTGAAAGGGATACGAATACAAAATACATGTGAACGCGGAGTCAAGAAATATATATGAAAGGTTCAATTACTGTTTCGATTCTGCTTCATGGGATGCAGGATGCCAATGTCCGAGGATCGGTAGCCTTTGAGCAAGTAGGTGCCATTATCGTTGCCGAACTTGTTCATCTTGATAATGCTTTGATCGTATAACTTGATGTACAGATAATCCTCAAATACGTCGATTTTCTGAGGCTTCTCCTTGTTGGCGAAACGTCGCACAACATTGCGATCCTTTCCATTAAGACGACAGGTCTCGATGGTTCCCTTGCGATAGTCTGCCCAATAGAGACGACCTGTGGGATAGTCGATGGACAAGCTGATGGGCCAGCCCACATCACGTTCCACAAGACTCTTCTTGTTGCTGCCATCCAGCGAGGCTACCAGTATGCCATTCTCCAGGGTGGACCAAATCATAATTCGAGACTCAGGCTCCAGCACAATATCAGTGGGATTCATGCCAGTTGATACCAGCGAAATGTACTTCTTGCCATCAATATCAGTTGCTAGAATTTGATTGTGACGTGAATCGATGATGTACACCATTTGCGTAATCCAGTCTACAGCCAACGATTTGGGATCATCTAGATCGGGTATCTATAAGGGAAGTAGCATTAAGAACATGTCATTAAATTAAACAGGGACTGCAACCACTTACATTAAAAGCAGTAAGCTCCTTAAGGTCCCGTCGCACACGCACACCGGCGCCCTCTACATGGGGCGTGGCAATTTTCATCGTGTGCACCTTGCCATGGTGCGAGTCAATCCAGAATAATAGCGTATCTTTGGGCCGTATCAGTATATCGAATACATCAATCTTCAAGCTGTCCGTCTGAAAGAAGCCGACGACTGTGGTGCCCTCCTGCTTGGCTGGCAATATGAATCGAAACTCTTGCTCAGAGGCCAGCAACAAGATTTGATCCGGTCCTGAAGCCAGGCAGGTGGCATTCTTTTGCGGGCCCTTGTGATAGCCCGCCGTACATTTGCAGTTATAGTGGCCAGCCTTCTTTTCTATGCAGATTTGCGAGCACGTTCCAAAGCCACAGACCGGTGGCTGACAATTCATTTCATCGGAGCCATCGATGCAATTGTATTGCCCATCGCATCGGAACATTTTCGTTATACAATCATCATTTTCGCACTGGAATTGATCGTGACGGCATTTCGGCAATGCCGCACACACTTCGTCCGACTCGTCCTCTCGATTGCCGCAATCATTGACGCCATCGCACAAAGCAGACTTGCGAATGCAAATAAGATTGGAGCACTTGAAGGCATTTGCATGGCAATGCACATGGGCACAGGTCGCAAAGCTCTCATCGCTGCCATCGAGGCAGTCATCCCAGCCATCGCATTTCCAGCGCGACATAATGCACTTCCCATTGCCGCAGGTGAAATGATCGGCGGGGCAAGTGCAGTTCACTTCATCGGAGCCATCGGGACAGTCATCATCACCATCGCATTGGTACTGCCTAAAGAAAGAGTAAAGCAATTAATATTCGCTGATGAGGATAGTGATGTTAATCGCTTACTTATTGATGCAAGTGTTGAAGGCGGCGCACTTAAACTGGTTGGCTTTGCACGTTATGTTGCAATTGATCTCGTCGCTGTTATCATCACAATGTATTTCGCCATCGCAACGATAATCGTGCTTGATGCACTTTCCGGTGCCGCAACGGAACTCGCTCTCCGAACAGTTGCGCATTTGGCAATGCAACTCATCGCTGCCATCTCCACAATCGTTTTCGTAGTCGCAACGCCAACGACCCGGTATACATTTGGAGTTGTTGCACTGGAAGTACGTGGGATCGCAAGTGGCCTTAGAGGTGTGGCAAGTGGGGGGCTCATCTTCGCCATCCGGACAATCCTCTTCATCGTCGCAACGCCAGGAAAGAGGAATGCACCGACCCGACTTACATCTGTAAATAAGAGATACATATAGGTGATTAGTACAGGATTAAAACCTAATGCTAAGGCATATTTAACGCCTAATCCCGATTAAGGATTACGTTACATGAAAAAGTGGGTTTTATAGGCTTTTCCCATCGTATGAACTACTTACTTAAAATCGCTGGGTGCACACGAGACCTCTTCGCAGTTGGCCTCGTCTGACTTGTCTGGGCAATCGATGTCCCCATCACAGACCCACACATACGGCATGCAGCGGTTGTTTCCACATTGGAACTGATCCTTTTTGCAGATGAGTAGCGTACAACCATTTTCGTCCTCGCCGCCCGGGCAATCACGAACGCCATCGCAACGTTTCACGTTGTCCACACAGAAGGCAGTACTATTGGCAGTCGCTTCGCACTTCAAATGATGCTCGAAGCAGGTGAATTTATCACAATTCAACTCGTCCGTACTATCGCCACACTGATTGACACCGTCGCAAATGGCTGACGGGTGTATGCATTTCTTGTTTCCACATTGATACTGCCCTGGCTCGCAGTGGAACGGTGGACAGGACTCTGGCTCATCAGAGCCATCCCCACAGTCGTCTTGGGTGTCACAACGCCAATAGAAGGGAATGCACTTATAAGTATTCACGCATTCAAAATGCGCGGCGGTGCAGTTGGCACGACACGTGCGTCCATCCTCTGCCAGCATGAAGTTGTTGGGGCACGCACACTTGAAGTACGGCTCCTCGGGAGACAGCAGACAGAGCGTTGAGCAGTTAGCCGTCAGGCAGGGATTGCCCGTAGATGGCTGTTGCTGGCGATATGGATGGAAGACACGCAAGTCCATGGGCCGATGAATTGTGGTAATGAGGGTCGAACAGTTCTGACCATCGTGCTTGTTGCAATATTCAATGGATTTGGTCTCCCAATCGGACCAGTAGATTTTATCTTCCCACACGGCAATGGCGAATATGTGATGGAGGTTCAAATGCGGGTTAATACTACGCGCGAGCAGCACTCGCGTATTGTTGCCATCCAGATCACTCACAGAAATTGTATCCTCTCGTGCGTCGCCCCAGAAGAGTTGCTGAGTCTCGAAGGATATGGTCAAGGCATTGGGCCATCCCAAATTATCGCGAACAATAATACGCTGCTGGGATCCGTCCATGCCTGCCTTGCCAATGTGTGGGTTATCACCCCAATCGGACCAATAAATGTGTCGCTGATAGGGATCTAGAGCCACACCACGCGGTTCACGAAGCTGCTCACTGATCAACACGCGCCTGTATTTACCGTCCAGCTGACTGACCTCAATCGTGTCCAGACCCTTATCGCACCAATACAAATTCTTCGCAACCCAATCTACAGCCAGACCGTCTGGATTCTTGAGCATTGCCTGATGTAATGTCTGTGTCTTGTTTTCCACTGGACAATACCGTTTGATCATCGCCACCGTGGAGGTAACATCTGACCAAAATAAGCATTGCGTATCCCAATCGAAGTCCAAAGCTACCGCATTGCTCAACTGATGTATCAGTATGGTGCCATTTCCCGTTACATTCACCTGCCGTATGTAGTAGCGATTAGAAAATATTAATTTCATGGTCTCGTTACTGGTGGCCTTGCAGGTATGATGATCGTGCAGTTCATAGCCCTTGCTGCATAGGCACTTATATGAACCGTAGGTGTTGACGCACATTTGCGAACAAGGATGGTGTTCGTGGCACTCGTCGATGTCTGCGCACAGCGACATGCTTTTAGGCAATAGTTTAAAGCCTGGCCGGCAACGACACTCATAGCCCACGACCTTATCTACGCATTCGTGCTCGCACACATCTGGAATTAGGCATTCGTTCAAATTGCATAACTCCTCGTCGGAGTAATCAGCACAGTCGTTGCGTCGATCACAGAGCAAATCGGCGCTTATACATGCACCATTCTTGCAACGGAAGTCATCGGCTCCATTGCAAGCACGCGTATGAGCACATAGAGATCCCGATTCGTCAGATCCATCACTGCAGTCGGCATGTCCATCACAGGTTTGATTCTTGAAAATGCACATTCCATCCGTACACTGATGCATCACTGCACTGTTGACCCCCGGACAAGCTCCAGCCGTGTAGGTGGACTCACAACCCACGTACTCATCATCACCGCCGGGACAATCGACATCGCCATCGCATACGTAATGGGAATCGATACACTGACCATTTGAGCAAACGAAAGCCGGTGGCGGGCAATCAGGAATGCGCGCCACACTTCCACTGCCGCAATGCGGTCCTTCATCTTCTTGACCCTGGTCCGGAGTTCCCGGACAATCAGGTTCTCCATCGCATACCCACTTCTGTGGTATGCAACGACCGCTGCTTTTGCATTGGAACAAGTGCGCCCGACATGGACGATTTGGACACTGTGGTCCCTCATCGGAGCCGTCCTCGCAGTCCTGTTTGCCATCGCATTGCCAACTGCTGGGTATGCAGCCAGAGTCGCAATGAAATTCATTCATTTTACAGGCTGTACGACAGCCAAACTCATCGGAACCCTCGCCGCCTGGCTGACCCGCCTTGCCGGGCATATCATTGCAATCATTCTCGCCATCACATCGCCAGTTGGCATCAATGCAACGGCCATTGCCACAACGAAACTGGGTCATGCTACAGGTCGTCTTTGACACATCGCCGCAGCCCAACTCATCTGTACCTTCGGGACAGTCAGATTCTCCGTCGCAAATAAATCGAGGTAGTATGCAGGCGGTACTATTTGCACAATGAATGAAAAGGGTATCACCCTGCTCGCACTCACGCGGCGCACAGTGCTTCTCATCACTGGCGTCACGGCAGTCATGTCGATTATCACATAAGTGCTCCTTATCGATGCACTCCCCGCTGCCACAACGAAACTGATTCGCCGTACATTTGCATAACAGTGGAGACTCATCGCTGCCATCGCCACATTGCTGCTGCCCATCACAGGTGTGCGCTTTGGGAATGCAACGATGGTTCTGGCACATGAAATGGGTCGGGGGGCATTCGCGTATGATGCAATAACTTCGGGCCTCATCTGATCCATCGGGGCAGTGGGTTACATTGTCGCACGTCAACTCTAAGGGTATGCAATCGCCGGAGTGGCAATTGAATTGTGATTTGCCGCATGTTGTCGACACGGGAGCAATGCAACGATGGCCATCTGGCGCCAGTACCCCTTGGGTACATTGGCAGCTGGCCAATCCATTTTTGCTCAAAATGCACACATCTTCGCACATGCCATTTAGAATTTTACATTGATTCGAGTCACAATTGATGCTACTGTTCTGCACAGCTATAATTCCCATAGGTCGAGCCACATGCTCTCGTAGGAAAACGACATCTGTGCCGGTGTATTTGTTGGCTCGGACAACAGCATGCAGCACCCAATCCGTCCAGAAGAGCAAGTCACCGTACACCGCCATAGCAAAAGCGTGTTTGGGGGTCGAGTGTGCCAAGACCACACGTTGTGTTCCATCATAATTGGCGCGCTCGATTTTGTCTAGACGCGCATCGGCCCAATACAATTTTTGCTCCTCCAAGTCCAATGTCAATGCATTGGGCATTTTAATATCTGTGCGTATAATGCGCTCCACACCATACCCAGTGACAAATGCTCGCTGAATAGCCGGTGCTTCCTCATTCCAGTTTGTAAAATAGATCATACCCATGCAGGGCTCCACGGCTATGCCACGTGGCTTGTCCTTGGGCTGCAAACTAAGCAGAAGACGCACATGCTGAGCATTCTCGTCTGCAGTTGCTGTTTTGCGCAAGTGCAATAGTTCCAAGGTCCGAATAGAAGCATCGTTGTTCGACGTCCAGAACAATTGTTCATTCACGATATCGTACGCCAATCCCTCGACGCGTCCTTGCTGTGTTACCAACACGCGCTGCCCAGTGCCATTGAAGTGTACTGCATTGATTGTGCTCAACTGTACATCCGAGTAGAAAATCAGCTGTGCCTCATAGTTGTAGCTAATGGCGATCACGTTGCGCATGAGAGTTGCATTTTGTATTAACTGTACTGGCCAGTTTTTATTGGCATGCTCCGTCATGTGTATGCTCTCAATGATGCTACGATAGCTGAAGAGCAGAAAATTGTCATAGGGCTCGCAACTATAGCCATCGGCGGCCAGGCGACTGTGTGCGCATGCGCAAACGACGCTGGTGCCATTGAAGAGGCACAGCTGCTCGCACCCGCCATTGTTAGCGGCACATGGATTGGTGCCCTTCTGCACGCGCTGCGAGTAAATCTTGAGATCACGTATAGCATCCTCCTCGGTTTGCAGTATTGGGCGTGCATCGCTGAGATTGGAAAGCGGCGCCACTTTAATGGCTCCCACATGGTAATTATTCTCTGCCCAATATAAATAGTCTCCCATCTTGGCCAGCGCTACCGTATCATTAAGCGTATCATTAAGAAGTAGCTGGCGCAAATTTCCATCGTAGTCAACTTTCATAATCGCATTCGGATGACGTTCGGCCCAGTACACCTTAGTGGCATCTATGTCCAAGATAAGACTGGTAACAGCCACATTATTGCGCGTTTGATTGACCAGCACAAACGGCTGACTTCCATCTAGACCGGTACGTCCAATGTGATGTTGTGTGACATAGAAGAGTAAGCCCTGCTGCGGATCCACGGCCAAGGCTGTAGGTTTTTCCACATTCGAGACGACCACATAGCGATGGGTACCATCCAGACGAGACACTTCAATCAAATTGCGTTTGGTATCGCTCCAGTAAATGTTTCCTGCCACCCAATCTATCGCAAAACCACCCAACCAATCCTGCTGCTTGTAACCGGCTAAATTAATGGCCTCCAGGACCGTCTGTCTTTGCGTGCCATCACGACGCACGCGCGATATAGTGCCAACTTCATTATCGCCCCAGTAGAGCATATTTGTGGCAGCATGATATTCAATAAAACTGGCCGAGCTAATGCGTGAGATGGGAACGAGTGCCTGAAATCGAAAATCAAGAAGATTACATAGGGTTGGAATGGAGGCCACAAAATGAAAGGTCTTACTGGTTGCGGTGGGTTAAATTGTTCACTGGGATCGATCATTTCAACGCCATATAATACATCTATGGAATAGAAAATAAACTCGGCACGGGGTACGCAACGCGTGGGATTGTTGGGTTCCACATCATATCCAAGTGCACAGCGACAAACGTGTTCGGTGGGCGATGTGGCTAGACAGAGCTGTTCGCAACCACCGCGAAAAGGCCCAGCACAGGTGTTGGTGCCCGTCTGCGCTTCGGCATGGAACATCTTCATACTTTGTATGCTTTCTACGGAAAAAAGGAGCAAATGATATAGTTAAAGCTTACACCAATACAGCTTAGTATAATCGATAAAGGTTTTCGTTTATTAATTGAGTTTGTAACTCGAATGGAATTTGTAAGAACGTAACCTTTCATTAGATGCAAGGTACTTACTTGTATTGACGCGAAGGAATGACATATTTAAGCATTGTTCCTTCTCACAATGCATGATTACGCTTTGTATGTTTTCCGGAAAGTATAACGTGCCATTGTAAACCGTTACCGAACTGATCGAGGTGATTTGACTAGCCACCAAAACCTTGTGCGTTTCATTTCGTGGTATATCGTAGTACGCAATACCTGAATTATCATAGGCGTAGTACAAACGCTGTGAATCAAAATCCATGGTCAAGCTCTGTAAGCTGTTGTCGTGCTCGTAAATAACACTACGACCGGAACCATCCAGATTCGCCTGCTCTAGCTGCCAGAGCGTGGCATCGTGCTTTGAATGTATCCAATACATTTTGCCACTGCAAATACAAATCGATATATTCATGACTTGAGTAAATTGGGGATGGGGAGTATTTCATTAAACTTACTTAGCTGGATCAAGTACGATGCTCTCGACAATGTTCAGGCCTTGCTCAATGATATTTGTAACGTACTCCCCCTTTAAATTGCTTGCGAGAATCTTGCAATGCGTAACACCGGAGGAGAAGTACATATGCTTTGCAATCCAGTCGATGGCGAAGCCATATGGTTTCTCAATGTTTGTATTGATAATAGGCTCGATGATTCCATTCGAAATGCCTGCCATAGATATTTCATTCTGTTGTATATCCGACCAATATATTCGTCCTTCCTCAACAAGAAAATCAATGCGTTGTGGTGCAACAAGCTGTGAATGGAAATCAGCGGTGTAAATGGATGTAACCTAAAGGGGTAATGATTATAGGGTGCTTACCCTCGGGGATTGCCTGATGGTCGGTATTGTATGATGATTCGGTTGTTGTAAATCGATTCCACGAATCTCGTCGCCCATGACAAAGAGCAGAACCTGCTCATTGGGCACACATTCCCGCTCGTTTGACGGATCCAGTCGCATCACATGCGGACACTCACACTTGTAAGTACCTTTTCCACTGAGCAGACAAAGATGCGAGCATCCGCCATTGTTTTCTCCGCAGGGGTTGCCTTGCCAAGGCTGACGACTCGAATGTAATACCTGTATGCCGAATGGTTGGGTTTGGGTTCGTTGCATAACTTGAACGTCACTACCGTTCCACTTATTGGCCCGTATCACTGATGTAGTGCGCCAATCCGTCCAGTAGACGAAGTTCTCAAACACAGATATGGCAAAAGGATGCGATAGTATGTCTTTATTACGCAACACTACATGATGTTCTGTGCCATCATATTTCGTGGTCGTTATGGAATCAGATTTCGCATCAACCCAGTAGACACGTTTTTGTGTATAATCTAGGGTTAGGCCATTCGGCCAGCCGGCACTTAGCTGCCAGCTGGTGGAGATCAGTCGACGACCTTCGCCTGCCATACTGCAGCGTTCAATGCGCGGCGAGTTGTCATCCCAATCGGTCCAGAAAAGCAAGCCCTCGCGTGGATCCAAAGCAATTGCTCGAGGGCTTTCCATGTTGCCAGCAATCAGTGTTCGTCGAAAGCTGCCATTTAGCTTGGACACCTCGATTTGATCAAGATTCGAATCAATCCAATAGAGATTGCGACCTATCCAATCCACAGCCAATCCCTCTGTGGTGGACAGCCCTGAGTGCACAACGGCTTCCACATTCCGAAGACTCTCGCCAACCAATTGACCTCGATAGATCTTATCATCAATTACGTCCGTCCAATAAATTTCGACCGACTCGTTGGTGTAGAGAAAGTCTAGAGCAATTATGTTACGCAGGGATGTGTAGAAATTATTGGCACTCGAAGTTTTCAGATTAATGCCACGAATGTCCTGACGATTCGTGAAAATGACGTAAGGATCGTCTTCAGCGGTGCTCTTGCACGTGAACTTATCGTAGGCCAATTCGAAACCATCATGGCAACGGCAAGCGTAGGCCTTGCCCATAGTCTCACATATCTGTGAACAGGTGTCCCAATGCTGGCAGGCGTGTTGCATGCTACAACGCCGCCCATTCGGCTGCAGGAACATGTGCGGGGGACAAGAGCATATGAAGCCCTCAGGAGTATTATGGCAGTAGTGCGAGCATTCATTTTGAGTGGAACAAATATCGTCCAGGCATAGAAAGCCCTCATCAGTCGTGTCCTCACAGTCATTGTGGCCATCGCAAAGCTGACTCACCGTTACGCATTTGTCCCCACACATGCGATCTGGGTGCTCACAAATGACAGTCTCGTTCAAATCAAATCTTGTGGGATGCAGCTTTGTGCAATTCTCTTCGTCCGTCTTGTCGAAGCAGTGAGGTATGGTGTCACAGCGCAAAAAATCGGGAATGCACTCGAAAGGATCTGTGCAGGCAAATTCAAATGGAGCACATTCGGAAAGGTCCTTCCAACCACTGAGCGGGTGGTTATCGCTTTTGGTTTCAGTACAATTAGCTTCGTCACTGGAGTCCAGGCAATCATGTATGCCATCGCACATGTGCATCTCATCGTAGCAACCAATGGGACGGCAATATCGCTCCCCGTGACCACATTCTAGTTCACAATTGAACTCGTCAGCATTGTTGCTGTAAAAAAGAAAAGGGAACTTTCATAAAATTAAGTAGAAGCATAAAAGAGAATGTGCCAGAAGCTAGATGAGCTAAGACTAACCCCATCATCAGGTGGAATATTAATTTATGGTACTATACGTGTATATCGCCTGTTTTCTTACCCGCAATTATCAATGCCGTCACATAAGTCCGAGAGCTGCCGGCAACGTCCATTGCCACAGTCGAATTCTGGACACTTGCTGCCCGACAGAAATATATCCGTAACATCTTCGCCGGACTCATCCGAATCATCGTCCGGTCCACAATCAATAACGCCGTCATTGACCCAGCTCTGCTGAATACAGCGACCACTCTTTTCGCACGTGAACTCGTTGCTGTTGCAAGTGTTGTGTTCACAGTTGCGCTGATCGGAGCCATCGGAGCAATAGGCGATCGAGCTGCAGAGGAGCGCACGCTGATAGCAACGGCCATTGCACACAAAGTGCAGTGTCTTGTCGCAGCTAAGGGGATTGCACGGCCCATAGGCATCGCTGCTCTCATCGCTGCCATCGTCGCAATCGTCAAAGCCGTCACACAGATCCTTGCCGTCGATGCACTGTCGCGTGCTCCGGCATTGGAACCCCGACGTACAATTCGCTCGCACTGGTGTTAGGACCGATGCCAATTGTGGTATGCAATGGGTGCCGGTGCCGTTTAGTGTGTAGCGATCGGGGCAGCGACAAATAGCGCCTTTGGGCGTGTTCAGGCACAATCCGGGGCATTTGGATAGCGCACAGGCGCTGGGTGTCTGGGGCATGGGCTGCGTAGCGACGTCAAAAATGCGCAAATCCGACGCTCGCCCGGTTTGCTGTAAATGCATCGTAGAACTGAAGGTGCTGCTTAAATTAGCATGATGCATGTGGAAGCGCCAGATAGTCGCATTTTTGCTGTCCGACCAGAAGATCATGCCGTTATGCTGCACCATGGAGTAAGGATAGAATTGATGTGATTTGAAGAGTATCTCACGGCTAGTGCCGTCAAGTTTCATGCGCTCGATTGTGCCCGCGTGCAAGTCACACCAGTACAGGCGTTTAGTGCGACGATCAACGTCCAGACTACGCGGTCGCTGCATCGGCATCTCGCTGGTGCTCTTAGCAAGCACCTCTTTGTGCGTGCCATCCATCCAGGCGCTGTAGATGCCAGCTTCACAGGAAAGAAAAGCCCATTGGGCCCAGTACAGCAGTCCCGTTGTTGGATCGAGTTCCAAGGACCTGACAAGAAATTTAAATTCTTAAAAGTCCTTAAGCAAAGGGGGGCATACTTACATTGCATCGCAGTCCGTGTTAAATGTGAGAATCTTGCTCATATTACGCACCGGTGCCACATGAAGCTTGTGATGATTTGTCCAATACAAATGCTCATTGATCCAATCGTAGGCCAAGGTCGATGCTTTCTTGAGGCCGCTACTCAGAATACGCGATACACTACCATTAAGCGACTGACTCCGAATGCTATAATTGGCATCATCGTCGATTCCAACTGCGCCATTTGCCACCACAAAATAGATGGACTTGCCGCGCACATTCACATCCAAAGCAAACGAATTATAGAACATAGGCACCATTACGTCTGGCTCGTCACCGCGTTCCATTGATTTTTGCACATCCTCTGTGTTTAATGGAACACCGCTAATTCGCCCCAACCTCTTATCACTATATACTAAAAACTTATCGTGTGCGGCTAGGAAGCACGTTGTTAGATTGTGAAGCTGATATCCAGCCGTGCACAGGCACTTGGCGCTGGCAAATCCGCGGGTCCAATGTGGCACGCAAATTTGATTGCAGTTCCCGTTATTGTCGCGGCACGGATGTGCAACCTCCGGTTGTTTTTGGCGATGGAATATGCGGAAATTTGTGCCGCGACTAACGTTGCTCAACAGTAAGGACGTCTTCAGCGTGAACTTGTCCAGCGTAACCACAGCCCGCTCAGTCCAGGGTGCCAGAAATATTGAGTTCTCAAACACTTCGACAGCCTGTATATTTTTTAGTGGCATTAGCGACTATAAAAAGTTAATTAGTACAGCTTGAAAGAAGAAGAATGATTGGTTATCAATTAGATAACTTACATCAGCAGTCTTCTTCAATGACCAGCGCCGTTGGCCCTCGTAGTCAACGCGCTCAATGAGATCCTTGTAGATGTCAATCCAATACACCTGCTTGTTGGGCAAGTCCAGAGTGACGCTACTGGGATGATATATCTGTGTGGTCACCAACGATGTGACATTTTTGCCATCCAGTAGAGACCGGGATAAGCTGGGCGATCCGTCGGTATAGAACATATAACTATAAGCAATAAAACGCATTATGAATCTGATTACAACCATGTTGTAGATTAAGGACTATATACCCGTTAAGTGGGTCGAGCACTAAGGAAGACGGATGCTGCACTTCCGACAATATCACACGACAATATGTCATGGCATTAGTGCACAAGTACACAAGACCATCGTCCTCATTCAGCAAATACCAATTGCGAGATAACCAGTCCAGACGCAGCTCCACGAAAACTGCAAACAATACGCAATCTCAGTGAGACAAGGACGAAAATTATGAGCACGTTACACATACATTGCAGGGGCGATATAAAAGGCGACACGGCCAGCGTCCAGTTAACATTGGCATCGTCAATTCGCTGACACTGCATGTACAGATCAGTCCAATTGTTGTGTAGTGCACACAATGTGCGATTCCGGTGCCACACTTCAAATGCCAGGACATGACTCACTGGCTGGGTGGACAGGAGCCGTGCTGAGGGCTCCACTTTTGGAGCAGTGTTAATGCGTCGTATACCGCTAACGGATAGCATCGTTAATGTGGCCGGCTCCGTTGCTGGCACTGCAATGAGAATGAGAATTTATAGGACCCGCTGTTGCCGCAATCAGGCATTCCATACGCACCATTGATGGCCAGGCAGCGCCTGCCCTGCTTCACATATCCCGACACGCATTCACACTCATAGGAGCCGGGCGTATTGCGGCATAATTGATCACAGGCGCCCGACTCACTGCACTCATCGTAGTCCATGCATCGCGTCGAGTTGAGGGACTCGGGCACCTGACCAGCAGCGCAGTAGCAACGCGCTCCTTGAGGTGTCAGCTTGCAGTTATAGCTGCAATTGAGCGCGGCACAGGCGGCATTTTGCTTATCTAAAGGATTAACGATGGAGTTTTTAATTGGTAGCTGGTAAATGGCAGTTGGTACATAAGATGGTCACCAATATATCTTCAGCAGAGACGCAACAGAAATAATACTTGTAATATTCGGAACATAAAGAAGACGATAAATAACAAAAAGTATTCCAAGAAAATAAGACGGGTTATACTATATAAACAAACAATATGGATTTTATTTTAATATTTCACACACATATAGTATATATATATAGAGTATATAATATATAATAATATTAATTTATATGCACATAGCACAATTTCCAAACATTAGATAGAACAGAAAGCTCTAGGTTCTGTGGAGCTTTGATTAAAAACTGTTTCGGTCTGACGGCTTATTTACTTTGATATTTTAAATACGTTTCAAGCCCTTTTATATCTGGGAGCCATATATTGCTTATGGGAGAAATCATGTGATAGAAGCTTCAGTTGTTTGCGATGAAAGTGTCCCATCTAGGGTTAAAAAATTGAAAACCGAAAATCGTTTTTCCTTTAGAAGTAGTGGCTATGTTTCAATAATTGTAAAACTACATACAGACAGGTTCTAACAAATTTTTTACATTCTTTTTACATTACAAAATATATGCAGCATCAGTCTTATAATGTGGTTCTTCTACGATAAAAGCTTTGAGAATTTTAAAAAACGATTAGTGGAATGTTTCTGGGTGAAAATGTATTTAATCTGTTTACTATTGGAATCATATTATAAGACTGTGACGGTAGTAGAATGATAGTGTGTTTTAAAAATGTGTTGCCCATTTTACATATAAGTACTACTTAGTGTGCGATGCGAATTAGTGGAGCACTCACCACATTGCAGCTCATCATTATCACAGTCCCAGTGGCCATCGCAAAAGCGGGACAACTCCAGACACACGCCATTGTGGCACTCGCCTTCAAAGTCGCGACAATTCGGTGCCTCAGTATCGTGACCTGAAAAATGCAGTTTAACTATATAGCAACTGTATATGTTACATTGTATGCATATAATATCATTTACAATTTTTCTCATCGGATAAATCGCCCTTGCCGCAATCGTCTTCGCCATCGCACAGCCAATTGTCTGGTATGCACTTTAAAGTCTGGGCACACTGAAATTGTCCCTCGTTGCATTTGGGGGCCTTGGCTGTAAAGCAAAAACAAAAATCAAAAATGAAGATTTATGAACCATACGAGTAAGCAGCTTGGTGTATCTGGTATCTGGTTGCACATTTTCTGCTCAGTCAGAAGAGCGGAAAACATAACCAACCAACATTAAAACAACAACAACAACAACAAAAACGAACAAAAAATGTAAATTGTCACACGCCAAATTGTTTAACAAAAAGAATTCAAATAATGCGTGCCCAAATCAAAGGCGACGCCAACGAGAACCCAACGACGCGCGGCCATAACCATAAAAGCCACGTTAGCGACACATGGGACGGCCAAAACAAGCTTTGCTTGGTTCGACAGTACGAGTAGCTTATACCCCAGAGACGTGAAAGCAAACCAAGCAATTTGCATTGCAACGCTGTAGCTTTTGTTGTTGGCCGCCCCTTTTGTTTCGTGGGGTTGCCGAATTGGCATTGGGCGGAAGGGGAGTCATCATAACAAGCCCAAGGGCATGCGTCAACGCGATGGGACACATTTTAAATTTTTTATTTCATTTTTATGCGGCGGGGTGCTAACAAACCCAAAGTTCTGCTTCCGTTTTGTGGAATGAGCATACATTGAACTGGGGTCGTGCTTGAAGCTCCGCGGGCCATTACTGGGTGTTGGCATTTATTTAATCAACTTGGCCTAAAAAAGAAAAACGTACTTACATATTGCCCAAAAATTATGCTATTAGGCAATTGTGAAACATTTGCGGGCGACGGTAAAGTCAAGTAGCTTTAAATAAAAAGCAACCCCAAAAATTATTCAACAACTCATTTCAAATACACTTGCAACCGTTGGAGAACAAATTGGGGTAGAAGTGAAAGCGTAAAGGAAAGAAGGATAATCTTCAAACAGCAGCCGCTTTCCGCTTTCAATTTAATTTCAATAACACTGGCCAAACGACTACGCATATTAATATTAAAAAATGTGCTTCCTAAGCTTTTCACTCATGTAATCGCTGTACCACCAACTACGCTTTGCACAGTTCGTTTCGGGTTCTATGTAGCAACTACTTATATAATCAATTAAGCCATCTCTTTGGCCATGAGAGCTCTGTCGGTTCGATTATGCATACTTTATTTCTTAAGACCTGAATAATATTTTTGTTGCTCTTTAACATCTTTTTTTTTAATTATTTACATTTATAAAGGTGGCACAGAAAACTTTACAATCTTTCCAAAAATAAATTTTGAGAGATTTGATTTTTCACACTTAGTGTAATTAATACACATTTTTATGGTTTTTATGTGAAATAAAAATTTAGTCAAATATTGGTTTTACTTTTAACTCTCATTTAAATTTAAAAATAAGATTCATCTTAGCAAAATATGAAGTGCGAAATATGAACAATTGAGTTAAGACCAAGTTAGCTGTTTTATTGCTACGGTTGTTTTGGCTACTGTGTGCGAATGCTAGTTTTTTAATTATGGCTTTTGAAATTACCTTAATTGTTAATATACAAAGACGAAAAGTTAAATATTTTTAATGTAGATTGTTGAGAAAAACAATTGCTTACACTTATTACCATGATAGATTTTTTTATTTTTTTTTTGTGTTTTTAACCAAATCTGTAGACAAGAAGCCTCCCATAAGAGTTCTCTGCGCCGAGCATTGGTTGAGGGGCAAAATTTGGAAGACGGAGATTTCTGTGTCATCCCTGTTAAAGTTTGTATTTGTAGTTCAAGTTAAGAAGTTAAGCCGATCACGACGCTATAGGTGTCTTCACTTCATATTCAAAGATATTTGAAACAGACGACGAAATGGTATGGATTACAAAAAATAACCACATCGTTGCTAACTTTGCTTACAACGTGCAGAAAAGTGGGGCAGATCAAGTGTTTTTGATACTGAAAAATTGTTGATCAACTTTAGCGCTCAATTGAAATGAAACCACAAAGGATCCACTCATATTTCCGACAATTTATTTCACGCGACTTACATAAGTCAGTGACTCAATGCACTGCCCTCTCATCCGTTAAGTGTTCGTATATTGGTGTTTGTATGCCGCACTTGGCATGGCAGGCTTTAATTGAAATTGCATTGGGGTAGAAAAGAAAGCGAGCTTGGCAAATGTAGATGACAAGGCACTGCCTGGCACATTTATTATAATCTGTTGCATTAATATTTGCCGACAATTTGTTGTCGTCGACGTAGCTGTCGACATTGTCGTCGTAGTAGCTGGAGTCATTGCCGCCATCGCACAATGGGACATCGGCCACAGTAAATAGAAAAAATATACAAGTATATTATACAATAAAGTGGACCAATCCATCAATCATTAATACAAATAAAAATAATGACACACATTGTCGTAAATTCTTACTTTAAGTTTTTTATTTTTTTCTTTTGATATGTACATATATTGTTCTTCTTTGCCGACAGTCAATGTTTGTTGACATAAATATATATAAATAAATAAATAAATAAATAAGAAGTAATGTCTAAGTCGAGGGCATTCAAGAACAGAAAATAAGTTTCCTATAGAATTGTTAATGTAAGTTGAATAAACAATTCTTTTTGTTGTTGAAACGAAACTAACTTCTTATAAAAACAAGTAAAAAAGCTAAAGTCGGGTGTCCCGACTTTGAAATACTCTGTACATATGTTTACAATAATTATAGAAAATAAAAAAAATTAAGAAAATAAAAAAAAAAATTTGATCGATTTTACCTCTCTCGGTATTCGAACTCCATAAAGGGTGTACAATTGCACATTTACATAGCAATTGCGTCTGTGTGAGTGTATGTATGCCTATGCGCATCAATTCGTGTCTGTGTAAGCATTTTCGCAGTCAACCAAACAGCAACATCAACAACAGCCGCGGGCAGCGCTTGAGCAGCGCTGCATCAGCAAATATATTTATGGCTATAACTTCTTGTTAAATCGGTCTATCATAATGAAATTTGGCATACGGACACATAATAACTAACTGGGGGTATTTCCAAAATTTTAGTTCGAAATTCCAAGAATTACGGGAGTTACGATTTGCGTGGTAGAGGGGGGAGGGAGGGAAATTCCAAAATATACATTTTCTGCGTATTCACATAAGGCATCTGGGACTAAAATTTGGTGTTCCTAGGTCTTATAGTCTCCGAGATATAGGCGATTATACGAATGGAAAATCGGGAAAACCCCCATAGGGGGGAAGTGGGGGGGAAAATCAAAAAAATAAAACAAACTCGTATAGAATACACACATAACGCATCTTCGTGCAAAATTTGGTGTCTCTATCTCTTATAGTCTCTGAGATCCAGGTGTTCATACGGACGGACAGACGGACAGACAGACAGACAGGGCTAGATCGACTCGTCTAGTCATGCTGATCAAGAATATATATACTTTGTGGGGTCTGCCACGCCTCCTTCTGCCTGTTACATTTTTCAGCTCCCGCAAACCTAATATACTCTTGTACATTTCATGTACAGAGTATAAAAATTCTCTAAATCTAAGAGGAAACTAAGCCTAAGATTTATTCGTATAATACTGTTTGTTTTAAGAATCGTGTGCTGCACATTTCACAAAAATAACATATTTTCTCCAGAAAATATGTATAATGATTTGATATGATATGATATGATAATGAGATAAATATTCATACATACTTGTAACAGGTTATAAATCAACATAAATAAAACAGAAAACATAACTTCCAAAGCTTTTTAAAACGAATTACAGAGAAATCTTTTAGGATTGTAGGATTTTACAGAACACACTTGTCATTTACTTTGTTGGCGAAAAAGAGAATTGTGACCCACTGTGCGTCGTCCGTGTCGCACTCATCTTCGTAGTGCTACAAAAATGCCACAAATATAAATGAAATTAAAAATGCCAACGCCGGGCAAGCTGCAACGGACTAATGGCAACTTCTACTGGCAACAATGGACGACCAAGTCGCTTTCTGGCGACGACGACTCTTGTCGTTGTTTTTATTGCTGTGCAGAGAAATGTCTACACATTAATTTAGCGGCTGGCGAGTTGAAGAGCTCAGCCAAGTGCTTTATACTATAGTACAATGAGTATAAGCAGAGTAAATACATTGTGCAAAGTTCAGCAAGCTTGAAGCATGCCGTAGTCAATCATGGCAACGCCTGTGGACAGAACTTTAAGTGATATCAAATGTTGGGCGACAGTGTCGGGTGCCATGCACTTTGCATTAGGGCCACTAACCAAAATGCTTTTGGCTTTTTGGCCTAGCTGAATGTACAGGCGGACACACACACACGCACATACTACTACACTCCATGCCACAGTAACGGGCACAGTAAAGTGCAGCTACATGCACGAGCCACTAATTGCATTTGGGGCATTCGGCTATTCGTTGATGCATTGACCACCTGTCATTAGTCGATGGCAGCAGCAGTAATGGAAGCAGCAGAGGCATTCAAAAACGTTTACAACTAACAATCAAACCCATAATATCGCAATTTCTGGCTGCAGTGTGGCAACGATGGCAATGAGCGCCACATAGCCACATAGCAGCCGCACAATTCCGCTCCACCAATGCCCGGGATGGTTGGAAATATACGCATAGGAAGAAGGGGGCTTTGCTTACTCACCGCATTCACTGCCCTCATCAGAGCCGTCTGTACAATCGGGCTTCGAATCGCATTTCCACCGCATTGGTATGCAAAAGCCATCATTGCATGTGAAATAGGAGGCTGGACAGGGATCTGAAATGGTGCAGAAGCAGAGTAAAATGTTACTATAATGTGACGTCAAGCAGAGTGCTTAAGCACTTTTATCGTTCAAATCGAAATAGAGTGACGGCACAATGGGACTTTGCGGTATTCTAATATATTAGAAAACTATTAAATTTTTGGTCAGCGACGCTACATAGGATATTACTTGTATATATATATCTCATTAACGCATCAATTTCTTTACTTGTTAAAAAAATTATCTCCGAAGAATGTTGATAAGAAATGAAGAAATTTCAAAAATATCTGAAACATTCCTTAAACCAGACATTGATCAACTACACCAAATGAAACTTAATTTTCTCTGTTTTCCCTTTGTATATAACTTAAACAGTGTAGTCTGAAAGGATTTTTTCACAAACTCCAACATCGAAAAAGCTGAGTATTTTTGGAACCACGGGAGACTTGACTTTTGCGAGGCACAAAAATTCTCTTAAAGTGATGTTGACTGATCCATTTGGAGCACCAATTCTTTGATATGCATGTTCATCATTAGTTACTGTTGCATTTGGTTCGTCCTTAACTTTCTCTCGACCCTTTTTGAACGGTTTTTGACGTAGCCTTCTGCAACATTCTTCACGATTCGGTCGCAAAAATAACACTCAATGTTTAAATGCATGAATGTTATCTGCATTTACATTTTATTGGTAATGTTTTTTTTTTGAGTTGAATCTATTTTATGGCCCAACCGATAAATACTAGTTATCTAAAGAAAATTAAAACAATTTTATTTATTTATTTATTTGAATTTTAACAAAAACATAATCTAATGGATCATGAATTAATGCCTTAAATGTCAATTTATTGTTGTACACTACATATACATTTATAGTATCTGTATCTTTTGTATCTGTATTTTTATCTATGGCCCAAAAATTGTCATGTTTATGCAGTTGTGTGCGCAGTAGCGGGCGTGCGGCGCGTACGTGTCTACAATTAAAATGAATAAAAAAGAACGGGGGCGATGATAATAACCAAAACAGCAACAACATGCTCCGTTGTTGTTTTTGTTGTTGTTGTGGTTGTTGGCGGCAGCTCGTCGCGTCCAGTACGTGCCTTTAGAACATTGGATCATTAGTTCAGCTCATTCAGCGCCTGTATCTCATGAACAATAAAAACTCATATGTAAGGGCCCTTTAATGCATAAGTAAAAGGTGTCACAAATGTCGAAACCTTTCTGATAAACATTTAATCAAACACAATAACAACAAAGCAAACAGCTTGTTAAAGTAACTTTAACCCATTAACACAATATTCAAATGCATACACTTTCAAGGAAAATGGTTTTGAAATATTTTAAGAATTAATAAAAGTTTAAGCTATAAAATTTAATAAAAATAAAATACATTTACAGCCATTATAGGAAGTCATACAGCGTCGTATTACTCGTATTAATTAAATTAAAGTAAAGTTTATTCATAAGTATATTGTTCACAAGCGTCTTCACGCTTCCGAAGTCAAACTCTTACTGCTCCTAGTCTACCCTGGACTGCCCATAGCGATAGATTGATGACGATCCGCTGATTAAAGAGCTGCCAGCCCTACATAAGTATTAGATATATTTCTGATTTCATTCTTTAAAAATATAACCCTTATACATAATCAATTAGGAGCTAGTATTAGGTCTGCAACCAAACAGACTTAATTCATTTGCCAAAGTTAATTTACTATAATGAATTAAAATCTGAATTATTCATGATTTTAGCTGTGCCTTTTTACAGCACATTATTACATAGAGGTTAAAATGTTTTCATCGGCTCAAGAGTTAAGTAGGGCATAGTTTACCTAATGCTGAAAGCCAGCTCTCTTTTTCCGGGAAAACATATGCTTCGCATTTATTCTTGTGTGTTGGTACAACTGTTCGTGTAATAAACAATAAACAAACATCCACAACTGCATATAAGCCAGCAATCTGACGGACAAGTCCAACAGATCAGGAACAGCATGTCATTCAAGAGTCTTACTTTGTTGGCGCTCGTTGCGCTGCTCTGCGTTTACGCCACGGCTGCCGAGCGCGGCCACAGAAGTCGTAGTCGGACCATCCAGGCTGTGCCGCCTAAGACGCAGAGTCGACGCCAAAGCAAGGATATTTTAATTCCGCAATTAGATGAGGAGACCGACAAGAAACTGGATGAGCTTGAACGGGAAATCGCGGTGGCTGAGGCTGAAGAAGCAGCCAAAGAAGCTGAGGAGAATCAAGATGGGGGGCTGATCATTGCGGATGCAGAGGAAGATGCGGACGATAATGTCGTGTTGGCCGAGTTGGATGAACAAATTGCCAGGCTGGAGCGCGAGGAGGAGGATGATGAGCAGGATGATGTTGTAGAGCCACGTGCCGTACGCCGCCATAGGCGTCGCAGCGGTCGCCGTGGAGGCAACAGACGTCGTCGTCGTGGCGGCAATCGAAGACGTGCACGCAAAGGACGCAAGGGCGGCCGAAGGCGATTGAACGCAAAGGTTAGGACTCAAAAGTAAATCCATGCCAGACCGGGCAGCTATAGAAAAATGTTATTGTAAAGCAAAAGCAAAAACAAGTGGCACATGTGCACACACACAAACACACACACACACACACACGTATGCGAATAAAGCCTGCACTAACTTTTATGTAGCACACTTTTCGGCGCTGTTCATTCGAGTCGGCAAATTTTATTGTTATTAACGCGCCATGGTAAAGTTTTATGCCGGTTGCTAACATTTTATATGTTGCTACCTGCCTCGCTGAATAACAACTACACAGCTACTTGTTGTCGTAGTAATACACACGACACACAAAAATGGCATCATAAATTCAGCGCTTTTGTGTGCGTGCGTGCTGTTGTTGTTGTTGTTGTTATTTAAGTCGGGTCTCTCATAAATTATAAGCTCTGCAATTTCATTTAGCGGCTTTGCATTGTTCGAAATTAGTTTTCAGGCTTTTTTGATTTCGTTTATATTGCCTCGATAGCCGTGGTAAAAAAAAAAGGTAACCTCATCGAGTCTGAGTTTTTAAGCTCAAAGGCGTTAAAGCTGCTCGCATTTAATATGACTGTTGTTCATAATTTAACAATTGTGCTTTGAGCATTTTCATATTTAATTTTCATGAGCGTGCTAGAAGCTAACCGTGAATTAATACAAAACCGTTAGTTTTTTAAATCAATAATTAATAATAGATAGTTTAAAGTGTTGTTCATTTCATTTGTTAAAAGCATTTTCCATTATTTTTGCCTTTATTCTAGAGTCGGGTAGTATTCGATTGTTGTTATCTAAAGAGTTCGCTTCTTTTAAATTAGAATTATCAAATTGAATTCATTAGCGTTTATTTATAACATATGTTTAAATTTGTATTTCGAATACCGAACTACAAAAATCGTCAACATCTACAGGTTTGTAATCTTATAGTAGGCAACAAAAGAGTCAACTAATTGAGTATGCAGTTTTCAAAATATTAGCGCTCTTGTTACCCAATACTAGCAACCATCTTTTTGGCGGCTTTAAATATTTTACGAGCGTTTTGTTGTATTTAGGATCACTAAACAAGTCCCTATAGAGGGACATATACAGTTGGAAAAACAATCTTCGGTCAAATACAAAGCCACTATTAACAAGTTATCATAGAACTTACAGAACTAAGTTACTAAAGAGTGAATACGAGTACTCTGAAATATTTTAAGTAATACTGCTCAGGTAACTTGTTTGTTATACCCTGTACCCAAAGGGTGAAAGGGTATACTAGTTTTGTGCGAATGTGTGTAACATGCAGAAGGAGGCGTGGCAGACCCCACAAAGTATATATATTCTTGATCGGGATGACAAGGCGAGTCGATATAGCCATGTCCGTCAGTCTGTCCGTCTGTATGGATGCAAGGATCTCAAAAAGTATACGAGCTAGAACAACCAAACTTGGTATTCAGGTTCTCCTAAGACCGAGAAAGTACGAGTTTAAGTTTTTTTTCGATGGTTCAACTGCATACATACACGCATATAAACACGCGGAGACACGGTTCTGATATAAATTTATTCTATTCAAATTGTACCTAAACACTTATGTACATATGTATGAATGTGTTGAATATTTTATATTTAATTTAATTAAATTAATTAAATATTATAAATATTTGTTTATTGTTTAAAATTTCCTTCTTTGTGGAGAGTACAGGGTATTTTAATGCCTGGCTTGTGCGAATGTAGCGTTCTATCTTGTTTTCATCCTAAATATATGCAGCTGGTTGAAGGACATCAAAGTCATAGATAAAGGCTATTACTTTACATGTCGTTTTACTTGCCATTTGGCGACATCTTCAAAGCAAACATTGCGATGATACGAATTGGCACATTTGGCATTTGGCAGCATATTAACCAAACATTTGACAGCAGCACATTAAATTTGTAATAATGTCTCTGGTCTGCTGTCTGGTAGCTCCCCAAAGGTATAGTTGTGCTTCTTGTCTGACAACTGATGCTGTTGATATTGCTGAGGTTCTTCGGTATGTCGATTGGTACTTGCCAGAAGGCGACAGCTGCAAAATATTTAACTTACTTCCACATGCCCACTAACAACGACACCTGTC
The DNA here is from genome assembly GCF_003285725.1 of Scaptodrosophila lebanonensis. Classification (NCBI taxonomy): domain Eukaryota; kingdom Metazoa; phylum Arthropoda; class Insecta; order Diptera; family Drosophilidae; genus Scaptodrosophila; species Scaptodrosophila lebanonensis. The sequence goes on from NW_022060529.1 coordinate 1,848,887, forward strand.
TGCCACAGGACACCCAGGACACCCACCAGACGCCAAACTGCTGCACTCAATTTCAGTTTATTTTACTTTCAGCTCATCTTTTGCAATGGCTTTGCCATTCAGTGAGTTCGTTTACCTGCCAGCATCGTCAGTGTCCTCATCGTCCTCAGCGTGCTTATCGTTGTTAGTGTTATTGTTGTTGTTGTTGTTGTCAGCACTGACGTCCTCAACGTTATGTTTGCTTTACCTGTAGCCAATTCCATTTGGCCCACTGGCTTCTGTTGGCATTTGGTCAGCAATGTGGGTGGCAATAGCCGATAGTGTACGAGTATGTGCACGCCACAGACATTTGCCAAATCAAATAGAAATTTTAATTGACTTTTGTTACTGCTACGTGCCTTCCTGTCCATCCAAGTTCGTTTAGGTATGTGTATACTATACGAGGACTATGTGTGAGTGTGTCGGCCATTTTAATTTGATACGCTTTTGCAGCAGCTGGGCTGTCACATTGTCGCGAAATGTTTTGCACCCTATTACTTTTTCACTTTGATGTAACTTCCAGTGGCACGCTTCGTGTCGCTGGCAAACAAACTTTTGCCTAAGCTGGCGCTGGCGCTGGAGCGGGTGCTGCCACTGCCGCTGCCGCTGCCACTGAAGTGCTTGCCTTGTTTTCCTCATCAGCGGATGATGTTGCCGCGCGTATTCTCTGCCACACTATCGTACGTGCGCAGCACCAACAGAAACTACAACAGAAAAAATCGGGTTAAGCGCCTTTGGGCCACACAAATACGCACACATACGCACACACACATTTGCATGCGCCGCGCTCTGTCAGACTGCGTGGGATCCACGAAAGTTGGTGCTCCTGCTCCGGCTCCTGATGCTGCTGCTGTTGTTGTTGTGGTTGTTTGTCAACAGCTTGGCATGCTACTCACTTTTTTGTGGGTCAAAAAGATGTGCATGTTTGTTTGCCTGTCTACAAGTATGTGTGTGCGTGCAGCACTTTTTAACATAGTTTTTCACTTAATTAGCGCGCTGAATGACATGTTGACAGCTAACGGCATGCGCCTTTGGGCAATGCAACGCTTTACTGTCGCCTTTCATATGATAGCTGGAAGAACAACAACGACAACAGTAACGCCAACAATATAAGCTGTAAACATTGGAGTGTGATGCACGCCTTGGGTTATGCAATGTTTTTCCTTTTCCTTTATATATCTATATTCGTTTGCATGTGTATTGTCTGCTCGCGTGCAACAAACTGTGGAAAAAGTGCAGACAACATTTATGCAGCAGCATTAAATTGTAGCTCTAAGCTTTTGCAAGCCCATTACAAATTACATAGAAGCTGCTCCCTCTGCCTCTTTGTGCTCTTATCTGTTGGCAATTCACGCTTGTTGGTTGTTTTCCTCCTTTGCTGTCGTCTGGTTTGAAGTTGTAGAGGACTCACCAAATATATAATACGCTTACAATTCTTATAATACCGTATTTAATGACATTTTGTTTTTGACTATCTTCTTCAAAGTTAAATATTAATTAAAAGAGACCTCTTTGAAAATGTTACATTTTCTTGAAATTGTTAAGCTTGTATTTAATAACTAAAATGCGCTTTTTCATGAACAATAGATTTTTATAATGAAACTTTTAAATATATATAACAGCTCTTAATTAACTGTTAATTTGCCAAAAAGGTACAAACTGATTCTAAAGCGACATAACAGCGACATGTGCAGTCAGCATTGATCGTTTCATCTCTAATTTTAATTTTATTAATTGGATTATATCATGAATGAAATCAAGGTATATTAAATTGATCAACTTAAAAGGTTGTAGTCAATTATGGCATTTGATTTGCGTTCAAAAAGTACTGATTATTCAATCTATCTTATATATGTATGAAGGAGGCTGAAGGGGTCACACCCTGCTGATCTTGCCAATAGATTTATATAAAGTATAAATTATTGCAATAAATAATTAAATAAGACTAAGATCCTAGTTTATGCTGTATTTGTAATTTTCTCTAATTTTAATTAAAGTTATTGTAAATAATAACAGTATAATTAAAGTTTTAAAGAATTAAAAAAAGTCTATACAACATTATAATTTATAAGCATTCATTTATTAAAATTCTAAGAAGATTTATTAAAATAATTAAATAAATAAAAAAAACCTGTTATACAAGTATATATGTATATAAGGTCGGATTGGAGGTTAATGAATAAAGGAATTGGCAATCAGAAGAATACATTTATTTCCCACCGCGAGCTTTTTTTTTATTGAAAACATGGTTTATTTGATCGACTTCTGCAGGGCAGAATTACAGCTTCTTAAATTTCATCATGTATCCGAGTATATAATTTTAAAACTATCGCACTATATACACAAGTTTACTCATTGCTTTGGAGCAATAAGTATTTCTAGGATATTGGCAACATTTTTATTACCTGACAAGAATTCAGTAATTGTTTTTACCTGCAGCTGCAGGCAAATCAGAGGAACTATTATATTCGGACTGTTTTGCATTGCCATAGGCAATTAGAGGGTTGCAACGGAGTTTTCAAACGTTTTAAAAGCTATGAAATAGGCACAAATTTGCGCTTCTCCTACCCTCTCTGTCGCTGTAGGGGTTCGACTGCGCATCCACATTTACGAGCCAGCATCCAATGAACGCAGCGTTATTTCATTTCCCCGACTAGCGACCGCCATGCACCACATACACGTATTCGGTATGCTGTTGGTGTTCCCGCTTCGACTACGCATTTTTAGCAGTTCCTACGCATTTACGACCCCTTTTAATGAGCACCATTTCCACATACATAGCACACACACACGCAGCCAACATACACACATATTTGGCCTGGTACTAAAATCAAGCGATAAAAAATGCACATAGCATTTTCGCAGCAATTTTCTTCCAGGTTTTTTTTTTTTTTTTTTTTTGTTGTCCATGGATGGTGTGCGAAATGATAGCTTTAGAATGGCCATAGTATGCATTCATGCAGCACTGCATGCCACAGACAGAGGCGCTGGCACGGTTGAAATTCATTTCATAATAGCGTTTTCCTGTCAACGGCAGCAATAGCTTTAACAAACTAAGTTTCCTAAAAAATAGGTGACAAAACGTTGCACTCCAAACAACAACAGACACAGCCGACAGGAATCAGAATAAAACGAAACAGAAAAGTTCAGAACAGGCGAATATGGATTACCCTCAACAATTCGCAAATTTAAAACTTAATAAAAATAAAAATTTTAAAAATATGTAGAGCAAACTTTATCTGTAAGAGCTGGTATATATTTTGGAATATATATTCAGTTTTAGCAAAGCAAAAAAGGTTATAGGTTATAAAAAAGATTTAGGCAATGTCCATGTTTTTATTCAACTGTAACAATTTCGGAGATATTTCCTAAATAATGATCGTGTCCTTTTATGGACATGGTTTTTCTTCAAGCCAATTTATTGTTAAACTCTTACCCATGATTAAAACTAATGCTCTCGTTCGAACTTTTACCCATAAGAGAGCATAAAAATGCGGCACATTGAGTCAACCAGATTTCCGTTTCCGCGGTCAACTGTCTGTCGGCGTGCCATGTGGCGTATAAGCAATGTACTCAGCAAAGGAACAACAGCTGCCATTTGGCTTTCATGCAATAACCACGCGTACAAATATGGCGGCTTCCGTTGTCGTTTCAGCTTCCTTGCAATGCGGTCTCAAATTTCATTTATATTGACATTATCTCTCGTCCTCTCCCTCTCTCACCCTCTGTCTCTTTTCTGTTGCACACTTCCGCCCACACTGTACATATTAATGCACCGAGACGCGCATAATGAGCGTGATTGACATAAATGAACTTTAAATGCACACGGGACTGTGCAGAGGACTGAGTAGGGACTGTAGCAGAGGAATGTCTGTCTGCAAGCCTGTTTGACTGTCCAGTTGCCAGCCTGAAATTTATACAAACAACAAGCAGACAGACAGACCGACAGACAGAGCAGACTGACAGACGCCCAGGCTGGCAGGCAGTCCAGGCAGGCAGGCAGGCTGATAGACAGGCAAGTGGTTTGGTTCAGGAACAAAACAGAACAGAACAGAACCGGGCCCGAGGTCCGAGGCCAAAGTTGTGTCCGGCATTTCTGTTTGTTGTTCCCTCTCTGCTTGTGTTTTTGTTGTTCTCCGTCCGTATGTTTTTTGCGCACTTTAATCGAGTTTATTACGTGTGCACGTTTGTTTGTCTCGTTCCACTTCGTTCTAATTTTTTTGTGTGTGTTGCATGGTTTATTGCATGTTTTGTGCTTAGTTCTTTGCGTTTGCCCGCACAACAAAACCAAATCACTTTAAAACTTTCGAAACAATCATCCCAGGCATGGTGCCACAAAAAGTTTTGTTACGTTTTTGTTTATTAATTTTAATTGCTTCATAGGAAAATACCAAGCAACTCTATAAGAACACAGCTGGCTTTCACATGCACACTTCTTGATAAATTGTCCAAAGCATATTTAAAACCATATATGTAAATGTTAGTAACAATAAAAACGAAATAAAAATCATTATTAAAATCTGAGTATATCGAAAAATACTGAGCCCATTTAAACGACCAATCCATTTCAGCTAATAACAGTTGAGACAAGTCCCACATCTATGTATTACTGTTGTAGACATTATTAAACCATACTCGTACGTCTTTAGCGCAGAATCAACAAATCGTTTTTATGTCCGTGCCAAGTCTTCTCAAACTTATTTGAAATAACTTTTTTCTTAAGCCATTGCGGAAAGTTTATGACAAATTGTTATACATTGTACGCAGTGCAGCAAAAAGCTGCATTAATGAAATGACAGAAGATTCGACAGCGTGCCACAGCTGCTTAAACAGTAAGCAAGAGCTCAACGAGCAACTCTACTAATATATTAAATTTTAATAATCCTAATCTAGAGCAACGGAAAATTGTTCCTACAATTTCTGTGTCTTGTGCCAATACTTTTTCGGCTTTGCTGCTTGACACCAAGTAAGAGCCCCAGTTGCCTTCTGCCTAACTGGTGCAATCGCTGGCAACACTTTGGCCAAGAAACTATAAAAACACGCCCACGAGCACCCTCTTCAACTACCTTATCCCATGCAATTTTAATCTGCATACATACAAGTATATGTATGTACTCGTATATACGCTTATATTACCGAGTGTGAGTGCCTGCTCGCTTGATAGCCGGCAGGCAAAAAACTTTTCTTCACAGCATAATTTTGCCGTCTGCAAACTTTTGCTTCCGCCCGCTTTGCCCGAGTTGCCAGAGTTTGGAGTTTTTGGTTTGAGCTTTGCTGTCAATAACTTAAAGCGATTCGCCTGCTACGCCTTTGCATGATACGAGTATGCTCTGGAGTTCTGTTTATCTGGTTCCGCACAATTCACCAAACCGGTTTAACGCTATCATTTTTGCCCGAATATTCAAATAGTGCTGTATATGTATACAAGGATTCAAATGGTTTACAAATGAATTAATAAATTACCAAAGAGCCAGAGGGCAACTGAAGTCAAAATAAATAAAATTGTTTAAATATAAGAAAACCGATACTACTTATTTCAATTCAATTCAGAATATTTCGATTGTAGTTATAATTGGAATGAACAATGACAAATTTTTAGAGCAAATTCTCAACTTCTTTTGTCGTAAAAAAAATCGCCACGTACGCTTGCAACAACATATAAATAATAATATATAATAATGATTTATTGCCGAGAAAAACGATCAAAAATGTTGTACAACTTTGACGAAATTGGATCCATAAGTAGCCGAACAAGTTGAAGGTTTTCTATATCTTTATTGTAATTTAATATAAACATCACAATTTGTTGATTTATTAAATAAAATAAAATAAAAAACATTTTAAAAAAGATCTGGACCTTTTGCATGTGTAATTATGGTGATCAACAAATTTGTAATTTCTTATGCATACGAGTACATACAGGGTGCGCCATCTTTTATGTCGGTATGTAGATATTGAATAACTTTGTCATTAGTGAACCGATTGACTTGAGTAGACCACAGTTGAAAACCTCAGTTCAAGAAATTGTACAGAACCAAATTAAATAAAAATATCTCATACTTGAAAATCGGTTGTTTATTTTCAAAGATATTCAATTTTTACATACCGACATAAAAGATGGCGCACTCTGTATATATCTGCCGAACTAGTTCCACCAAAAAAGCAAACATAATGCTAAATGCTAAATGAACTATACCATATGTATACGAGTATGTATGTATGTATGTATGTGTGTACAAGTATGTGTTTGCACAACTCTAACCACTAGGCATGGATGATAACTGCTCGGCTCCTTGTGGGTATGCAATGAAATTTTGCGCACCAACTCGCTTCATAAATGTTTATAAATACAATTTTAAGGCATGCTTTTGCTGTCGTTGTCGTTGTTGCTGCTGTTATTGTAGTATTTTTGGCAAGTTTTTGGCTCCATAGTCTGGCCATATCTCTTTTAGCTCGATGGTGTACTATATAGTAAGTACATACACGCTCTCATCAATCTTCTTTAGCCACTGACATTTGTTGTTTGTTTTGGTCTGTTTGTTTGCTTGTTGTTAATTTTGTTGTTGTTGCTCTGCCGCTTGAATGCCCTCAACGTACAACAACCATACATTAAATGCTTTTTGCATTGATTGCAACGATAGTGATGGCGCTGACAATGACGATGACGATGGGCATGACGTTCACAATGACTCTAAGCAGCAAATTCATTTTACTTGTTTTCGTAGTTAAGAGTGCTTAAAATATTTATGGATTCATGTGTGTGTGTGCTACTGGTTTTGTCATGTACTTGTTCATGCGTTTGTCCTATGTGGTGACCAACACAAGAACGATAGAAAAATATATATTTCTGCTGGCATATGTATATGAAAAGAGAGATGAAAATAAGAAGCTGAGTGCTGTGGTAAACTATCGATTGATGGTTCCATTTGTTTGCTGCGGCTGTCAGTTGAGTGCTGCTCTCAGCTCCAGTTTCATTTGCGGCCGTGTCAACCACACAAAACTTCAAGCACAACAACAGCAATAACATGCTCAATAAATATTCCAAGCAGACATACATATGTCAGCTGTCAGACTGAAGCTGTTTTTGTTGTTGCTGCTTGCGCTTGCAGCATAACTTTTCATTAGTCTCGTTGTTTTTTGTGTTCGGTTTAGTCGCACGCTTACCTGTGCATAGTTGAGAATTTTGTGCAGCTGTTGTTGTGTTCAACATGAGAAATAAAACTTGGGCAAATGCCATCCATGCCTACCAACAGCCTCCCGCAATAGCCTGTACATAGTGTGCTCTTCATGGCAATTACTTGCTTAAAGCTACATAAAAAGTAGTTCACAGCTTTGCACTCAAGAGTTAAGACTGAATTAAACACAAACACACACAACTGTTGCTTTTTACCATCGCGCTTTCTATGTCCTTGCCATCGCTTTGCTGGCATCTTTCACAATTCATTTCCTCTTTGTTAACTGTTTTATATGCGCAAATAATCCTATTTGAAGCAGCTCATGCTCATTGTTGTTGCCATTTTGGCTTTGTGCCGCCATTGTCGTCTGACAGGCTTCCCATACTCATGTCCAATATGTCGCCATTCTTGCTGCCACAAATCCCACACACACACACACACACACACACACACACACACACACCCACACATACACTAACTATATTTACACACTCAACCGCACCCTCCTACCCACACATTTAAGCTCAATTGCAACCCTCACTTTCGCCTTTTCCTGCCTTTCTGTCAGCTCATAATTCTTTTTGGCTTTCACTTAAATTTGAAGCAAGTCTACTTTAGGGCGTTTGTCAGCTTCCCAACTCTTTGGCACTTAAACAGATTTACGTGCCACTGCGCACTTGTTTTTGTTGTTGTTTGTGTTGTAGCTGTTGCTCTTGCCTGTTCATGACTTTTAAAACGCTTGTCAATCACATGGCGCGCACGCGACGCATTGATATAGCACTCAAGCCAGTCGCTGTAGCATACTTTTGCGCGCTCACAAAAACAACAAAAAATTGAAAAAACCCTTCAAATTATTACGTCAAAACTTTCGACTTGTGAGCGAGTGCATATTTTAAGTGCCAAGAGTTGTAAAGAAAATAAAGACGAGCAAGGAACGCAAGAGGAATGTGCCAATATGTAAGGAAATTGTTGCAACTACTGCTATTTTCCATTTTCCTACTACTACAACTACAACTACCACTATTGCTATTACTTTTCTACTGCTACAAAGCAATAAAACGAAACTAACAGCAACGGCAATAACAACAGCAACAGCAGAAGTATCAGCCAAGGCAGCAGCAGCACGCCAAGTAAATAAAAAATTATTGCAAAACTTTGCGCAATAAACGAAAAAGTAAGACGTCGTCGACATTGTCGGCGGTGAAGCATGAAAAACGCAGTAAAATAGTCAGAAAGCAGTACCAACAGCAACAGCAGCAGTAGCAGCAGCAACAACAATATCACCAGCAGCAACTAGCATTTCACTGAACGTTACATTGTTGCCCCACTTGCTGAAGAACCTACAAAAAATGGGAAAAAAAGATGTAAGCAAACCAACCGGCCACTTTGTGTAATCAACACAGGTACAACGCACGTCAATAAGCCGTCGTAGGATTTAAGCGCTGTTAAGCGGCTCGGCAATGGCAGAACGCTCATAACTTCAACTATTGCTAGAGGGCCAGAACGGAGCAGACAACAACACTTCCGTTTGCCGTTTTACGCACACGACCCACGCACGTGACTTAGCAACAGAGATGCACACAGTGGGCGCAAGCCGACATAAAGCTCTTCGGATATTCTACAAATTTATTGAATTTTCTACAGTTACGTCTGCATCTGCTTTTTCTCAAATAAAATAATCTCAACGAACATTGTAAAAGATGAAGTACAGTACACTACAGATGCGTTGTAAATACTTTTTGTGGGAATATGCAATAAATGTGATTACAAATATTTTAACATCTATTCATATAAAGTCTGGCAACTTTTTCCGAATCATTAAAAACTCCCCGTTCACTTATTAACTGTAATAACACACTTTATATTTAATTACGTGGATAAGATCTTATAACCTGAACTCTTTATTGGTCATTAATAATAGAAACACAAATAATAGAAACACACAAAGCCATTGTTTTTATACCCTGTACCCAAAAGGTGAAAGGGTATACTAGTTTTGTGCGAATGTGTGTAACAGACAGAAGGAGACGTGGCAGACCTCACAAAGTATATATATTCTTGATCAGGATGACAAGCAGAGTCGATATAGCCATGCTTGTCTGTCCATCTGTCTGTCTGTCCGTCTGTCTGTCCATCTGTCAGTCTGTCTGCCTGTCCGTCTGTCTGTCCGTCTGTCTGTCCGTCTGTCTGTCCGTCTGTCTGTCCGTCTGTCTGTCCATCTGTCTGTCTGTCTATCTGCCTATCCTTCTGTCTGTCTGTATGAACGCAAGGATCTCAGAAAGTATAAGAGCTAGAATAACCAAATTGGTATCCAGATTCTCCTACGCCCGAGAAAGGGCAAGTTTGTTCATTTTTCTGATGCACCCCCCACTTTCCCGCTTTTTGCGATTATCTATAACTCCCGTTATTCTTGGAATTTAAATTAAATTTAAATTTTAAATTTAAAATTTGGTAGTCACATCCAGCTAGTGATTGTATATCCGTATCCCAAGTTTTATTATTATTATAGGTTGATTAAAAAGAAAGTTATAGCCATATAACCAAGCCCAAGCTATGTCCGCAGCTGTATTTGTTGGTGCTTTGACATAATTATGTAATGTGTAATGCACACATACATATGTACAAGTACAGAAACACACATAGACACAATTCTGATGTAAATGTAATTGTATGGAATATTTTTAATTTAATTTAATTAATTAATTTGATTAATAAAATTTTTTTAATAATTTTTTTTTTTTGTGGGGTGGTACAGGGTATTTTATTTACCATTCCTTTCTTGCCTAAAATTAATTTTAAACAAATTGTTTTCCATTTTTTCTTTTTTGTTGGAGGTATTTAGAGTTGAGGGTATTTAAGAGTTGAGCTCGCTCGACTTTAGCGTTCCTTTCTTGCTTTGAATAAATAAAATGAAACGAAAAACATATATAAAAGCATTGATCCAACAAACCACCAATTCATTTCCCCAATTATGCACACTTGAGTTAATATTTGATTTCAGAAATGTTCTTTGTGCCCCACCGTGTGACTCATAGTTATTAGGGAAGGCTGCACAAGCTATCAAATAGCCATAAAAAGTGAGAGTGAAGTTAAATCGCAGTAAAGGATGGGCAGGAGGGTATTGCGCCTGACACGACATGACCCGCTTGGCTCTCAGCTTAACTGTCAGTCGTCGGTCTTTAGTCAGTGCCTGGCTCAATTAGCTTGCTGTGGGCTGTTGAATGCACAGCCTGATTGCAGTGTCTGAGTTTCCGTAACACATTGCGCCCCCCTCCTGTTCTCATTAGCTAAGTAATGCGACCCTCGCACAATTTCATTTTTGGGGCACGTTTGTGTTGCTTCTCGTGTTTCATATTTGCCAGAAATTTGTTCTTGGGCCCTCTTTTTGTTTTTAATTATTTGATATGATTTTCTCTGCCTTCAACTAGGGTACATTTACTGCTTTGTTGCATTTCAAGTGGCATAAATCACACGCACACTCACAAACTGACACAATGGTATAATTGAATGGAATTGAAATAAGCTGGGAGGAATAATTTGCCGCTGCTGCCCCTGCTGCTGGCATTTAAAGTGTTCAAAGACGTCTGCCATGACAGACACTTATGCTTATGAGAATGACAAGCCATGTATGGTATCATAATGGAGCATGTGGTATACTTTTCTCGCACAGCCATGCGTGTGTGGTTAAGGGGTAGATAAGCAGCTGAATGCAAAGTACTTTTGAAGGGTGCGTAATGGAGGCATTTGGGGAATCACTTTAATCGCGGCACAACATTTTAAAGAGGTGACAGCTTAAAAATATCATTTACAAACTTGAACATGACCATTAGCGGCTCTTGTTGGCCTCTGCCGCTGTCCAATGCCCAAAGACATTTATCATTTTAGCATACAAATTGTCAACATGACACCGCTGACCTGGCCCCATGACAACTGGCAATGGCAAACTAACAATAAGCAACAGAAGCCGCAGCAGCATCATTATAAAAATATTATACAGAGGACGAGGACCACGAAGCTGTCGACGCGCAGGAGGAAAGTATCCTCGGCACAAGCACAAAGCAAACATCGCTGGCATAATAGAAAAACGTGACCACATGGCGCTCTTCGGGCATTGAATGATAACGAATAAAGCTCAAAAGCGGCAACAAACTTGAAGCGTTGCCAAGTTGGCCAATTGTGGCAAAAGTTTTTGTTGCCATATATAAGTGGTAGCGGTAGCTTTAGGATGGGAGGTTGGTTGTCTGCCTTTGAGATATTTGCACTGGCTTTGGCGTATTTGCCGCAAATACGGTTTCAAAAACTGGACCCCCTTCCTCCCTTCCTTCCTTCCTTCCTTCGTACTTGTACGAGTACAAGTTTAAGCAAGCGTAGCTTGTCAAGCATGAAAACGCCGTGGCTGACAACGAAATGCGCTCGGTGGTGCACAAGGATTTGGTCAGATGGGAAACCGCAGCGGTAAGCAACCACTCCTGCAGTTGACAGGCCACAGACGGCAGTAGACGGTGGTGGACGGTGGTAGCATAGCTTTAAAGCTCCGGCAACGCTGCTCATTAAAAACTGTTGACTGCACAAACAAGCCAACTACAAGTCCCCTTCTCTACTCACTGACTGACTGTCTGGCTTACTGGCTCGCTGCCTGAATGTCTGTCTGGCTATCTCCAGGGCTCCAGCTACTGCTACCAACTGCTCATATTTGTTTAGCAACAAGAGTGAAACAGAACTGCAGCAAATACGACAAAAAGTAAATATACATTCTGCAGGCGAGAACACTCAGCTAGAAAATGCTCTAAAATATCCCTTTTAACTATAATATCTAATATAGAATTGAAATTCAGCCATTTACATTAGTCGAGGGAATGGCGATACTAAGAGATATCTTTCCCAAAGTTCAAACACGGTAATAGTTAATAAATGCTCTATTTTTTGAATAATTTGAAATGTCTTATCAACAAAGACTATACAAAGTACAAGGTAGTTTCAGACTCATTTCATTGATTACTAATGACAATCTTGGAGTCTTGGCTCTCTTTGTTTCAAGCTGGCCTTTTAGTCAGCCTTGCACGTCGCATTCTGCTGTTCGCAGTCGAAATCCCTCCACTCTAAGTGATTTCGCTTTAAAAGCGCTGGAAAAAGCGCACAGCAGAGCGGTCCATGTAATTGAATCACCCTCGAGAACATATTAAAAACATCCAAGAGGCAGCAGCTCGTTCTGAGTATTGTTCCGACGTGGCTCTTGTCGTCTCCACTGCCTGTGGTTTGTCCTTCACACAGAATGACCGATACCAGCTTAAATCTGCTATTCTTTTTCTTATACACATGCTTACTTGCTTGCAACTGAACAGGTTCCAGCGAAGACGACGACGACGACGACGACCACGACGATGACGATGACAACAAAGCAGAGAAATCACGTCTGATAAATAAGTATATATCTTGGCATGGATGTCTGTGTGTGTACGAGTATGCCTGCATCTGTACTTATATTAAGCTGCACACAGTCGTCGCTGTTGTGTTGATTTCTAAGCTTGGCGCGCTTATCATTCGTACGACTATCTGTGTATCTGCTGCCAACTGTTAACATTGAATGCACTCAGCGCCTCTCACGGCTCTGCCCGCCCGCTGTTCACGCTTTGTCTGGACATGTGCTGCAGTGGAACAAGCAAAGCTTCCCTGCCAAAAGGTTTTAGCCGACTGCTACATTAAGCCAAGAAACACTCGTCGCTTTACCGTCCAAGCCAACTCGGCTCAGCTCAGTTGAGCTGAGCTGAACTGTTCCCCTACCAGGTTGCCTTTGTCATTCTTAATGCAGAAATCTGATGCCAGCTGCTTGTTAAACTTTGCCTTGCCTTTGATTTCTTCGCTTCTTTTTCTGTCTGCCCTCCATTTTTTCCGGTCTTGGCCGTTCTTGGCCCGTAAGGTGGGCCAAGTCTTGCAGTTGACTGCCTTGCAGCAACCAACAGGCTGCAATTTTGCAGCTGCTTCGTTTGTTTTTGTAATTTCAAACTGTTTCCCACATTAAGTTCAGGTTCCCTTCTTCTTTTGCTCTTGTATTTTTTTTCCATTTTGTTCTTCTTCGCCTCAGACTGAACAAAACTGAATGCAAAACCCATCGATGGCCACTGTTAAAAGTTCAATGAGCGGTTCTGCAATTCTATTAATGGCCAATGATGACCTAGCAAGTCTCCCAGATAGTTTACAGATTTGCTTTGGTTAACTAATTGTAGTCGATGAACAGAATGAAGATGCATCTGCATAAAAAATAATTAAGAACTATCTACAAACTAGTAGAGTTTGTGTACTCTGCTATTAGCTTACATGCCTTTCTTTTTAAAGAAATATTAGAAGTATTTTTTGCTGTAGCTTTAAAAATACAACATTATCTTTGCGCAATAAATCAGTGCAATTTTTTAGTGCGGTTTCTGCTTTCCACAAATAAAATATATATATTTATTCTGGCAAATAATAACAATAATAATATTAATAAGAAACAAATGCAATGGAGTTCAAATGACTCTGTTTTACATACTCGTATTAGCATTAGTTGGAGAGCATTTCTGATGAATTCCAACTGTACATTATGTGGGCTTTATATAGTGATAGCAAAATCTGTAATATCAAATTTATTATGCCGCTTAGTGGCAGCTAGAAAGTTCATACGACAAGACTCAAAGAGTCCCGCAGCAATCAATTTGGAGCCGACGCACACTTCCCTTTAACGACAGCTTCTAATGTTATTTATGAACTATCATCAAGCTTGCCCCACAGACGCATCTTTGAAATACCCACACGGCCCGCTCAACACCTGCCAAAGTCGCAAGGGGGATAGCAAGGGAACGGGGGAAGGGGGGATGATGGAGGCAACGCCGCAACACCCGCCCGTATTAGAGAGCACAAGCTGTAAACTAATCTGGCCAACTAATCTCATTGGAAATCAATCTAAAATAAATCGATCGATTGGACAAACATGCGCTACGTGAGCAGCGTGCTCCAAGTTGCCAATGCTGTTCATATTATAATGTGATTTCAACTGTAAATGTGCAATAATTTATTCAAATTCCCAAATGTGTCTACGAACGAGGTAGCGGCCGAGGGAGCAGGCGAGTACACACTGAACCCAACTAAACTAAACTGAAATAAAAAGCAGAACTCACGACATACAGACAAACTGAACGCTATTAATATGTACTTTTTATAATGCGTATATATAGTATGTATCTGTTTACTCTTGTATCTGCTGAGCTTGTGCCTGGGCTTTACTTTGGATGGTGCGTGGGTTTGGGTCGACTTTGAAAGTCGTTAACCGGCAGCACGGACAGCCCAAACAGATCCGGCAATCAACTGCAAAACTAGTTTAACCATTTATAGTCGTTGTTGTTGTTGTTGTTGCTGGGGCTGCCTTTACTTCAACGGTCGTTTTTGTTGTCGTACCTGCCCCGTTGAGCATTTAAAGCACCTAAAGCAAGAACAAGCAAGGAAAAAAAAAACTATAACCCATGTTCCTAAGTGACAAGTTTGGACATTAACATGCATATTAAATTGGCAGTAGAGTGCGACACTTAATTAGACTACTGGGCTAAAACGAACATAGCTTTAAGATGCTCATCCCATAAACGTATTGAAACAGCCTTTAAGATAATAAACTTCATCCACTTGGCCATAAAATAAACCATAAAAATCTGCACCATTTCCTATGCTGTACAAATAATTCATTTTGATTGAATACGAGAAATTCCAACGAAGGAACATTAAACAAAAAACGCAAGGAATGACAGAATAATGGAGAATATTATGTGCACAGTAGCTGTAACAATCGGACTGTCTGTTTTGCGTTAAAAAAATAATAATAATTCTTCTGTTTCCCATTATAAGTATAAATATACTACTTATATACGAAATTATACATTTCTATTTTTTGTCATTGCATGCTGAGTTGGCTCCAAATCAACCTTGACAGATTAAATGGGAGAGATAGTCGGCTGCTGAGCAGCCGGCAGCACTTGCCAACACAATCGGCTATTTTTCATAAACAATCTTTTTATACCTCAATAAATATAATTAGAAATGTTTATAGATCAGGCAGCACCTACGTGCCCCAGTTTTATAAGTTTGTTTACTATTGGTTCCATGTTCATGCATTGGTTCCATATCGCATTTCATGGAGCACATATATACTTGTATATACGAGCATGTGTATATATTAGACATGTAATGTTCCATGTGCATTGAGCATGATTCTCTTTGTTACGAAGAAAACTCATGTATGTGCATAGACATAGTTGATACTTTAAAACGCACGACGTAATATCATGCTTATTGAAATTTTGGAATTTTTATTAACACTTTGTTTTGTCTGCCAACATTATATTAAGTAATGATCACGTTAGCTTTTCCTGACCCCGATTACGATAATATGGATAAGTAAATAAATTATAAAGAAGAGTAGGCTATACTAAAAATTATTTTGAATCGTTTTCAAAATATGTATAAAAGATATATTTTTATCCAGCTGGCATTTTTTATCTGCAAAATCGCAAAGTTGGATCAGACCTGATGAACAGTTTTTGCTTTAAAAACTTTCGATATGCAGACTAATTCTTATGTTCGAATTTCATTTCATCTTCAAATTCATTTTGGACTCTTTGTCAGAGATTTCTCCAAGGTATTTGGAATACCAGAGGTTTTTGAAGTTGTACAAATACATTGGTCCTTGATTTAATTTAGTAGATTGTTCAAATTTAAGAACCTTTTTTGTGCATAAAGAGTTGTTGATGGTTCAACATTTGCTACGCATGAAAACACAAACCAGATTCCAAAAGGATCAGTGCAACAAATTAAGTATGAGTACGTCAAATTCATATCCAAAAAGTACAAGAAGTCCCATAATATTAGATCTTATTTACTCGCATCTTTCCACTATGTTATTTCCCTATTAGCTGAGCTTAAGTTTTCTGATATTAACTGAAGCGTTAAATATTTCAATTTGAATAGATGCTCTCTTGATAGCGTTGCACATTTCTTGAAATGATGTTGCTGGTGCTTATGTTCTTGGTATTGGTGTTACCTTTATTTCTCCTACGATTCTCAAAGCATTGAGGGAAAACATAAACACTTAACCATGTTGCTCTAAATAGAAACAGCTGCAAAGCAAACGCACTTAAGCCGCTCTGCTCCGCATCAGAAAACACAATCAATAAATAAAACTCGGCAGCTATAGCACTTCTAACTGAAAATACATGGGAGGAAGGAATCGGAAGGGGTAAAGCCCTGAAGCTGAGAAAACCAGCCCGTTGGCAAAGGCTGTGGCTTTCAATTTTCTCAAAACAAATCAACGTTTACTACGAACGGCATGGTCTATGGGCCATGTGGGCGTTAACTGGCATGTACTACCACTGTCTAACAGACTGGCTAGCAACAATAACACCAACAACTACAACAATAAGTACCCAGCTTCCAGTTGCCAAATGTAGTCAAATTCACTCAATTTGTGAGTAGTATGTTCTCTCTCAACTTGTTTCAATTGTGAACAGAGTCCGTGAATTGTGACCGTCTGGTCTGTCCGTCGGTCCGTCGGTCCGTCTGTCATGTCTGTCATGTGGCGTTGGTTTCTGTGGCATGTGGCACAAAATTTATGCAGCAAATTAAAATGTTTTTGTCATATTGTTTGTTGTTATGGTCATGGCACCTGCTGTATGAATAGTTGCTGTTCCTCGTATTTCCCTAATTGTTCTGCGTTTGTTGTTTATTACATATATTGGCTTTTGCTGTTGATTTCGTTTCTGTGGAGCTAATTAAGTGGCTTTCGCTCAGTGCCATCAATAAGGGATCGAAAATAGCGTAACTAGGAGATTTTACTCTCGGGCTTTTGTTTTGGCGCATTAGCCAAGCTATTTGGCCACGTGATTTGACAGGCAATGCCTGGAAAGCAATGCCGAGCAGGCATCAGGGCTTTATAAACGGGCTATTAAACTGCCAAAATGTTCATCACTCACCACAGCAACAGCAGAGGAAAAATGGACAACAACAACAACAACAACGACAAAGTTAGAATATTGTTGCCTTTTTTGTTTGCCTTGACCCCACTGTCTGGCCTGACCCCCGAATGCCAACAGTGCCAGTGCGTTGTGGCCGCCTGTTTACTTAAGCTTCAAATTACGCTTAAATTGTTTTTACGCTGCTGCTTGGCAGCAAACTCAGTAAAGATCTATAAAAACCTTTGACGCAGCGACGGAACAAACATTATTGGTCAAGAGCACATTGTCGAAGCTCAAATGCGCTGCGGCAACGTTTCGATAGTCTTTGCTGAAAGTTCTGAAAGATTTGACTTCCAGTTTTTAATGTAAAGACATAAATGGACCTTAGCTGGAATATATATCTTTTAGGCTAGTTAGAGCTATAAACGGGGATATTTATCTTTTAATCCTAAAATCTTCGCTATCTTAGGAATGTGTAGGGAGAAGTATAGGAGGGTATATGATTTTTTCAGTCTTTATTTAAGATCTATCCTTGGTTGGACTTCGATCATGCCTCTGCAATGATGATTGCGGAACCGATGGACGATTGCCTTCGAAGTATAGAATAGTGTAGGATCTGAATATATTGTTTGAGCCTCCACAACTGTCTCAAATTTAACTTCTTTTCTATGCTGTTAGTTTGGTACTTTGATACAGCACTCAATGGCGTATTAAATCGCAGTAACCACAGTAACAATAGTAGCGCACTCATTTACAACAACTACAATTTTTGCACATCATTTTCTAAAATCTCGAATCCCAAATGCTCCCCAGCTACATCGACCATACATACTGTACTGTGCTGAGGCGTTGCCGGGCAAGAACGCATTGTCTGTCTGGCCATCAATAATTTATGCATTCAACCATCAATCACTTTGAGCTGCTGCTCCAAGTTGGGCTGAGAACGACGCAGTCGCCAGCATCACAAACGTCGTCAACATCGTCATCGTCTTAGAAGCAAAATAAAAGCCAGAACAAAAAAACGGCAAATACCAACCGACCCAAAAGGCCGATACAGAGAGCCGGCAAACTTACTCAAATCAGTGAGCTGAGTGGGGACGAGTCTTTGCAATAGTAATAGAAATAGCAAAATTGGTTTGGGTTCGTACAAAAAGAACCCTTACCCCCTCCGCCTCCCTCTCTAACGTTCAAACATTCCATTTCAAAGTGGAGCTGTGAATATAATACGACAAACGGGCGATGAAACGACTGCCTCTCTGGTCGCATATTTTATATATTGCTTCATTTTACTTATTTTTGATACTTCTGTTCTGTTCGTTTGCCCTCACTGTGGTAGTGTATTGCCTTACCTCAGAAAGAGTATAGCCATTCAGGCATATTATTTGTAAACATTAGCATATTCTACTTAACATTGGTGTTTAGATTTAATTTATTGAGTGATGGATTTCTAAATACATTATTACCTTCACTTTATAAGTAAGAGATCTTATTCGGGTTAGAACATTAGGCATTCTTAATCTTGATTTAAGTTTGTTTCAGTGTTTTAATATATGCCTACATTATACAACATTAACAGCAGATATAAATAGGCCTATAGGTAGAACTGCAGTCAGAACAGTTTTCAGCATTAAAGCCAGACTTTTTTATCTTTGAACGCACTCAATGATTATATGCTTAGCATCCTTATCAAAAAGGATGCTATATTATAAATTACAGGGTATGCCAATATCGGTGACGATTCGGTTTGGTTTGGTTCGATTTCGTGCTGATGCAGCAACTTGACTGCCTTCCCATGGCTGTCGGTCGGTTGCTGCGTGTTGGTTTCGGCATCAGCTTCGATTGTATTGTTGGCTAAAGTGTACAAGAAAAATAAGTTTTTTGCTGCTGCTTTCTGTAAATTTGCTAAATTGCTTCCTTATTTCATTTTGCAAATAAACTGTGTGTACACACACACACACACACACCCAAAAATTACTGATATAAATGTAAACGTATGTATATATTTATATAGGCAGCATATGTGCGCAAATTGGCAAAGCGGCGCTCATTTACAATTTTTTGAAGGCCATGTTAAAATCTACTTGAATGTGTTGGCTTGGTCGGTGGGGGGGGGAGAGGGGAGAGATTGTACCCTGAACAAATTTCACACTTTTTTGGGCAATTGCTGACAGTTGTTGTTGATTTATGTGCAAGCTGCTCAAATTGATTTGCAATTGGTGGCGCGCGGCTCCTGTTCTCTGTCGCATCAGTGACACGCGCTCGGAATTCCTCATGGCAACCGTCTGCCATGACAGCCAGAGGAAACCAAACCAAACCAATTCAGAACTCGCCAGAAGGAGCTGGCGAAGGAGATGAATACGGCATTCGTTCAGCTATGCAAATGTGCCCGCCGAGGCGTCAATGTGACTCAAGCTGTTGCCCTCGTCTTCGCTGCTCAAGTTTTCCATATGTGTGAAAGGCAAACAAGGCAAAGAAGTCTTTGCCAACAAGAATAACAACAACAATAACAACAACAACAACAATAACGGCAATGACACAGCAGGCGACAAGGCAAAGTTCAGCGGCAGTAACAACAAGAACAAGAAAATCCATTTAAATTATATTGAGTTTCTTTTTGTGTGTGTGTGTAAAATATAATTTTGAATGTTTGCCAAAGCATCGCTTGAGCTGGTGGCAGGGGGAAGAAGAAGCGTCATTTACATATGTACTTAACACGTGTCATTTGGACAATGATACGCCTGTATGCCTGTTTGGCTGTTTGGCTGTAAGGCTCTGCTCTGTACCTTTGCACCCACGCGCTCCGAACAGCCAATTAGTTAATGAGAAGCGGCGGGAAAATGTAAATACAAAACCCAGAGCAGACAACGGAAGAGACAAAGACGAATAGACAGAAAGAGATGGCTGGAGTGTTTTGTTCTTAATCAAATTACAGCACTAATTAAGTTCAATTTGTTTGGCATGGGCGAGACGAGATGGCACAATGCTGTGCCTTGACATTGAGCGAAACGCTGACAAAAGTGGGCAAAAGGTAAATAAAAGGGTTAAAGGGAAATGAAAAAAAATCCAAATATACTGCTGCATAATAATTCCTAATTGCAATAACTTAACAGCACTACTAATAATTACTGCCAACATGGTTTTAAAGTTCAAAATAAGAAAAAAACTTATTAAAAATAATAATATCTTTTCAACTGAAATTTATAGTTTGCATTAAACAGGTTTGTGGATCGTTAATCAAATGAAATTGAAATTGAAGATCAAAAACATGAGAACGCTTAAGTTGAGTGGACTCAACTCTTAAATACCCTGTACCCACACCGCCAAACAAAAATGTAAGGAAAAATTGTTTAATAAATTTTAAAAATTATGTAATTAAATAATTTCAGTTATATAAAAGATTTTTAATACAAACAGATTTGGAGAACCTGAATACCAAATTTGGTTATTGCAGCTCTTGTACTTTCAGAGATCCTTGCGTTCATACTGACAGACAGGCAGACGGACGGACATGGCTAAATCGACTCGGCTTGTCATACTGGTCAAGAATACACACACTTTGTGGGGTCTTCCATGCCTCCTTCTGTATGTTACATGTACTAGCACAAAACTAATATACCATTTTACCCTTTGCGTACAGAATATTTTCTTGATTTAACTGCATTCAAAATGTTTGCATTTTTACTTTATTGAAAGGTTCATTGAAAATAGCAACGGAATGGTCCCCTGGTTTTTAAAGGAGTGTGTTCATTTTTGGATTAAGTGAAATTTAGTTTGTGCCTATTTCTGTGACAACTTGGTTCACATTGACTTTTTTTTTTAGCAACTCAATCATCAAGATTATGTTTATTAAAAATAATTTAATCATGTTTTTCTTACTTGAATTCGAAACAAAATAGATATTCATAGGAGTACGATAATACCAATCGGGTATGATATCAAAATTTATCCTTTTATCTGTTAGTTAGTATTTTACACAAACTTGAAAATTTGACATTCTTTTATTGAGTGAATGTTAAATACGATCAATTTTTGAATTCATAAATCAAATTTATTTTAATTTTGAGCCACAAACAATATGCATACTCTCGGTCCACAAAGTTTTAAGGGTTTTCTTCAAATATATAGTATGTGTATGACCACGGTGCCTATTACAAGTATATCCCAACATAAGTTCAATTCACGAACCAATTGATTTGGCAGCGAGGTGAAATACTTGAAGCCGGTAAGACAGAGACTAGACCTGGAATCAGGCGCCAGTTGGGCAGGGCAATTGGTGAGTGTGGAGGCGTCTCTGCAATAGTCAGCATGTAACGAGAAATGACGACGCCAACTCACCGACTTACACAGACACACAGACACATACACACACACACACACACATTTGAATGCACACAGTAAAGTAACCGGTGCTTGTCCATGACCAGCGCAATGTGGTTTGAAACTCTAGACAAAAAGCCAAGTCAGCGAACAAGCCGCAGTCGTAGCCGCCACCGACGTTACCTTATATGGAATATACTGTAGCCAGAGCTTATAGACTGTGCGGTGACTGCTGGCGGGCATTAATAATGAAAATATGCAAGCTGACTGCTGCTGATTGAAACAGAAAGGCAAAGTAGCGGGCGGCAATGTACGTGGGAAATCTTTAGAAAAAGGATTAACATTAAAACCCTGTTTGACGGTGTGCGAGTGAAAAGTTGGCGTGGGGCATGGGGCGTGGGTTTGAGTAATGCGCGCACATAATGAGTAACAAAGCGTCCTAATGAAGTACTCAAGTAGGTGGTGCGGTAGATGCTGGGGATGCGGCGACTACCTTCACACCACCCCACTCATTTATATTGGGGCAGCGCAGAAAGTTTAGTGCGAGTCGTAATGTTAAACATTTAGGAACGGTTGCTTCGCAAAAAGCTTAAATAAAACGAAATCAAAACAATCAAATTGCAAACAGGAAAATAAACACAATCCAAATTTAATCGCAAAAAGCAAAGCTCGGCCGGCTGCTGGTCTAACAAATGCCAGAAACAAACAACAGAGTGGCATGGATCCGTAATATCCGATGTTGATCGCCACGCGTGCAAATTTTCGAGAAGGCCTTACAGTGTTCTGCGAGTGTTTACATTTAAATATTTTTTGGCAATAATTTGGCTGCTTTTTTTTAAATTTTTAATTTTCTCGACAATATTGTTTACAAATAAAATTTACACACAGCCGCCAATTGTTCAAGCACATTTTGTTCATCTAATCATTTCAGCAAGTTCTTTTTTCAATAAGTTTATGGATTCACAAAAAAAAAAAAAATACCCATATAAAATTCCGGCGCGCAAATAAC
Organism: Scaptodrosophila lebanonensis; assembly: GCF_003285725.1. Classification (NCBI taxonomy): domain Eukaryota; kingdom Metazoa; phylum Arthropoda; class Insecta; order Diptera; family Drosophilidae; genus Scaptodrosophila; species Scaptodrosophila lebanonensis. The sequence goes on from NW_022060529.1 coordinate 1,871,377, forward strand.
AGCGCAAAACAAAAGCAAACAAGTAGAGAAGCTAAAGTCGGGTATCCCGACTTTGAAATACTCTGTACATATGTGTAGAATAATTATGCGTGTATGTGTGTGTGTCTGTGTGTGTGTGTGTGCCTGAGCAAAGCAGTAACAACAACAACAGCTGCCGGCACTGCTTGGTCTTATGTACATATATGGCTATAACTTCATGTTAAATCGGACTATCATAATGAAACTGGGCATTATGGGACTTATAATCACTAACTGGAGGTATTCGCCAAGTTTGCGTTCAAAATTCCGAGAAATACGGGAGTTGTGGATTGCGTGGGAGAGGGGGAGGGGGGAGGGAGGGAAATTCCAAAATACACATTTTTTGCGTAATCACAAAAGGCATCTTGGACTAAAATTTAGTGATCTTAGGTCTTATAGTCACCGAGATATAGGCGATTATACGAAAGGAAAATCGGGAAAACCCCCATAGGGGTGAAGTGGGGGGGGGGGGGGGGGGTAATCAAAAAAATAAAACAAACTTGCACAGCGTAGACACATAACGCATCTTTGTGCAAAATTTGTTGTCTCTACCTCTTATAGTCTCTGAGATCCAGGTGTTCATACGGACAAACAGACAGGGCTAGATCGACTCGTCTCGTCATGCTGATCAAGAATATATATACTTTGCCTGTTAGATTTTCATGTACAGAGTATAAAAAGAGCAAGAAAAAGAGGCAAGTATTATACCTTCTGAACAAACCTAGTACTCGCATTCAGAAATTTGATATGCTTTGCTCTCTGACTGCATTTCCACAAAACTAATCAGTTCTTTTACCTATTGGTTGCAGGGTACGAAAACAATATTATTCTAGGGGCAGTCTCGCAATCGCGAGATTTACGGAAGTTCCTAATCTACCTCGGAAATACTTGGGCTGTCTTAGATTGGTAAGCCCGATTCGAATTATTATTATGTGCGTGCCACTCGTATGATATTTAGCTGATCCAAATTTTTTGAAATGAAAATAATAAGATAATAAAATATTACCCCCAGCACAAGTTGACCGAAACGGGGGCTTCAGCGGAGGGTGGCCAACTTATGCTGGGTTCACAATACATACTCGTATGTAAAATTGTAAAAGTGTTTTTATTGTTGTTATGATTGACTGACTTACTGACTGCTCACGGCACTTAAGCTGATTTGAATCGCGTTTCTGTTATTGTTATTGCCGCTTGTTGATTGCTCGCACTGTTTGTGGCATTCTATGTACATACGTATACATATGTATATGAGTATTATTTGCTAAATACACATCACATACAACCGCAACTTGTGTTCCTATTTATTTGTGCCTTGCACCCGTCATTGTAGTTCTATTGTGCGGTTGAGCCACAATAATAATAACAATAATGCCATTATGTGCGGTGCTTAATAAATTTAATAAGCGTAAATTTAGCACAAGTTAGGCGAGCGAATTTCATGCTCATTCGGTAAAGTTCTAACCAGGCAGTGGAGGCGGCCATATGAGGAACTCGTAGATGATTTAAGACTTACCTAAAACGAAAACCAAAATAAATCAACATTAAGTTAGTTTTTAAAGTACATGTATGAAACGAAAACAAAAATAAACATAAATTAGTTGTCTAAGTACATGTTATTCTATCACTTCGTCAAATTAAATTTTATACTTAGAATTTGAAAGTCTTAGATTATTTAAGACTTATTAAAACGAAAAAGTTCGTTTTTAAAATACATGCACTTCCAATATATTTTTAAATCAATACTAATTATAATACAACTTTTGACGTAAATTATTTAATTATAATACGTATGTTGACGTAAATTATTTATTTATAATACAATTGATGACTCTCAGTATAACAATTTTTTTGTACAAATATGAGTATAAGAGGCTGCATTTCAGTCTCTTGATTGATTCGGGATGTATATCTTTCAAGACACAAGCAGCAAAGTATCTTCTCTTGAGGCGGGATGTGAGAGAGGTTCCATGGGTGGTCTAGCCAGCCCGTTTCGGTGATCGGTATGGCGGTTTATTTGTAACCCATCCATTTCCAGATTTAGGACATGAAGAATTCACGTATATCAGAAATATCTGGATCTATATGTGGTATGGTCTATATCTACAAGTAGTTGCTATCCAATTTTAAATGTACACTGTTTATGCTGTACAAATTGAAAATTCCATCATTCGTTAGGGAACTATCTCTACATCGGCTTTCATACATCCTGTGTTATAACTGTTTTCAAGATTTTTTCAACCAGATTTAATATTCAAGTTTATTGTACTCGTTTTTGATTATAATGAAAATATATCCTCTATTTACACTCTGTACCCAGATTGTTCTTCGTCTTTCTTAGTCTTCCGGTGAAACATTTCATTTGACCATAGGTGAACCTATGTGAAAAGCCAATCTGCATGCAAATATTACTTTTAATATCTATTGTAAAGTAAGGTTTTTAATCAAAATCTGCAGCTCTTTGTTTTGTCCTTTGCCAGCTCAACAGAGCGCACCATTTGGTCAAGTAAAAGCGAACCATCCTTCGCTCTGGCTTTAAATTGCATGTTAAGTAAACGCCGAGTAGAGATACGAGAACGCACGTTGACTAACCTGCTGACGACTTAACCCGCCCGCATGCACATAAATTTTGAGAAGCAGACGTTGCTCAAGATAGGACGATAAAGATGGAGGGCCAGACAGGGTTGGGCCTTAAGACTTTGGCCCAGCAGCCTTGCGAAATTTATTATAAAATTCAATCTTTTTTGCTGGCACTGCTAAGTGAACGTTTGCAACGTGTCCAAACGAACCCACCAAGCGAGAAAGGAAAAACGTACCAAGGTATTTAAATCGTTTTTAATGGAAAAATATGCAAAGCAGCGGTAACGGTGGTGGCGACGGCAACGGCGACCAGAGAGTGTATGCTCAGTAGCTTACACTGAGCAGCGAAGCTGTTGCAAATCTCTGGCGTCTATTGGCCTGTCGTACCTGCCGCCATTGCAAACGCTGTCACTGCCATTGCCGCCTACTTTGACGCCCCTTCATTAAAATTCCAAACATTTTCACTTTTGCCAAGAAAACGACAGGGGGTGGGGCAACGGGCAGCAGGCAGCAGGCACGTGAATGCCGACACACTTTAAAACAATTTCGGGCATAGCCATGTTGGTTTTCCTTTGACTTTTCTGTCATGGACAGGAAATATGTACATGCACACATGCGTATGTATGCAAAAGCTGACAATGTCTGTCAAAAGATTTAAGGGAAACAACAAACATCCATTTCGGAAGCCTAAAATCGCAGTAATTGGAACTTGAGACGATTTCTAAACATTTTATTGTCTTTGCCAGCAGTTGCTCCACAAAGTATGCTATGTTTTCTAGAAGGCAACACTCGATGTCTGTTAAGAATATGCTACGATCGAATTCAAGCATTTTATTAAATTATTAATGGTACACTAAATTTAAAATTTTAGCCACAGAAATACTCGTAGAAATTAATTCATGCTTGGAAACGTGTTTCCTCTACCTCGTCTGATCCGTGATATATTAATGAAAGATCTAATTAAAGAACTCCTTAAAAAGTTTATAAAGAGACCTATCCTCCTTATTGATTTAGCATCCGGAAGAATAAAGAATAAAGATTTCATTAACTCATATCCACTTTCGATGAAACGAAATCGAATAAATAGTTTATGATGGGCCGATCGTGTTGCTCAAAACTTTGCCAACCAGCCACTTGCTATATAGCATGCCCTGATTTGTATATTTGAAGGCATAGTATTTGATGGCCAGTATTTGCACAACGCAAGGCTGGTTTGCAGTTTTCAATGATTTCATTAATTAAAAGCTTAAATTTGCCAATAAATTTTTAATTTGCGAGCAATGGGCATTGGCAAATTCAATTTGATCACTTAATGAGCAGAGCATTGAGGGAAACCAATTTTTAATTGGAAACATGCCTGCATCAGTGTTAATTACAACAACTCAATTGAATACAAATTGTAATGTAATGCACTGCCTAAAATAAATTAAATTTCTATAATTTGCCACATGCACAATGGATAAATAAATTGATGCCATATACCAATAAAAGCAAATATGGTGATTGAGTTAGAAGAAGCGTGCTTAGTAACAACCTTACAAACATTCATATGTGGGGGTACTCACAAACATACTTACATAACTCCGCACGCTCAACTTGAAGCAACTAACCAAGCAAAGTGCTCAAGTAGCACTAAAAAGTGTTAAGTGTTTGAAGTGCCAGGGTGCATATAGTATGTAAGTATGTAGTATAAAGGTAAGGATGTTGCAGGAAAAGAAATGCCGTGCAAAGTGCAGTTTGTTTGTACACGAGAACAGAGAACAAGAAACTAGCACACACACACACATATAAAATTAAGATTAAAAGCAAGCTGTACTTAGCGTGTGTGTGGGTTTGTGAGCCTAAGTAGCTTGCTCAAATGTCTAAGGTGCGCACTGACTAGCGCAATAGCCAACTGTTTGTTAATGGTTTGCTACTTGAGCGACACAACAGCGACAGACACAGACATAGCCATAGACAATGAGAAACAGAAGCAAACAAACAGACAACTCCTGCAGTCGTCCTTAGAGAGGGAAACAACAAGTTATTGTCTCTACATACATATACAGTACATATATTTGGAAGAAGAGGGAGAAGCTGCCACTGCAATTGGCAACTGACGTTGCAAGATTAGCTAGCTGGGGCTAGGAAATTAAAAATTTCTATGTTACACACAATGGGCCACAAGCGTAAAGTGAAACAAAGCAGCATTTTAATTTCCTTTTGTTTGTCCAAGGGTAAAAAGTAGCACACAAAAATGCAACAACAACAGAAATAACAACAACAAATACAAAAACATGAAGATCTTTTCAAAAGCAAAAAACAAAAGTGCAACGGTCCCGTAATTGGGGAAAGAGGTGCTAACTCTGACATATAACCGCAGGCAGTCGGGCATGAGCTTTCGAAATGGTGAGCTGCAAGTTTTGAAGCTGCAACAAAATGCTACACAAAAATGAGGGAAAATATAATTAATTACAAAATTAATCCCATTAAAGCAAATTACAAAGAAGTTCAAAGAATCATGCAATGTATTGGCAGAACAAAGTATATAAATTACTACGATACCCTTGAGTATCTTGGAATTATTTTGCCGCCCAATTTTCACTGAAGAGGAAATTCCCAATCAAGTTATTTGTGTAAGGTTCGCTTGAATTTAGATTTTAACTTTTATGCTTTTATTATATATTGACCTTCAAAAACATATAATGTTTTACAATATGTTTAATTAATGTAATTATTACATAGTTTTGAAGCCATTACTATATAAAACTTCAGTAGATTATGCTCCTTAGCACGGTAATTTTATTCAAATACATAACGTAAGCCCTTATCCCCAAATTATTTCAAAAAATTCACAGGCTCGTATATACATTCATCTTTTATATCATGTCGATAGGTTAACAAGCTATCATCACAAATATATAAACATTTGATTCAAAATGGTTGATTTGCGGCCGCATTGACTATTTGCTACAATTACTAAAGCGAAAAAAAAATCAAAAGAACCGAAATTGAAGAAAAAACTTAACGAAAAAATAAAGTACCAATTAACAATTAGAAGCAAAGCCATATAAATGCCATGAAAATTCACAATTTACATAGAAAGTATACAGAAATGCTGGCGCCATCATAAAAAAAAAAATTGTAAAAAAAATATTTACTGAATAGCACAAATCAAAAAAGTTTCCACGCTTTTCCGCCACCCTCTCTATGTGAGCCCAAGCCAATACAATTTATGAATTTCGATTGGAACCATAAAAAACGTGGTTTTTTCAAGATTGGCCAACCATAAATACGGGCTCTGTTGAGTATTGACTGATGCCAATGCTCTCATAAAATATACGTTTTCCATTGAATTCTGTTGGATCAAATGGCGCAGCAATGGTGATTAAAATGCACTAAGGGCGCAATTTTTGATACAAAACCAATTTTTATTTATTTGATAGAGCTGACTCATGCGTGCTTTTCGTGTGTTCTTAAAACTTGAATACATCTCTACAATAGGATAATTCCTATTGGAACATGATGAAATCGTTTTGATAATATATTTTATCTTCATACTGTGCACACCCATCGGAACGTACTGCATATTCGTTCGGGAAATAAATGAATCAATGAATGAATAATTTATTGCAATGGAGAAAATTGAACGGAACTCTGTAACGCAGTAGTAAACAAAAAATGTAGCACAATTCAAGGCTACATTTTTGTTAGCACTAAGCTTAAAGTTGTAGCTACTTCAAGCAATCCTATCTATTGGGTAGAAGGCATTCAGAGGTGTGCTGCACCTGCACACTGCTTTAAATATTATTTTATTAAGTAACAAATTTGATGCATGGTTAAACAGTGACAAGCCAGCAATGTGAGATTCCAAAAAATAATTCTGATGAAATATAAAATACGCCCAAAAACCATAATATTCAAAAATACTTATTTCTCCTTTTTTTGTTGGAACTTTAGCAAAATTCAGAAATTTCTAATCCAACACATAACTTTGAATGTAAAGTATTACCATTAAAATATACATGCATATCTGTGTATCGAAGTGAGTCGGGACTAGCTAGATTTTCCTTTGTGTTTTCTTATTTTCTCTCTCATAACTATTAAATAGAACTCAGTTGTTCCCGAATATCTATTTACTATTTTTAATGTAACAGTTTGGTGCGCTAGGACGGAGGCGGTCGTAGACTTATTGTGTTCTTGTTCGATTTTCTTAGAGCTTTCATATATTTAAAGTTTAAATATAAAATAATATAAAATAGTTTTGGTTTTTGATTTAAAAAAATACTTGCTAACTTATTTCAAAACTTTTCCCCAAAAATGATTTGCTTTCCTTTGGAAAACACAGAAATCTCTTCAGGAATACATTCCAGGCATGTCAGGCATACATTCCAGGCATGTCAGGCATACATTCCAGATAAGTTAAGGGTCATCCAATATTTATCAATGGCTATGTTTACTAAAAAAAAAACAATATGCATACACATTTATGTATAAACAGACACCTTATGTTTTACATAGGTGTGTATGTTGTAGAGTATTTTCTGTTTTTGCGACGGACATATTTTCCATTGAAATGCCAAAGTTGTCAATCATGTGTCATTTGTCAATTTGGCACTCTATCAAATACATATCGCTTACATATTTTCTTTTTTCTTTTTTTACAAACGTGTAGTGCATATACATATGTATGTATAGATCCCATGTCATTTGTAACTCATACGGGTCGTCGGAGAATGTAGTTACATACGTTTGAAATATATATTTGTATATTTTTTTTATGTGCGTGTAGTGTGTGTGCGAGCGGTTGACTTTTTATTGGGAACATAAATTGAAATTCATGCGAGAAAACTGTCAGCAATTTCAATTTTGTGTATGCATATGAATGTGTGCTTTGTATTATTGTTATTAATGCCAATGAGAGGGCTCGGTTCACAGCATACATATGGGAAGAAAAACATGTATCTTCCTACTTATATACTCGAACTATAAATCACATGTAGCGATTGTAATTTCAACATTTGTCCCGCTGCCTTGGCCATAAAAATTGAAAAATTGCAGGCAACGCGTAAATTACAAAAGTCAGCTGCAATTGCAAAAAAAAAAACAACAAAAAAAATAGTGGGGGCAGCATAAATAAAAGCAACAACTGACGAAAATTAATTGTCACTATTTAAGAATTTTATTGAATGTTTCCCTCTATACGAGTATGTATTCAGTATATTTTCTGTTTACTGCTTTATTATTTACATATATCAATTAACAGTTTGATTGGATTGTGTGTGAGAGAAACGCAAAAAAATATATATTTTAATTGGCGTTGAAAAATTGACTTTAATTGCTGGTCATGCGTGGGAAATTTTCAAATTGCACTAACGATACAAAAGTTTAGCGGGGGCGATGGGAGTCGCAGGACCAAACTGTTTGCTGCGGTTAATTAGGGCTCATTGCTCTGCAGTGCTCTATTTTTTATCGCCCTCAATCGCACGACGGGATAAATGTTTGAGGTGCAAAAAGAAGGTGTGCAAAAATGTTTGCTTAATTTATTGACCGGCATAATAATTGTATTAAAATCTGCCGCCAAAATGGCTGATATATTTACAAACTGCAAGAAATTAATCAAATTAAGAAAAACCAAACATATGTATATACATATAGTATTTAGTGAAGCATTAAAAACCATCATTGCCAAAAGTCTCATATCTAATATTTCGTCCTGATGGATAGATGGATAGGTAGATAAATATCCAACCTAACAACGAAAACACAAACGATTGGTGAAAACTGCTCTTTATGTCTCTACTCCCTTTTGGATAGATACACCCCTACAAATGATGTTTAACTTCGGAAAAAGGAAATAGTCAAAGGTGCAGCAATTGGATAACGGATGTGTGAGCCGTCATTGTACATTGTCTTGTCTTATCAACTGTTTCTTTTTCGCCATGACCTTACCTGCGGATGGAATTGTGGTCACCTGCTTTGGTAACCATTACTCAGGATCCTCCGTAGGAGTTATATTTTATAGAGTCCTTCGTTCTTGCCTCTGCATTACATCCCAAAACCTTATCTGCCTTTGATTATATTTATATATGTACAGCATGCACGGAATCATAGAAGATATGGTATATAAGTATATTCAGACAATTTCGCACCCAAACTAAACGGTAATATGTTTTTGTGCAAACTTTTACGAGCACTATTTTGTGACTAAATTATACACCAGGCAAACATAATTTTTTGTCTCACACGCAAAAAGAGTGGTGCGAACTAGTTTTAAGTCTGTCTGCCTTTATAGACCGAATTGCTTCATTTCCGCGAGACGTTGTTGCCCTCTGACATCTGAAGCTCTGACAAAAAACCTAATTTCCTACTTCGCTATTAAACTAGATAGACGAAGAGAGTGCGGCACAAGAAATGAAAACTTTTGCTAATCATTCAACCCAAAGCGACTTTAAAAACATTGAAAGGAAGAGCCCATTCCCTTCACCGTAGCCCATGTTTCTCCTTTCACAACCACAGCTGACAAAATTGCTTGGCAACAAAACGCAGTTGAAAAGTTTCTACATTAAAATTGGCGCTAAAACTAACAAACTTTGTCAGCGCGCGGCCCCCCAGGGGGTGTACAGGAATCATATAACGCGCGCACAGCAAAAACTTGAGACGAGCTCGATCAAGGGTGTGTTTGTTTCTATTTGCGAGAGTGTGTGTGTGTGTGTGCGTGTGTGTGAAGGGAAGGCGTGGCTGATAAAACAGCCTGTTGCAAGCAACACGCCACGCACCACGCACCACGCCTTGCCCGACATCCCGTCACGACTGATTTATAAGCCAAAATATTTTAATTAGTTTAATTTTTGTTCAGGGCTGAATGGCCTTGGCTCGAGAGCATAGGCACAGTTTTTGCTTAAATTGTTTTAGTAGACGGCTTCGGCTTAATTAAATCGTTTCGTCATGGAGGGCTAAAGGAGGTTCATTTGCATAGAAATTTAATTAAAATAATGTTTATCCACTGTTCGCAAAACTTTTCAGCTCATATGCAACGGGCCGCAACTTTTTACTTGTATCCTGTTGCAGAACAGAAGAACATTGTAAAATAATTATAAGTGGTATGCAAGTTTTTGTTCCTAATAAGTTATAATTAATTACCTTTGTCCATTTGAGGTCATGCAAAAATAGATAAATGAAGAACGAATTTTTTGAAAGATAGTTACATAAATCTAAACAAATACGGCATGAGACAGAGTATCAATTTCCCACCTTTCCTAGACGAAAGTAGCCACCGTTGGATCATTATATTCTATCAAGGATACCGTGGATCTACATCTTTATGTGCGTAAAAAAACCACATAGTTGAGTGTTTTAGCAGGACAACGATCCGCAACACACGCACTTAGCGTCTCCAAGCTCGCTCAATAAACGTACGTTAATGGCCTGCACATACACCAGATCTCAACCGAATTGAGAATCTGTGGTGCGCCGTGGCGAAGGATCATGTTATGTTGCGCAGTTGTGGAAAGCATTTAGACATCTGGTGGGCTCGATACCTTAGCGATGTACAAAAGCTAGGCTTGGTAGCCACTAATACATAGCACTTTTATAGTCGTAATTTAAAGAAGGTTTAGAAGGGAAGGAGACTTAGATATGAAACAGTATTATTGTTTATATCATTTCATATCAAAAATTTGTTTGCTCGAATTCAATTTTAGGACTAGCACTACTAATATTTTGAACCTAGCCCAGCTGTATATCGGTATTTACTTCTTTGCATCTTAATTCCTATTAAATGCATGTAGCAATCATTGCTTAAACATTTTTTTCAGGTTACACATTATGTAATAATTACTAACATGTATACACGTATATGTACATATGTGTTTACAAATTCACTATCGCCTGATTGATAGGTCACAAGTCAAAGATTATCACACTGGCACACACTACAAGTATTTACTTACATTGTGGCTGGTCCGTCGAGCGTGTCTGACTGATAAGTCCGTTCTCAGCTACCAGAGTTACAACTCTGTCCGACAACTGTCGCCCTTGTCGTATATGGCGCTAGTGGACAAGACATAAATTAGGCAGAACGTCGACTGTCGACTGTCGCCTCAGCAGCGACCAGAATGATGATGTGGAACAGCACTGTGACAGGGCAGCAGATCGATGGCTTATCGGCCAAATAGGGTGCTGGCACTAATGAGACGCAACATCAGTGAACATCAGTGGCATGAACTTGCTGATTAAACGGAGCGAAAGTTAAAGTGATTGCCTTAAAGAATGACGTTGCGTATAATGGAAGGGCCAATGCAACTGCAATGCGTCCCATTCCCGTCAGATCCCCAGTTGGCACAACTTCATTTGCCTAGCAAATAGGCCAGAACTGCATACTCACACACATACTGTCTATAGAGTGGCAAACAAAAGGCGTCGTGCAAAACGAGAAGTGGAAACAATTTGCCAAAGCGTCGAGCGCTTGGTTATAATAACAGCAAGAGCAGCAGAGCAGGCGAGCGAAGCAGTTGGAGAAAAAAGGGAGCCGAAGCAAACAAAAGGCGAACCAGGAGCGAAAAAAATTGTGCGAAAAAACGCAACAGCAGCTGCAGCAACAACAATAACAGCCGCCGTAAAATGTTGAGTGCATAAAGGTAGGCAAATATGCAAAACCCGAAACACACACAAAAAAAAAAGGAAATGTTTTAGGCGCGCACTCCCAACTCTTTTATATCCCCTATTCAGCTTTGGAGAAATTCCTTCCATTTTGTTTGATCTTGATGTAAATTATAAAATACAGGTTAGTAAACTGCACGTAAAATATGAGAATAAAATTCCGAGAACTACCAGTCATGAAGACAAACATAACCAGGAAGAAGCTGCATAAGAGTCTCTTTTCGAAAGACGTGTGTTTATATACTATACTATACATAATAGTTAGGCGAAAAATATTTACTGACACGCTCGCACAACACCTCTTGGTTGTTACAAAAAAGGGACGATTTCGTAATACCCGTTTGTACAGAGAGTACTCGTATGAAAAAGAAGAGACATTTAATAGCAGACAGGCAGGTTGTTCGGACACTTCAAACAAAATGGCGCCCACGTGGAAGCGTGCGATTTACCGCAATTGCGTATCATTAATTTGCGCTTTGGCAATGCCCCATACCCAACCCACTCGTCTCTCATCTCTCTGCTCCTCCTTCTCCTTCTCCTCTTCCTCTCTCCTTCTCTCCTTTCTGTGTCGGCACACGCTATAATTGCACAGAGACGCTTTTGTAGAACGTTCATGCATTTGCCTGCAACACCACGTGGCGTATACGCAATAAATGTCGCATGCACGCACTCACACACACACGAGCACACACACAAGCTCAAACTCGCATACATATATACAAATGCGACAACATTTCAACAGCCATTGACTGTGTCCCTATGTTGTATGCAAAAGAGTGATGGGAGGGGACTACGGGCCACTGCGGCTTGTCGTTACATGATTTGAACATTTACTGGCACAAGGCATTGGCAATGGCAGCAGCAACAGCAATGGCAACGGCAACAGCAACAGCTTTTGCTTCTCTCCCCTCCCTCCACCCCATGGCCACTTCGTGCTGTTGCTTTTTCTCCGCCTAAGCGCTGAGCGACTGTTGTAAACAAAATGCAAACAATGTAAAATGATTTTTAATATTAAAAGGGGGCAGCGGTCATGTCAGAGTAGTACTGCCATAGCAGACATACACATATGTACATACATACATACATATATATGTATGTGCACGTATGAATACCAGAAAGCTTGTTTTCTGACAACGATGTTGTTGTTGCTGTTGTTCTTGTGGTTGTTGCTAATGCTTACCACAGTTTAATTGTTACCCATGCTATTTAATGCCCTGTCATTATACATATTATGAATGCTCCAACAAACCACGTCTATATACTATACATACTTGTATGTATGCATATAGCACTCTTACATATGTTTCATATTAAACGAATGTGTTGCATACCCGCAGGCGTTTTAGTTAGTTACATAAATATGTATATCCATGACTCGAGCACAAAAGGCAAACTCAACGACTATCATTTATACAATGACTATCGAAATTTCACCAATATATGGAAGGAAATCAAACTAATTGCTACACAAGCTGCTGTAAGAGAAACATAATCATGAATAAACACAGACTAGTACATATCAAATTAATAAATGTATTAATAATTAAACAATATGCAGGCAAACCGATGCTAAAATTGAACATAAACCAATATTGGATTTAAGGACGGCAAAGAAGGGGTGGAGAAGCAGAAGCAACTGCAAGCCACGAAAGCAACATAAGCCACACATAGTTGATAACCGGCTTACCATTAACATAATTCAGTATTATTTTATTCCTATAAATTATTACACAAGGATGATATAGATGGGGGGCTGTAAACAGTGTCCGGTTACATACACACTAGCCTTTTCCTATTTGGGAGCTATGAACTGTTTTTTATTGTTTTTACACCATGCTGTGGTACTTACACACTTTCTATAGTTCAGTTCATCTCTTAGTGGGTGGGACACAAATTTGCGATGGAACGTTTTAACTCATCTTAAACTATTCAACGTTTTAAAGTTCTAATACTTCAAGTACTTAATATCTTTTTACAAATACAAGACTTTCCAATTATATTACATCAACTTATACTATATTATTATTTATGTCAAAATCAAAATTATACTAATAATTTGCATCAAAAAGTTGTTCCTCCTTTTTAAAAGAGAACAGTTATGTTTAGGAAACATGAGACAAACCGAAAGAAAATTAATAGTACAAGTTAATAACAAATCATACACACGACTGTGCTCATTGATTAATATAGCTGACATAGGAACGATCGGTGCTTCACTGTAGTTTCATTTCATATTAATATAATATTGACAATGGCGTCAAATCAAGAGGTATGTACTATATCACAAAAAACGCCAATATCTGAACTTTTCGTTGAAGGAAATAAAAAGGAAAAACATTTTAGCTGCTGGCAGTATTTTAAATAATGACATAGGGAAAATAAATCGCAGTCAGATTTATTAAACGCAATCATTCATCTGATGTCTAATGTCTGATGTCTGCTGTCCGCGCACACCCCCTACCTTAGATGCTTAAAAAGTAATTTCTGCAATCTTTTTGGCAATTCCCTTTTCCTCCTTGGCCAACACTTCTGCACTGCTGCTCAGTAAATTTGGCCTCGAACTGCGGTTGACCGCACAACACAGCCGCCTTAAAATCCGTTTTACTCGTAATCGAGTGCAAAATGGTTGCACGAAAAAGGAAAATGGAATGGAAATGAAATAAAATAAAATGAAATTCCTCGAGTGCACCGCGCACTCAATGAGCAGGCCAAGCCAATTATAAAACATTTTTCATTATGAGAGTTAAGCAAATAATTATGCCAAAATGAGCGATGAAAAAACTCAGATGAGAGGAATGAAGGAGAGAACGGACCCCGGAGAGGGGAATGGGGACAGGGGCGGGGACGGGGACTTGAGACCGCTACGATACTTGTAGTCCACTTGAGCCCCCGCAACGTTGATGGCTGGCTGGCATTTGTAGCTTTCGGTTTGTACAATTATTTTATGCTCATTGCTAATTAAAACTAAATTGAGTGCACACCAATACACATATATACACACACACAAATACATACATATATGTGTACAATACATATATACATACATATATAGCCACATTCTGCGGCTGAGTTTTGCGGTTAATGAAAAAAGCAAATTCATGTCATCGTCGGCGTCGACGTCTGTTAAAATAATTTAAATGTCATAATGTTCGCAACTTGAGCGACTTGGTTCGTTGTCAGGCTACTCATGTATCTATGAGAGTTTGTGGCTCATTACAAGCCGGCATAGAACGCCCACACGCCCACAGCTACATACATACATATAAACATACATATATGTATGTATGCATATAATGCCGACTTCTGTACTCTGCTTTCTGTTTCTGTGTGGGCGGTCGGTTGGGTCGACTTTGTATAATGAATTTATAATTGCCGTCTAATTATTTGCAGTTCTTAATTGGAAGTTGTTGGCGTATCTAAAGCGATACTCATATGTATACCTACATAGTACAAGAATGCTGCGAAATGTAAGAATTGCATGAAAACTCAGCGACAAATCGTTCTAGCTTCGTCTTTAAGCCACTGTTTAGAGTTCACCAAAAATTTGAGAAAAATAATGATTTTTTGAAGGATTTTTACCATTTTTTGACATTTAAAAAAAAAAAACAACAAACAAAACTCGTAGTACAAGAAATATGCAGCCCAAGTTCAAGATTTAGGTATGTTTAAATGTTTGTTAATTGACAGGAAATAAATCTAGTTATTAGTTTAGTTTTAAATTAAAACACTAGATCAAGAATGGCCTCAAAACAAGGATATATCAATAAAAACACCAACCCAAAACACAAAAACATTTTCTATAAAAATTCCAAATATTGGAATAGATGCTAAAAAAATGTATGATATTTTATTTTTGCAGGTTGCACAGTGTTTTTTTTTTCCCCTTTTATTGGCATAAACTTAAAAAGAAAGGTATCGTCTGCAAAATTGTGACATAGAATATGTATTGCGATTATTAGAAATTAATAGAACAAAATTTGGGCGGATTGGCCTGTGAGGATATTCAGTGTTTTAAACTATGTTATTGTTTTCTTTTTAATTATAATAGTAATACGAATATAATATTATAAGTATATACATATCCAGATTTCCCACAAACAATCCGTGGGTTTTTTGAATTTCTATAGAGTTTCATTACAATTTGACACGTGCATTTTATTATACATAATTGGCGAGGGCTTTAACTTTTTCCGATATCAAGATAGTATTATATTTAACTAAAATTTTTACTTTAATTTTCTTCAATATATAGTGCTTAAATGTGTTTTCTGAGTTTTTGTTACTGCTCCAATGTCAACAATTTCTAAAAGCCATACTGGGCTGATAGCAAAAATTTATAGCAATATCTGTTTTAAAAATAATATAAAATTCATATACTTGAAACACAAATACATCGGCATCTCATACATATATGCCTTAATAGCAAATAAATTTCAGTTCTTACTAAAACAACCTATTGTGAAGAAGCAACAATCTACAAAAAGTTATAGAAAAGTTCTCAAGTTATCTTTGAATCATATCTTTCCGAATTCAATTAGCTTCCAAAGTACTATAAAATAGGAAAAATTGTAATTATGAATAAATTACAAGAATAAACTGCAACGACCTGCTAGTCATATGTACAAGCAATTACAATTTGATTCGAATTGGAAACAAGTTGTCGCAATTGCCATCCAAGTACATAAGTATATACTTTTTAAGTATTTGGAAAGCTGTTTCATTTTCATCTTTTTCAGCTGTTTTTCATATTTCACTCTCGCCTGCTCTTGAAGCTTAAAATTGCCGTTAGCATAGTCAAGGCATCGCTATACAGTACAGCATATATACTATACAAGTAAGTTCGCGCCATATAGGACAGTTGATGTCTAGACCTGGTTTACGTACCAAGCCATATCTCACGCCATGCGTCATGCCAGACAGACCATAAAAGTAACTACAACAATAGCAAGAACAGAGCGCAGCCCGAGTCATGAGTAACAACAATAAATTGTGTAATAAATCAATAAAAATAATAAAAATAAAGAAAGAATATGGCAAATAACGATGCAAAAGATGCACAAACACACACACTCATTTGCTTGCCATTGTCCATGCTCTGTGCTTGCATTTTTAAAGTCCTTCTTTATTTTTAGCTCTTCAGCAGTTCTGCAAACGGACAATTCCGTCTCTTGGCCTCTATTGTATTGTGTGTTTGGCCGAGGCTTCTTATTTTTCCCTCGCCTTCTGCCCCAGCCATGATCCATTACTGAACTGAGCAAACAGAACGGAGAGTACTCTCTAAATACCATAAAAGTAAATCGTGCACTACTTCAGTGCCAACAACGCCTAATTGTTTAGACTAATTATTTGCTTTTAAGCTTAGCTTATGCGTATATGCTGCCGCAGCCCTACCTACTGCTCCCCTCCAACTCACGCACACGCCTCATTACAACTACAAACATGACACACATGGGAGCAGGCCGCAGAGTTATGCGGCTGACTGGACTCCCCGAAAACCTGAAGAGCAGCTCTGCTTGTGGCCGAACTAGTCTACAAACTGATTTGAACTGTTCTTTAAATTTACTCAAAAATGTATATTTATAAAAGTTTCTAAAAGCATCAAATCTAAATTATATATTAAAGATCTATTAAAATCGCCATAAATTCACCCATTCATTTGTCTAAATAGCTCCAGTAAACTTAATTCAATTCAATATGTATAATAATTCGTATTATTTATTAGGTAAGGTTAGGCCGCGTCGCTATAGCTAAGACTGTATATAAATGACTTTCAAATTAATTGACAATTTAATTTTATAAATAGTGATCCTTCCTGTTTCTCACAGATATAAGTAAATGGGAATTGATAATAATTTGACTCTCTATGGCATATATAGTACTCATATCGTATACACAAAAAGCTATCTAGAGTAACAACATGACTCTGAGCAGACCGAACCTTTGCATTTTATTGCGTCCGATAAGAAAGATTATGCTGGAAATAAAAATAAATCTTTTTTCCATTCTTAGTAAATATAGCAACGTATAGCGTGTGCATACAAAGTTTCTTTACTCGTTCTTTATATATCCGAAAATGTAAAGGGGATTTGTTTTCTGTAAATGGAGGCTTACATACTCGTATGTAGGTAGGATCAGATCTGTATATTCTTTCTTAGATTTTCTCGATAGCGAACTGAAAGCAGCTGCGGCTGTCCTTTATCTGCATTGTTGCTGGCCAGTGACGATTCGAGTAATTATTGCAGGCTAAACTATTCGTGAAAAAGCGAATGCAGATCAAGCAGAGGTACCTTTTTGTCTCCTTCAACAGTGTTGTTTTGAGCAATAGCTCCTTATAGAATGGAATGGGGAACAAAGGGGAATTTAAAATTGAAAGTTTATGAAACCCCCACCTATTTGTTTTTTAGTCGATCAGGAATTAGGATGCTTTTTAACCGATAATGCACATTTTGCTGATGTAGTAATTGTAATTTGTTTAATATTTTTCAATATTATCATCTATTACGTAATTCGCCAAATTTTGCAGATCTGAACGTACTTCAGTGGTTCTATCTCTAAAAGTAAAAATATAAAAAAAGGTTTAAAGAGCTACTACAATTCAAGATTTTGTACTTGCTTTAGAAACGTTTCTTATTGTTATCCTTACTTTATTTCAATTGACGAGGATTTTAAATATTTTATCGTTCCAAAAATTATGTGTAATATCGTTTTTAGCTAAGATTTCCTAATTTAATCAATTATTTGAGCTGCGTACTACAATAACAAATTGTATCTTCAACACACGTTGGTCAAGTACTCATATTTCGTTTCATTAATATTGAACACATGTTGCTTAAATTGGGCCGAGATAGTTGTACAATTTATTCATTTATATGCTTCATTTATTTGTTTATTTATTACATTTATTGTATACACATTAGTAGAAATTCATTTCCTAGTTGATATGAGAATTGAGTTTTTCTATAAGTATCTAGATCGCTCGATTGAACTAGTTAGCACAGCTCTGGAGAGTTCGTCAACGTGCGGCACCATCAACTTTTCTTGTTGTTGTTGTTATTGTTGTCTACTTATATGCCGAGTATGTTGGCGCTGTGGCTTAAAGCCGGCCGGCTTGGCCGGTTGCATGACCAACGCTTCGCAGAGACTGGCAGCAGAATCTCTGTGTGTAAATATTTCTCCTACTGTTAGCTTTGTTTTATTTTTATACTCTGTACATGAAATGTACAAGAGTATATTAGGTTTGCGGGAGCTGAAAAATGTAACAGGCAGAAGGAGGCGTGGCAGACCCCACAAAGTATATATATTATTGATCAGCGTGACAAGACGAGTCGATCTAGCCCTGTCTGTCTGTCTGTCCGTCTGTCCGTCCGTATGAACACCTGGATCTCAGAGACTATAAGAGATAGAGACACCAAATTTTGCACGAAGATGCGTTATGTATGTATTCTATACGAGTTTGTTTTATTTTTTTGATTTTCCTCCCCACTTCCCCCCTATGGGGGTTTTCCCGATTTGCCATTCGTATAATCGCCTATATCTCGGAGACTATAAGACCTAGGTACACCAAATTTTAGTCCAAGATGCCTTGTGTGAATACGCAGAAAATGTATATTTTGGAATTTCCCTCCCTCCCCCCTCTCCCCCGCAAATGCGATTTTCTCTAACTCCCGTAATTCTTGGAATTTCGAACTAAAATTTTGCAAATACCCCCAGTTAGTAATTATGTGTCCGTATGCCAAGTTTCACTATGATAGACCGATTTACCAAGAAGTTATAGCCATAAATATATTTGCTGCAGCAGCGCTGCTGCAGCGCTGCTCAAGCGCTGCCCGCGGCTGTTGTTGATGTTGCTGTTTGGTTGACTGCGAAAATGCTTACACAGGCACGAATAGATGCGCATAGGCATACATACACTCACACAGACGCAATTGCTATGTAAATGTGCAATTATACACCCTTTACGTGAGTTCGAATACCGAGAGAGGTAAAATCGATCCAATTTTTTTTTAATTTATTTTTTTTTTTATTTTCTATAATTATTGTAAACATATGTACAGAGTATTTCAAAGTCGGGACACCCGACTTTAGCTTTTTTACTTGTTTGTATACGAGTATAGATACACATATGTATGTACATACCTACATACATACATATGTATTTGTTGCTGTTCTTTTTCATTTGCTTTTGTTTGCCTGCCTTAAGCAGGTGTGACTTATGCGTATGCGCTCGTGTGTGTGTGTGTCTGTGTGTGTGCCTATGTGTGTGTGTGTGTGCGAGTATGTCTGTGCGTGTTCAAAAACTTGTTTGTTGTTGGCGTTTAGTTCGTCTACTTATTGCTGTAGCTGCTGTTGATGTAGTTGTTGTTGTTACTTAATCGCCTGTACATACATATGTACATATGTATGTTTGTAAGTTTGCTTGCAGGTTATCGTTTGCTCTTGAACTTGAGGCGAGCGCCACAAACACAAAGCGAGACACCTAAATGGGAACGTTCAAAGGTGCGTCAGGTACTTGCATAGTCCGGAGTGTGCGTCCCCAGCAGCAATAGCAACAACAAGAACAACAACAGCAGCAGCAATGACAACGGTATACAAATTATAAAGACAACAACTTTGACAACATTTAGCGGCTTCGTACCGAACGGTTGGCCATGCTGCAACAATTAAAATTAAAACACCGCCATTGGCGACATGATAAACGATTTCCGCAATATTTCCGCCAGCCCAAGGGGCGGATTCGTAGCTGGTCCATTGTATACCAGGAGGGTTGCATTGCAAATGCAGGCTCACTGGAAAATGTCACCCCTCTTGGTGCACGGACCCGCGGGGCATGCTCAGAGTGCGGCACACTTCAACAAAGCTTCATGATTTTTGCAAAGGCAAATTGCTGCAAGCAACTCGTAGCACGGGATGTTTACACTTTCCACTACAGTAGTTGGTGGGAGGGCGAGGAGAGAGGCGTGAGAGACTGAGATTGGAGAGAGGGCTATTGAGGGTTAAAGAGGCGCAGAGAGAGAGAAAAAGCGTGGATGCGTAAGTACATAAAGGAATAGAAATATGAAACCAAAACCTTAATTTTTTGTTCATTTTTCCGTAACTTTCAAAGACCATATTTAAGATGTAAAAGTCTAGCAGAAAAGATTGTTCACTTTCTGTGTAAAATTGAAAAAAGGTATTAACTTTGCTGCAATATAGAAGTCGAGGGATTACAAATAAAGACTGAAAGGCATTTCCACAGATAACTGTGGAGAATTTCCTGGGGACATTCTATAATTATGTGTGTTACGAATAAAGACGTTAAATTGTCATTTATTTTCCACGTCATTCTTTAAGTCAAAATGCGCTTATGTCTGTGAGATAACTTCCGAGATTAAGTGCAGTTTTCCCCTCGAGCCATACTTCCATATTTGGACCAGCAAAAAGTCCATATTTCAGTCTGCGAGGATCATGAAAAGAACTGTTCCGTAGAAATTCGATATGTCTTCAGTAAATTGTTTGGCCATCACTGTTAAGCAAAAGAGTCTTGAAAGATCCCACAAAATGATGAGACAGCTTAAAATGGCTACGAAGGAAAGCAAGTGTACTTTTTATTTGAACTATTAACACTTTATCCATTGAGGTGTCAGAAATCAATGTCGAAGAAACTGTTTCCCTTAAACTAGATAATTATCATGAGAGAATGCTATATGCAGAAGGAAAAAGAAGAAAAAGAAGCGCTAACCAGAACTGTAACAACAGACAACTGATTTAGATACAATTTTAAACTAAAGTAGAGAATGTATTCATTACTTGTACAAAATCTGGTTTTGTAGCTTTGCAAATGTGGACAGTATTTATGAAATTCTGTAGTGGGGGAATTCAAATAAATAAATAAACTCGTGAAGCCAGAAGTTTGTTTGGGTGCAGAGTATTTTAATGTCGGGCTTGCATTATTATTCTGTCTTGTCCTTTTTCTATTTTCATGCAAAATAATTTTAACCGACTGTTTTACAGTCTTTGTTTATTTATATGGTTTTTTTTAATAATCTTGCTTCTTGCTGCCACCAACAATTTTGATTGATTTCTCAGCTGGCATGTTTTTCATGAAAATGCGCTGGCGAAGTATTTGCTGCATGAATGTATGGCATGTTTGTTTGTGCTATACATACATACGAGTACATACATATGTACATAAAATGTGTGTACATTTTTCTCACTTAAATTGTCGCACAGTTTGTTTGTCTGTCTCTCTGTCTGTATGTTTACTTTGTTCGCCTGGCTGCGCCTCAATGAGGAAATGCTTACTTTAATGTTTGTTTTTTTTCTGCCCGATCTTAAAAGGCGCGGGCGCGTGCGTTTCTGCGCGTGTGTGTGAGTGTGTTTGTAAGTCGCTAGCTTTGTTGACTTGTTCATATGCAGGCCAGTCCCAGTGCCATCCCCGGCCCCCGGCCCCCGGCCCTGTGTTGGCATTTGGAGCGCATGTGCATGCATAATGCGGCCCCAATGAACTGCCTCGGAGATGCCAACTTAGAAATTGCCGCTACACATATTTATTTAAATTTATTCCTTTTTTTCGCAGCTCCTGTTGTTGTTGCTATTGTTTGGGAACAAAAGTGTTATGGAATTGCAATGAGTGGTTTATGATGCCGTAGCCGTTGACAGCAGAAACCTTCTAGGAAGGGGTAGGTAGCGTTTGATTTGGTTTTCAGGCGCAGCTGTTCGCATTCTTTCCGACAGCTGTGTGGGGTTCCTCCATGTGGACATTACGATCAACATGTACACAGTACCAGTACATATGTCAATAATGTATTTGTCAAAGAATTAGGGTAAGCCCTTTGTGTAGATACTTTTACTCTCGAACTATATAGTATTCTATTTGATGGTACGTATGAGCATATATATTTTGATTCACCTTTCAGATCTAACACACAAAAGTGTTATTTATCAGAGTTAATCCAAAAAATATCGCAAACTCTTGAAAGAAATATGTCAAGATCTGTGAGACACCACTTACGTCGATGCAGAGTTTTCTATAGAAGGCAACACGTCTACAACTCGTAAAAGTTTCATTAAAATCCATGTAAAAGAAAAAAGATCCAGAACAGTGTTAGATTGTTATTAGGAGGTAACTTTTCGGAGGTTACGTTTTCCCTGGTCGACTGAGATTAAATGCAACTGTTTTTTACCCTGCCTACGGCTCCCAAGCCAAGTATAGTTTGGGAAGCATTTACTGCCAATGTATTGGCCCCATATATCGTATTGAGGAGACAATGAATGACATCTAGACTCTGATTCGTTATGAAAAGGTGGTTTTCGGATAACAAAGTCGATCTTAGTTTTGAAGGGTAGAAGATCAACAAACTGGGCGCTGATGAAGATAGCAGGAAAGCGTTTTCCTTACTGCATACCAAAAATTGGTTGATTCAATGCACATCGATATCTAGCAGATATAACAGCTTTGAGAAAAATATATTATTTTTTTGTATTAGCAGAGTGTTTTCATTTAAATCTGTCCATCGTGGACAGTCATTAATTTTGTTAAATAAACTTGATTTAATGATTAATTTATGATTGAGAAAAATATGAAATCACAGAAATAGCTGACAAATAGTGTTTGAACATGTGGGGAAACCAGAACTGGTTTCATTTCGCATAGGAATAGTCATTATATTCAACAACTTTTTGTATACCGAAATGTAAAGAAGCAGTGCGGGATTAGTAAATATACCCTTTACACCAAACTTTTTACTGGAACGCAAGTATTACTTGTACATTAAAGTCAGCAATGCATATGACAATGGACATGACTATAACTCTAGAGAGAGCGACTCATTCCATCTAAATCAACTTCCCCATGAATATGCCAATGTCCTTGTTGATCAGAAACTTGTAGAAGTTTCACTTAGCCTTAGCTTAACCTTCAAGAAATTGTAAATAAACTGTCCTATGTTGTTGCACAGGGTGAAGTTATGGAAATACGTGTTTTCCTTTTGTTGGCTCTGACTTGGTTTATTTGCGGTTCAAACAAATGCTCATTGCAAAATTAATTTGGAATCAGCTGAACTGTATTTTTTTTTTTTTAACCCCGATGTGTCCTTTTTATTTTTCAAATGAATGTAATTTGTAATTTGTTGTCAAACATCACTAATTGCTCACATCGAACTAGAACATTCGCCCGTTCTTGACACTTGCTCTCTAAACATCAGAAGAATCGGAATAATGAAGAGGTTAATAGTTTTCGTCTCAGAGGAATAGATTCAAATACATAAATACTTGTAAGTATGTAAACATTGTTGAGCAACAACTAAATCGATTTTATTTAAATTGAATCCCATTGTAGTAATTCATTTAAACAGTAAACTATCATAATTATTAGATGAAGTAGTAGGATTGTGTGTGAATTCTGTTGAATACAACTATTTTGAAAGTATCGATTAGTATTGTCCTTATAAAGAGGTAAAGAAACATTTTTTTCTCAAATTTTTTGGCGTTTTTGATGCAGTGGTGCAGAAATATTTTCGCGTCCATTCATTTGCACCGGCTACGAAAATTCCATGCGAATCCAAAAATAACAATAACAAATTGTTTTGCATATTTTTGTTGTGGTATTTTTAGCCGAAACAAAAAGCAGGGAATTTGCATAACAAAAAGTGTACAGAGGCCAGTCGAACTGTTGTTATTTCTGGGGTGAGAGAGCGTGGTGAGAGACATAATTGAGAGGGGGGAGAGCAGTTTGTGTGCACGTTTGTTTACTCAAGCCATGTCCATGTCCATGGCGTGGCTGACGTTGCCATCAACGTTGTCGTCGACGTCGACGTCGATTTCGATTGCGAGGTTCTGACAGCACAAGGTTAATGCACCGCAGATTAACAACAATTAGGCAACAGCCAAAAGAGATAAAGCATGGCAGCATACACATACATATTTATGTGTATTTTCTGCCAACACAAGTATGTATGTAGTACACGCATGCATATACATATGTATGTATGTGTATGTGCATGTATTTGTAAAATGTGGCATGCCTTGTTACGTACCTTTCTCGGCCAACGGCTTCAATGTTGTTGTGGACTCCTGTTGCTGGTGCAGCGACAGTTGCCTCGGCTGCGGCGATGACAACGCCAACTGCGACCGCATACAAACTAACAACAACAACAAAAACCATAGTTTTGTTGTTGCCGGCATCTTGCCGCTTACTTTGCTTTTGCAGTTCGTTTCGGCTCTTTAGTTTTTGACTTTGCAAAAACCCACAAATAAAAAACAAACACACTGGCCGACCCTAGCAAGCAAACGACGAATTTTCTGGGTTTTCTTTAAAACATTGGCGTAAGATGATGGTTTTTTTTTAATTTGAGCTTAACATTTTAGCTACCGTTTACTTATTTTTGATTTCAATTGCACATTTGCCGCGCGAATAACAAATCTACACACACATACACAAACGCACGCAATTGCATGCATAAAACACTAACACACATTAAATCGGCGTATGTTACAGACTTTTTTTCGAACTTAAAACAAATAAATATCGCCGTCGAATTACTAAATGTATGCCTTTTACATTAACATACAATTTGACACAAATTTTAGCACCATTTTCACATAATTTTCGAATTAAAATTTTCTTTTTTATACGGAAGCGATGGCTTTCTTTCACAGACAAGCGCAATTCCGCCTCACGCGAACACCACGAAAACCGAAGAGAGACTGACCACTCGTTGGCAAACAAGTTTTGAGCTGCCATTCGCACAGCTGTTTAGGAAAAGTAGGCGTTTGGCATTTTGTTGGCATATTTGGCACTTTCTCAAAGCCGGTAGTCAGCTGTTATTTATTTTCTTCAAAATATAACTTTGGCCGTAAACAAAACCAAGCAAAATTGCTGGAAAAATTCTGAAATTCTCAACTAAAACTATACAGCCATACATTACAAACAATGTTGCGTCAATTAACGGTAAGTGAGCACGTCCTTTTTGATGCCAATTTTGTTGCATAATGAAAAATTGGTTTGCTGAAGTTGACGCGTGACATTTCACGTTGGCTGCTGATGCCATGGCGTCGCAATTGCTCGTCCAACGCAGGAAAGGAGAAGCCCTTTTTCACACCCATAAATGACGTCATCGTGGACTTTGACGACCCCGACCATTTGCCCATTCCCGAGTATCCAGCGCGTCCAAATGAGCCGCTTGCCAGACGCAAACAGCGGTGAGTAGTGCTCTTCCTTCATATGCTGGATATATGTACATATGTATATGCAATTCCATTTCCATATTGCTTAACTAGCTTGATCTACCAATCCCGCAAACGCGGCATGCTCGAGAATGATCTGCTGCTTAGCACCTTTGTGGCGAAGTACCTGAACGATTTTAATGAGGAACAAACGGCAATCTATGATCAGCTCATCAATGGCGTCAGCAACGATTGGGACATCTTCTACTGGGCCACCGGCGTGAAGCCTACCCCGCCAGAATACGATACAGAAATAATGCGGCTACTCAAGGAGCATGTCAAGAATGCGGAGCGGGTGACGCGCTTTCGCCAGCCGGATCTAAACTAAAGCATTACAAATTTTGCATTGTTCAGCCCTACCTCAACAAAACTCTAGCATCCAATACTTAGCTTATTTTTAAGCTTAGGTTATGTTCGATCCTATTTTAACTAGTAGTATACACATGTCCAATATAATCAATAGATATGCCTCCAGCTTAACATTGGCCTTCTCTACATTATGACCAAAAAATCCTTTTGTTAATTGTTGTTGAATAAAAATGTGAACTGCTCATTAAAATAACAACTTTCAACTTTATTAATTCTATTACACAATACCTGACCATAAATTGTAATAATCTAAATAATCTAATCAGATCTAGGCCTTTATGCTTTTTAGACTTTTAATGTATAATCAAATGCAAAATGTTGTTATCCATAGGATTTGTAGCTTATTCCTGATTAGATAAATCGCATGCATCTTTCTACTAACAGCGCTCAAATACTTTATACAATTTTGACAGGCTAGTCAGCTCATAGAGTTTTTTATTTAATCGTTGCGGGGGCAATAGGAACTTCTTGAATGCTGGATACATTACATGTTCCACTTGCCACCTCTGTTTCTTCACATCCGCACTGTCTTCAAACTCCACTTGGGCATAATAGCGCGCCGTCTCACGGCAAAATGTTTCGAAGCATGGCGCCTCCTGTTCCCATTCAACCTCCGTGGCCAGACGCAGCAAATAAAGTGGCAATTGCGCCTTGCTGGGCATATGTTTGGGCAGCAGGGCAGGCAAAGATTCCAAATATCCGTCTTCCGAGATGCGCAGAGAAAAATACTCTTTCATAATGGGCGCCTTTTCTTGCAATATGCCGGTGGCACTGGTTGCCAACTCTTGCTTATCCCCATCCTCGGCCGTCCACCCGGCAGCTGCACTATCTAGCGCCACCAGTAACAGTTCCTTAATAGCTAATGGTGGCGTTACTGTAATCTGAGCGCAATTTTGAAACTCATAGACTAGTCGTTGGTAGAAAAGTTCCTCTCCAAAAGCGAACATATCGCACATGTAGAGACGAGTCTCGTACTGGAAAAGCGAGTGACGGGCATCCACACAGCCAACATAGACCAATTGCTTGAGCATGCTGCGCAGCTGGACATGGCATTGGTGTTCCAGTTTCTGCTGCATGTCCAGCACGCTGCTGAGACGCACCTCCTTCGATTTACGTGCTGCAATCTGGCGAAAACTTTCCTCCTGTGAAGGCTCTGAAGAACTCATGGAACTGCCCGACAGTCCCGAAACATTTTGTACTAATGGCTGCAAAAACTTATCCAATTTTTGCTCACGTGAATCAGTTCGCACCAAATCCTTATCATAAATTCGCATTACACTTTTCTCTTTTGTGTCTTCCTCCGACTCTGCCACACCCGGCAGTTTTAGTTGCTTGTAGAAACTACGGGTTGCATTACTGCCGAGTAATTGAGCCTCCACTTGACCTTTCAACTTCTCAATAATTTCATCCTCGTAGAGGAAGTGGACTTCGTGCTTGGTGGGATGGACATTGACATCGATATTGTGCGGCGGCAGCTTTAGGCTCATGTAGACGAATGGATGACTTCCCTTTGGTAAGTAACTGGCATAAACCGCATCGACAGCTCCTTTGAGAGCTGGAATGCAAAACGGAGCCAACTTAAGCAAATGTCTTTAAAGTTAAGATATTGTTGGGACTAATAATAAAGGAAACACTCACGTGCAGATTCCACCAACCGCTCATTTATGAAGAGCAGGAGCATGCCCTTCTTGGCTGCATAATTCACCTGAGTCATGAGGCAATGAACCTCAAACCTAAGCAGGGCATCCTCATAGGTAAACTCGAGCAGTTCCTTGGCTATGGCTGCTCCATAAATTAGGCGTATATTCTCGGCACGGGTGGTGCCAGCCTGCGTTTTCACCGATGGCGGCTCTCCATGCCGCTTGAGTGTGAAACCCACATGGGGATTATGAACGGCATATTTGGATAGAACATCGGAAACCTTTTGTTGCTCTTCGGCTGGTGATTTCAGCACCTGTCTTCGTTGGGGCATATTATAGAACAAATCCTCAATGGTGATGATGGTGCCCTGATTTCCAGCACATGGTTTGGGAGCTGCCAGCAACTTGCTGTCCGCATAGCTAGCTTTGTATCCACAACGCTCCTGCGCCGTCTTTGTCTGTATGGTCAAATGGGCCACGTGACTGATGCTGGCTAACGCCTCGCCCCGGAATCCGAATGTAGCGATTTCCGTCAGATCCTCAAATTTGTTTAGCTTGGAGGTAGTGAAGCGTTCACAAACAATTGCTAAATCCTCTTTACGTATGCCAGTGCCATTATCCTGGATCTGGAGCAGCTTCAAGCCCCCAGACTTGATAGTTACCTAATATTTACTTCATTAATACACTAATCTATTTAGTATTTGGATTAATTACCTGAATATAGTTCGACTTAGCATCCAAACTGAAAGTCGAGTTTTAGTGATTTTTCCAACGATATTATTATTAACCTTTTACCTGTTTTCCAATAGCTCCTTAAGCGCATTGGCTGGACGCTGAATTATTTCGCCAGCGGCTATTCTATTAACAACTGCCTCATCAAGTCTTTTTATAACGCCCGGCTCCTGCATAGCGCCAAAGAAACGTATGGTGCTAAAAAAATTGTAAACAAAATACTAAACCGTTGGGGCTGCCAACTTATGTGCATTTGTGTGAGCGCTTGATGCGCAAAACAGAATGAAGCGCGGACTCGCACTTTATCTCCACAGTATGGTGAATTATAGTTTTTTAAAAGTATATGTATATCACAGAAAAACGAGCTTTTAAACAGTAATTCATGCTCAGAAAATCAAGGATCATCTTTTTAAACGCATATTTAATATTTAAACATCAACGTTTATTTATTAACTCATTTAACTTCAAGCTTCAACAATCATATAAATTCAAAAGATTGGTGTTTAAGCAGTAAGCTCTCTATTCGAAAAGGTTTAACATATTTTGATTAACTTGCATATACTTAATGGAATTTTTGAAATTCTTAATGGAAAGGAACGCTTCAGTGTATTTTTGTACTGTATTCGATTCACAAAAGTTTTGTGAACTAATAATACGGTTTGTGTTTAGAAAAGAAATTTGCACTTCAAGCAAACAAAAACTGAGATTCCTAGAATAATTGTTGTGTATTTGAAAATTTTACGCACTTTGTTGCGTTTGCGTTGTGCCAAAATTTCATTGTAGTCGATATGAAGCGGATTCTTCGGTGGACTAAAAGATGCCAGCTGTGAATAGATATTGGTGGTAAATAAATGTTAAATAAATAACTCGCCTACTTACGTATTTTACGGTCTTTTTGAGATCGTTAATGACCTCACGATATGCCTTTAAATTGCTTTGGAAGTTAGCCAGTTGCAGCTCGGTTAGTTTACCGAAATTGCCAGCCTCTTGATTGCGAATAACAAAACGTATGGAGGACTGTAGGATGACCAAATGCTGCAGGTGATTGCCAGTGATCATGAGGATTTCATAGAAGCTGCAATCGAAAGAGGGCGGGTTAGATACAACTTTTGTTATGCGGTATTTCTCAACCTACTTATTCATGCCGTCCTTTTTGATGCGCGCAATGGACTTTTTGGACCAATGATGCAGATGAAAACTATCGCATGTAAAAATTTGTTAAATATATGCGTAAATTATTAACCACGTTTAATGCATACTCACTCCAATATGCCCTTCATAATCTTATTACGGTAGAGAGGCATTTCAATGCCCACGTCTTGTAACTTCTTTTCATCCATTACTAGAAATTCGCCCAACGAAACGCGCGCCTTGGCAAAATGTTCCAACATATTCTGCATGTTGATCGAGTACAGAATAGTATTCAAGTCCTGAAAGTACTCGGGACATTCCGTTTTCAGAAAAATTCTTGGTATGTGATCACTCAACTTGCTGTAACCCAAAAATTGGGATGGCACTTGGTAGCTTGTGCTTTTTCGCGGCAAGATGTCGAGTAGGTCATAGAATCCATGAAATTCGGCCACCTGTGTGGGGGTATAGCCCTTATTATTTGCTATTGTCGCATTAACGCCAGCGTCCACCAACAACTTGACAATATCGGGCCGATTCATCTCAACGGCGTGAAAAATTGAGGTACAACCTTGATTGTCAACGGCATCGAAAGATACGTCCTTGAGCAGAAGCCGCACAACGCTCGTATATCCATTACGGCAGGCGAACATAAACGGTGTCATGCCATATTTATCCGATACATTTATGACGGCCCCACTGCGTAGCAGTAGATTTACTAATCTCTCGACCAGTTGCGGTTCGTTGCGACGACAATCGCAGGCTTTCATTAGCGGCATGTCAGAGTCTACCTGCTTATTGACATTGGCGCCCCGCTTCACAATCAAGTACTCGGCTAAATTGTAGTGTCCTTCAGCGCAGGCATGCAGTAACATTGTAAAGCCTCCACGCACGGAATCGTCCACATGAATACTAAGAGCGTCGATTTCCGCGCTCACCACTTCCACATCGCCATCCTTCAGTGCATCATAGAGTTTTTGGTCTTTGGGTATATATGATTTGGGCCTCTCGCGTTTAAACTGCGGCAAATTGGGAAAAATGCTTTACTTGTAGATGAGGCACGCAATGGCGGAGCTCGCTTACCGTCTCATTTGTATCAAAGTAGAAACCATCATAGCTTTCATCTGAATCCGAATCTGGCGGGGGGCCATAAGTGCAATGCATTTTGGTCATTTTATGTTTAGGCGTTAAAAAATTCACTTTTCCCAAAACATTTCCAACATTAACAAAAATGCGTACCGAACGAAAAACCAAACAAAAATGACATCGAGAACCTGTCGCACCCAACTTAACGCCGCAGCTGAGCGAGCTTCCAACAGATTGGCATCACTAGAATATAACGGTTATTTTAAATAATCCCAAGCCATTTAAAAACTTGAAGTGTCGGCAATGTTTGATCCTAAAAGAAATTCTAAACTGTCTATTTTGAACGTTATCCAAAAAAATATTTGATATTAGTTATTTATTATTATTTTATATACATTTGCATTTATTTATTTCTACCCTTTTTTGCATGGCGCGGACCTCCAAAGTTTTTGCCTTTGTTGAATTTATTTTTGCCTGCTTTGTTGGTTAATTTAACGCTGCTTATTTTCTTCTTTGCCGCAATTTTGCTCATTTTCTGGTGACGATTAGCCTCGGATCTATAAAGAAATTTTAAAATAATGAACATATAAACTAATATAATCTGTAATATAACATACCTTAACCGGAGTGCACCGCCGCGACTAACATCGGTCAAATCATTTGTAAAAGCGGACTGACCGCCACGTCTTTTGGGTTTTCCTCCTCCTCCTGCTCCAACATGCCTGGGGACATCTGAGGTGGCTCCCAGTTTGCCCGGTCGTTTGCGCAGTTTTGCCATTTTGGCACGCACCAATGACACTTTCTCAATTTCTTTCATGGCACGTTCTTTGGCCAACTGCTCGGGCGTTTTTCTTCTCGGTTCTTCCTTCTTCTTTTTTCGCTTGGCCTCAAGCTCCTTGACTGGTGGACCATCCTCACCATCGCCTCCGTATTCGGGGCGCTTACGTTTGATAGCACCCTTTGCTTTTCCGGCCGCTGTCTTTGAATTTTCATCGGGAGTGGTCAGCGACAGCCGTTCCTTCTCTTCCTCTCGCTGTTTCTTTGTTTGGAACCAAGTCCGCCTCTCATTGTTTTGTCCCAAAAGCTTCCGCTCTGTCTTCGATAGTTGTTGCTCTGTTTTGGCGAGTTGACGTTCAGCCTGTTCCTCATCAAGAATGTTCTCTGTTTGGGATTAGACATAAAGTATTTACAAAATATGGTGATATTAAAGTCTGCTTACGAATCTCTGGTTCCAATGCTGTAAGTTTATTGCGGTACTTCTCTATGATTTCTGGTGGTATAATGCGATTCTTCACACTGCTCTCGGCATTTTTGATAATATCCTTAACAATCTTGCGCTCCTTTTCGCCAGCAAGTGAGACTGATATACCCGCACGTCCTGCACGTGCTGTACGTCCTACGCGATGAATATAATGCTCAGTGGTAATGGGCATTACAAAATTTATGACTGTCTTCACTCCCACAATGTCCAATCCACGTGCTGCCACATCTGTTGCAATGAGCACATCGATCTGCTCCTCCTTAAACTTTTTAAGGGATTCCAAGCGTTGCTGCTGCGTCAGATTTCCATGTAATTCGCCAGCCCGCACGCCAAGCAAACCAAGAAGTATATGAAGTCTGTGTGCTTGTTTCTTGGTCTGCACAAAGACCATGCAATGATCGTGAAAGGTGCGGCATATCAAGCTGGCAAGGATGGGCTCACGATCGCCCTCCTTATCTTCACGAATACGTATAAATTCCTGGCGCAAATTAAAGGCTACCTGTTGATTATTATTTACAAACACCTTGACCGGTTTGTCTAGGGATACGGCAGCTAAGTCCTTCACTTGCTCGCTCATGGTAGCTGAAAAGAGCATAGTCTGTCGTGTCTTCGAACAGGAGTTAATGATTTCTTTCATTTGCTCAGCAAAGTACTCGTCCAACATACGATCAGCTTCGTCCAAAATGAGCACCTAGGAGTAAAACAGAGGCAGATTAGTATGGAACTATGCCGTTTTAAATATTTAAGAAACTATTTTCGCTCAGCTTGCATCTGCTCAGCAGACTCAAGAGCCATAGCACTATCTACACAGCCAGAAGGCTCAGTGCGCAAGGACGGATATAATCACAGCATTATGGAAACATTTTAAAAGAAGAGACTGACTCACCTCTATAGAATCCAAACTAAAGCTGGGTGTATTCTTAATGTGATCGATTAGACGACCAGGTGTGGCAATGACCACATCTGGGCTTTGACGCAACACCGCTTCCTGTGCCTTAACATCCAAGCCGCCGATTGCCAAACCTACATCAATGGTTGTGAACTGACAGAGCTGTTTAGTGACCTGATAGACTTGGGCGCCCAACTCACGCGTTGGCACCAAAACGAGCACACGTGTGACGGTCTTGTTGTTCAACGGTCTATATAATAGACGCTCTACTGTGGGCAGCATATATGCTGCAGTTTTACCCGTACCCGTGGCTGCGCAGCCGCATATGTCTCGACCTAATAAAGCAACCGGTATGGTAGAGGCCTGAATTGGAGTGGGGTAAATGTAGCCTAGCACACCGATGGCTCGCATTAATGGACGAGAGAGGTTCATTTGATAGAATGAGGTAATCTGTTCATTGCTCTCCACCGTATCATCGAATTGCATTTTTTCCCCTTCCTCTTCTTCATCATCGTCGTCAATTTGCCTTTTCTTCTTCTTGTTCTTGCTCTGTTTTTTCTCCCGCAGTCGCAGGTTATCGTGCTTGAGCTCGTCATCAGACAGTTCCAGCTCCTCATCACTTTCTTCAGCATCTTTGGCCGTTGCTGCAACGCCTTCGCGTTTCTGCAGCCGTGCTGCAATTTTATCATCCGTTTTTGTCCGCGCCTTGCGCTTCACATATTTCATTAGATCGTCCCAAGTGTCCTGGTTGTACTCCTTGACGGAACTGACAAATTCGAAACCTTTTTCGAATTCGGTTATCTTTTTGTGGCGCAACTTCGTAGGTTGATACTGTGCCGGTTGGTATTATATTTAAAATCTCTGTTACACTATTTAACAACTTATTGCAACTTACCTCCACTTCGGCATCGGAATCCTCAGATAAATTTTCCACTTCGGCGTCATCTTCAATGGTGCCAATCAAATCTATGTTCTTTGTTGCACCCATTTTGATTAAACGAAAAATAGATAGCGCGCGTTTAGAATCCGCAACACGTGTGGCATAAGAACAGATGCGCAGGTAGAGTAGAGCGTAGGGTTGCTTTGCAGAAGATAAATTGGCAGCACTATTAGTTTTTAAATTTGTATCTGTTGTTCGCTGTTGACTGTTTACAAAGTATTTTTAATTTTTTTGCATATTTAATTTACACTATTTCTGTAATTATTTTATTGTTGACTTCTAATATCCTTATTAAAGAAGAGTCAGTAGGGAGTATCGTAGTGTTGATTGACCGTTGAGAACTGCAAGTAAATTGTCAGCACTGCAAGAAATTTCGACGCACAGCTGTTTCTCATTTGTTATGAAATTTTGTTCATTGTATTTGATACATTAAAAGCATTTAAAATGTTGCGATTATTGAGAAAGGGAAGTGGTATAAAGTAAGCTTGTATTCGCACTAGCAATAAAAATAGTTTAAAATAATATTTTAATATATTTTATAGACCAATTCATCCGACTTCTGTTTCTGCGGCTCGGTGTTTCGCACAAAAATTGCCAATTGAAGATAAAGCCGGAGAACAGCAAAATACAAACGATCCTATAAAATTCTTTGGAAGCCAGGCGGCTACTTGGCGTGCGCGCGACACTCGCAGTGGGGGCAGCGATGAGGCGCTGTGGTACCAGCCCTACGTAATCTCCTTCAGCCTGGGCATCTTTCTGCTCTATTTTTGCGTTTTGCGCGAGGAGAGCGACGTTGATCAGCGACTAGAGGGAGATTTGTACGACCACGTGAGTGGATTAGAAGAGGTGCAGCTAACGGTCAACTACAAATACAATAAAGAGCACGGCTTGGACACCAAAGAGCAGGAAAAGCGTCTTATAGAACTGGGCGTTGATTTGAGCCAACTGAATGCTAAAATGGCTGCACAATAATTTAATCAAATACATAGATGGTTAGAGAAACGTCATAAGTTTAAAGTTTATTAAAAAACTATTTTATTTTAATTTATTTTGTTCTCCAGCCTGATATTCAGTTTTGCAATGTCGAGGAAATCATGAAAGGGGAATTTAAAGAAAATCGAATGTCTTTAAGCATTCTAACAGATCGAAAGCACGTTCATGGAACAGAACAAACCTTTACAATAGAGGATTAGAGGGTTATTTATTATACATAGTTAAGAGGTTATATTTTGATATATCTAGTAGGCAAGTAATTAAAAAATTGCATAGCTAATTTATAAATCGACTAAAGCGGAGACACTTGTGTAAAAGTAGTAGTTCCAATGAATTTTTCTGACACCGATTTATTAATATATTTCCAGTTGTGCTATATTATATTTAATTGCAATACTTCTTATTGTCCTATATTATAGATTGTAAAAGTTTTTTAAGTTTAATTAATTTTAAAAATTTAAGATAATTTTTTTTAAAATAAGTACATCTAAAAGAATAGGTTTTTTCAGTTTAATAAAGATATGTACCTTTGGTCATCGACGCTATTTTGATTTTTTAGAGCTTTTCAACACTATGTAATCAGTTGTTTTCATTCGCTTGGAACAACAACAACGTACGCGGCGGGTGAAGTTTTTGTGGCGTTCTCATAAATATACATACATTTTTTGTTATTTAGTTACCATCGTCCACACTGGGATAGTCGCAAAAAATAGAACGCGTTTAGCATAGTCGAAAGTGTAAGTGCTGCGCAGTTGTGCGTGGCCGATCACTTTAGCAATCCAAATTCAAACCATTGGCAGATAAATTCACACACATCCTCCTCACGTCTGTGCATACACTTATACATATTTATATCAATTTATTATAAATTAAACCCGTCTGCAGCCAAGTTAGCGGCAATGGCAGCGACCGCTAAAGTCCAAAGTACGCTTTTTTCAAAAAATGCAATATCTGTGTGTGAGTGAATGTGTGTGTATTGGTGTGTGTGTATGTGCAGGTGCAGCGTCGTTGCAACATACATACAAGCATACATGCCAATAAAAATCTTTTAAACATGCCTGTGTGTCGTATTTACAGTTTGTGCCGTTCTACACGCAACATGGCTTCGCATTTCTTCTACCGCACTGCATTTTACGCAACTGCATCGAAAAAATCAATAAAATTGCCCTTTGCGGCAGGCCGCACAGCCGCAACATTGGCCGTGGGTCTTTCATTTGGTGGTAATTTATTTAGTTGTTTAATGGAAATGTGTTATTGTTTATATTATATACGTACATACATACATATATACTTGCGTTCTTTGTCCTTTTCACGCACACACATGTACGCAAACACACACACACACCCCCCCACTCATTCGGCAAATATCAACGCAACAGCACAAAATAGCCGCAGCATTGCTGCGCCGTTCGACAATCTCTACGCCGACAACAGTTTCAGCAAAGGCCACAATGCTCCAAGCTCCTACACCTTCTCCGGCGGCAAGGGGCTAGGGCTGCTGCGGCAGAGCGAGTCAATGCAACGCCCGTTATATAGAAATTTCTCAAGCCTGCAAACGCCGTTGCAGGTAATTATGTTAAACATAATATAATTAGCTTAATTCTTTACCCATCCAATTCAGCTCGTTCAACAATTTAACCTATAATGAGACCCTATAATTTTTCAATTAATTATGCATTCAAATTGAAGCTTGAAATTGGCATAACATTTGCATTTCTACTAACAGTTCACTAACATTACTAAAGAAGCAGCACCGCATTAGCAGCGGGGTACAAAATTTTGCAGTGGATCTGTTAAATTGCTCTGTTAAATACCTGAACTTTGTACTCGGCTTTAATTTGTGCTTTGTTTTATTCTTGCTATTTTTGTTGTCTGCCTGATTGCGCGCTTTAAACTTATACTATGTCTGGCTTGTATAATATAACATTTTATAATTTTTATTATCTTTTAATTGTTTGTAATTAGTATACGTTAATTTTATGCTTGACTTCATTTTGATGGACATTTAAACCGTCCATCGAACTTGAACAACCCTTCGCCGGTTTGGTCAAGCCTCGATGGATGTTGTCCCATTTTTCTTGGCCTATTTCTGTACAGTTACATACATACATATGTACATAGTTACGTGCGTACGTACCCGACCTTTTGTAAATTCAAAGCCGACCTCTTGGCACGCCATCTACACACGCTCAATTGGAACAGTCGTGTAGCTTTTATGATAAATCATAATGGCCATATATATACTATATATGTACATATGTATTTGCGCTCAATGTCAAGCTTTCGGTCTCTCAACTAAAATTCCAGCCAACTAAGCTTCCCTCTTTTGTCAAGCCACCTAGTCTGTTTGACGAGGTGCTCTTTCTTCCAGTGACGGAATGAAATATAATCCGCCGCAAAAACATTTGTGCATGGGTGTGTAAGACCACGTCTGATCCGCCATATGTTGCACAAGCTCTTCCATATAGACACACACACAAATACACGAAAACATTTTATCATTGGAACATTTGTACGTAGAATCCAGCCGTGATCGTCCCATTCGATATGGCAGTCAGCCAGTCAGTCACTCAGTCAAAGTTTTTGCACCTGCATCTACTAGCTAGCTACTCAGTATTTTGGATAGTTTTTCCATAATTATGGACATAGTAATTGAAATTGCGCTTTTGGTCATCTTGTTGGTCATTATTTTGCGCGTATATCAACGCCTGAAACTTGTGAGTCAAGTTCAAAATGTCAAGCATAAATAGCTAGGCGTGTGTGGTTGAATGAGTGGATAATTTTGGAGTGAAGAAGAAGAAAAACGTGCAAAATATAAGCTAGTCTTTAAATAGAATCAATTATAGGACTGTGATATTGCTCCAAATGGGGTAATGACCACTTCATTATCAAACAATTCATACCACACAGAAAAGAGGGGAACCGGATATGTTTAGTCTGTTTACTATATGTATTCATGTGTTTCAAGCTTAGATTAGATTAGATTTATATCTCAAGAGCTAGTAAATAGATAAACATAGCCTACTAGCATTAAAACCATAGGATAGTAAAGAAGCATGTGGAAAAGCTAAAGTCGTGTCCTCCGACTTTAAAACTCTTTGTACCTATGTGTACGATAGGTATAAACATTTTTAAAATTAAGAAAATTGACCAAATTAACGCAATTGTAAAATGTGGCAAAAACCAGTGGAAAATCTAAAGATAGACCGATGGGCAAAAGATAAAGTTTTCGATCGAACGAGTGTTGTGGGCTTTAATAATTTGTAATTGACTTGAACAAACAATCAAAAGCTATCTATGTCTATCTGTCCAACCGATAATCAAATTTTGTTTTTAATTTAGATTTTGCTGTGCCCACATTATACGCTAAAATAATTTCCCTTATCTTAACAGCAAGCTCTTTCGATAGGCCGGGGGTGTTCTTTCAAACTTGAGGGTGCTATCGTTATCGGCTGTTTAAACCCCAGCAAATCGAAGGTTCAGCTGGCCTGTTTAGTTTTGTGCTTACATTTGCGAGTTTGGGTATATTTTCGAATTTCTGTGAAGTCCTGCTGCTAGTTGCTTTCATCCTCCTTTCCATCCTTTCACTAAAGATTTAAAAAGCGTATAATGAAATAAGGTGAACTATAACAATAAGTATTTTGGACAGTTCCACAACAAATAAATAAGTCCATATATGTAATTAGATCATCCACTTAATTTTTTTATGGCATTTAACAGCTGAGCTGCATGCCAAAGTCTTCTTAGCTTCTATCTAATCAATAAACCATAAGTCTAACGCGCCACTAAAGCCACACGTATCTAATCAAGTAATTGACCAGACCTATCCTATATGCGCCAACTCCAAGCATGCATAGATTGTAACCAACAACAATAACAAATCAAATAGTCCCAATACCACTTGTTGCTCAATAACCAGGAAATATACTATTAATGAGCTCTATCTTTACTTTCTTCAGAGCGCAATGGCACCATTAAAATCTCGCCGGTTCATATCCTCCAAGGATATAACCAAAAATATGACATTATATACGAACAACAAGGCCAATATCGAAGTGGATCCACAGACACTAGCTTTCAAGAAGCCCACAGGCAATAATCCACTTGTTATGATGATGGCTTGGCTGATGGCCAAGCAGAAGCACTTGAAGAAATATGCCGAGATCTACACTGAAATGGGTTTCGATGTGATGGTCGTCCATATTACACCCTGGCAGCTTCTCTGGCCAACGAAAGGCACGCAAGTGGGTCCTTGATTCTGTACTGAGTCGATCTGAACCCTAAATAACAAATTGCTCTCTACTCGAATAGGTCGTAGCCGCAGAAACTCTAAAATTTCTGGAGAACAATAAATCATACGCGCCTATTGTGATGCATGGCTTCTCTGTGGGCGCCTATCAATTTGGAGAAATTATGTTGCAAATGTCTCGCGATATGGCACGTTATGGCAGTATTCTTGATCGTTTTGCCTGCCAGATTTGGGACAGTGCTGCCGATATTACCGAAATACCCGTGGGTGTGCCCAAGTCAATATTTCCGAAAAATGCACGCATGCAGAGCGCATTGCGCAATTATACGCTCTACCATCTGAAGACATTCCACAATCAGGCGACCATACATTATATGCGATCCAGCCAAATGTTTCACTCCACAATTCTCAAGGCTCCGGCTTTGTTCTTCGTCTCAGAGAATGACCTGATTGGTCCACCAAAATCGAATCAGGCCGTGCGCGAAAATTGGGAACGCGCTAATATTAAGGTAGAGTTATAGCTTGAAATTAGATTGGAAATTAAATAACATTTTATTTTTATTGCATAACAGGTGACCTTCAAATGCTGGGAACGGTCGCAACACGCCGGCCATTATGTGAAACATCGCGATGAATATTTGGAGGCGCTGTTCAAGCATTTGGAATTGTGCGGTGTTCTGGATTCGGTTGGTGTGCCAAAGCGTGCCAAATTGTAAACAGCGTAACAATATTGGCGGTGATAACTATATATGAGAACGACATAAGAAATGTGCGCGTATACAAGCAAGGAAAACGAAAAGGTCTTGTAAGAACGTAAAATGAAAGATAAGAACCCATTGTAACAATAAACTTAACTCCGAAGAATATACAATCGTACATTCTTCAAAATGCATGCACATACGAGTATTCTATTTTGAAATCGATGCCTTATTCACAATTTTGAAAAAATTTGAACATATACTATAAATAAACTGTATTAGGTTTTGTTTTTAATGATATTTGCGTTGGACACATTTGATGTAATTTATTAAAGCATAACTAAATTTGATCCTGGCGTTCAGTATTTACATTAAATATTTCAATTTATATTTTACGTTCTCGCAAAGCATTTTGTGCACGTTTTACACTAAGATTTTGCGATTTTATACATTTAATTACACATCATATATGTACGTGTTTTTGTTTGTCTCTGTCTTGTACTGGTTCGCTGAAAAGTTAACTGCGTCCCTGTGCCGTTGAATATTTTTGCTTAGACTGTAAGTTAATAATTGCATTGTTATTATTATTGTCTTTGTGAAATACATGATCGTGAAAAATTGACGTTAATTTAATAAAATTAAATTTAAAAAAACGACTATCGGGCTCCATATATTTTAAATATCGCATATACACAATCGACGCTGCGGACAGGATTCGAACCTGCGCGGGTAGCACCCAATGGATTTCAAGTCCATCTCCTTAACCACTCGGACACCGCAGCTTTTTTCTGGTGGCGACAAAGTGCAAGCAACTGTCCAGGGTTGTATTTGTACTAATTTGCCACAAATTTCGTATAGGTGGCGTTTTGGTTTCAATTCTTTATATAGTATATTTGTGCCGCCGTTCGACAAGCTGCGGTGTCCGAGTGGTTAAGGAGATGGACTTGAAATCCATTGGGTACTACCCGCACAGGTTCGAATCCTGTCCGCAGCGACACATTTTACGGTGACCAATGCCGCTTTTTTGCAGTATTTTTATATTATATTTTTAAATTAATAATGTCCGATTCTCTTTTTAAAGTTTTGTGCATGTTACAAATAAACTTCATTTTGATTTAATTGTAAAACTATGGTTTATCTATATTTATAAAAGAAACTTAATACAAAACGCTTGGATAAATGAAGGTAGTCTTAAAACTAACAACGCCCCAAAAATTGCGATTCACTGCTTCGGTGGTGGACGATATACGCCCACAACAACAGCATGATCACGTTCATAGGGTTCCAGCGTCAGTTGTTCCTGTGGTTTCAGCTTGTCAGCCTGCATCTTCTTGACTTCCGCAGCGAATACTGCTTCAGGTTGCGCCGTCGAATCAATGCACGACGCTTTAATCGATATGACAAAATGTCCGTTATTTTTAAGGAAATGCTGCGCATTCAGGGCAACAATACGTCCCTGGTCGGGTTGGGCCACATCTGCAAAAATCGTGTCCACCATACCAACTAGCATGCGGTACTTGTGTGGATGACGTGCATCTTCAATGATCGGTATGATGTTCGTACGCTTCTTTGCCACATTGATCAGATCGCGACCTGAGCGGTGAGAGAATTCAACGGCATAGACCAGACCTTCGGGTCCAACAACATCGGATACATGCGACACGGTAGTTCCGGAAGCGCCACCCAAATATAACACCTTGGAGCCAGGCGCGATGTGAATTTTCTCCACACCGCCTAGAATGGCAGCAGCCAACTTGGAACGGAACGGATTCCACACACGGTACTCAATCTTCTCGCCGCCAGTCTGTGAAACAAGTTACAGAATTGAAAGATTAGAATTGAGAGGCTTATAAAAGACGATATCATTCTTGGACGCGTTTTTGCGATTTGACCTCAGTTGTGCTATAGTTCTAAGCGCACCACCGCCCAACGGCAACTGCTTCATGTGCACCTAAAGTGCACACAGCACCGATAGATGCGACGGCGGCTCATGGCCACAGTTTGCCATGTTCTGTACCCCTGCACAACCTCATCATGGGCCATAGAAATTTGACAGAAAAACAAGAGGGAAATACCAGTTACGTACCTCAACGGAAATACGTTTCTCGCCATACACTTCGGAGCCAGGCACAAAGTTGCGTGTAACAAGTGCATCCTCCTTGCCGCGGGCAATAAAAACACCCTCGTGACGATGTGGCTCAATTGTGACAGTTTTGCCGCCTTTAAATCCGCCAGCGCCACCGCCTCGGCCGCCACCACGTCCACCGCCGCCGCGTCCTCCTCCACGGCCACCACCGCCACGTCCGCCGCCACCTCCACGACCAAAACTGGGTCGGCCACCCCCATCTCCTCCTCCACGTCCACCACCACGTCCGCCGCCGCCACGTCCACCAAATCCTCCACCTCCTCTACCGCCGCCGCCACCACCACCGCCACCACTACGACCAAAGCCACCTCCTCGACCGCCTCGATCGCCACCACCACCTCCTCCACTGCCGCGACCACCGAAACCGCCGCCACCACCACCGCGTGGACTAAATCCTGCAATAAAAATATTTTTTTTTTTCAGTATATACGAGCCGCATTTTTTTAAGCCACAGAGAGGTTAAAAATGATGTGCTTGGAATTGTGCAAACAACCATCCAACGATGTATTTCACTTTAAATATATGTTACTTGCCTGGTTTACCCATAATTGACTGTACCGATGTTGTAAATTAGAAGTTATAGAAATTAAATCTCCGGAAAGGCACGCGGCGCTTCAAACTGCTGTACTCTTACGCGCAAGAAAGAACCACGTGTGTGTGTTTGCCATTCACAACAAATTTTTATCGATAATAATGGTTTTGGTGTTGACCAGAGGCGAAATTCGATAAGATATATAATTAAATCATGCTTGCACATCTCCAATACAATATGGCCGAAATTGCGTGAAGATTTTATTGGGAGAAATTATATTTTGTTCGTCGTGAGTTTATTGCATTGCTTATTTGAAGCAGCCAAATAAAAGCTTGCACGCAATACGAATGAAAATGTAAGCAAATTAGTTTAGTGCTTGTTACTAGCGTTTTAACTAGCTTAAA
Source organism: Scaptodrosophila lebanonensis (assembly GCF_003285725.1). Lineage (NCBI taxonomy): Eukaryota > Metazoa > Arthropoda > Insecta > Diptera > Drosophilidae > Scaptodrosophila > Scaptodrosophila lebanonensis. The sequence goes on from NW_022060529.1 coordinate 1,913,881, forward strand.
GTCGTTGGAAAAGAGTGCTTGCGTCGCTATCGCTCTCGTCCCAGTCGTCGCGGGTGTCGGTATTCGGTCGGGTCGGGTGCTCTGCTGACAAAGCAAAAAAAAGTTAACGTATTTATGTGCGTCTAATAAAAATAGAAATATATTATATCCGGGATTGCCCTATGCTTGTGTATGCGAAGGTGCGCTGCAAGAACGCAAAAAACATTCCAAAGAACTTATGTTGTTCTTTTTATTTACGTGAAAAAAATGCCATGGCTACCGGTTGAGACTACAGCTGGCAAAGACAAAAGACATGAAAACAATCAAAAACATTTGTGTCCATGCAATTTGTTCGCACATCGATTATATTTACGCGTCGGGGCATGGCTGGATCCTTGATTCCCGGTTCCGTATGCGCAACTAAGCAGCCGCGATCGGGCGCGTTACCTTTTACGTTTTCAGCCGTTGAATTTTTTTTAACGCAATGGGCGTGTCCTTGCCTTAGAGTGGGTGTTGGGCATGCTTTTACATTGCGGCGCGAGCGCCTTTACTGATGCTGCCTCGCGCGATGGACTGCAATATCAAATGCACAGGTGTGCAATTGTTGTAATTTATTTCATTATCTCCTCTTCATTGTTGGTTAACGCCTTTTCCTTGCCAAGTTTATTAAATAAATATCAATTGTAATTGTATTTGCAGCTTTTTGTGAAATATTATTAATAAAAAATATATATCTGAATGAAAGTGTTTTAAAATTGTTTACCGTTGTTATCGTTGAATAATTCGCGCGTGCTCGCGTTTGCTAAAAAAAATTGCAGAATGGCGTCGCGCAGACGCGCCGATTTAAATCCAAAATTGCATATGGACAGGCAGCCCACAGCGGCACGCATAACAGGTACTAAACCTTTTGGTAGATTTAAAGACGATTCTTATGTACATACATATGTGTAGCCATCAATTGGGCAACTTGTTGATTGGGCGTGTGATTTGAACGGGTTGCCATGTCTCATATTTTGGCCCTTTTCGCTGGATCAATTGTTGACATCACGAAATATTGTCTTTGTTTTTCGTGGAATTTAAAAAACGTACCATACTTTGTTTATTTCTATGAGATAGATTCTTAAAATGTTAGTTTTCCTGTGGTTATTAGACCAAATCATTATAAATTAAAATCCTAAAGACGGACGAATAAGCCTGGCTATATCGGGTCGTTTCATCCCAAGATTAACCATATACATATATACTTTGGGTATAAAAACTACAAAGTCGTATATATGTAATAAGTTCGATTCGTTGGTAATTGGAGAAAAATAGGCACTTTTAAAAGTTATTAACATTTTATATCATTTCTGAAGTAAGCTCTTGAGTATATATATATTGCACTTGAAAGTGAAATCCGATAGATAAAACCCATTAACTAATCCACATAAGCTTATTAAATTGTGAATTATCACATATAATATGTATGTTCTGAAATTATGAACCAATTTATGAGAAAAATCAAAAACAATAATAAATGTATTAAAAAGTAAAATAAAATAAAAAGCAGAACTTAAATGAAATAACAAATGAAAACTGTTGATCCTCAAACGCCAGGGGTTAAATTTAATATTTAGACTTCTGGTATCTATACCGATGTTGTACTATAAACCGCTGCTGTTTACGCTCATATAAACAATTTGCTTAATTTCCCATTCTTATGTCTATTTTAGATCCTTCGCTACCCGCTGGCAAGCGTCGCGAAATAGACAACGTGATGAAGAAGGCACGTGCCAATACTACTAACGATTATTGGGATAAGAAGTTGATTGAAGCCGAGGAGAAAGATCCGAATAGATGGCGACACACCGGCTACAAGAAGATGTACATACAGGGCGAAAGCAGCTCTGGCGAGAGTGAACGCGATGGCGGTGGTAGCAATGCATACGGTCGTTACAATTCGGGTGTGGGCTCCGCACCAGTTGGTCCCCCACCACGTTATGCTCGATCTCGTTCTCGAAGTCGGTCTCGGTTGCGTAAATCTCCACCGCTGTCGCCGTTACCGCCGCGACGTCGCTCTCCACCGGGCCCGCCTATGCATAGCATGGATCGTCGCGGTATGTCGCCTCCATCGCCGCACCCACCACTGCGTGGTCGTCCGCGTTCACCCCCACCGCGCGGCATGGGGGCGCGTTCTCCAAACGATTTGATGCGTCGTCCTGGCGGTTATGGGCGACCTCGATCCCCACCCGAACCGTCGGCGGCATCATCGTCGTCGGCGCTACGCCGAAAACCTAGATCGTCGCGTTCGCCAATGAGTCGACGTCGTTCTCCACCACCTCCGTTACCACCTTCAGGTGGAGCTGATAAACGTGGTGTCATCGGTGGAGCACATATATTGCCACGCTCCAAGCGTCCACCGTCACCACCACCGCGGGTAAGACACTCTTTTATGCCCACCTTGAGATTAATGCTGATAGCTATTTTGTCATATTTTATTGTAGCATCCGTTACGTTCGCGTTCCAACAGCTCAATGAGTAGCAGCTCTGATGATTCCTGCTCGCTCTGTTCGCCCAGCCATCGTCATAGATCTCGGTAAGTATATGCCTTTGCTCCAGAGTTTCTCATCATCAAATTAATGATTCTTATTTGCCGTCATATAGTTCGCGCGGTCCGCGTTCCCCGCCGCCAAAGCCACGGGGCCATTATCGGGCAGGTGGGCCTGCACCGCCTTTGCCACCGCCGGAGTCACATGGACGCATTCATGGACGGCCAAGTACTCCGCCGCCTGTGCGAGCCGCGCCTGGTATCGATAAATACCGCGATGGCAAAATGCGACATATTAGTCATGAACGTAGTGCTTCGTCGGATATGCACATGAAAATCGGACGCGCAACACGTCACTCGCCGCCGCCGGAAGATCCGCGTCTCAAGCATCGTCCGCCAGAGCCACCAGAGCCCGCGTCTGCTGCCTCGACTGGCGTTCCACCACAAGCAAAAAAGAAAAAGAAGGAAAAAGAGGTGATTATTCAGGGTGATAGTCAAGGGATCAAAATGTATATTTGGGATTGCGACTTTAACACCATTTTATTAATTAATTAACGATTATTTATTTCCTTTCAGCTTCGGCCGCGCATCAAAATCGAGGGTGAGAAACGTAAAAAACATCCGAACGCTGGCAACGTAGCCTCAGCATCGTCCAGCGCCGCTGCCAATGGTAACTCTTCATCAGATTCGGACGATTCGGGTGGTTCGGACAGCGATGAAGCCATGCCCAGCTTCTCGGCCACAACGCGGCTAACGCTGTCTGAGCGCTTCGGGAAAATGGCACAATGGAGCATCGATCGCAGCAATATGGAAAATATGCGCATCACAAAAGATTCGACCGGCGGCGCGCTTAAGGTAATGATCGAGGAGGGGCTCGAAACGCCACCGCGTCGTTACTCCTATTCGCCGGCACCGGCTGGCCACTTTCCGGAGGAGTTGGCCACAACAGCACCGTCGGGCATGTTGTCGTGGGATGACGTACGCGTCCGTTACGAATACTACAAGAGTCGCGGTTATTTGCGCGATCTGGATCTGAAGGTGGATACAAAAAAGCAAAATCAAATCAATGCTTGTTAATGTAACACTAATAACTCGTTTCAGGACTACATCAAATGGGAGGAATGGTGGTATAAATATCAAGAGTGGTTAAAACAGGAACGCTATTATGAGTACTGGGATCGTAGCCAGCAGCTGCGACGTCGTCGCAAAAAGTTGCCAGTCACTCAGCGTTTAAATTAAATTGATTCGTGCGTTCTGCGCTTTTTGCAGAAAAGATGCTTTTTCAATCATTTTGCTTCATCTCATTTTCCCATTTTTTGACTCTGTTATCTATTATTCTCTTTATCTATTATTCTATTATTTTCCCGTGTGCTTGTTGCTTTATTTTACATTTTTTCATTGTTCTTTTTGTACATTATGAATGTATGGAAATTGCATTTGTTTGTCACTTCCTTTTTGCACAACTCACCTTTTCCATTCTTTTCTCAAGCGCGTTGACGGAGCAACCGACATTCATCTAAATAACGGTAAAAATAACATTGTAACATGTAAGTTATATACTTGTATGTATGACTGTGTGTGCACGTGCGATCAAACGCACCCCTTGCTGAGACATTTGTAAACGCATAAAGTATATATAACATTTAACTAATCACAATACAAATACAACATATAAATTATACAAATCCAGTGGTTTTATTTTATATTCGCGCCTGGACAGAAAAATAGGTGAGCATATATACATTTTTTTTTTTAAAAAAAAGGCTTGGCTTTCATATTTAATTTTTTTTTTCAAATAATGAGTTAGTTTTTGAAAGAAACACTTCAGCGACAAAAGAAATAATAAATAGTTCCACCAACTATTAAAAATAACTTGGCGTTTGGTTAATAATAGGTGTGCCCAACAAAATTAGTAATAAATATTGCATTTTTGCCATTTAAAGTCCCATATTGTACTGAATTGATTAGAACACACTGAATATCCGCCATTATTCTTGATGATTTTTTGATTTATTTATTTATTGGTAAATAGTTCCTAGTGCAACAAATACTTATATGTTACAGCACTAGTCTTTCTAACAACTCAGTCGTTAAACCGAGTTTTACATATATTAATAGGTTTAATAATCGTTTATATATTAAAAAAAAGGAACAAAGGATTCTCACAGGCATAAAGGATACCAACTTCTGACAAATCTGTACAGGAACGTTGAACCAAACTTCTTGAATATTTTCCTATAAAAAAGTACAAATATTTTCTGCCAGCGCTATTTACGGCTTAATAGGCCTAGAGAACGAGTTATAATTATGGTGTAATGCGTGTCCTTAATTAACTAAGCATGACGATAGCTAGCAATAGTAAGATTAAAATAATTTCCACCATTTTTTATGGTGATATAAATATTTGTTTTTAGTTTTACGGTTAGCTGTTTTACAGCTGAAGCTTACAAATGATAAAATTGTAAATATCCAAAATGCCGAACAATAAATTGAAAGCACTGTAAAGGATAACATTGCCTGAATAATTTTGCAATCCTGGTCCCACACATTCATTTACCATACCCGACATAAGAAGGGCATTATCATTTGCCATGACATACGGTTCAAGGAGATAATTCGTTTGTACCGCAATGAAGGATGTGAAATGAGTATCCGCCCAGCTTGATTTAGCACTGCTACAGGTCCTCTACAGTGGGATAATCAACTAATTCCTTGGCGCATAATCCAAATGAGTCATACGTGGTCTATGGTCATTCAATGATAGTCGACCCTTGGGCGAGAATCGTAAAAAGAGCCGGCGCTGGCGAAGAAATTATCGTGGCGGATCTAGATTTCTCATTAGTGGAACAAGCGCGACAGCAAATACCTTTGTTTAGCCAACGAAGACCCGATCTTTATGGCACCGAGAGGAGAGGAGCTTAATGCCAACCAAGAGTTATGTATTTAAGTTAAATATGTTTGTAAAATATAAAAAACATATTCGTTATCTGAACTCATATGTATATGTATGTATGTATATAGCCGGAGAATCAATCTGTTGCTGAAATTTCTGGTCGAAAATGGATATTGACTGGACATAATTCATATGAAAGGTTCTACATATATTTCAAATTTCATTTGAATCAGTTAATCCCAAGAAAGGTTATCAACGAAATATTTGCTATACGCACATAACACAGCAGCGGAAGTTTCTTTTGGAAACAGATTATTTGTCAGCATCTGTACAAAAATTGGTAAGTCAATGCATATGTATGGATGAACCCCTGTATTTTGGAAACGACTTAGCTCACATTAATCTTATTCCGAATCCAACAAGGGATTGTTTAATTTTTTTTGGTTGCGAGACGAATCGTGATGTCGATTTCACTATCACTTTCATAGTTTTAGGTAATTTACGTTGAAGCTTTGCATCCAGAGTTTTTAATTAATAAGTTTACTAATTCATATCGATACTCTACACACGAAATTGTTTATGTATGAAAATATTGGAATTAGTTAAGCAGCATATTTCAGAATCTTATTGTCACACTGGATGGTAAGTATATGAATGCCGAGCAGGTCGCGAATAGTTACCATGGATGACCAAATGACAAATAATCAAAAAATACTCTGAAATGAAAAATCAGAGTAGGATATGCATAAAGTTTATATAGAGGATAGAGTACTTGCTTGAGATATTTTTTTGTAAACAAAAATGTTATTCTACCAGGTCTGATTTTTCTATGGATCGATGCTGCGCCTGCACCAAGCTTAGTGCACCTGGCTGTTATGTTTCAAAACTTAACAACACACAACTACGTCTACCTTTTGAGTGCATTTGACCTTTGTACTTTGTTTTACACCCTGTTGTCCGAATGTTAAGAAACCCTTCCCTCCAGGCTACAAAGTTTTATCAATACTGTCAACAATTCCAGAGTCACACACATGAACATACATATATAAATGAACTTTGCAAAATATATAAATAACTACTATTAATTATAATTTAAATCGGTTAGTTCTACAAAAAAGTTCGGCGATTTTACTCTAGTACTATGCCCACAAATTGCAGCAGGGAGGTTGCTAGTCTTCTTCTTTTTGCTGCAGCTATAAGCCTTTTTTTTTTTTTTTTTGGCTGCAGGACATATCACAGCCGTGCTTGCTTGACATTACATTCTATCTTGTTAACAGTCAATGTTATGCTGAAAAAAAAATGTTTATATGAGTCGATATAGCCATGTACGTCTGTCCGTCTGTCTGTCTGTATGAACGCAAGGATCTCAGAAACTATAAGAGCTAGAATAACCAAACTTGGTATCCAGATTCTCCTGATGCACCCCCTACTCCCCCTTTATTCACGATTTTCTATAACTCCCGTAATTTTTGAAATTTTGAACTAAAATTTGGTAGTTACATCCAGTTAATGATTATATATCCGTAAAGTTTCATTATGATAGGTTGATTAGAAATAAAGTTATAGCCATATAACCAGGCTCAAGCTGTGTCCGCAGCTGTATTTGTTGCTGCTTTCATGTAAATGTATGTGTGCATGTATGGAATATTTTATACTTAATTTTATATTTAATTTAATTATTTAATTAAATTAATAAAATTTTATTAATAATTTTTTTTTGTGGGGTGGTACAGGGAATATTTTATATTTAATTAAATTATTTAATTAAATTAATAAAATTTTATTAATAATTTTTGTTTTTTGTGGGGTGGTACAGGGTATTTAAGAGTTGAGCCTGCTCCACTTTAGCACTCCTTTCTTGTTTTATGTTAGGTTATTGCAGCTGCTAAAACTTTTGGGTGTGTGCACTCGCTAAGGACAGTTTATGAAAGCTCTGACGACATTTTGAAATCCAAGTTATTTATATATTTATCAAGGTTATTCCTAATGTAATCTACATAAGCGGCAAAACCATCTTGTAATGTGGCTGCCAGTATACGACATCTTTCGTACTTTTTTTCCTGCTCATACAAAAATAATAAAATGGCTGTTGACGTCGCTGACGCATCGCAAAATATGCACGCAGCGTTTATTTGACGGAATATAAATTGAAAAATTCACATAAAAATATGTAATTATCTCGCATTTTTTCAATTTGCAAAAGAAGAAGAAATGTCTGTGGGTGCTTGGGATGTAGGCGGAAGACTAAAAGGCGCCTTCACTTCCGCTGCTCATATACGTATTAGCCGTGTCTATCAGGCAGAGTGTGTAAGCAGATTATTTTCTTGGCATTGAGATTGGGGATAAACGGAATGAGACCGGGTCGGATATCTGTAGGGAAAACACAAAGCTGATTAATTTGTCAATGTGTGTATATAGTATTTATATATTTGTTTAAGTAATATACCCATGCTCCAGCAAAAACGAGCCTTGACTAGCTCTCTACATATGCATATGACAGAGGCTTAAAGTAATTATTTGTGATGTTGCCAACATTTAGGCATCAATCGGTAGACATTTTTATTATACTCTGTACATGACAAATTTCGTAAGTACTTTCAGTTAGTGATTATGATTCCGTACGCTAAATTTCATTATGATAGGCAGATTTTAAAGGAAGTTATTGCCATATATAGGTTCTCCCTACACAAGGGTTGCCCGCAGCTGTTGTTGTTGCCGCTGCTTTGGTTGAACTTTGTGCTGCATACATACATGCTTACACAGACACGCATAGACATGCATAGGCATGCACGTCCACTAAAAAATTACAAATCCATTCGGTACAATCAACTATTTAGACAAGAAAAATGTTCGGCGAATCCTATACCCAATTAATAATAATTTTTTGATAGGTTTAAATATACTATATAGGGGTCGATAGACCATTTCTATAATGTCTACCATTGTCTAAATTTTAGAGACAACTATTTTATGAGCAATTCGTTTGTTAGACCAAAATAATTTTTGTCTTTGCAGACTGATGACCTGGATTCGTTTCAAAAGTTTTCCAGGTTGTATTGGGGGGATGTGTAACAATTTATTTACAAATTTCTTTTACTTTGTAAAACTTGATTTGCAAAATTTGTGCCAAATTTTTGTATACTCTGTAACCAAAGGGTAAAAGAGTATACTTGCTTAGTGGTAATGTATTAAATACACAGACACAGACAGACTCCTCAAAGTATATAGTTGATCAGATAGATGTCCGTCAATAAAAAAAAAACAAGAAAAAAAGAATTGCTGTTGTTGTTGTGGGGTAGGCACAGGGTATTTAAGAGTTGAGACCTCTCGACTCAAGCATTCCTTTATTGTTAATGCTAGCAAATGTATAAATGTATCTGAACTTTGTTATGCAACTGTATATATACTGGATAAAGGCTGGGATTTGACACTTGCCCTGTTTAGTGTTCACATAATTGGCTTTGGTACTTGTGGTGCTGCTAACCTCAATCCTCAGAGCAACCTCACCAGCCAGAGGCCAAGCTTTGGCACAAATAACAATAACAACAATACTTTGAACAACATGCAGTCAGTCCTACACACAAACAAGTACACACACACACACCCATGCATATAAGTAGGAAAAACTTGAGCAAAAGTCACGTCTAATTATACAGATCTTGAGGAGATGTTTTGACCTGGTTGTCGCATAAGCAGCCCACCTCCCTCCCGCCCCACACCTGGTCCTCTCGAGCATCCCATGGCGTCTGCCGTTTGTTAAATTGGTTTTCAAAGCAACGGAGTAAGAATGTGAGCAATTATTACGGTTAAGTTGCACAGTAAGAGACCCGTGATATGGCACGCAATCTCGTGCTTGTGTGTGCATTGCGTAATCCTCGTATATCCTCACAATTATATTATGTGTCTAAAAAGACGAATAGGTGTCAACAAAAAATAGAATTAATAGAATAATATACATAATAATAACACTAGGAGCATGTCTTGAAACAGACAAGTGTTCGCTCATATCGGTCGAGTATGTGTGAAAAAAAAACAGGATATTGAGGCTCTATTGGCTATGGGCGTTCAAGCTACAAAAATCAAGTGAGAAAAATTAAATTGATTGCGTTTGATTGGAGAAATCACACGGAAAGCAAAGTCAACGCCTGTAGGCCGAGTCTTCATTAAGCAGCCATTTTGAGCCGACCAATTATGGCCAGGGCACACCCATCCATACACACACACACACACATTTACAGCACAAAGAGTGCCACAGGACCTGCATGGGCGGGCGGGAGAGTGAGAGCAAGTAAGTGCAACACTTTTTTGAATTAACAGTTCCTTTCAATTAAGTACAGAACCGACAAAAAGGCTTCCCAAAAAAAAAAAAACTACGAAGGCAACAACATGGCAAACGATATTTTCGTTGCAATAAAAATCAGCAACACTGGCAACGTACAACTGCGCACAAAGAGGCGCACGAACCAAACTAAATAAACGCAGAGCTGATAAAGGCTGGCAACGGCAGGGAAGGGTACAGGCAGCTGTAACAAATTTCATGTTCTTTTTATTTTTGCGTCTCTCTCGCATTCTATTCTTTTTTTCGTTGTACTTGTATATTTCGTTACAGTCAATCAGTTTTGCATGAGCGATTTCTTTACTCGTTTGCGCCAACTCTACAATTTATACACAGCGCTACGACAGGGGGGTAGGTGTTGCATGGCATAGCACGATGGAAAGCTTGACTTGGTCTCTACAGCTAAAACGAAGCTACAACATTTTGTTTTCTCACTTGGTTGTCGTAACAAATTCTATTGACATTCCCCATATGTATTTTTCGTAAAAAGATGCGCAGCTCATTAGTGCAGATTAAATTAGCATTTCGAAAAGTCGATTTAAGAATGCAGTAATATCACATCATTTCAGAATATTGTACACATTAAAACTTAATTTACAATATCGTCCACATCTTTTTAGTTAAAAAGGGCAAAAATTCCAAATATTCTTACACCTGGCCAAAAAATTATAATTTTGATTAAATAATGCACGATGCATTTAAAAAATAACTTATGCATATGATCAATGAAAAAACTTCAACAAATCCAACTCAGATCCATTTGAAAGCGAAATATTGCGTCTTAATAATGAACGTGTGGTCGACTTTATATGGCATAATTTTTTGCAGGGGTGGGCAACGCTGCCCCCCTGCCTACGCCCTTGAGCAGGAAGGGCTTGTCTGATCAAGAATGTGGGGTCTGCTTTTTAGTATACTGGTACCCTTTGGATATTGGACATAAAAAATAAATTTAATGGAGTTAAAAAATCGTGTGTGCACTCTTAAATTTGGGTACATTTTTCTGGGTAGATATACAAGGTGGGTTCCAAAGTAAACAGGACTTTTAAAAAAAAAACAGAACAAATGGTTTTTTCGGCAAAATCAATTTATTTTAGTCTCCTTCTGCTTCAATACAGCTTTTTGCACGATCCAAAAGCATGTCGAGCGAGTGTTTTAGCTCGTTGGCCGGTATGGCCGCCAGTATGCCGGTGCAATCCTTTTGAATGGCCTCTACGTCTGCATAACGCTTTCCTTTCATGGGCAAATGCATTTTTCCGAAAAGGTAGAAGTCGCACGGTGCCATATCAGATGAATACGGGGAGTGGTTAGTGGTTAAAATGGGATTTTTGGCCAAATAATCCGTCACAAGCGTCGATCGATGAGACGCAATTTTTGGTCGTCAGTCAATTTGTGCGGAACAAACCGTACATACACCTTTCGTAATCCCAAATGTTCGGTCACAATGAGATGTTTTGGATATGTTCAATTCCATTTCCATCAATTTCAATGATGATTTCGGCTGATTTTTGATGAATTCACGCACAGTTTCGATGGAATTTTCGGTGATCACGAATTTTGATTGGCCCACATGTTGATCGTCATTTATGTCCTCACGACCACTTTGAAATCGTTGAAACCACTCGTGCACTCTGCTACGGGATAGGCAATCATCAGCATAAACTTGTTCCATCAAAACAAAATTTAATGTTGCACCAATAACACAAACATATTGACACTTAAAACGCAATAACTTCACTTCCAATCGATGAAATGTCATGAGATTCTCACTGGACAATCGATAAATTTATTCACTTTTAAAATTGTTGTAAGCTACGATTTATAAACTTATAATAATAACATGGTCCTAGGCACATTTTAAATTATATAAAATTGCATTTGTTTTGTGTCTATTCCTGTGATTAAAAATGCTGGAATTATAACAACACAACATTTTTTGGTATCGAACTAACTGTAATTCCATAAAGGCCTCTGAAATCGTGCAGAAGCTATAAATGAATAGTATCTCAGTTAATGGTTGCTTACATCTGCCTCCAGAGATTGGCTATAATTGGCTATAAAGCGATTTCATTAATATTTTTTTTATTTTTTACACCTTTATTTGAAATTATAACGCTGGTAATTATAATTCTGTTGTTTGCATATTCATTAATTTTATTGGCATAAACTATTAGGAAGCAAAGAATAACTTTATATTGGAATATATACATACATATATACTATATACAATAAAGATAAAAATATATTCATTAATAGTTATACGGAAAAATCACATTCACTTATACTTTTCCAATTACATGCAATAATTTTGGTGATTGGCGTGCATTTTTTTTTACTCCATTCTCATTTAAATAAACCTATTTCAAAATTTGGTAGAACTGCGTAACAAATCGAGCAATTGTTTAGCAAGCAAACTGAACAACACTACCCCTCAATGTTTATCATTAAACAAAGTCGAACAATTCCATTTCCTGACATCGCTTCACTTTAAGCACTTCCTGTAATTAAAATCAAGCATCGAAACGTTCCTTTTAGCTTGCGCCAGAAAAGTTTCGGCACACACGTAGAGATTTTCACACGCACCTTGTAACTTTGTTCCTGGTACTCGGTTTTGGCTCCTTGTATCAGCTCGACTTCATTGCCATTCGGCTTTGATTTGGCTGCTTGAAGTGATATTTGCTTAATTTTTGCCAGTAACTGTTGGGCAGGGGCCAAGGGTGGATGTTGCGAATAATTATTTGCCCATTTGGGGGAAAAGTTTGCAGAGCTCAGGTAATTTGCTCCGTCGCCGTTGTGGGCGAGCTAAGCGGGCTGACTTAGTAGTTGCCTCCCCTGCTGTTAGAGTAGACGAAAACAATTAGAATCGAATCCAAACGAATCTAACCGGAAACAGCACCCCGAACGGATTGCTGGTACATGATTTCGGCTTTGTTACTCAGCAGTCTACGGGTATGTGGGAGGCGCTGTGGCATCTATGTCGAATATTTTGTTGGTATCTGTCGACCTAAACAGCAGCTTAAGCTACTCATTCGCTTTTGCTTTTAGGCCTAACTCTAGGTAGTTTTGTTTAAACAACTGACAAGGGTCGCACACTTAAGCTAACCAGTTCTCAAGCACCAAAAAAACGTGAACGCTTCGAAGACAATCCATTAAAACAACCAACGCGCTACATACTTATTTAAGGTCAACAAATGTATTGTGCTATTTTTGTTGTTTTTCGGTCGTTTATTTATTCACATGTTTTGTTGTAATCTAAAAATAAAACGCGTCGACGTAGCCGTAAGCTGTGATAAGCATTCGATCGATATAGATTGTTAAGTCGCTTTGTGTTCTACAATGTGTTTTGTTTCCACGCAAATACATCGGTCCTGTGGCGCAATGGATAACGCGTCTGACTACGGATCAGAAGATTCCAGGTTCGACTCCTGGCAGGATCGTGGATATTATTGTCTTTTTGTTTTTTTTTTCAATCTATTGATAAAATAATGTATGTATTCAACAGCAATGCCAACAGTTCTTGCTGAAAATTAAATTATTTAAGTATTTATTGGTTGCTAAAAATATAAAAACAAAACAGTCTAGTCTAGAAATAATTCTGATTATGTTGGACCACCAGCCGAAGCACTCTTTATGCAAAGCACAAATATTTACATTCTTTATAATATGTACATACTATGCAAATAAATGATTATTATTGTAATAATTTTTATTTTGTAAATCTTTAGACAGACATTTTGTTGTCATCCGCCAACAATGAAGTCAACAGCGCTTGCACAAAAATTAATAATTGAATTGAATACTAAATTTATAGTAATTTATATTTAATTTATATAAATTTATAATATTAGCAGACTGTTGTTTTAGTGAGAGAATCAATTAAAGTACTATATAACCAAGTTTAATGTTAATTTATAATCTGAGCATACGTATGAATACTTGTATAACCAAGAAGAAGTCGAGACGAATCGGTTATGGTAGAAACATATATTTCATGAGTTCTAATATGTGCAACAGGAATATTTTCTTGTTCTATCGAGGATTTATGAGCTTCGTTTTGTGGTCACCATTATTTAACTCTGAAGTGGTTTTAAGCTTTGTCGTAAATCAAAAGCTGTAGTAAAACTAAGCTGACGTATTGTGGTAACAAAAAAAATTGCAAAAAATATTAATCACCGACTGTATGACGAGTAACAAACTTAAATCAAAATCAAAAATTGTTCATTTATATATGGTAGGCATATAGAGCTTTTGTTTTTAAATATAGGATAACTTTTTTCGTCATTTCACATTTTTATAGCCAATTAAACTTGTGTCTCTGTTCATTGGACAATATTGTTTTATTTCGTGTGTACTCTAGTCAAAACAAATTTTACGACTCGCTCTGACGCATTAAACTTCGCGAAGCCAGTGCCATGAGCCCCAAGTCGTCTAGTACTGGAATCCTACTTTAAAAAAAAAATCGTTATGCGGAAGAAAAACAGCCGCTTTCCTCGCATGTCAACATGCCTGCTGCCACCACCCATTGAGCCGCAGATAACGTTTATTTGCTTAATCTTTGTATATACATGCATACATATATGCATGTGTGTCTGTGCGAGTATGTACATAATTTTTGTGACCTCAGCCTTAGTAGCTGGAAGCTCTGTCTTTATCTATTTTATGTTTATGTGCCTGTGCTGTCTTTTATTTGCGCTTTGTCTTTTTTACTGCCATCTTCAGCAGGGCCGTGTGGAGCGCAGGTGAAAAAGTTTTGCTTGCGGCACATTTTCAACAGAGATACTTAGTAGATGTCAGCGTATTTCAAACGTGTCACGGTCTGGGGAAATCGTTACAGAATTTGTTGCATTCGGCGTATTTATTAAACACGTGGGCGTCAATTGGCTTTCGTTGCATCAAGAGTCACGTGCAACATAAAATTAAGCGAACTTTTCAATGAACTTAAGCGTGCACTCGACTTGCAACTCAAGTCAAGTGCAGAGACTGGAGAGCAGTCGATGAGGACGAGGATGGTGATGACCGTCCTGACTATGCGGCACTTGACCGAAGTCAACAACAAAACCGCAAGTGGCCCGGGCTACGCTTTCAATTACCAACTTAGCACTGATTACTTATTCCGCAAAGGAAAATCCTGGCATGCGCTAAGCTGGCAGCCCACAGAACTCCCACAAGCATATTAGTCAAAGCGAACTGCTTGTAAGGAGTTGCGCATCGTACTTGTACTTTCACTTGGCTTTCTCGCTCTGTCCGCCATCGTCATCGTCATCGCCATCGCACATCGCCTCAATCTCAATCTCCATCTCCATTGCTGTGCCCCTCTCGCTCGTTCGCTCCTTTTGCCACTTAATCTCGTCTTTTTGGTATGCACGGACTGTATTCAAATGAATTCTGATTGAATTCATTGAAGCTCATCAGTAAGGAGCGATTTTTTTTGATCTAACACACACACACATAGATACATACATAGAGCGCAAATAGAACAGAGCGCTTGTTTCCATGAGTGTGGGTGTCCTTGGTCGGTCGGCACATCCTTCAGACATTTATTTTCAGTAATGGAAAAAATGTGTTCTGCAATTTCGCTCATTTTTATACATAAATTTTCCAGGGAGCGCAGCGCAAGAGCAAGGAAAAAGAATGCTAAAAAGTAAAGTAAATAAAGGATAATGCAGCAGGGATATAAATTACATAAAGCAGCAGCATGAGTATGACTAACAGTGGCAGGCGGTAAGCGGCATGCGGCAGGCGGCGAGTGGCAAGTGGCTGGCAGTCAACAGCCGCTGGACGTGGCCGCTACAGTTTCCAGCATTAGCTACTCAAACAACAAAACCAACAAGGAACGAGCGGAAGCTATGCCGGCGCATTAGAAAATGGCGTCGCTTTGTGCGACGCACAGGATACGGAAGTATTTTTAATGATTGGTAAATTTTGACGGTGGCTTTCTTGTTGTTGTTGTTGTCGTTGTCGTTGCTTTTGTTGCTTTTGTTGCTGTCCCAAAACGCATGGACCAAAGGAGCGCAATGTCTAATATTCTTGATGGAAATGCAAATTGGTTTTGCAAATTTTCTTACTTGTTTGGTTTGTTGTTGGGTGTGTTGGGCGCTTTTCCTTTACGCCAGGGACGCATAATTTTCAGCGGAGAAAATTGTTAGAGGCAGACAGACAGGCATTACCAAGTTGCGTTTGCTGTTGCTCTTAAGGTACTTAAAGAAAAGTAAAGGAAGTGCCAAAGCTTTTAGTAAGACAACGCAAATAGGTATGGAGTTGAACACAAAACCATTGACAAGCAATATTAAAGCAGCTCTCAAATCTCCAAACTCTAACTGACTATTTTTTACACCCATTCGCTTGAGGATTTCCGCCAATTAATTGTAGGCCCACCAATATATATCAACGAGGTGGCTTTTCTGCCATTCGACTGAGTTACCAATAGGCAAAAAAAAAAAAAAAGTTTCGAATATTGAGTTGAAATATGAAGCCCAAGGCAGTTTATGTGGCTTTGGCTTGTGTTTCTAAGAAAGAAGAAATTGCAGAAAGAGAAAGAGAGAGGTTGAAAAAGCTCTGTAAAGTGGAAATATCCAAATAATAGTCGAATAATTAGCTGAACTATTTGTAGAAAAGTGTTCTTTGTAAGGTCAAATGAATAATCCAATGCCAGAGTTATGTTAACCGATAGCAGCATCTTAGCCAACAATCATAAATTGCTGAGATTTTTAAAAGATTGCATTCACTTGAAATTTTATTATTTCCAAAAAGTTTGTTCAAACTAAATGCTGGTCTCGAACCATTTCAAATCATCGATGCAATTATTGCCATTGTAGTGACCCGTCTTTAGCAGCGTCTCTTGCCTCTCATCTTGTGACTGCATTTTACTTCAAAGTAATTAACGCCGATCCAAAACAGACGCCAATTTACATAGTCGGCCCAACTCACTCCCTTCCTTTCACTTGCTGAAGACGACTTTCAGAAACACGTACACCCACACCCACACCCACACCCACGCACACAAACACACACACTTGCAAAGTTGCAGCATGAAACAAAACCTCTTGAATTTTAATTAAACGTTTTTATGCAAGAATCCGGAATAACGCCTTGCCCTTGCCTTTCCTTGCCTTGCAAAACTGAATCGTAGTTTTTCTGCATATATTTTGGAAGCTCGTTGTTGCTGTTTTTGTTGTCGACTGCATTTGAATTTTTGCCTTTCGCTTAAGTCTACAAATGATTGCATTTTCTTCCATACAGTAGCGGATGCGAATATTTTTCTGGCAGCTGAAAGAATAAGACCAAAAGAAGGGTGCAATTTCTTTCTCGCAGATTCGATACGAGATGAGCAAATGGGCAAGGACGAGGACGAGGGGGAGGGGGCTGGAGGTGGAGGTGTGGCTGCGTCTAGTGACTGTCATTGATGGCACTCTGTAATTCAATTATCGACTCTTGGCAGTAAAAAGTGTTAATTATTAGTTTCCTTTCTGGTGCTGCAAGATGTCGCCCAAGAGAGCGTAGAGCGCGTTACAGGATAAAGACGAAAAGGGAGTGGGGCAGAGATGCTGGGTGGGTTGTTATTGCTAATGAAGACGTTGTTTGGCGTATTGTCGTTGCATCGCCAGCATCGCCAGCATCGATGCGAGAGCGAGCACAGCAGCCATCGGAAAAAAATGTATTATAATTAAGCATTCTGGCATTGATGACAGTGGCAGGCCAGGCAAACTGCCACTTGATCTCAAGATGAGGCCACACTGACGCTGTTGCTTGCACGTCCTTGGAGCGCGCGTTGTTAATTGATATTAATTTTAATCATATTTTTGCTATTTACGCGGAGCGAAGTACTATGGCTTTCGCACTTCCTAAGTGAACTAATTGGCTTACAGCAAAGTTTGAGGAGAAGCAGGAAACTTTAAAGCACAACTGCTGTATACTGCTGGGTTAAGGGGGAATGCGTTTTCAGAGTTATGGTATTTGAATAATTACTACCATAACAGTTTCTTGGCGGCCCAAGCTATAATAGTGCGTGGGCGCAACTATAAAGATTGAGATCAGGAAAGAGGGAAAAGCTGAGGTCAGCTGTGCCAAGGCATTTGCATGAAGAGAAATAAAACGGGTAGAAGGTCAAAGACCGACTTCAGAATGCTCTGTACACCTACCCTTGCCATTCAACTCAATGTGCTTATGATATCTTTATCGTTAACTTATCTTTATGTTGTGGCTGACAGCTGTTAAGGCTGTTCTATTGTTTGTTAAATCATTTTGCCCCTATCGTCCCTGTTATTCAGTTCTATTCAGTAATTTTGCATCGATTAGATCGATAAAGATGGCTGGAAGGACCTAAAAGTAGTATGAAATATTACATACTTAGACTTTCTTGTATTACAGAAACCTCCATCGACTTCAAGAACCACTTAATTTTTAAAAGGAAAAATGTTTCTTTCTTTTTGAATGAAACATTTGAGCAGTTAATTGAGCTTAAAAACAAAAGTTATAGTTAGTGGGGTTACAAGAATGAGGCATGAGTTAGGCTTTAAAGTCGCACAAGACAATTAGATTGTCATCGACCTAAGGTCAGCAATTTTTTACACCTCCCATTGTAGAATTAGGCTGAGTTCAATCGCGTTCGATGCTGCTGCAAATATTGGATGGCAGAGTTAGAGCAATTTTATTTTTCTATGCCACAGCATGTACTTTCCACTGCAGTTTGGATTTTCAGTCTCACAGTCGGGATTAAGAATTCAATGCAACTACCGCGTGCTGCATATTTTTAGGCAGACAACGCCTAGCCACTGCCATCACCGCTAAGGTTCCACTTCGTTCTGAATTTGTGTTTTGCCTTTGACACCAGGCTAAAGGGTTTTCGTGTATGCCTCTTTGCCTGCCCCTTTGTTTGTCTGTCTGTGCTGGAGCTCTGCAGTTTTTGCGTGCCTGGGAGTTGCGATTTGAAATGTCTGCAGCATCCGCATTCAAAATGCAAAGGGCCGAGCAGCACACCAGCCAAGTGTGGAGTCGCACAATTTGACGATAACCTGCGCTAATGAAGTGTGACGCTGCTCAAAATGTTTGCCATTTTTTCAAGTTTTTTTCTGGTTATGCGTCTAGTGCTTGCGGAATCTTAATTAGGCTGGACAACGTGTGCCGCTGTACGTGCATGTTCTATAGCACTTGGAGTAGGTTCTAAGCATATTGCTGTTGAATTAAGCGGGCTTGTTGATTACCAATACTAAGTTACTTGCTTATATTTCCTTAATCTACGTAATTTGAGCTGTCTATTAAAGTCGTTTCCTACATCTACAATAAAAACTATAAAAGAAATGCTGAAATTTATTGTGAACACCTGACAGCAATTGAGAGCTTTTCATTGACTTAGGCGTGTTTTCATTACGTTGCGGCGGTTAAAATGTTATAGTTTTAAAATAAGGCACGTGCAAAAAGGTCAGAAACGCAATTCACTCTTATTGAAACATTTGAGTGAGTCATTTCTTTATGACTTTCAGGGTCCTACATGAAATGTTTTAATAAAATGTCTGGAAGAGTTTTTTAAGTGTCTTGTGTAGCCTAGTGTGATGGCAACATAGCCTTCGAAAATTCAGTCCCAACGCATTTAATTTCATTTATGAACGAAATGCTATATACGAGTATTTAATTAAGCCCAAGTGAAGTCAAAACTGTGAATGCTCAAGAATTTTATTTGCCATTTGGCCAGTTATGCTCCGATTAACAGTCATAGTATGTGGTCAGAGACATCATAGACCTGATAAACTAAAAACAATAGAATGGAGCAAACCATCAAATTATCAGCTAATTATATAAAGTAAGATGCAGATCGAGAGAAACGAAAATTTCCAGTCTCTAGTTGCCAGTCCAGCAAGCTATGCTCTGACTCACAGCACAGTAAGTGCTCAGAGATTTCCCCGGAGATAAGTGTAACAGACAGTTTTTATAGAACAGAGAGAGATAGAGATCTGTCAAAAGTAAATGTGAAAGATCATAATAATTAATTAACCATTATATTCAGTTGTGCATCTAGACAAGATAAATGGAAAATTATTCCTAATGGAACTGAAAAATTTAGTCGACCGAGGAGTCTACCTCACCGATAATGAGTAAAGCTTTTAATGAAATCAATGAAAATTGAGAAAAGCTGTAAATAAAATTCATATTTAACACCAGAAAGAGCAATGAGCTATGCGGACCACTGTTAATAATAGCCGTATTGAAACACAAATGTAAATATTGTAAGGCAATATTTGCATTTTATCGATGAAGCCAATGCAAAATGAATTAAGTGTCCAAAAGATTCGATGCAACCAAAGCTTACAAAAAATAATGCCAGATAATATTTAAAGCTCCGCAATAGTTTCGACCATATAGTAGTCAAGTTTTTGCAGCGCCTCAAAGTATGCTGTATAATTTTCGCGCTTCCAAAGTGCAAATTTATCAATCATTTGCCGCATAGGGCAACCGGATGCCCCGATCCATCCATTGGCGTGCCAGAGTGTGCGAACGTGTGTATGTATGTGTGTGTGAACGCATAATAAACTGCTTTCAATGCATGCTCGCCTGTCTTTATGCATTAATTTAACGAACGTTCGGCTTAACGCGCTACGTAAATTGTATACATTTTAATTTCTCCTGCTTTTAAAAAATATAAATAAAATGTGCACTTTGTTGTAGAGCTCACTCTTGCTGCTTGTTGTTATTGATGTTGTTGTTGCTTTATTTGTTGGCCATGTATTAAATTTAAAATATGCACAGCAACTAAAAGTATTTTTCAGACAAATTGACTTTGCCTCCCAGATCCCCCCTTCTGCGACAACTCATGGCAAAAGCCGCTGCTTCAGTTCCTGCTTCAGGCATTGCCAATTTTGCTGCCAGTCATCGGCCGTTGTTGTTGTTGTGTTTCTTTCTGCTGTTGTCGTTGACGACATGCGAAATTTGCTGCCATTGCCGCGTCACTCACACAAAGCAGCACACACACACCCACACCCACACCAACATTGACACCAACACTCACACCAACACACTTATGCGGCTCTTTTAGCTTGCGGGTGTTGGCTGACTGCTGCCTTCTGACTGCTGCCTGGCATAATTTAATAGAGTCGGTAATATCAATAAATTTTAAAAGCCTTTTAATGCGCATCGATAAAAATAACCATGGCGCATCTTTGGCGACATAATTATGCCTCGCTTGGGGTAAGCAGTAAGCGGCAATGCTGCATGAGTATCGCAGCAATGACATAGCATTACAACCACACTACCACACCACCGCCGCACAAACCGCTTAACCGCATGACTGTGGGCACTCTGGGCCTGGTTTTGCACCCCAGGCACATTGATTAACCATCTTTGTGCTGCTCGACTAGAAATTGGAATGACTGCCAACCAGTTTTATCACATTATGGTGGACAGCAGAGCCGAGCCAGGCTTCTGAATTGATAACAGCAGCAAAGGCCTACAATCATTTTAAAAGCTATGCACTTTTTAAAACAGATATTTTTTGTGAATTTCTTGACAACAGTGTGAGAGAATAAAAAAGAAAGAAAGAAAAGAAATGCTATAAAGTAATGCAAACGAATGAAAGGCTTATAATAATTTTAAAAGACGTACATTTCTTAAAACATATAAATTTTTTTTTCAATTTCCTAACAGAACAGTGTGAGAGGATTAAAACAAAAGAAAATAAAATAAATTCAACAATGTAATGGAAGCGAATGCACAAAAATGCAGACTAATATGGACCCTTAAATTTTACCTCCAAACAAATCCAGGCAAACTAATATCTAATTTTGAAATATGGCTAAATTTTGTTCATAATAAGTTTATAGTTTATTAAACCTGTATGTTGAAAATTAATGGGAAATACAAGAATTGTCCATAGTTTACCTCTATACAACACATATACTTGTACAATGCAATATTCACAAAATTTTGTGCATGGCACTTCTTCACGATGTTAGAATGAAAATCAGTATTAAACAAGTTCTTGACACTGGATGCCAACGATGTAGCCAAATTACTTTATAAGATATTAGTCATTGATTTATTTTATTTTATTTATTTAGTGATATTTAAAAAATGCAGTACAATTTCATAAATATGAATCAAATTATTTGTATTTTATGTTCCAATGGCAGTTATATTTAATAACTGTGTATATGTGTTTTTTATTGACTTGGTATGCATTTTGATAAGTGGCTGCTTTGGTTAAAATCTCTTCGCAATCGAATTTATATCACCCATTGCCGAACCCATCCGATCTTGCAAAGAAAATGCTGTATATACCCGAAAAAGATTTTGGATTCTCTTTGACTTCCTAAATTTTCACTATACTCGTATCCTTAAATGGCACAATCTGAACGAGGAGAGGGACAAAAACAAACACATTCTTTACATGCATATTTATTTCCACGTTAAGTGGATACGGGAATCTAAGAAAAGCACAAGCATCTCAGATTGAAATCCCTATGGAAGCTTGAAACACCAGATCAGCCAAACGGAACATATTAAAATGAGTAGCAGGCAGGCAGCTAAACAATCAAAAATAGTGTTGAGCACTGAGCTTTATCCAGTCTTTCATATTCAAGCAAAACCGCAGGCGAATCCAAGCGGGCAACCAAAAGGCGCGGCCCAACTGAAGATGTGCTCAGCGACTGGGCGGCAAAGACAATGCCAGCCCAGTAGCTAAATGAAAAAAAAGGGAAGTACACCGAAACCCATGGCAACTGAAATGCAACCAACGAAAATTCATGGCATTAGGGGAATGCCAAACGAGCTGGGCAACCAGATGCAGATCCAGCAACAACATGAATAGCAACAACAACAACAGCAACGGCAACAGCAACACAACACGGAGGCGATGCTCTGTGGCTGAGTTGCTTGTTGACGATTTGGTAACTGCGGCAGCGGCAACTGCAGCTGCTATTGTTGTTGCTGTTGTTGTTGTTGTATTGCTGTTACATAGCAACTATTGGCCATGGTCATAGCAGCGCCTTGACTACGGTTTGTGGTTTATAAAATATTTAAACGTTTGTGGCTTTGGCCCCAGCATATTTGCGCCAAAAAGTATGCAAGCGCAACATTTTGAAACTACTTTGCTGCATATATTACATACACGAATATGTATATGTATGCATAGAATGTGTGTGTTTTTATAAAGTGTGCGATTTCTAAAGTGAACGATAAATTGTAATAAAATTGATCGAATGTGAACATATGCCAAACTAATGTATACAAGTATTTTACAATTTCAAATACAATTTAAGTATTATTAAGTATTTTTATTTATTTTATTTTATTTATATTATATTAAGTATTATTAAACAAATTTTAAAAGGGAAACATTAAACAATTGCATTAAAAAGATGAAAAATTAAATGAAACGAAATGAAGTGTAGGTAGAATGGGGGAAAAACACAAAAGAAACACAAAACTGTATCCTCAAAATTACATTACAGTATTTGTAAATCAAAATACCCATCGACTTGTTAGAATCTAATATCCATAGAATAATTTGCTAGTAGTAGACTCTTAAAAAGAAAAGTCAAAATTGAGAGTAATTGATGATTAATTTATTTGTTATTTGGTATTTGTTATTCTATAGTGAAATATGTAAGATATTTCTGAATTTTTCAATAAGTCGTTGTAACACATATAGTAAACTATCCTTAATAT
Source organism: Scaptodrosophila lebanonensis (assembly GCF_003285725.1). NCBI lineage: Eukaryota > Metazoa > Arthropoda > Insecta > Diptera > Drosophilidae > Scaptodrosophila > Scaptodrosophila lebanonensis. The sequence continues at coordinate 1,937,269 of NW_022060529.1, forward strand.
ATTTAAATAAAATGTGGGAAATAGTAGATAAACAGATAGAATAAAGTACAGTTGAATTGAATAGAAGAGTGTCAGGCTCAAACATTTAATTCGAGAAACAATATCGTGTCACTTGTAAGAGATATTCCTTATGTGGAAACTACACTGTTGTCTATTAGCATTTGACTTAAAATATAAAATGATCGCGAAAAAGTTGTACAAGAGACAAGTTCGTGCTGTGCGCCTTAGTGTATGCTTTTCATTTTATGCGATAGCTGGCCAGCTGTTGGCCTGCTTAAATATTTATTCAATACGCAGGAACTACAAGTACAACAACGCGGCTTATCAACTTGACAAAGGCGTTGTCGATGATGTGCACGACGATGGGGACGACGATGAGCAAACATTGTCATTGTCAAGTCTTGGCTGCCCCAGTGCTGCCTGATATGCTAATACGGTTATGGTTAGTGCTGCTGCTGCTGTTCGTGCCTCGCACAGTGCGGCTGCTGCTCCCATTCTTTGCGGTCGTCGGTTGAGAAAATTTCATTATGCCAATTACTTGCATCAAAGCTGCTTGGATAATTGACTTTGCTTAGCGGCAGCCCTGGCCCCAGCAGCCGCAAAGGCAGTGGGGCCCCCAACCCCATCGTCCTTAGCCACTTTAGCTGGTGGTGCATGCATTAAATGCTTTTTGTAGATGTAGTTGGGCTTAGTGGCTTGTCACATTGCATATTAGCTGCTGAAGTTGACTTGACTTGACTTCCTGCTTGTGCCACTTTGGCCCATTTTGGGGCATAAAATAATTAAACTTAATTGACAGTTTTTTGTTGCTGCTTCTTCACCTCTGGGTGAAAGGTGCACTGCAGTACCCCTGGAGTCGTATGAAGTGAGTTAAGTACTGGCTTAGATTGAGCGTGAATTGGGACACACAACCATCAAATAAGTTGCTCTTTCGAGTTTGTTCGGTAAACAGATTGTACCTTCATATCATGTTATTAGTTGCCCCAAACTTTATCAAGTTTTCCTGGCCTTTCTATTGGAATTATTTTTTTACATTTTCTTCACACTCTAAATTCGATTTTTTAAATGTAATTAACACTTATGTTCAACATGTTCTTTCCCCTCCCGTGTGTACTCTGCATATGCTTGTACTTTTTTATGCTTTCGTTTTGCTTACTTATCCACTCACTCCCAAAGTAAACGTCTTTTAAGTTTATGCACTGCTGCCCTAATAATAAACCACATTTTTAATACCGCCTTCAAATTTTGAAATGGGCGACACGACGTTTCCTTTTTATGCCTAAGAATAATGGTCAAATGAAATTTGGCGTATAAAATCGCAAAGCCTTGAGCAGTTATATTGCTTTTACTGATGTTGGTGGGGGGAAGACGGTGGCTAGGCACGTAAACAAACCATTTGGGTGAGCTTAAATATTTACAAGTTGCGCTAAGCACTTCATTTTCTATGACTCAATAGCAATTAAACAGATAGACGTGCCAATAATGGGCTAAATTCAGGGATGGATTTTATTATTTATCCTTATATTGGTATTCATAGTGGATTTAGTTGAGTGGTTACTTACGAAAACAGTGATGGAAAAGTGCTTTTAATGCATACTCCAAATGCTCAATCAACAAATTGTGCTGTCGATTCAGATCTAACAATAATGATATATAATAATATAATGTTATAATTTTAACTTCACAGAATGAATAAATAAATAAGAATATTGAAGCTGAATGTCCAGCCTGCCACGCACTCCGAATGGAGGAAAACGGGCTTCAACATTTGGGTGCAACATTTTTTATACTGAATAGTTTAATGTGAGAATGAAGGAGATATATAAAGAAAGTTGTAAACACAAATACTTAGCCCAGGAACGACGGACAATACTTGCCTGTCTAAAAATACAGTTGGGATTTTGAGTTTATTTATAAAATTACTTTGTTGTTTTTTAGAATAAAAAGTATTTAAAATTTATAAAATTAATTTCAAATATTGCTATTTTTGTTATTTTACATTTAATAAAAATGTTATTTCTGTCGCCGATTATAATTTTTTTATTACCAATAATTGTGATTGTGTTGGAAATCATATTAATAAACATTGCTGGGTTAGCTTTGTAAAAGTTGTCGAAAACTTTCGACATTATTGCTCAGACCGTGTTCGATAAAAATTGGTAGTGTTATAAACTTTTGTTCAAAATTTTCTGCAATTATTATTGTAATTTTTTTTAATGCATTTTACTAAATTGGCTGTACCATGAAATACTATCCTAGTCCCGATATTTCATTCTATGTGGACAAGCCCTCTGGCTGGGACCACTATTTGCGATATGGCCCACACCACAGCTGGAAGCTTCCTAAGGCCGACTTGCCGAGAAGCAAAGTCATGTATTACTGGCGAGACATCGATGGCGCCAAACTGCCTGAAATAAAGCGCAAGGACTTATACTTCGATAAGTGGCCGAAGACGCGTATACGCCCGCAAGCCTGCCTGGGCATGCTCTATGCCACAGGCTATCGATTCATCAAGCTGACCCAAGCGCCCCCCGGGAACTTCAAGTGTGCACCGCTGCCGGTTAATTTGGCTACTGCTCGTGTGCTGAAAGGTATGAGGATTACTGAGTTAGTTAGTGGTTTGGTTTGAGTTTTCACCTCTCTGTTGTGTTTTTGTGCAGTTGAGCTGAAGAAGCGGAAGAAAGCAGCTGCAGCTGCTGCTAAGAAGGCCAAGCAGGAAGCAAAAGAGGCCAAGGCTGGCAAAAATAAGGCTGGGAAGAAGAAGAAGAAATAAGAAGAAAGATAAATGATGTAAATCGTAAATAAACCAAGATTACTCTGGCATTTGCAGCACGCAGCTTCGCGCCCACTCATTTAATTTATTTTTTTTCACCATGTCAACGAATTCTTCGAACTAGAGATGAGGGCGTGATCTTGAAGTTTCTTAAAGGTCAACCAAAAAATCACCTGCTCATTAGAACCGACATCTTGAGAATGAAAATATTTTAAAAGACCAAGTACTGCGGAATTGAACACAAAATCTTAATAAATAAATAGATCACTTGCTGATTAAAAATGAATTCATGTGAATAAAAATATTAAAAAATACCAACTACAATTCTGAATTGAAAATAAAATCTCAATAAATAATAGCAGAAAAAGTTAAAGATCTGAAGCAAGACTCTAAAAGATGTTTTTTTTTTTTTAAATTCGAATATTTAAAAATTAAGCACCGATCTAGTATTTCGATTAGGCTCAAGAATCTTGCAGAATTTGTACCTTTTTTAAAAAAATATATTAAAATGTGTGCAGACGAGTTGTTTTAAGTAGGAATTTAGCAGTTAAGTTAAGCCCAAGCAAATTTAATATCCAATCACTAATCAAATATTATTGATATTGCACTTGAAGATCAGAAATCAACACTTTATTAACATCATATTGGTAGTATGTATTATCTAGATTTGATGTGCCCAATAATTTTCGATTTCGTGACTGTGTATGTATGGGATTTTTGGCACACCCATCCATCCATCTCTAGCTCAAGTTTCAACTGCTCAGCTTTTAACCAACGAGCGCACCAACCTTTTGCCTGATTGGCTGCATTGCTGCATTTAATCGAATTAATTAATGGCTCATTTCACATTCATCATTTAACAGGCTGCATGCCGCCTTCTCCCTTTCTGCTGTGCTTTGTATTTTGGTTACCTCACAGCCCGCAACTGCCCAGGACACCCATCAGCCATCAGCTATCAGCCATGCCACCCTGGATGCCGGCTGGCTGATTGCAATTGTACGGCGAGCACGCGTTTCATTTTTTACTCTGTTGTTTTCGGCACGAATCAACGAACTGCAAAATTCAATTGAAAATCGTTGAATGCAAGTTAATCAGTGCGCTTGGTTACGCTAATTATGCCGCCGATACCGCCAATGCCGCCTCCATTGCAGTGATGTGGCCAACAAAAATCGTCATACGCACTGTTGTACATAACATGTATGTACTTGTATGTACATCCGAGTGTACGAGTATGTGTGTGTGTATTTGAATGTGTTCAGGTTATATTGTGTGTACAAGCATGGATACATGCACATGATACTTACATATGAAGTTGCTGCCGCTTTTATGCTGAACTCAATTTGTTGTTGTCTAATGAGTTGCATTAAAGTCAATTATGCATGCGGCTTTTATTATGTGGCATATAGATAGTTAAACACAGGCTTTTAACATTTAAACGCATTATTGTTTGAATAAGTTGTAAAGCTGTTAATGCTAGAAAAATCCGAAAAAGTAAACAGCCACTGATGTACGTTTATATTGAAATCCTTTATTTCGTTTAATTCATTGTAGAGACTTCTGTTAGCCATATTCGAATGCAATCTAGTCAGAAATATTCGAATATTTTCAGAATTATTTTGTTTTGTTTTTAACATTTTACAATATTGAAAGACTGACACATTGAGATGAGCAACTTAATACGCACAGTGGGCGAAATGATGGAAGAGACTTAAATCAAAGAACATGATTGGTTTTTGTTCTATCTGTTTAATAAGTTGATAATAGAATATATTTCTTTTAATCAGTTTTCACTTTTTATTTGCATTGAAAAGTTATAAATTTAACTCAATTATCACATTCAAACATTAAAAAAATAGGCCATAGCTAAGAGCAACTCACTTTTTTGTCAATAATTTTAAATACGAATATATCAGTATATCGACGAATTAGCGCCCTATCAGCCGTTGATCAATGGAAACTGTTTCAAGACTTATTCCATTATTTTTAATACAAGCTTCACTTGAGTAAACCAAACACTATAAGTCTCTATAAGAAACAGATGCGTGCTAAATAAGCCTTCCTTAGCTTTACAACAAACATTCATTAATTTACCGATATTCCAGTGTAGTTAGTTATACCCATTGTACAACCCAGTTAGTCATGATATTTCTCGTGAGAAACTCACAAATATCACAATATTCCAGTTCAACAATACCAAAAAACTCCCTCACAATCGATTCCTTAGTTGCAAATTTTCGTTAAATATCCTACCACTTAGCAAACACAAGATGAGACAAATGTCGCATATAAAGCCAATGGAGCGGAAGCAATACGCCGAGGATCGGCAAAACTTTGTGTCCACACGCATGAGTCTGCCACTTTTCATGTTGGCTCGTAAGTACAGCTCCGATCTTTGTGCCACACAATCTGAGTTGCGTGTATTTTTGTTTTCATTCTACAGGCAATCGCTTGCGAGAGGATCACTTGCAACGGACAAAGAAACAGTTTAAGCTCGCCGGAGAACATTACAATAAGTATTGCAAAGAAGGTGGGCACTGGACAGAGGTATTCTCTCTATGAAGAAAAGAAACTAATTGGAATGACTACCCCGCAGAGAATAGAGGAGAGGCCGCCAGCGCTGCAACCTATGAGCATTACAAACATATTACAGGCTTTGACAAGCTGCCCGATCATCCCTATCCAGAGAGGCGTCCTCTGTTCTTTGATCGAAACAAGACAACTTTTCTCCCTTGGCAGCAAGCGCCCAATCGGTATGGAGTGCCACCGGTTCCATTTCTCTCGCAGTCTGGCACCAAGGGCACTGTATTTCAGAAGCTACACAGTAACAAAAGCATTAAGCCGCCTGTGGAGATGCCATATCAGTTCTATGAAGTACCGACATCGATTGAGTGCATGTCTAGTCCGGAGAATAGGCATAAGGGTGTCTTCTTGTCAAGTAGGTTACTTTGTTTTTCCATTGCTCTCCTATATTTCACGATCCATTGCCACGCCATCAGTGACAGTGTGTTATTTCCTTTTTTTGCGAGCATTATAGCTATTTATAACGGTGTTTCTAGCCATTTTCTACCCTTTCTCTAGCTACTTATAATTATTTTGTATGTTTTTTTATCCGGGTTTCTAGCTATTCATAGCGGGTTTTAATCCATTTTCTGGCGATATTCTAGCTCGATAACCGAAAGCAATAGTCATTCTTTTCAAGCCACTTTACATCTGCCAACAATCATTGATTAATAATTATAAAGGCTCCCTTCAATAATCTACAAAAAAACACAATTGAAATGAAACCATCCGAATACAACCATTAAGCTTCTTTGCTCTGACATAGATTCAAGCTATACACTTGATTTCAAGGGCGTAGGCAGGAGGGCAGGGGGGCCCGTTGCCCCCCCCTAGAACATTTTTTGCCATATAAAGTCGACCACACGTTCATTATTATGACGCATTATTTCGCCTTAAAATGGATCTGAGTTGGATTTGTTGAAGTTTTTTCATTAATCCTATGCATAAGTTATTTTTTAAATGTATCGTGCACTATTTAATCAAAATTTTAATTTTTTGGTCCCCCCTTTGGTAAAAGCTGCCTACGCCCTTGCTTGATTTAATATATGAACTGTTGAATTGCAGATGCGCGTGATCGTCGACCCACTTCACGTTTTATGGTTTCGAATCCAACCAGCTGTTGGCGCAATCCCAACGAGCCCGGCGCTACCAGCCACTATACAAAATATTATGAATTGGCTGCTAATATTAAGTCAGTCATAAAGGAGCAGCCACCGAATCCGCATCTATTTTTACGGCACTCTTGCGTCCCAACGAAACCGAATTTGCTGATAAGGCGCCACTTAAGCTTCGAGCCGGCCGTTGGCCGTTATGATGTACGCTTCCCTAATGTTTGCCCATGTGCGGCAGGCAAGATAAGTGTCCCCAATCTACAGATACTGATCAATGATCAGAAGCGGCTCAAGTTCCGTAGGTTGCCGTACACTCGGATCAGTAGTAAGCAGTTATGCGAACCGGACTGGCGGCATGTGGTGGGCAAGGGCCATACATATAGGTTTCGTATGTCGAAGCGAGATATGCCCAGGATAAAGCTGAAGAAAACCGCAGCGGGCGGCAAGAAGCCCGAGAAGCACTTGAATATGTTTGCTGATGCAAAATATTTGAATATGCTCACGCAGCCGCAGCGTGCGATCATTTCGAAGCGTGAAATAGCTCTGCCGCCGTATACGCCACGAATCGTTTTCAATTCAGTGGCTAAACGTGTTGTTCGGAAGCAGTTGCGCAACAATAAGAAGATCGCATTCAACAGTGGCCAGGAGCGCTTCAAGGATGCTGATCGACCCATGCAGCTAACGGTGCGTCAGCTGGAGGCAATCAAGGCTAGACTGCCACCGGAGCGTCGCCTCGTTGATCGCCCGCTCGATTTGCGCAAGTCAACGATCGTGAGCAAGCTGATGCAAGTGCCCGATCACCAGAAGGTGGCCTACATGCCCAAGTTGCGGAAACGCCTGTTTAAATTCTTACCTGTGCCTGCCGCACGTGTTCTCGTCACCGATAGCGATATTAAGCCTGACATTCCGTACGATCCAGATCATCCGACTGGACTGTTTAGACAGAGGCTAGACGAGCGCACCTTCTTCCGCGATAGTGTGCTGGAGCAGTTAATGAAAACTGAAAAAGTGCAAATCGAAAAGGATTCAAACCAGACATCCAATATGTCCATCACCTCGAAGGCATCCAAGCATTCGCTTCGTAGGCACGGCAGTAAGCGGTTCGTTCTACCTGCTGAATAGCAGGAATAGCAAACAGAAAATGGTAACTCAGTTTCATAGTTCATCGCTTTAACAATTACAATTCTTGCAATTACGGAGTATGGAGGTGATCACTGACTAACGGTTACATAGTTTATGATTTATGTTCAACGCTCGAGTAAATTTTTGCAGCCACCAACTGGGTGGAGGACGCGCACACGGTCGTTGCATGTGTGCCGTGTGGTCATAAAACAGTCGCAAGTAACTTTTGACCATAAAATAAATAACTTTTTAACTGTCGGTGTGACTGTTTGTCTGTGTATATATATGTACTATATATAGTACTTGTATGTATGTGTGTATACGTGGTAGTAGGCAAGCCAAAAAAGGCCAACTTACGGCCGACAACGAGCAGCAGCAGCCAGCACAAAATAATTAAGTTTTCTAACGTTTTACTGAATCTCTGCACGGACCCTAGTCTCCCATCCACAGAGCCGAGGCCTGAGGCCAGGCTACGTGCGTGCACTCCACATGTGGCCCTTAAAATTATACATATACTGTATGTATGTATGTATGTATGTACATTGATACACACACATATGTATACCCGTACTAAGTATATCTGCTGCAAAGCTATCTAACTGCCGACTTCGTGCTTGTCTTGCTCCTAGATTGTAAAACATAATCTGTTATCAATTATTTTAGCTGCTGGCCCAGCATGAAGAATGGGGCCACGAGGTTGTCTACAAAACATACACTCACACACACACACACACACACAGATAAATGTATATACCTATATGTATTTGCAATGCGCTCACGTTGCAGTTTTGTTAAAGAAAAAAGTTTGCCGTTGCTCATATCGTATATTTATGACTTGGTTAAAATTTTGGCATGTAAGCAATTTAATTTTCCGTGCTTCAGTTTATTATGTAGGCTATAAAAAATTGCGTTCCATTTTATGAAAAGGGCGATGATAAGAGCAAATCTGAGATGACTAGTAGATATTGAAAAAGTGATAAGGCGAGTGAGAAATATTTTGTTTTCAAAAATATGATAACTAATTAGTTGAAGGAGGCATGCAAATTATTCTTATAAAAATAAACTCTTTGGTTTATTTATTTAATTACATATATATATTTGAAAAGAATAATAAAAATGGTTAATTTTAAAAATAAAATTAATAATAACATGAAATTACCTAATAATAAGCTCGATATGATTAAATTTGTAATGACTAGCGTAATAATTTAAAAGTAACCCGATAATTGTAACGCTAGGATAAGGTTTATAAATAAATAAATGAATAAATAAAATAAATTAAACATAAGTGTAACTTGGAATTAAGTTTAAAGTGCAATATAGAGAATGGAGATTTTTAGTGAGGTGCACTGATTTGTGATGAATTGTCAGAGAAATGTTGAACTGTAAGGGTAGATCTATTTCAGTATGGATAGTGAGAGTGTGTGTGTCCTAATCTGGGTTCTTTTAAATTTCATTTCTATTTAAAACTAATGGATTTAATTGTGGTCCTAATCGGAGTCTTGTGTAGATAAGTGCATCTTTTCTGTTTATTGGGATTGGAATATTTATTGGCTATGTTATTGCTTTTGAAAAAGTGATTTTACTCGTTTGAGATGGTTTTATAAATGGCTTTATTTGAGAGGACGAGGTTGCTTATGTTTCTTATTGTTGCACTCACACAAAAGTATTCACAAAACGGAAATTTTTTCATTATTGTTGGAAGTTAGTTCCGAAAAAAAGGTTGTTGACACATACATTGATCTATGCAGATGAAATGGAAGAACAATCAAAAAGATAACGGTTCATATGAGGGAGATGTAAGGATGAGTAGTGATGCCGATAAGTTGTCAGAAGTAATAACAAAAAAAATGCAGTTGAATTATTTATATTGATATGTTAAATTTTTCATTCATTTTTTATGTCAACTTCATTTCTATAACTAATACTTGTACTTAGTAACGCTGTCCTTCGCATTAATAAGGCCGTATTTAAAAATTCGACACTAGAATAGTAGCAAAGCAGTTTTCTATCATTATTTACTATTGGACGTATAACTAGGCCTCAAAATTGTAATGGGTTATACTTTTGTTTACAATTTTTTATAGTACCATCCAAAAACGTTTCAAATGAACTTGACTAGCACTTGGTAAGACGGAAAATATGTCGCTTAGATATCTTCGCAGGTGCCTACTGGCGCCTATTCGCAAAACTCTTGCACACATATATGCGACGCAGGGCATTGCTTCATCAGCTGTGCGTTCGTTGTCATTCGGGTATCGCAGCTATAGCGATAAAAAGGATGAGAAGAAGACCTGCACCAATCCCGAACCGAAAAAAAAACCCAAGCCCAAGAAGAAAGGAGAGTGTATGAGTTACAAGCCGGATCCATGCTCACCGGGGGAGGAGCCAAAGAGGAAAGATGCGAGTGTTGCGAGTCCTGCTGACAAAATTACCCGAAAACGCGAATTTCTTAAGACGAAAGGGAATAAAGGAAAGAGTCCATGTGGTAAGGAAAAGAAAGATAAGGACAAAGACCCATGCGCAAAGTGGAAAAAGCAGAAAGCTGAAGCTGAAGCAAAGCGAAAGGCCCTCAAAAAGGAACTCGAGGATGCGTGCAAAAAGAAGAAAGATTGTTAGACCTGACATACTATAAGCAAAATAAAAAAAATTAAAGGCAACTTAATGCCTTAAATAGTTCCAGTTATTTTAGTGGTTGTACAATGTACAATAATGCATTGGGCATATTTATACTCTGTACATGAAATGTACAAGAGTATATTAGGTTTGCGCGAGTTGAAAAATGTAACAGGCAGAAGGAGGCGTGGCAGACCCCACAAAGTATATACATTCTTGATCAGCGTGACAAGACGAGTCGATCTAGCCCTGTCTGTCTGTCTGTCCGTCTGTCCGACTGTCCGTCTGTCCGTCCGTCCGTCCGTATGATCACCTAGATCTCAGAGACTATAAGAGCTAGAGACACCAAATTTTGCACAAAGATGCCTTATGTGTGTACGCTATACGAGTTTGTTTTATTTTTTTTATTTTCCCCCCACTTCCCCCCTATGGGGGTTTTCCCGATTTTCCATTCGTATAATCGCCTATATCTCGGATACTATAAGACCTAGGAGCACCAAATTTTAGTCCAAGATGCCTTGTGTGAATACGCAGAAAATGTATATTTTGGAATTTCCCTCCCTACCCTCTTCTTCCCCGCAAATGCGATTTTCTCTTACTCGCGTAATTCTTGGAATTTCGAACTAAAATTTTGCAAATATCCCCAGTTAGTTATTATGTGTCCGTATGCAAAGTTTCACTATGATAGACCGATGTAACAAGAAGTTATATCCATAAATATATTTGCTGTTGCAGCGCTGCTCAAGCGCTGCCCGCGGCTGTCGTTGATGTTGCTGTTTAGTTGACTGCGAAAATGCTTACACTGACACAAATAGACGCGCAAAAAAAATACATACACTCACATAGACGCAATTGCTTTGTATATGTGCAATTATATACCCTTTACTTGAGTTCGAATGCCGAGAAAGGTAAAATCGATCAAATTTTTTTAAAATTTTCTTATTTTTTTTTTTTTCTATAATTATTGTAAGCATATGTACAGAGTATTTCAAAGTCGGGACACCCGACTTTAGTTTTTTTACTTGTTTTTTTTTTTTATAATAGGGATAAATAATTCTGCAATATTTGTGATCACACTTATTATGTACAGCGAAGCCAAGCTACAGGCTCCAAAGTCAACACAAAGTCGAAATTCAACAGTGAGAGTAAATTATAAGCTAAAGGCAAGAGAAACAGCTAAATAAAAATAAAAGAAGGAAAATACAAACATGACGTCGTGTTGAAATGAAGCTGATTGTGCGCGAAAAGTTTCTTTGTTATTTTATTTTAATTTTTTTTTATTTTTCGTTCGTATCTGCTGTAATAACAACAACAATAGGACAACGCACAAATGTTGCCTGCCACCGTCATCGCACGGTTTTCGGTTAACATGAATTATTATTATTGTGAAGAACCAGAATAAGGGGAAGAAAGGGGTAGGAGACGGAGGCGGGGAGCAGGGAAAGAGTTTCCAACTAGTTCAAGATGAAGTTGTGTGGGTGGTGGGTGGTGGGTGGGCTGTCTGTGAAGGGGCAGCACAATAAAAAACCGGGTTGCATTGTCTTGGCTTGCAACTAATGCCGCGTGCTTTTTGTGCGGCAAGAAAACAAATGAGCCCCACCAACATACACAAACATAAACACACACCCATTCACAAACACATTCATAAGCATTCAGCGAGTGCCGCAAGTCTATGAAAGTTGCCTCTGCCTTCTGTTTTGTTTGTGTCGACGACGACGACGACGACGACGACAACGTCAGCGACTTGCCATTTTCTGTGGAGATTTTTATATGGGTCACGGGGTCGTAGCGTGTGCAAATTGCAACATTCTTTGCTTTTGCCTTTGTGTATACATATATATATATATGTATATATGTGTATGTGTGTGTGTGGTGGTGCGTCGACATGTCGACTTTACATTTTCAAATAATTTCTGATTAAGCGCATTGCACGAAACCGACCAAGCAGCCAGCATTTGCCTCGGCCTTCCAACAACACCCCACGACGCTGCAGCTACAGTTACAGCTTCAGCAGCCATCATGCTGTTTGACAAACGCAACGGGTGGCAACTCTGGCAACATGCTGACATATTGCGCTGCATAATTTACCGTTATTGTTGCTACTGCACTGCTATTGCCGTTGTTCCTTTTGCTTTTCCTTTTGCTTTTGCTGTTGTTTTTGTCACCGAGTAGCCGAGTGCAACTAATTTTTGAAATGCAAACGGTTGCAAAGCCACCAAGATTTATGCACGCAAAAATTATGCTTTAAAAGCTGAGCATATGTCTTCGTTGTTGTTGGCTTAAGTAATTTAATATACTTTAATATCAGTTCTCCCCCTCCTCCTCCTCCTCCACTCTCCCGTACACATACTCATACACATACTCGTACATACATTCACATACGCATGCATATGTAATGCATATTAGTGTATGCGCATATAAAAGACGCGCATTACGGGAGCGTGAAATGTTGTGGGGGAACGCGCAGATGTCTGTTATATGTTTGTATGTGTTTGTGTGTAAGTGTTTACTTAAAACAGAAACAGAAACAGAAACAACAACAACAACGCCTAGCAAAATGTTCATAAAAATGCAAATGTGCAAAATAGCGCAAAAAAAGCAAGATGAAAAAGTAGCAGAAAAGAGACAGAAATCATAATAAAAATGTGTAGGCAAAGCAAGTAAGGCTTCCCGAATGTAAGCCAAAGGTTGTGTATGTGTGTGTGTGTGTGTGTGTGTATCTGTGTGTTTAGGGTGCTTTCGCGTTCATGTGTCAGTTTTTGCTCTGACATTTTAAGTGCATCTTTGTGAAATATTTAAACAAAGAATAATTACACACGGCATTACGAACTTAATGCGGCTGAGTGCATAAGATTTCTCTGTTTGTGTGTATATCCACATCTGTCCGTATGTATGTACTTGTATTTGTGTGCTTGTGTGCGTGTGTGTGGTCATATTACGTTTGCCTGAGTGGTGAAGCATGCAAAATTATGCAAAGGTCGTCAAGAGCTAACAAATTCAAGAACACAGTTTATGACGGTGGTACGACCATACTACTTAGCAGTATTTATTAGTTTGGTTGATATACTCGTATACCCGTACAAACGTACTTCCACAGTTGTACGCAATTTTTGGTTTAGAGCGTAAAATCATAATGTTGTAAAAGAAATTTGATTTTGGATTTATATTCTATTTACAAATAACAGTATCTTAGCTCAATCATGACTCTTTAGTTTTTATTTAGTTGTAGTTTATTTATTTATTTAGTTTTATTACGAGTATATTTGAAAAAGCTTAAAAAATATGAAAAAAGTTGAATGAATTGATTGTATTGACCTAAAAGGAGACTCTGTTGTTGACCCTAATTTAATATTGAATAATAACGTAACCAATTGGTTTTTAACATCGAATATTTTATTCACAAAAATAAACTTTATTGCTGTTTAAAAAACGTCGTATTGTGATGTTAATCTTCTTTTTTGGATTGAATTGTTTAGTCACATAAAAAACGTTTGCACCTATTTAATCTATGCAATCGGATTAGAAATCTTTATGCGTTGTTCACCTCGATTGAGATATCGCATCACATGATCGCGTCGTCATTGCGTTGTACCCTTCATTAAATTTTAAACCAAAATTACTAGATATTTCTAAACACTAAAATAAATAATTAATAGCTACGATCCATAATAAATATTCAAACTATTTCAACCCATATATATTTTCACTTAATTATAAATATTCAAATACAAGCAATGCATGTTTGTTTTTCGTTTTTCCCCAGCCACAGTGAATTGCGAACATTCAGTTATTTGGAACACACGCTCAGAAATCCAGTTAGGGTTGATATTATGCGTATTATGCAAACCAAGCTGAATCCTAGTCCATGGATGACACTTCCATCTGGTTTTACTCGCCTTTGCTGCGTATTTTTTTTGCTATTTGCTTGCAGTAAAAGCAAAAAAGCCAAATACTCGCAAACCGCGAAAACTCAGCTAGTTCGACTATGGAATGAGCTTTTTGATTCCAACTTTTAAAGTTTTGAGCACAAATATTAGATCGGATACTAATGACTTCGAAAATATCAAATTTATACAAGTATTAATAATTAAGAGTGTCTGAATATTTAATATCAGATTTATGGTTGTTGTGTTCGTATATTTCTTTAAATATTTTGAGTGCAGCTTAGTTTTATAGTATTTATCTTAATGCGGCATTATTTATTATTGTGGAAAAAATAAAAATACTACTTATATTCTATAATTATTGTTGTATGACATATAGTAATACCGTTTTAAATAAAAGTATATAACGGGGCTTAAGTGAATTGATGTAAATTTATTCAATATTTATTAATATTTTTCGGTCGTAAATGTTTTAAATGTTTAAAATAGCAAAATTAATAAGCAACAATTATTTTTGTTTCATAGTGACATTAGTGAGATTGGTAATATTTTGGTACACTGCCACGAGTTTTTATTTCTCGGCATTATTTCCATTTCGTATTGTTAAAATATTGATATTCTTTTTCCTAGGCATTGCGTATAGGGTATAGTTCGTACATAGAAGAACTTAGAGCTAGTACTCAAGAGTGCTCAAAACATAGATGACTGTAGCGCCACAATGAGATGCATGAAGATGAAAAAATGTCATGTGTAAGGTAAGCGGCTAAATGGGGGATAGGGAGAGAGGGAGGGAGAGAGCAATGTGTGTGTGTGTGTGTGCGGCGATATATGCGCATGTTGAAAAGCACTAAAAAGTATTATATAAATGATAATTTGTTGCTTCATATGTGCACATGGTTGTTAGTATCATATATGTACGAGTATGTATGTGTGTGTGCATATAGTATGTGCCTGGAGTACGTTGTTTTCTGAGTGATGTAATTTTATTTGTTGGCTGTTTGTGCTAAAATGGGTTGGAATGCATAAACCATTGTGGACAAAGGCTTTGAAAGTTGTTTTCTCCTTTCTGCATCGCTGTTTTTCTCTTTGTTATGCTTTACCTTTCTCTAAAATGCATGCATAATTTGCCGTAAGCATATTTCCGCTTCCGGTTTTGCCCATTTGCTGTGGCTGCTGCCATTTGTTGGCTTGCAATGAAACAAAAGCACTTAGCGCTCGGCAGCAAAAAGCAACTGAAATGGCTTCAAGTTAAATAAATAAATACAAAGAGAGGGAAATAGCTAGAAATTGTTTTAAATGCTTAAATAACTCAAAGCCAATTCAATCAAAATCAAACTCAACTCAACTCAACTCCAAATCTAAGTTCAAGCAAAACTTTCAACAGCCAAAGATTAGCTCACCTCGTTTACTTCGTCACAAGTCCACATCAATTGCACATTTTGGGCAACTTCGGTCCGAATGCAATGCAATTAAATGCGACAAAGTTCGAAATTGAATTGCACGTAGTGGGAAAGTCAATGCACTGAACTGAACTAGACTGGGTTGCAAAAGTCTGGACCCGAGATCACTGTGCCCCAGGCATTCACTCTGTCAGTCTCTGTTTGTTTGTGTGTGCATGGGTGTGTGTGTGTGTGCGAACTTTGTCGAAAACAAAATGCAAGACAAACGCTGGACATCACTGAAATTCAATTCTGTTGCGCTCGATTGCGTTGCATTTCAATATAAATATTTATTTTATTCATACTAAGACAGAGAAAGACAAAGAGAGAGAGAGACTCCAGATTGCCAGAGACAAGTTGCAGCTGACAGTAAAAGATGTTGTGTAGCCCATTTGTTTTTTCTGAATGCTCACAAAGTCAGGCTGCTCGTTGCTCTATTAGAATTCAATTTTCCAACTGATTTTGTATGTGAAAGCAACCAAGTTAATGGCAAGTTATCTCTCGTGTCTTGTATCTTTGTCGAATGCGTCGCTATAACTTTGGCTTTGTCTACCACAGAAGTTTATAGTGCGCCCCTTACAACAAACATTTGTTTTCTAGTCCATCTAGATTGAATACTTGTACTTGTACCCTGCACCCAACGGGTAAATTCTAAACTAGTTTTTGCTAATGCGCGAGGGTTGCTCAAAAAGAGTAGTCAAAAAGTATAAAAATTGTCAAACTGTCGTGTTGTGGCCCGATTCGCAACATTATAGCTATACAAATAAATGTTCTTCGTACTCTAATTTGTACACTTTTTCTAAAGTTGTTTCCTTTTGTTTAACCTCTCGAAAAAATACGATTTTTCAAACTCTCCGGAATACGCTTCTGTCTTGGTGATAACTTTTTCATTTCAGACGATTTTTTTTTCCTGCAAGCCATGTTTTCAAGTTAGTGAACAGAAAAAATTCGTTGGATAGCAGGTCGGGCGAGTATGGCGGTGCGAAAGCAATTCGTGGTGCAGTTCGTGCCATTTGGCCGCGACAATTAAAGATGAATGTGCTGGTACGCTATCGTTTTTTTCTTAACCAAATGGGGCCGTGTCTCCTGCAATTTTTCATCGAATCTGTTGAACAACTCACTATAGTACTACGCTGTGAACTAAAAAAAATTATGGAATGCTTGTTGCTTTTTCGGACCAGATTAGTTCGAAAAAAAAGATTGTTTTGACTGTCTCTTGGTCACCGAATTGTAATACTAATGTACCCAGGTTTTATCCACTTTAACGAATTGAAAGTGAAAGTGCTGCGCATCTCGTTTAAAGCAGTATCCATTGGACCGACAATTTCCTCACCCGATCTTATCATATAAAATCTTGATTGCTGTTCCAAATGAGACATTTATGGCCTATGCCTTATTACCTGGAGAATCAGGTCGTTGGAGTTTTCGATGATATCCTCCACGTTTGACAGGCGTACTTCATCTAAGCCAGTACGACACGCTTAATACCGTGAAAGCAATATTTTATCGGAAACTTATTTACAAATAAATAATTACACTTAAGGGTTCTAAAAGCGGGAAAGTACATTTTATGAATCCTTCTTCAAAGATCAAGTTAATTCTTTTGTAACTTTTGAGCGCCCTCATATTTATATTATCAACTGGATTTTATTCAAGTTTTAAACTAATTATTAAATCACCTAGATTCTTGTAACATCGACGGACTTTTCTCACACAGGTATTTGAGATAGAGACAGTAATGATGTTATTGTCTGTGCAACTTTTAATAAAACTGTTCAGCTAATTAATTGCAAACTTCTCTCTTCTTTTTTTTTAAGTATCTGCGGCGTGTACTGTAAGATGCAAAGAATCCGGCTTCTGTCAAAGTCATAGTTACATCCAAAGCCAAAGCCAATGCCGCAACTGTAGCCGCACCAACGGCAACGACGAGTCGTTGCTAATTTGAAAGCATTTTTTGTATTTCGTTGCCTTGGAAGACAAATGCAAAATGTCAGTGCAAGGCAGCGGTGGCAGGACAGGCGATGGGTGCAAGAGGAGCATGCATACTTACCCGCACACAATAGTTGTGTTGGCAACTTTTTCATTTTGAATTTTGCTTAATTTCTGTTGTCATTTTGCATTGCGAAAATGTCAAACTTATCGACGCTAAGCCACGTGCCACGTGGAACTTCGGGCAGCAGCATCAACGAGGAAGCCTGTGTGCGATTGTGTGGCTGTGGATGATGGGATGGTACTCGTAGACTGGGCTACTGGTACCTGCAGAGTCCTCTGCCAGTGCAACCCAAGCGCATTCGTGTTGCTGTGGCACGCCAATGTTGCACGTTCAAATTAACTTTAATGAACTCAGTTTAGTTGCAAATGAGTTACAAAACTCGAAAACACATCGAGACGTGTTTAGGGTTCATGGCTAGTGTGGGGGACGTGTGAGCGGGCACTGGCAGGAGTTGGCAGGCAGGTGTTTACCTCAAAGGGGTTCCAAGATTTCCGCCTTACAACGAACAGTTGCCTTGGCTGTTTTAATTTGTTTTTCAGTTGCGTTGTGCATCCCACACATTTGTTGAGCTTTTGTCGCCCCTAAAAGCATGCTACAAACATAAATTTAACATTTAAATAAGATGGCGGAGTGGTGCAGAAAAATCTCAGGGCAAATGAAATGTCAGCAATGTTTGTGACAGTTGGCAAATTGCAAAAATTTTCATGTTGCTAACACACAAAAAATATAAAAGAGGTTAAGGCCCTTGTCTGGCATGTGTTGGAAATCTGTACATATAATTTAAAGATATCGAATATACGAGTATAGTATTTCTGGTTGCGCATGCGAATGCTTGATATTTGTTTGTCATCGCGTTTAAAAATGTGCTAATGTGTGCTTTTTTGACAGCTATGCTTATTTATGGCTATGTTTTTCTTCTTGGCCTTGTCAATGCCACACCCTGTGGCTTGCCTGATTTTAAGTCGAATAAATTTATTGGCTTGCTGTGTGCCGATTATCACAATATCCAGATTAGTTCGATGCCCTCTCCTCTTTTAGTCGTAAAGAATTCCAAATTTTGTTTACTCTGCTCATAAGAAAGGCTTAAGCTGAAGCAGTTGAGGAGCGTTGAACTCGTCTATGCGGCACGGGCGCAAAGCCAACATAAATTATCTGAGCCATGAAAAAATTCGCTGCACCACCAAACAAATTGAAATAAAATCAGATACTTGTGCGTATTCGTATGTGTTTTGAAGTGTATATTTGTGTTTGATAGTCGGCCAGCCAAAATATGCGCTGCCAAAAAGTGTGAAAACCGCAACAATAGCGGAGTACAGCGGCCAGCCAACCAACTGGCTGGCTGATATTTTGAATTCTTGCCCAACAAACAGATTTGGTTGCGGTTAATGTGTGTGGAAATTCATGTTCAAAAATAACACTTTAAGCTAATTATTTTCAAGTGCGTAAATAAATGATGAAACATATGAATAAATAATAATAAAATATAATTTATATAATTGACATACATTAAAGCTATAATTTGAAGAGCATTTTATTTGACTTTAAACAACATTTTATTGTATTGTTGGCTCGTAATACAATGCAAAACGACACTCCTTAGAGTGTGCATTATAATTTACAAAAATTTAACATAAAGTAAAGGCTTAAGGTGATAGACAATTAGTTAAATTAATTAATAAATTATCACGACCAAAAGATTAAAAACACAAATATATGGAAATATATTTTTAAACTACAAGTATGATGCTGCAGTTAAAGAGTTTTTTTTTGGGACAGTAAACAAGTGTATAGTAAAGCAAGAGTTTTCTGACTGTGCAGTCTGTTCGTCAAACCTTGGGGTCTACTGTCACAAGAAAGCGCCAAAGAAAGTTTTAAGATGCCACCTGGCTTGCAGTGTTAACGCTAGTTTCCTGTTTGAAAGACAAATCAAAGCGATGGGCGAAATAGAAATATTGACGATCGAGCAGAGCTGTCTAATGGTCGTCCTCACACTATTACCACAGCACTTATGCTTACACACAAAGCAAATTAATTAAGCAAATATTGTTAGTGTATAAAGTATTAATATAAACTAGTATATAAGGCATTTTTCGTATAAAAAGAGCTCAATAAACCATGATCAGCACAGAAGGTTTTGATTGAACGTCCTCCTCATTTATTACACTTGACTCATTCTTTAAATAAGTATATAAAATATTTGTTCTGGAGTGTCGTGTCCATTGCTGGTTACTGCCAGAACAATATAAACGCAATCGGTAACTGCTTTATGAACTCGGCCATTTATGCTAGTTAAAAGCAAAAACTTTGTTGATACGTGTAATTTAATTTATTAACTGAAGAATTATTTAATATTTTTGTGCACAATTCAGGCTTTATCCCTGCAGTCCACTCCAACCACGCTGCAACCCATTCCAGCCCCAAGCACCCACCTGTGCATCAATCCATGTTCTCAACGCCATTACACTTGTGTATACACCGGGATAGGACCGCTGTGCACAGCCAATACCCCAGGAAACGATGCCATATAGCTTGCCTCGGGTCTCGCCCGGTTGGTATCCAACCAGCGGGCCACCTGAATCACCCTGACAGCTGTCAGCTCCATCTCGAGCGGCACATAGCATGCGTTGCGTCACCGGCAGGACCTTACGATAGGCACGTCGACACAATGTCGTTGGCACATAGCTCACATCCGCATAGCGCAGCACTGGCGATACACCTGCCTCCCCCTCCTCGCTCTGAAGGCCCCAGCCGCTGACGTACAAATGCGTGTCTGGTGTGAGTGCATCCTGCTCGGTTGCCGTCGCAAGGGCCAGCGCCTGCAGCTCGCTTGTGTAATTGAGCTGCGCATTGAGCAGAAGGAGTGCCAAGTCGTTGTCATGCGACTGCGCGTCGTAGGCCTCGTGGCGTATTATTCGCCGCACACTCAGCAAATGGCCGCCAGTAGCATGCTTTGTAGCTCCCACGCGCACGCTGTAATCGAGTGCCGTCCATGGCTCTTCAAAGCAGTGTGCCGCGGTCAGGACGAAATGTTTGCCAATAACGGCTCCACCGCAAATATGTTCATGGTTGAGCTGTATGGATGCCTGATAGGGAAATTCGTGTATCGTGGTCTCCATGCCGCCCACAATGCGATGATCGTATGCCACTACGAGACCCAAGAATGTTAGCAAAATGATGAGTTGCTCGGACAAGTGGGCCATTTTGCTTTGCTCAGAAATGTAATTGAGTGATGCTGGCTTGAACTGCCTTTTCTGAATATGCCGCTGATAATACACGTCTTATCGGCAGATGCTGCTTTTATATTGGCATTGTATTATTTTCTGGTACGGCTTTATCAGAACGCTTTTATTTGTTTTGTGTTGTTGCCTTTAGTTGCGCTTAATCCATAAATATATATGTATATCTTGACATTGGCCTAGTCTTAATTAACTCATTAACAATAAAAACACGTGTCTATTGAATAAATATATTTACATCTTGAAAGTAAATATCTTTCGATAAGTAACCAATAATATTTGATATTAAATTATAATCCGTTTCAAATTAAAATTTGCTTAATATGCATTGGCTTTCTTAAATATTTGCTATTTAAATATTATGCAAATATTTGCATATCATATGGCCTCAACAGGCATTAGTGCAAGTGGAGAGTACATTTTATAAATATCGAGAGTTAGGGAAATATAAGTAGTGGAGTGAAAGTGTAGTGTACAACGCCCTTATACATACTTGTAGTTATTATATATTCAGAGTATCTTTTCTTTATTTCACTTTTTTCACGAATATACTACTGTGTTCAAATATGACCCGCATTTTTTACTATAAATTTATTACACAGTTGTAACTCACACGGAGCTAAATTAGGCAAAGTACTAAACGAGATTTAACTTTTCCTAGTCTCAATAGATATCTTAAAAATCTGTTCCCTGATTCATTAGAAATGCTAAGACATCAGCAACAACCCTTTGATTTGATTTGCTTAACATGTTGTTCATTAGCTGATGGTCTAATTAGTTTTGGATGTGGTTCGTCTTCAACGCTTTCTCGTCCCTCTTTTTGTAACATTCTCCTAGTTTCGGCTTCAAAAATTCCATTTTTTTCACATTTTATGGATTATGTAAACATCACCAAACACAAGTCCACTCATGTAAGCAGGGATGAAAATAGAATGGAAAATCGACACAGCTGGCTAGGAAAGACTTACAAATTTAAATATGCATTTTAAATCTCGTTTTTTTCATTTGAGTAAAACTTTTCAAAGGACTGCTGCCAAAGGTTTAATATTATTTATCAACGTTTTGTGATCTGTTAGTAATGCAAAAAACGTACTACCAAATCAAATATACCTTCCTTGTTGGTATTACAAATTACTGAATGAATGAACTTCTTTTTTACATTAAAGTAAGTTTCCTCAATATTTAAGAAACTATTGTGTACGGTCAAAATATACTATAAGTGTAGCATTTGCGCTTAGAAACAGTTTTAAACTCGAATTTATTTTTAACATTCAACCGAAAATAAATTGGGAATCATAAGCAGTCCATTGGGAACAAAATAGCAAATAATAAGTGGTCTATTGTAACGAAAAATCACGTCAACGTGCATGATGGCAGTGTGGGTCTCTCTTGTATACTTAAATCAGGTAATGGAATGTCAAATGTTATCCCATGTGTTGTAAAAATGATATTCATTGAATTCGTATTAGATGCCAGTTTCTCTTTGATATTTACTTTGGAATTTGTACCTACCAAGCAATTGAGAAATGAAGTAAATAAGTGAGTAAGCTTTTAGGAAATGCAAAAGACAGGCATACATAAGTATTTCAAAGTGTAGTTCAAAAATGTTAGCTCTGGCAGTTTAGCTCGACTTGTGAGACTCTCAACTAATTCTGATTCAATGAATATGTTAACAACTAAGTTGCCAAACCGTATTTTGGCCTCGTTGCGTCTGTGTGCAAGTAAATAAATGGTTGCTTGCCTACGGGAGACCATAAAACGTGTGTGTGTGTGTGTGTGTGTGTGTGTGTTCGTGTCTCCACATGCTGCATGGTTGCATGGGAAACATTTTGCACATGTATTTTATTTCATTATAAGATAAAACAACTTGCAACCGTAGCCAGCAGGACCAGTAGCAGCTCTGCAACAACAAAAATAACAATAACAAATGATTAGTGCACACAAAAACAAATTGCATAAATATTTTAGCAACGAAAACCGTTGACCAGTGGCCGTCATGTGGTCGGTAGGCCAAGAAGTCACTCGATGGGTCAGCTTGTGTTGGTCGGAGGGTTAGTTGGTTGGTTGTCCGGCATCTATCAGATATGTTTGCTACAATTTTAATTTGTTTTGTGTAAATGTGTGCTTGATAAGGCAAGCACATGCACACATTTTAGTAATTGTTTAATTTTGCTTAGACACAAACATACTATATTTCATTTTGAGTTTTCGGCAACAAAATTCAATTTGTTTCTACCTGACACGTATCGGACAGCTTTGGTTAGCTACAAGCTAATTGCATATTCGCAATTAATTAAACGTGGCACCTGCTCGTTTGTTGCTGGTTAATAAACTTTGCTTACATGATGAGACACACTCACTCGCACAACACAATAATTCGTCAATGCAATGCAAGTAAAATAGTAATCCATAAATAACAACAAAAAAATGTTTCGCTTTGCTTTTCGTTTTGCAATTTCCCGGCTCATGTATTATGCAGACAAAAGTGAATAAGAAGAAGCAGCAACGAAAGGAGAAATATTGCCAACCGCAGCGCGCAACGCGCAGCTTTTTATTGGAGTTATTGGCAAAATGGTGTGTGCTTGTGCGTGCGTGTGTGTGCGAGTATGCAGCAGATTTTTTGCTGCGATTTGCCATGGTTTGGCCCCCTAGACTTGTAAATATGATCAATATGCGCTGTAAACATGTGAAGCGTGTAAAATATGTGAAAAGCAGCGCGCATAATGCGCTAGCATGGTGCTATGTGCGTGCGCCTGTGTGTGTATGTGTGTGTGTATGCTGTATTGATGGTGGTCTGACAATAAAAAAAAGCAACAACAAAGAGAGCAACAAACTCATCTCATGGGTTTTGACTGACATATGACATAGCATATGGAATTTCATTTGGCTTGGGTTCAATTGCAAAATATGGAGCTGCCTCAGCATGAATTTAAAAATTCGTGATATGCTTTATTAACACATCTGTTTTCCTTTTATATACTCAAAATTAGTTGAATGCGAATAAACCCAACTCTGTTTTTAAATGGTTTTTTTTGCACGGTTTTGATTAACACGGTTTTATTTAAAATTAAAAATTTTATATACACAGCTGGACAGAATAATAGGTGTGAGAAAATTTGTTTTTCAAAAAAAGCTTGCCCTTCATATATACTATATTCTAATTTTTCTCAAAAATCAATTAGTTTTCAAAATAAACATACTTCAGCGACAAAACAAATAATAAACGGCTTTACCAACCATTAAAAATAACTTAGCGTTTAGTTAATTCATAAAATACCAATATTTCGATTGGACAGGTGTGCAAAAACAAAATTTGTAAAAAATATTGAAATTTTGTTATTTATGGTATTTATGAATATCCGCCATTATTCTTGGTGATTTTTTTAATTCCAGCGGACATAAAGGATATCGACTTCAATCTTTGAAGGGATGTTATACCAATATTTTCCCATAAAATGTACAAATTCATTGCCAGATCAATGGGATGGTCTGAAAAGTTCGTAACGAATGCTCTCAAACCAGACAAATCCATCGAAACACGAGGGACACCCAGAGTTCGACAACCACATCGTTGCATTAGCTGACCACGAACCGTTTATGCCTATCAGAAGGATTTCAAGTGACGGTTCGACCAAAGGACTGCTGGCAAAGTTCCTCTGCTTAAAGCTGCAAATTCCACGATGGGGGTAAAAATTGCATCAATTCATAACACCTACTGGAAAAGGAATTGGTAATAAGCAGGTCAATTTGTTTTATTTATTAAGAATCTGAAGCGTAATGTATTTTAAGAATGTACTATTTTCTGTTAAAGCTACTGATTATACTGAAACGAATTATTCATTAAATACACTTTAATTCAGTCTTAAACCTCACATTATTTCAATAGTTTCACCTAAACCCACATAAAACGGATATTTTGTTTATCGTCAAACTGATATTATTTAACAATAATGGGAATAAAGATCACATTTTAAGAGAGTCAACAAATTACTCAAAACATACATTTTCTACTTTATACACTTTTTACACATTTATTAAATAAATTATTTTATAAATATATAAAAAGAATGTTCGCTAGGCTTAAGAATCATATTTCGTTAGAGCCTCAGAGAAGCTGTTTTGGTCCAACACACCGGCTAAAGATATACATACATACATCAGCTAGCCGAGTCGGTCTGATGATGAGCTCAGACACAACAAAGGCTCCATCAAGAAGCTTGTTTGGCATAAAGACAAGTACATGTAGGAGTACATAAATGTTGTTCATTCTGTTCATCCACTTTACTATATATTCCATCATATATCGGTTTTGCTGATTACATTTTAAAATATCAGATACATTAAATATCCACCTTACTTGTTTCCAATATTCTGGCTCAATAATACGAGACAGAACTTGCTACTGCATCTCTCTTTGAAAATTTAATGAACTATAAACGAAATTAACCAGGAATTCATAAAGTATGCTGTTCTTGTTGTTGCTGTTGACTTTTGTAGCTCCCACGTGGCGTTTTTGGAACCGCACGCACGTATCTGAATGGCAAACCAGACAGCTGTGACTGCGACAGCGTCTGCGGGCATGGGCGTTTTTTGTGGTAATAATATTTACATGACCTGCATAAATAATTAGCCTATGCGGACAAAAAACAAAACGCACTTGCTTACGATTTTTTTATTCGGTTTAATACAAGTATTTGCTCTTCTTTTCAGCTCGGCTTTTTAAGTCATCCTGCGGCTTGTCATGCTCGTAGCAGCGGTGTCGGCATTTCCGGCATCTGCTTTAAAGTTTTCGCATGTTGCGTTGCCTAAGCAACTTGGAAAAACTTGTGCGTGAATAACGGAACGGTAAGTCCTCAAGTGTTGATACAAGTATATACATATAGCGCTTGAGTGTCTGTTGACTGTAGCTGCTTGACAGTTGACTACTTTTGTAGCTTGATATCTTGATACTTGCTTTATAATGTAACTCCTTGCCGAGTCTAAATATAAAATAGCATTATTATATTTCTCTTGAACATTAACATTAAAGTAAACTAAGCAACAAAATGAAGCAGTTGGCTCATGGTCCAATGGTACTAGAACTATGCACATATTTTGCATTTCATAACGACGGTGTTTATTTATTTTATCGACAAAAAAAGCTATCGATATAAAAACATGAGAGAACGCTGCAGTCGAGCAAGCCCTACAGTAAAATAGCCTGTACTCTCCACAAAAAAAGGAAAATTAAAAAAAATTAAATTATTAAAAAAAATGAACCAAAGCAGCAACAACAAAAACAGCTGCAGGCAGCGCATGAGCAGTGATTTTATTTATGGCTATAACTTTCTTCACAATGATGAAACTTGGCACACGGACACTTTAGTACTAGCTGGATGTACCTACCAAAAAGAATTTCAAAATTCCACGAATTACGGAATTTATAAACAAAAACGGGAATTTCGTGGCAGTGGGGGGGGGGGGGTGTATCAGAATAAAAAAATAAACTTGACCTGCCTAGGACTTAGGGGAACCTCGATACCAAGTTTGGTTATTCTAGCTCTTGTACTTCCTGAGATCCTTGCGCTCATACAGACAGACGGACAGACGGACATGGCTATATCGACTCGTCTTGTCATCCTGATCAATAATATATACACGCCTCCTTCTGTGTGTTACATACGTGCGCACAAAACTAGTATATAAAAAAGTATAGCCTTCCACCCTTTGGGTACAGGCTTTAAAAATTAAAAGAGAACTTGCACTAAATAAAACTAAAGAATAAAAAGCCTATAGAAATTACAAAAATATCTAATAACGAATCCGATCCGGTGGGGGAATTTAATTTGCCCAATGGCTGGCTATGCGCCTATTAACAGCCGAGAGTCTTCAGATACATTATTATACCTAACAAAAGCGAAATGGGGATGAAGAAATAGCAATAAAAAATCAAAAACAAGTATACTTAACTTAAAATAATAATAAATTAAAATGAAATAATAAGAAGTGCACATACATATATTCCCACTAGTTTCGATAAAGATCGTTTGTGTGCATAATAACAGAAAAGCTTTGCTTTTAAGTTTCGTAATCAGATTATTGTGAGGTTCCTTCAGTGAATTGCTTATTTGCTCTTAAGAAAATGATGACCATAAAAGTTTTCTCTGCTAATACTTTGGGTACAGGATATTTCAGAAGTGGCTTAAAAGTTGAAACATATCGGATAGTTGTCATAGTTGTGACAGAGCATTATATCATAATGGTGGCAATGACGGTAGCACCTAAATGGCTTAAGCTGGACTTAAAACAAACGTAGACAGATTTTCTATTTAAACAGAGCCTTTTTTTTTTAGCTCATTCAATTTTATTTAATGGGAAAAATTTACGAGTAAAATTTGAGCACCCAAAATTTGCAAATGAAAATAAATTCGATTTGTAGCCGAGCGTATGAAAAGGAAAAGTCAGCGCGGAATGCATAGATGAAGAGCTAATTACGATGTTGCCATATACGAGTATGTTGCAAGAAACCACAGGCGTACAATTGAATTTGCAAGCACAGCATAGACACATCCCCACCAATATACATACTTGTATATAGTATTTTTTTTTTAACACACGCACAGACTGGCCCGCCCGCTCGTTCACTTATCATAAAAAAGTAGCTAAGCCTCATCACATTGTAGCCATGTCCTTTTACTGTATTTTTATGCAAAACATGAACGTTTAATAGAACGTTCTACGAATTTTTAATGAGCCTCTACCCAGAGCACATACTCTGCGTAAGTGTGTGCGTGTGTGTGTGCGTGTGTGTGTGAGTATGTGTATAAGGGACTTCTTTATTGTAATTTTTTGTTGTTACATTTTACATGTTGTATGAGTTGTATTATTTTTTGTGCAGGTAACTTGGTCGCGGTCGCCTTTGGGCCTTCCACCTCCAAGGCCTGTCGTCGTTGCACGTACAGGTAATCAAATCAGTTGGTGCGGCAACTGCGTGCGTCACATAAATTTGCCAACATTTAGTAGATAATGAGTACAATTAGTGACTGGACTGAAGCTGAAGCCGCAGTATGTAAGTGATGCACACAGGTCTGGCATTGCCATAAATTAAGCTACTGAGCTAACGAAACAGGCTCCCAAACTGGGGACTGGAATTTAAAATATAAAATAATTTAGTTATTTTAAGCAGAATTGCCACGATGTTTCAGTATATGTATAAAAAGGTACTTGTATGTATTGAGTACAAGGCTATCTTAACTAATCGCATCTTATTTTGTTTGATTGATGATGCGGGTTTTAATGCTTTAGAATCTAAAGTTTGGAAATTTTGTAATTTTTGTAAAAATTAGTTTGATAAAAAAAGTTGTGTTTCATTTCTGCATCAAAGTTGTTAAAGGGATCAAAAAATGACTTCTATTAAATTTAATGAAAATTTTGAAAATCAATATTCCGTTTATTGAAGCATAGTGCAATTCCACCTTTATTGCGCATTTTGGAAACTTGCATCTTAGCCGTCTATCGGCCAATACAGGGTAATGGTCACATTGATCCTGTGTGACCATTTGGGTTGGCATTTGCTATGTAGATCCTCTTTTATTTGATTTTTTTGCGTTCATCCCGTTTTGAAAAGTGAAACTACTTTTGCGGGGTATTCATTTGATTTATAAACCGTTAATATAATAGTCATGCATAGGTCAATAAAATGGTAAGAAACTCGGATTTGCCCCTGTTGCTTCTTACTGAATTTTGATCTCACGAATAGACGCACAGTATCCATGGGCAAGACTTCAGCAGATTTAGACGCTAACGGCAATAAATACTTATTACTTTTCTACATACTTGTTACAAACATAAAAATTTTGTTCCTTTATTCTCTTGCCGTATTTAAAATATCCCATTTCATTGCCCCTTCTTGGTCTACTGCAAAAGTATTGACAACGTCCATTCGTTTCTGGCCTCGTCTAGCTCCAGCTTGCGTTGCTTACCACTGACTCTGATTAATACCTCAGTCGACCAGATGTTGTCCAGCTTGAAGCTTCGCATTGACATTTTATGTTTGGACTTGGATTGCGAGTTCGCACTAGCCAGTTGGAGCGTTGTCCGCTCCACAAAATCCCACACCTAGCTTTGCACCTAAGTAAATTATCGTGTTTCATTTGGCAGCCAACCACCGCCCGCCCCTTGCCGCCCACTACCCGCCATCGTTGTTGTCGTCGTCATAGCTGTTGGTGCGTCTACGGCCACACTTAGTCACTTGGTTTCATGAGTAAACACACCTTATAAATTATTCAAAAACGCAAAAAAGCTATTTGCAACACTTTACCGGCGCTGCCACTCGGCGCTGCTTCATTTTTTAGCACGTCCCTGGCTCTTTTTTCTAGCTTCTTGGGACTGTCGGTGTCGCTGTTGTTGTTGCTGATGCTGCAGCGGTTGCTGTCCTGTGCAATCAGTCAAAATGTGGCGCAACATATGCAACAATGGGGGTTGATTGTGGGTGACATGGGCGTGGCAATGCCAACACCTCGCCTTGGTGAGCTAAAAAGCGAAGCAACAGCCGCGAGAATGCTGAGCGTGCAAAAAGCATGACAAATGGAATGTTCAAGTTACGCTTTAACGAAAACGAACCGAGCAAGTAGAAGAAAAAGAAGAAGAGTAGGAGAGAAAAAAGAAAACTACAAAAAGGAGAAACAGTAGAGCATTTTTTGGGCGCAGCACACTCAGCCATGTACTCAACTCGATTCGACTCGTGGCGTCTGAGTTACTCAGTTTCCCGTTGCCTTAACACTGACAAAGTGCCTCAGCTTACTGATGCTGATGATGCTGCTGCCGCTGCTGCCGCTGCTGCCGCTGCTGCTGATGATGCTGCCGCTGCTGCTGCTGCTGCTTGGCGACCGTGTGCTTTTGGGCATGTAAAATGAAACCAACCGACAATGGCGATGCCAATGTCGACGACGACGACGGCGACGACGTCTCCACTCAAAAACTTTTTCGAGTTCCTTTACTTTCATTTTGCGATGCCGCTCTGCTCAAATATTTAACTTAAGTAAGCGTTTGTAATTAATTTCACGCTTAATGCTGACACTTTGCAACACTTTTTAACACTTTTTTTTTTTTTAATTTGAAGCGACCGCTGCTGTTGTCGTTTTTATGGCATAATAAACACGCGTTTCATAATAAAGTCGTGTTAATGTGGCGCAACGTTTATTTCTTATACTTTTAGTAGTTGCCTGGCCATGCTTTGACTTTTGTCAAGGCATGAAAAGGAGGGAACTAAAAAAAAGGAGAAAAACTGCATAATTTATGCGCAGGGCTGTGGCGACAGTTTCGGTAATTGATGTGCCCTACAATTAAGACGCGTGTCGAGGATTTATGCGTCGAGGGTTTTCTTTTCCGGACAATGCGTTAACACTTGCTGTTGCACAAAAAAAAGATCAAAGCTCTACCAATTATGTTGCTAGCCACAAAATAACCAAGTAATGGAAAATTCATAATACAAATTACACATACTCGTACGCCACGTTGGTGGCACAAAAAATTACACAATTTGTTGCTATTCCTTCACTCACAACCTAACCCTAGCTCTTTCGCCTCAGTTCATATTGCGTATACGTCGTGTATGTCGCTTATGTCTTTTAACGGCGCTGATGTCGTCGTATATGTGCGTTGCTAGCACAATGAAATAACTGTTATTATTGCTTAACCAAGCTAACAAACAGCGCGCTGTCGAACTGTGTGGGCGTTTATGCCTTTGTATTTACGCCCAATTAATCGCTTGTTAAATCAATTTGTGACTACCGCAAATGTCAGACATACTAGCGAGGCTAAGAAACTAAGCAAATGGGTGGGAGCTAGGTAGCTGAGTTTGTAAAGGTGTCTTTAAATTGATAAAGAATTTCTTTCTCTAATATATACCCATATATATTATACATATATAGCATATATCTCTGATATGGTGCAGATTGGGGCGATTCTTTTACGAGTATGTGTAGGCATTCTTGTCACACATTATTAACCATTTTGTACTTTAAATTGCCTTTAATTGCCTTTAAATAAAGAAACTTTTCCAGTTACTAAACTAAATACAATTTAAGCTTTTAGTTATATTGATGTCAGATACCCTTATAGGTGCTCCAATATGCCAACAAATCACATTTTCCTTTACACTAATCAAATAATTTGTCAATAATGCCAAAACAGCAGCTGCAGCTCACGCTCGTCTGATTCCATGAAATCATATAAATCACAGTTGAGGTCAAAAATAGTCAGCATTTAGTTTCGACAGATCAAATAAGGCTGACAGAGCTAAGCAGGAAGTGTCATTGAAAATCACGTAAGCATCAGGGATACACACACACACACACAGCTGATTGTTGATGATGGGCTAACAAAACATAAAATTTCATTTCAATGCTTATTCTTTTAGCCAATGCTGACCACTTCCCTAAATTCGAGCCCTCCCCCTTTTTTGGCCAACTCATACAAATGCAAAGCGGAAATAACATGAGGGATAAATCAGGAAATTGCTAAACATCAAATAAAGCTGATAACGTAACTTAACGTGTGTAACCATGACACACACACACACACACACATACATTGCATGTACATATATACTAAATACGAGCAGGCATAGTTGCCTGCTAGCTCCACAATGCGAAATCATAGCAATGATGACGAGGTAAACAGCAGGCGGCAAACGAAGAAAATGTCCTGCCTGCGTCACATGCATGGCGTGTTTTTGTGGTTGCAAGGAAAAAAAAATTCAATTTTGCAATATGACATCCGGCACACATGCACATACAAACACACACGCACACACATAAACACCCACACACACATACAAGAGCATACATTCCAGCGCGCTTCTACTTAACGCTGCTGCGCTTGAGTCCACAGCCAATGGCATTGACGTTCTGGCATTATTGCAATTGTTGCTGTAGAGCCAGTAGTCTCTTGTTTGGCTGGCTAGTCGCCAGCGCAACTCTGCAGTTTTCGACGGACAGACTCGTACTACTCGTATAGTACAGTGGCCGGGAGTTGGCAGTTGGTTGCAGTATTGCGGTTTTCCCTGCGGGTGCCACAAAAAGTTGGTACGGCTAATTATTGGAAGTCAACATCATCTTCAAATATGTGCTATAATTTAGCAATTGTTTAAAGCAGTTGATTCGCTTCTAAAAAGAATTAACTCTTATCATGATAGTACCTCTGAAACGTTTTTCCTCTTATTAGCTATCCAATATAGGAACCATTTTTTTTAACATACAATTTTTTTAAATTATACAAATAAGTTTAAAGATTTCCTTACATACGAGAGTTGAGCAAATGCTTTTAGAAAATGTGTTACTGTTTTCGTATTCAAAAATGCAATCTGTTTTCATTTGAATTCCATTTAAATACTGTTTAAGTATTTTTGAAAACTATAGTACTGCCCATGTTAAGCTGTTTCTATACTGCCTTTTCCAATTTTTTCTACCTAACATACAAGTTTATTGCTCTTACATATACTCTACATACATATAAGAAAATATTTAGGATGTTTTTCTGAA
Source organism: Scaptodrosophila lebanonensis (assembly GCF_003285725.1). Lineage (NCBI taxonomy): Eukaryota > Metazoa > Arthropoda > Insecta > Diptera > Drosophilidae > Scaptodrosophila > Scaptodrosophila lebanonensis. The sequence goes on from NW_022060529.1 coordinate 1,969,525, forward strand.
TTATTTTTAACTATTTAGTACTGTAATAAGCTACAAAAGCATTCTTGTTTTTCCCTGTTTCGTGGCCATCGTTGATTGCTCTTCAGCTATATAGCTTGTTAGTTGGTTCACCTAGAGATAAATTTTCGAAATACCATGTCAAATTAAATTTTCGTCCCCCTTGTGTCTGCTGCTGAAATAGTAAATACGTTTATGGCATTGTCTTCCAAATTACCTTCTGAAATGCGTTAGATAACTTCCTTAGAACAATGAGAGGCATTAAACATTTTTTTATTATTGGTACCGTGGGTATTTTATTGCTCCCTGCCGCTGTCTGCTGGTTACACGAATCACAAATTTCTATCTGTCGCAAGGTTTGTTTATGAGCTCCTTGCCTTTTTTGTTTTTCGTTGTTGTTGTTGTTGTTTCTGCTGGCTTTGCTTGTCCATTTGCTTTAAAAGGAAGAACTGGGCTGGTAGCTGTTGTTGTTTTTTGTTTTGGTTGGCGTTGACAGCATGTGGCTAGGATAGCGATTGCGGCTACTTAACGTCAAAGTCGTCGCTGGCGATTGGTGCTGTTGCTGTTTTTGGCACATTCGCCTGTTATTTTAAGCTGCTTTTGGCCACTGCTCTAGCTACTTATTTTGATTAAATTTACATATTTCTTTTCTGTTGCTTCGCAGCATTCCTCTAATTTAATTATACTTGTTTTACTGCACCCCCTTTTCTCGCAATTATATTTTTGCCAGCCGACAACCGAGTGACCCATTAATTCGGCGCTCTCTGCTTAATATTTGCTTGGCACTGTTAACTCAATTGCCAATATCAAGCGCAAATATTTCATCAGCAGTGCAAGCAAAGCTCCAAACTTTGTAACTTTTGGACCAGCTTTCTGATAGCGGCTCAAACCAAAATCAAATACGTAGCGGATGTCGTTGAGTGTATAATTTGCGCTTTATCTAACTGTCAACACTTTTAACCCATTTTTGTGGCTATAAGTTTGACTTAAAATGCATGCGATGAGAGGGTACAGTAAAGTCTAGAACAGATTGCACTTTTTAAAGCTCCAACACTGAATGCTTTTACCGATTAGCAAATGCTTACTGGTGTCAAACTACACTGGCAGGCTCTAGGAGTTTTTGTTTTCATATTTTACATTAAAAATACGAGTGCTCCTGGAAAACCGGAGAGCCACAAAAAATGGCGACTCTTCAAAATCAAGACCAACCAGGTACACATAAATTAGGAGACGTGCTATTGGTTTCGTCACAGAAAATATTGCTGATCCAGCATCCAAAAGAAGTTTCACTTTAACAATCTGTATATGTATCTTAATCTCTTTTTTATTTAGTAGGAATATAACTTATTTCTTTCAGCACATATCTATTTTGAACTAGTGAACTGCATGACTGACTATTTAGGCAGGTTTCACTGTTTAATGCTGAGGAACTCTTTTTGCACTCATTCTTTTTGATGCTGCTGCTGCTCAATGCTGTGCGCTTTTTTACATTGAGCGGCAAGCTCTCTCGGCTCTCAAGTGCCTGCAGACGAGGAGCTGAATGGTTCACACTCACACTTTTGCTCGTCATACTTTTCGTTTGGCTGAAATAATATTTGCAATCATAATGGATTTTGCCAATTTGAATATTATTACACACATACTAGCATCAACACACCCATACACACATACACACACACACACACACACACACCTACACTTGAACATTTTCATTTTGGCTGGCAAAAAATTTTCTTAAGTAGTCGGGCTGCAATGAAATTTAGATTTTTGCATATGTAGATTTGTAGATACTACTCGTATATGTCGAATGTTGATAATGAAGTGAGTAGATAAAGTTCGGCAACTGCATTTTTAGTTAAATGTAAAAACATTCAATATACGAGTAAGTAAAACCTCCTCGTCGTTGGCTTCGTTGTTGTATGGCAGAAAATAATTTTGCATGCCTTGGCCACACCGCAAACAGCAAGCCCATTATCCTTGCCGGCAAATGACATATAAAACTTAAATATTTGCACAACTGTGCCTCAGCCAAACAACTAACAATCAACATCAAGGAGCAAGAATGTAGTTGTGGCTGGCATTGCTCATACAATATGTAGTCCGTGCTATGTAGCGCAATATTTACTGCGCTTTGCCTGCGGCTGTCCAGACGACGATGTCGACTACAGTAATGGCATCGGAAGGAGTCGCAAAAGTAATAAAACTTTGGGTACAGCCACTCTAACTCACGAAATATAACCGGTTGGCCGACTATCCACACACTTTGAATGTGTGGATGAGGTAAACAAATGCCTCTGGATGGGAGCTGGCCCATTTCGCTTTTGTCAAGTTCATTACACACTTCACAAACGAATATGTTGTGCTTCTAACTATTATTATTATTGGATCTCATTCAGCTAATGTACATAAGAAGCACAGATGACAGAATCAATACGCACGCGTATAAATAAATATTTATAAGATCGGAATGATTATTTCAGTTTAGTTTAGACATACACGAATTTAAATTCAATTTTCATATTATATTTCACATTTGTTTTTATTTAATTTATTCCATTTCTTTTTATCTTACAAATGGTCAAGAGAAATCTGATTCTAGCACGCTCTCCCTCTCCTATCGATAGATCTAACTGCACTATCTTGCTTCTTTGCGACAAGTTAGGCCTTTCAACCACCACCCACAATCAAACTTGTCCATACAATATTATACACAACTCGCTTAACTTACAATTGTAAGCAAATTCTAAAACCGTTATACACAAATAGGAGCTGCAAAACATACGGCATACTCGTAGTAGTGAGTTTCTTCTTTCTTTGTTGTAATGCTCTCTTTGAGAATGCTCTCTTTGAGAATGCTCTCTTTGAGAATGGAAGAGTGGAAACAAAGAATGAACTGTGAATCAACTTGCGCGACTGCCAATTGATTTGCTAGGTTTTCAATCTCATCTTAAGAGAGAGAGGTGAGCGTGTGTTTTTGTGCAGCGACAAACAACATACGACGATTAGTTTTCTTTAAACTGTTGATCGCGTCGCGTTGTTTGTCTGTTTAGTTACGCGCAAATAATATTTATTGTTTCTATTATTAATGAGGGCAACAAAATAAGAACAAATCAAAATAAGTGCGTTTGTAAAAATCTTGTTGTCGCCTAAACGAATGTGTGTTTGAGTATTTAAGCCTGGATTTGTTGTTTCTTTTTACAAGTTTCGCATTTTGTGCATTGAAATTAAAAGAATTAGTACATACATAAGTAAGCATTAAAATATTGTTTTTATTTGCATTTATCTTATCTTTTAAACGATCTCGTATCACATGTACATGTACTTGTATAACATAAATTATGTTTGTATGCATGTGCTTACATATATACAAGTAGTATACATATTTACATATATACATGCATTTGCGCATTTTGGAGCTCTCTTGTCATCTTGCGATAAAGCTCAAAATTGGTTCAATTGAACTAGTTTTAAAAATAGCTCATTTTGAAATGGTCGATACCGATATTTTTGTATTTACTATTTAAGAAATCTATAAAAGTTGCGTGCTACTGAAGGTAACTGGGAGAACATGAGAAATTGTTATTGGTACAAGTATTGTATCGAATGTTCGCGATCATTTTTATAAGTTGTTTTGAAAAGAAATTAAAATAAATAATAGCGATTAATACTCGGTGTAAAATGATTTATGTATATTAGTATTAATGTACCTTTTTAAATCCGCTGCTCTCGCACTTTAAGAGAAATATTGAAACAAAAAAACATATCCATTTAAGCATTTAGAATACATAGCTTGCTCATTAGAAAGAATAAAAGATTGGGGCCTGATTGGGTTCACTCAATCAAAGTTAAGCCTTTTCCTTTCTGAACACAAAAAGCATACCTATCGAGGCGATACGAAAATATTAGCAGGCAAACTTTTACCGAGCAGCGCCTTTAGCGACTGGACTGCAAAATTGATATAAATAAAACAAACGCAGCGCAAAACTGTAAAGAAATGTTTGAGAAATCTGCGAATGGCGGTGGCATGTGGACATGTTATGCATGCTGAGTGCGCCGCTGTCGCATTTATTACCACGCCCCCGACTCCTCCCCCGCCCACATGCGCTGTCAATATGAAAAGGAGCAGCAGAAGGAAAAGAGATGGGAGTAGGAATCTATATATCTCATTGCGTTGTCGTTCTCGTTGTCGTTGTCGTTGCGTATTGGTACGTGCTGAATGGTAACAGAAAACTTTTTTAATTTAAAAATTTTGTTCTTTTGCTTGGGTGCTTGGCAAAAAGGAGCCAGCAAGACAGGACTCATGAATTGCGTTTGATGCGGCCAAAACTGAACTCAAGCCATGTTAGGCCAACGAGCCAAAAAAAAAAAATAAAAAAATAAAGCCAACCGGACTAGAAATAGGCATGTGGGTAGCTATAGAGATACTTGTATATACAAGGGTATGTGTGTCTGCGTGTTGAAAAATGCGTGCCGCCGCTAGCTGTAAAGTTAATTTACAAACGAAACATTCAACGGTTGATGTGAATGCCACAAGCACAGCAACCGACGGATGCGGCATAATAAATATAACTCCGTTCCTTGCCTTTGATTTTGCCTCTTGGCCTTTCATTGTATTTGTATGCTTGTACGAGTATGGACAGTAAAGCCTTTCCAGTTAGCCATCCCACCAATTGTCCAATTTCTATCTAAATATTACTGCACAATATTCATATCTAAAACTATTGAACAGAAGAGCAGCGATAAACACTTCAACCGGATGTGAAGTTAATTGAACAATTTTTTAGGATTTCATTATTTTTGGCGAAGACCATAAAAAAGATTTATTCTACATATTCTACATTCTACAATTGATTCCTTCAATGATTCTGAATTTATTCATTTATTGAAATGGAAGCTTTCCTAATAATTTATTGCGAACAATTAATTTTAATTCTTTTAATTTTAGAATTTTAGCATTTCTCAACCACAAAAAGTCACTTGCTAAAGTTGAACTAAGAGTGGCCGACTAAAGCATACTTCACTGTAAATAAATATGTATTTGTGCTAAAATAGAACTTTGCCAATAAACAATATGCAAACACAGTATATACACTTTTATATATATTCACATTGAAACAAAAGTTGCCGTAGCCGTGCGTGTGTAGCATAGTGTCGACAGCAACCGGGAGCTGGCGAATTTTATTGAAAATATCTGCTCATATTTCAAAGGGACAATCACGGGTATGACAGCCGCAGGCTGTCAATGGTTGACCATTTTGCTGTTCCTACAGATTCGGCTTTTTCTCATAGTCAATTGTTGTGGCCGACCCAGAGTTTTTATTATTATAAGCCATGCTGTGCATATAATATTACCGCACAAAAACTGTTAGCACTTGCTCGGAGCGATGGGTGGAGGGCTTGTGCGAATACATCCCGTTTCGGGGTCATTGGGTGTGGACACAATTGTCACCTATAAATTGGCATTTACAGTGTGAGCTTCGTTTTGGAATGGGCTGTTGCAATTTTCGACATGTACTTGTATAGATAGTATAGAAATAAATACCAGAGAAAGAACGCATAAATAATCATTTTAATCATTACCAAGGATAAAGGGGTAAACAGAGAAATAAGAAAGGAAAAAAAGTTAATCTAACTTATATATATTTATTTTTAAACAACCATATTAAGGCATACAGGCATACGTTTACCACATAATTAATGTCATTAAAGAGCACACACAATGTGTGAAAAACTGAAACTAAATTATAGATTGTAAAATCGAGGCACTTGGATATAAATAAAGATATAGGTAATAAGAACAAATGTTCTTAGTTCATTGCATGAGTATGATTTCCCCTATTTATAAAGTTTCTAATTATATATCTTGCCAAGATAGTCAATCATGATTGATAAGAGTTAGAAGCAATGTTATCTTTTCGCGCTTGTATAACTCCCATTCAAATTCTGAACTCTTCACACAATAAAACATACATATCTCCTCCCTTTCACAGTAGAGTAAGAGCTATCCTTCCCAGTTTAATCTTTGCGAGTGTCATTTTTAAAATTCTTTGCTGTATGAGTATTGTAAAGAACTATGGCTTATGATTTCTCCTAAGAATTGGGGAACATATTAAAATTGGCTGAATAAATAAATATACTATAAATCTCGATATGTTTGTGCAATGTTTTTTTATTCAGTTAATATCATTAAACAATTACGCTGGCATATATATTGGTTGAAACGCAAAAAGCGAATTTATTTATTTTTTTGGTATAGCACTTCAATTATTTATAATTATATAATGTTTACTTTGTTAAATGCGCCGGTCGCTTGGTTTATGTCCGTTGTTAATTTTAATTGAAACTTTTAATTGGATTTAATTTCAACAAAAATACACACACACATCCGAACAGAGAAATTGCATAATGCATGTGGTAAAAAAATTATGCAAAAAGCTAAAGCATTTCATATACGCAGAGTATATACTTGTACGAGTATGAGTGTACACACACATCTGCACATAATTGTGTGAGCCGGTGGTCAGCAATTAAGTCTGACAAAAAGTACACGTATATGCTGACCTGCCCTGGCGTTTTATTACAACCATTTTATTTAAACAATGTGCATGCACAAACACACACACACACACACACACACACACTCAAATAAATTGGCCTGAGCAATCGTTTTTGTTGCAATTTTATTATGCAACAATTTGTTGCACACAGAAAGATAAAGAAATGAGCACTAGCATAAAGGAGGGCAACAAAAGGGGCGAAGCAAAATAAATATAATGAAACAATATTTACCTTCGTTAGCACTCAAAATAGTTTTCAATTTTCTTATGCAGCTGCCACTGATGCCATTGTTGTTGCTATTGCTACTGCTGTTGCTGCAACATGCTCAACGAACCGTGTGGATGGTAAAATGCACAACTTAAACTTAAATTTTAACAAAATTTGCGCAAGTCAAGATAAAAATGAAAAGGGAGCCAGCAAGTCAAAGCGAAAACATGGTAAAACTATATGCAAATGGCACTGCCATCCAGTCAGCCATTTACCCATCTAGACAGACAGTCAGACTGAGGGACAGACAACCAGCCAAGCAAGCAGTCAGCCACTCAACTTGGCAGTCAAATTTTCTTAACAAGCTTTTGGCCTAATCAAATACCAACGTTACAGAACCCTTTGGCGAGCGCAGCAAAATGCCTTGACAGGCAATTGTCTTATGTGGTATGCTAATTTTTATGTGGCTATGGCTTGATATTTATGAGTGTGTGTGTGCGTGTATGTGGGAATTTGTCAAAAATTAAAACCATAACCTCTTTTTACTTCAGGCTCTTATAGGGTTTGTTTCCTTTGTAACAAGCTGTGTGCGAAGTGGCCAAAACATTTGCTTTTTAGTGTAGAAAGAGCATTGTAAGATTCGTAAGAAAAGTGAAAAAGCTGGAAAAATTGGTAACCAAAGCGCAGGAATGTGTTTTGTGAACTCAGGCCACGCTCATTAGGTACAAGTATTCTTTTTACATTTTGGAAACCCTTCTAGTTGTACTCTGCAATACTAAGTGTTCGTTTTAGAGAGCTATTATTGATAATACGTAGAAAGAAAATGTTAGCAAGACCTGGGTTAAATGCTTGCTAAAAAATGGCTGTTAAATTAAGACTTTGCTATAAATATGTACTCTTTTCAAATACCTATACAAATTTAAAAAAAAACTTAATTATTTAATTAATTAATAAATCTGGAATGGTACAATTTCTTTGTCTGATAATCAGATATTGTTTTAAATTCTTATATTTTTATGAAAAGCTATGTAGATTTATAATATATTTTGTAGTTTATTTAAATTAATTTAAATATGACAATTGGATAATATTTAAAACAATTGTCAGCATGTAAATGGGACTCACATACCCGTTAATGGCGCCCTTATTTGCCATATTTCCCTTTAATACCAAATATAGTATGCACCATATATCCTAATATTAATTAAAAAATGTTGCAAAAACTTCTCAATTTTGTATAAAAATTGTATTTGGCTTTTTATAAGTTTATAATAAAAAAATTATTCATTACTGGTGAAAAAAAAAAACAACAAACAAATCAAGTTGGGGAGCAAGTGTCCATTTCAAAAGCGTTGGAATATCTCGACACGTTTTCCAACTATTTCTTCGAAGGAAAACAACAGTTCTTCAAACTTGCTTGCATTTACATTCGTACATTCATTGACACAGCCCTTGCAGCCCCCAAGCTACCTGCTTGCCTCCATATATGTACATATGTACATAATATATGTATGTAAATGTATATGTGCATGTATGCACATATAGTTCACATACCAAATTACGTATTGCTTGTAACGTAAAAGTTTTTCATAACTTTTCATAAGTTACGCTTATTTATACGAGACCACAATTTTGTACTTTGCATTTTCTTTATTTCTTCAGTCGAGCAGCGAATGCTTCTGCTTCAGCTTCTGCTTCAGTTTCTCTCTGCCTTCTTTGCTTTTCACATCATCCTTTTTTCGAGGAAATTGAAACTTTGCTACTATTTTGCATAATTTTCTTATGGTGGCAGCCAAAACGAAACGCAGAAATGCCTTAGCAGCTGAGCAGAGGGGTTGGACGGAAAGGAACCGAAGAAAGAGAGAATTCATATGCCAGTGCATACAATTGAAGTTGAGGAATATGACGGCAATGACGACGAAACCTACGATAGCGGCGACGTCGACGCCTTGCCAAGAGGAAATGTCGCTGCGGTTGTGTGGCAAAGCCAACTAAATTTAGTATTTACTTACCACATCCTTTACGGCTGCCGCTCGACTGAGTCGCCTGCCTTCTGGCTGTCTTCGCATTTGCATACAAGTATGTACAATAACGTAAGTGTATCCATTGGGTGAATGGTTTGTTTTGTCAGCTACAACAGTACAGCAGGCTGTCAGTGGGTTCGTTTACTTTCTTTCGGGTGCCTCTTTATGTTGCCAGTGACAACATCGTCAATGTTGTCAGACGTGAAAATAATATATCCATTTATGATTCAAACATGCCAGCTGATTCGTCTGAATGAGGCTAATAAATAGGTAATGGCTGGGCGTTCACCTTGCCAAATTGCCTTCTGGAAATTACTTGCAAGTTGCTTTTGACAATTACATTAGAAACTTCTAGTTGGCGCCTTGGCCAAGTTGCTTGGCCATTTAGCAGAACAATAAAACATTTGCAGACCACAAAACTGGCTAAATGCACTGGCTGACTGGCTGCCAAAAATGCACTCACCCAGATGAGTAACGGTTACTATCGTCCGCATAGTGGTCTGTGAATAAAGCCTTAAGACAAATGTCTTATAATACTTGCTGGTGGCAAAAACTGGACATGAATTAATTACAAGCTCTGTATTAGATATGTGGGTATTGTATGTGCGTGTGTTCGGTGTAGAAAATCTGCTTACAAATCAGCGTTCATAAGTCAATATGCCAAATGCCAAAAATGCCGAAATATCCGCCATTGGATTGGTCGTCGGTCGTCGGTCGTCAGTCGCCGATCGCTGGTCGCCAGTCAACGATAAAGTATTTATAGAGTAGTGCCGTGCCGTGCCGTGCCATGCCATGCCTTTCAGAATAAAACCACCCCGACCACCCGTCGAGTTGTGTGCCCTGGAATTAATTGAAAGGCTTTTGCTGGTTTTCTGTCTTCCCTCTCTCTGGCTGCCCCTGTGTATCTGTTTCTGTGTTCCAGCTCGAGTGATAAATTAATGTGTCGATTGTATGGCGAGGATTAAAAGTAACTCGGTTATGTATGTGATTTTTATTTTGTTCTGTTTGGATGCCATGTGGGCATACGGACGGGCGTGGGATTGGGCTTGGGCTGAAGCCCAAGAATATCTTGGGGCTTTCATGGGGATTATGCACATGTTTACAAGGTTTTTAGTTATTTATTATTTTTTGGTATTTGCTGCCTATGGCAGACAGCGTGGTGGCCCTGCTTCGCCTGTTTGCTTTGGCAGCTTTATTAGTTATGCTGTTGGCTCTGAATTATTAAAAATAATACGATGGAATAAACATGGAAATTAATTGAATGGACCTGGCTGCTAGGGAACCCTTCAGTTGCTAAAGCAATGAATGTGTGTAAGCTAAATCCACCGCTGTTGACCTATGTTCTTATTCAAGTGATGATATTTCTAATCAATCTATTTTCGGCTTCTACATTGCCATTACATTATGAGCTATTCATAGAATAAAAAAGCAGGTGCTTGGCTATAAAATTATATAACAAATGATTTGCAATCTAAATGAAAGTAATCGTCATATTTTGAACGATATTCAAAGCAGATGCATAGGAAAAACATACAGGAAGAAGTATTTAAATTTTTGACTTATCCAAATTCCTTTATGGTGTTTCTGTGAAAAATTTGCATGGTATTACTATTAGTATGTAGTACTTATTTTTGATTATTAATTTGAAATTGTAATATTATTCGTGCTAATGCCTGTGACTTATTTTTATTAAAAATTTCTGTTGAGGCATATTCTGAAGTTTTTTCAATTTTTGTATTGTTTTTAAAAACTTTTTAAGAACTTCTTAACTACATACCTAATTGTTATGTTGCTTTGATTTTTAATATTTCTGCCCCATATACCTTTTGCATTTTCTTAGCAGACACAATTTCTCTATACATGCGCAGCTATAGTTTTATATTTATTGTGTTTGCAAATGAACAAATTATGTGACAACACCATTTGGTAACATTGCAATGCAATACACAAAATTACATAAGTCTGAAATTGAAGAAGAAGATGACTCGAAAGACTTCTTGTTTTAGTAGCTTGCTCTTCTTAATTATAAATACTCGATTTTCGGCTTAAGACATATATAATAAACAAGCCTGCGTTGGACTAGAAATTCAAAATGTATGCGCAACAGCAATAGTTCAAGCAACATAAAATGCTTCATGAAATGATTAAACATAATTAATGTGGCAGATTATATTTATAAACATGTATGTTGCATACATTACAAAATATGTCAATTAGCTTTCTTAACATAATTATCACATGCTCCGGAAACGAAACAAGCGTCTTCATAATACTAAGCCGCACTTGGTGCTGAATTCGCCAAGAATTCACCCACAAATACTAGTACAAGCTTCCCCACTAATCACATTTCTAATGTGTCAACCAGTCGGGCAACATCCGAGTCTAGGCATTTTTTGTTTTGTTTTGTCTGTTCATGGACAAATTAAATAATTGGCATGACAACATGACAATGCAATAGACTTGTAGTATAAAGCGTTGAGCACAAAATGAAATCTGATGTATGCAGTACGTGTGCGTATGTTTCGGCGGGAGAGTGGAAAGAGGTTAGAGACTAGTGCTGTCGGCACATGGACCCATCGGCTCCATCGGCTCCATCGGCTCCATCGGCCCCATCTATCGATTCATTAAATCAACGAGCATGAACAACAATTTCATTAGAAGTTAAGTTGTGTGCGCCATGTCGAGTCATTGTCATCGAGAGGCATTACAAACAAAACTACTTAAGTTACCACGATTACATGTTATCGTAAATTAATTGTCCGACATTTTGTTTTACCAACAACATACCGGATGGATGCGTCAAAGCTGTGCACGATGTACTTGTAGAGTGTGCATTTGAGTGTGCGAGTATGCCTGTGTATCTATGTGTGTGAGAGAAAACATGAAAGCCGCCAGCAGAATGTTGACGTCACTGTCATTCACTTTGCGCTGCTGCTATTGTTATTGCTGTTATTTTGTATTGTTGTTGTATCGTGTGCTAACATTGCTTGCCTCGTTACTGGGCTTGCTCTGCCTTTGCTCTATCTTTGCTTTGCTTGTCGACTGGACATGTGCGAATGTCAGTTGCCTTAATTGACCGCAAATTTCAAAGGTTGTACGGCAGGCTTTGAATATCGTTCAGCCTCTCATTATTACAACCAAATGCTTGGGCTACCTATTGCTGTCATGTATGTAACTGTATTTGTGCTTGTGCTTGTGCTTGTACTTGTGTCTGTTGTCTCACTGACAAACTTCTTCCTTTTGCAAACTAATTAAAATTTTATGCTAAAGTAACGCCGTAAAGCATGCTGCACATTTTTCCCAACTGCCTCTAACTTGTCGGTTCAGCTTGGCGCAGCCCTTGTTCTGTGGTGCACCCTAGAAATTTGTGTGAGTGTGCATGTGTGTGTGTGTGCTTTTAAGTGTTGAGGTGTGAGGAAGCTTGCCTATGCAAACTACCTGCTGCCACCTGACTTAATGCATAATTACACACACAATTTTCATTAAATAAACTCGCGCGCAATGTTTGTCGGCAGATGACGCTGCAAGGTGCAGCACCACCGCCATTACCACTGCCGCCAATCTCCTCCTCCACCAACGGCATTTAGAAGCAGAAGAAGAATGTATACGACTACAACGACGAGTATGTTTGATTTGCCGCTCGAGTTAGCTTGCACATGCAACAGCACTTGTTTATAAGTTCTCTAATTAATTTTTAAGTGCTGGTGCTGGTGCTGGTGCTAACTGCCTGACGGACATGCTCGGCATGTAGTTGCACCAACACCCATTAGACGCTCCTCAGCACCCTTGAAGTTCCAAGGTTCTGCGTCGACAGCCAGCTTCGTCGAAAGCAGCAAAAATTGTGCACATATGATTTGCTGGCCACAATGAAATTAGATGCTCCCGCGCCAGGATGCAGCCAACTGTGAATGCAGTGCGAGCACTGCTAAGGACTTCCATTGGGCTCATTGGAAGGTGGTCCGGGAGTTGTTTCTAAAGGCATGTGCTAATTGAACTGTGATCCAAGTCTAATTGCAACCGTTTAACGATTGAAATCTGCTTTTGATAGAATAATTAAAAAATGTTAAATTGTTAAAGAGTGTCGCTGTTTCGCCAATATTGTATTTTAGAATTACTTGACTTGGGTGAAATTTTAAATAGTGCTAGTGAATTATTTAAATTATTTATTGATTTTCGTTGGAACGTTGTGGAGAGCATGTGTTGTGCTTGTGTGTTGCCTGTAGATACCGAGCTTATCTCTTTCGAAAATTCAGGCGTTTATCGAGACCGATTGGCTTTTTGTGCTGATTAAGAATTAGATACTTTGCAAATACGAGTACCTATAGAAAATAAGAGAGTTGAGCGCTAGAGTGTTGGACTGTAGATTAAGGATGATCCTGTTGATCCTTCTGCCATTACATACATGCATTTAGGTTAGGTTGTAATTGTTGGAATGATTGCGCTCACCCTCCCACTTAGGCCTATAAGATTGTACCCATTGTGATACAAGTATATATGCATTTAAGGTATTTATCATTTAAACCGGATTGGTACTATTTTAATTAAGTGTCAGTTTAAGTTTTAATCCACACTTTACTCGTAATTTCTTAAAAACAAAATATGCTTAAATTGAAAAAAGAATAAAATATATGTGCTTAAAACACAGCAGACTACTTTAAACTAAATACATAACACAATTATTTAACATATTGGGGTTGCCTTTCAAAAATATCATTGTTCAAAGCTTGTCAACGAAATGGCGTTGATAAGTTTATCGTTTATCGTAAGCTTGTGAAATTAAAATGAATAATTAATTAAATTAAATGAAAAATTAAAGGAACACACAGGGAAATACATGAATTTCATTGGTAGGAATGTCAGCTTGCATTAACAACATGAATTGCTTGATTTATATATTTGTATATATCTCTGATTGTCGTTGTTGTTGTTGTTGTATGTGTTATCATGATATGTGTGGGAATATTTGCTCTTTGTACGTGTGTAAACAACCATGTACGCTGCCGTGGTTGTTGTTTTCGTTATTTAGAATTAATCTACTTGTAAAATCTTAATTAAAGTTATTATAAATATGTATGTCTGTATGTGTGTATATACGTTTGAAATGGAGAAACAGCAGCTGTGGCAGTGTCAGCATCATCTTCTGGCTCAACCTACGGGTTCACGCAAAACCTTCTTGTACATTTTGTAAATATGTCTCTCGATGTCGCATCCGTCTGTTTGTCTGTCTGTCTGTCCCTCAGTCTATTTGTCTGTTTGTCTGTTTGTTACTGGCTCTACTTGGGACGTAAAATTGCGCAGCTGTTTGCTTTTCACTCTGTACGTATAGAGCGTTGCGCCCTGACAACCAATGTGCCCCACCCATTACCATTTCCTCTTGGCTGTAAAAAAGAATTGTATACACTTGTCAATGAGTGTGTGTGTGTGTGTGTGTGTGTGTGTGTGTGCTGATGGTGTGCCGGTGTGTGTCTGAGCAGCAAGTGGCATCAAAAGTATTTGCGCTTTATTATGACAACTGACATTAGTTTGTTTGATATTTGTGTTGCTCGGGCGGCTGACAGGCTCATGCGTGCCCCATTTGATAAGATTTAATTGAGTTGAAACCGTGTGTGTGTGTGGGTGGCCAGAAGGAAGGACAGAATAGTGGTGGGGGCTACGGCTACGGCTGCGGGCGCTGTGGGAAAAGTCAAGTGTGTACGCTCTTCACTGTTTTGTTTGTTTGTCTGCTGCACGCACACTTGGCAATGAGCCTGATGATGATGAGTTTTTCGCTTTTGAAGTTTTTTAGCACACCCCTGCTAACCCTTAAGTGTTGATTTTCATCGTGTTAATGCGACTTAATCAGGCCAAAATGCACAACTAATCAAATGGCATAGCTAAAGCTGCAGGATTTCGCATTCATTTCAAGCTGAATCTGACTCTGACTCTGAGTCTCTGTCTGTATCTGAATCCGTTGCTTTGCATGCGGATTGAAAAAGTTTTGCGCAGAATTTAATGAAATAAATTAAAAAAGCTGTCAGTTGACTGTAAGTTTATATTAGAGTTGATAAAAATGCGACGTTAAGAGAGACGAGGAATATTCTTAAGTGTTGAGTTACGCTAAATGGATTTTAAACTTGAGCTCGAAGTTAGATCGGAAGGGGACAAAGAAGTAAACTACCACTAAAATGTTACGCAAAAAATATACAAAAAGAAGATGAAGAAATGCCGTGAAATTCGATTAGCAACGAGCTATTTAAAATGCTCGGACAGAAGAGGAAATCTGGCATTCTTTTAAAATTGATAAGAATCCAAAAATTAAACTGCCAACTTCAGTTGCATTAATTAGACAAAACGGCTGATCTTACTCTCATAAGTAGAGGAAAGTACTTGTACATATACTCGAAGTAATTTACTATCATACAGGAATACACAAGATTATAAGAAAAGAAGAAAGTTATTAAAGAATATTTTTCTTTATAAAGTAGCCAAAGTAATAAATAGTAAATAGTTCGTATATTGTATTGCAATTTGCAAATATTCTTAACATAAATTAAATGATTAGTTAGTTATTGAAACATCTTAAAATAAACATGCTACTTAATATCAGAAAGCACTGCTAATCAGACACACAAAAAGATTTTAAAGGGCCAGAAGAAGTCAAGTGGAATACACACACACACACACACACACAATAAAATAGTCCAAGACATGAGAATAAAACATATTTTCAGGCAACACAACAGTAAAGTAAAACAAGATAGAACGCTACAGTCGAGCAAGCCCGACAGTAAAATAGCCTGTACTCTCCACAAAAAAAGAAAAATTAAAAAAAAAAAATTTAAAAAAAAATTAAATTATTAAAAAAAATTAATGAATTAATTAATTAAATTAAATTAGAATATATGTTTATGTTTAGTTTTAACAGCATGCATTTACATCACGTACTTATGCGTGTTTATATGCGTGTATGTATGCAGCACAAAGTTGAACCAAAGCAGCAACAACAACAACAGCTGCGGGCAGCGCTGCCGACAGAGGCAGCGCATGAGCAGCGATTTTACTTATGGCTATAACTTTCTTCAGAATTGACCTATCATGATGATTTGGCACACGGACACATTAGTACTAACTGGATGTACCTACCAAAATTGATTTCAAAATTCCGAGAATTACGGAAGTTATAAGAAAAAACACGAATTGCGGGGGAGTGGGGGGGTGCATCGAAAAAAAACTCAAACTCGTACTTTCTCGGTCTTAGGAGAATATGGAAACCAAGTTTGGTTATTCTAGCTCTTATACTTTCTGAGATCCTTGCGTTCATACGGACAGACGGACAGACGGACAGACGGACAGACGGACAGACAGACGGACAGACGGACGGACGGACAAGGCTATATCGACTCGGCTTCTCATCCTGATCAAGAATATATATACTTTGTGGGGTCTGCCACGCCTCCTTCTGTGTGTTACATACATGCGCACAAAACTAGTATAGCCTTTCACCCTTTGGGTACAGGCTATAAAAACAGATACGAATAGTGTATTATAAGCGCGAAAGAGAAGGCAGTAGGAAGTCAGAGGCAAAGCGGTGTACAGCGCCGTTAAAACACACACAAATGAATACCTAAAACAACAGACAGACAGACATAAAGAACGAGCACTACTTATGGCAGTCAACTAAAGTGCAAGAAAAACTATTGCCATACCCGTACTATAAGTATATGTAAGTAGTATGTACATATGTGCATCCACATGTGTGCTCGCATATAAAACATTTATTTGTTTTTGTCGGAAATACTTGGTGCGTACGATAATAAATACTTAATCCTCAACAAAAGAATATTAAAAACAACAATAAATGGAAATGCTAAAAAGCATAAAGAAACCCATAAAAAAAGCATGCCAACAGAAACAACAACAGCAATACCTACGAAATGGGCGTTGTAGCAAAACAAAAGGAGCTTTGTAATGTAAAATGAACTTGCTTTCATGCTTTTTAAACATGCATGCATATAAAGTTATACATAATCGTTTGCTCGAAAGTGTGTACAAGTGTGTGTGTGTGAGTTTGGTTGAAGCCAAAAGCGAGTATTTGCGTGTGTATAGGTGCAGCGTTATGCACTAGCCTTGGCCATAACGACAAGCATGGCAATATACTCTCATATACTTGTAGATATTTTATGTGCAGTAACTTTATCAAAAATAAATAAAACTTTCACAACATTTTAATGATGACAATGATGACTATGATGCTCACAATGACGACCCCAATCAGCTATAATTAGTGAGGCAGGAATTGAAACCGCAGAGTAGCTCTCCACACACTACATATACCATTTGACTGGGCAATAAAGAAAAGTCATTAAAACTGCTGCAAAATGAAAGCACATGCATATAAAGACACATACACATGTAAGCATTCACACAGAAACACAAAGAGACTTCAAGTTACAGTTAGCTCACTAACTGTACACACAATTATTACAATAATAATCATACGCACAGTTGCACAAACCGCACCCAAACGCAGACAACAAAATCTATTACTGATGGCAGTTAATGCCCAAAAGTTCTAAAACTGAAAAGTCACCCATATGCACTAGTTAGTTCATTACGAAATTATTAAAGGAGCTAGTTCCGTTCTGACTAAATACTATTAGCTGTATGTACAGGCAACATTTCAAAGTAAACACGACTTTTAAAAACAAGAGAGACAGTGATATAACCTATACCTGAAGCAACTACTAGAAGAAGTAGAAGAGCGAAAAAAATAACACAGAACTGATATTTTGGCAAATAATATTAATTGCTAAAGATTAAAATAATACGATCCATTTGTTCACTTAATTGCTTGCACTATACTATAGTATAGAGCTTAATTGTGCGTGAATTATTTAAACGTTTTTTGCATAATTAAGTGGCCTGTATTTTAATGGGAACTTAGAGAATAAGTCGATCTCGGATTGTTTTGAACAAAATGAAATAGCTTTAAAATACAAGACCACACAATAACTTCTAGAAACTGCCGTTTGATATAATATAGTTTAAGTATTAAGTAGAATTGTTTGTTTTCAGTGCTCACTTGAGTTTGAAATATCTGGGAACGCAATTCAGTTTTTATTAAATACTTGTAGTTCTTCAAACGTAGCAGATCTTATACTTTTGAATATTGAAGAATTGAATTGAAGACCTTAGACTGAATTCTTAATCCTTAGGCTACTAGTTACTAATCATGTGCGCCTTGTTGGGGACTAGTGCAGTGATTCCTGATAAAGAACACAGACAGAATTTCGCTTTTGCTTCGTGGTTGTAGTTTAGTTTTATAATTACCATTTTATGCGCTTTATTTCAAATATACTATATATGTATATGTACTTATGTATAGAGATGTATTTACACATAGAGTCTATACTGTGTGCGAGAGTTTTGCGTTTCAACAAATATTAACATTCCACGCTGCCGACGATAAGCGAACGGGCGAATGAAAGAACGTGCGAGCTTCTGCGGCGAACTTTTCGTGTGCGTTTTTCGTTCAAATTATTTGCCAGCGGCGCATTATTATAGAAATGTTGAGTGGAAAAAAGTTTTGGATTTTGCTATCAAGAGGCAATCTAAAGCTGCCTCGCCATGGCGGCTGCTGAAAAGTTGCGAGTGTAAAACTTTAATTACAACTATTTGACGTTGCTGGATGTTGAATGTTGGTCGTGGGATGTTGGATGTTAGATGCTGAATGTGAGCTGTTGGCTTGTTGGCGCGCTTTGTGCAGCAAGTTACGCGCTTTTCCCCATTTCTATGGCAGTTCTCGTTGTTGCACATGGGGCCAAAACTTTTGGCGTTAAGCATGCTTTTAATATATGTAGTCATTAGATAATAACATATTAACTACGCTTATTATGGCTGACAGGTAAAAGGTTTTGGTGTTGGTTTCACAACTGGGAGAGAGCAGACACAGCAATTGGGGAATTGGAAAATGACAGCCAAATGTCTAATCAACGTTTGACTTGACCTTGCATTCTTCAGTTTCCATTAGTCCTAAGGACTTTTAGGTTCAATTACAATGTCTTATGTGCAGAAATGGGTTAAGTGCTGCTTTGATCTGTCAGTGTGTTTAATTTGTAAGTAGTAAACGTTCTGGGGAAGCACTTGAATATAATATATATACTTGTAGTTTTAATTAAATAATACAATACAGTACTTGTCTGCCATTAAGTTGTTTCTTTTGGATCAGGAAACTACTACCTGTTTGTAGCTATTTTTTATTTACTGGCACAGTACAATCTTTTGAAGAACTTGAAATCTTGATTAGTCATTTTGGTAAAATGTTCCTTCCAATTTTTCCACTATTGTAACAACCTCTGGCATTTGCAATATATTTCGATTTCGTTCGCTTTATACCCGGTACTAAATTGAGCAAATTATATTAACGACGAAAGACAATAAATTGAAAATAAATTGAACTACAAATACTTTGACACCCGTGCATAAAGCTTACCACATTATCTTTGCATTTAACTCTTTTTGTTTTATTTAAAAAAAATCACAAAGTCTTGTTTCAATGCAGCGCACGAAATTATTATTATTGCTTTTTTATTATCACGACATATTGATTTTAATCATTTACTACTTAATGTTCATTACATGAAGCAAATATGCCGACTCTCTTCATTATATATATATGTATGTAGTGTTGTTCGTCGACAGGTCGGGTGCAATTTACATGCATGGTATTGCACAACGTTGGCAAGCTGTAAATTGACAAGGAAAATATTACGTATACGCACTGACATGCACGCACAGTTGCAATTGACGAGAGTGAGGAACAAGGCGGCGGGCAGGCGAATAAGCGGATTGGAGAGCTAGCAGGCGTGCGATCGAGCGTACGCACGTTTAATGTATTGGAAAATTGCAAAAAATTTGTCATACAGGAAAACAAATACATTAAACTTCATACGAGACTCCTTTGTTGTTGTGGCTCTCTGTTTATGCCCATGGCGACAAAATAATTTTACAATACTGACACATTTTATGTTTATTAAATCAGTGCAGAATGGCATATAGACCGGTTGGTTGACCCGTTTGGCCATCTGGCCGCCATAGCGACCAAAAACGAACCCCAATTTGTGCATGGTTCATTTGATTAAACATTTATGCTCAATGACCGTTGTGGGCAGTTGCTGTTCCCATTTTCCCTGATACTTCTGTTGTTTCTGTCATTCCTGTTGTTTCTGTTGTTCGTGGCATGCCGTTGTTGTTTGGTGTATGAAATCATTCCATATGATTTACTCAACAGTTCATTGGTCAAGGCAGTGGATGTTGTCCAGGAGCAGGTCAGATGGCTGGTGCAGCGTACGCAGCACACTCTGTAAGCAAATCAAGTGACCCAAAAATTAATTGATTGGAAAATACTGTTTCATGCATTTATTGATTCATGTTGGAGGCAGCGCACATGCGACTTGCTAGCTATATATATAATATATATACAAATACATTCTTGTACAAGTATACGTTTGTCCGGGTCAACACTTTGTATCTATAAAGCAGCACTGATTTGTGCATTTGAATTTGATTTTGCGTGTGCCGGCGTGTATGTGTGTGCGCGTCTATGTGCGAGCGTACTTCTAACACAATTGTTTTTTGGTCTGTGTCACTGTGTATTGAGGTCAGTAAAAGATTGTGGCCTACCACTGTGTGTGTATGTGTTTGTGTTGATTTCAATTTGGTTTCCGGTCAGTCCACTTTAATATTTATCTACTTACAATATACTCGTACTGTTATATGCTCGTACATACGGTTTTTGCTCATCAGCATTGTGAAGCAGACGTCCAGTCCATTTCTGTTTGTATCTTATGCAAAATCCATATTCAATTTGGCAGCTGAACATCTGTGCAAATATCAAATATTGACTACAAATATGCTTCTCCTACTCGTGCTTCTGTACTCATATGTACGTTTGTGCATAAATCTGTATACACTCGTATGTTTGTAGCTGTGTCCACACATAATATGCTCAAGTGCCCACGGCCGTACATTAAATTGCAATTATGCAATTTTATTTGTTTTTTGAACTTGTGCTAAAACTATTATTTACATATTCTTATGCTGACTTTTCTAATACCGACAAATCTGTCATTCTAGCTGTATTTTTTTAATTGATTTGATTGATTGATTAGTTAAGTTGCTGTGACTCTAATCTTCTCGAAATACCATCCTGACGCGAGCAGTCGCCAGCAGAGGTCCCAACAGCTGCAAAGCCTTTAGCTTACTGTTAGTGTTACTTAACAGAGTCATATACGAAAAGCTTTTACTTAACAGCATCGCGCTGTTATGCTCTTCATATGACTAGAAGACAGCTCTCTTAAATTTTTGAATAAATGTGCTTTTATGGCTTTTTCTAATCCTGAATCTGTTGCTAGACAAAATAATGTTACTTGATTTTAAAAAATTATTCAAGCCGGAATTAAGTTCTTGTACTTATGTATATGTAAAGCTAGAGAATATATCGGAAAACAAACATTAAAGAGCTGTATTTTTATTTTAAAAATTCTATTCTTATGCACACTTGTGAAAGATTATGTTTACATAATGTTTAACTTGTGTTTTCTTGTTGTCTTTTTACCATTTTTACATTTTCTAATGCTAGTCCCTAAATTTTTAAATCTGAAATAAAGTAGCGTAGTATTCGGCCTATTAAACTAGTTTATAAATGCAAAGTCTTACGAGTTTGATAATAAAATATTGGTAACATGAATTTGAAACGCTTGCACACGTGTTGCACCTTTGGTCTTCTCAGCGCTCAATACGCGGCCCTTCTTGGCTACGGACACTCTGTTATCGACACTTCCCACTGCTGGACTGACAATTCCCAACATAGTAATATTTGAATATATTCAATAACTATATTAACATATACTACACATTAAATTAAAAATTCAATTCAGCTATTATTCCTTATCTTATAAACCATCTTCAGCTTAAAACACAGCGCAGAGCGGCTTAGAGAAGGTGTGATTTGCAGCCTTAAATTGTGCCAATTCCTATACCAATTCCCAAGCTTAGTAAACTTTAATAAACATGTTTATTTATCAGTATTGGCTTGATAATTTATTGTTTTATTGCCGCCCATTTCTTTGATAACCGAACGTGTCCCTCAGTAGTCGCTCCTTGTCGGAGTGCCCAAATAATTGAACGTTTATCGTACACTTCAATCACATGCACGCACACACTAGCAATCATACTCATAACATTACCAAAATTGCGCCTTGCCGCAGATGCGCCCACATGGAGCCGCACCATCAATGTGAGGCAAAGCAAAGAGCCCATGTTATTTCACCTCATAGCTCGAAATGTATTTAGTGGCCAATCAAGCAGAATGACAGACACAAGTTCAAGGCATAAATAACAAGAAAGGCACAGAAGGACTCCCCGTTACCCAACGAGAAGAAAACATTTGGTGGCACATTTTTGGAAACAACAATCGAAGCGAGGCATAAATGAAAATTGATAAAGCTGCACACGTGTGCCCCAATAGGTTGTGTGGGTAGTTCATCTAATCAGGGAGTGGCCAAGAAAACATTCGGGCAAGTCGTTCTGCACTGTACACAATATATTTATGCATAAATATTGTTTTCTTTCGTCATATTTGTGATTCAAGTAATAAAACAGAAATCATTCTTACAAATTAATACATTTTGCTTATGAGCGAGCAGCTGTTGTTTATTTGCCACATCATGATTGTTTAGAGCCTTCCTGAAACAGGCAAGTTCATGAAAGTTTCTTGGGGCTTATTTGCAGGTTTAGGTGCGTCATATGGTTGATGATAAAACGGTATTTATTTATCCATACTACTAATGCCAAATGAGATATTACGTAAGCTTAAGCTGAAAAAGACTTTATGGCCAAATGTATTCAATAACTTTTGTATACATATTTATCTGCCTACATTGAGCCAACACCTTTTTTTATTTGTAATATATATTTTTCAAGTTGCGTTTGTGAATCTATTGAATGAAAATCTAGTGGAAAAATTGGGAAATTGCCTAAATAATTCAACAGGGTAACGAAAATCGATTTATAATGTTATATGAGAGATCGTTCAGTTACAACACGACTAATAATTGTCAGCATTTAACTTCACGTCTGAGCTGTATGCGAATTAGTCAGAAAAGAAGGATGTTTAAAGTAACAAAGAGAATAGTGAAACATATATGATATTATAGTAGCATTTATCGTTAACACGACAATGGAACTTTTTCAAAATCCACATACAAAACTTTATATATTTTATAGGCCAAATAAGTAATTTTTTATTTCAACTATGTCGTAATTTGTTAAAATAAGAGTTCTATGAAAGAATACTGAAATTAGTGAATATTAAAATCTGTGAAGCTTTTCAGACTTTCTAGCATACCCTTTATAAGTACATATATAAAATAAAAAGACGAATAAAATAAATATTGTGCGTTGAAAATATTTCTTTCTTTTAATTATCATTTGGGAGGCGGCAGCTCAAATAATTTGCTGGCCATAAGTCAGGGACACATCCAACTTCTGCCTAATAAAATCTCAACCCTCTCTTAGTCATTCAACCACAAGTTAGAAAATTTGTAGCATAAAATGCCACGCAAAATTAAATTTTTTGTCTGCATAAATCCAAAAAACAACAAGTGCACAAGTGGCGTACACAAAAGTTGTGCCATGTTTATAATTAAATTAACTTGCTAATAGTACACAGAGCTCACGCCCCACGGGCCCCCGCCCCCCTAGGGTAAAGGGCAAAGACAAAGTCAGTTGGCTCATAATTGAAACGCCCCAAAACCGAGTGAAAGGGTTAAAAGGTTAGTTAGGCACAGGCACGGGCACGGGCATGGGCACGGGCATGGGCCAACTGATGGGCAGCAAGGAAGGCTGACAGTTGTCCGGCATGTTTGGCAACATTTTGTTGAGGCGTCCACCAACTCACTCATCCAGCTGCTGGCTGGCTTCCACAACAGCAATGACAACAACAGCAACAAGCAAAAAGGGTCACCAATAAAGTAATTAGGCGCTCAGTGTCCGAGAAATTTGTGACATCAAAAGGAGGCAAGTATGGGTCCCTGCTACACCTAACAAAAGACCCGTCTCTGTTGTCTTTTGTATAAACTTTGTAAGCATTTTTGTTGTTGCTGTTGCTAATGTATCTATCGCTTCTGTTGTTGTTGTTGTTGCTGTTTATGTGCTCTGTTGCCTACAAATATGGGATTCAATTATTGTAAATAGGTCGGAAAGTGTGCAAAAATGCCTACAAAATGAACCTGTCGATGTCATTTCTAGATAACTAAATTGCGCTTTAAGTGAGCACTCAGTGAATAAAAAGCACAAGAGAGTATCTTGCCTGATTGACATGGTGACAGGACTATTGGCGTAATTTCCAAATTAGAAGTGTCACTTGAATTGCTAAGATGTTCCATTTTAAGACAGTACGAATAATGCATTTTTATACCTTGTACACGAAGGGTAAAATGGGTATATTAGGGTTGTAACGGGGAGAATGTGGCATATCTGAGTCCAAAAAGTCTATTTTTAATCAGCATGCTGTCTGTCCGTCAGTCCGTCTGTCTGGATGAACACTTGGATTACTGAGACTAAAGACGCTCCTAGTTCCTAGACAACACGATTTTATTATTAATTTTTTTTGATAAATGTTTGGTATGTTAATAGAGTTGTATACTCAATGAGATTATACAATCATTCATTTATTGATCGAACAATTAATATAAAAAGGAAAACCTTTAGCCAAAACCAAAAGGTTATGCGAAGAAATTGTTATCTAATATTTGATAGAGTGTAGGACTACTGATATGTATTTCTTTACATTGCACCTACAATTATTTATATAAAATATAAAAAGGGTAATATTTTTTTCCAATTCAATATATATAATATACGTCCTCAAGGTGCAAAATTTCATCACGATATCTTCTATACTTTGGGAGTAGTCATGGCTGAAACAGACAGCCAGACATTATGGCTTGGACTCGCCTGTTTTTGGTGACAATATTTCTAGCTGCACGGTGTGGTTTATCGTTATTCCTTCTGAGCATTACAGACACCGAAAACAATATAATGTAATATAATACTTTTTACTAAAGCATATAAAAACTATTGGCTCCATGCCACAATCGATGGTCTAGTAGCTATAAAATGTATATACTAGTCTGCTATATATTTCAAGTTATCATTTCAGTTTCATTGTCTTTTGAATTCTCTCCTTTGGCCTCGCTACGATGATCTTTTATCCAAGTTCTTTCATGCGACACCAAAAGTTGTGCCGATCTGCTACAGATAGCTGCAATAGCTGCGTAAAATACAGCAAGAGTGTCAAAAATGTTATGCTTCTGTTTGTGTAAGCAACGAGAGTCACGGAAACAAAAACAATATGCTAAGCAAAAGAACTAACTTGAAATGAAAACAAAAAAGTGTTATCAGCTGAAAAGAGTGGCTAAAAAGCAACAAAAAGTCAAACTGCAAACCCGTATCTCGATGAAGCTTTAAAGTTCTCCCCATTCGTGTTGCTGTTGTTAGTGTCGTCACACTGGCGACACTTTGATGGCCAATTGCAGACAGCCAGAAAGGCAGCAGCCAGGCTGATTGCCGTATAGAGAGCGAGACAGAGTCTTTGTCTAGGTTCGAGGTGTTGCCCAGCTTCATATTGCGCCAATGCTAACATTGACATCGACATCAGCTCCGACATCAGCTCCGACTTCGACGCCAACACCAATGCACACGTCAAATGTGCAGGGCAACTGTCATAAATTCAAATAAATTTTTTTTCTTGTTTTGTTTATGTTGCCTTGTCTGGCGTGGCGCTGATAAAAAATATCGAAATAAGCGCCGCCTCTAGTCCATAGGCGAAAAAAATTGCTTTTTAAAAAATTACATTAAATGTATACGCTTGAGTGGGCAGGCATTTATTTTGTGAGGTCCTTGGCATTTTTCTGTCGACTAAGGACAATGATGTTGTCGTCCGAGTGGCGAGTAACTACAGCCAAAGCCGCATCAAGTGCCAGACAATCAATGGCGAAATGGCAGAAGAAACGGACAAAACAAATTGTGCCCAAAAGTTGAAGTTGTCTTGGCTTTTGAATTCAGCAGGGTGCGCATATAGGAGGGGGCTCTCACAGACATATATCATAAGGATTTACAGCAATATAATAATGAATGTAATTAGCTGAGAGATAAAACAAATGTGTGCCCCATTGTGAGTAACTGTTTGGTGTCCAACATGAATGTGGGCAGAAAAGAAAGCTACATCGAACATAAAACAGAGCACATGGCATGGGAAAAACATATTTATTTTTAATTTTAAATTAAATTATCTTTTAAATTATTCAATAATGAAGTATATCAATTTATAAATTTAGATCTATTGGCCAACTTATTAATTACTTATTTAATACTGTGAAATAAAAACAAACAATCTCTTTAAATTGTTGTTTTACCTTTAAACAGATAAATATGTCGTTTTAAATATGTGCACAAATATATAAGCCACCTCTCTTCTGAATTACTTATATATATATGCCATATTAATTCCCTGTTTTCGGCCTGTGTTCAACTGGGCAATAAAGGTCAATGGGCTTAAGCACAAAAGAATGATAAAAATTTATAACATACTTAATTGGGCAGAGGTTTTTGTTGCCGAAAAGTGAATCCAATAATGAAAAATCAAAGCATTGCCAGGCACTTGAGGTTGTCTCAACTCAATATCGAACATATTTACCGAAACTTGTCACTGATTATTAATTTGCTGCCTTGTCACAAAAAAATTACGCAATTATTTTGCTCCGGCTTCCACTTTTTTTGGGCTCTGCTTTTTGGTATTCGGTGTGGTCGCAACTTCAAAGTAAATGTTGAAATTGTCATCATTTTGGCGCGTCAAATTGAACTTAATTGCATCACGAGGTTCTGATGTCAGGCGCAGCAACAACGTCGACCGCACATTGGCCGTACAATTGTTGAAGGTGCTGTTGCTGTTGCTGCTGCTGCTGTTGAAGGGGACGTGGCTGGTGATGCTATTGCCTGTCATTGAGTGGTATGCGAAGTTGACTAGATTTGGAAGTCTGATGGCGCGCGGTACGTTCATTTGCCGTGCGCATTGTGAGAAGTCAAGTGTTTGGCAGTGGCAACAAAAGCTGTCAACGTAGTAAAAAAAACTCGTTGTTAAAGTGCCGTCTATACGGCGTTACAATAACAATGAAGTCAACAACAATAATAGCAGTAGCAAAATCAACACCAACACCAACACCAACAACAGCAGTAGCAGCAGCAATAGCAACACAACAAACGCCACAATAAGCGTGGCATAATAGCAAAAGCTTTTCATATGAGTCGTGCCCCAAGTATCCGCAAGAGCTGCTCGACAATGATGGCAGCATTTTGGCATTTTGTCAGTGGATTTTGCGCGTTTGATGAGGCGTACCATAAAAATTGGAAATTTATCTTTGATCTTTTTATGTGGATGTAAGTGGGTAGCCTGATGGGGAACAAACAAAAAAACATACACATTTGGTCATGTTATTGACACGCCGCAGTTGTTTCGGCTTAGATTTGAACACAAATATTAATATAGAAATTAAAAATCAAATTAAATATTATTGCACAATAAATGCCTGTTGTGCCTCAAATGGCTTTAATTTGCAAATGAATTCAGGAAAAATAAACGAATTAAAATAATTAATAATATAATTCAAACACATTCAAACATATGAATGATCAGAGATGTACATAAATGGACATATGAGTATTCAAAACGAGTAAGACCTTAAAAGATAATGGAGGAAAGTAACATACTTTTTAATAATTGTTGATTTACTTAAGCAACAACGAAAAATCATCGACTCGCTAGGCCTCAATTAACATCCGCGTATAGTCATTTATTTCTCTGGAGATGCTTCGAAAGATATTGTTTGAGAATGTGTAGAGCTTTCTATCAGAAAAGGGTCAGCAACATGCACAGGCACGGTATTTGCATTACACGTGGTGTCTAACAATCACAATCCACAATGTAAGTCTATAAAGTTGCTCACAGTGCCGGCATCTGACTTCAGGGAATATAGTTTATAATTAAAGGATTTTTTATAAGGCTATGTAAAACATCATGCTATTCATATCAAGAACAGAACATAACCAACTTAATAGAATTCGCCTTGGACATACCGAATTAACACACACACATTTCATGGACCAAACTCTATCTAAACACTGCCCTTTCTGCAATAACGCGCTAATAAACATTGCACATATCCTCACCTCATGCCCCACACTCCTACCAAATAGATTATCTATTTTCCCAAACATTAACCCCACCACTTTAATTGCAAGCCAAAAAGCAAAGTTAGCTGAAGGCCCTAGTAGCCATTGCTAACATAATTCTCTTCTGTTAGTTTTAAGATTTTAATCTTAAGCTAGCATTATATAAATACAAAAATAAAAAGTCATGCTATTCAGGTTTTAAGGATAGAATCGGATGGACCTCACAAGCTTAAGACACTACCCTAATCATGATTTGTTGAGTGACTCTAGCATATAGGAATTCGCCTTGTCAAGTTGATTCTATTGATGTTTAATCTAAAGTTCTTTTTATTCAACAGTACGTTGTAAAAGACGTTCTCTTCTTTTAAAGCTGTTATACTGAATTACAAATAGTTAGACGCGCCTGAATAGGGGTTGACAAGAGCGTTCCTCTTATGCTACTGCCATACATATTATTGATTATTGGCTATATAAGGTGCTATTTCAAACAATTTTTCCATTATAATAATCGGTCAGTTCCTGTACAATATGATAATAAAGATATTCAGTTTTCCATCTTCCTTGGCAGAGAGAATTGCTCCTCAGATATTGACCATTATAGCGGAAAATGTATGCGGTCTAACCATCTAAAAACTCACAGATTATTCATCCACTTCAATGCACATGTGTACATTCTACACGTGAATCCTTGCCTGCTACTGGCTACTGGCTACTGACAACTGTCAACTGTCTGTTTGCCGCCCTACATTTTACTCAGTTTATTGACTCAGGCGTCGACCCGGAACGACAAATTGCACGAAAAGCATGAAATAAGCTGAGAGCATATGTAAAAAAAAGTGAGACTGTGTGGAGCTCGATAAGAGCATTTTCTGTCTTATTAATATGTGAACACATATCTGTACATGTACAGTAAAGCAAACCTAAGTTGAATGACATTATATTGCCCCACCCTCGAAGACTCTTCGCTACATATTTACGCCGCCCAAAGATTTATTAGTTCGGCGTTAATCCCCAGCGGCCTAATACATCATTTCAATTTGTTGCAAGTTCTGTTTATTTGTTATAGTTTTGGAAAGCAACTTCGGGGGAAGTTCGTGGGGTTGGAGCCAAGTTGAAGACATTGCCAGCTATTTGAAACAACTACGAGTGTTTCACTCAGTTACTTCCATAACTTGCAAATTGTCAACTTATTGTCGGACGGATTTGCGAAAAAAACCTAAACTCAATGACAAAAGCCCCTGAAGTAAGTAGCTGGGAAAGTTTTGTGCGACAGTTGTTCAAATAAGTGGCTTATTAGGGTGAGTAGTCGAGTGGTAGTGGAAGCGTTCGGGGACGGGCGTGACCGGTGCTTACAGTTGAGGTTCCATTGACTGCTTTATTTATGAAATCACGCTCATGTGGCAGGCATGTACGTTCCTATAATTTAATTAGCTTAAAAGTGTGCAAGGACCATGTCAGTGACTTATTTGAGCAGCATCCCAGACTTTCAGATCTGACGGAACAATTTTCTTCTGCTTTTGTTGAGTACCAAATAAGAAATAACATAATACAATTGATTATGTTATTGACAAAGGAACAATGTCTATAAAAACTGTTTTCTCTAAGACTGTGATAAAATGTGCAAGTATTTTGAATATTATACAAGTATGCTGATGTTTATATTTAGATAATTATACATAAATACATATACTATATACTCGTATTTAATTAAAAAACAAATTAGGAATCTTGGATATTCTCCACGCCCATGTCTTATCAAATTAACAATTTAACAGATAAAATAGGATTGTGTTTAAAATTCGATAATAAAATATTTAAAATTAAGGAAACTTTCGCATTCGATTCAATGCAAAGGGTTTTCAACATTTATAAAATGGCTAAGCACATGAGCCTTCTATTGAAACAAATTGTTTTCTATGTTGCCTGTCGATACATAAAACTGATCCTTATACAACTTAGCTTCTCTATTCCTTAATGGAACATCTTGAAATCATCAGGAACGCAATAAGTGGTTCCAAAAGCAATTTATACGTTTTGTCTCCCGTGGATTAAACTGGGATTTCATCATATGCTTCTGCAGGCTTTTGCATCTTAATCTTCTCTATTACGATGGTTTCATGTAACCATCGCCAGGGAAATCTCCGACCACCAGATTTGTTTTCTTTTTCTTCTCTTTGCTTAATTTATAGAATTTTTTTCCTGCTTCGTACAATTTCTTTCTCAAAACTTTTTATGTTTTTAGTTTTATAGATCTAACAACGACTCTGACCACCTTTTTTAGGACACATTACAAACAATTCGTAATTATGTACTAGTTAGCTAAAATTGTTGTTTATGTGCTACTTACTTGTATTATTTGGTTTTGCTGTTTTCTCTCGGTGTTTCCAATTTATTACAGTATTCAAAGGTACATCCTTTGATGCCGCTCAATAGCTCATGTAATTAATTGCCTCTTGCTGTCTGATTGTTGTTATGTTTTTGTACTTCTGTTCTTCATGCGCGCAATTTCCTTTAATCAACTCAATTAGTAGAAATGTTATAACGATTGCTAAACCGACAGTAAATACAAAAGAACAAACCACAAAACGCACAACTGACTTTGACAGCGTCATTTACATTATACGAGTATACTCGCACACACACACATCCACACACACACACACACACACACACACACAGACAAAGCCACAGATACAAACATTAATATGTACCTACAGAAAAAGTATTTGCATATTGTTTTGCTGTATGGTGTTGCCTTCACATGAAAGATAATC
Organism: Scaptodrosophila lebanonensis; assembly: GCF_003285725.1. NCBI lineage: Eukaryota > Metazoa > Arthropoda > Insecta > Diptera > Drosophilidae > Scaptodrosophila > Scaptodrosophila lebanonensis. The sequence goes on from NW_022060529.1 coordinate 2,000,354, forward strand.
ATACGTGCCGTCCTTGTATTTTCCATGTTCCGAGTTCGTGCTCGTGACCGTGCATGTTGTTCGATTCGCATCTTCTTTTGCTTCTGCTACTGGTTTTGTCTTTGGCATTGCCATTGTTTGTGCTTTCTTTTGCTTTTTGCTTATCCGCTTGCGACTTTATTTGCATCTGTTTGCTTGTTTTCGCTTTTAATTTCCTATATGGTACTGTTTATGATTGCTTTATACCTAAAACTACCCACAAGCTCAAGCGAAAAGCCACTAGGGGCTACATTTATACATACAAACATACATACTCGTACATACATACATGTATAAATATATACAGACAGATACAGAGGAGGCACATTGGTGGCACTTTCGATCTCTGTCTGTGGCATTTGGATGATTAATGTGTTTACACAGGCCACGAGCTCTGCGGTTTAAGCTGATTTGAAAGGGTTAAAAGGCGTAAACACAAACATGCACATCCCCTTACACCTTCCCCCCCTTCGTCCTGTACAGAATCGTATATGTATGAGTAATTTTATTTATTTATTTTTCTTTTGTCCTGAGCTTGAAATTGACTCCACACAGGACAAATGAAAAAGGCCAAAAAAAAACACACATGTGTATATACTATATAACATGTAAAAAATTTATGATTTTTTTTTTTTTTGTTTATTTGGTTTCTGGTTTACATTTTGATTTGCAGTGCTTTATTGCCGCTTTAATGTGTGTAAACAATTTAATTGGAACGACGCCTAAGACGCAATGCCGAAGGGTCATGTGTGGGTGGCACGCAAGTATATTTTATTTGTTAATGTAAGGGGTCATGAATTGTATGAAGATAAAAATCATTTAATTTTAGTAATAAATGCATTCATCATGAATATTTAGGACAAAGGAACTATATAATTAGTTTAATTTCCAACCAAATAATAAATAAATCTTCATTAAAAATCCTGCGACTATAATCATTTATTATAAAAAAAATAGACTAATGATTATTTTTAATTTTGTATTGATCGCTCAGAACTTTACCGATAATAAATTTTTTTTCGGCAAAAGAATGAAACTCATAAAGTAATAAATATTCAGTTTTTTTTTTGCTTACAAATAGAATCTGAAATTTTGTATTTTTCTTAGGAAAGAAGTGACAAATTTATTTGTATTCTTTGTCAGTGAGCTAAGACGAACCTATATAATACTAACACTGACTAAGAACGTATATATAAATTAATTAATAGTTGGTAATTACTTAAGGGTATTTGTGTAAGCAGTTATACCAAATTCCCATAAAGGTTCCTCCATTGTTTGTTTATGTTCACAAATATAATCTAATATAATAAAATTTTTTTTGTTTTCGAAACGCTCAAAGTAAAGATGTTATTATCTAATTTAATAGGAAGAGTTGTGTTGTTTCAACGTGTTTTTTTATTTTTTATTTATTATTATGCTGCGGAATCGGAGTCGAATTGAGATTTCTCTTTCAGAATTTTTACTCTGCAAGTAATTTTTGAAATCATGCTTTATGCCGACGATGTCTGTGATATTAAATTATTCTTCGGCTTGTATTAAATCGGACAAAATTGCCTACATTCGAGAATATGTTGGCACACACATTTCGTTGCCTACATTTAAGCGCAGATTAATTTCGGCGGCGCAACATAATTGCCTTTATTTTCGAGTAGTATAGTGTGTGTGCCGCATAATCTCGTGAGCGCCGTGTTAAGTGTGTGGAATGAGAATTTACTGTTGCAACAGCTAAGTGAAGGACACGGTGGCAAAAAGTAATGCAAATATATATGTACAAGTATATATGAACATGCAAGTTTATATGTATTTATGTTTGTGTCTGTGTGCCACTTGGCCAAGCAGCAACTGGCTGCAAGCCAGAGCATTTAAATTATTTAAGCAGCATTGCTGGCCAGGGCCGTCGTCATGTGAGCCACATATGTATGTATGGATGTGTCGGATGTATGTACGTGTATATACAAATGTGCTTACTAGTTGTCAAGGGATCAAGGATGCCACCGTTGCTGCCGCTAGGCAGGTGCCAATATTAAATAGTTTAAATGAGCGTCACGGCATGCATGTGAGCTTGTGTCTATACGGGATACTGACTTTATGACCATGATAAGCAACCTGGCTCGTTGGCAGACCCTTTTGATTTGGTTTAGGATTTAGGCTGTTGCTGTTTGAGCAGTTGTTGTTGTTGCTGTTGCTGTTATTGTCGCTCCCCGCGTTCTGCTGCCGTCGTGTTTGCCTTTTGGCTCGTTAGTTATGCACAGGCTAGAGGACCTTTGTGGCCAACTGCTTTGGGACGGGCTTAAGGTTTATTTAAAAGGCCAGTGCCGCATGTTTGGGGTTTTGTATCTCAGTATACATGTATGTGTGAGTGAGCGTTTGCTGGTTTTAATATGACACCTTTGCCGATGGTAATTTATCACCTTAAACATATGTGTGTTGTTTTTTGTGCCATGCCTCTTTATAACCATTGAGGGATTTAGCCATGTTACTTTAATGTGGGACTGGCCAACGCCAACGCGAACGCCAACACACAAACAAACACCGTGTGCATGTCTAAAGTTGGCTTATAGATAATTAGATGAAAAAGATTTATGACTGTGTTGGCCCAAATAAAGCGAAATTAAATGCAAATAAGCTTGCCGCCTAATTAAATCACAACATTAAACGCGTCAGCTTACGTAACAAATCAAAAACAACTATGGGTAAAAGGAAAAGTCCTTGAAGTACCCAACTCAATTGCTAAGCTGCTCATCTGCTTGGCATCCTGCCATCCTGCCATACACGCCATAGAGCGTGCAAACTTGTCAAAATTATGAAATGTGCCATCAATCTCATGCAAGTAAACAGTGAGTGGAACATAACAGCTCAGAGAGCCCCCCTGTTAATTAAGTTTATCCAACTAAACGTCAACATTTTACCTTTGTCAACTGAAAAACTGGCATGTTAAAATTGTTGTGCTTAAGCCTTTTTAAACATTGCGGCTTCAAAAACCCTGTACGCTCTGTGATGAGCAACGGTCTGCCGGTTATTTTGGGGTTAAGCCTTAGTAGACCCACGCACATATGTTGTGACTTAAGGCATGGCATCAGAGGGAGCTTGTGTAATAATTGGCAAAGATTTTACACTAATCCGGTGCTATGTAAGCGCCGGATCGCTTAAAATCGTTATTAACTGAATCAGCATTACGAACAACCTGCATATACTACTACACTTTTTCGCAATTAAATGTATGGTCGAGGATTTTGGAACAGTCTGTAATTTACGAATCTTAGCTTTTTGGTTGGCATAATCTCCAATGAAATGAACTTTATTTAGTATTTATTTTAAAAATTCTTTGAAAACTTATTTAAACTTATTCGTGTTAAAAGATAGTGAAATTCCACATTTTGAGCACTGTTCTTGAGAGAATCCGGTGCTCTTGGGGTATTTGCATTTTATTCTATTTTTGGTACAAATAACGCCCCTTTGTTTTTTATTATTAATTCGTTTTGTTGATTAGTTCCTCGTTTTTCCATTTTTGCAATAGTTTCGATTTTGGTAAGCATTTTTGCTACATTAACGAGAAAGTGTCTAAAAATGTGTAAGCTGCTGGAATTATTTGCATGTAACAAAATAGTGCAGAGATGAGCTCATTAAAAGCTTGTTGTCAGAGTATGGTTTGAACAAGAAAACGAAAGACATACTTATGGTTTGAAATGATCAGCAAATTACTTGTATAAAATAAGTAAGGTATAAAACGATATAATTTATCTTTGCTATATTTATTTTTCTTGCACACAATTTAATTTATTTGTATGAAATGAATAATCCTGATCTCCAATTTAAAAGAAGCACTAATAAAGTATTGCATGTACTTTCGACATTTTACTGTTTAACTTATTTTACTTAAGATTTGATTGCATTTTTCATTCTATTTACTCAGCACTTGAAAGTAAGTGCAAACATTTTCATGGATTTATTTGAAGCATTGGGGCGAGAGCTAGTTGATACATTTAACTATCATTGGTTGGATAAAAAGCAAATCTCCACAAAATCAATGCAAATTTTTATAGCACTCATGAGTGCTATTTGCAAATGTGCTCTATTTTGTTGCATCACTGTTAAACCATTTTAGTATATGTACGAAATTCTTGCTTCCAGTATTATTCTGCTCTCTCCATCTCGTCCTGTCTCTTTACCACTCTGAACAGAAAATTATAAACAAATTTGTTACTACTTTTCAGCCACATTTGGTAACTGACTGTGGAGGTGGGTTTGCCTTCATTTGGTATGCGTGGCATGTAGGCCGCTTTGCCAGCGGTTGCTTGGCTAAATTCACCCGCCATCCTCATCATTATCATCACCACCACCACCACCATCATCATCATCTCCACCTCCATCAGCGATGACAACAACGTCATGTCAGATCAAAGGAACTTTGACAAAATCAAACTCAAACCATTTACCACGTGTGCGTTAATGAGCCATAAAAGCATTCTACTTGTACGCCCAAGGCGACAGCTTGCGGGCTTCTGTCGCATTCATTTGGTTGCTAAGGTGATAATACTTTTAAAATGATGAGACTCTTGGCATCTCCATCTTTGACAAGTAGATTTCATGCAAAGGAGTATTCGAAGTTGCACAACTTTCATAGCGAAATATTGCGGGAATAGAAATCTCTTACTTGACTAAACTGACCTCTTTATAGGTTCTTCGTCTCAGTCATAAGTTTGCATCAAAAATTCAATTTCCTTGATACACACTACATTTATCGTGCCTCTGTTCCTTTTTTGTTCTGCCTGTTATCCAACTTTATTTTACAAAAACTTTTGTTATCGACTGTCGCGACTCAAAAATAACAAAAAATATAAAACATTATGTTAATACAACATTCAACTCCCGAAGCGAAGAATATGCCAAGTAGTACTTCTGCTCTGTTCGTTTTGTATCTTGCTTTCTTTTGGCATTGTTCGCGACTTGGCGGCGTCAATGCGACAATAAATCAAAGTTTTTAATATTAATTTCAAATTCAAATCATCAGTCCTGATGCGACTTTAAAGCGCGACTTTGCGGTCGTTTCAATTCAAATGATATACAACAAATTTTCAGGCTGTCCACTATAAAGTATTTGGTTGGCGAACCCTAAAATAACCCCAGCCACTGATTTAATATTAACTTCATTTGCCAGCCAGCCGCAAAGCAGAAAAGTTAAACTTCTACCCGCAGTACAAAAAATGAAATAAAATGGCAGTTATATAAAAAAAGGAACCAAGGAACCAACTTGTTTGCTCAACAGCACAGCAGCATAAAAAAAATTTTATTAGCCGCAGTGGCAAAGTTTTCAGGCAGCGGGAGGAGCAGCAGCAGCAACAGCAGCGATGGGAGGAAAAAAAGAAAAATACTTATAAGAAAATCAATCCCTACGGCCAAGTCAAGAATTCTGAGTATTTTATTTATCAACTCACGCAACGCGCCAACCGAAAAAAAGAGCAACAAAAAAATATGAAGAAAAAAATTGCAACCTGAACAATTTCAGAGTTTCAATTCAACTTATGAAACAGCTCGCGGCGATATCGATTTCACGCTTGACGCTAAGAAAATTAACTTTGGCAAGAACTCCAAAAACCAACAGCCGGCAGCGGCGAGCAAAGAGAACGTTGCAGATACTTCGATGCGTACGAGGGAGCGGAGCGGAGGGGAGCGGAGCAGAGCAGAGAAGATGACGACAGTGGCACACAAAACAATTCTTAAGCCGGGCACGTACTGAAGGTCCAAATATTGTAAGTGATTTGGTGAAGTTGGTAAAAAAAGTTTGCTTGGCTTGCGAATCATGTGCGTGTGTGTGCGTCTCTCCGTGAGTGTGTGTGTGTGTGTGTGATAAAGGTGTACAACGTGCTTGTAATGCACGAGACAGTGCGCCTAATTTGCCACAGTTACTTTTGCCCACTCTGTCCCCCATCCCCTCTCCCCCCCACACCGTCCTCCAGGATCAAACACCCCTTCTTTTTCTTCATACTCGTATGTTAGCGTGCGTACCATTTTCACTTTGAACTCAAATGCAAAAGTCGGTTTGGTCATTAGCCAAGCAATTTTCAAATGTCATTTGCCAACCCACCACGCCCATTCCATTACAAGCACCCATCGTCCACCAAACCCCCACCCCCTCCAACCCCTCCAACCAGTCCACTGTTAGGCGCTCGTTCAATGCAATTAGTGCGCAGAGTTCGCGCAAATAACTTTTTGACTTTGGCGCATAAAATTCAATGAAAATACCATTATTCGGAGCAATGCAATGCGGCTACGTCGAAATGTATACAAAAACAACAAAGAGCGAGGACGAAAAAACCGCAACGATTTGTAGTTGGGCTCGAGTGTAAATTGTAATTGGTGTAATGTGCGCAGATAATGTTTATTGTGTGTGTGTGTGTGTGTGTTGTGCACCATCCATGGCCATGAGGGGGACATGCACTCAATGCAGTCGAATAGAGTTGCCTGATTTTAATAGCAATAAGAGCGATATGCGAGCCTTCGTTGGTCAGCTAATGAGCTGCATATGACTGTTGTTGTTGCAATGGAAATGCTGCTGCTAAAGTGTTGACATTGTTGCCCAAATTTTTTTTCCATTTACTTTATACAGCAATATCGGAACGAATTTTGTTCTGCTTTTATGCAAATTTGTAGGCAATGTTGAACCTTTTGTTCATTCATGTGCTGCTGTAAGGAATTTACTAAAAAGCTCTTTTCAATTAGAAGCATAGTTCATTAAACTCAAATATTAATGCGAGCCGTTATTAGCTTTTAGTCTCACACTATTAACTTTCTTAAAGAAACGGAAAACTCTTATAATCAATATATACAAACGTGATGAAAAATAAAGTTTATTTGGATTCCACACAACATCGCAATAAAGTCAGTAATCATTAATAACAAATCGTACCTTCATTAAGGAACTTAGAAAAGCCAATATTATATTTTGTAATACTCCTCTTAAAAGTTAGGTTAATACACAATGCTACACATTGAAAATTAAATGATTTTTGTTAATAATAAGCTAATAAGCTAATTTTCATATGATTCGCTGACAATTGACAATAAAGGAACAAAATTATTTCACTTGAGCTTTCATCTCTCTAGATATTACCGAACATAGTTTATAGAGTGCATATTTTTCTTCTCATACCATACAATATTACCAAACATAGTTTATAGAGTGCATATTTTTCTTCTTCGAATTCTCAGGCTATAGGATTTTCACAAATACTCGAATGCAATTATTTAATAAACAAAAAAAGTAATCTTTGAAAAAAATATTGTTGGCAATGTTTTAATCCGATATTCTTAACTAATTTCACAATAATTCTGCATTTTTAAAATTAATATTAATAATGAATCAAACAAATGTTTGAAAACGGTTATGGCAAAAGAACAAAACAAAAACAAATCAGACATCAACAATACCGATAGCGATTCCATATTCTACCTATTCTAGTATGAATTGATAGTTGAGAGGCTCTTTCAAATTGTTGCCAACTACATTTGCACTTTGTTCTCGCATTAGCCGGTGGCTGCTTTAGATACGTATGTACATACTACGAGTATAGCAGAATGTATTAGATTTCCTGATTCAAGCCAAAAAACCACAGTCGCTATCCAATGCAAAATCTCACATAATTGGCGAGCGAACTGCAATTGGGGCGCACAATGTCTGGCCATTGCTGTGAAGCCAACAAATTAAGATGTCGGCGATAGACAAATTACGAATACGCAACGTGGTGTTCATATAAATTGGAAAGCATTTAACGTTGTTTAGATTGCAGAGAGTTTGATTTGATTGTCTGTATGCAGTGTAGATTGTTAAGAGCAATACTCGTATATTTATTATAATTTGTTGGAATAGCAACTCCTTTTAGCATCTGCCTTGGACGGGATTGCAGCTCGTCAATGAACAGCGACAAGTTCAGACTTAATTGTCTTAATTAGCTTTGTCTGCACTAAATTACTATAATTAACTGGTGCACATGATTAGTTTATTTATGGGTGCAGCTACAACTACTGTTGTTGTTGTCCATAGCAATACCAATTTACCAACACCTGCAGTGTATTCTATATGGCACATGTACCATCGCATTGCAGCCAGACGACACTAGTGTTAATTGCATTAGTTTGGCGTTGCTATAGAGTCATTAAAATCAAATCGATAAGTTACGTGTCGTGTGTAGGTGTCGACAAAAACTAAATTAAATACTTTGTTGAACATCTTTTGCGACAAAGTTCAAAGTGCTCAGCGTTTTAATTAAGCGAGTAAAGTTATTTATGTGCAATTGTTGTCATCAGCAGACCAGACCTATTGAGTTTTATAAAGAAAAAATAGATACGTATATATGTAGGTATCTATTTTATGTCCGCAGGAATAAAGAGCACAATAAGTATTTTTGTATATATATTTTTTACGAACATATTCTGTGCAAAAGTTTTTAATAAATAAGTAGCAGGATAGTGAAGCGCAGCCACATGTAGCGTTAAACTATTTTTTGCTTCTTGTTTTTCAAAATAGAAACAGCAGAAGCACAATGCTATACATACGTACAAGTATGTGTGTATGCATGTATCTACTTGTATGTATATGTATGCAAAGCAAAAGGGTTACCAGCTGGATGCAAGTCATCAGCAGTCATCAGCAGCGGCCATGCACACTGCATGTGGTCGATGCTTGCGCTCATTAATTCTGCTAGCGTTCCCATTTACTCGGGGACTGCAAGTAAATGCCAGAAGTCACATAAATCACACAAAACTCTGGCAATAATTTAAAGCGCGTGGCAAAAAGCACGAAACCGCATCGAATGGCGAATGGGGGCAGAGGAAAAATGAAGTGAAACACGTTCGAGCAACTTCGAACAGCATCTTTATTCAGTATTTTATGCGATTTGCTGCACGAATGCAATCCAAAACCATTTCTGGAAGCACATTTATCTTCACCTGGCCGTTAGTATTTGAAATATCTGTGCAATAGAAGAACGTGTAGAGATAAGTGATAAACAAAATAGGCAACAAGGCATGGCAACAGCATTCTCCACGCTTTGACAATTTCAACACATAAAAAAAAGGAAAAACAATATGTACTATTTATAATCCCAAAATAAATTGATGTGAAAGAATGATATAAAATGGTGATATGAAAAGGCATTTTTAGTTTAGCAGTGCAATTCAAAAATCTAAAAAAATTTGAAAATGAAGAAATTTGATAAATATTTAACCATTTTCCAATTGTTCCGTAATCTTGAAAATATGAAGAGTATAAATTTCTTGGAAAAGATTATTTGGAATGTATGTTGTTAAGCTTTTGAATTTTTTTTTCATCTATTTGATGAGTTTTTTGATATCTTAAAATATATAATATTCTATATATATATATATAGAATACACAAAAATTTTTGAAACTCCATCTTACTTATCTAAAATACTCACTTTTTCAACCCACAAGGAGCATAAAAAGAACTTCGCATAGACAGTGTTCTATGATGTTTTAAGTCATTCTTGCTAATACAAATGTTCTCCGGTGTGTATCTCCAATTGCTAGTGTTAGGCGACTTCGTTTTCCATTGAATTACTCATAGTGTGCTTTTTCCCCATCCTGTGTAGGTTGGCGGCCCTCCGAGTTGTACTTAGGTTGTGATTTTTGGTGACAGTCTAGGCATCCTAATGTCCTCGTTCATCGCATCCAGTCTTCAGTCTTCAGCTTACATTGGTTAATTAATTTTTTGGATTTTCTGCTGTTGGTCTGCTTTAATGACTGTTTGAATGGCGCTTATTAGATGCTCATCATAGAAAAAAGATTATGGAATAAAGGCAAGTTAAAAGGAAAATTAAAATAAATTGTACTGTATAGGTTTGGTCGAAATAATAAAAGTTATAATCAAGTTGGCAAATTTTTTTCTCTCTGCAGAATTTGTGCAAGTCCTTGCAATGCACTCAGGTAACCTGTCAGTGGCAAGTCATTTGTTGAGCGCCTGTGCACGAGCCACAACGACAACAACAACTGTGATTGAGCAACTTTATCATACAAGAAAGTCATTTGCCAAGCTGACACCTAAAACTGATTAAAATATCAGCGCCACATGCCATAACATATACAGCATATGTGCGTGTTTGTGTGCATGCGCAGTCATTTTGTTTTGTTTTAATTGCTAAACATTGTCAACACAGATTTGCATATTTCGTGGTCGGCACAATGCACAATCACCCACACACACACACACACACACGCACACACACACACACACACATAAATGTACACTCATACACACACGAAGAGCAGACATCCGCTGACAGCGTTATTAGTTGGTCCGGCCAACGTAACGAAAATTGTTGTTTTTTCTTTTGCATAAAATATTCATGGTGGCCGAATATTTTTTATCAAAACATAATAAACAAATTTGCATGTTGCGCTGCAGTCGTTACTTCTTGTTTTTATAATTTTTACACTGGTCTGCGTCTCATTGTCAACTGCTCAACTTATTTGATTAAATGCATATGCTTATTATTGTTTTGTGAGTTATGTGGATGGACCTTTAGCCTTTTGGATGAAATTTAAAATTACGTTCCACGCTCGACTCCACAAGAATATATTTGATATATAAATATTCATATGTTTGCGTTTTTGAAATTATTCGCAATTTACTTTACTTACTTTTTAGTGCTATTATTTGCAAGTGTTTTAAATATTTTGCCAAAGGCAGCAGATTTTTTTAAAATTAAAAATAAAGTCGAAGCTGGCTTTGGTGAAAGTACTTTAGCTGGTTACCCCAATTATAATTTATTTAAAATAAAGCGTTTGCTTAGAGTATCGAACATTAAATACTCTTTTGAAATACTCGCTCGACTTTTCTTGTTATACCCTGTACCCAAAGGGTACTCTCAACACAACTTGGATTTATCGGTTTTACATGTAAGATAGTATTTTATTTTTATTTATGCCCTAATATATATTCCTATTGGTTTGGTGTAAACTGATTTATTATTTTCATATTAAAAAAAAAATAATATAGAAAAATGGAAGGAAAATAAAACCACGGGACTATTTTAAATATTGCCACAAAATTTGATCGGTTGAGCGGTTTCGGAGTCTACATGCATACTTCCATTTTTATATGAGTATATATAGATTATATTATAGATATAGATATAGTGTATATATAGATTTAATATTTTATAAAACGTTCATTTATTTTGAAAATTAATTTTATCAAATACAGAATTTTGAATTCTTCGGTTTGCCAACCTTTAACGTCCACGAAGTTTTGTTGCAGTTCGTGTTATTATATTGTTTCATTTGCTCACACAAATCGGCATGGTCTGTTTAATACTTATTATATTTTGAAAGGGTAAAAACAGCACACAAATGCTGATCCTTCCCATGCTGATGTAGTCCCAAGCGCAATAATCATACGCCATGTTGTCCCTTGTACCATCAGCTGCTTATGTGAGCTTTTCAATTTGTTTTGTTTTCCAGCACACTCACTCACGCACACATACACACATACACACATACACACATACACATATGCACATATTCATATATACGCATGCTCAGACATAAAAATAGCAAGTTTTGCCAGAGCTGCCATGGCCATTTGAGCTAAATTTTATATATTTTCGCATTGTAACGGTTATCACAACAAGCTACGAAGCAACCTAAAAGCGGGCAAATAAGCTGGAGCGAGAGTCAGCGAGCGGTCCCCCTTTTACTTTCATCATCAACAGCAAGACGCGTGCTGTTGGCTCTTGGTCGTTGGTTGTTGGCTCTTGGATGTTGCCTGCTGACTATTACAGTTGGCCTTAATAACAACACTTGTCGTAATATCCATTTTATGTTTGGGGTGGGGTTGCTGGGAAATCGTTTTTATGACACGCACCCGACGTTGTCGCCGGTCTTGGTCGTGTATGTGTGTGTGTGTGTGTGTGTGTGTGAGATAAAGAATTGATTTTATAGCGTCAAACATGCGATTATGAGAGCAAAGACACACTCAGGCATGTTGGCATATCAAGCCAAAGGGTGCCACCTAGTCCAGTGCGGGTGTCAGAGCAATAAAAACTTTGCACAGCTTTTTGGCTTTGTTCAACTAGCAACAATGCTGTACAAAAAAAAAGAAAAGAAAAGAAAAGTCTCATATACTCGTATATATTTAATATCCAACGAAAAAACAGCAAACACTTTGCGCAGTTTTGTCATTGCTACGAGCTTGTGCAGCAATAAAATAATATTTATGACAAGTGGCAGGGTCTTTGGCTTGAGGCTTTGGGCCTGGGCCTGGGCCTTGAATTGGTGCTCACTTTTCATAAATCAACTAAATAGCGTGCACAGCGGGTGTCGCTCGTCGTAGGCGCTGTGACTAATTACCCCTGCCCCTCTCATATCGCCATAAAGCAATTAAAAGTTACGCAGAAATAAATGTAGAAATTAGAAGTCGACGCTGGGTTAATGTGCTTAGAGAAGGCAGAAAATTATTCAACTGGAAGGTGGTACAAAGAGCAGACATCTTTTTTCTTTAGATTCCCTATAATTTTCTTATGCATTTTAAAGTTTAATAAATTACAATTACAAATGTACACAGCTTTGAGAATGTTTCTTTGCCTTTTTAGTTTACATAAATACATGTAGTATTTGTTCGTATGGCACCTGAATTTTAAAGTACACCGAATTCTGTCTTTTTTACACGATTTTGATATAAGACGGTTTGAAAATTAAAAATTGCATATATATTTCTTTAGAGATAAGGAACCAATCACTTATTTTTGCATATGATCAATGTTTTTTTCGCGGTTGTTTCTGGAACAAATCTACCGTGTAAAAACAGAATTAGGTGTAGTCCAGCCTGTATCAAAAGTTGCAATATATCGGTGTGCACGTTGTTAATGCGCAAATATATTGTTTTCAATACATAATCAAACAATTGGTTAGGATTTCAAACTCATTCTTATTTTATTTTCCAAAATACAGGTCATTAATACGTTTTCGTTGCTTATGTACTAGATATTTTCTTCATCGGGGGCTTTTGCTGATCATTTTCAATTTCTTATATTGGGAATTATATGGGCTAAAGGAAGGGTACATGTACAATTAAACCATAATTTCTATCCTATTTATCTAATGGGGGATCAAACTTCACATAAACTATCCCCAACAAAGTTCTAAAAAATCGCAAGTGTAACACTATTTTTGCTACATTTATTTATCCAAGTATATAATCCAATACAGATTTAACACTTTCATGGCCAAATTGGTTAAATAAAAATATTGTTTCTAAAACAGATCGTTTCTGAGGCATTTATATGTACTTTAGTTGTCCATTCGCGCTGGTTTTAAAAAACTCTTTCTGTGCATTATTGAAAATAGTTATAATTTAAACAAGAAAGGAATGCTAAAGTCGAGCATTCTCAACTCTTAAATACCCTGTACCACCCCACAAAAAAGTAATTAAATTAATTAATTAATTAAATTTAATTAATTAACTAAATTAATTTAATTAATTAACTAAATTAAATATAAAATATTCCATGCATGCATACATACATTTACATTTACATCAGAATCGTGCCTTATGCGTGTTTGTGTACTTGTACATATGTATGTATGTGTGCATTGGGCCTGGTTATATGGCTATAACATTCTTTCCGATCATTCTATCATAATGAGACTTGGTATACGGTTATATAATAACGGTCTCAGGAGAATCTGTATACCAAGTTTGGTTATTCTAGCTCTTATACTTTCGGAGATCCTTGCGTTCATACAGACAGACAGACGGACAGACGGACAGACAGACGGACAGACGGACAGACGGACATGGCTATATCGACTCGGCTTGTCATGCTGATCAAGAATATATATACTTTGTGGGGTCTACCAAGCCTCCTTCTGTGTGTTCCATGTGCACTCGCACAAAACTAATATACCCTTGTACCCTTTTGGGTACAGGGTATAAAAAAAATCGACACAAAGCATACTGGTCGACATAGGTATAAACACCATATCCCTATCCATATTAAATGAATCAGTGCTTCTAAGCCCGATATTAATTTAAATAAGAGATAGGGAATAAGTATATTTCAAACATCTATAAATACAAATTGAAATTAGGCGTTGATCCAACTTCGTATCAAATCGATGCCCTTTTGTTTAGCAGCTTTTGTTGCTGGCCAATCTTTTTCGCTTCTAACGCGCATCTCGTGACAGTGACCGATTCCTGTAATCAGGCATGAAACAATGCAGGGAATTGTGTGATGGGGAGAGATAAAAAGTAACGCTCACCTGGTATAATAGTAGCACGCTCATCGTGTATGCCAGTTAGTCGCCATGGATCTAGATCTGAAAATGTATAGTAGGCATTTTGAATTCCTGGCTGATAGCCACCAAACTTGACATTCATCTCATCAATTTTCGAGTTAACATAGTCTATTGTGTATTTGGGACCAAACTCCTTCCTACATCTGTCAACTTGTTTTGTGAAGGGCGATTTGTTGCCAAAAGGCTGATGCATTGACGAAGTAGTCTGAAAGTTGCCAAATCCATTGCACTGCTGATATAACCATTGACGTCCTGCAGTGGATAATTAAATCAATTGCTCATACTTGTAAGTGTTTATAATACACAGAATATGCTGGACTTACCGAAAGATTCGTGATTTATTTTTGTACCATTGTATGATCCCATTTCAGGGATTTTTCCGAGTTCTTTGGTTAGGTATGTAGCCATTCCAACAAGATCATTATTATCAAACGACACCAATGTCTTACAAAATTTATCCAGATAAGTGCGGCTGAAAGCAATGAGAGTGTTTCAATTAGTTTGGCGCCATTACTTTAGTAGTTTATGCCTCTTACTTTCGATGTTGTATGTTGACGGCTGTTACCATATCAATTTCTTCGAGGCCTTTAGTTATATTTTTGGCTTTCAAATCACGCAAAATGTGGTTATCCTTCAATTTCTTCAACTTGAGGTAGGTGAGGGTTGTGTTTTCTATGCGATCATAGCAGGGGTCACCTCCAACAATACGAAGTGCCTTGCCAATGCTAACATTACCATCTAAAAGGTATAGTTTCTATTCTGCACGGAATATACTAATAGTATGTCCAATGTAATCACCTGAATAGTCCAATCTATACCAAACCGGTGCGCCAGCCGCCCAAATGCCGGCAGCTAGGTCGGGGTACTCCCTTTTGAAATAGATGGACATGGTTCCGGCATAGGAGCAGCCAAAAAGTACAACTTTCGCGTTTTGCATGCCTGGTATTGTTTTCCGTTTGTGTCGAATGAAGTGTGCCAAGTCCGCCAGCGCCTGTTTAATATCTAAATACTTTAGATTCTCCACAGACCAATTGCTGTGAAAAATGTAGTTAGATTTAATGATGGGACACAGGTTTTCACTGAACTTACGGTCTTGGCTGACTTTTCCCGTAATAACGATGCTCGGTGCAAGCAGAATAGGCATTAAACTCCTTGACGAGCTCATAGTACAGTCCTATCAATACGTCCTTATACGTAACTTCCCATTCACCACCAACATTAATAAATAATGGCCCTCCCGGCTTATAGTAACGATCGCTGGCCAGGTACCGCTGCAAACAAGCAGAAAATGATTAAACAAATTTAATAATAGAGGGTCCATTAATACCATTTTCCAAGTGCGTGTGTCGCTTTTATTGAAATGATCCAATTTCTGTCGAATCCATAGTGGTTTTTCTTTAAAGGTCGCATCCAGTGGTACATTTTGGACTAATTGTATAATGCCAAAAATCAAATATAACTGAATCTGCATGTTGACAGTTATACGTTCACTGTTGAAAGTCTATTTGAAGTGAGAAACAGGCTATGAGGTGCTACGTTTAAATACAATGAACGGCCGTATCCAAACGACTTAAAGAGCGTAAACTTCTTGTAGTCGTAATATCAGAAGTCGTGACATTTTATGCTGTTTCAAACCAATTACGAATGGCGAATTATGCAAGTTGGACTTAAAGGTTAAGTACCAGCTTTGAACTCTACGAGCTTAAAATAAAACGGAGAGAAAAAGCTTT
Organism: Scaptodrosophila lebanonensis; assembly: GCF_003285725.1. Taxonomy (NCBI): domain Eukaryota; kingdom Metazoa; phylum Arthropoda; class Insecta; order Diptera; family Drosophilidae; genus Scaptodrosophila; species Scaptodrosophila lebanonensis. The sequence continues at coordinate 2,016,416 of NW_022060529.1, forward strand.
ATTTATACTCTGTACATACAATGTGCAAGAGTATATTAGGTTTGCGGGAAATGAAAAATGTAACAGGCAGAAGGAGGCGTGACGGACCCCACAAAGTATATATATTCTTGATCAGCATGACAAGACGAGTCGATCTATGTCTGTCTGTCCGGATGCACACCTGGACCTCAGAGACTATAATTACTATATTTCCCTATCCCCCCCTTCCTCCATTGGGGGATTTTCCGATTTTCCGTTCGTATAATCACCTATATCTCGGAGACTATACGACCTAGGTACACCAAATTTTAGTCCCAGATGCCGTATGTGAAAATGCAGAAAATGTGTATTTTGGAATTTCCTTCCCTCCCCTCGCAATCACTGATTTTTACCTCCCATATTTCTTGGAGTTTTTCATTGAAATTCGGAAAATATTTCCAGTTATTTATTATTATGAGTCCGTATGCCAAGTTTCATAATGACAGGCCGATTAAACAGGAAGTTATAGCCATATCTGTATATATGACCAAGCAGTGCCCGCAGCTGTTGTTGTTGCTGCTTTGCACAGGCACACGAGACAAACACAGACATATTTATTCAACACATAAGTACAGAGTATTTCAAAGTCGGGACACCCAACTTTAGTTTCTCCACTTGTTTTTAATAACAGCTTATTTACATAAATAGTAGGAATGGCTCGTTTGATGTCCGTACCGTTCAATGGATGTTCATTTTCTCGTCCTGTGAAAACTTATAAAATGTGGTCTTCTGCTTATTGTATACCTTCAGAAATGAACATACTTCAAATACAAGAAATAGGCCTTCTGCCATTTGCATACATTTAGAAATTAAAATAACATATAATCTGAAGTCGAGTTGGTGCTTTGCCTCAGAATCAAGGTAAATATAATAAATGGCAATCTAATTAGTTAGTTGTCAACCAATTTCCATTTAATTACACTGATAATTTCCAATTACAAAATAATAATTAACATGACTGATAACAAATTATCTTTTAATTTTAAACTGCAACTATGGGTAAAATATTTTGAAAAAATTTAAAACAATTTAATTTTAAAATTTAAATTTTTTTTGGCTGCTGTTTATGATAACTAGAAATACTTGTACCCTTTTTACAATATTTTATGGCTTAATAAGTAAACACAGGATATAATAAATTTTAATGCCAGCCCAGAGGCTGCTAAGCCGCGTTCTTCAACGGCCTCAAATGACAGATTAGCGCAGATATTTAGTTTAATGTGGACCACGTTGTCCCCTCAAACCTGCCACAGCCAGGTGCTGCAAACAAGGGGTCGGGAAAGCCGCTTACGTATTTGTTTAGAGTCTATTATGTTTAAGCTGAGCACTCCAATACCTTGGGCAATGGAGTGTGTGCAGAGCTGCCTACTTGCTGGACCGAGTCTCGTTGAAGTTGCTTCAGTTGGGGCTGCCTCGGCGCTTATACGAGTATTGTCCATTAAACACCAAGTCATAACGAGCGCAGGCGCTGGCACGGAAATGGGTTAACTATGTATGTATATAAGTAGTATGTACATGTATATGTGGGAGTGTAACGTGTTAGGGCTTGTAGTTTATGTAATAAAAGTAAATAGGCGATAAATGGTGACTTCAAACTGCGTCTATCAGCACACACTTTCATTTCGATACGTGCACGAGTTGCACGAAGTTGAGCTCGTTGCTTTTGTTGTTGGACGCTGCTTTGTTTTTAAACTAGCACATAACTATAACAATAATTACAATAGCAGCACTGACAGTCAGTTGGCAGACTGTTGTTGATAAGCATTATAAATTGGGGATATGCCCGAATGGGTTTTAGTTGGAACTTACGTTTTATAAGAAGTAACTGCAAAAGGGACAACAAATAACAGACAGAACATATTTGGAATGAATCATTAGTGGGTGTGTAAAGAAATCTATTTTTTTGATTAGTTAACTTTAATTATGGTGAAATCTTTCACTCAGGCGGACAGTTTTGCTAGAACATTCCTTCGGTTGTAGTAAGCATTTAAGTATTCCTAGCTTGGGTAAGTGTCTGGCCAAGAGGGTTTTCACTGTAGTTCTAATTCATAAGTAATTGGTCAAATTGGATGCTTGAACTTTATATGATAATGAGATTCCTCTCTAAAAACACTAGTTAATTATTAAAATGTCGATTCATTTCTGGCATTCAATAAGTAAAAATTCTGTATTCCTTAAATTTTATATTATTTATTTTTTGATTGCATTTTAAACAAAACTTAGACAGCTAAGAGTTTGTAGACATATTGTACGGCCTTGATTGCGGCTCAGATAATTATGCGCAGTTAGTTTCGATGTGAAAGATGAAGACTGCTCAAGAGCTTGAAATTAACCAGAAACTTACAAAACGGTAGATTTAGAAAAATGCTCCATCTTTGGGTGCCTCAGGAGTTTTAGAGGAAATACGTAATGCATCGAAATTCAAAGTAACGACCATGTTGTGTGGAAAAGTATTTAAGAAACGACCATGTTGTGTGGAAAAGTATTTAAGAATAGAATATATCGAAAAAAGCTCTGATGATGATAGTTATTCCATGCCTTAAAATCTGCTAACACATTCATTGTTCATATTTCAAACATATTTTATAAAGATTTGTTCTTTATGTAATCCTACAAGTATAAACCTGACCTTCGTCAAATTATGGGCCAGCTAAGCAGATTGTATATTAATTCCAACAAATCATCATAAGCTTAAAATATGTGCATTTGGTTAATGTATACGTGAGTCGGAAAAGTGCCTAATAATTTGCCGAGCTTATTTTTTTTAATGACACATGAAAGCAGCTACTTATTCTATACTTATGCCTAATCAAAGTTGGGCACCTCACAAGAAGACAGGCATAATAAATAGCTTATTTACATGTTAATATGTGTATATAATATGTATATAAAGAGCGCCTGCAATTACATTGCAAAACTTATCAAGGCTTAATTTTTGGGCAAGGCAAGGCAAGGCAAGCCAAGGCAAGGCAGAGAGCAACCTTCAAACATTTGGAGAAGTGGCAGAGAACTTTAGTTGCTTAGTAGTAAGTAGGCTGGGAAAGATCAAGCGGCTCAAAGTTATGAGCGTGGGTGGCTCGATAGTTCCGCATGGTAACTGCTCCGGCTTCTGGTTGCCAAACAAAAACTGCTTGATGCGGCAGAAATCAAGAAACAAAAAGTCAAACACGCAGCAGCAGCAGCAGCAACAACAACAACTACAAAAGCAAAAGCTGCAGCAGCTCAGCTCTCAAGTTAAGCAGTTTGTGTTGAACTTGCCATAGATTTTCGCATTGGCATTTTGACTTTGGCTGCGCGTTGCTTAGCTTTTGCTTTTTGTATAATTTTCCAAAGTTTTTGCCTAAGTCACTTTCTCCCAGCACTTTTGGCAGATGGTGCGGGTGTGGGGGCGGGTGCGGGTGCGGGTGGCAGGATAGCGGGGCTGTGCGCTGAACCTGGCTATGGGCGCAAATTGAGCCTCGAATTAATTATACATGCAGGTCACGCAGATATGATTGTCTTGCCAGCCATATCCAAGCCAATGTCAGGCAATGACGATAGCAACGACATCGTCGACGATTGTGCAGATTGACCAAAGCAACAACAACAACAGCAACAACAACAAATCCAACAACCAAAAGAAGTGCTGCTGTGGCAGCCATGGCTTTGGACAGATAAACTTAAGGACTTAAGCGGCTTGCATGTTTTGCTTACAGCTTAGACGGGTTCGCCAATGCAGAGCCCCACAGGCTTCCATGTGCAGTAAATGGAGGGAGCAGGCAGAAAACTTTTCTAATATTCCAGCAGCAGCAACAGCAGCAGAAGCAGGAGCAGCAACAACTAAAAGTATTTAGCTAATAAATTATACAAAAATTGAAACAAATTCGTTAAGCGTTTGAGTAGTGGCAGTACAGATATGTAGAATGGTGCACAGATTTTGGGCTTTACTAGAAAATTAATATTTAATCATTGGAGCAGGAGGGAGAGGACTTACTGTTAAAATGTTGTTGACTGAACTTCCAAACAGATTAGCTTTGATTTAATTGATTAAATTAAAGTCATTTCATTTGCCTTATTTAATCCCTTTCAGTACATATGTAAGCCACAAACAAATTTTAGTTCAGTCAATACGGTTTTTGGGTTTGACCAATTTTACAAAGCCACAATAAAATAGATGTGGCGAAGAAAATCAAATCTAATAAAGTGCATTCTCTACAGTCTGCTTTTGAGCTGGTCATGGGCTACTTGTATGATATTGGATTTTAAGAACCGTTTTAGATCGAATCAATAACCGAATGTGGAAATAATAAATGGCAGAGCGCTTACTAAAAGTGTATAAATCTGTATTCATTCATTTCTTTATTTGTCTGTTTGTTACCTCATTTTTAAACAACATTTCAATTTCACCAGAATTGAAAAAAGGTTATTTTTCCGAACGGATTATATTTGCTATTTATTAAAAATATTAAATTGTCCATAATGAGTTTCAATTAAATTTATACACTCATATGTTAGTTAACTTTGTTCTTTTGTAACTTAAACTCAACTTTTCGGCTTCAAGTAGATAAAAAGTATATAGTTAATAATTGAACGGCTTAGTTAATCACAAATAAATATAATGCATACATGTTTTTGCAAGAAAACATATGTAATATAATTTTCTTTTTAAATACTAAAAGGTTTCAAGCATAAAACAAAGATAGATGTTTCCAAAAAGCCTAGCAAATTTTTTCAAATTTTCCAAAGTTTTTTTTTTTCAAGGCAGCTTGTTGTTTAAAATTGTGGAAAAATATCGCTTACTTTATTTGGATACATACTGCTGGTACTATCCATAACGAATGTCCAATTTTTATGCCCACTTGGTGTCACCAAATGTTAGTTAAATAAGCATAAATTATGAAAATATTAAATCACTCTTTCTAGAAAAAGTTTTGTTTCCATTAAGCAAAATGTCTATACTTTGCACCAAAAGTGTTATAACGTTTTTTAGTTTATTGTGAGTGTAACACCCAGCAGTAGACATGGCCGACTCCACAATAGAACTTATATATGTTCTGGATTATTATGGCAAGATGAATCGATATAGCTATGTCTATCTTTCTGCATGTTTCTTGTTTATACCAAATTCCATACAGCTTATGTACACTCAAATCAAGCTTCATCGTGGTAGGTAAATTCTACCGTTTGTATTTGTAGCCAAAAATGCCACCTGCTCTTGTAGTTCTTGCCACACAATTGGTGGAGCTCCATATTGCACACAACAGTATTCCACTCTCTAGAAGCTGTTTATTCCTTTAATAAATGATTCGAGACTTTCTTAAGAAATCATTTAAATTAAACTGGGACCTTCAGAATAGGGCTTGTGAAATTAATTTTTGCTTTGCTCAGTTGCTAGTCATATTTGAACATGGTGTGGCACGCAAACGGATGCAACGCATGCAACACACTCAGGTGCATTAGTGGAACACAACAAGAACGAGCGAGACAAAATACAAGGAAGCTCGGCACAAAGCCCAAAGGCTAATGAGACTGGTTGGCGGGCAAATTGGAATGCATGTTCACTTGCAACACAGCAGGCAGGCATTGTGAAAATTGCACCAACGTTTGTTGCAGAAGCAGAAACTGAAACAGTTACAGTATCAGCTGCATCAGATTTTAGAAATGAACGCCATTGCCACGGCAATGGCAGCAAAAGCAAAAGCAGAAGCAACTGCAACTGCAACAAATGATGTGGGCTACAAGAGGCTTTCAACTGGCGAATGTGTAGTACAACATCCAGTTTGTTAGCTGACAGACAACAAGTGCAACAAGAGAGCAACAACAACAGCAAGAACAACGACGACAACAATTGTAATTAGTGCAGCCTGGCGCTGGTAGCAACAAATTGCAAAAAGTGCTGCATGCCTTCCACACGCACTTGCTGTTTGTATACTATCTACTTGTATACTATATATTCGAGTAGTATGTATCCAGGTACGTACATATAGTATATACATATATATGTATGTGGTAATCACAGAACGCAAAGCGCAACAATTATGAAACGAACGCGAGCTAGGCCAAATTAATTGACAAACAAAGGTGTGGCAAGACTGCCGCCGAGAGAAAATTTGTTTCAAATTTCAATAATTAATAAGAGTGTGCATTGCCTCCATGCCTCCATCTGGAATATGGTAGGAGTAGGGGCCTGTGATTAATATTTTTAGAATAAGAGTATCTGAAGGCATCTATTGCAGAAACTAATGAATCGACCTGTTAACCATTCGTTTCTTTCATTTCCGGTATAGCAATGCTTATTTGACATTTCGAAAATTGTATAATTTTATTAAATGAATTTATTAAATTAAACGCTTTAATTGGACCATTAACAATGGTTACTAAAGAGTTTAAATGATTCTAAACTTCCAAGAAGTGCAGGTGTTCTAGAAAATCAATAATAGCGAACCCGCTACTGAGGTGGTATATTAAAAAAATAAAAGCAGCGTACTAGCGTAAGTATATAGGACATCTATTGCAACATCTGATCAACAATATATATATATATATATATATATATATATATATATATATATATATATATATATATATATATATACATATATATTTTTTATATTCTGCCTGTTACAAATGTCACTTAGCATAAATCTTCCGCTCTTTTAGGATACTACGCACCATCAAGAAGGAAAAGACTGTAGTGCTCTACGTGAAGGCAGTGGATCAGCTGTCGTCCCAAGAAGGGAGCTGACAAAGCTCGCTAGACAGGTGATGACAGAAAGGCCCACAACCCACAAGGACGATGTGTGGTCGCAGGAGGATGACGAACCGACAGCGCAGTTCGTGAACATGCGAAAGATCAGCGAACGAGATGCTGTATGCGTAAATGTCGCTCGGTTGGGTAAGTTCTGAATTCCATTTAGAACTACATTACTCCGAATCTTCTCATATTACAGATCCACCGGTTGTCTTCAACATTGGCGAAGTAGGGACAATAATTTGAGCTGCAAAATCACAACGATTGTGAAGATCCGCCAGCAGCAGCCCTTTAGGTTGCTTAATATTTTACAACACATACTTGTATTTTCGAGCGGTGGCACGAGAAGGAGAAGCTGATTAGCGAGGGTTCCCCCGAAGGTCCAACTTGCGTCTGCTTTCAACGACCCAACTGCTACAGGTGAGTAACCTCCTTCGAACCTTCTGCCGTTACACATCTATTAAAAAATGACTTGTTGACCGTCAGGTAAGGAAGAACTCCAATAAATCCCTACCCGACTATTTTATCGATGACTATGGGAAATCGACGTACCCAAAAAACCTTATGCAGACCTGGGCGGCCTATTCTCTATTTTCGTATTTGCTGCAAGTCAAGGACTAATTCTGACATGTAACGGAAATCAGTAATTTCTGCTTCATATCGCCAAAGAATTTGGGTGAGTAGTATTCGTATCCCTAGAAAAAAGGGCTTCATTGTGTACAAATCCTTGCATTTCTTTAAAGGCTTCACTGCACTACCGGGGATTTAAGGGACTGCTTCTTGTTAACATGATGTCGGCCCGCAAACCTATGGATCGGACCATCAACTTTATTCAAATAAGTTGCAGCAGTAAGTCGGAATATATAGTTATTATAAGATTGTATTTCACAACCTTCTCACCTTCACAGATCTCAGCTAACGCGATTCAATTGGATATAGAGCTTGAACAGCTGGTGCAGGACCTTTTGAAGAGTTTATTGACGAAATTGTACATTATTGACGAATATGTACTGCAATGGCATATTGTGAGAAATGTTTTTCATTCTAAATAAACGGCGAAGCAAGCGCTTTCTTATTTTTCTGCAATACTTATTTATATGAATTACAAATAAAATATTAGAAAGTACTTGCCCCGTTATTCTTGACGGGCAATGATTTCCAAATTACTACACCAATGCACACTATCGCATGCATATTGCAATGTTAAATGAAAACAAAACAAGTTACGATTGAGGAATAAAAATTCTATATTGGATGTGACTTAAGGGGAAGAATAAAAAACCTTTTTTAATATGTATATATAATATGAAAACTTGAGTTTTAATCACACTTCCGGCATGTATGGAATTAAATCAAATTAATTTAATTATTTTGCAAAAAAAAAAACAACCTACTTTACTAATATCTGATTTAAAATATATATGCCACGTTAAGCACAAAAAATGTGCGAATTACGTCATCAAGCGTGCCAGCTTGCATTCAAATAATAAATCTAGTTGTAGTAAAAATATAGAAAAAAATACCAAAAAGCGAAATCCAAAGTTGGCCTTCGCAAAAACTTTTGCGCCACTCTTATGTACCAGGCGAACATAAATGAACAGCAGGCAAATGCATTGCATATTTATTTAAAGTTGGACAGCTGATTCTTGTTTACAATTCGAATGCAGTTTGTTTACTTTTCGCAATGCACCGTAAGGATCGCGCTTGTTTACATTTGGAATGCAACCAATGGGAGAGCCCCAATTTGTTTACACGTCGCAATGCACAGTTAGAATGGCGTTTGTTTACATTTGAGAGAGAGAGAGAGAGTCAAAATTTGTTTACACTTCACAATGCACAGTTAGAATGGCGTTTGTTTATATTTGAGAGGGAGAGAGCCCACATTTGTTTACAATTTGATTTTCGTTTACATTCTCTCTCCTGGGTTGTTTACTTGCTGATCATTTATGCTCGCCTGGTGTATGAATACACGAAATGCATTGAAATTCATATAAACTGGACCGAAAAACGAAATCCAAGTCGGACGCGGGTCTTTTAACAAACTTTGTGCCACTCTTATCCACCAGGCCAACATAAATGAGCAGTAGGTAAATGCACTGCCAGTTGGACAGCTGATTTTTGTTTACATTTCGCAGTTTGTTTACTTTTTGCAATGCACCGTAAGGATCGTTTGTTTACATTTGAGAGAGAGAGAGAGCCCACATTTGTTTACAATTTGATTTTTGTTTACATTCTCCCTGCTGGGTTGTTTACTTGCTGATCATTTATGCTCGCCTGGTGTATGAATACATGAAATGCATAATAATTCTAATTAAAACCGACTAATCGAAATCCAAGTTGGGTTTTAACAACCTTTGCGCCACTCTTATATACCAGGCGAATATAAATGAACAGCAGGCAAATGCATTACATATTTATTGAAAGTTGGTCAGCTGATTTTTGTTTACAAGTCGAATGCAGTTTGTTTACTTTTCGCAATGCACCGTAAGGATCGCGCTTGTTTACATTTGGAATGCAACCAATGGGAGAGCCCCAATTTGTTTACACGTCGCAATGCACAGTTAGAATGGCGTTTGTTTACATTTGAGAGGGAGAGAGAGCCCAAATTTGTTTACAAGTTGATTTTTATTTACATTCTCAGTGCTGGGTTGTTCACCTGCAGATCATTTATGTTCGCCTGGTATATGAATACACGAAATGCATGGAAATTCACTTACAGTGGAACCGAGGAAACAAAATATTGGACAGCTGATTTTTGTTTACTTTTTGCAATATTGCTGTTCCTGCTTTGGCTCATCTCTGTACTGCATTTGTGCTCAATCACAGGAACACATAAATACAATATCGATCATATCAATCCTGAAGGATTAAAAAACATGTTTTTTTTGTAAATCTTTAATCTTTATTTAAGATCTGGTTGGACAATTATTATATTTTATGATAACGTTGGAGTTAATTCAATAACATTTTGGGAATACAAAAATTGGTTTGTTTTTAAAAAAAAAATAATTTTTTGACTACACAGAGTATTTCAAAGTTATTGGGACACCCGGATTTTGCTCATGCAAACGTAAAAGGGACGACCGCAATATAATTCAAACATTTTGCCGACTTTACAGTCGTGACACAACCTAAGACAATTGCGACGCGACCGCAATGGGAAGTGGGCAGAGGGGTGTCCAGTCCGAAAACTTTGCATTGCTTTATGCCTTCGCTGTCTGCACTCAACTTCACCCCAATTCTAAATGGTGTCCTGCCCCCCGTCCTCATTTTGAATCTGCCCCACTATGTCTGTCAGAATTTCGCGTTTGAAATGTGTTGACAACTGGCGTTGAAGTGTTTGCCGTAAGCAGTCACATTAACTTCACTTGCATTTTGTTTTCACTTCGTTTGTTTATTTTGTATTGTTTTTTTTTATTTGTGAAACATTACGCATACGGCGGGTAGCAACTTATCCAATGTTTCAGACTCATTATGTGTATTTCCACTTTTAGGCATTTGGCGTGCAAATTTTAATTTCCTGTCTAGGGAATAAAAAACTTTTTACCCAAAATGTTGTCGTCTGAGTGACTTAAATTCGGCCCAAAAATGCGTGCCAGCCATGTGAGTAAAGGTCGGTGCGATGTTGTCAAAAGGGTCGGAGGGATGAACCACAGCAAACGACACTCAAGGAATTCAAATAAAGTTCATGTCGCACACAAACAGGCATACAGACACACACACACACACACACACACACACACACACACTCCCATTCAAAGCAGTCACGTTATAATTGATAGACAGTTGCAAAACGTGCGTTGGCTGCTGCTTGGGCGCCTAAAAGTTGACAGGCATTTGGTCTTTTCTCCCCCTCTTGTTCGTTTTTCGTTTCGTATTTTTTTTTTTTTATAAACTTTTCACGGTTTGCTTGGGCTGTCTACTGAGTGTTGTTAATAAAAACGCAAACATAAATGAGCGTGCGTAAAAAATTCAATTATGGTGCCTAGAGTGTGGCAGCATTGAATTAAATAAACTCACAGGTAAATATAGTAGAACCTGATTAAGACGATCAACCGTATTCGAAGCTAAATTGCGAAGGCTTTTACAATGAGAGGGATTTTCTGTTTTCTTGAAATTAAATGTTTGCGCTTGAATAGTGTAAAGTTATGTTAGGTAGCGATACTACTAGATACTAAATACTATGTGTAGACTTAGGTATTTCCAAAATCCAGGAGTTAACCCAGACGAATGAACGGACATGAAGTATAAGGATTGATTTGACTTAATATTGAACAATGCATTTATAATTGAAAATATACATATATGAATATTATTATTATATTTTACAGTACCTAAAACTAGATTCAACATATCTTACATTTTAGCTTTGAATTTAATAAGTAATATTTAGTTATAAATAATGCCAATAAAGTCTATTTGAAGTTAGTTACTTCCGGCAGACTATCTTTATACCCTGAGAAAAGACTAATGAAAGAAGAAGGAACGAACCAGCAACACTATATTGTTTTCTGTATCCAAATGATGAGCTTTTTACAGGGACGAGGGCTGCTCTATATTCCGTTCGGTGAGAAATGCAATTCATAGCTTTTGCTTAATACTTCTTGGTGAAGTGCTTCATTCTACTTTAGACAGATTCATGTTGTAGAGATGAACTGAAGCTTAACTAGAAAAGTGGAATAAAATCCCTGTAGATACAACTGCTCAAATAAATAATTTTCCGACTAACTTTGGTACGTATACAGGGGATTTACTGTACATAAAAAGAAGAAGCAGAAGCCGAAGCAAAAGAATCAACAGAAAAAGGAAGCGAGGTAAGATAGCCAGCGCAGTGGCAAAATGAACAATGACAGTTATGCGAAATGCGCTTGTACGAGTATACGAGTATGTGCGACTGTCTGTCTGTCGACTAGCTGTGGCAAATGTTTAACATTAAGCACAGCAAGGACGAGTCCTGTGTGAGGCAGGATGCTGCCTTTGCCACGTGTGGGCGCCGGAGCCTGTCTCTGTGACTCTTCTATGCAAACAGCACGCACATCCATCGGCGGGAGCGAGAGTGCGGCAAATGCTATCATCGGGCTTCCATTTTTCTGTCTTATAAGAGCATGGCGCCCATGTTGTTGCGGTTGCGTTTGCTGCACACTCACACTTACACACACACGCACACGCACACACAGACACACAAACACACGTCAACCTTTTCTGCTATTTGCCGAAGCATTTGGTGGTTTGCCTTTTGGGGCCCCGTTGGCGGCAGCGCGTGCACTTTATTTGTTTAATTAATGTTGCCTTGTAAACTGCAAAGTGTCTTCACAGTGTGTCTCTGCTCGGGGTTTGTGTGTGTGTGCGTGCATGTCATTGGGTTGGTCTGTTTGTTATGGGCAAATAGACACTTGACATAAACACACAGCCGAGCTGAAAACTTGATTAAATGTTAAGCTCCGACACGGCTGTGGTAGCCATCACAGCTCCACTCCTGACTGTCAAAATGCGTGTGGCCAACACTTGACAGGCGCACCTTGACGTTGGCTGGCACCTGCGGCTTTAAAATCAAAGCTGTCCACCACCACCCAGTTGCTTGATTAAGGTGTGACACTTCCAACGTCCAGGCTGGTGAATAACTTACTCGTGACGGCCATCTTCATGTGCGTCATCGTCGGAGAAATGCATCCCATTTAAGTTCTAAAAATAAAAACAAAAGACAATAAATTGGTTATTTCTGAGATGAGATACATTTATTTCAATACATTTTTCCGTATAACCAATGTTTTCATGGAATACAAGTGGTCGATTATTGAACCTGGAAGATGCAATTCCTCAGACATTTGTAGCATATTATGTGTTTTATTTCAAATTAGTTGTATGTCTCCCTAAACATATTATAATTTACATTTTCTACAATAAGATCAGAGAGTATTGCTTTGAAAAGCAAAAAGTGCATTTGCCAGAATATTATTACACCTTTTTGTTATTTCAATCCTCAGCCATATGTTACCGACAGATTGGAAGCGAAATTCGAACTGATCTCTGATTAAATTTACTTTCTTTGACAAACTTTATTAACAAACATAATCTAAAAGCACTTTACAAGTATAATACAAAATGCATTTAATATAAATAATATATTAATATAAAGATGGTTCTAAGTTATATTTTTTTTAAAAAGATTTATTTTTTTCGACTGTTAAAAAAATAATCATGATGTGTATTCTTAATAGATTTCTATTCTATTTCAATTTGCTTAGTCTATTGTGGGATCCCCTGACATCCCCTTACAATAGTTGCTAACATATTCTTCTGAAAAAGTGAAGAAACGAATTCTCTCATGCCAATGCAAGTTAAAGGCTTAAAGACTTTTGACCTACGTACCAAGTGTGGAATAATTTGAAGCATTTACGGGTATTCAAATGCAAGCGATTGCCCGATTGTTTAATGTTTTTATGTGAGAACTTTGCTGCCCACTTGCTGACATAAAAAGTGGCTCGCGATTGCCGCAAGTACAAGCCCGGCAACAGAAGGAGCAATAGCAACAACAACAGCAGTAAGAGCAACTGCAACTTAAGCCATCAACAAGCCCATTTAAAACTAATTATGCCTCGACGTGCTGACGTTGCCTCGGCCCGCCTTGGCCCGCCCCCCTACTGGCTCGGCAAGTTGCACAGATTTAATGGCGTTGGCATTTTATTTACTACATTTAACTGCATAATGTGAATGCCTCGCAAGCATTTTGCATGCACTTAACATCAACATACACACCCGAACTCCCAAACCCTCAAACCCTCAAATACACACGTCCCCACAACCATTTCCTCATGCATGCCATGAATGCTACCAAGCAGTCTCATACATGCATGCGATATACTTCTCGTTCATAGTATGTGTGTCCATGTGTGTGTGTGTGTGTGTGTGTGTGTGTGTGTGTGTGTGTGTGTGTGTGTGTGTGTGTGTGTGTGTGTGTGTGTGGAAGCACGGCCTTCGATCTAACCAAAACTACTTAAAAGCTAAAGTAGGCAGTTGAGCCTGCCTGTTTCCCCGCTACCCTGCCTCGGGGCTTGTTGTAACGTTTAATGGGTAATTACACACTGCACAGCAGCCGTTAAACAAGCCAATGGGTGTCAGTATGCATGTGTGTGTGTGTGTGTGTGTGTGTGTGGGAGATGGTTGTGAAGAAAATGCACTCGACTTGACTCCATTCCATTTCCATCGAAGTTGAGTCGCCCGCAATGGTTGCAATGCCTTCCAAGTGGCGCCAAGTGTAGACAGGTTAGTTAAGAGTTTATTTTAAATGATATTTATTTATAATGCTGTCTTGGCAGCCTGGCAGCCGCTGCCTTTGCAAGTCATACACACACACACAAACAAACACACACACACAAACACATACGCTTGAACACTCTCTAACACACTCTCACTTGGCATACTGCCTGTAAAATCTCATTTAAGTTGTAGATTACTTTGTATTTATGCTTACCAAATATATTTGCTATGGAAATTCTGCCTGGCTGACGTGTATAATTGAGCGTGTGTATGTGTGCGTGTGTGTGTGTGGGTGTGTGGGTAAGGGTAAGGGAGAGGGCTTTAGTCGTACTTTGTGCAGCTGCATGCATGCTATGCTGCTGCTAGTTATAAATTAAGTAGTTATTTTCGGTAAAGCAACTTTTGATGAAATTAGTTCGAGCAGATTGCTGTGAAAACTGCGCACTGAGCTAGACGACAATAATTTATGCATGAAGATAAGGTGGCAACTCTAGGATACCGCAATGAGTTAGCCACAAAGTTGTTGTCCCAAATTGAAAGCTTGAATAGGTTGACAGCTGTTTTAATCCAAACCACAAGTGTTGCTATGCAATCGCACCAGCAGACGAGTTGCAGTTGGAATTAGTAGCTGAAGGATTTCTTGATTTCATCTATATCTAGCGCTTAAACATAACTCTGTGTTTTTCAGAATATATTTGCTGTTTAAAAAGGTAATTTTGAAGTAATGTTGATATTAATAATCGCTGTTAGGGATTTTATTTGAATCTTTCAGTGGAGTTTTAAGCATCCATGACTAAATCCTTATTACCCGGGTCATAATAACACTCACTCCAATCAGCCTTAGGTTTCAAATGGGTTCGCAAAAGGAGATAAATATAACGAAACTGACGTTGGACAATCATACCACTAAGACGAACTTGTACTTCGTAAAGATTAGAAGGAACTACATATATAATAAGCAGGGCCAGTGTGAATTCATCCGTCTTGGAGATCGAGGAGGCAGGTGAGACTTTTGTAGTCTGATTCTGCTCACATCTCGATCAAAATTTACATACGAGTATATTATATATATTCCGTTCAACATTTCGGATGAAACCTATCACTAAATATAACAACTGTTGTAACAGTAACAAACAATTTTAGCTTATACACAATTTTTGTAAAAAGATCAAATTTAATTCTAAGAATTATAGAACAATTCTTGCAAATCCCTATACCCAAAAAAAAAGTACACCAGTTTCGATTGATTAAGCTTAAGGTCCTAGTAGCCATGTAATAATTACTTTTAGTTTTATTTCTAGGCTAGCTATTAAAAAAGAAATAAATACATAAATCAATCAAATCTGCAAACCCGAATAATTGAAGATTTAAAGCCTTAATTTATTATTTATTATTATTGATTCATTCAATTAATTTTCTTTTATTATTTTTGGTTTTATAGCAAAGTCATTACCTGAATTTTTCATAGATTTAGGTCTAAGCCAAACTGCGCTTCATTTATTCACCATATATTTTTTTATATAAACAAGCGTCTTGTCATTGCCTTTTTGTTAAAAACAAGCTCATTACGCTTAAAATTCAACTGCAGTGCCAAGAATTTAATTATCTAAAAGCGACAGGGAATTTTTAAGAAGTTCCATATCATGTTTGCTGCGTGTTTCATTTTTTTTGTTTTTGATAAATTAAATTTGAAATATGTCCATTATGTTACATTAATTTTCAACATTTTTATAGCCAGCACGAGCAATTATCATTTTTTGAGGGGCTGCCAGCCCAGAAGTATGCCAGCAAATAAAAATGTCAGCTCAACATGGCTGGGGGTCGGAATTCCCAGAATCTACTTAATAAATTTTCGTGGAAAATAAATATGTGCAACTTGTATCTATACGAGGGATGGTGTGGCCGCACCACCTGCTCGAAATAGACATGGTGACAGCTTGCGGTGTGTTCTGCACTTCAGGTTTGCTGAACAAAGTTGTTCATTTGTTGCCAAATACATATACATGTATATACTATACTATATACTTACGGGCAATATTTACAGTCTGCGAACACAAGACACGGACTGCCGACGACTTTATTAGCGCTCAGACAACCTGAGGCACAATAAATAACATGCTGTGGCTCTTGTTGCCCCACCCCTCATCGACCATTTCTGTTTTTAGCTTTTTATTCTGTTGACTTCTGGCAGTGTCCAGTGTCCAGCTAGCATGTGGCTTATTGCCCCCCAAACTTATTATGTTGCGCTGAAATTATAGACTGCAATTACGATAAACAAATTGCTTATCAAAAGGCCCGAACAAATGAAAACAAACAGCCACAGAGTGCGCATTTTGGCAATTTGCATGTGTTTTAGTTGTGGCGAGCGATGGTATTGTGTTTCATATTTGTGGCAGTTTTTTTTCGCCATGGAATCTCCCAACAAAAGTCGCCACAAAATTGCGTGCGTGTTGTCTAGGTAAGCGCAGGCATGAATGCAAAGCCAACGATATGACATTTCAATTTTCATCAACAATGGGGGAGACGCAGCTGCAGACACACAATCAGACACAGAAACAGGCACACCCGCCCACCCCCCCAAAACTACAATAACGCTGAGAAAGTTTGAGTCTGAGAAATAAAATGGGAAAGCACCCACTAGCATGCAAAATATTTTGATACAAAAAATTACTCAAATAATTCTAAAGTACTCCTAAAGATGAGCTAAACATTTTGTTTTTCATGCTTCGCAATTTATAAATACACTTTTTTCTTACACTTAACAACACAACAACCACCTTTTTTGAATCTATCGGAATCCGAGATTCCTTCTGCATATTGCAATCATTTTCGCAGGCAAATAGAACATCATTTGAAAAGTTCCTGATTGTAACCAATTGCCATGTTTGATGAGAAGTAGTATCACATTTCTTTTTGTGGATTGCTAATAGTTAGCTTGAAAGTAAGGTATGCTGTTTTAACAGTAAACCAACGAAATCATGTGAAAATTAATTTCCACTCTTTCTTCACATTCAATAAGAGATATTTGTGTATTTCTGATCGAAAAATATCTGATTTTGTGATGGTGAACATTCGCTTTTTTGTCGGTTGGGTACAGCAACAGTGCGCAATACCGGCGACGCACTTCTAATACAAACGCAATAATATCGGATTTCCGTTTCCGCATCCGTTACGCAACGCAGCTTACAGTTGCGAGTTTGTTCTCTTCGCACTCGCTGCCTCGCTGCCTAAGTTATTTGCTTGCATTTTTTCTCACATTGCAAAACCCTCTATAACGTGCTTGTTGCTATTGTTGTTGTTGTTGTTGTTGCTGTGCTCCTGCATTGGGTTTAGGGCAACAGTTGCTAGAGCTATGGAAAAACAATTTAGAACGCTTGCTGACTGGCTGTCTGGCACTTTTAAGCACGCCAAAGCAATAAAAACTTGTTGGCCAAGTCTGCGGCACATGAAATAGTGTGAAAGGATTTCATGAAGTTGCCCCGCTACCTAGTCGAACAGTCAAACAGCCAAACAGCCAAACAGTCGCACTGTCGTACCCACAAACACATACACGCACACACATACACACACACAATGAGCAGCGCAACACACGCTTGGAGTTGAAAGCGTGTTGACAATGACGGCAATCTGCACAAAGTTCAAGCGACAAATGCGCTTCAGGAGCGGAAATTGTTGCGCGAGTGCAATAAATTGTGCTCGGGCTGAATGGCAGATGATGTGAAAGTATGAGTGCTTCTGGGGCATGAGCTTATAATGGATATACTTATATTTATTGAAAAGTTTGATTGATTTCTCAAATAGTATTTTATGACCTGTCCATTGACGCACAGTGCCAAACTTTTCCGGAAAGTAAATGTGCTTGAAAATAAATCAATTCCAACGTAAGAAAGGAGAAGTCAAAATGAATGAAAAGCGTTCATTATTATAAATATTACTATATATTTTATTTTAGTTTTCTTAAAAACTATTTCCACAGCAACCCATTGAATAATGTTGTTCTTTACTTAATTGTTTCTATTTTAAATTTGATAAAACCGTTTTAAGGGACTTGTACAATTTGTGATTAATTTATTCGCATTGCTTAAATATTATAAACATATGTAAATGATCCGAAAAAACAGCTTTTTTTATTTTTTCGTTTTATTTTGTCTCCGGTCTATATATTCATTATTATGCATAGTATTTGGTATAGGTTCAATAGCTTGATTGCCAAAGCTCTGTCATCCAATATTTAATTCTTTAAAAAGAAATCGAAGTCATTTTGAAAAACTGAACTAAGCCATTCTACAAGTATATTCCCAGAAATTATAACTTTTTAAAAATAAAAAACATTTTAAATGTTCGTGAGTTTGATGGCTTGCTTTCGAAAAATTTCAATATTTAATTGAGTTAAATTCACAATTGTGAGCTCGGTTTCAAAGTAATTTATTTCAGTGTGTCCGGTATTGGAAATCAGTGAATTTGAATTGACAGATGTAGTATAGAGACCACAGTCAACTTTTAACGTCCCAGCAATGTCAATGTCAAATCATAAACACGAAGTTTAATTGAATTTGAAGTCAAACCAAACACAAATATGCCACGACCGCAAACTAATTTTGTGCCGTGTGGCAACTAATGCCCGTGCTGGTTGTCGGATTCACATACAAATAAACTCTATTGGAATAAAATTCCGCTCGACCACTCAATGGTGCGATACAACAAGTGAATGCTGTAAACAATAGAGCCCCCACAACACCAGCACGAGACAGAGAGTATATGGTCGTCGTGGAGTGCAGACCCCACAGCTGGCAACCATTGAAACCGAAACCGAATCACTGGCCAATTCCGCAATATACAGAATGTTTTTTTAATTGTTTTGCGAGGTTTTTTGCATGTAAACAACGAAAATATGTATGCACGAATGTGAACCACATGGGTGCGGTGCGCGTTGAGAAACGAGCGATTTAATTTCATTTGGTTTTAAAATTGGTAACAATTTCCATATGCCGCAATTGCATTTGTATGTTGCAATTTGTTGCTGTTGTTGGCGGTTGTTGGCGGTTGTAGGGGGAGGGGCAGGGAAAGGCACTGGAACAGGGAACTGGGAACAGGGAAGGGGGCTGGTGTCAAGGGCTTATGGTGTGTGCTATTCGTTAACGCTGTGGTGATTTTTATGTTCCCATTTAACGAGCAAAACTCGAACAACACAAAATGGAGCCAAAAAGTTGAGTGCACCAGGAGGCGTATGCGTAATATTGTGTCCACACATGCGTGAGCTAACGAAAAAGTTCTAGAGCCATTTTAATATGTTTTAAGCAGCCACTTGACTTCTGGCATTTGTTTATTGCAAACATTTAAGCGCTTCGACGGCCTCAGCTTCTTAGGCATTCAAGTTTTTATTGTTAATAAATTTTGTTTATTTTCAATAAGCAAATAAACGACAAGCACATAAAAATGTTAAACTAACATAAAGTTAGTCCAGATAGATATATGGATAGCTTTTAATGTCGTTTGCGCAGCCAAAGCTCGCGCAGAGGGGGGCACAAAAAAAAGTTTTGTTTTGTGAATGTTCATTTTTATAACTCTAATTTGTTTAATGCATAAAGGTGGGAGAGTGTTGTTGTTTTGCCGGAGCTTTAGCAATTTAATGGCTGATAAGTTTCAAGCCAGACAAAAGTAACTAAAACTTAGTTGCTGATTTAAGTGCGTTTGTGCCACCCGCTTATATAATATGCCATGCCATATACATACACACATGCTACAGATATTTCCCTAGTTGTGGCCCTATCAGTTACACAATTTCACACGCAGCCACACACGCATTCCCCAAACACCCCAAACCCCAAACCCCAACACCAACAGAAACACAAACACACACACAGCTACACAATCACACATGTGTATAAATAAATAAAAATAAAAGGCACCCTCAGCAAGGCACAAGCTCGCGCCGTGTGCGTTAAATCAGCATATAATCCCAAAGTATTTCCAATTTTGCAGACACGCACCCCAAATTCTCGCAACAAGCTACCAGCCAGCCAGGCAGCAGCCAACTAACAGGCAGGGGAACAAGCAGCAAGGAGTCAGCCACCATGGCTAAGTCATGTCAAACAAACTTAAAAACATAAAAAAAAAGAACACAACCCAACACAGGGCACACCCATATCCTAGCCCACACACACGCCCACATATGCGCTGACAATTTGCAAGTTCTTAAAGGTATGCGCCAAAGTTTATGCCACGATTTCTGTCTGTATTTTTGCTCATGTAGAGCCCCGCATGAAAGGCACACGCACATATCTGCTTATGCCGTCAATCTAAGCCACAAAACCTTGTCGCTGTCATGTCGTATAAATTAAATGTGTTTATATTAAATGTGAAAAACAAAAACAAAACTCTAAAAAACAAACAACAATACGTAATAGCTGCGAATCATGTGACATTGGACGGACTCTCCTCTGCTTATGTTTTTTTGATAAAGAAAATATCAGTTGCTTCTTGTCAGTTGGATTTGTTGTTCTTGGCAATATGCATTATAATATGTAGGCGGATGGTGGGGCCCCGCAACTCTGATAAATATTGACATCTGGCCTTTTCAGTGAGCCATTATTATTATTGTTGTTGTTCTTGTTATTGCTGCTGTTGCTGTTGCTGTTGTTGAGTTGGTGTTTGTGTCTCGAACTGGCCGTGCTACAAATGTTGACACGCAATCAGTTGAGATCAGTTAGAGTTTCATGCGGATTGGCTGTCGTATTTTGTTTTCGCTGACAGCCACTGACATTGCGAGAAATATTCTTCGAAGTGGATAGACACTGGTATACTTGTAGTGTGGGTGAATAGAAAATCCTTACATACATTTTAAAAATTGGCTGAATTCTAAAAATTCGCTATTATTAATCAGTTCAAACATATTAAGTATAACGTAGAAGGTGGAACTATGAGCTATAAGTATTTAACTCACAAATGTCAGAATCGTCTAAATTTCCTCGTTTCAGTTTGTGATAAATACAAAGTGATGATTTCAAAGTTTCTTCATTTTTGCTTGGCTTTTCAAAATTAAAATCGGATTCTAAATTTTTAAATCATCATTCGGTGAATTCAACGCCAAATTGAATAACGAAGGTGTTGACCAACAACGGGTGCTCTATTTCAAAAATATTCATCGTTTAAAATTCTCTGTTTTGCTCTTTTTTAGTTT
This sequence comes from Scaptodrosophila lebanonensis, assembly GCF_003285725.1. Classification (NCBI taxonomy): domain Eukaryota; kingdom Metazoa; phylum Arthropoda; class Insecta; order Diptera; family Drosophilidae; genus Scaptodrosophila; species Scaptodrosophila lebanonensis. The sequence goes on from NW_022060529.1 coordinate 2,037,601, forward strand.
TACCATATAAACAATGAATTTAAAATTAAACAAGATAAAACAGCCTGTACTCCCCACAAAAAAAAAGAAAATTAAAAAAAAATTAAATTATTAAAAAAATGAATTCAGTAATTAAAATTAATTAGAAGACATGTTTTTGTTCAGTTTTAACAGCATACATTTACAACACGTGCCTATTCGTGTTTATATGCGTGTATGCGCACAAAGTTGAACCAAAGCGGCAACAACAACAGCTGCGGGCAGCGCTGCGGGCAGCGCTGCCGGCAGAGCTGCAGGAGATATAGGCGATTATACGAACGGCGTTATGGAAAAACCCCCATAGGCGGGAAGTGGGGGGAAAAATCAAAAAAATAATACAAACTCGTATAGCGTACACACATAAGGCCTCTTTGTGCAAAATTTGGTGTCTCTAGCTCTTATTGTCTCTGAGATCCAGGTGTTCATACGGACGGACAGACTGACAAACGGACAGACAGGGCCAGATCGACTCGTCTGGTCATGCTGATCAAGAATATGTATACTTTGTGGGGTCTGCCACGCCTCCTTCTGCCTGTTACATTTTCCACTTCCCGCAAACCTAATATGCTTCTGCACATTTCATGCACAGAGTATAAACATTCTATAATAGTAGTTAGTTAAATAACAGTTCTGCATAATTCGTAAGAGTAATGCTCCTTCGGCTTGACAATTATAATGGTCTTCTGATTCTTACATATGTATGTATATACTTATTTGTGTTATGTTTCTGGTTCTCGTTGTGATTTTCTTATTGTAACATCTGTTGTCGCTGCAATAAATTACGTGTGGCTTTTCATGCGTAGCGTTTCCTTTTTTACAACGTTGCGCATTTTTCAGTTTTCTTCTTCAATATATATAAAATAAAATAATTTTGCCGGTTTGTTGGCAAATCATTGCTTTACAGTTGCCGTGACCATCGGTGTTTTATATTTGTGAGTTTTCTCCGAAATTATTAATTGTTTGAACTCGACAAAGTTCACGTTGTGGTACATCAGCTTGTTTTTTAAATCAAGCATGTGCATCACATACCAAGTGGCCTGTTTGTGTGCTTATATTTATGTATATACTTTCTTAATAAACTCAGATGTTGTATGTATAATGTTCAGTGAGAGTCAAAGGTGGCACACGCGCTCTAGAAAGCTTGCAATAATTTATTAATGTATTTTTATTTTAGTTCTGAATTTTAAAGCTCGCAATGGAATTTATACATTTTCAACTTTAAGTCCCTCTATATGGGGATATTTTTGTTTGTTTTATTGGTTTAGCTATACACTAGTTACAAAATTTTCCAAAAAATGAAGAGCTCAACATAAATTAATTTCCGTACAATTTTCTGACACTAAGTCTGCACTATTTTAATTATTTCGATGAAATATTTGCTGACTTTCGTTAGTTAGTTTAATAAAATATATATACAATATATTTTAACCATTATGTAATTTATTTATTTATTCATAAATTTATATGTTCTAGTAAACTTTAAGAAATGCATATCATTTAATCACATCAATGTTATGAGAGCTCTCCTGACTTCTTATGTCGACTTCTTGCTGTATTTGGTATTAAGAAATGTTTGTTTATGGTGGAGTTATGCAAGGAAAAGTAGAATACATGTGTATTAAATAAAAATTGCACCTTTTTTGTTTTCAACAGGTTTATTTCGGCATGTAAGTCGGTTTATCTAATCCGTTTGATTACCAAACATTCAAAATCACATTGGCATTGTTTCAGGCCACAAAAAAGTAATGTGAGCTGTCTGTCTAGCAAGGATTTGCAATTGAAATGTCCACGCAGTCGTGGATGACGAGTGAAAAATTCAAATTAATTTTGTCGCTGAGCTTGCGCCTAAACTGTTGACCGCACAATGTTAGCCGCATGTAGCGAACCGGAAGGATGTCTATGACCAAATGCGGCATCCGTTGCTGCCATCCTGCCATGTCCGGTTGTATGTTTGTTTCAGATGCTGCGCAAAATTTATAACCGCCTTCCATTCGTTGTTGCTGCTGATGATGATGATGGTGATGATGGTGATGATGATGTAGCTGCAACATTTTGGGGCACGCACTTTGAGCTGCCGCTGACAGCTTCATATGCATATTTAATACACCACTATGGCTATGGCTCGCATTTCGGGTATTAGCAGCATATTTTGTTGTCTCAGATGTGGCACGATTTAATGCCGACTGGTTTTGGGCCAGTTCCAGCTGCAGCAGCATATGCAATACGAACTACAAATGCTTTTGGCAAGTGGTATAGCACTACAAACAAAAAAAAAAAGAAGGAAAAAATGGGGAAAACAAAAAAAATAAAAGTTTCTCAGTCTTGTAATATGTGCGAGGCGATTTGCGCTAAAACCACATTGCGGTGACGCCAAAACTTCTGGCCAAGTTAAAAACTATTGCCATTCTGTTAAGTGGTCACATTTAACACTTGGGTGCTGCGTTCGAGTTGCTCAGCAAACGGACCCAGTGCAAAAGCGATGAGTTATGTGGGGGGTTTGCAAGGTCCATACTTGTACACAATCGAACAAATGCGTACTTGCGAGTAAATGTTGTATCTTGGCTTATCGTTGTTGATAAATCGCACTGTTGTTAGAAAGAGCTTATTTTAAATAGTTCCGAAAGTTAAACTACATGGAGTTTTTTTCAATCAGGCGGAAACGAACCAAAGCACGATCGAGCCCGATCATAAAACAATGTAAAACACATTCGCTTCTTATAGGAGAAGGAATCGAAATTAGTTTCTAATCTAGAGTTATATAGGTATTCAATATATCCAAGCAAGTTGTATATCTGTGGCAGACGCTGAGGTAGCAATTTCAATTACCTGTGGAGGAATGGAAACTACATGGTATGCGTTATCTTCTTTTTATAGAGAAATATATTCCTATGTATGAAATCTTTAAAGCTTTCACACTAATATAAACTTTTATGTTGACTGAAACAGTCCTAAATCGGCCAGCTTAAAGCGTTTATATATAGGACAGGCTTTGTCCCATTTCCTTTTAAAGAAATTATATAACAAGCGAGTATACGCAGAGACAATTACTAATGAGGATGGGACAAGGGCGTACGCAGCTTTTACCAAAGGCTCCGTTGTCAGGAGGAGGGGGGGGGGGGGGACAAGGGGGCCGTTGCCCCTATCTCCCTCCATGCGTAAGCTCTTGAGAGGGGAAGCTTAAGTGTGTCCCGACTATGAAATACCTTTTGCACATGCGTAGAATACTATATTTGTAGAAATCTAAAAAATTAAAATAGAAAAAACAACGGAATTAAAAAAAAAACAACTTGATCGATAATACCCCTCGGGTGTGAAGGGCGTTATATATTATGCAGTTGAGTCAAAAATATAAATTCTTAACGTAATATTAATTTATATATTAATATTATATTATTAATATTAATTTATATTTATATATAAAGAAAAATTGCAATACAAATCACGTAAAAATGGTTTCTTTAAATATATTGCAATCATCACGAAAACAGATTTAAATGAGTTGTGTTTTAGGTTTCCTTTGTTTGTATTTAAATAACATATTTCTTGAAATATACAAAAAGGAGCAATTCTTAATATTGCATTAAAGAAAGCGATGGTCATTTCCTGTTATTTTAATATCTATTTAATATATCTCTCTTTAAAATATCCTGTATTCAGCATATTTAAGGCCATGAACTGCATCGCGTGATGTATACTTTGTCTTTGAAAAAAAATTAAGGTATACACTTTAAGCCACACTTTAAAACTTAAGTGTACAATTTGGAGATGCTACGTTGCAAAACGCTCTTTCAATATCGAACCTGATGTTGTTTCCATGTTGGGGCAGTCTGTTACGTGGTTTACTAGGAAGTCGATTATCGATGGTCAAGAAAATCCCGTAAATGGTACTGGAAAGTATGCGAGATTGCATAACTGGCGGGCATTTCAAAAAATACTTAGTATAGTATATTGGCAGACAGCTTAGAGATGAACAAGTTGTGAGCAATATGTGTCGCAAATATAATGCGAAATGAGGTGCAACGATTGAGCGTTGAAATTGTTGGATCATGCCAGTGCATTAGGAGTACGAAGAGAGTGTGCTAAGCAAAGGAATGGGTTGCTTAATGCGTCGGTAATTTAATGTAAACTACTTGTATTTATGTTGCTTTAGAATCACAATTATTTCAACAGAAAGGGCTTAGGAACTGCTCATTAAATGGTGACCAATATTTTGTGGTAGTGCAATAGAGTTGGATGCACAAGCAATATCGTGAAACGATTGTACTGTATAGTAATCCGTTGGCAATATCCCATCACAATTAAATTGAGATATTCACCCGCACTGTACGCTGTTTCTTACTCGTATTTGGTTTTGTTTGTTGTACATTTCCCACATCAGTCCCGTGGGCGCACTTCATTTAACTTTGCTGTTTGTTTATTTTTACTGACCCGACCCTCTATCGTTCGCGCATTTCTTGTTTTAACTCAATTTAAGTGCCACAACAAGTGCAGGGCCGAACAAGGCCAGGAGCAGGAGCAGGAGCATGAGCAGGAGCATGAGCAGCAGGCAGAGCACCCGCAGTACCGTTGTCAGGCAATCGCCCAACCTGTCACTGCGCCGTCAACATTTGATGAACTGACGAGCTGCTGAACGGCCCGTCGTACCCTCACTGACAAGGGTAAGCAGCCAAAGGAGCGGCGCACTTGAAACTTTGCAACGTTTCATTCGATCTTTGTTTTTTTGTTGTTGTACTTTTGCCTTTGCTGCTACTCTTTGCGCTTTCTTATGTTTTGCTCTTTGCTCTTTGTGTGTGTTTGGTAATTAAAACGGAAATGCTCAATTCAGTTTTGATGTTGCAGCCGTAACTTTGGGCTAATTTGAATTTGTTGGCCCAACTTTGATTGTCGGGAATATTACGTATACGCACTGGTGGGTGAAACATATTTATAAATGAGAATCAAGTTTAATATAAACATTGGTTGACACATGCAGCCACGACTTTGTGGCTTAACAAATGGTACTCCCGCCTTCATCGCCCTTAGCATTAGGGCCCAAGTAAATAGTTGGCAAGTCGTTTTATCCTAGCCAAATATTAATTTGCCTACAAAAAGCTCATTTCACGCTTAAATGAAAACTAAAAGTTGAAAATCAAGCAAAATTAAATGAAATTGTTGCAAAGGAGAAAAAACGGTGAAAAATGTGGGATGGCAGCAGGCACAAAGACTCTGCAGTCCACCAATCCAAGTGGACATTATGAGCGACACTTACACGCTCACACCCACACACCAATACTCGCATACATGATTGTTCCGTCATACGCCAACATTGGCGACATGGCCAGGAAGTCCAAGTGGCAACGGAAACTTTTAATTGTTTCTGCTGTTGCTTTTGCGCTTCCGTTTCTTGAAAAATAAAATGAATTAAGCCAAAAGAAATCCACAGAACCTTTCACTTGAACATTTTTGCTTGCGGTTATTTGGCCATTTCTTTTGGCTTGGTGCATGTCGTTCCGGCCTTCTTAACTTGGCCGCAGTCGTCCACCGTAGTCGCCATTGTCCCCGCTTAACCGGATCTCTGCACTTGCTGCTTGGCACACAGTCCTACTCTCTGTTCCTGTTCGCTCGCTTGTTGGCCGTACGCTTTACGGGGTTATTAAAAATCTCATTATCATTGCCGTTGCGGCGTAAATTTTAATTGTCCGTTAAAAGTACCCCGTTTTTTTTGCCACCTTGCCATCCTGCCTTCTATGTGGCTATTTGGTTAGCGCTTGTGGCCGTCAACTTGTGTGCACAAATCAATTTAAAGTTGTTTGACTAAGTTGATTAGATTGAGATGAATTTGCGTAATGTTTGCTGGCAGGCTCGGAGGAAGGCCTTTCTCTGCTGGCCACCCTTCTATTTGTTTATGGCAAAAGTTGTGCACATTTTGAAATGCTCTCCATTGGCCACCGGCGAGGTGCACTGGCAGCTGGGTGGTTGCCCAGGCATGTCATGGCCTTGCTTGCATATCCCAATGGCATTTTGCATGTTCAGCATGCAGTGTGTGTATGTGTGTGTGTGTGTGTGTGATGTGCGGCATGCAAATTATTCACACATCTGTCAGGTATCGGAGCTATAGGATTTGCCCGGCTTCGTGTACGCAACTCGCAGCTTATGTGGCTCTTGCCCAGTCGAAACGTGTCATAATACCACAGCTCAGTGTGTGGCAGCATGATGCTCTTTGCATGCTGGATATGTCGCGCTAAAGTGTGTAGTTCATACACATATTCTTCATGCATATTCTTACGGGATTTATAGAATGCCGTTTCCCATCAATATATGAAACAAACCAAAACAATTTTCCAAAAAATATAATATAAAAGCAATATTTTTATTGAAAAAGAGCCAATTAAAAGTAGTCTTACAAATTCCACTACCATGTTTTTATTGAAAATGTGTCCCATCCCAAAAATTTTAGTGGTTTCTTTGCTCGTTGAATCTTTACTTATTTTCTTTAACGCAATAGTCATTGAAAATTGGCAAAAATATTAAAAATGTAATTACATCATCTTTCATTTAAGTTCATAATCTAGTAAAGGCAAGCTTATGAATGCTATAGTTCCTCTATATGTATGAGAAAGAAGCCCACTTATGTACGATATATGTATATGTACTTGTAATTAAGGCATACGTTAATATGAAAATAGTGCTTACCAGTGCTTGCTTTTGAAATAGTTGGGAATTTGAACCGACATGGCGGAACATTGGTTGGTCTATAGAAGTTCGGTTTTTGTTTGCATTCTGCGTTTATTTGATGTTATTCCGGTGGGGCCTGTGGAATATAATGAATAAATAATTAAGTTTATTAATGTTCTTTCAAGAATTTCCACATTGTCGCATTATTTTCAGAAACACACACACACACACATGTTTATTAAATTAACAATGCATATATAGAGTAGTTGGTATCTTTAATGGTCCCCAAAAATGATTTGAGACTTCTAATGTCTAATTGATGTTTACTCGTGCTGTGTGGTAGATCTTCCCAAATCTTATTTGCTACCCTTTCACAAATAATAAATTCCATTACCTAGGCAATAAATGCCGAACGTCGCGACTTCGAAAACGTGCACAATTTTAAGCGCTTAATGCCCAACAAAGTCCATGACCAGACTTAATACGCACAAATTAGCCAAATCCGTTGAGCACAAAATGTACAAAGCGTTGACTAACAAGAGCGCATAACCCATAACCACTTGGGGCACAAATTTGTTACAATTTTAGGCTTACATTCGCAGCGATGCCAACAAATTGAAAGCTGTCTGTAGTGCTATGTCAGTACGAGTATGTGTGCCTGTATGTTTGTGGGTGTGCGGGAGCATGGCGTTGTCCTTCAAAATCACCAAAGGCAACAATCATTTATGGCGGACTTAGGCGCAAAGTCAGCCAATCGCTTATTATGCCAAAAAGCCCAATCACAAAATCGTGTCTTAACATAATTTTTCTTGTGCCCTTGCAGTTTTCCAGTCTGCACAGCAACAACAACACTACGCGCAGGCAAAAAATTACATTTACGTGCTTTCAATGTGTAATTAAGGATTATTTTGTGCTCAAGTGGCTGCCCGTTGTTGTCTGCAATGAAATCAGTTGGGGCAGCTGCCGCCGAGAAAGTCGAGAAGCGTGACTTCGGGAAAGCTATGTATTTTTTTGTATTTTTTTTAGTACTTTGTGTTGGCCGTTGTATCTGCAAAAGCTGACTAATGACTGTGGCCGAGGCCAAAAGAGTTTTATTTTGTTTCGCTCGGCTGTTGTCCTGCCACCTTTAAGAGGCCTTTAAGTTTAGGGCTGTACTCAAGGCCGATATTTGTACAGCTGCCGCTCAATTTGCACTCGAAGCTGTAGGGCAGTTTATATGCAGCTTTATTTTGGTCAGCATTTTTTCTGCGTTTTTGTCGCAATAAATTTACCTTTTTTTGAGTGTGTTTTTAAGCTGTGCTAACAATTTTTTTTGCTGCACTGTTGGAGGGTGTGTGTGTGTATTTTCTTTGTAAATTAACTTTAATAAAAGTGGCGGACAAATAAAATACATTCGCATGTGGTGGCATGCTGCATTGGCCCTTCTTTCTATGCGTGGCAATGAAAATCAATACTATATGCACATGGATTGCATATTCAATGCGCAAATGAATGGAAAAAGTGAGTTATGGGCATTTCCATTGTTTTAACCCATTCTGCTAGTGCTTGAAAGCAGGAAACCAACAATACAATATCGAGTATATACCACATTTAGATTTTTATTGTTTCTAGCTAAAGCCCATTTTCAGTAGTTTTGTTTTGCATATAGTAGATCGCAATTTGCAATTCTTTTAATCCCTTAACATAGGAGTCAGTAATCAATTTAATGGTGAAGCTATGATAGAGGAAGATGCCCTTAATTTACAAATTTAAGAGGGCGATTTACATCGAGTTGGTAGTCCGGGCTGGCTAATTTATGAGTTAGTAGCAGAGAAAAGCGGTCATAGTAAAAAGTACTACAATTGTTTGTCCTATGGTTCTATAACTTGCAATCATAAAACAAATTACTATTAGGAAAACAAAATTAATAGTCATATACAAAATAATAATCGCAATCTCAAATGTTTCGAATTTTTTACACTTTTCTTTTTCACAAACTTTTAATAAACTTGAATAATCTGTTAAAAACAAAAATATTTCATTGGTTTATATATAGATTGAGTGTGTTGCTGGCAGAGTGTTTGGGCTATTTCAGCTATACCTCCAAGTATGTTAGGGTAATTGTGGATACATTCGTTGCAAATTTCTCTACTAATGTTGTCCACATTGCTGGTACAGGCATTTCTCTATAGCTGCGATCCATACGTCGAGACTGGCTTTAAACAATATGATTTTCTTCACCAATTACTGAGAGTAATATGAGCTAATACACTTTTTGGTATCGGTGTCGAGATGTACACCAAGATATATTACACGTATTAGTTGTGTGAGCATGACATGTTCATTTGTTGTACATTGATTTCGATCCGGCAGTTGGCCACAAATGCCAAGGGGTCAGCCAAAACTCCAATATTGCACGGTCTTCTGCAAACGACGATTTGTTATACCTCTGCTCATATTTCATACTCTTGAGTAATAAAGTCTTTATGACATACTGCCCAGACTCTATTACTGATATATGCATACTTATTTATTAAAAGGTTTTGTCATGTTTGGGTGAAGTAGCTTAAATTTCGTGATTCTTTTGCTTACATTATTACACAGTAAATATACTTGTACAAGTAATATTGTTTTAAATTGAAGACTTCTCTTAACAACCGTTGACATATTTATATTAACTTTTAGATTCAAATTAGAAAAAACGACAAGGAATTAAAAATAGCTCAGGGTGAAATAAATTATAGTATTACAGTTTTCGAAAAGAACTATTCCATTTTGGATTTATAAGTACGCAGTAAAGCTTCTGAAAATGGCAAATACATTTAACATTTTTATTATTTTTCGAACAATTATGTTTTCTGTTTTAAACAAACTGTAATATGGAACTTTTTTTTAAATAACTCTTCTTCATGCTAAAATGCATCTGTGGAGCCAGCAGCAATTTAAACTCTTATTGTATTAAGTGCTTATAAAAAATGCATTGCCGTAAAATGTGCGCACATAATGAAAACATATTGTAATAAAAATACTACACACAGTCATATCGACAAACAAATAGAGAGATATATATATATAGAGAGAGAGAGAGAGAGAGAGAGAGACATGCGGACTGACACTTACTATGTGGATAGATGCCGAACAAAAAATTAGTAGCCACAAACAAAGAATATTAAATACAAGCAGAGTTCCGATTGTGTGGGCAGAAAAAATGCCGGAAAGGGGGCAGTGGAGAGGGACGAGAAGGGGGTGCTGGGCTGCCTATTTGTTTAACGGCATTGGCCAATCAGGCATTCAACGCAATTCGGCAGCCAACCGCTTAATGTGGACCCGTGTTGAATTGCTGTTGTTGTTTTTGCTGCTGCTGTGTGCTGCCGTTGTCATTGTGCATAATACCGTTATCGCGCTGTCACAGCAGCAAAAATGCTAGCAGTAGAAGTGGCATTAACAAAATGGCATCTACAGGCTGATGTAGAGGCATAGAAATGCAGCGACTCATACTGTGCGTATACACAATCCCCACACACACACACACACACACACACACACACACACACACACACAGATAAAGAGGGAGAGCGACATTGGTGCATGTCCTTGTAAAACAAACATGAACAAATAGATGTGACACGGCAAAAGGCAACGAAAGGGACTCGCAGGACATTAGCATAGACAATTATCAATGTTTATGCATGGTGTATAAATTCTATTATCCATCATTTCTGCTTTAATGCGTAGTTTTGGATTATTTGGGATTGTTTCTAAACAAATTTATAGTCTCGTCAAGACCCTAACAATATGCTGTGTACTTTGGTGATTATGATTCATTGAAAATAAAATGACAGAGTTGAGGAAAGTTATTGAGAGCCCCAATGGACTGTCCAATTAGATTTTATTAATTGTTGAATGTTTCGGTTGAAAAGAACCAGATACATGTTTTTCCATTTAAAAATCGTATAGATAATAATTTTTATTGTTTATTGTTTCTTTTTTTTCTTCTTGTTATTGGTAGGCAGAATATTTAGCAGATAATGGGCTAAACGAGGTCGCATCCCTCATGATCGACAGGCTTTTTTGTTAGGTTATCAGATTTTGTGGAACTTGGTTGCCCATTTATGTTTTAAAAATTAATAATTAATTAATTAATAATTATTTATAGCCAAATTGATTGCTTTATTTGTTCCTTTTATTTTAGTTTGTAATTATTAAGTTACTGTTATACTTGTTTTATATTATATGGAGAGTACCAGTTGTAACGACGTCTAATTTTTCCCTTTGTGGAAACTGGGAAAGCTCAGGATTTATCACAGTTCGTAACAAATTAATATTTGCTAAGTTGGGTGCCACAAAATATACGTTGATTGTAGGTTTCTACATATTTTTCTTGTAATCTCTTTAATTCGGCTGAACACACCTTCAACTGATTCTGCGGCTTTACGAAAACCGTCGACTCTTAACGGCAGGATTCCTCCAAGACTCGCTCGAATGTGCCGAGCTTCTCTTTCTATTTAAAAACAACCTACTATGACAAAATTAGATGTTTCCTTGCGCATTTCTCTCATGGTAATTGTTTATCTACCGCCATTTGATCCTTGCGCCTGTCGTTCGTCGTCGTTTCAACTGATTCATATGTACACCACAGAACAGAATATCCAGGCAAATAAAATGCTGCATTAGGTATTATAAGCAGTGCTACTTATGTATAAAAAATTGTGCTAATCATTAAAAAATGAAATACATAATTATAGATACACACCAATTTATGAGCCAATTTTTGTAAATAAATGAAATGAATGAATGAAATACAAAACAATACAATACAACAATTATAAATACAAAAAAATTTAGTGGTTATAAAACTTTCAAATTAATATCAATTATTAAACACTTATTATATAAAACCATTTACTAGGAAATATATATTTTTCACTTGCATAGTTCCTTCCCTATTTTTTAAAACATTCAACATTTCAAAATAAGTAATGCAATAATAAAACAAATAGAAATAAAATCGTCGCAATTAATAAATCAACAATTAATTTTTTATCATATACATAGATACGTAAGCAATATGTAGAATCAATTAACTATTGACTTTATTACATATATCAAGCAAATAGTTATTTTGGAATAAGGAATGTTCAAAAAGTATTAAAAAGAGCTTAGATTGTTATGTACAGTAGAAGCACAGTTAATACCTTCCAGCCGGACTCTGGTTAGTGTACAAGTTCATCTTTCCTGCGGTCATTATGTCAATTATTTGTGGACTTAACTTAAACACTTGAACATAGACATAAACACACACTCGCCCCATACAATGCCCCAAAGGCATGCGGAATTCAATTTATTTGTATCGGAGCGCGTTTATTTCAACGCTTATTAGCTTTAAATTTATTTTCAATTGCGTCTGTCATTAAATAATAATTTACGACCATTTTGACAATGCTACAGTAACAGTGGCGGCAATAACAACAATAACAATGCGAAACACATTTACTTCTCCTTCGATTTCAACCTCATTGTCGAGTGCAGTCGCCGTTCAATTTAAAGACAGTTGCTTTGTTGACCTGAACCTGAACCGACGATGCCCGAAAAGCGGAAAGCGAAGAGCAGACTGACTGCAGCTCTTACTCCTGCTCCTTGCTATTGTTATTGCTGTTGTTGTTGTTGTTGTTGTTGCGATTGTTAGGCGCTTATCGCCAATGCCATCGCTGCTTGTGCGCGCCCAGTTCGAAGTTCAGACGCTGGCAGCATTTGTCTCAGCAATTGAATTTACGCGCCCGACGCTTACACAATAAAAATTGTTGCTAAGGATGCGCGTCCTGGCCTCTAGCTGTTCCCTGTTCCCTGTGCTGTTGTTATTGTTGTTGTTGATGCCGTCAGAGACACTGAGAAAACTTTGGTGTTTGATTATTTTAAAGCTTTAAATTATCGCTTAAGTTTTTTGTTGTCAAATTATAAACGAATTTATTTTAGATTAATTGCGCGTAAAGTTGCAAACAGCAACAACTAGAACGCCGCCACATCACAGCAACTAACAATGCTGAGAGCGAAATCCAAGGCATTGGCAATGGGGATGAGTGATGCTCCTTCTAACCACCACTCTTCTTCTTAGTACCCCTCCTCCTGGCTTCCGCAGGGATGTCTACAAGCGCGTAAATGCGCTCATTTTAAATGCGTCTTCGTTTGAGCATCAAATGGCATTATTTATTATTTTGCTGCTCGTCGTCGCCCCATAGCGCCCAGCAATTCTCCTCAGACCTCATCAGGACACCCTTCCAACTGTCTCTCAACTGTTGTTCTGTTGTGTAATTTCAATGACACCACAAAGGTTTCGCCTACGCGCCTTCTCCAAACATTTTCCTTCGCTCTGCTGTTTGTTGTCTTTTGTTTTATGTTCCGGAAAATAATCGGAAATTTTCTCTTTACTTATATAATGTTAATAGTTATCTGTGCGCCACTGACTCTTTCGCCTTTTCTTTAAGTTTTCCCCGTTTTCTTTTTGGCTTGTGTTGTTGTCAGTGTTTTGCTGTCTGCTTGTTCTGTGGTTTACTTTGAAAATCATGTCGAGCTCGTCCTGAATTGTCATTTTTGTCGCCGCACAGCACAGCTTTCGCGTCTTTTGTTTTGGAGCTTGGGGTTTGGGGTTTGCGCCTCGAGCTGTCCAGGATCGACTGGAGTTGGGGCTTGGACCGTCGGCTAAAAGTTTCGTTCGGGCGCAGTTATTTGTAATTTATGTAACTATTTCAGTTAATCGAGCGTAATTGATTTTATTTTGAGCTTTATTACGTTTTGGCGGCTGCCGTTTTTGACGCTCTAATTTTTTGTTGTTTCCAAAGTTTGGCCAAGTCGATGTTGGGGCAATTGTTATACGCCTTAGATTTGGCTTTTGGTGTCGTTTGTGGGGATTTATGGTGGCATGTGATGTGGTTATGGAGCAGAGACTTTTTTTAAATATTAAAGAAATGAAATATAATGCAATACTTAATAATATAAAAGGTTCACGTAACTTTAAAGCTCTTAGATAAGCTAAGCTATAACTAAGTCTACGCTTACAAATGTGCGTGAATCAATTAATTGAGTTTTTCATATGAATTGTGTTTGCAGCTGAACAAATAAAGATTAAGATTATTTACCATCATTTGTGAAGAATATTTGTGGAGTTAACAAATGGGTAAGAATTTTTGCTCAGATTCATGGGATGCCTCCAAATTGAACCATCATTGTGGAAAGAAAATGTGAGTGGGGCAGGGAGATACGCGATTGAAGTGAAACTTCGTGGATCGAAATCGATGTAATCGATGTTTTATAAAACGTTTAATCGTATAAAGTCAAATGCATACCTAAATTTACAAACTATTACTTGAAATTGTCGCTGATAATGTCTAATCTTATCGAAAACGACAGTAAAAATTAATAATTAATTAATCAATCCATTGATGATGTTCGCCACGTTAGTGGGCAAATGTATTTGTGCTTCCGAACAAATTGAGGCAACAAATTCGCGTGTGAGTGTCCTGCTTTATGTACCGATTTATACGCGTATTTACATATATACTTTAAGGGACGTGCATAGTTTTCCCACACATTTTTTGCCTAGACCCAATTTGAGAGGAAAATAATTGATCGCCTAACTGACAACTCAAGCGATGTGGTGGAAATTTAAATGTTGTCTTAGCCACCCCATCCCACGAAAGTTTGAGCTCATTACTGTCATTTTTGAGACTTCATCTAACTGCCGGCGCTAAGTGAACTGAGTACTTAGCCTACGTCTACAGCGGGCTACTCATAAATAATTAAGCCGCCTTACTTGGAATATGCTCTCGAGCAGCTCAGACCAGTTGTCAGACGGGGTCCAGGACTGCGTTCCTCCAAATTAAAAGCAACAAGCACAACTTGTAGCGTGTCGCTCCCACACACACACACACACACACACACACACACACACACACACACACACACACACACACACACACACACACACACACGGCAACATGTTGATATATGTACACTTATATACTCAGCGGAGGATGCGCCCGACTCCGATTCACACGTAGGCGTAACAGCGTAAACAAACGAAAAGTGACTTTGGCATTAGATTGGAGGAGGAGGAGGAGGAGGAAGAAGTTGCTGAATGCGCGGGCCAGCCAATGTGGCAACCAATGGAGCAGCAGCAGCCTCCATACGAGCTCACGCTGCGTGTCAACAAACACGAACGCCGGGCAGGAAGCAAAAGTCGCGCCACTACTTGGCCGGGGCTTGAGCTGAGACACCGGTGCCAACACCGGCCTATATACCTATGTATGTCGGGGCTATGGCTCCAGCTATGGCTTTGGTCGTTGCGCCATATTAGCGCGGCGTGTCGGGTAATTTATGAAGCTGCCCAGTTGGGCTGCCCGACAACATGGCTGGCTAGCTGGCTGTAAATATCTTTAAAAGGCGCTGTTAAAACAAATTACTGTCTGGTTGCCATATTTAGGGCCGGAGGCCTGTAGTGGCTACATTGACGGCCACAATGCGTCGTGCCACGTTTGTCGTTTACCTGCACAGGACTCTGCAGGACTCCCCAAGCGCTGCCAGTTCCGCTTGCCCACACCAAAAGTTATTAAGCGAATTTCTCAAGCAACACGGCATGAAAGTCCCGCGGGAATTTTCAACAGCTTTCTCCCCCCTCTCCTCTCTCCACTCTGTGCGCATTGTGGATTTTTGTTTTCGGGAGCTTAGTCGAACTTCCGACAACGGCGCACATCTAATTTGTAAATTTTATGCGTCTGTCTTTCTGCCTGGGTGTGTGTGTGTGTGTAAGAAAGCTGCTCGTACTTGGCAGTGTTGTCAATTTCATTTTAAAGTTGGCGCATATGCAACTTACTTGGGCTCGCTCCTCATGAGTTGCCCTTTTCTTTTTTCTCAATTTTTTTCTTTTTTTTTTTTATCTGGCACGTACTCGTGCCGTCACTTGCTACCCCCGTTATTTAACCATAACTTTGCGGGCTTGTCGAACAGATTTTTTTTTTATACTGGTACATTCCCCGGTTTGGTTTTGACTGGTTTGGGGGACTGGGCTGTCAATATGTTTGGCTATGCATAGATGAATTCGCTATAAATTTTGTAGACACTTCAACATGTCGTCATGTGCTTGAATGGCTTGGCTTTGCAAGTCTATTAATAGCCTGGTATATACGAGTATATTCGAGTCAGCTGCCTGTTAAAGCCACTCGACAAGTTTGCAGCCGTGGTGTGCTCGCATTAGAGTTCTTTCGTTTAGGTTCCTTTTTTTGTGTGGGACAGCATTTAGTGAAGCCTCAATGCGCCAAATAAATTTAATGCAAATTACAATTTTGTGCCAAAAATTAAGTTAAATTATGCCGCATGCTACGCACAAGCCCACACAATAAAGAATACCACAAAATGTACAAAGCAATGGCAAGCAACGCCCAGCTAACTGCCACAAGATGAAGGAGATGTGGAAGGAGACGCAAAGGCCCAGCTGGGTGGGGGGAAATAGAAAGAACAGTACGCGGCAGTCTTCCAAGGTATACCAAGTCAATGAGGGGAGGCATCCAGAAGGAAACGCACATTTCTTGTATAGTACGTGTTTGTGTGCGCTCGCTTCTTCCCAAAATTGAAAATGAAAAGTCAGAACTTGAAAATGATAATCAACGTCAACAAATTCTAGCAGCAGGGGTGCGAGTGCAAGGGAACTCTGCAAAAACTGTGACAGTAGCTTCGGCTCTTGAGGTGAAAAGTTGTGGGGTGGGGGGTGGGGGGCGCGGAGCCGAAAGGCGGCAGCAGTCTGTATAATGATCTAATAAATTTCATTACCGCAGCGAACAATTTTTGCATTTAGCGTGGCTCGAGCAATGGAACATGGGGGCGACGTTGCTTTTGCGTATCGACGGCATCTATTAAGGCACATGTGGGCCACATTAAGGGCGGCGATTGCCAAAGGGGCGGCAGCTTCATCTGCTTTCCACATACGAGTACATGCTGCTCTTGAGGTGCTGAGTTTTTCTCTTTAAGCGCGTCAGGCAGGTACTTGAACTTTCTGCATACCATTGGCAGCAGCATTGCCCAACTTGCGTATTTCTTAGAGCACTTCAAACTTTCCAACTTACGTCCTCGACGGGCTAATGGCAATTTCTGATACACATGCATGGCATGTAGACGCCCCCAGAAGCATACTGCATATGTCAGCACTTTACTTTTTGCAATAGGGTTTAAACTTGTTCTGCTAACTGCTTGCTATTCCAAATCGCTATCAACTTTCTTGTACATCCAGATTTGTTATTTTTTCTTCTCGATAAATGAATTGTGTTTGCAAAGAATTGAATATTGCATGGCTTTAAAAGCTTCCTCTCAAACATAACACTTGGAGAAGATGATGGCACCAGCAGTAGCGTTGGATGTATATTTTATTTCCTTGAAATAATTGCTTCTCATTTTCCATTAATGCCGTTTATCATTGATTCACATGTTTATCTGCAATTGCGTGCTTGAGTAGCGGCTATTTTGAAAGCAAACTTAAAGCGCCTGCATTTATGATTTGGGATTTTATTATCAGTGCCTGGAAACTCTTGAGACTGTTTACAAAATGGGTCGTCATTTCCAAATAGCAAGGGCTATTTAAGGAGCATTTTGAAATGGATCGCAATTTTTGTAGCAGACTAAAAATCTGGCCTTGCTTCAAAGCAATGTTTGGAGTCGAGAACAAGTGTGGAAAACAACTTTAGGAACTTCGGGGCAAAGGTAGAGTTTAATCATTGACGCATAACAATAACGTATGTTTCTTTTTTGCAGACTTCTTCTGTTGAAAGCATTTGATTCAGCCAACAGCAGAATGCCAGAGTCGATTATTTCATAAAAAGTCAAAATATTGTTAAAACTAAGGGCTAACAAGGGGCTTGCCACGAACATTTTCTGGTGCATTTTCACTTTAAATGATTTAAATCTGCATTGACTCTCATGAGAAACAAGCAATGTTGTGTATATGTCGATAATGATAGATCGAAATGTGACAAGCCGTGGAATAAAGACATCTTCGGGAATTTGAAAATTTGTGTAACTAGTCGTTTCATATGAAATGCCTTCGTTTATTTTTTCCATTCTCGAAATGAGAAAGCTTGCACTTACATCTAAAGCAGAGTCGTACCTAATTCAGACCTTAAGCACATCTTCATGTTTGTATCTGCTTACAAATCAAATCATCTATCTCGAACTTGCTTTGTCACTATCGTTGGCACAGCACCAATCTCGATTTATGCTACCTTGTGCAAACAAAACCTCTGTCAATAGAAAAATTCGTATTTGAAGAACCAATAATCATCGCATTTCCGCAAACACTCGATGGTAAATAAAAAAGAAACGTAGTCCATGGCAGCCATGTCACGAAGGCGCACATGAAAATTTCATGGCCACTTGTCGGGGCCACTGCAACAAATTCAAATATTCATAAACGACGAAAAATGACAGATTAACACAAATATTGATACAACAACGTGCACACACGCGCGCTGCCCGCTGTCCGCTTCCTCCTACCCCTGACTAGTCAACTGTCCGACTGTCCGACTGTCGGGCTGACCACCACCTAGTGTATACTGTATATGGCTGGCAAGTGACCCCAAAAAAGCCACAGGCCAGTGCTTAGGCCTGTTGACTTTTGGCTGTCACGCACACAAGCTTAGGCCGCAGGATATAATGCCAACGATGAGCTGGTCGTTCGGATTGGTTTTGCAAATGCGCAACGCGTCTGCTGCTCGGTTATTGGAGCAGCAGGCATTGTTTTGAATAATTCGCACTAAGTATGAAATATTAATGAGTATTTTTGTGCTCTTGTTTCGGCACGAAACACCCTGCGTATACGCAATAAAATTGAATATGCAGCAAATGATGCCCAGTCGAGACACACGCCACAGATTCGTTCATAATCACTTTGGGCATCCACTTGAGATTGGTCTTGATTATGATGTGGTCTTTTCCCATGGCTAGCAGACATCAGACAACGAAATTTGCGACGCATGTGTGCGACATGCGCAGAAAAGTATGCTTTAAAAATTATTGCCGCGCACATCTACTATGATAAGAGAATGTGCTCGCAAAAACAAACAAAAACGAGAAAAAAAATAATGCTAACGCAAGTTATGCGAAAAGAAAGATGAAACATTAATGCGTTGCTTGCATAAAGATTTTCGACTCGGCTCTCATAAATTTCAGTTTTAATGCGCTGCGTACGCGAATGTGTAAAAGATTATCTTTATTGACCATTAATTCATATTTAAGCTGCACCGCAAAAGGAAAAGGCTCCATTCAAAAATAAAAAGAAATAACATTAATAAGCTGTGTAAAACACTCGCCTTGTAAAGGGATAAAACTCTGCTTTGTAAAACAATTAAGTCACATTATTTATGACGCAAGCGCCCCCGAACTCGCCTGGTCATAATTGCTGCTCGGCTCACCGGAGTTTGTCGCTAAACGCGAATACTTCGGGTTTATTTATGTGGCGTGGTTAATGGTCCGGCAGTGGGTGTATAACGCACATCCCACGAGTAACATAGTCAGCCTTATCAAATAGAACAAGGAAAAAAGTTTGAGACGAGTTTATGTGCTTTTTTTTTGCGGATAAAACATATCTTTCAGGTACACATTTCACGGAATACCAAAAAAAAAAAAAAACTTAAAAATATCATAAATGGAAATAGGTCCTAAATATGCATTAAATGATTATAAAAAATATACATGGGTATTCATTTTTGAATTAGCGTTGAATATAGCATGGAGCTTTGATTTAAAGGACTTATTACATAATAGGGTGCGCCATCTTTTATGTCGGTATGTAGATATTGAATAACTTTGTCATTAGTGAACCGATTGACTTGAGTAGACCAGTGTTGAAAACCTCAGTTCAAGAAATTGTACAGAACCAAATGAAATAAAAATATCTCATACTTGAAAATCGGTTGTTTATTTTCAAGGATATTCAATGTTTGCATACCGACATAAAAGATGGCGCACCCTGTATACTTTTATCAATTTCTAATCTGCAAATTAAAACTTTTGATGTAAAGTTTATTCAAATTGTTATATTAAACAGAAAACTTGAAAAATTAAATTCTGACATCAACCGTGAACTACTGCTACTGCAATTCTAGATGTCCTTGAGAGATAATATTGTAAGTTTGTATGTAAGGAACACTGCCATATCCGGGTTATCAATTTATATGTATAATTGCTGATTAATATACGCCTTATAACTAGCTCGTAAGTCATGATTTCGTCACATGATTAAAGCAACCTAGTTAACAAAGCTAAATAAATTAACTATACACGAACGATTTGTATATATGCCTGTCAAAAAGTTTATAAATAATGAATAAGCATTCAATTCCAATTTATATTTATTTAGTGGTACATTTGTATGTATGTGGGATAACTTTTGGTATAATAGTTAGTTAAGAATCAAAGTAGCAAAGTTTCCTTGAAATTAATCTTCACAGTTATTTGAAATTATAAACACAAATTTCTGCTGAAGTTCCTACAGTTGAAGTAATATTTTAGCACTGTCAATGGCATTACTTAGCCCTCGCTCTACCCAACTGCTGACCAAATGAGTGTAACAAATTTGCATGCCTGCAAAACACAAAACAATTTCAGCAATCTGTGAGGGCAGAGCACGAGCACCCACTCAAATGTAATTTACTTAAGTGTTTTTAACGCACGCATTGGGTGCACATAAATTTTGCTTTTACAACTGTCTGGCAGTCAGTCGGTTTGTCTAGCAAGCCAGCCAGAAAAAATATTAAAAATATGCAAATTCGTCTCCTCAAAAAACGAGCGTTTTTCTCTCATTTTTTATATGCATGCTTAACCCTTTTTATTTGCTCGAACACAACTAGCAACAGAATACTATACGAGTATGTACGAGCGCACAAATGTGAAGAAAAATAGTTTAGCATAAGCGTTTATATACACACCCATACACATATACGAGTGTACATATATTTGTACTTCATATATGTAAATATATTTATGATATACACTTCATTTGGCAAATATAACAAATAATCCTATGCATGCCCTTCGTTATTAACAATTCTGACTGTTGGTTTTGCCTGCGTCCCTTTTGTCTTGCCCGAATTAAATGTTGTTGTGGGCTTTATGTGACTTTCGGCATTTTTGTGTTTTTGCCTTCTGGCTGCTAGCTGGACATGTGAAAGCATTTCAAAATTTATTTGCAAAATATTTTAATGTCGCATTGGGCCGTAGTTTTGCCAAAGTCAATTGTCCGTAATAAGTGCCTGACTGGGACCTGAAAAATGTGTGATTTCCCTAAGTAGGGTTCGGAGTACGGCTATATTTATCAGTTGATAAATGGAAAACTCTAGCGATAATTTGATATTTAGTTTAATGGACCGCCATTTGATGATCTATCTTATTTACGGTCAGTTGCTTACTAAACAAAGCTGTATTGAAAGTATGTATTTACAATTGAAACGCCACTTTAAAAAATTTAATATTTGTAAACCTAGAAATTGGAGATTAAACACAATCCCACCAAATTTCACTACTTGCGTGGAAGCAGAAGAATGTCACGCCTCTACAGTGCACGCTGAACCCATTTCTCTCTCGCAGGCAGCTCCTGACTGGTCTTTGTACACCATATTAGAAATGTCCAGCAAGACCTCGTAGAAAGTAGTTGTTTTTTTAAAATATTATTTAAGAAACTATGATTGGCGACATAAGTATACAATATAAAACTTATAAAAAGGCCTATAAGCTAGGAAAGTCTAAGTAGGAGAAATCTCATCAAATTACAATAATATCTAGTAAACGCCTCCGACTCATCCGTCTGGTCAGAGGCTTCAATAGGTCTACCGAATAAAAAGAAAAAAATTAACATAGAGAGATGAAGCTTAGAATTAGTTAAATGCTATTTTAAAAAAACTATGTACAAAAAAAATTAAAAAATTAAATGAAACCCGATAAGAGAAGATTTATTAACCAGTCATTGCCATGAAAAAGTTAAACATTACACAGATAATGCAGCACTTCCAGCTTCCATGGACTTCTTTTAGAAGCACATTTAAATAATGTTTGTTTTATTTTGAATGATAGTTGAAGTATTCCTAGTACATAGACAAATAGACTCATCTGAAAATGTTTCCAATGAACAATAAAACAAACGCCTGCCAATGTAAATATTTATTATTTTTGCAAAGCACCAAACAGGAGGAACTGAAGGCGGAGGAGGCAGAAGATGTTGGATGTGTATTATGAGATTATTCGGTGTGTGGCAAACCCTGGAAAAAGCGTATGTTTTCACATGGTGGTTAAACCCGGTTTAGCAATAATTAAAAAATACATCAAATATGCAAAGTGCAGAAAAAACGGATGCTTAAATATTTAAAAAGCGACCGACATTTCATTGTTCGCGTTGGTGTCGACGTTTTTCTGGCCAGTAAACAGAAATATTATTGTGCTCAAATAAGCGTGAATTCATGCTAATAGTTGCATTGTTGCCCAAATAAAAAATAGAGAACAGTTGAGTGTTCTTTGGCGACGATGACGATGATGAAAAACTAGCGGCAGCGCCGACAGAGACGTTGACGTTGACAGCGACGGCGACGGCGATGTCGGCAACATCAAGCATTCCGCCGAAATGAAATGAAACGGAAGTTGCGAGCTGCACACGTTTTATTGGCGCGAGCACACGACTGATTTGACAAAACTCCGACCAAACCGAAAAAACCAAAGCGAAAAGACATGCATATATCAATATATCAATAAAAGAAATCGTCGCTGGCTTGCAATGAATTTTTATAACCGACCGCTGCGTTGGCAAAATGAATTCAATCGAATGCAATGCACTCAGTCAGCGTCACAATTGAAATTGAAATTGTTATGAATCTGGATCTGGATATGGGGGAGATTGGTTGGTTGGTTGGTTGGTTGATCAGCTCGTACGCTGATTTAACAACCGAAACTTGGCGTCGCTTGTCAACACTTTGTTGTCCACAAATTGCTAACGAGCTGTCTGCACAATGAACTTTGCCCTCGCCCCAAGTCCTAGGCCGTAACACTTCACATTAATGCAATTTGATTAATGAACAAAGTTCGCATTACTTTTCCAAGAGCGCCAAGAATATTGCCAAATGTTGACCTCATTTAATGGCAGCACCAGCGCTGAAAAGCATTTCAATTAACATGGCCCGCAGCTGCGACAATAAACAATAGACGCCATGATGTGTCATTGATCATCAATCATGCATTATGCCCCCGACAAGTTTTTGCACAGTCGACTCTGAATTTAATTTGTAATTTTATTCACGCAACTGTTAGCTGTTAGCTGTAGTACTACAAAACATTAATGTCAAAGACATGACTCTCGCCAGCTTATTCATTATTGATTGCTTCGAATACGCATTTTAATTCAATTTATCAATTCATTAGAGAGCTAATTTTTAATGACAACTTATTGTTTAACCACTATGTTGCCTTTGATTAGCACGTCTTACATTTCCAGACACCTACTACATGTGTTCTGTGTTCTTGCAGCTGCGTCTAACACCACGCAACACAAATTGCCTGTAAAAAATCATTTACTTTTGATTGAGCTCCCAACGAGGCCACAACGACGCAGCCCAGTAATAATTTTTATGCCCGACTTGGGACCGTATGTACAACAACTAGAAATGTAGCTCAAATGTGCCGTTTAACAGGCCTCCCAATTGGCATTTATATTACAGCGAAGGCAACGGCTACGAAATAGGCTCGTTTTTTATGGCCCTTTGTGACTGGGCATTAATTTGTTGAATTTTCCGACCCTGCCCCTATGTGGGCCTAATCCCAGCACTTAAACTAAAAAGTTACTATTGCTACAATTGTATACACAATTTAATTTCCAAAAAGTTAGAGCAGAGAAATGTAACAGGAACACGACTCCAACATTTTTTACAACAAAGTGTGCAAAATAATTAACTTTGAAGGCAAGTAAGATGCTTATAATGAAGCACTGAGTTCACTCAACTCAAATACTAAAGATCGATCTGGAATAAGTATTACCAAGAAGAAGTATGACAAAGAGGAAGTAATACAAAGAAGAGCTTATACGAGCTTTTTTGGCTTGTTGTAGGCCACTATGAATTCGAATAACTCATTCCTCATTTAAAAGGAGAAGTCTTAAAGAAACGTCTTCAGTAACAGCAGTTGCAGGCATTACGTGTCATTATTGACAAGCGATATACTTGTATGTGATTAGCATATGTTTTATCCTAATCGGAACAATGTGATACATCACTTGTAGGCATGGAAATTGCCTAATGGCTGGACAAATGTTGTACACCAAGTCTATTCTATTTTACAAATATTAAGTCGCACACAAAATTCTGTTCAAGGCTTTTCCCCCTTGGGTATGAATTCAAATAAAATAATTTTCCATTCAATTACTTTTAATATTGACTTTTGATCAAGTCAGAAAGCAAATCCTAATTTCAGTGTCTGTGCAACTGCTGGTCGGCACAAGGTTGGCCAGGAACCACCACTGTAGTAAAATCTTCTGAGGCAAGAACCCTGTGACAGCTCTATGACAGGAGAAGGAGCATCAAGCAACATCAAGAACCACATGCCAAACCATTTGACCAGCAGGCTAAAGAAATATCAAAAAAGGGTGGGCAACGACCTGTTTCAAGTGAATGAACGTTGGAAGCAAGAGAAAATGCATGAATGTTTAAAGTTAATTGTAATAAAGTCAAATTGCAATTACAAACATAAGTAGTTAGTAATTTTCTAGTTTTTGCCTTGGCATTCGAGAAATAAAAGTGTGTGTAATCAACGACAGAAGCATAATAATATAAATTAAAAAACCAAATAAAATACTCTGGCTCAAAAAATTAAAATTGTAATATCTCCATAATTAATTTAATAACAATTGCATAGAAAATGTGATACACTTGGATTGCATTGACAAAATGCATATTGATTTGGCCTTTGGTCTTTCTTTTTGTTTACAAAATGCCTTAAATTTAAATAAAATTTTTTACAAAACAAAATCATAACAATAATAATAATGCAATGAAGCAAAGGTATCAAATATTTAATGACGAAAATAGATTTTTAATTAAATCTGTGAAATGGAATTTAAAAGTAAATTTCGATTAGCACAACCAATATCATAGTTTGTATAGTTGGTTTGATTTGAGATACGCTTTGGCATTTGTAATATTCCTAAGCTATGTATTTAATTGTGAACCGTGTCCGTGTCTTCGACTTTACACCAAATCCTTGAAAATGGTGTCAGGCTCGAT
Organism: Scaptodrosophila lebanonensis; assembly: GCF_003285725.1. Taxonomy (NCBI): domain Eukaryota; kingdom Metazoa; phylum Arthropoda; class Insecta; order Diptera; family Drosophilidae; genus Scaptodrosophila; species Scaptodrosophila lebanonensis. The sequence continues at coordinate 2,062,545 of NW_022060529.1, forward strand.
ACTGCAAACGTCAAGGCATGCTAATTAATATTGCCGTCTCGCACGCTCTCTAATTAATTAATGAATTAATACTTGCCACCGCAATGCATGCCAATAAATTAGACGCTATCAAAGCACGGCACCAACCCGTTTCGGGTTACCCTTACCTGACATGCCGTTTAAGCTGCAAAGCCAAAAGTGACACAGAGAGCACACAGCGTGGTGCTGAGTTTTGGCTTAGAGCTACACATTTTTGTTTTTTTTTTGTTTTTTTTTTTTTGCTACCATTCTACCATTTTGTTGCCACAAAACGCTAGTGTGTGGGCTGGTGTGTGTGTGTGTGTGTTTTTGTTTGAGAATTTATAGCCTGGCGCACTGACATTTGAGCTTGCATCCTTCGTCAGTTTTGAGCAATGGGGCCAATGGCCCCAACTTGTGTGTGTTATTAATTTGATATTCGGTCTGGTTGGTCTTGTTTGGTTTTAAAGCGTGGTGCTTTAATTTCTGGCTGCATTGAGCTAACAAGCATCCGTTCCCATTGTAAGCTAATCAGCATGACGCTGACTATGTCAAGCATATTGAATGACAATGCCAAATTGAGGCAAATGAGACAAGGCCACTGCCCTCGTGCCATTCCCTACGTACACAAAAATGTAAATACATATATAGTATACTTGTACTTGTATATATACATACAGTATATCTGTGTAAATAGTAGATGGGTGTGGAGGACAAAGTCAGCGTTTGGCCAACACCTGAGCCAACTGGCTGTGACCTCGTGCAAAATCAAGGGTTCGACTTAATTAAGTTTTGTTAATGCCACTTTGCTTCATGCGCGTCCGAGCTCGTTTTTAGCTTACCGCAATTACAGCAATTAACACTAAGCAATTAAAAGCAACAACAAACGCAACAAGCTAGCAAGCAAATTCCGTGCAGCATGCAACGACTAATATAGAAATAAAAATTCAAAAAAATAGAAAAAAATAGCAAATAAAAACAAATAAACTGCGCAAATGTTTGCAGTCGTGGCCGCCACTGGTGGCGGATGTCGAGCACGCTGTAGTTTTAAATTTCAACAGTGGGACGATTGGGAGATAAATGCGCTCGTGGACAGTGGAACAGTAGAACAGTGGGACAGTTGGTTGTGTGACTCAAAGAGCTGGCAGCTGCTGCTGCTGGGCTTAATGGGGGCCACAAAATGCTGCTGCGCATCGAAAAAAATTCTCTTGAAAGAATTATCTATTGGCACCGTTCTGATAAAATATTTTTAATGTCGGTGTTCAAGAAAAAAATTTCATATTTAAAGCTGAATATAGTAGCGCCTTTTCATTTGTTTTACAAAATATTACCCAATTACATAAGAAATGAATAACTCCTTATCAAGATATTAATATGTTGGATTTACCATTTTTGAAGTTCCAATTGAAATATAATAGAATATGTTTTGATACTTTTTAGCTAGGCATACTCGTACTATATGTTGTTAATGCCAAACTATTAAACATATACATTCAAAACTAAAATTGATCACATTTTGAGTAAGACCGGCAGTATTCAAATAATCAACAGACAGCCCGGCTTACTACCTGAACAGGAGCTTCATGACACTTCCTTTTGTGAAATTTTAATTGCCGGCATTTTCTTGCTGCCCTGTGAGCTTTACCAGGCAGACGACGGCTTTCAAGTGCAGGCCACGGGGGTTGACAAATATTTCAGATACATGAACATTGCTATAGTACGTACTGTCCGTCCGAAAATTTGAAATTATTTTGGCATTCCAGCTCGTTATGCTAACCACTTCCAACTGTCAGCATGTCTTGGCTGTAGTTCCCACACCCGCCTGTGCAAGAATTTTGCCACACTTTGGCCAAACAGTATTTGGGGCTGAAAGGACTCATTGTAGGGTGCAGGGAAAATGTCAGTGCAACTTGTGGGGATGTTAGAGCATAGCTGCAAATTAATACCTTTGAGCACAAGCCATTACTTAGAGCATGAATGGAGTGATTATTGCAAGGTATTAACTTTTTGGGAATGCAGACAGAAAAGCAGGCAGAAAATTGCAGGGCCCGGCATAAACAATATCGTTTGCAGAATAGTATGTCACAAGCAATTCATAAAAGTAATTTGCCCAAACATTCAGAGCCTGAAACGTGTTCACGCATAAGAAAAATTACAGTTGCCACCAAATGACAGGCCATTCAATAAACTATGCGGCAATAAACCGCCACAAATGCCATAAAAGTTCGAGAGTAGAAAAGCAAGGCAAAAAAATACAGAGAACAGAAAACTAATGAAAACTAAAACAATGTTGTAAAATGTGCAAAAGAGTTGCCTCTTGGAGGGGGATGGGGGAGGGGGGGTGGCGGCTTAACCAAAATATATCTTGTTCGCCAGCTAAGCAAAAAGTCAGGGCTATAAATATCATAAAAAATATATTATCATCATGCGTGCACGTTCATGTTTGAATGGATGTGTGTGTGTGTGTGTGTGTGCATAACTGGTGGGCAAGTGTTTTGAAATTGTGTGTTAACAACACTCGAAATACAACACACACACACACACACACACATACACACCCACTTAAACCCAACAACAAATCCTACACACAATTTTAATACATGCAATAAAATTAGAACAAAATACGCACTAAAACTAAATTGAAAAGAAAATCGTTATGGTTGGCACCACCAAAAAATATTTGCTGGTAGGGATAGGGGCGGACGAGAACAAGAAATGATACTAGACACTAGCAAGCGCGTTAAGCAAAGCAACAACAACAACAACAGCACAACACATAGATACATTAATGTGTATGTATGTGTGTAACACACATACGCTTGCCACAAAAACACATTTTATACGCTTGTTGTTGGCTTTCTAGCTTTTGCGACTTTTCTTATACTTTTATACGTTCGCATACACGCACACACACACATGTTCATACAAACATTTGTATGCTTTTATGATTTTTTTCTGCTGCGAATTTTTAATATTTTTTCATGCGGGCGTTGGCAAAAAAAAAGGAAAACTTCTTGCTTTTCCAATAATTTGTTGTAGCCAACTTGTTTTGCATGCCTGTGTGTGGGAGTGTGGCACTCTGTGGCAGTGTGCGTGTGTACTGCTCTACATATTTCATAACTCGCAAACAAGGCAGCCGCGCACAACAATAAAATAAAAAAAAAAAAAACAAGAAAAAAAATGGCAAACTAGCTGCTCCGGCCGTCGGGAAGGGGCAAGTCAAGTAATGCAAACCTAAGCAGTTTCATGCAGCAGCCAACAGCTTGGAGGGACGAGTTGGCAGTTTGTAAAATATATTTTTATTACTATAGCACACACGCCAACACATACATCCAAGCACCAGCAAGATTGCCAATACTCACACGTTGCAGTTTAACAGCAACTGCCACACATACACACCCACACGCACACACACACACAACACACCCACATATGCGAGTACACACATCTTCGCCTGCTGTTGTAACTTCAGCTGACCGGCACTACGTACCCTTTGCCTTTGACTTTTTCCACTAAAGCAGTGCACAACCAGAACCAACCAAAAAATAAAAAAAAAACACTAGTTTTGTTTTATATATACCTTACACACACTCACAAGCTTAGAAAGCCAGAGTGTGTATACTCTTTAAATATTTTCCATGACACGCCTCTCTTCCAAATATTGCAATTCTCTCTGCATTTTATGAGAAATAAGAAATACTATCAAGTATTCGCAAATACGAGCAAAAAGTAGCAAACAATCGAATATTTAAATTAGAATTTGTTGATGACGTTTGAAATTATTAGGTATTTATTATTTATCTACATTAAATTATTTCTGTAGATTTATTATTTAATATTTACTATTAATAATATTTTTTGTGCACAAGATCCATTCAGCTTTTGATGTTTAATGTTAAGTTGTATAATTATCTTATCTACTTTTAAGTAAATAAATGTTTTTGTGCAGATGCACCTTCTCAATTTTTAGTTTTCTATAAAAATAATCATCTGATCCGATACATGTCATACAAATGTATATACTGTCTGAAAAAATAATATTAAGCCTATTAATATTATTTTTACACACTTACATACACTCTTGAGGTATTAAAAAAAATGTTGAGTCTAATTAGACATTTTAAAGCAGTGTTTCTCCGAAAATTCTTTGATGGTGTTAATTAGCGACCTTAGCACTACCTTTAATCACACTAACACTAGCAGGTTCAGGAATATAATATTGATATAACAGAATATAAATACAGAATTGGCATTGAATGATAATGCTTATAACTGCTGGCAAATTGGTAAATTCACTTTAAATTGCTGGCAGGGTATATATAAGTAGTATGTAAAGGTTAACTAACTCATATTGGCAATAACAATAAAATGAGAAACATGCAACGTGTAATTAATAGCTGATGCAGCTGAAGCAGGACAATGCAATGTTCTGATATCAATTCTATTAACAATACCGATAATAGTGGGCACATAAGTTTCTCCATTTGGTAAGTAAACTAATAAGTCGAATGAATCAACTGCCAAGCATTAAAAATATGGCTTTACTTAATAATATTTTGTTGGTTTAATTAGCAAATTGGCATTCTATTTTTCAATTCAAGTTAAAATTTAAAGTATACAAATTTGTTTTAGGGAATTTCCGTTTTCCTTCCATTGTACCGTGCGGATGGGTCTGTATTGGGTTCGACTGGACTGTTCGGTATTGTAGTTGTGCGCTATTTCATGCGCAAAAGTCGCTGCGTGTTGTGTTTGCTATTAAAAATGACAGCATCTGTGCAACGGTATGAGTGAGTGTTTGTGTGTGTTCGTGTGTGTGTGTGTGTGTGCGATGTTGCAGCTCTATAATAAGGGCGGACACAACCACATATCCACACACTCAGAGGACAGAGGCAAAAACACGCTTTTAACACCAAAATGAACTTGTACGCCATGTTTATGAGCTGATAAAAAGCAGCTGACCAACATTTGTCGCTCGGCTTAGGGGTCCGACGACAATGGCAGGGTAAAGTGAATTAATGGCGGCTTTTAACGATATGTCGGTGTTACGAACATCGATATTTCATATAATATATACAAGTACAGTTGGATTTTTATGCGAATATTTAAAATTGCTAATAAGTACTTCTACTATGTACAAGTATTTTTTAATCATCGTCATAAGACGTATAAACGAGGGCTAATAAAAGTCATCCTATAGTACTTTTGAGATTTCGTCGAGCTTATATTTTTGGCTTAGCTGTTGTCTGAATAACAATGGATAACTATAAAAAAGCTCTACATTATTTTAAAATGTGACACAGTTCTCTAAACAGATGGAAATATTTTCTCTTAATATTACACGAATTAAGAGCATCAAGATGTTAAAAAGTTTGGATATGCTCTGTTAGTAACATTTGTCTGTTGGATTTGTATTTTACATTGCAATATAAGAGGTGATGTACTATTAGATGGCATTACTTTTTGACTTAGCTGATGCTACAATAAAATAATAGTAAAGATTGCTGTACAATTTTCGTTCCAACCCATACCATAATTCTTTTGTATTAACATTTCTCGGCTTCCCAAAACAAGCATAGTTGTTACTTTTTCATCACTGTTAACCGTTTTCCCCTATTTTGATAGCCTACCTACCTCTTTTAACATATACCTGCATTGATTGACCGCATCCACAAAATAGGCAACAGGTGGACGCTTGATTGATGACATGCGAGGTAAGTTAATGAAAACTGTTATTGGAAGGCAAGGGCGGGTATGTTAAAGGACATTACTTTATAGCGGCTGCCTTTTCAATTTATGAAATATTAAATTACATTAATTAAATGTACCGTTTAATGATAAATTATAATTTAATCATATTTTGGCAATGTTATGTATGAATAACTTAAACTATATCTTAAATTACGCGACAACAAAACATAGCTGTAATAGTTTTTTGTACACTTGCATTGATGCTCAGGGGATCCCTAATGATGAGACCAAAAATTGTTATATTTTATTTGCGAATGGGAGAAGCTTAATAAACTCTGGATTATAGCGCCAAAATACTAATTACAATACATAGGTCGAGTGAATGGATTAGAGCTGGCAAAAGCTATGAAGGCCTATTTCTTTTACTACGAAGCAATCAGCTGTTATACGAGTGGAACGAGTGCTGCTAGCTCTCACGCATATGCAGAGACCAGGAGAGTGCACCGCGTGGTGATGAGTGAGCGAGAGCGGCGGAGAGTGCCATAATTTTTGAGAAATGTAAACAAGTAGCAATGGACCCGAAAAACTTTTATCTCAAGCTGTAAATAAATATAGAGAAGGTAAACCTATTATTTATGGTGATTAGTCTTTATTATTCATCTTAAAAAATGCTTGTAAATTGGTCTTTTACTTAAATTGTCGAAATCAAAAGTGTGCCATAAAAATCAACGAAACATCACAACAGGCACCTCTTTAACAGAGCTATGTTATTTAACAGTTTTCTCGCAAATATATACTCAAACACGAATACAGATGCTCCGTCCTGCAGTGTACTCGGCTGTCTACAGCAGCATTCGTCAACGCACGCTCGCTTACGCGCTCTCGCTACCTCTCTCTCTCTCGAGCATTCGTGTGTTTGCTCTCCCATTGGCGTAGGAAGCGTTCGTGCAAAAATTTTCCGGCTGATGCTTCGGATGCTGCAGCTTTGACCGCTTCGTGTGCGTTTTCCGCTTTGGCTGCGGCATCTTCTTGGGCGCACACGTCTCTGCTCAGCGTGTACCATAAAAATGGCATTCAGTGAGAGTTTGCGATCCCGCGGGTACGGTCGAAACTTACGGGATTTCTTGTGCGTACGTGCGTACGGTGCGTCGTCATTGTCGTCATCTTCGTCGGCATATCGTCGCGGTGTCAGCCAAAGCAAATACAAAATTATAGAAAAATAGATATAAATATGCGTTGCGGTAGCTGAAAAATGCACAACAACAACAAAATTATGCTGCCATATTAGAGAAAATATATTTATAGTATAATTTAGCTTAAGTGCCAAATGAAGGTTTGAGTTGGCAATGTGAAACGTTCGATGCGAATGCGAAATGTGCGAAATGCTTTCCAAAAAAGTGCTCATACGACGCGTTGCTTACACTTAGAGAAAGGAGCCGAGCCAGCGCAGTTTGCTAAACTTCTTGTTGTTCATATTCCTGCCTCAACACGCGCCTCATTATTGCCATTTAAAGACTCGCGTTCTGTGTTTTTCCGCGCTCTCTCTCTCTCTATATATAGTATATATATATATATGTACATGAATATATATATGTGCTTGCGTGTGTTTGTGTCTAACGCGTGTGCATAGTGTCCAGCACTTTTGGAGCATCACTTTAAACAACGCTGGGCATTTACTTCAAAAGTACGCAGCAAGTTTAGCTTATTTCGTTTATTCATATACTATATACCTATACTTATATTTGGGGTGTTTAAATGAAATCAACTAAGCGCCCCCTTCAAGTTGCGAACAAGCAATTTGTTGTCATTGTTTTTGTCACCACCATTGTTGCTGTTATGTATTGTTTTTGTTGCTGTTATTGTTATGCTAAATGTACAAATCAGAGACTGACGACGACTATGCACTGTCGGCAATCACGCAAACGACTGAGCTCGCATTGGGAACGTTGCGTCAGTGTCAAGTGGCATGGGACGTGCTGTAATGACGATCTGATCATTCAGTCAGTTGGTCAGCCATACAGTATCCACCCACACGTATGCATGCAGTGTCGGCTGTCGCTTCTTTTCAATGAAAATCATTTCCATGAAAAATAAAACGAAGCGACGAGCGCAAAAAGTGCCCTCACATTGAAAGCAAATTTCTGTGCAAACTGCTGAAAAGCGCCGAGTGGCGTCGTCGTTGTCGTCGTCGGCGTCGTTATTGTCATTGTCATCGTCGGCTTTGTTATAGCTGCTATAGCCAGATTGAATTACTTTCTAGTTAGCGTGTGTATCACCTATGCACGAGTATGTGCTATATGTGTGTTTTGGAGTCGGCATTCAATAGGTTTTCTTTTCATTTTCCTAGACCGTCTTGTTGTTTCTGTTGTTGCTCATACAAATTGCGCAAAATTGTTATTGTTGAACATTTTAGTTATTTATTTGTTAGAGGTTTTCGTTGCATTTGGCATTTTGCATGCTATTCGCAGCTGACATTTTCCCGGAATTTCGCACACAGATTTTATTATTTAACTCGTCTTTTTTTGTTGTCATCTGAATGCTATGCATTTGTAAATGCGAAATTGCCGGCCTTCAATGATGACCATGTAGTCGCCGTGTCTGAAATATGGGCCTTGGGCCAAAAGCACAAAACATTCCAGCTGTGAAATGAATATTAGTTAAGTGACAAAGTATTTTGCAAATGAATAAATTGGAGAAGTGTTCATGTAATCAAATTACAAAGACAGCACAATTAAATGTGACAAAAGCTGTTAGAGATGAAAAGGCAAAGAGATGTTTGTGGATTGGAAGTGGCGCTTGATTAAATTAATAAAGGCTTAGTAGGTTGAGGTTACTTTGCTAATGGCTTGAGAATGCATTAAAATAGAGTGCAATTGGATTTTATTTTACAAAACAATGCAAAAATGAAGTATAATGTTGTTTATACAATAAGTGGCATATTTTCGAAGCTCATCTCAAAATAGTTAAGTCTTATGCCATGAAATATTCGTTCAAAAATTAAGCTGGTCTTGAAATTTTAAATGGATCTGCATGTGTCCAAGGCTACTTAATTATAGATGATTTGATCTCTTAGTATAACCTAATTTTACCAAGACTTTAATGCTTTTCTTAGAATTTCATTCAGAGATGTCTTAACCAACGCAGCAGCTGGATATATTAATGTTGATATTCTAATAGCATTTTGGGAACTAGAAAAAATTAGAAATATAAAGTAAAGAAAGAAATATCAATAATTTTGATTTTTATAAAAATAAATAGCCTTTTATTTCGTACCATTTTTGACGCAATCATTGAAGGATATTCGGAATGGAAACACATTTTCTATCGAAGAATCAACAGTTAATCCATTTCATCGAAACTTTATTTGTGTTTTCATCGCAGCGATATTGTATAATTGATTTTTTCTTAATTGTCTCTTTTTCAATTTTTCAATAAAGTTCTGTAGGAGCTACAATGTTTTGAAAATATACATTCATGATATTCATTTAATTCCTAGTGAGGGTCTGCAAAATTATTTGATACTGATGTAAGTTAAACATGCTTATTTTACAACAATTTTTTAGGTATTACATATATTAATTATGTAATGATTGTAAAAATGGTTTTGCATATTTTGTAATTTAGTTATTACAATTTGAACATAATGCTGCAATAAACAATATTATTTGTCAATGCACAAAATATAAAAATGCGTTAATATGAAAAGCTCACAAACTTCTCCTTTGAAAGAAAATCTCCATTCTAAGCTTCTTATAACCTTCCGAGCATTTTACGTTCATACATGCAGACAGAAGGACAGAAGAGCAGACGACCTCTCTACTGGCCTGGCTCAATTGACTATGAATTCCTTTCATGTTGTTAATTGATAATATACAAGTACACACATACTACTTTGCTTCAATTACCAACAAATGCTTTTACACTAAGCTAGAATGTAGTGTCAGTATCAACTATTATACACAATTTGACTGGAAGCTAAATGCATAAATTTATAAACCAACTTGAGCAAGCCTCGCAAATTAAATTGTAATGTGTGTAAATGTATTTCGACACGAACTATTTACATCTGCCGTATGATACAAATACTCATTCATATGGGCATCTGCACTAAATAAAATGCAGCAATTAAGATAGAAATGTATTGTACTTAATGTGACTTCGAAAAGGAAAACGAAAACGAGAGAGCAAGCACCTCCAGGCAATGGAAGCCATAGATGGTTGGGGTGCTGTGGGTCTGCGGATGACCACAGCTGAGCAGTTGATGATTGCGTTAAAACCGTATTTTTTGCCAGAAGGCTGATTGAACTGAAATTAAAGCAAGCTGTATTAGAAATTCGTTTTTAAAGAACCGATTTTTTTGCTTATTCAATGAACAATGACAGCAGTGTCTTTGGGCACAGAGAACAAAAAATGCTCAAGGCTCTGTAAAATTCAATAAACAAGTGCGGCAAAATTCTGATTAAAAATATTTAATGAATTTACTACACTTTTTTCGTCAAAATGAGTTTTTTTTTTTTAGAAATAAGTGGTAAGCAATTCTGCCGTCCTTAACAGAAAAGATTAATGTAAGACAGTTAGTTTTTTCGCATAAATAGGAAAAACATCGATAGAAAAAGTGCTGGTCTAAATTGGGACTTTATAAATACTCAAATCAACATTTCAACTTCATCTTTTCTTAGAAATTGTGTCCATACGCTTTGAGGCAGAAGCTATTGTATTTGAAAAATAAAAACGAGGCTGAGAGTTCAGAGAGTTGGAAAAACAAACGAACAAAGTGTCGATCATTTCGTTTTGGGTAGGTTAAAGTTTTTTCTGTAATGATAAGACCTTTAAATAATATTAATGGGCTTTAAATGATTATTTTGTTGAAATTAAAACATTCGAAAATTACCTCTAACATTCGTGGTGAACATGCTTTAGGAGAAATGGCAGTCAATGCCCTTGGTACAGTGCTGACAATTTCCAAACTAATGCGCCATTAAAGGACAACCGCAAGCTAATGTGTGTGCACGAACATGTGTGTGTGTGTGGTCAGGGTGTTAAAATCTGACCTTGCAAATAGTTCCACATTGCTCCATTGTATACGTATGCATTCAATGCAAATACGAGTAAATACTTGTATGTTAAGCTTCGTCTTACGCACATAAGTAGGCAACACAATTAGCAACATCTGTAAATGTTGTTCCCGAAGTGCCCCTAGTGCCGTTTGCTGCAGATGTTGTATGAAGGAGGAGAATCTGGGTGGACTGATGTTTCATGTTTCTTTTTAGTATTCATAAAAATGTTGCGGCGCCCGCACTTAAATACTGAGGCAGCCATGCATGGCTTTTTATAGGGTCACTTAGCGCACATAAACCATAAAAAATGGCATCGTTGCCGTTAGCAGTGGCACTTGGGCGCACCTACGAGCACATACCTGCATACCCAACTAAACTCGAGCACACTTAAGCTGGAACACTTGATGGTGCAAACACACAACAACACCACACTCGCACCCACACCCACACCCACCACCCACAGAAACACAAACAAATGCACGCATACAGCCTTTCAACATGCCATAATAATATTGTAACTTTGCACTTCAAATTGCATTTTAATGCAAACACACTTCATTACATTAAAAAACAAGTAAACCGTGTGCCGGAAATGGAAAAACGTCGACACACATTCCAGCCATGTAACTCAATCGCACTCACACACCTCACACAAACACCCACACAAATGCACACATGCAAAGATAGTGCTGAAAGTTTGTAAATTGAAGTGCATGTCGGCTGCTTTATTTTTTTTTTCATGTCTGCCTGCCAATGGTTCAATAGCAGAAGTGGCACAACGTACGCAGGCAGGAAGGTTACGTATACGACGCGTTCGCCATAGCTGTTAGTACGATCGTATTAGCTAATGCAGTAAAAGTTTTCACAAACACTTGTGCACAGCAGACAACACAACTTTTAAATCTATTCAGACATTTACAATTTTACAACTGAACGCAGTACACTATAGTTGAATTAAGACTTTAAAATATCTAGACTTTTACAGTTTTTTTGTATCAAGTGTACATGAAAGGATGAGCAGTCGCTGAGTGGTACGTGATAGCGCCTAACATGAATATACATGTCCATTCATATAGGTTTCGATACCTTTTTTTATAGAAGAGAATGGTACCAAAGGACGCGTGAGGACTTGTTCTATCATGGCGAAGTCTATCTCAAGCCATATAATTAACAAATGGTAAAGCTAAAGTTGGGTGCTCCGAATTTGAAATACTCTCTGCCAATGTGTACAATTATTACGGAAGTTATTAAAAAATAATACAATTTAAAAAAGGTAGCGAAATTATAAATTTAAACCAAAATAGTTTTGATCTATTAAATCTCCTCCTATACTCTTGTGCAATTGAGGTAAAGAGTACAAAAACACGTACTAAAAGACTTTTAAAATAAATTTTCGTTTTTGTGAGGGTGGGTATAAGGTATTTAAGAGTTGAGCCAACTCGACTCTAGCATTTCATTCCAGTTAGTTATATCTCACTGTATGTAATCGAAATTATTTAAATTATTGACGAAATTGGGAACAGTTTGTACTCTAACATTTTACTTGTTTAGCCTTTCAATATTTGGTTTAGTCAATACATAGATGCTATGCTATGCTATTATAACTGCCTTGATTTCTTTCATTTCTGTCAGCAGTAGGTTTATGAAGAGCGGCGGAATGGTTCAGTCAAGTAATTGATTAATTTGTAACAAGTTGTAATCGAATTCCATTGAAACGTAAAAGTAGTTACACCTAAATTTTCTACACCAAACTACGTAACGAAGTCGTAAGTTCGTCTTTTGTTATCATACAACAAAAAATTAATTATTTCATTTTGTCCGACAATTTCTTCAACTATCAATATATTCGAATTTTAAAATAGAAAAATACACGTATTTTCGTTGATTCACTTTTTCTGTGAATATTGTCGCTTTCCGTTTTTTGCTCACTTCGAACAAATTTTAGTTAGATGCAGTGATTTTAAATGTTTATCTCAAGCAGCAAACATTTGATTTAAAATACTTTCAAAGTAGAATTTATCGAATATATATAGAATATTAATGCAATATATCGGATGTTCCCTTCCCTTAACAATTTGCTCATAAGTTAGTGTGCAAATATATCGCGAATATTAACAAAATTAATTAATACTGGATTTGAGTTTAGATATAGATTTTGGTGAATTGTAGGACACTGTTGCTTATTTATCTGCACTTAATTAAAATCAAAATTCCATAACCACATAAAGGCAAAAGTGGCTTAAATTGAATTTCAAACACCATTCCATCATTTATTTATTTTATTGTTTTTGATTATATCGTACATGATCAGATTAGTTGAAATGAAGCACAATTGCATGCACAGCACCGGACAAAGTGCAACGGGGCGTATGAGTATTAATAAATATACATACAAGTATGTATAAAGATTTATTGGGCTCCACTTGAGAAGCGTTATTAAAATCGTGCAAAATATTTTTAAAGCCAATTTCCACAGTTATTTAGGGACTTTTTTGTTGTTGTTGTTGCTGCTGCTACTGTAGTTGCTTGTGTTGTAGTTGCCAACGGCCACTACTGTCGTATAGTTTAATGAAAATTTATTTATGGGCTGACCGAAAATAGACATATAAATACAATTTAAGACAGAGAGAGAGAGAGAGAGAGAGGGACAGGAAGAGGGATACAGTGAGCCTCTATGTGTCTGTGTGTGTCTCACCATCAAAAGCAATAAGAACAACAACAACTGTCGTCCACTGCAGAGCACAACAAAAAATAAAATAAAATTAGTGCGGCAAACTAAAAGCCTGATGCTGACGGTGACGCTGACGCAGCGACGTTTTGTGATGTTGGCAACGCGCTGCGATAAAACCCAGCAAGTCAATATATCATAAAAGCACGCCGAACTCTCGAAACACTGTGCTTTTCTGTGTGTGCGTCGCCGCCATACACTGAATGTGTGTGTGTGTGTGTGTCTGTGAGTATAAAACGTGGCACAGACTAGAAACATGAACGTATACAGTTTCCGATTTCCGTTTTCCTGTTTATCGTTTATTGAGTTTTTTCTCTCTCTGTGTGTGTCGCGCTGAATCCATATCCATATACTCGTATACGTAGTTTGGCGTAAAAGTAAAAGCAAAAGCATAGCGACATGAGAACAACAATTCAATAGAAATTTGCACTCGTTAGCTCTTTGGTAGCGCTTTGCTGCCATTTTACGGTAGCTCCTGCTGCTCCTTATGCTCCTTCAATAGCTCCTGCCAATGCTTCTTCCTCCCATACATATAGTGTCATCCACCATAGTCGGCAGTTGGAGTTGGAGTCGGAGTCGTATTGAACTTTGATGCTGGCACGTTTCGTTTCCTTCAACTTTCCTTTTTGTTGCTGTTCGGTTTTTAAAGATCCACACGCGCGCATACTTCGGCACATGTTTTGCCATTCTTTAGCTTGTCTTTCCTGTTCCCGGCCCCCTCTCGTCGTACTCCCTTCATCCCTGGGCCCATGGTGTGCGACGCACGTTGCCAGCCTTGTGTCTTGTGCTGTTAGTCATTTATATGGGCACCATAAATTATAACAAATATGTACGCCAGCAGCATTTTAAATGATTTCTCACACAGCAAGACAGCAAATCAGCTAAGCTCTGCTCTCCTCTGCATCTCTGAGTGTAGGGTTCGGTGGGTTCGAAGGTGGCACTGTCTAAGTTATAAATATACTTTAATTAAAAGAGCTTGAGTGCGGCTGCAATATGTTATAAAATATTAAAGAACGGAAACATTTGTACAGCCTCCCATATGTGGTTGAGATATGAGGTCGGTTGATGAATTTCACATACAGTCTTTTCTCTATATGTACTACATAAGTATGTGCCCATGTACAAATAGGCTGCAACATTTATGATGTTGGGATACTTAGAATGGATGCAGAACAAATCAAATCTCATATTATGAAGCGAATGTGTGCGAGAGCTTAGACTCGTATTGAATTGGGATCAGCTACAAAATCACCAGCAGATATACATTTAACAGTATAAGAAGCCAGTATATTTATTAGAAAACGATTGGAATAATAGGTTGCACATGGACTAATATTTTACAATACATTTAAAAACATAAAAGCAGCGAGTTTAGTTACGATGCGGACCATAACTAAAGTTAAAGGAAAGTTAAGTACTACGTAAGGCAAAATGTAAAAAATTTGGTGTCCCTAAGTCTTAAAGTCTCTAAGATCCATGTATTTGTATACAGACAACAGACAACAGATGGAAAGATAGGCGGGGTTAAGTCGACTTGTCTTATGATGTTGATCCAAAATATATGTATGTATATGTTACATTTTTTTGAGTTTGCATAAATACCTTACTACTTTTCAGGTACATTTCATTACATGTCTGATTGACCGTAACCAGCGAATTATTTATGTTTTTCTTTAACAAAACGAACAAAATGAATTATGAATGAGCTAATATGTTTGTGTGTTCAAGTTAAATAATGCCACGCACGCATTTATGTATGGTATGTTTTTTATTTTAACAAATATTTCGCTCAATTAATTAATGTTCATAATCTTCAAAGCAAATATAGGCTGTATTTCATTATAAAATTGTTAAGGGCATATACCTTACTTACAAACATATATAGTACATATAAGTACATACAATATATATATGTAATATGCTTTTGCAATGCTTTGTTATGCATCTCGTTTTGGAAAATATCTATGTATTGCTGTAAAAAAACATAAATTAACAATTTGAAGCACATAAATAACACGGAAAAATCAAACTGCAATAAATATAAAATAAACAAATTAACCCAATAAAATTCGTAAAAATCACATAAATCACAATGCGTGTGTTGGTGCTGGCGTTGCAGGCCCACACAATTTGCAAAACCAAAAATAAGGGCAATTAAATAAATTTCAATAGTGACAATAGCAAGCAGAGCCACCAACCAACAACAGTGGCTATGGAAACTGAAATATTGCAGAATATAGAAAAACATTCAATTATAAATTGCATATTATTTATATGCATTTTAACGAATTTGCTGACAATGCCTCTGCCTCTCTCTTTATTTCTCATTCACAGTCTCCTAGCTTCCCTGAACACATTTGCTTGTACTGTCGCGTGCCAATTGCAGCAAAATACAAATTAAAACGCCATTAGATATGCTGCTAATCGCAACTACAACGACAACATCAGCAATTTCCAAAATGTTGCCTGCGGTGTGAAAAAGGAAGAAGAAAAGAAACTGTAGAGCTTTCAAAAAACACAAGCTATAGCAACTGGCGATAAACGACATTGTCATTGGCACTATCAGCAGCGAGAGGTGTAGAGAAGACAATCCACACACATACATACATACACACACACACATACCCTAATACCTACATACATACCAAGAAACACACGCAGGAGCAATGTTGTGCCCCACACGAGCTGAGGCGTCGCTGACAAGCCGTCAGCCACTCAACTGCCTCTTGTTGCTCATCCTGCGCCTCCTTCTGCTCACGCTGCTTATAACACTCAATGGCAACGCAGCGACGGCGGCTACACGTGCTCGTGTCAGCAGCTCGACGACCATGACACGCAACATCGAGGAGGAGAACGGTAAGTGTTTTGACTAATTTTTAACTCTTTTTTGTTTTGTGCCTAAGGTGTGCTGCTGGTGCCGGCATTTTTGTCTCTTCACTCATTTCTGAAGTCTACTTTTGGGCGCTGCTTAAAATTGATTCAACGCTCTAGCCTGGCGGCAAATTTTGCGCCAGTTTTCTACCTCCTTTGTGTATGTGTTCGGCAAGCTCGGCGTATATATGTATGTATGTGTGCTCTGCAATTTAATTTAAAGTGAAAAGTTTTTCCAGCCTGGCCAAGAGTTTTTCGTGCATTTGATTGTGTGCGTGTGTGACGCAACTTTTATTCAATCAACATAAACTTTATTGTGTGTAAAGAAATTGCGTGCGCCTTTGTGTGTGGTAATGTTCATGTCTTTGTCCTTCGTGTCTGGTGGCAGCATAAATGAAATTTTCGTACGCTCTTGACGAACTTTATGTGCAAATTTAATCAATTTTAAATGATGCCAAATTGTTATGGATTTGAAATTGATTTTTATGGCGCCCGCAACGACAAAATCTCTCAACTTAACTAAAATAAAAATAAAATGAAAAAAAATAAATAAATAAATATAGAGGAAAGTGTGTGTAGCTGGGTTTGTTTGCTTGCTTGTTTTTGCTGCTAACAGGCTATTGCACTTTGCTGAAAACAAAAGTCACGCAACTTTTAGCGCAAGAAAAACACTGAAACACAAAACAAAAAAAAAACAACGTGCCAAAAAAAATGGAAAACTCGTCGACAACAACAACAACAAGACGCAGTTTGGCAAGCGCTAATGGCCGATTGTTGTTGTTGCTGTTGTTTGCGTTGGTCAACAACAGCTGTTGGCTTCGATGGCTTTTAACGCATGCTGTTGTTTGAGTTAAAGTGTGTTCTTAGCTGTAATGTGGCTGAGTTATTGACCAACGTCAGCTGGTCACTGCCAATAGCAACAACAACAACAAGAAAACAATGAAACCAAGCAGTCAACAAAAAACAAAGAAAAAGAAACACGATACGAAAAACAAAATAAAAGTTTTGCTTGGCCATCACTTTCGCCCAAATATAATAATATGTTGCTAATAAATCGGACCAACAAAAAGTCAGCCACGAAAGTTTTAGGAAAC
Source organism: Scaptodrosophila lebanonensis (assembly GCF_003285725.1). NCBI lineage: Eukaryota > Metazoa > Arthropoda > Insecta > Diptera > Drosophilidae > Scaptodrosophila > Scaptodrosophila lebanonensis. Next base: position 2,079,980 of record NW_022060529.1, read on the forward strand.
TTTTGTATAGCTATTTAGACTTGCCACGCAAAAATTGAACAATAAGTGCCGGCGAGATGGAGCGAACAAATCTGTGCTATAAAATACTAAACTTGGTCGAGGTTAGCTAAACTAGGCGTTAATTGTGCCTGATATGCGTCCAATTAGCATGTTAAAATAAGCTGCGAAGACGCCCATTCTGCCCCGCTTTCACATTTTCAACTTTTTAGTGGGGTCAACATGGCGTATGTGTAACAAAAACAGCAACAGCAACAGCAACCGCAAGAGAAACTGCAACAACACATCTCGCTTAGACTTGGTGCTAACTAATTTAGCCAGACAAGATCCTCTCGACCACTCGCATGCCACTTGGCTCACAACTTTTGCGCAAGTCAGGCATGCCCCTTTCCCTCTGCCTCTTTCCCCCTCCCCTACCACACCCATATCTATGCCATCTCTGCCCCTCGCATATTGTTCCACTTGCTTGCACAACGTTTTAATACGAAAGTTTTGTGGCCACAGCATGCGACTAAAAAAGGAAACACAAAATTTAGAGCGCGCTTCATTTTAAAGCTTATGCATATGTCTGTTTGGTTGGTTTTATGGTTTTAACAAATTTAGATTTTATGTGTTTTCAATTGAATATCGTTGTTGGCGCTCGCAGCGAAAACTTTTCACTTTGGCATTTAAATGTTTTCCAAGTTAACTTGGAACTGCAAGCAAACCGCTTCCTTTCCACTGACTTGCTTAGCCGGATAGCCTTCGAAGCATTTATCGTATTTCTATGAGAACAACGTACTCAACATTTTGGGCAAAAACTTTAGAATTATGTTTGGTTGGTCGTCCACTTTATTGTTGTTGTCGTTGTTCTCGCTGTTGTTGTTCTTGCATTCCATGTGTTTGGTAAAGTTTGCATTTGTTGCTGTTTCTCGATGTACTATGTTGTTCTTGTTGTTGTGTTAGCAGTTACTGCACGGCTTTACGTATTTAAGGGCATATCTGATGAGTTAAGTTTTTGGTGCTCCCCAACATTGAAAAGTTTGCAAGCTCTCACCCATATGTGGGACATTCCATCTACATAAAATGTTGAGGGCTTCTAAAAGTTTGCAGATTTAACGAAGCTTTCTGCAGATTTGAATTTGCATATACATATCAGTTGCCCATTCAAGGCCACGACGGCGTATAAATCAGATAAACAAGTTCTCATATTGAACATTTTGCACCATAGTGCCTTTACCTATACTTCTGATGGATGTGCATATATACTTGTATATTCTTAATCAAGATGAAGAGACAAATCGATCTAGACATGGATGACAGTCCGTCCATCTATTCATCTGTTTGTCTGGATGAATGTTTAGTTTTCAGAAATGAGAACTCTACCCTTTTCTAGTTCTAAAGCTAAATAAATTTGAAATTTGTTGCCAATTGGTTCCTCTTAAAATAAGTAACTAGCGAAACAAGCTTACGCCGGTACTAATAAGTTACAGTAGCAGCGGGTTCGAATTTCTTCCTCTTTTTGCTCTTGTGATGCATGTGACCCTATAACAATGCACGTTACAGAGCTACACATCTTTTGAATATCATCAATCAATGCAAAAGTAAAGCTGAGGGAATACACTCGGAAAGCAGTCAAGTGTAGCTTAGTAAGTCAACAGCATTCTGATTCATGGCTCAAAATAAATAGAAATAGGTCATTAGTTTATTTTTATGTTTTTCTAAGCCTTTTCACAGTTTGTAATGGCTGTACGTACATATACCATATATATTTTATTGAAATGAAGAATTTAGAATTTTGTCCTATTTAACTTTTTTTTATTATTCTATTTAATGGTTTAATTTGTTAAGCTATGTTGTTGAAATGAAGAATTTTTGAATTTTGTTGGCCTATTTACTTTTGTTTATTCTTCTTTTTAATGTTTTATTTTATTTATTTTGTATTTTTTCAGTCTTGCTTTGGGGTATTTTGTCTGGTAAGTTGTTCAATCCATTTTAAAATATCGATTACCTCACTCACCTCTAACCACTGTGTAGTAACATGCTTCAGACTTTGTAGTAAATACCACAGAGCCTAAAATAGTTTTCGGGCATTTACAAGGTATTGTTGTGCCGTAAACACAGACACATCAAAATATTATTGATAGATAATACAACCCAAACGATTTGCACATAAAATTGACCAAGCCACAGAACTACAATAGGAACAACACCAGCCACAACAATAGCAGCAACGCCTACAACTACAACTTAAGGGGAAGCAAAAAGGCGAAGGCATCACATGACAGACGCCCTAAAATATACGCACGCCCCAAACACACAAACAAATCCACAAGCCGCATAGACAGACAGGCATGCCACCAGAAAGAGAGAGAGCGATATATACACATGTATGTACATATATAACATGCATTGGGCGATGCCGGAGAAGGAGCGAGTGGGAATCCAAAACAAAAATCAGCTTAGCCAAAACAGACTCAGCATGAAAGCCGCGTGCTGGCCAAGTCAAAAGCTCAAGAATACACAAGAAAAGATGAAAACTATAGCCAGAGCCAGAGCCAGAGCAACAGCAATAAGTTCTGGCTGGACCGAACAGAACAGGAGTGATGGTCAACAATGGTGGCCCCTAAAATAAGAACACGAAAAAGAAAGCGTGGTTCAAACCAAAAAAAACAAAAAAAAAAAAACACTGAAGCTGTGTAGTTTTTACTGCCAGCGAAAAACTTTCGCCACTGTTGACATGACAAAGATTCCAAAGCGCGAAGCCGCTAGCACGGGGGAGGGGGGAGAGGTAGGGGAGTAGCGTTTGCTGCAAATGCTTTTGGGCAGCAGCAATAGCTGACAGCACGCTGAATGACAACAGCAGCGAAAATTCGCAGTTGCTGTGACTTTGTCAACATTCCTCTTTTATAGTAGGCTGCGGCTTGGCCAGACTCTCATACACACACGTACACACCCGCAGCATTCACACACAAGCACACACATATAGACATCAACTTGAGGCATTTGTCTGCATGTCCTTTTGATATGGAGTAGCCTTCTCAAAGTTGCCTTGGCACTTCACTTCAAACGCAGACGCCCATTCCCCACTGTTTGTTGGCGTTGTTGTGATTTTTTCTTTTTACCATTTTTTTTTTTTTTTTTTTTTTTTTGGGAAGACTTTGTTGTTGTTGTATTGCTGTTTCCTAAGGACATTGTCCTTGTTTGCCTTTGGTCCACATAACCGTGCCATACTTATTCATTTCATGGCTTTACAAGGACATTTATCATTTTCCTAAGTAGACAGCAGCGCGTACGTCACAAAAAGGCAGCAGCCAGGCCATCTCCCCGAGCTCAGCCTCGCTGAGGTCGAGCATCGCTGATTTCTATATTTTATGCTGATATTTTACCCAAATGTTAAATACATAGAATTCATTTTGCTTAGTTTCAGATTTGAGGTTCTTATGTAATTTTTCTCCCAGTTGTTGTTGTTGTTGCCGCCGTTGGCATTCATACCACTTCTTTTTTTCTGTTATTTTTGCATGAATTTGGTGCTGGACGGGCGGTTATTGAATATTTAGAGCATCAGCCTGCGGCAATCGTTGAATGGTGACGAAGGTGGTGGGCAGTGGCTCGGGAAACGAAGGCAATTGGGGGCGCAAAATGTGGAAAATTTAAGCCCACTTGAATTTATTTACACTCGTTATGGCTGACAGTTGGCAAAGTCTATTTTTTTGTGTCGAGTAGAAGTGCAGTGAGAAGAGGCATTTAAAGCAAAAAGTGTTTGTGTTGGTTATAGCAACAGCTTTACAAATTGTCGAGCTATGCCCAAGCCCAGGCTATGCTTATATTTCGAGTACCTAGCTCGACTCGATTAAAGCGTTTGCTCTCTAAGGGATATGGAATAGAGAAAGGGAAACGTTTATCATGCAAATTTTGCCGTACTGAACCATTTTAGCTTGCGGCTGGCTCTGCTAATGGCTTGCAAATGCCACATATGCGCCTCTAGATAGAAAACTTTGTTGGGTTCCCAATGCCTTCATGGCTAAGGGATATACTTAGTTCATTCAATCTATATAACGCAATGCATAAAAGTGAACAATTTTAATTTCCGCAAGCACCAAAACAATAGGTCGTTCAATGCTTTAGTTGATTAGTTTTTTGCTTTGTGATTCGCTTTAGGAAAGCGATCTAAATAAATATTTAAATATATATTTTCATTTTTGTTTTATTTTGATTTATAATATTTATTGCGTTTGCCGTCAATAATCAAATTACTCGGTAAAAGGGTATTGATTTTGGAGGCGCAAATTGGTCCATCCGCACTGTTCTACATGCTTCCATTTCAGTATAAGTCGAGCCGCATTTATTATCCGAATATTAAAATACAATTTTCTTAGATATTCAGCAATCTTTTAATAGTATTTGCTTCATTTTCCTAAATAAAAGTAGTTTAACCTGAAAGGCCAAATATAAGGGGCTTTCATTTGTCTGCGCTGCTGTCCCAAGTCTAAGATTATGCTAGACAAAAAAAATAATAACATTTTGTAAATATTCCCATAAGGGTGGGAGATGTTTTCCATTTGAAGCGCCTAAGCACCTGCTGTTTACCACGCTGCCATGTCTGCTGCATTATTTAAACAAGTTAACATTATAAATGAGCAGCAGCCTTGAGCTCTCAACGGCAATGTCGCGCCATCTACTTAAACAGACTCACTAATGAACAAATAAAGCTTACCGAGCAAGAAAAAAACAGGAATAAGAATAAAAGTAAAAATAAAGAAAAAAGAAACACGGCCTTTATAAATCACAGCACAACGAATAATACAAATGCCAGCCGACAAAGACGCGCCATCGAGGCGCTTGCCGGTCCCAAAAGAAAATGACAAAACACTTTTGCATAAGAATTTCATGTTTGACTTATGCGATTTTCTACGCAAATTCCAGCCAAATGTCCAGAGCTTCTGCGACACAAATACCAGCCGAACAGGAAAAAAAACACAGCTCACATCCTTGCATAGGTTCATGGGTATGGATGTAGGGTATGGGAATGTGTGCGTTGGGGGTGGAGAAAATCAACAAGAAGAATCAAACAACTTTGTTGAGTTGTCCGAGTTTATTGTGGCCCTACTTGGATCTGAACGAACGCTCGCTCTGAGTTGACAACTGGCAACTATTATGCTTTGTTAATCGGCTTAGCATTTCTGCCTGCCTGCCTGGAGTTCTCACTCCATCGGACATGGCTCTGGACGAGGCCCATAGCTTAGACAAATATGGAAGGACTCACAGGCCGGAAACACGGACATGCACGAGCGATGGAGCCGGTTGGTACTGGTTGCTACCTAGTACGAGTATGTCGTTTGTCTTGCTTCGTTTATTTGCCATTGTTCATTTGTCGCATGCGCCATAAAGCTGCACACCCACCTGAACGGGTCCAGCCTTGACTTGTCATTGTTTTCGGCAACGCAAATTTGCGGCCTTTTTGTCTACGCCACATGCCACACAAATGCCGCCACCCCATGTGCCATGCCTCGTGCGTTGGCTCATTTGTGCTGGCAGCAGCTTAAGACGCCACAGCTACGCACTTGATAAGCACAACCGCCCCCCAAAAACAGGACTGCCTTTAAGTAGAGAAGGGAGAGAGAGAGTAGTTGGAGGATGTTGGCCAAAATGATTTTGTGTTCGTGGGTTTTCGTTAGCATTCCATGTGGAATTTGATGCTTGATTATTTGTTGCTGCCCTCAAGCGTGCATAATATATCAAAGTGGCGTCAACTTGGACAGCTAAGCACACGTCTGAGCAAACAGGCCCGGATTCGTAGTACATCTGTAGACGTCATGTGTTGGCATGTTTTTAGTTACATTTCAGTGGCCGCATCATAAATAAATAAATAAACAGTTGAGGCCTCACCTACGGCAGCCAAATCCGCCAGCTTCATTGCGTATGCTAAAAGGCCGAAACTTTTCTTGCTTAAAGTTTTTGCTAAAATCAAAATCAAAATCTGTTCTGTTCTGCTGGCCTAACTTAAGATTTATTTATATGCCGCTCCAACGGGCTACATTCGAAATGCGAAAAAATAACAGAAGTGAAAAACTTTGCTGTTAATCTTTAGCGCATTTTTATTGTTGCTGTTTATGGTTGCAGATTTGCATACTTTAAGCGTGGAATTTATAAGCAGCTGAATTTATAAATACTTAATGCTAAACACCAGCTAAAGCAACAGTTAGGGCGAACTTAACAAAATGAAAAGCTGTAGCATACTTATGCAGACACTGATTTTTTGTATACCCTACTCGTATAAGAAAGGCTACTCTGTCTATCTGCTGAATGCTTGGACACGAAATGGATATATAGCATTACAACGTCATAATGTAAATCATTTCATTAAATTTAAGTAATTGAAATTTAAAATAATTGCATATATTGCTTTTTAATGGAAGTGGGTACAGGGTATATAAGAGTTGGCCTTTTAGCTCTTCATTATTGTTTGTTATTGAATAGTTTGAAATATTTTTAAAATTAGTAGCAAATATAATTAAGTGAATGCATCTTCGCATAATTCTGGATACAATATCAAAAAATATATTTTTCTGTGCAGATGGAATGTTTGACATTAATGTTTAAGTTATTTCAACCTCTTTTGTAAATAATAGACTCGTTTTATTTCTGAATTCATTGAATTGTTTGTTAATATTATCCCCCTTATTTGATATTAATATTATTATTCTTCCAAGTAGTATGTTTAAATATATTACCCTTTAATGTACCCTACCCCAAAATCTATATATATCTTTCTTTTGTAAATTGATGTGTCCCCAAAGTTTAAGAGAAGGGGTGTGATTTGAGAGCGAAGTAGATGAAATTTCCAGTACATCGGAATATTGCAATAACTACAGGTTCAGGCGAAAGCCGCAACGCATATTCATTTAACAAAATCGTGGCCAAAAATGTCATTACCACGACACCAGTAAATGGCACTTCAATTCAAGCTGTGCTTTATTCTTCGCCAAATTAATTAACAACACTTCACCAAACAGAAAAAAGTACCAGTACTTCACAAACTTTTCAAATTGAAACGTTTGCCATTTAGTTGATATTTATATAAATTTGCACTGAACCCCAGTAGACCAAACAGATACAGACACAGACACACGATGCGCCAATTTATGTTTAGCAACTTTAAAGGCACCCCCCAGCAACAAATAAGCTATAAAAACGATGTATAAACTGTGCACACACGATACACAAATACACACATGTGCTAACAAAAAGACGTAGAGAAAATTAAAAAATTGACAAACAAAACTTTTCATATAAAATACAAGCCCAACTATAAAATGGCAAACAAAAACTTTTCTTGCTGGCACATGCTGAAAAAATGAAACTTTTCGAAACATATCTATGCATAGCATACAAAGAAAAACATGGATATGTGTACACACACACACACACACACACACACACATATGTACATACCATATACAAACACACAATTTTTATGATAGCCAACAAAAAAGTTTTTCAATATATTTATGCTATAAAAAATATATAGCATATGAAAAATAAATAAATAAATTGATATTGATTTGACATAACATGCATTTGTCGCCAATCCTCCGTCATTTCTCTCTGGACTCTGCCGGCGATTTTCAGTAATTAGTGCTACAAGAGCCGTCCCCCAATTCGTTCGCTCTAATCATAATTGTATCTCAGACCTTAGTGCTTAGTGAGAGCGAAATTCCCAAGTGATTGCAGTTGGGCAACTTAAAGGCTCAGAATCGTAAGCTCTGCAACGATTCCTTGTAACTAACAGTTGCAAATGGCAGGCAGGCTCAACTAATCTACAGGCACACACATAGCTTCTGATTGCAATTTGCAGTCATCCCGAAGCATTGAAAAGTTGCCTTTGCTGCAGCTCCTGCACTGCACAATTTGCTAAGACCTCGGCTAATGCCTCAAATAAGGACTGAGCTTTGTCTGCAACTGTTATGCAACATTTCGGACCATTTGCATATGGAATCAAAATTAAAATTTCCACTCACTGACACACTAGTAAGGGACTAAATGACCGAGTCCTAGAGTTTGCTGTGCAGCAGACTCTAGTTGGAAATTCCCTTGCATACTTTTCGGCTGCAGATGAGAAGCCACGTACAAGGAAGGATATTCCTCAATTTGTGTTAATTGATGTGAGGGGGTTTAAGTGATTCTGAAAGTTAACTTGCTACACAATCTTCTTCTTAAAGTGAGTTCGGAACTACCCGAGATAAGCAAAAGGACTATCATTCGTGTGTCCTGCTTATCAAATCCTGATTCCCAACACAAGATTGAATCTTTTACTTCTGAACCTAAAAATGCAAAACATTTTATAAGCTATATAAATAGAAATAATCTGCAGTTGCAACACTTTTAAAATTATTCTATACGCACTTCAAACGTAATCATCAGCTTTGAATGCCATTTTACATTAGCATTATATCTATTGGACGCAAAATGTACATATGTGGAATTATAATAATTAGCTAATGAGATGGAATGATTTTATATTTTTGAAGTGGTTCGGAAGCAAGCTAAGTGTTTTTATAGAGCAGGACAAGGAATAGGGAAATCTTGATTATTGCATAACTGCTTCATGCCCTTTCTCTTCCACTCGCCTCCTTCGTCATGCCCTTTCCATCTCTCTATTACATACTATCTGCACTCATTTCCACTTTTCTAATACAAAGCAAGTCGCCCCAACGCCCACAGACAACGGATCAGACGGACGTCTGTGGCCTGTCATAACAAAAAGTTAATTAAACATGTAATTGTTGCACGGCGCGAGGCAAATTGCATTAGTCAAGGCGCAGATTTCGCAAGACCTTCTCACGATGGGTGGTTTTTAATATTTTAAAAGTGCTGCATCATCATCTGTATATATGTATGTGTATATATATGTGTGTGTGCATTGCCAGCAGTCAGAAATTTGATTAACTTGCTGCAGCGTCCATGCAACGTGAACGCTAATGGCAATTAGAAACGCGACTACGCGTAGGGCCAGTGTGTGGGGCAAGAACCGACTGTCCATCAACTGAGAGCTGGGAACTGAGAGTGAACGACCAGTCCGAAGGCACGGCGTGCACCACTTGAGCGACGCTCGTGCCACTGCCACCGCCCACTTGAAAGCACAATAACAATTTTACAATTCAATTTCGCTTTTATTGCTCTTGCCTTGCATTGTGGCATTTAGTTGTAGTTAGTTGTTGTACGTTGATTGTTGTAGTTGCAGTTGTAGTTGTTGCTAGGCTCCCCGTCCCGCCTCCAACTCAGGCGCGTGCTTTGCAAGTTCTGGTTCTGGATTTTGTTTAGTCATTTTATTTTATTTTATTGCTTCAAATTGTTTGTAGCCATTTCGCATTTGTGCCGCCCGGTTGCGCATCAGCGACATAGAAGCATTTAACTTTGTGGAACATGCACAAAAACGGGAAAAAAGAGGAAAATAAAACAAAAAAGCCAAACTACACTTGAAAAACTAAAACAGCGACAGCAAAAAGTTGTCAACTCGCTGGTTACACGAGGCGAGGGACATGCAGGACTAGAAACAGCAGCCAACGGCTTCAGAGAGCTCCAGTGGCAGTTCCGAGTTCGACTCGAGTTGAGTTCAGTTGAGTTTCATGCACTACTTTGCAAGGACAACGACGGCAATGGCGACTAGCAGGACAACGGACTGGCTCTGAGCAAAGGGCGCAAAGAAAAGCAAAAACTAAAAGCACATTTCAGCTTGAACTCCCACAGCGACCTGTCGTTCGAGCGAATGAGCGAGCGAGCAGGCAAGTTGGCGAACAACCGCACTACCGAACTACCGAACTACCGAACAACCTAACCACCGACCAAATGAAAATGCCAACGTAAAAGTGTAGAAAAATGTTGGCAATAGTGGGTGGCATTGACACAAGGGTAGTGGTGGTGGTGATGGTGTTGGAGGCTGCGTGTCGTGAGTTGCCGGCCTGTTAAACTGTAAAGTAAACGTACAAAATGTTAAATCAAAGCTAAACAAAAGAGGCGTAACGCAGTGCAGCGTTAGCTGCAATGCCCATAGTGGCGCATAGTGGCCATCCGGTGGCTTAAGGTGGTGCGCAGTGGGGCACGAAAACAGCACGACTAACACGACCACCACGAGCCGTTGTTGTCGCAAGTTGTTGAACAAACTGTGCTTGGAAAGTCCAAAGGGGCTGGACTTGTAGCTGCTAAGTGGCAAGTTTTGGAGCAAGGATGATGGGCAAAGTGAGATGATAAGCTACTACATGCGTCCTACATTATATACATACATATCTTCAAGTAAAACGGATATTTAGTACATAGGTTTTGAACCAATATTTGCAAATGTGCATGTCTTAAGGCACTATGCCATTGGATAGTTTGTCGGAACATACACGTAGTGTTTCGAAGTTACTTTTTCAATTGCATATAAGTAGTGTGAAAAATGTATTTCCTAGTGCGAATTAACCATTTCTTAACATTATTTTTGCATATTAATAATGTGCCTCTGACTTTACAAAATGCTTCATTCATCTTCGCTCTTCTTTTAAGAACGTAAGTTCGGATTGAAAGTTTCTTTGGCAGAGCCAAGAACTAAAAAGTGCCCAAGATAAAGTTGACAAATAAATATGTAAAAGTAAACGTTCTCTTCATGACAGATGTGTGCTGGGATCGAATAAGCAAATATTTATCAGCGCTCAAAAAAAAAAAACATTTCTCATAGCGTTCTCCGCTGCCCGCCATATTATATTATGATATTATATTCAATATTAAGATGAACAAGTCTTTGTATATATGAGTATTTCAAAATGTTTTTTCACTTACCTCCGATTTTAATTTAAAATATTAGCAGCTACATATGAGTGGATTAAATGCTGTTCTGGATTACATTTGCACTGAACTGTAATTGAACAATTTGAAAATTTGGAGTGTTGATTAAGCTGTTATATATTTTAACCAAATTTATTGCATCATTTTAAAAGCATTTCACTAGAACTTATTCTTTATGTTGTAAATATTTATTGCCTTTTTTATGTACGCTCTGGGTGTAATGAATTTTTGAAGCTCACATTAAATCCGTCGACGCATTTTTAATGCCCGTTTCATTATGAAATTGTGCCACAAATAATAAATCGATTAAGCAAATATTTGTCAGCGCTAAAAATATGCATTTTTCATAGCATTCTCTCTTGCCCCCCAATTCCGCCATGGCTCCCGCTCCCCGCTAACCGATCCCTGCCAGCGCCAGCATATGCAATTGAGTGTCGTGCGTTTTAATATTTCAACAAAACCAGAAATGACGTTGTAAAACCGAAGCGGCTATATGTCAACTGGGCCACACACACATACACAATCACAATCACAATCACACACTGACACTCTCGCATGCTGACTCACACACACATACATAGATGAATGCATATGCATATGCATACACATACATTAATTCATGGGACGCTCTCTTTTTAAATTTGAATGTAAATTGCGTCGCACACCCAAACAAACGAACAAACATACACACACACACACACACACACACACACACAGACAGACAAACATTTATTTATGTTGCTGGAAATAGCTGGTGTCGCTAGCCCCTCCCCAGTGCCACCCCTCCGCACTTTTTTGACCCAGTGCTCGTCTGGATTTTAATAAATTTATGATTTTATTTGCATGCTGGCTGCTGTTGTTTTCGCCGCTCCGCCAATGTACTTGTACTTGTATGTCAATCGCGCATGCACGCACACGCGAGTATGTATGTATGTAGGATTGCCTGAGATTTTCCAAAAAATCTGGTTTCAAATCAACGAAAAAAATTAAAAAGTCGCAAGCGTAAGGACAAGTAATAACTACCGAGCAGCTGAATTTCATTTTAAAAAATAATTGAAATATCTTGCCAATCAACTGTGTGCAACATTGGCAGCCAGCAGAAGCTATCAGATAAAGATTTCCAGGAATTCGCAATAGCTGTCTGCGGCACGTTAATAAGCTCGATTTGCCAGCGCAGCTTCGTTCATGCCCTCATCTCGTGGTCTTACCATTGTCTTGGCTTACATATATGTATACTACAAGTATATGTGTTGTTATGTGTGTGCATGTATGGGTGTATATGTGTGTGCTATCTCTTTTGGTCGATTGCTTCTGCTGGCATTGCTGTCAGCCTGTCGCTGTTGCTGTCCCTGTCCCTGTCCTTGGTCCTGCCGCTGTCCCTGTTTATGCTCCTGCCCAGACTGTCGATTATCGAGTCGAGATTATTAACCTGTCAGTTTAGCGCTTTGTCTTGCCAATGTGACAGCGCCATGGACACACACACCTACACTTACACCTACACCTACACACACACGCGCACCACCACAAACACAAACACACGCCTGAGTTGTGCGCCTTTCTCAATGTCTTTTGTTGTTTAGACCACAATGACAGCGTTTGCTGCTGTCGTGTGCGTCGCATTGTATTAATGTTTAATATGCTTCACCAACAAAAACCATTAAGTACTGTTTTGCTACGAAATGTGAAGCATTCTTCAAGCCTGCGCAATAAAATGTATCAGCAAGCAGTGAACTCTAACACTTAAAAAAAAATAGTTTCACACAGAATTTTAGGCCAACATGAATCAAAGTGGAGTAGTCCTTTGCAATAAATATACTTGTATAATACGATGCAATTAATTTCTGAAATATGCACAACAGTTTACAGACAGTTTCAAATGCATTAATATCTTCTGTTTTATATTAATGTGATTTAAGGAAATGTCCTGTTCCAAAATTAAATAGCTCATCTAATTTTTAAACGAGATAATTTGAAAAAGTCCATCACGAATTTGAAGCTAAGAGCAGAAACGAAGAATTTGCATTTATTCGAGCAGTTTAAAAAATTCTTTTGTGGAAGCATGATTTCGAAGTGAAGTAAAAATCGATATCTCAAAAGCTGGCTGCTGTTTTCTTGAACCTTTTGCAAGCATAAATCTACAGGGATTGTAATTTGCAGCCTACACTCAATCATATCATTTACACACCCGCAGACAGACGTCAACGTACCACATATGCGGGCAAACGAAATAATTTACATTTTGACAATATGTCGGCATGTATGTACAAATGAATTTTTCTTTCTTGCGAAACAATGTATCATGTCTCATATTTCAAAGGTGCGCCCAAAATTGAAATGAAATATGGCATTGACAGTGAGCAGCAAATTGACGAAATACACATATTTTGCACAAACATTGGAGTCAATTTTTGTGTTTGTTAGCAGGAATAAAGAAGCTGCCTTCAAGTGTATTTAAAAGTATTTTAACTGAGAGTATTTGATTTTTCTTCTTCTTCTTTTTTTTGAGCAAGAGCCACTGTTGAAACAACAGCTATTGTCGCTGCTGTCCTGCCTGACTGCCTACTGTCGACTGAAGTGGGCCACAAAATAAATGCCGGAGAGAAAATGCAATTTGAATCAACTCTGGGTGCTTCTCGCTTGCCTGATTTTGCGCTTTTCCAAGCAGGAAAACAACAACAATTGCACCCATGCAACAACTCTACATGAGTTGGACTGTTGGTTGTTGGTTGTTGCATGAGAGGGCGGTCAGTGGTTAAGGGACAGTGGTCAGAAGCCTCATGAAAGGGGCCTCTGCAAAAACCAAAGTAGACACCAATGTTTCGTTGTTCTTGTTGCTGTTGTTGTTGTTCGTTGAAAAAGCCAAAAATGGGTTACATTTTCTATGTACTAGGACAAAAGCTGCGTTGACAAGGACGCCACACAAAATGCCAACAACAACTACAACAACAGGAGCTGAACTTTAGCAACAACTTTGTGTACTCGTATTGGGGGCGTTGGCTTTTTGGACAAAGACATGCCACTCTTAAGTGGTGTACAGGAGAGCGTCGGAACGGAACCCTAACTAGCAGAGGAGCATGCACATGCACGAAAATTTACGAAATAAACTGAAAAATTTGCATAATTTTTGGCGTAGCAACAGTCGAAAGTAAAGTACAATTTTGCTGGCTAGATGGTTTGCTTGGCTGCTCGCTAGCTAGACCGGCCGGTCATTGTACCGGTACCGCCGACTGTCTGTGCACTAGCTGTGTAAAATGCTCATAAATAAATGAATATGCCATGGTGGTGCTGGGCTGGACTGGGCTGGGGCATACTGGGTTGAGGGGCATAGTGGTTGGCAAGTCAGTGGGTCGGTGAGTTGGTGGGTCGGTGGTCCGGCTGCCATTTATGGCGCGTCGAAACAGCACAAAATAACATGAAATAAATAATAACTTTTTGTGCCGTTTCACTCACAGACTGGTGTTGTTTGGAGCCCGTTGAGTTAATTAAAATTTAAAAGCCGGCGCTCGTGCGGGAATTGCAATTGCAATGTACAAACAAGTTGTGCAATTGTTACCATTATTGTTATGGCTCTACAGCTCCTATTATAGTGTTTTCTAGTACAGAGCTTTAAACATAAATGTAGCAATAGTTTTATAACAATGGAAGCAAATTAAATGGGCAGTCAAATCAGGAATTTATTTCACTTTTGATGTTTGCAAACTTTTCCAAGGAATACGTAAGCTGGCACACAAGAAATATTTATTTAAAAACAGAGAATTCTTCTAAATGAAAAACAAGTATATTCATTCTGTCAATAGAACTTGCCTTTAAGATAACAATTGATTGTTTGACATTTAACAACATTTAACAAAACGGCCCTTATTATGAACGTTCTGTTGTAGTGTTTTAGGAACGGAATTTGTAAGTCCACGTTTCTTTGTCAGACACTACATTGATTTGTATGTATTATTTGACATAAAAAAAATATATAAATATATATAGCGCAAGCTTACAAACTTAAGCAATATCTATCTACAATTGCCCATGTTTTGTTCTTACGCCCTATAGCCAATAGGTTTTCATTAAGCCAAAAAATAATGGGCTGCAAATACCACAAAGTAAATATAATTTTAGTTAGTACGACTAGGTACACGGATCTTTGAAAGATGAAGTCGCAGAACCTCCAGAGCCTATTTGCCGATGCCTTTTTACCTAAATACTCGTGTGTGCCATTGAAGACAACCATAAATAGTTGCTCTGTTCGCTAGCAACAAGATTACTAAATGCTGCGATCCGTTTCCAAATCAAATTGAAATTAGGCACAAAAACCATTAATCTTTTGGCCCCCCCAGTGGGCGGAGAAACTGTCGCATTATCAGCGCTTAAACATAAGGCATAACGAAATGCTGTATGTAAACGCTCCAATCTTCCAAATGCAATCTACATACGAGTATACTAATGGATACACATACATGTGTGTATGTGGCACATACACGCACATACAAGTACATACGTATTATGTATATTTGCCAACATTTTAAATTGCAAATTCGTCTGCGACCAAATCGGGTTTTATATACGAGTATGTGTTTCCTCATTTCCTAACCCGCCGGCCGCATTCCCATTTGTCCGGTATTTATCGCTTTTGCATTTTGGCCTTAAAACAAAACAGTCGCTTATGGCTTTTATGCGGCTTTATTTACTGGCAGCCCCATTTTAATTTTTAAAAGCTCTTATTTATGTCGGCTTGCTTTTTGTTTGATTTTAATTTGATATTTATCAATATGGAGTTTGTTGCATTTCAAATACATTTTAAATACATATGCACGAGTATACGAGTGTATGTGTAAAGTTTTTCCAATTTATGTCCCAAGTGATTTTGCTCATCGTTGCAACAGAACATGCGCTCATAAGTATGCAATGCACAATATTTCACAGCCAATTACATTAGTCGCTGCTAGTTAGCTGCCTGCCTAATGTGTGAGTATGTTTGTGTGTGTGGGAGTAGCAAGTCCGAGGCCAACTATGTGGCACGCAACGGCATGCCAAAAATGCTGCAACAACAAATAGCAATGAAATAACAAACACGCGTAAAACGCGCGTCAAACAACACAAGAAAACAAATAAGTATAGGCAAAAAAAAAAAAAAAAAAAAAAAAAAAAATGTTCGGCTAAGGCAGGAAAGAATTCCCCTTTCAGGACAAGGCAATAGGGGAGCCAGACGCCAAATGAGAAGCTGCAGCTCTCGAGCAGTCGACGCATGCCGTAAATGTCATTGAGATTAAATTTTGCGTGAAAGTAGCATTTTAAAAATGTACGAGTATAAATGTGTGCGTGTGTGGGTTTGTGCGCTTATGTGGCAGGTTTGCGGCTGCTCGCGCGTAACAACAACAATACCAACAACAACAACAACAACAAAGCTCCAACGCGTTGCCATTAGAAGCAAAAGGCGCTCGCAAGCAACAGTCATTGCGCAAACAAAAAACAACAACAACTTAAGACGCATACATACATACATACATAAGTGTGCTGTCGTCTACTTTATGGCGCCTATGTAAGAATGTTTGTTTGTTTGTTTGTTTGCCCTCACATATGTGCTCGTATGTGTGAGCTATATGCGATGCCAACAGCATCAGCACGTGACAAAGGCTTAGGGTGCAGGTGGGAAAAAGCAACGCCTGCTCCCAGGGTTGAGCTTGTGTTTGACGCCAGGACCAAGCTTTTTCATATTCTGCTTCTTCGTCTTATTTTTAAACAATTGTAAGGCAGTTCTCTTTTCTTTATCAGCTCTTCCATTGTCTGCGGTATATCCCATGTGCGTGTTTGAGCTTTGCTTTGTGTTTTTGTCTGTCCGTCTGTTAGTCTGTATGCTTGAATGTCTGTGGGTTTTAGGACTTTATCCTTTTTTACATCTGTCTCGGATTGTTGTTGTTGCCTTTGTTATTGTTGCTGCTTGGCTGAATTAAATGAACGTTATGGATTTGTAGACGTTTAACTGTCTTTTATGCCGAAGCTGTTAGCAATATTTGTTGTCAGTTGCACTCGAGCCGCTTCTAAGTGCCTTTCAGGTCTATTTTAATGAATCAATGTATTCGATATGGGTATTTGCTCACGTTAATAGCAGACGGTATTGAAATTGCTTAAATTTTCGTCTACTCGTATTTGTGTCTCCAATCACCCACCACTTCTGCGATCAAGTGTCCATGCTGTCATATCTTAGAGCAGCTGGCTGGACCAGTAGGCGGCCCAACATCAAAGCTCTGCTCGTGGACAATGCAGATCAAAGGAAACTGGGTTGCCTAGGCAGCCAGTGTTGTGAATGCAGGCTCGCATTTTTCCATTTCGTACATCCCTCTCATTCAATAACCTTTACTCAATCCATGCCCAATTTGAAGCCCAAATGCTTTGTGCAACTGTTGCCCAAGTTGCCATTAAAAAGGGAATAGTAGAAGGAAAAAAAACTGTGTATTGTGCAACCCCCTTAAACAAGCCATACAACTTTCACAATCTTTTACAACATCCCTTTTTAAAAGGAGAACAAAGTGTATATATATATATATATATATATAGTATAGTATATAATGTCACGGCTTTGTACCTTTTTGATAACCATATTTACGCCAAGCTGGGCGGGAAGGGGGCTTTCCAGCACGCCCACTCAAGCACGCGCGCGTTCAAATACCCTATAATCCATATAGAGTGCACATATATACAAGTATTGTATGGGAGTATATATGAATATCGTGCATGTATGGCCGACCATATATTGTGTGAGGTTATGGCATGTTATTTTGTGCCCGTCTGTGATATTTATGTCCGCCTACGTGCATTGTATGGCTAATAAAGCAAAAAGGCGCAAAACAACAACAACTATTGTGAAAGGGATATATTATACATTTTTACTGCATACGTGAAGGCGCATACAGGACATATTGGACACTTTAAGCGACGGCCCTGTGCGTGTATGTGTGTGAGCGAATATTTATACTAGTCGGATGTGACTGAGGGTGGCACAGCTTTGTATAAATTTAGTCATATAATACACCTTTTCACACCTACACAAGTGTCGCCGACGGCGCCATTCCAAAACCTGCTCAATGATCACAACAACAATTATTACACGAGCTACAACAACAGCCACTATAACAATGCAATGACCAGCCATGTCAACTGCCATACTCGTACAATGTGTCGCCCGGCGGCAAACAATGGCACCCTTTTGTAAAGAAGACGAATGCCACTCATTGGCTAAGTCTTTGTCAATATTTATAAAAAGTACACAAACACCGCAAATCGGACACAAAACGGATGAAAAAAGATAATATAGCTTCAGTTGGAACTAATTATATTAATAGGCCCATTGTGGCTGACTTGTGCATTGATGTTTTTTAACTTGATAAAACGAACAATAGCTGAATAGTAAGGAGAATATACAAAATAGGAATACTTAAAATTTATATTTCTCTCTTTAATATTATAGAAAGAAATCGGTTTAGACTGCTTACAAGAAAACTACATATTAATATTTAAAAATCAGTAAGATAAAACCGCTGCTATTGGATCATGTTGCACATATGTATACATTTATTGCACATTTGTTTAAGCCTACCGGTATATTGGTTATCTATATTATTAGATAAAGAACAAATTTGGAAGGCAGTGAACAAATGAAGTCCAAAACTGTTTAAAATTTTAAATCAATTTATTACCATAATGCGTTTATGGAGAGGGGTGGACTCTAGATTTGACGTACGGGACCTTCTTTACAACAGTAAAGAGATGACTGGTGAAAATCGAAAAATAATTTTTCGATCCGATCCAATAGGATGGGGCCGTTTCCCTCAATTTGATCAATTACTTACATTTGCCATTTTTTACCAACAACTTTTTCTTTCAGCCTACTTGAGAGCATATGTTCTTTTTATAGGCTGTACCCAAAGGGTAAGAGGCTATATTAGTTTTGAGCGAATGTATGTAGCACACAGAAGGAGGCGTGGCAGACCCCACAAGGTACATATATTGTTGATCAGGATGACAAGACAAGTCGATATAGGTATGTCCGTCCGTCTGTCTGTATGAGCGCAACGATCTCAGCAAGTACAATGGCTAGGATAACCAAACTTGTCATTCAGGTTCCCCTAAGCCCCAGGCAGATCGAGTTTGTGTTTTTTTTTTCTGATACACCCCCCCCCCCCCACTTCACCGAAATTCGTGTAGTTTTTGGAATTTTGAACTCAAATTTGGCATATACATCCAGTTCGTGGTTATTTGTTCGTATGCCAAGTGTCATCATGATAGGTCAGTTATGAAGAAAGTTATAGCCATAAATAAATCGCTGCCCATGCTCTGCCCGCAGCTGTTGTTGTTGTTGCTGCTTGGGTTCAACTTTGTGCTGCATACGTACACGCATATAAACACGCAGGGACACGATTCTGATGTAAATGTATGCTGCTTAAACTGTAGATGAACGTGTCTTTAATTTAATTAAGTAATTTAATTAATATAATTTTTTTTAATTATTAAAAAAAAATTTTTACAATTTTTCCTTTTTGGTGGGAGGTACTGGGTATTTAAGAGTTGAGCTTGCTCGACTTTAGCATTATTTTCTTGTTTTTAATCATTGAATTTTTTTAAACATTTTTTTTTTTTAATTTTCCTTTCTTGTGGAGAGTACAGGCTCGACTGTAGCGTTCTCTCTCGTTTATTTTGTGCATTTGTATTTCTAGTAAATGCTAGAAATATTTGCTTCTTTCATGAAACTATGTAATGGGAGTATAGTTTCCTACGGTTTCTGCATATTTTTAACAAAAGTATGAATAGTTAATATTAGACATTGATGGTTATTTATGTACGCCTGTTCCCTTTTTATTGAATGTTCTCGTTTTTCATCCTAGGACAACAACTCAATTGTGGACCAAACATTGTAGACACTATTAGCAGCAGCTTTAAGTATTTGGTGTTAAAGAGCTAACTTTTCACCCCTCACAGCAATTCAATTGCGGGCACGCCACAAAGCACATTTTTGGAATTCGTGCGACTCTACTTCTCTCCACTCGTTGAGCGCAAATGTTGCGCTGTTGAAAATCGCGTCAAGCGACGCATACTAATGCCACCGGAAGTGCGTGCATATGTGCGTGTGTGTGCTGACGACATTAGCGCCATTTTGTCGTAATTAATGTGCGCCATATTAGTTGCTATTTTCCTATTTTTCACACAAACACACACACGCTCGCAGTGGAAGGGCGCTAAAACTTTTGCAATTTTAGTTGAAGAATTTCGCACAGCTGTCTGTGTGGCGACTTAACGACAATGGCAGACGCCTGCTGGCTGGGCTAAACACGCACACGCACACACACACACACACACACACACACACACATACACGCACCCACCGATAAATATAGAGCTAAATAATGTGTGTAGGTGCAACCCATATAGGCATGTGTATGGTGTCCAAGCATTCATCTTTTGATGGCAAAAACATTTCGTTGAGCACAGCACATTGCTCATTTCACCATACACATACACAAATACACACACACACTCTCTCACACACACACATTCATACACATACACACTGTGTCAAATTTCTTCGTGATTTTTTTATTCTTCTCTCCCTAGTTGTGTCTCTAGTCTTAATTAGTGGAGGGTTGGGCTGGGGAGCAGGCAATTTGGCTACTTTGTGTTAACATGTATGTATATTTATGGCCATGTCTGTATATGCCGTGTGTCCTTGGAACGTGTATCCAATTACCAACTTACCCACAACACACATACGCAGTGTTAGCCGAGACGCTGCTACAGACTTCAGACTGAAAAAAGCTCCGTTTATTAGCCTTGCTCTTGGCACTGTCTAGCGGTCGGACGTGATGCCCTGCAGCGGCCAAAAAGTCTGCAACTCTCTGTGCTGATTGTCGACTGTCTCACTGCCTCTCACTGTTTATCTTTGGCACTTCTGCCCTCTTTCTTGGCTCCCCCTAACACCGTCGCCCGCAATCGTACATCAACGGCTTTGCTTATTCAGTGACGTGAGCCCAGCACATTAGTTTGAGTCAGTTAGTCGCTTGTTGGGCTCATATACTATATAGTATAGGCCCTGGCTGTATATTTAAATGATTTGCTGCTAATGCGTGTGTTTATGTTTTATGTTGTTGTTGCTGTTGCTGTTGCCGTTGTTGTTGTCCTTTTTGCTGGCGCTGGCAGCCGTGTGAATTGCTCATGTTGAAGGGTATTTGTGTGCGTCTATTTGACTTTATGCAATATTTATTTGCGACGCACACAAACTAACAAACACAGACGCATAAACAGAAACACACACACACACACACACCCATGCACTCACACACCACAATGTTTATTTTTATGTTTCAGCAAACACATCAACAACACCAGCGGCAGCACCAACAACTACAACTACAACAACAACAGCAAAGGCAACAACATTGGTCACACATGTGTGTGGCGGGCGCATTTAATTTCTATGTCGGATGTTGACTAGACAGTTGACTGCGTCGCTTTGGTGGCCCCAGAATGAGTTGCTGTTGTTGTTGTTGTTGTTATTATTTTCTAGGCCTCGGTTTTCGATGTCAATATTTGCTAATGGGGTTGCCTGTGCGGTTCAAATGTTTTGCTCCACATTTAATTCTAGCAGTATTTTTTTGAAAATGAAAATAAAATTCTGTGGAAGTCTGCTATCATACTACTTCTCTTAATAAAGTGAAATTCTTAAGAAAGCAATTTCATTTTAAAGGCGACTTTTTGTTGATAAATAAATTGAAGAAAATAATTGATGAACATTTAACGTTTTCTCATTAATGTTTTTTCAAATTAGACAGTATATTTCACGTAAAAAAAATATAAACATAATTAGCTCATATGCTGAAATTACATCAGAAGAAATAATTAACCATCACGGGGAGACAAGTAATTGCATTGCATTTTCAAATAAAATACAAGGTTTAATTATAGAGGAGAATAGTCCATTAGTAGTACTTTGATTCGTGGGTGTTTAATAATTATGATTTAGTTAATTATCTAAAGTTTTAGTATATTAAAAAATTTTCATTTGAAATAGTAAGTCCAAATCACAAGCATTTGCACATTAGATTTGTTCTCCTTGACTTACATATTACTCCTCGAGTGCCTTTAGTTTATTTTGTGTGCATATCACCCGCAAAGCGTTAATCTGAATACTTCACTTTGGTTTATTTGCATTCAGTTGAGCGGAGATAAGCTGTCGCATCGTTTGAATAGTACGGTTTCAACAGTTTAGTCCACCCTAGACTCTTTTGAATGATACAAAAACAACCTACTTTATTGCATCTCATTTATTGTAGTTTCCGAACAACGGTCTGTCGCATTCTTTGTTGCCTCATAAAGGGCGTTGTTAATGCACAGCTAATGCGCTCTTGGAATCAGAGGGAGGTTGGGCAAAGAAAGCGTACAGCCTTTATAAACTCACAGTTTGGTTGGGAACATTTGTCGGCACGTGGCTCAACAAGCGCTTACTTTCGAGTGCCTCTAGCACCGGCATCGCATCGGGGTCAAACAACACTACCTTACGGCCATTTCCTGAGCCACTTTTACATCTGCCTTGGTTTTTTTTCGGACATTACAACATATATAATTTTGTCAAAATTATTTCTTAAAGCGTTTTTTCTGAGTAGACCTTTGGGTAAAGTTAATGGACTAGAAATTGGCAACACAACGGGTGGGGGGTTGTCCGATACGGAACCCGGCCTGGCTGACGCGGTCGAGCCCGAACTCTACAAGCCCGAACTCTACAGCCGTAAAGGGATAAAACATTGTAGCAGTGAATAATGCGCATAATAAAGTGTCCAAAACAGTTGTTGCTTTTTTCTTTTTCATTTCTTTTTATTTTCGATTTTTCTTCTGCCTTTTGGCAACAACTTTTGTCCAAGCGGGTGGCCCCTAGCCATGTTTTAGTTTCAAATTGCTTTAAATTTGTTATAATGGCGCTTTAAGTAGTTTTCTTTTGGGGGTTTTGTTTGTTGATTTATGACAGTTCAGGAGGGGCGGGTCAACGGATGGGGTTTCATTTTGATATACAGCATATTTGGCATTGGTAATGAAAGTGAATCATGAATTTGGAAAAACGAAGTTCACAAGAAGGTAAAAGACACATTTATGAATATTTTTGTGATGCAAGTTTTTAGTCCGGGATTCATTTGTATTATAACTGCAGCAAAGCACACAATATCCCCTATCCAGACTTAAATTTTATAAAATCTATTTTAGATTTTTTATTCAACTGAAACATAATTTCAAGAAAGTCCTCGAAAATTTATTTAAAGAAATTAAGCTAAAATGTTTCTTCAATATTATAAAAGGAAACTTTCGTTTTCATGAGTTATTGGTACAACGATTTTCTGCGAATTTCTAAGAAATTTTCTAAGAAATAATTCAAAGAACATTAACAAGAGAGAACGCTACAGTCGAGCAAGCCCGACAGTGTAATACCCTGTACCCAGGTAAACTTCCGTCACTGAGTTATATGCGCCCATAGCAGCAGCAAAAAGAGGAAGAAGAAGAGCGAACTTGTTGCTGCAGTTTGGGGGGGTTGTACTGGTGAGAATTTGTTTTGCTAATAACTTTTCTTAGAATTGACCGAATTTAATTAATAATTGGTTTAGGTAGCTTTTGAAATGTGGACGCTATTGACAAAATTCTGTAGCGGGGGAAGGGGGGGAAAATTAAAAAAAAAAAAATAAACTCGTCCTTACTCGGACCTAGGAGAATCTGGATGCCAACTTTGGTTATTCTAGCTTTTATAGTTTCCGAGATCCTTGCGTTCATCCAGACGGACGGACAGACGGACAGACGGACGGACATGTCTAGATCGATTTCTCTCGTCATGCTGATCAAGAATATATATACTTTATGGGGTCGGAGATGCTTCCTTCTGTATGTTACATACTTTGCACAAACCTAATATACCCTTTTTACCCTACGGGTACAGGGTATAAAAAGAACCACAAAATATAAAGTGACAAAAATTCGTGATGTCTTCTTCATATCTTATGTGGATATTTAAGAATATTCAACAGCTTTCGCGCATTTTTCTTTGGTATATTTCAGAAATCGAATGGTCAAAGAATTGTTTTTGAAAGTATACGAAAATTACTCTCATCCCTTATCTCTTATTATCTCAAAAATCCATTTATTTATTTTTTAATTCGGAAGAAGGTAGCTAAAGTATTTTATATTGTTCGAGTATATATAGTACTATATAGTAGTTATTTATATTTAAATTTCATATTCCACGCTTACTGTAGGTTTACCTTTCGAAGAGTGCTGTTTTACTTGGCATTGAGCTGAGAGCTGCACTCTATTTTTAATAAATATCTAATGACACTCAGCAACCATTTATTCAGGGCAAGTCACCTTTTGTATGCATCGGTTGGCACGCAGCCTTTACAAACCATGGACTTGCCTATTGTCGCATGAAGCCAACCAATAATTTACAATACTCATGCCCATGCCTTTCTCCCATCCACTTCCGCTACCACATCTCTGGAAAATGCGCGGTGCAGTCGCCTGTAAAGTGCAACCGTAACCTAATTTCCTAACTATGTAGAACAACAAACAAGGCACGAAGAAAGTCAACCAACCAACCAACAAACCAACCAGGCTGGCAGGCAGGGGGTACGGAGGCAGGCAGGAAGTCAACCATCCGACCAACCCATAACAACATAACAACAACGAAGAAGGCTTCATGGCCTATCATGTGTAAAATTAGCTTATTTAGTAGCAGCAGCAACATGGAAACAGGGTTCTGGGAATGCCGGGGTCCTGGATACAAATGCAGCAACATACTTAGTCGAACGCTCTGCATGCTGCATAGTGTTTTCCTTTTCTGTTTTTCTTTTTTTTGTAATTCGGAAAGCGACCGCTGGGCATAAAATAGATTGCCTACATGAATGGCGCTGGTTGCTGCTGCTCCTTGGACAAGCCTGCATAATTCTGCGCCGTGGCTAATGCAATTTTTATGTTGCCTTTGCCTGTGGTTCGCATTAAGTCATAGTCGACATTTCTTTGCCTGTTGGCGCATTAAATTTAAATGTGAAATTGTGCTGGCTTCTGCCATATGGGCGGTTTGAAAAGTTTGCTTTTGACTTGCTGCCAACATGTGCCGTACAGGAAGAGAAAGGTGCCATGTCTGTGTGTGCGCGTGTGTATGAGTGGGTGTGTACTTGTGATTGTGGACAGGCGGTTGTTGCCAGGCTTCTAGAATTTATTTCATGGGCGTACAAGTTTTCAATTTTGTTTGCTGCCAAAATATGCGCAAAATATGCGAGCCAACGGCGTGTTGACAAAATCAATAGAAGTAAGTTAGTAGGCATCCATATTTGGCAAACCGCACTAACACGTTCGACTTACATTACCCATTCCCCGGCTTATCTTGAAAAATGCGATAAAGCTTTAAAAATACGTCCTCTCTTTGCCTTTATGCTGGCAACTAACTTTTCAAATAATTGGAGCTACAAGAACTTGGCGCGCCAGCTTTTAAATCGTCAGCATTTTTATCCAGATACTTACATTAATAAACATTTGCAAGATAATACGTTTGGGCAGTTATAAGATGTTGTAGTAATAATAGGATGCAGCTCAGTCGTGAATTTAAATGTTGTGTAATTAGAAGTAAAAGACACATTATTTTCACACATCCTTCTGTAAATTATTGTGATGAGAATTGTGAACAAATTATAGGTGATTTAATTATGTATATGCTTAAGATAAACAGAAAGTTCTACTTGACATTGAAATTGTCCGAACAAATAATAATATTGTTCAAGCATCTTTCTGTAATTATTGCGATAAGCATTGTGAAATTGTGATAAAGTTTCACTTCACATTGAAATGATCAGATCAAATAATAATATTGTCTTCAAAAAATGAATTAACGTAATGAAAATATCGAAAAACAAAAGATGCTGCTTGCATTGAAATTAATAATGGCACTCAGCTTCTAAGCAATGAAATTGGATGACAGATCGAATCTTAAATAAAATACAAATTACAAATTATATTCACACGTATTCTTGACGACACGTATCGATATAGCCATGTTCTTCTGCGTGGATATTGAGGCGACGCGGGTTAATTTTATTTTATTTTTGATTTATTTAGAAACGTGTGTCTTCATGTTTCGCAATTGCTGGCAATGCTGATCAAATAGCTTCGTGTTTTCTTTGGCATTTCGATGTGTCAGGCTCGTCTTTATCGTATTGCATTCAACTGCTTATTTTATAGGAACGCCTCCGTTTTCAATTCGCATTCGCATATTCGTATTCGAAGTTAGAGCAGCGACAGCATTAAAAACGAAACCAAATTTCCTGCATTCCCCCCTCAATTGTCGCTGATTGTCTTCGTTTCACTTGCTTTGCAGCCGTCTCTTTGAGCATCAAATTACGATGCGCGTATGTTAATTTGATCAGGCCGGGGCATGCAATGCATACGCACATGGAGGCGTGCGACAAACTTCAACGTCACCGTGCTGCATTAAGAGTTGCCGGTGCAACGTGACGTAGTATATGGATTGTGGCATGCTGCCTGCACTTCACTATGCTTTACTTTACTTTACTTTACTTTTGCTGCCAGCAGCTGAGCTACGTGCTTGGCATACTCGTCATCTTGCAACTGCAAAGTGTTTGACCTATTTTTTTTCTGTGGGTATTTATAGGGGAAGAGGTTGGCGTGAATGAAAATGGACGGTGCTGGCGGTGCATTAAATGCACTTTATTTGTAAAAGTTTACCGAGTAGGGAGTACCGGCTGCTTCAAATTTTTGCATGTTTTTAGTTTTGCATAAATTTTACTTTAAGGTGCTGTGTTATGCAGAAGCTGTTGTTGTTGTTGTTGTTGTTTTTGTTGTTGTGGTGCGTCGCGCGAAATACTTCTCACCAAGGCAAGCGACAGCGACAAGCAGGCAGAGCCGCCCGTCCATGTCCATGTTCATGTCCGTATCCGTATCCGCTTCGAGCTGTGTACTATGTACCAGTATTTGTACTTGTATATGTGAGGCGGGCATTTACTTTGGAATTTAAATGTGCGTTGCCTTACGTGTAGCTCTTGTTATTGTTGTTGCTATAAACATGTTGATGTTACTGAGCACCACCTGCACCACCCACATGACATAAATTTCTTTGCACTTACTCTCACTCTCGCACATAAAACTACAAAAATATACTGGCGCATACACAAATAAATATGTATGTATATATACTTGTAGTATATGTAGAACTCTAGGTGCTGCATACTTTCGAGTGGCATTCAATGAAGTGTGCATGCTGTCCCTTTTGCTCTCACTAAGCCCCACACCCAGTCACACCCAGTCTGCAGTCCACTTATTTATGCATTCGTGTGCACTTTTTTCTGTCGTAGTGCATTTTAATTTCGTTTGCATATGACAAGCAACGCGCACCGGCCGCAGCCGCAGCCTCCGCCACAGCCGCCGCCTCAGCCTCAGCCACTGGTACGAGTATCTACATCCCCATCGGCAGCGGAACCGACATCAGCATCACCATCAGCTTCGGAATTCAGCATAACTTTCATTCATTTGCCTGACACTGCTTAAATATGCGCAATTCCCACCGAGCATCTCAAACCAAAGCCCACGCCATGGCTAGCATATGAAACAAAATTCATCGAATTCATAAAATGGATTTATGAAGTGTCTGCCTGCCTGAGTGTTTTTCCGCCGCACGTAGGAAATCCGGTCACTCACGCACTCATTCATACACCCATTAATCCACCAGCCACCACTCGCATACTCGCTCCCTCAGCATTCACTTATGTCATTTACGCGCCCAAGAAATTCAATAAATTGCATGCTGAACCGAAATATAGTTCAAACATAAATTCCTGAGTAAATAAATACATAGCGTCAATGCCAAAGTCGCACATTTGTGAAAACACCCGCCTGTATTGAAAATGTTTTCAATGTGTTGGTCTGCATCTGGCAGCTGTCGTCAGTGTACAAGTAAGTGTGTGAATACACTTCAGAACAGCTGCCCATAGTTTCATTTGATGTTTAATTTAAACTGTTTACTGTTAATCAATGACAATTTTGCTCAAATATGAAATCTGATTTGAACATTCACAAGCTTTCATGGCGATCATATCAAAACTTTCACGGCTACATTGGAAATGATTCAAAACATTCAAAAATAAATAGCACTTCAGAATAACAAGACATTTTATAAAGAGGAAAGATTTGATTGTTTGTTTATTTGAATTGAAAAGGCTCCGAATCTACTAGCCCGATTTAATGGATTCCTTTTTGTTTTGATTTCTAATTCTATTCATTTCATTCATTTGCTAAACTAATTGGTGCGTTTTTTCTTTTTTTTTTTTTTTTGTTTTACAGCCAAGGAAGGTCTATTGTACTGACCTAATGTTTAATAGTGAATATAGTTTTGTGAATAGCATAATCGCTAGGCGTCACTCACTGAAGACTCAATCCCAAGGAAATAGGCTAAGTCATACAAAATAGTTTAAATATACAGTCCACTTGTATTAAAAATAAGAAAAATGGGAAACAAAGAGTGAAATACCTCATAAGCCAAATGTCAATATACCTTGTAGAATTTTATTGGCACTAGCATGTGAGACAAAATTGTAGGAGGTAAGTTTAATGTTGGGCCCCGGCTTAGGTCAACGAGCTAGAAGTAATCCCACAATATTAAGTTTTTTCAGCAACAGGTAGGCACTCGTTTCGAATCACATCGCAACCTTGAACATATTTTAAATAAAAGTTTAAGATTTAGTAAAAAAAAAAGTATAATGTAGATCTTCAGTTGAAAATTGTATGAGACCCCCGACATCGTCTGAAATAAAATTAGATAATCTTTGGAGTTTCAAGCGAAGCCCTTTGGCGGATCCTGTAAATCGTGTTCTTGGTGCTCTGATGCATGTGCATCACCTAGACAATATTTATTTATTTATTTCATCGACAAACAATGCAGTCGATATATATTTATAAAAACAATACAATATATAGTAGATCTTAAACTAAATAAAACTTAAGAAATAAAAAAGCCTATAGAAAATGACAAAAATATCTAATAACGAATCCGACACCTAATATATCGTATAGTACTTAAAACGTTAGGCTTCTAATGATTGTCAACATTATGTCTGACTTCAGATTACAAGTGTGAAGTAAATCTGTTCAAATTTTAATTATTAATCACGGAAGAAGATTCCAGTTTAATTTTAACTTTTTTTCTTGGCTTGTAAATAAAATGCTACTTTAACGAAATTTGGTACTCATGGTTTTGAGTTCTATTGTTCAATAGCTCGGGAATGCTTGTTGCTGGCAGATAAATCGCAGAAGCAGCAAATCACGGCACACAAACATACTCGTACATACTATATAGAGCTCAACACTAATAGCCGTCAGTCAAGGCAGCAAAACATTAATCAAAATTACAGCCTAAAAATACTCGAGTTGAAATTCTCTATGCATGAGGACTGAGCTTTGCTGCATAGGGGGAGGGGGGTGGGTGGCACGATTGGGGTTTGCGTTCACTTTGGAGCTGAGGCGAGGGCAGACAATCAAAAAACTTTGCACGGCCCCATGATAAGCCCATTTAGCAACGTTGTCATTTCTCTTGTTTCGTAACGTTGATTTCATTTTATTGTTGCTGTTTGCCATCCCGGACCCCGGACCCCTGCCCCTTGCCAGCGAGCCCGGCTGGCTGAATGTTGGCACACGCCTGTCATAAATCTTGTTTTGAATGTCCTGCCAACGTTGATAGCGCTCGAGTGAAGCCAAACCAAGTCAAGTCAGTCGAGTCATAGTCATCGTCATCGATTCGCATATAGCCATGGCAACACATTAAATTAGTACACTTGATCGAGCAAAAAATATTTATGACAAGAGAACGGCGAACATCGAGCACCAAGCACCATCCCATGGCCCATGAATCGGTTGCCAATTCAAGGACACGTTGCCTTCTCAGTCGGCGTTAACGTTAACGTCAGCAGCGAAGCGTGGCGCTGAGCGAGCACTTCTATGGGCATCAAACCAGTCCCCAGCTACGAGTATAAATCTTGAACGCAAATTGACTGTGCACCGTACCGGACAACGTTGACCGACGCCGAGGCCGAGGCCGGGGCCGGGGCCGACGCCTT
Source organism: Scaptodrosophila lebanonensis (assembly GCF_003285725.1). Taxonomy (NCBI): domain Eukaryota; kingdom Metazoa; phylum Arthropoda; class Insecta; order Diptera; family Drosophilidae; genus Scaptodrosophila; species Scaptodrosophila lebanonensis. Next base: position 2,109,916 of record NW_022060529.1, read on the forward strand.
TGAAGTGGACCGCCACCAGTAGAGTAGCCACCATCGATGTCTACGCCATTTTGTGGCACAAAGGGCGTTCGCTCGCCAAACATTTTATTCCCGTTTGTAAGTATGTCCGTATGTTTGTCGACTCCATTTTGAGATACACTCGTTTTGATTGGCATTTTGTGTTGGTTTGACTGCCAACTTGACTTATGTTTCATTAATTTGTATCATTTTTATTGGGGTTAACGATACTGTACAGCCCATAGATGCTACTTAACCAAAGCCCGATAGCGACGGGTCTGTTGAGTCTGTTCGCATTTTTCGGGGTCAAGAGTTGAGCAGTGCTTATGAAATTGGGCATACAAATGATTTCATTGCCTTTTATTTTACTGCGAGCATTTTAGCATTAATGGCAAACGCCAGTTAAGAGCTGACAACAACTTTTTAATTCGTTAACAAAAAAGCTGCAGAAGCCCGATAAGTATGTACCTCAATATATATTTGTAAGCAGCTTATGTTATGTATTTGAAACATTGCTTCAACGTTGAGGGCGCTTACTGAAAATACTAAAATAAATAATAAGAAATCAAAGGTGGTAGATATTTGATAGAAATGGCCGCCAAGTTGACAATTTTAGGCTTTGAATAACAAATTTCATTTTTGAAAGGTCAATAATTTGAAATTCCAAAACTTTTTGAAGCAATATGATAAGGTTATAGAAAAAGCTTTCTGAGTCTGGCCATCTACAAAAAGTAAAGACAAAGCTGGAGTTATTATAGCCTGTACCCAAAGGGTGAAAGGCTATACTAGTTTTGTGCGCATGTATGTAACACACAGAAGGAGGCGTGGCAGACCCCACAAAGTATATATATTCTTGATCAGGATGAGAAGCCGAGTCGATATAGCCTTGTCCGTCCGTCCGTCTGTCCGTCTGTCCGTCTGTCCGTCTGTCCGTATGAACGCAAGGATCTCAGAAAGTATAAGAGCTAGAATAACCAAACTTGGTTTCCATATTCTCCTAAGACCGAGAAAGTACGAGTTTGAGTTTTTTTTCGATGCACCCCCCCACTCCCCCGCAATTCATGTTTTTTCTTATAACTTCCGTAATTCTCGGAATTTTGAAATCAATTTTGGTAGGTACATCCAGTTAGTACTAATGTGTCCGTGTGCCAAATTTCATCATGATAGGTCAATTCTGAAGAAAGTTATAGCCATAAGTAAAATCGCTGCTCATGCGCTGCCTGCAGCTCTGTCGGCAGCGCTGCCCGCAGCTGTTGTTGTTGTTGCTGCTTTGGTTCAACTTTGTGCTGCATACATACACGCATATAAACACGCATAGGTACGTGATGTAAATGTATGCTGTTAAAACTAAACATAAACATATATTCTAATTTAATTTAATTAATTAATTCATTAATTTTTTTTAATAATTTAATTTTTTTTTTAATTTTTTTTTTTTTTAATTTTTCTTTTTTTGTGGAGAGTACAGGCTATTTTACTGTCGGGCTTGCTCGACTGTAGCGTTCTATCTTGTTAAAATAAATAAATAGCGATACAAAAGAAAAGAGCAACGGTTCGTTAACAAAGCTTTGTTAAACCATGTTTACTAGAAATAGAAAAAGGTAAACGATTTTTATACTCTGTACATGAAATGTACAAGAGTATATTAGGTTTGCGGGAGCTGAAAAATGTAACAGGCAGAAGGAGGCGTGGCAGACCCCACAAAGTATATATATTCTTGATCAGCATGACGAGACGAGTCGATCTAGCCCTGTCTGTCTGTCTGTCCGTCTGTCCGTCCGTATGAACACCTGGATCTCAGAGACTATAAGAGATAGAGACACCAAATTTTGCACGAAGATGCGTTATGTGTGTATTCTATACGAGTTTGTTTTATTTTTTTGATTTTCCCCCCCACTTCCCCCCTATGGGGGTTTTCCCGATTTTCCATTCGTATAATCGCATATATCTCGGAGACTATAAGACCTAGGAACACCAAATTTTAGTCCCAGATGCCTTATGTGAATACGCAGAAAATGTATATTTTGGAATTCCCCTCCCTCCCCCCTCTACCCCGCAAATCGTAACTCCCGTAATTCTTGGAATTTCGAACTAAAATTTTGGAAATACCCCCAGTTAGTTATTATGTGTCCGTATACCAAATTTCATTATGATAGACCGATTTAACAAGAAGTTATAGCCATAAATATATTTGCTGATGCAGCGCTGCTGCAGCGCTGCTCAAGCGCTGCCCGCGGCTGTTGTTGATGTTGCTGTTTGGTTGACTGCGAAAATGCTTACACAGACACGAATTGATGCGCATAGGCATACATACACTCACACAGACGCAATTGCTATGTAAATGTGCAATTATACACCCTTTACGTGAGTTCGAATGCCGAGAAAGGTAAAATCGATCAAATTTTTTTTTTTACTTTCTTAATTTTTTTTATTTTCTATAATTATTGTAAACATATGTACAGAGTATTTCAAAGTCGGGACACCCGACTTTAGCTTTTTTACTTGTTTTAAAACTACTTTGAATGTTCACAACGATCCCCAGCAGGGTTCATTACTTCTTGCTTTCTGTGCTGTAATAATAAAAAGTCAAAAAAATATAGTTTATGCATATATCCTTACAGTATTAATACAAGAGATAGTTGCATATATTTGAAGACTGCGATGTCATATAAACCGCACTGAACGTATTTAAGGAATAATTAATAAACTTGTCTACAAATCATTCACATATAACTAAAGCTATTTACATATATACTTATATTTGCACTTATCTTCGCATTTATATGCAACACGTGTAGCAGACAATGAGTTGCCGCAACAGGACATTTGCTCATCCCATAGAGTTGTACTTTTCTATTTATTCTTTAGCTTATGCTTCTTTCATATTTTCGTCTACTCCTTTGTTACATACATATAGTATGAATAAGGTTATTCTTAGCTTACATATGCGTAATTAAGAACTTTGTCTGGCTATAACCCTGGCTTTGTTCGCACCACGAAGATCCCCGTTCCCCTTAAGTGTTAATTATGTGACGTGCGCAATGCGTTTGTCTTTTAACTTATACTTATACCTGCATATTACATACCTGTCCTCTCCTGCCCTTATACCTGTTAAGGATGAGCACGAAGACTGGCAGCAAGGCCAAAATAATTCGTCTTCATATACTATACTCATTTGTTATGTGTTGTTGCCTGTGCTTGCTCATGTTTTTTGTTGTTGTTGTTGTTTTTTTTTGTTTTTGTACGCTGACATTCAAGCTCATCATCATCATTAACAACAGAAATAGCAGTGGAGGCAAAGGGGTGGTGGATGAGGATGACGGAGCCCTAAGCGCACTCAGCGGCATAGCTTAGAGACAAACAATACATACATCATGTATGCAAAATGATGTATGCATGCAAATGGCAGCCAAGGCGTGCGGGACACATGAGGCACAAGTGTGGCGAATTAGGCCAAGGAGAAGCATTAATAAACGCATTTAGTGGCACACGCGTCGTATGCGCAACAAAGTGCAGAAGAAAAAGGCAACCTACAGAAAGTATAGCTTAGATAATGGCGCACAAGATGATGATGATGACTATGGGTATAACAGCGATGAGTGCGACACATGCAGGCTTCAAATTTGCGAAAAGCTGCCACGTCACCAACCAACCCACCAACACCCCCTTTCTCCCTCTCCCTCCACCTAGAACTGTACTTATTGTGTCACTGAGCTTGACATACTTCCACATGGACTTTCACATGCTTGCGTTGCCACTTTTTTCCCCTCCCGATCATCACCCATATGCGTGCAGGTCCATCATATGCAGTCTTAGTTTCATATGCACAACAGCTCTTAGCCACCTTACTGCCTCCCTCATCGCCGTTCAAGTTGCTCACTCACAGTTCTCTAGCGATGCTAGAAGTTCATAAAGTACAGTGGTTTAGAACGTAAGCTATATGCTTGGAGGACAATTATTTTCAGCGAGTATTTTCAGACCAGAGTCTGAGTCCTTCTATCACGGCAGAATTTATAATTTTAAATACTTTTTCAAAATATGAATTATGTATATTGAATATGCCAAAAATTGCAGTGGAAATATGTAAAATTTTTCTTTTAAATATTACTTTCATTGTGGCACTAAAGAAGATTATAATTGGTTCTGTTCACTTTTGTATAACTATATAGCTCTCACTTTTTGTAAATGATAGGTATACTTGTAGTTTTATTTTAATTCATTCGCAACTCCGCCTACACATGGATGTGAAACTTAGCAGCTTTTATAATACATCCAATAACTTTATTATAACTATTTTTTTTTTTTTCTGTTTTAGTATCGATTGTATAAATAGGCATAAATGCGTCTTGTTTTTACGATATTAAAATATTAATACAAAATATGGAAGTTTCTGAAGCTGGTCCAGTGTGCATTGTGCTTGAATGTATGTGTAGGTAGGTGTGTGTGTGTGTGTGTGTGCTGACATTAGTCGTAATATGTCAGGCTGCTGTGTCTGCTAGTTTTCCTTGCCTACTTTCCTATATGCAAGATAGCAATATGCCCAAGCACGTCTGTCTGGCTTGTTTATTTCACAAACCGCACTTGCCATTGCATATCTGAAGGCTTAGTGCATAAGAGATGTCTTAGTTGTCACATTTAGTTTACTTCGCTTGTTGCTTGGCCGCATTTCTTCTTCGCATGTTCAGCTCGGCTCGGTTGAGGTTCAGGTTCAGGTTGAGAAGTCCCAAATCCCCAGTCCCATGCTCTTCTAATTGTTGAGTGCAGCGTTTTTCAGCCGCAACCCCAATAACCATCAGCTTGGACCGTTGGCCATTATAATCAATGTTTATTAAAACGCCCCTGCGGAAGTTGCACAGCTATCGTAGGCATCGTACCATGCTGCGTATAATTAACGTATAAATTACAAATAGTGTGACGTTAATAATCCGGCGTTAATAGATTTTCCTTATTTTGTGGCCCACAAGCAGCGCCTCAGTCCACAGGCGCAGTTGTAGTCCTCGGCAGTCGTTTTCATTTGTTTATTTGAGCGCACAACTGTGGGTAACCAAAACGGCCTGCCCACCAACCAACTGTATGTATAACTGCCTACATGGTGTATCTGGGTGTGTGTGTGTGTGTGCGTGTGTGACGGGTATGTCTGGCTAAATTATCGATAATCAATGAGTTTGGCTTTTATTGTATTTTATTTGCCGGGCTCGACACGCCTGGCTGACTCTTTTAGATTGCTGTTCGTACAGCGCTCATACGCCCCGTGTACAGACATTTTGCGTGTGTGTGATATTTGCACAAAAATAATAGTTTATCTAAATAATAGACGCATTTATTTGCGCTTAATTGCATTTGAGTTGTGTTTATTGTTTTTATAGCTTGTCTGCAGTGCCCACCTGACTATAGTATACTATACATATCTGTGTGTGGGGACAAAGATAGAGGCCTTGCACCTCTGCTGTCGAATAGAGAAAATACAATTACATGCAAAAAGTTAATTAAATAATTCACACTTGCATCTTCCATCGAGAACAAAAACAGGGACAGACCCTAATTATGCACAGCTCTTTCCATGCCCAAGAGCAATCATTGGAGTTGTTTATTAAAATGCTCGACACAAGCTCATTAAAAACAGCTCACAGCGTATGTCACACATGTACACAAAAAACACGCAAACATTTTGTAAACATTAAACTACAAAATCATGCGACAAACTATAAACTAACCAGACCCCCACCCAACCAGGGTAGAAGGCAAACAGTCAACTAATGAGAAGGCGCACACACAATGACAACTGAAGTTGTCTCAACAACAACTGACATTGGCTTGTAGATGTGTGTGTGTGTGTGTGTGTGTGTGTGTGTGTTTGGCTGCCAAAGGCATTTTGAAAGGCAAACAAATAGACATTAAAAAGAGGCAACTATAACCGCAACAACAGGAACACCAACAACAACAACAGCAGAAAGAGCAGCAAGAACAGCAACAAGGACAATAATCAGCAATGAGCCCTGCCTAGGCAGCTGTAGCCAGTGGAAGTCTTCAGTCTTTAGTGCTCGGCATCCCCAACAAATGGCACAAAATTGTAGAGGTTGACGTTTAATTTGCCACTTTTATTAACAGCGCTCATATTAGGGACTCATTTATCAGTTCGCACAGCCGGACGAAAACAAAATGAAACACAACAACGACAACAACAACAACAACAGCATTCAAACACTCACACCAACGAACACGGGTACGGGTACGGAACAGAGCCATGACACTATGTAACAGTTGTGGGAATTATTTAATTTAGAAGCTGGGCAGACCTTTTACATTGCACAGCAAGATTCTGCAGCACCATGCCAGCACAATGGAACGGATAATGAATGCGATCACAAAAAGTCTAAATTCTACCATGCTGGGAAAAGGTCGAATATAAAAATCGCAGTATAATGTTTCTTTCGATCATCATCAATGTTTTATAAAATCTGGAATATAATTTCAGAATTAATCCTATGTTATGCAGCATTAATTTTACATATTAAGTAACTTTTAATTTCGCTATTCCGCTAAAATGTAATACCCCGTCATAAAGCCAGAAGATCTTTAGATGTCAAAAAGTTGTAACGACGCCCTTCGTTTTTAGTTTTAGTTAAGTTTTGGCAGCCAACGAACGGTAGAGCATCGATGCAAAGTAATAGTTAATCTAAATAATAAATTCACTGAAACGATGTTAGATTACTGAATGATTGGTGAATTATTTCGATACATTAAATTGTGGCACAAAAGATAAATTGTGGCAAGCAGTAAATTGGCAGAAATATTAATTGATGAATAATATCTTTATTTACTTTACAATGTAAATTATTCGCTGACAAAATGTAAACAATTAACACCTCTAAATTAATTACTATTGCACTATACAGGTTTTATTTTTAACTCTCATTTAATTTACAAAATAAGATTCAATTCAGTAAACTATGAATAACATTAATTCTTTATCTTCTTCTTTCTTTTCTTCACCTTTAATGCCCGGTTCTTTAAACAATAAACAATAAGGGCTATGTTCCCATGATTATTTTTATATAGAAAAATGTCTTTGAATGCCTGTCAAAAAAAGATTTCTGTGGCACCGAGAATTGGTTTTGGGGCGGATTTGGGAACATTTTGTGCCGCCCCTGATTATCAGATAAGTTTGAGTTTCTTTCATAGCTCGTTAGACCGAAAATCTCGGCAATTTTAATCTTAACACTCTAATACTCCTATAAAAAATGTTTTAAATGTTATATTCTCCAAATACATCCACCGTTTGCCGTGTGATATTATAAGCTTGGATCTGCCAAGTTTTTTGCACGCTCATGACGCTGCTATCGTCGTCGACCCCGTCAAGCAACAACGACAGTAGCAGCAACTAAAACTATAGGAACTATGCCGGCCCAGAAGCGCAGTCCAGCGTAGCTATTGCTCTGAGCAAAGCTGGCTAAATTAATGACAATGACTGTGAGCGGTGCTCGGAACGGGCTCTAGCTCCCTGTACATGTACCCACTGATTGTTTAGGGTGGTTGTTGTACTTTGTTGGCTTTTTTGTTATGTGGTGTTTCTATTTATTTTTTTCTCTACTTCTGCACTACTGACAGATGACAGAGCGTTTCATTTGTAGTGCGGCGCCGGCGTGCCAGTGAAGCATGACAAGGAAGTCGGCTGTAATACCCGCCACTCGAATAGACGAGCATGGGAACGGCACTAGCACTAGCACTAACAATGGCAATGGCCATGGCCCCAACCAAGTGTGGGGCATATCATTTTGGATTGCAATGTAAAAACGCAATGGTGTACGGGTAGTGGAGATGGTTGAGAGCAGAACAGTCTGCTTGATGTGTTTGGGGCCAGACAAGACGTTATTATTTTTGCAAAACCATGGCAACTCTACGGAGATAAATTATAAGTAATTGTGTGGCTGGGAATTATGAAGTTATGAAGTGTTTGTGGCAGGTTGTGGGCGAAAGATGACTTGGCTATGCTTTATGGCAAATAAAACAAAAATTGAGGTATGTAAACGAAAAGGGGAAAAACCAAAAAACTAACCCCACAACTACTATGAGTTGTCATTAATTGTGAACTATTAGGCATGGCGGTTCTAACTTTAAAGATTGCATTACATGCAAGCAAGAAAGGACCTGTTCAAAAACTAATTTTCTTTTTTTCTTCATTTGAAATCTCGCAAGTCTCAATACTGGGTTGTCAACACCTGCCTGCCATAATTATGTCAAAAACGTGTAGCAGTGCTTTAAGACCATTTTAGTGCTCCACCGTAACACCTTCACGTGCTGATGATGATGATGATGCGTAAAGCGGTTCACGCACTTCCCATAAGCTGGCGCAAACAGTGCCGTGGGCATATGTAATCGACTCGAAGCCATACCCACATGGTCAGACTAACGAGCTCAGAGGGGAAGGGTCTCTGGATGGTCTAACGTACGCACATTCATCATCGACCAAATACCGTGGAGATGCAGTAATGCATAGCGTATTCAAGTGCAGTTGGCTAATTTGCAGGCTGCCACGGCTTCATAATGCGGCCGTGGTTAGCTCTCTTGCAGATTTGGGGGCAGACTCGATGAGTCCACGGATGTGCGCTGCCTGGCCAATCGTATGGCGTTTTAACAGCTAATCAACATTAAATCAATCGTACGCCAGTGCAGCATTTTGATTGATGTGCGGCAAACGCAGCAAACGCTGCATGCTGCTGGCCAACAGACGGCACATGAATAAAAATTCCTTCATGTCCGCACTCACATACGGATGTACAGAAATATCGACGTTGTGGAAAGTAACACATCGTAAAGTGGCACACAACGCATAAAATGAAATATTTATAAGGGGTCTGCCCGTATTTTTATGTTGACGGACAAGTATGTGCATGTGTGTGTGTGTGTGTGTGTGTGTGAGAGAGTGTGCAGTGCACATATTTGCTATACATTACGCACACATTATGGTCTGTTGTATTTGTATATTTGCTCGCTGCCAGTTTTGCTTTTCTTTCAATGAAAATTTTGCGGTTACCTTATTTTATTTGTAGAGAAAATATTGTTGCATACTTTTCTGCGCATTTGAAGGCCAGCGGCAGTTTCGGGGTGTCATCTATTGTTTTATGTTTTTTAATTTATTATCTAGCGAAATGTAATATAATATATATGTAGACGCATGCCGCACATACTCGTACACATACAGACACACTGAACGTGAACATGCTTTCATACGAACATGTAAATTTTATTTGTTTTTTACGAGCGCATAAATCAAAGCAAATTGTTTTTTATATGTTTTGGGCATGACAAATATAATATATGAAAAATACTTTGGCTGCCGCTATGGCTGGCCATTTCATATTTTATGTTTTGTTGACCTTTTTCGCAATATTCTCAAAGAGTTGTCGTCGGCTGGGGTTTCGCATCATATTTTGGATTGTATTCATATTTGCTAATGCACAAAAATAAAGTTATATCAATGCATGCTGACAAAAGTAGTATGTATATTGTAAAAAAAATTTATCCACAAAATATACAAATCAGTGTGTTTTAGCAATTTGTTTTCCATTTACTTGTATTTAATAAGTCGACATAGAAGTCAAAATATAAATGTTTTAATTAAGTATTATACGGTTATAGCGCCTCCTCGTTCGGAACGTTTTTTGCCATCCTGCCAGCTACACAGTCAAGTCTATTCACAATCGTTCTTAAACTGACAAATAAGTGTTTCAAAACGAAATTGCCTACAAAGTTATTAGAGGAGCAAACTTAGTATTACAGAGCAAATAAAATTAATTCATTTGTTATTGGGAGAAAAAACAGAGAACCCGGAGAAGGACGATTTTTTAGCCAGTCCAGCAAGTTCACAGTCGTGCATGCTCAGACATTTTCTTTAAGTATAGGAATTTGTGATTCCAGTTTAAACGACAACGACCAAAAAGAAGGAACTATTTGAGAACCGACTTCTGGCAATTAGCGCATGGGCAGAGTTCAAGCACAGGCAGTACAAAAGAATTATACCTTAGTGTTTAAAGCATCATCAAGCTCTTTGTAGCAACGGTTCAAAATTGAATAATGACAGAAAAGGTGGCAATGGCTCTGTAGTCAAAATTACAACACTTTTCGCGGAGTGTAATAATTAAAGAGTAGTTGGGCTGCAGTATCGAGGGACAAGTAGAATACAATATATCTAGTAGTGGTTGGCAAGGTTTCCCTTAAGTAGAATTTTCAAGTTAGAGCAACTTTGTGAGATAGCAGATTGAAATCGCCCGTTGTCGAAAGTACAAATTGAATTTGTTGCTACGCCCAAATCAATATCGATGCATGCTATTTATACATTTCAAGCATTAGGCACATACATAATCGTACATACTTATATAGAAACATGCAGACAAACGCAATTTCAGAACAGGCCCCTGGGGACCTTTGACTTTTTCTTTTTCAATTTAATGCCTCGCCTTTGTAATTTATTTTTTAAAAATGATTTCATTAATTTCTAATATTTGTTGTGTATGTGAAGGAACAGCCGCGGGTTGTATGCACAACATAAAGAAAACATATCAATGTAGAGCGCTATAAATTATTTTACAGGCTGAATTGTAGCATACAGACAAAAAAAATAAACGAGTATGACAAGCAAGAGGCAAGCGGTGGCGGGAAAGGAACAACCGAAAATGGTAGAAGCGGACAAAATTATTTCAAACAATAAAACAGAAAATACAAGTGGGCGTCAAGTCGAAACACGGTGTTTGGGGCTAGAGGGGCCAAGCCAAAAATATAAAAGGAAAAAAATGTGAAAGATACTTTTGATGAAATTTTCATTTGGAAATTCCTTTTGCAGCAATTAAGTCAAAATGCTTTAACTATGTGATGTTTGTATATGTGCGTGTATGTGTGTTTGTGCGTGTTGGGGAGAATATATATATATATCGTTGCCGTCTGTGTATGTGTGCCCCCTGCATGTTTGTGTCAGTTCGCATGATTTCTGTTTTGCTTGCTTTTTGTAAAATTAATTTCGCACTGTAATTTGTTCATTCTCTCAAGGACCAGCTTAACACAAAGACCATGATAAAAAAATCTCAGCTAATTTTCATTTATGTCTGGCATATTATTTCGTTTCATGAAAAGCGCAGAAAAAACATAAACTGATTTTCATGCTGGCGACTGTTGTGAATTTAATTTGCAGCACTTTTGTCGGTGGCTACCTGACCAGCCCAATAATAAAAACAGACCCAAAATGCTTTGTCAGCAAGTCAAACGCATAACGATAACGAGATGCCATTTGCAGATAGCACAAACGGTCGTCAATGCCAATGAGCTGGCAAGCGGACGCAGGCGGGCCGCTGGCCGATACCCCTTTTGGTTATGCAACAATTCTGAAGGGTAGGGCGACAAAATGGCTATTACTGCCTTTCAAGGACCACAGTAAAAGGCAAGGCTGAGCCCCCAGCCAGTAGCTCGTAGTCTGTTAAGTATCTATAAAATGAAAATGTTTATAGAAAAAGCGCTCAAGTGACTTGATTTGTGCATTAAAGATACATTTTCTTGTTAGGCCACGTCTTGGCAAGCCACCTACAGAGACCCACTTATAGCTCCAGATATCTATCCACCTGTATATATCCGTTGGGGTGCCGGCATGTAAATGTGCCTTTTAGGGCTGCCAACATAAAATGTTAGAAATATGCCATGGCCAAGCATATATGGACACATTATAGACTAGGCCAGGCATAAAGTTATGTGGGCAATGGAAAAACGGGGTAGCAGACACACAATGGGGCAGTAAAATGTTGGCAGTTAGATTGCAGTGTTCATGTTCGTAGGTGTAACAGTAGCCTAAACTTCTGCACGTGTATGTGGCTCTGTCCATGTGTGCCTGTGTACTTTTTATAGCATTTTTATAAGGTTTTGAGTGTGTCTGTGCACGCGTACGGATATGGGGAGCGTGCAGCTCATGTGCAAGACTATAAAATATAAATGTATATCCGAACCTTTACATTCCACACACACACCATATGATTGCTGCTTCCACATATTACGTATACGTAAGGTTTATAGTTGACACTCTTTCATGCGAAGCTGCATTTTTTAAAACAACATCTCTGAGAATAGTCAAATTACAATAGTTGAATATCTCAATAGAGGCCATAATGTGGGAATACTATTATTAAAATATATATTATATGTACGAGTATATAAGCAAGTTAAGGCTTAAAACTGTTCAAATTGTAGCTTGAGTTATTCGAAGAAACTGCATGTCTTCTAAAGATCTCTGTATTGTTAGTTATGCCTTTTTAAGATTTTATTTCAATAAAAACATTTGTTTTCTACAAATTTAATTATTGAATGCTAGCATATATTTATAATTGCCAAACCAGTGGCCAATTAAAAAACATTAATTTCTTTAAAAATTTGTTGCGACCTCGTCTATATTTAATTTCGTTCAATACTCGTAGAGTATGTGATAACTTTGTGTACAACCGTTTGCAAATTGCAGATATTGCCTTGTCCGCTTAAGTTCAATTAAGTTAAATGAAAAATTAGAAGAAGAAGCAAAATCTTTCCCAAATCAGCAACAAACAAATTTTGTTTTGCTTCTTTTTTGTGTGTTATTTTGGTATGCCTGCGTGCGTGATGAGTACGGTTTGGTTCGACTCGGCTCGAATCGGCTCCAGTCCAAAAAGCACTTTCAATAATTGCCACTTTGGTGCACATTAAAGTCAACTTACTCCACGATTGACAACGCGCCTCTGAGCTGGCCCTCTCGGTGCTGAGGCCACCCGCCACAGCCTACATAACATAATCATTATCGTTACACTTTATTGCACATTAAAAGTGCGCGACCATCGCCCCCTTTACTCTTTACTCTGCTCTGGCCAAGGGCCGAAGAACACTTTTGGCATTACATAAAGCAAATGGCTATAAAAATGCGCTTGTAGAGCGGCAGAACAGAACAGAACAGAACAAGTGAAGGGGAGAAGAATGGAGAAGGAAGAAGTCTGGATCGTAATTGTCGCAGTATCGTTGAGTCTCCCATCCTTATGCCACGTACTACGTCCTTGTCCTCATCTCAATCGTCTTGTTCGCTTTTGTCGCCTTTCCTCGAATTTACACATGAATAAGTGTTGAAGACCTTTGCCCACTTTAAATTTAATTTAATTGTGTCTAAATTTGTTTCAGTCCCACCATTCAACTTCCTTTGATTTTACGTTCAATTGTTCTTGAAATTTTTATTTGATTTAACTTTGCTGTGCTGCTGCTGCTTCTGTTATTGCGATTTTATGACATTCGTTTTATGGATAAAAATATGCCCCTGGGGTGTCATGTGCCATGCGCCATCTGCCATGTACCATTCCGCTTTTGGCCGCCTCTGAGCCACTGTTAACAATTAGCACGCAGTGAGGCAGGCATTCAGTCACAGAATGCGAGTGTTCGATATGATTTACAATTTAAAATTTACGAGCTTGTGCCTTTTTATATGGCACGCTTTTAGATGCTTAACTATAAGCTGCCTAACAGCTTACAATTTATTGCCACATTGGGCATGAGAGGGCATCGGGGAGCTCGGTTATTGGCCAATTTGGACTATGATTTTAACAAATTATGCAAATATTTAAAGTTATTTTTAAAACAACGCGCACGCATATTACATTTTATTTGCAAATATTGACAATAACTTTTATTTAAATTTTTTTTCGTTGTCCCTACTGCCAATTTCATGACTGGAATTTCCTGTAATATCATTGCACACTCACTCACACTCACACTCACACACATCCACATAAACGCACATCATCAGATCCAACTTTAGCGCCCGCTTCAGTACTTCTTTTTTGCCAAATCAGCAAATGTTGCCGTTGTCAGCCGAGTTCAGTTGCCCCTGTCACTGTGCCCGCCCCCTATTCCGGGCGACCCTATGCCATCTCCAGCATTTTTGCTGCCACACCGAACTGTCGACTTCGTCACACAGTAATGCCACTAATATGAAAGCAAATTTGCATAATATTTTTTGCCAGATTTTCTTTTGCTTTTCCAGGCATTCCCCGTCTCCCGTCCTGTCCTGTTGACTGCTGACTGCTGCTTCACAAAATATTAAATTCAAGCTTGTTTTAGTTTTCTCTTGAAGTATTCAGTTTTTAAATTTACTCACAGCTTGCACTTTTTTCCTTATTCGCCTCTGAATATTTTTCGTTTATTAATTTCAATTTTTCAAATGGAGAAAATTAATTTTTCTGTCAACATTTGTTGTTGTATGTGTGCCAAGAGCTACATACTTGTATTCACTCATAAGTCCAATTTGGTTGATGTAAACGATGATGTTGTGATGTCTCAATAGCAAGAAACTAAGTAAGTTTACTTTGAAACCCGTTTTATATAAACTATATAAAACGACTATTTTTATTCTGATAAACTATGTACATATATGCCTCTGAAAAGGGGAGACTGCACTCTTACTGAATGCCACTTCCATAAATACATATTTTATTGTCACTTTGTTTTTATACGCTATATGTTACAAAAGCCAATACAACCTTTTATAAATACCTTTGAACTTTGTAAAAGATTATAAAATTGGGAAAAGTTTAATTACAATTTTCATTTCACTTGTTAATTTATTTAAATTACAATTTTACACACACATAAGCGTAAAATAAGTTTGTGAGAAAACATTTTGAAAAAAATATATTTTATTAAAATTCAGACGGAAAATGGTGTGTGTTTGCTGAAAAGCAAAACATAATTAAATTTTATTAATGAACGCAACTTTTTATTTCCCCTATTTTAATTAGTTGTTATGAACGCATTCAAATATACTTGTAAATACAAATAAATGCGTCATTTGCATTGGTCATTTTTTCGAACCACATATCAGAGGACTTTCTGCCCTTAGCACTACTTATTTATATATAGATGTGGAAATAGAGTTTCGGGCGGAACATGTCTACATTGGTATACAAATATCACTTGCATTGATGTGTCAGCTCGTTTATACGCACACCACAGGTTGTTTGGTGGGGCAATAAAAATAATTGGCTATAAATGCGCCGGGAGCAGAGAGCATATGGTATGTTGGTGATGGTCCATATAGTCAAGTAGACGTTGCCTTTTAATTAATGGAGAAAAGCGGCACATTTGTCGCACTTGTGCACGCACATATAGTACACTCACCCACACAAGCACACACACATACACCTGCCAGTTAGTAGCTTTTTACGACTCTAGTTAGCTGGCGGACTGGCTGGCATGCAGGCTGGTGTAGGAGCGCAGCCGTAGGTGACAACAAATTGGCGACACCTTTAATAGTCTTGCCGCTCTCGATGTGGGGGCGTGGCAGTGCTGGGAGGCGCTACGCAGTTTCAAGTGCGTTGAGTTATATTTTTATGTGCAATTAATTTGCCACAGCAGACACACATTTCAAGTACGCACGCACTTTTAATGCATCCGCAGTACTTTTGTATGTGTGTGTATGTGTGTGTGTGTGCAAACTAATGAGGCTACTCTACAGGGCCTTGTCTGGCATTTGCGAGCCTAAATGTTGACAACCAAAAACTTTTCCACCATTTTATGGTGCTCGTTTTGTGAGCTCGCGCTCGCTCTTTGCAATTAATGTTGATTGCATTTTTATAGGCCACATAGTACAGTACGTGCATGGAAGTGTAGTGTATGTGTGTATGGTGTGTGTGTGTGTAGCACACTTTTGTGCGTTTTGTAATTAGGGCAATGCTCACTGTGAAAAGCTTTAATGTAAATCTTTAAAAGTAAAAAAGCCATGAAACTTACAATAATGGCAGCAAAGAAAATGACGATGCTTGAACCTTAATGTAAACAACATAAAAGCGTATTATACACACACATTAATACACTCATGTGTATGCAAGCAAGACTGCGCCTGACAAGCCATCACAAAGGAACGGCGTTTGTTCGTTTATACACCCTAATATAAGCAGTACTTCCATGCATTGAAACTGAACTACAAAATTCAAACTTCTACCAATAGGAACAACTTTCAGATTTTTAAAAGACGTAGTGCCTCGGAATGACCGAAGATTTTACATCTTTTTGGTAATCTTATTGATAGCATACATTTAACCATTTTACAGAAGTATGTTTCCTTTCGTAATTGTCTAATTTATTTGCATAGAGAAAATATTAATCAGAAAAATTACCGCCTTAGATAATCGATTATGATTAGCCAGAGAAGCCCCAATAAACAAATCTATCCTTAAAGCAGCTTGCGTGGGGCATAGTCTGTCTCAAACAATCGGATCTTTTGCTTGAATTCATGTATTAAGGTAAAGAGTAAGGTAAAAAACAATTAATAATTAATTAAAGAAAACTAGCCAGAGAAGTCCTAGTTAATAATTCTGTCTTTCAAAGCAGCTTGCTTGGCAAAAAATCAATCCGATCCTTTACTTGAATTCTCCTGCTGAAATAAATTTTAATAATTTTATTTCAATCTAACGCTTCTTATCAATGTACTGTATATGAAATACAATTTCTTTGCCATTAAGAGCAGCTTTCCCGGTAACTAGTGCGAATCCATTTCGTAACCCCATCTGCTGGCCTGCATGTCATACAAGCATGGCATATGCGTGAACGAGCATACTATATGTAGTGTATACAGTTAACTTTGTTTCCACGCACCTTATTACTCAGCCTTCTTTTTTCTTCGACCTCATTGCTTGTGCATCGTTATGAAGCTGCTGGCATCATTGTCAGGCCAGACATGCAGTCACTTAAAAGCTATTGTTAAGAAACGTACATATACAAACATAAATATACGGATAAGTATGTGAAGTTCAATGTGTTTTCTTGTTTGTACGGGATATGGGAGATGACAATAAAGCCTGCCATAACTTGACAGCGCACTTGCCACAACTCTCGCATTATTAAAACAAGAAGTACAAAATGAACAGCCAGCACACAATGTGGCCCATTTTGTTGGATATTTTGTTGGAAAATTATGCGCTATAAGGACAATTTGTGCAATTTACGATTGATTTTTCTGGTCAAGCATGCCCACAGCTTGGTGCTCGCCGACCGCTACAAAATTTACGGCTCGGCCTAAAATTGGGTACCGAGGCACTGAACGAAAATCTCTAATTTGCTAATTGGTATAATTAAATGTTTTGTTAATGTTGGCATTTCGTTCGAAACAGAAGAATGCCAGAGATAATGTAAATTGTGTAGTGGGTCATGCGTTTAACTGTGTATGGGTGTGTATGAGTGTGTATTAGTGTGTATTAGTGTGTGTGTTTGAAGGCCCATCAAAATCAACATCATCGTCATCATCAACAGTAACGGCAGCAGCATTATTGCGGTTCCTGTCGCCTCCACTCTTGTAGCCCTTCGCCACAGACTAATGGCAAATCGAACATATTTGCATATGAAATGAGCGAGAAATCGAAACATGACAGCCAGCATTGGCATGGAAACCAATGGTTGAACCATGCCCTTGTCGGCGCCAAAAAGTAAGACAGGAAAGGGAAACGCCGAGCATAACCTCGCACCGATTTCCGGTTCAGACAGTTTCCCATTTAAAACCACTGATATCTGGAGCTGCGCACGTGTGTATATGAATGCCTTTGCGCCCAGATAAAACCATTAGCCTTGCTTAATATGCAAAATCAGAAGTCATTATAATAACTGTTTATGTTCATAATAAATTACGCTGTTGCGTTGACATTCCGTATGTAAGAGCTAACAACTTCATTTTGGCGCTCACACAAGTATAGGCATTTCCCTTAATGTTTTAATTAAAAACGAAGAAACTTGTGACTAATAAAAACACAAAAGCATATCCATACCGCAAATCGTTCATAAACAGGCAGTGTATACAGAATTGGATGAATAGTATTCCCTGCTATAAAATATTTAAAGAGTAGGAGACGCCCAAGAAGCATAAATTTGTTAACTCGATCACTGTAATTATATTTCAGCCATTATTTGAAATTATTTGACAATAATTTTTCGACTCTAATATTTTAAAATGTCGTCTTATAGCTTAAAAATCAATCTGGATAGTAAAAAGTGAAAAGCTAAGGAATCGTAGCTTAAAGCATTATTAATAATTTTAAAAAAAATTTATATTCTACTGGTGGACCGCTGATGGTACATGGACTCTCGGACTCTCTTTCATAGCAATGGATTAATGTTGAAATAATATGAATACAAGTCATTTGGAATCAAAGCTATTTATTTTAGTGTTTAAAGTTGTTTTGTAGTTTAAGAATAGCTTCTTAATATTTTTCAATTGCCAGCAGTGTACTGGGGGAGCATTTTTGCCATTTCTTTTAGGAAGCCCGGCCTCTACTTTTCAGGGGCTCAATAGTAGTAGGACCACACGATTTTATTTGAGCCTGACCACATAGCCAGCATCTGCAAAATGAAATGGAGAATGAAACTGTGCCACTACCTGCTGCCCCTCCAATGGTTAAAACGCGAGACTCTGGAAGATAGGTACCTAGGAATATGGTATACTTATGTCTAAACATTGATTCACGAAAAAGAATCCTTTGCAATATCCACGGGCAAGCCTAATTAGCATCGCGAAAGAACAAAAGCCCTCTTACTGTCCACATTTTAATAAGTTTGTTTGTTGTTGGGCCCAACGCAACGCAACGAAGAAATTGATGTACTTAAAAAATGCAAATGAGTTAAAAAGTTATTTAAATAAGATACAAAAAATTGACAAGGGACCATGGGAAAAAGATTTTTCGTTTAAAAAAAAAAAGGGCGTGTGAAAACTTTGTTGTGGGAATACCGAAGGAAACTGAAATGGTGAGCCATTTCAAGGCAACCACAGGAAAATTCTACAAATGCAATAATAGACTTTTTATAAAATTAAATTTGTTTCAAACAAGCTAATTACCTTTAAAATTTTAAGCAAAATTGGCTTTAGGGACCAACTACAATTTTCCCATTAAAGGACAAAATAACGAAATTTAAGAGCTTGTCCCAGAATAACAAAAAATAAATCCAAATGAAAGGAAAGTGTTGTGCACAAAACAAGGCAACAAAATCCACGGTCCAACCCAAAGAAATAATTCAAAAAATTAAAAAGGGAAAACCTTACAAAACAAAAAAAGCAAGCAGAATTAACATAAAAAAGGATTTGTGCGCTAATTTCACTTTAATGTAAAAGTGGAGCGGCGAAGGCGCTGCTGTCGGCGTTCACTGCGCTGCCAAGAGAAATGCCAGCCATTACATTGCTTTTATCTCCAACTTCCGAGCACTGTCTCTTCCTTTATGTATGTGTGTGTGTGTGTGTGTGTGTGTGTATGTCAGTGCATTTGTGTGTGTATGTGTGTGTCTTGGCATTTTATTTATAGCATTATTAGTGGCACTAAGTAAAAGATCGCCGAGTTTTTTGTGCTTTGCATGTCGCCGCTTTGGCTTTTTGCCGTTGCTTGCACACTTTGCCATCATCTTGGCCGTCTTTTGACTTTTTTGTCCAAAGATAGCAGCAGCAGCAGCAACAACAAAAACGACGACAATATAAGTAGCTATAGAACCAAGTGCTAATGCCCCACGCTAATTATGCGTCATTTGTTAGCCAGCGTATTTTATTCTTGTTATGTTTTTATTTTTACAGACGCCACTCAACTGTCTTACTCCTTCATTTTATTTTCAGGTCCGCCCGTACTCTCCGAGTCCATTATGGGCACAATGGGACGATTGCCCTGCAATGTAACACCGCCCATTTACGAGGATCGTGTCGCTTTGGTTATTTGGTACAAAGTGGGCCTGAAAACGCCCATTTATAGGTAAGCTCACTTAAAATAGCGTCTAATGCCGCAAGCCACTCGGAACTTTAACCCTTTCGTGTCAAATGCAGAACCACAAACCACACAAGTCACATATATTTCACACGGAAACACAGGCACATATATACTACAAGTATATATCTATAAATAAACAAAATTGATTGCCACATACAACTTTTGCGCACTCCAAACAGACAAAAATCTGCACATGTCAGGCTCTGTGGAATCCAAACGAATTTAGTAGGGTTGTGTGAGCCCTTTTTCATTTTGATTTAATGTCTGCTAATTAAGCAATTTTTTGCCCAATCTTGGGCTATGCTGCAACCATTAAATTAGCATAACTAGAAAATTATACACAGACAGATAGATACACAGACGGACGGACGGACGGACGGACAAGGCTGAGAAACTTTTTGGCGTCTGGCATGACGACTCTGGCAATGGAATAATGGCGATGTCGATGACGTTGGTCCAAGGTTACAATTTAACGCAAGAAACTTTTTCAATTATTCATGTCTAATATTATGGCATTGTAGTTTGGCATCCGTCGTTGGACTTTTTCTATCTGACGAGTATATATTTATAGTATGAAAACATGCACATCAAAGGCGCAAAACTTTAATTGGATTTACGCCGACGTATGTGTGCAAGTTTTTGGAGCAGTAACGTTGATTAGCTGATTGCCAGCTAGCCACCCAGCCATCTAGGCAACCAACTAACCAACCAACCAACCAACACACAAGGCACGAAGAGCTCGAGCTGCTGAAACTAATTGAACTTCAACACTTCAAGGACTTGCAAATGACTAGAGCGAAAATAGTAATTAGCGTTGTTGCGTAACGACAGGCCACAGCCGCCCAAGAGCCAACTCTTATTTGTAATTAAAAACCACTCAGCAAATAAATTAATCATAAAAAAGCGAATAGGAATGTTGAAAAAGTTACTACGTTCCGTATACTCAGCTTGGCCACGCCCCAACTGGCATGCAAAAAGTAAAAAATTTAATTTTTCAATATCCTTGAAAACTCTCAATAACCGACTGACTAGCTAACTGCATGACTAGCTGGCATTTCAATTTATCGTTGAGTTGGTCCATATAGTACGAGTATAGTACTTGTATGTTTCTATATCGATTTACTCGATTTCATTTTGCAATTTTTATTACGAGAACCTACACTAACACTGATATACGAGCTGTTGCTCGCTTCGCTCCTCATTATGTTTCGGGCTATACACACATACGCACACACTTACAAATACATATAAAGGATACACATATGGTGAGTCTCATATGTCTGCAAATCAAAATTGAAATGCAATAAAGTGCAGAGCAGCACTTGAAAAGCCCTGGCAAGCTGTCAAATAACACATACTGCACACAACGGCATCCTTGTCTATTGTGTTTGATTTGTAAGCGTTCCAATAGCAATATGGTATACTCATACAGAAGAAAATGAAGAAAGTGAATCAAAGAACGTCAAATCAAGAGATAATGTTGATGCACCCTTAGCTTTAGAGTTCTCTGAAACTCTGATTTTATTTTCATTTATGTTGCCTACTCGAGAGCGAGGCATTTGAGTCAAGGAGAAAATTATATATTTGTTAAGCTTTATTTATAAATTGGAAATAAAAGTATTTTCTGAAACTATTCCTTTGTCAATAAAAATAAAATTTAAGTTTGATTTAAAATTATCCTCCAAGGACATTATTAGTTTATTGTATAAGGAATTGCCTTTTAATTTACCCCATTTTTTTGTTTGCTTTAAGAAGTCTTGAATAGTGTCCAATCGATTATTGGCTGCATTACATTCACAGCCTTAAGCTAACAATCCATTCTTTGTGTACAAATCAGAGGATCATGAATTTTGAACGCGTTTTTACCACAAGCTCGTTAGATAAGAATGAACGATTTTCATTTTTCCCTGAACCTTACATATTGTACATTTGTCGATCAGTTGTTTCTACAACGCTACCACTGAGTTTATCTTTTATAAAACACTCTTGCCCGTCTTTGGTTCAATTATACGTTTATACGTTTCTTGGAATTTTTCTGAGCGTATACAAACTAAGTTTGAAGTTAATCAGATGAAAATTGCAGATTTTTCATACAAACGTTGGAGCCTGTTTTCCCCCCTTTGGAGCTCGAATTTTACAAAATCCCTTCATTGAGAGAATAGATAGTCTATGCGGCAGGAGTGTGGGGCATGATGTGAGGATGTGTTTAGTTAGGACTTTGTCCACGTAATAGGTGTATGTGGGGTATGCTATTGGCATTGCTTTGCTGGTATCTGTGAGACGATTGTTATGGCTTATAATAGTTAAGTATTGCTACATCAATCGTTACTTTTTTCATTGATTTTATTTAACTGAACTAAAAATAATGAATAAAATGAAAACAAATTTACAACAAGCTTTATTCTTTCCTTAAATATTTTTAATTTATGCCCCTAATTATTCTCATGACACAAATTTCTAAAGATCTATTTGTAAAATCACATCTCACATATCCTCGCTTTGTTCAAATTTAAAGGTCTTTTAATTACCGTCAACACTCATTAACGCATGGACCTTTTGGATATCTGCCCGTCGATTTAATTTATTACAATACTCGTCTTATGCGCCTACAGGTTTTGCAATAATCGAAAGTATACTGCATACTTACTTCGACTGCATGACGCTGAACTTTATTTTTGTTTTTTGTGTTTCTATATTCTTAGCGCCGCTCAACTCATGCTTCAGAACTGACCTACATTACGAAACAAACTACCTTATACATCCATATACATACCTAAATCATTACCCTCTAAGTATTTACCTCCACAGCAACGACAACAAAAACAAAGTTGACGCTAATGCGCAGCCAGACTCAAACTTTTAAAGCCAATTGCCAAACATTTGACATGGGCAGCGCTGTAGAAAAATAAAATAAAATAAAAAATACAATGAGAACAAAACTTTAAGACCATTGATTGACCGCCAAAATGAGCTCATTACGACAACTTTTTAAATCGCTGAAGCTCAAAAAATAAAAAACAGAGAAAAGAACCGTTCGTTCCAGCATACAAGAAAGTAATCAATAATCTGATATTTTCAAGTAAAACAATAAATTTTGAGCACGTGGACTGGGCGCAGGGCGGGAACTTGGCTCTGAATGGCATTATTAATTCATTGGAGAACCCAATTACACCGTTTACCGAACTTACTGCTAGGTGAACAGCACAAAAAAGAAAGCTTCCCCAACTTGCCACCAAAAATTGTTTAACTCACCGCCTAACTTATAGCTAAAATATGTTCTTTTTCCCACCATTCTTCTCCTTTTCAGTGTCGATACACGCGACTCGAACTTTGCGCAGGGCACGCACTGGTCCGATGAAACTTATCGCGAGCGATTGTCCTTCAACGTGGAAGGACGTGCAGGCACGCTGACCATCAAGGCGACAACGGAGGAGGACACGGGAGAATATCGTTGTCGTGTGGATTTTCAGAAGAGTCCGACACGCAACTCCAAAGTGAATTTAACAGTCATAAGTAAGTGGTTATACTTAGAAGAATGGATGCTACATTTTTGGAAGTTTGGTTACAGAATGTTTTTAATAAACAGCTTATGAATAGAAAATATTAAAATTTAAATATACAAATCTAGGGAACTTCCACAACTATTCGCCACATTTGATAATTATGATTCAAACTTAAACAAAACTAGTGCAATACAAAAATAAAGTTTTCTTAAAGTTTAAAGCTTCTTTAAATCTGTTTTAGTTGGATTGAAGATAGGGAAATCGTATTCAAACAATTAAGTAGTGCTAACGAAGCTTCGCCGCATTTAATTTGTCACAACAACATCCTTTAAGCTCAGGAAAAATTAAAAACAAATCCTTTGTATACCTATTGGTTATAAATGAAGTTTATATTTATTTAAATAAATACTTTTCTGGCAAGTTGTGACCACACTTATAGGAAATGAAGTAATTAAAGTTTTAAAAGAAAATTTAAATGCAATTATTTCTAAACATACGAGTATAATTTTAGCCTCAACACTCGAGCATGCTAACTAAATCCACTCTTTTGCTATGCTATTCATGAGCAAACACATTACGCGCACAATAAGATGCTAACTAGTCGTATATAGTATGTTGTAATGGTATCCAGCAGCCTTGTGCTTCATGTGCTGCTCCTTGCAACGGCTAAAGGAAGCTACAGCTTTTGAAGTGCTAGCTTGGCAAAAAAGTTTGATGCTGCTTAAAGCACCGCAGCAAAAAGTAAAAGAAATGGTAGAAATAACAAGTAAAAAAGCTAAAGTCGGGTGTCCCGACTTTGAAATACTCTGTACATATGTTTACAATAATTATAGAAAATAAAAAAAATTAAGAAAATAAAAAAAAAATTTGATCGATTTTACCTCTCTCGGTATTCGAACTCACGTAAAGGGTGTATAATTGCACATTTACATAGCAATTGCGTCTGTGTGAGTGTATGTATGCCTATGCGCATCAATTCGTGTCTGTGTAAGCATTTTCGCAGTCAACCAAACAGCAACATCAACAACAGCCGCGGGCAGCGCTTGAGCAGCGCTGCAGCAGCGCTGCATCAGCAAATATATTTATGGCTATAACTTCTTGTTAAATCGGTCTATCATAATGAAATTTGGCATACGGACACATAATAACTAACTGGGGGTATTTCCAAAATTTTAGTTCGAAATTCCAAGAATTACGGGAGTTACGATTTGCGGGGTAGAGGGGGGAGGGAGGGGAATTCCAAAATATACATTTTCTGCGTATTCACATAAGGCATCTGGGACTAAAATTTGGTGTTCCTAGGTCTTATAGTCTCCGAGATATAGGCGATTATACGAATGGAAAATCGGAAAAACCCCCATAGGGGGGAAGTGGGGGGGAAAATCAAAAAAATAAAACAAACTCGTATAGAATACACACATAACGCATCTTCGTGCAAAATTTGGTGTCTCTATCTCTTATAGTCTCTGAGATCCAGGTGTTCATACGGACGGACAGACGGACAGACGGACAGACGGACAGACGGACAGACGGACAGACGGACAGACAGACAGACAGGGCTAGATCGACTCGTCTCGTCATGCTGATCAAGAATATATATACTTTGTGGGGTCTGCCACGCCTCCTTCTGCCTGTTACATTTTTCAGCTCCCGCAAACCTAATATACTCTTGTACATTTCATGTACAGAGTATAAAAAGTGCAGCTGCCAACTTTTGAATTGAATTTTTGCTATTTAAATGGTTTTGGTCGCATTCACCCCTAACCTCGCGCTACCTGGGAAGTCGGGCCACAGCTTGCAATTTACCATTAAAATTTATATGCTTTTTCAAAGGCGTACAACCAGAATATATACGACTTAGTCTGGGGCCAATGCTGAGCAAAAATATTGTTGGTAAATAGTTGCTTCTGCCGCTGCTACTGCTGTTAGATGAAGTGTAAAGCGTTGCAAGCAGGCGTGGTTGTGTTCTACAAACTTCTTGAGCATGTTAACATGCTGCGCCTGTCTACCTACTATACGAATATTTATGTGTGTGTTCATGTGTGTTTGTGACATGTGAAGCGTAAAACCGAGGCAGGATTTAAAACTTTGTCGGTTGGCGAAAAAAGGAAGAAACTTTAAAGAAGATATTAGATTAAAACTTAGCCCAGCAGTCTGGGTGGACAGTTTGGACAACTTGCTGTAGCTGTAGCTGTAGTTGTAGTTGCTAGCTGGCTAACAAGGCGTATGCGGATGTGTCCAAAACAAGCTGAACGGTCAAGTGAGCTGCACCAGAGCCGAAACGATATGGCAGGCAGAGGCGGAAGAGAAGGAGAAAATACGCAAGCAAGCAGCATGCTTTGCACAAGCTTAACATATTTTGCAAATTTGGCAGCAAATATGTTAAAACCATTGTGCATCATGACGCAAGTGCAAAGTGCAGCCATAAGATACATTACCGGCGCTCAAAATATCGTAGCCTCAACATCAGGATCAACAAAATTAAAAGCGCAAAGCGCGCCAGAACAAAGCAGAGTGCGAAATAAAAGACGAAAAATAAGCGGAAAATCTGCCAGGCGCGTGCCAAACGAGGCCACAGCCTTGCATTCCCTGTGGCACAAACAAGTCAAAATAGTGGCTAGGAGGCAAAATAAAACACAGAATTTTCTCAAAATTAAAAGTTTGCCCAACACGTCGGCGAAAAATTTACGGCTTTATTTCCTTGCTAGCCGCGAAGGTGAAGAAAATGAGACTGCCGTCTGGCAAGGTTTGCGCGTCGAGTCCTGCAGCGGGCCGCAGTGACTTTGAGATGAACTTCGCCAACGGGCACCTGGGGCTGTCTGAATAGTTGCTCAAGCATTATATTATGCTTTCTTACTTTTGTTTAACTTCCAAATAAAAATGCTTTAAAGTTTACATAGTCGGACCAAATTAAATATTAAATCCAGATTGAAAATTATATTAAACAACATATAAATACTGCTTTCTTCTTATTCTTCCCTTTAAAATAAATTGTAGCAGTTTTTTATTAAGAGCTAAATTAATTAAGGAAAACTCTTAACCACATCATATTTATGGATTTAGAATTAAAATGTTTTCTTTGCATGACTGATTATATTCAGATATAGAATTACGCATCTTAACATTAAAGCAATGTGATATATGAAGCGAAACTTCGCTGATTGACCTCAAACCAACTTCAAATCATATATGTTCAATATAATGAAAGTGCGTCTTAAAATTGTATCAGCATCGAAGCCCACAAAAGGCTGGGGGACAGCTTCTGCCAAATCATGTTGTTTATTAATATAAAAAGTTCTACAAATCCGAAATTGTAATTCATATAGAAAAAAAATAAAAATTTGATTTTGAAAATCATATAATCGATCTTTTTATCGATTTATATTTTTTATGATTCGTTAGCCTACGAAATACATTTTATTATTAAGGAACTATAAGAAGGTTTCTTTTTATATATATCATGTTAAATAATCGTATTAAAGCTTCACCAAATTATGAAGTTTATAATTTGCTGTTCATTATTTTACAGCACCGCCCGAGTCAATTATTATATTGGATAGCAAAGGTGCCACCATTAAGGATGAGAAACTTGGTCCCTACAACGAAGGCTCCATTTTAAACATCACATGCGTGGCCATTGGTGGTAAGTAAAACGCTTCACCAGCTTGTGTATATGTACATACTATTTAGATGTGTGCGTATGTGTGTGTGTGTGTATATGAGCCTGACAATTAAAAATGATGACCATACTGATGGAATGGAGACACGTTGCGCCGGCGGACAATCGGCCAGCAGCTAGCAAAGATATCATTTTATTTAATTTGGAAATGCTGAAATGCTGTCTGCAGCACGAGCACGAGCACAATAAAAGCAACAACATCAACAATGACAACAACAGCAACAATAAAAGTGCGCACAATGCCCACACAAATTGCATTGAGAGCACTTGAAAATTGCTAAAAGCCAGACAAGACAACAAATGAAACAGCGAAAGGCACTTGTACACACACACGCGCACTCACACACATGCACCGACACATGCACATCCACATACACATCATCACACTCACACCAAGCCAGCCACTCCTTGCACTTGTGCACACACACACACACACATAAACAAACAAATGAAGGAAAAGCGCTGCCAGCAACTGCAGCAGCCACTCAACGGGAGATGCTGAGACAGAATAAGGATAAGAGGAGACCCCCACGTACAGGCACACACACGCACACTTTTCATCCAGACAGCATCGATTCTAAGCTGTATAACAAACATATCAGTTGCACGCCGACGCATACACATACACACACATATAGCCCGTCCCAAGCCATGCACTCAATAATTCTGAACTTTGTCTTCTTCCTTGCCACATATTGACGCCCTCCCTGGCAGGTCGACCACAACCGAGGGTTACCTGGTGGCATGAAAACACGCAGCTAGACAACTCTGCACATCCATTGTCGGAACGCCGGGTGGGCAATGTTTTGTCTCTGGGAAAGCTGAAACGCAAAAATCTGGACATGCAGCTAACGTGTCAGGCGTCTAACAATAATTTGACAAAGCCAATTATTAGCAGTGTCCGACTTGACATGAACTGTAAGTAAAGTGAAGAGTCTGGTTTGGAAAGGAACCGGAACTTTACCTAATTAATTTTTACCCATTGCAATACCTGTAGTGCGTCCGCTCATTGTGAAGCTGCAGGGCGAGAATCGACCACTCTCGGCCGAGAACTCTTATCAGCTGAGCTGCGTTGTCATCGGCTCGAGACCGGCGCCCACAGTTACCTGGTGGAAGGGCAGCACACCCATGAAGAATACACATGAAATTGTAAGTTTCCAGTTGCCATTTGAAAGTTCTTGAATTCTTGAAAATGCAAATGTTTGCGCTGGCACGCATCGGGCTTGTTAATGTTACCCTGAGACCCCAAAATGCTTTGCGGTAATTGAAGTTGTTTGCCACAGCAGTCACGTAGCCTAGCAGCAATTAAAAGAAGCTGGGCACAATAGCAAACAAACAACCCTGCAAGTCCTCCACCCCACCCCTTCCCATCCCATCCCATTCCCCAATCCTTATCCCATCGACTGTTTTGGCATTTGATTGGGGGTCTGGGTTTTGAGGACTGCACGTGCCAACAACCCTTTTGCCTTTTCTTAACTTGACTTTTAAATGACAAGTACGAGTACTTCACTACCTTTCCCTGTTCGTTTTCGTTTTTGTTTTTCAGGCCAATCCGGACGGCAATATGACCACCTCCATATTAACATTTACGCCCACCATTGATGATCGCGGCAAGTTCTTGTCGTGTCGCGCCGAACAGAGCATGATACCGGAATCGGGCATGGAGGACGGCTGGAAATTGGATATCTATCGTGAGTATATTTACATTTTTCAACACAAATATTATCGTGCATTATTAATTGCCTGCCACAAAGGACCTCTCCCTTTTGCTTGGTCCAATTTGCGCAATCATTCAGGCGAGCCTAATTGAAAACGTAGATACTGTGCCCTACAAGGAACATAAGAACTGTACTCCAAGTGATGCCAACTTGTTAGGCACATCAAAGTTGTTTGTAAATCAACAAGCCTTTTAGCGGCTGTCACTTGCCCCGTGCCCTAAACGCTGCTCCTGTTACACGTGGCGTATGCTTAATATTTAATTTTGTCTTGGCCGCAAATTTCGAATGAAAACGAAAGCACAATGGCAGTGGCGCCGTTTTAAACACTTTGCCAAAATTCTATATGTAATGCCAGTTTTTCTGTGCCAGCTTGTGGCAAGTTTTGGCAAATTAATTTCCAGGCTCGTCCAAAAAACTTTCAGACAAACTTACGAAACTTTTTAACCCGCCACAAATACCACGGCGTCGCTGCAGCGTCGGCGTCGTGGCATCAGCGTCGCGTCTTCTTTATGCTTTTACAGTTTTTGACCTGTTTGCATAAAATTTAAATGGCTTCGGCTACCTACCAGTACCAGCTCCACGCCCTCCCCCGAAATTTCAGCCTTATGGTCTCTCCTCCCCAAGCACCGCTTCCTATTTGCTTTTGCGCGCGGTTTTGTGCTGCTTACCTTTCAACATATTTTTTTCTCGCTTTCTTTTAGAACAACCCTTTGCTCAGCCTGTTTGCACAATTTGATAGATTGCTTAATAAGCTTAATTTATTTGCCGCAATTTTGATTTGATTAACTTAAACATTTACTTGTTTAGGGCGCAAATAAATTGCGCCGCCATTTTCTGTGTAGCACGTGTAGCTTCATTTCTCGCTCACAGCAACAACAAATAAAAAGTGAAACACAAACAAAAAGAACAGCACAGCACACAACAAACAAACAATTTGCGAAAAAGCAGCCAGACTGCAAGCCAACCTTTGCCTAATTGCGTGCTCACATGGCGCCCGCCTACGCAGCTGCTACAAAACCGAAAGCAAAAAAGTCCAACTCTGATAACCTGCCATCGACCGACTTCCACATACCCTATACAATATCTCGCAATAAGCTGTGAACATTTTATAGACTTTAAACAAGGTAAAAAACAGTTGTCTGTATAGTTAAAATCGCATTTAATATACCCCAGATTTTAATTGCAAGTTTGAGTAAACTAATATTTTGAACTCCGATAAAAAATACACGTATTATTGGATAATCTCGTCGACAATTCCTTTTTCAACGCTTAAATTTTGGTACGCATCCCCCTTCTTGGCGCCTAACATACAACCGAATAATATCATAATAGCCTGTTGCCCTACTCAGCCTTAGCCAGAGCATACATTATTTGGTTTCGAAGCAACTTAGCCATAGCATTTACAAAGCGCTCACAGGCCACCAGGGCGAACAGTTCTACAACTTAAATTGGCTAATTTGTTGGGCTTTTAAAAATTTACACCTTGGCTGCATGCACCCATTTTTGTTTGGCTATTTTGTAGGGGCCGCATTTTGCTTTACGATTAGCAGGCTCCCTTTAGCTCTCAACGTCGGCCATTTAAGGTAATTTATGTTTTTGTGTATTTTGTAGGCTGCTATAGCCCAGCATCATTTGCAGAAGCGATGGAGGCCTACTTTTTCGTTTATGCATTTTAAATTATAGCAGTTCTCTTTCTCATAATTATGCATTTCTCTGTTTAATTGCAGACATTCCCGTGGTGAGTTTGGAGTTGGGTACGAATTCACTTAATTCCACATTGCGTGAAGGCATCGATGTATTCTTCGAGTGCAATATTAAGTCAAATCCATGGATCTACAAAGTTAGTTGGCGCCATAATGTAAGTAAAAAAGTTCAAGAGAATGTCACACTTTAATGATTATTTGATAATACTATTAATAAACAGAGCAATATATTGGACAAGCTACTGTACGCCCAGATAAAGATATTTTTGCTTAACTTTTGAGAAATGAACTGAAAACAACTTCATAAGATCACTGCAAGGATCAGTGTACATTGTCTTTAGTGTGCTAGTTTACAATACCCAGGAGGAAGAATAACATACAACATACATATTACAGATTCATTATGATCAGCAGCAATGTCTATCAACTATTACTCTAACAGTTAAAGAATTTTCGCATATACTATATATGTAGTTGTCATAAAAACAATATGATAGCTATCAATAAATTGTTTTCTAAAGAAAAATAAAAGTTCGTCGTCCAGCACTATAGAGAAATAATGTATTCTTGTAGCACACGGAAGAGTGCGGAGGAAAATAGTCTAATCCGTATACTTTGAAAGATGTGCACAGAAATGATACATATACACGAATATTATCAATACATGCACGCTGACATAAAATGGTGAAGACAATAGATCCTATATTCATTTCTCAAATACGAACACAATATATAAGATAGTATAAAAGTCAAATTAAATTTATTTCAATTTAAAGTTTTAAAAAATATAAAATTAATCTCGACAGCTCAGTATTTTTTATTCGAGTTATTAAATCTCTTGGTTAATGTTTAAAAACCACTTTCAATAAATTCAGAAATATGCAATATGATGTTATGTCTATTTCGAGATCAGAATTAAACATATTTGTATGCTTACTTATATACATATGTGTATAATTGTTGCTAACAATTTGTCGGCACGGCACACTGCCAACATGCCACACCGAAAGCATCAGTTTTTAGCTTCACAGTTACCTTCTTATTAGCAACCAGATTCACTCAAGCGTTGCTCATTTCATGCCTTTTCGCCCAGCTAATTCGAATCGATACCATCGGTCCTATATTTCCTACCCCAAAGCACAATTTAAGCGCCCCTGAGGGCTCTTTCAAATGTTTCCAAAGCAAACCGAACAAAAAATTGCAAATGATTATTATTATTATTTTCATTATATTTTATACATAAATTACCTTGAGGCAACACAACAAAATGTAAAGAGCCTGCTCGCAAACTATGTCATACACATTCTGACTCAACACATTGTAATTGTTGCATATTTTAGAGCCACAGACAACCAAAAAAAGTTGTATATAAATAAATATATGTGTATATCTTTGCGTATGTAGCGGCAAAAAAATTTATAACATTTATTATTGAATTATTGAGCAGTAAAAGCACTTAACAATTTATGCTGCCGGCAATGCCAGCATTTTAAATTATGCAGCCCAAACCCAGATGCCAGCCCCAGCCCTTTCCATGCCCCTGCCGTGCTTCGTTCGAGAACCGACCCTGAGGCTGCCAAAGAGTAGCGCTACATGAAAGTGTTATTAGCTTCAAATTTAATTTATTTCATTTCACAGCTATCGCCAAATTGAAATTAATTCAATAAATTATTGAACATTTTATACCGCCGCGCGCATATTTATGGCCGCACATTTTCAATTTTTGCCTAACCACGCTCTTTACCTCCACGCATTTCTTTCACAGGGCAATATATTGGAGAATAACCCAGCCGAAGGGATTGTCGTGGCCAATCAGAGTCTCGTCCTGCAAAATGCGAGCCGAGCCCGCAGTGGAATTTACACGTGTGTGGGCAGCAATCGCGAGGGTGATGGCGAAAGCAATCCTGTGCAGTTAGATATTCGATGTGAGTAAAAACATACATATATAGTATATATATACATAGACATACTATGCTCGTATGCACTCGTACATATATTTTCTATTTATTTAAAATGCAGTGTGAAAGTTACATGTGTAAACAACAAAATCAATTAAATTTCTTCCATAAACTCTATCAAGAATTGTCTTGGCAAGTGCCAATACGAATTTGGAATTGAATTTAATTAAAATAAAATGCATCTGAATCACAAATTCAATTTGCCAAACTTGCTGCTCAGTACGTTGAAGTTATGACAGAGGCCAGTGTAAATATGTAACAAGCCATCCAGGCGAGTAAATAGCAATGCAAACAAACACAAAGACTATACTATATACTGTATTCGAAGTCATGTCCAATAGTACAACGTCGTGTGTTTAGTCTGGTTCATAGATTATATAAACCTAGTCGTGATCTGATTAAAAAATAAAGGATTATCATTTAAGCAAGTGCACATTTCATTTATGAGTCGTATATAGTTTTTAGAGTGATGTTCAGATCGAGAATAAGGTTTGAAGAAACGACACTAATTATTTGCGGCAAGTCAGAACCTCCAAATAGCTCAGTTTCACATACAAAGGGCAACAAACTTCAAATGATCCTAAGTTAAATAAAACTCATATTACATTGATAAAAAATTAAAATAACAAAGCGGGTTTCAGCCATGTTTCTGCGACTTCATCAACTTATTTAGTAGAAGTCTAAAACATTAGTTGCTATAAAATTTGATTTTCGAAAAATACTGATGTTCTCAAAATTAAAGTGTTCGCAGAACATTATAAAAGGGTAAACGGGAATTTTCTAGAAAGCCTCAACACCAAATTTATATTATTTTTGAATATTTGTATATCTGGGGACACCAAACTTGGGAAGAGACAGAGACAAGCTATATTTTTGATTCTTCGGTTCCATGACATGTTGACATGTATTTCAATATCTAATCTAATTATTATAAAATTTGTATAAATGATATTCTTAGTAGCAGGGAAATAATTTAAAATAGTGAAAATGTGTGTGGTTCATTTTGGACCGAAAATTGCTTAAACGTTATGCCATCACCTTTTTAAAGATACTGTTAGATATTTAGCTCTAGAACACACTTTACAATCAAACTTGCCTCTGTTGCACTTTTCATCACTTGCTACACTTAATCGAGCCAGCAAGCCAGTAACAGGAATAATTGCAATAAATGTACAAAAACAAAAGCACAGCAAAATAACAAAATAATAACAACTATAATTGTACTTATAGTAGTTGCTTGCTTTTCAGGCTGCAACAATCATTTATTCATTTATGTATGTTTGTACGTATAAAAGCTTCTGCTGAAATTATGCAACAATTGGCAATATAAATATGAAATAACAGTAAATTAAATGAAACATCTTCAACTGGTGGCAAGTTATTTGTGTCCCTCTTGTGGTAATTGTTTTGTTTTACACCATTAACAAGCAAATTGGATTCGATCTGCAATGTATTTTTTATACCCGGTACCCAAAGGATAAGAGTTCAATAGAAGTAGTATGTACACATTAAAACTGTAATGTAATAGCCAGGAGGCGTGGTCCATAATAATTCCCACGAAATTACGAATGGATTTTAATAAATACATCTGTTCGTATGGGTAAACACCCAGCAATAAGAGCTGCTGCCATCGATCCGCTCGGTAAAAAAAAGTACTCTTAAAAGGTCTGATTAATGAATATACAAGTATGTTGAGAAAATTTAGCACTTATGTGCTAATCTAAAGTGCATAAGAACGAATAAAACTGTAAACTTTACAATTAACTTAGGTGCCATAGTAAAAAACAATCTATTTATGTTTAATGGCGGGTATTTAAGAGTAAGGCTGGCATAACTTTAAAATTCTGAATGCGTTTTTTATCTTGGCTCAACTCACTTATCCACTTTCCCGTTTTCTGATCTCCATCTTTATAGTTGCACCCGTGTGCCGTCCCTTGCAACGCACTTTGTATAGCACAGGACGTAATGAAATGGTTAAGGTGGCATGCGAAATCGATGCAAATCCCACTGAGGCAACATATGTCTGGAAATTCAATGCGACGCAGGGCGAGACAATTGATATACCTGCCTCGTTGGTGGCCGTGGATCGTGGACGGAGCATATTGCACTATACGCCCGCCACGGAAAATGTAAGTAAACGATGCATATGCAATGGATGGCCAACAACAAGTTCATATAAATCAGATGCCAACGTTAACTTGGTTGGTTAGTTACTTGCTTGTTTGCGTGCCTGCTTGTCTGCTTTTTCGTGCTCGATGGGCGACACATAATTTTCCGAACGAATTGCGGTTTTGAATTTTCAATTAAGGCTGAAGAGGTGTGCCGCCTGTGTGTCCCTGTACTACATATATGTGCGCATGCATAAATTAAGCCGACATAAGGCTATGGGATTGTCAGCCATACTAACACACACACACACATACATCCCATGTGACTTCCCTCTTGCTTTCTATTTCCAGGACTATGGCACACTCATGTGCTGGGCTACCAACGAAATTGGCGATCAAAGTGAGCCCTGCGTGTACACAATAGCCCCGGCAGGTGAGTAAAGTCGGAAACGACGGAAGGCGGCAACAGAGCCATGACCCACGAGCTCGCGTGTCAGTTTGGCGCGTTGGCTTCATTTCCGCTTTATAGCAGCAGCAGCAGCGACCAAGATGGTTGGCCACACAATTTCCACAGTAGCACAGTGTTATGGAATTGGTAAATAAGCTTTTCAAAATGTGCATTCTCATTTCATTTTGATTTTGAAAATTATATTTACGTTTTAATATTGAATATGGTGCTGAGGAACAAATTTATGATTAGGTTTAAAAAATGTTTAATTATGAGTATATTTTTACTACTTTAGAATAATATAATAAAATTCTCAACAGGTATTCTATTCTGGTAAAAGATAATGACATGTTCTTAGTATGTTTTTTTTAATATATTCTTATGCCAATATTCCACTTGAGACAAGAGTTTGCAGAATTCGAGTAGAAACGAACCACCGTTTTCGAGGAAGTAGATTTTTATTTCACTGAAAAATTTCACACACAATTATTGTTAATAATGAGATGTTAAATATTGGATATTTAAGTTTTGAGTGTCGTTTTCCACTCTCCAAGATTTTGTTAAAAAAACACGTAATTTTAGTAAAAAGCTCCTGAAATGGGTATATATCCATTAACTATGTATGTAATTTCAGCATCCAACTTGTTTCAGAAAATATTATCTCATATTGCCTTCTATATATAAATCTTAATTTATAAAATTCTCTTTAAGGAAAAGCATTGCTTTGAGGACTAATTTCGGTATTCGCTTGTTAATTTAATACTGTATATAATTGTTTTTAAATTTTTTTACACCAATATTCCCAAGTCAGAACACTGTGCGTTGTGTGCCTGCTGCTGCTCCGTTTTTGTTTATGTTTTCCTTTTTGTGTGCTGGGACGCTTTATGCTGATTTGTTGATGACTTTGGCACTCTGGCACGTTGGCCTGGATTAGCCAAAAAGTTTTCTGGGTGTATGGCAGTGTGTATACTATATGTGCTGTGTCGCGGACTTTTGATAAGCGACAACAGCTACGTGGCTTATTGATTTTGAGCAGTATCTGCTGCTGCATGTGCCACTTACTCGAATACCAGAAACTACAAATCATTGAAGTGTCAAGCGTCCAGAATTTACAATTTGCTGCTTACCAATTCTGTTGCTCTTCCATAGGCGAGCCTGATCCATTGCTGAATTGTACATTGTTAAACCAAACGTCGACTGGGTTTCAAATCGAATGCATAGAAGGCTTCGATGGGGGTCTGCAACAGGATTTTATAATGGAAGTCTATGTGAATGGAACGACTCGCCATCCAAAAATTTACAAATCCAAGTGAGTAGCTGATACGGAGACATTGAATGAATGGCGTCAGTGACAATCAGAATCACACGCCATGTGACTTTTGAATTACAACGAAATCAACGAGGCGTGCGAGTACATGTCCAGTATCTGGACTTGAATTGGTCAAGCTAGTCTCATGCCATCCATGCGATTGTCGAACTCATTCGTTCACCATTCCATGCTCAATGCTCATTTGTTCTTCTTCTCTTCTATTGTCTTTCCTTTTTTGTGGTTTTCTTGCCTGCTGTCCTAACCAACATTCAAATATCGATTTGATGTGCATTACATGCTCGACATTGCATTGGAACTCAAACACAAATCTGCATTCGTACATAGAACACCCTACTTTGAGGTGCGTGGTCTGGTGCCCGGCATGGGCTATAACGTCTTCCTCATTGCCCACAACAACAAGGGACGTAGCAATGCGACCATTTTACAGGTCTACACGCTGAAGGATCCGGAAAAACAAACGGGTGAGTTATACGGCCAGCATGTTAAGACCTAATGGAATTGAGATGCGTGTAAAGCGGGGAGTCGCATCGGAATGGGAAGTTGAATCGATTTGAGTTACATGCATGCTCCAGCAGATTAATTGACGATGGTTTTGCTATGGGTGCAGTCCATCCGGCAGTGCTTAGTGGGGTAGAGCGGTGGAGTAGTTACGTTTGCCTTTTAATTTGCTTTCAGTTCTGCTTTCTAACTTTTGTTTCGTTCTTTTGGTTGCATGCCTTTCAGTTAAGATAACCTTTACCAAGTCTTATAATAGACCTCTAACAACAACCTCAACAATTGCACCAAGCACCGCTCCAGATTGCGTGTGTGATGAAGATTCGGATGTGGGCAGAGGGGGAAGTGCTGAGGACGAAAGTAAGCTTGATGATGGTAGCGGACAGTTTGAGTTTTTTATTATTATTTAAAAACTATAAGTATTTATATGATTCCATCGTTACTTTGTGTAATTTTATTTTGTATGTTTTCAATTTTCAAACAGTTTGTCACTAGAGATATTTTATGTTGAATTTCAATATTTTCTCAATTTATACTTTCTTTCATTTTAGTTCAAAGTATAATTTTATTTCTTTTTAAACATTAATTTTATTTATATTTTTATGTTAATTTAATTATTTTTTGGTAAAATATACACTTTTAATAGTTGCCTAAAGCTCTACATATTTGTTTGATTATACATTACTTTTGATGCCCTATATTTGCATTTCATTATCGTTATATTTTATCCATTAATTTAAGAATAAAAAAAGTGCTGTGATTTATTATTAAATCAATTTTTCAAAACTTTCGTACTTTTGTAAATTCTGCTTAGGTTTTATTTCATTTCTGTTATTTTTCTGGCGAGATTTAATTTTATTATTCCCTCACTTTAAACTCGCCTCACAAAGTCCGCACAACAAATCCGAGACCGACTAAAAACGCCCGACATGCCATCGCTGGTGGCGACTGAAGCAAGAATTAGTAACCTTAACACCGAGTGCTTAACAAAGGACCTGCACCACACACGTACACACTCGACTCGTACTGACACACTAATATATGCAACTCATTAAAGCGGCACTGAATGCAAAGCACGCGCACAGCGCTGACCAAGGACAGACAAACGGACAGTGGAAACAACAAAAACAGCAACTACTACTGCAGCTCCGGAACGTAGTTAGCAGCTCATAAAACAATGCGCACAGTGAAATAACAAAAAACAAAAATGGCATGTGGAGCAGAAAAGAAAAATATGCAACATACTACATACATATGAGTCGAATTATTCCAGCACACGCTCACAACTCACAAGCTCTATAATCTCGCTCATTTGCTCACTCTATTCGTTTGTCCGACAGACCACTCGCTGGCCTATGCACCCGTCATCGAGGACATCCGGCCATTTCTTGGCATACTCGCCGGCATTGTGGGCAGCATACTCCTCGTTGCTCTTATCATTGTCATTGTGGTGCGAGTGCGCGGCTCGTCGGGACGCGATCGCAATAATTACTCACATCCGGGCAGCGGCGGCAATAGCGTTGGCGGCACCAGTAACGGCAACGGCAATGTGGTCCTGAGCAGCGGCAATGGCGGCCTCCTGATGGGCAGCAATAACAACGGTAGTCTCGGCATCGGCACACTCGCGCACAATGGGGGGCAATCAGTGCAGGACATGCATCGTATTGGACGCGAAACGTGTCATGTGACGAGCAGCTTGGACAGCATAGATAAGAATCCAGACATAATACCGCAGGGTGAGTACAGAGTCATCGAGCTGGAAGTTTAATTTGACATCAAACTAACCGGTTCTCGACGTTTTCCAGATGGTCACGACATCGACGACGAGTGGACAACAAAGGGCCATGGTCGAGCTTATGCTACAGCGGCACTGGCCGAACAGAATGCCGTGATTACCTCATCCACATATGATCACATATTGCCCACGTATGCGGTCGTGGATAAAAAATCGGCACTGCCACCACACGGTCAATATATACAGTATAATACGCTTATACCCGTTAGCAAAATGGGCGCTTATGCCAATCAACAGCAGCACCAGCAGCACCAGCAGCAACAACAACAACAACAACAACAACAGCAGCAACAGAAGGTGAGTTATGTTCGGTACTTGCTCTAATCCACACTTAGCCGGCAGCCAAACATTTAACCTTTTACAATGGCGGCTGCCATCTTTATTTATAGCCCCAAGTTGGGGCAGCTGAGCTACAATGGCAAGCGATGGCCAAGTCGATCCGTAAGCGAGCTGCCACTCCTGCAGTTGCTCCTCTTGTTGTTTCTGAGCGCATATTCGGTTAAAGTGGTTTTTATGGCCAACAAACAGTTCATTATTTTAGCCACAATTGATGGCCCGCTTTCATGGAGCGAAGGGGGGCCAAAGCTAACTGCCACATAGCAGGTAGTTTTCAGTTTCTTATCACGCACTCTAATTGAATTAGTACGCCGTAGGGACGGTTTGGAAATTACAACACACATTGACAAGATTATAGAAGACGAATATATGAACATTATGGGGGTATTTTTTGGCCACAAAATCGATAAGCCCACCCACCTTTAATCTAACCCATCATTTCCATCGTTCTAAAACAAAATCAAAATAGTTTTCTTTAAATTATTATTTAAAGTGTGACGACCTTCAAAGCATTTTCCTTCTTGTCTTACAAAGTCTTTTATTTGATGTAATTGGACGAAAAACAAACTCTTTGAAAATGAGCCGCTGAGCTGCTGTTTGAAAAAATGCACTCAAGAGGTATCACATTTCGATGCCTTTGGATTTGCAGCAATGAGAAAAAATACATTGATGGCAATAACTCACTTCAATAGTGCCGTATTTCTTCTTTTTTAACATTTTCCACATGGAATCAGTTGAGAATCTCACCTTTTGCAGTATTACAATTATTGTGCGCCAAAGGAAACGTGAGCTCAGAGCTCATTAGAAGTTACGCATATAAGCCCACCCATAGTTGGAAATAGCGAACTGCTAGCGAACTTCCATTAAGAATGTTACGAAAATACATTTAAATTCAGATCAAATGCATTTCATCGGCAACATCGATAAACAGTGAATTTTGTTTTAACTCAAATTCAAATAAATAACATTGGCTAAAAACATTTGGCAGCAGACATCTGTCTGTGAGTGCTGTACGAAAAATGCGGGTGAAGGTCGTGCAAATATCCGACTGAAAAGCAGGAGAAACGAATAAAAATCAGAGAGAGGCGTAACGAGAAACTCAGAACTACGGTAGCAGACGCAACATAATTTGAAAATCATTTAAGTAGAAGTTTCTGAAGTAGTAGAAGTATACGCCTCATAGGCAGCATGCAACCAGCAAGCGCCAGACACATTATAAACAACAAGCATAGCATGTGTAGAGGGAGTGGTTATGTGAAGAAGTGGAAGCGTTGCAAGGGGCGTTATCAATGTAACTGGTTTTACAATGTAACACTAAGCAATAGGAGAAACCTTTACCAACAACAATTCTAAGCTAATGAATTTTTCATTTAATTGTTGAATTTTTGACAATACAAGTAATATATTGAAATAAGGCTTCTCAGAAAAAAATGCTAATAATATTTTCTTAGACTTTGTAGACCATAATAACAATTTATACATAAGGTTACTCCCTAAACAATTTCAGACTATCAATTAAAACGATTTGTTTCTACACACAATAATTAGCCTTTTATAAACTAAAGCTCGCG
Source organism: Scaptodrosophila lebanonensis (assembly GCF_003285725.1). Lineage (NCBI taxonomy): Eukaryota > Metazoa > Arthropoda > Insecta > Diptera > Drosophilidae > Scaptodrosophila > Scaptodrosophila lebanonensis. The sequence goes on from NW_022060529.1 coordinate 2,150,335, forward strand.
GGGAAATCTACTTCAACACCTGTCTGTGTTACCAACTGCAAGGCCACTCATGTTTCATTCCATGACATGCTTGACACTGGCCGAAATGGATTTGCATTTTTCAAATTTGTTTTTTTTTTTTTCTTCAAATTTGCAGACTGAACTCAGCTATAGCGAGCTGGCCCCAACACTTGGCGGTGGAGGCGTTGGTATCCCTGGAGGCGTGCAACGTATGGCGCCCTATTGCAGCGCCACCCTGGGTCGTCCACGTCAAACGGAACTAAAGCGTGCCGAACCGAATATCTATTCGCAGGTAAATGTTATGATGGATGATGAAATTTTGGCCGATTTGCAGGCGGCCACAGCATCAGGCAGCAGCTACGTTAGTGGTGCTGTGGTTGATAATGTCGGCGGTACTGGGGCAAGTCTTTATGTGCCCGGCTATGCAACCCACGTTTAGTTTGTTAATGTAGCATTGTTTAGTTTTTCTCTTTGCTGTTTTGTGTTGACTATTATTTTGTTGTATGCTATTTATTTGGTTTAAATAAATTCTCGAGAAATCATCAAAATATCAAACATGATGCTTCTTCTTATTTACAAGCGTATATGTTTTCACTACTATGAAATTTAAAACATAAATATAGCACCGATTTTTAATTAATTTTTGCTAAACACACATACTTTTATGCTTTTGGGTTCGACTAGATGATACAATCCTAATCATTCACAAGTGCAATCGATTTCCGGTTAGATGGACAGCAAATCAATAAACTTTCAGCTTGCTTGTGTTCATGCTATTTTAAAGGCATATGCTACATAATCCATAGCATATACATATTTTCTCTGTGTTAATGGCCTGGCCAGCAAGAACTGAGCTGTAAAATAGTACTGATGTTTTCTGTCATACAACGGGGCGCATGCATAATGTTTATTCAAAAAATGTAGAATTTTTACTCACAAACGGAAGGGGACCGATTTATTTTGATTTTATTCGTGCACAAATTGTGGACAATTTCTTTGCTTTGTTCCTAGCTAAATTTCAAATTGCATGCCTTTTTTATAAAAAGGAAATGCATAGATGGGATGCAAAGAATGGAAACTTCGAATTCCCTTGTACAGAAAGCAAATATTTTATGTAACCAAAACTGAAATATCTTTACTTAAATTTTTAAATGTGCAGCAAGCTCAATCAAATGCTGCCACATGATTGGAAATAATGCTTTAAAAATATTTGCTCTTTCTGATCGCAATTTGCTGGTTTGTGAAAAACTGTTTGTTGTACACAACTTGTAACTTTCATTCAAAGTGAAACGAGTTGATAATATTTCTGTACCCTGTAGTTAAATAACTAACTGTGAAAATAGAATAGCGTGCCAAAGTATAATTATTTGTCTACACGTCAAGATTTTTCTTGACAAATCACAAATTCCGGTAGTGCGAAGTTAAATGGGAAATATAGATTTAAAAATTGCTGTTTCACAATTTTTGTTGATATAAAAATGTTTAATTTGTTTTTCATAAAGGCAAGTAAAATGGAGAAATTGAACAACGTGGCAAACTGCAATTGCTTGCACATAACTAAAAACTAAAATAATGAAATAGAATCAAAATACAAGAGGATATGTTTCCAGCAATATTGTCGAGAATACATACAGTTTTAGCTTCTAGTGTTTCCAATAGCCTTTTAGGAAATACACTATACACTAATACATTATTAGAAACGAAATATTTATATTGAATTGAAGATTAAGCCTAAAAATAAATTGAAAACCCCATTTGGAACAAACGTCTCAATAATAATACGTGAAAAACCTATCAAATTTATTTTTCCAAGTGTACAAATTATATCGAAATGTATACGAGTATATGCACAGCTGTGCTTTGTACCAACAATGTTCAGGACCATGTCTTTTTTGCAGCAAGGAATCATATTTTCAATCACACACACACACACACCATACAACCTTTATGGCCACAAGCAAACAACAACGAAACGTTAAATCGGGCATCAGAACAAAAGCTTTCTCACACCCGCATGTACATACATACACCTAATGGGCATTGTTTGGTTTTATTGTCATTTATCGAAAAGTTTTACATGTTCCAGCATTTGCTGCTGCTGACCAGCAGGAAAAAGCGATTTTATTTGCCAATGATTTTCATTTCATTTTTATGGCAATTATTTTAATTCGATTATATTTGTATTTATAGTGTGGTGTAGTTTTTTCTCGGCAGCTATGTGCTTTGTTTGTTGTTCTAAAAGTTTTCAAACAATGCTTTGTGGTTTTTCTGATGGGAAAGGATGTCGCTTGAAAATTGACTGATTTAATCTGATTTGTAGAATACTTGTATTAAGCCGTTCTATTACCAAGATTTTTGAAGCAACACCATGTATTTCTAGAGCTTAAGCTTTTCACCAACTCATTTAGTATTGTTTGATTAAACCTACTTCGGTTTTGGTGGAGAAGTATAAAAACAAAATTGGTCTAATTTAATTTTGGCTTGGAATCTACTCGAAGGCCCATTCCTCATTCCTCGACGCATAGGTAATTCTTCAATTACGCTTGTACTTCCTTTTTCATGCACTAAGCTACCTGTTTGATTATTTATGCTTCCTCTTCCTATGGCTACATGCCGCCTAGCTCCCCAGCCATACTTAGTCACCTGTTTGTTTATTTATTTTGCTGTCCCCATCCCACTGCACTCATCAGTCTGTGCTCTCTCAAACCAAACTCTTAAACACCTGTTTGTTTATTTATTAGGTTTTGAGCCATAAAAATGCCTTTGCCTTGTGGTTTTGACTGCGGCAGCAGCAGCAGCAGCAGCTTCAATTCCTTTTTAATTTATTTATTGCTAAAAATTAATTTCATTAAAAGCTAAGTGGGAGGTGTACGCACACACATAGCATATGTTTATATGTATGTACATACATATATACATTTTCGAGCGTGTTTGTATGTGCATTACATTACAGAACAACAGCATACAATTTAGCCATACACGCGCGTACAAGCATACTTATAAATATGCCATGTGCAAACATTTGGTCAACACACATGCACATCAACAGACAGCGATACAGCCACATACTCGTATACAGGCACACCCACACCCACACCCACACTCTCGCTCCAAAACCAATTATTGTTGCCTGTAAATGGGCGCATCAGCTAAATAAACGCAAAGCGCGACTGCCTCTAACAACAACAACTAATACTATACTATACAGCATGAAGTTGGTGCGTGGTCAACCGCATGCATATACAAAAAGCCAGAGATACATAAACGGAGCTGGCCACACATACAAAACACCCACATTTCTATAGTCCTATGTGCATGTTTATTCCTATAAAAGTTAGTTTGAATATATTTCTATATAGGAAATACTTATCTTATAACAATTTGAGGGTCAAAATCTACGTATTTTAGTTCGATTGCGTAAATATTGATGCTTAACAAAGCAGTAGGGTTAACATTTTTCCATCCACGAGGACGCTAATTCTGCAAAAGTAACCACTTCATTAGCAATTATATAATTATATATAATGGGAGTTTTGTCTAAGACGAGATTATACATGATTTCGGCCAACATAGCATCACATTTTAGTTATAGAGCCTAAGATCCATCCTATTGTCTCAAAAAATTGCATGCAAGTTAAAAAATTATTTATTATTTATTATTTTTTCTCTCGACATTTACTGAATGTCTTATCTCATGTACGTATTCAATTTATTAACGTCCAAACTTGGTGTCTTGACTTTTCCCAAGCCCCCGATTTTAGTTTATTTAATTAAAAGAGGGCACAGTATAAGCTCTATTTGCTCATATTTTTGTTAAAATATATCACTTTGTATAAGAATAGTTATACACTTGCTTATCAAATTACACAGTATTATTTAGATACAGAATATCTTAAGAATCAGTTAAGTAACCTGCTTAAATTGTTGTTTACTGGCAATTCGTCACAGGAATGTATTTAAATATATATCTATGATATTCCATGAGGCATATTAGTTACACAAAGCATCTCGGATGAACACCTGCTCCATTTCCATGCCGCCAACATAACTTTTGAATATAAATCAGCAAATTATAAACTGACAATTTATCCCCTCTTTCCTTTCCTCTCTATCATGCCCATCTCTACGCGCTGCTCTTGCAACTCTTGCAGATCGATCTAGCACATCATCCCATGTACTCAACGAGCCCCATGTTCGGCACTAACTCTACCATCACTGGTGTCACCATGTCACATCCATCACAATTGGCGACATTCTCACCCACGCCTCCGCCCATTTTTGCTCACAGCGTGGTCACGACCAGCGACGGGCTGTTGCAACCGGTGACGGCCAGCAATGGGCCGGCTGGTGTGATGTGCATGGGTCTGGTGCCCACATCTTCGGCAGCGGCAGGTCCCAGTGCTGTGGTGCAGCAGCCAACGCCCACGGGCGCTGGCGGAAACGGAAGCATCGTTGGCGTTAATGTCGGCGTCGGTATGAGCCTTTATGGCGGCAGCGAAGTGGTAAGTGTCAGTTTGATGTACTTCTACTATTTCTAAACGGGTGGCCGACTGGCTCACTAGTCTGGTAAGTTGAGTCGAGGCCCATCGCCTAATGGCTGAATTGTTGAAAGCATCAATATGCAAAATGAGTGGCATTGGGGGCCGTCGACAAACATTTATCTTGGATAAAAATCCGTTGTGATTTTTTCATAAATGGTCATTGCACAATGGTAGCGCAAGGGATTTTAACATTATGGATAGCGCTCAAGAGAATTGAACATAACTGAAAACTGGAAGCTCATACATACATACATACATACATGTATATTGATGTGAATCAACTTTAAGCAAGTTTAGTGGGAGATGAAAAAGAACCTCATGAAGAAAAGCTATTTTTAATAGCTCATAGTAACTTCGTGGATTCATCTATAAGTGGAGATTTACAAAAACATTAAACGAACTTATAAGCAAACTAACAAATTGTTGTTTATGGTTTTGTTTCGGTTATGTAACTTTAATATTTTCAGATTGAAATCAACGTTCTAATATCTCGAGTTTAAATCAACTGAAAACTTTTTTAATTATCGATTTAAATTTTAAAACTATTCAAAACAAATTGAAAATATTTGTCGTTGAGGTGTGTTAAGCACACTATCCACAGGCCAGCATGTTGCCTTAACCATGCTCGGCAGCACAAATACATTTTCCCACTAACGTGGCGAACACTGTTTGTGAACATCATTTCAGAGAAAATGTTGACAAGTGCGGAACGGATAAATGGATACGGACGAAATACAATTTTGGCCTAACTGGCATGTACATATGTACTGAGAAACAAAAAGAAAAAAGAAATGGAGAGCGAAAAAGGAAGCACAGTATGTGGATGAAAAAGTCATACATGAAGCGTCCCTATCAATTTCTTGATATTTTGTTGATAGTACATCCCACGCTTCATTGCGCAAATGCTTATTCTTATATTCCTTGTTTTTATTTATCCACAAAGACGGCTCATTGTGGAAGCATTCAATAAAATCTAGCAATAATTGCTTGTTCATTTTCAAACGTCTATGCTTCACAAACATTTTTCCAAATGATGCTCAAATATGTTCGTACGAACAATATCAATAGCAAGAAACATTTCTATTCTATGCGAGCAAAACGTCGAACATTTAAATTCACCCGAGCATCCCCACTAACGTCGAACATTTTGTCGAGCTCAACAAGCTTAGGCAAAATGCTCGTGTGTGGATGCTTTATGCTTTAGTTTAATGTTTAACCATATTTAATGTCCATAGTAGACTTTAATGTTTTTCTCAAATTTAATTTGATGTTTTTTATAGTTGAATTAAATACTATATTGGAATAATAAATTCGAGTATTTTCAAATGTAAAGTAGAGACAAACATTGATTAGAATTCCCAAGTCTGTGTCAGGTATAAATACAAAATTTTACCCCTTGACATATATGGCCGTTAAGCATATGTCAAATAAGTGTATTCAATCAGGTGTTCCTCACTTTTAACTATCAACATTTAATCTAAACTATAAATAGCAAAAAAGTCTGGATACAATAAAATGAACGAATTTGAAAAATTGCTTTATTATAATAAAATATTTAGTAGAGAGTAGACAAAAAAGTGGGAAAAACATTTTAAAATTATAACATTCACTTATGATTAAATATCGTCACACTTTATATTAATATTTCAATATTAAAATCGATATTAAAGTGTGAAACCTTTATATATACATGTTTAAAATCTTGTATAAAAAATCAATCAAAAATGAAAATGAACTCCACGATTGGGAATTTAATAGAAAATCGTTGAGCGCCCCAAAAAAATAAATAAACACATTTATTAATACAAGTTTTAGGACCCTACCATTGAGAGTTGCCATTCTTCATTTTAGTAACCAGTGCTTATGCTTTAAAAGTAATTCAGAGACACTGCTAGTACATTTTTCCCAAAGTTCACGGCGGTAAATGACCTCAGAATGAGCCCAGAAATGACAGTCGCGGCACAATAAAATGTCGCCGCACCGCACTTACTATCTCGAAGCTTTCTCTCACTCTATCTCTCTTTCTCTTCCTCTCTCTTTATCAGCATCTTTTTTACTGCCAGTCTAGCTTTATAAATATGCCATTATGTATACGTACCGTTGGCGACGCGCATTGCGTTGCGCTGCTGCAGGCCTTGCCATCATTGCATTGTCCTCGTATAAAAAAAGGGCAAAAACAAAATTCGCATTACACGTACTTTGGCTGCCATTTCATCCATCCCGCTCACTCACTTGCTTTCCGACTCGTATACGGCTGGCAAAAAAGTTTGCGTTTTTACAACAATTTCATGCCAAAGGACACTGCGGTGTAGCAACTTTTGACTCTAATGATTGCAATTATTATGCCCGAAAAAAAATACTCAACTGAATTTACAATGTTGTTTTTGTTTTTTCCTCGTTTCTGGTATTTTTGGACGTTGCCTTTTTCGCAAACATTCTGTGCGTCGAATGAGTATTGTTGTTGTTTTTTGTATTCTGTTCTGTTTCATGCTGTGTGTATGCCTGGGAGTCGCTGGATCCCCAGAGTTTTGAAAATTGTCCGCCAAAAAGCAGCGGCGCGTAAAGTCAACCAAAGTCTGACGAATGCTGTATCCATGGCATCGTGGCAAGAAATACGACAGCGGTTCGGATTTCTCTCTGTTACATACAAACTTATGTATGCTATGTATGTAGAGCTGTGGCAATATGACAATATTGCCCGGGGAGATTGTATCCAACAAATGGTTAGATTTGGCGGAGCAATACACTGAGAAAAAAAGGCATGAAACTTAAGAACACTCTTGTGTACCAGCTTGCATCAATTCGTATAGTGTATATCAAAGAACTCGTAATGGCGGTGGGGTACTTGAATAATGCGCGGCTCGTTAATTTTCAAACAGTGCTCTTTATTGTCTCGAAATTTGGGAGCGCTGCCTGCGTCTCGCTTTTCTTTATAGCTTTCTATTGGAATTTTTTTATCCACTTAGATGGAATTTTATATTGCCATTAAGTTTACATTTTAGACTCAAATGTCCATAATGCAATGCTGTCCTGCCCTTCTTTTTTCTACAGAACAAGCCACAAGTGCTGAAAACTGTGCCCGAGGAGCTTCATCACCAGCTGAATGGGGAGGAGGTGCTCATTGCCCAGGACCGCAATCATGCAACACGCTTTTGACGTTAAATTCTAGGCCAAGAGCAGCTGATCTAAGCACCAAATCAAAAGAAGTCGATGACATCGTTTGGAAAGTGAAAATGCAAAACTTAGTAAAAATTGACTATAAGTTATGTGATTCAAGTAGCAACAGAGAGAGCGAGTGAAAATTTTGGAGGAGAAGGATGGTGTAGCAAAGAATTTAAATGTAGACTGTAACTCAAGCATTTAACAGTAATTGGATTTGGGCAACGTGTAGCACTTTTTAAAGAAGCAAAGGGGAAAAGCTGTATTATATTTACCAAAAAGATTGAAAAAATTAAAGACAAAATAAAAAATGTAAGCTGTATAAAAAGTAAAAGCAACAAACATAAATTGTAAATTGTTTAAAACATATTTCTCAAATGGAATGATGGCTAAATTAAAACTAATTAAAGCCTACAACTCTCAATAAGCTCCCATGTAAAAAAAAAACTACATACTAACATTTAGAAATTTAACTATAAATAGCTATTAACAAATTCATTTATTGAAATAAAATAACACTAATATGTGAACACTGAATTGTTAGTATATTTTTAGTAACAGCTTTAAGCGCTAGTAATTAAATTACCCAAAAACATTTTAGCTAAGTGAAATAAATTCATTACTGTTGTTAATTTTTGTTCAATAAAAACATGTGTAGCTCGTAATTCAAACATAAAACAAAGAAAATAATTAAAATTACATCAAGCCAAGTTAGTTATAAGGCCCCACTTAGTATAGCTCAAATTTGTAATTTAAATTTAGTTTTAGTCAAAACTAAAGCATAATGAATTTAACAACTGCAGCTAAACTAAACGACGAACTTCAAATCGTAAACATAAAAAGGAAACTGATTCAAATTAGCAAGCCAAAATGCATTTTATACGTAAAAACCAGAAAGACATTCAACTGAAATATAGGTATTTGATGTAAATGTTAACTTTAAAATAACTAACGTATATATACTATACACAAATATTAATTTTAATGTAAGTATAACAATGAAGGATTAACAGCTAAGCAAATGCATGTAAATTATTTAACAGAAGAAACTCGAAAAATTGTATTTAGTTCTAAGTGAACGTTTATAAAATGAAATAGTTAATAAATTAAATTTAATAACACAAATATTCTATTAGTTCGGGTGCAATAAAGGTTCAACATAGCCTGGAACTAACTTTTCGTCCACAACATTTCTCTAGCTTTAGTTTGGGCTTAGTGCGAGAGAAATCAGTTTCTTGAAAAGTATTTCAAATTTGTATATTGCCTTAATGGACCTGCCAGAATATTGAAGTGGAGAGGTTCCACTTTGAAATGATTCTGCATTGAATTTATCTGTTTGTCCTAGCAATAACTAGTAAATTTTTTTGAGGGGGTATATTTCAAAAGAAAACAAAATATAAGTAGAGTGAAGAATCGAATGTTTAAGTCTGAAGGCTATGTGCTATGAATCTAGAAATAAACCCAGGAACCAGTTCTGTTTCAAGCAGTTCATTATCTGATCACTAGGAGTATATAAAATGATACTTGTAAGTTGCAGTAGTTCCATAGTTCATCAGCATGATGTCTTCAAACCATGTTTCGACTGAACTTACTCAGTTAGTTCCATGACACGGCCACAACACAACGTAAACTATTTATATATAGACAGTGACATCGGACGGGACATCCAATACATCGTTCAAAAGTTGTCAGTCATGTAAATTTTGCATGTGGAAACACTTAACACCATTTTCGCTTAAGCAACGCAAACAGTGCAAACAGAAATATATACATACATATATGCACTGTCGTACACAAGGAGCTGTTTGTATATAGTATGTTTGCGTGGCAGGTTGCAGACTACTATAAGGACTGTGGGCATGCAGAGATCATCGCCATCATTTATGAAAGGCCTACATGGAAACCAAATTATGCAAATTTGAAACACAACGTCGATGACTTGTAAATTTTGGCGGCACTGCTCGGTTAATGCTGTTTGGATTTGAAGATACCACATACATATGTATGTATGTAGATGAAAAGGTAAGCTCCACACACATACACATACCTCCGCAAATATTTGACTCGCACGTAGTTGCAACAACATTTGACAGAGTTGACCAACGGGCTGTTCCTTCGGAAGCAAATTAATACAGAAGCTTAGATGAAACATGTCAAGCCGTAAAACCACAACGCCCACCAAAATCAGGATCAATTAATCAACCTGCGCCACATAAATTATAAATTAAAAGCCTATTTATGTTTATGCTGGCAATATGCCCGTACCCGTATCCGTATTCGTCCTGCCACATCAAGGACCATCAATCAAGCGGCAATTAAAAGACATAAAGGCGCCCCCGCAAAGGTTCGTGCATTGTACATATATGCGACCATTATACTTATAGTATAATGGCAAAAAGCGTATTGGGAGTCAGTAGGTAGTGTGCTGGGATAAAACCAGCATTCGATTGTATTCTAAATCATAAATAAATATTAAAAATAAATTGCAATACGATTTTGTGTGCGCTTTGTTTGCTTTTTATGGCTGTTATAATGCACAACGTGCAGAAATATTCCGATAGAAAATAAAAATGACAAGTTTGTTGCCACAGGGCTGTACACTGTTAAGTATTAGGGAATTTAACACACGATACGAGCAAACAGTGTGTCCTTATGTGGCTTTCCATGTCTAAATTGTACTGCATGTCGTTTCGTGGTATTGCTGGCACAGGGTTTACTTTTTAATACATTTTTTGCAATTTACGAAAGAAAATATAGATATGAACCTTTAAATGTACAAGTATTTCAAAAGTGAAGAAATAAATGTATCTCTTTTATGAATAAAATTAAATAATTAATGAAGATATTGTGGAAATCTACTAGAATTAAAATTTTTGAATTTGATTTGATGCTTTAAGAAACTTAAGACTGACAAAAAAGACAAGTAGATGGGTCGATGGTTGGGAAATAACTTTTTATACCCCCGTCCGTCTGTCCTTCTGTCCATCTGTCTGTATGAACGCAAGGATCTCAGAAAGTATAAGAGCTAGAATAACCAAACTTGGTACACAGATTCTCCTGAGCCCGAGAAAGGACGAGTTTGTTCATTTTTCCAGATGCATTAATTAAATTAATTTCTTTTTTGTGGGGCGGTACAGGCTATTTAAGAATTGAGCCTGCTCGACTTTAGCATTCCTTTCTTGTTTATATTATATTCCTACATTCTATTATATCTTAATTAGTTTATTTTACTTCATTTAATTTTCTTTTTATATTTTATTATTCTTTTTATTTTGCTGTTTAACTAGACTCAGCACTTTTGTAAAGTTGTATTTTAATTGAAAAGCAGCTTATAAAATCTAAAATCATTATTCCACCTAAGGTGGAATAGCTAAGGGCTATATGACAAACCACTTCTTGAATAATAGGACCATTCTCAATATGTAATATGGTTTCAAAATCGGTTTAAATGAATCAAAAACTCGTTTCAAATCATATCGTCTCTATGACCCTGTTACATTTCAGTGAATGGGATCAAAAATCTTTTTTAGACACAATAGCAAAGCAGGCAACAAAATTCATCGCAGCGCAGATATCACAACCCGAAAAAATGTAATAAATGAATAACAACAACAAACAATTTATGGGAAATCCCATTGCAAATAAAATGGAGAATGCATTATTGTTGGCCAGACTGCTACGAGTATACTATATGAACGTATAGTATGACTCGATCTAACTCCCCAACACCCAACAACAATTTCAACGACCTCCTCGGGTTGCCGTTAAGTGAGTTTACGATTTTTGCTTCACTTTTATACGTTTTTATGTGCATTTGGTGTTGATTTTTATTACCAAAATTAAAAATTTCGACACTAGAGCTTTAGTGCCCTGTCGTTTGTTTCGCCGTTCGTCAATTCGTCTATTTGGCTGTTGCTTTTGTCTGCCCCTAACGATGATAAATGGCAATTGTAGTTTGCATTCAGTTGCACTAACTACAAGTATGCATTGCATACTGGCAAATTTCTTGTATTTATGCAACATTTGGTTTTAATTGATTGTTAAAAATGACAAACGGCCCGGCAAATCCTCAACAAGCAACGTACTTATGATTTATGTTATTGGCTAGCTAATAAAACCGCTTTAAAAGTAGACAGTGAATTAAATAAACGCTATGCAATTACAGCACTTCTTGTTTTTTTCTGACTTCTTTCGACACTTAAGCCGCTATTAATGCGATGCCCCTGTCTGTCATCCTCTTTGTTCCGCACGCGAGTTGATTTATAAGCTGACAGCTACAGCTACAAGAGCGACAACAACGATGGCGACGACAACTGACCACTGAAATTTTCTTACCACTGATTTATTTACATTTAAGCAATTTCGTCGCAATCTACTGTGTGCGGGCTCGCAGTGCGAAAAGGCTTGGACCATGCCCGCATACCCAACCGGAAACGCACAGCATTGCAAGCGGAAATTGGCAAGCAGTCTCCAATGGTGTTGGGGTGCAGCCGAGTAGCCGAAGTCGCCGACATCAGCGATGTCGCCACCGCCACCACAGAAGATTAATGTCGCCGTTTTTATTGTTTGGCCAGTCGTTGGCCGTTTTGCACAATTTATATTGTAAATAAAAAAGGGCACCGCACCAAAAATGCCACAAAAGAAAATCTCTTCGTACATGTACTATAGTATAATACATACATATATAAAAATAAAACAAGATCTGGTATTTAGGCAAGAGTGACGGTTTCACGAAATGAAACCACCTCATAATAATTCAAGCATAATCAAACACTTTTAGAGTCAACTGTACTCTCTATAATCAGAGCATAAAAAATGCCTTTCAAAATATTTTTGAAAAATTATTAAAGTCGGTTTATGTATATTATAATAAAATATATATAATATTAGTTTCAGTCAAGGGCGTAGGCAGGAGGGTGAGCGCAGGGGGGCCGTTGCCCCCCCCCCCCCCTAGACAAAATTTTGCCATATAAAGTCGACCACACGTTCATTATTATGACGCATTATTTCGCCTTAAAATGGATCTGAGTTGGATTTGTTGAAGTTTTTTTTATTGATCATATGCATGTTATTTTTTAAATGCATCGTGCATTATTTAATCAAAATTGTAATTTTTTGGCGCCCAATACTATTTAATAGAATTGTTATCGCCATATTAAACTAATGCCTGTATTTTGACTCGATTTAAGTTAAAGTTACAAAAAAAACTCCATTGCTAAGAGCTCTTGACCTATTTGCAACGTACCATGTTTAGGAGTTGGTCTTTGTATCTGTATCGATATAGAACGACTGCAATATGAATGAAAATATGTTGAAAGCTAATACTTATCATGTATCAAAGCAACAACAATTTGTAAGCGGGGCAATCAGGCGGGTAATAAGCCTAGAAATATGAATGTAAAAAGCAAAATACCAATACAAATCTCTGTTTGGCTTGTTTTTAACTGTGCACTGAACTAGTACCTTTAGTTTAGAGCACAAACATCGCACTCACAAACCAACAGAAACATTTATATTCATCATACTTATAACAATTAGAAGACTTCGTTTGATATGCAACATACCTTTGCCATGATTTTTCCTCTTAAATGCACTCTATGACAAATGAATTTGATTCTAATATTTTTCGTAAACAGTTTTCATATAAAAAAGAAACTTATACTAGACTAATACTAAAGCACAGGGCAAAGACCCCAATTTATGCTAGTTTTAGTAAACATTGCAAGTGTTTCGTTACATTTAAATATTAAAGAATAATGTTGCCAAGCGTTGCACACAATTCCCTTCTACAAATATAAAGTACAACGTTTTTTGTTTGAGTTGTATAACTTATTAAAATGCCAATTATTATACTTTACTTTAATAAAAATTTCAAAGGGCACAACCTATTATCGAGCTAATAAGTAAGTAATTCTTTACTATAAGAACTGATTTATAAATAATTTGTTTATAAAAGCAGAAACAACGTTCAAACTGCTTAAGTTTGAAGATTGATTGATGGAATTATAGTATTTTCATAAGAAATTTAAGACAAACTTTTAAGTTTTTGCCAAAGCGCTGCCAAAAGTCTAAAATGATAATAGATTGGAATTAACTCGGTGTTGCTGAAAAGTCCCTTTTAAATTTCTGAATACATAGAGCAACTCAAATGTAGGCTATATGTAAAAATATTAAATTATGTCTATTTAATAAATCGAAGATGAATTGGAAGCTACTGTCTTCATCAGATGTAGAGAATCAGAGAGCTCCCAATGAATACAAAGCATTCAATTCACTTAAAAACATTAAATAAACCTGCTACTCTACAAACTACTTGTAATAAAAACTAAATGAGACCTTAATGTCCCGTACTTTTATAATGCTTAAAGGACTCCCACATACTGATAGTCCATGCACACGTGCGTACATCTGTTTTCTAAATTGCTGCCAATCTCAAGACCTAATCATCACACCGCCCCTGTCTGTATGCATGGGTGTTCGTAAGTAGGGTTACAAAAGCAAAAAATATATATAAATGTACAGAACAGAGAACAAGTTTCACATAAATTAAAAGACCCACAAATTCCCGCATTAGTTCGTTGTTGTGGGAGTACGAGGCAAAATTCAAAAACAGTTCTTACTAAAACCTCAACACCCACTTTTTACGATTTATTTACGATTTAAATCCGCGTAAGCAGCCAGGAATGAAGCTGAAGCAACGGATGTGCCTCAGTGCGGTGCTTCGTCCTAATACACATTGAATAAAGTACTAAAAAAATAATTTGCAAACTGTTGGGCATACATATATTGTACTATGGCACATAAAAAGGTAACCAAAAGCAGCGCCAACCAACCGCTTCCTGTTGTGCGTAATGTGAATCCTCCGCATCCTCTCGTCCACATCGAGCTGATGGGCCTGCCCTTTATATCGCCTGTCTGCTTACTGTGCGTTCGGTGCTTTTCAAATTTTATGTTTATTACGTATACGCACAGTCGGCTGCGTGTTATATATACTTCCGGTTGCCGAGGCTCGATGCGTGCGTGTTGTATGTTTAATGTTGTTTTGACGCCGCCCTATTAAGCGACAATGCTCAGAGCCCCAACAGAAAGACAGGAAATGTGAGCCGCCAGGTACTTTATATGTAAATGTTGAACCCTTTTTTTGTTGTCAGCTATCCCTAACAATTTATGGCTGCCGGCGCCGGGCATATGTTTAGAACTGAACGCCTACAGTAGCATTGGCGACAATTTATTTAACCTTCAAATGTTGGTTATGCATGGGTGTCGCAAAGGTGTTGCTGCCTAAATGTTTGCGAGGCTGATTGCCGGTATCTATTGCTGTTGTTGTATTATTGTTGCTGTTGCCATAGCCATATGCGAATGTAGTCCTATTAAACGGATTTGTATGCCTAAAATTTGCGTCAATTTAGTGGCGTATTCCATGCACCCCGTTGTTTGTTTATGCGGCAGTTAAATTTGTCATGGCAAAAAACTGAATTATTATGCAACATGGGCATGCCAGGCGATTTTACCTAATATTATACTTTTAACATTTAATCAGTAGCAGACTAATTACAAATTGATTTCTCCTAGTCAAATTTCAATGTTGTCTTATTTTCAACTCTTGATTTTATTAATCAACTTTAAGTATAGCTGCCAATTTATTGAACCAATTAAAAAAAAAAAGCAAGTAAAAAAGCTAAAGTCGGGTGTCCCGACTTTGAAACAGTCTGTACATATGTTTAGAATAATTATAGAAATTAAAAAAAGTAAGAGAATTACAAAAAAATCCAAAATACACATTTTCTGCGTATTACAAAGAATACAAAATGTTTTAACCTGACAATAATCGGTTCATATTTTATGCGTTTAGCTCGTAAGGTCCCGTCAAAATATAGCATCTGTAGGTCCTTATCATTATTTCTTGTATATATAGTGCAAGTGTAGTGTATTACGAAGGTTTTTTGTACAAGTATATTTCTATCAAACATATTGGCTCAAAAAGTAAACTGAACTAATTCTCCATTTATGTATTTATTAACTATCAAGCTATTGTTGTATTTCCATCTTTCTTTTTTCATATCTCTCGAAATTTGCTGTGTTTTCTTTTGAAGAAATATAGAATCATCAATAAATCCAAATCTATCTTGGCATATATGTATATATCTCATATATAAAGGTTTTCAAGAATTCATAATTTATCACTAAATCATCAACAAATTAAAGATAAACTCAGCGGGTTGTAAATTCGATCCTGACACAAATCAAGCGCCAAAACGCCACAAATAGTTAGCCATAGACAAGTGCCGATATCACCACTGCATTGTCAGCCAAGTGGCTTAATTATTTCCAACATCAAATTTCATTTGCCGTTTTCATCATTTGATTGAATGAGCGCTAAATAACCCCGACCTTTTACCGCAGTTTACTGACTGATTATTATGTAAATAAATGCAAATTAAAACCTTTTTGTCATAAATATATATAATGTGAACACAAGCAAACAAATATTGAGGTGACCGTTATTAATATGCGTAAACAAATACACACACACACATCTTATCAAGAGCAATGAATTGTCTATTTAAATTCACATAAATACAAAAATTGCCGTGCAAATAAAACTATCGACGCACATTTGTAATTTGGTTGATTAAAAATGCTTATTACAATACAAAATTAATAAATTGCGCATAATACGCACATCAATGTATACGATATAGGCATAAAAAATTTAAATTGACAGCCGATAGTAGTCATGGGTTGTGGTTGAATGCACAAATCAAATAACTGCAATGACATTTATATGCTAATTATTTTTATTCATACTTAATTATGTTTTTTACACCGAAGCATTCAATTTCAACTAAATATCTCTGACCTAAACAATGTGCCATTGTCGGAAAATAATTTTGAATTCCTGATAAAAACCGCTCAGTCAATCAGCGAGCACATTCTGTAGCATCAAACAAACTTTTTTGTTCGAAATACTCGTAGACATACTTAACAACGAAATCAATTACAAACATTAGCCTAGGGTTTCCAAATTATATACATATTTCTGCAAAAATAATTGCATTGCATTGCATTTATAACACATACATTGCTATGCGACCCATACCGCCAACTTTCCAACATCATTTATTATGAGAACAAACTTTACAATAAACAATGTGGAGAGGAATGCTATGTAATATATATTTTATTATATATATGTATATATACATATATACTCATATTCATTCCAATATTTTTAAGTTTTTAATATAACAGAATAGAAGCTCTTTCGCATAATGTTAAGGCGTTCACATTTCAAAAATAGACTTAAAAAACTTTTTTTTTTTTAATTTTTCAAGAAGATAAATACTTGAAATGTTTTCTGTTGGGCTTAAATTAATTATCATTATTTTTCAGTTTATTCTGTAGGCTAAAGATCCTTCCAAAAGGGGAGGGACCTACCCAATTAGAACTAAAATGTCTGATGAAATTGGTATTCATTAACAAATTATAGTTTTTTGGTGATAATTGATGCCGTAGACCACCTAAATTACAGATTTTTGGTATCAGGCAAGTCTATAATTAAGTGAAGGAAAATGTTATTACAATTATAAAATTAGCATAAAATTACGAGTATGACGCCATTTGACTTTTAAATGAAAATGAAAGAGACAACTATCAAAGTACGTCTACTGAATGGGTGTTGGCATAGAGAATGTCAGCAAATTACAAAGTCCGACTCAATTATATGGCCAAAAAGTTTTGCGAGCAATGTAGGACGAAACGAGTGGTTGGACAGTCATTTGAGTGCAACTCTAAATGGTTTTTGATTTCGTCTTGGTCCTATGCACACCGCAGGACATGCTTAAAGGCGTCAAATTGTTATTAGTTGCGCACATTAGTAGAAAGGCTCTTAACGACTGTAGGGCGTGGCTTGGGCGAGAATGGGGACGTGGCCCGGTCGACTTGTATGAGGTTGTGAGGCTGTAAGGCTCGGGGACTGTGGTAATTGCCTGGGCACAGTTTCAAGCCCACACACGCGCACATTCGAGCAATTTTGCAAGTTTGGAAATAACAAAATTAAACCTTAAGTGCGTTGGCAGTCTGTTTAAGTTTGTTTGAGTGTTAACTTTTTACCTGAAGAGAGTGTGCCCTTGTAAAGTTGACTACGCTAATATGTCACTTTGTCGTGGCAAAAGTTAGCTTTGTCCCCCACCCAGCACCAAGCACCCAGCATGAAGGGAGCGGCGGCAGAGGCTCCTTCCAGGCTGCACTTTGGCCATGCACTCAACACTGTTTTAGCCACCGTTGCATGCACATACATGCGTATATACTACTATGTGTATGTATATATGTATGTGCTGTATAAGCTTGTGCGAAACCAAAAACCAAACTTACACACTGCCAGCAATGGGGGACAGACACACACCCATACTCGTATACGCATGCATACACACTTACGAGTACGTGTGGTTGTTTTCTGATGCTCTCAGTATTTGATTCCGTACCTGGAGCTTTACACGTTTCAGCATTAAATTTTCAGTAACACAAATTGTCGCTTACATTGCTCTATGCATGTGTGCGGTATGTGTTCGTGTTTGTGTTTGTGTGTCTCTGTAAGCGAGTTTGTATGTTCGTGTGCGTGTGGCACCCATCTAAAAGCTAGCACACAAAGACAACATATAAATTGAATTGTTGGCAAGCAAAACGACACGAAATGAAATGAAATTTCAAGAAAATGTTGCTGATTTGATGTTCGCGTCGTGTGCCAGCCGCCGAGAAGCGCTTCAAGTTATCGGCCGAACTGGCAAAAACACTTTAAAGTTATTGTGTATATACCCGCGTATATACATATATATACTTACATACCAAAAAAAAAATTCCCCAATTAATGATTGCTACATAATTTTCCGGCGTTCTGAACAATTGAATGCAACTTATTTTCTGAAAACTTATTATTTTCCAACTTACAGATAAGTTCAGGCAAAATTAAATCTTTTTACCATGATAGGCAAGATGTAAAAACTTAATATTCATATATTTTTGAAGGCACTTAATAAGAACAATCCAAATAAGATGACAAAGGGTATACACACACTTCTCTTAACTGTTGCGATTCTCTCTGCCTGTTGCCATTCGTGGAAAGAAGAGCGGAAAGCCTATACTATAAGAACTATATTTCGAAGGTATTGTGTGTATTTAAAAGTTGTTATGAACAAACAAAAGACAAAACTACACCATTGTACTTAAAAAAGTTGTACATATAAGTGGTCAATAATCTATAATATCTTAAAAGCTGTGTTTTTGGTAAAGCCGCACAATTGAAATTTCTACTAAGCATAAGCAAAAACCCACAGCAAAATAGTGACTTATTTATACGAGCCCGTAAATTATGAATATGTATTTGGAATGGCTGAGCTCAAATAGTTTATCCCACCATTTTTTATTACTGTATAAGACTTCGTCCATATTATGCTTTATTTTAAAACTACATAATCTTAGCTTTTTACATAAAATTCTCTGCATTTATTCTAATATTTATGTCAGTAGTACATGCCCAAGCTGCAATAGCGAATGTATTGAATTCTTCTCCATTAGATGCTTCTACTATGGGGCATGCAACGGAATGTAACACATAAAACACAGCGTAGGACATAGAGTATTTCATTGTCGATCTAGATCGACTGTAACAAACTCTGTTGTTTTAATTAAATCAATTTTTTATACAAATTTGGCCTATCTTTTGGGAGTTCATTGCTCAGAATATGTACTTTAATAGCCTTAAGCATTTTGAAGGTTCGCGTAATAAATATTGTAAATTATTTAAACAAACGTCCCCTTTAAAATGCAGGTAACAACTTATTTACTTATTTTGTACATTCTTTTAGTAACAAACTGACTAAACACACACTCACGCTCTTACCACCTTTTGATTATAATTTACGAGTAAATGTTGTTGTAGAAAAATTTGTAAACTTTTACAGCAAACAGAACAGCCACAGTGGCAGCAGCAGGAGCCGCACAACTTCTTCATATTGCAAACACATTTGCTGCCTGCCAAAAAGGTGCAAAGTTAGACACTGTTCCCGTTAGGTGAGTGTGTCTGAGGGATGGGTATGGGTGTGGGTGTGGGTGTGGCTGGGGTGTACGATGTGGTAAAAGTAACTTTTAAAGCAAAAGCTATGCTGCTTGTAGTTGTTCTTTTTTCTTCTTACCTTCATTTCTTTACCTTTTTTAGGGGAAACTTTGTTACATTTTATTAGAATTTAAAATACATACACTTGCCATAAATTTTATGAGTTGGAGCGACAAGCTTAAGTTTCTGTTGCTGTGTTCGGCTGCAGACCCTTTAATGTGGCAAGTACCGCATAATTTATGCTCATTAAACGCAAATGCAATGCTGACCCACATAGGCAATTGACTGCACTTGCACACGGCCTGACAAAGTAGCCAACGAGCCATTTTGTTTTGTGGCTGCCTGCCCGCATGTTCGCCTGCTCGCCCACCTACCAGCCTGCCTGCTTGGCAGTCTAGGAAGCAGGCAAACGGATTCACGCTGGAATAAATGCCTTTTACACTTTCGGTATGCTAACTTTTTCGCACTCAAATTACAGTACCACAACAACAACCACAATGGAAGAAGCAGCAGTGCAACAACAACAACAATAGCAACAGAAACAACAATGGCTAAAACGAACACTGTAACTTTCACACATTTGAACGAAAGGCAAAGCCATAGTTGGGTTTTGTGGCAGGTAGGGTTTTGGGCGCCGCACATTTGAATGCCTCAAATTGTTTGCTGTTTTGTTGTTGGCGCATTGTTTGTGAGAGACGAAGAAAGCTTTTTTTGTCACTCAGGCAACGATGACTGAGACTAGGACTGGTGGTATTGTGGCAGAATGGCACGATGGCAGGAAAAGCAGCACCGACTGCCAACAGCCGACGTCGCCGAATGAATTGCAATGAAATTTTCGAAGCAAACTTTTTTGTGCTATGTGTGCGGCCGTGCTGGTTGCATTTCTGTGAGACTGTAACGATGACAACAACAACAACAGCGGCAACTATTGCTACTGCGCTACTGCTACAACAACAACAGCAACAGAAACGTCAACGAGTTGTGCCCACCCGTTTGTTAGTGTTTGCCCCACTGCCAAGCAATCGTCAGTCACAACTTTTCTCGTGGCTTGGCTGTGCGCCAAAAACGAACCATTTTTTCATACCCTGTCCTCTAAAGGCCATTTAAGGCTATCTTATAAGAATACAAAAATAATAGCACTTAACTTCATATCGAACTAACTTAAATTAAGAACCCTTTTAATTCCATAATAACTTTTTTTAGGAACGTGATGGTTGAGAAATAATTAAGCAGTGTATCGCTCGCCCGACTGTTGTTATACCCCCTGCAATCGGCGACTTGAACTATTTAGGTATACCTAAATATATATACATACGTACATATATGATCAGTATTACAAGACGAATCCATAAAGTAAGAGTCCCTACAAATGGTGTCGTACTTTTAAAGCTATCGGGCTTTAACCTTGCCTCGAGGCTTCTATTAGAACTATTAACAGATTTTGAACAACCGAAAAATAATTATATGTGTGAAAACTTTTAGAATGAACCAAAAGGAAATTTAATATACAATTTTATGTAAATAATATTGCAATTGACTTACGGCTGAAGAGTTAGCTGTGATGTTTACAGAAATTCCGTTTAACATTGATAATTTTATGTCAACACTGTTAATTCGCTTTAACAGTGCATTAGCACTGTTAAGACTCCGCTGTTAACTTTCGCAATAGCACGTGCCACAATTTACAAACAATTGGGAATAAACACATAAAATAGCTTTAGCCACCATATATAACGTATTCACTGTAATTCATGCATAATGCAAGTGGTTTTGTTGCTTTTCAATTAATTGGCAATTGGTTATTATATGGTAATCCGACCATCGCGCTTATTATGCAACCTTCCAGACATACATACATACATATGTACGTTTTGTCAAATCACCATCACCAAAAATCAATATTCCTTACACTTTGCTAATGTATTAACACATTATTTTTACCAGATACACATTTTATATTGATACAATATAACAAATTTTCTCCCACGGAAAAAATAGACATGTGCTCTCTTTGGCACCGATCCCGACACTGTTAAGTAACAAATACCAGCATTCACTGTTAACGCTCTCTCTCCCATTCTTTCATTCTACGATTAACATGTAACTGTTCACTGTTAAGTTCACCAGTTTGTGTTGTTGTTGGTTTATTACGAATTTTAAAAATAAAACGAGCGCTTGCATTTAAACAATGTTGTATGCCGCCTTCTACTGATATGATGCGGAATATTTTCACGATAGTTAATGGTGCCTCAGTAACATTTTATAGAAAAAGTCGCATTGCCGCATTTGCAATCAATTTTGCAATACAATAATAGAAATGGAAATAATGGAAAAGCGGAACAGACCAGTTTTGTATAAATGTAACATAAAATATACATGTATGTATATGTATTAAAGTATGTACACACATATGCTTGTTTCTAATGCCCTCTTCAACGAAATTTTAAAAACACATGCTTATTCACCACGGAACGCATAATCCAACACAATCACCACACCGTCGCTGTAGACAAATGAGTATACCATATCTACTCAGGGATGGGAAATCTTGTTGATTTTATATATTGATTTTAGTGCATTTTCGATTAAATGAGAATTGCGAATTCTTTAAGCTGTAACGATTAAAAATTGCAATTCTTACAATTATTATTAAATAAATGGAAATAGATACATAAAATACTCCAATAAAAAGTTAGACTTAGAGATTACAGTCTAACAGGCTTGTGGAATCTGAGATTTTTTTGTATTAAAAACATTAAGTGCTTATAGTGTACTTCATAGTCGGATATGCTCTTTTTGGGCGATCGGATTTTTTGTTTTTAGTCTTTTGTCCGGATGTTTGGTGTTAGAAACCGGGCAACCCAGCGACGGCTGTTGTTCTGGTACTGGTATGCCTACTCCATTTCATGCATTTCAAAGCCATATGCTGTTTGTCTGTCTGCCGGCGATGGGATCTTGGCGCATGATGGCTGACAATGGGAATATGCACGGCAGGAGTGACTGTAATGAATTTTAGACAGGATGTGTGTTTACTTTCCTCTTTCCTGCTAATTTCTTAGCCCACCCCTCGGTCCGCTCGAACTGGGCAAGCGCAAGTGATTCTTTTTTATTTCCAATTGCCACATACAAGTATGTATGCTTTTTATTGTTTGTTTATTTTGTACTCTCTTGCCATTTTTCTGTTCGTTTTTCATTGCATCGCTTTCATTTGCCGTTGCCTCTGCTGCTACTGTTCCGTAAGTTATTAACATGACTTTATTAACACTCAATTTGTGGTCGGTCGTTTGGGGTGCCGCACTTGCATTTTATTTGCACACAAAGCACAGCGAAGCGTAAAAACAGCAACATGGCCAAGCACACATGCGAGTACACACACATTCACGATGCTGCAACAAAAACAGCGCAACAATTTAAATACACAATAACCAAAAAAGAATTTTGTGCAAAATGTTAAAAATTATAGACGCGTTGGCATTTGTTTAAACAACCCCATATACCACAAAACGTTGGCCAACACCGTCAGACCTCAGACAGCTGTGGGCGGCTGCTCTTTCTGCAACATTTTCCAGTACACACATACATACTATGTTGTTGTTGTTGTTGCCGACTGCAGTTGTTGCTGCCGGTGTTGGTGGTACTGAGACCTGGATGCCATGTGGCAACCATTTTTGTTGCTCAGCTTGCAGTTTTAACGGCCGTTGGCTTGTGGTTGACAGAGCTGCATTGGTAGACATTTAACCCAACTTCCAAAGCCATGGCCAAGTGTGTGTTAGCCAGTGGCTATGGAGGATAATATTTAAGTGCTATTTAAATGCAGCTTTAGCTGAAACTATAAAGGCAGTATCTGAATAGATTACAAATCAATTAATAATCCACAATCTCCACAATCGTGATCAGTTTAGTTTGCAAAAAAAGCAATTGGTTAATCGAATTAATTTATTAAAAACATGTTTTCACGCCTAATATATTTATAAATAGAACCACAAATCCTCAAACCAGGTTCAACATACGCTCAGGAGAAAAATTCGATTCAAATGTTTAGAAAAACTCGTAAATAATACGAAAATGTTTGTCAACAACATAAAATTCCGCAGACAGGATATGTAGTATCATATCGTATAAGTAATATTTGTTGCTATCGGAGAATAATTAAATTGAAATACACTAAACTCTTATTAAAATATTTGAAAGCCACAAACACCTGCCACAAATCTAAGCCAACTCCTCACTGTAGATACTTATTCATACTTTTTGGTTTTTTTAAAGCCTTAGAAGCCATTGCTATCATAACGACTTCTATTAGATTCAACATTTTATCTTTAAGCTGGCATTATATAAATAGATTAAATAAATAAATTTAAGTACTTACAAAACTCCTAGCCTGATTTCCGGAAATACAACTTTTTGGGCCAGCTCTGGAAGTGTGTTTTTTATACCTTGGTGCAGGGTATTTAAGAGTTGAGCCTGCTCGGCTTTAGCATTCCTTTCTTGTATTTCAGCTTAAGAGCATCAAAGCATGCACAAATACAGCAGTACATTATAAAAATTAACAATACATTTTCAATTTAAGACTTGAAAAGTTCAATACAAATAATATAAGTGCCACTTTTTATATGAATAAGTTTGAAAACAGAAAGATAATTTAATGATTGTCACATACCTATACATACATAAGTACATACACGTATACCCGTCGTCGTGTACACCTCATGCCACACAGCTCGGAAATTTCACATTAATTAAACAGGAAAACTGCAGCTTGCAAATAGCCGAGCTGTCAAACGCTCGAGTGCAGCCCATCGTGGCAAGCCCTTGGCCCATCCATTTCACAATTTTGAGTGCCTAAAAGGCATCAAAGCAGTACAAAAACTAATTGCAACTACACAAACATAACTGCAACAGTAAAACCAACAGCAACAGTAGCAACAGAAACAGCAACAGCTACATCTACAGGAGCAACAATTATGCAGAAAATTGAGGCCAAAAAACTTTATTAATTGCAAAAATGCCCTCGCCTGTTGTGGAAATAGTTGAAATTGAGACTAAAGTGCCACTAGCTGGGGCACGCCCTGAACAGGAGGCGGAGGAGGAGGGGGAGGCCGCAAAAATTGTGCTTGTAACAAAGGCGCTGAAGATCGAGGTGGAAAAGTTGACAACTTCATTTGCAAGACGGCCACAGTGGGCGTCATCGTCCCTCCCCTGCCATCTCGTCCATCACACTTTGCATTGTTCAGGCGCTCGCACCTACTTAACTTTTAATTAAAGCAAACAAAAACCAAGACACAAGAGGCGGTGAGCCCGAGTGAGGCGGGACTGGACGGGGCGGGACGGGGCGCGACAAGGCAAAACGGCAGAAATATCAAATGACGACAAATAAAAAGCCAGAAAAGCGTAAAACGAAACGTGAAAATAAAATTTTGCGCTGTAACAAAAGCTGTCGAAATTAAATGGGCCGCCAAAGCAGAGCGGGAAAAATGAAAAAGAGATGGAAGTGGAAATGGAAATGGAAACGAAGGGCGTGAGTGCGGGAGCACGCAAGTAAGGCGACGACCATATCATTGTCTTTTGAGCTTGTGCCTTTGATGTTTGCTGAATTTGCATATCATGATACGCAGCTAAGTCGCACACACACAAACACACACATACACATACACACACATATTCACAGACGCCCACACTTTGTCTGCTGCTTACAAATTTCGCTAAAATTTAAATGCAGGCTACGCCATAAAACTGGCTGGAGCAGCCCTTTGACTCTTACTTGGCTACCCCCAACACTGTCTGTCTGATAAGCATTTCCATTTAAAGCGATAGTAAAACAATGGCTAGTGCTCTGCCAAAAACTGTAAATTGAGCTTTGTCTACTCACGGGTTTCTCTAAGCCAGTCTGTCTCACTATATGTACGCGTAAGCACAATTACTTAGAGGTACCTAGTCTGAGAACTCAAGCCAATGCAGAGCAATTATATGGATATACCATTATCAAAGAAAAGTTGCACATAATTCAGTATTTTTCCATCAATATTTAACGCATCGTATTTAATTAATGCAAATGATTTAAATGCCGTTTAAGTGTCGCATAAATTGTGCTTTTGTTTCACCTTTAATTGTGTCTGCCTAGTAGCATGCACAATTAAACTTTATAGTATAAATAATTCAATTTTTTAATTGGGAAAAAGCTGGATTATAGATAATGATTGCAAATCATTAAAAAACGATAAACTAATTTCCATCGGCGATTAAAAATTAAAATACTTCAATCGTTTTGAGATTTATAAAAATATAATAGTATAAACATTTATCCGGGTCACAGGAATGGTCTGTAAATTCCTGCCACAGCAAATCGACTAAAAATTTCAATTATTTTGGTTGTGCGGTATGTTTCAGTAATTGTGAAGTGCACAGCTCTAGTTTGTATAACCTGTACCCAAAGGGTAAAAGGCTATATTAGTTTTGTGCGAATGTATGTAACACAGAGAAGGAGGCGTGACAGACCCCACAGAGTATATATGTATATTCTTGATCAGGGTGACAAGCCGAGTCGATATAGCCATGTTCGTCCGTCCGGCGGCATGAGCGCAAGGTTATCAGAAGGTACAAGAGCTAGAATCACCAAACTTGGTATCCAGGTTCCCATAAGCCATAGGCAGGTCAAGTTTATTTTTATACCCTGTACCCGTAGGGTAAAAAGGGTATATTAGGTTTGTGCAAAGTATGTAACATACAGAAGGAAGCATCTCCGACCACATAAAGTATATATATTCTTGATCAGCATGACGAGAGAACTCGATCTAGACATGTCCGTCCGTCTGTCCGTCTGTCCGTCCGTCTGTCCGTCCGTCTGGATGAACGCGAGGATCTCAGAAACTATAAAAGCTAGAATAAAACCAAAGTTGGCATCCAGATTCTCCTAGGTCCGAGAAAGGACGAGTTTATTTTATGTTTTGGAATTTCCGATTTCGAGAAATTTATTAAAATCTGCATTAATGTATTCGCGGCCATTATCGCTTCGCAAACATTTTATTTTATACCCCTTTTGATTTTCCGCTTTTAACATAAAGTCTTTAAACGCGTTCAACGCTTCCGATTTCTTTCGTAGAAAATATGTCCATATATACCGCGTATGATCGTCTACAAAGTTTATTACATATCTCGAGACCGATACCGATGCAGTACGCATTGGACCACATATATCCGTATGTACAAGTTCAATTTTATTTGATGTATAAATATCGTCATAACTTTCGAATGGCTTTCTTATAATTTTACATGTCGCACATACAATACACTTGTAGGACTGTTTTAAGCAACATTGGCAAGTCTATTCTGCTGCCTAAACAAGATACGAATATTTTAATTATATTATTCGAATTGCAACGAATTTCTTACAAACGCAAAAAGCCCTTCTTTTAACCTCATTTATGAATAATTTATAGTCAAAAAAAGTTATGGTCATTGGATATGCCCTACAAGGAATCTGACCATAAACTTGAATTACGCATACGACACATTGGCTGCCCATAAAAATTATTTTATTAAAATGTTACTATTGTGGAAGATCCGCACGCACTTATTCACACAACAACGTTTTAAAATGCAATGCAAATGATGAAAATCGTTTACAAAATGGCCGCTCTAACACAAAGAAGCGGTCGCGGCAGGTGCTACAGTATAGTACGTGGGAGGTCCGTGCCTGCCTGTGTGCGTATTACGTGTTATGCCGCAAAAATTTGTTATTTGCTTGTGACACACTTCCACAGAGACACACATACACAGGCGCCATGCACGCATACACTCACACCGATAATGCTAAGAGCGTGGGTGAGAGACAGGCTACAGTCATGCTGCATGGAAATTAAATGGCGTGCCATTTCCGTGTCGTGACTGTCATTTCCGTTTCCTGTATTTGTACAAATCACAAAATAAGCAAAATACTCATATCCAGCATGCCAGGCACGCAAGTCGCAACTGATGACGATCCAACGCAGGTTATATATCCACATACACGAATATAGATATGTAGGTGTATGTATGTAATGTATACTATACATGTACCCGAAAGCGTTTTTTATGAGCTGCAAAAAGTTACAAAAATACCAGCGCACATAAACTTTAAATGTCTTTATGAAGCCAACAACAATAACAACGGGCAGTACAATGCGCCATATGGATGGAGATGCGCTGCGACACATAAACTTAAAATGAAATCAAATAAACAAACGTGCAGTCAAATAAAAATGAGCCAGCCAGCCGACGGCGTTCGCTTTGCATAACAGGATATTAACGAAATGTCAACATGTTTGACAAAGTGAAAATTACGAAAACACTGGAGAGGGCAGAGAGGGCAGAGAGGGCAGAGAGTGCAGAGGAGACGAAGAAGACGGTCCGGGGCTAAGTATGTGGAGTGATGCATAAGGAGGAGGGCACGCGACAAGCCAGCAGACGTATAAAAAATACGAACCGCTTAATTAAATTGTTTGCGGGTATTAAAATGACAAAATAAAAAAAAGGCGAAAGGCAGCGAAACGAAAACGAATGCAGAAGGCGAAATGAAAGGCAAATGAAAGTTCAAGCTGGCTGCTGGCTCTTAACTGTTTTCTGTTTGCCACATCGCCATCGCAGTTAGACGCGCGAGAAGCCAGCTGAAGGGTCTTGGGGAAGGTGATGGAATGGGAGTGGATGTTTGCGTTACCCATTGTCGTTGCGGATTAGCTCATGACTCTCAAGTGAATTGTTGGCGTGTCAAAGCATGACAAAAGGATTAAGCAAAAGGATCATGTACTTGCTTTCTGCCAGCATTTAAATAAAAAAGCAGCATATGGCATGAGCGCATTGATTAGTTAAATGTACAAAAACATCACTGTGTGAAAATGCATTTAAATATTCGGCACTTGCTTTTGGCATTTGTTGCATTTGCCTTCAGACCTTAATGTAATTATTAATTTATTATTTGGCTTTTGTAACGAATTTAAACAAATTTAAATATATATATTAAATATTTATATATATTAATATTTTTAAGTATGGTTTACCTTATCGGAAAATAATTTAAAGATAAAATAATTAGCATTATCAAATACTATTGCAAATGTTACACAAGTAAATACAAACACACTTTCTGTGTGTTACATACATGCGCACATAGCTCCTATTCCCTTTCACCCTTTTGCCTCATACCAAATTTATAATTAATCTTTATTAATTTTATTTTTGATTGAATTGACCAGCGCTCATATGCGCAATATTGGCAATTTCTCTCAAACGGCACATATAATATGTATGAAATATATGATGCGTTTATTATTAAACTCTTTTGAAAGTAAATGTAATTAACGATAAAGAGGGAAATATTAAAGTAATTAGAGCCTTGTGCATTGCGTTTTCAACCATTCAATTCAGAAAGTGTTATTGATGTTTTATTTAAAGCTTCTTTAATTATTTACTACTTTACAATATATTTAATGGCTTCAGTTTGTTTGATACTCCAATTTCTTAAGCCCATACCTACATTATGTCATTTCTATTTAATGGAAATACTCTTTACTTTAATTATGATACGAAAACAAATTACATTAAGTGTCAAAACAATTGAGCTGCTTAAGCGTAAGACATATTAGTTTATCAAATATGTTGATTGATGGATTTTATTTATTAATTATTAATACAAAGTACAAGCTCGAAGGCCTGACTTTTCACTTTTGCTGTCACTGTTTAATTAAATTAATAATCATCGCAAATAAACAACACGAATAATGTATAGAGAAATATTTTTGTATCACAATTAAATAGAAATGGTTGTCTCCCAATTGAATTTCTTTTTCTTAAATTTGTATTCTTCCTAAAGTAATAATAACAATTTAAATCCGTCTTCGTATTGGGTATCTAAATTTTTATTAGAAAGATAGGAGCGATTTGGACTACATAGCTTACTTACAAACTACACACCAAAAAACATGTACATTTTCAATCAATTATTGAATTGTTTTAGAACACGCTTCTGAAATATTTTTATAAATTATGGGAAAGAATTACCCATTATAACACCCTTTTACACACTTAACAGACGTTCATGCCCTTCGCTGTCACAAATCGAACGCTGAAAAACAGAAAAAGAAAACAACGCGTTGTAAAAATAATATGAAGCAGCACTTAAGGCTTTTACGACATTTCTCTCGGATGCAGCTGACACTTTAACGAAATTTGCTTTAAATTCATATTAATAAAGTTTATGTAAGCGATAAACTGCATTATTGCCCAACGGTGTAAAAATGTGGAGTGGAGCATGAACGCTTTTTAAAGTGATGGCCCGTGATTGTAAAAACAAATTTGTATATGTGTATACTGTAGTATATATATACAAGTATAGTGTGTGTGTGTATTTTGTATGCCAAGCATTATGCAATTAATTGCATTGACAGCATTATGGAACGATAGCGCACAATTCAAAGTGACAGCTCAAACACAGAGGCCGAACGATGCCATTGTCTGGCCAAATTCACGCGCTATGGCCGCAAGTTGTGTGTTGTGTTGTTTTTCCATTTGTTGTTGTTGTTGTTGTTGTTGTTATGTAGCGTGGCCAGGAATTGCAATTTAGTAGCCACAATGCTGGTAAAGTGCACGTTGCTTGGGCAATTAACTAGCCATCCAAAAAGTTTGCGCAGGTAACACGCGGCGTATGCGCAATCTGTTAAAGCGCAAATATTTTATGAGCCATGCTGCATGGCCAGGACTGGAAATACATGGCAGGACCGTTCGTTCGATTTGCATAGCTGCAAGAATTTAGTGCCGTGTCTGACAAGCCAAAGCCAAGGTTTTTTATGTGGCGCCCCACTTTGTCGCCCATTGTCCCAGGCATTTGTAATTGCCACATAATTCCTCAACCGCAATACGAGTGCCATTGGCTAGCGATTGCCGCATGCAGCAAAGCTTGTCATGGCACATAGCTTGAGCTTTGTCTTTGATTGAATTAAATTGCCCCGGCCATGATGTGGACCAGTCCGTTGCTATTGCGGTTGGGGTCCGGGTCCGAGTCCGAGTCCGGGTTCGCGTCTGGGGCCGTTCATAGCCATATTGTCTGGTTCCAACATGTTCATGTCGACCAATGTACGCATTCATTCATTTCCGTGAGCTGACAGTTGCCATTGCAACGAACGTGCGAGGATTTGAAGGTTTCCCATTTGGCAGCAGCAACACCAACCATGACAACAACAACAACAACGAGCGCTATTACAATAACAACAGCATACAGTAAGCTAAAGTTATTGGCTGTAATTTGAGACAACGTTGAGACGACGATTTATGCTTCGACCAAGACATGACATGCGCCTTAAACTGATTGCCTTAACTGCGAGCGGTGTCAACAAAATGGACAAGATAATATTTGCAATTGATAATTTCGCCAAACGAAAATATTGAGTAACCCCAGTAATAGATCCTTAAAATTGGCAGCCAATAGCAGCTATATAACAAAAATGAATATTATATTTTAATAAATGGCAAAACATTCCTCAATTATTCGCACATCGCTAATCTTCAAGACTGTAAATCGTTACTGGCTGACTCGGACGGAATGTTTATTCATTTAGATAAGTATTAACTTAAATATATTTAATGTATAGTGCACACAATATCCGTCTGTGTAGGTAGACATAAAATCTGCCCTCCCGTTTCAATTAATGTTTCTGATCCTTATTCTCTAGATTCTCATTAATAGACTAAGCTTTCTCTTGCCAAGGTATACCATGCTCTGTTCTACAGCAAAACGCCAAAACGGCAAAACATTCCTCAATTATTCGCGCATCGCTAAACTTCAAGACTAAATCTTCAGTGGCTGACTTTGATGGAATGTTTATGCATTTAGTTGTTAACTTAAAGGGTTTCATATATATTTAATGAATATGCTATTCTCCTGTGAAAAATCGGGTTCGTGCTTGGAAATATAAAAGATAAATACACCTAGCCCTCGCTTAACGCGGGGGCTACGTTCCTTGAAAACGTCGTGTTAAGCGAAATTGCGTTAAACGAGCCATATATTTCCATACAAAATGAGGGGTTAGGTAGGTAGGTCGGAGCGGCAGCCAGGGTATGCACCCCGACTCACTTAGGCCTTGTAGATTGGCCCGTTGTGATACCGCATGGACAAGTCCACTTCCCAAAATACCCGTGTTTGGCTGCATGTCTGCGCGAGTATTACGTCCATCCAGCTGCCTGGATGAACTTGAAGATGTCTATCGGCTTCTTGTTTGCTAGTGCCGATAGATTTGGTAGGAGACTGTCTCCTAAGAATCGATGTCTTGTTCTTGACAAGGCCGGGCAGTCGCAGAAGAGGTGTGTTACCGTTTCCTCCTCTTCCACGTCTCTGCAGCTTCTGCAGAAATCGTTATGGTGGAGCCCTAGTCTGGCGGCATGGGTGCCCACCAGCCAGTGCCCTGTGATGGCTCTGATTACGACTGAGCATTGGCTTCTGCTCAGTTTGCAGAGTTCAGAAGATCGTCTCTTGTTGAGGATTGGCCATGTTTGGCGTGTGATTTTACAGGAGTCTGTGTCGGTGGTCCACATTTGATTGGCGACCAAGTCAAAGTGGTTTCGGACTGACAGTTTACAGCTGGCCATCGGTGTACCGACGCTCTCCTTGTCTGGGAGGAGGGAGGCGGTAGTACCGTGTCTTGCCAGCTCATCGGCTATGCAGTTTCCCTCGATATCCCTATGGCCTGGGACCCAAATGAGGTATATAGAGAGCTGTGTTGCCATCTCGTGAAGAGATTTGCGACAGTTCTGTACTGACGTCGAGTTCGACGTGATGGCGTTAAGGGATTTTATAGCCGCTTGGCTATCCGAGTAAATGCAGATTTCTCTGGTATGTGTGGCTGGGCTTGGCAGTATAAGAAGAGCTTCTTGAATGGCTATTACTTCCGCCTGGAACACACTGCAGTGATCCGGTAGCCTGAAGGCTTTTCTGATTCCGAGTTCTTCGCAGAAGACACCCCCGCCTACGCGGTTGTCCAGCTTAGAACCGTCTGTATATATTTTGATGGAATTGGTTGGGCCTGGCGGGCCGAAGTTCCAATCTTCCCTAGAGGGAATGATGGTGTGGAAAGGAGTATGTGGATACTCTTCTGCGATGCAGTGGTCAGTGACTGATGGGATGTTGTCATTTCCCCTCAGAATTTTGGCATGACCAAAGCATTCCTCTGACCACTGGTTTGTTTCTCTCATGCGAAGAGCCGCCAGCGTGGCGTTCATTTTTCCCATGAGATGTATTGGGAGTATTCCCAGAATTGCATCAAGTGCATCATTTGGAGTAGTGCGTAAAGCGCCCGAGATCGTTAGTTCAGCCTGTCGCTGAACTTTGTTAAGTCTCTGAAGAGATGAGTTTTTCGAAAGGGATGGCCACCATATGGAGACACCATATAAAAGTATGGGTCTGATTATTGCAGTATATAGCCAGTGGACCACATGGGGGGCCATGCCCCATTTCAGTCCAATGGATTTTCTGCAGGTATAGAGTGCGATTGTGGCTTTCCGCACTCTGTCTTCAATGTTCAAGTTCCAGTCCAGCTTCCTATCTAGTATCTAGCCTAGATATTTGGCTGAGCTGTTGAAAGCTAATGGTACCCCATTTAGTAATGGGGGACGAAGAGATGGGATTTTGTATTTCCTCGTGAATAGTACCAGCTCAGTTTTGCTGGGGTTTACACTTAGGCCACTTGACGTTGCCCAAGTTGAAAGTGTGCTTAATGCGTCAGTCATGCGTTCGCACAAGGTTTGGGGAAATTTACCCGAGAAGGAAATGGTCACGTCATCTGCGTAGGCTATCGCGCGGCATCCCCCTATCCCTTCTAAGGATCGTAGGAGTGAGTTAACTGCCACGTTCCATAAGAAGGGTGAGAGCACCCCACCCTGAGGCGTTCCGCCACTCACATATCTAGATACCGTGGACATCCCCAGTGTAGACTTAATGGACCGCCTAGTAAGGAGCTGTCTTATCAGTTCCACAATGGAGTTGTCCATCCCTAGATCGGTGAGTGAGCCTGTGATGGCGCTTGGAGACACATTGTTGAAAGCACCCTCTATGTCTAGGAAGGCGATTAGAGTATAATGTTTGATTTTTAGAGCTTTTTCGACGCCCGAAGTGACAGCATGGAGTGCCGTTTCTGTAGATCTGCCTTTGCAGTATGCGTGTTGAGAGCTTGAAAGCTCTGAGAGGGGGATCCTACTTCTCAAATAGAGACCCATTAATCTCTCGAAAGTCTTTAATAGAAAAGATGAAAGACTTATCGGCCTAAAATCTTTCGGGGTAGTGTGCGAGGCTTTACCTGCTTTGGGTATGAAGACCACTCTTGATCTCAACCAAGCTTCTGGAATATTCCTTGTCAGGAAGATCTTGTGAAAAATATCTGCCAGCCATCTGATGGCAGTATTTCCTGCGTGAATAAGCTGCGCCGGAATGATATTATCCGGCCCTGCAGACTTATAGGGCTTGAAGCTTTTTATTGCCCATCTGATATTATTTTCAGATAGAAGATAGGGTGGCGTTTGAGATGGACCAGCGCTTGCTGAACGGCCGGTTGGTTTGATGCTTGTAGAGCTGGGAAAATGGGTGCCTAGAAGCAGCTCTAAAGACTCTTGACTCGAGGTCGTCCAAGTCTTATCTGGCTTCTGAAGGTACCCTAGCGTTGAGGGAGTTTTAGAGAGGACCTTCCTTAACCTTGCGGCATCGGAGGTGTTCTCAATATCTGAGCAGAAGTTCTGCCATGAAGATCGTTTGGCCTGTCTGAGTATTTTCTTGTACTCTGACAGGCTTTGTTTGTATGCATACCAGTGTTGGTCTCCCCCTTGGGATCTGGCTGCATTGAAGAGTTTCCTAGCCTTTTTTCTTGCCTCACTGACCTGTGGAGTCCACCAGGGAGGCTTGAGTTTGCCTCTTGGTTTCCCAGTGGGGCATGATTTCTGCAGCGCGGTGTTGCACGCTGTGGTGAATTGTTTTATTAGCGACGAGGTGAATTCGACTGTGTCTGGGCCCTCGGGAGGGTAGTATGGAAGTAAGTTACTTAAGTGATTAGAGTACAAAGACCAATTTGTGCGTCTAGGATTTCTAATCGCGATTGGTCTTTCATTCTTTAGAGATACTTCGAATTGGATGTATCTGTGATCTGAGAAGGAGTGTTCTAATAGAACTCTCCATTTGGAGATACGATTGTAAAGTGCGTCTGACGCCAAAGTAAGGTCAAGAACCTGGCTACGGTTCCTTACCACGAAAGTTGGATCTGATCCAGCATTACATAAAAGTATGTTAGTAGACAGGATGTAGTTAAAAATGGACTCACCCCGTACATTGGTATCAGTGCTACCCCACTGAGTGTGATGAGCGTTGGCATCGCATCCTATGAGCAGATCAATGTTGTTCTGCCTGCTGTCCTCTATTATTTGTCTTGTCAACAGAGGTGGAGGGTTAGCTTCCTCGTAAGCCATATAGGCTGAGCATATTCTTAGAGGCTTTGGCTTAGCCTCAATGCATGCGGCTGTGTTATCTTCATTACTGAAATTGGATAGCAGAAAAATGTTTATGTTTTTCTTGATTAAAATGCAGGTTCTGGTCTTGCCTGAGCTCTTCGCTGTGATCAGCTTATACTCCTTCGTCCCCAGTCCAGAAACCTTGTCCCTACGGACCCAAGGTTCCTGAATGAGGACTACGTCGATGTCGTCTTTGCTCAGACGATGTATTAGGGCAGCTGTTGCTGCTTTGCAGTGGTGGAGGTTAATCTGTAGAAACCTCAAGGGCATCTACCTCCATCTCCACCACTGTCCTATCGGCCTCGTCGTCGTCTAGGATGAAGTCCTCATCCTCGTGGCCTAAAGTCGCGAACCCTTTCGCCAGTTCGGAGGTTTCGGAGGAATATCCTTCAAGGATATCCTCATCATCCGACGCGACCTCTGTTTCAGGACTGCCTGGAACGACTGGTTCTGCGTCTGCTGGTTCCGCGTTTTGTGTGGTGGGCTTACCACTCGCTGTGTCACCTCGGTAGACACGTATGGCTACCGATTTGTAGCCATACCTGGCCAGATTTCCACATCTTGCCAGCTCGTCCACCGATTCCTTGTTTATAACGAGTACGATCTGGTGCGTGGTCCCTTCCGCCTCCTCTACCTTGACCACGCTCCAGTCGTCCGTTTTCATGCTCGGGTTGCAGATCTGAAACACCTTCAGGATCTCTTCTGGCTTCTCTGGTTTCGCCGATACCCTGACCCTGGCACGTGGTCTGCTGGGTATGTCGCACCAGTCCACCGCAACCAATTTTGCACCTGGATACACTTCTCCGAGTGCTGCAATGGATTTCTTGTAGGCCTCGGCTGACCGCTTGTCATGACAAGCGATGGCCTTGACCCTGCCTTGATGCCATCCTGCATCGTCGCATATAGGTGGTGGTCCTCCACTCGTTGCCAGGTCCGTCAGAAACCGACCTTGCAGCTCGTTTTCGACTCCTGCCCATCGGTGTCTCGGGATAAGACCATCTTTGCTGCCCTTGTCAAGGACACCAATGAGGATCTTATCCTTCGCCACTTCTGCGAAGGTTCGATGCAGAGGCTGCGGAGGTCGTGTTCTTTTCGCTGGTTGTGGCGGCGTATCTTCTGCCGACCTCTGCCTTTTCGGGGCATTTTTGTTTCTTCTTACCGGAGCTGGCTTGAAATCCGGTAGGATTTTCTTCGCCCATTCCACCATCCTTTGACCGTCTGGTGACATCTCGGGGGCGGAGTGGTTTTTTTGCAGAATGACTGCTGCGCGTCTCTTGTCTTGAAACGACGTTTTTGTTTTGGGTGGTAGCATTGCCGAAGTTTCTGGCTCTGCAGAGTTACCAGCCTCCTCCAATTCTACTGCTGGCTTGGCAGCTTGGCTTAGCTGCTTCGCCTTCGAAGTGGAGGGGGTCTGATGCTCCCCAGATTCTGAGACAACCGATTGGCTTGTCGGATTGTCTCCACCTGTACTGGCAGCAATGGAATGGGAGCTGCTAGGAGTTCCCATTCTGGCGACAGTCAAATCTATGACCATCTGGTTAGAGGGATTTGAGGTCCCGTCCGGCTTATGGCGAGTTCCGGTCTCATTGTTTTGTTTTGTTAATTTGTTTTGTTTTTTGGTGCTTGGTTTCATTATTGGTCCCACGAGTAGTCGGGAAGGGTTGGGTCACCCGTGGCATAGCCCGAGTACCACGGGAAGCCTGATTTAAACTGGAGGTCGGCAGGTATCCAGAGTTCGCATAGTAGAGACTGAGCACCCCCTCAGCCACGCATCCATCGGCCTAAGCTGTTCCGCTTTGGATTGGGGAAAATTTTATAGAGTTTTCAGCTCTCGCCCGACCACCATTAGTCAGCACCACAAGGCAGAGACATGACCGTGCCAAGGGCCTGCTTCCAGCCGCCCTCGCGAGGAGAGTATGGTCGCACTTCCCATGGTGTATCACAATTACGGCGCGTACCACCTGGCTTGGTGGTTACACGTGATCCCCTTGTGATACCCATTGGCTGACGGCCAAATGAGGGGTTACGTTCCTAGACTTCGAAGAATGCATACAAAAATTTTTTATTGTTTAAATTTATAATTTATATTGTTTAAATTTATAATTTTTAAAAACATAAAAAGGTTTATTCAAATGGTAAAAGTTTTCAAATGTAAAAAGAGAAATAAAATAAAATCAAAATTCATTTAGTGGCATAAAGATCCAAGTCTCCAATTTCATATGTTTTATTAGTTTTAATGAATATAATTATGAATTTGTAATTAGTTGAATAACAGCGTCGTTTCGTCTTTCGTCTTTTATATGCAACCGTCTGGTTTCACATCTTCTTTTCGACTGCTCGTCTCATCGTTGGACTTCATCTATTCTTCTTGCATTCACCATATGCATGGTGGGCTGTTGGCACTACGTTGCCAGACCCATATATTCCATGAGCTAGGAAGAATAAAGAATTGTTGTGAAAATAATATATACTTGTATATAAATACTATCTTCAGCATAGATGAACATACTTTTTAGTAGACTTTTCGGTATATACTCGCATACAAATTAAATCAAAAGGAAGTATAGTAAGGTCGAGTAGAGTATATAGTAAGGAAGAATAAAGATTTATTGTTAGAAGAATACACTTACATACAAGTATATCTTGAGCGTTGATGAACATTCTTTTTTAGCAGGCTTCTATATATAAAAACTTCTCTGCAAACTTGTTTCTTCACTATTGTGCTCAATTAATATAGCTAATCCTTATATATGTCGCCTCACCATTTCACTGGCAACAAGCTATTATAATAATTTGTCCAGGAAAAATTAAAACCACAAAGGGCACAAAATTTGCACAAAAAGATGGCCGGCGCATAAAAAACAATGTAAATAAAGAAATATCTACCGGGCTGCATAAAAATTGTTAAATGCCAAACGCCAACCAGTGAAAAACCGAGTGGAGCGGCAATTTGGTGCAGATATTGTTTAATTTATTGCATTTTACAGCGTCCGTTGCGTATTTGGCCTTTTTTGCGCCACAATGTGCGCAATGGTTTTTGAGATCCTGTTGTTTCTGCTGTTGTTGTTATTTTCATTTCTGCCGCGTCTGTTGTTGTTATTCTTGTTGTTGTTGCTGCTGCGACTGTTGTCATCAATGGCCGACAATAAAACTAAAGGAGCAGTGTGATGCGCTGTGTGTGTATGTGTGTGTGTGTGTTTGCTCGCCCGGTTGGCCTGGCAGTTTAAGCCTTTTGACAAAAGCATTTTATGCTGTGGGGCGTTCCGATGCTGGCTTCGAACGCCGCATGCTTGAATTTTTATGAAACTGACAATACGACATCGATCATTGGGACTTCACAGCACGCGGCTGTGCGCCCTTCTACGCCCCCTCCCACCACTGCTGCCTGCTCTTCCGCCTCCTTGAATGCCTCGTCGAACGCTTGCAACGCTGTCAACATCCACCGCAGCATGCAGGGCATTTGTTATTGTTTTTTCGGTCACTTGCTTGCGCAGCTGCAGCTCCTATAAACGCACACATCTACGAGTGCATACGTATAGAAACCGTGTATGTATGTATAGACACCTATACACACATACATACAGCCAGTAATTATTCGCACTCGCCTGCCATGGCCAGCCGCAGTTGTCTGTCGTTTTGTGGGTGGCGCCACTGCATTTAATGTCCACCGATATATAAAATGCAAGACAAAAGCAAATTAATTTCCTCTCGCTGTCAGTAAATATACTATACTTTAAACCATGGACTGATGCATTCTCCGTTAGTGAGCAGTGAGTCTTGAAACTGAGAAGAATTATTTAGAAACAAAAACATCACAGCACGCTTATCGTCCAGCAATCTTGGGAAATGTACTGTAATTAGCCGCTGCAAGTTTTTATATAATTAGAGAATAAAAATCGTAAACTATTAAATGTTTTTATTAAGTTGGCCACAATTTAGCTGCTGACTATTTACAAGTAGGCTTTACTATATACTATATATACATATACTGTATACTACAAGTATATTAAAAAATAAAAATAATAATAAAATAATGATACTAAAAAAAATAACAAATATAATATTGAGATAGCAAGCTTTAGCTTCTTGGCAATCGGTTACAAGTCAGTCAAGACATGAGAAGCAATCATGGGAGATCTGACAGCTGTGGTCTTCCCAAGCAGGTTATTGGACGCCCTGGACGTCTGTCAACAGCTGGACGACTCTATTTCAATGAGTTCGCAGGCAATCCCTGTACCTGTTGATAAGGCCATAATACTACTGCTTAAAACAGATAAAATAATTCCAATATTAATAGCAATTCAATTGAAATATTTCAAAATTATTTCCAATTTTTATAACCTGTACCCAAAGGCTAACAGGGTATACTAGTTTATACATACGTTTAAGCTAGTGTTAAACTTATTTAGTAAGAATTTCACAATAATCGATGTTTTTTTAAATTTTGCATACTTTCGAATAGTCGTTAAAGTTAATCTTTATACAAAATTTAAACTCATTACATTTATATTATTATCATGATTCTGTTACTTTCAATTTTCCAAATAATTGATAGCTATTTCAAACAGCCCTCCCATCTACCACCTACACATGCCTTTGAGCTTCATTTTTCTGCAAATATGCGTCAATTTGTAATAATTGATGTTCAAATAATGCCAGCGGCCAGGAACTGGTCAATGTTGCGGCTCATTAACTTGATTGATCGCGAAATAATATGCTCCATATGCTGATTTAAAAATGTGGTTTACTTTACGTTCAGTCTTAACCAATAAGCGTTTCACTAACTTCTGCGAAATCTGCTGCCTTTTCAAAAACAGCATAATCTAAAAAAGAAATTGTTATCCTTCAATGTCTGATTAACACAATTTTTCACTCAGGCTGCTCAAAATGTTTTTTTTTTTTTTCGTATTTCTTTCTCACTTGAAGCAAACGTATCCAGTCGATTAGAATACTTGTAAGCTTCTCAATGTACAACATCATATTATTTTTTTGAATGAATCAAATATAATTTTTTTTTTTTATCGAACTTCATCAATTTATAAAATTATCAGTAAAATAAAATCTGGAACATACAAACAGATATACATAAACATACGTGTTTTAAACACTTCAAAGAAAAATGTTGTATGTCTTTTCAAGTGAATGCTTGTTCCACTTAGACAAACTACAATCAGAATTGCATATTAAGAGGGCAGTTGTTTTGCCCGCAATATT
Source organism: Scaptodrosophila lebanonensis (assembly GCF_003285725.1). Taxonomy (NCBI): domain Eukaryota; kingdom Metazoa; phylum Arthropoda; class Insecta; order Diptera; family Drosophilidae; genus Scaptodrosophila; species Scaptodrosophila lebanonensis. Next base: position 2,190,874 of record NW_022060529.1, read on the forward strand.
AGATATCTAACCTCTTAAAAATTTGTTGTCGTAAAAGACACAAAATTGCAAAAATAAGAGAATATGTTAACGAATCATCATCAATGGAAACAAGTATAAAGTAACAATTTTAGTTCAAAACCGGTTAATGGCATAAAATACACTCTTTTGCTATTTTTTAGTGTTTCAAACTATTGTGTCAAGCCATAGTATTCCCATTCCTTTGAGGTTAAGGGTATAGAAACATTATAAGCAAGGCTCACACCCATGTTATGTGTGCACACACACACATACTTTTTAAATAAAAGGCACTTGTAACAAAGAGACGGCTCTACCTCCTAGCCCCTAATGCAGGACCGTGACAGCCTTTGGCTTGGTGTTCCATTTCTGCATGCCACTAAGCCTCGCCTTGCCACACTATACCCCCTTACACACAATCACGAACACACACACATTCACACACACTCACAGAAAAGGCCAGAGACTGAAAAGGCATGAGCTGCACATACACACGCATATTCAATTGGACAAGTGCGTGTAATTGACCCAAATTGTGATGAAATTGCGCCAAAGGAGCACTTTGCACACGAACCCACATTCACCCACACACATACAGACACACACACACACCCATACATAAGTATACACAGAGACCGAACGCTTGCCCATTACAAGCAAGTAAAAGCGAAATCAAGCTTATACTCAGAAAGCAGCCAAAGCCAAATGCATGATGGCGCGCAATCAACAAAAGCAAACCACAGGCAAACGCCTGTGAGTAGGCAATGGTTTTTTCGTCTTCATTTTCATTTTGGACGAACACAGATGATTGCATTTTGACCGTGCAGAGAGTACGAATAACCAGTAGGCAATGGCCAACAGCCATAAATGCCAGCGGACAGATGCTCCATTTACTAATCTTTGAGGAGCGTCGAATTGTTGCAACAATTGGCATTGTACTATACTAGTACGAGCACTGCTGCAATGACAGCTGCCCTACTTGTGCTTGTAATAAAATTACAAAACTTTGACAGCGTTGAGACAAACAATGGCAAGCAAGCAAGCAACCTGCTCTAAAGTCAAACAAAAAGTGAGAAACAGAAATGAAAACGCTGCGAAAAACTTTTGCCGGTTATCAACAATTATACATAAACAAAACGGACAAAGTTGCGATTAAAAAAAAGCTGAACGACGACTGAGAGAGTGAGAATTTGCGCGCACTAAAAAACAAGTAAATGCAACATATAACAATAGCAGCAGCAGCAGCAGCATTTGTGCAACAATAAAAAGCAGCTGCAAGTCAGTTGTGAGGAAATTTAATTTTGTTTTTGTTGGTTGCTAGAAAACTTGATGCCTTGGACTCATTTGCTCTCACCTGCAACAGACGACATACATCTGCTTGGTAGAGTCGGTGCGACGCGTCGGTGTCGGCGTTGGCGTGGCATGCAAAGTTTGACTAAGCAGCTTGGCTTTTAAGCACTATAACAACTTTTTAAGCAACTTAAAAAAGGAGTTTTTCGGGCGCTTCTCGGATATCAAGCGAACTCAGTCAAGCTACATTTCTTTTGTTTGAGTTTAGAGCAAAGAAATAAATGAAGGTATCAAATTAAAATGCGCTAAGCAGCTGCGCAGACAAAGCAGCCAAGAAACACTCCCAAAGGTATGTGTCTAGGCTAAATGCTGCTGCAGAGTGTACAAAAACGTGAAGACTGTCTGCATCATAATCCTCATTGTAGCTTTTTCTCCAGCTTCCTAGCTCCGATTCTATCTAAAGACAAACAACTGACAAGACAAAATTTGGCATAAACTTCCTGCTTCTCTTCTCAACAGATTGACTCTGAACTAGCATTTTGCCCAGCGACTTGACAACTCTGTGCACTGGCTTGAGATTAATTTTATTTGTTTGCCAACGCCGAGCAAATCTGCTAAGCGAATGCACAAAACTTTACAGCTTTTTTGCATTCAAATTATGCCATTCATTTCTTTGAACTAAATAACATATTTTCATAATTCACACACATTCTAAAGATTGCAATTTCTGTTGTCATGACAATAATAAACTTGAGTATGCATTTTGAAAAATCTTCAAAAACTTAAACGTACAGCCTGAGTACTTAGTTTGGCATTAAAAATTACGAAAAAATTAACTGGAATGCAATATGCTTGTACATTTTTTATGTTTATTTATTTACTTTGCTTTATGTGCAAAAAAAACAGTAAAAAATCAAAGTTTTTAACAATATCTTTCATCTGAGATATAAATATATACATATTTTAAATATTAAAAAAAATTGCAAAAAAATCTTAATTGTAATGATTTTATATACATATATACAGGGTGCGCCATCTTTTATGTCGGCATGTCAATATTGAATACCTTTGTCATTAGTGAACCGATTGACTTGACCAGACCAGTGTTGAAAACCTCAGTTCAAGAAATTGTACAGTACCAAATTAAATAAAAATATCTCATACTTGAAAATCGGTTGTTTATTTTCAAAGATATTCAATGTTTACATACCGACATAAAAGATGGCGCACCCTGCACTATCTGAACAGTAATCGTTTAGACAGAGTACTAATTTCTACAACAAAGAGTCAGAAAAAAAAAAATAATATCTATACTAATGTTGTAATTAAAAAGTACAATTAAATAAATCACCATAAAAGTGATATATTTAAAAAAAAAAATTGTTAGACATTATTTATGTCAAGAATGCAACAATTCAATACCACGTCCTAAGCATTATTTTCTACCACAACACCAATTTATAAGCTCCTTAATTTCATACTCTTTTATTTATATATAAGTGTTTATATAAATATTCTAAAAGCTTGTTCGATTGCTTGACAATTTGGCTGCCATATCAACATTCTACTTGTATTTAACGCAGCGTACACAAAATATCAGCGAAAGAACTATCCTGGAGGCAAAAATTGTGCTTAGCTCCATTAGTCTTACTATTAAATTGGCTTCAAAATGATCATTTGAGAAATTATTTAACGTTATTAAGGCCAGCTCAGTAGTTGGAAAATTCATTAAAAAATCCTACACATTTTACATTTAACTTACAACTCTCTTGCAGTAATTACACACATTTACTTCTTTTAATCATGCATGATAATATTTTCACAATTGAGAAAAAAATTGTATATTTTATAAATATTTAACTCTTTGGTGTATTGCGCCATTTTACTGTTGGGGGAATTAACATCATGATTTTTACACCACTTCCGCCATTTTGAACACCACGTTTGCTCGCTTCTTTTAGCCGCTGTTGTAATTTATGCGAACGAACAAAATGCAAATAATTTGGACGGGCCTTTTTAAATAAATGCACGAGCGCTTATTTCAACATACAAATAAAAATTAAACAAAAAATAATAACGATTCGCTGGTGAGTGCGCGGCGAGTTAAATGCCTGTAAGAGGCAAGTGTCGGAGGGTCCTTTGCTCAATTTATGCGTCAGCAACAAAAACTGCATGAATACAAACACACATATATTTATGTGCATAAATGTATGTCTGGTCGACTGTGTGCGTGTGTGTGTGTGCTTCTGTCTGTGTGCATTTGTTCATGTTGCCATGCATAAATTCGTAACTTGACCGCTTTTAAGTTGCATAAATTCTCGAATCCAAAGTGTCAACAGCACAAAGTGTTGTTGCTGTTGTTGTTTGTTGCTTCAGTCTGCTGACCCCTGACCAATGGCTGCCCATGTGTTGATGATAAGCTTTATGCGTTCGCTGCTCGCTGTCGTACAGCAACAAAAGCAACGGAAAACGCTCATTGTGTTGGTGCAAGAAAGATGGCCGCTTTGATCCATGTTGATACCCAACTGCACACCACTGCAGTGGTACCAGTAGTAGCAAAAAAAAAAAAAAAAAATGTCGTGGATTATGCGACAACTGCAACGGTCGCTGCCACCGCCAGTGTCAACAGTCTGTGACGCCATTTTGTACCATTTTTGTCCTGACATTGCTGTGGGGAATGCATTGAAGAGCAGCAGTTTTTTCCAGCGCCTCTCTGTTCAGCTCTTGTTGCCATTGAGTGCCCATTGCCTGCGTCTATTGTCTATCATATGCCCGGGCGCTTAGACGCAGCCGCTCTCCATAGCTATTCGTAAACAGACAGTCCCTTCATCGGGTGCTGCTAGTCTGTCACACAATTCACACGCACTTAGTGACGCCGTTTTTTTCTATCTTCCATCAGCCTTGAAAGTCCTAGCATATGGCTGCCGTAAATGATCCTCCAGTCACTTTCAATTGTACAGTTAAAGAGTTCAAAAGAGTTTCAATTCTTTTAATTTAATATCTACCGCTTGCTTATAAAATATGCTCTTTCATTGCGTTAATAAAGCCTTCTTTAATTTAATCTTTTCATCTTTATCACTTAAATACTTAAGATTAAAAGGTTATAGCCTTGTCGCATTCATCCATGTGCAGACTTCCTCTTTTAAACATTTCTTTCTACAAGTATTATTATTGCAATCTATGTTAAATTAGAAAACACTATTTATTAATCTATTAAGTAACATGGTATTATACTGGACGTTTTGGGTCTTCTTCTTGACTCCAAAAACGAGCGACACTTTCAGAAATCGAGAAATTTATTCATTAGCCAACATGATATAGAAATGTTGAATTCTTTTGTGTGAATAGGACGTTTATATAGCGTATTCCATTTTATGTATTTTGTATATTAATATTAGTCCTTCGTCGACTCGTCTTGTCTTAATGGTGAAGAAAATATTACTTTTTGGGATCTGACATGCTTTCTTCTGTGTGATATATATTTTCGCAATAAACTAGTATATATTTGAAGCCAAAATGTTTTTATATTCTGTACATAAAATGTACAAGAGTATATTAGGTTTGCGGGAGCTGAAAATGTAACAGGCAGAAGGAGGCGTGGCACACACCACAAAGTATACATATATATTCTTGATCAGCATGACGAGACGAGTCGATCTAGCCCTGCCTGTCTGTCTGTCCGTCTGTCCATCTGTCCGTATGAACACCTGGATCTCAGAGACTATAAGAGCTAGAGACACCAAATTTTGCGCAAAGATGCCTTATGTGTGTACGCTGTGCAAGTTTGTTTTATTTTTTTGATTTTCCCCCCACTTCCCCCCTATGGGGGTTTTCCCGATTTTCCATTCGTACAATCGCCTATATCTCAAAGACTATAAGACCTACGGACACCAAATTTTAGTTCCAGATGCCTTATGTGAATACGCAGAAAATGTGTATTTTAGAATTTCCCTCCCACCCCCCTCTCCCATGCAAATTGCGATTTTCTCTAACTCCCGTAATTCTTGGAATTTCGAACTCAAATTTGGGAAATACCCACAGTTAGTAATTTTATTTTATTTTTATTTTATTTATTTGTCCGTATGCCAAGTTTCATCATGATAGACCGATTGTTTGATTAAACTTTGTGTTGTATAGATACACGCATATAAACACGCATAGGCACGTGATGTAAGTGTATGCTGTTAAAACTGAACATAAACATGTCTTCGAATTTAATTAATTAATTAATTCAATTTTTTTTAATAATTTAATTTTTTTTTAATTTTCCTTTTTTGTGGAGAATACAGGCTATTTTACTGTCGGGCTTGCTCGACTGTTCTCGTTTACTCTTGTTACTCTTTAATTTTATCTTTCTCAAGTAATGTTTTTTTTTACCCCGACAGCTTTGTTTGTTTTTGAAATAAATAAATAAATTGAAAAGAAATTAAATTATAATTTTTCTACTAAAAGCAGTACCTGTAGGCTGAAAGGTGATCTGCGTACGAGCTACTGTCACGACAGCCCATTTACATTCATTGAGCTAACAAGTTGCTGCAGCACCACAAAAGCTTTTAACAAGCCCCAAAAATGTCAGGAACTAGGCTAGGAGGGCGCTGATGTGCGGTCACATCAGCATGACCAACGCGAACCCATGTAACCGCACAGAGCTCGCTGAGCTCGCTCCAAGGAGTAGCTCGAACTGACTGCAAACTGCGCCTAAGTGCAGCAAGCATTACATTACATAATAAATTCTCAGCTTATTTGCATAGTTTTGTGGTTGCGCACAATGTCCAAGCCAAGTTAATGGAGTTTCGTAATAAATTTCGCAACGAGTTGGTTAAACATACTTTAACAGCTCATTGCAAGGGGGCGCGGGAAAGTATGCTACGCTTTTTATTTGTCCACAGCGCTAGACGAGTAAAGTGGAACAATTACAACAAGTGCCAAATGCACATCAACAACACCACTGAAGAATGCGCTGACGGCGACGTCGCACTGCCTCTGCTGCTGCTGCTGCTGCTGCTGCTGACTTTTCAACAACTGTCGACTGGCGGCTGTCGCCGGAAGTGCAAAGTTCCAGGCAACACAAGGTAAAAGGCAGGCAGGCAGGGAGGCAGGCAGAGGGACAGAGAGGCAGAGAGGCAGACAGTCGGAAACAGCAACGCAGTAAAAGTCGCACTACTTCTGCGGTTGTCAGTTGTTTTAACAGCTTAGCTTAGTTGTTGGTGTTGCTTCTGGTGCTGGAGCATGCTACACGCTGCAAGCTGCAAGGCGTAGCTGCCACGGAAATGTGCTGTCAATTTACGCGAAGGCTACAGCGCCCACTTTTAAGAGTTTCGCCCCCAGTTGGAAATGTGCTTTAAGCTCTGGTAGCGAACGAACAATAACATCGTTCGAAAACTGCGCTACACTGAGGTGAACAGACTTGCCCATAAGCTGTTGCTCAATTGTGGTTCAGGTTTGTCATGGTATGTTACAACAAATTTATTCAAGGTTATTAAAATGTTCGGCAGACAAGCTTACACGTTCCACCGTTCTTCTTTCTTTTTTTTTTGATTTTATTGTTCCCATTGTTTAAAAAAATGAACGGCACAAACTTTAAGTACTGACAGCAACTGTCGACAACTTGCACGCACGCTCATCATTTTATTAGTTTTATTGCCAGGGCATGCTCTTTTATAACGAAAAAATGCGCATGTCGGGTTCGAGACTAACTTTTTGTTTACACTGAAAGAAAAAAAAAACGAAGCTAAATGTTTGTTGAAATATTTTACCTTTGTGTCTTTGAAAGGCAAAAGGCAAAAATTGAAAAAGGCTAGTAATTGCAAAGTATTTATTTAATTCGAGTGTAAAAAATTCAACTTCATTTGCTACATTTGTTTCTGTTGAGTAGACTAAAGGCAGGAAATTTTAACATAAAGTATAATTCTCTTCACACAATATTTGTTATACAGACTTTGACCAATTAATCTTAAGCCAATTTGTCACAATTTTTGCTCTTTCTATACAACTACTTCGATCAGCATTTGCAAAGTTTTTGCAATCCACCACTTTATTTTATTTAACAGTGCACAGCTAAAACTTTTGCGGATGACACTTTTTGATATGAATTGCATAACATCGTTGACAATTGTAGAAATTAAATTCCACTGTTTTTGCAAAAGTGGCTCAACATTTCTCTGATTGACCATTGATGAGTATGACATTACAATAATAATATAAAACTTGAACGTAATAATGTTCGTGATGAATGGAAAAAGCGTTGTTCTCCCACTGTAGTATTACAAAAAATATTATTAATATAAGTTTCTAAAGAAACTCTTTATATGGTAGTATTTAAAGCCTTTCAGTTATTTTTGTTGCAGTTCCTATTTAACTGGCCATGCGACTTTCCCAAGTAGGCAGAGATCACCAAATTCCTGGCTCTATTCATCTGTTTTTCTAATAGACAATACTTTTAACATCATTTTAATGATTATCAAAAATGTGCAGATAGAGGAATTGAAGATATCACCTTTTATTATTTGTAGCGCTGTGATTTCAGTTGCACCTTAAGGTGTAAGATACTATTATTTGAATTTTGAAAATAATCATAATTAATATATAATAAAGCTTTTAATGACTTTAAAATGTTGTCATGAGATTATTTGCGCTGTTGCCGGAATTTGCTTCAGCTTCGTCTATGGGACCCCATGGTGCCTTGGCTTAAAATATTAATAAACGGAAACCATTTTGTTAAACTAAATTTGTCCAAAGATAGTGGGAATATATTACCAGTATAAATAATGCTAAAATTGCATAAAACTACAAGTTCATACACACACACACACACACGCACACAAATGAGGGACAAGCCTACCTTAGCATAAATACTTCAGGAGCAGACGACACTCGAGATAAGGCCGGAGCGGGCGCGTTGACAGGAGGCGACCAAAAGGCAGAATTGCCGGACACACTGGACGAAAATTATTACGTATGTCATGGTGGAAAATATAGTGATGCCTGCTACTAGGCGCAACAACTAAGTAGAGAAAAAAACAGCACACACAGAGAGACATATACGCAGAAGAAAGGACATCAATCACAAAAGAATTATGTTGGGGTAAACAAAAACATTTGTCATGAATGAGCGGGAGACGCACAGCAGACAACAAGAATAGAAACAGCAAGGGAGTGGCAGAGGGAGAAGGGGGAGCTGCTTCAGGTGCCAACGGATTGAGGACATTAGCTTGAAAAGCTGCTCCTGCTTCTACAATGGATGCTGTCAACTGGCTGGTCAAAAGTTTAGCTTCACATAAAAACCAAAGCACATAAATCTGAGCCAACGAAAGACACGGCGCTGTAACCAAGGTGTGCTTATATTTGTATGAGACTCTGTATATACTAGTGCATGTGTGTGTGTGTGTGTGGAACACACTGTTGTAGACTTTTTGAGTAATTGCACACATTTAGAATTCTTTTCACACTTTATGGTAGCCCGAGTATCTCGAGTTTCGGCATTGTCTGCCTGCAGCTCGGCTGCTCTTTGAAATTGAAGTTTGGGGTCAACACACGGGCATTTTTCATCAAGTATTTATGCATAATTTCACAAAGTGCATATGTGTGTCTATGTGCGCATATGATATGCCTTCAAGGAACCCTAGGGCGGTATTCAAATGTGCAATGTGCTGCAAGTTCTGGGCAATGAAGTGGAATACTCTTATGTACGTACGCGTATGTTGCTCGGCTCTATAAGGCTAATGGCTAAATACTTAGCATCTGTTATTAAATTTTATGCATTTTCTGCAAGTAATTCGCCTACGCCTACCCTTCTTCAGCACCCCAGCACCAAAGCCACCATCCCAAAAACAATTTAACAACAAATGTGCACCAGCTTTGACTACAAATTTGCATATAAATGAGTTTAGCTTGAGGGCCACGGTATCGAAACTAAATATTTGCCATGTGTGCGACAGTAAGGCGGGCGACTAAGGCTGCAAGCTTATTTTTACAACTTATGCAACACTGCACACATGTACACAAATATTGTGCAAAGAAAAACACACACACACAAATAAGTGTTAAAAGCTGTGCGGGCGAGCATGCAACGGTTTTCTCTGAAACTTGGAGATGTACTCCTGGCCGATAGTTTCAAATATTTAATCGATAGCTGCGGAAATTTAAAGATCTATTTTTACAGAATTCCTTTGAAGAATGAATTGTAGTTAAGTGTCATTTTCTTTGGCCTAATTTCAGAAATAATTTTGCTATGTCTATGCGGTTTTTTATTAATATTGCTGAACGTTATAAAATGTTACCATGAATTGCCAAAAATGTATAGCAAAGCTTTTAATAACATGTTATTTAATTGTTTTTAGAGCTAAACACTTTTTAATGAAAGAAAAGATAATGGGCAAGCAGTTGAATGTATACGTTTTGCGGTCTATGATCATGGAGAAACAATGTGGAGAGTATACATACAAGTATATCTCTGGAACAGACGAAGATCGCTTGTAAGCTCATTAAAGCATGTTTAAGTTAGTTACACTGCAAGTTTTCCATAAAGAATTAGTGAGCTGATGCTAAAAGCTCAATTCAATTGATAATTGTATAATTTTTCTATATAATTGAGAGAGAAATTTAGTTTAATATCGAAGTTTCTTTGAAATACATACCTATTACTTTACTGATTACTGTTACGCCGATGAACATGGTGGTCTAGATGTCAAGTCGAACATATTACGAATCGTATTAATACATATAATCCAACTTATAATAATACTAATGAAAACACACTTCAAGAGTATTCATAATTATAAGAATTATGTAAATTTCCCTTCATTTATTCACAGAAAACTTGTGTGTTTCTATTATTTGTTAACTACAAAGAGTTCAGGTTATAAGACCTTATCTACTTAATTAGATATACTTGTCGTATGTTTTCGAATTATGTATTTTATTATTAATATATAAGTATGTCCTATATTGGAAATACGAACATGTTTTCAAATCCACAATTATTTGCCTGAATCGATATCGTAGGGCACACAGATCCAACAATTTATTTACTTAAGTGTTTCGAACTACTATTGCATATTTTCTGCCAAAAGTTAAAGCGCATATGCCCAAAAGCCAAAACAACACTGTGTGCCTTTAAAAGTGGCTTGCCAAGAAAACAAAAGAAACAGAAGACACATCTTAGGAAAAACAAAAATAAATAAAACCGAAGCAAGTTTGTGGACAAAACTGAAACCACAAAACAAAGCTCTGTCGAAGTCATGACAACAGCGAACTGAATATTTTACTAAGAGAGTGTATATGTATGTATTAGTATTTTTCTAATATTTTGCTAAATTACACAATTTTCTTGCAGCTGTTGCCAAGAAAAACAAGCCAACTAAAAATTTAGCAAGTGAATGCAACAAAGGAAGGAAGTGAGTGAGAAACTGGCAAATGAGTGTCCTGACGGGCAGCTTGGTCGCAAAACTGCAGCTTGCGCAAATGTATGCCAAAAATGTGTTCCTTCCATATAAGTACTATATATGTATGTACGTACTATATTTATGTATATATATATTGAGTATAAAATTGGCCGAACGCAGAGCATATGCAAAGTAAAAATAGAAATGAGGATAAAGGAGCTTGTCAGTCAACTGGCAGTTAACTAAACCAATGACCTTTTGACACGCCAGTGCCATAGGACAGACTGAATAGCCAGGGCAACAACAGCAAAAAGAAAAAAGCAACAACACCAAAACGACAACAACTTAACTGAATAAACGACAAACATACTATACATGGCTTGCGCAGCAGGGAGGAGCTTGCTCCTTTTATTCATTTGCCGGCATGTGGCACGGATGGTGACGAGGACGCTGGTGATGGCGACATCATGGCGCACTTTTTGCTCTGCGTTGATTTCCGTTGCCGTATGTTAAAGTGCAACTTGAGGAGTACTCAAGTGTGTGTGTGTGTGTGTGTCGACGGGCAAGTGGTTAGAAAACTAAGCTGTTGCTATGTGACAAGTGGCGGCTTGACGTAGACGACTGTGTCGTCTAAAACGTTAACAACGACGTCAGCGTCAGCCTCAATGACGCTTAGCTTGCACTTTGCAACAAACAAAACAAGGCAGCTAGCTAGCTCTGCAGGTGCTCCTGCAACAAGCAGTTGTTGTTTTTGTTTTAGTTAAAAACTCAAGCACGCACTCCAAATTGCCACAAAAGGCAACAGCAGCGCACCCGCCCCCGCAATCCCCCTTGCTTCCATATCTTTGGCTGAGTTGCCATTGCTGCCATCGTTTTGGCACTCAAGTAATGAGTCGCCCAACTTAGAAGTCCAGTCAAAGTGCAGTCAAAGTGCAGTCAAAAGGGTTAAGCGCAAGCGTTTAAAATGTATACACACTACAAGTACAATGTCTATTGAACTCAAGTTGTTGGGGTTAAAGGTGCTGCATGAAAACTTTTACACAAGCTCGCATCAAATTGTGGCACAACAGAAAACTCACTTGCCGACACAATACGCGAAAAATCATTTAACACCAAGATCGGATTATGAAGCTCATATGCCAAGTCAATACAAAACACCAGGGAAACCTCGGCACGGCGCACAACACGAGGAAGATGAATCGGAAGATGGCGCTGACGCCAAGGAAGTTGTCAGTGCCAGAGCAATTGTGTGGCTTTAACAAGAAGCGGGAGAGAACGAGAGCAAGAGGCAACAGGCGACAATTGAAATCATTTGAAACCTTTCAAATGTCACACAAAAGAAATTGATTTCAATTTTGTTTTTTTTTTTCTTGCTTTTCTTTGCTGTGCGTGCGCGGAGTTGGAGACGACAGTAATGCTGTCGCGTTATGGCGGACAGTCGTTGCAGGACAGAGTTGGTGCAGGGCTTTTCTGGGTGGCGAGTGTGTAGGGATCGAGAGTGGAGGTGCAGCGCCCGATAGTTTGTGATAGATTCGAAATGAGAACTTAAAGAGAAGAAGGCAGGAAATTATCATTAATAGAGTATGCAAAAAGGGAACTGTTCATCGCAAATCAAATTAAAAGTTTCAGTTAAAGTTGAAATATTGCTTAGTCCATGTAGAATACATTAAGTTAATATAAGAAGTTCAATCTGTATTTATTTATTTATAAACTTTATCCTAGCGTTACAAGTAGTCATTGCATAGTTATTTCTAATTAATTACAAATTGTATTTTGTTTTATTGAACATTACAAATATAAATTGTTTCAAGTGTTTTTCTGAATTTTCCTAGACAATCTTCCCCTGTTACTGGTTTTAAATAACTTGAGTGGCCGTAGGTAAAGATTCATTCTGAAAAGCCAATTTTAAAGTAACTTATGGCTCAATCCTTTACTGCTTACATATTTCGAACATATTTTACATAAGTTCGAATACCAAAGGACGTATAATCGATAAGCATTTTCTTTTTAATTTCAAAATTGACTAATTTACAATTTCCAACTAATCGGGATTTTCACAGTCAGTAGGCACTTGCATAAAAGCGAGAAATGGCATGCACTGCCAAGCTACTTAAGCAATTTTCATTTACAAATTGTCAAAAGTGACGTCGAAGAGAGACCATGGAAACGGCCACACGATGAGCCTACTGACCATAAGCTGGCAAATCGGATAAATTTGTTCACAATGGCATGTGTATCAGCAAGCAGCAGAAGCATTCGCAGAGTGAATTGCATCGTTCTTCAAATTAGTACTCTACACCTGAACTCCAAAGTCATTGTCCTGTCCATGAAAATCCCTTACTAATTACATGCAACAAAGCTCATTCTCAGCCAACGACAAGGACAAAGAGCATGTTAAGAAGTAGCAGCGACAATATAAGCAACAATATTGCAGGCGACAAAGCCATCAGCTGCGGTTTCTGCTGCCTAGTACGAGATAATATTATTGGTTTGAAAATATAAGGAAGCTATTTCTGAACCATTGTTTTAGGCATGGCATGGCAATGCAGGCTATTCTGTTTTATTTTCTTGTTAATTTCTTTGGCACAAAGCACAGAGTTAGGAAAAGAGACGCTTCAGTAAATTTCCGTACTTATCAATTGATTGACTTTATAATTATTATTTGCATTTCAATTCGTAGAAAAATAACACAAACAAGTCAGGCAATAAATTTAAAAAAATTGATGCCATTACATGCACCTAGTATTTTATGTTATGCATTCGTGCTTCGGTAAATTTGATTTGATTTACCTTTTTTCAACTATTCAGAAAATTATTTACACACAGAAGGAGCATTTACCCATTTAATTTACTTCCAAGACATTAACTTTGACAAGCAGCTTAACTAATTTCCACACCGAAAACTCTCCTACCCAACCATGGCAAATTTTTTAGGCACAACCCTTCTTAACAATTCAATTAGCAGTAAATCAGTATAAATAAGCAAGTAGAAACACACACACACACACACATACGCACACTATTTAATATAAATTATATGAATACCCAGAATCCCCAGCTGCCCCGTTCAGTTAATAGTTTTGCTCTAACAAAGGGTTTACCTCTGCTTGGACCGTAGGCGGATTTATCTATTCTATTTTGTAATTTTTAATTTCGCAGCTAATGCGATTATTTACGCCTGACAGCGTTCCCTTGCAATAAAAATGACCAAACGTGTAAGCCACGTTTAATACTTGCTTTATTTTTAGTTAACGGTCAAAACAAAATAACTTGCACACGAACACTAAGCTCCAACTTTAAGCCAGTTGCAAAAAGCATCAGAAAAAAACCAACCAACTAAATTGCAAGCCAACGAAAAAATTGTCACAAAATGCAGCGATGCGTGCAAATCGCTTAAATATCACACGGAAAGTTAAGAACGACCAACGCCCAGTGGGACTGGGAGCAGTTAGAAGATGAGTTGGTGGCGCAACCCAAAGGGCTGGCAGATAGGTAGGGCCGAGATTTGCTGTGTCAAGCTTGTGGGCAGGCAATAATCTGATATGGACTTGCCGACTATAAAATAAACTACATACTCGTACAAATACCGTCTGTGAAAGGTTCGACTGGCTTGGCTTCGTAGTAGAACAAAATCGTTTGAAGAAATTTAGCCGTACTTGTCTACCTAAAAGGGTTAAATTATTGGAATATTTAAAATTTATTAACATCATATCAAACGAGAACTGGAAAATTTATTTCTAATTTCTCTGGACATTCCATTAGCGATGTTCGTCTTCGATGAGCCGTCAGCATCACTTACTTTTTATTGTTGACAGAAAAACTATTAAGTCTTATGTATTATGTAAAGCACAATGATATTTTTTGTTGAGCTTTTGGTATGTTACAAAATAGTCTGTGAGTGAATGTTGACAACAACAGTCATTAAAGAAACGATTACTTCAATCACTAAATAACTTATTTTTCAGTTCAATTGATAGATCATAATAACACAACTTAAAAAGAGCATATAATAATAAAAGAAGTCCTGCAAAGCATGTTCTCCATCGTTTTCAGCGAGTCCAAGGATACCGATATATACTTGGATATATATACATACTCATATGTGTGCGTCACCCTCTGATGTAAAAGGCAGTAAATGCTTCTTATTCGGTATGCAATGAGGCTGACATTCATTCATCATGATAAGTATATACATGATGGAGCATATATATTCTATTTACATTTGTGTTTTTTCTAGAACCTCATTTTTCCAGCTACTTTTTATAATGAATAACCAATTTATTCCAGCTTCTTAACACACATATTTTTATAGGTACACCTCAGATGCTAACACTTTGTACTTAAAATATACAGCCGCTGGTAATTTTCTACAACTTTTGTCTCTATTATTCAGATTATATAGATTCATACCAGTTGTAAGAAACTCGAGTGCGCACTGCTCAAGTAATATTCATCTGTGGGTGTAGTTGTTTGGAATAGAAATGGTGTCCATTATTACAATATTTACCATTTTTATAGTCTCCGCACGCTTATTTTATGTTCAAACCCTAGTTTGTACTGTTTAAGTAGTGAGGTACTACAACAATAACAACAACAACAACAACATTCCTGAAGCAAGCTCGCGCCTCTCATACTCGTAGATGTCTGCATGCATTCACAGTTATGGGCCACTTAAAGCGCAACCCCGACACTTAACATTTAATTAAAATTTTGTAATTACCGACAACAAGATTCGTTCGCTCGTGCGCTCGTTCGTTCGTGCGGTCTGCCGTTTGCTCAATAGGGAGAGCCAAGTTGCTCCGAGACTTGACTGCGTCATTGCTGTCAAGTGCATTGAGGCGTATCTATGTGTGTGTGCATAAGTATATAAATATCCGTGCATATATAGCATACAAGTATAAAACTGTGCATGTGTGCCAGTGTCACATTGTTGCCAACTGTTCATTTTGACGACCAGACGTTGCAACTACTAGTACGCTCGATGTCTTCGCCTTAACTGTTATTTCAATGAACTTGGCACGCTTCGGCCAGTAGCGATAGCGATGGCGATGGCTGGCAGACACTACGCTAATTGGTAAATGTAAACTGCTTAGAGACTAAGCCGACATCGCCGACATCGCCGACATCGGGCGCCACGAGAATCCTTTCGTTATTCCCATTGTAGTCCTCCTCAGAGCGGCATTGTTTCACATTTTGCCAATTAATTAGTTCCATTGTGTTCGACCGGCTGGCTGCCTTCCTGGCTGGGTATCTGCCTGCTTGGTGCTTAACAATGATCTGAGTAGGAATGCGCCTTAAATCCTCTGTCGTAACAACAACAGCTACACTTACATATCTATACTTATTGTATATATATATATGCACATATATATATACATACAATATGTGCATACACCAACCCATGCCTTTGGCATTGCCAAAACGTCCTGCCAAATTCCTTTGTGTGCGTCGTTATATGTATGTATGTATGTATGTATGTATATACAAGTATGCACAGAAATGTAGGAACGTGTGTTTATGTGCGTTCACGTGCCAACAGTGTAAGTGCATGTGTAGCAGTGCGTTGAGGCGAATGGGCGTGGCAGCAAAGTGCATGCAAAATACGTGCCATGAATTCAAGAAGAAGCTGATTGCAATTTATTTTTATTACGCACAACAACAACAAAGTTTATATAGAGCTAAAACTTTTAGCAGACAAAAAACATACTAAATACTAGTAGGAGAGTTAATTTTAAAGTAACCGAAAAATTTGCCAGATTTTGCATAATACATATTCCACAAATATCGGTTCAATAGCACTGTTCTCAATTGTTATGTACAAATTCTAAAAACTATCTTAAAAGATATTGAAACTAAAGCTACAGCTACCTTATCATCTAATTACAAGAAGTTAATATTATTTAATCAACTATGGCTTAAATGTTGGCTAACTGGCAAAGGTTATTAGCTTTGAATTTTCCCATACATTTAATGTGGAGAACTTCTTAAATTGGATGTTGCACCTTCTATAGTTATTTAAAAGGTTATTAAAAGAAAAGTATTTGGATGCGCTTTTATTTTAGTATTCTAGTTTCTTTAACAAATAAAATAACATTTTAAAATGTTTAGGCTGATCTCCATATTTTTGGAAACTTTATTTTCCATACACTGTAAGGCAAACCAATGTATGACATTAATTTGCATTTAAATTTATTTATGGTTGTTTACATCAATTTTCTGTTGCCATAATTTGCTTATTGATAAATTGAAATTTGAAAACATGGATTTATTCATTCATCTATTCATGTTTGCATAGCCCAAACGATTCATTGTTGCATTCTGCAGTCTAATAATTCACTAAATGACAGGGATGTGCCATTTTAAGGAGCCGTATGTAACAGGAAAATATTTGCCAACTATTTATTTCAATCAAGTCCATGTCAATTTGAAAATGTATGATTAAGTGTATGGTTCCATACTTGTACTTTGCAGTCATCCTAGACAGGAAGGTAACATTTTGGAGCAAGTGAAGAAAATTGTCTTTACTCCTGTAAGAGGGCTATTAACATCTAGTGTGGTGTGCTGGATTTTTAAGGCCATCATTCGTCTCATTTTAATCTAGCGGTTCATAGTGCGGTTGCGCTTACTTTTTTTCCCCCTCGATATAATCGGAGGAGAATTACCTACCAAGATTGCCTTAAGGCTAAGAGGGGTCTCTACATGATGGGACTTATTTAAATGGCATGCAAGGATAGTGCGTCTCCACCCTGGAGTTTCGAAAAACACATCTACTGGAACGCAGCGCAAAATAATTTACAAATTATTTTTCAATCCTTCTTCCTCTAATTGTTTAAATCAATGCTTTGTATGTCTACTTGAGTTTCTTAAATAAATACTTTCAACTTGAAACTGCTTTGATCAACTTTCAAATATAATGTACTTATGTACATGTTTGTTGGAAGAAATTTAAGAGTATCTCACAGGCAAATATTGTTAACATAGCGGCAACTTCATGGCTGTGCAAATTCAATTTATTGTTTTGTTTACATGTTGCAAAATATTTGCAAATTACGCAACAAATGAATTATGCAACACGCCAACGAGGCGGGCGCCAGCTTTATAGGCCTAATTAGCGAGCCTGGCCAAACGCAGGGCTGGCCCAATCAAATTTTAAATACGAAGCGCCATGAAAATTCTCTAAATTTCATCAATAATCAAGAATGTATAGGTGTATAGGTTTTCCAAAGATATACTCGCAAGTATAAATACATAAATTTGTGCCACAATTAAACAGGCGAGAAGGCGAGCGGGGAATGCGGCCGCAGTTTAACACCTAACGCCATAAAAATTTACAATTTCCTAACACATATTTCCCTTTTGGCAGACCGCCAACAAAAAATGTACCAAAAAATAAAAGAAACTTAAAATTTGCAGCTCGTAAATAAACAGAGCAGAGCTGCGAATGCAGCCACAATGGCAAACACACAAGCAGGGAGCGCGAAAATTCTTGAAATTTCATTTGCTGGCATGGTTAGAAATGCCACCAAACTCCCAGCATACTCGTACCCGTATACATTCTCGTATATTTGTTGCAGTCGACTCTATATACACTTGCATACATACTTGTATTACTATACTAGTATGCATGTACGTGAGTGTGTGTGTGTGTGTGTGTGTGTGTGTGTGTGTGTTTGAGTTTCTCCAGAAACTCCTGCAGTTGTCGCTTCATTTTTGCACCAAAGTGCTGCGAAATATGTTGACAGGAAATGTTATGCGAATTTCACTGCGTAAAATGAAATTTGTGTGAATTTTTGGCGCGGGTCTGCCAAAAGAAACTGGAAAATTGAAAGAAACTGCATTTTAGCATATTAAAAGTCAAATTTCGCAACTTACAAAAAAAACTGCTAACAACAATTACAAATACGAGTACACAAGGACTGCTCTATCTGTATAATTTAGAGAGAATAAATTAATAATATTAATTATTATTATTAATATTTTTAATATGTTATATTATTAATATGTATATTTAAAATAACTTTGCCAGCTTCAAGTGGGTATTCTCATCCAAAAGCCGCCTAAGACATTCCATATTTTATTCCAATTTAATTTAATTATTCATAAAGCCATTGTTGCCTCGAATAAAACCTTCACAAAAATTATCCATGACAATTATTTTTTAAAAAGAGCATATTATTGATTGAGGAAAATTGCAATTCCAATTCATTGTATTCTGAAGCTCAGCTTATAAAGAGAGAAGGGGGCCCATTGTGAAGCCGTTGCTGCTAGTGTTCAGCTAATGAGTTGAGCTACTTAGTTTCATGATTTTTACGATCTCTGTCGTCTTGTCCATTTGTTTGCCATGAAGTTCCCTTCAGTGTTGCCAATACGTATATCAGTTTTAAACTTAACTCCTGGGCTATCGCGTTATCTGATATTTGTACCTTGTGGAGACGTGAGATGGCAGTTGACCGCATACCCTTTTCTTAAAATGTTCTCCATTGATATACGTATATTTTTGGAAGCTCTCTAGATCTCACTTTTTAAAGCGTACAGACATTAAAAGATACTTTTTTCTGGGCTTTTCACATTTAATTTTAGCATTCTTATTACATTGTCTCTATGCATATGTATGTATAATACATGTGCTGAGATTTCCCGCACTACTTATTCAAATCAAGTCACGTGTTGCATCGACGGGCTGCCCAACAATGTTGTTTTGCAATGAGCAACAATTCTTAATTGCAATAGCAATGAAAATGCAATCTATTTTATAAAACATACGATTACTTTACGTGCAATGTACAGTACACATATGGATAAAATATATCGCTAGCTCGTAAATAGAACGAGTGCATCTGATAAAGTCAAATTGACTTCGTCAATTAATTAAAACTATTGCAAAAAGTGGGAAAAAATAAATAAATAACGTGGGCAACGGAGTGGATAGTAGTAGTAGTAATAAATACTATTGTATAAATACTATTGTGAAGCTTATATTTATAAGTATGAATTTATATTTCATTTTAGTGGAATAGAACGAGGCATATAAAGTGGAGCGTACATTTTCAATCGAGCAGTGCAGCAGCAGCTGCTTCACCAGTAAAAGCTATAAAGCAATAGTGTCAGATTCAGAAAACTTGGCGAAAATGTTGAAATCTGCATTACTGTTTGCGCTATTGCCAGCGTTCTTTGCTACTGTGCAGGTAAAAAAAGGCTGATTTGACCCATTCGTTATATACTTGTAAATCATGGACAATTACATTCTCAGTGCTTTCCCGACATTGAAAATAGCACGGTATTGGACAGTTGTCTCGAATCAAACCATGTTACCAGAGAGGAACTAGAGTTTTTATCCAATCAGACCAGCTCTGAGGAGGATATGGACGAGCTTGATATGAAATACAAATGCTTCATTCATTGCATGCTAAATGATTTAGGATTACTAGATGACAAGGGATTCCTGAATGCTTCGAAAATAGAAGATTTTGAGGAAATGGGCGATTCCAATCGAGTGGTTCTGTACGACTGCAAGCGGGTACATGATGTGGCCGATCTGGACAAGTGTGTGTATGCCTTCAATATTGCGCAGTGTTTGTATGACAATATCGATATGGATAGTGATGAGGCCGACGAAGATACAGAGTAGATAGAACCAACATTCTAATACTTAAAGCAAACACTTAATGTTTTGATTAATTGATTCATTAAATATAAACAAAGCGAAGCAAACAGGTATGACGAGTTTCGGTTCATCAGTTAGTTCTATATCAATGCCTATACTTGTATAAGCAGAGTAATTGCTGGGGTTTTTTTAGTGATGACTTTCAGATCTCAAGTTATATAGCTATATTTGTACGATCACTTCAGGGTACTTTCAGTGCAGTGCCGGCATCCATTTGACGTGCTCAATGAAAGCCATGAAGAGTATGAGAGCTGTATTCTAAAAAACAACATAACTGTGGACGAATATGACGAATTTGTGGGTTTAAATAATTTAAGGAATGAAATACAGATTTAAATGCAGCATACACTGATAGTCGTATGGACTTCAAGCTGATGAATCCAACGGAAACGGCAAGGGAACTTATTACTAAATGCATGTCCCAGGCATCTAAAGAGCAATGTGCCTACAGTTTCTACATTCTACATTTCTCTAGCTGCTGCTCAACTATTCTGTAGAAGCAATTTTTTATCAGATATATTACGCTGCAAAGAAAATTTCTCATTCACTTTACAAATTTTTAACATCTGAAATGTCAAATCAATAAGGCGCAGGGATACGTATATAAATATAACACTGATCAGCATGGCGTTTGTTTGCCCATTCAAGAACCCACAAACACAACGTTTCGACAAGAAAATATATAATAATATATAGTATTATATAATATAAATATTATAAATCAACAAATATGGCATTATCCAGTCCTTCTAATGCCAATATCGGAGGGATAACAAAAACATAGAAATTCTACAGCGCTGTCAATCAAGCCAAGCTTAGACCATCAGTCTAAGTATAGTTGTATACCCTGCACTCAAAGGAATAATAAAGACCCCACAAAGTATATGTTTTTTATCTGTTTGGCATTCCCTATGAACTCAAGGACATTGGGAGCATAAGAACTCAGATCCCCAAACATGATTCCCTTAAGAAATTTACCCTACTTGGGTTGTGCAATTTTCTAAAACATCGTCACGTTCTTACACTGCAATAGAAACTTGTGAACAAATTGTAGTTTTCTCTAGTGACTAGCTATAGAAGTTGATGATTGAAGAAAGACAAAAAATTGTCGGGGACTCTAAATATTGATTATTTCCTTTTTTAAAGCGAAAAAATCATTCCCATCTTTGAACTTTGAAGGAGCAAGGATTATACCAATATCCTTCTTTTGGGATTATTTAACATGATTTAAAATTTTTAATTTTTATTCATTCTGTAACAATTTTAAGATTAGTTTTGAGTTATCATTATTTTTGAGCAAAAAAAAAATAAAACAAAATAATGATTATTCTTCAAGTTTTATTTTTTTATCAGAAATAAAACTCTGGTTGTAATTTTGCCTTTTTAATGAGAGAATGAATTAAAAAAAAAACCATTATTGTTTTGTCATTTTTATGATAACACTTATAATGATTACAGCCCCTGATAATTCTAAATATGCAATAACACTATAGTTTAGTACAAAAATGTTGTTTCTTCTGCGTAATAATTTAAAATTGAATATGTACTATATGTATAGCATCGTTTACTTCGGGTTGAATACGACGCTGACTCTGAATTTATTGCTGTTTCTCCTATTTAGTGTTAAAAGGTTTTTCCATTTCAAACTAATAAATTTAAATGGAAATAGGTTGAACAAAAAACAAACGACCAACACAATTAATTAATAACTTCACCGCAGCTGATTTGCATAATTAAATGAAACGGCAATTCACAGTGGGGGGTGTTTGAATCAAATTAATTGAATCGGTCGTGCAAACAGCTTTAATTGATTTCGCGATAAATGGAAAACGCGGTATGGAAAACAAAAACACAGCAGTTACCTAAGCTTGGCAAAAATCAAACAAGTCGTTAAAGATATTTTAATCATATGTACAATACATATACCTATGTATATGATATGTATGCATTATATTGGTACTATATTGTTTGAGAGAGGGGGCGCCTTGAGGCCTTTTGTCTGTGTGTGTCGTGCAGGAAAAAACATTTTGCGCCGCACACAATGCAATTCCGTTACAGTTTTGCGCTGTTTTTCTTTATGCCAACAGCAGCAGAAGCAGCAGCAGCAGCAGCAGCTAGCAAATGCAACGGAAGTTGTCACGTTGTTTGTGCTGATGTTGTTGCTATTGTTGTTATTGTTGCCGTCGCAGTTGTTGGAGAACAAGAAAAGGCGAGCGCGCAACACCCACACACTTGACTGACTGTGCATTGTTATTGCTGCTGTTGTTGTTATTGTTGCAGTAGCAGTAGCAGTCGCAGTCGCAGTCGGGTGCTTGTTGGCTTTCGATTGTCATTTCAACTTTTACGCGCTTTGCATACGTTCTGGCGTTCAACGGGCACATTAGCAGCAAAAAAATATGTGACGCAGGCATTGTCAACACGCATGCACGCCCATGTGGCGTATGAGTAATGTGGCCGCGTCTGTTCATGCAGAGTGTCCCTTTACCCCACGCCCCACCTTTCCTGCGCCTGTAGGAGTCCGTGCCGTGTGCGCGAAACATGTCAACATGCAAAACAACAATGGGGCGGAAGCGCATTGTAAACATAACACGGTGCGGCCTGAAGCTTGAAGCCCGAAGCCGGCAGCATTTGGGACGGCACAATTATAATTTTGTAAATCGACGGATGTTGGGTAAACACGAGACGAAAAGCAACAAAATGCCCGCGGCGACATTGCGAAAAGTAATTGCATTTTATTGCGTTTACTTAAGAGGTTGCATTATCATCAGCGACAACAACAACAAAAACACAAACACAAGCATCTAACACATTTGCATAATTGATAAATCTCTGGAATAAGGATGCAAAAAATAGAAGGCAAAAGAAGAGGAGAGACCAACAGACAGGCGAAGAAACCATCGAATGGTGGAATAGAAATTCTTATTTTATTATTTATTTATCGAGAGTGGTGCCTAATGGGAGCAAACCACACCTTTCGCGTATTTGTTAAAGGAATTTCAAAAATATTATTCCCCTATTTGTTGCACATCTGAACAGCAACTGCCAATAAAGTGCTTACATTGGCGCAAAATGCTCAAAACTTGCCCCCACATTGCCGTCAACTGTGCGCCAAGCGCACGTTTTTACGAGGGAGGCGCCTCTGCTGCTGCTGTTACTGTTGCTGTTACTGTTGCTATTACTGTTGCTGCTGCTGCCGGTGTTTCAGCTGGAGCTGCTGGTGCTGCCGCTGTACTTCAAGTGCGCTTATCAAAAGACACACGAGGCACTGACATGCACTCAGCGAGGTGGAGAAGCGTAAGCGCCGGGTAAGTTTGCAGTTTTTCTGTTGCATTTTTCCCTTGAGGAAAAAAGGACGAGCAAGTTCTGCATATGACTGCAGGCACGTCTATGGGTGTAACTGTGCGTGCGTGTGTGTGTGTGTGCGTGAGTTCGTGAGCAAGTTGATTTATGCCACTTTGTACACACAGTGTCGCTGTAAGACTTTGTGGGCATGTGTGCGTGTGAGATGCTGCTGCCGCTGCTGCTGCTGCTGCACAAATGATTTATTGCTACTCCTGCACCACTTTTCGTTTCGTTTCGCTTTCGCTTTGCAACCAACCTACGCCAGGCAGAGGCAACAACTGGCACACACACACACGCACCCACATATATGCACACATGTATACTATATAGTCAAAGTAGACACTGTCGCACTTTTGCCATAATAAATAATTATAATTGTTTTCTACCTCTCTGCTTTTTTTCTTTTGTGGATTCCGTACGATTGTTGAAAATCAATACAAACATAAGTACCAATGCACGCATGTTAATATAAGCAGATAATAATCTTATGTTATCTACAAGTTATCTGTCACTGTTGCATACGAATGTAAGCATAAAGAATATGTATAGCAAAAGTGTCAGTCTCCAATAAAACTCTAAAGCGAACAGACGCACGGCGGTCCGCGACTATTGTCTTTTACTTTACTCCTACTGAGCCCTTCCCTTTTCAGCGAATATATAATCTATTCAATAGGTTATGGGCCCAGGGCATATAGGCTCATAGGAGAAGTTCAAAGTATTGTGAAATAGTAATCGTTTGGTGACTCAAGAAATATAACATTTAAAAAATGAGTGCGCTATATCAAATAGACAAATTGGAAGAGCATAACTATGACTCATGGAGCATACAGATGCGATCTGTCTTAGTGCACGCGGAATTGTGGAGTGTGGCATCAGGTGCTGAACCTAGTAATACTGAGAGTTCAAGGCCAAAAGATGAAAAGGCATTAGCAATTATAACGCTAAGTGTAAAAGCTTCACAATTGGGCTTCATTAAAAATTGCAACACTTCGTACGAGGCATGGAAAAAGTTAAAGGACGTTCATCAGCCGAGTGGACCTGTACGGAAAGTGTCGCTGTACAAGAAATTGCTAGGCAAACGCATGTTTCAAGGCCAAAGCATTTCAAGTTACATACACGAATTTAACGAAATTCTGGATGGTTTGTGTACAGTTGGCATCGAATTAAATGATGAGTTAAAAACAATCGTGTTGTTGTCAAGCTTGCCCGAACCATACGAAAATTTTGTCGTCGCCATTGAGACGCGTGACAATTTACCGTCATTTGATGTGTTATGTATCAAGCTGATGGAAGAGGGAGAGCGCAGAGGCAATGCAGATGGAGAGAGCGAGAATGCAAGAGCATTTATAGCTACGCAGCAGATCGTCGCGCATTCCAAAGCGAATTCAAAAAGGAATTCAAAAATCGTCGTTTGCTACAACTGCGGCGAAAAAGGGCACTACAAGGCACAGTGCAAGCGTGAGAAAATTCGCGGTGAAGGGAAAAAGCAATCGACAAAGAAAGAGATGGAAAAGCAGAGCAGCTTGTTAAATGCGTTGGACGTTGGAAAGATAGAGAACAACATGTGGTGTCTGGACAGCGGAGCAACAAGCCATATGTGTTGCGATAAGACGTTATTTTCAAAATTTATTGCGCACACTGAAATGATCGGTTTAGCTGACGCTGGTTTCCTGAAGGCCGAAGGCAGAGGAGAGGTGAAGTTACAGACAGAACTTTGTACCTTGGTGTTGTCAGATGTACTGTATGTACCGAAAATGAATGGCAACTTTATGTCCGTCAGCCGGTCAGTGCAAAAGAACAATGTTATACATTTTGGGCCACATTTTGCTAAAGTTATACAAAACGGCGAGTGTATACTGAAAGCGAATAAAGTTGGGAACCTTTATATGTTTCAAGGCAAACAAAATAGGTGTTATTCCGCAACTGAATCAGATGGTACATTGTGGCATAAGCGTTATGGCCATTTAAATTTTACCAGTCTGAAGGAAGTGATCAGCAAAGAGCTAGTGCGTGGTATTGGAAAGGTTGTTTTCCCAGACAACTTGAATTGCAAAACGTGTATGCTAAGCAAAATACATGTACAGCCATTCCCAAAGGTAAGCACTAACCGTGCCGAAGAGCTGTTGGAACTGGTTCATGCTGATGTATGCGGCCCATTCGACACGAAGTCACTTGCTGGATCCAAATACTTTCTGACCTTCATCGATGACAAGTCCAGGCGTATATTTGTTTATTTTTTGCGGAAGAAAGATGAAGTGTTCAGTAAGTTCGTCGAATTTAAAAACTTGGTTGAACGGCAAACAGATAAAAAGCTCAAATGTATTCGAACCGACAATGGAGGCGAGTTTGTCAACACAACATTCAACGGTTTCCTGAAACACCATGGTATTGCAAGGCAATTGACCGTGGCTTATACTCCGCAGCAGAACGGCGTGGCGGAAAGAGCAAACCGGACATTAACGGAGATGTCCAGATGCTTATTGGTGCAGTCGGGCCTAGGCGAGTCTTTGTGGGCCGAAGCAGTCAACACAGCAGTATACATAAGAAACAGATCACCTACCAGTGCACTGAACAACCTGACTCCAATGGAAGCGTGGACAGGTAAGAAACCCTGTGTTAGCCATCTAAAAGTTTTTGGTTCCATTGCAGTTGCACTTGCAAAGGGTCCCCGTAAAGGCAAATTCAAACCCAAAGGGCATGAGTACCGTATGGTTGGGTATTCGGTAGCAGCCAAAGGCTATCGGTTATACGACCCAGAGACGAGGACGATTGTCGAAAAACGAGACATTCTATTTGATGAGCGTTGTGGTGGTCATACCAATGAAGATACCGTTACGGTAGATTTTCCTGCATGCGAGGTTCAAGAGCATGTCACTCACACGGATGGTGACAGAAGCATCGACGACGATGACAGTGAGCACAGTTCTGACGACAGCAGCTCCAACGCATATGAGAGTGCAGTCGAAAAAGAAGACTCTGACGAGGATACTGTGAAGATTGGGCCAGGCCGGCCTAAAATTGTTCGAAATGGTAAACCTGGTCGTCCAAGAAAGCAATACAATGTGCTTGGAGCATTGGTTGCTAGTGACGTAATGGTTCCGACATCCTATGATCAGGCCGTTGGTAGCACACATGCAGTATTCTGGCAAGAGGCGATGCAAAAGGAATATCAGGCACTACAATCAAACGAAACCTGGCAGATGGCTGATTTACCAAAAGATCAGCGAGCAGTTGGTTGCAAGTGGGTATACAGCCTGAAACGTGACTCTGATGGAAAAGTCGAACGTTTCAAGGCACGACTCGTTGCTAAAGGGTGCTCCCAGAAGTATGGCGTGAACTATGTAGAGACGTTCTCACCCGTTTGCAGATTGGAAACCGTGCGGTTTATTTTGGCGTTAGCAGCGGAATTGAAGCTGTACCTTCACCAGATAGATGTGTGTACCGCCTATTTGAATAGCGACCTGCATGAAACTGTTTATATGAAGCAGCCACAGGGATACACAGATCCCAATAATCCAAGTAAGGCTTTATTGCTTAAAAGGGCAATATATGGATTGAAGCAGTCGGGGCGCGAGTGGAACTCCAAGCTCGATTGTGTACTACAAGGCATAGATTTTGTAGCATGTGAAAATGAACCGTGTCTTTACAAAAGGAACGGAAGAGGTGACTTATCATTAATCCTTGTTTATGTTGATGATATAATTATAGCATGCCGATCAAAAGAGGACTTGGCCAACATCAAGTCAGCCATTACAACATCGTTTGAATGTGTTGACAAGGGAGAGCTGCATTTGTTCCTTGGCATGGAAGTGCAGCGCGACGGTGAGCTTGGCGAAATTTCGCTAAGCAATTCGCAATACATCAAAGACATATTGCGTGAACATGGATGCGAGACCTGTAGACCTACAGCGACCCCACTGGATGCTGGTTTCCAAGTGATATGTACCAGCGAGCATTGTCAAAAGGTTGACATTGCATCCTACCAGTCTTCAATTGGCGAGTTAATGTGGCTGGCGCTTACAACAAGGCCAGACATATTGCATTCCGTTGCCAAGTTAGCTCAACGGAATCAAGATCCGCATGCAGAGCACCTAGTGGGTGTAAAACATGTGCTTCGATACCTGGCGTCAACTGTGGACCTGAAGTTGCACTACAAAGAGTGTGGACAACCCCTTACCGGCTATGTGGATGCAGACTGGGGTGGCGACCGCATCGATCGCAAGTCGTATACTGGCTATGTATACTACTTGGCTGGAGGACCCATATCCTGGCGATCTGAAAAGCAACGCAGCGTGGCACTTAGCAGCACGGAGGCGGAGTATATGGCTCTTTCAACTGCGTGTAAGGAGGCCATATACCTACGGCGTCTTATAGTGGAGATTGGCTGCGGTGACTCGAGTACTCCAACTATTCTTCATGGCGATAATTTAAGTGCTCAACAATTAGCTAAGAATCCTGTACACCATGAAAGAACAAAGCATATTGATATTAGATATCATTTTGCAAGACAGGTTGTAAACGAAGAACAAATTGTTTTACAGTATACATCAACCAATGAAATGATAGCTGATATTTTAACGAAAAATCTCCCTAAAGCGAAGCATGTTCATTTTACAAAGCTGTTAAATTTGATTTGAAAATTTTTGTAAAACATGTTTGCATTGAGGAAGGGTGTTGAAAATCAATACAAACATAAGTACCAATGCACGCATGTTAATATAAGCAGATAATAATCTTATGTTATCTACAAGTTATCTGTCACTGTTGCATACGAATGTAAGCATAAAGAATATGTATAGCAAAAGTGTCAGTCTCCAATAAAACTCTAAAGCGAACAGACGCACGGCGGTCCGCGACTATTGTCTTTTACTTTACTCCTACTGAGCCCTTCCCTTTTCAGCGAATATATAATCTATTCAATAACGATGGCTGCCCCAATGCACATTAATAAACTGCATAAATATTTAAGTTGTGTGAAAAATTGCAGAGCTGAGGTGACAGTTAATGGAAATGCGGGTAATTGAAAGTGCCAAAGGAAATCCGCTGTGAAGTAGCGCCCAGGCCAGAGCAAGAATCAGCCCATGAGGCGATTGACAATCGCTGTTGGGTGTAGTAAACATTTTTACATTTTTGTACATACGTATATGTATGTATAAGTATGTTATCATATTGGATTTGTTTGCGATTGTTTGAAGGCGGCTTTCTCAAATAAGCAGCAAGAACGTATTGCTTAACATATAATTGAATAAATAATTGTTTGCTAACCGGTCACCCTGTTTAAACTTTTCTTCTTGTTAGAATTTTTACTACAAGTATATATTTTTTTCTTGGTCTAACAGTGATTTTTGAAAAGAGCAGAAAACAGCTCAGCATAATTTGAATTTTTTACTTATAGATTTAAAGGAGCGCAGTCCCCTAGGATATTTCGTTAAATCCTCATTTATATAGGGCGTTTCATGGAGCTGATATAACTCATATTTTGCGGTCCCCTATTTATCTTGATTATTTTCAAATTGTTACGATTATTCAATATTTCCAATATATGGGTAAATCTTGCTAAATAACTTACAAAACAAAAACTATATTTTTTTTTAAGATTTAACCTTGAGAAAACGCAAACTGAAGAAGTTTTCAAAATTAAATATAACGCTCAAAAGGCAAATTGCCTAAGCCCCCAAAGCTCTCAAGATGACAAGTTGGGCATCGATTGGTCCATACAGGAAAGAGGTAAGGATATTGTCATACAGACCCAAGGCAAGAGAAATAGCTGAGTAAGTACAATATCCGGCGGTTGTCTTATCACATTCAAGTGTTTAGTTATACATTTTGTAAATACATACGAGTATGTTAATTAGCCCAAGCACTGATGTCAAGTACTTCAAGACCCCCTTTAAGAACTAAACATTGTCACACAATATTTTCAAACATTGTTCAATAGCAAGTACTTGCATAAGTACATCACTTGAAAATATGGCTGAGGCATTAATATACACTATTGTAAGTTATTTTTGAGGCTCTCTTATCTTCAAAAAAAGTCAATGGAAATGAAGAAATTAATGTTTATATACATATAAATCTTGAATATACGAAATAAGTGACCCTTATTTGTACATACAAATATCTTATTTCTAGTAGATTCTTCTCCTGTTTTTGAGAAATACCTATAAAGATTTCTTTTCGGGTAAGTACCTCAAAAAATCGGATCAGGAGCGAAATGTTCTTCAATTTTTTCAGGTGGCATTTTTGTGGCGGGGTTCTATTGATCTCAGTATCTGGCTGTGTAGCAACCAATTGCGGCAGTCAAAAGTGGCTGTAAACGTAGGCAAAAATTGTTAGGACTGCGGCATTCTGGCAACCGTGCCAGGTCAGCAAGCAGTCCCTTGCCAACTTCCGGCATCGTGCACAAGAAACTTCAAAGTGTGCTGCCTGCAACTTCCTGTTTAGCCACCCGAAATTCTTTGCTTCCGTTTATCTTCGTCCAGCATGAAAGCGAAACTCGCTGCAAGCGATTCATGCAAACAAAAACCAAACACAAACACTTTGCGGCAAGCGGTGGCAAACGGAAGTACGCTTCGTGCCACATTTATGAAAAATCAAAAAAGTGGCACACAACGCCATAAAGGCGTCAATGCGCAAGAAAGTTGATGCGTAAATTGTCATCAAATCCAAAAAATATCAATGCTCTATTTAAAAGTTTCCTGAATTTAATTAAAAATTGTTGTTCGCTCGCTCCATTCCATCGTTCAGCAAACATTCCAACTATTTGACACAAATGTGCACAGAATGTGTGGGATTGAGCATAAATAATTGAAAAATCTTCTTTAAATTTATGCATTAATTCAGATAAATTCATCTACGTATTGAATTTGCATTGAATCCCATTTACACTTCGAAGAAAGCTGATAATTTAATATTGGATGTTTGAAAATATCACTCAACATTTTATCGTAAATTTTGTATCAAAAAACAAACAACAAACGCACATCCATGTGAATGCGACGTTCAAGCAAAAATCGAAAATATTTGCTTTCTATCTAACTGCTTCACATCCTTGGTCTTTCATTGAATTTTTGTGGATTTGAAATTGCGATGAATGCAGTTGACTGGAAGCGTATAGACACAATTTCAGTGTTCGGCAGAGTGTGTGGAATTAAAATATCGAAAATATTATATTCTTCAATGAGCTTTAGATTAAATCATTTTAAAGAAACGCCAAATTTTCTGCCATCTGATAATAGCCAGTTGATTTTTTTTTTTGGCCACAATAAGAGTTTGTGTAAATATTCTTCTTATTGCCATTTAACGACTTCCTTTTTCCAGCTCTCTTTTCTAAAACAGCAAGTTTATCTCTGAAAATCGCATTTGATTTAATTTTAACTCTAATATGTTTAAAAATGTATTGTATTCTTTATATTCAGTTGATTTCTCAAGAATGCTAACAACTTATAAATTACTTCATTAATTTCGAAATAAGATAGAAACTTTTCAAATGCTTGCGCGATCAATGGACTGATTTGTAAGCTGAATAAAAATATTTAATACAAGGATATAACAACTCGTTTCATTCGAATTATGCATGAGCTTAAGCCAAATTATTTTCATCCAAATGCTTTTCCCACATATGCTGCACGATTTTTGTGGAATTGTTGTTTTATAAATTTGGCAAGAAGTTTCATTAAAGTTGTTGTTTGTTTGCATCTTCATTGGGTTTTAAACTCGTTGCTCGCTTGCCATATTTCATTAATTATATAATTTAATTACTAAAATGCGTTTAGCGCCGAGTACAGGAATATAATTATTTAGGTTTTAATTGCAATCAACTTGGTTTATAAAAGTTATGACTCGTCGAGACGTACACAACGCAATTTAGCGGCAAATGGATCGTATCAAAAAACTGCTTACATTAAGTTTTATCCGAACAAGAGCTTCCTTTCAAAATTTATTATCAAACCGAAAAAGCCCGTACATTTTACTTTGACCAATGAAAACGTAAATATTTTGCCCGCAAACGTGCCCCATCTAACAAAATATGCTGTTTGTGCGCTGCGACCAATTGACCAACCAGGCATATTATAAGTATAATAAGGCTCGCTCAAATTTAATAAAAACCAATAAACGTTAAAAGCCTTTAGAGTGGGCAATGCAACCGCCGGCATAAGCCACCTGTCAGATGGCCCATGGCCATCCTATCCTGTCGCCCCTAACTGCCTCGTATCCTGTGCGCCCGATTAAATGCATTTAAATGTGTTTTCGTCATAATTATGCATATGCAAACATGACTCGGCCATTGGCACCAGCGATGGTAGTGGCAGTGGCAGTGGCAGCTGCAACTCTGGATGAAGAAGTGCGGGAGGGGGGGGCGGTCGCTTTCCGGCAGCTTAAGTGCTTTAATGGGTTTAATTATGTTGCATGCAATTATTGTTGGCGGGGCGGGAGTGGCTGGCGACAAATGCAACAGAAATTATTTTTATTAATAAGTAAAAAGCAAATGAACCGCCAGCCGAACGCCACATTCGCCTGATATATGGCCACCATAGCGACCGATAAGCGTTAAGAATTGAGCGCCCAGTGAAGCCGCCGATGGCAGCAACAGCAGCATCTGCGCTATTTTGCTTTTGAGCATAAAATTCAATCGCTAAATTATGCAAATATGCCGCAACTGCGACAATCTGTGATGCCGACCCAATATGCATAGCGTTACGTACACAGAAAAAAACCCTTTACGTTGTGATCAACACTCGTTCCGTTTTGCAGATCAAAATATTGATTTTACCTTTTTCAACAGTTCTATATGAATTTATATTCCTTCATTTACTTTTCGTGGCTTTAATTGGGTTGCCAATCTTCGATTGCCCCCCTACTCAAGCAGACTTCTGCTCATTTGGAGGACTATCCTTGTAGTTGTGTTCCTCGATAAATTTATTTTCGGTAATGTCGATAAGTCCTTTCTTTTAATATCCTCCTCTTATTCTTAATAGATATATAATTCCCTTCTAAACTTTTTGTTTAATATTTATTTCCATCTGATCTCAAGCGAACTCTCTCTTTCCTTTCTCTGAATTCTCGGAATCGAAATCTTCCACTACTATTTTTTCATTTTTCATCTTTAAAATTTAATGAATGAGCTCTTAAATAATTCTATGATTCCGTTTTCTTGTGTTTTTCTTGTATTTCAAAATTGTATGTTTTATATTTTTGTTTGGGCAAATAAAATCCACCCATCCAGCTGCAGGTGTTAATTGGATATTATCGTAATTTGAGTAATTTTTTTCAATAAACGCTTTCCTAGCTTATAATTACTTTACATAACTTTTACTTTACCTGTGTCGACAGTCTATGTTTATTTTAGCAGTTAAAGTGGTCTATTGAATTTTTCAAATATATTTTATTGAATAAAAGTTTTTTTTTTTTTTTTTGGAATTAAATCATTTAAACAATAGAACTGCACTAACTTTGTGTTCTCTCCTGACATATTTAACCATTCATTTAGTGTAGGAAATTGAAAAGTTGGAGCATTACTTTGGCTAGAAATTCCAATTCCACATACTTATAAGCCCTCCTTTCCATCAATTTGGCTTAGTATCTACAGCCGCTTCCTCTCACTCCCTGAAACTTCACACATAATCCGAGTCAAATCGTCATCATTACATCAATCAACCATGCTCCAATTCGAGCAAAGTTACACATGGTTTTTTTTAGTGTACATACACCTAATGCCAAGCGTACAAGCGTGTGTGTGTGTGTGCTCGTGCGTGCGTGTGTAAAGAGGTCGGCGATGTTGTTGTCGCTGCCGCCATTGCCATTGCCGGTGTACAGTTCATCGATGCCGATTTTGCTGCAATTTCGCTGCGCAAATTTTTGGCACACCCGTTGCCTAGTTTCGGGCGCCAAGCGCACAAAAAAACATTACGCCAACTGCCAGGAAGAGGCTCGCTTACGTGTTCCCCTTTCCTCGTCTTGTTTTCTTTTCCGAAGCCTCCTTTTTGCGGCTTTACTGTGCAGCACCTTTTTGGGGTCGCCGTCGCTTCATTTTGTACACATGCCGGCTCGCATTTTGACGCATGTGGATCGCTGTGGAAGGTGCCGCAGCGCTTAGCCGCTTGTCCAGCCAAGAGGAGCTGACAGAGGCACCGTTTTTATTTCGGAGACGTGACAAACGCAATCAGCGTCAGTCACATGTGTAAAAATGTTTTCCGCCTTATGCGTGCGGTGTGTGCTCCAGGACACTCACACACACATGCATATGTATGTATAGTATGTATATGTATCCCTATACTATATATGCATGAGCATGTATTGCAATACTGAGGCGTGCAAAGAGCTTTGCATGAAAATTGCTCTGTGGCATTCGTTCCAGAAATGCTGCGGCTATGGCTAGCTTTCTGTTGGCTTCGTTGACGACTCCCTCACCATATACCAGTTCAATTTTAGATTTAGTAGAACACATTCTTTTGTTGTTTTTTTTTGATGACAAGAGGATTTGGTATAGAGCACGAATGCAAACTGATAAGCACTCAGACCATGAAGGCCAATCGGTAACCGCTCTCTCTATTAAATTATTCAATTAAATTCAGGAAATGAAATTCATGAATTTAATTAATTACTGTAGGTCAACTTATTCGAGCTGAATATTGTTAATGTCTCGACTTATGTTGTTTCTCGTTTTAAGATGGACTCAAGAAAGTGCTTTCTAAAGATTGCCTGCACTCCGGACAAAGAATGGGGATAATTCGCCTGAATGGAAGATTTAGTTGTTTTGGGAATATTTCAAAATTCAGATGCAAACAACTGCAAAACTTCACATCGATAGAAGTTTATTTTTAAGTCTTGCAGTAAAGGTGAAGGGTAAATAAATTACCAAATAGCAAAGACCACTGATGAATATTCAAGCAATGTGATACGTCTCTATATATTTGGGTAGAAAAATCAAGAGCGTTTTTAACTTCACAAGGTTCTAATTGGGTGAAGACAAAGGGTATAGAATATTAAGCAATTGGACGCGTGCAACTCTAACATGCTAATCGTTTATTCATGATTTCAAAATTTAAACTTGTATCTGAAACCACAATAATTTATTGAAAGCACATTGCTGAAGAGAATGTTTTCTTCTCCTTGATTTTTAATCCAAATTTAAAATCACAATCACAGCTACGACCGCTTGCTAACAATGTATATATCCCGTCCGGACGTAGGTTTCTATTAAGCGACATTGGCAATGACCAGCCACAGCTATCACACGCCCAACAGATGAGAGCCCAGCCCTGTTGACTTAATTAAAATCGCAGTGCAACTGAGAAATAGCAGCTCAAAAGCAACAGGAAAAACCTAAACACAAAACCAGAGTACCCGTGTGTAGGTAGTTGTGTAAAAGAAAAAAAAAAACGACTGCAAAAGAAAGTGCAAAACAAATTGCCAAAGTCAAAGCATATAGCAAGGCGTACCAGAGTGCAGACGGGCGTCGGTAGACCGTGGGGCTTGACAAATGGCAATTTATAAAATCCTTTGAAGTGTCGAAAATCAGTAATTGTAGTCAAAGCGTAAATTGATTGCCAGTCGGAAACACACATCCGCACCCACACATGCAAGTACTCTTACACCTACCAACGTATAGGACTACTCGTATGTGTGTGCTTGTAGTACAGAGACAATTTGTCTGCCTGTATAGTATGTCGAAAAATCAGTGTGCCATGTTTTATTGAGTTTAATTTGTAGTTGCAAATTAATACCCACACTTCAGTTTTTAATTAAAATGCACAAAAAAGACCTGCACTAAACCAACTTTCTGCCAAATTGCAACTGGGCACTCAATTTGGTGCGCCAGTGTAGTCTTGGGAAACTTTTAACGCAGACAAGTCAAGTAACTCAATTGCCGTCTGTCTGGGTATGTGGGTGTTTCTGTTTATAGAGCGTAAGTATTAGGAATGGGTGGTGTGTGTGTGTGTGTGCGACTGCGTCTGCATCAACTTTTAGTTTACTTTGCAGCATTTTTTACTCATCTCTTTCTGTGTCTCGCCTTTGCATAGTATGGCTGTGGGGCTGGCACGCTCTGTCTCTGCTTAAGTGACTTTATAACCTCAAAAGAGGCTTGCGTTTTTACTGCACTATGTTCTGCATGTGCCAGTACCCCCGGCGCATTCAAGATATACTACTATATAGTGCCTGTTGATATCCACAAAGCAGTTCAGGTGCCCTGAGGTAGAGCTGAGCATCATTTAAAGCATAAAGGAGCGTGATCGCAAGTTACTGAAAGGGTGTTGAATTTCGTGAATGTACGCTCTGACATAACTATCATGACTATTCATAAAAATAAAACGACTGTATGAAGAATTGCATTAAAAAGGAGAAACAAGAATAATTGCAGACCACACACACGATTCTACTTAAATATCATCTTCTTTTGAAATTCGTGAATATTGCAAAACGTGACAAGTGCTTGGATTTGCGAGTATGCGTGATGATGTAAACCAGTTTGTGAACGTATATTTAAAAATAAAATTATCATTAAAAAAGGATTTCCCTACCCCAGGCCCCATTTAAGTCTTAACGAACTCCTCTAAAAACAACATCCAACTGATGATAAAATGGTTACAAAAATTCATTTCTGAATATCCATAAAGACCCACAAATTTTTTTTTTTTTATAATATAACGTCACTTTAAACTTTGAATTTGAAAGTATAGGACAAAACAAAACCAGACGTTGATTTTCAGTTATCCGAAAATGACGATATTCTTTGCGCATATTTAATTCTCCGTTTGCTTTCAGAACGTTCTCAGGATCCGCAATTTGCCATTTCGCCAGCCTTTAACTAGAATAAGTCATTCGGTTATCATATGACTTACATGATGCCTTTGGGAGATCTCAATGCGAAAGTACAATAATCAGTTGTTACAACAACTTGTGTAACTGGGAAAAATCAGAAACCCATACTTTATTAAGGATCCTTACATGCAAGTCCAACATTCAGTGTCATATAATGGTTTCGTTATTGCTTCACCAATTTCCGTTTATCACTCTGCAGATGCGTTTCCTGCATAAGTAAAATTCTGCTAAATATTTTTAAAATTGGCAAGCCATAACTAAGCTAACTCGCCCCCCGGTCCTCCCCAGCCATGAATGCCAGCCATTTGCTACTCCCTCAACTCGTTTTTCAACTGTCAGCGTTAAAGTTTTTCCTTCTGCTCCCGCAACTTTAGCACTAAATTAGCTGGCGCAGCTTTTGTGCAAAGCTTATCTACCCATCCACCGATGTCGGCGATGGCCCTTGACGTATCTTTTAGCCAGTTGCATGCGCATTGTCGCATGTGTCTCCATTTGCTTCTGTTATGTTTTATTGATGAGTCTCTCAAACCAAAATTGATGATGCATCCTCGAAGTTGGCTGCTACTGCTCCAGCAGATGTTCTCGATGTCGATGTCGATAGCAGGCGAATCTTCCATATGCCATTCAATGTGTGTGTGTGTGTGTGTGTGTGTGTTTTGCATTGCCAATGAGAGAATTCTGTAGCCTGTCGTATTAAGAACGACTTCAATTTATTCAAAACTTGGCTTTAAAGCAATTTTTATTTATAAACTGTATGCAATGATTGAAAAATTAAAAACAGCGCTTTTTTAACGCACAACATAAATAAGAAAGATACAAAAACTGACACTCATAGGACTTAAAAAAAGAAAAACTTATTATTAATTTATTAATAATATTTATAATTTTTCCTATATGAATGTATGAATGTATTTATAAATTTGCATACAGAGACAAAAGCAGAAGGGAACAGCTTTGTTTGAAGACATTTGAGAGACTATTGAAAACAACATAAAATCTGAACATTGCTCATTTTTCCTGAGTAATAAAAAATAATCGGCTAAAATAGGTTTAAAATCAACCAGTTGGCATTTTCCCGATCAATAGATGTCCATATATTCAGGGCTCGCTGCATTTCCCATTTAAATATTCTAATATTTTGCAGACAAACTTAAATGTTCAAAAGCTTAACACCAAAATGGGAATTTTGTTCAGTTCAACATTATTATAGCATTATTAATCAGATAATTCCATCGTTAAGGTTAGAATATAAAATTTCATCGTAGGAGAATCTATTACGAGCTTTGAAATTCGAAACGGGTGACACAAATATCCGTTGCTTTAAATTTAAACGACGTCACTGCTTATACTTGTACCAGGGAGGCGAAACAAAAGGCTTGTACTTTGTGGAAACTGTGTATACGAGGATACTTGTAGTACTCTTTGTAAAGACAGCTCCATTTGCAGCCTGTGCATGGCAAGCTGTTTTTTTTTTCCGTGTCACAATGCAACGGAGATGGTAAAACTTTCGTAATGAGAAAAGTTGCAATGAGATGGCAAGGACAACATTATGGGAGCCTTCTCGTATTTTCTGTTATGATAACATTAGAACTGAAATTCGAGCAGGCGTTGCTTTTGAGTTCGTAGACAAACAGAACGAACCTAAAACCTTAAAACCTATAACTGGAACAAACATGGAGCAAAATTTGGCAGCACGACGCCGCAGACAAAGGAATAGGAAACAAAAAAACATAGATGAAAATGTGTAAGTATCGGCGATACATAAATGGATCCTTGTAATAATCTGATACCAATCTGCGATCATGCCAAGTTTGAATACATTGATGCCGGATCTAAGCAATCCTGTTAGCTACCTATATCTGGCTGCCGCACTGTTCAAAGCGCTGTTGCCGACAGGCGCTTTCGTCAAGAACTCCATTCGCTTGGTCAAGCGTTGCACAAAGCCGAACCGCCAGGAGTTCAGACAAGCCGCCTTGGCCACCGCTGTGGGCTTCCTCATCATGGGCTTCATTGGCTTCTTTGTGAAGCTGCTGCACATTCCTGTCACGAATATCATTATAGGCTAAGACATTATACATACGAGTACTAGTACAAGTAGTTTCCAGATGGTGTGGTGCAACTGTTTAATGCCAAATAAACTTTAAATTCAATTGCAAAATCACTAACAAGAAAAGGCAACTCCACAAATTGGCGCACAGCCATGTGCAATAAATACGCCACCGTAGGTAACTTGGCTGCTGCTGCCAAAAGCAAAGCCGGATGGTTTTGGTTTTAAGGGCCGCTGGGCTCAACAATGCCAACAAAGGCCATAACAAAGCCAAGTTACAAGCTGCCATGACGGGTCATGGCGGGTCGTAGCCGACACATTGCAAGTGTTGACAAGAAAATTTCGCTGCCAATGGGGAAAACATTGCCGTTGCCAAACCAACTGTCGGATGTGTGTAAATGTAATCAAATCACAAACTACCACGAAAGCAAATTCTTTTTTTTTTTTGTGTGTGTGTACATATTTTCGAGTGTATCGAGAAAATATGCACTTTTCTGCAAACATTCCACAGCTTACTCATATAGAAAATTTTGGGCCCAACTCAATAATAATAGCAAAGTAAAAAGTAAGTCATAATTAATTTCGAAATGAGAAGAATTCCATTCAGAAGCTATTTGCTTTCGCGCTGTAATATTTCAACAATATCTAACACGTACTAAAAATAATAATTTGCAATAATAAATAAATATAATTGGCTTCTTCTATCTAACAATTATCGAATGGACGAAGTACTTCTTAAAATCAAATCAAAGAGATTTTAAAATCAATTATTGTTTATCAATTATTTTTTTTTATCATTTATCAGTATTTGTAGACGATAGTTAATAGTTTCTTTCGTTCTTTTATAAATATTTGTACGCGATTTTAATGAGCCATTAAACTAAATGTGTTAAGCATTTGCAAGACTTGTTGTACCCAAGATTTTACAGCCGATATATATATATATATATGATATAAAGCATTGAACCACTGGTAAGAGTTATATAAATATCATCCTACTACTTTAACGATATCACATTTTAAAGTTACGCTGTAGATTAAAAATTATTTCAAAGTGTGTCAGCCTGCAGTGTTTAAAGAAGTTAAGAGTTAAGACACTTTCTTCATTAACAGTTGCAATTAAAGCCGAGACGTGTACTTAAATCAAACGAACTGTGGGCTTAATCAAACGTTATGCAAACAACTTGCCACCCACAAATTTTCAACAATTTGCTGCGTTGCAAATTTGCAGGCAGGATGCAAATACAAACACACACACACACACATACACAGATATATATATATATATATATATATATATATATATATATACGTACAGACGAGCATATACATAAAATCAAATACAGAGTCCAACAGATACATGGCGTACTTAAATGCAGCAATTTGTTTTACGTCCGAATCGTTGCTGTCCTCACTTGAAGCTTAACTAAACGCACACAGCAATGGAATCATGCAACACTGCCCTCTGTATACTCTGATCCACAATCCAATGCAGAGCCTAAGCAACAAAATTTCTGTGTCGAGTCTCAGCAGCAGCTACCCCTTCTGCTCCCCTCCCTGCTGCTTTTTGACAGCTTTGCTTACTCGCTTGTGCTCCCTGGACAATTCACTGCGAAATTGGTAGACAAAACTGTGGCAAACAAGGCAGCAAAATAACAACAGCAACAACAACGATGACAATAAAGCGAACCAAACCAAGCCGAGTAAAGTCGAGTAGAGTCGACTCGACTCGACTCGACCAGAGACTCGAGGCGAGCCAATGCTCCATGTGTTCCATCGTTCCATGGTTCCATGAGTATTTATGATTGTGTGCGTGTCTGTGCGTTTCGACGTTACCATTGAGATTGAAAAATGTTAAAAAATTGCTTTTAAATGCCGCAAAATACAATTTATTATTCAACAGAGGCAAACGCCAAACACTGACACAATATTCCAGCAACAGCTTGTGGAGAACAGCGGCCACTGGCTCAGTAGGGGGAGAGGGGGGCAGGCAGCGGCAGCGGCAGCCATGACTCTGTGTGGCACAGTGGCCAGTGCGTAGCAAACAAAGCTCAACAGTGCGGCTAGCTGTAAATTTAAATAAAGCCCACATACACACACGCACACTAACACACACACACACAATGCATACACTCATAAAAAATCCTAGTACACATAACTAAATAGTTCCCATATATTTATCCAAAAATATTTCCATTTATAGGTCTCAGAATACCACAAAGGACATTTTTTTAAATACGTTATTTTTTACCTCGTGGTAAGTAATAGGATTTGAATTAAGCCAAACATTTTTAATCCAATGCTTCAGAAGTACTCTCTAGAATCTAGACCTTTTGTGTTTGCTATTCATACTTATAAAACTCGAAAATCCATTCCCTTTTATTCTCACACATTATTTCATAGCAAAGAACAAATTCATATTTGTATTATTTGGAATTATCTGCAATTTTTGCCCTAATTTGAAATTTCAGAAATGAAGGAGATTTTGATGTTTTGTTCGATTTTTCTGTATGTATGTGCATACATACATACTGTTTGAATGAATGTAGCACAAAGCATTGGAGGGCAACAATTGTAGTTGCAGTTGTTTGGTTTATTAAGCATACGCACTGTGTGTCGATGCTGCAACGAACTGAATTGTGATGGCAGCAGGGCAATCGTTAAGGCTTTTAGCATGTGAGCCAATCGCCCGATGGGGAAATGAGTTTGGCACAAAATATGATCTGTACGAGGCAAACGACTCGATATAGCCTTGTCCATTCATCTGAAATGCTGCATTTCAGAAAGTATCAAAGAGCGTATGTCAATATGCCCTTTGTTTGCATACGCTGCTCATATTAGGGAGCAAATTATATATATTATGACGCCAGAATAACCTAACCAAAAATGAACTATAATTAAATTACCAATACAACAACAAATTCACAGTACTTGCAAAATTTTAAGACAATCATTATTTAATTTCAAAATACATATTTTCATCAACTGTTGATTAATAAATTATTAAGATGTTTAAGGAGCTCCTTGACATCTGGACGTAATTAGGATTAAAGCTAACCTAACTGTTCGCTTCGGTCACGTTTTCTAGCAGGAAATTAACAGTGGTAGGAGTTGCATAGTAAACTAGTATGTGGCATCTTCCACATGTGATATTTATAAATAAATATTAATCTTTCTAATTATACCTTATAACTCGATGCCACATAAAAACAAGACCTATAAACAATTGCAGTGAGACAAATTGTTATATTTTTACTCAACCCTCCCGGTCTACTTGTAGATGGTCGGGCCAGCCCCTGGTAAAGAGCTAACATCAAAAGAGAGGAAAATTAATCAGGTGCCGCCTCATGCAGCCGGCGGCACGTATAATTGCATTAATTTATGTACAAAAGCCAGAAATTAAAAATAATACAAATAATTAAAATATCAAACCAACGCCGGACAAAAGTTTGTAATATAAATTGTGCGCCAGCTGTCAACGGGAATTGGGGGCGTGCAAATGGAGCCCCGGCCCCGGCGGCTATAAGCAAAAAACCAGTTGAAAGGCTAATTTTCGCATTGGAACTGTAAACTCGACCATGCTGCCTGCGTCGCGGTCGCGGCCGAGTTGCAAATGCGTGCCTAATGCGTGTCGTGTTATCAGTCGACTGTCTGGTGCGTAGTAGGGCGGTGTGGGCGGCGTGGGCGGTGGCCAGCCAATTTCATGGTTAAATGATTCAGAAACAGAATTACAAAATTAGGCGGCCCGTTAACACAATGTAATTAACTTTACGCCGTTGTCCGTACATACATACTACATATATTCGATATTTATTTACTACCTCTGGCACTCCTCCCCACAGCGCCTTGAATGCGAATTGTCGATAATGCCCCCTGGGTGCACTTTGATTTTGGTCTGTGTGTCGACAACTTTAAAACTATTGAGTGTTTCCCCATAGCGCTCTGCCCCTACCCATATTCCCCCCCTCTCTGTCTTTCACTCCGTGTCTTTAGCCACAGCGCTTTCTAAAAGCAATTTGAAACAAATTTTATTGCCAAAGTTTCGAGCACATGGAAAATTGTTCAAGTGCCACAAAAAGTTGCAGTCGACGTGCCTGCGCAGTCGTGTTACAATTAGCCCAGCCTAAAAGCATAGAAGGTCCTTTGGAGACAAATGGCAGCGACAAATGGCAGCACGAATGACAATAAAATAGCTGGACACTTAGGCAAGTTTTTACTAAGGTGGCCAAGTCCAGTTGAGCAGAGCTAGTTAGGCATGTAATTTATGAAAATTAAACCAATTTGAAGGACATCACTGCAAGTAATAAAGTAGGCATAAGTCCGCTGACTTTCAAAAAAATATATGCTCTGTGGACGGAAAGCAATTAAAAAATGATTACATATATATTCAGAACACAAGAAACCAGATTCCTAAGCTATACAAAGCCTCTTTTTTGGACAATACGTTTTTCACTAAATCAATGCCTATTCCTTAATGTTTGCCCGTAATGTAAATAAGGCATGTCTTCATGACGACAGCACTCACAGAAATCTGCTGTTTTATTCCTTAGGTTGTTCAAAGCATAACTCGTAATTGGAAGTTCAAAGTAACGGGTTTTCTAGTATACAGTATAAGCTTCTTTTGGATTGTAACGAAATTAAACTACGAGAAACGTGCACAACCAGTGCCAAAAATTTCATCGACTGTCATTACCAATTTTTTCGCTTAACGCATCAGCGAATACTCCGAGCACTCACACACACACACACACACACACACACACACACACACACACACACACACACACACACACACACACACATACCCACTGGCCTGGCTCTGGCTCTGTCTCTGCTTATGCCATCATCATGTCATCATGGCAAAATCAGACGACATGCAACATTGCATAAAGATTTGTCACCGCTAAAGCTCCAGAATGCTAGACAACAACTGGCAGCGCTATACATACTCGTATAGCTGCAGAGTCAGCCCCAAACACACAAACATACACACGAATACATCCTACCGTGCACCAAGCTTCAAGCTGCGACGAGCACAACTCAAATCGCATTTTCGCATGTTGCATTTCGACAAACAACAGCAGCAGCAGCAGCATCAGCTAATGCAACAACAACAACAACATTAACAGCAACAGCAACTACTGTTGAGAGAGTGGCTAAGGAAACGGCAGTTTGGCTACCAGACTTCGACAGCGACTCCTGGCAAATTCAATTTCGTGCAGCTCGATTGCATTGCGGCACATTGCTTGCCATCCTGCGCTCAAATGTTTGATGGAGGGGAAGACGAAGGCTGTCAAGGATGGCTGCTCATCGATTCGCATTGCATTTCAATATATAAATATTTATACACAAGTAAATTTGTGCACAGCTGAGCGTCTCAGCAGAGCGAGAGACACCGTCAACGTCGCGTCATCGCGGCACATTTCCAAAATAAAAATTTAATGGTCGCATTAAACCTACATGTATATGCCCTATACACCTACGATTTATAACTGTTAAGATATAAAAAAACAAACACATTTTTGTAAATATGTAGAAAACTTAGACAGCAAAAATAAGACTGCAATTCAATATTTTTTGGAGTCTATTTAATTTTTTTACTATGAAAAAATATGTAGTTAAACATTTCATTTTAAATATTCACAATATTCACAAAACACCAAATCGACTTGTTGCTCAGGAAGACAAATTATTAAAAAAAAAATTCAAATATGACTTTTAATTCAAATCGATATAACATATACTAAATAAAATAAAATTTACAC
Organism: Scaptodrosophila lebanonensis; assembly: GCF_003285725.1. Taxonomy (NCBI): domain Eukaryota; kingdom Metazoa; phylum Arthropoda; class Insecta; order Diptera; family Drosophilidae; genus Scaptodrosophila; species Scaptodrosophila lebanonensis. The sequence continues at coordinate 2,235,184 of NW_022060529.1, forward strand.
TTATTAAAAAGCGTGGCTAAAGGCAGTTCCTTCGATGCATATAGCGCGAATCGGATACGTCTTAGAGATCGACTGTCGTTTTAGCTGCTGATTCCCTGGCCATATCCTTGCATAACGATAACAGTTTTAGAACAATTTCTTTTTTATCTGCTTTTGATGTGTCTACGTTTTTCACGAGAAATTTAATAAAAGAAACTCTTTCTTATCAAATTTCAAAATCCATATCAATAACTTAGAATCAATTATTAATTTTCAATCATTTTCGAAAGTCTGTAAAAAAAATTCTCAAAATTAGCTCTAATACTAATACTACTAGCTCCAAAATGTTTTTCACTCTTAAAAAGTTACTCAAGTGTTTTGAGGCACGTTATAATTAAATGAAATAACATTTTGGAAACTTAGTTTCAGGAAATGAAAGCTACGTGAATCGAAGTTAATACCAATTTTTAAATATTAAATGAAAATAATCATATATGGGAAATCTAAGTCATTGAGTTAACAGATAATTTTATTAAAAGCCTTTCTTTGTTACACAGCGCAACAATTTCCTTAAACCACTTTTCGAATACAGGGTATAAAAATGAATTTATAGGAAGTTGTTGGAGAATGCAGTACTGAGCCACAACTATGTCGAGCTACCTCGGTAATGCATCTTTCTGGGGCACTTTGTTCGCATGTACGAGTACTTCGCAAGCCGTTTACTCACGCGTTCGTTTGTGCCTCGACTTTTATGAACTTAATTCGTTTTATTACAAAGCCTCTGGCCTGACATTTGATGCGCCTGTCTGCCTGCATATAAATCATGGTAAAAGCGTTGACTGTTAAGCCTTTATGGCATATGCTAAAATCTAGCAATGCCCAGACTCACATACTCTCATACATACATATCGTACATATATGTATATGTATGCTCTCCCCAAACCTACAACATCCCATTTTCGTCACCTTTTGTGCGACAGATGCCGGCATTTGGGGTCGTGTTTTTGTTTAGCCAGCGCGTGACTAAATGATTAAACGGTTAGCTAGAACCAAAAACCAGGCAACCAGGCAACCAGGCAACTGGGGAACCGGGAAACCGGGCAGCCATACAACGCTGCCCGATGACGCGAATAGAAGGCCACACGACAACAGTCGACCATAGACAGGCAACAGACGACAGACAACAGACAACGGACGAGAGCCCGCACCATTGTTTGGCAATGACAGCGCAAAATTGTTCATGATGATAACGATGATTAGATGAGTGGTTATATAGGCGAGTGTGAGTGTTAGATTGGCGGCTGATGCTCAAGTATAGCTACTAAGTAGCACATTCAACGTTTTGGAGTGGATAAAATGTCAATATTTTTTGAACACATCTATAAAGCATAATTTTGCTGATGGTTTTAATAATGATATTTAATAGGCGAATACATTCAAAGGAATTAAAGTTGTTTGCACGAGAAGTAAAGGGCTAAGCTGGTCTCAAATCCAGCACACCCTTCTCAGTGCATGGGAATTAGTTTGTTCTCCACCATACCTACATACATATTTAGTACATACATGCATAACTATACTTTTCATCCACCTCAAAAATAAGCACTACATATATCAGCTACAGCCGACTTTCATTTAAAAAGAAAAGGCCTCCTTCCGCTTCAGTAACCATCCGACTACAAACACAAGTAATTGTTAGCATTTCAGTAAAGCACTTACTATGTGAAAATCTCTAGGACCCAAGCTGTAGGCGATCAATTTATTGTTAGTTTCCAACCACAATTCTTGTTCAATTTATATTTATCTTCTTTATATATATAATTCTACTGTACGTGCGTATGTAAATGAACTCCTCCTAAACGGCTTGACAGAATTGAATGAATTTTTTGTATGCGTTTGGGTGGCACCGTGGATGGTTTAGATTCACAAATTAGCCCGGCAGGCATGAGTTTACCTTTCCAATTATAAATTCATCATTTTACATCTCAAAAAACGAATATGTTTCTTATTGTTTAATTTTTTTTGTACTGTGCCTTTTGATTTTCTGATGATGTCATTTGAAAGCACGAATTAAATTTGAACTAAAATATTGATCATCAACTCGCATTAAGATAAAATTAAACAAACATTATTGATTATAAAGAATTGTTTTTAGAAAAATTGCTGTTATTTCCAAAAAAGAATAATGAAATTCTTATATTATTTGTATTCCATTTCATACATGGTTTAATATTCAAAGCGTTTGAAATATAATGCAGGACAACGTCTGCCGGGTCCGTTAGTATATATTTAAATCTCATTTAAAGAACACCTCCTCAATCTATATATTTGAATATGGGCTACATTGGATCCATCAGTAATGTTTGGTCATCCGGCCAAAAACAGCCAAAACCAGCAGCACATCATAGTTAATAAGTAACGTAAATAACTCAATGCAAAGTGCTCGTTTTCTTGTCGCTTACTTTGCATAGCAAGCCGAGCACTTAACGTTTCCTTTTGTTGCCATAAATTTGCATAGGCTGCTGCGCAGCCGCCACATATGTACTAGTTATTGTCGCTAACTCTGCAAGTCAAGTTCGTTTTTCGTTATCGCATCTGGTACGGAGAAGCTTAGCTTTCCGTCTACCAGCATAAACTTTGTAAATCTCGGCGATCGCTACCTATGCAAAATAAACATTTGTGCACCTCTTTTAAATTGAACAATTTCGTTTCGCTTATTTTGCAAATATTTCGCCAACATAATTTCGCATATTTGGAATCATAAAAAAGCTTATGATTATACATTTTGGTGACCCCGACGTGATTAATAATTCCACAAAACCTTGCTTAATCGCGTTAAAAAACAAAAGCGTACATAATTGAGTTCATTGTACACAAAAAATATTCAAGTACATAAGTGCAAAAGTATAAGTTCATAGTGCCTACTGTACCGCCAATAAGCAGCCGTGTGAAGCGACGTTTTTGAGGGCAACGAACATCAGCAGATAAAACAGTTATTCGCGCGCGTCATTTATCTCTGCTATTTTCGGTTTTCGGTTCTCTCTCGCGTTCATAATGTCTGAGAGCGACGGTCAAATGCGCGCCTTCCAAGCTGTCGCATCAGCTGCTGCTGACGTAGCTGATGCAGCGACGCTTGCGCCAACAGCTTCGACGTCAACAGCTGTGGGCAATGCAGTGCAGGCTACGAGCAATAGTGTTGAGTTTTATAAGCGCAAGGCGCAATCATTATATGCGTGGGCGCTTTCTATTCAAAATAAAATAAATGATTGTGAAATTGACAATATTTCAGAAAGTGAGCTGCGAAAACGTGTGGAAATGCTGCAAAGTATTCAGGCCTCTTTTAATTTGGTGCATGACAAATTAGAGGAGCTGGACTTTGACGAGATTGGCAGCAGTTTGCGCTGCAACTTTGCTGAGCTGGTGGTCTGCTTGGAGGGCCGCCTGCTAAATACAATACAAAGGATGCAATCTGGCGCGCCGCCGTGTTCGACGCTTCGGCAAGATGATCAGTCTACCATTGTGATAAATCGGTCTCGTTTGCCTGAGCTTAAGTTGCCTACATTCAGTGGTGGATATACTGAATATGCAGATTTCTCTTCGATGTTCACATCAGTGATCGCCAAGGATCCAGATCTCTCCGATGTGGAAAAGTTGCAGCATTTGAGGTCAAGCTTAAGAGGATCTGCGTTGGACACGATTCGTGCGCTTGAGATAAGTGGTGCAAATTATTCAGTGGCGTTAGACCTACTCGACAAGCGGTTTAACAATAAGCGTCTTATTTTCCAGGCACACATCTCCGAGATTTTGGGCATTAAAAGGGCTGAAACTACAAGCAAGCTGCGAGAGTTGTCCGACAAAGTCAACGCAAATATGCGTGCACTGTTGAGTTTGGGCAATATGCAAGATGTAGCTGGCAGCATCGTCGTTCAGACAATTTTGGGCAAGGTGGATGCTGCGACGCAGGCAAAGTGGGAGGAAGCCGCCCCATTGAACGTTATACCGTCGTGGGAGCAATTTGCGACGTTCTTGGATAGCAGGTGTCAAAAATTGGAAAACATCGAGCATGCAATGGCATCATATTCGTCGAATTATCAGGTGGGAAAGAATAAAAACACTAACACCAAACGCTCGTTTGTCGCCACTAACCCATCCGCAAATGGTTGTCTGTTTTGTGACAATAATGCACACGAAATATACAGTTGCCCACTTTTTGGTAATTTGTCGCCTGTACTTCGTTTAAAGGAAGCGAAACGCCTCTCTCTGTGTATAAATTGTCTTAGAAAGGGACACAGAATGAGAACTTGCAATTCTGGATCGTGCAGAACCTGTGGTGCCAAACATCACAGTTTATTGCATTTTAATAATTCAGCTGCCGTAAATTTGATGCCTGAGCAATCGTCCGCTTCTGACTTACACTCGCGGCCGTCTTCATTGTTACTGCCACGTAGCGCTCTCGCAGCTGTTTCGCCATCATCGCTTGCTTCATTGCCTGCCCAAAATCTCGGCTCAGATGTTGTGCTCTTGGCCACCGCTGTCATCAGCATTCAAAATCGCGCCGGGACTTGGGTACCTTGCCGTGCACTGCTCGATTCCGGATCACAGTTGCACATTATAACTTCGCGATTCGCTCACCGGCTCCAACTTCGAAAGACCAAGTCGTCGGCCTCTGTGTCTGGTCTTGGTGACGTCAGTTTCAAGTCTGATGGTTGCACTGTGCACTTATGCTTGCAATCATTGGTCACTGACTATTCCGCAAATATTACTGCTTTGGTCGCTCCTTCCATTACTGAGAACCAACCAACTTTCACGGTTGACATATCTCATTGGGATATACCAAGCAATGTCCGCTTAGCTGATCCGGCGTTCTTCAAGCCACAGCAAATTGATATGCTTATCGGTGCCAATTTATTCTACGAGTTGTTGTGCGTAGGTCAGATTAAACTGGCTGATGGCCTGCCACTTCTGCAACAGACTCGTTTGGGCTGGATAGTTACTGGAGGTGGGTCGCAGCGTCAGAAATCTGCTTTGGTTGCATCCAATTCTCCGTCTACACAGGATTGCAATACACGAATCGAGCAGATGGTTCGCTCTTTTTGGGAACTCGAAAGTGGTGTCGATCCGGCTGTAAAACTCACCAAAGAAGAGTTCGACTGCGAGGAGCATTTCAAGGCTAATTACAGGCGCCTGCGTACTGGCGAGTATTCCGTCCGATTGCCTGTAAAGCTCAGTACAGATCTGCTTGGCGATTCCTATACGCAAGCCTATCGTCGGTTCATAAACTTGGAGCGAAAGTTAGAACGCAATCCACTTCTCAAAGCACAGTACTCTGCATTCATTAAGGAGTATTTAGAGTTGGGTCATATGTCGCTTGTATCGCCAGTTTCGCTAAATTTGTGCAAGTATTTCCTGCCGCACCATTGCGTTCTGAAGGAGGACAGCACAACGACAAAGTTGAGAGTCGTGTTTGACGGTTCCGCATCCACATCCTCTGGTCATTCTTTAAATGACATCCTAATGGCTGGTCCTTCCATTCAGTCAAAGCTCGCAAACACGCTTGTTCGATTTCGCACGTTTCCTATCGCTTTAACAGGAGACATCTGCAAGATGTACCGCTGCGTGCGAGTATCAAATCCGGATAGCTATTTTCAATGCATTCTATGGCGTGACTCGCCTCAAAAGCCTATTCAAGTTTTCCGTCTTGATACCGTCACTTACGGTACAAAGCCTGCCTCGTTTCTCTCCGTTCGCACTATGCATCAGCTGGCTGAAGATGAGCATGAGCTATTTCCTATTGGCTCCGATATCTTGCGCCGCGATTTTTATGTTGATGATTTAATCACTGGTGGTGCTTCTACAAACGAAGTCATAGAAATTATGAGACAAACCACAGGGCTACTTGCCAAGGCTAATTTCAAGCTAAGGAAGTGGTGCTCCAGCAATCCTGATGTGCTCAAACAAGTTCCGGAAGAAGACAAAGAAACTCTAGTTAAGTTTGATGATGGCAGCGACATAACAAAAACTCTAGGACTGTCGTGGGATCCTGCGACGGATTTATTCATTTTCACGTTTCTGCCAGCATTGACATCTGGTCGAATTTGCAAGCGCACTGTTTTGTCAACTATTGCCAGATTTTATGATCCGCTTGGCCTTATTGGACCAGTAATCGCAAAGGCTAAGATATTCCTGCAGGCGCTTTGGAGAGAAAGGCTTGATTGGGATGAAAGCCTTTCAGCATCATTGACAACATCTTGGCATAATCTTATTGCAGATTTTGAGCGCACAAAGCAGCTGAAATTTCCAAGGCTTGCACTTTCTGCTGGTGTTTCCATTGAAGTGCATGGTTTTAGTGATGCCAGCATAGATGCCTATGGAGCTTGCGTCTACATCATTTCGACCACGCAAGGCCAATCTCGTGCGGAGCTGCTGTGTTCCAGATCTCGTGTGGCGCCGCTCAAATCGTTGACCGTGCCCCGACTAGAGTTGTGCGGAGCCGTTTTGCTGGCACAACTCATAAACGAAATATCTCGTATGGAGTTATTCGACTGCAAGTTTTATTGTTGGTCTGATTCTGCAGTAGCGCTATCTTGGATTCGCAGCGAGCCATCCAGGTTTCAAATTTTCGTTTCCAATCGCATCGCAACTATTCAAGAGTTGACCTCTGGCATGGAATGGCGATATATTCCAACCGATTTGAATCCTGCGGACATACTTTCACGTGGAGCTTTGCCCAGCGAATTAGTCCAGTCCAACTTGTGGCTACATGGTCCCGCATTTCTGACGAAGGACAAATCTTCTTGGCCAGAGTCTTGCATTTCCGCCTCGTCGCTTCCTGAGCAGCGCTCTAAAGTGTTTGTAAGCACCACACTGTGCGAAGACATTGCACAGCAATGCAAATATGTTAACACATTTGGAAAGCTGCAGCGCGTGTTTGCATATGTATACAAGTTCCTGCACCGTGTACGAATTCCTGGGCTATCGGTGGACTGCATCCGTCATGGTACACTGCTGTTGATGCGCTCAATTCAAATGTCTACGCTTCGGGACGAATACAAGACCTTGCAGGCCGGACACATTTTGAAATCGTCTAGCTCCTGTCTTTCTTTATCTCCGTTTCTCGACAGCTCTGGATTGATGCGCGTTGGTGGCCGTCTAAGTAACTCTGCGCTCGACTTTGAAGCCCAGCATCCAATTATACTTCCAAGGCGTCATCCAGTCACGCGTTCAGTCATTATGCACTACCATGTCCGTAATCTGCATTCTGGACCTCGTGCATTGCTGGCCTCAATTCGGTTGCAGTATTGGCCAATTGGCGGTCGGAAAACAGTGTGCAGCGTAGTCAGCAAATGCACCATTTGTTTTCGAGCCAAGCCTCGTCTTGTGGAGCATGTTATGGCTGACCTGCCAAAGGATCGAGTTGATGCTTCACATACCTTTATGGTCACTGGTGTGGATTTTTGTGGGCCGTTTTTCTACAAAAGCGAGGTCCGCAATAAGGCACCAATAAAATGCTATATTTGCATTTTCATTTGCTTCGCCACCAAAGCTGTGCATTTGGAGTTGGTGAAGGATTTAACCACCGGAGCATTCTTAAATGCACTTAAACGCTTTATTTTGACGCGCTGTCGACCTACGAGGATCTGGTCTAACAACGCTACAAATTTCGTTGGCGCACGGAACGAGATGGCTGAGCTAAAGCGTCTTTTTGAATCCAGCGAGCACCTGCAGGCTGTGCAAGAATTTTGCCTTGCTGACTGTATTGATTGGCGTTTCATTCCGCCGCGCTCGCCTCACTTTGGTGGTCTATGGGAAGCGGCTGTAAAGACTGCCAAGCATCATTTCTACAGATCCGTTGGACTATCGCTGCTCGAATTTGATGAACTGCGCACGCTTGTATGCCATATCGGGGCAATTATTAATTCTCGCCCATCGTTATCCCTTTCAGAACATCCAGCAGATCTCGATGTCTTGACTCCAGCTCATTTTCTTGGTGCTGCTCCGCTGTCAACGTACGTTGAGCCTGATCTGACGAAGCTCAATTTCAATCGGCTGGATCGATGGCAGCGCGTGACGTACTACCAGCAGATATTTTGGGCTCGCTGGCGTGAAGAATACTTGACGCTTCTTCAACAGCGCTCAAAATGGCGAGTGTCGCAGCCTGGACTCTCCATTGATGATGTCGTTCTGGTCAAGGACGAGAATTTGCCGCCCCTCAAATGGCCATTAGCAAGGGTGGTCATCCTCATCAGCGGCGCAGATGGCGTGTCGAGAGTTGCAGAATTGAGGACTTCCACTGGAACCATTCGGCGAGCCGTTCGCAAATTATGCCCGCTGCCGAAACAAGATGTTGTTGAAGACCCTGGTTCTTCAACAGGGGGAGTATGTTTGGTCATCCGGCCAAAAACAGCCAAAACCAGCAGCACATCATAGTTAATAAGTAACGTAAATAACTCAATGCAAAGTGCTCGTTTTCTTGTCGCTTGCTTTGCATAGCAAGCCGAGCACTTAACGTTTCCTTTTGTTGCCATAAATTTGCATAGGCTGCTGCGCAGCCGCCACATATGTACTAGTTATTGTCGCTAACTCTGCAAGTCAAGTTCGTTTTTCGTTATCGCATCTGGTACGGAGAAGCTTAGCTTTCCGTCTACCAGCATAAACTTTGTAAATCTCGGCGATCGCTACCTATGCAAAATAAACATTTGTGCACCTCTTTTAAATTGAACAATTTCGTTTCGCTTATTTTGCAAATATTTCGCCAACATAATTTCGCATATTTGGAATCATAAAAAAGCTTATGATTATACATTTTGGTGACCCCGACGTGATTAATAATTCCACAAAACCTTGCTTAATCGCGTTAAAAAACAAAAGCGTACATAATTGAGTTCATTGTACACAAAAAATATTCAAGTACATAAGTGCAAAAGTATAAGTTCATAGTGCCTACTGTACCGCCAATAAGCAGCCGTGTGAAGCGACGTTTTTGAGGGCAACGAACATCAGCAGATAAAACAGTTATTCGCGCGCGTCATTTATCTCTGCTATTTTCGGTTTTCGGTTCTCTCTCGCGTTCATAATGTCTGAGAGCGACGGTCAAATGCGCGCCTTCCAAGCTGTCGCATCAGCTGCTGCTGACGTAGCTGATGCAGCGACGCTTGCGCCAACAGCTTCGACGTCAACAGCTGTGGGCAATGCAGTGCAGGCTACGAGCAATAGTGTTGAGTTTTATAAGCGCAAGGCGCAATCATTATATGCGTGGGCGCTTTCTATTCAAAATAAAATAAATGATTGTGAAATTGACAATATTTCAGAAAGTGAGCTGCGAAAACGTGTGGAAATGCTGCAAAGTATTCAGGCCTCTTTTAATTTGGTGCATGACAAATTAGAGGAGCTGGACTTTGACGAGATTGGCAGCAGTTTGCGCTGCAACTTTGCTGAGCTGGTGGTCTGCTTGGAGGGCCGCCTGCTAAATACAATACAAAGGATGCAATCTGGCGCGCCGCCGTGTTCGACGCTTCGGCAAGATGATCAGTCTACCATTGTGATAAATCGGTCTCGTTTGCCTGAGCTTAAGTTGCCTACATTCAGTGGTGGATATACTGAATATGCAGATTTCTCTTCGATGTTCACATCAGTGATCGCCAAGGATCCAGATCTCTCCGATGTGGAAAAGTTGCAGCATTTGAGGTCAAGCTTAAGAGGATCTGCGTTGGACACGATTCGTGCGCTTGAGATAAGTGGTGCAAATTATTCAGTGGCGTTAGACCTACTCGACAAGCGGTTTAACAATAAGCGTCTTATTTTCCAGGCACACATCTCCGAGATTTTGGGCATTAAAAGGGCTGAAACTACAAGCAAGCTGCGAGAGTTGTCCGACAAAGTCAACGCAAATATGCGTGCACTGTTGAGTTTGGGCAATATGCAAGATGTAGCTGGCAGCATCGTCGTTCAGACAATTTTGGGCAAGGTGGATGCTGCGACGCAGGCAAAGTGGGAGGAAGCCGCCCCATTGAACGTTATACCGTCGTGGGAGCAATTTGCGACGTTCTTGGATAGCAGGTGTCAAAAATTGGAAAACATCGAGCATGCAATGGCATCATATTCGTCGAATTATCAGGTGGGAAAGAATAAAAACACTAACACCAAACGCTCGTTTGTCGCCACTAACCCATCCGCAAATGGTTGTCTGTTTTGTGACAATAATGCACACGAAATATACAGTTGCCCACTTTTTGGTAATTTGTCGCCTGTACTTCGTTTAAAGGAAGCGAAACGCCTCTCTCTGTGTATAAATTGTCTTAGAAAGGGACACAGAATGAGAACTTGCAATTCTGGATCGTGCAGAACCTGTGGTGCCAAACATCACAGTTTATTGCATTTTAATAATTCAGCTGCCGTAAATTTGATGCCTGAGCAATCGTCCGCTTCTGACTTACACTCGCGGCCGTCTTCATTGTTACTGCCACGTAGCGCTCTCGCAGCTGTTTCGCCATCATCGCTTGCTTCATTGCCTGCCCAAAATCTCGGCTCAGATGTTGTGCTCTTGGCCACCGCTGTCATCAGCATTCAAAATCGCGCCGGGACTTGGGTACCTTGCCGTGCACTGCTCGATTCCGGATCACAGTTGCACATTATAACTTCGCGATTCGCTCACCGGCTCCAACTTCGAAAGACCAAGTCGTCGGCCTCTGTGTCTGGTCTTGGTGACGTCAGTTTCAAGTCTGATGGTTGCACTGTGCACTTATGCTTGCAATCATTGGTCACTGACTATTCCGCAAATATTACTGCTTTGGTCGCTCCTTCCATTACTGAGAACCAACCAACTTTCACGGTTGACATATCTCATTGGGATATACCAAGCAATGTCCGCTTAGCTGATCCGGCGTTCTTCAAGCCACAGCAAATTGATATGCTTATCGGTGCCAATTTATTCTACGAGTTGTTGTGCGTAGGTCAGATTAAACTGGCTGATGGCCTGCCACTTCTGCAACAGACTCGTTTGGGCTGGATAGTTACTGGAGGTGGGTCGCAGCGTCAGAAATCTGCTTTGGTTGCATCCAATTCTCCGTCTACACAGGATTGCAATACACGAATCGAGCAGATGGTTCGCTCTTTTTGGGAACTCGAAAGTGGTGTCGATCCGGCTGTAAAACTCACCAAAGAAGAGTTCGACTGCGAGGAGCATTTCAAGGCTAATTACAGGCGCCTGCGTACTGGCGAGTATTCCGTCCGATTGCCTGTAAAGCTCAGTACAGATCTGCTTGGCGATTCCTATACGCAAGCCTATCGTCGGTTCATAAACTTGGAGCGAAAGTTAGAACGCAATCCACTTCTCAAAGCACAGTACTCTGCATTCATTAAGGAGTATTTAGAGTTGGGTCATATGTCGCTTGTATCGCCAGTTTCGCTAAATTTGTGCAAGTATTTCCTGCCGCACCATTGCGTTCTGAAGGAGGACAGCACAACGACAAAGTTGAGAGTCGTGTTTGACGGTTCCGCATCCACATCCTCTGGTCATTCTTTAAATGACATCCTAATGGCTGGTCCTTCCATTCAGTCAAAGCTCGCAAACACGCTTGTTCGATTTCGCACGTTTCCTATCGCTTTAACAGGAGACATCTGCAAGATGTACCGCTGCGTGCGAGTATCAAATCCGGATAGCTATTTTCAATGCATTCTATGGCGTGACTCGCCTCAAAAGCCTATTCAAGTTTTCCGTCTTGATACCGTCACTTACGGTACAAAGCCTGCCTCGTTTCTCTCCGTTCGCACTATGCATCAGCTGGCTGAAGATGAGCATGAGCTATTTCCTATTGGCTCCGATATCTTGCGCCGCGATTTTTATGTTGATGATTTAATCACTGGTGGTGCTTCTACAAACGAAGTCATAGAAATTATGAGACAAACCACAGGGCTACTTGCCAAGGCTAATTTCAAGCTAAGGAAGTGGTGCTCCAGCAATCCTGATGTGCTCAAACAAGTTCCGGAAGAAGACAAAGAAACTCTAGTTAAGTTTGATGATGGCAGCGACATAACAAAAACTCTAGGACTGTCGTGGGATCCTGCGACGGATTTATTCATTTTCACGTTTCTGCCAGCATTGACATCTGGTCGAATTTGCAAGCGCACTGTTTTGTCAACTATTGCCAGATTTTATGATCCGCTTGGCCTTATTGGACCAGTAATCGCAAAGGCTAAGATATTCCTGCAGGCGCTTTGGAGAGAAAGGCTTGATTGGGATGAAAGCCTTTCAGCATCATTGACAACATCTTGGCATAATCTTATTGCAGATTTTGAGCGCACAAAGCAGCTGAAATTTCCAAGGCTTGCACTTTCTGCTGGTGTTTCCATTGAAGTGCATGGTTTTAGTGATGCCAGCATAGATGCCTATGGAGCTTGCGTCTACATCATTTCGACCACGCAAGGCCAATCTCGTGCGGAGCTGCTGTGTTCCAGATCTCGTGTGGCGCCGCTCAAATCGTTGACCGTGCCCCGACTAGAGTTGTGCGGAGCCGTTTTGCTGGCACAACTCATAAACGAAATATCTCGTATGGAGTTATTCGACTGCAAGTTTTATTGTTGGTCTGATTCTGCAGTAGCGCTATCTTGGATTCGCAGCGAGCCATCCAGGTTTCAAATTTTCGTTTCCAATCGCATCGCAACTATTCAAGAGTTGACCTCTGGCATGGAATGGCGATATATTCCAACCGATTTGAATCCTGCGGACATACTTTCACGTGGAGCTTTGCCCAGCGAATTAGTCCAGTCCAACTTGTGGCTACATGGTCCCGCATTTCTGACGAAGGACAAATCTTCTTGGCCAGAGTCTTGCATTTCCGCCTCGTCGCTTCCTGAGCAGCGCTCTAAAGTGTTTGTAAGCACCACACTGTGCGAAGACATTGCACAGCAATGCAAATATGTTAACACATTTGGAAAGCTGCAGCGCGTGTTTGCATATGTATACAAGTTCCTGCACCGTGTACGAATTCCTGGGCTATCGGTGGACTGCATCCGTCATGGTACACTGCTGTTGATGCGCTCAATTCAAATGTCTACGCTTCGGGACGAATACAAGACCTTGCAGGCCGGACACATTTTGAAATCGTCTAGCTCCTGTCTTTCTTTATCTCCGTTTCTCGACAGCTCTGGATTGATGCGCGTTGGTGGCCGTCTAAGTAACTCTGCGCTCGACTTTGAAGCCCAGCATCCAATTATACTTCCAAGGCGTCATCCAGTCACGCGTTCAGTCATTATGCACTACCATGTCCGTAATCTGCATTCTGGACCTCGTGCATTGCTGGCCTCAATTCGGTTGCAGTATTGGCCAATTGGCGGTCGGAAAACAGTGTGCAGCGTAGTCAGCAAATGCACCATTTGTTTTCGAGCCAAGCCTCGTCTTGTGGAGCATGTTATGGCTGACCTGCCAAAGGATCGAGTTGATGCTTCACATACCTTTATGGTCACTGGTGTGGATTTTTGTGGGCCGTTTTTCTACAAAAGCGAGGTCCGCAATAAGGCACCAATAAAATGCTATATTTGCATTTTCATTTGCTTCGCCACCAAAGCTGTGCATTTGGAGTTGGTGAAGGATTTAACCACCGGAGCATTCTTAAATGCACTTAAACGCTTTATTTTGACGCGCTGTCGACCTACGAGGATCTGGTCTAACAACGCTACAAATTTCGTTGGCGCACGGAACGAGATGGCTGAGCTAAAGCGTCTTTTTGAATCCAGCGAGCACCTGCAGGCTGTGCAAGAATTTTGCCTTGCTGACTGTATTGATTGGCGTTTCATTCCGCCGCGCTCGCCTCACTTTGGTGGTCTATGGGAAGCGGCTGTAAAGACTGCCAAGCATCATTTCTACAGATCCGTTGGACTATCGCTGCTCGAATTTGATGAACTGCGCACGCTTGTATGCCATATCGGGGCAATTATTAATTCTCGCCCATCGTTATCCCTTTCAGAACATCCAGCAGATCTCGATGTCTTGACTCCAGCTCATTTTCTTGGTGCTGCTCCGCTGTCAACGTACGTTGAGCCTGATCTGACGAAGCTCAATTTCAATCGGCTGGATCGATGGCAGCGCGTGACGTACTACCAGCAGATATTTTGGGCTCGCTGGCGTGAAGAATACTTGACGCTTCTTCAACAGCGCTCAAAATGGCGAGTGTCGCAGCCTGGACTCTCCATTGATGATGTCGTTCTGGTCAAGGACGAGAATTTGCCGCCCCTCAAATGGCCATTAGCAAGGGTGGTCATCCTCATCAGCGGCGCAGATGGCGTGTCGAGAGTTGCAGAATTGAGGACTTCCACTGGAACCATTCGGCGAGCCGTTCGCAAATTATGCCCGCTGCCGAAACAAGATGTTGTTGAAGACCCTGGTTCTTCAACAGGGGGAGTATGTTTGGTCATCCGGCCAAAAACAGCCAAAACCAGCAGCACATCATAGTTAATAAGTAACGTAAATAACTCAATGCAAAGTGCTCGTTTTCTTGTCGCTTGCTTTGCATAGCAAGCCGAGCACTTAACGTTTCCTTTTGTTGCCATAAATTTGCATAGGCTGCTGCGCAGCCGCCACATATGTACTAGTTATTGTCGCTAACTCTGCAAGTCAAGTTCGTTTTTCGTTATCGCATCTGGTACGGAGAAGCTTAGCTTTCCGTCTACCAGCATAAACTTTGTAAATCTCGGCGATCGCTACCTATGCAAAATAAACATTTGTGCACCTCTTTTAAATTGAACAATTTCGTTTCGCTTATTTTGCAAATATTTCGCCAACATAATTTCGCATATTTGGAATCATAAAAAAGCTTATGATTATACAAGTAATATCGTACAATTTCGGTTAAAGCATGAAATAGAAACTGCATTTGGTTTTGGATAAAAGGACAAAGTATAATAGAAAGAGTGCTGTTGTATTACCCACAATGTGTATATTAACATAAAGTAAGATCACCTTGTTGAGCTTCCATTAAATAACACTTAAAGCTACGGTCAGAGAGGCAGATGTTGAGGACAAGATTTCTTCGCATTTTTGAAACAAGCTCGAAAAAACACAAAATCACAGAATTCTCGATAAAAAGTTGTGCAGCGCTACTTGTATTATTAAGTACACAATATTCTCACATACTTGTAGTACTGAAATTGTTAAATGAATATATTTGTATAATTTCGGCATTTTTGGTAATGATGCAAATATTTCCAGCTCCTTTATGGTTACTAAAAGCTCAAGGTGAAGCTTCTGTTTCTGGCTGGATTTATATTAAAACAAGAGAGAACGCTACAGTCGAGCAAGCCCGACAGTGTAATACCCTGTACCCAGGTAAACTTCCGTCACTGAGTTATATGCTCCCATAGCAGCAGCAAAAAGAGGAAGAAGAAGAGCGAACTTGTTGCTGCAGTTTGTGGGGGTTGTACTGTAGAGAATTTGTTTCGCTAATAACTTTTCTCAGAATTGACCGAATTGGATAAAATTTTGAAATTTGAACAACAGTAGACAATTATATATAAACTATGTGTGCAAAGTTTGGTTGAGGTAGCATTTGAAATGTGGACGCTATTGACGAAATTCTGTAGCGGGGGAAGGGGGGGAAAATTAAAAAAAATAAAATAAACTCGTCCTTACTCGGACCTAGGAGAATCTGGATGCCAACTTTGGTTATTCTAGCTTTTATAGTTTCTGAGATCCTCGCGTTCATCCAGACGGACAGACGGACAGACGGACGGACAGACGGACGGACAGACGGACGGACATGTCTAGATCGATTTCTCTCGTCATGCTGATTCAGAATATATATACTTTATGGGGTCGGAGATGCTTCCTTCTGCATGTTACATACTTTGCACAAACCTAATATACCCTTTTTACCCTACGGGTACAGGGTATAATTAGCAGATATACATTATTGCTCGACATTTCTTTCCTACAATTGTTAAATTTCAAATATAGATTTATTTCAACTAGAGCCTGCCTCATTGTAGAAGGTAGACTGTATCCAAATTGCTCGTTTAATATAATTTTGATTTCCGTCAGAAACAATTATTTGAATTACACACCCCGATGCCCTTAAAGCCATTACGAATATTTCAAAGTCAACTAAATGCTGGCAATTTACATGCAAATAGGCAAGTCAGTGTGGTCCGGCAAGTAAATCAAGTTGAAGTGCATGTCTAAACAATAAAAACCACATTAAAATGATATTCAATAAAACAAGAACAACAATAGTAGCTTCTGTAGATGGAGCAGCAGCACATCTGGCGCAGCTGGCGGCTTGGCGCACTTGACCTGAAAACTCATTGCAATCAAAACAGGAAGCAGGCAACGTCATTATGATGATGATGTTGGTGACGGGGATGATGATGATGAGGAGTGCGAAACACATTTGGAGACATGGAAAGGCGTCTCGCCTGATGAAGATAGGCCAAATGGCAAACAGGCAGGCTGTGTGCAACATAAACTCACAGTTTTGTTGCCGGACCATGCAGCAGCATGGACAGCATGAGTGACAAACTAATTTCATTACCAACAGCTGCCGCTGCCGCTGCCCGAGTCGCCACACTTGCCACAGTCGCTACAGCAGTTCGGGTGAAATCCGGTCATAATGCTTGTAATAATAATCAACAGCCCGAGAGCCAGGCAACTGTGACGAGCAGCAGCGACTCCTAGTCGCAGCAATGATAAGCAGGCAGGCAGGCAGGCAGGCGAGAGCTGGACATGGACATAAGTAGAAGCAATTGCCATTGCAAAAATAGAACAATTACACTAAAAATAAAAACAAAAGCTAGATAAGTAGGGCAGAGCCAGCGAACCGGGCGCAGGGCAGGGGATGGATGGAACATGCCAAGCTGTGTGTAATATGTGCACAAATTGAAAATAAAGTTTTGTAACGAAATGTCGCACCGGAAATGAAACTCACAGCATGAAGCACAGACGCACCGGCCAGAGCCATGACAGTGGAGAGGAGCCGAGCCGAGCAGCGCAGAGCTAGCTGCCAGCACAATCGTCAGCGCACTGTCAGCAAAGAACTGTAGCCGAATGTGTAGCCAAGCGTATAAACTGGATATAAAAGACATTGCGGCGGGCGAGGGAAAATCGAGAGGAGAGCTGCCAGGCATTGTTTGCCACTATCGCAGCAGAGACAGCAGCGATGCCGATGCCGTGTAGTCTAGGCGCAGTCTCGACACACACACACACATACACACACACATGCCCGCCTTGCCATAACAAAAGATGACATTTTATAGCAGGCAAGCAAAGGGACGTGCTCGGCATCTGGGAACTTTAGGCTAAGCAGCAATAGCGATGCCTTCACTTGACTTGGTTATGGGTTTGGGTTTAGGTTTGGGTTTGCGTTTGGCTTGACTTTGGCGAGAGTCTCGAGTTCCGAGTCCCGGGTAGCATGTCAAAGGCGCAGCTGCAGCATAAAAGTACATAAACCTAGAAATGTCATGTTTATTTTCATTTCATAAGGAAATTGTCGGTCTATAGTTTTGGCGCAACGGCAGCTGTCTCGCGCAGTGTTCATGGCACCTTGAAAGCTCGGCTAATAATAGAGGAAGAATGGCCAGGAATCTGAGCTATAATCAGATCATGTGGGATGCTGTTGCATGCATTTTTTTTATGATCAATAGCCCCACACAGTTGAGCCATTTATAGCTTTGGCCAAAAATTTATAGTGCATAATTAGTATATATACACGATGAATAATGCTAAGTTGCCGTGTAAGTTGATATTCGTGTTGTTGACAAATGGTGAGCATTTCGAATTGTGCTTGCACCATCAACCTCTTATTACGTTTCTGTATGAGTTGTTTGAAGGAGAATAAGACGACAATTTTAATCTTAATTTATTAAAACCACATCTACAGTTGACCCATCATGATGGAGCACTTCCCATGGCCATGGGAAAACATAAGTATGTACTAATTGGATGTAATTCTCAAATTTGGGTAAAAAGTTCTAAGAAGTTGAAAAAAATAAAAATTAAAAAATAAGAATAAAAATATTTAAAAAATTAAATAATAATAATCGTAATCAAAATCCAGGCGTTCATTCAGACAGACGGGCATGGCTATCTATACAAATTAAATACAAAATTGAACTATAAGTCTACTAGTATCTGCCACGCCTATAATGGCACCAGGTATGCATTACATGTTCCAAATATTATTAAATATATTTATCGCCAAAATTTTAAGGAAACTTCTTTTTATAGCCAAATATTTCTGAAAGGTCACACATATATCAACTTAAATTCTTTAAGGAAAATACCATTTAGTTTAGTTCTTTTTAATTTCTAAAACGTCTCACATACGCCATGTTGACCACATCATTTCCGAAAAAAATTGTATACCCTCTTGATTAACCATTGCCTCTACAAGCGTTTTAAAGAGCTCAGCCCGGACTACATAAATTAATTAAGAGCAAAATATGTGATCGAATAAAAAATCATTGAAAATTTTATCAGCAGGCACAAATTGTCATTTTCTTAGGTTGCTGGCTACGGCTTCTGTTGCTGCTGCTGCTACCGCCTCTGATGAGCTCACGTAATCAATCAACTTTGATTAGTATTTGTGAGGCACATGCAGAAAATCACACTCAGACTCATGTAAATGGACATATAGTATAACCCACATGCCGTGGAGCTAATCTAGGCACAGAGGCTGACAAAAATCAATATGTCTTGATGTTTGATAAAAGTGAAATAAATTATATGGCTCGTAAAGTGAGAGTGTCAAATGACCAGGATATGGCAGAGTAGGGAGAACATGAAAAGCTATTGCTATTGTCTAGGCCCAGCAAATGAAAAGTGAAGATGTATGATATTAGGCTAAGAACAGTGATAAATTTTGCATTAGCCTGAAAATGAAACTCTTTAAAAACATTGACATACTCGTATATGAGATTTGAACAGCCGCGGCTTTAAGAGTTGGAAAATGTACGAATTGCTTTAGCTGCAAGAGAAAGCTATAAATACTTTTTAAAGATAAATAAATCCCTGACATAAGCACCAATCAATGTCAATGGAAAAACCCCAAACCACATACAAACACATAAAGGAGTCAGGTGGATGCTACAAACACGAACAAGGACACATACACATTGACTAAGCGGCTTAGCTTAACACGCTGCTTCTAGTGCCACCTATGTATGTATGTGGAAGGCGGTCCGCCTAAATGAAAAAATGTCAAGGAAAAGCGGGTAAAACGTAGCTAAAATAATAACAAAAACAAAAAATGTAGACAGAGGCGAGCACGGTCGGCTTTCAAATACCCATTTTAAATACTCCTATGTAGCTATTTCCAAAAAAAAGACACAAATTAAATGCTCTGACTTTTCTAGTACGCTACAATTTCCGAATATTAAGGACTCTACTACCCTACTGTTTTGAAATTAATTATCAGCAGCTAGTTGATGTTTTATTAAGTATAATGTTTTCTTCTTACAATATTTGACGACAACTATCTCCTCACACTTGCACAACTTCTATTGAATTATTTCATTAATGAACCACGTCTACTAAGTATAAGAATCAATATTTGAAATAACTCACTCCAATTTGTTTAAACTAAACTGTTTCCCCATTTCACCATTAATATACTTGTATATTTATTATTATTTATGCGTGACTCTTTCTATTAGGCGTTACAAACCTCTCCCATAATAGCATATTACCCTTTGAGAAGGGTGCGTAAATACCAATTTTTATCACACTTTGGTCATTTGAAGCGTAAATCAGTGGAAGGAGTTTGCTAGAAATGTGGTTGAAAAAAAATTACTCAGGCCAAGAATAGAGAAAGAGAGAGAGAGAACACAGAAAGGAATGCGATAAGCATTAAAAGTTAAGTAGCATTGGAAAAGTGCCGAAAAGTTAAAAATTAGGAAGCAAGGAATGCAATGATTTTGTAACCTAGCAAAAAGTTCAATTAAGACACATATTAAGGAGGAAAACGTACTGAAAAGAAGAAAATATGTCAACAGATGTGCAAGTTAAAGCATCCTCTTTTTTTTCAAGCGTTGTGTAAGATAGTTTTTATTCTTTTCTATTAGTTTTATTGTTATTATTAGAATAACTTACATTAATGTGCTAAAGCATACGAGTATTTAGAGATTCAAAGGATAGTGACGCCTCTTATGTCATAAATCATCAAATTATCAAAGTATTTTACATCATACTCTATATCAACGACTGCTCGAAATTTTACGTGGTTATAATGAAACGACAAAGAGGTGGTGACACAAATAACGTTTCAAACAAGCGGCTATGCTCCAACCTTAATCCGGAATTCGACAAAACTGCGGGCAGAAATGTCGGGCCAGCTTCAATTTGGCATATTCCTCTAAATCTGATACAGGATATTCGTGCGATTCTCACTCCAAGTTCACACGAACGTCTGAGACAAGTCTCCCAGAGCTTTCGTGAGGCCGATGAGTTGCTTGTGCTGCATCAGTATCGTTGTCATTTGCTTCGGGCACAGAGTCTGGATCTCTACAGACACATGACGCTTCGAGTGAGTATTGACAGTGACTCTCATTTAATCAATGTCAAAATACTGGCATCTGTGCCCAGATGCTGCACCATTGCTCGCTCTATTATGAGGCGGCCGGTTGCAGCTCATTGTTGGCTGAAAGTTTGCGATTGTTGGATCATCTTGATCCAGCGCATCCCTACGCGCCTGATTTGCCAACATTACGTCATGTGCTGATTGAATTTTTGGGCTCATCCGATCAACTGGTGCTGCAGCACGATGCTATTTTGGCCAAGTTCGTGTACACAATATCTCTTTATGCTGTATTTCTGGTAAGCGAATTATAGGTGTGTTTTTAAAATCGCTTTCTTCACATGTGTTCTGTAGAGCTACAGCGGAAACAGCCAACTGACTCGATCTCAGACACCTGGCGAACAGATGAGCATTAGCTTCGAGCTACCCGGCGTTTTATTTGCCCTTCTGGAAGCTTATCAGCTAGGAAATGTTATTCGTTGCACACGAGAGCAACGTGCTGCCTTACTGGTCATTTTTGCAGAACTTCTTATGGCACACCAGCTTAAGAAGAATTTCAGGTAAATGACGTTCGCTACACATTAAAAAAATGCATTTGAATTTTTGTTCATTCTCTTTTTGTAGAGGATTCTACGTGTATTCCGGCACTGCCCCCATTGTCTATAGCTACGACCACAACATGGCCACAAGTGATAAGAAGACAAAAACGACCTTCCGTTTCAAATTTACTGGCTGCAGATATATGAGTCAACTTTTTGAGCAAATGCGCGAGCATTTGAATTATGAATATGCACCGCCACCTCCTAAGACCTGTGAAGGCTTTCAAATGCAGATGCAACTTTTCCAAGATGTCGGCAATGCCATCAAACTGAATGCAGTATTCGATTTCACAGCAAATTAATGCTGAAATAAATTGCATGTTACCAACTCCCTTCTTCCTTAAACGTGACTCGTGCAACTGCTGCTGCCTCGAGCCAGACTCATCTCGTTGCTTCCTTTGTTAACTTCTGCCTTTTCTGTTGTTCTTCGGTCGACTGTGCGCTGTCCTTTGCTTACTTTAGCACTTTATTAAAAAAGTGCAGCGTGTTAAGGCAACTGCTGACGTGAGTTGCTGTAGCGAAGGCTCATTAAGCCGACGCCCACATGTTCAGGCCATACAATTTCAAAGCCAAACATCTCATATTGCCTGCCACCGAGCACCGCATTTTATATACGTGTACGGGTAAAAAAAATGCCTATCAACATTGGCCTGGCAACAAAAAGCCTTCATTAAAACGCAAATATTCGCAGTTGTATGCGCGGGCTTACGATCAGCAGGCCGACTGCGCTACATATTAAATGAACGATAGTATGTGGGTGTTGTGTGTATTGCGGTCTCCAATCAAGTGCCGGTTTCAATTGCAGCCGCAATTACGCTAAACAAAATTACGTATTTGTAAAATACCAAATGAAGAGCACCTCCATCAGCTCCCCCCTCGTATCCGTACGAATATACTTGTATGCATATGTGTGTCTGTAGTTGAGTACACAGCAAATATGCGCATACACAAATATGTGTATTCATTTAACTGCAACCACCGCATATTCGTATTTGCCAATTTAATCCGAATTGGGCGGCAAAATTTCCCGCAAATCGCACAAAAACTCTCTCTACAAGCTGATTTACAAAAGCAAATTAATTTTGTTGCATACTTTTGTGCTGCGCGAAAAAAAATTACTCGAACAAGCGCCAAAAATTTCAAAAAAGTGCACCAATTAGTGAATTAAAGTGCATTTTTTAACTACTATAATTATGTAGTATAGTAAAATTTAGTAATTTTAGCTAATTGCAAAAATTTAAGTCATTTAGCAAATTTACAAAAGCAAGAGCAAATTATTTTGCTGCATTCTTATTACTCGAGCAAACGCCAAATATTTCAAAGCATTGCTTTGTAGTCAAACATTTATTACAATCAAACATTTATTACAATTCAGAACAATAAATAAGAATATAGAATATACAATATATACTAGAGTAATAGCGATGTACATTTTACAATTTTTCATTTAGTTCTAGTTTTATTGAAAAACGTACTTGTAGTAAAATAATCAGAGCAACATAAATTGAATGCTTTGGAATAAAACTAAAGATAGCTAATAACAAATATTTAGTCTGCAGCATTAACATTTATTTAGCATTTAGGTTATCTATTATTAGTAAAATATAATCAGAGGTGAAAACTGGAAGACAAATCGAATAAATGGAAGTGTTTGCAAAGTATGTAACAAATGTTTCGACAAATTCAGAGAGAGATGAAAACTGGAAGACAAATCGAATAAATGGAAGTGTGTGCAAAGTATCTAATACGATGATAGGCCTACCTCATTAAGAGCAGCCATACTGCAAATTCATGCAAGCCTTGCGCATAATGTATGGGATTATGCACTCTTAGTTCGTGGCACCTAGTTTTCAGGTTGCCAAACGGTTGCCATTAGCAACAACGTCGATGCAATGGACAGCCTACCTAAAACCTATTGGCAATCCTGCTCCATGACAATGCACACCCCCAGAACGCAATCACAGTTACAACAAAGGCACTTCTTCTACGTCTCGTCGCCTTCACACTTTATGACCGGGCTTATGCATAAAGAGTGCAATGTTGCCTGCCAAAAACGTTCAGAACAATTCAGTACCCCATCACAAACTAACGCTTTTCCAATTTCCGACAAAAAACCAACTGAATGTGGCCCAACTGCTTCCAAATACAAATGCAACGTATCGCCATTTAGTGTGCCATTGTATTTGTGTGCTTGCCTCAAACATAACTCATGTACGCACGAGCCCAGACCGATGCTCAGTTACAAACGCACTCACCAGTTGTGCCACTTCTTCGGATAGATAGAGGCCTTCTTCTAAAAAAAAAAAGCTAAAATACCAAATTATCGTTTTATGATTTCTGCTGCAATTTTTAGTGAAAAGCAATGACTCCACAAAATATATCTAACCAATTTTTACTTAAAAATAATAATAATAGTTGGCCGATTAATTGAATATACTTGAAATAGAACATTAAAATATGGTTATATAAGCCACAGTAGACAGGAATCTTTCTTTTTCGGACATGCATTAGGCTCGTTATCATTTTCTTAATATTTTAAGTTTGAGCCCTTTCGATAATATAGCAATGACTCCACAAAATATATCTAACAAATTTTTACTTAAAAATAATAATAATAGTTGGCCGATTAATTGAATATACTTGAAATAGAACATAAAAATATGGTTATATAAGCCACAGTAGACAGGAATCTTTCTTTTTCGGACATGCATTAGGCTCGTCATCATTTTCTTAATATTTTAAGTTTGAGCCCTTTCGATAATATTTGATCTCCAAATGGCCAAAGCGGCATCACTGATACACCCACATACCCATAATCAACTCCAGGAAAGCATCAGAAGCGCATTAATAATGCGCTCAGCAATCGAAAATGTAATATGCGTGCTTAGAGTGGGGACATTCTGGCAATGTTCACGAACGATGACAACAATATGCGACGCTCTAATGAGCAACAACTTCTACTGAAGGTAGATGGGTCCTGAGTAGAGGGCGTTACCCATTCTAATATTGTCAAGTAATTAATTTGTTCAATGGCATGCTCGAGTTGTAAGTGAAACCAGTTAAAGTTGGCGACGATAACGACGACGAGGCAGACACTTGAAAATTCAAAAGTAACTACAAAGTGGCAAAGCAGTTGAATATTCGCGGGGGCGGGGCGACGGCTTGGCGACGTGTTGATGCCGTGACTGCCAAGCACCAACTTGTCGTGTCTGCCTGACGAAGTGTGTATCCGGCGAGCGACAGAGGACAAATCGCAGGCACATACTACACGCACACATCCATCGTTTCCAACGAACACCCACCTACCCAAGCCATGCACAATGGGATTATTTTTAATTCGCAGAAAATGCAAAACAAATAAATATTTAAAAAAATTTTGACATATGTATATAGACCTATAACAATTTAATTCTGGCATAGCTAACAGGAATCCCACATTGTGTGTTCTTTTCTAAGTATATGACAGTATTACAAATCTGTAAGAGTGGTCTCTTATATAAAAAGTGTCCAACCGTCGTGTTTTGCTCTAATCGGCAGGCTGATTCGCAATGTAATAATATTAAAAAAGAATAGTAATAATAATAAATACGAGTAAAAATAAAACAATTTAATTCTAGGCATCAGCTTTCTGAACTTTCCCCCGAATCCCGGTTCGCAAAGTATTAAATTGTTAATAATGAGATATTTAATTGCTAAGCACATGTTTCAAAATCAAATTTAAATATGTATTTCTACAGAAACGTATATTGTTGTTCTAACAAACAGGCGATCATTATTTGTAATTTTTCAGGTTTTTTAATTTTGCATAACGTAATTATTGTGTGCGGCATTTATGACTTACTTATTGTTACTTATTCGTGCAGCCTATCTCCAGTTCATCCCACTGTGGAACGCACAGGCACCCCAGAACATTCCACAAACACAGAAGCTTAAATTCACACTCCCACCCGAACTCTGTAAGTATTTGCTGTGCATTGCGTGTGAAATCGGAAGTAGCTGGCTGCTGACTTAGTCGTAGTATTCAGAGTGCTTGCCATGGTCTCGCCTGGCGACAGGTGCTTCCGCATTTGAATGTCAACGGAAACCGCAACGGTACAACTTAGATAAACGTTTGCTATTTAAATATGTGTATCGTGTACCGTGCATGTACTATATGTACCGTTATTGAGCAGTACTGCTGCTACTGCCATGACATGTTTGAGCAACTGTACTTACAATGTCGATCCAAACAGCAGGCACATCAAGGTACATACGAGTGGTTGCTTTCCCAGATATCTTGTATAGTTCCTTGCGGTTGAGACGATAAGCTTCGCTATAGCTGAATAAATATTTCGTTGCTGTTGGGCGTGGTGGTGGTTGAAAAAAGCGATATAAGATTTAAATTTAACATACATATACAGAAATTGAAAATTTAACTTTACATAAAACTTAGTTAATTCTGGCACGCAAGCAAAATGCACGGACGGTCGACGAAACATAGCGGGCATAGAAAATTAATCAAACATATCAAATTCACCTAGCCCTTCTTCAAAATTAACTCTTTTAGCCCAAACCATCTGAATGTTCAAATACAAGCTCATCCACCTAATTTGCACTTTCAAAACGTCCGACTGCAGATATATCAGGTCCTCTATACTCAGGTTTTCGAAAACCACTTAAAATGACTCCATCGCTGTAATCAATGCTGGGAAGAAATTTCCTATTGCCTTGAATTGTTTATTTGATCTTTAAAAGAGCCTAATGAGGCAACATTGAATAGAGATTGAATGATTGTTACAAAACACAAAATTAAAATTGTAACAACCTATCATCTTCGCTTGATTTTATAATGATTTTGATGAAACAAAATGAGATTTATTGAATATTGATTACCAAAAACTAGTAAACACGTTTGATATCCGCACGGCAACGATTTTGTTTACTATAAAGAAAACAGTAGTTTATTTCTGTTATTATTACTACCAAAAAAATGGTGTGGTCGTAAATTATTTATTGTTGGTGGGAAAGTTAGCTTAAAGACAAAAATCGGACCATAAAATCGAACTATGTGATGTGTCAGTTTGAAATGCAACTGAATTATATGTAATTTACTATACTTGTATTACTCACTCGCAAGTTAAAGAGTCTAATAAAAGGATTCATCAAAATATTTCCGTTCAATGGAATTTCTTATAATTGTTCTCCTTCCTTCTACCGCTCTCTGTCTCCGTGTGATCCATCAACTTACTTTCATTTTAAATTTTGTACTCTTCTGCATTCCAGCTGAATATACACAGTTCATTGCAATGCAATTGAGTTGTGCTGAAGTGATATCAATAAACAGAAATACATTTCTCAATTTCCAAAGCATTCAATAAAAAGGCATTCCTCGAAAAATGCACTGATGCATTGCATTGCTAATGGGCAGTTAGATAGGAAGTTGATTAAATTAAATTCGATTTCCATTCAATAGGCAAATGCCAGAAACGTTTTAAAATCCCCGACAACACCTGCAAATGCCAAAAACAATGCATAAAAATACCCAGCTAGATAAAATGCAAAATGAAATCAATTAACAATAAATGCGCACAATTAAATTCAATGCACAGTGGGTCAAAAATAAAATTTAAAAAACCACCACTTAATTAGGCTCAACAAATCCCAAACAGAAAAAAGTATATTCGAAAGGGAGCGGGCAAGCCAGACATATTTGCCACACAGAACCAAATGATGTCCGGCAGGATTTTAAGTGCGAAACAATGTAATTTCATGGTAATCAGTCGACTGGGTTAGGATTTAATGAAACTCCAACTGGAGCGTCAAACTAACTACACAAATTTCCGGTTGTGCGCACAAAGCCGATACCAAAAGGAAGTTACGTATATACGAGTAGACCTTGTATAGCAACCGAGTCGTCCGCCATTGGACACATGGCTAAAATGGAGCAAAAAATTGTCAGCTTGCAATTTTCTATTCCATTTAAAATAAATGAAAATTGCCCTTATATGGGTGTATGGCATAGTTTTAGGCACTGGCCAGTGCGTGTTAACGTAAATAAATTACACCCACACAAACACACTCACACGCAAAGAGCGACAATCGAGTGGTCAGTGGCATGCAGCTTATAAATCAGCGCAAAGCGCAAAACGTGAAAGTCTTTTGGGCGCAGGAAAGGGCACTGCTAGATAGATAGATAGATGGACGAGTATGTGGAACGAGCGGTTTGTTTTGGCTGCTGGAATGAGAATGACGGTTGGATGGATGGATGGATCTGTGTATAGATGGCCGCATGGATAGCCAGCTGAATAGATTGCTTGTATAAATGGTTTGCTATTTAGTTTCGGTTTGCTGCGGTTTGACAGTGTTCTTCGTGTGGGTCACTGGAGAGAGCTGGGGTTAGATTTTCGGGGCAATCGTCACTTGGCTTGTTTTTTTTTTTTTTAACTTTTTGTGTAACAATTAGAAACTTAACAAAAGCAAAATATTGCTCCAATTTAAAGTATTTGGATTCTTCATGAGATATATTTGTAATTTGTTGTTATGATTTTTCTCCTTGTTTGTCGATAAAATAAAATAAAGTTTAAATGTGTGCCAAAACAAGTCATGCCAACTGCAACAGATATTTTACCACAAGAAATATTAAATATTGTTAACCAGAAAACGTCAATCTAAACTGCAGCTTTCTAAAATAATAACATCGATAAATATTGACAAATATCAATTAACTATTTATAGTTTTTATACAAGTCTCTAGAATAAATTTAATTACCTCATCTAGATTTTTATATTGTTTTGTTAAGTCGACAACCAATGTTTGTTGACAATATAATAAATAAAATAAAATAAAATAAATGTACGTAACAATTTAGTGTCATTTTTAAATTGTTCATTTTATCCACAGAAGAATAAACTTTAGTTTGAGGTTTCCCTAGCTACTTGTATACTATTTATATAATAGTTTACAATTAATTGCTTTATTAAACTTTACGATTTTTAACCAAATGTTTGCTTAAAACACATTATGAGACCAGTACAATTATCGATTATAGCTAGGCAGCAGCATTCTACTGCAATTCAAATGCATTTCTAACCCTCCATATTCCATTTGAAAGCTGCATCAATGCATTGATTGATTGCTGCGGGTGCAGCTTGCAAAGGAGGCTGCAAGTGGCGTTGGTTGCAACCGCATACCACAAAATGTGGGCACAAATTTCAGTCAGTGTGTAACTGAAAGCGATAGGCGGCGCCGACATGTAGTTCTTTAAATATCAGTACAGTACAGTGCAACGCAAAAATTTTTGCAACTTAATTAAATAGCTTTCGATAAATATGTGCTGCATACTTTTCGGAGCTGCCACATTAACCCTAAGCAATGAACCCAATTAGGCGTCACTGTCTCGACCCCACGTTCCAAAGCCACAAGGCAGCAAAAGTAAAATTCAAAGCTACTTCAAAACTAACAACAACAAAAATTAAAATATAACACGGCACTACTGCATCTTATATTTTTTGGCATTGAAGCAGAATGTCACTAAAACTATTGATGTTCTTCAGTTCTTTCCAGACGTGGAAGAAAGTTCTAGATTTTATACCCAAACTGT
This sequence comes from Scaptodrosophila lebanonensis, assembly GCF_003285725.1. Taxonomy (NCBI): domain Eukaryota; kingdom Metazoa; phylum Arthropoda; class Insecta; order Diptera; family Drosophilidae; genus Scaptodrosophila; species Scaptodrosophila lebanonensis. The sequence continues at coordinate 2,263,837 of NW_022060529.1, forward strand.
TAAAATACATTTTGTAACTTTCGAATTAAATTAAGTTAATTTATCACAGATTAACATTTAAAAAATGTAATACTTGAACCGTTTTATTAAGCATGCGTTGTTTAAGTATTTAATATTTTTAACATGATTATTACTTATGTATATAATTTATGAAACGTAAATGGAACCAAAAAGTAGTAGCATAGTTTAGGCAAATAACGTAGGAATCCCAGATGTTCATGAAACTTATTTGCATTAAAAACATTGGTCGTTTTTCCGGTGTTTTTAAAATACGCTAGCAAAGTTTTAGATTAAAATTAATAAACTTAAGTTACTTACTTTTTAAGAAATATTTATTTTACATTTAATTTTGTTATTGATTTTTCAATTTTTACTAAAGCTCTCTGATTAACTATGAAAAACTATGATATTGTTAAATTTGATTTCACTAAGCAAACAACAACAAAAAACACTATGAGCTATTAAATTAAATGATGATGATGTCCATTGATGCAGTTTTCCCTATTTTAAGAACCCAAATGGCATTAATAATAAGTTGAAACTCGAAACGCGACGAAATATTTTACCCGTTTAACAGTTACTACGTGTAAGTGCTTTATTGTTAAGCGCTTAGATTCTGCACAAATTGTATTTTATTATTATATTTTATTAATGCACGCATGAGCGCAATGAGTGCATGCAATAAATAGTTTAAATCACTCTCCAATAAAATCAGAGCTGATAGTAATCTACTAGAATATTGTCTCACAGCTTTTTTTATCATCTCATTGGAAATTCCAGGCGGTAAGCTCACATTATGAATATAAAGCGGTGCCGAGGCCGCTAATTTCGCAAATATAGTAAACAATTGTGCTTTCAAGATGTCCCACGCGTTTCTCCAACTCGCAACGGTTCTGAGCTGTTGCCTGGCACTGTGCTGGGGCTTTAACGTGCCCCAGGCCCGTGTTCAAGTAAACTCACCGCAAGGTTTTGAGGTTTCAATACCCGATGTACCCGGCATATCGCTGTTTGCATTTCACGGCAAAGTCAATGAAGAAATGGACGACCTCAGCGATCAAACATGGGCTGCCGATATATTGAGTGCACGCAATGGACGCTGGACTTATCGCAATCGCAATACCAAGCTAAATCCGGGTGATGTGCTCTACTACTGGACTACAGCGCGTTACAACGGGATTGACTATCACAACTACAATCAGCGCTTTCAGGTGGGCAGAAGCGGGGAGCGCACATCGCATCGAATCGACCTTAAAGGCAAGGGCGGAGAATCGCAAAGTGTTGTTGTAAATGGCAACCCAACAATTAATATACATGTGGAATAAAAGTACGAGTATTCAATAAAAAAACCAAATTAGGCATGTTATTCACACTCACATTTTTAGACGATTCTCTTGATGTACGAGTATGTTTCTCTAATTAGCATTAAACCTGCACTCAAACAAAAAAACAATCAACAATTGACTTAACATGTTTTATTTGAAACTATTGAATTAATATACCTATGCAAGGAGCTGCAGAAAATCCTAGAGATTTTTTTCTTCTTTGTGTAAATTAACTACATAACTTAAAATAATATTAAAGAATCAAGGTCTAATGTTTCTTAAGAAGAATTTGTGCCAAATTAATGCGCCAACCGTTCAGAAAATGCTTTTTAATTTAATTGATGAGATATGTTTGTGTTAATGCTGAAAACTTTTCCCAGTAGAAAATGATGTTTCCAACTCGATCTTGCTCGAATTAGCCATATAGTTTAGCCAAATGTACGATAATATTAAAAAGTAGTTTTTTTTATCGATATCTGTCCATTTCCGTTTGAAGGTACTAACCAAATCATTCCTTGGAATTTGTCTTTGTCTTGTCTCTCTCTCCACCATTTTCTGCTCAATCTTGACAATTTGCGGAAACACAAATACCGGGTGAATATTTTTCCCTTCACATGTCAAAAGTCGTTGCTTGTTTCATTGTTTTTCAATGGCCGTAAATCATGAAAGCACTTTGTCACAGATATGCAAGTAAGCATCCGAGTAATATAAATCATGATGAAAAGTTTTCAGCATGCTTGTGAAAACTGTGTACTACATACGAGTATACGAGTACATGATGGCTGCTTCGAATTGGCCAATTCACGACGCGCTTATAGTGAACAGGTAAAGTGCTCGACTATCCATAAACAAAGCCAGCTTTTGGTCCATTTAACTCTCACTTAGAAGACAAACAAAAAACAGATAACAACTTTCGCCATGCTGGCCGATTCGAACAAATGAAACGCACTCGCACTTTTAGTTTTATCTTTCGGCAAAAGTTGACAATTTGGCCAAGCAAAAAGGAAGCTAAATGTGTTAATAAATAATAATGAACAGGTTTTACTTACTGTCCAGTTCAGCTCCTCTTATGCCATTTTCAGTTGCCTGCTCTATTTCAACTGCTAGGACCATGTCTGTATGTATGTACATACATATATATTTTATGACCTGCATGACTGACCGCTTTTAGGAGCAGCAAAGCTTTGTGGCACAACATAACGCAGCTGCTGCTAATGCTGCAACAGCCAGGCACAAATTTTACATTATTTATATGAAAGCACAAATCACAAACCTAGTTCAACCCACATACTCGTACAGTGCCTACCAAAAACGAACAACATAATCTTAAAATTTTACGAAATGCATTAAAAAAATAAGCGAAATACATTTTGTTGTTTAATATTAGGAACAAATTTAACTTTGAAGAGAGATTACAATGGCTGAAGGATATTTGAATCCGTACTATTCATAGTAGTAAAGTATAGTAGAAAGTATACTCACATTTTCGCATTATACCTATGCACATTTGTCAAAACCCATTTGTGTCAGCAAATTAAGCATTTATGCCAAAAGGTAACAAATACATTTCTACCTCAGCACAAAAATCTGTATACCCTCTACCGAAGTGGTGAAAGAGTACACTCAAAAGTCCTCTTATACATGTAACAGACAGAGGAATGTTGTGTGAATAAATATACAATATTCATCATTATTTTGTTTATATTCCATCTGAATGATCTTCTTTATAAGTCTAAATCTTTATAGGTTTTCTATCCATATTCCTAAGGATCCTATCAATCGGTGCACTATTTTATAAAGCTGTCTTCAGAAAGAGTGGTGCAACAAAGTTTTTTTAGTCGAATGAGGAGAGGGGAGAGAAGGCGTTCAGGGTATACAAAAGTCAAGTCTGCATGACTTTATATTTCGACTCGTTTTTTGCTCATTTCTATGAAAGGGCCAGCTAAGCACCGCCTGTCAGCAACATTTGCGAGCTGTTCATTTGTCGTGCGCTCATTTTCTCATTTCGCGTTTTAGTCTGTGCATGTGTATGTACATATGTATGGTATATATGCGTATGTGTGTTTGGAAATTGCAAAATTCCAGCTAGCGACAAGTTTGTGGCAGTTGCAACTGCCCTGCGGCAAACTGAACTAGTTTTGTGCGGGGGACTAAGAACGACAGTACCTTTACTTTCTATAAAAATCAATCGATAATGTTTTAGAATGAAAATATGAAAAATAATCCACCTTTTGTGTAATTTCTTATTACTATAGTTACACAATTGAAACCAAATATCCATAACTTAAATGGGAAAATTTGCATAATTTCTGTAAAGGGCACCACATTAATGTACTCTTTAAACAAATACATACTTGTAGATATGTCTTGATCAACGTTATCTCAGATTTTGTTCCCAATTTAGTGTTTCATTTATTTAAATTTGAAGCTAGCATTATTTATCTAATCAGGAAACCATACGATTTCAAACAAATAATAGTAATTTATAATTATTTATTTTGCTTACGCATTGCGAATCATTAGTTAAAATAATAATTTAATTTAATGTTAAATAAGGAAATGCTATCACAAATTCGTTGAACGGAACTAGTCGCAACATATAAAACACAGACTAGTGCAATTGCTTTTAAAAACCACTTTGATGCTGCTGTGTTGGTGCACTTGGCCTGTGAACTAATGCACACATGTACACGCACACACACATACATGTATACTCGCCATTTTGTACATAGCGAGGTGCTAAAATAACTTGTGACAACTTTATGTGCGTCTTTCATCTTCCTTGCACTTTTAAACATATATCCTGCAGCTATAAAGAGCAAAATAACGCGAAAAATTAACTTTGACTAATACATCAAGAGAGCTATTTTTGTTTGGGGTTGTCTTTCGTCAGTAAAGCAGTGGATAATTGCTTTTTGGGGAAAAAAGTAATTCAAATCAGATCAATTTATTTATTATTACAAGTATTTAAACGATTTCAATAAAAACACATTATACTTAATATAAAATTACAAATTCCTCTAAATCATCAGAAACAACTACAATGCAAATGACAATAAGAACCTGTATCGGCTTTTCAAATCTACAGCTTTTGTTATATTTGGCACAAGACAATCAATCTGAACGAAACCAATATCCTAAATATTATTGAACTACCAGCGCTGGACTAAAGCAACATTTTTTAATTTAAACTGGATCAAAATTTACGAAAAGGTTTTTGAATGAAAACATTTCTATAAGTACAAGTTAAGGCCCTTGTAGCCATGATATGTAGTTTTTTCATATCAAGTTGTAGTGTTAACTCTGAGATAGCTATTAAAATGCTTGTGGTTTGAATTCACAATCCGGTCAAATATCTTTATTCCATTGGTGTTTCCGAGCATTCCTATCTAATTAATTCAAGCTATCTCAGTTGATCGGTTCACAATACATGCTGATATATAAATATTGTATATATTTTGTATTTAAATGAAAAGTATTATTATCAAAAAAAAGAAACTTTCTAGTAAAGTAAACAACCCTTATAAGATTATTATGTTACCTGTTGAGTTGACCTAATTTTGAAAAATCTTCAAATTACTTCAGGGAAAGAAGTATATGTTTTTTTACATAAAAGTGTTTTAAGCTCAAAACGATCAAATCAAACTTTGTTTTTAATTTGAAGTACTTATGATTAGATACGATTATATAACACAAAACTTTCAATTGGCTTAAACTTTAAATGTTAACTTAAACAAATATAATCATTTTTCTGCAATGAAAACATATTCAAGAAAAGGAATTTGCTTACTAATCGCTCGGAGGAATACTAGGAGTAATGTGCATTCATTTAAGTCCTAATCACTTGTGAGAGATAGTTCTTGTTGTATGTCATAGCCACAAGGCCTACAAAACAAAATGAACTTAGAATTTGGTATTTGGTATTTGTGCCGCTCAAAGTAATGATCCTAATACGTACATTAATGCATAGACGCATTAGAAGCCACCGAAATGCATTAGCAGTTATAAATGTGGCTGCCACACGAGCTCCAGCCAGACTGCCCGACTGCCCGCCGGCTAGCCCGCCTCCGTGCTCAAGAAAGCCGTTTCGAATGGAATCAATTTGATTTTCCAATCAATTAAACTTTATATAAATTGCGTCTGCGCTGCTAAATATAACAACAAGCAGAGCAGCAACGACTGCAAAACACAGCAAGAAATGTTTGGCATAGGCAACAACAAAAGCGTTTTGCGCGGGCACGTCCCTTAGAGTTATCCAGACTATCGTATTCCCTCACAGCCCTCGCCAATGTCTCTATAAACGGCTGACTGCACAAGCACAAAAATGTAGCCTCTGTTGCGCCACCACGGATTGTGCATATTGCACGACTTTGACTGCATTCTCGCATTTGGCAAATGTTTTGTGAGATTTTGAAATGCAGACGACATCGCCTCTGCTCTTGTTTCTGATGATGTTGCTGTTGATGTTGCTGTTGGTGTTGGTGTTCCCGCTGCCACTGCTGGAGTTGACTTGCGATGTGCAGTGGCAGACACATCATTGTAAATGCATTTGACGCATTTGCGCCTGCGAGTGGCTCAGGACATTAGCGCAAAGGCAACACTACACTGTGCGAGTATGTGAACAAAGCTAATTGTAAATATTCAGGGCCTGTTTTAGTGTTGAAACTAAAGGATCAATACTATATATCCTTTGATGTTTAAAGAGAATACTTTTTATTCGGAATTTAAAATATTATTTGGTGGCGTTTCACATACTATACACATCTAAATAAACGAAATAGAAGAATATATTCGGAAGCAGGCTCGTGTCAAAAATTTTAAGTTACTAATCAGAAACTTTCAAACGAACAAACTTGCATATATTTGAATTTTTGCAATTTTATTATTATTGTTGTGCTACCTTCGGGCGGCTTTTTCTAGTTCTAAATGAAAAAAAAAAAACTAATATGACCTTGAATTTGAATGAATGAGTGAATTTATTGTACGAGTATATGCAATATCACAAATATATATATTCTATGTGAGGACCCTCTTAGGCAGATCCTGTGGATGACTGCATTATTTATATAAATATTATGAGCTAGGTAAATGAATGCGAAGAAATTATCACCACCAGATTCGTCACAATAAGAAAAACAATTCTATATGTTTATAAATGTTGGCAGTAAATGTTAAATTTAGCCAAATATACCATATACCACCATATACCCATACAATTTATCGTTACTTAGCTACGGCCTTTCCCATCTGAAGCCCGGGACAAGGGAGCGTCAATGATCAATGTGGGTCAAATTACTGGCAACTTAATTTTAAAAACAATGCCCACTGCTTATATTCCAGCCATTACTTTGCCTGCTCTGTCTATACTATGCTAGCAACATTGAGCTTAACTTGTTTAAAATATTTAGCCTGGAGGAATGTTTTATAATTAATTTTCACTTCCACATTTTGATGTAATTTTGACACTCTTTATGGGAGCTTTGAACTTGGAACACAAACAAACAAATATTCAGTTGTGGGTCAGGCACTGTCGTTTCATTTATTTTCCAGATTTCATATTTTTTAACATGTATTCCTCTATCATGGAGTTGTGAAAACGATGTGAGAAAACGAGCAACACCTATAACTAAAGTTTTAGCCTTCTCTTAGCTGGTTAAATCATATTAATTACATAAACTTTTTGTACGCTTTTGTTAAAATCTTAACCCGCCTCTATGCTTCTCATACAATGGATTCACGTTATTTAATTATATAATGTATTAATAATTAATGTATTATTTCTCAAACGGTTCACCTACAGCTGGAGCAGGTTAAGGAATAAATATTTAATTTAATCACCAATGAAATTTATTTATGAAATTTATGGAATTTGGTAACTAATTTGATATCCATCGATGAGGAACCGAAACGGGGTGAATACTATTTTGAGGAATAGCACTCCTTTTCTTATTTCTGACGGTAGTAGAGTACATACATCATATGGTCTGGTACGTATGTGATTTTTCTGATGTTCTTGGTTCAGTTGGTCTTATGTACGAAACTTACTTCAACAATAGGTGTAGGTGGTAATCAAATGAACATGGTTTCCATGCTTCGCACGGGTATTTTTACAAAAATTTTACAAATTATTCTTTTTATAACACACACACACACTTAACACACATAAACCCTTCTTTTTGCTATAAGTTACTAAGGAGTAAAATTTATTTTGGATATTATTATTCTAATCATTTTTTGTTTTTAGGTTTTTTTTGTAATTTTTTATTAGGTCAGAGGTTCTCTGTAAAAGATATTTAATGTTTTATTTTGTGGTAGCAAAATAAATTGATTTTCAGGAGCTCCGACCCGTGATGGGTCAACATACCGCAAAACATTGCTTTCGTATGCCAATCCCTACTAATTCGTTGCTGGGCCGTTGATAATAGTTGTTGAATTAAATTGTCCTACATTTCCTTTTAAGCAATTCCGAATTTTACCATCAATTCATGTGGCGGCAGTCCAGAAGGGCTTAGTGAATTTAAGTATCTTGATCGATCGATTTGTAATCTTTTATTTGGCTGGGGGCTTTTGAATAATATTGCCTTAATATTTAAAGTGGCAATGTTTCGGGGATGATTATGAACTAACAGCATGCTATTCAGGAGTTTTTTAAGGTAATTTTTTTACACCTTTGGTTACATTATCGGAGTTTTAATAAGGATTCCATTCTTTTTTGCAAATATAATATAGCCCATGTTCACCGGCGATAGTGTCGCTTCTCAACAGTGAAACAATCCATTAAATCGGTCCACTAAATTCGGAGCCTTTTCAATTCTAAAAAATAAATTAATATTAGTATAGATAAAATATAAACTTAGCAAAGAGCACAGAGCATAGCGGCCAGCAGCTATATAGATTTCGCATAAACTGGTCACACAGCGCACAATCAAAATAATTGCCACAAAATTTAGTTGATATGCGAACTGATAAACAAAATTGTGCGGCGGAATATACATATGTATGTTGTATGTACATACATGTAGGTACGAATGTATTTTGTGGCGATAATTTTGGTGGAAAGTGAGCTTAAGTGGCAATTGTGCAGTGAGCTTTGTCAGATACATCCATTCAATGAGCCAAACGTCATCGAAAATACCTGTTTGTTGTTTACTCTTGAATTTCTCCCAAACACGCCTAAGGCAGGCAGCCAAAGAGCATAATGCTCAGCGGCTTACCTCCAGCTATTGAGTCGCTAAAGCTCACACCCACGAGAAATTAGCTGCAGTCCGGCCCCAAAGCTTATAATATGCATAAGCATGTATGTATGTACATATGTACGGTTTGTTGAAAAACTTTTACCGCAGCAATTCAGTTGAATATAATTGGAAGCGTAAGTGTCAGAGTGCTGTAAGATAGAGACTGAATGGCTCTGTTCCGTTCGTTGGAGCACTCATGACTGCATTGGCAGAAAGTCAGCGAAGTAGCATACGCATATGGCTATGGGTACATTGTCAAGTCGGGCACGCAGCCAAAGCTATATAAACGCACATCACGATTAAGAATTGAATCAGTTGAGCTTTTCGCCTTGACCATGTGCCATCGTATCTTTGTTCTGTTTGTGCTGCTACTCGCAGCCCTCTTAAGCGGTAAGTCATTGAACTGATGGCTTATATATTTACATTTACATACATCTATATATATATGCACGTATACTTTTGTATATCTGGGAAATTTTGCTTACAGTATGCTGCGCCCTACCGCTTTCATGGGGGCCCTCAGCCAATCGTGGCCCCATTGGGGGACCAGCCTGGAATGGAGGTGATGCTGAAACGACTGATAATATTATTTTGCACTCTAAGGGCGGAAAATGGCATTACTAATTGATTTGTTAAGTATGTGTGTGTCACGAGTTGAACAAATAAAATTATATTTAACCGACACCATTAAATTTATTGATTGTTTTTCTCTCTAAAAAGCTTCTTCAACTAACCAGTTTATTTTGCCAAAGCCAAAGCTTTTTATACTCTGTGCAAGAAGGTGCAAGAGTATATTGAAAGTGAAAAATGTAACAGGGAGAAGGAGGCGTGGCAGACCCCACAAAGTATATATACATATGTATATTCTTGATCAGCGTGACAAGACGAGTCGGTCTAGCCCTGTCTGTCTGTCCGTCAGTATGAACAGCTGAATCTCAGGGACTATGAGAGATAGAGACATCAAAGTTTTTGTACGCAGTTCGAGTTTGTTTTATTTTTTGATGCACCCCCTCAGGTTTTGTTGTTATTACTGCTTTAGCTTAACTCTTTACTGCGCCTATGTTCACACACAGACCAGATAGACATGGGTACAGAGTACTTCAAAGTCGGGGCATTCGACTAAAGCTTTTCCACTTGTTATTGCATAAATGTTATTCCATAAGTGCCTAAATATGTACGTCCATATTCACAGTAGATGTTGAATATGGTCAATTAGTTGGTCCAATATAACTTAAAGTGCACTTATCTAATAATAAAAAAAAAACAATTCCAAAACAATTTGAAGCCAAAAAACTATAACAAAAATTATTTTTAAAATATCTGTACCAACTCAAATACAATAATTCAATTATCTTAGTTCAATTTGAAAGCCAATACAGTGTTTGGGAACTATAATGAATAAATTGAATTGAATTGTATATTGAATTTTGATATTTCTTACCTGATTCGTAATTCAAAGCATGCATAATAAAGCAAATTAATATAGTAAATAACTATGCAGATATGTGCAATTTAATTTTTAATTATCTTGGGTTTTTAGAAATTTTTTTTTTAAGAAACTATCTGTTTCCTATATGCTAGTTCAATTTTGTGCTTCACCAACACATCCTAGCTGCTGTAACCCTAGGTATTGGAACTTCGGTTACACCAACTTAAATTATAAACAAGAAACGATTTCTAGCGAAAAATTTTTCACAAAAATAAACAAATTTTAAAAAATGTTTCATTAATTTTTTAAAAATTGTACAAAAATACATAACTGATTATGAACAGTTTTAAGAACATTTTTTACATCATAATCGTGTCTACAGAGTACAGTATTAATTGAAAGTAGCAACAACAAAAAAAGCTGCGTTCAGATATTACATGTATGGCTATAACTTTCTTCAGATTTAACCAATCGTTATGAAACTTAACATACGGACACATAATCACTAACTGGATGTAAACACCAAATACGGAAGTAATGGAAATTCACTAATAGCGTGGAAACGGAACAAACTTGTCCTTTCTCAGGCTTCAGAGAATCTGGATGCCAAGTTTGGTTATTCTAGCTCTTATGCTTTCCGATATCCTTGCGTTCATGTTGACAGACGGACACGGCTATATCGACTCGGCTTGTCGCCCTGATCAATAATAACTATATCTTAGGGGTCTTCCACGCCTCCCTTTCACTCTTTGGATACGGGGTTATTTGTTAATTTTTAATGTCAGTTTCCAGAACCTCGTCCTCTAAGTTTGTCGGATTTCAGGTTGCAGCGTATTTCACTATTCTTTTATTAGAAGAATGTTTTTTATAATTTATTCATTTATTGCTCCCAGACTTATTAGTTGAATTGAGTTATTCTAAAGTTAAATGGTATTTCAATCTATCAATCTAAGGAAAGAGCCAATTAACATTGGCTTTTTTATTACGCCATCTTTAAGAAAATTTACGAGCGTATACTTATTATTTTGTCCCTATGAGTACGTGATACTAGAAAACCATCGCTGATAACGCAGATCGCGATGCAAACAACGCGTGTGTAGGAGCTTCTTTTATTATTATAAGTTTTGCCATCTCTATCGTTCGAGGGAAACATTGTTTATCCAATGGGAAGTAAGTACAGTAAACACATTATAAACTAATTCTTATTCATATTGTGAATGAGAGAAATACCTCGTCATTTTGGACGGCTTTAGTAATTTTTTAAAGAATATTTTAACTGAATTGTCGCTAAATCGTAAGTCTGGTCTGTACATACGTGCAGTACAGACATAAATATGTCTTGACTTAATTAGCTCTGCCTCTATTTCTGTTACCATAGCCATTTCATTGTTATCAAGTACAAGCTGCTGATAAGCGTTTTTGTGTGTGGTTTTGGCATTTTCCCCAGAATGGCGATAGCCTTTCAACTTTCTTATAATATACATTTTATTTTTATAGAAGTTTTTGCATTGCTTAACCCCAGAGTCAATTAACACTATGCATGAGTTTTCTGAACGGCTGTTCCCGCTGCCATCCGACACCCTACAAACTGCAAAGCTTTTTACCTACGCCAAGTATTCGGCACGTTCGAGTTGAAGACCGAGTCCGAGTCGTGAGTCAGTCGTCAGGCAGTCTAAGCTCTACGCCCAGCCGTACTACAATCGCCGCCGCTGCTACGACCACAGAGCGTACTCAGTTAAGACGCATTTAAACGGCACTGGTATTTCCCGGCACATTATCTGCCTATATGCACATCTACCCGCCCGCAAATTCAACCAGAAGATAGCAATATATAAGGTGGCCCCACAATTCTGTAAACGTATAGTTCGAAATCGAACTGCAAGCACACAACAATATGGGAAAAATATTTGCAATTATTACACTGCTCGCCGGCGTCCTATGCTTTACTAGAGGTAAATAAATTGACATTGAACAATTTACAGATATCGAAATGAAATGAAATTCTTATTGTAGCATTGGAGGGCCAAGCTGGGGCTGTCCCGAACACAGTTGTGCAAACTGGAGCTGACGGCACAATTATCCAAAATGGCAAAGGTGGCACCTATCTTCAAGGCCCTGGGGGCACTATTTTACACAATAGCGCTGGAGGAACTATATTGCAGAATGGAGCCGGCAGCATTTATACCCGTCCCGATGGACGACGCGTTCTGGTGGGTTCCAATGGCCAAACTCTTGTGACCAGACCAGACAGCGATGAGGACTCATCTGACAGTGGCGAATATGACAAATGGATTAGCGACAGTGGCGACAACCAGAATGTAATCATCAATGGTCAAAGCTATGGATCTGGCTCAGGGGGCAATGTCCTTATCGGGGGTCAAAATGGTGTATTCATAAATGGCGGCCAAACAGTGCGTGTGGTGAATGGTGGTCTGCAGTTGACCGAAGGTGGACGCGATTACGTCTTTAAGCCACGTGCGCCCGGCGTCACAGAGCAGGAACAGGTGGAAATCAATGGACACCCTGCTACAGTGTTCTATGAACAGGGCGGTGTACGTGTGGAACGACAGGATGGTACTGTTCTGGCCTACGGCATTAATGGCGAGGGTCTGTTTATGGGCGACAAACAGGCTTACGCCAAACGCAAGGAAATCTTAGCCGACATACCGCGCCAGACCGCTCAGATAGGGGAGGAGGTGCGCCGCTCGATGGAAAAGCTTCAAGCCGAATTGCAGCAGTCCTTGGGCAATATACGTCTAGGACCATGGTTCTAAGAACCCAACGATATCTATGTAAGCATGTGCATAGTACAGAATCGAATAAAGCACATGCCAATACAATTATAGAAGTTTTGTTTAAAGAAAGAGTGCGGCGACTTAAATCTACTTAGTTACATACATATGTATGTATCTATATATATATAAATAAACACGGCTTATTCGTCATCAATAGATGGTGTCCGAACTTTAAATTCCTACCTATCATGACTACCGATGGTGCTAGGGAATGCTGATAACGCGCAATTCGTTCTAATGGCTTCACTCAGACAATTGAACTTGTTGTGATCGTGTGAATAAAATAAAAGTGGGCTCTCTAATACGCAAATTTCATTCACTTCAGCTCGCTTACTGAATTTGATGAATTCTTCCGACTTGCCATATAAGTAAGCATACTCGTATAGTATATGGTATGCAAAGTATACATATACTATACATATGTGGATTGGATTTGCCCCGCGCTTGTTTGTTTACTGACGGGAAATTCCAATGAAACAGAAAACTTCGATGGGCAAATAAGATGGGGCAAAATTATTAGGTTATACTTGTAGGAATCGAATTAAGCACTTTTCATATTAAGATCATATGATTTTATTTGCATACTTACATTTTTCTATATGCCCAGAAAAGTTATAGGAATCGAATTAAGCAGTTTTCATATTAAGATCATATGATTTTATTTGCATACTTACATTTTTCTATATGTCCAGAAAAGTTATAGGAATCGAAGTAAGCACTTTTCATATTAAGATCATATGATTTTATTTGCATACTTACATTTTTATATATACCCAGAAAAGTTATAGGAATCGAAGTAAGCACTTTTCATATTAAGATCATATGATTTTATTTGCATACTTACATTTTTCTATATACCCAGAAAAGACAATAAAAAATACTTATATATAATTTTTTTTAGTAGGCACTATGAGGTTAAAAAACAACAACTTCGTGTCATTTGTGTTAGACCTCTTGTGTTGTGGTTTTGAGTTAATTATTTCTTGTTTTTTTTTTAATTTTGAAATTGATTTTCAACGAAGAATAGACAATCGAAATCATAACACAAAAAACAGTTTCACCAATGCATATACTTTGGAACCAGGATTACGTATGAAATCAACCTTTCCACTAAAAATAGTGCAACCAAAAAGCTGTAGGTAAAACAAAAAAAGCAAATATGTTTGACACCGACTTTTTATACCCTGTACCCGTAGGGTAAAAAGGGTAAATTAGGTTTGTGCAAAGTATGTAACATACAGAAGGAAGCATCTCCGACCCCATAAAGTATATATATTCTTGATCAGCATGACGAGAGAAATCGATCTAGACATGTCCATCCGTCTGTCCGTCCGTCTGTCCGTCCGCCTGGATGAACGCGAGGATCTCAGAAACTATAAAAGCTAGAATAACCAAAGTTGGCATCCAGATTCTCCTAGATCCGAGTGAGGACGAGTTTATTCTTTTTTTTTAATTTTCCCCCCCTTCCCCCGCTGCAGAATTTCGTCAATAGCGTCCACATTTCAAATGCTACTTAAACCAAACTTTGCACACATGATTAATATATATTTGTCTACTGTTGTTCAAAATTTTATTCAATTCGGTCAAATCTAAGAAAATTTATTAGCGAAACAAATTCTCTCCAGTACAACCCCCACAAACTGCAGTAACAAGTTCGCTCTTCTTCCTCTTCTTGCTTCTGCTATGGGCGCATATAACTCAGTGACGGAAGTTACCTGGGTACAGGGTATTACACTGTCGGGCTTGCTCGACTGTAGCGTTCTCTCTTGTTTCACTTTAAAAGCTTACGATTGTCACGCTCTCAACCAGGAAATCCCCATACAATTATTCTGATGTTTCGTTGGAAAAAGAATGTTTTATGGTTAACCAAGATCCGACCGAGTCCGCCGAAGTCCCTCTGAAAAGACTTACGAAAAGGGGTACCAATTATGCAAGTGATACTAAGTATATAGCATTCTATTTTAATTTTCAGCAAGAAGAGTGTGTTGTCTACAAGTAATTGTTACTACACTGGTCGGCACAATTATTTTGACGAGAAGAAAATCATACATTTTTGTCAATAACTGGTTATTGGTTTAAGATATCAAAGGAAACTTTTTTTCTCAATTCCATATTGGTATTACAAACTTAAAAATAATTCAAAGGATATATTTTTATAAGAACTTTTAAAATTATAAATCAAGGTAATTTTCATGGGTTGGCATAAGTATTTTGACAATGGATATTAACAAAAAAAACAAAGCTTAATACTAAACAAAACATAAGAAATTGATGGTAGATTAATAAAATGTATACCCGCCTTTGGCTTCGATAACTTTTTGAAGACGTCTTGGAACTGAGTCCACTAAATTTTGAAGGACCTCTAATGGTATCTCTTTCCAAAGAGAAGTGACCTCGGAAATAGTTTCTTCTTCGGTTTTATGCAAAGACGCATTTCTTTTACGTTTTACAAGAGACCACACATTCTCAATAACGTTTAAGTCCGGACTTTGTGGTGGCCAATCCAGAGTAGTAACACCAACATCGCTTAAAAATGCTCTTATCATTTTGCTTTTGTGGCATGGGGCGTTATCCTGTTGCAGGATAAATGATTCTCCAATCAGCCTGTCACCGGAAGGGAATGCGTTTTCGTTAAGGGTACTCAAATATTGTTGCTGGTTCATTGAGCCGGTGATGGGAACGAAATCACCTAACCCATTGTACGCAATGCATCCCCAGAACATGACTGAGCCTCCGCCATGGCTCACTTTTTGACATACGGGGATATTTTTTTGTCTTTGAAACTGTGGGAGCCTTACAAAAATCTTTGTTTTTGATGAATTATATTCAAAGGAGCTTTCATCTGTCCATAGAACGCTTCTCCAAAACTCTTTTGGCTTATGCAGATGCTCCTTTGCAAAAGCCAATCTTTTGAGCTTGTTCACCTTTGATATGTAAGGTATGTCCTTCGCTTTGTATGTCTTAAAATCTTCTTCTTTTAGGCGTCGCCGAACAGTACGCTCACTGATTGGAGTCTTGGTCGACTTATTCCATTGATCTGCAGCAGCTTGCGGCTTTAAATGAATATTTTTTTTAAATTCCCGCAATAGGACTCGATCTTCAATGGGTGTTGTTTTGCGGTTAGCACCTGATCTAGGCAAGTTTTTGACGTCATTGTGGGTCTTATATTTGTTAATTTGATAGTGGACTGTTTGCCGCGACAAATTATATTCATTTGCAATGTCTTTTGGTGCTACGCCGGCATTAAACTTCGCCACTATTGAGGCTCTAACAACATAACTTAATTCTGTCTTTTTTACCATTGTATCGATTACTTTTGAATCAAATTTTAATGAAAATAATGTAAAAAGGTCAACAAAAATTGTTACACCAAAGTTATTTTAGTATCACTTGATAAAACGTACGCGAAAACGGCGACAAGGTTTGGTCAAAATACTTATGCCGTGCCTGAATCCGCAGTCAACTCACATTGTCATTTGTAGAAAAAAGGTGTGAAGAGTAATAGACAAAATATTTTGCCTACATATTGTTGTTGCTATGAACTCAATATCCCGTATGAAAATTGTACCGTTATTCCTTGAAACTAAAAGCAACCAGCACCGATAGTCGTGAGTACAGTTCGTCAAAATAATTGTGCCGACCAGTGTAATTACAGCTTAGAAACTGCACTTTGACGATATAAGTTATAATGATTAATGGTAAGGCCTTGGGTAACAATTGTATACAAAAATAGTCTAAATCAATTAAGTTATTTGCAAATGAAAGAAAATGTTTAGTTATAATGATTAATGGTAAGGCCTTGGGTAAAAATTGTATACAAAAATAGACTATATCAATTAAGTTATTTGCAAATGAAAGAAAATGCTTAATAGAGGTCACAAAACTTAACATTTTCATTAAATGATGTACGATGAGTTTCAATAATAATTTCTGCATATGATCAATAAAAATAACTTCAACAAATCCAACTCAATTCCATTTTAAGGCGAAATTGTGCGTCATAATAATTAATAATTATATTGCAAAAATTTTTTATAGGGGCCATGGCCCCCGGCCCCCATGCGTACGCCCTTGAATATCTCTATTACAAATTTTACTTTTATTCTTACAAATATATTTAAAAAGCAAGCCAATCATGCTTTTTCTTCAGGAAGCCGATAAAAAATGCATTTAGATGTACATTAAAACAGGATTAAAACCAGTAAATTATGTATACTTATTAACAAACACTCTGCAGAAACCTTACGATTTTTGTTCGACTTATGCAACTGGCCAACATAAAAATTGCCATACATACTATTTCATTTTTTTTTTTTTTTGTTGATGCGACTTATACTTGAATTATATTGTGTGTAGTGCCTACATAAAAATACAAAAATGTTGTTTTATTAAAAATTTTGCTACAGTCCTAGCGTTTTTATGTATTAACTCTAAATTTGACTGGTGTCAAGAGTATACCGTTAAATTGACAAACGAACACCAATTGGGTTGACATTTTTATGGTTTTAGTATTTTTTATGTGTTAACTAAATCATCCTAAATAATGACAAATTCCTATAAACGGGTAACACTTATCACATTTGTATATATTTCCATCGGACCAATAAGAAGAAGAATACGAGCCCGAAAGAATTCCTCCCTTAACGGCTAGGCAGAGAATTCCACTGAAGGTGATGAGCGAAGAGTCGCCAGCCTTTGTTCTCACCTCTTCCCAGCTCTCAAGATGGCGGGATCAGTTCTATGAATCGCCCATCAACCGTTTGGCCCAAAATGTGTGCACCACCAGCGATCCGTACAACGCTTGCGTGCAACACGTCGCACAGGAGATTGCGGGATTTCATGAGATACTGCGAGTGCCCACTGTGGGAAAGGCGACCACGATGGGCGCCAGCTGGATATGCGCCGGCTTGGATCTGCTGCGTCTGCCTTTTGTTGCCAAACATCGAATGCCGGACTTTGAGTTCTCAACAGCGTATCTGCTCTACTGGCACAAAATGGAGCGCTGCAATTATTTTTTGCACTCGGTGGTTGAGCTTTTGGATCGTTGCGAGCCCATAGACGGACGCACCTTCTCCTACCTGATGAAGCATGCCATACCTGATGCAGGCAACTGGCAAATGTTTGTCAATCTGGTCCGCAAACATGGTCTGATGCCCAAAAAGTGTTACTTGGTTAGTGTTTCGGCCACACGCACGCTGCAGCTCAACAAAATTCTAAGATCCAAGGTGCCGTTTGTGGTCCTCATTAGTGCGACTTGTGTAACTAAATGTCCTTTCCATTCTGCAGCTGCACGAGTACAGCAGCCAGCTGCATGCTCAGTACACCTTCGATGGCGACACTTCACAATTACCCGCCAAGATTGAAACGATGCGGGAGGAGCTGTACAAAGTGATTAGCATCTGCCTGGGGACGCCACCAGTGGAATTTAACTGGACATATTACGATCTAAACAAGCGCTATCAAAATCTGGAAAATCTCACTGCCTTGGATTTTTATGAGCTACTAGTCAAGCCTTGTTGTGATTTGGAATCTCACGTTTGCCTCGGTCATGATCCACGTGTTGAGCACACCTATCAACACAATTATCATGTAGCCTATAGCTCCAATATGGTTGGGGGCCTGCGCCAAAGCTACAATAATCAGCCCATGGATGTGCTGCTACAGAGTGTGGTGGATTCCCTGCGTGCCGGGTCTGCCGTTTGGATAGCATGTGATCTCCAGCCTCGTTTCTACACGCAGTCCCATCTACTCAGCCTCACATCGCATAACTTTGAGTTACTTTTTGGCACTCCATTGGGTCTCGGCCTCAGTAGAGCGGAACGCCTCCTCTACCATGACTCGCGACCTAACACAGCGTTGTTGCTAACCGCAGTCACATTGGATGAGCAGCTGAAGCCACTGATATTTCGGACCGTTGGAACAGCATTATCTAGCGACAGCAAAGAGAATTCGGCGACTGCCTTGATGGATGATAGGGTTGAGGGGACGCTTGAAACGGACGAGGTAGGCCGTGGTGCATCTGGAAGCAAAGCCATCTCGCTCTCCGCCAACTGGTTCCGTGAATACGGCTTTGAAATTGTGGTGGACTCGCGCTTTGTGCCTTCGAGCGTGCTGAATGTCTTGCAAGCACAGAACAGCACTGAACTGCCTATTTGGGACGCCATGGGACGACTGCTCGCCTAATGTCCTGTCAACAAGAACGTGCGACCTTCGCCAAGTGCGTCTGCAAACGAAAATTACGTGACCTGCATGCATATTTTAGGAGATTAGCGCAATGCCCATTTGTAACTTGTCGAATTAACATTAAATAAAACAAAACAGTTGTTTAAAGCAGAGTACATTTTATTCGATGTTAGCGCGCTACCATTTCTTGTAACCATAGCCACCACGACGACCACCGTGGCCTTGGCAACATGGCGAACGAGGAACACCATAGACCGGACGGTTGTACTTGTGCTTCTGCTTCTTCAGCAGATGGCGTGGCTCACGCACTTCAGCATCTCCAGACGGCGGGGCTGCGCCGCCATTGGTGGCTCCATTGTCATTAGAATGCTGGCCAACAGTTGACAGACCAACAGCTGCGCGGTCGAGATCAGGAAATGCCAAAACCAAAACAAATGTCAGGCTGGCTAGCATAATGAAGGCAACGAATTTCATGGCGCGATATGCAATGACGAAGTGAATAGTGCGAACTAAACTACATATAGCTTCAAGAAGCCTTTATATAGCCTGGCACAGGTACATACATGTATATTACGAACCACGTATACCTGATCCGAGGCTCTCATAACAGCTGCTAGGGATTAGTGGTCAGGTATGAAACTGTCAGTCATTTATGGCCACTGCGAAAACTTTAATGCGCATTTCCCACTTTTCTTCGTATTTTTAAATCGCTACATGTTATAGCCTTCTCGTGAAGTGAGAGGGTATAGTACGCGAATCGGTTAAGAATGGAAGGCAACTACAAGTTATTGCTCCACGTTCCCGTCCAACTTACTTCCAGAAAGAATTTTCAGAAATATTTTTAGTAGCTTATAGTAGTAGGTAGTGGTTTAGTAGAAGATTCGAAATAATTCATCCTTAACACTGTTTATTGTAACGCTCAGTTTAATCTTAATTCCATGATTCCAATCCACTTTCTTAGCAATTCGTAGACGAATAATAATCGAAGAATAATTTATGCCTCGTTTTGCGACAGTCAGCAATTCGTAGTGCTCTCAATTTCTTAATAATATTAAATTATATAATATTAAAAAAATCTCGTTTGAACTAGAAATGGAAAAACTTGAAAGCAAGTAGAAGATTCGAAATAATTCATCCTTAACACTGTTTATTGTAACGCTCAGTTTAATCTTTAGCCATATTTCCAATCCACTTTCTTAGCAATTCGTAAACGAATTATAATCGAAGAATAATTTATGCCTCGTTTTGCGACAGTCAGCAATTCGTAGTGCTCTCAATTTCTTAATAATATTAAATTATATAATATTAAAAAAATCTCTTTTGGACTAGAAATGGAAAAACTTGAAGGCAGAACCCGTTGAACACGAACGTTATGGGGAAAATACTGAGGACAAGGATGAAAATGTAGCTTAGATCTGATCAGTTTTTCATATATAAAGAATAACATTTAGTTTAAAGCCCACAAAGAAATGTTTACGAAATAAAAATTGGTTTCTTCATGAAAGTTTGATTTAAAAAAACTCAGAATGGCTTGCTTTAAGGCTAAGTTGTGGATTAAAAAAAACGTTTTCAATGCTCTTAATCGTGTATTTTTTTTATGTGGTTCCTCAACTTGCACAAACGCCCAACAAATGATTAAATGTATATAGGTATATCCAACGATTTTTATCTGCCCATTTGAAACTGCTTACAGGAATGATAGCATCGGAGGGTGTGGCATTTCAGGCGGTGGTGGCGGCGGCATTCCTGGTGGGGCCGGCATATCACGACGTTGCTAATAATGAATCAAAAATAAATTAAAATTTTATAAAAATAATGTAATACTATATTTAAAACAAACTGCCAGCTGGTTCCTTTTAACTTACTCGGAGTTTTGGTGGTGGTGGCGGTGCCTCGTTTGCTACTTTTGGTGCATCCTCTGGTGGTTCATTGCTCATTTCCATAACATGACGACGGGACTGAAATATTGTAATATTGTTCAAAGGTACATTTAAAAAATAACTCGATATTTATGGCCTACAATTCGAGGTAGGAGGTATCCTTTAACTTACTCTGAATTTTGGTGGTGGTGGCGGTGCCTCGTTTGCTACTTTTGGTGCGTCCTCAGGTGGTGCATTGCTCATTCGGTTAGCATGACGACGGGACTGAAAAATTATTACATTGCTTCAGAATTATGTCCAAGGTAAAATTTAAAAAAAAGTAAAGATATTTTAAGCCTGCAATTTGTGTTAACAGGTTTCCTTTAAATTACTCTGAATTTTGGTGGTGGTGGCGGTGCCTCGTTTGCTACTTTTGGTGCGTCCTCAGGATGTTCATTGCTCATGTCCGTAACATGACGACGGGACTGATTCAAAAGTAAATTTTTAGAAACAGTTCTGAGTCGCCGGCAGAAGCTAACTTACTCTAAAATGCGCTGGTGGTGGTGGTGGCTCATTTGATAGCTGCGACAGTTCCTTTGGCGGCTCATTACGCATTGGGGTGGCATGGCGAGGCGCCTAGAAGTAGGCATATGCAAAATCGTTTAACCAACAGCGCGTAATTGGCCAGCCGCCTCCTCGTTTGTGCATCAATTACGCGCTGTTGATAGACTAGCGCCGGCGCCGGCGAAGGTGCCTGGCGGCTTGGCTTAAAGAGCATCCACCTCAAATTTAAATGTTTAAATTAACTTAACAACTTACTCTATGCAACGAATGGTGCGGCGCCTGCGAGTACAAATTTCAATTAAACATCTTATTCAAGACAGAAAAATTCAACACTCACCTCGAGGCCCTTTGTGGTTCCACCACCACGTCCATCAACACCGAAAAGCGTCAAAGCCACAACGTAAATAACCAAAACAGCGCAAAATAGCCTCATTCTCTAGCTGTCACGTTCCGGCCCAGCAAGAAATTTGCACGAGTGCTCGAGGTTTTTTTATGGCTGCTCTCGATGAGCAACTTGTACATTTATAGCCGTCGAATGTGCCTGCACTTAATTGGCCTGCTATCCAAAATCTTGCAAAGTGCAATGTTTATTTCAATAATTGCAGATGATACTGGTATAAAGCAGGGAAGTACATATTAATTATTAGTTAAATACGAACTCTTAACTAATAATTGCATAATTTTTGATCAAATCTGATACCAACATGACATTTAGAATCATCGAGCGTGGAGTGTGTGGGAAAGTGTCGCATTAGCAACCCTCATAGTGGCGATTTATAAATCAGCTGCTAACTTCCCCATTGAGTGCACGTAGACACCCAGCTCCTCCTCTGTTTAATTAATTACATCCAACTTATAGCATTTACATTTCAAAGTGTTTAACGAAAAAAAAAATTAAAAGATAATTAAGTAATATACGATCCAAATGTAATCTGATCATTGGTGTTCCCATAATATAATTATACCCAAAGGGTGAAAGGCTATACTAGTTTTGTGCGCATGTATGTAACACACAGAAGGAGGCGTGGCAGACCCCACAAAGTATATATATTCTTGATCAGGATGAGAAGACGAGTCGATATAGCCATGTCCGTCTGTCCGTCTGACCGTCTGTCCGTCTGTCCATCTGTCTGTATGAGCGCAAGGATCTCAGTAAGTACAAGAGCTAGGATAACCAAAATTGGTATCAAGCTTCCTATAAGCCCTAGGCAGAACGAGTTTGTTTATTTTTTCTGATACACCCCCCCACTCCCCCGCAATTCGTATTTTTTCTTATAACTTCCGTAATTCTCGGAATTTTGAATTTACATCCAGGTACATCCAGTTAGTACTAATGTGTCCGTGTGCCAAATTTCATCATGATAGGTCAATTCTGAAGAAAGTTATAGCCATAAGTAAAATCGCTGCTCATGCGCTGCCTCTGTCGGCAGCGCTGCCCGCAGCTGTTGTTGTTGTTGCTGCTTTTGTTCAACTTTGTGCTGCATACGTGATGTAAATGTATGCTGTTTAAACTGAACATAAACATGTATTCTAATTTAATTTAATTAATTATTTTAATTAATTAATTCATTCATTTTTTTTAATAATTTAATTTTTAATTTTTTTTTTTTTAATTTTTCTTTTTTGTGGAGAGTACAGGCTATTTTACTGTCGGGCTTGCTCGACTGTAGCGTTCTATCTTGTTTTTATTATGAAATCGGGTTTTTCCCAGATATTTGCTTTTTAACATTTTGTATACATTTTACATTTATACATTTCCAAAGAGTAATTCATCTGATATTTATTTAGACTCTTCTTATGATTAGCTTAACTTGCCCGGTTAAAATCAACTATTTTTGGCATTTGAGTCGTAGCAGGCCCCATATATAAATAGAGCGCGTTCAGATAATTTGTTGAAAAAAAAAGCAAACCACTATACCCTCTAGATTGTAGAATTTGAATTAGTTGCTTTTAAGCTAAATAAGTATTATAAACTGTTAAAACATCTACGTAACATAATTTGTCACACAACCCTGGTAGCTGTCAAAGTGACTAGTCGACTTTTTATTGTGCGCTCCGTGAAAAATTGTAATAAATTCCTCTTTTTCAATTATTTCGCGTATAGTGCGTTAAAAAAAACCACCCGGAAACCTAGTTTCACCTTGGCTTTTTGGCAATCGTTTAGTATCCTTATTTTCTTGGATTCCAATCAACAATTAATCTGCTGTATGGGGCTGCTCTGCTGACGTATACACGTCATCGGAGCAGAGACAGCCCAGAATTTTTCTTCTTTGCTTGTTTTGCAAGTCATCTTATCTCACGTAAATGAATGCTGATGAAGACTCGGCCGCTCTCGGAGCAGCTGAGGAAGTAGTCAATAAGCTGCCGAAGTACGTGGAGATGAGAAAAATTTCTGGTAAATCACCTTCGGAGCTGAGAGCAAAAATAACCAAGGACTTGCATATGTCAATGGGAAAACCATACTTAAAGCCGTCAATCTCAACCAGTAACTGGATTGCCTCAACCACTTGTACATCGACTACAAGTACCCTAACATTTTCTGTGGTGAACTCTCAATCAATGTATACTACAGTAGCGACATCAAATGGCAGTTTGTGCTCCACACCCGCCGTTGTGAGTACACCGGCTTCAATGACAAACTTAGTTGCAAATCCAACTCTGGACAAATTTTGCTCGTTTCAAATGCCAGTACCCGGTATTAATAGGAAGCGGAAAGGAGCCGTCGAGTCACTAAAATCGGCTCAAAAAAATAAGCCAACTCCTGTCAATACAACGCAGGGACAACGAACTGCGTCCTCCTCTCCGCCAGCGCTTCAAAATAATAGATTTGCAGCCCTTTCGGAAGAAGCTGATTCCATTATGGAAATGGAAGAGCCAGATTCCGAAGATCCATCGAGCCAGCAAAATGAAGCCAGCCGTTTCCAGCAGGGAAGTAGTATTCCTAAGCCTCCTGCTATATGTGTGCCACAAGTCAACAAATTGGATAAGCTGGAGGTGGCGCTCAATTCTGCTGTCTCCCCTAACGATTACGACATACGCACATCGAAATCTGGGATCTCGCGTATTTATACGAAGAATTCGAATGCGTTTCGTGCAATAATCAAATTATTGTCCAATCAAAATTGTCAATTCTGGCACCACCAGTTGAAGGAGAACAAACCCTGCAGATTGGTGCTCAGAGATATTCATCCCAATGTACCCAGGCAATTAATAGAGCGCACCTTTACCGACAAGGGCTTTACAGTTTTGAATATATATTGTCCCAGAAAACCGGACTGGCGTAACATTCAAATTAATGAGGAGGATGGTGAGGACATAAATAATGTTAAAACAAGACAAAATATGTTTTACGTTAACCTCCAGAACGCACCCAACGTTGCTGAGGCACTAAAAATAACTCAAATTGGTAGACACAGGGTTACAATATCAAAGGCCAAACAGAGTAAAGAGCTGGTACAATGCTTCAGATGCCAAGATTTCGGGCACACGAGGAACTATTGCCTTAAAAAGCCGGTTTGCGGTAAATGCTCGGGGGACCATGATACTGGCTCAAAATCATGTAACCTGAATGATAATGGGGAATTTATATGCGCTAATTGCGGCGAAGACCACATGTCGAGCTTCAGAGGCTGCAAGGTAAGAATTGATCTAGCCAAAAAACTTAAGCCAGCTGTGAGGTTGCCGAAAGATGGACTAGTTATCGGTAGCAATAGGAGTTACCCAAATAACCAAGGCACTAAAGTACAGTTTATCTCAAACTCTACTGTTAAGAGTGGCTTCTCTTATGCTGATGCAGCTAGGCCAATTGGAGAAAAACGTACCAGCGCGCCAACAAACCAAAACTCGCCCCGATCACACAGTTCCGCCGAAGATTGGCATCTAAACAACAAATTTAGTATGCTGGAAAAGGCGATTTTAGATCTAAACGCAAGAATGGATCAAATGTATAAGCTCATACAGGAAAATATGGATTCCAATAGAGCCTTCCGTGACTTGGTACAAAAACTAATATCCAAATGTTAAATCCGCTGTTAAAAATCGGATTATGGAACGCACGGGGCCTGGTCAAAAACAATGATGAACTCAGGCTTTTCCTAAGTTCAAACTCGATCGATATCATGTTAATAACCGAAACGCATATGCGTCCTGGCTTGAACGCATATTTGCCAGGATACGACCAGTACTACGCTAATCATCCTAGTGGCACCGCTAAAAGTGGTTCTGCAGTCATCATTAGATCAAGTATCGCTCATTCACAGAATGAGCCAATTCTAAAAACAAGCATCCAAGCGGCCAGCGTAACTATACCGACGAATGGTGGAAGCATCAAAGTCTCCTCCCTATATCTTCCTCCCAATGAAGCTTGGTGCAGGGCCGACTTTGATCTATTGCTTGCAACCTTAGGAGATAAGTTTATTGTAGGCGGTGATTTTAATGCAAAACACCAATGGTGGGGTAATTCCAGATCTTGCAGGCGAGGAAGGTGTTTGCAAGAGGCCATAGCTAGTACTACTTGCCAAGTTCTTGCTACTGGAGAGCCAACTTTCTACTCTTACAACACACGGCTTAACCCCTCTGCACTAGACTTCTTTATTGTCAACAGGATTGCCCTAAACAGACTCACCGTTGAAACAAAATATGAGCTCGCATCGGATCACCTTCCAGTAGTAGCGACGCTACATCATGCACCGCAATATAATCCCAAGAGGGAATATATTCTACCACCTGGCTCCCGTATTGATGTTTTTAAAGCCGATCTCGAAAGAAGAATTAACCTGAACGTCGAAATTAACAGCCCAGAGGATATCGAAGACGCGATATCAATCCTCATGAAGAACATTTCACTGGCTGCGTCTTCTGCTGCACCGAAAACTTTACGCTTGCCAACCCAACATAGTCAAGCTAGTCTACCACCAACGGCTGCTGCGCTCTTAAGCCTGAAAAGAAGAGTCAGGAAAGAATATGCAAGAACTGGAGATACTCGCATTCATCAAATCTACAAAAGACTGTCCAATCGACTGCAAAAAGAGCTTGCTAAAATCAGACAAGGCAGAATTGATGACATATTGGAAAGTGCTGGTCCAGATGCATCATTTAATTACTCGCTCTGGAAGCTTACGAGGCGATTTAAGAGGCTGGTCATCCCTAAGACTCCAATTAAGGATCCTACAGGTGGATGGAGCTACTCCAGTCAGCAGAAAGCTGAAATCTTTGCAAACAGCCTAGAGGAAAGATTTAAGCCTTTTGACTTTACAACAGCAGATAGGCGAAGGGTAGTCGAGCTTAGGCTGGAGATGCCATTCCAAATGGCCTTGCCTGCAAGCCCAGTTACACTTCAAGAAGTGGTACAGCAGATAAAAAATCTAAAGGTAAAAAAAGCGCCTGGAGAAGACCTTTTAGACAACAGGACGCTGAAACTGCTCCCCACAAGGGCTCTGCTGTATATTGTCTTGCTCATGAATAACATACTCAGGCTGAGGCACTTTCCAAACTGCTGGAAAATGGCGCTAATTACGATGATTCCAAAGCCAGAGAAACAGCATACTGAAGTAGATGGATATAGGCCGATTAGTCTGCTACCTGCCCTCGGGAAGATGATGGAACGCGTGATTCTGGACCGGATTCTCCAGCTCGAAGCCGTGACGCGCAGAATTCCAAAATGGCAATTTGGTTTTCGAAGAAGTCACGGAACACCGGAACAGCTCCACCGTGTGGTCAACTTCGCCCTGGAAGCCATGGAGCAAAAGATGTACTCAGTGGCTGTGTTTATGGATATTAAACAAGCTTTTGATAGAGTGTGGCATGATGGTCTCCTCTGCAAATTGAAAGGCATGCTAACTCCTCAATTGTTTCAACTCATCGAAAGCTTTCTAAGGGACAGAAGCTTCAGAGTTGCTGTTGATGGAGTGAAATCCACGAGGCGCTCAATTTGTGCAGGAGTGCCCCAAGGCAGTGTTCTCGGTCCTACCCTGTATACATTATTTACTGCTGATATGCCTGCACCGCAAGAGATCCTTGGAGTAGACGAGGATGACGCACTAATAGCTACTTACGCAGACGACACTGCGGTGCTTACCAGATGCAGAGATATCGATGTAGCTTCGGAAGCCTTACAGCAGTATGTAAGTAGTTTCGAGAAGTGGGCTCTGAATTGGAACATTGGTATCAATGCCAGCAAGTGTGCGAATGTCACATTTACAACAAGGCCGTCGTCATGCAGAGATATCACAATGTTGGGGTCCACGCTCAGTCATACAAATTCGCACAAATATCTTGGTGTAATTCTGGACAGAAGACTCAACTTCAGCAAGCATACAACAATGGTCAAGCGATCGGTCATGGCGAAAGCCGGAAAGATGGCATGGCTGCTTGCACCATGCAACAAGCTGTCCCTGCACAGTAAGGTGACAGTATATAAGTCCATATTAAGTCCAATATGGAAGTATGCGCTACCAATTTATGGCATTGCCGCTGCTTCAAACCTAAACAAAATAAGAGTTGCGCAAGCTAAAATACTCAGAAAAATATGCAACGCTCCCTGGTATATGCGCACTAGGGACATCGAAAGAGACTTATGTGTCCCCAAGGTTGGCGATGTCATTCAAATGCACGCAAGCAATTACGAGAAGCGACTCGGCAGTCACCCCAACGCACTAGCGAGGCGGCTCCTGTCCAAACCTAAGAAGAGAAGACTGAAGAAGTGCCATCCAAAGGATCTCCCCACAAGAGCCCTTGTATAAAATACATAGTATATATCATAAAATATAATCATTTTTCATGTAAAACATTGCAAATATTGTATATATGTACATAGATATAAGTGCGTCCTATAGATGCTTACTATAGACAACTTTTGTATTCCCTAACTTTCAACTAGCTTAAGCTGCCATATTGGTAGTAGAAAACTAGTTTAATAAATTGTATATATGTCCTAATAAAAAAAAAAAAAAAAAAAAAAACATAATTTGTAATACTAGCAAGGCAAATTGGTACTGAATATAGCTGACAGAGGGATGAACATATTTGTTTGGACTGCTCTAATAGAGATAGGTATAAACAAGAGAGAACGCTACAGTCGAATTCCTAAAAATAAAATAAACTAGTCCTAGAAGAATCTGGATGCCAACTTTGGTTATTCTAGCTTTTATAGTTTCTGAGATCCTTGCGTTCATCTAGACAGACAGGCGGACAGACGGACGAACGGATCGATCGATTTATCTCGTCATGCTGATCAAGAATATATATACTTTATGGGGTGGAGATGCTTTCTTCTGCCTGTTAAACACTTTGCACAAACCTAATATACCCTTTTTACCCGACGGGTGCAGGGTACAAGAATTATATTGGTGGAACTTTTTGAACAAGAAATAAAAACTGAATATGGAACAGACTACGAGTACTTGCATCATAAAGCACATGTGCCTATTCTCTGATTTGCTTAATATTATTATTATATTAAGTTTATTCTATTTTTAAAATAGTTCCCAACCAATACAATAATCTAAGCTTTTCCATTGTAAAGAACTATTAAATTTATTTTGAAGTATTCAAAAAGCTGCAATCCAACTTCTTATACTAGTAAAGTCAATTTTAATTTTGTTGTTTTCATTTGTAAAAATACACCACAAGATACATACATATAAAGAAAAAACACAATTTTTCTTTGCTGCCCTTATGTCCTCGAACACGATATGCCGAGAACCTTCCCTTTCACCCTTTTCAATTTAGTAGCTATTTGCAAACACTTTTTCCATCATCATCTCTGTCACAAGTCATGCCACAGTGCGTCCATGTTTGCCAAGCTTTACATAATTTCGAGGAATTATAACACGCTTTGATGTCACCGTCGTCGCACTCATTGTCGTCCTTGTTGCCAGGAAAGGCGCAAAAGGAGTCAAGCAAGTCAAATAAAAGTGCATGCGCCAAAAAAAAAAAAAAAAAAAAAAAACAACAGAACAGCAATTTTCACAAAAGAGCATAAAAATAAATAAGCACATTTTTTCTCATTTCCGTTGCTTACTTTGACGTGTCTAGTTTTTGATGTGCACACGCACACGCACACACTCACACACACCCATACACACACACACACACTTTCTTTAGCAACAACAACAATGCACAGCAAAGGCAAAAGTGTCATGGCAAATGATTAAGTTCGTCGTTTTGAACGTTGGACGCTGATGTCGGGGATCGCTTCTGCATTCTAGGGTGGACGATGTCTTAACCCTACACAGCTACTTGCGCTTTTTCTTCCACTCTCTCGCTCTCCGGTTCTCTCTCACTCTCTAGCTGTCTCTCTTGCTCCGCGTCTCTCGCTGTGTGTGTGCAAACTTTTCTCATTAGAAAACTTTTACTATTTCCGCTACTCAACGCCAAACGCAAACAACAAACAAACAACGAGCGCGGCAGCAGGAACGGGTATGACAGCAACAGCGACATCAGCTCAGTACGGAAGTCGCAAAAAAATAAAAATAATAAAACGGATAAAAGCAGGCGGCGGACAAAAGACAAAAATTCGTAAATGTGTTGTAAATAAAATTGTTGTGTGACTAAGTGGCTGAATTGACTTTGTCAACTGCATTTAAAATATCTTACAGGCCTTGGTGCTGTTGCAGGACCCCAGCGACAATACTTGTAGATGAAAGACGAAGCGAAAGAAGCAACATCGCACACACATACATACATACATATGTGTGTACTATATATATTTTTTCTTTTATTAAATTTGCCACAAAGTCAAAGGAGACTCTGTTCGAAATCAATAAATCTGCGCTTACCTCTGTTCCAATTCAATCAGATAGCGTTATTTGATTTTCTGCCTTCATTTGCTGTCAGACTGGCTGCCTGCCAGCCTGCCTGCCATCCTGCCTGCCATCCTGCCTGCCTTCTTCCGCTGTATCCTTCGGTTTGCTGTGCTGCAACGCGTTTTCTAAAGTGTTTGTGCTGTCGTACTGGCCTAATTTCATTCCGAGAAGCTTTTTACTTAGCCACTGACGCAACAGCTTAAAGCCGCAATCGTTCTGAAGATGCATTAAATTGCACGATACATATGGAAATAAGGGGAACTTGCAGTAGCTATATAGCATAAAGCATCATCGTTTTTGATTCAATGACCACAGTGTGGACTCCGCACTGCATCCTACAATCTCAGGAATAACAATTCCAAAGCCTTTTTACACCTTTTACCCAGAAGGGAGAAGGGTATTTGGAATGGTATGGTATGGGGATGTGCGGAACATGCAAAAAGAAGCATGGCAGACTCCACCAAGTTCCTACTCTTTTTATAACTGGATGTAATTGTTAATTGTTATTTTGGCAAAAATTAGAACCTGATTTGAGCTTCACATAAGGTGACATAAACTGGCAAATAAAATTCCCCCAACATGTCGGGGGCATTTATAGACGTTATTGTACAGCTTTTTCGTAGGCTTTCTTATCTTTTAAGTTGAGACTATGTTATATTAATCATATTTGAATTTTTAATTTTAAATCTATTATATATAAAATGTTAATACTTATATATTGTTATTAAATAAATCGTGAGATCCACTTGTTGATTTAAATAAATAAATAAAATCAAATAAAATATGTGAAGGCATAAATCTCTTTGGAGAGTTATCATAAGCCGACTCCACACCTTTATCGAAATCTCAATTGGAAATAATATTATTAAGAATTATTATAAAATATTGTTATATATACATATGTGTGGCAATTGAATGACTCAACTGTATACATACTTCCATTTGTATATATATAGATTATACATAAATTATGCAATAAACAATAAAAGAAACTGGCAATTAGAAATGCTTAATAGTTTATTTTATAATTAAGAAAGCCCAGGCAGCTAGTGCTCCAAACGTTAAGTTGGTTAAGAATTCGCTTTTATACGCAAATAAAAAATAAATTATATAAATCAATCATGTTTATACAATATGCTTTAACCGAAATCATTAAATATTATGAAGCTACCTAAAGAAAAGCGTTTACTAATGGCAATTACCAGCCACACCATTAGCTGCACATTAAAGCTCCACACATCGCCCATTTAATGCGCCCCATAAGCAGGCATTGGAATTAATGCCCAGCTGCCAATTGGCAAAGTGGCAGGCAATTTCTGCATTACGAGTACATTGCGCTAATGCAAAACATAAACCAGGCAATCGCACGGCCCAGTGATGTGTTTACACAAGTTGGTGCACGGCATGCCGCTATACAGATGTACAACCCAGCACATGTACTACATATTATGTAGATATAAATACGTATGTTTATGCTTAAATACAAGTAAGTAGGTATTTGTGTGTATTTAGTTCGGCTGTTCTGATGCCAGCTACTTACACTAAATACCACTCAAAATGCTGTCAGTAATAAGTTCAATAATGGTGGCCACGGCCCAAGGCAGCATCACGTCTTAGTCGGCCGATTGCCACCAGTGCGGCACGAACCGGATAATGATCAACGAACTGTATACGTTTCCGCAATCGTAGTCAAATCGACAAACATGCCACACACACACACACACACACACACACACATACACACTCAAGCAAACATATAGAAAATGCAACTGCTGCAACTGTGCCACTGTCATTGGTGAGCTAAAAGTATAGATGGAGTGGCAAAGGACCAAGCGGCTTATACCGCTTGAGTTGTGGGCAACAGAATCGAAGCGCCTGGAGTGCAAATAGTGACGCCTGACATACTACACTGCTAAAAAAAAGTGTTTTCGCATTCAGTTCTTCGAAGAAGTTAAATAGTATAGTAATAGAAATGCTTTAAGTAGCTGTATAACCTTTGTTACTACTCAGGAATTTTCAACGATTTCGTCTTTAGTTTATATTTATCAAATTTATTCAATATTTCAAGGTTTAAGAACTAGTTTCATGCAATTATCAAAATTTTATGGAATGTGTAATGTGTCCCTTAATAGAAAGTTTAAACTAAGTTTAAACTAAGACGGTAGCCATGGACAAGGAGGAATATAATATCAAAATGACGGATATACTAGGAGACGCAAACACATACAGAACACTCAGACAAGACCCCACGCTTAGGCTACAGAATAAAAACAACAACTTCGTTGACAAACTACTCCAATTGAACATAATCACAAAGACTGAAAGGAATAAATTAGTTACAAGCACTGCACTACCACCCAGGATCTATGGACTACCGAAAATACACAAAAAAGGAACACCCCTGAGACCGATTTGTTCGTCAGTCGGTTCCCCTTGTCACGAACTTAGTAGATACATCGCTGGGATATTAAAGAACCTGACCAATACCTCACCATATAACGTTAAAAATTCCTCAGAGTTTAAAGACAAGGTCAACAACACTTATATAGTAGACGATGAGATTTTAGTTTCGTTCGACGTGGTGTCTCTGTTCCCGAGCATCCCAATCGACTTAGCGATGGATGTCATCAGTAAAAACTGGACCAGGATAGAAAGCTTCACTAAAATCCCAAAGAGAATGTTTATGGACATCGTACATTTCTGCATCCGTGAAACAAGGTATTTTAAGTATACGGACAGAATGTATATACAACTTAAGGGACTACCGATGGGATCCCCGGCGTCCCCTGTAATAGCGGACATAGTCATGGAGGAGCTTCTGGAAAACACAACATCGAAATTGATCCATAGACCAAGACTCCTGACCAAATATGTTGACGACTTGTTCGCAATTATTGACAAGGAACAGGTGCAAAAGACATTAGACGCCCTCAACATATACCACAAAGACATCCAATTTACATTAGAGACAGAAAATGACGAGAAACTTAATTATTTGGATTTGACTATAAATAGATGTGGGAATACGCTAAAAACAAAATGGTACCAGAAACCGACGGCATCGGGTAGGCTGATTAACTATCACTCGAAACATCCGAAAAATATGATAATAAATACAGCCAAGAACTGTATAAGACGGATGTTCGAGACAAGTGACAAATTTTACCATAAACAAATAGAGGAAGAAATTAAACGGATACTGACACAAAACGACTTCCCTATCAAATTGACGTATTCCCTAATCAAGAACCATAAGAACCCAAAGAAAAAAGAACCAAGAGTACCAAAAATCTACAAATCTCTGACATACGTATCTGGGTTCTCAGAACGCTTCACCCAGTCAGACTGCTATCAAAAAGAGGATATACAAATTGCGCACAGACCGGAGAATACACTTAGGAACATTTTTAATAGGACTAAGGCAAAAATTGCAGAAATGGACCTGAATAACGTAGTCTATAAAATTCCATGTGACGGAGACAGCGACAACCCATGTAGGAGATTTTACATTGGAACCACTAAGTCGAAACTAAAAACACGGATATCACAACACAAGTCAGACTACAAACTAAGGCATCAAACATTGACACAAAAAACTGCTCTAACAACCCACTGCATAGAGACTGGACACACCCCCAACTTTGAAGAAACGAAAGTACTTCAACAAGAACGACACTACAGTAAGCGATTCACTCTCGAAACGCTACACATTATCAACACACCTAACAAATACAGAATTAACTACAAAGCAGACACCGAAAATTGCGCGCATATTTACAGACACCTGTTAGTTAGTAACTCCAAGTCAAACAGAGCAGACTTGCTTAAATAAGTAATTATATAAAAATTTTTGTGTTATAGTTTTAATATGTTAATTATGTTATATGTTTTGTAGTTGCCCTGAAGACGGTTACCGTGGCGTAACCGAAATATATCGGAAAAAGAAAAGAAAATTAAATAAATTGGTTTTTCTTACTCTGACCTCGAGCCGGCCAAACAATAAAAATAACTATGAGGAAGGTCACCAAAATACTCAACCATAATCTGTTTATTTCTGCTGCAATTAAAAAAGTGGTTTAATTTCCTGTGATTGTATTTAAAAATAATAAATGTTAGGAGATCAAGACCTTTGCCTTTCATTTCGTTTCAACGTTTTCTGCCCGAAATCGGTTTCATTCTACAAGCCATTAAATAGCGATTTTCTTTTTCTTACAATCCTCATCCTTTTATTTATGAAATTGGACATACATTCGGGAAATGAGAAATGCTGATTGCAATGGGCGGACCCCTGGCTAAGTAATATCTGCATCAATCGGGCGTACAGAAGGTTCGACACACGGAGCCTTTTCAGGTACGCTAAATAATTTGGTACATGTATTTTCTCACAGTGTAAGCCATGCTCTGTTTCTGGCTGCTTTGAACGTTTTGCATTATTGATAAACTGTTGGGCGTCGTCGACATCGTTGCAGAAATAAAGCAACGAGCCAATGCAAAGAATATTTATGACACTACCAGCAACAACAACAAGAGTACGAACAACAACAGCACCAGCAACTACATACATACTATATAGAGGGGCATGCAACTCGGAACTGGCACGCCAAAAAGCTTGAACGTGTTGAGCATTAAGCGTTCAAACGTGGAGCCCAACGAATACGAAAAAAAGATGGAAGTGTAACCTATAGGTAGTACAGTTTGCTGCACTTTTTCCTATTTCCAAAAAAATGTCGGTGGCAATGAAGCATTTAACGATGGCGGATGGCATATACCAAGCCCCGCTAGTTGCTCTGCCTTTGGCTGCGAAACGTACCAAAATTATAAAAGTCCTAGACCAAAAAGCATTTGCCAAAGCAATTTAGACTCTAAGCGAAGAAAAAAAGTTGTGTGCTCTGTAATTGCATTTGCTTTGTTGTTGCTTACACGATGAACGCACAAAGAACGTCGCCGACTGACAGACAATAAAGGAACATACAACAGAGGAGCAGGCAAATTCTTCATACACCGAACTCTACATGTTCTTTAATATGCAACAAAGTCTTAAAAAAATACTCTGATTATACTATCTGAGATCACCATGAAAAGCAGTCTAAGTAATGGCGAAAACATTACCACACTACACAAATATTACAACTAATTTCTAGCATTTAATTGACTGCCCTGATCGAGATTTCGAACAATCGAAAGCCATTGGAATTCATTTTTCGAATTCAGATGTTGGACCATCCGTCCATGTTGTAATTCGCAAAATAATTAAACATTAAAAATTAAATTTTAAAAATATTAAAATTCAAAATTGCATGTGTTAATGTAATTAAATAATCCAAAAAGTTGCACTATTTCGAATTTTCGGTCCTTTAAAATTCCAAGGCCGGCGAGATTCTTCCCCTTTCCATCCCGCTCTCAATGGCCCAGAAGAGTGTAATTGCACATCGAGAATAGGTACACGCTCCACATGTATAGGGCATAAAGAGTGAGTGTGCAACTGTCTGGCAGTTCGCACATCACGTAGCAAAGTTGCCGCACCTAAAACTTCATCAATCCGCCTTGTATATCCTTCCCAACTTGTTTCATGTGGCGGTGTGTCTGCAACACGGTTAATGTGCAGACATGACGTGCCTGACGCACTGCCATCTGCATATAGAAAATTAAAATGTATTTTTGGAAAACTACACATAGGGCATCACCAGTCTTAACCATCTGTTTATTTTTTATAAGCTAGTCTCTGGCTCGCTCCCGGTCGGCGAGTTGATCAAGCATCATCATTAAATTTTACCTATAGCTTTATGTATTGGAACCTGTTCCACTTGCTGACTGTGCTGCTCAATGCCACCTAAGTAAATAATAAATTCAATTTAATTATGGCAAAGATTCTATTGCAATTTGCTTTCAGCTAAGCTCATGCCAGGCGTAAACAAGAAAGGAATGCTCAAGTCGAGCGGGCTCAACTCTTAAATACCCTGTACCACCCCACAAAACAAAAAAAAAAGTAATTGTTATTAATTTAATTAAATATAAAATCTTTAACACATGCATACAGACATATGTAAGTGTTTATGTACAATTTTCAACAGCATACATTTACATCAGAATCGTGTTTATGCGTGCTTGTATGCAGTAAAAAAATATGTTTTTATGAATATGAATATGTTTAAGGTTATAACTTTCTTCATAACTAACCTATCGTGATGAAAGTTGGCACACAGACACATAATCACTATATGGATGTATATGCGAAGTTTGAGTACAAAATTCCGGGAATTATGGGAAAAACACGAGTTGCGGGGGAGTGGGGGGTGCATCAGAAAAAAACACAAAATCGTCCTTTCTCGGACTGGGGATAATCTGGATACTTGGTTATTCTTGCTCTTGTACTTCCTGAGATCCTTGCGTTCATAAAGACGAACGAACGGACATGGCTATATCGACTCGACTTGTCATCCTGATCAATAATATATATACTTTGTGGGGTCTGCCACGCCTCCTTCTGTATTTAACAAGCAGTTATAGCCATAAATATATCTGCCCGAGCGCTGTCAGCAGCAGTTGTTAATGCTGGTGCTTTGGTGGACTGCAAACATGTTCACACAGACACGAATAGACACACATAGGCATGCATACACTCACATAGACGCAATTGTTTTGTAAATGTGCAATTATACACCCTTTACGTGAGTTCGAATACCGAGAGAGGTAAAATCGATCAACATTTTTTTTTAATTTTCCTAATTTTTTTTTTAATTTCTATAATTATTGTAAACATATGTGCAGAGTATTTCAAAGCCTGGACACTCGACTTTAGTTTCATTTCAACTTAGGTATCGTGCAATATGTATTAGTATAGGTTCAGTAATGTGTGATGTCGTAAACATACGCAAACATAGCTTATCTATGACTGTTCAGTTCCGAGAACAAACTTCAAGAGAAGCACTTCAAATTAAATCCGGCCGACACATCACATCAACCCTATGTCAATGCTGAACGACACATCCCATAGAGTCGATGCCCGATATTATCAGATAGCGCAAAGACGTATGACGATCACGATCACTTAAATTGTGTTGGTAAGAATTAAACAATCGAAAGACATTCGAACTTCTTTAACAATATTATGACTAGTGCGCCAAAACCGAAAATTGGTGTTTGAAGAAGTCAAAAATAAAGACAAAATGTAGGTTTGCGCGAGCTGAAAACTGTAACAGGCATATATTCTTGATGAGCGTGACAAGACAAGTCCATCTAGCCCTGTCTGTCCGTCTGTCCATCCGTCCGTATGAACACCTGGATCTCAGAAACTTTAAGACCTAGAGACACCAAATTTTGCACAAAGATACCTTATGTGTGTACGCTTTGCAAGTCTGTTTTATTTTTTTGATTCTCCCCCCACTTCCCCCCTATGGGGGCTTATCCGATTTTCCATTCGTATAATAGCCTATATCTCGGAGACTATAAGACCAAGGAACACCAAGTCCCAGATGCCTTATGTGAATACGCAGAAAATGTGTACTTTGGAATTTCCCTCCCTCCCCCCTCTCCACGCAATTAGTGATCTGACATAACTCCCGTAATTCTTGGAATAAAGTTTTGCAAATACCTCCAGTTAGTGATTGTGAGTCTGCATGCTAAGTTTCATAATGATAGGCCGATTTAACACAAAGTTATATATGTATGACCAAGCAGTGCCCGCAGCTGTTGTTGTTGTTGTTGTTGTTACTGCTATGCACAAGCTTTTCGTTGCACGCTTCGCATGCGCGTCTCATCGGTAGATACTCTTAATATTTCGACGCATTTTACCTTCAACCATTTCGCTATAAGTAACTCAAAGCCAACGTATGTAACAAAGTATGTAACATGCAGAAGGAAGCATCTCCAACTCCATAAAGTATATATATTCTGAATCAGCATGACGAGAGAAATCGATCTAGACATGTCCGTCCGTCTGTCCGTCCGTCTGGATGAACGCAAGGATCTCAGACACTATAATAGCTAGAATAATCAAAGTTGGCATCCAGATTCTCTTAGGTCCGAGAAAGGACGAATTTTTTTTTTTTTTAATTTTACTCTGATGGGCTTGCTTGACTGTAGCGTTCTCTCTTGTTTTTGTTTTCAACCAATTTTGAGTACAAAATAGTTTTAGAAAATTGAGCAAAAAGTTGAAAAACTTTTACAAATTTTGACCAACTGAGTTACTGCGTGAAATTGTTATTATGCGACTTAAAAATATAACGCTGAGGGTCTCTACACAAATTGAGACACATAAGCGGTGTTTACGAATGTTGTTTTTAATGGTACTACGATGTGTAAACCTTAACATAATCAATTTGCAACGATGCATCCTCCAGCCACTGGTCCAGCTTCGATTTCAGATGTGCCCAAAAATCAATCATGGCAATCGGTTGTTGCTCACCCCACGGCTTATGGGCATCGTAGAGGAACTCATTGAAGCCACCAACACTCAGACCGAAAGTCAAATAGAACTCCTGATCGAAGGGTGCCAAGCCACTGCCCTTCTCCAGTTCTGAAGCGTTGGGCAAACGCTTGCCATTGCTCGTCAATGAACTAAGTGCGCCATTTCGACTATCAAGATGACACAATTCCACACCATCAACAAGCCACTGGAGCTCATGTTTTGTCCAGTTCAGCGTATACGTATGGAAACTATCACTCCAGTCGGCATTAGGACTTCCAACCTCGCCCGTTTTGTGGCACAGCTTCAACGAACGCAGAGGCTCTATGGCATTTAACAAGGCGCCAGCATAGAGATCCAGTTTGCCATCTGATTTCCGTGCATAGGCAATTCGCAATTGTCCACTCTGGTAGTTCTCGGGTCCGTATTCATGAACCTTGGGCTGCAGAAGAAGCTGAGGGAACACCCAATCCGCTCGTGGCATCTTGGCTCGTATCTCCACGCGTCCGTATTTGAAGCTGAAATAGTCTTTGCTTGAGAACTGTGCCGTTATAAAGGGGGCCAGTCCCTCTCGGAGCCTGCTGCCATCACGCACACACTCCATTGTACTCAAGGCGCCCGTGCAGCTGCTGCCCAGGTCCAACTTGAACTGCAGTTCGTTTTTCTTACGGAATTGATGCCTGGTTGGTTGTGGCTGCAATGTCACTTGGCCATTATTTACATTCAAAGTGTTGGCCGCATCGTCCATATAAATGACAAACTCGTAGTCGGGTGCGCCAGAGAATCGACGCTCCAGCTTCCATTTCTCGGCATTCAGTTGTCCATCATTGAAATCGTCGACAAAGACCAGCTGTCCAGCACATTGACGCGGCACGCCATTCACAATGGTATCAGTCGAAGAACAGCCAGTAGTTCCACTACTTCCTGGACGCCTTATGTCTATCTCATATACCTGAACCGGCGGGGATGAAGTTGCTTTTGCTGCCTCGCTAAGATCACTATACTCTCCGACAACAAACTGACCATCGTCCTCGCGATAGCCCAAGCCATTATAAATGACATAGGTCCAATAGTAGAGGGTATCACCCGGTTTCAAGCTGGCTATTCGGTCTCGAAATGTCCAACGTCCATTTTTCGCCTTAACTATATCACGTGCCCAAGTGCCCGCCTCTAGACCTTCCATCTCTTCGTTCAGCTTGCCATGAAAAGCAAACAACGTGATGCCCGGCTCATCTGGTATGGAGACCTCGAACCCCTTCGGATAAAACACTTGGATCCTTGCCTTTGGCACCTCATAGGCCAGCACGCTAGTCAAATACCAGCAAATAGTAGCGATTCCAAGAAATCGCAATGCGTACGCCATGTCTATAAATACAGAGACACAAATGCTTACTGATCTCAAGTCGACTTGAAGAGCGACGCAAAGGCTTATCAAAAAACAGGTTTTCTTTGTTCATTAAGCGTTGTTCTTACTAATCAATTGATGGCACTATGGGTCAAGTAAGCATATTTGCTATCTAAATTCAGCCACGAGAGCTCTGTACATACTCGTACATATGTATACAAGAAAAAAGTTTTCATTTCAACATAGGTATCGTGCAATATGTATTAGTGTAGGTTCAGTAATGTGTGATGTCTTAATCATACGCAGATAAGGTTCATTTCAAATCTCAATGTACCCTTCACTGAAAAGTACGGGTGTATCAGTTTGTAACACCCAGAAAGAATAATGAAAGACCACAAGCCATAGATAACATATAACGTGATATGTCCGGCCATCCGTCTATC
Source organism: Scaptodrosophila lebanonensis (assembly GCF_003285725.1). NCBI lineage: Eukaryota > Metazoa > Arthropoda > Insecta > Diptera > Drosophilidae > Scaptodrosophila > Scaptodrosophila lebanonensis. Next base: position 2,304,220 of record NW_022060529.1, read on the forward strand.
TGTTTTATCTGTATGACGCATCATTTGGAAAGGCAAACAAAACCCTATATTTCATAAATAATCCTATATTAGATGTCCCATTACGATCAAGAAAGTAGTAGCAAGGATTACTTGCAAGCATATTTATTTTCAAAAGTAATGATTGATAACATTTAATCGTTTTGTTTTTTTTTTTTCAATTTTAATCATTGACAATAATTAGTTGTTTAATTACTGTACCCTTAGACCACAAACTTTCCATTGTCCTCGCGATAGCCCTGGCCGTTGTATAGAACATATGTCCAGAAGTAAAGCGTATCGCCCGATTTCAACTCGGTCTCCGTATCACGATAAGTCCAACGACCTCCTTCAGCTTTCGTTATGTCTCGCGAAAACTGTCCTGCCTCCAAGCCGTTAAATCCTTCGTTTAGCTTGCCATGAAAGGCGAAAAGGGAAATGCCGTTTTGATCTGGTATGGATACTTCGAACCCTTTAGGTTTAAGAACTTTGATTTGCGCCTTGGGCGCCTCGAAAGCATGACTGATCAAAATAATGGCCAGAAAATAGCCGCAGAACAATGTGAAACTCAAAGAAGCCATCGTAATGTCTAAGTTGCAACTGTAATTTCTGCACGAGTGCCCTACTCTTTTATAATAAATGATGTGTCCCCATAGCTTATCTATAACTGTCCAGTTCCGAGAACAAACAGAACAGACACATTACATCAACCCTATGTCAATGCTGAACGACACATCCCATAGAGTCGATGCCCGATATTATCAGATAGTGCAAAGAGGTATCACGATCACTTAAATTGTCAATATTTATATATTTATAACATGCAAATAAAACTCATCACACCATGGAAGAAAAGAAAATGGAATAAAAGGAACAATCACATATGTATATGTAAATGTACTACACACACATACATATGTGTGTGTCACGATTGTTTTTGTAAGTAGTAACGTATAACTACCTGCCTAGGGAAATTATTTCGCCTATACGAGTATAATATATACATATTTGTAACTAATAACTATTCTCCTATTGATTTATTTACTGACATGGGATCAGAAGAATTGGTTTACTTACTTGACCACCAACTTACAGTTCGGTTCATTGTTTCGTTCGATATTTAGATATACACCTACAATTTGTTTATTAGATCTGTGCAGAGTTAACGTATTATAGATAAATAAACTGAACAGCTCATGCGAGGTTAAGTTATAAAGATCAACGGAAGAACTATCGAACAAAGCGTTTCCGTTGAGAACTAAACCAATTTGTATATCGGTTATTTATTTATTCCATTTCAGTATTTCAACTTTCAACAAAATGTTGAGAAAAACGTAGACTCTAGTTTACAAACATTAAGCTCTTTTCGTGCTCTCTTTAATTCAACTAAGCATATACTATATATTCTGAAATTCAAGATAGTGAACTGCATCTGCTTTCTACATACAATATTTTAAGAAAAACATAGACTCTGTCAAACATGCAAGTAAGGCTGTTTTCGGGCTTTCTTTAATTCAACTATATGCTATATGTACTCTGAAAATCAAGATAGTAAACTGGACAATATAAAGCTTTTGTTATTTATTTGATTCCATTTGCAGAATTCCTTAAGGATGGTATTGTCCATTATCCACATCACTGTGCTCAGACTGAGCAGCCAATGCCAGACGCTGTGCTTCCTGGGCAGCTCCAATGGCCGCATGCTCGGCCGCAATCCGCTCGAATTCGCTCAAATGTTTGTTGGTTGCATGCACAACGGCCGCGCTGGCATGGGGAGCCGCTGCCAGAGACTGCAATGGGAGCGATTTACAAAATAGAGCTTACGAGTAGTTGCCCAATACTAACCGCTTGACCGGGCGTCTGACTGGCATGCTCTTGCGCAATGCGATGATAGAGCGCCAAGTGCTTGCGCTTCGCTGCCTTGACAGCCTCGCTGTCTTCCAACTCATGACTCAGTTTTGGATGAAAGCCATTCTCATCGGCCACATATTGAACCGTGCGCACCTGGTTTTTCGGATCGACATAGGAGAATGCGCCGCGAATTACGCCAGAGCCGTCTGATACTTCAGTGTGCTGACGATCCACGTGGCCAGGTGCTCGTCCTGCCTGGTAACTGAAGACATAGGGATTGGGTGGTCCACGATTCGGTTCGGTGGTGCTCAGATGCGAAACATCGGCGTACGCCCCCAGCACACAGACAACCTTGAAGAGAACAGGAAATTAATGTGGGTTTGCTTTGGCATCGCAATCAGCTTACCAAGATGAGCAAGTGCTTCATGTTGTAGCGTCGATTTTTAACTAAAGCTTGGCACCCAAGTCTCGCAAATTTTCGTAAGTCGAAACTGGTATTGAACAGCGCATTAGCTTTTATAAGCAATGGAAAGCTCTCGCAGCTGAGGCCAAACTTGTTTTGTTTTTTCTTGTTTCGCTGATAATCTTGCGAATTATATTGAAAGTGTCTAATAAATATGCGTAAACAACGTAATTAAAATTAAAATACATATTATTTTACATTTGTGATCATTTTTGGCGAATGACGAGGCGTCACATTTTTTTTACACTTTTTTATTAATAAACAAACAGAATGTTAACGACTTTTAAAAGGTAAAAAGCAAAACTACATAACTACTTACATATTTACAATTACATACTCTTAAAAGTTAAAGTTAGATATACCCCAATTATTGCAATAATTTCATTGTCTGTGCGACCCAATCATTATAGGCTGTAACTCGCGTATAAATGCCTGGATACTGTGCTTGTCCACATCCAATTCCCCAAGATACAATGCCCAGAAGCTTCCAGCGATGACCTATGTTGGTAATCAATGGGCCGCCAGAATCGCCCTGACAGCTGTCGCGTCCGCCAAATGGCACACCCGCGCAGATCATCGTATCGGTTACAACCCCTACGTCCATATAGGTGGCCTGGCATTCTGCGTGATCTACCTAGACGCAATTGTTTTGTAAATGTGCAATTATACACCCTTTACGTGAGTTCGAATACCGAGAGAGGTAAAATCGATCAACATTTTTTTTTAATTTTCCTAATTTTTTTTTTAATTTCTATAATTATTGTAAACATATGTGCAGAGTATTTCAAAGCCTGGACACTCGACTTTAGTTTCATTTCAACTTAGGTATCGTGCAATATGTATTAGTATAGGTTCAGTAATGTGTGATGTCGTAAACATACGCAAACATAGCTTATCTATGACTGTTCAGTTCCGAGAACAAACTTCAAGAGAAGCACTTCAAATTAAATCCGGCCGACACATCACATCAACCCTATGTCAATGCTGAACGACACATCCCATAGAGTCGATGCCCGATATTATCAGATAGCGCAAAGACGTATGACGATCACGATCACTTAAATTGTGTTGGTAAGAATTAAACAATCGAAAGACATTCGAACTTCTTTAACAATATTATGACTAGTGCGCCAAAACCGAAAATTGGTGTTTGAAGAAGTCAAAAATAAAGACAAAATGTAGGTTTGCGCGAGCTGAAAACTGTAACAGGCATATATTCTTGATGAGCGTGACAAGACAAGTCCATCTAGCCCTGTCTGTCCGTCTGTCCATCCGTCCGTATGAACACCTGGATCTCAGAAACTTTAAGACCTAGAGACACCAAATTTTGCACAAAGATACCTTATGTGTGTACGCTTTGCAAGTCTGTTTTATTTTTTTGATTCTCCCCCCACTTCCCCCCTATGGGGGCTTATCCGATTTTCCATTCGTATAATAGCCTATATCTCGGAGACTATAAGACCAAGGAACACCAAGTCCCAGATGCCTTATGTGAATACGCAGAAAATGTGTACTTTGGAATTTCCCTCCCTCCCCCCTCTCCACGCAATTAGTGATCTGACATAACTCCCGTAATTCTTGGAATAAAGTTTTGCAAATACCTCCAGTTAGTGATTGTGAGTCTGCATGCTAAGTTTCATAATGATAGGCCGATTTAACACAAAGTTATATATGTATGACCAAGCAGTGCCCGCAGCTGTTGTTGTTGTTGTTGTTGTTACTGCTATGCACAAGCTTTTCGTTGCACGCTTCGCATGCGCGTCTCATCGGTAGATACTCTTAATATTTCGACGCATTTTACCTTCAACCATTTCGCTATAAGTAACTCAAAGCCAACGTATGTAACAAAGTATGTAACATGCAGAAGGAAGCATCTCCAACTCCATAAAGTATATATATTCTGAATCAGCATGACGAGAGAAATCGATCTAGACATGTCCGTCCGTCTGTCCGTCCGTCTGGATGAACGCAAGGATCTCAGACACTATAATAGCTAGAATAATCAAAGTTGGCATCCAGATTCTCTTAGGTCCGAGAAAGGACGAATTTTTTTTTTTTTTAATTTTACTCTGATGGGCTTGCTTGACTGTAGCGTTCTCTCTTGTTTTTGTTTTCAACCAATTTTGAGTACAAAATAGTTTTAGAAAATTGAGCAAAAAGTTGAAAAACTTTTACAAATTTTGACCAACTGAGTTACTGCGTGAAATTGTTATTATGCGACTTAAAAATATAACGCTGAGGGTCTCTACACAAATTGAGACACATAAGCGGTGTTTACGAATGTTGTTTTTAATGGTACTACGATGTGTAAACCTTAACATAATCAATTTGCAACGATGCATCCTCCAGCCACTGGTCCAGCTTCGATTTCTGATGTGCCCAAAAATCGATCATGGCAATCGGTTGTTGCTCACCCCACGGCTTATGGGCATCGTAGAGGAACTCATTGAAGCCACCAACACTCAGACCGAAAGTCAAATAGAACTCCTGATCGAAGGGTGCCAAGCCACTGCCCTTCTCCAGTTCTGAAGCGTTGGGCAAACGCTTGCCATTGCTCGTCAATGAACTAAGTGCGCCATTTCGACTATCAAGATGACACAATTCCACACCATCAACAAGCCACTGGAGCTCATGTTTTGTCCAGTTCAGCGTGTACGTATGGAAACTATCACTCCAGTCAGCATTAGGACTTCCAACCTCGCCCGTTTTGTGGCACAGCTTCAACGAACGCAGAGGCTCTATGGCATTTAACAAGGCGCCAGCATAGAGATCCAGTTTGCCATCTGATTTCCGTGCATAGGCAATTCGCAATTGTCCACTCTGGTAGTTCTCGGGTCCGTATTCATGAACCTTGGGCTGCAGAAGAAGCTGAGGGAACACCCAATCCGCTCGTGGCATCTTGGCTCGTATCTCCACGCGTCCGTATTTGAAGCTGAAATAGTCTTTGCTTGAGAACTGTGCCGTTATAAAGGGGGCCAGTCCCTCTCGGAGCCTGCTGCCATCACGCACACACTCCATTGTACTCAAGGCGCCCGTGCAGCTGCTGCCCAGGTCCAACTTGAACTGCAGTTCGTTTTTCTTACGGAATTGATGCCTGGTTGGTTGTGGCTGCAATGTCACTTGGCCATTATTTACATTCAAAGTGTTGGCCGCATCGTCCATATAAATGACAAACTCGTAGTCGGGTGCGCCAGAGAATCGACGCTCCAGCTTCCATTTCTCGGCATTCAGTTGTCCATCATTGAAATCGTCGACAAAGACCAGCTGTCCAGCACATTGACGCGGCACGCCATTCACAATGGTATCAGTCGAAGAACAGCCAGTAGTTCCACTACTTCCTGGACGCCTTATGTCTATCTCATATACCTGAACCGGCGGGGATGAAGTTGCTTTTGCTGCCTCGCTAAGATCACTATACTCTCCGACAACAAACTGACCATCGTCCTCGCGATAGCCCAAGCCATTATAAATGACATAGGTCCAATAGTAGAGAGTATCACCCGGTTTCAAGCTGGCTATTCGGTCTCGAAATGTCCAACGTCCATTTTTCGCCTTAACTATATCACGTGCCCAAGTGCCCGCCTCTAGACCTTCCATCTCTTCGTTCAGCTTGCCATGAAAAGCAAACAACGTGATGCCCGGCTCATCTGGTATGGAGACCTCGAACCCCTTCGGATAAAACACTTGGATCCTTGCCTTTGGCACCTCATAGGCCAGCACGCTAGTCAAATACCAGCAAATAGTAGCGATTCCAAGAAATCGCAATGCGTACGCCATGTCTATAAATACAGAGACACAAATGCTTACTGATCTCCAGTCGACTTGAAGAGCGACGCAAAGGCTTATCAAAAAACAGGTTTTCTTTGTTCATTAAGCGTTGTTCTTACTAATCAATGGATGGCACTATGGGTCAAGTAAGCATATTTGCTATGTAAATTCAGCCACAAGAGCTCTGTACATACTCGTACATATGTATGTATATATTACAAGAAAAAAGTTTTCATTTCAACATAGGTATCGTGCAATATGTGTTAGTGTAGGTTCAGTAATGTGTGATGTCTTAATCATACGCAGATAAGGTTCATTTCAAATCTCAATGTACCCTTCACTGAAAAGTACGGGTGTATCAGTTTGTAACACCCAGAAAGAATAATGAAAGACCACAAGCCATAGATAACATATAACGTGATATGTCCGGCCATCCGTCTATCTGTTTTATCTGTATGACGCATCATTTGGAAAGGCAAACAAAACCCTATATTTCATAAATAATCCTATATTAGATGTCCCATTACGATCAAGAAAGTAGTAGCAAGGATTACTTGCAAGAATATTTATTTTCAAAAGTAATGATTGATAACATTTAATCGTTTTTTTTTTTTTTTTTCAATTATAATGATTGACAATAATTAGTTGTTTAATTACTGTACCCTTAGACCACAAACTTTCCATTGTCCTCGCGATAGCCCTGGCCGTTGTATAGAACATATGTCCAGAAGTAAAGCGTATCGCCCGATTTCAACTCGGTCTCCGTATCACGATAAGTCCAACGACCTCCTTCAGCTTTCGTTATGTCTCGCGAAAACTGTCCTGCCTCCAAGCCGTTAAATCCTTTGTTTAGCTTGCCATGAAAGGCGAATAGGGAAATGCCGTTTTGATCTGGTATGGATACTTCGAACCCTTTAGGTTTAAGAACTTTGATTTGCGCCTTGGGCGCCTCGAAAGCATGACTGATCAAAATAATGGCCAGAAAATAGCCGCAGAACAATGCGAAACTCAAAGAAGCCATCGTAATGTCTAAGTTGCAACTGTAATTTCTGCACGAGTGCCCTACTCTTTTATAATAAATGATGTATCCCCATAGCTTATCTATAACTGTCCAGTTCCGAGAACAAACAGAACAGACACATTAAATCAACCCTATGTCAATGCTGAACGACACATCCCATAGAGTCGATGCCCGATATTATCAGATAGTGCAAAGAGGTATCACGATCACTTAAATTGTCAATATTTATATATTTATAACATGCAAATAAAACTCATCACACCATGGAAGAAAAGAAAATGGAATAAAAGGAACAATCACATATGTACAAGTATATGTAAATGTACTACACACACATATGTATGTGTTTGTCACCATTGTTTTTGTAAGTAGTAACGTATAACTACCTGCCTAGGGAAATTATTTCGCCTATACGAGTATAATATATACATATTTGTAACTAATAACTATTCTCCTATTGATTTATTTACTGACATGGGATCAGAAGAATTGGTTTACTTACTTGACCACCGACTTACTTACAGTTCGGTTCATTGTTTCGTTCGATATTTAGATATACACCTACAATTTGTTTATTAGATCTGTGCAGAGTTAACGTATTATAGATAAATAAACTGAACAGCTCATGCGAGGTTAAGTTATAAAGATCAACGGAAGAACTATCGAACAAAGCGTTTCCGTTGAGAACTAAACCAATTTGTATATCGGTTATTTATTTATTCCATTTCAGTATTTCAACTTTCAACAAAATGTTGAGAAAAACGTAGACTCTAGTTTACAAACATTAAGCTCTTTTCGTGCTCTCTTTAATTCAACTAAGCATATACCATATATTCTGAAATTCAAGATAGTGAACTGCATCTGCTTTCTACATACAATATTTTAAGAAAAACATAGAGTCTGTCAAACATAAGGCTGTTTTCGGGCTTTCTTTAATTCAACTATATGCTATATGTACTCTGAAAATCAAGATAGTAAACTGGACAATATAAAGCTTTTGTTATTTATTTGATTCCATTTGCAGAATTCCTTAAGGATGGTATTGTCCATTATCCACATCACTGTGCTCAGACTGAGCAGCCAATGCCAGACGCTGTGCTTCCTGGGCAGCTCCAATGGCCGCATGCTCGGCCGCAATCCGCTCGAATTCGCTCAAATGTTTGTTGGTTGCATGCACAACGGCCGCGCTGGCATGGGGAGCCGCTGCCAGAGACTGCAATGGGAGCGATTTACAAAATAGAGCTTACGAGTAGTTGCCCAATACTAACCGCTTGACCGGGCGTCTGACTGGCATGCTCTTGCGCAATGCGATGATAGAGCGCCAAGTGCTTGCGCTTCGCTGCCTTGACAGCCTCGCTGTCTTCCAACTCATGACTCAGTTTTGGATGAAAGCCATTCTCATCGGCCACATATTGAACCGTGCGCACCTGGTTTTTCGGATCGACATAGGAGAATGCGCCGCGAATTACGCCAGAGCCGTCTGATACTTCAGTGTGCTGACGATCCACGTGGCCAGGTGCTCGTCCTGCCTGGTAACTGAAGACATAGGGATTGGGTGGTCCACGATTCGGTTCGGTGGTGCTCAGATGCGAAACATCGGCGTACGCCCCCAGCACACAGACAACCTTGAAGAGAACAGGAAATTAATGTGGGTTTGCTTTGGCATCGCAATCAGCTTACCAAGATGAGCAAGTGCTTCATGTTGTAGCGTCGATTTTTAACTAAAGCTTGGCACCCAAGTCTCGCAAATTTTCGTAAGTCGAAACTGGTATTGAACAGCGCATTAGCTTTTATAAGCAATGGAAAGCTCTCGCAGCTGAGGCCAAACTTGTTTTGTTTTTTCTTGTTTCGCTGATAATCTTGCGAATTATATTGAAAGTGTCTAATAAATATGCGTAAACAACGTAATTAAAATTAAAATACATATTATTTTACATTTGTGATCATTTTTGGCGAATGACGAGGCGTCACATTTTTTTTACACTTTTTTATTAATAAACAAACAGAATGTTAACGACTTTTAAAAGGTAAAAAGCAAAACTACATAACTACTTACATATTTACAATTACATACTCTTAAAAGTTAAAGTTAGATATACCCCAATTATTGCAATAATTTCATTGTCTGTGCGACCCAATCATTATAGGCTGTAACTCGCGTATAAATGCCTGGATACTGTGCTTGTCCACATCCAATTCCCCAAGATACAATGCCCAGAAGCTTCCAGCGATGACCTATGTTGGTAATCAATGGGCCGCCAGAATCGCCCTGACAGCTGTCGCGTCCGCCAAATGGCACACCCGCGCAGATCATCGTATCGGTTACAACCCCTACGTCCATATAGGTGGCCTGGCATTCTGCGTGATCTACCTGGAAGATGCTGGTGTAACGTAGCCTCGTCTCAGTTATAAGCGAAGTACCCGTAGTTCCCCATCCGGTTATGTAGAGCGGCATTTGAGGATGCACAAAGTCCATGGGCGAGACCAAAGCTATGGGCTGTATGGATGGACTGTAGACAAGCGGCTGTTGCAGCAACAACAAAGCAATGTCATGGTTCAGTCGCGTAGGCTCTTCAAACTGGGCATGGGGAATGATGCGACGGACGCCTACAAAGCTGCCTCCACGGGCCCATTCATCGCTGCCAGCGCGTACGAAGTACAACTGCGGTTTACTATACTCTCGCACGCAATGGGCAGCTGTTAGGATAATGCGGTTGGTGAGTATGGAACCGCCACAAGCATGACGCGTTCCCATCTGGATAGACACTTGGTGTGGAAAATAAGAGATTGAGGCCTCAGAGCCACCCACAATGCGACCATCCTTGTTCCTTATCGCCCCTGCTGTTGTATTTAAAGCAGCGCCACTTGAGAGCTGCTGTTGGATTAGCAGGAGCAAAGCGACGACAAATAATTGTATGCTGTACATGGTAAAAATTGAGATGACTATTGCTGTGACTGCCACCAGCTGCCGGCATATTTATAGGTAAGTTCTTTTATCTTATCACTGCTATCTGGCGAATGACACAAATTTTCACACGCAGTCCATTGGCCTCGCTGGTTGGCATATTATTTAAAGCAGTATTCTCCAACTTGACCGTCAACTGGATTATGGCAGGTCTTAGTAGATTCTTCACCCTACGCTTTAGCAAGGTTGCACTATTTGGTGTTTATAAAAAAAATATACAAGGCGTCAAGAAGCATGTGGAAGCTTGAACTTAGAGAGCGTGCGTGTTCTAATGTCTAGGTTTTTGCTCTTCCAATCATCTTTCCATGGCCGTAACCTGCTCCTTCAGATAATCCAAATGATTTACGCTGTCCTGCATAACATCATACTGATAGCCCACATGCTGGAGTATGAGCGTCATTTTATTCAGATTTGATGAACTATAATCGGACACCACATCGACCTGGGTAAAGTTTTTGAGTGTCTGATGCATTATCTATCAACAACGGAATAAGGAGTTGTGCTTTGGTGTTTGCATTAAATCTACAAGGAAGTATCTTACCTCATTGGTTTTGGAGCCCCTCACAATTTGCCTCGCTACAGAGCCTAAATTATTGACATTTACGCCCACACGAGCGCACAGCCGCTTCTTGGAATCATCAAAAAGATGTCGTGCACTTGAACTAGATGCGGAAGCCATTGCGTCGGAGCTTTTTATGAGTTGCTGTATTTGTCGTTTTTATATTACTACAATGTATTATTGATTTCCAATTTTATTTGATTTTCCGCAAGATCCACGACCAAATTTTCTTTCGTAAACAAAAGCCACAATAAACAGCTGTCAAGGTGAAAGCACCCTAGCGGGTTCTATAGCAGACAGCTTTCTGCTTATATGGCAGAGTGCTGCCAGATTGATGGAAAAACTGAGTTTTGCTATTCAGTTTTCATTTAAAATTACATTTTTCAATTATGTTGAAATTAATGGCCAGTTACTTCCAATACATGCATACGTAATTATTATTTGTAAGCGTTTTAATATAAAATCGATACGAAATGAATAAAAAATACATACAAAGAGAGCATTGTGGTAGAACAGATAGTGAAAGATTCAAGTGAAAAATAGCACAACTCCTACTATTTTTAAAGAGATCGTTGTACTTTTTGCAAATCGCAAGTCGTTTTGTAGTATCAGCCAAAATATCTGTTGCGCCGTTTAAAGCAATGCCCTACACTAGGCTTGGCACCCTGGCAGCGATTATTCCATGCCACCCATGCGGAAAATCCTTGCTGCCGCCTTATGTACTTGGCACAGGCTATGGAGTAGCGTATATCATCGCTGAGCAGGAGTCTGCAAGGCAAACGACAGCCATCCGTTGATGGTCGCCCGTCGGCTGGCTTGCACCAGTATCTGTCGTTGATCTGGAAGAGACCCCAATCCACAGACCCATCCACATTATAGGGATTAATGGCCTTGGTGTTAAACGAACTTTCACCCTCAACCAGGCACATCCAGTCGGGCAGCTCGTTATAAGGCACACCATAGCGATGGAGCTGACGCACAAGACTGCATCTTCCCACCTGCCGCCCGTTGGTAAGTCCGGCCCAACACAGTATTGTAAGCCATGCTAGGAACAAACACGTTCTACTCATCTTTTCGTACTGTGAGCCGATCTAATTTGTCGTTGAGGCTTTTATAGTCGCAATCGTCCGTTATTTAAATTGGTTTACAAGCATTCATTTACTGACAGCTTGGCTCTGAAGTGAGCCACACTTCAGCATAAATTATTTAGCTAAGCTTTCCATTCTAACGCGTGCTGTGTGATCAGTCCAATTTTGGCCAACTGATCCACGCATTAAACTAAACGTCAGTTTCACTTTCAATAGCGAAGCGGGTTCTTTGTTGCCCCATATGGCTATTATTTAACATTAACGTGGCCATTGAGAATCGAAGAGACTGCCTGGCAGCTGCTTCATCAAAATACAAAAGCACTTGAAAGCTGACAGAGCGTGCACAGCCACTTTTAAATAAACTCATAAATGTGCCAACTTTTAGATAAAACAATTGTAAGTGTCGTTCAACTTGTAAGCAAGTTTTATTCTTCTTTTTTTTATAAAAATATAAAACAATAACAAAAAGATTACAAGCCATAGCAACGCCCCACAAATATACGAGTAGAATGTACAATATTCACAGAATATTTTCGTAAATGTTGTGATTCGCATTACAGGTTTTATTAGGTTAAAAAATTTAATTTTGGCTTTGCTCTTTGGCCATATTAGCTTTATTTTTCACATTTCTAGAGGACTATCCTTTTCTACAAAGGCTTTGCGTCCAATTCCTGCAACTCTTGCTCCTTTATCGGCAGATTCTGGGCCTCCTGCTCCGTGGGCGGCTGATAACCACTTCTGGGCAAATATTGTTTCTTCCTCGATGTGGGACGCACCAGAATGTGTGCGATACATGTTAAAATAGCCGCTATAGCGAAATACCTAAAGCTTGCTCGCCCACCCAATCGCTTAATCATAATTCCACCTATTAGAGAGCCTATGGAAAAGCCTAAGCCATCGTCCATGCCTGCCATAAGGCCCTGCACTGTGGCAGACGTTCCTGGCGGAGCCACGGCCGAAGCATAGGCCACAATGCACGTGTAGCACAGGGCATAGGTGATGCCTTGGAAGAATAGTTCGACTCCCACCAAGTACCAAGGATTTGGTATCCAAGAGATCAGAGCTAGGCGCACGGCATAAAAGAAAAAGCACATGCTCATGCAATGCACATAGCCCAGCTTCTTAATTATCTTGCCGCTGTAGAAAAAGAAGGGCACCTCGCCGGCCAGGCATTCGGCAGCCACAACTAGTCCCTCAATCAGCTTAATCTGATCCATATGGCCCGTCTGATCGGCCACCTGCTCTACATGCCAGAACATAAAGTAGATTATGAACGAGTCGATGATGCCGGCAATGGTGGCAAAAATCAGGAACACCACTATTGGAGGCTGTCGCACCAACTGCCACACATCCTTGAGTATGGACTCGGAACTGCCCAACTTTGGTAGCTTTAACTTGGACACGCTAAATAAATCTAGAGCACTAAACAGAAACATAATGATCAGGGCTGGCGTAAAACTCTTTACAGCATCTTCAGTCCAAAGATTGACGACAATCCCTGCCAGCAGTGCCGTAGCTCCGAATCCAATGGTGCCCCACACACGCTGCGCTCCGTATTTACTCTCCTCCGCCTCGCCCAGCATATCAAAACATATAGCATCCGATATGCTATTGGTCACATTAAAGCCAATAGTACCGATAAAGAGCATTACAACGAAGAGCCAAAATGAACTGCTCCCATAGATACAATGATCGTACTGAGAAAGCGTACAGTTGGCCAAATTATTGCTCGAATTCCCGGCCAGTGGCGAACGCAAGGAACACATGTGATAGCTTCTGTTTCCGTGAACCAAATTCTGGCTGAGATTGAGAGAAGTCGATGCGTCCACAGCCACGATAAGCGCTGGAAAACTATAATTTTCCTGTTCGCACTGGGCAGGGCGAGCAGTTTGGCAGGAATTGGGTATGATCTCGGTCTTAAGGAAACAAAAGATTACGAAAGATTTAAAGATTCAGTCAGGCCATGATACATATGTACATATAGTACATACCTCTAATTTGCAGAGCTGCAGCTGCTCTTCTGGCATCTTCAGCTGCCACCGCTCACTTCCATTGTCCAAAGGTATCAAATGAGTATTGGTTGGTAGGAAATAAAAGCCGCCATAGGCCAAAGTCATAATCACAATCAATGTCATAAATATATATTTGCGCATAGACTGGAAAAAATTCAATTCTTTTAAAAACCCCGTGCAAAAAATATCCAAAAACCAATATAGTTAAGAAAAATTCTCAGAAACTTCTTCCAACATAAATCAAAATCGTTCTCAATTTTCTTTATGGTGGCATTAAATCGAAATTGTAAACAAAAACCTTCAAATTACAAATAAATAAACAAGCTCCATAAATAAAATCATACTTTTCCAGTAAAGGAGCTTTCAAGATTAAATCAGTTTTAATGTTTCTGGGGGCTGCATAAATATATATTATTTGGATACACAAAGGATTAAAGGGTATCCAAACTTATAGTATTAGTTTAGATTAGTTTAGCAGCCATAGGAACGAATTCGGTTTTTGTTTTAAAAGTCGGCCCGCCACGAGTTTGAAGTTCTACTAATTTTACTTTATCCCAGTACTCGATCTATTAGCAAATCTTATCATAAATCTTTCTTTATAAAAACGTTTAATTTAAGAATTATTAATGCGTGATAACTTACACTGAAGTAGTCAGCAACAAATCCAATCATCGGCTTAGCTAATACGTATAATATGGGAAGAACAGCGGTTATGTAGCCCATGACATCTGGCGGTATACCAATCTGTTTGCCTAAAACAGATAGTTGAGGCAAAATGGGACCCATAGCTGCACATATACCCACACAATTAAAACATAGAGATCACGAATTGAAATTTATTAAAGCTTACCCGCCATGAAAAATAAAAAATGCGCCTTGATGGGCAACAGGCGTTTGTTAATGCGCGCCATTTCCCAATAATTTACAGTTGCTCTAATATTAATATATAGTTATATGTATTGACTATATCACAGTTTTCACTTGAACGACTCCCTTCGCGATATTGCGGTCTGTTGTTTTTATTTTTATTTTTCTACAAAGGTTTCTTTTGATAAGCCCATGCTATTTATATGCGCTAATATGGGTCATTATAGTGCACTATACTATACGCTCTCCCACGGGGTCATCTGTTTGCAGTCTGTAAATAGAAAAATGCGAGATAATTGTAATCTTAGTAATCTTATATATAGCAGACAGTCCGTAGAAATTGTAATATGGAACACACGTGAAGCATATAAAGGGAACCGTTGCCAAGCAACATAGGTTTATGTCCCGATAATAAAATCTGACAATGGAGGAACTATACTGATGCTCATACTTTCGTAGACGTGCGAATCTTATCTAAGCATATGGCTGCAATACTAGTCAAATTTTGTGAGCCTATATAGATTATAGCTACGTGGAGTAGACCCAGTTCGCTCTATTTGAACTACATATGTATGTACATAGTACGTTATATTGCTATAGGTTATGTCTGTGTGGTTTGCTAGCCAAGCGAGACGTAAATAAAAATCAACATTGAAGCAAATGTGGTGTGCATGTAACTTGATAAGATAGATTATTAAATGAAATTACAAATTAATTACGCTATAAGATCCTCGTTCTCGCTGTCATGTAGCTTACCGGAATGCCGTAGACTGCTATAAATCGAAACAATCCATTCCACCTACACCAAGATACATATGTACAAGTATAAAGTATGAAAGTAATTTATATATTTGTTCACTCGCCTACCATAGCTGCTTAGTATGTGGAGAAGAGAAATAAATTTCTAAATCACTGACTAGCTCAACATAGTCCGCATTTTAAATGAATGAATATGAATACCTTGTAGAGACCTGAATATTATTCTATGCTCTATAGTTTAGACTCTAAACTGTCTAAGACATGAACTTAGATCACTCATGAGACAATGACATTTCTAGTTGAAATCCACACTTTGTTTAGCTAAATACGTGCCTTTCATTGGCATACGCTTAAGCCTGATTATGGCTTAACCGGCTGGTAAGTGATTAACTACAAACTTGACATACAAAGCGTATGCTTTCAGCCCGAATTGATTACCAAAAATAAAAGACCAGCTACCTCTTTAATTGTACTAATGTATAAATAGCTGTTGGCCATAAATGAAAATATTCCGACAGCTCAAAAAAAATGATTGGCCTAAGGTAATGATCATTAATCAAGCCTTGCAGAGGCAACAATATTATAAAGCTAACAAGAAATCCACACACAACACAAAATTCCCAATTTTAACACGACATAGTACATACTTGTAGTTGAAGCGAGTTCGCGAAATTCCCACACATGCGTAAATCACAAGTGAACGTTAAGCAGTTGGATATACAAAACGACAATAAGAAGTACAACCTACTAGTACAAAGGTAAACTACCAATGTATAGAAAGTATAAACAACCTTTCGATTTATTTAACAAACAGATATATACTCGTATATACTATAAATAGCATAAAAAGGCATACAAGCAATACTTTTTCGTTTGCCAAACTAACTGAAACGCAAAATGACTTACAAGGTGGGAGTAGAGCTTGCACTGTAGTAATTAAATTGGCAATTAGTCAGTAATTAAATATTATTTCCCAGAGCGCGCAAACTCACACGAAATCACAACACAATTGAGATCAAGCCGAGGCGTTTCAACGACTCTAAGTGCGAGCGACTACTGATATTGAAAGGTAACGACGCGGTCGACTCTAGAATGCTTTTTACGACACATACATATATTTAACAGAATAGGCCGGCATTTATTGATAAGACTAGGTCTAGCAGATAAGCAGCTGTAAATAGACGATAAACAAATACAATTTAAAAACAAACTTCCCTTGCTGTGGGGGTGTACGATTGCAGCCAATAAAGATCTATGCCACTAATTAATTTCAAACTGAATACACAATAGAAGAGCTACATAGTCGTGCGTTATTAAGCAGGGCTTCCAAAGATCTCGGAGCGGGCGCCAACATATCGATGCTCAAAATAAATATTTGTCTATAGCTTCGACCATGTTATCTTTAGTTGCAACTTTTTTATATACGAGACCTTACACTTCATTCCTCTACAGATATGATAACCTCTAAAGAAAGTTTGTCTTTTTATAAATCTTATAGCATATAGTCGTATGTAGACAAATCTCTCAAAACCTCTATCTCTATCAATGTTTTTAAAACAAATTGAAAAATTAATTAAGAGATGACTATACTACTTTAAATAATTACAATTAAATACATATTGTGGAGTTAAGTTGTGAAATTTCTGATAAATTATGTATATAAATAAGAATATACAGTTAAAGAGGCATCTGGGGTTTTATTTGTCCGTAAGTGTCAGTATGTTTTTCTTGAACCTATGAAGACATTGAATAAAATAGTAGCGCCTGTATAAAAATGTATTATAAAAGTTTATTATACTATACATACTTATGTACAAGTTGTTTGCAGGTTACGCAGGGATTCCCCAAAGCACTCGTGTGCGAAGAAACTACTAAATCGCAGCTATCAATTATCAACCTTAAATTTGAGATTTTCAAAGCTACGCTTGACTCATCGATATCAGCTGGCTTCGTAGCTTTTTTCCTATTATTATTGTTGTTGTCCGCATATTCTTAAAATCTTTTAAAACGGGTTTTGCTGTACGCTTTGCCGCGCTGCGTTGCGTTGAAGCCCACATGTAAGCCCCGAGCAGGGATTGTCGAGCAGTTGCCGCTTATCGTCCGTCGCGTGTGGTTGAGCCGCCGGTCAGCTCTTGACATTTCGTCAGATTGTATATATGTATACGTACGAGTATGTTTATATAGAATATATACATACATATTATATATACACATACTATATATGTGTATGCATACTATTGGTAGGCGTTTTTGTGCATCGTGTTGACAGCTCGGCTAATTAAAAATTCAACTGGTATTAAAGCTCAAAAAAGTGCAAATTAAAGGCCATAAACGAAACACTTTAGCAACTAAATTTATTGTCTACGAGTATTGTGATATTTTACAAAAAATGAAATTGTTTACATTATTTATTATTCCGTGCGCACTTCTCTTATCACTAAGCGTCGCCATCGAACCGCCTGATGATGGAAAATGTAAGTTCAATGATATTCAGAAACAGAACCTCGACTGTGGACTGTTTTTAAGGCTATAACATATTAGCTTACCAGTCCTTTTGAATTTCGAATACAAGATGAAAAATAAATTTAAAATATATGTTAAATCTATATGAGGACCTACAACGTGGCACTAAAATATATCATACATAATAGATTATTTTCCTTTTTGTAACAACATTATTTAATTCAATTGAGAGTTTTTCATAACAGAACAATATTTTCATATAGACGTTCGTCCCGTTTCCATGAAAGCTTTACGATTAAACAATCTGATGTCATCGGTTGAGATAACTAATCTGCGTTAAAATGCAGAACACCCGACTAAATTTTATCCAGTCATAAAAATGCAGAAACATAGACAAATTTGATTTAAGTGGGGTGATAAATTAATACCCTGAATAGTTAAGAGCTGGAATAAACACCATTTTGTATACCTAGTAGCTCAAACGCTGCTCAAAATCAGCCTTTAATTCAAACAATAAACAGTAAGCGCGTCTCCAACAAAGAACAATTTATAACATCTCTGCGGCTTTGAAAATAAATATGCATACAAAATTATTCATTGCAATACAAAATATTTAAAGTGTTACATATATCAATTAACTGTTGCTTGTGCCACACCTAACTCTTTTCCCACATTAAATGCCAAATCTCGTGAAATTAATGCAATTCCCTACTGACCTTAACCGAAATAAATACACCGCTCGATGTTTTTTTTACAACCTGCCAGGTGGCTGCGTATAAAAGGCAAAAACCTGTCCCTCGAAAAAAATAAAATAAAAAGCGCACACACACTTAACTAAATATCAGATAGCCGGCACATTCAAACATATACTATATAAGCCAACCGAAGCAGAGGTAAGATGTGGCGGCGACCCTGAAAGTTAACGATACACCAGAACTACCTTGACTCTGTGCGTCTATTTGGCGGCCGTTGGAGAATTCTTTATAATCGATCTGAAAAAACGAATGAAAAATTTCCCAATGACGTGCGTACTGGGCGAATGCAAAATGCAAATGTTACGTGGAACCGGTCGCGCATGCTTAAAAAGGTTAGGGGAATTTTCGAACCAATAATCAGAATAGCTTCCGAAAACTGTATGAGCTGCTGCAGCTTGAACAAAAGTCCCATGTCTGCGAAATTAAACGAGTTCTTCAAAATGAATTGAGATCTTATTTATGGAGCCAATTTATGGACCATCATTTCTATGACGTTTGCTTTCTTCATCGCATTCTTTCTTTCTTTCTTACTTCTCAGTGCGCGTCTGTATTGTGGAGTCGCGCGGCGTTTATCGAAAGACCGCCAAGTTTTGTCCACAGCTGGAAGCCACCAGTAATATAGAGTGCGTTATTGGAGTCGATAGACTGGATTGTGTAAGACGGATACACAAAGGGACTGCGCACTTTGGAGTTCTCACCTCCGAAGATCTGGTGGCGGCCCGCTGGGCAAGCGTCGAGATTTTAGTAGCCAGCGAGCTGCGTTCGCATGAGGCACACTTCGAGTACGAAGTAGTAGCCGTTGTGGACAACGAGGCCAACATTCATACTGTACATGATTTGCGTGGGGCCAAGCTCTGTCATCCCGGCCATGGTTTAAACAATCATTGGACGGAAGTATTAGCTAATGTAAGTACTAGAATATATTAAAAAAATATACATGCATATATTGTAATTAAGAAACATTCTTTTTTTAGTATTTCGAGTCCGCTTTGGTGCCGAAATCATGCAATCCCGATATTACACTAACCGAAGATCGCATCGCCGCTTCAGCAAAATATTTTGGGCCTAGCTGCAAGGCCGGTCCCTGGTCTCCAGATCCCAAGCAAGATCGCATACTCAAGGATCGATATCCATCTCTTTGTCAAATGTGCTACGATCCATATAGCTGTGATGAGAATGACAAGCATTGGGGCCGGCGCGGTGCTTTGTATTGCCTGACTAGTGGAGGTGGAAGCGTCTCCTGGGCGCGATTAGATGATGTGCGCAGTCATTTTGGGGTAAGCGTTAACTAACCGAATAAGAACCCAAAACTAAACTACTCATATCAAGTAAAAAATGTATCTCAAGAATCAATTCGAACCAACATCAAACAGTGAAGATTATTTGAATTAATTTTCAACTTATACCATTTATAGCCTGTTTATATGTATGTATAGTAACAAAAGGCCGTACTCTATTCTTTACAGCTCTCGGGCATAGCGGCACAGGCAGAGCCCTCTGAATATAGCTACCTTTGCCCGGATGGCCATATGCAACCAATTAACACGACACGGCCGTGCATCTGGGTGTCGAAACCATGGCCTGTAGTTGCCGCTCGTCGTTCGCATGCTGCGCAGGTGCAACGCCTAGTCACGGGTCTCACACATGACGAACCGAACAGCTGGCAAAATGCGCTGCTGAGTCTTCTTGAAACCTATCACATCTTCACGGTACCCCTGGACAATGTTATACCCATCGATGATTATTTGGATCAGGCCATTGGTTTTCAATCCGCCTACAGTTTTCCCGAATGTAATCCACCGCGCTCCATAGTTTTTTGCACCACATCCATCATACAGCACATCAAGTGCTCCTGGCTGCAGGAAGCATCGCAGGTTTATGGAGTACAGCCCAACATCCAATGCATACGAACAACGAGTCTCGACAATTGCATGGACGATACCAGATATAAAACTGCCGATGTGGTTTTGGTCGATCAGGAGCAAAGAGTGCAAGCGCAACGGGATTATAATTTGGTCCCGTTGCTGTACGAATTTGCGCAGGACATGCACGAACGTTACGTCACTATAGCGCTGGTGCATAAAAATTCCGAATATCAAAGTTTCAAGGATTTGAAAGACGCGAGTGCTTGTCTGCCCTCATATGAGGGTGCGGCCCATTTATCCGTGCAGGATACCATTGTGAATACAACGGGCAAAATTCAATCTTTGCATACCTACTTCAGTCGCGATTCGTGCCTTTGGCATCCAAAATATGGACGAAAATGTCCAGACCACTATCGCGGCGACGAGGGAGCTTTACGTTGCCTGTCAGAAGGCGGAGATGTGGCCTTCCTCAGCTCGGATGTGTACAAAAAATATGTCAGTGGAAATTTAACATCGGATTGGATTGCACGCAACAACCCAAAATCCTATCGCGTGCTCTGTCCCTATGGGGGCATTGAACGCCACTCCAAATTCGAATACTGCTATCTACACTGGACCACTCGCGGCCATCTTATGACGCACAACTCGACAGTGTCGCGAAGAAATGAGATCTACAATTCTCTCCGCGATATGGACCAGCTATTTGGCAAACACTATAAGAGCGAAACTCGCCCTTTCACGCTGTACGGAATTTTTGATAAGCGCAACAACATAATGTTCCGCGATAGCACAGATGGATTGCTGGGACTGCAGGAGCTTCATCGGGATGAGGCCAAACGTATTATGGAACATATTTACGACCGTTATGCAACGCAATACTACAAAGCTACGGAAGATACAAGCGGAGCCAAAAATTTGGTTGGCAACATTTACATTGTCTTGCCGCTGCTATTACAGCTCGTTTTATTGCTGCGGCACAGACAATTATGAATTGAATGATTATGAACTATATTTATTGTGATATTACTTTACATGAGCGTATCATTTGAATTCAAGCTATGCCCCAAAAGGAGCACCACCCAGTGTTTTAAAACGTTGTAAGGCAAGTCTTGCCAAATAACTAAAAAACTGATAAGCAGCTTGCAATAAAAATTCTAGCCAGACATTAGTTTTAAACAACTCATAAAATAAATGATATAAAACGCAAATTTAATTGATAACTCACCTTTTGTGTATAAATTGCCAACAGCTGAGTATTTCCAAACACTGAAGCCATCGACCGCATCAGCTGTGAATTTTGCGCTGCCTTGTTATTGTTGCTATGATATTTAATTTATTGGTTGCCTAGGTGAGCAGAAAAATGGTCACAACCAAGACGACTTTACCAAGCAATATGTAAAGCGAACAAATCATTGATTAAATAGACGTGACATCCATTTTTAGCACTTCATTTTATTTAAAGTTAAACGAGTAAAAGTTTGCTGAAATGTCTAAGAATGCAGCGCGCGGTCCAACAGTGAGCAACAAAACAAACGTAAGCTTAGCCAAACAGTTTCAGAAGGAAACTCCGCACTGACACACACAGAAGCATAACTTTTATTGTTTATTAATACGACCTTATCTATGTACGTATGTATGTATGTATTTGCACTGCGCGCAACATACACTTCTACACTAAAGTCATCGAAATCAATTTGAGTACCAATTGCAATTTATTTATTAGAATAGGGAGGCACTCACAATCGCACGGGTATTCACATGCTTATATGTACTAAGCACTTACATACAAATTTATGTGCATACATGCTACGTGCGTATGCACATTTAATTTACTTCAATTGCTATTAATTATAATTTCCGATCTCGATATCACAATTCACTGTTTTGCTGCCAGTATTGAATAATACACAAACACGATTGCACCGTTGCCACTTTTTAAGAGAAACGCAGTTATTTTAAATTTTAGAATTTCCATAGCCCAAATCAAATGAGCTTGCACGGAAAACTACAAAGTCGCCAGCAACAAGTAGTGCTGCAAAAACAACGACAACAAGAAGCGGCACACACCAGTTGAAAAAACAGGATAGCTTGGAAAAAGAGCGTGCGTTAAAAAAAACCACAAAACCAGCGGCAAATGCCGGCAAAAAACCAACACCCCCGCCGCCGGTGCACACAAATAAAAACAAGGAGCGTGAGTCTGTGGCAAGTAAACGCACAACGCCACCACCCACCACCAAGCCCAAGGTCGCAGCAACATTGCGTGCAAGTAAGCAACCGCCAGTGGCAGTAAATGCAACCAAAGCCAAGCCGAATGCCGTGCTAGACACTTATCATAATGTTACGGTTGCATCGCCACCGCAAAAGCGCAAAGTTCCAGTTAAGCAAGCAACAACAGTGCCGGCTAGAGAGCCGGAACAGCAGCAGGAGCATGTAGTTTCTGACAAGGTTGCGGAACATCCACAAAGGGCGCGAACCTTGACGCGCACCCTCCAGCCAGAGGAGGTTGTAGTGCTAAAACGTGAATCAGCAAAGCAACGCATAGAGGCGGAAATACAAAAAGAAACCGCATTAGAATTGAAGGAGCCTATAGCATTTGAAGTTAATTTTGGGGCAGCAAAGAAAACCCCAAAACCCGTTGCTGAAGCTGTATATGACGATTACTCCGATGACTTTGAATCGTATGAGTCGGATTTTGAGTCATGTTCTAGCACATCTAAAGAGGAGGAGGAAGAAGAAGATCACGATGATGACGAGGATGATGAGGAAGAAGAGGACAATGAAAATGACCATAACCACAAAGAGGAAGAGGCACCTGTTAAGCCAGCTAAACAATCAAGCGTGTTCATCGAGACGCCATTACAAGTAGATGACAATGAGGAGGATGATGAATCTGAACCCACCCAAAATCCCATAACTGTCATACCAGGGGATAAGGAGCACGAACGCAAATTGGATTCTGGCCATTACGATATGCAAGCGCGTCGCCATCCACGTCTTTCGGAACTCGCATCTCAGTCCACACAACATCAATGTGATAGTTTCGATACCCTTAGCATTGCCAATTCAGAGCAGCTGGACTCAGGCATTAGCAACTACGGCATATCCGCTTCGGAGCCATCCAAAAGCGGGCAGACAGATATTCATTTTGGTGGCTATGCAAACTTTATACGTCGCCCGGTTATTACGCGTCGCGGTACAGAGCTCATGAAAAAGCTACGCTTTTATCAGCTTCAATACGATCTGTTTGATATGAAGCCGCTTAGCTATGAGGGCTACATGCAGACCTATGGCAAACTAAATACCTGTCAGATGGCTACACAAACACAGGCTCATCACATGCACAGCGAGTGCCAAACCATGGAGGTGGAAGTGCGCAGCAGCTGGACCCAACATCCTCCACATTATATGGGCAATGGCCAACAAATGGTTCTTAACTGCAGCGGAGAAGCGGGCATGGGTGCCGTTCAGGGTGCTTCAGTCCACCAAGACGAATGGGATCAGAGTTTAGTGCAACTGGAGGTATTACGGCAGGCCGAACAGGAACGAGCGCAACAACAACAACGTCAGCGTCTGACCAAGACCACTGATTTCGAGCGTCTCAATGCATTCCTATACAATGCAGCGTTACTGATCGGCAAAGTGATCTCGCGGCGCCGACAACCGACGCCTCTGCTGCAAACTCCTGCAGCCCACGGTTTTTTAAGCAGAGGTCATATTCCCCTGCAGCTGAGCCTCAACGCACTGTGCGTGCGTCGCATTTTTGGAGGAGGTGGTCAACCATTGCTGGTGACAGTGCACGAGTGTGCGCCACAATGCGATGTTTATCGTGCAGAATTCGCAAATTTATTAGTGGTGTGGTGCCTGACCGACACCACTAAACCGCTACGTTTGCTCTCCACCTGGGCCGAGGTTTGTCGTGTCGAGTTCTGTAGCGATGCCCCTGATATTGTTGTGGCCGGTCTACGGGATGGCAGTGTGGCCATGTGGGATTTGCGGGAAACATACACTTATTGCTCGAAACTAGACGGACACTTAACACATTTTGCAGCCACACAGTCTGTGTTGCCGAGTCTAGAGGGGAATTCCTTAGATATGGGAGCCGTCGTCGATATACGAAGTTTTCGAGCCTTGCCTGCGGCGGCTCCTGGCAATAGCTTGATGGTGTCCCACAAAGCCATACAGGTAAGTTAATTTCATGAAACGTACAAAATTGGGCTTTGCTCTTTATTTTATGGGGATTCCTGCTAAATAAGAAAAAGAACTGTCTCTTTCGACCCTTCTTAACCAGAAAAACAGAAAATATGACGGTAACAAGCTAAGAAATGCTAATTACTTCCTCCGGCTTATATCTTTAAGCTTTACTGAATTGCCTGTTAGTACATCAGAAGAGCAGTAGAATATGAAGAAGAGATATATTATTTTTACTTTACACTTTCTTCATCTAAGACTTATCGTACAAAGCTAATCCTTCCCGATCACTGAAACCTTTTCAGCTTTAATATAAACCAGTTCTTTTTTTTCTTCTCCATCGTTATGCATCCTTTTTTTAAACAATTATAATTTCCTTATTAGTTTGTATTTTAAAGGTGAGCCCAATATTGTTTACTCAGTTTGTGTTTAATTTAAATAACTTGTAGGTTATAAGTAATTTATTGTAATTAATTCCTTCCTTTACTTACAGTACGTTTCGCTGAATGACTCGGGCTTGCTGACTGTTTGGACCCTAATTGAAACAAGTGGCAGGCAAAGCAATTTACCGACAACTGCTCATGAGTATAGCTCGCCGTGGGCGCGTGTCAAGCTGCTCCAAAGCGCAATTTGTGATTTGCACGCCTATATTGAGCGTCGTCTGCTGAGGACCCAGAGCAAGTACGACAGGACCAAGTCGCTGTTTCAGGGCAACGTTTACAGCGATGACCTACTCCGTGAGCTGAACGAAACGCAGACAGCACCGGGGGAACTACAGGGTCTCCGCTTCACCAGCATCGACACTGGCTGTGAACGTATCTACGTTTGCACTAACCGCAATTTTGTGCTCTGCTGCACCAAGAGCCTGAAACAGGAGCGGTTTTCCCGGATTATGCTCAACGAAAGTCGCCTTTTATTTCCGACGGCACTTTGCGTTCTATCGAATGAAGACTTTCTTGCCGTAGGACTCTCGAATGGTTCGATTATGATAATTAACTGCAATCAGAGGCAACGAGGGGCGGCCAAGCCAACCACAGCCATGCCACAGACTCCGCAGTCAAGCGTTGGTCCAGATCCAGAAACAGGAAAATCCTGTGCCATACAAAATATAATACTGAATGAACGACGCTCCTTTGAGCAGACTCCTGATGGTTATGATTTACGCCCTAATACCGCCGCCTACGTGGACATGATTAGACATCCGAAGCGCGCCTATGAATTGCGCGTTTATGATCAACAATTGCTACTCGGCGGCAATGCTCTGCGCCAGGATTTGGTGCAAGCTTTGGTTCTGTCGAGCGATGGTTGGCGCCTATTTGCACTGTCAAATGGCATTCTGCGCACTTATGACTTCTATCTGGACAAGGAGCTGACTGGAGGTCTTAACAACGGTGCACGCATCACGGACATTGCCGTCGCGAACGTTTCGGCTAATGAGCAGCATTTAATTACACTTATAGGCGATGGAGAGGGTGAAGTTCAACTACACACCCTCAACTAAACTAGTCTGTTACCTCCTTGTTCTATTTATATGTATGTTTTTGTTAAACTCATTTTCAACCAATAAAATACAGTCCTCTGCAATCTTTTAAAAACATAATGTTAAAAATCAGTAATAATCTACTTTCCGTTTCCCAAATCATTGTAGTGCATATCGAACTGAAGTTGCAGCGATTCAAGAGGCACATATCACCAATATCCAAGTTTAATCAGAATAAAAAACAAACTTGACCTCAGGGGAACCTGGATACCAAGTTTGGTGATTCTAGTTCTTGTACCTTCTAAGATCCTTGCGCTCATACAGACGGACAGACAGACAGGACTAGATCGACTCGTCTTGTCGCGCAGATCAAGAATATATATACTTTGTGGGATCTGCCACGCCAAAAGGGAGTGAAACGGTATGCAGTTAGTGGGCTTTCAAATCCTGACCTGGCCTTAAACCACAGCACTCCTAAAACAAATAGGATGAGTTGCTTATTGCGGTAAATAGAATCACCAATGGGAGAGGACTTTTATAGGCGAAGAAGAATGGGAAATTATAGACACTCGCGAGATGCAATATCTTAATACTTCGTAATATTATTCTAAATGTCGAAGCTTTGGTCACTTCCAGAAGGTGAAAACATTTTATCAATGAGTTAGTTTAACACTTTGTTAAGCATACTGTAAATATTTATTATTAACAAAACCACAAATTGCTGAAATGTATGTACGTATGTATATATGTACATACATCCTCACACCTCAGCCAACTATATATATGTATATGTATATATGTACAAAATCCAAATTGTCCGTCCTAAATTTGTCTTGCCACGCCCAGCAGGCCGCCACCAGTCGCACCAAGCAGCTGTCTTACTGTTTGGAGTTCGTCTCGCAAGGCAAGCACCTGTGCTCTTAATATAGAGTTTTCCTGCTCGAGCAGTGCTGCCCGAAAGGCTATGCGATCCTCACGGATCTTGCGAGCATCCCGTGATTTCTTAGCCGCCTCGTTATTGCGTTTGCGTCTCTCATAATATTTCTCATCCTTTTGAGCATCGGGTATGGGTCGTTTCTCGCCACGCGGACGTCGCTGCATAAAGCCAGGAAACATGGCCACTCGATTTAACTCCATCAGTGGAAATTCTAGGCTCTGGAGCGCGTGATTCGGAGGTGCTATGTACTCGAAGGCGGGCAATTGGGGCGCAGCACCGTTTGTCTTAGTCGGACTGAGCACGCCTAGTCCGTGAAAGGGTATCGGTAGGCGTAGATTATGAACTGGAGGCACAGCCGCAGAGCCCGAGGAAAAGCTGAAATTAGGCTCTAGTTCCATATCCAGATCGCTGTGCATTGAAAGCGTCTCGGTCACATCGAGAATGGGCGATGACTTAGAATGTTCGTTGTGAGGCATTATTGGGAGCAGCGACTTAATTTTGAGAAGTTCCGCGATCCGATTCTTGCACATTGCCGCGACGAAGGCCGCGTTGTCTCTGAGACCAAGGCGTACGCGTAGCGAACTGCCAGTTACTGGCCTGGCTGCCTGGGTAATTATAGGTTGTTGTCACACAAGCACCTCCCGCCTGACAAACTAAATCTAAGCCATACTAGATCTACTAGGGAGGTCGCACCCCCAGCACTGGCTGATTCAACCAATCACGCAATGTTGACGATAATTATTCGTCAAATACATGACACTTTTCCATGTTGAATGACATTTATTTTGCTGCACAGTTACAAGGACCTCATATAACTGGTTATACCTTAGATTACACACACTCTCAGACACAAACCACGCCACCCCACACACACACATTCGAATGGGGTTGCGGGCCATGTATTGGCATGCGCAAGTATCCCACAGTCAGGGACATTGACCACATGTCGTGCTTTGTGGCTGGCGACCGGGTCGAGCTTTGATTTTGGGGTGTTTCCCGTTGGGGTTCCGTTGCCACTCCGATTATATGAGTTTGTCAACTATTATGCAGCTTTTTTAGGGCTGAAAACTTTACAAATAACCAATCAGAAGGCTGTCTGGTTCCCATTCTGTGGGCTGGGTTTGCAGAATGTTTCATTGAATTTTCATTATTTCCGCCTTAAATCATGATTACCAAGTTTTTGTATTTAAAAGAGCAACACTTCTATCTAATTATCTTTCGTTCATAAATGCCGAATATGTATCTAAAAATTGAAAATACTTATATACATATTGCATATGTTTCAGATTCACAAATTTCTATAGCCTGCACCCATAGTGTAAACAGGATTATTAGTTTTATTCGAATTTATTTTATATTGATCGGTATTACTAGATGAGTGTGTCTAGAATAACAAAACTTGCCTTTGGGTAAGCACCGTTCACAAAAAAGTACGTGCAACTAAGAGAAATAAATACAAGTATATATTATAATTAAATTGAAGCCCTTTGGAGGACAAGCTTGCGTTGCTTGATTCGCGAGTTTTCCATAACAACTGTAATTCGTTTCACAGATTACCAAATTTTGAAACATAAACCAGATTTAATGCAATTGATTTTGATAATAACCAGCTAGATAAACATATATACTTGTATAGCAATACAAACAAGTAGAGTGCCCGTTCCTAATGCAATACCCTGGACCTGGTTGGTAAGCGGGGTCCATCGAAAACAATCTGTAAGAATACAATTCCTAGTTCCTTTAGTTTCCATACTAGCGGTGGTCCTTGCGCTCATACACACAGACAGAAAGTCAGATAAACGGACATGTCTAGATCGACTTATTAAGTACATACGTCTTTTGTGGGGACTAAAGCGCCTTCTTTTAGGTGTTAACTAAAACTGAACAAGTTTATTGGAGGCCCCCTTCTGTGTCCTAATCGTGGCCAAACCGGTTGGAAATTATAGGGCTGGCTTATAAAATGTAGGCATACAGCTTGTCTCAACTTTCGGTTTATTCATCAGCATTTACTTTTTTCTTAATATGAACAAACAATCCATATCCATATAAGTATGTTAACCTTGCAATTCAGCAATCCCATTATATATGTACTTGTATGTACCAACATATATGTTTTAGGGCAAATCTACAATATCGTTAAAAAAGAGAGTTGCAAAAAGTTCTCGATTCAATTATAAATACTATATAACTGTCAAGTCAACCAGCCCAAAACGGATGTCCTACTCGTAATTATTGAGCCATCAGATGTCATACCTGCCTGTTAAAAGTTAATCATGACTTGCTAAAAAGAAGAAACGTCCTTTAAATACTTTCCCACATGTCACTAACTAAGCAAAACCAAAACTATTTACGTGTATATTCAACTCTAACCCGTTGAGAAAGTGTCACCTGTTAGTGCAGAACAAATTGGCAGTTGGGCAACCGGAAGTCAGAGACATCCTTACAAAATTTCATAATGTATGCGCTAATTTATTATCTGTTGGCAAAAGTTTTATTTAACCCTTTGACTGTGATGGTTGTCTTTTATGGTGTTCTGCTAACAAAGACGTGAAAATGGGGAAGAAGACGCCGAATAGAGCAGTAAGCCATTGCATGTTTGCTTGACATATAGGCCCGGCAATTGGCTAAAGGGGTACACTATGGGTTTTTTGGTTTCCAACAAAGTTCGTGAACTTGTTATGGGAGTGATTAAGGGCGGCTTACTAAGAATGCCTAACTAGGAAATAATTTATTTTACAAATTTGTTTGTTGTAGGGCTTAAAATGTTGTAATTAAAGTTAACAATGAAAGTTGGAATTTTAAATCATTACGAAAATACATAAAAACAAGATAGAACGCTACAGCCGAGCAAGCCCGATAGTAAAATAGCCTGTACTCTCCACAAAAAAGAAAAATTTAAAAAAAAAACATATTAAAAAATTAAGTTATTTAAAAAAAATTAAATTAATTTATTAAATTATTTAAAAAAAATTATTTAATAAATACATAGAAGACATGTTTATGTACAGCAGCAAGAACAACAGATTCGGGCAGCGCTGCAAGCAGAGCATGAGCAGCGATTTTATTTATGGCTATAACTTTCTTCAGAATTGACCTATCATGATGAAAGCACATAAGCACTAACTGGACGTAACTACTAAAACTGATTTCAAAATTCCAAGAATTACGGAAGTTATACAAAAAACAGGGGTGTATCAGAATAAAAAAATAAACTTGACCTGCCTAAGGATTAGGGGAACCTGGATACCAAGTTTTGTAATTCTAGCTCTTGTACCTTCTGAGATCCTTGCGCTCATACAGACGGACGGACGGACAGACGGACATGGCTAAATCGACTCGGCTTGTCACCCTGATCAAGAAAATTACATTTATACTTAGTAACGCAATATTGTATATTTTTTGCATAAATTTCAAACCACATTCGTGAGTACTGTAATTTCTCAATAACAGATCTCGGGAACATTTGAAATCATCATTAAAAATATATATTGGAACATCAGGTACATTTTCTCTCTTTCATATTGTCCAGTCTTCTTATATTTTGATATAAAAGTTAAAAGTAAATTTAGAAACATTCTGTAAATACTCAACATCTCTTTAAAAAATTTAATTTAACATTTTTGTAGAGGTGAAAATATATTTATCCAAAGTTTCAAAATTTATTAAATTGGATTCACAAAGCCCAGGAAAATGACATTACATAATTCAAGGTTTGATTACGCGCTTTCGAATGATTTGATTCGGAAACTTACTTAGTAATTTGACTAAGAAACAGTAGATGTCCAAATATTTACCCAGTGAAGCCCCACTACTATACACCGTGGAAAAAAAATTAAACCTATGTCCTGTGTCTGCAATTTGATTTCCTGCTTGTAAACAAAATACATAAACTGAAGTTGAAGGATCAAAATTTAGGCTTTTCACCCTTGGTGGTTACGGACTTGTAGGACACTAATGTACTGGGAGGTTATTTTTTTAGGCTATGTATTTATGTATTAGGCAAATTACTAGGTAATAAAAAGAACCCAACATGTAATTGTGGCAATATTTGAACAACTCAAAGCCATAATGGAGGAGCAAACAACGTGGACAACCTGTTAATGACACCTCTAATTGATTGACATTAGCGGTATGCACATGAGGTTAGATGGAGCGTAGAGGTCGAGCGTAGAAAAGTAGTATATGCTTTAGTTGTCCTCATATATTTATATTCTTAGTCATTCCGACCGAGATATACACATTATTAAGAACATATTGGAAAAAATAAACATCTGAAAATAGCAACATGTGTGACGAGCAACCAATATCCGACTGTGAGCCAACGACCTCGTCCCTACACCACAACACCTATCACATGCATTTGCCGCTCTATATTATGGATGTGGTGCGCATGTTTCAGGACCATCCAAAATATGCCTGTGGTATACAACAGCAACACATACTCGAAATGCTGGAAAAAGAGTGAGTAAATAGAGGATCATTCCTTTTGGCAATAAACATATTTCGAAACAACACTTTTTGCAGACCCTTCGCCTGCGGAGATCTGGAGGCCCAGGTCAAGACTGCCTTGATGGACCTGACGGCAAAGGGATTCGTGCGTTACATAAACAATGGCTACCGCACCCTGGGGCCCATCGCCAAGCTGGCCAATGCGCGCTCTGTGCGCCACTTCAATATGACCTGGGATCGAATTGCCGAGCTGCACAGGGTTACCTGTCCAAACATGGACTCCTGCGGGGTCAGCACTTGCTCACAACGTGGCAGCTCAAAGTGTTAGCCAGTTTAAGTGTTCCTTTTGTTCATATATGTTTTCGCTTAGCTTATCTAGTTATGTTTATTGAATTAAGTACTATGTAGCAATGGAGACGCTATTCGAAATTATCCAAAATTTTAATCTAAAGCGCACACACACACACAGCCATATATATATGTATGTACAAATTCTGTGAATCAAAATTAATGTTCATAAAATACTCAGCTCAAAAATACTATATAACAAAGCTTCCACGCAATTGATATTTCGTTTGTGCTTACGATTGAGGGTGGCTCATCATCATTATGTGCCCTCCAGTTGCAACATATGTCATAGGTCCGCCTCCACTCCCATCCTTTTGGCACTTAACCCTGTGTTTAATTTCGTATAATTACCATCAGGGTTGGCCTAATACTCGTACAGGTATTGTTGCATTCGTGCATTGAGGGGCACGAGTAAAAAAGGTTTTGGGTAATAGCCGAGAATAGAAACTCCATATATGCATGTATGTGTCCATGCTACATATATACATACATGTATCTGTAAACGAGCTCGATTATCAGTAGGGTGGGTGACCTATTTGGCATTCATTACTAATGTTCCCAATAACGCCAAACAGTCTTGGGAACTCACTATTAATTTTAGTTTCCAAAATAACTTTCATTACAAAACCTAGTGGAAACCTCGATACTGACGATCTTCTTACATTTACCAGTCTTGTTGTAGAGCTCAAAATCTCAGAAATGTTGTTCCACACATTTACAAATTGTTGCTAAATTTGTTTCCAGCTTACACAACGTTTTCCAGGAATTACCAAATTAAAATCAAAAGATCTAAATACTTTGGGTGTTCTCTCAAATCAAGTTTCTGCCAATGAAAGGAAGCTATATACTTTAGAGGATATCAAAGTATCTATTGTCCTGGAATCGGTCAAAATTAACAAAAAGTGCCTCAAAACGTAAAAAATCAATAGAATCCCATATAATTAACGTTATAAATAATATTTGGCACTTGATTTAATAAAATGCATAACCAGTTTTTTATTTAATAATATTAAAAATAATTAAAAACCATTTTTTGTTATTTGTCCCAGATACTTATTTCGCTCTAGCAAGCGAAAGCGCAAGCTATTTTAAGTCGAAGCGGTAAAAATTAACAGCACTTTTGGGAGAATTCTTGCTATAAGCAAGAGAGAAGATGATTTGAAATATTGATAGAAAAAAAACGCACACCTTATAAGTTTTTTGTTGGTTACTTATAAGCAAATGTGTGTATATTTAAAAATTTATATATATTTTTCTTAGATTCAATCTATTAGACCAAATATCATTTACGTAATTTTTATTTATTTTCGAAATATAAGATAACTATGAGAGTACATTCCTTTCTTTGGGTCTGAAAGTCGGCTTTCGCGGGAAGAAAAATTTCATTTCATTGATGGTATATTAAGTAAAATATTTCTAAAACTTAGGGACCATTTGGCTTTGAAGCACCACTTAGAAGCACCACTTATGATGGTCCAGCTAGTAGACATCAACGTAATTTACAATTTTTGGACATCTTTGCAGGAAAATATTTTTAGTTGCCAAATACTGTCCAAAAAAAACAACAGTCAACAAATCTAAGCGAAATATATACTCTATTTAACCCATAAAAGACCTTCAACGTAAAATATAAGAAAAACTCAACAATAAACTAACAAAAGTATAATGTCTATTAAGGCCTCTGATACATCAAAAGGGATTTCAGCTTAATGTAGACAGGAACGTTAGTCGACCAAACAAACTAAAAAGAGTTACCTAAAAAGAAAAGCTTTATTCCAATTAATAGCGAGGAAGAATACTTGGGGGGGAGAAATAAAAGAAAATGGAAAAGAAAATTTAGAAATCACTTTCAATTGTAAGCTCCCTAAGTTGGGGACATACTTGTATTTATAAACTCTGAAATATACTGATTACTTTGCCACAGCATTAAATTTTGCTGAAAACCCGTCTATAAAAGCACTCTTCTATTCTTTAAGATGAATATCGACTCATCTAAGCCCGTGTGAGGTATTAATGATTAATGAGATGAATTTAAATTCCCTTTAAAAGAGACCCATTTATGCATAGATGTACTTTGGCCATTTACATAATTAAGCGTCGGGAGTTTTAAGTAAAAAATCGATCAGTTGTAACATTTCACAACGCCAATATGTGTTCCTGATGAGCCCATTTAAGTGTCCACTTACCCCTTTCCCACGCGCTCGCATTGGCCTTTGAATTGTCAACACCAG
Source organism: Scaptodrosophila lebanonensis (assembly GCF_003285725.1). Taxonomy (NCBI): domain Eukaryota; kingdom Metazoa; phylum Arthropoda; class Insecta; order Diptera; family Drosophilidae; genus Scaptodrosophila; species Scaptodrosophila lebanonensis. The sequence goes on from NW_022060529.1 coordinate 2,338,286, forward strand.
ACGGCACAGGCAAAAATTACAAAAAGAACCTGTCGTCGTATGGGAGCACCACGCATGAGATTCTTGCCAGGTGTTATTTATTGCCTTTCTAATCGTTGCGGCATAATCTATTAGCACCAGCGGCGACCTGACCCCAGCACGGAGCCCACCTATGCGATTGGACGACAGACAGGCTTTACTCATATGTGTATTTATTTCTTTTCTGCTTTTGCACATTAGTAGCAATTATTATTATTGTTTTAGTTTTCAAGTTTTATGACAACAGTTTGTGCTAGACAGTGCTTCATTTTGCTTTCTTTGTTATGTTTTAATGGCTAATAATTGTGAGCCCTGTGGGTGGGCAGAAACATTAATCAAAGCGTTGACATGTGTCTAATAACCCTGTCTGTATGAGCAAGCGAGATATGATTTTATTTTATAACTTAAAGAATAAACCTTTAAGAATATTAAATGGCAACTATTGTTACTCGATGTAGTATTCTGCTGTCCCACAGCTTTCGATATGACTTAAATGTTATACAAAATATAGTAAGTATAGTTATTACAAAATGAATTTGTATTCAAAATGTCAATATTGTTTTGAAACTAATTTAGGGCATCGAATTTATGTGTAATTTCTAACGTAATTATTACCAAACATGTAATACTTTTAGAATAGTATAGTTTAGGTTTTAAGAAGACATAGGCGCCCTTTCTTAAAACATCAAAATAATAATGCAAAAATACGTAAACCAATTAATATTTTCTTTTACTTTGAGAAAAAATTATTCATTTTCTTATCCATGGGCTGAAACTTTTTGGTGTCATTACTCTCCGATTCCGAAATCGATGGCGGATCCGAGGTTACTTTACGCATTTGAAAAAAAACAAAGATGCCGATCAACAGCAGCATTAGAATGATTACTGCAAATATGCCAGCCCGAAATAGCTTCATTCGGCGAGCTTCTCCTCTCTCCCTCGTCCTTGAGTACTCTTCCGAACGCATTTTTTTCTTTCCCTTCTCTTGACAAAAAAAGCAAGTAAAACTGAAATTTATGAACTGACTACAGTCTATCATTGCAGGTCATGCCATCAGCACTGACTACTGCACCACCTCATTAAATGACTCATTGCTGCTGTTGCTGCTTTGGTTTTCCATGTCGACACCACTGTGAGGGATCACATATCTGCGTTCTATCATTTGTGATACGAGCCGGCTGGAGTTACCCATAAACTGAATGACATATCCATCTGTTATATGGCCCAAAATCTTAACATTGACTTCCTCATTAAGTATGCGCATTTTCAAGAACTGCAGGCACTCACTTGCCTTTTTTGGTGCTAGCAATAGGTTCCGCGTAATACCGCCAATGATGCAGGACCTGGCACGGGGTGGCTTAAGGGCAACAACATCATCACATGGCTTTAATGATCTGAGCAGTACAAACTCCGTGTTACCATAGTCCACGTAAAATATCTTGAACTCGCTAGTGGCATCCAGCACCTCAACTATCTGTGCCCGATAGTAGTTGCCGTCCTGATAGAGTGCTAACACCAAATCCAAAAGTCCAGGACTGCGCTTAAACTGAGCGTTCACCTCGCGTACCTCCTTCTTGCTCCAGACTAACGGCGGCGATCCGTCAACAAGCTGAGCATAGAAATGTGTTGCTGAATTTACGTATGTTACTAGCATGCGCACTGGCTTGGAATCGTCAATGGGTAAATCAGCCTCTGCGGGCAAGGGTGGTATCAGCTCTACATCTTTGGTGGCACCGTATGGAGCAACAGGTTCATGCACTAGTCGGCATTTAGAACCTAAATAATAAATGTTAAGACGTAGATTTAATAAATTAATCATAGTCGGAGGTGGGGTAAAACGATTAAAATTGAATGTTTTTAAAAACTTCTCTTTGGATATCTTTAGTACTGAAGGACTAGACTAATTTGCTTAGATACAGACATTCAAGCCGACAGACATCGCAATATATAATGAGCTAGTTACGACCATAATTGTGAGTATGTATTATGAGTAGTACAAAGAGATAGTAGTAATCTAATTGTTATATTTTAAAGTGCGAGTGTTTTCACCTTTAAAGCAGCCTTGGATCTTAGGATCGTAGTGTCGACAAAGCCGTTCATCATCTTTAGGGTTAAAACCCATTACAGCTTTTACAGCATCACTTGTACCTTCTGGAATATCATTAAGTATGGCCCACTGTTCGTCTGTTAGTTTCATGCTAGGCTGCTGCTCTATTTCTTGATCCTCTTTGATATCGACAATTTCTTTCGGAATTGTCTCAGCAACTTCCGTATTCTTGGAATCCAGATTTTTGGTTTCCTTTGTTTCATTATTTTGGATTTCTTCAGTGCCCCCTAAAAATTCTGCCACCACATCCAGACCATTGTTAGCCAGTACTCGTATCTGCACCTCCTTATATACGTATGGTCTCAAATCCCCGACATCTTTGTTCTTAACATAACATCTAACTGCCTGCGGTGGCACCATTTGAGTCGATTCGGGCAATGCAAATATAATTTCCTTTCCATCGAATCGAATATGCTCCCCATAATCAACTAAGTATCCATCGTAGCAATTACCGATATAGGCAGTAATCACGGCACGTGGAATAATATTCTCCTGAGAGTCGTACATAGCGAACATCTCACCAAAATCTGGAAACCTTAAAAGTTCCTGCAGTGGCAGGTCCGCACGCATCAAGGATTGCACCGGCAATGTTTCCTTTCCCCATTCAGCCACATAAAGGCATTTTTCGGAAACGTTGATGCGCATGATTACAACATTCATAACTGTCTCCACATTAAATGACTTTAGATTTTTGGTCAATTTGGAATAGATTTCATTGTGAGTTAGTTGCTCGCCGCCGCTGGGAGGCAATAGGAGACGGCTGCGACTTGGGATGGGCAGTTCGATCTTAACTGCATCTTCGACATTTGATGGTTCATTGGAATCCGTTTTAGTAGGTGCGAATGAAGATGATTTGGGGCAGGTTTGTTTTGGTGATGGTAATGGTGGTTCGTCTACTTCAGACTCTTTAAATGATGTTTCTACTGTTTGGTTTAAAGAATTGGTTAAAGGGTCTTCCAATTTAGAAAGCGCAGATAATGTCGGTTCTCCTACTTCAGGCTTTTTAGATGATGTTTGTAATGTTTGGTTTAATGCATTTTGGATTAAAGGGTCTTCCGATTTAGGGAGCGTGGATAATGTCGGTTCTCCTACTTTAAGCTTTTCAGATGTTGTTTCTAAATTTTGGATAAATGCATTTTCGGAGTTTAGCAAGGTCGATACAGGTGATTTTGTTACGCTTCGTTCACATTTCTCAAGTGATACATCACCTTTTAAGATTAGTCTTACTTCGGACGTGGATGGTGACAATACTGGCAAAGCGTTCTCTATTGGTTCACATTGCTCATGTATAGGATCATTCTTTGAAATTGATGACTTTAGAGTGAGAGTTACTTCATTCGGTTCTTGGTCCTTATATAGTGTCTGAGATATAGCCTGATTCATATAGGCGGATTCAACCGCTAACGGTGGAGCTAATAGTTCTCTTGGTATGGATTCTTGTGATGGTTGAACTTGTAATGGGGTTAACATACATTGTCTTTTTTGATAATTTCTCTTGATCGTTTTCCCCAGGGCGGTAGCTCTATCGCAAGACGACGGAGTAATCATCAGCAGTGATGTGCGGTCTATAGGGGGATCGTTATCGCCCACCAATATACCATCTTCATTTGTGTGTCTCTCCAATTCCTGCTGCTCTTGAACGGAGCCGTCATTGTTATAATTCTTAAGAATACCGATCGGCTTGTTCAAACTCATGCGCAAATTAAAACTAATTGCATGTTCATTAATTTCATTAACGCTTTGCAAAAGACGATCATGCACGACCATTAGACGTCGATCTAGAGGTCTTTCGTTGACCCAATTGCTTTTCAAAGCACCAAAAACAGCATCCATATCACGTTGGTATTGAGTCAAATTAGCTTGTAACTTGTGCATATTTAATCTGCAAAGCTCCATCACTCCTGAGAGATCGTCTAAATCCATTTTGCTATCTTTCTATAACCACACTTCCGCGGCGCTATTTCAAAGACGCGATCAGTCCAGCAGCATGCTATGTAACTGCAATAATGTGGCTACGCTAATTGATTCAGCGCGCAAATTAAATATTTCACAACACTTCTAGAACTTATCGATAATAATAATAAACTCGGTGCCGGCAAGCGGTTGTTTTTTTGTGTTACCATTGCATACTAGGAAATGTTGTAACTGATAAATTAGTTAAAATGGACATCGAAACTGTGCCTACTTTTGTAAGTTTATGCAGCTACGAATTCGTCAGAAACAGTCACAAAGATTTTACAGGAACTAGGAGATATACTAGCTACTAGATGCGGCAACACGTTAACCGGGAAGTTTTTGACCAATTCAAAAATCGCACTTATCGCCTATACCCACAAGAATACCAATGCATTCGCTAATTGCGAACAGCCATCCAAAGATGGTGTCGAGGATCCAGTGCTAATTTATATAGCGCAAGAAACAACAATCTATGAAGAGCCACTACTCCGCAGTTTGCTGTCCGAGGCCAACACAACATTTAACACATTGCGAAAATTGGGCAAAAATGCTAGCAAGACTGAATACATTAATGTATCTCAAGCCTATCGCAGCATTGTACGCTCATGCCTTGAAAAACTGGAGCAAATGAAGACAACACCAAAATTGCAAGTCGACGAGGCGGAGCTGCGTTGTTCTTCCGAAGCAATTACCACTTTTTATGCAGTCGAGTGTCTCTGGCATCTGTTCGAGATACTCTATGTGCAGGAGCAACACAACCAAATGATTTTGGCACAACTGCTGAAATGGACGCGCTTTCATTTCCCACAAACCGAAGCGCATGCCACCGATTTACTTTTAATGGCTGAAGATGCCAGTGACCGCGATGACTATTGGGAAATTTTGAAAACATTGATAATGCTCGGCGAGGTTAGTGTCACGGCCGCCATTTTGACGCAGAATCGCAAAGCAGGACGTGATGAGTTTCAAGAAGCAATATCAATTTTAAAGGCTATGCCTGTCTTCGAGGATGGCTATGCACTTCAAAAGTTTCGCTCGCAATGGGAATATTGGCATGTAAACGGAGAGCATAAGCTAGATGCCAATGCTTTCGCCGCCGAACCGGAGTTAGAGCTTCTAATGCAACTAGTAGTTGGCAAAAATGAGCAATGGGATGAGGCTCTTTGCAAATCGAAAGAGTGGTACGAATATCTGCCCGGCTATTTGCTATACACTAATCCGACCTGCAAGCCCTTTGATCTTCGCATAGCTGCCACTGCATGGCTCAATCGCTGGTCACGACTGAGGCCGGAATGGCAAATGAAAACCATGAGCCGCATGATCAAGCATCTAATGGCGCACGATATTAAGTTATTTTTATTTGAAATGCAACAACTTAACGAGAGCAATTGGTTTGCCACGCATCTGATCGATCTTATCTATCAGTCGGGTCAACTGAACTCATATTGCGAGCAGCGAAAAATGTAAGTATGTAATAAGTTAAAATTAAAAGCATGCCATCTTGTATACTTAAATTAACTCATGCCATTTTATATAAATCATGCTTTAATTAAATATTAACCAGATGTATCTTAAAAGTTCTCAAAGCTTAATGCGTGAAGCAAAAGGGGGGAAACAAAATCATATATTCCATAACATATAATGTTCTCTCTTCTAAAGCATTTCATTGCTTACCACTTACATTTTCTTTTATTCAACAGTGATTTGAAATCTTTACGAAATTCCACGGTCTATAATTTTGGTAGTTTTTTGATGACTTCACATAAGCTCTGGCAATTGGGCATTGACTATTTAGACTGTTGTGGGGAGGAAGGAATCGCAGCCATCAATATTCTACTGCCGCGCATACCTTTTAAGACGGAGCGGCTCGCCTTGAAATTGATAGCCATGGCGAGACAGCGAAACTTGTTTGAAGTGGAGCCAGAGATCTGCAAGGTACTGTTCAAGCGTTCCTACGATGAGGAGCGACATGGCAGTGCCTTAGAATGGGTAATACGCTCTAAGGATGCAACCGTTGTTACGGCCATGGCGGACTTTATTTTAAAGGTATGTTTATGTTTAGAAATAAAAATATCCCGGCTTTATATCTAACATTTCATTCCATAGAACTACTCCAAAACCGGGATTTTCGTTTGCCCGGATGTCATCACCAACATAGGTGCACGCATGTTTATCGCCCCGCGTTTGGTTTTTCTTTGCAAGTATTTTGAATTTAATGAACTCTATCGAAAACGCGATTTTTCATCTGCAACAAAGTTGCTGGTCAATTTATTAGACTCAAAAATTACCCCGAGCTAGTAAGTAAGGTATTTTTTAATACTTATTACTTCATTAATTGATTAACTTTAGCTTTTGGCCGACACTCTTCATTGAATCCATTCCCCTGCTCGAGTCAAAAGAACCTATGCTTACCTCTAAGGAAACGGTGACCATACTGCATCATTTGGAAACAAATCTGTTGCCGCTCATCGAACAAAATATGCTGGAGACTGCCATATTTCCAAATGTACGTAAATTTTTCCTGCAGTCCAATAAGGTTCTTAAAAACTTGTAGATTATAACGACGATCTTAAAACAGTTAAACTTTTTTAACCATGTGCTTAGGGTTCGTAAAATATGAGCAGTATTCGGCAAAACATTTCGTTCTTAATTCAATGTCTATAGAAATTTGAATTATTTCTCTTATTTCGTTCTTACAGCTTTCCTCAACAGTCGAGCTGAAAGACTACCGAATAGAGAATGTGGACGAGATGGTGAGCGTGTTGCGATACGCATGCGCACGCAACTATTCACGCACGATATTAAAGGAAAACACCGCATGATAAATGAAATTTTTAATTGTGATTTATTTTGTATTTTCACTTTCCAATACATCGTAATTTTTTATTACATATAAACTTTTATTGCATTGCCTTTTTATATTTAATTTTTCTTCATATGAATAGTTTTTTTTTATATTATTTATTTATTTTTTCTTGTTTTGTGCCTCTTTGTCTGCTATTTATTGTACCAACAACGCTACTTGACTGGCTGCGCTCTTTCTATCTCACCCTTTCCTTTGACTAACAAAATCTAGAATACACGCACAATTTTGAGCCGATGCTGCTTACAGCTACAATTACAATTGAACTCAAACTGTAACGGTTTGAAATTGTAGTTTTGGAATTCTATGACAACGAAACCTAATTAAAGAAAAGTCTATGCACAATCGGGTAACTTAACAAGTGATGTTTGTTACCCCTATACCTGCGAATTGCTTAAGACAAAACTTAAAAGACAAGCCTAAATTAAATTAAGAAATTGAATTTTTTGTGGCATAGTATATACGCACCTAAGGACTAACAAACAACGCACAGAGCACAAGGGGAGCGGGCATAATACATATTTATATAGGTTTATGTATTTATATATAGTTTTATGTTTCGGTATTTTTGTCATGAGAATCACACGGCCTAGTTACAAATATTTTGGGCCGGAAAATATAAAGTTAAAGTCACAAGATAACTACTTCGGGCGTGTTGCATATCAATTTGGCTTTATAAAAAAGCATAATAACGGATGATAAAAAATAATACATATTTAAATTAGAGCTTGTCTGGCCTGACATGCAACATGCTCCGTGTGTTCTGCATGTTTTCTCTATTTGTAACATATAAACTCGTATTAATATGCTTAACAAACTTTTTGTTTCAAGTAGGATGCTTACGGCCAATACATAGGGTAATTATTATAGGGCTACGATCGCTCTTGAGTATTATAGATTATATTGTGTGCATGTGTGCTTTAGAAGGCATTTAACAATTCGCGTATTTTGTAAAAGTATGTCGCTCTGTTTTGTAATTGAAATATAATTATTGGAGGGCATATATAGAGGCACGATGGGTGGGGCTTTACAGGAAGCAACCCAACCAAATCTTATATAAATGTTATGTATACAGCATTCGCTTCCATAGTCATGATTATCACTTTGTTATAAAAATTGTATGTAGAATGAAAGCTTACGACGGACAAATAAGTACAACTAAAATTGTTGAAAAATTAATATTTGATGATAGTTTAGTATTTAAAATTGGGTTCAAGTTTTAATATTTTCTCAAAATGAAAAGGTTTCATTTATCTAAGAACAATAATTAAATGTGCAAATGACAGGAATGAACAAACTAACTGAGGAGCCACTAGATTCGTTTTAATTAATTCAATGAATTTCTTGAAATGTTGGACCGGTCCATATTTAGGATGCACAATTTTTGTTAGTGCGAAAATGCCTCTAGGTACACCTGTAAGTGTTTTCAAACGCTAAATGCATTCTAGAGCACATTTACACACACTCCTACAGAACAATCATACATATGTATGTTTTATTATGCGCATACATTTTGTGGATGTAATGTCTAGGAAAATGTCTAATTATGCTTGGCTACTGCAGTCGCCGCTGCAGCGCTTGTGGAGGATGCAGTGGAGGCCACCGCCGCCGTAGCAGCAGCAGCTGCTGCAATGGCAGTGGCCGCGGCACTGCCGCTGGTAATAGAGCCGAGCCGGGACAACGACGGCTCACGTTTCGGCGGTACAATCGGTTTTGTGGGTATCGGTGGTGGTGCACCACGTGCGCCGGCCGGCGGTACAGTCACGGGTGGCACAGCGATGGGCACAGGATGTGGGTGTGGATGTGGCGTGACTGTCTGATCTAGCGCCGCTGCAGCAGCCAGAGCTGCATACTTGCCACCTGGAGCACGTTGAATAGTTGCTGTCGGTTGCATCTTAGCCGGCGAGGGCGAAGGTGGCGCTACAGCAGACGGAGCAATGCTAGCTCCGCTGGTTGTTGCTGTACTAGCTACTACAGTGGTGTATGGCGCACTGATGCCATCTGTGATGTTGGGACCACTGCTATTGATACTGCTACTGACTGGTGGAGCATTTGGCGCTGCTACTGCTGTGGGTGGCGTGGCCGTGCCGCTAGGCGCTGTGGCTATGCCTGCGCTACTGCGTATATTCTGTCCTGGCGCTATGGAACGCGCTATGCCTGTTTGGGGGCCCGAGACTGGCATGCTTGTCACTGTTGCTGTTGGCTGCACAATTTTGGCGATGTTCACAATGGGAGTGGCACACGTTTCGTCTGCAAAAATGCCGTTGATACATTCGATTAGAAAATAATAAATCTAGTGAATTTTTATTGAGGCATGTAGGCATGTGTGATGGTTTAGTTGGTTTACTAGAAGTCGTTCTGATACTACTAACTACTATATGGCTGTCTTTAAAGGTAGTTTCTGGCTTAGTTTCTAGACAGCGGCCTGAAACACCAACTCGCTCACTTTATATGTATATTCAAAATGCCTTTTTTATTATAAATTTTCAATTGGTAATATGACAAACAGATTTTAAGAAGCGATAATAAAACATTTTAATCGGAGAACTTTCGAATTATTTAGCTAAAACACATTAAATTTTCTATAACTTTTATATTTGGTAATAAGATACAATGATGAGCTCCGGAAATAAGAGAAAAACAAAGCAAAAAAGCAGGATGATTGGAATTGAGAAATACTACCTACTGCTTGCCAATAAAAAACATAAAAAGGTATATGTGTAAGTAAAAACAAGAGTTTCTTTCATATGCATTTTCTGGTATAATTTTCTATAAATATATATAAGTCAAGTCATATTATCGACAAATAATAAGCTTACGTAAAATAATGGGTTTCAGACAGTTTGAGAAATACGTGAGTGGAGTTTTGTGCGTTCATGACTTATAACGTTGTGCACTTGTCTCTAATCCAATGGACTTGAGTGTGTGTGTGTGTGCGGCATGAGAATGCACAGTGAGTCGTGCCGTGCACGACCAGGAAACGGTACAAGTGAAAATAATGAATAACAACAAAAAATAAATCACCTTGCAATTGCGTAACTTTTTTCTAACAAAATATTTCGGCTTCGAGAGATGTATTTATATACAAAAGAAAGTATACAGAGATATTAAATTAAATTATAATCAGGGAAATTAAAATTAAGTAAAACATCGTCATCGGAATGATTTCGACCGGCGTGACTTACCACTAAACTGACGCGCCTTGGCGGCAGCAACAGAACCACTGGCACTGTTAGTCGCATGTTGCTGCTGATGTTGCTGTTTCTTGAGTGCCTCATTCTCGCCACGCAATGCATTGAGCTCCTGTTCTAGTTCCTTGACACTGTAACGAATTGCATTGAAAGCAAATTACCATCATAAATCAAAAACCAATTTCATTTGAACAATTTAAGCTCACCGCAATTCCTCTTTTGCCAAATTTGCCAGCAGCGTCTTGCGCTCCAGCTCCATGGCTTGTGTTTGCTTCTCCAGCTCTTCCTCCATGCGCAATGACTTTTTGCTCTCCTCTTCGAGACCCTCGGCAATTGTGTCCGAACGTTGTTTCTCTTCGGCTAGAATTTGAGCTAAGTCCTCAGAGCGTTTGCCTGCAATTCAAATTAATTATTAAAATATAGTCCTGTTTTATTCAATACGTTTGGCCTTCATCTTACCCTCTTCTATATACTTCATCAAAATCTTTTTACGTTCGGCTATTAACAATAGAACTATTTGTTTCTGTCTGTTACGTTCGTATTCGAACGTCTCCTGCAGTTTCTTGAGGTCTTTCTCCATCTTGGCCACTTGGGCCCGCTCTTCTTCAAGCTCTTGCCGAAGCTTGGTCCGCTCCACCTCCAGGCCATAGGTTATATCATCGCCCTGAGCAGTGTCATGTTCGTGCTTACGTTTCTCCTCCTCCAACTCTTGCAACATACGTTGATTGTTCTCTAACGACTCGGTTAATATATTCACCATGCGTACATGTGTGGCCCGCTGTTTGCTAACCATTTGGTATTGCTGTTCCATTTGCTGTTCAATTATCTGTCGAACCTCCATCTCAGCTTGTGCTGCCTGAGTCGAAGACTCTCGCGAGATTAGATTGCCGTTGAGAGCGATCTTATCACGAAATATGGCTGCGTGCGGATCATTGGGTTGCACACGTTTCGTCCGCAATTGTGTGATAAGCTGTTTTACACGTTCATTGCGCAAGGCAGCAATAACCACGTCTCGCGCCTGCAGCTCCCCCTCCAAATAGTAAAGCATTTTTACAAGCTCACTGTGTGGGAGCTCGGCTCGTCCACTGTTAGCGGCACTAATACCTAGTTGCTTTTGTCCAATGCCTGGTTTCATCGTCTGGAACTCATGTGTAGCGCTAACTGCCTCGCCGCAAGAGGTGGCGAGCACTACCACCCCCGCTGCTGCTGCAGCCGATGTAGAAGTCGCGCAGTTTTCCATTCCATAGCTAGCGGCGACGTCGCCAGTGCCTACAAAGCGTGCGGTGCCGCCGCCGCTGTTATTTTCTTCGGCGAAAGAGTCGCTGCTGCTACTGGAGTTTTGCTCCATAATCCTGTTTCTTTTCCTTTACAGCATAAAATTGGTTATCTCTGACGCTGCGTCGTAGTTTATGTGTGGTCTTTAGCTCTTAATTGATTGTCTGACCACTAATAATATGGTCAGGATGGATACAGGATTTATTGCACTTGTCTGCACTGAGTAGCACTACTTTATAAGCATTTTAATAGCTGTAATTGTAGGTAAATTCCTTTAAAAAAAATCCGTGAAAAAGTGGATACTTTATGGGTAGTGCCAACTTGCTGCAAAATGCGTGCAGAGAGCATTGCCATATCAAAGAGCAGCAGCTGTGAACAGTGTTGAAAAGCGGACCAATTTAAAAGAATCATTTTTAAACTTTTTAACGATTTATGTAGAACTTTGTAAATATTTAAATATTAAGTTATCTTATTTTCTAAAAACAAATGGCTTGGATGTGTTGTAGGCAAGCGAGTTTCTTATATGCTTGCCAACTAATCGGTCCGCCAATGGTATCAACGCCGGCTCCCGCACATATATTCCTCTTGCATGTGGCGTCCACACTCGCACGGTACATTCCGCACTCTCCGGTAGCAACAATCCTAGCCAGCCGGCAGAGCTCAGTGTTATATCACAATTTAGTTTTCTTTCACCTCCTTTAATATTCCCGTGTTCCAGATTGCTCTTCAGGAAAATATCTTCGTTTTTTGGTTTCAGGCCTGGCCAGCGTTCCAGCCGCATCTCATTATTGTCATTTCTCGGTATACCCAACAATGGTGTACCCAGGTAACGATGATACACTGAGTCCGCTTGCTCTGTATCTGCAATAAGTACTGGCAAGTTGGGCGATGCAAACACAAATACTTTCAGCCAATCCAAATCGGCGTTTTTACTTTGACAGGACAACAAATCGATACGCGCTAACCCAGCCAAGAATAGGGTCATGGACGATCTTAATCGATAAGCCCGTGGCCGTATCATTTTAGTGGGATGCAGTAGCAATAGCTCCTCGGTTGTGAGTAGAGGCGTCAGTTGATCGGGCTGCATAACTCCAGGTGTATCGTACACCCAACGCGCCTCTCTGTATTCCCGTTTTTTTTCGTTTAATGTCGTTATAGGTTGCGTACCTGCTGCCATGCTAAATGCATCTGTTACATCATGGCGTTGCTCAAAAGTACGCCCCACTTGGCCAATTAATTGTGCTGCGGTGACTGCGCCCGTTTCGCGCACCTGATCTCGCCGAAGTTTGTCCAGCGCCGCACGCTGAGTACGCTCAGCAAAAAGTCTCTGGTAACGCTGATACACGCGCAAGTCTGAGGGTCGCAAGATGGGAAATTTCAGCAACTGAAGCGTTGTGCCAGGCCAGGGACAGGCGGTGGCTTTACGGATCAGTTCACTGGCCTCCGGACGACAATAGTCAGAATTCAACAGGATGTTGAAGAGGGTACTCTTGCCCACATTAGTGCATCCGAGCAAATAAACATCACCCTTGTATTGCCAAATTTTGTGCAGCTGCGTGATAAGTTCCTCGATTCCGTATCCAGTCTTAGCAGAGATCAGACTGACATTCTTGATGTTTAAGGCGTCAAATCCACAACGCTCTGTAAACTGCTGTAGCAAGCATTTCTTCACGTGCTCCAAATATTTATTGGAATCACGTGGCAACAAGTCCACCTTGTTCCCTATAATAAAAACTGGACGTTTGTTCCCCAAAAGCTCCTGCATGTTTGGCCATATAAACATATCTAGCACATCAACTATCACAATAGCCAAAGCAAACCTATCCTTAATTTGCGATATAGTTTCAACGTACGAGGACGGCTCTATCTCCACATCCAGTGCTATGTTGTAGTGTTTCAAAAAATGACAACGTTGGCAGGTTATAGTCTGCAATTCGGTCTGACTTCTACCTCTGAAGATTTCGCTTGGTATATAACCGGGCAAAGAAGAGTTGGCGCAATGCAAGTGCGCACCACAGCCATTGCAAGGCACCTTTGAAGGTGGTACTGTTCGGTCTGGGGTTCCATGTTTTGAGTCCACATTTCCCAACTCGTCTTTGGCGCCTTCGTAAAACTCGTAATCCTCCATCCAGTTGTCTGGATATGTTGAATCAGAAAGTGTTTCATCATGCTGGACATGACAGAGCTCTTCCAACGAGGGATATGCTATTTTACGCTGTCGAAAGTCGTTTAATGGTCCTACCTGGACCTCAAGGAACGAGCTATGATGCACGTGTTCATAATTCGCATAACGATGCTTTGCGGCCTGAAAGGCTTTTTGGCGCGCGCTTTGTGATTCGCTTGCCATTGCAGTTTGTAGTCGAGCACATACATATATACTTTTTTTAATTGTTTTGGTTAAACGAAACGTTTTAAGCATAATTCTTGATAAAGTGCGGGCGAAAGGGCTAACTAAACAGTGATGAAAAACGTAGCAAAAATAAACACCGACACAATACAGCTGCTACTTTTTGCTGTAATCGTAGTTGTTTGTTATTATCGATTTGGCATTAAGTGTTAGACAACTCCACAGGAAAGCAAAGAAACTAATCGAAAAGAGAAAAAAGAAAGCAGCAAGCATAGCGAAAGCAGAGCGTGTACAGAAGGTGAGTGTGAGTGCGTGCTAAATGTGAATTAAATTCAAACAAATAAGTGCAAGAATCCATATTTCAAGCACAAACCGCTTTTATTTCTATAAAGCATTATACGTGCATGTGACGCATTTGTAAGAATATAAAACGCATGCTAAAATACAAAGCATGCAAAAGTGATTAGGAAAGTGTGGAAAAAAAACGACACAAGTGTAGGTACATATGTATGTACGTGCATCTGTATGCGTGCTGCGTTTTATATGTGTCTGTTTAAATGTATGAAACAAAGTAATGCGAAGCGCGACCTAATTTTAAACCATTACAATAATATTTGCATAAACAAATACAAATATACAGCGCACTCACTAAAATAAAATTACAAATGCGCATTCAGCTGCCAAAGCAATAAAAACATAGTGAATTTGTTTTTGTTGTTGCATGCCACGAAGAGTGGCCAGCCGCCATTGTCTATGTATGTATGTACATACATGTGTATGTGAGTAAGGCTGTGAGTTGCGGCGGCTCGAACATCAGTGTTGTTGCAACTTTCGTTCGAACTCGTTTCAATTTGTTGTTGTCGCTTGCTCGGCTTGCTAGCGGCCCTAGCAACTTTTTTTTGTCGTGTTATCTTCGTTACAGACGTCGTCGTGCGCGTTTGTGACTTTAAAACTGGTATTTCTGTATAAAATAAACATATGTATGCAATTGTGGGTGTTTGTGTTTATTATGGTGAGTGCGCCAGACAGTGCCTTAAAGTCGATGGATAATCAATAGTTACTCATAATATGAATACAAAAACAAAAATGTCTATTTCAACATCTTCACGACTTTTCTTATTGTATACGCTGCCGCCTCGCGCAACTGTGTAATAGCAGTGTTATGTCTTACACCACAAGTGGAAGTGAGATAGTTGCACCGTTACATACAAAAACCCAAGACACACACAAATGCAATTGAAATTTCCAGCAGTCTGCCATTGTTGTAATGTAATTGCAAAATCATAACGGCAGTTGAAAGTTGAGAGCGCCTATACATATGCATGTGTGTGTTTTGGACTGTAAATGTAGGCAATGATGAAAATTGTACGCTCTACTATTGCCTAATACACGTATGTACGTACGCCCACACATGCATATGCACATATAGTGCGGCAAGTGCAGGGCATTCGATGTGATCTTAAACGAAATGCAATACACATGTAATGTTTTTAGAGAGTCACAGGCACAGTGTGGCAAAAAATGTGTAAACTTATTTGCATACATTTTGTGTCGGGAAAATCAAGTTAACTTTCAAGATATATTTCCATTTACGAGTCGCGAAATAATCGGTCTCTTCTAGTACATTCAGTCGTGTATATGGCTCATATTTATGTTTTTTATTTTTAAGTCAAATTAAGGAATATAACTTTGGATATGCCATCTTGTCCGATCGTCAATTCTTTCTAAAAATTTTACTAAGATATCAATTCCGTCGATTTTGTCTTTTTTCGTCCATTTTTAAATGATTAGAATAACTTCGAGAAGAACTAAACCAATAGATCAACTTTAGTAGTTCCATTTGAATATATGTATGTATGGTCATTGAAACTAGTTTCATTACGGGACCCTTTCGTTCACTGTGCGACTTCAATTCAAATAAGCTAAAGAGCAACTGCGAGCAGGGTTGCCTTTTATACATATGTATGTATGTTTGTGAATATGTACATATGTATGGCAAAAATGCAGAAATTGCCTTGAAAAGTGAAAGGCATTTCAACGGAGTGAGCAAGCAAACGAACAGCCGAGCGAGTCTTTGATATTTCGCTTAACCTTTGCTTCTTTTTTTCGTTGTAGTTTTTATTTTGATAGTTTTGTTGTTGCTGCGCCAGTAAATTCTACGTGCACATTTGACATTTTCAACTTACAGAAGAAAAAAAAACAGCCATACAGCAAAATTCCATACCTCATGAGCCAAATTTGCGCCTGCGCGCAAGACTAGCTTTTTCTTTTTATTTTAGAATGAACGTTTTCGCTGTTAGTGACTGTTGGTTGTTGTTGTTAGTGTTGTTGGTTGAGCAATCACAACACGCGCGTCTCTTTCGCAATTTGCAAGTTTTTGGCTCTACACGCTCACGCTCTCACGTTGGTTGTGCTTTGTGCAAGGGGGGAAAAAAACAAATTTCGCCAAGTTTGTGGTTTCGTCTTTTGTGCATTTTCATGTCACGTTTGTTGTTAACTAATGTATTAATGCTGTAATTTCTGCTTGTTTTACAGAGACAGCTACACGAAAAAATTGAAGCAGCTAATAAAATAATTTTCTGACGATCGACTCAAATCTATTGCTATTGAAAATACGCTACTTAACGGCTGTATTTGTTAATTTTAACCTAACCCATCTAACTCCCTCTTTCCGGACTGAACTGTGTGCGCGTTCTTCCAACGCACAACTAAAGCTTCTTCATGATGTCGTCGGATCAACAGTTCTTTCTAAAATGGAACGACTTTCAAACAAATATGGTGACCTCGTTTCGTCACTTACGCGATGAGAAGAGCTTCACAGATGTAAGTACTAAATACAGTCTAGACCAACATAAAGGTGCAATTTGTCCAATTGGTTAACGCAATCCGCAAATAAACAAATGCACGAACACGAACATTCATATTTATATGAAGGCAACAAAGGCGGCTCATGGCCACCAATAATGGCTTACGTGCGTTCTCTACCTGGCCTGTTGCCTTCTGCTCTACCTGTTATTCTTAATTTTCTTTCGGCCACTAATTTATTTGTCTACTTCAGTTCCCATATAGTATGTTGGCCCTTTTTGTATCAGATTCTACTTGACAATTGGTTTGAAAATTTATAGTTTCTGCATTGTTTGATTTTCCATTATAGGTAACGCTCGCCTGTGAGGGTCAAACCTGCAAAGCACATAAAATGGTGCTATCTGCTTGCAGTCCCTACTTTAAGGCGCTTTTGGAGGTAAGCAATTTAACAAAAATGTATTTTATTATGTTACTATTCTATTTATCTTTTGATGCTTTTGCAGGAAAATCCTTCGAAACATCCCATCATCATACTTAAAGATGTGTCCTACATCCACCTGCAGGCTATCCTAGAGTTCATGTATGCCGGTGAAGTGAATGTCTCTCAAGAGCAGCTGCCGGCCTTTCTCAAAACCGCCGATCGTCTCAAAGTGAAAGGCCTAGCAGAGACACCCAGTTCAATAAAACGAGAGGGTTGATGGTATTAAGTAATATCAACAAACAAAAAATTTATAACCGAACTATAAACAAACTATATGCAAACAAAAAAAAATATAATAACAAGATAAACATGAACACAAAGAAGCAAAATAAAACAACATTTTAACACGCAGGAAAACCAGTAAGAAAAGAAAACATGCAAAATATGGAAAATGATTCATTCACATTTAAAAGCAAATTAGATTTCTCACAAGAACAAAAAATGAAAACAATAACGCACAGATCGTCAAGCAAATAAACAACATATTAAATAAACATAAACCAAGGAAACGGCTACGCGGATTCACCTGTAAAGTAACAGTAACGAGTTTATAGTTGTCATAAAAACTACAAAAACACACACATTGGCCTAGAAGAGCAAACTTTTTGCAATTTGCAATATTATGAACCCTGTCACGCATTGAACTCGATTTGAAATCTATTTTTAGTTTCTGCATAAAATAGTTTGTAAAATATTCTTAACCATAACAATAATAAACAAAAACAAAAAACCTGTATAAAAGGCAATTAACTTTAACAATTGACAAACCTTACAAAAAAAAACCACATTTTTGTAAAGTAATTAAAAGAGAATTCATATTAATATACAAATATAAAGATAATTATAAATGTAGTATGAAATGTGCAAGTAGAACGTTAAAAAACTGATATAAAAGCAACATGGGCGCCGAAATTACAACACATTCAGTTAGTTTATAAGCGACTAACTAAAACTTAAATAAGTTTATCAGCAAACCGGTCAACCCGTAGACACAGTTATACATACACTCACCTACACAATTGCAGTTACAGTTATACCAATATGCAAAAAAGAACACGATCATCTAGTATACTTAAAATGAAATTTGTACTTTAATTTTCTCTTATCTCCAAACTTATAAATTCTATCAGTTATTCAATATATTGAAAAACAAAAACAACGTTTGAATAATTGAACGTTTCAATGTGAAGCTATCAATTCTACTTAGTTCATAATTATGTATACATAAACATAAAATGATAAATTTTCAAAACAAAAACAAAAAAATTGAAAAAAATACTGGAATATTATTACATTACATAAAAGTAAAATATTTATATGTATGTATACATGTGAGCATAGATTTAAATAACTACGGTAAATAAACAGAATAATTCCAAAAAACTAACATTTTGAATTCTTCAGTCAGACTCCCGAAAAAATATACTAGTACATACATACCATGTACCATTGCTTTAAAACAACACAAACGTATTTATTAGATTTAGAACAAAATTTCCGTTCTTGCTGATGGTAAATACAAAAATAGTCCTAATAGAGTGGATTTTGTAAACTGGCTCTTGAAACGATCAATCGCACCGCTTTGGAAAGTAGGTATGTAGAAGAATATCCTTTACTTTAGTTGGAATACCTAAAGAAACGCATAATTTCAAAAAAAAAAATTACCGCAAATCAAATAAACATAGCTGAAATGTCAATAGAAACTTTAAATTTACTAAGACTTATGCTGAATGGAATAAGCTATAAAGAGTTAAGAACTTATTTATATTTATGCAAATTGTCGAACAACAAGGCAATTTGCGAAATTCTGGCAGAAGATCATCAAAGATTAAAGAGCTATTCAAGATGATGAAATAAATTACATCTAGGTAATGTACACCCTTTAAAAATTTCATTTCTCAATGACTTTGAAACTAAACTGCTTCGTCATGGGTGAACTTGTATTAACCAGCAAATTCAAAAAACTTTTAATATAGGTACCTAAACACAGCGATAAAGAATTAAAAATACAGATTTTCTATGAATATTGTTTTTATTTATATACGGTTTCTGTCGCAATATCTTATATTCATTGTTTTGATTCATTTATTTTTATATTTTCAACAAAATATGTTTGAGCCTTAAATAAATTACACTAGTATCAATCAATATCGATATATGTATATTGCCCAATTCGATGGTTTTATAAAACAAGCACACAAATTTTTGAATGCGCTGCGTATTACATACATTATTTAATTTTAAAATTGTTGGTGGCCTAGGAGTACAGCGCTATTTGTGAATTTATTAATACACAGACGCTTGAAATTAAATATTTTTTCTATTTCTATGTGTTTATATATGGTATATATGTGGCATATTACGCTATTTAGTCGTGGTCGTTCACTAGTTATTAAAACAATACGTATTACGCGTATTCAAATCAAACGGATCAGTGTGCATCTTCTTTTGATTCTCTTCGACAGAGCGTGCTACATCCGATACAAGATTTGGGCGCTCTGAATCGGAAGATGCACATGGCGACCAGATTTTGATATCATGATCAATGCCACTGGTGGCTAACATACAAATGGATGGATGGGGCTGTACACAATTGACGATGGCACTATCGGCACGATAGACGGCACGGATCTTGGCAGTCTCGCCTTCCCAGATGAAAAAGTTTCCATCGTCAGAGCCAGCTACGATGAATTCGCCGTGTGCTCCCAAATAGTTGGCCTCCTTTATATCTGTTGTGACATTGCAATGGCCGACATACCTCTGTCGATAGTCCCTGGAAGCGCAACGAAGCTCATACTCGACCTCAGAGAAGCGTTGAATCCCGAAACCATTCTCCCCTGCTGCTGGTTGATCGGGCGTCTTATGGCGCACTCCTTCGCGAATATCCTTGTGTAGCATGAGAACGCCATGATTGTTAGCAAAGTTTGGAAAGCGTTGTATTAGTTCCTGTAGACATTTGTCCGCCTCTCGAGGGCGATGCAGTTCAAGAAGCGCACGGGATAGTCTAAAATGAGCCTTTACATATGACGGATCTAATCGCAGTGCCTCGTGACAATCGCGTAGGGCTGCATAGATGTCGCCAAACCAACCTCGACGCATCAGAGCCGTCGCCCGATTCAAATATAGCACCTCACCTTTTGGGTATTTAGCCAGAGCTGCGGAATACTCATCAATGGCAGTCAAAAGCTTGCCATGTTCAAGATATTCGTTACCCAGTTTCTTGTGATGCTCGATGCCTATCGGCAGAGTGTGGCTTTTGGTTGGTGCTTTGCACTCGCACGATGCTGAAGAATCCTCACCGGTTGATGATGGTGGCGCTGGCGGCGGGGTGTAGGCAGGAAGCGAGTAGAATATAGGTTCCACAGCATTGTTGAGATCATACCGATAAACATGCTCACATCCCATGTTGACCAACAACTCAGTGCCGTTCTCGTTGAAGGTCAAGTAGGTAATGGCACGGCCATCATGGTCCACATTCCAGCTGCTTTTTTTCACAATCTGTCCAGGTGCAAAGTAAGTTGCGCAACCCGTCGCCAATGTTTCGCCAGGTCCTACAATGAAAGATGAGGACAAATTGGCGATGTTAAATTGAGTAAACTTCAAACACAATATTTACCGGTGAATTCGTTTGGTACAACTGCCGGCATCAGATGGAGCATACGTCGATCATACACGCGAGCATAGGGATCATTGGCACCCACAGCCAGGTATTCAGTACGTCGTGGATTAATGGCTAAGCACTTCGCCTCAGTAATGGACTCAACAAGCGTGCACAAACTGATAAGACGCACGCGACTATCCTCATTCCGACAGCGATGCGGCTCTCGCATGTCCAGCTGCAATATATTGCCATCCTCTCCAGCCGACCAAAAGACATGCGGCGAATCTGGTGCGGTAGCCAAACGCTTGGCGCGCATCGTATGACAACTGCACGAAAAAATCGTCTCATTTGTGTGATTGATGTCATAGACATAAATAAATTTATCAGCAGCACAAGTTGCTACAATGCTGTTGTTGTGGCGTGGCAGAAACTTAACGGAGAACATGTTGCCCAAGTGTTTTGTGTGCACAACATGGACGCGCCGCTTTCGAAACGGATCCCATATCATAACTTTGTAGTCATCGGAGCCTGAAGCCAGCAGTAGTCCATCATTGCTCCACTCCATGCAATTGACACAGCCATCGTGTCCGGTGAGCACCGCCTCCTGTTCCAAACGGTCAATATAGCAAGGCGAAGCCAACAAACGACGACGCACCATATCTTCCACATCGACTTGTTGACGATGCCACTGCAATGAAGTCACGTTAAGTGGTGCACGCCCATTGCAGCCATAGTGATACCGTGAACTTGAAAATACCGTGCGGCATGGCGGTGGCGTTGATTCCTCATCACCCGACATTATCTTGATATCACTATAATAAATAACAAAATTTGGTATTTTAGTTTGCAGCAGTTTGACATTTCAACTAAAAACAACAAATACTACATAAATACTAAATAATGCCGTCGATGCACCTGCTATATGTGTGGCTTCTTCTGATGTTATTTTATCGTCAAGGCACAGCTGTACAACAGCTGTCTTACCGCGATGAGAGCCTTGCCAGACCGCTCTTTACCCCAAGGAAATCTGGCCAATAAGAACTATTGTTTGCCTTATTTTACCGTTATCTGCGTAGGCAGGCCTCACAAATTGTATTGCAAATTGAGCGGACTCTGAAATCAACGCCATCAAGGTCGACAAAAGGCCATTTCGATTTGAATTTTAGCTACTACCTGTGCAAAAATAGCATAAAATACATAGTTTGCGCTAAGACAAAGCGGAAGATACAAAACTGTGCACAAGCAAATTCACTCGAAAGTGTTCATAGTGGATGCGAAGACGAAGCTGACGCTGAAAGCTTCAAATCGTCCGGTACTGATTTTGTAAACGATTCGCTTGGTGTCATTTTTCTAAGAGATCTGTAGGAATATCGATATTTCGATGTTTTTGAGGGAAGAACATGGATTTATTGATACAATAAGATTTTATTGATGTCTATACATAGGGCACTTCATTTTGATATGTCATCTTATTTTTAAAGCTACGGTTTTTTATTAAATACAAAACATTCAAAGAATATACCAAAAACCAAAAAAAGTATAATATACAAAAAAAAATTCAGTGGGGGACTAGTCGTAAGGAACATCGAACATAGGGAATAAAACATCGATGTTCAAAAAAAATTGCGACTACCGAAAATAAATACGCATCGAAGATAAGGATGATTTTTCGGCGTTGCTTTTGAAAATGTTGGAGCCGACATCAAAATAATAATAGAGTTGAGGCGAGCACAGATTTGAAACGGCTAGACCTTTTGTCTTCATCATATGACAAAGAGCCCTCGTCTAGGCACTCGAGTGCGGTCAAGGCTTAAGGAAACTGTGATCACATTTTTATCAAGATACGCAAAAAAAAAAAAAAAAAAAAAAAACTGGAAAAACACCCCGTGTTGTAGTTGCAGTGCCCAATTAAATAATAAAATCAGCTTCGCCAGAAGTCCAACTTAATGCCACCTACTTAGCTGGGTCTCATCTTCTTAAAATTTAAGGCAATATGCATACTTTATAAATATATGTACACATAAAAAAATTATCACTTACCGCTTTCACTTAATACACTAATCACAATTAAACACGTCAACTTTTGTTGTTCTTATCAAAATAGAATCCAGCTGGCTCAAAATAAGCGATACGTATTCATTTTTGTCTTAACTTCAAAATATAAGTTATTTTAGATTGCTGAGCTCTGTTTATATACGATGAACAACTCACAGCTCATTAAAGCCTCCTTAGTTTGAAATGCTGTTTTGCGCGCCTTTCTTGTGTAAGGGCTCTGCTAACTTATTCACATGAATAGTTGGTATGTGATTTGAGCCGATATAGCAGGTTGGCAGCCCAGCCATATCAGGGTAGTGGGAGAGGCAAAGTCGTCAGCAGTTGTGCTGCGTATGTGTACATTGTGGAAAATTCGATATTCGCGCGAGGGGGGCGAAAAGTGCAAACATGTCCAACGAAAAAGAGGACGACAAAGAGGCAGATGCTAAATCAACATCTAGCGATGATTCAGATGAGTATCAATCAGCTGGAGAGGGTGAGGATTCGGAAACGGAATTGCGCCCGCCTGGGGCATCGACTTCAGCACTACTCCGCACACCAACGGCACCTGAAAGTGCGTGTAGGGCAGTTGATTTATCGGTGGAGGCGGGGAATGAGGCATCCATGTATCCATTGCATCAAAGCGTTTTCGAGGACGACATTAAGGCATTGCAGCGGCTGTTATTGTTACACACTGCTCCCGAGGAGGTAGGACGCAAGGACAAGCACGGTAACACGCCTCTTCATTTGGCTGTTATGCTTGGCCGCAAACAATGCGTACGTTTGCTGCTTGCCCATGGAGCGCCCGTCAAGATAAAAAATAATGACGGCTGGTCCCCGCTTTCGGAAGCCATTAGTTATGGTGATCGGTCAACAATCACGCAGATACTACGGATGTTGAAACTTCAGTCGCGTGAACATATGGAGAGCCGTCGTGAAAAATTAGTGAATGCGCTACGTCAGATGCAAGACTTTTATATGGAGTTTAAGTGGGACTTCCAGTCCTGGCTACCGCTCGTTTCGCGCATACTGCCTTCGGACATATGTCGACTGTACAAGTCAGGCGCCTCGATACGCCTAGACACCACACTGGTTGACTTCAATGACATGCGCTGGGAGCGCGGTGACATATCGTTCCTCTTTCGTGGTGAGGCGCCGCCCCGTGAGTCCCTTGTTCTGTTGGACAATGAACAGCACTGCTATCAGCGACTGCGCTACGAGGAGGCTGACATGGAGGACGAAGTCGATGTTTTAATGTCCACGGACATACTGGCCACTCAGATGTCCACGAAGACCATACAATTCGCACGCGCGCAACGTGGCTGGATATTTCGTGCCAACCGGAAGGAACTTATTGGCGGGCAGTATCAATGCGAGATCTATACCATACAGGGTTTGGTGCTGAAGCAACGCAAGCGAAGAGAGCACTTGTCAAATGAGGATTTACAAAAGAATCGTGCCATTGTCGAGACAATCACCAAGGGAGGCATTACCGATGCAAGGCGTGCCAGCTTGGCTAGTCAACAGCAGCCAACGCCACCAGATAGCGACACGAGCACCACACCCACAACATCCACAAATGGACTGACGTTGCCAGAGTTACCACGTCGGAGTTCCTTGCAAGCGCCGCCACCAACAATGGTTACTTGGGAAAAATACATTGGCGCCCCAATTGGTAAGTGCCCGATATTGGGGCGCCCACCTGTGCACAAGCAATCCAATAAGACGCTGCGAGCCACTGTGGCTATGAGCAAGGACTTTCCACTAAGTGTAGATATGCTGCTTGATGTTCTCGAGGTGGTGGCACCTTTAAAGCACATCAATAAGTTACGACAATTTGTCACGCTCAAGCTGCCCACTGGATTTCCCGTCAAAATTGAAATACCCGTTCTACACACGGTGACGGCCAAAGTGACGTTCCAGAAATTCGAGTTCCGCGATAATATACCCGCCAAGCTATTCGAAATTCCAGCCCATTATTGGGAGGACGTGCGTCGTTTTCAGGACTTATGACCAAGCGATGAGATGACCAATAGCAAGACGACGCCGTCATCTTGTACTGAAAAAGGCTCCAAGTTGATTGACTTAAATCGCAACGCCACAATGCCCCTGGCGGAGTTCGATTAAAAAGTCCATTACCACGCGCCACCCTCCTCCCATTTGCATGCATGACAGTGTGTGTATTCGTATGTTTATAGCTCTATGTGTACATGTGCGTATATAAAGTGGAAACAAAATTGCAATTTTTATAGCAGGTGAAAAATAACAACAACAACAATCATTAAGCTACCAAATTATGAAAAGTGTTACTGTACTTTTTTTTTAAATTTAATTTATTAAGGTTAAATTAAAAATTTACGCTCTGAGAATTGCAATTTTGGCTTTGAAAAACAAATTTAATTTGTTACAATATATGTGTAGACCATTTAATAGAATTAGTCTTTACTGCACGCCAGCCAAATAGAAGGGGGCGCCTCGACTACGTATTATTTATCGCCTTTTCGTTTAGTGTATTTTATGACTAGTACCAACGTTATATTTGCGTTAATATTGTACTATAACATTCTGCATAGGCCCGCAATCATTTTATTTTCCGTTAACGCAGATTAAAAGCTGCAGAAAAACAAAAACAAAACGATTTTGCCTTATCGGTAATTATTGGCGTACCTAATACTTTCGTAACAACCGCTGCAATTTTGTTGAATCAGCAGCGTCTAAAGTTGTTCACTAAAACTCATTTGTAAGCCCCCATTGCCCCACTTACGACTGTGCAGCTCAAAAATTAAAAAAATAAAATAAAATAGGTAGATGAAAATTTTATGTTGCATTAAAGTTATACAAATAATTTTTTTAAATTATCATAGCATGTCTTGTTTAGCTGTGAAAATTCATATATTTGTTTTTACAAATTAATTTATTTACACATGTACTTATTTGTATGTTTTTATTATTTATTAAAAAACATAAATTCAATGTAATTGTAAGTTATACAAATACCCGCACTGAATCAATTAATTTTTGCCTTTAAGCCAATATTCATACATAAATACTATGAAAAAAACAGATGTCACAACAAACGTCCGTAAACAGTTTTATAGACAATTTTTAAGAACCACGCTAGAGAATTTTTTTTAATATTCTCGAAAAATAAAAAGCTTTTGAATAACAATATTAATATGTTTATTTATATATATATTATTTGTTTTAGTAAAAGTACTAAAGATTTCAGGCTCAATTAAATTTTGTTGTTATAATTGACTTCCTCCCTACTAACTTAATGTGCCATCTCCATTGATTTATTAAACATTTCCTCCAGAAAATCAAATGCATTGGAATCAGTACATTTTCGGACATATAACACAAGAATTTGTAATTAAATATGAATAAAAATTGAACTATTTTGGCACGGTTTTTGAAGCAAATAAGATAAAAATTGCTTGCCTATACAGTATTTTCATATTAATTATGGAAATGAAAGCAATGCATATAGTACATACATACAAAGAGACATACATATATTTATATATATTTGTACGTTAATATGTGTAACGATGAAACTTAAGCAAAAATGTAAAAGTTCTTGGGAGCATTTGAAAATGCTTCTCAGACGTTATATACCAAACTTCCCCAATAAAAATAAAGCAATTTATTTCTAACACAATTGACATTTAATTTTAAACTGTTGTTTAACCGCGATAAAATACATTTTATAACACCGAGCCGCCAACTTTAGTTGTTGCCGCTATCTTGAAAGAACTTTGCGTTTTACAGCACTGTTACGATTATCAGCTGGCTTAAATCGAACATTTTCCAGAAATTACGCACAATTTGAGATAAAGGGATTATTTAAAGCAAAAATTAGTTATAATCGACCTTAAAATGATCGTTTCGCGTTTGGCAAATTCTTTGAACGCCGCGAGGCAACAATTTACACGTCATGCAGTGCGCAACAATCAAGCATTAGTACGTCGCCACATGTCGGGCGAATATTACCGAAGTGGGGCCATCAAACCCAAGCCTGAAGAGATGCCCTTCGGTCTGGTGGCCATTTTCTGTGCAGTTATCCCTGGACTCTTTGTGGGCGCTACTATCAGCAAAAATGTGGCAAACTTTTTGGAGGAAAACGATTTGTTTGTGCCCTCAGACGACGACGATGATGAGGACTAAATGTGGAGGACGGGCCTAATCTGTTGACTATGACTCCTTAAGTCAGGAAAACTTTTAAAATCTCTCTGATACTTATTTATTTTGATGCATTGTAAATCACGACACTCTCCTATTTAAAATACTCTTGCATTGCCTCTTTGTTTAACCTCCTTGGTATTGCAGGGAGAGTATTTAAATTTATTATTTTGATGGGAGACTTACGTTATCACGATATCCTTCAGTATCGTGGAATTATTTGGCTGCCCACTTATATTTGCTAATAAAAAGGACTTATTTATTATGTAAGCTTACACAATATTATAAAATATTCTCAAATATAGCTTATTGATTTGTTAATATTTGTGACGACAATTTATTTATATAATTTAGGAGATTTTGTCTATGGGGAAAGCGCTGGTACAAATACATAAACACACATATTAATTACATATGACATATACTTGTATATGTAAGTTATATATGTATGTATCAATATACATGTGCCGTTCTTAATTGTTCGGACAAAAACCGGGATGTTGCAATTAAAAAAAAAAAGGTTTCAAAACATGGACCTCATCCGATATCAGCTAGACTCAAATAAAACACCATCTGTTTGTTTTCGCCGAAGTGGAATTTTATTTCATTTAAATATTTTGGGTTACAAATGTTTTGCTTTATTGTTCTTGACTGCGCCGCGATTATTACAACTTACTCAAATATTTTTAAGAACGCTCACACAACGAGGTGCTTTTCTTGTAATTTTTCAACACTCATGCAATCAATTTTAACAATTCTATTTGAATCATACAAATTATTTGTTATATCAGTATATGTCTGCTATATGTTGTGTTTGTTATTAATATTTGACAAAAGTTAAAGTTTGCTCGGCAAGTTCCCCCAATTCCTTCCAATTCGGTTTTTTATTTTGTTTCGATAATGTTTTGTGGTTTCTTTTCCTTACTCATTCGCATTTTTGCAATTATTTAAAGATTTTTTTGCGTGATTTTCCTTCTTGTTTAATAAAAAAATATGAACGTTTCCACGGCACGATTTAAATGTGCCGTGCGCGGATTTTTCTTTCGCTTTAAATATATATATGTACATATATATATATTGTGTAAAAACATTATTTATTTGCAATATTTATGATTCCTTTTTTAATAACGATAGGCCGAACGCAATTTAAAAAATTCCTGGCGTTCTCTCTTACATGTTTTCTGTTCTTGCAATGTAATATTTAGAAACGGTTTCAATATACATTATAAACATAAAATTGTTTGCTTGCTTCTGCGTTTAGTTAGCTTGCTTTTTCTTCAATTTTCCCCCTCATAAGTTTTCACGCTTTAGCGCTTTTCGTGTATGTATTTTTCATATATGTTTTTAATATATATATATACTTTTTTTTACTTTTTCCTTTTGCAATTTTTTTTTAGTTTTTTACTTTTTCATTTATTTTTTTTTTTAAATTGTATTTTTTCAACATGTGTTTTTCATTTTTCCTGTTCTTGTTGTTAACAAAGTAGCAAAAACGGTTTTAATCAATTTAGCGGTTTCTCTGCTTGGTTGTATTTTTGTTTCGTTTTTTGTTTTAACATTTTGCAATTTTTTTTATGATTTTCTTTTTCCTTTTTTTAAAAGTGTGTATTTGTTTTGTTGTTTTTCGAATTCTCGAAACAAATGATGTGGCTTTAAAAAGAAAAAATCATTTAGCGTTCGTGGTATTAAGTTTGTTGTTAAAAATTAGTGAAGTGTTTTAAAGGTTTTTAGAAACAAGAAGCTTGCTGGCTATATTTGCAATTCATGAACGCTTTCATCTATTTTTAATTATAATCATTGACCATTCATTTATGATTTTTTTTTTATATATACGCATACAATATAAACATATTTCAATTCAAGCAATGACAAAAGGTGTTCATCTATCAAGTTCGATGACATCAAAATATGTAAAAATATATAAAAAACCAGCATTCACTATGCTGGTGGGTGTATGTGTTGACAATTCTTTTTCTGTGTAATGCGTAAATGCGTTCGAAAATAAATGATTGAAATTGTTGTTGTTAAATGATGATGTACAATACTCAGTAAATTGTTTAAGTGTTTCTATAATCCTGTTTGTTGTTGTTGTTCAGTGCGCATCATTCTTGAACGCTGCGTTTTTTCTTTTCTTGAGCATCAGTATGTGAATAGTTGTTGTGTGTAAATTGAAAGCAAATAGGAAAAAACTAGAAGAAAAAAGGTTAAATTATTAATTGTTATCGGACTACTGAGCTTGAGAGAATTGTAACCAACTTTTTTGGGTGTCGAGTGTCTTGATTAAATTTCATCATCCGCTTGTTGCGAGCTTAGTTAGCGGGTTCGGTAACGCGATGCACCTGGAGTACGGCCACGGCCTCCTCCACCTTGGCCTTGAGAGCCTCCTTATCCTCAATCATATGCAATAGCTCAGAATTTTCGATTTCTAACAACATGCCAGTGATCTTGCCAGCCAGAGTAGCATGCATGCGCTCAATCATTGGATAGAGACGCTCGCCAAGAATCTGTTTCTGCTCCTGAGGATTAGCATTGGCCAACAGTGACGCAATAAGCTTCTCCGGATCTGTGAAACAACCTTTAATTAGTATGGGATCACCTGGGAATGGAAATACCATAAACTTACTCTTGCCCTGCAGTTGCTGAGGCATGGGCTGAGCGGTCGGCTGCAACGCCTGTGGCGGATTACGCATGTTGGCGGTGTATTTGTAGTTTGGAGCACGTTGCTGAGCACCAGCCGCAATCTGAGCGCCAGCGATTTGCATATTTGGTGCAGCAACAGTTTGTTGGCCGGTGATGGCACGAGCGCCAGTGTTGCGCATATTGTTGGCTGCGGCAGCAGCAGCGGCGGCATGCGTGCCTTGCACTTGCTGGGGCTGGGCACCACGTGCACCGGCTGCAGCTGGGCGGAACTGAGCCGGCACCGCACCAGTTGCACCCTGGAAGCCACCAGCAGCGGCGGCAGCAGCGCCGGCCTGCACGCTCTGCACTGCACCGGCGGGACGGACCTGTGGAGCCCAGCGTGGAGTATTGCGCATCTGAGTAGCCATCTGTGGTCCAAAGAAGCGCTGACCCGGGGCCATGGTGGGAACAAAGAAACTGCCAGCGGCATTGGGCTGGAATATTTGTCCCAACTGTTGCATGCGCATGCCAGTCATGTGACGCATATACTGCGAGGCCAGATGTGCTTTACGCTCCTCCTTACGTTGTGCTAATGCCACATACAATGGCTTACTGCCTACAACGCGTCCGTTTAGCTCGGTAACGGCGCAGGTGGCTTCATTAGGCGAAATGAAACAGACGAAGCCAAAACCTTTAGAGCGTCCCTCCTCATCGGTCATTACCTTGGCCGACGTGATGGTGCCGTATAGCGAGAACTCCTTGCGCAGACGGTCATCATCGATGGAATCATCAAGGTTCTTTACGTACAAATTAACACCATACACGGAGTCATGACGTTTCTTCTTCAGTTCCTCGAACTTGCGCTTCAGCTCCTGCTGACGTTCCGCCTTCTTTTGGGCACGCGCCACATATAATGATTTTCCATCGCCCATATCTTTGCCATTAAGCGCCTGAACAGCAGCCTCTGCAGCCTCAGTGGTCTCAAAGGCAACGAAGCCAAAGCCCTTACTCTTGCCATCGTCTTTGGACATAACCTAGAACGAATCCAGACAATCAATTAGAACCTTATCTTATAAAAAGATTTGCCATTGTGTCACTTACTTTATAGCTAGTAATCTTTCCATATGGCTCAAAAAATTCCTTGAGCTTTTCGTCATCAAAGTCTTCGGTAAAGTTCTTCACATAGACATTGGTGAAAAGCTTGGCCTTCTCACCAAGCTCCTTCTCGCGCTCCTTGCGTGGTATAAATTTGCCCACATAGACCTTCTTGCCGTTCAACAACATGCTGTTTACCTTTTCAATGGACATGTTGGCAGCCTCCTCGGTCTCAAAGTGCACAAAGCCGTATCCCTTGGAATTTCCCTTATCATCAGTGGCCACTTTGCAGCTCAAGATGTTGCCAAAGGCAGAAAAGGTGTCGTAAATGGCCTTGTTGTCGATAGCCTTATCCAGATTCTTAATGAACACATTGCCAACACCAGAGCGCCGAAGAGAGGGATCGCGTTGGGACCACATAATGCGTATGGGCTTATTGCGAATCAAGTCGAAGTTCATAGTGTCAAGGGCGCGCTCAGCTGCAACGAGATTAGGAAACGGGAATAAGAATAACTATGATATAATTGCATTGGTATGCACTTGTCTACGAGTTCGTAGTTCTTACACTGCCAAAAACAAATTATAGTTCAACTAACCTAACGGTACAATTTGCTGGCCAGGCATGGCGGAAATTTGGTTATTCGAATATTACAATTTGTACTTTTATTTCTGTATGTTTTGTTTGACAATAATTTCACTATAAGTTACACAAGTAAATTTCTAAAATCTAATAACATTTAATAGGGCCATTGCGAAAGGGGTTTTAATTCAGCGCCCATAATAAAAAGGGGATAAAGTATTAACTGTTTCTTTAAATGTTTTTGTGTCCGATCTACTTCTGGCGGGGGTTTTTATAACGCTTCTACTTCTGTAAACAGCAATTCGGAGCCAATTTACATGGTAAGTTACGTACATTTCTGTAGCAACTTTAAATCTTAGTTGATTCAAAATAGATTCATTTTTGACCAACCAATGGGTTGAAGTTGCGACTCAGAATTAACAGTATACAGTATAACCTTAATAGGGATTGCTTTTAATTGATAGGGTATTTACGAAAAAAGTTCATATCGTTGTTCATTCTTGGGTTTCTGTAACGCTTCTACTTCTGTAAATAGCAATTCGGAGCCAATTTACATGGTAAGTTACGTACATTTCTATAGCAACTTTGAATCTTAGTTGATTCAAAACAGATTCATTTTTGACCAACCAATGGGTTGAAGTTGCGACTCAGAGAATTAACAGCAGCCAGTATTAACTTAATAGGATTGTTTTCAATTCATAGGGTATTTACGAAAAAAGTTCATATCGTTGTTCATTCTTGGGTTTCTGTAACGCTTCTACTTCTGTAAATAGCAATTCGGGGCCAATTTACATGGTAAGTTACGTACATTTCTGTAGCAACTTTGAATCTTAGTTGATTCAAAATAGATTCATTTTTGACCAACCAATGGGTTGAAGTTGCGACTCAGAGAATTAATAGCAGCCAGTATTAACTTAATAGGATTGTTTTCAATTGATAGGGTATTTACGAAAAAAGTTCATATCGTTGTTCATTCTTGGGTTTCTGTAACGCTTCTACTTCTGTAAATAGCAATTCGGAGCCAATTTACATGGTAAGTTACGTACATTTCTATAGCAACTTTGAATCTTAGTTGATTCAAAATAGATTCATTTTTGACCAACCAATGGGTTGAAGTTGCGACTCAGAATTAACAGTATACAGTATAACCTTAATAGGGATTGCTTTCAATTGATAGGGTATTTACGAAAAAAGTTCATATCGTTGTTCATTCTTGGGTTTCTGTAACGCTTCTACTTCTGTAAATAGCAATTCGGAGCCAATTTACATGGTAAGTTACGTACATTTCTGTAGCAACTTTGAATCTTAGTTGATTCAAAATAGATTCATTTTTGACCAACCAATGGGTTGAAGTTGCGACTCAGAGAATTAAAGGCAGCCAGTATTAACTTAATAGGATTGTTTTCAATTGATAGGGTATTTACGAAAAAAGTTCATATCGTTGTTCATACTTGGCATTCTGTAACGCTTCTACTTCTGTAAATAGCAATTCGGTGCCAATTTACATGGTAAGTTACGTACATTTCTATAGCAACTTTGAATCTTAGTTGATTCAAAATGGATTTATTTTTTGACCAACCAATGGGTTGAAGTTGCGACTCAGAATTAACAGCAGCCAGTATTAACTTAATAGAATTGTTTTCAATTGATAGGGTATTTACGAAAAAAGTTCATATCGTTGTTCATTCTTGGGTTTCTGTAACGCTTCTACTTCTGTAAAAAGCAATTTGGAGCCAATTTACATGGTAAGTTACGTACATTTCTATAGCAACTTTGAATCTTAGTTGATTCAAAATAGATTCATTTTTGACCAACCAATGGGTTGAAGTTGCGACTCAGAGAATTAACAGCAGCCAGTATTAACTTAATAGGATTGCTTTCAATTGATAGGGTATTTAAGAAAAAAGTTCATATCGTTGTTCATTCTTGGGTTTCTGTAACGCTTCTACTTCTGTAAATAGCAATTCGGAGCCAATTTACATGGTAAGTTACGTACATTTCTGTAGCAACTTTAAATCTTAGTTGATTCAAAATGGATTTCTTTTTTGACCAACCAATGGGTTGAAGTTGCGACTCAGAATTAACTGCAGCCAGTATTAACTTAATAGGATTGCTTTCAATTGATAGGGTATTTACGAAAAAAGTTCATATCGTTGTTCATTCTTGGGTTTCTGTAACGCTTCTACTTCTGTAAACAGCAATTCGGAGCCAATTTACATGGTAAGTTACGTACATTTCTATAGCAACTTTGAATCTTAGTTGATTCAAAATAGATTCATTTTTGACCAACCAATGGGTTGAAGTTGCGACTCAGAGAATTAACAGCAGCCAGTATTAACTTAATAGGATTGCTTTCAATTGATAGGGTATTTACGAAAAAAGTTCATATCGTTGTTCATTCTTGGGTTTCTGTAACGCTTCTACTTCTGTAAATAGCAATTCGGAGCCAATTTACATGGTAAGTTACGTACATTTATATAGCAACTTTGAATCTTAGTTGATTCAAAATGGAATTATTTTTTGATCAACCAATGGGTAGGAAGTTGCGGCTTAAGACTGGTGGTAGAAATAAAAATATATCAATAATAATAACAAACATTGCCAAAAAAACACATATTCATATGCGTTTTAGTTCATAGTTTGGTTCTTATTTACATGGTTATGCATTTCCTGAATGGGTTGCTAATCAATGCCCAAGTAGTAGTAATACATCAAGGTTCATTGCACTTTGTGGTATGCGCGTGCTTCACTTTCACAAGCCATACAGCAACAATAACAACAAAGAGGATGATGGTATTGTACGCTTAATTCAATAAAAAACACAACAACATGTAAACGACCTTTTTCGTAATCTTTCATAAAAGTAAAGAGGCAAATAGTAGCTAGCATTTTGGATCTGTAGGTGCGGTGAAAGTTTGTTTTTGTCGTTGGACGAAACAGGCTTTGGAAATAGAGGGGACTACTATAACTATCAACACATTCCGATTGATTAATTTGGCGGCTACGGTATGCCAAGAATTTACAAGTGTTAATTCAATGAATGAGCAGAGAGTGGACGCATCAATGACCGGCATGGTGAAAAAGTGAAAGCAAACAATATAAAGAAAAAATGAAGGTTTTTTTTATGGAAGACTAGCAAATAAATACATAAATAAACGTATTAAAATTTGGCGAAACGTGCAGACTTTTTCAAATTAAACTTAACCTAAAAAAATTACGCTATAACGAGAGAGAGAGAGAGGACATAAACAATAAAGACTTATTTACAAGTCACACACATTCACACTAATAAATATGTTTCTGGCGTGTATGTGGGTGTGTGTGTGCATGGAAACAACAAAATCTGCAAAACACTGCGGGGCGTGGCGCGGCTACGAGAGCGATAAGCGCGACAATGAAACATTAAACCATTTCAATTGTAATTTATGTGACGACGTAGCAAAAGACAGAAACTTCTAGTCTATACTAGCAAATGTACATACATATGTGTACAATTGTGGGCAGCAGTAAAAGCAGCTGTTTTTATACCCTGTACTCGAAGTAGAGTAGAGTATGCTATGTAAAGTATTTCCGATGCAACAAAATATATATAATTTTTATCAGCAAGAAAAAATCGATTTAGCTATAAATTATATTCGCTATCTCTAGTTTAAAATTTAATTACAAAAAAAAAAAAAATGCTGTTTGGGTACTTTTTGATTTTCTTTCTGCTTCTGATGTGCAGTGAGCAGTGCTGCTTATAACAGTGAGCAAAACAGACTCGCAAGCTTTTTTTTCTTTTTCTGATATAGTGTATTTGAAAATCGAGCTTACTTAGGTAAATATTCTCTCTTGTTTTTATTCATTTTATTTTTTTTTTAGTTTTTGCAATAACTGGAAATTTCACACATGTCAAGAGAGACCGAGAGAGGCACACGAACACAATGGTGCTGCTCTGGCCTTTTTCTTAGTATGAATATCTGTGTGAGTGAATCGAAATTGCACACGTGTTTTTAGCTTACAATTGCAATGATTATTATAAAGATCTTCAAATAAGTTGATTTTCCGCAATAATTAAGTTAACAATTTTCTCTTTAAGCATCTATGTACATGTATGTATGTATGTATAACTATTTACATAGTTCACATGGCAGTACTCACCGTCGGCTGGCTGCTGAAAGTTGACATAGGCATAGCCCAATGAGCGGCGGGTTACCACGTCACGGCAGACACGAATGGAGAGAACTGGGCCAGCAGTTGAAAACTTTTCAAAAAGTCCCGCTTCGTTAATATCCTGGTGTAGATCACCCACGTATAGAGAAGCCATATTTGATAATTAGGTCCTCCTACGTATATATGGATAAATATTACAAATTATTTGCTTTTATGCGAGCGAGTTAAAACGTGTAGATTGGTATGTGTATTCGATAGCCTTTCAATGAATTTGAAAGTAGGGGGTAAGCCCGCAGTTACGAGTATCTTGATTTCTTATTTTTGTACAGTTAGTAATTTTGTGTGTTCAATTCAGTCTTCTGTTTATCTGTGTGCCCTTATGTGCAAACATACTGACGCATGTGACCGACGGACGGTTGGTCGACATGGCAACACTGCCGCATGCATGTGCTTTGTTGTTGCTGATTCCTCTAGGTTTACTTATTTCGCGAATACTAGCATAGGCGAACCACCACCACTAAAAAACACGTTGGAAAATTTCCACATGTGCGGAACACACACAGACTAACCAAATGTACACAGATTGGCGAAGCTCGCAATTAACTTTAATTTCATCACAATTCTTTAGCAGAGCATATGCCATTTTAATGCAAATTACACTTTGTATCGCCTTTGTTCAATTCTCTTTAGCATGTTCGTTTTATTTCAGCAGCGATAGCTTCGTCGCCATCTTGCATCGACGTCATAGTCGAGCCACATTTCACAAGAAAAACGTACGCCTTTCCTTTGTTCTCTACTTGCACGTTTTCTCGTACTTACGTTTTCAACACTTGCTCGAATTTTTTGCTACTTTTTACAATTTTTTTTTATTAATTTTATATTTTTAATTTTTTTTTGGTTTTTTTATGATTTTTTCTTCACAAAAAATATGTGATAAGCCGTGTGCATAAGCGAATCCACGACCGCTCACGAAAACGGACTCTACTCGACTCGGCGTGCAAGTGAACGAGAACGAGTACTTGTGTCAAAAATATTCGCCCAACCTGGCTAGCTCGCCAATATGGTCGGTAAGAGTTGACAGCTCTGCACTTTAATTTCGTGTGTTATCGATATAAATTATCGATGCAACTATAGCGAATGACAAATGCGCGAAAATAATTGTTCACTCAATGCAATGGAATTGTTTATTTTTGGGATAGGATATATTTACCCAATAAGATGCAAATTTCTGGGTTCCCTTTTTTTGTTATAAAAAAAAAACGTGATTTAAAAATGGCGCGCTCAAACTTCCTAAAAATTTGTAAGTTATTTTCACTCACGTTTGATCTATCGTTTATTTTTCTTTTTTTTACGAAATAAAAAACTCAAAGAAATATGCTGGAAAAGTTTCAACTATTTGCCGTATTTTTTTTTAATTTTTTACTGGGTGGTTTTTTGGGTTTCTGTATAGTTTGTTTTTTTTTTTTTTTTGAGGCGGATACACCGGTACCGAAACGTGTGGCGTTTGTGTGCCAAATGATACCTGCAATATTAATTAAAGTCAAACTGAAATGTCATAACCGCTAGTGCTGCTTAGCCTACTAGGAATTTTCAGCGTTTTTATATAGCGTTTATGTTTGTTATTATAACAATTCAGATATTGCAGTTATATGTCTAAATCTTTAAAGTCTAAAGATTCTATTTTAATAACTCTAAACGAGTATAAAAAATATTAGAATATATTATCTATATTTTTATTTCCAGTCTCTAGAAACAGTTTTTAATTTTATACCCGTGTGGTAAGAGGGGTACATTAAGTATGTGCAGAGTAACAAGCCGGAGGAGCCATCTCCGACCCAATAAAGTATACATACGTATATATTTTTAATCAACATGAAGAGTCGAATCGATAAAGCCATGTTCATATTTCCAAAGGTACATAAGCTAAACTTAAATCTACTATTGTTTTAAATTTCACCCAAGTCGATAAATTATAAAAGTTATTGCCGAAACAATTTCAATCCAGTACCGACGCCCACAAACTACAGGAGGGGGTGCATATAACTCAGCGCCGAAAGTTTCTGTCTTGTTTAGTTATGGAAATAAGTTGTTTTTCTAAATGTACTATATACAAGAATATATATTGGAAATAAGTTATGTTTTTCAAATTTATAGACTTAAGACCAATTTTATTTGAAGATTATTAATATATTTTTTATTCATTTAGTTTAAATATTAGCATTTGCTTGTGTGTATTTTGTAATGGATGAGATTTCGCATGTGTGATCAACTCGTTTTTGATTTTTTGTACCGCCTAAAACTATGGCGTATTTAATTTTTTCAATTATGCCTAATCAATGTTTAAATATTAATTACTTTCTAATTTGTGTTCGTGTGTAGTATACCTCAAGCAATTTTTGTATGCATAACATAAATTTTTTCTTCAGAAAAGTACATACATATATTTTTCGAAAATACATATACCGAGTATAGTAATAGAACTGAACTTAATCTAGCGACGAATACGAACTCAGTTTACCCTTTATATAACATAATAATTTGTAATTTTCAGCAGTTCATTAAGCATGAATATAATTTGATTTTAATGGGGGGACATTTTGTATCGAAATTTTTAATACTTTTCAAGTGACAATTTTCCAACTACAATTGGTCTTTATATTAAAATTTACTTTTTTCTTAATAAATTAAACTGCCATTGCACAATTAAAACCTGTAATCAGTTGCGATTTTTTTCTTGCTTCTCAAAGAATTTATAATATTTCTCTATATGTTGGCAGTGTTAATGTGTGTGGTGTCATTTAGCAATTTTTTTAAATAAAAAAAAGTCTAACAAAGAACATATGTCGGCAAGCTCCGCGATCTTTAACCAAACACAAAAATGAACGCGTAAACAAAAATGTCATAAGTGTAAGCAAATATGGAATGAATGTCCATAATTAATTGCCGCTATTGTTGCCATTGCCACATCCAAGACCAGTGGTTGTCGCTGTATCGCCACCCCATTCTACCAGATACTGCACCTGTCCATTGCTCACACGCCTTTTAGCCCTTATGGCAAAGGACTCACCGGCATCTATGCGATTGATGGCACCGCCAAAATATTTGTTAACCGACTGCTTTAGGTCCTGCATGACTGAGTTACCGTTGCTGGCATTGATAGACGTGCCACCAGCACTGCTGCTTCCATTTGTGGCTGTCGACGAAGTTGAGCTGCGTCGGCTATTTCCCTCCGAGCTGTTTGATTTTCTCGGTCGTTGGCGCAATAGACGACCATGAGATGGTTTGTTCTCAATCGGTGGAAGCAGTTTGGCCACATTGTTAATTGGTGGAGTCACAACCGGCTGTTGCAAATCTTTGGCATATACGGGAAAGTAGTGGCTTGGTATAGGGTTAATGGTTGTCGTATTGATGATCTGTCCGAAAAAATATAACAAAATGTTAGTTAAACTTTCTAGCGGTGTAATACGATTGCAATCCTAACTCACCTCCACGGCCGTGGTTAGGCGTCTCGTGCGTCGACGACGCACTTCTTGATTAGGTCCAATTGTAATATCTTTGGCACTCAGTCTTCGCTTTATGGTGCGAACCATGCGCGGCTGTTGTCTGCTCAGCTCTGCGCTCCCCAACTTGGGAAATATGCTGCAGCCTGCTACAGTGGTTGCGGCTCCTAGCCCCGCTCCCGTCGCCGATAATGCGCCATTCAAATTGAAAATGCTATTGATTAGGCCCGCAGTTATACCGTTTGGCGAGTTACCTTGACGCAGTTGCGTTGCAGTTATGTTGGCATTTTTCTTGGGTGTGGTCATCAGAAAGGGATTATTGCGACCTAGGAAATTGACCGGTGGTGGTATGATGTGGTCTAATGAAGAGGTTCCACGACTGCTGCTTGAATTCTCATCGGATGAAAGATCACAGTTTCGGGCGCTGCTGCTGTTGTCGTAGCGTTTGGCAGCAACATCCTTGTAGGACTTTGACAAACGGAATGCTTTACGTTTGCGACTGGTCTGCTGCTGCAGTACCCGGATAGGTGGTTGCGGCGGTGCCACCGGTAACTTTTTATCATTGTTGTTGTTCTGACCATCGTTGGCGTTGTCATCATCGACCAACAATTGGAGTGTAGGTTGCAGTTGCTGTTGCTTTGCTTGCTTCTTCGCCTTCTCCATAATCTCTTTAATGGGTATTTCATCCTCACTGGTGTCTGCTGCAGTCGTGGCCACTAAGCCATGATCCTCCTTCTGTTCGTCGTCCGTTTGGAATTCATAGACATCTTTTGTGGTCCGGGCAACGCAGTCTGTTGACGGCAACAGCAATAACTTGAACTTGTCCACCAGCAACTCATCGGAAAGCACCTCGTTCGGCTGCAGGAGCACTTTAGGTGTGAGTGGTGGGCCATTGTGACGCAGGGCATAGCATGACGGCGCTCGCTTAAACTCGCGCCCGCACACAAAACGCTCAGAGTAATCCTTAAGCGTCTGCTTGATGCGTTCCATCAGCTGAGTCTCCGGCAATGCGCGCCATTCGGCACAGATGGGCAACTGATGGCGCTGCTTTAGTATAAACGGCCAAATATCCTTGAGCAGATGATAGTATTTCTGATGTTGTTGCTTCCGAAGATTGTAGAGTGTTATGTGAAGTACGTCCACCCAATCAATTTGCAATCGGCGTATAAACTCTATGCCATCATTACACACCGTGCAGCAGAAAACAAAGAAACTGCGAATAAAATATGTGAACACTTGTCAGCCTGGAAGTTAACAGTTTGTGTTTGATTTGCTTACGTGTCGCCGCGCAGCAGCTTACGGTTAAAATTCTGCATGCATTGGGTGTGGAACCAGTTGCGGCACTTGCAACACTGCAACATATTGTGATCGAACCTGCCAGCCTTACCGCAATAGCAATAGATTTGCTCCTCATTCACTCGATGTTTCTCATCCCAGCTAAGTTTATCAGCCTGTAATTAATCGAAGTCAATGACAAACAGTGAGTGATGACACATGGGCCCAAAGACTATCATATTATGATATTAAACTGCCTAAGACGTATTATTATCTTAAGATCTTTACAACCACCAAGACTAGCCACGTGCATCGTGATCAGCATTAAGTTTATCAATTTCATTTGACAATGAATAGAATTGTTATATTAGAGTATCTTTGTATTTATAAAAGTTCTTGAAGTTCTTAGATTTGCTCTAAATCATAAATGTTACTTACATGATATGGAAGCTGGCGACAAATTCCTTTTAGTTTGCCTTCATTGCCTGATAGAGGCTGTTGCATCTTCATAGGCTTCGCGCATCGCTTGCAGCACCAGATGCCACTGCCAGTAGTAGTCTCAGTCGTACAGCCACGATGATAGCCACGACCACAACGCTCGCATATCTCGACCACATCGTTGTGTTGGGCCCGTTTACAGGCTACACACATGGGACCATTTGGAGCGGAACTGCTCTCCTGGGCGCTGTTGCCGCCCAGCTTGCGCAGCTTCTCCGGCTCACACCACTGCTCCGACTTGTCATCAAAACGAACCAGATACCGCTGCTCGGCCTGATCGATAATGGTGCCCAGATATAAGCGACCATCGTTACATTTTATGAACACATCCTCTTGCAGCCGGTAACTTATGGTTGTTTTGGGCAGGGTATCAGTCTCCTCTGGCAGCTGCGTTGGCGGGGGTGTTGGTGGAGTTAATGGTGCAGGTACCATTTCTTCCGCCAACCTCTCAATGCTGCTCTGTGCTACACAGGTGAAGCTCTGCTTAACCTGTGGGCTGGATTTGGGCAAAATTGTTGATGTCGACAAGGGCGGTGGCGACGGTGTGCCTGCAATGCTGGGTGTTTTGAGCGGTGAGCTCATTGCCTCCGGTGTGGTAGGCGGAGTTTGTGGTGTTGCTGTAGTTGAGTCTGGCTCATCAATAACAATTACTGCAGCATTTGAGGAGACGCTGCTCCGCCCTAGACTCATGGAGCTACTACTACTACTGCAGCTACTATCGGCTGTGCTGCTGTCAATGAGTGGCATCAGAGCTTTATGCTGTATAGCGGGTATGATGGGTGACGGTTGTTGTTGTGGCTGCAGCGTTGATGTGGAGAGCGTATTACAGAGATTGGACGGCGTTGCCGACTCTGCATAGTGGTTGTTAATGCAAATATTAATGCGATCGAGCAGCACAGTGGGGGCGGCCCCACCATTGGGTGGCACATTATGTGAGCTGCTAACGGGCACCAGTGGCGGTGGTTGAGTTGGCAATACTTTGGCAGTGTTATTATTGTTGTTGTTGTGGTTGCTGTTGGCCATCAGTCTGCTTAAGTTGTCTGCAGTTGTGGCCTCAGCATTGGGCAAGAAGAAAGATTGAAGCGTACTGCTGTTCGCTGGCCCATAGAGATCCGCTGTTGGGGTTACGGTCGTTGTTGGCGTAAAGAGCTGCTCTGCTGTCTTATTTATATTATAGATATTATTGGCCCCTGTGGAAATGATGCGTATGTTGTTGGCCTTAAATGGAGTGGACGTTGTTTGAAGCGGCTGTTGTTTTGCTGCCGGTAGCTGTGTTTGGGTATAGTTGTTAGTTATTTGTATGGTATTGGGATGTGTGGATGCTGTCGGCGTTGATGTCGCATAATAACGCTTCGGTCCGCCGCCATTGGATATTGTCATTGCCTGGCTGGATGGCAAGATCTGATAGGTCATCCATTGTGGTTGCTGTGAATTCAATTGCGTTGGTATTTGCAGTGTGGGCGCCGGCGCCGATGTTGGCTGGGACATGTAGCTGAATGTTGTCGCACCTCCGGATTGTTGAAGGAATTGGGGCGCGACATTTTGTGTCGTGTGTTCATGTTGCAAGTGAAAATGGTTGTTCATTATTTGAAAGGCAGCCTTTTAGCTAAGTATGTATATGTTAATATATTCCTCTATGTTGTGTACAGATTTTGTGCGCAGTCTTTTCTGTAATAATAAAACAAGTAAAATGATTGAATAATATTATTCATTCTTCGCCCAATGTAAGCCGGCATTTTTTGTCTGCTGGCTGCTTTAATTATATACTTAATTTTGCTTGTGTAATTAAGATACCTAATAGAGCAGCAACAATCTGGCGCCTTTTTTCAATAGATTTGTTGTTGGTGCACTCAATACATGCGCAGCACGGCACATGTATAGAGGCCCGACTGTCTGAAGTCGCGGGCCCTTTTGTATTCCACTTTTTTCACGCAGTCGTGCACGACGACGTTGAATTGGCAGTGAAAAAGGCCAATTTTCAGAACAGTTTTAACATACCTTTAGTGTGTTTCAACACATGTACTCAATTAGTATAGTATTAAAATACGTCCATTTGCAATTTTTAAGTAGTTTTGTGCATTGTTCAGCATTATATCAAGCAAAAACACACGAAAAACAGACAAAGTTGATTCGGCAATTAAGTTAAGTCGGCCATTTTTCAACATATGTGTTGGCAAATAACCAAAGCGGTGCATTTCGCGATCAGTGTTCAACAGCGATGGAAGACAGTCGGCACCTGGAAGACACACAAATAAATTGGTATAGAAAACTTAATTTACGATAGTTACATATCATGGTAATTAATTATATTTTCTTAGATTGTTTGTAAACAACGATGGACTAAATTCTCTAAAAATCATTGACCTCAATTCAAAAAAACAGTGTTTCGCGCCAGAAAAT
This sequence comes from Scaptodrosophila lebanonensis, assembly GCF_003285725.1. Classification (NCBI taxonomy): domain Eukaryota; kingdom Metazoa; phylum Arthropoda; class Insecta; order Diptera; family Drosophilidae; genus Scaptodrosophila; species Scaptodrosophila lebanonensis. The sequence continues at coordinate 2,381,265 of NW_022060529.1, forward strand.
ACGAGTAATTACTCGCAGTCGTTCAAGCAACGAGTCATTTGTGTATAAATACGCGCAGCGTTGTTACCGATAGGTTTTTTTCGATTCAGACACGAACAGAGTACCATGAAAAGTCAGTGGAAAGCAAAGAAGTGAATTTTGTGATCTTAACAACTGCGCCGTGCATTAAAAAATTTTAAAATAATAAAAGGGAGATTTACAACCTCAAAGTGAATATACAACTACGTAAAAAGTGAATATCAAGTGAACAACAAATTTTAATAAACCTACAACGTTAACTGCGCCACAAATATAACTTGAGAGTTCAGGTGTTGTGGTAGGTAGCTACATTTTTTTAGGCAGCAATAACTGCCAGTGTATGTGTGTGTTAACGTGACGCATTCAAGTTAATTTGGCTAGCTTCATTAAAAAATAGTGCGAGAAAAGTGCAACTTTCATTGCTCTAGCTACACATTTTCTATACACATTTACATACATATATTATGTTCATTGCGCCCACACAAACACACGTATAAAATCTACCCACTACACACACAGACGCAACACTTACACATATATACATAGGTGCCTTGGACTGTGCCCATCGTGAATGTGTTTTGGTGGGTGCCATTTAAATTCATTGATTAAACTTTTCCTTTCAATTCATATTCGTCCGTAGCCAGTAGTGACTTATATGTCCAGCAAAGTGCCGCGTCTAACTGTAAAAGCCGTGCAATTGAAGCACGAAGCTTCTGACGAAGAAGACGAGGATCGACGGGAAGAACCAAGACGTCGCAATATGCCTACACTTGGGGAATCGAGCAGTGGAAGCAGCAGCGGAGTTCCAGCCTTTTTGGCTAAACTCTGGCGCTTGGTTGATGATCCAGATACGAACAATTTGATTTGTTGGAGCAAGGTAAGCGGCAGCCATATTGTTTATTTACTGTTATGGCAACAAATATAACAATGACGTTCGTTGGACAGGTGTTTTACTTTTATTGTAACGCCTATGAGTTGACTTTCTCTACGTCATCAACTACGCTTGCTAAAGTTGTTGCTGCTGCTGTGATGCGCTGCACGTATGTAGTTGTTGTCTTTTGCGTACGTGCGTGGCACTATACGTAGCTGCAAACAATTTCAGAACATCACCAACAATAAACTTATCACATTTAGCATCATGTTGCCCCTTTTTTTTCTTTACTACACATCACCATGACAAGAAATTTTACGTCTGGCTGTGTGTCCCTGCATTTGTAGGAATTAATTTTTAATTTTTATAGTTAACTACTTTGTGTTTTTTAAAGTTATAAATTTATATGCATATTTAGATATGCATTTGGTAAATACTTTAGTTGGGTTTTTGTGCTTCTGCGGTTTACAAGTATTTTCGTGGCTTATTATTGTTGCTTTATCAAGTACATTTGTGGTTTTTATAATAATCATAATGACTTTTTATCTACAACAAAATACCAAATGTTTACTATTTCTTTCTTTTTAGGATGGTCGCAGTTTCATTATACAAAATCAGGCACAATTTGCTCGCGAATTGTTGCCGCTCAATTATAAACACAACAACATGGCCAGCTTCATTCGGCAGTTGAATATGTGTAAGTATCACGCAAGAATGTTCTGCGAGAAACCCGCCATTTTTAATTGAACTTCCCCCTTTCCATATCAGATGGTTTCCACAAGATTACTTCTATTGATAATGGTGGCTTGCGTTTCGATCGGGACGAGATTGAGTTCTCGCATCCCTACTTCAAGCGTAATTATCCCTATTTATTGGATCAAATAAAACGCAAAATATCGAATACTAAGAATGTTGAAGATAAGAACGCAGTTATGAAACAGGAGACGGTTTCCAAAGTGCTGAGTGATGTCAAGGTTATGCGGGGGCGGCAAGACAATTTGGATTCGCGGTTTTCTGTGATGAAACAGGAAAACGAGGCGTTATGGCGTGAAATCGCCTCCTTGCGTCAAAAGCATGCCAAGCAGCAGCAAATTGTCAATAAGCTAATACAGTTTCTAATCTCGATTGTACAACCGTCAAGAAATATGTCTGGTGTTAAGCGTCACATGCAACTAATGATCAATGATACTCCGGATAATGCTCGATCTCGTACGATCAGCGAAACGGAGAGCGAGGGAGGTGGCGGTCCAGTAATTCACGAGCTTAGCGAAGAGCTACTGGATGAAGTAATGAATCCGCACAGTCCCTCGCAATATGACAACGAGAGTGTCTCTCCATTGGCCATGGAGCGTCCGCGCTCAAATGTCAGCATCGGTTCGATTAATTATGATTACTCAAACCAAAGCGGTGAGGATTTGTTGAATATGGCCAGTGGTGGAAATTCCGGAGCGGTTGCAACGGTTGGAAATATGTTAACTGGAGCCAAATCCCCGTTGGCCTCAAATTCAAATAGGTCGCCAAGCCAGCAGGTGCTCTATACAGTAACTGAGGCGCCGGACTCGCATGCAACTGAGTTACCCAATAGCCCCTATGGTAGTGAAGAACTAAACGAGTTGACTACCCCCATGGTGCGTGAACAAGAAGAGCGTAAGCGTCAGCAGCTCAAGGAGAAAAATAAGCAGCGTCGTCGTGCTGCAGATCAAGCTGACGCAACAACCAAGTCCATACGCACTCGTGCTCAATCAAAGGCCAGTGATCCGCAGCTCACGCAGGTGAAACTGGAGTCGGACGTTAGCAATCTCTTTGCGTCTGACAGCAAATACAATAATGAAACAAAGCAACAATCGCAGAATGTCAATGAGATGGTGAACATGCCTTCCCTGATCGAACCCAACAATGCTAATTTATATGATGTTAACTTTATAAGCAACGATATGCCTACGGATATCTTTGAGGTATGTGTGACGTGATCCCAATTTTTTTAAAAGCAATTAACACATAGTTTTTACAGGATGTCCCTTTGTTATCCGATGGCAGTGTCGATGCAGCTTATAAGTTGAACGAGCAGCAACAATTTGGACGCTCCACAGTGAACAGCGGCAGATTTTCAAATACGCCACTAGGCTTTGACATAACTCCAACATCAGTGTCATCTGCTGATGATGGTTCCCCACTACTGAACGATGCCAATTTGCCCTCTACTTCCAAAGCGGCCGCAGCTGCAAAGGGCAATGGTACTTCTACTGAACAGCAGGACATGACAGTGGCCAAATACACAGGCGGTGACAACGGAATCGCCGCCCCTCTACGGTTGAGTTCCGTGTCAGTAACTGAGCAGAAAAAACTCGGTTGCGAAATGGAAGCCATCAATAACATAAATTCGGTTTATCCTTTCTATTGCAGAGATGAAGTAAGCGGACACATAGAGAATATACAGGATGAGCTCGACACGCTAAAGGATATGTTGCGAGGCGAAGGAGTCTCAATTGATCAGAACATGCTTATGGGTGTAAGTATGCGAAGATAATGAATCTGTGCCTAGGCATGGGTTGGTCCGTCTGTCTGTCCGTCTCGGTTTACTATATCTTTCTCAATTCTTTATAAATCTTTATTATGTGCTGGTGTGCAGGCAGTACAAAACGCCGCTGATCGTTCAGCTTCTAGCAAGATGCCCGTAATACAGCTGACCGAAGACGAGCTGTTATTAAAGGTCAGCGCATGGGTCTTAAGCTCAATACTTTAAACATTTTGTAGCCTAGGGCAATCCTTTTTAGTGGAAATTTCTAATTGCAATTAAGAAATTTTTTTTACTCTTTACAGCTCTTTAATGACGCGGAACTATTGGATAATTATGGTCTAACGTTTCCCAGTGACAACATGAGTAACAACGATAAGAAAAGTAAGTTGTGCACTTAGTAGTTTATAATCTGTGTAAATTAAAATTAAAATATTTGAAACACAGGCAGCGGCTCAGAGCTAATGACATATCAGCCAAGCATGTATGACTTGTCTGACATACTGGACACGTCAGATGAGAGCAATAAAAATCAGAGCGTAAACGATTCTTCATCTCGTCAGCTGCAGACGCAAAGTTCAGTGCTGAATACGCCGCGCCATGAAATGTAAAAAAAATCATCTTCGTTCTAACTTGGCGGCGAACAAAATATATAATTATAAATAATTGTTTTTTTAATCTTATGGAAAGCGATTTTGTTTAATGCTATAATTATTTCATAAATTTAATACTAATGTTTTGTTTTGATTTATATGTTTGTTTGAACTTTCTAAGTGAATCATGATTTGACGCGTGTTTTGCGAGTATAAGGATCAACAAAAACAAAGAACTATCGTTCTTTAGAAAAAATACATAGCTAATACGGTTAAATTCAATATGCCTTATGCAATACTATATATGTATCAAATATATATAAAACTTACATATTCTGAAAATGGCAAAATTTTATATATATATATATATATATATATATATATATATATATATATATATATATATATATATATATATATATATATATATATATATCAATAAGACTTGCCAACGACTGTGGACAACTTGAAGGTGTGAAAGATTTTAGATTGTAGATTTAGGCGTTTCTTAGCGTAATTCAGACAAAGACTTGAAAACCCAGTTATTAAAAAACAAAGTTGTCGATCACCTCGAAAAAAATTGTAACAAAATTAAATTACAAGCTAAATTCTTTATATACAGAACATCACTGAAATGTTACCCACAGATGTAACAATGTAGTACTATGATAAAAAATTAATATTATTAAAAACTGACAGGCCTTGGGCCGCAAAATACTCCACAATTTTTTACTGGGTATATGTACTTGTAGATCGGAATGGTGTTTTGAGATGTTTTAGTCTTGCAACTGATGGTATAATAAATATTCTTCAATTCGCTATGTTTATTTTATGAAATTTCTGATTTAATTCTGAAAGGATATCCTTTGGCACTTGCATAAAATTTAAAGTTATCGCTAAAAGATGTAGGAAAGAACTGGGCATGCGCAAATGAGGATTCACAAACATCGGGTTTCAACTGATGAGATTTTTTGCGTGTTAACAAAAGCTTTAAAAATGATAACAATACATATATGTACTACTATGCATTGTATTTTATTATATGTAAGTGTTGATACAACTGAATAGATATGGACTATATATTATTTATATATAAACATTCAGGCATGTTACAAATTCCATAAATAATTTGGAGTTTATCCCAATGAGTTTCAAAAAGAAATCAATAAAAAGTTCGTTCAAAAGTGCAATCGGAATTCGTCACATGACTGATTAATAGTAAACTTAAACTAACAGCGTCTCAGTAAAAATTCTAAGTTAATAGGGAGCGAATTTAAAAAGATTCCAAACTTGTACGGGTGCGTGCATGCGGCAGCTACGAGTCCAACTAAACCTCATCCTTATACTTGGCATCCTTAAGTATATTAGCGAATTCAAATTTGACGCGTTCCCGCTCCGTCCGCGGCATGCTTCGTAACGTATCCACCAGTGAGAGGCAATATAGTTCAATAGGATCGTTAATAGGTGCTAGTGTGGGCAATGGAGCAGCCATTGCTTTGCGCTTGGCTGCATTGGCCATTATGTCGCTTCCGGTAAATCGGCGTGTGGGCGCTGGCTTATAGATCGGCTCTATAGTAACTTCGCCATTCGATAGTGACGTATTGTTGCTGGTATGTTGTTGGATAAGCTTACTATCCTGCTGCAAATGCGGCAGTTCATCGCCATTGCCCATGACAACCATTGGCGTGAGTAGTGGAGACGAGGCTGGTGAGCTGGCATGTGTATTGTTGTGGTTACTGTTGCTGCTGCTGTTGCCATTGACAGTTGCACTTAGGGACTCAGGTTTGGTCTCCATGACAAGCAGTTCGGGCACAATTTCATTGTCGCTATCGCCTCCACCACCACCACGTTGTGAGCCATCCTCACTGTTATCTAGCTCTATGATGTCGTAGTTGTCAGAGGCATCGACGCGTAAGTGTTCGGGATCAGGATATAGAAAGCTGTTGCTATCATTATCATTGTCGCTACTGCCATTTCCAGCTGTACTGTTCTGGTTAATAATGTAAGCCTGTGCCTTTTTCACATTGTACGTTTGGGCTGTGTTCTGCAGAAAGGATAGATCTTCGGTGAAGCGTCGCTTCCGCACATTCGGATTGACTTGTCCCGTCTCTAAAGCTTTGATCTCTTGCAGATAGTTGTAGCGTATGTTTTTCCATTTCGTTTGCAGAAAACGCGCTGATAAGAGGACAGAGTGGAAATTATAACTTTTTAACGAAGGAATTAATTTAATGGATATAGACTTACATGAAGCGCCCAATTCGGTAGCTATGCGATCCCATATATCCACTCTTACAGGATTTCGGAGTGCGGATGACTTACATCGTAAATGGCAGGATTAGCACGTACTAATTGTATCAAACGATCGTCTAAAGGATTGGGAAAAATCGTTAACGTTCAATGCTGCTTGCTTGCTTGCTTTCTACATACATCGCTTTCTTCCCAGCAGCAACAGCAACCCTTAGCGTCCCCGCATACTCGGCGACCGCCTTCTACACTATTAAGGGAAGACTGCAGCTGTGTGTGAGGACTAGGGGTTGCTGTGTACTTTTTTCTCAACCCATATGCCGTAGACTTACCGAACTCGGGTCCTGTCGTTTCTCTTTCTGCGTAATAGCGCTGCATTTTATGTTTTTTTTTGCCTTTACCAATAGCGAGAACACTTAAAACTGTTATCGCAAAATTTGAAGATTTGTAATTGGCGACTCGTGAAACTACAATTGCTCTGTCAGAGTGTAGTGAAACGATGTTTACATTGATTGCACATAAAACCACAAACACTTGAAAGATATTTTTATTGATACGTCTTTTTTTATGACTATTTATTGCGTGCGCGACGTCCCGTCTTCCTTGCTGTGACTCTGTTTTTCCGTTTTGTTTTACGCGCTGCGCAGACTCTAACTGCCGGTGTTGCCAGATTGATTAATCACTGACTACGCACTTCGGTCTTTTTTTGGAAATTTTGGATAGAATGCACACAGCTGTCAGTGTACACACACAACGGCGCTGCTTAAATAACAATCAATGAAAATTTCAAAAAGTTGGCTTTATTTCGTGGAAATATGCATAAAATTTAATTGTACATACAAGGGAAGTGGATCTGGTGGCATTTCATAAGCCACGCTATCTGCTGCAGGGCCGCAGATTTAACAACAACAGGAAGAACTTCGGTTACGCCACTGCGCTTGGCGCGCTTCAAATCCGAATTGCACGTGCTAATTTCGGTCGTTTTATTAGAAAATTATGAACGAGAACCGCTATGGCGCACTTGGAGCACTCATTGGTGTGGCATACGTGAGCAATACGCATTGCCGCTTTATGGTAAGCAATTTCAATCGCTGCCGACGCACTCACACACACACACAACACACACGGACAGTGCTGGCCGAATGACTTAATAATCTATTTCCATTCTATATGCGTATACTTTAAGATTTATTCTACAAAAAATGCCGAAGTATTGACATTCCATGAGCTGAAGTTGCGTCAGATAGTCCATAATGCTGGCTGGCTAGAATATGATCCTGCCGAAATCTGGAAACATATGCAGGAATGTATTGAGGTGCGTATGAAAAGTGTGCCACCGTGTATGTGTGTGTCTGCCGGTTATATCACGATGTACATAATTGCAGAATGCATACAAAAACTTAGTCATACTGGAAATCAATCCACATGACATCATAGCCGTAGCCATTGCCAATCAGCGGGGCACCACAGTACTTTGGAACAAACAGACGGGTCAAGCTCTGCATAACGCTATTGGATGGAACGATTGTCGCTGCACTGGTGTGCTCAAAACGCTGTTGCACAATGTCAAGCATAATGTGAACTACGTGCGCTACAGGAGCGGCCTGCCACTAAGCGGTTGTTTCAGCGCCCTCAAGTTGAAGTGGCTTCAGGATCATGTCCCCGCAGTGGCCAAAGCCATGGAAGAGGAGCAGTGTTTATTTGGTACATTAGACTCTTGGTTGTTATGGGTAAGCATCGATCGATAATTGCTTGGAGATCAATTGATACTAACATTTTACACAATAGAACCTCACTGGTGGCACTGATGTAGGCGCACATTTAACGGACGTAACCAACGCACACTACACATCACTCATGAACATCGCCACCCAGCAGTGGGATGCCAAACTGTGCAGTTTTTTTAAACTTCCCATGCACATACTGCCGGGCATTCGTTCCAATTCGGAGATCTTTGGTAACATTGCTGATGGTCCGTTAATCGGCGTGCCTGTGGCGGGTATTATAGGCGAGCAACCGGCGGCGCTGCTTGGCCAATTATCTATAAAGGCGGGTCAGAATGTGTGCACATTAGATGACAGTTGCTTTGTGCTGCTCAATACGGCACAACAAATGATAGCTTCGGAAAATGGTTTAATTACGGGAATAGCACACAAACTGGGGCCGACGGCTGCGACGCATTTCACACTCGAGGGTGCCATCTCTAACGCGGGTTCCACTGTCAGTTGGTTACGGCAGGGTCTACGCATAAATACCGAAATCAATTCCAATGATAATGTGGTTGAATCGCTTAACACATTTTTGGGCGAGAGCTCCATGATCTCCTCGTCCTGTTCCTCAAGCATGCTCAATGCGGAGTGTGGACTTGCTGCCAAACGTTCGGAGATCACCTTTGTTCCTGCATTTCATGGACTGTATGCGCCATATTGGCGATACGATGCGCGTGGAATATTGCTCGGCCTAACGAGCCAAACCACGGCAGAGAACATCACCCAGGCTGCATATGAGGCGACCGGTTTTCAAATATACGAAGTGTTGAATGCCTTCAAACGTGATACCCCCAATTGGGACCGATCGTGTATCAAGGATACGTTGACATTCGGCGGCGAATATGGGGAGAATACGAACTTGGTGCAGTTCATAGCAGACATTTTGGGGTGCATGCTGGAGCGGCCACAGACAACTTCGCCTGCGGGCTTGGGTGCCATGATAGCCGCTGGCGTAACCATGCGCTTGGTATCACTGCCATATGCGGTGCGCATGTATACGCCACCTGTGGATGCATTTAGTCCGACAACAACACATAACCGTAAGTAGTTATATGCAGTATAAGATAGTTACATAGATGAACGGATAAAAACATATTGTTACACATATTTTTGTATCGATTGGTTACACAATTATTAATTATAATTAATACTCAATTTTTCAGGTCGGGAACTGCTGTATCGTCGCTGGGACTACGCTGTCAGGAAATGTTTACAATGGAACAATTATGAGACGTACGAAGCCGATGTGGAGCTTTTTGCACAGCGTGAACGAGATCCCAATATTAATATACGTCGCTCTATACCTGGCAGCGTTTTTCTAACCACTTCATTTGCATTGCTGCTTATCGCCAGTTTCCTCAAGAACAATTCCTTGACCTAGGCTTTAGGTTCCCGTTCAAGTGTTGCACAAAAAACCGTCTAGTCAAATGTTATGAAAAGTTGGGTCGAGCCGCAGTCAAAATTAATTGTTTAGTTAAGCCGGTAATTCTTTTATTTTTCTTCGGCCAGTTGGGGGTTTCCCGTCGTTTCAAGCCAATTATATGTAGATCAAATGTTTGTGATTTGTTTAGTATATATGTATGTATTTATATATATGCCTAACTTATATACTCATAGTGAATGGTATTGCGAATTGTTTTATATGCTTAGTTTTTCATCTTATTATTAACTACTTTATTTAAGTGAATTAGTCTATTACGGAACGGATTTCCAAATGAAAGACAATTGTTAAAGGTGTTCGAGTAAGCTGAAGCATTGGGCATTGCAAGGAATTAAGGCTTGTGGCACCATGCTTCCTGTTGTTAATTTTTAACCGATGTATATATATATATATACATAAATGAGCTATTTATTACATGTATAAATACAAAAATATTTAAAAATTTTACTTCCAACTGTTGACTTTACACCAAGCAACTGTAAAACACTACACATACACCCGCATATACGCACACAAAATGTTGCTGGGGGGTTTTTGCAAACGTCTGATGATTGCTTGACAAGGACTAAGGGTTTGGGGCTTGTGAGTGCAACTCGTTAGCTATGCGATCCCGTTAAGCTGTTGTGCGTTTGTTTGTTTGTCAACGTCATGAATAACTTAAGATGACAAACTTGCAATGTTTGTTGTTGCTGCTGCTGTTGCTGCCGTTGCTGCTTTGGGCGTTGCGTGCACGCCACTTCATTTAAGTCCCCAAGATACAACAAGAGCTGCAACAACAGTTATAGCATGAATTCAACCCACACAAGTGGCCAGTGGATGCTCCAACATGTTTGCTTGCTTTCTCTTTTTTTTTTTTGACTGCAGCTTGTTGAAATTCATTTGCCAGTTAATTAGCTGGTGCATCTGCAACGTGGCAGGAAGCGTTGATCCCATTCCCACTGCTGTTTGCTTGCCTACCATTGAATGCAACTTAAGTTATTGCGCTTATTGTTGACACGCGAATTGCGGACGAGCTGCAGCGGCGTGAGGATGGAGTAGGTGCAGGAGCGGGAGCCGGAGCCGGAGCAGCTGTGCTCATGCATACTCGTAGAAGCACTTGACGCCTCAACTCCACCCACTAAGGCTTGATGATGCAGCCACAGCCATAGCCACTGTCGCTGCGGCACGTCCAGCCATGGCACTTTTTCAAATGAGTTTTTCTGCTACTGCTGCGCTTCATAACCCTGAATGAAGTTGTTTTGCGTTAAAAACGTATTCTGGGTTGTTTAAGACCCAAGCGAAAATGTTTTTCAGGCAGAAGCGAAACGTCGTGTAAGGTTCCTAAGCTTTTCTGAAACGCAAACTATTTTCGTCCTCCTATATAGATACATTACAGACCTTAGCTTTGTAAATGATTTCTAGAATAAGGGAATATTGTACATATTCTTTATATATTTACTTTATTGAGTAATGAAAAAAAAATGTTGATATCTTACTTTGGACTGGCTAGAGAGCCTCATTGAATGCATTATTCCAGATATAATAGTCTAACATTCATTTAGATAGAAATCATATATCCTGTTTTACTTAAATACAAACAAATGCTGGTTAAAAATCGTTCATACAATGGCATGAAATTCAATAAAATATCTACAGATACATATACATACTTACTATATAGGAAAGCGAATGTCGATAAATGTGAAAAAATCGGAAACTATACTATAGTGCTAAAGTGCTATAACTGCAAAAATATATTATTTACTACTGCATTATCCAACTAGTTTATTGGCTTTCATAATAGACTGATTACTGCCCAGTAGTGTACAGGTATATCGTGCATATCCGTTTGTTAAATCTCGGCATATTTGCGACGTCTACAAATTGGTTTGCATTTGAGGACAAAAACGCGACGACGATGATGAGGATGTCGGCGATAAAGATGACGATGATGGTGAGATGACGAGAACGCGCAATAAAATGCGAAATTTGTGCAAACATTGAGTCTCCATAGCTCCTGCTGACCAGTTTGGTGTGGGAGAGGGCGCCGTTGCCAAGATGCCAAGTCAACTTTGCACGTAGACAATTTAAATAAATTAACACGCTGTTGTGTTTGTGAATTGATGTGAGGGAATATGTACGAGTATAGAATGTGCATGTGTTGGTGTCTGTAGGTGGATTCGTAATGCTGCTTATCGGGCACGAATGGAATGGCCACAAGTGCGTCCCACTGTGCTGCAATATGCGAAGAAAACAAAAAAAAAAAAAAAATAATAACGAAACGAAAGAAAGGGGAAAATTTGACATGGCCACGGAGCAGAGACTTTGGGTGTCGATGTCCTTTACTCCGTTTCGGGTGGGTTTCTGAGTGCGGCTTGTCTCTCGTGCCGCCCCTTGCAATATGCAACGCACTAGGGTGGTGTGTGCCAGCGACTACGCATAAATCTTCAAGTTTATGGCATCAATAAATGTCGGGGCGAAATAATGATTTCGTCAAGTTGCTATTGTGCAACAACCACCCTCACCCATCACCCATCACCCACGACGCTAGCGAGCTAACTTGTTGTGGCTTTTATGGCTTTCTGTATATTCTGCATTCAATTGAAGCCGGCTATAAAATCGGTAGCAAATTGTACGCAAACGCCTATTGCATAAACGCCCACAACTATAGTATAACGAAAGGCTTCACACATTGGGGCGCTCAAACTCATCTGCATATGGATGGTGGAGCATGGAGTGTAGAGCTTTATCAGTTGCCTTCAAATTTTGACGAACTTTTTATTTTACGACATACCGAGCAAAGGAATGGAATTGTTTTTGTTGCCGCTTCGCATGGCAGCCTGTCATAAAAAAGTCGTAAATTCGCTGAGCAAAAGTTTGGCCAAGCAAGAAAGCTTGTTGGCAAAGGGACGACCCAAGTCGGCTCAACTCTGCGCGAAGCGAGCTCGTAAAATGAAAGCAAGCGAGTGCTCCATAAAAACCTTAATTAATTTTCTAATCAACATTTTGCTGCATGTAAATCGGCTGCTTTTCGAGCCGAATCCGCTGCCGAAAGCCAACTACACTTGTATATGCCATACATAGTATTCTCTGTGTGTAGCATAATTTCAGGCGCTCCGCTCCGCTTAGCTGTGCGTGTACTTACTTATGTTTGTTGGCTCCATTAGGCGCAGTTGGTTAAGCTCGCGATATATATATGATATGTCAAAATAACGGCTATAAAGCGTCAGCAGCAACTTACTAAAATGGTGTGTGCTGGAGAGGGGGTAGAGAAGCGTGGCGGCTGGCATTGGCGCCAGCTACCGAAACTTGTTGTTGCGTGCGTGAAATTTGACGATACGGATATGTATATGTAAGGACGTGTGTATGTATGTATGTACTCTGTTTTTCTGCGTGTTTTGATGTGTTTGTTTAGAAGAAAAAGTTGGAGAGAGGGGAAATTAGTTGCCGACGCTTCTATTTCTAAGTCAGCTGAGCTTAGTACGGTGGTTTAAATTATATTAAAAGATATATCGTCGCAAATGAAACCTTTATAGTAATTGAAATGAAACAGAAAAAAAGAAAAAAACAAACATTCAAAATACCTTAAAACAATTCGAAACTAGCGTTGTATTTCTTTAAAATTTTATAAATAATTCAAGGTTTTGAAAATTCCAATTGAGTTTGGACGTCGAGTTTCTTTGTTTTAAAATATTATTTTGTTTGTTGGCTGTGAATTAATATTTCCTTAATTTTGTTATATTCTATTTGGAGTCTTCTATCTTGAAATTCGAATACATGTAGATTTTAACAGGCGTCGACATCATAATCACAAATACAAATGAAAAACAATAAAAGCTATAAAATATATATAGAAGAAATACAACAATGAGTTCATATTTGACATGTTATAGCATAGTTTTTTTTATTTATTTAACAAATCAACAAATGGTGCTGTCGATACATACACAAAACCTATGATTTATATTATAATATATTATAAAATATAGTATGTTATGTTATGCTATCATAAAAAGTAATATGTCTGAAAAGGTGTACAATCGTTGAAAGGAATTATACTTGTAAAGAAATTATTAATATTCCATTTAAGAAAACTATAGTTTTGATTATTCTGTCTACCTATTTACGGATTTTGTTTGCCAAAAGTATTTAAAGTAAGTAAAGTCAAATAATAGATTTCTGATAGCAATCATATTTACTTGACTCTCAAGCTAAAATATTCCTTGTATATATTTTTGTTTGTGATTATAATAATCTTTAATACTTACAGAAATACACATCGACTTTCAGAAGAGCAATTAAAACAATTTTTAAAATAGGAATAAGTGAGCTTTAATGGGATTTTGTTAAGTTGTGTGTGCAACCGATGCATTGGCACACTATTTTGTAAGTCAGGGCAGAAACAAAGCTATCTATTGAAGTTTTTGTCAACAATAATATTTAAGTACATAGTTAACAATTAAAACATTAAAGACTGAAATTTATAATCTCAACAATAAAATATCTTAAGGTGACAATCGTTAATGGAGAAACTTACAAGTGCAACATTTCTTGGCAATTGAGCGCGCATTGAATTGAATAGTCCATACAATATAGGAATTAGATGGCAACATAAAAACTCAAAAACTGGTACTAAGCCATTATAAATTTGGTCTTGAGTTTTTATGTAAAGTATGCCCCTTTTGAAGGAACACAGCAGTTGAAATGTATCAAAAATATTTTTTCTTGCCGTAACTAAATAAATATTTTCTGTAACGCAACATTTAATTCAATTTATTTAAAAAAAATTGGTCTAGTATTGTATATTATCTTCAGGGATTCATAATATATATTTTTTTAAATACAGCTAATCATTTGTAAATCTTAAATTTAATAAATACATTTTGAAATCCTAGAACTTGAAATTAAAATATTGCCACACTCTTTTGAGTTATTGAGGATGGCTTAAATTTGTTGCTGTCCTCTAAGAAAGTGTAATTTGAAAGCTTTAAATCTATAGCCCTTCAATTTAATCACAATCAATCGCAAATGCGCAAAGTCGGCACCGGCTGTTACAACGAAAAGCAGAGGAAACCCAAACTTTAACTACAATTGCAAGTATGAAGCCAAACTAAAAGTAACTGAAAAATTTAGCGCTATGTCAACACATTCCAACAGAAAGCCGATAGACAGACAGGCGGAGAGTTAAACAATGTCCAGATTTTCTTTGTGTTCACGTTTTCAATGGCGACTCCCAAAAAAGTAGAACTAAAGAAACGGGAGCGGACAAATGTGCAACGCTTATTCGTCTGGCTTTGTGTGTGTGTGTGTGTGTGTGTGTGTGTGTGTGTGCCTGCCACTAACGGTAAGCTGACCAGAGTGGAAGGCGAGCAGGGATAACGGACAATTGCACAAAGTCACAAAGGAACAAAGTGTTCAGTTGTAAGCCGCTTCAAAGGTCATGTGTAGTAGCTGCCAAAGGAATTACAGAACAGGAATAAATGCTATCTTTGGTTCGCCGACTCCAATATACCTTTGATAGTTTCTTGATTCGGGTTATGATGATAATCTAATGATTCTATTCAACTACCAAATTATCTACCATTTGGAGCAGTAAATAAACATTTGATTTAGCCAACCTAATTTTATGATTACTTCCATGAATTGTAAAAATTCGACAAAAGTCTGCTATTTGCGCTGTCGATACAAAAGAAAACGCAGCTCTATCTTAAGCTCTGATAAACTTTTCCGTAACGTTTTAATTGATGAAACAAGTTAATGGTGATAACGCTTTATCAAGTGGTTGAATCCGCGAATGGTGTAAGTGATTCAAAAATGTTTGGGATGACTTTATTGTCGATGAACATGCTAGCCAGCCAAAATTTGCAAATGCATGAAATTAATTCGATACTTCAAATGCTTTTGCGATGATGGTAGGTGCCAGGTATTCGAACCACAGCTTACCCTCGTTGAGGCCTCAGTAAACTTATAGGGCATGGAATGAAACATCTCCAAATCAACGATGCACCGCAAGTTAAATGAATAGCTGAGGCTGCGAAAGGTGTGTTCTTGCTTTATTTTGATGCTTGTGATCGATTTGTTGCCAAAAAAAACTCCCCATATTGGGCTGATTTGGATCCGTCTGAGCATTATCTTTTCGGAAAATTGCAATTACTATTTAATGAATTTTAATTTAATGATGAATTTGTATTTTAGAATTTGTTTCTTCTGCATTTTAGCTTAAATATAGGTATACAGCTTGGAGAGCAACACGGCAGTGGGTTGTGAGGTAATATCAGTTCATTCCTAAAAAGTTGCAAGTTTGTTGCAAGCATTGCTTTGAAAATTGTAGCTTGTGGAGGAGAAACTTAGCACCCGCAGCTAATGTTAGATGTAGGGCACGGCAGGGTGCGGTATAAAAGGCAGGATGGCAGGATGGGAATGGGAGCCGTTGAAAAAAGAGTGAACAACTTTTCGTGTTAGTTCGCTGCAGCATACAAATTATTTCGGTAAAAGTTTTTGGCCAAGCTGGAAAACTATTTTAAAAACTTTTGGGGCATGTTGAAGGCCCCTAGAACCTCACCAACAGTTAGTTCGGCAGCCTCGGTTTAATAGCGGCGTTTGTCTTTCCCCTTGATTGTGTGAGAGTGTGCAGTGAGCTCAGCAAAATGTTGATAAATTAAGACGCAACCAAACTGCCACTCAAGCCACAAATCATTGAATTGAACCGCAGTGCGCTGTGGTCGGATTCCTCGGCCCTCGACGCCTCGACTCCTCGATTTCTATACGGCTTGTCTCAATTCAATCTGAATCGATTTTTTGTTCGTCTTGCCTGTTGGAGACAGTAACAGTGCCACATGTGCTTGCTTGGGTGTGTATGTGTATGTGTGAGTGACGCCCCGAGCGGAGCGTGTTATCACTCCCCTCAATATTTTAATACAATTTCTTGTGCTTTCTTTTTCCCTTCCCTCTTTTCGCTTATTTTTTTACTGACTGCGGCTGCTTGTTGTGCTGAATTTTAATAAAGTTGCTGCGGGGCTTTTTAGGTGCCGTCAGAGGAGATGGGACGGGGCTTTTGCCAAAAGGGTTCTTCTTTTTGGATTTTGTCAAAAACTTTTCGCAACAAATTTTATCAATAAACATTAGAAGGACAGAAAAGTTCTTGCTTTAAGAAGCAGCGAAAATTGATTATAAATACAATATTTAAGAAACTGTATTCAATTCTCTAAGTTCTAATACTACGTCTAAAAAAAGAATTATTGTCCCATACACTTCAATTTAACATAATTGAATGTATTTTGTCTTTTTTAAAATAGGTTTGATTAATAAAAGACAGTACTGCACTATTCTACTATACTGCCTGGAAGTTATAAAAAATTAACTGAAATAGATTGATAATTTAGGAGAAAAGGGAATTCAAGAGACGGGCTCGACCTTAACGTCCTCGTGTGTTATGTATAGCGACAATTTAAATTTTTCCTTTGTCCACCAACTTCTTGGCACATGTATTTTTCTGTTCTTCCCATCTTCTTCCTTTTTTTTTTAGCAATGAGATCAGAAGGGCTAAACCTCAAAATAGCAAATAATAATAAAATTCTTAATACAAGTTTCGCAGCGACAGTCCACATTTACACAAGCAATATTTTGACTACAAGTAAAATCCAAATATACATGTCTCCAACGTATTGCTTCGATTGGGAAAATCTTAAAAATCATTTCAAGGCAAAGATGAAATAATGCAGGCTTAGATTGGATTTCTTTTATTTTTAAATTATTATTATTAGGCTACGGGCTACAGTTTTTACCGAATTTTTAAACAGATTCTTGTTAGCTCGTTCAGCTATTCAGTGAGAATTAGAATGTTAGGAGTTGTATTTTGCCTAAAAGTATGCTTCAGTTGAATCCAGAACTCGAATTGAATTAAATTGAAATCCGGTGTGAGACTTAAATCTGTTTTAATGATATGCACTAAATCTCAAAAGTTATTTATACAAACCAAAAGCAACTGCAGCAACAACAACAGCAACAAACACCATAACAGCAACCAGACGAACAACCTGCAGAGCTAACAGGAGCAAGTCAGACATGGCGTCACGAACTGGAGTGTTGTGAAGAAGAAGATTGCCATTTGCATATGGGACGCATAGCAACAAAATTGCAATGACAGACTTGTGTGTGTGTGTGTGTGTGTATGTCTATTCGTCTGCACTGTGCCTGCTAAAGTTGCATAATAATTTTGTTTTCTTTTTTCCCAACGTTATGTGGCACAACAGTTTCGCGTCTTCAACACATCTCTGCCCCGCTCTACACACAGTCTTCGTTGCATTCATATTTTCACACCCTTTAGGATTATTTCGTGCATGACTCGAGCTGTGCAGCTCAAGTGCGTGGCTGCTGCAGCTCCTGTTACCATTTTATTTTCTTCTTTATTTTCCACCGTTGTTGTGTCTTTTTAAAGCAATTTAAATTAACAGCAATGGCGACCTGCCAATGGGTGTGTGTGTGCTTTTGTGTGTGTTTACAAGTGAGTGTGTGTTGACTGTGTTTGCTTATGCCCCGTGGCCTGCCTGCAATGGTGATGTCAACGACGACTGCTCGTGCAATTGGAATGCAATTTGTTATGGAAGTTAAGTCTCCACTTGTCAGTTAAGTTTACGCTTGGCTGTTTGCCTGTTCTCGCATGTTGCCATGTTGGAGCCGACGTGTGGCCTCCGACCGTGGCAGCTTCATATGTGTCTAGCTGGTCTGGGCATTGGGTAGTTGAAAATAATTAAAGTCTTTAAATATTTAAATTAATTTGGCATGTTGCCCAAGGAATTCCCTCTTCATTCCATTCTTTTTTCGTACGGAGTATGGGACGTATGCGTGATATCAACTATCTATTATTTGATTATTAAAAGTGTTAAGGTAGAATATGAAATTGCAGTTCCCACCCACCTGACTAGGTTTACTTTACTCTAGGTTTACTTTTACTGCATATTTTTTTCTATATACATCAAGATTTCGGACATCCGTTAATTTGGCAAGCTATTGTCGTGGAAAAGTTTCTCTGAAAACTAATATTAGTGGGAAATATGTACATGGGAATAAATATTTCCTTTGCTTAAAATTTTGTAGCTACATACTCCTTTATTATTGTTTCTATCTCTTTTTCCAACACATTTTAAAGTTGATAATATAGTATTTTTATTTCAAGTTTCCAAATTTTTTTTGTTAGACCTTTAAACTTATTTCAATACTTGGGTTGCCCTCAATTTATTTACTTACCGCTAATTTGCCAAATGCGCGTTCCATCTACTTGGATAACAAGCCAGCTAATGCCACTTACGGTTATTGCCACAAAACCCAAAGCTTTGGGCAAACTTAAACGCGTTTAACAACAAATAAGCAAGCGATGCCATAAACGGGAGCGACATAAAAACTGAATGGCAAATATCACCTGCCCAAAGTCGTCAGTATATTGAAGGCAACTAAGTAAGCCCAAGTCGTCCCTAACCCTTCTGGTATTGCTTCACTGCTCCGGCCGCAAATCCCCAAATGAACCCGTGCGTTAACTCCATTTAAGCGTTGAGTTTTCGAACTCCAAATCAACTGCATACGTTTTAGCATGCTCCCTGGATTCACCCGCCAGGCATTTTACGGGCAAACCGAAAGCTAAACTTTGGCCGAGGGAGTCATTTTCTTAGTCTCCGGCGGAGCTGGCTCGTCTGCAATGTGCGCCTCGTAAAATTTTATGCGTTTTTTGCGCCCGGCATTTGGCGTTGAAAATGAAAATTGTTACTCGGCAACGATGGCGACGAGGACGACAAAGACGACGGGAAGGACGGCGACAACGACACAGCTCAGTGCCATTCAAGTCAAGTCGAGTGGTGGCGACGACAACGTCGCTTGCCAGACGTGGCACCCATTGAGGGTAGCACTGATATGTTGCCAGAATGCCATGGCTGTTGTTTTTCTTGTTTTTGTTGTTTTTGTTTGTTTGCTTTTTATGACTTTGGGGGTTTTTATTTCACTAGAAGCGAACTCAACTCTGTTGGCGTTTTAGACTAGCTGATGTTTCATTTTTGCCATTTCACTCGCTCGCACTCTCAACACTCCCCGTTACCATTCTCCCTCTCTCTCTCTCTCTCACTCGCTCCCTCTCACTTTTCTCTTTTCCACAGGGCTGCGTTAATGAGTCAACACAAAGGCTCAGCTGTTTGGTTAATGCATAGCTCAGCCACCCCTTTCATGCTCACCTCCTCTTGTGTTCCCAGCTATGGTTATGTTTTGTTTCAATGTCGCCTTTGTCATATACTCAAGTCGCTCTGTTTTCGTCCAACTAACTGGCAGTTAAATCTTCGCGCAAGTGGTTCAGCTTTAAAGCACTTTAAGGACTAAGACACCTGCTTGGGGATCTGCATGTGGGCCCATTTCAAAGTGACAAGCCATAATTTCCACTGTCAACCATTTAGCCAGCCACGAGCCACTGTTCTCGCACACAAAGGGCGGAAAGTGTCAAGCCAGTTTGGAAGTTTACCCTCATTTAACGCTAATTAGTTTTTGAATTTCATTGACCTTTTCCATAACGCGCACAGCTCACATTGAGTTGTCATTATGTCCCAACACATTAAAACAATGGTCTCAAATTGAATAATTTCCCTGTAGAAATCAAGAATGTGTTAATCGAAGTGTTACTATTTTTTTAAAAATAATTTACTGTCGCTAACGGTATTATTACAAATTCAGGTGTTATAATTGATAATTAATTAAATAATATGATAATAATAAAACAACTTTGCTTTTTTTTAAACTTGCATTCAAGAAGTTAATTAAAATTAATTAAAAGACTGCTTTTTATTGAAAGATATTGAAATTGAAGTGAGTCGTTACTATACTCACCCTAGAAAGTGGGGGGTACACACTTTTATACATAGTTTGACAAGCATTAGTGTACACACTGAGAGCAGATCCGCTCTCAGAGGTACACAAGAAATAAAGAGAACATTAATGTTTGATCGGTCCTTGTGCAAGACGGATGTAAACTTGAAGTGTGCTTAACCAAAATAAATACATATATATATTATATATATTATTAGGTATACATACCTATAACCTGACTTTGATACTAAACAATTAATTTAGAAACTTAATAAGAAGCACATACAATTATTTAAATTGTTGTTCTTGAAATTCTCTTTTAATATATTTATGTAGTTTATTTATTTTTACTTGTTCGACAAGGATGTTGCATGAAATTTGCTTTTAGAAAATCACACGACTTTCTTAATTAACTTGCTGACTCTAAATTTAGCATTTAAATAAAAACATAACTATCTAAGGGTTTTAAGGTATCAGGGATTAGGAACTCCAAAGAATTTGAGTTCATTTAAAAGCTTTGATTATTGTTTAATATTAACGAACAAAGTTTAAGTTAGGGAATTATCCGTAGAGCCAACCATTTTTTCGCTTGTCTTTGAGTACGACCCCATTGTGAGACTCTGTTGAGGCACAAGATGCCGGCGCTCGGATGCGCAGTCGCGCGTCGCTGCAAATTAAGTAAACATAATCTTCTAATAATCGTAAAGTGGCATCAACCCAAACGCGTCGAGTCAAACAGTCGCCAATTTCATCGGCATCGTCATCATCAACGTCATCGTCGACATTAGGAAGGATGAGGCTGTTTCACGTATATAGGGCACTTGCCAAACAGCCCCCATAAATAGCGAGAAAAATATGATTATTTTCTGCAGGCAAGGGACTCAAGCAAGTTGAAACTAATTTCATTAAATTTATGCGCTCAAAAAAGCTTTGCACTCAAGACGCTCAAGAGTGCAGCTGACTCTGATTTACTTGTAGTACTGTGCATGGCAATTTTCTAAGAGCAACTAAGATGAATGGAATACGTAATTAAATTAGTTGCAGCAACGTGTGGCATGCGAAGTTTCCAAAAGGGGGCGTTCGCTGATTGCCGGTTATTTTCTGGGGTTGGATTTGCGTAGCTCACTCACATTTATTTTTTGAAAAGCTTCTTTCATACGAGTATGAAATTTTGAATGCGTTATAATTGCAGCATAGTTCACTTTGCCCAAAAACATACAATTGAAAGTTTCTGGCATAGTCTGGAAGTCAAATTGAGCGCATGTACTAATTACATTTGCTGAGAATTTCGCACATGAAATGCGAATGCCATAAAAACCAAGTCAGCTGTAAAATGTGGCTTAAACAGGGCGACTCCCAGGGCAATGTTGCCCGGCGAGCTGTCAGAAATATACTTATGCAGATTTGTGAGCCAGTAACAAATGCGTCTGCGATGTGCTTCAATTATGTGCCGAAGTAGGTGCCAAGCGCTTGTGCATATGCTCTAAAAAGTTTCCATACCCTTTGTGTATGAAATGGGAAAAATATAGAGACGCACATTATATTTAACTTTATATGTAAATAAATGGAAAATATACTATATACGTGACTATAAAACTATACTGCTTTTATTTTATATTATTATAGTTAAACTCTGTTTGTTTCTGAAAATTTTGGAAAACTATTTTACTTTTTGAACACATTTGATGTTGCATTTGAATATTTCAACTTTTCAGTATTTAGTTATTTTTTTATCGCAAGTGGAAATGTTTTTCACAGAGCAGTATACTGGTAATCATCACGTCAGGTTTTGAAACAAAGAACTGATTCCTATTTGCTGCTTTTCATTATTAGTTATAATTAACTTTCTTAGAAATTACTAGCAAAAGATTACCGATAAAGCATGAATTTCGTGTTAAAATTTAAAAACGAACATGCGTGAATTACGCTGCATTTTGCATTTCATTTATCGCCTTAAATTAAACAAAAATAATTTATAAAAACCACATCTCAATTTTTATTAAACTACACGATAATTGATATTTCATTTTGATTCGAAAACCTTTGTCACTTGCATTTGTATCCATATGCGTCATTAACTCACATTTGAGAAGGGTTTGAATATGTAATTTTATGTTTTTGCTTAGTTATTCTAGTGCCCATTAGAATTGTATCGCAAATAAAGCGCCAGAGCATTCCACAGTCGACCCCTGGAGAGCTACCTACTATTTTGGTTTTTGTTTCATTCCTTCGTGCATTCCGGCTGTGATGAATGCGAAAATATGTTTTTGGCGACTACATAATGAGATGCGGTATGAAGTTGAAGCTGAAGTTGTTGCCTGCGTGCCATCAATCTGCAGACCCGCTGGCGTTGCTGTTCGGTGTTGGGCGAGCAGGAGCGCGAGTCAATTTTCGAGTCACTTAGGTGGGCTGGGTAACCCAATTGTGTGTGTTGCTGTGTGTCTGTGTGCCATTGTTGGCATACAAAAGGGCTCATTTTGTGTTTGTAATTTATATGGCAAACATTTACTGTTAAAGCGCATAAATTTCAAGCATGCGAATGTACAGCATGGCGTATGCGTAATGCGTAATTTATGTATATTGCGCGCAGGTAAAAGGCATAATAAAGTGCCATAGGTCAGCTCATGCGTATTTGTGTATATGTGTATGTGTGTGTGTGTGTGTATCTGCATAAGAAAATTTCCTATGCAGCATATGAGTAATGCACATTTTACGCTTGTATGAATTTTTATTTTTTTTTTGCTGTGCCTTTATAAAATATTAATAATTTAAAAGCATATGAAATGCCATTTGTTTCTGTATAAGTGAGTTGAGCGAGTGAGTGAGTGTATGCATTAAACCATGTGTCCGTTTTTGAGCTTAGGTTTTGTTGTTGCTGCTGTGGCTGCTGCTGCCTGCACTTTATGGCAGCTGCTGTCAAAATAATGCGCATACGCCATGTGGCCGCATGTATTTTTAAAACTGTTGCCAGACCATTTGGCTAGCCATGCAAAACACACGGCAAACAAACAGTTATAAACACACATACACACACAAGAACATACACATACTCGTAAGTACGTTGGTGTTGGTGTACGTTATGCTGAATGCAGCCAGAGTTAAGTTATTAATGGCTGGCCATAAAGTGAGCAAGGAGGCAGACAAATCATTTGAATGGACATGCAATAAAGTTTTCGAAGCTGGCCAACAATTTTAGTGCCGTTCATAGCTAGCCCATTGCTAATTGCGTCTGAATAAGGAAATGGCGGCAATAGGAGCTGGCAAATTATTAAATGCCTTGTTAGCAAGCGATTTTGTTTGTTGTTGTTTTCTGTTTGTTCTTGCCATATTTCATGCCAACTGTTCAATCAACGTGCGAAACGTAAGCACGAGAGCGCTTAGGCATTTGAAATTCATGACAGCAGGAATGGTACGTGCCGGGAATAGCTGAGGAGCCTCAGAGTAGGCAACAAAAAATTGTGTGCTTATTGTGTAACGGTGTTTTTACCATTTCCACACCGTTGCTGTTGTTGTTGTTGTTGCTGTTATTGTTCTTGATTCAAATGCAAATATCGGCCGCACAGCCTGTGCAAAGTTTTCACAAAACTTTTTCGCAACGTAGGCGCCTTCGCCCTAGGAACTTCCGCCCAAGTTTTGAGCCCAAATAAGCTGAGGCAACTTTACGGTTTATTGCCGAGTTGTTTGCTTCGACTAGGCGCTCATTCATTTTTCAAATCAAGTGAAGTGTGAATGACTGGGCCGGCCGTGCAGGCGCCTGGTCCCCACCTTCCGCCTGCCCCAAGAGGAAAACCTACAAATTTGCCACGCCAGATGAAATGTCTATAAAAAGTAGTTACAGAGCGAAGCCAAGTTAAAAGCTCAGACGCTCAGATTTTTCCTTTTTATTTGCATTATTGCTTTGGCTGATGATTTTCAAGATTTTCTTCTCTTCCTTCTGTGGCCTATTTTTATTTATTTGTGTTTATTTCATTTAAATGTTTTGTAAACATGCATCAAACCTTAAATAGTAGCTGGGTTATAAGTTTGTTACGGCTTACAAATAGTTTTTTTTTTTCATTTTTACGCTTCTAAACGTACTAATACAATAATATGTAAGTAGTATATGTTATAATATAAAATGTTAGCTTAGAAATTGGTGAAGTTTGGCTTAAAATACTCGATGTATTTGCTTGAATCAAAATGATTTTGTATTTATGTATATTTATCACCTAGAGCTAAGTGGCTTAAATACTTGATTTTATATATTATTTTTGTAATACATAGCTTTTCTACTTATTAAAAATAATAATAATTAAATATTAATTATTTAATTTAAGTAAACATGCTAAATGCATTGTTGTTCAGTTTAAAATGCTAGCTCTAATACTAAAAATGCTTCAACTGGTTGAAATGCATGTGTTGTGGCAGTTTTATATACATTTTAGCTGCATATTATATGCAGCACCACATTTGAATACTTTAGAAAGATATCGTGTTTTGTTTATTTTGTACAATTAAAACCCTAAAATGATTAGCCATCATATTAATTAAAAACGCATGTTACACATGCGCCTACTAATTGTTTATGTTTAATAATTAAAATAAGTAAAAACTCAGTACGTTGACGTTTGAAGCGCCGAAGATGATGTCCGCAGCACTTATTTAAGTTAAATTACATTAAAATGATCGAAATACCTATGCTATGAATTATATTTGGCGTAGTCAGCAAAACAGTTTTCCATCGTTTACCAACACTGTGTCGTCAGTTAAGCTAAGCATTTTGCATGGCTTTGCTCAGAGCGGCGCCCAACTGACTGAACGATGGACGTTCTTTTGGATTGGCCAACCAGCAGGATAGCTGCAAGTAAATACAGACGGATAGAGGAAGAAGGGTAAATTAATTATGCGCCGTTACATGAGCAATGACCGGCATTAGTGACGGACCGGTTGGTGGTGTGGCCGTGAGAGGGAAGTCAATGAATTGCTTATTTTTTCTTTTAAACAACCCGTGGATTGAAGGATTGTTAGCTAGTTACGCAACAAAATTTAAAATTCACGTTAAAAAGAAACGAATGAAAAGTTAACAAATGTATACAAAATATTTCAAAAATTAATTGCTGCATAGCTATGAAGATTATAAAGATGATAGATTCGCGTTTTTCAGATTAATTTCTAATGGTACGGAGGAAAAAATATCTGCATACAAATTCAAATTATAAGTGTTTTTTGGGTTCTATAACTTTTTTAAATGAAAGTTGTCAGTTCTTGTCACACGCCCATCTCAAATACATACCAGAATATCCTTGAGGCACGAGGGTGTGCCCTCAGCGACGCTCCACTTCAGTTCACCCGTCTGTGCACGTTGCAGCACCTGTTCATTGCTTAGCTCCTCGAACGGTAGCTTGGTGGCCTGATTGAAGAGCTCCCACACTACGACCCCATAGGCAAAGATGTCGCTCTTGGTGGTATACTCGTCCTCCTGTATGCACTCGGGTGCGAGCCAACGTAAGGGCAACAACGTATTGCGATGCTTGTGATACTCGCGACTGTACTTGTCCTTGCTAAGAGCTGGATAGGACACCTTTACAATAAAATCGCTGGAGATGACGCAGTTACGAGTAGCCAGGTCTCTGTGGAGGAAAAGAGTACGAAAAGGGTTGGGGATGTTTTTAAAATGTGATGCATTAATTAGGAGCGCAACTGTCGCACGCACCTGTGGGTGAAGCGTGCCCTGTAGATGGCATCCATTCCGCGTGCAATCTGATACGCCACAGCCAGCACTTGGCTAGTGGTCAGGGGTGGAGGTGTGGAGCTGGTTGCAGTCGCTGTGTTCACCTTTCCGGCAGTAGCCAGCAGGAACTGCTTTAGATCACCCCAATCTGTGTATTCAAGCACCAGATAATGAGGATCCTTTTCGCGACACAATCCATAAAGACGGACGACGCCCTTGTGAGAAATGGCGCGCAGCAAGTCGAGCTGACGACGGAACTCCTGGCAGGCCTGCTCATCCTTTACCTTGTTCAGCGCCTTGACCAGCACCAATCGTTGATCAGCGTTGCTGCTCGTGTCCTGTTGTTCTTCCTCCTTGATCTCTTCAATGTCATCCATGGATGTCTTCGAGCGGCGCTTCTCGTTAAGCGTGCTCATTGTCGTGCTAGCCCCGCTAGCGCCACTGCCATTCTCGCTACTGCTGTGCTTCTCCGTGTCCGCATCCTTGTCCGTATCGCTTAACGGCGTGACCAGAGATGCCTTCAGCTTACCAACATACACATCGCCGAATTCGCCTCGTCCAATTTGTATGAGCTCGCTGAGACCGGACCGCGGCAGGGCAAGTTGCTCGTAGATATGTGAGGACTTCTTGGACGCTCTCGACTGCTGACTACAGGCAGTATCGTCAGACTTCTGAGCATCACCGCTGCCCCCACCACTTCGGGGCTTGCTTCCATTCCGCTGCTTAGTCTTGCCACCCTCGGGCAGGCAAGGCTCATGCTCGGCTGCCTTGCCGTTGAGACCCAATTCGGCCGGGTCGCCAGCGCCGCCTTCCTTTGTGCTCAGCTCATTGAGGCGGGCCTTGCGCGCCTGTCGACGATAACGGCACCAGAGCATCAGGCCCACGACCAGCACGATATAAGCCAAGGCTACGGTCATTGTAATAAGCACGGCACGTGTGACAAGAAAGCCATCACCAGCGGACTCCTCAGTGACAAAGGTGTCTCCGCTGCCCTTGACGAGCAACCGTACCTCCTCACGCTTGAGACCTGCACTGTTTCCAATGGTGCAACCATAACGGCCCTCATCCTCCGCCTGCACGTTACGGATTTCCAGAGTACCATTTTCGAGAAAATGAAAGCGCTGGCGATCCGTATTGTTCTCACTCAGATATTGCAAGTCTTTGTCCCATTGTATGGTAGGGCGTGGATCGCCTATCGCCTGACAGTGAATTACGGCCACACCTTGCTCCGATGTCTCAATGGGGCCCACAGGCGGCACACTAAACTTGGGTGCCACAACCACATTAATAGCCACCGTGGCGTTGATTTGGCCCTGAGCATTGCTGGCCACGCACGTGTAGTTGCCACGATGCTCAGCGCTGACATTTCTAAAGATTAAAGTGCCATTGATGTCGTCTACGTGTTCGGGCAATGTGCTGCTGTCCGTTTCCTGTGGCCAAAGTGAAGGAAGAGCCCAATGGCTATTACTAACAAATTTCAAACGTGTTCGACGCGTTTTCATCAAAAATGCAAAAGCTTGCCAAGAGGGCGGTACATGTGGGGAACCTGTGACGGGTTTGTTTTAGGCCAGACGAAATGAAAAACTCCATTGAATGCCTAAAGTTGCTGGCTTGTATGTATGAATGTATTTTGTTTTTGCTTTTTTTTTTGGACAGTTGCCCGCGCAAATAGACAAACAGTTGCCGAAATTGGTTGGCTGCAGAGAACAGCTGCAAACAACGACCAAGTGCATGAAGGCATTAGAGGCTGCGGGAGGGGAGGGGAACCGAATGCCGCTCCACTAAGCTGAGTTGAGGCTCTAACGAATTTTTGCATATGCGATGGTCGACCAACAGTTTGCACAGCGCTGCGTTGCGTTTTTCAATTTTCTCAATGGGTGGAAATGGGTCTGAGATTGGGTGTAAGCCCTGAATAAGTGTTCGGATTTGAATCATTCGTTTGGAAAAGAAAATAGGTGGAAGAGTAGAGGCGGAAGCTGAAGGCTCATACCTTTTTTTCGGTATTGATTCAATGTCGGTTCTTGAAATAATTAAGAAATTCGAAAAATAAGTGAGTAAGTGATTATTTGATAGGTCTGGGTTCAGTACTTAATCATTTTGCAGAAGATTATGCGGGGGAGGTACAGCCCTTCCTTTTCGATTTCACACTTTTAATAATTTGATAAATATTAGGAAATCCTTGTTTGTATAAAAACTTAGTACAGCTCTTAATGAAACGTTATCCTAAATCTAATTTTTAATTGATACTTACGCTCAGCCATTTGACATGCGGTGACGGCGTTCCCTGGGCCTTGCAGTGAACCTTGGTCACGCTGCCCAGTTCCAGATTCTTGGATGTCGGTTGGGGCATGAACTTAAGTTGCTCAATTATCTCCAGTGCTCCAGGAGGCGATGAGATCAGAGAGTGGCCCTCCAGCTGCAATTGGCAGACGTATTGACCCGCATCGCTGGCAATGAGGCTGCCAAAGCTTAGGGTGCCGTTTTGTTTGTGGAGCACAAGGCGAGCATCTTCACGAAGCAATGCATCCTTGCTGGACTCTTGGGTGGCAATTATGGGGACGCCAAGCTCTACTTGGCGCAGTAGTTTGCCGTCTTTGCGCCAACGTAGTTGTACGCGTTCATTAAGTAGCTCGGCGGGCAGTTCATAGAGACAACTTAGGGCAGCTGGTTCGCCCTCCTTGACAGTTATTTGGGCGGCAGGTCCCTGCACAATGCGTAAGCCCTCAGGTGGCGCTGGTAGAGATTGCTCGAGAGAGCCGCCTCGCTTGCCGCGGCAGAGGAAGGTTTCTTTGCTCCAAGACTCGGGCAGTTTTTGATTTTTTTTCAGACGTGGCAGACATTTCGATGCACTGGCATGATAGAGATAGCCCTGCTTGCTCATCACACGACCCGCTGCATTGGAGGCAATGCAGCGATAGAGTCCATCGTCGGCGGCTGTCGGTTGCCTCACGATCAGCCGATGCTGCTGCAGCTCTACATTCTGCCAGCTGCTCAGCTTGGCACTGTTCCTATACCATTCGATCTGCAGTGGCCCGTCCCCAGAGGCTCCCTCCACGTGGCACTTGAGTAGTAGCTCGTTGCGATTGCTGCCCAGCATCTGAACGCTGGCCGACTCCAGAACTGTAATGGCACGAAGAGGCAGATGTCATTGAATTAATGAACTAATTGTATTTATGAGTTTTGAGTTTAGGGACTCTGGTTTCTGTCGCCGACTGTAATTGCCATGGGCATGAAATTTGCAATGCATTCCAACCATAAATATGCATAAAGTATCTGCCAGATACTCGTACATGTGCTCTGTGACGCGAATTTGCTTTTTGTTTCTCTCGCTTTAAGTGCATTTTATCGTCAGCTCGCACTAAACACGCTGCGACGCGTCGTCGGGGCTGCAATCTTTGTTTTTATCACAGCCATCGCTGCCCAACTGGCAGCAGCAGCGCACTTACAGTGCAGAGGAAGCATAAATTGAACTGTCAGTCAGTCAGTTGCTAGGGTCTGGCCCTGGCCCCGGCCCCGGCCCCAGCCAACATCTTGTACTGTAGGGCAAATAAGCAGAAAGCAATTTCGAAAAAATGAAAAGCCATTTTAAACAACATACTCTAAGAGCCTCCTTCATAAACTAGAGAACCCATCGGTTTCATTTAAAAAAACAACGCAACTTAAATATTAAACTTTGATCAAGCACTTTCGCGAACATTACATAAAGTCTAGTTTCCATTTAAGTGCTCAATTCTGTATTGGAATTTAAGTTAAAAAATTAACTAAAAAAATAATAATTTTGTTGAGTGAATTGACAATATTTTATAATTTCTCGTTAAATTCAATTTTTTTAAACGGTCTTCTCTCGCTGATCGATCTCTCTTATCTGTCATCGGTTACTATCGATTATTGATCACTGTTAATTATTAGTCACTACTTAGCTATTCGATCTCTATTTGGTCACTGCTTAATTTTTAGCTGTCTGTTATTATTGCGTGTGCTGGGTATTCGTTCAATTTGAAGAATTGTAAGACCTAAGAATCAGCCAACATAATGGGCCATCTGCCCCACAGTCCAGTCTCTACACCTTTATGTAAATGCTTTATGTATGCGAGCATGTGTGAAAGAGCCAACTCTTTTTTTTATGCTGCCAGCCCGGCCCAGACGTTGTTGCCAACGGTACTTGCAACAACAATTGCAGCATGAGAATGCATAAGAAAAGAAAAAAAATGCTACTCACTAAGGTTTAATTTATGTTTTAACTGCGACTGCCACACAGATCTTGACTAGGGAAAGAGATTGTTGGGTGCAGCTCCCAATGGGGCACTGGAGGGCGTGTTTGCTGGCAAACTTTTTGTTCCGATTTGTGCTTTCTAAGGTTGTTGTAGTTGGTTAGTTTTGTATCTTGGCCTGATGGCTGCGATTTTCTCAGTCATTGCTGCTGCTACTTAAGTGCCAATTAGTTTATTTTACTGTCATTTTAGTCAGACAGCAAACAGCGAGCAGCCAACAGCCAACAGCCAACTCTCAGGCATCTGTCAGTGCCCCAAAGTACACTCGCACATACACAAACATACACACACGCACACACACACACACACACACACAAGCAAATACAAATACTCTAAAAACTTTTGACACTTCCTCAAGAGAAGCGGAGACGACGTCGACGACGTAATGTTGCTGTTTACTGAGTAGTTGTTGTTTTTTTTCTTTGCCAGCAAATAAGTATCTACAAATATTTAGAAACATTCTTTTCCTTGCCTCTTTGAGTCTACGCATGCACAAACGAAGTCAAATCCCAAACAAGATTTATGGGCATATGTAAATTTCTAACACAAAGTGTGTGAGTCTTCAAAACCGCAGGCAAGTTAAACATGGGGAGACACGAGCAAACAACCCAATAGACGAAGGCGAAAGCAAATAGCCATAAAAAATCATCATGAGGCTGAATTGCCTTATTTAGTTGGGGCTAGTTTGCATTTCAAGAATTATTGAAAAATATACCAGTATATAAAAAATATCCCATTCGAAAGAGTAGCCCCACCACGAAAATGTCAAATAATGGCTATGATGCGTATTAATTCGCTGGGAGCATTAGTATATTTAAATAATAGACATAGTGTCTACTTAAACAGTACGAAACAAGAGAGAACGCTACAGTCGAGCAAGCCCGACAGTGTAATACCCTGTACCCATGTAAACTTCCGTCACTGAGTTATATGCGCCCATAGCAGCAGCAAAAAGAGGAAGAAGAAGAGCGAACTTGTTGCTGCAGTTTGGGGGGGTTGCACTGGGGAGAATTTGTTTTGCTAATAACTTTTCTTAGAATTGACCGAATTGAATAAAATTTCATACAACAGTAGACAATTATATATTAATTATGTGTGTGTATTTGGTTTAGGTAGCATTTGAAATGTGGACGCTATTGACGAAATTCTGTAGCGGGGGAAGGGGGGAAAATTAAAAAAAAAAAACATAAACTCGTCCTTACTCGGACCTAGGAGAATCTGGATGCCAACTTTGGTTATTCTAGCTTTTATAGTTTCTGAGATCCTCGCGTTCATCCAGACGGACGGACAGACGGACAGACGGACGGACAGACGGACAGACGGACGGACATGTCTAGATCGATTTCTCTCGTCATGCTGATCAAGAATATATATACTTTGCACAAACCTAATATACCCTTTTTACCCTACGGGTACCGGGTATAAAAATAGAGTCTTAATCACAAATTCGTAGCCGTACCGCGCTACTTCCTCACAATTATTATGCTGGTATTTATTATATAATGATATTCAAATTTCTGCCATTGCCAGAAAAGTGATTGGGTTTTTTTTTTTCAACATCTTGTTAGAGAAAAAAGAGTTTATTAAACGTTTCCAAAGGTTTTTATAGTTTGTTGCATTTAGAACACATTTTCGAATCAGTATATGATGTGGTAGCTTGAATATTTATTGTTCACAGTCCTGCCAGTATTCTCAAAAAGTTTTTCAATTTCCCATGAGTGTCGTAATTCTTCGGGCGGTGTAGAAGTGTAGGAGTTTTTCAAGTCAGAGTCATGTCTCACCTTGTAGGCTGGCATTTGATTACGAAAGAAATTGCTTATTTTTTAAATTAACGTAGAGAAGTAATTATGAGATTATACTTTCCAGTTCCGTGTTCTTATAAATAATTAATGAGCCACGAATGTACGTCTTTGTAAGAACACGATCCTACACATTAACTGCACATTCTCCATCGTGGAAGCATGCTCATCATAAGAGCATCAATTTTTTACTCACGCCAGTACATTTTTGCTGAAAAGGCGGATGATGGGTGTATTTTACACACGAATGTGTGTTGCTGCTTCGCAAAAGGCGAAAGGCGAACTAGCTGTGGCAGCTTTGGCAGCGCGAAGTAACTTGGCCGATGTCTCACTGTAACTGTAACTGAAATTAGTGCCCCCGTCACAATGCCTCTAATTAACAAGCGTTGCACATTAGCTTGATGCTTGATGCTTGCAACAGGGCTGGGGGCTGTAGCTCTGCAGGCACAAGCAAATCATTTGACACCCACTGTCTGGCTAGGTGCGGCCATCATTCACACTTTTCTTTCATGCCAGCTGATGGAATTGGTGAGGGACTGACGATGGTGGCGGGACGGGCTCTGCTTCTGCCTCTGCCTTCGTCTTGGATCGAGGTGAAGTAAACATAAAAATAACCGTGAAGCAGAGGCTCCGGCAAAACAAAATAAATTTTGTTAAAGTTTTCTTGGCGGTGCATAAACCACAATGCTGTAAACAATTGCTGGAGCCGCTGCCCATAAAAGCAAAGCATGAAAAAAAGAACAATAAAAAGACGAATACAAGACGCAAAGCAGTAAGTAAAATGCCTCGAGTAAACAATGTGGAAGTAAATGTCGAAAGAAGGCAGGCAGCAAAATTATAGATATAGAAATTGACAACGTCGTGTCTTGGAGTTGGGGACTTAGGGCTCCGAGGCATTTGTGTTGTCTTTATTATCATTGGGGCATCGTCGCCGCCTCGCCACTCGTTTGTCTTGCCAAACTGTGGGGCATAAATAAATGTGCCGGCTACGTCTTATTTCGTCAAATGCAAGCGACCTGCTGCCTGTTCTCTGCTGATAAGATAAGTCGAACACGTTGAGGCTATGCAACGGCCTACGCTGCACTCTTTCGTATTTCCATTTTCATTTTCTCTCCATTTTATGAAAATATAATTAATTGATAATCAGAAATAGATTATTTGGTGCACACACACACGCGTAAAACGTGCTGTTGAGTTCGAGTGGAAATGTTGTCAGGGCTGTCATAAAGTAAAGAGGAGGCCTTACAATGGACAGCAGTTAATGGACTTATGCAGCTTTGTACTACACTTCATTGACTGGCCGTGCACTAAGCGGCTTAAAAGTTATTGACCCATTTAACTTTTTTGCTGCATACAAATTGGCGCAACGACGGGGGGGTTTTCCTGCAATGCCTCTCAAGACAAAAAAAAAAAAAAACGAAAAAAGCATAACAGATTTTTTGCATATCAAAAAATATCCATTTATTCCGAACTCTCTTGTAGTGGAAAGAGTTTAAAGTGTATTTTATACAGCAATTGATTTCTTACAAATTAATACAAAAGACTAAAGCCGACTAACCTAAACGGGGAGAGCCATATTCGTTTTTCAACTCGTTATTCTTGCAACTATATGATAAATAGAACTTTTACCTATGAGTACTGAGTGTAGCTTTGGATTTTGAGGGAATGATAGAATTAACTCTTTTACGTTTCGCTAGCTTCTGTTTGATAAAGTTGTTAATCATTCATTTTTTTGAATATTAATTTTATCTTTTTTCTGAATTCTGATTAGGATTCATGATTTTCATATTTATATACCCAGTAATAGTCTGCAATATTAAAGCCATTGTATCCTCTATGACCCATTTCCAATACAGACTTATAAGAAAAGTGTTGTTGTTAAAAAAAAAAATGTTGGATTCTTTGTGTGCCTTTTTTAGATTAAAGCTCGATCTTCTATATTTATCCATATTGGTGTAATAAAGATATGTGCGTTGACAGATGATGTTTTACTTTTCTTTGTTGAAATCATCGGTAGCTTTAATTACTTTCAGTTCTGTTTCGGATTACTGATTTTTAATTTTATTGGCGTGGAAAATGTAACAGAAGAATCATATTTTTTCTTGTAATGCAACATTAATAAACTTTCAAAATGAATGAAATGAATTTGCAGATGTATCCCATTATCGTGTTT
Organism: Scaptodrosophila lebanonensis; assembly: GCF_003285725.1. NCBI lineage: Eukaryota > Metazoa > Arthropoda > Insecta > Diptera > Drosophilidae > Scaptodrosophila > Scaptodrosophila lebanonensis. The sequence goes on from NW_022060529.1 coordinate 2,415,487, forward strand.
ATGTTCATGTAATAAATAACTATTTAGTGTAGTTTTTTAAAGTATTTAAGACAAGCAATGAAATGTATTTAATTAATGAGAAAAATGGATTTAACCCAGTGCGTTGTACCGGCTTCCAAACGGCATTCTGGCTCTTCGAAAGCAGCCTATATCAGTAATTTTTGATATCGGCTATCGCCGATTGAACCAGGGCTCCTATCGAGCCGGATCGTTGTATAACAATATATCAGAATGAATTGTATCCGCAATTAGAAGGTTGCAATCACAAATGCGAACACTGATACCAGACCGTTTAAGACTTTTCTAGGTATTAATATTTTTCTACCAGCATACACGTGTACATACGAGTATGTTATTAAAGTTTGTGTTAAACATTGTCCTTGCTTTCGCCTCTGACCGCATTCCAATTTCATTTGCCATTGTTTGTGCCGGTCATTTTCACGATAAATTTATGGCACCAATTGGCTTTCGGAGTCTATTGTAAGCCTGGCGCTCAACGCTATCTGACCAAGTAAATCTTTAATTAAAGTTGTCCCCAGTCAGGCTTTCAAATTAAAACGCTAAACATTCGATTATCGCACGTTCTCTGTACAACACTCACTGACACTCACACTCATTGGCTGTCTCATTCACTCAAGAAACAATTGGCAAAAGTTGCTACTAATGATCAACTCATGTAAACTATTTAGAGGCGAGGCGAGGAAAAGGCAAAAGTAAAATAAATAAAAGCTTCTAATAGACCGGAGAATGAGAGACAGAAAGAAGGGCAACACGAAAGCGCGCCAAAAAGTTGACTACAGATTACTGCTTGTGCTGTTGTCGTTGCCGTTGTTGCTGCTGTTGCCGTTGTTGCTGCTGTTGTTGTTGTTGCTGTTGTTGCTGCTGTTGCTGCTGTTGCTGTGACCGCCCGTGGGTCGCATCGCTTTAATGTTTTGAGCTGGCTCGTAAAATTTTATGCGTTTTTCCGGCATTCAAAATGAAAATTATCCGGCTGCCCGAAAAGCGAGCATTGAACAACAAGAAGGGGAAGAGCGGAGCAAGAAGTTGGTGAATGCAGTCAACTTGAACTTGTATGGAGAGCAGAGATACAAATACAAGTACAGAAACAACAACAACAGCCGCAGCAACAACAAGGAGAGACATAAAGCCAGACATGTTGAGGGTGTAGTTGTTGTTGCCGGTGCTGTTCCTGTTGAGGGTGCCTCATGGGGTTGATTTGGTTGCTGCCTGTCCCTCGTTGTTGGTGTTGTTGTTGTTGTTGTCGTCGTCGCCCCGTTCTCGTGTCTTTGCATTTTTGTTTGGTTTTTATGACTTTGCTGCCGCTCTTGCCATTTCTCATTTTATGTTTATGTTTCGTGTTAATGTTGCATTTCATTTCCATCTACATTTCAACAATTTCAACACATATACATACATACATATACATGTATTTGGCCGATACACCTATACATATATAAGAATACATACATACGTATCGTTTTACCTTTTTTCCTCACGTTGTTTTTGTTATACTCGTGTGGTATGTATGCACGAGTATGTATTGTAAATAAGTCAGCTCAGCTGTTTATTGTATGTATCCTTGGGTTATCCTCGGTACAACAACCCCTTTTTGGTGTCTACAATGTTTGAGCGTACATTTTTGTACGTCCGCCTGTCTGTAAGCCGGCTTGTCGGTTTGTCTGACTGTGCCCTGGTCTGGCTCTGACTCTGACTCTGGCTGACTGGCTGGCGTTTTGTCTGACTCTCTTGGCTCCGACCGTTGTTTGTCTGCTCGAATCTGTATAGTCATCAGTTTGGATGTACTTTATGCCATGGAATGGCATCCCGTATTATGTATAGACCGCTTCGTTTTGTTTAATTTGTTTAATGTTGCAAACAAAATGTCGCTTTGTTGCGCTTAATTGAACATTTACTGCCAGCGGATGTTTGAAAACAAAGAGTCTTTGTTTCACTCCAACGCTGACAGACAACACTATGCATATATATACTATACATAGTATAATAATAATAACTTGTCTATGCGTAAATACTCTTCAAATAGTGGGAATGAGTTAGTTGCGGACTAACCCCGAGTTCGCGCAATACTTAGTTGTTAGGAAGGACTAGGGGTTGTGCCAAATGCAAACTAAAATGTATGTGTACAAGCTTTATGGAAACTATCTTTAAGCATTAGCAACTGTTTAAAATAGATCCAGGCATGTGGTGTATAGTGTAAATATAAGTATAATAACCTTTTAGAATTAGAAATAGAATTTGAATTTGAAGTGGATCAGAACAATGAACAATAGGAAAAGAATCCTACATACTTGTAGAAATCCTTGCACTACAATTAACTAATATTTAACTGAAATTATAATATATATTTTAATGGAAGGACAACCAACATTGACGTGGTTTTTTCGACATGAAAAGTAATAATATTAATTTAATACAATGAATAAAAAAAATAAAATTGTTATTTCTTTAAAAACAACTGGTTTGTGAAAGCTCGAAACCATTTTCATTTTCGAATTTGTTTATAATATAATGCCATAGAATCGTATACAAGTACATATAAAATGTATCGTGTGCAAGAAAACAATTGAAAGAATAATGGAATGCCCGAGAAAGCATTCGTAAATAATCAAAATTTATTGTGCTCCAGCTGATAGGGAATTATGTACTTGCTGCTCCAATTTAGCAGAGTTTGCTTCACAATTCAATCGTTTTTTTTGGCTTAAGAAGAACTAGTGTCAATTTTGGTACAAAATACCTTCACAATAATTGTTTCCCAAAATCTAAAAGAACTTTTTTAATTAATGAAAAAGCACAGAGTTTTTCATGGATACAAGTGCGATCGTAGCGAGCATAGATGCATAAATATGTGTACTATATGTATAGTACACCCAAATCTGCCTAGAATTTAGTCCAATGGCGCCACATTGGAGATCTGCTCATCGAGTGTACATACTTAGTTGGCTTTCAACACTCAAATTAGCTGCAGTCCAAAAAATGCCAACATCAATTAAAATCAGCTTGCAACTACAAATTAATTAGTTAATTAATTAGCTGGAAACACTTGAGTGCAGCCTGTGCTATAAATACTTGTAGATGGCACGACAAAGAGTGGGTCGCTGTAAGCGGGAAGAATGACGAGAGTGAGGAGTGGAAAGTGGAGAGTGGGGAGTAGGGAGTGGAGAGTGGAGAGGAGGAGCACATCAAAGACGCTTGTGTGCCGGTTGCTTTGATCAGTTGCCAGGAGCTAGAGTCTTGCAACACATGCCGCACAGATTGTGGGCATGCTCATGAACTGTGCCTTGCCTTGCCGCTACTTTTTGTTTAAATAGCACTATGTTGTTGTTATTGTTGTTGTTGCTGGTTCAGCAGTGGTGCAAGTGCAGCAAACCCATTGCTGACTGTTTGTTAAATTTATGCATTTTTCTGCTTAAAGGCAATGCAACTAAATGAACATCAATCACGTGAGGCCGACGCCAATGATGGCGAAGTCGACGACGAAGTCCCAAGCAATGGTGAGGAAAGGGACGGAGGAATGGGGAATGCGAACTGTAGAGTAAGTGGCAGTGGCAACTACAACAACAACAACAATTATTGACTGCTGCCAATTGCACTTGCCTCTTGCCCATGGCTGTGCAAGTGTCTATACATATACATATATGCATAGATATATGTGTGTGCATAGCACATCACTTCCTGTTTTGTGTGTTGGTTAAGCCCCATGCCGCATGTACGTACATGTGTGTGCATCAAAACTTTCGGTTTTTATCTTTCATCAGTCTGGTGTTTGTTGTTGTTGTTTCTGTTCTTGCTGCATTTTTATTTTTCCTTTCCATTACGGCTGGTTTGTGGTTTAGATTGAAGCACAGGGCAGTTGGCCATTAAATTAAACATTAATCAAATTAACTTGCTGCACATGTGAGGCAATCGGAAGCCCACTAAATGGGGTATTGCTGGTGGCATGGCTTCGAGTTTTAGTAATGCATTTTATATTTCATCTCCGTTCGATTTGTGCGCCAATATATAAATGCATCCAAGTACATCCAATATACAAGTAGTATGCAATTCAAATGTTCACAGTCAAGTAAACAACTTAGTTCGTTTATTTCTATTTAATTTTAAATAAAAGGCCACAGTTTCTAATTATATAATTAGCTGAGATACGAGTCCCACAATTGAAAGCATCATGAAAAATATTGGTATTGTTGTATTTTGCAATTGAACGTCAATCATAATATAAAGTTATGATTTATGGTGTTTCCCTTATGTAAGTTGCAGGCTAAAGGCCTCTTTATTATCAAAGCCGCCTAGTTGCCTCTCTCATGCAGCGATCTCTCACTATTGTTACGGTAAATACTCTCTCGTATGTAATGTAAGCCTGCGGGCTGCAAAAGAGCTGTATCGGAACAGTGACGAATGAGTCTTAAGAAATAAGACGTTTAACAACACCGGAACCCTCATTCGTATTTTATTCGTATGCCACTATTTTTCTTCCACATTTAGTATGTACCTTTTTAGTTTTGAAGTCAAGATCTAAACTATCTATTGTGAGGATTCTTTTGTTGCTTACAGAAACAAAGTAGTATTTCTCCATGATCATGGGCCTCATATTATTCACTCGATTGTGATTACCATTTGCGAGGTATCTGGCATGACAACAACATTTTGTTTACAAACAAATACATTTGCATACAAGAACTCTGTCTAAGTCATATCGTTTCCATGGCAACTACACTCGTATAGTATACGAGTATATATAGTATGATATGGTTTCGGCATCTTATCTGTGTTGGCCATTCTTCCTTGTGGGAAATTTACGAACAAAAAACAATATACCTTCACACGTTACAAACAGCAGCAGTCATAAACTGCTCATTTTTTTGTTCGCATATTTTTGCCATAAAAATAAACATAAGTGCCATATGATAAGCATTGTCATAATGATATGCATTTCCATACATATATATAAGTAGTATGTATATAGTATGTAGGTAAGGTACTCACATATCACGTTTAGTTGGGCGGGGGGAGAGGCCTGCCTGGCGCCACTGGCCACACTCGTTGCTATGCACACATAGTCCCCGACATCGTCGGCCCGCTGCACCGACTCGATATGCAAATTGGAGCCGTCAGTTTGATAGACGCGTTTGTCATACACAATGGACTGGCCTGGAATTGTGTGTGAGAGGATTAGCATAAGTACTGTGCTATACATTCTGTTTCTTGTCTCTTGGTGCTTACCATTATGCAACCATTCATAGCGAAAATCGTTTTCAGATCCCGTTGCCTTGCAGTTAAATACAACATCATCGTTCTCGACGATGGACTGACTCTCTGGCAATTCAATAAAGCGTGATGAGCTGGCCATAGTGCTGGGAACTGAAATTGAAGGAGAAGGTGAAATCGATGTCAATAAAGCGTAAAGCAAGAAATTTATTTTAATATGCTACTGCTTCCATTTATCGTCACTTATTTTAATTTGTTATTTCCTCCGTGGAGGAGCAGATTGGAAGGCATACAAGTAGATACAGTGACAGGCTTCTGAGTCACCGCAGTTTGCTTGCAAGAGGACTCCTTCCTGCTAGACCTTTGCGAAGACTGAAACGATTAGGTTTTTTCAAAACACTTAGATAAGCATAAGCCACCACTAACTTATTAATCCTAGCGCGGAAGTGCTCGAGGTTGGGCTATTTTATATTTGTAAATATGTATCTGAATGCACGGCTTCAATGCTTTGATTAAACAGAAAAAAATGGAAAATAAGACACTGTGTAGTTGTAACACAGATAGCATATGAGACCTTGTGCTATTGTTCACTTACAAATTCCCTTTAAGAATATAGAAATGTAAAATAAAATATAGAAAATAAGACCTCAATGTAGTTTGAGGTAAGATTGTTATACTTATATACAGATTGTATATGAAAGCTATAATAATAAAAATATATCATTATTCAACGTTTAATTACAAACTCGGCAACTTAAGTAACACAATAGATCTTTTCAACTTTGAGTCAATTTTTTTTCCAATACGAAATTTAAATTAAACCTGCCTGGTTAGCTGTGTGGTCACCCTTTTCTAATAGCTTCAGAAATTCTCTTTCTTTCGTTTAGCTTAACAAATTCACATCAAGTCTATTTTTTAGCGTCCCTTTTCTGAGGTTGATTAATGTGAAGAGCTTATAAGAATGTTATAGCATTTACTTTAGTTACACTTTAGGTTTGGAAAAATTCTTGCAATTGATTTGTTAAAGTTAAAAAAGGTAATGTCGCTTTAAAAATTTACTATTATGCACATCAAGAGCAAAAAATTCGAATTGCATTTAATTGAAGCGTTTTATGCAAATTAAACGCTCTTAATCTACACAAATTACAGTATTTAAGCTAAATTTAATCCACACTGTTAAACGTTGTGCAAAGCAAAAGGGCAAAAAATTAATAGCATACAACCAGGCGGTGGCTACTCGTATGCGGCAGTTGCGTGTCCAGCGGCCCCAACATATAAAAGTTAAACACATGTTTTCGTTCTTTTTTTTGAAACATTTTTATTATTCATATGTTGAGGGGAAAAAACAACACAATGGCTTTTGCGCTTCTGTCGCTGTAATTACGACTATAAAAGCGAAGGCTATAAATAGAGCTGACTGGAATATATATAATTACGTTTATGCATTATCTGCAGTAACGAATGTAATTTATTTAAAATATAATCATATTTAGAAGGGGAGGGTTTGAATAGGCATTTGTAATTATTGAATTAAATGCCATATTTAAAAGGAAGGTTTTACAAATACCAGAGCTAACAAAATCCCCCTCAACACAGAACTTGTCTGATACAAAAGTAAGGACGGGCTAAGTTTCCATCGAAGCTAATTGAAAGAATAATAAAAATAATAAAATAAAAATAAAAAAATATATCAAATAAAATATATGCAAATAGATAAGCTAAATTGAAGCTGATCTCATTTAAATGCATTATAAAAACTACGTTCCAACCATAAATTAATTACTGCTCTCTATTCCTTGTAGTTGAATTGTTCTTTTTTAAATCATTTTATGGATCAAATTAAATTTTTGTTAACAAATAGCGAGCTATTTTATGTTAAATACTTAATTTAACAGAAAGGAAAAATATAATATAGAGATGAGATCGTCAAGAACTTGTTCTTTGAATTGTTATTCATTAAATTTAACTTCAGTAATACTTAAGATTAATGAGTAGAAACTATCATGATGTTAAGTTTTTCTCCATGTTCACAGATTTCGGTGATGACGCCTACAAATATAATAATTTTATGTATGTACTGAAATAGTTTGTACCTGAACCAAAGCAGCTGAGAAGAGCAATTATATTAATCGCCAAATTATTTTATAAAAATCACTCTTAGTAGTATTGTATTGTTTATAAAAAATTTAAATTTAGAAGTTTTATTTTGTGCTAATACTAATCAGGAGCGATCGATACAGAAATAAAGTTTAATACTCAAATTTTATCTGTTTTTGAAGATATCTTAAACAATCTTGTTATTTACTTATTAATATTATTACACTAAGTATAATTTGATACCATTCCGTGGAAAATTCTAAGTCCCTTAATGCTCTTAAGTGATTGTGTTCCTATACTACATATATTTTTGATCAGGCGCCACCTCACTCGCTAGAGGTAAACAGTTTCTCATGCTTTTGAGGGTTTACCGCAAACTAAACTAAAAGCCAACTTTGCCAAGCAATTCAAAAACAATTATTTATGATTATACTTGTACAGAAATCGTGTTCATCTTAGCGAGGCAACAAGCACACATACATACAGTATACAAGTAAGTACTACTATAGATGGAAACGTGAGCATAAGCACAAAAGGGCCATTATATTTGGCCACTAATTGGAGCAATTTAAAACAACACCTTGGCGTGGCGTGGCGTTTCGTGGCGATGCAGAAACGAAGACTCGGAATCAATAAACAGGCAAACCGCAGCAGAAACTACAATGGCCACAACACCAACCAACAACTAACACCAACAAGCCAACAAGCCAACAAGAACAACATCATTAAAGTCATTTTGGATGTCGTAGTGGGGACTGCAAATCATATGCCAGTCACATAGCCAGCAACGTGTTGCGATACAAGAAGTGGAGCTTGAGGTTGAGGCTGACACTGAGGCTGAGACTGAGACTGAGGTGGCGCGGAGGCAAGAACAAAGTCAAAGGCTGCCGGGTAGTCGTTGCTTGCCCCAAACTCTGTCTGATTCTCTGGCTCTGCCTGATTTTTTGCCTGACTGGCTGTAGCATGGCAAATCGATTTAATTTGCTGCAGCCAACAACCAGTCGGGCAGTCGGCCGTCGATTAAAGAAATATGCGATGTGGGGCTCGGTGCGCCTTTGCCTTCATAATGCTGACTTGGGCATAAAGTCAACCAGGAAGATGATGTGCGTGGAACGCAGGAAAGGGGAAAAAGTGTTGATGCGGCAGTCGGCAGTAAATTCGAAGCAGAAAAAGTAAAAAATCAGCGGGCAGTCGTAAGATGTGCCACAATACTCGCATCTTGTATCTTTGCCTTCGAACAGAGCTTCTTCAGCTGCTGCCTATCTGTGTCTGCCTGTGTCTGTGTGTGTGACTGTGAGTGTATATATATATATGTACATATATCTGTATCTGTGCAATAATTAGTTCGTTTGTTTGCGCAACTCTCGAATGTCCGAAATCAACGCGTCAGCAAGTCCGAAGACGAGTCAAACGATCCAACGACTGAGCTCAACTCAACTCAACTCAAGAACTCGACGACCAACTGTGCTGCTGTTCGAGGCTGCCACAAATTGTGCGGCAACATTTGGTGATTAAGCGCAATGAATGCGAATTATTGTTGTAATAATCAGACAGAGGAGCAGGCCGTCTACACACATACACACACACACACACATAAACACACATGTAACTGTGTGGCAAACGCAGCACTTGAACTCACTTATTGGCAGTCCATGCCTTCCTGCTGTTTGTTGTCCCTGTTTTTGTTGCTGTTGCTGTTGTTGTTGTTGTTATTATTGTTGCTGCCCCATGGGTGGTGTTTGATTTGCTTTGACTTTGACTTTGGTTTTGGTTTGGTCTCATCGGGTGAAAACTGAACTGTCACTCAAGAATTTGAGGCATTTCCACTGTTGACTTGGCCAGCACTCCGCACTCGGAAAATGCAAGTCAACATGGGAAAGGCATTCGAGTTGTCGGGCCAAAGGTCTGCAGAGGAAGTCTGCTGTACATGACTAATGGTGAACAGTTGAAGTTTTAGGTTAAATACTGGTTTGAGGCAAGCAAAATCGTGAATAAAATGAGGAACAGAAAAAGGAGTACAGATTATAAGAAATCATTTAGTCCGGAATAGGAGAAAGGATATTTAATATATACTTCAACAATAATTCAATTCTGTATTTCTCAAACTCTTTAAGACTTAATGGAATGCAGGTGCTAACAACGAAAAGTCTCTACAGGTAACATTTTTTACTGGGCTCAGTAGACTGCAAGACTGGCAAGAGAACACAAAGCTTAACACAAAGTTTGGGAAGCTATACTGGCTCCAAACTGCGCCTTTGAACTAACTACTAATCTACAAGGCAGTATTGAAATTAACCTAAGGGGACAGCCAGCCGATCTAATGTATATATTCTACAGCGGTAGCAAAACCAGCATTCACGGCAGTGCTGCCATTTCAGCCTTTTTCCAGATAGATCTGTCCTTTTAGCCTTTTTTATACCTTTTAAAAATTGTATATTAAGTTTGTGCAAAATATGTAACAGACAGAATAAAGCATGCCCGACTCAGATCGGTGCTATCCTCGCACTCATTATAGGCATGATCGAAGTTTCAGGTTTTTATCAAATTTAATATTTGTCCAACCAAGGACAGATCTTAAATAAAGACTAAGGAGGTAAAATAAATATATATTTTTCTCAAACTCTTTAAGGCTTAAGCAATGATGGGACAGGCAATAAATTGCTGTACAATAACAATTTATTAGAGATTATTAATTTAAGTGCAGCATATTCATTTTTCTGGGAAGCAATCTCGGTGTCAGAAGCTATTTATAATTCGTTTCTTACCAATTTATTTTCCTAAGCATCTGAGAGATAGTTTTCTTTATAGAGCTTTTTCTTAGAGTTTTTATCGAATTGCAGACTAAGAAGCAATGATTTTTTTACTACTTCTTCGTTCTGCTTATTTTTTTCAATTTCTTATTGATTTGTTTCAAAGCTGGGTATGAATTAAGCTGCACTTATAACAAGACTGCATTATTATAATAATGATAATGCGTGTATTGCTGAATCGTTCATGTTCGTAATGAGCTGCTTTACCTTCGAGCTTGAAGCTCGCATTGGCCGGGTAGTTGCAATTCCCAGGCACTACGTTGTAGGTAGGACAGCTGCTCGGGGAGTGTGTGTGTGTGTGTGTGTAGCATGTTGCATGCAGCATTTTGCATGCTTGAATAACAAATTATGAGTGCCATACAAAACACACACGCACACACATAAATGTACGTACAAGTATGTATGTATTTACAGACATACTGCTGCCTTATTATTTGCCATACAAATAATGGACGCTCGTTTGCTCGCACAGATTTGAAATATGTGCCCGGCTGCCTTTTGTCTGCGGCTATTTGCCTTTGTGCTACTTAACAGTCAGCAGTTTTTGAGCGTGTCCTTCCACTCACACACACACACACACACACACACTCCCATTCACATACTCGTACATAGTTTTGCATAATTGCGGCCCCTTGTGTATTGTTGATCCTGAACACATTTGATTAGCCGAAATTTTGTTCCGACCGGCGACGCGTCGCTTGTCTCACTTGAAGTAGCGATCCTTTAGCGTTCGTATATCCTTTTGTCGGATTGCCTGTCTGCTTGCCTTATAAGTGTGTTCCTAGGCACATTTATGTGTACTATATGTATGTATGTGTGTGTGTGTTCTTTGTGTTCCTTGTGTGTTGTTTTTGGTTCCGCGTTTGTTTGCCTAACGACTTTATTTTCAACTTGGCCGCTCTTTTGAGCCGGCATGTCCTTAGAACGGCTCATAATTTTTCATAGGCTGCTGCTCGGCTCCCTCTCCTGCTGATTTTTCATTAGTTTTGCCAGCTCTGTGGTCTTTGTTCGCTCGCCCGCCCGCCCGGCATGCTAATTGAGTCATTTTGCGCCCCGTTTGGTTTCAAATTCAATTGCAGACAACTGACGGCTACTGGCCGGCCAGTAATGTTGTTTTTGTTTTTGTTCTGTGGGTGGCCTATGTTCTGCTGCAGAGCTCTGCATAAAATGCAATTTGAACTTCTACGAATTGTGCAAATTCCTTAAGTACTTAGGCATCTAGAGGGAAATAAATGTGCATAAATGGTTGCGTCTTTTCTTGTAGGGCTTTTTAACGTTTGAACTTATACGATGGAGCAATCTTATACTATCCCTAAAACAAAAATAAAAAAACTTATTCCGCTACAAGCGATTGTTGCATTACATTTTCGCTACAAAGGTAAAAGCATGTTTTTTTTTTTGGCATAATTCCCCATATTTGAGATATTTACGCACAGCTCTAAAATTGTATCTAATATGGAAAAATACGAAATTCATTTAGACATTGAATAAAAAATGTTGTTCAAATAAAGGAAACTTAAAAGTCAAGTCTTTTGCGATTTGCTCGATAGCGAAAAATTGTTCCTTATGTATTTATTTATTTAGCTTATTTAATCGACAAACAAATCTTTCGATGTACAACAAAATCTATATAATAGGGAGCGTACACTAAATAAAACTAAAGAAATAAAAAAGCCTATAGATATAACAATAGAAATATCTAAAAACGGATCCGACTCAGTGGGGGATAAGCGTGGAAATTTCGGCTTTAAACTGAGTCTACCACTGTTGGCAAAATATTTAATTGAACATTTTTTTTGTTAAAGGAACAGAAGTCTGAACATCGATCTCTGTTTAAGCCCGAATTAATGAACCAGTCAGCCTAAGGGGCGAGGCACATATCGAGATAATTCCTATTAAGTAGTAAAAGCCAATTAAATTTGTTTCAACTACATTCAAGCTCCCGCACTGCCCTCTTATTATTGGCCTATAAGTATGATACATGCATTCGTTAGGATATCTGTTGACTTTGATTCAATTTCAATTAAATTATGTGAAGATTTGATGATTTTCAACCGAAAATGAAAGCAAACATAGCAACGCTCGAATAAATCAGATGACCACTCTAGTATGGCCGTTGGAAAAAAGGTCGTAAATTAGTGCTTCTCGTTGAGTCAGCATCATCATAAAATTTGTCGGATTACGAGTACATCTATTTTATTTGATTAAATAGCTGGATGGGGATTCGGTTTATCTCTACTTACCCAAGAAAAGGATGGCCAGCATCAGAATTCCAGCTAAGCAATTCATGTTAGTTGTTAAGAGTTATCTTCTATATCCGAGAATATACTTCTACACTGCCACTTGGCTCGAGGGTCTTGCTCTTGCTCTTGCTTTTGCTTTTAGGCCAATTAGCAAGCGTTGATAACACGACGAGACACACGGAAACAGGGAAACACTTTGAAAAAGTTATTATGCGTTGACAAACTTCAAAACGTTGATGATGGTGATGATGATGATGATGGCTATATGTGTGGTGGTACGTACTAGGCACGATAGGTAGTAGTACTATATAGTGTATGTAGTACCTATATGAGTGCAGGCACTCGAAAATGCACTCAACGCATGTGTAAATATTCAATATTTGGTTGCAGATGGCCGGTGAGGTTTGTCAGCCAGGCAGTCAGCCAGCCAGGCAGCGGACGACGACTGACTGTCTTTTTTAACGCTCAGTGGGGGTTGCTGCAGACCCAGTTGACGAGGTGGCGCGTTGACGGGGTGGCGAGGTTTGCGGCGGGGATTTTGTGTTATTTACTATAGACACTCAAATTAAATTGGTATTTACATAGTTGGAACGCATGAAATGCATTTATCACTGAACACCACCGAGCAAAAGATACGCGGCACCGCACTTGCTGTTTGTTGTTGTTGTTGTTGTTGCTTTTGTTGCTCCTATTACTGCCGATGTTCTTGTAGTTGTTGTTGTTGGCTTATGTGTTGTGTTTTTTTATGTTTTTTTTTTTTTTGTTTATCAGCGCCTAGATTGACAAGCGACAAGCAGCAACTTCCAACGTTGTAGTCATCGGTCTTGCCGACGTTCAAATTGTAATGGCAGTCAGTCGGCAAAGGCGGCCGACAAAGGTATCTAGATACATAAAATGCAATGCAGATAATGGCTGGCAGAAGAGTTCAATTACCCGCGCTTAAGACGCCAAAGACACTAAGAGGCACACTCGCACTCGCACTCGCACTCACACTCATGCAAACAAATACACGCGCGCACGAGCAAAACAAATCAACTTAATTTGTATCCCAAAGATACAAAATATTCTATGGCTGGCATCCTTACGAACCGGCTTTGATGCCCAAACACAATTCGCTTTTATTTTAGCTTTCGGGTTTTGTTTTATGTACTCGTACTTCGCTTTGTTTCTGTGGCGTTGCTCAGAGGGGTCGACGCGAATCGTCAGATACAACAAAAACTCAGATACCCCGCCGATACGAATACGACCGCCTGCGTTCAATGTCTGTTTATTACTGACGGCGTCGGGCAGTTGGAGTTGTTTGTGGAACCGGCTTTTCGGCGTTGCACATACACACAGCGAATACAAAATACTGGGTAGTGTCAGCACTGCGCACCCAGTATTTGTGGCCCCGTCTCTCACTCGAACAGTGTTGCTGTGCAGCAGAGGACCGAGCGTCGGGCTCGTTGGCTGGGCGCGTAAATGTGAATTCAAAATGGAATACAAATTGTCAGAGTCAAAAGAAAGTTTCTAACTACTGATATCTTCAATATGTTTAGCCTAGAGTTGCATTAATTTTAATTTCAAAAGATTTCTGTCAAATACGAAAATGTATCTTATTGAAATTGCTTTAATTCGAAAGATATTTAGATATATCCAAGCACATGCTTCAAGAGATCCTTTTTGTGATAGATTACATTGGTGGGATATTTTACAGACTACGTGAAATACATACAAATATATATAAATATATAATAATATTTTCAGTATTCACACAAAATGTGTGAACGAAAACAAACTTGTATTTTCTCAGACATACTAGTATACCAAGTTTTGTGAATCTGGCTTTTATACTTCCTAAAGTTCATACAGACGGGCCGGGTTATATTAGTTACTTTGTCATGCTGATAACAAATATATGTAATTTGTCGACCCAATTAATGCAATAAATAAATAATAAAACATATTTATTTTACTGAATTACAAAATGAAGTAGATTCGTTTTATAATATAGTGGTTTTTCTGCAAGACGTTTAAGTTTCTAAATGATAAAACGAACGAATATAGGTAGATGGACAGTTTTTGCCGAAAGAAAGCCATACAAGAACTTTCTTTCTTTTAATCAGCAGGACTAAGGATAACTACGAGAGGAATGGAATAATTAAATAATTAAAATAGGCTTTCTTAGCCTAAATAAATAATACAAATCGCTCATTGGACTAAACACACATGTGATGAGTTTCTCAACAAACTATATAGTAAGTAAATATTATTGTTGAATATCCTTAGTAATAAATAGGATGGACATAAATCAATGTCGCTTTCAAATCATTCTCCCAATGAAAGCTCAGCTAATCACATAAGAAGGCTCGCAGCATTATGAAGATATCAGACTGTCAATAATCTGCAGAGAAACCGCACGGACACACACTAGAACGACGCCTGGCTCCCACACCCGCGGTTTTAAACCCAAACAATAATAAGTCTTAATGACCAGGCGGGCGGTGCAGGCAGTAATGACGAAGCCCATGGTTATATGTAGATGGAGATGGTGATGACGATGGCCATAGGAATAGGAATGGTGATGGTGGCTTGCTGTTTTTACGAGCGCGCGCACGCTTGGAAAACTGCAAGAAGCTTCCGTCTAAGACACTGACGACTGACTGTGCGTGTGTGTCTGTGCGTGTTTTCATTTTATAGTTTTCCGCTTTTTTTACGATTCTTTGCCACCGCCTCATCGCCTCATCGCCTCACCGCCACCGCCGCTTTCAACCCCCAAATAAAGCCGAGCCATTTGGTCGCTGGGCACCCAAAAACAATTGCAATAGATCCTTTTCATAGAGCCCGCTCGCTGACACCCAAAAGTCATAAAATTCCGTTTGTTTAATTTTGTATATGTGTGTCAGAGGGGTGGTCTTTTTGTTAACAATAGCGCGGTGGCGACGACCCTGAGCGGTTATCAAATGCTCGCCAGAGCCACAAAACTGGGCCCGGCATTCTGTGCCGGCGTTTTTATGCCTATGCCCAACGACAGTTATTGATGTCATAAAGTTGGAGATTTATGCAGCTTGGTCAGAGCTACGACTGTTGGATACACATACATGTACATACTCGTATGTATGTGGTACATGTCCTATTGTTGCTGTTGTTGTTGTTGTTGCTGTTGCTGCTGTTGTGGGTATTTTATGTTGTGGGGTGGTGCAGTGGCTCGATCAGCGCCTTCCGTGTTCCTCTTACGGGCAGGCAAATGTACCGTTAATAATGCACACATAGTTGAGGCTGGCGTTATGGCAATGCTTCAAACAGAAGGGTACATACATACATTATGTGTACATATGTAAATACTATATATACATGCCAATGTATGTACAGCTATATACCTTTATGGAAAGTGAAATTGCAACTTGTAGTTTAAGAAGATCAAAATATTGCAATTACACACTACTTACTTGTATATTAGATGTTTATACTCTGTACATGAAATGTGCAGGATTATATTATGTAGGTTTGCGCGAGCTGAAAAATGTAACAGGCAGAAGGAGGCGTGGCAGAGCCCACAAAGTATATAAGGTCTTGCCCTGTCTGTCTGTCTGTCTGTCTGTATGTTGGTCCGCCTAGATCTCAGAGACTATAAGAGATAGAGACACCAAATTTGTATATATTATGATATTTATGAACGTTTTGACAAACTTGATGCAAAATTATTCGCTTG
This sequence comes from Scaptodrosophila lebanonensis, assembly GCF_003285725.1. Taxonomy (NCBI): domain Eukaryota; kingdom Metazoa; phylum Arthropoda; class Insecta; order Diptera; family Drosophilidae; genus Scaptodrosophila; species Scaptodrosophila lebanonensis. Next base: position 2,431,548 of record NW_022060529.1, read on the forward strand.
TTGGCCTAAAACTTTAGTCACGTTCCTTTTATCTCCCAGCTGTTCAAGGGCTTTCAAATAATCTGCTTAAGGAATTGTGATTATTTTAAGCATAACAAGCAATTTCTATCAAAGGAACTGCTTACCTTAACTCATCGCCTCGTATTATTTTATGTACCTACAAGCCCCAACACAACGCTGTTTTCTGAAGCAAACATCAAACATTTAAAAGCATTTAAATAAATTGTAGTAGCGCGGCCTTTGCGTAGACTAAACAAAATAAACATTAAAACCGCCTGCATTGGGCAAGTCAGCCTCTGTGCATTTACAATAAACAAAAACCGGCGAAAAAAAGTACCAAAAACGGAAGGGCACAGGCCCCAAACAAGAATTTTTAATGCATGTCGCCGCCGCCGCAGATCAAAAGCAAATGTTATAGGAGCAAGGGGAACGGTACTGGAGGGGGGGCAATAGGCAGCAGAGGCACGGACGTTATTTTGCACTTATGCACCTCTCCTTATCTGTGTATTGGTGTTGGCGTCCATATGCTTGGTGCGCATGTGTAGTCGCCTTTGATGTGCTGCGGGCGCATTTGTTTATGCGCGCTATAAAAGCCATAAAATATGCATAAAATGCACAGGCAAATAGGCAGTTGTGATTGAAGTTGAACATCAGGCGGTGGAAAATAAAAATTAAGCTATCAACATGAGCACCAAGTGTAGGGAAAAATGTCGCATCGATGTTCACTTGACTTGGCGACAAGCCAAATAGGGAGTGTCCAAAGTCTCTATTACAAATGATGCTACACAGAAGTTGCAGTCAGAAAAATTCAATGCGAAAGAAGAGATCTCACATAACTTATAGTTAAATATAAAAGTAACAATATTAATATTAAAGATTTTATTGATTTATTTTTTTATTTACATAGGTTGGTATACATACATAGATTATGACACAAACACTAATTACAATTTGCTTAATATACAGGGTGCGCCATCTTTTATGTCGGTATGTAAACATTGCATATCTTTGAAAATAAACAACCGATTTTCAAGTATGAGATATTTTTATTTAATTTGGTTCTGTACAATTTCTTCAGACTTATTTTTCAACACTGGTCTACTCAAGTCAATCGGTTCACTAATGACAAAGTTATTCAATATTTACATACCGACATAAAAGATGGCGCACCCTGTAGTTATTTACAGTTTATTACAGTTTTCTGATTAAGAAAGATGAAAATAGAAGAACTAACAAATACACATCAAAGTATGTTGGGTATGTTGGTGTAACGAATAAAAATGTTTGGCTACTAAAAATGTGTGGCTCCATTTTTAAAATAATGACGCTGTATAAGTACATACATACATGTATATGGATGAAAGAAGTCTAGAAGTTATGTTTAAAAAGATCTCAATATCATAAGAGGAAAATAGACGGGCAGAAAACTAAATATAACTATATTGAATCGTCTTATCTTCTAACCTACTCTATGCCAAGAGGGTATGAAATGGTTCACTTTTTCTAGCAACTAAATTGAAGTAGTGTAGACCCGACAAAACATATATCCTTTGTCTGATCAGTATGATCATCGTTTACCACTATACTCTAGTAAACTTTTTGCCTCTTGTTCATCGAATTCACAAGGAATTTCGCCCTGCACAATCCTTTGCTCGAACTATAATGACTATCATTCTCGCTTTTAAAATGTCTGTTTTTCTCTATTTTTTTTTTTTTAATTTTAAAATTTTTCCTTTTCCTTTAATTTCTTCATTTACATTTATAATTTCTTTTTTGTTAGATCCAATCACTTCTCTGGCTACTTTATGTTGTGAAACGGGGCATAAACATATAATTTTTACTTTAAGTCGCCATTTTATTGCATTTATTTGATTTTGATTGGTTATGATTTGAAAAAATATTTACAAAATATGATCAGTAACGAAATTTAAAAAAAAAAAAACAATAAGTGGAGTTTTTCTTGATTCGTTCCAGCCCTTAGTTCTACCCTAACTGATTGAAAATATAACAAATGGTTAACTAACTATGTATCTATGACTTACAACAAAATTTGTAATTTCAGTGTTTTTTATGTTAAACATTATAGTATATGTATATAAGTACTTAACTGTTCATATTTCGATTGGCTGGGTCCGTAGAAGGTTTCTCTGAAGCGAAAGTTACTCGTCAGCTGCAGTGGTCGTAAAAAGCGCATAAAAACTTCAAGAGTTGAGCTTTAGGGCTCCACCATTTGGCCATAAAATTGTGAGCAGTAAAAAATATGAACAACACATGCATTGGTTTACGACTTTGTGGCCCCACCACACCCACAAGAATAGGAATGAATTTGTATGCGCTATAAAATTTGGCTCTATGAGAGCTATAAAATATTTATTCTACTAAAAAATAACTGTACATAAAAATATATATATACACATAAACACGCATAAAGATGATTATCATACATACTATATAGTACAAATGCCAAAGGATTTACGCTTAACAATAAAACAGAGTAACGTAAGCCAAACAGCCAACAGATGCGGCAAGAGATCATGGAAAGCGGCATTGTGTGGATTGGGTCCGACCATTTAGACAATGTCATCGGCCACCTGAGACTCCTGCTCCAGAATTGTGCTTTCGCGGAATTTGCTTTTGGGAATCTTACTCGAGTTTCCCTCGGTGAGACAGGGCTCGTGTTCGGCATTCTCGTGTCCCGCAGCCACATGTGCGCCATCGTCCAGCTGGACCTTGCCCAGATGGCGTCGATAGCGATACCAGAGCTTGAGGCCCAGCACCAGCACGAAATAGAGAAATGCCAGGCAGATGATGATAATGATGATGCGCGTGATTATTGAGTTTGAGGTAGATTTAGTGGTCAGGACCACGAGTAGCACCTCCTCGCGTTTGAGGCCCGCACTACTGCCAATGGTGCAACCGTAGCGTCCCTCGTCCTCCGGCTGTACGTCGTGTATTTCAAGCGTGCCATTCTCCAATAGTCGAAACCGTGCCGTATCCGTATTATTTTCATTTAAATACACCAGATCCCTGTCCCATTGTATGGTGGGCTTTGGTTCCCCCGTGGCCTGACAATGCATCACGGCCAAACCCTGCTCCAACACTTCAATGGGTCCGGATGGCGGCACGCTAAACTTGGGCGCAATCACCACGTTTATGGAGACAGTGGCACTGATTTCTCCCTGACTGTTGGACGCAATACAGGTATACTGGCCCCGCTGCAAATTGGTCACATTGCGAAAAACTAAAGTGCCATTGTGATCGGAAACATTTTCTGGCAGTGGCAACTGGGTTTCCTGCACAAAGTGAATCAATTAATGGCTTTTCACTTGATCTTTGTTTTATTAACTTACCCTCAACCATTTGACCTGTGGCGTGGGAGTGCCCTGAGCCTTGCAATGCACTTTGCCCACCGTCCCTAGCTCCAAGTTCTTTGACGTGGGCTGCGGCATAAACTTAAGCTGCTCAATAACCTCTACCATTCCGTTATTGGAGCTAACAGTGGGTTGCCCGTCGACCAGCAATTGGCATTGATACTGGCCAGCATCACTGGCCAAGACGCTGGAAAACAGTAGTGCCCCGCTTTCCTTGTTCAGCGTAAGGCGTGAGTCCTCCCGCAGCATCGCTTCCAATTGAGGTTCGCTGGTTGTTCCGCTGAACTGGCCCAACTCAGCTTGGCGCAGCGTTTTTCCATCCTTGCGCCACCTCAATGTGACGCTATTACTTTGTGTATAGGCGAAGGGTACTTCATAAGAGCATGGTAGTTGCAGCGACCCCAGCTCCTTAACTGTAATCCGCGCAGCAGGACCTTGGTTTATGCGCACGTCATCCAATGATGCTGGCATTGCTGTGAGGAATACAACACACAGGGCCTTTAAAACTTGCGAAACTCTCTAGTAAGCTGTACTGACTCAGCTTTCGGCTTGAAGACTATCCCTACATGCCTATGAAAAGGCACAGCTCTATATGGGGACCTCTGCCACTTACCACACACACTGCCGCACCCCCAGATGATCAAGCCGAGGCCATAGCATAAGAATGGCACGTATATCTGCACAATACGAGTACACGAGTTCATCGTTGTTCGAATATGTTTCATACAAGCAGAAGAATTTGGTTATTTTTCGGTTTCCTGCCTCTTGTTCTTCTGAACAAAACCGGTGTGAATTTTTTTTATTTTTCAGAGGAATTCTGTTTCTGCCACAGGCTTCAGTCGTAGCTTCACTTCACACAATGGCTGGCATTTTCACGTTATGGTTATTTTAATGGTACGCACACGCGTCACGCTCAATTATCCTTCCGCATAGCCGTATCGTTCGATGCGCATTTCCGCCGTACCCACAACCGCACGAGTCTGCGTTCAAAATTGAACTGATGCGGTAGCTGGCTAATTTTCGGCAGCCTGCGGCATGCAGCCCATTTGCGCATGCGTCAGAAACCATGCCCAGTATTTACCAGTATTCCCAAATGCTACCCTGCCATGCAACACTGAATGCTTGCTACCTTTTTAATGACTCGGTTGTATATTGGTTGCTTTCTTACACATTTTGATACATTTCAGCTACTTAGAACAAATAATGCCATGGCTATATCTAATGAATACAGTCTAAAATTGAGGTATAGTGGAGACGCGGCTATAAACCGTCTGCCGTTTGGCCACGCGGAAGGGGCAGCGAGTCATCATTTTGTAAACAATTGCACCGCAGAGCACAAACAGGCCCCAAAATACATAAACGAAGAGCAGAACAAAGCGATTGGGAAGCCACAGCACCGTATAGCTGAGATCGTAATTCTCTAAAAAGGCAGAATACGCGTGATTGCTTATATACTTGCAATTGCTTAGACTTACCCAAAACCGCATATCCCATGCCAATTTTCGATTTTCCCATGCGATATGAGCATGTTGGCACCATAATCTCCAAGTAACTGTGGTCCTGCTCTTTGAGACCCTTCAGATCAAAATGTCTCACCGTATTTTCATAAAAATTAATGACTTTTGTGGAGGGGTATATAAATATGCGTGATTCGTGCCAGTGGCCCGTAAAAATTATATGTGGGTCCAAATCACTAATAATGGCACGCAGTAATGGACCACCGCCAATGAGTAGTGGCGCGTGGGATACACCTATACGCAGGCGTTCGGCATTGTGATCGCGATCTGGATTTGTAAAATCCAACAGCATGCGATTGATCTTAAAGAACCGTAAATGATTGTCATAGTCAAAAAGATCTTCACTCATAAACTCGTTTTCAAAACGACGCAGATTTGAGTTGGATATATAGTCGCCGTTTTCTCCTCCGATATCATTATCGCCGGGTACATGCACCCGCTGAAAATATTTGGAAATCATGGCAAGATGTCATTTTTTGAAGCATATGAAGTGATTTGGGTCACAACACTTACATTTGTGAACTTTTTGTTTTGGAAGATGCGTTTAAAACGCTTAACATAAAGTTGGTATTCCTGGGCTGTGGCAATATTGCCTTCATCAAGAAGATCGCCCAGAAACACAATGATATGTGGTTGAGTAAAGGACACGGCATGCTCAAACGATTTCTGCAAAAATTTATCAGAATCGTATCGCGCCAAAGGTCCATGATAAGACCGATCATAGGAGGTACCCAAGATCTGTGGATCTGCAATGAGCAGCAGGCGGGTGCAATTATCTGTGGGGAAAATGTTAGTGTATTTTAATTAATGATAATGGAAAAAGATTTACCCAATTTACACTCTATTTTCTGCCAGTTGGACCTAGCTATATAGTATATGAGCACTTCGTTGAAGAACATGAGCAAAAGCGTTAGTACAATAAAGCCCCGGCAAACTAATCTGCAAATTATGGAAGCAGATTAATGGTTTTAATGGATTTGGCTTTAAAGATTCACTTACCTGTTAACTACGCGCAAAGAAGCCATAATCATGCTGATCGGGTGGTACTCTCTTGTTGATTAGTTGTTAGGTGATGTGTTGCCTTTAAAAATTGCGTGGTTGAGTTTGTTCTTGCCGATGGCATTGTTGTCTCCCCTGTTGTTTCTATTTTTATACTCGACTGCAATATTTACGTAAGACTTGTGTTATATTCATAATTATGCGTGTGCATTGAGCCATTTGTTCCTGTGGCTCCCGCAGAAGGCGCTCGACGGCACTGCAAGCAGCTGGTAACTGGTTGCTGGTGCAGCCCAGAAACGCGACTAGCTGGCACACGCCCTGCTGCAGGGCCTAATTAGATTAAAGAGCATTAACATTTGTAATTAGTAGCAAACACAACATGGAATGAATTCACTTACCGGCTGACATGCCGTTCATCTGACATGCGCGAATTTTTTAATTGTTCGACTGTTGGGGTCAGTTTGAATTCAAAAACTGAGACCGCCGTTGCGGACAGTGCCTTCTCCGCGGAGTGACCGTTACAACTAAGCGTTTACTTTTGCATGCAATGCAATTAAAGCATTAGAGATAACAGCACTACACGTCACAATTAAGTTTTTGGGGTGACCAAGCTTGCTGTAACTAGAGTTCGGTCGGTTCTAATAATCGACTATCGCTTGGTCACCTATCGACAGCAGTGTGCTACATATCTGGCATCACTCGTGCAAAGTAATGCCATTCTGCACGTAAAAGTTTTTTTTTCGTATTCCCAGCAAATGCGCCATAATTAAATGTTGAAAATATTACAACGAGTTACAATGAACGTGTAATTGTTAATTGAGAGTGGTATTGTGCTGTGCATTGTGGTTATTTCGGCATTTATAGAAGCGAGGCTGTGGTCGTAGTCTTGGAATTTGCAACTTTTTGCCGCTGCTGCATCATTTGTGAAAAGTAAGGCCACAGTTTGCAAGTCATAAATAGGAGACACCGCGTTGGTAAATTCTATATAAAGTGTGAACTATATATTCAAGTGCAAGTGTGAGCGAATTGTGTCTCTGTGTTTTGCAAAATGAAAGGAAAAAACATTGCAACTGCACTATTTGTGTGTTGTGCGTGAGTGTGTGTTTGCTGGCAATGCCGCTCGCTGTCGCTGTTGACGTTGCCGCAGACGTTGATTTGGCAATGCTGCTTGGTGGTTTTCGTTGTCGTTGTTGTCCCATTTGATAGATAGTGTGAGACCGATCGCTGTTTATTATTATTAACTTTAAAATCCCGCACAAACCGTTCTCATTGTGAGCCTACATTTGAAGAGCGCACGTTGCCATTTTTGCTACCAATGTTATTGTTTATATCGAATGCTGATTTTCCTGATTTCCTCTGTTTACAGTTGTTTCTTTCGACGGCCCCAAATCAGTGCGCGCTCAGCCCACGCTCGTAGCTGACGGCATGGCGGACATTATTTACCCCAATGGCTGTCGGCCGCTTGTTGAAGATTTGGGCACCGATGAGCTCATACGTCGCCTAAAGGTGCGTTACTTTAAATGCGTACTTTTAATTGCTTATCATTATCAGTAAATTTTTTGGCGCCCACCATTTACAGACTTTGGCGAACGTGTTGCAAACAATGGATCAGGATGACAATCTACATCAGCAGTACATACCATTGGCCCTGCATTTACTTGACGATTTTTTCATACACCATCAGAGTCGAGATGTCCAGTTGCTCATTGCTTGTTGCGTGGCGGATGTGTTACGGGTTTACGCACCCGAGGCACCGTACAAAGAACAGGAACAGATCAAGACTATTTTCAAATTTTTTATCAAGCAGTTGCATGGACTGAAAGATCCCCGAGATCCGTCGTTTAAGCGTTACTTTTACCTGTTGGAAAACTTGGCCTTTGTTAAATCGTTCAATATGTGCTTCGAACTGGAGGATTGTCAGGAGATATTTTACGAACTGTTTAGCACCGTATTTAAGATAATCAAGTGCGTTAGCGACGATATTCTCTATTTTAATGAGAAACTAATTCTTAAATTTTATTCGACAGCGATCAGCACAGCGTCAAAGTGAAAAACTTTTTCCTGGATGTGCTAAGTCCTTTGATTACAGAGGCGGATAATTTATCAGTGGAGCTTTTGGATTTGATTCTTATAAATATTGTGGAACCCAATAAGTCAGCCAACAAACATGCCTATCAGCTGACGGAACAGTTGCTCATTAAAACCGGTGAAGCCTTGGAGTCCCCCATTAAAATAGTAGGTGTAATTGTAATATCAAGTTACGTCATTTAATACTTTATTATTTCAGTTCTTCAATCAAGTTTTAGTACTGGATAAGCCCAACCCTAAGCTGGCAATTTCACAAAAAATCTATGATATCATTTACGAGCTTAACCAGATCAATGGTGAAGTGTTGTGCTCAGTATTGCCGCAGCTGGAGAATAAGCTGCTGTCTACCGATGATGCCGAGCGATTGAGTTAGTGAATGAATTAATATTATAGTTTTATTGTTAAAAGCACTTATTCTATTACAGGAGCCACCACATTGCTAGCGCGCATGTTTTCTGAAAAGGACTCCCAGCTGTCCAAGAAATATCAATGGTTGCTTCGGGTCTTTTTTGGACGGTTCTGTGACATTACCGAATCCGTACGCGTTAAGTGCGTGCAGTCATCCATGCACTTTTTACTCAATCATCCACACCTGCAGGCCGACATCACTGAAAAGTTGCGTCTGCGTAATCACGATTTGGATGAGATGGTGCGACATGAGGTAGTAATGGCCATTGTTGAGACGGCCAAGCGTGATTTTAAAATTGTAGCCGAAGCGCCAGAGCTGCTGGAAATTGTACGAGAGCGCACGCTTGATAAGCGTTACAAGATCCGTCGTGATGCTATGAATGGCTTAGCCTACATTTACAAACGTGCTATTTGTGAACCAAACGATTTGAGCGAGGAGGTGAAACAGCAAGTGGACTGGATAAAGAACAAGATTCTGCATGGCTATTACAAAGTGGGCCTGGAAGATCGCTTGCTAGTGGAACGTTTGCTGATTACCTGCCTTGTACCGTACAAACTTGCTCCAGAGGAGCGCATGATGAAACTGTATCATCTTCTTGGTGATTTGGATGCCAATGCTACCAAGGCATTTGTAGAGCTACAAAAGAATCAAATGAAGACCCGTAATACAGTTAGCGAGTGGGTAAAGCTGCATAACTCCAAGGAATTTACGCCACGCCTGCTGAATCAGCTAAGCGCCAAGCAAGCGACCATAGCTAAGTGAGTGTTGATCTTCTTTAATCTTATGGTTGCGAGAAAGTTCACTTGCAACATATTTATTGTAGTTGATTATTATTATTGATATTGGGTTGATTAGGCCCTATACTATATATTTGTAGATATTACTTACAATTCATAACCTAACCAAGCAAGAAATTATTGCTTATTGGTGTTGAAATTATTAGCTCGGTGCAACCAGATTTCAATAGCTCTCCATATATATTTATTATATTATTTCAGATTACTGCCTGATCCGTTGAAGGCTGCCGAGTATCTAACACAATTCAGCACGAATATGCGCAAGGATGCACAGCTGCTGCGCTGCATTCATATCGTACTAAAGCGCGACGTAAGCTGCAAGGAGTGCACAGACACCATGTCCGTGCTGCTCAAGAAACTGGGCGCACATGTGATGACAAATCTGTACTACAATACGGTGAAAATGCTTATTGAGCGAGTTGCCTCGGTCATGGTAGATAAGGAGTCAATTGGTGTGCTCATAGGGTAAGGTAAATTGGACTTATATTAAACAGTTATGAAGACTTGAAAATTGATTTTAGACTCATTGAGAAATGCATACAGGGAGATGGAAAAATATGCGAGGAAATTGGCATAAAGCGTCATGAGGCGGGTGAGCGCGGCCTGAAGCTATTAAGCGTAAGTATTTCATATTCAAAATCTGAATGATGTATATGATACATATTATGTTCCCTACTTGTAGATGCTATCCTACGTGTTTTCCGCGCATTTCTTTACGGACACAACGCTGCGTCATTTGATTGCATTGTTAAGCTATGAGCATGAATATGTCGCTCCACTTGTGCTAAAAACGCTTACGCATCTGGGTCGCTACCAGCCGCTCATTGACGAGGCCTACCCTACAATTCTCGAAGAATTAGCCCCAATCTGCAAGGACTTTGCTCTGATGGGCACCCCCAAACAGGCAAAGCATGCGGTGCGTTGCATTTTCGTTAACAGTCAATCATCTGCAGCTACAGATGGTGCAGGTGGTGGCGGTTGTGGTAACAGCGGCGGTGCCGCCTCAACCACTACGCAGACCGTGCACCAAATTTTCAATGAAATAATTGAAGCTTTGCGCATTGGTCTTGTACCCAATTGCGAGTATCAGCGCACAATGATTGTCACGCTCGGCCACATTGCCTATAATATGCCACAAGCGTTCCTTATACCTGTTAAAAATATGATCGCTCGTCGCATAGTGAAGGAGTTACTTATCCAGGAGGTGCCGGCGCAGCGGGAATACGATTTGCCCGAGGAAGAGTGGTGTGAGCAAGAGGATCTTCCACCCGATACGCTCTGTAAACTGGACGCTCTGAAGACAATGGCACGCTGGCTGCTTGGTTTGCGTACTGATGTACACGCGGCCCAAAAAACATTCCGCATGTTGGCAGCATTCGTGAATCAACGCGGCGATTTGCTAGCCCAAAACCGTCTGGTTCCCGCCGAGAAGTCTTGGCTGCGTCTGGGTGCTGCTTGTGCTATGCTCAAGGTATGCGAGCAAAAGGGCGTTGGTGATCAGTTCAGCGCTGAGCAATATTTGCAGTTGTCCCAGTTAATGGTAAGTGTGTCGAGATCTAACTGATTATTAACGTTGTCGCATAATATGAATTATTAATTGAGTTAAACCTTTTTGATATTTAGTTCCATGTATTTTGGTTAAAATAATAATTCGTTTTGAATATCCAATAGACTCTCTGATATAGATACGTACAGTTACAAAAATAAAAATATTTATTTCAGGTTGACCCCGTGCTGGAAGTACGCGATGTTTTTGCCCGCAAGCTGCACAAAGGTCTAGGCAAAGGATTACCACGTAACTGCCTGCCTTTGGACTTTATGGGATACTATGCGCTTGCGGGTCTTGAAACTGATAGAAAGTAAGTAATGGAAATTGGATATTTTTTACTTATGTAAAATATTGCATTTGCTTTTCAGATTGCATGATCAGGTGCGTCATTATGTCGAGACGGATGTGAATAGACGACGCGAATATCTCAAAACTGTCGCAATGACATGTAAGTTCATTTTAGATGTTAATCATAAAAATAATAATTTGTATGTAATTTTTTCAAACAGCGCCCGACAGCTCCACAGAGTCTCAATCTCTGCACATATTACCTGACTATATGCTGGCTTTCGCCATACCGGTGCTGGTTAACGAGCCAAGCTTTACTAATCACCAGGACTATGCTCAGCTACGGAAAATGGAGAAATGTTTGCGCTTCATTCTTGAATTGCTAATGGCCAAACGAGAGTCTTTTGTATACGGATTTTACAAACAACTGCTGGAACTCATAAAACAAAGGGAGTATAGCCCTGGCGCCGACAAGGATCGCATGCAGAATAACTACGTATGTAACTATTTCACATATTAAGGACTCAAACGCTTATTTGAAACATTTTTTAACTTTATAGAAAATGTGGGCACTCTCTGACCTCGCGATGCACATAATTGATGCCAAAATCGGCCAGTGTGAAAGCGCAAAGGGCACATTTTCGATGCCATTGCAGCTGCCTGATATGTACTTTAAACAGCCCGCCGATCCAAATTTCCAGAATACTGAAATTTACATACCCCTGGATATATACACGCTGGGCGAAGGTATTCCGAGAACAAGTAAAGCCCCGACGAACGCGACATTGGGGCGCAACGTGGAGAAACGGAATTCTGATGTTTTGATGCTGGAAGATGACAATTCCCAGGTACGTTTAACAGTGTAAGAAACAATTTTTGGAAAGCAGTGATTATCTGTTTATCAGCAGCCTTATTATGTATTAATTTGAAATCGTTACTTTGGATAAATAGCATTTATAACGATAAGTTTTGGGAGCCAGATTTTTTCATATAACCTTTACCTAAAAAGATAAATCATATCTATACAGTAATATCGTTATTTACGGCAAACATTAGCTTTGAAGCTATTGACTATTATAGTAAACCTTATACTCAGCAAATTCATAAAATTTAATTTTTAAACGTGTATAAATTAGTTTGATTTTATTTTTTCACAGGAGAACAATCTGTTCGACAACATACGCGTTGCCGACACAACCGAGCCTATGGCAAAGCGTACGCGCGGCGCTGCAGCTGCTGCCAAATCGTAGAGAAAAGCGTGGGTATTGCTTTTCAATAAAAGATAAATTGTTAGTTTAGTTATAGGCTAGGTACCTAAGTTAATTATTTATTTAAGGCGAAAGATTAATCTAGTTGTTAAACCGCCACTACCTACAATACACTACATACAATCTACCCAACAGTTAATCGGTGATGTCAGAAATATTTCAAGTTTGTACATTTAGGAAACAATGGGAATGACCCTCAACTAACAGACCAATACACGACTCAAAGCGCAGCAGATCATAGGTTTCGCATAAGTTAATCTTTCCTAGTTATTATTTTGATAATGCATATTTTATACTTTGGTTTTATTCGTTTCGTAAAAAGTTGTGTTTTCTTGTTTTATTGAGAAATTTTAAGGACATTTTTAACAATTTACGGGTTTAGGGAAGCGAAAAAGCGAAACATCCATACATTCAGAGTATCGAATAATGCAAAAACATAATCTAAATTAGTTTATAAACAATTTTAACATATATTTTAGTGTGTAATGCTTAATGGCATAAATTTGTTAAATTGTAGTGTAATGAGATACGTTCAAAGAGCCTTATTAAGAAATTAAAATCAACATTTTCTATTTGCAGTAACAATTTAGTTAATATTAAAGCATACATATATACATAAATCATATAAATATACAGACAAACAGAGTATGCATTACAAATGTATTAATTTCGATTAAACGTGGTAAGCTAACATTGTACATTTAAATATTATTACTGTTTTCAAATACAATTATTTATAATAAGTAAAAACCAAATTCTTTACGATGCATTTCATTTAAAATGTCATACACAAGCGCCCAAACTTCAGATTTGTGCACTGTGCAACACAGAGTTTGGTGTTGCCACTGCTGCATGCGCACGCAGCTTGGCAACGCTCCGTCCATTCGTATTGGAAATGGGGGTGGGTCGCGTCGCACTTATATTTCTCTTGTTTTGTGTTTTGCCGTGTGAATTAAAGATAATTATAAAATAAAGTTACATTAAATCGTTCATTCTAACTGAAAGACGCTACAAACAATAATAATAATCCATCCAAAAAGCAAAAATAATAATATGACGCAGCCGTTTGCACCAGACTTTGTCTGCGAAGACGCCGCTGGCATTATCAGTCGCACAACAAACGCTGACCAGAAAGGAACATCAGGGCGGCTATACACATCAACTCCGTACAAAAACAACGCATTCGGTTTTTGTAATTTAGCCAAACAAGCGGCCACTGGCACTTCAAAGCACTACAATATTTGTGTGGGTGGTAGAGCTGCTGGCAGCGGGCACAGTGTCGCGACCTTCGATCCGCGTTTAAAAACATTGCTTTTATTGTTTGCCATATTGATTATCGGCTTCAAGAGCGTAATACTAGCAAGTGAGTAGATTTCGGGCATTTTCCCATCGCATCGCATTCAAGGTTGCACTTGTACATTCAATTGATGTGTTGTGGTGTGTGGTATGAACTTCCTGTGTTATAAATAGCATTGCAAACAAATAACTACAGTTTGTTTGTTTGTTTGTGTATTAGGCAACTTTAATTCTGATGATCTCATATTGCTATTCGCTTTTCATACAATTCACCTTCGTGCCATTCCAGCACCCATTCGACCCCCCTTGCAATACGCTAAGCGTCTAAATAAAGACATTTAAATAGCTTGTTGCGCATTTTGTTTTAGCAACATCTTCTCATTTGCATACCAATCTGTCAGAGAACCATTAGTTGTGTCAATTGTTTACCCATAGGCTTGTTTACCTACGCACATGCATACATACATAAATATGTACATCGGTGTTGAACTCTACCTTTTATTCTTTCTACATTTTCTGAGTTCAACCTAACGGTATTTTAACTACGACGTCACGCGAGGGTCGGGAACTGCGTATGGGACGTTGTTCGTGTGGGCGGACGACCGACCAGTTAAGTTACATTTTTAGTTTTCTGCAACATTTGCGCTAACAATTGTGTCAGGTTTTCATTTTTAAGTACATACATATGCATGTATGTATGCATAAATAACTGTATTTGGTGAGTCAGTCGCACCTTCCATATATGTATGTACATACATATGTACATACGTATGTATGTTGATATGTGGTTGTAATTTATTATTGCTCCATTATCGTTTGCTTTTGTTTATCGTGTGCCGTTGATAGAAAACCATCAAATACATATTTATTTGGCATTGTCTTTAGGTACCAAATGTATTGCAGTCACACTACCCTACACAATTCGAGTTGAAAGAACTTAGTTTTTATGCCCTTATTAGTTTTTATGCCCTACTCTTTGGAGTATATTGCGTTTGATCTGATATTTCGAACGCATAGAAAGTGGCGCATACCAAATACCATTCAAATCAGTCAATTTAAAAGAAAAGTTATTAGCGAATTTAAATGATATTTTGATTTGATTATTGATATAAAAAAGTTGAGCTGGGCATGTCCGATTTATAAGGATGTTCGACTATGTTAATTAATTGCTTAACATTCACAGTGCCTTATATAAATGCGAGCAGTGTACACCAGCTCACAAGCTACGTGCAATCGCAGCTGAGCGCCGCTCTAGAATGGTCACAGGACAATCAAATCCCCTCCAAGATAAGCCCTGTAGTTTGTGGACTGATTGTGGCTATTGTCTCCTACGCTTTGGTCTATCTAGACAGTGCAGTACCGGGGGTTAGTCCACCCACACCTTTCTCGCCACGTTCCAAGCAGCGGTAAGTATTAAATATTTATTTCAAATTATGCAGATTGATTAAAATTATCCAATTATTGATTTCTTTAAATTTTTTTCAGCTTTCGACAACAGCGCAACTCATCTTTGCATTTGAACTATATTTGTGCCTTGGGTGCCGGTCTTGTCGTTGGTTTCTTGATGTATGTGGATTTGTAATTTATTTCCCCAGCGGGCTTTTACAACCAGTTAGTCAATTCTTGTATCAGTATTAGAGTTTAAGTCGGTAAACGCACAATGCATCTGAATTTCTCTATATGTACATCATTCGTTTTACTTTACATTATGTTTATGTAATTGGTTTTTTTTGCGAAGTCCTTGTAACTGTGCAATGCTCCTTAAGTTAAACTAAATACAGTGTTTCATGAATTTAAAAGAAGCAGTAGAAGCTATTTAAAACGTAACTGTGGCAACTAAAGCGAACTAATTAATATTAAGTACATAAATTATTCCTACTAATCCATAGCATCATTGATTCCACTCTTCATAAATTAATATTACTAATATTTTATGTAAGATGAAAGTACAAATTATGTAAAATTTAATATCTGCAGAAACAAAACTGTAACTATGTGGAACATACTAAAATTAATTTTGTATATTACTTGTATTCTGCATCAAAATATATGAAGTCAAACTCTCCAAACGCAAAAAGTTTTGTTGCCAAACATTATTGCTTACCTGTTCGACCTGGAAGGTGTGCATACGATTCTGGCCAATGAAACGACCAACTATGCGTACAAAACATCCTGTAATCAAAACATAACATATTAAAACAATTTTGTGGGATCTAATTGTTAGTTCTACACTTTCCATTTGTAAGCGTTTTCACTTGATCCTCAATGTCGAAATCATAGAAAACACTTTGTAAAATGGGTCCTTGGCCATCATTGCGCAAAAGAAGTATCCGCTCTGTCCATTTGCCCTCAACAATGCGTACAATTTTGCCTACAATTAAATAAATATATTAATTAGCGCATTCATGGCCACTTGATTTAGGAGGTTAGGAAATGTATGTGTATGTACCGCCAGAAAATAAAATAAATGATCGGTGTAGCTGGCATTATTATTTATCCAAAATAAATAAATCATAGGTTAATTTTTTTTAAGGTAAACGTTTAGTTTAACCAGTTAATGTGTATAACCTAATGTGTATAACCTATTATATCTTAAGACGTACCATAAACGTTCCAAATGGCATTTAAATCTGGCTGCATTTTGTGCATTTTAAGGCAAAAGTCCACTCGTCCAATCAAACTAATTAAATTGCGACCCCGTTTTTTAAGTAACGGTACTTCGGAGACTGAAACATTTTCTTTTGTTGCAACGCAAAGAGTTTGACTCAATTTTCTGGATGATTGTTTTTTCGGAGGGGGCATATATTCCTCTTCATCCACAAATCCTGTGTACGTAAGCTTTTTCTCAGCGTTATTTAAGCAGAGCTTCGTCTGTCTTAACTGGCTGCCGGTTTTGCGGAGCAGTCCGGAGGCTGTGTTAAAGCTGCAGTTTCCAATCTGGGATTGAAACTTATAGCGAGTATTTGCAAGGGAGTTACTGGGCTTGGCTGTAGTTTAAACGATTTATATATATTGAAATAAAAAATATGTATATTTCTTAATAATATTTTACCTTTGGCAAACATTTTCACAGAATAGTAACGGAAGTAAAAAGTGCAACCAATCATTGAAATGTGCCATTCACGTTTGGCAGTCTTACAGTAGTGCTACCTATCATCAATTCAACTTTTTCGATAGGTCGATTTTTTTTTGATAATACCAAGTCGGCTACACTCGCCGTCCACGCGAGCCTATTTTCGTTTTTATACAAATTTTGTAAATAATAAAACTTGTTTCTATATTTCTTATAATTAATTAACTCACGTTGCTAAAATGAGTACGATTTTGGAAAAAATTGCGGCTATTGAGTCTGAGGTAAGCGGCGCAGTGCAATGGAGTCTCTTAACGAAAACTAACCTGTCTTCGATTCTCCAATTGGCCCTCTTTTCGTCGCCCCGAATGAACATCACAGATGGCACGCACGCAAAAGAACAAGGCTACATCGGCACATTTGGGTCTGTTGAAAGCTAAGCTCGCTAAATTACGACGCGAGCTAATTTCCCCCAAGGGTGGTGGTGGCGGTACCGGTGAAGGTAAGATATATAAAATTTTGTATATGCTTAAATATTGAAACCTGATTATCTGTCCTATTATATAGCCGGCTTCGAAGTTGCCAAAACCGGAGATGCACGAGTCGGGTTTGTTGGTTTTCCGTCTGTAGGAAAATCAACGCTACTTTCGAATTTAGCCGGCGTGTACTCGGAGGTGAGTAGGATTTATAAAATAAGTCTGAATATAAAATATTTTCGTTAACGTATACAGGTGGCTGCATACGAGTTCACCACACTTACCACCGTGCCAGGCTGCATTCTTTACAAAGGCGCCAAGATACAGCTTCTGGACTTACCCGGTATTATTGAAGGCGCCAAAGATGGCAAGGGTCGAGGTCGGCAAGTTATAGCAGTCGCGCGAACCTGCAATTTAATCTTCATGGTGCTGGATTGCCTAAAGCCTTTGGGCCATAAAAAGCTGCTGGAGCACGAATTGGAGGGCTTCGGTATACGGTTGAACAAGAAGCCGCCCAATATATATTATAAACGCAAGGATAAAGGTGGAATCAATCTCAATTGCATGGTGCCGCAATCGGAGCTGGATACGGACTTGGTCAAAACAATTCTATCGGAGTATAAGATACACAATGCAGATATTACGTTGCGTTACGATGCGACTAGCGATGACCTGATCGATGTTATTGAGGGCAATCGTATATACATACCTTGCATTTATCTGCTGAATAAAATTGATCAGATTTCCATTGAGGAATTAGATGTCATCTACAAGATACCGCATTGCGTGCCCATATCAGCTCATCATCATTGGAACTTTGACGACCTGCTGGAAATGATGTGGGAGTACCTAAGGCTCATACGCATCTATACTAAACCAAAGGGTCAGTTGCCTGATTACAGCTCGCCGGTGGTGTTGCACAATGAGCGCACAAGCATTGAAGACTTTTGTAATAAGCTGCATCGCTCCATAGCTAAAGAGTTTAAATAGTAAGTCATAAGAATAATCTCTGAACTGTTTTTTAACTTTTGTGCAATTTACAGCGCGCTAGTCTGGGGTTCCTCGGTCAAGCATCAACCGCAGAAAGTGGGCATCGAACATGTACTGAACGATGAGGATGTTGTTCAGATTGTCAAAAAAGTTTAGGATAATAATTTATGCATTTTGATTGTGGTTTTTTTCTATGCAAGTTTTAAATAAAAAAAAGTTCCGCCACTATTTAAATGATTTACTCAGTTTGGTCGTTGCCACCTGTTGCAGAGAAAGACCAATCGTAAAAATTGTTTTACAACACTGCAGACAGCTGTTGAGCGGCGTGGAATAACGCTGTTGTTAGTTCCCGGAGTGGTCGTCGTTTAAAGGATAATATAAATGGTGGAGCACGGTAAAAGTGGCTCAAATGTTGAAGCCACTGTGTGGGACCACAGTGACTCCAAAGAATGGGCCTTACCAATCAAGCCCTTGGAAGAGAAGTGGAAGCTTGTGCCGGCCTTTCTGCAGGTCAAGGGTTTGGTAAAACAGCACATTGATTCTTTTAATCATTTCATAAATGTGGACATCAAGAAGATAGTGCGTGCGAATGCGCTGGTCACCAGTGACGCGGATCCGCTCTTCTATGTTAAGTACTTGGATGTGCGTGTGGGCAAGCCCGACATTGACGATGGCTTCAATATAACCAAGGCGACCACGCCGCACGAATGCCGTCTGAGAGACACCACATATTCGGCCCCCATTACCGTAGACATTGAGTACACGCGTGGCACTCAGCGCATTAAGCGAAACAATCTGGTCATTGGACGCATGCCGTTGATGCTTCGTTGTTCCAATTGCGTGCTTACGGGAAAGTCCGAGTTTGAGCTATCAAAGTTAAACGAGTGCCCACTAGATCCGGGCGGATATTTCGTGGTGCGTGGCCAAGAGAAAGTCATACTTATACAGGAGCAGCTATCGTGGAATAAAATGCTCACCGAGGACTTCAATGGCGTTGTGCAGTGTCAGGTCACATCGTCCACACATGAAAAGAAATCACGCACGTTGGTATTGAGCAAACAGGGGCGCTACTATCTGAAACACAACTCCATGGTGGATGACATACCAATTGTGGTTATATTCAAGGCATTGGGAATTGTGTCTGATCAAGAGATTATGGCACACATTGGCCTAGATGCACGTGCTCAGAATGGTTTCGGTGCATCACTTATGGAGGCATTCAATCTAAAAATATTTACGCAGCAACGAGCGTTGGAGTATATGGGTAAGTTAATAATGTAATTTTACACATTTTTCGATTATTTTTGTTTTTGTTTGGTAGGTTCCAAGCTGGTGGTTAAGCGTTTTCAGAGTGCCAATACCAAAACACCAGCCGAGGAGGCTCGAGAACTATTGCTCACCACCATTTTGGCTCACGTGCCGGTGGACAATTTTAGTTTTCAAATGAAAGCCATCTATGTGTCGCTTATGGTTCGCCGTGTCATGGCTGCCGAGGTGGACAAGACGCTCTTCGACGACCGTGACTATTATGGCAACAAACGTTTGGAGCTGGCCGGCTCGCTCATCTCACTCATGTTCGAGGATTTGTTTAAGCGTATGAACTGGGAGCTTAAGATGATAGCCGACAAAAATATACCGAAGGTGAAGGCAGCCCAATTCGATGTTGTGAAACATATGAGGGCAGCACAGATTACAGCTGGCCTGGAGTCGGCGATTAGTTCAGGCAATTGGACCATTAAACGATTCAAAATGGAACGTGCTGGTGTGACACAAGTGCTATCCCGTCTAAGTTATATTTCGGCGCTAGGCATGATGACACGTGTGAATTCACAGTTTGAAAAGACGCGTAAGGTTTCGGGCCCACGCTCCTTACAACCCAGTCAATGGGGCATGTTGTGCCCGTCAGACACGCCCGAAGGTGAAGCCTGCGGTCTGGTTAAGAATCTGGCGTTAATGACGCACATAACCACAGAGGTAGACGAGAGGCCGGTGATGATATTAGCTTTCAACGCTGGTGTTGAGGATATACGTGAGGTCAGCGGTAATCCCATAAACAATCCGCATGTCTTTCTCGTCTTCATCAACGGCAATGTCTTGGGTCTGACAATAAATCATAGACAGTTGGTTCAGAATTTGCGTTACATGCGACGTAAAGGACGCATGGGTAGTTTTGTATCCATACACACGTCGTATACACAACGTTGCATCTTTATACATACAGACGGAGGAAGGCTCTGTCGTCCCTATATAATTGTGAGCAGTGGCCGGCCGTTGGTGCAACAGCATCATTTGGATGAACTACAGCGAGGCATACGGAAATTCGACGATTTTCTGCATGATGGACTCATCGAGTATCTGGATGTGAATGAGGAGAATGATTCGTTTATAGCTTGGAATGAGGCGCACATTGAACCCCATACCACACATCTGGAAATTGAACCATTCACTCTCTTGGGCGTTTGTGCTGGACTGGTGCCCTATCCACATCACAATCAAAGTCCTCGCAACACCTACCAATGTGCTATGGGAAAACAGGCCATGGGGATGATTGGTTATAATCAAAAGAACCGCATTGACTCTCTGATGTACAATCTCGTCTATCCTCAGGCGCCGATGGTGAAGTCGCGCACCATCGAGTTGACTAATTTTGACAAGGTACCGGCGGGGCAGAATGCCACGGTGGCTGTGATGAGCTATTCTGGGTATGATATTGAGGATGCATTGATTCTAAACAAGGCGTCCATTGATCGCGGTTACGGACGCTGTCTGGTCTACAAGAATTCAAAGTGCACGGTTAAGCGATATGCGAATCAAACCTTTGACCGCATCATGGGACCCGTAAAAGACGCCCTCACCAATAAAGTAATTTTTAAGCACGATGTGCTAGACACGGATGGCATTGTGGCACCTGGTGAGCAGGTGCTCAACAAACAGATTATGATAAACAAGGAAATGCCAGCAGTTACCTCAATAAATCCGCTGGAGGGTCAAAATGCACAGGTACCATATACGGCGGTTCCAATAAGCTACAAGGGCTCTGAGCCGAGTTATATCGAACGTGTTATGGTGACAGCGAATGCTGAAGAGGATTTCCTCATAAAGATTCTGCTGCGTCAGACACGTTGCCCGGAAATTGGTGATAAATTTAGTTCTCGGCATGGCCAGAAAGGTGTTACGGGTCTCATAGTGGAGCAGGAAGATTTGCCTTTTAACGATTTTGGCATATGTCCGGATATGATTATGAACCCTCATGGTTTTCCCTCTCGAATGACAGTGGGAAAAACACTGGAGCTGTTGGGTGGCAAGGCAGGAGTGCTGGAAGGGAAGTTTCATTACGGTACCGCCTTCGGTGGTTCCAAGGTACAGGATGTACAAGACGAGCTCGTCCGCCATGGTTTCAATTACATGGGCAAGGACATTTTCTACTCCGGTATAACAGGCGAGCCGCTAGAAGCGTACATTTATTCTGGTCCCGTCTACTATCAGAAACTAAAGCACATGGTGCAGGACAAGATGCACGCTCGTGCTCGCGGTCCCAAGGCTGTACTGACTCGCCAGCCTACTCAGGGTCGAAGTCGCGAGGGCGGTTTGCGCTTAGGTGAGATGGAACGGGATTGTCTGATATCCTACGGCGCCAGTATGCTAATTATGGAGCGTCTTATGATCTCCTCGGATGCCTTTGAGGTCGATGTATGCCGTACTTGTGGGCGTCTTGCCTATTGCTCGTGGTGCCACTTCTGTCAGTCCTCGGCACATGTCTCTAAGATTTCTATGCCCTACGCTTGCAAGCTGCTTTTCCAAGAGCTGACCAGCATGAATGTGGTGCCCAAACTTATGTTGGAGAATTATTAATAAGTGCGACAAGAAGAATAAAGTGACTATTCATGTTCTGCTTTTTATACCCTATGCAAGTATATGGGCTCTCAACATTATTTGTATTTTTTTCTTGTGTTCGCAAATACAGACAGATACGTTGGAACTCAATGCAACGTTGAGGGACTACGTGTATAGTGAGCATTCAAATATAATAAACTATGAATACCAGATCGATATTTAATTATTTTTATTAGTTATCGTCATGATATAACTTTATCAATGCTCCCTGCCTTTCTAGAAATTGTATTCTTATGAACTATAAATACAGCCTCTATAAGAACTTAGAGGATATGATTTCTTAAAAATTTGGAATATTATAAAAAACAATATATTTTCGATTATCATATTGCTTACCAAATGGTTGGATTATGTGCCAAAGTTAGATCTTTTAAACCGGAAATTTTTCTTTTATAATTGTTACAGTTATTGCTGATAGTTAATATTTAAATTTTACTTAAATGGTAGCTAAGTCGGAGTATTTAAATATGCCCTTTAGGAACTATAGTAATTTGTGAGTTAGCATATTCTTATGAACAGAAAGTAAAGTCGCAACTCGAAACAATTTAATTATATTTTAATCTACTTTCCAACTGTGTTTAATATATTTTTTTAGTTAGTCTTCTCGTCCGCTACAACGGAAGCGCACTGTAAATATATGTGCGCCGTCACATCCCCTTTTCATGCTACAAATAGTTTATCGCCTCAAAGTCCTGCTTGATAACAGCGTCTGGCCCAAACTTGCTGTCTAAACAAGGAGCAGCCACGCCCACCAACACAGCAGTTCTGTCGGCCACCCACTTCACACCCACAGAAATGTGCGTAGAATTTAACATATTCATGAAGTTACAAACGCAGATTTGAAAGGAAAAGGACACGACTGTTATTTCTCTCACGATAAAGTAAGCTTACAGAGGGCTATAAGTGTGGACAAGCAACGACTGTTAAAACAGCTTAGTACAATTATAATTGCGCAAATTCCATAAAATGTTTGCCATTAGATATTATTTCATTGTTGTCAGCTTTTGGTGTAAGCTCAAATTTATGCAGACGCGACCCATTTCCATTACAAACGGTATATCCTAGCACTATTTAGGTTGCTTGCAAGATAGATATTACTGCTGTTTCTTGCGTGATGCTTGGCCTAAACAAATCATTTTCGTTGTGAGCTTTTGAGCTTGTTTTTCATTTAACTTATATTATAAAATGGATATCTTTTTTATTATAAAGAAAAGATGGGTAGTAGGAATCAGGTTAATGATAGTAAAATATATTTGATAACTCACAAAAGGCAAACAAGAAGTGTTGCTTGCTTTTAGGCGGACTGTACCAATTTGCTGTGGAAGTATGTTTGTATGTACTATCCATATGTATAAATGTATTGTAAGTGTCTGCTTGACTTTGAGGCTATTCATAAACTGGCCAAGCTCGTTTACTAGGTCAATGTACTGGCAAGCACGTGACTGGCAATTGCAAGCACCTACACAGCAACACACACACTTACCCACACTTACATATGTACATTTGCACGTCCTTGTGCGTCATTTCAAGTGACTTGGAGGTTTGAAATAGTCAGCGTTAGCACATTGCAGTCTCACGCCCACTTTTCTGCCAAGCATTGTTGACACACCTATAGACGCTACTTTGACCTCTTCCACATCGCCTCACCGATCCACCATGGTACATATGTATGTATGTACGTATGCCAAGTTGGTTGTTCACTTGCTCTCCTCTTGCCCACCCACTCACTGACTGCAGTACATTGACAGCAAGCAGGCAGCCTGCCAAGCGCACAATTGCGACAATTTAAAGCTGCCCGTCAGGAGCTCGACATTCCATTCCCTCTTCTCCTTTAACCCCACCGGGTGGCTTCCGGCTTGGTATTCATGCCTTTTGGCTATTTGTCAAAAAGTTTGCTTTTCATTTTATTTTTTCTTTGACTTGTGCATATTTGTATATAGATTTAAATGGGTGTTGGCCAGTTGAGTGAAGTTAAGCGTTGTTCAAGTGTTGTCTGCTTGTTGAAAAGGTTCTGTCAACTTGAAGTCTCTCTAAATAAAAGCCAGTGAGGATTTGCACCTCGATTTGGTATACATTAACAAATATAAATAGTATTGCCTTAATAATGTATTGTAAATATTCGTATGTGGACATTTCTTCAAGTTTGATTACTTGTAGCACCTTAATTTGCACCCTTAATTTGCATCTAGTAGCTGCGTCCATTTTCTAGCACACTTCTTGAGGCGTTCAGTTAACAGTGCAGCATATGCAACGATAGTGCTTTTAACAACAGTTCTTCACTTTACATAGCTCCTCTCTTCTGTAAGCTTTGCTTTTTGTCAAGGCACAAAGAAGCTAGAAGGTATAGCATTGTGTCGGACCGTTATTCGGTGTTGTTTTCGTATGACGTCATAATATGCTGCATGGTGTATCTGTCGTTCACTCAAAAGTACATACATATGTCGCTTACGCAAAGCGTACTCGTATTCCCACGTTTCTGCGCAGTGAGAGTTAAAAAAGTTTCAGAACTTCATGCCATACTTTCTCTCTTCTTACCATGACTCGTTCGTCGGTTCAGACTATAAAAGGCAGCCATTGGCTTGTCCACAATTCAGTTTAACCGGTGCTCACGTTTTTGCAACTCTGTACAAAAGCTAGCTGGAAATCTTTGCTTCACTCTTTGGACAAATGTGAAGCTGATAAAAAATATTTCAAGTGCAACTTGTGAAAAGGAATAAGAAAATAGAGTTGTTTTGTGTGTGAAACCGTGAGCGTGGCAAAACGAAAAGCATAGCAAATGTTGTGCAGGGTTTCAAATATATAGCAACATTGTTATATTCCAAATATTAAATTTATTTATATTTAAAAAATTGTGCATTCGTGTGAAATTGAAGTTAAAATGCCAAATGCTATGGAAACTGAGAGCAGGACGAGTGAGTCCAAGAAACCATTCAAAGTAAGTAAATGAGCAATGGATTTTTTGCAGCTACAGTGTCTTTGTTTAAACAAAAGGTCAGCAACATAGCAGCGTTTTAACAAAAGGCGATGCAACGTCAGCTCCCTCTCCCCATATAGGCAATTTTTTTTGTTGGGCGTTGTGTTGCATTAGTTGTTGTTGTTATCGTTGTTGTTGCAGTGCCGCGTGCTAAGTTTCTTTCAAAATTTTACGAGAAACTGGGTGAACTTTAAGTTGCTCTCACAGGCTAGCCTACTCTCTCTAGTTCTTGCTCTCTTTTTGCCCGCTCTTGCCTTTTAAGTCAGAGCGAGCTTTTGAAAATTTTGTATATGTATGGGCGCTGTTAAGTTTTTGTTTATTGGCGAGAGTATAGGCAGCTTTTATGAGAAAGAGCGGTACAGTGGGTGTGTTTTTCATTAATGGCTTAACTGTTGTTTTTGCAAACACAAAAACTTGACATTAATGTTTTAAGAGGGTGGCTCTGAGACTTGAGCCTGTTTGTCTTTTGTATTTTGTTTGTCAGGGCTCATCATGATGTGCCTTTGTTACATGCTAATTTGTTTATCTGCAGGAAACGAGCTCTTTATGTATCTCTGTCTATCTCTTTGCAATGCATTTGTCGGGTTAATAATGCTGCCGCTTTATAGTAATATTCTTCGTGCTGGCTGTTAAAGTATAATGTTGGATTTTTAAAGGCTTAAGAACCGCCGTCGTTCAAAAAAAATAAGGAAAACAAAAACCGGAGAGCAATTTATTTAGCAACGTATTCAGCACAGCACGGCAAAAATAAATGTGTGCTCTGTTAAATATTTGTGCAGTACCGACAGGTTAGTGCGGTTTGTACTTAAAACCTTTTAAAAATTAAACTCCACATAACAAGTCCTTGCCGTCAGTTCTTGTCGACTGACTGCCTGGTTAGTCCATTAAAATGTCGTAGCCTATTATAAATATTAATACGCACAGCCGCAACGAAAATGCGCTTAAAGAGTGACAACCATACGGCCGTTATATCCATGAAATGCAATTAGGACGTCCTTTAACTGTGACATGTCAATGTAATTAACCCATGACAATGAATAATTCACTTTATATTTTGCAAAATTTAATATTCGTAGTTCGAGAGCAAGCTTAAACCTAATTTCCCCAGCGACCCAAAAGCTACGCCTATGCAATTTTTAGCAGACATGAATTTCCCAAATACGTACATACATATGTACATAAGAATAAATGTATATATGTACTTGTTGTTAGATCCACACAAACAGCGCAATTTTTATAAAAGATACATGTCCTGGGGTTACAGTTTTGAGTAGTCACGTAGGCGGCTTTATGACAGCAAGGACTGGACAGAAAGGACGCATTGCTTGTGCCGTCCAGGAATTTGGCCTGTGATTCCTCTGCGAAGTAGACAGGTGTCAGTTGGGGGTAAATTGGTCGATTATAATTGTACATCACCAGTGTACGTCCTTTGTGTCTTTAACAAACAAACCAATGAACACTGCGAAAATGTTAGCAAAAATATTATGATACCCGCACACTTATATACTTATTTATAATTTAATATGTTTTGTTGAAAGTTGCTGCCAAACCCCAATAAATCAGGAATATGAAAACTTTTATAAAAATCGGCATAAGCAGTAACTTTTGTAATCTTTCTTAGAATACAAAAATCAAGCTCGAAGTTAATCTGATTTAAAATTCATACATTTATACCCATTTGGAGTTGAACCTTCTGAGCGCTCATTTGCACTGTGAAAGAAAAATTGCAGATTTCTACCCCTTACTATGCATTAATTCCAAATTTAGTTGGTGGCAATTTTTAAATAGAAAATATAAATTATATGGAAGTACACTATTATACAATCGTTTACAACAACAATTTGCAATAAAATTTCGAATAATTTTTAATTTGCAACTGTCATAAAGTAAGATTTATTATATTTTTAATGAAAAAGGCCATAAAGTTAAAGTTAAATACATATTACTGTTATCTTTTTTCTAATATTGTTTTTACAAAAGTTGTGAAAATAATACGAACATACCAGAAAGGATGAAATAGATGCGCGTTTGTTGTTATTTTTGTAGGAAAACCTTAACAAATATGCTTTAAGCTGAATCCAAAAACAAAACATCGCCTGTCCCAAAGTATGCGAAGTTGTTGGCGAAAGTTTTTTTATTGTTGAAAAGTTTTCATTTCACGATTAATTTTTGGCGCAATTTTGATAGTTTGGCGCAAAATGTTGCCTTCAAAACTTTTTAAGACAATTTGTGCTAAAGGCTAGCTCGGCATTTTTCTTCACGATTTCACTGAGCGTTAGTTGGATTGGTGGGTGTTCTTTGTTCTTAGCCGTCCAGTAAATTTATTCGGCCCTCGTTGGCTTGTAGTTGGGCAGGCAGTTGGTCCTTAGCGGCATTTTGTGAAGAGCGCCGTTCGGTTAAAGGATGTAACGGGTTACGTATATAATCCAGGCTAGATGGTGGGCATAGGAGAGAGCGCACGCGAAATTTTTCCGGCTCTGGCTCGTCGGCAAGTGGGGTGGTGATCTTGCTTCTCGCCTATGGTTTGCCTATACATATATATTTCTTTAAAAAAAAGATGCGTGCAGACAAGCGGAAAAGTTGCGGTAATACACACACAGGATAGTAAGAGGGAAAACAAACATAAAACGAAAATTGCGACCCTCAGGTGTTAATGAGGTGAACTGCGACCCTCATGTGTTAATGAGGTGAACTGCGACCCTCAGGTGTTAATGAGGTGAACTGCCCTCCCTACCATGGTCATTCCTTACCAAAAAAAATAAAGACTAACTATTAGAATGACCCCTATAATTTCCGGGAGACCTACAGGGGCGGCATGACTAGCATTGATCAAAAGAAGTTAAGTTAAAACATTATAAAATATAATTTATTCACTAAAAAACGAACGTGGAAAAATATGAAGTGCATGACAACCAATTATAAATAACAATTAAATAGGTATAATATAAATGAAATTAAATGTGTATGTATATGAATGCTTAAAATATATAGATAAAAGGTAATAAAAAAAATTAATATGAAAAATAAATAGAATTCAAAAATGATTTATAAAGGTATAACCCAAAATGAAAAATATACAATCTTATGGATTATCAAATTAGAAAAAAACTTTCGGCATGGAAACAAAATGGCAGTAGAAAAATGATGCAAGAAAAATGAATTGAATCAGTTAAGCTTAGTAATGAAACTATATGTTCTGAGTTTTGCCTCTTTAGTTGAGTTTTTTTTTTTTGTTACGTGATTCGCAAAAAAAAATAATAACAAAAAAATAATTTGCAAAAAAAATAACTTACTTGGCGTTATCCATCGCTGAAAGTACTTTCCCGATGAGACCGCTGCTGAAAAGGAAAATCTTAGATGATGGGAATACAATCCAACCATCTGTGTGGACACAAAACAGAATTTCGTTTTTTTTTCTTTTGCTGTACTCAAAAAAAACTCACTCGAAAGAAAACACTCAACAAAACATACAAAAAAAAAACGGTACTCCTCTTCCTCTTCAATATTCGAAGATACGGCCTCTCTTCGGATTTCGAGAACCAAGATAAACTAATAATTAAAATTCGGCCATGTGTTTCCCTATGCCTTCACAAAGTAAAATTAATGACATCGAACAATGTAATATAAATGGTCTGAACCAAGATTAACAGTAAAAAAAACCGTATGACTAAATAGAACTTTAAATATAAATATAATGAAAATTTAACCTATGGAGAAGTTGATTCTGGCTGGCCATTATATCGTTTTTTCCAACAAACACAAATTTAGCCACTACTGCCTTTTCCCTTTGCTCAGGGCCACACGTCTTAGCTGCACTCAACCTTTTTTTTTATTTTAACCAAACACAACAATGAAGCCGACGCGGGTAAAATTTAGCAGCGTGGATACGACGGCGCTGGTAGCTGCTTCGCGTACGATAGAAGACTGAGTTGCACTCAGGTGGGTCGGACGATCGCCTGCGGTTGTTCTGCTGCGTCGAACATAGGGTCCAAAACTTGAGTGATTTCGTCTTTTAGAATTTTAATGCTGCTGGCGGCTGCCGTTTATTGCATATGCCAATGCAATGGACTGCTCTTCGGTTTCAGAAACCCTCCAATACGATCAAGGGCTGGCATCCAGCGAAAATAGCTCAATATTATCACTGGCCTTTGTGTGGGCCTTTGTTTTATTTTTTGATTTTTTTTTTTTTATAAAACCAATCTGGATACGCTTTTTTAGCGACTTTAAAATTTTTCTTTGATTCGGATATAAAAAAAACGTTGAACTGCAATTTGCACACGTCTGATCTCGGCCAAGTATCACCAGAAAAAGAAAGCATCTGACGCCTTGGACCAGGCGGGAACCTTTTTACAGAGGCGGTAGATCAGCGAGGTGAAAGTAGCCATTTTCGGCGAAAGTGACACTTGCACCTGTTAAGCAAGGAGTTACCCTATTGACCTGCTTGCGCCTTTCCCTCATACGACCAAGAGGTGGCGCTAAGAAAAATTACGATATTCGCCTATTAAACTGATTTAACAAAACAGTTGCTGCTGCAAGCGTTACAAGGAAATGAAATAAAATGGGCTGACTATTGTAATAAGCATTCAAGTACATTTTCATTTTGCAATGCCTCTATTATTTATGCCACCGCAGAACGAGTTGCCACGTTCAACGGCCCACGTTTGCAGTTGAGGCGATAAATTTGAGCGCAACTGACGTCGTGACGTTGAATGTTACTGGTACTGGTACTGCCAGTAGAACTGCTACTGCCACTGTTGCTGGAGCTGTTGAATTTACATGCCGCCCGTTCAGCATCTAATTTATGTGCCGTTTAAATCTTAACGCTCAAGAGCCATTTACCATGTCATGCAAGTTTAATAACAGAACACACAGCTATAGCAAACACACACACACACGAGCACATACGACCAAAAATGAGCACAGTGAGGCAAATACACATATACCAAGAAATCCAATCTAAACATAAACATGGCCTTCTTCGTACTTGGGGAAACCTACATACCAAATATTCACATAATTTTATAAATGTTGGTTCATATTTCGAGGCAAAGGCCAATTTAACCTTTTTGGATGCAGCTTTGAACATTTTCTGCCATTTGTACCATTTCAGGACGTTTCTGTAAATATATTGTTGGGAATTGACGAACTCTTCATCCTTATCCGCCATTCTCTATTTTAACGAAACCAAACAAACTAAGAAGATTGAAAATATATATATATATATTTTTAAATTATACTGATATATTTTTAAGTTAAATTAAACTTATACAAATACAACTTCAACTAGGTGTTCAGTCTTAATTACAATTTAACTTATATAAATCTGTTAATAAAAAAAATTGAGAAAGAAAGAAAAGTTTAATCCACACAAAAAATCTACTGTATGGTCCTGCTATATAATTAGGAACCTTTAAGAATGTTTTGTTATGTCTCACTGTGCTCACATGCTCCCCGAGCGTTTAGTGCCCTTTGCTGGCATGCGCCGGAAAGTATGCAGCGTAAGTTGTTAGTAACTGCAGTAGCGACTACATACCTTCACAAAAAAATGAAAAAAACCAGAAAAAAATGCTGACAGGCATAACTTGTCGTCTTTGTGAAATGTAAATATTTGCGCGAGCAGAATGCGCGGCTGCCTACAAGTGCATGCCAAACTGTGTGGCAAGGCATTTGCTTGCTTGAAATGCATGAGGATTAGGTAAACATATACGAGTTTCTACTGTGGACAACTGGAGGTACATACGAGTTTGTATTCAAAGTTACTTTTTCTTTAGTCGTGTATTTAGTCAAATGCTGGCCATAAATCTCAATTAGGCGCTTGTTCCGTCGACAGCTGAAAACAACGTGACGTATGCGCAATATTTGTTCATTTGTTGCTGTACCCCCTCCATCCATTTCTTGGGTTGACTTTTGTCATTGCCTCGGGGGCATAATTACTTGCCATTTGGCTTGCAAATGACTTGAAAATTTGCTTGCGGCTTTTGTGCTTTGGTCGGAAGTGAGGGAGACACGAAGGAGTGACTGTCAAAATGCCATCGCATATTTGAAATTGTGCTAATTAGGGCTGTTGGCAATTTGATTTAGTTATGCGGGAGAAATGATGGAAACCGCTTGCAATTATTGATATTGCACAATTATTTTGAATGCCTATAGTTGCCAAATAACTAATTGGTATTCAAAATGTGTTGAAGGACTCATAGACTTGACCTTCCTCAAACCTCAAAGCCAGCGTCCGCTAACACTGCGTAGCCGAATTACCAAATTTCTTGGAAGTAATTCTATATTTAGGTGTTATTATTGGTTTTACCGAACAAAAAACTCGCTTAATATTACTAACAAGAGAGTTCCAAACAAATATATTTTACAAACTAAATACTAAGGTATGCCTGTGCTATCTTTTTACGTGATTGTGCGAATGGCATGGGCTAAATCTTTTTTTTATTTATTTATTTTACTATATTTATTATATATTCGTTTACAAGCATTCTTACCTTTGATCATTCGAACGCTTAGATAAGCTAAAGTATTTCTTGTTGGCACATATGACCAGCAAAATAGATTGACGTGGAGCAAATTTAAAGGACTTTAAGCATTAAATTAGGATTATATATCATACAGAAATTAAATTAATTGAAGTAACGTAAATAAGGACGTTCCCCATCAATTGAAATGATCAGAATAAAATATTGTACTATATATTTCGAATTCTCTTCTATTTATTTAAATAGGTTGTACAACAAAGGTGCTGCAAATGAAAGAGCTTTATTTTTTTTTTTTTAGTACTTGTATATTAGAAACATAACAGATATTATATATTTTGATACATATACTAATTATATGTTTATTGCTTTAAATAACCTAAATACTACAATTCAAATAAATGAGCAGACAGAAACATGGGTTAGTCGATATGTCTGCTTTTTGTTAGAATTGAGTTTTTAGCTTATTAAGGGCCATGCGTTTTTGAAAGTGTGTAGCTATTTCTGGTCTAAACAAAATGGCCCTTGAAGCCCGATTCTCAGCAGGTAGACCGAGAACAACCTGGAACATCTAAAGGGTGGTAACTATTTTCAGAAATTATTGCCTAAAGCGACGAGATTCTGATTCACAAACTTATTAGTTAAAATTTAATCGAGCACTGCGCCTTAATCAGCGTGTCCACTGATTTCTTCAGCATATCCTTCTCAAAATCAGTTAGAGGCAACTCCACGACTTGCGCAATACCGTCCGAGGTAAGAATGCAAGGAAGCGATAGCACCACGCTATCCTCAATGCCCATAAACCCCTGCACGTCCGTTGCCACGGACAGAATGCGGCCGCTGTTATCCTTCAGTGCCGAAATAACATCCGAAACGGTCATCCCAATGGCCCAGTTCGTATACGTTTTGATGGACGAAACGGTCGAGGCACCCTTCACCACCTGCTCGTGCACTTTGGACCACTTTTCTTTGTCAGATTCTGTGCCGATGTCCGGCATTATTCGAAGCAACGCAATGCCACCCACCATGACGCTCGACCACACGGGCACCGAACTATTTCCGTGCTCGCCAATAATGTAGCCTTCCACAGCAGATGGAGCCACGCCCAGACGCTTCGATATGAAGTACCGGAACCGCAGCGAGTCTAGATGGCAGCCGGTCGAAAGGCAGCGATGCTTTGGTAATTTCCCCAATTTTTGTATCAGCCACGTTATAACGTCTGCTGGATTCGATACTACGATGAATGTGGCATTTGGACAGTATTCCAACAAGGGCGGCATAATCTTGACTATCATATCTGTTGTCTTTTGTGCCACATCCAATCTGGATTGGTCCTTCGTCGGACGCAAACCGGTTGTGATTACCACATATTTGGAGCCAGCCATCTCTTTGCCATCCACAGTGGCTGTTATCTTTTGTGAGCCAGTGGTGCTTGATGCGTGCAAAAAATCCAGAGCCTCGGCTTTAATCCAATCTTTACGTATATCCATAAACACCAGATGATTGGTCAGGCGGCGTTGGAGTATAAATGCGCTACAAGCGATGCCCACTTGACCCACACCCACCACACTGATTTTTTCATCATGCTGCCTCTTCCCGATTTCCTTTAGGTGCTTGGTCTGGAATTTGGTGGGGGGTGGTGGGCATTCATCACTAAACTCACGTTTGCAGACAAAGCGTGTCATACAGCGATGGGACCATTGAGCTAACATGCCTAAAAACGTTTTTCACAAATTTGTAGTTTATAAATTCCGAATTTTGAAGAAAATTTCAAGTGGTTCCTAAACTCTTAGTAAATAAAAGTAGCAGTAGTCCATTTTTTGCACCAACCCTCCCTGCTTTCCCTTTGGTCGCCATGAGTGTCCTAGTCCCACCCTTGCACCATAGGTGCTTGCGACAACAACATTTTGGAGATTAATGTCAAAATAATCTTCATAATTAATGATCCAAGCTCGATTTTGTGGGGTGAACTCACGTGCTTGCCACAACATACAAGAAATGAAAATATCCATATCCAAAAACTAAAGTTCAGAGAGTGTACGTCGAAATTACGAGCTATTTTTTATTTAAATTTTTGTTCATCTTAATCGATATTTGAATGTCTTTTAAGAAATGCAAAATGAATGTGGAAATGTACGAATATTTCTTTTAGTAAATATAGATAGATAATAATAAAATGCGAGCTCTAGCACTATGTATATACATTAGAGTCGTACTCTGCTCCAAAAATTAAATCAGAAATTAAATTGAAAAAAGCTGCCCCGATAACTCACTATCTTCATAGGTTAGGCTTTCATAATGGTTAATTGTGAGCGATCCTTTGCCTAAAGCTCGCTAAAAAAGTAACTCAAATCCTTAGTTCTGTACATAATTTTCAATGCCTTGGATTGAACCTAATGATGATGCTTTGAACAGCTCTTTGGCCAAATTCCGTTTTAATACAATTTCTTAAACATCCAGCAATCGTTGGTTGTTAGCCTGTAATTGAATTTATAATTAGTTTTAATAATTAATTAATTATATTCAATTAGGATTTGACTAAACGAATAATTAATTTACGATTTTGGAAGTACTACTTATAATATATGTGAATTACCAGCCACACTGGACCTTGTAATAGACAGATGGGGAGACAATGAATGGTCAGAATTTGGAAAGCTAAATAAAACTGAAATAATTAATAAGTATGACTTGTGTTATTTTAATTTAATTTTAATGTACTATTTTCATTAATTCTTTAAGCTTCAAGACGGCTCTCGTTCCTAAACACATTCCAGACGTTTTAATGTTTTATTAATGATTAATGATTAATGTTGAATAATAGATTTCAGTAGCGGAAGATTTGGCCTCACTGTTGGAAAAGGACTTCAGCTTCTGTTGGATGTTTTGCTTAAGACCTTTACTTACTAAAGTTAGAGAGATTTGGAGTTAGAGAGATGTTTTGTATGCCAACATGACCAAAGGCTCTGTCATTTAATTTGCTCTTGTTGCTGTTGTTTTAATCTATTATTCATTCAGTGTGTATCGAAGGAAAACTTCCGCTTTGTTTGTTTTTATTTCGGTGCCATCTGTAGCTGGTGCTATTTTTTTTATCCTTTCCTTCTTTATGTGCAGGTCAAGGACGTGACGCGCAACATTAAAAAAGCCGTGTGCGCTGCCACTCTGGAAGAGATACGCGCCAAGGTGGCGGAAAAATTTGACAAATGCGAACAACAGCCCACGATACATTTGGACTCCGATGGCACAGAAATTGATGATGAGGAATACTTTCGCACGCTCGATGAGAACACAGAGCTGGTGGCAGTTTTTGCCGGCGAGCATTGGATAGATGTAAGTGGCAGTGGGATGGTGGGGCAGACAAACACATGCGGCTGCTAAAACAATTTGACAAGGATTGCAAAGTTTTGACAGCATATGCCAGCTTCATGTCTAAACTTTTGTGCCGTCAAAAGTTGTGGAATTCAATTTTTGTTCGTCCCAACTTTTTCCACTTGCATTTCATAATCTGTGATGTGTCTAATTAATTTTAATTCGCGCTGTACTATACATACTATATATAGCACACACTTTTCATAAAAGCTTTTGTGTTGCTCGGTGTTGTCTTAATTAGGCAAATTTGTTTAGCAACGAGTGGGAAAACTCAATTTCGGTTTTAAACTTGGGCCAAACAAAACTTGAACTTCATGTGGGCAAAGAACTTGTCAATGACGACAAAGAACACTTTTACATTCTTCACGTGGGCAGCATCTGAGACTGAAATGCAATCTGATATAACTCTATATTCATAAATGTATTCATAGCCCACGCATTACGTGACCATAACAACGCAGCGGGCCACAGCAAATGGTACCGGGGCCTGCAATGGGGAGAATGGCGGCGACACCATCGATGCCAACCACTCGGAATCGGCGCGTATTCAACAGCTTGTGGGCCAGTTGCAGAATAATCTCTGTAATGTGTCGGTGATGAATGATGCAGACTTGGACTCACTATCGAATATGGATCCCAACTCGTTGGTGGATATAACAGGCAAGGAGTTTATGGAACAGCTTAAGGACGCGGGCAGGTAAGAACTAGGAACAAAAAAATCAGCGCAAATTATAGAGAGTTATTGCATATACTATACATAAATATAACATTTATATAAATGGGGTAGAATGCATTAGAGCAGCTTTTATACTCTGCACCTGAAAGGTACTGATCAGCATGACAAGACGAGTTGATGTAGCTCTGTGTGTCCGTTTGTCCGTAAGAACACCTAAATATTAGAAGTTATAAGAGCTAGATGTGCTTTATATGAGTAGCTTTGAAACAATGCTTGTGAATCGAATCACATGAATGTTCTTTCATTAAGTAAAGTTCGTATATCTTGTATATATCTATATTGTATCTTCATCCTGACAGACCACTGTGCGCCAAACGCAATGCCGAGGATCGTCTCAATCTTTTGAAGCTACTCAAAGCTGGAGCCATTTTCTGCTCTGAGCGCTATCCCGAAGATGCCGAGGCCATAGATCGTGAAATTGGCCGTCAACTAAATGAAGCGGAACACGCCCAGACCACAACAACTACAAATGCGAGCAATGCACGTACCATTGAGGTGGTGCAATGTGACAATCAGAACACAACGATAACCATAACTGTGGCCGATGCAAGCAGCAGCAACACCGCCAGTCCCACCACCATCTGCACCGCTACCATGGACAATACCAACAATCCCAAAGTTGCCAATGACGCTGCTAATGCGGCCAATGCGGCCAACGCCAATGGCGACATCTGACTGCCCATTTTGGGCAGACTTCGATGAATCCTAGCAGCCCCCGGAAAGGCGCCCAACTAAGGTGGAAGGACCAGCACACTTGGCAAACTCGATCAAAAACGAATTGTAATCAAAGCAAATTTAAATCAGTCCTGCAACATTGGGTTAACATACAAGTATTTGTAGCATGTAATTAGGCGTCATGCAACAACAAATAAAACATAAACTAAAACAAAATTGCTTCGTAGCTAGTAAGAGCAAATGAAAGTTAACGGAATCATTAGCATTAAATCGACCTAGAGAAAGAATATTAATTAATGATAATAAAAGAAAACAAACACAACTGCCTCCATGTTTACACACAATTGCACTTTTTTGCTGCATACTCTAAGGCGAATGCGGTTAGCCCGCCCAAGCCCATAAGAACCATTTGGCAAATGTTACGTAGCTATATAAATACTTAGTGCAGTTTGAATTTGAAATACGCAAAGAAAACAGAAAGAATTTATGGAGAAATTGAGGCGAGCAGTTAAGCCCTGAAGCTTCTGTTTGAGAGCAGATTTTTTGCTTTACTGCAATGATTTTAATGTGGGATATAAAAATAAAATTAAATAAAATTAAATTGCAACAATTAATGCAATAACAGCAATGTTCAATGCATTATTGAAGAGACATTTAATATCATATACTTGTAGTATACAAATAGTAGACATTCATTCATAAATGCAAAGCAATGCAAATATACATGAATAATTCAATTCTCGACACACTGGCCGTGAATGGACATGTCTCATCACTTATTCACTTATTCACACAAAATATATTTCTTGAATAATTTTTGGTTTTTGTTTGTTTGCCCATTGTTTTCTTTTTATTCCGGACCCATGGATGTACTATTGTGAGTACTAGGTGTGAGTTTTCAAAGCATACATTTAACAGAGCTGGTTATGAGCTCCTTTTTCGATTGCAATTCAAGGCTCTGTTACACAAACAAAGTGTATATAATTATGCTTGGGGAAATGGTAAGATTTCCAATGCATATCGACAGATAACGGCATAAAGACAATTATCTACTATAACATAACGCGGAGTAATTGCTTTTGTTTCTGGTTCGACTCTGGTTTTAGTAATTTTGTTTTATTCAAATTGTTTAAAATTGATTCTATTGGCAATATTTTCGCTTTAATATTGACAGCATTTATCACCATTTGCTTTGTATATATATTATATTCTTGAAATTGATTGTTTTTATGTTTTTCAGGATTTGTTGTCATTCATGCACCAGTTCTTCTTAATTTTTTATTGAATCTCTTAATTGAGATATATCATGTTTCGCTCTGACAAATAGGTTAATTATATTGATTATCAAATCAAATACATATATACATTAAATTGTTTAAAGGCTAATGTCATTTAAAATGTCATTTGTTAAAGCCAATTGAGACTGACTGACTGTATTTATGTGAAAACGATTATTTGACGAAGGGCGGCAATGGTTTGTTGGAAAATGAATTGTCATTGATCTAAACGTGAAGAATTTAAATCAATACTCGTAATATTAGTAAAGATAAACAATAAATGCAACAACACCAAAATAGAAAAAGCAATAACACAACAAGAGCACAGAAAACAAATTTGAAATCCAAACAAAATTAAATTAAATTAAAATAAGCAGCATCAAGAAAGAAACAAACACACACACACAAAAAGCGAGACAACAATGAATGTATTAACAATATACACAGAGCAAAACAATACAATTAAATTAATAAACATATTAAAAAGTTAGGTGTGTTCATTTGGGCGGAGCGGCCTAAAAGTTTGTTGAACTGAGAGTTCCGAGTGTGTATATATTTGTGTGCTTGTGTATACAATAAATGTGCAACAGGGCGTATGAACTTGCTTTCTGTTGTTGCCTTTTGGCTGCTCTCTCTCTCTCTCTCTCTCTCTCTCTCTCTCTCTCTCTCTCTCTCTCTCTTTCGTTCTGAAGGCGCTGCTCAAAGAGAGTCCAGGGTAAGAGTAAAAGCTGCGCCTTGACTTTGTCTTATGCAGTTAATTGCATCAAGCACACTGTGTAGAACAAATTGCGTTGCCTTCCAGCCTGCCTGCCTGCTGCCTGCCTGCCTGTTAGCCTGTCGTGACGTCACAGCGTTGTGACGTGCGCAATTGCTGACTGTCCTACTAACACACTTAGAATTGTGGAGCAGCTGAGATGCAATATTTGACCTGAATTCCTGACGATGTTGTAAAATTTGAGAAAATGGGGTGATGGATGGGCAGGGTTTTGGTGGGTCGGCGGTGTTTAAAAAAATTAAAGCTATTTGATTTTTACCCCAGACAAGAGAAGCATTTGTTGGAAGCGTAATTAATGAGAAACCTTTCTTACTTTCTTGCTGTATTGCGCCATCAGTTCAGTTAAATGGGTTTCTAATTTCCCTTTGGAATTGGTTTCGAGCCAGCAATGGTACTGCTGTTCTTGTCCTTGACAAAAACATGAACCCAAGGCTCGGCGCAAGGCAACCTTTGATGACCGATGAGGCTACACGTGCATTAAAAAATATACCTTAAATGTGTGTGTGCACTTGCTTGAAGGTAGTACGAGTTTGCTGCTCTCTGGATGAACTCGAATATCGTTTGTAAATGGAGAGCAGGTGAAAGAAGATTAAAGAAAATATGAATAGGTACAAATTTTGACTGACAAAATTATTTAATTTGAAATTAAAATGTTTGAAAATCATATGTTTTTCTTTAATCTTCTTTATTTAAGATCTGTCCTAGGTTGGACAATTATTAAATTTAATGATAACTTTGACATTTTTGTAATCATGCTCTTCTTGTCATGATTGTTGCGGCCTGATTCGCACCGAGTACCTACTCAAGGAACGAAATCACAATTGCTAACTCATTAATTGTGTCGTGAGTTACTGATAATAAGCATTTGTTTCTGCACTTCACTAAAGCAGGCTAGTTACTTTTCTGAGGCTGTGTGTTTTAAAAACAATCTGTAAATTATGGTGTTATATGAGGTTGTACTGCTGAAAAATTATTCTTCCACTCTTCCATTGATTCATTCTGATCCAATTGCCCCTATTGTTGAAAGAGGAATCTTGGGAGCAACACGATGGTAGATGATTCCCTTCCAGTTCCAGAAAATGCCCAGAAAATCGTTCCCGGCTGTTAGTTAATTGTGCGGTTTGCGCTGCTTCGTTAAGCTTTGATAAGAATTATTTAAGAAATGGTTCGCTTTCATACCGATTGGTCAACGATTTGCATTTATCTTACGATTATTATTCATAGCGCATACTATTTTATTCTAAATAAATTTGATTTAAAGACTTTATTTCCATTAGTATGTAGTATTTTGTAGAGCTTAGGATTCACTACAATTTTAAAAGTGTAATTTTATTCAGTTTCCCTTATTATGGCTTGCTTGTTGCGCATGTAGACTTTGCAAACACTCTTAGCTCTGCACAAATACTTATAGATGAAGAAATGTCAAATAGCAAAAAGCGACTATTTACTTGGGTGAGTGAGTCAACAACATACTTGTATCGAATATAGCCCGCCGCTTCACCCACGTCCATATAAACACAAATAAAACTCGACTGCTAACGAGTCGCATTGCTTAGAAAACAGGCGTAATTTCGTACAATTTCTCTGTGAGCACGGTGCTTATCCTTCTTATGTTTTTCACTTAGCGTAGAATTTCTTTTCGCAGCTTTTTCAATAAACAAATGTCAAGGGTATAGTACAGTGCTGGTGTGGAGCATGGGGCGCGGATACGCGGGCAATGTGTGGGCGCGGATGTGTTGCATATAAACAACGAATTCCCGCTGCTATTGATGCCACAATGGCCATTGCTAATACGCCCCGTGGCACAAACACATGCCTGACAAGGCGACGAAAACAACGGAAGCCGCTCGTCTTTTATTTTTACTTGGTATGAATGCCTGTGTGTGTGAGTGTGTGTGTGTGTGCTTATACGCCTCATAACGCTGCCAAAGGCTATCCTGTGGCAACAATAACAACAACAGTAGCTAGTCGTTGTTGCTTTCTGCGCTTAGATTGCCTCGCTCTCCAAGCCCTATTGCTATGTATGTATGTATGTATGTATGTAAGTGTGTGCATTTGTTTATGTGTGTTCGTAGGTGCGTGGGTGTGTTAGAGTAGCCCTGTTTGTTTAGCGCCACTGATTTGTTTGCGCATTTATGTGCCCACACATGCACAAATACAAATAAGAACTGTGGCCAGACTAGCTCAAATAGTAGAACTAGCTCTTATTTTATGAAATGCTATGATGCGTATAATTTCGATTTAATGAATCTTCAGAGCTTCGAATGAATAAGCAAATAAGTTAAAAAGAATTCAAAAAATGTGCATTCTTATATCAGATTTCCGTTCTATACCTTTACCGAATCATAGTTT
Organism: Scaptodrosophila lebanonensis; assembly: GCF_003285725.1. Classification (NCBI taxonomy): domain Eukaryota; kingdom Metazoa; phylum Arthropoda; class Insecta; order Diptera; family Drosophilidae; genus Scaptodrosophila; species Scaptodrosophila lebanonensis. The sequence goes on from NW_022060529.1 coordinate 2,472,194, forward strand.
TAGCCATTTTGTCTGTAAACTGAGAGGTGATTAAAAAATAAAGTTACTAAGGATAGGAGGGGGATAGAAGAACTTGCTGTCCGCATTTTGCGACTTCTGCGAACACATATCCACTATTCCAGTACAAAATATTGATTTCTTTTATTTTTTTGAGTAGAGAGTGCAATTTTGATTTCGTATCTGTGAACTAGTTTTTTTTTGCAGATTCAACACAGTTTTATGAGCTGCCTTGATAGACATCTGTGTCTGCTTAAATATATTAGCTATGCCCACTGCAATTTGTTGGTGTGAGGTATAAGAGGATGGTGTTTCTCAAAAAGTCTATAAATACGTCGACATATGTGTGCCTAGACTGCGTTGTCAGCACATAACAAATTTACAAGTAAACGAAATAAAGGAAGATAAAAAGGAATCAAATGAAATTAACAGTTTGTCTCGTCATAACGCTGCTGTGGCAAGTGAGTGCGCTAAACTGTCTAGATTAAAAGTGAGCTCATTAGCTTACCATTCCTTTACAGCTTTCCAACCACACCCAAGCGGAGGAGGCGTTCACATTAAAGCCCTGTTTTGCGCATTGCATGAAGCAGGACAGCAGTAACAATATTAGTCCCAAGATGAGCAGCGCGCAGAAGGAGAAAAGTAAACAGTGCCATTACTATGAGCAGGAAATTAACTGTTCGTTGCATTGCTTTTTTAGTAAGGATGCAGGGAAGTGAGACTCTACGTCATACAGCCAGGCACAGTTGGCTTTAAGTTTTCGTGAATGGAAACTTTTCCACTTCCTCTATAATGCTGGGGCGAACTTGGAAAAGATTAAATACCTTTACTATTTAGATCCACAGCGCCTTGGAGCTCAAATTTGATGTGAAGTAACCAAAATGACTTTCAAATTGAATAAAAATTAGTGATAAATTTGTAATTAGAACAGCAGTTTGGACAACAAATAAATATTTGAATCATTCATTGCATATAAACTGAATTTCGTTGGAGGATTAATGAAGATTGTCTAGTATATTTACACTCCCTATTCTCTCTAGGGTAATAGCATTCCCCCCAAAAAAATGCTATTTATTTAAATTTTTATCAAGCAAACTTGGAATGTAGACGCTTATCCCTAGGCAACACTCAAGCTCTTCTAATTTCCAGGTACGTAGTATTGTCTTAATATTCTTTCGCTAATAACTTATTATATTCTGTACCCGATTGATAAGATGGTTTTATTATGTAAGCTCTGAGGAAGCATAGAAGAATCCATTAAGTGTATTTATATTAGAGGGATTAATACATTGGCTGAACAGTTTATAGCTGTCTTGTTCTTATTTTAAAGTTTATTGATGAGAACTGAATTTAGGATTTATGACAAATTTAAATGCAATTAATTAATGTTGCTATTTTGATTCTATTTTTTGAATGGTTATAATCACATTACATGTCCCGGTTTTGGAAAACGAGGAATTCAATCAGGCATGTTGTGTGTTTGCGTATTGAAGAATACGAATGAATACAAACAACGAGCAGAAAAACGAATATTAAATTATGGGTCGTTTTTATTTTGAAAGCATTTGCCGCAACATATTTACAATTAAATGAAATGACATGCAAATTGCGTTTGCTGATGGCAAATAAATATAAATATGTACCTGAGCGAGCGGTATGCATTAAAAATATGCAATTAAATGATATTGTAATTAAATTTTATTCAAAATAAAACCTGCAAATTGCAAACAGTTGGCATAGTTGAAACGAAATTGTGGCAAATGCGCATAAGCCCCATAAGAGGGAGAACATGTTATATATGTATGTTTACGCAAATGTATGTAAGGCTTTGGCATTTCGACAGCACATACCTAAATGAAACCGTGAAAAATGCACAGCTACGTATACATACATACTTGTATGTAGGTATGTATGTCCGCCACATACACTATACTGGATGTTTGTGTAGATATGTATTTCAATTTAATTAAAACGTTGCCAGTTTATTGAAAATAACTTTTTTACTCGCTAGCACACGCTGAGCCAATGTCTATAAGCCATGCAGCAAATAAGCGGAAAATTTGTGTGCTATTTGAGCGGTTTATTGCCTTTGTTGTTGTTGGGAAAACTGCATGCTATTTGACAAGTTCAAAAGTGCAACAAATACAAAACCCGAAATGTTAAAGTTTAAACGAACAGTTTAAGTGTGGCTGGCCACAGAATATGTGTTTGTGACTCTGCCAAAAAGGCCACCGTGTCTGGATCGCGGCCATAGGGGTATGAGTAGAAGTGTGCGTCGGTCACAACAATTAATCATCCCAGCAGGCGTCTGCTTTGACCTTTTTGGACCTGCGACATCTGTGCGCACATGGAAGCCGTCGACATGTGAAGCTAATTAATCTGTAAGTGAACTAACGAAGGTCGTGCGGTGTAATTTTACATGACTGGCGATGATGATGTCGACGCCGATGACGTTGATGATGTCTGTGCTAGAGGTGGACTCGCCCTCCTCTTGGCTAGTAAGAGAAACCAAGCTACAAAAGACTAGAAGTCCAAGAAAAATGAATTTTTTGGGAGAAACAGATAGTTAGTCCACAGGACTAGCTTTATATGTTTCTGTGTTACTTTTCTACAATCATGCAACATTTTTCTAATTTCATTTAGTTTAGTAAGTATATTAAGGCCTTTATGTAATTGATGTACAAGTATTGAAATTGACGGGTAAATACTTTTAGAAATACCAATGAATTTGGGATTAGGGGGAATGGGATTGCATAATGCAATCTGCCACTTTTCCTTTTAGATGTAACATACAAAAGTAATGAAAGAAATTATTACATGTTGGTTCAAAATTGTTGAAGTTAAACTTTTTATGTTAGGGTCTTGAATGCTGGATCGTCAAACTTTTCTGTGACATGGTAGCAGGCACATACATGAACAGCAAATAGACCAGCTGGCGAAATTAAAATTATTTCTGTAACCAAAACTCAGCTGTATGAAGATGAAGATGCGTGTATCTTGGCGTTCACATGTTGGTTCAAACACATTCCCGCATGATTGCTGCACAGTTTTCCAGAAATATTTGTAAAGCGAAGTGTTTATTTTTTTTGTCGGATTTTTAGGGGATTTTTGACTATTAAAATTTACAGTAGCCAGTTATTGATGTATAACTAAGGCTCCCCTCATACAAAAAGAAAAAAAAATAATTCAAATAATTTAACACTGTATCAATAATATAAAATTTAATGCTGTGCATTTCTGTTGCACACATTGCATCACACAATAGGATTTCCATCTCTAGTCCGCCGCTTGGTGCAAAATGTGCAACTGGCTGTGGCCTAGACGTGTGGAGTATTCACCTTGATGTCGGCCCAGTGCCGCACGATGCATAAATTTCAATTTGTAACGCGTCGTCAGCGTCGGGCTATTGCATTGCATTTAAATGGGAGCATTTATCAAAAATTTGCTCGCGCCATGCCTGACTGCGCAATTAGACAATGTTGAAGACGAGGCTGTGCGCTCGGGCCATAACCTTCGTGCATTTAAATTATGGACTGTTGGTTGTGCCACAAGGAAGTTAACGCGGAAATGTCTGCCTGCCGGCCGTATATGTAAATATGCAAAACGGACTCCCGTCTAGCTGAATTATGCATAGAGTGTTGTCTGCTTTCGGGGCTCCCATCAATATTGCATATTGTTGGCAGACTTATTGTGTGCATTAACATTCAGGCTGTAAGCTTCAAACGGCATTTACTGGCAATTAGTTGGTGTGCTGTGTGCAACCTGGCGTATGCGTATTATTTCCGCCATTATGGTAATACATAGTATTTGGTTAAATTTATGCAGAAATCACATGCTTTTGTTTGGATAATCTGTCCCTTCCACTGTTCTTTAGGTAATAACTTGTTGGCTTCAGCCCTATACAGACTAGTAGAAGCAGTTATTATACTAATAAAATTGTATCCACAACAAGCGAATCGTTATCTCGTATAATTGTAACTGATTGTTAATGCTTTAGAGAAAAAGACTTTCAACGGTTGAATCCAAAGACTGAAGTTTATAAACAATATATTTTACATTTACTTTCTCTTTCTTTATTTCCCTTTATATTACTATAAAATGACTATAAATATGAAACAATTTCAAGATTGTTGAAGATGTATATGTACAAGTATAAGCTAGTTTCTCTACTTTTCTACGATATACTATTTTATAAATAAGCTTTACCCTCAAAATTTTCCATAGTACGGCAGAAAGTTTTTAGACCAATTGCCTTGAATTTATTTGCATATTTTAGCTCATAGTCATTTATCTTGAGCATTAATCTAAACGAAAACAATGCAAGTATATTTCCAATGAATATCAAACACCCTTGCTAGTTCAGAGACCTTCAGCATTCAATTTCAACTTGGACAACTTTTATTATGCAAAAGTCACGCCTGACTCGATCGAAATCGACAGCATTTGCAATAAATCCAGCCAAGCAACTCAACAAGCCAACTCTTGCACTTGTCGTGTGCACCTTTGTTTAACTTTTGAGCAATCCAAAAACTTTAATTATGTGTTTGCTAGGGACGAGAGAAACACCATCCGGCACTTGACATTAAAGCAAAGATGGGAACCTCATTATGCCAAAGTGACATTCTGCAGCTACAATTTTTTATGTTTTTTAAGTTTTTCTTTTCTTTTTTTTTTGATTTATTGCATTTAACAGTTTATTCATAAGCGAACTTTATTTTATTTCATTGCACAAAGTTTGTCCTTGCTGTGTTTTAGAACGTTGGGTTATGGCGCGCAAAGTTCATACTAAAATATTTATCCACTAAGTGCAACAATTTGCCTGCTACGCCGGAAAAGTTGCGACTTAGTTGCTCTGCTTCGTGCTGTTGCCATGTGTGTTCTTGGCACTACCTCCAAAAACTTTACCACTTTACAGGTCAGTCTATGTGGCTTGCCCAGACATAGTTTCGGGCCCATATAAAGGCGTAGGCATCTGAAATGCCTTTAACTGCTCGCATACAAGTGTATTTTCTTTGCATGTGTGCATACACACACACGTATAGTATGTATGTGTGTGTAAAAAAAAACACCTAGTTCTCTGGCCAACAATGTTAACAGAGCCTTAACAGTGGCCTAACAGCGTGCGCTCTTCAAAGCTTCTTCCACAGTCTGAGTCTGTGAGTCTGCGTTTTGTTTTTGCTTTCGTCCGTTTTCTTTTTATTTATTTTTAACTTTTGCAAAAGCAAAAAGCAAAGCCAGGATGCTGCTGTCTTGTTTAAATACAGCACGCACGGACGTCTAGAAATTTATTCGCAGTACGGCCGGCATTTGTTGCAGTTCGGCAGTGCGACTGCCTCCGCAAGTTCGGGTTAAGTGAAAGTTCGTCGTCTAAATGTAAAGGTAATCAAGTTAATGCCAAGCGTGGCTCTTTATAAGTAATTAAATAAATACAAATTATACACTAATAATAATGAAACTACAAATCGGTAATAAACACTTTAAAAAAAATGAAGTTTTACAGCTTATATGCAATATTTAATAATTTAAAATAAAAAGTGAAGTTGTAACAGTTTAAAATAAAACAATTTTTCATAAAGCATTATATATTGTACATTGAAAAAAAAAAGAATAACAGAGTTATGTAAAGGTTGCAAATTGTAAAACACAATATTCAAATTATTTACGTTAATAAAAACGTAAAAAGCGTAAAACTGCGTGACATGCCATAAAAGAAATGGTTGGAAAAAAACGAAAAATTTACCCACATTGTTACAAGTACCTACTAAGCTTTTCAATTAACGTTTAAATTTGTTTTGCTAGTCGTAAATAGCTGGAACAGCAAGAGTGAATACCCAGACGAAGAAGACAAAACAATACAGGGCTGGACACGGTCAGACGCATAAAAAATGACAGAAATTAATGCAGCCAGGCTGTAACGACGCTGGCGGCGAATATCGTAAATTAAATTGCATTCCCTTAGTCAAGCAGTTCATTGGCTATTTATGTTTACGCACTGCTTGTTTAGTTACGGTTTGAATTGGCGATTCGTCTTAGCGCCAACTGCCTATGATCGCATTTTTTTATTATTCTTGCCTTAGCAGACGAAACAAACAAATTTTCCATAATTGTTTTTATATATGTACAAAAAAAAATTATTTTCTGCAGCCGCACGGCTATCGGCCACCTATGGGTTATTTTCAGTATTGCTCAGTGGCAATATTTGCTAGTTGTCAGTGGCCCTTTCTTCAACCTTGACCTGTCAAAGGGAGATTGTCAGAAGAGGGGGTGAAGCAATTTCCGCAAAGAAAAGTTTTCTTGCGTAGCCTCGGCATCCGGATACTTTCTTTTCGCTTGAAGATCGCATGGGAGCAGGTTGTGCCCAATATACTCTGGCTGGCAAATATATGGTCATACATATAGTATAACCTATAGTCCGTTTCAAATTCGGCTGGGCCAAAGCGTTAAGCCTGCTGCAACAAATTTGGAGAATTTGCAGTAATCTTTCACTTCAATTGTGTTAGCAAAAGGAATTCTGCCTGGTGCCACTTCCGGATATCGGGTAAATTTTACTTTTTCCGTTTATTCGCATATAAAATGCAAAAGCTAATGCTATTTCTTCATTGTACATTGTTTTCGTGCAGAATTGGCACTTAATAAAAAGTCCAATCCCCATAAAGGGCATTAACCTTTGCTTATCGCTTTGATGGGCACTTGCTAGAGCGACGACTAGGAAAAGGGAAGTGCACGGGAGAAGGAGGCGTGCTAGAAACGAGATCGGCGCTTCGCTCAGGCCACTGGAACGGCGAAAAGAATCACCGCCTCAGTTGCGTGGATCATATCCGATATGACGGTCGTCGGCTTAAGCTAGGGCACCTGTTTTTTTTGTTGCGTTTCCGTGCACCGAAAAGGTGGCGAAGCCCCAGGTGGCTTTAGTGAAGAGGGCCTGCGTAAAAAAAAAAAAAAAAAAAAATTATAAAAACTATATATATGTAAAACTATACACAAATGTGGGCCCTGCAAAAACAACAAAAAAAGTGCAACCGAGAGAACTAGGCATTTATTTTTTTTCTATTCTTTCGTCTTATATTCTTTTTTTTTGGGTCGTATACGGCCTTATACTTAAATTGATCTATATCCGATGTGAGCAAAGCAGCACGGCCGGGTGTGTAGAGAGGGAAAAAAAAGAAATAAGTGAAAACCAAAGAGAAAAAAAAGAAAAGAGAAGGCAACAAAAAAAAAAGGCAAAACAACAAATAAAAACCCCTTTGACTATACGTTTCGAAATAAAATTTTATTAAGCATGGCGACAAGTGAAGGTATGAAAAGTGCATGTTTTTAAAACCAAAATTTCAACATAAAATTTTACAAACAAATTAAAAATCATAATTAATGTGCATGTAAGCAGCAACGAGCCTATGCAGAGCGCCTCAACGGAAAGATCTTTCGACGTTGGACGACAACTGTAAGTAGAACCGTTTGAATTTTATTTACTTTCATGCAGAAGAGCACGCGTACAAAAACAAAAAAAAAAAATAAATAAAACACCTGTTCATATGCGTCATATGTCTGCCTGCTGGCCATGTAAAGTCTAATTTCCGCATTATTATTATTTTTTTTTAAATCACCGTAATAACGTTATACTTGATTGCGGTCATTACTTACTTAAATTTATGGCCAATCTTTACAAAAAAAAAAAAAAGCGATGCAAGAATTTATAACACTTTAAATATCAACACTTTCTCTTACATCAAATTTTTTTCCTATTATATTACGATCCATTTCAATTATTAACCATCTCTTACAGCCAAGCCGTTGCTTTACTCACCTTGCTCAATTTATATTTACACTAGTATTTTAAGGCAGTCATATGTTTACCTATTCTGCTACTGGCTACGAATCCAGTGATAATTAGCTTTAGATTTCTATTATCGGTTAATGTACGGTCACTTTTTTTTGGAATTCCTTGAAAATTATGATTTTAGTTTTTAATAAAAAGTTTATAATGTTCGCTTAAATTCCGCCTAACATTGATTTCCGCTAGCCACAGCATGTAGAGGTTCAAAGGGGTCATTTGCCTAATTGTTTTTGGATATAAATGACCAAGGATGGGTGGGCCAATACTTCCTCAACACCATCAGGGGAATACCAGAGGTGTGTTCACTTGTGTTACGTGGTCTGCCAACCCGCGATCCTTTTGTTAGTCATATTCATGTATATCTTTACCGGTTTTTTTTTGGCTTCCCCACAGCACGCTTTAACTTTAAATAATAAGCTTAATGAAAGGCCGTATGATTGGAGAGACCTCGAACACCACCCACTAGCCGACGAGCCCGAGCCGGAACATATAGCGTGCGCTCTCCAACATACACACACCATCTCGCCTACTCTACTGGGATATGTCCTATACCCGTTACAGTTATAATTTCATTTATTATTTTGGCGCCCAACGTGTGGAGCCCAACTTTTAGTTGTCAATTTTATTTCGTATTTTTGGCTTTCAAATGTTAGGCTTCACAAGAACATAAATATGACTGATACACTTTTTATTCTTTTCTGCAGTAAAATCTTTAGTCTTTTCCAACAATAGCTTCTCGTACGTTAGTCGCAATTAAATTTCTTTTTCCCTTTTGTAGTTTAGCTACATTTTTGTTTATCGTTATCGCTATGTTTTCTTTTAATTGCAACTATCGTAAGGAAAAATAAATCTCTTTTAACGTCATTTAGGTATATTTAGCAGTTAGACGCATTGGACTGCAGGGGATTGGTTCTCTACAGAGGGTACGCCTGACCACGGCTACTGTTTAAATTGCAATGACACTGTATATCTATAACCATTTCTTCTGTCCTTTCTTGTGTACCGCTTTGGTGACTGTCAGACGCATAGGAATACTGGTGAATAGTTTCTTTGAAATGTCAGCAGGCCACGGCTGATAGGAATTAAAGCGATACCAATTCCTTTTTCTATTTTTATTATATGAGTTTCTGCAATTAGACGCATAGGAATTCAGTACGATCGGCTTTAAGAGCTGACTACTGACCACGGATAATGTAGGCATTCAAATAGTAAAAAAGTTCAATATCATTGGTTTCTAAAGACTTTTTGTTTGCGTTATGGGGTGCTTAGGAATACAGGCTGGGTTAATTTTCTGTAATTGCCGCCTGGCCACGGCTCATAATGAAGACAAGGTCACGTAGGTTTGGCATCAGAATAACACCGTCATACCGGCCAAGCGTTGGCTTGCGTTGAGTTTGGCGTTGTTGTTCTTACGACAAACACCAGTGTTCTTTCCTCTTACCCCGCTTTGGGAAGCAGACACATACGTACACAGGCTGATAAACACTGATAAGAATCTCTACATATGCTGTTGGTTAAGCGTGAAATCATAGACTTTTGGTTTTTGATCGTTACCGTTTCGCTATATTTATTTTTTTAGGTTTAATTTTTAGTTTTTCGCTTTTGGGTTTGTTGTACCTATATCTTAAGCTGCAGCAATAGTTTTGTTGACGTGCAGACAACAACAACATTTCTTTTTTGGTTTTGTTGACATTTTAGTTTCGCTGTTTTGATTTGGGATTTTGTTTTGCATTTATTCTTGCAAGTGTTTTGCTTGCATATGCATTGAAGTATTAATAGTAGCTTCGAGATGCCACTAAATCGGTCTACAGAAACCAGTGCCGAATCGGCAACTGACCTTTGCTTTTTATGCAAGGGCAACTTACAGGATTTGGAAACACATAGGGTGACTTGTGGACACATATTCCATAAGGCATGCATTACAACGCATTTCCATGCCTCAAATTTATGTCCCGTTTGCAGAGAGGTTTGCATAAGTAAGCCTTTGGCAAAGCCAACAACTTCGGCTTACAACACAAGGGCACAATCTCGACAACAAGGTTCGGCTAGCACGTCCAGTGAGGCAAGGCGAACTAGTGTTAGTCCAAGCCCACCTAATACCGTCAACCTCAGTACTGTTGGTAATTCAAGCCTTTCTCCTGAGGTCGGAGCAGCGATTGCAGAAGCTGTTAAAGCAATGCAGACTGGATTAATGCTGGAGTTAACTGGTCAGATAGGGAGATTACTACAAGAAAATCTTGCAGCTCAATTGTCAGCTGCACCAGCGGCAGCCACACCAGCGGCCCCTGCAGCAACGGCAGAATCAAGAAACATATCGTTAGAAATACCAGATCAGACCGCTTCTTTGCAACAACTATTGGGCATTGGCTCTAACAATGCCATTAACATACCATCAACGGCACCTCCTAATGCATCGCCTCGTTCGATCAATTCTAGCTTGTTGAGTAGACCCGATAAAGTTGGCCAAATCATTACTAGCTGGAAACTTAGATTTTCTGGTGAACGCAGTAGTTTGTCTATTGATAATTTCTTATACCGGGTTGAGGCTTTGACTCATCAAACTTTGGAAGGAAATTTCGATTTATTATGCGGAAATGCTAGTACGCTGTTTGAGGGAAAAGCTAGCGATTTCTTCTGGCGTTTTCACAAGTCCAGTGGACATATACGTTGGCCAGAGTTATGCGCGGCCTTACGCAAACAATTTAGGGACACTCGCACCGACGTGGATATCCGCGAATTAATACGCGATAGGAAGCAGCGCGAGAAAGAAAGCTTTGATGCATTTTATGATGCGATTGTGCTGCTGACTGACCGTTTGCAAACTCCACTGTCGGAGCAAACGTTAGTTGAGGTTTTGAGGCGCAACTTGAAACCAGAAATTCAGCATGAAATTTTGAATCTGCAGATCAACTCTGTTGAGCAGTTGCGGGAAATTTGTCGCAGGCGCGAATGCTTTTTGGAAAGCATTAATCGCACGCAGACTTATCGTAAAGCACTTCCGTTCAGAACTAACGTAGCTGAAGTAGTCAATGGAGGTAATTGGGAAGAGGCTTCTGAGTTTGGGGAAGACGAAGTTCCTTTAGATATAGAAGCGTTAGCATTAGTCTGTTGGAACTGTAGGAAGGAGGGTCACCGCTATCAGGACTGTATTGCCAAAAGAAAAGTGTTTTGTTATGGTTGTGGAGTGGCAAATACCTACAAGCCATCATGTCAGCGATGCTCAAAAAACGCGAAAGCGAGCACCCAAGGCAGTCGACCGCCTCAGATCGCTCACCATTCTCGGTCGACAAACACGGAGTTGTAGACCAGTATCATAATAAAATAAACTCAACTATTGTTGAAAATATACCGGACGTACCACATTTTGAGACTATGCCTGACATTACGTCATGCTGGCCTCACCGAATTCAGATTTTAAAAGAATCCGCCAACTTTCCAACGTATCTTCATCCTGGTAAACGTTCGCGCAACACAGCTAGACTTAAATCTTTTTGGCATGCAGCGAAAGTTATCTCGGCTATTGGCAAAAATGCTAAGGACCAACGTCCGTATGCAGATATTAAAATATTAGGTCGAGTTGTTTCAGGCTTATTAGATACAGGAGCATCAATGAGCTGTATTAGTGGACAATTGGCCCAGGAAGTTATACGTAGCAAGATAGGACTCAAAAAGATTCTTGGCAACGCTTGCACTGCGGACGGCAGTAGTCAAACAATTTTGGGACGAGTGACATTACCAATTGAATACAATGATAAGAAAAAGAACATTGTATTCCATATAATACCTTCTCTTAGTCAAGACTTATACTTGGGCATAGACTTTTGGAACAGTTTTGGGTTACTTCCATCTAATTTGCAATTGGCAGAAGTAGATAGGGGTACACACAATTTGACTTTGGCTCAGCAATCGGAATTGCAGAATGTTATAGCGCAGTTTCCATCGTTTGCCGTAGCTGGTTTAGGTAAAACACATTTAGTATCTCACTCTATAGATGTGGGCAACGCCAAGGCAATAAAGCAAAGACATTTTCCAGTATCGCCAGCGGTTGAAAAACTTTTATATGCTGAGGTCGATCGATTGTTGAAGCTAAATGTCATTGAGGAGTCAGACAGTGCCTGGTCCTCGCCTGTGGTGTTGGTCCAAAAGCCTGGCAAAGTGCGGCTCTGCTTAGACAGTAGAAAGGTGAATGCAGTTACGCAAAAGGATGCATATCCTTTACCACAAATTGATGGCATACTAAGCAGGCTACCAAAGGCAATGTTCATAACGAGTTTGGATTTAAAAGATGCTTTTTGGCAAATCCCACTCGATACCGCATCTCGCGACAAAACCGCTTTTACCATACCAGGTAGACCTTTATATCATTTTAAGGTCATGCCATTCGGGCTCTGCAATGCTCCTCAAACCATGTCCCGCTTGATGGACAAGGTAATACCAGCGGCTCTGAGGAATGAGGTGTTTATATATCTGGATGATTTATTAGTGGTTTCAGATAGTTTTCAGGCGCATATGCATGTTTTGCGCAAAGTAGCTTCTTGCATACAGGCAGCCGGCTTGACAATAAATTGCGAAAAAAGCAATTTCTGTATGCGTAGCGTAAAATACTTAGGCCACATAATCGGAGAGGGAGTAATACGCACAGACCCTAGCAAAGTGTCAGCGATTGTAGATTTTCCTTTACCTCAGAATTTAAGGGCGTTAAGGCGTTTCCTTGGTATGGCCGGATGGTATAGAAAGTTTATAAACAACTTTGCTGGAGTCACTGCTCCACTAACAGATTTGCTGAAGCAAAAGCGTAAATTTACTATGTCTGTCGAAGGAGAAAAAGCGTTTGAAACTTTAAAATCAATGCTTAGTTCTGCTCCACTTTTGATCAGTCCCGATTTTTCCAAACCTTTTTACTTACATTGCGATGCAAGCAAGACAGGAGTAGGTGGGGTTCTTGTACAAAAGTCAGAAGCAGGAGACGAAATGCCGATTGCATTCGTATCTAAGAAATTAAACAAGGCCCAAAGAAATTATTCTGTCACCGAGCAGGAATGTTTGGCAGCCATCGTATGTATCAAACGATTTCGTCCGTATGTTGAAGGGCATGAATTTACAGTCATTACCGATCATGCCTCTTTAAAATGGCTTATGTCGCAAACCGATTTACATTCCCGTTTAGCGCGTTGGTCGTTAAAACTGCAGGGTTTTCGATTTAATATTGAGCATCGAAAAGGCAAATTAAATATTGTGCCAGATGCGCTGTCACGCGTAAACGAGGACGAATTAGCAGCAATTGACTATAATAAGGGCCTAATTGTAAATTTGGACTCAGAACATTTTAAGTCAGCTGATTATCTGGATATGGTCGAGTCAGTTAAAGCCAACAATGACCAGTTTCCGGACTTGAAGGTGGTTGACAATATGCTGTATAGGCGCACCGTGCATACAACGGGTGATCAGCTACACGACAATTATGCTTGGAAATTGTGGATACCTAAGAACTTGGTCGAGGAAGTACTCCGCAATGCCCATGACAATCCGTTAGCATCACATGGCGGGATCCATAAAACGTTGGAACGAGTCCGGCGTTACTATTTTTGGCCTGGTCTTGTTGATGATGTCAAGACGTACGTAAATGCTTGCGAAACTTGCAAGATGACAAAAGCACCGAATTTTCCGATGCGACCACCTTTGGGCAAACCTGCGGAGTCTGAGAGATTTTTCCAACGTTTATACGTTGACTTTTTAGGTCCATATCCTCGGTCACGCAGCGGAAATATTGCCATCTTCATTGTTTTAGATCATTACTCTAAATTTGTTTTTCTGAAGGCAGTAAGGAAATTGAATGCAGAAACGGTTGTTAAGTACATGCAGCAAGAATTGTTTCATACATTTGGGGTGCCCGAAACTATAGTATCGGATAATGGTTCCCAGTTTAAATCTGAAGCATTTCAAAAATTCTTGCGGGAAAACAAAATTTTCCATTCACTTACAGCGGTGCATTCGCCTCAGGCAAATGCTTCTGAGCGCGTGAATCGCTCAGTTATAGCAGCCATCCGTTCGTATATTCGTCCAGATCAAAAAGACTGGGATGAAAGTTTGAGCAGTATCTGCTGCGCTTTACGGTCTGCTGTCCACTCTGGCCTCGGCACAACACCTTATTACATGGTCTTTGGTCAGCATATGATTACTTCAGGTTCAACGTACAAGTTGCTTAAAACGTTGCGCCTTATTGAGGATAGAGCGGTTGTTTTCTCAAGAGAGGATTCGCTCGATATTGTGCGCAGTAAGGCGCTTGAGACAATGAAGAAACAGCAGCAGAAGAACGAAAAAATCTATAATTTGCGGTCGCGTGAGGTTTCTTATTCAGTTGGACAAGAAATCTTCCTTAGAAATTTTAAACAGAGTAATTTTCCAGCCGGATACAATGCAAAGTTAGGACCAGCTTTTGTGAAAGCGAGAGTTCGACGTAAACTTGGAAATTCTTATTACGAGGTCGAAAATTTGCAAGGGAAAATACTGGGTCGTTATCATGCGAAAGACTTGCGTCAGTAAGAATTTGTTTTCTTGCAGCGTCTGGTGTTTTCAATCTTGCGTTTGCTTTGAAACCCAAGATTGAATTTAGCAGGGGGGAATTTGTAACGACGCTGGCGGCGAATATCGTAAATTAAATTGCATTCCCTTAGTCAAGCAGTTCATTGGCTATTTATGTTTACGCACTGCTTGTTTAGTTACGGTTTGAATTGGCGATTCGTCTTAGCGCCAACTGCCTATGATCGCATTTTTTATTATTCTTGCCTTAGCAGACGAAACAAACAAATTTTCCATAATTGTTTTTATATATGTACAAAAAAAAATTATTTTCTGCAGCCGCACGGCTATCGGCCACCTATGGGTTATTTTCAGTATTGCTCAGTGGCAATATTTGCTAGTTGTCAGTGGCCCTTTCTTCAACCTTGACCTGTCAAAGGGAGATTGTCAGAAGAGGGGGTGAAGCAATTTCCGCAAAGAAAAGTTTTCTTGCGTAGCCTCGGCATCCGGATACTTTCTTTTCGCTTGAAGATCGCATGGGAGCAGGTTGTGCCCAATATACTCTGGCTGGCAAATATATGGTCATACATATAGTATAACCTATAGTCCGTTTCAAATTCGGCTGGGCCAAAGCGTTAAGCCTGCTGCAACAAATTTGGAGAATTTGCAGTAATCTTTCACTTCAATTGTGTTAGCAAAAGGAATTCTGCCTGGTGCCACTTCCGGATATCGGGTAAATTTTACTTTTTCCGTTTATTCGCATATAAAATGCAAAAGCTAATGCTATTTCTTCATTGTACATTGTTTTCGTGCAGAATTGGCACTTAATAAAAAGTCCAATCCCCATAAAGGGCATTAACCTTTGCTTATCGCTTTGATGGGCACTTGCTAGAGCGACGACTAGGAAAAGGGAAGTGCACGGGAGAAGGAGGCGTGCTAGAAACGAGATCGGCGCTTCGCTCAGGCCACTGGAACGGCGAAAAGAATCACCGCCTCAGTTGCGTGGATCATATCCGATATGACGGTCGTCGGCTTAAGCTAGGGCACCTGTTTTTTTTGTTGCGTTTCCGTGCACCGAAAAGGTGGCGAAGCCCCAGGTGGCTTTAGTGAAGAGGGCCTGCGTAAAAAAAAAAAAAAAAAAAAAATTATAAAAACTATATATATGTAAAACTATACACAAATGTGGGCCCTGCAAAAACAACAAAAAAAGTGCAACCGAGAGAACTAGGCATTTATTTTTTTTCTATTCTTTCGTCTTATATTCTTTTTTTTTGGGTCGTATACGGCCTTATACTTAAATTGATCTATATCCGATGTGAGCAAAGCAGCACGGCCGGGTGTGTAGAGAGGGAAAAAAAAGAAATAAGTGAAAACCAAAGAGAAAAAAAAGAAAAGAGAAGGCAACAAAAAAAAAAGGCAAAACAACAAATAAAAACCCCTTTGACTATACGTTTCGAAATAAAATTTTATTAAGCATGGCGACAAGTGAAGGTATGAAAAGTGCATGTTTTTAAAACCAAAATTTCAACATAAAATTTTACAAACAAATTAAAAATCATAATTAATGTGCATGTAAGCAGCAACGAGCCTATGCAGAGCGCCTCAACGGAAAGATCTTTCGACGTTGGACGACAACTGTAAGTAGAACCGTTTGAATTTTATTTACTTTCATGCAGAAGAGCACGCGTACAAAAACAAAAAAAAAAAATAAATAAAACACCTGTTCATATGCGTCATATGTCTGCCTGCTGGCCATGTAAAGTCTAATTTCCGCATTATTATTATTTTTTTTTAAATCACCGTAATAACGTTATACTTGATTGCGGTCATTACTTACTTAAATTTATGGCCAATCTTTACAAAAAAAAAAAAAAGCGATGCAAGAATTTATAACACTTTAAATATCAACACTTTCTCTTACATCAAATTTTTTTCCTATTATATTACGATCCATTTCAATTATTAACCATCTCTTACAGCCAAGCCGTTGCTTTACTCACCTTGCTCAATTTATATTTACACTAGTATTTTAAGGCAGTCATATGTTTACCTATTCTGCTACTGGCTACGAATCCAGTGATAATTAGCTTTAGATTTCTATTATCGGTTAATGTACGGTCACTTTTTTTTGGAATTCCTTGAAAATTATGATTTTAGTTTTTAATAAAAAGTTTATAATGTTCGCTTAAATTCCGCCTAACATTGATTTCCGCTAGCCACAGCATGTAGAGGTTCAAAGGGGTCATTTGCATAATTGTTTTTGGATATAAATGACCAAGGATGGGTGGGCCAATACTTCCTCAACACCATCAGGGGAATACCAGAGGTGTGTTCACTTGTGTTACGTGGTCTGCCAACCCGCGATCCTTTTGTTAGTCATATTCATGTATATCTTTACCGGTTTTTTTTTGGCTTCCCCACAGCACGCTTTAACTTTAAATAATAAGCTTAATGAAAGGCCGTATGATTGGAGAGACCTCGAACACCACCCACTAGCCGACGAGCCCGAGCCGGAACATATAGCGTGCGCTCTCCAACATACACACACCATCTCGCCTACTCTACTGGGATATGTCCTATACCCGTTACAAGGCAGACAACAAAAGTAGCAGCAGAAGCGACAACAATTGCAAATGAAACAAATGCTGACATGGCAGCAGGGACGTCGACAATGCCAACAGCAGCAACAACAACAGCAGCCAATCCAGCCAATACAACAAAAACAACGGCAGCAGCTTCAAGAGCAACGTTCAGGTCTATGCCACGAACTCGAACATTGAGACGTGCGCCTGAAATGGACGCTGACATTGATGATGTTGATGTGGCTGCTGCTGTTGGTGTTGACGTTAAAGTTGTCGACGACAACGTTATCAAGAACGACGATGACAATGAAGACAGCATAGATAGCATTACTCAGGAGCTGGTAAATGCGACGAAGCCAGTCGCTAAAGAAGCAACCGCAGTTGAAGTCGACCAAGCTGCATTACCTATGACCGAACAGAACTTGGACAACAGCAAACCTTTTAAGGTAAGTTGACAGACATAAGCTTTTCTCTAGTTTTTCACCAGTCAAAGATTTCCCATTGATTTGTAGCCGAGCGAAACTTTTCGTTAAGTGATTAAGTTAGCACAACTACTTTGGCCATGGCTTTTTTGGGTGTTGGCCGCCATTGACGGCGTTGGCACAAAAGTTGAACCTAAAGTGGTTGTGCTTGAGTTGCAATGCAGAAGCACACCCTTTGCGTGTGATGCTTGTTGTGGCTGGATTTTCAAATGATTTCGCAAGAGCTGCAACTTTTGAAGGTCAAAATAAAAAAGCGTTCTTTAAAATAAACCCCCTTGTCTGTTAAAAAAAAATATATTCAGCTCTTTCAATTCTATAAATAAAACAGTATTTATTTGATTATTATTTCTTTTTACAAATTTAATGCCCAGCGAGAGTTTCCTAAATATTCCCCAAATGAAACGCTCGAATATGGACGGCCGATATGATATTCAATTGCCTTGCTAACATCCTGGTTATCAGATATTTTTTAGACTTTTTTTTTTAATTTGAAATAGAAAACTGTTTTAATAACTTTTTAATAACGATTCACAAAAAAGATTCCGATTTGACTGGGAATGCAGCTGGGAATAAATTTGTTTAATATGGCAAACAATTGACTTAAATAAATATTTTAGTACTTTTGTTAGATTCCTATTTATGCCTTCTTCCATTTTACAAGTATGTTGACGACTGCCTATGTATGTTGACTTAAGTAAATGTTAAGCTTTAGCAGTTGCGAGCTACTCGTTTTAAGGCATTTTGTTTAAAACTATAAAATATAAACTTGCATCATTGTGGCGGGCATCACAAAACGGATTAAATGAAATGCGATTCAGATAGGAAGGCAGGGCTTAAAGCTTCAGCTAACCAAAATCTGCACAATAGAAACTTAATTAAAAACTGCCAGAGTAAGAGTACGAGTAGGACTGCGGGTTGGGGGCCCTTTAAGCGCAACTCGAACTAATTTATCATTAGTGCGACAGTCGCCCACTCGTCGACCCATTCACAAGGCAGCGTTGTCTGCGGTTGCCGATAACGTTGCGTCTGGAACTTGGCCACGCATCACTAGACTCGTCTGGGCTTATGCGGGCTCCTGCGCGTTGCGCCCGTGTCTGCACCCTAATCGATTTATTGTGTGGAAAAGCGTTGGAGCCAAATGAACTGTATCTAAAAGATCAACACAAAAAGCAGAATGGCCAGCAAATTGGCTGTCGCAAAGTTTTGAGCGATGCTTTACAAAAGTTATAGTAAGCAACGATGATAAATACTTACAATATACACAATAATATTAACTGACAAGCACACATTTAAGTTACGAGAGAGATGGTTTGGTGCATAGTTGTAAATGTGGCAGGCCACCGAAATTAATTGGCAGCTTATGCAAGACAAATGTTTGGCAATTTGTCTATGGCAAAGATATGGTATACATATATGCATTGAAATGTCTGAGGTGTGTAAATGCTATGAGAGTTTTCACCTTTCTTTATGCTTCGCACACGCTGCTGAAGTATGGTTTTATTAGCCTGATGCTTATACATTGTATGTGTAATTTATGCACATCACACAGCTAATTAATATGCATACCGGAAATGGTTTAGCGGAGCATGAATTTATGCCAGTCTCTCCATCCGCCTTTCATCTGACAGTATATGTCCCTGTCCCTATTTATGGCTGTGCGTTTGCGTGGTTGGCGACAACAACTTGACTCACGTTTAATTAATGGTACATGCCGCCAAATGAGTTAATGTGACGGCTTTGATGCCAGAACATGGCCAGGGAGTATGCAATTAGTATTTCTTCTTCATTTTACTTAGCGATATACTTTTCGAACTAATAGCTCCTGAGCATGAAATTATACATATACTCAAAAAACTGTAAGAATTTCTAGGAAGGACTAAGGCAGGACATAAGTCTAAATAAGTATTGGAGCTAAATCGATTCCTACTTATAATATAGGGTGCTTCGATTTCGATGCAGACTGAAACAGAAAGCAAGTGCCATAATTTGTTTTATTATTAACATTTAATTATAAATTTAATTGAAAAACAAAATCCTAATACAGAAAAAATTGTGCGTCCAATTTGGTTTAGACAGCGGAATAAGTAAATAAATTGTTTCACCAAACAAACAATTCAAATAATGGTTAGACTGGAAGATTATGGAAATAAGAGTAAGGCAAGATCATGTAAAACCATTTTAAGTTTCAATTTCAACTCTCAAAAAAGATTTTAAGATCAAACTTAAGTAGCATTATAATATTTTATATAAGGCCGGTGGTTCATTGTTAGGCTAAATTAAGTAATTATGGACTTATGTTATATGACACAATGGCCTATTCGAAAGGTACAGTTTCCAGAAATATGCTAGCTGGAATTCCTTACAATTGCCGAAATAAATTTGTGTATACATGAATAAAGCACGGGTTCAACACATTAAGCCAAGACGAAGGAGCTCTCAAAACGGAGAGGAAAATTAAATTTAACTTAACCAACAGATGCTTCATAAGTAATTGGTTTTTGGTCTCATTTTGAAAAGGTTGGAGGCCGCACAACCCTCGACAATGAATTTTCTTGTACAAATTTCCAAGAACTCTAACATTTCTATATTAGAGTCGGTGTCAACAATTTTAAATAACAGTTCCGTAACAATTGATGCTGACGAAAGCCAGCACAACGATATTAAGAACCTGTTCCGAGTATCTGTCACAGCATACTACAATTCATTTGAGATTTGAGCTTTGTAGTTGAGTTCGCATTCCTCATTTTAGCTATGTACAAGTGTTCTTGTAAATGACCGCCTCTCGACCTGCTAAGAAATTGAAAACAACTCATGCCGTCTGTATCAGATTTCACACAGAGCAGTTGGGCTGTCCAATTTGGTAGCACCGGGCCATTTCCAAAAGATTTTCTATGTAGAACCAATGTTGGGCAGCAAACGAAAACAACAACGATGACGATGAGGATTAAGGAGACCCGACGGTCTCTGCCGTTAAACAAATGCGACATGGAAAACGCATTTGCTGCAAAACGACTTCAGCCAACTCTGAGCTACAACTCAAAAAAAAGTGGGGAGGAGCCAAATAAAAACATGCCAAGTGCTGGGGAGGAGTAGAAGAGTTTGGGCATTGGCTAAGAGCAATGAGAATACAAGTCAAGACACACACAAACATACACGGAAATTAAATTACCAACAGACATGAAAAAAATAAATACATACAAGTACCCAGACAAGCACATGCAGACATACATAAGGGTAGTCTAGTGTGACATACGTTGCGTATACGCAACGGCGCGCCTTAAGACAAATAAGCGGGCATTATTCATGCTCACGCAGCCGTGCAATTCCACATTGCTTTGAGGACATATGTATATGTACATACATATGTGTGTGTATACATTTGTGTATATACGAGTTTATAATTGAGTATTTGTTAATAAAACGCGTGTCAATGTACATATGAATTGTTTACTTGTTCTAAAATATTAAACGACAGCTAAACAATTCAAATTGTTTTCTGGAACACGAATGACAACAATAAGAGTTGAAGAGATGAGCAAAACGTGCGGCGCAAATCTGAACCGCTTTCTCACAAAACCCAAAAGAAGGGTATAAAAAGTTATTGCATTGAATTTCTAGGAATTTTCACATAGACAATTGGTTAGTTGAGCTTCTCCGATGCGTCTAGATTTTATGTTAACAGAAAAAATTATATAATATAGATGGTACTTTGGTAATTATTTATAAAATTCTTTTTTTTATTTCTGTTAACAAACAAAGTTATCGACGTAAAGAACAACCATTTAAAATACTGAGGTGTGGTAAAACCTTAGAAAAGAAATTGGACTTTAAAGTATGAAATTTATTGGAGTTTGTCTAATATTTATATTAAAAAGTTTCATTACTCTTAAGTTTTATGATGTGCTTAAGTGCAGTACAACAAAATATGTTTTATAAATGAAAAAAATAAATCTATTGTTAGTCTCAGTGTACATTTGTGTCATTCATTCATGTGTCTATGGCTTAAAAAGGAAGAGTGTAATCTATTTACAATTTCTTTCGGTATTTTGCTGCACATTGTAAAATTACATATGCTTGTGAGTGGTGTGTGTGTAAAAAGTATGCAGGGCATTAAGTGCTGGTTAAATAGCAGCTCTACTGCACACAGATACACAAATAGCCAACGTGGTTCGAGTGGCTGGGCAAACAAGCAAAACTACGTGAAATTCATGGAAAATTCATGACTGAATTGACATCTGCGCCCATTATGTTCGCCCCACATACATAGTCCTTGTTGTAGACGTTGGTGTTCCTCCCAATCTCATCCTGCTTGTTTCTCTCTCCTCCTCTTGATGTGCTATGCAAATGACGAATTTGTAGGGCCAATATTTACGGTGCGCTTTTGGTCAGCTTTCGGCAGTCCATGTGGTACTCGTATTTGACCAGCAGGTGAACAAAGAACGATAAACAGTATAAATATTTATACAGCCAGAGCGGGTGCACCCAAATAAGTCAACTGTGACCAGTATACCTGACCAAAACAAAACAAAACAGGGGTAGGCAGGCTTGCTAGCTGCCACTAAAAGCAATCAACAGCGACACTTCCACTCATTATGGCAGCAATGACTGAAAAGACTTGCCACAGAAATGGCAAAAAGCAGAAGCAACAGAATCGTCGCCAGCTTACTGGCTCAATAGCTAATAAGGGTGGGCTGAAAAAGGGTGACTTGATTTTCTACAGACAATGAAGGATAGCGAGCTGACGACTGATGTGGCACGGCAAAGAAACCGAGGAAAATGCGTGCAACAGTTTCCGTTTTTGAGTGGTGGAATTTCACGAGACAGGGAGTCACGCAACTTAATTTTATTGGAGGCAGCACGGAGAAGGATCTCGGAGCAGGGCGTTTAGCAGTCGAGCGAGCTAAAGTAAAGTAAAGGTTAAAGTCAAGGACAAGGTCAATGAAAGCATATAAATGAGAATACCAAACACGTCTGTCGAAGAGTATGCATCCAAATTCATTAAAGGAGCTCAATAGATATTTTCTTGGAAATCCGGTTAATTGGTAAGGCCACATATATATAAAAAGAGGCTTAATAGATATTTTCTTTGAAGTCCTGTTAATTGGTAAGGCCACATATTTATAAAGAAGGTGGTACTCGCATATGATAGGCACATAAAAACTGATTGCTTTTAATTTCTATTTTGAGGCTATTAACCTTACTAGTTTTAGGTATTTCATTTAAAAAATTTCTTGGAAATGTGTTTTGAAGCTAAATGTGTTCTTAACTGCTCAAAAAATGAAACTAAGGAGTTCAGTTTGTGCGACTTGCGTAAAAAATTATTCTTACAAACTGTGTTTTGGTAGTTTGTCAAGTTGAAAATACAATTATATTCTTCAAAACAAGTAAATATACATGCATATATGACAACTGTACGTTTTAGTTTTAATTGCAATTTGTTTGATCGGGAAATGAATTACTCTTCCTTTCTCCAAAAATATAGTTTATACTTATGTTGAATTGCCATAAGCAAACTTCCTTGATTGAGTGTAATTGTGTTGTTGAATAAGAAAACAACAGTATGTTGAAAAGGTTATAATGGCTTCTCGACCACAGAGAGAAACAAGAAAATGAAATACAAGTAGAGAGCAGGAGCGCAGGAGAGAAAGAAATGGTTGGAATAAGAAAAAGAAGTCAAAAAACGCATAAAAACCAAAGAAAGCCGCAGGACATTGGCATGTATGTATATGAGGAGCTAGGAAAGGAGCCAAGCAACCAACCAACAAAGCAATTTGCAAGGGCAATAAGTTGCGTATACGCCACATTGGCTTGACCAGTGGGTAGCCAACAAAACAAGTACGACCGGACCCAGCTCGATGCGAATGTTACTTTAATAGCCAACCTAAGCATAAACACACACCCAAACACCCACACACCTACACACACAAACTGACGTGCTTAGAAACTTCAGCATTCATTGAAATTCGCATAAAATGCATGATAAATTCTCATTGTTGTTGACTGGTTGGTTGGGTGCTCCATAGACGTCAGCAATGGCCGGCATTTGATGTATCTTTGTTAGTAGGCATAATTGGTTTAGCACCCAAATGGCATGGTCGTCTATTGATTGATGTGCCCTGCGTGCTAAGTAGATGGATACAGAGGCGGTTTCAGTGCGACGTTGCTGCTTTGCATAAACAGTTAACAGCGAAGGGTGACGCAACTTTACGACTTATTGGACTGATTGAATGGCAGGAATTCAGCCTGGCTGGCAGGCAAGTTTATTATCAATTTTATAGACTTTTGCTCTGCTCGCCAATACATTTGTCAAGCGAATGACAGCTGACTGCCATCGATCAAAAGTTGCTCGCTCACCGTTAACAATTTATTGAGGCTCAACTGCCACTGTCGTGTATAACATGACGTATGCTTGATATTGCCTACAGCTAGGCTTAGGCACTTGTACCTAAACCAACAACAAAGTTTTCTTTTTATACCCTGTACCTGTAGGGTAAATGGGGCTATTAGGTTTGGGTCGGCAAGATGAATCGATATAGCCATGTCCGTATGTATTTTATTTTTGTATTTTAAATAAAAAATTTACGAACTTTGTACAGTGTGGATCTGTAAACAATTATCTACTCTTGATTTGAATTTGATCCAAATCGGTCAATTTTAAGAAAAGTTACTAGCCCACAAGCCGGAGCATCTTCGCTTTCTTTTTGCTTCTGCTATGGGCGCATATAAATCAGTGTCGGAAGTTTCTCTGAGTACAGG
Source organism: Scaptodrosophila lebanonensis (assembly GCF_003285725.1). NCBI lineage: Eukaryota > Metazoa > Arthropoda > Insecta > Diptera > Drosophilidae > Scaptodrosophila > Scaptodrosophila lebanonensis. Next base: position 2,496,364 of record NW_022060529.1, read on the forward strand.
GTATTTCACAGTCGGGCTTGCTTGACTCTAGCGCTCTCTCTTCTTTTGTCCTATGTTCTTTATTTGCTCAGTATCGGGTATGGCCGAAGCCCTCCTGCCCACTGGCAAATTGAAATCGACAACATTATGCTTTAAATATTAAGTAGCAATCTTTTAACGTGCCACAATTTGTGAGGCATAGTGTCGCCAATGGGCTGAACACAATACCTGAGCATAGCCGTATACTGGGTTACTGTCTGTTGTTGCTGCTGCCGCTTGTTGGCCTTTATTGTTATGGCAAATAATAATAAATTGATTAGATGTACACTTACACAGTTGTGTGTGTGCGTTTGTTTTTGTGGCTTTATCATTGTTTTGCGCTTCACTAGCGCTTTATTGTTTTTATTATTGTTTCAGATTAAGGAAACAAAAACAAAATTTATGAAAGTTTGAGGTCAGCTTAAACAGACAGTTGAAAGGTCAATTTAGGGCGGCCATCGGTGTGAGCTGGTTCGAATTGCTGCCTGGGGCACATTTAAATTAAAATCAACAACGTTGGGTTGCCGCATGGCCTTCTTGTTGCCAGTGCTTGGTGCTTTTGATTGCCGCCATCAAAGGCACCACAGGCAGCGTGACATTTTCGTAATGAGCGAATTCCTTCTTGCAAAATACTCAACAGTAGAGCATTATCACTTTATCATACAATTTTGCGTTCTCAAGATTTAGGATACATATGTACGTTAAAAATATTCTGACTGACTCTCGTTTTTAATGCATAATAATTGATCACAAATTGTTTTTGAATCATTTAATCGTTTTCATTTTAAAGGGCATTCTTAAAACAAATTCAAAGATAGTGAAAATGTAGCCTTAGACCATTGTGATCATGTTCAATCGGTAAAGTCTTATCCAAATGAGATCATAAACCTACTCGCTGGCTTTTTTTTTTGAGTTTATGTAGCCAAATCATTTAATTTATTACTTGTATTTATGTAAATAAGTCGAAATACAATTAAGGGGCCACACTCGCTATACTTACATCTGTTTTTATGTTTGCCTTTTCGATATCGTTCAATGTTCTAGTTCCCCCATATTTACACAATTTTATTCAAAACCGGTTAAATTTATTGAATAATAACTTCAATAAGCCAAATGTGCCAGAGCACAACAATTTATTTTTTTATGAGTGTAAATAAAGATGAATGAGAGAGAAAAAAAAAATAGCTTTGACCATGTTACATATTCGAAGTACCGAGTTATATGGATTTTCACTGCAATGTTAAAGAGTGTGCTTATCGGTTGTTTTGCTGTCGGTTCGTTGGAATAATTGGACCATGAGTGACCATGGAAAACAAGAAATGAATAAGTGAGTAATGTACGGAAAGGGTCACAAATCAGAGGGGACCAACAAGTTTATTCATAGGAGATAGCAGTTTTAAGCAGTATTTAACATTAAACTACAATGCCATATTAATGCTTGTTGTTCTAAGTATTATATATACTTCTCTCCTGTTCGAATTCTTTCGATCACATTCTTTATATAACATTGTTAAAATAAAAGTAGTTACATTTTTGATGCACAACTGTCAATAATGAATACATTCTACAAGTTTTGCGTCGGAAATTAACAATTTGCTGTGTATTTGAGCTTCGGCTTGCCGATGCCTTAGTCTATTCCTGTTTACTCATAATTATAATTTCTCACGCTGTAGATCAAAGATGTCACTCGACATATTCGGAAAGCAATGGTGGCCTCAACTTTGGCTGAGCTGCGTTTGAAGGTAGCGGTCAGGTTCGAGAGGGGCCAACCGGCCATCCATTTGGATTGCGATGGCACAGAAATCGATGATGAGGAATACTTCAGCACTTTGGAGCCCAATGCCGAGCTCATAGCTGTCTTTCCTGGCGAGCAGTGGCGAGATGTTAGCAAAGCGAAGGCAATTGAATGGACTGATAATTTATAAAGCTATTTGCGTTTTTACAGCCCAGCGATTACAATGCAAATGTGAGGCGAAGTTCGTTGGATGCCAGACGTTTGCGGAAGCTTGTGAATCAACTGCAATTGCAGCAGAATATGCTGAACGATGCCGACTTGGACACATTGTCCAATATGGATCCAAACTCGTTGGTGGATATTACGGGTCGTGACTTAAAGGATAGCGACTATGAGGCAGCACGACGCTCCACGGAACTGTCTTGTTAGATTTCACAAGACAATATTAATCGGATTGATTTTGAAACGAAATTTTAGATACTAATGTGTGTGTATCCCACTTATTTATGTTTTAATTTTTTTTTGATCTACTCGTATATGAAACGTATGTGACAAAAATATAGCACAGTGAAACGTCGCTTATGATAGCTGTAAGGACTTTGTAAGAGATTTTTAACAGAAAGTAAGACACACAGAGAGAGAGAGAGAGAGAGAGAAGGAGAGGGAGAGCGAAATGTTTGTATTTTTAGAGCACGTTTTGATAGAACTCACTAAGGAGCGAAGCCTAGAACAAATTAAATGTTTCTTTTAATCCGTTTATACACAATTAAAAGCGCAAAGTCCAGTGAAAAGCGAGGAACTGGAACTAGTGGGTATATTTTATATAAAGTCCATTCCGTACAGATATGTATGTAGAGAAAGTCTATGTCTATTATCAAACGCAAAATGTTCCTAGACCAATATGCTAATCCTGTAAAGCTGTCTAAAAAATATTATGGTTATATCACACAACAATCATAGAATTGTACACGTAGCTGCAGCTTAGAATTTAGCAACCTAAAGAAAATGTTAAAAGCTTTATTTTCAGGCACCACTTCAACTACACTTGTAACTTTTGAAAGAACATAATAGGGAAATCTCTCCAGAAACAGTCAACACCAAGAAATCGCGAAATATGCCTGTTGGACCTTTAGAAATAAATATGCAAAGCCTTAATTTTGTATGACACTTAAGGAAAGTAACTATCCCTCGTATAGTAATAGTACATTTTAATTCTGTGTCTATTCGTTTTAATGATGTGCCAATAGCTAATTTATCTCGCGGTAATTAGGGAACAAAAGAATTTTTGGTAATTTTACTAGAAAGTTAATTCCACAGACAACAAATTAAAGCAAAACAAAACAAAACAAACCAAATACAAGACGAGAACGAAGACGAAACAAATTGTGCAGAGTAATATAAACGTTGATTGTACAATAAGAAATACACAGAAATACTCACAAAGAGAGAGTCAATAAATGTTTTGGCAATTTACCGAAATACCCAAAAAGTATATATTTTTGAAATGTGCAGCCCATTGTTTATATGAATGTGTGTATTGTATATGTGTGTTTGCACTTTTTATTGCACTTTGTTTAGCAATTAAGATTGAAAGAAAATTTATTGCAATTTACGATTTGTATTGTACTTCAATTTGTGCACTTTCCCGGCACATTCCGAATTGCAATTGCAAAATACATCCAAGTCTATTGTAAATCGATCAAATCGAAACGAATTTGCAGGAAAATAAAGCTCTACAAGATTATTCACCATGTATATGTTTTTGAAAAATAAATTGGAATTCCATGTCCTGCGTGAGTGCAAATTGTTTTAATTTATAATAAATAAACGAGCATTTATTCAGAAGCCATATTTTTCCATCATTTGGTTTCTCGTCCAGGCGGTTGAAGTTGGTGTTTAAATCTATCAAACTATCTACATGGTTCACAGGATGTACATCTTATTGTAATAATATTCAGTGAGTACTTTTATTCTAGTTATAGTTTTTAATTTCCTCAAAATGGCGAAGTTTTAATATTAATTTATGAAGATTTAAAGTCCTTTGATTTTATAGAAGATCATACTTATGTGCACAGATATGACCCGCTTTTTATTTTAACATTCAAAGTGAACAAAAGCTGTGTTTTTGGAACTTAAGCAGATTTGATTATTACGAGGCATCAGCAAGGTCTCCAGATTACATTTGGAAGCAAACATTTTTTGGATGTGCCTAACGTAATGCTCACCAATTGATGTTCTTGGTTGCCTTCACTGCAATTTTTCCTCAAATTGTCTCGACCATCATTGAATATTTTGTGCCAATAATAAAGTAGTGTTTTGGAGATAGCCTGTTTCTTGAAATCCTTCTGCAACATTCTTAACGTTTCGGCTGCAGAAACTTCATTCTTTTTACAATAATTAACTGCACTTTAATTTTGAATAAATTCGGGCATTGTAAAAATCGAAAAATCACTTTTACTAATTTTTTTTTTTTTAATTATTTCTTTTTCAATTTTCCTTTTTTTGTGGAGAGTACAGGATATTTTATTGTCGGGCTTGCTCGACTGTAGTGTTCTCTCTTGTTGAAACAAACATTGTTGAATAGTTTTGAACTAATAGTTTCTACTAAGTACCCAATACATGGTTTAGAATATGTTTTTAATCGCCTTACAGCACAATAAGTGCTGAGTAAAGTTCTGAGCTTAAAATATATATATTTTTTTTATATATTTTTCGTTTTAAGACTCGTGTTCTATTTTTATTTTCCATTAGTCAACAGATTAGTAGGATGACGGATCAAGAAATATGTTTGAAAAGTATGTATGTACTTTAAAATATTATTGTTGGCTTAACCAATGGGGAGAAACTTGAACCTATATAAAAACGATTTTAATTGCTTGTTTTGGGCTTGGCGTTGGCAAAGCACTGCCAGTAATGCCTTTTTATTAAACTATTAGCTTCTAAAATTCCTTGAAGCTGCAATAACAGAAGCATGAAGTATTAGGTTTTGCTAACATCTTTCATTGACTTTATTCCTATTTATGTGAGAATATTCTTTCAGCAGCTGCACCTGGTTCATTTTTGCTTACTTATTATGGCAATTGTGCTAATTGGATTTGTATTTGCCGGACCCATAGTATTAAATGCATTTACAATCCATTTTCAATGCCATGGCCAGAGGCACATTCGAAATTGCTTCATTGCTCTTGCATAATTGCTTAATCAGCTTGTTGTCTAAATTAGTGCTTTGAATCGAAATTGGACAACTATGGGAAAATGTATCAATGCGCCTAATGATAATTGCAGGCCTCTGTTTCGCATATTTGCTGACTGACACTTTCGACAGCCATTATCATGCGCTGGTTGTCTAGGCATTAGGTGAAATTTTAATTAATTTTGCAAATTGTCTAATTCGTATGGCATTGCCAGCATTGGTCTATAAAAGTGGTGCTTTAAAACTAAGCTATATTTGCGTTGCCATTACTTACAATTAGCTGCCGATGTCGTTGTCATCCAGCTGAAACTAAAATGCAAAGAAATTGCAGCTGGAAAAGATTTTAAATAAAAGTTGCAACAACAGCTTTCTTTTCTTCTTTCCTATTTATTTGCTGCCTAAGCGTTGGCCAAACAAAGAAAAACACAGATAAAACATGAAAAGATGTCTCCATTAGCCCGGGCCGCGTTTCATTTTTCTCTCTGATTCCCATTGAATTTTTATTTCGCATTTCATGAGCAGTTTAATCTTAAAGAAGTGTAATCCTATTAGTAATTTTATCTAGGAAATGTTGAAAAATCAATTCATTATCTAAATTACTAAAACGGCCTAAATCACTACTCACCTTTTTTAGGTATGAAGAACATGCTCCTTGGTCCTTTGGGTACAATAACTGTATATTGAGAAACTTTGCGATATCCAGCCCCATCTAAGAAGGTAATCGAGCGGTCAAAAGGATTGCAAATGTTACAAAATTTGATGGTCATAGAAAAAATATTTATATTACCATTTAGAGCGCCGGTATTTTGATTGGCAATCAATTGATGTTAAGCCCCGAACAATAGAGTCGTGCATTGAATTTTGTGCTTATCAGTGTCAAAGGACATTCGTTTCTTGCGGGAAATGCGTGGAAAGATTGGAATATCGCCGTTAATAGTGTATAATAAGTTTTTTCTAATTTTGTTGTGATCTCGCAATAAGTACATACATATTAGTGATTTATTCATTTACTACACAAGCTTGAATTTCTTTCATACTTTATTTTAATTTGCTTGCTGTTTCTTGAATATTTATAGAATATAGTAGAACAGCAGCCTATTAATAAAAGATAAATATACTATGTATACGAGGCCACGTACTAAGTACGACTTAGTCCTTCTACCCTATTTTGGTATGCCGAAATGTTCGAAACCGCAAAAATGATGCGACGGCGGCAACCTGTAAATAAAATTGGCGCAAATACTCGATACAAATATTTGTCGCCATTGCGAAATGGTTTGGCGAAATGTTTTGACATCTGTCGAAATTCTTGTGTATGTACGCGTATGTGTGTCGGAATTCATGTGTACAGTACAATCTGCTTTGGTTGACTAGCCCTACACATGCGGGTTGCCAATTTTTACAATGTAGCTGACTTTGTTAATGAAAATAATCACAATATTCATATTTTTGTTGATTGATTATTAAAGCAAGATCTATTGATGTTACTTGATGAACATTTTGAGTTGGCATTCCTGTTCGGTGACTTGGGTGACTATAATTAGCGGCACTATTTTCCTAGACAATGCCAAAATCTACTGATAGATATTGATAAGGAGATCAGAAAATAAGTAATTGATCTCGATTCACAGATTGCACTGTATATGCAAATAGTTGGTCAGGCAGCGACCCTGCATATGCCATTGCCTGTTTGTCTGCCTGTCCGTCCATCTATCTATGTATCTGTATTTCTCTATGTGTGTGCGTGCGTGCGAACGGGTTATATTTTTAGTCCAGTAAGTTATTTCCTATGCAACTTTTGTCCGTGCAGCTGGTGGTCGAAAGGTTCGAACGTGCCACACGAGGCTTGCATAAGCAACAACTCTCACACAAACATGCATACATATTTGTGCATGTGTATGGGGTTTGCATGTCAGCATGTCTGCATGTCTGCATCTGTGTGTATGTTTGGTGTTTCATTGTTTTTTATTAAAAGATTTATGCGCTTCTTAGCATCCACTAAGCACAGCTCACTGAGCTGCCAAGTGACTCGGCCCTTGACGTTTTCGGCCACACCTGTTGGCCTTGGGGTGTGGCAGGTTCGTAATGCCAATGCCAATACCAATGCTAGCGACCGGAAGCGGAACGCTGTTCAGGGTTCCAGTGTTGCGGTTAGTTGCTCTTGGCTGCCATTGTTGTCGCATCAAATGTATTAAAAATTCATTAAATTTATTTTTATGCATGCCAACAACTGTTGGCAACTGTTGAAGTTAGTGGCGTGTGCTGCTAAAGCTGCACTTTAGCATCGATTACCTAAGACTAGGAGGGTGAAGTAGCAGTATAAAAGCCAATGCCGTTGAGTGCAAATCTAGCTCTGCTGGTCTGCTCTGTCAATTGAGAAGTGGTCGTGTTGTGTTGCTCGGCGACTATTATATTGTTGTGTGAGTTTCTTTGGAATAAGGCTATCACTTAAAAGAGAATATACGAACTGCTAGTTGATGACAATGTGACTAAGCTGTCATTAGGCAACGCAAGGATCGAATGTACCCATGAACCTATGGCGTAACCACGACAACAACTTACAAGTCTCCTACTATTTTTGAGACTACAAAAGTACAACCTCAAAACCGTCGATTTAGTCTTTGTTTCAATTTCGTTGAACCTAGTTTGGCGATAATGTACGTACATATGTAGCACACCAAATGAGAATTTATATTTATATACTGTATATATATTTGTGCGTTCAGAATTTACAACGAAGAAATACTTCTTCTCACTGTAGCTTATCCTTTTCTGCGCCGTTTCGTAGACGCCCCATGTATTGAGCAGCCTGCTCATCGAGGACGTCACCAACTTTCTTTTTGTTAAACTGATAAAGAAAATATTTTAAAACACAGTTGTTGGTTTTATTTCATTTGACCGTTGGCTTTATTTATCGTTTAAAAATATTACAATTCGCGCTAAACACTAGAAACTGAAAACAAGTTATGCATATGCTTTGCGTTTCGAAAAAGAAAAACACGCTAAATGCTCATTGGCCACGTTCTGCTTCATTTAAATGCGCTTTCCACGGATAGACTCAACAGAAGATGGCGGGAAAAATGAATTTAAATACAAAAAGAGAAAATAATTTATGCATAACATATATATAGAGTGTTTGCGTGGCGCTTGTATTAGAAGGTGGGTCCAACGACGGATTTTCGAGCCTTATACCACGAATTTCTTCTGCTCGCCATACAGAGATTCGTACAGAGAGGGTGGCAAGTGTTCGGCCAAAAAGATTTGCATCTTCTCTGTGGCGGTTACGGGTGTGTAGCGGGCCATGGGGAAGGTCCTAGTCACAGCATCGATGAGCACGCGAAGCGTGGGCTGAATATCGGCAGCCTGTAAAAAAAAATGGAAGCGAATTAAAAGAAAATAAATGTACATGCATGCATATTTGAATACTGAATAATAGGATGATTTATTCGCTTACCTGTCTCGAGTACTTCTCCACAGATGTCATGGCCGCCTCGTAGTAGTCTTCGCCATAGGTTTTCTTTTGTTCCGAGGATAGTTGGTTCCACATCTGTTTGGCCTGGGAATGAAGGGGAAATAGTTGAAGCATATAATTTCTATCTGTGAAATTTTAATGAGTCTGCATGCAGCTGGCAGTATAAGTTGCAACTATTTTAACTTCAATGCCGCCGCTGCCACCTACGGCACATTATCGTAAAAACTAAAGCAAGCCAAACTGTGCCACGGCCTGGCATGTCCTTGCCATTAAGCACGAAATGGCCTGCCTCATAAAATGTTGTGGTTACTTGGGCGACAGCTGCAGCCCATGCGGCTTTGGTCAGCCAAGGAATCGGCTGCAACTTATGCTACCACAACCGTGTGCTTCCCCGCCGGGACTCACCTGCTCTCGCAGCTCCGTCTCGTTCAGCCAGCCGTTGCCGGGCGCAAATTCTCCAGCAGCCACCACGGATACATCGACACCCCTGGTGCGCATTTCCTGACGCAGACAGGCGGCAAAGCTGTCAACGGCTGCCTGTGTGGCACACTGAATGCCACGCACCGGAGAGGGTACCCGACTCAGGCCGGAGGTGAGGAACACAACGCGTCCGTGAGCGCGACGCACCAATGGCAGGAAGATTTGCGTCAATCGTGCCGAGCCTGCAAAACCGGAAGTCGCATTAAATTGTATATTTAATCACCAAAAATCAATTCTTAAAATAGACATAGAGTAAAAAATTATTTCTTAAAATAGAAATAGAGTACATTAATAGGCAAAAGGTAATTGAGTAAATTCCAGTGCTCGAAGGCATTGAGTAAAGTTTATAAAAACATATATTAAAGAGGGTGTAGCTCAGAGTTAAGACAACCGTAAGTGCAATTTGAATTATTTAACAATTACTGTTGATAATTATTAGGAAAAAGTAGATAAAATCTTTTGCTGAAATAATATTTAAATATTACATGCTTCGAAATTGTTACGTACAAGCCTACAATTTTATTTTTTCATTGGCTTCTCTTTTGAATTAAATCTGTCATTGCCTTGAATGCTTTTGCACACTGGCGCCCCCACTTACCCAATAGATTCAAGTCCAAGCTTTTGCGCAACACTGCGAATGGAATCCACTCCAGTTCTCCCAAAGCTATCCAGTGAGCACAGTGCACCAAAGCCCACAAGCCTTCGGCGCCATGCGGCAAGTGCTGAGTGACGTATCGCACCGCTTCCAAAAGCTATCGATTGGGTGGAAATATTTGATAAAGCTTTTAAGGCTCCTAATTTCCCAGCATTTTACCGTTTTTTCCGATGTCACATCCAGATGCAAAAGCTTCATGCGACCCGAGGTCTCTTCCTTCAGAATTTTTGCCTCATCGTTCGTATCATCAATGGGCGTGTTGAAGCCCGCGTAGACGGTGAAGCCGAGATCATCCAGTTTCTTCGCCAAATACCAGGCAATGGGGGACTCACAGCCGGTAATTAAAACACCTTTACCCGATGCGGAAACCTATGAAGAAAATACACAAAGAGGTTAATTATGTTGCGAATCGGCCTGCAGACTTGGCTATAACAAGGCAGTTTGGCACTTTTTTATATGAGACCACTCCTACTGAATTTTAAGACTGGAAATAATTTAAGGATCATGCTTTTTGATGCGATGATGGTAGCGCCGTCATTCGAACCGAGCAATTTACTCAGGAACGAACTCACATTGTGCGATTCCAGTTAGCTGGTTGAGCTACCCCAGGCCCCAAGAGGTTTATTCAACTTTTTTTTTTCAGTTACTTAGCACGAGTTTTTGAGGTTGCAATTGTGAAGACGTCGTTAAATGCATTTCACATCATTTTACTACCAATTAGGCACCAATCGGAGCTATGTCAATCAGTATGTGTGCAATTAGTGCTGTGTATAGACGGCTTGCATTTTTCTGTAGCATACTTTTGCGGGCTTAGCATAAAGTGTTTGTTGACCTTTTGACATGCATCTGTTTGGCTCCGAGCCACATGTTTTGACACAGTCGGGGGCGGCAATTAAAGATATAGAGAAGGTTAATTAAGCTTGAGACTACTTTTGACGACATGCGTAGGAGAATCGCTCAGGTGGGCTTGCACGCCCAATGGGCCTGCTTGAATTATACAAAATGTCTGATTAAAGTGTTTTCATTTCCAATGAATGTAAGTTACACCAGTTACCACTTAAGTTAATAATGTTATAATTACTTGGAAACTATTGTAACATGTTTTCAAACACTTGAAATGGATACATTTAATTTGCATTTATGTTAACGGCCTTGCTATTGTATACATGTTTATACCATCAAGCTATAGAAAATAAATTGCATAAAGTTGGCTAAACGTTACATAACATTTGCTGCAATAAAAAAAAACATTTGTTTGCTATATACCGATAGAGTATGAATATAAAAACAGGCGTATCAGACCCTACATTTCAGCACAACACTACTCGTACACGTCGGCCTAGATATGAATATCCGTTTGTTGTTTAATTGTCAAATTAAATTTTATTGAATGCGCAAGGCTATTAAAATGAAGAGTTGCCTAACAATTTTAAGGTATGTTTTGATTATTGGGCTGGCCAAAACAAAATCTTTGCTTACAGTATTCGTAGCTCGGTGATACAAATATATATTTTCTTCTTTAACTCTTGCATAACCGTATTAATAATTAAAACAGAATGTTACGCAAATATTTTATTTATCCATATGTTTTAATCTCAGATAAAATGGGTAAATATTTTGCAGACAAATAAGACAATTGGCGACTATAAATAAATTGTTCATATGTTTTGTTTTGAGACACAAAACAACAATTTAAGAATGCATTTATTTTTATCTATTTATCCGTCTGTTCATCAGTCCGTCTGTCTGGATGAATATCTGTATTTTTAAAAAGGCCGAGCTTCCATTTACATTTGAAATTTTATATACAATTTTGTGTAATAGGTTAATATAAGTTATAAGCCCAACTATTTCATTTTAGTAATGCAGTAGTGGTTTTGTTATATTTCTTCTTTTGCTTATGTAACACATCGATGCCCAAGATCTATCTCACCGTCCGTCCAAGCACATCAGCATTGACCTTTTTGGTTTCTCAACTAAAATAGCGAATTAATATTTTGAAAAGCCAAAATATAAAATTGTTTATACTATATGTACGAGTATATAAATATGTGTTTAAGCCATGCTGCTCTGTGCAAGTCGCTTATGATGAGAATAACTCTCAAATTGGGTGCATCTTCGTACCTACATGTATACTATATATATACTTGAAGGCGAGAGTCACATGAGACTAGGTTAGTAGCATACGACGCTACTTAGTAGTGGACCAAGTGTGGGCGCGGGGAGTTACTGTTGCGGTGTTTACAGCGGCACTACAACGTGCATTTGTCTAAACAATGGCACGAACACGAGCGGAACTTGGCAGCAGATCGGAAAATTAGGCAATCATTTGCCGTGCAAAAAATGTGTGCGTGCGACTGCATCTTTATAGTTCTTGGCCAAGTGAAGTCACTTGTGAATGGCAGTAGTCATAATTCATCATGCCATTAACCAATATAGACAGACAGCCATCGGAAGCACTTCTCTGGCCAAAGTATTAGCAAGAGTTCAAGTGTCAGCTAGTGCGTCAATGTGTCGGGTCTGAGCCTGACGATTTTGTCGGCTCTGGCGGTTAGTCGAACTTCATTGTTCACGCCATTAAACTGTTATAAAGTACGCTCGTAAAATTGCTAAAAACTCAACGTTTTGTGTGTGGGTGTGTGTGGATGTAAGTGTGCTAGAGTGTGTGTGTGTGTGTGTGTCTGTTATTATTGACTGTCTTGTTGACACCCATTAAGACGGGCTGGCATTTTATTGTTGCCATAAGTGTTTGGCTTATCAAATCAGTTAGCGTGTGCGTTAATAATAAAATATAAATATGCCGTGAGCTTTTGCCGGCAACGGCAGACCACAGACCACAAGCCACAGATTTCAGATCCCCAGGACACAGGACACAGGACACAGACCACAGAAACTGTCACAGGCAAGTAGAAGCGCTATTTCTCCCATCCCAGCGTCTCAGCTGGTTTTTGTTGTTTTAGCCATGCACTAAATACAAGTTATTTTGTTCGTCCCTTTTTCTTTCTTTTATTATTTTTTACTCTTCTTAGCTTTATGCGACTTTACTTATTTTGCGCTCCATACTCTGCCATAAACTTGCTTCAACTTTTGCTCGCTGCTGTTTTTCTTGCTCCAGCTATTGGTCCAACTGTAGTTTTTCCCTCTGAGCATTACTACGTGTCACGATGTTTACGCTTTTTGTAACTCCGGAATTTATTGTGGTTTTGCAGAAATTACTTTAAAGTTTCAAAAAGAAATTGCACGCAGAAGGGAAAAAGCGTTGCTAAGTTAACGGGAATTTTGCAATTAAATGCAGAAAAACCGAACAAAATGCTTAGAGTCAATTAAATGGCAATGGGCAGAGGCTACAAAATACTATAGATAGGAAGCTTCGAGTAAAACACAGATGAGCAGCAACAGTTGTTAGAAAAGTTTTAATATTACATTCTGCAGCCTCCAGCGTGTGGCAACTTTAGATTAAGAATGTCGGCCAAGCACAAAAACTACACCAGTTAGAAATGCAAAATGCGAACCCTGTCTGTGGAAGTCAAGTTTAAATTGAAAATGTTGTTTGAAATTTGTTATGTGCTCATCATAATTGTATGGCTGGGCAGCAAAAAAAAAAAAGCCTTACTTGAGTTATTCATTCGGAATTGAGTCATTCTCAATCAATAGACTTTTGATTTCCAGCTGAAATAATTCAGCTGAGGTAATAGTTTTAATCCTACCTCATCTAGTATTGCCTTTTTACTATTCCTTTGTATATTATGAACAAAAAATTGCATAAGAACAATCAATATTTTCATATTCAGTTCAATGTTCTCATTTTCCGTATTTAAATCAAATATAAACTATGAAAACTTTACTAAACACATATTCAATTACACATTTAAAACAGAGTATACATCTTCATCATGAAAGTGGGTCATACTCAATGTAATGTTAACCCATATTTAATTTTAATATGCGCCCACTTTAAATAACTAAGTTTTAAATGTTGAATAAATTATATTTTATAATACATTTCGATATTTTGTTCAATTTTAATTTGAAATTTTTGGTAGTTGATTTAAATATACTAGAAATATTATTACATTTTCTTATTTTTAATAGTTAATCAATTGTAAAATAAAGACAAACATTGACTAGAAGTCCCAACAGTTGTGTGGTATAAGTATAAATGTTAAGTCCTGTATATGTATATACGGTCGTTAAGAATGTGTCAAGTGTTTCCGATCAGTTATCCCTCCCTTTTAATATCAGTATTGATCTAAGCTTTAAAAATTACTTTCTGATAAAAATGTTCTATAAAATATGATATGCAAATAATCATTATTTTAAATATTAAAATTGTGGCTAGAAGAGTAGACAAAAAAGTGGGAAACATAAGTATTTTATTATTAAAATATACTTTGAAGGCATAACTGCTCTACCCCACCTTATAGGTACGGGCATATGCTGCGAGTACTTTTTAAAAGCAATCTTTCTTAGCTTCCTATTGTCGTCAATGAACAGCAATGATGCGTAGATGAAACCATGAAAGGAAACCAGCATCAAAACCATAATTTAAATGTGGCAAGACATTCTGTCAAACTCACACTGTGACCTATTCTACCATTTATTCTGGTTAGCTTCATTTATATAGCACGAGCTGGCATGCTCGATAGGTGCGCCCACATTGTCTCAAAGGTCTTATTCTTATTTTGACAGTAATGACGACAATGACATTATTGTTTACATTTTACACACAAAACACAAAACGAGTACACGCATGCGATAGTCATATGCGTCTCAAATTATTTCTATCAACTACCGTCTACTGCCCGCTTCCATCCACATCCACCACCCCTCTTGTTTTTCCACATCACGCCCACTGAGCTGGTCCAAGTTGATTTCATTAGAAACTCGGCAGTTGCGGGATGTGTTTCTAACTTGTTCTAGTTCATGCGTTTACCACACGTTAGACCTGCAACTCTCTATGCAAGTATCATAATGTATTAGTGGTTACAGTAGAGCCCCTAAAAAGTAGCCAGACGGCATTTCGAAAAATGATTTATATTACAAACTCCACAGAAACCAATGATTGCTCAAATATCAAAACCACAGATGAAGAAATGATTAAGAAAATGAAAAAATAATGGTAGTAATAATTTGCACAGTAATAAAAAAAAAACGCAAAAGTGACATGTTGAGGGCTTAGTTTATTGGAAATGATTAAAATAGATGGAAGAGGTCTTACAAAATGCATTTAAGTATACCAAAAAAAATTTGTTTTTTAAGTGATTTTATATTTTGTGATTGTTGCTTAAAAGCAAATGAATAATACTTTTCAAGATTTTCTCTATCTCTAGATCTACTTTTTTGCCGATTACCACCTGCAGAGTAAAGAGAGAACTATAAGCTGTCTACACATAAACGCATTTCTTAGTAGATAATTATAAATGTATGAGTATCAGTTTTATTTACAAATTATCAAGAACACCTTATCAATTTGCTTGTGACAATGCTTAAGCAGCTAAAACTATAAAAACATCTACTTATCTATTCATTTATGAAAAAAAGTTTAAATTCTATACCTTTTGTTTACTAGACTTAAGAGAGAATATGATTATTCGCTCACCATTAAGCGAGCATTTTAAATTTGTAAGCTCTTCACAGTTTACAACTTCTGAATTTCAAAAGAACTGGCTTCTTAAATAGAATTTTCATGAATCGAGAGTTCCTGGAGCTACGCTTATATTTCATAACTCTAAGGAAATATCGGGGCTGCAAAATAATCGATGTTGACTGCATCGATTTTATCCATTTTTTTCCTTGTCTTTTTCGATAATAAATTCGATTAATCATTCACTTTTAAGTAATGATGTGCTAGTTCAAGGATGTACTTGATTTTGATTCTCCAAAAAAATAGACTTTTAGAAAACAATTGTACTTAGTTTAACTTCACTGTGTGTGGCTGTAAAGCATTGCGTATACGCCGCGTATGCGCGCAAGCAAAACTTAATGAGCTGACGCCAACTGCAACATGCCCTCCCCCCAGTGAAAGTCCCAGTCTCCGTAGCAAAACTTTGGCGTGCTCGGCGCACATTTATCAATTTTGGTTAAATGAGTGCATAGTGCACCGCCAGCAGATAGCAACTGCTGCTCGAGAGCAGGTTTAGCGTTTCAGGTGGCACTGGTTGGGCGCATAAATCTTGTCGTCGTGTTTGCCGTTAGCTGCGTGCAATTAAAATGCAATAAAGGATGCATTTAAATATAACAGTAAGAAGTTGTTTCTGTTGCTGTTGCACTACGGCTGCACCTTCATTGACTTATTCATTTCCTTCCCCAGCACATTTCCGTGGGCCAATGGTTCCGCCTGCGTTCCAAGTGTGCGAGCTTTGAGGTAACAGCTTCGCTAAATGTTTTACCGCAGGCGCAGGCTCAGGTGATTGACGTGCTGCACTGCTTCTATTTTCGTGCATGCAACTCGGCTATTTTCAGCGCAGGACGTGAATGAAGAGTCGGTGCGAAAAAGTCAGCGGGCAACCGCACCCTGCCGTGCTCACAAGAACGACGTGTTATGGTTTCAGTTGCAGATGGCCCATCAGCTTAGCAGGCAATGCACGTACCACCTGCACTGGCCAACTTTTTACTGCTGCCAACCCCCTCCCCCCCCCCCCCCCACTGTTTAACTCGCACATTGAGCCGTTGTGGCAAGTGGCGTTTGTTTTGTTGTTATTTGTGATTTTAATCGGGGAGGTAAGAAAAATTGCTATCAGCTGACATGGCACACAACGCACCATTTGAATGCGGCTCATAGTAGGCTGAGATGGGCTATAAATATATGCTTTTGGCCAACGCACATATTATGCAAATAAATTGGCCAAAATGTCTTAAATAAAATCCTGCTCCTTTATTGCCTTTAATAGCCACATAACACACATAAAATAACTAATTAAATAAACACACATATACTTCCATTTATGCTTTTGCAACTGCACATAAACATAGCATTGCAATTAGTTTAACAAAGTTTTATAAATTCAATCAAAAATAATGACATCAATATTGGGACATATCTCTGTAAACAAGCAAATATATGTACAAGAGGTACAGAAGGGGAACAGGGAACATTAAATTAACTTTTATAGAATTCGGCTATGAGGCTACAAAGTTGTAGTAATGTCTTTATAATAATATCAAAGCAGGAACGTCTCGTAAACTAAAACAAATACAGACTGCAGCTCTTTTGGAAATTTTTATTTACCCCATGGGATGCACAGAATAAGTAATAAGTTAAGTATTAATAATAAAAAATATTAATTAACAACATTATTTATTCGATTTATTGATATTTATTATATATACAAGTATTTATTGATATTCAATTCTGCCTTCAGCTTGCCTTCAGAAAATCTGTTGTTATTCTATTTGTGCTCTTTGCCACTATAAGCAATGCTTCAGAACTCATTTACAATGGGGTGCTCTCGGAAAATCTACCGTTTTGTCCAAGTGACTAATGGCGCATACAAATTATCAGTTGCTCCGTTATTTTCGTATGTGTTTGTGTGTGTGTGTGTGTGAGTGCGTGAGTCCCCTTATGAATAACTCGATGAAATGTGACAGAAAGGAAGCGCAAATGTATATGAAGGAAGGCGTAATGAAAGCACGCACGTGCATGCGCGCATATTAAATCAGTAGCCAAAAATAGCAATGAAACAAAAATAAATGAAGCCACACACACACACACACAAAATGTGCCTACATACACATACCTAGACAAATTACTATAAAGAGGCCGCAACTATGTCCACTCTCAAATCGACATTAAATGGGGACAAACAAACCAAACACAACAATAACTTAGAAATAAGAATCCAGCAAGCAAAAGTCATTGAACGTTTTGGGTTATAATAAATTAATTAACCGGAAAGTTAAAAACCATTTTCGTGTTCTCCTTTGGTATACACACACGCGCAGACACACACACACACACACACACACACACACATGTTCAAGTACTTGCCGTGCCGAGCCTTGCCTTTCACAACTTCACGCCATTCACATACACAAGCGACAACGTCAGCTCGCATTAAAGGCTTTTCAAATTGCGCATACGCCACATTGTACGCGCCAAGGCTAATTTGCAGTTTGCTTTGTGACTCCCCAGGCAGATGGCACGCAAAGCTTTGACTTTGTGCCATGTATATACATATGTATATATATATTTATATATATTTGTATATATTTATATATGTGTGTGTGTGTAAGCCTTCATTTTTGTATGTGTATAAACAAAGGATTAATATTCATTTTTCGCCTGCTGCTTTTGTGCTTTATTGTTGCTGAATACGCGTGTCGGCCTACAATAATTTGCGTGTGGCATGTATCTGCTTGTGTTCGTTTATGACAATTTATCTATATTTAAATTATGATTACATTTGCCGGGCTCAGTTTAGATTGTTTTTATTGGAACATGCAGAGCAAAAGGCGTTCCAGACGTTTCTCGTTATTCAAATTTAAAGGTCTAACCGAATATTAATTACTCCTCTGTGTATTTATGCATGCGGTTGATAAAGGCTCAACAATTTTATAAATATGCACTATTTATAGTTCAGGAATTGAGCGAGTAAAGGCTACATAAATAGATTCAACAGTAAAATGCATATCCAAATTTACTTATGTTTCTAAATATAGCTCTATGTTGATCTCCCGGGGTAACGACCTCCAGTTTTACATGGAGTTGACTATCGTCGGCGGAGGAATACTCAACGCAAGGTTCGCTCTATTGTGCCAAAATTGGTATCTTTAAACTACGTTCTTAGCAATATTCTGACCGCTGTGTTATTCCATGCTTGCTTGGTCTCACTGTGCATCGCTGATGTTTGTTCCACAAGATAATATCTCCGAAAGCCACAAAATAATCCACTAATGGCCGATAAGTCTGCATAAGTTCTATTACAAATCATTAGCCGTTAAATAATTTACCTTCTTTGGATTATGAATGGCAGCTTAGTCACTAGTTATATGGCATAAGCCTCTATAAGTAATCTGTTGGATTGTTTCCCTGTGTGTTGAATATACATATGTACTTGTACTTGTATTAATTGTGTATAAACAAGTATATAAAAGCAGAGTGTGCAATTATCTTTTCCAACACGTACATGCACGCATGCCAACTGAGCAATAGCTCGAAAATAAGAATGTGGGAATATAAAATTTGGTTTGCTTTAAGTTTGTCTTATTTATAGGATTAATTCCTACATATAATCCATACTTATTGTGATGAAGGCAAAAAAGAAACGTTTTGCAGATTTAATATCAACTTAAATGGATGATGTCGTAAGCATCAAATCCGTATTCGATCCTACTAACTACTTTGCTAATGAAGGGTCACGGCCGACTCGAACCGTATGACGAAAATGACAAAATGCAGGCCTAATTTGACCGCAGAGGTGACTTCGATGAGATTCGATGCAAATGCCAAATGTACACTGCAATCGCTCTTGTGGACAGTTCGGTTGTTCGGTTGGCTGTGCTGTGTAGTATGTGGTTGACTTCATTAGTCGACTAGTTTATCATTTATTTGCTTGCTTTGTTATTTTTCAACTATGACCTTTCTTGCTGGATGTGTATAGTAGAATGCAATTGCTTTTCAATTTAACTAAAATGCGCAACAGCAAATGGTTAATGGTGGATGGTGACTGGTGACTGGCAAGCAGCTCACTAAGTTGTCGAGGCATTTTAATGTCGTACAGTTCTCAGAAAGGAACAGCCACATGAGGCATGTCCTTCATTTGAGCCATTGTCGGTCCGGCCACGCCAGGGCCATCGCATGCAAGTGTGTTTGGAAGCAACAGGCCACGCGCGACAACATAAAAACGAAAGGAGCGAAGCGCTGGGAAAACGGCTAAAAGGGACAACGAAACTTCGTATACATAACGACATTTCATTGTGCTTGCATATGTGTAAGAGAGTGTGTGTGTGTGTATGTTTTTGCTGTGATACCCTCACGCTTTGTGTGTAGCCTTGTACCAAACACCATTGTTGCTATCGCCAGGAGCTCCAGCCAAGAGCAGAAGAGCCAAGCGTCGCACACATATGCGTTGTCTAATTGACAATGCAGCTGCAGGCAGTTGAGGGCTTATAAAAAAAACCGCCAACGGAAGCGACAAAAATCAGCGTAAAATTTGTCTATGGCTTAAGTTTTATGAAGCCGTTGAGCAGCGAAAAGGAAATGAAGCTGTAAATGCGACAAAGTGAACAGAGGCAGGAACTGAGCGCTCTGGGGTACTGGGTACTGAATGGAAAAAATAAAAATTGGAAAAGCCAAAGGACAGCACATACGAGTACACACACATATACACATAGAGGACTCTGACGAATGTTGCAATGTGTTTGCAACAAAGTATTGAATTGACACAAGGCTGCTTTAAACTATTTCATAACAAATTCATTTTTTAAATTACGAAAATAATAAAAATGAAATAATGACGTACAAACTCAAAGAAATATCATATTTTTAATAAGTTATATTACCTATATTTGAATCTATAATGAAATATGTATTCAAATGTGTAGTTAGATTATAATTGAATGCAGCTTGCAAATAAATAATAATTGAAACACAAAAATATTGCGAAAGTGTCAAGCAGCTCGTTTGCATTTAAAGAAGGCATTGATTGAAAAAAATATCAAAAATATTTCACCTAACATAACATATTGACCGGACATACTAAATGAATGATAATAATTAGTTATTGAATGTGAATAGCTGTTTTGGTTTTCTCATGACATTTAAAATCAAGCATGTTTTAAATTAAATGCCTTTTATTGAACTTTATGCATAGTCCAATGTGGTTTTATTTACTTGACAATGCATAAATGTTCAAGTATTGAGGTTGAGTTGTGCAAACAGATTAAACAATCAACAAAGTGGAGAAGTGCCGTCGAGATTGCTCGACAAACCACGGCTTTTTCCGGGGGGATAAAACTTTGTGACAAAGTTGAAAGTGCATTGCAAATGCGTTCGTTAATAGCATTTTGAATATGGAAGTGCTTTGCGCAAACAACAACGACGCGCTCTAGGATGGAATGGGTTGGACGACGTCTCATTAGCAACGTTTACACGCAGCCATTAATTAAATTATTAAATTAAACACATTGCGTGTAAGTAATGCGCCATTCCACGAACTGCCAGACACTGTGGGTTGGTGGGTGGATAGGCGACAGTTAATTATACGTATCTGGTTTAACTGTAATGGCGGCAGCTGCACCGGAAACTCCTGCAACAACATGCCCGGCTGTGGCCAGCGAACTGAAAACCCTCCATGTAATAATGACATTGTGGATCAGATCAGCTTCAGCGTCATAAATGCTGCAACCTGATTTGCAGGCACGTACCGTAATATCATATTCCATTCTACGCCCCGTACGTGCTTCACATTTGACACTTGTGGGCGTGTGCCCTTACTTGGGTGTGTGTGGGTATACTTGTATGTGTATGCGAGCTTTTAATTAGCTGAGCACATTTACATACATACTATACATACATTATATTTATGGGCAATTTGTAATACATTTGAGTTTGAATTCCGCTTGATAGACATCCCATTCATTGGTTGCAATAAAACCCAAATGCGTGACGTGATGAGCACCTGAAGTCGCCGAGAATAGGCGAGAATGGTTGTCACCCAACAAAAGGCGATAGGAAGAAATGCGAATACTTCGCAATATTGGAAAAATTCTGAGTTTTGAATTCGTGTTAATTTTGATTGGAAATTGATTGGAATGGCATACATATAAACAGGTACAAAGATTGGATTAAAACGATGACGTCGACAACGACATCCTCGCTGACGACAAGAACGTCGATGACGACAACAACTTAGATGACGTCAATGAAGAGGCGTTTGCAAATGGAAAATTGAAATTTAATGAAATATATAGTACGAGTATGCGCGAGTTTTTATAAATTCTAGCTAGAAAGTGATTTGTACATAAAGCATATTTTGTTCGTACTATTTATTTTTCGTAACACCAGCAGGTATTGACTCACGATTCTTAAATTGCAATTTACGTTCAATATCTTAATAAACAAAAAACAAAGACAGTTATATGATGTAGTGATTTGATATGGAAGGATGGACATATAGACCTCATGAGCTCTTATTATATTTTTTACTGAAACATGAAAAACAAAACTGAGAAAATATAAAACTTTAGGCTGATAAGTTTTATTTGATTTCTCTCTGGTAATTGGTTATTTTAACTGATTGGTAAATATATTGTAGCTTAAGTATTTTTGGATAGAAATAACACAGTCGCAGCTAAGTATGTAACTTGAATTTAAAACTGGTAGGCAAGCACAAATTTTATTCCATCACTCACCAGGTAAAATCAGTAATCAATAATTATTAATATCCATTAGCATGTGATTACGTTAATTTCTTTAAGGCTGGTACTATAAACTCTAAGTGCCCAAAACGATTTGTCATATGTGTTTTAAGTAGTTTAGAGTGCACTACTAACATAAAAGTTATAAATTATTACTTTTAATTTGATTAAATTGATGATTAAAGAATTCAGAAACCACAATTTTTTAATTTGTACGATTAATAATGACTGCTTAAAAGTTCATTGTTTCTATATATTAAAAACAAAACTGAGAAAATATAAAACTTTAGGCTGATAAGTTTTATTTGATTTCTCTCTGGTAATTGGTTATTTTAACTGATTGGTAAATATATTGTAGCTTAAGTATTTTTGGATAGAAATAACACAGTCGCAGCTAAGTATGTAACTTGAATTTAAAACTGATATGCAAGCACAAATTTTATTCCATCACTCACCAGGTAAAATCAGTAATCAATAATAATTAATATCAATTAGCTTGTGATTACGTTAATTTCTTTAAGGCTGGTACTATAAACTCTAAGTGCCCAAAACGATTTGTCATATGTGGTTTAAGTAGTTTAGAGTGCACTACTAACATAAAAGTTATAAATTATTACTTTTAATTTGATTATAATGACTAGCAGGCAGAAGGAGGCGTGGCAGACCCCAGGATCTTGATAAGGATGACGAGACGAGTTGATATAGCCATGTCCGTCTGTCTGTCCGTCTGTCTGTATGAACGCAAGGATTTTAGAAAATATAAGAGCTAGAATAAGCCAACTTGGTATCCAGATTCTCCTACAAGTAACTCCGAGAAATTACGAGATTGAGTTTTTTTTCGATGCACCCCCCACTCCTTCGCTATTAGTGGTTTACCCTAATTCTTGGAATTTCGAATTTGGTAATTACATCTAGTTAGTGATTATGTGTCCGTATGTTACGTTTCATCATGATTTGTCAATTCTGAAGAAAGTTATAGCCATAAGTAAAGTCGCTGCCCATGCTCTGCAAGGCCAAACCAATACAGTTGACTAACTAGGATTTACTTAATGCATTTGCTAGTTTTCAAACATAATAATAATGTAGCTAAATTTTTATTCAGTTGTATCAGAAGTTTTTTTTGCGAACTCCAAAAGTATACACTTGGAAATGTAAATTGCAAATAATATTCTAAGCTACTAGAATTCCTGATTTCATGTATACTGTACTATACTGCAGTTCATATATAAAATATATGAAATGACGAGCAATAATTGGTGAATGCCATTTGGGAGGTTAGGTTGAGAGCCGCAGCATTCAATCCACACTTTCTACCTTTCAATTTCCCCACAAAAACAATATGACTGTGAAGACTGAGTCAAGATAAGCTGCGGCTTAATAATTTTTCTGCGGCATCGACAGTGTTGCGTCAGTCGAAGAATAGTATAGGTGTGTTTCAATTGGAAGAAGAAAGTGCGCTTTAAAAAATTGCGATATCAAAAACAAAAATATTAAAATAAAAATGAATGAAACAAAAGGTCATTTTGCATGTATATACATAATCAAAGGCAAGGACAAGCGCGGCGGCTTCGCGTGACGAATTCAGAAGGCGTCACCTTTGGCACTGAAGCCGCTTAGCCAGCTGTGCTAGCTAGAACCCGACTAAGCGACCACAGACATCGCTCTGCTCTTAACAGTGTTTTTTGTGGCTAAAAATAGAAACACTGTGAGCTGCTGCGCATGGAGAAGATGCCTGGCGGAGGTGTGGAGTGGCAGAAAGTTGCAAAATGGCCGCGTGGTGCGTAGAGTTTACCGTTGTGTATATCTGCAGGAGTCTGTCTGTATGCCAGTGTGCGTGTGTGCGTGTGTGCGTTTGTGTGGCTTGCCTTGAAGTTAAAGAAATGGCGAAGGTCATGTGCATGGCATTCCGACGTGTCCTGACGCATTTGATTAACTCAAATAACCCCGTCTTCCTGCGCCAGTCGATTTACGACATAAGATGAAGATGACGCCTGCGTAATTGTATTAGCTTGAGCTGTTTATTAAGGCGTATTTACTTTTTGTATCATTGCACATTTCATTTCAGCCCTGACTATGGTTAATGCTTAAGGTACTTAGTTTGTCTTATCATGGCCAAGAGTACAGTCCTTTGCAACATTATAAGCTTAATGTTGGCCAGCTTATTACATAAGATTTGTTGTAGCGACTTCATAGGAAGCATTCTGTGCAATAACTATGGTGTAGGCTGTAAGCCAAAGCCTGCTTGCAAAAATGATTAAATTGTTATTATTAATTAATTAATTAATTATTATTATTAGTTAATTAAGCTGGTCGACAACCCTCACTCTACAATCCTAAGTAATCTAGCATTTCTAGGCCTATAATTTATCTACGATGATCACATATCCAATTCGATGCAAATTCTCTATGACAGGCATAAATATAGGTAGGAGACAAATCTGATTGGTTCGGCTTAATGCTGATAGACAGCGTTATGAAGCCTACAAAAATATATTTATAAATACAAGAATATTGAGATTCGTAGAACGATTAATCGGCATGAGTTTGTAAAACAGCCTACTAATAGAATTGTTTTCGAAAAATATTAATGAGATAATATAAAGTTACATCAGATTAAAAGCGAAGTCGGAACCCGCCAATTTGTTTTTATTTAATTTTAGGGATTCGTAATAAGAACGACTACGAATTGCATTTGGGAAGCAATTTATGCTGCATGAAATCTTTAGAGCATAGTGAGATATTATTAAAAATTGATTATCGATAAGCAACTAATCTCTTTTCACTTAAAACAGCTTTAGAAAACAAGAAAACGATATAGGTTTTAATTTACTTAGATTACTTATAGGTAAAGTACAAGTAAGTGAACACCAAATGTTTAGGACACCATTACGAATAGTTCATCTCTATGTCAATTACTTTTTTCATATTACTTAAATGTTGTGAAAACTAGCATACTTTTTCGTCGTTCATGTATAAATTCGTTTTTTTATTTTGAGTGTATTGGAGCCAGAGTATAGCCTTTATATCAACCGGCAGCTGTTAAATCGCGCCACGCGTAATTGCCGGGCAGCAAATGGCAAGTGTCAGCGATGTCACCCAACAGTTGAACTAATTAAAGCGCATACTAATTGAGGCTCAATTGCAGATGCACGCAGTTTTTGCCTGAGCACATCCTTCTACATGTACTTGTGTGTGTGTGTTTGTGTGTGTGTGTGTGTGTAACGTAATTCTGCAAATGGAGCGTTGCAAATGAAGAAATAGCGTGCCGATTACGCACAAGCTTTATATAGAAATTGATGAGCGTGGAGCACTCATGTGGAAGGAATGCGCATATTTAGTTGGCTAAAGACAACATACTCACTTGGCTAACTGAATAGATATGTACGTGTCCTATGCATCTATAAGTATGTACATACATACGTATGTATAAACATTTATTAGGCAACGCCTGAAAGTATGCTTCCAGCAGGCTGTGAGCAATATATTGCGCATACGTTATGCGTGGAATTTATGTTGCCAATACAAGTATAAAAGATGGCACCACAGGAAATAATACAATGAGTTGCATTGCTTTCTCGCCGCTCTCAGCTCTATTTATGTGCTCCTATCCATCCATAAAATGTAACATACACATATGTGCATACATATGCCTAATGTGGCGAGTGAGACCGATAAGTAGCATTGGCTGCTCCCACAATTTATTGATAATATTATTTGTAATCTTTGCTGACCTAATGAGCTGCTGAAATTAGTTGGTTGTTTCAGTAAATCATAAGGATAACTATGCATGTCAGCTCATTTGATGAGGCCCTTGTCCGATACTACGTAATTATAGTAGGATGCGAAAGTCTTCCAAATCGTGCACTGATTTCGGAATATCAGAAGGTTACAAAATCAGAGAAATTTAAATGAATTATACAGATATTAATATAAACTAAAACTATGCTATTAGATTTGAAATTGAAATGATGAGCATGTATTATGTTTTGAATATTGTACAAAAATCTGATGACACGCCTTCATTAAGAAATTGTTTCAAGTTCACCAAAATACTATAATTTAATATTTTCAATTTATTTTATTTTTATTTAATTCTATTGTGAGTTTTACGAGCGCTATTCTTCTATTCTTGTGCCACTTCTGCCCACTTAAATAGGTTTTGTTATCTTTCTCTACTTATTTGGCTGCCTTGCACTCGAATCGTTTTTGTTGGAGTGCCTTTAAAATTTGCACAAGCACTTATTTTCAGCTCAAATTTATATTCATTACATAAAATTGCTTTCACCACAGTCTTTTCCTACAACACTCTATTCTTAGCTGCTCTGTTATCTCTGCTACTTATTTATTTGTTTGCATTTTCATTTTCATTTCGTACTGTGTATTTGTTTGAAATATCAAAAGAAAGCGAGCCAAGGGTATTAATGTGCCTTTTGTCCAACAGAAGAAAACGGGACGGAAAAAGAGAAATAGAAAAAATAACATTCATGTTAAACCAGTTGGCTATTGTTGTAGTTGGCTTAGCTATTTTTAGTGTTAGTGATTTGTTTTGCCTCCTATTTTGTCTAAAGCTGGCAGCCCGTCCTAACCCAACTGCCGGTCGTATTTGCCCTTTTGTTGCTTTGTGGTTTGGCACTTGTAACATGCAAATTTTTTGTTACGGCCCACATATATATATATATATATGTATGTGTGTGTGCATAATATGTAGTATGTATGTATGGTTGTATGGGCAAGTTATGCTGCCAGGCATGTTAAGCTGAAACCTCTGGCAGCTGCTTAGGTTGCCTTTTGGCCTGGCCGGGTCTGGCTGCGGTCTCTGATTTGCGTCTCTGACCACAGAGGCAGGCAGATGACACAGGCGGGCTTGTGCTAAAAGGATTAGAGTGTCTGCATTGGTCTTGTGGCATATCCAAGACTGTCCGCCTTATGTGTGACACTCAACTGTGCGTGCAGTCCCTCTCCCTCTTCCCTGTCTCCCTCTTGTCTGCGGTCTACAAGTATGCACTTGTCAACTTACCTTTACAAAATGGTAGAACAGCACGGCACCCACAGTGGACAGCGCAAACCAAACGAATACGGCAAATGTCGAGATGTGCGATATGTCCAACGCATGCAGCAGATGCGAGCTGACAATGGCAGCTGCCTGACAGAAAAGGAACGGCATGAAGAGACGCTCAAATATATCCCAAGGTATCTCCGCCGATTTTTGGGGCAGTGCCGAAATGGAGCCGCGTCTCAGTGACGCGCGACGCGAGGCACGGCGCTGAAAATGGAAAAACCAGAAATTACAAATTAATTCCGCTTCATTAACACATGCTTGCTCATTCGAAAAAGCCCCCAGCCAGCGTTGACATTTAAGAAGCAGGTGGAAAAGCTGAAGACTTTGAAATACTCTGTCTGTGAAATACCTGTGTCTGTGCTTGAGTGGGAATTGCACTTATGGCTACAGCTACCTTTAAAATCGGCAGTGGGAGTGGGTGGTGCATACATAAAATAAAACAAACTCGTACTGGATACATGATAAGATATCTGTGTACAACATTTGGTGTCTCTATCTCTTATAGTCTCTGAGATCCAGGGGTTCATACAGACGGATAGACAGGGCTAGATCGACTCGTCTTGTCGTGCTGACCAAAAATATATATGCTTTGTGTTGCCTGATTTATTTTAGTCATTTTTTTTCACTTTCCGCAAACCCAATATACTCTTGTAGCTCTTAGTTATAGAGTATAGAAATGAACATTTAAATACATATTCAATGCTAACTGTGCGCAAATGTATCAACTGTTCCATTGTTCATGTTAATTAATGTTGTTTAATCAAATTATTTTCACATTATTTAATCGGCTGCCTGCTGTTTATTTTTGTTTATCCTACCAAATACCTCGAAATGTTTTTAATGTTGGGGCATTGTATTTTTTCTGAGGCGTTTATGGGCTATTGCTGGTTTCTTTCGAAATAAATTGGCTTGTCCTTTATTGCTGTATCTGTTGGTGTTTATTAATGTTCAAATACCATTTAATTGTTTTGTTGCATAAACGATTTTAATTTCCCATTGAATGTGTTTCAAAATGCTGAACTCCGACTTCTTTAATGCATCGCTAAATATATTTAAATAGTAGTACTGATCTTCTTCTTTAATACAACAAACATCAGTTTTGTTATTACTTTCTTACCAACCATTTTAACTGTTCTAAAATAGATGATGACGTATAAATTATTGTTATTCAGCTCTGGTGTGGTTTCGGCTAAGTTTGTTCTACAAAACGATAAATTCTAAGCGCGCTAAAATAAAGTTATGTTTTATTGAATCCGCCACGCATTTGTTAAATATAATTATTCAGGTGGTGTATTTGATATCTCCCGTTATACATATATTAGTTAAAGCAATCAGCTTCAAAATTCTCTCGTTTTGCTGGTGGGAAATTGTCCATTGAGGAAAATTTTAAGAATTTGGGACAGATGTTTTCTTTTATTGCTAAAAGTTTTTTGGGTCGTACATCACGTTTTTCCAGCAATAAGGGGCCAAGCCGGATGCGTTTCCATAAGAACCTTTGGGGAGTTCTCTCAAATAACAAAAAATAAATAAAGTATCCCAAAGTTAAACTTGAAGAGCTTCAAAACCTGATAAATTCCATAGAATTCTGTATAGTTAATATTATAAATAACAATGGGCGCTCGTTTTTATAAAATGTATGAACGGTTTTTATTTAAAAATAATAAAAAAACCATATTTTGTGTTATTTGTCTCAGCTACTTATTTCGCTCTGGCAAACTAATTTGCAATCTATTTTTAAATTTAAATGTACTTTTGGTAGAATTTGTGCTATATGCAAGAAAGAAGGTGGTTATAAATAATAGTGGAAAAATGTAAAAAAGTAATGCAACTTTATCTGTCAAGCTGCAAATGGCATCAGTCAGTTTCCATCAATTTGGTGCCACTCTCACTTGACTTTAATAAACAGGTCTATAGATCTGACATAGTTTATCGATGTTGAACACATATGTACATAAATACTATCTCTCTCTCTCCCATATTTACAAACGGAAAACGGTGTGAATTGATCATATGTTGGCATGTACATAAATAAAATAATTGATTTATTTGCTCGTAAATAAACTCTTGATTCATGTAAATGTGTAAAAGGCCGATAGCGTTGTTGCTATTTTTACCTTCGTCAGAAACAAATTGAAATACAAATCGACACATGTATTAGTGTTCGATACTTGACTTGACGCCAAATACCACCAAACACAATACACATGTTATTTGACCTTGCCACCGAATTCTCTGTTTCTCGGCTAATTTTTATTCATTTTCTTACGACTCAGTACCTAGGCAGGAATGTAAGATTTTCCAGCCCACAAAAAGTAATTATAATGAGCGGTTTTAAAGCCCTAATAAATATTTTTTCTTGTTTCCAAAGTAGCATTTCGGAATACTTGTAGGTATATAGAAAAGAATTTTTAGCTATATGGCCGATTTAAAAATACAAAATGCAAATGTAAGGCAATTTATTAGCTTGATTTGTCTGTTTGGCTGCCAAAAATCGCTGAGTACATAAAAAAAAGTTGTGGATGCTTCGGTAAATCAGTTGGTTTGTTTGTTTGTTTGTCATTTGGCCATTTATTAATAAGACGGATATATGAATATACATTCGCACTATACATAAAGACTTATATATTTTTAGCTATGTCTCTGTTCTGAACGTACCAAGTGTGTGTGTGTGTGTGTGTGTGTATGTGTAAGAAAGTTCGAAAAGTATTTTTGGAATTGTTGCGATTTGATAGAAAGTCTTGGTACAAGTCATAAAAGTATACTCGAAGTGCATTGATTCGATTAGTTCTATGCTGCAGAGTGCTTAAAATAAAACTTTTAAGACTTTAATTTAATCGAGTTATCCGCACAATATTTGGGTAGTAATTCGAAAATATTTCATACAATTGAATCTCGAGTTAAATTTAACAGTTACTTTAAGATAATCAATTAAAAAAGTAAAGATTTTGGATTTATTCAAAACTTGTTTTAAAAACCAAACATTTGTACAATTTATTTTATTTATTTAGTTGTCCTTTTGTTATTTATATTTATTGGCATAGGCAGCATACTGTATATACTATATATATTTTATTACATACTATATTTTATTCATACTTTAAATAGTTTCCGAATTAATTTGGAGCAATCGAAACGCTTATCAATCGGAACGGAACACACCATTCTAACAATTATGTTTACATAAATGGTAAGCAGGCAGATTTTCAGGTGCATGTGAAGAGAAACAATCAACTTACGGAAAAGTGTTTGTGATTTTTACAAGAATTAAGTATATTTTGAACACTTTTTTTTATAATAAAGTTTGCAAATTATGTAAAGTAAAAGTTATTTGCTAACAGTCTGTTTTAGCCGAGTTTCTAACTTCACATTTTGCAAATTTTAAGAGAAGTCGCTTTGAAATTTGACATAATTTGTAAAAGTCCTTCACGGACATTCTGTTTGAGCCGAGTTTCGAATGTTAACCAAAGACGTTTTAAAATTTGATCAAGTTTTTAAAAGCCAGTCTGTTTTAGCCACATTTTTCGAATGTTAACTGAAGTCTAAGAGCACTAAGTGTTCGTTATTTTGAAGAGCTGTTGTGTGTGTGCCTGCAATGCCGGCATTCGTCGGCAATTGCTCACACGTTGTACGTTGACCCACTTGGATCGCAGCCATTAAGTAGATTTTTGTAATTAATTTGGCGGCGCGCATACATACCGCATGGTTTCCTGTCTGTTAACAAACCGACAAACTGACAATCATGCAAAGGGCAAACCCTTTTATGCAGTTGGCCAAAAAGGGCGTTAACGCTATGTTGCCTGGCAAAAATAAACCAAATTTTGGCCCGCGTATTTGTCTATTGGCATTTCTGGGTTATGCAAACTGGGCTAAGTGTGTACCTAACACAAACACTCACACTCATACACACACACACGCAGTTAGGCACACAAGAACATACGCACAGCCACAGCTAAGTGTAAGCGCAGATCGGGGTTTCGAGTTGGACTTTTGTTTGCATGCGAAACCGCAATAAATTTGGCTTTGGTAAAGTAAACAAGCGAGTAACAATGGCAATAACTTGCACTGACATTTCACTTACCATATTGTTATCGAAGACCTGCATGGCTGGTGCTGTATCTGACAGCTATGCTGGATTGGTCAGGAAGTTAAAGCTGCGCTCAATGCACGACTTTTTCTTTACTTGTAGTTTTGCAATTGCCTTTGGCTTTCTCACTCACTTTCACTTCGCCTAGGCTTATGTAAAGGGGCTTTGAAATATGAATACTGATTGAAAATGTTTTCGTAAATCCGAACGCGTCTGACGTTGGCAATTGTGCCTGGGCGCTCTGAAACGCGACGTAGCACTAAACGATCTGATTCGGGCGCCCATAGCCTGCAACCGATCATGGTTGGCGCCGACGGTGATGCTGACGTCGACGACGACGTCGGCGTCTGTTGTATTTCAAAATTCTCGAGCAGCTGTCGCTGCAACACTCATATAGATATGTATACTGACAGCGATGTCGACGTCGACGTCGCCATCGGTGAGTGTGTCGGTGCCCCAAGATTTGTCGTTTTGAGTTTTTAAAAATATATCCAAAGTATATGCACACCCGTATGTATAAATACTAGAAATATCTATGTATATGCTCTCGTGTATGTTTCCATATGCGCCGCATTTTAATTTATTTAAATTTTTGCGTGCGTTGCTGCTGACGCCAACATTTAACATTATTATTATTATTTCTGTTGGATATTTTGTGCCGCGACCTGCCGACGCACACAACGAGCATGAAATAGTATGTACGAGTGTTCTCTTTATCTACCGTCCACACATATTATACACTATACTTGTACATACGTATGTATGTAGCACATATGTATTGAACAGTGTTGGGCCAGATCACAATCGAATATTGCCTCCAAGCCGGCATTTTACATACTCGTACGTACATGGAAAGCGAAAGCCAGAATACGCCAAGATACTGAGTGTTTGTTGTTGACATTTTATGATTGTTCATTTGCAAATTGCATTTTCACAATGGAGTGCTCCCGGATGGGCATGGGTCGCACTATTGCTCGAATAATGGTTGAAAATCCAATAAATAAGCCCAAAGGCAAAGTTGGCCTGCGACTATGACTATGTGTGTACATATGTAAATATATTGGAATAGATGCATATGTGTTCATATAACTAAAGTAAAAATGCTTGCTACACATACATAACGCGCATTTCAGAGAATCTATTTCAGACTCAATAGGTTGAATCAAAGTAAAAATATAAAATTGAAAGGAAAGCTTATAACTAATTTTACCAAAACAATTCATTTCTACATTTGATAAAAAGTCATTGTAAAATTGTATGAAGTAAAATAGAATAGAATATTTGGTGATACAGTAGTTATACAAAACGTAATATAGGTCGAGATAAAACCTTAATAAAACCGGAAAAGGACAATACAAAGCTTACAAGGTTATAGTTCTATCTAATGCAAGAAACAGTTGGGAAAAAGAAGAGGAGCTGATCCGTTGTTTGATTCATTTTTTATGCAATGAAACCATGAAAGGCTGTACACACACGAGACAAATTTTTACGACAAGGGTAACTAAGTATGTTAAGCATATACTTACTATAAAAATACCAAAGATCAAGTAGAAGCCGACCCTTAACCCTTAACCTAGGCTTCGTGTGGCTTTGCATGTCGCTCAATCTTAAATGTTGTTCAATCTTAAATAAAAGGAAATACATTTGAATGAAATTTTCATATATTTAAATATATTTAATGGAAGTGAAACTTTAAGTTTAAACTATCAAGTATTAAGAATTTTAGTGTAAAATAATAGAATATCATTCTTTTTTTTTTTTAAAGCAAATTGTTGGTAATACAAGTACAATTACTCACGAGAATATTCCAAAAAGTAAGCTAGCTACATAAGTAGCATTGTTTGCTCTGTATAGTTTTATTCAATGTTCTATCTAAAATAAAAGAAACTTTAAGTACGAGCTGTTAAGTATAAGGAAGTTTAGTATAGAAGAAGTTTGTAATACTATTACTTATGAGAATATTCCAAATAGTAAGCGATATATATTTTTACATAAGTACGTGCTGCTTTGATTGTGAGCATTATTTGTACTATATATAGTACAAGTAGTTTGTGTTTGTCTGTAAGTGCCGCGCATACTCGTATTATTAAAATTGAACATTTGTTTGTGTGAGAATTTGTTGTTATTGTTGATAATATTCTCAAACGGCTGCGCTGTCTGTCAACAGTGCAAAATGAACAACAATGTTTTTTACGGTGCCCCTCGTGTGTTTTTGTTATTATTGTTTGTCTCATGCATTTTAAAATAGCTCGGCTAATGGTTGGAAATGCTTTGGAAATACGCAGAAAGCAGGCGATTTAAGTTGATTTTATGAGTGGCTGCGCACTTAAAAAATTCTCTCAAGTGATTTATGCCCCTCGGTTTGTGCCAAAAGAAGAAGATGCGCCAAAACGCACATAGCCAGCCCAAAGACTATCAATCATTGGCCAACAAACATTAATTAATTTAATATTAATTAAGAAACAAACTCGAGGCAAAACAATTCCAAGCCTTGACATAAACATCACAAGCAAGTACATTTCAAATATTTGTTAAATGTGTATGGAACTTTCCCGAAAATTGCAAAATTTCAAAGTGAAAATGTAAAAGTGTAATCCACATATCTACACGTTTATGTTTTTCAACTTCCAGCCATGCCTCCCAAGCCGAAAGCTAAAAAGAAAAAGGCCAAGGACATCGACTGGGCATCGGACGAGTACTTCACCAAGGAGCGCTCTATGATCTATATCGAGCATACCCACGAGTGTCCGATATTTGCGGTCAAGGCGGAGGAATGCGGAGAATTTATGAAGCAGCGCATTCCGGAACGTCAGTTCCAGTTAGTCCGTAACAAGAATGGGAAACAAGCACCACGTGACGGAGCCTTTGAAATCGGATTCTGCCAGAATGCGCGAACATCAATGCATGAGATTTGGTTGGTATTCTCTATAAAGTAATACATCCCTTATCTCTTCCTTATACCTATAGAGTATATAAAATCAATATATGTATATGTAATATTTTACTGACACTTCTGCAGGTCTGGGCTGAATCGCGGACCACCGCGTCGCGATAAGTTTCCACCCACCTTTGAGCAATTGGTTCCCGATGTGCAGCGCATACTGAAGAAATTCTACCCTGATAAGGCTGTGGGCTTGAGCGATGATGAGGAGGACATGTAGGCTGGCTGTTGATTGTTGTTTGCGCTAAAAATAAATTTACCATAACAATGAAAAGGCATTAAATATTTATTTCAACATAATTTTCATGACAATGTGGTGAAACGACGAATTTAACGAGCTTCATTGTCAGTTTCATGAACACTTTGTAAAAATAAAAAACGCGTATACACACACACATATATTAGTATATATATATATACGTATGTGTATATACAAACGGGAAAAGTTATTAGAGGCGCGGGATGTTTTCGTTTGGACGCGTGGGTGTCGAGCGCTCCGCATTGGGCTTATTGTTACCTGACAATCTGACAATGTGTTTTGGGTAGCACCCCGCTTCCGAACCCGTCAATGTGACAGCCCATTTAAAGCTAAATATACAGCAAATAAAATAATTAACAAAAACAGCGCATGTCACCGTCGCGACGTCGAGTTGTCTGACTTGAATAGTTCACATTCGCAATTTGTGGCAACATGTTGTGGGTGTGAGCGGGCGGGCACATACATATCCCATACACTGTGCTTTGTTGACAAAATAAATATCCAAATGCAATCTCAATATACACCACAACAAGCGAAGCTAAACAACACAGAAACACAAACAAAATATTGACCGGCAATGCACAACTATTTGATTTGATCGCAAATGGAAATCGAACGCACCCAACCCAAATATACTCGCACTACTTGTATTGCCAATGAATTACAAAATTGTAGAATAGTGGCGCACAGTGAATTAAAAGCGAAGAAGGGTGCAACGAAATTTTAAAGTCCTTCCCATACATGGAAGTCGTTTCAGTTTTTTTCTCTTTATCCTTTTGTACCTTTTATGGGGAACAAGCTCCTTTTGTGTAGTGTTCTGGGAACCCAACATCAATAAGATGGACCCTTTTGTTGCGCATTAAGGTCGGCGGTGCATGACTGAGTTGAAGCTTAATTGTTTCTTCGCAGAAAACAAAAATCCAACGATTGTGCCTGACAAGAAAACTGCTGCTCTACAAGTCCATCTTAAAGCCAGTATGCATCAATAGAATCCAACTACATATACAAGTAAAGGACAGTCACTCCAATAACACATGCCACTTTAGACCTATACAACTTTTGGCAATTTGGCAATTTCATCAAATTTAGTAATTGATAAATATAGTATAACATTAGCTTAAATGTGCCTTAAATGACCACGTTTGAAACTCTAACAATAACAAGTTGAAATGTTTTTCATCCACATTTTAGCTCAAAGCATAAAGGATTGTCAGTAATTGGCCCAACATGATCCTTTCTTCAATAATGCTTGCTTATGTTGGGGGTTACGGGATGGTCTTTTTATTTAGCACGTCACCGATTTAAAACTTCAATATCTTGAGAAACTGATTGAAATATGTTTATCGCTGATATTCCATTATTATAGGGCTGGCTAAAGTTTTTGAATTTTTTTTCGCCTTTCATGTTAACAAAAAATCCGAAAAAATCCAATGCTTATAACTAAATCAAATTGCATTGATACAACAACAAAACAGTTACTGCTTGTCGGACTAGCTCCGTAAACAGATCTGCTTACATACATATATATGTATATATATATGTATGCATATGTACTTATATATGGGGGACGTTGGCAACACTTTAACAATAAAACTGACTACAGCAGTTGCATGAAGAGTTGACAGTGCCATGAATGGCAGACAACTAACCAACTAATAACCAACAACCAACCAACTACAAGTATGAAGCTGGTGGCAGTCGCATCAACATGCAAATTAGCTGTCGGCTATCAAGTGGAGATGACTTTATGATTGGTTGCTGTACAGCTGCCGCCGCTAGTTACAAGTCCAACATATTTTGAAATATACTATATACATATATACTTGTATATTTTTGATGTATTTATGGCGCTCATAGTACTCGTGAGTCCAACTAACTTTTATGAAGTGGGGGCCATCCTTCAGTTTTGTTTACATTTGACAGCAACAGCAGAAAACTCTTTAGGAGTAAACCAACAATCAGCTTATGCTGACTAACTCCGAATAAATCAAATCCAATAATAGAAAACCACGTCCAAGACAAAGGATGCTTGCTACTCAGTAGCCGCATAAGATAAGGGGCAAATGGTGAGCATATTTTGCAACATTTGTGGCATGGCTCGGGGCATCATTAATATTAATAAAGGCTGTAAAAAATGGAAAATGTTGTCGCAGTGAGGCGACGCGACGGAGGCACAGACATCAACGACTGAGCAGCGCCGAGTTCCGTTCATTTATATCAGTTGCCAAAAATAACAACGAACCGAATTCTTTTCCACAAAATCAGCGAAAGTAAATGAGCTGCTGCCTCTGGCGCTGCCCAAAAGTCAAGCAGGAAAGGAGGCCAAGCAATGCGCGCCAATAATTTCAACACATTTTATGCGCCACACACAAAGAGATGTCCACATTGTGCTTAAAATATATATTAGTACACGTATATTCTATAGATGTATCTTCTCTTAATAATGATGCGACATGTGCCACCGGTAAACAAGTCCCAACCAATTGGGTTAATGTCCAGTGCACACAATGGCCCTGGTAATACGCAGCCAATGCAACTGAAATGGCGGCGATGGAGGCGACAATAAAGTGCTCCTGCATCTGTCAACTGTCACACGCAAATCGAAGGCAAAATTGTTCGTAGCTCTCCAAGGACAATCCAGGATGCTTGCCAAAACGACGGTGCGAGCGCAGCCAAGTCTAAGTTTTAATGCAAACAGACCGCAACATTTTGCATTAGTGAGCTGGGGAATTGAGAATGCATCTGGAATTTATTTTTAACATGTGCAGTCGAGCGATAGATGGGCACAAGTTTGGATTTTTCTTGAGACCCAGCCAAATGGTAGGTAGACATTGGCACGAACTTGGGACTCAACCGAACCAGAAGCTTTGGCAATGCTGAAGTTCAGTATAAAATTCGCATGGAGGGCTGCTGCCAGCCATCTCCTTCTCCGGGGGAAATTGATCTTTCTGCTCACATTTATTTGTTTGGCAATAAATACCCGCATATGTGTCTGTGATGTTTTTGCAAACTGTAATACGCATATGAGATTTGAAGAACTGTTTTTTAAAACACAACTCGATTACAGCGCAGGAGTTCTTGTTGCCTCTTTTTGTTTCTCAGCGTAATGGCTTAATGCCGGGTAGGCCGACTTCAATTCATTAAAAATCTCCGCGCAATGGTGCAATTTTTGTGGTGTTCTTAAGCAAGAAACTAATCCCATATGTATTACAGTCTATACCTAAGCTAGGGTGTATTAGGTTTGTGAAAAGCGAAAAATGTAGTAGACAGAAGGAGGCGTGGCACACAAAGTACATGTATTTTTAATCAGCATGACACGACTAGTTCCGATCTAGCCATGTCTGTCTGTCTATCTGTCCGGCTGAACAGCTGCATCTTAGAGACTATACTATCTAGATGCACCACATTTTGTGTACAGATGTCTTGTGCGAGTTTGTTTTATTTTGCTGACCCTCGTTCTGGCTTGTCTTATTATTCAATATTCATGGAAAATATTTATGGTTGAAGGAAATACCCATACAACATATTTAAAGAAGAACTTTGCCATGGTAACTAAGCATTAAAGTGTTTTTCTAGCTCTAGTTCTTAGAGAGTTCATTTCGTTCGCACTGAAAGATACACGAACAATCAGACATGGCTTTATCGACTCTTCTCATCATAAATACTATACCCTTTTGAACTTTTGGGTATAGGGGTTTAATTAATAAGCAACAGATACATAATTTGATTTCCGAGTAAGCATTATTTTTATTTTATTTTAATAAATCAAGAAATGGGCTGTTGATACAAATTACCATTTTTATAGCTTGTACCCAAAGGGTGAAAGGCTATACTAGTTTTGTGCGAATGTATGTAACACACAGAAGGAGGCGTGGCAGACCCCACAAAGTATACAGGGTGCGCCATCTTTTATGTCGGTATGTAAATATTGAATAACTTTGTCATTAGTGAACCGATTGACTTTAGTAGAGCAGTGTTGGAAACCTCAGTTCAAGAAATTGTACAGAACCAAATTAAATAAAAATATCTCATACTTGAAAATCGGTTGTTTATTTTCAAAGATATTCAATGTTTACATACTGACATAACAGATGACGCACCCTGTATATATTCTTGATCAGGGTGACAAGCCGAGTCGATATAGCCATGGTCGTCCGTCCGTCTACCCGTCTGTCCGTCCGTCCGTCTGTATGAGTGCAAGTATCTCAGAAGGTACAAGAGCTAGAATAACCAAACTCAGTATCCAGATTCCCATAAGCCCTAGGCAGGTCAAGTTTATTTGTTTATTCTAATACATATAACATATTGGAATACTTTTTTTTAATTATTAAAAATTTTTTTTTTTCATTTTTTCCTCTTTTGTGGGAGGTACAGGGTATTTAAGAGTTGAGCTTGCTCGACTTTAGCATTCTTTTCTTGTTATTATTGCTTTTTAACTCCATCATCTAACTCTCTCGTCTGCTTCCTCGCGGGTGTTCCTCCAGTCTAGCGCCATTCTTAACATCGACATCGAAGTGGAGTCGTTTTGGGCTCATTTGTTCTTGTATAAATTTCCATAATCATGTTGTTGGCAGTCGACCTGGGGATTGGCCAGATGCGTTAATTGTATAGTACATTAATATTGCTACAATATTTTTATAATATTAAATTCAAACAGCCAAATGGTATCAGAAACGTTGTAGGCCCTACAGTAAGAAGAGGAGAAAACTAAATTATAATTAAGAGCTGATTAAAATAACAATAGTTATACGGTCTTATGTATGTTTTGAAATATCGAAGCTTGTTAATATCCCTACGCTTTAC
Source organism: Scaptodrosophila lebanonensis (assembly GCF_003285725.1). Classification (NCBI taxonomy): domain Eukaryota; kingdom Metazoa; phylum Arthropoda; class Insecta; order Diptera; family Drosophilidae; genus Scaptodrosophila; species Scaptodrosophila lebanonensis. The sequence goes on from NW_022060529.1 coordinate 2,535,420, forward strand.
TGCTAACTTATTAACTGCCAGGAATATATTTAACCACACCATGCTGCGAATACTCCTCTTTTTAACGCCGCAGCGTTTCACTGCTCGCCCATAATTTTATTAAATTACATTTCTGCATAAAATGCATGGTGGAGGCAAACTCTTTGGGAGCCACCTCTTTTGGATGCTCACCATATATCTCTGTGGTAGTTGACATTCTTCTTATGAGCGTCGTTTCAGCCATTCTTGTGTGCATGCTAACAGCAATCAGTTTGACTGCTTCATAAAGCACAAACTATAAAACTTCCAATTTAACGCAGCCACCTAATGGGCATTTACGAAGCTGGCATGCCTCGGGCGACCGCCACCAACGCATATAGTTCCGTATCGTGCCCGACATCGGCAAGGTTGCTTCGACAACGAAGTCGTGGGCGGGTGCTCTAACTTCACGTATTCGCATCCATTAGCACACACATTCGTATCTGCGCTTGTGTATGTAAGTATGTGGGTGTGTGTTTGTGCAACAAATTGCAGCAGGCTTTAAGGGCCATTTATTTATAACGAAGTCAAGGCGGCCACACAGTCACAGTCACAGTCCCAGTCACAGGAAATGCCAACAAACCGCCTCATGCCATTTTAGGCTTTAGTATTTGTTTTATCGCACCATTGTCGAAGGCAAACCGGTCCTGGTCGCACCAATGCTAAATCCTTTTTTAATGAGCAGAGCACAGTTCGCGATTGGATTTTTGCCCATGTGCTCGTATATATAGTATGTGTGTGTAGGCACGTCGCTAGTGGGTAGGCATTTTGATTGCCTGGCTGGCTGCCGTGGCTGGCCTGGCTGGCTTGGCTGCCAAGCTGGTCCACAGATTGCATTTGTCTCACTTTAATTAACAGCTTTAGGCTGAACACATCAACCAAAGGTCGACATCTGCCATATGCCATATGCCATGTGCCACCTGCCATTTCCTGTTTTCTGCAAAAGGTCACCACTTTTTTGAGGCAATTGCCGGTTGAAAGTTCGTTGCCAATAAACTTTGGCCTAACGTATGTACTTACCTATGATGAACTCTGCCCCACTATTTACCGAAAATAAAAAAACATTGCGTTCTTGGGCCGCATTGGCCGATGATTTCCTGGAAAATGTTGGGAGCGGAAAAAACAAAACGGCAAATAGACAAATGACAATAAAGGACGAAGCGTGCCCACCTAGCTGTTAATTAAACGTAAATAGGCAATAATGCTGCAGACAAACTAAATAAATGCTCGTGTATACTCGGGGCTCCAATGTGCTGTATAACGTTGCCTATGAGTTATGTCTCCAAACTGTGGCACCTGTAGCGGTTGCGGTAACGCCGAAAACGAAACAAAAACAACAACATCAGTTGACTTAAGACCCACCCACAAAGCACATTCAGCCCACATTTATGGGCGTTGTTTTGTTCCAGTTCTCATGAAATTAGTTTTTTTGTTGCTCATGCTAATTAAAATTTATGACACCTGTTTATTTACAAGATAATTTCTTTGCCACCCCTCCACGCGAATGGCGCCCAGCCTCGGTCTAAACCTGAATCTCCCCCATATAGTCGGATTAAAAACCAGGGGAGCCCGCAACAGGCCGCAAACATGAGTTCTCAGCATAAACAGTTGATTAGCAAATGGCAGGGTCCTGTTGGGCTGCCTCAGATAAAGGCGCACTTTGAAGTACGAATATTCAACTAACAGGGCCAACTAATTTTGATTCAGTGTCAGCTTAAAGCTGATGGTTAAACGAATTTTAAATTGAGGCTTGTCTATTTGCATTCATGAGACGAATATTTGGTCGAACAGCTTGTAACTTCTTAAGGAAATAGTGTTGTCTGGTGCAAAGAAATGGACAGCTTATATTATGGGTTAGATGCGTTTTTTTTCGGAAAATTATTAGCCTATCTGACTGTAGGGAAATGAACAACTTTTATTCCAGCAGGTTAGAAGGCTTTTTTCGGCATTATTTGCCTTTGGTCCCACAATGTTGCTTTAAAATTTGTTTTTTTGTTTTTAAGAATAGTAAATATTGAAGTAAATATTTTTACTTCAAAAAAAAATGATGTATTTAAATTTATGTACGGTTGCATTAACTTCAATGTCATGAAGTATCAATTTTAATTAGACGGTGCTCAGACATAAAACAATCGAAGCTTGTTTTACACTAAACATCGTTCTTTTAAACCAAAAACTTAAAGTAATCTTAAATCCAACAGAGCTGTTAAGCACCTGCATGCTACTTATCTGTCATGTGGAAATGTTTCATTAGCTTAGTTTATCTTCGCTTGACTTCTTAGGTAAATAAATGGCAAAGGTCTTGTTAGAGTCAAAAAAATTTTACCTAAAAAAGGTGGCTTTTTTATTTGGAATACTTTAATATTTGTGGTTATACAAAATTTAAGGTAATATAGAGCTTAATGTAAATGTGTATGAAAATGGAATTTTGCCTCAGCGTTGTTTGTGGCTGAAGTATAAAATCGATATTTATTTCGGACTTGCATCACTATTTCAAACACATATAGTATAGCCCTCCCAATAATAAAACCAATCTGTTCGTATATTGTCTGCCAATATATTAATTCTCAAGTTTTATTTTTGTGGCAAGTGTTTGTTTTTAGAAGAGAGGGCCATCATCAGAGAACGCAGAGCTCGAACATCCGCCGAGAACGAACAGGGCCTAATGTGGGTGGCTACATATAGTGGGCATACATACATACATACATACATACAGAAATATGTATGTGTAATTGGTGTAAGAAATGTGTACATTACCTGCTCGCGCGTAGCCAAATGCCATAAAAATTATTTTCACATGAATGGAGGCGACACCCACGCCCCCCGGCCCCAGCCCCCAGCCCCCCATCACCAATCAAGCGATAAATGTAAAATGAGGCACAATTTTATGTTGTTTTTTTTATATACTGACTGAGGCTTCATTTTATTGAATTTTACATATATTTACGTTTGTCACGCTGTTTATGTATAATATATAATCTCATAAATTAGTTTTTGGATTTCTGTTTTAATGCATATGTATATTTGTAATACATTATGTGTCATATACATTTTATTTATAATTTTAATATAATCCTTAACATTTTTTTTTTCTTTTTTGGTTTTGCATTCGCATGCTCAATGCATCTCTGCTGGAATTTTTTCAGTTTTAAATAGTTGCTTTTGTATATATGTATATGTATGGAGTAGGTAATATTTGATGCCCATACACATGGCACTGATCTATATACTCGTATGTGGATATAGATTTGTAGGCAGACATAATTCATTCATAATTTATTCATATAGTTAGCTATTTACTGATGCTCTATTGCATAACAGTTTGCCTATTATCGTTTTCGTTTTCATTTTCCTTGTTTTTTCTTCTGTTTGTCTTTCCGTCTGTTATCTGCTGTTTGCCGTCCGCCGTCCGCTGTCCGCTGTTTGCTGACTGCTTTGTTTACATTTACATTATACAGTTATAACCATAATAATTTACAAGTTAAATCGCTTAGAAATTAATAGTAGGACTTTCTCTGTGTATGCATGTTCTCTATCTCTACATAATTTTCATACAAAGTAAAAGTTAAGTAAAAAGGACATTGAATTTGGGTAAAAATAATCATTTGATTTGCTCCGTTTGCAAACTTAGGAGTATGTGCAACTGTGAGTGTGAGCCTGTGCTTTCTATTTTCTATTCCCTCTGCGCTTGCCTTGCTTTGCATATTTACATAGCAATTTACTGTTACTTCAAAGTGAGACTTCCGTTTTCGTATTTACAGAGCATCAAAAGCGGCGGCCAGCGCAAACAATGTTTGACAATTATTTGCATTCATTGTAAATTGTAAACTGTTTTTAAAAGCGAAAAAGGTAAATGACAAAACCAAAACACACAGATGAGGCAAGTCTTTGCATTAAATAGCTGTCTGCCATCGCTGCTTCTTGACCTTTCAATACATACTTGTACGTACAAGCATACATAAGTATACACATATATGTATATTTATGTAATACTTATGTACATACAAGTAGTTGTTTATAAGTAAGTAATTGTTGTAAGCGTATTAACTTCTAAATAAGTTGTACAAGTATACTATACAAGTATACTGGGTGTGCACGTGTATGTACGAATGAACTCTATACTCATATGCTATGCATCTCATTTCATATTCATTTAATTGCTATACATTTATTTAAAATATAGTACATACAATTGTTGGGTGCATTAAAAATTGTGCAAAAATACATTTGTCCAAAAAATGTTGGGTTTCAGTTTTTATTTTGGTGCATATTTTTGAGGCTGTGCATTATAATCACAACATTTACAATATAAGTGCAAGTTACCTTCTATATATACTCGTACTATATAAGTATTCCAGTATGTATTATAGTATATGTGGTATGTGGTATGTGAGCATGTGCGTTAGTGTGCGTTAGTGTGCGTCAGTGTGCTTGTGTTTGTGTTTGTGCATAACAACTATAAACTTATGCTTGCGAAAGTATTTATGAGTTCTGAACAGCACAGCGTTGCGAATTTTTCAGCTCAAAAGTTTCAGTAAGGACGGACTACTTTTAAGCTGCTTGTGAGTATGTGTGTCTGGGTGCGTGTGTTTGTGTGTGTGTGTGTGCAATAATTAATGTTAATGTTAATATTGCTAAAAGAATGTTGGATTTAATATATTTTGTTGTTCTTCTGGTTTCGTGTCTTAAAAGTTTTCTGTAACATTTGCAACATCACTATTTTCTTGGATTTTCTTTCTTTTGGTTTTAAGGTACTCGTGACTACTTACGCTATAGCTCGAAAATCTTCTTTTGATTTCATTACAGCGACCAGTCTATATGCATGTGTGTGTATGATAATGCAGAGAACATAGTACATACATACATATGACAAATAGTTTGCTCGCAAAATAAATCGCAGCTTGCTTGTTCTTCAGTAGCTTTTTAAAGTTATTCTCAATTCGTGCAAATTGTGCCAAATACATATATACGTGTATATATAATGGGACCAAAATAAATAAATAAGACACCAAAATGTTCACACCCTACTGTGCACACATAAATGCATGAAGTACGAGTATGGATGTATAATTTAATTAATTAGGCGCTACACACAATTCAATTCAATTTTTGTATACATAGAGGTTTTTTTTGGTTGGTTTTTGATTTTTTGTGTGCATTCCATTTTTTTCGTTTTTTTTTTTTTTTTTTTTTTTTTTTTGGTTTGGTTAAGTGCAATTGTGGTGCATTATATAAATATAAAAATTTTAGTTTTGGTTGCATTTAATTATCACATAAACGTGCAGCAGTGCAAAATGTTTCCACTAATTGTTACACATAATTTTCCCTCGTAATTGTTTAAATTGAAAGTAATTTATAAATATTGTGCAATTCGAACAAATTGCTTGAATACTTAATAGCCGCAAATGTTTTATTCATGTGCGTCCACAAATTATTTATGTGATGAGAGAAAGAGAGATGATCAATATTTGATTTACTTTTACATATTTATATAAATACATAAATTTTTCAAATATCAAACGTGCATGTAATATTTAATTTGTATGTAATTTTTGTATTAGCTCGTGTTGTTTTAAAGTTTGTGTTAAATAAAGACTGAAATGATAGAGCAATTTATTGAATTTTTTAACAGAAATGTGTTGAGTTTGGAAAATTGTAATACAAAGCCGCATTTCATTTAAATGTACTTTAAAACGTTTGTGAATAAAGTGATGTTTGTAGACTGTGCCTGTCGCAATTATCCTGCAAATTGGTCACATGACACCACACTAAATGACTTACGAGAGATTTTTGGTCGCCTTCCTACAATGGAGCTGAATGATTAATGGAAGTGGTAGAAAGTGTAGTCATAACTGCCATATAACAAAAGATTTCACAATTTTTTTTTTAATGCCATAACAGATTAAACATACAAACGTTTAGTCAGTAAGCAAAATGTTTTTTAAGTAATCAGATGTATAGATATGTGATATAGAAAGTTAAATGAAAAACTATTAAAACGAAAGCCAGATAAATGAACCAAAAAGCACTTTATTTTGTAATACGAAGTTTTTTTTTGAATTTATTAACTTGAAATTTGCATTCTATTGTTGAAAATGTGGTTTTTTCAAAAAGTATTTATTCTTAATATTTAATACGTTTTCTGGTTTAGTTGGGGCTTATTGCAGGACTTTTGCACCATGTGGACTTTCTTGTTCGGACTTGAATGGCTTCTGACTTGTGAATAATTGGCAATTGGCTCTTCATTTATCTAATGGAAGTTTTTATAAATACGCATTTGGGGCAATGAGTTTGTCAATCCAACCGTGCGCACACAATTGATGCTAGCAATTTGCATGCAAAACTATTAAGTGTTTCCAATTCGAAATGTTTGGCTATTGATACTGAAAAGTTTTCTTTGTTTTACGGACTATTTGCAAATTGGTCAGACTGAGAGCGGCAATTGTCGATCAACAAAAGTGGCGTTAAATTGCATCAGTGGCTCTGGTTAAGTGCATTGAGTGCGGCTTTTCGTTTCGTTTCGTTTTCTTTTGTTTTGTATTTTTCAGATGGAAACTGTCAGAATGGTATGCAATTTGTAAATATATTTCTATGTAGTTGGACATGAAAAAGCTGCCTCGAATCAATGTCACACAACACCTGATGTCAATTGAAGGTCACTTTTCGAAAGAGCCGCCAACAATATAACATTATATGTAGGAATGGAAGATTTTGGGGCGTTTTGCATACAGCCTCCAATGCTAGGCGAAAAACTGTGCGGCTGGTTTCTGACCAAAGTTCATGCCATCCCGAAAACTTTTATACGGATAACTTGTACGCTTCTTGAATGCTAATTTGTGAATTTTGTTCACACAAAAATATGTTTGATAATAATTTCTGTAAGCATTATTTTTATGTTATAAATATTACTTACTATACTAGTATATATAACACTAGTGTTCTACTTTAGTAATCAACACTAACACACACGCAGACTTCTATAAGTACGCTCTCTTCTCTTTGCTCATAAATGTATTTTAAATGTTACTTTTTTTTAATATTTCTTTTACATTTTCATTTACGAAATAACACCTATAGTTTTTAAATTGTATTCTGTTAAATATGTATATAATTTTGCCTTTCTGCATATGCATGCCCAATGTTGGCCAAATCTGAGAAAACCCACCCAATTGCACATGAAGTTGCATTTCAATTCTTTAATAATGTCACTCCAAATACGAGGACTATCCATTCTTGTCCACAGTTGAATTTTCAAAGCATTTCCTTATAAATTTCTACTACTACTCTTGTGGCTAATAAATAATTCATTTGTGCTGTTTACTCATCATTATTAAGTTACTTTTCTTTGTGATAATCTATATGTATGTATATATATGTAGTATATTTAAAAATATGTAATTAAAATAATGACGCATATTTTGTTGAAAAGCTTCCATTCTTCGTAATGAAGAGCCACTTTAGGCAGACGAATTATAGTATATTACGGATTAAATTACTAACTTGGCTGAACTCGGAGTTTAAACAACTTCAAGTGCTTTTGAGCCAACTTGTGGGCCCGTACTGTTCGTTTTCAAGACTTTGTAACAAAACTGGGGAGGCTAAGAAAGTGTTTTGGCACAAAATGATCCACATAAGTGTTAATAAAATATACGAAGGAGTAGGCATTTACTTACTTGTGGAGATGGTTTATGGTAGAAATGAATATTGGAATATTTGAAAATGTAACTTACTGTGTGTTTGTGTAGCGTCTATATAAGTACAAAAATCTTAAATTTGTGAGGTGTGTTGACTTTGTGTGTTCGAATGTTCCCAAAAGGAAACAGCTTAGAAAGGCGACCATTCAGATACGTTTTAAATGGCCTGCCACTTGTGCCCACTTTCCAAGTACAATCGCAAAACAGTTACCGAAGCTATAGAAAGAAATGTAATATTGCTAAACCAACAAGAGTCTGTATCGGCTGTGGAGTAAGTTGTGTTGTAGAGTTAGGAAATCAGAAATGCATGTTTGGTTTTGTATTCAGTGTATGTATATTAAGTTGTGTGTATTTGTTTTCTTTTTTCATGTACGGTTTTTGTTTCTTTTATTTTTTATTATTATTATATAATATTAATGTATATATATATATATAATTTAATATATAAGTATTAATAAGAATCGAACAGTAAATTAAAAACGAATTACGCTAGAAAGGGAACGCCAAACGCGTGCGCACACTCTTCGGAAAAATGAAATGTGATTAAAAGATATAGGCAAGCAAAAACTATGTACAGCTAATATAGTATATTGATAGACGGAAATTAAAATTATTTATGTTTCATTTTATTTAACACAATAACAGAAAATTGTGCAAATGACACCGCATTGCATCCATTTGCAACGAATTTGTGTTTTTTGTTTCATTTTTTAGTTTTTGGTTTTGTTTTTTTTTTTGCAGTTTTTCCTTGTCATATACAAATACAAATAAATACAAGTTTTCGGGAGTTTCTTGAATTCGTTTAATGAGTGCTATGTCTATATATGTATGTATATATAGTATATATAGATACCCATATATTTTTGTTGTGTATGTATGTGGCTATTTCAGTGTATGTATGTATGTCCTATTTTTACTAGTGTAGGTTTTTTTTAACATTTAACAATTACAATTACTATGCGCTTTCAATGTTTTATTTTTGAAGCAAACCTTGTCGCTCTGCTAGTTTCTTTTCAATGTTTATTTTTTTATATTTTTTTTTTTACTTTTTTGGTATTAATTTTAGATCAAATTATTCAATTATTTGTTATTATTTGGTTTAACTTTGGCGTAAATTATTTTTGAATATGTCGCGAATGTTTCGAATGTTTGAAAATTAAGTAAACATAGTGGGTTTGTTATCTGTTAAGTATAATATAGGTATATACACATTTTTTACACGCACACACACAATAATGTGCGGTCAGCCTTAGAACTGAATCGCAAATAAAATTAAACGATCTTCGTCAAGTTAAAACTAGGCTATAGATCTATATACTCGTATAATAAATAAAATGTGTGAGAAAGTGAAGGAAAATCAAAACTGAATTCATATTGCTATAATAAGTTTCTCCAATCCAAAGTGCTATTTACTTAGAGGTTATTTACATGACTGCACATTGAACTAGTGGTAGTGGTTAGACCCTCCTCTTGACTCTGCTATAAAAAGTGTTGCGGCTTAAAAAGTTTGTCAGTTTACATTTTTTCTTGCATTTGTCTTATGCTTTGTTGGTTTGGTTATAGAAAAATAGGCCAAAAATAGATGTATATGTATATTTTTGCTTGGCTTCGCTTCGTTTCCCCCCGCTTCGTTTACCTCAATTACTCGTACCATCCAAAATTGTCATTAAAATTTTGTCGTGTCTGTCACCTTCATTGTATTGATTTGTTTGACCGGGCTTTAGTGCGCATTAATTTTAGTTTGGTTTGCTTTGGTTTTTGTTTTTTGTTTTGTATTGTATTTTGGTTTTTGTGCATTACGTTTGTCGGGCTTATAAGTATTGTTTATCGACTTGTAACACACATGTAATGTCTCTAAAATACCAGCATTCGGTTGTTTTTACACCGGTATAGAATTTTAAGATTTAAAGGTGGGTTATTTTGCAGTTATTTATATGAAATGAATCAAATTTCTTAATTAATTTCTTGCATATCAAATAAAATCCATTTCCATTTTTGAGTAGTAAACTTGCTGTGTAACGAAGATCGCTGTTGTTGTTATTGTTGTCGGCACACAATGCTTTCATTATATACTATATTCACTTTTAATTTCAATATCATTTTCATTTGAGCTATGTGCCAGCAACAAGTAAACAAAAGTGTTCAAATATGAGCCTAATAATTATTTGTAATTTAAATATATAATATTTTACTGTGTACAAGATATGAAATTTTATTGCTCGCAATTTCATATGTTATTTCATTAGCCATTTATTTTATAATAGATATATTTATATATATTATTTATTTAGTTGTATTTTTTTCTCAAGATTCTTGAAAAATGTAACAAAAAGACAGGCGTTCAAATATCGAATAAAAAAGACCTTCAATTTAGTGGATTTTGGAATTATTTTGTTATCATGCTGCATACACAACCGTTTAAACATTATTATCGTTTTTAAATTGTTCTTGTCGTTAAAAAAAGGGATTTGATTGTTTTGTTTAATTGATTGTTTGTTGGAACTTTGCATAATAACAACAATAATACGCATAGGTATGTATTTTACGAATATTACTTCACTCTTTCTCTTTTAAAATACAGTAGTTGTCAATTAATTTAGTGCGTTTTCATTTGTTTACGGTTGCTTTTGCTTGTAAATAAAAAAATGTAAAATTTATAAATCTGAGAGAAACAGTGCGCATTGCTTAGGACAAAGTCAGTCAACTAAATTAAAAGATAAATAAATAATGTGTCGTTTTAGTGTTTTGCGCATTTTTACAAGCTTTTAACTAAAGTTTATTTTGTATACTCGTACTCTTTTTTGTTTGTTTTCGCTTCGCATATAATATTATTATTATATATAAGTCCATTTTCGTTAATATATTTTAAATAAATTTACTTAACTACAAATAGCTGCCATTTCCATGAGAACTGTTTCGTGTGTTCAAATATTCAAAAAAAAAAAAAAAAAAAAAAAAACTGTTGTGTTACAAAATTCATAATCGAACTTTGTGATGAAATCATGGCAAAAGAAATAATGAATGAATGCATAAATATGATTAAAAATATGCATGCTCGTATGCAAATGATAGAGAAGTAAGTATGAATATTTTATGTACATTCGAAATGTATGTGGCGAAACTTTATTCAGTATAAGACAAAGTGAGAACATGAGAATATGTACAAAGCATATATCTCAACTATTAATTGATAAAAGTATAATCAAGTCAAGTCTTTTTGTTATGTTAATGTTATGCCATCTTTGTTTTTTGTTTTGTTTTGTAAATGTACCGCCATGTCTTGGTTGTTTTGTTTTATACCATTAAATATATAGCATTCGTACATTCGTAGCACATCTTCAATTAAATTCAATTCAGTTATGAATTTGATTTCTCATTTTCAGCATTATCATTAGCAAATATCATCATTATCATTATCTCATCATCGTCATCATTTATTGCAATAAAACCTATGTCAATTTTTAATTGTATATTTATTTGTTATATGTATATATGTTCTATATATAATTAATTTCTCTTTCTTATTTTGTTTTTGCTTTGTGTATATGTATATATAATTCATTCTTGCCTGCTTTAATGCTTTCATTTCTTTTTTTTAGCGTTTTTGATTTATTTTACTGTTTTTTTATCGCTTCTTTAATATGAAACTTTAATACACATATAATTAAATAATGTACACGAAATATATATATGTATATATATTTATATACTATACATTCTTGTAATGTATACATACGTAAAACAGTATAGGCCCGATTTATGCGCGAATTAAGAAACAAAAAGAAAATCAACTCGCAAATCTGGCGCTTGTACTCAACATTTTGAGTTTATGGCGCCATTCAATGAACCATCAAACATGTAGCTGAACTTTCTCTTTTTAGTTTAATTAATAATTTTAATAATAATAATAATAGTCAATGTTATTTTAAGTGTAGTAATTTTAATCATACCTTTTTTCCTATTTGCTGCCCCCTTCATTAATCTTTGCATTTATTTTAGTGGCACACTGCTTGCAACTTTTTTTTTACATGCCACAACTTTTTCTTGTGGCTGTTTCTCATACATTGTTTTTGTTTTGTGTTTATTTTTGTTTTCGATTTTGTTTGTTAGATTGCAGGCAGGCGGGTTGTTTGGTTTGTGTGTGTGTGTGTTTGTGTATGTATGAGTGTGTTTATGTCTGTGTCTTTTTATGTGTGTGTGTGTATGCTTATGTAGCCATGTTCTGTTGTTGCCTTGCCATGTTTAAACTTAATAGGTTTTTGCCCGTTTGTGTTCATTGGTTTTGTTCTCAGTTTTTAGTATATATGTAGGTGTAGCATAAAACTAATTGTAAGTTATGTTTAACGTGGGTTTTCTAGGTGTGTTTGTATCGCGTGTATGTTTGTCTGTCTTTCTTTTTCTGTTCGTTTATGTGTGATCTGTTTGTGTGTACACTTAGCGCCCCCGCGCCCAGCGCAGTAACGCATCTGCTAACACATCCAAATGAGCTTTCGTCTGCAATTAAAAAAAGAGCAAAAGCAGATATTAATACACATTAAGCCATTATTATGCACTTGAATGATGTGTGTGGGACTAGTACAAATACTTGTCGATGTATTTGTATAACAACACTTACCGTTTTGTAGAACATGCACGATCTCCTATCTTCGTCCTCGCCCTCCGGACAATCGATAAATCCATCGCATAGCACATGATCGTCTATGCAGCGATAGCGCCCCTGCAAGTCCGGTGTGGGGCATGCAAAGCGCTCCATGCCGTCCATAGCGGTGGGACACTCTGTAAAATAGTAGAAGGAGCCAAAGAAAACTTTGTCAGTCAAACATTCCCCTGTTTTTCTCTTCGTTTTATTTTATTTTCTATTTTTTTGTTTGCATAATGGCAGCCAGGTAAAAAAGTTTAGCTGCCACAGCGCATAAATCGTTCAACTATTCCCGTACCAGCAAAACTTGGGCTAATGTCTGCCATGATTTGCGTCTAAATGTTACAGTGGCGCATAAAAGCATGCTACACTAACGCACACACACACACAACCGCTGCACTGCCATTTGTTTGTATTTTTGCATGGCTGGCGGCATTCCTGACGCTGACGCTGACGTGGACGCCGACGCTGACGCTGACGCAGCCTCGACGCTGAGCTTAGCACCGTCTGCTGTTATAAATAGTTTCACGTTTGCTAGTTTACTACTTTTAGTGCCTTGGCTTGGCTGTTTTTAGTTTTGAGTTTCACAATCGCCGCCGCTGCCGCCAACACCAACACCAACAACAACAACAACAGCAAGAGCTACAACAACACTAACATTAGCAATATCGACAACAACAAAAACTTTATTTTTTGTGGCATTTCACTTTGCACTCCACGCTTTTTCTCTCCTCGCAAATACATAAAAATAAATCACTTGTAGGACATGTTGGCGCCTCCGGTTTAGTTTCAGCTTGCCTGCCATTTTCCCGTATCCATGTGCATGTGTGTGCACTCACTGTTGTCGTTGTTGTTGTTGTTGTTGTTGTTATTATTGCTTGCCAGTGCCTGCCTGACAGTGGATGTTAGTGCATTGAAGTTGTTCAGATTTTTCTTCTCTTTTTTTTTGTAGTTTTCAATGCATTTCGCTCATTTTATTCGAGTTTTCTTCTTTCTTTTTTTATTGGAGTGCCAATCGAAAAACGAAGTATAAATATATTCTTTGCCTACTAGTATATTAAGGTGTACAAGTATGTATCAAATTTCGCTCGTGAAGGGCTTAAAATCAAATAATAATTATAAAAATATTGTGTTTGGGGCGAATGTAAAATTAAATATGGCCTAAGATTGACTCTCAATCAATATTCAGCAGCGAAGGCTCTATCCATTCCTATGAACACCGAAAACTTTTAAGCCATAACAGCAAGGGCCACCAATCTTGATATGTAGTCTCGTCTTAGCCAGACCCAGTTTCTTACAAACTATATATACTTGTAGTCTGATTACTTTATATAGCTGCCATAGAGCTAGTCTGAGAGGAAATCACTTTTAGTTGGCGACCTTTTGTGTTTACGATAATATGTTTAAAGAAATTGTTCTCATCATATTTTCTGCATTAAATCATATAGTTCGAGGAGTTACAATCGTTAAGAACAGTTTTCGACTCATTATAGGAAGCATTGGTAGAACAGAGTATATTTTCTTAATTTTGAGTCGGCAGAGACGTTCCATCTTGAACATCTTCTAAGACCTTAATGAATGACACCCAATATTTTCACTTCAGAATCTGTCAGAACCACCACTTCGGAAAACAATAATTGTATGCAGCAGCAGCTTAGTTAATACGAGATAAATAGTAGAAGGCAAGAGTTTTGCAGAATATCAGAATCAGTTAAAAACTGAACTGCTTCAACTGCTTCCCTTCAAGTTTTTTAACTGACGCATTAGGATCAGGGGTCAGTTTTTAAATAACTAATTTTAAATGTAAGTTTAAACTGCTATAAATTTAATTATTAGAAATCAACAAGTGGTTTCTGTGTGTTTTTAACACAGTCGCACAGTCTTTTTTTGCTTCCCGCAAACAACTGTAAATTATGATATTTAATTAATTATTGAATCGCTTCCCTGCGTTACAGAAACTCTTCATCACAACAAGTATGTCATGTACGCTGCACACCCTTCTCAGCCAGCCTTTCAGCCCAGTCTAGAGGGACTGGCCTTCAACACATGACATTCGCCTGACCCTTATAGTACTTAGCTAATGTTGGCAGCGTTGCTATTTCTGCTGAGCCCTCAATCTTAAGTACTCGCATTTAATGAGTGTTAAAGCGAACAACAATAGTGAGCAGCAATAGTAAAGAAATGAATAAAATGCATAAGCAATATGACACCCAATTGTATTGGTTACCCACTCCATCGACCATAACTTCCACTTCCACCTCAATTCGAGGCATGCCTTGGCTCGTCTTTGTTTTCTGCAAATGGAGTTGTATGTATGTATTTATGTATCTGCATTATGTCAGCACGAAATCAATTGATGTGCACCCCACGGCACTTCAGGTGCCAGAAAGGTGCCGCCTGGCAACGCTTCGTTAGACACAATATACAGCAGCTCCAATAGGAGCAGGACTCTGCCTCTGGGCCGTGGCGTGCCAAAGAGCTATTTGCATTTGAAGAGTAATGGTGGCGGTGGCGGTGGCGGCGACGGCGACGGCGACGATGACGATGACAGCTATGATGGCAATGTCGCCGCCAACGATTGCCATTTATCAATGCGAGAGCCATGGCTGCATAATTGCCCGAACGCGTACTTGGGCACGTTTGATGCGCGAATTTGCATATTGCTCGCTAGCAATTGACTCTGGCAATTGTCTGTTGCATTTATGCTGATTTAACATTGCATACTTATGAGCGCGGTGCGCTGTGGCTTTGGCTGTGGGTGCTTTGATTGAAGTGCCACACACCCCCGGCCTCCCGTTGCATTTATGCATGAGCTTAACATAACGCATACGCACAGTTGACCCAACAATTTTGCTGTAAATGATGGCACCCATTAGTTTTATTGAAAGCCATTACAACTTTTTTTTTGCTCTTTTCGCTTTTTTCTAGAACGTGGGAGTGTGTGGAAGTGGAACAAAACAACAAAATTGCAACGGCAACTAGAAACTGGTAAAGCAACTACAACTACTGCAGCTATTATTATGACTATTATGCATTTTTGCAACGCTGCTCTTTGTATTTGCTATTTGCTCATGTCGTGCCATTTTGCATGGCTCTGTCATGCCAACCCACATTTTGTACTTTGAACTTAATTTTACACACAAATAATTTGTAGTTTGCCAGCCAGGCACAGCGTGGGAAGGAGACAGACACACAGAGGGAGAAAGAGAGAGAGAGAGCGAGAGAGATGAAGTTAGCCAAACAACTTGGAACTTACTGCTGGTAGTTTGTAATGTTGAAGTTTAAGAAATTTGTTCGCTCGTTGCCGGTTTTATAATTTGTTTTTGTTTCTATTTTGGGGCCAACCAAAGGGGCTATTGAACTTTCAATTGATTTTTACTGACGGTGCAGTGGGTGCTGAATATTTTATTGCACATATAGGTGCGAAATGTCGTTATGTACATATGCAACCTATATTACAGATAATGGAATATTAACTGAAGCATTGTTCTTTTGTTTTTAAATTCAAACAAATCATTCGACAACAACACTTTGAATAAACTTATCATGTATATCATGGGTGTTCGGGATATATGGACCTAATAAGGTGTGCAGAATATAATAAGATAATTCCAAATTACATCTTCTTTTCAAAGAAACACTCTTGAATAATTGTAATTTACTTGAATGACACAAGAGATCGTATTCACAAATAATTTTAGCTTAAGATAAAGATATCAAAGATACTTGTATATCAATCCACGTTCTCACAGTTAAGGGCAATGCATAGTAATTAATTACTTCAATCATGGCAATAAAAGCCTAAATGCTAAAAATTCTGGGGGCCAATCGTACATTTTGTTTTGTTCAACTAAGTATGATATTATAAAAATAAAACCCATAAAATAAAGCTTATGCTAAATATACAAACACTTGTGCTGCATTTTGTATTCTTGGGTGTTACTCGATTTTTTGTTACACATGCTAGAAACAAGCACCCTTTTATCCTTAGAGAGCTCAGCATTAAAGCCAACAAAATCGCATTGCGTGCACATGATTCCATGGCAGAGAATGCAAAATACACTACATAGAATAAATCAACTTACACGCATCAAGCACAACTGTACCAAAGTTATTTTTTGCTATTTGATGTTGTTGTTGCTGAAAACCACGACATAAGCTCGAAAAACTCAACGCATGTTGACACTAAGACACTCAGCCAGCAACTATAGCTACAACAATAAGTAAACAGAGGCACTGGCCACAGCAATAGCAACAACAACAGCACGTTGAGTGTCAAAAAATCAAAAGCATAAAAAGGATTTGGCTGTTGCCAAGCAAAGTTGCGGCGCTAAGAGTGTATGTTAGAGTGTGTGTGTGTGTGTGTGGGTTGGGTTGGGTGGAGGTGCTGGTGCTGGAGGTGGTTGTGGAGGTGCTGGTGGTGATGGTAAGTTCAGCAGTTTCATCGGCAGCCAAAGAGCAACGGCTGCTGCTATTTTTGTCACAGAATCTACCACTATACTGGCACTCATCGCGTATACGTAATGCATGTGCATGTGCATGTGAATGTGTATGTACATGTACATGAATTGCCGTTAGCGTCGCCATCGTCGTTGTCGCCGCTGCAAAAATAAGTCGAAATTTGTAACAAAGTAGCGAAAACCTTTTCGCCCACCCAAAAGCCGAAACGAAGCGAACCGCCTGTTGTCTCGTCAGCATGGCGCCTAAAATGCTGCCAACAATAATAACAAAACCCACGAAAAGAGCGAGAAATGCAAGCAACGCACACCAAAACACACACACACACTTAAACACAATGCAAGATTATGTGGCACAAAGATGTAGATATTTTTGTATATGCTTATGTATATATACTATGCTTTTGTGAGTGTGTGTGTGTGTGTGTGTATGTATGTATGCGGTTTGAGGGCGTCGTCGTCTGCAGGAAGCAACGCCAGCAAAGGAAACAGCGCGCAACGATTTTGCAGCAATAAATTGATAGTTTTATGTGGCCTGTGCACATAAACAGGGTGGGCGGACGCGGTATATATAGTATATATATATATACATACATATATAGTACAGATAGTAGTTCGGCTAACTCTTGCCAGAACTCTGGTTCGTGCACTCCTTGAGCACTAAGTTGCTGGCTAAAGTTGCAGCTTAACGCCTGTTCAATATTTAAAGGGCAACCATAATGTATCATGCATTTTTCAAGCACCTTTTAACAACATCCTCGTCTACAGCAAGGACAAATGAAGGAACGAGAAATGCACAATGCACTGTATTTTAGATATTTTTTTGCTTCAATTCCATTTACATTTATAGTATTGATGCGGTTCGAAAGCGAACCGAAAATTTAGTAACCACATTAAAGAAATTTGGATGCTTCATTCCATACAACAATCCCTGTCTTAGCATGAACACATAAGAAGTAACATAACTGAATATTTATATAATATTTGTAATTAATAAATAAGTATAGATAAACTATTACATTTACTGCTAGTTTTCAAAACAATAGCTCGATAATTTCAGCTAATTTACCTAAATTATTTTTCAATTTGTTCAACAGCATTTCCTTTCATTTTCAACACCAATTTCCAATCACTTTCTCAACGCAAGAGTTGCTATTTTTGCACACTTGTGTTTTTTTTTAGATTCCTTAGATTCCTTTTATGAGCCAGTAGTAGCCATGAATGGTAATTCTTGCCTACCCGTTTGGAAAGGACACAATACCTATTATTTTCATTGCCTTGAAACTTTGATGTTGCTAAGTGTGTTATATTTTGAATGAAGTGGACTAGCTTGGGATATCCTAAACAGTCCCCATCTAGTTAAATAGTTTTGGCTTTACGCGGATCTGTATAAATAGTATCATTTTTTTTTGGTGATATATTTATATTTGTATCTAGAAGACCATTCGCTTTTTTATTCGAAGCCCCAAAGGCCCTAATTTATATATTTGGTATAAAAAAATTGAATTTCACACAATGCTTCCGTTCAATGCACGGCTGCTCGAGCCTTGTCATTTGTCAACGCTCGCATTTGCTTTACTCATTTCCCTTTCCTGTTACCTTTACTTATTGTTGTTGTATGCCTCATTTTGCTTTCGCCGTCCTTAGATTGGGCACGGCAGGTGGTCCCTTTGGTGTTTGGGCGGTACCTGTTTTTCTGCCCAGCCTCCAGGGCTTATTTTACGGCATAAATAATGAGGTTTTGATTACATTACACGCTCAACTGTGCGCTATGAACAAATTTTGGTGTGCCTATTATTATTTCAGATACAAATGTATGTTTCTATGTAGCTATTTCTTAACACATTTTTATTGTTGAATTTTTGTTTTTTAAAATTGTGTACCTTGAATGTCGCATGATTATAGGCCATTATGAATGCAATTTAAGAATTCTCTTCTCAAAATGAATATATCATCTTTTTTACCAGAAGCCTGATAAAGGTTGATAAGCTAGGCTTAACCTTAACAAGCGCTTGCTTCTTAGTTAGTTTCTACGGGTTCGAAAACATAAATCGTCTATATCTTACATATGCAACAACTCGGAAATTTGATTATCATCAAAAAATCATTAGTATCAAAAAATCAAAACATCAAATCATATATATCATCATTTCACCAGAATCCTGATAAAGTTTGATAAGCTAGCAAGCTAGCTAAGCTAACAAGCGCTTGCTTCTTAGTTAATTTCTACGGGTTCGAAAACATAAATCGTCTATATCTTACTTGTACAAATGCAACAACTCGGAAATTTGATTATCATCAAAAAATCATTAGTATCAAAAAATCATGGTTACATTTAACTAGCAGGACTTGCCCGTCTTTGCTAGGCTAAGATTTTTACTTACAATTATTAGTTTATGTTAAATTCAGTTTAATCAATTGCGGAATTTGCGTGAAGCTGAAAGCAACACAAACAAACACTATTGATTTTTCTGCAACATACTTCCATTTCTATAAATAAGATGCTGAGATGAGTGCAGCTTAACATCAAATTGAATTGCATTGAATTTCGATGATAAAACACAATTATTCAATTAAAGCTCAAACTATGAATTTGTCACAAGGTTCTGCTGCTCATAATGTGTATCTCAAGTACACAAGGCAACATTTTTACTTCAATTAAATCAACTTGCTTTCAATTTGTTGTTTCGTTATAAGTATATGTACACACTCGTACTATACCTACTAAGTTTGTGTGCCAGGCAAACGTGTCCCTACATGCATGACAGCGCCCCCGGTGATAATCGGTGGTGGGCGGACCTGTGCTTACCGGTTGGGCTATCAGTTAACGGTACATTCTGTGTGCTGCGAGCAAAATAATTTTTTTTTTTGTTTTGCAAGGCGCAAAATATACATATTAACAAGGCACAGCCACAAAGCAAAATAAACAGCAGCCCAAAGTAGCAGTTGCCCATAGATGGCGCCCTTGGCATGTGTGAGAGTGTGTTGTGTGAGTGTGTGTGTGTGCGTGGGTTTTTAATGTTAGTGCCTCAGGGCGAGCTTTGTTTTCCACAGTCGTATGCGTATGTATATGTACGTGTATATATATGTTGGTCTTTGTAATTTAATAAGCTTCACTTATTGCCTGCAAGCTAATTGCAAATTTTTTATTGTTGACTCGTTGCGCAGTTACGCGACCTTGTGTGTTGGTGTGTGGTGTCAACAATATATGCGCATATTTCGTCTTTGTAATAATAGTACAAGTATACCAGCCATGGCCTACGAGTATGTTCCGAACTGAACTTGACATCAATCGTGAAGTGCGTGTGCTCTGCCGCTGACATGGGAAACCTTTTAGTTGGGTCTCACAATAATGCCAACCCAAAAAAAAAAGGAGGGAAAATATGGAAGAATGAAGTGAAACATGCCACCAATCTCATCGCCACTCTATATGCAAATGCCACCCAACTCACGCACTCCCACATATATTAACAGCATTTTGCAGTTTTTTATTTTTATTTATACCATCTACTTTCTGTTCATTGTATATTCCTAACAACATTCAATATACTGCGGCCATATTGTAACTCAAAATTCTAAACATGCCTTTGCCTTGTTGAAATGTATTTTAATATTTTTCGACACGCAACTAGGCCCACCCACACACACACACACACACACACATTCACACATTTATGCATACATACATACGTGCGGAACATATGTCTACAATTTATAGCTCTCACGCTTTAGTTTCTTTGAAAGTAAGTGTACGAGTATATGTAAGTGCGAGAGCAACGAAATGTGTGGGTAAGAACGTCGTTACATTGCTTCTTCTTCTTCTTCTTTATCTTCATGCCAACTTGTTTATTTTTATAGACTTTTCTGCCATTTTTTATTTGCTGACAAATTTTATATGCGTTTGGGGCGCCACTTTATGCTGATGAGCGCATATTAAAAATGCATTTACCAAACTATTAACTAGTTGATTAAATGAGCATCAACCATCAATCGCTTGACATACATATATAAGAAAGTTCAACTGCATCATTTGATAAAGCTCAGGAATACTTAAACATAATTTGTGTAATTACTGTTTAAAGGAAATAATTGAAACGGCTGTTTAGTTGCACATTTGATGCTCAAATTAATCAAGAATTGTCTGTTTTTTAAAAAATCTCTTTCTCTTTTTGGAGATAAAATATTTATTTTATAATGCATCCCACATCTTAATGATTTGCTCTTAAGTGTTAGGCACTTAGGCATTTGAAAACGCTGTTGATATGGCTGCCTAATTATGCTGTCTGACTGTCATAGCCTTATTAAGCTGAGCAGCTGATGCTGAGAAAAGTATACGCCCCGTGCCACACTTACGAGTATGTGTGGATTGTTGTGTGTTGCTGGTGTTGTTTTCGTTATATCTGCCACATTACTTTGTGACATCATCATTTGCTTAACATTTAACCTAAGTGAAGCTCATTTGTCTCAATTAAAAATTCGTTTTCAGTTGGGTTTCCACTCCTGTTTCGATTATCCCCTCCTCATTTTTGGCCATAAGCTGAATTCTTCGCTTGTGGCGTGACATTTTACTCATGTGTGCTCGTCGTTGTTTTTGTTTATTATATTCATAATTTATTTAAAATAAATGAAAATCGTTTTTATTTTCATTTTTGGCGAACGATGTGTGCCTGCTGACTTCCCTTGGCATAATTTTGAGTACTACAAATAAATTTGGAATATTCTCGTGTATACGTAAATAATATAAAATCAAAACTAACAACTGCACAACAGCAAGATTAAAATTAAGATTGTGGCAAAAGTTGAAGCACAATTTAAGGCGCTGGAGACACGCACAGTTGGCCAGACCAGATGGCCTGCCAATACACGTATTTTAATTAACTCAAGCACAACTGTATAGTTTTTAAGGCGCGGTTGTCACAATACGAGTATACTATATGGATATATGTACCCGTGCATAGTGGACATGTGTGTAGCTGCTGTCTGGCAGCAAATGACTATGAGAACAACAACTACAACAATAACAAAAGCAAAAGTAAGTCATAAGACAGAAATAACAAGCAAGACGCTGAAAAGACGCTGCCCAAATATAGCAACAAATAAAATGAGGCAAATAAAGAAGCAACAACACCATCAACAGTTTGATATGCGGCGTCTGTTTTTGTGTCACACACACACACACACACACACACACACACACACACACTCACACCATTTGCTTGTTGGCTCATCCAGCTCCTATCTTTCCTTCTTTGTATGTTGCCCAGGCAAGCGCAACTTTTGGGAATTGCTGCATAAACACACACACATAGTAGCATGTAGTATTAGTAATCTTGTCTTGTGTCTTTAGGGTCGCCGACGCCCATCAACCTGCCCCTCACGCGCCTCTCCCGCGCTGTATCTGTATGTGTTAGCGCGTGTGTGTGTGTTGCGTAAAGAGGCTCGCGTTGAGCTTCAACACGCAAGCAACGACAACATCGTGCCCCATTTGGTGTCCCGCCCCGCCCAATCCCAACGCCCCTGCTGCTGCTTTCTGGCTTAACAAGCAATTTCTATTTTTAGCCCGTACATAAAGCATACGAAAAATGTTCGTTACGTTTCGTTTCGTTTTGCTTTGCTTTGCTCCTTTTTGCGCACTTCCGTTGCCTCTGCCTCTGTTGTTGCCCGTGTTGAGGCGCATACACGGCACTCACATATAAACATATATATGTATACAAACAAATACAGTCGTCGCACCTCTTGACTCATATTTTTCAGCGTTTTCGCTTCATTTTTTTGTAAGGCTCAAATTAAATGATTTTGTTAACGCATATACTGCATACTGCCTTGGCTTTAGCTTTTACACACCAAATTTGCTGCCTTGGCGTCCTTGTCGTCGTCTGGAATCGATCGATTGGCCAGCTCGTTGCCAGTTGTATAAAGCGTACGCATTTAATATGCATACATTTTGGGCGCACAAAAATAAAACTTCTTAACTGGCAATTAAAAAGCGTTAAAAAATGCGAGAGACCAAAATTAAAGCCATTAAAAGTTTAGTTGGCAGGCAAAATAAAATGTAAAAAGTTGCCCAATACTCGTATAGCCATGAGTCAAATGACTAAGCCAAGCACTGTACAGTATAATACGCAGCTTGGAGAGATGCTTAAACACACAAATAATTTTAATATTACCTCTGGTGATGTTAATGCCCTCAAGTCGTTCAATATCATAATGAAATGCGTCAAGTAAGTTTATTACGAACGATTGAATGCCAACATTACAATGGAAATCATGAAAATCAGTAAACAATAATACTCATAAAAATAAAAATGATGTAACGAAAAAACTTTAAAAATTACAGCAACTGCTGAAGCAGCGACAAACATAAACAATTGAATCCATAAATAAATTTATCACAAGTATATTGCAATCATTATTTATACTAAGAGCTCGTTCAATTTGAATGAAAACTTTCATTCAATGTATTTGCTTTGAAATTATTCGTAGAGTACAAGACTTTTGAGTGCACTTACATCATAAAAGAACACTTGAGTTGCATTTGTATATACAAATATAGGTAGTAGTAGTAGTACTAGGAGCATTATTTTTATAAACACTTACAAAAATGTTAACTAAAAGTTTCTACATTTTATATAGTAGTTCAGCTAAAAATAAAGCTTTATTTCAACTATATCGACTTGGTTTAAGCCGTCTGTCAGTTACCAATAATTACCATGAACTACAAAGGTTACTTCATCGGGCTACCCGGATCTTCCCCAGATACCAGATCGTTGGCCGTGAAGTAGGGATAAGTTCAAGGTGTTACAACAAAACTTAATTAATAATTAATTTACCGCCGTCAGCCATTTTGTTGTTTATTCCAATTTATTTATTCCTATACTTTTTATTCTATTATATTTAAAAATCACCTAGCTGTATCATATATAATATATATACCTATATCTTAGTGCAGGTTTTATATAGTTTACTAATGCAGTTCAATTTGTTCCGATTAGGAGACCTATAGTCTGTTCCATATTCATTTGGTTTTTCTGTATGTGTTGAAACCCTGACTCGCTTAGAACTGGACATTAGCCGATGGCACAGGTTTGAAATTTGAGGTATGCAATAATTCAATGGCAATATTTCAGTTAGGGATATTTCTATATATATGGTTGAAATAGCTTAACTCAAAGAGATTTTTGTTTAATACTCTACATGCTGAACGGGTGTCACTTTGGATATTGAGAGTTAGTTGGCATCAAACATGGCAATAAATACTTAAAAGACGTGACATCAAATTTACGAATAGGTGGAATAATGGAAGACTAACCAGCATGCGCAAACGATTACAAAACCTGGTCCCTTTCCTACACTCCTCAATAATTGCGCATTAATGTTTTCACAGTTGAAGCATTTATCTATTCGTCCATGATTGCAATTTATTCGCATCTTGAATAAAGGAACGCATAGTTATTACAAATATCATCTCTCTTTCTGTGTACTTTATGACTTTCCTGCAAAGTTTGCAGTGTTTATAAATAAAACATCAGGCAGAATAGTACCATAGGTACTGTTGATTTGTTAGTTCTCCAACATTACACTTTAAAAGGAAGCAAGAGCTGTGAGCCCCTGGGACAAACTTATTATGTTGTTGTTTTCCATTTTCTCCGCATAAATTAATGATGTCCAACAGAAAACGGTTAGAGCTTTTATCGGGGGATTGTGTGTTTGTAAGCCGTTGTCAATTTGAAATTGTAATTATAATTACTTTAATTGCTCAGCAAAAGGTCAATTGGCAGCTACTCGACAGATACAGAATTTTCCTATATACTACATAGTATACGTGAAATAATATGTATAGCATGTGTCTGTATATTTGTCTGTGACTGTGAGCGAGAGATGGTGGATTCAGAGTGCTCTACTGCTGCCCATTATCGTATAGTTTAAGCATACACATGCCAGTTCGCAGGTGGAAAACAATGGCCACTAAAACAAAAGCAGCCACCTAGACAGCAACAACAACAACAACAACAGCAGCACATCTGCCACAATGGCCAAGAAAAGTGCGAACGATTATTATTTTGGTTTGACGTCAAAGCCTAAAACGCCAATTACAAGTCAAACACACGCACGCACACGAACGCAAAATGCCATTTTTGCTACGTGCCTCACCACTCGCACACACACATACATACACACATTAAACAGTGTACACATATAACACATCACACACGCACACATATTTAATAAAGCATACTTTTTTGGGTTCGCTAAAGGACTGCAATGCTTAAAGGCCGCTCAGCTTCAGAGCTTATGAGCGCACCTTGCCCTGCGTTGACTTTTAGTGTCTGTTTGCTGCTGTGACCTCGTCAGCGTTGTTGTTAGACGCACCCACCTAACACAGGTAGCCCCCCCACCCGCTGCTCCTGTTGGCCTTAGCACACGGCATCGTTCTGTGGCCGCAGCAACAAATGGCCACCTTTGTCGTAAAATTTTATGTGTTTACCTTTTCTTTTTTGTTGTTGTTAACTCTTCTTCTCTTTCTCTCCCTCTATTCAAAACTCATTTGTGTTTTGTTTCGTGATAGCGTGTGTGAGTGTGTAAAAAATTCGTGCTATTTTTATTAAACGCTTGACCCATGTATGCACTCGTGCTACCTAAAACTCAGGCTGTCGCAAACAGCCGACCGGTCCATGCAACGTCATATCATTCCTTCTTTTAAATATTGCCTAGCTTGTCATGCTGGGCACATTTTTGTGAATCCCACTTTGACAGCATCATACACACACATACGCCTGGCTAGGTGGCATTGCTTTCTACACACTATATTTCGCAGAAATGGCTAATGAGATGATGTCTATGGTGTATAGCAGTCCTTTTTTGCTCTGCTCCCATTTAATCTTGAACTTTGTCCTGTAATTCGAACTGCCGTAAAACTAACTCTGTGTTTTATGCACCTAATTATTACTTTTCTTTTCTACCGCCTTCTCCCGCTTCTTTTTTGTTGCTTCTTTGTTGCGTGCACATAATTGAAATGCGAGCTATGGAACGTGCAGGCACTTAAGTTGTCAGTAGCGTCTCATTCTTGTCATTTAAGACCCAGCTAAGTGGCAACAGAAATATATCGCGCACTAGATAGTGTTGATTAGTTAAGAGATAACAAAGTAATTGAAGAATTTGTTCGATTACAATTTCAGACAGCATTTTTCTTTAACTCAATTTGACAACTTGTGTTTATTTTCGAATTAAAAGTTCCTTATACTGTCAGTCTCTTCTGTACAGATTTCAGGCAAACATGTATTATATGTATTACCAATTAAAATTATTTATTCAATTATTTCAATATTTAATGCGTTAAATTGATCTTTCAATTTTTGGTTTTTTTTTATTTGAGTATTTAAACAAAACCTAATGAAAATATATGTATTTTTCCTTTCGAAGCTTTCCAGCTAAACTTATCAAATAAATCAATAACTTTTTAGCATGCAATATTCACGTGGTTAAGAATGAAAAAAGGCTGTGGCCCGCTAGTTTGCATTTTAATTGTATTTTATAGTACAAAAGTTTTCACAAAAACTTAGCATAACAAAATTAATGCACAAACTTCCATTAAATATAGTATGGTGAAAAGCAAGAAAAAAATTAACTACTAAAAAGCAAAAAAAAAAGCGTCGCCATCGCACAATCAAATTAACTTGCCATTGTTGCATTTATTTTAATTTTCACCAGCGTCTAAAAATAGTTCCACAAACACACACTTAGAGACCAAGCCGCCATTGTTTATAATTGGCGGTGTGTAAAAATAAAGCGCCGCAAAATTATTTTTGTACGAGTATGCAGGCAGAGCGCAAAAGCCACGGGCGAAAAGCGTCGAAAAAAGACCAAACCAAAAAGCGCATTTACATGTAAATCGCGTTTAAGCACCGAACAACGTTAACAAATATACACGCACGTACATACTCGTACAAACCTGTACACGAGCAAGGCTGTTGCGCGGCTTTTGGCCGGAATTCTCACATACATTAAAGTTGGCGGCGAAAGGAGCAGAGGGTGTCAAATAATCGCGTGCCATGCGCAGATTAAGCTACGACAATGCAACACGACAAACATTTTTCAAATAAAAGCACTGGGAAAAGACCGCCACCGTTGCTGTTACTGTCGCGGTCGCCGTCGCCGTCGCTGTCGACGTAGCGCCAACATACAAAAGTCGAAAAGCGTCAAAAGTGCGGATTTATATAAAAAAGGCAACGACACATACCGATACACACACACACACACACACCAATTAAGTCACGGCAAAAATGTGCGACGGAAATGTACGTAAACAAAGCACCCAGTTCTCTCTGCCCATTTTTGTATGCTACGTTTTTTTCATACACTTCACTTTTGGCGACAGGGTGGCTTGTGATTGGCTTATGGGTTTGTAACACCCGTTGGTATGTAAATAATTGCCCCATTGAACAATGGTCCATCTGAACATATCCGGCTATCATGTTAGTTTGTCTGCATTTTTCTATGGCTGCCACTTTATTTGCTATGAATGAAGCATAATAGAGCATCAGAAATAAGGTAGTATTTTTACAAGAATATTAAATATAAATTGAATACATATTTATATGTAATATTTTCAAATGTTTCGTTTATTAAATAGTTTTATTGTTTTATTTTTTTTTTTTTTTGTCTAATAGTTTTAGTTGATTTAAATAGGACCTCTTTGGGGTGATCTATTTTTTGTTAGTGTATATAAATTCGACGACGTCGACGATAATTTTACAGATGGCATGAGGCTTTAAGAATGTGTGTGTTTAGTTTGCTGCGCAGTCATGCTTACATTTTTCTGTCTACGTCATGGGGCATTCATTTGTGGTTGCCGTACGAAAATTCCGTATACTGTTGGAACAATAGCGGTGCTTGCGATGCCGCCATACTCGTCATTTCCGCTGTGGGTGTGGGTGAGTGTGCGTGTTTCAATGGTTTGGTAAATAGAGAGCTCTTTGAGGTTTGCTGTAAATTAATGACGCTACACTTACTTGTCGCTGCCTTTGCGTTCTTTTTTAACCTTTTTTCATTTTAGCAGCACCTGTTGAGCAATCGTTGCTGATGACACAGCACTGAGCTTCGCACTCTGGCTAGGCATTTCAATTAATTTCGGGCCGTTTCTAATTAGAGCACTGCGATGCCTAATTGCCCCTAAAACTACAACAAGCCCATACATGATTTCAATGCATGTTAGTTGTATCAAAATTCAAAGCAATCCAATATCAGTAATTTGCACATAGTATGCACTTTTTTTTAGCAAAAAACAGAACGTGTCATTTAAATAGCTTGGATATTTGATCCGATGGCCCTTCAACTGCCAATACTCATTATACACGCTGAATGCGTTGACAGAAATGCAACACAACCCGTTAATATAAAATAATCTATAGAGGGTCTAATCAGAGCTAGTAACATAAGCGCCTTACCATTAGCTGCTACTAGCGTGACTGTGGACACAACAAATGCACTTACTATAATACTGATAAAAACCCACGCAGTGGTTGCTATGAGATAAAACTCTTAATGAAACAAGTAGATACGCTAAAGTTGGGTGTCCCGTCTTTGAAATACTCTGTACATATGTTTAGAATAATTATAGAAATGGAAAAAATTAAGAAAATTAAAAAAATGTTGATCGATTTGACCTCTTTTGGTATTCGAACTAACGTAAAGGGTATATAATTGCATATTTGAAAAGCAATTGCGTCTATTTGTGCAAAATTTGGTGTCTCTAGCTCTTATAGTCTCTGAGATCCAGGTGTTCATACGGACAGACGGGCAGACAGACAGGCAGATCGACTCTTGTTATGCTGATCAAGAATATATATACTTTATGGGGTCTACATTTTTCAGCTCGCGCAAACCTAATATACTCTTGTACATTTCATGTACAGAGTATAAAACAAAAATCTGTATAGCACAAAAATGATATATAATGGCATAATTGCTGAGCCAATCAACTGCTAAGTCTGACGGATAGCAACAGATTTGTAGGGATAGCAATCAACACATGATGCAGATAGAAAATAATACTTATAAGTCATTTATTTAAAACTTATTTAAAAGAATCTTAATAATAATAAATAAGTCCACATTTTGCAAGATTTAATTACTATAGTTCTTAGGCTAGTTTTTCATTTTCTAAAAAAGTACTAAACCATATTTTCCAGTTAAATAAAACTGAATATTTAAGTAACCGAAGGTCTCAAACACGAAGTCCGCCTATAAAGTGCTATGACGTCAATGTTGAGAATTGTAAAAAAAATGATAAAGCGAAAAATGTTGCCTTGGCTCCTAAAGGAGAAACCAGAAAGTAACTATTATTGAGTATTGAGCGTGAACCTAAGCTCCAAGTGGCGCAGTGCGTGCACAAAATTGAAACGCACGTAATAACTTGCCTGAAAAGTGAACAAAATTATGAATTGGCTATTTGAGAATTCACCTCGCATTCTATATTTCAAGTAATTGAATGGCTTGGCGTTCTATTTTTAAAATCAAAATAATTACAAAGCACAACTACGAGTACCCAAGCTGTTGGGCAACCAATTGGCTATGGGGACGGCGTTAGCTCATAACTCTGGTAGTTGGCGCAGGCGGTGACGATGGCGAGGGTATGGGTATGGGTAAGGGTATGGGTGGGGGTGAGGGTGAGGGCCGGTTGGTTGTAGTGCACGGAAATTGCGAGCATTGGGCAACGCCTCCTAAGTATTTGGGGGCCTGGCAAATTCTAATTTGTTCAATGCATGTTTTTGCGTTTATTTATAACTTTAATGGTTATAATTTTTATTTTGGCTCGTTGTTGTCGTAGTTTTTGTTGTTGTCATCGTCGTCGTCGTCGTAGTTGATTTAATGATGATTACCCGCCCAGACTGGCCGTAATAACTGTCGTCGCCGTCGCTATTATCGTCATCGACCATACACGTCAAGCACTCTGACCACAGACCATATCCTTGTGGTTAGGAAAATAGGGGGTGTGTTGGGGCAAAGCTGACTTCATTGACTTGCGTTCGATAATTTAAAAGCAATTTAAATATGACAGCGCAAGTTTTATTTTTAAGCATTGTGCGGTTTCTTTTCGGATACTACAATTGTCTGTGCATTGATTCTTGCGTTTAGGTTAAAGGTCAAAGCGCACTGTAGTCTAATTTCCCGTGGTAAACATTTGCGCAGTACGTGCACAGTCGTACGAGTACACATAAATAAAAGTCCACTCGTATATGCGTGCGTGTGGATGCCCAGGGACGTTTTCAAAACTACTTTTCGCAATTGTTTTTCGCCGCAAAAATTCCTTGTAGCATATTTTTGTGCTTGGCTTGCCAAAAGCTCATGGCAAAACAACACAGTTTTTCAGTCCTAAACCCCCCTCCATCCACCTCCTGGTTCCAGGTGCGTCTAACTGGACATAAACATGTGCAAATCAACATAACTCCCTCTATGTGCGGGTGTGTGTGTGTGTGTGTCTGTACTTCCTGACTGTCCTGCTGGTGATGTGTTTGTTTGTTTACTTGCAAGTTTTTGCGCTCCCAATTTTTCGGGAGAGTAGAGTGCAGCTGCCTGCTCAGTGTCGCTGTCAACATGTTTTGAACATATCCCTTATATATATGAAAATTATTTATAACTTTTGACATTTTGAGTTGTTTTTGAACTCGTCCAGAGAGGAAGACCAAAAAATAGCAATAAGACTCCTCTTGTAGGTAATGGCGACAAGTAATAAGAAATTGTTTATATAGTATTTAGCTCAAGATGGCGGCAAAGTATTAAGGAGAGCTAAGTATTTACAAAATAATACAATTTTCCAACTAACCAGAAGCAGATGGTACTATTAAATAATTCAACAATGTTTTGTTCTGAACAAAGGCCGTCTAATCTCAACCCTTCAAGTCTTGCAAATTCTTGTTCAAGACCATTTACTAACTATTTAAATAACAACTGATGTTTGTATTATTAACTTGTTGGGGACATATTAAAATGCATACATATTTTAAATTATATAAATGATTTTTAGACTTTTGAGTATACTCAATATTCTGGTAATATTTTGTTCACCACAATTCCATTTTGAACAACACATTTTATAAGTGAGTCCTTCTACAATTTGTGCATTAAAGAAAAGAAGGAGAGTTGACAGTCGAATATTTATATACACACTAATACTCGTACGAGTAAGAAAATGTAATGCTCAGGCAAATACATCGTATTTGTGTTTGCATTGTTTCGAAAAATAAATCAGATTCTTTAGAGGAAAAGGGTTTAACAATTTTCTGCCCAAAAAATAGAGTAGCAACAATTTTTGTATTTTTAACTTGGCCTAATTTAATTTAATGACTTGTATAAATATAACCAAGAGCTCCACAAAGTTGTTTTTACCTACTCAGAAGGCTTTTAAGATTGTAAAAAATATGAGAAAAAAATAATAATAAGGGGCCAGATAAGCCAGTTTGACTTTGGAGCAAACTTAAAGTAGGATAAGTAAGTGAGTGCCGTACTTAGCCGCACCCAGCTCACAAGTTATAATCCGAGGCCCAAGCACAGAGCCGTAAGCCAACACGTGCAATGGCAATCCAAGCTATCCACAACACTCCATCCCGCTGACTACCTGCCGCTGTTGCTTTGGCACATTATTAATATTATGTTTTCTCCACTTTTCTCTCGGCCTTTGACTGCACGTAGCTGCTGAAGACTGACTTTTCATTAGGCTGTGTGCCTGCTTAGATGCGGACAAAAAGTTTCATTAAAAATGCTGGACTCTCTTGCGCCCGCTCGCTTAAAGTTGCACAATAATTTAGTTGAAAACTTTTCCGCAATATGCTTGCCCAACAGTAAATCTCTCTCTGTCTCTTTCTCTCCCTATCTCTCTCTCTTTCTCTCTCCTCCCCATCGCTAGCCAAGCGATACTAAAAATAGAATTGCCCAACTGCTGGACGCTGCTGTTTTGGACGCAACTTTGAAGGCAACCATATATGTTGTTGTTTGCGCGCTTTGACAATAAAACTTTTGCTTTTATTTCTCCCCTCTTTTCCCTGCTTTTGTACAGTCTTGACCTGGCTATATATATGTATATTTTTGTTTACTTTATTATACGAAATGTTGTTTCAGGTATTTATGATACGGCGTATTTTTGTTATGAAATATGTGGCATGGTCCATGGCTTTGCATAATGAAAACTTTTGATTATGAGCCCACAACAGTATGCTACACTCTTGGCTGCTATCCTACTTCTGCTGCTGATGCTGTGCTCCTGTGCTCCTGTGCTACTGCAGCTACTTAGTTGCGTCAGCTACTTAGTTACTGAATTTCCTCGCGACATTGTTAGCACTTGCTGCTTGCAGCGCCAGTGCTAAATCTCTTCACATAATGAGCAAGGACAGGTCGGCTATCCAGGCAGGCAACTTATAATCTGTACGGGGATATTACTAAACAAAGATGCAAAAAGCTTCATGTCGCGCCGAGACTGTCAAATGACACAATGCCCGTCGAGGGCTAGCCTAAGCCGTTGACAGTTCGCAGACGGCAGCCACTTAAGTACCGGAGAGAGCCCACCTTTGGCAATATTAATAAAGAAAAAAATTTAAAAATAAGAAAGGGGGAAAACAGCAGGCAGGAAAAAACAACGACAGCAGGAAAAAAGTGCAGCAGCCAACAGAACGAGGGGAGCATTAGGGCAATAAAATAAAACGCTCTTGCCGAGGGTTGTTGCATGATGCACAAATGGGGAGCAGTCGGCTTTTAAATGCAGCCAAAGTCAAAGACAGGCAAAGACACACAGACACACACACATGCACATGCACACGCACACGCACATGTACATGTAGAACACAGCTTTTCATTAGCTTTGGGCATTTAATTTTGCAGCAAACTCAATTTGAACTCTGACCTTAGCAACAGCACCAAATTGTCATTCGCATGCGCTGTCTCGCCTCGCTCGGCACAATTTTTTGTCCGTCTTACCCTCCGCCCCTCCGCCTCTCCACCTCTCCACCTCTCTATTCATGCATGATTTACAAAAATGTCAAGCACGGCAAATGGAAAACAAGATGTTGTGATGATGTTTCACTGAGAGAATATGTAAGAAAAATATGCGTAATACAAAGCTGGACTAGAAGGTTATTCTAGCACAAGATATCAGTTAATATTTGGATGTGATCTGAGATTTGAGCGCAATCAGCTCTTACCTTATAAATTAATTTCAATTTAATATGCTCATTTTTGTACCATTTTTGTGGAGGTCGAAAGGGATGTACTTTACCAACCACCAGAAAGTGCTCTATTCCAAAAGCTTACTTTGGAACGCACCTTGTATATTCCCTTAATTAAACCTTTTTGTTGGTTAAAGTAAATGAAAAAGGACGAAAGTATTTTTGTAATAAAGAATTATTTCTTTAGTACAGTTTTTTTTTTGTTTTTACATAATTTGAAATTAAAAAAGTTTTAAATAAAATTTTTTTTGAAGTTTGAGGGCGTTTAATTTAAAAAAAAATTGTTGTTTTTACGAAGTGCGAGGCCGAGTCTGGAAAGCTCTTCAAAAATACTTTTCCCCATACAATTAAATGTGTTATGTATTTCTCTTTGTGCATGCAAAACAAAATGAGCGCAAGCCCGAGAAGGAGAGAAAGAGTGTATCTGTGTTAGTGGTCGCCCACGCTTGGCCGATTGTTTTAGATTCATTCACGGACAACTGAGTTTTTGTTTGGGGCTAGCATTGTGTTCGTTTGTCTATGTCCTACAAGTGTCGGCCTGAGACGCCTCGCTGTTTTTGAGTTTTGTTTTTGGTGTTGTGATTGAAGAACAATTCGCCTTGTGTGCTGTATGCAGCGATGTATAAAAGTTAATTTCATCCTAAATGCACTTACCATTGCCAGAGAAGAATACTAGCAATGCATGTGCATGGAGAGAGAGAAAAGTACAAGTAATGTTATAATATTGTCTATAGTTTAATTTACGGATGTTATGCAAAAGCCCACGGGTTGGCTTTGCAGAAATGAAATGAAAGCGTGTTTGTGTATTGGGATAGATGTGTAGAAGTAAGAGCAGTGAAATGAGAAAATTCAGCTGCACATAGAGCATTTCAGTGACCTCAATACGAGCTAGGGGCTTAGCAGACGAAGGTGCCTGTGTGTGTATGTGTGTGTCGACAACTGGGCATATAATTTGTTGCTATTATAATGCAGCTTGGCTTGGCAATGCAGCCGCCGCCTGCCCCCTTTCGCGCACCACTTTCACTTGCGAGCAGCGCGAATCCGCCAGCAGGTTAAAGACCGAACCGAGCTGCTAGGCAACTCAAGTTACCCAAGCAACGTTAGTCGCGTATTAATTTCGCTCATTTTCTGTGAATGTCTGTCTACGCATGTATGCGTGTCGGTCTGTCTGTCTGTCTGTCTGTCTGTCCTTCTGTCTATCTGACTGCCGACTCCTCCTTCACCTTTTTATCTACTTGTCTGTAGTCTGTAGTCTGTAAACTCACTGTCTCTCCGCCCCTCCACCTGCCTATCTAACTGTCTGTCTATTCGTATGTTTGCGTAAGTTGTATAGATAATGGTGCATAGCTTTGGGCACTCTGCCGCTAAAAATAAACACACACCGTTCACTGCGTCATCTGTTGTTATACACACACACACACACACACACACCAGTAATATGTATATATGTATGTATGTACGGGTGTACTGGGGTACAGGTCTGCACCTGCAACGAGCTGTTTACACAGCTTTGGGTGGGACTCGCGTGTGGCGGCCCAGGGAGATGATGGCCATTAGCTTATCCGGTATCTGAAATGCTCTAGATACATTTAGTTACATTTTGTTTGATTGCCTAATGACGACCAAGTGCCCATTGTCAAAACATTTCTGTATTGATAATTAATTAATATCGAAATACAATTGCATCGGTTAAGTACAGCTCAAGTAGATTTCGTGGCACAATAAGTTAAGAGTATTTTCGCATTAAGTGCTGTTTGCAATCGTTGCAGGATTGCAGCTCAATTATTAATAGAAATTGTGCAAAAGCGTTTTCGTAGTGGAAAAGACAATGTGTATTGCTAATAAACATTTTATTGTATACTAGTATATCATCAATCATGTACAAGTAGTA
Organism: Scaptodrosophila lebanonensis; assembly: GCF_003285725.1. NCBI lineage: Eukaryota > Metazoa > Arthropoda > Insecta > Diptera > Drosophilidae > Scaptodrosophila > Scaptodrosophila lebanonensis. Next base: position 2,570,333 of record NW_022060529.1, read on the forward strand.
AGATATTTCAGCATTTTCGTAGCATAAATTTTCCAATTATGTTCTAATATATTTCATTATTGTTTGACACAATATTCAATTGAAAATTGAAAACACAGGCAGCAGCTTATACACTACAATGGAGTTAAGCTAAATAAAATAACTTGGAAGGCATTTTGTTATTGCATCTTATTTAGCCACTACTGCAACAGCTATAGAATAATAAATAATACAAAGATGTTGAGCATGGGAAGAAATGTTATCAGGAGGAATTTCATTTGATATAGTGCCCATTTATTGTCGCTATATTTAGGCGGCCAGCAAATAGCCATCGCTTGTTACACACACGCCACGTTCTACCACAATTGACAGCTAAGGTCATTTGCAGGCCATGCACAGAAGCGCCTGCTCGCATATTAATGCTAAAACTAACGGACATATAAGAAAAATATATTGGCAATGCCGTTAAGCCGACGCACATGTTCATGTCACCATCACATAGGCCCTGCAGAAATGCCTGACAACATATAAATCTTATTTAATTGCAGCCCACCTGTCAATTTCAACTAAGGCTCAAAGTCGCCAATGCTGATAGCGAAAGTTGTCTTGAAACGGCAACAAAATCAACCGCTGACATACCTTGACATTTATTTACGTACCCGTACCCGCATCCGCATTCGCATTCGCATCCAACAAAATCCGGTATCTGCCAATTGCAGACTATCGGTTCTGATTCGAAATTGAATTTATTTGAAACGTTTCCACTGGCAGCTGCTAACGAGCAGCTCAGCTCAGTCGATTCCACAGAAGGTCAATTTAATTTGTGGGCTTCGTCGACTGTTTTAAAATTTTGTGGAACGCCAAGCCAATCAGCAATAGCAGTGCGCATAACGCCCGTGCGTATACGTAATTTTGCGAGCTACGCCCAAACAGCTACGACTGTTGCTCTCTTTTTATTATTCCCCAAATTTACGCACAGAAACATATTCACTATACATACAAGCAGACAAACATACATATGTATTAAGCCTAGTGTTTATTTAGGCGCTACGTACTTTAGCCCGTCGGTTGTTTGCGTTTTTTATACTCGTACAAGGTGCGGCTTTTTGTTTGCTCAAGTGCGCTGACCCTTCACTTTGGAGGGCTGGGCAACAAGTGCTGCCAATGTTTGATGGTCCTTTTCATTCATGCGGTTGCTCTTTTGTATCTTGTATTTAGTTTACAGATTGTACAATTTTATTTTATTTTTTATAACTTGTACATTAAAGCCAACATTGTAGGTATTTTTTTTATCAACTTGGGAATTCACTCAAAATAAATGTATACCTTTAACGATTTCTAAATACATACATATTGGTTAAGCTCCTTTTATCCCATGCTTTTATCCCATGCTTTTTCAAGAATAATTACTATATTCTTAGAAAAGTGTCCGGCTATAGTGTTCCACTGACTGCTTAATAAAACAAAAATAAAAACTCTCTAGAAATCGAGTTAAAATCAAATTGATGATAAAAAAATTACTTTCATCGAAAATTCTAAGAAACATTTATTCAAATTAAATGCCTAGACTGTGTACCTATTTGTGTCACTGATGAAAAAAATAATTACGAATAAGTAATTTAATATCGAAAATCGTTCAAAGAGAAAATCTCTTTGTAGGTGTGGGCTATTTGTTTTCCATATTTAAATATTTTAAATTGTGCTCACTACATGTACGTGTATTTGATACTTAATCAAATATATTTTTATCCAATTTCAACTAAAGGATTGTGTTCAAAAAATAAATTTTCATACAGGCGGTGCTACGAACAACAATACAACATGCAGAGTTGTTAGCAAACAAATGATTGATTAAAAACTGTCGGACTGACAAAGCAGCGTTACGTTTCGTCGAGTGGATAAGTCAGAAACAGATGGGAAAAATAAAGAAAAAGGCTACAAATAATAATTTACGCGTATACCCATACAGTGTGGTGTGCAGCGCCCGTCATTGATAAATGGGTCGATCCCATCCGACCTCGACAATTTGTAGGTGCCGACGCCTTTGCAGGTTGTAAATTTTCAACTAAATTGCTTGAAAATTAAAATATGACAACGCACTTATAAATGTTGCATACCTTTGAGCAGGAGCAGAGCAAAGGAATAAAAAGGGTTATTTTTTATTTTGGGTGCAAAAGGTCAGGACGGAACAGGCGGCAAAAGAAAAGCACAATCGCTCCACTCTATGCTTGCTACCTCATCCCCTTTTTTCGCATTGCCTGTCTGCTCGGCTGCTAAATTATGCATGCAGCTATGCGCGTGTGAGCCTCATTATGCACAGCTGCTCGGTGTGCGTTTATGTGCATGTGTGTGTTTGTGAGTGTGGTAGTAAGTAGGCAACCTGGATCGGTAGCCGGCCCACACTTTTATGCAAGTTGTGCACCTCACAGACATAGACACGCCACTCCAGTTCCACACTCAGCTTTTTATACCCTCTCAACTGTACCCGAAGGATGAAGGGCTGTTATGAAATCCTTTCAGCGTATGTTACACTATAAAGTGCATCCCGACTCTATGAACTCTACAACAGTACCCGTACGATATTCGTATATGTATATTTGAAAATATATTCTAGAAAGCATGATACATCCATGCATGAGCGCTTGTTTTTCTGTCTTTTAGTCTCAAATTGGATTAGCTTTCGGTTTACTCTTATTGCAGGGTATCTGAGAGCTTAGTTCACGCACATGCGGCGCTCAGAACTTTTGGTCTGTGTGCATGTGTGTACGTTTGAGCTGGTAACACGTTTGAGCGTACTGCCTGAGTGCGCCTTTGAGTAGGCTTTAGTTTTTGTATATCGCATTTGACTTGCTTTCCAGCTTATTTAAGCCATAATTTGCATTAGCATGGCACACACACGCACACACACACACACACTCAACAACACTGTCTGCTAAAGGCACTCACCCAGCTCAGCTCAGCGTATTTGCCTGTTCCAGATTTTAATTTCCGCCTCAGGGTCTGGGATGCAGTCCTGAAATCGTTTTTTATTGCCTTTGATTTTATATACAGAAAGAAGTATATGTGTCGTCCAAACGCAAAGCAGATGTGTGTAGATGTGCGTGTATTGGTGCCAGTGTACGCACTTCGGCGCTGACGCAGGGCCTAGATTTTTATCCAACAACAGTTTTGGGCTAGCCTATAAATTTCTTTAGATATTTTCAGTGTTGCTTTTTATAGCAGACATTTACCATAGGTTCAAGGACAACGCATTACTGCGTCGTCCGCGCCATTCTCACTCTCATTTGCGCTTTTATTGTTGATATTATTGTTGCCTGCCTGCCTGCCTGTGCCTTGTTTGGTTATGCCCGTGCTTATTATTTGACAAATTCCAATACACACGAGGACACTTAAGCGCACACATTTAAACACTTACACACACAACAGCACATTCACAGGCATTTATTTATTAGTCAAATTATTGAAATTTGCCTGCCCATTGGGCTGCGACTGTCCCGATACACCCGCTCGATTATTAAAAGCGTAAATACAATAATAAAAATACAAAAAGCATACATAAATACGATTATGCGCTCATAAAATTTTGTACTTCACATAACAAAACCATGAACCGCAAGTTTTTCGTAAACTTTATACATATTCTGCATTTAATTCATGTAAATAAATATGTGTAATAAGCAGTGGATTATTTTCTAAGCAGTAAACACATCTCATTAGAATAATTTCGACACAAAGGGTACAAAAGTATTACAACGCAGACTATTCATTTATAAAAAATATATGTATATACAAGGTATATAAAATGGTTGGAAATAAATAATTTGAGGTAAATTTTTTAAATTAAAAACTGCAAATTACTCTTAAATAGTATGAAAATATATATATTTATTGTTAAATATTATAAAAACCACAATGTTCCGTTTCATTGTACACCCAACATATTTGTGTTCTGCTCTTCTCCGAGAATTCACAAAAATTCAGACGGAAAAAGAGAAGAGTACGCACATACCTGAATATGCTATTAAAGGATTATTTTATTTTTCGAGTATTCGGGCATAATTGCACAGAAAATAAATACATTATATGTTAAATATTATAAAACCCCATAAAACCCACCACCAATTATTTCCCGAGAATTCGCAAAAATGCGCTCCAAAGGGAAGAGGAATACTTTTTTAAACAGCCATATATCTTTGGGCACAATATATGATGTAATGTATCCTTACGCAAATTAAACTGTGGTTAAAAGGCCATCAAAACACCCTCAAGGCTTTGAAGTGCTCAAATAATAAATGACTTTGCAATTGGAGGAGCTGATTAGGCACTTTTTGTTAGGCATTATGTATTCATTGGTGGGCGTATTTAGTTCATTTTGCGCTAAATTAGACAGCACTTGCAAACACCCCAATTAGACTGAGCCAAGTACTGACTGAGTAAATAGGCAATTGTTGTTGTTGTTACTTACTTTACATGCCAATTACTAAACAAGCGACCTACACACACACACACACACACTAACTCAATAAATAACCCATTATTTATGACTGTGCCCATATTTGCGAGTCAGCTTAGCAAAATTCATGCTACTTAGCAAAAATTTTACGCGCACTTTGCGCTAAAACAATGGCAACACAAATACAAACACACACACACACACACATACATTTCTAGTATATATACTGATATAGAATGATGAAGACTACCTAAAGTAGCTGACTGTTTGCCTAGTTAGTCAGGCGTATGTATGTAAGTAGCCCTCATTCTCCCGCTATCGCTATCGCTCTCTCTTCTGTCTTTTCTCCTCTCTTTCTCATGCCCCACTCGTACACTCACTTACACACTCACAGTAATTCTGCCTGCCACTTCCAGAGTGTCACAGTTCATTCATAAATTCCTACGTTGCCAGCGCCAAATGCGTCAGTGGCCACATCCGCATTCTGCCTTAGCTCACAACTCATTAAGCACGCCGCCGGCAATTTCGGTGTCGAGGCAAGCAGAGCAAACACACTAGCAAGTATTGGTGTGGCATGCGGGGGCTGGAAATGCGGGAAATGCGGGAAAAGCGGGGAAAGCAGCTCTATGAACTACTTACTTGCTGTATCCCCAAAAGTATGCTACGTTTCTTTCCCGCTCAGCACACAATGTATTGCATCATCTTCTTAGGTAGGCCTTGTGGCTGGCTGACTGGCTGCTTGGCTGGCTCGTGTCTGAGCTGGGGTCTTTTTACAGCTTATATATCATAAGCAAAAGTCCTTGACGCTTCATTGACTAAAAAATTGTAGCACACACACACACACACACAGGCGCAGGCAAATGCGAAGGCAGAGAGTTGCTGCGACTGACGCAAAGATTGAGAGTTGTTAGTACAAGCACACATACGCAGAAACAGTCACAGACACAATCACACTCACAGTTGGACAACACACACAAACACACACATACGTATTAGAGTATCTATACAAACAATTACTCAGTTTTCTTGCTTGAGATTTTGGTACATGCGAATGACTAAGAGCTACTCAAGTTGGAATATACACACATGTAAATTTGTATACTATATTCCCATGTCTTTTTATAGATTTTTGCGCTGCCTCACCGCCTGTTCGGCTGCTTGTCCATTCACACGCTCTATCCGCACTTATTTGTTTTCATCAGGACCTGATTTCTTTGTCATACAAAACATGCCTATGTTTGTTTATCATTCACGTACTCGTACCATCGGGCCAATAATATAATCACGCCACGCTCATGCCACACATGCACATTAAAAGCAAAACTGAGCAGCAATTCAACACAACGACACATTTGTTTATGCTGCCCGAAACAGTGGAAATTAAATAAATACAACTTTTGCAAAGGCCCTAAATATTATTATTATTTTTTTTTTTTTTTTTTTGGTATTTGTGGTGGAGACATTGCGACCGCGACCCATGGGACCAGTTGTCCGTCCCCATGCGCCTCTCTCATGCATAAAAGTAAGTCGGCCGCTGTTGTCCAAAAGAATGTGTTTTTTTTTTTTTTTAATTGCAAAAACACAACATATTTATGTTAAAGAAATAATGAATGACTGATTTCACTTTTGGAAATTTATTGTTATTTTACATATTTTTGTTGCTGTAGAAATGAATGAAATACAAAGAGCTTTTCAAGATATAACTGTCCTATTTAATATACTTATGTACCAAATCTTTTTGTGTAACGTTTATGCAATTTGATTTGAAATATTCCTTGCCTTAACAAGAATAAAGCTTATCTTAAATGCAAATTATTTATTGTTATTTATTTATATATTTATACAATTTTTCTTTTGAAAACCGAAAATAAAGTATAAAGCATTATTTTTATATCGATGCGTCATAGTCCTTAAGCGGTATGGACTGTACACATTTTCGAATGTACGTAGGTTGCTAATAACACGAATTGTATCTCTGAAAGCCAGTCGGCTTAGTGACGCGCAAACTGAACACACGAAGTGAAATATCAACTAAGTTCAGACATACTATGCATATACGAGTATACTACGTAGTACACTCATGCATGCTGGTTGGCGGAAAATAAAGAAAAAAAAACTGTTTGCTGTCGTCAAACTGGCTGAATGGTGGCGAGGCAATACACACACACACATAGACACGCACTCATACGATTGTGGCTGGTGCTCAATGGACTTCTGCTGCTTCCTCTTCTTGCCTACGCTAATGTAAATATTTCTGCGCGCTCTCTGCCTCCCTATAATTGTATAGACATGGATGGGCGGCAATTGGGAAATGGGCGTGCGCCTGTCCTAAAATCTTCGGATGCTGCTCAGTTACTTGTTGATGATGTCATTGTTTATTGATTCACCCAAACACACACACACACACACACACACACACACACATTCGGAGCTGCATGGCCTGTCTAACTGACTCTGTGCTCCTCACTTCGGGTCTATTCCGTTGTGAAAATGTACTTTATTTTTCACGCAGAGCAGAGTCAAAAGTCCAACGTTCTACTCATGCCGCGCGCGTGTGCCGCTTTCATTAACAAATTTTCACATAGCACACACACTCGCACACACACACACACACACACACACACACATACCCAAACATAGATATAAAAGGCCATATATTCAGAGGCAGGGCCGGCGCTGCTTTCCAATTCATTTACGCTTCACGCACATCATTCCACGAACCCAACCCAATGGGATTCGTTCATGCAAATTAGTCTGCTAATTAGCTGTGAGTTTATTTTTTGCACATGCGTCTGGGCTGTTAGTCAACTGCACAGCGGGAGCCGCTAGGCCAGGACGTCACATAAAATATAAACTAAAATTATGCACATAGCAACAATAGCAGCACCAGCAATATCAACAAAATCACATACGAGTACAAAGTAGATATGCTAGCACGCTGTTGGTCCATCCGCATGTTTAATTTTGCAGGCCCTAGGAAAGCCTAAGAAGGCCAGAAACAGCAGACCGGTCCACTTGAGCCGGACACTAGAGCTGCAAATGTCAATTGTGTCACACATCCACACACACACACACACACACATACGAATACACACTCACTGACCGCTTACAAGCATTGAAATCGGAGAAAAGAAAAAGATATATTTATATTATGTGGGTCATGGGGCAGAAATAAACTGAATGTGATGTTGATGTTGAAGAAGTGTGCATCTAGGACTGAAAGAGTTGTTTGTTTAATGCGTAAGCAATATGCCAGTACAGCGATGACTTGGCCAAAATGCATACACGTACAGTATATACAGTCTTTAAAAGGTATTGAATAGCACAAACATGACGTCAGAACCTTTAAATGCCAACATGAGCTGATGCACATGATACAATAAGGCAGTTGAGCGTGGGCTTTCAAAAGAAATCACAGAAGATTTTTTATACTTATGCCCAATTTACATGAGGGCGAAATATTAGATGTACTTTCTACTTCTCATTCAGGTTGGTCCTTTGGTTGATAAATGAGTCGATATGAAAAGATGCTTCTCAATTACCTATCCTTAACTATTTTAATAGTCACAAGTCAGGGCCATAAATCTGAAAGGTAGCATTTGGACTAATAATTAAAGCTGTTGAAGCTTGGATTTCCTCATGTCTTAAAAATAGTACCCAGATAGTATTCAAGTCTATTATCTCTAAGCCTGTTCTTGGCCCTTTATTATTCACTCTCCTTATAAATAACCTCCCGTTCATCTTATCGCATTATCGCATGCAATTGATCTATCTTATAACCTCTTCTCTACTATATTTGTCTGCAGGATACTTTATCAACTTTTTCACTTCAACTGCTCTGAAGGTGAGTTCCAGACTTTTTATCGGAACACACCTTATTTAGTCGCTTATACGATTGACAATTCGTTGCCCTGGTTCGCAACCTATATACTTGTATGTACGGTCGAAGAGAACTTGGAGGACTCTGTGATTCCATATTTAACGTTAATCTTCACACAAGGAGGCGTTTATTAAAAAATATTTTCATTTGATTTGATTATCGCTAGCTTGTGTTTGCTGATATTTGCATGAATAAAATATTTATATAAAAAAATATATGTACTATGTACTTCCAAAAGCGATTCTATCTATTGATTTTGTATTTATAATTGTGTATACAACTTTTAGAAGCTATCCAAAAAAACCAATGCAACCTAGCAATTCGACAAAGTCAACTCGAAGGACCAACTACAGCCAGAGGGGAAAATAAATTGTTTTGTATTTATAAACAAAAGAAAATCAACTTTTTCTGTGCTTTATCGCAAATAATAAGCAATTATTGTATCATTTCGTGTCCAAAATTATATTTATACATTTCAATAAGTATTTTTAGATATAGTAATACCTCATTATACTCACATCATACCCATACTGACTGACCAACCTTACTTTGCATACAAGTATATACTCGTGTAGTCCTATATACTTAGTAAATAGTAAACTAAAACGTGCCCCCAGTCCAAGTGGCAAAGAAACCACAGTTAGTGTGCATGTAACAGGACATAGCTGCCCCTTCGGCATGGTGACGATGCGGATGGAAATAATTCACCAGACAGCCTGTCGTCCTGTCCGGCGTGTTAAGAAATTTTCCACTGCACATTCAGACGGCTCGGCGTTCTGCAGCCAAAGGAGCCGAGCGTCGGACTGCCAGAGCCGCAAGAGCTGCCCACGCACATGCTGTTGGCACACGGACGCGCCCACACACGCAGCTCCAATATCGTTCCAACTAATTTGCGTAATATTTAGCGGCGCATCCTGCAGGGATAAGCGAAGCGAAGTGACATGTCGCGCCGCTCCATGAAGCCACTTGAAAATTTTACTCGAATTACAAATTAAGTCAACAACAAAAGTGAAAACTAAAGGCGTGCGCAATAGACGCACACACACACATGCACCCGCTCGCACACATTGTTCATATGGTGCGTATGTATGTGTTTATGCGTGTGCATGGACACTACATTGGCGTGGGCGTTGAAACAAAAGGACCCTCAATGACACGTCAAACTCTGGCGGCTACCATAAACGAGTGTTTTATCAGTCATTGTGTGACTGCTGTCTGCCCCCTGGTGAGTTCCGAACCTAAATTAGTGGGAAAAATTCACTTACACACAAACCCATTCATGCATACTTAAGTATATGTGTGTGCACAAAAGTGTGGTATTTTAATGATAATTATAAAAGCGATGTGACCAGTAAAGTTTTCGTGGAACTGACAAAGTAGATAATGGAGGGCAATCAAGGGTTAAGTCGCTCCGCAAATAATACAAAAAATAATAAAACACATCTGTACTAAATATGTGGACTATAGTTGTCTACATCAACACAAATTACAGGGAAATACAGGAGCGGCAGTAAATTAAATACTTGAAGTAAATCAAACAAAGTCACAGGAAAGCGAACGGTTTATTTAACTCAACAAACTAATGAAGAGAGTGTATTTTAGCACTTTAGCACTTTAGTTTTAGAAAATAACAAATAACTAAATAAGTCACGACGAATGCTAAATAGTTCGAACACCAGGAAACTAAAACAGGGCCAATTTTGTTGCATTGGCGAGTACACGCAGATTATTAGTGTGGCTTGTGGTCCGGACAGAACAGGCCAAAGGACACCAATATCAATAGCAACAAGTCACATACATAAATTCCTAAGTTGACAAACCTATGCTTAATAGTTGTTCATTACTCTGGCCAATATAGCCACAGCTATCTATGCATGTATTTTATTTTATTTATTTACTTAAAAAACATTTAAAGTACAAAAAAAAACCTTGAAATATAAAAAAAATTTAGTACAACTTAAAATAAAATTCAAAATGTGAAAAAAGAGTAAGATGGGATTAAAGATTGTTTGATTCAAGTGCGAGTTGATGATGAAATAGCCTTAATGGAGAATTCGAAGGATATGTGATCAGCAAAAAGGTTATAATTGGAGTAAAACACACAAAAGGCGGGTACATGTACAAGTTAGATCGACAAATTGACAACCGAAGGGTATTTACTTAAAGAAAGTACACAGCTCTCAATCGGAATGAACAGAACAATTTGGTTTTTTGAAACATTAGTCTTGTCAATTAATACAAGGCAATTTTTGGTTATATTTCAATTGGTCTACAACAGCCCTCTTTCTGACACACAATGCTGGCAGCTATTATTATTTTTCCTGCTAGCTGGTGGTCAGTGCGCTGCAGGATATGCAGCCACAGCCCATCAATTTTTCACACCGCTGTCAGAGTTGACACTTCCTGCCAGGCAAAATGTTGTGCTACTGTTGGAATGTGGAAAACATATATAGTATAGTACTGTGTACATATATTTTTTCACACATGGACGAGGACCTGCAGTTGTGTGTGTGTGTTTCTGTGGGCTTGTAATAAATTTCAATGTAAACACTTGAAATAACAATTGTAATTTTCCTTGGCGGCAAAGTGTGAAATAACAACAACAACAGCACACAAACACACACATGATGACGCTCAAGGTTGGCTCGACAACCGCCGCCTAGGTCGCTGACAGACTCTTGACAATGTTGGGAATATTATTAAATTTACGTTTTATTCGCCACACATGTTGCTTATATTCGTACTCGCAAATGGAAACAACGACAACATGGAAGCAACAATCAAATATAAGTGAATATGACGCATTTTCAAAAATACATGTTCACATGTTGCCAAGGATTCAACTGAACACTCGCCTGATCCCATACCATACTCGTACTCCGTACTCGTGCCACATTTGCCACCCAACACGAAATATAGATTATATTGGTTTTCGTTCAATTTTCCACGCAATGCCAACAACAAGCTCAGCAGAGTAAACAAAGAAAATTGCGCAGAGATGCACATAGAATTGATTATTGTCCCATTGAATGGGCTTTTAATGAAAGGAAAGGACTTGCGACGCCTCCACACAATGAACTCAAATCATGCAAATAAATTGTATTGCCAACTACAACAAGGACGTAGAGTCCATTATTTCCTCTACACACGAATAGAAAGTCGAACGTAAACCAAGTTCTTCCACATATAGCTCTAAGATTATAACTTTTGTACAAGTGCTAGTATATTAAAAGTTTGTTTCTTCGGCTGATTGAAACGAAGTATATAATTGGGATTCAATTAAAAGTCAAAGTAAAAACAATCAAGCCATTAAACGAAACTATTATATCCCTTATAGCATAAGGACGTCCGCCAAGGTGTTATGTATTTAATAATAATAATAGTTTAATATGCATTTTCAGGAATTTAGTTTGCATTTTATTCCATATCAAAGTTTTTGAGCTTAACAAACTAAAGTGGTCCCATTCTCATGCAAAATCGTCTATTACTAAGTGCAATTTAAATTCTTTATGAACGAGCCTGAGAATTAGCGCAACTCACAGCAATTCATTATCGAATATTCAAGTGCCCCATTTCAATTTTAAAATTCATCAAAATGCTGTCTACATACAGGCCCACTCCCAGACACAATATTGCTGAAAACGACGCTAATTTTCATTAAGGCTTGGCCTCCACTTATCGTACTTCAACGCTACGGGAAAGAATAGTACAATAGCATTTAGCTCATGGTCATAGACATTATGCTATTAAACTTGAAAGTGATAATTAAAAATTAAAATTGATTACATCGCATCCGAGCCAACACAAGGGCCAGGCTCAGCACCAGAACGAAACGCCAGCGCGCTGGAAACTTTAGCTTTCGCTTTATATTCATGCTGGCCATTAGAAGTTGTTGTAAAGTAATTTAGAGGCGCAGCATTACGAATACGGCAGCCAAGTGATAAACGAGTACCAGCGACCAGCGACCGAGAATGGCGACCAGCACTAGCTTTAATTTCCATTGACAGGCAACGCGACTAATTTGGTAAATGCAAGGACGAAAAACTTTTGCCGCGCTCGCGAGTATAAATAGAAAATAGTTTTTGGGAATTTATAACAGCCGCAGCTATTTTCAAAAACTGACACGAAACTTTCTTCATGCTCGGGCAATCGTGGCATGGCAATTGTTGACAAATGATTTACCGACAATCTATTAAATGATTGCCGTTTGATGATTGATGAATGCCGCCGACATGGGCATATCGGCCTGTCGGTATACGCAGCTAAGTGGATTAAATTCCCAGCGCAAGCAAAAGAAACCAAGTTTTACACTCATTAATTATGCAATAGTGCGGCCGAAAAGTCGAGCGACCTGTTAAGCGTGGGTCTCAAGATATTAACACTAGAATATGGAATACATACGATTGTAAGTCAACAGAAACAAAACAAATTGAACCAAAATTATTGCGGCTTCAACCAAAAATAACGCGCAATTGTAATTATCGTCGCAAGGGACAGCTATAATTGTGGGTCAATGTGGTCGCTCAACCGAAAATAAGTCATAAAGTAACTAACAACTGAATCCAGCAGCAGCTAAAATGTGGCCAAAACAAATAGGCACGCCAAGGTCGAGGTGGGGTGGGGCCCAGCACAGGCAGCGATACATGGAATTTTTCCAAGTGAGTATATAAATATTGTAACATTTTATCAGAAAGCTACAAACCCTATTAGTGGCAAAAGCTCAATAAAGTTTTTTAAAATTGTAAAATGTTTGGACTGAGCTACCAAATATTATTGTTCCTAGATTACTAAGAAAAAAAGAGGAATGCTAAAGTCGAGCAGGCCTAACTCTTAAATACCCTGTACCTCCCACCAAAAAGGAAAAAATGAAAAGGAAAAAAATGCTAAATTAATTTTCAAAAATTATACTGATTAAATTATTTAATTTAATTAAATACAGGCATCGGCCAAGTCTGCTGTTGAAAACAGATGTGCAGCTTTCCCGTATACATAGCTATTATATCATGCATAAAGCATGATTTAATAAAATTAATACAGTTTTAAAAATCTCTGTAAGCGTGGTCTCTCTCATATAAGCAAAAAAAAAAAAAAAAAAAAATTCGCAGCAATTTAAAAATTTTCAAATTACAAATTTTATACTCTGTACATGAAATGTACAAGAGTATATTAGGTTTGCGCGAGCTGAAAAATGTAGACCCCATAAAGTATATACATTCTTGATCTGCATAACAAGACGAGTCGATCTACAAGTATGTCTGTCTGTCTGTCTGTCTGTCCGTATGAACACCTGGATCTCAGAGACTATAAGAGCTAGAGACACCAAATTTTGCACAAAGATGCGTTATGTGTGTACGCTGTGCAAGTTTGTTTTATTTTTTTGATTACCCCCCCCCCCCACTACCCCTTGTGGAGGTTTTCCCGATTTTCCATTCGTATAATCGCATATATCTCGGAGACTATATGACCTAGGAACACCAAATTTTAGTCCAAGATGCCTGATATGAATTCGCAGAAAATGAGCATTTTGGAATTTTCCTCCCTCTCCCCCGCAAATCGTAACTTCCGTAACTCTTGGAATTTGGAACTCCAACAAATACTTCCAGTTAATGATTATGTGTCCGTATGCCAAGTGTCACTATGATTTAACAAGAAGTTATAGCCATAAATATATTTGCTGCCCAAGCGCTGCCCGCAGCTGTTGTTGATGCTGGTGCTTTGGTTGACTGCAAACATGTTTACACAGACACGAATAGACGCTCATACATACATACATACATTCCCATAGACGCAATTGCTTTGGAAATGTGCAATTATACACCAATTATACATTTACGTGAGTTCGAATACCGAAAGAGGCAAAATCGATCAAAATTTTTTTTTAATTTTCTTAATTTTTTTCATTTCTATAATTATTCTAAACATATGTACAAAGTATTTCAAAGTCGGGACACCCAGCTTTAGCTTTTTTACTTGTTCAATATATTGAAAGGAATTCATGTGATTTATTAACGACGATATGAAGGATATTGCTTTAGCTAAACCAAGAGACGGAACGACCACTTCTGATGTGTGTTTAACGTTTGATTGCGAACAGAAACAAAACATAGAAATATACATGAGTAGTATGGAAAGATTCTGTTTTAACCATTTGTAATATATCCCGAGTTTCGTTAGTCAGATTTCCAGGTGCAGGCATCGAAATCACAAGTTAAACAACAATCTAGAATACCCTTGCCTACAACATTTTGCAAATATTTATTGTAGACTTTGCCTGGTCAGAGGCGCATTCGAGCAACCCCCAGGTTTTAGGTCCAACAAGTTTTAGGTGGGTTTGAAGAAAATTGAAATGGATGTTTTGTACTCACCAATTTGTGGCACATCGTACTGCCGCTGTCCGCGCGCTGTGCGCAACATCAGCTGGCTGGCTATGCTGTGCGAGACAGGCGGTGACACGTAACCGCTGCCGCCACCTCCAGCGCTACCGGAGCGCTTATGATTGGGATGAAGCAACTGTTGATCCGACTCCTTCTTCTGCTGCTGCTGCTGCTGCTGTGCATCACCAGTGGCCGTTGCTGCGGACTCGTGCGGTTTAGTGGATGTGGCCGCTGGATCAACCACATCTTCTCCTTTCTGTGTTGACTTTCCGCTATCCTTTGAGTTTGTTAGACTACTGCCGGATCCGTTGCCGTTGCCATTGCCATTACCGTTACCATTGCGATTGGAGCTGCTGGCATGCTTGCCAGCGGTGGCCTCTGAATTGGCCAGAGCGAGCTTGGCGCGCTGTTGCTTGAAATGCTGGCCAAAGATGTTGCGCTGCAGCTGCGATGGCGCTGATGATTGGCTGCCGGGTGGGGCATGTGCGCGTTTTCTGGCCCATTTCTGCTGCGCACGTATGTTGTAGTTGCCATTGGAGTGGAGTTTAGGGCTGGCATGGCTCTTGGCCGGCGCATCGCGCTGTTCTTGCTCAAATAGTTGCTGTAGGGACTCGGGCGCATTTAGCTCCAACTGCTCGAGGGTGCGATAGGGATTTGCCGGCAAAGCTTGCGCTTCGTCCTCCCAGCCATGGTATTGGTAGCCATCTAGTTCTGAAAGCAAATCCTCGCTGTCACCGTTATCGGTTGCCGATTCGAGTTCCATAAAATCATCAAAGTCCCCAAAGCCATGATGCGACTCATACATGGCAGCTGCAGCTGCAGCCGCCGCTTGTTGTTGCTGCTGCTCCTGTTCCCGATCTGCTGGCTGCACCACACGCCCATAGTCGTACTTGACTGGTCGGCGGCCGAATTCGCGCAACTCCTCGTAATCCTCGTCGGCGGGTAGCGGAGCGGGTGGCTGTTTGACGACGCTGCCAAACATGAAGCCTCGAGCTGCCTGCTGCAGCAATGCCGGATAATCTCCTACGTCGAGCTCGTCACTGGGATGCATTTGGATGCGACCGGCTATGATAGGCCGACCATTATGACCCGCTGGCGTTGCAGGACTCTCAGCCGTCTGCTTGGCCAGACCGAGAAGCATTAAACGCTCGCGTTCCAGTTGCGCCATATCCGCGATTTCCTTATTTAGCCGTCCCGTGGTGGCATCAAAGGCAGCCATAGCGGCTGTTCGGTGTGTGCCACCAGTGCCGCCACCACCACCACCCCCTGGGGGTATGCCACCTGCATGTGGCGAATGCTGTTGCTGCTGATGTTGCTGATGTTGTGCATGGTGTGGCGCCGTGGCGATCGTATGCAACATACGATTAGCAGCCGCTTGCAATGGTTGCTCGCCAGCATTGCTATTGCCAGAGTTGCCATTGTTGCCGTTATTGCCGCTCAAGTGCAGCGCATAGAGGCCGCCATTGATGAGCAGCACACAGACAAGCGTCTGGACCAGCGAGAAGAACATTTTCTTTTTGTTGGTTTTCCGTAGTTTCTCAATTAGGCGGCTTATGTTGGCGTCTGTTTCTGCGCACTGGGCTCAACAGTAAATGGTGAATTGTAAATAGTTGTAGCTGTAGTTTTTTGTTTGTTTCTTTTTTTTTTGTTGATTTCGTTTCAGCTTCTTTTTAGCTTCTTTTTGACGCTCCTGTGCGGCACTTGCGTTACGGGTGTTGCTGTAGCTTAGCTTTGCGTTTCGTGCTGCTTGCTGCTGCGCTTGTAGGTCTTCATGCTCACTGCTGGTCAACACTATGTGCGTTGACTGAGGACATTGCACAACACTGATCGTTTCTTACTGCAATTGTTTGTTGGCAGCACTTATCAGCAAGTTTCTCTGCTGCTAGCAACCTTTGCCAAGTTGCTTTTCCTTTTTTGCTTTTTACCGGCCGCTAAGCTGTAAATTTGCCAATGACTGAATAGCCCTGCCTGTCTCGCTGCTGCCTTAGACAAAATCAATAATCAATTGTCTACTTTCAGGCGTCACCGTCGTTGTCTTTGCCGTTGCCGTTGCCGTTACCGTTGCTGTTGCTGTTGCTGTGGCCGTTGTCGATGTCGTTACCGTTTAAGTGTCTCTGCTGCAACTTCCCTTTGGCTTTTGTTAGGTGTATTTTGAACTTTGTTGGCCTTTGTTATGGGAGTGTACAAACAGTGAGCAAACACACACACACACACCTATACACGCACGTCTCACACAGAGGGAGGCCTACTCGTACACGCACGCAAGGGGGCAACACACGTTGATTATAGTTTGCTTTTAGGCGCGCGCGCACACACTAGTTGCTTGAATTCGCTATATAGGTGGCTTAGCTTAGGTATCTGTTTATGTATATATTTTTAGACACTGACACTGACCCAGCAGCATGCAAAGCACGTCGTTGCCGTCGGCACTTTTTGGGCGTCACGGAAATTCAAGCTTTTATGTACGAGTACTTTTTTGCTGCGCTCGGCGTGTAACGGTTTTGATAGATGACTGAACCTTTGACCCGCACTGATTTGCCAAATAAAAACTGTAATCATTTACTTTAAGTACTTTTTAAAATCTATATAATTTGTATGTTCTGCTTCTCCATATATAAGTTTGTATATTTTTAAGGAACTTTTTAGCGCTCAGTTGGCTTCTTTATTTAATTTCTTTTTTGTTTGCTATATATGTTTTGTATATGGATTAATATGTATATATATATATATATATGTATACATATATAATATTTCAAAAATTCAGAAGAATTTGCTCACGTTATTCTTGTTACTTTATTAGCACTTTCTTAAAAAAATTACATGTGTGTTTTGTAAAATATTACGAAATTTGCGAAAAATATGAACATGTGTACAATTTTGTTTTTGTTTCAAACACTTTGCCACAATTTTAATGACTTATTTTTGTTTTGTGTTTTTTTTTCTGAATTTAATAATTTTTGTATTTTTGAAACAATTTAGTATTATTTTTTGCACTTTTGACCAATTTGGTTTTATACTTGAATTTGCTGTATCGGTTAGTTATATCGGTAAGATGCTTAAAAAGTGTTGAGTGTTGTTGAGGGAGTGTGTGGAAAAACTTTTGTTTTTTGTTCCGTGCGTTTGAACCGACAGGCAAGGACTCGTCGTATCGTCTCAGCAGGTTTCGCCTGTTTGTCTGCCTTTTGCTTGCTTGCCTGCCTGTCTGCCTTCCTGACGCGTACGCTGCTGCCGTCACACGCTCGGAAAACGTTCATGCCGCAGTCGTCGCTGTCGTTGTTGTTGGCTTCGTCGGCTGGGCCGCCGTTTCGCCGTTCCGCTCGCTCTTCTCAAGGCGTTTCGTATTTCAACTTTATTATTTTCACTCACACCGCCGCCGTCACCGCCGCCGCCGCCGCCGCCGCCGCTGCCACCTTCGCCTGCACTACACTGAGTATAATGTGTGAATGTATCTGTGTCTGCTTCTGTGTGTGTGTGTGTGTGTGTGCGCGCTCTGCGATTGTGACTGTAGGTGTGAGCGTTGTTGTTGTTTTTGCTGTTGTCGTCGTCGTTGTCGTCCTAGTAGTCGTCCTGGTAGTCGTAGTCGTTATCGCTCGTTCGTTGTGCAGTGCATTCGTTTCGGCAATGTCGTTGTACTTGTTTTTGTTTTGTTGTTGCTGCTGTTGTTGCTGTTGTCGCTGCTGCTATTGCTGTTGTTGTCGCCCGCTCGCCAATGCTTCGAATTTCACTTGTCCTAGCTGGCGGCTGCTGCTGCTGCTGCTGCTCCTGCTGCTGTGTCTACTCCTGTGGCTGCTCTTGCTGCTGCTGTTGCCCTCGCTGTGGCTGTGGCTACTTCTGGTTCTGCTTCCTGTACTCAGTTGACGGGCAACGAGCACGAAACGGCATTTGCGTTTGTTCGCTCAATACTGAGAGGGCAGCACGCTCAACCACTTGTTTTCAAGCTGGCCAAAGCCAAAGTCTCATCGTTCGGCAAACAACAAGTCAACTTCGCTGTCTCTACCGCTGCGTCATGTGTAGAGTTTTTGGGGCCGTGAGAGAGCACGAGTGAGCGAGCGAGGGGGAGAGCAAGCTGACGACCTATGAGAGAGAGAGCGAGTACGTTTGTGTTGGAGCGAGCGTGCGCGCATATTCTGCCGGTATTTCCCACATGTCCTTTCCGCAACAAACAAAAATCGGTATGGGCTGTCGTCGCCACAGGGGTAATTCCGAATTTTCGATTGTTTCACTTCATATCTGATTGGCCCTTCATCGTAATAAGATTTTCCTATTAGTTGAGGAAAGCGTTAATTATGGGATTTCAGTGTCTGAACATTATAGCTAACGTTTGCGCCATAACTACGGCTTAGTGCCTAATTAATTTGATTTGTTTTCAAAATAAAAGCACCTAACTTTTTGTTGAGCAAGCAATTGGGAAAAACTATGAAGAGTGTCAATTTCATTTTGGAAATACCTTTTGAGTAATACTGGCTTGGGTTGGAACTGATGTCAGGTAACATAACTCGGTCACCCATTACATCAACACCATTCAGTACCTGCACAAATGACACATTTATAATGCTTTCCAGTAGGATCAACAGGCCTGCAGTTTATGACAGCGCATTAAAAGGGGAGCTATCAGATTGTCACTCCGAAAGTGATCGACACTTATATGTTTTGAGATTTCTCATCAAACAAAAAAACAAAGCTTTTCTTTTATTGAGAGCATTTTAAAACAACATAATCAAAGCTATTCTTAGATCGATACTGCTAATAGCAGCGCCATATATCAATAATCCTACCAATATAGATGTATATTAAAAAGTTTATACAATATATTTAAGCAGTTATTGTAAAACTCTATAGTATTAAAAATATATATATACAACTAGCCCCTACTTCGCACGGGTATTTTTACAAAATTGTTCAAAATTATACATTTTATAACACACACACACTTAACACACACATACACCCCTATTTTTGCTATGAGTTACTAAGAAGGAGTAAATATTTTAAATATTATTATTTTAATGATTTTTTGTGCGTTTTTAGATATTTTCTTATTCTTTATTACGTCGGAGGCTCTCTGTAAAAGATATTTGATGTTTCATTTTGTGTTAGCAAATTGATTTTCAGGTGCTCCGACTCGTGATAGGTCAACATACAGTAAAACATTGCTCTCGTGTGTCGATCGTTACTAATTCGAAGGCTTGGCCTTGGGACTACCGGAAATTGAAGCCATAAAAATAATCAAATGGCATCATCGGTATCCTCGTTATATGAGCTAGTTGACCAGTTTCTGGGCCGTTGATAATAGTTGATACACTTAAATTGTCCCGCAATTCCTTAATAAGAAGCCTCGTCCCATTGCACATGCTTGGAAGGCTTTAATTTCTCAAAAGCATGATTGCAATTCCGAATTTTACCGTCAAATCATGTGGCGGCAGTCCACAAGTGTTTAGTGTATTTAAATGTCTTCAATATTAATCATGGTGTCGATCGATTTGTAATCTTTTATTTGGCTGGGGGCTTTTGAATAATATTGCCTTAATATTTAAAGTGACAATGTTTCGAGGATGATTATGAACTAACAGCATGATATTCAGGAGGTTTTTAATGTGTTTTTTGTACACCTTTGGTTACATTATTGGCGTTTTAGTAAGAATTCCATTCTTTTTTGCAAATATAATATAGCCCATGTTAACCGTCGATAGTGTAGCTTCCCAACAGTGAAAGAATCCATTGAATCGGTCTAGTAGATTCGGAGCCTTTTCAATTCAAACAAACAATCAAATCTTTCCTCTTCTTAATATTAGTATAGATAAAATATTTTAATTTAAGTTAAAAAGTGTTCCTTTCAGAATAAAACAAACAAAGTGATTACAAATTAAAACATGATCGGTGATCATGATCTCTAAATTAGGTGTATCCAAAAAATATTATGATTCTTTAGTGATCACTTTCCATCGCTATTTTGTCTGTGCATTAGCGTGTAATAATAAATCAAAGCACTTCTGTTTCTCGAGGGAGTATTAGTGTGTAGCACCTCAAAAATAACGTGAACATCACTTTTTCTAGCATTTACTCGATTTTAAAATACCCTGTTTCTCTTTCAGGGCGATTTTGTGCCAATATCAAGTCATTACTTCAAGTAAAAAAAATTGTTAGATAGAGCGTGGAATAATCTTAACTTAAACTTTAATCAATTTTTGATGTTAATGCAAATATGATTTAACTAAACTTAAGTTATATACTTACTACATACAGTACAATAATTTTTGATTTTATGATTTACAAAAATCGAACGTATATTTCAAGTTCGGTTCTTGGAACAAGAATATTGATTTTTTTTCTGAGTGTTTTTAGTCCATTAACTGGATTTTCTCTAGATAAGAAAAACTCGGAATGATAAAATTTGTTTTAGAACTAACACATTTTCTGCCTAATTTTTGAAGAAATCTCCATGTATATATACATCATATGATCTAATTATCTGAGCAAAGATTTAAAGACTGCGTAATGATTATTTGTTTAAGTGCATTTACATTTTTGCATTTACATAAAGCAAACCATCACGTGCCATCAAGTATACAAGTACATATAGAATGCCGAGAATAAAAGAATACACTACCTAATCTGCCACATTTTTGCAGAACAATAGCAATGCTTCTCCAAGTAAACAGAATGCCCCGCTTTCGAAGTAAAAACTTCGAACAACAATGACGCCCACACATTTGCGGCAGTTGTAAATCAAGATAATAAAAAAAGCACACACACAACCGTAAAAATCCATATAAACACAATGCGCATGGAGAAACCTTTAAATTTGAATTGCAAGCCATCAGAGAGCCGAGCAGAGCCGAGCCGCTCAGCCGAGTCTGACCGATGGCAGCCAACATGAATGAAGAAGAACTGAGCGCTTGTACTATGGGGGGCTGCCAACGTCAGATTATCGTCATCAACTCGGGCGCCTGCAACTTGTTTGTGTTGTTGTTTCAGGCGAGTTTCCAACAGACAACTTCATACAAGAATCAATGGCTGGGATGTGGTCCACAACACGATACATACATACAGCCCCCTGTGCTTTGCGTTGCTGTTGTCGTCACTGTGTCTGTGGTTCTACCGCTTTACTAAAAGACTATACTTGTGGAAGGTTTGGCTTCGGCTTTTGCTTTGGCATTGGATTTCCCCCTATCGAGGTGAAATTAAAATAATATCACCCATCTGCATTTATATTAGCATAAGCTAATGGTCAGAGTTGAGGCTGTATTTATGGATGCATATAATGAATGTAATTTTAAAAGGAGCATTTGATTTGGGCCATGCCTTAGCGAACTTCCAAACTTTCGCAACTGCTGAGAAGAAAGCAGTTTAGCCAGACGGATTATCAATTGACGATCCTGTAAATCTGATTACGCGATATACTAGGCTACATATTTTGAAAGAATTTGTGAGATATGCTTTAACTATCTTTGAACCAAACAATCTGTGCTATAAATAAACCAACAAATATTATTTATTTATTTTGTTTTGTTTGTTTTATATACAAAATTAAATATATTATAAAAAGTTAAATGGTGCAAAATAACTTATACTTATGGAGGTTTATTAGCTAGTCCGGCAAGCTACTCACAGTATTGGTGATCAGTGATTCCGCCGGCGGCAGCTGAAAATAGAAGAGTAACAAGTAAAAAATAAATAATAATCATTAAATAAATATAATTCTATAAATAATTTTTTTTCGGAGTTTTACATAGAATTTTATCCGTACAAGTATTTACATTTTATAGAATTAAAATTAATTTTGAAAAATAAAAAACTTAAGCCCCCCAATCTACATACTCACCACACAGTTTAAGCCTTAACCGAACTTGGGGCGTGCCAAGCGTCGACCGTCAATTGACACACCTGTATAAATCGTGCAGGCTGCAAAAGCCGGCTTCAACACACAATTTGTTGCACAGAAGTCTACACAGATGTGTCCACGAAGCTTTTACAGGTCGCAAACAGCTGAGCGAGCTCCAAACTGTCCCATCGCCATGCCCGCACCCCCCACCATTCCCCTCCACATACTGTGTGCTCAGTGCTCGCCGTAAACTGTCCTACCGCAAGCTAAATGCACTTGATGGGGCAAGCAGGAAGGCAGGCAGGCAGGCAGACTGGCAGGCTGGCTGGCGGTCTAGCAGGCCGGCTGGCAGGGCAGGCAGGCGACAGCATCAGGGAGCCAACAACAGAACAGATGATTCTGTCAGCGTCGGCGCAGTGGCGAAGAATACGGACGACTACGTCAACAACAAAAATCGAAGTTACGACTTTCATTGAGCAAAGCAAAGCGCCAACAAAAACAAGCAGGCGAGCGTTGAGCGACTAGGAGGAACGCTAAAATGGCAAAAGCTGGGGAAAGCGCCAAGCGTACTTACATATGTACATACAGACATATACTAAGTATATGTATGTATGTGTTTATGACATTCGTAAAGCATAGATACACTATCATTGGCTTGACTATCAACGACGGGGCAACATCGGCGACGGCGTTGTCGCTCTTTTTCATTGAGCATGGCCAGCTCCTGCGCCTGGACGACGCGGGCAGTGGGTGCGCCGCATGATGATGACGCCTACGCAAATTTGTGACGTAAGCTACGAAAAGCACATACTTATAGTACAAGCCGAAGCACGACAAACAAATACTCGTATGACGATGGCGCGAAAGAGAGTAAGGGGAAGGCGGGGAAGTGACGAGGGGTGTAAAAGTGTTTTTTCCACTGCAGGCGGCCCTCTCCATGCACCTCCAATAATGTTTAGGCACCTCGACGTCTGCCTCCATTTGAACTTTGGGGCTAGACTTGAGCACAGCGGAGCGTCGCATTATTTTCTTTCTGACTAGCGACCCCTTCGCTACCCCGCCTAACCCCAGTTTCGTTCCACTTGCCCATTAAATAGATACAGCATTTGTTTACTTATATGATTTATGACTGTCTTTTAATTGCTTCGCACATATTTCAATTAGTTCCAATCTAATTTCAAATGTTGCTCAAACGTATCTTACAAGTATTGATTGAACACACATACAAGTACTCGTATGTATCTATGTACTATATGTGTAGTGGCCATCCACTTGGTTAAGGCAACAGCAGGATGTAGATGATCCTACTCCCTTTTCAGCTATCGTTGACATTGAATATTATTCTAAAAATAGGCAACCAGCAGCGAGAGAATCCCATCCCTCTTCCAATCGACGGAGACCGTCTTTGGGCAGCCAAACAGGAAATTGCATAAAATGTATGACTTGATGCCAAGTCGCCAAGTCGTTGATTAAAAATTGAAAAGCCGGCAATAAATAAATAAAAACATGGCTGTGTGTAAACGTGGAAATGTGGACATCGGCATCGCCATCGCCATCGCCGTCGCTTGCCGGTAGCTAGGCAAGGTGGCTAGGTGGCGGCTAAAATTGCTTGCCAAAGTAAAAATCAGACTTCAAGGGTCACTTCCGCTTCGCATGGTAAATCAGGCTTATACGAATCTAGAAATAAAACTGGCAGCTCGTCGCCACTGCCGTTTCTTGGACGTCGCCAACTCCAATTTCAATTACTTCTTAAATTAGTTTCCGGCCAAAATGTCGCCTCCAACTTCTGCCTGGCAAGTGCGCAGCCTGTTCTGTCGCGCTCAACGGGAAATATTGACATTTCTGATTTGCCAACCTGCCTCAGGCAGGGCTTATATGCCTCCTTGGCCAAAGAAGAGTGGTCCGAAATAGGTAAGATGCCTTTGACGTCTTTGTGGCTGAAGCTGTTGATGTTGACACTATGTTGCTACATCTACGTTCCTAGTATCACTGAGCTGTTGAGTGGTGCTTTCAAATGTGTCACAAGGTTATCTCTCTTTGGGTTAAATGTTAAACGGAGGGGAAACATGCTCCTAAAAATGGCCACTTGCTTTATCACTTTGAAACTATCAGGATTGCTCTGGTGATAATTGTTATTAATAAGATTGATTTCATGTTGCATTAGTCTTAATCATATTTAAATAATTGCAACTAACATTTTACAACTTGTCTGAAAATCTTATAATCTAAATCTAACCCTCTTCAAGCAATTTGTTACACAATTTTTAGATATTGAATGAAATATGCTAGAGTCCAGCAAGCTCAACTCCTAAATACTCTGTAATGGTTGGGAGTATTTAATTAATTAATTAAATTTTATTAATAAGAATGATTTCTTGATGTTTGGATCATATTTAAATATATGGCCAGATAAATTTAAAGTAAATAGTAGAAAAAATCAAACATTTCATCGCTTGCCTACAAATCATTAAAAAAAAAAAATACTTCAAATGTATTCCTCTTCAAGAAATGTTTATACAATTTTTAAATATTGAATGGAATGCTAAAGCTGAGAATATTTAAAAGTTGGGCCCGCTTTCTATTACACACAACTACACGACTAAAGCGTAAGTTCTTCCAAAAATTATCCATTTGTATTGTAATTTACTTCAGCAGCTCATGTCAAATCACAAATTAATGGATTACCATATTATGAGGCAGGTTCGTCAATAGACAAGATGAACAAGCGATTGGTATTTTATTCAGCATTAGGCGTGATCCGCGTATTCCCTAAGCTTAATGGCAGCTCATTCTCTACCTTGCCGCTGGTGCCATTAACTGGTCAAACGACTTAATTAGAAATTATGGCGACAAACGCTGCGCAAATATGTTGCCATGGCTCTTGAACCTGAATAAAGAGCTACATTTCTGACCTTACCCCACCACTCACACCTTAACGGCCTTCCGCACAAATGCCATCTGTAGTTTAATTACTCTTTATTAAGTTGTGAGTGTATGGCGTCACTTTAGTTCGTTACGCTTTTGAAATTATATTGATTGCAATGTCAGCGCAATTCAAATCCTGGAAAATTATATATTGTTGTTGCCGACAGACACAGTTACGTTAATCTAATTAGCATTTCATCGGCGATTAGGTCGCTGATTTTCTCAAATCAATGAACAACCTGCACTCATGCCTGTGACGTCACTCCAGCACTCCAGCCATACATGCTCGTACTTGTATTTTAGTTAAGTGCGACGTCATGGCACAAATGTCATTTTGATTACAACATGTAGCCATGCGACTATTCACATACAGGGCATACAAACAATGCTCGCTTTATAGCTTTGCCTATTGATTTGCACATCATTTCTTATTTGAATTACTTCAAGTGTCTGGGATCCACAATCACCGAATACAGACACATTTTTATATTGGCAGATTGCGATGTCGAGGTGCTTTTCGAAGGTACCCAGAGCGATAATATTCCTAGAATTGCAAAACTGTTGCACTCATTCGTTGATGCATTAAATACGTGTTATAAAAGAAGATTTTGAATTATTTTGGCCATATTTTGTAAAAAGTCTGAATTTTTCATACGCAGTGATTTTTGAAATAGATATCTAGATATTTATCTATCTGTTATACAACAACTGCTATAGAATATGGTTGACCGATTTTTATCAAATGTGAGATTATGATGACCCATCCATTAGGTTTAAATATCGAAAAAAAAAAACCAATTGCTTTTAAAACTTATAGTGATTTTTTAACTGATCGTTCGTATAACAACTAAGCCGATATACGATACATTTATTAAAAAGATAAACATAACTATGATTTTGTCCAGGCCCAGATCCTTCTCTAGTATATTTCTGCCAATTGATTATCGTTTGATATTTGTGTGTACCATACCATAATACTATAACTAGATATTTTTAATTACAAGTACATTGTTTGCCTTCTTTCCCTTACAATCTAAGGCATTCAAGCTGAAACAATTTGTGGAATGTTCGTCATCGCATTTAATGTTAAATGTCAATGGGACGCGTGCCAGTTATACTCGTATACTATATAGTCCGCATACATAGTTCGGTCGTAAAAAGGTAAAGAGTTCAAAGTGCTCCAAACGGCGCTTATTCATTAAATTCTCTGACGAGCGCAACCTAACTGGGTTAGGTTGGGTTTTAGTTCATGGCCACTGCTTTAGGCACGTATGTAGTATGCATGTATGTTTGTATGAATGTATATATGAATGTATGTATGTGTGTGTGTAGGTTCGTAAATGTACCAAACTGCACTCAGTTGATTTACAGCCATCCCGACCGCTAGCAACAACCATCGTTGGCTCATGTGCCATTTGGCTGAAAAACTTGATGTGCCCGCTCCTTCATGGCCGCTAAATTTAGGCCAACTAAGCAAAACGCGTAGCAGTTGACATTGAAACTGGCATTAAAATATGGTAAACTGTTATTTTTAGTCAATTTTCTGTAACAGACAAGACTTTTTTAGAAGTATGTATGTATTTAGCTGAATGCGATAAATACACGCATACTTGTATATAAATAAAGAGAGAACTGAAATATGGTATATATATAATATATAAATAATATATATATATATATATATATATAATATACCTTAGATTCTGTTCAGTGTCAATAAGGTTAAATTAACAGCTTTATCCTATTGAATTTGAATGAAGAAGGATGAAACGGTCTTCATAGATTTGAACAAACGTTCATACAGACATACAGACAGGCGGACAGACGGACATGGCTACATCCTGATCAAGAATATATATACTTCGTGGGGTCTGCCACGCCTCTTTCTGTGAGTTACTTGTACACTCGAGTACAGGGTATAAAAATTCATAAAAGATGTTTATAAGACAAACTATCTTCATATTTCGTCAATTTTGCAAATGCTGTTGCGGCATTAGTACTTAAGTTCTTTCTCGCTACTAAAAATTTTACTGGGTCATGCTTTCTCCCAGTAATAATATTAATAAAAGCTCCCCAACACATACACTTTATATATATAATATGTATAAATGAGCATTTAAAAGATCCATGAGGAATTGCTCACTTATTACTTTCAAGTCAATAGATTTCGATTAGGAATGATTTTAAGATTTGTCAAAACGAAGAGGTGAGCCCAAAAAAAACTATTTTCCAATAATTAAGCATATAGATCATTAGATAAAGCTGCTCAGAAAAGGTTGTTGCAGCTCACAAGCTGCTTTGATGAATAGCGTTAAACTTGAACTCTAATGTATGCCTTTGCTTAACCCTTTCTGCATATTCCTTGTGGGCGCTCCGTAAGCTCGTGAGGGCGCGAGGTTGAGCGAGGCTTAAAACGAGCTGTGCGCCATCAGCTTTACAGAATGTTATTGGTACAGAAGCGAAGAGACAAAAAAAACTTTAAAGGATCTTGTAAGCATTAACAGAAAGTAATGTATGACTTGGCTTAAGCCCGTGAGAGCGCGAGTGAGCACGAGTGAGAGGTCATTTAATGCGAGCTGTGCACAAACAGCTTTACAGAATGTTATTGGTACAGAAGCGAAGAGACAAACAAATTTCAAGGGATTCAAGGGACACGAACGCAGGTGTTGCCGGTTTGATTAAAACTTTTGTATAAAATGCGTTCCAAAACATTTTGATGTTGTGGTTCCCACATTGTCCGATATAAGATAATTAATACTCATACGTTGATTTGAAACTTTTATTTCGTATCTTTTATTGTAATTTACCGATGCTCGTACCTCAAATGGAAGAAGTCCTTAGTAGTTTGTTGATTCAAGATGGGTTGTAGATTAAAGATAAAAACAATCATCATCACCATATATTCCTACCGAAAAAGGAGTAAAGCGTTGCTTTTTAATCATAATATATGTATATACACTTTTAGCCATACTATAAATAATACTTGTGAGCTGAAAATTACACAACCGATATATAATTGTAGCTGTCTATGAAAAATTGAACTACATATATAGATTGCAGAGCTATACGGAAAATGTTCTTTCTGCCGGTCGTTTTAATACCACTGTTTACCAACACAACTTGGCATCCAAGGTTTCATTATTGTCATTATAATTGTTGTTGCTACTGTTGTTATATTTTTATTATTTTTAGCTGCTGGGCTGGTAGCAGTTGCTTTGATCAACAGCAATCATTTTGATGACGTTCATGAGTTTTATATTCATTTCTAGCTGATTGTTTGCTTATCCGTTCTTACGTCTGTCAGTTTGATTTCTTTCTGATGACATTCATCGCGCTCTGCATACCTTCGCCTTAAAGTTTTTCTTTACAAACTTTTTATTTGCTGTCAGGCAGTCGCCGGCGTCCTCGCTGTCATTTGTTCTCTTGTTTGTTGTATGGGAAGTTTACTTTTATGTTGTTTCATGATTTTCCTCAAGTACGCGCACGCACTGACAGAGACATTTAGACAGTGAAGCTGTTAGGGTATTAGTTGTCAGTGGCAGTTGTAGCTGCTGTGCACACACACTATTGACATGCCTTGAAAGTTTCATCTAAATGTCAAGCATATAGATTTGCAGACTTCTAAATCGTGGCGTCAGATAGCGCACAGTTCCCAAACTTGCCAAATCTGCCGGACATGCTGCTTTGCATAAACTATAAATTGAACTCCCACTGAAACAACAAACAAAACTATCATATTGTTCACCCTTTGAGCTGTACCACCCACGCTCTCCACAAAACTGGCCTCATAAATTACGCCCACATTCGACCAACTGTACTTAATCAATGGCCAAGAAAGCAATTACGGCAGTGGCATTAGTTTTCCATTGGATAGCAACGTTAAGTAGGTAAGGCCCCCGATAGCTAATCACATACACACATAAATCATTATAAGTAAATGCTTGGAATTGTGTGGGCCGTTTATTTGAGTTGCCAAAAAGATGAGACAACAGCAACATCAACATAAGCCATGGTAACAAAAACCAATTTACACAGAAATAACTCATAAAAAATATGGGGAATGGCAATATCAACAATACGCCTCCCTTTACGCATCAGACTTGTTATGCTCATCATTAAAATTGCGGCTAGAGTTTTCAATTTCAATTTTGATTCATGTCATTGCAGGGACAATTATATTTGCAAAGAAAATCGAACAAGTCACAGTTTGCGACAGTGAACATCAGCTAAAGAAAACTAATCGTTTGAACTCAGGCTAGTATTGAATTGTCATACCTTTTGAATGTTATTAAGTGCTGAATTGAAACAGCCACCATAATTCGTGAACGCTATAAATCAAACTTCTTTGTATATATGTATATATACCTTTATTCGACATAAGTATGTTATAGCGATTCGATTCTACTATATGCAAAAATAAAAGGGGCCTGTAGTCGGTTTTTATTATTTCGTTGCATCTTATTTAGTGTTATCAATTAAATTTATTCTGTAACAATGTTTTGAGTAATTCGATCACTTGTGCCTTTATCCTAAATTGCTGGATTTTAAACAATTACGGCAACCTGGCTGCCGTTGCGATGTAAAGTGCAAGCTCAGAGAAAATGTGTGTATATATATACATATATATGTGTGTGTGTTGGTGTGTACGACACAGATTCCATAGCTTGCCAAACCAAAAGGCAATTGACTGCCTTCATCATCATCTTATCCGCCTTAGGTGCGCTTTACTTGTCTGCTCACGCTCGCACACACACTGGCACACACTCACACAAGCTCAACACACGAACACACGTTCCCCCAAATGCACACTCCGTGTTTGTTTTATAAATCGATTCGAATTTTCGCAATATTTATTAAATATTCATGTGTTTTAACACTTGGTTTGACTTTTTGATATTGACTTTGGGAGCGCCTCTCTGTCTGCTATTATACTTAGCATCGAATACATATGTATATGTATATATACTCGTACATATGTATGTATATGCTGCTGTATATTTTAAAAGACATTGTGTGCATATAGTCTATAGACTCAGTCAAATAAAATCTAATCCTTTTCTCAATTTCCTGAGGCAATATTTGCATACTTAGAACACGAATAAAATTGTATTGGAAAATTGACACTTGTTTATAAATATAGTAACAATAATAAAAAGCTTGGGATAAATTGGAGAAGGCTCAGCCTAAAAATAAGCTCAACATGTGGCACTTTATTT
The DNA here is from genome assembly GCF_003285725.1 of Scaptodrosophila lebanonensis. Classification (NCBI taxonomy): domain Eukaryota; kingdom Metazoa; phylum Arthropoda; class Insecta; order Diptera; family Drosophilidae; genus Scaptodrosophila; species Scaptodrosophila lebanonensis. The sequence continues at coordinate 2,600,982 of NW_022060529.1, forward strand.
TTGGTCCTACTACATTCGTACGAGCATCGTGCCTGCATTTATTTGCATTAGGCCTAATTGACAAATTGAGAGGCAGGGCAGACAATTTCATTACAGCGGGCCAACAAATACAACAATTTAACCAAATGCCTGTCCAAAATATAGAACACGCGCGTGTATGTACATATATGTATAGTCGAGTATGAGACGTCCGAGAGATACTATAATCCCGTTACTTTTAATTAAGCATGTTTATCACACATGAATTGCGAACGGTCAGATAATTTGGCCAGTGCTCGAAGAAGTCGAGCGTGCACAGCACGACAACTGTGTAATTGCGACATACATATGTACGAGTATGTAGGTATGTTTGTACACCCAAACATACCACTCACAAATCAACGTAATCGTACACGAGTAGGCACACAGGCATACGAGTAGAAATCTGTGGCAATCGAGGCGCTTAATGCGAACTAATTGACAATGGCTCGGTGTCTGTTGCTTATCCCAGGCTTTCAGCAGCAAGACCATAGGACGCCTAGCTACAGGCCTAGCGCTTAAATAATTTGCAAAATATAGTTATTCAGCTTAAAAGTCCGCACGCGTGATATCGCACTTCATGGAGTTTAGCACAGCTGTTGTCATCTAATTGGCAAAATTTGTCAGTTTAGGCAAAGTTCTCCCTATCTGTACGACCTAGAACTAAACAAACAACAATTGCTTTTGCATTTCTCTACGACAATGGTCAAAGCATTCAGGTAAGCATTCGGTATTTCTGAGGAAGACCAAGAGCTGCTGCTTTTATACAAAAGCTTTCAATTCATTAACAATTGAGTGATTTTTATACTTTAAAATTAAAATTAAATGGCGAAAGTAAGACTACAACTCTCAAAATTTATCTTAAGAAATAATGCTGAAAGATTGTTTAGTAATTCGTATATAGTATTTCTATAGCCTGAAGATCTCTGTAGTTATTCCTATAAATCCACAATACAATTTTATATTAACTCTAGTATCCTGTGGATAAATGAATATTTAACAATTTCATTTTCAAAATATTTTAAATATATACAAATGCATTTGTTTTTCTCATAAAAGCACTATGCAAAGGTCAAATAATGTTAAAAATCAACAAAAAGAAAATCATTTCATGGATTGGCGTTCATATTGATGGAATCTCCTACTTCCATTTCAGGTTTCATCTCAATCGGCTAATCCTGAGAAAATATACTAGCAACAGAATTTTAAGCGGGTACTTCGTCACCGGCTCCTTCGTTTTTAGGTACAGGACAATGTCACACTCTCTTGTTTAAATATACTTTAGTTTAGTTTTGAATTTAAATAAAACATGTGTCTAATTGCTTATGAGTTTGTAGGTATAACAATCTTAAATGCACACTTATTGCATTTATAAATAGTTGAAATACAATATTGAAATATCCGGAAATGAACGGAGAATTTATAGAAGATGAATAGAACTTTCACAATACATACATGCCAGCAACAATAAATGTTTTAAAAATAGGCTTAGGACACACACTTTTTTGCAGTGGGTGTGGCACACGTAATCTAGAGCCTAGTTTATGGGTTGAAGCACGCGCGTTCAATTATGGCACGTACACGGCCTAGAGACTAGCAGTAGTCTTTGGACTTGTATGTATGTATGTACGTATCTGTGTGAGCGCATGTGCGCAGCGTGTGGTTTATTTGTGAATGTTGAAACAATAGAAAACTTTAATGGTCTCCTTGTCACATTTTTCCCAAACATGTTTTTGGCATAAAATAGTTGAGTCCATGTAACTCTTCGACAAGAAAATTAGGGGCGGGCATCAGTAGAAAAAGGTAGACAACGATTGTCTGTTATTTGGGTATTAAAAATATATTTGCTCTCGGAAATCAAGATCTTTCAACATAACATTTTTTGGTAGTCTTTTGTAATCTTATTTAGGACTGAAATTATTATCTTAACTTTAATTAATATTATATTTCATGAAAAAGTCTTATTTGATCTAGATAGAATATGTGTATCCCATTTTTTTTTTAAATTTAAATAATTAATATTGGGGTGCATCGAAAAAAAAACTTAAACTCATACTTTCTCGGTCTTAGGAGAATCTGAATACCAAGTTTGGTTGTTCTAGCTCTTATACTTTCTGAGATCCTTGCGCTCATACAGACGGACGGACAGACGGACATGGCTATATCGACTCGGCTTGTCATCCTGATCAAGAATATACTTTGTGGGGTCTGCAACGCTTCCTTCTGCTTGTTACATACATTCGCACAAAACTAGTATACCCTTTCACCCTTTGGGTACAGGGTATAAAAAGGCTTAATAATTTTTGTATATAGCGGAAGCTAAAACGTTACTTAACTATATTTAAGAAATGAATTACAGAATGGTTTTATTTCTTTTGAAATAATAAAAAATGAATCGACTGTATAACTTATAATAGATTTGGCATAGGAACCAAATCATTACACAAATCAATATCTACAGATAGTACACACCTACAATATATAGTATGGTAGATTAACTTCCTTTTTAAACAATATCCAAAATACCCATTTGACAGTTGACAATTCCTCCAAAAGCTTTGCTCTGTAGTTACACTTGCATCAGAATATATAATATACTTCTCTGATAACTGCCTGCGATTATAGCATCTGCGGTAACAGTTGCTATTATTTCAAGTTAGGTCATGAATATATGAATAATTGTGTCATGTTACAAAACCACTATCAACTGCTTCCAAACATCCTTTACTATAATCGTGTTTCCATGTTATGCACAGACTATAAATACATAATAAAAAACAGGGCATATTACCAAACTACTATCAACAGTTCTAATGCAATCCATTTATACATCCCTTCTAAACATACTCGTATGTTGTCCCGCTCATGCAAATTCAAATGATCCAGACACGCCGATAACTAACTATGTATTATCAACTGATGCCTTTTTTATTGTATTTTCCTACACACCACATTAGGAATTATCGCATATCAGCGGCAATCTGTTCACAGATAACATGTGGCATCAGCTGCTTATGGAACTGGCAGGCTGCACCGCAACTGTGCATAATTCACGTTATATCAGCCGTTAGAACACACGTAGCAGTTGGTGCTGACAGTTGCATGCCACACAACAGAAGGACAACAACAAAATATGGCATAACTCATTGTAGGAGTTGGGAGCAATTCAAATATTATTTAGGGCCAAATTATAGACACAAATAGCACGCATAAATACTTAAGATAAATTTGTGCTTTAAATGGAATTTATTTTATTTATCAACTACATCATAAATAAGTAAAATGGCCAATGCCCAATGCCCAATGCCGAATAATACGAGTTTTTAGTAGGAGGAGGTGGGAGCAGAATGTGTATAAAAATGTAAAATTATTTTTTGGCAAACTCAACAATTTTCCATTTGTTGTAATATGAAACGTTGGGCTGACATCGACGCGGAGGCGTTGGCGGCATTAGTCGCTTTTGACTTTTTCCAGTCAATGGCTGACTACCCACAATCATGTGGGTGTGTATAACCCAAAATAACGAAAGACAGGCCAAGATGGCAATGGCAAGCAACTATGAATGAAAATTTCTTTCTATGCACGATGTTGTGGGTACAAGTGTCTATTTATATGTGTGTGTGTGTGTGTGTGTGTGTGCATATGTGTATGTGTATGTGCATGTGTGTATACTATAGATAGCTTGTCGATGCTTTGCCTTTATGCCTGGCATTTTAAAAATTCCGAGCTCTGACTGTGGCGTATGAGTAATATTTCTTATGGATACAAACTGAGACCTTTTGGTTGTGACTTTTTGAGTGCAATAACTGCAAATTCAATTGATTGAAAAGCAATTTGTTTGCAAGTCAAATAAATATATAGACATTGGTACATATTTCTCTCATTCTCTCTATTTGTGTGTGCGTGTGTATGTGTGTGGGCAGCAAAGGGTCAAGCGAATGTGTCTGTCTCTATGCATGTGCATTGGCGCATTAAACTGTAATTTCTATAACAAATCTCACATCTAGCCATTTTCTCATACTCATAATAGATGATTTAAGGCCGGAGCCAGTAAACCGCCTGCTGCGTGCTTTCCAAGTTCTATATCTATCCTAGCTCAATATTTGCGGTGGTTTCTCCGCGGCTTTTCCTCCCAATCCATGCAGCGTTATGTCTACCTGTCACAAAAAGCCCCTACCTATTAATTCATATACTTATATGCACATCGTTTTTTTATTGACAGCTGTCAGTTTTCCAGCAGCGAAATGCTTCGGCATCCCTACGGCCACAAATCTGTTGGAAGTGGAAAATAACAATAAAGATAAAATATTTCCGTTGAATACTTTCGTTGAATACTTTCGTCATAATATCAGATTATAGCAATGACCTTTTAGTATACTTCATAAAAAATAAAGAACAAACAAAATTCGGATGACTCAAGAACACAATCTTCTTTAGTAAAAAATTAGGCAGTAGATCACACAAATTGGAGCTTCTAGTAATTGAAGGTCGTTTAAATTTTAACTCAGTGTCCAGGCATTAAGTTCAATGTCAATGTTTTCTTTGCCTGATCCAAAATGTAGATCATGTAGATCATTTGCATGGAAACTACTTGTATATCGAAATATAATACAAGAAAAAAATAATAATGTAACGATATTTAAGAAAGGTATACGCGTTACTCATTTACAAAGAATCAGAAAATCACTTTCGCGAGCGATTTAAAATTAGTTTCGTTCACATAAATGCTTGTTTGTATGTGCGATAATATTGTGCCAACATAAATTTCACACTCGCATAAATTCCATTAAGAAAAATCAGTGGCGCATGACAAGCATACGAGTACAACATATAGGAATGAAAAGAATGAGCGGAGCAGCAGAAGATGCTATGAATCCACCCACACGAACTGGCCATAGCCAGGCTGTCTAGTTGGAGCTGCGGATCCCCTTCTTCCCATACGAGTACAGACGCATGGCAGTGGTCGTTGTGTCAACTGTTTGGCGTTGGGAATGCGTACAGCATGTGACGACGTCAGCAGAGCGGCGAAGGCTCTGTCATAAAATGAATCTTAATGGCGCACACACACATGCACAGAAAGAAACACATACATGCATACAAACAGAAACCCAATAGAGTTGTGTAGTAGAATAGTAAGCAACTGCGCATTGTAGTTTACAACAATTTTCTAATACAAATATTTGATGAGAGCGAGGGACTGGAGAAGGGTAAAGAGACTATGAAAGCAGCCACAAAGCAAACGACCAAAACGCCCACGTGTGCAATCAGCGCTGGCTGCCAACCAACAAATATACATACATACATATTTGTGTAAGAATACAAGTATGTACATTCATTTTTATACACTATATTTTTTTGTTAGTATCTCTGGGTAATGTTCTGCTTCTATTCTAGAATGGACGTGCTGCTACGACTATATGTTTGGTTTTTGCAAATGTGTAAATATTGAAAATCTGGCGATTCCATCAGCACAAAAGTTTATTTTTCTATCGTATCGGAAAACATTGGTTGAAAATCTGGATTTGAAATTGTTTACTTAACAATACGCTCATTGCTTACTGTTTGCTTACTATTCTGAATCATTGGTCGGTTAACTCTATTTGTGGCGTTATTTTCAATCAATTAAGATTTAAATTAAGCTAAATTGAACTTAAATTGGTTTCCTGATCTAATTTTCTTACTTTGTTTTGCAAAAAAAGTGTTTAAATATCAGTATCTTACTTATCTTATTAAGAGAAAAGAAAATACATACACAAATTTTTAATACATGGTTTGAATTTGTACAATAAGTATTTTTATTACCTAAGCAGTACGTTTTTCAAAACTATTTTGACAGTGTCAGACCAATTTCAATTCCGGACAGAATTTTGGAGGTGTCCGGCCAATTTTTCGATAATTATTATCATTTTGGTCATAGGTTAAAATTTTAATTTAATTTTGATTATATTACCATTTGTTTACAAATGCTTCATGTTTTTATAATTTATCATCAGAATTTGATTGCAAATCTATTAACTTAAAATTGAATTTACTCCACTGTGCCATGCACACTATAAAATTCAACTTACAAACATACACTATACAGTGTAGAAATGTTTGTTTTCAGTTTTGTGTGGAACTGCGGCTTTGGCAATCTTAGTCTGGCGCGTAGGAGTTGCCGCCAAAAACTCGACTGCCAATGCTGCAATAGTGCTCTCAATGGAATCAAGTAAAATATTTTATTGCCTTTGCCTTTACAAGCCAGTCACACACACACAACACACACACACTGAGACAAACCTTGGTGATGACGTGATGGTACTGTGGCCTACGCTTGCTCTGACTGCTCTTTAGCCGAGTTTGATTATCCAATAACAATTAGAACAATAACAACAAGGAGGAAAAACAACAGTTACTGACTGATTATAATACGCAGCAATGTCCTTTACTGTTGCTTGTCAGCTATTCGAATTTCATTTCATTTCATCAAGCTTAACGCCCACACTAATTGGTATTACCTGTTTCTGATATTTCTTGTTTTTATTCAGAAAGTATTCCATTCCATAAAGAGTTTAATTGCTTAATTGAAGAGGGACTCTTAAGTCAAGCTATTTCGCTATGTTATTTGAAAAAGTAAACATAAAACATTACATTTGCATGACGTCGAATTGTGAAGTGGTGGATTTTTGCAAACATAACTTTTAATTAAATTTATTTCCACTTCCGTTGATTAATAGGAACATTTTTCTACAAACGATATGCAATAATTTGAATAAGTAAATTGATACCATTCTCTCCTCAGGTAACTTATTTTTAAATTTTCAACTCTTCAGTAGTAAATGTATATATATATATATATATATATATATATATATATATGGTGGAGTTTGCACCACAAGTAAAACACGTCCGCTCTGTTTGCCAATCTGTTTAATACTGTCCTTTGGTATTCACAATCACTCGATATCATATAACATTCGATCATTCGATATCACACATGCTTACATGCCTATACTCATACTTATACTACTACAACTCGGCCATCCTGACCGGTAAAGATCTCCCGATCTTTTGAATTTCTTCTTTTTTTTTCTTTAGATATACTGTATACAGTATTTACAATATTTTACATTATTTTACAATTAATTACAATCATTAGCTAAATCAATTTGAAAAATTTCATTGAATGAATTTGTTTTCATTAAAACTATTGTTGCTAAGTCTTTCCAGTAACTTTTGGAAATTACATTTGTCATTTTTTCTATTCCTATATGCGTCATCTCATCGTTGTACTTATATAGTACATTATCTTTCATATCCTTAGGCACACAAAATACTATCGATTTGTCACTTCTCTTTCTATAAATCACACCATTGCGCATTTCATAGTGTTTATGCTCCATCGTTTTTAGCTGTTCTATCAATTTATTTAGTGTTTCGTTGCGATCGGTGGCACGCTCTGTTGGGTAGTCAAAAATGTTTCCAGTAGTTGGCGCAAGAGGGCGCTGTACGGTACTAACTGCCTGACGTGTTGGTGATCTGCTTGTTTGGCGAACTGCTTGCTTTTTCAATGCTTCATTTTCTTTTCCTAGAAGGTCAATCTTTTTGTACAGAGCTGCAACGGTTGTTATGTTGTCAGCTTGGCCGTTGGCGTCTGTCGTAGAATTTTCGCGATCATTATTGTTGTTGTTGCTCTCGAACTGTACCTTCTGTGACACATACACACCAACGTCAGCGGCATCATCGTTATCTCTTTCGCACTCGTTTGGGTTTTCGCGCGAATCGTTTACTGTTGGCGACGATTCGGCGGCATTCCTTAGTTGTGCATTGGATATCATTTAAAGGCACCGCTTTTGGACGAACTTAAACGACTGGACGCAATTGCTTTGCGCTGAAGTCGCCATTTAATATGTCACTCTTGTCGTTTAAAATGTACTTTTATATGCATTAAGCAAATTCTCACACATTGGACTGAAAAATTTTAGGCCTTGTTGAGTATTATCCCACTTCTGAAATTGTGGTGGAGTTTGCACCACAAGTAGAACACGTCCGCTCTGTTTGCCAATCTGTTTAATACTGTCCTTTGGTATTCACAATCACTCGATATCATATAACATTCGATCATTCGATATCACACATGCTTACATGCCTATACTCATACTTATACTACTACAATATATATATATATATATATATATATATATATATATATATATATACATATATTTATACACCTGTCAGTTGCTAATTGTTGCCAATTGCCAGTTGTAGTGCAGCGCCTAAAGTTATGCTACACTTTAAAGCACCACGTGTTTTTATTTATGCATTGTAGCACATTTGTGTGTGTGTGTGTGTGCGTAAGTTTATAGGAAACTTGAAAACTGCATCGACGATGACAAGCAGACAACTGTACGCAGAGTTGCTTCCGTGCGCACGCAAGTGTTGCCATCTTATTGTTTATTATTGTTGTTGCTGTCGTCATCACCGCAGACGCCGCCATTATGAGCAGTGTTGCAATGGTCAGGCTGCGCCCAATCTGTACAGCATTCGCGTGGCTGTTGCAAGCCATACAATTCGTTGGCGGCACTTGCCACAAATCGTGCGTGTAAAGTGATGTCATGGCGGCGACCGCAGCTTGCTTGGCATGCGTCAGCATTTCTGCACTATTGTAGCATACACTAGTATTGATAGATATGTACATATGTATGTATCTGTGTGATGCAATCGCTTGCAGATTTCTGCTGATGTCATACGTCCTGCCAAATTTTGGATTGTTAGCAAGTTTGTGTATTTTTTGTGAAATTGCTGCTACACGTTAATAGTTGACAATTTAACAGCATCTAAGGAAATCATTTTTCCATCCATCAGCCAATGCATATTTCATTAAATGCCATAAAACTAAGGCGCAGCAGCCTACAATTATGTTAAGTGGTGGGGGGAGAGAGGTTAGAGGAATAGGGGAGTCACTCAACCACTTGCCAGTTGCGTTATTCATTTTCATTTCATAAATTTGAGCACTTTGTACATCGTCGTCGTCATCGTCCTCGTTCTCATCCTCGTCGTCCTCGTCGATGTCGACGTCGCCTTGTCATGAATATTTGAACAACTCAAAGCGTCGCCGTTTTTCTTTTTTCCTTTTATTTTTTGCCTTGTCAACAAAGCTGTTGAAATGTTCGCTACAGTCAAAATATTTCAGACGCCGGCCTCAAATTTTGTTATTGTTGTTATGTGTCTTGCTGTTTTGGTCTTAGCCATTTATTTATAATTTAGTGGAAAGAAACATTTTAAGTAATTAATTTGGTAAATTAAATATGCAGGGCATTTAAATTTGAATTGTGTTCATGTAAAAAGTCGCAGACATTTTAAAATATCAATCGCATAAACTGTTGCCCACACACATTTAAGTAGAAACAAGAAAATTAGTTAAAATTATGTGGTGTAGTGAAATTGTTTAGCAATATTGTTTTGTTTATTTCAATATTCAGGTTCAGCTCATAAATTAAGAGCATAGTAAAGCGTCGAAATGGGCGGATTTTGGAGCAGAGCACAAGTTTTTTTTATGTCATTTTAGTAAATGAAATATTTTTTGAGTCAAATTAACAAATTAAAACAAAAATTAGAACAAGTCGTTTTAAGCAATTTTTTTTTTATAAATAAAAAATTCACCTTGCATGGGAAATTAGGTAAAAAGAGCGACGTTTGGTTTATTTTCGTTTTCCTAGTACTATTCAGAGCCAGTTTTGTCTTTTCGTAATTGTATTTATCTCAGTTGTCAACTAAGACTTATAAACTAAAAATAGACTTTACTTTTATATAACACCATTCATTGAAACTTTCTCATGAAATTTATTAAACGAAGCATCATTTTTAGACTTACGCCTTACTGCTTTACTGCTTTTGATATTTCTGCCTACGATAAGTTTGTAGATAAATTATTCCCAGAACTGGCATTAATTTGCATCTTTAAAGTTTCCATTTATGGCAACAGCAGACTCTAAGAAGCTTTGAATAATTGACAGCAGCCGAACTATCTTAAGCAGCACAACTACCATCGAACACTTTGTGCTTTTGTCAAAATTAATTTCCCATTGCTATGCTGTTTGCGTAGATTGCAGAAAAATAAAGAATGCACTGCATTGGGAACCAAATTTGAATTCAATTTAATTGGAGTATTTTCCGAAGCGAAACCCACAATGGAAATCAAACTGCAAACATTATTTAAATATGTTGTGCAAATATGCGACCAATGCTACGCTCAAAAGTAGGCAAGAACATGAGGTGAATATATATCTCTGTGTGGGATTGTGTTTCTGTGCGCGTGGCTTGACACTTGAGCTTTACAGCTGACATATGTGCTGGCCCGCTTTGAAGCTTAAGCGACACTTGATGCTTGGCTGCTTAGCACACACGAAAACACGTATACCTATGTACACATTTGAAGACAAAACGCACGCACATACACTCACATACTCACATACGAGTATGTAGCAGTATGTATAAAAAACTGCTTCATATATCAAATGCTAAACGCGATGTATTTTCCATTAAATTGAAAAACATTTTCCCGACACGTGGGCTCCTTGCTTTTCACATATGTATCCTATTGGCAGATGTGACGTATACGTAATATTTTAGGTAAATAACATTCATGTAGAACGCCAGCGAACCCCGACTCAAGGGGCGGTGAGTTTTTTATGTTTTAGTATTCAGGTAAATATAAAAAATATACATATTTTTATTTATGCAATTGGCCAAAAGCTGGCAACGTTGAAATGAAATGGTAAACAACGTAGGCGCTCGCAGCCCAGCACTCGATACTCAATGCCACGCGTGGGCATAGACGTCGCAATGTCACCAGAATGGGCAACCAGCGTGCAGGCATAAATTGGAGCTTGACATGGTACGTGGTCTTAATTGAACCGTGCGTGTAAAAATCCTGATGACAAAGTTGCCAAACTCAATTAAGCGTACATAAAATTGAAAGATTTCCAGGCAGATTAGCTGCGTTTTACTGATGACAGCAATAGACAGCGACAAAGATTCCGATTTGTCGAAATGACTATACTCTTCATCGTTTTGCGTAAAAACTAGGAGTTATCTATTTGAAACATTTCCAATTTGTGAGTTGAAACTTTGTTTCAATCAAATGCTTTCTAATTCAGTTTTAGGTATTATGGCTTTAAGTAACAAATTTTCAATTATACGAGAAATATTTAATTGCCAGTAGTTTACCTTGGTAAGATGCAATCTACGTACTAACTGACTGGCTGGTCCATCATCACCCAAGTCAAGCCGCCGAATGCCAAGGGCTCTAATTTGATGGAGGTTTTAGAAAGTTTGACCCACAAATTGGAGGAAACTGCCTCCGAATATTGTTTAAGGAAGTGCTTACTAAATTCAAAAAATTATTGGAAATTAAAATTGCTTCCACAGAAGGAGGCGTGGCAGACGAAGGAACAAACGGAACGAACAGAACACATACATCGGCATCGATTTTTCACATCGTGCTGATCATTTAAGAATCATTGTTGAACCGTTACAAGCACCTGACAGACCCATTATACCGTTTCATTTGTGAAGTGAAGGGCAACAGAAACGACAAACTTTTCTGCCTAATAGCCCCTTATCAAACTTGTCAAAGTATTGACCATATACCAGCATATGGGCTGCTGGTTGCAAGTTAATTGGAGTAACAAAAGTTGTGGCCACAAGCTTGGAAAAGTGATGTCAAAAGTGGAGCAGCCGCAGATGCTTGTGCTTTCAGACGTAAATCTGAAATGTTGGAGGGAAAGGAAAGTGAGGGGAAATGAAAGTGAAACCAGACATTTTGAATATATAGTATTTATACATAAGTGTGTGGGCATTTTAACGACACATCATTATTTGAAATTGCAGTTTATCAGCTCTAATAGAATAACTCGATTCTATGAATAACATAAATTAAAAAGCTGTTACTTAATTTTACAATACTATAAACTTCTTAACCAACCAGGCAAGCAAGCTTTAGTCGAGTTGTTGAAAAACAATTTCCAACTTGAAATATCAACTGCAACGCAGGAGACAAATCCACTACTAAGTCTTAAAGTATTTAATGTTGTTTATTTGATAAAACACAGATAATTTATTCAAAATTCAGGTGAACGAAACTTCAGTGGAAAGCTAACTGAACGCTTGTTTAGAAAATATTTAAAATAAAAAAAAAAAGAACTTATGGCTTATATAGTGTGTGTGTGAGTTTTTTTTTTATTTTTTTTTGGAAAATACCTCTAATTTGCGGTTCTGTTAAAATGAAGATAGATTTTATAATCACTTATTATTTATGTACATTTACGGGAAAAGCCATGTTAGTTAATTATTCATTTAAGGTTACTGTGTTGGTTGATGTTACAGTTAAGTTATGAAGCATTCCGATTCTGATTTCTTAAAGGTTGATTTGATTATGTGTTAATCAGACAAAAATGGAGAGTAGAAAATGAGCACCAGACGTCGCGACATCCCAAGGGGCCATGTTCGTCATGAGTGGGTGAATTCGACCGTACGTGAGCAACTGCCTTGGTAACATGTACATGTAGTTTACAAGTATAGCTAGCCATAATCTACTCATAGTATGTGGCATTCTTTTTGGTCTAAAGTCACAGCCCGAAACCAAACTGATATAAAGCACGAGGATAAGCGCACCAATGCAACCAAATCGAACACGCATTGTCATCTGTATGTTTATGAGCACACACACATGCGCGAACCGGGATATTTTAAGAAAATTTTGTATCGCATGCTTTGTTATTGTTATATTTTTATGAGCTTTAATGCTGCTTTCAAATGTCATAAATGTTAAAACAAATGTCTTGATAAATGCCCAAGTATGAAGGCACTTACTCCACTTTAGCGCTTTTGTCAAGGGTTAAACGCGCTTCAATTGGATAAAGACTCTGCCCCTGTACTCGTATACTCGTATACTCGTATCAGTGGCTTCACATCTTAATGGCCATTTTTACGTGTGCCCTGTGACGTCATTATTTGAAGCATAAGCCCTTGTTTTAATAGCAAATGTACACAAATTTACGATCGCATTCCACTCAACCCTGCCAGCCATTATAAAGTATACATATTATAGCAGTTGAATTTTTTAGAAACAATGGGCGGCTCTTGAAGAGCACGGATCAAAAGCACACTCGGATAATTTGCTTTAAAGTTTAAAAATTTGCAAACTTAAAATAGATTGATATACATATATTATGTAACAACAATATAGCTGCAATGAAACAATCAAGATTTCGGAACCGAATTGAGAATGGAATATATATATTTATTTATTAACAATTATAATGGAAAATTTATATATTATACATATGTTCATATTATTTAAAAGACGGGAAGTACATTTCCGAAGCTAACCCTGAAAAATTGCTATGTTTCTGTATTGAAGTTACAGCCAATATAAATAATAGGTTTCGGTCCCATTCAAATTATTGGATTAGTTGTTATAGAAAATAGGGAACATTGCTGTTGTTGCTCCAGCAGTCCGCGGGCCTAAATTGTAACGTCAAAAACAGTGGCATTTCTTGGAATTTTTTTTATGTAGAGCTACTGGGCTGTCACAATTCACTTGCAGGCAGTTGCTCGGTAGTTGTCGTTCATTGCTGTCTGCTGTCAGTAGACTGCTGCTTGTTGTCAGCGGTTGATCGCTTACGCAAACAGTCGCCATAAGTTTAAAACAACAGTACTTTAAACTTAAGCTTGAAAGCTACAAATCATCAAGAAAATGAACAAAAATGACCACAATGTCTATTAGTCTGAGGCAGATACGTTGGGAGCATTATATTTACCACCCGACCAGCTATGCCTTGATTCACAGCCAAATGTGGCCGGAAAAGAGAGAAGGTAGAAGAGAAAAACGCAATTCTAATTAAAACCTATTTTAATGACCAATAAAGAAAGAAAGAAAAAAGGCAAATGTCCAGCTGTGTGCCATAGTCGATATAAGGTATTTATAAGATATTTATTTATAAGTATTTTAAGGTAAAACTTATGCATCTGCCTGCCTCTTGCAGCAATTATTTATTTTACGAAAATGGCATGCAAGTTGGATGACCAAAATAATATTTACTTAAAGTACAGATGAACTAAAAGGCTACATGCTATTCAGTGGCAGCAACAATGATTCTAAGAAGCTGATAAATCTTTAGAGAAAAAAAAAACAACTAGGATGTTTAAGTCATGCCAGCCTGACCTTTAAATACCCTGTACCCTATCTGTTCTCAGGTACAGCCTTTTAACTAAAATGAACTAAGCAAATCGGTGCTATTTGATGGATCTTCACAAACTGTTCTCTAGTGGTTCTTGCATCGATCGTTCAACAAAGGCTTTTTAAAATAATGATAATAAGTATTATAAATGGTTTGACAAAGACATGCACATGGTATGACAAGTCTAGAAAACACGTTTGGAGTCCCATGCCTTAAAAGTTGTCGGTGTTCTGACATTCAGATCATATATATATACGTGTATATACCTGTAACATGGAGCTCGCATTGCTTTTTTTCTGGCTACATTATGAAGTGTTTAGTGCTTCTACTTTGTAGTATACTCATTTTTCCTTAGGGTACATGGCTTTAAAAAACGTTATGCAGAAGGTACAAGTAAGTCAAAGGTTGCTACCCATTTTGCTGTGAAATAAAAGGTCCCTCAAATTAGTTAATAAAGTTTTGTGAAACATTATGCTAAAAGGAAGTACAAGCACAAAAGAAGCTTTGTGCTTACACGTGTAGCTGTATACACTGCATAAAGGGCATAAACAAATAGAATCGTGTGATGAATGCTTCGACAAATGCGAAGTTTTGTGCACTTGGATGCCACAATACATGCGCATACAACACATGTAAGTATGTATGTAAGTACGTTCACTACTAATATATACATACATATATACAAGTAGTATGTATAATATTCTGTCTTTATATTGTTTGCACTTTTACCTTTTTATTATTATCAATGGGCCTGCGACGCAGTTTGTCGAGTGTCTTGTACAGCAAATTGAAAATTTATTACATATTTCATATACGCATAACGTGTGCACATACAATAAATTTTCATTTGTGTAACCAAACAGTGGCAGCCACCACAATAACAACAACAGCCATAGCAGCAACAACTACAGCCTGAACAGCGACAGCGACAGCGACAGCAACGGCCTGACAAAGAAAGCCAGTTGATTGAATTGACACGGCAGCTTCGACCCACTCCATCAACTGGTTTGGCTCCGTGCCCCTAAGGGAGAAACTACTCGATTTGACTCGCAGGTTGAGGAGCTGCACACTTTTTATGGCTGCTCACCTTTGATATTTTCCTGTACATCTACATACGTACATATGTATGTTTGGCGTTTGCACAATATTGAAAACTGAGGAAAATATGAATATGAAAAGAAAATGAACGAAAATATATAACCTCTTCGGCGCAATTTCATTTATTTGTTAATAATTGTATTTTAAAGACAAAAAATTGGTTGCCAAAAAATAGGGAAATGAACACTGACTGACTTTTAGGCGCCTAAAAGCAGGCTGAATTGTTTCTCTTCTCTTTCGCCTTGGGCAATGTTTATATTTTTTGACGCGGCATCCTTTTTCTTTGCTATTTCATAAAATTTCCTTCTAATATGTACATTTTCGGCCTCTTAACCCACAACATAAATGATTCTAAATTTACTTCTATATGGGATTCAATTTAAGGGTTGTCTTATCCATGTGTACTAAGTATATGTACAAGTATTTATACTTCTTAACCAAGACGGCTTTGCGTGTGATTCTAAGCCAACGCACTCACACAATCAATTTCACTTTTCCTTTTCTGCTCGCGGATAATTTAGAAGTAATTTGACTTTGTTTTGTGGAAGAAAAACGATCTCGGAATACTCCAAAGTCTTCATGAATGGGCCGCTTTATCACAGCTGTCTATTTAAAATTGTTCATAATTGAAGCAAAAAAGTAGGAATAAAAAGCAACGCAAACAAATTCAACAAAATCTCTATACTCTTAAGCAATTATGCAAAATAGGTAAGATTAATATTACTATAAATCGTAAATCATTTGAATAGTTAAAATGGAATTTTAATAAGAAAAGTTAAAATTAAGTTATATTCTTAAAAAAGGTTTACTATACAACACAAATATTTTTATTGAATAAAATACTCGGGTGTTTTTCTTATGGTTTGCTAAATGGCATCCATTTAGTCGACAGGTTGTTTTTGCTCCAGCAGCCTACGCGCCGAAATTGTAACGTCAGAAACAGTATCATGGCATTTTAACTTTTTCTATAAAGGGCTACTTGGCTGTCACAATTCATCACAGACAGTTACTAGGTAGTTGTCGTTGATTGCTGTCTGTCGTCGTCAGTAGACTGCTGTTAGATGTCAGCGATTGATCGCTTACGCTAGCAAGCATAGCTACCAAGGACACGTTACTAATAGTACTTCAATTCTCGTATTATGTTTGGCAAACAATGTTGACAGCCAGCTTACTATACTTCCTGCAACTATTTCTAGTTATTGAGACTTTCATTGTCATTGAATGTTTATCGTAGCTAGTAGCTATCTAGGACTTTGTAAGCTGTGTTGAGGAGCTGTATTGAGATTAAAAAAGTCTTTTAAAATAATTAATCACTATTAAGAAAAGACATAAAAACAAAATAGGCGCACCAATTAAACTTTTCCAATTTGTAACTAAGAACATTTAATCGTGCGCCTAAAAGCTATATTTATAGGGTATGGGTATGGTTTGCTGCCTGCATGTCCTGCACAAATTGTATATAAAATACATAAAAATAGTCACTATTATTATACTTTAAGATCACACACCAACAAAAAAAAAGGCGTTAGCTGTACACCTTACTGGCTCTTTAGTAGCAGCCATGATCTACAAGTAGTATAGTATTCATTTATATTAAATTATCAATACACACAATCTACAGTCAGTGTAGAAGGAGATGTTTGTTGCGAGTCAGAGTATGAAGAGGTTTTGTTTGTGCAAGTGCTGCATTATATTATTTGAACTTTATTCTAAGCTTTGCTTTCCTATTAAATGCATTTATTTCTATTGAACACATATATAAATACGAGTATTATCACGAAGAACATTTCCATAAAGAAACATGTATATTTTCTCTTTACAAGCAGCAAGATATGAAGAGTTCCAGCTTAATATCATTTACTTTGCATTAGAAGGCTTCAAATGCATAATAACAATTACACTTTTGCTACCATAAGTTTATTATGAAAGTTTTGGTACTCTCTTCTGTAAAAACTATCTGGTAGTTTTTTATTTTATTTATTTATTTTAATCTTCAATTTTAGTAGATTTCTATTTGTACTTGAACTTAACAAAATTCAACAAAATTTCTGTTTTTGGTTATCATTAAAATAAATATGACTACTATTATCAGACTACATAGTATATTAAAATATAGAAATATTCTTCAAAGTTTTCGTAAATGATTTTAATAGTTCAAAATGAATTTTAATCATTAAACAAATAAGCTAGCAAATAAGTCAATGTAAGTGCGGTAACAATTATACATAACATTGTATTCATTAATAACGTCATATATACTAAAAAGTTACTATTAAAGGCTTAAATCTCTTAAATTTTGTGGAAACGTGTAAGCGTATAGGAGAGGCTACCCCTCTTAAGCCATTAAATGGGCATTGCATGACACTGGCAGCTTGTGTTGCAATGTCGTTGTGGCCTGGAGCTAAGTTTTGCACCAACGCGAAAGGTCAAAGCTGTAAACACCTCCTGCTGCACTTTGAAGCTGAAAGGGTCTGTGGCTGCTGAGGGTGTTTTTAAAGCTACTGTGCAGCAAATGCACTTAAAGTAACTGTAAATATGTGCAGTGGTATTTAAACTAACAGCAAACAGCGAACCATTAATACATAAAGGGGAAGGATATTAAAACACTGGCTTCCAAGCATACATCTCGATGATTGATCTTCTAGAATATTAAAAAGGTGTAAATTAAACACTATCTATAATACGAGTATGGATACAAAATATACAAATAAAAACCCATTTGCCATTCTCTGATTATCGTAACGGGGTCAAGGAATTTCTTAAACCCATAGCTCCACAACAAAGCATATAGCATGGTACCCAAGTATTGTCTATTCATAATGTGGTCTCTGCCACTTTAGTTGCTTCGTCACATCTGAATTGGGTTTTCCTATTATTATTATTTCTTAACTTACTTAATGGAGGGCAACTTACTTACTTAACTTACTTAAAGGCAGCCAATTAATAATGGCAAATTTTTATACTCTGTACATAAAATGTGCAAGAGTATATTAGGTTTGCGGGAGCTGAAAATTTAACAGGCAGAAGGAGGCGTGGCAGACCCCACAAAGTATATATATTCTTGATCAGCATGACGAGACGAGTCGATCTAGCCCTGTCTGTCTGTCCGTCTGTCAGTCTGTCCGTCTGTCCGTATGAACACCTGGATCTCAAAGACTATAAGAGGTAGAGACACCAAACTTTGCACAAAGATGCGTTATGTGTGTACGCTGTGCAAGATTGTTTTATTTTTTGGATTTTCGCCTCACTTCCCCCCTATGGGGATTTTCCCAATTTTCCATTCGTATAATCGCCTATATCTCGGAGACCAAATTTTAGTCCCAGATGCCTTATGGGAATACGCAGAAAATGTATATTTTGGAATTTCCCTCCCTCTCCCCTCTCCCATGCAAATCGCTATTTTCTCTAACTCCCGTAATTCTTGGAATTTCGAACTAAAATTATGCAAATACCCCCAGTTAGTAATTATGTGTCCGTATGCCAAGTTTCATTATGATAGACCGATTTTAAAAGAAATTATAGCCATAAATATATTTGCTGCTGCAGCGCTGCTCAAGCGCTGCCCGCGGCTGTTGTTAATGCTGGTGCTTTGGTTGACTGCGAACATGCTTACACAGACACGAGCATAAACATACATACACTCACATAGACGCAATTGCTTTGTAAATGTGTAATTATACACCCTTTACGTGAGTTCGAATACCAAAAGAGGTAAAATCGATCAAAATTTTTTTTTTTAATTCTCTTACTTTTTTAAATTTCTATAATTATTCTAAACATATGTACAGAGTATTTCAAAGTCAGGACACCCGATTTTAGCTTTTTTACTTGTTAAAAACACGCTAGTTTTTAAAATATTTTATGTTTTTTTTACTGTGCAAAAATAACGACCTTTTCGAACATTTTAGTTCTTTTCTCTTTCATTTCTTTAAATGACACACGTCTTTTGTTAGAGACTTTTGCTAACTAACTTACCAACGTTAACAAGCTGTCGCACTTCATTCCGTCCGAAACAATTTACTGCTCCAGCAACAATTTTCATTCTGATCCTTGCCCTGCTCTGCTCCACCGGCTTCTTGTGCACACCTCTTCTGCCCTCTGTCAACTTGTTACCTATGCTGTTTGGCATTGTTTAATAGCATACGGCAAAAAGTGCAAACAACTAACTTTGTTGCAATTTCATTTTAACCGACTGACTGACTTTGACAGCAGCAGCAGCAGCAGCAGAAGCAGCAATGGCACCAGAAACATGGCTATAAATAAGATACGAGTATCTGTGTATACTTATGTCTGGCTGTGTTTGTGTGTGAATGTAATTTGAGTGCAGCAACTGTGTCACGCCTTTATTTGCTTATACTACAACAAGCAAATGACACGGTGAGCGACATAGACAACAACAACATCGACATCAGCAACAACAACGAGATGTTCTTATTGCCTTTTGTTGCTAGGTTCATGGAAGTGTCGCAGCCCATTTTTAGAAGTGTGTATGCTTGTGTGTGTGTGTTTATGAGTGAGGGAATGTGTTTTTTGTTAGCTGCCTGTTTGTCGGCACTTGCTACAACTTCCTGTTGCTTTCTTGAGATGCCTCCCGCACAGCTTTTGCCTGAACACTTCCGTTTCCTTGCATTTTAAACATTTTGCATAAAAAAATGTATTTTCGACTTTTTAAGCCGAAACTGCTTACACAGCCAGCTGCAAGAACAGTTTGCCAAAATGTCAAACCCATAGACAGAACTTAAAAGGTTGCTCTACACGCATTCCAAATTATACATAATACACTTTCCATATGGAAATAATAATATTCTCATAGAGAATTTTTGTATCCGAAATATAATAATAATATTCTCATTCCCATAAAAAACTTTGCTTAGAAATGATAAAGGAGCTGTTCAATAATGTTATTTTCCAAAGCCACCCAAAGCTCAAAAAATAATTAGACAATGTAAAGGTTCGAGCAAATTTGTAAGTAGACTGTCAATGTAAAACCAAAAATTGTGCTATATCCTTTGATAATTAATGCTGCAGAAACCAAAAAGCTCACCAAATATTTATGAAAAAAATTGTAGAACTCTGTGTGTGTCCAAGTAAATAAATATTTAATAGTGCAAATTTTCAATTGCTCTGATTCTTGCGGCTTTTCGGTTTTGTTCATTCAAGTAAATTAAGTAGCTCTTCAAGAAAAGCGTGCGGATGAACTTAAATATGAGTATTTGGTTAACAAAAGCAAGTTCAATGCGCGGAATAATCGGCTCCAGCTATTCATGTCCTGTTGCTTCTTTCACCAATTTATGGCAATTTTTCATGTCTTGCCAATGACATTGACGCTGTTGGTAGTATGTTGCTCGCTTTTCAAGCTGTCTGTTTAGCTTTGTTCTGTGTGCTGAGCACGGATTTGGGGGCCATTAAAATGCGAATTATTTTTTTTATTTTGCTGAACAAGAGAGCCGACAACTGGCAACAACTTACAGGTGCAGTGCATTGAACTTTTCGACGTCCCTTTAAGTATCAAGTTCAAAGCCAAACGGAAATTGCTTGCTTCAAATACGTAGCATCAGCTACAGATATTTTGCCATTTTGCTGCTCGCGTCTATTTATATACGGGAACATTGTCTGCTTCTCTGAGAACTAAAGCGTCAAGTTCAATGCACATGTGAGTGCATAAAAAAAATACCGAATAATTTTTAAACTCCCTTTTTGCGTGAAAATACATATGTCATCTAAGCCTGGAAAGTGTTTTTTTTTTTGTGCATACCAGCTTGCTGTTCAATTTTAATAGCTAAATTAAATATCTACTTACATCTACTACATCTACTATTATCTAGAGAGGCCTTATTCTAAATAAATACAAATCATTTAAACGCTAATTAAATAATTTTTTTCCGAAAAAAATGAGTAGTTGAAGCGCAATCGATATGGTTAGCTTAACATAATATCTGCCTTATGACAAAGGGAATTAAAAATAGGAATTTTAGTTGCATTTTGCTTAAATACTATACCAACACGTATGAATCCATTTTAAATAAAAGTGCGCGCTCTAGACATGGATTATGTCCATGCTAAATTGTAGTGAGTTTCAATAAATCGATTACAATTTTGCGTTTGTATTCGATAACAGTCTACACAATCGAAGCTTATCACTTTGTTTACTTCGCAAAAAAAGGTCAACACCAAACCTAATATAACAAAATTACTACTGTTTAGTGTCACTAAAAATAACACAAATAAGGATTCGATCAAAATGTCACAGGAATGTTCAAATAATTTCGATCAAAAGGATTGCAGTGACGACACATTTCTAAATCTGTTGTACGATTGGGCTGTAAAGAATGTGTCCATGCCTAACGATCTTGGAACAATGATTGCCTATGTGCTGCTTGTGCTCTTAGTGTGGTATATAATCCTATCGGCTGTACGCTTCGTATTCTCGCTAGTGTGGCCGATTATATTTGTTGTGTCGGCAGTGCTCTTGTTCCGCTTTCTAAGAACCTTTGACCGGAACGATTTGTCGGAACTGTTGCTCCATGCCTTAGGCGTAGGGGTTGATGAGTTAGTAAAGGCTTTGAGGAAAAGCGCCGAATTTTTACTAAATTTGTTTACCTGAGACAACCGGTTGGTCCATCTGGAGACTGTAACCGTACAAAAAATTTCATATGAAAAACTGAAATTACACCTTATGGTCAAAATTACTGTATTGCCTAAATAAAAATCAAGTTGTATTTAATATTAATTTGAATTTAAATGCAAATTTATTTTGTCGAACATTGGCAGTCCTATGCGACTATTCGATTAAAATTAATGGACAGGCTTCAAACTGGCGGAAACTTTAAAACCGAAGCGTTAGATTATTTCCATTTCAAGAATTTGGATTTTGTGTCCTTAGTCTATTCTGATGATAAAGCCATAGTTCCACTTCTTTTGATGAATGATTAAAATTTATGCAGCTTTGCGGTCATGCGCCATGTAGGGTTCAAGTTGAAGAGCACTAAGCAAACAAAAGGAAATTATTTTTAGCAGTAGGCCATAGCTGGTGCCTGTGTATAAAAGTATAGTTGCCAACTATTTTTGTCACCACTGTTGAAAAAAACGTTGTGCGCATTGTAAGCATACAGATTCAACGTAAGGTGTGTAGGGATACATATGTTAAATTTGAGTTAAGGCTGCATTTTTGAAACCAGTTTCAAATATAGGGACAACAAAATGATAATAAAATTGGAATCTGCTGATAAAGTGATCTTCGAATCGGACGTTTCAATTGCCAACCATTCGGAGACAATAAAGACGGCACTTGAGGATCTGGGTGATGAGGTGGATGGCAGCGTAGTGCCACTTCCAAATGTGAATTCTGCCATTTTACGCAAAGTACTGCACTGGGCCACCTTCCATAAGGACGATCCGGAAGCAGCTGAGGAAATAGAGAACAAGGAAAAACGAACAGATGATATTTCCTCATGGGATGCCGACTTCCTCAAAGTCGATCAAGGCACTCTATTTGAGCTAATGCTGGCCGCGGACTATCTGGGCATCAAGGGCCTGTTAGATGTCACCTGCAAGACGGTGGCCAATATGATTAAAGGCAGATCTCCGCAGGACATACGCGAAACTTTTGCAATTCCCAATGACTTTTCACCGGCCGAGGAAGAGCAGGTGCGCAAGGAGAACGAGTGGTGCGAGGAGAAATGAATAGTTTACTTGAAACAAACAAACTGTAGCATAGCCACAGTTCATCAATACCTTATGCCCACTGTGACAAGCGACGAAGGAGCTTCATTCATTCACTACAAAACACACGTTTTTTAAGACAATGATATTTATGTTATAATAATGTTAGAAAATCCAATCTATGTTATCAATAAATTATTTTCTGCATAATTAAACTTCTGCATAATTGAACTTGTTGCATCGGGCTGGTCACGAAGAATAAAAGGTGGCAGCGCTACGGAAGGCGCCAAGAATTTATAAAGGTACTGCAGCGCCATCTAGCGGTACCGAGCGAGGCACCATGGTGGCAACTGCAGCCACGCAGGCGCAGGGTTGTGTCCCGATGGCACCTCAAAGTGGGGAAACGTCAAGGCCGTGATGAACGGATGCGCAAGGACGTAAAAATCCGCAGGCATACGACATCCGGCCTATAAAAGGCAAGCCGCAACACGCCATTCCTGTTTTTTGGGGCGACGGTGCAGACCCACGAGGCAGTGTTTTCTTTTGATGAACTGGAGGCCGTGCTGAAACCTGCAAAAGGAAAGGAAGAACCAGAAGCCGTTCGAAGGTGAGCATAAGGATATAGATGCAAGGCAGAACTAATGCCGATGTATACATACCTGTATATCCACTTAAATGTGCCGACCAGTGCTTAAATGCCTTTTGTTCCTTGGCATATAGATTTTCCGGCATATCGCCAAGTTTTCGGACAGCGGTGGAACCATACACAGCAGCTGCAGCGGCCGTCATAAGTAGCAGCACGAGCCGCATCGTAGCAGGAGCAACAACGACAGCAGCAGATCCAGCACCAGCGTTTTCAACGGCAGCAGCAGCAACGACAGTGGCAGCCGGAGCAAAGGCGCCCACCCAAGAAGTGGCAGCAGCAATAGCGGCGCCACCACAACGCAACAGCAGACACGTCCGTCTGCGCCATCAGCAGCGGAGGATAGACAAGCCGGTGAGTCCGTTCCTTGGCCACGCGCCGTGCCTATTGTTCGCGGTTGAGCAGCGACATCAGGCAGAGATCCCGCGCGCCTTACGTCGTGTCGTTTGTATGGGCTGCGCCTGCAGGGTCCCACACGCCGCCCCATTGAAGTTTCTGCAAAAGAAAAAAAAGGAAGATAATACAAAAGAAAGAATATATACAGATATAATAAAAACCAAAACAAGGCAGAAAGTGGCACCTAAACAGAGCTTGGCGCTCTATTTAATTCAAAAAAAAAAAAGTTCACACTCTTATACACACTTATATTGTATGAAGATTGCCAATTGCAGTAGCGCGCAGTGTTTTATATGTATTCTTATATTTCTATTGCGCCCATGACCGTCGAGAGCTCTCGTTAGGATTTGGTTAGACATTTTTCTATAAATTTTTGTACCGCGCATATTTTTCTCATACACATACACATATATCTATATACATATTTATTTGCCATAAGCATACTTGCATGTTGGCGCACATAAAGAACCGCATTGGCCGTTGGCAAGCCTTCTTTATTTTGTTTTTATATAAATTATTATTGTTCCATATTTACATTGTTTTCACTCACACTCAATCACACTGAAATATATGTATGTTTGTAGCCACATAAACTGAAAATTAATTGTTAATTTTAATGGTCGCACCGTTGGTGATGATGCATTAAAGCAGCATCAGTAGGGGCGGGAGACTCACCTGTGCCATGGAATAGCCCAAGCACGGTCCAAAAATAGGGTATCCAAGAAACATTTTGGCTTTGGATACAGGCAGGGAGGGTACGCCTGGGATAACAACAGCTAAATCCCATACAGTTGTCCGATGCCTCCAATCCCTGTCCGTCCGCACGTATATTATCTCCTTTTACAGTCACCCGTATTCGTACGGATGGCTTGAGGGAGTTATCCGTTTATTTGTTTTCTTGTCGCAGTACGTTTCTTTTAGTTTATGTTAGTTTTTTTGGTTTGTTTACGTTTTGAATTCGGTTTTGTATATTGCGCGTCGAATTTATTGTAGTGATGGCATTTTGTTTATCGATGGAGGAACCGTGTTATCGGTTATTGTACGACTCACGCGGGCATAGGGTTGGAACCACACACCCAAGGAGAATTCCGATGAGCCAGCCGGCGTTGCCCAAGAGGAAAAGCGTAGTCGTAACAATATGGCGCCCAAATTTGGATGTTTGAATTTTTAATGCCAAGGAGTAGGTGGAGTTGTTTAGGGCCCTGTACCACGTTTGGGGAGGAGTCTAGGCAGCCGCCGTACGCAGGCTGAGAATTTAGATAGGAAAAAAATAAATTAAGCCGATGGCTAGGGGCCGACGATCGGTATGGTAGGGACGGAATCCCTTATAGCACCAACTGCAAGCGTGTGTGACATGGACAGTAAGTCACGAAGGTGCGAGTATGAGCCCTTCGTTTGCGACTGCCATTTGGAACGACGCTAGGCAATGGGTACTATGGGGGGATTCCAATGCGCGTTTGTTTTGTTATTTCGTTTCAGTGTTCTTTGTTGTAATTCTTGCGTCAATTCGTTTGTGCACGGTCGCCGTGGTGTCATCGTGTTTGCCTGGTGGACGTAGAGTACCGGTGGCCCAGGATGACTAGGAAAGTCGCCTGCGATGCACCGCTACGCACGGTGAGCCAGAGCAGATGGTGCACAAAACAGAATTGGGTGTCAAGAAGCAACCATTTAATTTGTTGGCTGTCGTTCATCGCCGTCAAGGCGATAAATGTAGCAGCGAACAAATATAGCAGGATTGTGGCGTAGGGCAGCTGTAACAGGCGTAGATATTATAGGAGCCGTGTTTGGGTTCCGGCGGAGTGTGAGTCTCAGCCCCTATATACAGAAGTTTAAAAGAAAATTTGTTTGTTTATTGCTTACATTTTATTAAGTCTGTTTGGTTACGTTTGGTGCATATACATATGTTACATTTGTCTTGTGGTTGAGCGTATATATATTTTTTTTTGGTTTCCGTGCAAAGTTGGACGTGAATTTATTTAAAGATTTGTTTTTTTTATTTTTACTACTGTATTCATATTTATTTATTCCAAATCACATATTTATCTATTTATTGTTGTACCTATTTATTTATTTATTTATCCATCATACATATTCAACGTACATCTACATATTTTCTTGCCCATTTGTTTTTGTTGTTTTGGGCGTTTACAAACATTTTCATTGTTTGGAATACATATATACAATTATCCAATTAATACGATTTTTTCTTCGGGGCCTGCTTGAAAGCTGAACAAATTCATAATCCAAAATATAAATAAATATTATAAAAAAACAGAGCGTATTTTTTTTTTGGATTGAGATGGAAAAGGATTCTGCGCGTGCGTATAACACCAGGTCGAGAACGGCCAGAAATGATGATCCAGTGCTGGAGGAACACCTAGAAGGAGCCGTAGGTTTTTCCACCGGTGGCCTCATGCACACTCCTCCGAGGCCGTCCATAGCACCAGCAGTACACTGGGACGCCGAGCCAGTAGTCGCGTCGGTGGTAGAAGCAGCAGTGGCCCAGGCGAACGAAACATACCGCCAATCGCAAAAAGAGGGCATCAACAAAGTGTTGCAGGAGGAAATCCGAATGGGGTTTCAAGACTTGATGGGCGCGTTGAAAGAAGTTTTGCAACCGCGAGAGAATAGCGGCGATTCAGCTGCAAATGGAGCATGGCAACCGCCAGTCAGCCAGAATCGGGGTGCGGTGCCAAAACGGCCGCATCAATACCAGGCTGAACCTCTAACACCAGCAAGAGGAACTTCGCGTCCAGTAGCAAGGCCAGCGGCAGCTAATTCCTCCAGTGGAGCTGGCAATAGCAGCAACACAGCTCGAAATTGGCAAAATCCCGCAGCACAGTCGGCCCGTCGAAGAAGCAACAGGCGTAACGATGGGAGTGGTCAGCTGGACCCGCCTCCTCCGTATGTAGCGGCGAATGGCAGATCCGGATGGTGCCGCGTCGAAAAGTGGGACATCGTTTTCAGCGGCGATAAGGAAAAAATGGCTGTTGAAGACTTCGTTTTCCAGGTCGAGTTCCTTCAGAGACAGTGTCGCTGCGCATGGTCCGAAGTATTAAACAGTTTCCATCTGTTAGTAACTGGGCACGCTCGCGAGTGGTACTGGCAGTACGTCAGGGACCACCGGGCAGACAGCTGGCCAGAACTAAAACGAAGCATGCTGTCCCGTTTTAAAGGCGCCGCCGATGAATTCGAGCGCATGCGTCAATTGCGCGAAAGACGGCAGAAGGCAAGCGAAAGCGTTGAGGAGTACTTCCATGCCATGAGGAAACTGGCGTCGCGTCTCCACACAGCACCATCTGAAAACGAGATGATGAAATATATAAAAAAAGGATTAAAAATAGAACTAGCTCGTTATGTGTATGCGATGCGCGTGTACACGGTAGACCACTTACGTGACGAATGCGTAGAGGTGGAAGCTATGGTCCAGCGGCGAGAAGGCGTGTTCCCAACACGCAGCGGCACACGTTTTAGTGGCGGAAACCGTCCACCGGCAGTGGAGGAGTTGGTCGACGACACTAACGGCGAGGAGTCGGCGGATTTCGGCGTAGTTGAAGAGGCGCGTTTGGCAAGGCGTCCGCAACAGGCGTTAGTTTGCTGGAACTGCAGACAAGCCGGCCATAGTTTCCGCGACTGCATGTCACCGGAAAGGCGCGTCTTCTGTTATAGGTGTGGCAGGCCCGACACCTATAGTCCAACCTGTCCCGATTGCACGGGAAACGGCCGTCGGAGTGCGGAGCAAGTGGGCGAATCGCGCTCGACACAGGTGCCCACCAGGATGACAGCGGAGCGGTCCTGAAAGAAGAATTTCATAAGAAAAATACCCCATATAGTAATAAGTTGAAATTTTTACCGTACGAGGAAAAGATGCGGGCATATCTGGAGGCGCGTAATAGAATTTTTGCCCAACATCAGTTAGATGGGATGAGGATGGTGACAGCCAAAGTTAAAAAGGCCCGAGCACGATTCCGAGGGAGAAGGCAGACGAAGAAGCTGGTAGCCGAGGCAGTGCGACGCGAAGGAGCAGCAGATCCGAGGATTTTTGCCGAAGTACTGGTACGAGGCCATGTGCTACGCGGTTTGCTGGATACCGGGGCCTCGGTAAGCGTGCTAGGCAAGGGCAGTCTGGAACTGCTGAAAGAGATTGGCATGGTGCCCAGAAATTACATTTCGATAATTAAAACAGCAGGCGGTGAAGACAGAGCCGTAATTGGACGAGTGCGTTTACCAGTGGTGTATCGAGAAGAGGCCAAAGAAGTGGAATTTTACGTATGCCCATCACTCGAACAGAACGCGTATTTCGGTATCGACTTTTGGCGGCTGTTTAACTTGGCACCACTATTAATTCCTCCAGAAAAGCCAGCCGTTAAAAGACTTGTCCTCGATGAATTGCTAGCTGATAGAGTGGCGCATTATGCGGACCAGGATGAAGTAAGGCCTGAACCAGATATGTGGAAATTGAATGAACAACAAAAGCTGCAATTGGAACAAGTAAAAAAAGAATTTTTAACCTTCGAAGAAGCGGGATTAGGCAAGACTACTTTGGAGACTCACCGAATTGAATTGGTCAGCGGAGCAGAGCCAGTGAAAGACAGGCACTACCCTCTATCACCCGCTATGCAGAAGATTGTGTGGGATGAGGTGGACAGCATGCTGGCGCTTGGCGTCATCGAGGTAAGCGATAGTCCGTGGAGTAACCGCACCACCATAGTGCGACGGCCGGGCAAGAACCGCTTTTGCCTCGATGCCCGCAAGTTGAACAAACTGACAGTCAAAGATGCCTATCCGCTACCATGCGTGGAGGGAATCCTATCTGGAATCGATCAGACATATTATATTTCCAGTGTGGACCTGAAATTTGCGTTTTGGCAGGTGGAGTTGGAGGAGTCCAGTAGAAGGTGCACTGCGTTTACGGTACCAGGGCGACCGTTGTACCAATTCCGCATGATGCCTTTCGGGTTGTGTAACGCCGCTCAAAGGTTGTGCCGGCTGATGGACAAGGTCATACCGAATGAACTGAGGTCCAACGTTAAAGTATATCTGGACGATTTGGTAGTCTTCGCGGCTGATTTTGATACGCACTTGGAGTACCTGAAGAGAGTAGCTGAATGCCTCAAGAAGGCAAACCTGACGATAGGGTTACAAAAGTCGAAGTTTTGCTTTAAAACGTTGAAATACCTGGGATTTATCGTGGGCGGCGGCGTGCTTCGGACAGATCCAGAACGGGTGCAGGCGATACAGCGCATACAGGTGCCAAGGTCCGTAAAGGAGGTTCGAGCTTTCTTAGGAACCGCCGGGTGGTACAGGCGATTTATTAAAGATTTTGCCACCTTAGCGGCTCCGCTCACTGAGGCTTTGAAAAAGCGATCGGGAGGTAGGTTCTCACTCGGTGGCGAAGCGATTGCAGCATTTGAGGCGTTGAAGAAGGCGCTCACATCTGCGCCAGTGCTGGTACACGCGGATTTTTCACGCCCATTTTTTGTACAATGTGACGCATCCCATATGGGCGTCGGAGCCGTATTGTTCCAGGTGGATTTGCAGGGAAACGAGAGGCCCATTGCGTTCTTTTCTGCCAAGATGAACAAGCACCAGGTGAACTACTCGGTGACCGAGAAGGAGTGCTTGGCGGCGGTATTGGCGATACAAAAATTCCGGCCATACATCGAAATGATGCCATTCACGGTCATAACCGATCACGCCAGTTTGAAATGGCTGATGTCCATGAAGGATTTGTCCGGACGATTGGCTCGTTGGTCGTTGCTGCTCCAGGGCTTCGACTTTGAAATCACGCACCGGAAGGGCTCCGACAACATCGTGGCGGATATGCTGTCCAGAAGCACCGAAGCCGAAACTTTAGAGGAGTTGGATTTCTTCCCAGGAGACCTGTTGGGTATCGAAACCGCAGAATTCGAATCAGAGGAGTATCGGGAGCTGATTAGCGAAATTCAAAGTCAAAAAGATAAATTACCTGATTTAAAATTTGAAAACGGGGTGATCTACAAAAAGACATCCTTCAATCGGCTAGAAGATCAGCTCGAAGGCAGTGTGTGGAAACTGTGGGTTCCGCGTTCGCTAACCGGCATGCTTATATCGAAGGCCCATACCGAAGCGTCAACGCATGGAGGAGTGTTGAAGACGTTGTCCTGGTTGCGGCGGCAGTTTTATTGGCCGGGAATGGCCAAAGACGTTGCTGAAGTGGTCCGAAAGTGCGTGGTCTGCAAAGAGACGAAAGCCACCAATTACGGGATGCAGGTGGGAATTGGTGCAGAAGTCGTCACGGAGAGGCCGTTCCAGAAGTTATACATAGACTTCTTGGGCAAGTATCCGCGATCAAGGAAGGGGCACGCCTTCATATTCATAGTGGTAGATCACTTCACCAAATTCACGTTCCTGAAGGCGATGCGAGAGGCCACCACTCGGAGCGTCGTCGACTTCTTGGTGAACGAAGTGTTCCATACGTTCGGCGTTCCAGAAGTCATACACTCCGATAATGGTAAGCAATTCACGTCCAAGCAGTTTACAGACATGATGGAGGGCTACGGTGTTAAGCATCTGCGGACACCGGTGTATTCGCCGCAAAGCAACGCGTCCGAAAGGGTGAACCGGACTATACTGTCCGCGATACGGGCGTATCTGGGGCAGGATCACCGCGAGTGGGATCTACACCTTCCGGAAATTGAAGTGGCCATCAGAAACAGCGTGCATTCTGCGACTGGAGTAACGCCTTTTTTCGCACTATTCGGCCGACATATGATGTTGCACGGTTCGCAGTACCGATTGGCGAGGAAATTAAGGTCCTTAGACGAGCACGAATTCGCAGCGTTGTGTACAGCAGACAGGCAATCCCTGTTGCAACAGAAAATCCAGGCACAATTGCATGCGGCGTATGAGCGCAGTAGCGTTCGCTATAACCGGCGTGCGCGGCGGCTAAGACTAGCGCCCGGTCAGGAGGTATACCGGCGAAACTTTGCATTGAGTGATTTCAGCCGCGCGTTCAATGCGAAATTCGCGCGGAAATTTCTAAAAGCTCGCGTAAGGAAATCCATCGGCACCAACGCATACGAGCTGGAAGATTTGCAAGGGAACTTGCTGGGGGTATTCCACGCAAAGGATATCCGAGTGTGACGCCTGTCCTAAGGCAGAATGGATGAATATAGGGAGGAGGATGCAGCCAGAGCTACTCACCTGAAGATCAAGAGTGGGTGTGGCCTACGTTGGGCGCCGCGGTAGTAGTCATCCGAGGCAACGCCGGACTCGAAGCAGAGGACTCCAACAACACCAGCCGTTTGATGCGCGCAAACATCACTTCGGGGCACGAGCGTCCGCCCACTTGGATATTTGCGGTGGTGTTGCATCGGGCTGGTCACGAAGAATAAAAGGTGGCAGCGCTACGGAAGGCGCCAAGAATTTATAAAGGTACTGCAGCGCCATCTAGCGGTACCGAGCGAGGCACCATGGTGGCAACTGCAGCCACGCAGGCGCAGGGTTGTGTCCCGATGGCACCTCAAAGTGGGGAAACGTCAAGGCCGTGATGAACGGATGCGCAAGGACGTAAAAATCCGCAGGCATACGACATCCGGCCTATAAAAGGCAAGCCGCAACACGCCATTCCTGTTTTTTGGGGCGACGGTGCAGACCCACGAGGCAGTGTTTTCTTTTGATGAACTGGAGGCCGTGCTGAAACCTGCAAAAGGAAAGGAAGAACCAGAAGCCGTTCGAAGGTGAGCATAAGGATATAGATGCAAGGCAGAACTAATGCCGATGTATACATACCTGTATATCCACTTAAATGTGCCGACCAGTGCTTAAATGCCTTTTGTTCCTTGGCATATAGATTTTCCGGCATATCGCCAAGTTTTCGGACAGCGGTGGAACCATACACAGCAGCTGCAGCGGCCGTCATAAGTAGCAGCACGAGCCGCATCGTAGCAGGAGCAACAACGACAGCAGCAGATCCAGCACCAGCGTTTTCAACGGCAGCAGCAGCAACGACAGTGGCAGCCGGAGCAAAGGCGCCCACCCAAGAAGTGGCAGCAGCAATAGCGGCGCCACCACAACGCAACAGCAGACACGTCCGTCTGCGCCATCAGCAGCGGAGGATAGACAAGCCGGTGAGTCCGTTCCTTGGCCACGCGCCGTGCCTATTGTTCGCGGTTGAGCAGCGACATCAGGCAGAGATCCCGCGCGCCTTACGTCGTGTCGTTTGTATGGGCTGCGCCTGCAGGGTCCCACACGCCGCCCCATTGAAGTTTCTGCAAAAGAAAAAAAAGGAAGATAATACAAAAGAAAGAATATATACAGATATAATAAAAACCAAAACAAGGCAGAAAGTGGCACCTAAACAGAGCTTGGCGCTCTATTTAATTCAAAAAAAAAAAAGTTCACACTCTTATACACACTTATATTGTATGAAGATTGCCAATTGCAGTAGCGCGCAGTGTTTTATATGTATTCTTATATTTCTATTGCGCCCATGACCGTCGAGAGCTCTCGTTAGGATTTGGTTAGACATTTTTCTATAAATTTTTGTACCGCGCATATTTTTCTCATACACATACACATATATCTATATACATATTTATTTGCCATAAGCATACTTGCATGTTGGCGCACATAAAGAACCGCATTGGCCGTTGGCAAGCCTTCTTTATTTTGTTTTTATATAAATTATTATTGTTCCATATTTACATTGTTTTCACTCACACTCAATCACACTGAAATATATGTATGTTTGTAGCCACATAAACTGAAAATTAATTGTTAATTTTAATGGTCGCACCGTTGGTGATGATGCATTAAAGCAGCATCAGTAGGGGCGGGAGACTCACCTGTGCCATGGAATAGCCCAAGCACGGTCCAAAAATAGGGTATCCAAGAAACATTTTGGCTTTGGATACAGGCAGGGAGGGTACGCCTGGGATAACAACAGCTAAATCCCATACAGTTGTCCGATGCCTCCAATCCCTGTCCGTCCGCACGTATATTATCTCCTTTTACAGTCACCCGTATTCGTACGGATGGCTTGAGGGAGTTATCCGTTTATTTGTTTTCTTGTCGCAGTACGTTTCTTTTAGTTTATGTTAGTTTTTTTGGTTTGTTTACGTTTTGAATTCGGTTTTGTATATTGCGCGTCGAATTTATTGTAGTGATGGCATTTTGTTTATCGATGGAGGAACCGTGTTATCGGTTATTGTACGACTCACGCGGGCATAGGGTTGGAACCACACACCCAAGGAGAATTCCGATGAGCCAGCCGGCGTTGCCCAAGAGGAAAAGCGTAGTCGTAACAAACTTACAGCATTTTTAAACTTGGATACCATGCTGGCCCTAATACGGGAATTTTGTATATCAGCGAGTTGGCAGCGCCAAATGTTTCTCGACATTTCGATAGGCAAATATTTCACATCCCTAATGTCTGGCTAAATTCGCGAGCAAAAAATCATAATATTTTCCGGCTGTATTAAAAAAATTAAGTGTGAAATCGCACATTAAATGCAAAAATAAACAGTAAAGGTACGCAACCAAACAATTTAGTGGTAACGGAACGCAAAGGCAGGAGAAGATTTCTTAGGTGAAAAAACAGGCGGCGGCGGCAACGCAACACGAGACTCGGCAACCAAAACGAGGTGGCAGGCAGCCGGGCGTGTGTATGTATGTGTGTGTGCATCCCAATAGGATAAAGCTCGAGTGCAACAGCGGCAGCAGCAGCAACAACAATAATTGAAGACCATGGACGTGTACGATGTAAGCGACGATCTGGTGAAAAAGCTAAACGACTGGAAACTAATTGGCATAATATCTGGGAAATTTAACGAGCTTAAAGACAATTATTCGAAAGTGAATTTTGTGGAACATGCGCTTATTGATTTTAAGTACATGGAGAAAATATTTCTCAACGTGACGTTGCGCGAGGACAAATGCAACAAACGCAGCAAGGAGTTTCGCATGCTAGGAAACGAACAATTCTCTCTGAAAAACAGAAAATACTTCCAGGTAAAAGGTAGTCATAGTTAAAGCGTATATTACTACAATATGTATTTACTTATAGGCACTCGAATTGTACAACAAAAGCATTTGCTTTGCCGAGCTTAACTCGGAGCATTTGTCTATTGGTTATGCTAACCGCTCGGCCGTGCTCTTCGCATGGAAGCGCTACCGGGAGTGTTTGGCGAACATTGAGCTAGCACGTAAGGCCAACTACCCGGAACGTTTGCGACACAAACTGGACAAACGAGAGCGGGACTGCCAAGAGCTGCTCGATCAGCAGGCTCCCGACGTCGTGCCCTACGAATTCAAGCTGAGTTTTGATGCCCATCCTCAGGTGCCGTACATAGCAGACTGCCTAGAGCTTCGCGAGACTTCGGATGAGGGCCGCTTCATAGTCACGACACGAGATCTGGTCGTTGGCGATTTAGTTGCAGCCGAGCAGCCTTTCTGCTCCACCTTATTGCCGCCCATGCGCTACATACGCTGCGCTAATTGCAAGAATGAGAACTATCTGACGCTTATACCCTGCGATAACTGTTGTTCGGCCATGTTCTGTTCAGAGCAATGCAAGCAGCAGGCGATGAGCACGTTCCATAAGTACGAGTGCCCCATCATTGACTTTTTACATCGTATGTTCAACAAAATACATGGAATAGCGTTGCGCACTACACTATCCGCTCTCGATCTGCACGACAGTATTGAGGATTTAATGGCGTATTGTGAGCTGCCGCACAATCAGAATAAATGTGCTTTCGATCTGGACTATTCGAACCTAACACCACAGGAACATTATCGTGCCATACACGGTCTGGTGACGAATCGACAACTACGTACGGTTTCGGATTTGTTTCAGCGTTCAGTTGTTTGCGCTATACTCAAGCACTTTATCATCGAGTATACGCCACTGAAGGAATTGCTGGGCGGAGAAGAGGGTCGAAACTTTTTTACGGAACTGCTGTTTCGACATCTGCAAACATCACCCTCGAATATGCATGGCATCGATCTTGTTGAACAAGTCAACGAGACCAAGGACGATCAAACGCATTCGTCCGGCGCCTATGCCTTCCTGTCGTTGCTCAACCATTCGTGTGCACCCAATACACTGCGCATATATGAGGGCACCAAGGCTTATTTGTTTGTCCTGCGACCCATCAAGGCTGGTGGCGTGCTTTACGATAACTATGGGTGAGTCCGGATACCTACAATAAAATATTAATTTGGAAACATAGACATAAATGGTTCGATCTCTTTCAGAGCACATTTTGCCATTTTCAGCAAGAAGCAACGGCAAGAAACGCTATCCATGCAATATCGCTTTAACTGCAAGTGCGAGGCCTGCGAGTTGGAGTACCCGACCTTTGGGCGCATGCCTCACAAAGACACGGTACCGTCGGTCAACGATGACACGGACATGAAGTCATTGGGTGCCTACAACTATGATTTTGCGGCGCGCAACTATCGTAAGTACTGTGATTTCCTTACGCAATACGCCGCTGCCTATCCCTGCGAGCAAATCAGTTCGGCTGAGGAGTGCCTCAAGATGGCACTGCACATATTGGTCGATGCGGTGCCACTCAAGGCGAAAATGTAAGCTGCTCCACATACATATGGCACTGCCCAACGCCGCCTCACTATCGATATACACCCACCAAGTTACACGGTACTGCACACTGAAAAGTGGCGATTGATGTTTGGACGTAGAGGACAGAGAGAAAGTATGACTACGTAACTATTTATAATGAATGATTTGTTGCCATAAGTTTACATTGTAGCCGGCAAGTGACAACTGTTGAATTGAATTCTTCGCGCTATCAAATTTGCAATACTGTTGCGTACACATACTTACACATTTATTCACCTGCATAGACACACATTTTAATAATTGTACAATTTTTTGAACATTTAATTCTCATTTATTTCGGTCCAACACTTACACACATATGCCTAAGACAAAAAGATTTAAATTAAAGTTAAAAACCAAAATTACAATTGCATGTCGGTCAAGCAAGCTCAAAATTTTTATTGTTGATGAATCACCAATGTCTTCGAAATTGTAAAAAGAAAAAGATTTTGTAATTATTTTACAAAGAGGAAAAACCAAAACCTTAAAAAGAATACAAACATGATTTTTAGCAAAGCTCTGTGTTTTGAATAAACGAAAACTTGATTTGTGTTGAATTACATTTTCGAAATATCTCTTTTTTTTACTACTGCACTACTAAACCATTAAAGTTGTTATGGCAAACTTGTTGCTGACCAATATCTTTGAAGGCTTCAATCACGAATCCCAAACGGAAAATGACAAGGTTTGAATATTTGGGAGTGGGGCTGTAACAATCTGTGCTAACTCTAAAAATAAACCATAATAAAGCACCTAACATTATTGAAGGCATCGATATAAAATATAACGATCTACGTAGGTTGAAATGTGGAATTTCTTCTGGCGTGCAAACATTTTGGAACCTTTTTATCTAAAGATCGGATTCACATTTTCGATTTCAATTTGTTCATCTTTTGTCAAGCTTTTTTTGCTCTGTAGAAGAAAATACATATAATACAGCGCATTTTTCCCTTTATCTGAATAACTATCTCCTCGTGGGGAAAAATAACCTAACTCTAACCCTAGCAAAATACCCATTATTTTAATGCATTTTACTGTATAAATCAAGCAGTTTGTGATTCAAAACGCGCCCTCCAATTCCTCCAGTGTCAGTCGGAGTCGCTGTTTGAAGCTGCACGAACTCGCATCCTGCGGCATTGGTTTGTCTGCTTGCCCCATTGTTACTGCTGTCCAGGTCCTCGAGCAATATGTTGCATTGCTGCAAGCTCTTTTCGTATTGTTGCTGGAACTGCCGCGCATCAATGGGCTGCAAATCCTCGCCCGAGACGGGCGCCTGTCGAATATTAAGTTGGGCGGCTAGCTGATCCATGCCACTCTTGCTGTTAGTTGCTCGTGATAGGTGTTCCTGCTGCTGGACCAACTCGTTGCTCTTGATATAGATATTCTCACCGATGCCTTGAACAAAGTTCTGGAAATAGCTCTGATCTACTTCACGCAGAAAGCTGCCGTCCAGCGTTTGAAAACCAAGTCGCATTAGCAAAGAGATTTTGGTATTGAAGCACTGCAGCCAGGCCTTGTTGGTGCGATAGATGGAGAGCTGTTGCTCTTCCCCGCAGGCATTCCAGAAATCGAGAAGTGTATTTTTCGTGAAATCAATCAACATGTGCCGCTTGGCATCCGGATAAAGTTTGTTTATCGAATCCAGATGGCGAAAGGTAATGTCTAGTAAATGATGCTGATGCCCTGACATAAACAACTGCCACTTGTACATCATAGTCATCAGATTCCACAATTTGGCCTGCGATTGCTCGTCCAGGCGCATCAGCGAACAAGTCGCAATATCATTTAACATGAATTTGCAATGATCGGCAGTTATTAGTTGAGCATTTCCGTGTGTAGAACCGTTAAGTAGAGAGTCTATGAACTTCGGCTCCAATAACACTGTCGTCACATCGTGTATAACTACGAGATGTGGGGAAAAATGTCGTCATTTAATACAATGATGCATATTTTAATATAAATTATTACATCATTATACCCTGTACTCAAAGGGTAAATGGGACAAAAAAAGGCTGTCAAAATTTTACTATATTTCGACAAACAATGCTGTCGAGTAAACATTAAAGAAAAACATTTCAGCAAGAATTTGAATACCGGGGGGTATTTTACGAGTATCTGTTTTTTGGGGTCAGCTATGCTCCTTATCTCACAATATAGTCAGAGGCATTATTGAAATTAAGAACATGAAATAAAAAA
This sequence comes from Scaptodrosophila lebanonensis, assembly GCF_003285725.1. Taxonomy (NCBI): domain Eukaryota; kingdom Metazoa; phylum Arthropoda; class Insecta; order Diptera; family Drosophilidae; genus Scaptodrosophila; species Scaptodrosophila lebanonensis. The sequence continues at coordinate 2,638,828 of NW_022060529.1, forward strand.
CATCAAAAACGAAATTGAATGAATTAAGCATAAAGTAAATTTCAACACAAAAAGAATTTAAAAAAAAATGAATAAATAAATGAAAGCAACATAAAATAAAAGAAATTTTATTACAATGTTAATGCTTGATTAAGAAATTAAATTGATTAGAGATTAACACAAATTCTCTGAAAGATCTCCTAAATGGCGGCTAAGTATACAATTCCAATTAGACATTGAATTCGAACACATTGCCACTATGCTACCAGTTCTAGACTTATCTTAAGACAAATTTTAGGATTTTTTTTTTGGGATTGATAGATTTTTTGAGTTATATTGTTTTTGAATTTGCATATCTTAATTAAACCAAGTCCGTTTTCGGGGCTCTGCCCAAAACAAAAAAATTCTGCTAACAATTGGAGTTGTGCCAGTTACCTTGAACCGATTTGTCGGCTGCAATTTGTTGCGCTTTCAGCCGCTGGTCAATTACGTACAGCATTTCGCAGCCCAAATTGACCAAAATAAAGATATTGGCGCGTGGATTGAACTGTTGGCTGAACGCGGACATTTCTCCAAAATAGACGTGCGAGGCGTTGCAAAGGCAAATGTGAACTAAAATTCCTGTCTAGCCTGTTAGCGGCAGCACGCGACTAGAAAATATATTCACACATACATTTATTTTATTGGATTTTTTCCTTCTGTTTTCGTGCGGCAGTGGCAAATGTTTGAGTGCTTGACGAGAACCCACGGCAACGTCTTTTGGTGGCACAAAAGTGCAAACAAAAACAACGGCAGCGACAGGCGCTGTGTGTGTAATTATTATGGCCTGTCGGACATCTGGGGGAAGGGGCCAAAGGAATTATATTTACCCTCACATTTCCCGCATTGACTGTCGGAAAGTTATTGATTTGTGTTTATTTTGCAAAAATGTTTAGTGTTTGTTGTTGGTTCTGTTTTTAATGACATCTATCGTGGAAATTATGGCAGCAGGTTAAAAGCCTCGCGTGTGGCCATTAAGTTCGGGGAAAACAATCTTTAAGGGGCACAAGCAGTTCAAGTGGCTATTGGTTTCGTTTGCAATAAAATTAATATTAAATGTCAAGCTAATATTGACGTGCCAACATTTTGAATGTCCATTGTGTGCCAAAGTCAAAGCGCGCGCTCTTCTAATAGCATTTATGTGCATACATACAACATACATACTATATGTATGTATATTCAAATTCGATGGGTTGTCGAGGTAGTAGGACCCTAACTACCATGTACACACACACAGAATTCGAGGGAGGGTAAATCGGAAAAGGCGGCCGGATATTGCGTGATTGGCGTCCATGCGCCTGTATTGCACTTCAGTGCACATATATGTATGTACATTTCTATGCTATTTTAAAGCAATTGAGCTTAACGATTAATGGCGCGTCGATATACTTGTAATCGATAATTGTGATTGGACGCCCTGGCGCCCACACAGGTGTAAAGCGGCAAGTGTTGTTATCCAGCTGTGTATTTTGTAATCAGTCCGAAACAGCTGGGGCGCATGTATGATTTAATAATCGCCGAAAATAAGTTTTTTGTTTCAATTTCAATTTATTGGAAATTACATGAAAACTAAATGATGTTGCGCCAAACGCTGCCGCGGAACACCCGCTCACAAGGGCTGGTTAGACAAATGGCCGTTATGGCCAAATCGCTAAAGTATACACAATATGGTGAGCCGCAGGATGTGTTGCATCTGGTAGAAACACAACTGGCGGATCCAAAGGACAAGCAGGTGCTGGTGAAAATATTGGCTGCTCCAATAAATCCCGCCGACATCAATACCATACAGGGTAATATTTTGAATTACAGCGAACTTTGCATTATAAGAGACGCAATAATCCGTTATCTCTTTGCATCATCACGTCATTATTAGGTAAGTACCCGGTGAAGCCGAAATTTCCGGCGGTTGCTGGCAACGAGTGCGTCGCCGAGGTGATTTGTGTGGGCGACAAGGTCAAAGGACTGCAGCCAGGCGAACATGTTGTGCCTCTGACAACTGGACTGGGCACCTGGACCACCCATGCTGTCTACAATGAGGATCAGCTTTTGGCTGTTTCCAAAAACGTGGGACTGGCTGAGGCAGCCACTATAACCGTTAATCCATGTACAGCCTATCGGATGCTCAGGGATTTTGTGAAGTTGTCACCGGGGGACACGGTCATACAGAATGGCGCCAACAGCGCCGTAGGCCAGGCGGTGCATCAACTGTGCAGGGCTTGGAACTTGAGGAGTGTGGGAATAGTGCGCGATCGACCAGAAATTGGGGAGCTCAAGCAACAACTAGAGTGTTTGGGCGCCACAGTCGTGCTAACGGAAGCAGAGGTACGCACCACGGACCTATTCAAATCGGGTACCTTGAAAAAACCAAAGCTTGCTTTTAATTGTGTCGGGGGAAAGAGCGCTACAGAAGTAACGCGCCATCTGGACAATGGCGGCATTATGGTTACCTACGGAGGAATGTCACGCGAACCGGTTACGGTAGCCACTGGCCCACTCATCTTTAAGGATATTGCATTTCGTGGATTCTGGATGACGCGCTGGTCCAAGGAAAATTATGACGCACCTGAGCGTCTTCAAATGTTTAAGGAGCTCTGCGAACTCGTAGAGCAAAGGAAGTTTGTGGCACCACCACATGAAATGGTGCCGTTGGACAAGTTTAAGGAGGCAGCGTCAGCAGCTCTCACCTTTAAGGGATTTACCGGCAAGAAGTACATACTGAACATGAGTTAATGAGTATACAGTCAAAGCGTAGCCTTTTTTGTTTATTTTTAAATGTGTGTAGATACTGGTTGAACCTAAAAATTGTCTATAATTAAATATCGCTAATTCATCTCGATCTCATTGGTTTGATATTTAAGCTGCAGAGTCATGGCCGTTGGTGATGTCGCATCCGTCACGGTCAACTGCTGTCCGTCCTGCAAGCCAAGCTCCCCTAACGACTGCGTCAGATTCTTACGAGTCGCTTCCTCGATGCTTTTCACATTGGCCATATAAAGGGTCTTCTTTTTGCCATCTTGAAAAACTGTTGTCAGCCCCGGACTTTTGAGCTGAAAACGTGCCGATTCACACAGCAATTTTATTACATCTTCCAGAGTTGTGGTGTTTGGATCTTCAATGGGTAGCACCTGTGGAGCATTGCTGCAAGCCAAACAGGTATCAGATTTCTCCGCCTCATAGGTGTACGTGTATATGCCATCCAGATCATTGAAGTTAAGATAGTTGGCCATGCTGTCGTAGCAGCTGGTGGCTATTTTGAACACTTCGGTGGCACAGGCAGCCGCAATAACCGCATTGGTACTGGCCACCGCCGGAATAATGTGCTTGATAACACCCTGAACCAGACGATATGTGATACCCGTGATATTAAACTGATTGGCACGTTCTAACGCACGCTCATAAACCCAGGCCAGGTGCTGCGGATCATCGCCATCGAGGGGCACATTAAAGGGATTCTCCTTATCCCATTGTATGATTTTTACGTACTCAATGCAATGCTCCGGTAGGCGAGGAGTATTTGCTATTGTACAAAGCGGATAATTTACTTGTGGTGGAAATAAGTCGAGGGTGCATTCGATGCAAGCTGTAAATCCAGGCAATATGACACGGGCATTGCCCTTGAAGCCCTCGGTGCCGCCATCAATCATGGGTATAATCGATGACACATCAATGGTGTTGTCCGAATCGTACCGCAGCATGGACAGCAACATTCCATTGATCCAGCGACGTGCTACAATCGAGTCCAAGCCACAGACAATAATGTGGAACTGCTGGTAGAATGTATCATCAAAGTCCTGAATTTTCGCAAAGTGTGGCGTCACGCGGCACGTAGGCAGGCGATTTTGTATAAATCGTGCCGCGCACTCTGCCTTGGAGGCACCAATATCCGATCGACGGAAGAGGAACTGTCGATTGAGATTCGACAGTTCTATTGTGTCCATGTCGATGACATGCAGATCGCCAAAGCCCATGAGAGCCAGATCCTTCAACAGCTCACAGCCAAGACCACCGGCACCAATGACAAGAACTTTGCATTTCGTTTGCAAAAATTCTAAGTTGTCTGGAGATGGCGAAAAATCGTCTTTACAAAAGGGACCTTCACGCTCCAGTATGTTACGCAAGCCGTTCCAGCGCTTGCTTTGAAGTCCCAATGAGGGATTCGGTGACGTAGCTGACATGACTTGTACTCTTTTTGTTTCAAACAAAATATGCGCAAATTTATTATTCAATGCCGCTAATTGGCTGCAATTCCGACTTAACAAGGTGGCAGCGCTGCGAGCTGCCGGTTAACAGTGTGACCAAAAATTAATGATACTGCTTGCCAGTATGAGTTAGTGGTACGAATATTGTATATCTTTTTGAAATGAGATTAGAGACCGGGCACCGTGTTTTATGTCAAACACTGAGTCATTTTTTAATATTTCCATTGGTACATTTAATATTTTCTAGTTACTATTTAGCTATTATACATAAGACGCAATGTATACTATTTTGCTCTACTTTAATCAATTCGACTTTTTATAATTGAAGCGTTAGAGCTTAAACATTTTAAATGCACAAAATATATTTCAGAAATACAAGTTTCTCTCCAATTGACTTGCAAAATACCAGCAAGATTTAAATACCACCTATTCTTTAGCTCGATCTGGCAGCCCTGATTCACAATATCATCTTTACCTCACCACCAAATTGAAAACAACGGCGCTTGGCTGTCAAATCGAAAATTTCATTGCGCGTCCTTTGCAGCGTGCTTTTGTGCTGCAATATCCTATTGCATAAAACACCAGTGAAAAGTACTTAAATCAGTGAGAAACAAAATATAAACAGCACAAACTCACATTCGATTGTAGTGCTTATAAGGGAATAGGAGACAGAAAACGAAAATGACGCTGTCCGCTTTGGCGTCGTTTGACGATCTGCGACGCTGCATGCAAGTATTGAACGATGGCATCGCTGAAGAAGGTAAGTGGTTATTATTACAACGCGGGAATTTCAACTTGAAGTGCTTCTTGCGTCCTACACAGAGTTTTTGCGGTTCCTGCGAATGGTAGAGCAGTACCATGAAAAGAGCATGGGCTATGCCGCGGAGACGGCTCGCATTCAACAGGAGTTGGACAAGTCGCTAGTGAAAATGGGCGATCTAGAAGGCAAGCTGTTTCATGCACGCCGTATCATTGAAATGGAGAGCAAAATGCGACGCCAGGCAGAACACGAACGTGATGCCATGGAAAACAAAATTATTGCAGTCGCCGATTTGTTGCGCCATGAACGCAATCTGAACAACGACACGCGCGATAAACTAGCCTTTTTGCAGACGATGCAGTCACGCAAGCGGAAATCTTTAAACACGCTGCGCGAAGAACGTTCCTCGCACTGTGACATAAATTCCACAGGCTCTCTGCTGTCGGATTTGTCCATTACACAATCCGAAGATGATTTCCTCGAGGCGCGTCGCTCCCGTTCGTGGCGCGAACACCGTCCGTCGCTGCCTAAGAATCCAGTACCATGTGTGGGAAGCAAGCGCTCGCGTTTGAGCGGAGGACTGAACAGCAGCGTCATTGGAACACCAACGACGACCACGACACAAGCGCGTCGGTCTGGGCAGGGAGTTGGCGTTGATCACCACACGCTAAACGTGGCGCAGGGCGCGGAGCGTTTCTGTGCCACCACCAAAGTGACTATACCACAGGATGGACAGGGTGTCATACGTGCAGAGTCCACAATTGAATCGCTGCCAATGGTGACAAAAAAAGCAAATGTCGTGAGCGATGGATTGGCCTCCACGCCAAGGCGATCGGCTTTGAAAGAGGCCGCGGCACCCCCATTGACGCCTATCAATGCTATGGCTCCGCATCTCGCTGCAGTTGAAGCCGGCTCGCCAGCCCAACGTCGTCCACTGATGCGCAAACACACCTTCAACCAGAAGACTTTCTTGCGTGGAGACAATTGCGTGCAATGCCAAAAGCGGTAAGATATAACTCTTAACACTGTAGATTAATTAGAAATGGCTTAGTAACCAATAGAGCATACTATTCATATAATGGTGCATATATCAGCAGTTTCTTAAAAAGCACTGGATGGTCTCTATATTCTTACTATTGCTCAATCAATTGTTCTCTTATATACCACAATTTATGCAGTTTATGAAGAATGTACTTAAGCTCTATTTTTCATTACAGCATACGATTTGGTGCCGTTGCCTTGCGCTGCCGCGATTGTCCCGTGCGTTGTCATATCGACTGCCGTCCACTGTTAACCGTCAGCTGCGTGCCACAGTCTGGCACCCCAACAGCTAAGACCATGCTGGGTTACATCAGCGATTTTGCTCCATCTATTTCGCCCATGATACCTGCACTTGTGGTGCACTGTGTCAATGAGATTGAGGCACGAGGCCTTACCGAAGTTGGTCTCTATCGCATGTCTTCATCAGAGCGTGAATACAAGGCCCTGAAGGAGCAATTTTTACGTGGCAGAGCGACTCCACATTTGGGAAATACGGATATTCATGTGCTCTGCTGTTGTGTCAAGGACTTTTTAAGGTCGTTGCGTGAACCGCTTATACCAACTTCACTATGGAAGGATTTCGCCAATGCCGTTCAAAATCCCGACGCCAAGCAAAGCGAACAATCGCTATATAAATTGGTGGAGCTACTCCCGCAACCTAATCGCGATACCTTGGCCTTTCTCGTTTTACACTTTCAGCGCATTGCTGAGTGTCCAGTTGTGCTTATGCCTATTGATAATATAGCGCTAATCTTTGGACCCACAATTGTTGGTTACTCGTCACTGGAACCGGATCAGCATAGCATCTTTACGGAGGTATTCACCCAACAGCAAGTGGTGAAATCCTTGCTTAGTTTACCCACCTCCTATTGGCAGCAGTTTATAGCATTGGAACCTTCACCATTAATAGGCGAAATTCATGGCAGTTCTGTGAAACGTGTACCCAGCAGCAACAAGGATTTGTTCTCCTTGTATGGTGAGCGAGTGTAACTTTTACGTTTTATGCTGATTGCGCTAACATTCAATTTTTATTTATAGCGACACCGCTGAAGAGTACCATAAAGAAACGCAAATTCTATGCGACGCCGCCGCCATCCGCTCAAAAAAAATGAGACACACTTTGGGACAGTATTATAGAAGACGTTACTTAAATTTACTACAAGTATTTACCCTTTTTTGTTGCACCCACTGAGAAGGAATGATAACCTTCCATTGCAATTCAAGTTTTCACAACAATTTCTATTTTTCTATAAAAAAGTTAAGCGTTGCGGTTACAATTGTGTTGTATGGAAATCACCCACATTATTAAAACTATTTCCGCAGGCATACTTATATACATATGTTCGGTTATAAATTTATATATACACCACCGCTTATATATGCATATATACATTATAATTAAATCTGAAATGCACAATCTAATCGTTTTTAATAGAACTTTATTTTACCCACCTGCCAATTACAAACTGAAAAGAGGATTAGGGAAATTTATTGATACCTATTGATATTGTACCAGGTTTTCGTTAACGTTCTATTCAAAGACTTCGTAACATACCACTACTTGCTTTTGTAATACAAAAACCCGATCAGAAAATCTTAAAGTTGAAAGAGCAATGTGTCTGTACTTCGTGTGTCATATTCATATAATATAGTATACGAAACTGGTTTAGGAGAAAAAAGCTGAAATTTACTGGCGCTACAGCTGATTGTTGAGCATGGAATTACTTCTGTTTAGTATTTCATACGCTTTTCGCGTTCACAGATCAGCCAGTTGTAAGTGAACATGTTTAGGAGACAGTTGAGTGTATTGCTGCTCCATCTAATTCACATCAGCGTGATGGTAGCGGACCAGAACGCCACCGGATGCGGATATCGCTGTGGAAATGGCGAGTGCATCAGATTGGATCAACTGTGCGATGGCAGTGCTCATTGTTCGGATGCATCCGACGAAACGGCTGCCTTGTGCGAGAAAATCTGGTGCCCCGGTTATAGCTTCCGTTGTAACTACGGCGCATGTGTGGCGAGCACGGCAGTGTGCGATGGCCATGTCGACTGTGTGGATGGCTCCGATGAGGAGAGATGGCTGTGCAAAGCACAAATGTTGCAGGGCAACTGTGATAATTGGGAATTGCACTGCCTGGCTGGTAATTGTGTGCCTTTTGCCAAGTTGTGCGATGGGAAATATGATTGTCTGGATGGCGATGATGAAGATGAAGCTTTGTGTGAAGGAGTGGCGTCGACCAGCACAAGCGCATCAACAGTGACTGAACCGGAACCGGTCTCTTCAATTATGCTGGCGATGCGCAAAAGGATATATCCTCTTGATAAGTCGACAGAAAGCAACAATAGCTGTGTGGTGCCTCAGCTGGCGAATATCATTGTGAGTGCCAGCGATGGTACAGTTCTACAGTCTGGTGCAGCAGTTCTGAATAGCACCCTTATCTATTTTGCCTGCCAGACGGAACATCAGCTCAAGGGTCGGCCGAAAAATATTTGTCAGGCGCCCCGTTGGCTTCATGATTTTCCTTACTGTGAATGTGAGTAGATTATCAATATATGGCTGATCGTAATAGTAAGCATTATGTGACTTTCATTGCAGCACCCTCAATGTCCACATTCAGCGCACTCATAGCGTTATTTTCCTTCTTATCAGTAATTCTACTAGCCTGTATCTACCGGCTTCGGATGGCGAATAGCCAACAAGGCGATGATCGAATTCTGCTCGTAGAAGTCAATAAACCTAGTGCGTAGTATTTAAGATACAACCAACTAATATATTATACATATTTGTAGGCAGAAATGTACGGTATGTTTAAAAACTGGTTCAGTGTTCGGCAGCGTCTTGTCATGGGCGGCATTATTCTACATACATATATCGATATTCAGCTATCGATAGGCTGATTGTTAATTGTCAACTTGTTAGTTTATGATGTAATTAATTTATGCATTATTTATTTCTTAAAATATAGAGAAAAATACATTTGTAAGAAAAACTTGTTATTTAAGCAAATATGTTATTGAAATGTTATTGTATGTAAATTACCGATGGCAACATCGTCTTTAACATGCTCACCACTAATGCTAACCGGCTCCAAAGCATTGCGCGATCGTCGCAATTGCCGCTCTCCACATTTCTGCTCCAGCGTCTAGAGTGTAAGTATCAACTGCGGAAGGCAGCTAGAATTATTAGATAACAGAAAATTAATTGGTCCACAATTTCCAGTCAAGTTCAAGTGAATAGAAAAAAAATGGCGAACATTGCTAAACTGATTGCCGGTCGGGCACAAAATGTGCTCCAGATGGCTGCTAGACAGCCCCAACTAGCCACAGCCTCGCGTTTTGCCAGCAGTAAGTACATATAACTAGAATATTAATAGCAATAGCATTTGCCTTGGCCTTACCTTTGCCACACCCCCTCGATGTGTTGCAGGAAAATTGTGGACTTTGGTCAAAAGTTCTGCAGCTGGGTGGGTTTGGGTGTAATTGTAATTAGTGCGTCTGCTTGTAACAGCCGGTAGATGTTGTTTTTCTTTAAGCGACAGTCAAAACATTAATTACGCAATCATTGTGATATAAACTAATTTGTCGTCTCTCTCACTCTGCAGCGGCCAACAACTGGGAATACATTAAGACTGAAGTTGCTGGCGAGAAGAAGAACGTAGCTGTTATCACCTTGAATCGCCCCAAGGCCTTGAATGCTCTTTGCAATGGCCTGATGAAGGAGTTGTCTACAGCGTTGCAGGGATTCGGCAAAGATAGCAGCATCGCTGCCATCGTGCTGACGGGCAGTGAGAAGGCCTTCGCCGCTGGTGCTGACATCAAGGAGATGGCCCCAAACACCTATTCCCAGTGCATTCAGGGTAACTTCCTGAACGACTGGACCGAGGTTGCGCGCACCCAGAAGCCAATCATCGCTGCCGTCAATGGTTATGCTCTCGGTGGTGGCAACGAACTAGCGATGATGTGCGATATCATATATGCTGGCGAGAAGGCAAAGTTCGGCCAGCCTGAAATTGCTTTGGGAACCATTCCCGGTGCCGGAGGCACTCAGCGCTTGGCACGCGCCGTTGGCAAGTCTAATGCCATGGAAATTTGCCTCACTGGGAACATGGTGGGCGCTCAGCAGGCTCAGCAGATGGGCTTGGTCAGCAAGGTGTTCCCTCCAGATCAGTTGTTGGCCGAGGCCATCAAGACAGCCGAGAAAATTGGCACACACTCGAACCTTATTATACAGTTGTGCAAGGAGGCGGTCAACACTGCCTACGAGACGACCCTGCAGGAAGGTTTAAAATTCGAGCGTCGCACTTTCCATGCCACGTTCTCAACGGTGAGTCCGTCCGCTATTGCGTAATACTATAAATACGTCATAAAATCGTATAATCTTATTTAAAACTATGACTTGTGTGTCTTTTGCAGGCCGATCGCAAGGAAGGCATGCAAGCGTTCGTGGAGAAGCGTCCGGCTCAGTTCAAGAACGAGTAAGGAAATATGGGAAATTTCCAAGCCAGCATTGCATTTATAATTCATAGCTCAAAGTCCAATTCCTTATACTACTAACTAATTATACAATTTGTCTGTTATTTGTACGCAAACAAAAAAAGGGAACGATTTCAGAAAAAACAAAACATTTTAATTTCGGCTTAAGCCACAAAAGTTGACTTTTGAATAAATTGTTAATATAAATAGTTAAATATTAAATAATAATTAATAACATAAAACATGTGAAACGAAACGTTCGAATGTGCGACAATGGCCCCGCGACAGACGCCCGCAATATAGCTGTTAACTGATTTGTGCAAAACATTTGCCAGCCAGATTACGAACGTCTGACGAAGTACGTTTAGAAACAGAAGGCATGGCAATGCAAATCCGGCTTCTTGGTGTCGGCGCGATAGTGCACCCGTTTAGTAGGTACCTGCTGATGTGCCAAACTATCTGCAAAACTGTGTGTTTTCAATATGCCACTGCGCTTCCGAGTATCCTCCAAGCCCGCTCTGTAACGACTTCGCACATAATTACCACTGTCCGCTGATCTTTCGCTATCACCATCGCCAAAACTGTTGTGCTCGTCTATACCGCGGGAGCGTGTTCGAGACGCCTGCGAAACTTGGCAATTGACATAAACGGGTTCGGGCGCAGGTAAGGAAGAGCACTTAGTACAGCCTTCTTCAAAGCAGCCGCAGCTGTCCTCGCTCTCAGAGCTAGATGGTTTTTCAGATTTTTGTAAATATAGCGTATTAATCTTATGACTTTCATCTTGATCCAAATATTCGTCGGGGTCCATGCCAGAGGGTCGCACAACAAGCCAATCCTGCCTTCTACGCCTGTCCCGATTTTTACTCTCTTCCACAAAGAACCAATGGTTTTTCTTATCTTTCTTCTTCTTATCAATGGGAAAAATGGTCGATCGACGCACAAACATTCCAGGATCTTTGCTTTTCTTTCTCAAACTCTCATTGCTTCTAATCGCTCGTGAGGTGAACAACCAATCGTTGCCTCTCTTGCTAACTGGCAATAAACCTGCTTGCTTCGCCTTTTTCTTCTCTTCATACCGTTTTTCCCATTCTCGTTGGGCATTTGTTTCGCGTCGCTCTGCATCGAGGCATGGGGTTGACAGTGGCTCGGTCGGTGGTGTTACAAAGCCACTCGAGCTGACGCTGCTCCGTCTCGCGACAAGCCTCCGTCGGGGCTTCGGCGTCGTCAATTTTTCGGTACTGCTGCAATGATGGTGATATTTGGATGGTAGGCGTTCCTTGCTAAGTGTTCTGTAGCGCGATTTTATAAACGGCGCAGATGTGTGGCGCTTTTGCGGGGCTGGTTGAGCTCCTTGGTGAGCTTGACTGCAGTGGGAGTGAAATTTCGATGGAGGACGTTTTTTGAGATACGAGTTAGTTCTATGCTGGGTGGGGGTTGGTCCATAATGTCTTAAAGAACATTTCGTTGAATCGCAATCGCGGTCTGGCGATGTACATTTCATTTTTTTGTTCATTTCTTCAAAGTTACTTGGCTCTATCGGTGCAGACCACATATGTACTTCGCGCTTTTTTTGGACTGGCTTATTTTCCTTTTGGATGACAGTATGTTTTCTTTGGGGCCTATGCTCTTCCCAATCGACCGGAGGTTCCTTACTAGCCCATACCTGATGCCATCGGTCTTCTTCCTTGTAATCTTGATGGGGGGGCTCTTCGACTTTATGGTGTTTTCGGAGAGGCTTTGCTAATTCGTGGACCGGTAGCTGATCCTTCTTATGATCTTCATTTGTACTATGGGTTGCCATGCTAGTCGTTGAGGCCTCGCGTGATAATCTTGGACTTTTTGATTTTTGCTGATTTTTGTTGGTATCGTGGGAGTCACGTTTTGCAGAATTCTCACTATAAATACTTATTTGGGAAACCGTAGAATCACGATTGCCGGTACTCTCGCTATAAGTACTTTTTCTGGTAAATGTAGACTCACGCTTGGCAGCTTTGTCAGCCTTCTTTTTGGCTGCAGGCTCACTATAAACAGTTTTGGCAACCGTAGACTCAGGATTGGCGGTATTCTCGCTATAAGTACGTTTTCTGGTAAATATAGAGTCACGCTTGGCAGCTTTGTCAGCCTTGTCAGCCTTCTTTTTGGCAACCATAGACTCACGTTTGGCTGCAGGCTCACTATAAACAGTTTTGGCAACCGTAGACTCAGGATTGGTAGTATTCTCACTAGGAGCACTCTTTTTGGCAGAATTAGACTCAAGCTCGTCACTATCCTCACTACGAAAAGTTATTTGGGAGACCATGGAATCACGCTTGGAAACAGTCTCACTTTGATTGTCTTTTTTCGAAGCTCTGGACTCACGTCGGCTAAAATTTGTAAATTGGCTCCATCGCTTCTTTTTTTGAGAAGTTTTGGACTCACGTCGAGAAATTTGGTGACTTGAAGTCGCTGACATCTTTGACTCCAAGTGGGTATTTTCTTGTACCGGAGCCGACCACATAAATTTTTTGTTTTTGTCAGCTTTTTCTTCATCATGATCCATTGGAAAAGACCAGTCTGCCTTTCGATCGCTGCCGTCATTCTGCCTTATACTTAAAGACTTAGTCTTGCCAATAATGAGTTGGGAAAAAATATTTGGTGTTTTCAAAATAGTCCCATTACTTCGGCTAGGAATGGGTCCAAACTGGCTTCTACGTTCAACTGGACGCGACCAGTTCTGCCTCTCTTGATTTCCTTCCCCGTTGGGCGCTAATCTCTTACAGCAGGTGTCTTGTTCCGAAATCTCATATCGCTTCTCCGTTGTTTCCGGCTCAGATGTACTTTCCGGTGATGTGAACCTTGCACAAGGCAGAGAATTATCATATTCTTTCTTAGCTGGTGACTCGTCAATGCGCACCGATCGCACACATTTCACAACCTCTTTTTGTTTTACCTCTTTCCCAGTTTTAGCAGGTTTGCGTTTACGTCTCTCCTTGAGACTTTCGTCTCCGGGATTTGACCAGAGGTAGTAGGGTTCGAGCTTAGACTTTTTAGTCTCCGAGTCTTCAGAACTGCTTGAATGCCTTTCAGGTGCACTTTGACGCTGATTTGGATTCGCTGCAAATTGCGGAAGTGGCTTGTTTTCATGATCTTTGTCAGGGGTGCTCCACAAGTAACACATTCTCTGCTGGGGATGATCTAGTTTTTCCTCTATGCTAGTACCGGATTCTTCCGCTTTTTTGCGTCTCCATCTTTCTAGACGAAGCCTTGTCGCCCGGTCAATTCTTTGTCGTTCCTTTTCAGCTTCCCGTTCTTCGTTCCGTGACCAAAGGAAGCAAGAGCGCAACCGCATCTTCTTCCGGTGTAGTGCCTTAGCCCTGTCTTCCGCTCCTCTTTCCTCTAGCATTTGTTTTGTATTGGCCTTGATGTCGGGTTCTACGTCGGACCAGAGGTAACAGTAGGGTCGCCTGTTAAGGCGTTGGTTCATTTTACGCCTGCGGCATGCCAGTTCCGCTAATCGTTCCTTCTCTGCAAGCCTTATGTCATCGTCCACAGTGGACCATAAGTAGCAGTAGGGTTTGGGCTTCTTGCGTTTCTTTACTTTATAGGCATCCTTCGTAACCAAATGGCAGTGAGTTCTATAGTAGTGTTCGATTAAATCTTTTTCGGAACGCTTCACATATGACCGAAACCCGCTGCACTCGCTTGTACTTCTCCCACGCGCCTCAATATCTGTATCGTCTAGAACATCGGGCCGCTCAGAGCCGTGTACAAAGACTTTTCGGTGGCAGCGTAATACATCATAGAAACCATGGGTGGGTTTCTTCGATTTAGCTCTCACAATATGCTCACTCGTCTTAGGTGTAAGTTGCTCATCTGATTTGAGTTCCATCGGTGCTGTACGTACTGGTGTCGACTTACCTTTTCCTTCGTGTCTGCTTCTACTCCTGCTTCTGCGACGCGGGGTACGTGTTTCCTTAAGATAGCTATTATTCTTCAGTACCTGGTAGAACGGTGTGTTTTCATAATATAGATAGCGTGGATCACGCTTTTTCCCAGCCTTTATCTTTGGACATATCCAACGCTCGTGAGGCTGAAGTTGGCTTTTAACGGGCTTTGGCTGGGGGCAGTAATCGGTCTTGTCTTCAGCGGCTGGTATGATTTTAGTTTCTGGTGTTTTGCGTGGCTCAGGAATCTTACGGCTCGGCTCATATATAACATGTAATTTTGGCTTTGCAGCCTTTTCCTCCTCTCTGGGCTCTGGCTCCAGCTCAGAGGGCTGATAAATAACATGCAATTTATTTTTGTTTTCCTCTGCTTTAATTTCAGCATCGAGCAACTTATTATCTTCATAATTCTCTTGAACCCTGTAAATCAAATGCAAGCGATTCTCAGGATCCTCGCCGGCATTTTCATTCGCACGGTATTCGTTTTCTTCGTAGATATAATTCAAGCGCTGTTTCTGTTCGTCTGTTAGATCGCGCTTTGTCTGCATAAGCATACCTTTATCGTATTCGTAGCTTTCGGGTCCGTTATCGACTGAGCGTCTTGGTTCCTTGGGCTTGGGTTCCTCTATTGGTTTTTCTAATGGCACACAACATCCGAACTCATGCAATTTCATATCATTGATTTCTTCAGAGGTATGTCCGACTCGTGGGCATTGTGCATGGCAACATGGAAACTGCAGGGGCGCTGCCGTGTCGATACCCACTCGCATGTGACGAAACTTGAGAGCTCCATCGTACTTGTAGTAAGAGAAGTTAGGCTCTCTCAATAGGTAGCGTCGTGGCAGCGCCCCCACTTGGTGTTCCAATAGAAGTGTTAGAAACTCGGGCGATACGCGCTGATATTTCCATTTCCTTAGATACATGGCATTCCGTAAGGGTGTTTTCAGCTTCAGTCTCTTCACTAGTTTATGGAGCACTTGTTGCAACTCTTTCTCGGGCTCAGATGGCGGTATTATTGGTGGTTGTGGTGGTGGTGGAATGCCAGCGCAGTCCTGCGCCCCCAGACACACCCGAACGCATTTTGGAATTTGGGTTTGGCTCTGTAATTTGGCGGACTTTGTTTGCTTCAACATGTCAAATGTAAGAAAAATTTAGGGATTTTTAAAAAGTTTATTCAGAACAAACTAGAAATTCAAAATGGACGAGCAAGTGGTTGGTTGATGTGCATTAGTCGATCTGTGTATGCATCACAAAAGCCTATCCTGTGAATGGCTGAGCTAAGCATCCATGGCTCGACTAATGCAAATCTAACCAAATCACTAAACACAAGACATGCCACATTCCTTGAAACCACAATCAGAAAACTGCTGATGTTGAACCTGCGCCTCTCGCTTACACATGTTAAGGTAATAGGCGCGAAGCTCGACTTTGCGCAACTTTTCCTTCATTTCTTTAATAAGCGGCGTGTCCTCCTCCTGATGTCGAGAACACATAAAATCACAGAGAGAGCATTTACCGTCTCCGGTAATACTTGTATCTCTGGTGCATCTCTCGTCAATTTGCTCGTGCTTCGTGGGCGTTTCTTTAGTTTTTTTCAACGCAGTTTTTGAGCACGTTTTTATGTCAGGAAGCTTATAACGGCGTACCGGCATCCTCATGGGCTCTAAGAGTGGGTAACAACATTCATTGGGGTTAAAAGCTTCATCCAAGGTTTTCGGCGTCCAAAGTCTTCTTTCCATCGAGGCATACTTGTTGGGGAAACTTGTGCCCGTAGTGGCATATTTTGGTTTTCTTTTGGGTCCTAAGGATGGAGTAGCTGGTTTGATTGGTTGGGATTGTACTTCCACCTCAAAGTCGCGTTTCGCTCGCTTCCGCGGCAATTCTCGTTGGGGTACGATTTTCATGAGTTCTTTTATTTTCGCCTCAACTGAAGCCCGTCTTCGAATGTAGGACTCCATAAACGCTGAATCGGAGTGTTGTTTGGCTCGCAACTCTTCTTCATGGATTTCCTTTGATATTTTTTGGAGTGATATTTGTGATCTCTTTCTTAAAAGGCTTTCTGTATTTGTATATTTTGAGGCCTTGCTCATAGGTGGTTTTTGTATAGCCTGAACTGTTTCAGAACTGACAGTCTTAATAGGTTTTCTGGTGATCTTTACGGGTACTTCATTTGCGGGTACTGCTGGCTTTTCGGCCGCCTCCGCCTTTTGTTCCTCGGAAAGGATTGACAGCTCGAATTCTTCTATGCGCACTTTCGGGTACTCCATCAATTCAGTAGTTTTGAAAATGTTGTCGTCTTCATCGGCCTGCAATTCATCAGCCTTTGCTTTTTTCTTAAAGTATGGTTCGATTTCGCTTGTGGACAAAATATCCGTCACACTTATGACTGTGCCCCTTTTTTTGTCCAGCTCCGATGTTCTGTCCTCTGAAGTTATCGATTTTTTGTCCGCTTTACTCTTGGGCGGGTTGACGTAGTCCATAGAATCAACTGATCTTAAGTAAGCTATAGATCTTTTTGAACCAGACCTGTTCAATATCTTCGTATCCGGCTTAGATTTTACCAAATATGACTTAAAGCGCCTTAGTTTAAATTTAGAACTTCGACGTTCCATTTGAATATTCGCTTCTACTGCCTTCTCGCTTGTTGTCAGCATTCTTGGAGCTTTTAAAAAAGATGTAGTACTTTTTTGGTGGCCCTTCCTTATACTATTGGAGTGCCTTGCATATATGGCAGATGGAGCTGGGATATTTATTATATGCCTTTTTTGACTGATAAAATTGCTGGGCACCGCTTTTGGTTTCAGCGACGGAAAGGGCTCGTCGGAAGGATCCTTAGACTCCTTGGACTCCGGTTTTCGTTTTTGGATCTGGCGTGATTCGCCCGAGGGCAAAAAAGGCACCAGATCTTTGGGCTTGTAATCCACTGTTGTACTTTTTTTTTGTGAGATCTGGCGAAGTATTTTGGATTCAGTACGACTCAGTTCTTCGGATGTAGACTTGTTGGCTGTGCTTATCTTAGAACTACTAGCACCAGAGTCGGGTTTGGCTAAACTAGATTTATTCGGAGGTAGCTTTTCTGGTGTTTTAGGTAATTTTTTGTCTTTGACGTCGGGTTTTGCCATACTTGATTTATTAGGAGGTACCTTTGCTGGTGTTTTAGGTAATTTTTTGTCCTTGATTACCATGGCAACGGGTTCGACGTATGATACGTGACTCTGGGCCGACGCTCTCCTGTCTTCTTTTGTTACAATTTCGATTTCTATTTCAGCTGGTTGGCGCAGGGAGTGCGTGCTTTGAAGTTGTGGATGAAGCTCGGGTATTTCTAAGTCTTTTAAAAGCTCACCGAAGGGTTCCGAGAAGGTGTCACCTTTTTGGCGCTTTTCCAATTCAGGATGGGCGCTGCTTTGCTTTGCAGCAGCAGGAACTTTTAACAGATTGCTTTCTTTCTGACTACCCCTGTCTAACTTTTCTAGCCATTGATGCCGTTGGGCACTGATTTTTGGTGGAATTAAAGTCGCTTGGCTCGCGCTCAGAGATGACATTCTACTGGGAATATTGCTTGTTGGGGCTTTTCTCACCACTTCTTCCTTCAGTGAACTTATACGCTCTACGCGACTGTAATTGCTACTAATGCTGCCAAATGATACGCTTACAGCGTCCTTTTCCTGGGCAGTTTTTTCCCTTGGTAGCTTATCATTTAGCATTTCATTTTCCTTTTTAAAGGATTGCCTGCGTTTTGGAGTAGACTCTTTCTGGAATCTCTCTTTTTTTTTGGTCGTCGCGGACTTAGGTTTCCTTAAGTTTCTTAACGTAACTGAGGAGACTGGTCTATCCACTGCATCGTGTTTATTGCTTTTACGTTTAAGCGTTGAGGTCTTTTTGTACTTTCCTCTGGCATTGGATGGTATTTTTAGCCCTTGTTCCCTTTTTAGTGTTTTTTTCAGAGCCATGTCTGATGGTTTAGTTTTTACAATCGTTGGGATCTTTGCCATTTGAGGTATGACTGGTTGTTCAGCAGTAGGTGGTGACCGGGATCGGTGTGGTACTTGGTAAAGGGGCCCTCCTGGTGCTGCATCCATTGCTGGTCTAGATTGCCTGCTACGTCTATTAATTAATTCCCTATTCTTCTCGACTAGACGTTTAAACTTTGCAATGGACTCGCGTTTTTTATTAGCCGCCTCAAATTCTGCCTCCTTCCTAAGACGCTCTTGCTCCGCCTGTCTTATCTTCGATATTTGCTCCTGAGCCTGCAGCCATTTGGGCTTAGAGTGAAAAGGAGCTCTCTTCTCTGGTCGTCGTTTGGCGGGCTTGGGCTCTTCATTTACAACAGGCGGTGATTCGGCTGGTGGCGCTCGTGGCTTTGGAGGACGCGCTTGATTTTGACACGGCTTGCAACAAATTTCATATGTTTGTTCGTCTTCTGTCATCTCGTAGTTACGGTCGAAACACTCCAGCAATTTGTGGTAGAAATCATCAAAGTTCCCCCAAGTCTGCGTTAGTTGTTCATCGCAATAATAGGAGCTTAACAATTGTTGTGGATGTGGCGGCAATGGCCCGCCTTCAAGATACTTTCTCAGACAGTTCTCGTTGAGTCTCATCGACGCCTTGGGCTCAAACTGGCGGGTCTTCGAGGGCGGCTCACTGTACATGCTGTTGCGCAAATAATTCAAATTCTTTTCGATAATACCGAGATCAGTTTTCTGGGAATTTTTAAGTGTGGTGGTTTTACCCGCCAGCTTTATTTCGGCACAGCCGTCGGTAACATATGGCTTGACCGATAATTTCTGACGTTTACGCTTGTATAATGATTGAATATTTTTCATTTTTATTGACACCACTAATAATTTTATTTGTATTTTTGAAATTCAACTGGCATTTGAAATCTGAAAAATCAAGCACTCTTTTTTTCCATTTTCATATTTCCATTAACCCGCAGCTTTTTGAAAGCTCATATGCAACCAGAGTTAAACACAGCTTGATTGCCAGATCTTATCGATAATTTGGCCATGTTATCGGCTTACGACCAACAGCCAATAACAACCAAGATCCACCCTCAAAAATCATAGAATGTTTTCAATGTCGACATCCATTCCTAAGCAACCCCTACAGTACGCACTAGAAATAGTTTTACACCAAGGCGATGCATAATGAACATTCAGGAGAAAAACTTTTGCCTTATGTTTCTTGGCATAATTCACATTTAGTTTTAGATAGTACATATAATAAAGCAGCTTTAACAGTACAATAATTTATTTTTATTTTTTATATGAGATTAAGGCATATATTTAAGATTTTTATGGAGCTTCTTGTCTGTTGGATGTTCTAAGAAACAAACACTGAAAACTTTAAGTCAGGCGCTACATACTTGTACATATGAATAATATAAACAAATGGCTCGCTGTCGGTCTAATATGTAATTTTATTTTATGTTTTTTCTTGTTCCTAGTAGAACACCTCACGATTGGTGGTGCAAATCAAACAATTTTCATTCTTAAATCGCTGTAAGCACAAGCATTGAACATGTCAAAAAATTGTGTTATGATTAGTCGCAATATCCTGACATAGTTCGATAAACACTTTTTATTGCAACGCAAATTTCGAGCTAGTGTGGCTGACTGCAGGGTCTGGCAGGATGTTGCACACACACACACACACACGAACAAACACATACGAACAAACACATACAAATATGTAGTGGGAAAGCAAACACACGAGGGCAAGCACGAAGAGGTTTGCCACTTCGGCCATTTCTGCTTTTTCATTGCCTCTCGAATACTCGTTCAGTTGTTTAGCGTTTGTTGTCCTGCGCGTTTGCCAC
Source organism: Scaptodrosophila lebanonensis (assembly GCF_003285725.1). Classification (NCBI taxonomy): domain Eukaryota; kingdom Metazoa; phylum Arthropoda; class Insecta; order Diptera; family Drosophilidae; genus Scaptodrosophila; species Scaptodrosophila lebanonensis. The sequence continues at coordinate 2,659,063 of NW_022060529.1, forward strand.
GGTGTGTGAACGTCGTTTGGCCACGAGCGTGCAAAAAGTAAAAGTGAAATACTAGTGTTTGCAATTTTCATTTATTATGCAGCAATAATAAAGTATAAGTATACGTTGAAAACGCGGGAGTCTTGTCATTTTGTTCGGTCGTAAAGTAGCGCGAATATTTGAGGCGCGTGTCGCACAAGCGGGCAGCAAACGAACTCGAGATTTTTCCTCAATTTTTTTGCGAGCTATTTTCGTTGTGTTGTAATCTATAATTGCGATATACAACACAGTACACCCCCACAAACCCAAACCCAAACACACACTCACACACATACATACAGTGTGTCGGTATACATAGACATACTTATATACATAAAATAAAACGGGCAAGACGCCCCCTCATTGCCCTTGAGAGCGCGCGTTGTAAGAAGCATTCGATTTTTCACAACAAGACGTGAAAAAATAAATGCTGAAAAAGCGACAAAATATAACGAATTTATATTTCGTGCAGCGCAGACAAATATACGTACATATAATAAATCAACAGTGATTGCTTGCACTTAAGACAATACATTAAAATGGATGTGTTTAACCAAATACTCAACATTAATGCTGGTGGCGCCTATGGTGGTGGCAAGGCTGGTGGCGCCTTCGATCCGCTCACGTTTGTGATGAAGCCGCAAGTTGTCATACGCGGTCTTTGTTGGGTAAGTGGTTAAGAGGGCCTGAGGGCAAACCGTTTGGGAATCACCTTGCCTGCTCTTGCCCTTGCGACGGCTTTGCTGTGGACAACATTGGACAGCAATAGCTACTGTGGGAGTTGCTTCACTTGTTGGCCAACACTCTGTGATTTATTTACTCAGTGTCCCTCCCAAGAGTCATAACTTTTGATTCTTGACAAGTATGTAATACTAGTATCGAAAGAGGTGGTGAAGGCGAAAGCTTCCTTTGATTAAAGTGCCACGACTAGCAAATAATTGGGGCACATTTCCATTTTGATTACGCGATTGACGCCAACAGACCACAGCACATGACCCAAAAAGACACTCAAGTTAATAGATTTTTGTAATTGGAACAATTACGTCTAAGCCGACATCATTGAAGGAAACTAATTTATCTGCGCCATAGCATTCATTACAACTTTCCTATTTTATTAATTAAACATACATACATATAAATAAATAGAAAGAGAAATGGCGAGAAAAATATAGAGAGTCGAAGAGAGAGAGAGAGAGAGAGAGAGAGAGAGAGAGAGAGAGAGAGAGAGAGAGAGAAAGAGTGTGTGTGCTATGAGTGGACAGATTTTGCTTGGATTTAGCCAGGGTTTACTTTTCATTTACGCTTAATGGCCCTTTGTTGCTGGCTGCAACAGCATGGCGTATACGTAATATTTGCACAGTTAAAACAACAATAGCAACAACAGAGGCAACTACCAATGTTTGTTGTTTTCTTGACCAAGGACTGCACTGACATTACTCCCGTGTAGCAGTACAGTATGACCTACTTAAAATCAATCAAAAAAAAATCAATTAATCACCAAAACTAATCAATTTAGTTTGATTATGTGCTCAACATTATTTTTGAAAAATGCATTAATTGAAAGCCGAACACATATATTAATAAAAATGTCCGAAAAAGGCTATCATATACGTTTTTTTTTTTTACATATATACAATTTATAAAACTAGTTTTCTACTACAAATATGGCAGCTTAAGCTAGTTGACAGTTAGGGAAAACAATATAGTAAGCATCTATAGGACGCACTTACATCTATGTATATACAATATTTACAACGTTTTACATGAAAAATGAAATTATATTTTATGATATATACTATATATTTTATACGCCATATACGTATACAAACATATGTATACATATCCGTTTTGTAAAGCCCACTGTAGCTACTTGTGCACTGGAGACATGTTGTTGCCTACTTCCAGGCGCTATTTGTTTTTGCTCGCCAACTTCTCGGATCGAATCATAACTTTTTGTTGCGCTTCGCACTCTAGTGACCAGGTAAACTTGGCCTTCAACAAAATTGGGTCAGGAACATGAAAAATATGTGTGGAGTAACCAACAAAGTCTGTGCTTAGCTGTGTCTGTGTGTGTACGTGCACTTGAACTCTTAGCTTGTTGCACCTGTCTTGAAAATCGATATCAACAAATGGGACTGCATGTGCGTACTAAGGCCTTTCCTTGTCTTAAATAATTTATGAAACGTTACGCATGTATGCATATCAATATATGTATTTATTTATCAGTGTAGTTCAACAGATGCCTAACTCTCTGCTCACCAGTTCAATCATCGATTGGCATTGAAACGATTAGCCTTTATTAAAAGTGGAAAATGTATGACCTCCAGCATTTTTCCTTGCATCGTACGCTTATCGTATAGATAAATATAGTTTTATTATGCAACGACAATGCCATATAATATTAATAAATCAAATACAAGGAAGCATTTGTATTAAAAATATATCTTTCTTCTCTTCTTCGAAAAAACGAAATACAATTATTTGTAGAGAATAATCTCCCTTATTAATATATGCGTACATTATTTTTGTTTTCATAAATATCATATATTTATATGAATTTCTTCAAATAGAATATTTAAAATAAATATGTGCTTGAATTGTGCTAACAATTGAATTAATCCAACTGCCTACCTTATTTCCGTGATTTCATTCAGCTCTTCTCCATTGTCGTTTTTGGCTGCATATCTTCCGAGGGATGGATCGAGCAGGAGGGCAAAGAAGTTTGTCTATATAGTGGTGATGCCATGGCCTGTAAATATGGCAACATGGTTGGCGTCTTTGGTTTCTTGGCTTCGATGGGTTTCATTGGGGGCGAGTTTCTGTTTGAGCGCATGTCCTCGGTGAAGAGCAGAAAGCGTTACGTCATGGCGGACATGGGATTTTCAGGTGCGTAAAGAGCAGCATTCTAAAGGTTTACGCTGCACACTGTTGATGCATTTTCCTTGCAGCTTTCTGGGCCTTCATGTACTTCATTGCCTTCTTCTACTTGTGGTCGCAGTGGAGCTCAGCGCCAATGCCACCAGGCGGCATTGGTGCCGGCAGTATGAAAACGGCCATTGTGTTCTGTTTTTTCTCAATTTTCACTTGGGTAAGTCTTTGTTTGCGCCTTGGTGCTGTATTAATTAGTATTTACTAAATTTGAATTTTTCATTTGCAGGCTCTGTGTGCTTTCATGGCATACAAACGTTTTCTGATTGGGGCCGGCGATGAGTTCACCTCGGCCTTCGAAACGGACCCCGCCAATGTGGTACACCAACAGGCCTACAGCTACTCGATGGACAACGACAATGAACAGTACAGTGCTTCACCCTTTGGACAACAGCACCAGGGTAAGCTTTTGTTAACCAAGATCTCTAGGTTTCAAAAGTAAAACATTTTCTTCGCCATTCTCATTTCAACAGGCATGGATCAGCAGGCTGGCATGGAATATCAACAACCCACCTACTAAACACAAATCTCTGTTGGGCAATCTTCATTGTCTCCTCACTCTTTTGTAGAGCAACTGGCAGCGTACACACACACACACACACATACACCTACACAAAGAACAAAATACACCGATGACAAACATATAGTAGCAACAACAACAATAACAACAATGCCATGTATTTGCTTCAGCTTTTATAGCAACAAGAACAACAAGGACAAGAACAATTCAATGTTCATTAGTCATTTAACTGAATTGACAGAAAAGTTGCTTAGTTAAAACCTATACAGTTGAATAAATTAAATTAAATTAAATTAAATAATACTATACAATAATTTATAAGCTAGCCCCCTAAGTTATGTGTGCAGTTTTTGTAGGAAAAATTTGTTGCAATATATATTATATACACGTACACATTATATGTATACCCATATACTACCTATATTTAAATGAAGCATCATCTTGTGTATTGTACTCGAAATGCTTTAAACGTTGTTAGATATTTAAAATGTATTTATTATAATATATGTAATTACAATAGTTTTTGTGTTGGACCCTGGCCGGCTTTATCAGCTGCGGGCGCGCTTCTTTACAATGACAATAGCTTGACAAATGATACCAGGAACAGCAACAACAAAAAGAGTGTTTTTTTTAGAAAACTTTACACATAATAAAACGAAAAAAGGCGGAACACTAAATATTCAGCACTCTCACACTGTTAGCGATTTAGTAAAAAAAAGAAGAAAACTGCTCTGAACATATCCCATATACATACCTACCTACAAGTACATGCAATATGCAATATACACAATCGCATTTTGAATTCTCGATTGCCAGTAAGAAACCAAAAGTTTTCTTTTTAGGTCCCCAGCTGCCGCCAAGGCCAGAGTCACATGTATTGTATGTTTAAAGGTGCATGGAAACAATAATAGAAATCAACGCCAAATATGTAAATTCTCAAATGAGACAGCTAATAAATGGTTCAGAACAAATTTTATTTAAATAATAAGCAGAGGCCGAGTATGCAAATAGTTTAAAAAAGCAAAAGGAGGTTGTAGTTCCCTACACATAAACACAAATTTTCTCCTCAGACTAGACTTGCTTAAACAAATTTCACATCGCAATCACTTTCAGAAAAATGTAAAGTCCTTCGCTAGAACTCACAATTAAAACGGCCCATCAAAACTGTTAACTTGATTTCCAGGTTATGGTCTAAAAGAAAATGTTGTCTTTAGGGCTATACAAAATATTTCTTATTCCTCCTGTTCGGCTAGGCCTATATTCCTACAGCTTAGGAAATACAAGTATTGAGAACACTTGATTCAGATCCAGATTATTCAAATTGCGATTTAAAACAATTTTAATGTACAATTCACTGCGGTCAGAATTAATGTTTATGACTCAACCACAGGAAACCCATCTGTGAGTTAAAGCCCAATTTATTTAAAGACAGCACAAGTACCTATTTACACTTTGTATGTGTTGTCTTGTTTCGGATAGCATGAGCGAGATAGGGGCCAAAACAAATTCTTTGCTTACAGATCATACTAAATTCGAAATCATGTGGAACCCCATGTTATCTAAATTGATTGTTGAACTTCAAGAGCTGCGGTAACCAACAATATTGTAAAGTACAGTCGACACAATTGGCATCAGAACCCCTGACGTGCTCAATTTTCTGAGACACACAGTTACATTTCTTTGGAAAATCGAGCGGTGTTTTCAGTTCTGAATAAACGGAAGAGAGGTCAATAAAATATTTGAAATACATTTCACCGAACATTAATTACGAGTATTATGCTATGCCACATAATTGAAACCAAACTAAAAAATATCAATGAATGTAAACATATTAAATTTATAAACATAAAGATTTGCTTAGTGCAGCAGCGATAGTATTTGTTAAATGAAAAATATACATATATTTATGTACTGTACATTTATACCTAAATGATATTAGTCGGCTGTACATTAACGTCTTTGCTGATGAATAGTAGGGCAACAATTGCATGACTAACAAAATGAAGGATAAAGATATAATTATACATATGTACTCGTACGTTCACAAGAAAACAAATCAATATACTCGTTTAAGCTAAACATGTAGTATTTGTGCGCGTTAAATTACAAATTATACATTACCCCACAAATTTATACAAGAAGCATAAAGCCCAGTACAATACAAAGCATAGTATACAAATAAAAAATAAATGTAAAAATAAAATTACAAGCAAAACAAAAAGGAAATGCAAAACCTAAAATACTTATCTACAAAATTATAGCGGTTGAATTTCCAGGAATTGTTCATGAAGAACAAAGCAAAACAATGCCGAACCCACATCTTAAACTAAAACAGTGAATAAATAAAGAGAAATATTTTTAAAAACCAACAACACGAACCTGCTTCTTTCCAACTTGCCTATGACTAAGTATTCCTAAAGATTAAAGCAAAAGCGAGTTAAGCAGTAATGTGTCAAATTTGTAATTTATTATCGCTACGCAATTTTCAAGAATCTGAATCACTATCCATACTATTCGAATGCGTTTAAAGCCAACAACTTTTGCATTTATAGTATTTCAAATAATGCAATATTTTGCAGTAATTCTGTATTTATAAAAAATAAACCAAATGATGGAATTGCTTCGACTAATAAGGATACCGAGCCTTAATCGGAATCACCAAGGACCGTGGAGTAATATAAGAGCTAGTCTTCAGCTTTTGATTCGACATGGTCGACATGGCGATTTAGACAGAATTGAAAAAAGTAGATAAATTTATATTTATTTTGAACAACAAATTTACATAAAATAGGCTGTGAATTATGGGCAGTATTAATGAAATTCTGGAGCGGGGGAAGGAGAGGAAGGGTGAAAAATTTCATGTCTCTCGAACGGACTGACAAACTAACAGGAATGGCTGTTCAAGAGTATATGCACTATATAGTTGGTGGGGTGCGAAATGCTTTCTTTATACCCTTTGCACTTGGATTTGTTGATTCGTTGTATTATAATAAAAAAGAATTTGAGTTAAAAATATTATTTAATTTTGATTATTTCTTTTGACATATATGTACTTGTTTATTCGATGAATTTTTTTAGTGAATTAATTGTACAATTAATTTAATGTAAATTATTCAAATATTTGCGCTCAAACTCCTTTTGCATCAGATCAGAAAACCTATTAATGGCCATTTTATACGTTTCTTTGCCAAGGTCGTATTGCTTATTGTGTCGAAGGGCCTTTTTGAAATTCTTGCGGAAATTCTTGAAACGTTGCTGATCCTCTTCAATAGTGGAATAGGCTTTGTTGTGATGAGCTTTGAAGGACTCCCATGCCTGTTTAAACAACTCGACTTCAGTAGGCTTCGTAACGGCGGCAGCAGCCACACACACTACGCAGAGAGCGCAAATGCTGATAAAAAGTTGAACCGATTTCATCGTGTATTATTTTTCAACTGAGTGTCGGGCATTTAATTAGATGCTTTTATAGCGCTCGGCTGGTATGCTTTGTGATAAATATTTCTTTGTGCTACGGGCTATTTTATGATTAAAAATATACTTACCATATGTATTTTTTAGATCTACGCCGAAGAAAATTATATGAAGTAAGATTTGTACCCAATTTTAAGTTCTTTGTTGCGTGTTGTGCCCTTAAGGCCTTGTCCCTTAATATTAAATGGTTATTTGAAAAATAATTGTGAAGAGAGAGAAGCGAAATAAATAAATAAAGTAAAGAAAAGTAAGGATGCTTAAGCTTACATGCGTTGTTTATTCATCCCAGACCGTGCTCATCATTGCCAAAAGAAACAACAAATGATTTGAAAATAATTTAAGAGTGTTTAGCATTTAAAAGCATTCTCTAGCTCCTCCCAGCATTTAAGTATAAAATTGTAATCTTATTAATTTATTAGTTAATTAATTTATGTATTTATTTCCATTAATCGAGGTCATAATATGATTGTTTCGTTTTGTATTTTGTATTGTTTATTTGGATAAAACCTAAACTAACATTCAAAATTCGTTTACGGCACTAAGATAATACTCCCTGGTGGGGAGAGCGAGGGAGAAGGAGAGTGTGTAGCTTACAGGATCGGATAACTGCATTCGCTGGCAATACCACAGAAGCTTCCTTCATTACGGGGCAGCCGTATGAAACCGCCCTCACCCCAGTTTTGTGAGTACGAGTTTTTCACGATCCAATAATCGCGACCATTTTCGCTGCCATAGCCAACAACTACAACGGAGTGGTTGAGATCGTCCTGATTGCATTCGTCATCGTCATATATGCCGCCGCTGTACTGCTCAAAAGAAGCGGGAGCAGCGTTGATGGAGCAGGCGAGTGGTCCCAGGGTTGCAATAACCTCCTTCATTTTCTGCTCATCCCCCGGCTTGATGCGCGCATAGTCCCGAATTTTTACCACGCTTTCGCCCAAGCCTGTGTTTGCAGTCTGATTCTGTAGACACTGGGCGTTCTCCATTTGCGTGTAGGGATATTTGTTGGCCAGTGTGACGCCATGATCACGTATATATTCGAAGCCGTATTCTTGGAAACCACCATCGCAACCCATGCTGCCATAGTCGTCGGCACAGTCCACCAAATTCTGTTGCGAAAGCGGCACAAGCAGGCCGGTCCGACGAAATAGGTGCCCTTCCAATGCACCGATGGTGGAAAAGGACCAGCAAGAGCCGCAGTCAGTGCCCTGAAACCCGGGTGGAGTAACACCTCCCTTTTCCCGCCAATCGAAAGATTCCGGCAGCCTATCGTTGGCGGCATTCGGAGCTGTCACAAAGTTGATGTGTCGCGACGTCAGTTCTCTGCAAAAAGCGCCGAGAACACTCGAATTAATGCCAAACAATGTGCTAGCTACAAGTAGTATTATCAATAAGATTGATGAGCCCGAAACCGACTTTAGAGATTTCTGTCAGTTCCGTTTGTAGTTTCAAAAAATATGAGGGGCCCCTATTAAGCCTGGAAATTCGAATATATCAAAATGGCGACTGCGCCCTCCTGCCCCATTCCGCCAGATTGCGAATGCTGCAACATATGCAAAGAGTGTTGTTCGTATGAAAATTGCTGCTCACCGACCAGTTCCTTCAAAGCCCCCGTTTCAAGTCAAACAGAATGCAATGATCAGGACGATGTTAAGTGGCTTCTGGCCAACCGGAAGTACCTGCGGAAAGTTGGATGCCCCTGCTGGGCGACTACAAAGCGCATCTGGTTTAACATCAATCGCATCATAATCATTAGCCTGAGTAGACTTCTTGATCGGCCACAACACGCAGTTTTCGAGTTTCTGTACACGTTGACGCTTCAGAACTTTAGCAAAGCTCTAAATCCCCGTGGGCAGACCTGGAATGCTTGTCGGGTACCATTGACGAATTCTGGCGTCTGTAATATGTATGTGGAAATTTTTGATTGCCGCGGCAATCTTCGTAATCCATACCATCCGAATGCGCTTTTAAATCTAATGCAAGTCATTCAGGCGGTGCTCGGGGAGGAGGAACGGCAAGACGAAGAAGCTCATCGCATTCTGTATGGAAAACCGAAGGACTTGCCTGAGCCACCGTGGAAAGCTGCCATCGACGCGGCAAAAGAAATTGGAGCCCTTCGTCGATCTCGAGCACATGCAAAGCAAAGCGTAGGTTGTGGCAGAGGTGCAAAGTGCGGAGGAGAAGCCTCTCCAATGGACAGGGATAGCAGCTACAACTACGGCAGCTGTTCCGGAAGCGGCAGCTACGGCAGCGGCCTAAATGGAAAGGCGAACGATAAGAGAGGTGGACTCCAAGGGAGTAGCTCCCGCAGTGGTGGCAGCCAACGGAGTAACCAGGGTGGTGCTGGAGCGCAGGAAGGTGGAGCGGGACCTAACAGTGGAGCTGGTGGTAGCGGTGGCGGAGGTGGTAGCGGAAGTGGTAGCGGAGGTGGTAGCGGTGGAGGTGCTAGCGGAGGTGGTAGCGGTGGCGGTAGCGGTGGCGGAGTAGGCGGTAGCCAAGGTGGTGGAGCCCAAGGGAAAGCCAACCAAGGAAATGACGGTGGGGCTCAAGAGGGTGCCGGACATACTGGTACCGGCCATACTACCAAAACTGGCGGCGGTGGTGGTAATATGGCTGAATCAGAAGGTGCAGCTAAAGGCGGGTCAGGGGGTAAGACTGGACCTGGCGGTGAATCTGGCGGTAAGGGTGACAAGGGAGGTGGCAAGGGAGGTGGCAAAGGAGCTGCTGGCAAAGGAGGCGGTGGCGTAGGCGAGTCTACTAGTAGTCATTCAGGTGGTGCCATTAGTACTGCTACCGCTGGTGCAAACTCTAAGGGAAATCCAAATGAAACCGCAAATAATGATGATACTGGAAAGTCAGGAAAAGGTGGGGGTGGGCCCGGGTCGGCCAGAGCCAAGGAGATGACAAACATAATAGACAACGTAAATAAGAAAACCGGCTTGAACAAAGATGTTGATACTTTAGTGAAAGAAATTAAACGTGTAAGTTTAGAAGAAACTCGAGATAAAAAGGGAGTCCATACTAAGGATGCTGTAAAGGACATTTCTGCAACGTATAACAGCATTACGAGATCAAAAACCGACTTTAAGACCCAGATCAAAATACAGGCCTTTGATGGACCCAAAAAACAGCCATTGTTTTTGGGTAACGTAAACCAACCACAAGTTGGCCCAACTACTGCTCCGTCCGGGAAAAAGGCGCCTAGACGACGATTTTATTATGGCGCCCCTGTACCTATTTATGTGCACCATCCGTTCGATCCGAGCAAGCCCGAAACGTGGATGCGTCGACATCCGCACCAGCAGCGACTCGACCAATCTGGCCATCTCAACGATACCGGAGTTATTCGTCGCTATCGACGCGACTCCATCGAGGCAATAATGCAGAGTGCTAGACAAAGAGACTCGGTTCGAAGCGTTTATGATAGCGGGAATGCATCGAAAGTGCAACCTACTTTTGGAGATGCTGAGGACTTGCAGCGCCAATTGAGAGAAATGCGAAGCATGCAGTCAAAAATCCGAAAGAGAATCAAATAAGTTATTTACTATACTAAAGCTAAATATATCAATATATTTATAATTATTTGGTTTTTTTTTTAGCGAAAACAATCCTTCATGAGCATAACACCAATATTCTTATTTAAAAATTTTAATTTTTATTCGTACTCTCACAATGTACAAGTAATGGTTAATTTTGAGTTATGCTTTACAACTGAACCAATAATCATTATTTTTAAGTCAAAAAATAAAACTCATAAAATAATGATTATTCTTTTCTTCCTTTTTTTTTGGATCAAAAATAAAACTCAAGTTTATATATATCCTTAAACAAGAACCCAAGACGAACAGGGGAAGTAAAGTTTTTGGGCTAAAAAAAACATCGTTAACAAAATCATTTCAGGAAAAGTTACAACTTTAGTTTTATATTTGATCAACAAAATAGAACTTAACCAGTACTCATTATTTAATGAGTTTTATTTTTTGCTCATTATGTTGTAAACGAATGAAGAAAATTAATAATTTCTAACTTTTATAATAACACTTATAATGATTACAGTCTTCGCTATCAACTTTCGCCATAAGTAAATAACAAGAGCCTAAAAAACTGCATATACTTGTAGTAAATGAAAATGAATTGCTCAATGGAAGGTTTCAAGTAATGCAATTAAATTGAAGAAGCCTAGTTTGCATGTTGTGTGTAATTTTTGTTGAACTATTGAGCAGCGTACAATATTAATGTAAATTAATGACATAAACAGTATTCCCTACATCGTTCATACGGCAGCTGTAACATGATGGAGTGGAGCGGCTCTGATGAATCTTTAAATTCACGAGTCCTATTTAACCAAATGGGATTACGATACAGTAAAAAACAAAAAAACAACTTGTCTCTCATTTCCATATTAAAGCAATTATTACTTTGCACGTTTGGCCAACCTTTCGCGACCCACAAATTATACAAAATCGGATGACAGGTGATATATATGGCCGATCAAATTAAGTTATCTGATGCCTTACGGGAAACTTGCAGCTCGACCGATTTAAAACTGTGGGAGGAGTCTTCGAACGCACTATCAGATATTGAAAAGCCACTATGTTATTGATTGTATTTTGCAAGATTAAATATACAGGTTTTTTTGTTTTTAATACTGCACGTGCCAGCTTGAATTTTTCATTTTTTCATTCCGCACTGTGTTATTTAGCAAGATAGGCCTGTTAATTAGTGATAATTAGTGACGACACTCGCTTGAGCATGTCATCGGTGCTGTTGGGTGAATCCCCCGCCCAAGCCCTTATACTTACTCGCCCTGAAATGAGAGCTTCGATCCGTAGAGACGAGAAACTTCCTTTCGCGTCAAATCGGCCAGAACGTTGACTGCCATACGAAAGCTGGCAACGCCTGCTGCCGCATTCTTATTTCCCAGATCTATCAATGATTTCTTGGCCGAGAATATGCTCTCGCGGAACTCGCGCTCCCTCTCATCGCTATACACTTTGCCCGTCTGCTCCAAAAACTCATCGAAGTTGTGTATATTGCAGAGTTTCGGGAACGACTGCAACGCCAATGACACAGCGCTTAGGTAACTGAGCAGGAGAAGCAGCAGCAATGGCACCGATTTGCACATCTGAATAATGACGCGTCAAAAAAATCAACAGAGAGAGGGAAGAAGAAAAAATGTGTTAAATAATAGTGGGTAGGTAGTTAAGCGATGCTGCTCGTCATTATACTGATGGGTTCATTCAACTATGCGCTTCGCTGTGGCATGGGTTATCATTGAATTATTCAGTCACACTTGTTTGTTGGTCAATATTGTTGGTAACATTGTGAGCTTGCAGGTGGTTGCATTTCTACAGCTCTGACTCAAAAATATTATGGTTATTTGCATAAAACTGCTTCACCCATTTCGGTTTTCAAATGTTGACCAAATGTGTGCTATGCGTGCCATACTACTTGTAAAATCTTAATTTGATGCCTATTTTGTTGTTTGTATACAACTTTTTTTAAGTTTATGAAATTTGTCCAATTAATCACATGAAACGCAACCACAACACATTTCACTTTCATGCCATAAATATTTATGTATAGATTTTGCTTTTATGTTAATCACAGTGTTGAGGACTGATTTCTTTAAACAGGTGAAAGGCACAGCTGGAGTTTATGTAAGTATTTGATTGAACTCTTGATGGGATTTTCAAAAATCGCGGTGGTTTTTTTTTTTGTTTTGTTTTTATAACACGCATTTGTATTGATTACAATTGATCATGATGGCACTGCACTTGTGAGCAAAAACAGCTTCAGACACTAGTACTACTACTATAATATTTCACCTTTTTCTGCTTTACAGGTGGCCCGTAAATACTTCCGCCTTAGCTTCTTCAAATATTCAAATATTAGTCAAAAACAACAGCACCCCTTCCGTAGATGTTACAAGTCGCGCACGCAGCTCCCAACGTATTAAGCCGCACTCAAGGCACTCGCTTGGTTTTTATACGATGCTGTAAGATCTGAGCCCAACTCTTGCTGTCGCCAATCGAACCTACCAGCGACCACATACGAGGGCGAAAAACCTGATGAGCTCGAAAATGAAACTTGGAAACGAATTTTTATGAGTATCTCAGCTTCATTTTCTCAGATGTTGTTTAAGTCGTTGGCTCGGTGGTTTCAGACTTACATTTATTTGGTTTTGGTTTGCTTTACTTTGCCTTTGCTTTGGTGGCTGCCAAAATACAATAAATAATTTACTAATTCGTCATTAGCTAATTTCTAGGAGGGAATCGTTGAAAGCTGCTGGGTTACTTTTGTACGAGTATCACTGAATTGATTTGTCCGTGTATTGAAGACTTAGCGCATTTATGTTAATCTAATTGATACGCGTACGATACGATAACTACGAGTACGAGAGTATTCTCTGGTTTTGTTTCTGTTTTATGTTTTCATTTTGTTTTTAAATTCACGCTCGTGATGCCGCTCTGCGGTTTCTGAATGAACATGAATTATGGTGACGCAACAATGTTAATAGACAAGGGTAAGCCCCTAAATAATAAGAAAATTGCTCGATTGATTTTAATATTTGAAACGCTGAAAAAACAACAGAGCAGAGCAGAACAAAATAATACAAAAGTAGTTATGTGATATAGTGCATCGGCTTAAGCACATCTTTTTTCTAAATTTAAATAAAAATTGTTAGATACAGATATTTGGAGTCGATTGCACTTATGTATGTAGTTCGAAAGAAGTGCTTTTCGGCATTTCAATCCATTTGTATTATTATTTTATATGTATTATAGTTAAGAACTAAGCCGAATTCATTAAGCCACGGAATCATAATTCTTTCCATTTACGATTACGTATACCATAGAGAAATCGCGCATTTGAAGTGAAACGTTTTTTTGCTTTTTTGTTAATAGACTTTAGATGCATTGATCGGGCATCAAGACCCGCTTAAGATTGCAAAGTAATCTGCAAGAAACAAATGATCAATTTTGCTTACATTTTTGCCGCACAAAAAGGTAGATTGAAGACTGATTTCTACAACACCCGTGGAGTCGCTGCTTCTCACCCGAGAAGAGAGTAAAAAGAATTGGTTTTAAGTAAGTAAGTGGCATCATACTTAGTACATAATAATAAAACCTCCATGAAAACACAAGTTGTATATCTCTTTTTTTATAAATAATAGTAAGTTAATTACTACATTGTAATGATCTTGAAAATTAAATTACCAAATTGTTTTATTGAAAGCAATCAAAATAATTGTAGCATGATGTTCTGCACAACGCCAGTCGGCTTTTCGTTTTTTCGTCACGTTGAACTAGGTCAGTGGAAACTATAAATTAACAGAGATATGAGAAGGCGCTGTTCGTTGACAAACAAAGCGCGCCCAACTGACGGTTTATGAACCGCGTTAGAACTGCTGAGAAGTGCAAATTGTGCGCAGCGAAAGAACTGGGAGACATACTCGTATAACTTACAAGAGGGTGTTTATTTGCACTTTTCTTGCGAAAGTCGCCCGCACGCACTTTATTTGTGCACACCCATGTAAATACAAGTAGAATCTAATCAGATGGGTAAACGTAGTGTGTGCGAGTGGTGTGCTATAAAAGGGCAGTGCGCGTCTTCTGCTCATTATTCTGATGGTAAACGAGCTTCGAACCATGTCCAAGTTACACATAATTTCTATTTTAGCGCTATTGGCGCTTCTCTGCAAAGTAAATGCCATCAATCACGGCCAAGCTCTGATTGATTGGAATGCATATGTGGTAAGAGATATCTCGTGATCATTTTTTATAAACTCCATAGTATATGCCTATCTTGATTTGCCTCTACAGGACGAATTTAATAAAACCTACTCCACAGCTGCAGCTCTTACCTCTGCCCAATACTTCTACAACTACAATCGCAGGCTGATCGCACAGCACAACCTGCGCGCTGATCGTAATCAGACCACATATCGAGTGGCACAAAATCAATTCTCAGATCGGCGAGCCGTAGACTTTGCAGCCCTGCTGCCCAAAGCTGTTTATCCGTCTACCTCCTTCGAATCGACTCCGGTACAGGTGGCAGATGCGCCGCTATCATACGATCCCCGTACCAATATCGGCCTCACATTGACGCCGGAAGATCAGGGAACAGTGTGCAGCAGCAGCTGGGCCTACTCAGTAGCTAAGGCCGTGGAACTGATGAACGCTCTGCAGACCGCCAATTTGGCGCCCCAATCATTGTCAGCCCAGAATCTGATCAATTGTGCTGGCAGCGGCACAGGATGCACCACTCAGGTGCCCCAGATGGCCTTCGACTACTTGACCCAGTACGCCGAAACGGAGCTGGTACTGCAGTCCGAGTATCCAAATAATAATACCCTAGCCCAGCAGGGCATGTGCACACCGCCCCAAGCCACGGTCACTCTGCAGCTCACCAGCTATGGGCGTCTGACCGATGGCGACGACGCCACACTCATGCGTTACGTGGGCAATGGCATTCCCGTCATTGTGGAGTTCAACTTCAATAAGGATGCATTCGGATTTATGCATTATAGCAGCGGTATCTATCAGCCGCAGACTGCAGCCTCTCTCACCAAACAGTCCTCACAGTTTCTAGTCGTGGTTGGCTATGGACAGGATGCAGCTACGAACCTGGACTTCTGGCTGTGCCTCAACTCCTTTGGACCGCAATGGGGTGAGAATGGTCTCATTCGAATACTCCGAAGCTCCACGCAGCCCATTGCCAATAGAGCCATTTTCCCCAACGAGATAGCTTAAGAAGTGCAAAATGTCTAACCATTTACTTATATTTGATTTAACACGTATGTACGTGTACTTCCAATTTTAATTTATTTCCTTCATAAAAATGAATTACATTCAACAAAATCTGATTGTTCCTACATCCATTAGTAGGTCGCTAGTGAGCTTTATTCCGCCTTAGATGCGTGAACTGTTGTTACTGAAGGGAGTAGATCTGACACACCTCCTGCCTTCTAAATTGTTGCAATACTTGTATAGTAGCACTAGTCTGATCGGCATAATGCATATCAAAACGTGTGACATGTTGGTTGTTGTTTTTGTGAAAGTTTATAACTTTTTCCTTCGCTTTATTCATTTTTCTTCAGTATATTTATTGATTTTTCATCTACAAGCGGAGCTTTACAGACTTAAACACTATAAATTAACAAGTTCACATAATTAATGACAATTTGTATCATTTTGTGTTTTCATTGCATATATAAGTATTTAGTTGAATGTTTGCATAAACCCTAGAAAATAAATCAAAATCAGAATACACTTTTTTTTTTTTTTTTGTTTCAGCCAGCGCAGACAAAGCACAATTTTATGTATGTATGCGTGTGTGGTTGTGTTTTGGGTTTACTTCCATTTCCATATATTATTTATTTGATTTTATTCTGTTATAATTTATTTAAAGTAGTTTTACACTTTGCTGCCGAAACTATCGTATTTTATTCTCCAAAATGTTCCTCTGTTTTAATGAGCTTTTCAGTTTTCAAACAAACCTAAACGTAGCCTGTCTTCTGATTATTTATTTATATTATTTTGTGTTGCTCTGTCTTTATATTGTATGTTTTCTAAATGTTGTATTGTGTATTAGAGTTGCTGTAAATATACATATATGTATGTGTGTTTAATTAAATATGCTCTTTATATTACTTTAGAATCTCGTCCGTCCTTCGGAAAGCAAAGCTCAATGATATGATTCACGCCATCAAATTGTTATATTCGGATTCAGAACTTCATAATTGTTATTATTTTGCGTGTTCTCTTGTTTTTGTTTTTGTTTTTTATTTGTTTTTGTTTTTGGTTTTGTTTTTGTTTATCTGATGTGTGAGTGTGTCATGTGTTTGGTTTTGTAAATACATGTATGACAATATTTATTTGTTGTGGCATACTTTGAGGCGCTTTCGTAAAGTTCCATTTTCTATTGAATTGTTTATTTAGCCGATTTATAACAAAATACCTGCTATTGCATACTTTTGCAATCAAATGAAATGAAAGAAATGAATGCATCTTGCTGCTACTTAGCTCAACGGTTGATTTTTTTGCTGAAGACAATTTGTAAACCAAACACAGAACATTGTTTCGATATTGTTACAAATATATGTATGTATTTAATTAATATATGCATTTATAATTGTTTAGGGAACAACAGCTAGTGGTTTGTTGTTATTGTTTTTACGCACTTTTTTTTCCTTGTGCTATTATTCTTGGTAAATTAATATTAGTTAAGATTATCTACATATGCTCACACATTTTCTCTCTTTTATAATTCTTAATAATATTTAACTAAATAATATTACAATATACGAGTATGTATGTGTTTGCTGGTGTATGTACGCTTTAAATTATCCACATAATGACGTTTTCAATTTGTTCAATTTATTAAAAGTTTATTTTTTATTTACTTCTCTAGCAATATTGTGGGCGCGTGTTAAATAGTGTATCTTTTAATTCGCATTGTTCCTGCATTGTGTTATGGTGACTGTAGCTCGCTAGCTCTGTGGTGTGGGTTTTTGTGTTTGGGGAGCGCGTGAGTGTGCCTATTAAATTATAGATAAAATGAACGCACTTACAGCTAACATTTAATTTTTATTAGTTACTCGTCAAAACTATTTTTGTTAGTTTATTAAACTCAAATATTTGTGACAACTATGCTGCATTAAATACAAACGAATCTCTGCGTTCTATTCATTACTGTTTCTCCTTTCTCTTCTTTTTATTTTTCGTAATTTAGGAAGATTTTTTGTTAGGCAAATTTATTTGTCTATGTTCTTATTATTTTATTTTATTTGTATGAAGCTTAAAATGGACAAAATATGATTTGGTTTTGTTGTTGTTGTTTATATCTCAATTCATTAATTTCTAATATCTTTATTCTTGAGTTTTTATGGGTTTTGTAAATAGTTTTCTGCTTTTTCATTTATGTATATATCGTTTTCTTTTTCTTGCTCTATGTAACATTTTGCTTGCCTGCAAATGTATATAAATATGTGTGTGGATTCTGTAATTTCCAAGATGTAATTTGTTCCTACGAATCCTACGAATCTCTTTGTTCGAAGAACTCAAATTTTCTTTATCCTCCATTTGAGTTTGTTTTGCTTGCATGGATGTTACCATCTCGCCTTGGATTTATGACCTTCCAGTTATTAGTTTGCAGTTTGATGAATGTTGTTTGTTTGATTAAAATTGGGAGATGGTTTAAATGAGAGCTAAATAATAATAATAATAAGTATATTAATTCAAGAATCTATCATTATAGCTTTTTCGAGTATATTGCAATACTACATTTTTGTATGTTTCGGAGAATATTGCAGAATTTTATTGTGAACCTATTCGATTGTAGAAAGTTTAGCTTCATTTTTCCAAAACAATACTGTACATTATCCGGAAATTTTATAGAGAATCCTTTGAGAAAATATTGAAATAGACGATCTTCATTTTTGAAATAATTGTTTAGACATATAATTTTTTCGTACTACGCGGAGACATTTACTGGCAGTTTTTTGTTTTTTTGTTTATGTTTTTGAAATATTTTTCGTGCATAAAAATTTAAAAATATGAATGCAATTGAATTTGAAAACGGACTCGAATCTATTGAAATATTTTGGAAAGCATATAGTATTCGTTTGTTATCGCAATGCATCATAAATATGCATAGTCATTTCTATAATTTACGCTTACGAATCGTATCGTGTAAAAATAATTTCGTTAAATTAAAAGATGCAACTTAATATGTTTGCAATTCTTTTTTATTTAATTAATATGCCTACAAAACTTGTTGACCAACTAAAATCAGCTAAAACCAATGAGTCGATAAGCTGAAAATTAAAAACATAACGCAATTTCGAACACGAGGAGCTCAACTGCAGCATTCGAACACATATTTATGAGCTCCCGAATCCTATGCTGTCGAACAACCTTCCCTGCCTTGTGATGAGCAGCGTAAAGCCGGCAGCCAGAACATAGGGCAGCACCAGTTGCGTCGAGGTGGTGGAGGCGCCGTTGCACAGCTCTCCGGTGCAGGCACAATATATGGCAGCCACATCGTGGGTGCCCGAACGCTTGACGCACTCCCCATCGATTCGTTCATCTGGTATATATCCACAGCCGCGCACAATGCGGGTCTTTCCATATACTGTAAGTAATATGCATATATTTTTATAGTAGAGAATATATTGAAGGTACTTATTGAAGGCTCAACTTACTCTTCTGCACAGTTTTGCGGCATAGCGTTGGCTTATATTTGTCCTTGAGATGCTCCAGCGGTTCCTGTTTGCTGCAATTAACCTCGCCGATGGAGTAGGGCTCGAAGGGATCTCCGCAACGTGGATCGTACTCGCTGTTGCAGTCATAGCACATAAGGGCAGTGGATACTGGAGGGGAGACACAAACGGCCCAACAAATCAGTACCAAAAGAACTAACTGCCAACTATATACTTGTATATAAATGTATATACGGGTAGTATGTATGTGTGTATTACGTATTCGCATACTACTAACACTCGTATATGGCCCAAATGCCAATGCTATGGCTACGTTGTCTAACAACAACTGGCAAACATAACAAAAAAGGAAACAAAGAGCCAAAAACAAGGGAAACTAAACCAAAGTATTTAAAAGTAGGGCGGCGCTCTGGTTTAGCACCAACTACTACCTAGTGGGTTTGTATAGTACGAGTATGTGGGTTTCTTTTCGTTATTGCATAAACCTGGCCTCTTACCTTGTATGCAGCACAGCACGCCTAACAACAGCAGCGTTTTTTCCATAAAAGGCGACATTATTGCTATTTTATTGTTCTTTGCTATTTTTATATTTAGATTTTTTTATGTTGTGTCGTTCGTTTGGGCCCAGCTGGCTTGGCTCGTGTACGATTTATTGCTCTCAAGTCCCTTTTTATTTCTATTTGAATTAATTTAGTTTATTTATTATTTATTTGTTGCAATATTAACATGTTAGCTACAATGAAACGATGTGTGCGGCATTAGAGATGGTTTTTATGTTTTTTAAAATACTCTATACGAGGATTTCGTAATTGCTTTGATTTGAGTGGCAATTGCAGTTTTATTTCTAATTTTAGGCATTAGAAAATATTACGTATATCTTATGTACAACAAACTCTTGCCATTTGGCCGACTGAAAAGGAAAATGTGGAGGAAAACTTGCTGCCGCAAAAATAAATAGAACTAAGCATTAATGCAAAAAGGGAAAGCAGCAAAGCCACAGGCACAGAAATGCTCAAAAATAGGTAAAAAAAAAGAAGAAAAACACAAGTGCAGCACAGAGAGCGCATTTCTAGAGTGGAAAATATGGAGCTGTTGTAGCTGAGCTGAATGGACAAGGGGGAGGGGGACAGAGGGCGTACTGGTTATGAAGGGGTTGGTGTGCGCAGCCGAGAGCCGTGGAGACGGCGCATCGTCCAAACTGAACTCATGCGCTCTTTTGAGCGCAATGACGCGCAGATATTGCGGCATTGATGACGCGTTGGCCAGCGACCCAATTAGTGAGCCAAAAGCATACGAACGCTTAAATCATTCAGTCCGTAGTATATATCTTGCACTTGGCAGAAATCCATGTAGTCTCACTCATTCACTTTCACTCGACGGCACCATGGGGCAAACGCAAGCTAAACTGTTGATTGACCCGATTGTGTAAGCCACACTCGCCCTCAATCAGGTTGCCTATTTCACAGCCGATCCCATGTAAGGATCTGTCTTCGCTCACTCATTTAACCACGAACGTTTGTCATTATAATTATACAGCCGATGATATAGTATATGGGCATTTCCTGTTTGGCAACGTGGCAGTCGTTTGCTTTCAAAGTGAAAAAAGTCACTGTAAAACACATTTTCCTATTTCTTCATCCTAACTTATAGCTCTTTGGAAGCCCTATTTTTAGTGGAGAGATCGATTTCACACGCAATCCAGGCTACGAAGTAAAGGCCAAATAAAATAGATTCGAACGAACATGATATTGGTCGTAGTCCTGGAAAACATCTAGTAGTTTCTTTAAAGGAAAGCCTTTCTAATACAAACATACTCTTATTAAAAGTTTTTTAATTTCTTGACCGGAAAATGGAGGGAACCGAGCAATTCAAAGTAAAACTTGCGTTATTAATTAATTTAATTTGAGTTATTGGATTGGAATTTATTTTAAAAATCAGTATGGTTTTTTCACGTAAAATATTCCCGAATAGTCACGTGAGACATATCAAGTCCTCTTTATTGCAAATTTATTTGTCTTGACGTAAGAATAAGGAAGGATTTCTGGAAAACATTTTCGTCTTTTTCGAACGCCTTCTTAGTTTTTCCACGATCCGGAAGATCATCAATTTTTTTGAATCTTTATAATGCTCCCCCACTTCTGAGCAAAATGCTCTGAGCTTATTATACATTTTTCAGCTGTTGCATGAGACTTTTTTGATCTTTTGGGTGAGAACAGAGGAACATCATTGAAAAACTCTTGGAATTCGATTTCTTATGAAAGCTCCGAAGACTCCGAAGGCCCTTGCTAATGGTACAAAACGCACGCCCTTACTTAACATACTGAAGATTTCGGAAACCACAGAAGAGTCTGTCTAATCTGTTCATTACTGCAGCATCCCAAGAAATGTTATTAACGAAACAGTTTTCACTTCCAAGCTGCAGAGATTACAGGTTAAGATTATTGCAATACAGCAACGAATACGCTTGTGGATCAACAGTGAAACAATCTCTTCAAAATGTCATTTTTGCCAATTGGTTTTCGTGCAAAAGAATATTTTAATTTTTGTTACACAGTGCATGGTGGGGATTCGACCCCAGTGCGACAACAGCAGCAATCCATTGACAATTTGTCCAAGACTTGGCCGACAGTGTGTGCCAAAGCAACCGCAAATGGTGCACGTCAAGCTGGCCATTTAATTGGATTGCAATGATTGTGGCTGTGCTTCCTACTTGTATTTATGTGTGTATACATAAGTACTTCTACATACACACTCTTATGTACATATGCATGTATGAACATATGTATAGCAGAATGTAGACTTGCGAGTATAGTACTTGCACCCTCAAAAAGTAGGGGCATAAAATGGTCAATTGCTTCAAATTGATTTTCTGGGTAGCAGTACTATATAAAAGGGCGGGTCGGTATTGTTAGCCAATCGTGATTATGCGACAGGACCTTTTGTATGCGTATTTCAGTAGCTAGGTAACGACTACAGCTTAATGGGTTTTTGTTGCAAATACTAGCGTGCAGACTAAAAAGCTTAGTCGGGAAAGGAAATCTATACAAGTATGAAAATATGTTAAAGAAAATGAAGTACTTAAGATTTAGACGCAATTTGTTTCTTTTCTGAACACTTGCACGACTTAAAAGTTTAATTAAATAATAATTTAAACATGGGTTATTCGATTCTTAGAACAAAAGTTTTAGGAATATACATAATTATAATATACTTGTATATGTATATAGTAGCTATATTATTACCAGGCAAAGAGGTAGGTAACAGTAGGTTACGAAACGGACTTGAATTTGTATAGTTCAGGCTCATCCTACGTATAAGGAGATATATTAATAAGTGCTCCTGGACTTTTCTCGCACTGTCGATCTTTATTACAGAAGCAGAAGCGGAAACTCATCTACTTCTCTTAGTAGTACCTAACTTTTCAAGGCTTGCCATCATGGTTGACGGTACATAGAACCATTATGGCTATGGACCAACCAACTGTGGGCGGCACTCAATCAACTAACCAACCAACCAGTTAGAGCTAATCAACAAAGTGCAATGCACCGGCCGAAGGAAGCCGTACCAATTACATTTCTAGCACATACTGACTGCACCTGTGCTTACACATATGGTAAGTACTATACTTATGTATATACAGAAAAGCATCCATTCATATGTATGTATAGTGTGTATGTGTGTGTGTATTACTGCATTACTTAAGAGGAAATCATGTGCACCTCATATGCACAAAGCGGCCAAATGTAGGTATGTAGACCAGCATTGACTTTATCGGGCTTTTGTCTGAGAGTTTTTGTGTGTGGCACACACACATACATAGATACATACATATACTATATACTTACACACTCACGCACAACTGCATTGAAAAGCACTCACAGAAAACGACACACTTAGTCCTGTCGGCTGCCTTAATGAAAACGGCAGAGGGCAATCAATAAGATATCTTAGGGGCTGTCATTGTTGTTGTTGTTGTGTCATGTTATGCTCGACATTTTCAGCAGCAATTCTCAAAGGGAGAAAGTGTATCCTGTGCTTGAAATGTTGATGATATAACCGCCCATCAAAGCTGTACAGAAGTGCTGTTTTTTATACATTGAAGCATTTTAATTCGAAACAGAACTTCAAATGCATTTCTTCTTTAAAAATCCAATATACTATATGGGAATTTCGATTAAACCACGAATCTCGAAATATTCTTTGCTCTTTTTAATTGTTTCAAACTTTTTTTTTTATAATTAAAAAGATTTCATTCTTTTACAAATACTATTTTGTTTTGAAAAGAATGTTTGGAAAAAGTAGTCGATTTGAAATTTTTACTCTGATCTTAAGCGAAAAGGATCGTGAATTTTTATAAATAAAACTACTGAAAAAAATTCTACAAAAATATAAAATGCATTTATGAAAATGAAATGATCTAGCAATTTAATTGTAAAAGTCTACTTTTAATTTTCACAAACATAAAGGCTAAATATGTTTTCTTGATGGTAATCTGCATTTTTTAAATGGGCTGTTGCTTTTAAAATCTTTACTATGGTTCCAATGGCAAATGAAATATCGCGGCCTCTCATTAGGTTTAAGTAATCAAATCAACTTATAGAAGTTTTGCAATTTAGTAAGTTAGCCATAAAATGTAATCTCAATAATTTTTGCAAGAGTTCTTTTGATTTGCATAGAAATAGTGAGATTTGGATTGAAGCAATGTTTAAATCATTTTGAAATCTGTCTGAGTATAGCCTAAGATTGATCGTTAGATATTTTTCCCTTGCTGGAATGTTCACGAATATTGTATATAAGCCAGTGTAGGTTTAGTTGCTAAGCACTAACATTTGAATCAGTTACATATCATATTTATCGTAATAAAACTTAAGCCCTAAAGAGATGTAACTAACAATATTTGATAAAAAAAAATTACAAAAATTACAAAAGTTAGGGAAAATCGCTAATAGCGGGCGTTCTTTCACGGTCGTGGGAGCATCTGGATAGCAAATTCTATTAGTTTTTCGGAGATCCTTGCGCTCATATAGACGGACAGACAGACGGGTATGGCTATATAAACTCGGCTTGTCATTCTAATCAAGAACATGTATACTTTGTGGGATCTGCCACGCCCCCTTCTGTGTATTACGTACATTCCCACGTAGGTATTACACTCTTCTACCCCTCGGGTACGGCGTATAGAAATGGCAAATGGTGTGTTGTTCCGATTGACTGTAGTTTCTGTGGGGCCTGTTGGCAAGGGTATGCTAACTTTGGTTGTGATTTGAATTGCTGTGCTTCATTAGTATCCTTTAATGGGCTCGATGCACGCGTCCTGCGGCTCGACTGTCAGTGCAATTGACTTTTTCGTTGCCAGGCGCAGGAAGAGTTGAATGCTCGTGGATACTTGAGGTGCATGTGGCTTATTGCATTCTGTAATGCAACATATGTATGCACACACACACACACACACACGCACACTCACACACACACACACAGGCACACTCAGAGGCACACCGCGTGCGACAGGCACTCTACACACAACATGCATCTGCCGTCTCGCTCGGGCGTTGGAAAATTCAATAACTGACCTAGTTCAGAAACTTGCACATCGTGATGAGTATGCAGTGTCAGGCCTTTTGCAATTTACTATGGGAAATGCTTTGCATGGCTGGCTGGCTGGCTGCCTGCCTGCCTGCCTAAAACAAAATGTCTTCAGTTTCCGTTGGACGATTGCTTTGCCTGTCTGTCTGTCTGTCTGTCTGTCTGCCTGCCTGCCTGACTAGCTTATGTAATAGTGAGACAATTAGCGAAATAACAGAAAAAATACCGAAAGCTTTGCTTGCGCTTCCTATAGACGAGTGTGTGTATGTGTGTGTGTATCGATTTAGCCATTTTAAAAGCATATTAGCAAAATAGAGCAGGCAGTTTAATTCATAATTCTTGAAGAGCAAAGATCATGAATTAGTGTAGAATTGTGTAATAAACACTTTGAATGGCGAGGTTTTCTTTTGTCCCATTAACTGTTTTGTAATCACTTTCGTTTTCATTGCACTTTCAATTTCTTTTCACATACAAGTATGTATGTATGTATGTTTTCTCATAACTCGTTGCACAGTTATATAATAGAGTAGTAGATGGTAGATGTTCTCATTATTGCCAAATAGTAGTTGGCGACAGTCTATTTAAAGGCGACTTATTTACGTAAGAGCTACACAAACACACACCCACACAGTTGTGTGCTGGAAAAATATGACAACTCGAGGAGGACACTTTTGACTGTTTTCAATGCGATTTTCATTTAGTTGGGACCGCGCTGGCACCCGCTCACTGGCCTATTGAAAACTGACAGCAGAATGGAGGCGACAAACGAAAGCGAAAAGCAGACAAAGAAGGGCTCAGCAGGCGCATTGAGCGTAAGTGGCAAGGACGAAGCATAAAGTCAAAACGGAAAGAGCGCAACGTCTGTCTGCCTGGGCACCGGATTGAAAGTGTGATTGAGTTGCTCTCTCGAGTGAGATCCGTTCTGAGTGTTTCACTGGGCAAGGATTTGAGTTTGAGCCGCTGCTGAGTGAGCCACTGAGCGCGAGCGCGTGAGTGGCAAGGGGGTGAGTTTAAATCCTGAAAGGACACGGCTGAGCGTAGAAGGAAGAGAAAAAAAAGTTAAATCGATAGCCAACAAGCAACGCGGGATTATCTAACATGGCTTAATGCTACAATTCAAATTTGCAATTATAATGCACAACCGAATTCCTGCGATTATTCTGCACATTTAAATGATGCGCGCACTTTCAAATTGTTTTTCTACCTTTTATGGCAATGCTTAATTGCCAACAATTTCAATGTATTTGTTAAACAAATTGTCTTAAACACTGCGATATCGCGACGCAAACGTTGCAACCCCAAAAACCGTCAAAATGTTTCTGAGCGTTGTGCAAAATTTCTAGCAGTCGCAAGCGGACAGTGCGGCCGGCAAGAGTCCAGAGCGAGAGAGCTGGAAACTGAGCAATTGCCAGAAGCGTGCGCATTGCCAGGCTTTATAATAAATGAGCCAAGAAGTGTTTTTCATCTGCTCCGAGTCTCTATACCCTTCACTGATTTTTAAACATTATTCCCCAACGGCCATGGGCCGCGAAATTCAAGTATATACTCTAATTTTTTATTAAAAAGCATTTTGCAATCAAATTCTAGAAAAATATATTTGAAAATATAGTTTGGCTCCAAAATTTGTATATGCATAAAAGTTTTCGATACAAAAACTCCTTAAATCATACCGCTTCTATGACACCCATATGACATATGCATGTACATAGCAATCTCACATGGCTGGCTCCGGCCAACAGCTTTATAACATTTCATCCTTAAAATCTGCCGTGTAAAGCGTCCTTATACCACACTCTTACAAGCCAAAAACAATATACCCTTACACTTTTCAGTGAATAAGAGTATCAACGCAATTTTAGTGTACAAATGACTACGTTCGTATTGGGGATCTGGGTCATGGAACTCGGAACAATAATCAGCTCTTAATGGCAGCCATAATCTTGGACCAGAAGTCCTGCACCTCCGGATGCTGTAAGAGCGCACGTTTCTTTGCGCTCAATACTATGCTGAGGATGTCAGCGTTTTTGTAACGTTCACGACCGCTTGCTTTGCTTTCCAACATCTCTGGCGCGGCATCTATTTCCTGGCCATCGTCGTGTAGCGACGTCTCCAACTCAGCGGCGGGACTGGCTATCTGTGCTGTAAGGAAATCAGTAAATATGTTTAGAGTTACGCTTTTCGCGAAAGGAAAAGCTTTGCACCTTTCTTGAGTCTGTTAGCGTCTGTTTTGATTTTCTCTACGCGTTTCTGGTAAGGCTTTCGGGCTTTTGTGGCCACCGACATTTCTCTGACTTTACTGCGCTTACTGATCTCGCTGCTGGTTAGGCTTAGATCGCCAACCGGAGGTTCGGGCACATCCTGTTGTAGCCGCCGCTTCACGTGTAGGTTTAATCGCTCTTTAATATTGGCAGCCTTCTCAGGCGTTGTGGGCGTCTCCAGCTTTATTACTTGTAGATTTTCTGGCAAATCCATAACAACATAATTGTTTTGCTTTCTATAAAAAGTATGAACATGTATCACGCTGTGTCGAAGTCGGAACTTTCCAGCACTGACATTTGCACATTTAGTATTAATCGGCGCAGTCGATAGTCATCTGAATTTTTCATATTAATTACATTTTCCATCATACTTAAGAATATAATTACATAATTAACAACAATGGTTCAAAACAGGAGATTATAAAAATAGTGCAAATCGTTAATTAAATGCTTCGATAACTGACTATATTTTCTCGCATGCCACATGGGGTCACACTGAAGTCCACCATATTGAATTTTTCTGCTTGTGACGCGTCGAAATTGTCTCGGCCTCCGTTCTGTGAAAATTATAAAAATTATCCGAAAAAAAGTGCGTAAAATTGTATATAAATATAGCAAACGCATAAATAAAGGAACAATCAAGCAAGTCACATATAATAAATAATTGCAAATACGCGCTGAGAACGCGAATTTGCATTTGAATATAGGCATCGAAAATATTTTCGCTTGTCTTGCGTTTTGCTGCCATTGCATTAGTATTGGTAAGCAGCGTGTGTGTGTGTGCGTGTAAGGTGCTCCGCTGGTCAGGCGCCGCAGGCAACGGCGCAGTTTTAAGTGTGTTTTCTGTGTGTATGCCTTATGAGAAAGGACGCAAGCAAACGCATAGGACCAACACAGCTGAATTTTATTGAGTTATGAGTGTCGCTGCAATGACTATGGACGATCAGAGACCCTTGATGAACAGTTACGACAAAATGTCAACAAAATATGAACAAACTTTGCACATTATCGGCGCTGGGGGCGGCGTTGTAAGTGGCAGTAGCGTTCCGGGTAGTGGCCTTGGCGCACCGCCCTCTGGTCCAGCATCGCCTACGCCGTCGGGCTCTGAGGAGTTACCTCCTCCCTCGACTCATGGCCATCCATATGGCAGCAGCGCTGCAACTGCATCTACTTCGTCCGCGTCGGCGCATCACCATCATCATCACCACCATCATCATCACTCGGGCCACCATCATCATCCACAACAACAGCAGCCGCAACAGCAACAACCGCCGCAGCAACAACAACATCAGCAACAGCAGCAGCAAGATCAAGAACAACAACAACAACAACTGCAACAACATGCCGCTGTTGCCGAAGCTGTTGCCGCAGCCGAACAGCGTCAACGTTTGCTCGAAGGTATTATTATTATTTTGAACAAAAGCATCAAAACAAATATAATAAACATTACATATATACTTATTATATATACATACAATATATATACATACTTATGTATACACATACGAGTAAAAGAGCGAATAGTTCGTATAAACAAACAAATCGAAAAAACAAAAAAAAAAAATCAAAAACAACAAAAGCGATGCTGAGAAAGTACGTGGTGTACATTTTGTGTAAATTGTTTTATTTGCTTAGTTTTTCCCATTTAAACATTTGTGGGCATGTAGACATACAGCATTTTCTTACAGAGTCTCTCTCAAAAAACTAGTCAGATTTTTGTGCAAACTTCTTGTGAAAAACACTAACAATATATGTTAAAGAACTCTACGTGTGCCTTGTTTTCGAACAGAAATTAAAGCGAACACTCTTTAAGACTTTCAGCGGCGTTTTTTAGTTTTTAAGTTATTTTTTTCTAAACCACTAAATTGCTATAACACCCTAAAGTGCTTATCGAAATGTGTGTAATGAACTATAATAAGATGCATAAAAATAACGAATATAATATATAAATTTCTTAAGCAGTAATGCGATAAAGTGCTAAAAGTGTTGGTGTCAGAACAATATAAATAAGCAATAATTATTTAAATAATTATTATAATAATAATGAAAAATAATTGAAAACAAGTGCCTATGCGTAGAGATTATGCAAAGAATTCGAGTCGATCATTTCTCCACTTGTCGCCATCGTCGTCGTCTCTTTTCAAGAGCTGCGTGTGTGTACAGTTTTCGTTTTGACCACTTTCGTTGGTTTCGTTTCTGCCTACGTGCCAAAATGCCAACGCGTCTCTGTCCTATGCCCCTGCCCTTGCGCGCGCGCTCTGAAACTAATTCTTTTCTGTTGCCCTTACACTATTGTCTACACGTCGTCTATTATACTACTACACAACAACAACAACAACCGAGTCAAGAAATAATAAAATTAATAAATAAATATATGATATAATAAAATATTGCAAGTGCTTTAATAAAACAAATTAATATCTCAATAACAAATTATAACGATAATAAATAATAAATTTAATAAAATTCATATAAATATGTTTACAACGAAATGTTTATTTTCCATTTAGTTTTTGTGTTGCAATAAGTTTAATGGCCCATTAAATAAGCAGTGAATCTAAATAAGAACAATGCGTCAGTGTAATAATTGAAAATGCAAATCATGGCCAATTGAACTAAAAAAAATGCATTAATAAATCTATAATGTAATAAACACGGCAAACAAATTGCGCGCAATTCCTTTGCGTGCTGAACAAAATTATTTCTAATAATGATAAGATAATAAATCTGTAACGTGTCTGTATAAGTGTATCTGTGTGTGCACCAACTCATAAATTTCATTATTTAATAGCACCTACAACTTGCTTAACAAGCAAAAGCAACACAAGCTGTCATAAAGCACCAGGTGTCGGCTTTTCTAATTGTTTAATTGTGCGATGCCAGGGCTGGCTCACTACCTATACAATATGCATTTAGAAATCACTACCTATATTTTTAAACTAGTATGAAGAACTATTGAGAAAATCATGTATTTTTGCGAATATATTAGAACAATCATTTTAAAATTTAGCTCTGTGAATATCACATTTAAAAGTGCATTCATATATGGAGATGGTGGATTTATTTCAGCTAAAAAATCGCACTATGCATGTAAACAAAGTGGCAGTTGCTAACCAATATTACTTCTATACTAGAAGGTGTTTTTCTACACCAGCAGAATGATATAATTTGACTTACTTTTGTGACCTGCTTCACTTTTGCTTGCGTTTGTTGAAGCTTTCAACATGCATAAAACAAAAATGTTAAGCTGCTACATATATGTACATATTTTATTTACCAAAGCCATTTGGTTTTTTGCCTGCCCTGCTAATTAAATGCTGAATATAGGCCATCTGTTTTGCTTTGTCACGCAAGCACAAAAACATACGAGTATAAAACACACAAACGCTCACAAACTGCGCGCGATTTGTTTGCACAATTAATGATAACGGTTAATAAAATGAAAAAGAGTACAAATAAATTGTGATTGTATAGAAGCAAATAAAAAGTCAATGAACTTTAGCCCCACATAAAATAAATAAAGAAAGCAAGAAAGAAAAAGAGTGTTCGAAAATGCTTGCCAATTTGGTCAATGATCATGATCCAAAGCAAAGTGCGCGCGTCGAGTTTTTTCCTTATAAAGTGTTTTTCAAATGCATATTTTCTGTTTTTGCAACAAAATTCTAAGCTTGTTTATTTCTACAGTGTTCAATTAAGAAATGAAACCAAAAAGTAGCAAAGTGTGCGCCAGTGTTGAGTAAATGCGCAAAAGAAATTGAATGAATGAAAGAAAGAAATCAAGAATGGAAGAAAGAAAGCATGGTTGCAACATTTTAGTGGAAGTTAAACGTGCAACGTGCTGCAAGCATCGCGCGCCCAACAAGATGGCAAGGGCTCCACAACTACCACAACAACAACTGCAACTGCTTGACAACAATCAACAACGCACAAAAATGTCTCGAACTTACACGAATGATTGCAACGCATTGGTATGATTTCGTATTAAGTTCATTAAAACAAAAAAAAAATAAATATATAATCAGTCTTGTATTTTATGCCCTAAGAACTTGTAAATTTTTGTGCCCAAAGAGAGAACAAACAGCTGCTGCTCCACTGCGATATGCTGCATTAATTTTTATTCTCATCAATACTCAATAATAATGTTTTGCTTAGTGTGCCTCGAGTGCCATTGTCCAAGGTTTGACTAACCCTGCCGATATTCTGTTTTCATTTTTGTTATTCCCATCTATCCACACGCACATCGTCACAGATGAAATCGAGAACCTTAAGTTGGAGCAAGCGCGTTTGGGTCACCAGTGCGCTGATGCCCAGAGGCGTGAAAAGATACTTATGCGGCGTCTGGCCAACAAGGAACAAGAGTTTCAGGATTATGTGGTAAGTTATGACTGCGGCAATAATACTAATTTATCTAACCTACGCAATCACCCATAGAGCCAAATTGCTGAGTATAAGGCCCAACAAGCGCCCACTGCCTTGGCCCTGCGCACGGCGCTGCTTGATCCGGCTGTAAATTTGCTCTTCGAACGTCTCAAGAAGGAGCTAAAGGCCACAAAAGCCAAGCTAGAGGAGACACAAAATGAACTATCCGCCTGGAAATTCACGCCAGACTCAAATACTGGTAAAAGGCTGATGGCTAAATGCCGTCTTTTATATCAGGAAAATGAAGAGCTAGGCAAGATGACATCTAACGGACGTTTGGCAAAGCTAGAGACTGAATTGGCAATGCAAAAGAGCTTCAGCGAAGAAGTGAAGAAATCGCAGTCAGGTATACAGAATCTCCAAGCAGCTTATGTGAAAATGTGTTCCATTAATTTGTTATTCCATTCGCAGAACTCGATGATTTTTTGCAAGAGTTAGACGAAGATGTGGAGGGCATGCAGAGTACCATATTGTTTTTGCAACAGGAACTTAAGACCACTCGTGATCGTATACAAACCTTAGAGAAGGAAAATACGCAGCTCAAACAACTTGGCAGTAATAGCAACAGCAGCAAAGAGCTTCCAGATAATGTCACATCGGCACCATTAGCTGCAACAAATGGCACGTCTAACACCCAAAAGGTAACATCCATGACGACGCCAATGACACAAAAATTAGAGACCATAGACGAACACACCACTTTAGAGACGCCCACAACAAACACGGACTACTATAATGGCAGTGGAAATGTTAACAACACCAATGAACAAATGTGCATAAGCACAACACCTGCAGAGCTGATTGTGCCCGACGACGGCAGCAATAGCAATGGAAGCAAAAATGGCAATACTATCGCACGCTTGGCGCGTAAACGCAACTATGAAGAGGATGTACCGGCAGCACCAATCATCCACAGCAATATTGAGGAGCCGATAGCAGCACCGCCAACCGTACGTGAAGTAAGTGCACCACGAACCTTGCCTCCAAAGAAGTCCAAGTTGCGTGGTATTGCCACAAGACGCAACTCACAGCTAGAGGAATGCATTGTAGAGTCGTCTTCCATTATCACAACGACGACGGCCACAACGACGACTGCACCATTGTTGGGTGTAGTGCTGGAAGAGACGCCGATACCTACGGCTAATAGCACGGAGGCAATAACAGTTGGAGCTGGCGCAATTGCAGCAGAACTGCCCGATCCCTTAGCGACAGCAACGGCAACACCAGCTCGCATCCTCACACGACGCCGTTCGGTGCGCATGCAACAGAACGGAAGCAGTGTGGATTATTAAACTTGAACAACTTTAAAAAAGTTTGGATGACCTTCTCTTTGGATGAAATGACTTCTATCATATAGTACATATACATACGTACATGTATATCGTTAATCGTTAATTGAAACGTTTAATATTGTGAATTTGAGATTAGTTGCATGCGTCAACGCAATTGAGCAGCTGCGCCTTAACATTATTTTTATATATTCTTTATTTGCAAATTATAATGTAAAATACGTTTATTTTAATTTGTTAACGCATGCAACTCATAGACAGGGGTACTTACATACTATTATTATGTAGTCCCTGCTATAGATGTATAAAGCTTATCATTTAGAATTTTAAATTGCACATAGTAAAAAAAATAGGAAAAGCAAATAAGAGCAAAAATATGCAAATAAGTACACGTTACTTCTATTGTTGGCCTTACGCATATGGCCAACAAACAAGTGTAATCTAATAATAAGTCCTACACAAACAACAATATCAGTTTCACAATTTCCCGCAACATTTAATGAAAAGCTAAAAGTTCACCTAACAATTGTTTAGCTGTGTAATAATTTAAGAACTTTTTTAACTAGAAAATGTGAAAAAATGTGTAAAATAAAATAATTTATGTAAAAATAAACTGTTAGACGTAATGAAAATTATAAACTGAAATTTGTGTCTGTTCATATTTATTCTATCTGTGGAGCGGTTTGTCTGAAAATACACTCCTCGTCACTTGAATACGACATCCTATAAGATTTCTTTGTAATTGCTCATAACTCGAAAGCGAATTGATATGCAACTATTATTCCTTCTCTTTAAAAGAGCCGTTATATGTTTATTTTATTTAGACAAAATTTTTGTACCATTTCTATAAGACATGCATTTAGTATGATCGTTATTTTTGGAACGTGGGGTTATATTTTAATTTTGTATTAATTTATATCGTTGTAATGCATTTTAATTTAAAAAACTGAAAATGAGTCAAGTAAAACCATTAACCTAGGCGGAAATAGCTAAAAACAACGATGGGAGCCGACAATTTATATCCATATTTTTATGGAATCAGTCTAAGAACTCTTTGGTAACAATCAGGGAAAATGTATCAAGGCAGGTCTCACTACTATGCGAAGCGTTATTTGGAATGTTCAGTATGTACATACATATATAGTATGAAAGGACTACAAATGAAGAAGCTACTCAACCCGAACGGTTCAAGATTTGTTGCGCACATGTGACTCATATTTCCAGAAGTTACAATTTAAAGTGTAAAGGCTCCGATGGCTAAACCTACTATTTCCATGACCTCCACAAAGAAAGCGGCTGTATGCAGAGTTAGAGGTGCAATGATTTAGGGGTAATTTCGAATTAAGGCACCTAGAAATTACAATTTTCGTTGTCTTACAATGGTATATGAAGAAAGAGCTTTTCGTACTTTTATGATATATGTGGAGCTATCAGGCTGGAAAAAATTTGCGAATACCCAAGCCATCGAATTAGCTTGCGGCTCGATTTCGATAAATTATTTGTAAGATTTGTGTGCATCCCTTTCCATGTCGGATGTGTGAAGCTTTGGAGCACTTTAAAATATATATTTTTAAAATCTAAAATCTCCCTAAATTAAAATAATGTTTGTGTTTAAAAGATTTCAAGCTGTCCTAGTCCAGTGGCATAAAATAGGGCGCCTGCATTTGGCCGATTTTCGATTTTTTTAGTATGTAAGCATTTTATTTTTCATTAAATGAATTTTAATTTAAAAATCAAGTCCCTTCCTTGTTTGGTTACACTGCGCAATCCTTCGCACACATCTTACTCGACTTCTGGGACTAAGAGAAGTAAAGAAAATCAAATTTATATGTGTATATATATTTTTTCATTTAGCACATTAGACAAATTGTTTTTATTCATATTAAATTGTATGTTAATATGTGTGTGTGTGTTTTGTTGTTAATTTTAAATACAAATTGCATTAGTTTTTGTGGTTAAGTGTGACCATCAGTTAGGGGTGTTACTTGGATTATTTTCCTTTAAAGTTTTTTTGAATGTGAGAGATGTTTTAATTTTTTAAGTTCAAAAAGTTTGCTACAAACCATTTATGTTTGAATTCTCGAGTTCCCAAAATTTTTGGGCGTGCATATAGGCAGCTCACACAATTGTTCAGGGATAAAGTTTGATTTGTGAAAACACAAGTGAGTTTATGATTGATTCTAAATCGTTTCTAGTACAATTTGAACTTTAATAATATCCTGAAAGTGTCACAATAATCGCGTTTACCTTTGAACATATTGAGTATGTAATGTTAGAAAATTGCAATTCTTTTCAGGTGTTATAGTACATAGGTAGATAAAGAGACATATGCATATGTTTGTCCGGAATATTTTGGTTTGAGATTCAAGCAAAATAAGTTTGAAATTATGGAGGATTATCTCCTTACAAATAGTCGATGCAGGTTGCTAGCAGCGTTAAAAAATGCTCTTGTTTTGATTAGGATACGAGTATTGGATACATGATTTGAATTGTCTGTTTTGGAAAAATATAGAATGTAAGCGACTTGTGTGACAATCGTAAAAGATCTAATACAAAGAGGGAAAAAAGGAAGGTATCTGGTATGGCACATGGAAAACTACTACGAAATATTGTTTAAAGCTTACAGTTACCTACATACTCATTAGTATCGTATGTGTGATGTACAGTGTGAGTTGGGAGAAGTTTCTGCATTATACACATATTTAGTGTAAAGTTTTCCTAGTTATAATTTCATTAAATTTTGTTTAGGTGCTTGCCGCTTAGTAAATTTCAGCTATTTTAATTTAAATTTAATAACTTTTATATTTATAGTAGGTATGTATGTATATTTCATTTTGGTTTTGGTTTTTTTTTTAAAGTTCTCTAGACGCTGCTGTTGTGGCTGCTTCTCAGTTCTGTGGCTCGTATCAAGTAGTAATAAAAAGTTATATATAGGTACTTGTGGGTTATGCTAGTTATCAATGTTATTGAGTATATAATGTATGGTATGCGCATTGCATGTGTATATACTGCTCGTATATAAGTACATATCTATAAAAAACATTGCAATAGCTTTCTGCCTTTTTTCTGTGGATTCCTTTTGTTTCCATTTTAGTTATTCTAAATTTAACGAATGTTTATAAAAGTGCTTTCACCGGCCGCCATTTGAGTGAGACTGGCTGACTGAGTTAATGTGTGTGTCTGTTTTATTTTTGCTGTATTGATTGGGCTAAGCTAAGCAAATATACAAAAGCTACTTAAATGTAATGCATGTGTCTTGACTTTTAAATATATATAAATATATTTTAATGGTTCATCAATATTTGGTTTAGTTAGGTTGTTCATTTTCTTTTAACATAGTTCCTTTTTACTCGTACTTACAAATGTGGCAATCTTAAATTAAGTTTGTACACGCACATAACCTCAATATCGATCTCATTCACACACACAATAACACACACACACTTGCGCAGGCATTCATATAACATGGGCAGTAGTCGGCATTAACAGTGTGCGCATTTTTTTTTTTTTTTTTTCTTTTTTTTACCATTGCCTACTTAGAAGCACGCGGCATTGTCAAAATGTTTAATTATTTTTTGGTTTAAGTTTTCATTGCGAGTTTCTTAAGGCCGTTGTTGGAATTTGTTTATATGCATTTAGTATTTTTGTTTTTGTATTTTAAATAATTATACAATAAATATTTAATTTGTCTATTGGAAGGTCTACAATAAAGCGCAGCATCTCGCTCATCATAGGCAGCACACACTGTTACATTTTAGTTAACATACAAACACAAAACTCAACATTCGAAACTCTAGTATTAGCTACTTAAGTACTTAAGGCTAGAATTAAACTAATTTGAAAAATGTTGAAAAATGAACGGCGCTTAAGCGTTGAGAGTAAAAAATGTTGTGGATTTGTTGCTTCCCAAAAGTATTTTTTCAGTTATACATATATAGTATATATAATACATAAACACTTTGTCCAGATTTTTCTAAACAAATTGTGTAGTTGTCGTGGTTGTTGTTGTTGTTGTTATTACTAGCCGCCGTTAAAGCAAGCGACTGAGCACATGACTGAGTAACAGTAGCGTAAGATTCGCATATAGGCTGCAAGCCTTACCGCACAGCTTGATGTTGCTCTCCTGTAATCGAAAGTAAGAGAAATGCATATTCAGTATAGTAAATATGTAGAAGAGAGCGAAAGGGCGAGAGAGTGTTCGAACTTACATTAGCATGGCGGCTGATGCAACTCTGCGGTCGCTTGCGACTGAATTCACGCGCGCGCTTATAACAGGCCAACGTCTCGTTGGGCGACAGATGATAGTCAATGGGCTTGGGATTCACAGTTAGTACGAGGGCCCCCTCCCGGGGGCACAGCTGATCGATGACCAGCAAAATGAGATTGCTGGCCGGTATGGGCAGCACCACAAATGGCCGCTCGCATGCGTGCGCTGTCATATTGTAGACAACATTGTCTTTCTCATTGTACAGCGTGTACAACTCACGCTGCATGTCGCACGACTTGAGGCGTGTGCGATGCAGCGTCACGTAGCGCAGCCAGGCTGTGTTCTTCACCTGGGTGCTATCTTCCGGCTCCGGCTCCGTTATATTGCCATCCATATAGGCCTCGCCAAAGTTGGCCGCAACACCCGGAGTCATCTGCAGCAGTTGTACAATATACCACAGCGCAGTATGTAGCAGCCATTTGCCTAGGCGCATCAGATGAAATAGCGGCTGCGAGAGAGAGGGGGAGAGATTGAGATTGAGATCAGAGAGTGGAGAGTGGAGAGAAAAAGTTTGGGGACTAACCGAAAGCAGCATATTGGATGCGTTTATATCGTTCTTTGACT
Organism: Scaptodrosophila lebanonensis; assembly: GCF_003285725.1. NCBI lineage: Eukaryota > Metazoa > Arthropoda > Insecta > Diptera > Drosophilidae > Scaptodrosophila > Scaptodrosophila lebanonensis. The sequence continues at coordinate 2,696,606 of NW_022060529.1, forward strand.
CAAAGCATACGGCCTGATAGTCGTATACGATCACGCGTTTATACACCTTCTCCTCCACTAGACGCTTCATTATGGCGCCATTGATTTCTCCGAAAAATTTGCCTGTTTCGTGAACTCGAGAGGATACTATAATATAACCATTATTATCCAAAATATAGCAGTCTTTATCATCCACGGCACAGGCCTATTGAAGAATATACGGATATTAGAAAGGATTTCAAGATCGAAAGACTACACAGAACTGCTAATGCACTCACATTGCCTGTTATATTATGAAAGAGTTTATAGAGCGCTGAGTGTTGAAACTGAAAGCCCACAACGGCGGCGGGTGCATTCTTGCCGCCCTCGCTATGAAAAATGGCATGACTCGCAGTTACAATGATTTCCGAGCCAGTCTCTATAAGGTTTAAGAAGAGGTAAGCATTGATCACTTGTAACCATATGTGTATAGTATATGTACTTACCGCCCGCATCAAAGGGCACGGAATAAACAAAACTCTCCTCTCGTATAAAATGTTGGTCCACAGCGCGTTTATACCAAATCTCATCAATGGCGCGCTTATTGTGTTGACTAAAGATCTCACTGTAATGTTTTAAGATAGGATATCCTGATATATAGCTTTTAATATTAGTTGAAAAGCACTTACCCGGCACCCGGCTCCTCAGCCATATTTGTGTGAAATTCATGCCAACGGGTTAGTCCGCTGTGTGTAGCCAAAAAGGCCACGGTAATGCCGAAACGTTGCTTGAACTCGTTTCTGTGTGGGGTGGAAAAGTTGGAATATTAGAATGTTTACACGATTGGCAGTAGGTACAGTGCTAAGACTTGTTTACACGACATTTCTGTTTACCTTGGCAGCAAACCCATTAGTACGGCTATTGGGCTTGATGCGCTTGTGCTAAGCATTTGACGAAGAGGTTTTGTTTTGGGTTTCATTTTTTTTATTTGTTTGTATATATATGAGAGGCAATATGTTTGTTGGTTTAAATATTAAGACATATATTGTGGGTGCAAAAAAGTTGTAGTCATGAAAAAGACAATATACGAGTACACGAAAAAATTGGTAAAAAACGCGCAAAAGAAAAATGAGAAAAGAAAAGCGTATACGTAGAAATGAAAATGATTAATAGGTGCGTCCTTTGAATGGCTAGAGTATTTCACTGCAGGCGTTGACTGTACTTGGTGTGTGTGACCAAACGAGCCTAGCGCACTCAGTATGCATAATAACCTCAATAACAAACGGTTTCGGGCACTTACCCCTTGTCATCTTTAGAGTTAAAACTCGTATTTTTGGAGAACCATTCGGTGACGCGTGCATCGAATACTAGCGCTTGCATTAGCTGTCGATCGCCTGAAATCCAAAATTATATCCAATTAGCAATGAGCTGTCAATTATATAGTTTTTAAATACCATGGAGGATAAATATTCATATAAATAGAGGAGCCAACAGATAACATATAACATAGATTGTGCGAAACGTGATGTTAATCCATTTGGGATCACTGTTTTATATTAAATTCAATACTTTCAAATACTTTCTTAAAATATTGAAGTTGTTGTTGAAAAATACTTTTCATGTCGACTTGCTTACGGTAGAATAAGGTAAAAATTATTGTTGTTGAAAACCCCTTATTGTCGACTTATCAAGCGATTTACTGAAAGAACGTCGAAGTCGTGCCAGCCCAATGCTTGAATACCCTGTAAACATTTTATCGCTCGACCTCAATTTGTCAAATAAAATACCAATCATCACAAATTCCGGCCACATAATACATATATATCAGTGATTTTAATAAAACTTTAGACTCTTCTATCAAAATTGTTTATGATTTCGAAATATTATATACAGAAGAATGTTTAGTACTAAGGTGGAGTTTTGCCCCGATGCCATGAGGTTCTATTTAAAACTCATAAATACCAAATCTGCTTGAAATATCATTATCGCCAAAAAAGTTGTTGTAAAGTTTCACTTCTGCATCGATCGTTTAAGCTACTATATACGATGAAATATCAAGAGGAAGATATCATTCTTAGCAAATCTTTGATCCTATTAAAAGTGATCGCTATATAAAAGTTAATAAATAAAGTCTACATAACAAGTTTGGTTTGTCTAGCTGTTATGGTTCAAAAGTTATTGGTGGTTCTTCTATTATATAATAGGTACCTTTGGCGTCTAGAGTCTTGAGAATATCCTAGGGTACATGGTATTACCGATTATACTAATAATAATATTAATTGATGGTTGATTTTTCATTTTTCTTTCAGATATTTCGCAACTTCATTGTATATTTGAATTTTTGCGCATAGTGCTTTCGTTTTCTAAAAAATCCATATAACTTAATGCATAACGAAGCCCAAGAGTGTAGTTGTTGCCAATTAACATTTAGATTGGATTAGCGCACTTCCGCAGTCTAGCAGTTCCGCAACCTTTATAAATTAGTGGCCCTTGCCGCTTGAAAGTGCAAATACGCCTTAAAATTGTGAACCCAAAACAAAAAGTAAACAAAAGTAACGTTGTGCCATGCAACAATTTTCGGTGCAAATTTCGCAGCTAACTATTAAGGTGGTAATTACACTGATGCGAGTAGGAGATGTGGAAGAAATTTCTACTGGACGTCGTGACGACTACATTGATTATGCATATCCAATAATAATAGTTTGAAAGCGGGATCCTACTTGGTAATAATTGTACCAAAATAAAATTGGTGCCAGTGCAAAGTGATTGGAATTATTGTTGTTTTGTGTTTTTTTTTTTTTTTTTTAAAAAAAACAAATATCAAAAGTCGTTCGAATGTGTTCACAAATTACAAATAATCTTTACTATAATGGACTTGCTGATTTGGCAATGTAGTACGACAACTGTTTGTTAGACTTATTTACTCACAATAGTAGCTTTCTTTTTCATTGATTGATGGATATCGGCCAGCTGATGAGTTGTTAGCTGTGAATTTGCATGATTATTGATTGGTATTGCAAACGACATTTTTCATTTTCGAGCATTTTCGAGCATGAGTATAGTATTATATGGAAACGTAAAACATCAAATATAATAACAAACTTAGAGCAACAGCAGCGTCATCAAATCAAATCAAAGGCGACTTATCTTCTTATCACTCATTCAACAGATTTTGGTAGGTATACTCACAGAACATGGCTGCCGTATGTTCCGGGGGCATGGCGCTTCGACTCGATGGCCATCTCCAACCTGGCTCTGACATACGCTCCAGAAAAAACAAAAGTTCTCTTTCTGGCGTTTTGAATGTCTTGTTGCTGTGCTTGCAAAATAGCCTGCGAGGTGAGTTAAGAATCGGTAATATGCTATATAGCACTATATATATCGAATTCCTTACCAATCGGGATGTATTTTCCAACGATTGCCATCGAAGAAGCTGCGTATATTTGAACCCTTTATGCTGATACGATGTATATCCTGTTCCGTACGTATGGCCAATCGGCTGACGCCATACTGTTCCGGATAGCTGATGACTAGTGTAAATGGGGTATTCTTGATGGCATTCCAGTAATATTGGCGCTTGATACGAGCAACGCGTTTCTGATTTGGATTTGGATTTGGAATTGGATTTTGAATTAATGTTAAAAAAAATCTTGAAAGTTATAGTCGACTGTGCCAGACTATAACATCAGCTACAACAACAACAAGAGAGAACGCTACAGTCGAGCAAGCCCGACAGTGTAATACCCTGTACCCAGGTAAACTTCCGTCACTGAGTTATATGCGCCCATAGCAGCAGCAAAAAGAGGAAGAAGAAGAGCGAACTTGTTGCTGCAGTTTGGGGGGGTTGTACTGGCGAGAATTTGTTTCGCTAATAACTTTTCTTAGAATTATATATAAATTATGTGTGCAAAGTTTGGTTTAGGTAGCATTTGAAATGTGGACGCTATTGACGAAATTCTGTAGCGGGGGCAGGGGGGGAAAATTAAAAAAAAAAAATAAACTCGTCCTTACTCGGACCTAGGAGAATCTGGATGCCAACTTTGGTTATTCTAGCTTTTATAGTTTCTGAGATCCTCGCGTTCATCCAGACGGACGGACAGACGGACGGACGGACATGTCTAGATCGATTTCTCTCGTCATGCTGATTCAGAATATATATACTTTATGGGGTCGGAGATGCTTCCTTCTGCATGTTACATACTTTGCACAAACCTAATATACCCTTTTTACCCTACGGGTACAGGGTATAAAAAGGCGATCTAGCTGTGGTGCGGAAGTTATGGCCTGAGCATTATTTTCTTCGGGTAGTAATGTTTAACTTAAGGGAACCTTAACGAACATACATTTAAAATAATTATTAAAATAATAGATTGAAGGCAAACGACCTCTCAGACAGACGATCAAAAAACCCTTTCAACACTAACATAATGGGTTTCAGACTAACATATTAGACTGGAAGACTTACCATCTCATCAAAATGATTTTTAACCAACATCCATTTGCTGCCTGTCGATTGATTGATTATGGAATCGCGTATCTGCAATAAATGTTATATTATTTTTGGTAGCCTTCATACGGTTTTGGTCCAAGCTTACCGTCAGCAGCACTGGATTAAAGTCTCTGGCGGCTCGATCATCATCCAATAGCTCAACTTCAATCATGTCAACGCTATTGTAAGCAGGTTTCAAAATATAACCTTGGAACTGCAGAAAAGTAAATAGGTCGTTTATTATAAGTTAGTTTTAAATAGTCTCCTATTATATGCACTTACAATTGGACGAAAGTCTGGATGGAATAGTACATAACCATTGTTGGTTACTATAAACGCGTAGCCATTAACGCCGAGCTGTCGGGGTTAAGATAATAAATAACGGACACGACCATACTTGTACATTCTGTATCTGGATACTTACCAAGAACGGCGAGAGTAGCTTTTTTATTTCGCTAATAGGCACATCGGTGCCAGCCACGCCCAATATATTAGCAATTCTTGTCTGCACAGGAGCAAAAGTTTGAGGTGAGTAATGAAAAGGGGTTAACATTGATTTGAACAAAACATATAGAAAAGAAATTGTGTTTTTTTTTTTTTCAATACAAGTACAAGTACAGAGAATTTCTGTTTGCATGTTAATCAAATACTGAAAATGAATTAAATTTTTGTAATTTGATAAATGGCATTGCTAAGACAAAAACGAAATTTTGATTCGGCTTACACTTTAAAGGCATTTCAAAAAGAATGGGTTATGCAAATATGAGAAGCATTTGTTACTACGCAAGAGCTTACGAATACAAAATATTTGTTTGTTGGAATCGATTTCAAATGACTTTCATTTATACGAGTAAGTATGTTTACAGAAAATTGCTTTTTAGTTAAATTTGCTGTGGCTAATTACATGGCTAGTAGTAAGTACTAAGAGCATATGAGAGTAGAGCAGTTGTGTGTAAACATAAAAGTGTACTATATAGTGTGAACTGAAAGAAAATGCGAGTAGCACGAGTATAGAGAAAGGTTAGATTGAGACTTTGGCCGACAGCAAAAAATCGTTGGCAAAATAAAATATTAAAGTAATTTACAGGAGTTTTTAGAATTGAATAAAAAATGAGCTTAGGACTAAACAGAAGTTGTGTAAAAAGCTGTCGTGGCTCGATTAGAGGGGGCCAAATGTACAAAAAGGTGGAAGACACAGTTTATGCGATTGTTTGTTGTGCACTCCTCAGAAGTACAGTTTACAGGAGTGTGTTTGTGTGAACTGTAAGTGTGGCTGGAGTGTCTCTCTCTGTGTGTGTGTGTGTGTGTGTGCATGTGTATAAATAGTTGAAGTTTTCATTTTCATAGTTTTTATACCCTTCACACAGTTTGTTGTGCAATGTAAACACACAGTGTGAACACACTTTAATTCTAATCGAAGCAAAGGGCCTAAGGCACAAAATGTGCTTGGAGGCTAAATGGTTGGGTTAAGGAGAAATTGGAAGAATAAATCTGAAATAGTTTAAAAGTATTTAGGTTTTGCAGTTTGCCGTTGCCTACAAGAGATTTCAAGTGCCTCTTAACTAATGCGCAAGTGAAGCAGTTAGCAGAAGCGCTACACAGAACTTCCAGAGAGGTTAGCAATAAAATGTTAGTAGTAGATACTAAGTACATATGTATGGTGCATCCGTTGGACAGTGGAAAGTTATAAATAAAAACAAAACAAAAAAATGAAATATACTTTAAGGCATAACAGAAAATCAAATGCATTATTTGATGTAATGTGCTCAAACTATAAGCAGAAACGGTAGAATGCTGAAATAATTTTTAATCTCATGCGTGGCACACACTTAAGAATAGACAAAAAAATGGCAGAATTGCGCAAAAAAGGAAGTTGATTAAATTAATTTGAATTTCGAAAATTGTTCGTACAGTTGCTGTGGATTTTTGTTGTTAAATTTGTAAACAATTTACTCACAACTTTCATATTTATTTTGGCAGCCGGATTTATATCGGTCGTTAGATTAATGAGCTGTGAATTTGTATTGGTATTTGTTTTCATTAATTATAAATTGATTAATCAAATTAGTGAACATATAATGTAATTTCTAGGAATTAAAGCAAATCAAAGGTGGGGGCTGGTGGTTGGTCTGGGTGGATGGGCAGTTAGGGCAGGTGTTTGGTTGAGCTGCAGCTATAGCTGGGTGCGAAGCCTACTATATATGCCTGGAACAAAATATTCTAAAACACTAAAACCACTTTTCTTGCCACCCGTCAGTGGGGCTGCTCAAGGGCCTAAGTATTAATTGTTTATGCATATGAAGGGTATAAAAACTTAATGCTAAGGTGCCTCATTTGAGCAATTGAGCATCCTGTACAATTGAGGCATTTTATTGCTCAGTATCGCTGCCCAATTTCGATTTTCGGGGCATTCTACCGCCCGAATGTAGTCAGGTAAGTATATAATTATAATTGATTTTTGAACTCTGGTGTATTGTTATTGTTATTGTTATGGGAATTGTCTTTGTATTGTCATGTTGAGTTTTTTGTGTGCTCTCCAGCGCCTCGGCACTATGTACTATACAAGCCTATCTAAACATCAACGAGTAGTTCATACCAACAATTAATGGCTAGGCTCGACTTTGGGAGTTTCTATTGGGATTGAATAGCGCGCTTACTACAAGTATAGGCGCTATAGCTATGTACTATATATTTTCATTCATGTCATTCGCTGAAGCGACTGGGCCTAATCCGGTTTCATCTTATTTATACGTTATACGTTCTAACAACAAATCGAACTACACAAAATGCTAGGTAGTGTACGAGTATAAAATGTTCTATATACGAGTACGTTAGGTAAGATATAAGTACGAGGCATTGCTATAAATTGTTAATTATGTTACGAGTAGATATTTATATACGAGTATAAAAGAAATTATATATGGCTATATATACGAGTATATTTCGTTACATACATTACCAATTGAGTTGAATTTTTGTTTTGTACCTAGTACGTGGTCAACACACTAGAATCGCAAAATTTGCTAAAGAATGATATGGTCCTAGACCATATAGCTAGTAGTATATATCGTATTTTGTTAGATATAGTTATTAGATATACAAATATAGAATATATATCGGTTAAATATTTATGGTTTAGGTATGCATGTATGTAGCGCAAAGTATAACAAATCGTTTACTTTAGTTAAAGGTATACATAGATATATATATATATTTATGAATAATATATATAGAATTCAATACGTTATGCGATTAAATTGGCGTATATAAAACTTTCATTTAAGAGCATGTAAATACTTTTACGCAAATTTTCATTTGAATTTTTTTTTTTTGAATAGAGTTTGTTAGAATTTGGCATTAGTTTGTACCTCACGTGTTTGCAATTCCCAGAGTGCTTCATTTATTAAAACTTCTTCGGTGATATTCTGTGGTTGTTGTGTATAGTTTGGTAGTTGTAGTAGTAGTTGTGTTTTATATTATATATATATATATAACGCATAAAATATTAATATAAGTAGTAATAGTAGTATATAGTGAGTTTGTAATATAGATAGATTGAGTTATGGCTTGGTACTGGTATTGGTATTTTGGTTTTCGATAGAGTGATCATGAACGCGGCGCTGCCTGCGATTATAGATTTTTGATAAAGAATTTTGCGGTGCTAACTTTTGGTTTGCTTTCATTTTAATTGTGTTGTTATTATTATTATTAATATTTGCTTTTTTTCTTTTAATAGACGGTGCACGAGCACGGCCAGAGCTAGACTTACCGCATTTTCACGCCGATCATAAATGGGCATGGATACGGTGGTCATGAATTGATAGACATTTGAGTCGACTGGCTGGTTCCAGGTCTGAAACAAAATATTTGTATACAAGTATCGCCAGTATTGGATAAATGTGCTTCGAGTATAAAAGTATAACAGAATCTTACCGCTTTCATGCGTCTGTATTCGCGACGTTGCATCTCGCCCGGTTCAAGCATGCGATCATTGATTCGCCGATACTCCCAGACATCGTTCTTTTGCTCCTCGCACTGTTTAATCTCCCACAAATAGTCTGATAGCTTGGTATCCTAGGGCGTGAATTTTAGTGTAGAGCTTAAGAATTGATCATTAATTAAATGTGTTAAGATGGACCCACCTCAACGTCCGCATAGACCTGTGTCCAAATTACCGGGTGATCATGCCTACCCAATACTAGTGGTCTTGCCATAACCGGTATATAATTTAATACCATTTCGCGCACCTCAGCCGTATCGCTGAGATGCACATAATATCCCTGATTCTCACATGCCATCCACCGTATATCATCCCAATTCGCCACCTCTTTGCCAATCAAATAAGTGAACACACGCACCGGCTTATAGGGCGGATCGCGCCAATTGTGTAACTCGAAAACCTCGCGATTATTCTCGGGTGCCCCATCACCTATGATCATAATAGCCTGATTGCATTGCGCACCTCGTGAACTCGTCTTGGTCTCTTCCAATATTTCGAAAGCTCTTGTCAATGCAGCGGTATAATTGGCAATCGATTTGGGTTTAAACGATTCAATCCCTTCTTTAAGTTCTCGTATGTTGCCAAGATTGGCCTGATTTTGATTTTGTTTTGTTCAGTTTTTGTTGTAATTTTTCAAATGTCAAATCAAATCAATTTGAACCGTTTTAGGTTTGGTTTGAAACCGCATCGATTGTGATTTGTCAAAAAAGAAACAAATTAAAAATTAATTTTGTATGAAAGTAAATGTGAAAAGGAAAATTGAAATTGATTTGTAAAAATAGAAGTATATATACTTGAATCAATGTGTCCTCGAAACATCCGACGACTGGGTTCACTTCGTTATCAAAGGTGAAGATGTTCACAAAGTCATTTGTACCTAATGTATCGAGAATCGTATTGACAACATGCTTTGCGATATCTAGCCTCTGTCCCAACATTGAACCAGATCCATCCATTAGGATAACAACATCCTTTGGACTAGTCGCTGCTTCCATATACCAAGAGCGTAGACGGCAATCGTATAGATCGACCGGTACGTCTTTCTTCCACTTTGCTGCAGGGAATTGACGCATAAAGCCAGTCGAACTGCCAAAAAATTGCCACGACAGAGTTGGATCTTTTTTGTAATTATCACGAAATATCTGATCCAAATTCTCCGACCATTGAATAGCTTTAATAACATCCGATGCTGTGGTGTTGTAATTGTGTGGTAATCATGTTTGTTATATGATGGCGATGTGATTATGTTTTGTTGAGTTGTGTGTTGTAATTTGTTGATCGATCAATCAATTTTTGTGGTTGTTGTTGTTGTTGTTGTCAATGAAGATAATGTTAAAAGAAACGGTAAGAATTTGTATAAAAATTGATTAGTCTTGATTTGGACGAAATTAATGTTTTAATGTTGTTGTTTGTTCATTTGGTAGGCTCATGGTACTGGGAAAAGAGGGGGAACACAAACATAGCACAAGGCGGTGCAGTGGCTGTCTGTAGTGGTTGTTGTTGTTGTTGTTGTAGTTTTCAGTGTGGTTTTGGGTGATTGTCGCAGTGGCTTAGTTGGGTGTTGTACGGTTTTTGGCAAAGCATTCCGCGTGTCGGCATATAACATTCAGAGCACCACGTCCACGCGCCAGCAACATACGTAACGCAGCACTGGGCAATCGATGGTACAGTTGTGCTTGCGATCATTAGGTACATGATGGGTGCTCGCAGTGCGGCGATGCGTTGCTTGCTGCGCGTGCGCGTGGCGCGCATTGACTTAAGCGGTTGTAAATTGAAAAAGAAAAAGAAGGCGCAACATTCATTCGATAGAACTTGAACGATAAACTAAATTCGAAAATAGCATACAGCGAGCGAGCGAGCGAGCGAGCGATCGGGCAAGACAAATACATATACTTAGACTTAAAGCTACATTCAGACATTTAGACGGTGTGTTCAGAAACATATGTATGTATGTATCTATGGGTGTTGTTGTTTTTGTTGGGCTGCTCGTGTGCTATAAGCTTAAGTTACGATAACATAGACACAGTGTGGTACAGAGTTCGATCGAGCGATAGATAGAGAGACTAATTGAGAGAGGAGGAGACAAAGCACAGATAAGTTATTAGAGCATTTAGTTCAAACCTCGATCAAACACATTCACTGGCACATGCACTGAGCTGACACTGAAGTTGACCGGAGTATTATGGAACTCGGCATTGGGCGTCAAAACCAGCTCCTTGGGCTGCACGAAAATGAATGGCTCCCCTTTATCATCCAGATCTCGGGGCGGCGCCGTTGGCATGGGCTCGCCCGGTTCCAGCATATCCTTGGCATTGTAATATGAGAAAAATTTATCGGCCTTTTCATTTTGATGAGAAAGTGCAGTGTTCTCAGCAGTGTCCATGATGCGCTGCAAAATTGATATATTTAATTCAATTTTCCACAGGTTGTACTTTTTTCCCATACTTACACGCACGGCGCTAATTTTCAGTTCCATCATCATTTCTATTTCCTTTGCCATGGCCTCAACTATTGTGCCACCCGAACGTGCTTCGACCTTGGCTTCCTTGAAGCTCTGAAAGTATGATGCCATTATTATCAAGATCAGTGGGGTTTTTCTCTATGACAGTATTCTTTAGGACAAACATAGTTTTTCTCTAGACATACGATAAGTAATTTAACAAGCTTTGTATTGAGGGAAGCTATTCTCCTTATTCTCTAAAAATGTGGCATATCATCCCTTTATTATAGATTTTAGAAGTAAAATGGAATCTAAGCTTGTATGATATTTGCAGAATGTTAATTCAGATCAGTAAGGAGTTCTGGGCTGGTGGTCTAAAGCTATATTTTGCTGTGTTGGTTGCTATGGAGCTAACATTTAATATTTTCGAAATTGAAATTGTTGTAGTAGTAGGTTTATCCCTCTAGACTGTCCGGCAGAAGGAATTGTAAGAGGTAGAATATAAGGTATCCGTAATAGTTGGGGCTCAGATGTGGAGATTCCCGGATTCAGCCCTCGTATGCTTTATAAATCTTTAGGAATTTATAACTTTCTAATTAACTTTTATTCTCTCTTTATTAATTTTTTTGAAGCTCTTCATTAAATTAGAATAAGTATGACGACTAAATCAAAAGTTAAAAGTTAAATACGCTGTTTAACCACACCACAGCATGCTTCCATAATTTGATGCCCTTTAGTGGTATGGGAAATTAGTAATATATTAATAGATTTAAGAAAAAACAAGAAAGGAATGCTAAAGTCGAGCAGGCTCAACTCTTATATACCCTGTACCACCCCACAAAAAAGAAATTAAATTAATTAAATTAATTAACTGAATTAAATATAAAATATTCCATGCATGCATACATATATTTACATTTACATCAGAATCGTGCCTTATGCGTGTTTGTGTACATGTACATATGTATGTATGTGTGCATTGGGCCTGGTTATATGGCTATACCTTTTTTTCCAATCATTCTATCATAATGAAACTTGGTCTACGGATATATAATCACTAACCTAATGTGACTACTAAATTTCAAAATTCCAAGAATTACGGGAGTTATGGAAAATCGTTAATAGGGGGGAAGTGGGGGTGGGGGGGGGGGTGGATCAGAAAAAATGAACAAACTCGTCCTTTCTCGGGCTCAGGAGAATCTGTATACCAAGTTTGGTTATTCTAGCTCTTATACTTTCGGAGATCCTTGCGTTCATACAGACAGACAGCCAGACAGACGGACAGACAGACGGACAGACGGACATGGCTATATCGATTCGGCTTGTCATGCTGATCAAGAATATATATACTTTGTGGGGTCTACCAAGCCTCCTTCTGTGTGTTCCATGTGCACTCGCACAAAACTAATATACCCTTGTACCCTTTGGGTACAGGGTATAAAAAATACGGCCATAAATCAAAAATTTCTAAGAATCCTACAATCTTTTAGATTGATTTACAATACAAACATTGATTTCAAGTTCGTCATCTTGGAAACTTTGCTTACAATGCCAATGACGTGTCAAGCACCCTAACCCAGACACCAGCTCTGACGTATGTTTGTCTGTATGGCTATGTATGTATGTACACAACCCCTACGGTATTTATTAGTAGGCCCAATGGCCCAGACATATGCTACATTTCTGGACACACAGTATCATACAGCGTGTTTGTGTGAGTGTGTGTGTGAGCATGGGCGCCCGTAAGACGATTTCATTTAAAAATCCAATTGCGCTGCCTAAAAATAAATTACATACCAGCTATCCCACATAATGGTTGGTACTATGTGGCAGCAACAGCGACTGACCTCATAAAAGAGACAAGCTGATGACCGACTTAGTGTCGTCGTAGTCGTTGTCGCGGCATGCCTCAAACATTTGCTATAATTGCCTGCTCAGCCAGGCTACTGGTTTGAAAGGCTGCCAGCCTTTAACCCAAATACGCTGCCTGCTGCTGCTGCTGCTGCTGCTGCTGCCATCGCCAACAAACAGAAAAAAGAAAAGCAACAAAAATAAGAAGAACAACAAATATACAAAGGACAGCAGCAGCAGCAGTAGCAGTAGCAGCACGCGCGCATTCTCTAAGCTGGAAAAATCAATAAAAACGTGCCCCACACTTACCTCTTGCACCTCCTTGCGACGGGTGATAAAATCGCCCAAATGGAACAGCTCCATGCCCAGTTTGTCGGCCCATGAATGCACGCTGCAGTTTTTTATAAAATATGTGTGTATTTAGGATTAGGATTAGAGATCAAGCATTATCTATGCTCGCCACTCACAGATTGTAGTTAATTTTTTCGCCAGGCAGCAAATTGGCACCATGTGGATAGTAGAAGAGCACACAGAGTACGCTTAGGCATAGTCTCCAGGCCCAGGAGTGCCAGGAGGAGCGATAAGCGTATGTTGTTGATTGTGATCCTGTCGTTGTTGTTGCTGTTGCTGTTGCTGGGGGCCACGCCATGTTGCTGCTGCTGCACTTGCACTGGCTGGATAGTGTAGTCGCGACATAAATACGAAATACGATTCTGCAGCTGCACACGTCGCACGCACTTTTCCGTACCAATCCGCACTTAGCCGCACCTTTCCGCACACACACACTCGCTGGGCTAATTCAATTTTAGCCAAAATTGCTATGCTACCATCATTATTATTAAGATCATTATCAGCACCAAACTGCATGCCGTTGCCATCTACGCGCCCCCAAAATCATTTCCAGCTTCGACGGATCCCAGCGAGTCCAGCTATTGTCTGTGTTTGGCTTGCACTTGTCTTTTTCTTTGTATTGTTATTACAATTACTGCTTTAATATATTTTTCTTTATCATGCACTACACATTTTTGCCAGACATGGCCTATTTGCAACTTCAATTGAGGGAATTTTCAGCGATACGTGCGCTTAGTGTGTGAAAATTCGAGGCCTGTAAGAACTTTTCTCTGTATACTGACGTTTTCTGGCTGACATTTCGCTGACGTTTCTGTGTCAGCGATGAGTTCATCGCCAATCGCCGTGCGTTAAAACGAGATGACAGCTGTTGTGCCGAGCTTTCGTCGGACGCACTACTCTTCGGGATCGACTGCGTCGGCGCTGACAGTTGTCGCGTCGGCGCCCCGAGATTGTTTACCATTGGGAGCCGGTTACAGGTGTTTGTTTACAACGACAGGCAGCTGCGCATTGCCATTGTTTATGTTTTCTAGCCATGGCCCGATTTGACAGCTGAGCACCACCTGTGGCGTCTGACAGCCATACAAGGGTTGGTTTCACTATTCCTCTAAAGCTCGTTTTTGGGTGACGCTTTTTGAAAGTTTTGCAGGATTGCCTCTTCGCAACGCTTTAAGGTGAAACCTTTGAAAGCTTCCTGGGAAACTAAGTTTCGGACAACAGCCGTTTGAGGACGTATTTTCATTGCGACTCTGCCCAACAATTTTCAAAACAAAAATGTATATTTCTAAGAAAATTGCAATTGTTTTGTTTTCACTTTATATGGTAAGTGTATTGTTGGTAATTGTAGCACATATTTGCTATGATGAGCAGTTCCATGTCCAGACTGACTGAGGTGTCTGGGGACAGGATGGCGCTGAAGACTAGGAGGTTCGATCTACCTTATGCTCTAAAGCATGCAATTGGAATATAGGCAGAAAAAGGCGTGACTTATACAAAGAAGTATACATACATACATATATAACAGAACGCTCTCTCCCATGTTGTTGGTTTAATTCTGTAAGAACTGTCCTCTGTGGTTATCTTCAGGGAAACCTCTGGCTACTATATGTTTGTTATTGTTATTGAACAGTTATTTTGTAGCCTTTCTTAGCTTTTAATTTGAAATTTAGAACGAAACATTAACTCCCGTTAGCCTTACAACTGTTGACTTTATTTCTGTTAGATATATATATTTCTTTTATTTCTATTTAATTATATAATTTCAAAATTTGAAACTCTTTGTAGATATGCATGTGCTTAGGGCAAATGAAGACACGTGAGCTAATTTACCAATAACTTTTTATTCGTATATCGCAAAGTTTATACATTTCTCATGGAATTTACAACAAGACAACCCCCAGACATAAGTCAAGTCACACACAGGTGAGGCTATTTTAGTAATTGTAGCCACCGCCGCCGCCGCCACCACCACGTGCGCCACCCGCAGGTCCTTGTGGGAATTGGGCCTCTCCCTCGTAGCTGACATCCGCATGGTACCCTGTCTTCCAGTCGGCAGTGTAGCGCACAATCTGGGTGCGTCCATCGGGCAACTGCACGCGATACTCCCCGGTTACCACATCGCCGTCACTGGACGCCTTGTGCGCATAGTCGTTGGCTGTCTCGGGATCCTTCACCTCATACTCAAAGTCATATGGCATGCCGGGCACGTGCTCGTGATCCTACGAGTATAGAAAATAATACAACAATTTTGTTTTGTTAAAATTTTCAGATTATACGTATAGATGGAATGTATTTTTTAATATCCAAAGTTTATCCAAATGGGACAGACCTTGCAGATGAATTCTTATGTAGGAACTTACATCGGCAGGTTGACCGGGTGGGTTTCTGGGGCCTGGTGGGCGTGGGCCGGGGGCAGGGCCAGGTCGACCAGGCGCTGGTTTCTATAAAAATAAGGTCAACACTTTTCAGTCATAATTTAATTCAAGCAACCAAGCCAAGCACCAACCAAAGCTCAACTCGCGACGGGCTTTGTCTGTGACTCCTCCCATCAAAATGTTGGTCGAGTGACAAATGCAACATAATTTGGGTCGGCATTTAAATTTAACGTTTAACGTTTGTCAGTTGCATCAAAGGTGCTGCCTTCAACAGCAACAGCAACAATCAAATATAGGCAGCTGGATTGATAAATGTGGCGACAAGCCTCAAGCCAGAAGTCGAGTGAAGGGCTGTCGGGTTGAGTGAGTGAGTGAGTGAGTGAGCGACTCTCGAGTGAAAATAATGGCCATAATTAGCCATTTACCGAAATTCAATTTGCTGCAGTTTGGCTTGGCTTGGCTAATTGTAAATTTCTCATACTTACAAATGGCGTATTGGGCTCTGGATAGTCGTAGCCATTTTTCGTGGGCGGCAAATACGCATTCGAACCGGGCGCGACTTGGGCGTAGACATAGGCGATAATGGCAGCAAGTGATAAACTCTGTGGAATGTAAAAAAAGAAGAAAAGAATTAACCAACGACATTATATATACATATAGTACATAGGTTATTACAATAGTGTGGCAAGGTGGCATTTTAATTGAAAAAATTAAAGTCCAACAAAGGTTAAGATTGTACGAGTACGAAGTGAACGTCAAACAGAGCAAGACCTGAAAGCAAATAGAGGCTAGAGACTAGAAATAGAAGCTGCGATAATATCTCAACTGACATTCAGCAGCAGCATTGGCTGCCAACGCCAACCAACACCGACAGCTTGCTCCGGGGCAGGTGCAAAACAAAACACACCAACCAAAACAAACCCAACCAAACTACAAGTAAAGAGAAGCGACCGTTGCCAACTTGTTGCAATTTATTTAGAACGTGCCCAAAATAAAAACGTCTGCTGGCAAAAGGGCAACAAACCGCATGCTGTACTCGTACATTGCCTTGCAATTAAGGCTTAATTTGGTGCGGGCGCACTTCTTCATCTTCATTTTTCATTCCTCATTTTTTCATTGCAGCTAAATGTCAAGCCCAGTGCTGCATTGGCCATTCTTGGCCCCCAAGACATGGCTAATTGACACATGCGAGCAGCAGAGCCCGCTCATAACTTGTCAGGCCATTCATCAAACGACTGACAACTGGCTACTTTATGTTTATTCAGATAGTTCATGCACTCGCGCTTCAAGTCTGCCTCTGTGCAGCTCATCTTTCAGCTGGCTGTCAATGCAATTTGCATTTGCTAACTGCATTTATTTTATTTAAAAAAGTTATTTGCTCGAAATCACGGAAGCGCTCGAGCATCGAGGGACATCGACATATTGTTTGTTTTTATAAATTACATATAAATCATTAACATTGATGGTCGATTCATATGCCAATGTCAAAGTCAAGCGTTTTACATTGTTTGCTGATTAGTTTTTCTTTGTTAGTCCCCTTTCCCCATTGCGATAATTATGCGATTCGCAATGCCGTTAATTACACATACGACGCGTGTGCCGCCAACATCTAAAAATGAATTGTTCCGCAGCTAAAGAAAATTAAGGTTTACAAGTATATGCTTGAAATACCTGTTGGCCAGTGACTGCTTTCCGCGTACCTGTTCATACAGTATATTTAATTTAATTATGTATTTCTTCTGCTTGCGAATTTTCAATTAATGCCAGCTGGGTGGTCCCAACCTTCAAGCTCAAGTACATTCAAGGCATTAGGCATGTCAACAGCAATTTTCCATGTAAAACAAATGCAATTACAGCTCAACCGTTAGCCGAAAAAACAAATTGTTGAAAACGTTTTGTGCATTGACTCCAATAAAATAACAGCAAATAATTTGCGTGTAAATTAAATAAAAGCCAAGAGCGGCCGACTACAAATTGCAGCAACTTAACGACCAGCAAGCTGCACACACACACACACACACACACACACACACATAGGCATATAGAAGGACAGCCGGACAGACGCGGAGGCAGACAAATGGATGAAGATAAGCCGTTGTTGCACTTAAGTCTAACTGCCTACAAAAAACAACAACGACACCAGCAGGCAGTCGAAAAGCCGCCTCAGTGTAGACTTTACATTTCACACATGTTCTCCCTTGGAGACTAGAAGTTTGCTTTGATTTGTGCCTTAACTAGGGCTGAAGAAATGTTGAAGATGCAACCCATGTCTCAGCTACTTCCTAGTTTTTTGAAATGTGCGAAAGTTTCCAAAGCGATGCGGCAGTATCATTAATATATATTTACGTGAAGTTACGTGTAGTCCCATTAAGCTCTCGTATAATGCTATATTGTAAAATAATATAATATATATTGTGATTAGCTTTCGAAAACTGCATTCCCATCTTAAAAAATACCATTTGATACCGATATTACAAAATATTGAAGTTTTGGAGCATTTTACGTTCTGCAGAAGAATATAGAAATTACATTCTCAATTTTATCTGCAGAACTTGATTACAGATACGTTTAGCATAAAATAGACTTTTTAGTATGACTATATTCATTTGAGATATATGGTATAATTTTGAAAATAGCGTATTTTACTTTTCTGTAAATCGAAGATATAGACAATTAAATCCCATGCAGATGGAAATAATATGCATAGAAGATGATAACGTTTATAATCAATATAATATGGCAAATCTGATATTCCAGTTCTATGTTTAACCGACTTCAAAAAAAGGAGGGGGTCTTAATTCGGCGGAATTTTAATTTTTAATTTTTATGTTTGTTTCCTCAGAATTGCCGACTGGGTGAACCAATTTTGCTGATTCTTTTTTTTTATGTAAAAGCTGATGTGGTCCTATTTTAATTTGGTCCAGTTCTGACAATAGCATCCATGAGAAAACCATATAAGTCTTAGATTTGCATTATCGAGGATATACAAAGACTGAATAGAGCATTAACTTGGTTGATTGCCAATAACAATCTTTACAGAGATGCTCAGCTGCCTTTTGAAACTACCTTAAACATAACTCATTTAGTACAAATAGCTGAAAAGGCTTCTTCAAATTCATATTACATTTAAACTAATGAAAGGATTGATAAACAATTGAAAAAACAAAAGAATACTTTAATATTGGCATTACCTAGGCCCTAGGTTTCCTGTCGTAGTACAATCCATTGCGTTTGCAAAAAACATAAATATACCAAGTATTGAAATAATAAAAAAGGAAATTAAAATAAAAGTATAAAAAATTATATATTGGAAACAGGCACACTCTAAATAGTTAAATAACATTAAATAATAGCCAAATAATATTTAAAAAAAAAAAACAACTTTAAAAGAATGTCGAGGCTCTATCAGCTCTGAGCTGCGACTGACAGAATTGGAAATAAAAACGTCCCTATAGTAGTTTATAGTCGTCGGCATCCTATCGATGCGCTGTCAATGGGACAGTTACCAACACCTAAAATGGTTTGGTATTTTTAAGTGTATCCCAAAGGTATGTATTTGCAGTCAACTGCTTTGTATTTATAACAGATTAGTTTTGGCTTGTTAATTTTTTAAAAGTTCCAGACTATATTTTGAAATACAATGGAATAATAATTTATACACTTCTTCAATATTCGATTAAAATTAATCAATTTAATTAATGGGAAGTACTCGTATACCAACACTAAACCAAACTTAACCTCAAAAGAAAGTATAAAATATTGTGTCATGTGGTGGTTAAGTACATATATTTTCAACGGCCGTGCTGAAATTTCCACATATGTATGTATCTATCTTTGTATGTACGTTGAATTTTTCCGTTCTCCGATTTTTGCAGAACTTTGTAGTCTATTGTTGAAATGGTTAACTGTGTTGCAGAAAGAGTTTCCATTTGGAAGCATTGATTTGAATACAAAAATTGAGCAAACTAAACAAGGCTAAGAACATGTGGGCTAACGAGTTGCTGAGGAGTTGTGCAGCTTATTTGAATTAAGACATGAATACAAAAAAATGATTTTAGAATTGTACGTTTTATTACAAATAATAAAAATACCATATTTGGTATTTGTTAAAAAAAAAGTATATTTTGTCTTTTGAAAAGTAAACCAAAATGGAATTGGGTTTGGAAATGGAAATGGTAGTCATCCGAACGCGCTCTAAACGGAACTTATAGTATTTTATATTATTATACAGTGACAGAGTAATTACTCTGGAGTTTCATGTTCCAATGTGTTTTTTTCAGCTCCGTCAGTAAATTTTCATGATGGTGGCTGTCCGGCTTCTCAATGGATATTTTATTGGTTAGGTGGTTTAACGTTTTCCTACTCCGTCATGAGGTTTACAGGAATATTTCAACAGCTGTCCATCTGGATAAGCAATTCTGTTGTTAAAACTAGTTTTTCAAAAACTGCTAAGAGAAGTGGCCAGCAACCTTAGCATTGATTGTTGTTCCAAATACTGCTAAGCTTAGAAGCAGGTCCTGTTGCCGGACGCTTTAGAAGTCTTCTTTTCAGTACGAAGAATCGAAGAAATCAATAGCTTTTATGATATACATACTTTGTTACGACATGTGCTTTGGGAATAATCGAAATGCTTTTCATTCAAAAGTTACGAAAACACAACAGAGCACATTTTCTTAATTGGTTCGTAAATGGTAAAAAAAAAAAACAAAACTTCAAAGGCAATAGTTTCAGAATCTGAACAGGCAGGTTTTGTATTTCCGCTCTCGGTATATTTCATCTTTGACTTTAAGTATGCCTTTAGATGTGTATATTCTGAACGTATCTCTTTCGTATTGCAAGTCAGCAATGATGTGATAGGCATAAGGGGAAAAAAGCAAGAGCATGTACCACAATTTAATTGACCAAGTGCTGTTAATGATTGTGTTTGATTGAGATTTTTTGGAATGCTGAAGGTTTTCTGCGACGGCCTGTGGTGTGCCGCGTATCCACCACTTTGAAGCTATTTAGAATTTTAGGCATTAAAAAAAGTTCATTTGAATGGGAAGCCAAGCCATCTGCTTTATTGTGCATGAAAATCAGTTGTTATGCTATTATAAGTCTCTAAACATGGTCAAGCAAGAAACATGTTGGCTATATTGAGCGAGCATCGCATTGAAGCATGATGATTAATATCGCATAATTTAATAAATAACACAATTGTTTGTTCGTTATTTTCATTATTTTGTTGTTGTTGCCTCGTGCCTCAAAACATTTAGCCCACTTGCTGACTTGTTGATTATATTTTTCAAAGCAAATACTTTACACATTGCACAAGTATGTAATTATGCAAATAGTTAATTAATTTATTTTGCACAACAATCAGCAAGTGTTTGTTTGCAACATTTTCAAAGATTAATCAGGAAGAGCTTCAAACTAGGTCCCGGTCATAGTTTTAATTGAAACAACGGCTGAATAGTCTCTTTGTTTTTGATTTTGTGTTGAGTGTTGAGTGCCTTTCGTGTTGCATGTCAAATACGCCCACTGTTAACCACGTCAAGTTGAAGGCTAAGCAGGCAAATTGTGGAATGAAGATTGTTTAAATTAATTACATGGGTGGGCAGTTCGATTGCCACTCGGCGCTTGTTTTGCTGCCTCGCTGCTCCACTTGCCAATTAACACTCGAGTGGGACACGTGTTGAGGCATTTACTATAAGTAGCTATACGTGTATACGGGTACGTTACATAGATAAAAAGATTTTGCAACTATTGCCCAAATCTATTTAACAACAAATTAACGAACACGAAAATATTCAAGTTTTAATTAAACTAAATTTTAATTAATCGGCGAAATATTTATAAAATATGTGCGTTATTAGATTAATTCATTAAATGTGCTTAGTTAGTTTGAAATCTGGTGTAAACCAATTGGAAGTATATTTTTTAATATCGCATTGTTTTTTTAAAGTTTCTTTTTTATGTGCTTAGCTTTTTCCGAAGCTTAAGAGCTGCTATATTTCTTAAGCGGCTTAGTAATCAATTAAGCTAAACTTTAGTATAAAATATTCGTTCTCATAGGTGAAAAGTTTGCCGATGAGCTCATAAATAAATTATATAAACTGCTTAAGTACATTTAACGAAGCAACATTACGACATTTTTCCGTTTGGTGATTTGCACTTTAAAAGACAGTAGAAAAATGTTGTCTTTATTAATAGTTTACCCACACATTACGAGTATTGCCTAAAGCATTCAGCCTACTATAAATAGACATCTTAAACATTGGGCAGACATTTCCATTCTGCGATCATGCTGAGCTGAGCTGAGCCGCATCTGTGGAAGTGTGCAAATCTTTGTACTGTCATCATTCCCCACTCGATCACGATCCAGTCCAGAGCATCGACGCCAAATTACACTATGAATAGTATTTATGACAATTGCATTTCGAGTGCCTGAGAGTGCTTGGCTAAATGGCAAGTTGGCCGCCTGCGAGTTGATTTATGTTCGCTTAGCATTTAATGTGGTGTTACGAGTGCTACGAAAAGCAAAGCAGGCCAAGTTGCTCCTCTACAGCTACAAGTTACAAGAGATACGAGTCGTGGACAGGCGACACCAACGCTCTATACGAGTACTGCTTTATGGTGGCAATAAAAATGTTTACATAAAAATGTCTTCATAAAGATCATCTAAGCTGTGGAATCGCGATTCAAGTCGCATTCAACGTGCATTTATTTTAATTAATTTAATTGGTGTTAGTGACGCCAGCAGGCAGCGGCAACACATGAATGCGGTAACTTACTTGTAGTTACAATTAGAGCTGCAGGGGGGCTTTCGATTTTATTTTCAATTGCATGACATTTTCAATTTGCTTGCCGCTTACTTTTACCAAAATACTTGTAGTGTCTAAACGGCAGTATCGCCTTATTATTAAGTCATCAACTGGCAGCTAAATATTCGGGCTCTTACATCATTTAAGCGGCACCCTAAGACAACAACAACAGCCCCAACAACAGCAGCAGTAACGACAGCGACAGCATTCTGACGCCCACATTAGAGCTGGAGTAGGAGTTTCAGTTGCAGTTGCAGTCAAGTACGAGTAGTCGATGGCGTGCCTAAAATCTTGTTAGAGCTTTTTATATATCTATGTATGTGCATATAAATTTATGGAATTTGCAACGTTCCCAACAATTAAGCCGCACACTCGCTGATGAGCCAAAGTTTGTTTTTGTAGTGCAGCAGAAGTGGCAGCAATAGCAACAGCAACAGCAGCTGACAGCGTGGCATGCCACAGAATGCAACAAGAAATCTCCTCTATATAGATGTGAGATACGACATGCACTTGCAACACACGATCTGCCGAAACGACGAAAACGAAGACAGCGACGACGTGCAGAACAACAAACATTTGGTTGACCTTTTCTGTGGCAACAGAAACAGCAACAGCAACAGTAACATGCGCTGCCAAGCTTGTTGCATGCCGCTCGCTGTTCAAGTTTTTTCATCGCCTTTTTGTTTGATTTTTCACTTTGGGGCATTGAAATGCAAATTTGGCAAAATAAAAGTTAATGGGCCAAGTGAATGGCAACGGGGAGTAGACAAAAAATAACTAAAAAAAACCGATGAAAATAAAAATGAAGAAAAAAAAAACCACAGCTGCAACAACTCGATCTCGTGTGTTATGTGCAATGGGAAATGACTTTTATTGCCTTGTTTGCAGTTTGTTGTTGAAGTCTTTCGTTTCGCCGCCAGAGACATTGGCAATACTTGAAGTTGCAATTGAACTGCAACTTGCCACATTGCCACATTTTGGGCTTCCAGCCTGCCAGTCACGTGCTGGGTTCACAAGGAAAACAGCCAACAGTCACAGTTTCTTGCCAAGGACAATGCCAAAAAAAAGTTTCAAAAAGGCGAGTAGCGCGCATCTGTGCCGCACGACTTACAAGCTCCTTGGGGTCATCGTCTATGTAGCTGCCACGTTATTGGGTTTTGATATTGCTGATTTGATTTGTTGCTCGGAGCAGAGCAAAAGCCGGCGTGCTGTGTATTGCAGCTGGCGTGCAAATGTTCAAAGATTACACTTTCATAGCTGGCGCTTAATATCAATAGAAATGTCTTTAATAGACGAGCTAGGAGTAATGGAATTGAGAAAATAATTGTATGTGTTTTTCTTAATTGGGTTCTTTTAAGCAATGTTTCATTAATAATTGAATTAAATGTACAAAATTTAATTAGTTTAGTAGATAAAGAGGAAGTGGAATAAGATATAAATATAAATAAAATATAAATTGATTGATGGCTAATGTACATTTGGCTTGAACAAAATATATCAAAATAAATACGATTGCGTAATTATTTTGCAATTAGAATCGGTTTCGTCACAGAAAAGTCATTGAAAACCCTCACATATAAGAAGTTTCACTTAAATAATTGTCAACATTGACTTTTTCCTAGGTACATCAGTGGAAAGAATTATAAGGTGTTGTTTTAGAGTTAATTGTTGACTGCTTCTCCATAATTGATTCAAGTCGCATTTTTCACATGCTAAGCATAGACTATATATTAACCCTACTTAACCCGCATTTACTGGCCATAAGCGTGGACCATAATCACGAGATAAAACTGCTCATAAAAATTAGCGCCGGCAGCTCCGACATAAAGATATTAACCTTTCCGCCAAAACAGCAACAGCAGCATACTCGAATCTCCACAGCACCGAAAACAGCAACAACAACCGCAAAAATATATAGACACAAAAGTAAATTGCAAGTTACAAACGCTTAGCGTTGCAAATATGTTAAGCAGCCGTTGATGAAGGCTCGAAATTTGTAAATTGTTAACGCCAAAATTGTTTTTAAAGTGATATATAAAGTGAAGTGAGTGACAGCCCATGGCGCTC
This sequence comes from Scaptodrosophila lebanonensis, assembly GCF_003285725.1. Classification (NCBI taxonomy): domain Eukaryota; kingdom Metazoa; phylum Arthropoda; class Insecta; order Diptera; family Drosophilidae; genus Scaptodrosophila; species Scaptodrosophila lebanonensis. The sequence continues at coordinate 2,720,937 of NW_022060529.1, forward strand.
AACTGGCTGAAGCAGCAACAACAATAGAGAGTAAAAGTGGCTTAAAATTGGGCGAAGAAGAAAAGCAAACAAAGGGCGAACTACTTTGGCTAGACTGCACTTGTAGGTGTTGTTGTGAAGTACTTTTTGCACCTTATTTTATTTGAAGTTGTTCAAATATAAAAAGTTTCGTTTATAAATGGCTAATACTTACAATCAAAGATCGTTCAGACAATTCAGCAATCGTTTGATATTTTGCTGCTGGTCAGTATCATGCCAACTTGCATGCAACTTTTCTTCTTGTTTATAATACCTATTCTGTTTTCTAATTCCAATATTCAATTACTGCATATGATGCGCGAAAACAATTGGATATAAGACGTAACGCTCGCATGTTGGCCATTAAAATGTGATATATCAAAAGCAATAACAATTGCTCAAAATAACGATACACATTAAAAATACATTCGAAAATGAGCAATATTTTGTGGAAAAAATGAAAATAATCAGTTGTGCACAAGTCTTAGCCAAGATTTCCTCGTAACTACAATAATATTTGTACAGAAGTTGCGGTCGTTTCTAAACAAATGAATTATATAAATGTAGTAGATGAATTAATCAGAAAACCTCCTAATTATGGTTATAAAAGTTGCGGTTTTTCAACCCAACTCCAAAGAACGAGCGCATTTGCCAAGGCAGAGGAGGAGGAGACCCATTGCTTTCGGTACAACTGTTGCTAATGGTTGCCTATTTGCAGCAAGCACTACTATTAGCCAAAAGCACAAAGCGTACAACAAACAACAAACAACCTAGCAAACTATGCAATTAAAAAAGGCAATGCAAAGTGGCTCGGCAGATGTTTGAGCTCCAGCATTGCGCATACGCCCCGTTGCATGCTGAGAGGGACAGGCTGTGGGTCTCGGGCAATTAGCGGCCGCTGTTTGCAATGCATTGGGCGTGCTTTTGTAATCAGCTGAAATTTCGATTTAATTAGATTACCACACATAGCTAAAGACACCTCTCCCCCTCTCTCACACACACAGACACTCTGACATACTCAACCTCAAAAGGCGACCACCGACCACAAGCTGCACTTGCTTAAGCCCCAATATCGTATATACTATAGTATATTTTTTTGTTCAACTCGTTTCTGCAACATTCACAAAAGACAATAAAACCGCGCCAAACAATTGCAGCCGCTTGGCAATTACATACATACTATAATATTGCTCGTATGTAGAAAAAAGCGGTGTGTAAAAAACATTTTTGTGCATAGATTTTTCCCCCCCTTGTGCAGTTTTGTGGCAATTGCATTTTTCTATTATTATCATCATGCTATTGGCATTAGTATTGGCACATATGGGACGACCTCTCAGCTCAATTACCTTGATGGCAGCAGCATAATGAAATCTGACAAATCATTTTAATTAAAATCGAATTTGTAATGCAAAAACGTTTGGCTTGCCAGGCAGCAGCAGCCGATTGGGCAACAAACACAGCATTGGCACGTTTTACACTTCACGTGGCAGAATGCAAGTACTGTGGAGTCGAGTGGAGTGTGGAGTGGATTTGAGAGGGGGGAGGGGACGATTGGGAAAGAGCCAATTTCCGATTGCGCGTGCCATAATCAGCTGGCTAATCAAAGGCTGTTTCTGCAGCTATGACTGCCTGCATTTGCAAATTGCAAACACATACAAGTATAGCCCAATGCTTTTTGGCCAAATGTGCGTCAGCCATGACGACTGCTGCTCAGCAGCTTGCTAGCTCATCAGCCGAAACATCAAATTGTGCATATTTTATGTTCCAACTGCTGATCTGGCTGTCTTCTGTCTGCTGTCTCTTTGCAATTTTTGCAGCCATTGGAATTGCAAACGCGCTGCGTTACTGCAAAGCACTAATAATGGCGAGTGGGCGATTTGTGTGAGAAAATTTGCAGCACTGACAGCTGAAGCTATTCCTGATGCTGATGATGATGATGATGATGATTTTGATGTTGATAATAACGATGGCTGGAGTCTGGCATTAATATGCAGCACTTGGCCAGTGCGCTTGACTTGTCATTGTTTTTTGGGCCGCAATGTCAAATGGATATGTAAAGCGTGCAGAGAGAGTGCCTTCTATACGTATTGAGAGGATGCTGCAAAAGTCTCTGGACATTCATTCGTTATCAATTGTCCTTTTTGTGTGCCCAAATTACCTCTACTTTGTTAATACCCTTTCGCATATTACTTTCCATGGAATTCTCTTATAATTCTAAATTGTTTGCAATTGGAAGAGGTAGGTATATTTTAATAAAATTATATCATGCCCCTGACTACAGCTTTTTGTATAGAAATGTGTATAGATATGTTGGTTAATAGCCTCTCTGATATCGCTTTCTAAATAAATATACTTATGTTTATTTTTCAAATATATTTCCAAATAGTTTGTAAATGGAAGAGATGTGAATATTCGAATAAAAATATATCATGTCCCTGGCTAGAGCTAAGCTCTTTTATACCTAGAAATGTATATGCAGTTAGGAGCTAATCGTGCACACAGTTTGATTTATTCATCGTAGATAATCATTAATAACTATATATTAATCTTTAAGTTGAAGAGAATGGAGGATGTGCAGTGATATGGAAAATAAACAATCTCATTCGTCCTTAAAGCCCTTCTGATCCATAAATATAATACACATAGGAATATATCCTAGAGCATTGAAGCTTCAATACGCAAAATATAGCACTATTTTCTACAATTTTTTCATATTTTTTTCACGATGTGTTTTCAAGTGTTGATTGCGGAGCAGACGTCTGGCTGGAACCCTGACGTTCCTGTGGTTCCCAAGGTAGTCTGCTTTTGGGCGTTTTCTGTTGTTATTGCGACTTCTACTGTCTGCGTGGGCGTTACCAACAAAAAAATACACAAAAAAAAATAAAATAAAATGCTGGGCCAAAAGTCAAAAAGTTACAAGCGGCAAATTACGCGCGTCTGTCCAAGTCCAACCCAACGCACTTCCTTTCCACCTTGGGCCTTTGTATCACGGCCAACCCATTTCAAAGTCTGTCCTGTCTCCACTCGGCAGTGAAATGCATAAAAAACAGAGGCAGACAGTCTGCAGACTGCATACCAACAGCCAAAAAATCGCCTTTTTCCAACACACTGCAGTCGTGGGCGTCCCTTAAGCAAAGTGTTTGGATGGCTTTAAAAATAAAGTGAAAGTGGCGCACAGCATGTTAGGACAACATGTGGCAACAAAACTGATGATGATACTCAACGGAGTTGGAGCTGGAGCCGGGATTTCTGCTTTATGTTCATAAAGGTTCCCCAAAAAAAAGGGGCGTCTTGTTTATGGGCTCACTTAAGTGCCACGCCCTAGCATACACACACACATAAACACCTACTTAATGACAATGGCACTGCGCCTAAAAGCAGGCCACACACTCGTACAATGCGTAAAAATTGGGCACACGCACTAAATGCGACAATGGCAAGCCAGTTGTTGAGAATAATCAAATATTATTTCTCTTTATTTGTACGTATTTTACGTGAGCAGCTGTTGCCAACAATTCTAGCTCTCGAGCTCTTCAGCTCTTCAGCACAAAGTGCGCTGAAGTGGGGGTGTGTGCTTTGCGAGGGTGTGTGTGTGTGTGTGTGTGTGTGTGTGTGTGTTTATATGTATTTCTCCAGCATATATTACGCATAGCACTTAAGTGTCTTTGATTATTTGCAATTTGTTCGATTTTGTTTTTCCTTTCCAAAGCGCAACTTCAACCAAAAAGAGGGAGATTTTGTTGTTGTTGTTGTACAAGATGTTTGGGTTATGCAACCATATTCGTTACTATTGACGCCAAGTGCTGACAAGTGTTGTGTTTGCCAGGCACACTTGTCTGGCAGTCTCGATGGGTTCAGCAGTTGGGGGGCAACTGCTGCAACACTAAATCCCATTTGAAGTTAGCCGAGGCTTAAATTATGAGCACAAGTTAACTTTTTAACATGCCCGCTATAAACGGCAATCAGAGGCAAATCCACCACAGCATATATGTAACTCGGACAGGCGGAATGATGCAGAGGGAAGATAGCTAAGCTGTGTATATATATTTTGTTGTTGTTGATGTTGTCCTTTGTGGCCAAAGAAAAATGACGACGCAGAGCAAAGCTCAAAAGCGTCCAGCTGTCCATCAGACTGTGGCCGTGACGTCCGCACAAACACAAACACACACGCACACACACAAAGACACACTCACAAATTCCAACACATCCTTATATACAAATTTGACATATAACAAGCTTAACTTGTTGTCCTTTGTGCGTTGCTCTTTGTTTTAGTTTGTGTCGGTGTGTTTGTGTGTGTGTGTGTAAGATGTTACGAAAGTCAGTGGGAATGGTAATGGGTCCTGCTGCTGGCATTTTTCAGAGGGTCATAAAGCTCACATGATTTGTTTGCAGCTGATTTATGTAGGCTTAGTGCATGCTAAACAATTCCGACAACGAGACGCATTTTCCCAGTTCATGCGAGTATACTAGATACACGTATGTATATTGATGAGTGTAGTTTTTAGATGTGATCTCCAAATAAGATAAATAAACGTCGTTGGCTCTTATATTTATCGACTTAAGGAATGCGGACAAATATGCTGGCAATGCGTGGATAATCCAATGATTTACCAGTTTATTAAAACCCTCATTTGAAGAAAATTGGATAACTGGTATAATTTTTAAAGGACCACAACAAATACAAATTATTAAGTGATGTTTATTTTTAAATATTCAACTGATTATATTGAAGGGGACTACTATGAAAGCGAGCGAGAAGAAACACTTCTCCAATCAACGAAGATTCTTCACATCATTAATGTTGTTAAATGTGTATCGAAGAAAACTAGATAACTGGTATAATTTCATAAAAACAATACAATACAAATACAATAACAATTGTATTTTACTTAATTTTTTAGCTGATTATATAGAAGGGGACTATTTCCAACACCAAAGAAAGAGAGGAAATACCTTTCAAGTCATTTTTTCAAAATCAACAAACTCTCTTAACAGTTATAATGTTAATGTAATATTAATCTAATAACAGTTAGTTACTATTTAAATGAAATACTTACAAGCAACATAAATGTTTTAAAGGACAACATTTTGCTAGTAATAGGCAAAATGGCTAAGATTGGAATCCTAAGTTTTATGCACACGCGGTCGCTAAATTAATGAGAAATTAAACAGTAAGTTTTTTATTATAATTTGTATGGTAATTGTTTAACAAAAACAGTAGATTAAGAACAGCTTCTTCAAAAGATTGCCTATATTATTTATATTTCTTTTAGTTTAAAGCAATTATTTGCATACGAATGCAAGCAAAATTAAATTATTTCGAATGTTTGTCAAATTTTTGGTTTTTTGTTTATTTTTTTATGTTTAAATGGCATTTACTTGTAGTTTTTATTTTCTAATAATTTATAATTTGCTTTGGCACACTTGAACACTCCAGTCAATATCCTTTTGAAGACACTTGGAATTGAAATTGAAATCGAAATTGAACTCTCACTTTCAACGAGGGCCCACACAAACAACCTCTTCAGTGCTTGTGCGTGTGTATGTGTGTGTGTGTGTGTGTGTGTGTGTGTGAGTATCTTCAATTGTATTTTTATTGTGTTTTTCGATGCCAACAGCAAACCGCACGAAGTACACGAACGTTTTGAATTAGGGTACAGCTTGGAGATGCGCTTGCTTTTTATAATCAGCGCCAATGTGCGGTGCGCAGTCGCAGCAGCCAGCGTTGGCAGCACTGTCGACGGCGGCAGCGACGACGGCGTCGCGTTGCCAACTGCACCCAAAACAATGTAAAAAGTTGAGTCGCGTTTGCTCAAACAATGGAAGCAAGCTCGCTGCTGACTGCCTGGCTGAGTGGCTGACTGGCTCCCAGAGACGGTCTTCTAGATCATCTTCCATGAGCACACAGCTGTATCGTCGTCGTCTCTCTCAGAACGCTGGCAACTCTCAAGCCTAGGTTAGAGACTGTGGGGAGAGAGCGCGCGGTTTGCTCAAAGTTTCTCAGCGCTGAGCAGCAATTGCTGAGTGTTGAAGTGAAAAATGTTGCAGATCATCGGCACAAGCAACAATAGCTGGTATGGCAGCAGCACCAGCAGCAGCAATTGATGATGTTGCTGATTTTAATGATGAGCAACAACACCAACTATTTGATAAATGATGCCACTGATGATCATTAGAGTTTGCAACTGCCTTTGTGGCTTACGTAGTATGTATAACAACTTTATAGCACATTGCTTGTCTGTGTTGTAGCTTCGTTGTTGTTGTTGTTGTTGTTGTTCTTGGTGCTGCTTCTGCTGCTGCTGTTACTTGTACTGTCTGCTCTCCTAACAAATTAGCCAAGGGGGCCAAGCACACAACCATGTCTGCTGACAAGATTTCCAGTATCAAGACAAACAGGCAACAATCGCCTGTTCTCGTCAGCACTTGTAAAAACACCCAAATGACTTCATTAAATACTTACAACTAAATGCCCAAAATTTGATATTTAAGTTTTATGACAGTCGCCGTCGTTTAGCTTTTAATTCTTGGGCCTCGGGCGCTGCAGCAGACGTGCCAAAATGTCATTGGGAATGTCAGTTGAGCGAGCGATAGTTTTGAATAGTCTGGCTCTTTTTATTGGTATTTGTGCAAGTCTTTGTGTAAATATTAAAGTCTGTCTGTCTGTATGTCTGTGTGTGTGCCCTTTTGCTGAGCCTAAGAGAAAGCCAGTCCAGAATAGCACGACAAGCCGAACGTGTTGAGAAAATTACTTGTACGCAGCCTGTGGTTGCCACGTAGCCGACACTCAAAATTCAATCTATGACGTGAGCCTCATGCGAAAACTCAAATTTATCTCACCATGATTTTCTCCGAAAAGCAAAAAATATCGCAAATAACATTCCTGGTGACACGCTGACTTTCTAATTCCCTTCCCAATTATATATAATCGATGTATTATTTGAAATGGAATGTTTGGACATTATTAACATTAACATTATTTGGAAGGCAGCTTGCTAACATTTCTGGGAGGAGTTGAAACACACAGCTGATTCAATTAATATCTAAATACAAAACAAAATTTTAAATGGAAACGCTAATAAATTGGATTAATGTTATATCCTAAATATAACATTTGTCTTGCAACGCTGAGTAATCGCCAAGTAATAGCCTTAAAGTAAGCAGGAAAATGTAAAATAAGCGATGATAACGACATCTAGTAATGAACGACAAAATTCAGAGGACTACTTATTTTAGTTTGCTATTCTATTTGTGTTCGTGCTATTCTTTATTTAAGTCGTTGTCCTGGGTTAGCGAATTATTTAATTTTATGAGAACTTGGAATTTCGATGATAATTCGGCATGGTTCGAAGCAGAGTCTACTTAAAGAATCTCTCAATCTGCGATTCCGGTTAACTATGCTATATCGTCTATCGGCTATAGCTAAATATTTTTGCCCGTCCATTAAATATCATTTTATTTAATTTCGACTGTATAATATATAATTAACATAGACAGTAGTATTTTTTTATGCTTTTTATTATTCCAAAATTTCTTAAGTGTCCTTCGTTAAATACTGTAACTAATAATTATTTAGTTCCTTTAATAAAAGAACATGAAAACGCAGGGGTTGGAAATCGATCTATGTTCGTAAATCTTGTTTTCAACCAATTAAAATATAATGAATCCTGATATGTATTTTGGGTAGAAATGTTCCTTTTTGTGCTTCAATAAATCTTAATTGGACATGATTGATAAGCGATCTGATAAATATTGCATCTATTATACAAAAATGTTGCGTCCTCGATTCAACGCTGCACCATGTTAGGTCATCTGGAAATATAAATAATAGAATCCATAAGGGACCGCGGACTGAACTCAGTAGACTATTCAGGCGCCTTCCACACGATCGTCCTATAGCCCACCTCAAAGGACTACAACCGTTGGATCTTTAAGATTAAGCCATTAATGTTATATATATATATATATATAACTTCATTAAACTCAACCTTACCTTATTAAAAACATTCTTATTCGTTTACTTACATGGTGACATTTAGTTTCTTTTATGTAAAAATTTTATGTAACTATGGTTATTAGTTTGCTTCATGAATAAATAACAATTAAACAATGGTTTCCTTAAAATATATGACATAATATTTTTTCTATCAACTTATTAATAACTTGTTATTCTTCCGCTTAGATAAAGTTAAATTTGGTTACAGCTTATGTAATGCTTTTGCATGATAAGAGGATAAGGGGATTTAAGAATGAATAGTTACTTAGTATAGAATTGTAGTAATAGCTTTAAACCATTCCTGATGTTGCAAGCATTAGATAATAGTAGTCCTACTCAGGTAGAGGGTAAAATAAAGGCTGCACTGATATTTGAGCTGATGTTGCAGCACAAGGCAAGGGCGAGCACTGAACGTGCCCAGACTCCATTGCTCCTTGAACGCACACACACACACACATACAAGCACTCCTTCCTACTGTTATATAAACTAACAAGCCCGTACACACATCTATACACTTGCATGTAGCAGACGCTCACACATCAAACAAAACTCCACTCATTTAAATGGCAATTAACCTTGAGTGTTAAGCGTAGCAAAAAAAAACCAAAATTGTTGTATCCAAGATTAAATAACAATTAAAAGCAATCTATTTTTGATGACTGATTTCTGCTGGGCCTGTTATAATTTTATTGCCCACTTGATAGCGATGACGATGGCTATGTCGATGATGATGATGATGATGATGATAATGGAGATAACGCTGTGTGTGTAGAAATATGCGGCTATGAAAAATAAGATTTGGGACCACTTTGATTTCCGTAGCCGCACTTTATCGAGCCATCGACGCATTGGACAGCTGGTGAGTGCTGTACTATACGCACTGTACGTGTATGTATGTACATTTGTGCACCTGTCAAACTGTCATAACAACATAATACCCGTTAACAATGGCAACAATAGCACATCGAACACATACGAGTACGAGTACGGGTACAACAATGCCAAGTTCAGTCAGTCATCTAGTCATTTGGTCGGCCAAGCAGCTGGCAGCTCAAACACTCAACACTCGTCGTTCGTCGCTTCCAAGTGCCGCAGCGCTTCCAAAATTTGCTTTCTTTGGGCAATCCACCGGCACTCGAGACCATCATCGATGAGGTTGATAATGATAATGATAATGATGGACCCTCTCGACGTCCCACTGAGAGTGCATTTTGTGGTAGCTGGCTGCGCTTACGAAAAGCTTACTTAATGGAATGTAATTAGAGCAAACCTTTTTTTGTTCCCTTTATTATTTTTATTTTTATTATATAATGGAAATTCAACTACTACTTGACATTAATTTCTGTGCATTGTTGAATGTGGCAACATTTGTTGCCAAACTTTGTGCTGCTTTTTGGCTTGTCAGCATTGTTGCCGGTTGCCAGTTGATGATTGCTGGTTGCTGCACATTTTGATTTTCTTATCATTTGTCAAGCAAGAGCAGCAACTGCAGCAAGTGAGGAGCAGCTTGGCCATTGCCTTTGAGTGAGCCAGCCCCAAGCAAAAGTTTGCATTAAGTTGAAGCGCAACTTGGACCATGAAGAGCAATTAATAACATGACTCTAGTGTCACTTGAAGCTTGGTCAGCACAATTTTTAGACAGCACGAAAAGCGAAAAACAAAAAAAAAAAAAAAAAAAAAAAACGGAAGCAAACAAAAGTAAGCTTCGAACAATGACAAGAATGGCAACACTGGCCAGCCAGTCACACTGGAGGCCAAAGAAACAGATCAGCAACAGCAACAACAACAACAACATCAACACAAATATTCGCCAGAAATATGCTGCTGATGACATTTTGAGTTGCTGCTATGTATCGCTTATTGAATTGTTGCTGCAAAATTAACATTTAAAAGAACAGACCCAAATTCTGCATGCGGTTGAAGCATTTAAAAAGCATGTTGTTGTTGCTGGCGCTTTTCGATTTTCCGCGAATTTGTTTTGCACATTTCGTGTAACGTTAGTCGGAGAGCAACTCACTCACCTGTTGTTGGTTGCACGTTGCACGTTGCAGGTTGCTTCTTGCTGGTTAGTTGTTGCTGCTGCAGGCGACAGAACAAAAACATTGCAGACAATGGCTGCTCTGCTCTGCTGGCTCTGCTGGCTCTGCCGTCTCTGCCGTCTCTCTGGGCGCACCTTTATCGGCTGCGAATTGAGTGAATTAGAATCGCCAACTATGTAATTGCCGCATTATGTTGCCACCAGCTCGTTGTTCCTGCTATTGCTGCTGTTTTGGTTGCTGTTGTAACTATTGCCAAAGTTAGCGTCATCGCTACTGCATTGTGGTGTGAGAAGCGTTTGACTTTGGAGCTGATTTGCATATTTTTGGCAAATGGGTGTGCTGTGGAAGATGCGACTGCCACTACATTCATAAACAAAAATAGGCGCGAATGTAACCCCTTCTGGAGTATTATAATACACATTTTATAGGTTGGGCCTACTGCTAGTAGAGGACACATAATGAAACTCTCTATTCGTAAGGGATAAATAATTGGTCACCATAAATTTATACACGTACGTATGTACATTTATAAGAATCGTCCGCTTTTATATCCGCAAGTAGTTCATGTTATTTATCCACAAATTAAGTGTTTCTTAAAAGCAAGAGATGGGACAAAGACACTCAATTAAGATAAACTCCACTATTTATTGATCAGCAGAACGGACCTAATACCTTCTGTAGTGTGCATACATAAGGAGTACACACTGTACGCAGTGCACTCTTAAGAACATACACTGTAACACTTTATTGCAGTGAATAAATTAATTCAAAAAGCCAAGCATAATTCGGACGCGATGTAATATGATCGCACATGCATTGGGCGACATAAGTGCAGCGTCAGTGCAACTAGTGTCAGCCACCTCAAGTGCACATAACATTCTCCCTCGCGCTCTCGCTGCCAACAGCGCTGAGTACAAATACATAAGTAAAATACATAATGCGGCCGCTCCGCTGCCGGCGTCTCTGGCAGCGCAGCTACGAGGCCTTAGCTAAGTTCATTTTAAGTAAAATGTAAGAAATCAGTATAAGTTCAAGTTTTAAGATTGAGTGTCATAAAAGTTAATAAATAATTAATAAAAACTCATAATAAAAAGTACGTATGTTATTACATGGCGACCATGACAGTGTCCTACATAGGACCGTGATAGTGGTCCTGGAGGACCAAGGACAGAGGAGCTGATATACCATAAAAACGACCATAATAACGGCAGGAGGACAACTTTAAAATTCGGAAGACGGAGCTTGGCATGGACATCAACACAATAAAAATACTGAGTGAGTAGAGTGCGCGAGTGATGGGTAAACGCGGAGGTGTGCACAATAAAATTAATAAGAGAATAGCACATTTAAAGTGGCTTTTATTCTCAACTGCAACACCACCCGCGTGGACAACGGCCCAAAAATTGCAGGCAGAACTTGACTATTTAAAGTCAATAAGCAAAAATGCGAAACCCGACTCCGCAACTCGCTCCACTCGTATTGAAAATATAAATAAACGTGAAATAATTTTACCGCCTTCACCCAAGCAACTGCCAAGGAACGCAAAAAGCTGCCCAACGGACTGCGAGGGACCATTGCACACCCCACACTGCGAGTACACGTGCCGCCACTGCACGATACGCAATTAGGAGCAGTAAGTGTGAAAGGCATAGGACCGCCTTTTGCACCACCGCTGGAAAAACGCCGACGACAACTGTAAGTGCGGGAGGCAGGCCGCCCCTTGCACCAACGAGGGAGCATCAGCGTGCCACACCGGCGACGCCCAGCTGATGCGGGAATACACCACATCAAATAGCGACAAGTGCGGGAGGCAAACCACCACCAGCGACAACGAGGGAGCATCAGCGTGCCACACCGGCGACGTCCAGCTGATGCGGACGCCACAAGACGACAATCCCAAAAAGGGACACCAGAGGAAAATTTAATGATTAAGCAAAGATAAAAACTTATAATGCAAAATTTGTAATGCATATTTAAGTTAAAATATATATATGTAAGAAAAATTGTAAAAAAAATAGCCAATAAGAAAATTGTAAAATAATTAATAAGGAAAATTGTAAAATTGAGCGGAACCTTTTCTGCCCGATTAGAAGTACAGCCCGTAAAGCTGTACGAACAAATAGGCAGGAAAATTGTCAATCTTTTAATAGTATGAATGAGGAGCAATAGTATAAGTAAGATAGATCAGATAGAAATATATAAGCCATATAAAAGTGGCATAGTTACCGATAAAATAAGTAATATACCCAAAATGGGTTTGATAGACACTAAGGTAGTAGATTCCACTGCAGGAATTGTCAATAAGGTGGAATCACAGAAAGTAGATGTAGAAATGATAAATATCCTGTTGGTAGTAATCGTTGTGTTAATGAGTGCGAATTTGTTTTTTAAGCTGTATAAGCTACACAATAAATGCCTAAAAAAAAGAATTCTGAGTAAGGCAAATGACTTAGATAAAATATAAAAAAATATACAGCGATTACTGCCAGCAGCAAAAAAAATTATTAATAAATAAATATAAATAAAAAAAGGACATTTTTCACCAATGTAAAATTATAATATCAGGTATGCCCAAGAGTGGAAAGAAATCCACACCTAGGTAGAACCAACCACTATGCACAATGGGTAGATGACCAGGACAATAGATTTAAACAGTAAATAATAATTATGAAATATAGGAATAGAATAGAAGAAACATAAATAAATAAAAATTAATAAATAATAAATAAAACATAAAAATTAAAAGTAAAAAAAAAAGAAAGGGTGTTCAACTTAATTACCTAGGAGTCCAATGAAAAAAAAATCTTGCTGAGCATCAAAATTATCCATAATACATGGACTGGAATGCTATATGCGGGAGAGTGCAAGAGCTGAGAGCTGAATTTGATAAATCATACAAAAGCCTCACTCAAAATAGGCCAATACAGATTGGTACATTGAATAAGCACACCATCAAATTGGTGCATTATTATAACGAGATCCGAGAGATATTCCTAGAAAACAAACCTAGGCTCACGGATCTCCATTGGACTCAGGCTTCAGACGTTGTCAAACGTCTAAGAGAACAGCTGCTCGCTGTTAGGGAAAGACATGGCTTGGATATACACTTGCCAAATGTCATAAGTAGCGCGGCGACATATATAGCTGTGGACGAAGATGAAGTAATGTCTATAAGTCCCAGGTCAAAATCGCCAAATACGGCATATGTCAGCATAATTTCGGAAGAAGATTCCAAAAGCGGACTTACTCCCAATAACAGCCCCGCAAGAAGCGAACCGGCTGACAGCCTCAACGCAATAGTAAACAGCCCGCAGTTGCGAAAAATGTCGCAGACACAGATACAATTCTTAAAAACGGCGTCATCTCTGATACCGGAGTTTGATGGCAAAGCCGAAAATTTGAGAAGCTTCTTGGACGCGTTGCAGTTGGTGGACTCAATTAAAGAGACACACGAGTCAACGGCAGTCCAATTAATAAAAACAAAGCTCAAAGGCAACGCACGCAATTTAATTAGCACTGAGAACTCAATTGCTGAAATTGTTTGCAAACTTTCTGCCACTGTAAAAGGTGACTCAGTTGAGGTTATTACAGCCAAACTGATGAACCTTCAACAGAAGAGCAAGACGGCTAATCAGTATACCCAAGAGGTAGAAAAACTGACAAAGTCTCTAGAGAGTGCATACATAAACGATGGACTTTCATTGGAGATAGCCGCTAAATACAGTACGCAACATGCTGTAAAATCAATGATGAAGAATTGTAACATTGACAGGGTAAAGCTGGTAATGGAGGCCGGCCAATTCAACAATATGAATGAGGCTGTCTCCAAGTTTGTCAATAGTTGTACCGATGCAACTGGACGAACAGATACAATTTTGTATTATAAAAACCAGCAAATAGACAGACGCTTCAGTAATAATCATAGAGCCAGAGGTAATAATAACCATCGCGTTGGAAATAGCTATCGGGGTGGAAATAACTATCGCGGTGGAAATAACTATCGCGGTGGAAATAACTATCGCGGTGGAGATAACCATCGTGGTGGTAGAAACTACCAGAATGGCTACCAACGAAATAACAGCAATTATAACCAAGTCCGACTGGTGCAAACCACGTCGGAAAACCAGTAAAAACCCTTGGGATAAAGAAAACTGTGGAACAAACGGTTCACGCAATAAACCTTAATTTCAATCTTTATGTTACACTAAAAAATGAAGCAACACATAAGTTGTACACATTGCTGGTTGACACAGGTGCAGATGTGTCTTTAATAAAGGAAGATACGGACTCGTTTGATAACGTCAATTATAATAATATTACTCAATTGTCCGGTATAGGTGAGGGAACAACCAATTCCAAAGGATCGGCAATGATAGAACTCCTATCAACATGCTATGCCATCCCTCATGACTTTCATATAGTAGATTCAGACTTTCCGCTTCCATGTAATGGAATAATAGGTATAGATTTTATGAAGAAATATAATTGTCAAATAGACTTAAATCAGGAGAGTGATTGGCTCATACTGAGACCTAATAATATTGATCACTCAATAAAAATCCCAATACATCATACACTTCAAAATAGTTACACAATTTTGCCAGCAAGATCCGAAGTCGTCCGAAAAATTTCCATAAATACTACAAGCAAGTATATATTCATACCAAATCAAGAAATTCAAAACGGAGTATACATTGGGAACTCCATTGCAGACTCTAAAAATATTTTTGTCCGAATTTTGAATACCACAGATAAAAATGCAATCATTCAGTTAAACGAAGTAAATTTTGAACCATTGAGTGATTATGAAATAATAGAAACAAATATGAACAGCAGTCACATTGAGGTCTTGGACAAACTAAGTAAAAATTTCCCACCACAGTTCGAACACGCTCTTACGGAGATATGCACCAAGTACATTGACGTATTCGGAATAGAAACCGAATCGATATCAACCAATAATTTCTACAAACAAAAGATAAGAATGAAAGATGATGAACCAGTTTATATTAAGAACTATAGAATTCCACATAGCCAAAAAGAAGAGGTAGACAAGCAAGTCGAGAAGCTAATAAAAGACAAAATAGTAGAACCGTCAGTCTCAGCATGGAAAAAAAGTCATAGCAAGAATTGATGTTAGCGATATGTACTCCAATGGAATTCTCGACTTAGGTCAGTTCTTCCAAAGGCTTGAAAGGCAAGCCGGTGTGCTTAATATCAGCCGACTCAAAGTGGCACCGAGCGAAAAGATTTTTGAAACAACTTCAATAGAATCTTTTAAAGAAATGGGCAATAAAATATTGAAATCATTAAGAGTAGCGCTACTCAAGCCGGTGACCCAAATAAATAAAGAAAAAGAAAAAGAAGCAATACTGTTTACATTCCATGACGATCCAATACAAGGAGGCCATACGGGTATAGCAAGAACAATGGCAAAAATAAAAAGGCATTATTACTGGAAAAATATAACAAGAGACATTACAAATTATATAAAAAAATGTCGAAAATGTCAAAAGTCGAAATCGACTAAACATACCAGAGCCCCATTGATAATAACAGATACGCCAATAAAGGCTTTCGATAGGGTAATTGTGGATACGATCGGTCCACTACCTAGGTCAGAAAAAGGAAATGAATACGCAGTAACTTTAATCTGCGATTTAACAAAATACCTTGTAGCCATACCAATAGAGAACAAAAGTGCAAAGACAGTAGCCAAGGCTATATTTGAACATTTTATTCTGAAGTACGGTCCAATGAAGACGTTCATTACGGACATGGGAACAGAGTATAAGAATTCAATAATTGAAGATTTATGTAAAAATCTAAATATTAAAAACATAACATCTACTGCACATCATCACCAGACTGTAGGAACCGTGGAGCGAAGCCACAGAACATTTAATGAGTTCATCAGGTCATACATCTCAGTCGACAAATCAGATTGGGATGTGTGGTTACAGTACTTCGTATATTCTTTTAATACTACACCCTCAATGGCACATGATTACTGTCCATATGAGCTAGTTTTTGGTAGAACCTCAAATTTACCAGAGTATTTCAATAGCATAGATAGAATAGAACCACTTTACAATATAGAAGATTATGCTAAGGAATCTAAGTTTAGGATAGAACAAGCTTTGAAAAGAGCAAGATTAATGCTAGAGTCAAATAAACATAAACAGAAAATTAGTTATGACAAGAATAGTTTAGATCTGAAGTTAAAAATAGGAGACCAGGTTCTATTGAAAAATGAAACAGGTCACAAGCTAGATTTTAAATATACAGGACCATATAAGGTAGAAAAAGTAGAAGAAAATAATAACATAATAATATCAAATAATAAAGACAAAAAACAAACAGTACATAAGGATAGGTTAAAGATTTTTAATTCGTAACTTGAAGTATGGCCATACACAAGCATAAATACATATATATAAATATCAATAAATACAAAAAAAATATACATCAATTTTCTATGATTCCATCGAAAAAAAATAATAATAGAAAGAAAAAAATATATATATATACATATACATATAAAAAAAAAAATAATAAAATAAAATAAAAATAAGATAAAAAAAAAAAAAACAAAATTTATACATACAAATAAGTATATACATACATATATCAATTTTCCCTTTAAAAACATTATTAAACAAACAAAACAAATAGATTAATAAGAAACGAATCATAAAGATATAAACATATTTCATAACTAGATATACATGAAATTAATAGATAAATAATTTAGAAAATAACTTCATAATATTACGTTATTTTTCAAAAGGAGGGAGATGTAGTGTGCATACATAAGGAGTACACACTGTACGCAGTGCACTCTTAAGAACATACACTGTAACACTTTATTGCAGTGAATAAATTAATTCAAAAAGCCAAGCATAATTCGGACGCGATGTAATATGATCGCACATGCATTGGGCGACATAAGTGCAGCGTCAGTGCAACTAGTGTCAGCCACCTCAAGTGCACATAACATTCTCCCTCGCGCTCTCGCTGCCAACAGCGCTGAGTACAAATACATAAGTAAAATACATAATGCGGCCGCTCCGCTGCCGGCGTCTCTGGCAGCGCAGCTACGAGGCCTTAGCTAAGTTCATTTTAAGTAAAATGTAAGAAATCAGTATAAGTTCAAGTTTTAAGATTGAGTGTCATAAAAGTTAATAAATAATTAATAAAAACTCATAATAAAAAGTACGTATGTTATTACACTTCCCTTTCCATTGGATTTGTTATTCTTCTGTCCTTTACATACGTTTAACATTTTGTGCCAATCATAAGCTTGTTTTTAATATAGCCTGTTTATCGAAAGCCTTCTGTAAGATTGTTAGCCGTGCAGTGGATTTGTCTTCATCGAAACACCTGCTCGATTTCAATATTCAAACCAATAGCATTTCGCAGAAGTGGCCACAAAAATAGTTTAGTTGTTATTAAATAAATTGTATTTACAAAACACACTGTAGTGCAACACCGTTGGTGAAAACATTTAAAATTTCGTAACAGATGCACAATTCTTTTCGAGTATTATGCTCTAATAATAATACTTTTTAATCTCAAGTCAGCTCTTTCTTCCCTTACTAAAATCTTTTATTTTCAGCTACCTGAATCGGAGCATAGCTGGCCGTTTCGCAATTAAAATTCCCCCACCAATTAGATATTTTTGTAATTTCTTTAGGCTTTTTTATTTATTCCTTAGTTTTGTTTAGTTTAATATTTTTTGTAATGATTTTTGTTTTTTTTTTTCCTTTTTTTGTTTGCCGATTAAGTAAATAATTAAATAAATGTATTTTGTTGTATTACTCATTATTTTGCTAACCATTTTTAAATGAATTCATTTTCTTTCTTACTCCTTATTTAATTATAATTTGAATACATAGTTTTATACTCAATAGTCTCAGTATTCTTTCATCTGCCTGTCAGCAAGTTTTCCTGTCACATGCAACACTGGCCACCATTTTTCTTTATGGAAATTTTTGCGAGCTTGACTTGGCTTTCCTTTAGACAAATTAAGCAAATTTTTTCCACACCTACTCGTGCGTACATTTTCAGCCCTTTTTCGTCGTCATCTTCTTGAGTCGCTGCACTTCCGTTCGTTGCACCCAAAGTTGGGAAAACTTTGCACCTACCATAAATCACATTTCGCCACGCCCACTAGTCTGCCTCAGATGAACACGAGCCGAACACCCTCCCTCGAACCCTCTGCCGCCGTCTGCCATCGCTTGTTGTGTTGCCTGCATTTGCATTTGCATATTCCAATTTCAATTTCACATTTAATCAATTTAAAGCTTACAAAAACAAAGCATCAAATGATGCGCGTCTGGCGGGGGCGACTCGCTGGGGCAA
Organism: Scaptodrosophila lebanonensis; assembly: GCF_003285725.1. Taxonomy (NCBI): domain Eukaryota; kingdom Metazoa; phylum Arthropoda; class Insecta; order Diptera; family Drosophilidae; genus Scaptodrosophila; species Scaptodrosophila lebanonensis. Next base: position 2,739,355 of record NW_022060529.1, read on the forward strand.
ATTGCTCGACACCCTGCCTGCCGTCCCTCGGTCCCTCTCCTGTTGCCTGTTGCCTGTTATCTGGTTTCTGGTTGCCTGGAGAGTGACGATGGCTGTGACGGCAGCGACGTCAGCCTTTCAAGTCATTTATCCTTGTTAATTTTTATTTAGCGAGCAAAGTGAAATCACAGCCTGGACATGAGACTTGAGAGATTGCTCGATGGAGATGTGGACGTAACCTGTGTTGACTTGTTTACGTGTTTACGTTGCGCAATCTCCAGTTGCATACATTAATGCCATTGTAATGGCTATTGTTGTTTTCATTCTGACTGCTGTGCAATTGTTTAGACGCTGTCCGCTGAGTTGGCCCGTTCAACAAGAAGCAATAACAGGGCAAGGGACTCTAAAGCAAACTATATCAGGATATTTCCGTTTTACAACAAATAATATTATTTATTAAAACACTCCATATTGCATTCAGTATATTATGATAAAATATGGCAGCTTTGTCTATTGAGTTTTTAATTATTGGGTTTATGTTTGCAGGACAACTTCAACTTCAATTTGAACAGTGGGACAGTCCTTTGTGTTCTTTATTGACGGGTATGTCCACTCTTCTGCCCTTCCATATCTGGCTTTACTTTTAAGTCTGTTCTAGACTAACAAAATAATTTTATGTTTATAAGAACTTTTTAATTCACAGCTATTTTTTTATTTATTAATTAAATTAATTAATTGAATTAACTTTAATTCACTAAAAAAATGCTTATAAAAATTACAAAACTCGACTCGCTTGATTTTATTTGCCAACCGGCCAGGTACAATTATTATTAGTCAGTTGATTTTTGCATTATTGTTTGTTAGGTCTATTAACGACTCTGACCAAACTTTGCTGCGCATTGCAACATTAAAAACTTAAATTTAAATTCCAGTAGCATTGTCAAATAAATAAAAGTTTTGTTAGCCCTAAGCGACAAATTAGCGAAGGTTCCTTCGCTTGTCTTCTCAACATTGCTGCCAGAATCTTACCCATTTGGACAAACGTTATCTTTTGGCCGACAATTATTATCAAACGCAATTTTAGCGACAATTTTTCACACATTTATCAAAAACAGTTCAACATATTCCTGGCTCTTCTGGCACCACCACTAACGACCGTCCAGAGTCAAGTTTCGTAAGAATATTGCAACGCCTGCTTTGGGGCAGTCAAAAAGTTTGCGTGCCTCGCTTATCAATTGAACTGGGGCGCACAGCTTTCGGGAACTGGACTGCACTCTGAGGTCGCAGTTGGGCAGACAAAAAAAAAAAAAAAATTAAATAAAATAAAAAAAATAAAAAGCTCAAAAGCATTTAACTTGCAATGACAGCCGCACGAGCAAAATAAACGCAACTAATGGTCAAACTTATCGTCAAACTTAAATGGGATTTTATTATCGTCGCCAAAAACTTCGTTTCATAAAAACCGGCACTAGTTGTAGATGCGCTCTACTCGTACGCGATGAGTTTTTGCAGAAGCGACTGCCAAGTGGGCGTTGCATATTTTTCAGAAGCCGCCCGCCAACTTTTTTGTTTTGGCTAATGCGTTGATTTTTATATAATAGGTACGAATATTTTCTGGCACGGCACTTGGCCCGAGCTCAGAAGTTGCAAGTGTTATGTAATTAGAGCTTTGTCTCTGTATTTTTATTTTTGGTTCTCACACACATGCTCGCAACCTTCATAAATCTTGTCTTTGCCACACTTGTCGCATGCACTTGTCAAATGAAGTTGCCCGGATTTCATATTATTATTTTTTTAATTAAGCTAAAAAATATTGCTTAATTATTTTAAGAAAAAAGAAGTCGAAACAATTGCAAAAACTTGCATTGAAGAACGAGTGCAGTCGGTCGCGCCATGCGGTCATGTGAGCGCCGAACATCTTGAACGTTTGGCAATTAATGTCAATCACGGAGCGTGTGCAGAACCACCAGTTTCCAAATCGGTGGATCGGTGAATCGGTAGATCGAGTAATGTGGCTCAGAAATCGTGCGTTCAGCTAATGCTCGTAACGTTCTGGAGGCTGGGGCAGTCAATACTTTTGAAAGTTTGCCAACAGCACTCAGAAGTAAAACAAATCATCATCATCGTCAGCAACATCATCATCAAGCCTTTCTGCTGTGCTGGAAAAAAAGTTAAGCTAAAAACAATTAAGCATCCGCAAATGCTTAACTTAAATATCAGGTCTTTGCACTGCCGTTGTTCTAATTCTGTATACACTGCCAACTAAATAGTGGAGTTTATTTAAAATAAATGTAGGCACCAATTTGTTTATGTTTATTTTTTGCGCTTCAGTAAATAAATAATGTTAGTTTTTTAATGTGAACTTTATAATATAATCTTCCCTTATCTAACTACATATATTTTTATTAACATTTTAAATTAAACGGAGTTGCAAAGGTTAAAGTACCAATGTATACTAATGTTTTATATTTATATTGGTTGGAAAAAGAATTATGTTAAAGAGAGGGTATTTTTATTTAATCGGTGTCATGGAAAAGCTTTACATTTATATATAAAAAAATATGCCTTTTCAATATATGTTGGACCCAGTGTTCGTACTGGTCCTTATAGGAGTGTTGCAAATATTTTCGTTAGTTCACCTATGTTCACTTCTCAACTTGAAAAAATGCTAAGAGGTGTTAATATACTAAGAAAACGTTTGTAGTATTTATCTCTATTATAACAGTAGCTAAAGCCAATTTAAGAATAGTTTGCTTTTTTAGAACAAGATACTATGTATACACGTGTGTGTGTATGTGATATTACAAACTTAGTAATAATCTGAACACTAACATAATGAATGCCATTAGGTTCTTTAAAATAAATGTTCATGTTCATTATTATTTATATTAAGGTATTGTTCTCTTTCAAAACAAAGTGTCTTAATTAAGTGAATTGCCGAAACTTGAAAAGAGAACTTCTCGAGTTAAGTTATGCCTCATAAGTTACCTCATAATTATTAGCGTGCTGTTCTAATGGGGCAACGTTATTGTTCCAGTGCATGAGCCAAATTAGTTAATGAGCTCCGCGTGATGTTCGTGAAGAACCACAAAAATCTAAACAAGAAATAACTCACAAGAATACAATTTCAAAAAAATGAAAACATATATACATACCTAGTATTTATATACATATCTAACAGAAATTCCATTGCATTTTTAAGGTGCGGATGTGGTTGCTGCTGCTAATGTTGCTGCTGTTGTTGTTCTTGTTGTTGCCGCTGACTTTGAGTGTTGGCACAGTTGGCGCCGCGGAAAGTGGCAACAAATTGCCAACGACAAGCAGCAACAACAATGACAACAACAAAGCAATACGAGTACGTTGCAGTCTCAGAAATTTGTTTCAACAAATGCTGGCAACATTGAACTTTAAATGGTAGCAAGACAACAATACAGAATACAATAGCAACAACGACTGCTACACACAAGTGCCACACATATGATGATGTGCCACAAAAGCTAAGCAGTATAGTCTGCGTATCTGTGATGACTCCCGAGGCATTGGCCGGGCCAGGTTCGTCACGTTGATGATGCACCACAAAACTCCGAGCTTTGATTCCATTTTCGATTTTTCCAAACATAAATTAATTAAATGGCTCTGGCTGTGACTGAGTCTGAGGCTGCACCTTGACACCCAGGCATGGAGGCATGGAGGCATGGAGTCATGGATTCGACCTTCAACTATGTTTGTTTGCTTGTTTGTTGTTGTTTCCACACGTTTTGTGATAAATGATGGGCCATGCAAACACAAAGAAATTCTGCTACAATTTTAATTAAAGTCGACACAAGACAAGACATAAGCAGCGCATATCGTCTGGCATTTAAGTGCCTTGCCAAATTGCTCAAGTTAATAAAACGAGCAAAGCTAAAAAAAATATGTATATATTTTGAAAATGGTTTGCAAATATTGAAGTCAAGCAGGAAATGAAAGGTCAACGGCAAGGCAACACGAATAAATTGTCTAACGCACTTGTGCATGAAAACGGCGCACATCACAACAACACACTACAAAGCGAAACTATCAACTACAACAACAACAACAACAACAACAGCAACAAATAACCTACCACTAAAACAAAAAATACAAAAATTAAAAGTCAATTATATCGAAATGGAAGCGTTGCGCATCTGCCGCGCCCGAAGGTTTGCCGCTTAAACGGCCACGTCTCAAAAATTGTGTGCCACCTTCGACATTTGATGCCGCATTCGCATTGCCCGCATACAACAATTTGTTGAAAGTTGTTGCTCGATTTGCTTGACAGGCCGCCGGGGCACTTGTAGCTTCTGTCTGACGGTCGCGCCTCCAGCCTCTAGCCTGCAGCCCCCTGCGGCCAACGGCTCTGTTGGAAATGCATTGCAATCGCCAATTGGCTGCGTAATTAGACAAATTTGTAAAAAGAGACGGAGACGTTGATAAACGATTTCGGAGCGAGTTCGACAATAAAAATGCGTACACCCTGTTAGCCATACAACTATTAGCAACGATAAATAAATACACCGTCTCGTACTTATTCATTGCACTTTATTTATTGCTGTGCTCATAAAAAAGGTTACTGCATTCAGCTCCAGTTTCAGCTCCAGAGAGCAATATTGATTCCATTGCGCATCTAAAAATTGAAATTAATTGAAATACAAAAAATAGTATCTATATATGCTAATGATGTTTAAATAAATATATTTCTAATCGGTTTCGGTTCAGGCTAGTAATTAAAACATTCAACAATAAAGAAAAACATCACATTGCTGTGGTTTAGAAAAATCACCCAAAATTCGAGCTGAAACTCTAATTCATAAAAAATTGAACTTTTTATTGTTGTTTAAAACCAGAGATATAAATGGTTTTGTAAATGTATGTAAAAAAGATGCAATTAATTGAGAAATATTATAACAATATTATTATTAATTCATTGAATACTATATACTATGCGTGAATTAACAAAAAATCGGCCAAATACTTCAGGGAAGTGAATTGAAATGGAATTGAATATTATCTTTTAATCGAATATTTGGGTCTGGTTCTTGCTTTGTTCCTCCCAAGTTGATTTATAAACAGCAATTGGTCTCTTCGGTGAACATTACTTACTAATTGTTTGACAATAAATTGCATTTTAAAAATCAAACACTCCCCATACTCTCCTCATATTGGCATCGTGCGTCCGTTTTCATTATGGGAAAAATGCATTTGCTGCTGAAATGAAAGTGGTATATGGACGTAGAAGTCGTCCAAAAAAATTGTGTTATAATCCTGGCCATTCCGGCCAACGTCATGCTGCTGGCCATGAATGCAGTATGGTGTCCTAAGTGGATAGCACTTGAACTAATATTGCCCAACTTTACTTCAGTAACTGACCCCCCTTTCACATTCTTGCCAATTAAAACAACTGTTGATGTCGTAATAAACAAAAAGGGGATTTGCACCGATCGTTCCTATGCTTGCCTCCTAAAACAACGAAGCGGTGTATGGGTTTTGTGAAGCCTTGTCTGGTCAAGATTAATTTAGTGTTCTTCCCTCTTTTGCTACAAAACTTCTTGGTATTCATACGCAAACACATCTATATCGATTCGTATGTTTATGGTAAATATATACCTGTAGAATCGGAAACAAACTATATATTATGTATTGATTTCGATTTATTTTAGTGCACATTCATCAGACATGTTTTTTATGTAGGTGTAGCTTATAAAATAAGTAATGAGTTCAAGATCGTTAATTAAAATTGTGGCATTGGCTTTACAAAATTGTTTTTCTTATTTTCAAACAATTGTATTTAAGTTTTATAAATATTCAGGTTTCATGTGCTCAGTTTTTGTTATTTAATAAACATTTTCCAAATTTAAATTCCTTGTTTGAATTTTTAAATTGGGAAAAAGATCGCTAATACCCGATCTAAAGAATACAAAAGTATTCGAAGTTGAATAAGATTTTAGAAGGTTGCTTTGCTTTGTTTAGTTATTAAATAATTGAAGCAATTTAAGGCAATCTATTAATTCTTTTGATTTTTCGATCTCATAAATCACTTCTTTAAAGTAAAGAGAGAACAAATATCAAAAGTGTGAGACAAAGTATTGTTATTTTAAAAATGATGTGGCTCCAGTTTTAAAACTTAATATCTAATCAAAATATGATATCTGGTTAGTTCTCTCTTAATTTGTGTCCAATCAGGGTAAACTAGAAATACTACAAGTATATGTAATTCAGAAACATAGAATGTAATTATAATGTCGAAGAGAATATATTTGGTATTCGAAATGTAATATGGATTGAAAATTATTTTTGATTGGCATAATATTTCTGTTAATTTACTTACTAGTAATGCTTAATCTGAATGAAGTGCGACCTAAACTATTGTCTGGTGCATAACTATAAGTATTGGAGTTGATTGCACAATTACCCGCTGCTGTCCAGTGAGGCAATGCGATCAATGCCTCGCCGTGCCGCTCTCAAAGCTAACATCCGCATGGAAGCCCGTATCGTCCGCATGATAAATGACATTCTGGATGCGTCCATCTGGCAATAAAATATGATATTGACCGCGTGTCACGCCATGCAAATCACGATTCTGCTTGTGGCCAAAGTCGTTGCCGGTATGAAAATCACGTATTCGATAACCGAATGCATACTTTGAGGCGTACTGATGTAGCTGTAGTATGGAAGATAAAGAGAGAGAGAGAGAGAGAGAGAGTGTGAGTGAGTGAGAGTGACAGAGATGGTCAGAGTTGGAGGTGTGGAATTTAAAGTTAGTATTGCATTACAAGTTGATTGCATTGTGTGTGTGTGTGTGTGTGTGTGTGGGTTGGTTGGCAAAATGTCAACGGCAATTCGTGTGCATGCCGAAAACTATGCAATGCAAAATATGTGCAAATGTATTAAGCGCGCTGTCATGTACATACAGTAAGGACTGTGAAAACAACAACAACAACAACAGCAACAACAACAACAATGGCCTGCACCAGCTACTGGATAAAAATAACAACAGCCACAACAACAATAGCAATAACTACCTCCATACGAGTACACTCAGCTGCAGTGTTGGCAATTTCTTAGAAGAAAACAAGCTGTTTTTGACGGGAAGGAGAGTGAAATAAAGCTAAAAATGTGTACAAAACAGCGTTAAAAATAGATACACTTCTTCTTACAAAATATGTTTAGAAAAGTGTGGATAGTGCAAAGATTACTCAAGTGGTCAAGCAATGGTATTGCTCTAGGCTTTCATATCTTCACGGGCCAGCAACAAAACCAATCTTGTTTTGTGTGATTTTCTGTGCTTCTTTGTAAATGAGCCCAACATCTCGCCATTTTCCCTTGTATTCTTTCAGCAGAAATGCTTAAACTAGTAGTGCCATGATGAATGATGAAAAAAAGAATAATGGTGGCTAGGTTTTTTTTTTTGAAGAAATGTTGGAAAAATTACGAAAAGGGGAAAAAAGCTAAATGCGTTCTTAATAATTTTTTATTTTATTTATTATGAAATTTAATTCGAATGCCATTCTTAGGACTTTAAAATGATATATTTCGCATAAGCTTCAAGTAGTTTTCTTTGAAATCGCGAAAATTTGTTGTACAAATCAGAGTTTGAAACATTTTTTTGATATATTTTTTATAAATAATAATTAAAACTAATAAGACAACTTAGTTTCAGGAATATTATTTTAAATTTTGTTAAAAAATTAGCTTTTTACTGAAGTTGTTCTTCAAGGGCTTGGTAATTACTGAGCACAAGTTACTGAAGTTGTTCTTCAAGAACAACAAGATGGTAATGACTGAGCACAAACAAAAATCGCAACTATGAAAACAACCTACACATGTACTATGTATTACAACAAAGAATAACCATCTAGGGTTAAAAAGCCAGAATTTCTGCTTTTCCCTCAATTTCATTTCAAAAACAACCAGATTCGACGGGGGGAAAAAGCGTATTGGCAACACTGCTCTGTTGCAAGAAGAAAAGGGTCGTTTGGGCTTTTGCGGGTGCCTGTCACTCACACAACGCGCATTGTTATGCTCGTACATGTGACTGTAAATTGTATTGAGCAACCAACGTTGAGGCAAGCAACGCGTGCGTAATGAAATTTGCAACAATATACTACAGTGTACATTTGTATATACATACTCGTACACGTACATATATACAAGTACACCCACACAATCACAGCAATGCGTACAGGCCCGCACGCCTTTCTGTGTATGCAGCATAGATTTGTTTTGTGTCGTCAACAATTTTCGTAGTTACCGTCCCATCGTCGTATCGTCCCATCGTCGCCACTGACTGTTTATTGTATTTCTCCACAACAACCATTTCAAGATGAAATAAAATATTTGTGCAAATGCCTGAGCAAAATTATGGCTCTTCCTTCTACTATACATATTTACAAAATACTGGTGTGGGTATATTTCTGAGTGTGTGTGTGTGTGTCTGTGGTGAGTGTGCGTTTCCGTTTCCGCTCACTCGTCAGTGCTCGTTGAGGCGGCAGCGGCAGCGGCACGACAATTGTACGAATAACAACTTTCGTTACATGTTTTGGGCGGCTTGTGGTTTTCATGCCCAAATGTGTGTGAGTGGCAAACTTTTTGATATGTTAATGAGTTGTAAATTAAGTTTAATTAAGTTGCATTCTTGTTGATGTTGTTGTCGTAGGCTTTTTATTATTTTATTTTTTCGCCACATGCCGAACAAACTTTTGTTCAATTTTATTTATGTGCTTAGTGAAAAGGGCTTAAGTCCGCGACAGCTTCAAATTTATACGAGTATGTTGAGGGCTTGCTTTGTAAAAACTTGAATAGGCCTAGGAAGGGAGCTACAATTGAGCCTGTGCGAGTTTCTAGACATTTTAACTCCACATTTAACACTTAAGGGATTCCACTAGCCACTTACTCTACAAGTACACCGAGTCCTTGCTTAATACATGGACTCCGTACAAAATATAGGATTACGTTCCTAGATTTCGACAAAGGCACCAATAAAAATTCTTGTTTAAGTATCCGCAGTGTTTAATGTCCAAACATTTTCAATATTAACAAAAAATTACTCCAAATATTGAATAGTTATCATTATCATTATCTTTAAGAGTAAAAAATGTTAAAGCAGCTTAATATAAAAATTTATGAACCATTTGGCGGCATTGGCATTTAAACTAATTATAAGCCGTTTTCGTCCTAAACATTTTTCTTGTTTTTGGTGGTCATCTCGCTTGATAAAGAAAGGGTTATGCGATTGTTTATTGGAAGAAGTATTTTTTCTAACTCACTTATCAACTGGAAAAGTCTTTCCATTTTAGTTCAATTGTTGAACGATTTATAGGTTCTGTTTTTGCAGAGTTTCTGTCTAGCGATTTTGAATTGCTTTCTGCGTGCTAGCAATTTCAAATAATAATTTGTTATCTTCAAACAACTCTTGCACATCATCGTTATTCATTTCTTCGAATCCTGCAGAAGAACAAGGGTTCTTGTTATTGGTGTGTAAATTAGTAATACTTATAAGAAAGAATGATAGATAAATCTGAATCTAAATTGAAAGTACTGACTTGCTACAGCTTCAGCAACGAGGCTTTTTACTGACGAACTCTTATGATTCAAAACAAGTTCTGGTATTAAAATCTGGTTTATTGCTGAATTTTTGTTGTTGCATCAATCGTGGGTCGTGAAAATTTCCTGCTAAGAAAGGATGAGGTCATTTGTGGAGTGTAGAAGTGTTTCAGTTTTTAATTCTTTAATCAATTTCTCTTTACTTAGTATATCTCCAATACACCGCTTACAAGCGCTTTAATCAGAATAAAAAGGAAGAAAGTTCGCCCACACTATTACGTTTATATTTTTAATCACGCTTTTGCTTGCAATTACATAAATGCATAATATATTCCAGCATTATATTTCTTTATTAACGAACAACTAACGCCCATGGCCTCCGCACGCCCTCTTCATTAAGAGAGAGGCGAAAATGTTAATAGATTTTGATGTGCAAACGAGCCGGCGCTGCATACTTTGCAGCTCTGCTGGAAAAATAAAACAATGGATGGCAGTGGAAAAAACCGCATTGCCAGCGAATATGCAAATTTTCTTTGATTTTCCAGTTGCGAGTCAGCCAGGGAGGCAGAGTGCACAGGACGTTGGTGTGGGACGATGTTGCAGTCTCGAATTTCATTACAAATTGATTTGATTAAATGGACATAATTACAATGCAGATGAAACGTGTTCAGAAAGGAAGCGAGAATTGGAGAAGCGAATTGCTTATGTAAACATGTAGAGTAGAAGAAAATAAAAGCGATGATGAACGTTTTCATGCAAATGATAACTGAGGAAATTCACAAGAAAACTCCAAATCACATCACGTGCCATACAATACTACATAGTACATACATATATGGACTTTTTCTTAAACTGTCAATCAGCAAGAAACGCATGAACGAGACTATAACAAAAGCAAAGAGTGGCTGCTGGCTATGCACATTTTTCTTGACTGTAAATGGACTTGCCATTAGATGGAGATCCCAGACGATGGCGATGGCAATGGCGATGACGACGTAGATGGCATCAATAAGAGCGAGCCATTGAACTGTTCGATGGAGCCAGCCTAATGTAAATATCAATAGGACAGCAAACCAATTGCATTTCGCATTTTTCTGATATCCACTATACTATATATGAGGTGCATGGTGGCACAAAAATATGACAAACACTATGAGCTGTGCAAACTCTAGAAAATTGCAAAAATTATTGGTCGGCAAGCTGTTTGAGTGCAAAAGCAATGCAGCTCGATGTATGTGTTCTCCTTGACTGCTCACTGGATATTCTGTCATTGGTGCCGGTATTGGTGGGGAGAACAGGATTTTGCATTTAACACGTTTCATGTTCGCGCCAAGTTCGAGTGCGAAATGCAATTTGAGGCCAACTACGTGAGTTCGTTTAGCCTTGCAGCTTTTCAGCATTCTACCATTTTACCATTTCAGGGTGGGCGATCCTTCCCCAGCTGTGCGTGGCTATTTTCGGCCAATGCAGCCTAAAAGTATTGCTCGACAATGGCAAATTGTCATGCCATGCACAAACTTTCAGTGGAAAATTGCAATTCCAGTTCACAACTTTGGCGAATACAAGGATTCCTATATGTTTCAGCATCCCCCAAGCTGTAGCTCTGAGAGCAATACTCATAAGGTTGTTATTAAAAGGTTGCCTTTCATTTGCATATTATCAAAATTGTTGTTTTCATTTGGTCTGCTTTCTTCTATTTACTGCATATTTGACAGCCTCTGGTCATCTGTCAGCCTCTCATTAGAATATTTGACTTGCGGCTGTTTCTGTGGTTAACCCACCTTTCATTTCATCTTCCTCAATTGAGTGCAGAGCCTAAGACTGTGCGACTTCCTTGCGATTTATTTTGATTACGTTTTAATTTTATATTTATTGGGGGTAGTGACGAAATGGTAACCTCCCACCCTTGTATTTTATTTGAATAATTACGGACCCGAACCTTCATATTTTGCCAACATATTTCTTATACATACTCGTACGTTATAGAAAGCAATAATATTGAAGCAATTGGATGTATACGTTTAATTATTTAAAGAACGAATTAAAAAACAGCAGTTTAATTTATTTTTTAATTTTTTAAAATATTACAACAGTTATTTAAACACAAATATGTTAAAATTATTAGGAAAATAGGAAGTCAAAGCGATCTCTAGTCATTGTGAAGAACTTGAGATTCGGAGATGAAAAATCAGTTGGGTTTCTATGGAATAGGTTTAATTGTTTATTTATTAATTAACCAATAAGCTCAGTATTCTGGTTATTAATGTAATGCCTTGTGGCTTCAACACGAGATTCGGAAATGAAAAATCAGTTAGGCAGTAGTTTTGATATTGTGGTTTCTATGCAATAGCTTTAATTGTTCATTTGTTAATTAATCAATGAGCTCAGCATTCTGGTTATCAATTTAATGCCCTGCTCTGCTCTGCTAGTCTAAGGGGATTGCGAGAACTCTTGCAAGAGTTCTGCAAGCTGTGAATTATTTTTTGGACGTTACGTATTGTTTCTGAAAGATCTGCCTTAAGCTGAAGTCAGCACCCGAAGTGCCTTAAAGAACGACATAATCGTAGATTGAAATAGATATTCAGGTTTGTTACTTTGTAAATGTTCATAATGTTTCGGGCAGGTATTCAACAGTTTGGTTTAAAATAGTTATCCTATTTCTAATATATATACGCTTGACTGCCGCACATTAGGCAACTATTCATATATGTATTTGTGCCACTGCTTAAATCGTACATTGGTTTTCGAAATTAGCTCTCTTCACGCCAGCACATACACAATAAGCCGCAGTGAAGCCGCAGAGCTAGCCACCCAGCTCGAGCTAATATTTTCGTGGTGTGGTTATATCTGAGCGCATATAAAAAATAAAGGCAAGCTGCTGCAGAAATCTAGTGGCTTCAACCTATTGACAGTCACATTCGCATAAAAATCACGTAGTTTGACATTTTTCCTTCTCTTGTGCTTCTTCATTTACTTGTATGTCGCTGTCGTCCATGATGTTGTTTTTTCTCCCTCTTTAGTGGAGGAGTTGGAGGACCAGCACCAGCTGTCACGCAATCAGCCCGAGCGAGAGCATTCCTAGCAAACTGATAACTCAATTTTGGTTAGTGCCCCACCTACACAGTCCCCCCATCACATAACTATGGCAAATGCTGCTAACAAGCGCGTAATAAAAACTGAGTGGGGACCGGTCTAGATGTACATAGTTTAGGGATAGGATAGGGCGGGAGAATGGCAGCGGATATGCATTTAAAATTTGTAATTTTCACACACAAATTTGCTGCTTAAATTCTCGACTGTAAATTATACAACAATTTTGGCCGCAGTCACCAAAGGGGGTGCAGAGGGACTACTCCCTAATCATCGTCAGCCTCATAATTGCGTGCAAAAGTTTGGAAAGCGTCGACAGCAACGATGCGACGTTCCTGATGATGGCGTTGGCAATTGTGTCAATGGTCGATGTGGGCCCAGACTTGACCAAAAAAAAAAGGCGCCACGAGCTCCACTGCTCGTCCGATGGACGCTGTTGAACACGTTCGCGCGGACAAACGCACATACTATATATTCGTGCACCGCAGCTACACCCCACATCTAAAATCTACACCTACAGCCCCCACCCATCACCTCCTCCCCAGCACACAGTCGCACATTTCAGCACTGGGCGCATTACATTGTAAAATTGGTTTTTGTAAATTGTTTGGACACAACATTTATTTCCATTTAAATGCGATTTGGCTTGCTTTTTCGGTGGTTTGTTCGCTCACGGACTACGTTTCGAATCACTGTCGTTCATGCCTACGCAGTAGGACTTGATTCTGCCATTGTTCTTCTTAATGCCAGAAAAAGTATGGTCATTTGATGGCTAAGACAATATGTAAAATGGTAATTTTCCTCGTAATGCTAATTATGTAACGACCTTCTTTGTATGCCATTTAACCCTTTTGTGGAATGCATAGAAATTTCAAATATTTTATATTCCGCAATATTGTAGTCGAAATTTTGTTTGGTGCTATCTAAGCTTCGCCTAATTCTACTGGGCATAGAGGTGGGTGTTGGTGTTGGTGTGGGAGTGTGAGTGGCCAGCACTTGTTCAATTTTAAATGAGCATACAGCTTGGGCTTGGAGCTGCTGCAAAAGCCACTGATGCGCTTTGCATGCCCTCACAAAAACCCACATTGGACAGTTCTTGCTCTCGACCGCTCACTCACTTTTCCTGTGAGGTTTTTAAGTGGTTAGACGAGGTGTTTACAGAGCTTAAACGAATTGTTTAAATAATGTAGAGAGCATAGGCAAGCTGTCTAGATAGATAAGTGCACATATTACAAAATTGCAGTATAATTTTGCAACATTCTCTTACAATTATGTACATACAATTGTGGAGCTACCGACAGTTACAAAATAATATAAATAATTTATAATATAAGTAATAATAATATGCCTGCACAGACTTTCTAGACAGCTAAGCTAAAAAGGCAGATATTTATTATAACTTTATTTTTAAAGTCAAATATTTTAAGGAGGTTTATTTTGTTGATAATTATATGCATGAAATTCAATTTCAATGCGGCTTCAATAACGAACTTGATATTACATTAGTTAACATGTATCAAACTGTCTATAATTTGTCCAAAACTTGTTGTATTTTCAATAAAGAACAATATTTTTCGATTTTGATTCTTCAATGCACCATCAGGACTATTTCTTGCTAAAGTCCACTCGACTTCATATTGTTGGTTTTCGGCTTGTTTTTAAATAACACACTTTTTTCGACTTTGTCCGCTACAACTGTAATAATTTGCAGCTTTTTAATTTTTTTCTAATTGTTCAACCAATTACGCGTTTTGTTTCAGCCATTTTTTAAATTTAATAATTAATATGGATGCACTGGAAGACTAAAAACATGATGGAAACAATAAATGGTAGCACAAAAAATATGTACACATTGCCATGCTCATTAAATATAAAGGGACAAACTAATGTGAAAAAAATGTTTCATAGATGGCGCAGCTACTAGCATAATATTCATGGAAATTGACTAAAAATGACTGCCAATATGGGGCGGTTAAGTGAAAATGCTGTAAACGTAATTATTTTCATACGGAATTAACTCTTAGTGCTGCCTGAAAAATTGTCATGCAGCTAAGCAAATTATAGCGTATTAGATTTAGCCAAACTATTACCTACTACTCGTACCAAGCCCATGTGTAAAAAGTGAAGTGCATTTTATATATTCTCGATGCGAATCTACAAGTATATCATAAAGACTCACTTAAAGGTTTCTGCTAAAGTACACTCCCCTGCCAACCTGGTAATACCCACATTAGCAACATATGTTGGTCTGCTCATGCGTCTGCAAAGTCGTAAAAATTGTAACCTTTTCTCTCTACTTATGCCTGCACCCTTTTAGGTTTAGCTTCACGCCAACCGGACTAATCAGCGGACATATGTTGCAATGCGACGACTGACTTAGGCCTTGGCTGCATTAAATCTAACTTAAATCTCTGCTCACATTCTCTTGACCAACTTTTCAACACTTCTGAAAATGTGTTGCGTAAAAAGGGTTGCAAATAAAAATGCGGCATACACCCAACACTCACTGCCTAGACTAGACCCAAATGTATGTTGCACCTGCACATGGTCCCACAGGCCCCCTCCCCAGCCAGGAACGGCCACAAAGCATATGTCCATTACCAAACATTTTCGACCACAATAAAATGACAAATGCCCGAAAAATCTGTCCATGTAGACAACACACATGCACACGTACACGTACACGCACACGCACACGCACACGCACACGCACACACTTTCCTGGTGCTGATGCCCAACAGGCCTGTGACAAGGCTTGCAACGGTACGTCAAGTGCTGCTGGAATGTGTGGACACTTGCCGGTCTAAGCCCCGTACAACTTGAGCCTAACAAGTGTCGCTTGGCTGTCAGACTGCTTGCCAGCCAGCCTTTTCATGGCCAACAAGCAGCATTTAGTTGGTCGTCACTTTTTACAGCAAGAAGCGACAAATTAACCCTCTAAGTCTATGTATTTGCATTTTGTACTTCAGCTCCTTACACGAGGACTCGGTTAGAAACACAAAAATGAGTTCGTGTTGTGTGTTTTGTTTTGTTTTTAGTTTAAATTGTAAAATAAATAGCAAGGGACTTCAAAACTCAATGGGTTTTGAATACCTACTAAAGTGTCCAAAGAAATAGAAATTGTAAAATACACTTCAATTGTGATAGATTTCATTGATTTAATTGACAATGGAAATTTCTCAACTGAGGCATTGCAGATAAATAATACAATTTGCAGTTTTTTAAATTAAATTCCCAGCTGTTTAAAAATAAAATATTTAGACTATGTATAATCGTTAGTTATGTCCGTAATATGAAAGAGCAAAAATGGGTTATTCTTTTATGAAAGCATAAACCGCAGAAAACGAGGTTTGGGAAACGTTCCTTAGCAAGAAAATTATTTCACTGACAATTGAAATCTCTCAACCAAGGTCCTTCAGGTAAATATTACAATTTGCACTTTTTTAAGTGAAATTCGCAAGCTGTTTTAAAATAAAGTATTTAAAATATTCGAGTATAATCAAAATTTATATCCAACACATGAAAGAACAGCAATGGGTTAAGTCGTTCATGAGAGCAGGAACAACGGAAAACGAGGCTGGGCCGATGACGAGGTTGAGGACGAAAACAAGGCAAAAGCCTATTAAAAATCGTGCTAAATGGCAGTAAAACAATGTGTTGACCAGGACGGCGTACCTAAAGGCGCACAACACCAGCCCAATGGTACGAGTAGCACATCTGTGTTATCGCCCCTCTCTCCTTCTTTCTCTCTTTCGGACCCAACTCCTGTCCATCTATGTATGTACGTATGTCTGAGTACGTGAGTTGTGGTTTTGGGGCTGGGACTCATAAATTCTCTTGTTATTTGGTTGCTCAGCCTCACTTGTTTACTGCACCAGGGTCCTATGTTAATGCGCATTAACAGCTGCATGCACGCGTTTCAAGGATTTTTGATGACGCTCACACACACACATACACACCATGACGCACTCTTCATGGCCCAAGGAAACCAATAAATAAAATTTAATCAGCCTTTGCCTGCCTGCTTGCAGCTCTGGCAATTGAGAGTCCAATAAAATGACGCAGAAGTCAAGAAGTTTTTCCAGTTTGAAAACAATTTAAGTAGATTTGCTGCGAGAACTACAATAACGGCAACAACAACAACAACCCCACAACTATAAAGTACATGACTAAGCTAAGAAGCTTTCACTGCCGCTGCCGTCTGTGGTGTTGTGGCTGTTATTGCAGTGTTCTTAGCCTGTTTATGACATTTTGATGCTATTATAAAAATCGTTCCCGTCAAGTACGAGTATATCAACTTTCCCATGATGCTAGCAATTAGAGATGTGCCAATAATAATTCTAAAGATGAACAAGTGTAGATAAGCACTTTGGGAGAAGAAACGAATTCTATACCAAAGTATTTCTAAACAGTTCTATATATATGTATATATAGCTTCAAAATACGAGCAATATGTAAACGATCTAAAAAGTTTGTGCCGCAGCTATTTACCAGTGCTATGTGCTACAACAAAACGGTAGTCCTCCGATTCCATATTATATAATTTTTTATGGGAAAGAATTTTTTTATTGATGCAAAACTATCAAGTGTCAGTTCAGGAGGGACGAAAAAGAGTATAGCCAGTAGTCCAAGAAGAGAATTCCAGTGACTGCACTGCTAATCCTGGATCTGAGCCTGCTATAGTAGACGTCCTAGCCAAGAATTGCTTAACTCGCAATGAGATGAGCAGCGGATCACTTTGATGGATGCTGCAGTTTGGTGTGGTTTTCGGCTGGATGGCGCGCAAGGTTGTGTTTTGGACCAGGAGTTAGAGTCCTGGTGGGATGAGAGAAAGTACTTCGAGTAGTCATAGAGATGCCATTGCCGACACTCGGAAACGGCATTACTCTGACATCGTGGCTGCTGCTGATGCAGACGCTGCTATTGATCCTTAGGCAGTCGACATTGGAAGTGCTGCCTGTTCTACTTGAAGTGCGAGCCAAGACTTTATGAAATGGAATTGAGATTGAGGTTAATAGATGCCGCAGACAAATGTTGTGGATACTTTTGTCTGAGACTGGGCGCGCTGCTGGATGAGAATGTCAAGATGTGCATGAGCAAAGCCAAATAATCCCTCTTACTGGATCTGTATAGGTGCGTCTCATAATTCCCGATGATTATGATTGAACTCCACTCAATGCAGTCTGGGCTCGGCCTGGAAGGTGTGCACGGTTGGGTTTTAGCTCAGCTCTTCGTCCCGACGGCATAAGGATAAGTACACAGGAGTTCTTGAGCTGTCATTACCGACACTTGGTAATGCTGCTGATGCAGACGCTGTTATGGATTTCTAGGTATGCTAGATCTGCTAGATCTGTTCAAAGTTCGTGTCAAGAGTTGATGCATTTGATATGAGGTCCAAGCAGCGATCATGGCATCTCCTGGATGGTCCTGGTAGAGCTGACGACTCTAGTGTAGTTTTGGGCTGGATGGTGCGCATGGTTGTCTTTTGGCCCAGGTGTTGGTACAGGTGGGACGAGATAGAGTCCACCTATTAGTCCAAGAGACGTCATTGCCGACACTCGGAAATGACATTCCCCGTAACTAAGTGGCTACTGCTGATGCAGACGCTGCTATTGAGACTTGGGCAGTCGACATGGTTTTTTTTTATTATTATTATTTTTTTTTGAACAAATTGTAATGAGGTTGAGCAGCTGATCAAGTTAATGGACGCTGCAGACGAATTTTGTGGATACTTTTGTCTGAGACTGGTCGCGCTGCTGCATGAGAATGAGAATAAGTGGAGAGCTAATCAAACGTATTTGACTCACATTTTTTCGAAATAACGTAATAATTTAGAACACGTTCCGAGTACCAATTTTTTGCGCTGTTTAATTTCGTAGTCGGGTTCCACGTTTCATTTAACTAACAAAAATTTGATGTTCCTTATATTATTTGTATTTTTGATGTGTATGAAGTACGAGTTTTCGAAATGAAATGATTTTATATCGACTATTTGGGATGAGGCTGTCTGACAGATATTTTCGAAGCCTACTTCGATCTATATATAATATATATAGTATGCCTCAATGCAATTAGAGATGGACCAGTGTCATTAAAGCAATCAGTGTTTTAATACACGTACAATTTATTACATACACGTACGTATGTACGCATGTATGGATTTATTTACATTTTTTGAATAAAATGCTATATGTATGGCTTTGGCCAGTTTAAGCACTTATTGGCGTTTTGTTTTGAAATTTAAATTAGCTTCATGTATCGATTTAACGATTTTCTGGTTGTAAAAGGGGCATAGGTATGTATGTGCAGTTGTAGCCCATTTTTATAGCCTCTACCCAAAGGGTGAAAGGCTATACTAGTTTTGTGCGCATGTATGTAACACACAGAAGGAGGCGTGGCAGACCCCACAAAGTATATATTCTTGATCAGGATGACAAGACGAGTCGATATAGCCATGTCCGTCTGTCGGTCTGTCTGTCTGTCTGTATGAGCGCAAGGATCTCAGTAAGTACAAGAGCTAGGATAACCAAAATTGGTATCAAGGTTTCTATAAGCCCTAGGCAGATAGAGTTTGTTTATTTTTTCTTATACACCCCCCACTCCCCCGCAATTCGTGTTTTTTCTTATAACTTCCGTAATTCTCGGAATTTTGAAATCAATTTTGGTAGGTACATCCAGTTACTAATGTGTCCGTGTGCCAAATTTCATCATGATAGGTCAATTCTGAAGAAAGTTATAGCCATAAGTAAAATCGCTGCTCATGCGCTGCCTGCAGCTCTGTCGGCAGCGATGCCCGAAGCTGTTGTTGTTGTTGCTGGTTTGGTTCAACTTTGTGCTGCATACATACACGCATATAAACACGCATAGGTACGTGATGTAAATGTATGCTGTTTAAACTGAACATAAACATGTATTCTAATTTAATTTAATTAATTAATTTTAATTAATTAATTCATTTTTTTTTTAATAATTTAATTTAAAAAAAAAAATTTTTTTTTTAATTTTTCCTTTTTGTGGAGAGTACAGGCTATTTTACTATCGGGCTTGCTCGACTGTAGCGTTCTATCTTGTTAATGTCATTGCTAGAATGCAATAAATACCGAATCATTCAGTCAACTGTATTTATTAATTTCTCGAATAGCCCGGAACTACGCAAATAAGGTTTATTGTTTTGAATTATAGCTTAAAATATAAACATTTCCTTAAATGTGGTTTTCTCTTAAGTTTCGAATGAGCACCACAGTGCATAGCTTCAGACCTAAAGAGCTCTGCACTGCGCCGTCGCTAGCCGCCTACACATTAGTTCTCCGCCGTGCCTTGAGATCGACAACGGCTCACATGCCGTCTGATTTGTTTTTTCGAATAAATTGAAATAAATAAATAAATTTAAATAAAGTGAAAGGTTGTGTAAATTGTGCTCAGAATTACCGAATTACCACAAGTTCTTTTTGTATAATCGTTAAAATATAGTAATGAACAATAGTGCTGTAGAAAAGATGATGTTTGTGGAATCAAAGTTAAAAAGCAAAAGGCATATCTACATACTGTAATTTCTAACTGCGCTTTGTGCAGTTATTCGCATTGCCGCCGCCTCACCGCCGCCTCGCCTCTCTCGCGTTCTTTTTGGCAGCTGATGCAAACTTGACGAAAGATCAGTTCAACGTGGATCCAACAGCTGAGAGTACTCTTCATTTTATTATACTCCGCCACTCTTAAGAGCTTAAAGTTTCGAGAGAGCGTTATGGATGCAAATGCGAGAGCGCGGGTACCGCAAGCCGGTGAACTTTATTATTATTTTATTTTTAACGTATTATTTTATTTATTACACTACATACTTTATATTATTACATCATATATGTTTTCCATATACATATGTATGTCAGGCAACCTAAGTATGTACTATTATTGTCGTTTTAAATAGTGCACAATTGAAATTGAGTAAGAGCTAGGGACACCAAATCTTAGTCCCAGATGCCTTATGTGAATACGCAGAAAATGTGTATTTTGGAATTTCCCTCCCTCTCCCCTCTCCCCCACAATCTGTGAGAGTCCAGACCTCCCGTATTTCTTGGAATTTTTCATTGAAATTCGGAAAATATCTCCAGTTAGTGATTATGAGTCCATTATGCCATATTTAATTTCATAATGATAGGCTGATTGAACAGAAAGTTATAGCCACATTTGTATATATGACCAAGCAGTGCCAGCAGCTGTTGTTGTTGTTGTTACTGCTTTGCACAGGCACACGAGGCATACACAGACACACATAAGCACACACATACATCCATAATTATTCTACACATATGTGCAGAGTATTTCAAAGTCGGCACACCCGACTTTAGCTTCTCTATTCGTTCTTATTGACAACTATTTGCTTTCCGCTGGTATGCATTTTTGTTCTATCAATAAAAGTATTTCAATTTTGCATTCAAAATTGTGACTGTTATCAAGATCGGACACCTGCTGATACTATGTACGTATATATTCAACTCAAATACCTGATCATTGCTGACCACCATGGCCAGCGTTGATTATTTATTGCAAATCGATGTTGAACAACTTCAAGTACGAAAGACTATGGGGCTAACTAAAGTGCCAAATGCTACGTAACACACACATTTGCACGCTCAATTGGATATACACTGCGCACATACAAGTATATATACATTAGGCTCTGGTATAGACATCGGGGTTTGACTTATCTATGGGACAGGCCAGTTGGTACAGGAATTGGATAAGGGTGCGGGTTGGTCGGCCGGTCATGAATCCCTTTGTGAGATAGGGAACTATTCCAAATGTGGTCATCATGCCTGTGCCGCGCGTATCAATGTGGGCCCAGTCTACGCACGGCACCAGCTCATGCAGTATCGCAGCTGCCAAGCAAGAGCTGGCCAGGCCTCGACCATTATTGCTAAGGTCGTAGGCCAGTTCATCTGTTACTTGCTTTTTGTAATACTGCCAAAGAGGCATACGCCACACGCGATCTCCAGTGAGGGATCCTGCTTGTTGTAGTTGTTTCCAAATGTAATGTGAGTTCGAAAAGACGGCCGATGCGCCACCGCCAAAGGCTCTCTGTGTGCCTCTGGCTAAAGAGGCCACATCGACGACTAGACGTGGCTTGTACACTTGTTGGCCATATAACAGGGGATCGGCCATCACCACCACACCCGCCTTGTCCAGGTCCCGTATGGCCATGGATTTGCTATTGATGAGCGTGACGACATCGCCTGGTTTGCAGGACATGCCCGAGGGCATATTTTCACATAGAGGTATCAGAACGGTTACATTAATCGGTAGAGAGAGTGCAGCCACGCCACGCATCATGGCCACCGCCGCAGCCGCGCCAGACATACTGGCACGATACTCGTCCATGTCTTCGCATTCCCGGAGGTTAATGCCGCCTGAATTGAAAGTTATCCCCTTGGCTAAGACCAGCACCGGTTTGTCTTCGGGGGCGGTGCCGCAGTAGGAGATCTCCATGAAAACTGGCGGTTCGCAGGAGCCCTTGGCAATCATCAAAAACGAATGCATTCGCTGCACCTCGATCCAATCCATGGTGCGCACCTCCACGGTGATGCCACAGGGGCAAAGGGCATCGACGGTAGCTTGAGCAAACAGTGTGGGAGTCATGCAATTGGCTGCCGCATCACTCAGTCGTCGGGCCAAGTTCTGGGAATCTGCTTTAAAAATTCCACGCATCCAACCATCTGCATCGGGCGAATCGAACAGCTCTAGTGTCGGAATTGACACACGATTTTTTCCGGTAAGCATATCCGTGAATCGCCAAACGGCAAGTGTGGCACCCTCGGCTGCCTGTTCGGCATAGTCCATGCTATCGACATTGATGTCAAGACAGCCCATGTGCTGAAGGGAACGTGCACCGACCCCGGCAGCTATGCGCACATTCTCCATGCCATTGTCACGCATCTCCAGCTCATCAAAGCCAATGCCCTCCAGTCCCAAGCCAACAACAGCTACGCTCTTATATGAGGGGTCTATGTTGTTGAATACCATTCCGCGCCCCAGGTTTCCCGACACTTGGCACTCGCATATCAGTTCCGCGAGCTTACCAGTGGTACGATCGTTGAATCGCTCTCCGGTTGGTGTTAGGCGTGGCCCTTTGTCGCCCTCCTTCTGGTAGATACCAATCACGAGTCCTTTAAAGCGTCCCACCTGGTCAGCGCAGGAGAAACGTACGCTTCCAACACCTCCCATTCTTAGCACCTGACGTATGTACAGTGGATGGCCAAGGCCACACAAACTACGAATTTTATTCATTCTGTCTAAAGGAGTTCTGTTTTGCACTCGGAGGAATTTGGACACGACTAAATTTGGTTACGACTTAACTAATCGAAATTATATTATTACCATGGACTGATTGATTATTCACGATAGCTACGAAAAACACTTGATACAATTTTGACGAAAACTATGAGAATTTTTAAATTTGTTCTTTCATATAAAGTGGAAAATTTGAATACTAATGCCTACGAAATGAAGTATTTGTGAACGTGTGCTTGATCAAACAATTTTGAACATTACAAGTAGAAACAGAAGAGAACTTAACAGATGTCTACAAATTTGGAAAATCTTTCCTGTGAAAAGTTGCAAAAAAAGACTGCGTGGAAAAATCCATTTCATTTATATGCTCTATTTCTGATCATCATAAATGATCAAACAATTTTGAACATTACAAGTAGAAACAGAAGAGAACTTAACAGATGTCTACAAATTTGGAAAATCTTTCCTGTGAAAAATTGCAAAAAAAGACTGCGTGGAAAAATCCATTTCATTTATATGCTCTATTTCTGATCATCATAAATGAACTTGAGCGTGTTACTCTGTCTGTCTGACACAGTCCAAATGAAATTGTTTACTTATATTTATATGTTAATCAAATTTGATAATTGGTTTTTAAAATGCTTCGCCATATCCTAAAAGTGCAAAGCAATTAATAGGCTTTATCAGGAAGCTGCAATAGGAACGTTCGGGACAATAATCCCCTTTTGTGTGACGGGCTAAAAGGCTCAAATATATAGAGTATACACTTCACTGTGTCTTATAACGAAAGTATACCAATAACTAACTGTGAATACCCTACTAGAAGCAGTATATTATCCTTCATAAGCAGGCATTGCTTATTTCTTTTGCATTAAATTAGTGAATTAGTTGCCTCTTGAGACTATAATTTCTTTTATGTTGATCATAAGAACGGTACAGATGATCAGAGAAGTAAGTAGTTTTAGCTCACTTCTATTTAGAAGGAAAGTCCGTGCAATTGTAGGATGGTGTCGTATCACTTAAGTCATCTCCATAAACGACATAGAGTGCATAGTCATCGTTAAGTCAAAACTAAAGTCATTCGCAATTTCTTGTGCTTTTCAGTGATACTTGTGTCCATATCCTTGGCTTTTTGTTGCCCACCACCCTGCGCTCACGATGCGCATCTTTAAGATACATTTCTATGGCCGTTTGCCTGGCTGCACACAAAACGTCGTCGTTGCCATCTTTGCCGTCGCCGGCATAGCCATTGATGTCGACGTTGTCCTGGTTGTGCCATAAAAGCATATAAATTAAATGCAAGTTGCTGTCGTGCCAAGCGCCGAACACAAACACGGCGAAAGTTTTGCTGCCCTGAATGAAAAATTTTAATTCCGCTTGGCAGACGAACAGTAAGAAAAAAAAAACACAGAAAAAAAAACACACACAACGAGGAAAATCCACGCATGTCGTCCTTTTCAAATGCAATCAAGTGCAAGGCACAGGGGCGTGGCATGCTCGCGCCTTTAACATTTTTCCTTAAAACGTTTCAAGTGTCTGGGTCCGCTAGTCCGCTAGACAGTAGACGTAAAACGCAGACTACTGGCAGGCGCATAGTAATGATACGCAATCGTTTGCATTGCCTTGTGGCGCGCCCAGGTGGAGATCAAGGTAGGAGCGGGGTTGGGATTTTGGTCTTGCGACTGCGGTACGCTAACAACATTGAAAATGCTTGTCGAACTTGAAAATTATTCGATTAAGTGCATTACCGGCGAGACATGGATCGGCAATCAGAAGGATAGAGAGTGAAGCCAAAATGGAGCCCAACGTGGGGCAGAATATACTCGTAGATGTTGTTGGTGTTTTTGTTTTTGTTGTTGTTGTTGTTGCTATGGCGGCGACAACAGACGACAATGTCGTATCTGGGGAGTTGTTATTGTAGTTGCTTGCTTGGCCCGGCTCATCTTATTTATGTTGATTGTGTTGCTGCCTATGCCAATCAATGAAGCACACTTTCGGGCGCTAAGCCTTTGTGGTGTGCCCCAAGGCATACCTTAATTTAATGCAGTGAGGGGGAATTGGAATGGACCTGCTATTGTCATACTCGTATAGCACAATATAGTGTGAGGCTATTGAATCACTCACCGTCTTGTGTTGATCGCTGTTGGCGAAGTGCAGACCATTTGCAGTCTTCTCATTCTCCAATTCGGCTGGCAAAGCGGAACCCAGGAGTCCATGTTGTGCCACCGCTGGATGTTGCACCACATGCTCTAATGTGGTTAATGGCTGCTCATCGCTAATGCCTTCGTAGCCGTGTGAAAGCCCATGACCGGGCGCAAACTTAATGAAGGAGGTGGGCGTTGCCAATTTGGTTTCAGCTGCAGGGGCCGGAGCGGGTGCTGTGGGCGCTGGCAGTACTTGCTTTATATCGTTGTTGCCCGGCTCGATGATGGGCACATATTGCTTAGTCTTCCCCATGCCTATGAGGCGGCCGGGCTGTACGCCTAGCGAGCCGTGCTCCACCAGCGCCTTGAGACTGGGCGTGGGAAGCTGGGGCTGCACGGGTCCGGGATGAAAGAGTATGGGTGATGTGCTGTCTTGCGGTCGGTCCGAGTCCAGAAGCTTGCCCTGTCGCTGCAGTTTTGCTTGCATCTCTTTGGCCAGCAGGTATGTTAGGCCATGTATTTGGTCGTCGGGCGATTTCCCAATGAGCGTGGACAGCTCGCGAAATTCGGGCAGCTCCTTGTAGTGCTCCTTGATGTGATCTGGCGGCGCATGGTACTCAATTTTGATTTGAGGAGCACTACTTGGCTGTGGTTCTGGGTGGATCTCGTACTGGTAGTGCTCAAGCGGCTTGATATGAGCACTGCCGTGGCTGGAATGTACTTGTAGATAGGAGACGGTGGGCTCCACATGTTCCTGCAGCGGATCTGGCTTTGAAGCGCGAAATTGTGGCGCTGCAATGTCAGCGGTGGTTGGAGGTGGGGGAGCTGGTGGTTGCGGTGCCGATAGCTGCGCGCTGTATGTGTGGTGAACCTCTTCGACGGCGGCCAGTTTGGTCGCTGGTGTGTCCTGAACCACAATGGGTTGTGCAATGGTTGGCGAGGCACTGTACAACTTGGCATAGCTCGGCTTGTAGACGTATCGCAGTTGTTCGACCACTGGCACAGGTTGTATGTGCACCTGAACAGGATGCACTGGCTCCGGCAGCTTGGCCGGCACATACTTGACAAAGGCACTGGGCTTGAGATTGTACGAGAGCGGCTTGGACTTGAAGTGCTCGTAGTCGGCTTTCTGGGCAGGCATGTACTTGATGTACGCCTTTCCTCCATGTCCATCCTTAATCAGCTGCGTAATGACCTTCTGCACTTCGTGTGGCAAAGTGCTTATTGACTTTTTCGTCTTCATGTGTGTCTGTGGTGCTTCCTTATAGATGTACATCCGTTTCGTCTCTGCAGTGGCTTCGCCGTCCACCACCAGATTGTCGTCTAGACGTTGTGCCGACGTGCTGGGCGACGTGCTTGTCTGAGCTGACATGGTAGGGAGAGTCCGGTTCAAAGTTTGCGTTTCCATGGTCAGCAGAGTCGGTTTCATTTCCTTGCCACTGCGCTGCATCATTAGCGTTGTTGGAGGTGCTTTAGCGTCTGCTAGTTCAAATTTGAAAAACTCAGGCGCATTGGGCATTGAAGGTGGGGCAGATCTCTTGATGCGTTTGGTTTTACGGATGCGCAGCTTGAAGGGTCGTTGAGAGTGCTCAGAGGCTGAACGGGTAATGCCCAAAGGCGACAGCGATGGTGTAGCCTGATCCGCTTGCTCCTCCTTCTTGGGTGCTGTTTGGCGCTGCACGCGTTGCGATTCTCCCTGCCCATGTGACGGGAGGTCCAAGGCACGAGCTCGTTTTATTAGCTGCGCTGTCTCCGCATCTGGTTCGCGTGCATCCGTCGCCTCGAATGGAATCATTTGAACCTTGAAATTTGCAGGCTGACGCAGAACCTTGGCGGCTTCACGTCGCTGCCGACGAGGTTTCCTCTTCCCCATGGCTGTTGTCCTTCTGATTGTTGGTTGCGTCGTAGTAGTTGTTTTAGCAGCTGTTGTTGCTGCTGGCTGCGCTTTTATCTCTCGACTTGCATGCTGCCGAAGCAGTTGTTTCACCTCCTCGCTGGGCTCCACAGCATCCGATAGCTCAAAGCGCAACATACGAGGCTTGCTCGGGAGTTCTTGCTGCTCGCGTTTTTGCCGCGAATGCGACAACTGCCCAGAAGCTTCCAACTGCGAATTATAGTGATTAAAGGCGTCTAAGTAGCTATCATCCGTTGGATTGTCGATGTGCCGCATGCTGCGGAAATTTCTTTGATCGAAATAGCGCTGCATGTCCTGCAGAGAGAGAGAGAGAGAGAGAGAGAGAGAGAGAGAGAGCAAGAAGAAAATGTTGACATTAGGAAGCTTCTTTATTTATTAATGTTTCCTCTTTAAGTTTTCAAATAAATATAATTTATTATAAGTATTATTGAGCTTGCCTTTTATCAATGAAGAATTTACTTTCTAATTGAAAGCTTACGGCTATTAAAAAACAACAAACAAATACTTGGGCTTGGAAGCATCTTTAGAAAATTGCTTAAGTAATAAAAAGCGGGAACGAAATGTTGGGCTTTTTGTTTTATTTTATTGAATTTTTGATTGCTTGTCAACTTACTTCATAGGTGGAAAATGTTTCGAGTGCTGGTAGCTTTTGCCAAGTCTCTGTACCGCGACAGGGGGTCCAGGCCAGCAGCAGCAGCAACTGAGCGTGAAAAAAAGGAATACAAGTATTGTTAAAAATGTATTGACTTGCTTTACATAAAACGCGCGCTGATTTGCAATCTTAAATATTTATATTAAACAACACGTCCATAAATAAACCAATAGCTGTCCACCTGCATCGCGAACACTTTCACTTTCTTCCAATGCATTGGCAATGGTCCACAAACCGGGCATACTCCGGCCATATTTAGACGGAAACCACTGGCCAGCAACAGCAGCCTTACAGCTGCGGTGGCGCATGCGCCGAGTAATTGCAGGCCTTGTGGTTTTTTGAGGCGTATGCAACGCAGTCTGCGCATTTATGTTGACACATTGGAGATTACTTTCGCCTGAATGCGCAGCGGGCGACTTGAACTTGTCTCGTGACTTTTCGTATATGGTCATTAAACTTGGCTAGTTTGTTGGTCAGTCTGTACAGCAGTCTTTATCTTAACTGGTTTGCTGCTGTAATAATTTTTAAAATTTTGTAACCTTGTCGCAAGCAGATCGTTAATTGGATTTATTTGCTAAACTGCATAACTTACTATTATTTCTCAGAACTATGTATAAATATTTGCTTAATTGGAAAAGGTGCAATCAAAATAATAACCACATCAAATATGTAGTGGGAAAGACATAAATTTTAGCATTGTGCCACAATTAATAAAATAACTAATATAATAAAGTGATCACTTTTTGTTGTTCTTGTAAAAACAAATGAATTGATGGGAGAATTAAATGTCCACCTGGCTGGCCGTAGCTTGAGTTATCAAAGTATTTGACTTTAATCACAGCTGAACCTTTTGTCAGATTGCAGAATATATATACACTTTACTGAAAAGTATAAGATGACTTTTGGATGACAAGTGGCCTTATATTCTTGTAACTGGGGTTTTCAACTAACACAGTAAGAAGCATTAACAGTTTTCGCTTTCTTAACTTGTATTTATTAAAAAAATAAAAACTTGAAGGCGGGAAATAATCAAATATCGACGAATTTATGTTTAAATATTATAAAAATACAAATTTAATTCGAACATATTATGAGCTATATCTTTGAAAGCCACTAAAATGGCACTTATTTTATTCTGTACCTGAATCTAGCAGGCAGAAGGAGGAGGATCGACGAGTCGATCTAACCTTATCCGCCTGTCCATATGAACACCCAGAACTCAGAGACTATTAGAGATTTAAATACCAAATTTCCTAATTGTACTCAGTTGGACAGAATAATAGGTGTAAGCATATTAAAAAAAAAATAACAGCTTGGCTTTCATATATTTAAATTTTTCTCAAAGAATAAGTTAGTTTTTAACATAAGCATTAAAGTCAAAACAAATAATAACAGGCTTTAAAAACTATATAATGGTCGAACAAATTTGTTCGACTGTTCATGATAGGTATGCACAAGAAAATTAGTAATAAATATTGCAATTTTGTTATTTATGGTCCCGCATGTTACTGAACTGATTTGAGGGCACTTAATACCCTGGATATCTGCCATTATTCCTGACGACTTTTTCGATTGCTGCAGACATAAAGGATACCAACTTCTGACTATTCTCTACAGGAATGTTGTGCCAAGTCTGTTGAATATTTTCCGTCGTTTTCAATTTTAATTTGGTTAGTTTCGAAGAAATTAATGTAATTATACTAGACATAGCTAAAGAGCTGCTGTATTCCACTTGTTTCTTTACATTTGGGGCCCAACAAGCCAAATCCAAATGAACTGTCAACGGTCGTTAAAAATGCAACCGCGTAAACATTTAAAGGCCATTAAAAGTGCGCCTGAGTGAATTTTTATGAACTTGGCCCGTTCGTAGTGCCGCCCACCTGTGAGTGGGCTACCTACTATATGTACCTATACAGATACATATATACTGGCTCCTTGCTTGCCTGCGTGCTGAACTGGCTTGCAATGCAGGCCCTACTGGCACTTCCCTTGGCATCCTTCCACTTCCCGCTGTCGCCTTTGCCGCAATGTTTCGCATAAAATTTTATGTGTTTTCTATTTAACACACTCTGTGGCCCATCGAGCGCCTCTTTGTTGTTGCTGTGTTTGTTGCGCTAGGCTGTTGCATCTAGAATGTCTTTTCATTTCATTTAGCCACGCGCTTTGCGCCCTCTTTTTAAATTCAATAGAAAGAGCTGCCATAAAAAATTGTTGCTGTTTTGGTTCAACCTGCTTGTTTTTGTTGTATTTTATGTTGTGTTTTTGTTGTTATTGTTGTTGCTCTGTGGGCACTTTTTTATCGCTTTAAAACTCACTGCTGAAAACTAGTTAACAATTTTTTTACGACCTCAAGAATGCGGCAACTGTACGAAGCAAGTGGCATGCATCTCCAACTCGTACTCGTACCCTCGGCCATGTTGGAATACGATTCCTGACCATTTATATCATTTTATTGGTCTTAACTTTATCATGTGTTGCTGCCGTCATTTACTGCCCACAAACCTAGATTGAAATTTCAATTTCGTTTCGCATTTTTCGTCCTACTTGTATTTCCTTCAGAAAATTGGCCTTCAGAAAATTTGTTTCTTTTAATTCGAACACAAACTTGCTATGTTACTACATATATACTTGATACTTCCTAGTAGATTGCGAAATTGATAGGTTCTGTAAGACAGGACTCCGCTCGATTCGAATCTTTGCCAAACTATAATTTCCGTGTTCATAGTTTTTGGCAATTTTCCACTTGAATTCGCAGGGACTGTTTTCATTTTTGTCCATTTACGCTCATTGCAGTTTTCATTAATTTGTGGTAATTTTCGCCTGCTGTTTGTGTAATTGTTTTTGTTTTTGTTTCTGTTTTTCCAGCAGCTGTGGCAAGCAAAAGAAACTGCGTTGCAAGAAGAGAGCGAGCTGCGAGCAAACTATAGTAATTGGTTCAGAGTCAGGGCAGAAACTTGGCTAATTGTGGGCGGGCGTGTGCAGAGAGCAGAGAGCAGAGGCCAACTATGGGAAACTGCGATGGCATAGACAAACGCATTTTCCACAACAATTTTCTTCCCCATTTCTATAGCATGTGTAGAACCCGTTTTCAGCTGCATTCGCTTTTGCCTTGCAACTGTATTTTTTGTAACTGTTTCTTTTTTGTTTGTGTGGTCTTTTTTATCGACACGAAGTAACTGAAAACCAAAGTCAAGTTCAATGCACATAAAAGGCTGTTAAGAGCGCCCCCATCCCAGTCAGTTATAGTAAGTGTAGTTGCTGGTTGCTGGCTAGTAGCGAGGAAATGCATGACACTAAAAACAAGTCGAAAATTGTTGCACAAAGAAAATGTAAAAATGCCGCAAAGTTTTCGTCCATTTAAATTGCAAATTTCCAGTTTCGATTGCAGTTGGAAAATGTTGGTCTTTTTTTCGTTTTCATTGCTTGTTCGGCTTAACACCAAAGAGAGCTTTGGCTATGGTTCGCCTGTGGTTAGATAACCGTGAACATTTTTATGCAGCGAGGTCATAAAAGCGGCCAACACTCAGAAAGCTTTCCACACATGCTGCGCCAATAGTTGGCGAAAACTTGCGTAACTTTTCAGCGGTTGTTGTTGCTATTATGCCAAGGAAATGAAACGAAATGAAATGAAATGGAAAGCATTTGCTTTATGATTTTATGGCATGTAATTAAATGCAAGTGGCAAACTTTATGTTCAAACATTCGCGTACATTCGTACACACGAGTATACTTGTAAAGACAAGTTTTTCCAACTCCCATGCGGAGTTCAAGGGGAAGTGGGTGGGTTCGTGGGTGGCTTGGCAACTGAAGCATTGCAAGCGAACTTCCTACTGCATGCGGCATTGCCTTTTGCAAATGAAAATAAATTATGCATCAATGCGAAAATAAGGAGCCACCAAGCATCTTCCTGTCGAACAGTCAGTTCGTTAGTTCGTCAGTCCGTCAGTCCGTCTGCCAGACAGATAGGCAATCGGACACAGTTGAGGGGCCAGTGAAACGAATTAATAAATGCGCGTCAGTCGAAACAAAAGGAAAATCTGCCATCAGCGGCAATTTTCATCCAGCGATAATGCAAGCGTAATATGAAAATGGAAAATGCAGCGCAGATTTCGTCGTCGTTGTTGTTGTTGTTGTTGCTGTTGCTGTCGTTTCACGCCTTGCAGTCTGAAACGCAGTCTGAAACGCAGTCGCAAACGCAGTTGGTTGCTATTTATATTATAATTTTTGATGACCCTCTTTGCACTTACCAGCCAGGTGAGGCCAAGGCGGGCGACAACAGCCACAGCAATCCGTCCAGCAGTCGCCATTTCTTCGCATGCGTTTCGGGCCTGATTTTTGCCGCTTGGCCAACAATCGAAGTTTAAAATGCGGCAAATGGATCGTTGCTGACTTTAAAGGCGCAGCTTAATTCTCACTTCAGTTAATTTTTGTCTTAATGGATTTAAGTAAAGAAAGAAGTGTTCTTTACGGCCCTTTTTCTTTGTAAATTTTTTTTATTTTATTAACCTTTCTTTAGAGGCCTTGCGACCATTCCAAGTTTATAATTTCTTCAACTTAATTTGTTGGGTTGCTTGCTAAATTTTTATTCTATTTGATGTTTTTAGTATTTAGTTTTATTCAATTAATTTAAGGCTTTTTTATTCTCTTGCACACAATGCATTTTCTTAAAAAAAACTTAAATGCAGTCTTGAAATTTCTTATTCTGATATCCTTTTGTCCATTTGCAATGCACACTTTACTTATGCCGCTGGCTTTGTTTAAACTTTAAGCGCCGCTGTGCCTGTTTTTAATTCATTTAATGTGACTTTTCATTTGAGTTTTTAAGTTTTCCTTTATTGACTTTGCACTGCTTTTAAATAATGCTGGAAAACCGCACGCTTGCGCGCTGCTCTTGCAACTGTGCCTTGAATTTTCGCGCCACTTGAGTTTTGTGTATGTTTCGGCTCGCTATTTTCACAAGTTTTTCCAGAGCCAGAGCCAAAGCCAGCGCCATCGCCAGCGCCAGCGTTGGCTAAAAGATGCAGCCAGTTTTTCCCAAGTAGTCGTCGTTGTTGGTTGCTGTTTGTTGTTGTTGAATTTTTTATTTTTATTGGCTGCACTTTACTCTGATGGCCGCTGTTTATTTTGGCCGCGCCTCTGCCGTTGATTTGGCCATGGCTTTGGCCAGACATTTTTTGACCATAAACTCGGCGTGGTTAGCTGCTGTTGTTGACCAAAAATATTTGCGCGTGCCAAAGCCAAAGCTAAGACGTTGCAGTCTTAGTTGTTACTCTGTTGTATAATTAATTTGTTAATGGCAAGTGGAGTGCGTTTTCCTTTGCTGCACGCATTTCCTGTGACACCCTATGTTCGTACAGCCGGAGATTACGAGATTTATAGGAAGAATTCAGCTGGGAGCCGCAGCCAATTGCCAGCCAATTGCAATTGAAACAATCGACAGGCAACTTTGGCGGCAGCTGTGGCTGCAATGTGAAAGTTCAACGCTGCTTATGCAACAGGCTGCTGCTGAGAGGAGAGGGGATGGCACGGGCTGGTGGCGCCACAATGCGCTCGCCTGCTCCCCAGCCTCGGCTTGTGCCGTCACGCACGCGCCTCTGCTGATGAAGTAGCTGACAAATTATTTTTTATTACAGGCTCTGAGCTTGACTTATCGCCGGAGCGCATCTCTCGCGAGTCGAGATGTGTCGGCATCGATTAGTGCAGATTTTGGCGCCGAAATAAGTTTCGCAGCTGGGCTTGAGTTAGGAGGTTGAGGTTGCTGATTTGTCACGCCGCGACCACAGCACTACTACTAGTAGAGATATGCAGGCTGGCAGGCAGGCAGGCAGGAAAGCCGTCGTTTGATGCTGGGATTAAGTTATTACTGAGGCAATTGGAACTGTCGGCTCAGTGACGGTGTTGGCTGTGATTTCGCGAGGGTACACTTTATATACTAATCAGAATTAGCACTTTGTGGAAAATTAACGGATCACATATCAATATAAATGAAGCTTATTTGCTTGGGGCCCGGATGTAAAAAACTATACCAGTGAATAAAGTTTTTAAATAAATTCCTGGAACTATAGCCAGAAAGACATTTAATCAGCTAACTACCAGCGCCTTTTGTTATTTGTAACCTGTTGTATATCCTTATCTTAAATTAAAGTACATTTAGTAGGAACTTCAAAAGCGGCAGTAAATTCCCATTTAAAGGGATAATAAACAGAAAAACTGTAATATAAAGTGCTAAAGTATAATCAGTGCAGATTCAATTCAACAAATTCAATTGAACAATTGCTGTAAGTCGAGAGTAAAACTAACAAATATTTTTCTATTGAAAATTGCAATAATATATTAGTATAGTTCACATATTCAGGGTTTACGGTAATTTTAGACCACGTTCCTAAAATTTAACAAGAGAGAACGCTACAGTCGAGCAAGCCCGACAGTGTAATACCCTGTACCCAGGTAAACTTCCGTCACTGAGTTATATGCGCCCATAGCAGCAGCAAAAAGAGGAAGAAGAAGAGTGAACTTGTTGCTGCAGTTTGTGGGGGTTGTACTGGCGAGAATTTGTTTCGCTAATAACTTTTCTTAGAATTGACCGAATTGAATAAAATTTTAAACAACAGTAGATAAATATTTATAAATTATGTGTGCAGAGTTTGGTTTAGGTAGCATTTGAAATGTGGACGCTATTGACGAAATTCTGTAGCGGGGGAAGGGGGGAAAATTTCAAAAAATAAAATAAACTCGTCCTTACTCGGACCTAGGAGAATCTGGATGCCAACTTTGGTTATTCTAGCTTTTATAGTTTCTGAGATCCTCGCGTTCATCCAGACGGACGGACAGACGGACGGACATGTCTAGATCGATTTCTCTCGTCATGCTGATCAAGAATATATATACTTTATGGGGTCGGAGATGCTTCCTTCTGTATGTTACATACTTTGCACAAACCTAATATACCCTTTTTACCCTACGGGTACAGGGTATAAAAATGGTATATTAGTATAAGGTCTGTGTAGAGCAGCATCTTCGACCCCATAAAATGTTTTATATTCTAATTATATGTATATACTCTGGCAGCAAGGAGAGGCAAACCTTATCCAATTCAAATATTAATCATGAAAAGAGCACTTAACCGCCAAAAATATGGGGATTGCCAATTAGAATCTTACAAAAAAGTACAGTTTCCCAAAAATAATTGAACTCACATATATTTTTTTTAAAATTAAAGAATTGGCTGCATACAAGTAAAATTGGGAAATATTTAAAGTGCGTTTAGTGTGTTTTTTCGTCATTAACATATTTTCTTTTGTCATTAGTTTTTATGGGTTAATGTCCCCTTCTAAGCTGCAACCGCAACTCTGTGAGGCTCGCAGAAAAGCTTCCCAAAACACAAATCCCAACCACATAATTGCTATAATCGTGGCAGATTTACAATCTCGTAATAAATTCAACACACAGAGATGCGCATTGCATATACTCGTATACTCGTAAAGCCAAGAAGGCAGCTATTCAGCGCAACTCCCCCCATAACTCCCCTTATCTTAATGTTTCTCGGCGTAGGCAATTGCAGCTGCTATAGGCGGAAATCTCGCACAGAAAGTTGCATGCGGATGCAGTCGTCGTGTCGTCGCGTCGTCTCTGCTGCCTCAGTTGCTGATAGTAGTGGTAGTAGTAGTAGTAGTTGTTGTTGTTGTTGACGCTGTCGTTGGCGTTGTCGGAGGCGGCAGTGGTGATGGCAAACATTGGTGCGGAAGTTTAACCAACTAACAAAGTGACTTGGACTGGGGCCAAATACTTCCCCACTTACACACGACCGGGTTGACATTTGTGGCCAAATGTGTTGTTAACGGTTTAGTTAAGTGAGTGTGATTTAATTGTGGGCCTGGTCCGATCAAGTGATGGATGTGGATGGACGACTAGCAAGCCAGTTTGACAATAGTCGCTCTGCTTCACTTAATTGCCAGCTAAATAGTGTCTGTGTTGTCGGACACTTGGTCATTTGGTTTTTGAGACAAAAAGTACATACATACATATGTACGAGTATTTGTATGGTAAAGCGGTATGTTGTCGCTTATAAGCTCGAGGAAATGCCACGCACTTGCTTAGCTTGCTTTAGTTTGTTTGGCTTAGTTCAGCAGCCCGATACGATCGATTTTTGAAAATTTTAATTGAGCTGTAAACGCTTCCTTCATCCGGTTCAACTGGCAGCAGTGCCCTGACCATTGGCCATGGCCAACCGCCTTAATTGTCTGCCACTTCCCGTTTTGTGGGCGAGCCCCGCAATCTAATTACGCTCTGACATCCTCGCAGCCGAAAACCAACGAGCACAGCAAATTGACAACACAATAAACGTGGCCAACATCATAGTGGGTGGCTGGCCCTCTCTCTCTCTCTCTCTCTCTCTCTCTCTCTCTGTCTCTCTCTCTCTGTCTCGTTGAATGTGTCACACATGTGCGACAGTTTCTGATTTATGAACACAATTTCCAGTTTGACAATGAGCTCAGCACAACCCTCGCGACCCCACCACCCTGGACAGCACGGCCACCCAGGTCAGTCTGGTTGTGCTGGCAAGGCCAGGAAGCAGCCAGCGGTGCTCCTATCTGTACAACAATGCAGCTGCTTCGGCTGCCGTTGGTTTATGGGCACAGTTCGGGGCTACCGGACCACTGTAAGTTATGTTAATTGAGATTTTGCAGCAGATATAATAAGAAGTGTGGCCGATCTAAACACATTTGGGCCATGCACTGGCACCTGGGTCTAGGTCTAGGCAATTGCTTCTGCTGCTCACTTTAAGTTGGCCGACCATATTTCAGACTAATCTGCCAACGACTGTCACTTGAGTCACATAAAAATCTCAGCCCAAACAAGCAGGCAGCCAGATACTTAGGAGGGTGCACACAAGTAGCCACGATGCAAAATTCCATGGGCGTTTATTGGCGGCTGCGCTCCAACGCAATAAATTCTCGAAATAAATTGAGTGCATTCTCAAAGACTACTTGTAGAGGCGGTCGCGTGACCAATTTGCTCAAGAGGAGCTCATCATCTTCGAACAAGATCAACCGAATTATCGTTCACTATGCGAACAAACTATCTTAAATTTATTTATAATGAACCAAATATAAAAAACGTCGATTGGCGTCTAGATCGATGCAGCTGTTTATTATGATTGCAAAGCTGATCTGTAATTTTGAAAATCATGAAAACTATGCGCTCATTTTTAATATGTTTTAAGATACATTTTTTAAGTTGTTCTAAAAATAATAAGTATTTTTTCATTTATTTACAAAAAAAATGGCCCATGAATCTGTGTGTTTCTATTATTAGATAACAATAAAGAGCTCAGGCTATAAGACCCTATCTACTTAATTAGATATTTTTATATAGCTTTTGTTATTATGCCAGATATTGAATTTCAATTATTTCTTTTAATTAATATGATAGGAGAGTATTCTAGTTTCAAGGAGAAGTAGCAGAGCCTCCAAGGTATATATATTAATCATTAATCATTGAACGCAAAAATTGTGAAAAGCTTGAAATCTACAATAACGAAACCTGTACTCTTTAGCCGTAATACACTCACTGCCATTCTATCATGATTCTTGGAACCATGTTAGCTCTAAGGCAAGTGATTTGCTATTCGCTATATATGTACTTACGCTTTGTTCATGCTCTGCCAAAGAAATTGATTTTAAAACATTGAGGAGGGCATTAAGAAACTTTAGCCCTAAAAATGTAAAGCATTTACTTTTTGTTTTGAATCGTGAATTTTCTCGAGTTAGTCACGCGGCTAGCACCCACGCGAAGCATTTTATTGAAGAAATTAAATCCACAGTACGAGTATACGGAGATCTAAATAAAGGCTATAAATGCGGTACATTTAGTTTTATTTCATTGCGTATATAAAATCGTGGTTGGGCAAAGACTCTTAAAGGGTTTTCAATCAAAATTGATTACCAGGCGGAGGTTGGCTGGGGGGGGGGGGGGGCTGATAAATTTGTCGGTTTTTGGAAATGACAAGTGAGCAGAAGGGCGGTATGTAAAATAAAATATCGAGGTAGAGAGAGTGAAATTGTAAGAGGAGTTACGTTGGCAATTCGAAGTCAACTGAAAACCCATTTAAGGCTTCATTTCACAATGCGGAATATCAGACACAGACACAGCAGCAACGACGGCTCCCAGGCCACTGCCACTGCCACTGCCATGGCCAATGACAATGCCAATGTGTGTGTGATAGCCAAGACCAAAAGATAGGGCCAAAAGGAGGGGGAAAAAAAATTCGAAAATTCAAACCAAGCTGCCATCAACATCGCCTTCGCCTCTTCGAGACAATTTGCCACTTTAATTGCCGTAATTTTTTCCCCCATTTTTAAGTCAAATTCACTTGATGGCTCTTGCTACATTTTGTTATCGTTGTCTGAATTTGTATTGTTGTTGTTGTTCTCGTTTCTGGCTTCGTTTGTTTGATTTTACGTTATTGTTTGCTGTGGCCTGTGTGCCTGGCCAAAAGGGTGCAATTTGTGTGCCCGCCCATGCGAGTGCCGGCTCATGTGTCGTTGTCGTTGTCCAAACGATCCACACGCCCACCGTCCTCTATTCACTCTGTTCATATACATACGCGTGTGTTTGTGTGTATGTGTGTGGGTGTCTTTCTGTCTGTCGTTCCGTTCGATTGTAGTCGTGTCTAAAATGCTTTGTAATTGCAAACAATTTGATATTAAGTACAATTTCTAATTGTGCGAATGATTGCTTTTCATTGAGAGGCGATGGACGATGTTGCAGTTGCTGCTCCGGGTGGCTAAGTAAATGAAAGTTTATGGTTAGGCGAAGGAAAAAGCCAAATATTTTCCATTTACAGTTGCATTTAAAGCTGCCAATATACACATTAGTTTGTGCATATCTGGAGTTTCGAAAGGAAAACCGAAATGAAAGCAGTGTTTTAACTAGAATTCTACACGATATGAAAACAAGTTTGTAGCACATAATTATAAAAATATGAAAAAAGTTTGTAATACATAATTATCTTCTTTTATCAGAGCGTAAGTCCTTAGTTAAAAACCAATGAAAAACATTTTTAGAGAGCTATATGTATCGATATTCGAAACAAAGTTTTGTATTTAGAATAAAGTGGATTTAAATTATCAAAAATGTTTGCTAGTATTACATTATGCTCTCTCCCCTATTTGAAAAATTGGTTCTATGGATGTCTAATATTTCCTCAAGGTTACTAGAAAAATAATTTATTCAAATCTTGTCCACTTTATTAAAAGAAGAAGAAACTTGGAATAGTGGGAAGTCAATTATTTCATTATTATTACTTCACTTAAATCTTGTCCAATTGTTCACTTCTTTAAAAGAAGAATTTTGGAATACTGAAAAGTTGTTTGAATCCTGTACAATTGTTCAAAAGTGAAGCTTATTTGTGATTTAATATAAACCGCAAATTAATTAATCTGATATTTTATTGGCGTAATTCTTTATCGTATGTTCCCAATTTAAGTTAGTCGGATAAGACAGAAAGCTATTGGAGAGAAATTACTCAAAGAGGAATCAATTAAGAGTATCAGCCAGCACCCACTGCCCAGGCTCGTGAATTTTCACGAACAAACCAAAGCGACCTTAGTCGTTGCGAATGAATTAGAGAAATCAGTTGTTGATAAATATGCGTATGCTGCAAAGTGCCATCCAGCCTCCAAGCCCATGCCAACGAGCTAATCAAAAACAATAAATAAGATTAAAGTGGCAATATAATTAATTAAAGTTTTATCGCTTTCCTAATTTCCCCGACTATGCGCCGCCATTGAGCTCACAGATCTGGCCATTTAATTTGCTTTAATAGCAAATCCATGTTTTATGCGTACGAACACACTCGTATATACAAGTAGGAGTGTATAGTATGTGTGTAGATATCGCTGAGCTGGTGCCACACCGAATTCGGAAATCTTTTAATGCCACAAAAGGGCAGTGGTAGACGACAAACTAAAATATCACTCATACGCCAAGTGTTCTTTTGCTTGCTTGCTGGCTTGCTTTCTTGGTTGGGCTAGAGCACTTAAATTTATGCGCGTGTTGTGCTCACTGAGCAGCCATAGCCACTAAATTTCGATGTGGGACTCGGCGTTTTTGGCCATGGCCAGAAATGCGCTCATGTTCGTTCCCGTTCTCGTCCTCAACGCTCTTAATCTAAATCTGCATGTCAACTGGAAGACCGCATAAATCACAAAATAATCCCAAAGTAAAATAGCAAGACCAAAAGCATAGTCCGGGTTCAGGATGATACTAAGGCATGGGCCTGGGCCTGGGGTTGGGGTTGGGCATTGGGCGCGCATTAACTTCAATTGTCTTTGTCTGGAGCCACGCCCAGTGTGATTACTATGCGCTCATCGCAACTCGTCTTGTAAATTTGCTTTGACAATTTTTCGTAGTCAGAGCCAGAGCCAGAGCCAGACCCAACAATCCAACCCTCAAAAAAGGAGCGACCAGTGTCATTTGGCTTGTATGCCTGCCTCCGAACATGGCTTGTTCGAA
Organism: Scaptodrosophila lebanonensis; assembly: GCF_003285725.1. Lineage (NCBI taxonomy): Eukaryota > Metazoa > Arthropoda > Insecta > Diptera > Drosophilidae > Scaptodrosophila > Scaptodrosophila lebanonensis. Next base: position 2,779,493 of record NW_022060529.1, read on the forward strand.
AAGTCTGCTCACATGGCTCTAGCACGGGTAGCAACCCACTTTATTTTAATCGAGACAATGACACTGCGTCGGCCGCAAATGTAATTCAACGCAATCGCATTCAATTTTATTTAAAATTGTTAAAACGCTTGCGTCCTAAATGGCCCATTGGGTTGGCAGCCCGGCTTTTTCCCCGATTACATGCCGCACCGAACGGACTGCAGTGATTTGCTTTATCATTTGCGGTTGCGGTCTACACTTCTCGAAACGGTTTAGCGACTTCAAGTGCACAACAATTTAGATATTTCATGAGTTTTGTGCAGTGTATTGTTGTTTCTATTTGCACATTTGTAGAGCCATGGCCCAAAAAACAAACCCAACTCATACCGGGCTTGCTAATGTTGCCTAGCAAGCCGTTTTCTGACAAATATTGTAAATGAGACTGCGACAAAATCATCAGACAAAGGCGAAAATGAGACAAAGCGGCAACCCCTCCCCCCGAAAACGGAAACGGGGCTTTGGCCCAAAACCTATTTGTGTACATACTGGTAAGTACGAGTACGAGTATGTGTGTATGTAAGAGAGCATTGTGTATAAGTGTATTGTATAAAAAGCTGTTAACGAGATACACGCGACAAAAAGGTAGTAGGTGATTTAAATAAGACCGCCTGCTGCCCTCCCGCCGCCAGTCTCCAGCCTCTCGCATACCGCCCATCGCCCATCGCCCACAGAACTTGGATTTTGTCGCAGGCGAAACAAAAGGGAACTTGAAGCCTTGCGCTGGCTTGGATCGCAGCCCCAATTGAAATAATTAAGTGTCAAAAAGTGTCGCTTATGGGTGTGTGTGTGAGTGTGGGTGTATGGGTGTGTGTGGGTGTGGGTGTGCCGTTTGGCGGAAATGAAAATGATTTTTCGTGAAAATTACTTCGCAAATGTAAACTTTTATGTGCGATGCTGCAGTCATGAAGCGATAGGTGGCGCCACCGCACCAGCCAATGGGTGCTGACAGCTTAAAGAGATTTGAGTTCGAGCGCCGAAGTGGGAGTTGAGTGTAATGGGCTGTTGTTGATACGCCCTGAAGAGAAAGCGCTAAGCACTTAATATTAAGTACATAGTACAAGTATTACGTACAGTGAAAACTCCTTTAATGCACTCCTCTTTAATCCGGACACTCTTCGGCGGACACGTTTCTTAAAAACATTCAATCGGTGTTTAATGTATTTAAGTATCCCCTTAAGCGGACACTCCCCTTGGGCGGACAAAAATTGGCCGACCGTGTGTGTCCGGCCAAGAGAGTTTTCACTGTATTTGTGTATTATTTAGTATGCTTTGGACAACGAGAAAATCTGCCTAGACATAGTCCTCCATAAGTTCCGATACAGTTTACAGACTCGTAAGCAAAACTCTCATTAGCAGATATAAAATATGGATTTACAATCTTAAATATTTGCATTCAATATCTATTTTAACACCAGCTACTTGATAAAGAAAACCAATCAGGCTTTTTTGTATCCATTGTAGCTTTTTACAAAGTGTACAAAGAGCCAATTCGCTGTACATTTTTTTTTTCGAAATTTGAAGAAGTTCATACGCGTGCACTTAGATATGCACATTTATTTATTAATTTTGGGGTTTTAGAAAACTCATCCACTATTATGTCTTCTACTACAATTAACTGACAGTGTACGCTCAACATATGTACATAATCCTTCAAAAAACAGATATACATAATTATATATATATATATGTATATATATATATATAGCCCCTGTGTAGACCCTTGTTGAAGACAAACACAATTGATTCAAAAGTGATTCATTTCTATGAATAAACGTGTGTGATTTTGAGTGAAAAAAAACTTGGGTTTAACAAAAATTGCATAGATTTTTGGTTAACAAGTTAAAAAGTGTTCTGTGTTGCACAAAATCTAACAAAATCAATCAGACTCGTTTGTATTCAGATGAACAAGTTTTGTAAATTTGTTTTTCAATTGAAATCTTTAAGCATGTGTGTGTTCAAATCAACTTTGTTTTTATTAAATGCATTTAATTCAATCTCTGAAGTAGAAATAAATCCAAGTGTGCCCCACTCTGTCATTTATCGCATCGGGCATCGCTGGCACATTGCCATACTTGTATACTGGTAGATACGAGCATGCACCGATTGCACTGCAATCTAAATAATTTACCACACACATGCATCTCCGCTAAAACTCTACTGGAGTTGTAGATACAATAAACAGTTCAGTTGGATGCAGCCGCACTTTTACTTAACTTTGCAACGTCCGCCAACAAGTCCCTGCCACACTTGAAAGTCGAACATGAAAACTTTGCCAATATACTCGTACTGGCTGCGCCAACGACAACCCATTCACATCGAGCCATCCCATTCTATATCCACCCTATCCCTATCCCTATCCACATTCTTTCCCCATTTCAAATACCAAATCTGCCGACCTGCGTTGACCGCGTGGCAAAAACCGCACGCATGCTAAAACTGTGGCTGCCACCAAACTTGACGCTGGCTTTAAACGCAAAAGTTGTTTTTAGTTCTGGTGCTTCTCTTGTGTTTGTTTTTGTTCGTTGTTCGTTGTTTGTTGTTGTTGCTGTTGTTGTTGTTGTTTGTTTGTTGTTTTTGACAGAAAATTGCAGCCAAACTAAGAGCCGTATAGCACACAAAGAATGTTGCCGAGATGTTGTTGCTGCTTTTGTTGTTGCTGCTACTTCTTGTGCTGCTGCTACCTGGCTAGATGCTCCCTGCTGTGGCAATGAGGCTGCAGCCGCCACAACCTCAACGCAGTTATGCAATCACAAACTTGCTGTTGTTGCTGTTGTTGCTGTTGTTAATATTGCTTCTACATATTGTTGCTGCTCTGTCTTATGATGGCCACTGATTGAAATTCTCCACTTGGCCTGCCAGCAGGCAGCATGTAATTTTCAGTATCTTTGCACGGAGTTTACTCAGCTCGGCTCGGCTCTGCTCTGCTCGGCACTGCTCAGCTTTCGATTCGACTTGAGTTGACTTGAGTTACCATGGCTTGGCCGGTTTTCATTATAGTTATTATTATTATCAAAATCATCTATGCGTGCCTTGCGCACAACCTGCTGCTGCTCCTCAACTTTCCACCTCTTCCCAACCCGTCTCCCATCTCCCGACCACCTTCATTGTCAGTTGCCAGCTGCTTTTGTATGCCAAGTCTTCATCATAACTCTTGTTATTGCTATTGCTACGGCTATTGTTGTCGTTGTTGTTGTTGTTGTGAGTGAAATAAAGTCACTGTTGTTGCTGCATTTTCTTATTGGCTTGCCAATATTTTTGCTTTCAATATTTATTTGTGCATTGCAGTTGATGTTTTTGATTAGTTTTTTATATGGTCCTGGTATGCCTGGGCTATTGATTGCGAATCGGGTGAGCAAATCACAGGAATGGAATGGAAGTCAGTGGGTGGCCATTTGCAGTACATTCTCCTCGAAGAGCCAGGCATAGCTGTTGGCAAAATTAAGTTTCAAACTTTCATTCACAGATCATGCACAAACTTAATGAAGATGTACAAAAAATAATTTCCTACAGCAGTCAAACAATTTGGAAAATGTGACAACAGTTTTATTTGTAATCCAAAGTTGTTCAAAAACAAAATTTGTAAAGCGCCCATAATGGAAAATACTTAAAAGAAAGGCGTGAAGCATTTCGATCAAATTGAAACAACGAAGCCAAACATTGGACTCCATTTTATTAATGCTCGACTATTGATACGCAGTGTAGCCCAGACTGAAGTAGCTTGTAATTATTGTTTTGTTTCTGATTTAATTAAATTGCTCGATAACAAAGCTAAGGGGCTGGAAGAACTATTGATTTATTGTATCAGTATTGAGCTTTACAAAGCACTTCAGGTGCTTCGAGCTTGTGATTTGGCACTTGTCGATACAAACAGCTGCTTACTGATTGAAATATAATTGGAAAAAACAAGCAATTGCTCCTTTGCTCACTTATGACAAACGAAAAGTACCATCAATTAAAGCCATTTATGCCTGGAGTAAAACCAATTGAACCATAATATGAACTTTCAACTTTTTAGAACTAGTTATGATCGACTGCTGAACAAACTTCGCCAAAATAAATATCATACAAGTAATTCCCAAAAATTTCATAAATTTTAAGATTTTTTTTTTAAATGCATACACAATTTATTAAATTTTAGCGAGTTGAGTTTTAATGGGGAATGTAAGAGTTGTCCAGGACGCACTTACATCTATGTATACATACATATATACAGTGTATTTATGTACATATATGTATATTTACAACATGTACAATATTTTAGACTAAATATGAAATATATTTTATGATATTATATCACATATTTTACACAAGGGATCTCGTGGGAAGATCCTTTGGATGGCACTAAAAAAAAGAAAATGTGAACGGCAGTGAGGAATAAATGGGAGAGCAGTTTTTCAAACTGTACAGCATAGTCTTGGGCTGCTGGTGCTTTTATTTTTCACCACACGTTCACATTAACAGGTGATCATGTAAAGCCACTGTTAACTAATGATCTGTTAACGTTATGCTGGTTTCTCAGCTCCCTCTGCACGTTTTTATTGCTGTGGTGTGGATTCTCTCGTAGCTCTGGGGGACGTCGCCCGCTTCTGTACAGTTATGACAGTTTACATTGTTAGCACGTGACAAAGTTCTAGCAGGTGTCCCCATTGTTATTATTGTTGTTGTTGTTGGTTCTGCATTTTGCGCTGATTGAATGGAATTTGTGGCATGTTCCTATGGTCGAGCACACGCTCATACTTACTTATACTACATACACCTGCCTAAACACGCTTGTTCAGTTGAGTGTGTTTTGTGTTGACGCTTGTTAAATGTTGGAGCATTTTTTCGGACTCTACCTGTCTGGAATCAAAACTGCCATTTACATTCTCGGAAAGGCGCAATCAGAGCTCACAGCTCCAACTATTTACAACAAACTACAGAAATTGGCGCTAAGCAGGCAGGCAAACCACAATGCTTAGTCGTGTTAGTCATGACACGAACCCTTGTCTCGCTCAGTTAACGTTGTTCGCTGCCGCTGTCACCGTTGGCGTTGACGTTGGCGTTGGCGTCGCTGCCCTTACCACTTGACAGTTTGGACTTTTGTGTTGGCTTGACTTGGTCAATAGACTTTTCTATGGGTATCTTTCACCTCCCCCTGCCCATTTTCTTGCCTCAACCTCTCCCCCCCTCTCTGGCTGTGTGTGTGTGTGTGTGTGCTTTTGACATTTTTTCCTTCATTTTTCTGTGACAAGTTTTCTGTGGTTCACGCGGGCCACTTTACGGCATGTCATCAGCGTTTCTACCCGGGCCGTGCCTATTTCACACTTTTATAGAAAAATTTTGCCAATTCTGTGACGTCGCCGTCAGCGTTGTCCTCGTCCTCGTCGTCGTCGTCGTCGTCGTGGTTAGCTTCCTCACACCCCTCTTTTACTTTATTCCATGCGGAAGTTTGCGCAATTTCCAAACGGAAATGCAATTTTCGGTTCTGCTGCATTTGTCTCGACTGCGTGAGGGTCCCCGGCTCAGGCCACAACTGCGTCTGGGCGGCTTGCCAACACATCGTATATCAAATGCAGCTTGGCACTGCTGACAATGACATGCAGCAGCAGAGGCAGCAGCAGCAGCAGCAGCAGCAGCACCCCACCACCCACCTATGTACAATTCAACCAACCACGGAGGCGGCCCACCAGAAGAGCCGCCCAAAATAAAAGAAAATTTTTGTTCGCCAAAAAAGTTGCGACGCTGCCTCTTGTTGTTGTTGCAGGCAGTGTGTGTTACGCCTTTTGTGGCGTTTCTGCTTCGAAATTTATTTCACACGCTTTTTCCTTTTGCTTCTTATTTTATATTTTTTTATATTTGTATAATGCCACACGAAAATTTCTTTGCCAATGCGCTCTCTTTCAGTCGACAAGTTTTTCGTTTTGGTTTTTTGGCTTGCATGCGAAATGAAATGTTGAAATACTTTTATTTATTTGCATATAAATTATTCAATTGTTCCCCGACACACACTCACACACACATACACTCATAAAAATACCCACCCACGAATAGAGAGGATCGCATTTTCAGACACAATTGCTTATCTTTCTTGCTGGCTGGCCTTTCGACACACAGACACCTCCCCCTACCAACACCCCTAGCTTTTTCCGAGTCTATCAAAGCGTCGAATGCATTGAAGCCGCAATTGATTTTTGATATATTTTACAGGCCATGGGCGTGAGGCGTGGCCCCCGAATTTTGATTTATGTGTGCATATTTGGCACAAGTTAAATAAAATTGCATTTGCATGCATTTGTGGTGGAGAGGCCTGCGAGTTCAGAGGGGCTGTGCAGCAAATTTGTGCGTGCCAATGAATGTGTGGGATTAGTGTTCCAATATAATTGCCCACAATTCAAATTTCGAGACTCCCCCACAAATTGCTTATTTATATGAATGGCAAACACAAAGCACTCGTATCAACAGTACACTTAAGCAGTCTTTAGAAACAACAAATTATTCAAGTATGTATTAAATAAATGTTTTTCAAATCTATTTAAATTCAAGCAACTTTTTCAAATCTAATGCCATAGAGTTGAAGAGCGTAAGTAAAACCGGAATATAGTAATAGTCCAATCAAAATTAATACTGCGTTTAATTGTTAATTTCGGTTGAATTTGAGTAAAGAGTCTTAAAATTTATTATTTATTTATTATTATTTATTATTTATTGAAAAAGTACTTTAAACAAACTGCCCTGTTGTGCTTTTAAAGTCATGTCTCTGCTGAAAGGCAGGTGAACAATAAAAGTATAGTACAACTATATCATTACATTTGAGGAAAAATATGTCGCCTTTATTTTAAGCAGAATGTATTGAAGATAAGAATATGTTGGGCATGTTGCATACACAGATCTCAAACCGATTGAGAATTTATAGTCCGACGTAAAGAAGGAAGCTGTTAGACATGCTTTAAGTTCCATTCCTCTCCAAAGATGTTAACATCTTGTGGGCTCCTTGACACAGACTATGATGTTACACAATACTAACATTACTTAGAAGGTCTTAATTAGAGTAATTTGCAATACATTCATATTATTAGGATCAGTTGGGACAAATAAGAGACCAAAAAATGAAACCCAACTTTAATTTTAAGCGACCAAATTAATGAAATTGTGTGTTATTTGTTTATGATTTACTTGTTAATATTCTATACCTTATAAACAATTCTTGAAGGTGCATTAAAGAACAAATTCGTACAAATTTTGATCCAACCAGATTCATGAACTACCACTACTATTATTTTGAGCACAGCTGTATACTCGGCTAGACGTCTTAATGTATGTTTAACTTGAAATTATATGAACAACTTATGGCCAGTACACAACAGATACACTGTTGTACTGCTCAAGACACTTTACTTAATCTTAATTCAAGAAAATTATGATGAGATGTGGTTCCTTCTTGGAGATGAACAGCTAGTTACTGCACCTGAATTCACATTAAACTTTGTATTAGTTAGTAGATAATAGCACAGACGACTTTGTATTCAATTCTGAGCATCTGTCTATGCCGTGCATGTCTTTCTAGGACCCTTCCACCAGACACAAGGCTTAGTATGTTTTCTTTAGGCTTAAATGGTGAAATAAATTTCCATAATTTATAGTGAACAGTTTATTAGAAGAGCACATGCTCTCTCAAGGTCCTACTTGTACAAGAGGCAACACAGCAAATAAAAATCGTGTACGAGTATATTGAAAAATGGCTTACAGAGTTCAGTCATAACTTTAGCGAGCTGTCGCTGCCACATTTGGCCAATTTGGGGCTTGTTTGCAAGGGATGCGAGACTTCCGGCTTGATGCCAACACGTACACTAAACGTTTGTCTGCTCTTCTGTGCCCTTTGTGCCAACGCTCCATTCGCTCTCTCCATCGTTCTTCAGCATTCGCTCTCTTAGTCGCTCCCTCTCTTACAGCGAATGTCAAATGTCAGCTGCAGAACAGCGCGTCTTTTGACGCTGTCTAAATATTTGCGCGCCTTGTTTTTTTTTTCTTGCTCCTTTGGAAGGGCGGCCGTCGCTCCCACCGCTCCCACCGCTCCCCCGCTCCTCCGATCCTCCGCTGCCCTGCTAGGCACGCCTCAATAACATTCAAAACGTGCAGGGCGTGCGCCTGTCAGCAAATATTTCTAATATCTGCCGTTCTCGACATCGGCATCAGCATCAGCAGCAGCAGCATTGGCATTGGCGTTTCCCACTTGCTACTTGCATTGAGCTACATGTGTTGTAAATTTATTAGCTGTCATATAAATTTTCACACGCTGCCGCCCTCTGCCATCTGTTAGCTGCAAATGTATGTACATATGTGCGAACGTGAGCAGACGTGTTGTCATTTGTGCTCTTGCCTCGTTGTTCCATTGTCCTGCCGTCCTGCTCGTCAGTGTCGTCCTTTTTGGGTCTGTTTGTTTGCAGATAAGACGCGAGCGTGCACAACCCTTGCGTAAGTGAAATTTTTCATTTACATAAATGCTACTTAAGAAAATTAATAATTTGTTGCATAGCCTACTTCTGGGCCTTTGGGCTCTTAATTGGCGCCAAGCCGTCCTCCAATTGGCTGACAAGGCATGTGTGTAAGACGTTGCTCTTTTTGGCAAGTCTGCCAAGTGCCTGTCATTTGTTTAATTAAACCTACGCCTAATGGTAGGCAATCATTTTTTGCAGCTGCCTCCTTTGCTGCAACGAACGCATGTGTGTGTGCATGGAATTCATGTACTGTTCTACCCTTCAAATAGCAATGGCAATGGAACTACACACATATTAATAATAATCATATTTTCTGGCTTGGTCGCCATTTGCATCTTAAAAAGGATCTCAAATTAACAATTTTATATTGTATAAGGATATTACACAAGGATATAACTATTTGAATATGGAGAGTTTAAAATGCTTTAATATAATAAGACAGTAAACAATAATTTTCGACATTGCTTGATTATTTATCGTTAATAATTAGTTCAGATTTAAATTTCAAATATCAGTAGTTATTTTTGTTCATTTTTGAAGTTAATTTCCGCTTATTATATGTTCTTATTTTGCTTTAATTTTTCCCTTTCTCATATTATTGTTTAATTTATTGATTTCGGCTGAGAATTTAAATCAATAAAACGAACAATAAACAGTCATGTCAGCAGACGCGGCATCCATCTTTCTGATTTGTACTGCAAAATTGAAATCAGATTTGATTATAGGCAGCCTTAAATGGCGGCCTAAATTTGATTCGCAAAAAAACAAGTTGATTGCTTTAATTGATTGCGGAATAACTTTGACATAAGTCCATTTAATAATCAATCCTGTAGGATCATGCACACATCTAAGGAGCTTCACTTTAAAATTTTTAATCCCGTTTGTTTGATATTTGAGGCATTGAAGGATTAAAATACATATTTGTAATTTTATTAAATGCACATTAAAAATATAAAGATACATACTTGTATATAAATAGGCAATGATAACTATTCAAGTGTATAAGTAGTTGTATATTTTGGCACGCTTCATAAAAATATCAACAAATCCGCACTACATCTCCGTCTCCGCTTGCGTCTGCTTCAGCGGGTTGCCCTTGTCGTCGATCTCCACAGAGGGTACCAGTGGGGGCTTGAAGCCATACTGTATGTTTAGATTGCGACCAAAGTCGGGACTGCGCTTAAGTGTGTGTCCGTTGCGCCAGCGCTGGAATTCGTCGAACTCATTGCTTTTTGTGGCGCTGGTTGCTGGCACGGGACCGATGTACGACTTGACCATTTGCGCAGACGCCGAGGCGGCTGCCGTGGCCAAGTCCGCTGGCAGCGTGTTGTAGATGTATCGTGAGCTCTGCAGCCAAGGCGATCCCGGCGGTGGCGGTGGAGGACGCAGATCGAAGCGCATGTCGGCCAGACTGAAGGTGGCCACCTTGGGGGCGTCTCCTCGCAGTGGTTTCGTAGGAGGCTGGGACGCAGGAGCAGGCGCAGGAGCAGTGACAGTGCTGGCCTTGGTCTTGCTGGCAGTCAGCTGAGGCAACAGTTTCTTGAGCATGCGCGTGTAATAGTTTTGGAGCACCTTGGGCGGCACATGGGCCACTGCGGAGGAGTGCGACCAGGGCAGAAGGGAATTGGGATGCTGTGCATAACTAAAGGGTCCGAGGGAGGGTCCTGCTGAGATAGGCATGTGAATGGCAACTGGCACATGAATGGGAATGGCCATGGGGCGGTCGACAAACTTTTCGACAATTTTCTCCACCTCAACCGGCTTCTCCACAATGCGCTCCACCTCGACAGGTACGTGTTTCTCAACGATTTTCTCCACCACTGTCTCCACGGGGTAGGGATAAGGGACGGGCTGTTCGACTATAGTTTGTACGGGATAGGGGCGATCCACATAGTGTTCCACATGGACTGGTACAGGAACGGGATGGGCATAGGGTACGGCAACGTGTTTCTCGACAACCTGATTGATGGGCACCGGACGATCAACGACTTTCTCGACGGAAACAGCGTAGGGCTGCGGCTGAGGCACCAGCTTCTCCACAATGGCTACTGGTTGAGGGGAATGGGAATAATGTGGGGAGGATGCGTGATGAGAGCCTGTTTCCAAATGAATTGTAGAATGTGAGATGGCGCCTTCCTGTGGCGAGCTATCGTACTCCACATGCTGCACGTGTATGGGGTTGGCAGCCAGCGAGACATAGTTGTGGGGAGGCGCAGGCGTCGATGGCGGACCCGGAGGGGCACTAGCAGTTACGAAGTTCTTGGGACTGTAGTCAACCGATAAATGGTTCTGTTGATAGGGCGGCGGATGATATATAGTCTCATGCTGCTCCACCAGTTGACCATCCTTCTCGGTGATGAGCTTGTTGTGGATGTTGACCGATTTCTGCACCTCAACAAATGTGTAGTGGTTGGGTTTGACCTCGGCTTGTAGCTTAGCGGAAATGGGCGGGGGAGGAGCGTGTTGTTCGTGTTGCTGAGAGGGTTCGGCAGCGGCTTCCGAGACATATTCATGAGGACTTGGAATTAGGAGTGAGGGGTGCTCCAGGGGCTTCTGCTGCGCTGGCGGGCCAGGCGCTGCATGAGGCGTGTTCAGTGTGACAAAGAGCAGGCTGCTGGGGGTGGCAGTTGCTGGCGTGGGACCACCATAGCCCTGATAGTCAATGGGTGCGTCTGGCTTAGCAGACGCAACCGCTTGAGTATGTAGCTGAGCTGGGGGCTGCCGATGTGTTGGCTGCGACTGCTGCTGCTGCAGGACATGGCTCAGCTCCCGCTGATAGGCCAACTGAGCAGCTGGACGCACATATGGTCCAGCATAATCAGCTTCTGATTGCGGACGCGTAGGCAACAGTTGTGGCGGACTGTTGACCTCGTAGTGGAATGAGCCTTTGGGTATGGGACCATCAGCTGCACCCGAGATTATTGGCTTGAAGGTCTTGAGAAACTGACGCGATGGCGCCTCAGCTGTCTGATGGCGCTGCTGAAAATGCTGTTCGCTGTGCGCCTGATAGTGATCCAAAGCTTGTGGCGCACTGTGCTCTGCCGTCTCTTGTGCCTTGGCCAGCGACTGGTCGTGGACAATGTGCACATTGATTTGTTGTTCCTGTCCGGGGCCATGCTGCTGGCGATAGCTCTCAATGCCACCAGATGGGGAAGGTGGTGGCAGACGCCGATGATAGATCTGCTGCCCCAGATTCTGCGACTCAGCAATCTGATTATCCTCAATGCTCTGGTTGTCTTCCAACTCGGCCTCGTGCTCGCCCAGAATCACAATGGGAGCGCTTTCGGCTGCCATCAACGTATCGTTATCATCGTTGGGTGGCAGCAACAAAGTGGGCAGAACTGGAGCCGCAACGGCTGCGCGGTTAATGCGAAGAAGCTCTTCCTGGGAGATGTGATTGCTGCTGCTGCTGCTGCTGCTGCTCTGCTTGAAATGCTGACGAGGCAAGCGCGCTATCTTCTCGACCACAATTTGCGTGTGTCCGGGGCGCAGTTCGCGACGATACTCCTTGGTCACCGTGGTTTGGTAGCTGTAATAGGTTTGATTCTTGGCCGAATCTGGTGGTGTAGTGGCCGCCGTTGCCTGGGAGGCAATGGTCGTGCCTTGCACCGCATCGATGAGTTCTGTGGTGGTGGTGGCCGTGGTACTTGTACTGCTGCTTGATGATGGGGCTGGCTCTGTGGCCGCCTCGGTTGGAGCCTCGCTACTGCTTTCAGCCGGATAACTGAAGCGAAAGATATCCGAGAAGCCATTGGGGAAGAGATTGTAGAGCACCTCGTTCACGGTGGCTTTTTTGGCTGCACTCTTGCTGGGCGCCCTCCGCCCTTGCTGCTGTTCATCGTTAACATCGAATTGTATGTAACCATGGCCATTAGTTGGTGGCAGTTTTGTGGTGGCTGGCAGGACTGTGGGCAGAAAGCCGGGCACGCTGCGTAAGAAAAGAGTGAATGAGCTTGTTGCTCGCTAACAAGCCTCTTGTCCTGTCTACTTACCCCACAAATGACTCTGTTGTTTCGTCATGCTCGAGTTGCTGCTCCGCCGGCTCCTCCGGCTCCTGCGGCTCCCCCAACTCGCTGCCATAGTGCAAGTCGTCGACGGGCTCGCTCTGCCGCTCGGCCTGCTTATTAAGCTGTCAAAAGTGGCACTCATTGCCTGTCAAAATCTTTCACTAAAACTTACACAGACTCACCTCCTTGGCGCTGTCACTCAAGCTGACTGGCTCTAGCATCGCCTTCAGATGCAGCCTCCGCTTCAGCTCCACTTCCTCCGCTCGGATAGTTGTGCTTGTCACATTCTGGGGCCCCGTGGGCGGCTGCAGCGGCACTGGCAGCCTCGTCGACGTCGTCAATGCCGGAGCTGTCGTGGGCGTTACTGTCGTGGCCAGCAGACAGATGCCAATGACAGATGCCGCTGTTAGCACTTGTAGTTTGGGCCACATAGCAGCGATGCTGTGCCGGAAGAGACCAGAGAACAGAGACGAGAGACGAGAGACCAGAGTTGTAGGCATGTAAATTTTGGCAAATATGTTTATACGAGTATGCTCTATGGAGTAGTTGTTGTTCGCTACAACAACAAAACAGGCATTGCTCGCCTGTTTGTTTGGCTTTTCACAAGCCTTCCCCAAAGCCGTCAAGCGAGTTCGCTCGCTTGGCTGCCTGTTTGATTTTAGCCGATAACTCTGGCTTGTTCATGAACAAGACGATGATGATGATGATGATGCTGATTTTTCCTAAGTGGCCTCACTTGTTTAGGCGGTTTTCTTTCTCTTCCATCGCGTATTTTCCCTAAACTTTAAACGGCTCGCTGCCATCATCATCATCATCATCAACAACAACATAATTTCAATTGATGTTGTCTCTACTCCTCAGTAGCTTTCTTTGCCAAGCGAGTTGTTGAACTTGGGCCAGGTTTGCTTTGGGCTTATGTCATTGCTGGCAGCAACGTAATGAATTATTAATTACCCTACCCGCCAACCCAGCAACCCGCAGATCCGCCGATCCGCCGATCCGCCCTGGTCACCCGTTTAATTTGGAAAATTGAAATTGATGGCGTTTAAAATGGTTTGACGTGCTGTGTACGCGTTTTCCACCTCGTTGATGTTGTTGCTGCTGCTGTTATTATTATTGTTGTTGTCGCTGGGTTTCAATATCCATTAAATATGCATGCCAAAACATATTTCACTTGCATTATTTATCTTGCCTCCTCGAACGTATGCTAAGTGCTGCAGGTGGTGTGACCGGTTTGTGTGGCTAGCAATGCTTTAGATAAGTTCGGAGGCTGTGTATCGCCAATAAAAACACTACTTCGGTATCAACTCCATTTAAAAAGCCGATAAATTATGCTCATCATTATTTTAATGAGCGAAAATGTCGGCACCTTTGAAAAAACACTCTTCCTTTCAATCGCTCGAAAACGCATGTAGAAATCTTTTCGTATATTACTGGATATTTAAATATTTTTGTTGACATCTTTTCTGAGATAAGTTGCTGGGTAATCAAGCAAATATTTCCATATGTCCATATGTTCTTGTTTTATTTGGGGTAGGTCCTAAATCAGGAGAGGCTATAGTTAAACGTTTACGTTTACATTTTCAATTCCACAAAACAATTTCTACAATAGTTTTTTTTTTTTTTTTGACCTAATAATATTAAGATGCAACTATCCGAGAAACCGTTGTTGTTGGTGAAATCCCTTGAAGAAGCATTTAATGCAGTTGCCGACTTAAATGCTTTTAATTTATAAGTACGTAAGCAGTAACAAATCAAATTTTATTGGCTTCACTTTCAAACTAAATTAAATATGTTTCTGTTTAAATATCTATTCTGTTGTACTACAAGTATATTAAATGTATTTAAGTTAATTGCGAAACGAGATGCAAACCTAAAAAGAAGTTACAACTTCTTTGCAGCTACTCTGATTACTATAACTACCAAAAAAATGTCTCTTTTATTTAGTATGCATATTAGTTTAAAAGTAATTTCTTCGAAACATTGTTTGCAGTAGCTGCAGTGTTACATATATATTATTCAACAAACACTTATATACTCATTTGTATATACTTTGAATTGGCGTTTGGAAAGACTTGAGTGAAGCTTCATTCAGTAAGTAATTCATTTAAAAAACATGCTGTAAATATTTTAAGAGCTATGTTCACAAAGAAGGGCGTAGCAATGTTTTTTTCCTCTTAAAATAGCATTGAGCCTCATTACTAAGCCAATTGTTGCTGTGAATTTGTAAATGTTTAATGGGCGTTCAAGCACCTACACCCTCATCCTTTATTTGTAGCTAAGGCTACTTTCCATTATTTTGAAGCTGGTCCATGCAATTGTTTTCATTTCGAGTGCCACTCACAGTTACGTCCTCGATAGTATTTGTCCATACATATATTAACGAATACTATTTGTGGTAAGCTGTGATTAATTACCTGCATCCATTAAATCAAAGCGAGCTAAGAGGCGCAGCGATATTCAAACACTTAATTACTTATGTTGATTGTTGCAGCAAATTAAAAGGCACTTTTATTTATCACTTTTCTATTTTTACTTGTATAACCGATTTACTTCTCTCACACTATTGCTGTTAATTGTGCATGAATAAATGATGGCACAGAGCGCATTTTCAAATTGTATTAAACATTTATAAAGGGCACGAACAATTGCCAGCGCATTCATAAATAATGCAGTTGATAGCGAAAACAAAGAGGCGGCGGCAATTGCTGGCTAAGAAGCCGCCAAGTTGCTGGCAATTAACTAAAGTCCCAGGCAAAGAGCAAAAATTTGCAATTATTTTCCTGCCGACTACTTTTGCGAGTGTTGGCGACCCTGGCGGTTGCGCATGCGCGTTACGAATGAAAGTGAAATTGCCGCGGCGCTGGCATTTCGTTTTCTTTTCGATGTCGACGACGCGTCTTCGCCTTCGTTGTCTTCGTCGTCGCCGATGTCGTTGCTACCTTCGCCGATCCTTAAAGTGTAGCAGGGTATGGAACGGAACGTGGGCAGCAGCCAAACTCGTCTCTCCGGCGATTGCGCAAGCGCCGACAGCTGTCTCTCTCTCTCTCTCTCTCTCTCTTTCTCTGTGGCGCTTGTGTGGAAGCTCTCACTCGCTCACTAGGAATGACACTTTTTATGGCTTTCTACGGCAGCATTGACCCTGCCACCACATGCGGCACGATCGTCGTCTTAGCCGTCAGCTGGGAAAATGCTGCAACAGGTTTTTCTTTCAGAAAAGCGTGCGCGCTCAATTGTGTGTAAAAAGAAGCCAGCCGCCAACGCGTTTCCCCTTCCACTGCCACTAAGTGCGGGTGAAAGCCCTTGTAAGTGCTACTCGCGAGCTCCCTTGCTGCCCCAAACTCAAATAACTATTTACTAGCTGGTTACAACAATTTAGCAGCTACTCGCATTACGGGCGCCATGCTGCACCTGTTGGGACCGCAACCGATATTTCGCGATCTTGTCAATCGCCGATGACAATTCAATGGCCCGACTTTTTCCGACTCTAATTTATTTGGCCTTTTCCTTGAATTACTTTTCACGGTTTCTTGTATTCCGCTGCTCATTAAACACTACATTTTATGTCTGTTAATTGTTATTTAAGCGATTGACATTTTTTCCTGATTAATGCGGCGTACGTGTGCATTGCGATGCATGGTTAAATACATTTGGGTTTCTTTTGCTTAATCGTATTAATTAGAGAAAATTCAAAATTTAATTGTGAATTGTGCGATAAAAAGTTTGCACTATTAATAGTGATACTCTTTTATATACACATCATTTGTTTTACAGTAAACTCAAATTTGTTTCTCAAAGAAAATAACCAAAAAGTTAAATATTAATATACATACATGTATTAATATATTTACAATCAGTAGACAACATATAAGTACTACGAATAACAATAATAAAAATTGCTTCAAAATATTTATAACAAAAGATTTAAATTATGAAATGTCTTGTTAAGTTAAAATAGAACAGATACATATAAACAACATTAAATCAGAGTGGATTTAGTTAAGATAAGAAAATATGTATTGTTCAAGGATACAGATTACAAAATAAATAAAAAGATAAGAATGCCAGATATGTTCAAGATATGTTTCTAGGATATAGGGCGTGAAAATCAGCTTAAAAACGTAATA
Organism: Scaptodrosophila lebanonensis; assembly: GCF_003285725.1. Taxonomy (NCBI): domain Eukaryota; kingdom Metazoa; phylum Arthropoda; class Insecta; order Diptera; family Drosophilidae; genus Scaptodrosophila; species Scaptodrosophila lebanonensis. The sequence continues at coordinate 2,796,140 of NW_022060529.1, forward strand.
TTCATTTGTTGCACTCTAAAAGAATATAATTTACAAGCGTTATTCTCAAAACACATACATACTAGTTGGAATCGAAAATATATCAAAACCCTATGGTTTTCAATATTGAAATTGAAGTTTCAAAAGCGCACTTTCAAGGAATATAGCTATATGTATATTGAAATCGAATTTAAAAATAAATTTTCTATTTATAGATTATAAATTGATGTTAGGAATAGCGATAAGGACAGTATATATGTTGCAACTAGTTGCCAAGTGATGGCTATCTCATGAGAAAAGGGAGTTATCCAGTGCTAGAAACAAATATGACTGTCCACCCGAGTTACTTATTTTGCTCACCCTTGAAGACAAGAGTATAAAGAGTGCTAAATTGATTTGGAATTGACAAATCAGTGTGCCTGCATCGATATCTCTTTCATCTCATTACGCACTCGATGTGCCATGAACAAATTATGATATGCGCCCGCTTCGCTTTCCCCATTTCCGCTGCTGCTCGTGAGACTTTCATGGCGTTTGTCGTCTTTTTTCTTCCGCACACCCAAAAGCGACAAGCATAGGCGAGCTTCAAGTTCGACTCTAGCTGACAGTTATGTTTCAAAACAATTCGATTATATAAGCCGGTCAGGTGGTCGAGTTGAGGCAAAAAATCTTGCATAGCTTTGTCAGAGGAAATGCGTTTGGAAAAGTGGTCGGGCCTCTCGCACGACTCCACCTAATTTTTGCAGCATTTGACCAAAACTGTAACAAATGTGCATTTGCTGTTTTGTAGGCAATAGTTATTGTGGCTGACCAACTTCCTTCCGCATGTAAACTTTTCCACTTTTCCACTGGGAAGATAGTGGAGCCAAAAAATTGGAAAAATTGCAAAAACTGCTTAAATTGTGGAGGAAATCAATGAAATGCTTTGGTCACAGCTTAATAATGGAAACTTGACGGCGAGAAAACTATTAAAAGCAATTTACTTAATTTTATTACCTGAATTCAATATTGTGAGTGCCAATATGCGAAAAGTCAATTGAAGCGTACCACCATGCCGTGCTAATTAAGTGGCCGAGCAAATAAAATGCGGGCGGGCAGGTAATTACAATCAAAAGATGATTGCTGGCAGCAGTCGGTGGCGTTGGCGGCATTGCTGACCAAACTCGACCAAACCCAAACCAAAAGCCAATTTCATGCAACAATCAATCAAAACCCATTTTTAATTTTGAGCTTACAATTATTTTCATTTCATTTTCTTTTTTTTGTTTTTTATGTCGCCCATGTTGCCTTTTTTTGCCTCCTACGTACTGGTGCTCGTTATGCTTCGCTCAGTGCTCGTTTAACTGTGTGAAGTAAATTGGAAAATAAAGTTAAAATTAAAATGCATTAATTGAACTGTGAAATTTCATAAAAGTCTATCGTAAATTATTGTGCGTGTCTCGTCGTTCTTCATGGAGCGCCATGTCTGCATTGAATTAATTGTCAGCATTTCACGCTCATTTTGAGCAACGAAGTCCGTGCTCATTAATTTAAAGTGACTGTTAAAGCCAAGTTAACAACATTATGCACATAAGTTGGCACGACGTTATTCATATACTTGTATTGAATCTTACGTGCTTGTACACACACTTATGCAAATAATTGAATGATATTTTAAAGATACAAGCAGCTGTTATGTAAATGCAAATTTTTATTTCTACCTTTCAAGGGAAAATAATGCGTTACTTGTACAAGGCTTTGTAATTCGATTATAACGACAGTTCCTCTAAAACCTACACACACAAATTAGAATTGTTGAAAAACTTTAATACGAAGCCCAATCAGAATTAATAAATGATAGATAATCCCTAATTAAGAACGATTTAAATTTTGTTAAACAATTAAAAGTTTTTGCTGCAAGTTAGTTTGAAGTACGGAATCAAACTCCGGAAAATGGCATGCGGCGTTTGAAAATCATTAATAATATTATGGAATCATCCGCAAAGAGCTAAGAATGCCAACGAGGAGATTGGCAAATATGTGACCCACATTTCAAACATTATTTATAGTAGATTGAAAATGAAACCAGGCGTGTGATGAGTAAAGTTATTTAAAGAGTGTAAAGAAAAGAATAGATTCTGTTTATTATAAGTACATATAAATTGTATTGGGATCTCCAGACACCCCCTTACAAAAGTACATAAATGTATGGGAAATAAATTATGTGATTAGTTTTTCCTGATACCTATTTCAACAGCTATATTAAATAAATACATAAATAGTAATTTACAAACATCTCTCATGTTTGATGTTTTGATGACATAATTGTTCAAATAGATTCTTTATAAATACAATGTTAAAATTTGCAATAAATTTTTATTTTATTTTTATCAACCGTTCTTTTTTTAGAGAGTTTACTAAGCAAATCATTCTTTAATCGAATTTGTGTGTGCAATATAATATGCCAAGTGGTGTGATTATACACATTAATTGAATATTGGACTTGAATTATGTATTTATTACAAAACAATTTAGAAAGCCAAGATAGATAATCAAAACATTTCTGTGAGTGCGTGAACAAAATCCGGTAGGCATTAACCTAAAGGCGTATTAATGGATTAAATCCATTCACTCACCTCTCACTTCCCTCTTAATACGATTTCGTTAGTCTTGCTGCTGCAATCTGACCAATCGAGATGAGTTTATTTGCATTGTTATGGCCAAGGCCCACGTCACAGCTCCGCCCAAAAGAGCTTACTCTGCCCATAAACAAATGCACCCAATGCAAGTATTCGGCTGCACTCGCCGCCAGTCGCCATTTGTGGTGGCCACATAAAGTGTACAATTTTATGGCCATGCTTTTAGTTTATAATTTTGCATTTCGTTTGCTCGGTCGGTTCCTCAAGCGCTGGCCGTGTATGTGGCAACAACTACCATCATCAAAAAAAATAGCATGCTGGCAACTTGCGGCTAGTTTGGCAGCAACAATTAAAAAGAAATGCACCTCTGAAATGCCAATTGGAAATTGCGGATATTTGTTGAGGCAGTCGCTGCCAAAGTCGCAGTTTCGGAGTCTGCTGCCACTGCCACTGCCTCCATTTATGCCACCAAGTGCACCTTTCGCTTTGGCGCGTGCGTCGACATTAACGCGACGCGACGCGACTCTGTGGATGTGGCTGTGGAGTCCCCAAAGAGATTTGTATCGACGCCTTGCCGGACTCCACAACGCGGCTGGTTCGCTTATTCGCGAGCTTTGCAAGTTTATTCCACTCCAGTTGGCTGCAAAGGAATTTCAATTGGTCGTTGGACCCAGACCAAGCATCAAGTGTTTTTCATACATACCCTTCATTTGAAGTGCAACGTGATATTACGCTTACGTTTGCCATCGAAAAAGCTATCTCTACCGCGTAACATGAAGTCTGAAAACTATAGATTTGAAAACTATTTCATTTTTACATTTTAATTTGCAATTAGTTTGTTGGAACTGAAGGGTTCGAACTTATAGCTGACTTAGGTAACCCAGTTAACCTCATTTGGGGGTACTCTATTAAATAAATGGCATTTGTATAGATTCGCTATTTATCGAAGAATTTCGTTTTTAAAAATAACGTATATTTCATGTGGCATAGCGGAAAATGTAGTGCTCCAAACTGCTGGTGCCGCTGCAGCCTACGCCCCCGTTTCCAATCACCCATCTGTATTAGTCGTGTAATCGCAATCTCTTGGCCATTTCGTCGTCATTAGTGCTCCAAAGTGCCACAACCGGCTCGCTGGCTCACTGGCTGGTTGGCCGAATGGCAGGTTGGCCGGTCCGTGTTGTTATCGTTGATGTTGTCAGTAAACAGGTATGCGAGCTTAAAACTCTTTAGGCCAAAAACTGTAGCAAGAGCAGCAGAGCCCATTTCGCTGCCATGGCCATTGCTGCCACAGCAAAGCCATTGCCTATATTGGCCCAAAGCTGTGCCGCCGCCGTCGCCGCTGCCGGCCTGGGGTGGCGGTGTCGTTGTACTTTTGATTTCAAGTCGGTTGCAAACTAATAAACATGACCACAGCTCCATCGTCGTCGTCGTCGTCGTCGTCGGCGTCTCCAATGTTGACAACGCATTGGGCCAATGTACGAAATGCAAACCGGAATCTTTGCAACAGCAGCAACAAGCGTACGAGCCTAACTGCCTGTGGTTGCCCAAAGCGGGTAACCAGTCCCTCTCTCTCTCTCTGCCTCCTCATGGTGACTATTGGCTAGCATCAGGCCTTTCCCTTTCAACGTTGTTGTTGTTGTTGTTGCTCTGTCACTTACGTGTCCACCAAACTCGGCCTTGTGGGGGATCTGCTGCGGCTGGCGCCTCGAATCACTGCAATTTTGCGTGCAGCTTCATTACCATGTGTCCCGTTTGCGGTTCGTTTGTTATAACTGCGCTTAATGATGTGATGTCCGCCTCTGTCTGTCTGTCTATCTGTCTGTCTGTCTCTCTGTCCATCTGTTTGTCCATTTGGTGTGAGCCCGCGCTGATTGAACTGCCCCACCCAGTCCACAATTGAAGGAAGTTTAAAGGCTTGCGCATTCTTTTGAATTTTCTTTTTTTCAATTTTTATTTCATGTTCATTGCTCATTTGTTTTTGTTTTTTTGTTTGTATCGCTTTACTTTATGCTAAATTGGCTATTTTTGTTTGTTTGTTGCTTTGTCACTTAAAGTTGTAATCTTTTTGTTTTGTGTGTTGCTTTTATTGGGGAGCCGGCTGCTGGTTTTCGGCCCTAGGCTGCCTGTCTATTGTTTGTTGTTTGTTCTTTGTTGCATTTTGATTTAGTTCAGTGTATTTCTTACTCGACCACTTCTGCTCTAGTCTGAGCTGCCTAAACCTCTCAACTTGTTTTTACAAGTTATTCTTTGCTTACTTTAAGTACTGCTTAAAACTCCTTGGTGGTTGTTGCTTCCATTTCTATCTGTTTTTGGGCCTACGACTAAAACACTTGCTTGAATCGCGTACTCGCTTCATTTATGTACTCGTAATCATATATAATATATATATATATATATTTGCCAACACATTTTTTATTTGCTTTGCACTACAAATGAACTGCAATTGTTTTATTTGTATTTTAAAAATTAATTTGCCACTTCTTCATTCCGTTTTCATCATCATTTCATTTTGCTTCCTTTTTTGTTGCTCTTTCTGTTTCTGTTCTCGTTTCAATTGAATTTTTGCATTTGTATTTTTTGTCCGCCTTACAAATTGGCCACTTAATGTCTAAGCCTTATGTGGTGTTTGTTTTTTTGTTTTCCATCTAATAAATAATATTTTTTAAATATTACCATAATAATTAATCGTGAATACAATATCAATATGTTCTCCAGCATTCTCTGTAATAATACAATATATCATATCATTTGATAATAAGTAATTGGTTTTTAGTTAACATGACGACGTGTTTTGCATTTTTGTTTTTACACAAGGTACGAAACGGAAACGGAAAATCAAAAAATAAACCAAGACGCTTAACTCAACTTTACAAATTACACATGGAGCTGGAGACCCAGAGGGTCCCCCCTAAAGTACATATACGAGTAGTATAGTATATTACGAGTAAATAGGCATATTTAATTCGTAAATTATTACACAGTTACAGTAAAATGCTTTCTTTTGTATTTGTTGCCGAATTCTTGGAACTCGTTTGACATTTGCATACGAGTATGCTCAACGTTTCTAAATTTCTTAACTTGGCGTTAGATTCTTTAAGTATTTCTTCTTTGAATTTTTTACATTGATCTCTTAAATGGCTAGTGTTCTTTATTGCGCATAACATATAGTATATATGGGCTTATTGTAATTTATGAAATTAATTACAAAAGCAGCGGCTTTATACAAAACTTTGCTGGCTTGGGCAAAACAATTTGCTGGCTTGTTCTTCTTTTTGTATAGTTCATTTTTGTTTTCTTTAGAAATATTTTACAATAGGCATGTAGTAGTATATTATACTTGTAGTTTGGCTTAGTGTCATAAACTGAATTTCATTTTAATTTTGTTGCGCTTACGTTGAATTCAAACAACATTTAACACCTGTTATTGGATAATTCATTCGTTTTTAGCGCTTCTGTTTTGGCCTATTTGAGCAATTTCCTACTCGAACATATAGTATATATTTACAGTAATTTCGTGGAGGGTTTTGTTTTGGAGCTAATTTCATTTCGTATATGCATATACTTTGTATTTAGTTAAATGTCTCATTACTTATTTTGTTATAAAAATATGTGTAGTAAACGAAGAGAAAAATACTCTTGGTCCTTTGAAATAATGCGTATTTGTTTTTGGAAACAAAATAAATCAAATCAATCCTTAAACCTTTTACAATATGAGCTGCATAGTTCATTTTCTGAAAGCTTTACATATGTATGAAATTCTAATGATTGAGACCATATTGAATAACTTAACATCAGCATTTCTTTTGTGGCAAAATAAATGCTAGTTTGATACAAATATTTGCCTCGACAAGTCAAACAAGTGATTTGAAAAAATCTTAAATATTAAATATAATTAACTAAGTTGGTTGAAGTATAAATCAGTTATTTTTTTCACTATCTTACAGTTTGATGCTCTTTGCCTTTTTAGCCGCGCAAAAATTCAAATGGAAGGAATTTGTTCGTGCCTGGTAAGTTTTATTTACTCATTCATTTACATTAAACTATTAACCGCTTCAAAATGTTTAACAAAAATCAGTCACTTTTTAGTTTTTCTTTCGCCTTTCGTTTTTCTTCACTCTCTTTTTTACTTTTCATTTTATTTTTGCTCAAAAAGGAACTTAAATTACCATTCAAGAAAATGACGTCGGCATTGGCCAATTTTACAACAATAGATAAACATAAGCCTTTATTTATATTTTGAGTTTTTTCTTCCTTTTTTTGTTTTTTGGCATTCAAGTTAAGCTCTACTGCAACTACAAACACACGTACACATACATTGACACAGTTATGGCTAAGGTGAACATATTTAGTTTAGTTATGTACTTATTTCTCAGGAGTATTTAGAGAGGCCTTAAGATTTCGAGCTAAAAGTTAAGACTTTCAACTTAAATGCCTACAAAGTTCATTAGTTATAGTTGTAATGGGGTATAATTTTTTGGGGGGGTTCTCCGCCAATTGGTTACAAACACACATACATATAGCTTTAGAGATTTGTATTGCAGTTAGTAGCGGGTAGTAGTAGCATATAGTATAGTGGGTATATATATGTATGTATGTATATGAATGTAGGTAATATTTAGTCGTAGAGATACATATATGCGCATAAATGTGTACGTATTATTAGTCATAGTGGGTATTATTTAGCATATACTTGTAGTTAATGGCATGCCCACTCATTCGCACCAATTACAAAAAAGAAATTCACACAAACCTTCACACAAACAAGCATGCACACATCCTTAAAATTAACGCCGCCGCACAAATGCTACGCCTATCCCTAACCCTATCAGAGTGGCTGTCAGGGCCGATGTAGCGAGCTGACTGCTTTGAACTCCATGGTTGAAGACCGGGAAATGTATTTGCTCGGGCCGATTGAGCTCCTCTTCCTCGTCGTCGTCGATGGCGTTGGACATTTGCCTATTCCGTTTGGTGAAGTTCACATTGAAGACGGCTTCGGCGACGCCACCTGGCGACGACACAATGAAGTAGAACGTGCGAGGAACACGTTCGTGCATGCTGACGTACGTGAGACGCGCCTCCTTGCAATAGGGCGTAGGCAGATCCTGTGAAATGTAACCCACAATTAGATTATTTGCAAAACATTTTGAGTCACACGAGTAGTTTTAAATTGATGGGAAATCCTTAAACAATTTTGATTATTTCTCAACTTTAAGTTTTCTCTGAAGAAGACCAACGCCTCATTGCTTTATTTATTTTTCATCAACCCAAATTTCTAGCCTAGTATTCAGTATAGTTGTAAAGACAAAAATGCATATATTCGTTCGCATCGAAGTTCTGGCCAGAGCCTTAACTGAAAAGAGTTGCAAGTTTGGAAATTTTTGGTGCTCGGTTATGTGGCAAGAAGGTTGAAATGGGCTCCTTTTGGAAAATAATCAAAATATAAATTTACTTTTACGGAAATCTTTTTGCAACTACCTTTAATTTAACTTTATTTTTCACTTCAACACAACATTCAACAAAGGTGTTGATTTAAAGTGTCTGGCTTTTCTTCTATGAACTAATGGCTTATTGGTCTCCCAAAATTTAAATTACTCGTGCAGTGGAAACGCTGCCAACTTACCTTCACTGAATAGGCGAGCACTGTGCTGCCGTATTGGTTTCCGGGCGTAAAGACGCGGTCGCCGTGCAGCCAGCGCGCCGCATGTGCCGGGGGATTGGCGCAGAACTCGACGTTCAAGTGCAGTGGTGAGCCGGGGTAGGCGACGGGCGTGGCATTGAGGGCGACCACTGTGGGGGCACCTAGGGGGAAAGTAAATGTGTTAATGATGAGTAAATCAACTAAATACACATGCTGTGCTTCGCCTGTCACGCTTCACACTCGCCACCCACTACTCTACAGTAGTAACTGTACTACTAGTTTTTAAGCTCTGGCTAAAAAGTTTTTATGCCAGCGTCCTAGCCACTAATTAAAAGCGTATCACCGACAAATGTGCCACTTACCGTCGACGCCGTTGCCAGTGTTGCAAAGTTTTACAAACGACGACGAGTACTGAACGACGCGTAGGAAAATCAAAATAAATAGACAACAACATGTCATGGGGTGTGGTTGGGGGAAGGTTAAGGAACGATAGCGCGATAAAGTTTTGTTTTTAAGAACGCCGAAACTTCATTAAAAAGTTTTGCCAAGGCGCTGCCACACTCCCACTCCCACTATCACATACAGTTAGTGTTACCCCACAAATTGTGGAACTTATGTGGGTCATGTGTTGCAAGTTGGATTAGTTTTGATGCGTCTCTTCCAAGTCGTTTTGAATTGCCACGTTTACCAGCACTGACGCAAGCAATTACGCCACCGTTGCCAGAGTTGCGAATCATACACGATAAGCATATTTTAATTATCGCGAAAGCCCAAGAAATCTTCCTCACTGCTATGTATGTACATATGTCTCCCAGACCCTCGTAAATATCCTTGAGCAGTTTATTTGCCAATACAGCGACAGAGCGGCGAGACAGCCAACAATGGCGACCGGCCGGATAGCAAACAAAATGGCCAAAGTATTAAGTGCAAATGAGTGTTTGGTGCAAACTCTTCCACGGTGGTGTTAACGGTGGTGATGGCGGTGGTGCTGCCGGCATCCCAGCAGACACAAACAAAAACAAATTGCCGGCTCCCTTCACGCCTTCCAATCGACAGTTGCAAACTCAACTCTAAAATCTTTGCCAGTCCTGCCAGCAGATGCCATCAAGGAGCACCATGGTGGGGGGGTGGGGTGGCAGTCTAACTGTAAAATCAATTAAACCGAGTGAGTTGTCGCCGGGGTTGTCTGTGGCTGCTAAATTATGCGCACAGCGCCATTTTAAAGGTGGTTGCAACACATTGCTCGACAAAAAAAAAACTAATTTATTTGACGGGTAAAAATGATTTCTATATGTACACACATACATATATACATATACATATATATATAAGGCCCGCCCCACCCACGGCCCAAAGAGATTTTAATTTTATTTTGATTTGCAAGCACTCAGCCGTGTGGCAGCATTTGCGCCGACCCGGACCCCGACTCCGACTCAGGTGGGGCGTCGGACTGTTCCGCTCCCTTGGTCCTCTATGGGGTATGCCCGCGGGTCAGCTTTTGGTCATTGGTGCGATTTTTAATTTGATTTGCTTCGGGTAAATTGAAATATGTTTTGGCTGGTGTGGGCGTGAATATACCCCGACGAATCAGTGAAGGGAAAATAATTTGTGGCAATAATTTTCCAAAAAGGCAATAATTTTAGGCTTCTTGGTTGATCTAATGCGATTTGCATACATATAAAGAAATAGTCCTGGGTGTGCATTCCTTCTTATACACATGGAGAATGAAAGGGTTTCCCAGAAAGTCTACCCGCTTAATGAATGACAAGAATTTACAACTTTTGTATCATTGCATCAGAATCATCGGAATCCTTGGAACAGCAAAGTATATTTTTGTTAAAAGGCGGCCTTTGGGAAGAGGGAATTCCCCCGGTGTGTTATGACTGTTACGTTCAAATTGTTTATGTCGAGAGGAGATCCCACAACGTGAACATTGAAAGTGTTATTTTAATATCGTTTTGGAAGCCTCTTATATTTTTCTTATTGAAGCAGTAATTTCTGCCAGTAAGACAGCTTTTAGGCTAAAAGTCAGGGAAATTTATCATGACTCGGGGATTAGAACTAGATACTGTACCGTTATTGTACCATTCCGATTTCGTGTTTTATTTAACCTCTGGGTACCTTCGTTTTTATGTAAACCTTACTGAAGAAAATAGATTCCTTATCTGCCTAGACTCTTATCGTGTCGCAATACCAAAACAATTTTCAGCAAGCTTCCCAACTCAGGCTAGCTAGGTCTGCCTTCGCTGCCAGTAGGCCTTCAGATCTGCGGCGATACAAAGCATGGCGAGTCCAAAAAGCAAACAAGTGCCAGAAAACACTATTTAAGGATCTATAATTGGTGTTGATCGCATATATTAATTAAGAAAAGAAAATTATCGATATATACATACACGTATATTTTGAAAATAAAAATCGACAACTTTAAATCAATCTGCGAATGAGACGGTAGTACAGATGTCCAATACTGCCAGGATTGTCAGTAGAAGCTTTGCAGTCAGGATAAAGTAATTTCCGACACTCGGCAATGCCATTACCCTGATTGCCATTGTCCGAGTGCCTATTTTGGTTTGAATTGACTTGTCCACGTACTTCTCATTCTCACCCACCAGAAGGACCATCCGCAGACAAAAGTATCTACAATTTCGATCGCATGATCCATTAATCGACCAGTTTCAAAAACTGATTGACTCTTGACCCTGAAGAACAGAAGCAGGCAACACGGCCGATGTCGCCTGCGCAAGGAACAGTAGCAGCTGCTGCATCAGCAGGAGCCACATATTTATAGTAACTTCGTTGCCCCAGCTGGACCAACGCTTGGGACAAAACACAAGCCGGCGCACCATCCAGCCCGTCGTCTTGATGCGAAATGTGTAAAGTATGGAAGGATTAGATCTCCATCCAGTTGGAGGTACTCAAAGAATTGAAATCCGAAGATTGTTTGAAGTAACAGGAAAGACATAAACGACGAATCGCCAGGATCTTGAGCAGAGACAACGTAGCCAGAGATTGATCAGCTTGGACAGCCAGCTTGGTAAACTAGTTCACAAGCCAAAACCAAAACTTGGGATGAACCACAAACTGTATCACCATCCAGCCCATCGTAGAAGGGAATTAGGATCTGCTAATCATCCTTTGGAAAATTGATGATGACAGCTAACTGCCATCTAGATTGATAGTCGAGGAAAAAGGAACACCTCATAAAAAGTTAAAAATGTACGGAAAATATAAAATAAATTTTGGAGGAATTTTGTGTCTGAAATTTGGGAAGAACGAAGCCGAAATGATAAAAACTGCAGAATATCTGCTATATACTTAAATTTGATATTTGACAACTAATTCCTAGATAACTGGGTGGATTTTGAAATACCTATGATTGCAGTGGACATTTAATAAGCAATGTTGATAAACTCTTTTCATTTCATTACACTTTACAACATTATATTTGAACATAATTGATATTCGAATATCTTTAATCACATGACTGCATTGTAAAATATTTGGGTTTAATGCAATAGCAGACCAAGTCGTCCAACATTTTAATTAACTTAATTAATTGTAGTTTGGACAAATTGCTTTCGCTTTTCACATGCAATTCGCAGTTCCTATACTTTTAAGTAAGACAACTTTCCGACTGCCATGGCGAAACAGTTACAACGATGTAGAGCAAGTGCAGCTTAAATAATAAACAGTTCAACAATAACATCTACAACTTTGCATGTAAAACAATTGTAGCAGAGACTCGGACCTCGCCCCAAAATAACGAAACTTTTCCAGCTCAAAATTACTCAATTCCCGTTGCCCAACAAGTTAACTTAATTTTCGTAGTCGCCTTTGTACGCAAAAAGTTGTCCAAGAGGTGAAGCAGCGTCGCACCAGTTCGAGCAACAAAAACGTTTTGCAACACTTTGCCGCCTGGTCGAGACAATGGCCGCCAAGTGCGACAACTGCAATGGTGTTGGTAAAGGGAAGGGCTGCTGGCATAAGAGGGACCGCCGAGCAAGGAGCGGCACGAGGGACAGGGGACGGGGCAATACGCGTCCCATTGATTGCAGGTCGTGAAAAAGTTTTTTGCATGCATCAAAATGCGTGCAACAAGCCGGGAAGGGGACAATCGAGATGTGACAGCTAAGGGGCGCGAACGTGGACGAGGACGGCAGTCACCAATCAGGGCAGGAGAGGGACTGGGAGTGTGTTGGTGAATGCACTCGAGCTGCTCGGACTGGGTCGTGACGAAGATGTTGAAAAAATAATAATGACCGAAAATAATTGAATTTTCTCATTCATTCGCGGGTTGCAATTACTTTGCAGACTCAGCCCTGCATTCCCACATCGCCCCATTCCCCTTTTTGAGAAATTTTCTCTTGTTCGCCCTGTTTTTGTTTTTATTATCAGTTGTATTGTTGTCATTTCTTTGCTATCCTCACGCTGCCCCACTGCAGTTCCTTTCCTCCAATATTCTGAAATATGCGAAAATTGAGATTTTTCATTGATTTTCCTTCGTTTGCTGACAACTTGCAGCCAAAAAAAGAGGAAAGCCATCTGCTTTGTAACTCTCCACCGGCAGGTACGATAATATTGCCGACAATTTATGAAAACATACAAATATAAGTATAGTGTGGGTTTGGGTAAAAGAAGAGTATTTCATATTTATAAGTCGACGCAAGACAGTTTTCACTTCAAGCAGGATTTCCATTATTTAGCGGTTCTATTCACGACTCTTAATACATTAATCATTTATACACATATTTGCCTTTTTAAAGGATTTTTAAACTTCTATTGTTCAATACCTCAGTTCTTCTGTTATATTTATATATGTTATATTTATGCCGTTTCTTAAACATACGGCAAACAAGTGCCTTAAATAAAATATTCAATTGATGTGTTTCAAAAATAAACCTATTATTTGTAGTGCTAATATTAATAATTGAATTCTAAAGTGTTATGCGAATCTCTTAATACTTCTAAGCCCTTTTTTCCAAGGAAGAGATTAACTCAATAGGAAACATTCAGCACTATCAAAGTTTGAATATAATACACTCGTGCAGGATCCATTTCTTTAGGTATTTACAAAAGGCTTATTCAAGTCAAGAGTTGACCCAATTAGCATCTACTCGTATATATAATACTCACGAAATGGAAAACATTAGTTGGTACATGGTGAAAGGCCCCCGAATTTAAGTGTCCAGCATTCCATAAGATTGATATAGACCATGGAACAATATGAGCAACCTTTGGCAATAACTTGTTTAAAAGGATGCTTCTCTCTTATTTGCTTATTGTTTCATGTCCTATTTGAAAGCCATCAATTTTTAACTAGACAGGTTCGTGACGGGACACCTAAAAGCTGCCGTTTTTGATGAGCCCATTCTATCATCAGCATAATCTATAATTCAGCACACAAACAGCAACAGCAACAACAACAACAACAATGACAACAACGACAACTTCAATTAAAAACAAATACGAGTCGCAGGAGTATTTTCCCCGCAACCCGACCACCAACACAAATGAGATGGCGCGACAAATAGATGGCGTTTGGAATAAACTAAAACGTTAATCCCTTTTTGATTGTCAAGCTTGGCACGTAATTGCAATTTATTTGCCATAAAGGATCACAGCCACAACGCCTGTAAGCAGGCAATGATTTTTACGAGTGCCCACAACAGCACCACAACAAGCAGAAGCCGCGGCTATGTATTTTATTTGCAACTTTTGCATTAAGTTTATTAATTATTTAAAGCGTAACATAAACTGCGAGCAACCACAGTAGTTGTTCCCAAGTTTGCGGCTCCTCGCAAGCTGGAGGGCTGCTGTAATGTGCACCGTGCTTCAGACTCAATTGAAAACATTCAACGCCGAGTTCTAAAATAAACAAAATTCTGTTTTTGTTTTTTTTTTTTATGAGAAATACTTGTACTAATATTTGTAGAATGCCGAAAAGTTGTTTTCTAGTTTTGTTCTTTGCATAAGTTTTGCCAACATTTTGTGTATTCTGGGAGTCTAACTTGTTATTATTGTTGTATTAATTATGTTACAAATTGAAAAGGAATATATTGGTATTAGTGGAATAATCTTTAGATAAAATAACTTTCCATATAGAAACATTGGGGTTTGTTTTTTCATCGAGTTATTGTATTACTCTAGTGGAACACATTTTAATTTTTATACCCTGTACCCGTAGGGTAAAAAGGGTATATTAGGTTTGTGCAAAATATGTAACATACAGAAGGAAGCATCTCCGACCCCATAAAGTATATATATTCTTGATCAGCATGACGAGAGAAATCGATCTAGACATGTCCGTCCGTCTGTCCGTCCGTCTGTCCGTCCGTCTGTCCGTCTGGATGAACGCGAGGATCTCAGAAACTATAAAAGCTAGAATAACCAAAGTTGGCATCCAGATTCTCCTAGGTCCGAGTAAGGACGAGTTTATTTTATTTTTTGGAATTTTCCCCCCCTTCCCCCGCTACAGAATTTCGTCAATAGCGTCCACATTTCAAATGCTACATTAACCAAACTTTGCACACATAATTTATATATAATTGTCTACTGTTGTATACAATTTCTCGCCAGTACAACCCCCTCAAACTGCAGCAACAAGTTCGCTCTTCTTCTTCCTCTTTTTGCTGCTGCTATGGGCGCATATAACTCAGTGACGGAAGTTTACCTGGGTACAGGGTATTACACTGTCGGGCTTGCTCGACTGTAGCGTTCTCTCTTGTTAAAACTTGCAATGTTCATATCAATTGAAATCAAAACTACAGCATAAATAAA
This sequence comes from Scaptodrosophila lebanonensis, assembly GCF_003285725.1. NCBI lineage: Eukaryota > Metazoa > Arthropoda > Insecta > Diptera > Drosophilidae > Scaptodrosophila > Scaptodrosophila lebanonensis. Next base: position 2,811,152 of record NW_022060529.1, read on the forward strand.
CAAAAAAGTAAAGAAAAAGATAGATAAAGAAATTGTTAACATTATTAAGATAGAGTAGAACAAGCAATTACAGGGTTTCGGAAAAGATTTGCATTTTGAAAGTGAGTCAGAAAGGGCTGGAACGTTCGGCGATATTTTGGGACTACACTTTCTTTGGCGTGCCCCATGGTGTTGGGTCACTGTGCCTTGGCCAGTTCGCCGCCTGTCCCTGCATAATTGAATATTATGATTGTTATTTTCATTTGTTGCCTGTCGGATTTGCTGCTATGTGAATATATGTATACATATATATGTGTGTGTTTGCATGCTTGTTTGTGTGGGCTGTGAATATTTCATAAAGTGCTTTGCCAGCCATCTTCTCGGCCACTGCTGTTGGCCAACATATCTCGGGGGCATGTTTTACAGTTGTTTACGTCTTTAAACAACGCTCACCTGTAATTGTCTGCACTCCAGCAGCTAATGCCGAGCAGCCCACTGTAGGGTCTCATGGGTGCCGTCTTTGCTCATTTCTTCGGCTGTTTCCACTAGCATGTGTCTGAAGGCGACACACGTCTGGGAAATTGGCCAGCCACGTTTCCCTGCCTCACTAAAGGTACCCACTTGGGGTTCCAGTAAATAGTGGTACGAGTATGAGTTACGGACTGACAACAACATTGTCTGGCCTACATGTTATGCTTCGTTTTTAGTTGGCAACAGTTCCCAAGGTACTCGTACCTGGAAAAGCCGATTGGAAAATGCTTTTAAAATAGCATTTCATTTTTAGAATCTATTGAAATCTTTAAATATGCTTCAGACACATTGCTTTGGCTAAGTAAGCATTAACAATTTGGATGCTTCTAAAATGTGTTTTAATTAAATGCACAAATAAATAAGGTATGTCCTTATTATAGCTATAGCTGAATACTATGTATGTCAGTTATATGCGAAGGATTATCACTTCAACAAGAATGACTCGATTAAGGGGATCTATTGGTTTGTTCTAACTATATATATTATCAGATCTTGCTATAATTTGATAATTTCTAAAGAACTTATTCTTTGGCGATTGTTCCTATCGCTGTCATACTTATACTGCATTAAAAGAAATTTGAAGCAAATGAAGCTAAGTATTTTCAATGTTATAGTTTAATTTTAGACTCCCAGGCAAAGTAGCACTACTTCAGATGTTTCCAGAGAATGATGTACGAGTATACCTCTAACAAAAACTCACTTCTTGTCTTTGATTATATTCGTGTTATTTGGCATTGTACTTGAGCAGTAAACAAAAGAAATAATAATAGAAAGTTAGTTGGTTGCTACAAAACGAGCTTGCATCGAGAATCAAAGACACATGGACTTGGGAGCTTCTGAGCACAAGGATTGGTTATGCCCAGCTCATATAATGTAAACTTAATATTTAAACTTTGTGGTGTCTGCCATGTCTCCTCTTACTAAGTATTTGTTGCATACATTCGCAGCATGCTTCATAGTACTAGTAATGCAATCCTCCAGCACTCTATCGAGCGCGTTGAGCGATCGACTGCCAAATTCTGATTGCCTTCAGAGGCTGCATAAAATGTCAATGCAACAAAGCGGAAGACACTTACATACGTAGCTAGAGCTAGTTGCTGAGCATCTATGAAGATGTGCAACCATCTGTGTGAGACGGTGTGTGTGCGTGTGTGCATGTCTGTGCATGTCTATGCGTGTGTGTGCGTGTGCGTAAATATCGCTAACCCAAATCTTGAAAATTTACAAAGCGCATTTCTATAGACTCGACGTAAACACTCACACACACAGGCAGACACAGACACATAGTGTCACAAGCTGCCAGGGCAACAGCGGGAAAATGTCGTGTGTGTGTTGGAGTGTTGTGTGTTTGGTGTGTTGGTGTGTGTTGGTGTGTGTTGGTGTGTGTGTTGTCAACACTCAAATTAAGCCAACATGTAAAACTCGATGCAGCTCTTGCTGCTGACTGCACTGGTGTGCTTGTGTGTTTGTGTCCTGGTACTGGTACTGGTACTGGTTGGTACATGTATTTAAATATGCTCTTTCACTTTCAATATCAAATGAGTGGCTGCCAACTTTTGCAGCAGCAGCTAAGATTGCAACTTGTAGATACGCTGCCACAAAGTTTGCGCTTGTTCATATGCAGAGCTAAAGTTTAGACTCCGCTCAACCCGCCCCCCATGCAACACAAATTGCACAAGTTGCCAAAAAACGCTTCACATGTGCCACTTAAAGTTTTTATATTTCTATGTGGCAAGTGGGCGGCAATGTGCGGTACTCGTGTAGCTTACAAGTTGCAAGGTTTTACCTTCCATGTATGTATGCACATACCTGCTGCCACTTGTAAATTTAATAAATGTTCTTTTTTCTCTCTCAACTTGCTGTTTTTCTAACAACACGAAAATTGAGACGTTGCAACTTTTTAAGTGATGGCAGCATACTCGTACAACAGAAAAATAAGCACCAAAATTATTTATGTATGATTAGCACACAATCAGGTACAAGCTGCAAAATTAAACAACGATTTTTCAAAGCTGTACACTATTTCGTATTTTCCCTAAACGCTTCAGATGTAGGCAAACACATGTGAAAGGACTCCGCCCAAAAACGGCAGCGCCATAGGCAGCTGATTCCAGTGATAAAGTATCAGTTTTGTATTACTGTGCTTGGCAAAAATGTATGCCTTTTAAAAAAATCAAAAGAAAGTTGTGCTACCATTTATAAATTCTAGGTCAAATCTGTAAACAATTTATATAGTCAAAAGGACTTTCAACCTGCAGTTTAAGAATTTTCTCTAACAGTATGTATTAGTATCAGTATTACTTGTGAGAAGAATCTATAGTTTCCTAAACATTTAGAATAAATTATTTACATTTGGGGAAGGGTGAAGTTTGCCATTTTCAGGAAAATGTTCGGCTTTTAATGCATAACACTTTTACAGCAAACTGTTTAGTTGAACTCCATGATCTACAAAGGAATAAAGTCTGCAATAAGTAAACGAGCCTGCGCAACGTGCAGCAAAACAACAGAACCAAAGTTCATTTACATTCTCCTCTCTATGATTTTAAAGTTGACTGAACATTTGGGAATGAACTCCTAACATTCGTATCATCAACGAATTGGCTTATGACTGCATACAATATATGTAGTACTTAGTGTGTACATTTATTCTGCATTTGACAGGCATTCGCTGTAAATATTAGTAATTGCACCTCCCCTTTTCAGCCCCTCCCATTGGATAGGCATGCGTGTGCATAGGTCTTGTGCTTTATCGTCCGACATTTGACATTTTTATTAGCTTTTGCGGCGACGCCATAGCTGTATAATTACTTTACACGCAGGCTGGCAGCAAACGCACCCAACAATGAAATGCCGCTAATTTTTACGAATTATCTTGGTGGCTGTCGGGCCCGTTGCCATTGTTCTACTTGTATGTTGTTGTATGTGCGGCAGCGAAAATGCAATTAAAAATATGCATTTTCCATTTTATTGCATAGCTTCGGGCGTATTTTACGCAAAATTTGCATGCTAAATGACAAGTTTATTGCATGTCGAGTTCATTAATCGCAACTCTCTGGTGTACTCGTAAATCACACGTGCATCTCTGAAAGATGTGAGCTGAGCCTAACCCATTTGATCGATAATTGTGACTTTATCTATATACTTGTATGTACTAAAAGAAGACCGCCTCGTTAGCATTGCAGTGCAAGGATTTTGATTTGGAATAAATTTAAAATACACACAATTCTGATCCATAAATTTGGTTATGAAAAACAACTTACTTGCTTACACTACTGCGCTAATGGCATTTCAAATTAGATGGTCATGAATACTCTACACTTGCTCTAAACACCGCTATGATTCTAAAAATCATTTTTATAAGAGCTTCAGTTTATTCTGAGGAACTACAGAAAACTTATTTACGGAGAACACACACGATGTTGTTGGCACAAGGATTGATTAGATTATTCCTCTGACAGCTATAAGATATAGTGTGTTCATATACAAATCACCTTATTGCAAAATTCTTCAGATATCTTTGTAAGAAGAAATTTGTTTGTCATTAGGCTTCATTTTGCCACAATTGTGACTATGCCAGCTATATGTTTTGTTGAACCGATTTTAATGAAACTGAAGAAGCTCAAAGTTAACAAGATATATGAGATATCTGTACAACAAAAAATTGTCTTACTAAGAGTGTTTGTGCAGCGATAATTACATTAAGAGCTACATAAATGTTCTGTGAATAGATAACTACTCTTTTAATTAACAGTTACCGACTTTTTGGTTAAATCTGTCCGGATACTAAAACAAATATAAATCTAAATACTGTTTCAATGGGTGATTGATTTGTATTTCGAATGGACTTTTAGTCCTGATTTAAACTAAATGCGATAGAACTTTTATTCTGAAAACCGCAATCATTGATTTCTAAATCACATACTCGTTCAAATTAAAAATGGATATATACGAGTGTATATAGCAATCGAAATTGATTAAAGAAGTGCAGCCCTAAGGCTTTTAGTTAGGGTTGGTTAAGATTCTGCCATTATCATTCATCATTATGTTGCGCAATTTCATTATCGTCAACATCAAACATTAGGCAACAAATTGCATTATGAATCCACAGCAGCTCAACCGCCTGCTAAGCTCTCCCACACACACACACACACACGCACACACACGCGCGCGCACAAAGAGCTTTGGCAATTTTACGTAATTCACTTGAGGCGCACAGTGGGGCGTTTTCATCATTATAGAGCGACTCAGCACAGCTGCAATTTCTGCTATTCTACATAGTTGTTGTTGTTGTTGGTGTTGTTGCTGCGCTTATTAGTTGACGTGGTTGGTTGGCGTTTTCCTAACCAACGCATGCGGCTGCCTCCGGGCGCAATTGGTGGGCTGCCTCAACACGGCGGGCGGCTCATTTTTGTTCTCCTTTTTTGTTGTCGGCGCCTTGTGGCGCAAAATTTGCATATTTGAGTGGATAGTGTGTGCATTTCACTACTGTTGTTGTTGTTGTTTTTGTTGTTCTGCTGAAGTCGTTCTTGCTGTGCAATTGGTTAGGATTTTTGTTTTCAATATTTTATGCGTTTTTGATTTTTTCAGTGTGTAAATGGCAATCTGCATGACTCAGCGGCGATTGCTGATGGTGCTGGTGGTGCTGGTGGTGCTGTTTATAAGTGGTGGTCAAGTGCTGGCAAATTAGTTTTGATTTGTTTAGGCAAAGGTAAGCGAGGCATGCTTTAAACTGAAACGCAAAGCAACTGTCAGGCATTTCGACAAAGGCCAAAGAAAACAAAGAGCTGGGGAAGGAAGAAGGAGGTAGGAGCAGAAGAGCATTGCAAGGCAACCAAAACTGTCAACTTGTTTTACTGCTCATATCCGGTCACACAGACTCGCCATCTACTTGTAGGTGGTGGTGGGAAGCGCCAGTTGGGCCAGTGGAGGCGACATTACGACGTCGTGTCGGCGTCTATTTGCACAACTTTTTCAACTCATTTCCGTTGCAGCTGTAGACAGTCACCCACACAGTTTCCCCAAACACTCTCTCTCTCTCTCTCTCGGACTACAAGTATCCCCATCTCTGTTGCTCTAACGACTGCCAAAAATGATTTCTGCAACTGTCTGAAAAGTTTTTACATGCGCTGCCTTGGATGCCATTTTTTGGCCGTCTGTTGGGCAGCCATTTGCCGTTTAGATGACAAGTTTTGAGTTCATATTTTAACTAACGACTGTGGATGCTTTTCGTTGCCATTGCTACACAAACAAATGTTCTTACACACACACAAAATGTATATACATACATACATACATATATACTCGCATATACACACATATGGAAAATTATAATTTAGTCAACATGGCTTGCCTTCGGACAGGGTGTTACCAAAGCTGGGCGCCATGTTAGCTCCTCCTCCTTCTTCTGTGTGTTTGTGTGTGTGTGTGTATTTTGTATGAAAATTGAAGCGTAAAAATTAATGCTTCAGTGCTTTGCCCAAAAGACAACACAATCATACAAATATTGTATGAACGGAAATGTGGAAACTGGTGACGACCAGCATTGAATTAAAATCAAAGCAAAAAGAGAGAAAATATGTATGTAGATAGACGTATGTACATCTCTAGCCACGCACTGCATTTTTTACTCAAGATATTTTGTGTGAAACGTATTGCTAAGGAAATAAATTAACTTCTAGCTTTGAATAGTCCACAATTTCTTGGTTAATGCTGCTGTTTCGTTTGCCTGCAATAAGAAAAATTCAACAAAATTCTACGACTAAAGTTCATTTAGTTTCTTCGAGAAATGACATCTCTTCAATATAAATGTGAAAAGCATAAGATATTAATAAGAGATATATTATACATTGCATTCAAATAAAAGTGGATGCTTGTTATAAAATGTGTTTATTTAAATGGTTGCGAAGAATGTTTTTACAATAAACCTGCGAGTTTAAGATTCATTTAGCTGCTGATCTCATTACTTGTAGATATACTCGTAGATATAGCAAGCGGTGCGGGTTCAATTAGAATCAACTTTCTGCAGGGTTTTGAGCCACCCGCTGAGTGGCAAAGGAACTTCAAACGTTTCCTTTTCAAGGCAGCAAACAAACTATTAACAATTTACTGCAAAATTCCCTTGGGTTTGATTTTCTCTGTTGTGCAAAACGATGCTTTGAAGTTGCAGCGACTTTTCGTTTAATTTTCATTTCGTTTGTGGTGCACATAGACCGACAGACTACCAACAACCCTTAGCTTGCCCGCAATATCCGAAGAGGGTTTCTGAAATCGCTTATCTAATGCTCAAGATCGCTGTCGGCGGGGCTGTAAACCTTTAGCATGCAATTTGACGCAGCTGCTGTGAAAAATACAATTTTAAAGGGCAGGCACATATATTGCCATTTAAATGAGGCACAAAAAAGGCCAGGAGTTGGGGAAACATCTTCAGACACGCATACGCATTCGTATATATAGTAAGTATATGCCTGTGTTCCCCACCTAATGAGAGTAAAGACAAAGCAACTCATCATGCTAACAAAAAATTTGCTAACAATGCGCAAATTCCAAAGTACATTTGGCCAAGAAGAAAAATTACGCCTGGAAAATGAAAACACAATAAGAACTCGATATGACGGCACGACGAAATAAATCTATTTAAGCCTATATTAATTAATAGCACGCAATATTTCAATAAATAGTTGTAGCCATCCAGAGGAACTGCCTACGATAGTCCTATCTTATAAATATTCTTATTATACAACATTCTTCTTTTATATAACATTTTTTTATGTATTTTTTAGATTAAACTACCAAGATATAGTAGGTAGCACAGTTTTATAATATTACTCATAAAAACATAATAAAATTGATGTAAATAAATAGTAGTTACTCTTATTTAAAGAGCAAGTGAAAGTCAATGAATATTGCATCAATATTTGGGAAATCGCTGTTTTGCTTTATGTACCTTTAATATTTTGGCTTGTTTGTTTGGAAATAGCTTTATATATAGGATATATTCGATATATCTTACTGTATACTCGTGTTGGGCGTCTATCGTCTACTTATATTCTTTGCTTTTGCCATAATATTTATATTTTGTTTTCCATTTCGAATATATACTGTACATTTGGGCGATTGTGTGTATGTTCTCGAAGGTATGGGGAAAATGCTCGGCAATGAAAATTCTCGCTTCCGACTGAGCAAAGGAAATTTCACTCATATGTTGATCAAAAGGCGACTGCGACTTCCGAGCAACTTTCACGCACTGCCCAACATTGCATATAACAAATTAGCATGTCTGAAGGATGGGCCAGGGGTGGGCGGTGCGGTGTGTGTGTGTGTGTGTGTGTACGTGCGTGCATAAAGCAATATCGTGTATGTGTGTATTTATGGGAATATTTCTTTTTTCGCGGCGTCTTTCCTTTGCGCAATTTCTAAATTAAGCGTGGAATATGCTCGGCGCTTTTATTAGAAATCGCAAATGATGGCCTGAGGGGGTGAGTTGAAGTGGTTTCCTGGATGATGCGTATTTATACTGCATACTATATACACATACATCAGGATGATTATGAATATTATGATATATTGGGAGAGTGCTGCTGCTTCACTTGAGTGCTCCACTTGAGCCGGAATGCTGCTCATATTGTTGTGGTCCGAAATTTGCCAAAAATAATCAAAATTCCAGAAAAATAATTAAAGCTTTAACAGGCCACACAACGTGTGCGTGGCCGCAAAAGTGGCAGCAAACCATACAGTACTTCAACTAACTATTATGCTATGGCAGTTCTAAGGACTCAATCAAAATCAAAAGTTGGCAAACTCTTCGGCTTCCATCCAGAGCGAAATTGTTAGGCAAACAAGCAACGTGGCTGGATGAACAGTTTGCTGATGATTACTTACTACTTACCTGCTTAGAAAATCAAGTGGCGCTCAAGCAAAGAACAATTTTGTGCGCACAAACGTAGGCAGCACTTAATTACAAAGCCTTTTTGGACACAAAAACTTGCATGACAAAGAATATTAATTGCCGCTTCAATGATTTCCAAAGAGGGGGGTGAGGTGCGGGGTGGAGCTCTGCCTGCCCTGCCATTTTTGATTAGCTTGCAGTTGGTCTTTTGTGGCATAAAACTCAAAAACAAATGTACATTATGTAGGAGGAAGCAAGGAGCAGGAATAAAGCAAAAGTTGCTGGCGATGTCGGCGTAATGAACTCGTCAGCTTAAATGGGCTGCCTGGCCATGCTTCGCTTAAGCTCTTGTGCTTTGCATATGCGTCGACATTTATCTGCCTGTGTGTGTGTGTGTGTGTGTTGTTGCAACTACTGAAATTATGCAACAAATAAGTGCGCCCGCACCCCACCGACTACTTTCATATGCAACAGCGCCAACTACTTGAGGCAAAGAATAAAATAAATGCGCATATGAATTTTTGAGCCAAGTAGAAAGGATTCTTTTTAGCAAGACGTTCAACGATGTGGCAGCAACTAAGGCGGCGCTCCCAATGCAAAGTGCACTTCCTGACACACATACTCCACATATAGTATACAAGCATGTGTGTGCGTGTGTGTGTGTGTGAGTGTGGGTATGTATGTGTGCCAAATTTATGCTTGTGCTAAAGTTTAGTGCGTGTGCTGGCAAAAGTTTCTGCGCAAAAAACTTTAGCAGCAGCTGCAAAAATGTTCAGCACTCACACAAATTAAATAACAATTTTCTCTCACAATTTCGCTACGTTTTCGCTTTGGCTTTGGTTTTTCCTACTTATGCGTACTATTTTGTGTGTGTTAACTTTATGTGGGCGTTACTGTTGACAGTGGGCGTGGCTCAGGCTCAGACTCAAGCTCACGCTACTCGCTACACGCCGTGCGTTTGCTACCGCCTTCAAAGTGGCTCGCCTGCCGTTTTAGTTTACTTTTTATTTTAAGTAATTTAAACAAATGCTCTGAGTTTAAGTTTTACGCTTTCCATTTTTTCCTGCATACTCGCTTTTAATGCGAAATACTCTACACTGAGTGCATTTTCTATGAAGCCAGAGTGCAGTTTAATTTTGTATTTGGCCAGCGTTCATTTACACTGCAGTAGTGGACATGCGGCGCCAAAAGGCTTGAGAAATATTCAAAAGCTGGAGACCATTCTATGAATATGCTAATGCTGAGCAATTCATTATGCATTAGAGCAACAAGTAAATTATATTGCCTTGAATTAAACAAGAATTAAAAAACGATGCAAAGAAACTACATTACTCCATGAGCGGTCTTTAAGAATGTTCAACTCAATTTCAATGAATGCAGCGCACAATTAAAATCAAAGAACGTAATGTTTAGTAAGGAATTGAAAATATGCATACGATTTGAAAGAGAATGTCCCAATCCCAAATTTATTGTAGTTCTTATAATTGTATAATTAAATTCTTGTAATAAATTTAGAACGATAACTAATGCCCAAAACTGTGGAGCAGACAACAAATAAATTGTGGATTACTTGTAAAGCATAACTAATTCGGGGAATTCTCGAGACAGCTGCCTTTTGAAACTTCTTATTTCGAGGGCAAGAGAGTTTTCGTCAATTACATTTTGAGCAAGTTTAGTTACTACGGTCGTTAGGGCTAGTGCGAAAAAGTTACTTCAATCTAAAACAAGCTGTAGGAATATATGTATATAAATACATATACTTATATATAAATATAAAAATATGTGTATTGTATTTAGGATCACAAATTTCAGTAAGTCTGCTTTTAGTTTATTTAATTTCAATTGTTTGCCAGCCACAACTTATTTTTATTACTCAAAGCGCTTTAAGACTTCGCTTTTATATTCCCTTCTCTCACCTTGTGCCTTGTGCCTTGTGCTTCGTGTCTTTGCTTTGTGTTCTGTTTAATTTTACAAGTAAACACAAATACGCGCACATTGAAAAAGTCTCCCAAAGGCATACACACAATGCACTTATATTTTACAGCTGTCTTTACGTCGCTTTCATATCCGCCCCCCTCCTCTTAGATCTCTGTTTCTATATAAAAGTTGGTGTATGTATATATATATATATATATATATATATATATATGTATTTGTGTGTGTGTGTGTGTATGAGTAGTAAATTTAATCTATTGCCTTGGGTGTGGGTGCACGCTTTCTCATCTCATCTTAGTCCATTTCGCTTATACAGCTTTATTTCTTGCTTGCTTCTTCTTTTCATTCTGTCTGCTACCTTTCTCCCATATCTATGCTTGTGCACAGCAGCAATAGCAACAACAATAACAACAGCAACAACATTAGCCAGAGCAGACATTGTCGACTTTGACTTCTGCTTGTGCTTGTGCTTGTGCTTGTGTCTTCCGGCAATCCTTTCGAGGATGCTAACCTTGCTTGCCACTTGATAAATATGACTATTTCACGCTTGCCATGGCTTCAGCTACCTTAACTCCAATTCCCCATGTCGTTTATTTGCGCTTAAGTTTAGTAGCAACGCCTTGTCTCCCCCTCGTTCCCTATCTCTTTCTCTCTCTCTCTCTCTCTCTCTCCAGCGAACACTTGTCTTCATGTCTGTGCGTGCCTGTGTCGCACTCTGCGCATTTTGTTTATCTACCACTCAATTTCGCAGTTTTAATGACAAAATGTCTTACCTTGAAATTGCATGCGGGTGAGGATATTATAAGTGCTCTGTGTCCACATGTCCCCCTAATGCCCGCCCACGTCCGCTTTGCTGGATTGTGCTCGGCGAGCTGCGATGTTTGTATTGCACTCGAGGGTAAGATGGCCATTGTTGTTGCTGTAGTTGCTGTTATTGTTGTTGGCTGACTGGCCCGCTTAGCTCTCCCTCAAAGCTCTTGACAAGTTTAATTGTCCTAATGTCCACTTAAGTCAGGTCTGCATAAAGGCAATTTTGTTCTACCTGCTTCTTCGGTTTTAAATCTTTAATAGATTCCTCAAACACAGATCGGATTAAATCACCTAGTCATTCATGTATCGTAAGAAGGGATGTACGAGTTTTTTGAATTTTTATTTGCAATTTCATTTCAAACAGTTTTCATGAAAACAAATCACACAGGAAATGGCATTTGCAAAATAAAAGCACAAAATACTTACATATATGAAACTTATACAGGCAATGCGAGGCCTGAGACTGGGGGGTTGTTGATATATCTATACTCAAAAAAAAAAAAATCGAGTCGAGCGGGTATTACAGATTTGTGGGAATATAGTTCGATCACTTGGATCCGACAGAGCTATAAAAAACTAAAATACCGGCTTAGAATTCATTAAGCAAAGTGCCGTTCTAGGCTGGAATAAAAAATATATTGCATATAATATATATTGCAAGATCAAATTTCAACAATCCTGACTAAATAATAAAACCATCTGGCTCTGTAAAAATACCCTTGAGCTAAGATTTCTAAAAATCAGACTGTATTTTGTTGAGCAAAACAAAAAGTTCACGTAAAAGATATTTAGAAAGAAACAAATCACAACACCATTCGAAGCTGATATCAAAAAAGCAATCAGAGCTGACTGCAATATGTATTTGCTCGAAGTAGTACACGTGGCCCAAAAATGGGTTAATAATATGATAATATAAAAGCTTTAATTTCCGCAAGAAGCGTGCATTGCTCTCAATTCCTTTTATTTCCAGGACATTAAATATACTTAGCATTGTTTGAACGACTGTCGAACGTCAGCTGCCAGTTGTATGCATGTCGTATACGTAATTTCTTTTGCACGCTGATTGGGAATGCCTGCGCCAAGTCATCAATCATGCGTCGCCTCTGCTTTTCTCTCGTTTTTTGTTACATGTGCCATGTGCCAAGCCAAAAAGATTTGACAAGTGTCAATCTGACAGGAGCGAGTGCCAGGGGACGGGGAAGAAGATTCAAGAAGGATCTCCCTTCCTCAAGTCTAAAGCCGTGCCAGAAACTTGCGAAAATCACATGCAAAGTAAAATGTCGAAGTTTTGACAGCAAGGGGCAGCAGGGACAGCGGGGACAGCGGGGACAGCAGGGAGTGAAAATGGTGTCGGCATGTGAAAACTTTTCATTTGTTTTGCAACGTGCAAAAACTGCTGTCAAAGTTTTTAATGTTTTTGGGGGCAGTACTCGTGAGGTGCAGGTGACAAAAAATGTTGAATGTTCAACATTTGACTGGCTACAAGATGTTCGTGTTGTTATTGTTACTGTTGAGCGTGTATTGATATTTGTGGCGCCTTAAAGTAGGCAACGGAATTGTGACAGCGCGACATGAAGAACGCAATGATATTCTCTTAACTTACCCTTCACCGAAACCGTCACACTTTGCAGCACTTCGAGCTTCTTCTTGTTGGCTGGCGATTGGCCCACGCATTTGTACGTGCCAGCGTCCTGATACATGACATCCTTTAGCGAGAACTGACCCGTGGGTATCGAGGACCCATAGCCGAGGCCACGTAATCGTGCCGAGACTGGATCCAAATGCGACCAACAGCCCAGAGAGCCTAGGGTAAATAAAAACGTTGAATAATTTTGTTTCTCGTTGGTGTTCTTGGGTGAGGACGGAAAGTAATTTAATTAATTGACCTGAAGGAGAAAATTTTAATTTATTTAATTGATAGCGAACAACATCAATGGCAAGTGGCAGGACAGACAATAATATGGCCAACTGCTTTGGCTTTTAGCTCAAAGCTTTCCCACAGGACCCTCCACCAGCAAAGTATTTGTCTATTTGTCTCATTTGTCTGTTCACTTTGTTGCCGTTTCGCGCTTTCTTGCCACGCATTTTGCCGAAAAGTGAGCAAAGTAAATTGCACGCATAATTAATTTTCAATTGTGCTAATTAATGAACAGCCCCTTGTCTGTCCATTTTCTTCTCCTACGCCGACCCCCCATTCCCTACCATTCCCAATCCATGCGCTGACTTGAAACAGTTTGTTTGCCCCTCTGTACAGTGGTTCCACATTTAAATGAATTGACAATAATAATAAAGATGCAAAATATATTCCTGTTGAATACTTTTGAAGATCAAATATATTTTTTATATCGAACTATCCATGAATATAGTATGTTCTCCTCCGAATTTTGAATTATTGTTCAACTAAACTATTTTTCTTATGGATTTAAATTTAAGTATGTATTTGGATCCACAAATAAATAAAGGAGATATCTATCCTGATTTAATTGTTCCATGAACGCTTCCTGTTTAGAATTTAAAAATTAATTGTATTTAAAGCTAAAGTATAGTAATTCCACAGCATGGCTTCTCTTGATAACATTTGTCTATCAATAATTTTAATGTAGCAGTAATTTTTTTGTTTTCTCCTTATGGTCGAGCCAAAATGGAAAAAGGTATTAATTAATTGTGCAAATCACTTGGAACAGTTACGACTATAGTTGTCCAGGCAAAAGATTTCTGCTTTACTTTGCGCTACTGAAGACAAGTAAGTATGTTTAGGAAGTCAACTGTTTGGCTATCTTGCCCCATGAATAGTAAAATCGGAAATTAATTAGTACTATTAGTACGACTACTACTGTATACACAAATTTGTACTTTTTCGTAGTCAAATGCGAACTACTGTGGTCTGCTTTTGTCTGTTTCTTTGCACTCGTCTCTGTGGCCTCCACTAGTCGATTGGGGCTGCTTGCGCGTTTCCATTAGAGTTGTCAGCCGCCCCAGAAATAAAGCGAAAAGTGTAATTAGATTTCGGGTAAATTTTTGTTCTGCCTGTCACGGCCAACAAGTTTTGGATGCGTTTGATGTTATGCCTATAGGCTTTCTTTTGCTTTCCAGCCTCCCCTCCCCCCAACTAGGCCCCATTTGCTTACCTTGCGGGCATTGCAGTGTCACAGCTCCGCCCAACTGCACCTCAAGCTGCCCCTTGTTGGGATTGTGGGAGGCAGCAGCCACAGAAACGTCCTGATCATCTGGCTCGGAGGTCACGTCGACAGAGTCATCTGCAAGGGAAAAGGAAGGAGAAGAGCAACATTAAAGCATTTTAAAGTGAGTTGTCTATGAGGCAGCACATGTGCATATAAAATATGATCACCTTGTCAACAATTGTCAAATGTGACAATATTTCAATGACAAAAGACGGCAAGTACTTGGGGATGGGGATGGGGGTGGAGTGGGGGCTGTTAAAGAAGACGATGGTGTGCACAAAACAAATTGCTCAGCTTTGCCGGATGTGGAGGCGCGTTGATGACACTTTTGCTGACTGCGTCATGGGGAAACACCTGAGTCATTGTTGATGCTGTACGCCTGTGTTTGTGTGTGCGACGAGCTGGGAAGTGTAGAGGTGTTGGCAAGTTGATGAAAGCACCACAGACACAATGAGTTGGCACTTCCGTTTTGCGATTTCGCTGACTGACTGACTGACTATCCCAAGATGTCGGAGCATTGAGGCGTTCATCAAATATTGCAAATCGCGATTCAGGTAAATGGAAAATTGGCTTAGCAGAGCACGCAAGCAGGCAGCTAAGAAAATCTCAGCAGGTAGAGGCACATGCACACGCACAAGCACAAGCAATTCATAAATATATTTTATAGTATTAAGAAAGCACGAGCTGGCAAAAGGAAGACAAAACGAGAAAGGAGAGCACAGGACAAGAGAAACCGACACATAACGATACTTCATTCTAATTTGCGACCCCAAAGAAAGCAGCAGGCAAAAACAATTTATGCGACCATCGCATATTTTGCGCTTCCTTTGCTGCTTTAAATTTCAGACGCTTTGTGTCACATTCTTTATGGTGGGCTGTTCATATTACATATAAATTACAATTTACGTTGACATGTGCCTAAAAGTGTGCAACAGCAACAGCGATGGCAGTGGCAGTGGCAGAGGCAGTGGCAGCAGTCGAGCCTTTTGTTTGAGGCCGGATATCATAACAATAAGTTGCAAAGTGGATGTGCCACGAGGCACAAAGAGCACAAAAAAGAAGAAGAATGGAATCATGACAAAAGACCAAGGCGCTGAAATTGTAACATACTTTTCTGCATGTTGTGCACATAAATTTGTAGGGCGCAGTGGGCGTGGCAGGTCTGTAAAGAGCGCGCAATAGGCATATATGTTAATGTTGAATATTCAATTGCTATGCACAGAGCGTAAGCCTTACAAAGTGTTGCTCACTCTTTGATGCACGAGCGTTCATTTTGAATATTCATATGAAGCCATGGCAGGGTACGAGTATAATGAAATCGTGCGGAAAATTGAGAAACTCAGAAATTCGAATATATTGCTTATATTTCTAATCGGAAGACAATAAAAGCATTTGTCCACACGAGGATTATTATTATTATTATTATTAGAGTTTGTTTCTATAGTCTCTACAGAAAATATTGCATTTCGATTTTCGCTACTTATTATAGTTTGGCTTGTATTTTCTCAGCTGCCATAATCAAGCTTGTCTTTCAAACTAGTCTCACTTCAAATTAGCTGAAGACATTAGTTATTTATCTAATCGACCACAAAGGCATTTGTCTACTAAATACCTAGAGCTTATTTCTTTTAGTCTGTGGTATTCAGTTTAGACTGGAATATTTATTTTGTCCTCGAGTGTATTTGGCGATAAAGAAGGTAAGAAAGGAAGAAGAAGAAAACAAAACTCCGTTTTCGCTCTCCTAATAAACTCTTCTGATCTCTTCGGTCACCTTGGATAAGAGAGAGAGAGAGAGAGAGCTTTTAGCCAATGCAGCTTATCACTCTCAAGGTCTGCATACGTGCAAGCACGTGGCCTTCCAAAGCCTTTTAATAAGGTCAAGCTGAGCATTAGATTCATTGCTTGAGATCAGCTGAATGTGGACGGTCATACTTCTTGCCAAATCTCTATTAAAAATTTTATAAAGTGCCCACGTGCAACATTAATTAATTATTATTGCCAAAAGTGCATAAAATTGTATAAAGAGATTTCGAGATTGCTTGGATTTCGGCGGATTAATATTCCACCCCTTTTCTTCGCTGGAAAGATTGTTTAATTTATTAAAGGAAGCAGAGTTGTATTTACACCAGGTAAATCAATATGGTTAGCTTCGTTCTGTTTTTAAAGTAATTTTTTTTTTGTTTAGAGATCGAGTTTCATAACCCCGAGCGGCAGGTATGGTGCTCAGGGCCAACCTGCTGCGGCTATAATTCCGTGCTGAAACAACGCAACAACTTTAATAATTTTGACTACACCGCACCGCAGATCCAGCAGCTACACGACTTTACTTTCTCGGCAACACCAGAAGTGCCTATGACTAAACCAGCAAATTTGCAAGGAATAGTACAGATAGTGAAACGTTCTTTTGAATAACGAGCCTATGTTCATTTAAATTTTATTAACTTTGGCCATTTTATTCGGTTTTCTATGACACTTAATGTCATTGCAAAATACAAACGGTCGTCTTACTACGACGGTTGCCTATTCAATAATAGTTAAATAGCTCAATCCAGCACATTTATTTGATTAGATATTTCAATTAAAACTTACAAAATCTATGATAATTGATTAGTTTAAAATGTATACTTAATTTTCTTCTTTTTTTTTCTTTTTTCTTTAAAAACAACAAAAACATGTACAATCCATCTACCTGATTGCATATGCAAGGCCACATAAATCAAAGTAATTAACAATGATATTCATGCATTAGTAATATATATATATATATAAATTTAATGAATTTCTAATGCAAATTAATAAGTTGTAAATGCAAAAGTCTGTGGTAATGTTAGCTGCGTCTTCGATTGAGCTCAACGATCACCAAGCTGAGTAAGTATGTACAAACACAGACAAATTAAAAGCTACAATTAACCTGAATCATTAAATTTACCAGATATATTTTACAATGCATATACCATATTATATTTAAATGTACTCATAGGATATGTGTATTTTTTTTTTTGCATATACAATCAGGCTAGGGTCTTAATGAACATAAATTCTGATTAGACATGAAATTAACTATGAAATTGTTTTGGAATAAATGAATAATATTTTTAATTTTGAAATCATGAATTGCTAACAGTATTTCTTTTTCGGTCCGTCGCCTAAAATTTAAATCATGTTTCTTCCCAATAATTAACTATTCGTATAAAGTTCCTATGGGGCAATACCTAAACAACTTATATTGCCATGGTCGGGTGGGTACAGACGAGGATGCTAACAACATCTATGCTCCTCACTAGATATTGTCAAATCCAATCCAATTCAGTAGGGTTTCAAGCACGATTATTCTTCAACTTTGGATTTTTATTTTATTGTCAATTGAACTGTTGGTTTTTTTATATTAATGTGCACTTAAACTATTGTGGTAGTGTAGTATGGCAGAAGGAGGTAAGAACCCCACCCCATATCCGGCGAGCTAAGTTAGAGCGTAGCAAGAAGTGCACTCCTTCCGAATTCTGCCCATGCAACAAAAATGGATAAATACAAACACCATATCTACCCACACACTACATAATATGGCGCCCAACGTCGTGGGGCATGAACTAGGTTAATCCGAGTATACTCTGCGAATAGCAGATTTGGGAGAAAACTTAGTTAGCATCACGGCAATCAGCTCTAAGGCTATCCATCCATTTCTGGTTTGTATTAAAATTTTGAATTCAAATTAAACTTCACGTTTTGTTCACTGACGCTATTAGTATAGGACATCGTCTCATGGAATTGCGACTGCAATTCGAGATTATTTGCGGATTGGTCGACCGGAGCGAATCTATTCTATAATTGGCACATGTTCAGAATATGACAGTTTACGTAGGACTTTGTTTTGTATTTATATGTCTGTGTTCGGAATCGCAAGACACTGGAAATATTTCGGTGACTTGACCAATATAGATAAAGTATATACATTGCAACTCGGCAATATCATTAGAATTTATAGATAGGGGAAAAAAAAAAAAAAAAATCTTGGGTTTAGGATTTGGCAATATAATATTTGGGTTGAAACTTTGATTTAATTGCGGGTGGCGGACCAATAATTTTTGATTTGATTTGATTTTAAGAAAAATTAGTTGTGAAAAATGGCTGTTAGGCATAGCACAGAGGATTTAGTTGAAGTTTTGCGCGAACGAAACGCATTTTGTGGAATCTGTAATGAAACATTGAATGTAAGTGAGCTAATCGCAACAGCTCCATGCAACCATAAATTTCATTATAGCTGCTTAATGCCACTGATTCAGACAACTCCGGTTTGTCCTATGTGTAGCCAGAGCTGCACTGTAAATAAACTGATGCTTTCAAATAATAATTTAGAGGTAGAATTGAATGAGGCTGAAAGTGTTAGAGGGGATTCTCAATCCGGTGGACTCTCCACTACTTTGCCAGAATTTACCGCTACAAGTCGATCCAACAGAGGTCGTGGCGCTACTCCTAAAGCGGGTATGCAAACCAGGTCAATGCGAAGAAATGCACCTGATCAGCGTGCGCAGAATGATGAAAGGTCAATTGATATCGCGACTCAAGAAGTTGTTGACAGGTCGGAAATGGTCAATATTGTCAAGAGTTGTTTGCAAACACAACAAAATAGCTTATTGCAAACTCTAACTTCTGCTATAAATGAAGCAGTAGAACAAGCAATTCAAAATAAAATGGCAGTTTTGAATATTAGCCGTACTGACCAAAATCGGTCTCAAACTAGAACTATAGATCCACCAAGAAATCCTGTAAGGCAAAATGACTTGAATTCGGCTTTGCCTTCTGAAAGCCATAATAGTAGTCAACAGGCTAGCGAATTTACACATGAATTTAGGGCGTGTAGTAACATTCCACCAGAAAAAGTGTCGAGTATTATACAAAGCTGGCGACTCAAGTTTGACGGTGCTAGAGATGGCATGCATGTAGATGACTTTTTGTATAGAGTTCGTTCTTTGACAGTACAAAATCTGGGCGGAAATTACCAACTCCTTTGTGATCATTTGTATTTACTTTTTGCTGGAAAAGCAAATGAGTGGTTCTGGAAATTTCATCGCTCTTTTCCTAGATTTAATTGGCTGTTATTTTGTGACGAATTTAGAAAGAAATTTGAAGACATTGATTCTGATATGGATATTTGGGAAAGAATTAATTCACGACGGCAATCTGATAATGAACCCTTTGAGGAGTTTCAGTTCGCTGTAGAGAATCTAGTAGGTCGTCTTAGGAATTCTATATCGGAACAAGCTTTTGTTAGAATTTTAATTCGTAATTCAAAAACCTCTCTTAGATATGAAATTATGCATTTAGGAATTACAACGTTGTCTCGACTCCGCGAAGAAATTCGTACACACGAGCAGTTCTTTAAACAAGTAAAGAGTCAGCCGTTGAAATCTAAATTCGGAAATCGTCCTCAAGTTTGTGAATTACTAACAGAATCAGACGAACTATCGGAAAATGACATTTCGGAAATTCAGCGCAATCGTAGAGCTTGCTGGAACTGTGGTAAAGTAGGCCATCGATTTGATGACTGTCTGGAAGCCCGGACTCTCTTCTGCTACGGTTGTGGGATGAAAAATATCTATAAGCCAAAATGCCCCAAATGCAATCCGACGGAAAACCGGCAACAGGATGCACAGAATACCATCTCTCTGATGCATCCAATCGAACAAAGCCATTAATGATAGATGCGTATACTCAAACTGAAGATTTGATGTCTTCAGCTCCGAGTTATTCAGTCCAGGATGGGCAGGACTTTCGTACAAAAATTACCGGACTTAATCCTTATCTCCCATTTCATATTCGCCTAGCAAATTATGAGTCTGCTCGTGAGCGTATATTAGGAGATGTTAATAATATTGATTTAAATGTCAAACCCAGAAGATCAACTTTAAGATTAAGGTCATTTTGGAAAAATGTGTGTTCAGTGCGTAAGAAATTTGTTTCGTCCATCTTTTTTAGCCATGATCATAGATTGTACACAGAAATTATTATTCAGAATAGAAAGTATGTAGCTCTACTCGATTCTGGCGCCTCTATTAGTTGCCTTGGTGCAAACGCAGCCGCAGAAATGATGAATAATGGTAATCTTCAAAACTGTTCTGGAAAAATTCGAACGGCTAATAGTTCCGAATGTGCTGTAAAGGGAAGAATTTTAGCGAATATAACATATCGCCACATGGAAAAACCTATCAAATTCTTTGTAATCCCCGAGCTAAGTCAAGATGTATATCTTGGAATTGATTTTTGGGAATCGTTTGGTTTAGTTGACAAATTGTTGAATCACTCAGTTCCCGAACTCGATGTTGGTAAAGAAGATTCAAGGGATAATCCTAAGATGCATATTTTATCCCCTGAACAACAAAATTCTTTAGATCGGATTATTCAAAAACTTCCATCTTTTGAAAAAGAAGGTCTAGGTCGTACTCATTTAATTGAGCATCACATGGATGTGGAGCAAGCTAAGCCCGTGAAGCAAAGGCATTGGCCCATATCTCCGGCAGTCGAAAAATTGATGTTTTCAGAAGTAGATAGAATGTTAGCGTTGGACATTATAGAAGAATCAAAGAGTCCATGGAGCAGCAATTGTGTGATGGTAAAAAAAGGTGACAAAATAAGGTTGTGTCTAGATTCTAGGGTAGTAAATAAAGTAACTCGGAAGGACGCATATCCGTTACCTCACATTGATGGAATCCTTAGCAGGCTACCGCCTGCGCGTTTTATAACTGGACTAGACATGAAGCATGCATTCTGGCAAATCCCTTTGGAAAAACAGTCTCGCCAGTATACAGCTTTCACAATTCCAAATCGGCCTCTCTATCAATATAAAGTTATGCCATTTGGATTGTGCAATGCGCCCCAGACACTATGCAGGTTGATGGACCACGTCATTCCTCCACACTTGCGAACTCGAGTTTTCGTCTATTTAGACGACCTTCTTCTACTTTCTGATGATTTCAACTCCCATTTAGGTCTAATTGAAGAAGTCGCCCTATGCTTACGTAAAGCTAACATTACGATTAATGTTGCTAAGTCAAAATTTTGTATGCGGGAAATTAAATATTTAGGATTCATTATTGGTTATGGAGAATTAAAAACCGATCCTGGGAAAATTCAAGCCATAAATGAATTTCCTGTGCCCAAAACCGTTAAACAGCTACGACGCTTCTTAGGTTTATCAGGTTGGTACCGACGGTTTGTTGAAAATTATGCTGCCATAAGTTGCCCGTTAACAGATCTCCTGAAGAAAAATAAGTCTTTAGAGTGGAATGATTCAGCTAATGAAGCATTCAATACTCTAAAAGAAAGATTAACTTCTGCACCTATTTTAAGAACCCCTAACTTTTCTAAAACATTTAAGTTGATATGCGATGCTAGTTCTTATGGACTTGGTTGTATATTGGCTCAAGACAATGAGGATGGAGTGGAACTTCCCATCGCTTACATGTCCGAAAAGTTGGCGAAAGCACAACGGAATTACACAGTGACAGAATTAGAATGTCTTGCTGTCATAAAGGGAATAAAGAAATTTCGTGCATATATTGAAGGACAGAAATTCGTTATTATCACTGACCATGCTGCATTAAAATGGCTTATGAATCAGAAAGATCTCACAGGTCGTTTAGGTAGATGGGCTGTCAAGTTGCAGGGTTATGAAATGAACATTATTCATCGCAGTGGAACTCTAAATGTGGTTGCTGATACCTTGTCTCGGCAAAATGATCCAACCATATCAGAACTTGTCGATCTTGGACCCCTAGTTGATTTGTCGTCGAATGAATTTCAGTCACACGAGTATTTGAGCCTAATTGAACGAATTTGTGATAACCAATCCAAGCTTCCTGACTTAAAAGTTATAGATAATTTTGTCTATAAAAGAAATGAACACGCAACTGGTGATTGCATCCAGGAATCCCAATCATGGAAACTATGGATCCCCTCAGGATTGAGACAAGATATCCTACGTCGAACGCATGACGCTCCAGATGCAGCTCATTGTGGCACCGGCAAAATGATCTATAAATTAAAAATGTATTTCTTCTGGCCACGCATGGTTACCGAAATTCGTGAATATGTTGCTAATTGTTCTGTATGTCGTACAACGAAAAGCCCGAACATTGTGTTAAGACCCCCGATGGGCAAGCCAATGACATCAGAGAGGCCCTTTCAAAAATTATATATGGATCTTTTAGGACCATACCCCCGATCTAAGAGTGGAAACATTGGACTTCTAATCATTGTAGACCATTGTACAAAGTTTCATTTCTTACAACCATTGAAAAAGTTTACTTCTTATCGCATCTGTGAGTTTTTGGAAAATAGCATATTTTATACATTTGGTGTCCCTGAGATTATTTTAACAGACAACGGATCCCAATTTCGTTCCTCATACTTTGAATCATTTTTAACTCGATTCGGTGTTTCGCATACCTGTACAGCAATTTATTCTCCCCAGGCAAACGCTAGCGAACGTTTAAACAGATCCGTTTTAGCAGCGATCCGTGCGTACATAGGAGTCGATCATTCCAACTGGGATAGGAACTTGAACGAAATAAGTGGCGCTCTCAGAGCTAATATTCACCGTAGTACCGGTTATTCACCTTACTTCTTGGTTTTTGGCCAAAATATGGTTTTAAATGGACAGGACTATAATCTGTTAAAGAAATTGAATCTTGTAAGCGATGATACTCAACTTAAGACTTCAGATGCTTTACAGATCGCACGCAGGAAAGCAAAAGTTAATGTAGCTAAATCACATGAAACAAATGCAAAAGTTTACAATCTGCGCAGTCGATCGATGCAACTTAAAGAAGGTGACGTCGTTTACGCTCGCAACTTTACGCAGAGCAACGCTTTAAAGAAATTCAACGCTAAACTCGCCCCAGTTTTTATAAAAGCTAAAGTTCAGCGAAAATTAAGTCCCGCTTATTACGAATTGGTAAATGAAGCAAATAAAATTTTAGGAGTGTATCACTTGAAAGATATCCAAATTCCAAAAATATCAAAGAAACAGCCTTAACCGAATTGTTTCAGTTAAAGACGCCTGAAAATACGATTTTATTCGCTTTAACTGTGCTGTGGTATTCAGTTTAGACTGGAATATTTATTTTGTCCTCGAGTGTATTTGGCGATAAAGAAGGTAAGAAAGGAAGAAGAAGAAAACAAAACTCCGTTTTCGCTCTCCTAATAAACTCTTCTGATCTCTTCGGTCACCTTGGATAAGAGAGAGAGAGAGAGAGAGCTTTTAGCCAATGCAGCTTATCACTCTCAAGGTCTGCATACGTGCAAGCACGTGGCCTTCCAAAGCCTTTTAATAAGGTCAAGCTGAGCATTAGATTCATTGCTTGAGATCAGCTGAATGTGGACGGTCATACTTCTTGCCAAATCTCTATTAAAAATTTTATAAAGTGCCCACGTGCAACATTAATTAATTATTATTGCCAAAAGTGCATAAAATTGTATAAAGAGATTTCGAGATTGCTTGGATTTCGGCGGATTAATATTCCACCCCTTTTCTTCGCTGGAAAGATTGTTTAATTTATTAAAGGAAGCAGAGTTGTATTTACACCAGGTAAATCAATATGGTTAGCTTCGTTCTGTTTTTAAAGTAATTTTTTTTTTGTTTAGAGATCGAGTTTCATAACCCCGAGCGGCAGGTATGGTGCTCAGGGCCAACCTGCTGCGGCTATAATTCCGTGCTGAAACAACGCAACAACTTTAATAATTTTGACTACACCGCACCGCAGATCCAGCAGCTACACGACTTTACTTTCTCGGCAACACCAGAAGTGCCTATGACTAAACCAGCAAATTTGCAAGGAATAGTACAGATAGTGAAACGTTCTTTTGAATAACGAGCCTATGTTCATTTAAATTTTATTAACTTTGGCCATTTTATTCGGTTTTCTATGACACTTAATGTCATTGCAAAATACAAACGGTCGTCTTACTACGACGGTTGCCTATTCAATAATAGTTAAATAGCTCAATCCAGCACATTTATTTGATTAGATATTTCAATTAAAACTTACAAAATCTATGATAATTGATTAGTTTAAAATGTATACTTAATTTTCTTCTTTTTTTTTCTTTTTTCTTTAAAAACAACAAAAACATGTACAATCCATCTACCTGATTGCATATGCAAGGCCACATAAATCAAAGTAATTAACAATGATATTCATGCATTAGTAATATATATATATATATAAATTTAATGAATTTCTAATGCAAATTAATAAGTTGTAAATGCAAAAGTCTGTGGTAATGTTAGCTGCGTCTTCGATTGAGCTCAACGATCACCAAGCTGAGTAAGTATGTACAAACACAGACAAATTAAAAGCTACAATTAACCTGAATCATTAAATTTACCAGATATATTTTACAATGCATATACCATATTATATTTAAATGTACTCATAGGATATGTGTATTTTTTTTTTTGCATATACAATCAGGCTAGGGTCTTAATGAACATAAATTCTGATTAGACATGAAATTAACTATGAAATTGTTTTGGAATAAATGAATAATATTTTTAATTTTGAAATCATGAATTGCTAACAGTATTTCTTTTTCGGTCCGTCGCCTAAAATTTAAATCATGTTTCTTCCCAATAATTAACTATTCGTATAAAGTTCCTATGGGGCAATACCTAAACAACTTATATTGCCATGGTCGGGTGGGTACAGACGAGGATGCTAACAACATCTATGCTCCTCACTAGATATTGTCAAATCCAATCCAATTCAGTAGGGTTTCAAGCACGATTATTCTTCAACTTTGGATTTTTATTTTATTGTCAATTGAACTGTTGGTTTTTTTATATTAATGTGCACTTAAACTATTGTGGTAGTGTAGTATGGCAGAAGGAGGTAAGAACCCCACCCCATATCCGGCGAGCTAAGTTAGAGCGTAGCAAGAAGTGCACTCCTTCCGAATTCTGCCCATGCAACAAAAATGGATAAATACAAACACCATATCTACCCACACACTACAAGTCTCTACTGAAAATAGTACAAATACAAGAATCTCAATAATTTCTCTAAATTTCCATAACACTTGGGATAATTTCGGGGCCAAGTGGAGTATATTTATTATTGTTTGGCTTGAATTTTCTCAGCTGCCACAATCAAGCTTCTCTTTCAAATTAGTCTCACTTCAAATTAGCTCTAGAATTCGGGTTTTACAAAAAATGTGGCCGCCATGTAATTAACAGAAACTACTAATTACAAGTGCAAGAGCTAAATTCCACCCCATTCCATACGCAAACACACACACACACACACATATACACACATTTATGCACATTAAGGACGACATGCGAAGGGGAAGCCCTTAAAGTTCAACGCAATCGCCAGCAGAGATTTGTGTGGCTTTACTTTGCTTTCAAAGTGGCGCTGCTTTGATGACATGGTCTAGTTGGTTGACTGGCTTACTGGCTTGACGTTGGCCTGCTGGGCTGTTCGGCTGTTGGGCGAGGTGTGCACTAAACGCTCAAGTAACAATTAATTGTAAGCTCATTTTGGCAGACCCTTCGTCGCTTGTCAATCAGTTGCACAACAACCCTGGCCTGGCTCAGCAACCCTCGCCATTTTATTGCTGACAATAGCAAATGTTGGCGCACGAGTGTGTAGCGGCATGGTGAGGGGTGAGGGGTGTGGGGTGTGGGGTGAGGGCTATAGGGTGGTAAATGGGAGCGGCGTTACTTAGTCGAAATCACGTAGTTATAACATTTTTTATTGCCCTGTCCAACAAAGACAAAGTGCCGTTGTTCAAATTGACAAGCGAAAGTTGAGGCGCGTTGAGCGAGAGTGATGAGCCAGTCTCTAAAATTTCTAATGAGCTCGCCTCGAACTGTCAGACATTTGTCATTCGCTATTGCTCGCAGACGAGGGCTATGTGGTTGAGTTATGGGATGGGCAGTAGATAACGGACATGGTTTGATTAAATGATCTACAAATGAGACAGATAATTGTGCCTCTGCTCTGAAGAATTTCTCGCACTTCAATTTAAAGGTTGGTGCATCAATAGCTGTCAATAAATTAAAGCTTTAGAAAATGCAATATTAAATAAAAATATAATGTTATCAATATTCAAAACTACAAGTTTGTTTGTTGATTATTAATTTTCATATATTTATTGTTTTCAGTTTAATTTATAAATATATTATTTCTTTGTCCAAGGTAGTTATTTTTTAAACTAGAACTAAGCGGTTATTCCACTAAATGTGTAGAAAAACAAATCGAACTGCCACTGCCAAGGGCGTAGGCAGGTGGAAGGGGGGCGGGGTCGTTGCCCCCCTAGAAAAAATTTTGCCATATAAAGTCGACGCCTTAAAACGGATCTGAGTTGGATTTGTTGTAGATTTTTTTTATTGATCATATACATAAGTTATTTTTTAAATGCATCGTGCATTATTTAATCAAAATTTTAATTTTTTGGCCCCCCCTTTGGTAAAAGCTGCCTACGCCCTTGCCCACTGCTTTGGAACACTTCGACAGCCGCCACTTCGCCTGTTCCTGTAGTTATGTATAGATCTGGCCGATGTTATTTTCCGTGACGAATCGCCGGTCGGAGGGCGACTTTTTCTACAATATTGTAGTGGCTTTGAATAATTTACTTTATGCACTAATTCCGTCAACAACATAAAAGAAGATTGTGGTTCCAAAGATCTGTCAATAGCAATGGGAATAAGAATAGCTAGACTTGTGTGTCTCTTCCATTCCAGATCACCGACTGTGCAGTCAGATGCAGAGGCATTTTCAACTTGATGCGAAGTGCCACTCTCCACTTTGGACTCATTAATTCCCGCCACTTACTGTGCGCATTTTATGAATATTACGCTCAATGGCCACTCATAAAACCGACAAAAAAGGGCAAATAAACAAAGACAGAAATAACAAATGCCGCCCATATGGCGGCAGCGGAATGCGAATGTCTTTTGAATCGCAGCAGCCACAGCTACAGACAGACATAGTATTAAGTAGAGAGGGAGGCGGCACCAGAAGTCGCCATGAATGAAGGGCAAACAACAAATACTAATGCATACAAGAAGAATCAATATGCCAAGCAGCAGATTCAAGGCACATTCGGGCATTCGAGTAGACAACTGAGAGAGGCAAGAGAGGGGTCGTCCTCGAATCAGCCACCAATCATTAATCATAAAGCATCATCATCAGCAGCATGCGTTGGCTTCAAGTACATACAAACATATTGCAAGGGGTGTGAAGGATGTTGATGTGTACGTAGGTTTGTTTGTATATGTGTGAGTGAGTGCGTGTGATTGCTGGGTTGTTGGCCTGCCAAATGCAGCAGACTATCTTGCATACATATGTCGACAAGTGTGCGAAGGCAGGACTTGAGCCAGCAAAGTGTATCAGAAACATCAATATGTCGACACATCAGACACACACATACTACCAAGTATATACGAGTATATGAGACTGTCTGTGTGTGCTTATGTGTGAATAATCATAAATCCCTTGGCAGCTTCGCGCGTTTGCTGTCATTTTCATACTGAAAAGTTATTTACTTGTTTTCCTTTCGTTTGTTCGTTTCTTTGCTCCCTCAAGTACAAGACTGGACCCAGGACTCTGCCACACTTTCGTGACTCTCTGTTTAATATGTTTAATATGTATTTTAATATAACATATTTATGCTGTTTCTCTGCCACGACATTTCAATAATAACAGATGCAAGAGCGTTTAAATAAGAATAAAAACAACAGTAGCAGCAACAGCAACAACTGCCGAACAACTTCATTTTCGCATGTTCATTCCACGAGGAACAAAAATTGTTGCAACAAAAATTCATCATCATATTTATTCATGAATATGAAGCTGCATCATCAGCTTAACTTGGCAGCTTCATGAGCATGCAGCATGCGGAAGGAAGCAGCTACATACAAAGATGAAAACTTGACGGGGGGATCTGTGGATGGCTAAAGGAGCTGCATTTCTTGTTGTTGTTTCTCTATTTTCTCGTTGCATTTGATTGCGTTTGTGTCTTGGTTATAAATTTTAATTTTGTTGTTTTTGTTCTCCTCTCTCCTTCCACTTCACTTGTGCTGTTGCTTCTGCTTTGTGCTTGGCTATAATTTGCCGCTTCTTAAGCATCGCTTTTCCCATTTCCCAGCATTTGGGCTACTTAACGTCGTTGTACACATGGTCTGGAGCTAGGAAGGGGGGGAGGGGGGATGTGATGAACGGCTGCTATACCCGATTAATTTGTAATGAGCTGAATCTAAAGATGATTGCACTTGATGTGATGCGTGAGGGGAATGCAGCACAACGCGAAAATAGTTCATCTTCATATACTCGTAGATGTGTTCTTTAATATTCCAACCTACTTTATATTTTATGTAGTAATAGGACTAGGAAACGCATATAAAAATGACCATTTATTTCAATGCAACAATCCTCTCTGACCTCGGAACTCTCAATGCTTTGGTGTTAAGGAAGGTTACTTGTATTTTTCGAATCTGTCTTTTTATCTTTCATGATTTTATTTGAGATTTTGTTTATGCGAAAGCTTCCTACTCTCCCTGACATTTATTCCCACAAATTATACATATCCTCGTGTATGCAAATGAAGTCTCATTTCTAAAAAGGAAAAATGACATTTAACATTGGTGTAATGGTTATAGGCTGCTCAAACTTATAACAATAAAACGAAAGGAATTGCCTAAATTTTGATATTATATCTTAAGTTGTTCAGATCCAATGAGTTTTTAATATTTCTTTAGCATGGCCTCCATACACAAAATGAGTTTTTCTCGTTTCTTTGGAGTCTCAACCGACCACCGAGCAACAAAGCACAAAAGAAAAAAGTCAAATAAAATTTTATTGAATATCTTTTTATGCGGCCATCAGTTTTCTCAGTTTTCTAATGCCCGGCCCCTGCCACATTGCCTTTCGCTTGAGCAGTGGCACATACCAAAAACGTAATCGCAGGCTATAAAAACAAAAGCAGAAAACTAATAATCGTGCGCGCCGATAAACACAGAAATACATACGACGACACTGGATGGGTGGGTGGTGGGGTAAGAGCAGCCATACATAAGAGTAGCATACTTAGCGGCTTGCAGGCAAGGAAAATGTTTCATATCGCATAGAAGTAGCTGTGGATGGCGGGGGACGACGGCAAAGTAAACAATAAAGTTAAACCGCGATAACCAGCATGACAAAGGATAATGTATAACATGCGCACGAAAGGACATTGCCGATTAGCCGTGGCAGCCAGTTGAGGCGTAAGAAAATGTGCGGACCAGCGACCGAAGACAGAGAGAGGGAGAGAATGAGAGAGGGAGGGAGGGGAGCTGGGTACCCCTTCTTCATTCTGGCCATGCTTACAATAGCATGTAAAATTAAATTTTATTGTAATGCCAGCAAATGTGTTTTTCCAATGGCGGTTTTCCTACAAGGTTTCTTCGCTGCTGCTCAATTGGAGCGACGACCATTGTTTTGTAGTTTGTTTTGTTGTGTCACACAGCACTGAAGTGCCTGACAAGGGTGGTGGGTGCTGGGTGGTGGCAGGTGGGGAATGCGCCCTGTGTTTTCGTAACAGTTGGTTGGCCAAATTAGTTCACTGCTGCACCCCATTGGGAACAATGCAATTCGATGTGGTTTCGAAACCAAGGGCCAAGTTAAAGGTGTCCACAAAAGCAGTGGGAATTGATTTGTAGGTATTGTGTTAATGGTAAGGAATTTGTTCTTAACTTCAAACAATGATCATAATAAAATGAATCATAAATATGCGACATGTAAACAGAACAATCAACATCCCAACCACTCTAGGGAATTCACTCCACAATTTGCATAAAACTTCGAATTTAATGAGATATAAATTTCTTACTTTATCAATAAGTATTATAAGAATTTTTCAAGAAATGTTGGAAAAATAAGCGAAATAGTTACATAATGACATGAATGCTGTTGCCCGTAAGAAATTTTTAACAGACACAATAAAGCTTTGGCAATTGATTTGTGGGTATTTTGTTAATGGTAAGGAATTTGTTCTGATTTTTGAAGAAGTTTAAAATAAAAATGATCATAACAAAATGAATCTGAAATATGCGAGAAGTAAGCAAAACAACCAACTGCCCACACACTCTTGGGATTCAGACTCTTTAAAACTTATTATTAATTTTTATGAGATATACATTTCCAAGCAGTTCTTATAATTAAGTATTGCAACAATTTTTAGAAACTATTGAATTTGATAGTAATATTGCAAAAATATGTACGATTATATTATATATTATATTATATGATTATTATATATACGATTATAATATTGGCAATGAATATTGTCTTCATATTTGAAAGATTTTCGGACCCATGAGACATTTTCAGCATACATACTTGTTTGGAACATTTTAAGGACTAGTATGCTCGTTAAACTTTTGGCAAACTTTTGGCTAATTGAACTTCATTAGCAGTATACGTACAACATGCGACCAGCCACTTGGCATTAATTAGCCATTGTACGAACTTCAGCTCATTAATGTGCGGAGCAAACAAAGCGCGGAGACGCATACCTGAGCCCAAGTCCAAGTCCAAGTCCGAGTCCGAGTGCAAGTATGGCGATGGACCAACCCATTCAGCGTACGTGTCAAATTAGAGACGTTTTTACAAGGCCAAAAGCGTTCTTAAGCCGCTTGCTTGTCAGGCAGTCGGAGTCAGAGTCGGAGTCGGTGTCGGAAGCAAAGTCAGATACAGAGACCATGGTACTGGACGTGTGGCAAATCAATCTCCTTCAACTGGAAGTGGGCAGTTGGAAAACTTTTGCGCAACTACACGAAATTGCCTACTTTTGTGCGTTGTTGACTTTAGACGTTGCCGTCGTTGCTGTTTCCTAGAACTTGGGCCAAGTGTTGTTGTTGTTGTTGTTATTATTCTTCTGGTAGTAGTTGTTGTTGCTTTGTCTGCAGCACGTTGATTGCTTTTTCATTGCGTTTTGTTAGCGTCGTTGACGCAAACTTTTCTCTTTCGAAGCTGTTTGTGTGGCTGTGTGAGATTTTTTGTGCTCTTCTTCTTTGTTCATTTTCCTGCTACCTGCGCGGCATTTTCCACTTGCATGATTGCAAACCGAAAAACATATCGTCAGCAATTAAGCGCGCATTCAAAGCCTCGCCCGTTGCTGCTGCAGCCGCTTTTTTTCCAATTCGATGCTGGATTTGGGCGTCTGTCTGTCAGGCGCTTAAAATCAAATGCGATTTATCAGTTGTGGCACGGGGAACGGATATCGGGGATGGGATGAGACTCATGGCTTACAACAACTCTGCCAAGCATTTAAAAAAATTTTTTTTTTTTTTGTAATATTTTTCTTTGTACACGACTGTTGCCGCCGCCATTTATCATGGGGGCTCGAGCTCCATTGTTGCAGCTGTCTTTGCTAGTTTATGACAGGACAGACTCGACCCAAAAATATATATCTTATAGATATTTCTTTAAAGTTTATAGACATACACACACACACACACACACACACAAACGCCTGCTGTCATAAATGGGCAACTTGGCTCTAGCTGTAAAGTTTGTGCCGACTCTCAGTTGTCGGCAGTCGGCAGTCGGCAGTCGTTGAGTTCGATTTGCCATTTGCCGCTTTTCGTAA
The DNA here is from genome assembly GCF_003285725.1 of Scaptodrosophila lebanonensis. NCBI lineage: Eukaryota > Metazoa > Arthropoda > Insecta > Diptera > Drosophilidae > Scaptodrosophila > Scaptodrosophila lebanonensis. The sequence goes on from NW_022060529.1 coordinate 2,843,102, forward strand.
ACGTTTTACAAATTGATTTATGTGCTTAACATGTTGGAAATAACGCACGTCCCCCACACGAGCCACCCCCCGACGTCTCTTACAATTAGATTGTGCTGCAAAATCAACAGAAAAAGTTTCGGCCCGCCCGACACAACCTACAGACCTACCGACTGAGCCGAGCACATCAATCATCGATAATGTCGATGGCGTCGGCCATTGCGCGTGTTTTCTCTGCTCTTCTGTTCACTTCTTGGCCTCTTCTTTTCGTTCTTATTTTTTACTTTCTTTTTTTTTATTAATAAAGCATTTGTTTTCCCATAATGAGCAACGACGGACGCCTGTCAGGGATTTGCGATGTGCCGCCTTTGCCTAACGCATCACAATTTCAACGCAGACAAAAACTGCTCCCTCGGGATGCGATGGTTTGATTTTCCTCTGACAGATTGGGTTATTGGCTGGTGTATGGGTGGACGAGACGAGTATAAAAAACTGCCAGCAGTTTGTCAAGTTATTATTACCAATAGAAGTATATACATACATAAATATATAATATTTTTTGGCGCTGCGCTTATTTTTTATTCTCGCCTTTTGTCAGTTAAACCTGTCGCTGTTTTATCTCGCCTGGGCTTCTTTTTTCTTTTTTTTTTTTGAATTGTGCTTTGAGCGGCTTTTTGCAGCCATTTTATATTTGTCATGATTGATGATTGCCTATAATTCTAATTTGGTTGCAGTCTTTTGGGCATTATTTGACTTTTTAGTTGAGAGGATGACATGGAACAAGTGAAGTTTCTCTACCAACGATGACTAAGTCATAAAATAAAATTTCCAAAGTTTTTTTTTTGACTCCTCTAATCGATTTGCATTTTTCCAAATTCTTGTATAATTGTTCCTTTTCCATTATATCTGGATGGATTTTAACCTTTGAAATATTGTGTTAAAATGTTATGCTATCTAATGGCCATCCTTTTATACGCTTTCATAATTAAAGGGAAAATGCTGATGGGACGGATTTTAAACAGCTGTCATGTTATACTATGTATTTATTCTTAAGTGTTTTCATTCCTCTATTTCCTCACAGTCAAGTTTTGTTTTAAATTTGATTTATTAATGACCTAAATCTGATTTCCGGCTTACTTAACGCGTTTGTTCTTCCATAATTGCCATTTCTTGATAACTTAAGTGTTTCTATACTACGATCTCATTTCTTTTTCATGTTGATGTCCCCTTTTCTTGTACTTATCGATGGCTTCCAAAATGTTATTGCCATGTAATGAGCCTGAAAATGACTTTTCGACGCACTTTGACGCTAATCAAATTTGATTCACCCTGAGAGCTTTCGGCGGCTGCTTTTTGGTACCGTTTCCCACTAACAGCTCGTTCTTGTGCAAAAAGTTTCGCTGTCTGCTTTTAGGCGCCGGCAACATATTTGCAAACAAAGTGGCTGCTGCTTCTGTCAGCAACATAAATTCAATAAAAATATTTACAACCATTAACACGCGTTCAGCGCACAAAATGCCACAAACCAAGCAGAGAGAACCCCAACATAATACTCTCCTCACATACTTTTATATTGACAGCAAAATGGCGCGTAAGCATAAATAGTGGGGCGCAGAGGGTTGACAAGACATGGCAGGCACAGACATGACGCCTTCGATGCCACCACTGTGAGTGTCAATGCCAATAAAAACGCGCAACATCCATATACTTGTACCACATTTTTGCCACATTTTGCATACGAGTATTGTCGCATGAGGGTTACAAAACGCAACCGCTCTGGAGTCGGCGTCGGCGTCGGCATTGGCGTCGATGACGCCTCAAAGTATGCAGCATGGAAACATCAAGTGCGACTCATTTAACGCTCCGCACACCCTCGACGACAAGTGCGAATCTCTAAAAAAAAGCGAAAACTGCCAAAATGCGCGCCATGTGCGCGGCTCGTAAAATTTTCGCAACGTTTTTCCGATTTTTGGCATTTCACCCACACATATATAAGTACGTACATATCCTAGGGGATGTATATATAATTTTTTTTTTTTTTTTTTTGGTTGCTGTTGTTGCTATATATATTTGTTAGCCGTGCTGCCACCTAATGGCTAAAATATTATCACGCGCCATTTTTTGAGGTAATTTCACGCATACGAGCGCTAATTTATTTTGATTGCCAGGTGCTCGCCCACCCACAATGCGTTTCTGATGGCACCCTGGTGCTGGTAATGTCATTCCCATCTCTACTTGTATACTTACAGCGCACGCTGAGGTAATAACCAATCGACGAGTATTGGAAGTTTAGATGCCGCGACGTGCATTTATACCAGCCGGAATGCTCGCGCCTTATGGAGGTAAAGTTGAGAAACCCATCGCCGGTTTGTGGCACCTGCAAGAAATGAAAAGAGAGTTCACGGTGTGAGAAGTGCGAGAAGTTTGTGGATGAGATAAGTGGTGGTGCATGCATGTCGCTACCGAGGGGTAAACAATTTTTGGTAATTAAGGATAGGCAAATAGTTGGTACAACTGAACGAAAATCCATTTAAAACTTGCTCCTTGTTGCTGGCTGCGCCATGAAAAATCACAAAGCCACGCCCAGCCTACAAGGATGCATGCAAGAGTTTAAGTTTGACTTTGACTTTGACTTACCGGTGTGTCTCCGTCGTCCTTTTGCCAACGCGGCGTGCTCGGCGGATTCGAGTCGACGTCACACTTGAGGCTAACTTCGATGCCCTCCCGCAACGGATACCCGAAGCCAGGTGTGCGCGAAATGGCAAACGAGGGTGTGTCTATGTGGAAGGAGAAAGGAAGAGAAAGATAGGTAGATATTTGGTTAGTTATTTTTGGCAAGTGTCTTCTGCGTCACCAACGTCGCTGTATGGTGGCTGTGGAAAATCTACAAAATAGTTTTTAATTAAAAAATTACGCCACAAAAATAAACGCAACTCGAGTTGAGTGGAGACTAGCAGAGGCGAGGGCCCAGCCAGGCAGGAAACTTTTATAATTAAACTAAATGCAAATGTGTTTGGCTTTTTGATGTTGTGCTCAACGGCTAAGACGGCTAATGGGTTTCGTTGTCGTTGTCGCTCTTGCAAAAGTGACGAAAAAACTTTGCACAATGCAAGCGAAATGAAAAGTAAATAACGACACATTCTTATGGGGAAAGCCTTAAATGAGATGAGCAAGATGTGATAAATAAGATGGTACTGTTTCAGAAATTATCGATGAGGTGACAACAAATCGATGGATGATATTCAAACGCTTATATATGTTTTAGGTGTCTGAGTATTTTCTGAACAAAAGAAAAATAACTAGAATGCTGCTGAAAGCTCCATTATGAAATTAAAAGTAGTGCATCTTTAAAGAATCTGTTTATGACATTATCAATTCCCTTCAAAAAAAAAAAAAAGCTCCTAAAAAGATGTCCTTAATTATGCTTTAAATTGAAAAAGTCTAAGACTATGCAGCACGCCTTGCAGTCCATTGAATTTTTTGTTAAAGATATAGTAGAACTTAGCATTTTTTTTTGTTTGGTCATTAAAAGAAATGGGAAATGTGAATAGAACTGCTCATGGAAATTGCATAAAACCTTTCAATCTGTGCAAAGAGCCATTTGAAGATATTTGCTACTGTATTTTTGCAATTTCAATTCAATATCGACAAATCTAATGCAAGTGAAATTCGGATCCCAGGCTACCAATCAAACATCCATTCAATGCATGTCGAAAAGCCATCGACTAAATGCAAATGTAAACACATTACATGTATACTCGTACTACGTACATGTTGCTCTAATAGCGATGCCCATGCATTCATTCAATGCATATTCATAGGCATAAATCAAATGTTTTTTAATTAGTGTTACATTTGTAGCCACACAATCGCCACCAATGCCAGTGCCCAAAAAAATATTCAACAAAATGTTCACATTGATTTCAATCTTTTCAATTTTTCTCCCATTTCTTTTGTGGGCTTTGTAACTAATACAATTTGATTATGGCATGGGGGCTAAGGACGGTCGGGGGTCGGGTGCTAGAACGGGCCTGCTTTGAATGAGAGTCGAAATTAAATTTGTTTGTCGGTTGTTTGCCAAACTATACGTATTCAATGGAGGCCGTACAATCATGTGTGTGCGTGTATGTGTGCATCCGTGTGGAATAAGAGTGTGAGTGCAGACAACAACCAGTCAGACATCATACATATGTATGAATCGGCTGTCAGGATGCGGCCATTCGACAACTGTTTGCCTTTTATGCGGCCTGGCCCAGACCATGGCCCTAAAGATAGAGCGTTGGCGTTGTCTGCCCCCGAACTCTCGAATGGAACTCGCCTATCAATTTGATGCCAACAAAAAAAAAAGAAATAACGTAAAATGTATTAGGCAATGCCAAGCAGCAACATATGCATGTTACTGCACTTATGTACTAACATCTATCTTTTGCGTTTACTTGTGATTGAATGTTGATTTAAATTTCAAAATTTGCATTGCAGGTTTAACAGGAAAATGCGATGCCGATTGATGTCCTTGATTTGTTTGTCAACTGTCTGCATATAAAAATGTAAAATTAAAACCAGCAACACATACTGCTTTTCCTGGCTGTCTGTCTGTTCTGCGAGTGTCCTTTCATGTGTGTGCATTTTAATTTGTATATGTTACAACAACAAAGGAGCTGCCTGACTGCTTTTTCTTTGTTGTAAAACGTTGTGGTTGCGCCCTCTGCCTACATTTTATTTTATTGTTGTTATTGTTGCTGGCTTTCTGCTGTTGTTATTATTGTGGTTTTTACAATTTTCATGCCCTTCCCAGTCTACATAGAGACAGACAAACACACTTACACACACTTACACACACACACACACACACACACACACACACACATACACACAAGAGCGCGCATATGGAAATCCCACACGGCTTTTCTATATTTTCCAATCATGTTCATGGCTCCACTCTACCTGCGCATTTGTCAGGGCATTATGCGGCTTGATGGGTATTAATAAAGCAAATAGCTATGCCACTTTGTTTTACCGACCACCTCACACACTCTAACACAGCTTGCTCGGCTCTCTCTGTGGGCTGCTCTGGAACTCGTGTGCGGCTTTGTTGCTGCCAATTAGTGATAGTCCTTCTAATGGCTTGCCCTGGCTTTGGAGCTTGCCTTAATTTTGACTTTTGTTCTAGCCATCGAATGGATGTTTTTGCTAGTCTATTTCCTTTCTTGGATCGCTTCCTGCTGTGATTGATGCAGTTGTAAAAATTGCGACCATTTAGCACCTGAGCGATGCATTCGTGATATACTGATACACTATGAGGAGCATTTAAAGGGTGTATATAGGAGGGAGAATCATGTTAGTTTCTTTCCGTATCAGCAGAAAAAGAATATTTAATCATCAATATGTTTAAACATCTTTGGATCGCCATCATAATTTTTTGTGTGCTTTCAACATGCAAAATGCTTTCCAATCACAGATCATATCTTGTTCATCTACCGCCCTAAATATTTAAATCTTGTTTTGTTTAATTGCTAATAGAGATTTTCCTCACAAAGAGTGTTTCATTTCATTGTTTGTTGATCAAATAACATCAAAGTACAGAAAGGCCAGTGTCAACGCATCTATCTATCAACAATGCAATGCCTTAACCATCGTCTGGGATCAAAGCCAACCGAGGCGAAGTGATGCTGACTAGAACTGTTTTGGTGTTGGTGGTTCGCTCTATAACAGCCGGACTTAAGATAACATTTAACTTGAATAATTAGGAGGCATAACATGAAATAAGTTATCTATAAAAGTTGGTATAGAAGCCATTAACATTTGTCTTAAGACCGAAACCAGCACGCTTTTGCAACTCAATATTATTTAGACTGTATAGGTACAAATTTTCCTATTGTTTCTCTACTCTGCTGGCGTGGTAACTCGAACCCCGACTGGTCCCTCGAATTATTGAGTAAGTATTTGAGTAACCGAACTTGTCTAAGTAGTCTTAAACGTCCAGTTGAAACTCAAAAGAATCGTTCTTGTTGGGGTTTCTTTTCGATTTTTGGATCCGTCCAGAACTACGACATTTTAGAGCTAGAATTATTCCTAGAAAAGTGGAAAGTGGATCTTTATGTGCTCACTTAACACTAGTTTCTAAGACTTACAACGACTTGTGCAATGCAAATGAGTAGTATGGCTAAGGTGTTAATACTTGCGTAGTACAAAGATAAGTTATCCAACCCACTCCCTTCGTAAAAATCTGCATCCGCATACCGTGGCGAGTATGTTCGACTAATCCACAGCAGCAATTCGCTTTATTAACTTGCATTCCGTATCTCGTTGCCACACCAGTTAATTAAAATCTTTATCTACACTGTGCTCATATCGCTTACATTCCAACTCCACTGAACTGTAGCACAACGATGTCACGTGGCCGGGTGAGCTTTTTTTTTTTTTTTTTGTATTTTATTTTTTTACCACTGCACTTTTCATTTGTATAATTTCACCTTTGCTTTCCTTCATTGCTGACTTTGTGCAGCTGCATAATTTTGCGCCGTTGTTTCTCTTTGGTCGTTAGACCTTCGACCCCCGTTCCGCCATTCCGCCATACCGCCATACCGCCACCCTCTCGGCCTGTCGCCCTTTGGCCGTGTATTAACTTTAGCAATTTAACTTTTTAATCAACATTTGCTTTTGGTTTTCACTTTTACTTCACGCTCTGTGTTAATTAAACAAGGTGCGAGTTCTGTTTGGCTTTTATTAAAAACTTTTTTTTCCCCTATACATTTAAATATTATGCTTTTTAGCGCAATGACTGACTGGCTGACTAACTGACTAGCTGAGTGAGCGAGTGAGTGAGTGAGTGAAGGAATGAGTATATGGGTGACTTCATAAGTGAGTCACGTGCTTGGCAAAGTTTACGGCATATGTCGCGCTGAGTGCATGTTGGTTAACCCATGGCAACGTAATGGCACTTTAATGACACATCAGCTACTTATGCACTCGGCTCACTATTCAAGTGCGTTGCTTCCTGTGCTCTCTCATGTGTTTTTTTTTTTTATTTTTTGTTTACACACTTCAGAAAGATGAGAGGAAATAAGAGCATTTAAAGAACGATGTATGTAGTACTTCAGTTGATTGCAGTTGTAACGGTTAGAATGATTTCTTTCTTATTAGTGCAGTGCAGAACGCACCTTTTGAATGCAAGAAAACAACAAGACGTATTTATTCTATAGAAATTATATAGAAATCGTCGCAGAGCCAGACCTTCTACAACTGTCCGCAGTTTAATCGGCATTTAATACATTTGATCCCATCTTCCTTATCGCAAATCATACTCAGTGATAGGCGGCAATCATGGTCAGCAAAAAAACCACGTTACGTTAGCAATTGTAACATTGTAGGTATAATAATAATATATATAGGGTATTGCGAAATCGTCCAGATTTGTAGCACCCAGGCACCATAAAATATATACATATATGTATACTTTATCAGCAGAATAAAACCAATCGTTTTAGAAATGTCGATCTTTTTGTATTAGGGCAAGGATCTCGGAAAGAATAAGAGCTAGAGTTACCGAGCTGGAGGAGGGACACAACAAAGCTATGGCTATTTTTTGATGCAGCCCATTACTTCCCATCTGTGAGTATACTTTTGCTTCAAGATTGATCATCTTCAAGATTGTCATCTGGGATCTACTAAATGCGTTTCCCCCCGATACAGTAGTTTTAGTATAACTTCTGTAATTCGTGGAATATCGATTTTTATTCCATTATTTTCTTTTATTTTATTTGAATGTGTGAAGCTTGCTTATAAGACAGCTTTCATTTAACAACACATTAAATAAACCAAATTAAACGAATTTATTAATTGGTTGCCTGACTTAAGTAATTTTGATTAATAAAGTAGATGCCTTAAGATCGAGGCTGACATAGAGTTCGAAACAGTTTCTCTATTGTCAAATTAACCGATCCTTTCTTTTTGTACTTTTTTCTTAAGTTATGTTTAGCCCCTACTTGTTTTCTTTAATTCATTGGTGTTAAGGTAACTAAAAACAGAGCTTTCCAAATTATTATTGATAGTAATTCATACTTACATTGCACATCCAGCAATAGCGATGCATTCTGGCGAATTTTTAGCGTCGGATGCTCCATGACGCACAGAATCCGAGCATTGTGATGCGCTCGATAGACGGCTGGTAGACGGGCGTCGCTCTTGGCTCCGCCGTTGATTTTATAGGAATTCTTATCCTGAAAAACAGAAAAAAAGATGCCAGTTAATGTCGTCTCAAGCTAATGCCTGGCGAGTCCAATTAGGCAAAATGACAAGCCAGGCGAGCTCAATTAGGCAGCCAGAGGCCTGTTATCAGCGACTTGTCGCCCGGCGTCATTAATTCAAATTAAAGCCCGAGTACAAGGCCAAGAGGCCAATGGCCCTAAACTTAAAGCGTGCTGGCAGAGCTTGACATGCAAATTTGTTGTCTGCGACATCAACATCAAGCAGACCGTTCTTCGTCGCTCGGCGCTCGGTGCTCGGTGCTCGGCGCTCATCGTAAGCGTCTGGCACAGTTTTCAATCAATCATTTGGTGGTGCAGCAAGGGCAGATGTGGTGGGGGGTGGGCGGTCGTTATTTGGTCGAGCGGTTGGTTTGCTGGTCGTTCTGCAGCCAAGCAACTGAATAGAACACAACACGCAAATTTGTGGCATTTAGGGTATGAACTACACACACACATACACAGACAAACAACCACATACATGTACACATGCACACACAGATACAGACGTACGCATTTGTGTCGGCACTTCGATGTGTTTGACAGGTTGCCAGTCAGTCAGTTGTTGTTTCTATTGTTCGTTGCTTAGATGTGGGTGTATGGGTGTATGGGTGTGTGTGGCCAGCGGCCAGTTTATGCAACGCTTGACCAAAATGTCTGCTTTTCATTATGCTCGAGTGCAAGACAAACAAATTTGGCGCAACCGCAACCAGCCAACGGATACGACTCGCACAGCCCAGGCAGTTGTTTGTAAGCCGGTCAGCCGCTGTTATCCACACTAATGTGTTTGCTGTTGTTGTCTGTGTGTGCGTAGTCTGTGGTTTCACATGGTTTGCATTAAAATGACAAAACAATATGTCAAAGTGTCAGCAGTTTGCTAAGCCGCACGCCGATCTGCCCCTCACTGCACCACACCTTGCCACCCACGACTGTCACCCACCCGCAATGAGCACTCAATTTGCTTAATAAACACTCTCACAGCAGTTACCTTCTCGCTTTTGATCTCCTCCAGCTCGAGCACCTCGGCGGACACCTTCTGTGCGTGCCTATCGACACCGGGGCTGAGCAACACCTCCCAGGTGAGAGTGGGCTTCGGATTGCCACCCTCGCTGATGCAGGCCAGGTTGAGCTCCGAGTTTTCTTTGACCGGCACGAAAATATTGCCGGCGTCCAGACGACGCGAATCGATGAGCAAATAAGGAGGCTTAGGTCGATCTATGGGGATAAATAAAGTATTTTATTTAGGCGATTTCATGGTATCATTATATTGTTTACTTTATATTGTTCCTAAGTACCTAAGAGAACACATACATATTTTGCATTTAATTTAAATTTTAAATCGTTATTAAAAACTAGACAGGAAGCTAGAAAATGAATTAAATAGATGACTGTCTTTGATATAAAATTTACTCTAATAACATAAGATAGTTGTTTTATTTTTTTAAATTATTTTAATACATCTTTTTAGAATTTAAATATATGAATGGTTATAAATTATTATTTTGTATAGACTGGATTTTATCTTAGAATAATGTAATTTTATAAATATTCCAAGATCCGATGGAATATTTCTTTATATTCTGTTTTTCTTTCTTTACTTTTTAAGTATTCCATTCTAGAGCTTCTAGAAACGGAAAGTTCTATCAAATTTTATAAAATTATACAAAATATAATTTTTTTCAAAGTAATTAATTGGCTTTCTTTTAGTCTCAAGTTGGCTAACAAAAGTCTGAGAGACTTATATGAAATATTGGTATTCTGCATATTACCTTTTATTTAGATACCTCTTCTAATTGAATGGACTAATTGTCTGATGAATAAACCCGCCCTAATCAGGTTCGAAATTAAATGTTTATTCTTTCAGTTTGAAAATTCAGCTAACCAAATTGAATATTCTTTAATAATATTTTTAGTTGTTAAATGGAGTTCTGAAACATGATTACGTAAACTATATGCTTATGTATTTAGGCAAACACCTAAGTGTGATAAATAAGTATAAAATATCGCGCTAAGAAGTAGGCTGCATACCTCGAAACTGAGCAAACGGAAGTTAAGCGAATCATGAAAGCGTGCTACAGTTTTTATTTTCATCAGGCTTAGTGCGCACTCAACTGTACTTTCTAATAAGCAAAGTTTTTGGCGCGCTAAGCCGCCTGAGTTGCCAACAATGACAATAACAAAAACAAATGGGAACGAAGACGTCGTCGTCGTCGTCGTCGGCGAAGTCGTTAAGGCGCTCAAGACTCGCTGGCTCAGTGCCTCTCACGTTCCTCGTTTCGCAGGCTATCTCCCACGCTTTGTCCTCAGCTAATTTTGCAAATGTAACGACCTTTTTAATATTTGTCTAAACTTTTTACATACCCAGGACGACCAGCTTGACGGGTCGGGCGTTCTCGGTGTAGCGGCGCGTATTCTCCGCCTCGCACTGCCACTTGCCATCATCCTCCAGCATGACATTGGTGATGGTTAGCGCGCCATTAGCCTCCTTGATGAAGCGATAGTCGGTGACGCGAGATGTGCGGTCCATGGCATGCACCACCTGTGGTGACGAGAGGAGGAGAAGATCGCGCTATAGTTGGCGTTTATTACTGCAAGTTGGGGCATTAAAACTAATGTCTACTGAACTGTAGCTATAGCGAGGACTTTGACTTGGGCCGTGACAGCCATAAGCCTTAGCTCGCTTCCTCCTTCAAGAAAGAAGGAGTGGGGAGCGCAAATTATGCAAACGCTTTAAACTTTTAATGCAGCCATGATACCCACTGCTATGCGGCTTGCATTAAATGTTAATAAATTTTATAATAAATGCGCACGATGCACAAAAGTGTTCAGGGGGCTGTTGAAGGGTATGGGCGACCATCCTGCATGTGAGCCTGTGAGAAACAATTGCTTTTAATGTTTTAATATGCGCGCATTTATTTACACTTGCCACCACGGCCTGGAATTTTATTACACTTTACCACCTCCCCCCTATCCGCAAAAGCCCCAATCGAGTCGCATTTCAAACAAAAATAATAATGACAATTAAACGAGGTTATGCCAGGGATTTAAACTCCACCATCCTCCCCCGACACCCAATTTAATGGGCCAACAATGAAGTGGCACATGCGGCTTTAAAAATGTTGCAAATAGTTGCGCGGCGGGTATTGTCCGTTGGAAGCTTAATGCTCTGAAATGTTCGCTTTAATTTATGTGCGCATTCAAATGCTGGGTGAAAATATTGAAAATAACAAAAAATATATAAATAAACATTTTTGCGCATGTCCCGTCGCACTTAATGCGTTTAAGTGGCAATTAAATGAGTTTTGAGGCGCAGCTGAAGCGGACGGGGACAGGAACGGGGCCTGGGGACCAAGCGGCAGCAGAATAGCGACAAAAACAATGTGGCGTGGGTACGCGGTAATAAATGAAAAATAATTTTAATTATACACACTTGTATATACATACATATATGCGGCTTAACTTTTGGTCGTGTCGAAACCGCATTCGCTGCTACTGTTCAATAAATAAACAAGCTTAAGAGCTCAGCACTGTATTAATACAGACAATACAATATGAGCGGGAATATCGTGCAACATCGGGAATGCTTTGCTCTCGAAGAAAGCGTAAGAGCATCTATTCAATAGAACTGAGAGCAGGGAACCGTAATTCATATCGTAATTGGTTGAACAGAGAAATGTGCATTTTCAAAAGCTAGCAGTCCAGGTGATGGCAGATCCTTTGCATTTAGTTGACAAGTGAAAAGGGAATAAATCCGATTCGCGATGTCTTCCACAGCGCCTGCAATGCTTCTTCCTGACTGACACAGATGGTATTTATTTATTTAAAAATCAATATCTAATCTTTTTGCCATTATTTACAACAACGACAAATATTGAAACATTATAAAACAGAATTTAAGACTAAAGAAATGCAGCAATAGTAGATGACAAAATGGTAAATAAGAAAAAAGTGGTTTCTATGAAAGATAAGGTGGTACGGAAACAGAATGCAGTTGGCAGCCCTTAGTAATGGAGGAATAAAGGTTTATTGTAACTGTGAAGATTATATGGTGTGTGTTCAGTTTCAGCGCAGACAAAGGTTACTTATTAGCTCCTGTCACCTGGTTTCGTCGTTTGGTGTCGTTTTGAAAAAAAATTGCCAAAAAATGACTGCTCGAATTAATTTTTCCCCAACAGTTTTTGTGCAGGTTGGCAGCACCTCGTGCCCACTGGGGCGCCAAGAGAAATGTTTGTTCCATCGAAAATGTGTGGAACAGCTGTTTCAATGTGCTAGATTGGGGCTAAAGCGATTTCTGTGACACATGACGGGATAAGACTTGGTAATATATCAGCAAGCAAATCCGTTTCGGAATTTGTAATACCCCTATACCCATAGCTCATAGCCATTTTAAAAATGTCATAATATTTTGCATGCAGTAAGAACAGATGGCTTCATATTTACTTTGGTTAGTTTTCACTTACACACTTTTCCATTTTAATTCTTACTCTATAATTCCTTCAACAATATTCTCCTTTTTTAACTTCTTTCAACAGAGTCCTAACTATTGTCACACAATTCAGTGTTTCGCCATAATATGTAAAGTTTTTGTTGTCATTTAAAAACAACAACAACGAAATATGTAAGCATAATATTTGTATGCTGCACTTCCGTTTCCGCTGCGTGAGGCCCCAATTTTTATTTCTCCTTGTTGTTGTTTAAGAGTATTTTCGGTCTAGTTATGATTTTTGTATGCATTTTTCATATGCAGTAAAAATATATATAAGCGCTATATTCAATTCTTTTTTGGCTTCCATGGCTTAGTTGTATCTGCAATATACTTGTATTTATGCGAGTGTGTGTGTGCGTGTGAGCTTGTGTTTGTGGAACTTCCGTCAGCCATTTGCGGCAGTCGCCACAGCGGCCGTAGCTGAAATTTATTAACCAGCCAACGGTTGTCGGGCGGCGCATTTGACTGGATTTTTGTTCAACGGCGCATTCAGTTGGAAATTTATGAGGTAACATGGCAGAGTTGGCCGAGCTTTGACAACACGTTTGCCCATTCGGCCATTCGGCCGTTTGGCCATTTGGCCGACTGCACCTGCATGGAAATAAGGACAGGACTGCGCTTGGGCTGGGACTGGACGTTTTTGGCAACATGGCCGCTAGACAAAAGCGTTAAATGAGCGTGGCAAATCCTTGTTTACACCATCAAGCGGCTAACTGTGAACGCCAACAGCCAACGGCCAACAACAGACAGTGAACAACGTACAACGAACAACAACAGCCAACAACAGCCAACAATAATAAAGACAAAAACAACAACAACAGTAATAACGGATTACACGCACGATTGTTTTGGCATGCAGTTGGGCGAGCTACAGCTTCATGGCTAACTGGCCAAATGGCCAACTGGCTAGTTGGCCAAACGGACAACTGGCTAACCGGCCATGGATCGTGTCCATTGTGCGCTCTGGGCACTTTATGCGGCATTAAATGAACGCGCGAGTCGCACGCTGGTTGGGGTAATTATAATTTTTCGCTTTTGTTTTCCATTCTATATGGTTGTTATACATTGTTGCATATTTTAAGGCGCTCGGCTTACATTTCGCCAAATGTTGCGCAGTTCTGGGGTTTTCTGTTTTTATATTCGCGTGCATAATTTTACATAATTTTCAGGCTTGTTATCAGCTAACGCAATTTTCCACTGCTCACATACATATATGTGTGTTTTCGTGTGTGTGTGTGTGTGTGTTTTGCCAGATATGGTGAATTATAGCCACATATTGGGAATAGTACTATACGCCATACAAAACAAATGCTTTGTTTCGAATTCTAGAATTCATGCATACAATTCATGAGGATTGTGCGATTTAAAAAACCTTGTATTTTTATCATTTTCTATTGAAAATAATATTACAATATAGGCTACTATAGTCAAGAGAAAACTAAAGCTGAGACTGCTCATATTTTGATCATGAATTGCGTATTTTTTATTTTAACATAGTTGATTTAATAAATCATGCAATAGCATAATAGGGGAACCCTTTAACTCATACATGTCATGTACTCTAAGTAGTATGTAGTGGGTAATAGATGATATAAGTTTTTCAAAAGTAGCTTCTATATTCAAGAAAAAGCGAGAAATACCTCGACGACTGACAATGGTTTAGAGTTGAAAACTGTAATACGTACATATCCTTAAATCTGCTCAGTTGATATTGTTGAATATAATGCTCTCATATTGAAAACAAGAGGTCGTTTTCTCGCCAAATCACTTAATGACTTTTAACTTTAAAAGTAACAATTATTAATAAACTTTTAATGAATGAACAACAACAACAACAGCAACAAAAGTTTCTTTACAAAGAATCTATTGCTCATTGCATATATTTTAGCTACAATGAAGAAATGAATATTTAGGTCCCCATATATTAAGTCTATTATTTGACTGCAATATAGTTAAGAAGGCAAATATGTGGGGTGAGAGGTTGTTTGGGGGTTTTTGTAATCATTTTGTTGGCTTCACTTGGATACTCTCCTCATTTAAAGCTCGCGCATACATCTATCTATCTATCAAAAACAGATCTTCCAAGCAGTAGCAGCTACATTACAGAAAAATGGCTACTTATATCCAACGCTTGGAATTGCAAAAATCTTGTCAGCAAACATTACTCGCTGCCTGCTGCTGTTGCTGCTGCTGCTGCTGTTGGTGCCTCCATTTCCGCCTCCATTGCTTCTGCTGCCGGCCCAAAGCTACTAACTTGAAATTGCTTTCGGCAAATATATTAGCCTCTTGATAATTTTCAACAATAAATTCTTTTGCACACACATACAAACAGACACATATATATATATATATATATATATATATATATATATATATAAATAGTACATAGCGCACACTCAAACATGCGCTCCATGGCTGAAGATGCGATAGCTGGGGGACCTTAATGCATTGTGCAGCGCTCTAGAAAGTACAACAAAAGTCGCTCATGTTGCAAGCTGTCAGTGCAACACTTGTCGCATGTCATTGCCGCAGTGGCAGTTGTAGCAAAGCGCAGAGAGCGGAAGGAGTTGTCAGTTGTCTGTGTGTGTGTGTGTTCATGTTTGTGTATGTGTGTGTGTGTTTGTGCTGAAGACAGCGTATAAGACAAAGTCAGCCAAGAGCCAAGAGCCGTGCTGCTCAGCGCTCAAATGCAATTGCAAATGCTAAGCTGACGAAGCAGTTGGGTCCTATAAGGATGGGGAAGCGGGAGAGCGGGAAAGCGGGGAGCATCGGCCAACAGTGATAATGATAAAATGTGTTTGTTCAGATAGAGCAGCAGTCGACGTATAAATACACTGAATAGAAAGTATTCGAGTCTGTGCATTAAAGAGCTTTTATTTGGGATTTGATTTTTACAGCAAGTTACAGTTCAGGAAATCATTTACAAAATTTATTGGAAAGCAATTAAGGTTCCTTACGAAAGTCGCAATTTTATCAAAAATAAACCCTTATTTTCTTTTAGAAAAGTGGCAAGTCAAGCAATAAAGACACTGAGTATTAATTTTGTGAATGTACAAAGTTGTACAATATATTCTCTTTAATACTTAATGGCATCGTATTAATCCAAAGTAATCATATTTATATATTCTTGTACACACATAAGGAAGGAATTGCTTACACAACTGAAATTGTTCATGAACAAGTGCCAGAAAATAATTCATCAAAATGCTTCAGATATAACACCAAAAATTTCAAAGCTAACAAGCAACATTCTAAAATGCAATTTGCAGTAAAAAAATAAAACAAAAATAAAATTATTCTTGCAGCACCTTGCCAGCTAATGCTCAGTACTAAAAAGGCATGGTGTGAATTGAACATTTATATATTTTGATAATTTCTGGTTGATCAAATATTAATTTATTCATGTATAACAATTAAAAAATAAATAAATTGCATATTCAACGAGAGTGAAGAAGCGAGAATTTGATTGAGAAAGCTAACCAAAGTAAAAAAGGGTACACAAAATTCATTCAGCAGTAGAGGCTATCGTGGGCTGCTCAAACAAACCCTTCTTATGTAGGTACATGTGTTCACATAAGTAAGACAATACATAAACATACTTACGCCTTGCCCCCTTCTACTACACATAGCACATACATACATATAAACATATGCACTTCGTTGCCACATGATTGCTGTAATTGCAGCAATGCCGTGCTCAGCTTCTTCTTTCACTTGGCGGCTTTTGTTTTAACACAACTAATACAATCGCACCGTGGGGAAATGTGCTGCAGCAGCAAAGGACGACGACAGTGGCAAAGATTGGTGGTGGTGATGGCGCTGGTGGCGTTGATTTTATTCGCCATCGCTTGCAGCCACTCGGCGGCGATTCGCTCATCTCACTCCATCTTAGAGCCGCCATTTCCACCAGTCCCTCACGACAAGGCTCAAAGCATTGCAGCTAACTCAATAAACTTGTCAAAGGTACATACCAAGTACAAAGTACAAGTAAGCGGCATGGGAACAGCTCGACTCCCTTTCCACCCTCTCCTCCCACGACAGCCTCTGCCCGATTTCGTCGCTCCATCTTCATCGGCATCGGCATCGCATTGTGCTGCTCATTTTCAGCTGGGGATTTGAGTGATTAATTTCTCGACTTGATGTGATTTAGTTGTTGCATCTTCGTGTTCTGCCTCTCGACTGCCGGATAGTCTGCTCTATTAATGTCTTGTATTAAATTTGCTGCAGTTTGCGCTTTGCGGCACCTAATTGGCTAATGGCAGCTTAGCGCTGCTGGCAAATTTATGGCGAGAGTCGACCAGCAGCACAGCTTCCGGGTAGCCCATGAATGCTAGCGGCAAAGTCTGTCGACCTTAAACCTGAGCTGTTTTCATGTTCATCTTTAAAAAATGGGAACACTACACACGGCAACAACCATGCCCATGCCGATGACACCAACAACAGCAACAACAACGGTGCGCAATAAATAAGTTGCAGCTGTTGCAAGCCATGCAACCATAGAAGCGCCATATCAGTTGAGGCGCCTCTGTCGCCTATGCTGTTGACTATCTTCTTATACTTGTAGGCTAGTACAGTAAGCTATCTGCAAAAATAACTCTACAGTATTTCAATACGGAATCAAGCTAAGTAACAGTATTCCAATAATCTCTTATCTTAAATACTAAGTGGTAAGTGTTCAACTTTAAATGTCATTCATTTTTTCTGGCAAAGAAACACCACGAAATTGAATTTACTTTCTACTTTTAAGATATTCTTTTTAAATATTTAACCTTTATTTAAGATCTGTCCTGGGTTGGAAAATATTGAAATTTTTTCAGATCACTTTGAAATTTAAATCATGTTTCTCTAACTCTAAAGTTTTGAATTTTGTATGGTAGTTCTAAAAAATATTGCTTTAAGAAGAACTACTGCTGACAAATTATTTATCCTAAGTTGAGTTCTACCATATCATTGTGGCACAAACCGACTTTCCCACACTCTAGTGAAAATATAGTTCCAAAATTAAAATTTTTAGAACTATATTTTTAATTTGAACTAAGTTCTACATCATTCATCATAAAAATGTTATCTGATTGTCTCCCCGATCATGGTTCGTTATTGCCAACTTTACCTGTTTGTTATCTTTTTGTCGTTGTTTGCGCAAAACTTAAAACCACAAGTTTTATGTCTGCCAGCGAGCCGTGGCAATTGTCGCGCGATGCGCCGTTCGCCGTGCTCCGTGCGCTGTGCACCATGTTCCAAGTTACGCTTCTCTGGAGCGACAACATATTGCACCATAAAGCCAACAAATTACAGCCAGAAGACAAGAGACAAAGACGCCAGTGCCCACAACAAAACTTTAGTTTAAGGTGCAGACAATGTGTGTGTGTGTGTGTGTGTGTGGAGGCAATGGAATAAGCTGACAACTGGAATTTCTGGGTAGACGGCACAAAATTTGATAAGCAACAAATAAGCTGAAAATGTAATGCTGCCAGCGAAAATATCAAACGACAAAAAGGGGGAAAATATCGACAATGCAATTGCCGTCAATTCGCTGGCTGACAGTGCCGAATTTAACGGTAAATAAAAAAGCAGTGCACTGCTCAGACAAAGATTGTCGACGACAACAAAGTGCAGTAAACATTGATATCCAGCAACAAGAACAGCAGCAACATCTCGAACGAAATCAGCGCCAAAAATCAACCGAAGTCAACAGACGTGTCTGGCATTTTGTTGGCGGCAAAATCAAGTGGCAAGAGGGCTGTGTGGGAGTGCAACAATAAGTTACATTGTTGACAAGCAATTTGATGGTTTTGACATGAAAATAACATTTAATTTAAAACAGCTTCAAATGCGAAATAACAATTGTGTAAATAAAGGTGCCAGCAGATGAAAGTTTAGGGGGCCGCAGCAATGCCAACAAAAACAATGTTTGCATGTGCAGCCCACAAGTATGCAACACTCTATGGCGAGACAAATAAACACACACACATACACACACATGCAACCAAACTGGTAAACACACACCTGGGCCTGGGCCTGGGCTTGAGTTTGGGTCTGGGTCTGGGCCAGCATCTGGGCAACTGCACTTTAAATGCAAGCCAAGCCACAGACCGCGTACAAAAGTGTTGCCATTGTAGTTGTTGCTGTTATTGTTGTTGGCAGAGTTGTGTTGTGTGTTGGTTGAGTGTGTTGGGGCAACTACTATGTAGTATTTGCCCATCAACAACTTGGCCTGCTCTCCACGCGCCTGTTACTGTTACTGTTTCTCTTTCTGTTATAGTTGTTGTTTTTATGAGCCATGTTGTATTTACACTGCAACTATGGCCAACAGACAGTCGAGTGGCGTTTGCACCCTAGAGCTGCCTTCCATTTTGTTTTTTTTTTTTTTACCACTCACTCGTGCAATTTTAAAAATGTTGCCCTTAACTCTGCAGCTGTATTTATGGTTGCTGTTGGTATAGCAGTTATAATTGCATTATGCCAAAAGGTAGACTGCACTTTGGTTATTTTTTGTGCAATTTTTTTTATTTACACTCACAATTATAACTCAATAGCTTGAGCGGAAACTGCAGCTAACTGTTTTAACATGTTTTTTAATTTTTCCCCCATTTGTTGAATACTTTTTCACACATTTTCACATTAATTTTAATAATCATTTTACGGAAGAAAGTTAGCCATCAAATAGTAGCTATAAATATGTTTATGTGCTCTTAAGATAAATATTCGCTGAAGCCCTTTAATATTTTTCGATGTACATCAAAATTTATTAAATTAAACTTTAAAATTAAATAAATAGATTAAGTACGTTAGTTAAATCACTTTAAATTATATTAAAAAAAAATATTTTTAACTAGTGCATTTATTTATGATGTATTCTTGTCGCACTAGTAAAATAAGAAATAAATAAATAAAAATCAAATCCGACTATTTTGTCTGGCGTTTAGTGGGTTTCCTTTCAAATTTTATCTACCATTTTTGTTCTGCCATTCTGAATGTTCACTGCAGAAAATATTCTTTCTTCTGGGTTTTGTAGCCTAATAAATGAACTTCTTTTCTATCAGTTGAGATCAAATTTAATCCCTTCTTGATTAAAAGTTAGCGCTATGTGATGGATCAGTTGGAAAGAAAACCCTAGAGTTGACACTAAAAACCATTACTAATTTGCCGCACTCTGAAGAGTCTCACAAGAAATGTTCACTTAGAGGAGCCAGCAAACATTCCTTATTATAGTAAGCGTCTAAATGAGAATTGGAGTGAGATGAGTGTGAGCTGATGCAGTCAAGGACCAGCCAGCAGCCTTTGTATTTGAGCCCGTTTAAAATGCTTTTGACATCAGTAACTATCAAATAATAACGATTATCCTATTTGCATAATGTGGCAGTTAAACGACAAATAAGCGCGACACAAAGGGCAGCAATAGAATGAAAACCCAGCAGTGAAGAGAATAAAATAAAAGAAATGTAAAAGCAGGCGACGGACGCACTCGAGACATCTTGGCAGCGAGCGCACCAAGTGACAGACTTGTTGAAGAAGGAGAACTAAAGGGGGCCGACAATGCACAGGACACTCGGTGCAATAAAAAATACTTTATACATGCATACATATATACCTTCAGATATAGCAAAATGAGCCGGGAAAAGTAAAAAGCAGCTGAGAAAATACGCTAGAGTCGAGGGAGGTCTTAGCAGACTATAAAAATAGCGAAGATTGCGGCAACTGGCCAAGTTCTGGGAGCATAGAAAATAAAAAATATAGAAAAATACGCGTGGAATGCAATTAAAGGCAAAAGCGGCCAACAAATTGGCGGCACGGACAAGATAACTATATTCAGGGGAAATACGAGAATTCTTTGGAACTCACCTGCCCATTTTTGTACCACATGCTCGATGCAATGTCCAGGTCCACCTCGCACATGAGTCTGATTTCCGAATGCTGCTCTGCATAGACCACCGACATCTCCTCGTCCTCATACGGATTGGGCAGCACTGGTCGCAGTGGCAGCACACGCGGCTCCAAAGGCTCGCCATCATCATCGTCATCATCATCGTCGTTGGTGTTGCCAACGTCATGCCCCTTGGCCGCAAACAAATCACGCGTGGAGGTGCCGCTATCGAACTCCTCCACATCATCGATAATTATGACCGGCTCTTTGGGCTTGGGCTTCATATCCTCCGGTGCCAAGTGTACCGTGGACCGCACACGTTTCGCCTTTGCGGTTGTGCCCAGCAGCGATTCATTCACATAGGCAGGAGTGACGCCACTGACGCCACTGCTGCCACTACTTCCACTACTGCTGCTGCTGCTGCTACTGCTGGTGGCTGCTGCAGAGACGGCGGCTGTGACTGTGGTCGCCATTGTCGCCTCAGTTTCCTCCTCAGTTTCACGCCGCAGTCGCCGTTTGGGCGCCTCTTTATGCTGATTCAGGCGGTGCGCCTGATGCCCTCCATGGTTCTTTAGCCGAGCGCGCCACTTCGCCATTTTTGCTTTGACCTTGGAGCAGTTTTTGGCACATTTTTGTCGCTGACGCTCCTTCTCATGCCTATGGTCAACTTTTGAGTGCAGCCGAGCCACTACTGTCACATCCGCCGAGGCGTCGGCATGGCTGTGTGTCAATGGTGTTGATGGCGCCTGCTGCTCTGATATGCTGCGCCATTTTGTTGCTGCGTGTTCGGCGGGCGACTTCTGTGACTTGTTGTTGATATTTTGTGGTTGTGTGTAGGTGGTACCTGCAAACAAAAATAATTGCATTAGTTGGCAGTGGAAAGAAGAAAAGAAATTAACTTGTAGCTCCATTACACATGAGAGTGTGCTTGAACTAATTAGTAACATCCTATTAGTGTAGTTAGCTATCGATTAATATTGACAGTTTTAATAAAAACAACAAGAAAAACTGAACTGGAAATTAAAAAGTCGTTTTTCTTGTGCACAATTCAATGGAAGATATGCGGTAAAAGAAATGCTTAACAACTTTTTACTTCAGTAAAGTAATATTTATGTATATGCTACGTATTTTAAGAATCTTTAATTAATTCAGCAGAATTGAAGAACTCCAGCTATACGACAATACTTATATTTCGCAG
Organism: Scaptodrosophila lebanonensis; assembly: GCF_003285725.1. NCBI lineage: Eukaryota > Metazoa > Arthropoda > Insecta > Diptera > Drosophilidae > Scaptodrosophila > Scaptodrosophila lebanonensis. Next base: position 2,864,872 of record NW_022060529.1, read on the forward strand.
ATGACTTCCCTTGTGAACAGGCGTTGCCCACGCCGGTGCAAAAGTAAACATTTATTGGGCTGGAGTATCAATTACGTGGCATTGTCTCTCGTGTAAATCCAATGAACACATACGCTTACACGTCTCATGCATTTATTTATGATACTTTACGGCCCCAGAGGAGGCAGAGAGAGGAACAGAGAGTTGAGTGTTGGCGAAGCAACCGGCTCGATGGCAGTGCTCTATTTAGTTGCAGGTTGCACATGCAAACAGCTCGACACTGTGCAGTACTTGTGCACAAATGTAGCTTCCTCCTTTCAGCCTCTGCTGCAGTCCCACTATACTATGCTGCTGCATGCACAGATATTCCTTTGCTAATCCATTGCCTTCCAAAGCAATTTTCATGCCTAACTTTTGCTGCCCTGTCGTGTCGCCCTTTTATTGTGGCTGTTATCGTGCTGTCGTTGGCCCAACTCCATGGCAACAGTCCACTGTTGCAGCTCCTGTTGTCGTTGTTGTTGTTGTTGTTGTTGATAAATTTACACAAGTGTATGACAAGCTTTCAAATGGTAATTAATATTCATCTGAGACGGGCTATCAAAAGACAACGCACACCCACACACAAACACACCTATGCCGAAGTTAACTGTAGCCGCCAGCTAGGCGCAGACTGTGGTTAACACTGGCACTGTCAGGAACCAGAAAGCCCCAGGAAGGAGACAGAAAGACAGAGAGAGAGAGAGAGAGTGAGAGAAAGATGGGCCAGCAGTCATTGTCATTGTCTGTTTTGAGTTGTTTTGTTCTCAGCCCTTTTCTACTAATGGGGCGTAGTGGCTGAGCTGCATCTTGTGGCTCTTCGGCTAGCATTCATTCTTCTACATACTTTGTGTTCGTAGCTAAATTAAAGTTGTCATTTTTCAAGTGAGCGCACAAAAGTGTGCAATGCGCCTAATAAATTTGCACAGCCATTCGGGTCTCATAGGCATAACTGGCAGTGGCTCGGAGACAATAGGCAAGTCATTTGCACTGGCACTGGCAGTGCTAGTGATGGGCTGGTAACTGGTGGAGTGGGGGGGGGGGGGGGGGGGGGTGTGTGTGCAGCGACTTACATGCATAGAATACACATGTACACACATATACGAGTACATAAACATGGGAGCAAACAAAAGTGGGGATGACGATGACGAAGAGAGCAGTGCTAAAATGTTTTCACAACTGCTTAAAAGTCTGCTACACTTTTCCAGCCAGCCTGCCAAGTGCAAGTACACACCCATACACATACACATTTACATATATATGCGTGCTCATATGCGCGTGTGTGCAGCTTGCTTGTTTACTTGTAGTTGGAGTTGTTTGTGCTGTAACTTAAGTTGTAAATGAAGATTGCGTCAGAAATTTTCCGAAACGACGGCATCTTTCCTAGGCGGTATCTATGTATATCTATGTGTAGTAGGTGTGTGTGTATTCCTTGCAAATTTAATGAAGCACCCACCTACACACACACACGCCGACCTGCTCGCAATCACTTTGTCTAGCGTTTGGCACATGCTCGTGCAATGTGCGGGTGTGTTGAAATTTTGTGGCATACTCGAAATGTGTTGCATACGTTGCGGCGCATAAATTGCCGCGCGCATATGCAGCAGGAGTATGGAGTAGGAGAAGAAATAGTAGTGGGTGAGGCTTACGCCACGCCGTTGTTCGACAGTTAATCAAATTGATAGTTTGGATGAAGTTATTGTCGTTTAGTTTATTAAGAGGCAAAAAAAGTTGAGCCCCACAGCGTGTCGACAACAACTGACAATTTTATTGACTTTTATTGTTGCACATTTTAACACGTTTATCGTTTAACGTTTCGGGGCTGTTTTTCATTTTTGTACTTGCAATGACGGTCTTTGTTCATATTTTAATTAGTAAAGTTTCAAGTTAAGCTTTGTTATTATTTTTAAATAAAAACATACATAAATTTAAGCAATTCCCTTCTTCGCAGAAATTCTCCTTTTTTGTTGGAATTATATCTAAGAAATGAAAGCTTTAAATATATTTGGCCGTAAATATGTTACTTTACACTACAAGTATATGTATAAATAAAAGGAGCTTAGAGTTATTTTCGTCTGCACTGAAGTTGTATACGTCTTACTGTGACAGTTTGAAATAAAAACATACTGGTAGGGTAAAGATTCTGAGCTATACTTCCTATTGTTTTGTATCTCCTGGAATACCATCTGCTATGAAAAAAACTCCAATCGCCTTGTTCGTCTATCCATCTGTATCTTTTAATCTCTGTTCCTCCTACGGCTTTAGGGCTAATGCGATAAATTTTTGGGACAGACACAGATTAAATGTAAAAACGGATGTGCCAAGTACAATTTAAAAAAAAAAAAACTTTTTATTTATTTAGATATTGGAACCAAATTGAATATTGAGAATTTTATTATCAAAACTGAGTGTATTGTATATTTTGTTGGTCGCGACAGTCGACTATAGATTATCGAATGGATAAGGCAACAAAAATGTATGTAAAGTAGAAAAATGTTATAAATTAACTCGAATCAACGCACTTGCAATTATTGTAATAGGTTTTGTGAATTTATTTCAACATTTCACTGTAAGCCACACGCTTGCTAAATGACAATTATGCACAGTGTTTGTTTTTTGTGCACTCAGCGCCCGTAAATATGCAATGCGTCGCTTTTTTTATTAACTGTCATGTGGTCGACGGGGTGGGGCCGGCAATCAAGCGCTGACATAATTATATGTCACTGATTACAGGCCGGCAATTGACTGGCGACGGATGTGCCTGAGTAGAGAGGATGTGTGATATGCATGTATATACTTATGTTCATATATGTAGGTGTGAGTGTGTGTGTGTGTGTATGCGATACGCCTGCCATTTAACTGGCAAATTTTCATCGATTTTATGGCCAACGAACTATGCTTATACTCGTATACGTATATGTGTGTGTGGCCGCATGGCGTTGCTCTTTTTTACGCAAACAGGCAAATGACATGTAGTTGGTTTTTTTTATGCATTGTATATAAAAAGGCTCCAATATATGCTACACTCTTCAACTGTTTTTTAATTATGTCAACAATAATTTAATGCACTTATGCCAGCAACACACATGTACATACGAGTATGCGTTTAAGTGTGTGAGTGTTTTCTATGAAAATATTATTTTATGCAAATTCACCGAGAACCCAATTCTAAAAAACTCGATTCTATTTAATGTACAATAGCATGAATTCAATTTTGGATATGAATTTCAATAAAACTTTTAATTATTGTAGTGTCTATTAAGGGAGGTTTTTAGTAAAAGCAATTTTATTTTTCATTTAATCCCATCGATTCAAACTTGAGCCATACACACTTCTAATATGAGGCTTTTTGAGTGCACAGTCCTCATGGAATGGAATATGGAAATAAAAGAAAACTTTACTTCATACCGATACAGAGAAGGAAAAGACTGGACAAATTGTCGCGTGTTCTTCCTTTTTGGTAGAGTGTGCGTAGATCTATGCGACTTCAAGGAGTCATCTTATCACGAACTCGATGATTACGAGACAAGTACGTTTAGTACAATTAATAGAATAATAAATAGCATTTGACTACTTACTTCAACATCTATTGGCCCTTCGGCAATTTCACCAAATAGGTTTCGTCTACTATGCTATAGGAAGAAGCTTGGCGCTAACAAGAGTGTTTAAGGGACGAAAAAGAACGGGACGAAGGACTAATTCCAAGTTTAAACAAATTTGAAGCAAAGGATTATCCGTATTCGTAATTTTACACATTGTTCTTTGTTAACATCAATAATTAAGTTCTTAGTTATTTAGTCAATAATCGCATGCGACTTCTTGATCAGAATGAGTTTTAAATAGTATTGATAAATATATGGTACCTGTACCTTAAAGCTCCATTGAATTATAAGATTGGTACACACCTCTATGGCTATTATAACTAGAATAGGATTCAATGCATTTATCTTAGTATTCATTTACTAATATCAAGTTCCGAAGCTAGAGCTTATGTTACAAAAAAGTTTACAAAAAACTATACAAATTAAGTAAGTTTGTAAGCTAGAAAACAAAGATTGCGATCTTAGTTTAATTCACAATCAAAAACAACGAAAATTTGTTGTTAATGCAGAACATACATTCGTGAAAGTCCCCTGCAATTGTCTGCATTGCTTTAAGTTTTCATTCCATAAAGCAATAACACTAACTAATAAAGAAATATGTACAAATAATGATCAATTGTTCCCACGTTCGATAAAAGGATTCGTACGATCCAGTGCTCCCGGGTTGAAAACAGTTTCACACAATCATGTGGTATGGGAAAATTCTCAATTGCTCATGACTCTGGTCGACTATCCACATTTCAACATAGAAAAGGCAACATCGTGCTGAGTCCTCGTTTTTCAGTGCATTGCAAAACAGTCTTGATTATGCGATTCCTTTGGACATGGAAATATCTGCATTCCAAGCTCAGAACGCCACCACCTCCTCGCATAGGTAATGCCATCAGAGCAATGTGCTTCGTACTCCCCGATTGGCCCCCCGATTGGCCTACAATGTGCGCAGGCTGTGGCTGTTTCTTAACATGGCTTGCATGTGTTATGCGCTCGATGCACCTGTGTGAGTGGCGCGTGCATTGTTTAAGTTTCAGGCCATGCCTACGCCTACGCCTACACGGAGTCGACAACTTTGCAAACCGCCACTTAATGCAAGCCCAGGTAGTTTAAAACCACAGTGGCAGGAAGCAGCGGCAGCGGCAGTGGCTTTGGCTTTGGTTTCGGCATTGGCATCGTTGCACTTTAACTGGCATGCGGTGCGGCTTTTGCGTACTGCCAACAAACAGTAGCAATGCCAACAGCAACAGCAAAAGCAAAACAACAACAACTTGTGCACTGTTTTGGTATTTTTGTGCGCTTCCACGGCTGTGTGTGTGTGTGTGTGCATGTATGTATGTGTTTACAAAGCCACCAGACGACTACTTCCACTACTCAATCGGATTCAAACTAAAAGCCTCTAAGTCTATTCTAAATTACTGTTAAATCCGTGTGTTAAGTTCGCCATTACCAACGCATGTTAGCCTGTAACTGAGATATTACGCATACGACCTGTTGAGTCAGGCACCAAGTTTATGTGAAAACTGAAAGTTGCCTGAAAGTTGAAATAAAGGCTAAGAATTTAACAAAAATATGTAAGACTGTGCAGTTCAAAAATAAAATTTAAAAAGGTCTGTTGCGAAAAGATGCGACGTTTAAGTGTCTTAGTAATATTAAAACACCTAAATCGAAGTATTAGTGTTTAGAAACAACTGTGCAATTCTTGTCGCTATAAGATGAATGCATTTTTGTTTCTATGATTAAAAAGTTCAATCAGTCTTTGAGATCGCAAGTACATCAATTTGGCTTCTATAGCGTGATTTTATTTGAGTTATTTCCTTGAGAAAAACTTAATTCGCAAGCCACTGGCTAGGGTCACAACGATTGAAGGGAGTTTTTAAGAAACTACTTGAAGTCAAATAAATGATTGATTTTAGTAAAGGTAGTAAGAAAAACGTGTAGTTTGAACTGTTTTTCATTTAACAAAATTATTTTAAAATAAATATTAAAAAGTTTTTGAAATTTTGCTTCTAAGTCTGTCCGCTTGCAAATAAGCCCGTATAAGTAAGATCTGGCGATTCAGATTGTGAAATGCAAGCTACAAGTAAACTATAAAGATATTGAAGCTAAAAGTTAAATATATGTATAAGTTTTACAACATTTAATTACATATTTTTATTGTACTGCTGGCCTTATTGCACATACATACGTATAAGGCTAGAATACACTAGAGCTAAAAGTATTCAACTTCTTTTTAATATTGTGCATGGCCCTGGCCCAGCGCACACTACATTCCCATTAGACAAGCTCACGCTTAATGTGCTCGGCAATTACACGGACGATGTTGCTGCTCTATTTGCTGGTGACTGCACATCTCGCATGTCGCTTCATTACACACACCTAGGCAGAGAGAGACACATAGCAGAGAGAGAGAGAGAGAGAGAGAGAGAGAAGGGGGAAGTAAAAAGCAGCGGCCACAATGTCAGCGGCATTTACACAATGTCGACTATCAAATTGACAGCTGGCAAGTGTGGAGCACACGCACATGCATGCACGCTCACGTGGTATGGTAGCTGGACATGAATAGAGGACTCTGCAAAGGACTGGCAGGTGCAACTGGGTCACCTTTGGCTGCTGTTGCTGTTGCTGCTGCTGCTGCAGCTTCGCTCTGCTTTGCAATTGTGTCAAATTAATTGTCAACTGTTGTCTCTCATGACAATGTTGCTGCTGTGTGTTTTGTGTTTTGTGTTGGCTGTCGTCTGTCGTCTGTTTGATAAATTGCACTTAATAGCTGCTGCCAATTAAAAACAATTTTGTACACATTTTGTTGCCATACTCCGTTTTTACTCATTTTGTATTTTTGTTTGTTTATTTTTTAACTTTGAATTGGTTGTACCCATCACAAATAAAAGCAACTGGCGGCGCTTTTAAAGGCATGGAGTTGACCGACTAAGAGACTGAAGAACTCGAATGGAAATTACAAATTGTATGTCATAGTCCCCACTTTTTTAGTTCTTTTAAATATGTAGCTTATGTACTAATAGATATTTCAGAACAACATTATGCAGTCGACGTTCATTTCTTTGGATTCGGGGCTTTTCGTAAAATTAGTTTCTTTCAATCAGATGCTTCGAGTTAAAAGGAAAATCTTCAATTCCAACTCATATATATAATGTAAAACTAATAATAATTAAAATATTGCTATGATTTTAAATTATTTAAAGCTAATCAAAATACCAATGGCTGTTGGCTTCTCACTTAATTATTTGTTATTCCAATTACTTAATATTTATTGTTCTGCCGTTAATTAAATTTATTTTTTTGCAATTTTATGCTCCTTCAATGTCTAACCTACACCCGATTGGTAGACATTTTTCTAATTATTTCATCATCCTTGTACTGCTGCCTCCTTCGCATCGTAATCAAATTCCATTTATTATTTACACTTCTTTTCTCTCCATATTTCTTTCCACTCTTCCACTGTTAGAATATCATTCTTCATTTAGTTCCTACACTTTTTTCTCACACTTGTCCATGGCGGCACGTGCCTTTCTCATTTTTCTCACTTCAGTAGAAGCCTCCACACAAAACGCATTAAAAAAATTAGATAAAACATTACTTTTAATGCAAGAAGCTAGTACTTAGTAGTAGACAAACACACGCAGACACAGACGCAACATAAACTGTCGCTTCGAGCCATAATTTATGTGGCTCTGTGGCCCAAAACTGTAGCTGGCCGTTTGTTCCCTATCTGATATCAACGTTTTACTTTTTGGTCGACCGACGCGTGCGATCATTAGGCGTATGCTTGTAGCCAAATTGTGTAGCATACTTAGCGGCGTCCCAGCCCACTACGTGCCACCATGGCCATCGTCAACATCGCGGTCACGGTCGTCTGAATGCAGTCGTCCAGCTCTCGACCACAAATTAAGTATATTATGCTTTTACTGTTTGTCTGACTCCGGAAAATTATGCTGCAGTTCCTTAAACAAAACGCGAAGAGACGCAAACAAACGAACAGACTGCGAAATGCCCGCATTTTATGATTGCCCGGCCGGCCGCTCTTTCGACCAGCTTTCTGACAGTCTCATCTGGTATTTGTTTTTATTTTACTTTTTTCCGCCCGATGTCCAACTCTGCACTTTGTGTCTACAACTTTTGGTCTAAAAAGTGGCGATTTAAGGAGCAAATATGTGCAGAGCACGTAAACAGCAATGAGAGCATGGCGGTTGCGGCACGTGACCAAATTTCGATGGCAACTCTCTTTTTTCTGAATACCATTTTTATTTTATTCTGTTTAAGCGAGCTTTCAAGATAGCCTTGCACTCAACTGCACGACTTCATCGTGTTTTCAATGCGCAATGTTACCTTTTTCGACTGTTTACTGTGCTCAAAAGAATGGGGGAGCATAGAGTAGCTATCTATATATATATATATCTATGTACCAAATATCTGTATTTATTTTTATACAATTTTCATTTGTTTGCTTGCTGTCTGTTTGTTTGTTCTTTCGTCTGCGAAATGCGACTTCATTTGCCGCAGCACCAAATTAATGCAAATAAAACGCGACATGGCGCGGCAAGCGGCAAGCAGCATTGGCAATAAAAATTTGTTGTTGCTGCTCATGTTTGTTGTTGTAGTTGCTGTTATAAATGCTACAGCTATGTTTGCCATTGCAGTTACTGTTTTTCATTGCCAGCTTTGCAGACATAATTTATTTACTTTACTTTGACTTTGCGCTTTTCCATTCCCATTTTCGTTGGCGTGTGCATTTCTTTCTTCTTGCTGTTGTTGTTGTTTGTCTGTTATTTTTAATTTTTTTAAATATTTTTTTTTTGTTTTTTGCAAGGGAAATGCGCAATTAAAATGATAATTTTACAGCATGGTGCCTCCGACGCGCCACTGCAATTGCATTTCGCACGTACTGTGAATTATAACCTGCCGCATAAAGTATGCTATAATTTAGCACTTAAATGATGCGTGCCCATTGGTCTGCCTTTTGCATTCCCACTCGCATTCGCATTCGCACTCACACTCAGTCGACAATAGCACTACCCATTTGTCCATTGCTCCATTTCTCGTTTTATGTATTTGCTGCTTGCTGTTGCTCTGCGGTCGCTTGCCGCTTCCATGACCCAAAACTTTATTGCATTCCTAGTGTTCGCTTCATTTTTTATGCCTTTTAATTAATTCGCTGGCCAAGAAAAAAATACATGAAAACAAAGCACACACACATACACACATAGGGAAAAATGTCGATGCTGAAAATCTTATTAACTTTTGGGCTAGCACTGAGTGCACACAATTCCAATGAGACAACAACGAAGCTAGAAAAATGAAAAAATTCCGCTTCAATAAAAATCAATAATCAAAGTAAAAAGGAGGGAAGGAAAAATCGCAACCCATCCCCTGCCAGCGCTCTAGGCCAGATGAAGAAATAGCCGTAATGCTTTGCTTATTACCTTCCAATTCATTAAACGTGCCGCCAGGCAGTCGCTTAGAAACAACATCAGCCCTTTTCTCATGGCGTTGACGTGGGACCCGAAATGAGTGACCAGGCCGAGCGCACATTCCCTATGCCCTGATTGTCTCTCTACGCTTCAACAAACCTTGGCATATGTGTGTGTGGGTCATTCCCTTGCCCAACTGTGCACGAAGATACGCACTTTGTGGTCATTCCACTTCGGCTGCTCGTATTCATAAGGAATTGGCAATGGGATGTTCACGCGGCCATAGCATTTTTCAAAGGAGCTCGTACTTAGATTAAATTAAATTAAAAAGCATTAAAAATGAAAAGAACGTGGTATCCTATTTCTAAAAAAACAAATTTGATTCCGGGGTTTCATTTATTCAAATATTTATTTGTTAAGTTGCTGTTGATTAACATACTCGTAAGAAAAAACCCGAAGAAAATAAAATGAAGAACTTTAAAATTTTACAGAAAATATTTAATTACGCGAGAGAGAGAGAGAAAGAGACCTCTCAACTAACTGTTAATACAACAATATAAAAAGGAACCCAAAAGAGAATCAAATGAGTTTTACGAACGTGCAAGTCTGCGCAGATATTTTTAATTTTCTTTTATCGTTGAAATATTTAATTAAAATGCACATATTTTCTTCGAAAATAAACATTCAAATATGAATTTAAAAGTGCAATTATTTGCAAATACCTCTACAAATATACGATATGCTGTATGGAATTCGTAAAGCCAAAAGGTCAGCATTTCCCATAAAGTCATAAAAATGTTGCTGGCAGCAAAAGTCAGTTCTTATTTATTTGCTTGCCAGCAGTCCGTTGCCTACGACTGTAAGTACGCATATAGTAATATATATGTACTTTCATGCTAGGGCAGAACTTATTGGCAATACGTTCATAAATATGTATGTATGTATTTATTTATGTATGTATGTGTGCCTACAAGCAATAACCATACATGCAGTGCACTGAAGCGTAAAGCAGAAGGCATTGACCATTGACGTTCTTCTGCTATAACGCGTATACGCACCATGGTACGATTCTACGAACAGGCAGACAAGCAAACAAACAAACATGATGAAAACGTGGGCAACGAAACCTTTGCAAAAATAAATGATTATTTAATATTTATTTTCATGTAGCTGCGTCATTTTTCATGCCACCGAGCAAAACCAAACTCACAAAAAGCCGCCAGCCTAAATACCGTGGTCGAGTGTCGGCTATTAATGGCATCTGATTGAACCGAGACCAACGCAGAGTCTGAGGCCGAGACAGAGGCCGAGAGGAAACGAATAGTGTGCGAAGAAGAGAACAGAAATACATAAATACATACGTATATGCACATTCAAGTATTTATTATTTAGCCAACGTTCGTGATTATTTACGCTTGATAAAGCGACCAAACTGACCGATTTCAGCACACACCCGGCCGACGGAGTGCCATAATGATTGAGTGTTGCCTTGGCAGACCCTGAGAGAAGCACAAGGGGCCTTACAGCCGGCACTCACACTAGAGTGTAGCTTAGACAGTGCTGATGATTTATTGAATTTTTGTGAATAGTGCGAATTGTGAGAAATAGAGCAAAACTTAGCACGTATGTATGGGGCTGGTCTTTTAGAAATGAAAACCCTCTAAAATGTTCACATACACAAGGATCTAAAGTCCTGTGCATGTGTTGAAATCCATAATATTATTCGACAATACAGATGAGGTTAAGGTATGAAAGAGACACACAACTGAAAGAAGTTCATGTCGTGCTTTTTGTTATTGTTGTGCCATAAGCTAGTTTAAGTGTTTCTTTACTTATTTTATCACCAAAAAAGGGGATTAAAAAATTAATATAATAGAGAACTTTAAAACAAATTAAATTAAAGAGTAAAAAAGCCTTTAAGAAGAACAATAATATCTAATAACGAATCCGATTCGGTGGGGGAATACAGAATAGTATAGAATAGTCAGAGACGTTAATATACTTAAGAAAAAGAAATAGAGCTAAACAAAAAATAATAATAAAACATCATAAGGAGGTAAATTTTAATTAAAATATTTAAATAGTAAAAGATAACAAGAAAGGAATTCTAAAGTCGAGCAGGCTCAACTCTTAAATATCCTGTACCACCCCACAACAAAAATACATTACAAAATTTAATTAATTTAATTAATTAATTGGGCCTTTCTTTCTGATCAACCTATCATAATGAGACTTGGTATACAGACATATAATCACTAACTGGATGCGACCGAATTTTAATTCAAAATTCCAAGAATTACGGGAGTTATAGAAAATCGTGAATAGGGTGGGGGATTGGTTGGTTTGCATCAGAAAAAAGGAACAAACTCGTCCTTTCTTGGGATCAGGAGAATCTGGATACCAAGTTTGGTTATTCTAGCTCTTATACTTATACTAGACAGACAGACAGGCAGACAGACAGACGGACATGGCTAAATCGACTCGGCTTGTCATGCTGATCAAGAATATATGTATATACTTTGTGGGGTCTGCCACGCCTCCTTTTGTGTGTTCCATGTTCCATGACCATCAAATATGACATTTTAATTTTTTATTTCTGTTGAGACCACTTTTTACGACATTAAAATTTGTTTTTAAAAGTCATTTGAATATCCACACTCGAACGCTTTTAACATTGACACCCCCTTCAAAAAATTTTCGGTGATGCCGAACTCAGCCGCAAAACGGAAGCAAGTTAACGGAAGCAAGTTAACAAAAATGTACAAATTAGACTGCCGCACGCCAGCCAAACAGTCGACAACACGGTGAAGATGGAGAGGGGAGTGTGTCGGAAAAGAGGTGTACAGAGTTGGAAAGCTTCAACTAGTAGTAGGAAGTAAAACATTTTAATAAACCGAGCGCATACATCAACTGGCAGGTGAGCATTCGCACCCATGCATACTCATGCATATACAGATGCCAACACTTCCCTTACACACACAGGCACACACACACACACACAGGCACACACACACACGTTGGCACGCAATGAGCTTCGCACGTAATGCGAAGCAAAACAATTAGCAGCATTTTACAGTCGACTGTCGGTGTGAATGTTAGTGCATAGGTGTGAATGGCTTAAAATATTTCGCACAAAAGTATGGAGCAGAAAATAACTGCGATTACAAAACGAACAACTTTCAGCAAAGCTTACGAGCAGACTAAGTGCTGCCACTGTTTTAAGTGTGTGCGTGAGGAAAGCGAAAGCGATGTTTAAAAAAAGGTGACTTGATTTTTGTTTGTATAAATAAAAATTGTAACGATTCTGAAGCACGAAAAATGTTGATTGTGGCATTTGCCAAGTCTCTTTTAAGCATCAACAAAAATGTACAAGTATATAAGGGGATGGTCCAATACATCAATAATCAAGAAATACCTTTAAGCAGTGCAGAAAATTTTGAAATCAATGTGCAGTTATCCCCATGGAAACGACCAGTCTATCAATTTTAAATAATCGTATATTGGGGATAAGTGTACCAACATAACAGAAAAACAAAAAAAAACAAGTAAAAAAGCTAAAGTCGGGTGTCCCGACTTTTAAATACTCTGTACATATGTTTACCATAATTATAGAAAATAAAAAAAATTAAGAAAATAAAAAAAAAATTTGATCGATTTTACCTCTCTCGGTATTCGAACTCACGTAAAGGGTTTATAATTGCACATTTACATAGCAATTGCGTCTGTGTGAGTGTATGTATGCCTATGCGCATCAATTCGTGTCTGTGTAAGCATTTTCGCAGTCAACCAAACAGCAACATCAACAACAGCCGCGGGCAGCGCTTGAGCAGCGCTGCAACAGCAAATATATTTATGGCTATAACTTCTCGTTAAATCGGTCTATCATAGTGAAACTTGGTATACGGACATATAATAACCGGGGGTATTTCCAAAATTTTAGTTCGAAATTCTAAGAATTACGGGAGTTACGATTTGTGGGGTAGAGGGGGGAGGGAGGGAAATTCCAAAATATACATTTTCTGCGTATTCACATAAGGCATCTGGGACTAAAATTTGGTGTTCCTAGGTCTTATAGTCTCCGAGATATAGGTGATTATACAAATGGAAAATCGGGAAAACCCCCATAGGGGGAAAGTGGGGGGGAAAATAAAAAAAAATTAAAACAAACTCGTATAGAATACACACAAAACGCATCTTTGTGCAAAATTTGGTGTCTCTATCTCTTATAGTCTCTGAGATCCAGGTGTTCATACGGACGGACAGACGGACAGACTGACAGACGGACAGACGGACAGACAGACAGACAGACCGAGCTAGATCGACTCGTCTCGTCATGCTGATCAAGAATATATATACTTTGTGGGGTCTGCCACGCCTCCTTCTGCCTGTTACATTTTTCAGCTCCCGCAAACCTAATATACTTCTGTACATTTCATGTACAGAGTATAACAATCAGAAGTCTAATCTACATAGCCTGCCAAAAGGCGAAAAGTCATCTCTTTTTGTATAAACCTCGTATATACAGATTGGATTACCAGGATCAGTACGGTACTGTTCCTGCACTAGCAGGAAAAACCAATTATTATCCACTCTATTAAGTTCTCCCTCTATCGTGGAATTGCCACATAATTCAAATGGATTAAAGAGTCTGAAGCACTTCAAATAATTTTAAATATTTATTTATAAAAATGTATTATTTTTTATTACTTATCCAACCTTTGTCTTGTATAATACTTAAAGTAGGCACATTGAGCTTTAAAGTATCAACCTAACCTTGAGTGGCCCTGCTTTCTTTGGCTTGCTGTGACTCGCAGGTGGCAAAGGAATTTCAGATTCATTCAGATTTTATGAACGCAATTTCTAAACGTTAATTTCCGTCATGTTTTAATACTTGTATATACTTAACATTTATATTTCTTTTGTTTCGGAGTAAATCCCATAATGTTTATTTCTATTTACAAATCAATTTAAATAATTACGCATGTTTTTTAAATATCTGCTAATTTTGTATATATACACCTATGGCACATGCAGCCTGGTGAGCCGCAGCCAACATGTATGGAACTTTTGACATAGTTTGCATTTGCAACACAACTGTTGTTTGGCATAAAAGGAGAAAGAGAGAGAGAGATCTCGAGGGGGAGAGACGAAGTGGGGAAGCGAAAATGTTGGTCGTCGTTTTTTTGGGAAGCACTTACAAAAACATTTGCTCTAAAGTTGAAGCGCATGTTAAAAATTACAGTAATTTAGCAAAACACTTTATGTGCAATGCGTGTGTAAAAATGCGTGTGTGTGTGTGTGTCTGTTATATTAGAATACGTGCGAATATTTGTAAGTAGTTGTAAAAGAAAAAATTAAGAAATGGCAATATGTTGCAATTTCCGCGTAGGAGCACAATTATGTACCTTGTATATATAAGTTCATATGTACATCGAGTCAGGCAGTGTCATGCAAATAAATAGAGTCAAGTGCAGCTGCAATAACAGCCAACAACTGTCAGAGCAGCTCTGCTGATTGGCTGACTTTGAAGCATTACCAACGTAATGGAAAAGTCTTGCTGCATGTCCACGCCTGTCAGTGTGCAACGAACGTAAAGCAAATGGTGCACTATGGCCTACTTAAGGGCGCCAAGTAGCCAGGCATAGCAAAATGAAATAAATAAAGTACATCTAAGGCATGCACAGGATTTGTCGTACATACACGTATACATATGTATTTACAGTAGAACATCTGGCAGTGCAAAGAGCGCGTTCATGATTCGAAATCATCCGTTTCTTTTATCATTGATTTGACTTTATATTGAGAGGAGTTTTAAAAGAACACTCTCAGAATCCTGGAATATTTACATTTTGTAATGCTGAAATAAAATAAAAATAACTATTCAAACATTCTATTGTTTCCAAATACCGTCTTAACAGTATTCTGAAGCAAACAAAATCACATATAAAATGCAAGGAAAAGGCAATTACACTAACAAGAAAGTACTCTGCAAGGACATTCAAGCGATACAACCATAAAGTTTAATGAAAAAGCAATGTGGTCAAGTGGGCATTGAGCTTAGGTTGAAGCAGATGGTCGCATAGGCCCATGACTTATGCTTTGAATTTGACGGGCCTCACTCGATGTCCAACAGCAATTGCACTTCAACTGCAACTGTTGCACACATCAAATAGACATCAGAAAAGTGCAAACACTGTGCTGTTGGCGAGGGGCAAAGCGGTTGAGTGAAGAGTGACAAGAAATACGAATGAAGTTGCCAAGTTGCTTGAACAACTTGAAAAGGTTAGCAGCGTGGGCTGCATGTCTATGTGCCTGTGCGGGGATTCTTCAAAACAAGCTCATCAAGGTCCTGACAACAACAAACGTTGGCATGATGTTGATGTTGCTTGCTCATGCAGCTGGCATTGTCGGTCGCAGCACACTCGCAGTTCATATCCGCTCCAAGTGGCATTTCAGCTCGTCGTGCCCATCACCATCACCATCACAGTCACAGTCACAGTCCCTACTGCTATTACAGTTTTTGTTGTTGCTTCTGTTGCAACAGCACTGTTACTCGCAACTTGCTGTCGCTATCGCCCATGCTATTGTCATTTCCAATTGAAGACGTTTCGATGTCACCGTGATTTCTTGTCAACATGCAACGAAGCTTCGAACAGCACGACAATAAAGCTGTCTCATGGGTATTTAAAAAAACTTTACTCTAAATATTTCCAAATTAAAGTCATCGTTCATCTTGATGTGTACCAACTAAAAAATAGCTTAATCGCACAACTTGATAAGTACGAATAATATGTATATTTAAAAAAATTTAATTTTTATAAAAACAAATTGAATTTAAAGTGTATGGTAAGTCTATTTCAAGATTTAATCAATTCACTGTTAAAATATCAACTTCATTTTGAGATTATTCGATAGAAGAGGCTTGATAAAAATTGAACAGAAGCATAAGTCCTTTATCCTCTGAGGGTATGGGAAGTTAGAAGTTAATTCACCTATACTTTCAAAGCTTAAAAGTAATTGTATCTTTATCTCTTTCCCTGTATCATGCATGATAGAAGTGATTTAACCGCTCTTGAAATGTTCGCCACATTTTTTTCTTTCTTCTTTACTAACACTTCTTGCAAGGTATGCTCCGTTTCCAGATCTCTTTGAATATAGTATATAGTAATGTATGTTTTCTGCATTGCTTTGAAATCTTCTTGCTTTCCTATAAAATTCCTAGTTGTGTTTCCAAATTGTAATTGTCCTCCTTAGTCTTGTCATTGATGAAGCTTTACAAATTATTATTTTACTTTATCTTTTTAAATTTCATGAAGATAATTTCTTCCTCTTCACCAAAAAGGTAGTAAGTATTGTACATTACAGAAATATTGAAAAGCTATCTGAAAATTTATATTATTTTATATAAATTATTAAAAACAAAGAAAATGGGATGCTTGCTTTTATCGACTTTTATGCGGAGAAATGCGAACGATTTGGCGACAATTGTGCTTATATTTAGTTCTATTTTACAACTGACTTCAACTTAGGCTTACATGCTAAACTAAGCCTAAGGCGGCGAAAAAAGGGCGCGAGGCGACGTCCGCAAACGGCCGCTCTCGCGCTCTCTTTTCGCCCTAAATTAAAATTCAAATAATTCTCTTAAACTATCTTAATCTAAAGCAGCATCTGCGCCAACACCGGCCCCCTTGGAGGGACATCGTCCTTCAACGGGCAATGGCGCCAGCCGATGAATAGCCCTCCGTAGATTGCCACTACTCGTGGCGACGTCGGCCACCCGCACCTTCCCGTCTGTCCCGGCGTGAGTTGTGGTGACCCTGCCAAGTACCCACTTTTGTGGCGGCACGTTGTCTTCGGCCACCACGACGAGTTGTCCCACGATGACGTTGGGTTCCTCCTGGAACCACTTCGCTCGCACCTGGAGGCTCGAAATGTACTCCCGGGACCATCGCTGCCAAAACCTGTGCTTGAGACACGAGGCATTGCGCCATCGCCTTAAGCAGGTTTGGCTGTCGATGTCCGGGAGCGGTGGAGCTGGAGTCGCCAGAAGAGGCCGTCCGATTAGAAAGTGGCCCGGGGTTAGCGCCTCGCCGTCGCTGGGGTCGGCGCTGAGTGGTCCCAGTGGCCGAGAGTTCAGCACGGCCTTGACGCTCGCCAGGAGTGTTCCGAGCTCTTCTGCGGTCAGGAGCGCATTGCCCACCGTCCGTAGGAACAGGTGCTTTGCAGACTTGACACCTGCCTCCCATAGACCGCCGAAGTGAGGCGCTCTGGGTGGTATGTACGCAAACTCGCATCCTTTTCTTGATGCGAATTCGCGTACGCCTTCCGCCTCCTTTTCCCATCTCGCTCGGAACTCCTGCAGCTTCCTGTCGGCTCCCACGAAGTTCGTCGCGTTGTCGCAGTAAACTTTGCGAGGAACGCCTCTCCTGCCGACGAACCTTTCAAAAGCCAAGAGAAAAGCATCAGTGGTTAGATCTGACACAAGCTCTAAGTGAACCGCTTTCGAGGCAAAACAAACGAAAAGAGCCACGTACGACTTATACGGTGGCTTGCCACGGATGCGGAGCGTTGTGCTTATAGGGCCACAAAAATCAACACCACATACTTCGAACGGGTGGAACGGCTGGAGCCTGTCTGCCGGAAGATTTCCCATTACTTGGGAGGCCAACCGGGGCTTCCATTTGAAGCAGAGGATGCACGAACGTACTGTTCGGCGACACACTTCCTGAGCGTTAACCAGCCAAACTCGCTCACGAAGCAGGCTCACCAGCGATCTAGGGCCAGCATGACAATTTGACACATGCAAATAAGATACGTAGGATCTTATGAATTGCGACTTTTTAGAAAGCAACAACGGAAACTTGGCTTCATACGGGATAGGAGCATTTAATAATCTTCCCCCCACTCTCAGCAAGGAAAACAAGAAACCGTCTTCTCTAAACTCATGTAGAAATGGACTCAGACGCTGTAAGTTAGCGTTTAGTGTTCTCTTTTTTCGAATCTTGTCAATTTCGTCACCGAACTCATTGTCCTGGATGACTTGAACAATTTTGTTGAATACCAAATTGAGTTCGCTTGGCTTGGCTATAGGATCAAAGGGCTTCGAGACCTTTCTGCACCTTTGTATAAATCGAAAAACCCAAACGAACACCCTCAGCAATTTTGAATGTGACGAGTAGCTTTCGATAACTTCGAGAATATAATTGGCTTGCCGATCTGCGAGTAAAACTACAGCAGACTTACGCATTTCTAGGGCAGCTGAATTTGTAGGCGGCTCGAAGTGAGCATTCACAGGCCAATTTTCTTCCGATTCCATGAGGAAGGGTGGCCCTGTAAACCAAATGGAGCTACGCAACTCGTCTACATTACATCCTCTGGACACGATGTCTGCTGGGTTGGATTTCGTTGGGACATGTCGCCACGTTGCATTCTCGGACCACTCTTGGATTTGAGAAACCCTGTTTGAAACGAAAACTGACCATGCCGACGGATGCGACTTGATCCAGTGGAGCGTTATTTCCGAGTCAGTCCACATAACTATCTTGTCTATTGGAGAATTAAGCAACGGGCGGACTTGACGAAAAAGATCTGCGAGAAGGTGAGCTGCACACAGCTCAAGACGAGGCAAAGTTTTCGTCTTGAGTGGAGCTACTTTGGATTTTGAGGTCAAAAGTGACACTTTCCAACCATTCGCAGTCGAAACACGAACATAAATACAGGCGCCATAAGCTCGCATTGAGGCATCGGCGAACGCATGTATTTGAATGGGTGACTGCGTATATGTATGGACGAATCTAGGGACTTGAATACCGCTGAGGTTCAACAAATTCTGCTTAAATGAGTCCCAAACTGTATGAAGATTCTCAGGGATGGATTCGTCCCAATCTAGTTTTTGTAGCCACAAATCTTGCAGCAACATTTTTGCTTTGGTGATCAGCGGGCAAAGAAGGCCCAGAGGATCGAAAAGCCTGGCAGTCACCGATAATATGTTCCGTTTTGTCGAGCGGAGATCTAGGAAGGAATTTTCCAACTGGAACTGAAATACATCTTCCTTCGGCAACCACATAACGCCGAGCGTTTTGGTTGGGTCTGAGTCGACTGTGGCTACTGGAATAACTGTGCTATCAAATGCGGACAGTTCCGAGCAGTTCGAAAACCACTTTGCCAATTCGAAGCCTGCACTTTGAAGAACGTGCGACACTTCTGCTCGAAGCTTTTTTAGCTGTTCAACGCTTTCAGCACCAGTTAACATATCGTCGACATAAAAGTCGCTCCGAATAACTTCAGCAGCTGTTGGATGTGAGGAACGGACCATTTCACTCAGCCTTGTTAAACACCGCACCGCCAAGAACGGAGCTGGCGACGTGCCATATGTTACAGTGTTTAACCTGAAGATTTTCAAAGACTCAGACGGATCTCTTCGCCACACTATGAGCTGATAGTTTCTATCTGCTTCGTGCACCATCACCTGACGGTACATTTTTTTAATGTCTGCCGCTAAGGCGAACTTTCGCAAACGAAAACGAAGCAGCGTAGAATAAAGCTCCTCCTGAATTGTTGGACCGACCATTAAGGTATCATTCAACGCAATCTGAGTGGACGTGCGGCAAGAGGCATCGAAAACGACACGTAACTTGGTCGACGTGCTTTGAGTCCGCAGGACACACTGATGCGGAATAAAATAGTGTGGAGTATCTGGAATTTTGTTGTCCGTTGAGGACATGTGACCGAGCGAAACATACTCGTCCATAAATTCCAGATACATGCTTTTCATTTGAGGGTCTTTTGACAACCTCCTTTCAAGCGACAAAAAACGACGTTTCGCAATTTCATACGACGAGCCAAGATTTTTTGGGTCAGATTTAAAAGGTAACCGTACCTGTAATCGACCAGACGACAAGATTTTTGTATTATCAACAAAGTGTTGTTCACAAAGCTGTTGCTCAGGTGAGAGAACTTTCGAATTATTAGGCAAGTCCTCAATGGACCAAAACTTTTGTATCGTTGAGTCTATCGAAAGTAATTGTTCTTCTTGGCAACTTAAATTCACTGCTCCTTCTATACTCGTTGTAGGTTGAGTAGAGCATCTGCCTGACACTATCCAGCCGAGAAGCGTTTTTTGTAATGTGGGAGCCTCAGGGCCTTGCTTTATTTGGCCTACCGACAATAAGTCGAAGAATGACTCTGCTCCAATTAGCATATCAATTTTTTGCGGCTTATGGAATTGAGGATCGGCCAATTGAATATTTTTGGGGACCCTCCACCCGCTGGTGTTCACCGCTTGATCGGGATGATAACCAGAAATCGATCCCAAGATCCAAAAATCTGCGGAAAACTCGCTACAATTGACACGCGACTTCACCACTGTATGAATTCTTTTCTTGGCACGCGCATTGGTGTCTCCAATGCCGCGCAAGACCATACACGTATCCTCTCGTCTGAGCTGTAGCTTTTGAGCTAGATCCTCAGTCACAAAGTTGACTTGTGACCCAGAATCTAACAATGCTCTTGCTAAAACGAAATCGCCACTTTTCGTTTTAACGCTCACGACTGCTGTTGCAAGAACCACTCTATCCGAAGCAGTCGCATGCATGGCATGCGAAGTGGAAGAGCTATCTTGAAGATGTGGTGGCTGAGAGGGTGGTGGTAATGCAAGATTTGTGCTAGCAGTATAAATATGTAGCAGTGTGTGATGAGAACGTTGGCACACGCTACATTTCTTTGCCTTACACTTCGCTACTGTGTGGCCTCGTCGGAGACAGTTTATGCACAAAGGCGCACCTTTAGCGAAGTCAAACCTTTGCTGCACTGACAAGGCAATATATGCCTGGCAATTGCCAATCGAATGGTCAGCTGAATTGCAAAACTGACAAAGGTTATTCTGTTCGTTTTTGGCAGCAACGAACGAATGATTTATCCTGCTAGCATTTTTTACTTTTTGAGTCTGAGTGTTATTGCTCGACTGGCTGCCCTTCGCTTGAGCTTTACTAGCTTCTTCAGCAACAATATGCTGGTAGCGTCTGTTAAGAGCAGTCTCACAATCTCGCCATAGTGGGAGCGTTGTGTAGTCGAGCTGCTCTTCCCACTTCTTTTTTGTGGTAGGATCGACTTTGCCCATAACTAAATAAATTAAAATGGCATTAGCGATTTTCTTGTCGTCACCAATTGACAGAAGTGAGTCATAGGTGGCCGACACTGTGTCGATCAGGCTTCTCAAAGCTGACGCAGATGGCTGGGAAATCTTTTGCAGATTGAAAAGTGTCGATATGTTATCGAAAAATATTAGGCAGTCATTATCGTACACCCGCTTTAGACTTTCAATGGCTTTGCTATAATTGTCTTCCGTCACTTGGAAGGCGCGAACTGTGCCTAAAGCGTCACCAGCCAAACATGATATTAAGTGATTGAATTTTTCAATATCATGCAGTGTGTCATCATTGTGAACAAAAGTTTCAAAAAGACTCATGAAATTTTTAAATTCAGAATGCTTGCCGCTAAAAGTTGGAAGAGCGACCGCTGGCAATCGACACCTTGGCTTTTTTGAAGTAGGCGGTGCAATACCGTTTGCCGAACTTGAATTGTCGATGCTTTTTCTTCTTAGTTTTTCCAGCTGGCCTTTTAATAAGGATTTGGTCATAATGCAAGTTTCTTCCAACTCTTCACGGTAGTCATCTTCTGTATCTTTTGCTTCAATTTTGCTTTGCAATATATTTGCAGTTTCTATATGAGTTGTTAGAAGCTCTAACCTGCATTCTAATTCGATTGGCTCTAACGAAATCGAGCCTTCTTTTAATTGCCGTTGCATACGACATATACTCCTCATACAGCCCTCGCGCTTCCTTTTAAGTTCTTCGATCAAGTCCTTACTCATATTGATTTAAAGTTTTAAACTTTGATCGAACGAAAATTGTCGAGTGACAAACGAGAAATCGAAAATAATATGCTGTTCTCAGCAAGTGTAGGGGAGCGCAACAGATGGTCGTCTAGCAGTGCGAACGAAAACGAGAAGAACTGCAGTTGACTGACCGTCGAAGGCAATACTTTTGGAAGCAGCAGCGAAAGTGGCGACAAACGAAAAGAATAATTCTAATACAAATGCCTTGTGTGCGTTAGCAGAACAGCTAATTCTTATGCATGTATTATGCGAAGCGCAGGCAAACAAAAAATGCAGCAGCTTAAGCGCGAACACGACAGCAATGTATTAGCTATGTTATGTATGCGAGTATGTCGGTATATATTTACATATGTAATAACGACAACGGCGAATTTGATGAGAACAACGAGAGCAAGCAACAAACGAAAACTGCCGACGGTTGGCTGAGATTGACGTGGGGGGGATGCCGTATGTAAAAGTGGCTATGTATATTTATGTTTGTATGTATGTATAACAAAATCAAACGACAATAAATTGGCACTTTAAATAATTGCCTATAGCGGTTCACTTTTATTTAATATTAGTACGACATGCGATTTATATTTGTGTTAATTATGCTCAACTATCTACCGTATTATATTATGGTCACGTATGTGCCAAAGGTTGAAAGTTGAAGGCCGAAATAAGCAATTCGCTGGTTAAATTCCGCTTTCAAACTTTAGCACAGTACCTGTGAAGTCGACTTTGGCTCAGGAACTTCCCTTTGGTCGACTTGACTCATCCTCCAATAATCCAGTGACGTGACAGCAACACACACAATCCCCAGTGCAGCAACAACAACACGTCCGACGCGGTTCCGCACAAATTAAAGTTTTTAATTAAAAAAAACAAGCAAGTCCCTGCTCGGGCGCCAATGAAAATTTATATTATTTTATATAAATTATTAAAAACAAAGAAAATGGGATGCTTGCTTTTATCGACTTTTATGCGGAGAAATGCGAACGATTTGGCGACAATTGTGCTTATATTTAGTTCTATTTTACAACTGACTTCAACTTAGGCTTACATGCTAAACTAAGCCTAAGGCGGCGAAAAAAGGGCGCGAGGCGACGTCCGCAAACGGCCGCTCTCGCGCTCTCTTTTCGCCCTAAATTAAAATTCAAATAATTCTCTTAAACTATCTTAATCTAAAGCAGCATCTGCGCCAACACTATCCACGTTTATTAAATAAAAACAAAAAATAATAATTATCTTAATTATTACCAGCTTTGAAATCTTGTATATCTCCTGCTTAATATTATTTTATAAAAGGTCTTTTGGTTTGCATTTCCTTTTATTTACAAATAGGATACAGAGAGTATTCTTCAGAGCTTGTCATTGTTGAGGTCGTCTCAGCATAATATCGGTAATATACGAAGAAGAAAACAATTTACCGGCAGTCTAAGAGACACCTTACTTCATTTTTGAAAAACGGAAACTTATCGAAAAATAAATAAGAGCGAATCCTGCAATAAATGTATCCTGATTGGCCTAGTTTATAGCTAGTCCAACTAATTTTCATTACATTGGACATTGCTGGACCTTCACTGGCCTGCATTTTTGGCTCGCATTTACGAGCCAAGGCATGTAATAATAGAAAAACGGTCAGGGCTTGAAGATATGTCAGTTTGTAAGTATATCACACATATCCTTATATTCATACTATACATATATATTCGTATATGTTTGCGTCTCTTTGGCACTTTATTGCCATGTGCTTTTTGTCGCTCTGTGTTTCCATATTTGTTTAGCCAGCCATTTTATTTTTACTGTTTATAAGCTGCCAAAATTGTTTTTTCTGCTTCCTTCATTTTCTCCTTTTGCCTCGAAATTATTTCTCTGTTTGCTCTCCACGGAGTCATGAGCATAAACGATGTAGCTACCACATAAAAAGCCTCAAATAATAATTGGCTGTTGGCTGCCTCACACGTTTAATGGCTTGTCCCTATTCTCACATCACGGGTATTGCACATGCGACGTGTATTTACACGCAAATTAGTTTATTTGAGCTTTAGAAACGTATCCCCCCATGCAATTGCATTGATAATACGTATACCAGAGGCTTTTCCATTTCACACACTTGACTGCGGCTGGTCAAAAACAAACAATCCGACACAGATTCCATTTCCTCTATACTACTGCGTGTGCCTTTCAGTGCATTCTTCTGCCGGGTTTTGTTGTGCTTGCTGAACCCATTCCATTTCCATGCCCTCTTTCAATCCACTGATGAAATTGAAGTTACACATAGTAGGCATGCAGTTTTAGATTTGCATTGGGATGCCCCGCTCTATTTTTCTACTATTTGGGGCACATGCTTCGATGATTTCAAAAATTTCCAGAATATGCCAAAACAAATAGTTTATAGTTGGTGTGAGTTGGAATTCGACTGAATGTGTGCCAGAGGATTGTTCTGTTTTGTTTGTACGACATAACAACAAGATGATTGCAAAAAGCTTTTGTTTTCAAATCGAACTCAAGTGGACAGATTTCAGCAGGGGACTGCCAAATATCTGATCGTTAACAAATTGGTATAATATTTTAAAGTGTAACTCAAACGCTTTAATCTCAGAATCAAAAATGTATATGCAAGCGATAAGGTCATAAACGTTCTAGTTAGGGATATCTTTTGTGAATGCGAAACTGTCAAATCTCTTTATTTTGAAATCAAGCTTGTACATGCACACATAAGGATTCCAGTGCCAAAGAATACTCCATGTTTCTATTCTCTATGATGAACAGAAATGGGATTCTCATTCAATGTGAAAGAACAATTAGTATAAAATAAATATGCACTGAAGGAGTGAAGGATGTTAATAAAACGTTTTTCAAAAACCTGGAATTTAATTTTGCCTGGTCAAATTACCTGGAAAACTCGGCTTGCTATCTCATCATTTCTCAAATGAGCAAGTAGTCAGAAATTTTTTTTATTAAAACATCAAAATTTGTACAAAGAAAAAAGTTATAAAACTGTAACAGTCGCCGGGGCCATGAACCAAAAAGAGCAACAAGATGATTTCGAGCACTCGGAACTGCAAAAACTAATATCGCGGAGCTACAGAGCGATGAGAAACTTGGTTGACTTTTCGCATCAGGAATTCTTAGCTCTAATAGAGCCAAGTGCAGTGCACAGCTCACAGCTGACCGAGGCATTGGATTTACAATGGTGGGTTAGATGTTATGGATTAAAATATTTGAAGGATTAATAAGAACTCGACACACAGCTTGGCCGGGTGCGATCGGACTTATACGTGCCCGCATTCGTCCTGGAGCACAAGCTTCGTCCAACTGGGATACAAAACAATTTAAATCGTCCATTCTTAAAGCCCTTGTTTTGTCTCTTTTTGTTAGGCAACTAAAATTTCGATGCAATCTAAGTTCTAATAAAAAGTGGTATTAATGTGCGCACCGGAGCTGTCAGACACGCTCACTACTCAGTCGATAAATTCAATTAATGCGACGTCTAATGAGCAATCAGACACTCGAAGGGACGTGTGCACGCACACATAGAAAACACTTAATTAACATGACGCAGGGCGAGCATAAAAAGTGGCGTCGAGCGTAAGGTGAACCGGGGCAGACGTTTTTATGGGCAGCATTGTTAACGGCGCGCGCCAAAAAGCTGGCACTACAATTTGCTGTGACAAATGTGGCCATAAACAAAAAATGGCCGCGACGATGCCATGGCTGGAGTCGCGCCATTTTCTAGTGCAGCGACAAAATGGCCGCTCTAGCTGCCATAGCTGCCCTGCTGGCTGGTTGGCGCAAATTTCATTTCAGTGGCAATGGCAACAACGTTGGCGACGGCGACGGCGACGACGTCGACCTTTTATGGAATTTATCACCCAGTCTGACAGCAGTTTGGCAATGCAGGTCCACCCCGACAGAATGGCCGCGGTTGCTGCAAAGTGTTGCAAGCTTTTGGTAATGAAATTTCGCTTTAGCAATTACCCCAGGCAATTTGAAGGCCTTGACAGAGAATACAGATACAGAGATGGCAGCTAGAGACTCAGCTGAGTTGAGTGTTAAAGCATATGTGATAGCATTAAAAGGATGAGATGAGAACCAAAAGTGAATACCGAAAATGAAGAATGTGGATAGTCTACCAGTTGTCTACAAGCGATTTATTAAGCATATCGCCCTTCTAATGGCTGAGTAACATTAAAAACATGTTTTCAAAAACAAAATGTACTATGGAGCTCTGGCGAATAAGCAATCAAATACAATGCACGAGTAGTCAAGTTAAGCTTTCTCGAGCCGACCAATAACAAATCAATTTTGTCCCATTTTCCCCCGAATGTATCAACATACTATATTTCCGACATTTTGACTTGCCAAAGAGGGCAGCAAGGAACAAAAGGCATAGCAAACAAAAAACACACAACGAACTCCGCTAAAAAAAACAAAAACATTTTACGAAAATATTTTCATGCCTTGCAGCTAAAATGTTATTAAAGTCAATAACATAAAGCAGCAGTTGGAAAAAGGGACAATTCCTTTTAAAATGGGCTGGAGGGTTGCTGGAAGTTGAAGCGAAACTTTGCCAAATAAAAATAGCTAACAAATAAAAAAAACACGAAGTAGAACAAAAATAGAGCCGATCCTTTGGTCATGGCACTGTAATAAAAAATAAATAATGGAACAACGCAAAAGAATGGAAAAAGTTTGAATATTTACGAGTTTTTTATAAGTCAACAAGATGTGGAAAGGAGCGAAATCAGTAAAGTGTAATTGTTGTGAGTCAAGTGAATGGAATTCAGAGCCTTTAAGTGTCTGTAATATCATCAATTAATTGATTGAAGAATTGTCTTTGGAGGGATGTGCGACAATAAAACATAAGTCCAATGGATACTACAATAATGGACAATTAGTTACTATCATTTTGTACAACTAATCTTAAATCCATAAGAAGTATTACCGAAAAGGGAGAGTGATTTAGAAAACAAAATTATACTATTAGCTTCTCAGAAACTTAAAATTTTGAACCAACATTCATAGTCAGCTTAAAATGTTACTTTTCTTTTTTTATCCAAGCATATAATGTAGAATGCTTAAATGTTCAAAGGATTTATGTTAAAGTTAAATATTAGTGTCACAAACTTGCATTTTATCTTGGACATAATTAAAATATGCAGCAGTATGGGTTCTAAAATAAAATGTTCATTATCAATTGACTTCAATCGGTACAATAAATAAAAGCATTAAAGAAGGCACTGGGAAATCATTATATAGTTATAGCCTTACTATGTACATAGTATGTCAAGAGATATAAGTTTTGACTATTAGTCAATCTTGACAGTCCTGTGAAATTCAAAGCATTCTGATCCAATAATTCGTCAAAAATATATTAAAGACTACGACAATCTAAAGAAGGAAGCTCGTGACTATGGAAAACAGTAGCGATGTTTCGAATCCTGATATGGACACTAATACTAATGCAGATGCTTCGACAATAATTCAGGCCAAGAAAGCGGCAACTGGTGCGGTGCAACATCTGCCAACAAAGGTTGCTAACGATGAAGCGGATGACGATAAGCCGAGTACTTCGAAACGCGCACGCGAGAAGTTGGAGAGTTGTCTCGAGCTTAATCTGGATCCAACGAAACCCAACTGGAAGTCTCTGGCTGAGGCGATGTCGGTGGAGAAAATTGCTGCCATCAAAGCCAAACGATTGGCCATCAAGAAAAGTGCCGCAGCGGCCTTATTCGAGCAACAAGTGAGGACCGCACGTCGCAAGATCTGTGAGCCGGAGCCAGAGATGGAGAGAATAGCCGAAGTGGTGGCTATGGCCGTGCAACGAGAGCGGCAGCATATATCACGAGAGCAGCTACTAATGGGTGAGCAGGAGCTACTTGGTGTATTGCCCTGTTTGGCGCGAGTCTTTAACTTTGAGACGCGTCGCATGATAGAGAAGCCACCTGCAACGGACTCGGAAGAGGAGGGGTCGCCAAGTCCAGGCGGCAAGCCGAAGCAGAAGGAGAGGGAGAAGGAGCGAAAGGAAAAAGCGAATCCCTTGATTATACGAATGGAATACAATCGCTATGGGCAGGAGCGCTTTCTCAAGCCAGTTGCGGTTTCCGATAAGTTCGGCATTAATCCACTGGGCACTAATATGGTTAAGGAGCCGCTGTTCAAGGAACCACGACCTCCTCAACGTCTGAAGCCGCACCCGTATCTGCATCATATGGTACAGCACTCCCTGCACCCAGCTCATCCACCTCCCCCACATCGAGCACTACATCGCCTTCCACGTCGTCTGCCGCATTGTGTCCAGCCGCAGCCATACCATCTACCCGATTACTCACCCTGCATGCCGCGACCTATTTGCCCGCCGTACCACTATAGTTTAGGTCCCTCGTCGAAGCCCATAATTGTAGTGCCCGGCGGTCCGACCAGCATCATTACGCTCTACAACGTCAAGGAGCTCTTGCAGGAGATGCGCTATGTACCCTCGGAACAGATGCGCGTTCTGAAGGCCGAACGCTTGCAGGAGGTCATCCTCGAGCGCCGATTTCAAAACTATGTGCTGCGTTATCGAGTGATCGACAATATCCGTCGCCTAACGAGTGAGGATTGGCAGCGTGTGGCCGCCGTCTTTGTGCACGGACCGCTCTGGCAGTTCAAGGGCTGGCCATGGCAGGGCGATCCCACAGTCATCTTCCATCATGTGTGCGCTTTTCATTTGCGCTTCAAAGAGAAGCCGACCAGTCGTGAAATCGAAAACCTGTGGGTCAATATTCTCAGCTTGCCACAGTACGATCGGCACTTGGACTGTGGCATTCTGATGGAGTTCTGGAACAAGTTAGATCAGCACATTGCCCACAACGACCGGCAGTTTATGTTCATGAAGCAACAGCTTCCGCCACCAGTCCAAACTCCCTCCGCACAGACCCCGCCCCCGTTCTACTACAATCCCTACATTCGCCACAACTACAAGTAAAAAAGTGGGGCAGCAGCTGCGAGTGATGTGAATATATTGGCATAAGGAGGCGTATGGAATAAAGGGAGAGAGCAAAGCATTCAACGTCTGTCCCCACGGTGCGTCGGCGGCCACTTAAGCGTATTTTAGCCTTATCCCGATAACACATAAAGATAAAAAATCAATAAATGGAATTGAATAAGCAGCCAAAGCCAAAGCCCAAGACAAAGACAAAAGGCGAGTGTCACACATGTGTTACACACATGTGTGTGTGTGTGTGTGGGTGGGTGTTCGTGTGTGGGTGTGGGTGTACATGTGTATGTGAGTTGATGATGATGCCGATAATAAAAACTGTCGTAGAGCAGCCTTGGCTGTTCGACGCATCAGAAAAAAATATCACGTAAGTAAAAATCATATAAAAACGTTGGAAAACTGCAAAGTTGGCGAAAAAATTAAGAGCACAAACAAGTCGATGAAGCGGTGGGTGGGGGAGGGTGCGCTGAATGCTGAATGAGGGGACACAAAATGAAACGCACGCGTGAGACAAAAGCTAAATGACACACAAAGGAGCAGTTGCTTATATGTATACTATATATACTTACATACACATATACGAGTATGTAAGTTTATATGGGTGAGTATTTACTTTTGTAAGTCACTGTGCGTCCCACAACGTAAAGCTGTCAGCACATTGGAGGGGTAGGTAGAGTTGGTAATGGTTGGCATGTGGATGGGTTGGCACATAAAAATCACTGGGAAAATAGCAATTTTTATTTAAATAAAATGCGTGCCAAGCCCTACGACTTGACGTGTGTATGGCGCCAATATACGAATAGGGACGATATTGTAATGTAGGAGAAAAAGGAATTGTAGCAATTGGCAGCAGATAGCTGCAACAGCAATAACCTACAATGGGACGAAGCTAGGTTGCTGCGAAAATTGTTAGCAGAAACCACATCAATAAGTAATCTAAATAGAATACAGGGAGTTAAGATAAGTTAATTAGTACAAAAACACTACGCCTCATTAGCCCAAGAGCATTATCAACTATCAAGGATTTCATATATTCTGGGATACCAAGAAACATTGTCTAATATGCTAGAAAAGTGCAACAATAGACTTGAGAATGGTTGCTGATTTGATTATGACTTTTACGTATCTTCTGACTATACTGATTTCATTAAAGGCTTGTGGTTTCAAAATTATGTCTAAGGACGTTAAAAACACTGAACACTTGTTTAACTTTGTGAAAAAGGTAAGAACTAAGCCTTACTTTCATACCCTTTACTAAATGAAAGGTATAACGCTTTTGGTTTTAACGTTTGTTATAGCCAGTGGAAAAAATTATAGACCGTATATATTTGCCTGAAAAGCACAAAGAGACGAATCTAATTTACTCACCAAGGCAGCAATTGACGCACAGTAATAAAATATTGAGTCCCACAAAGAGTTGTTGTATTAAAAACTTGTTTATTTCTACAGATATGGGAACTCAATTTGAAATTTTGAATTATGTACTGATATTTAATTATTTTGGATCACTTGTGGGTCGTGAATGGTAAGCATGGATGACCAAATGCAAAATAGGTAAAAGATGCTTTCTAATAAAAGAAAAGAGAGTACGAAATTGGTAGGGTATACAGTCTGCGATACATGGCCATTGACGAATATAGTTTTAGTGCAGACGCAGACAGCTTTTATGCTCTTTTTTATTTTAAATATTTCTTAAATTTTAACACAGCAATATATATTTTCTTTGTGCTCCACTTTTCTCTAGATATCCACTGTTTAGTCCCGATTGCTAGTTAGTAGCATCAGCTATTTACCATTTGTTGACTGGGTACTAGCTTCAAGCCTTGCTCAACTTTTCAGAAGCAAAGACATGTCGGCTGATATCAAACGACTTTGTAGTGTGGATGTGAGCAAATCGAGTTGTCACCAAAATTCAATTTCACGAATTGTAATAAAGGAGAAAAAGTTAAATCGAGTTTATGTAACTAAGAAGAAGAACGTAGGAGAGCTGTTGTAGCCTAAACACGCTCTTTGTCAAAGTACCATCAGAACAAAAGTTTCTTTTATTTTTCCGATTTCAATTTTTAAACGGCTATATACCTTCCACTTACTTCCATAGTTAGTTTGAAAATATCAGCTCAGGGTGATGTATAAGGGCAACAGCAAAATAAGTATATTTAAAATCTATCCAAAATTATAAAAGAATTTATAATTTATACTTTTAGTTTTCGACTATATTGGTATGGTTGTTGGATAGGAAGGAATCATTTTCTATTATAAAGCAAAGACGGCTGATGAGTATTGTTTTGCGATGTTTTTTTTTTTGCGGTGAATGTACTTGTAGTGTAATATAGTACACATATGTATAACAAAATATCTGTGTAGATGTGTTGCTGTGGGCACTAAAGGGTGAGTCTATTTGAAATAATTCTAATGCACCGAGGAGAGTGCGCTCAAACCAGCCCGATCTTGCGCAAACAGTCAATATAATGATGAAAACAACAATAAAAATTTTATGGGAGAGAGGGGTGGTAGGGAAATTCCAAAATACACATTTTCTGCGTATTCACATCTGGGACTAAAATTTGGTGTCCCTGGGTCTTATAGTCTCCGAGATATAGGCGATTATACGAATGGAAAATCAGGAAAACCCCCATAGGGGTGAAGTTGGGGGAAAACCAAAAAAAAAAATAAAACAAACTTGCACAGCGTACACACATAACGCATCTTTGTGCAAAGTTTGGTGTCTCTAACTCTTATAGTCTCTGAGATCCAGGTGTTCATACGGACAGACGGACAGACAGACAGACAGACAGGAGTAGATCGACTCGTCTCGTCATGCTGATCAAAAATATATATACTTTGTGGGGTCTGCCACGCCTTATTATTTCTGTTACATGCAGATGCCATTGCTGCAGAGCTTTAAACATACAAGTATATCCAGAATTAAAAAAAAAAATGGAGCAGTTGGTTTGAAAATGAATCCACCGTATCGCAGTCAAGTGGAGAAATCAATGAGTGCTTTGCAGACCAACAGTCAACTGTAACACGATTCGGTCAAAATCTTAATGTAGAATGCCACACAAAACTTCAATTCGACACTGACAACAAACAACACTACAATGAACAACCAATGACAATGGCCGCTGTCATGGATACTTCCTTAATTTCTCTTCTCTAGAGTTGCTCTTCAGACAATTAAGGAGCACACTAAAAAAGCAGTAAGTGTGTTTTAATTAATAATCAATTAGAAACCATTTAAATAGATTTTCTTTCGACTTTTGCAACTTCATAAAAGTTTCAATTTTTGGCACACATCGCAATGGCATTTGCTTAACTTTTATTCAGTCAGTTGAAGCAAACGAGCAATGCAAGATAAATTCAATAAAGTTTTATAAATGAACTGACTCCCTCAATATAGACATATACTTGTATAGAACATATTACTTACACACATACACACATTCGAGCGCTTAATTGCAAGCTTCAAACAATATTCGGTGATATTAATAAAAAGGTTGCTCAATTGGCAAAAGAACCCCCTGTCCATATATATATAATTACATTTGCTTTTGGAGAGTGATGCTGCTACCTGTGCCACAATCCTGCACAAATATATACGCTGAGAGAAATCATTTTTTACACGCAGAATCAGTTTTTATGTTGTCTTAATAGAAATAATGAATATTGTTTTCTGATATGGTCTCAAAACTACAGCAACTACTATATAACCTTGGTCACGAATATTCAATTTGTTTGTTAATGTTTAGAGCGACCTTGAAAAGTTAAAATTCAAAGTTGAAAAGGAGAAGAATGAAATCATTATTTAAATGAGAATGAAGGATTGAAATTTAACGAAATTTTTGGTAATAACTCATCAATAAGAGTTATTTAAAAAATTACGTCCGTAGCAAATTCGTGAGTTGAAAAACTTTAGTTTTCTAGTTTTTGTAACTACTGTATATTTATTCAATCTGGCCAGATTTATGCTACATCTTAAAGCCGTGGGGGTACAACAAGGTCTGTTTTCGACGATGATAAATACTATATAACCATTATACAAGTATGTTTAATTATTAAAAACTCTTTTGAGACCTTACTTGATCATGGTATTGTGTAAAAAATTTCTTGCTTTAAAAACATATTGTTTTAAGCAAAAAGTTATAAGAGAAAGAAACCAGATGAAGTAATAATATACTATATATGACCTACCAATAATTAAATAGCATGTAAATAAGGTTGAAATCAAATGACAGTATGAAAAGTTCAGAAGGTCTGCAAATATATTGTAAAATGCAGTGCAATATTCGTTTTGATGGAACCCAATTTTGTATTTTTTTCGTATTATTAATATATGTACATAAATAGGCATTAAAATATTTGGAATTAGATGGAAATAAGCTTATTTATTCTTTAAATTAATAAACCTTGTAAACGTTATGGACGAATACAGCACTTTTTTTTCTGTGTACTCGAAATCCAGGATAACTTTAAAATTCTTTTTACCCTCGATTTTCGCCGCGCTCATACGTTCATGCTTAAATAGATTTTATTGGTTTTTTTCTCGGCGTGTGCAACAAAAATCAACGCCCTGTTACACTTGTAAGCACATCAGGGCCAGTGGTCAGTGGAACTGTACACCACACCCATTGAAGTAGTCAGATGCCGGGTCGAATAGCTACCCGACCAACTTTTCAGCTTGTGCCAATCAAACAAGTTCAATAACGGTAATTAACAGTGCAACGCCAACGTCAATGCTTGCAGTAACAGTACCGGTAACGACAACGCGAGCCTCACTTCAAATCAAGCATTGCCTGCAATTTGCGCGAAAGTTCAAAGCTATTAGCATGTCCTGACGGCAGCTGCAGTATCAGACCTACGTTTGTCAATAGGAAATTCAATGGCAGTGCCGGCATTTTAGCTGCCACCGTACAGCGTCCTTCGTCCTTCGTCCTCCACCCGACTCGGCCTAATGATACGGGAGGCAACGCTAGTTGGCGGCTATTAGCGACGAAACTTTCTAAACGGCCGACCGGAGGGCAGTTGGTATGTCAGTTTTTGATTGAACTTGATGGACGCGCCTAATGTGGTTTAATTGTGACTGATGGGAAGCGAAGCGCCTCGTTCCTGCAGCCAACGGACTAATGATTATTAATGCCACCAAATACAACTGCTTTAAAGGGCCTTGTGTGGTTAGAAACCTCACAGCCTAATAATAATAATAGTATATAATAATAGATCGAGGGTGAGGTAGGATTGAGCATCCATCTCTCGTTCATCGGTTTGAAAACCTGAATTTTAGAAAATTGCAATTCTCACGCCACAATGAATTGATTAATTCATTAAAAGGAATTTTCGAAGTAGGAAAAAACAACGCAATTGTTTAATACTTTATGAAAACAGCTCTTCATGTATTACCAAATTTTGTGCTCTAACTCTAACTCTAATTGTGGCTAGTATTTTGATGGATTTTCGGTTTCTCATAACAGGGTGTTAAAAAAGTAGAGTCCTTATGTTGATATATCATATCATTTTTTAGCCGAACTTTGCCAAATTATAGTGTATTTAAGCGTATCAGAGTATCAAAATTTCAACAGACTTGAATTTTAATTTAAAGGAACTTCTATACTATACAACTGT
This sequence comes from Scaptodrosophila lebanonensis, assembly GCF_003285725.1. NCBI lineage: Eukaryota > Metazoa > Arthropoda > Insecta > Diptera > Drosophilidae > Scaptodrosophila > Scaptodrosophila lebanonensis. The sequence continues at coordinate 2,899,390 of NW_022060529.1, forward strand.
CATAATATGATTAGATTTCAAAAAAATGTCAATTGATTAACATTTTGTTCTTTTTTAAAGGTTTGAATCGGATTTCATTGCCATAACTTATTCAAAGATGCATATATTTGAAGTCTAGTCAATCCATACAGTTTCCTACTATAAAATCCGACAATCTTGTTTGCTTCTTTTGGGATTCTTATGTGTTAGCTGATCTATCAATTTGTTAGATTTTCAAGCTCATATAAACTACCAACACTAGGATATTCGCACACACGCAGACACGAAATTATCAAGGCAGTCCCCGCCTGCGAGCCTGGCGCCGTACAGGAAGCACACTGCAACCCTTAGCGGGACTCAGGCAACGGATCGCATCCGTTTCACTTTATTCTTTGCAGCAGCCACTTTGGCAACAGAGCTTGAACATGAGTGCAATCAAATGTATTACATTTTGTGCAACTTAAGCGGCGAGTGAAGTGCCGAAGACAGCTGCAAGCAAGTTGAGACAGAGGTCGGAGGTAGAGAGACTGGGATGCAGCCAAGCGAACGCAGTTGGACCCTGCCAGCACACGCACACATACATGTGTACGGGTACTGACAGGCACACCATTGCCCATAGATATATCCGCCTTTGGGTGCAATGATTTCCTGCAAAACTCGACGCCAACTCTCAACTTGAGTCAAGGCTGCTGCCGTTGCTGCGGATATGCGAGCAAGCGCATACAAAACTAAGCAGATGAAGTGCCACATACACACACACACGCACACCACACCACACATAAATGCACACATGTTAACGCACACATTTACCGGGCGCCGTAAAGTATGCAGCACATGAGCAGCGCTCTAAAAAAATGGGCCAATAGTTTACTTGTCGGCAGCAGCAATAGCAGCAGTAGCAGTGGCAGTGGCAGTACCAACAATACCAGCGGACAATAACAACAACAAATAGAGGTAAAGTAAAGGAAATTGCAAGAAATGCATTTTGTGGCTTATGAGCCATGAACCTGCCAGGCAACGAAAACGACAACGGCAGCAACCGACCCACCAACCAACCACCTTGAGCATTGGAAAGACAAGCAAGGCGTGCTTGATGGCTGAAATCAATTGAGTTTGTTCGACAAATATCCGCTCAAATGGAAATTGACAGGGAAATGACTGTGAGTATGTGAGAATGTGTGTGTGTCTGTGTACTGATATGCCTAGTTGGGCTTGGCCAACACTCATAATCATAACACAAACTTTGATGCCAGCATACACACAATACTATACACAACACATGTAAGAATAAAAGGAAAGAGAAGGATATGACGGGAAAAAGAGCAAGAGCTAGAGATCTTAACTATGACAAATTCGCTGTGTTTGCTCAATTGGCTATAATACTTTGATTGATTACAACGGACCGGACGGATAGGGGTCGGCATGCGCTCGGGCCACGTTCAAAGACAACATGCCATGATATGATTATCCAACAATTTAAACTGCACTTCAATGTTTGCAACTAATCAATGCTGAATGGACTTGGACTTGGACTGGCAGTTTCAGTTGCAGTTGCAGTCATCGTCCTCCGTTCGTTGGCGCTTGTCAAACAAAGTACAAACTTGCCAAACCCCAATTCGCCTATCCTCACAACCACCCAACCTCCCCAATTGGTAAGTGAAGCATGAAAAAATTTTGTACGCAAAGCGCACGACAGTGCAAAGAAAGCAGAGAAAGCTAGACAAACGAACCGACAGCGTAGTACATAAGTAAAGAACTTTATACCTAAAAGGGATTTATTTGATGACTTGTCTAACTCGTGCCGTTGACTCGCACGACAAACCTTGCTTCATTCGCCCACTCTCTCCCTCCCTCCCTCTCTCTCTCTCTCTCTCTCTACCTCTTTCTCTTAGCCATGGCCCGAGTGTCATGTCATGATGCAGCACTTTTACAAATGAAGTTTTATAACTTCGCCCGCTCGATTATATATGAGACTGTGTGTGTCTGTCTCCTTGTCTGTATGGCTCGGGGTAGGGGGAGTGCAGAGAGGGTCTTTAGCTGGCAACTCCAAAAGTGAATTGTGACAAAACGGAATGAAATTAAATGCATTTTGAAAAATGATGAAGTTGATGTTCAAAAAGGTTGTCGCCATACATGCAACTATTTGGAAATTCAAGTAACGAGCTTTCCATATATGCAGTTGAAAGCATACTCGCCCTTCATCTATCAAAGCAAAGCTGTAACTATTAGCGACTACACCATTGTTTTAAGTGCTTTCGATTAGTTTACTTACGATTGAAGACAGTTTCAAGTCAACTTACCTGTAAATAAAAGATAAACTATTATTAGACTAAATGTGTTTTTTTTTTTTTTAGTTTAAAGAATAAGAAGTATTTCCTTGAGCTACTCGTAACAGAACGTCTGTGCTTCCCTCTAAGTATGTCTCTTAAACATCCTCTGCAAGGGCATCAAAATTAAAACTATTAAGCCAAGCGGTAGCTCCTTTTCATACAAGCATCAAATTAAATTAACTGAAATCGTCGACCTCTCAGCACAACTGGCTCAGCATGGCGAGTGTAAAATTCATTATTTTAATTAAAAAAGCAATCTATAATTTGCACGAACAGCAACGAAAAGCAACAACATACATATACTACGAGTATAAAACAAGACAGCAGCAGCAATATCAACAGCAACAACAATAGCAATTAGCAAAATTCACACACACACACACACACACACACACACACACACACACACACACACAGCAACACACTCTGTACGCGCTGGCAAATGTTAATAAAAGTAGTGTCGTTGTCATTACCATTTTTGTTGCTGTTTTTGGTTCTTGTTCGTGCTGTTGTTGCTGTTGTTGGCTGCCGCCGCACTTGCCACTGACTTGTCCAATTACTACAACAACAAACCGTACAAGCGGCATTCAAATGGTATGCCGCAGGCCAGACACACACACACACACACACACACACATTCAAAAGCACATAGCCAGACAGTCTGCGGGTCCAGAACAGCAGGCAGTCAGTCGACTACGGACGCGCCAACTACAAAGTTTTTTCATATCCTGTGAAAATTATTATACGCTTTTGCAAAATAGTTTGCGCCAACGGCCAACTACGCACACATGAAGCGAATTTTCTCTCTCCTTCTCCCTCTCTCACGCTATATTCCGCAATTACACTTAGAGAAAAGTTCAGACCGCATCTGCAACTAATTAATTGAAACACAAAACATTTTTTATAGGTGCGGCCAAATTTGTTAAGACAACGAATATGCGTAAAACCTTTTTTTCAATTCCTCCCCACACTCTGAAGTGTTAAAAAAAACGGTTCATTTTAACTTAAGGCATAAATGAAGATCTGTGCAAAGATCAGTACAAAAACTTTTGGTTTTTTGTATCAATGCATTTTTTACGTCAAAGACGATGAACTGTGTCACGTTGACTCAAACAACATTATGAAAATATGAATTCACTATGTTTTTTCTCTAGGTGTACAAATTTGTACCTATGTATACGCTGTACTTTTGGCCAGACGCTGTGCAGAAAGCTCACAGCTACGACATGTGCGATCTCACACGCTCGATTGCTGTTGTTGCTGTGCGTTCCTTGTTGTTCTTGTTGCTGTTGTCGCCGCCTTGGCCCCATATAAAAACTTTTGTCAAATTGTTTTGCAACAGCTTGGCCCAAGCATGTTCCGCAGTCAACAGTCAGCAGTGCAGTTTTAATCAGTTTCCCCCCTCGCCCTCGCCCACACTCTTTCTCATCACAATATATTTTTCTGTCTTCATCAAGCACTTGCAAAACGCACACTAATAAAGTTAATATTTGAAAATTTAAAAAGCTCTTCTCTATTCCGAAATACAAACAGACCATAGCTTAGACTCTACTGCAGTACAGATCTCCTTAGGAGACTCGGTCCCTTGGTCCATCACCTGTCAACAGATTTGTGCCATAAAGCATTGCAGAGTCGCAAAAATCCTCAGCTGGCAAAGAGCTGTACAATTTGTTTACTCTTGAACGGTGGTGTGGCAGCACTTGCCACACAGAAACAGTGATGCCCTACCACATTTTTTATTAAGAATGGACAAATATAGTATTTATGACATTGAGCTTAATTGTATTTGTACTTATTAGCGTTATTAGATACTCAAAATTGAAAATAAATTTTTCAAACAATTTGTCAAAATGTTTACTACGTTATTAAGGGTTAGGAGACAAAAATGTGTTCAATTATACGTTTATAAATTTATTCAGGGACGAAGTACGTTTCTACGACACAGGCATATGAATAGTTTTGATTAAAATTTATACAAGAATTACAAGACTTTTTTGATATTATTTAAAAATGCTAAATGCATTTCTTAAAAGTAAAAAAAGGACATCGGAGATGACGACCATAGAATATTTAAATGTTTTTGTTTTCTTTATAAATATAGCCAGCTTATTTGATACTAGCGTCCTGTCCCTGCTTCGCATGGTTTTTTTTACAACATTTTTTAAATTATACATACACACACACTTAACACACATACACCCTTCTTTTTGCTATGAGTTACTAAGAAGGAGTGAAACTTATTTTGGATATTATTATTATTGTTTTTTTGTTCGTTTTTAAATTTTTTCGTTATTAGGTCAGAGGTTTTCTGTAAAATATATTTGATAATATTTTGTGGTAGAAAAATAAATTGAGTTTCAGGAGCTCCGACCCGTGATAGGTGAACATACAGTAAAACATTGCTTTCGAATGTCGATCCTTACTAATTCGAAGGCTTGGCCTTGGGACTACCGGAAATTGAAGCCATATAAATGATCAAAGGGGCTCATCGGTATCCTCGGTATCCTCGTTATATGAGCTAGTGGACTAGTTGCTGGGCCATTGATAATATACAATGTTAATGCAGTTAATGTTATCGATTTTGATTTTATACAAGAAACTCATGAATCTAAGAATATGATATGTATCCCAGCACAAGCTAAGTCCTATGGATGATGTGGTAAGACTCTGCACAAGTAAAGCTGCTCAGTTGATGCCATTGCACGGTGCAAAGCACGTAGTCATGGACTACTTTTCACGTAGATACGCACACACACTCACACACACACAAGACAGGTTATATAACTCACGCTTTTGCAAAGTGCAGTCAGCACATGACTATGAATTGAGCGCTACCTGCCAGCGAGCAAGCAAACAGGCGCCATTTTCGCAGCCAATGCTCCCTGTGCTGTTGCCTTCTTCTGCTTTGGCCAACCATAAGCCAATAATAAATTTCTGCAACAATTTTGTGCCAAAGCTGCACTTTGTCAGTATTAGCTGAAAGCTGAAATAAGTGCGCGCACTTGATCGATACGACTTTGAGTCTAATTAAGCCGCAACGAGCACGAAGGTATTGTAAGGAGGTGCCCAGAAAACTAGGCAACACATTTTGGAGCACAGCGAACGTATTGGCAAGCATAACTGTATTTATAATTAACTAAAATGTTGTTAATTCAATTTTGACAAGGCACGAAAGCCAATGTTGAGATAAAAGACGCCAAACGAATGCTCCCAGCCAAAATGTACAGAAGCAAAAGGAATTCTGTGTGCTGGGGACTGGGAGTAGGCAAACTTTTAAGCACAAGACAAGCAGTCAACAACTTACTTCATTTGTTGCTCTACAGGGATGTGGATGTGGCGGGTCGTGATGGTGTGCGTGGTTGTGTGGCTGTGTGGCTGTGTGGTTGTGTGGTGATGTGGTGCGGGCGCAAAGTAACAGTCAAATCTTGGCATGCCATATTAAGTTCTAGCAACTTTTTGTAACAAAATGCGAAATGTTACAAATCTTTCCCCGCCATCCATTCGGTATGTTGTAGATGGAAACAGTGGGAGTGACATGTGTTCAAGTTGGCTCTGTATTGAGTGCAGGGTAATAACATTCTTAAAGCCTTTAACACTTGCCTAAAAACATCTAATTAATACAATCAGAGCTCGACACATTGAAAAAAATATAATCAAAAGGAAATAGTATAAGAATTGGATTGATAAGTTAAGCAAATTTTTAATATGCCTGAAGGTTCAAAAAATTAAATGTCATTCTTCTCGCTATTTACAGACGATTTATAGATGATGCTGATTTAAGTACACATTGCTTTGTAAAATATATTTTTCGAATACATATTAAAAAGGAATGAAACATTTTGAACGGACCTATAGTGCGAATCAGAACATATTCATCCTCCTATCTTTACTAGTAATAATATATAGTGGGGTGCAGGTGGATTGCCAATTCCTTATGATTATCCCATATCCGTAAATAACATGCATTAATAGCTTTTAGTATTAATGCAGAAAGTTTGGAATCATATTCAATTCAATATTCTATGTGTCATTTACAAGGTAAGGCAGCATTTGGCCTAGATAAACTTAAAATGTAATTTACTCCAAATGTTCAGTTTGCATACAGTCTGCACTAATTAGTAATCACACCCACACCTGGCGACGTTTCAAGGTTATGCAAACACACTCAATAACTTTGAAGGATGTACCTCTGAGTTTGTATCTCTGCCCTTTCCATTCCCCCTTTTTACGCGCGTCCTACATTTTCCCATCCTCCCACTCATACACTCGTACTTTTGCTTGTGCATACGTAACTTGAACACGTGCCTCTTGGCCCTTTTATTTGAACTTTGCGCAATCGTCATCCACATCCACATCCACAGCATCATTATCATTCGCATCATCATTGCCGTTGATGCGCCCACAACAATTTCAAATATGTGTTAATTTAGCAAAGATAAACATTTATGAAATTTGAATTAAACACGTCACGCACACAAATACCTTTACGTGCTCATTTTTATATTTTCAAATGTAAGCTGCCTAAATGCCAGTGAGGGCAAAGTTTAAAGATCATAAACAAAGCACAAAGCGGCCAAACATACTTATGACTCAGCCTTTATGAAATGGGAGCAATGGGACTATTTTAACTTAACTTTTCCCAAATATGTCGAATTCGGATATTTTCGATATTTTCCACTTTTATATTCGTATATTTCCTTTTCCATATGTACTTAATATTTAACTTTGCATTATTAAATTACAAACGGGTTTTTAGTAGAATATTGCCGGATTGTACGAGTACCCTTATCAGAAATGCTTTTCAAAATATATAGTATTTTCCTTATTCTCAGCAATTAATTTTATATGAATACATACGTATTTGACATAAACTCGTAAACATCTGCACCTCAAACAATATCATCTGCCCTTATGTACGAGTATGACCATCCATTCATTTGTCCAAATGTTGCCATCGACGTGTGAGTCAAACGCCTAATTAATTGACAGTTTGGTGTTCTAAATGGCTGCACAGGCCCAATGGGGACATTGTGTTCAATTGTCATGCATGTCAATGCTCATACATTCATGTATTTTGGTTTATGTAGACAGCAATGGTCAACAGATGGACATATAGTATTTGTGTTTTAATTAATGCACACACATCAACAAATGCATAACTAAACTATACCCAAGCAGTGACGAGCCGAGGAAACTGCCCACCTACCGAGTAACTAATTTTGCGAGCTATAGTCGGACAATTTAGTAGCTGTATTAGCTTTGATGTATGCTTTAAATGTGTGATTTGAACAAAATCTGAACTTTTGAATATTTTCTTAATTTTTCTTATGCATTTGCAATTGTAGATCATTATTGACACAAATGAAAACTTCATGAATGAAACCCTTTCTCTTGATTTAAACAGCAATTTTTGGAGAATTCTATTATGAATAATTTTATATTACATTAGCTTGAAACCAACAGAAAGAAATGTTAAACGAATCGTTATTTAATTCCCAATTCCTGTCTACCCACGTTTATCACTTCTACATACCTTTTTCTACATTGAAGAAAGAGATGGACTACCATTGTTTCTGGTTTTTCATTTCACAGGGTTTGCTAGCCGTTATATTTGAATCGAAAACATGATCTTAAAACTACAATATCATACAAATAGTACAGAAACGTTAACAACATGGATATGAGCACTATTTAACATATTTTTATTATTAAATTTTTTTCAAGTTAATTATAGCAATTTAAATTAAAACAAATTTCCCCACCCAATTATTTCCCAATTATTGCTAAGAAAAAAAGATTATGTTTTTTAACGCGTTCTGTTTTTTTGAGTTTTTGAGTGCCACATCAGCTCCCGAATGCGTCCTTAATCTGGTGTTTATTATCTCAGGCCTAGAAATATGACGATTATTTCATTTCTACATTTTTTTTTATTTTTTTATTATCTCTGCCACAACCACCAACAAACACAACAACAAGCCAAAACAATAGAAATGGTCTGTTAGTGCTGTCCGTTGGTGGATCGCATGCTGTCCTTCATCGTGCATTCGCCAGCCTAAAAATTCGAAATCCTGTCTGGACGGGATTTCCTTGTACGCATAAAAGCATGCAGCGTTGTGCATCGGACCCATTCGCCCGATTATGCATGTGCTGTCCCCCGTTTCATATTGATGATGTGCCACCAAACGGCCCCAGTCGACTGTCGTGCACCGAGCCACTGCAAATAAGCTCAAAAATAGTTTAGGTCCGCACATTTCAACTCCGGCTTTTCCACCCGCCTAACTGCAGTACTCCACTGCACAGTCTTGCCTTTGGTTTGGGCTTGGGTTTTGCGTTTTCGGTCTCGGTTTGGGCCGGTTTTATGTCGGCAGGAATGTATTTTTTCTACTTTGTTGGTATTTGGCAATTTTTTCGCTATTTGGGCAATAGGAGGCTCGAGTGCGGCCATTTTGCCAATTGGTTGCACTCGCGCACCCAGTTCCCTGCTGAAGGATATCCTGCGCAACGTTTCCTGTTCTAATCAATTTTGTTGATTGCAAAATGCAAAATCGAGCTGCTGGAGAAGCAACACAAATATACAACAATTTTTGAAGGCGACAAATGCTCTTTTCTTTTCACTATTTCCATATTTCCAAGCAGCAACTGATAAACAATAGGGACTTAAGGATGATATTGATTATTGCAGCGGATTGTTAAAGAACAAATTAAAATTAACAATAAGACTAATACTTCAGTTAAAAAACAAGTGCAATAAACTATTAAAACAAATGTACAAATTACAGCCGCTCAATCTATAGTTTATTAAATGCTTATATTGTTATCTTCTGTATTAAAACATAATCGAACACTTTTTGTATGCTGTTTGTTCTTACGAGAAAAATTACTCAAGCCTTCCAGTTAAGGGTCATAGTCATAAGATTTTTCATTTGGTAATCTGTACTAGTATGGCGTTTAATAAACGGGGTAGCTGTTTTAAAATTTAAATAATAGTTACCAAGGATTTCATTAAATGTCTGTCATACTAATTGTGCGGCTCTTTGCTAAAGGTTTACTCATTAGTCTCCGCACTTTCTGTTTGCTTGCGATCTTAATTTGCTACAAATTGTTAGTTATTTCCTCTTCCCCCTTGTCAAGTGGTCCTTTTCTTTGTGTGTTTTGTGCGTTTTTTCTGCTTACTATTTATGTGCATTTAATTGCAACTCATTAAGCATATTAATTAAATCACCACATTTATGTAATAAAATTGCGGCTGGCTGGCCAAATAAAGTTTAATGTGGGAATGCACAAAAAGGATGGAAGGGGGGGGCATGAGGGGCAGCAGCCAGACGTCATCCACAGTCAAACACATTCAGACAGAGCAGACAGACAAACAAACAAACACATATATTTTAATTTAAATGCGAAAAAGTGAGAAAAAAATCATCACACACAGTCAACAGCAAATTAACATAAAGCTCGAAAAAAATTGAATTTATATTGAACAGAGAAGAGAAAAAAACCCACAATTTTTTACAGCACACAATTTGCATATAAAGCAATAGCAGAAAAATAGGCAATAATAATAACTTGAATAGCTGCAGAACATCATTTATGGTTAAACAAGTTTTACACAACGGGATTTATTCTTGATGTTTACACGCGTGTGTGTTTTTGCGGGATTAATTTAAATGGCAGGCGCCATGCGCCATAATTTACACAAAATATTACATGAAAAATTACAAGCTTATTAAAAAATGCGCACAAATATCATTAACAAAAATCGAGCAAATTAAATAATAAAAAAATGACACATTATGGGGAAAAATAGCATTAAAAAATGCGACATGAAAATGAAATTAATTTGCATTTTGTTGCATTTGAAAATGTTTACGCAAGGCATTAAACACTAATTTTACGCGCTAATTGCTTTAAAAATGGCTCCAGCATTTAAAATTGCGTAATTGTTTATTTTATTTAAGTACGTGACATGATTTTTGAAGGGCTAAACAAACGTGTGCAAGGGCACAGCATTGATTAGATAAGTTTATGAAATGAAAACGAAATTTCCATTTAATGAACAGCGAGAGCAAGAGTGTGAGACGCTTAATGAAACGACACGTGTCAGACTTGTACAAATATATGCATGAACATTCTTGTATACACATGCATACGGGTGTCTGGGAGTTGCGGCAATTAGAAAAATGTCAAAGGCAACGCTGTCACAATAGCTCAAACCAATAGCTGCGCCACATCAACCTGTCCCCTCGTCCAGCTGCCCACCCGTCAACCCATCCACCCATCCACCCATCGACCCGTCCACCCGTCCAACCATGCATGCAAATCACGCCAGCAAACTTGTCAGCCAAGTGACATTGAAAAGTTGCCTTCGGGCCAGGAAGGACTACGCAGCATTGTGTAAAATTACCTTTATTAGCGCTTCTTTTTTTCGGTGCAGGAGAAGAGAAAGCGAATGCACGTTGGATGTTCAAGCCAAGGGTCGCCGACACGTGTTGCTTATGAGTGTGTGTGTGTGTGTGTGTGTGTATGCACGAAATTAGAACGTTGCTGAAAGACCTGATGGTTTGGCCACACGACCACCATATATGCATGTGCACCATGTTGTTGTTGTTGCTGTTGCTGCTGCTGCTGTTCGGGATTAGTTGGAAGCGCAATTCAACGACGCGTCGGGTCTGTTCAACTTTGTTGTTATTAAGCGTAAAATTGGGTGGCGAGCGCATCGGACATGTTGGTCATACGATGCGACATGTTAAAGCATCAAGCGTTTAATATAAAGGATTTAATGCTTATGGTAAGGCTGTTAGTGCTGTCGTTGTTGTTCTTATTGTATCTACATGTGCACAAGTTTAGATCCGGCCTCACTTTTCAAAGAGCCCATCGGTTTTTGGGAGAATGTTATAATTGTACGAGTATTTGAATAAAATCAACAATCGTTGTTATTTAAGTCAAGATTGAAATGGTACATTTGGTTTGTGCAAAGTTTGTAATAGACAGAAGGAGGCACATTATTTTTAATCAGCATGACAAGACATAATGATATACATTTATCCGTCTGTCTGGATGAATGCTTGCATTTCTCCACTTGGTATATAGGTTCTCCTTGTCCAGTTTATTTATTTATTTTGGAAAAGGTGGAAGGTGGAAGGTGCTGTGCATTTGGTGGAACTGGAAGGGAATCAGCTACAGGTAGTTGCATTCATGTGGCCGAAGTTAGCGATTGCCTGGACGCAGCCAAATAAAATGGCATTATCAAAAAGTTTAGTTAGGAGTTTTTAAAGCAACGACCGAATAGTCTCTATCAGCCATTATAAAATGTTCAAAACAAAACAAAAAGAGAAAGTTGGAAATAAAATAAAATAAATCTTTTCAATACAAGTTCTTTAGATTGATTAAGATTATATTGCTACGATAGGAATGAGTGATAACTTTTAGCTTCAATCTTGTACTTGTGTTCAATAAATAATAATACATACATGCTAAATGAAATAAATTGGAATTCCTAAAGCTTAAGCAAAATCATATATATGCTCAAAAAACAGGCGATCATCAATTATGTATATATACTGTTAACAACGTCAAATGTCTGTGCCAAATGTATCTTACTAATAATGCTGTGATATCTTGTTCCTGTAGGTTGTGTGTTTGTATTTTTTGTCCATATGGCATTTCAGAATTAAATTCATTATTTGCATGTAGTTTTGTAATATGTTATTAGAAATTAACCAGTGGACTTTCTCTGCTTTAACATAAAAATGATGGAAACACAGGGCTCGGTTGACATTTTTATTCAACTTGGCATGAGCAGAGGAGGGACAACAATAACAAACAGTCTTTATACGAACCCTTTATACAGATTGTCGCGACCTGTCGCCTGCCTAGAAAATGCCATAAAATTATTTAAATTTCTACATACATACGTGCATATGTATGTATGTATGTATATATTATATTTTATTTTTCTGTTGCTTTCACAAGCGCAATTTATAGCTTATTTATATAACAATAAAAGCTGCAGCAGCAACAACATGCAGCATGAGAGCTGCACAGGCGTCGGCACGGCGGCAATCACAGAAATAACAACGCGGCGGACACAACATGAAAATGTCGCTTCATGGTTGAAGTGGGTGGAGTGGGTGGAGTGGTTGGAACGGTTGGCAGCGGGGGCGGTTGTCGGAGCCTGGACAACTGTCACACAAACAGAAAAAACGGATGAAATATTATGCAAGTGCGTCTGGCGGGGTGTTCGTATGTATGCCGGTGTGTGTGTGTGTGTGTGTGTGTGTGCGCGAGCATAAAAATTAAACAAGATGCAACACTCAGTCGACTAACTGTCTGCCCGTGCTGCTGCCCTGATGTCCGCCTGTGCTGGTATCCTCCAGTCCTCCATTCCAGTTCTTCCTCCATCCAGCCGTTTCGCTCGCCTGGGCTACATGGCGCATTACGAACCGTTGTTGCGGTTGCCGCCACATTGGCCGGCCGTTTGCGGACTGCCTGGGCACTGGACAACCAACAGTGGCGGCTGTTATAGCCGCCATTAAAAATAGCCAACAACTTGAAATACAAAAAGCACACAGCAACAGCAAAAACAATTACAAAAGCAAGCAAACAACATCGCGCTGATTTTTATAGATGAAAAATGTCGGAAGCGTTCAATGACTTTATTGGCATCGTGTACGGTGAGTCTACACGAAGAACTATACAGGGTTGAAAGGATTTAATTTTATATTAACACCGATTCACATTAAAGTTGCTCAATTAAAACAAAAAAACATTAAAGAACTTTATTAAACTGTCCTTGCAAATTGTGTTACATGCCTCCGAATAGCCGAAATATGTTTATTTTGTTTTCAATTTGCGTCAATCGTATGATTTTTATTAACTGAAATATGTTATTACTTATATAATTAAGTAAGTTACATTCTAAATCAAAATCGATCGACTACCAAATTTTGGACACACTTAAAAAATGTAGCAAAATAACTTAAGCGGGCTGATAGTTGGCCTAAATCGAATTCAGACACAGCCTTGATTTCAATCACGATATATGTACAGTTCTGATTCTAGCTTAGTATATGTACTATTATAATATGAACGGTAAGTTAGTATTTGACTTTACTGTGCTATGCGTTTTTTCTACGCACACTACAAACTCATTTGTCAGAATTTTATTCGTTGGCTCTGCACGCACAGTAAAAAAATGTTGTTCGTTGTTTCCGCGTTTTTATTGCACAATAATAACGCAACAGCTATAACTATTTACATGTATTTATGTATGTATCGGTGAGCCTTCAATTTATGATTTATGCAGTCTAAAAAGCTGCTACATGCTTTAAAATGCTGGCTGTTTGTGCTTAGCGCAGCCTTTCACATGTCGTTTGGATAGTTTTATTTTCATACGAGTATGCATTTGTTTATACACATGTATGTATGTATGTATGTATGTATGTATCCCCCTTTGGCAGTCTCTGCTTTTGTCACATTTATTGCAATTGCATTGTTGGCATTTTGCAAATTAAACGGATTTCCGCCAAAGGCCATTTCCGATTCCGACTATCCTTTTGTTTTCTCACGAGCCCCTTCTCAGCTTTCATGGAAGCTGCTGCGCTTTTTGTATTCAATACATATTTTTTCGATATTTTCTTTATTTTTAATGTTCAATGTTGTGTATCGTCTGTCAACAGCAAATGCTTTCTATTGCTTTCTGCCCTTGTCATCTATTTATATAGTAATATCCAAACATACACACACAAGCCTTTTATGTTTCCATACGACTATAGTTTGTGACAATTTGCAGCCTTTGGCCACTTTTTTATGTTTATGTTTTATTGTTTTTCAATGTTTATTATTATTTGGCTTTGGCATTGCAACAATAAAATATTGCTTGTCTTTTGTAACACTGGTCACGTTTTAATTTAAATTTTGTGTTCATTAAACTTGTTTAGGGTCCAGTGAACTGGAAATTATGCCAATTAGTCATGGAAAATAGACAAAAAATATTTACAATTAGCGAGAAATCATGCAAATACGCTAGAAATTAAATTAAGAGATTAAATTGCTGCATTGGGAATCAATTAAATGGATTAAAATAAAACCCAACATTCTTTTGAATTTATCATTCCACATAAAACCTAAGTAACATTAGAAAGATAAAGCCAATAAATATATATAAGCAGCATAAATCAATGGTAGGCAGTTGCTTTTATGTAAATAATTCATGAAACAACAAATACAAATAGAAACGAAATAGATGGAAAAAATAACGAACATAAAGAAACAACTGAACTAGAAAAAACGTACAGAAAGTTTGATCTGGCCAGCTCTAGAGAACTACCCCACACCTAAAACTAAAAGGGATTGAAGTCTCCACGGTAGGCGGACTTGACAGCTACAAAAGGAGGAAAGCGTGTTCAGAACTTAGGAGGCTCATTCCTTAAAGCTCCGATAAAAATACCAAAACAGGAGATTAGTAACACAAAGGGCTTCTTTAGGCGATCACAAACGTTCCAGCCGTCTCATCCTTACCTACCATATGTTTATTTTTTACATTTTCATTTTTATGGTCGATTTCTATGCCAGCTTAATGATATAGCAATTGGATCTAATTTGGTCTCGAAAAATAATACTGAAATATTAACTGATATATTTACATATAGTTAGACGCTTACAGATGCCCTGACCTTGTCTCTGTCCTTCAGAAAAAACAGAATGCCCTCGAAACTTTGGCGGGGGACTTGAAGTGTGCAACACCTGCGTGGCTGCCACAAAGGCAGCAATAACAACATCATCTGCGCGACCAACTCATTAACATATTGAATTTTAATGTCATGTAGCAGACCGTAGCGGTTTCGGTGGTGTGCATTATCAGTGTCTGCGCGTGCGTCTGCCCCATGGCATACGGAGCAAAGATAAGTGGGATGGCGAGCAAACGTAAAGGGGCTGCACAGTCGAGGGCGTACATAAGGCAACCCCCTCAGCACAACGGCCCACGGCCCCTGGCAGCCGAGCCACATTTGCCGCATTTCAAATTCAAGCGTACAAATTCTAAACTACTTTTGTTCGGAATTTGCATTTTTCTTTAAGAGCGAGCCAAATTGCTGGCCTGGAACTCATCTGCATTTTGCGTTGGCGTTTTGTTGAATTGAGAACATGATTAAATGGCTGCCAACGCGACTTTCAAGGTATTTCCATTAAAATTACAATCGAAAATAAAGAAATATGAACACCAAATTGGGAGCGTTCTGAATATTTCATTTCTATCCGCAAGAACAAAATTGATTTTTAATGAGGCAGATTAAAATTCTAATGTGCTTTAAGAATTTTTTATTGCAGTTGCCAACTGAATAAACGGCAACAAAAAATTAATTTAAAAGCATTGCAGAAAACAACTGACAAACTTTGCATCAAAGCGAATGCCGCATTGAAGCAACAAAGAGTCCCAGACCAGAGCAGCCCAGTCCAACCCATCTCATCCTGCTCCGCTGCATGCTGCATGCTGCCCTATTCGGTGTGTTTACCAAAGGGCTGTTGGGTGCGGCCATTACGGTCCGCGGGCTTTGCGCTCTGAAAAGCAAGTGGCAGCAAAAGTCCCGCAGGATGTGCCACACAGCGCCATGTATAGAACACAAAATGGTGGCACTACAAATTTGTTACAAGGCTATGCGCGTGGGTGTGTGTGTCTGTGGGTAGAGTCTGCTCTAAAATTAGACAGCAAGGACAAGGACAAGAAGCAGCAGCAGCTGTAGCAGTATTTTAAAGTATCACAAATTGTTTGAATTAAGTTGAGTTTATTAGCGTTTGGCAGCTTGAATGTAAATTTAAATTTCAACTTGAAAATTTATGGCCAGCTGCCCAAAAGTAAATATTGTATCAATAATTTATCGATACTTAGTGCGACCCACTCACATGCGACCCACTCTTAAGCACACATGTGCTTCAGCCCACTCAACGACACGCCCACACATCGCACATAAATCAGACTCAGGCCACATAAATTTCAGTTGGCGACAAGTGTCCAGTTAAACAGCCACAAGACAGCGTGCAAAATTCAGTAAGTATATCACATTTTTCGGTACCTCGTGCTGTTTTTCAACACTCTCTATACTCTGTAAGGTACAGAAGAGGCGTGCGAGGCCACTTCATGTCAATGTAACACCTTACTTTTCAATTTTAAAAGAAATATTAGAGATTTATTAGAACTAACAAAGATTGTGATATAATGTCTACTCCTTTTCGAAGCTATGCACATGAGTGCGCAAGTTCTAACAGAAAATCAGTTTATGTTTGTTCGTCGAATTCAAAAGTAAGATTATATGTCATATATATGGATAATTTTCGGACAAATTGCGACATAAAGAAGGGTATTTTATAGTCAATTCTGCCTTTAAACAGCTCCGCCACTTTTTCTTACTTATATTTTCTAACCACTGACACACATTTAAAGCAAACAAAGCGGACACACACACACTGCAGACGAAATAAGCACACACACAGCCACCAGCGCCCAAAAGTTGGCTACACAATTTGTCACTGGGTCATTTTGCGCATTAGAACGAACGAGCAGCGGAAAGGAGAGGGCGCTCATAAGTACGTTGAGAAAAAGGCGCTCGCTATATACGAGCACATATATAGATAGGTGGTGTTTTTTTTTTTGTTGTTTTTTAAAAATAATAAATCATGTGCACATAACAAGCAGCTATGGCCAGGGCCAGCCGTGGGCAACGATCCAACCTCAGCCCAGTTTGTAAACTCTGTCCCAACAGTGCCAAGCGTTCCGACTCTAGCCTTTCAGCCACTTGCCGCTCATTTGGCCGTCGTCGTCGTCGTCGTGACCGCCGCTTAGCCGGCGCCAGCAACATCGTCGCTGGCGTCGTCTTTGACACACTTTCAATTTGCTTTTGTGCATACACAAACACACACACACACAAATCTATATAAGCATACAACAAGCTTTGGCGTTGCTCTCTGTTTGCTTGCATTCTGTTAGGTGCTAGCCACCGCCTTGTTTGCTTTTTGGCACACGGCGCGCTCGCCTTTTGAATAATTGTTGAAAAATACACATAAATCACATGCTTCAACAATATTCCCCGCACGTTGTCTGTTCTACTTTTTTAAGTTCATTTGTGTGCACTAAATTTTGCGTGCATTTTATGTTTTAATATTGCATACTTTTGTGCGCGGTCGATGGCACATTCACTTGCCGCCATGCGCTTAATTAGTTGCCGCTGCCTATCGGATGTGCTCCATTCCATGATACTGACCACAATCGATGCTATCTCGCAAGTATTTTGTGCGCTGCAAATACCCTTTCGCAGCAACTGTGGGGTAAATTAAATTAAATATCCACTGATCCCAGTTATAGCACAATTCCCAAGAGTCGTTTATACAATTATCATAGTACAGTACAGACAAGATTAACAAAGAAATGGATACAGTGCAACCTCTCTTGGCCGGACACTCAGCGTCGACAAACTTTTGTCTGGCCAAGGAGGGTGTCCGGTTAAGAGGATACATAGACATTTCTTCATTTTATGCATATTTTAAATATTTTTCTATTAAGGCAATTAAAATAAATTTATTTGCGTACAGGCACGAGAGGATTAGTTAGAAATATTTTAAAAATATAGTTTTCGTGTCCAGTCCAGAGACTGTCCGCACAAGAGCTGCGAATCTGCTGTAAAAAGTACACAAAAACGAATATTCCTGAGAAAGTGTCCGCCTAAGAGGAGTGTTCGGTTGAAAGAGGTTTCCATTAAGGAAATTTGTACTGTATATATATTTGCATGGATTTGGGTCTCATTCTAGGGAGAGGCAGCTGCTTGTTTTGCTCCCATTCGCAACTATCATGTCCAATCATTTAAAGTTTAGAGACATCCCTGTACATTTTTTTCCATTGCATTATAAATATTTGCCTCTAAATACTGGAAGAAAGAGTATTTATCAGACAAGGTAAGGTGCAACTAAGTTGTCTTTCAGAAAGATATGCCCAACTCCCAAACTAATGGGTGTCTAGTACTTGGCATTGAACAATTTGAAAAACATTATAGATGGTTAAGCATTTAACTGCTCGTCTGAACCCCAGGTCAAAAGGCTCTTTAAAGGCCACTAGCTGTGATAATAATTGAATACGTAAATGATTAATTAAGGGCCACATGTTTGAAAATAACAAATGACACAAAGGTAGTAGCTCCACTTCAGGCTATGGGTCAATGCAGACATAGACCCACACATGCACCTCCATATCATTCACACGCACAAGGAGAGAAAGTGGTCATTGTTGTTGAGGTTAATGATTCAATATTAATACTCGTATAATAATTTTGGACAATTTCAAATGAACAGAGAGACATATGTATGCACACGTGTGTATGTATCTATGCATGTTTGTAGGTGTATTTGGTTCAGAGCTGACCTGCTCTCCAACAGTTAACCACCTTTGCGCAATTACAATGTTTCACAGCTCCTCTGTCCAGGCCGAACCGCAGACACACATGGACTCATTAGCAATGGCTGCTCGACACTCATACGAACTAAGTTATTATCACAATTAAATTGCTTTTAAATGACCAACTAGGCAACCGCCTGCTTCCGCACACCCCCTAGATCCGATCCAGTTGGTTGGACTCGTCAACATAATTATGTTATTTGAGCTTCCCAATGCAGCACACAGACAGTGCTGCCTGCTCTCGCCTCTCATCTGAACACTTTGGGATTGTGTGTGTGCACATCAACAGTGCGGAAATTGAATTTTGGGTAATTTCGTTGCATATCATTAGGCGCAATTACGTAATAAGTGAGTAACACTGCATTGCGTTACTTAGCTTGGTGTTGGTTGCTCAAAATTCATTGTCTAGCACTTACTCTGATGCTCGGGCTGCTCCTCGCTCCTCGTATCGCTCCACTCTCTTCTAACTAAAAGTTATTTTGCGTTAAATGCTAATTGCTCAAAATGTGTCATTAATTTTATGCATTTTGGAGCTTTGACTAGTAATTTGTATTATGTGCTTCATTTCATTCCATACTGATAGGTGTTGGTCTGTACATTTCTAGTACATTGCATGGCTAGCGAGTTAAATGAACATTTCAATTAGACAAAGTGCGTGGATTGACAAAACAACCGAAGATCGTCAGTGTAATTATTAGACTAATAATTTAGAGAAGTATATAATACTAATTAATCGGCTGAAACGTCCTTACTACCAATTAGTTTAATTCCATTCATGCCATCGGTGCCTGGAAACTCTTTCTCAATGAGAACTCGAGTATTTAAATATATTTATTAATAGTATGCTATATTGAAGAGATATCTTTACTTAATTAAGGAGAACTCTTTTAGCAAAATATTTAAATATAATTATTAATTGTATGTTGTATCTGTGCTTTATTGAGAAGAAATCTTAGTCCGTAAATTTTTTCTTGCAGTAGCAACAATAAATAAATATAAATTACTTAGAAACCATCACAAAGCATATAGTGTATCTTAACCGCAGCTGCCCGGCATAACTTAAGCTTTAAGATTAATATTTTAATTCATGAAATAACTTCAGTTTTAGAGTTAAAATTTTAATTGTTGCCATTTGGCGACAACTGCTTGCACGTTTTTGCGCACGCCGCACTTCTAACTGCCCTCACACTTATCCACACCCTATCAGTACATCTTGCAAATAAATTTCACATTTCCTGCCACATTTATCACATTACGAACATAGACACATACAGCCACACACCCGCTTAACATTTGACCCAATTCGAATTAAACCTTTGGAGATATAAATTCACTTAAATTGCTCGCACTTCCTTTTGTGAACATTTTTCAACTTATTAATTTTCCATTAAATCTTACAAGCAATTTAACTCCACAACGACCCACAAATTTCACGCAAAACAAAGCGAAATACAAAAGAGTTGAAAATTATCAACACGTTCCGCTTATTAACTGCTAGGGCAGCAGAACTTATATCTGGACTTGCACAAATAAACAAATAAATGAATAAAATGTCATCTTAATTCCTTTCGACTTGCCTTCGTTCAAAATCTGTCACAATTGTTTGAATAATTCGAATTGGGTGAGAATGAGTAGCATTGGGGAATGAAGATGTAGAGCGGTGGCCATAAAATACGCAAAATATTGTTGAAAATTTCCGGCAGACATTGAAAATCAAAAACATTTTAGTGCAAATATTTTTGGGTGCCTGATGCGGAAATTTTACGCTTGCCTGGATTTTACCAAAGTTTTAGCAGAGAGGGAGAGAAAGAGAGAGAGAGAGAGAAAAGGGAAGTTATGTAACCTATGATGATGATGTTGATGATGATGACGATGAGCTACACCACTAACCACTCGTATAGTGATGATGAAAATGACTTTGATTTTCATTTGAATTTCTTCATTTCGGACTTTGATTTAGATTTATGTGTGCTGATATGCTTTAAAGCGGATGTAAATGCTAAGCACACACACACACATAAATATATATACGCAGATACAGATGTGCATGACAAGATAGCAGAAGTAAGTAAGGGTTCGGTTTTGGGTCGTGCTAACATTTGCTGGCGCATAATGTTCACAAAACTCGGGTCTTGCCAGCTGCGTCACTTGAAGCAATTTATGAAGCATTTTACTTACTTAGCTGCTGATTTACTTGCCCCGCACCAGCTAGTTGAAGCATAGCTTTTAATGTGGATGGCTCCTCTATAGCATTTCTCGCTCACACACACCCATGTGTCCGTCTTTATTTGTGTGTGAAGCTAGCAAGGACTGTGCAGCACATGTGCTTGCGATTTTTCTATGAATATGAAATAAGTTTCTTCTCGCTTGTGCGTAAATAAACAAGCAGTGAGTAGAAGGCGGCCACGACTGGAGCACATTCCGAATATAGGAATGTGCTCACGCTAGTATCAAATAGTACACATTAAAAAAAGGGAATTTGCCAAACATAAAACTACACTCAAAAACTGCACCAGAAAAGAGTTACAAATACAATTTTTCGTTGCTCTGATGACCTTCAATTCCGCGGAATACATAAAAAAATAAATTCGATGCAATACTTTTTTTCAAACTTACAATTATTATTTAAATACTAAAATAAGCCAAGACAAAGTGGGAATAAAGGAGCACTTTTCGATCAGTGTAGCAAAAATTGAAAAAGCTAACTGCACACACGAAACGGCTTAAATATTTCAAACTTCTCTGAATTAAACACTAAACCGGAATACTCTGAAGATGTTGTTAAATTTTACGCAAATTTTATTCAAAAAAAATCACACAACAATGTTTCAGAGCAGCCCCACAGAGAGGCCAGCCCAGAAACAGGGACTACGATTGGGATTCTGGCATTATTTAAACTAAACAATAAAATACTTGAAGACCTTTTGGGCTGCGGCCCAGGCTACAACTGCAAACATTCAACAGCCTGCTGGGGCAAGTTAAAAGGGCAGCAGGTAGAAGATAAAGGTGTTTTTATATTTCATCAGCACATAAAATGGCCCCTCGACGTGTTCTGCTTTTGTAAAAATGTGCAAAACAAGGGTTGTGCCTTTATACTTATATATATGTATACATAATGGTAATATGTAAATAATGCCTTCAAGTTGCTTACTTAAAGCATACCCCAAGGTCAGCAGCTGCTTCTGCTTCTGCTTCAGCTACAGCTTCAGTTAAAGTCTGGTAGGAACCCATCGCAACCATTGTCCAGCTGTCGACCAGACCTGGCCCGGCCAGACCAGACCAGACCAGACGGGAAAACAACAATAAGGCGTCTGCGAACATTTTAGAAATTTGGTTTCTCTAATTTCACGACGAACCAACCAAAAATAATTGCACAAAGCAATTGAAAAAACAGAGGGCTAACAATGCCGCCAACTTCGTTAGTCTGCTATATATTTGATGATTTGCCAATTCTGTGTTTGTTGTTTACATACTCGTACAAATATTGCCAACAAGCAAAAGAGCGATGCTGCTGCAGACAAGTTTTTGTCAAAGCCAGCAAGAAAAATATAATGAGGCAGACGACAGCCCACTAACATGCCAAGGCACATGAAGATATGGACGACGCGTCGTCTGTCAGGCAAGACAAATGGCAGAAGTCCTTGGGAAGCCGGCTCCTGCTTGCTTCTGCACTTTAGCCCATGCAAGTGAAAAAAATTCGCAGACAAAGTGGTAAATAGACGTAAATCGCGTGACTTTCACTTTGATGTTGGCCGGACCTTGACGAAAGTGCCGAGTTATATAAAAAGTTTTCACCCAAACACCGCCAAATGAAATATGAGCAGCACCAACAGCAGAACTTGCTCCTGTTTGCCCAGACAACAATGTGGTGGCACTACGCGCCGGTCTGCATTTCATTTTGTGGTTAAGTCAACAGCAGCAATTCATTTCTATTGTGTCAATGCAGGTTTATTCTGCATCTAGGTACATACAAATGAGTGTCAAAAAATGGAACGCCTCCATTTCGAAAATTGTTACTTGTAGTTTCTGTAAATGTTGATCTGATTTTAAGGTAAATTCGCCAGCTCTAGGAGACAGTAAGGGTTTTCTGCAAACTTCTTGATGTGTATTCTGATGGGGTTTTGTGTGATTTAATAAAAGATTAAATAAGTATGGACGTCTTTGCAATCACACTTAAATAATAAAAGACGGAGCGAACAAGTTAAAACAACTCAACGTGCATGATATTTAATATTATAGTAGTACTCGTATATAAATATATATAGAAGAAACTTTTTCAAATTTAAGCCACAAGGCTGCGAAAGTAAGCAACGTGCTGGTTGCTGTAACATAGGAATTTGAGAGTACAAGGCAGAAGCTCATCTCGTTCCATATGCACTGACCAGAGCAAACAAAAATGTTCTTTCACGCTGCATATAACAGCCTGAAGCAGAGCTGTCACAAAAGCCAACACGTACAGCAAGTGGAGAGACAGCGCTTTGCAAGTGCTGGCTAAAGTTCTAAACAACAAAAAAGAAAACATTCTGCAACTTACAACAAGAACAGCAAGAACAACAACAACAACAATAGCAAACAGTCAAGTTGCATGTGACACACCTTGAGGCATCTTGCTAGTCATTGCAGCCAAGTAAATGTTTGCTTGAGCGGCATCTGAGGCGTCACAGGCATCACAGGCTTATCAGCACGGCCGCAGAACAAGGAGCAGAACCAGCAGCAGCCTCACACAAAGCTGAATGAGAGCCTCAGGCAGCTCCATATACTCGTACATACTCGTAGGTACACATGTAAGGCCACATTTGAGTGTGTGCTTGAAGTAATCAAAATGTTCATCTGATTGCTGCTGCTGCTGCTGCAGCAAAGTTTCTTGTGCAAAGCAAAATTAGCTCACTTAATGGGTCTTTGAAATTATGCAACCCAATTTTTTCTAAACCTAACCTATAAAAAAACTAACATGCTTGTGCCCATAAGGGTTCTCTCTAAACAATTTTAATTTTAGTTTTTACTTTTCAGCAAGAAAAATTGTTGCCATAAAATTCTAATTAAATACACTAATCAGCCAATTAATTAAAGATCGATCATAATTCAATCTGAATATGTTTTAAACTACAAGAAAATTCTGGTTACATGTTACGAAAAAACTTAGTTCGCAGCGTTAGGGTTAGTTGTAATTCATTTCCTGTAATTATTATTATTGATAAATGAAACACATTTTAGGATTTCATTCTGAAACTGCTACTGAAATTTCATTTCTTTTGAAACTGAAAACAGTTTTATGCCGAACATAAAACACAATTATGATTTGGTTTTATAATGATACGCTAGACAAAGTCACTTTCTCAAGATTAAGAATGTGATCAATATTTCTAGCTGCAGATAATGGGCACAAATTGGAGTTATTTATTATTTGAAATTATTAATAGACATTGTTATTATTAAAGATAGATAAAATGAACGTCTCTAAAATTAGCTTTGCTCATTTCTGAATATTGGATGCCGTAATTCAAAAGTGTGCCTTCATTAATATTATGTTCGTTTTTAATTGTAAATTATTCAGAATTTATATAATTTAATTTACAACCGAATGCAAAATTTGATGCTTTGCCAGCCAAAAGCCCATATTTCAATCTTCAGCAACACACCAATTACGTTTGCTGTTGAATTGTGCGCAAATGCTTGAAAAGTCGTTAGTGAAGCGCAGGAAAATTGTAAATATGGAAAGAAAAACGTGGAATAATGGCAAATTTTAAGCACGAAA
Organism: Scaptodrosophila lebanonensis; assembly: GCF_003285725.1. NCBI lineage: Eukaryota > Metazoa > Arthropoda > Insecta > Diptera > Drosophilidae > Scaptodrosophila > Scaptodrosophila lebanonensis. The sequence continues at coordinate 2,923,889 of NW_022060529.1, forward strand.
ATGTGGTCATGGTCAAAAGTAGAGCCCAATCAGCCGTTGAACACAATGCTGAAATTTGTTAGCGCTGCACATTTTTAATGAGCAGCTTTCTAAGGTCATTGTGGCATTCATTAGAAAAATATGCAAGCAGCGCTGATTGATTGAAGAGGTATGTCCTCTCCGCCAGTTTCTGCATACAAATGCAGCGAAGCGGATGGGACTTCTGCTGCTGCTCCAACCCCAGCTCCAGCTGCCATTAATTGCGCCTGAGCGCTCAAATAAATTTGCTTAATCAAACTATTTAGGCGCTATGGCTGTCACGGAAGTGCGCAAGTCAAGCTGACATTGCCATTTCCATTACGGGGAGGCACATTTCGACGAGCAAACGACACCAAACGCACACGCACGGCTTACAGGCCCAAGCTTTTAGGCCCTGGGCGGACGACACCCATAATCCAAATTAATTGCCGGCATCGGGTGTGTTGTAATGCAGCGGCACCGGCAGCATCAGAAGCATCGGCAGCCTCTGGCAGGTGTACGTGAGCACTTCGTGCGCGCCATTTAGTCGTTGAGTACGTTGTGTGGCATGCAACTAGGCGCTGATTCAGCTGCTGGTGCTGCTTTTGCTCTTGCCGTTCATTGCGTTTCATGCCACTACGCCATTATTTCCTTTTGATTTGCTTTGGCTGCAAAAGTCGTGACGGGTGGCGTAAGCGTCGGGTGGCGACGCATTTCATGCAGTTCGCTGGGCTTTCGAGCTGCTCAACGCTTGATGCTTTGATGTTCGAGCAGACGTTGGGTGCGTGCATATGGCGGCGGTGGAATTATGCATGTACACATACATCAATATGCACATGTATTATATAGTATGCTTGTGCTTGCATACAATTTAATTCTTGGCTAGATTCGCGCACGGAACTGGTGTCGCCGAGCGTGAGATGTCCTGAGCCTTTAATATGAAGGTGTAGCCTTGCAACATAATGCAGGAATAATAAAAGCTCTCTAAGCAACAACAGATTGATCATGTAAGACATTAACAATAAACCTATTTAGTTAAACGGTAAAAATATTTGCACAAAAGCAAAAATTGGACAATTCTGAGCATTAACTGATTTGATTTAAGAATTAGAGGATGTTAAGTATGCTAATAAAATAGCAGATCACTTTCCAAGAAAAGTATTATTTGCTTAAATAGCTTTTACTTTTGAGCAACAAAAATTGGTGCCAATGATTTAAAAAAGATACACTTATGAGCTAATAAATCAAAAATTGGTAATAATCCAAATTCAATCTAAATATTTATATCAGCTATTCGAAAAGCAGCTATTTTTCTGGCACTGATGCAATGCTGCTTGAACACAATTCGTAGATTTCGTTTTGGCTTCGTGCTTAAAGTCACGATATTATTGCTGCAAATTGTACAATATTTGCATATGTAAAACATATTTTTACATTTTTTTCCTTAAAGAAAAACATGGACAATGTTAAACCCAGAACAGATTTCAGCATTGTATTTAATTTATTGAACGGTATGTGCCTTTGCTCACATTTAAATCATAAAAGAACCATCTACAAACCAAACAGCAAACCTAAACAAACCACAGTAGAAAAATGGCAAAAGTTTCTCCACTTAAAAAGGAGTAAAGGCAACTTCGAAACCAATGGAAAAGATTGAGTAAGCGAGAGAACATTAAAAACGCCGCAATAATCGAAGTCGAACGTCAATGGCTGCTTTGTGGCGCCTGAAGCGATGCGTCTGAGCCGCTCAGCCCCCTCTTGCTCATTTGCTTTGAGCTTTGCGTTCGTTGGTGGTAAGAAAAAGGTTAGAAGAAGATGCTTTGCGGCGGAAAGTAAGAGGCAGGAGGCAAGAGTTAGGCAGCAAACGGCGATGGCAAGCAGCTGCCACCCCTAAAAAGTATGCAACACAATTTTAATTAGTTTTGAAAAGTATTTTAATTTTTGCAATTTGTGTGCCACACGGCAATGCTACCCAAGGCAGAGGCAGAAATCTTTGCAAAGCAATTTTTATTTGCCTCTCTCCCCCCCCCCCCCCCCCAAGCACCGACCGCAGTGGCCCCTCAATGCCGAAGCTTCTATAATTTTGCACTTTAATGATTATTAACATTATTAGTTGTAATGAGCTTCGTCAGCGCGCTTTAAAGTTTGTTGCCATTGAAGATTGACGGGAAGAAATTGCAGCAAAATTTTGCGCTATTCAAAGCATGAATGCGTAAAACAAAAGGAAAGCCAAAAAATCAAAATAAAAACACAAAAAAAAAAACAAATTAAAAAAATTCAAACGCAGAGAAAGTTTAAAAAGTTGTGAGAAATTTTTGCAATTATTTTTCTGTTTTAATGTAATAGTGGCGCTTTCAAACAAAAACTTTGTTCAAACTATGCGAACGAGTTGAATGGTTGACTCTGGCCGACTGTCCGTCCCCCCGTCTTCCCGCCTGGCTGGCTGGCTGGGTAGCTGGGTAGCTGGCTGGTCGGTTATAGCCAGTTTAGCGGTTGCGTCAAGCATGCTAAAAAGTATGCTTTGATTTCTGCGTTCGCCGTTTGACGTTCGGTCTGGCCATTGCGTGGAATTTTGTGTGTGTTCGAATTGTTTGTGTTTGGGTTTTGTGGGCTTTGGCTATACATTTTTTCCGATTTGTTTTGCTATTGTCTTCTTTTTTGCATTTTAAACAAACTAAAAGTTTTCAAATTAAAGGCACAAGTTTGGCCAAAAGCGTTCTTTTTTCTGGGTTACTTTGGTTTGGCGGCATTTTGTTGGGGTTATTGAAATAATGAGTGGTTAGCCGTAAACTTACTTGCGATTCAAGGCATTCAACTTACCTGCAATGAAGAGAATGAAATATTTATAGTTGATTAATATTTATTGTATACATATTATGCTAAAATTAATGTTATTCCACAAATATTTTATACAAATATCGTAAACATTCGTTATAGCCCCAATTTGGCGTACAATGTACATATGCAGCAAATTGATTGGCTCATTTTAATTATATTTGAGATATTTAGGCCCTATCTTTTACAATTCTATCGACGTACAAAGCAGAAGGATGTACGTTGCTTTTAACTTTAAAGAGTACACACAATATGAGCATAAAATACTACTTGCTATTATTATTATTATTATTATTTTTTTTTTATGTTTCGCTTGGCATATGAATATTTGGTATCAATTAATCGAGAGTAAAAATGGCAATTAATTAATATTAAGCAAATATTATTTCGATTCAAGGGGCAGGCAACTTCCTTTAAATGATTTGATTTGGCAGAGACACTTTCTAAAGATGCTTCTGCTTAAAATTCATTTGCAATAACTTATTAGCTTGTTTTTGGAAACACACTTCAAGCAGCAGTGAAAATTATAGTTACACCTACTTATTCCGGCCTCGTACTTGTCTACTACGCAACAAAATCAGACTAATTTAAAGCTTGAATTCCAGTGCTGCCGTTGGCAACAGCAGACAACACATGACTAGAAGCTATCGCGCCCAGCCACATGAGCAGGCATACAGCAGAGAACTTAATTACACACAACTCATTTGTCGCACACAAAAACAACTCCCTGGACGCATATACATATATAAACATGTATGGGTGTGTGTGGCATCCGGTCTGGTCGCATGGGACACTGAGACTGAGCAGTTGCCGCCTCTGTTTGAAATAGAAAACCAAAAACGAGACAGCGGCGACAATGACGACGTTCTAAACACTGACGACATATGACATAGACCAGTGGCAGCAGAAACAGCAGCCAGTCAGGCGTAGAACTAATGCAGACTTTTGTTTATATGTCATAAAAATTACTCATTCGTTAATAATTTAAACTGATGGCTGTTGATGATGGCCATTCGTAAACTTGTTCTGCCCATACAACACATATGTCTGTTGTGGTCGTTGGGTATCGTCTGGAGGCTTGGCTATGGATTTGTTTTGGGTGCACAAACATGAAATCAATACGAAATGAAAACCAAATACGAAAACTGCTTGTCTACCTAAATACACAATGCGAGACACTATGACACAGGGATTTAGCACCACCTCAAGTTATTTACTTTGTGCCTGATAACTTTCATTATCGTGGCATGAAATTCATAACCCGAAGCCAAATACAGCAGAAAGATCTGGACCGAGAAAGAGATGTAGGCCGTCTGTGACGGTAAATTCATTATTGCATCAATAAAACAATGCTACAATCAATATTTTGGCATATTAATAACATTCAATATAGACATGTGCACAGCGAAAAATAAATATAAATATTCCCAATAAGCGAGAGTCTCTATTTCATAGATGATTCTCCAGGAATCGACTAGTCATAAACATCTATTGAATATTTGACACTCTATTTGCAGCATCGATGTTCAAATACTCTTGGCAACAATATGATTTAAATTATATTCTTTATCATTACTGAGTCGGATTCGTTATTATATACATTTGTAATATCCATATGCTTTTTAATTCTCTAGTTATACTCTGTACATAAAATGTACAAGAGTATATTAGGTTTGCGGGAGCGGAAAATGTTAAAGGCAGAAGGAGGCGTGGCAGACCCCACATGGTATATATATTCTTGATCAGCATGATGAGACGAGTCGATCTAGTCCTGTCTGTCTGTCCGTCTGTCCATATGAACACCTGGATCTCAGAGACTATAAGAGCTAGATAGACGAACCAGCGGGTTCCGATAAATTACCATTTTGCAAAAAACGAGACTCTATAAAATAATTTAGGTACATTTTTCCTGTACACCATTACGTCCATCCACTTCTTTTATTTTAAAAAATCGTATAAAATGATTTTTTATTTTGTCTAATCTAAAAGAATACATATATAGTGATCGAAAAAATTTAGAATACAACCGACGCTGAGTCACTAATGAGACCAGGTGGCCGGTTCAACAAGCAGCAGTTGCGACAATTCTCGGAGCAGTCGACACTGCCGCTCGCAGATCAGTTGAAAGCATCCCAATGACGATACACCATGCAGATCGATGCGATGGGGTAGCGGTAGGTGTAATTCGGGTTCGGCATTGATATTGGTATTGGCATCGCTGCAGATTGTGGAGTGCAGCGACAGAATGCCATTGCTGCGCAGTAATTCATTCGGACTGTTCGACCCCTCTGCAATGCTGGGCCACATCATTGGCAATCGCTGTCTGTCTGGATCGCCAATGATGTGACCCCCCATGCAGCTGGGTGGGAGCAGGCCGATGTGAGGCCACGCAATATTGGTATCGTGCCGCTGCTGAAGTTGCGCCCATTTCGAATACATCCAGTTCAAGAGGTCGCTGACTGTGACATACAACAACAACGAATTGCTGAGTCTGGCACGTAGCAGCTCCGGCATAAGCCGCTTCAAGTTGTATGCCGAATCTGCAAATCGATGGGCGTCTGACTTGGGTGCCTTATCCTTTGTGGTTTTGGTGGTGTCTGAATTTTTTCTTCGGGTCACTTCTGGGTTATCCAAAAATATGGCTGTGTTTCTTAGCTGATAAATTTCGGCTAGCGCCAGACTGTTGCGCAAGTCAAGCAAATATGAGTTATTGGGCAGGCGTTGTATCAGGTCCGCGCCATCGACTCCTATAATGGTTTCCTTATGGAACGCCAACGGTAATTGAAACAATTCATGTATATAGTCAGCTTCAGTGACCAGCGTAGTAAACTTTGTTTCTGGCCAGTCCTTGAGTTTTCCCTTATCCCCCATCCATTTCTGTCTAATTTCTTCGCAACGCTTTGTTTGATCCGCTACTGATTTCTCTTTCTCCAATGCTTCACATTTTCTTTTGAGCCGTGCTTCTTTTTTACATTTTTTCTGCAATTCAGCCTCTAGCTTTTTCTTGCGTTGAGCATCGAATTTTTTTTTGCGCTCAGCCTCCTCGCACTTTCGTTCCTGTTCAGCTTTCTCGCACTTCCTTCTCATCTCAGCTTCCTCGCATTTTCGTTTTTGCTCAGCTTCCTCGCATTTTCGTTTTTGCTCAGCTTCCTCGCATTTTCGTTTTCGATCTGCTTCCTCGCATTTTCGTTTTTGCTCAGCTTCCTCGCATTTTCGTTTTTGCTCTGCTTCCTCGCATTTTCGTTCCTGTTCAGCTTTCTTGCACTTCCTTCTCATCTCAGCTTCCTCACACTTTCTTTTTTCCTCGGCTTCCTTGACTCTTCTTTTGTGCTCAGCCTCATCGCGAAGTGTTCTTTGTGCGGCTTCTTTGCGCCTTCTTTGCTGCTCAGCTTCTCGGCTTTTTCTATTTGCGCTCTCTCGCTCGGCACACTGCATCTTCAGCTCTCTGTTCATACATTTTTCCTTCAGACGCTTTTCGTATTTCCGTTTAAGTTTCTCGCATTGCTTTATTATACTCTTAATCTCAGTGACAATTGCGTTATCCGTTTCGGCTCCATCGTGTTCCGTAGCGTCATTTCTCTGTTCCTTACATGATTTATTCAGTTCTTTTGTCTTTTTTCTTTCTGCCATCTTTTTACATTTGTTCAATAATAATAGCTCCTGGCATTGCTTTTTAAGCATTTCCTCGGCGCATTTCTTTTTGATTGCCACTTCTGCTATGCATTTCTTTTTCATCTCTTCCTCTTGTTTCTTCCTTTTTAGACTCTGCTCTTCGCACTTTCGCTTTAGTAGTTCAGCTTTACATTTTTGCAACATTTGTTTGATGCAGGCTCTCTCCGAATCAGTTTGTGCACCTTTCTGCCTCTGCTCTAACTCTTTGCACCGCTTTTTCTCTTCCTTTAACGCTTGCATTCTACACTTTTTTAGTAGCTCTTCGACAAAATCGTTTGCGTCGGTTTTTCCCCCACCATCAGAATCAAGGTGCTCTTCATCCTCGCAAACGTTTTCTTGGACCGACTGCACTTCTTTACAAATTAATTCTAGACAATGTTTTTTCAACCTTTCTTCTTCTGCTTTTTTTGCAGCCTCTTCGCACTTTTGATGCATTTCCAAAGCTTCACACTCTCGCTTAATCCTTTCCGCCGCCTCCAATTTTTCACATTGCTCGATCCATAGCTTTTCCCTGCAATACTCTCTGACCTCATTCTCCAGCTGCTGCATTTCGCAATCTGCCCTTTGTCTGTCCATTTCATTCATTGATGCCATTGATTTTTGCAGACATGCATGTTTGGTTTTTTTCAACTCCTCTTCCATGCATTTTTGGAGCTTTGCCTCCGCTTCGCACTTATTCATTTGCGTAATGCACTCATAAATTTTCTTGTGAGAGTGCTTCCTTGAGTGCTTTTGGCTTCGGTTATCCTCCGGGGGCATTGGAGCTGGGCTGCTTAGGCAGGCACACATGCAGCTTTTGCGTACCGTCTCACATTGAGGAGAGATTTGCCTCGAATCTTGGCAACTTGCGGAGGCCACCGATTGGCCTAACTTGGCTTGGGAAATCATTCGATCATGATTTCGTTGTCGATTGCGCTTTTGCATCTCTTTAGCATATTGAGTCACCTTGTCCAGCAGCTCCATTTGACGATTGGTGTATTGCATGTAGCTTTGCTTAGCCTGACTTGATCCTAACAGTTTGTTCCACTTTCGCAGGCGTTTGCGTTCCTCCTTGAAGCGCTCACTTGGCTCACTTGGTTTCAGCTGACGGCTCCATTGTTCTGAGGAGCACTTCTTGATGTCTTTAAACAATTTTTCCCTTCCATCACAGGTGTGTGACTGGTTGTCTTCAGTTGGCTGACCTTGTCCTAGCTTATTTCCCACTGCTTTAGTTTTTTCTACGAGCATGTTAATAAATCCAGTGAATCTATTGCTTTCTTCTGTGCTGCTGCCAAAATTTGGGCTTTTTGTTGGCCCAGTCTGTGAGGAATCTACAGTGGTGGAAGCAGGTGGCTTGATTGATTGGGGTGCTTCCACTGAGCATTTCGGCAATGAATAGGAACATGGCGCCTCATATTTTTCAACAGTGGGGCAGCACTCGGATGGATAACATGGTCGAAGTGTGGGCTTATCTAGCTTCGATTCAGGTCCACAAGGTAGCTTCGGTCGGTCTGCATATTGGAAGCCTTGAATAGCTTCTACTCTGGGAACTTGACGCATATTATGATAGTCGAAAGGTTCGTCGCAAAGGTGGATCTTCGGCTTCTTCTTTTTCGAATTCGGCTTTCGATTTGGATGATGGATCGGGTCGCATTCTGGCAAAGGCTCAACAGTACACAGTGTCTTATCTTTATCTTTGCTGCTTTTTAATTTAATATCCTTACTGCTTTCTTCACTATTTCCAAGCTTTTGGGTTTTATCGCGCAACATATCGAGCATACTTTCGATAAGACTTTTGAGGTTCTGCAGGGTTTTCTTCTCGGGATAAGCCTCCACATCAACTGAGTATGATTTTGATTCCGACTCTGGAACTCTGGGGCACTCCGGCATTTCATATTCGTCACAAACTGGTGGGTCGTTTTCGATCTTTGGGCACTGCTCCGTCGGCGATGAGCATGGAGCAGGTCGAAATATTGGCTTTGGAGTCTTCGGCCCACAAGTCATCTTGGGTCTCTGCGGACATGTTGGATAGGGTCTTGCCTCAATTCTGGGATGAAAACGTTCTTGATGCGGATTGCAGCGGGCATCACATGGATGAAGCTTTGGGTGGCATTTTTTTGGCTTCGGCTTCGGGCATTCAGCAGATGGCTTAGACTTAGGAGGCTTACAACATGTATTAGGCTTTGAATGTGACTTTTCCAATGATTTCTTGGCGGTTTGATGTTTTGGAACTCTGCAACTATTTTGCGAATCTTCTTCGAGTTCAGGTTCTGCACAGGGACCGGGACGAAACAATGGTTTTGGAGGTTTCGGACCACATGTCATTTTAGGTCTTTGTGGACATGTTGGAAACGGTCTTGCCTCTATTCTGGGATTGTATCGATCTGGATGCGGATTGCAGCGAGCGTCGCATGGATGAAGTTTTTGCTTGCATTTTTGAGGCTTTGGTTTTGGACACTTGGGCTCAGGCTTCCGAACAGGACAATCAAGATTGCTTTGGTGCGAAACTATTTTTTTCGATTTTTTAGGACTGTGAAAACTATGTTTAATGTCTTCAAATTCACATCCGGGTCGAAATGTTGTGGAAGGTGGTTGTGGCCCACATGACAATTTTTGTTTTCGTAAGCAATCTGGTGCCGGTTTCGCTTTGATCCTGGGGTGAAATCGTTCAGGATACGGTTCTTCGCAAACGTCCTGATATGCTTGTGGGTGACATTTTTTAGTCAATTTTTGGTTTGCTGGAGGTGTCGATTTTGAAATACTCGAAGCTCGTTCTCTCGTTTCCCGTGAATCTCTGAATTCAGATCCTACGCATGGCTCGGACCGAAATATTGGAGGAGGCGCTCTTGGCCCACATGACATTTTTGGCTTAGGGAAACAATCTGGTGGGGATTTGGCTTTTATCCTAGGAAACGAGCGCTTAGGGTTGGACCCCTCGCAAACATCCTGGTAGGGTTGAGGGTGACATTTTTGTCCTCTTTTTTCTATTGGAGGTTCCCAATTAGAAAACTTTGCAACGTGCTCGCCCATTCTTTGGGGAAGCAAATGACAGTTTTTGTGTCTCTGTATAGGCCGTAGAGTGTGATCTTCAGCGTAGAATGGATGTGTTGCAGGAGTCTGTGGACTATCATTATTTTGCGAGCACGAAAGTACATGCATGTTCGGCTGCGAAGTGTCCTGATCATTTGCCATTTGTGGGCTTAAGTGTCTGTCGCTTGAGACCGGCAGATAGTTATGTTCATAGTCGTAGTCCTCAATACATTCATGTGATGCACATTGCTCTGCTTGAGCCCTTTGATCAAGATAATTGTCCGAATGCTGTACTATTTCAAGCTCTGACGGATCGTTTTCATAATCTTCGTCACAATTTGTAGCTAATCCTGTGTCAATTTTTCCATAAACAATACCCGTTTTGTGCGGCTCTTCTTCGGTTTCTTTTTTCGGCGGCTCTATAATAAGCGGTGGATAGGATCGCCATGCATTTTCTTTCATTTTATTCAGAGTTGCGGTGGCATTTCCGTATTCGTTCAGAGCGTGCAAAAGGTTTGCACACTGCCTTTCACATTCCTGTGTTATTTCCCCCAACTCAAATAGTTCGTGCTCCTCGATTTTGCCGATTTCGTTGACTCTAGAAGGTTCAAATAAAGGACTGGCAGACCCATGTCCGGGCTGCGGCTGTATGAACGACTGTTGTTGATTTTGTTGTTGTTGTTGTTGTTGTTGGTGTTCTTGTCTCAGCTGCAACTCGCGCTGTTTTTTCTGCTGTACATTGTACTCGGAACATGGTGTGACTGCCTCGGGACCAGAGCGTTTCTTGATGACGCGACCGCATCCAGCTTGTGCGTAGCAGCGCCCTGGCCCACTAAGCAGGCGCTGTAGTTGCTCGCAGATACAAACGCGCCACATGTTTGGCGCATAATTTGGAAATCTGGAATGCCAAAAGGGATATATGCCAAAAGAATTGGGACAAATATCTAAATACTGCGAATTTTCAAAAAGTGACCTTTTATTTCCAAAATTTAAATATTGATAAGAAACTCCAGACGCCTGCCGTTTGCCATGGATTACAACTTAATGCCATTTTGGGCTTCCACCAACGCAGCTACCGACTTTTTCAGCATCTTTTTTTCCCATTTGGACAACTTCAATCGCATAATGCCAGCGAGACCCCATCTGCTCACTCGGCATGGTAGAGAAAGGTATACCTCGTCCTTAATGTCGCATATGCCTTGCACATTTGTTGACAGCGAGATAATGCGATTGCTGTTCTCAAAAATAGCCGAAACAATATCAGCCACAGACAATCCGATCGCCCAATTGGTGTAGCCCTTCACTGCAATCACATCAAAAGCCGCCTTCACCACATCCTCGTGCACCTTTCCCCACTGCAATGGATCATCTTTGGTGCCTATGGAAGGCAAGACTGCATGTAATTGAATGCCACCCACAGTAAGCGTAGACCACAGGGGCACAGAACTACCGCCATGTTCGCCAATAACATAGCCATGAACCGACCTTGGCGACACTTTCAAGCGTTGAGCTATGAAGTACCGGAAACGTAAAGAGTCTAAGTGGCATCCGGCGCTGAAGCAGCGCTCGTACGGCAGACAGGAGACCTTTTGCGCTACCCAGGCCATAACGTCTGCAGGATTAGACACAATTATATAAACAGCATCAGGACTGTGCTCAAGCAATTCTGGCATTACAGACTTTATAATATCCGCCGTTTTTTGAGCCACATCCAAACGCGTTTCGTTCTTCTTTGGTCGAGCACCAGCTGTTACGACAATTACTCTTGATTTGTTAGTTACATCAATAGCAGAGCAAGCATCGATATGGGCATTATTCAGAAGCAGAGATCCGTGCATTAGGTCCATACGTTCAGCATTGCACCATTTATCGTTCAGATCATAAAATGCCATGCGATTGGTGACTCCTTTCGCCAGCATCGCAATGGCACAGGCCATGCCAACAGCTCCGGTGCCTACAATTGAGACCTTTTTTCCCGCATGGACATTTTGTTCGTTTAGTGGTTTGTAAAGGCAGTTTCGGAATACTTGAAGATCTTTGATATTTTCTTTGTTTTCATTTTTATTCTTTTTGGAGCAAGTCTCTTTAATTTTACTCTCAGCGCTGGATTTGTCCTTGCAAGGTTCTTTTTTATTCTTCTCACACTTTTTTGGTTTTGGACAAGGGTCCTCCTTCTTACATTTATTTTTGGGCTTTCCTTTATTCTTTTTCAGAGAGCAGTGTCCAGCCTCCTCACACATTTTTCTTTTCACTTTCTTTTCGCAATTTTTCTTAATTTGTTCATTAATACAAAGGCGTAGCTCATTGAACTCCTTGCGCTCTTCTTCGTTCAAATGCTCCAAAGCTTCACAGATTTTTTGCATTTGCTTGTCAATGCATTTTTGCACTTTCCGCTGAAATCTGCTTGGCGTTTTTTCATTATCAATCAAAGCTCTACATCCTGGTTCTGCTTTCTTCTCGGGACAGGGAGATTTTATTTTCTGGGGGACGCCTACACATTTTTCCATAAGTTCCATGATGAAACATTTCTGTTTTAATGCCTCCTCCTCACACTTTTTCTGGAGCTCCTCTTCTTTGGCTCTTTGCTCGCACAGTTTTTTTAATGCATTTTCTTTGCATTTTTTCTTTTGCGCCGCCTCTTCGCATTTTTTCTTAAGTGCCGCTTCTTCGCACTTTTTCTTTTGAGCCTCCTCTTCGCATTTTTTCTTTAATGCAGCTTCTTCGCACTTTTTCTTTTGTGCCGCTTCCTCGCACTTTTTCTTTTGAGCCTCCTCCTCGCATTTTTTTTTTAATGCAGCTTCTTCGCATTTTTTCTTTTGAGCCTCTTCCTCGCACTTTCTCCTCTGAGCTTCTTCCTCGCATTTTTTCTTCAAAACAGCCTCCTCGCACTTTTTCTTTTGAGCTGCTTCTTCGCATTTTTTTCGCCGCTCCTTTTCTTCAAATTTTTTCTTTCGAGCTTCTTCACACTTTTTCTTTCGTTGTGCTTCCTCGCACTTCTTTTGGGCCTCTTCGCACTTTTTCCGACGCGCCTCTTCTTCACGCTTTTTCTTTCGTTGTGCTTCTTCGCACTTTCTTCTTTGAGCCTCTTCTTCGCATTTTTTCTTTAATGCCGCTTCCTCGCACTTTTTCCTTTGGGCCTCTTCGCACTTTTTCCGACGCGCCTCTTCTTCACGCTTTTTCTTTCGTTGTGCTTCTTCGCACTTTCTTCTTTGAGCCTCTTCTTCGCATTTTTTCATTAAAGCCTCTTCCTCGCACTTTTTCCTTTGGGCCTCTTCTTCGCACTTTTTCTTTTGTGCCTCTTCTTCACACTTTTTCTTTCGTTGTGCTTCCTCGCACTTTCTCCTTTGAGCCTCTTCTTCGCATTTTTTCTTTTGAGCCTCCTCCTCACACTTCTTTCTTTGAGCCTCTTCCTCGCATTTTTTCTTTTGAGCTTCCTCCTCACACTTTTTCTTTTGAGCTTCCTCCTCGCACTTTTTCTTTTGAGCTTCCTCCGCACACTTTTTCTTTTGAGCCTCCTCCTCACACTTTTTCTTTTGAGCCTCTTCCTCACATTTTTTCTTTTGCTCCTCTTCCTCACACTTTTTCTTTAAAGCTCTTTCTTTTCTTCTTTTCTCTGCACAGCCTCCAGCCTCTTCACACATTTTTTTGATCACCTGCTTTTTGCAATATTTTTTAACTCGGTCATCAATACAACTAGTCATTTCCTTAAATTCTTTGAGTTCATCGTCCGTTAACATTTCCATGGCCTTGCAGATTTTTTTCATTTCATTATCAGCGCATTTTTGAAGTTTTATTTGAAACTTCGTTTTAGGCTCTCCACCATCAGCTAGAGCTTTACAACCTGCTTCCTTTTTCTTTCCAGGACATGGTGCTTTCACTTTCGGAGGCACACCTTTGCATTCTTTCATAAGGCACTCAACAAGTTGTCTTTGTTTATTAACGTCCTCTTCACATTTTTTTTTTATAGCTTCTTCTTCACATTTTTCTTGTTGCGGATCAGACTTTTCTCCCTTTTCTGCCTTTTTCACACACATTTTGATTGACGCGTCCTTTACACACTTGTTCTTTCTTTGTGATAACCTTGCTTCCCTTTCTTGTGCTGCTCTTTCGCATTTCTTTTTTAAAGCCTTTTCCCTACATTTTTTTTTCTCGGCCCTTATTGCACATTTTTTGATCATCGCTTCTCTCTGGGCCTTTTTTCTTTTTTCTTTCTTTTCGTTTTCCTCACGCTGCTTTTTTAGACCTTCTTCACTTTCCTGTTTTTTACGAAATTTGGTGCATGGATCTCCACATTTCGTTTTCTTTGACTGCTCATTCTTCTTTGGCTCTTTCTTCTCTTCACATTTCGATTTACAAAACCTGTTAAATATTTTCTCCCTGCATTGTTTTTTCATCTCGTTGACCAAACATTCAAACAAACTCTCAGTTTTCTTTTTCTCTTTCTTATCCATACATTGTATATCTTTGCATAATTCTTTTGATTTACCTTCAACACACTTTTTTATTTCTTTTTCGATGGTTTTGCTTTTATCATTTTTGTCATCACTAAACTTTCTTGTGTGTAGAGGTGCGAATGATGTAACCGGTAAGCCAACTCTATATAGTAAATTGGATCGAACAAACGGGTTATTTAGCTGCATCAGTAGACAGCCACTGCAGCGTCGGAGCGGCATACTGGATAGTTTCTAGAACTGGGAATTTGGTGCGGAAGGTAAAAAAGAAATTTGTTTTTGTGATCTTACATATCCAAAAATAATTTTGATACTAAATAGAAGGGTTACTCAGCTGGCATGTGAAGTACATATATACTTATAATGCTAAAAGCGATATACAAAATAAAAGCCGCATGTCCCGTCTGCGGGAAGCAATCACATACATTTTTAATAGAACTGTATCCAACACTAAGCAAAATTAAAATAAAATTGTTAAGCTGTGAAGGGAATATGTGTTTCAACCAAAGCATGTACTTTTGCTTGAGAATTAATAATAAAGTCAATAACCATCCAACTGATCTAGGCAAAGTATTCAAAAACATATGAGAAATGGTTTGTTTAGTATTAATTTTTATTATGAATCCAAAAAAAATGTTGTCAGAAACTTATATTTTCCAATTGCTCTATCTGTGCTTTACAGTACTGTTTGTTGCCTTTTTTTCATCTTCCTCACACAATTTCCTTAGAGCCGCTTCTGTGCACTTTTTCTTTAGTGACTCTTCCTTACACTTTTTCTCCATATTCTATTTGATTACTGTTTTGCTATCTCTGTACTTTCGCATGTGTGGAGATTAAAAGATGTGACTTTCTTTGTCGATCTTTCACTTTTTAACATGCACATGCTTAGCTGTTTTATTTGTTCTTCTGCTCGTTCTTGCATTTTTGCTCTTTTCCTCATTTTTATTTCTTTTTGGGGGCTCCTCCGCACTTGTTCTTTTTAGCCGCTTCTTCGCACTTTTTCTTTTGAGCCGCTTCCTCGCACTTTTTCTTTAGAGCCGCTTCCTTGCACTTTTTCTTTTGAGCCTCTTCTTTGCATTTTTTCTTTTGCGCTTCTTTCTCGCACTTTTTCTTTTGAGCCGCTTCCTTGCACTTTTTCTTTAGAGCCTCTTCTTTGCATTTCTTCTTTTGAGCTGCTTTTTCCATACACTTCTTGATTTCTTTCTTGTCATCACTGAACATTCGTGTATTCAGAGATGCGAATGATGTAGCTGGTAAACCAACTCTATGAACTAGATTGGACCGCACAAATGGATTATTGAGCTGCCTTATTAGATAAGCAGTACATTTGCGCAACGACATCGTGGATAGTTTCTAGAACTGGGAATTTTGTCCGAAAGGCAACCAAAATTTTATTGTGTGTGCTTTTTAACAACCAAAATCAATTTTGATACTAAAGAATATGGTTACTTAGCTGACATAGGAAATATACATTCATGTTCATGATATTCGAAGTGGAAGCCAGAAGTTCCATAGGAATACTTTATAAAAAAGAAGCAGCAATGGATGGAAAAATAAAGAATATTGACTAACTACTTCGACTAATTTGAATACATTAAATACATATATATACATATGGATTTATTATTTATAATTTTCTTCATAAAACAATACAAATGTTTTATCAAAAACTTTTCTTTTTTCCATTTGCTTTGTTAATCTTTCAACTGGTTAATCTGCTTCTGCTTTGAAATATTACTTTTTCTTGTGCTCTTCCTCACAATTTTTCTTTAATGCCGCTTCCTCGCACTTTTTCTTTTGTGCCTCTTCCTCACATTTTTTCTTTTGAGCCTCTTCGCATTTTTTCTTTAATGCCGCTTCCTCGCATTTTTTCTTTTGAACTTGTTTTTCACATTTTATTTTCTGAGCCTCCTCCTCACACCTATTCTTTTGAGCCTCTTCCTCACATTTTTTCTTTAGGGCCTCCTTCTCGCACTTTTTCTTTTGAGCCTCTTCTTCACATTTTTTCTTTAACGCCTCTTCTTCACACTTTTTTTTTCTTTGTGCTTCCTCAAACCGTTTCTTTAGTGCCGCTTCTTCGCGCTTTTGTTTTTTTGCTTCTTCCTCACACTTTTTCTTTAGAGCCTCTTCCTCGCACTTTTTCTTTTCAGCCTCTTCCTCGCACCTTTTCTTCAGTGCAGCTTCTTCGCATTTTTGTTTTCGAGCCCTTTCCTCGCACTTTTTCTTTAGTGCAGCTTCTTCGCGCTTCTTCTTTAAAGCCTCTTTTTCGCATTTTTTCTTGAGTGCTTCTTCTTCGCACTTTTTCTTTTGAACTTCTTCTTCGCATTTTTTCCTAATCGCCTCTTCTTCACACTTTTTCTTTAGGGCCTCTTCCTCACATTTTTTCTTTAACGCCTCTTCCTCGCACTTCTTCTTTTGTGCCGCTTCAATCTGTTTTTTGCAGAAATTTTTAATTTGCTCATCAATACAGGTCCCCATTTTCTTAAAATCTTTAAGTTCTTCTTCAGTCAATAATACAATGGCGGTAGTAACCTTTTCCTTCTCTTTATCAGTGCATTTCTTCAATTCTTGCTCAAACTTTTTCTTCTCCTCAGCTTCAGCAGGATCGTCACAACTTCCTTCTTTCTTTTCCCCAGAAGAGAGTACCTTTTCTTTCAAAGGAGCACCTCTGCACTCGTCCATAAGGCGCTCAATAAGTTCTCTTTGTTTATTCACCTCTTCCTTGCATTTCTTTTTTAAAGCTTCGTGTTCACATTTTTCTTTTTCCGGATCAGATTTTTGCTTTTTGTTTTTTGCCTTTTCTTCACACATTTTTTTAAGTGCTTCTTCCTCGCACTTTTCAATTTGTTCTGCTAACTTCTCATCTTTCTCTTGCGCTTCTTTTTTGCATTTCCTTTGCAAAGATGCTTCCTGGCATTTTTTCTTTTGCGCCTCCACTGCACATTTTTTCATCATTGCATCTCTTTCGTCCTTTTCTTTTTGAGCCTTTTCCGCACACTTTCTTTTCAGCGCCTCTTCCTTACTCTCTGGTTTTGGCTTCTTTCGAAATTTGGCACAGGGGTCTCCACATTTATTTTTTGTGGTCTCCTCATTTTGCTTTGGCTCTTTCTTGACCTTCTTCTTCTTACAAAACTTACTCAATATGAGCTCGTTGCACTGCTTGTTCATCTCATTTAGCAAACATTCAAACAAGTTTTCAGCTTTTTTTTTATCTTTCTTATCCATCTGTTCCATCTCCTTACACAAGTCTTTCAGCTTACGTTCAATGCACTTTTTGATTTCTCTTTCGATCATTTTACTTTTGTCTTGTTTGTCATCACTGAACTTTCTTGTTTGTGGAGGCGCGAATGAAATAGTTGGTAAGCGAAATCTGTATAGAAAATTTGATCGCAAGAACGGATTATGAAGCTGTCGGATTAGACAGCCAGTACATTTTAGCAAAGGCATTCTGGCTAGTGTCTGGAACTCTGAATTTTGTCCGGAAGGCAACCAAAAATTTAGTTTTGTGTGCTTTTAAAAATTCAAAAAGAATTTTGATACTAAAGAGTATGGTTACTTCGCTAGCCTGTGAATTATACAAATGAGTGAAATGCAGCAAATTCCTATTTGAAGTGAAGAAAGGACACATTGGTTTATAATCACACACAAATTTTAATTTTAAGAATTAGTCTAAAACTGGTAGTATCCTTTCGAACTTCCCTAGCGGACTGCTAGGTAATGGGAAATGACATGCGCTAGAGTTTAATGCCTTTTTGAGCTTCCACCAACGCAGCTACCGACTTTTTCAGCATCTTTTTTTCCCATTTGGACAACTTCAATCGCATAATGCCAGCGAGACCCCATCTGCTCACTCGGCATGGTAGAGAAAGGTATACCTCGTCCTTAATGTCGCATATGCCTTGCACATTTGTTGACAGCGAGATAATGCGATTGCTGTTCTCAAAAATAGCCGAAACAATATCAGCCACAGACAATCCGATCGCCCAATTGGTGTAGCCCTTCACTGCAATCACATCAAAAGCCGCCTTCACCACATCCTCGTGCACCTTTCCCCACTGCAATGGATCATCTTTGGTGCCTATGGAAGGCAAGACTGCATGTAATTGAATGCCACCCACAGTAAGCGTAGACCACAGGGGCACAGAACTACCGCCATGTTCGCCAATAACATAGCCATGAACCGACCTTGGCGACACTTTTAAACGTTGGGCTATAAAGTAACGGAAACGTAAAGAGTCTAAGTGGCATCCGGCGCTGAAGCAGCGCTCGTATGGTAATTTGGAGACCTTTTGGGCTACCCAAGCCATTACATCCGCAGGATTCGAGACAATGATAAATACGGCATTCGGGCTATGCTTGACCAGCTCCGGCATTATATTTTTCATAATATCAGCCGTTTTTTGTGCCACATCCAAACGCGTTTCGTTCTTTTTTGGTCGAGCGCCTGCTGTTACGACAATTACTCTGGATTTCTCAGTCACCTGAGGAGTGGAACACGCATTGATCTGTGCATTGTTCAGAAGCAATGAGCCATGCATCAGATCCATGCGTTCGGCATTGCACCACTTCTCGTTGACATCAAAGAAGGACATGCGATTGGTGACACCCTTCGCAAGTATTGCAATGGCACAGGCCATGCCGACAGCGCCTGTGCCCACAATTGATACCTTCCTTCCAGAGTGGATCTTCTGTTCGTTGTTGGATTTGTAGAGGCATTCTTGAAATGATTTAAGAGCTTCGTTGTCTTCTTTGCCACCCCTTTTCTCCTCCTTCTTGGCGCAAGGATCCTTGCTTTTACCACTAAGCGTTCGCAGCTGGATGCAAACGAATGCAGTTGTCGGTACGCCTTTAATGCTTAGGGAATTAGGATGGACTATTAGGTTAGTCAACGGCGTCAAGGCGCGGTGGGAGAAACGTGGCAATGGCATAATTGTAAGATTCGAAAGGAAGATTAAAATTTTGTAATTTTTAATAATTTTGATTGAAATAAAAATGGAAGACAAACGTTGAAAGTTTAGGAACCTTGACAACTTAAAACAAGAAAGGGATGCTAAAGTCGAGCAGGCTCAACTCTTAAATACCCTGTACCACCCCACAAAAAAAGAAATTTAATTAATTTAATTTAATTCATCAAGAATATATATACTTTGTGGGGTCTACCACGCCTCCTTCTGTGTGTTCCATATACACTCGCACAAAACTAATATACCCTTATCCCCTTTGGGTACAGGGTATAAAAATATAGACAAATATATAAATAAATAGATGTCTAGACATCGATCTTCCTTAAGAGTATTAATTAAGTAACTATTCGTGATATATCTAATTCAAATGGTTGCACTGCAGTTCTATTAAAGCTGAATCGTTGCCACAATAGCAAGGAAACACTCATCGGGGCCCAATGAAGGCAGCACCAAATACACAACAGAACAACAATTTTGTCAAACATAGAATCGGGCACAACTTAATTAAATGTTAAAAGAACAGCCGCAATTCTGAGGTGTTAATGGGTTAAGTTCCCCTGAACCCCTAAGACTTGCCCCGTTTGTGAGTCTAAGTGCTTCTGGCACAAGACGTTGACAGCAGCGACAGACGTTAACTTCATTTTCGAGACTGTGTCGCCTTCGTGCCGCTTTTTTGGGGAAGGAGCACAAAATTAGCAAAGCTGTCAACTGTCAGTGGTTTTTGCATGAGTGTATGTGTGTGTGCTTGTATGTGTGTTTATTTGTGTATGAACGCACTCCTGAATGGGCGCTATAATGTACACTCGCACAAATAAAGTTAAATTCTGGGCTCTAATGTTTTTTAAAGCAAAGTGAAAATAGCAGACAAATAATTGCTACCAGAAAACTTAACTTAATTGCACCAATTTTTCCTATAGCAGCTATTTAATAAAAACTTCCAATTTAAAAAAACTCAATACTCATTTGTTTTACAAAATCATAATAAAATAGACGTTTATTTTACTACGAGTGATTTTTCAACCGATCGCTTTTTCATGGCAGCTATACTACTTGTATATGACATAGAGCACTGACTTCGATGAGACACTAAACGAAACTTACAAGTAATTAATTTAGAAATTATAAGAAAGAATTTATTCCAAAGTGAACCGATTTTGAACCAACCGTTATTATATAAAATAATAAGACTTTACGTGTATAGGGTTCGTTCTAAACTTGATCTGCACATGAATAAGATAAGTCTGCATACCAATTACTATGTTCCTAGCTGTTTCGGTTTTATATTTCTCGATGTTCATACAAACGAACACACATATCTACATCGAAATTTGAAAGCTTAGTCCACTTAATTCGATCAATCGTAAGAGAGATATTTACAAATGTTAATAGGGAAAGGTCTTCAATATCTATCTGTATCGAAATTTGGAAGCTTAATCCAATTAATTAGAAATCAAATCGTAAAAGAGATGTTTGTATAATGTAAATAGGGAAAGATCTTCACATCATATAATTAGTAATAATAAAAATCTAGAAAAAGTACACAAGTATAAGTTAAGTTCAAATACATACATATTACGACACTGAAAAATGAATGGGTAGCCATCTGACGTATGTATGTTGTTCTGGTGTGTTGAAAAAGTATGTCCATTAAAGACTACTTTAAAGATATCAGAGTTATGTTCTTCATGTTCTCTGCGCAAGTTTTTATGAGTGTACCTGTTACTTTCATGCCAGACAATTATCTACGGCAGTGTTTCTACTGCGCTCTCAACACCTTGACGCTCTGCAAGTTTGTGCATGTACAGGAACATTTTGCGCGTGAGTTCACACACACACACACACACACATGCACTCACACGTTATCTATGGGTGTGTCAGCTTGAGTTATGGCTTGTCTACTTCCGCACCATGCGTCGAGTGCCTTGTGTGTGTGTGTGTGTTTAGGAACGCGTTGTTTGTAATTTGTTAATTTCCCGCATTTAGAAATTAATTTTCACTTCATGCGCCGCCAAACATACAACAGAGGCAGCAGTAGCAACAGTAACAACAACAACAACAACAACAGCAATGACAAGTAACTTGCCAGGCTACCTACCTGTTTATAATTTAACATTTTCATCAGACATAGACACCCCCACACATACACACACACACACACACACACGCTGTCAGCAAGTGTATACCACAAACCCAAACTTCGAAACTTGTGCCGCAATTATGTCTAATGGCTGTACTGCCTACTAAGATTCTCCCGTTTTCTTCCCTCCCTTTTCACTCTTCTTCCTGACCCACTCTTTGAAGCATTTTCTATTTAAATTCTTTTATGTTGTCATTAATTTCTGCATGTTACCGTTCTTCTCGTCGCTGTTGTTGCCTTCAATTGTGCTCTTAATTTTTTAAGTGAAAACCGGCAAGTGTCTGACGTCCTCTCAAATATTCATACATACTCGTAGGTATATATGCATGTATGTGTGCATATACATGTGTGTTTAACACGTTTATATAGTAATTGTGCACATGTATAAAATTTTCATGTTCATGTTGTTGTTTTCATTTGCTGATGGTGTTACTGTTGTTGTTGTTGTTGTTGCTGCTGTTGCTGTTACCTCATATTTGCGTTCTGCTTCTGCATTTTCGTTGTTTACGTCGTTAAACTTTAATTGCTTTATTATGTTGTGCTTAAAAGTACGCTGGCGGCAACGCAGCCTCACAAAATCGTAGCCTACATTTCTGCGTTTACTGTAATGAATGATGCGCCGACTGTACTCGGGCTTTAATGTTCGAATAAAAAAAAGTACGCAAAACAAAAGCATTTAATCAACACACACTCCCTGCACATTCTCAATGACAAATGGCGTTGTGTTCAGGGTTTGAGTTCGTGGTGCCAGCTAAATGACAAACTATTGTTCTAATTGAAAAAAAAACATCGTGTTAAATAATACAAGTCGCCTAGAAGGCACCATAATGATGTATGAAAAGCGAAAAAATAGAAGCACAGCTGTGGGCGTTTGACTTACCCGCGAGGGGAGTTTCGTATGAAATCAAATGACAACTAGTCCGAAAGCTTATAAATCTTAAAGTAGCAGATTTTTGCGATACGA
Source organism: Scaptodrosophila lebanonensis (assembly GCF_003285725.1). NCBI lineage: Eukaryota > Metazoa > Arthropoda > Insecta > Diptera > Drosophilidae > Scaptodrosophila > Scaptodrosophila lebanonensis. Next base: position 2,945,918 of record NW_022060529.1, read on the forward strand.
ATTTAGCTTTGCACAAAATCTCTGAAAAACTACAGGGTGCGCCATTGTAGTTTATTTATTCAATCCACTTTAGTTAAAGGGAGTGAGTTGCTAAATTGATAAACCCCCACCTAATTTGTTTTACTTTTTTCAGGGGTTTCATAAAATATTTTATTCTTTTCCATATTCATTTTAGTATTATTATTACAACAGCTTCTATAAATGTGAAAAAAAGCAATTAAATTAAAACAAATGACAGGGATGATTAATAATTAAACACTAGAGATGTCTATTGGGGAGATCAATGTTGCGCGATCCACATAATCTTGGAATTGACGGTTGATGACATTGCAATATTACTAGCAAATTAATAATTGTACATCGAAAGAAAAAATTAACTATCCGTCTGATATTATTTAAAAGTTACTTTTAAGAAATAAATGCTAAAAAAAAGTAAGCTTAGCTTACCTTGATGGGGTATGGATTGTGAGTGCTCTAATGTAATAATAATGTTTATTGTGACGAGGAACTACCTATACATAGCTTACCATAGTACTTTAGTACTATACTACTACTATATCACAGTATATGGGTGAAGTGATGATTATATTAAAGTAATGCAGTTGATGGCTATTTCGAGAAATTATCATCATATTAATAGTCACATGTCTTTTATTACTGGGCCTGTCTGTTTTGAATGCAACCCGCGCTTGCAACTTGAAGACAGTAGTGCATGAGCTGTGTGACGACTTGGACTTTACTCTCACTGCCAAGTTTAAAGCGTCGATTCGTGGTTGCTCTATAGCTTAAGTTGTGGGCAATGCTTTGCCATTGTCATTGCCACTGTACGATTATGTACTCGTACATACATACTTGTATGTATGCAGCATACATTGCATTTTCCATAGCGTTTGCTCATTCATTCATTCATCCAACGCCTCATTCATTCATGCACTCATTTAGACATTTGCACAACGTTGTCTGCCTCGGCTGTGCATTTGGCATTGTTAACCACTCGACTGGCTCAGCAGCAGCAGCAGCAGCAGTAGCAGAAACAGTACATCCCCTACATCAACCCTTTCAGCCCCTGGGACTGCCTCATTTTTCTACACAATATTGTTAGTGCATGGTGCGCCATCGTAGCCATTTCCGCCGTTGCTGCTATTGCTTGCTGTTGATTGTTGCGCAAGGATTTGTCAAGGATAAAACACTCGAGGGCAGTCAGTTTTGTAGTCGACGTCAGTCGTTCGCTCGTCATCCTCGTCATGATTACGTTTATGATTATGAGAATGTTGCGCCAGTTGTTACGTTCCTCGTTTTGCTGCATATTTAGTGGCGCAGCAGCAGCACAGTTTGGATTTAAGGTAAGGTTTGAGGCAATGCGCTGACATTGTCGTTACCATTGTCGTCATCTTGTTGTCTACCTTGTCGTCCCGTTTTGTGTCATGCGGGTTAAGCGCTGTCGTCAGGACGACATTATAAAGCTCTTATTGATTTTCAGATAAGAATTGCTGCACAGCTTGCCTTTGCGCATGCCATGAAGTTTTATACGTTTCTGCAGAAGCAGATGGACGGCATGTAACATTTAATATTATTACAGCAACATTTCTTTTCCAAATTTCAACAATTGTGGTTAAATGAAAAAATTGAAAAAGAAACTAACATTTTTGTTGAGCTTTCAATGATTATCTTAAAGCCTGCATTTTAGTTTCCTTACACGTTTTTCATAAACGATTTGAATTCAGGCTACTTGTCTAAAGGGATTATTTCACTAATAACTTAACCTCTTTAGCAGTGATAAATTAATCTTCTTTGTAACGAGAGTGCATATAATCTTATTCAAACAATAGAAATTTTGATCCTAAACAAGTGCCGTTACATTAGGCATAAATCAAAACTCTTTTGCCCTTAAGTCAGATCTCTTTTTTCTGTGGATTCGAATGTAGATTTAATTTAATGAAAAATAAATTGTTAGCTGTATTTAAGAAGTATTTTCCTGAGTGCTGATTAACTTATATGGATTATTTGAACTAATTAAAACTACGCTCAGCCTAGGCATGCTATTTCCCGGTTTAATATTATCAAATAATTTGCACAGCTATCTATAAGCATAGACAACACAAACAAAATTACGGCTGCCATTATATGCGCTATTTGCCAGACTGTGTGTGTATGTGTGTGTGTCCACATGCGTGGGCGTGGCATGCGGTAGGTTACACAAAACGGTTGCGGTTGCCAACAGTTGCTGCAACCAAAATTTAGGTCAGTGCGAGACATACATACATAAATGTACAGACATATATAAAATGTCATACAATGATATCGTACATATACGAGTATAAACAAGAACAACAACAACAACAACAACAATAACAAAACCAACACAAAGTCAAAGTTCACATTTTACAAAATTTTATATTGTCTGAAGCACTTGAGAAAGTTTCAACCAAAGCAGTAGGAGCAGAGGCAGGAGTAGTAGCTGGAGCCGGAGCCGGAGCCGGAGCAAGAACAGCATTAGCAACAGACCCCAGCAGCCATTCTGAGCTTTAACTTCCGACACACTATGTCTGATTTCCGAGGTGGCAGCCCAGTCACCCACCAGTTCCGCTTGATTGTGCCCTCCACTCACCTCAGCTGCCGCCATTTTCCCAAATCATGAAAGGTTAATGACGGCTGCTGTCAGCAGCGAAGGTCACACCCACGACCCTCACCCTCAGCACCATCCCCCCACGCCCCGCCAGCCTTTGTTGGGTCAAGCGTGCAGCAGGTAAAGCGTAAAAGTTTCGAGGATGGGCCCGTCCAAGCAAAATGTAACAAAAATAGCAGGCCAAGCCACCGCGAGCCAAGCAAGAGGAGCAGCGTCAGTGGCTCTGCTAAATAGCACAAATGGGTGGCGATGGCCAAAAGAAGAAGAGGAAGAAGAAGTGCTCCTGCTTCTGCTTCTGCTGGTTTGGGGACACTGCCGAGCGTAAAAGTTAAATGAAACGAAACACGTTAATGGCCTCTGAGCTCAGCGCGTGCAGGCGACAGGGAATGTGAATAAAAATGGGAATATGTATATGTATGTATATGTGTGTGTGTGTCTGTGTGTGAGTGAACAGGACGCAGGGCGCTGGTATCGTAGCTATAAGTGCGCTTGGCTGGAAAGTTAAAGCTGCCGATGAAAATTGTGAGCGCTTTGAACTTGGTTGGCATTTCCCATGGCCATCTAATTTGTGCGCTACCTTTCTGGTTGTTGTTGCTTCTGCTGCTACTGCTGCTGTAAATTTCCAGCATTGAGCTGTGTAATAAAATGATATCGTTGGCTTAGTTAAGTAGCAATAAGCAAAAGAGCCGCCGCCGCTTCTTCTTCTTCTTCTCTTTCTGCCTTCTGGGTCAACGATGCAAGCTCGTTGTCTGCTTTTAGGTGTTCTAGGGTGGTTTATGCGGGTGGATTGAATCACGGTCCCTGATATTAAGTTATTTAGCCTATTTAAGCGCAAATGAGCGGAGGACGCTTTGTTGTTGTTGTTGTTGTTGTTGTTGGTTTTTGTCTTTGCCATGGGGCATTAAAGCTAAATTAGGGTATATTAGGTTACCGTTAGCTCGAAGTGCGAAATATTTGCCCCAAGCTGGAAACTTTTCTTTTTTCGAGCATTTGATTTACTTTTGGCCGAGTGATGACGACGAGGACGATGGCATCTGCAGCGACCGGCCATTAAAGTTTTTGTTGATTTATGTATGAGATTCGCCAAAGTTGAAATGCCTCGAAAACTTTTAATAACACTAATTGTGAGCCTGCTGGGCGATAATTAAAGCCTAGCAAAAGTTGCCAACACAATGACAATGCGAATGACAATAACAACGACAACGACAAGCACGATGGCAACGACAACGGCTAACTAATGAGCACGTAACGAGATTTCTTTCCCCTTTTTTCTTTTTGTTTTTTGTTTTTCCTTTTGTCGATTAAGGGGCAGCTCTCGCTCAATTGCGGTGTCAGTTCGTTGCAGGAATTGTTGCCCGCTTCTTAAGCGCCTTGCAGCTGGTTGCCTTTGTAGCACAAACTTGCACTCAATTGCGGCCACAATAAACTCAGCAGCAAAGCACAGCAAGAATGTAAGCAAAGCAAAGTGGGAAGAGGAAGGGAAAGAAAGAGCAAGAGAAGCAGCAAGAAAGTGCACACAAATACAAAGAATTATGTATCACTTCGTTACGACTTACTTCCACTTAATTTATTTTCAGTTGCTTTTACGGCAGCCCAGACGAAAATCATCAAATAAAAAAAGCACAAGTATATCGTGGATATATATACATGCGCTTCAATGTACACTATCTAACAAAAGTGGGTGGCAGAGATATTGTACAAAGAGCGCAGCAGATATCGACCGATTTACGGCAGCGGCCATTTTTTACAATTCTGAAAACTCAAGAACGTGACGAATACACTATAGTCGAATAAAGACCTAATTTTTTAAAGATTTTTCAAGATATGGCGATTTTTTATTTCAACTTTTCAGGACATGGAAAAAAACTATTGAGACTTACACCAAAAGTTTTCGAAACTTCTCCGAACCACAAAGTAAATTCAAATGATTGGGAGAATGGAGGCAACTGTCTAACCAAATTCCGTTCTAAAAGCTAATATAGCGATCAAGTACAAATAATTATTAGTTTATAAATCCACAGACGGCAGTAAATAAAAGCACTAAAATGCTTGTGGAATGAATTTAATGTTTATGGGAAAAATGGCGTTTAAACACATTTGGTTCTTTTTTGATTAGCTTGAATTTATTTTGCGGAACCACACATTTCAGGATTGGTCTTATAGCTTGTGTATAATTATGAACATTATAACCATCTATATGTGCACTATCTACAGTTTTAAGGAGAATAAAATAGGAGCTTCAATTCATTTAGATACCTTTTTGAAATAAATAAACAAAAAAATTGCACAAATTGAATTCAGCTCTGAGGCTGCAAGTTTAATTTAAACAAGTACTTGGTCAGCAAACTTTGTATGCCTAGTGTTAGCAAATATGTATTACAGAGCAGCCCAAAAGCTAAATGCTAGACAGTTGTCTGAGCGTTTGGTCAAAAGCGCCACCCGCAGGCGTCGACAGCCAACAACTACAACACAAACAGCACCTAGCCCTAAAAAAAAAGGTATAAAAAAAGCTGAAATGTAAACCGTTTGACTTTGTCCGCCAACAACACCAAGCATGGCTCTATGAATACGACTTCACCCTGCCTTGCCTGCCTTTGCATTGCAGCAACTTGGCCGTAATGCTTTTGGCCTTCACACCTTTTGTTTCGTTGCTCGTTGGCGTTGGCGTCCGTATTGGTGTTGGCGTTGGCGTTGGCGTTAGCATGCCATAGCCATTGCCTGCTCCGGTCTGGTTTGCCGGGCTTCAAACGCTTTTCAAGTGCCAGCGCATTAATTCTCAGGTGTGCAATTTAGTGTGCGGCCAATTTTTGTCGGTTTTCCAGCTGCCAAGTTGGGTTAGGCCATGCGATGGCGATGGCGATGGCGTAGCATGTCCGGAAGCGAACGGCCAACGAACGTCTGTTTTGTGTTGACCACACGAGGAACTGGAGCGACCCCTTGCCTGCCTGCCTCACATTAATTCGACTTGAAACGTTAGGAAATTTTAAACGGAAGTGCACGTTTTATGCCCTTTTTGGCTCTTATTGTTAGTTGCGTTTCCGCTCCGACTTTACAAATTCGTAGTGGAGAGGGAGGGACACGGTCGTTCCTGACATATTCTTGCTGATTTTCAGGTGCACTTTTGCAGTGCTGGCTTTTGTCTTTAATAGCGCACACTTCAGGCTAAACTCCAAGATACAAGATTGCCTAACGAAAAAGGCAAACTTTGCCACATTTTCGCGCACGAACTTTGCCAACGAACTTTCGGTACAAAAGTTGAAAGTCGCTCTGTGAACTAAATTTAGTTGTACTCGTACACACAGCCATGTTTAACACACACACACACACACACAAAAGAAAAAACAGCCATGGCCAGCAAAATGGCGCCGGTTGAAGTCGCCGCTGCAGTCGCCGTTGCTATAATTTTCAACTCACAACAAAAGCGGCAAAAAGCAACACGAAAAACTTTTAATAATTGCATTTCGGCTGCGACCATCTACAAAGATATCCACAGTCGTACCTTTAAATATGAGCTTTACTAATATTATATTTCAAACAACATCCATTAACCCCATCTTAACTAAACAATGCTACGACTATCCTAAAGAAGCTGGTGCTGAAAAAATGAGAAAATCGCTTTCTTTACTTAAGCAATTTATTGGTCGATTTTATTTCGAAAAGCAATAGCAGAGCTTAGGAGACATCGTTTTTTTAGATTCACAACACTAACATATAGTATATACTTTGTTTCATTACTTTTTCGATTAAAAATATTTTAGAATATCTTTCAACTGATTTTGTTTTTAAGTGAATCTTCTTATTTGAGGGTGTTTAATGTTGGATGAGCAACCTTCTATGTGACTGAACCAATGACATGGTAACAGTCCCACATAAATGAACAGCAAGTAGACCAGCTGACAAAATTAAATTATGAATGTAAGCAAAAATCAGCTGTGGTATGAACATGAGAGCCCGAACCTAACGGTGCAATCTGAAATTCAAACAAATTTGGTGTGCTCCTATTGGTCAAAATTGTAAAATACACTCGCAATCGTCAGCAGTTGTTTTCCCTTCTTCTTATTTAAGCCCACCGGTAGGTCTTGGGCTTTAACAGTCGCCGTTTCTTGTGGTTCTCGGGGGACTCCAGGAATATTCTAATGGAAACAGAACTGAGGCTTTTGAAGCTGGGAATTTTAATTATTTATTCCGGTGTTTCTAGCACTTTTCTAGTTTTTTTGAATGACATTTTCTAGCCAAGGGGTTCTTCTAGCTATTGGCGATTTTTTATTCATTTTGAGTTTTCTAGCCTGTTCTAGTGCACTTTCTTGCTATTTATAGCAAATTTTCTAGCAAAGTTTCTGGTTTTTTTTAGAGGATTTTCTAGATATTTTCTACCTACTTATAATTGTGTTTGTAGCCACTTTTACCAATAACCGACAGCGGTTATCATAGTTTCTTAATGACGTCAATATGGTATATTCATGGTAGAGGTTGTACTGTCTTAAGCGTGGCTAAGACATCTAAAGTGAGATAAAGGCTGTGTAAAAGGAAGGGCAACATAATAAACTGAGCAACTGCAGGCTGCAGTTCGTGCATCAACACCAGGCAACAAGACAATCAGCAACTCGTAGCTCGGGTCTCATCCAACGCCACAAAAATAACCGAAAAGTAATTCGCCACAAAAGTAAACTTGAGCACACAAAAGTCGAGTTTTAAAATAAACTTGCAGGGACCAGTATTTTTCTTTCCTGCCTCTTTTACCCTTTTACTGGCCACATGCACTCCTTTTCTCTCCCCCCCGGGGGCACGTTGTGGGCGAGAGTCTGTGGCGGGTTGCGGCTTGGGGCACTTGAGGCACAAAGGCGCATTTGATATAAAAGAAAAGTGGCTAACTAAGTCGCCGTCGTCATCATTGATGTTGTTGCAGTCAGTTACAGTGCTCGGCGCTGGGCGCTCGGCGAGTCTGAGTGGCTGCCTCAAGTGTTGTCTACCAGCGTTTGCTTGCATCTCTGCCTGCTCTCCGCTCCACCCTGCTCCATCCCGCTCCATGCGTGCAATGGCACGCGCTGTCTTGTCGATTGTAAAATCCAGCAAGCGGACATTGAATGAACAAAAAATCAACAATAACAGCAACAGCACAACAAAGAATGAAACAAAATTGTGTAGCAGACCCTTGAAATTTGAAATTTAAACCAATCCATGGCTGAAATTCCGTTCTTATTTCTCTTTTCAGCAACTGTTGCCAAGTCTTGTGCAATTCACTGAAAACATGAATGCATAGCTGAAATAAAATGCATATCTGCATTGGTTTTGAGCACGTTCTTGCTAGGACAGAAGGATGCCTTCGGACAAGATTTTTGAAGCTACTATTAAGGTGCTTGCTGGAGAGAAATTGACAGCCAATATTCAATGCTACCTTTTTAAGAGAGCTTTCTGCGACAGGTTTGCAATAGACAGCTCGCTTATCCGATTGCAGACAAATTCGTTTGCATAAAATTACAAATGAAATAGTTTGATAATATATTAAGGGAAAAGGTATGAATAAATAATAAACAAAATATGTAAAGTAATAGGTAAAACAGTTTTTTATAATCACATCGCGTTGCGTGTCAACAAATGTACAAATGCTGGGATACTTTGTAGGATAAGCAGTATGTATATGAAATGAACGTTATTTTTGGAAGTGTATATAATTCTTATTTATGGGAGAAGGTTAAATTATATTCCATTTGAAATTATTGCATTCCAAAAAGACACCCCAACAAACATAAGTGGAACGTTGAAACATAAGTTCATGTGGATGTTTATATATATGTATGTACTATGCTTTGCAGACTAGAAAAAAAAGAAATGGAGATACACATTGATTTATCCCTTTTGGAAAAGAAGTGTATCTAAAAACACGAATGGATAGCAAAACAAAACCGTTTCATCACCATTACATAAATTTTATTGAATGATTAGCAAATACTTTTTAAAAAATGCCAGAGTAATTAAAAACAAACCCAATACTTTAGCAATTGATATCAGTGAGAAACATTTACGATGGAATAGAGATATGAGTTCCATTTGATTTAGACGAGTTTTATGTATGTTTCCCTGCTCGCACCCAGTCAGGGTCGCTGCAAGGTTGCGTCAACTAAACAAGAGCAGACAAAGATACTATGATGCAAGCCACAAGTGCAAGGAAACGAACTTGCGAAAACGGAATATACGACATATGTATGTACATGGTTATATTCAACAAACGGAAAACGGAAATACGCGTTCAAGAATTTTAATCTACATGCGCAATTTCGCGTGTGAGCTGTGTGCCAAAATGGCGGGCACATGTCAGAGCATTCCTGGCTCTACTACATTCAACCGAGCATTCTCCATCCGGCGGGCGCCACTGACAGTGTCCCCTTTCTCAACCCAAACCCAAACCCCAACCCCCACCACCACCACCAGCCTCAGCCTCAGCCTCAGCTTCAGCTTCAGCGTCGCGACCATCGGCGCCACATGTTTCGCTGCGGCTCGCCTTGGCATTTCACGCGTTTATTTGCAAAGATTACGAAATGCGCCGGGCACCCGCCAAAGTTTTGTATGCGTTTCCTGTACGCTGCCGGCATTCCCGTTACCATGGCCTGTACGTCTCCTTAGTTCTCCAGTCCTTTGCTCTCTCTGCACTGTTTGTTTGTCTCGCTGACTTGTTATGCATGCAGAAGTCTGCGTCTGTGGCAAATACAGGAGTCCTGTGAGGAGGATCTGTCAGCCTTTGAGTGACACGCAAAATATTTTTGCATAAAAATGTTTGCTCGCCAAGCACATCTTCAGCCAAAGCGAGACAATTGCATCTGTAGCTAGAGCTGTTCCCTATTTCGTTTAATGTGTGCACGCATTTTAAATTTTTAGGCGCTCCAATTTTTCAGCTGCTTGAATCATCAAATTCTCAACCGATATAAAAAATGTGCGTTAAGTATTTTTAATTTTGATATAACAACAACAATGACGAGCAAGTCCGTGATGTGAGCATCCTATAACTTCAATCTTTTGTTTCGTGGCACTTCTACACTTCTCATATGCTATATTCGCAAAAACACATGATAATTTATGTATTTACTTCTCCTGCTATTTAGTGCCCAACATTTTTTATGTACTCTAGTTAAAGACGCTACGTTCGCTACGTGTTTGTCATGCTAAGGATCTTATTAAGCAGTACAGTTGGAGGCCAAACATAAACGCTGCATATAATACCTTTGACTAACAATGGGTGTAGACATGAATACCAACAAATATAAAGATAGTATATACTCGTATAATATAGTGCTTACTAAACATTTTTAACGCTAATTGACTTAATATCGAAAAGAAGCACCTTAATAAATATAAACAAAACAAGGCATATTTTGTTTGGAAAAGCAGGTGCAGCACATTCTTCCGTCTATGGTGAAAAGGCGGGCTTAATTTTAAGTAACTAAGTCCACCAGCACTGTTAATAGCTTTGTTATCCCACTTGTGTATTTTTTTGATATAATTAATCGATGGATTTTAAGGGAGATTAATACTTTTGAAGCAATCTGCATTTTCACGAAGCACTTGCGAGACTGCGTAATACAGTTTTCTGAATATTTCCCAAATTTGATTATTTATATTAACCTTTATCTTTTCTCCCATATTTTATTTAAATAATGTTCGATGTCTAATTTAAAATATTTTGACAGCAATTATGTGATGCGTCTAATTAAGTCCGAATTGTGGCACAGCTGCCGGAAAACAAAATCACACAGAGTTAGACATTTTTTCAAAATTTTTACAAATAATCTGAATCTACTATCTTCCTTTTGCATACGATAGTAATAGTTCAAATTTTTATACCTTGTTCTTGTTCTTGTTTTCATTGAATTTGAGTTTGAAAAATCGAATGTTCAATGGCGTAGGAACTTCACTTCAATTTCTTACTGCAAGCTAAAACCAGTATTAAAATAGTACTAAATAGTATTTAAATTACTAGATAGTATTTAAATAATTTAAAATTGGATGTCCTTCTATTAACAAGCTCATGCAAAATGATATTTCTACTGGACTATTTTTTTTTTTTTTGAGGAACACATTGCGTATACGCTCTGCTGCAAAAAACATCTCTAAAATGTTGAGAAGGCTCAGGAACCATGCTAAGCCCATTGATATGCATAAGACCCTCCAGCGGAGGAAGGAGATGAAGGGTCGTTGTCCAGCAATGCCTGTGCGTTCTTAGCGCTTTCCTTTTTTCTGACATTCTCTGTTTGCAGGTTCAGAGAAGGCGGCAGCTGTTGAGCACCCCAAAACGCACATCAAATAAAAGAAATGGCTTTGTTTGCTGCATGTGGCATAGAATATCAACGCTGATAAAATGGGAAAGAGCACACCCACATGTGTACATACATATATGTATGTGTGCGGCTGTGTGCTGGCGCATAAATAATGTGACCTGCCTGACTGCGATTATCTGTGAACTATTTTTCACACGTTGCCAGCATACAAAGTGGCCATATATACATTTTTTAGCCGTATTATATGAGCTGCGTGACTTGGCCCTGCCACTTGGCGCATTAATTTGGCAATGCTTTGCAGCATTTCCACATAAACACACACACCCACTCAGGTGGATACTTTAATCTTTGTACTTACATTGTACTAAAATAATGAACAATAATATCCAGAGGCGTCGGTCGAATGTCGGTCTCATGACTTCATAACTTCTCCAGGAGTTGTTGTTGTTGGTATGATGGCGGCGTTCTTGAATTTTCAGTTTCAATTTCCCTATTTGGCACACATAACAGTCGGAGGAGAGGAGGATTGAAAAATCTGCAAAGAGACAAAATAAAATGTAATTAAATATCGCCATTTAGGGCAAAGGAGTAAATCGCACAAAGCATTCTAAGCCAATTACAACACAAGCCAGCTCTAAAAGGAAGCCCCACTCAAAACGATTTCACACACACACACACACACACAAATGGAGGGAATGGGGTTACCCATTGTCTGAAATCAAGCATCAAACGTTGCTAAGGTGACCAAATCCGTTGGTCATGGTGTAGGGTAACACAAAAAAATTAGCAACTGTTTGCACATGAAATTAATTAATTTTCAACAAAAACTTTGTTGCATAACGTTAGGCGGATTAACTGGGCAAACACACACACTCACACAATGTGAGGCTGGATGGAGAGACGCTTTTCGACAGCATTTTGTCTGCAATGTTTGAAGTGCAGCGCAAACAAAACGACGAGCCAACGAACGCTGCATACTTTTGTCACAGACTGTGCACGTGTTCCTAAATGTGCATACCCTCGTACGTATGTGTGTGTGTGTATGTAACTTGTGTGTGTGTGTGCCGTGCACACTGCAAAGAGCAAACAAAATTAGCAGTGGCATCAGCAACGGCAGCCAAAGCTTGCGAAGATTTTAACGAATTGACATTTTCCAAAGCTCGAGCCTGTGTCTGGCGCCTGCATCTAGACCATGTCTTATAAATGAGACAATTGAGTTGCCCAGCCAGATTTAAATACGTATATATAGTTGTGTGTGTGTGTGTGTGTGTCCAGGCGATGAACGGCTTAATTTTGTGTGAGGTAAGTGCGGCATAGAGGGACAGATAAAATGTCGGCAGGCAACTAAGCCGCATGTACTTAGAAGCGAATATAAATCTCTACTAACAGGACTAGTCCTGTTACAGAATTTGATCAGAAAAAAACTACATAGATGTGCAATTTCTACTAATTTTGGTTAGCCCACTTGAGGTTTATCTACTTTAGGATAGTTTTTAATTTTTATAGTTTTCGCTTTAAATCAAGCTACGAGTTCACTCGTAGTTGCCATATGTTTTGAAATTTTTGTCATGATCATTCATCTTTTGTTTCAACATTTCTATATTATACGAAGTAAATATATACGAATATTTTACATTTTATTGGCGTTAAAAGGGCTTATATGCTGGTTACAAAGTTAAGTTAAGAACACGCCAGAATTTCTATACATCGTAGTGTAGCTGATCTTTACCTTTTTGTTAATTTAACGCATTTTATATATTTGGGAGAGAACTGTCAATTTGAAAAAATTGAGACAAACAAAATATTCCTTCAGGCTTTCTTATCTCTTAAGTTGAAATTATAATATAATTACATATCTCCATTTTAATTTATAATACATATTATAATATAATCAAAATCATAGTTTTTAAATATATATCTACAGCACTATTTGTTGATTTACTAAATAAAATAAGCAACACAACGTACAATAATTATATAGGTTTATGTATGCAAGCTTGTTGTGCACACCTCAGAGAGTCAAAAAATGCTTAGAGATCCGGCAGATAGTGTCTAGAGAAATATTTAATTGGTTTTCTTTATAGCTCCCAATTTATTCTATCCATTGCCAAGCTCAGCCCCAGTGTGTAGATCCGATTGGGATTTTGCTGAAAATCCTAGTCGACAGAGGCAACGGGATAAGCGGTCGAAAGTCGCTTACATAACAGCAGGAGTAACAAGCGTAGGTCACATGGCAAATCAAAGACATACTCGTACTGTGTGCGGTTGGTTAACTGTGATGGCAACAAATAATGCAACTGCGAACATTTACATGACATAAAGAGCACATAACAACAGCAAAGCAAAGCAAAGCAAAGCGACAACAACAACGGGAACAATGGCCAACATTGGGCCAACATATCACGCGATCAATTTGTCAAACAAGCGCAGAACAGCAACAGCAACAGCAACAACACAAACACAGCATAAATGAAGTAACCACTGACGAACTGAATAAATGACAGCTGGCTGACTCCAATGGTCAGACAAGTAAGTGTCCGGGGGCCGGGGGAGCTGGGCCCGGACCATTGTGGCTAACAAAATTGACAGCAGCGATGTACGCCATTTGACGCACATCATCAATATGTGGCTCCTTGTTGTTGTTGTTGCGGTCGTTGTATGTAGTTGTTGCTATGGTTAGTGTTGTTGCGCTGGGCTTATGACATGTCACACAGCTGTCATTATGCAAGACATGCGAACGAAAACAAGCCCAAACGACAAACTATTACATTTGTTTGCTAGACGACAGGACCGAACCGAACCGAACCGAAGCCGAGCTATAGCCAGAGCCAAACTCAAGCAAGAAGAAAACCTAGAGTCGGGTGACTGGACTGTGACATACTCTGTACATATGTGTAGAATTTAATATTTAATTTAATCTTAAATAAAGATTACAGATTTACAAAAAAAAATAATAATAATAATAAAAATGATAAAACAAATTTTTAATAATTTGGAAACATAATAATATAATAATAAATATGGAGGAAAATTCTGAAATACTGCGCACTTATATAAAACATCTTGGACTAAAATTTGTTGTATCTGCCTCTCATACATAGTCTCCGAGATAAAGATGATTATACGAACGGCGTTGCCAAAAATCTGCTACATATAAGGGGAATATGGGAGTGAATAATAAAAAAATTAAAAATAAATAAAAATACAAACTCCCCCCTTGTACAAGTAGACATATAAGGCAACTGTGTACAAAAATTTGCCTCTGAAATTCAGGTGTTCGTACCGACGGACAGACAGACAAACAGGACTTGATCGACTCGATTTCGAATGCTGATGGAATATATACCTATATAGTTTGTGGGATCTGTTACATTTTCCACTTTTCGCAAACCTAATATACTCTTGAACCTTTTAGGTGCAGAGTATGTATAACAACACAACAACAATTAAAACAACAACAAACAAACGGTACAGCCGGGTCCCTAAGCTTAGCAACGCAGGCTCAACTGTAAATATGTGTCCATGTGTGTGTGTATGTGACCATATTTTAGTTGAAATGTGATCCAAACATACAAATTGTAAGACACACACAAACATAGGACGGATGGTGTGCCTATACATAATTCAGACATATGGCGAGTGTTTGCATAGAAACTGCGCTCAGTTGCCATTAGCTGCAGGTGTTGCTTGCTAGCCCCCTTACCCTACGATGCCGAGCTACCGAGATGTTGGGGGCCGGGGGACTTAGGAAAGGTTAGTTGTGAATTCCTTTTTGCACGTCTTTTTCAACAAGCTGTCGCAATATACGAAATTATGCTCGCCTTCGCTCTAAGTGTCGAAATTTATGAGTAAAAAGTTTAGAGCGTAGCAGTGTGAAAAATATACGCAAAAGGTTTCATATTTGTAAGTGAACTTGTAGTTGGTGCTGAAATCTACTTTAAGGTGAGCTTTTATCATCAAAATAAGTTGACATTTTTAACCTTGAATCTCATGCAATCAACCTGACAGAACAATTTAAAATAGCTCTTGAAACAATTTGCACCTATTCCATTGCTAACTCTATAGCAAGAAAGGGCCTTAATTACACCCTTCAGTCTATTAATTATGCAGGCTTGCAACTTGCTCGGCATCTTAATGAACCATAAAGCACAAAGCTGATAACTAAAAGCGCCAATTAAAACAAAATCTCAGGCATAGAAATGCATTTAATAAAATATTGTCATGTTCACAATTTTAAAGCCACAAGCTTCAGCAACAGCAATAACAACAATTTCATACAAGCGATGGTTTCACTGATGATAATGATGATGATGATAATCTGCATATAGCAACCAATACACATAAACAATAAATGCCAACTATATGTAAATTTTGCCAATTTACCGCAACAATGCAAAACTATCAACCGGATTGAAGGGAATGCCTTTTGGGATGGTTGAAGCTTTTGTTAAGTTGAAAACGTTCTGCACACAAACATTTTTTGGTTAACCGCAAAACAGCAAGCCACACACACACACACATACACACGCACACGCACACATAAGTATATTGATGTACAATTGGATGCAAATTAAATTTAAACAAATAGAGGAACAGACAATAAAAATTGTTGTTGCTTAAATGCAAAACAAAAATCTCATCAAGCATTTTCTAGACGAGTTCATTTCATTTCCAGTTGACAATAATGCCGCTTTAATTTGCATTGCCTGCTTTTAGGCACGAAGGCCAGAAGTTGCTTTATTATCTAGTTAAAACAAAAACCCAAACATGCGAGTGTACATATGTGCATGGAATGTGAAAATAATATTTAACTGCGGTCGTTGCATTGATTGCGCAAATGAAATGGTTTTGTAAATGCCATAAATTTGACAGCACATTCACACAAAAAACATCTGCATTTTTGATCATGATTTATGTGTGTAATTAAATTTTGGTATTTTTATCTTATCTTATTTGAGTTTTAAACCACTTTTAAAGCCACAACTTCAAATAACTTTCAAGTGCTAAGCTTAAAAAAGAACCACAACTCAATAAACCAAAAACAATTGAGCAAATTAAACGAGTCTTCGCTGTAAGAACTACTTAATTTATATTACGGTCTGATCACAAATAAGATTATCAATTCAGCCACAAATTTGATTTTTCGTTCGCTTCCTTTACAAATCGGTATAGTTTTACTTGCTGATGTTTCGATTCATTATAATATTCAATGATATTTCTGTTCACATCAATGTTGCTCGATATTTTGTGTATTTGTATTGTATCATAATTGGATAATTGGGCTAACCTTACCTCTTAATTGAAATAAATTACTTCAGTACAAAATGTATCAGACTTGTATTTCAAAGCAAAATTTTTAAAATTATTTGGAATCAGCCCTGGCACCACTAGACTAATATGTTTAATTCTTAATTTTTTTAACAGATATAATTGTGCTACATACTCGTAAATAATTAAAATTGCTTCAACTTCTTAAGAATACTAAACTGTAAAAACACATTTTATATCGAATTAAGTAGATAGGGTGTTATAAACTGAACTCTTTGTTGTAACTAATAAGAGAAATCAAAATTTATGAGCCCATTTCTTGTAAATAAATGAAATGGCAATTACAATATTAATATTAATTCAGCAAGGCAACTTATTCTTATCTATACTATATTTCTGTACACTTTAAGGATTTAGTTGAGCCACCCTTGCTTCATTTAAATGGCGATTAGGCCCAATGCCTTCACTCAAATGTGTGGCATGTTGCGGTTATCGCTGACACATTTGGCTCTGCCACCAGTCGACCAACGCCAGCAGGTAGCTTACATGGCGCCGTGCCAGCTCACGGATTTCGTATTTCCCTGAGCCAAATCTGTCATGAATTGAAATTGTGCCGATGTGGGCTTTAAAGCGCAATGTTACATTAACGGAGAGCGAAAGTAAACTCAAATCCAATTAATCACAATCCGATATCTGAAAAGAAGCACACAAAAAACTCCCATAGCGCCTACGCATGTCCAAATAAATGAAAAGAAGACGAAGCAAAAACCAGAAGCTAAAGCAAATGCCATTCGAGCTGAATATCAATCAATTACAAGCGAAAGTATTTATCGGACATGCTTATCGGCTACAATAAAAAACCCAAGCCAAGAAATACATACGAGTATACGAGTATGTCTATAAAAAAAGGAGCCCATGACAACAGCAGACACACACACACACACACACACACACACAGATATCATAGACGCGGATGAAGTGAAATTCGATTAAAATTTATCACTAAACGCAAATCGCATAAAAGTAACAGCTGAGGGGCGCGCTATGTACTCGTATGTAGAAAAAGGGGGCCGGCCGGGCAGGAGCCTTTTTGTGAAAACAATAATAAGAAAGAAGAAGAGAGAATTGATGAAGAAGGCGCATCATTAATTTTTGCAGCATTTTCAGCTGCCAGGGCTGTTGGCTCTTTGGTAGCTTGAATTTATCGCCTATTATTATGCAAGGCAAAAACTCATACACAAATAGACAGAAATGATGATGAAGAAGCAGCAGAGGGAGTGACGGTAAAAACGAGGCAGCATTTAAAGCAATGGCTAGGGCTGAATCCTTAACCGCTTCTTCCGCCACTGCCTCAGCCTCTGCCTCAGCCAGTGTCGATGTGTCTGCCACTTCCCGTGCCCCGGCCGTTGGTGAAAGTGTGTGAAAGTCTTTCGCTACCCAATCATTATTCAATATGTTGACTTTTGTGCTTTCGCATTTGTTTCGCTGTACGGCACATAAGTCATGTGTATACGTACGAGTATATACGAGTATAGTATGTGCGATATATGTATGCTATGAGATTGTGTGTGTGTGTGTGTGTGTGTGTGTGCGCATGCAAAAGACAAAGAAAAATTTGTTCAACTGCCGTCGTTGCCTGCGCAGCGCGACGCGTCGATGTGGAAATTGCGATAGTGCGCCTGGCTGAATGGGGCAGGCGTTGATGCTCAGTGGAGGCAGTGGGCAATGGGGAGTGGGACGTGCAACAGTGTAGCAGACAATCGCACCCGCATAACAAAACAATGAAGTGCGGCAACACTGTCGAACTTGTTTAACTTCGCATTTGCTGCCTGGCCTAAGCCCACAAAAAGTGCCAACATCGTCGATACTCGTACCAATGTTTCTTGCATAGGACCTAACAAGTGCCAGCTGGGTCTGGGCGCAGCTTGCCACAGTAGCTGAACCAAAAACTTATTGTTTTTACCTCTAAAACAATTGAAGAAGCGTGCTGCACATTCAGCGGCAATTATATTATTCTAGTCGAACCTAAATGATATGTGATTAAGAACCCAATCGAGTTCAGTTTTAATTCACGCCCTGAAATATTTTGGAGTTGTAGTTGCCTTTTTCTTGGTTATAATGATGACACGAAGACATGGAGCTAGTTTAAAAAGATCACATTTTTTTCAGAATTTTAAATAACAAAATAGAAATTTGAAATCCTCGAATCAAGAACAATTAAATTAAAGTTCCAATATATGAATTATTTCTATTTTTGAATATAATTATGTATAATAAAAATTTTCAAATAGATGAAAAGTCAAAATTAATAAATACAATATTAATCTTTTGTGGCCAATTGCTGTATATTTGAAGCTCACTCTAGCATTCAACAAAAAAATATATAAGTTCACTGCAATATCAATATTTGACAGATGCTATCATTAATGCTAATAAATCGCAATAAAACATGAAATTAAAAATGTTTTTAATTAATCGTGATCAGAGAGTGTTTTGGCATGCGGAGCCACCGCAAGTGGACTAAAGCAAATAGTTGTTATGCCTATGTCTGCTGGTGTTACCATGTAGTAGGATGCGCCCGATTTCATCCTCAATGTTTGCATTGGAAGCTCTACAATACGTGCAAAATAAATAGTTGGTTGCCATAGGTCCACATCGAATTTTAGATTGTCTTGTACAGGAGAAATTTATTTGCCAAAGGCAACTTTGTTCTGGGGCTCAGCAACTAAACCAGCTTTCTTAGCTTGGTATTTGTTTGTATTTGGAATAGATATACTATATATCCGCCATTATATAAATAATTTCAGACCCCTATTACTTAATTACCATAGCAACGTAGCCGTAATCAAATAGTAACGATCCCTTTTGAAAGTCCCTATTGAATCAGAGACAAAACAATTTCTCAACATAACGAAATTCAATAAAAAGTTTATGATGCACCCTTTGTATTCCAATTAAACAGTTTATACGTATTCAGGTCATATTAAAAAATTGCTCCTGCACCCGCAGCTCCTTCAACGCACAGTTCAGGAACATAACAGCGAGGCCTTGTACTGTCATGAAAAATGCATTTTTCAATACAAAATAATAATATATGTAACGCAATAAATTGCGAAATGTAAAAAATTGACGAGCAATACTGTTGAGGGGAGCAAATAGGTGGGGGCGGGATGGGATGGGGCTAGTAGAAAATGTTATAAAATTGTTATCGAGCGCATAATAGCAAATGTTGCAAAATAACTTTTGACAAAGTGCACTCAATATCAAAATGTGTGTGCCACACACAAACACAAAAATATATATATACATGCACACTCACGCACACACACACTCTCAGTCAAATTCACACATACACAATGAAAAATCACAGAATGCAACAAAAGCAGTAACAAGAAAATAAAAGTCAACGAACGAGCGAAAGCGCGCGTATTTTCCACAATTTTTTTCCCACACATAATAGCTGAAGACGGCAGTGGGAAGGGGTGCGGGGAGGAAGTGGCCGAAGGGATTGCAGGGTGGCTCGCATATAAATTGACACAATTCGAACATTGTGCAGGGCTCTCTACAACCAGCAGCACATTGAAAGTCAAGGCAGCAACAAGAGCACAAAATGCTGTATAATGTGGCGCTTGAAAGCATGCAATACCTTCTGATTGTGGCATGGAGGACTCTAGAGATGAGCGAGTGATTGTGGAAACAAACAAAAATAGTAATATATTGTAAAACAAGGACTGTTTTAAACGCCTATTGACATACATATATGGAAGCATATAAATATTGATTCAATTTTAATTTACAGCAGTACTTACATTGAACTCCAATTTTTGAGATTTAAACAAATTAAAAACCCCCTTTTTTTACAGTGCTACACATTGAGACAGAAATATATTGACAGAAATAAATATAATAATTTTTTTGGTTAATTTGCTTAACTTATAACTTTTAATAGAGTAAGTTGGTGCTAAGGTTGATTTTGGGCAACTTTTCGTTTCGAAGATAATTGCAATAACCAAGGTATTCGTACGGGACAAATTCAGAAGTCAGTTCAAACTCCGATTATAGCGAAATATCTAGCAATATGATTAGTTTGCGTTGATGTCTCTTAAAACTAATTTTAATGTTCCCCAAAAAATATCTATAGATTTTCCTTCATGATATTTTTCTGTTTATTTTGTACAGAATCATATCTGTATATAAAAAAAGCTTAGTAAAAATGTTTGTTTGAGTTAACGGAAATACGAGTATATAATGTAGGATTATCACATAATAATATTAAGCTAAACAACAACTAAAGAACAATCTTTGTAATAGTATTAAATGTCATAAATAAAAATAGCATTTACTGCGAAAATAATTATTAAAATTAAATATTAAATATATTTAAGGTAAAATTGAACCATTTCAGATTTTTTTTAGATAAATTAATAAGTAAGCAAATTTCACTTTGTATGTTCTATCAATTGTATAACTTTTTGTTCAGATTATTAAAAAAGGCTAAGGCTAATTAATAGTGCTTTGTAAGTTGGATTTGATTCATTTATATAAAACCTTTAACACAACTTGCAAATATCGTGTAATCAGTATTTTCCTATGTGAGGCTGTGTGATCTGACTTTATATTTCAGATTAGTCACGCACATATCTCTACATAGAATTGCGCCAAACTGATGCATGACAGACAAGATGTCAAAATAGTAGGAAGACTTGAGCAGCTGTGATGGATGAGTGCAGCAAATTAAACTGTTAGCTACATTTTGATGCGCAACTTTAAGGCAAAGCCACAGTCTTAAATCAACAGCACTGAACTCAGCTCAGCTCGACACATAACGCAATTACGTGTGGCAACGAACAGATGCAACATATCGGCACAGACAGACTTCAGTTATGCTCTACAATATGCAACAATTTTCGTAGCCAAAAACAAAAAAGTATGTATATATGTAAAATGTATAAAAAGGAGAGACAAAAAATAAAACAAACACCAAGCGCAAAAATTTCACTCAAGCATGCGGCTGCCTATATGGTTGGCATGCCACACACACACACACACTCGCACACCGAGGCAGACACACACGGAGCCAGGCAAGGGCAAAAAAGGCAGCATAACTGTAGGCGCCATGGCAAACATGCCTTTAACTTTAAATGGGGCTCTGGCAAAAATGCAAGCATGTCGCACACAGACATGCACACACATTTACATATATGTATACATATACACAGAGACAACGCGCTATGTTGCATGCCTGCTTACGCTCAAACAATGGCTTGCATATGTAGCGCCTAAAGTTATGCAATGCTGTAGCATTTTTTTCGGCCATATTAAGCACAAAGCCGCCGCTACATGCCCGTTCGTTGCTGCTGCTGTTGTCGTTGTTGTTGCTATAGTTTTTGTCGCTCGGTGTCTGTGGGCAACTATTAGTTGCACATTGTTGCCCCAATGTGTGAGGCGACAAATTCTCGTGCTCTCTAACACGAATTGCGGTTGCTGGGAATGCAAGTGAGCGGGGGCGATTGCGGAGGAATGTCATGTGTTGACAAGCCGAAAATCGGGTCAGTAGTAAATCAACAGCAAAACAACTCGCAACTTTCATAAAACAATGGCAATCGTTGTTAGTATGCACACACAACACACACACAGGCACGCGTAGACATATACATTGCTGCTAAAAAATTCATGTTGCATGATTTTAGGGCGCTGCGACAATTTGTGCAACAATTGTTGGCCAGCACGTTGATTACAAATCGAAAATGCACGCCCAACTCATATGTGTGCCAAAGAGAGAGAGAGAGAGAGAGAGCTAGACAGATAGAAAGAGAGAGGAGAGAGTGATGGCATGCGATTTGGAAATGCTCGCTATAAATTTTATATTGAATGATAAATGGGAAGTCACTTTCGACGGTTATATATCGTATATGTGCATAGTACATACATGGCAAGGTATGGAAGGTGTTGTTGACGGATTTACGAATTCCATACAAATAGTTATAGATGTGAAATAAAGTCATTATTAATATATATTTTATATATCTGTTCTTCTTTCTGGAGACTGCGATTTAAAAAATAAAATAATTTCAACATATACTTGAATATATAAATATACATGTGTTATAAAGAATGAAAGGGCAGCAAATAAATAAAATAAAAAAAAAATATGTTAAATATACCATTAAATCAATTTAATCGTTATAAAATCCAGCCGATAGTAAGTTTTGACTGAACAGTTGGAAATAAATAAAAATGAATATACATACATATGTAGAAGAGAAGGAATTGCTTTATTATGAAATGAAAATTCGAAGCCGCATATTTATTTATTACCGGTAAATTCTAAGCAGTCTTTTCATTAATGCAGTTTCTGAACACTTTAGCAATATTTTTATATAGCCGTAGTAAATGGCAACAGTGTACAGTGAGCTATCTAGATATCGATTTTCTACGAACCTGTGCAAGTATTTAAAAAACAAAAGCTTAAGGCCTTAGTAGCTATAGCTTACTCCATTAGCTGCTTGCAATTTGTAATTGTAAGTGGAATTTTAATAATAATAATAATTTAAAAAACAAAGATTCTCTAGAAAAAATACAATTGGTATTAAATGAGATAAGACTGCTACCAATAGTCAAATCGATGTTAATGAGTTAAGTATTTTCGTGTATTTTAGTGCTAAGATTTTTCTTGGCAGTCACCCTAACGCACTAGCAAAGCGACTGCTTTCCAGACTTAGTAACAGAAGACTGAAGAGGTGCCAATCCAAAAGATCTCTTATTTTAAATATATTTCATTGAAAAATTATTTAAATAATTGCATGGATTCTTGTACATGTACCCCATTAAAATTCATCTTGCTTCGGTTGCCACAGTAGTAGCAGAATACTGATTTGATAATAAAGTTAAAGTTAAAGATTGACAAGTATGCTTACCGAGCGAGGTATCACTGTATCTTGTGATGAGTAGCAATGATATCGACATTAGCACTCAGTACACTCGGCTTATCAACTTTACAGTGGCAGCGCCTTAAAGCACGGAACAGTTTGTGGAGACTTAACGTCTGTTTGGTAGATATCTGCGCAATAGCACGAACATCTCCCAATAGCACCCACATGCAGTGCATATCAGCGCTTCCGTGCACACTTGAGTTCACACGGCATACACACACACAGACACAGAGAACAGAGCATAAACGTAGTTCTAGCGATTAATCAATAACCACTCAACGTTAAAGAGAGCGCGCAAGTGGCGGGCGTGCGTGTGAATGCAACGCGAAATAATGGACACAAATGATGCCCCTGCCCTCCACACCGCAAAGGAAGGGTGGCGGGCGGCTGCCTGGCCTGTGCGTGCAGGAGTGCATTAAATTTGCTGCAATGACAGCAAAGTGGTTGCCTGCAGGCTACTTTTAGGCGCCTCGCACGCGATTTATAATGAAAACGAGGCCAAATGCGTGTCGGAGGCTGGTAGCCTGCTCACTCATTTCGGCCTGTCGACGACAAGAATTTTGCATTTAGGTTTCGATTAAGTGATACACACACACATACTGCATGTCATATGTATATAGAGAATGGACCGGTTTTTGGTTGTGCTGCGCATTTTGGCACACTCTATGCTATAGCGATTGTGTTTGTGTTTGTGCCTGTCTTTGTGTTCGTTTGTGTGTGCGTGTGTGTTTGCCTGCACATGTTTGTTTGATTGGAAGTCTGTGTGGCCATTGTCATTGAGTGCAATTCCAGGTCAGTTTACATTTGTGGCATGCGCTCGACTCTCAACTCTCGACTGAATGCTCGACTCGCTGCTCGTTTCTCTGCTGGCCGTCGAGGCGATTGCACTCGCATTGTTTGGACAGAGTATACATGAATGTGTGTGTATGTGTGTCTGAGCCTAAAAGCGTTCCCTTTATTGATTGTGTAAATTATGTTGCATGCCCAAAGGCGCGAAAACCTACAAATCGTGCTCAAATGCTTGTTGCCTGGCCATGCAAATAATCATCAACACGCAAAAGTGTGATTTTTATGGTCTCATTTATGTGCGCATATACTCGTATAGGTACGTAACACGAAATTCTTGAAAAGAACAAGCAAAAATTATTGTCATAATAAATTCTCAACATGCCATGCCATGGCACGAGAAAAGGAAGGGGCGAAGAAAGGGCAACAGAAATGGCAAAAAGGTAAACAGTCAAAGAGCAAAGCCAAAACGCTTGACTGACTCACTGACTGACTGGCTGACTGACTAACTGACCGAACTTGCCGCCAGCACCTGAAAGTAGGCAACGAAACACAAATATTCCCGCACACTCACAAACAGAGGGATGAAAGAACACACACACACACACACATAGCGGAAGCCACAGAAACTAACACCAACATGACTTTTGGCAAAAGTTTGCGTGCCAAAATGAAAATAAACCGTAACTGAACAGGGGAGTAACAAAGCACTGTGTACGAGTAGCAAGCCAAAAAGTCACGGTGTAATCTAAAGGCAAAGTGTAGCATACATGTGGGCGCCAGTTGGCAGACAGCCAGCCAGCCATTGAGCCAGTCATACAGTCATACAGTCAACCAGACAGCCAGTCAACCAGCCAGCTCTCAGTCATTCAGTTGCATGTCGCGCTAACTAAACGACAAACATTTAAAAAACATTTGCAGCAAATATGCCACAGGAAATTCTATACCATTGCAAATTGTTTATATCGCAAGCATAATATAAAAACAGTGAGGAAACAACTGAAGACATGTGCAGCAAGTCGAAGTCTAAATTCCCTTCTGCCACATATTGTCTGAGCTACGTTTTTAAAACTCGTTAAACCATGATAAAAACAATATATAGCATGGAAACTAATTTATTTTTAACACATTATAAGGTAAGTAGTAGCCGAGTGAATGAGAAGAAGAATAGCTTGCTTTATTTATATATTTATGTAAAAATCAATAGCAAATCATACCACAACAACTAAAATCTTGAAACATAAAACCGAACTTTATATTGAAGAAATGCAGCTGTATGCTACTAATCTTAAAAGGGTATTTTAGTCGCCAAAAAGCGATTGATTAGTATTGCATTAGTACACGTCTATTTAAGGTTAATAAATTAAATGTAAAGAGTTGTTCCTGCCTAAAGTACTAAGAGATTGATTAGACAAGATTACATGGTAGATTTCATTACAATTAGAACACAGAACGCGAAAAGGAGAGTGAAGTGCAACATTTGAAGTACAGCGCTTCAGATGTAGAGGTCTGAAATTTTCGTGTGGGTCTAAAAGAAGCTACGAAGTTTATTAGATGTTTAAGGTGGCCTCAGGTGATTTATAGTTTTGATGTATAGCGCCTCCACTTTTAAGTAGAATATAGTTAGTTCAATTAAGTTTTCAAATATTTCTCATACCAAAGTTATTTATTGAATAGAAAACTGCATTCTACTGTTTGCTTACAATAATCGCAAACTGTTTTAAGCTTATATGACAGATATTGATGTACCTATATTGAATAATAGTTTCTCGCTTTAGGAACCGTTAGACATAAGATGGAAGGGTAACATAGTCACGAATTATGCCAGAAATTAAAAGCTGTTGAGTGTGATTTCTTCAGAAATTAAAACCTATATCATATTGTCTGTAAATATCCATGAGCTTTAATATTAACAGCCTTCGATTCAATTCACTCCCAAGTCCATTCGACAAGCCCTTTAGTAAAGCGTAAGAGTAGAGTAAGATGATAGAATTGGTAGGTTGATGGGCATATACTCCTACACCGACATGGCATGCCTTGAAGCACAACTGAAATACAGTCAGTCAGTCAGTCAGTGAGTCAGCCAGTCTGTTAGGTGTGTGTTGTCGTGCTTTTTAATAAAGTTAAGTGGATCAGAGTACATGACGGCGACGCTGACAGCGCAACATGGCAACCCTTTTTTATACTCATGTCGTTTTGTTTTCAATTCCATTTCACTTTTTTGTTGTCGCTGAAACCTCTTCGTGGCATACCAAATAAAAATAACAGTCGTGTAAAAGTCGTTTAATTTATTTTTCACAACAAATTGAAGAGTTGCATGGGTCTTTTTTTTGTAAATGCACTCAGTGCTCAAACGCGCGTGCATCGTTTACGCAATGGAACATTCCTTTATGCACACTCTGCCAAAAAGTACGATGACAGCAAAACGTTTAACCTGCCATAAGGGTTAATTTAACCTAAAATGCGTTGCAGCCAAATGTGTGGGCGGACATGGGAGCCGGGGCAACAAGAAAATAAAAAATTTAAGCTTATTAAAAGCTTAGTCATCATTGCCATGCACGAGTATAATATAGTATAGTATAGTGTAGTATGTGGGCGACACAGACAGACAGAGTTCAGTGTTCATTTTAATTAGATAAAATTGCATTTGCATAATTTCAGGCGCTGGACGTCGCACATCAATAAATTTGTGTCGCACAATGGGGCGATGCGCCTAAAAATTAATTTATGCTATTACTAATTAAATGGCTTGCAATGCCGACCGCTGCGCCGGCGCCTAAAACGCAGCTTTACTTTAATTGCATATTTTACGGTGCGCGTGCAAATTGAATTACCAACGCATTTGGGTCGCTCACGTTTTCCGCCGCTATTTGCCAACTAATTAGCCAGTGCATTTGGCGCCGGCCAACTACCAAAAGGGATTCAGGTATTCCAATTTATGTTGCCCCCTCTTTCTTCTTCTTCTTCTTGACTGGTCTTCAAACCCGTTATCGGGCTATGACCTGACGTAACACAGCTCTCCACGCGCCTCTGCTTCGCGCGCGTCGCTTCCAGTTGGTCACTCCGCAGGTAGTAAGTGCGTTCTCTACCTGGTCCTTCCAACGTAGGCAAGGCCTCCCCCGTCGTCGTCTCCCCCCAACATCCGCATCGAGAACTTTTTTCGCTGGAGCGTCTTCTTCCATACGCACGACATGACCTAGCCAGCTTAGCCGCTGGATGTTTATTCGCTTGACTATGTCAATGTCAGCGTAGAGCTCGTACAGTTCGCTGTTCCATCGTATGCGGTAGTCGTCGCCAACGCGTATGGGACCGAAGATCTTCCGAAGCATCTTTCTCTCAAACACTGCAAGAGCTGCTGCATCAGTCTGCGATATCACCCATGCTTCTGCACCATAAAGCAGCACGGGGAGGATGAGGGTCTTGTAGAGCGTTAGCTTGGTTTTTCGGGAAAGGTCTCTGCTACTCAATTGCCTACTGAGGCTGAAGTAGCATCGATTGGCTAGAGTTAATCTCCATTTGATTTCTAGGCTGACATCGTTGGTTGCTGTGACGGTGGTGCCAAGATACATAAAATCTTTCACCATTTCGAAAGTATAGTTTTCCACCGCGATCTGGGAGTCTGGTTGCCCCCTCTTTGGCGGCCTTAAAATTAGATTTGTTGCATACATGGAAATTTGTATGCCAGCATATGAATTTATTTTGTATATCCCAGTGAATGCAGAAGCAGCACGTTTCAATGCCTAAAAGTTTAACGAAATTTGAAGCCTACATACTAGAAATTAATATTTCAATTTGTCTGTAAATAGATGCCAACGCATGAGAAAATGGATAAGGATTTAAGGCTTGTGTTCAGGTTTTTATTGCTATGCTAAGCTGTTTACGGCGTGCTCTAATTTTGTTTACTTTAACCTAATCCAATATTTATAATCAGGTCTAAATTATTTATGTAATAATGCTTTAAATCTAGTTTTGATTGATTCATCAATGTCCCTACTCCCTTTTGACTACATTTTGTTTACAAAGTCCAGATTATGACCAACAAATAGGAGCCACCATGCAAGTAAAACTAAAGAGGTTTGCTTTCGTGGAAATTATTTTATTGACCCATAATGACACAATTAGTTTGGCCAGCACACTAAATTTTAACTAACTTATAACAACAGACACAAGTATACAATTACTCCAATGCAATGCTGGAAGAACCAGCATACAATATAATTTATTTACAAAACTAGCATAGCAATGCATATTATTTGATGACAGCCAACTTTCTTCATATTTTCCTTTTAACATTTTCAAAGTGAGTTAAAAGTTTTAGCAAACAACCCACCATAATTTAACTTCAAGAAACCTGGCCTGAACGTATTTATGATACCAGATTTTAAATGTTATTTAAACGAGAAATCAACTAAGCCTTCTGTCTTGACAAAGAAATCATCTAAGCTCTTGTCCTACTAAGAGCCAGGCACAGCTCAGAAGAGACTTCACGTCCTTCAACTTGTTGGACTTATTGTGACATAAGATAGAATTTTTTGAATGTTATAAAACTTACAGATACTCAAGACCTTAGTCGCAAACTGTTGAATTGAATTGGGATCAGATTAAAATTAGAAATGTTCTTCAGAACTACTTCCACCCGCTAAATAGCAATATTTTGAGGAAACTTAAAAACGTTCTTTTCAGAACGCACACAAATATCTTAATAACCAACGTCTGCAAATGTCAGTGTAATATTTTAAAATGATTGCATTTTCACATAATTAGACCCTTAAACGTGTGCAACAGTTTCTAGTTTTGTATGCAAGCAATTCTCAGTCCTGGACTTCGCCTTTGGCGAGCTAACATGCGGCAATTATGTCAGCTTGTTGCGTGCAACTTTGTGCTGG
Organism: Scaptodrosophila lebanonensis; assembly: GCF_003285725.1. Lineage (NCBI taxonomy): Eukaryota > Metazoa > Arthropoda > Insecta > Diptera > Drosophilidae > Scaptodrosophila > Scaptodrosophila lebanonensis. The sequence goes on from NW_022060529.1 coordinate 2,974,686, forward strand.
TTGCATAAAGTTGAACTTAGCGGTACGCTAAACACTTAAGCGTTGGCAATTACGTCGGCAACTAAGTCAAACATTAAATAGAAAAATAGGAAAGCACACAACCTCTTGCTCGACTCTTAAACCTGTCAATTATAACAGTTTAGTAAAGTTTTGCAAAAATTGCGGGCTCACACGCACACACAGGCACTGGCACAGGCACAGCAACACACAGCTCTAATTAAACAATTACCGAGGCGAGTGCCACTTAATTAAATAATTTGCTGCCATGTGGTTGTAAGCCAACAACAGCAGCAAGAAAAGCAAGCAAAGGCACCCATTACAAACACTTACACCTTCATATGTACTATATATATGTGCTATATATATATATATATATATATGTATACATACATTACACACAAACATACACATATGAGAAAACCCTACACTGAAATATGACGTCTCATCAGTGGCAGCTACAACAACAATTACACAAGCGTAAAGCGACAAGCGCGCGCGACTGGCACTGGCGACAGGTGTTTCAACATTTCGAGCGTACCATAAAAATAGCACGCACATAACACGAGCAAGCTCGTGCATGCGCATACATGCAGACTTACTAAAAAACTTACATACGATCAGAAAAAATTGTATGAATTTTTAAAATCATTGTTTTGTTCATGACATACTGATATAAAATCTAAAAAAACACACCATATATACATATATAAATATTTCTACCATTCACTGAAAATTGGAGGGGTATATTGGTTTAATTGTGAACGTTTGTGACCCCCACAACAAATAACATGTTGATAGGTACATTACTTTTTGTGTACTAGCGTCCTGCTCTTGCTTCGCACGGGTATTTTAACAAAAAAATTTTAAAATTATACCCTTTATAACACACACACATACACCCTTAATTTTGCTATGAGTTACTAAGAAGAAGTGAAATTTATTTTGGATATTATTATTTTAGTGATTTTTTGTTCGTATTTAGATTTTTTTTTTTTGTTATTCTTTATTAGATCAGAGGTTCTCTGTAAAAGATATTGGATGTTGATGCTAATTCAAATGCTTGGCCTTGGGACTACCGGAAATTGAAGCCATATAAATGATCAAATGGGATCATCGGTGTGCTTGGTATCCTCGACCAGTTGCTGGGCCGTTGATAATAGTTGCTACACTTAAATTGTCCTGCAATTCCTTAATAAGCAGTCTCGTCCCATTCCACATGCTTGGAAGGCTTTAATTTCTCAATTGCAATTCCGAATTTTACCGTCAATTCATGTGGCGGCAGTCTAGAAGGGCTTAGTTAATTTAAATGTCTTCAATATTAATCATGGTGTCGATCGATTTGTAATTTTTTTTTTTTTTTGGCTGGGGGCTTTTGAATATATTGCCTTAATATTTAAAGTGGCAATGTTTCGAGGATGATTATGGACTAACACTTTTAGTTACATTATTGGCGTTTTAGTAAGGATTCCATTCCTTTTTTTTTTGCAAATATAATATAGCCCATGTTCACCGTCGATAGTGTAGCTTCCCAACAGTGAAAGAATCCATTAAATCGGTCCAGTAGATTCGGAGCCTTTTCAATTCAAACAAACAAACAAACAATCAAATCCTTCCCCTTTATAATATTAGTATAGATTATAGATATACTGTACACACGCTCTTGATATGTATACCAGAGATTCCTGACTACAACATGTGCATGGCTTTATCAGAACGCTATGGTGAATAGCCCAAGAAATGTCAAAAACACACGTTTCTTAACTGCAAGTCCGTAGAAGCGATTTTATATTTAATAATACAACAAATCCAGAACAATTCTTATAGAAATTTGAAACAATTTTTTCTCCAAGTGTGCGTTTATGTGTGTACGTAGAATATGTTTTTTTTTTTTTTGGTCATGCACACACAAATGAAATTATGACATATTTGAATATAACGCACACGGCAACAGGCTGGCCCCACACTCACAGACACACACCCACACTCACACAAACAAACACAAAACATTGCCTAAATGTGCGGCCGCCATGAAAGCCAACTTCCGTCTCCCATTTTGTTTAACGAATCCGCCACCTGCTTCCCACAACACCACAGCCTTAAGAGCTGCAGAAAGTCGTTGCGTTTAACCTGCGCTGCGTGTGAATAAATAAATGTATGTGCTATGTACGAGTAAATGTGTGTGTGTTTAATTTACAGTTTAGCGGCAAAAACGGTTTGTCGGCTTACATGGCAAACTTTTATGTAAGCGTCAACGTTGTGGGGTCAAGCGTCGTGAGGCACGTCGCGTGCTATTTTAATTATGTGACAACATACTGTGCCGCTTTTGTCCACTCATTCATACGCACGTGCAACGAGAGAGAGCGAGCGAAGACGCAATGCAATACTAGGGGCAATTATATTGCAACGTACTTAACTCTTGAACAGCACAACTCAGAATCTCAAAAGTAAGATAAAAAGGTATTGGATGAAATAAGCAAAGTCGAATATGAATACAATACAATAATACATCGATTCCACCAAAATATTTGCCCTTGCAATCTGAGGGATAGAAGGAATAAATAGTATGGTTCTGCTGGTATCACTTTTTCACATTTGATTACACAGTTGACCAAGCTAGACATTGATATTGAATCCAAAGGAGTAAACTGATGGAAGCTAAGACTATTCAATATTCAAACAAACCGCCTTTTCAAACAGATGATCAAGTATGCAATTTCTACTTTATCTAAGGAACTTGCTGTCACACAAAACTCGACAAGAATGGACAGCCGAAGAGATACTAGAAAATATTTTTATATCTACGGAGTACAAGTAAAATATGAAAAAAAAACCGACCACTTACCCCGCGATAAATATTAATATGATTCTAAATTAAACGAATCCTGTTCAGGAACATAATTTTTAGCTATTTCCACTAGCTTTCTTCCACTAAGGTAGCTTTCTCATGAATGCCATTGTCAGAACTAGACCAAATTGAAAGTGAGAAGTGCATGCTCATCACAATCGGTTCACCCAGTCGAAAGTTCTGAGATAACAAAAAAAAAATTGTATTTTTGACAAAAACAATTTGAGAAGCTCCCCTTTTTTAAGTTGGTTAAAAATAATAATGTACATTTTAATTTTTAAATCTTTCAGGCCTACTATTAAGGTTACATTAGATAACGGTCTTTCAGGGATAGGGTATAACGGCAACACCGACAACAAAAAACAGCGCGCGGGAGCAACAACAACGCACATGGTGTGCGATACTCGTTTATATGTTTTGTTTATTTGTTTTTGGATTGCGGCTTAAATGATTAATTAAGCGCCTGAATGTATGCAAAAACATTTGCCAGAATGTTGCTGTTTTTCACTTTCGTTGTTATTGCTGTTGTTGTTGCTGTTTTTGAGCACACGCGGCGTGAAAATCACGTGTTGAAAATCAGCATGAAATCAGCATGGGAATGACGCTATGAATAACGCCACCAACGGCACCAACAACCCAACTCAAACACACACGCACCAACACACCGAACTCATACCCATATACTATATATACATACATATATGCGTACGTACAAATACAGGCGTGCCTGCGCATATTTTGTTGATGTCATAGTTTTTGGCACACAGCGTTGATTTTAATATTTAAATAAATGCTGGCGCTATTTCTGCCGTTGATTGCGCATACGACACGTTGTTTGTTGTTTGCATAAGAAATTTATATTTGTTTTATTTTTTTGTTGTTCTTGCTGTTATTGCTGATGTATTTGGCCGTTTCCGGCTATGCAATTATACAGCATAAAATTGCATTCGACGTATGAGTCCATATTAATGTGCACGTGTGGGTGTGTTTGTGTTTTTAATGGCAAATGGCAAATGGATTTCGTTTCGCAGATTTTTGATTTTTGCGTAAACACAAAAATTGCACAAATATTGACAAACGCTTGCAACGATAAGAGCAATGAGCGATGACCAAATGCATTAAGCCATTGCCCATTGATGTGTTGTTTCAATACTTGACGAATGCTTTTGTGCGAATTGCTGTGTGTGTGTATGGATGTCTATGGGTGTAAGTGTTTCATCATCGGTTTGCTTAATTTAAATGCATTAGTGTCTTCAATGATGCGTGCAATGAAAATAGATATTTGTTTGTTTGTTTGTCCGCATCAAATTGATAATGAATGCGTTAATGGAACCTAATGACCATCGAGCCATTCGAAAATTTGTTTAGCTTATGCTAAACAAAAGCTGTTCCGCACTTAATGGGTAAAAGGCTTTGAAAATGTTTTCAATTCCGATTTTATAACAATCAAAAAAAGTCAAAATAAAACGTATCTTGAAATGTTTTAAATAAAATTAGTTAATTAATTTAGCTGAAAATCAAATGGTCTTTTATTTTTAAACAATTTCTTCTTTTTGGTGTTACAAGTATTATTATTATTATGTTGAGAATCGGCCTGCAGCTTAGGTCATAACACAACAGTTTTAGTGTCCACTCCACTTTTAATCATGTTTATGCGATGATCGTCGCCGTGATAAGAACCGAGTCATATTCCTGTTAGCTCGTTAAACTATACCAAGCCCCAAAAAATCAAATGATGACCATAAAATATACAACTGTTTGTTGTATTCTTTGACGGCTTAATAGACCGATTGTTTAGCATTCAAACTGAGTATAAATTGAAATATTTACAATGCCGTTCCACACTCTCGTTTGAATACGTTTTACGTATCTTTTCATTTAAATACCAATACACAAAATAATTGTTTGTGGGTAAAAAATATTCCTTTCCCTCATAGTTGTTTCCCACATAATATATTGAAATTATTTCAAAACTAGCCCACATAAAAATGTATACCCACTTGAGAGCAGCAGCACCCAACCATTTGCACATCACAATGATGCCGCTGGCTGCTGTTAGTGACACTTGTCCACTAATTCATTGCATACTTTTGGGCAGTGCCAAAAACAGGCATACATATTTTAACATATTATTTATGGGTATTCTCATAACTTGTTTTGTGTGTTTGTTTGTTTGTTTTCGGGTGGCCAAACACTTCAACATTTATTTTTATTTATGCGTATAGCATTTGGCCAAACGACGCACACAAAAAATATCAATTTATTATTGCATATTTTTTCGCATACAACAGAATTAATATACAAAGTAAAGTGTGCATATATGTGTGTGTCTATGCTTGAATTTCCACAACGAAGGCAACAAGAGACAAAAACAAAAAACGTACTCTTTTAATTTATTAAAAATTCTATTGTCCGACTAGAATAACAATAAAGCGTCGACCAGACAATTGACAAAAACAAAAGCCGCGCACGCATTGGAAAAAACCCAAGCACGCACACATACATACATACACACATGCATATGGATGTAGGATGTGTGATGGAAACTAGCTGCCTATTTTTATGCATATACACATTTTTTCACACTTTTTACATATACATATATATGTATACATATATACATATATATATAATACGAGAACAGAAGTTTTACTTTATTTCCATTTTGTTTTCACCCAATTTTGTCGCGTGTCGCTGAACTCCTGCTTTTTCTCCCGCACCATATCTCTCTCTCTCACTCTCTCTCACACTCTCCCCAGTTCATGCATACGTGTATGTGACAGTCAGCTACTTTAGTACTGGGGCTTTGGGGGTCTCGACTGGTCTGCCGCTGATGCCTTTGCGAATGGTTTTGAATGAATGACACATAAAGTTTTTTTTTTTTTTTGCATCTGCTGCTACTGCACATACATGGAGACATTTTTATGAATGCTTCAAATTTTTGTTGGCATTTTCTTTTGCCAGGCGGCGGTTTATTCATGCATGCGAAGAGCTAGGCGCATAGCTTTCCCCTCCCGTTCGCACTCTGCCCCTTTGCTTGTTATTGTTTTGAGAGACCAGCAGCCTGCTGCCAGACGACGGGCCAGGGCAGAGCCCTTTTCAGCACAAATATGTATGTTCCATTAGTAGCGGAATTTTTCTCTTTTTTCATATTTTCGTTTCGTTTGCGTTGGGTTCGGTTTAGTATGTGCGTGAGCGTGTTTGTCCGTGTGTGAGAGTGTGTGTGTATGTTTTTCCATCTGTTTGGTTTTCTGGCATACTTTTGCAAATGGAAATTATAGTCGAGTGCCCATGCATGTGGCCTGGCTTTTTAGCCATTAATTTATGTTGCATAGTTTTAGGCTGCACTTTTCTTGCTGCCAAACAGTAAGTTGAGGGCTTGTTTGGTTTTTTGTCACACAAGCCAGCTATTGCTGTTGTTATTATTGTTGTAGTTGTTGTTGCGAATTGCCAACTGGTTGGACATTTATTTTCTCTTCTTTGTTTTATCGTTTTGTTGTTCAGAACGTGCAGTTGTTATATTTTTTAATTGCTGAGAATGCTGTGCAAAATTTATGGCCCAACGTCGCTTGGTTCCTTTGCCGCGTCAGTAAACTAATTGCAGACAGATTGGCTGAACTTTATGATTTAAGGGCTATGGTATCTACTTTATTACCCTTTGAAACTTTTGATAACACAAAAGAATATAGCATGAGTTACAAATACAAATTATTTCAATCGAGACTATACATACTAAGCATAAATGAAATGTTATTTTTCAAAGCAAATAAAGAGTCTAAAAGTTTTTTTTACTTTTAAAAATTTTTGCTGCTTTATTGAGTAATGTTCAAATAAATAATGTTGTTTAAGAGAAACTTACAATTGCATTATAATTTTTTTTTTCAAGAACAAGCTTCAGAAAAATGAATGTAAAGTGCTTTAATTAACTATTTATTTGCAATTACGCATATTTAGGGAAAACTAATTTAAACCTTGACGGGCAATCAACGCAGGCGACAATCAAGCGAAAATGTCAAATTGCCATCAAAACAGCGATACGGCTTTGGGAATTCATAGAACAGTTTTGTGCTATCTAATCATTAAAATCCGATGCCAAACAAATATGTTGGCACACGCAACGGAGCTACATATATAATCAACTCGGGCTAACCAATTGCATCGCATACTTTACGGCCAAAGCTGTCGCCTCTGCCAACCGACTAAACAACCGCTACAAAAACAAACAATCAGACAAACAAAGGCAATAGCCAACAACAAGCGACACAAGCCGGCACGCATTGAAATTGACTGCATTGCTAGGGTTGCCACCCCATCCCACCATCCCACCATCCCGATATCCACCTCACGCCTCCCGCCTCCATCCCCGCCGGCTATCAATGCACAACAGTCGCTGTGGATATTGTAGTGGCCAGCACTTGTTTTGCCTTGGTCATTGACGTTGTCGTTGGCGTTGTCATCATCGACGGCCTTTGTTTGCTTTTTGTGTTTCAATTTAATTGGTTTCCTATTTAAATTGCATTTGGTTTTGGTTTATTTTTAGAACACTGAGCCAAAGCTGGCTCCCCACTCATCGTATTGTTTGTTGTTGCCATTCTCTCTAAAAAAGACATTTTAAAAATGTTTATAAAATTGCCATATAATTGGGAATTATTGTATGTGCTGAATACTTTGTGGCACTCCTGTCCATATTTAGATAACAAATTATCGTATTTTCCAATTAAAATACGCATCTACATATATTGCATTGCACTCAACTGGATACATATCTCTGGGGCCTTTCTACATCAAGTTATTGTGATTTGTATTCATAGTTAGAAGTCATACGGATGCCACGAGGTTTTATATATAAGTAGCTCTTTCAGTTGAGATAAAACGGCCACAACTAAATATTTGGTTTAAAATTTTAAGAATTTGCGAGTAGTCATAAAGATTATAATTCTGTTAAGTAAAATACTGATTGTATTTACTTCCAATGACTACAAGAGCCCTAAATGAGAAGCCTAATAAAACTATTCATGATTTAAAAATTGAAAATCAGTTTCGTAGATATTTATTGTAGCCCTGCCTTTGAAGCTACAGTTGACAGATGAAGAAGTAGGGAGACAAAGAGAAGAACAATGAAATAAAACCAATTAATGAGTAGCATTAGATCAGAGAGTTGGTTCTGAGGTGTTGAGTAAGGCAGACATATGCAAATGTTAAATCCTCACAACCTAACTTAATATTAATTACACAAATAAAACATTAAGTGTGCTAAAGAAAGCCCAAGACCACTTTTGTTGTCCTACATTATTACGACAAAAGGAGAATAACAATTGTGTTGTATAAAAAAACACAAAATTTTGTTTAGGTACAATTTTATCAGACGGTTAGACACACAAGTTAAATACCGAAACAAGTAAAAAAGCTAAAGTCGGGTGTCCCGACTTTGAAATACTCTGTACATATGTTTACAATAATTATAGAAAATAAAAAAAAAAAATAAATAAAAAAAAATTGGATCGATTTTACCTCTTTCGGTAAAGGGTGTATAATTGCACATTTACATAGCAATTGCGTCTGTGTGAGTGTATGTATGCCTATGCGCATCAATTCGTGTCTGTGTAAGCATTTTCGCAGTCAACCAAACAGCAACATCAACAACAGCCGCGGGCAGCACTTGAGCAGCGCTGCAGCAGCAAATATATTTATGGCTATAACTTCTTGGTAAATCGGTCTATCATAGTGAAACTTGGCATACGGACACATAATTACTAACTGGGGGTATTTGCAAAATTTTAGTTCGAAATTCCAAGAATTACGGGAGATAGAGAAAATTGCATTTTCGGGGGAGAGGGGGGAGGGAAATTCCAAAATATACATTTTCTGCGTATTCACACAAGGCATCTTGGACTAAAATTTGGTGTGCCTAGGTCTTATAGTCTCCGAGATATAGGCGATTATACGAATGGAAAATCGGGAAAACCCCCATAGGGGGGAAGTGGGGGGGAAAATCAAAAAAATAAAACAAACTCGTATAGAATACACACATAACGCATCTTCGTGCAAAATTTGGTGTCTCTATCTCTTATAGTCTCTGAGATCCAGGTGTTCATACGGACGGACAGACGGACAGACGGACAGACAGACAGACAGGGCTAGATCGACTCGTCTTGTCACGCTGATCAAGAATATATATACTTTGTGGGGTCTGCCACGCCTCCTTCTGCCTGTTACATTTTTCAGCTCCCGCAAACCTAATATACTCTTGTACATTTCATGTACAGAGTATAAAAATTCACAAGGGTGAGAAAATTCTTTGCTTCCTAAAAAACGTAATGCAATTAATTTTTGAAAAGCCCTTCCTGCATTTGAAAGCCGACACCTGCGACCGTTTGTTTCATTCAAGACCTAAATAAATGCTAGCATATATGATGGCTTAGGACCACACACACACACACACACACACACACACACACACACACACACACACACACACCCTCAAATAAAATCAAAGCCACCTAAGCCACGCAATTCAACCGCACAAATCCAATAATACATAATATTCTTTTGTCCGGCAAACGGATGTACAAAAATTTCATTACTAACAGAGCTCTTGGCGGTCGGAGAATAGCTTTGGATAATAAAGTCCAAAGCAATTGAAGCGCATGCACTGATTTCTTGAGTGTACAAGTATATCCACTTTTTATTGCTTCTTATATACCCTCACTCACTAAACCCTTTCGATTTGAGCCGAAGGCCATGGCCACAACAACAATAATAATAATCACACTCAACAACAGCAACAACAACAGCAGCTTAAGCTTAGGTGGCTAGCTGGCCAGACAAATAGAAAACAAGGCATAAAATATTAATAATAATAAGATTTGCGCACTGCTGGAAACTCAAACATGAACTTAACACACACATACACACACACACATGCGCGCATGCTTACATGCACACCACGATGTACGTGTAATCCCATTAAAGGGTTCAATGCACCCACAGAAGGAGCTAGCAGCTTGGCCTCGAGTTAATCGAGTTGAGTTTATAATGCAGAGCTGGGCAACAATGAACACGAAAAAATCATAAGCATCATGCCAATTGGAAATTGGCCGACTGGCGATTGGCGATTGGGAAGCCACGAGGCGTTCCAAGTTCGTTCTATGTATGTGTAATTGAATTTTGTGGTGCGTCGCTGACGTCGCTGCTGGCATCAATTTATTTGGCCACGTACTGTTTGTTAACTTCTCTCTCTGTATGTGTGTGTGTGTGTGTGTGTTCTGGCTCTATACGTGCGCTTTACACGTACTCACGCCTGTAGCCTGCGGGCACCAAAGGGTTAAGGCGCCAATCTAAACATGGCAACCACACGTCATTTAGACTATCTGTCTGTCTGTCTGTCTGTCCCTTTGTCTGCCTATCTGTCTGTCCCCCAGACATGTACTGACCACGCACGTTTCTAATTTTGTGCGTGGCTTGTTCAACGTTTTTTTCCCCTCACCAACATTTTTTCTTTTTGGTTTTGTTTCATTTGCCAGCTGCGCACATTTGGCCTTCATTGTAACGCTCAGCATATTTGCAGTCATGTTCACATTTTTCACAGAAGCTGTTTCCAGCAAGGTTAGCCATCGAATCAGAGGCATTATAAATAATATAATTTTCATTATAAATTGTTCTGATCGAATCAACATTGGCATGGCTAAGTGTTCTACCCGTTCAAAGTAAAAAAAAAGGATTGTTTAATATCACGTAGATAAGAAGCCTACTTGTCTTCAGTTTTGCAGTACTTATATTTATTTCATTATATTTATATTACAATATATTATATTTTTCCTCACCAAATGGGATTGAAACAGATTTGCTTACTAATTATAAATTATGATACCGCTGCCTTTAATGGACTTTTAATTGCATTTCTCAATGTTTATTATTTGTTTTATATTCACTGCTCAGAAAAAAGGAAAATAGAGAGCAAGATATCAATAATTACCTCTAAAATATATTTGTCATAAACAGCTCGAGCTGGCAGGAAATTATAAAAATAAATTAAAAAATAAATTTAAAACATAAATATGTATTTAGTGTAATTTCTGGCGATCAAGACATTATGAGGGTTTCGAGCATTAAAGCATAAAGCAGGAAATTATAAAAATAAATTTAAAAAATAAATATTTATTTCATTTAATTTCTGGCTATGAAATTCGGCAGCATCAAGAAATTATGAGGGTTTTGAGCATTAAAGTCGTGCCGGGCAGACCCTTGAATACTCTTTATCCACCAATTAACACCAAATATATTAAGAATTTATGTATCTAAAAACAAATGAGTTAACCTTTTAAGAAAGGTATTCCACCAATTTCAATAATGTGGCTTGCGAACCAATAGGACAAAGCAAATTTTCTTACAAAGTTTTAACTTAAAAACTATAAAACATATGAATATCGAATATGTCTTTAATTTTTTTTAAACGACAAAAAAGGAAAGCCTTTCAAATTGCTATTAACAGCGCTAAATTGTTGTTTTGGGAAGGGTTAAATTATTGTTGATTAAAAGCATAAATATATTAAAACAATACTTTTTTTTAAATTATCCTAATTTGAAATCAATTTAGAAATGCCTGCATGGTTCAATGTTATTATTGACTTATAAGCCATATACGGGGTTATAGCTTTGACTTTTGTGCATTTTGTAGTAAAAATGCAATACAAATACAAACCACTCGTACATTTCGCTTTGTTGGAGTTGAGAAAAGTGTGTGTGAAAAAAAAAGAAGTAAACTGTTGATGGCTTAACAATGTGTAATGGAAAACCACAACAGCAATTCACTTGGCTGAGCATTATTTGCACTTTGCTTTCTTTTGCTCTTGCCCTTTCCCCCAACACCTTCCTGAAATCAAATACATTTGCTCTTAAGCACAATTGACATTTTGTACATGACGTGTCAAAGCAAAGCAAAGCAAAGCAAAGCAAAGCCATGCAACATGGCAATTGCATTGCTGACTGACCCAGACACTGACAACAGCTGGGGACGACAACGCTGGGGATGACAGTGCCGGGGCTGACGAGGCTGAGAGCGGCATTATATGCTTGTTATAATCCCTGCCAACATTTTTATTGCAATTGTCAACCTGGGCCATAAAGCAGCAGCCAAAGTGAAAGAGATCGGCAGCATGAAAATCTGACACCTACAAGTTGCCTTTTCCCTCCATCTCCATCTCCTCCTCGAATCGACACAAATTGAAAATATGACAAGAAAATTCGTTTTGCCCGCCATACACACACAGACACATGTGGCACACACATGTGGCACACACACTGTGGCACTTGCACAGAGGCAAGTAGGTCGCTACGTCGCCTAAAATGCTGCAACAACTGTAGCAAGAGCTGTGCTAACTTGCCAAAAGTCGAAAGCATATTGATTTCGCCACGCGGAGTACGTGCACTCGTATGTGTGTTGCAAGCGCTCTTTCCTGCTTATTCGCCAACGTTGCCAAAAATAAAAATTCCGAGCAAGCGCGTGTGGGTGAGTATTGAGTACTGAGTCTGTATGTGTGTGTGTGTGTGTGTGTGTGTGTGTGTGAGGATGCATTGAAAAGCACATGCATCAAGGTGAAGTCAGCAGTTTCTGCCTTTGGTTGTGTTGCCACTGCTGATGTTGCAAATGTGCCCGTTGAACCAAATAAAAATAATATTTTAGCAGAACGTACAGCACCGGGGCATGCAGTACTGGCCATGGCCACAAAACAATGCGTCCGGCGCATTGATATGCGCACAATAAACCGAGCAAATAAGCAGAAAAGATGCATAAAGTGAGGCGCCGCTGACCTAAATCCCACACCCAAGCATAACCGATGATGACAACAAGGCTGCAGGAGTCCAAAGTCAGTGGCAACTTAATGGCATCCTTTATATTCGGCCAAGGTAACTGCCAACAAATCAGCAAGAACTTATTGCACTTTAGGGCATTTATGTGCAGCTAAAAAAAAAGTTCCGCAGTTCAAATTAACTTTACCAGCGAATTAAGTAGTGCATTATAATATATGGCAATATTCCCACAATAATAATACTAACAATTTCTCAATTTAAATCAGTTATTTCTTTATGCATACGAGTAATTCTTGCCAACTGAAGTTCTGCATTTTAAAGTAACGTTTGCACACAAAAAAGTATTAAAGCATATTATTAAAAAAAAAAAAAACAAAATGAGATCCATTTGATGGCTTAGCTTATAAGCCGAATTAAATATGTGTTTTTGTAGTGGTTCTTGGAAAAAAAAGTTTTGCAACTGGTTGTTGGTACAAATATTTTTAACAACTTTCTCATAAACTTGAATGGTCTTTCGATAAGTGGATCAAAATTTTCGATTCCCACATGGTATTTATAGGTTTATATTCTTCATACTTCCTGTCATCTGGTTTCAAATTAATTTCCTAATTCAAAACAATTAATGTAATAATTCGTCAGCAATGTCTTCCTACAACTCTTGCAGCTCAAGGGCATTCATGTCTTTGATTCAGAAGACAGTTTTAATTGTATCCAAGGTTCAGCGTATAGAGCGCCTCATTTATTATATTATGTATGTCATGAATGTGCAAATTATATATAAAATTTTTTCTTTTTATAGCCTGTACCCAAAGGGTGAAAGGCTATACTAGTTTTGTGCGCATGTATGTAACACACAGAAGGAGGCGTGGCAGACCCCACAAAGTATATATATTATTGATCAGGATGAGAAGCCGAGTCGATATAGCCTTGTCCGTCCGTCCGTCTGTCCGTCTGTCCGTCTGTCTGTCCGTATGAACGCAAGGATCTCAGAAAGTATAAGAGCTAGAATAACCAAACTTGGTTTCCATATTCTCCTAAGGCCGAGAAAGTACGAGTTTGAGTTTTTTTTCGATGCACCCCCCCCACTCCCCCGCAATTAGTGTTTTTTCTTATAACTTCCGTAATTCTCGGAATTTTGAAATCAATTTTGGTAGGTACATCCAGTTAGTACTAATGTGTCCGTATGCCAAATTTCATCATGATAGGTCAATTCTGTAGAAAGTTATAGCCATAAGTAAAATCGCTGCTCATGCGCTGCCTCTGTCGGCAGCGCTGCCCGCAGCTGTTGTTGTTGTTGCTGCTTTGATTCAACTTTGTGCTGCATACATACACGCATATAAACACGCATAGGTACGTGATGTAAATGTATGCTGTTAAAACTGAACATAAACATGTATTCTCATTTAATTTAATTAATTAATTCATTCATTCATTTTTTTTAATAATTTAATTTTTTTTTTAATTTTTTTTTTTAATTTTTTTTTTTTTAATTTTTTTTTTTTTAATTTTTCTTTTTTGTGGAGAGTACAGGCTATTTTACTGTCGGGCTTGCTCGACTGTAGCGTTCTATCTTGTTTTAATTAAATATTTATTGCCTGCAATGCTGCAAGAACGATGTTTTCTTTGTGTTAAAAGGAGCCTTCCTCCTTTTCATATATCAGCATATTTATAATCGTGTTAGGCCGAGTTCGTGTTAAGAGAGGTCTAGGTGTATACTTATATTCCTTCACATTTCAATAACAGCATCATGTCCTCATGGCACTCAGAACTCGAAATAATCCAGCTAGCTATTAAACAGCAAATGAGTCTAGCTCCCAAAATATGCAGTCTCTTTTATTCAGAGAAAGAAAATAAGTTCTATGCAATTTTTTTCAATCTCCATTGATTTGTGAATTGTTGTAAATTCAAGAATTTCATGGCTTTGTTTCTTATTTTCTCCTTTCCTTTCGCCACCGCATAGAGCAAAGTCAATGGCACGCAGTCAACATTCATTTGTGTGCCACGAAGATCAAATCAAGAGTCTAAAAAACGCAAAATAAAAAAAAATAAAAAAGAGCAAAATGTACACAAAGTCAAGCAAACTCGAGGCACCGCGCTCCCAAGTGGCCAGCTGCCTGTCGGCTCTATGTCTCGAAACATTAGACCACTGCAAACATAAAAATACATAAAATATATGTATTGAGGCTAATGTGCAAGTATTTAAGTCTTTTTTTAGCCATGCTTTTGTTTTACTCTCCACCCCATGTTGTGGCGTCATAAAAAATGCTATAAAATTATTTTAAAGCCTAGCAAATAGGCGCTAAGCAGCTTGCAAAAGCTTGCAACAAGTTAGAGCAGCTTGACTTTTCGGTGCTGGCATTTTTATAGTGTTGCCAATCTAAGCGACGTACCGAGTGGGTTGGGCTTTTGGTGGCTATTTAAAAACTTTCATTTTTGGCCTTTGATGAACGCAACACGCCCCAGCGCGTTCATTGAAGCCTCTGGAAGGCTATGGAATATATTTATGGCGAAAAAATTTAAAACATACTTTTACGGCGAACAGCGCTGTGCTGAAGTGTGGCAGAAGTTATGCCACACAACTTTATGTGGGCCGACTTTCTGCAAAAGTTTGAACAGCGAAACTACGCGAATACTGGTTAGCTATATGGGTTAAGTGCCTGGCTGATAGGCAATGAGAAATTTATGAAACTTTCAAGAAAAAAAGAAATTATTGTCAAACAATTTAGACATTGTTTGCATCGCTTCTTAGTGCTTGCATTTTAAATTCGCAGCCTTTGGGCGCAACAGTATTTGGAAAGCACCTTTTGCAGTCCACAAATTATCCCCGAATTTTTTAACTTTTTCATTGAAAATATTGCTGAAGGTATTGCTTTTGTTCTAAAAGTCTCTTTCAGATAGGGATGTAAGTTGAAAGGAAAACACCGATGTCTTTTTATAACAAATCGATGCAGAAACATTTTTAAATATGAAACGACGCTGTCATAATGTTTTTCTTAATGTTGGGAACCAATAAAGTAATCGTAATCGTAACTTAAAAATAAACAAATTATATAGAGTATCGCAAGCAAAAAAATATGGGAATCCATCGATGCATCGTGTTAAGAACATTGAGGTTTTTTTACTTCCCTTTCTTACTTTCACATACCATGACTGTTGTTCATTTCAATAACGAATTAATTTCAGATTTTAAAAAGTCGATGAATAGCTTCAGATCATCGATCCCTTGGGGCAACGTGAGCGTGCAGTTCCTGTCGCTGAGCCAGTTACCAGGGTAAGGATGACATTGCCGGTTCGACATCAGATTTACTTGGGTGCTCGCCCCTTGTCGTATAAAAGCTTACGTCGGCGATTTCTGCATTTTGACTAAGCACCAACTTTAGTGAAAGTCATTACATTTTATTTGAATGTACACGTATTTATGGATGTACATATGTATAGTTGCGTCGCGCCCCAGAAAGTATGCTACATTTGCAACACCTTTTGTCATTGTTTCGGGTAAGAGACTTTATGACTTCGTGCGTGGCACTTAAGTAGGCAGCAAAGGCATTAAAACAAAATGGCCATAGCGTCAAGTACCCGGCTACCATTTCAACCGCCCAAATGTATGCAATAAAAACTAAACAAATCGCTGCCAATGGCACTTATTATCACCTCAACAAATTTATTACCTGCCAAAAGCGCTGACCACCGCATTCACACAAAAGCCCAACAAAGCATACACCAGCACACACACACACACACATACATACTTGTGTACATATATACACACTTACATACATTTACACTCACTCAACACAAGGAGAAGCAAAAATTAATAAGAGGCAATGGGCAAAAAGGCGCAGAAAGTAAACAAAAAAAAGGTAAGCAGTGGACGTTTTTATAAATGGCAACTAAAATGAACATGAATGTGTGCCAGTGGGCGTGGCACACACACACACACACACACACGCACTCATCGAGTGCCTCCTTTTGATAAATTTACTACACAAATTGAGTCGCTAAATTAGAGCATTTATTCTTGTTGCTGCTGCTGCTGCTGCTGATGTTACTGTTACTGCTGCTGTGGCCTGTCTTCCTTTTTTTAATATAAAAATGTGTAGTGAACAATGTCGAAAAATAGAGAAAGACCACAAGCAACGAGCAAAGAGAAGAAAAAAATTCAAAGCCCAAGTGCGTTTGCCACTTGATGTGGCGGCAACCACTCCCATGCCCCACAGCCAACCAGCCACTCCCTTCAATGTGGCCGGCCTTCATTATTTTTGCTCGGGCAGGCGCATCGACTGCTGCACTTCAGGCTTAAGCCCGGACCAAATCTCAAGAGTGTAATTTATTGTTATCATTTGTTTGGCTAAAAGCAAAAGAAACGCCAAAACCGAAAAGGACGAAAGCAAGGACTCTGAGAACGGCAACGGAGAACGGAGACGGAGCTGAAGCTGAAGCTGGCAAGACATAAATGGCAAAAAAGTAAACGATTTTTGTGAGCCCGAAAATGTTGAAGGCAGACGACAAAGCAAACACACACACACACACATACATACAGTTACAATTACATACATATAGATATGTGTACATACGAAAACATATAAGTATTGCATAAGTATATAGCATTTAGATAACTAAAGTAATTTATTTTATATGGAGGTCATATGCACATGGACATGCGAACATAAATAGGAAAAGGCGCAAGCAGCATCAAGTAGCTCAGTGTGTGCCACATAGATACATACATTTAGATACATACACACGCATACACACATACACACACATGTGTGTGTGTCTGAGCTTATGTGTGCTAGAAAATTACGCACTGTAACTGAGACATTTCCGTTTGCGCCGCTAGCCCAATTTCTGACATTCGCCACAGACAAGGCAGTGCATAGTTCCAAGTTCTTACTCGACTGTTGGCTGGCACCATTCTATTGCATTCCTTGCAGCAAGTGCACCGAGAAAATGCCATTTTAGAAAACGAAAACAAAACTACGGGAATGTACGCAAAGGAAATTCAATTTCATTTTGGGGATAAGACATTGTAGAGCAGGCACCAAATTAATTAAGGGAGCTTTAACTCAAGGACTCGTCGCCTCACCATTGCCACAGCTAAAAATTTGGCCTTAAAGCTGGATCTTTCCGTTTCGGAGCAATGCTCATTTATGTCCAACTTGGGATTATCTAGTAACCATTATTAGAGACACAGTCAGTGGGCGAGATCTCTAGCTTCACACAAGCTTTGTTCATTAGCAATTAACTCCTTATTATCTCGATTCATTTCTGCCTTTAAAAATATTTATATTTCAAAGATCTCGGAAATTAAACTTAAATTCCACAATAATTCAGATTGTTTTTCTTTGTAATTCAAATTACTTGTGAATCACACGGCGGGTAATAAATTATTATTATATTCCGATTCAAATTTTCTTACGATAACACAATGTTGAATGAAAGTTAATAATTATCAGTATCAGCTGATTACTGACTATTAAATATCCTTACCCTTTTCTCATTCTAATATTCGATGCAAATATATGTAAAAGAAAATGAGCTGTGATTCGGGCTAATTTTATTTGATCGGTTCGCTCTTTCTTAAGGGTAATTCCTCTCATCAAAAAACCACTGAATGCAACTACAAATGGAAATCGTACGACACTTCTAAAAATGAGTCTTGATTTACCTACAAAATGCCAAAACTGTTTAATATAACAATAGTTTTAAAAAATGCCGCAGCATAACTGATTTAGTAGATTTATTTACTTTTCGC
This sequence comes from Scaptodrosophila lebanonensis, assembly GCF_003285725.1. NCBI lineage: Eukaryota > Metazoa > Arthropoda > Insecta > Diptera > Drosophilidae > Scaptodrosophila > Scaptodrosophila lebanonensis. The sequence goes on from NW_022060529.1 coordinate 2,993,096, forward strand.
TTGATATTTGAAATATTCCACTCACCTCAGAGCTACTATATTTGCCTAAATATGAGTTTGATTTTTATTTGCAACGTTCTTTTTTCTTCTACAGGCTATGGTTTAATTAGAAAATTGATTTTTCGCTGAAAGTATGTCATGCAAACATTCCTGCAACTTCTTGCATAGTTTAAGGCTAAATGTTAATTGAGCACAAGAGTTTTTAATGCATATATGCGTTTATTTGTGTGCCATTAAAAATGCAATAGGCCAGTTTTGGGCAAATTTAATTAAACGTGAACAACAAACTAAATGTTATGTAGCCATTGAATATTGCCACACAAGTCTACCCACACATACACCCAGCATTTATACACTTACACATACGAATACGAGTATGTATGCAAATTATACGCACTTTACAAGGCTTGGGAGCATTTCGAACAAATATAGAACACGTCCACACACACACACACACACACACACACACACACACACGTACAGCCTACAAATAATTGCCTATTAAGCTACATGGCACATAACAATGATGCCAATAAGCAACAGAAGCAACAAGAACAACAACAACTACCACAGCTACATAATTTACATGCAAGCTACACACACACACACAAACACTGGCGGGCAGATCGTACAGCAAATTATTACAAACCTAATGACCTAATATATAAATTTTCTACAGCCAAACAATGGCCGGCAAACTACTGGAGAACAAAATGGGTCCCAAATCGTTGCAACCCTCACGCTAACAATCACCCTCACTCCTGCCCCTGCCCCTGCCCCTGCCCCTACCACAGCCCCTCTCGACTCACAAATGCTGATAAGGCAGTGCCAGTCGAAAATTTGTGTAAGCATGCAAAAATATAGTCGTAGGGCTATTATCAGTGCACATAAAATGGCCGTGGGAGAGACACGAATGGGGTCCAACGATGGTGGACGGATGGAAAATTGGCTGTGTGGGCTGCTCACACAATGCCGAGCAGCTAATTTATGGCCCACAAAACGCACAACGTTGACCAGCAGTGGAAACCAAGCTGTTTCCATGTGTTCCCCTCGCAACATTGCTCCAATTTTCGTATTCTTATCTGGTTTTATTTTTGAGAAATAAATAGCACAAATTTTATGGCTTAGCAGTGATAAAAACCACAAGACTAAGAGTCTGGAAAAAAGCTGTAGCATACTTTAAGGCTGCCGAAAAACTTTGTACAAATAATGCACATGCATATGCTATGCACTTGCAGCTCAGCTCAGCTCAGCACATGCACTCAAGTGGTTGCATTCTTAAATTGGATTAAGTGGTTTTTGCGCCCATTTCCACGCCCATTCAGACAAACTGCAGCTGTACTTGTGGATGTAGATGTAGCTGTAGCTGTAGCTGTTGCTGTAGCTGTAGCGGCCCGCCCTGGCAAAAGTTTCCAAGTAGTTCGTTTTTTCCGGTTTAGCTTTACGCTCGAGAGAACTCGAATTTAATTAAGAGCAAATATTAAAGCAATGTTTTTATTTAGCTGCAAACGAAACGAAACTAACAAAAAGTGTGCACACATAATAACAGTATGGCAACGAAGCCAGAATGGACGAGCAACTCGGCAAGCTCGAGTGTAAGAGATAGAAAAAGAGAGATTGCGACTGGGAGAAGAGTTTGGCAAGTGTTGCCGCAGACAAATGCAAAAACCACTCTTCTGTCAGTTTATTTAAATGAAATATCTGCATATATATCAACAAATATATATATAGTATATATATTTGAAGCAGAAAATTTGTTGCCTAATTGTTTAGCAAAGGATGCTGGGTGTGCCTCACATATGTGCAGTCGGAATTTTTCCGACAAAACACTTCACACAAATTGTTTGTAGCAGCAGACGTTCAGGCGTGCAATTCTATTCTACAAATTTCATTTCCTTAAGAGGCAAACTCAATTTCTATACTTAATACATATATACATCTATGAAATATTTAAAATGCTTTTTTCTCAAATAAATTACAAATTCCCAACAATGATAAATACGTATAAAATAAAAAAAAACATAGACAAATATGTACACAACTATAGTTTTGCGATGGAATCTCTAACGCATGTACATACATATAAGTACAATGAGTACAGATTAAAGTTTTATGGCAGATGATGCTAACTAAACTTGCACATGGGTGTCTTTAAACAATATGTGCAGCTGCTAAGCCGATAAGGGGATTATAAGTATGGAAAAACGGTAAAACGGAACACCACACTCTAAAACTTCATGTTAAAAATGCATCAAAAATAAGAAAAACAATAAAACTGATATGCACAACTAAATAATTACATACATGAATTTTAAATAAAAAGTGTTTAATTTCGAGAGATTTAATATTCAATTAACGCATTAAATGCTGGTTTTTAAAATGTAGTTCAAAATATTCATGTCGGCTAGAGGTGAAATAATGAAATCTTCTACATAATGTAATTTGTCTCAAATGTACATTTTGGAATCGAAGTGTAAAATATATTTCATAAAATATATTTTGGATGCTTGATATGCGGATTGCCGCAATCTGAAACAGCTATTATTCTGGTCCAGCTATGATAACATTCTGATTTTGATCATTTGCGACACTTTCAACGCTTCCAAATCGATGACAAAATAAATCTTTTAAAGTATGCTTTTATGTTGAGCTTCCACCCTTTATTTGTTCTATTTCATAAAAACAAAAATAAAAAAAGTCAAAAATTAATGTTGTTAAACAAATTTTTACATATATCAGAACATTACCATTTATATCGATTTAAATTAGAACATCGTGTAAAGGAGGTCGTATCAACAATGATTTCATCTCCATTTTCCTGACAAAGAATGTTATTTTTAAAAATATTTCAATGACAGCCATTGAAGCCACTCTAAATTAGTGCTAGTCCCTAATTTAATCAACATTAAAAACTTGAAACTCCATACGTTAATATTCAGCATTAAGGAAACTTTTTTAGTCTATTATTGTTAGATTGTTAATTTTGGAAATTACTTTAGCTTTAGTTGCAATCTTGAAAGAACTCTTTTGGAACTGTTAGCATTTACATTAAAAAGTTTAAAGTCAATTTAGGCTCCAAAGCTACTGCATACAGATCATCAATTACTTATAGTTATTGTCAGATGTTTTCAGATCCAACTGCCGCAAACTATTCACCCCAAACACACACAACATTCATATCAAAACTTTCTGCTTATCTACTTGTATTTATATATCAGTCGCTTCAGTGCCAGTCGCATTCACTCGTTCAATTTCTGCGGCTTAGCGTTAGTTCTGCACTATACTTCGATACGATTTGCTATATAGTAAAAGGGCAGCAGCAACAAAATAATCGAGCAATTTTCAACAGATTTGGTGACGCATAAAAAGCGCAGAGACATCTGCGAACTGTACGAATACGCTTTATGTAACCGTATCGTATAAGTATCCATGACTTGGTATTGGCAACCATTTAACGTGCCGATAAAATTTACATTTCAGCCAAGACACACAACAATAACAAAAACAACGATAACAACAACAACAACGGCAATGGCAGCCAGACACAGAAGACAGCCAAGGCAAGCGGGAATGTCATTTAGAGACCCCAAATGAAATTGGTTTTCGCATCTAGTCCGTCCATCCCCTCCGCCAGTACTTCCATCTCCTTCATTTGTTGAAACAGTCAGCGAGAGGAAAAAAAGGACAAAAATATGCACCCCCTGCCTCTGCGACTGCCCAACAGCTGTTGTGGCTATGTGGCCGCCATGTGGCAAGACGGCTCGCCCATTACTTGACATGGCCAAGTTGTGGCACTGTCCCTGTGGCCTGTTCCGCTGTTCATATTAAATTTGTTTATTGTACATACACACTTATTGTAGCTACTGTGAGGTCAGTTTTTGCTTTTTGTTGCTTTTGGCTGTTTTTCTTAGATTTTCGCATGCGTTCGAAAATTTTATTCTTACAACCTCTGTTCGGTTTGACTGCAACGCTTCCGGCCGCTCTGGCTGTCCTGATAACCTGCGACAGCATCTACTTCTCTCCCTTTTCCTTATGACGCTTTTATGCCTCGTTTTTTTCGTCATGAAATGTTTATTGACGCTCGCTGCGTTTTCTTTTATCGCCACTGTCGTCATTGGCACCCCAAAACCGAAATGCCATCCGCCCCTTCATCTTCTTCTTTATTCAGGGCACAAATGAGGTCCTGCCCCTGCTCTTATGTATTGCTGCAGAGCCGCCTGACGTGTTTTACATAAGTTGCCTAAGCTCTAAGTACACGACATCCCGCCTGATTCACCATTTATTAATGTTTGATCTTATTTCTTTGACGTGTCGTAGTGATTTGATTGACTGGCTAGTGATTGGGTTAATGATTATATATGTGTGTGTGGATAGCAATAGAGTACAATGCAATAGAAAGCATCCATTAAGTGATAAAAATATATGAATAGTAAGCCTTTTCGGTCCCCATATTTCATTGCTATTCATGTGAAAAGCAATATCATTTGTACTCAATTGAGAAAAGCGCTTTAGTTGGAAGGAAGTAATCAAGGATAGTTGTTCCTTATCCATTTCGTTTTATTCCAAAAATGAAAAACGAATTATTTTATCAATATATCAACAACAGGAAAGTTTGAAATACTTCGATGAAATAATTGAATCGATGAATTTCAATAAATAAAGCAATATCCATCAAAAATGGGAAAATGTTATAATGGGCTGATAAAGTGATGGCCAATGACAATTAAAGCAATCCTTGGATAGATTTTTGTTTAAAGAATGAAACAAGAACTGAAAAGAGGACTTAAAGAGAATTGATTAACGTAAGGAAAAACATGGATGAGAAATGATAGAAATTAATCGACATTACAGAAGTGACTTACATTCAGTTATCGTGAGGGTCAATTGAGTGCTCCGCATAGTTGTTTTTCACTTAAAACGTCAAAGCTCACCTAGAAAATACGAAACAGTTCTAGTTCTAGTTGAGGCAACTTTAAATAATCGATTGAAATGCCGCACTTTAAAATGTGAATGGCAATTGAAAGAGAATTCTGCTCTAAGGTGCGCTTTCACCCTTCTCTACCCGTACTCGTATACCGACATCCATGATGTCCATTAACGCTCACATCGATGTAAGCTGATTTCAACTGCATCGGGGATAAGGATGAGCACCCGTTAGCGTTGGAATTTGCCAAGCGTTTGGCAAAATTTACTTGTAAACTGATTTGCATATTGCGAGACAAAGCGGGCGAAACTGTTTGCATGAAACTAAACTAAAATATAGCGCAAACAAACTTTGCGTCATGGTAGATATACAGCGATATACACACAGATACATATACTATATACATGCGAACTCGTATATTGATGGCACAGATAAAGAGCGTCGCTTTGTTGTGTTTGCAGATATAAACGAAACGCTTCGATTTCTTGTCATCCAAGTAGAGGACAAAGCTGAAAACTGGGATTCCCAAGCTGCTTTTGTGAACTACACCACGTGTTCGACTACGCCTGCTCGATCTATCGTTTTTTTTTTGTTCGCTTTTCCTCTTACTATTCTTAAATGGGTAATGGTATGGGGGAGAAAATATATAAAGTCATAAAATTGAATTGGTAATTTTTTGTGTTAAAAGCAGAAATTAAAATAAATTGAATTGCTGCTAAGACGTTGGCAAAGATGGAGGCGGCAAGAAAGCCGCCAAAGCGCAAACCCAAAGGCAAATGCGCAGAAAATGCAAATGAGTCGCGTACATAGGTTCCTGGAAGACTCGATGGCTCGAAGCCTCGATGCCGCGATGCCCCAATGCCTTGAAGACCAGGTCCACGCTCAGGCAAAGCGCAAAATTGGCGCACGAAATGAAAACAAAATAAAATGAAATACTCAACAAGCTGAAGAGCGCAAGTAAAAACAAAATACAAATGCATTGTTGTTGTAGCCATTGCTATTGTTGTTGTTGTTACTTTATGGCTGCCATTCCAACATTGTCGTCCTGCTCATCGTCGTTGTTATTGTAATAGGATTACTGCATAAATTAAAGTATTTGCCGTGGCATCATCAAATAAGATTTGCAATGCGCTGGCATTTCGCACCCGCAGCCCCACAAAAAACAAAAAAAAACCAAAAAAAAAAGCACCCGTGCTTCTCCATTGCCCACCAATGGCACCACCGTAGGGCCACCGCCTAACGAGCTACAACGTGCGAACATCAAAAATCGCAAGGATAAGTGCGGTATATATCAACTGAACAGAACGGAGAAGAGAACAAAAACAAAAGCAAAAAGCAACAACAAAACATTTGGCAGGCAGCATACAAAATAAATAAATAACAACAACAATAAAAGAGGCGGCATAGCAAGTGGGGCGCGTAAAAGTAAAGTTTATTGCATAATTTTAGGCGGCTTAGTTAAAGTGAAATGTAAACAAGCAGGACAGAGCGGGCGAAACAAAAAAGTAAGCTCTACGGAACGAGAGACGGGATGGTAGAGAGTGAGACAAGCAAAGTGTAGTTGAGAAATTGTGTCAAGAAAAAAGAAAGTATTACTTGTAGTTCCAAATCGTAGTTGCTCCCTAGATGGAGCTGGAGATGAAAAGCTGAAATTTGTATAGAAAAGTGGAAAGGCAAGAAGTTTGAAGAAAAAAATATATACACTGATCAAATTCATATTGAATTTAACGTTCTACTATTTCATATTCAAATCAAATACACAATAAACATCGTAAATTTTACAACAAACATATTCAATTAGTGATTTTAATATGAATAATATTCAAAGTGTAAAACTTCCTTATTAATTTATATTTATACATATTCTATTTAATGTTGAACCATATTAAATATTAATATTAAAACCAGTAGAGTAGACAAAAAAGTGGAAAAAATATTTTATAATTATAAAAAATAAACCTTTGGCGTGAATCAAACCCACGTCCCCACATCATCACTTGTGATTTAATATCGTCACACTTTAAATTTAATATCTTAATATTAAATTTAAAATTTAAGTGTGCACACTTCATTTATACTGAAACACACGATGGTGCAAAATAGTTAAATCTACGTGTAAATATTGAAATTTACGTGGTTTTTTTTTATTAGTGTAGGTAAATAGTTGTGGCTTAGTATTTCCACCTGATGGAAAAAATCGGAATAAATTAAGATTGCATTTTAGTATTCCTGTTGCTTTTATATTATAAATATTTGTTATTTTTATATACATATATTATATATATTTATTGCATTATTATTATTATTTTTACATATTTGTTGTATAAGCACACTCTGCGTTTTTGGTAATCAAACTTTTAGATCGGCTGTATCGGCGTTGATTATTTGTTCTAAAAATAACAAACCAAACACATTCACAAGAGTCCAAAACGATCTTCCTCGATCTCATATGCAAAGTAAAATAATAGAGATACACTGCATTCTATATTCAACATTTAATATATTTCTAGCTAATTCGATTTTCAAATAAATTGTACAACATTATTTTTCGTATTCTGAACTTAGCTTGGATTCATCAAATAGTAAGTTTTTTTTATTTATTTAGCATAAGCATGCAAACAGTAAGTACAATGAAAGGTGTAATAAATTATGAGCTTTCATGAAATGTCCACAATTGTAACTTTAGTCAAAAGCCTATTCTCAGACGCATCGCAACTGCTTAATGTGGGAAATAATTTTTAAACATCTATCTTACATAAGCCGGGCCACTTATTGGTATGTAATTTTTTATTTATCAACTATTGTAACTATTAAACTATTAATACACATACATATATGTATGTATAAAGATACATACACATACATATATGTATGTATAAAGATACATACATATGTACATATGTATGTATATAGAGCGAAAGTTCTAATACTTTGGAACAAATCAACATATCAAATATTCACCTCAGCGCTAAACCACAGGCAACATTTGGACGTCTTCCAACTAAAATATGCGCAAGTAAACCCAAAATGCCCATAAATCGCAATCTAACAAAACTTCCGCAGTTCCAGGAAATGCTCGCAGCAGAGAATGCTCACAATAATAACAGAAACAACAACAACTGCAACAAAAACAGCATGAGCGAAAAATCACTTCAAAAATTTGAAACTAAACACACAGAAAGCCGCAAATTTCATTTTAATAAAATTTTAATTTGGCCAAGAGCACGCAACCACCAGCGTCGGGACGAAGTCGTTGACGACCGATAGATGGGCTGTGTCAGGACCTTGTGCAAAGCAAGCGCGCGCCTCAATAATTCAAAGATGCTAAGCCGCAAATTGGCGTTTGGGTGTGGAGCGGGAGGTGGTGGCAGAGGCGGCGACCCGCAGTCGCCAAGAGACGCGAATGTGCCACACGCAGACAGGATATACATCCGTTGGGGCTTACACACACACACACACACGGAAAACACAGACACAGGCACAGATGGAGACTGGCAGGCAACCGCACACGCACACATTAAACTCTATTGGGTGCTAATGCTTTTTGGCGCAACTGACGCCCGTCGCTCTCCGAACCCTGAACCCTCCTCCTCCAGTTCTTGTGTTCCATATCAGACAGCAAAAATTTTCATAAATTTAGCAATGAGCCTGTCGACGCGTCTGTAAACACACAAACACATGCATGCAAAGGCACACATACAGACAGACAGACAGACAGGCAGGCAGGCAGGGGCTGTGCTGGCGCGTAATAAAAATACGCTAAAATGTTTGTACCAGATACATAAACACAACGCTTATTGCCTACTTTTAGGCGCACATGACACACACACACCCACACACACACACGCATGCTGTTCATTTGGTAGAACTTCCGCAAACCGGTAATGTTGTTGTTGCTGCTGCTGCTGTATGGCGTTTTATTAAAGTGCGCTGCAAAGTATGCTTTAAAAAAATAAAGAGGCATACTCCCATCACGCTGGCAAAATCCATTTGTATATGTGCTTATGTCGAGCTTATCAGCGCCTCAAGTAAACAGACAACGTGAAGGCTGCTATAAAAATTTGCATTCGACTAATGCCAAAGAGCGGCGACCTGCAGCCCATTTTACAAAACTCGCGACGACGACGACGACGACGACGACGACGATAAGCGTATAACCCCTTTTTTGAATAGCACCAGCATCACAATGCCTGAACTTTTGCTGTCTCTACACACAAATATACATACATACATATATGTATTATATATATGTACACATATGTATGTATATATTCGTACATATGTGTGTGTGTTTGTGTGTATGCGTGGCATGCCAATGCGTTTTGGCGATTTCTTTAGTGCGATACGTGCAAGGATTTTTTCGTTAGAAAAGTAAACCCGAAACCCAAGCCCTAACTCTGTATGAGCAAGAACAACCCCTCCTTTAGATATATCAGTATATGTATGTATATGGCTGTATATAAGTACATAAGTATTGCATGTATTGTAGTTGGGCAAATCTTTCAACGCTTTTACGCTATTTCCTATTAAGCTATTCTTTTCCCATCCTCCCTCCATCTTTCTTGATACTTTTTTCCTTTTACTCTCTATCTGTGTGTATTGTCCTTTTGCCAAATTCATGTATGGCAGCAGTTGCATAGCAAAAGATACTAAAAGCTTATCCCCATACTCTTCCCCCTCCTCACACAAACAGACTGTCTGACATATACACACATGTGTGTGTGTGTGAATGTGTGTGTGTCTCGTTTATCGATTTTTGTCGCTTAGTTGAGCGAACCATACACTTCAACTGCCCCCTCTGCTCCCTGTTCCCGGCACACTGAGTGGAGCAATTGCACCCTGTGTGGATTTTTGACATGCCAACGCATTTTAAATTTGCATTTTTTGGCACTGGAAAAATTTCGAAGCCAACTGGCAGGAGGCTGCAGGAAGTGGGAGCTGCATCTGCTATACATCTTTGAACTGAAAATGTCGGCACTTACTGTTACTGGATAATGTGTACAAAAATGTACTAAATGTTTTCGAAACTGATGCTTAAAGGTGACTAAATATATTTTTTCTGCACTGCATGATTAAAGCCATTAAAATTTCTAAAGCTGCCGACTCTATGTATTTACATTTCGGATATAGATAACATATAATTGAAGCCAACATGTAGAGAATATCTTAAGCAGTCACATCTTGTGAAAAGTCGTAACGTAAAGTCGATAAAGAAGCAACCCGTAAAGAAACAGGTATCAGCAGTCGGTTCTAGTACTGAATAGTCCATGTGTACATTAAAGTAATACAAATATAAAACGGTTGGTACTTCGTTCTTTTTTTTTAAATACCTATTTATTTTTATTTTTTTAAATGTCTGAGCTAAGCTCAAATACTTTTTTTAATCCGTTCTCAGTCTTATTATTAATTTTGAATTCCCACTCAGACATACCAGCAGAAAGTTAGAAAAATATTAACATTTTCTTAAAGCAAGTGTGCATATTTTTTCTTTAAACAGACTTCAGTTTTTGATAATCTAGCTCACGGCGCCTTTCCCATATACTATATTTCGCATGAAAAATCATTCACACACTCACACCCAGTTGTCTACATACACTCTGAGCTGCTTAGGTTTTTGTTTTATAAAATTTATGGCACCACACGTACCCAAACACACTTAGATAATACGTATCGACACACACACACACACGCACACTTAGAAATATTTATATGTACGGGTATATGTACATATGTGCCCCACAGACACCCTACAATAAGTGATTGTCATAAGCGGCGAGTACGAGTATGTGAGTCTGGGCACGAAGACAACCTTGCTGCTATGATTTTAAGGTAACTTTTCGGTTGCTTTTTGATTTATTAATCTGGCAAGTTTGGCTAAAAATCCCAGCCCTCCACACAAACCGAAAGTGAAGATTACTTAACCAATTTAAGCATCATGCAAAAATCCCAAAAGTGCCACAAAAACATCTGAATAGTTCAACAACTTGCTTCGTTGAAATAAATAAAATATTAAATATTAGAGCTAGATATATTTTTTCAGCGCCAGAGAATATTTAAGGACGGGTGAATATAAAACACTTTCCTTAAAGTTGATAGATTTCTCTTACCCAGCTTGTGGTTACGAGTATTCTTGAACAATTTCATGTTTTTAGTGAGCATTAAGCGTAGCAATTCGTTGTGCGGTCATGCACATAAATATTAATTAACTTTTCTTACATTTATGACAATTCATTGTCCAAAAATCACTCCCCAGACTCACATTATTTGGGGAGGAAAAAAACTGTGCCACTTTGCATTCTCATTAAGTCGCAACACGCCTACAATTAAAAGCGGGGACATACAAGTAAACCACCCCAACAACAAGAAACAAATTCCCTGACTCGAAAAATATTATAAACGCTTATAATAGATTATGCCGGCCAGTCAAAAACTTTGTCATAACAAAAAAAATTGTTTGAAATTAATTTGAAAACATTAAATGCGTTCTTCATGGTTAGCGGTTGCTTCTGGCTGTGAATTTGATGTATATGTCACGCACAGAGCCCCAATTCGCAGTGTGGGGATGCGGCGTGGGGAGCTTGTTGGCCTCCAAGAGTATTTTTATTTCACTTTCTTTGCTTGGCAGCTGAGCGTCAAATAATGAAGACTTGCAGACTTTTGCGGTTTTTGTTTCTGTACTTAAATGTACAGGCGACATGCTGCAAAACGATTTTCAAACTAAAATACTCTTCTTATTCTTATTTTAAGGAAGCTTACATTTCTTCACAAATTCAAGTAAGAAATCGGAACTCATACACCCCTTACTAGTGCATCCCAAATCAAAGAGAAATTTTGAATACCATTTACTTTCTGAGGGACATATTTGATCGACATCCAGTCGAAACTTTATGACAATTTGATGGATAGAAACCAATTTGTTGCTATCGGTACAAATTTTAAGGAAATATTAAGTTCTGTTTTCGAAAAAACTCTTTTCGAAACTGTTCGATGATTGCTTTTTGATTCTCATCGGTCGCCACTCGTGACTGATTTTTTGACAACAAATTGCGTTTCATCCCTCAACTATTCCATTCCATACTTATTTTATCATGATTTGGCATCATGTGACATTTACAATCTAAAGCATTGTAGTAGCACTCCAAAGGATATTCTTGCCGAAATACTCTTTAAAAATTCTTCTTGATCGTGCAAAACTTTGTATTAAGTCGGAGGATAATAAATAAACTCATTTTGCCAAAATAACAAGTGGGTGCCCTCATTTTTAAAAGTTCCTGGTTGCTTTGGGTCTCACCGTGTTGTTCTTCAAACATTAAATATGAATACCAAGAGTAATTGGGTGCAGTGATAAATATTTACTGCAGAACAACGAGTTTTTGAATTACAAATGTTCAGATGTTCAGACAAACAATTAGTTGAAAAAAAAATAATAATAATAAAAACACTAAAATCCGTTTAAAAACAAAAACAAGGAATTTGAGGAAAATAATTTTCCTTTAACACCTAATACTTCACAAGCTTTGAATATCTTCTCAACTAATTAGGCTAATGATCTCAAACGATAATTGGCATAAAAATAATTGTCTTTTCTTTTTTCACTTTCTTTTTTAATTTGACAAACATTCATGTTCCGTATTTAATGTAAGAACTGAATTTGATCAAAACAATAATAGAATTTGGTATCATTATAAATAAATTAATAAATGAAGTATTTTAAAATTTATTTCTCATCCATAAACTTTCAATTTTACTTTGTGTTTATTATAAAGAATCTTGACTGTTAATTTTTATGTAGGCATTGAAGAAAAAGTTGGGAATAAAACCGCAAGACGCCGTCCAAAAATGTAAGAAAGTTATGCAAGCGACTTTAAGACTCATAGCATTAAGTTAAAGTTATATACATACATATATTTAGGGCATACTTTTTGGGTTGTCGCACACCCCTAGACACAACCCCTAGACACAATTATTTTGAGCCCCTTGTGTCTGGCCATGCGGCGCGCTTAAGGCTTTGACTGCCTAATCCTATTTTTCATTAATCTAATTAAAGCTGCGTAAAGAGCATTGCAGAGAAAATGTAATGAAATTATGCCACGCACACACACACACACTCATTCACAGACACAGGCGGACAATGGGGTTTTGTAAGTATGCGATTGCTGGTCGGCTCATCGTCCACAGTGCATGCAGCGGAAGCGACAAGTTTACTAAACCAGCAGCAACAGCAACAGCAGCAGTTCAAATATTATTGATTAAAGGAATTAGGGTCAATTAGTGCTAAGGAATTTCGACTGCTGAAATTTTATGCAGCTAAGCTAAACTTGGCATTGATTGGACGACCCAGGAGTGGTGTAGGTGTAAATTAGCCTGGCAATTAGACAGAGCTTTTGCAAAGCCTAATGGATGGCCGGCCATTTAATATTGAATTACAATGGAGATGAGGATCCTTTGAGCTGGCTGAAATAATAGTTTTTAATTGGACATTCATGTTGATGATACTAAATTGGCTCTAAGCTGTGCCGTCACTACAAATTATACTTCTCATTCATCTGTCTGTCTGCCTTTCTTTCTTGATAGACTATTTATTTGTTTGCATGTTGTTCTCAGCCAAATTGTAAGACACTTGGCCCTAATGTTGAAAATTAAAGGTACTTTTTGAGCTTCTCCATTCATTTTAATTTAAAGTGGACCTCCTAAGGTAGCTTAACTCTTAACCCTCGTCTATGTATCAAAATATGTATACTTTATACTATCCAATGACAAACTTACCATATTTCTGTTGTATAGAGTTTAGAGGCAAGTATAGTAAATACTGTTTAGGTTCGATTATATAATGCTTAGCTTTACTAAGCACAAAAATACTTGAAAAAGATCCTTTGGATACTTAATGAATGAAATGATATTTTTGGCGCCTTGACAATCCACTTACAGTCCCACCTTCTGCGTCTTAGCCTACGTTACCAGAAGATCCCTCGACAATTCATGTTTTAAATTTAAAAAAAAAAACATTTTCCATTTCGTAGCAAACATTTTTCGCTATACTCCTCCACAATTCTAGCAGTGCGTCCCCAAAATTTAATGTGCTGCAATATTTAATAATAATAATAATAAAAAATGGAAACCTTTCATTTAAAAACGCATTGAAAAGCAAGGAAGAAGAGCACAAATAAACAAACAACGAGGCCAGTCCCTTGGGCCAAAGAGCTACAACGAAAACAAAACAGTTCGTGCCCCACAAGGGATGGAAACAGAGCAGCGCAAAAAAGGGCAACCAAGTGAAGAGGTATGCAGCGCAAAAAAAATATGAAAGAATTCAAAAAAATGCTATAAATAAGCAGACAGGTGTTTGGAAAGGTGCCATGTGCGTGGGGCCCGCCAGTCAGTCAGCCAGCCAGCCAGCCAGTCACCCAGTTTGTCAGTCCGTCAGTCAGTCCAGGACGACGACAACCAAGAGTGAGACGGCATTTGCATTAAAATTTTGTTAGCGTACAAACAAGCGCGACTAACAGCAAAAAGTGCAAAGCGACAAGGAACAAAGCGCAAAGCGCAAATGTAAAAAGTTCACATAGTACGGCACTAAATGCTTAGGCACCTGAAAGTATGCTTTCAATTGTGCGCAATTTAGTGCACTAAGTGCGATACACAACCAACAACAAAGGCAGCATGTTGTAAGTGTTAGTGTGTAACGGTGTATGCGTGTGTGTGCGTCTGTCTGTGTGTGTGTGCCCATTGTGTCTGGACGAGGCACGAGGCGCTTGAATAGCTGCAAACAACAAACGTGCGAAAAACGCCTAAAAACGTGCAGCAAAAAGGTTGTGATGATGATGACGACAACGAGCCGTCGTTAAAGTTCTTGCTGTAGTAGTAGTTGTTGCTGCTGTTGCTGCTTCGGTTGTGGATGCTGCTGTTGCCTTAACTCGCATACTGCTGTGATTGTGCTTATGATTATTATGATTATTGTTTACAACGACATACACAACAAACTCATGGCAAACATAGAATAAGCAGCGAGTCAGACCGAGTGAACCAAAAGCACAAGAAACGGCCAGGGAATAAAATGTTTTCTTCAGCTTTGCCGAAGCGAGAATACGCTGAAAAGATTACCTCAATTCGAAATTAAACTAATATGTTTTTGTATGTTTTCCTTGGCGCAATTGCTGTCTACCCTTTGGGGTTCTTATGTTGTCTTATTTACTGCTCGATTATGTTGGTATCTATCAACTGTTAGTTTTGAAAGTTTGTTTTAGTGGAAGGCCGTTTTTATAATGAAAGAAAATACAAGATATTTATTTTAAATAAAAAAGTAAAATTAAAGATAAATATTCAAATAATAATCACTATAAATCTTGTCTTCTTTTGTTGAACAAATATAAATGAGAAACTTCTTAAACCTTATTATTTAATTTTTTGTCTAATTACACTAAATATTGTTTGGTCTATTATAGGTGCAAAAAATTAAAAAATTAAAAAAAATAAATGTGCTTTCTAGCTAAATTAAGTCGCATTGCTTCACTCTCTAGATTATCTATTTACGCTCTTCACTATTTATTTGCATTGATTTTTAAGAACAAGAAAAAAAAAGAATAAGTAAACGAATATTTAAAGTTTTTATTAATTATTTACTTGAGATTTTCTCGATATCTCGTTCATACTTAAAAAAAGACCATCATCGTTTTTGAACGAATATTTAAAGTACAACAAAAACTCTTTTATTATCAATTTTTTATTGATTATTTACATGAAATTTACATGAAAAACCATCATCGTTTTTTTTAAACATGTTTTGGCATATTTTTCGAAATACATTTTGAATAATAAATAAAATTGCATGTGTATGTGTGTATTTATTTTCATTTCCTAAAATATTTTAAATCTATTATAAACGTTTTATTTCATTTCAAGTTCCTTGTAAATATATTTTCTCTCTGCGATATCCTTTCCTATATGTTTTTTATAATCTATGCATTTTTCTTTGAAATGACAAAAAATGTTCTAACTTCTACAAATAACTGCATTTAATTATTGCTTAGATTTAAAAAGAAAATACAGCTTCCTTATGAACAATTCTCGCACACCATACTCGTACACATGATACCTTTTTATTTAAAGTGTAGAGCATAAAAAGAAAGCAAGAGCAAAAATCATAATAAAAGTTCATAAAAATAAAAATGGCGCACACGGCATGCTGCCTTGCCCCTTCCGCCCACCTAGATTCCCCCTAGGCCCCACTAGATCCCCTAGATCTTCCCTAGATCTCACCAAGAGCTCCCCCAGAGCTATGCCAACAATGCGACACGACCGCGTTAGTTTTATGTTGCACATAAACATTACGCGCCTTTTGCGCTTTGCGTTGCATGCTTTTTGGCGCGCAAAACTTTTGCGCTGCTTGCCATTTTATTGCTAGTCTTACACGCTGTTTCGGGCTACCGTTTTTTCCTTTTTATTTTCTCTTGCTTAGCCCCATTGTTTTGTGTTTGTGTGTGTGTGTGTGTGTGTGCATGTGCCACGCCTGAAATGTGTTTTGGCACACAGCAGTGGGGCGCATGAAATGAAATTAAATGCCAAGAGCAGCAAAACAAAATGTACATTTTTTTCATTTTTCTCCTTTAGTTATAAAAGTCACTAGCATGTCAAGCACCTACCTGATGTTGTAGTTATTTGTAGTTTCTGGCTAGGAAATTGAGCAGTGAATGGGGGCTGCTTCAAAATTGCTTGCTGACCACAATTATAGTGCCCACAATTTGTGGAGATATTCAAATTGCTTGTAATCGACTCTGCAACGTATGCTACACTTTTCCAACACTTCTTTTTTAATGGATAGTATGTGTGTGTGTTATATTCATTAACATTTAACACCTTCTTCTCAAGCTGGCAGCCAAATTAACATTGTCGTGCCTATTAGCGTAAGGGGCAACACTGACGACGACGACGACGACAACAACGATGCCGCGACTACGGAAACGGAAACCGGAAATTGCGCGCACAACAGGCAGGCAGCGGCAAGCAACGACGGCGATGTTTTAACCGCGGCGACAACAACAACAGCTACTGCGACAGCGACAGCAAGAGCAACAAAAACAACGGCAGTTGTTGCTGGAGCTTCGTTTACGTGTTTGCTTTGCGCCTTACTGCGTATTTATACGCAAATTGTAGTTGTATGTAGTTGTTATTGTTGTTTTTGCAATTGAAGTGGTAAACGAAATACGAATCGCGAGCGTCGTCTGGCGCCGCTTATTGATAAAATGCTTGAAATGCAATTACTTTTTTTTTATATATGTATATCTTTAATAAAAACACGTTCGCACGCACAAACACACACACGCACACACAGCTTCTCAAAAGCAATTGGCAATTAATTATGTTTAAAACATGTTTACCAAATGTTTATTGGCAGGGATCCTGTACGCGGCTGCTGATAATTTAAATGAGACAAAGTGACGAAAAGTTAGAATAAACTTTTTGCTAATTAGCAATTAGCGCCGTAATCGCAATTTGTTTTCCACTTTCGTTTACATTATTTTCCGTTAGCTGCAAAACAAATGTGTTGTTTGTTGCTCACGTCGCGCAGAGCAGTTGATAAATTGTTGTACTTCGGCTAAGAAACAACGCGCGCACACGTCCGACTTCCACGAAATTCGCTCGAAAACTGGCCGCCACAACACAGCTGCCGCCTACAACGCACGAATGCAGTCGACGAAGGGCTGCTGTACGTACACACGTACATACTTTCACTCATAACTGTGCTACGCTCACTTCGCGCGTATAACAGCTGCGAGTGCGGATTCCAGTTATGGCGAGAGAGCACGAGAAGAAGAGAGCGAACATCTCCATTGCCACCCTCAATCGGTACGCTTGCCGGCATGTTTGTTGTCTTTTGCTTTTTGTCGGCATTTCCGCACGCTTTGCTCTTTAGGTTTTGAACGCTAAAGCATTTGATTTGGCCAGACTTAGTAATAAATTATGCCTGCCCCATCTAGCGCCTCACCATCGAACGGCTAATGTGCAAGTGCAGGCAGTTTGACTGACTGAATGCCTCCCCCCTCTTCTCCGGCGCCTTTCACTCTTTGCCACCTAACACTCCTCACTCACGATAATGTGCTCTGCATTGGCCAGCGGCCTGCTACGAAGCAAGCACACCTGTTGTTGTTCAGCACGAAATTCATCAAAATGCAAAAGGTCTGTAGGTGTGTGTGTGTGACACTGAGATGTAAACAAATTTAAAGCAATGGGACCTTTTTAATATTTCGGAAATTAAGGAAAATTAATTGAATATCTATGCGAGTATATACAAGTATAGTATATACTTTAAGTTTTCCTTCGCCTAAGGAGTAGTTATATTTCGAAAATTATTGGAGGTATATAGAATTCAATTAGAAATGAAAATATTGCATTATAATGTTTTACAAGTAGTTACGAAAAAAATAATAATTATAAAACTGCTAAAACTTATCATTTTTGTAAACCTTTTAGGGCAAGGCAAAACAAGCATACATACACATTCAAGACATGACACTTAGTGAAGTAAATGTTTTTGATTTGGCTTAACGTTTTTCTCAATAACTAACATTTTGTTAAGATTAATATAAAAGTGAATAAATTTATTTTTATTTTTTAACAAAACATTCTTGAAAAAAAGTATTAAAAAGTAAATGGAAAATTTTAAAACATCTAGTTTAGTTTTCTTTTTCTAATAAACTCTCTGGCTGCTTATTTATCCACACAATTAGTTATATTGAAAGAAAATTCAATGATTTGTATTAAGAGGTTAAGTTATTTCAAACCACATTCAAGTCTTCCCTCCGCTTATGGGGTATTTCAATATTTATTTATATTCCTCCGATTCTCTTCATTTCAAAACCATCAGTGACCGCACTTAAAAAAATTCAACGTTTTTAAAAAAACATTAAACTCTAATATTAGCGTATAGATGAGTTCGACTCTCTCTCTCTCTCTCTCTCTGGGTCTCTCTGTTTTTCGATTGTCCCTATCACTTAGCAAAGAGTCAATTAAGTGCTTAATTGTCTTTCACACCAGCCTGCATAGAATCAAAAACAAAAAGAAACATGTGAGCAGCAATACTTGTATTAATAATATGAAAAACACTTTGCCACTTGAGCGCTAAGCTAAACACGCATTTGTACATACTACTATACATATGAACAGGCACATATAAATCACGGAACGTTCAGAATTTCCATAAATAATTGCATTGTCTGTAGTGAGGAGAGCGCGGAAGGGAGAGAAAGAGAAAGAGAAAGGAGGGGGCATGTTGTGGAATTTTTGGTTGTCTCGCATAAACATCATTAAAAATAAAACCAATTAACGCACTGGAGTGCCAAAGACGCCTCGCCTTGCCTCGCTGTCGAACGACACAAAAGGCAATGCGTACGCACAACAGAAACAAAAACAACTGCAACAACAACAACAACAACAATAACAACAGCAACAACGACAATACTGCTGCAATCAGTGCGCGGGTCGGGGTGCGAGGAAGTAAATGCTGAAAATAGTTTCAGTTTGCAAAATATGTGAAAAATGAGCTGAGTGCTGATGGCAGAGTGTCGGCAACAACGCAGAGGGGAGGGAAATGTCATTGGCAGGGCACAAACGCACGCAATTACAATAGACAGTAATGTACCCGAATTATAGGCACAGCTACTAATCCGGCAGGGCTCTCAAAACAACCATGCTGAATTATTTCTATTAAATAAAGCTAACAATATTGTAAATATTGCATTGTATATTTACATACATAGATTTAAGTGTTTCCTATAGATGTATGTATTGTATGGACAATATTTGTATTCCATATTAATTTGCAACTAGCTTAAGCTGCCATATTGGTAGCAGAATACTAGTTTAATAAATTGTAAATAATTTGTTCTTAATACAAAAGAAAAACATCATTCTTAGTGTTTAAGTCAATCTGCAAAATACTGGCTATTTATTTGGCGACATGTTGTTACTGAATATTGTTACAAAAATGATTACGATGATAACATGTACTATTCGCTCTTAAACAAATTCCAAGATTAAAGGTTAAATATTGAGTTACGCATATATTATAAGCTATATTATTTTAATCCACAAATACTTTTGGCAAATGAAATAAGAGATGTGTTCTTTTTTTAAGTAATAGTCGTAATAACGAATTTGACATTATTATGAGGAAATTTTGATTCCAATCTTTGAGTGGTAATATTTGATGGACCTTTGGAAACGAGAATAAACAATTTGCGCGTGAAATTTAATATGTGTAAAAAATGTATAGGTATCTAACAGCTCAACAATGATTCAAAAAATTTGACTACTAAATATAAATAAATAAAAAAGAAGTATAATTAGTAAGATTCTTTATTTTTATTAATTTTTTGCTGATCTTGCGGGTCTTTAATACAAGAATAAAAACCCTAAAACAGTTTCATTTCGCTAACCATTAGCCGTACAATTTTTTTTATTTTATTTTACTGAAATTTTTAATTTGATTTGCACTTCCCAATAATACCAGTAATACATTTTATAGCCACCACTGTATGCGCACATTCTGTGAGTCATATAGTAATGGTGGTGTTGATGTTGTTGGCATTGGTGTTGCGGTTGCATTGCTTCCAAGGGTTGTTGTTTTTATTGTTGTTGTTGCATTGCACTCGGGCAAATGTGCCCCGGTCATTAAAGAATCCTCTCATCCATCCCTCGAGCATTGGCTCGGCAATTGTAACAATTTTTTGTGCCAGCGTTAATCTCGGCATTGAAATCTTTTTTCTTTCCTTTTTTCCGGGCTAATACGAGTATTAGAAGCAAGGAATGCTAAACGTAACACAGATTAAGAAACGAAGCCAGACCGCCAACTCTCTGAAACGCTCTAAAACAAAATACCCGGCAAATTGTCAACAAAATCAACGCAGTGCCCTGCCAAGTTTCGGGGGATGTGAGAAACTTGGTTGGGCAAGTGCACACTGGCTTGGCAATATTTTAATTTGATCAAAACAAATGTTTTCCCAGCTCGTTTATTATCTGTTTATTTATTTTATAGACCATGCTAAGAGTATCAAGTGCACAAAATGTGAAAGATAATACGGCAATTACTGTAATTTCATGTATTTTCTGTTATGTGTTCTAATAATATATTCGTTTCATTGTTGTTATTCAAATATATTATTAGGTAATATAGGAAGCTAATTGCTTAGGTTAACTAGTTTGCAAATAAATTTCTGGCTGTCGAAAATTATGATCTCTATTGCTTTATTATTGCTTTTTGATTGAAATGCATAACTTCATTACACACGAACATACAATACTGGAGAGCAGTAATTAGTGTTTATGCGCAAATTAATTTGCTTTCTCAGTAATTTACTTAAGGGAACACTTTGTTCAAAAACAATTGAAGAAATTGAGTATATTCCTGATGAGCGTGGCGGGACGAAAAGATGTTGACCGCATACCTCATAAAAAGCTAGAAATCGACCTACAGTTTTTGGCCATAACACAACTGTTGACATACAATAACATGGAATAACGAACAATCAAAGTCCGTAATAAACATAAACTAAACGAATTACAGGTTTCAGTTTCAGGTTTTCTAATGGTGGACCAATCAGAAGTCAGTCCAGGCACGACTTTAAAGCAAGCTCAATGTTGTCTTTCTAGGCGGGTTATTGGGGATTTTATTATTTTTAATCTATTTTGAATATCCTTTTCTATTTTATCAGACTTTAGTTCTCACACTCTGTGGTCTCCGAACTATGAAAAACCACATAGTTCAGTACATTACATCTTTGGTGCTCTTCCAAATGAAATAATCTTGAATAACAAAGCAGTTTTAGTTTCTGACCATTATAATTCAGTTGAAAAGTCGAGTCGTGTTTTTCGTAGTTCGAGCCCAGTGTACTGGCATGACTTGAAGTAATATTCTTGGGTTTTCGCTATGCGCGCATGCACTTGCCGGAGCTTAAGACCCATGCACAGGGACGTCCTTCAGCGTGGTCCTTCCGCCAATGAATTTGCTAAATTTATCTGGGAGATTGCGAATAACTGACGCTCAATTGAAATTGAATTTCTAACTATGTCTGCATCTGTGTGTGTGTGTGTGTAAACAGCACGCGTCGCTTGGCTTGTTTATTTGTTTGTATTTATTTGCAGAGCTCATTGAAGTGTTTTCGGGATTGCAACCATTATTAGAGCGCAATGACCCTGGGCTCGCTTAGTTTTGGGTTAAATGTGTGACCCTCACTGTCAGTTTGGTGGCAATGCAAAATTGTAAGGAGAAAAAAGCGCAACTAATGCCGTTTTGATTTTTTTTTCTGCCAAGTCATGTGGAAAGTTTGCAATGTGGGAAAATATCCTCAAAAGAATTTCACTGCAAATTGACAAGGGGGATGAGAAAGTTTTCAGGTTTCGGTGAGGTAGGGTTAAGGTAGTTTGGCCATAATACAGTATCAGTGGCTAAAACTTAAATCAAAACGGAATGCTGTAAACATGTTTGATGAATAAAAGATAAAGAGCAAAGCGCTCTCTGGCCATGCCCAAATGCTGCTCTCTTTGTTGCTCTGCGACGCGCTCTTAAAAAGGCGCCCAGCTTCCAGTTTGCTCTCTGCGCAGTCCGGCACCATTCCAGTGAGCGCAAGAAGCGGAACGTGCTCTTCTAAAAAAAAAAAAAAAAAGAAAACAACAACAACAGTAGAAATGTCCTGCTGCTACTGCCTAATCCAACATTTTGCCGTTATAAACAAAAGCCAACAAACAACAAAGCGGAGAACAATTGAGGGAAACAGAAGCAAAAGTTGAGAGCGAATTTTTGTTAAACATTTTGAAACATTTTAAATAGCAAAAGGAAGAAGAAAGTTGCAACAACAATAACAACAACTACTAACACAAATCACGCAAATATAATTTATTATTTCTTGTCTTATCCTTGAGCCGCAGCCAGGCATGGCGGCTCTCAAATGCTTGCTGCAGCCGACTGACATGTTTGTCTTTGCCCGCCCGCCTCCCACGAAAGCCGCGCCCACGTCGTCGTCGTCCTCCCTTCGCCCACACATTCGCCTCTTCGTTGTTGTCTTCGCCACCGTTTCTTCCTCTTGGCTAAATTCTATGCTTAACGCCATTTTTGTGTGCGAGACACGATGACGACAAATTTTCAACGTGCAACCTGACACTGAGCTGAGATTTTCCAAATTCCTTGTCTTCACTTCTGCACAGCACAGCACAGCAGCGCAGCAGCGCAGCAGCAGCACATGCCGTCCCTTCAACTCGTCCTCATCCTGGTCTACCTTCCCCCCTTCGCCCTACCACCTACCACCTTAGGCAAATGATTGCTGCATGCATGCAAAACTGCTGCTCGACTCGACTGTTGAAAGGATTAGACCGGCTCTTGTATGCGTACGAGTATGCGTGTGTCGCACTGTTTCTGACTGAGCTTTTGAGCGCACATACATACATACATACATATGTACATATGTGTATATGTGTGTTAGTGCCCGTCTAGGCAATGCGTGTATGTGTGCGTGTGTGTGTGTATAAGCTGGCTACAACGTAAAAAGTATTTGCACAACTCTCAAGTGGGTCAAATGATTAGGCGGCATGATGAAGTGCCGTGCCACTTGAGCCGACGCCATCAGGCAGTGTAGCCACCAGTATTGCCGCTCCACCAGTATTGCCACCCAACCAAAAATAAACAGTTTAATGTTTTGAATGAGCAATTGAATTTGATTATGCCCCAATGTAGATGTATCTCCACTTACGTAATGTGGCGACGAGCAGAGAAATTGAAGTTTTATTTTAAGGGTGCTCCGCACGCCAAGGACCGTAGATGGGGCAGGTGCATTAAGCAACGAATTTAAGTTAAGTAAGCAGGGAGAGGGGAGTTTAAGGGCTGCGTCTCAATCAAGCTTAACATATGCTGATTTGTATTATGCTGAGCTTACACTGAGAGCTCTCGTTCAGTTATAGTTATAGTCAATCACTTGAATGTAGTGAACTCTATGTGCTAAGACATTTTGTGAACTTAGAGTACTACAATCACAGCCCTATTTTCCCATTATCATATCCTATATTCGAATAACAAAAAATAGTAAAACAACTTCGTGCACATTATTTAATAAGTAGGGAGAAGAAAGCATCTCCCACTTAGTTAATTAATTCATAATCAGCAGGAACGAGCAAAGCCAATCTAGAAATGTCCGTCTGTCTGTATGAACGCCCGGATTTCCTAAGCGACTGAACCCACATTGAACCAACTTCAAATATAGATAGTAATAAAGGTTTTATATGCAAAAACGTAACGCCACTTGGTTATAAGTTTATAAGATAACATTTTGGTCAGAAGTGTACATTCCGGCTTGTTACTTTTCGAGCCTCAGCCCTCCTTTCCTTCACCTCTCGGCTGGCAAGCTCATGATACAGACTCCTCCATAAATACGTTTATTTAAAAAAAGAAAAAAACATTTACGCTGTCGTGCTTAAAGCTATCCCTGATGGGTGTCTGCGTTGCGAGCACCCTTTGCATATCTACTCACAATTTTTAGGCCCAACCAATAGCAATAGCAGGAAATTGCTACTTAAAATCAAAGCCAATCTGTTCTGATTTTTCCATGCAAGCCGAAAGATAAAAGCTGTTTGAAAAAGAAAAACGAAAAACGGAAACAAAGCCGGCGAAAAATATGGCAAGCGACAGACTAACCAAGAGAACCGAGCAGCATCAACATTTAACGTTTTAAATCTGATTATTCCACAACAACTGTCAATAATGCAAACTGTTTTAACCAACACCTCCCCCCCCCTCTCCCCCACCACCGTCACCTAGCACACCAAAAAAAGGCCCAACCGCCGCTCAGGCATTGAACGAGGCTTTCGCCACAGCCGCTTATTCCCTCATCCTGTAACCGCAAACGATGCGAGAAAATTGTCACCACAGCACTGACACACGCACACACACACAACCCGCAAAAAGAAATACCAAAATGTGTAAATCAAAAAAGTAATTGCAACTGATAACAACATCAATAACAATAAGCGGCAATGCTCGCAATCGGACTTCAGGGCAGCTCCGCAAAGGTAACGAAACCACAAAACGGCGCGAATTACACATAATGTAACAATAAAGGATAAAGCAAGGGAGGAACAAAAAGGGGTAGCGAAAGCGAATGCCAAACAAACAGCCCTAAATCTTCCCTTCTACAGGGAAATGTCAAAATAGCAAACAGCCACAGCACCACTTAACCTACACTGATCCAATACATGTACGAAACATTTTTATTTTTCTTAATTTAATTTTATTTTAATAAATTATCAAACTGTGCTGTCGATACAAATTACTATAAGATGTTTTATATTATATTAAAATATATTCTATTACAATAATAATTATATTAAAATATATTATTTTACAATAATAATTATATTATAATATATTTTGTTACAATAAAGATATAAAATAATATGAAGTTTTCAACTTTAAAACAAATAAGAAAACCTCCAAATTACTCAATATATAATAATATCTATAAATGCCCCCGACACGTTAGGGGAATTTTATTTACCATTTGGCCAACTATCCCCGATTCTTAATCTCTTCTTATAATATAATATATCAACAAAACGTTAAGATCGACCAATTTTTTCCACTTTCCATCCATTATCTTTGGGGTGTATTTGACATTTTGGAACCGAATTTCGGAGCTTGACTCGAATATTTCAATGCAAATCGAATATAATTCGTAAATTAAACATTAAGTTGTGTTATGACAAAGAAATTTTACACATATAAACATTCACACAGATATTTGTCAGAAATAAATAAAAAATAAATAAATAAAAAAAAAATAAAAATCAGTGAAAATATTTACGAGATGATCTAGTAATACTTGTAGTATTACAAGAATATTTCACATGTTAGCTCAGTAACCATACCTTTTAGTATCAAAATTGTTTTTAGACATTTACAATCACACAAAACAAAATTTTGGTAACCTTTCAAACAAAAATCCCTAAATTCTAAAAAGTTTTCATTATGTCGCTGCGCCAATGTACTGCTAGTCTGATGAGGCAGATCAATAATCCGTTTGTGCGATCCAATCTAATAAACAGAATGGGATTGCCAGCTACATCATTCGCATCTCTGCATGCACGAATGTTCAGTGATGACAAAGAAATTAAAAAGTGTATGGAAAAAGCAGCTCAAAAGAAGAAGTGCAAAGAAGAGGCTCTAAAGAAAAAGTGCAAAGAGGCGGCGCAAAAGAAAAAATGTGCGGAAGAAGCGCAAAAGAAAAAATGTGCTGAAGAAGCGCAAAAGAAAAAGTGTCAGGAAGAGGCTCTAAAGAAAAAGTGCAAGGAAGAGGCTTTAAAGAAAAAGTGCGCCGAAGCGGCTCAAAAGAAAAAGTGCGCCGAAGCGGCTCAAAAGAAAAAGTGCGAAGAAGCGGCTAAAAAGAACAAGTGCGGAGGAGCGTCTAATAAGAAAAAATGAGGCGATGAAGAAGAGCAAAAGCAAACGTGAATGGAAGAGCAAAAAAATATAT
Source organism: Scaptodrosophila lebanonensis (assembly GCF_003285725.1). Classification (NCBI taxonomy): domain Eukaryota; kingdom Metazoa; phylum Arthropoda; class Insecta; order Diptera; family Drosophilidae; genus Scaptodrosophila; species Scaptodrosophila lebanonensis. Next base: position 3,019,529 of record NW_022060529.1, read on the forward strand.
AAAACTGAAAGGCAAGTGAAAATTAAACATATGAAAGATTGTTGAAGAAAATTTCTTTATTTGTGTCTCCACATACATGAAACTACAGTGAAGAAAAATTACAAGGAAAGGACACAAAAGAAGAAAAGCAAAAAACAGTAAAATAAGCGGGTAGAAAAAAAGTGCGAAGGAGCAGCTCAAAAGAAAGGGTGCAAAGAAACGGCTCAAAATAAAATTCGATGAAGAGGTTCGAAAGAGAAAGTGGAAGAGAGGTTCTAAAGAGAAGCGACTCAAAAGAAAATATGCGATGAGGTGGCTCAGAAGAAAGGGTGCAAGGAAGAAGGGAAACTGTATCACATACAAATTAAAGAATTAAAATTGGGAAAATCACAAGTACAACTTTCTGAAACAAATTTTTTTTAATAATAATAATAGTAATAAATAACTATATAATTAAAGCTATATGTACGTGTTTACACATTTTTATATACTATTTAAAATTGAAGATTTAGTAATAGCCTATTGAAATCCAAATATGGTTCTTCGGAAGCGTTAAAAATATAGTTCCTCTAAAGCTGACCTGAGATAATCGTAGATCTTTGGGGTCTCAGCACATCATTGAGTTATAAACAGTTTTTGAACACAAAATCGAAACGAATTTTGTTTATAGGAAAATAAGAAAGAAATTAAATTAAATTAGAACAGCCACCTTATGGAAAAGCAGACCTACTTTTTTTAATTTAAAGCGTGACGGGACAAAAAGGTCTTTTGCTTAAATTACAATGAAAATTTCCACCTGCCCTAAACCGAAATCTCTCTTTTTCTTTCTATAAAACTCTCTTTTCAGCCATCTGCATGACTGTGAGACAAGCCTCCCCTCACCCTTTTACCCGAAATGAGATTCATTTTTTTATATTTCATTTATTTTCTGTTGCATTTAACTCATTAGCTACAAGTATTCATAACCTTTCCTTTCTCTTACACATTTTTGATTCAAAATGATTATTTAAATGTTTGCTCACAGGCTTATGAAAAAGTACCCATTCGATTTTCGTTTTATTTTTTCCAGTGTGCTTACAATATAGCAATGGCCATGGCTAATTTATGTCCGCTTCATGCGTCCCCACTGCTGGCTGTTTAAAGCACTACCGAAAAGTTGTGGCACATTTTTCCTTCTTGCTCTCTGTGGTGCTCGTAAATCTTTTCAACACTTCACTTCTTTTCGAGCCCCACAATGGCTTTATTTACTCCATATTAATATTAAGTTCATTGTGTCAAGTTGGCAGCGCCGATTTCTTATCAGTTTCCTTTTTAATTTTAGTCGCGCCAGCGACGACAATGACAACGATGAGGAAGGCGACGCGTCGGGATGTCGACGGCACTTCTCCGGGCTGGCTCGACTTGGCTCGGCTTGGCTTGGTGGGGCTTATCTGCCGTTTGCCTGGCATTTACAACAACGCCTGACAGCTTCTTCTTTGGCGCCAGGACTCTCTCACAATGGCAGTTCTGCGAGCGCTGATATTTTTTCTCCTTCTCCACTTTTTTTTTTTTGCTTTTCTGGATTGCCGGTTTAAAGTATCTCTGTCTGTCTGTCTGCCTGTCTTTAACTTTGAGTGCACCGCATAATTAACATTACTTGCGCCTGTCAGCTTTCATTACGAGAGGAAGACTGGCTCGGATTTGAAACCGCACAGAAAACACACCTGACACACGATGCCAAAAATCACTTAAAGGGTTAAAACCACAGGGCTAAGAAGTGGCTAAGACTCAGAGTCAGCCCACACCTACATATCTACATATCTAGAAAACAAATGAAGATGACAATCATCTACCGCAAGTCAAATGTCGCATGTAATTTTAAGCGGCAAATTCTAAATTAGCAACGTCACGTAGAAAGCCAGAAATCCCCAAAAAAAAGTTGCTCCAAAATAATTTCAGGGCACGCATCAATGAAATAATTTAGAAAAGTGCGTTCGCTGCCGCTTGACGCGAAGTGTGTCTGCAATTATTTTGATAATAATAATAACGATGATGATGATGATGACTAGGACGATACTCAGACAACACACACACACATACAGGCACACAGGCACACACCCATGCAAATGCGGTGCGTTCTATTGGGAAAGCAAAGTCGGGGATCAACCACCGCGAGCTCAAGTGTCGTGGCTCAGCGTTTGTCAGCGGGTGGCTTGCATTCTTCTATAGCTTTAATCATGACGCATTATCAACGCTTTGATAGCTATGATATATAGTTATTTGGTGCCTTCAAGAACATCTGCCGTGCTTTGCCATTTATAGTGCAAATTGAAAAGTTTGCACGACTTTCAAACAAACTCGCAAGGAAGGGCAAACAAATGAAAGGCATTTTTTCTGATTATCGGTTCGAAGGGCAAGGACAAACTCAATATTTACACAATTGTGTTTAAATATTTAATTTTGCAATCACATTTATCGCTCGTAGTGGAATCGACTAAGAATATTATTTATACAGAGGGGGCCATAAGTATTTACGCACCTGCAATTTTTTAACATATTCTATTAACGAACATGTTGATAACGGCTTATATGATGAAAATATAAAATATACTATAAACAAAATTATTCCTATAAGTTGTAAAAACATTTACATTTTATTTGTGTGAAAACTATTTACACAAAACTTCAGCTTCAATATTTATTTATTGATGTTATATTTTTTATTATTTTTTGATGTGAGCTTCATTAGTATAACTAATTATTTTTTATTATTTTTTGATGTGAACTTCATTAGTATAGTAGTGTGAGAAACAACCTAAAACTCTAAAAAAGCTTCTCCTTCACAAAAATGTTGTCCACGATTTCAAAAAATGTACAAGCAATGCTTTCTATATACATATAGCTTATGTAGTTCATGCTGAGTCAAGTATTTGTCTAATCCTTTATCTACATACATACACAAAAACATAAAATATCCTATATCCTCCACAATTAAATTGTAAATTGTCGTAGCAATAGCCAATGACTATAAATAGTCGGGCAGCGACAGAAATCTCAGCTCCTTGCAATTACTTCTGCGTTTCTCAAATCCATGCATAAAATCCATGCACACACATACATACACAGACAAGGACATGGAGAGCGTGTAACCCAAAGCTTTACAATTTGAAAACTTTTGGCCCATTTGGCGGTTTTTATAGCCGAAAACCTTTCTCATTCCCATTGGATTTCCAAATGTTTTGGTCAATGCATTCAGGCATAATGTTTTGGGACTCTTTTGTTGGGCATTGTCAACATTTCCAATTGTTTTTTGTTGTTGCTGTCGACGCTGTCCTCGACTGGCTGGCTGCCCTTTTTGTTCTAACCACGCTCAAAATTGACTTAATTATCTTGTCGCATAATTACAAAAGTTAAAGCGGTAGCTCCCATTGGTCACATTTTGTTGCTGCTGCTGCTGCTGTTAAGCCGTAAAATTGTTGATCAAATTGCTGAATGGTTGGCGGGTTTTATTGGCCGCATTAGCCAAGCCTGCATTGCATGCCAGCTCGCCCCCGCAGCTAAGGCGAGTGCCTCAATTTCACGCTCCGGCACAGAAAAATTACTCCGCTCCCTCGCTCAACAAAATACGAGTACAACTTGCACAACCCAACTCATTTCAATTTTCTTAATTTCAGTTAATAACTCAACAAATACGCCAAAAGGCAAAGAACTTATAAATGCAAATATTGATACATACTTTGAGCGTGCGAAGGCAGCGACCCAGGATCAGGGCTGTCTAGATGGTTGCCAGCCTGATGGTGACAAGAAATACACGCAGACAAATTTCGTATGCGGTTATAAACAGTTCTGCAGCTAGAAACTATACTTGTAAAGGTTTTTGCGACAATAACAGCTAAAAAACACACTTGTATATACTTTTTACTAATGCATTATCAATTGAAAGTTATTTAAAGTTATTTACAAATTAAGAAAGTTATTTTATTTAAATCAATAACACTATGAAGTCAATAGAGTTTATTAGACTGCCTATTTACTTGTCGTAGCATATTTGTTTGTCGATAAAGTAAATAAAATAAAATAAAAAATGAAAACAGTTATCTTGCATTTAGAAGCAAGAAACATTAATTTTCTACATAGGTACAAGTCATTCATTAAAATGCCAAACACACAGTGCATGCTCGTTCTTTATAAATGCGCCAAATTACTCTGGGAATTGATTGGATTAGATGAGAATTCATACATGTTCAGATGAGAATATATAGATGCAACTCCAAGCAAAAGTAATATTTTTTTCGGTAGAATATATCGTCTAGAAAATTGTTGTGAGACATGCTTTGAGATTAAAAGTAGAATCAGTTTAAAATTCTCACAGGCCCACCAAGGCTCTCAGCTCACGTAAACGTGTTTGTCATAAATCTCCTGGATAACAGCCCGCTTGACCTTCCACGCCGGGTCAACTAGAGTTTCCAAATAACAGCCGCATGTTCAATTCGAAAAATGAATTTAATGTTGTCTTTTGTAAGATGCCACTATTCAAGGCACAAAACCTGATTTAATAATTGTCTTCTTAGGACAGACCTTAAATAAAGCAACAATTTAAAAAATAAAACACATAGGGATGTAATGTGCTGCTTAAGTACTGTCCCCTATAGCTGGCTGAACCCGAAGTTAAAGGAACACATCGTCAATAAAGAGGTCATTGATGAAAAGAGAATGATGCAAGAATAGGTTCCTTCTAGGAAATGATGTGCTGAAAAAGTATTGAGAGCTTTTCAATTTTATTCGTCCAGAAAACGTTCCTATTAAACGATTTTGGATTTCATTTTCTATTTTTTTTGTATTTTTTTTTTTTTTTTTGTTTTTCGAATCGGTCCGCATTTTTATATAAATTACCACTCTTGCAGAAGACAGAAAGTAATTTTTTAAATCATGCTAATGCGATGATGGTTGCGCCGTGTTTTGAACCTAGTGTCCCCGATTTCATTCTCGAATTATATTTACCTATTCTTTTTTTAATAAAAAATGTATTTACAATTTATTAAACCAGTATTCTGCTATATTTATTTATTTATAAACTATGCTGCAGAAAGTGCTGATTGCAGCATATCTTTCTGAATGTGGATTTATTTTCTATTTGTACTATACATTTCGCTAATTTTTGCTTATCTGTACAAATTTGTTTACATTGCCGGGCTTGAAGAATCTTTTCTTGGCATTTCCATTTGTGCTTCAATCAGAAACGCTCTACAAGCAGATAAACTTATAATTTTGGGTTTTTTTTATTTTTATTCACAAATTAAGATACCCTTCTTTCAGTGTACCCTGCTGCTGATGAGTACTTGCTTGCTGTGCCTTGGAAAGTGCATGCAGACACTTGGCAAGTGGGCTGGGCTGGGCTGAGGAGTGGGTGGAAGGCCGCCTGGCATTAAGTAGTAGGAATGCGCGCACATATTTCGCGATGACTAAACATGGCAAGCACTTTGCCCGCACGGACCAAGACAAACATGGTTTGTTGAACGGGTGACTGGGTGACTGGGTGAAGAATGGGTGGTTTGGTGGGTTTGGTGGGTTCGGTGGCTCGTTGGTTGACTGCTGGCCCCGCAGGCATAATGACAATTACAGTAACCGCGTGCCATAGAGCGCAAAGAACTTTTTACTACTTTGCCGCTCCCGCGCTTCTCTGACTTGGAGTTGGCAAATAAATCCGTCTAAAATGCTTGAGCGTCATATCAAAGGCTACACAGTCAGCCAGTCAGCCCGTTTGTACAATTCGTACTCACTCACTGATACATAAACAACAAGAACAACAAGGACAACAACAACACCAAGATAGAAGTGCCTCAGGGGGCGAATGCCACAGCGCAATTGAAAGGGGTGAAAAAGCTAAGCAGGACCTCCAGCAATTGCATGAAGCAACGTCCTATTCCACATCGTCATCTCTTGTGGTCTCTATCGACCACGAAAATAAAGCGTAGCAATACAAATAGAAATAGAAATAAAGCAAGTGTACATAAAAAAGCAGCAACAATTACAGTTAAACGTATTTATAAAGATTTTACAAAAGCCCAACAAAAATATAAAAACTGCAGCACAATTTTCCAATAAAAAATTAGCCAGCATTGGGGAGTCCTTTGAGCGGCGTAGTTGTTAGTTAATTCATAGTCGTTCCGTTGAGATGGAATTCATGTACATACATACATACTTGCATATCATAGTTATCACGCATTTGCTTTCAGCCAACTAACAACTAAGTCGTATACATACATATTTCATAAAGCGTTCTCATTTCTTCAATATTAATGAAATTTTTCACCTTGACGCAATTATTATAAATTACAAAAAGAATCATAAATTTGATTGCATGATTTAATAGCCCCTGAATAAATCATAGATGTACCACAAATATTCTGATAAAGAACTGTCGATTTTAAAACATGGAAACATATATAAACAATAACAAACAATGTTATTTTGAATGAAATAAAAATAGAAAAAACAATGAAATTACAAAAATTCTTTCATTCAATTTGTTAGATCAAGTATACTGAATTTCCAAAGGTCAGAACAAAGCATCATAAATATTTAAATATACATTTAAAATATTTTAATAGTTGCATTTTAAAACCTTCACTCTTTTGAACGAATTTATTTAATATAAATCAATATTTCTTCCTAGAATGTTATATGGATCTGAAGTATGGGGCAGCAGCATACAAATTCATTTAACAAAAAACTATCGAAATAAAAAAAATCGTAATTTTTTCTTTTCGTGCTGACTAGTTTTCGTCAAGTACTAGCTTAGTCAATACGTCTCCTTCAAAGTTTTTCCATTCCCCATGGTTTTTTAAATAAGTGTCTGTTCTAGTGAAGCTTAACTGTAACATAAACTTTATGCGACACATGCGTTTAGCATTCGCCCTCTTGTCTCGTCTCCCATCGCATCGCATCGGCTCGCATCGCGTCTCGCCGCAGCGGAAGCGGAAAGCGCGCCATGTTTGCCTCTGCGTCGCCTGACGACGCGTCGTCAACATCAGCATCGGCCTTTAGCTTGTTTACGCAATGGATTGCATGTTCGACTATATTTAAACATTATTATGTATTATTTTTTATCCCCTCTCTCTTTTATTTGTTTTACGCCCTTTTAAGCAACCGCAACTTCAGTGGAACACTCAGTGCACAAACAGGCGAAACAATTAGAATAAAATACGCCCGTGGGAATTAAAGCGATGGTCAAAACAAACAAATGGCGTTACGACCAATGTTATGCAGCTAGGGGTTGATAATTACATAGGAACGGTCTCAAGGACTACACATATTAAAAAAAAAAAAAAAAGTTAACATGAATATTGTAAAATGGCTATACACAATTATTTCTCACATAAGTCTACTCCAAGTTGTATAGTTGGCTAACAATCTGCCAAAAATAGTTAACGTTGCTTTAAAATGTTGTAACAACTTAGAATAACAGTTTTATGGGAATTAAAAATAGCTTTTGAATTTCAAGTCAAATAAAACCATCAAAAAAATTGGTATACATACATAGAAACTAAAAAAAAAAAATAAAAAAAAATAAACTCGTCCTTTCTCGGACCTAGGAGAATCTGGATGCCAACTTTGGTTATTCTAGCTTTTGTAGTTTCTGAGATCCTTGCGTTCATCCAGACGGACGGACAGACGGACGGACGGACGGACATGTCTAGATCGATTTCTCTCGTCATGCTGATTCAGAATATATATACTTTATGGGGTCGGAGATGCTTCCTTCTTCATGTTACATACTTTGCACAAACCTAATGTACCCTTTTTACTCTACGGGTACAGAGTATAAAAAGGTCAATCTGCGCTATTGCTGTATGTTGAGCAACAAATAGGCACAGCGCTGTTTCGGTAGCTTTTCGAAACCAATTTGGTTTTCCCCCTAAAACGCGCCCATTGAATGTCGGTGTTTCTTTGTAAGTGAGCCAAACATCTCGGCATTTTTTCCTGATGTTATGTGAGGTATAACCACAACAGTCTGTTCGTCAATACGTAGGATCTACTTTAACAAGCGAGCGCCATTACTGTCACAAGTACAATAAACCATCATCATTAACCACACATAGGCAAATATAGATAATAAAAATAATGATAAAGCTGCCTCGTTTCCACTTTTTTTTACAAAAATAAAATAAAAATAAAATTACAAAAAGCGGAAAAAAGCTAAGTGTGTTTTTAAAAAGCCAGAATTCCCGCTTCCCGCAATTTCAAATATTTTCCGGCAATTTCATGTCAAGAACAACCAGATTTAACGGGAGAAAAGCCAAATTGGCAACACTGCCTCTAATACAAGCAGTGTATACAATTGTGCAATCTGTTATACATGACAGCTCAAAAGTAGGCAACAATTTCTTTAAACAAGTGTGCTCTGAAACATCTTTCTTCTTTTTTTTTTTGAATAAACTTTAATTTTACTATTATTATTTACAACAACTTAAATTAAGCTTATAGAAATATACAAATACAGCTTAAACTAGGAGTTTAGTCTTATTTAATTTCTGAAACATCAGCAGCAGCTCATCAACAAATCAGCAGTTTTTCCCCCATGCTACTCACTATACTATTTTAGAATTGAACCCACATACCATAACAGATATATTTTTATGAATAAGCTTGAACCGAAACTGTACACATTTGCCTTCCCTTTTTATCAGTTGAATTTGTGGCCACACGCATAAATCTGTTGCTGTTTTTGATTTCACTCGCAGCGGATAATGAAATTAATCGTCCGTAATGGTTTATTGTGCGACGATTGCGGCATTGCGCGCAGTTTGTTTTTGGGCTGCAAATGGCCACCGGTCACTACATACGACCCTATGCAGTTCCCTATTTTTATCACTTTTATTATTTTTTTTTTTTTTTGTACCATGTAAAATATATTGAATTGTCATTGAATGTCGCGCTGCCATAAATAAGCAGCGCTAATGGTGCGCGGTTCGTACAATTTTTGTGATTTAGAGCTGGCCGCTTGGTTTAAAATGGCCGCTCATGCCTCATGCTGAGTGCTCGTATATCATTGGATTACTTTAAAACCGCACCGAATGGTTTAATATCGAGCGTCACGCGTCTAAACTAATAACAGACATAATCATCATAAATCCATAAAAGAAAATCTCATTAATCCGTCCATAATACACACACACACACACTCACACACAATCGTAAATCTGTACGTATACTTGCACAGAAGAAGAGGAAGCAGTGTAGAGAGACTGTGAGACGGGTGACAATTTTTGATGTCGTCGATGTCGCAGGAAACAAAGCAACGCGGAACAGCGTAAGAAAAATCGAAAGGCAACACACGCTCAGTTCGTCCTTCCATTTGGCCATTCAACCATCTGTCTATTTGTCTTTTTGTCTCTCTATCTCTATGTTTAGCGTAGACTTATAAGCTTCATCCCATGCCGCACACTTCAAATTCAAATTACTACGCATTATATAATATCCTGCAGGCTCTTAACACTCACACTCACACATTTGTACATACATATACGAGTACAGATCGAGCAGCCAGGCTGACACGTACGGTGGGGGTACGTGGCTTGCATGTTGGCATAATACAAGTATACCGATGCCAACGTAGCCAGCTTCAGGGCAAAAACTGACGAGTTTTCGGGCGGACGGTTGGGTCTTGTTGCACGACACTCTTGCTCGGCAGCTGGAGGAGCTGGGGGGGAGGGGCAATCATAGGCATGCTCGGGCCTGGGTGTTGGCTGCTTTCACTGGACATTACACCTCAATTTGGGAGCACTTCCCATGTCTCGGCTGTTGATTAAGCCGACATCATTTAAGTTTAAATACATATTACACAGCGTGTGGAGGAGTTGAGTCAGCAACGAATATGGATATTAGGCTGTGAGTCATGTAATCAGAAGACCTTCTTTATATATAAATAACTAGCTATTAATAAACATTGTCTTACACCGCGAACATATCTTAACTGGATTATCACACTCATTTGATTTGATAAGTAGAATACGTTTTTACTCGCTTGGGTACAACGGCCAAATACGTATACATTTTTTCAGAATACTCTTGTCATTGAAATGGCATATAAATACGTCAAACAACAAACATCAACCATCTATATAATAATAAATTGATATCCTGAAACATATTCAAGTTATCAAGAAATATTTCCATTTTGTTGACAACAATAACTTGATTCCCAGCGACGAGTAAGACAAGCAAGGCGTTCTAAAAAAGTTTACCAGTTGTTGAATGCTGTCAATTGATTGAGATTATTAAGTTTAAACATTCATTGAAACAATTTACTCTAGTTTCGTCGCACTTTTGTCTATTACATACGATAATACACTCCCAGCACTTTCTAGAATAGCTCTTTCAGATAGAAGCCAGAAATCAGATGAATATGTGAACAGAAAGAAGAGTGCTTCAAAACTTTTCATGTTACGGGGAAATTAAAAAATTTAGTATACATTTGGCCGTTGTAATCGCTTGGGTACAGCTTCAAAAACCGACTAAATAAAAGTCATGTTTTAATTTTTAATGTTTTTTCAGTTATCGAAACAATTTTCATTTTAAAGGGGATTGGATTTTAATGGGTTAATGCAAAAGCTCTGTATAGCTCTACAGCTTTTTCTTTATTGTACTTAAAGATTTCTATACGACTAAATTTTTAATTATATTCTTTATGCTTCAACATGCTAATCGATTTGCAGCACTCCTAACTTAAATGAATAATCACACTCATTTGACTTGATATTAGTGTGAAGCCATGCATTCATTCCTATAGGACCTAAGCGAGTATAACATAACATCTTTTCAAATATTTAAAACATTCGATTCTGGAGCTATGTACCAAATATTTTGCAGCATATCAGAGAGTAGATTGCAGACCGTTCTGCCCACTGATATATGCTATAGCTCGTACAATATTATTCACAACAGCAATCTTAACGAATTCCTTGTGTATACTCGTACCTTAAGTAATTTCTTTTTCATTTTGTTCACCACACAGGAAGTGAAACTTTAGCATTTGTAGCTCAACTTCGGCAGTGGCAGTGGCACAGCGCATAACTTGCGCACACAACTGTACTTTCACACACAATTTCAAGTTATAATCAGTGCTCATTATTATACCAGACACGTTTTCAGATTTCGCGTGATTATGCGCCGCGGCTCAGCAAGGCGAGGCGTGAACTTCTTACAAAAATACACATACAAAGACTCACAGAGAAAGCCAAGTCAAAAAATTAAACTTGAAAATAACTTAAAAGAGATACATTTTGTGTATCTTACAGATAGAGAACACTTGTGATGATGCTTGTAGTGCTCGTACTAGCAGCTAGCTGAGCTTTTGCTCCTTTTGCTGCCATTCAAACAGCCAACAACTATCGTGGCCCCATACCTAAGTGCTTATTGTTGTCATTTGGCCGAATGGCGAGACGAGAGTAGGGCGAAAAGTTTACGCGTTGGCGAAAATTATGCAAATTATAATGAAAAACTTGACACTTTACATGCAAAGGCACAGCAATAAGAATGGGAACAACAACAGCAACAACAGCAACAGCAACAGCAATGGCCCCCGACGATGAGCCGGACAAAGACAAAAGGCGTGGGTCGGAATCGGGCCGAAAGAATGAGGGTCTCAGTTCGTGCTGATGTGAATCTTGTGGCAGGCGATTAAGCGCACCAAATGAAGCGCTCGCACTGCCTGCGCATTTTAATTAAGCAACCATCCAAATAGTCGTCCTTGTTCCTTCTGCCATTGTTGTAGTTGTTGATGTTGTTGTTCAACGGCAAGACCGAAAAATGGCGCAAAAGTTAGTAAAAACAACAACAACAACAACAACAACAGCAACAGCAGAAGCAACAACAACAATGAAGACGGCAACCCGAAAACTGAAAACTGAAAACCGAAAAGCCAAAAAATGTCGAGCCGCTGCATTTGCATAAACTTTTGCCCTGACTTGCACCTCAGCTGCCATATCCCTCTGAAAGTACTCGCAACAAAAAGTTGCAAGAAATTTGCACATTTTTATTGTAACTACATACAAACATATGTACATACATACACATATGCAAATACTTGAATTTTAAACAGAGCTTACTGCCTGTTTAAAATGAAAGATAGTAGCGATATAAAAAAGTAATTTCATAGTGCATATTTTTTATTTATTAATTAATAATAATAATCAATCTATATGTATACTCATATATGTATACTGGTTCTTTAAAAAATGTGTATTTTATTAATCCATAAATTTCTTAATTTGTTGTTCTATACTTGTATATATGCACATTTGTTGCCTAAAAGTTTATCAATGTTTTAAGCTAAAAATCCATCAATCTAGGAATAAATAAATTGGTCTTCTATTAATGTAGATATTAGTCTGTTTTATAGTCAATCAATCCACCGATCTTTTCGATCTCCTAATACAACCACCTAATGATTTCTAGATAAATCACTTGATTCATAAATCCATCAAATCCTTTAGTTTTGAAGCCCATTAACCGTTTTCAATTGAGTTCTAGAAACTTCGATTGATCAATCAACCTATTTTAATACATTATCATATAAGGCGTATATCAATCAAAACAGAAAGGATCGCATTGCATCAAGTTTCAACTGCATATGACAAGCATCAGCATTTATAATTATTTTAACTGCATATTAAAGAAATGTGATCTCATCCATCCATGATCTCATGGCATCAAATATAAGGAACATACAATATATACATCTATAGATTTTTAAAATCTATTATTACAACAACCTAACAATTTCGGTAGGAATCTATTTGTTCAGCAATCCATCAACTTTTCTTAAATCTGAAAATCTATCAATCAATGAAAAACTATAAATTAATTTATATTACTATAAGGCTATATATTAAAATCCATAAAAATAATAACCCATCCTAATAAGATACTATATTTATTTACAAATCATTAATATTTGTCGTCAATTTATAAATACTCGTACAACAAATATGCCTCGTTTTCGAGTCTCAGACATACATATAGTATTACATTTTTAGGTTATTCAATCCACATGAACTTCTTCGCTTGAGTTGCCTCAACCAGCTGCTGCTTCCAACCTTAACACCTTCTTGTACAGTACGGACAGCGACATAATATAGGTCCCATAGCCATCACCATACAAAGCAAAACGATGCCCCTTACATTCATCTTCTCGCTCGCTGACTCAATTCCAAACTCTTTCTTTTCAATCGAAACATGGAAGACATTAGGCAACAAATATTTAAATACCAATTATAATTTTTATTTACACGCAAAGAATCGGTTATCCATGCAAGTATAGCTGATAAAATTCGATGGGGCTGGAATTGTTATGAATAACCACGACTAAAATCTCAAGTTATTACAAATTTAAGACTAACATTATATAGTATAGTCCGATTGATGATAGACAAGGTGCCCTATATATCAATTGATATATATCTATATAGAATAGAATGCTTACACAAAGATCTAAGAATTCCTTAGCCCTTAATCTAACAGATAATATTCTAGCAGCAGAAGATTCTTAAAATAATATCCAATCTCGGCGTCCCAAATAGATAAATCAAATAGAATAAACTTTAACATAGCATAGAAAATAAGTAAAATATAATAGTAGGCTTCACATAGATCTTTCGATCTTTCATTTTAAGCCTCTGATTACAGTTACATATGATCACCATGGCGAGACAAATTCATATACTAATGTCGTTTGTTCTCCTCTTATTACTCTTCTCACACATAATTGTAAAGCTATCGTAATGAAACTGATTATAGGGAATACTATTTGAGGGACATATAGGAGATAATATGTTTTTCACGAAATCTATTCTATTCTATTTATACCTTTTCTTTATAAGAGTCTAATTTGTCAGCTTTACGTTGTTAGAACGGCCAAATCAGATGACTACTTATATGCACAGTTCTGTCTGTTATGCTCCCTACACAGTTTAAAATAAATCGGTTCCAACAACTATCGTTTATATTCGTTCTTAAAATAAACACACTTTCGTTTTTTGTAATGTAAACATGAATAAGTTCTAGAATTTATTTATTTATTAGCCCTTTCCCTTCACTTACTTGCTTCCCCTACTTCTTCATTTCACAACGGCCCAATACCAGTACCAACAACAACATAGTCTTACAAATTATAGAGAAAAATTACCTCAACGAAAGGGTTTCCGCAACTGTATAACCTTTGACACAAACTGTACCTGCACCGAAGCGACCCTGCGAGAAACAAAAGCAATTAGATAACAACAACAACAACAGCAACAACAAGAGCAGCAGCAGTAATAGTAGCAACACCATTGCAATCGCTTCGGTGCTGCTGTGATTGTGCGGGTGTCGCACACAGAGACCCACTAAAAAGTTTTTCCAACGCGATTTTCTTGCTGAAACTATAAATTTCCAACCACAATCATGGCCGCCGTGGAGCCGCCGCCAGTGTGCCGTTATGTACACCATTTTCGTTGTTATGCGTAGGTGTGTGAGTTTTCGAGAGTTCGAGTGTGCCGGTGTGTGTGAGTGTGTATGTGTGTGTGTGCGTTAGTGTATTAAAAAGCATTCAAGTGAACCTGCTCTCGTGTTTCGTTATTTGGGTGGCAAAGTCAACTCGAAGTTGGTGGTTTTGGTTGCCTTACTGGTTGCCTGCCGGCCCGTCCCGGTTGTTTGGTTTGGCGGCTCGGTTAGGTGAGCTGACAATTTGGAACGTTTGCTTTTATTGTTGCTCATTTTTATTGCTGTTGTTGTGTAGTTTTATAAACTTTTCTCGTGCTGTTATTGTTGCTGTGTGGATGCTTGTCAGCATTTGGCAATTGCAAGTGTGTTAGTTTGTCACATCCCCTTGTCAGGCTAGCCATGTGGGGCATTTATCAAAGGGTACAAAGTTATATTAGACACGGATTTCAACTGGTAGCAGTTTAATTATCGTTATTAGCCAGCACGTTTGCAAAAGCTAGCTTGTCAAAGCCTCTTTAAACTTTATTTATATCCGCTTACACCAGGCGGAAAGTACTGGAATACGAAGCATGGCTTCAACAAACAACAAGATGTTCGATATGCGTTTCCCCTACTTGTGCAAATAAAAGCAGTTTACAGATATTTACGAAATTGTAGTTTCCGGAAATCGGACTATTATTACAATTCCCTCAATTTGTTGAGCCCAAAAATGAATTTAATTTGTTTCTATATGTTTACATGGTTTGATGTAAGCTTGAAGCTTCACATCCCTCGATGCTCATGTGAAGAATCAAGTGGGATTCCTGTTAGCTCGTTGAGCTACTCCAGGCCCCTAAATATTTTTACCAGCGATTTTCAACCACAGTTTGTTCTAGTATATTTCGAGATTAATATAAATATTTTCAATTTAAAGTGTGGCTATATTTAATCGTCGTTTCTATTTAGTTTTTATTTAATAGTTTTGATTATGGCATTTTGTAATGCATATTATATTTATATACATTTATCTATGTATATATAAAAATTTGTATTATTATAAATATCGGAATTCTTCCGCTATTTATTAGCTTAGATAAAATATATATTTATATGTATATTAAAAGTATATTAAATACACTTGGGAATTCAAGTCAATGCTTGTCTCTATTTTACATTTGAAAATATTCGAATTAACTATTAATAATATTGATGTGTAATACAATTCTAGCATAATTAAATCAACTACAAAAGACTTTTAAAAATTTACTATGGAATATATTAAATGAAACTATTTATTATTTAAATTTATATTAAAATTAAACATGGTTCAACATTAAATTGAGCATGAAACACTGTAACGACAAAAATTTAACTTTGTTTTGAATATTATTCACATTTAAATCAGTAATGAAATATGTTTTTAATTAAATATACGTTGTTAGAAAATATTAGAAAATTGAATTAAATATGAATGAATTCATTTTTACTATGAAATTTTGTTTAGTGTAGATTTTGTATTAGTAACAATTTAGAGAAATTCGCAATGGAAAATGCTCTTAAATAACAGCGTTCTTTGTAGCTTGGAAAGTAGGCCTTTCAACAGTTTCGTACCTTAAAAATTATCTTTTTTCTCCTATTTCTGTCTAGAGCACATAGTTTCAAAATTAAAATGTTTGCACGCGTCCCCACCATGAAGCGCATGACCTGGGCCCTGCATTTGGCCAAACAACCCGTTCGGTGTTATAGCAAAAAGAAAGGACCCGATCCGCCCAAGTGTGATTGCAAGAAGACCGGTGTATGTAACTGCGGTCCCAACTGCAAATGTCCCGACTGCCCTTGCAGGAAGAAACAATTGAGACCGTGTCGCAATGGACCCAGCCCGCCCACAGATCGGGACCCACCTAACGGCTATGCACCAGAAGGCGTAACGAATCCGGCCTTTAAGTTACCAAATTTCGTCAGCCCCGCAGTTATTCGACCACTTAAAGAGTCTGAGGTACTGGGACCCCATGCAGGAAAATGTGATACGTATAAGAATCCTGAATTCTTTAGCTATCACCGCTTTTCCTATCTTGAGCTGAAGGAGTTGACCAATAAGCTTCGGGCATGCTCCGCGTCCCCTGCCAAGAGCGGCAAGTGAGCCGACAAACACTTCAATCATTATGCCACTTCTTTTCTATTGAGTCCAACAACATGGACAGGACTAAGTCGTTGCCGGCATTATGACACTAATCGTATTAGTTCGTCGTTAGTTAGGCGCTATCTGCGACGCGCACAGCGCTTTATGCGATTTCCTCACAATGAGAGCATGCCTCGTTTCCGGTTTACGTGCGCCATTTTTCGTTTAGGTGACATAATGACCCGAAGCCGGACCTGGAGCCGGAGCTGGAGAGGTTGCCTGCACCGGACCCAGCACAAGAGCTGTATCCATCTGCTGTGAGATGACAATGGGCGCTAACGTGCACGTAATTAGAGCGAGACGTGTGGAGAGTGCGATGACAAAGGCGCCAGCTACATATTCAAGTATATATGTACCTGGTCAGCAACTTTGTAATTTACGAAATCGGTTTAGTGAGCGCGACGCGCTGCACAAGTTGGTTTATTAAGTTTACAAACATTAGCCTCTTAGTTACACTTCGCAGCGACTTAAGTTGAACGAAGCACAATTTCCTTGTACAGCGAGAGAAAGACAGGTCTCATTAGTTGCAGCTCGGCCAGGTGACATATACTTGTAAGCATCTCGAAAGCCGTCCATTGATTGACGGAGGCAGCCAAAAGGAGCAACTAAAGCTGAACAACCTCGCACAGTGGACTCTGAGATGCGAAACTGGACAGAAACGTTAATTTTCAGTTGGCCTACTACCCGAAATAAATAATAACAAATAATTACAATTGTCATTACCTCTTTGTGTCTTTATTAAAGCTGAAAGAACTGAAAATAATAATCTTAGTAGATACTGGAATATGGACATTAAAAATATTAGCTGTTCGAGTCGACTTTTACGATTTTGCATACGGAACACAATTTTCAATACACGACCAAATCAAGTTCTCTGTCTCTCAAATTCAAAATATGTTCTACATTGATTCATCACTACCTAGCAACTGCCAAATCTGCTGCCAACCTATTCAAAAATCAGGCGAACATTTACTTAACAATAGTTCAAGTGCTCAAGATATCAGAAAACAAGTCTTTGATTATATTGATCCCTTACTCCTTATATCCCAACCAACTCCCCAAAACATTACATTAATCTTGAAGTCCTTAAAACTGAGTACCGTATTCTACTAAATCTAATTCCTACCATTAAAACTCTCCATATCTACTTTTTGGGGTCCTTCTGCCTGATACAGACCCAATATACCCTTTCTACCCTTCAGATATAGGATATAATGAGAGTACATTGTAGGTATTTCATTTTAAATTATCTACATTTCACATATCAGCTAAGTAACCATACCCTTTAGTATCAAATTTGTTTTTGGACATTTACAAGCACACAAAACAAAAAAAATTTAGGTAATTTTTCGAACAAAATTCCCATTTCTAAAACCTGTCCAGAATGTCGCTACGCCAATGTACAATCTGTGTAATGAAGCAACTCAATAGTCCGTTTGTGCGATCCAATCTAATAAACAGAATAGGATTGCCAGCTACATCATTCGCATCTCTGCATGCACGAATGTTCAGTGATGACAAAGAAATCAAAAAGTGTATGGAAAAAGCAGCTCAAAAGAAGAAATGCAAAGAAGAGGCTCTAAAGAAAAAGTGCAAGGAAGCGGCGCAAAAGAAAAAATGTGCGGAAGAAGCGCAAAAGAAAAAGTGTCAGGAAGAGGCTCTAAAGAAAAAGTGCAAGGAAGAGGCTTTGAAGAAAAAGTGCGCCGAAGCGGCTCAAAAGAAAAAGTGCGAAGAGGCGGCTAAAAAGAACAAGTGCGGAGGAGCGTCTAAAAAGAAATAAAAATGAGAAGGGTGCACGGAACTGTCACTGAAAAAAGTGCGAAGAAGCGGCTAAAAAAAGAAGTACGAGCAAAAAGATCAAACTAAAAGTCAAGAAACTGGCATTACAGAAAAAGTGAAAGAAACAGTTCAAAAGAAAAAGTGCGTAGAAGTGCTTCAAAAAGCAGGAAGGAAGCAGCTTAAAAGAAAATCGAAAAGAAGCTCCAAAAAGAAGATGCAAAAAAAGAGTAAAATAAAAAAAGCTGAAAGCAGAATAAACATTTGAAGGATTGGCAAAGAAAGGGGAACATCAAGGTTTTGGACAACATTTTATTGATATACGTATAAATAGAATAATAAAACCATCAGTATATACCATACACACACACACATACATATGTATGTACTTGAATACATAGTATATGTTTTTGAAAGCATTGCCAAGAGCAGTTAGTGAATATCCGTCTGAAACTTTTCATTTTATAGCCCTCTTCTCTACGTAAAAGAACAAGTTCTTCAAGAGTTTGTTTTTTAGGTACATGGGTTAAATCTTGCACCACTGTAAAATGTACCGACATACAAGTATAGTATTAAAGCTGAATGTTGTAGCCATGTGTGTCTTTGAAGAGGAAGATGCTGCTGGGGAAACATAATTGAAAACCATTGACAGCTGATGTGTAGGTCATGCTGAGAGTTCGACTCGACTGCCTTCTCCATTATGTCCTTCCCTCTTGCTTCCATACATTAGTGTAGGTTTTTTGCAAATGCTTACAGCACAATTTATCAGTTCTAATCGCATGCAAATTTTATGCAGGCCCCAGCATTAGCCGAAGTCAAACAGCATTTGTTTTCTGTTGGGGTCCCAGTTACGAGCATGTGTTTGTTCCATGTTAGTTTTGTTAACAACTCTTGGCTGGCACACATTGTGGTAGTTTTTGGACTAACGGCTTGCGTTAATCACATGGCACGCTTTATGGACACCACAAAGTTTTGTGCGGCGACTTAGCCGCGACATTTGCATTTTGTTGACATCATTTTTGCTGTATTGCTGTATTGCTGAAGCACAAAAGGCTCAAAAAGCAGCAGAGCAAGAAACATTTCCATAATTAATGACCCAGTCTGATTTGTGTGTGGGGGACATTGCTGTTTATACACCCCTGTAGATGGCTTAACTAAATACTACAGAGTGTAGAATAAAGTTATGATGAGCTACATTGTCTCGCAAAATTGGGACGAGCTTGAAGCGGAAGTGTGCTGAACCAGCACAATAAGAGTGCTCAAAAGCATAATTACTAGCTTTATTGCTCAATTTCGCTTATCATGGATTGAAAAAAATGCAATTCAGAGAAAGCTACTGAGCTATTTGGTTATTCAATATTTATGCTTCAATGGCCCAGCACAACAAAATATTAGTACATAGTACCTACACTAAAGTTAACCAATATCCCACATACATTTTCGATTTTAGAAACAGGAGACCACTTATACAAATTCTGGAACTTCAGAAATTCAGGGTGTTTGTCTTGGCCCATACATTTTCGAAGTGAAAGTGCTTATGTGAGGGCCTTGAATGCTGAATCGACAACATTTTTTGTGACGAAACCAATTTTTGTAGTGGACTTTCTTCTAGTCATTGTTCGAGATTTTTTCCATTTCTAATTATAATTGTGTTTCTAGCCATTTTTTAACCCACAACGTTAAACATTTTCTAGCCCTTCGTCACTGAGTTATATGCGCCCATAGCAGCAGCAAAAAGAGGAAGAAGAAGAGCGAACTTGTTGCTGCAGTTTGGGGGGTTGTACTGGCGAGAATTTGTTTTGCTAATAACTTTTCTTAGAATTGACCGAATTGAATAAAATTTTCAACAACAGTAGATAATTATATATATATATGATGTGTGCAAGTTTGGTTTAGGAAGCATTTGAAATGTGGACGCTATTGACGAAATTCTGTAGGGGGGAAGGGAAGCGGGAGGAAATTAAAAAAAAAAAACTCGTCCTTTCTCGGACCTAGGAGAATCTGGATGCCAACTTTGGTTATTCTAGCTTTTATGGTTTCTGAGATTCTTGCGTTCATCCAGACGGACGGACAGACGGACGGGCATGTCTAGATCGATTTCTCTCGTCATGCTGATTCAGAATATATACACTTTATGGGGTCGGAGATGCTTACTTCTGTATGTTACATACTTTGCACAAACCTAATATACCCTTTTTACCCTACGGGTACAGGGTATACAAAATTAACTCAAACTAAATTACTCCAATATGCCCACTTGGTTTCATTTCTGACACACACATTTTTTTATAATACACCTCTAGCTATACCATGAATATTTGAAAAATAATTTTTTAATTACTTGTAGTACATGGTCGTGAATGACCAGCAAATCCGTATATTTCGAGAACAACTCAACTCTTTCCTCTACATTTTAAAATACTTTAAATGATGTCACCGTGTGGCTTTTTACCTTTTTGTCACCTCAAATTCCCTAACGCTAATTTCCGTTGCGATTGCTCCCGATACGTTTTTTCACCACCTACTCGTATGTGTCAATAAAAATGATCAATCATGTTACATGTGACTGACTACTACGAGTGGTGGTTTGTGGCGAGTTTTTATGGTTTCAAGCGTTTTGATGGCCTGCACTTATAATACAGGGGAAATGCGCTTATCATGTAAGCTTGACGCGTTTCTATGAATTTCCCACAATGGATCAAAGGGAAGAAGTCGTGAAAAATAAATAGGAAATTGAGTAGTGCTTGGCAAGCATAAGGCATTGAATATTGATGGATGTGGACGTTGATGGCTTAGCTTTAAAGCAAAGCTTAAAGCCAACAATTGCAGTTGTGTGTTGCCCATGGAGAGGCAACCAAATTACACTCGACAACAAAGTTTGCGAAGCACGTAGCTAGCATAGCCAAAAGCAGAAGCAGAAGCAGCAGCAACCACCAGCACCAGCAGCTGCTGTTGTCAATGCTAAACTTTTGCAAATAAATTTTAATTGTTTTGAACAATTAAAAATTACATTTGAAAATACCGAAAATATATATATATATATATTTATATATATAGAGTACTATACGAACGTACGTGAAGACCGACAAACAATTTTATACGTTTATTCAATTTTCGCCAAATGTTCAAGTACATGCCAGTGCGTTTGTATTGGTGTGCACGTGTATGTGTGTGTGTATGAGTGTGTGTGTGTGTGCATGAATTTCCAAATGCTGCTGCTGCTGCAGCTAAACAAATTAAATTAGACAAGTTTTATTCATTCGTTTGACATTTTTATTTGTTTTCAAACTAATTTTGTATGGCAGCAAAGTGAAGACAACGGGGACAGGGACGAGGACGAGGACGAGGTTGGGGGGAGAAGAGCCAGGCAGTACAATTAACAGAAAATAAAATGTTTAGCCTTTAGTTAAAACTCTAGAAGCTGCCAGCAATTTAATTGTTTGCCAGGCAACTCTACACTTTTGTTAAAATTTAATTAAATGGCATTTGCATATTTTAAAACAGGACCATAGAACTGACCTTTGAAAGACAACCCTCGTTGGTCGCGTGGCTCACGTAAAAGCAGAAAATATTTGAAAATAGTACGATTTTTAAACAATTTTATGGCACTTTCTTTTCGCATGAAAAAAAATACTGATAAGCACTTATCGCACCTTGATTGCAATCGCACAAGTATGAAGTACAGAAATTGATAATGCATCATCGCCATTCAATCAAGCAAACTAATTAAATGATTGGGCTCATTACATTTTACAAATCATCTACAATTGCCTATAAAGAAGAATACAAATCTAAGTGATTATAATAAAGTCGCTAATGATGAAGAAACGCTGCAAATTTTTTTAAATATTAACTTAATTGGAGTCTTAATTAAAGCCGCCAAACACAATACAGCGCACGTTTGCTATACATTTTTAAATAATAATAAGAATGTTGAATAAATTATATATTTAGTAAGCAAATCTTTTGATTAATATGAATTACTTCCATAAAGTCTTCACAAAAAAGCTTATTTATTGTTAAACAGATGAGAATTGGAGCTAAAAACAAGCCATTTGTTGCTGGATATTCATTCATGTTTTCATCATTAAGCAGTTAAGCTACAATCAGCTTATACTTTTAATGAAAAACCACTTTATAATCTATATGGCTCATACAAGACTGTGGGTAAAATTTTAATCGCTTACAACGATGATAAGCGGTAATCCTGTTCAACTGCTTACAACGCAGATATAGATATTTGACATTAACATTTTCAGCAGTTGGAATTCTTAGCCAGCTTAAACCTTTTTCGCTTTATGTGAAAAGCAAGCAGATTTGGCTAGAAAGTCCGGATAATACCCTAAAAGATTCTTGTTAATGGTACTTTACATTAATCGTAACTCAACAATTGACGTAGAAGACAGATGAGTAGTACTTAAGATTTCATCTGAGATATGAACAAATAATTAAGTGAGTCAATAAATAGATACATTCCAATATTATAGATTAATAAAGGCTAAACATAATCAGAACCCTGATTAAAGCCTAGTATATCTCAAGTTTGTAAGTCAACATTGTACTTGCATGCTTTGAGTGAAAACATTGATATAGCCTGAGTGTAAATGATGTACCTCAACAGTCCATTTTCTAGACAATACACCTCCAACGATCGACAATATCAGTCTGACTTCTGACGCGACAACAGCACATCAACAGCCCCAAAACATCAAATATCAACGAATTTTATCAAAATTTCTTATCGGTGATGCTACTGCAGCTGTGCAAATCACTGCTACTGCTGCTGCTGAGTGCCCCTAGGCTGCTGGCCGAGTGTTAGTGAGGAGCCCATGTCATGTCGAGGCATTTGGGAAAAGTATGACTCATTACCTCGTTTTCACTTGCAGCACCTAAATGCTTCCATTTCACCTGGATCGGGCCCTACGAGAATAAAACGCACATTGTCTACGAGAGCTGCGACTTACGAGTTGGCGAATTTAACGACATACCCTGCGAGATGCCATTGGTTGCTACACGTGAGTAGAAATTTTCCCATTAAGACCCTATAAATGGAAATGTGTATTGGTTTTTTGGCAGTATAGTCGCTCAAGTCAAGTCGAAACTATTCACTTGAATTATTTTTTGTGGTATCAGGGTTTTCATTTGCATTCCTAACGAACTAAAAAGTTATCTTCTTATGTGCCAAAGCTTTATACCCTTTACTGTGTCCTACAAGAGATCTTTTTTCCTCCTAAGACCTAGTCCCGCAGTCTATATACAATACTTACTACATAATTGTAAAAAGCGCTTTTATTTAGTTTGTATTTGGTTTGTTCATACTATAAATCACAATTGGCCATCATATATAGTTTCTATAATTCAAATTGTGTTCGATGAATAAAACCTCATTGCCAGATTTAAGCACGATGATTGATACAGACAGACGAACAGACGCCCATCGGTATTACACACTTATACATAGAACGAAATGCCTTTACATTTAATACGAAGGGCTGTAATCATTATAAGTGGTATTTTGAAATTTATAATTTTTTGCAATTTTTCACAATATAATTTTTATTCCCTATGAAAAATGGAAAATTACCCTGAAGTCGAAGAATAAATATATATCATCATTAAAATAAGATAAACCGGAAATGAACATACACGTCTATCCATCCGTTTAAGCTATAACACCTAGATCAAACCCTTTATGTAGATATTATTTTATGTAGCTGTGTATGTATTTTTGCTAATCGGAAAATCCGTTTTTATACTGTCTCTCTATGTTCTAAAGTGTTATCTTCGATTCATGATAATGTGTTAGTGCAATATAGTTCCTCGTAGAAAAGTAAAGAAGCGACATGTTGTCGCAATTATGAGTAGCTATAAGGATTAAAACATTTTTAAATTCATATTTTCTTTGTAACAAAAAACAAAAAACGGAATTGATTTAGTTACACAAATGTATAACATTACTGTTTCAAAAGCAACAATCATCCTCTAAAGAAACATTAAGAGTATGTATGTGTCTTTGTCTTTTTGTGCTAGGAGGATACGATTGTGAATTGAAACTTTTAAATATTTGTTTTTAACTTTTCGCAGTCAACGACACAGTACCAGACGTGAAGGCGATGTGGACAAATCCCAGCATTGATCGTGATAATTATTTATGCAACATGACGCCCGGCTTCTCATGCGTTAAATACTCTTATGTCTTTCGAGGCGGCAGTAAGTGAATTCGCATCGATATGTACAGATCTAGATCGGTTCATGCTTGTCTGCCTTTTCCACTATAGTACAAAACATCACCTATATGTGTGCACGCGTCAATAACACCAACGGCTGCTATCGCCAGACCCATGAGTCGGGCATGCAGGTGGAGGCATGTGTCTGCAACTCCAAACTAGGTCTGATGCCCTGCAATAGTGCGGCAAACGTGCAGCTCGACACGTTCTATCACAATTTGGGCTTGGCTGTTTGTTTGCTCAACACTTTGTTATTGTTAAATAAATATAATATAATTTAAAAACTTGCAACGCTCGTACTATCAGTCAGTACTTCAATAGGCGGAAGTGCATTGGGAATCGACTTAAAGCCCCCATTCAAAATCGGAGGGATGGGGAGTTGCAAATAGTCTTTCCATGTATTGCGTCACTTCCGCGCCTTTCTGTGCGAATAGTTTGTACAATTTATGAGCCCTTTTATGAGCCATTCACAATTTTTATTGTCCCATGCATGGCGAATACGAAATAATATTATTTATCTAGTTAGAAATAAATCAAATGCCAAGTACATACTGTAATAACTGATTACAATTTTGATTCTCAGATATGTTAAGAATTGCAAAGAAAATATATAAATGGCAATGACAGCGACGATGCAATGAAGAGTAACATAACAAATTTCATTTATTTTCGAGAACTGATAGTTTTGCAAAATTAGTTTATTTTAATCAAAGCACTATCAGGAATGATACTGAATGTTCTTTCATAGGTAAATGCAATTTTTCGAAAGGATATTAATCCCACGGTATGAAATCATGCCATTTTGGGGAGCGGTTGTTGTTGATACGCGATTTTTTTCAAGAAATTAGTCACAAGTGTCGACTGTGCAACAAGTGCCAACTTCCTTCTTCACGACATTCGGCCCGATTGCGATTTATTTATTTATTTTTTAGCTATGTAGATATTAGATTAGATGCTCCTATGCAACGGAATCTGTTACAACAGTTATAAATAATGTTATAATATTTAATTGTTGGGAACAGTAATGTTATGCTTGCGAAAAAAATAGATCAACAAACAGTGCTTAGCTTGAAGGAAAAATAATAATATTATTATTATTAACAGTTCGGCTGCAATGTAAAATGTACAGGCGAACAAATATTTAGCTATAGCTACGAGACCTTAAGCTATAAATAATATATATTAATGAATATAAAGCATTTAATTCTTTCGTTCAAATAAATAAATGATGTGAAAATTTGCTTCATTTTTCTCTTGATATTAAATAAAAATTTTTCGTACATACTGTCTATTAGAAAAACCTCTTATACAATCTTCTGAGCATATATTCATAGATAGCAGCCATACTGGCCAACCATCAAGACAAACAAAACTAGCACTCTACGGGGCCAACTGGGCGTATGAGCAATGCGTTTCACAATTAAAGCAACATCTAAACTGGTAGTCATTGGCCTCGACAGAGATCAAAGATTATGGCAGGCAGTAAAACGCATTCAAATATGCCTATTTTAATGCCTCATATTGCGTTTGTGGCACGCAATGAAGCTCAATTCAGTTGCAAGCATGATGAGAAGGGAATTAATTGGAAACACGATGCTGATGCTACGCTTCGTGCCGTTCTGCGCTCTGCCGTTCTGTGCTTTTATTTGAACAGCAGGCAACTATATCGATAAAATTTATTTATTTTGTATTTGTTTTATTCCGCTTTTTAAATGAAATTACCAGCCGCCATTTGTAAATTATGGCGATTCGAGAATGCGTATCAACACTTGGATGCCTTCAATTTTTTCTCCATAGAGTGTTCAGTCGACTTTTATTTAAATTACATGTGCTGCTATTTTTTTTTTTTAGTTTAAAGTGCCACACACACACACAAAAAAGAGGGTGTGGAATTCAACATTTAAACAAATTTTATGAAAAAGGTTCAATATAAATGAAAAAGCCAAAAATGCGATTGAGGCTTTGGCTTTGGTGCTGAGATGCAATTCGACTTTAATTTGCAGTCGCATGCATAACTAACCAATATATTGGCTTTTATTTATGTATAAACACAAACAAATTGCGCACAATAGTTAGCCACAATGCCATGAGCATCATAAAAACCCCTCCCTAATGCGTCTGCCACCCTATTTGTCAATGCACAGGGCCAGTTGCAAGACCATGGCGCTTATCTTGCCAAATGCCACGCGTCGCTCTGCCATTGTGGGTGTTAAAGAATAAATAAACATAATGCCGCTCCTGTTGTTGTTGAGTGCACCGTTGTTATACACACATACTATACCTTGTTTATGCACTAGCCATGCCCGTGTTGTTGGTGTTGTTTTTATTTCATCTGATCATGTTTTTGTTGGCTGCTATTTGTTTAGCATGTGCCTAGACGGTGTTATTATGTACTGTCATTAGATAGAAAGCCAGGCAGCCGTTTATACAACGTGTGTAATTTATATGTCTGCGCTTGCTGGTAAAACAACAGTTAACAACAACAGCAACAACAACATTTTCGACTATAGCTAAACCTGAATAGCAGTCAACTAAAAGTCATTCATTTCAAAACATAGGCGCAGAGTGATGACAAACAAAGGATCGTCGACAATTATTGAGCCGAACGTAGTGGTAGGCCGTCGACATCGAAAACTGATGAAAACATCAATAAAGTGAAAGAGAAAAATTGATCCATACCCGCAAATTAACCATCAGGGAGCTGGCAGAGTCAAGTCAAGTCAAGTCTGTTTCACTGCTTTTTAATCTGAGTCCATAGCTTTTGGATCCTTTCAGGATATGTATTGTTGTTAATGATGTGGGATTTCGCTGCAATGTTGGTTTCAAAGGACCTGAATTTCGTTAACATCGCAAAAGTAATGATTTTTGACCAAGAACGAAACGAATACCATCCAAAAGCCAAAACTGTAAAAAAAACACTACGGGAAACGCATAAAGTCAAAGACAGCTCTGATGGCTGTACCGAAAATAGAGCTCTAGAAATTTTAGGAGAGCTGAACGAATGCAGTAGATAGGAATTACTTTGAGGGCGACAATATAACTTTTGATGAACAAACTTGTATTCTGAATTTTCTGAATATATGTATCCTGGTTACATTTTGATCAAGGATCACAGCTTAAGTCGGGCAGGTGCTTAAAAAACTTTGAAATGACAAAATACAAACGATATCAAAACAAGAGAGAACGCTACAGTCGAGCAAGCCCGACAGTGTAATACCCTGTACCCAGGTAAACTTCCGTCACTGAGTTATATGCGCCCAAAGCAGCAGCAAAAACAGGAAGAAGAAGAGCGAACTTGTTGCTGCAGTTTGGGGGGTTGTACTGGCGAGAATTTGTTTCGCTAATAACTTTTCTTAGAATTGACCGAATTGAATAAAATTTTGAACAACAGTAGACAATTATATATAAATTATGTGTGCAAAGTTTGGTTTAGGTAGCATTTGAAATGTGGATGCTATTGACGAAATTCTGTAGCGGGGGAAGGGGGGGAAAATTAAAAAAAATAAAATAAACTCGTCCTTTCTCGGACCTAGGAGAATCTGGATGCCAACTTTGGTTATTCTAGCTTTTATAGTTTCTGAGATCCTCGCGTTCATCCAGACGGACGGACAGACGGACAGACGTACAGACGGACGGACGGACATGTCTAGATCGATTTCTCTCGTCATGCTGATCAAGAATATATATACTTTATGGGGTCGGAGATGCTTCCTTCTGTATGTTACATACTTTGCACAAACCTAATATACCCTTTTTACCCTACGGGTACAGGGTATAAAAAGTGTAAATGCCAGATAACTACATTAGATTATTGTTTAATTATTTAAGGACGAACTTTTTTGTTTTCCCATTCTTTCGTGCAGCCTTAAAAAAAGTATTTTAAACAAAACTAAATTAAATTAAAATAAAATATAATAAAAATTGACTCCCATTTTGTTGGATTATTGATAGAAGTCACTAATTTGTTGGTCATTTATTTCACTTATGGCTTAGCTCCTGTGTTTATAGCAAAAGCTAGACCTAGACAAAAAATTAAAAAAAAAAACTACAATTTCAAACTCTTACTCACACTTACCCTGATCGTATATGTTTCTACCAGCCATTGTTCAGCTCTGCATATTATGCCTACAGTAGGTCGTTCTTTCCTTATACTCTTACTAAATATTAAATTCAAATTAATTTGCAAGAGATTATAAAAAGCTATAAATAGTTAAAACAAAACTCATATTTCAGAAACGCATGGTGGCATAAGTATTTTGACATATTTTTCAGATATAAATTATAAACAAAAGTAAATAGTTGTACAACATATGGTTTTTTTATTAATAGAAAATATACCCTCCCTACGCAATTAAACCTATTTGCAGCCGCCTGGAAACAGAATTGACCAACGTTTGGAAATATTCCTACGAAAAACAATTCATTTTCCAATTCGCCCAAGTAAAACACAAAATTTTTTCAAAATACCTATGCCGTCGCTTTTGGTATTTTGTGGGTCTATAACGTCTCTGAACCCAGCTGGCCATAGAGCCATCGGCCAAGCAGCTCTCAAATTTTTTGATCCATTATAACAACAATTTTCCTAAATTTTCCAAACAATTGCTTAGATCAGTATTTAAGTAGCTTTGCATAACTGCTAGGTATATATTTCAACTAATGTTGGCACGGCATTTATTCGGCATTTCCAAATAAATATATGCATGCAATTTGTCGCTCCTGAATGAATCATTAGCACTGCATTTCTGTATGCATTCATGCATAAATCCCGATTTGAGCCGGTGCCATGCCAGAAATATATTTTTTTCGCTTTTTTTGGTTAGCTAGAAAAACTAGAAGCGCGAACTATTAAATGCGGGACCCCCTAAAAAGGAGAGAGAAAGCGAAACAAATGCACCACAAAACCACAACAAATTTAGCACGCCGCTTGGCCGTGTCAAGCTCGACTGCATTCAAATGCAATGCCGGACAACCGAAACAAAATGGCGTCGTCAGGCGGCGCCACTGAATCGTGACAAGCAAAGCAAAACATTGGCGCAAAAAAATGGAGCACGGTCGAAAGAATGCGCTCAAATATTAAGCATACGGCATGTGCACCGATCCCCCCTCCCCCCAATTCGCACCCACAAATGTTTCGATATGCAATCGAAATACGTTGGGCAATGCATGCAAATGAAAACTGAGGCGATGGCACTGCCATTAATTGCCAATTTCTAGACAAGGCTGAGCCGCAAAAGCCCCAAAACACCAAGCTCCCACAACGCTCAAACAACACCCACAATTTCACGTGTGCACTCAAGTGAAAATTATCATTTCCAGCAACTAAATTTTTCATTCAACGCAACACAACAAGCCAATGGCTATAAAAATATATATACCTTTATAAATACTAGTACATACAAACATACTTATAAACGAATGCGGAAAGTGAGAAAAAAGCGCCCAAGTCGGCAAAGTTTCGCGCTGGATGTACGCAGACAAAAAAGATTTCAAAAGATACGAATATAAGCGGCTGCACCGAAAATATATACTCTGCAGTGCACTCTTGCGTTTACAATCAATATTTACGGTTTTCTTTTTCTTGGGTCTTCATTTATTTGGCTTTTCTGGCCTTACAAAAAAACTAACGCTAAAGTATTAATGTTGTGGTAAGACCATTACCTATAATTCGTCAGCACATAGATTAAATGAATTGTTTAGCCATGTTAGTAGCCCAAACCTAACATTTAAATAATCCCATTATCCTACAAAGAAGTATACATACATAATTATTTAACGAAATTAAGAAACAAGTATTTAAATTAGAATATATGTAATTGTTTTAAATTAAAAACAAGATAGAACGCTACAGTCGAGCAAGCCCGACAGTAAAATAGCCTGTACTCTCCACAAAAAAGAAAAATTAAAAAAAAAAATTTTTTTAAAAAAATTAAATTATTAAAAAAAATTAATGAATTAATTAATTAAATTAAATTAGAATATATGTTTATGTTTAGTTTTAACAGCATACATTTACATCACGTACCTATGCGTGTTTATATGCGTGTATGTATGCAGCACAAAGTTGAACCAAAGCAGCAACAACAACAACAGCTGCGGGCAGCGCTGCCGACAGAGGCAGCGCATGAGCAGCGATTTTACTTATGGCTATAACTTTCTTCAGAATTGACCTATCATGATGAAATTTGTCACACGGACACATTAGTACTAACTGGATGTACCTACCAAAATTGATTTCAAAATTCCGAGAATTACGGAAGTTATAAGAAAAAACACGAATTGCGGGGGAGTGGGGGGGTGCATCGAAAAAAAACTCAAACTCGTACTTTCTCGGTCTTAGGAGAATATGGAAACCAAGTTTGGTTATTCTAGCTCTTATACTTTCTGAGATCCTTGCGTTCATACGGACAGACGGACAGACGGACAGACGGACAGACAGACGGACAGACGGACAGACGGACGGACGGACAAGGCTATATCGACTCGGCTTCTCATCCTGATCAAGAATATATATACTTTGTGGGGTCTGCCACGCCTCCTTCTGTGTGTTACATACATGCGCACAAAACTAGTATAGCCTTTCACCCTTTGGGTACAGGCTATAAAAAATCCATCTATATAGTATTAGTCTATCAAGCGAACTTGAATGTACTTGGGCAAATGCCCTTTGGATGGGTGTGTAGGGTATTGAAAAGAAAAGGAAGAAAAAACAAAAGCTAGTCCAGGGTAACCGCAAAAGGCAACACCCCGAAAAAAGGCAACCGGCGATTTATCGCATTCTGCTGTGGTCGGCATTAGTTACGCTGAATTTTATCACAATTGCAATTCTTTCTGGCCGCCTGCCCACGCCGAAATGGCCCACACACCCAAAATGATGGCCCAACTTGGACTGCAGCCAGTGTCTAAGGCGGACACAACCGTTACTGGCCCCTGGCACTGCCACTGCCACTGCCGTTGACGATGACGATGACGCTGGCTGTGGCGCTGCCTTAGCAACTGACCGTCGAACGGCAACGACAACGACGCTAATTTCCACGTTCTGCCCTTAAATAATCATAATTCGCTGTTTGGGCGGATTGTGCGGCTTTTGATTTTGCTTTGTTGCCAGCGCGTGTAAATGATTAACGCTGCGGGCGATTTTATGGTACGAGTACGAGCCATGCTCTAAGCACCCGACATTTTCAGCCTCAGCTTTAGTCGCAATGCCCTTAAATTGCAGCAACCCACTTGAAATGTAAGTCTTGCATATTTTTCAAGCCTGATTGCTTGCTCATTAGCAAATTTACGAGTATTTGGCTGCACACCACCCTCGACCCTTCACCCCCCCACACTGCATCCGCTGATAATATCCCTTGCCCTTGGGAAGAGCAACAGAAGTGCAAATATAATAGAAGATAAAATTGGAATGCCACAGCAAGCATACCCTTTATTCATTCATCTTAAACTATAACCGAACTTCAAACCGGACTACTAGTCAAAGTTTTTCGCTTTATAATCATTTTTCTCTATGCTCGCAACAAGATAAATTAGGAAAATGTTATAACACATGCTAGAAATTAGATAGAAGAGAGCTAAGCCCGATAGTTACTGACTTTGTCTGCTGTTGGTTCGCTTCATCCATTAGTTTTCGAAAATGTTCGGAACTAACTTATTTTGTGAACTGACTGAGGTACATGGCTCTGCTTCTTCTATAGTATGAATCCACAGAAAATCCAGATAACAATTTTTGAATTTGAAAACATAACTATGAGGACCTAAGTATTTGAGCAAATATTTCTAGCGATAGTAACTGATGACAACTTCACGATCAAAGACAACATTTCAATGCAATTGGGTCTTATTTATCTTCCGATATTTTTTTATATATCCCTTATTATATTCTTCTTCTACTTCCTGCTTCTGCGTAAGATATGCCCCATCCATCTATATCGTCGACTTCTGATGGTAACAGCAACAGGCTCTTGATTTGTAGATCGCCATAGCGACGTAAGAAAAATCGAATATAGCTAAGTACATATGATAGTTATCTGATTTTGCCTTTGGCAAGTGTTCGATTGTAGTACAAATGGGCAATTGCTGGAATTATAAATTAAATAAAAATGTCTTTTAAGTGTTTTCTTATTCGCTAAAAACTTCAGCCAAGATTAAGGCGGTTTCTTCAAGAAGTTCTTTTCCAAAATCGAACACACACTATTCAAAAAAATAAAAAAATCATTAAAATATGCTGTTGGTTTTCGTGTTCTAGAATATAGCTAAGTATCTGGTTTTTTCTTTTAGCAACTGTCCGATTGTTCTAATAGGAATAAGGAATAAGGACTTTTCATTACTTCTGAGCAGAAAATCTGTTTCTAAATCGGACTTACACTCACACTCGAAAGCAAATAAAATAAATAACAAAATCATTTAAATATGTTTTTGGTTTCCGTAAAAACTTTAAAAATATATTTAGATAAGCGAGCAATTTAATATGAGTGCAGCCACATGTTTCAACCATGACGGAAAACTTAACATGCCGTTTTTGATTGCACAGTATTAAGTATAATTGAAATTTTGCTAGAATGCTTCAAATTATGATAAGAGCCTAATGACTTGTGCAAAAACTCGCGCTTTGCTCTGCCAGCTCAAGAGTTTTCGCGTTCTCTCTCCGCCTCTCCCTCTCCCTCTCCCTTTCTCTTTCTCCTTCTCCATCTCTCTGTCTAGCTGCTTTATTTTTAGCGCACTCCAAAGTGGCGTAAGTTGGAGTACAGAATGTTTGCTTAATTGTCATAATTTTGCTCAGAAACTATGCAAAGACCGCAATGTGGCGTAAAGGATTGATGGCAAAAGGGCAGGTTGATGTAGCATTAACCCAGTTAACCCATTAAAGCCATGTCATAAATTGAAAGCCGCAACACAACACAAATAGTGGCGGCAGCTAAAACTGGAGCAGCAGCCAACGCTGGGTACCTTTTTTGACTCATTAAATCCAACTTCAGGCAATTAGCCTAATAAGCTGCCCAGAAGTAGGCAACAAAAAGGCGGCGGACCAAAGCGGCGGAAGACACAGAGACAGACAGGCACAGTTTACAACACTTTTGGGCACATTTCGCATGCTCGCTCAATTAAATTAATTAAATGGCAGCTGAAATATGCGATGAGAATGCTAGTAAATGTCAGAACTGAGAGTAAAGCGAAAAATACTGATGAATGGGCGCTAATTACACCTCACATTTGTATGCAGTTTAGGCATTTTGTACAATTTAATCCGAACAAATGGATAAGCGACGATATATCCAACTTGTTTATTACTACTATATTAGATTATTCAAAATTTCGATTTTAGTTTAAGATTTCATTTCCAACAAATGGAATAGGAACGAATTATTCATGAACATGTTTATAACTATATTAGGTCACTCGAAATTTAGAAATGCTCTTCCTGATTTTAGAGTTGGATTTCATTTCCAACAAATGGAATAGGAACGAAGTATCCAACATGTTTATAACTAAGTATATTAGATCATTCGAAATTTAGAATTTAGAATTTATTTCAGGAATAAGAACGAAGTAACCAACATGTTTATAACTATATTAGATCACTCGAAATTTAGAAAAGCTCCTCCTGATTGTAGAGTAGAATTTAATTTCCAACAAATGGAATCGCGACGCAGAATCCAACTTGTTTATAAATTTAGAAATGCTCTTTCAGATTGTAGACTAATATTTCATTTCTCAATCAAAGCTGCAAAAAGCTCTTTTCGAAAAAGCTGCCATCATAAAGTCTTCTAAAAACAAGACTTTAGCGACACAAAACTTTGCGTAATACTTGTATAGTACAAAAACAAACAACTAATTTTATATTAAATATGCAATCGTAACCACATAATTGTAACGGGTATAGGACATATCCCAGTAGAGTAGGCGAGATGGTGTGTGTATGTTGGAGAGCGCACGCTATATGTTCCGGCTCGGGCTCGTCGGCTAGTGGGTGGTGTTCGAGGTCTCTCCAATCATACGGCCTTTCATTAAGCTTATTATTTAAAGTTAAAGCGTGCTGTGGGGAAGCCAAAAAAAAACCGGTAAAGATATACATGAATATGACTAACAAAAGGATCGCGGGTTGGCAGACCACGTAACACAAGTGAACACACCTCTGGTATTCCCCTGATGGTGTTGAGGAAGTATTGGCCCACCCATCCTTGGTCATTTATATCCAAAAACAATTATGCAAATGACCCCTTTGAACCTCTACATGCTGTGGCTAGCGGAAATCAATGTTAGGCGGAATTTAAGCGAACATTATAAACTTTTTATTAAAAACTAAAATCATAATTTTCAAGGAATTCCAAAAAAAAGTGACCGTACATTAACCGATAATAGAAATCTAAAGCTAATTATCACTGGATTCGTAGCCAGTAGCAGAATAGGTAAACATATGACTGCCTTAAAATACTAGTGTAAATATAAATTGAGCAAGGTGAGTAAAGCAACGGCTTGGCTGTAAGAGATGGTTAATAATTGAAATGGATCGTAATATAATAGGAAAAAAATTTGATGTAAGAGAAAGTGTTGATATTTAAAGTGTTATAAATTCTTGCATCGCTTTTTTTTTTTTTTGTAAAGATTGGCCATAAATTTAAGTAAGTAATGACCGCAATCAAGTATAACGTTATTACGGTGATTTAAAAAAAAATAATAATAATGCGGAAATTAGACTTTACATGGCCAGCAGGCAGACATATGACGCATATGAACAGGTGTTTTATTTATTTTTTTTTTTTGTTTTTGTACGCGTGCTCTTCTGCATGAAAGTAAATAAAATTCAAACGGTTCTACTTACAGTTGTCGTCCAACGTCGAAAGATCTTTCCGTTGAGGCGCTCTGCATAGGCTCGTTGCTGCTTACATGCACATTAATTATGATTTTTAATTTGTTTGTAAAATTTTATGTTGAAATTTTGGTTTTAAAAACATGCACTTTTCATACCTTCACTTGTCGCCATGCTTAATAAAATTTTATTTCGAAACGTATAGTCAAAGGGGTTTTTATTTGTTGTTTTGCCTTTTTTTTTTTGTTGCCTTCTCTTTTCTTTTTTTTCTCTTTGGTTTTCACTTATTTCTTTTTTTTCCCTCTCTACACACCCGGCCGTGCTGCTTTGCTCACATCGGATATAGATCAATTTAAGTATAAGGCCGTATACGACCCAAAAAAAAAGAATATAAGACGAAAGAATAGAAAAAAAATAAATGCCTAGTTCTCTCGGTTGCACTTTTTTTGTTGTTTTTGCAGGGCCCACATTTGTGTATAGTTTTACATATATATAGTTTTTATAAATTTTTTTTTTTTTTTTACGCAGGCCCTCTTCACTAAAGCCACCTGGGGCTTCGCCACCTTTTCGGTGCACGGAAACGCAACAAAAAAAACAGGTGCCCTAGCTTAAGCCGACGACCGTCATATCGGATATGATCCACGCAACTGAGGCGGTGATTCTTTTCGCCGTTCCAGTGGCCTGAGCGAAGCGCCGATCTCGTTTCTAGCACGCCTCCTTCTCCCGTGCACTTCCCTTTTCCTAGTCGTCGCTCTAGCAAGTGCCCATCAAAGCGATAAGCAAAGGTTAATGCCCTTTATGGGGATTGGACTTTTTATTAAGTGCCAATTCTGCACGAAAACAATGTACAATGAAGAAATAGCATTAGCTTTTGCATTTTATATGCGAATAAACGGAAAAAGTAAAATTTACCCGATATCCGGAAGTGGCACCAGGCAGAATTCCTTTTGCTAACACAATTGAAGTGAAAGATTACTGCAAATTCTCCAAATTTGTTGCAGCAGGCTTAACGCTTTGGCCCAGCCGAATTTGAAACGGACTATAGGTTATACTATATGTATGACCATATATTTGCCAGCCAGAGTATATTGGGCACAACCTGCTCCCATGCGATCTTCAAGCGAAAAGAAAGTATCCGGATGCCGAGGCTACGCAAGAAAACTTTTCTTTGCGGAAATTGCTTCACCCCCTCTTCTGACAATCTCCCTTTGACAGGTCAAGGTTGAAGAAAGGGCCACTGACAACTAGCAAATATTGCCACTGAGCAATACTGAAAATAACCCATAGGTGGCCGATAGCCGTGCGGCTGCAGAAAATAATTTTTTTTTTGTACATATATAAAAACAATTATGGAAAATTTGTTTGTTTCGTCTGCTAAGGCAAGAATAATAAAAAATGCGATCATAGGCAGTTGGCGCTAAGACGAATCGCCAATTCAAACCGTAACTAAACAAGCAGTGCGTAAACATAAATAGCCAATGAACTGCTTGACTAAGGGAATGCAATTTAATTTACGATATTCGCCGCCAGCGTCGTTACAAATTCCCCCCTGCTAAATTCAATCTTGGGTTTCAAAGCAAACGCAAGATTGAAAACACCAGACGCTGCAAGAAAACAAATTCTTACTGACGCAAGTCTTTCGCATGATAACGACCCAGTATTTTCCCTTGCAAATTTTCGACCTCGTAATAAGAATTTCCAAGTTTACGTCGAACTCTCGCTTTCACAAAAGCTGGTCCTAACTTTGCATTGTATCCGGCTGGAAAATTACTCTGTTTAAAATTTCTAAGGAAGATTTCTTGTCCAACTGAATAAGAAACCTCACGCGACCGCAAATTATAGATTTTTTCGTTCTTCTGCTGCTGTTTCTTCATTGTCTCAAGCGCCTTACTGCGCACAATATCGAGCGAATCCTCTCTTGAGAAAACAACCGCTCTATCCTCAATAAGGCGCAACGTTTTAAGCAACTTGTACGTTGAACCTGAAGTAATCATATGCTGACCAAAGACCATGTAATAAGGTGTTGTGCCGAGGCCAGAGTGGACAGCAGACCGTAAAGCGCAGCAGATACTGCTCAAACTTTCATCCCAGTCTTTTTGATCTGGACGAATATACGAACGGATGGCTGCTATAACTGAGCGATTCACGCGCTCAGAAGCATTTGCCTGAGGCGAATGCACCGCTGTAAGTGAATGGAAAATTTTGTTTTCCCGCAAGAATTTTTGAAATGCTTCAGATTTAAACTGGGAACCATTATCCGATACTATAGTTTCGGGCACCCCAAATGTATGAAACAATTCTTGCTGCATGTACTTAACAACCGTTTCTGCATTCAATTTCCTTACTGCCTTCAGAAAAACAAATTTAGAGTAATGATCTAAAACAATGAAGATGGCAATATTTCCGCTGCGTGACCGAGGATATGGACCTAAAAAGTCAACGTATAAACGTTGGAAAAATCTCTCAGACTCCGCAGGTTTGCCCAAAGGTGGTCGCATCGGAAAATTCGGTGCTTTTGTCATCTTGCAAGTTTCGCAAGCATTTACGTACGTCTTGACATCATCAACAAGACCAGGCCAAAAATAGTAACGCCGGACTCGTTCCAACGTTTTATGGATCCCGCCATGTGATGCTAACGGATTGTCATGGGCATTGCGGAGTACTTCCTCGACCAAGTTCTTAGGTATCCACAATTTCCAAGCATAATTGTCGTGTAGCTGATCACCCGTTGTATGCACGGTGCGCCTATACAGCATATTGTCAACCACCTTCAAGTCCGGAAACTGGTCATTGTTGGCTTTAACTGACTCGACCATATCCAGATAATCAGCTGACTTAAAATGTTCTGAGTCCAAATTTACAATTAGGCCCTTATTATAGTCAATTGCTGCTAATTCGTCCTCGTTTACGCGTGACAGCGCATCTGGCACAATATTTAATTTGCCTTTTCGATGCTCAATATTAAATCGAAAACCCTGCAGTTTTAACGACCAACGCGCTAAACGGGAATGTAAATCGGTTTGCGACATAAGCCATTTTAAAGAGGCATGATCGGTAATGACTGTAAATTCATGCCCTTCAACATACGGACGAAATCGTTTGATACATACGATGGCTGCCAAACATTCCTGCTCGGTGACAGAATAATTTCTTTGGGCCTTGTTTAATTTCTTAGATACGAATGCAATCGGCATTTCGTCTCCTGCTTCTGACTTTTGTACAAGAACCCCACCTACTCCTGTCTTGCTTGCATCGCAATGTAAGTAAAAAGGTTTGGAAAAATCGGGACTGATCAAAAGTGGAGCAGAACTAAGCATTGATTTTAAAGTTTCAAACGCTTTTTCTCCTTCGACAGACATAGTAAATTTACGCTTTTGCTTCAGCAAATCTGTTAGTGGAGCAGTGACTCCAGCAAAGTTGTTTATAAACTTTCTATACCATCCGGCCATACCAAGGAAACGCCTTAACGCCCTTAAATTCTGAGGTAAAGGAAAATCTACAATCGCTGACACTTTGCTAGGGTCTGTGCGTATTACTCCCTCTCCGATTATGTGGCCTAAGTATTTTACGCTACGCATACAGAAATTGCTTTTTTCGCAATTTATTGTCAAGCCGGCTGCCTGTATGCAAGAAGCTACTTTGCGCAAAACATGCATATGCGCCTGAAAACTATCTGAAACCACTAATAAATCATCCAGATATATAAACACCTCATTCCTCAGAGCCGCTGGTATTACCTTGTCCATCAAGCGGGACATGGTTTGAGGAGCATTGCAGAGCCCGAATGGCATGACCTTAAAATGATATAAAGGTCTACCTGGTATGGTAAAAGCGGTTTTGTCGCGAGATGCGGTATCGAGTGGGATTTGCCAAAAAGCATCTTTTAAATCCAAACTCGTTATGAACATTGCCTTTGGTAGCCTGCTTAGTATGCCATCAATTTGTGGTAAAGGATATGCATCCTTTTGCGTAACTGCATTCACCTTTCTACTGTCTAAGCAGAGCCGCACTTTGCCAGGCTTTTGGACCAACACCACAGGCGAGGACCAGGCACTGTCTGACTCCTCAATGACATTTAGCTTCAACAATCGATCGACCTCAGCATATAAAAGTTTTTCAACCGCTGGCGATACTGGAAAATGTCTTTGCTTTATTGCCTTGGCGTTGCCCACATCTATAGAGTGAGATACTAAATGTGTTTTACCTAAACCAGCTACGGCAAACGATGGAAACTGCGCTATAACATTCTGCAATTCCGATTGCTGAGCCAAAGTCAAATTGTGTGTACCCCTATCTACTTCTGCCAATTGCAAATTAGATGGAAGTAACCCAAAACTGTTCCAAAAGTCTATGCCCAAGTATAAGTCTTGACTAAGAGAAGGTATTATATGGAATACAATGTTCTTTTTCTTATCATTGTATTCAATTGGTAATGTCACTCGTCCCAAAATTGTTTGACTACTGCCGTCCGCAGTGCAAGCGTTGCCAAGAATCTTTTTGAGTCCTATCTTGCTACGTATAACTTCCTGGGCCAATTGTCCACTAATACAGCTCATTGATGCTCCTGTATCTAATAAGCCTGAAACAACTCGACCTAATATTTTAATATCTGCATACGGACGTTGGTCCTTAGCATTTTTGCCAATAGCCGAGATAACTTTCGCTGCATGCCAAAAAGATTTAAGTCTAGCTGTGTTGCGCGAACGTTTACCAGGATGAAGATACGTTGGAAAGTTGGCGGATTCTTTTAAAATCTGAATTCGGTGAGGCCAGCATGACGTAATGTCAGGCATAGTCTCAAAATGTGGTACGTCCGGTATATTTTCAACAATAGTTGAGTTTATTTTATTATGATACTGGTCTACAACTCCGTGTTTGTCGACCGAGAATGGTGAGCGATCTGAGGCGGTCGACTGCCTTGGGTGCTCGCTTTCGCGTTTTTTGAGCATCGCTGACATGATGGCTTGTAGGTATTTGCCACTCCACAACCATAACAAAACACTTTTCTTTTGGCAATACAGTCCTGATAGCGGTGACCCTCCTTCCTACAGTTCCAACAGACTAATGCTAACGCTTCTATATCTAAAGGAACTTCGTCTTCCCCAAACTCAGAAGCCTCTTCCCAATTACCTCCATTGACTACTTCAGCTACGTTAGTTCTGAACGGAAGTGCTTTACGATAAGTCTGCGTGCGATTAATGCTTTCCAAAAAGCATTCGCGCCTGCGACAAATTTCCCGCAACTGCTCAACAGAGTTGATCTGCAGATTCAAAATTTCATGCTGAATTTCTGGTTTCAAGTTGCGCCTCAAAACCTCAACTAACGTTTGCTCCGACAGTGGAGTTTGCAAACGGTCAGTCAGCAGCACAATCGCATCATAAAATGCATCAAAGCTTTCTTTCTCGCGCTGCTTCCTATCGCGTATTAATTCGCGGATATCCACGTCGGTGCGAGTGTCCCTAAATTGTTTGCGTAAGGCCGCGCATAACTCTGGCCAACGTATATGTCCACTGGACTTGTGAAAACGCCAGAAGAAATCGCTAGCTTTTCCCTCAAACAGCGTACTAGCATTTCCGCATAATAAATCGAAATTTCCTTCCAAAGTTTGATGAGTCAAAGCCTCAACCCGGTATAAGAAATTATCAATAGACAAACTACTGCGTTCACCAGAAAATCTAAGTTTCCAGCTAGTAATGATTTGGCCAACTTTATCGGGTCTACTCAACAAGCTAGAATTGATCGAACGAGGCGATGCATTAGGAGGTGCCGTTGATGGTATGTTAATGGCATTGTTAGAGCCAATGCCCAATAGTTGTTGCAAAGAAGCGGTCTGATCTGGTATTTCTAACGATATGTTTCTTGATTCTGCCGTTGCTGCAGGGGCCGCTGGTGTGGCTGCCGCTGGTGCAGCTGACAATTGAGCTGCAAGATTTTCTTGTAGTAATCTCCCTATCTGACCAGTTAACTCCAGCATTAATCCAGTCTGCATTGCTTTAACAGCTTCTGCAATCGCTGCTCCGACCTCAGGAGAAAGGCTTGAATTACCAACAGTACTGAGGTTGACGGTATTAGGTGGGCTTGGACTAACACTAGTTCGCCTTGCCTCACTGGACGTGCTAGCCGAACCTTGTTGTCGAGATTGTGCCCTTGTGTTGTAAGCCGAAGTTGTTGGCTTTGCCAAAGGCTTACTTATGCAAACCTCTCTGCAAACGGGACATAAATTTGAGGCATGGAAATGCGTTGTAATGCATGCCTTATGGAATATGTGTCCACAAGTCACCCTATGTGTTTCCAAATCCTGTAAGTTGCCCTTGCATAAAAAGCAAAGGTCAGTTGCCGATTCGGCACTGGTTTCTGTAGACCGATTTAGTGGCATCTCGAAGCTACTATTAATACTTCAATGCATATGCAAGCAAAACACTTGCAAGAATAAATGCAAAACAAAATCCCAAATCAAAACAGCGAAACTAAAATGTCAACAAAACCAAAAAAGAAATGTTGTTGTTGTCTGCACGTCAACAAAACTATTGCTGCAGCTTAAGATATAGGTACAACAAACCCAAAAGCGAAAAACTAAAAATTAAACCTAAAAAAATAAATATAGCGAAACGGTAACGATCAAAAACCAAAAGTCTATGATTTCACGCTTAACCAACAGCATATGTAGAGATTCTTATCAGTGTTTATCAGCCTGTGTACGTATGTGTCTGCTTCCCAAAGCGGGGTAAGAGG
Organism: Scaptodrosophila lebanonensis; assembly: GCF_003285725.1. Classification (NCBI taxonomy): domain Eukaryota; kingdom Metazoa; phylum Arthropoda; class Insecta; order Diptera; family Drosophilidae; genus Scaptodrosophila; species Scaptodrosophila lebanonensis. The sequence goes on from NW_022060529.1 coordinate 3,061,668, forward strand.
AAAGAACACTGGTGTTTGTCGTAAGAACAACAACGCCAAACTCAACGCAAGCCAACGCTTGGCCGGTATGACGGTGTTATTCTGATGCCAAACCTACGTGACCTTGTCTTCATTATGAGCCGTGGCCAGGCGGCAATTACAGAAAATTAACCCAGCCTGTATTCCTAAGCACCCCATAACGCAAACAAAAAGTCTTTAGAAACCAATGATATTGAACTTTTTTACTATTTGAATGCCTACATTATCCGTGGTCAGTAGTCAGCTCTTAAAGCCGATCGTACTGAATTCCTATGCGTCTAATTGCAGAAACTCATATAATAAAAATAGAAAAAGGAATTGGTATCGCTTTAATTCCTATCAGCCGTGGCCTGCTGACATTTCAAAGAAACTATTCACCAGTATTCCTATGCGTCTGACAGTCACCAAAGCGGTACACAAGAAAGGACAGAAGAAATGGTTATAGATATACAGTGTCATTGCAATTTAAACAGTAGCCGTGGTCAGGCGTACCCTCTGTAGAGAACCAATCCCCTGCAGTCCAATGCGTCTAACTGCTAAATATACCTAAATGACGTTAAAAGAGATTTATTTTTCCTTACGATAGTTGCAATTAAAAGAAAACATAGCGATAACGATAAACAAAAATGTAGCTAAACTACAAAAGGGAAAAAGAAATTTAATTGCGACTAACGTACGAGAAGCTATTGTTGGAAAAGACTAAAGATTTTACTGCAGAAAAGAATAAAAAGTGTATCAGTCATATTTATGTTCTTGTGAAGCCTAACATTTGAAAGCCAAAAATACGAAATAAAATTGACAACTAAAAGTTGGGCTCCACACGTTGGGCGCCAAAATAATAAATGAAATTATAACTGTAACGGGTATAGGACATATCCCAGTAGAGTAGGCGAGATGGTGTGTGTATGTTGGAGAGCGCACGCTATATGTTCCGGCTCGGGCTCGTCGGCTAGTGGGTGGTGTTCGAGGTCTCTCCAATCATACGGCCTTTCATTAAGCTTATTATTTAAAGTTAAAGCGTGCTGTGGGGAAGCCAAAAAAAAACCGGTAAAGATATACATGAATATGACTAACAAAAGGATCGCGGGTTGGCAGACCACGTAACACAAGTGAACACACCTCTGGTATTCCCCTGATGGTGTTGAGGAAGTATTGGCCCACCCATCCTTGGTCATTTATATCCAAAAACAATTAGGCAAATGACCCCTTTGAACCTCTACATGCTGTGGCTAGCGGAAATCAATGTTAGGCGGAATTTAAGCGAACATTATAAACTTTTTATTAAAAACTAAAATCATAATTTTCAAGGAATTCCAAAAAAAAGTGACCGTACATTAACCGATAATAGAAATCTAAAGCTAATTATCACTGGATTCGTAGCCAGTAGCAGAATAGGTAAACATATGACTGCCTTAAAATACTAGTGTAAATATAAATTGAGCAAGGTGAGTAAAGCAACGGCTTGGCTGTAAGAGATGGTTAATAATTGAAATGGATCGTAATATAATAGGAAAAAAATTTGATGTAAGAGAAAGTGTTGATATTTAAAGTGTTATAAATTCTTGCATCGCTTTTTTTTTTTTTTGTAAAGATTGGCCATAAATTTAAGTAAGTAATGACCGCAATCAAGTATAACGTTATTACGGTGATTTAAAAAAAAATAATAATAATGCGGAAATTAGACTTTACATGGCCAGCAGGCAGACATATGACGCATATGAACAGGTGTTTTATTTATTTTTTTTTTTTGTTTTTGTACGCGTGCTCTTCTGCATGAAAGTAAATAAAATTCAAACGGTTCTACTTACAGTTGTCGTCCAACGTCGAAAGATCTTTCCGTTGAGGCGCTCTGCATAGGCTCGTTGCTGCTTACATGCACATTAATTATGATTTTTAATTTGTTTGTAAAATTTTATGTTGAAATTTTGGTTTTAAAAACATGCACTTTTCATACCTTCACTTGTCGCCATGCTTAATAAAATTTTATTTCGAAACGTATAGTCAAAGGGGTTTTTATTTGTTGTTTTGCCTTTTTTTTTTTGTTGCCTTCTCTTTTCTTTTTTTTCTCTTTGGTTTTCACTTATTTCTTTTTTTTCCCTCTCTACACACCCGGCCGTGCTGCTTTGCTCACATCGGATATAGATCAATTTAAGTATAAGGCCGTATACGACCCAAAAAAAAAGAATATAAGACGAAAGAATAGAAAAAAAATAAATGCCTAGTTCTCTCGGTTGCACTTTTTTTGTTGTTTTTGCAGGGCCCACATTTGTGTATAGTTTTACATATATATAGTTTTTATAATTTTTTTTTTTTTTTTTACGCAGGCCCTCTTCACTAAAGCCACCTGGGGCTTCGCCACCTTTTCGGTGCACGGAAACGCAACAAAAAAAACAGGTGCCCTAGCTTAAGCCGACGACCGTCATATCGGATATGATCCACGCAACTGAGGCGGTGATTCTTTTCGCCGTTCCAGTGGCCTGAGCGAAGCGCCGATCTCGTTTCTAGCACGCCTCCTTCTCCCGTGCACTTCCCTTTTCCTAGTCGTCGCTCTAGCAAGTGCCCATCAAAGCGATAAGCAAAGGTTAATGCCCTTTATGGGGATTGGACTTTTTATTAAGTGCCAATTCTGCACGAAAACAATGTACAATGAAGAAATAGCATTAGCTTTTGCATTTTATATGCGAATAAACGGAAAAAGTAAAATTTACCCGATATCCGGAAGTGGCACCAGGCAGAATTCCTTTTGCTAACACAATTGAAGTGAAAGATTACTGCAAATTCTCCAAATTTGTTGCAGCAGGCTTAACGCTTTGGCCCAGCCGAATTTGAAACGGACTATAGGTTATACTATATGTATGACCATATATTTGCCAGCCAGAGTATATTGGGCACAACCTGCTCCCATGCGATCTTCAAGCGAAAAGAAAGTATCCGGATGCCGAGGCTACGCAAGAAAACTTTTCTTTGCGGAAATTGCTTCACCCCCTCTTCTGACAATCTCCCTTTGACAGGTCAAGGTTGAAGAAAGGGCCACTGACAACTAGCAAATATTGCCACTGAGCAATACTGAAAATAACCCATAGGTGGCCGATAGCCGTGCGGCTGCAGAAAATAATTTTTTTTTTGTACATATATAAAAACAATTATGGAAAATTTGTTTGTTTCGTCTGCTAAGGCAAGAATAATAAAAAATGCGATCATAGGCAGTTGGCGCTAAGACGAATCGCCAATTCAAACCGTAACTAAACAAGCAGTGCGTAAACATAAATAGCCAATGAACTGCTTGACTAAGGGAATGCAATTTAATTTACGATATTCGCCGCCAGCGTCGTTACATAATATACATCTACATATGTATATCCAACTTCCATAAACAATTGACGACACCACTTAAGCTAAAACAATTACTTATAACAAATTAAGGGTGGAAGTAAAGTTATTCGAGTGACTTTTATAGCCAAAGTACCTATATTATCAGTAAAGAGATACCATAATTAAAAATTGTCTAGCTTATATTACAACACTTATATTACAACAAAACCTCATTAAATCAAACTTGTTATCAATATTGAAGTGTTTCGCAACGACATACATGTACAGTATTAAAATCTATCATAAATCACCATCATAAATGTTTGTTTTACTTGAGAAATCAGAAAACCCTAGTGTCATTTCCATGACATTTTTGCGCAAAAAGATAACCGAATTTAAAGATTTTCTTTAAATTTCGAAGCTGTGTCCCACTTTCAAGATAAAGACTCCCATATAAAACTTATTAAATAAAGATTTTTAGCGAACATAAAATTCCAAAACCAATACAAGCGTTTTTTTAGCCAATCCGCCGACATTTAAGACCAAATGGCCTCTAGAAGATCGTACCACCAATCAGTCTAATTTAGCAGATCGCGGTGGTGTCTGCCCTTTCCACAATAGAAGCGTATATCAATACTCTTGGTTGGCCACAATCAGATCATTTTCATCTAGAAGGGATTCCTCACACAACTTCAAAAGCCCAAAGAAATAAATACGTCAAACAGACGGGGAGACGGGGCATAGCTATAATATCCTTTCCCCCACCGGGTCAGAGATTCGTTTTTTGAATATTTTTTTAAAATTTAGCTTTTATCTAATTCTAAGCTTTCTTTCTTTGCTAAGTGTTTTCTTTTCTACCAAAGATCTACAGATTCGGGGCATATCTAGTCGAAAGTCGTAGGCGTTTATAAAATATTATTGTAATTTGATTAGATTAGATTAGATTAGCTTATAGGGCTTTTAAAAAATGTATATATTTTGGTTTCTTATGTCGAAGGTCAACGTTAGTTGACATAAAATGTAATAAACTAGAAGTCCATGTCGCTACACCGCATTTGTGGACATTTCAAAATATAACATTGCATCAATCTGTTTCCACAAGAATTTATGTTTCCCAACTGAATACCCGTTTGATTTGCTATTAACACAATATCTTGATATTTATAAAGGCATCTTCATCTATACTTGACAATGAACTCTATCAGTGATTCTGTTGATCTAAACGCCACAAAACAAGATCAGCCGCGGGACAATTTTGAATATTGCTACAAAATCGGTTAAGCAGTTTCGGAGTCTACATACTTCTATTTTTCTATACATATATGATAAATAAATAAACGTAAAATTGTGAATTGACCCTTTGAAGATACTCGTATATTGAATATCGCTCACATATAGGAATCGCATTTATTCACTTTTTCAACAGAGTTTGTGATACGAGTAGGTTCAACAATACAATTTTGGACATTAGTACTGAGTGTCTGAGTGTCTGTTTGTCTGCCCTCTTGCCTCGGGCTGTCGACGCTCGACAGTAAATAATGAACACTTAATTTTGAACCGGCATCGAAACAACAAATAAACAAAACTAAATAATGAACGCCAAGAAGTAACACACTTAACAAAAACTTATAGAGGTTGAATGGGCTTGGAAGTGTCAGCCCACCCACTATTTGCTATCTGGACAGGCCATCTGGTAGAGGAACTGAATGATGGTACGTGTAGGACGTCCCGTCATACGATCCTTCAGCAAATATGGCAACGGATTGAATTGGGTGAGTAAGCCCACGTTGCGTATATCCAGATGGGCCCAATCCACACAGGGCACCAGCTCATGTAGAACAGCAGCAGCAATGCACGAGGAGGCTGGTCCACGCCCTCTGTTGCTAATATCGAAATTGCTATTGGGGGTTATCAGGTCCTTGTAATAATTCCAGAGCGGTAAGCGCCACACACGATCGCCAGTTAGTCCGCCAGCCTTCTCGAACTGCTTGTAGATGTAGTTCGAATTGGAGAATATGCCAGCAGCTCCGCCACCCAGACCGCTGCAAACACCATCGCCCAACGTTGCAATGTCCACGACCAGGCGCGGCTTGAAAGTGGCCTGTGCATAGAGCAGGGGATCGGCCATGACCACCACGCCTGCCTTGTCAATGTCCACAATGCCCAACGTCTTATTGTTCAGCAGGGTAACCACATCTCCGGGCTTCACAGACATGCCGGAGGGCATGTTCTCGCAGAGCGGCAACACAGCCGATATGTTCAGTGGCAGGGAGAGAGCCGCCGCGGCCCGAATGGTGGCCACACATACCGCTGCCCCAGCCATACATCCGCGATAGAGATGCAGACACTGCTTGCGACGCAGACACAAGCCGCCGCTGTTGTAGGTGATGCCCTTGCCCAGCAGGAGGATCGGACGATCCTCGGGTGCTGCGCCACAATAGCTGACCTCCAGAACGACGGGCGGCTCACAAGAACCCTTGGCCACCATTAGAAAAGAATTTAGATGATTCTGTTCGATCCAGTCCATGGAACGTATTTCCACTGTAACGCCGCAGGGACACAGAGCATCAACCGTGGACTGAGCGAAAATGGTGGGGGTCATCTGGTTGCCCGGCGCATCGGTCAGTCGACGCGCCAAATTCTGGGACTCTGCCTTGAAGAGGCCACGCGTCCAGGCATCGACATCAGGTGAATCGTAGAGCTCCAGCTTGGGTATTGCAGTGCGATTCTGTTTGCGTTTATTGCTGTTGTAGCGCCAGACCGCCAGAGCACTGCCCTCCGCCGCCTGCTCCGGATACTCCATGGAATCAACAAAGACATCTGTGCAGCCTTGAAGCTGTAAAGCGCGTGCGCCCACTCCGGCCGCCACACGCGCATTCTCCATCCCCTCGTCAATCATTTCCAGCTCATTGTACCCAGCACCCTCCTGACCCAAGCCCACAACGGCCACCGATCGAAACTCTGGATCGAGATTTGAAAATAGTTTGCCCTTGCCTAGGGCACCCGTGTAACCGGACTCGCGCAATAGCTCTGAGATTTTTCCCTGTGCGCGATCATCGAATTTCTCACCGCTTGAGGTCAGCTTAAGGTCCTTGTCGCTCTCCTTCTTATACATGCCCACTACCAGACCTTTAATAACGGCAGTATCGCATTTATCTGTTGCATAGAAACGATGCTGATCATAGATGTATCCATTCCAGCTGCGAATGGTTCCAATTGATAGTGGGGAGCCGCCCCATGATGTCAAGCGTTCTGGTCCATCGACTACGATAGGTGGGCCTGTGGAATTGGAGCGCTTCACACGCTTAAAGACACTTACGTTATTCTTGCTGAACAAGTTAAGCATACGGCTCGAGGCCATTTCACTTGTGTCCCGCTACGTGCTGATTATGTTTAATTCACGATTGGTGATTTCTAACTGTTTTTCAATTTTTTACTTTGTTCCCAATAATTTTGCTGAATTTTATGTGAGTGTTTTCTACGAATGTGAGGGGTTTCACAAACTGACATTAAAAAACGGTTGACATATTTTCAAATGTTGATTGATGCACGTTTACGAAAGGGAAAACCACTCCATTCACCCAGAGAAATTTCTAAATTTTAGCAGTGCAACATTTAACCTGATTTTTGATTATACAGATATTACCATAAGAGAATCAGGAAGCTGACAAAAATGTCAACAAGCCGCGCTTTTACAGGGGAACAAAATGCATTCGATATTTAACATTTCTAAAACATTTACGAATAGTGTTTGCTGTGGAAGAACCTCTTCGTAGCAGAACTCTGAAAGGACCAATCTAGAAACTTTTAAAACTATGTCAGGGGAAGGTATAGCTATTGTTTTGTTTCATTAAATTATTTAATTTTCTTTAGAAGAATATGAACCACTATGAAATTCTTTGTAAAAAAATTCCAAAAAATAAAATAAACTCGTCCTTACTCGGGCCTAGGAGAATCTGGATGCCAACTTTGGTTATTCTAGCTTTTATAGTTTCTGAGATCCTCGCGTTCATCCAGACGGACGGACAGACGGACAGACGGACGGACATGTCTAGATCGATTTCTCTCGTCATGCTGATCAAGAATATATATACTTTATGGGGTCGGAGATGCTTCCTTCTGTATGTTACATACTTTGCACAAACCTAATATACCCTTTTTACCCTACGGGTACAGGGTATAAAAATTAAGAAAATGTAAAAATGTATTCGAACTTTCGTAAAATTATTTACTAAGTATAATTGTGTCTTCCATGCTTACTTCATTACCTAACATTTTTAAAGAGAATTCTTACGCTCTCTTGCTTTTCTGATTGATCTAACGGCGCTCTCTTGGTCCTTTGCGACAAATTGGGGCGCTCGACCACCAAAACTCCAACTTGTTTATACAACAGACTCAACACAGCAAGTGTTATACAAAACATTCAGCAAGTGCTGTAAATTGAGTTTTTTTCTTTCTTTTTTGTGTATCTGTTATGTTATGTTATTCACATTTGTCTGCTAATATAAAGGCCACTGTGAGTGAGACCTACTCATACATACATATGTGTACATACATACATACATGAAAAAACATCATTAATATAAATCGTTGAGTAGTTACATTTACATACAGATTAATTGCGATCGTTTTACTTACAAATTATTTTTAAATTGAACACCTTTACTTATCGAAATCACATTAACAAACACTTAAAAAAATTAAAACAAAAATTGACGCACTGCTTTGAAATCACGAACACACACATACACACATATGTAAGTATGTGCCGCTAATCGCGCGGCATTTTTGCAGTAATTAACACATATTTTGCACACTTCACACACATCTTTATATATACATATGTTTTTACATCATTTTTCTAATATTTAATCTATTAATTAAACATTTTCTCAGAGTTTTCGGCAACTCCAAATCCAAACCCAAACGGCGCGACGCGTTCAACAGGTCGAGAAAAACTGAGCCTTGCATTGCAGCTGCAAGCAGAATGCTCTCTTTAAGAATGTAAAAGAGAAGGCAAGGAATCAAAAATCATAACTGTAAATCCGCTCACGCGGCTGCCATATGTACGTATTTCGTTTCATGCAAATTTTCTCACATTGAACTTGTTGGGTGATCATTTATATAAATCAACAAATTAATTTAATTAAATTTATTAATGGACCAAGGGGAATTTCCCTTGGGAAGTACGGGAGTAATGGAAAATCGCAAATTGCAGGGGAAAGGGGGGATGGAGTGAATTTCCAAGATTCACATTTCTTGCGTACTCACATAAGGTATCTTGCAATAAAACTTGGTGTCCCTATGTCTTACAGTCTCTGAGATATACATATGTAGGTGATTATACGAACAGCGTTACGAAAAAACCCCAACATCGATGGAGTGGGGGGGGGGGGGGATCAAAAAAATAAAGCAAACTCGTATAGCGTACACACATAAGACATCCTCGTGTCTCTATCTCTTACCGTCTCTGAGATCCTGGTGTTCATACGAACGCACAGAGAGACAGACAAACATAGATCGACTCGTCTTGTCATGCTGATCAAGTATATATGTACATATGTATATACTTTGTGGGGACTGCTACGACTACTTCTGCCTGTTACATTTCTCACCTAACGTACGTTTCATATACCGAGCCTAAAAAGTCGACGACTTTCATTTGTCAGCTCCCAGGCGATTGAAGGCAAACAAATGGTAATTGAATTTATGCCTCCAAATACAAAATGTTCACCTTAAGCTTTGTTTTGAAGGCATTCATGAATAGTAATATTAATAGTTTAAATACGAGCTCTTATTAGACAGTGTTTAATAAAGAATCGGAGAGAATGAAGATGGAGTAATAACATTTAAACATCATTAGGGAAATGTATAATTTAATGAATAATTCATAGCTTACATAAATCTGGCGCTCCATTATTCATTACAACTTTACTTTATTCCTCATCCGAGTCAGCAGTCTGTGGCTTGAGACCGCCAAATACTTTGGCCGGAATAGCCTGCTGCTCGATGCGAAGTTTTTTCATAATAAGACCATCGTTATCAGTTTTGGTAACCGCTTCTTGCTCTCCCTGTCCTTCATCATCGCCATCTTCCTCATCATCCTCATCGCTATCGCCTATATCTATTTCGTCGGGATTGACGACAGTGTCCTTAGCTTTCGCACCGCCTTGTGTCTCACCACGCACAAACATAATGTTGGAAGCTGCCTTTTCGGCCGGTTTCTTGTTGGCTTCGGCCGCCTGTTGACGCGCCTTCTCCTCGAGCAGGCGCATGGCATCAGCGCCGGCGCCACCATCTGCAGCCGTGCCATTGTTCGTGTTCAGAAATTGTGCGGCCATCATGTTGACTTGCGTATTGTAAGTGGCCTGAACAGAGCGTTTAATACGCAACATTTCGCGCATGGTATCCTCATTGCCGTGTCGGACCTCAAACTCCTTCCACGTTTGCCAGAAGTCCGCAGTAATGCGTGGATCACAAACCTTTGGAAGACAACAGTTTTTTAGTGGGTCTTAAGTTAACAAAACCTATATCTTTGCTTACCTGCGAGCAATGAGCATAAATGGCCCTAGCACGATCTACCTCGCCCAGCTTGGTCTCCAGCTCTGCAAACCGCACGCACATATGACGCATGTGTTGCTCTGGGAGCGCCTCAATCGCCTTCTCATAGATCTCACGCGTCCGTGGCAGTCCATAGATCTCGGCTGCCTTTTTCACAAATATATTGTACATATCAAACATTTCCTCTTCTTTCACCGCACTTGTGGCACGATCGTAGACAGCCATGGCGTGGCGTGCCAGACCATGTTCCTCCTCGAGCTTGGCATAGAGCAGATAAAAGTACTTGGCATGCTCCGGCGGACACTGGTCTAGGCATTGTTCGAAAAGATCGCGTGCCCGTTCGAGCTTCGAGCCTCCGTAGCGAGCCAGAAACTTGGTTAAATATGAATTCCAAATATCATAGACATTCGGCCACTTGAATAGTGCAATTCCCTTCTCGTAAGCACGATATGCCTCTTCATAGTAGTTATGCTCCTCCAGAAACATGCCGTAGTTTATGATAATTTGTGGTGTGCAGATTTTAAGATCAATGATGCGTTCGTAAACTGCCTTGCAGGTTTTAAATGTGCCAAAGGACTCCTCCAGATCAGCATACATAGACCATACCTTCAGAGATTTGTACAATCGCATTTGCACCGTCTCCGTATCATCGTGATAGGCCACTTTACGCTTAGGCATTGCCGTGGCACGTTGCATCAGTTTCAAGGCCGCCTCGTACTGCTCCTGGCGCAGCTCCATTTCAGCCCATTCACACCAAACGGCAGCCAAATCCTCCACCTTGACATATTCCACCTCTGTGCCACGTTCGAAAACAACTCGCGCATCATCCACCTGACCATTGGATTCGTAGAATTTGGCAAACTCCACCCAAAGCGTGTGCAGCTTGCCCACTGCATGTTTGGGCTGCACCGTCTGCACGGCTTCTGTGTAGGTGCTGATCACCTCTGTGGGCTTATCCTCGTACAGTTTCACACGTTTATGCCACTCGTGCACATTGTGCGGATTCTGACGCAACAGCACGCTATTGAGCAACAGCAAACGCCTCTCCATCAGATATTCGAAGCGGGATAGTCGCAGCTCCACATCAATGTCATCCTCTTCCGTTGCCGTCTCATCGTTGGCCACCTGATCCATGCGTTTGTTCAGTGACAGTTCCTCGAATTGCGCATATTCATCGAAGACCTGTGTGAAGTCACGCACTGTGGTCACCGTTTGTATTGCTTCCTCGTAAATGTCACGAGCTCGATCAAAGAGACCGGAACGCACATAGTAATCGGCCAGTGAGTTCCACAGATGACCCAACTGATCGGTGTATCTGTAAGTTAAAATGAAGTTAGCTCACAGAAAAATGATTTATTAGTTGTTATATTACTTACTGTTATATTACTACATTTAAAATGATTACTAAATTAAACTCCAATTTCTTTTCATTAATTTAAAACATAATTTTCGTCGTCAATTTACTCTCAACTTATTTTTGTGAAAATGTTCAGAAGAAAAGCAATCGAAATACTAAAAGTTCGTGCTCGCCATATTGAGAGAGCTTCTGTAACTAATGTTTTACTTACCTTCGCAATCCACCTCGAATAATGGCATCCACATTGAGAGAGTGCACCTTGTGCGGATTCTTCGATATTAGATCGCAGAGTTCATTCCACAATTGATGATTTGATTTGCCATGCTTGGAGACAAAATGTTCATTGTCTACAATATGTGCCAGTTGCTGTGCAGCTTCATCTAAACGCTGTGCCTGCTGCAAGTACTCCACATATTCCTCTGCATCCTCGGGGCAAAGCTTTAGATAGCGTCTATATACACGCAGGGCCGTCTCTGGCATTTCGTAGCGCTGCACAAACTTGAGATACAAAGGCCAGATGCGTCCATGTTGTGTGATGGGGAGAGCACGTAGCGCTCGATCAAAGACATGACGTGTGCGTGTAATCCTACACTGGGACGTCATAAACACACCATAATCCATCCATATGCGCGGCATTTTGTGCATGAAGACGAGAGCTCGTTCGAAGGTATTGTTAACCTGCTCGTACATTGGGTCTGTGGGAATGCGTCCTCGCACCTGCTTGCGACGCGTCCGTAAATAATTGTACCAGATCTTGTAGCTGCCCGGCAGCTCCTTGAGAGCACGCTCGTACACAATATTGACGCCATTATTAGGCGCCTTCGCCTTATGGTCAATGTATCTTAGCCAATGCTTGACTGAGTAGGCGTTGCGCAGAATTTCCTCCTCGTAAGGTACATCTTCCTCTTCCTGTGAAAAGTGCGTGAAATGAGCAACCGCCAAGTTGGGCAAACCGCAAACTTACGAAATTCAGTTCGATATTCAGCGACTGCTTTGCTTTTGTGGCCATTTTCATAAAACTCAACCGGTGCTAAGAAGAAAAGCCGCAAAACGTTTGCATGCGCGTCACCAGCTGATCGCAGAGTTGCCACACTTTGTAATATAGTATACAGAGTGCTGCCCAATTGTTAGCTTATAAAACAGCTGTTGCGGTGGGTGGTGGTGTGAATGAGATGGTATACATTTTGCATATATGTACCTGGCTGGGTAGCACTTCTCCACAGTTTCGTGTCTTTTCTGGCAGTGACGAGTTCGTCTTTCGCTTTTACAATCAATCATTACGCTTCAAAGCAATTATAACGTGCGCGTTAAAAAAAATCAAAGCTCTTTCGTATTTAATTATTAACTTATTATTTGTATTTGATCAATTTACGCAACCAGCTTATTAATATCAAGTGCCAGCTGCTGGGTGTACAACCGTCATAGAAGAAAAAAGAAACAAGACGAAGAAGCAGCACCGCAAAGAAAAATTTAAGTCTTCGTGTGGCAACAAAAATAGAAAAAAAAAAAAACTTAAAATTATTGTGTGGCATTAGATAGCTGCAAAATAATCGTTTTTAAATAGAGTGTTAGCAAATTTCCAAGATGGTGCGCTTGAAACATTTTTAATAAATTAATAATATATATATGTATATAAACCAACAAAGTCGTTGCGATTTCTCCGAGAAATATATAGATTTTTTGGTAAGTTTTTTATTTAATCGGTTATTTTTATTTCCATTTGGCGCCTACGTCACACCACAAAATGTTTCTCCATATATGCACATACATTCATACATTTGTATGGGGATGTATACATACATACATATGAGTGTGTTCGTGCGTGGGTGTCGTAAATATTTTCGCACTTCCTTTTTCACACACTTGTTCGTTGTCTTAAGCTGCATTGATTTTCCTATACCCTTTTTTCAAACTACCGGCCGCACGTGCTGGTACCACAAAATCCAATTAGCCGACAATAGCTGTTGTTGTTGTTGTTGTAGTTGTTTTCCCCTATAATCAGCTGTCAACATTTTCCACGCATATTGTTGTGCGTATTCAGGGGTTGTTTTGATCTTGTTATTTGCTGTGGAAAATTCCTACTGCCCAACAAATACAGCCTGCAGGTAGAATTCGAAGTGATTTGATGCCGGCAATAACAAAGCCTGCCGACCTGCAAAGCAACCCAAGGAGCCGATAAGTCGTTGCCAAGCTACTGACACAGAAAACATGACCAGGCAGCAACAACAATAAAATATAAAAAAAAACAGCAGCTACCTTAGATACAATTTGCCGTTGCATGCAGCTTTGAGGCGCAGCTTTTTCTGCAGCTGAGCGAACAACTTGCAGTGGCAAAAGCTTTTCGCATGATTTTTGGCCAAAACATTTATTGATTAATTCTCATTCATTCTGCTTTCAGCCTGCATCCAAACGGGGCCCGCACAATAGCGACAAAAACCAACGAAGTACAAAATTTATTAATTTTTTAAAATATTAAATACCTAATTGATAGCTCTGCATGCAAAATGGCGCGTTTAAGTAATTTGTTGTTTAATTCGACATCGAATTTAAAGACTAAAAAGTTTTTGTTTTAACAAAAACCCAACAAAAACACAACTTGAACACAATCTTATAAGCAATTTCCAATATAATTAACGTAATATTTATACGTGTCGTCCCGCGTAAAGTGTGAAAAAAGTGCAATATTGTAATACATATAGGAGCAATTTTAAAAACAATAAGTAACTTTAAACATTCCGTTGAACTAAACGGGTGCGTCTTCTTCTCATTCGCCGCATCGTTGTTCGCTTTGTGCATTTTGCATTTCTCCGGAACTTTCGAAACGGTTAACTGCCTAATGGCAAGTTCGCTTAACAAGACGAGACACAGGCGCAGATTGGCTGCGATCTCGTTTCTATCGAATATCTCATTAGATGGCACACATCGGGACACAAAATTTGGCGCAACATTTGGCAGTAGCATCTGCAACCAGAACTACCAAACCAACAACAACGCAACGGCAGCGTTGGGATTCGGCGCCGGTGGCTATCATCAGCATTATCAACGTAATCATCAGCAGCGCAGCCAACAGGCGCAGCACCAACAACAACAACAGCAACAGCAGCAGCAACAACAAAACCATCAACAAGCAAATGGCAAATGTGGCGGTGGAGGCGGAGGCGGGGGCGTTGGCAGCGCTGCGCTGTTGCTCTGCAGCGGCGACATCCATATGGGCAGCACTACCGATGGCGGGCTCGATGACTGTGGCGCCTCGGCTGCCGGTGCCAGTGATGGTGATGGGCATTTTAGTGAAATTGAAAATATGGGTCACTACCTGATGAATGTCCAGCCCCACAACGCAAGCGTTGTGCAGGTTGAGAGACGCAACATAAAGCGACCCACCTCGTGTGGTCGCCAGCATCAGCAGCTCCAACAGCCGGCTGTGCCGGGCAGTGGCAATATGAGAAAGCAGCAGCAACAACAGCAGCAGCAACACGCGGCTGGCAGCGGCGGCTCTGGCGCCGAGAGTGGCAGCGATTCGGACAGCGTCAAGATACCGCTCAAGGTGTCCAATTTGGGCAGCGGCGGTGGCGTTGGCGGTGGCAGCAAATTGTTGCCACTTAGAGAACGGTGAGTGATAAACTTGAAATACTTTAAAAACAAATGTTTATTGGTTTACAATTGGTATTCAATTACAAAGAACTCCCGCGTAATTTGAAAAACTACACTTCTTATAAATATATTTGCAAACAGTATTTTTCTCGAACAATACAGAGCCCCTTACACTTGACTTTTTACAAATCGTAATTTAATACAAATTAAAGGCTTGTTTGAAAACGCCATTGAAAAAGACTTTGAAAATGAACACCAAAGCTGTAATATATATGTTTTACAAAAAAATCAGACTATATCAAACGCAATAATATCTTAAGATATCTTCGTATGGCTTCTTAGGAGGCCCCTTTCTAAACTCCTCTTTGAAAAAGTCTTTCAAAAATATCGTTTTGAAAATTTTATTTTGCAACAGAACGGATTGATATAATATTACTTGTCAGAGGTGCAATCACATCTAACCCCTTATACCACTTATATAGCGTGTTTCTCAAAAACAGTGTACCTTTTTCGAAACACTGGAGTACTCATGTAACTATTGTATGTGTTCTCTTATCTTATCTTTCCATTCACCTACTTCTGCTATTACTTAAACGGGTTTTTTTCAAATTAAGTCTAAAAACAATTTTCACAATTGTCTACTACTCATGTCAGATAAATGAAAATTCAGGTCGACAAGGGAGATAATGTTAAAAAAAACTCGAGATTCTGTATATAACCCTTCATTTATTGGAAGCTAGGGCTGCAAAGGGATAGTTTCTCAAAGAATCCGTACCTTTCACCATACCTTACACCATTACTATAGTCTTATAAACGGTTTCTTAATTCCTTCACTGATTCATCTGTTCTCTCTTAATGTTTATTTATAATTTTCCGCCAGCCCTTCAGCTATTGCTGCGAATTCATTTCAAGTATAGTAAGCTCCAAATTCTTGTAAATATTTCAATTTTCCTGAAAGCGTTATGTCAAAATATTTTCGATATTGCCTGATTCATCGCCACCTGGAACCTCTCCGATTGCAGATTGACAGCTCGAATCGCTTTCTGTGTCATTTTCCCCACATATTTTGCATATTTATTTCTATTTATAGAATTTTTCCGATTCAAAGTCTTAATAATTCACACCTCCGAATCATTTGCGTACAAAATTTGGCTTCCATTCAACTAAACTAAGAGCTATATTGGCTAATTGAAAGCTCATAGAATTTATAAAATGTACAAATTTCATTTTAAATTTATGTCGTCGCCAGCACATAATGCTGTACATTCCAATTGACACTCACAAATGAGAACGCCCCGCAACAAAATATTGTTTAATGTCCTAAAAATGGAGTACGTGCACATTAAGGGACCTTTATTAATAGAGAAATGTGTTCACTTACGCAATCAAAATCCAGTCCCTCATTTGGTAAGAAGATCTACATAGAATGCAATTGAATTTGTAAACAATATTCAAAATATATATTTAATTGCAACATAATCAACTTGATTTGTGCAATTGAAGCACTTTTGCTTCCAATTTAAATTTGAATTCTTTAGTGTTTGCTCTTTTGTGTTTATTTTATTTTTTGATCACGTTTTTGACTTGTGCACCGATTATTTCTGGTTTGCTGGCCCGGCTGCTCAACTTTGCTGGCATCTGTCTGAATATATTTCATGCATACATACATATATAGTATACACTGTATATCCATACATGAGTTCGTATGTGGCGCAGTTTAATTGAATTTCATTCAAAAGCAAAGTACAAAAAGAACTAAATTCATGCAAATTGAGTGTTGGCGAGTGTTGTTGTGTCGGGCTCGCAAACTACTTAACAGCTACAGTGTAGCATGTTGTGGGCCATTATTTGTGGCTGTTACATTTGTTTGCGCATCCATCGGCCCCGCACCCCCCTAATAGGTACTGTCACGCACTTAAATGGCTTGTCACTATCATTTTTATGTGATTCGCTTCTTTTTTTTTTTTTTTTTTCAATTACCATCACAAAGGCAATCAGGCGGTGCACAAAAAACAAGAGAGAACGCTATAGCAGCAGCAAAAAGAGGAAGAAGAAGAGCGAACTTGTTGCTGCAGTTTGGGGAGGTTGTACTGGCGAGAATTTGTTTCGCTAATAACTTTTCTTAGAATTGACCGAATTGAATAAAATTTTAAAGAACAGTAGATATTTATTTATAAATTATGTGTGCAAAGTTTGGTTTAGGTAGCATTTGAAATGTGGACGCTATTGACGAAATTCTGTAGCGGGGGAAGGGGGGGAAAATTAAAAAAAAATAAATAAACTCGTCCTTACTCGGATCTAGGATGCCAACTTTGGTTATTCTAGCTTTTATAGTTTCTGAGATCCTCGCGTTCATCCAGACGGACAGACGGACGGACATGTCTAGATCGATTTCTCTCGTCATGCTGATTCAGAATATATATACTTTATGGGGTCGGAGATGCTTCCTTCTGCATGTTACATACTTTGCACAAACCTAATATACCCTTTTTACCCTACGGGTACAGGGTATAAAAAGTACAACTCATGCCTAAAGTTCAGCGTGAATCATCCTACGGCTTTTCATATCTAAGAGAGAGATAGACATGCTATTGTCCAGTCATAAAAATTGGGGTAACCACAACCAAGGCATATTACTATATTTAAAGGTAAACGTGCGTTTTTGGCAAACTCTTGGAAAGCACGCAACAGTTACGCAATGCTCGAGAAACTTTGAAAACGCGCTAAAATCGCATGCAAAACGCCCCCGACTCGCGAGCGCATTGCCATTGAAGAGCATCGTCCCCCGCACCATTTGCAATTCAAATTCTCAAAGCTCAGTTACAACAACAGCACAGCACAGAGCAACGCAGAAAGCTTTCACTCCATGGCCGAAACATCGTTAAAGTTACGTTGAACTCGCCTGCAAATTGTTGTTGTTGTTGTTGTTGTTATTGTAAATGTTGTTGTCATTGCAGCGGTTGTTGCATTCGTCGCGCTTTGACAGACTGACCTTGTTTTGCACATTTTTACAACCACATTGCCGCGGCTCGTTGCACTTGTCGTCACTCGTTTGTGGCAAGTTGGGTGTTGTTTTTGTTGTTGCTGCTTTTGTTTTCTTCGCGATGTCACTCACCTGGGCACCTTGGCCACCTCGGGCTTTTCTTTTGGCATGTCAGCCAGTCGCCGACAGCCGACAGCCGACAACCGGCAGCCTTTAATTGGTGTGCATTTGACACTTTCTGATGGCCGCGCAGGGTACGGAGAGGCGCTATAAATAGCGGCGCTCATCGCTGGGCCTCTAACTGTTCACTGACTGTTAATTTACGTGTAAGTACGAATAGGTATGTACACCTATCTATGCACTATACATGTATATGTATGTATGTGTGAATGTCGCTTGCATTCTAGCTCAACTCATTGTGCAAATGTTTGCGAAATGCAATATTTCACTTGGCACTTGGTCAGCAATGAGTCTGCTTATTATTCTCAGCATTCAGTCCAAAAGTCAATTAAAACAAATATACTATAATTACCAAAAGAAACAGATATAGCTTTCATGCAGACAGTATTTCTATGGATAACATGGAAAGCCTTTATTCTTTTCAAGTCGCTTTCTCCTATTGAAAGCCATTTCATTTGATCGAAACCTAAACCACAATTTCTCTAGTTTCCTTTACATAATTTAGCAGAGATTTGGTCAAAATATGTACTTATGTATGTGCTTGTTCCGGATTTGAATCTGCTGTCTATTCACATTCTTAATTGTAGAAAGAATGTGTGAAGAGTGCGTATAAATCTTTGAAATAGTCGCGCAGACGAGTAGATGAGAACTATTTTCTTAAGACAAAAAACTGTAACTTATCAATTATGTTATGAAAATCTAAATCTACTCATATTTTAATCTTTTAATCAAGCAATTTTTTAAGTAACATTTGTGCGCCTATGGGAACTTCTTACGATCCAAAGATATAACATATAGAATGTATGAACATACATATGTCGGTATGCATTAGAACCTCATAAATAGTTTATATAATAGCACTTATGAATGAAACAATCAGATTTTTATATAAAACGTCAACGAAGCTAAATTCTTAATGGCTCCCAAGAATGACAATTCCCATAGCTGATAAATAAAATCTCTCGTTCCCATTCACCAATCTACTCTCGAATTGCTTACATCATCAAGTATTTTTCAACAATTTGTGAGGCAATAAAGTTTTACCCACAAGGCTTCAATTACAATTGTTTCCGCTGCTCAGCTCCAGCAGCATCGTAGTCGGCGCATTCCAAGCCTCACAAAGTTGCAAAAATAAATAAAGAACAAAAAAACAACAACAGTAGCAGAAAATACTCATAAAATGCCGCTACAATAATGTTTTGTTATGCGAGTCACAGTTTCAACTTCCTGTGGGAAAAGTGTTAGCCTGTTTTCAAAAACAAAAACAAACCAGAATGGAATGCTAGAGTCGGGTGGGCTCATCTTTTAAATACCCTGTGTCCATGGGACTTTTTGTGTGTTTGTGTGCAGTACAGAATTAAGTCAAAGCAGCATCAATAACAACAGATTAAATTTATGGCTTCAACTTAGAATTGACCTATCACGATAAAACATGAATACGGACACGTGACCAATTCAAGTAAAAAATGACTAGAATTATCAATAGTTATTGGGTACTGCATCAGAAAAGAAAAAAACTGGAACTTTATCTAAAATAGAAGAATCTGGATGCCAAGTTTGCTTATTCCAGCACTTATATATTCTGAGATTCTTGCGTTCATACAGCGGACAACGGGATTTTTCTATATTGACGCGTCGCGACACGCGTTTTGTCATACTGATCAAATATTTGCATTGCCTCTTTTTGTATAGGGTGCAAAAATGATATGATGATGCTGCGCATGAGCCAGAAAGCGTAAAAACAAAAGCGATAAAAAGCACAAAATTCCTTCAAAAGACGCTCAAAAATAAGACGCAAAAAGGCACATAGCGTCCCTCAAATTCAAAACAAACTATCGAACACCTTCTGAGCTCATTCATGAGCCTCTGATTATTGTTATTATTTCTCTTTTTTCTGTTTTTCTGTTCTTCTGTTCTACTGTTGTTGTTTTCGGCCACTTTGAAAGTTGTTTTGAAATTTGAGCTTTATCTTGTTGTTGAGTGAGGCACGATTGTTTGTAAGAAGGGTAGCTAGAAGAAATATGGAAAAGGTCGTGAACAAAACAAAAAATTTGATAGCCAAGACAAAATGCCTCTTACTTGTCACAAGCGTAAGCAACTTTTTAGTACACTACAACCAAAGGGTACAGCTGAAAAAATTCAGAGAGCAGTGCAGTTTTGGGTGTTAGTTCATTTATCTTCCACAATTAATTGAAATGTTCTTTTTATTATCATCCCTACGTTTGCTTCTTTTTCTTAACTTTTTTAACTGTTCGTTCTGTTCTTTTGGAATAATGTGACCGAATTAAATGAGTGGAGGAAAGTGTATCGCATTGTCGTGTTCACTCATTTTTGTTGCCTTTGCCTGCCACACTAGAAACTACGTCATGCGTTTTATAATTTGATTTAAGGCTTGGCAGCTTTTCTGTAGCGACCCTCCCCCAGCTGGCTTCAAGGACATTCACGGACGCTTGACAGTGAACTTGAAAAGCTTGTTGTTGTCTGTGAGTTATGCAGCAATCTGGCAACGCCATTGCGAACACGCTTTCTCGCTCACATCCTGCACACACACACACATACGCATACGCATTAATGTCAATGTCAGGGTTGGCCCAAAGCTGAATCAAAACCTGTACCAAAGGCCGGCCTCCCTTCCTTCCCTTCCCTTACCTTCCCTGGCTCTGACCGCCATTTAACTGGGTAACCTTGAAGCCAAGTTATATGCAGTTTTTAGACGACGTAATAAGAACCAGTTTATATGCTGTTGTTATTGCCTGAACACTGTTGTTTGTTTACTACTTGTGTTCTAATCCTTGGCAGCTGTTGCCGGCAAATGCATTTCAAGGCCAGACCACTATATAGTATAATCAGAATGCATTCGCTTCGAGACATAGGGCTGTCATTAATATATGTACATGTTTACATAAATATATCGATGTAGGTGTGCTTGTATGTAAGTAAGTTATTTAGTTAGTTACTTAGTGCTCCTGGGCATATAACGCGTTGTGTATGGAAATCAATATCGACAGAATTGACTACCTACAACAACGATAAACCTATCTTCCGATTGACCCAATAATTGCCAATTATTATTGACCACAGTTTTTTACATGTGTGTTAGCTTCCTATCTACATAGGTGTGTTGGTCCAGTATATCCATATTTATAGCCATGATAAGAAAATTCAATATAGTCATGCCTGTCTGCACGTGTGGGTTTGTAGCTGACATGTATACAGTTTGTCATCAACGCACAGACAAACAGTAAGTAATTAGTTCTGACTGTAATGTAGATGAAATGTGTATGTAGTGATCACATGGGGTTGTGGAAAATTCGAACTCTAAATGGGGAAAACTGTCTTCAAACTTAGTAAAAAGCATCTACATTCATCAACTGATCGACTGAAAGCCTAGTGTTACTCGCTAAACTTCCATAAATCCTTGAATTTAACTTGAAATTAAAAAGTATTGTATTATTATACCATTTTCCAACTTTGTTACTCGATTTTTTACGGCTTTCAACTCAACTCCCAGACTCAAAGAGTGAAACGAAAACTTGTTGGAACCGCTTTGAACCGCTTTGTTTGCCAACGAAATAAAATATAAGACAAAAACAAACATAAACAACGAAACAAAAGCAAAACAACAATTGCAAAAAGCCATCGGGCAATGATAAGAAGAAAATAGCGCTCGCATACTACATTTTTTACTAAACACAATGACGGCCTTAGTCAGCAGGCCTGTATTTTGATTCGGGATGTGGCACAAAGGGGGGCAACGAGCAAACGAATTTGTTTTTCTTCTGGTTGTTGGTCTCTCTCTCTCATTTATTTATAGGGATTTTGCGCAACAAGCTGATAAGGAAACAAGCCACAATAATTCACTATAGATAAATGAACACAAACATATGTACATACTAATACATAGTATGCCATAAAGCGATGGAACACGCCTATTAAGAGTTGCTTCATAAAACCACAGACTTGTGTGCTACTCAAGTGGTTGTGGCGCTTATCTTTATCCATTTACGCACTGCATGTGCATGTATTTATGCAGATGACTTGCTAATATAATCGTGATATATGACCGTCTTGTGCGATAAAATGCTAGGATAACATTTTTATTAAATATTTAAAATCAGTATCTGGAAGCAGGAGAAGCTGTGTACACATGTTAATTATATCAAAATAACTCTTCAAATATTAACATACATACCAAATATGTATTTAATATATACAAAACAGATTAAATACCCCTAACATTTTAATAGCAGTAACTAAATTACACACATTATTCGCAAATATTTCGACAATCTAAATGCCCATTCAAACCCACTCGCCTCAAGACTCAAGTGAAATGATTTACCAGTCCACTGTATGATCTAAGAGTCTGATCTGATAGTCCCTTAGAATGATATAAGATTTTAAATCCTATTGTAAGTCTTACCATGCAATAAGAGAATGTTTCGAGTTTACATACTATGTTTGGATAATGTGGGTTCAGTCGTTTCCGAAATCCAGCTGTTCATCCAAACGGACGTGTATAACGGGCAGATTGATTTGACTCGTCATGCGGCTAAAGATTTTAAAGCCTTTATGGGATCTGAAATACTTTCTCATCCCTGTTACAGACTTTACATAAAATCTAATATACCCTTTTCACCCTTCGAGTACATAACGCCCGACATGGATATATTACGAGAAGAAATTCAAAAACACACACAAACCCCTGAACGCTTTTTCTATGACGTGGTCTTTCGCTTTTCGCTGTTTGTTTTAATAGCAACTAACAACCTTCAATTGAAAGCTCCTATCTATAGTGTACATAACAGCGTAAAAAAACTAAGGTCTGGACTTAATGCGGCTGATTGGTGTAGCGCAGTACTCACATACATACACACTCGTATATACATGTGTACCACTAATAATAAATTGACGCTTCCGCGCGTATTAAATGCCAGCAAAACACCACACAATGGCGCGTTTGAACAAAACTCGTTGCAAACATCGGGGAGGAATAATAAAGTATTATTCAATAAATTATAATAAAATCGATAGAGCGAACTTTAAAAATGTCTAATATATTGACAGATTAATAAATTCAATCGAAATATGCAATCTTCCCAAACACGAAGATTCTATCGAACCACAACAAAAAATAAACCTTAGCTTTGTGTTTAGGAATGTCAATGGAAACGTACAATTCTCCTATGATCTGTACTTCTAGCGAACCACAAGCATGAAAGTAAAGGTGTGGTCGAACATGCAAATAATTTGCGCACAAATGCGTAAAATTTTTAAGCATGTTATGAATATAATGTTCTTTTTATTAAAACCAATAAGAATTTCGTCTACAAAGTGCACTTTTTGGATCTGTAAAATAACCAAAATTTGGTCGGAAATTATTATGTCTGACCATACCTACCATACTTTATATCTTTAAAACTCCGTAAAATTGATTTAAAACATTTTGCATCTATTTGAGAGAAACTTTCACATTTTTTAAGTGTTGATTAAATTTTTGAATAAACTAATTTAATCCACTGTGCGCTGGAAGCAAAAGTATCGGCGTATTCTTGCGCTTTTCCTTTTGTGCTGTTCATTTGTTTACAACCAAAATTGTATTTTTTTTTTTTTTTGCTAACATTATGGCTTAACGATTTGTGCCGCTTCAGACCGTTTACAGTGACTGTCAGTATGTTTATTTCCTATTTTATTTGGGGTTTGCTTATCAACAAATATATATTGTGCAATAAAACCATACATGAGTATCTCAGGTCTGTTTAGGATTTTTTTTGTAAATATACTTGTATATAATTGCACGTACTTGCTGTCACAATGTGCGTCATCAATCAGATAGGTATACATAGTATGTACTTGTACATACTTCAAAAGATTAAGGTGTTTTGTGCGTTTTGCTCGCGTTTCTTGCAGCTTGACAGTTAACCATATAATTTTTTGTGCCAATTGGTTTTCACCGGTTACTAAACGTGTTTAACTTTATTGGCAAGTTGCTGCTTTTTTTTGTAGGTAGCAGCTTTTTGTTTAAATAAACGCTTTTATGTGCGTATGTACGCATGTGTGTATATTTTATTAAACCATCGAATATGTACATTCATGAATTTTCGCTTGCTCAGTGAGCTCATTTTATTGCCTGAACAGACAACTTGTTTATACTATCCCTACTAAAACAAGAGAGAACGCTACAGTCGAGCAAGCCCGACAGTGTAATACCCTGTACCCAGGTAAACTTCCGTCACTGAGTTATATGCGCCCATAGCAGCAGCAAAAAGAGGAAGAAGAAGAGCGAACTTGTTGCTGCAGTTTGGTGGGGTTGTACTGGCGAGAATTTGTTTCGCTAATAACTTTTCTTAGAATTGACCGAATTGAATAAAATTTTGAACAACAGTAGACAATTATATATAAATTATGTGTGCAAAGTTTGGTTTAGGTAGCATTTGAAATGTGGACGCTATTGACGAAATTCTGCAGCGGGGGAAGGGGGGGGAAATTAAAAAAAAAAAATAAACTCGTCCTTACTCGGACTTAGGAGAATCTGGATGCCAACTTTCGTTATTCTAGCTTTTATAGTTTCTGAGATCCTCGCGTTCATCCAGACGGACAGACGGACGGACAGACGGACGGACATGTCTAGATCGATTTCTCTCATCATGCTGATCAAGAATATATATACTTTATGGGGTCGGAGATGCTTCCTTCTGTATGTTACATACTTTGCACAAACCTAATATACCCTTTTTACCCTACGGGTACAGGGTATAAAAATATATATATACAATATATATACATATATATGTATACAACTACAACTGTCGCAATCTTTTGGACGTTCTTAGTAAACATACTGAGCATCTAATAGCCATATCGAATCGGATTAAAGACAAATTCGATGTTTCGCTGACTTAAGGAAACCGTTTGCGATGTCCTGACACAGTTTAAATTTTCTCTCGTTCTTAAGTAGATCAGCATATACTTATTTCAAAAAAAAAAAAGCAACCTCATTCTGCTCTCATACATCAGTTTCTTGTTAAACCGTGTTTCCAATGATATTTGCTTTAAGATCTCCCAAACATTTCAAAATATGCAAGTAGAACCCATTCTGGTTATCATAACAAATATTTGCTTCGAAAGTAGGCAAATATTGTGCCCAGACGAACTTCAGACCTCCGTCTCTTACTCTTTGTTGAACGTAACATGTTTCGCAATCACAGAACTTAAAGAAAGGTAATCAACAAGCTAAATACATATGTATCTATACTACTGTGCACAAGTTTGACGTAAATATGAAAAACCTTTTTTTTAAGTTGATAGCACTTTCACTGCACGCTGTATCAAATTTCTATTCCGTTTTCTTCATTGCTTACATATATGGGCTTGTGTTTTATTCCATTGTCCGGAAGAAGTTCGGTTAAAAAAATGTATTTTTGCAGCCAAAACGTAAGGAATTTTGCAAAAAAACAAAAAATTTTAAATTGCATACCATTTTCAAAGAGGGTTGTGAGATCGTTGCAAACGAACCACATCCAAATCGACTAATAACATTAACTTATAAACACTACAAACACCAAACACAACAAGAACTATAGTTATTATTGGATATATCAACACCAATTTAAGAGAACTTTTGTGCCATTTTGCTGAAAAAAAGGCATAGTATATATTGCTCGCCTAATTTAACCTGAATTGAAAAGCCCACTTCAGGGACATTGTTTTGATACGATTGAAGAGAGATTCAATCCAACTTGAAAAAGGTACTGAGGGCCATTCCAGAAAAGAAAATTTGGACTGATTCGGGGATTGGAAAACCCGTTGGCATATGTGCATTGCATCCGGGATTGTTTTAAATTCAATCAAATAATTATCAAAAAATAAATACAAGTTGTGAAAGTTATAATGAATAGTACGGGTCATACTTATTTGTATACAGTAGGGGTGCGAAGCTAACGCCTCTTCAAATAATAATTGTCATCTATTGAGATATTGTCCCCAGGTTATATCTCAATAGTGTATTGCTTGCGTTAAGCGATGCTTTCTTTCAGGAACATACTATATATTCCACAGCGCCTATGTATTTTTAGCTCGTTATAACGCACACATGTTGGAATTTCCAATCGCTCTACAGATGGCAATACGAATACGATGGCACGTGATGCATAGTTTATTTTTAAAGAGGCCTATTTAATATAATTGAAAAGCAATTGTGCGCAAGAACCAGCTCCAACTGATAGCACATAAATATAGAATATATATATATATACAAGTATATGTAGTATTAAACAACAAGACAAAGCATATTGATAAGAATTAATTGACCCCGTCAAGTCAAGTCAAGTGTGCTGATTGGGGGGCGCTGGCATACAAAGCAATTAAACCAATAGCTATGGGACTGAAATGGACGTCAATTGAATAGATTTCAACTGACTACCATTTACTAAATATTTTCATATATCTCGAGCATGTTTTATTTGCATGTGTGTGTGTTTGTGTAGAGATGTGAAAAGCAAATTGATACAAGTTTTTAGTATCACTTAATCAAATATTTGTTACCTGATAAGCAGACAGAACAAGTCTAGAGGGCAGACTGCTGCTCATCCAATTTGGGCAGTTAACAACTGGGCCAGAGGCTTTAATTACAATCTTAAATAGACACAGTAGAGTGCAAATTGATTTTTAAAAAATTGTTTGTACAGCTGTCGCATTAACAGCTAAACAAGAAAATAAATGATAAAAACAAAAGGCACGTGACCGACTCACTGACGATGAAAGGTACTAGTACATAGTATATGTAAATGAGGGGAAAATGGGTCAATCTGATTTGCAACAACTTTAAGCTGCTTAAAAATTGTAACAACTTAAACATCGAAAGCTGGCGAATTCTAGGTGTTCATCCAGACAGACGGACATGGCTATATCGATTCGTCTCATCATGCTGATTAAGAATAAATGCATAGACTTTTTTTCTTGTTCTTAATAAACTCATCCACGGTTCTACCACCATGTATCAAATATTTGAGAAATTAATCTCTGATTTGATCATATTAATATATTTTAAGTTAAATTAAAATTCTTAGAAACAATAAGAGGCTCCATTTAAGTTAATAAAGGTATGCTAATGGTTAAACCAATTTTCCATGCACTTGTTATAGGACCCGGCCGGAAATTCGCGGAAGGCACTAAAGAATATCCCCCTTTTCATGTCCTAAATCGACTCATGACGCGACACAGAGAAATTACATATTCAAATCTTGCGAATACTTTTAATTGTTTCCTAAAATATCAACGAAAGACGCTGCTATCTCTCTAATGCCAACACCTCGATTTTCGAGCACAATTTCCTACACTCTTCCGGCATTATCGTCGTTAGCAGAGGTTGTAAGGGTGAGGCAACAAAATTTCAAGCAAACTTGTCTGTAACTTTTGCATCGTAAACAAATAGCTGTCAACACACACACTACTAATTAGCATATCCTCCTAAAACTTTAAACAAATGTGACCATTGCGGGTAAAATTTTATAAGTCCAATCTTATAAACTAGTAAAGAAAGGGAGAAATATACATACATACATACCTCACAACTTGTTTTACTTGTATTTTACAAGTTATTGACTTGCCCTCGCACATACATAAGTACATGTATGAATATGAATATATGTACATATGTATGCATAAATAAAATATTCCAAAGCGATCATACTATATGCCGATATTTCCAAACGTCTGATCCAATGTTTATAGACGCAGATGTTATGATTTTGAAATTGCATTTTTGCGTAAACATCTGAAGTAGAGTTGGGCACGGGCCGTGTTTTTTGTCGTGGCACTTCGTGCCACGCGTGGGCCCGCGTGTTCGTGTTGTAAATTCCGATTTCGTGCGTGGCCGTGCGTGTTCGTGTTGAGCCAAAAAGGCACGACAAAACACGCACGAGGAAACACGAAAGAACACTAAAATCAGAAAACGAAGCAGCCAATAGTCAACACGACTTTTCTGAATTTTTGGACACTAATAATTCAAAAACAAAATTAAATTGGACAGGTCAAGAATGGATATTGAAATAGATGACTATATAAGTAGTGTAGTTGATCCAGGAATTTGTGTGCTAACATTCTGGAAAAAACAACAAATGTAAAATGCTACGGCAATTATCAAGGCATATACTCAATATCCCTGTCAGCTCTGCAACAAGCGAACGAGTTTTTTCCACTTCTGGACATATTTTAAATGAGCGACGTACTCGGCTTCTTAGCTCAAATATTGATAAGATAATCTTTCTGAATAAAAATTTGTAATGTTTATATATATATATATATATTTTTTTTTAATTTTTATATTTAATATATAAAAAGTTCGTGTTGGGCCGTGTTGGGCCGTGTTGGGCCGTGTTAAGAAAAATTTTCGTCGTGCGTGCGCGTGCGTGTTTCTAAAAGTTAATTTCGTGGCCGTGTCGTGTCGGGCCGAAAATAGCCGGCCCGTGCCCATCTCTAATCTGAAGCGTGCTTCTTCAATAATTCGGCTGTAAAAGAATGCGTAAAAAATTTAAATATTGTTTGTTTAAGAAACAGGCGCGCAGCTTGCGGCAAACTGGCGATCAACAAAAAAAAAAAAAGAAGAAAGAAACACACTATCGCATACCAACACACACACACTAGCTGCACTTGTCAGCATTGCAGCACCCCTCTGCCTTCCGGACTACTCTTCCCTCTCCCTTGCACATGCGTGATATCATACTCTTATCACACTTTGTTATTAGGCCTACACACGCAAACACAAATAAACAGGTATACATACATACACACGCACACATATTCATTAGTGGCTTAATAAATTACAGCATAGCAGCAACAACACAAATTTTTCGGTGCGTGCCGTAACAAAGTGTAACAACAACAATAATAACAACAACAGCAAGACAACCTTGGGCCTCCTTAGTCGTCGCTTCTTCTTCGCATTACATTTCTTCAGTTCAGCCAGCGCGTCTGTTACAAAAATGTAAATGATGGTATTTTATTTGGCTGTCGCGGCCTCTTGCACTTTACAAATGTTTTTTTAGGTTTCTTCGATTTGTTTATTTGTTGCTCTCTTCTTCTTTTTGGAATTCTGTTGCCCTTTGCTGGGCGCCTGTTAGAATACTCCAACTAATTAACGGGTTATGACAGGTTGACGAAGGCAGGCAGGCGTTCATCATATTTATGTCTACTATATATTTATGTATGTATGTATGTACATATGTATATTTAATACGGTATCAGCAATGTGGGGCTTGCCTAATTAATGCACAGGTTCGTGGGCCGCCCACCCGCTCTCCAAGCGAAGTAGCGCCTTCTCACGCACTGGCAAGGCAGCACGTGATTTACCGTTAATTATGGAGCTTCAAGCTTCTTCAAGTTTACTTGTAACCTCGACCTAGACCAATTATCTCAAGGTAATTTATTAGGCGCACAGAGTCGTTGACGAACTGCGTAGCCTAGCCCAGAGTGGAGCCAAACTAATGTTTGCCCTTCACGCACACAAATATTTGACACAAACACACTCGCACACGCACACATGCACTCATATACATACATACAAACATACATGTACATACATATGTTTGTATATCAAGTGTGTATAGGTTTTCCAAAAATACCGAAAAGCAATAGAGAATTCAAGAGCACGTCGTTGCTTTGATAAGCAACAGCAGCGTCAACGTAGATCGCTGCATTCTGTCTTTTGTTGTTGTTTCCCGTGTTGTTGTTGTTGCTTCAACTGCTGTTAAGTGAGCAACTGTTAACAGTAAGACTGTTCGTTGACTGCACTTTGCTGTTTGCCTGTGAAAATATCGATCGGTACGGAAGGGGTGTGTGCACCTACCTCACTCTTCAACTCTGTGTCTCTCTCTCCCTCTCTCTCTCTTGTTTTCTCTGTCTCAGTCTCTATCTAGCCTTGCATGGGTCAGTGTTTTTCAGTGCCATTGAAACTGAATTATAAATAGCATATGTGTGTATATACATTCAAATATACATACATACATACATACATATGTTGTGTGGTACCTACACACATGTACATATGTACATACATATGTATGTACACACATATCTATGAATTAGTTGCCGCATTTTTTTTGAAGCGTGTTCACAACTTGAAAAAAAATTCATATAATCGAAAATCGCCTTCAAGGTCCCTATTATGTTTTATGTAATATACTTGTTGCTTATTTTGAGCGCCTGTTGCGCTTAGATCGTTTTTGAAGACAATGTGTTCTAGGAAAAAAAACCCAAAAACAAACAACAAAAAAACTCTTGAAAACCAACATTTTACATACATACATATGTATGTATCAACAAGGCAGTGGAATCGAAAGATCTGATTTATACAACAATGAGAAACCAAGAACCGAACCCTGTTGTACATTATATGTATATGTATTTCTATTTATATATTCCTATTTGGAATTTAACACTCAATTATTTTGTTTAATTGTATTCACTTGTTCAAAAACCGAAACAATTCTAAAAAACGAACCATCGTTTAATGTGTTATGTATTACGAATATAGAACCTGAGACGCTTTTCTGCCAAAAAATTAATAATAGATTTATGTATATCCTAAATGGTGTGGATTTTCACTGGCCGTGTAGAACATTTAATCAAAGTTTGGCAAGGATTCCAAACATTTCGATTCAGATCTACTAGATTTATAAAAAATTTAGAGTTCTCTGTTTTTAAATATTGGGCAATATTATATCTCTCATGTCAATACAAGATAATGCAAGTAAGCACTAAACATGTATTATTCACTCCTAAAAAGAATGATGTGCCTAGAAGACCTGTTCGGTAATATTCTGTTTATTATAAATATTGAGTCAATGATTGACAAGTTCTGCGATGTATTGTAAAGACCCATCTTTTGTTCTCTTTCAGAACCTTCAGCAATGGAGCGAGTGAAGCGGTTACTCAGAGTTTGCAACCGGAGCGACGTGCGCGTTTAAATACCGCACCGGGCATGCGTCATATGGCGGCGGCGGTAACCACCACAGCTCCGCTGGGTGGGGGCACCAGCCTGAAGCGCACTTACCAGATTCTGAGCGGTTCGAGTGCGAGTCACATTACCGATGACAGCAGTACAGAGAGTTTAGCGCCCGTTAGCACCTTTGGGGGCAGTTTTCGCAACAGCCTCAACAAATCGGTGCAGATAAGTGATTCACGCTATGTGGGTCAACGGCCATCGACAGCGGGATTGCAAGGACAACGCGAGGGACGCGTGGTGCTGGTGTCGCGTAAAGTGCCGTTCTTTATCTTCTCCGCATTGCCTTATTGCAAAGGCAAGAATGGACGGTGAGCTTTTATTTTTATACTCGTAGATAAGTGCAATAAACCCACCTCTTAACCACACCTTATTTTTTGTTTCCAGTGGCGAATTTCGTAAGGAGGATCGTCGACGACGTAATACCTCCACTTCACGTCCACTGTCCTCCATAAATGATGCACCCTTTGATCCCTTTGATTTGCTGGGCATACAAAAGGCAGAGAGCGGTCAGGTTAGTTTAACAATGCACCTTTTTCCGTAGTTTTTTTTATTGTTTATGTTTGTTTTTCAGGATATATCCTATGGACATCTGTTGATACCATCACGACCGTATGAGAAGGACCGGAAGAAGCATGGCAATGCATCGGCAAATCCTTCCGTTTTTGATAATCAAATAGAAATAACAAGCACAGCAGCGCTTAAAAATCATGGCATAGCCAGGTTGGTCCAATTTCCTATGCAGTGCTGAATAGGTCTAGGGTTCAACTAAATTTAGGACCTAGAAAGCGCGCACACCCCACACAACACACATCAACAGTCCCATTGTCATACACATAATTACATACATCCATGGCTCATGCTCATGCTGATACATGAACCGCATTTTCCACACATGGCCCTACCCGAGAATCTAACTGTAACAAAAGCAACCAACCCCCTCTTACCTGTCGTATTTTGTACTTTGCTCCGAACCCTTTGGGATGAGATTGCAAGTAAAAGATATCCCTTTATGTTCTATCCAACAATTGGGAACCGGAGGTCTGACAAATTCTGGTTACTTAAGGATTCAGGGTTGGGAGTTGTCTAATTAGAATCACCATAATCTGAAAGTTTCGAGATGGTTAGTTGGTCTTTCTTGCAAACAAAAGACGTCTGAGTTCATAGTTTGAGGACTTTATAATCATCTCATACTTCCTCTAATATATTGAGAACTTCTTCAGATCTTCAAATGATTCTCCTTAGTTCTACAGCTGATCTTAGTTGAAGACGTCTGAGTTAATCGTTTGAGGACTTTGTTATCATCCCGTACTTTCTCTAACATATTGAGAACTTCTTCAGATCTTCAAATGATTCTCCTTAGTTCTACAGCTGATCTTAGTTGAAGACGTCTGAGTTAATAGTTTGAGGACTTTGTTATCATGCCATACTTTCTCTAACATAATGAGAACACAGTTCTTCAACGGTCCTTAGTTGAAGACGTCTGAGTTAGTGGTTTTGTGGACTTTATGATCGTCCAATACTTTCGCTTATATAATGAAAACTTTTTAGAATCTTCAAAAGCAGTATTTCAGAACCAGGCCACTTTTGGTCGATTGTTATTAACTCCTGGCCTTTAAAGCCGTTGTTAATGGTTTGTTATAAACCCACCTTGACTATCAAAATAAAAGAAAAGAACATTGCTTACATAACAACAGCAGTGTTTAAATAAGTATAACAATTTTGTTAAATTATTTTAATTGCGTGTTGGCTTTTTTCGTAACTCTATATTTCCACATCAGCAACATTGTTTTTAGTGCCTAAGCACGAGCTAAAGAATTTTCAAGCTCATCAACAAATGCGTTGCCCAAATAATAGCTTCAACATATGGAAGCTTACTTAGTCATCAGCAGAAATGGGGGCTCGTATAAGCTTTGTTGCTGTTGTTATTGTTAATGACCACATGATATGTTTTTCGAATTTGGTTACCGACTGACGCAGCAAATATTGTATTTATATAATAGTTATACATATGTCAGCATTGTAATCGAACACTGAAGTAGCCACCGGACCCCCTAACCACTTCCCATGCCTCCTTCCATAAATATATGTACCGTAAACACAGAGTATCGCAAACATTTTATACCATTAACTTATTGCTAATCATAACGCTTTGCACTACTTCGTTTCAGCACAAAAACCATAACCAAACGTCAAGGCAAATGGTAAATTTTTGAAGCAGCTAATAAAAATATAAAGACAAGGTTAACTGCATCTGTCTCAGCTGCCATTAAATGGCGACCTCGTTGAGATCGGAGCCGTTAACAAGCCTAGCTTTCAAGTAGTCGAAAAATCCAGCCACTAACAAAACTCACTCTCCACTTACATTCTACACCCAACCACCCACAATATGCCAGAACAAACAAATATCGATACAGAAACGCTTCCACTAACCACAATTCACAACTTATTACTTGTATATATCTGTACCTATCACGCTTTGCTTTCTTCTTCACTATACTTGTATTACTATATGTACTTATATATTTGAACAACAACTTATTCTAACGCCATGCTAATCACTTCGCAGGTGCTTCACCTATGAGAATAACAATCGTAACAGCGCGGCCAGTCCAACGCCCGACATGAAGCTGGATATGGACATAGAGAGCATAATACTGGGCGGTGATACGGCGCGTGGATTGCCGGTAAGCAAATCAAAAGACTGACAAGTTTTTGAAGAAAAATATCACAATAATATATCACTAAATATAACTAAATAATTAAAATAAATGAAAAAAGAATCAAATACATTCTTCAGCAGCTAGTCCTGCTTTTTTTTTAAATCAACTCAATTTAGATTCGAGTATTGTTAACCGAGCGAATTGAAATATATTATATATACTTATATTCATAATTAAAATTTTCAAGTCTGAAATCGAAGATGTTTTTGTATACTAATCACCGAAATAATACACCTCCTAGATAGCCAAAACTATTATATTTAAGAGAGAATGTTACTACTAAGTAGATGGTTTTCCATCTCTCTAAACTTTTCTGCTGAAAAATATTCATACAAGTAATTAAAAATATAATGTCTGAATTCGGAAACATTTTAAAACATTGAAATAACACTTCCTGAAAAGAATGTACTAAGTAGATGGTTTTCAAACTTCTAAAAACTTTTCCTGCTGATCTTTCGAATCGTTAGGTAGGTACATTTTAAAAACATATATAAATATTTGAATTAGCCTTAGTTCTATAGTAGTAAGGGCTTACATACGCGTACACTATATAATTATCCCAAGATTGATTTCTAATTAATTGCCTATCTTTGCAGTATCAACATTATTCGGCAAGTATTTTGGACGATCCGGAGCTTATTGCTGGCAAGCATCGTACACTTTTAACATTCACCTCGTACATGACATCCGTCATAGATTACGTGCGCCCATCTGATTTGAAGAAGGAGCTCAACGATAAGTTTCGCGAGAAATTTCCACACATACAGCTAACGCTGAGCAAGCTCAGAAGGTAAAGTGCTATTGGATCTATAATGTCGGACAATCTATAACTAAAATAAATTATTTTCTATTTTTGTTTGTGTGCAGCATTAAGCGGGAAATGCGCCGCATTAACAAACTAGACTCGCGCATTGATTTGGTTACCATATCGCAGGCCTATGTCTACTTCGAGAAGCTAATTCTGGCCAATCTGATAAATAAGAATAATCGCAAGTTGTGCGCCGGCGCCTGTCTGCTGCTCAGTGCCAAGATGAACGACGTGAAGGGTGATGCGCTCAAGAGCCTCATCGAGAAGACGGAGAGCGTGTTCCGACTGAATCGGAAGGAGCTCATCTCATCGGAATTCGCCGTGTTGGTTGCCCTCGAGTTCAGCCTCCATGTGCCCATGCATGAGGTGTTGCCACACTATCAGCGTTTGCTCTACGAATCCTAGAATTGGCCCAAGCGCTGTGCCGAAAAGCGTTTGACGGCAGCAGCGCAGGCGGTGGCCTTGGCAGCGGCGCAGGCGGCAACAACAACACGCCATCATT
The DNA here is from genome assembly GCF_003285725.1 of Scaptodrosophila lebanonensis. Classification (NCBI taxonomy): domain Eukaryota; kingdom Metazoa; phylum Arthropoda; class Insecta; order Diptera; family Drosophilidae; genus Scaptodrosophila; species Scaptodrosophila lebanonensis. The sequence continues at coordinate 3,096,703 of NW_022060529.1, forward strand.
TGCGTCGCAAGGGCAGCAGAAAGTAGGAGAGGAAATTCCCTTTTCCATTGCATACTTTTGGGATGATAGTAGATTGTACTACCTTGGCTTGTTCCTGGTGCTCAAAAGTATGCAACAATATTTTGTTTATTTTGCACGTGTCACCGTTACGGCTTTGACGGACCATGAGTATGATAATAATATTAATAATAATACCTATATATGAATTACATATTAGATATATTTAGTAAGTAAACTAAGTTTTGCTATCTGCTTAGTAGTTTCTACGAAATTTGACAATTTTTAACGCTCCCAATCCTGGTAGTAGGTTCCCCTATATAGCCACATAAGTGTTTATGTTTCATCATGTTCTATACTTACCATTTTTTTTGTCGGTTTTTTGTTATAAACATTTATAAAATGAATAAAAATGTAAACAAATCATACATACTCGTATACTGAAAGCCATTCGAGCGTATAATTTATGCGGCAACCAAATGGGTCTAAGCACATAATAGGGCGCTGATAAGCCAGTCGCGGACCGCCAATGGACACAGTTGGAGGCCAATGCAATGACAACAGCAACAACAACTATGAACCCACTAACAGCGGTTGTACGTGAAAATATTCAAATTTGAACCCGACCAGTGCCCAACTGGAACCAAACGATCTCTGCTGCTTACTATTGCTGCGAGCCGTGCGCCGAAAGCTAACTAATCCGCCCCAACTGGCGCCATCCGAGTTTTTCTCGACGAAAATCTATGCGAGTGGGAACCCCAACAAACATTTGAACACTTCACAATCAATTGGATGGGGCCCATCAATCAAAAATCAATAAATAACATGCGATCGATTATTTGTCAGAGTAACAGGCCCTCAGCACGCCCAAACAAGTCAACTCATACACAGAAAAACAAAAAAAAAACAGAAAAAGAGTTCTGTGTGGAGCGACCGCGGGCCCAACGCAGTGATAACCAAAAATACACACGTGCCCATCGACGACCAACACACATACGAAATGCCTTTTCTTTTCATTTTTATTGTTACTATTGTTGTTGTAATGGCTGTTAACTCTTTTTGATAAGCGCTGCTTTGTATTGCTGCGGTTGTTGTTGGACTGGGTTAGGCACTGGCAGGCAGCAAATGGTGAAGGTGGCGACAGAATGCATAATTAATATAAATAAATATGCTTACTTTACCCACACAAACAGATGGTGGTGTGTGTGTGTGTGTGCTTTGTCATATAAATGGTGTGTAATGCGATATGAGTCGGTAGGTAAGTACTATACTTACATACTTGTATATGCAATCGAGTTTTGTCTTATCAGCAGAACTCGATAATGCAATCGGGGACTTAATTCGAGGGGTAAAAATATACACAAACACATATACCCTGTACCTACATAGTACCACTAAACATATCCACAACTAATTTGTCACAATTTATTTGTTAAATATTTAAAAAACATTTTCAAAATAAATGATGGAGCTATTTAGTGACCTTTAAACGCAAATTAAACCAAATATAATCATCAAATAGTCTAAATATAGAATAAAGTATGTATATATTTTCTTGGTGTAGACCGCCCTCTTAGGTTGTCCTAACTTCTAGACTAACGAGGATTAATTTTACATTTATCTTGTGAGGATACACAATTCTTTAGGCTTTGCTCAATCATTTTCGGGGTATGCGTTCATATTATATTGATCTTTCTCGATTATTTTCAGCACAACTTTCGTTTTCTCTCGTAAATAAATAAATTTAAAATATGGGTATCTAGATAGTAAAAACACAGCATATGCCACCACCGTGCACTAAGGATGCACAATTCTACATTGTATTGTGAAATATAAAATAATAATGAAGCGTTTCTTCGATTATCTAAAATTTCATTTGCTATGAACAATACTGTAGTATTGGAATACTTAACAATACGTCGTCTTACCTGTTATTCAACAGTTTTCTGGCCAGGGTGCCAATGTGAAGAGTTTGTGTGATCAACTTGCATAATTAAGATGTAGTTTATTAATAAATAAATATAAGGAATTTTAATATACATATTTTTATGGAGTCTTCATCTAAAAATCGGGACTTGCATTTGCAAAGATATATCTATAATCTCTGACTATATTTACAGTAGCGGGAACGTTTGGATACATGTTAACTGTATTTTACTTCAAACACCTATAAATAATACGCCAATTGATCTGAAATTGTTTTCATTTTAATCTTTTATATTTATTGGAAAAGCAGTAATAACCGTCATTCAAACTGATCAACTCAATTATTAATATTGTTCATCTCTGTGTGCATTCAGAACCGAAGCTCCTTCAAGCCTTCATTCAACATCGTATCGTGTTATAAAGATATAAACAAGATATAAACAAAATCGTAAGCCTGAACTAGGAGACAAGCAAATTAAATGAACATCGAAGGAAAATGATGAGGCACGACTTCAATTTAGCGAAGTACACAAATATTGGAGCGTAGCTCCATCCGACGGAAATGTACATTGCATATAGTATTTACCTCTGAAAACACACACACATACTCATCAAAGTCAAATTTTTAATTACAATTCGGACAGGTGTCTAAACTCATTAGCATCGGTAATAGATGAAGATGCGGGGGCGGGCAGGTGCTGAAAAGGCATGGAGTACAGCAGTCGTTACTTAAACAAACACATATACAACTCACACGAACACGTACATACATACATATGTATGTATGTGCCGAACGTGGTGTTTGGCCGAAAAGTTGTTGTTGGTGCTGCTTTCGCATAATAGAAACGCTCAAAACTAATTAACGCGGCAAAAGCAAAGCCATCCGTTCTTCCAAATGCTCGCTTCCAGCACCCAGCTGCCAACCCCCCCACCCGTCACGAACAGAGGACGGCACGTCGTCGTAATGTCACAATGTTGCGTTACGTTGTCTGTTGGGGGCTGGCTGGCTGTGTGGCACGTTCAATGTGTCTGTTGCTTGTCTAGGCAGCAACAGCAGCAACCCCCCGCTACAACAGCAACAACAACAAGAACAGTTTATTACTCATTAGCACGCACGACGTTGCGGCTTCTCTGCCAGCCGCTTGCCAACTTTAGCTCATTTATTAAGAATAAACGCACACACTCCCGCACACACACACACACATGCGCACACGTATTGAGCAAAAGTTTTTCATTAAAATTTCGTTTTCATTTCGTTCATTAAGTTTGTGTGCCACACTTCCTGCCACCACCCTCCCTTCCCCCCTCACCATCAGCTGCACTCATACATGCGCCGACAACTGTCTCTGCTTATCACATTATCTTCTGGGCTTTTGTATGCGTTAACAGTTTTAGTGACTAGTCGATGTCATCCACAGCCCCGTTCCTGCCTCTGCCCCTGACCAAGCCACTAACCATGGCGTTATTGGAAAGTTCTTTCTGCAATTTTTTAGCGTAGCGCCTTTGCTGCGGTCGCGGTGACTGTGGCCAGAACTTGTGTGTGTATGTGTAGGGCTTCTTCTTGCTCGTCCAGTCCGCCCGCCTATGCGCTCCTGCAACGCACGACCGACAGAACCGTACCCCCCAGAGCAGAGCAAGCGACCAATATGTTCTTTCATTTGTACGCTGCCGCCGCTGCTGCTGCTGCTGCTTCTGCTGTCGCTGCTGACGCGCTGTCGGCTCACTCACTGGCGTTTCTTTTGCTTTCGCCTCATAGCTCGCTGCTGGCTCACTGCCTCAATGGCTCGCTCGCTGGCTGGCTCACCGGCTGGCTGGCTGGCTGGTTGGTTGGTTCGTTCGTTGGTTGGTTGGCTGGCTGGTTGGTTCGTTGACTGTTGCCTGTCTGCTTGCTGTGGTTTTCTGTGCGCCTGATGCTATGCGCCGAGTTAATTGGTTTGCAAACAAATTAACCAACGTGGGTGTGTACGTTTCCTAATTAGCAGCTTTTGTAATTAAATATGCCCGCAGCCATTCAAACACACACACACACATATACCCATATTATGCATACACATTCACACAACATACAGATACATATATACACACACAAACACACACATGTGCGTGTGCTTGTGTGTATTTTGTGTGTACAATGGCATAACGGTTCATGTGAATTTGCCGCAGAAGCCCTCCCCGTCCCTCCCCCGACAGCACTCATCAACAGCAAACGCAATACTGACGCCCGCTCGGCTACTACGCAAGCTAATGAACGGCCTCCACGCCCCCCGCACTCCCCTTCAACGCACTTCCCCGCCCGCAATCCACCATCATCACCGACGTCTGCGTCCGCGTCCGCTCCTCCGTCGACGTCCAAAATGAAAATGCATTTTAATTAGGGGTTTCTGTTGGCTTTTGTTTTTAGTTCTTCCTCGTTGTGTTTGTTCTTGTTGCTATTGTTGTTGTTGTTGCTTGGTTTGCTGGCTCCAACTGGCGTCTACTTGGATTCGTTCATTAGTTGAATGCTGGATGGGGCGTCTGTTTACCAGGGTTGTCGAATGCTGATAAATTTATTTGTGTTATGTATTTCTATTTTTGCATTAAATTTTTTTATAATTCTCTCCCTTAAACTGGGCTGGCGAGAGTATGTAATGAAAAGTATATACAAGTATGTACATATGTATGTACTACTAATATGGACAAAAAAAAAGTAATAAGTAATAATATAAAATAAAATCAGCTTAAATAGTAACATCCTGGTCCCTCTTCCTTCTCATGTGTTCTATTAATATGTCTGCAAAATACTCGTAGATGTAGAGCCTGTGCAAATATGTGGCCTACGTACGAGTATTACCCTATCCTGAAATATACCGTAAAAGCTGTTTCATAGTGTTCCTTTAGGCTGATCTAATATTAACAACCAGGCAATATTTGGACTAAACCTGATCATAAATACAAAAGGCCAAAAACTCATTGAGAGGACAATATTTAGCATATTTTTAACTTCAGTCGATGCAGTCGATAGTGGCTGCTATTCCAAAGCTATAGGAACTAAAAAAGAGAACTCAAGAAAAATTAAGGGCTAACTTCCCTCCCATGCTTTTAAGTAAATTATCACATTAAACAAAATTGTTTTTGAAATGTATATTTCTATTTTTCAACACTCGACAGCCCTGACACTCCAACGATAAGCGCTCCAAATGGGACATTGAAAAAATGTGGCAATGGATATTGCTGTCGGGTAGAGGTAGGGGGTAAGAGAGAGCAATTAAAATGGTATGCCACCATTGCCCCACCCACTAAACGGCACAACGGCAGTTGTTGTAACAGTTGTTGTTGTTGGTTGCTGTTGTTGCTGTTGTTCAATTCAATTCGAGCAGCGCAGAAGGGTCCAATTAAAAAACCACAACAATTAACGAGCCAAGTGAGTTAACTTGGCATAAGTGGAATTTTAATTGGCAACACGAGAGCAGCAGCAACAACAACAACTACTACAACAACACCCAGTGAAAGAGCCAAACGAGCGAACCAAGCTCAGCTGAACCGAGCCGCAATGAGTCAGTCGGTCGGTCGGTTAGTGAGTGAGTGGGTACGTGAGTGAGTCGATAAGTGAGTGCGACTGCCTTGGCTAACTTGCAAGTGCATCGCTGTCGTTTGTTCGTTTGTTTGGCTCCCAATGTGGAAGAGGGAGAGAGAGAGAGAGAGGGTGAGAGAGAGGGAGAGAGAACGGGAGAGTGAGCGCGGGGGCGTGTATGCTCGTTATGCCACCGGCCCGTAGGTAGCTGGAGTAGTTAAGTAAATGAGCATTTTGTTTCACTAATGAACACTAATGAATGTCGGAGACAACACTTGGGTTAAGTTATGCGACTGTATGTGTGTGTGTGTGTGTAAGTCGCTGCTGCCGTTCTTCTTGTGGTTGTTGTTGCTGCTGCTGCTTTTGTCGGTTTGGGGTTTTTGTGTTGTTAATTAATAAGCACGAAAGCCAGGCCAGCGCATTGTATGTACATACGTATGTATATATGTATATGTGTGTGTGTGTGTTGCCCAGTTTTTGAAGGGGTTAAAATAAGCAATTAGTTGGATTTTCGACTAGGCGCACAGAAAATGCGCAGCAGTTGAAACAGCAACAAGCAACAGGCAACAGTAGCAGCAGAAATGAGAAAGTTTCAAACTGTTGCCGCTGCCGACGTCGCTTCTTCTAACGAGCAGCAGCGCACAGGAGTTGTTGCCGCTGCCCGAGCTGTTGTTGTTGTTATTGCTGTGGGGGTTTTGGCGCGAGCGCAGTCGATTAAAAGGAGAAAGCCATAGAGAGAGAGAGAGAGAGAAAGCGACATCATGGCCGCCGCTGGCTGTTTAGTTTGGCACATTGGGAGGCAGGTAAGCCTACCACGCATGGCCCCACAACAACCACGTTGCTGCAAACTACCACACCAACAACAACACAGCAAATGTTGCATGCATTACTCCTACATATGTATGTGTGTGTGTGCGATTGTCCAAAAAGTTTGCAAGGCCTTTTGCGGTTTAATTAGGCAGCAATTAGCGCGGATAAGAAACAGAAGCCATCATGTCATTGGGCCAACACAAAAGCCGTTAGTCAATTCGCCTGTAGAGGGAAGGTGGCGTTCACACACACAAAAAGCCTACAAAAGAGTCTGAGAAATTGTGAATATCCTGAAATGGTTTTTTTTTTAATTCCATCGATCGTGTGAACCTTTTGCGCACATGGGCCCTTTAGAAATGTAGAACTGTGGGAAAGTTTGTAAAATCGATGGCTTTCTCAATTGTAAAGCTAATAGGCGCACATGTTCAACGATAGCTAGACTACCTTAGAGATATTTGTGCACATCCTACAGTCCGCCGAATCGGTAGGTACCTGCTTAGAGGTCTGGAAAACCCGAATTTGTTGTTTGATCTTACAGCAGAAAGGAAGGCCTTTTGAAGGCCATAAGATCTCGATGGTTATTTCTGTAACTAGACAGTTTTATGTAGCTTGTGATTCTATCCAGAACAGAACAAAAGAGGATTCGAGGAAAAGTTGAATAAGGATCTATTGTTAGAACCAATTCCTTTATATGCCTGTTCTATTTTAAGACCAAATCATAAGAACTCCTAAGATCATCTAACAAAACACATTTTCATCACGAACCTACAATTCAATCCTAGAATCTCTCTTCTAGGTGGAACAGAGGAGTCTAATCTTCAAATATAACAGGCTGGCAGGAACCATAGTGGGAATACTCCTCGCTGCTCAAGTAATGAAAGACTTCAAAACATGCACTTTAATATTTCTTTCCATTTAAGAAAAGTGTTTTTCTTTTTCTTCAAATGTAACAGGAAGGCATGATCCGCAGTTGCATGTAAGGAAAACTCAAGAAAATCTGGGGGAAACTCTTCACTCAAGTAGATTTAATTTCTTTATTACAGATGAGCGACAGGGTCAATTTTCCTTTTCTTTAAATTTAACAGGAAACCAGGAAGCATAGTTGCAAGCAAAGAAAACTGAAGAAAAACTTCAGGGAAACTGCTCTTACACGCTACCTGAGCTCAAGAAGAGAAATGCAATACCATTTCGAACCCACATGAGCCGTCTTATTTCATTCATAAATAGATAAAGGATATTTTCATTTTCCTAAAAGTATAACAGGCATGCAGCATTCCTAGTTAAGTGCAGGGAAAGAAAACCTTAAGGAAAACTCCTCATACACTCAAAGCAAAAAAAGACACTACAGAATATCGTAACGATTCATGGAGCGTGTGAACCTTTTAAGGCAAACCCTTAAAAAGATATGTGAGAAATGCGGACTCGGTGGGAAAATTTCGAAAATCCATATCATCTTCAGTTGTAAAACTAATAGGCGCCCATCTCTAGATACAGCTGGATTATCCACGAATTTTAAGTTTTTCCCAGGGAACGTCGAACAGTTTGCTACCTGTTGAATAGCCTGAGAAAAAAATATCGAATCTGTGGGAAAATTTCGAAAACCCATAGCATCTTCAGTTGTAAAACTAATAGGCGCCCATCTCTAGCAATAGTTGGAGTGTCCATGAATTTTCAGTTTTTCCCAGGGAACGCCGAACCGATTGCTACCTGTTGAATAGCCTGAGAATGAAAAACAAAAATTGTTCCTCGATTTCACAACAGTGTTTTAAGGATCATCTATTTTCGTGGGAAACTGCTAGAGAAAGGGAAAGGTCCCAAAAAACGATTACCGGAAATGAAATTTGTTTCCTCTCTAACAGGAAACATATTTGGATGCAATGTAAAAAACTCGCAGTTGGATCCTCAGTCCCGGAAATTAGTTTTTTAAACAGGAAATAATCTTTCAAGATCTTCTATTGTTTGCTTACCACATGCTAGGATTTGTTCGGCTTAATTGATTGTATATTCCTAGGCGCCCAGCAAAATGACAGCAATGATACAGCACTTTACAGGCTTTACAAGGGTTTCATCTCATTGTTGATATATGAGCCTGCACCGAAGGGCCGGCCTGGACACTTTTGTAATCATTTTTTATGATTTTTTCCAAGTATGTGAGTTTTTTCCTTTTCAGATTTTTTCTCAAGATTAGTTTTGGGCTCACTTACGTGTAGTTGTTTGGGTTGCGTGGGAACGATGTCTAAAAAGTGAATGCCTGACAGAAATTGTTTACAGGCGAGCAGCAAGGCACAACAAATCGACCAAAGTCGAAAAGTATTGGCCTGAACAGCCATTGAGCAGTCTTAATTGTAGCCATTTCATAGCCGTAAGAATTTGAAGCTAAAATTAAATTCTAATTTAAAGCAACCTCTTGTACATTAGCATATTTAATTGATTAATTAATAAACATTTTCTCTAGCAACAAATTGTTTTACAAAATTGCATTTATCCCAGTCTGTTTTCAAGTATTGCAAATAAAATAAATAAAATAAGGCCTGCTAGTATCGAGCCACCAAGTCGCTCAGGTAGTATTATGCCCTAGCACTACTGATATGCAAATGCGATCAAAACTGCCAGCTGATCCGCATTAAATTGATGAAATATTCAAACAGGCGCGCAGCTCTATGCAGCATGTATGTATGTTTGTACAACTATGCCTCACCCTGACCTTTATTTATACTTACCTTTGTTGTCTACCTGTGCCAACTTGGAGGATAAGGACAAACAACCACCACCAAATAATCGTCAAGCATTGCGAGGGCTTCCTTGTCAGTGAGTCGTCCTTAGGCTGAGCCGAATGGTTTCTTTGTGCAATGTAAACAAAATGTCTTGATAGTTACCAGAACAACAGCAGTGCCAGAAAGTGGCAAGATGGGAAGTGGGAAACAAATGCCACATCTTTCAACATCCTGAGGGTTGTTGCTAATCTCATTGCCTCGCACCTAAAGACGGAACAAAAGTTATGCAACGTCTTCAGTGCCACCAGGTCGTCAGCAGCAGGTCAGCAGTTGCGGCAGAAACGTCTTCGGAAAGTCGAGGAATTCTCGAAAACGATTTTGTGTGCATATGTGTGTGTGAAAGAGAAAAGGAGGGTTGAAGCGACATCATTATAATCGGATCCCAGCAGCGAATCAAGAATCAAGATCGTGTGAACTCTGACTTAAAAAACACACTTCGTTCGCTCATTCTGTCGTTCGTTTGTTCGTTAGTGTGGGCGTGTTTTTTTCTCAGAGCATGGAATGTGGCTTAATCCTTTACCTGCCTACGCAGGTAGCGGCGCAGCTATCGCATTCCTACAACATCAAGCGTGAGAATTTTAATCCATTTTTGTTGATTTTTTAGCAGGCGAACAGCAAAAAGTGGCTAGCGAGAAGCATTTCTTGAGGACCGTGTGAACAAAACGTGCACAAAAATGGAAAGAAAAAGTGAGGATTGGTAACGTATTTTCCCACGGATCCTGTGCAGGAGATAAGGCAACAAATGATATGCGTGGAGGGAACGGTTTCGTTTCAATTTGTTATTCATTGTGCTGGTGCGGGCCTCTTTTTGTTGGTTTCTTAATTTTTGTAACGTCTGTTATTTTCTATTCGTTGGCATGCGTTCGCGTGGGAATTTCCCACAAATTTATTGATCAAAGCGTGAATTGTTAACAGGCTCTCAGCAAATACCGCAAACCTGCTCCGATCGGCGTGAGAACTTTCTGCATACAAGTGGTATTCTGAATGTGCAGCTCGTGCTAAGAACGACCGTTACAGTCGGCCTCTGCTTGCTACGGTGGTGCTTGGTGGTGGCTCGCTGTTCTTATCGAGATTCTGCCGCATTACATTAAACGGATGTGGATGTGGAGGGTTTTGGTTTTGAAATTTATGTACGTTTGTATTTATTGTGGACTCGCGGAAATGCTTGTGTCAACAATTAATGGAAAATTCTTTGCAGGCCTCTTTCTCTCCCTACAAGACAAAATGCTTCTGCTAAGCGTGAGAGTTTTTTTCGCTTAGCGACAAAAGTGGCACAGGTGAGCAGCAATTGGTAACAGGTTGCGCAACGGCAGATAGAATTTGGTTGCGTGCTGCCCTTCGAATATTTACGTAGTTATCAGAGGTTGGGTTTCAAAAACAATACTCAATAGGGCCGGGATCGTTGTCGTTGTAGACTATTTGGTCAGAGTGTGACGACAAGAATACTTATACATACATATGTATGTATTCCCAAAATAGTAATAAATACTTGTACATCATAAATACATACAAGTTTTATTTAAACCTTTATTAAACCGATATTTATGTTAATAATTTTGTTGTTCATTTGTCGCAATTAAATTCATAGCTTTATAGCTTGAGAATAAATTTCAAAACAAAAGTTCAAGATTCGAGAATAGACCGTTTGCTTGTTAATTTAATTAAAATTACATATGTATGTAGTATATGGAAATATGATTACTAAGTCAACCAAATCCTTGACCTTTAAAGACCACATATTCTTATTTTCTCTATCGAACAATATTTGTAGTTCGAAATTTAAATGTTAATCAGAATCATTAACTTTTGTAGAATTCTATGAACGAGGTGTTAAATCAAAAAAGTGAGTCCGTCAGCAAATCTACATATTTTTACAATATTTAATACTATAATTTAAGTTTTCGATAGCTTTTTCAGAAGAAACGAGAACATATACTAAGGCTATATTTACAATTTAATTAATGTTCGTAGTGGTATTAAAAATTGAATTATTTGATTATTTTGAATAGAGAGCAACTAAACTATAAACAAATTTTTATTTGAAATTAATATTTGAAATTTTACGTGAGCAAAAATATTCATCGCTGCCCTGTACCCTAAGCCCTAAACACGTATGTACGTACTACTTGTATTTACATAATAGTATGTACATATATGTACATTTAGCATGCATTATAAAGCTAATTTGAACGTTTTTCAACAGCAAACCAAATCGATCTAGCTGTGAAGATAATCTTTAGGTAATACGAGTTATATTATTGATTCATGTTTCCCCACCATTCTCCGCTAAATACGAATACTTTGTCAATACTCTACACATTTCCAAAGCTACAATATAGTACATGAAACAACTGATGAATATTTTTTGAATTTCTACGAAATTTTAAGAAAAACGATGATAAGAGTGGATAGAACGGTACTTATCATAAGAAAATGCACAATAATAGTGCTGAAGGTCTCAAAATAATATTTTATCCTATCCCTAATTTTCGTTGATAGAGGGATGATTCGAAAGAGAATGCGTCTTCATATCATCATATATGAAACTATTAAAGTAAGAATAACAACTGATAAGTTTATGAAGCAGTTCATGTCAAATTTATGACTATTTAGGGGAACCTTTAGTTACTTTATAAAGCATACTATTCAAATACACTTATATAAAGCATTATTAGCTGTTGTTAATTGTATAAATAATTAAAGTTAATCAAGTGTGGTGAAATTATTTGGATATAAGGTATTTAAATGTCAGGCTTATCCGTCTGTCACATTCTCTGTGGTATATAAATAGTAGTAACATCACTCATCCTTCATCTATACTAATATTATAAAGATGAAAGATTTGAATGTTTGTTTATTTGAATTGAAAAGGCTCCGAAACTACAACTCTTTCATTGTTGGGAAGCTACACTATCCCCGGTTAACATGGGCTATATTATATTTACAAAAAAGATTACTAAAACGCCGGTAATGTGGCACAAGGGGTAAAAAAAGTTGACGCTGTTGAAGACGGGCATATTGCTGCCATTTCATTTGATCTGTAATCGGAGCGTCTCTGAAAAATTAAAATTTTGATGAAATAATGCGCGATGCATTTAAAAAATAACTTATGCATATGATCAATGAAAAAACTTTAACAAATCCAACTCAGATCCATTTTAAGGCGAAATAGTGCGTCATAATAATGAACGTATGGTCGACTTTAACATTTTTTTAGGGTGGGGGAGGGGCAACGGCCTCCCTCTGCCCATCTGCCCACCCCTGTCTACGCCCTTGCTCGTATATATGTATATATGTGCTATTTCGTTTCTTTTTTATCGGCAGTGCTTTTTAAATTTCTCCTTATCTCCGTTGTATTCCCTGTATTATTAATCATAAAATGTTGCTTGCCCCGACCCGCTGAAGACAATCGCAAGCATTAAGTTACAAAGGGCGATATGGTCATATGAGTAGCATGTGTGTCTGTGTGTGTGAGTGTTTGTGTGTGTTTGTGCTTCCTCACCCCAAAAATAACAAAAAACCCGAACTATTAAGTGAAGAAAAGTTGACTGCTTGGCCCGGCTGCGTGCCTGTTTCTTTGACAGCCAATTAGTGATCATTAGCCAGATTACAAATGAGTCCGAATGATGGCAATAAAGTGAAAGGCAGGCGCTTTAATTAACTGATAGCCTGGTGTAACGATAGTTGATGTGCTGTGCGCCAAGTTTCAATTTCAATTTAAATGAAATAATGGGACAGACAATCTACGAATGGCTCCATCGACCACGTGTGGTCCTTAATTTGCTGAAGTACTCAATGAACTTTGATGTTTGTCACGATAATTTCATGTTTTTCACCAGGCGCCCAGCTTGGTGCAACAGGCATAAAGTGCTGGCAAAGAAACCACCACCACCACCATCACCACCAGACCCGCATGTGGCCTTCTTTAGCTTCTTAAATTTCTTGTGTCAATTCAAGTGTGTGACGCATGCGCCTTTTTATCAGATTTCATGTTCAGCAGGAATTCCAAATGATTGCCCGACCTGGGTAGGTTGTTTTGCCGGCTGTGTTCCTGTTCGCATTTCACGCTTTATTAAAATGAACAGCAATTATGGGGTTGGTTTGTTTGTCAATTCTTTACTATGCAAATTTTTCAGCTCTTTCGGCAGCGAAGTTCTTAAAAAGAGTTCAAAACTGTATCGAGCTAGCAGGTAAACAGAATTTCGACACACCTAGTCATACTCCAAACACCGCGCATTTGTTCGCTTTCCTAAAGAACGTCAGCAACAGCCGCCAGGATTTGCTGCGGACCTGTTCGAAATCAATTAGCAAAACAAACAAAAAACTCATCAATCAAGCGTTGCCTTGGTCCGCTGTCAGGCTATTGTTATAATTCCTGGAATGTAAAAACGCTTAGGGACCGCCTGCGGTTCTCAAATGCAATCAAGCCGAACAAACGATTAGGTGTGCAGCATAATGCGTAGGAGCCGGCCAAAAAATTGGTAACGATGTTATGATTTGAAAATGGTGTTCTAGATTTTTCTAGGAAGTGAGAGATAGAGCCTCAAACCGGCTTTTGCCTGTAACATTCGGCTTACCTGTTTGGCTCTACAAATTTTGTGCGCTATGGAGAACTTGTTACCCTTTAGGGCTTCGCTGTCCCATGAAAACAAACTGTATGTTTTCAATTTTAAAGAACCTTTTGTTCACCCTGCTTGCCTATTCGAATGCTACAGTTTTTGGCTCTTAACTCTTTCCAGTTGTCATATTTTCACACGCTAGTGACGCAATGTGCCACAATTTGTTGCAAATTGACCTTTGCCGTTGGCAGGGAAAGAGTTAAAGGTCACATAATTGTATCACTCGAATAGGCCATCAGCCTTAGTAGTAGGTGGCTAGAAGCTGTTCGAAAAACATAGCTGAGAGCCAGGTAGCTGAAGCAATTTTCCTAAATACCTTTGCTTTGTCCAATAATTCAATAGTTCAAGACCGTCTCTCTCTCTCTCTCTATTGCCATAAATCATAGTTTAAAGGTCATTAGGTCGTGAATAAACTGTAGCAAACGAGCAGGTTCTCAGGATATTGAGAAGTTAGCTGCAGTTCAATTGCTAAAATATGGCATAAGAAGGCACCTGAACAATGCCGAGGGCAGGATTATTTTCCACAAACTGTATCATAGAAGCAGGCCTGCAGAAGGAGAAGCTAGTGCTACAATACTTGGAAATTACTTGACAATCTCAAGAACTCACTGAAGCGTGACCATCTGTAGCAATCGAACAGCAGCGCAGAGAGAAAAGAAGAGAAACGCAGCTGCCCCTCAATCTGTTGAGAGATCGTTGCAGCATCCATTAACGATCAAAGGCAGACACAGTCGCCAGAGTGCAGCGAACCATAAAATGTGAACAGGACAACAGCAAGAAACACGCACTGCATGGGATTAAAGATGCAAGTGATCCACGCAGGTGATCGATGTTCAACAGCATCCCAAATCAATGGAAAATCGATGAAGCGTGACCAAACGGATTAAGCGAACAGGCGCACAACAAATCAGAGAAGTGTTAGGAACCTATGGAAAACTAGGGATCGCTGGAAAAATCCAGCTACCTGCAGCCTATACGCATTTCCCCTGCTGGCTGCTGCAGCAGAAAAGGTGCCCGCCCCCGAGGCACTGCCAGTTGCAGTTGCATTTCAAATCTGTTCTCTTACGCTGCTTACCATTTACTGATTCCCTGTTCGAATGTTACACTTGAATGCACTCATAACTCTTTCATTTCATTAAGAACTATCCGATTTTCGTAACTTCCTATTTAAGAATGTTTTTCTGTCACTTTAGTTGCATTATTAAAAATATGGGTGTTGGATCAATCGCGACAATTGATCTCAAGCGTGGATTCATCATTCATATTAAACGTATTAGGCCTTGACCTGAAGAAAATATTCAAATGATGCAAATGTGTAGCACTTCAACCGGCAAACAGAAATGATGGTATAGGCATATTGGAAATGGAATGAACATTGCTTGAAATATACCTGCTTAGGTACCAAGGTAAGGGCAAGGTTAATAGGTTACCCATAACGCATCTACATGGCTCGGAAAACCAGAAAGGGGGGGACCATGTACCACAACTTTAAGGTATTATTTACTGCCTACACGCTCTAGCCACATTCTCAGTGGCTTTATGCATACCATGCATTATGTACCTTTATGTACCATAACTTCTATGTAAGTATTATTTACTTACTTCCTACATGCTCTAGCCACATGAAAAGAGTTAAACATGCAAATGTGTCTCATATCAGCAGGCCCGCAGCATTCACAGAACATTGCGTTCGAGTTGTGAGATCGTCTGGATAGATGCTTGTTAGCAGGTAGGAGTTCTACTTGTATTTGTTTTTCGACACCAGCACCATATGGCACCAGCATGGAAAGTGATTTTCATTGTGCTGCCTACCAACTATAAGTGCTGCTAGCCTATTCGACAGGCGTCTACCACAACAAACAAAAATGCTGGTCCAATTTTCTACGCTCCATGGGAGGGAGATCTGCACCCGCATACATTTTCACATACTTTCACATTTGTTGGGGAAAATGTGTAGCATTTCAATAGGAGCTCAGTGGAAAAAGCAATGCATTTCCAGCATATTAAATCAAGCGATTGTTTGTGTGGTGCGGATACGTTTGACAGTCACTGTGCGCCGGTTGAAATTCGATTAGTAAAACAAATATTTTGGTAAACAACCTTCTTTCACGTTCACTCTTAAACAAAGCACTTCACACACATGACACACATTTTCCGTTGCACTTTACAGCATTTTCCCCACAATGCTCACACAACGATCTCGACGCGCTTCTCCGCCACCTGCTCGCCGGATTCCATGTTACACTTGACTACACATGCTAACAACAGGATGCTGCATGCACCGAGTGCTTCTGCCCACAAGAGTTCAAGGGTCGTCGTTCTCTCATCACATATGTACATACAAGTATGTACATTCATATCTGTAATAGAAGAGAGCGCATCGGAACTATCGTCTTGCTCTGAGCACCTATTACAACTCAAGGCCTTGGCTCCAAGCTTAGTTTTTTTTTTTTTTGGGGGACTCCTCACTCTGCCGTAGCAAATCGGGGGTCGATTAGAACCTGTTCGACTATTTTGGGAAATTTTAAAACACAATTCTATTATGTATGGAAAATAGGAGAAAAAAAGTATATTGCAAGACACAGGGTAGCAGCGGCATTAGAAAGCGAGCGAGGGCAGACGTTGTGACTGGAAATAGGTCCAAGTGTGCGTCGCTATCTCCTATCGTTGCTAGCTATCTCACTTACTCACACACATACACATATGCATGAATCTTGAGACTCTTCTGCTGTCCCTCTCAGCTAAAATAGTGAGAGCGTAGATTCAGGTACTTGACTGGAAAAAGATTACCAAAACTATCAAATTTTAATTGTGCACTGCGCCTCGACGAGCGTTTCCACCGATTTCTCAAACATGTCTCTCTCCCAGTCAGTTAGTGGCAGCTCTACGACTTGAGCAATGCCGTCCGAGTTCAGCACGCAGGGCAGTGAGAGCACCACACTATCCTCAATTCCCATTAGACCTTGCATATCTGTTGCTACAGACAGAATGCGTCCACTGTTCTCCTTCAGGGCCGAAATAATATCCGCTATGGACAAACCAATGCCCCAGTTCGTATAGCCTTTCATTTGGGAGACGGTTGAGCCTCCGGTCAGCACCAGCTTGTGTATGTCGGACCATTTCTCCTCGTCACACTCAGTGCCCATGTCGGGATTCAAGCGAAGGAACGCGACGCCGCCCACCATCACACTCGACCATACGGGCACCGCACTATTGCCATGCTCTCCAACAATAAAGCCCCTCACTGCACTTGCAGCCACGCCCACACGCTTTGCTATGAAGTAGCGGAATCGCAGCGTGTCCAGATGGCAGCCGCTCGAAATGCACCGATGTTTTGGCAATTTCGATATTTTCTGTACCACCCAGGTCATAACATCGGCGGGATTTGAGCATATGATAAAGGTGGCCTTGGGACAATGCTCCATCAGGGAGGGCACAATCTTGATCAGCATTTCTGCGGTCTGTTGGGCCACCCCCAATCTATCTACGCCGCCTTTGGGACGCGCACCCGCCGTGATTACAACATACTTCGATCCAGCTGCCCCTTTGCCATCCGTAGTCGTTGTAATTTTTGGAGAGCCAATGGTGCCCGACGAGTGCAGAAAGTCCAGAGCCTCAGCCTTGATCCAGTCCTTGCGCACATCCATTAGAACCAAGTGATTGGTCAGATTGCGTTCCAGTATGCAAACACTGCAAGCAATACCCACCGAACCTACGCCCACCACAGTAATTTTCGGATCCTTCTGCTTCTTGCTCATTTCCTTCAGATGCTTGGTCTGGAATTGTGAGGGGGGTGGTGGGCATTCGTCACTGAACTCACGCTTGCAGAGCAGGCGTGTCGCACAACGACGGGACCATTGGGCTAACATGTCTAAAAAAAATTACGCTATACGTATTAGAAACTCAAATTTATTTACAACTGCCAAATTTTGAGAAAAGTATCAAATAGTTCGAAACTAATCAAATTGGGGAACATAGCTCCTTCAGGTGCTGGTGGAAATTGTAATCTGCGTGATCTGAAAATAATATCATTATATTATAAGTGGGCAGCACCATAGATGGAAGTCCATGCACATTCCTCTAATATTAGAGCCAATTTTTAGCTTTCACTCTCAGATTCGGTTTTCAAAATCGAATGCGAAATAATGTCTCACAGGTTTACGTGAGTTGTGAGTTACAGTCTTACTTTTGCCACTAGATTTCGAACCTCCTCCATCGCTTTTTCATTAAGAATTCTCCCTGGGACTTACAAGCATCATCAAAATTTAATGGTGCACTGCACCTTAACCAGTGTTTCCACCGATTTCTGCAGCAGGTCTTTCTCGAAATCAGTGAGTGGCAGCTCTACGACTTGAGCAATACCGTCCGAAGTAAGCACACAAGGAAGGGAGAGGACTACGCTATCCTCAATGCCCATAAAACCCTCCACATCGGTGGCAACGGACAGAATGCGGCCGCTGTTCTCCTTCATGGCCGCAATTATATCCGCAACAGCCATACCAACGCCCCAATTGGTATAGCCTTTAATGGATAATATGCTTCCGGCAGCCTTCACCACCAGATCGTGCACATCGGACCATTTCTCTTTGTCACATTCGGTCCCGATGTCTGGCATTATTCGCAGCATTGCAATGCCACCCACCACCACACTCGACCACACGGGCACCGAACTATTCCCATGCTCGCCAATAATGTAGCCCTCCACGGCAGTCGGAGCTATTCCCAGACGCTTCGCTATAAAATAACGGAAACGCAGCGAGTCCAGATGACAGCCGCTCGAAATGCACCGATGCTTTGGCAATTTTGCCACTTTCTGGACCAACCAGGTAACAACATCTGCTGGATTGGAGCATATAATAAATGTGGCCTTTGGACAATGCTCCATAAGGGGCGGCATAATCTTTAGTAGCATGTTCGCCGTGTCTTGGACCACTTCTAATCTTTTCGCACCATCTTTGGGGCGTGCCCCGGCCGTGATTACAACGTACTTCGATCCAGCTGCCCCTTTACCATCGGTAGTCGTTGTAATTTTTGGTGAACCCATGGTGCCCGACGAGTGCAGAAAGTCCAGAGCCTCAGCCTTGATCCAGTCCTTGCGCACATCCATTAGAACCAAGTGATTGGTCAGATTGCGTTGCAGTATAAAGGTACTACAGGCTATGCCCACAGTGCCGACGCCAACGACAGTGATTTTTTCGTCCTTCTGCTTCTTGCTCATTTCCTTCAGATGCTTGGTCTGGAATTGTGAGGGGGGTGGTGGGCATTCATCACTGAACTCACGCTTGCAGAGCAGGCGTGTCAGACAACGGCGGGACCACTGGGCTAACATTATTTCAAATTTTTATGGTTAGAAAAAAATGTTTAATTATAATTTCGAACAACAAACAATTGTGAAAGCTATTTCACACTTTCAAACCACATTGCACCTCCAACAACATGTTGGCCGATTTGAGTAACTGTTGCTGCTCCGTGTCCGTTAGCGGCAATTGAAGGATATGAGTTATGCCGTTCGACTTAACAACGCAAGGTAATGAGAGAACTACATGATCTTCAATGCAATTCAGTCCGCAGACGTCGGTGCCTAGAGACATCACCCGCCCCGAATTGTTCAATATTGCCGAAACCACATCAACGGCGGCCAGAGCGACCGCCCAATTCGTGTAGCCCTTCACAGAACTCACAGCAGCGGCACCTTTTGTCACTCCTTTGTTAAACAAATCCGTCCAGTTCTCCTTGTCCTCACTGCCGCCTATATCGGGCACTACTCTCATCAGCGGCACTCCCGCAACTGTGACTGTGGACCACACAGGCACCGCACTCGCACCATGCTCCCCAATCACATACCCTTCCACCGAACGTGAGGGCAACCCCATTCGTTGTGCGATTGCGTAACGAAACCGGGCCGAGTCCAGATGACAGCCGGTGGTGAAGCAGCGGAATTTATCCAATTTGCACATTTTCTGCACATACCAAGTCATAATGTCCGCCGGGTTGGAAATGATTAGAAACACCGCATTGGGGCTCTGCTTTACGAGAAGTGGCATTACAGATTTAAGTATATCCGCTGTTTTTTGCACTATTGCTAAACGTGATCGATCCTTTCCCGAGGGTCGCGCACCCACTGTCACTATGACAATGTTGGAGTCCTTGGTTTTTGAACCGTCATTGCAGGCGGTGATGGTGGGATTATTTATAAAGCACGAACCATGCAGCAAATCCAACGCCTCGGCTTGCGCCCAATCGTGCCGTACATCATAAATAACCAGTTGTTTGGCCAGATTTCGCATCAATAGAAACGAACAAATCGTTATACCAACTTGTCCACAACCCGCAACTGTTATCTTTGTACCACTCGAATTAGGAGCATCCGTCTTTTTTAATAATCGGTTGAAATTCGATTGGAAACGTTGTTTCAAATAATTAAGGGGGTGCTTCTGCAGGGTAGCGTAGGAAATATGTTTTACAGCTCTGACATTGGGAAGCTTGCGTCGGAAGCACATTTTGGTCTGAAAGCGCGAATAATTGTAAATTTTCAAAACAAAATTTCAAATTTTGATGTTATCTTTTAAATTTTGAATTTAATGTCTACATCTCACCTATTTGAGATGTTAAACATTACCGTTGTTTTATTCTTTTCCATGCAATACAAGCAATAAGCATTTTATCAACGAACCACAAATTGACTAACACCAATGGCCTAGGAAAAAATTAATAGTTAAATAGTAATTTAAGTGTTATATGGTGTTTGTTCTGTTTTAGTATTTTGCATGGTTATTCTATAATGCATTTTTTTAAGTTAAATAAGAAAAAACAAGCATTTTACAATGTTGCGAATTATTTAATTTGAAAATACCCGACACATCAACCAACTTGGCAGCATCGGCAGTGCTGCCCATTAATAGATACGATGCAATGCTGCCAGTGCGATGGTTGTGTAGTCGAAACTATCGATAGCGACATCCGCTGCACGTGGTTTCGTGGTTTCATATTCTTGGCAAACGTGTCAAAGTACATTTTGTTACATACTTTTCTACGTGCAGCACGTTGAATCCTGAGAAATATATTTTCTGTCCAATGCACGCTCATTTGTTTAAACTTCCAGAACTTTTGAGTGCTATTTGCGGACAAAAAGAAAAATTTGTCAACCTTACCGAAGTGCTGCGTTTTTTTCTAGACTCAGCACTTTCATATAATTGACAAACAATTGTTTTTTGGAAATACATACATACATATGTATGTCTATTATGCATGCTGCGTTTTTATATGACTGTGGTGATTTATTGTGTCATCCCACAGATACTATGCACAAAACGCCAGAATAAAATGCAACATTTAATAATGCGCTGGCCTCCATTTTTAACTTGGCCTTTGAGTTTTGAGGTGTTGCAATATCAAATCAGTTTATTATATAAAGCATGCCTACAAACTTATAGTATAAATATGTATGTATGTATGTCTATACTAAAGTTGGCGCTGCTTTGAGTAAGTGCTTGAGCTCCTCATCCTGAGACAATGCGCGCTGCACGGCCATAAAGAGTTGCGAGTCGATGACCTGGCTATGCTCCTGAGCAAGCGGCAGGCGACTCACATGCTTGGCCAGCTCCGCTAGTTTCGGTTGCTGCTGCAGAAAGCGATCCAAAATTTGGGGCGAGACGTTCGCCATTCTGGCCAGTTGTTGTATGTGCGGTGCTACGGGAGCAGTGCTAACAGCAACGATATCCTTATCTTCACGCTCTGAAGGCTTAAGGGACGTCATGTGGATAGGCGATGGTTCTTCTGTTGTCGTTCGCACTGTGGTTGAGGTTGAAGCTGGAGCAGATGTTGTTGTGGATAATTCGACAGGCTTATGAACTGTTTGTGAACGGAGCAGAGGTCGAATAGGTATGGGATAGTGATAGGGCAGTGGCCGTCGCATTAAGAGCGGACGCATTAGTGGCACCCCGACTGGTGCTTTTGCCGACAGTGGTGGAACTACAAAAACAGGCTTGAAAGGTACTGGCGTCGAACTCGTTGTTGAGGCCTCCTGCATGCTGTCTTCAGACCACAGATTATAGTTTCTCATAAAGTCGCCCATGCGCTGCATAAAGCTGCCCTCCGTCGAGGGCTTTACTGTAGTCGTCGTCGTGGTTGTTGTAGTTTTTGTAGAGGGTTGCTTTACAGGTAGGTTGTCATAGTCGGTATCTAAATTTGCGTTATCCGTGGAATTATCATCATTATTGTCATCTTCGCCATCTATTGCCTCATCCTCATTGTCGGTGACATCCGCATCGCCATCAGCATCCGTGTCGCTCTGTCCATAGTCGAGCGTTTGCAAGTAGGCCTTCATTAGAGCTATGCCCTGTTCATTAGAGGTCATGGTGCGTATATATTTGACTGTTTCAGTTGCACTTCCAGTGCCCAGAAGCTCGCCCAGTTCGCTTAGGCTGGGCAGCTCAAGTCGCTTGAGTCCCAGCTTGTTGCGGGCCATATAAAGCAAATCCTCTGGATACTCCTCTGAGGGTGTTGGCACTGCTGTTGTGGTTGTTGTAGTCGGAATGGTGGGACTAAAGCCTGCCGGCTTGATCAGCTTATACACTGGTATGTTGTAGTATAGAGCATTTTGAAGTTTGGGATTAAGGCGCGCAGGCAACGTCTTATCCGTATCCACAATTACAGCACTATCTTGGCCATAGAACTTTGGCATGAACGCTAATCGTGCGCTGACGCATTGCAGAAGGCATGCCAAGAGAAAACATATTTTTAAAATTTCACAGTCACGCATTCTACTCTCTCTGATGGCTGAAGGATAACTGAACTCTTCAAGCAGGGCATCAGATTTTAAAAGACGAGTGGGATTCGTTCCCTACCCATTCATAGAATTCTGTTTGTGATTTGTTCCACGAATTTTCCTTACTGTACGTGTGGCCCACGCCTACCTGAGAACTCATTTGAAAAACCTGCTGCGTTTAAGAAAACGATCCAATTCCATTGAATTTTAACGTCATGACCTTTCCGCTACCTGCTAGGCACACACAAGACTTCCAAAAAGGAAAAGACCGCACTTGAAAAACAAACTAAAAATTTCATTTATTATGTACTATATTGTATACATAATTCTAGAGACTTGAGTGGCCAGTTTTGGGGCTGCGTCGAGAGTCAAAATTCGTAGCCACAAATCGGCCATAAATCTGCTTAAATAACTAGGGGGTAGGGGAACAGTTTTGTCGTCTGCTTCTAAAACGAATTTTAAATTCGCACGCACTTCATAACTTATTTGTATTTACATAGATTGGTTTACATACATAAATTTTGCAGCATAAGACAAATTTGCAAACAACTTAGGAATACGATGCTGTGCTATGTAAAAGGGATTGCGCCGGGTAAAAGCAACGATGTGAATGGAGGTCTGGGTAGGGTTAACAGACTTAGGGAATATCAACACTTCGACACTCCCACGAGAGCGGGGCGTATGCAGCGCTCGTGCAATTTATATCCCAATTTGGTAACCTCCACAACGGTATTGGCCTCCACAGTTTTGTCCTCCTACAATAAAAATATTAAAATAAAATTGTTGTTAAACAGCCCTTTAGACAATGCAATATTTAAAGCAATTCTTCTCGATTATAGACATAGAAATTTATAAGAACGTGATCCATAGCTCTGAGTTGCAAGAATTTCATTAAATTATTTCGCAGTCTCTTCTATTAAGTAGTAAGGAAATTTGCTGGTTACCCACCTTTTGGAATAAAGCTTCGTGCAGATTGGGGTCGAACTTCTGATTGATGGGATCCAGCGGCTCAAGGCCATGACGCTTGAATACTTGCAACAAAGAAGCTCGTGTCATTGTCAGACCCTCGTATAGGTTCTTCAGATCAGCATTTTCGTTGAGCTGTGGTAATTGAATCGTTTTAGTAGTATATGGTCTATCCATACACTGCTCAAGCAAACATACCTTCTCCTTGGGCACCGCTTGTGTGGCATGGCCCAGTGTATCGGCCACCTCGAGCAAATCCTTGCAGAAGCTTTGTATGCCAAAGATTTTAGCATCATTGATCTGTTTGTTCAGGCGCATTCGCATATTCTCGCTATCTGCCAACGAACGTTTATATTTGTCCAGTAGCTCATTGTGCTGCTCCTTTGCCGCTTGTAGCTCCTGCGTAAGGCGCTCAATTTCAGGATTCGCAACTGGTTTCTGCTCGCCGGTAGCAGCCGCATTGTTTTCCTCGACCGCCGGTTGTTGTTGCTTCTCCGTACTATAGAGGCGTGCCAGCAATGTAGGCTGCGAGCGCTGCAAGCTGTAGAGATAGAGTAGGGCACAATGATGATTTACTATTCACATGCATGCTGTAATCGTTATTACGCCGAACCACGGAAAAACATGCGTCAATTACGTCACAAACATAAACATGCGACGTGTTTTGCTTACCAGAGCGGCTGACCCTTAATGACTGCCTTGATCTGTCCCAAGTGCTTTGAGAAGATTTGCATATGTAATGATGCTTTGGTGGCCATCGTAGTAGATTATTTTAGTTAAAACTATAATAACTAATATTAACTAGAAAACACAGAATGACTTGTGCGGCAGTGTTGCCTCATTGAATTCTTGAAAATGAACGAAGATTGTTTTAATATCAGAAGTGTAGCATTGAGCTTTTGTCAATTGTCAATTCTAAAAACCGATAACAATTACTGCAACAATTGACCGCTATTTATTTGAATTCTGACTAAATAGAGAAAACTTTATATTAGGGCAATATAAATCCGAATAAATATTAAAATTGTGAGTATTTTAATCGAGATCAAATAAATATATATATATGAGTAACTTAACTTAATTCACATAAATGAAATCCAATTTAGAAATCCTTATTTAATTGAAACCGGAAACTAGAATATACTTAGATTGCATAGAACAGGCCAATTTGTACATAAGCTGAAGGCAATTCCAATGCATACTGTGAACGTGTCGATCGATTATCAATATCAAGTTCAAGCCACGCCTTTAAGTGCCAGTGGTCATAGTAATTAAAATATAATAAATCTATCAAGCAACGCCCACATCGTGCGTACTTGGGTATAAGGTATGTGTAGTGCATTTGCATATCTAACGGCCTCAGAATTTAGCAGCCATGCTTCACATACCGTGCATGTAGATATGTACAAAAGTATGCATACATGGCCCGCTGTTGTGTAAACTTGCGCTGGAATATGTAAATTTCGTTTTTATC
Source organism: Scaptodrosophila lebanonensis (assembly GCF_003285725.1). Classification (NCBI taxonomy): domain Eukaryota; kingdom Metazoa; phylum Arthropoda; class Insecta; order Diptera; family Drosophilidae; genus Scaptodrosophila; species Scaptodrosophila lebanonensis. The sequence goes on from NW_022060529.1 coordinate 3,121,586, forward strand.
TGGATTTTGTGCTCTTTTTCGCTGATCTTAATAAATTCAAAGTGTCTATATGTGTATAGTAAAGCATCTTACCAGGCAATACAAGCACTTCTATGTACATACAAATATACATATGTACATGTATGCATGTATGTAGATACACATGTACATACATGTATATGCGCATGCATTGTATATATTTTAAAAAGCCAAGGCATGGAATGGCATTTAGTTGAATTTGGGCTCTGAAACTGAAAGGTTGTTGTGTAAAAAGCAATAGCTAAGCATTAGTAGCTCATAAACATTTATTACATAAGCCCAAAGCCTGACTCAGACGGTTATACCATTATGAGGGAGGAGGATTTGCAACTGGCACGCTCAATGGTGGCCAATTCGACGTCTGTAGAGGACTACAATGAGGATGAGGCCAGTACAACAGCAACTGCAACATCACCGGGCAATTCTCCCAAGCCCCTAAAAAGGCGCGTATTGGATCTGAACGAGAGACGTAGGCAGTTTCGGTGAGTTCGATTGGGGTACTCATATTGTTCAGCCCATTGTATTAGTTAGGAACGAAATAATTTTTGTAAACACAAGGCAGCTGAGAATGTAGGCATCGCAGCCAAAATCATTTATTTACCTACATATGCACACACACACGCACTTACATATCATGCAATTATATATATATCTTGGATGTGTATATTTTGGCATGCCAAAAATAACAAGATTTTCACGTGCTGCAACGAGTTTTCGTCTATGTCGAAGGGGAATGCCGCAGATGTAAATCAAAAAATTATCAATGGATTCCCAGATTGTCAAAAAGCAGCTGTAAAAAGGGGGAAATTCCGCGGGGACGAGTTTTTTAAATTCCATTTTATTTTTATGAACATTAATATTTCTTCTTCATCTGTAAATACAATAAACTTACAAAAGCGTTTTCTTTTATGATTTTGAACTAAAATAGGCACGAGGTGCGATAAACTTACCCAAAATTAAACTTTATAATCATGATAATTAACATAATGTATGCTTCATTTTTAAGTGAAACTTAAAAAGACATGATCGAATCTTTTGCTCACGGTCTATCCGTGATCATTGAAATACTCGTATACATTTATACCTTTCTGAAGGCAAAACTGCAGTTAAAGAAAATGATTTCCGAATGTTAGACAAATAGAACTACGATATTACTAAAATATTATTGATATTAAATTACTCTGTGAACGGGACAGCTGTGTGTTTGAACAGTTGGGAATTGTAGTGTTTTTGACTTAAAATATACCATGTAGCTGTAAATGGATAAGAGAATTCAAAACTTTCCCAATCATTTTTGAAACTTATGAAAAATAGCCAATACATACCAAATGCATATTTTAAATATACGCTTACGTGCCATAGCAGGTAGCTAAGTGTGCAGAATTTTCAACATTGCTCAACACTTCAAACATTGAATTCAAAGTCTGGTACATTGCATAAAGCTACTTTGTTGGTATTTTATTAAAAAGTTTGGTAGTATTTTTGCAGTTAAAATTTGCGTTGTCTGCTTTATTGTATTCGGTCACACTCCGGAAACTTTATTTTTGCTTTTATGCAGGGTGAGAAAGTGCCTAAAAGGATGTTACGTTAAACAGTGAACAAACAATTATAATTGATGGCAGCACGCAATGCTGAAATATTGTTTTAAGTGCCGCTGTTAAAGAATGTCATCCTATTCGTCGCCACCAGAGACTACCAAACCAATAAAAAAAAGCACAACGCCGATTGAAAATGCTGAGCATGAACAGCCGCAGCCAGTGCCGTGCAAGTTGCCGCTGACCAACGCTGCCGCTAGTTCTGCTGCCGCCACCGCTACCTCCACCGAGGCACAACTGTTGCATGTGGAGGGAACAGCTTCCAATTCCAGCGATGTTGGCACTATGCGATGGTGGTGGTAAGCAAATGTATTGGCAAACTATGCGCCTTCTACTTATTTATTTATATACATATGTATGCGAGTGTGCGTTTGTGCGACGGTAGATTCTGCATATGATGACCATTCACTGTTAAACAAGTTTTTGGCGAACTTAAAAGTTCCGCTGTCTTCATTTTCTTTAAACTACAAAGGGATACTTTTTGTTTTAATCTCTTTGTTGTGCTTAACAAACACTGACTAATAAAATGTTATATATACATATATGTTCTAAAAAAAGACGTACATACATAAATAGTGTACGTAGATTACGTGTGACGTCAGTCGGGGAATCACAAGACGTTTTGAAATTGAAAAATATGTTTCTACGTGTTTTTTTTTTTACAAAACTGTTGTACAATAATTCGTGATGATATACTTTATATACATATATTTTACAAAACCTTTTCGTTTTATGGATCGGATTATATTCTTGGATATAATTCCAACTAAGCCAAATAAAGCATACAAATGTTAAAATGTTCGGTATGCTTAATGGCCGTAATGTATTTTTAACGGGCTGTACTTCTAACGTTTAAATTTAGTTATGTATGTCCGTTATTTTTTTTTTTAGTTTTTTTTACTTCTTTTTTTCTAAAGGCGTGCTTTTGTTTAAGCACACGTGTACATATGTAATGCATATTTTGCATTCTTGTAATCTCAGCGCTTCTTATCTAAGTTGAATGCGCTGTCTTGAACTCGATGTGGTAATTGTTGTCTATTCCCAAGCAGTACAGTCAACAAATTGATTTTGCGCGGCACATTTCAATTAAGAGAAGCACGCGTCGTGCTTTTGTCTAATTGATATTAATTTTTAAACACAACTCAAACTCGATTCAATTTATGCGGGGGAATTTTGATTTATTTATAACAAATGTGTATTACTTTTAATTCGTCTTATTTTGGGTCTTTCAATTGTTTTTGAAGGCAGCTTCTCAATATCACGCATACGCAACGTTTGCCGCACTCGAGTGGCAAGAGACTATTTTTTGTTTAAGTTGTCACACAAAATAAATGTCTTCGAGTCTTCAGTTGGTGTGCGAACACGAGACCGTGCGGTTGACATTTGTGCTCGTTTTATCTGTTGTTGCTTCAGTTTATTTTTCATATTTTCCACAACAACATAAAACGGCAGCTGCGCACAAAAAATAATTCAAGAATATTTATAACGCAACAGACAGGCCGCCAACAACAGAAGTTTGATTCTAACTCTCAAACATATATGAACATATGTTCACAAACTATAAATTAGATATGTAGATAAAAAAGTGTCAATTAAAAGCTCATCAGTCTAATGCATTTCTAATTACCAACCAACGTACGATAAACAAGCACAGTTTGTTTTATTTATTTTATTTTTTCATATTTCTACTGGCTGGCACTTTCACTTTCGCAAAAGACGCCGCATTTTTGTTTTGTTTTTATGTTCGACTCATTAATTTCCCTTTTCGTTATGGCGTGGGTGGCGTGCCGTCAATTTCACAGCATTCCGATTACTATTAGAGGTGTGCGTGTGACAATACTACCTCCATAAATTCACGCAAATGCTCGTTTTTTTGACTCATATTAAATATTTTTAATTGCAATAGCAATTATAAGAAATTTTATTGCGGGGGTTTCAAACAAAAAATTTAAGCTGTTTCATTATATTTTTAATGTAAACTATTTACGAAATCATAGCGGGGAGTAAAACACTTTATTATTATATTTAGACAAAACTATGCAAGGAATGCATATTATATACATATTATTATATTCAATTATAAAAAATATATGAATTTTAACTAAAAGTGTCCCACAAATGTAATTCAAATATTATAGTAGGTCCCCAAAATATTCGCCTTTTTTGTTTCCTTCACGATCGCTGCTGAGTCCACGCACATCTCTAATTGCGACGTCACACATAAGCGTATTTCGTCATAACAACAACAAAAAAGAGAAAAATGTTTTAACCTTGTTCCCTTTTGGTCGCTCGTGCTGACGTCTCTGAGCAAACATAATCAGTGTAGTAATCATAATGCAGTTTGACGGCATTCCATGCCAAGCCGAGTTAAACAAAAAAAGCATTCCAATGCTTCTTAACGGTTTCGGTTTCGGCTTCTAGAAGCGACAGGCAATTTCGGAAATGGCATGCCTTTCGGACATTGATTTGGCCACCCTGCACGAAAGTCGCCTCGAGGAACGCTGGCACTACAGATTGGCCTGGAGTCCGGACCAGCATCATCACCATCATCATCAGCATTATCACCGTCACCATCAGAATCAGAATCATCGTGATGGCTTCAGTGATATGACTCGCTATTGTCTGCAGCGAAATATGCGTAGTCAGAGTATGGCTTTGAAGCAGCCAGACACTGCCTCAGATTTAAATGGGAACGGCTTGGAGAAACGGCACAGCAAAGACTCTTCCCCTGGGAAGACCTCGTCCGATGGAAATGTTGAGCTTTGCAATTACGAGTGCTTTGCCGCAGATACGCAACGCCAGCGTTCCGGCACTTGGCCGTAAGTGAAGAAATCGCTTCTTTTCTGAAAATTTTGAGAATTTATAAATTTTAGTTTGTTTTGAACTCAATTAAATTTCTTCTGAAGGGATTTTAATCATTTAATAGGTAAAAAGTAAATGTAATCTCTTTCGAAGCTTTTGCTGCAGCTGTTGCTGTTTTGGCTTAACTCTGTACTGCAGACACATAGACGTAATACACAATTCCCCACTCGACTCTAGCATTTCATTCTTATTTTCATCTTCAGTTGAACAAACTCCGCCATTGAAAACTTTTATCAATGAACACATCTTGCTTGCAATACTTATACCCTAGCAAAATGTACATTAGTCAGATGTTTGTAACGTCCAGAAGGAGGCTTGGCAGATCACATGGCTTGGGGAAAACCAACTCAGTCTGATCTGTTCATTTGTCTGCTTCTATGCAAACTGGTCTATCAGTTGTAAAGCTATTTTCCGCATGGGCTTCTTTTTTCTGCAAGCAGATAATTATTTGTGAAACCCAACCATTTCAAATGTTAAACAATATTCGAACAAAACTAAATAAAGTCCGTCGTTATTGTCTAGAACGATAAAATGCTACGAAAAAGCGAATTAGGTAGAGTATTCCCTTTTGCATGTGGAATATCTCAGCGTATTTGCTATTTCTTCTTAAAATTTAAGCATTTAAGCGAAAGTCAGTCTTTTATTTTGATCGCTTATAGTGGCATGTCCTCAAGTAGCATGCATTCATGCAAATTCGATAAAAATGATTCTCCTCGCCTCATGGGGTCTGCATTCAAGCTGAACCGGTGCTTCGGCCAAGCTAGCTGCGGTATATCATTTACAGCTGTCAAATGCCTGTCTGCCTGTGCATGATATGATTGAAGAGGCAAACCCAGGCCGGAGAGACACCCACTTGTTGCGCCTCGCTTAGCAGCAGCAGCTACAACGGTTGTCTCCTTTTGTTACCTTCACTTTCAGGCGCGCACCCACACACACATACACACACGTGCATGTGTGTAATGTAATTTGCATTTACAATAAAATTCCATTGCTGCCTTCGTCTGCTCTCTTTGGGACACCGTCGTTTTTACCGTTGCAATTTATGAGCTTTGCCCGCGCCTCGACAGCCTCAGTTTCTTGGCAACGTGCGTGCAGAGCACACGGAGCACAGTGGAAAAGGAAAACAAAACAAACAAAAAACATATTAATTTATTATAACTACAAGTACATATAACGACTTCATAATGTTTCCCATTCCCATGGTTCAGGATGCGATATTTCCCCGCCACAGCTCCCTTAACATTGAGGAGTTCAACAATTTTGAATTGTTCGATATTAATGTCAGCAATAACAACAACGATAATGATGATAATGTCTTTATTACCGATATGGTTGACTTGAAATCGCAGCGCGTTTTGAGGTGCAGATGAAAACCCGTTCCCCCCAAATGATGTAACCCCGATATTAAATTCATATTTGAAAACTCTGTTCTTTGCAGGCGCACGCGCAGCTTAAATGCGCCATCGCCCTTTCAACAGTTCGGACCATGCGGTCGCATTATGAAGAATTCCGCCATGGTCATGCAAATACAGGATCCCGCCAGTCAACGTCTGACCTGGTACAAGCCTCCACTCACTGTGCTGGTCATCAAGAAGGTGAGCGATGCCTCGGTGCTGGCGCCATTTGTCCAACTGGTCGAGTGGTTGCTGCAGGAGAAAAATATGGTCGTGTGGGTGGAATCGGCGGTCCTAGAGGACTCGCTGCTAAACGAAAATGACAGGTTCCGGAGCATACGTGATAAGCTCGTCACATTCAAGTAAGTTTGTATACAGTTTATAATGCTTGCTTTGCATGCTCTAAAAATATAAAGATGCTCTTATATATAAAGCTATATGCCTCAACTTTGAGACTAAATCAACACTTAATATTTTTACAATAGTATAGAAACCTCAAATAATGTTTTTTTTTTTTTTTTTTTTTTGGGTATTGTGGGATTATTTGGCCGCCCACTCAAATAATGTTTGATTTGTCTACTTTAAAGCAAAGAATAATCTTGAATGAGACAAGAATAGTATATATATTTACTTGCTACGATTTTAAACAAGAAAGGAATGCTAAAGTCGAGCAGGCTCAACTCTTAAATACCCTGTACCACCCCACAAAAAAGTAATTAAATTAATTAATTAATTAAATTTAATTAATTAACTAAATTAATTTAATTAATTAACTAAATTAAATATAAAATATTCCATGCATGCATACATTTACTTTTACATCAGAATCGTGCCTTATGCGTGTTTGTGTACTTGTACATATGTATGTATGTGTGCATTGGGCCTGGTTATATGGCTATAACTTTCTTTCCGATCATTCTATCATAATGAGACTTGGTATACGGTTATATAATAACTAACCTAATGTGACTACCAAATTTTAGTTCAAAATTCCAAGAATTACGGGAGTTATAGAAAATCGTTAATAGGGGGGGGGGGAGTGGGGGGGTGGATCAGAAAAAATGAACAAACTCGTCCTTTCTCGGTCTCAGGAGAATCTGTATACCAAGTTTGGTTATTCTAGCTCTTATACTTTCGGAGATCCTTGCGTTCATACAGACAGACAGACGGACAGACGGACATGGCTATATCGACTCGGCTTGTCATGCTGATCAAGAATATATATACTTTGTGGGGTCTACCAAGCCTCCTTCTGTGTGTTCCATGTGCACTCGCACAAAACTAATATACCCTTGTACCCTTTTGGGTACAGGGTATAAAAAGATATACACATTTGTACCTAGTAGTTTTTTTGTCTTAATTCCCGTGTTTAAGAGCGCAAAACATTTGTGGATGAAAATGATATTATCATAGTTTCTTTTAGGGACGGACGGGATGATCTCACCGATCGGATTGACTTCATTGTCTGCCTAGGCGGCGATGGGACGCTGCTCTATGCCTCGCTACTATTTCAACAATCAGTGCCACCAGTTATGGCATTCCATCTTGGCTCATTGGGTTTTCTCACGCCATTCCGGTTCGACAACTTCCAGGAGCAATTAACGAACGTACTCGAGGGTCATGCGGCGCTCACATTGCGTAGTCGCCTGCGCTGTGTGGTAAATCGGAAGAGCGAAAAGCGCCACGAGAGGACGGACGATGGTAGTAAATCAGCTGCCAACAGCATATTAGTACTTAACGAGGTGGTCATCGATCGTGGGCCCTCGCCATATCTTAGCAACATCGATCTCTTCCTCGACGGCAAATACATAACATCGGTGCAGGGCGATGGCCTGATAGTGTCCACGCCCACGGGCAGCACAGCCTATGCAGTGGCCGCAGGCGCATCCATGATACATCCCTCAGTGCCGGCTATACTGGTAACGCCCATTTGTCCCCACTCCTTGAGCTTTCGACCGATTGTGGTGCCTGCGGGTGTGGAGCTAAAGGTACGTTTAAAATATAAATAAAATATAATATACTTGTATTATGTAATATTCAATGTTGGCTATCCTTTCCAGATTTCTGTATCGCCAGAGAGTCGCAACACATCGTGGGTTTCCTTTGACGGACGCAATCGTCAGGAACTCTTTCACGGCGATAGCTTGCGTGTGACCACCTCGATCTATCCAGTGCCCAGCATTTGCGCGCTGGACCAAATCACTGACTGGTTTGCATCACTAGCCGATGGTCTGCACTGGAATGTGCGCAAGCGCCAGAAGTGCCTCGACGAGCTGTCCGATTTGACCGCTTCCGGTTCCGAGGATACGCTCGATGAGCTTGAGAATATGAAATTGTATGATGTTTAGTGCGTAAGTTTTACATTTTTTTTCGTTTTGTCGTTCTCTCTATAGTATGCCAATTAGCCTTTAGTCTCGTATAGTTTGAATTATTTAGTATTCTCTCAGCCCCGATAGTGTAATATTTATAGTCTGCTTAAAAGCAATAATATTGCATACTCAAAAGTGCAACAATCGTTGCGTACAATTAAAATCTACTATACTATATATTTAAAAAGTAGCATATATGCTGATAAACAAAAAAAAAAAAAAAAAAGAATACCTTTTTTATACACTAGTTGAATTCTTTTTTGTTAACTTTCGTAGTATTTAAGAAGTGTTTCTGAAAAAGCTTTCCAAAAGCTAAATAAAATAGTTGTAATATACATGCATATGTATATACATACATGTATATGTATATTGGGTAAAAAAAAAAATATATTTTAGCAGAACACACCTTAAAACAAATGGGGCTCAATGTACATATGCACTGCATACATTTATATACTCTAAGTATGTATTCATGTACATATGTTTGTAAATAGATGCGAGCTACTTGTTGCATGTTGTTCACCTCGTACTTGTCTGTTAGCTGAAGCGGCGTTTATTGCTTTAGTTATTGGCAGCAACCACACGCACTTGTGGCTGTCAAAATTCGTTAGCCAGTAGGTATGCCAAGAGTGTGCAATTGAAAGCAATGCCTGTCTATGAAAATATTGGAGACGCGCCCTCAGGCCGCCCGTGTGCACGACGATCGGATTGAAAATCGTTTAAAAAACGCATACACGGCTAAGATCTCTAGCCATTGTTCAGCGATGTTTTGCCTTATTTGTTGAAAAAGATTCAAGGTGTACAATTCGCAGGTGCATTTGTGTGTGAATGCGGCGAGTGTGTGTGTGTTTGAGACAATCGCAAACTGTGCGTGCTTATCTAGTCATATGAATTGCATAAAATCTCGCCGCAGAGGCGTGTGTAATAGTTTAATTCGAGCATTTAAAGCGTGCGGTTGTGTACGCTGCCAGCTACAGCAATTGTACTAAACATTGTTAGTAACGTCAAACGGCTTAGCCATGAATGTTCAGGAAAAGCAAATCGATCTAACAGAACCTGATGGAGCATCTGCTTCAAAAACCGCCTCGTCGTCGGTACCACCAAAAAAATCACTTGCGAAAAATTTGCTGGACAAACGTCATCAGTTTAGGTAAGATCAAATATCTCCGAGCTGGCCTCGTAAAGTACATCTATAGTATGTACATACAATATGTATGTATGTGTGTATATACGTATTCATATTTAAGAACATCACGCCCATCAACAAATCGACAATACTGCTTTTAATACATACATAAGCCTAAAACGCAAATTTGGTGATGCTGCTACAATCTCAAAAAAAAAAAAACATCGTGTTCCAAAAAAAAAAGAAACACATGCTTATTTACATGCATATGTATGCACATATGACCAGCAAAAGATAGAAAGATTTTCGTTTCTTTTGTTTTTTGTGCCATACAAATAAATTAAAAATCTATAAAAATTTATTTTAAATTCATTATTAAAAATAAGCAGTTTCAACATGGTTACGCAGTTGCTAAGTATTTCAATTGGAAGATGCACCACAATTCATTTATTTGGGAATATGTATTAATATTTGTTTTAGTTGCTTACCAAATAAACGCGTCCGCGCGGTTCTTAATTCGAAATGTTCTCTGTCAGCTGTGCCGTTTGCGGTGTCGTAGCAACCACCTTATGTTTAATGGGTGCACAACCAGCTGTTTACGCTGACTGCTGACGTTTAACAACACTTGTGCTTGTAGTTGTGTTTTGGTTTCCTCTTTGCTTGCGAACTAATTTTAGTATACATTTTAAATAATGCATAATTAAACGTTATCACAACGCCAGGCGCAGACTGTACTCGTCTAAAGGCGTATACACGGGGTTGTGAAATTGTGAAATATAAAAGTTAGAAATATTTATAACGTTTAAGTGCTGCGCGTTTGTGGGTCAAAATTTCCTGCTATACACACACTTGTCCACACCCACACACATAAACACATTTGAATGCGCGCATGTATGCACAGGAAGAATTAAAGACGATGTCCTACTTAAACGGAAGCCAACTAGCCAAGGACACATTGGCCAATGCCACCGCATCGCTGTTAATACCTGGCGCTAATGTTAAGGTGAGCGCAGCACAGAAAGTGCCCGGCTCCGGATCCTCGGCCAGTTATGATGATGAGCATGACAAACAGCTGCTAAATGTAAACAGTGCGCGTTTAAACAATGCCAACAATGCAGCATCCTCGGCGCCAGGACCTAGTCCTGTTAATGGCAGCAGCAACGATATGGAAATGCGTTGGTGGTGGTAAGTTGCCTCTCGAGTCAAAGATTAATATTTTAGCATTTTATACCACATCATGATTGGCTGTTTTTTTATTTCATCGGCTCATTTGCTCGTAATGTGTCTGAAAATATTATCGTTGAGTCAATCAATTAGTATTGCCGGAAAACAAATGTTCACTTTGAAGTGGCTCTCACAGATACACACATACCCACACTCACTCAGTTTGATTGCCTTGACAAGTGCATGGCTGTTAAGTCGCCACTGTTAATGTAATGAACATGTTAATTAATTCATTGTTGACTGTTGTTGATTAGCATTTGATGCTTTTAAAATGCCATAAATCGTTGGTTAGCTATGGACGCCTATTTAAAATGTATAAAAATGTATCTATATGTATGGATTATCTTTTTGCTGCTTAACAATTACAACGTTGTTTACAAAACAAAGCCGCTCAAACCTTTTACATAGCCGCCTACATTGTATACACCTGTCCGCACTCTCACGCTGCCGTTCTGCCGTCCTCTCTCACTCTCTTTCTCTCTCTGTGTAAATTGATCATACGACCCGTGTGCGCTCAGCTGTTGCTTACAAGCCGTGAGAGACTGCGATAACTGAACAACAAAAACGTTTGCGACCGTCGCATACTTTTATTTTCGAATCGGCACAAAGATTTACGATTTAATAACCTTTTTGGCGTTTCAGTTCAGTTATCGCGTGCTCATTGGACAGCTCGGTCGTCTGTCGCTCTGTTCGGTCGTTGGCTTTGGTTTGCTTTAAGCTGTGGCTCAAATTTTGGCTGGTGCCCTGTTTCAAGCCACAACTGTGCCTCGAAGTGTGCTCGAAGTTTCGCGTTGTCTGCTCATACATACATATGTGCGTGTCTGTGCTTGTACTTAATAAAAAAAAAAACGTATTGCATAATAATTAGTTTAATTTTATAAGCTTGTCATGACTTGGCTTTTCACACACATACTATAACTACTTTCCTAAAAAACATTGTTGCACTCTTTAGCGGCCCACTTGCCCCATTTTTCCAGACCAACCAAGACACATGTTGCCTCTTTAAACCCAGTCATTCAGAATCAGTCATGTCGACTGAATCAATTTTTAAAAATGTATGGAATTTTAAGTTACTTTTTGTGTTCATTGCTCACTTTCCCACGCCTAGCGCGCGTTTAATTTCTTTTGAGTGAGTTGCAGCTGCTTTTCGTCTTCTGTTTCGCGTTTAATTATTAAATGCTGAGCCAACTTGTCTGCCATTTAAGGTGTCCATCACATACGAGTGGCACATTTGCGCTAATTGCGCATGCATATTTAAACTATTTATAATAGTTATACTCTTAATGGCCTTAACTTCACGTGCAAGCCTGTAATTGCCACATGCGGCAGTTCCTCAGCTCAGCAGCTCCTCATATTGCGCGCCGGCACGTTTCTCTTCGTGTCGTGCTACTCTTACACTGGCCAATGCACAGCCGTGCTAGTCAATGCTAATCGCCTGGGTCGACGCTAATATTGCGCATTAATTTGACACTAGACGCTTTTAATTGATTAATTATTATTTGTGTGCATTAAGTACATTCTTCCATTGTTCCATAAGCACATTTAAAATTCGCTTTATGCGCCACACGATCTGTTGTCATAGGCGATCGCTCCACTTCCTTTGTTTTAAATCATTGTTTAAATGGTTTCCTGGTATATATGCCTAAGGGCGAGCAAATGGAAACTACAGTTTGCAGCTCATCTATAAATTTGTTTTTTGCAATTTTCGAAAATTGAAGCCGCTGCAAATGTTCTTTAAGTATTTCTGAATAGATATGTTTATATGGGTGAAATATTTAAATGTAGTGAGACTTCCGCTTCTGTAATTCATAAACTACACAATTAAAGTCTCTAGCTTTAAATTCTTTATTTTAAAGTATTTGTATACAAAAATACAGAAGGAACTTTCTATATTTTTCGATTCGCTATATTATTGGGTTTTCCATTAATTCTCCTTAGAACTACTTACTAATTAAAAACCTATTCAAAGCGAAGTACGGCTAGAATTGTAAATCCCAAACTGAAGTTTTTTGTTGCAGAAAGCTACATTTTAGAATGAATTCTTATTAGATTTAAATAAAAAAAATATTACAGTTATTTCAAACATTTCAACATAGTTGTAAATGTAAGCAAAAGCCTCTCAAAGAGGGACACAATTAGCTTCTCATCCTCGATAAGATTAACGGGCTTCTCCATCTCTCAAAAAGAAAGAGAGAAGGAGAGAGGGAGCAAAATACAATCTCTTTTCTAATTGTTGTCTTCTTCTTAGCTTCTTTGAACATTTTTCTGACACAATAGACTGCCTATCCTTAATGAACTGTTAATGATCGCCTCATATGTTGCCAAACTTTGCTTTGGCCTCATTGCCGTCCCAGGTCACGATTTCTAGATTAATGGTTGGTGATACTGTTATGTTTAGAGTATGAGGTGTGTTGTTGTTGTTGTTACTGTTGCTGTTAATTGTGTTTAAGTGGATTTTCGCTTATTATAAGGTTGTTGACCAAAATGCTGAAGCAGCAAAATAAAAAAAAAGCAAATTAATTTGGCCACTATGCGCATTCAACCGAAACACAACAATAACCGAAAATATGTGACTACCATATGCTTAATTATACTGTGCTGGATTATTTGTTATAAAACTAACTGTGCATTATGCGTCTTTATTTATTTATTTGGTGCTTTATGGCAGCTTTTCTGGGGCTTATGCAACCAATAAATAACGCCTGGAACTCTTTTTTTGCAAATTGATTTATACTTGACATCGATTTGTGGGGCTGCTGCATACATACACAAGTATATACATATATATATATATATTTACTATATGTAGTACATGTACATTTATACTCGTACATACGAGTCCGCTACATACTCGTACCAATAAAAGTTAGCCATTTGCTAACGCAATGGCCAAATGAACGCCAATACCAACCAAACTAATCGCCTCCCTACCACTCCCCTTACTCGACGGAAGCTGCAAATGATTGTTGCTTTTTGCTTTTGAATTTTGTGCTGACTAACGAGGCGTTAAGCCTTGGGCTAGTCATAGTCAGACTTTAATTTGGCGCCTCTCTTTTTTTATTGCTCTTTCTTTTTAATATAATTTGCTATTGGCGGATTTGCAGCCGGAACTAAAGGCTTAGATGAGCCGTTAGCTGTTTCCAAAAGCGTAAACAAATAACAAATTTAAATAAGATTGAATACTTAAAAAGGAAACCTGTTGCATTTATTTGTGTGAGCTTCTGATGTCTTCGCATTTAAAACAGTAGGTGGCATTGGTATTTTGACAAATCTATTGTCTACTTCTCAATTTTGTTCTACATTTAACACAATAAAGAACTTGAGAATTGAAAAATATTATAGAATTTTAGATAATTTTAAGCTAGTTGTGGTAGCAAAGTACGGGATTTCAATTATTTTGCGATTCAAACTAAAAAGTACTATATATTTGCTAGCTTGTTGAAAGTTTCTTGAAATGCTATCAAGGCACTAAGAAATTACTTAAATATTTATGCTAATTGCCTTAGAAATGTCTTCTGTGTGTAATATCACCAAAATAATGCCACGTGCCCGCGAGTATTTATGCGTATGCGTTTAAAGCCATCTATTTGAGAAACTAAAAATTGGTGGTTATTTCTTTCGTGTTTTTAGTTTATTAATGACTTTGAGTGCTTTTTTGGCATGTGGTCAGTCTGGTTAGGAGTTGTTGTTGTTGTGCGTTTTGGTTAACAAATATTTAACACCTTACAAAGCGGAGCAAGGTTAATTTTGTTTACATTGGGGTCCAAGCTTGAGGCACTACTGGCAGTGGCGTTTCAAGGCAAGCTCTGAGGCGCGCAAAAGGTGTCAGCTACAGAAAAGTGCCAAGTCATACATGCTAAATAGTAGTTGGTTTAATTAAACTAATTCAATTAATAGAGTGCTATCAATTGCAAATAAGTATGTGCTAAAATTTACCCACAAAAAAAAAACAGTAAAATCAATTTTTAAAAACAAATTGAAGTCCACAATATGGCTTGCCTGTCAGACATTGATCTGGCCACACTGCATCAGCATCGCCTAGAGGAGCGCTTCAGCTACAAATTGGCCTGGAGCGGAGCTGGCGCTGGTCTGCAACAGCAGCAACAACAACTCACACACTATAATGACCTGCTGGTGCGTCACAGCGCCTCCTTGCAGCGTCAGCGTCTATCAAAGAGTGGGGGCTACTACAAAAGCGGCGCCAGGACTGGCAACAGCAGCAGTGGCAGCAGCAACAAGCACCAACAGCCTGATAATATGCCAACTAGTCAGAGCCAACAGAACAGCAGCAACAACAACGATCGAAACAATTCGATGGATGATGAGGACGAGCGTGACAATTATTATAGGTCCAGACGCCGTTCCGGCACTTGGCCGTAAGTACCAGAAGAATGAAATATACGCTGTTGCAGGTCATTAACCAAAATCCAAGAGTCAAGCGGGCGACAACAACACGCGATAAGAACGCCCTGTACTCGGAAAGAGCCACGAAAATAGTCGAATTATGTGTAGAGTCTATTTGTTTTGTTCATTAACTATTGCCGGTGGCGTGCGCACTGATAACACGGCTGGCTACACACACATTAGATGTATGCCTAAATATGCACAAAGTTAAATAGTGTCCGTCTGTTGTGTTTACCTTGTCATTGGCGCCTTATCAGCGAAACACGATTGCTTCTTTGTCTAACACTCGAGCGCCAGCTGTTGGACTTGTTGTTCACTTTTTAAGGTGCCACCTTATATGGCGTTAGATGGAAACGCATATTGTACTAATTCGCTAGATCAGCAACTAATTGTGCCAACATTGGTAAATAATGTGCGAAAATCAATTACAGTTTTGCGATTCGCATTTGCCCGCACACAGATTAACATATTACTTTGTCCAAATCATTATAGTACACACCCGGGCGAATCCTATATAAATAGGAATTGCTCCAGTCTTTTTCGATCAGTCTATTCGCTGTGCTACCTGGAAATATTTCAAAGCCTACAATAATTGTTTATTACGTATAAAAACAAGTGATTAAAAAGAATTTTTAATAAAATCAAAAATAGCCACAAGTAGGAAATTCTTTTGAACTTCAATATCAGTTTTCTCCTACTTTTTATTATGCTAATATAATCAAAATAATACCATAATTCTTACACTCATTAAGAATTGTATCTTAGTGTAGAACTTTAAAAAACTATTTCTTGGTATCAAAATATAAAAAATTGTAATATAATATACATATTTATAATATAATTTGTAAATAGTTTATGTGTATATGTGGATAGTACCTTTAAACAGACGTTCCAGAGGGCAGACTGAAAAGATAATAGACTCACCAAAGAACTTAATTGTAAGCTTGCCAGTTTTTAAATGTTTCAAAGCCGAGATCTACAGGAGTCGAGACTGTATGGTTTATATATTTTTATACAATTTTTTTTTATAACTCGCTACAGAGCTATTATTTCCGAAACATACCCATTCCTTAAAAAAAGATAGCTATATACAATATGTAGTAGAATAAGTGCAAAGTCTTGTTTATACAGCTTCCGAATTTTTGGAAAGTATTTACGGAATTATTTAGCGGGGGAAGAAGTCTGGTCAATGTGAGCTTAATTGTTAAAAGACCTTTCGGTTTCTACTTCCTCAAAAGCAGTCTGCACAATCGAAGCTTTAGGATAGGAAATGCATGGTGTTTGGCACTTACACCACCATTAAACAATATTAGTGTGCTCTTCAAATTATGCGATTACACATACATAACTACATTAACAAACAAGTCCTTGACCTTTTCTCAAAGTTCAGCGCACACAGAAAAAGATAAATAAAAAATGAAATGCTCGTAAGTATTAACTGAATGTGAGATATTTTGGACACTGGAAAACGAGTTTGTTAACACCTTAAAAATTCGTCTACTCCAATGGCGCCGTCGTGTGTTAATTTATGCCGCATTTGACGCAAAGCGCTCAAACAGATACTTGATACATGATTTTTTTTTTTAAATACATAGCCATAGAAACACGAGCATTATTAATGATTTATTTTGAAGAACTAGAAACAAACATAGAACAGAAACAAAAACGACAACAAAAAGAAGCGAGGCAGGCACCAATCAATTTTATATGAGAGCCAAAAAATCGGTGCCAGTGTGTGCTTGGCGCCATTCATAAATCGTCATGTTTGCATTGGACACTTGGTAAAAAAGATACATACTTTAGGTACTTATGCATAGCTATATATATATAAATATATATGTATGTATGTATGTTGTACACAAATATGTATGTGTGTATATGTATATTGGCAAGTTCCAAAGGTGTACATCGGCAAGCGGGTCAGACGGGTCAGCCCACATTTGCATGCTCGGAGCTGGTACTGGTGCTGGTGCTTTAGCTTTAGCTACGTAACAGACAAACCCGGCTGCAGTTGAGAGCCCCAGGCAGCAGACTGAAGCAGTTCGACGATCGGTTACGCCTTTAATTAATGCCAAAGTGAAATTGTTCGAAAGCTTTTTGAAAGTCAATGACGCGTGCGTACGTAGGCTTGAAAGTGCTGTGTCACGTTATCGTCTGCCTCGATGGCTGTTCTATCCACAAGCTAAGCATATCGTCTAAAGTAGAACTATCGCCTTTTAGTTAGTCGCTTGAATTTATTGAAACACAGAGCACGCGATCTGCACCTGTTGCAGAATTTCGTGAAAAGCACCAGGCGTTCTCAAATACCGGTAACTGTCTCTATACCAATGCGTTTTGCAACACTGGCACATCACCTGTTGCTTGCCACATACATACATATGTATACTTTGTTATAAAATATTCGTGCCTATAATTGCAATTTCCGTGAAATCACTTGAGTTTATCATCTTCGTGTGTATTTAAAATTTGTACATCATTCAACAACGTCTTGTAAATTTCTGTCTGTGAGTTAGCTTAGGCCAGAAATACGTCATTTCTGATTGGCAGCTATGTATATATTCAATTGATTCTGGAACTAAATATCACTTGTCCATCAATCGTATAGTTTATCTTAACTTAATGTTAACGTTGGGTTCCCAAAAATAGTGAAGCTAAAGCTATTTAACTTCGTCTTTAGAATATTTCTAATTGTAAATATACATATTACTAAAACCAAAAAAATTCGTATCTGTTGAATTCGCAGTTAGGGCTCTTCAATTTTTTTAAACAAATATTGGTTTCCTTGTGTGCTGTAAAAGTTCTATTTTTAATGATAGTGGGGAAAATAATGATTTAATTTGATGTAATGTATATGCATGAGTTGGTCTTTGGAACGTCGCAAACAATGATTATTATATTGTTTACATTGTTGTTGCTAATTAAAAAACTAATAATAGGGCTTATCAGCCAGAACATTTCCAGATAGCTATTTGCTATTTATTTAAAAAGTACATTAAAAATAGCACTAGCTTGGCTCCAAAAGATGTACCCAATATATGAGACATTTATAATTATTCTGTTAATGTACACAGAATATAACTAAATTGTGAAATAGTAAGTCAATCGATTGCAGATTTTTCACGTTATTTTTTTGTAAAATTCTCACCACTGTGCGTTAAC
Source organism: Scaptodrosophila lebanonensis (assembly GCF_003285725.1). Taxonomy (NCBI): domain Eukaryota; kingdom Metazoa; phylum Arthropoda; class Insecta; order Diptera; family Drosophilidae; genus Scaptodrosophila; species Scaptodrosophila lebanonensis. Next base: position 3,139,737 of record NW_022060529.1, read on the forward strand.
TGATGTCAACTGCTTGCTGGCGCCTGACAAACGATTATGATGAGGCGCACATATAATATGCCGCTTCTGCTAACTGCTTTTATGCCGCATCACAAATCACACAACAGGCTCACTTCCTCACTCCAACAGCTCAATTAGCATTAAGTGTGCTCTAAGCCCTCGGGCCTTCGAGTTCGCCAATGAGTAGCTCCCACGCCTTTGTCGAGTGTGTTCGTTCGTTATCTTTCAAGAAACGTTTACAGTTCGCATCAGTCGTCAATTGGCAATCACTGCGGCGGCTCCCTCTCATCTGAAGCTCAGACACGAGGCTCTGTCTCAGCTCTCTCTCTCACTCTTGTTGTGCTGGCTCTTTTGTGTGTTGCGATTCCTGTTTGCTTGTGCTTGAGATTTTCTCTCTCCCCCTCTTCGCCGAGCTTATTTGCTCTGCTGTTGTAATATGAAAACACCAAAATATGTTTAAATACTCGTGCATACCTACCTTTATTTTTTCGAAAAACAACACAAATTTATTGGCAATCGCTGGCAAATCGACTTGGCAGTGTATCTGTAACCTTCGCACAAGCCACAACAGTCGAGTCAACAAGCGCGCGCGCAAAGTTTCCAAAACAACAGCCAGCGAGTTTTATGTTTTCCGTTTTTTCTTCACCATGATTTGTTTTGTTTTGTTTTTGTAGTTTTGTGGCCGTGTGAAGTTGTATAAAATAAACTCGTGATAATTTGACTTAAGCCCGAGCTTGGAGTGCAAAAAGGCGTGGTCGCATACTTAGTCTTAGCACAAAGTTGTGCTCAGAGGTTGCAGTTGCTTTCAACTAAACATACTCGTACAAAATGCAACACAATAAACTGCATCGCCAGACATCGTTGCATGTGGAAGCAACAACACCAACAATACCAGCAAATGTTACGGAAGCAGACACAAACGGCTATCCGCCCATGGTACCGGAGGCGCGTAATCTGAGGTGGAATATTTTTTATTATCATCTAAATTTGCAGCTCTTTGCATATATTCTGCATGTTATGTATAACTAACCACCGTTTTCAATAGACTACAATTTTAAAATCAACCCAAAATAATGGAAAAAGATTTAAACAAAAATATAATATAATATACAAAGTATAGACAACATTTATTTAGCCATATATTTTAATTACAATTAATTTGAATTATTTGGTAAAATTACCAAACATTTGGATGTTCATTTGAGTGTTCTCCCTTTTTTCTAGGCGCACGCGCAGCTTGAATGCACCTTCGCCGTTTCAACAGTTCGGACCTTGTGGTCGCATTATGAAAAACTCCGCCATGGTCATGCAAATACAGGATCCCGCCAGTCAACGCCTGACCTGGTACAAGCCTCCACTTACTGTGCTGGTCATCAAGAAGAAGGACTCGCAGGTGTTGCTGCCATTTGTGCAGCTGGTCGAGTGGCTGGTGCAGGAGAAGCATATGGTGGTGTGGGTGGAATCCGCGGTGCTGGAGGACAAGCTGTTGCGCGACGATGTCAAGCTGGAGCAGGAGAGCGCCAAGTTCCGGGGGGTGCACGAAAAGTTCTGTGGCGTACGTGCGCGTTTTCTGGCGCTGCGTGATAAGCTGGTGACCTTTAAGTGAGTAAAACGAATTGATTTCCTGGTATGAAAATGTTGCTATCGAAGTCTTGTGCTTTGCAGAGATGGACGCGATGATCTCACCGATCGTATTGACTTTATTGTTTGTCTGGGTGGCGATGGCACGTTGCTGTATGCTTCGCAGCTGTTCCAGCAATCGGTGCCGCCCGTAATGGCCTTCTATTTGGGCTCCCTTGGTTTCCTGACTCCATTCCAGTGTGATAATTTCCAGGAGCAGGTGACCAATGTGCTCGAAGGTCACGCCGCACTTACGTTGCGCAGTCGCCTGCGTTGTGTCATCCATCGCAAGGGTGAGCGTCGCAAGGAGTCGCTGCAGCAACAGCAATCGGCACTTCATATCGGTCTACAAAAGTCCAACTTGCATCGACATATGAACAATGTGGAGTTCAACAGCAATAACAACGGCAGTCCTCCGTCTTCCAATAGCATATTGGTGTTGAACGAAGTGGTCATCAATCGCGGTCCATCCCCTTATCTGAGCAACATCGACATTTTCTTGGATGGCAAATACATAACGTCGGTGCAGGGCGATGGCTTGATTGTGTCCACGCCCACCGGCAGCACGGCCTATGCTGCCGCAGCAGGTGCATCCATTATACATCCCTCCGTGCCGGCCATACTGGTGACGCCCATATGTCCGCATTCCTTGAGCTTTCGACCGATTGTCGTGCCTGCAGGTGTGGAGCTAAAGGTGCGTGTATATTATAGAAAAAGCTTTATATTGTAATGTAATGTTTGCGATCTTTTTGATCAACAGATTTCAATATCTCCGGATAGTCGCAACACTTCACGCGTCTCCTTCGACGGACGCAATGACCAGGAGCTGCATCACGGCGACAGTTTGCGTGTAACCACCTCCATCTACCCAGTACCAAGCATTTGCTCACAGGATCAAATTACCGATTGGTTCGACTCCCTCGCCGAGGGCTTGCATTGGAATGTGCGCAAGCGCCAGAAGTGCCTGGATGAGCTGTCCGACTTGACTGCCTCTGGTTCAGAGGACAAGCTCGACGAGTTCGACTATCTGAAGATATACGACGAGTAGTCGCCCACACGCTCTCTGTCTCACTACAGACATATAGACATATACATATGTGTATCTAAACATCAGCTCTTTTTTGTTAGCGTGGCCAATTAGGCTAAGTTTGGTAGTTTTAAAAATTTGCGTCTGCGGCCGGGCGTTTCGAAATGTTAGTCCGCCTACGCGCTGGTGTGCAATTAATAGCTGTAGTTGATTTGTAGTCGCTTTAGCAAAAATACTCTCCACTCTATTGTATAAAATGTTAATGTTAGTGCCTAATCCCATTGGTTGAGTTTCATGTTTATTGCAATGTTTTTACATCTAGACAAATTTTACCTGTTGCTTCTGAATCAATTCGATTAGATTTAAGTAAGGTATGTTTTTTATAATTATGCCGAGTGCCGCGTACTTAAACTAAGAAATTCGATTGAAAGTGTGCGTGTGTGTATTTTATGATGCAAATAAAATTGTATTATTTACTGGAGCGCCACAAGTGCAACGATTTTCTCCTCATATATGTGTGTTTAACATGCTTCTGGAAAGGTAAGACAACGTCTCGTATACGTAATGACAAGCAGCTTATATAAAATGCAATTAATTAAGCAAAGAACGAGCTTATGGGTAGCGAAAGCAATCAAAGTGGACACTTAACAGCGTAAAGCTCTTAAAAAAGGCAGCGGCACGAAAGCAAAGCAAAAGGAACTGAAGCCAGAGGCAGACAAAGACAGCAAAGCATGAATGATTGACCAACGCACAGTGGTGTAAATCAGAAGATTGAGCCCGTGGAATTTTATGTGTTATCCAGCCAGCTATGTCTCGATAAACAGCAAAGTGTAGTTGAGACAAGTGGACGAAAATTAAAACATATTAAAAAGTTGTGTTACAAAATAAACCATTATATACATCAGAACCTTTAGAAGAGTTTCGAGTGCTGGAATCTTTGTAAATATATTTATTTATATAAAAAAGTCGAAAATGAAAGCCGATTCTATGTACGAGCATGAATATATCGGAAGCAGAAATCGACAAGGCTAAGATTAATGACTAGATGTTTGTGAACATTTGATATCAATCGATATTCACTCAAATTTGCAATTTAGACAAAATTGTGTTCTTTAGGATGCTTGTCCGTTTCAACCCTTATTTGATTACTTTTCTTATATTTAATTTATTGATTTAAATATATAAACAATGCTAAAATTGTTAAGGAACACGATTAGTCTATTTAGATATACATATACTTGTATATAGTTTACCTGAAAATTTTAACTAATTGCTAATCAAACGGAACATTTATCGATGGTATATTATTAACATTCTATAAATTCATTTCATAAATTTACTAATGAAGTGAAAATTGCCACTTGTTTTAGCAGTTGTGTTGGATTTCCGTTTATTATGTGTAGTTTTTGATCATTCTCTCAAATCTTGTATTTGTGCTCGAAATGTTCGCGATCGCTCTTAATCGAAACGGTGAAGGAAAAAGTATTTAGTTGCAATCGAAGATAGTCCATTTGGTTAAAATCGCTACCATCGAGTGATATATAAATATAACATTTATCAATATTATATTTAAATCACTTAATTGTTTATCTTTAAAATTGAAATATTTTTTATAAACAAATATAGACAATTGTAGATAACAAAGTGTTGTCACTACGCACCCCATTGTGGTGAACACATTTAATTGGTGGCACGCGCAACCAATTCAAAGAGTGTTAAAGGAGATGGATGGGTTTGTGGCAGTCGTATTAAGCTTTGGACTTGGTTTACTTGCCACTTTCCTAAATACGTAGCATAGTTTTAGGCAAGCACCTAACAATATATACACGAGTGCGTAAGTTTGTAGTTCTGGAATGTGTATTCTAATATATGTTTTTCTTTCGAGTATATAAGATTTAACTTGAATGCCAAACCGTTTTGGTGTGTCTGAGAAAACGAGGTATTAACATTTACGGAGTGCTTCTTTCCACTAACAAGGCAGTTCCACATAAACTGATATATAAAATATGTGGTCTTTGAATATACATAGCTTCCCAATTAATCAAATTTGTTAAAACTGCACTGCATTTTATAGAATTGATTTGAAAATTATGCCCACTACGACCAATAGACTGCAATGAGTGTTAATGGATTATTCGCGATTTTTGGGTAAAATCTATTCGACATAAGAAATGGAAGTTCTTTATACTTATATGTGCACAGAAAAAATTATTAAAATTTAAAATTGACCTTCCATTAAGCGGTGCCTAAAGCGACTTCTTCCACATTCTTCATTATTATATATTACCTATAATCGGATCATTGGATTATACCTGTAGAATATTCCAAAAAGATCATTGCGTATTTGAACATAATATCTGTGAACACTCAAAACTTACAAGAAACAAAACCCCGGTGCAGCGCCCTTAGGCATGCAATGCCGAGAGGGCTGCGGAAATGTTCATTATATGACAATTGTTTAAGAAAATGCCTCAGCACTAATCGCACGCCATAAATCAAAAGCATAAAATAAAAGGCTGCGAAGTAAAAGCTAGGAAATGTTCCACAGACTTGCTCTCTAAATATGTATATGGATGTGTATGGGAATGGGTATGTGTGTGTGTGTGTATACGCATGTATATGTACGCATGTACGTGCTGCCAGCGACATGTGCGTTCATTATCAATTTTCACGCTTTTATAGCAGAGGAAGTTCGCCCCTCTTCCCCCCCACCAGCCACATGAGGTCCGACACACAACAACAGCAACAAGTGTGTGGTCCGCAGCATCCTTCCACTTCTTAGGCGTTTATCTGACTGGCTGGGCGGTTCTCGGATAACTGCAACGCGTACTATCCGCCATCTTTGATTGGTGCTGGTCGCGTCGATGGAGCTTTAGACACGCCCACAACTGTTCGCAATGCGCAGGCTTCGTGTCTCTGTTTCGGGTCCTCGTTTTTCCTTCCATGTGCATAAGCGTCACATTTGTTCGTATCTATGTGTGTGTGTGTGTGTGTGTGTTATTGCCGCTTGTGAGTAGCAAATAAAATAAATGGAATAAAACTTATTAAATTCTATATATATATATATATATATATATATATATATATATATATATATATATATATATATATATATATATATATATATATATATATATATATGTATAGGTATTTTTTTGTGGTCTCTGCCTATAATGCCACTTAATCGGGTCAGCCATTAGGCCCAGAGCGTCTTTTTATTTTGCGCTTTTTCTGGCCTGTTAAACATTACTTGCTGTTTCAGCAAAAAATTAGCATTCGAATAATTTGAAACCACTCCTAATTCGTGCACCAAGTACTTATCTGCCTAAAATGAAGGATTCTTTTATAAAGAATAATCCTTTTATAACAAATAACATTAATTTAGTGATACCAAAACTGTTCACTAATTTTATTTATTATTTTATAAGAAAATAGCCGCATATTCGCTTTAGCTTTGAATTATTATGAATAAGCAATATCTGTAGATATTAAGCATTTAGTCATCGAAAATCCTAAATCAGGAAAGAGTTCTTGAGCTCCCAAGATCCTTTCTATCCCAAACTATTGTAAAAAATTCTTAAAGAAATACACTTACAACAAGAGCTTGAAAAAAACATTAGCCTATACAATAAAGATTTTGCGAAGCAACGCGGAAGCACTTCCAAAGTGGAGATATGTTCAATATAAGGGGTGGGTATTGGCGGGTGGAAGTCCTGCAACGGCAGATCGAGATATGCATAAAGCATTTCCCCTTCTATACCCGAAAAAAGGTCTGCAAAAGTAATTCGTATTTCTAGTCGACCTAACATATTACACATATTGTGAGGGAATTTTAAAATGTGTTTAAAGCAAAAGCTATAAGATCAGATTTAGTTTAAATTTTAATCTCTATCTGTCCTATCTTATTGTTCATTCTTAGCGTCCAAGGACTAAGCCTACTTCAAGCCGTTTTAAGAAATGTTTTTAAAAAAGCGAGCTCTTAACTTGTGATTAGAATATTATTCATATAATTACGACATTTCTAGCTTAAAGATTATTTGACTTCAATCCAAGTCCTTGCGACGTCCTTTTGTTTTATCTTGCTAAATTATTTCATTTGATGCCACAAGCTGCAAGTAAAAGTCAAAGGGCAGCATTGGGAGTGCATTTCAACACGTTCCATGAGCATACAGGACGAGAATGGAGGATGACTTCTTCTGCAGCATCAACCACCGCAGGATATTTCAATTCTGCCGCAATAATAACCAAAAATATGCCAGGAATTTCTTAATGAAGGTTTTTTTTGCCATCGCGCCCAACTTAAGACAAATGCCACTGCACGAGTCCCACCACAACTATGCGGAGCAGGCAAGTAGCGCGCTACGTGTTGATATTTCAATTGAATGGCATAAAGTATGCGACATCAGAGCCATAGACACTCCCACCACCCACTCCGCCCAAGCAGTTCTAGCTAAATGAAAAATGTTTTGAGCACTTTGCTGGGGCCCATTTAAAGGACAAGGAAAAATCGAGAGTGCATTTGAAAATGTTGATGACAGGAAAAGTTTGCTTACGGCATGGCATGGCATCGCTCGGATGTGAAAATTGTTCGCTTTGTATCGCATGTCAAAGGACGAAAGGAAATTAAACGTATGCGCTTGAGTGCGTATGTTTTTGGATGGACATTTGTTTTTCATCGCTCTCTGATACAAATATGACCCGGCAGCTTATCTTCATATCAGCGTTCAGTGTGTGTGTGTGTGTGTGCATGGGTTCTTAGGCCCGCATATTTTTGACATGTGGACATATTTCCCATTTTGTAGCCCACATTGGCTATTCATCCCCGAGTGTAATTGTGAAACCATTTCTATGGACTGGGGTTAACTCCACTAGTAGTAGACATACTTTTCGATAAAGTTCTATATTTAAATCAAATATGTATACAAAATCCTAGATTTAAGTACTGTTTTTAGGTAACTAAAAACTTAATAACAGACCGATTAAAGTGTGAAGTAACAACAATGACTTGGGCTTTTAATGTGTAGGTTTGTAACTCCCAGAAGAAAAAATGATAAACTACTAGCCATAGGTATATGGACATATGTATATGATCAGCATGGGCATTGCGAACATATTTCTTTCTAAGTCCTAGTTCCCCCCACTGATGTAAAGCTATCGTGGTGAAATTTTTTCAGCGACTCTTCTATGATGATACCAAACATTTATTGTAATTATCAATATTAGTAATATCAAGGATATAAGAATAACTGATAATTAAATTAAGAAGTGCTGTCAAGTGCTGTCTCTAAAAATATACTTGGGAGTAGTAGTCGCTTTTATCTCTATTTTACATTTGAAAATAGTATAGAAAATATGTAGTATTTGAGCATTTAAGCTCATTATTATTTGTTGTAACAATGTAAGCCTATTTTTATTTTTCAGATAATAAATATTTTTTGTATTGAATTTGAAAGCTGCTTTCAACGTCCTATATTAAACTATGTAGGGCGAAGAGTCTTTAAATTGAAAATGTATAATCGCAACCAATTGAGATTTATTGAAACGGCTGAATGAAAAGCATACGTTTTCTGGAACATCCTATAGCGTCCATTTGGCACACATTCTGATAGCTTCCCCTGCGCTATTTATGATTTAAGTTGTCATATGCGTCGAATCGATTTGTCAAGCCCTTGGTCGGATATTCTCGTGCGCTACCCAGTGCTTAGGGAGATGTTTACATTTACGGACTCTTGCTGGAGTCCTTGATACATTTGTAAAAGTGTGGAAGTGAAAATGCTGAAGGCTTGACATTTTCTATTCCTGCAAAGTGCGTACGACTCCATCAACCCCCTCAGCTCACAGCTATGCACACATGCACATGTATTCATTGTCCTATTTAATGCCATCAGTCATGGGCGATTTCTAGTCCATTAACTCTGAAGTTATTTGGCGCTGAAAAGCCGCACTCTCGAATTGAGGACTTCTATTTTAGTAGCGGTTGATTTTTATTTGCCAATTTTTCTGTTTTCATTTGCAATTATTCGAAATGTCACCCTCTGCTTTCTAAGCTTAAAGTCGAAATCCATTATTTTTTATCTACTGGGATGGAAGTTCATGAATATTGTGCGAACTCTGAAATTGGGAGGAGAGTCTTGACAGAAGGCAATCCCCATGACAAACACTTCTTTGTGCAAGAGTTGTATTGCGAAATGCGAAACTTTATTGCAGCAGACAGAAACTAGTTAAAGTAATGCCGGGTGTGTCGCGCAGATCCGTATTTATGGCTGCATTAATATGCTGGACACAAACGCTGCTCAATCTCAGTTTAATAAACCTCTGCTGTAGTCAACATTTATGAAGACACACACTTGAAGCGACAGCCCTGAATTCAAGGTTTCGTACTTGGTAAGTGTAACACAAATACAATTACAATAATTAAATTACAATTACTTTATAATTGTGTTGTTCAGATAAAAATGTTTTTAATTAGATCGTATTTAAATTAAACTTTATAATACGTATGAAGATCTCTTAAGCTACGGTCAGACTTGCAGAGAAGTTGCAACCAAATTGAATTTATATTACCAGAAAGGGTTAAGAAGCTTTGAAACGATTTTGGGACAATTATCTTGAAAGAAAACTATATTTTTTAGTCTTGAAGACTAATATTCAAATATTCATAATAAAGTGTAAAGTAAAATGTGTAATTCGACAAATTCATAGACACTCACTTATTTATGTCAAATTATAATGTGTATTTATTATTGGTTTTTAACATTTCCTGCTTGATATTTTAAAATCCAGAAAAATGTATGGAAAATATAGTACATAAAAAGTATATATAATTGCTTAATTATTACTAAATTATTATCAATTACTTATTATTATTATTTAACAAATGCTTTCTATTGTCATTCAAACTACAGCGATAATTAAAGTTCTTCATACTTGTAGTTTGAAAAAGTTAAGTTTTAACATTATTTTGGAAAAACATCACTTGAGGGGAATTTGAGATTTAGGCTTTATAAAGATATTGTTCCTGATCAAACATATGTCATATTATTGAATATATTATGAGAGAGAAAATAAGGCTTACAGTCTTGTGATCACATGTGAACTGCAGATAGTTTAGTTTCTATAAGAGTTTGCGCCGCTGATGCTACATTGTTCTAACATTAATTCACCTCATTGAATTGCTAAGATGCGGCATAGGCTTATCGTCCATTAATAAATAAAATAAAGAATAACAGCCTCATTTTTGAATTTTAAAACATGTTTAAGCGGCTGCGTCTTCACGTGCTGAGCATGCCAGCATGTGCTGCCCAGCATTTAGCTTTTCTCGTATATCTCTTTCGATACGAATGCCAAACACTTGCCGGTAGCTGCGACAACCGGCGACGTGATCGTCGCATCGACGCCATCCCAATGACCGACAGTGAGAAACCCATAAAGGTTTGTATCTATAAATATTGTCACCAGGCCGACGTTTTGAGTTGAACTTGTCGTGCTGATGGGGCAGCTGTTCAGTAGTGCGTCGCCTCTCAATCGCTGCGGTCCGTGCCGGTATCAGTTCATATATCTACATACTTGTATATACATATGTAATATATACATATACATAGTAGACCTACTGCCGCGTTCTTCTTCTGTAATTGCATAAATTTGCCGATCAATTTGTCAATAAGTAAGCAAAAAAAAAAAGTTATTGAATTGCAAGGGCAAAGGTCTGTGGATGTACTCGCATGTGTGTGAAATAATTATACGATACTGAGAGCTCTCAGTTACCTTTGTCAATTGGCACAATAAGCACAACAACACGTTTGGTATATAAGTATAAGAAGTGGTACGCCTGCCTCCCTCCCTTCAAGTATGCAACACCTGTTACGCGTTTTGCTTCGTTGGTAAAAAGAAAAACTGAATTACAAATAAAAATATTAAATATGAATACTTGTATGTTGGAGGGCTGACCAAATGCTAAGCTAAGCGCAGCTATACGGATTTATTGCATAGAAGAGTGTGTATGTGGAATTTATCCGTTTTTATCCGCAAAGTCGAATCCGGAAAAGGGTAGTAAGCAGGGTGTGGAATTTATATTGCTGTTAAGGAAACAGCTTTAAGGAAGTCACGATCTCATCTTTCGGCTTACCGAGTTCGTAGAAAGCAGCTCCTTCACACACACAGAAGTCAGCCCAACTGACACGCCACTTAACACGAAAATCAATTAGGCATAATATGCTGGCGTTGTCGCTGTCGCTGTCGTTGTCGTTGCCTTGGCCTCTGTCTCTCTCTCCATTTTCTGGCGAGGACTCGGTCGCAGCCACCCTTGATGCATTGCATACTTACAGGCGTAACGCAATTGACAGTGAAAATAAAATCAAACGGCAGCAGCATGCAGACACACACACACACACACACACACACATACATTTACACGTATACAATGAAGGCAATTGAGCGGAATCATCCCCATCTCCAGCCACAGCCTCATGCTGACTCTTGTGGGTGTGCGTGTGCGTGTGCGTGTCGATGGCTGCGTCGCCGTCAACTGCAACAGGCAGATGGCCCAACAAGTGGCAGCGACTGCGACTGCGACGCAGCCGATGCTTTTGGCATTTTCTACTGTCGCTGCCATCGTTTCATTTCGCATCCTGCGCTTAGTGCGTCCGCCTCGTGCGCCGTTCGCATTCAGTGCGAGATGAGATCTCGTGGCTGATGGACGTGTTCTCGTTTCCACACAGTGCAGTGCTCGCAGCAGCAGCAGCAACGCCAAAAGCCGCCAGACACTTGTGGCATTTTTTAGTTCAGACTAAATATTCAAATTACTCTACACATTCGCGTACATGAAAATGTAGTTTTGTTGTAAAACAACAACAAAATCCAAAGTAACTACCACCAATGTGCGTTGAAAAGTGTGTTAAACAATATTTAAAAGCAACTCCACAACCAATCCGACAAAAGCCATAAAATATGTGAAAATATTAAACATAAACGGGTGTAAGTTATAACTAATTTTATTCAATATATGAAAGAACAAACACAATCCAGTAAGAAGCATACTGGACTAAGTTAAAGCCATGGCTAATTTGATACACAAACAAATTAGTTAGAAGAAACTTCTAAAGAAATATGTTGCACATGTTGTAAAGTGCATTTAAAAAAAATTATTTTGTTTTCATTTTGCTCATAAAATATTGATTGAAATTCATATGAACAAGGGGATTTAAAAACCCTTTATTTATTAATTATTATAGCTGATGATGTGATTATATATTCTAGAAGATAAGTAAAGTAAATTTTTCTTTAATCATCTATTTGGTCGGACATTACTACTTGGCTACAGAAATTGTTAGGAGTGGAATAAACATTTTTTATTTGAAGTGAATTTCATTTAAAGTAAAAGTAAACAAAATTCGAAAAACATTTTAAAATACAAGTAAACGAATTGACTTGCAAATATTTTACAGATGAAGTAGTTCAAGAAATACGCTAATTTAAAAAGTCAGCTTAAGGATATTTCTAAAATTGTATCTTGTTTCAGTCAGTAACTTAAAAAATATAGTTCCTCTATTGATCTAAGTTCCAATAAATGTGAGTGCATGAATGCTATAGGTTTGATAGACCCAAGTCATCAAAAAATAAAACCAGACGTTTCTTTTTATTACTAATCCATCTTCATATATCTGTTATAGTTATTGCAGTAGTACAAGTTTTATTAAATTATCTTAATATTACAATGCATTCAAGCGTTTATTCATTCAAAGAATATTTTGCAATTCAAAATAAAAGTACATTTATAAACTAATTTATTACACATGCGGAAATCGTTAGCGCTTCACATATTTCATTTATTGCCAATGTCTGTAACCCGTTTCGTTTATACTCGTATCTTCAAAATCTCGCCTTTGGGGTTTTTTTTTTTTTTTAATGAGAACAGCAGTTGAGGTGAAGATATCGAGCCAGTCGATTAAATCCAAACTTGAATACTTAAGCGGTCAGTCAAGGGAACACAACAACAAGAAGAACGACAAAAATAATTTAAAATACAACGTTAGGCATTTTTGTGAATAAATATTCGATATTAAAAGGTACGAGCAAAAATTTGTTACGGTCGGTAAAGTGAGGGGCGATACAAACAAACATATTATATGTACATATGTACATAATCTATGTAAAGTCGGCCGCGCTCATATTTACGTTTGGTAAACAAAAACCAACGCTACACATAGGAATTCGTGTGTGTGTCTTTGGTTTGCAGCGTAAAGCAAAATCAATTTCAATTTATTTGCTATTTGCATTTATTTAAAAAAAAAAGCAAACACAAAAATAAAAACAAAATTTCCGCTCACTGATAAGCAGTCGGTATCGAATTTTTCGGACGAATGCCTGGGCATGAGCACTTGTTGAGCTGACAATATTTTGATGGTTGGTTTTGCAGTTGGGTGTTTTGAGTGTTGACTGCAGACCATGGAATGGCAGCTCAACAGATTGTTGCAGACAACTGCAAGACCAGAACGAGAGAGAATGTTACAGTCAAGCTAGCCGGACATCGAAAAACCCCATACCTAAACAAATGTAGTTATATCAGAGCATTGGAAAAGTAGAAGAAAGAAGTGGAAGAGCCAGCATTCGTAGTACTTTAAAGAATTGTAGTAAGGTAAGGAATCGTGTATAAAATACGTATGCAAACTGTAGCTTACGTTGAGGGTGGACAAAATAAGGGCAACAAAATAAACTAGTGTTACCCTGAAGAGTCTACAGACCAATGTGGGTTCAGATATTTCCGAAACCTAAGCGTTCATTTAGATGGACGAAAATGTCAACATTTAATTTAATCTTAAACCGATATTGTTCGTTGCTCAAATGTAGCCGACATTGGTATGGAACACAGAAATTACTGCCCACATTCAACCAGTTATTTCTTCCGGTGTATACTTCTTTTCAGGCTCTTACATGCACCATTAGAAAGTCTAGAAGTGTAAGTTCTTTCTCTACTCTCCTATTAGGAGGAAAACAAATCCCATATAGACAATTGGGGAAATGCTTCAGTCATAACGTAAAAGGTGTCAAAAAAGTTATTATTGAATAAAAAAGGGATGATAAGAATTTACCAAAAAGTGGACGCAAAAAGGAACAAAGTCTCGAGTCCCAATTCTCATGAAAATTTTATTTATTTTTGTTCGTGTTTTTGATTTCCGAGTCGTAAAGCTTACTTAAATAAAATTCAATATAATTTTTCATATAATTGAATTGTAATCAAACCATGCTCTGCTCATTGCATGTTTGTATATAGCTTGTGCAACTTATTTCATGCGAGTTTTCTATAGCTAATCTAGCTGATAAATAATTCCAACCAACAATGTTCGCTACTGAGCAAAAGAGTCTAGGTGTTTATTATTTGATCTTGAAGCGCTTAGAAAGTCGACTTACTGTTGTTCCGAGAGCTTTTGCTTCTTTTTGCAACAATTAATCCAATAGACAATAGTTTGTTATAATATAAAATAATAATATAATAATAATTATTATTCTCGTATAACTGAAGAATCCAATAGGCTCCTTTGCATCTAAGCTTTTCACAAAAGAAAAACCAAGGGAACCCCACACTGATATACTAGTTTATTGCAAATTACCTAATGAAAGCAAAAGTAACAGGCCGTACAGGGAGCTACTTAAGTCGTGCTATCAACTGTCAACATTCCACAAGTGGCCAGTCAACTTTCATCATTGTCTGTGGCCACAGGCAGACCGACCATAACAAATCCCTTACAAGCATTTCACTTTTAGTTAACAGTGCCTTTGTCCCACAGGAACTCTCCAGCGTACTGCAACTTCACCCTACAATAACAACAACAGCCGAAACCCACACGCAACTATAGCAACAAATCCTCAACAGCAACGTCAACAGTTTACAGCTACAATTGCAAAAGAACCAACGCCCTAATAGCAAATAGAAGTCCGCCCCCTTTTTGAAATAATCACAGGAAGTCAACGAGCGAACAGACAACTCGCCGACCCACACCCGATATCATCAACTCCCGAAACCACCAGCTCCCCAGTGAACAGCAGTGAACAAAATATTTGCAGGTAAGCTCAGCTCAAGGGTTCGAGGGCATACGCGAATAGCATTCTTACCTGCACAGTCACAATTTATTCATTCCTTCGGCTTTGCAGAAGCTCTGATGCTCTTCCTTACGTTTTGTGCTACACAATGAAAGCACAATTCTTATATGACCCGGAAATCGAGAGCGTATTTTGGTAGGGAACAATTGTTTGTACTTTTAAGATCCATTTCTTGTGTGTTCTACAAGTGATATTTCGATTTTTGGAATATCCGAAATTATTCAACAAAGAAGCTTGGTTAAATTTTATGTAAAGAATGAAATTTCTGCTGCCAAAATGCTAACAGGTTAACAAGCTTCTGAATTGCATAAAATACTCAAAGACGTCTAAGAAAAATTTGCAAACGAACAACATCCAAGATGAAAACACCACTTCATTCAATAAACTCATATTTTGAACTGTGCAAACAACAAAGATCAAGTGGCTTGAAAATAAGCGGTTTCAGGTTACAGTCACCTACCGAGTCCAACTATAGCTGGGGGAACAAATATTTCTGTATGCAAGAAAGTGAAATGTGTACATACGAGTATGAATAGCTTTGGAATTGAATTTTGATCTCGTAAACTTCAACCTCAGAAGCAGCTTATCATTTGAGCCATCTGACTTCTTGGCTGTTCGTTCGGTTCGATTCACTTAAGAAGATATTGTGAAGGGCATAAGCTCATGAGATGCAGCTACAGCAAAACTTAAAATAACTTTTTAGGTGTAGCAATTTATAAAATCTGTATTATTATTGTTAGCTAAAATAGCTTACTAAACACACATCGCCCTAATTGGTATTGCACTCGTTATAAGCCAAGTGTGCCAATTGTTTATCAGTTACTTTGGCATCGATTTGCACTAATTAGCCAGGTTTGTTATTGCCAGTTCTACCCTTAACAACTGAACGCAGCAGGCAGCTGTAAATATGCCGCAATTAAATGAATTGCTAGAGCCGCACTGCTGCCCGGCTATAATGCTTCTCCACCCTTGGGAGAGCATCAGTTGTGCGGTCGAGCTTCTTGTTAATTTGACTTGTGGCTGGCTGCTGTTGCATACTCGTATTTGACCATTATGCATTGGAGTGTGGACGGTGGAGTGTTATTATTCCGCTAGTATTCAAGCAGAGACAGAGAGTTGCTTGTTCGCATCGTTGTCCAATGTCATTCATAAAATGGTTAATTAATGCTATGAAATCTGAAAAATGAAAACAATTTAAATGAAGTTGCGTGTCGAACATCTGAACATCAGTGTCGTAGAGGCAAGTACGCTAAACGCCATCGTAGTCGACGCTGCTGACTGTGCGGCGGGCGTTAAATTTTATGCAATTAACGCAATACATAAATAATGAATAGAGCAGCGCACAATTAAATCTAAAAAGTGAGTAACACGTGCAACTGAATACAATTTATTCTGCTGGCAGCTCTCTAAGGGCAGGCTCACGGGCCGTATGCGCAATGTTTCTTAAAAACTAATTTAATTGCAATTAAAACTGATTTGGAAAACCAAAGCAGCGCTCTGAATTGATTTCATCAGCATTGAGTTTGAAATGGAATTTGAATCTGAATTTGAATTTGAATTTATGCAAATGCATTTTTAAATGCGTACTATTGTTTGTTTGATTTCTTTTTCATTTTTTGTTGATTTGCATAATTTTCGCGAGATGCTCGGGCCGTCCTCGTTTTCCCACGCTCATCAAAAATTGCATGCTTATTGATAATTAATAATTATTAAAATGTGCAGTTCTTTTTTAATGTGAGTTCTCATTTGAAATTCAAAGACGGCCTGTACGGTGGCTGTATTATTAATTTACTTGTACGTATATTTTTGCTTGCTCAGCACGTCAGAATTTTTGTGTTCGCTTTTGGCTTTTATTAAAACAAATGACTAGCACGCGCAAAGTACAATAGCAAACCTTTTAAATAATACGAGTATCAAGCAGCCTCAGTGTTGCAAAATTTGTTGCTGTTTATTTGTTTTTCCATTTCATTTATTAAGTGCCGTGCAATGCAGCACAGTTTTTAGTTTGTGCTCAGAATTTGCGGCAGTTTGACGGACAGCGGCAGTGTGGAGCGAAGAACGAAAAAATAAATTAAATATAGCATATGTATAGAAAGTGAAAAGTGTGACAAAGCATTTAAAGTGAACGCAAATTTCAAATTAACTGCTACTTGTGCGAATGTGAGTTGTTTACCTAATTAAGTATTTACTTACGATTTAAATGGCAAAAATTACAAGGAAACAAATTTAAATCAGTCTAACTGACTGATTTGTGCGGCTGATGTTCATTAATATTATGGATGCATCGCATCGCATTAAATATAATGATTAAGTGATTTTAATACAAAGAAAAAGCCCCTCCCAATCATTCTATAAAAGTGACACCACTTGATGCGCCACCACCTCAAAAGTGCAACAGACTTTCAAGTGAAGCCACGCGAATACGAATCAGTTTATTTATCAACAAAAAACCGCAAAGGATGGCTTAATAATAGCAGAGACATCATTAAACAAATTGTAATAGTCAGACCCCAACATAATTCTGATAGTCTTCAAATACTGTAAGTTGTTTGTTCTACATACAAGTATTTGCAACGAGTTTTTAAAATCAAATTTCACTAATTACTGAAGTATAAATTATTTTACAATGTAAATTCAAAATATGTCTTACAAACCAACCCATGAAATCAAAAGACTAATGCAAACTTCTGACACTTTGCTTATTTGGACTTAACATATTAATGATCATATGATTAAATAAAACGAATCAATGAACCTCCATATATCTTTAATAGAAATAATTATAATCTCTACCTGCCATATACTGGAATATAGAATTATCTTTAGAATATACCACCCAACACATATTAAAATAAACAAAATTGAAAGTAGACAAACGGTTAATAGCTTCTTGAAAATAAAGAATTAGTCGTTGAGGAACGAAAAAAAAAAAATAAAAATTAATAACACCCCATTCCGATATTTTTGGCTCCCTTTATGGAAACACATTAATGTAAGTTCATGATTATAACAAGATATTGTAATAATCTTTATTACAAACCCAATTGAAAATGAATCAAGTACTTATTCAAGCTTTTGTTTTGGAGCTCAGCAAGCGTTTAATTGTAGGTTGTTGCACATTAGTGTATAGTAAGTGCTACAATGTGAAACCTTCCGTGTGCCGTACAGCTCACCCACAGGCTGTTGAAAGCAAATTAATCGGCACATGTAACTCAACATTTAGTGACTGTTTGTTAGTCAGAGCAACGCGCAGATGGCATCAGTTCTAAGTAATTGGGAATTTGAAAATCTGAGTGCAGTGAGACAAGCTATCCATGAGCTGCCTTGCTGGCTCGGTAGCTAATTTACATTTGTACATTTATTTCAATTGGGCATATGTATGATAATGATCTTGAATGGAAAGCGCTGCATTATCAATCAATTTGTCGGGAAGAAAAGAAAAAAACTGTCAATTAAGACGATCGGTTGTTTGTCCTCATTTCCACACTCACTCGTCATTCATTGTGGCACGTTCTCAACGTCATAAACAATCAATTCTATTGTGCCAGACCCACTGGCCACTATGCCATGTATATATATGTATATATATATATTGTATGTTTTATCCATATATAGTGTATTTTAGCTTAATGTTTACTTTTTTGTTGTGCTGTAATTTTTATGAAAATATTTACGAGTTTATTTACATCAGCGCAAGTGTTTAGCGTTCCGCATTTGTTCACATGAGACCGGGTTTTTTAGTTTTTTTTTTTTGTGAGCACAACAGTAGACAAGTAGAAACATATTTCATAGATATGAAGAAGAGAAGAGGGGGAAAAGGGCAACAAAAGTTTGTCAACGCTAAATGCTCGAAATAAACTGTGGAAAATGTGGGGAAATTAAGTTAATTTTTGGCAGTAGAACAAGTTCTTCTTACACCAACATCGAGCACTCAATCAAAGCTGCTTTCAATTTCAATTCATTGGCACATCTTCCATCTTGCTCTCAATTATGACAGCTTTTTGATTTAATTGACTGCAAGTTAATTCAATTTTTCGCCCATGCCCAGCCACACTTTCGACAGACGCACCCCTCCCACCACCTTACCCTACCCTTACCCTGAATAAATAGAACGACTGGGTGTGTGTGTTTGTGCAACCCTCAAGAAGAGGCACTGAGAAAGGGCGCTCGTTGGCAGCGTGTGATGTTCCCTTAAACGAATTAGACGAAAAATTCAATTTGCGCCGTTCGCTATGCAACAGAAATTTTCTTAAGTTTTTCAAAATGGAAAATTGCGCATACGCCGCATGGCGCCAATTAAATGAATATTTACATTTTTCGAGCATTTTGGCATTGTTCGCGAGTCAAATAATATTACATTCAAATTAGAATGTGTGTGAACTAGAAGTTGTGCCACTGCCTCTGGAAATCAAATTTAAATCAAAACTTTCATACTCGTATACTCGCATTTTTATAATTGTCTTTTAATTAGTGGAAATCGTTGAAGCGCAAACGAAGGGCAACAACAACAATAAATAAAAATGTATCATCATGGGGTGCCCAAAGCTGCTTACACAATTGTGCACATTTTTGATTAAATTAGAAGCCAAGACGTAAATCGCTAACAAGCTGCTTAACTTTGTCTTTTCCCTTCCAACTTCCAACTGGCATCTTCCTCCCCCTAGTTACGCAGCGGCTAGCAACACAATATGCAATCGACTGATGCGGGCAATGGTGGACCAGGAAAATACACGCACAGCACACCACAGCAGCAGTCACAGCAGCAGCAGCAGCCAATCCAGGGATCAGTCAGCGGCAGCGAAACCACCTCATTCACCATAAATGTTAACAATCAGCCGGCAGCCGATACACCCAGCAAGAATCCATTCAAACAGCAGCTGGACAGAAATCAACAAAATGGCAATACGGAAACCACAGACCGGGGCATCTTGGGTGTTGGAACAGCGAGCGGTGAAGAACCACAGAGCTATCAGACGCAAACACATGTGCGTCAAATGACAGGCGGCGTGCCACCGCCGGATCAGTATAGGCAGGAGGATCCACGCGCTGCCGGATCCTGGTCCGCTCTCAAAACATGGATGGTCAGCTGGCGCGGCTCAAATCGTCTGGTGCTGGTCATTGTGGCCATCGCATTGCTCCTGGACAACATGCTCCTCACCACTGTGGGTAAGTGTCCCTTACTTCTACTCTTGCTAAGTGTCGAAAATGGTGGGTGGGAGAGCGTGAAGTGCATAAATCTGCCGGCCACATTAGCATTTCATGACCATTAATTATCTTGACTATCTGCCAAGCACTCTTACACTTTTACAATGCAACGCAATCACCTGGAAACTGTCCATTTCTGTCAGCCCAGCGCCAACTCCCGATGGGTTAACTCCCGCCAGGCCATAAAAATTACCACAGAGCGCCACTTAAGCTAATGAATGTTTCCTGACAGGCGCCGTCCGCTGTCTGTCCAACACTTGCCGCCATTCAGTCACGCAGTCATTTTCTCAATTCAGGCAGTCAATCAATTCAGTTATCATGTCGGGGGGTGTTGAGTGAAGTCAATGCTCTTCGTATTTATTTTATGCATTTGTGCTTGGCATTGTGAATTATCTGCATCATTTATACTTTAGCTTAGACTCAATAAATTATGTCAGTATTTAGAAAAAAACTCTTTTAATGTTTAAAGTGAGGACACGATGTTGTCAAGATAGTAAAGTTAAGGCTAAAAAGCATCTATAACGTAGTCTATACGAGTATAAGCACAATACCTATAACAAAAAATTTCCAAAGCATGCATTAAAAACGATTGACTTAATATTGCTCCACTCTTGCAAATTGGTTGAATATATTCAAATAAAAGCTAATTATCTGACTTATCTGATGCGCACCCGCAACCCTCAGTGGTTGGAAAGTAAAATGAATGTTATTCCCCAAAGCTGTGTTCCCGATTCCTATTTAATTCCTATTCACTGAAGTGAAATGAAACCCTATCGTTAATGAGAAAAATAAAAGCGTGTTTAAAACACAAAAATTGGGGGAAAGTGAAAATAAATATAATAAATTAAATACGTAACAGCCTTAAAGAATACAAGTAAAGTTTACTTATAAATTAAGTTATTGCATTTTTTAATTTAATAAATGCTTGAAAAACAAAAATCAATTGAAATTGGTTTAATACTTATAACAGTTATATGTATATTAATTCCCAATTTTAAAAAATTGATAATAAATTAATTTATTACGTTAATATTTTAATGTATCGTATGTGTAAAAAAAGGTTTTCCATAAAGTTATGGAAAATTAGACTATCGTGCACCAAACCCTCGATCGATTGCTGAACTCAACTTTTCTTTTTAACGGATAAATGAAACTTAACTTGTGACAAGTGCAAACGAAAGTACAATTGAATTGCTCTTTACGGTACTATTCTCACCATATTTCTATTCTACACTACAACTTGTAAATCACTATAAGTTCCAAATCTTGTACGGCACAATATACATGTTATACTTACGAGCAACTTTCTTATCTGAGAGTACAACTTTCAGTTTTCAAATGTAATCTTGAGGATGGAGAGCTACAAAATAATCCATTCGAGATATTTTTGAGGAACCATATCGTTTATAAATTTGGATTTTAAATTATCTGTGCCTGAACAACTTTTGACAAATCCGTAGGACACCCAACATAACTTATTTCGCTTACAACACATGTATATGTGTTGATGGCTCTTTCCGATATTGTATATATTTATTTTTTTAAATGTATCAATGTATATTTATTTGGATTTCCAACTTCCGTTCTGTTGCCACGTAATGGAGGAAATTTATTCCCAATATGTTCTGAGCTGATCCAAGCTCGCAGAAAATGTTTGTCTTACTCACGTTATTTAGTTTAAATACATTTGGCTTTAATTTGCAAGACGAGCATAAAGCAGCATCAAAGCTCTAATGAAGCGAGCATTTTAACATACGAGGACTCGTACTAGATTCGAACCCACCACCATCTATAACAACAACTAATCAAATTTGGAGTGTCATTATTTGTCTGCAGCGTTCGATGCTCGATATTATCAAGAGCCAATGCCACAGACAACAGACAGCAGGGGAGCAGAGGAGGTTCGTTTCAAGTGCCGACAGTCAATTAAATAAACACGCATTGCCAAGCCTCATAGCCGGAGAGCCGTGGTGGCTTCCGCCGGAGCTGTTGCTACTGCGAATGACACTAAGCCGAAACGAAACGCTCCGAGCGCTCTGAACGCCACAACGGCCACAACGGCAATGCTTGGACCGAGTGCTTATGTCAAGTATCTGGACAAACATATGGACGTGAAGAGTCAGTCGAACGGCTGACCAGCCGGTCACTTGACAGTTGTCCTGCTCGTTGTCCTGCTTGCAATGTTTGCTGCGTCTGACAACAGACAAAGAGAGAGTGTTGGGTTCGTTGGGTTCTGTCATTCGCTCTTATCCCGTCCTTTTTTTAGCTCCTGTGTTAAACGGTTGTGGTCATGAATTTAAATCAACAAGTGAGGGGCATAAAAAAGAAGACCCGATGACAAATAGACAAACCAAATCGCAGCACACTTCACCAACTTGTTGAAACTTGCGGGCTAAAAGGCACGGAAGTGAAAGTCAAAGGAAAAGCAGAAGTGGAAAAATGCGCAAAAGAAATAGAAAAAAGAAAACTATTAGCTCAACTACCGCTTGCTTTCCTACACCCCCTTTTCTCATGACTCTCGCAAATCAAAGCTACGGCCTTCCCTTTTAGTAATGAGGGGGGTGGCTGGGTAAACATGCTTTTAACGTTTGACTTGAAGCATTTTCACTTAAGTGCTTTTCACTGCCTTAAAGGTGTCAGACTGTGAGTCGTTGGTGCTGTTGTTGTAGTTGGAGATGGAGCGAAAATGCGAGAATTACTTTTGATTATTACATTTGATCTTTGGCAATGCGCATAATATGCTCATAAATTAGATTTAACCCAAATGGTACTCGTATCTCTGGAAATGGGGGGCCCTTGATTTATACATATGGGCTTATCTCAAGCAGCTGCATATTTCGAATACATATAGTATAATAGAAACAAGGATTGTAGTGCAAACATCACTTAGAATTGCATATTTTATTAAGAGCACATAAAACATTGCCAAGGTTGAAGCAATCATTTAGACGATAAGGCGTAATACTCATCTTATAAGTACATGTACAAGTATATATATATATATATATTTTCGTTTGAAGGGTTCACGACGTCGTTAGGCAAATAATTGTTAGAAAGAATTTAGTTACGCTGTTAGAACATTTCTTAATAATTCTTACGCACTAAATTATTAATTTTATTCAATATTCCGTCCTTTAAGACATGCTTTTGCTGTTATAAATATTTGTAGGTACTATTTTAATTTTTATAGGTATTAAAACTATGCTAAATTTTGAAAACATGTGTACCTCATGATTCTTTCGTCCTCACCAAAATTATTGCCATTCCTCTTTTAAATTATGCTCCAGCTTAAAGGGGAAATTGTTCAATATCATCACAAAGACATATATTTTTGAAAGTCTCTTGTTCAGTAAAAAAAAACTCACTAGGATACTGCAGAATGTTTTGATTCTAACTGCTCACCCAATTGCTCCAACTTTATATACTTTTTCGGTTGAGGGTTTCGTTGTTTCATGAAATGATGGCAGACAAAAACATTAACCTACGTCACAATCTACATCACAATCTTCAATTAAATCAATCAGGAATCAAGGGACTTTTCAAGGTCTACTGCGAATAAATTTTCCATCCATTTGAGCTACACCTTCTTACTATTCCAAGCTTTTGGCCATAGCCTCCTTCTCAGCCACATCCACAGTCTCCAGCTTATCCAATTTGTCCAGACCAGGGGGTCGCTTCTTTGTTGGCGTCGTGCTCACCGAACGTGTCTTGCTCGTGGCTGCCGTCGGCGTTAATAGCTGATCGAAGCCGCCGGAGCCGTCTTTGCTTAGGGAAGCGCTGCGTGCGAAGGGGAAATAGGCATTCAGCTGACGCTCCAGAACATCCTTGTTAATGCTGGTATCCCAGATCTGTTTTTGGATGATACTGCTGTAGCGCGCCTCGAAACTTTGCTGATGGCGCAAAATTTCGGACGCATTCCGATTCTTGCCGCCTGGCCGCTCACCCGTGGGCGTGGCTGGCTTAAGCGGACTTCCCACAGAGTCCTCGTCCGTGGACATTGGTGGCAGCGTTCACTAATTGCCGGAAAATTAAATGCGCACTAAACTTTGCTTGTTAGTCCTGATTGGGTTCGGGAACACGTAATGCTTTTTTCAGTCTAGAAAGCGCAACCTGCCGCGTGCACGTCAGAAACGCGAATAAGTCACGGCATTTCACTGTCTACTTGGACTGCCTAGGCACAACAACTTTGGCAACTATACCGTCGCTGCCACTGCCAGTTGTTATTACATGCACTGAGAGAAAAATTGTGAAGAATTAAAACATCTTCAAAACATCATGAAATGCTTCTTTCCAAAGCAAAATTCACAGTCTTTGCTTAAACGAATCGTGTCAGATGGACGAATAAATTGGTAAACAGAAGTGCAATTCAAAAAATAAAATAAACTCGTATTGGCTAGTAACTAGGAGCGTCCGTCTACCCAGTTTGGTTAATGTGCGCTCAGCCGTTTCCGAAATCCAGTCGATCATCCAGACGAACGGACGGACATGTCTGGATCGCGATCCTTCAGACTAACTCAGAAAATCAAATCCCATTTTCTTTTGAGTGTACCAATTCTCGTGTATTTATATTTATATGCCTATGTATTGTTGTGCATTTTCTTTGCTTTGACAAAAAGAAGCAAAAAAAAAAGAATGAAAAGCCAAACGTCAGCGAAGTTTCCGCGACGTAATTGCTGCCAGCGTGCCATTGTCTTTGGCTTTGGTTGGGGGCTCGCCTTGGGGAAAAACTTTTGCTCCCCCAGTTTCCCCTCCCCCAATGCTGCAAAGGTCATAGCTTTTTCAGTGTCGCCAACATACGAAGGCGTAGTAATCTTCATCGTTGTCGTGGTGGCAGACCCAACAACTCATTGGCGTATTGAAATCGCATTTAAATGATGCGCGTAACTCATATAATGGCGTCAACGATGGCAGCGTGTCAGGTGTTTTCATGCCCTGCCTGGTATCACCATAAATTCTAGGAAACTCCCCATTTGTTATTGCCAATGTAATGTTGTGCTTACATCTATCCGATTGTATGTATAATGCCAATAATTAATTTACGGCTGTTTACGTGTTGTCCCAAAATAATTTCTCTGCTGTTTTTTTGGGAACGAAGAGGTGTTACAAATTCCAGCTAAATTATCGCTAAGGTATGGGTCTATTTATTGTGAGATATGAATTAATAAACGGCAGCTGAAAGTTGAAAAAGTGACTAATAAATGTAATAAACGGAACAACTTTAAGAATAGAACACAGCAATATTTTTGAAATATTTGAACTTTTAGGTATTTCGAAATCATAAATTATTTTCATTATACATATGTAAGTTGTGTGCATTTTAATTAACAAATTCAGATGCAATTTATTTGTCGTTAATTTTATTTAATTTGGTAACTCATTCATGAACGATGCAACTTATTCGTCGATATTTTCGTTTATTTGTTTAATTCCAAAATATACGATAAAACGAAAAACCAAAAAAATGAAAACAAGTGAGGAAAGAGATCAATTAATCGGCACAGAAGACAATAAAGGAACTCAGTAGTTTCTTCTATATTTACCGATTAATCGAAATCAAGGCGAAGGAAGCAAACTAAAGCCAATAATAAATACATATTATTCGGTACAGAAATTCGGTTCATAATTCAGTTTTTTTTCTTAAGCAACCAATAAGAATTTAATTACAATACACCACTGGAAACCACATGTATACTTTTTTATATTTCAAAAACAAGAATTGTTATTCAATTTTAAACTGATCCACTAGTTTGAAATTTGTTTAATCATAGGCAATTTGGCATTTTTTTGCACACAATTCCATCGAAACGTTTATGAGACTCTAAACTCCATTCAAACTTCGTTGGCGCCAAAATACTTTCGTGCATTACTATACTTATTGCCCACAAAATAACCTGTTCTGATGATGATTACTCTGCATATTACCCAAACACCCAAAGTCTATGACGCCAATGTTGAGTCAACAGTGAACCACGACCGGCAACTTGAAATCAAAACAAAGCTCAGACATAGCGCGTGCCGCATGCTTCTTAGTGGGGTAGCCAAAAATAAACTTGCCACAAGCAAAAACTTTCAATGGCAACACAAAGGGCAAAAATCGATAATAAAAAAATAAATAACAGCAGCGAGTAAAACATAAAAAATGAGTGGTAAGAGTTGCTCCTCAGCTCCCCAAACCAAGGATGTCCAATGAAAACAAATAGCACAAAGATTTTCACAAAACAGAGCGTATAATCGGATCAGCAGGTGTGTCAACTATCCATACAAACAACTCCTGAGTACCCTCGAATATAATTATAAGCTCAACACTAATAGATAAGAGTCTGTCTGTTTTATTCAACATCTAGAAAATAATTTAAAGATAATACAGAGATGGGGAAAAGATTCTCCCAGCAAATACAAATAAATATGTTTCTTTAGTTAATCAATTGTTAATTTATTCGATTACATAGTATTTGAGCATAAACAAGTTTCTTACATTTAAGTACATTTCTTTAATTTTTTTACCGGCGAAGAGCCAAATCTAGACCACCCTTTCCATGTAAAGAAGTTCAAATGCAAGTTAGTTCGTAGCTCTTTAAATACGAACTTAGAAAAAGCTTAGAATTAACCACAGAGTTTTCGTTGCTTTCATAAAAAAACAGAAATTTAAATATTATTGGCAGAACTACAAATAGAAAAACAAGGTATTTAATTAAGATTAGCATTTGAATACAATCTTTGTTTTGCGTTTTATCCAAAATTCTCTTGGTTTCATTTCAAGATGTTAAATCTTGGCTTTTTGGCTATTTGCTTAGTGCTTTTACTTGTATTAACGACAATTAGTATTTATGTATTAAATGGCTCAGCATTTAACTGCCAAGCAAAAATTTGTCGACGTCGTTGCTGGAAACGCACCCGCTCCTCCCTCACCAACTGGGCCGTGTGTCTATTTAGCAAGCTGGATATGGAATAGAGGCAGAAGAGTTGCAGCCACAAAAATAAAATGAATATGAACCTGTAGAAATTGGCAAGAGCTATGACCAGATAATTCATTAACGAAGGTTTCTCCTGCGTAATCATACGGAAAAAATAGACAGCATGCCAAGAGTTGAAGCCAATGAAGACCAGAAAAAAAGCACATCCCAGTAGACTAAAAGCACGCTGGCGGCGACACAACTTCTGTATGTCCAAACCGACCACGAATAGATCCTTTTCACAGCCAAGCTGATGATTGAGATACAGGGCTATGCCCCGACTACCAAACAGTGCTGGCAACAACACGCCAATTGTGGAAACCATTCCCAATAGGCGTAGCACCAAATTGACGAACATGTTCAGTCCTGTGCTGTCCACCACTGGCTGCACATAGTCCTGCCAATCCTCAAGCAACAGCGCCAAGTTCACATATCCATAGACCGCCAGATGGAGTACGCTGACGAGTATGAACGGTCTCGAGATCTCGAATCTATTCCTACGCTCATTGTATGTGAAGGGAAAGAGTCCAGAAGCCCGCATCGCAAAAGTAGCCAACGTGAAGGCCTCGCCCAACGAGCAATCGGCCATGTTAGTGTCGAAGTCAACTGAAAACTGCCAACGTTTATTGGCGAAAGCCACTCGAGAAGTCCCGCGGGCTGTGCGTGCACATACTTGTACAATCGATACCAATTGATGTGATTGGGGAATTATAGTAGTGCAAAAATGTTATAGATACTGTCTCACTAAATTAAGCAGCAGACGACACATTGGATCGTTTTTACATTTCACGGAGTCGGAATATTATCTGCTGAAAAGCAGGACTACCACAAAAAAATAAAAATAAAAAAATCCCATATAAATAACAAAAAAATGTAGACAAAAGGGTTGCAAAAAAACAACACCTTAACTATTAACATTTTTGACTGCAAAGAAAGAAGGCAGTTTTTACACCAAGATTTAAGACTAATTCATACGACTTTTAGCAACTTTTTTAATCAACTCGCTTTATTTCAATACCTATTTATTGTTTAAATGTTTGGTTGTTTTTTTTTTTTTTCTCCCTCAACTTTCATTTTCTAAGTTAAGTATTAGCACTTTGAAAAATAAACAGAAAATAAGTCAGGATCGGCCGTTTCCTTTCGTGTTTCCATTTCGTTGGAGCTTCCAAACACTATCGTCCATCTTAAAATACTATCTTCCAAAATTCGGAAATGTGGTATTTAATTACTTTTGGAAAACTCATGTCAAATTAGACAGAAACGCAATTCAGCTAACATTAAAATGTTTTAGAGTTAAGAATTCAGAACCACTAGTTTTGGTTTTCTTAGAGGGATTGTTGAATATTATTTGTGTTAATCGAAAGGATTTAGTTGACATAATGAAATGATTTTGTGTTAAATTGTGAACAATTAACATAGCTATATTATCGCCAGGTCCTTAGATCTGGCACAGCTCGCTAAAAGTAACGCTGAGTGAGCTTTGCTGGCCATCTTCGCTGCTGCCAACGGCGGACAGAAGTCCTTTTTTTGGCAAACTGGGCATAAATATGTGCAGCTGCTTTTTGCTGTCCACAGCTGATGCCAAGCCACGCCCACTATGCGGAGGAGTGCGGCTGCTCTCCAAGTGTGGCTGTTGTTGTTGGTGCGCTCTGGGCGAGGGTGTGGCACCATTGTAGAGCCTAGCCGAGGCCAGTTGTCCGGCTAGACGTCTCGTGGTGCTGGCACTGTGGCTGAGAGCGCACAGATCGATGTTTCGGGCAGCCCGATTGAGACGCACTGGCACGCCCTCCTTGTTGAATATAATGGTGATGGGCTTGGCATTGGCTGGCGGCAAAGGTGGTGGCTGTGTTGCTGCAGCCTTGGCTGATTTGCGAGTGCTCTGGCTACGCGGATGAGCTGTAGGCGCACGTTTTGGAGCACCACCGCCTCGTCGCCCGGGCTCACCACTTTCTAGTTTAAGGCGCACATGGGCATGCTTTTGGCTCCGCTGCGCCCCACTGCGAGGCAGTTGCGCGCTGCTGGCCACCATTGGCAACTCGGACTTGACTATATCCTTGCGACCGGCAAGATCCAGCCAATTGAGCACACGCTCCGCCAGACGCTCCTCCGGATTAATGGACGTATTATTGGACAGTGTGGAGTGTAGATCCTGCAGCGAGCTGCGACGGGAGTAAGGCTCGAGCAGGCTGTCCGCGAGCTGGCCACGACTGTGTGGCAAGTTGTAGTTCTTGCCACGACTCAGCAGCCAAGCACGTCGCTTGGCATGACGCGAGTAGCGACTGACTGTTCCGGACGTCAGCTTACAATGAGCTGCCTGTTGTTCTTGTTCTTGCTGCTGTTGTTGTTGTTGCTGCTGCTGCAACGTCAACTTGGTGGCATCCAGAAGCAAATAGTCCTCCAAATAGTCAAAGCTATCTTCGCAGTCAGCTTCCTGCTCGCACAGCTCGTAGGATTGTGTGCCTGCAGTCGGGGTTGTTGACTGTTGAGTATTTAAGAAACCCCTAGACTATTAAATCGGTCCACCTACCTCTGCGTCTGCCGAGCTTTTGTCGCTGCGTCCAGCGTTGCCGTTCTCGGGGCTGATAGTCGAGTATGAAATGACGCCGATGGCTGCGTGCGGCATTTGCCGTCTCGAGCCAAACTGAACGCACAAAAAGCGGACGACTGGACGACTCCCAAATGGGTCGCATAGTTCTTGCTACGCAACTAAAGCGAACGCGTTGACGTGGCCGCTAGGTTCGGCCTATTATCCTGTGAGTGTGTTTGTTTTTTTTTTTTTTTGTGGCAATTAATTTTTTGGCATATTCAACGGCATGTTAATGACAAACAACTACAACAGCAACCGCTAGTCCAATGCGGGAATTGTTTATCACACTGCCTGTCTAGCAACTGTATTGCCTATATATTGTCCTCCTTGTCGTCCCAGACGTCGCCCTCCTCGTCGTCGTCTGCGTCTTTGTTGCACTTCCGCGCTGTCATGCCAGCGCTCCGGTTGCTGCCTTACTGTCGCCGTTTGTCGTGTTTGCCTGACAACGACAACGGCGATACCCCAGTCCGGAACCCTCTAATACCCTTAATAGGCTAGTATCTGTAGTTTCGTTAAGGCTTAAATTCTCTTGAAAATTTGTAGCAAGTTTTGGAATACTATAGTATTCCTTCTAAATTAATCAGCCAGTGAGATCTCAATTCAATACAAATATTTTGGAGAATTTAATTAAAATTTCGTGCTTGTTACTTTTCGTACGAGTTTAAAGTTCAAAATTGGCAATACAACTCTTTCCCAATAACCCTCAAATAGTACTGAAGCAAATTATATCGTTTATATTTCAGTTTAAAAGTATTTTCACAATTTAACGATTTGGATTAAGAAATTCAAATCGTAAAACACTCTTGGAGAATACATTTTTATGGACTTAAAGAAGAAAAATCAGCACAACTTATTTAAAATATGTATACCTTGAAAATAAAATACAATTTTAAGAGTTTACACAAATTGCATTTATCTGTTTTACATGCATAATTATATTTTTGATATACTTGATTGTTTTAAAATCCTAATAGATATTCTTATTGCTTTATTGGTCCGCTACAAATTGAATTCATTATTTTCATATTGAAACAAACAAAAAAATGGAAGGAAAATCGAACAAATCCATTAATGGAGTAATTTATTTAGTTCTTTAAAAAAAGAAAAATGGTTAAAAATTCTATTTATCCAATCGATCAGGGCCATTTCAAATATTGCAACAAAATTTGATCAAAATCGGTTTAGTAATATATACATTGATAGATTATATATACCTATGCAAAAATGGAACTATTAAGTTCTATAACGAATTCGAGGGTATTTCTATTTCAACTATTGTGATGCTATTTGGGATACTCTGTTTGTTTGGCCGACTGACTGCATGCCAACGCCTGCCGACAACCATCGGTCGCCTAATGCCGACTTGGGTTGCGGTTTAAGTGTCTTTGGCACGCGAAATGCAGGGCCTGGTTGTCAGCCATCCACCATCCACGAACCACGAACCACCACCTCCACCCACTAGCCAGTATTCCTTATTTACCTTTTTTTCGTTTGTCAGTTGCACGTGTTTTTGATTTTTGTGTGCCAAATGCTTGGAGACAGTTTAATGAGTTGCACGTTACTATACTGTCTAGGTTTGGGGTCTTCTAAAAATTACTTGTCAACTTCTCTGTCGCATAATAATGCCACGTTAATCGTCGGCGTTGCATTTTAAGTAGTTATCATTAATACAACAACAAATAACTTTTCTTACATTTCCGCTGACAATATTTTTCTACTGTGGAACAACCAGCACTCGATTCCTCCCGCTTGACTTGGCAATGGCGCCAAATGGCATGTCAGAGAATTTGGCCGACATATATGACAGTTTAATGTTAATATGCCTGCTATTGCTCATAGGTTTTCACTTTCGTTTTTTTAGTTTTTGCAAAAAAAAACATCGAAACTAGGCACCGGTTGACACGATTCAGCATGAAGTGGCTCGAGTGATCCTCTGTTGTGTTGCTTCAATAGTCACACACATATATAGTATGTATGTGTGTGTGTGTGTGATTTTTTGTTGTACACAAAATACATATTCATGAGAAATCGCTGACATCAAATAAAAGAAAATATAACCGGGCCTTACACTACTTGTACAAATTATAATCTTTACATTTGCATTTCCTGTTAAATAAATTGGTGCCTTGTCTGTCAGAAACATAGTTGTAATCAACAATATGTTCAATGGAACTCATTAAATTGTTACGGCATTTAATGGAAAATTAGAGATACATATGTATTATTCGATTAATGGGCAACATAAACTATTGGTATTGGAATTGGCAAATCTTAAGTAATTGAATTTAATGGAATAGCTACAGTTTTGAAATTCTTATATTACTACTAAAAACCACAACGTAATCTGGCTGAAAATGTCCCAAATTTTTTTAAAAATTGGCATAATAATTCAAGATTAATTCAAGCTTGTTCTAAATTTTGTTAAATTGAACGTTTTCATCTGTTTTCAAATATACACTTTAAGTTTAAGACAACCACCTATTATTTCAAAAAGAGGCCGATTGAAGTTCGTTTCTGTATCTCTAAGTTTGATTGGCGCTTGTTTTATTTAAATGTCTTTATTCTCAGATCTTAATACTGGCAGTTGTATTTTCATTTGGTCAGATGTGTTGCTTTCGCTCATAATGATAAGAACCAGAAATCGTTAGCTTTTACAGAATTGTTTTCAACTTTTACCACCACATACTCATATGTATTAGGGCAAAATGTACCATCCTTCCACAGTTAACTATCAGACCCACTCAGCTAGGACGAACTTCGTATGTGCCTTTGCCGCACATTATGCCAAAAGCTCTTCAGGCTAATAGCAACAGGCCAAACGCAAACGGCCGTCACTCAACGCTGTTCTGGCCTGAACTTGCAACTCAATTGAAACATACCCGTGGCAGCAACAACAACAGTAAAAGCCATTACATACATGCGGTGGCAATGGCTCATTGAATGAGCCTCGGCCTCGCAAGAGGAAATGCAATTACCTCGAACTAAGTGCAACAACAGACAAGCCATGGAGGTGCTGCTAACTGAGCAGCAGGGGAGGGGTTCAAAGGGCACCTGTCCAAAGACTACCTGTGCCGGTTCGGGTGTTGATAATAAATATAAACACAGTTGAAACATGCAATAAACAAATTGAATTTGCGCAAAAGTGGGCAAGGGAGTCGGGCTGAGCTGAGGTTTGGGGTCTGAGTGTTGTTGCTGTTGCTTGCGGCAAGTGCTTCAAGTGAACGCTTCCGTGCCAGACATGCAGAGACAACAACAACAACGCAACAGCAGCAACAACAACAATCAATTGAAGACAGCAGGCACACTGCAAGCCAATTAAACGCGTCAACGTCAGCAGCAACAGCAAAAGCAACAACAAAAGCCCATGCGGCGTATGCGCAATTTTGCGTGCTTACTCTTGTTTCAGTGAGAAGGGGAAATGGGGGATCGCTGCCAACTCAATTAGTCAAGCAATCTTGGCATAGAAAGTAATTATAAAAACTTTTTCTAGCAACAACAATTTTGTGGCCTAATGCAATTTAGTTGCCTGGCAAATTGTTTTCAAGTTGGTGCAGCCTGCCATCTAGCGCCATCTAGCGGTGCGAACCATTCACATTTTAGGGCTTAATTGTAGGCAAATTATTTTCACAACTTAATTACATGACAAGTTGCGTTTTACACACACCCGCAGTGCCCATCATACCCGAGTTCCTGTACGACATACGACATCCGGACGCGCCGCTCGACAGCTATGCACGCACACCGCTCACACTGAACACCCCGCCACCCCCCACAGTCTGTCCATGCAACAAGGATGGCAGCGAACAACAACTCGAGGTATCCACACTGAGTCCGGAGGGTAAGTTGGCGGCGGCTTCGTTACAATTATTATGGCCAGGATTAAGCCAACGTTTCGCTATTTCGCTATTTCAGAAAACGAAACGCTATACCGAGAGTTGGAGGAACGTCACAATGAACTGGTGGGTGAGACGGTTGAAGTGGGTCTGCTATTCGCCTCGAAGGCCTTTGTGCAGCTGCTGGTTAATCCGATTGTAGGACCGCTGACACATCGGTAAGAGGCAAGCATACCAACTCAAACATTTACTTTCGTAAAACATCTATTTCTCTTCTCTCCTTTTCACTCAATATAGCATCGGCTATAGCATACCCATGTTTGCCGGATTTGTGATCATGTTCCTGTCAACCATAAGTAAGTTGGATGACGCGAAAGAAACATTAAACCTATTAAATATGCTGTATTTTTGTAGAATTCTATATATAGATAGATAGAAACGTTTCCAAAATTTATTTTGATTAAAAAAATTAAATTTTGATAAAATAATGCACGATCAATGAAAAAACTTCAACAAATCCAACTCAGATTCATTTTAAGGCGAAATAGTGCGTCATAATAATGAACGTGTGGTCGACTTTATATGGCAAAATTTTTTGTAGAGAGGAGGACAACGGCCTCCCCTGCCCCCTGCCCCCTGCCTACGCCCTTGCCCTGAAGAGCGTAAGGGTATATTGACTTTTTTTTGTGTTTGTAACACATCGTATTATTATTACTTATTATTATTTCATTAGCGTGTAGTATAATGATCGTTGAATTGTGCACTTTTCAGTCTTCGCTTTTGGACGCTCCTACTTGGTGCTCTTCATTGCACGCGCCTTGCAAGGCATTGGATCGTCCTGCTCTTCGGTGTCCGGCATGGGCATGTTGGCCGATCGCTTCACCGATGACAAGGAACGCGGTAATGCCATGGGTATTGCTTTGGGTGGTTTGGCGCTGGGCGTGCTGATTGGACCCCCTTTTGGTGGCGTAATGTACGAGTTTGTTGGCAAATCGGCGCCATTCCTGGTGCTGGCCGCATTGGCATTGGGCGACGGCTTGTTGCAGCTGTTCATGTTGCAGCCTTCCATACAGAAGTGCGAATCGGAGCCGCCCTCCCTGAAGAGTCTGATCAGTGATCCCTACATACTCATTGCCGCCGGCGCCATCACTTTTGCAAATATGGGAATTGCCATGCTGGAGCCTTCGCTGCCGTTGTGGATGGTGGACAATATGGGTGCTACGCGTTGGGAGCAGGGAGTGGCCTTCTTGCCCGCGTCTATAAGCTACCTAATTGGCACGAATTTGTTTGGCCCACTGGGACATAAAATTGGTCGTTGGTTTGCCGCCTGCTTGGGTCTGGTCATCATTGGTGCTTGTTTGATATTTGTAAGTAGCTTAATTGATTCATATTATTATTATTCGTGGAAATCAAGATGAGGCCGCGTTTTTTTATTGTTTTCAATAATTATTTGTATGCGTTGTGTTGATTTTTCAAAAGTGAAAAACAGTTTTTAGGAAGAAATAAATAAAAAATTGTAATGGCAGTCATATTTTTACAAATTGATGATTAAATAAAAAGTTTTTAAACAAAACTTTGCAAGCTAATAGTAGGTAAGAATGCAGTTGTCGGAGGTTAGGAAAAATGTAACTTCTAATCCCCTTTGTTTATTTATTTAATGTACTGGTATTTATAAAAACAAATCCCTTTTGAGTCCGCACTACATTTTTGTAATGATTTTCTCTCCCAAAGTGAACAAAAATTTAAAACAAGAAAGGAATGCTTAAGTAGAGCAGGCTCAACTCTTAAATACCCCCACAAAAAAATAATTAATTTAATTAATTAATTAATGTAATTAAATTAATTAATGTAATTAAATTAATTAATGTAATTAAATTAATTTAATTAAATAACTAAATTAAATATAAAATATTCCATACATACATTTACATCAGAATCATTGGCCTGGTTATATGGCCATAACTTTCTTTCTAATTACCCTATCATAAAACTTGGTATACGGATATATAATCACTAACCAAATGTTAGTTCAAAATTCCAAGAATTACGGGAGTTATAGAAAATCGTAAATTGGGGGCGAGTGGGGGGTGAACAAACTCGTCCTTTCTCGGGCTCAGGAGAATCTGTATACCAAGTTTGGTTATTCTAGCTCTTATACTTTCTAAGATCCTTGCGTTCATACAGACAGACGGACAGACAGACGGACATGGCTATATCGACTCGGCTTGTCATGCTGATCAAGAATATATGTATATACTTTGTGGGGTCTGCCACGCCTCCTACTGTGTGTTACATGTACACTCGCACAAAAATAATATACCCTTGAACGCTTTGGGTCGTAAAATCAACTCTTTAACATCGAAGAAGGTTTGCAATTAATTAAATGAAACACTAGCATACCCCTTATAACATTTTCAGGTAAAGACTATAACTGCTATATAGAGATAACTTCAATAACTTGTTGGCGAACGCACTCTTCCAGATTCCCATGGCCACGAACATTACACATCTGATTGTGCCCAATGCCGGCCTTGGCTTTGCCATTGGCATGGTGGACTCTTCAATGATGCCCGAACTCGGATATTTGGTGGACATACGGCATTCGGCTGTCTATGGCAGTGTGTATGCTTTGGGCGATGTCGCCTTCTGTGTGGGCTTTGCGGTGGGACCGGCGCTCTCGGGCTCGCTGGTGAAGTCAATTGGCTTTGAATGGATGTTGTTTGGCATTGCCATACTGTGCTTCATGTACGCGCCTCTGCTGACCCTGCTGAAGAATCCGCCCACCAGCGATGAAAAGAAGGTGCGTATGGCTAGGGAAGCGGCAGCCGCCGCTGCTGCGCAGGCGGCTGCACAGGAAGCTACCGCAAATTCGATTGCTCAGCTGACGGCTTCCTGCCCGGCCATTATGCATGGCATGGAGGGGGATAAGCATGGGCTGGATGGCATGACGAATGCGGCCTTCGAGAGCGAGCGGCTTTGAATCGATTGCTTTAAGTTTTATTTTATTTTATTTTCCAACATATGTACACAATTAGTAGCAATTCGTATTACCCTAATGCTTTGCCCTATTTTTTAAGTTTTCAGCTTTAGCTTTAAATTGTTTTTAGTTTAAGGTTCAGCTTAATAAATGTTATTTTATTATCATTTTGCCTGAGTTGTCATTGTCGTGCCCGCTCTGATAATCGAAACACTAACCTCTATCTATATATTCCTTGCAGTCTTTGATTTATGGACGCGATCGGTCACAGGTACGTTATGTCACCTACCAGAACTACGATGAAGACGAATAAAATGCTAACGATATTGAATTGAAAAAGCAAAGTCACAAAAATGTGACCAAAAATATAAAAAAAAGGGAACCAAAATTACCAAAACAAAATGTCACAACCAAAAATATCAGTAATATCATATGAATTCAATGAAAATTGTTATTATTGTTCAATGTTTGACGAATACTATATACATATATTCTAACCATATACAAATAGAATGCTTACAACTACTAAGCATATCAATGAATAACCTCCGAAATCAAATCAAAATATACCAACTATAAACCTGATGTATTACACATACTTACTACTATATAGTATATTAAGGCCACAAGCACCAAGCCAAATTTATCTTTATACTCGTACATACATATATACCAAAGCAAAGGCGCAACAGAAGCCAAAGAACAAAAAAATATTGAAAAAAACAACGTACATATATAGTATACAAGTATACATATGTATATCTTTTTATTTACTACAAGTATATTTCCTTATAGAGATTATTATGAAATGCCGCTTCAAAACAGGCAGCTAAAACTGTTCGCTACAACGGGTCTTGTCGAAGATAGATATACTATACAATAGAAGTTATTGGGTTACATTTTTGTAGGAGCAGGCAACCAGTTGAATAGTTTTGGGATTGCAAAAAATAGACTCAATTCTAACCACATACATTCATACTACTTATATACTCTACCTATGGCCTAAGGGACCATTTAATTACAACATTTTCATTTTATTATTTCTACACAATCTTAAAACTTGGGAAATCGCAAACTGCGACCCATCGATCTATTGTGCAAATAAATGTGGAACCAATAGTAATAATAATGTTGCCTAATTAGCTAGTAAACACAAAAGTGTTGTGAAATGGCATACAAAAATCTAAACACTGTTAGATATTTCTACGTACAGTCGTAAACAATTGAAGCAACAGTTTCGAGTGAACTAAAAAAGTTAAAACTTAAGGTATAAATGAATTATCTATAAAATTATTTGAGCAGAACTCACAACTAAGCTCAACTGAGTGAATTGAATAACGCCAAAGAAAGATTTAAAGAACCCTACTAAAAACTGGAGGCAATTCAAATCCAACTCAAATATTATTTGTTTCCAAATTCAGGTACAGTTTTACCAGAAAACAGCTTTAAATTGTTTGTTGACTCATTTTGGGACGAATGTCCACAAATGAGGAGATCAGTCTCAGTAAAAATGAAAATGTGGCGTACATCTTTACCACTAAAAGCCCTTGTGGCTCTATTAACTCTACTCCCAGAATGGAGGGTTAGTGCTGTACGAAATGTAAATGTTCCTCATTGCATTGATTTAATGTGTAGTCCCAAGAACATAGTCAACGAAAACTATGTGTCATTTTCTCCGAACTCCCCCTCTGCTTAGGCTTCTAAACTTCCTGCCGGAAAGAGAAAATTGCGTTTCTCCAACCTAAATAAGTTCAATTTCTCTTCTCATTTTTCCATTTAGTGGGTTCCACCATCTCCAGAACCATCCACCACAAACCTATCTAATTTGAAGTGGTGTTTAAAGACAAAAAACTAAAACTCGTAATTTTTTGTTTAATTTTAGGCCAATTTAAATTGCAAGCAAAAATTTTGTATTATAAAAAACTAGCCAAAAGAAAATAGAACGCCATTAATTTAGACGCTAGTTAAAACATTTGCGAGAAAGCCGAGTTGGCACGAACATAGGAGAGCCACTTGAAGTTAATAGGTTCGTAGTGCGAAGCGTGTGTAAACCAACGTTTAGACAGCTCTGAATCC
Organism: Scaptodrosophila lebanonensis; assembly: GCF_003285725.1. Classification (NCBI taxonomy): domain Eukaryota; kingdom Metazoa; phylum Arthropoda; class Insecta; order Diptera; family Drosophilidae; genus Scaptodrosophila; species Scaptodrosophila lebanonensis. The sequence continues at coordinate 3,178,111 of NW_022060529.1, forward strand.
CTACATCTATTAATACGGATCAGTTGTCTAGACGTCGGTGCACATACGGTTCTATTCTACGCAAATCCTATAGCCGTTCTCACACTTCGGTACTCACAAACGCATCATACGGAGATTATCCGCATAAACATTAATGTGCACATTGTACGGAGATGATGGGCCCGCCGTTGAATCTTCTGAGTGGTCTTGCACTTGACTGCGTCGTCGTCCTGTCGCAGAGTTGGGTACACGAATCTGATTTACTGAGAAATCCGCTTCATCATCCGGGGGCTGTGTTGTGGTAATACGTATAGGCATGTTATTAATGCGTGTTGTTATGGGCGCATGCGGCGCAGTCGATCGTCTCGGTGGATTTGAAGGACTTGTCGCATTGGCTAGAACATCATTTGGGGACATGGGACAGGGACTGCGCCTGTGCACATTGAGTAGCTTGGGCTCGGGCAGCATTGTTCCGGACGCTCGTCGTCGATAGACGCAAGTGCTGCTGCCGCCACGACCCCGCACAGCCGACTCCGTCGACATTCCTACCAGCTCATTGACATTGGACGATCCAGAGCTACGTCGCTCCAGCGATATGTCCCCATCCTCGCTGCTCGGCAGACCCCGCATGCTTTGCAGGTTCTGCACCGAACTATGCAGCCGTTGCATGCGCATATCAGCGTTGGGCGTACGTGCTGCTGGTCTGGGTGCTGGCGATGGTGCTGGCAGCGGTATGACCGGGGCTTCTCCAGCATTCTGTAACGCGCGCAACGGCATCATGCCCGGCAGACGATCAGTCGACATCCGCCTGCATAAATGCGACTGCATGAGCACCCGTCTGGGAACTAACTGGCTGTGCGGCTGGCTTGCCATTATTGTTGGACGCAATGGTAAGCGATCGTGTTCCCATTGAAGACGCTCCTGCAGTTGACGCAGACACTCCCGCTGTCGCTGTGACTGCCGTTCCAGCTCACGCAACCGGTCCCGCTCACGTTCAGCTTCCAGCTCGAGCAGACGTTGTCGATCCTGCTCCCTCTCAGCTTGACGCAGTTGCTCTCGCTCTTGTTCACGTTGACGGGCCTGCTGGCGCTCTGCCGTCAGCTCCCGCTGCTGATCATCGAATTGGGCACGTTCACGTCGAAGTTCCTCACGCAGCCGTTCCCTTCGCTGTTCCTGAACCCGACGCACGACCAAGGGATCAGTGCATGGTCGTCCCCTATACGTAGGCAACTCGTCACGCCCCACACAAAACTTGGACAACCGCTTGTCGATGTCTATCAACGAGGCGACAGATTTGGAACACTGTGGCTTCTCGCCGTGTTTCAAATCCTTCTCTGTTGCCTTGTCCGTGTTATTTAGCAGACAGGCCGCATCCGCTTCAATTTTGATGCGCACCTGTTCGCCCTCGTCATCCGAGTCCATGGAACTAATGTTGATGTTTATTTCACAGCCCGAGCAGCTGCTCGGGGTTGGCCCCAGCACTGCTTGTGTGGAGCGCCTTCCCTGTGCCGCATCCATCGCTCCCTGTGGTCGCATCGTTGATTGGGAGCGAGCAAAGAGCGTAGTTGAGGTCCGTTTGTTACCCAGATTGAAGCGACAGCTCGGCTTGTCTGTCGCTGGGGCTGGGGCTGGAGCTGGGGACCCGGTGTTTCGTTTGTGCTGGGCTAGCTTGCAGCTACTGGTGCGGTGCGCCAAAACCATGCTGCTGGATCCACGCCTGCAGGTCAGGTAGTCGCCACGATTGCAGCAACTGCTCAGCAGTGGCGAATTAGTTACAGAGAGAGGGCCGCCCCCAGAACCTAAAAAGGCTGTGCGCACGCCAACTCCCGATCTTCCACCATTGCCATCGGCATGGGGGGGACCAGATGCTTTCATGCGACGTGGCAGAGCAGCCACAGTATTGCTATTCCTAAGCTTCGATAGATCCGGCATAGGTGGGATATTACTACGTCTGCTTCCCATGGTTGTATTGACGCATTGAAAATCATTCAGAAATTTGCGGCGACGATGTGCATGGAAAATACTCGATGGTTGCGGATTACTAGGCGGCTGCTCGCGTTCGCGCTCGCGTTTCACAAAGTTTGGATTGTGGTAGAAGACCTCAAACTTCTTCTCCGTACTACGTTGGCCCAGAATATCTGATGATGCTGCATCTGATCGGGGAAATTGCTGCACTGGATAGTTGGGTTTCTCGGCGTAGCGAAAGTTATACGATTGAACCTTGAATGGATCTCTCTCAAAGACATCGGCAGTGCGACGCCGCTTCATTAATTTCTCGGCCAGGGTGCCTGGGGCATAAGTGGGGGCGGATTATTATACGTAAATCAAACGCTAATCTGATCTACTCACACAAATTTCGGCTACCATTCATGCTAGGTAATTGTAATTTGGTGCATCTAAATAATTTCAATTAGCGATCGAATCGTGCAAGGGATTTTAAATGTGATGAGCGTGTCCAAAGAAAAGTAACAAATTTTCATTTTTTTTCAAAACCAAATAGAGTACACACATGTGAACTAAGTTTCTTTGGGGCAAGCAGCTAGAGATGATTCTCTGGGGACGGAACACATCAAAACTCCTTCGGCAATGGGACAAAACATGCGTACAGCGCACTTTGAAGGCTCGTTGGGAGTCCTTCATTGACCTTCTTTAAATAAATCAATTTAAATTCTATAGAAGTTGTTAGCAAATTAATTAGTACTTAGGCATTGATTAATCATTTGATTTCAAATTAGGAGAGTTACTGAATATTTGGTTAACAGGTTGCCTAAAATATGCACAGATCGTTAACGAGTTGAATAGCTCTATAATTTGTGCTTTCCAAGCCGATAGCCTGTTAAACTCTATTTCAGAAAGCCTCTCCATTTATATAATATAAGAGCTATACAGTTTTATAGCAAACTTTGTAAAATTGTTGCATTGAAAAAAGCACACACAAGTTATCTGACACAATGAGGGAAATACTATACTATAGATCTAGGCATATTGAAAGTGGAAATACTTGTAGAAAATAATTATAGCAAGGCATGCGCCTACAGATTGCAATGTTTTCATTTGCAGCATTTTTTTTTTTCATTAACAAAACAAAGAATGTGTGGTATACCTACGAATATACCTGATCGGGTACTTCCGCGAGGCACTTGAATGGCTGCAAGTGCCTCCACGCGTTGTGTGTCAAGCAGGACACATGTAAAATCTGAAACTTTTATTGCAAACGGACCTAACTTGAAGAGGCCAGGGGTAGCAATTTATAGGCGCATGCCATAAAGCGCATGTTAAGAGAAATTGGAAAACTCTGTAATAAGAACTGGAAACATTTTGTAGTTAATCGCAGGTATACAAAGAGGTTATATTGAAATACTGTAAATATGCATAGCTGAAATACTTGCTGATTATTGTTGTTTCATTGTTGTAGTTCACGTACACCCTATATGTAAACATATACATATACAAGTATACTAATAAATATAATCTAAGAAAATAGCTCATCATGGCAAACTATCCATACGCTTTGCGTTGTTGATTTTATTGTACGCCTTTAAGAATTGCAAAATGCAATCAATCACATACACACAGTCACGCACACAAAGTTATATACATACATACCTACATCATGCTATAAATATTTATGGTTCAAAAGCAAGAGCATTGTACAGGGTATGCAAATTAACTAATAAATACATAATACATACATATATGTATACAGTTGTAACTTCTATGTAGACATACTATATACACATACGTATAAACTGTATGTTCAACTACATACGAGTATATGTAGGTTTTGTTCGGTTTTCAAAGTTGTTGTGCATGTTATAGCAACTACGCTATACATTTATAGTACAATTTGTATGCTACATATAACGGCTTAGCAGTCGATATTAATGTGTGAATTAGACAATATAGCTTATAAAAATGTAAACACTTAAACATACATGCATATATAGGGATATACATATACGAGTATGTCCAGTATGGTTAAACATTCAAGTTATACAAGCATATTGTAAAAATATTCTTTAAACAAACGCTGTATTATTAACACACTGCAGCAACAACAAAAACGCTGGTATGGGGTCAAACAAACTTACTATAACACAATATACGATATACATACACTAACAATATAATATGTGCGACAAAAATCAACCTATTACTACTTACTTATTATATATATTAGAATATACATAAAAGCTTACTCGTATAAACTAAAAAAAGCGCTGTTATTTGCGACACACGTTTTGTGCACAGTATTTGAATAGGCATTTAATGGTTATTGTAGAAATTTGAAACATACAAGTAAATTTATAACAAACACACATACTCTCTCTCTAAAGTATTTGGAACATTAATAACCAATTATGTATTGCATTGATTTTTTGTAGTTTAGCGCGAGCATATTAGTCAAAATTATTTCAAACACTAAACGCATACATCTTAATCTAGCTGAATATATAAATACAAATAAATATATACTATACATATTCGCACTATATATGAACTATATGTGGAAAACTTTATAGTCGGTCGTAAACAATTATCACATTTGTACTCCGAAACGAAAGCAACATAAATTTAATGAAAACAGAAAATTGTCTATTCATGTCATGTCGTGTCATGCCAAATGTAGAGTGGAGTTTACGGGAGAAACCAAAAATTCGAAAGTTATTATAAAAATACCAATATTATAGCGTATTATTGTACACCACTACTGTATGTATTTATGGCAATTTAATGATTGCCCTTTGCTAACTAAGCTGGATGGATAAACCTAAATTACAGGCACGTTGAGTTAATACTATACTCGTACATCAAGAAACAAAAATAATAACAAATATGTAACTGAAGTTGTTGGTGAATAAACAAGCTACACTCGAAAACTACTCTTGGACTATGTATTTTTAATGGAATGTTGACAATATTTATCATAATCTTGTTTTTGGAAAACACATACAGAAGCTATATGGAATCAACGAGAACTCATTTTACGTATGAAAACAGACGTTTTTTTCACCACATGGTGTTTGTTACTCAGCAGTCTGGCCGACCAAGAGCAGATATAAGACTATACCCGGCTGATACTACTATACAGCTATTACTGTGGAGTAACTATTTTCATTTTCAGCGAAAAAATAAAAAACTTCTAAACGAATTGAAGTTTGCAATGCTCTACAATGTAGAGTCTACATAATTCCAGTAATTCAGCTATTTTATAAAATATTTACAAGAGCCAGACTTGGTATACTTTTTTAAACATCGGGATTTATTATTATTCAATTGGAAAGTAAATCGTGGTTTCACAAAAGAATTTAAAAGAAGTAATTTCAGCCCGAACTAGTATAGTATAAACTGTTAGATCTATAAAAGATCTAGAGACAACAAACTGAAAACCGAGATATCTATTTAAGTGATGATATTTTGGGGTAATTGAACTAAACTATGAATGTAACACAAAGAAATACGCGGCCAATAAAATTTCTTTACTACGACCAACAATTCATTACCAGGCAGTTTCCTAAAAATGTTCTATTGCATATAAACATGAATATCAGAACAAGGTCAAGTGGCAGGGAAAGTAGTACAGGGCCCCATAAAAACTCTTCGCAGGGCGAAAAAATAAAAAAATACGCTTGTACAATTTTAAATATAGTTTTATTTAATTTAAACACGATTATATACAGAAACAACATCGAGTGTAAGGTGTTTCATTTTAATAACTAGTTTCCAACATAATTAGTCAATCAGTTAATTCTTAAAAGATTTGCTATTTTGCAATTTACTAAGTCCGCGAGCGTGCAATGTATATGGCTATTTATAACTTATTTACATATGTATATACGAAGGCATACTATTGCCATAATCAAATTGTTTTCACTTCACACAATAGGGTCAACTTTTAAAAAGTTCAAAAAAGGAAAGATAATAATGATATAAAGGTATACGTTTTTGAAGTGTCAATGGACTCGGTTGTTATAAGACTTTTCTCACTTAAAATCTAATTCATCAATGAAGTGTAATAAAAATGATTTGGTGCAGAAAAAAATATACACCGATATAGAGCTCTAAGCTGACTTGGGGTCGTCCAGTTGGGACGTGTCGTTTTTGTCCTTAGCAAAAAGGATAATCTGATTCAGGCTCTCTCCGAGCTCTTCCATCACCTCCCGTTCGGTATCTGCCAACGGCATATTTTGCTTCTCATCCATAACAATGCGAGATATCATGCACATAATCGTGGCCTCAACGACATCGTCCGTCAAGTAGGCATTGGTGCGATTCTCCTGGCCGATCAGGCCATTCATAGATTTACTTTGTCTTGCACTATTGATTTCGCCAGTTACTGCATCCAACGAGTCCAAATCCACATCCGGGCGATCTTCCATATTTCGACAACCTATAAACAAACAAAAAATTCCAATGAATATCTGCTAGAGCCGAATCGGTTTTAATTTATGTATTATTTGCACTTACCGACACACTTGCAATTGCTGGAACAGGGTATCTTGGCTTCGTAGCATTCGCAGTAGTTCTTCAAACAGCCGGAGCGCTTACAGTTGCAGCCTTTGTTATGCAATCGCATGTCCCCGTGATCTCGTGCTGTTATCTTGGGTCTGCAATTAAATTTGAAACATTCAGACATGTGCATATGCCTGCTTCAATGTCTAGGGCGTAGGGTACATATTACCCATATCGAAAGATATTCAAATAGAAAAGATATCATAGATAGAATAGTATAGAAAAGATACTCATACAGACGCACAGACAGTCGTTAACATATGTACATATGTATATTAGTTGCATATTTCTGTTCTAAATTGCTAGCTCTTTATCAGTTTAGCCTTTACCGAGATTAATAGAGAATATAAGAAATAGTTACTCACTTGAAAGCACTAGGATTGCGATCCAAGCAACTGCGTATAGCACGCTGTCGCTCATCCTCGTACTCAAGATTATTGTAGCAATCCTTGCAAGTGCAGTCCTGACAGAACTCTCCATTGGCGAAGCAGTCGCAATATAGTTTCAAGCATTGCGACTTGCTGCAATTGCAATGCTTTCGTCTGCTGGCCAATGCACCCAATGCATCGACTGGATTGGATGCAGTACTAGCTGCAGCGGCAGCCGCAGAGTTCCCGGCTGGCTTAAGTATGTCAAAAAGCGGTTTGACAGGCGCTGGTTTAGTACTGGATTGTTCCAGTTGCTGCTGTTGTTGCTGCTGCTTTTGCTTCTGCTCCTTCTCTTTATCCTTAAGCTGTTGCTGCTGTTGTTGATGCGATTTCTGGAGCTGCGATACAGGCCGCAGCATCTTTTGCTGGCCTTGCATCTTCTGCAGATGTACAGCCTTCAGATGTTTGAAGCGCAACTGTTGCTTGGCCTCGGCCAAGCTTAATGGTCGCTTTACGGCACCGGACAAGGTACGCGGTACGCCACTGGCTCCAGTGTTTGAATTACATATCATATACTTCACGCCATTGGCGCCCGATGTCTTAACCAGATTGTATACCTTCCTTCCCAGTATTGTAGTCCTACCAGCAGCGTTGCTGCTATTGCTGGTGATGCTCGAAGCGGCGGCATTTCCGGCGCCCTGCACCGTAGCGCGTTGCACGCCAGCACGGGCTTGCAGCATTTTCTGCTGCTGCTGCTGTTTGCTCTTCTGCATCATCAACACGTAGCGTGCCTTCTTGGCATCCGGCCCAGCGTCGCTGCCATCACTGGCATCATCAGCAGTCAACTGCTTCAACTGTACATTGAGATCGCTAAGTTTATGCTTGCGTGCGGCATCCAGACTACTGACTGGCGTCTTAGCAATCAATCGGCTGCTGCTACTTCCTGGCGAAATACTAGTCCCTGCGGTTGCTGAAGTTGGACTGGCGGCAGAGCTCAGAAGACGCTGAAGAGGAACAATTATAAGTATATTCAGCATTTCATTACACAATAGAGTGAATTCTCGCTTACCTTTGACATGAGGCCCTGCACATTTGACAACGGTATTATATTGCCGCCCGCCTGCTTCACCATAAACTTAGTGGGGCCAGTAATTGCACTGTTAACAGCTCCAGACGATGTGCCTGGCCGCACTAGCGTCACCTTTTGTGGACCAGAGCTAGACACTTTGTTGTTGCTACTGCTGCTTCCAGTCGTAGAAGTGCTCACCTTTGAAGTAGGCGTGGCTGCGCCAACTTTATTGGTCATCACGCGCACATATTGCACACAACTCTTGCCGGGTACCTGAATGGCGTGCACAGCTCCACTGCCAGCACTGGAAGTAGAGCCGCTGGTGTTGGTTATGCCGCCTGTTGCTCCTGGCTTTGGGGATAATTTAATAATATTTTTGTTTGCTACGACAATTTGTTTGCCTGTCGAGCTTTGGAGTAACATTTTGCCAGCTGGCACGGCTGGCGAAGTGGTTGTGGTGGTGGTGGTGTCAGTGGAGGGACTGCTGGAGCTTGGACTGCCCGTTGTTGCCTGCTTTTTATGTAACTCCGAGGGGGACTCTTTTGTAGGGGTTTTGATAGCCACCTGTCCACCAACACTGCCACTGGGGTCGTTTAACACTTTTTTGGTGATTACCACATTATTTGGCGAAAGCTTGATTGCTGTTGTGGGTGTTGTAGTCGTCGCCGTAAGAGCCGTGTTTGTTGTTTTAATAGCAACTGGTGTTGTTGTTGTTGCTGTTGTGGAACTGTTCGTTGCAGCCTGTTTGCTCAAAACCATACTCGTATTTAATTTAATGAGCTTGCCATCTGCAGTTCGTACCATTTGAATGGGCATCTTTGACAGAGTAGTTGGTGTGGATGATGCTTCAGTAATAGTTTTCCGGCCCGCTGCTCCTATAACCGTGGATGTGCTCATTGTTTCCGTTGTGGCTGCTCCTGTTCTTATCCCACTGCTGGTCACTTTTGCATTAGCAATGGGTGTTATGCCTTTGATCGTAACGGTCTTGCTGCCAGACGAAGAAGGCATGCCAGCCTTCACCAGGCCTGTCGGTGCTATGGTAACGCCTTTGCTCAGCATTGCTTTTTGTATGCCCGTAGGAAGCGTCAATGGCTGCCGTGGTACTATTTTTCCCGCCACAACTTTGGGCGTCGAAGTTGGAAATGCTACTGATGCTGTTGCTGTGGCGCCCACTTTTGGCGGTGCCTTTTGCAAAAAGATTACTCTGCCATCGCTGGTCTTAATTTGTGTCACACCGCTTAAACCTTTGGTGACTGTGGGCGCTGAACTAGGGCTGTTTGCTCCCCCAGCTATTTTGACTGCTGTTCCTCCACTGGACAAGGTGATAGGATTTAGAGGCCGCGCACCTTGAACAGGTTTTAAAACCTTTATATCAGTTATTAATGGTCTTGTACCTAATGTTGTAGTTGCTGCTGTCGTTGCTGTTGTTGAGGCCGTTACTTTTATTGTTGGCAAACGCTTGTTCTCCAATATTTGCAGAGTGTGTGATATTTTGGGCTGCTTTGTGTTAAGCGTCTCAGTAGCCGGCTCTTTTACAAACTCCTCATCATCATCATCGTTAACGTGTTCTGTATGGAGCTGCTTCGTTTCCAATAAATCATCGAAACTGAATTCAGGCAGTGTCGTTGTATCGTCAAGAGGCACTGTAATAAATACATAAAAAATTAAAAAATAAAGGTAACCAGTCGCACGAAAACAAATGCAATATATACCGGGAGATTTTACCAAGCGAGAATTCAACATTTTAATATTTTACAAAATCTTTTACAAATATAATTTCAAAAATGCATTTCGTGTGTACCAGCTGCGCACAAAGTGGATGAATAGCGACATTTACCAACATTACTCAGTGGCAGCACTGAGCAGTGAGCGAAATTCTTAACACTGAATTACTGATTTAAAAAAGGGAAACTGCATATGTACATATTTTGGATTTGGTTATTTTGATTTCCAATTTTATTATATAGATCGGCGCATTACATGAAAAGAACAAGCACCATGGACTAACACTTAAAAAATATGCATGAAAAGTGCTTAAATATATGTATTTGTTTATTTACGACTGACTCATTCTGTTGTTATTGCTGAACCCAAAATGTTATTCACTTTTTGGCGGCCACTTTCTTCTCGCGCGCTTTCTTGCCTTCTGTCAACTCGGAGCGCTGCGCCTCAGTCAGTGCAGCCAATGATTTTGTGACCACTCCGGTGCCCAACGTCAAGTTTCCATCACGGAGTGTAAACCGCTGGCCAACCTCCATGACCATGGGTCGGATGAGTCTCAAGATAAGTTTGGTATCCTCACCGGGCATAACCATCTCTTTGTCTGGAATTTGCACTTGCACCGCACAATCCCAGGTGCGAGAGAACATCTGTAGCTGAATGAATGACATGAAGGGTTTGGTGCGGCCGCCTTCATCCTTGGACAGGATGTAAACCTGGGCCTCCAGCTGATCCAGCGCCTTTACACTGCCCGGCTTGCACATAACCATACCACGTTTGATATCGTCGCGCTTTACGCCACGTACCAAAGCACCCAACTGATCGCCAGCCTGCGCCTCCTCTAATATTTGATGGAACATCTCGACGCCAGTGACTGTCGACTTAAGGACCTTGTTATAGCCAACAAACTCGCATTCCATTCCCTTTTTAACAACACCACGCTCCAGGCGACCTGTTACGACAGTACCACGACCGGGTATGGAGTACACATTTTCTACTGGCAAGAGGAATGGTTTGTCCAGCTCACGCACCGGTGTCGGAATAAAGCTATCGACCTCCTTAAGCAGCTTCAGTATAGCCTCTGCGCCAATTTCGGGATTCTTGTCTTCCAATGCGCACAGAGCTGAACCCTTCACCACTGGTACCTTCTCCCCATCGTAGCCCATTTCAGTCAGAAGCTCACGTATTTCCATTTCAACGAGATCCACCATTTCCTGATCGGCCGCATCAACCTTGTTGATGAATACCACAATGTGATCGATACCAATTTGTTTTGCCAGGAGCACGTGCTCACGTGTCTGAGGCATAGCACCGTCAGTAGCAGCAACAACGAGTATAGCGCCATCCATTTGAGCAGTGCCCGTGATCATATTCTTGATATAATCCGCATGTCCGGGACAGTCCGTGTGTCCATAATGACGCGTCTCTGTTTGGTATTCAACGTGAGCCACATTAATGGTAATACCGCGCGCCTTTTCCTCGGGCGCATTATCAATCTCATTATACTTTTTGCTCTCAGCCAATTGTTTGTCTGCCAACACCTTGGTAATGGCAGCAGTTAGCGTGGTCTTTCCATGATCAACATGACCGATGGTGCCAACATTACAATGAGGTTTGGTACGTTCGAATACCTTCTTTTCGGCCGCATACTCGCGCACATATTGCTGCAAATTTCCCGTGGTGGCCACCAGTTTTTTACCCTGCTGCCAATTCCGGCTTAGCGCCCCAGAGGACGCCAATCTTGCTGTGCGTAATAGTCGGGCTGAGCTCATTGACCGCCGACTGCAGCGCAATGCAATGGATCCGCCGGCAATAGCCTGACGAACGGCAACAGCAAATGCAAAGGACATGGCTTTGTTGATTTTGACCGTCTCTAGTAACTGCAAGTATGATTTTTCTTAAGTTGGCCATTGCTGGCAATGATTTAATTTACTTACAAATGAATTTAATTGTCAGTTTGACTATAATAATGCACTTTTACGAGCAGGTCAAAAACTCGGCACAGCCTACGGAACGTCAAAATTGCGTAAACCTCAAAATGTGCTAATGCACCGCGCTGCCAGCACTAGAGGAAAAGTGTTACCACTCGCTTGTCCAATTTCAGCACTGTGGCAAGTATGTCAACGAATGAAGGGAAATTATTATGCGCGCTTTGTCCACAAAACAATAACATCTCGATACAAGATTATGACAATCCAACAATAAATTTAGCTCACTTAAATCACTTTCAAACTGTATGCACAATTTATAAATTATGTTCCGTTTTCCAATAGCATACGGCGAGGCAATATCACAGACTGTACCCCAAGTAAATACAAGCACATACATAAGTACGCATATATACTCATAAAAGTGGCAAGTCTGGCGGGGATATTTTTGGTATGTTTTCCCACGTCGTTAAAAGCACATATAGGGTACATTTCGTCAGCAGCGCAAGCAGAAATTTCAATTTCTATTTACCCAATGTGCCCACCACATTGCATGTTATGCAAAGTTGACGGCGCCACAATACCCCATTGGCATATATAAAAAATCTTTTTTAAACCGAAATTGCCCTGCCAACAGCTCAGCATGCGTTATCCAAGAATTTGCGCGCCAGCGTGCTGCCTGCGCAGCCCAACTGCCATGCAAAGTACACGCTGGACTGCTAGCAGAGGTTGAAAATTCAATTTGAAATATGAAAAATACAGTTGAGCCTTGTGGACTTACCCAGATTATCGGCACTGGTATCCATCGTGATGCGCCTCTGGCTATTATAATTCCTTATCAGTTTGTCCTAAAAGTTCGTTTTATTTACTTCGGTAAGTAGAACGACCACAGCGAACACAAAACACAAATCTTTAGCTGCCTGGTAAATGACCAGGGAGCGCAGTGTACAATCCAACAGTATGAAAAGACGCAATATAGCAATTTTCGAAACGTCACTTGAACTTCTTAAGTAAACACGATGCGTTTCCAGTCCGTGTGTACACTTTGAATGCAATTAAGCACAATAAATTTGTGGAATTGATTTGATTTTGAATTTAAATCAACTAGAATGCATGTTGGTATTGATGGGAGAAATAGCCAGTGATATGGACCATTGCGATAAGTTGGCAGTTCCTCACGCCAAGGACTGCATTTGTGTTATCGATAGTTACGACAGAGTAGCAACCGCAACCGATTACCAGCACAAACAAAAATAAGAAGCTTTTTACATTTAAAAATATTTATTTTTAAAAATGCCAATTCAATATCAAAATAAAGAACATGAACGAGAGAAATAATTAATTACAAATCTTTAACAAAAAACTAATTTTACATAAACTCTGATGATGGGCGCAATTTTATATTGCGATTGCGGAGCGAATATGTACGCGATGTATTTACATCAATTCCATTTCCCTCTTGACTCTGTTGCGCTTGGTCTGTGGAGTTCCGGTGATTCGCGCCTTCTAGAGACATTTCCTCCTCAAAATCCTCCAATTGGTCGCCGCCTGTGAGCGCATCTTCGCCACTTGAATTATCGTTGGCCTCATCAAATGTAAACTGAAATTTGCGAACCTTCTTTTTGGCACTAAATATAACACTGCGTAATCCGCGTTCGCGTTTCGCAGTACCCGGCGTCTTAAGTATAGGCACTGGCGCAGGCGTTGATGGAGGTGTCGAGACAACTGAATGTTTTGTTTGCTCCATTGACGCTTTTAGAGTGGTTTTCAGTAAAGCTTTACCGCCAGTTGCCATTGAAGCACGACGTCCGTTTGACATTTTGAGCACAGTGGGTGAAGGCGAGAAGGACCTGCGGTCGCGGACTATGATCAAGCGATCGCCTTCGGAAAGACGTTGGGATCGTCTGTTCGAGAGCGTATCTGAGGAAACTGTATTATCCGCTTCTTTATCATTTACTCCAGCTGTGAGATGTTCTTTAGTTCCATTGGTATGCTGCTTGCGCCTTTCGGCATAAGCTTTAAGTAGAAATTGCTTTATATTACTGCTTGGTTTTGTGCTGGATTTTGCTTTCGATTGCTTTGCCAACTTTACTTTCGCTTTAGGCTTGACCACCGGTGTGGGAATGGCATCTGGATCCGTCCACCCATTGGCTTTCCAAAGCTGCAAGTTTTGGAATCGCTTGTCCACATTATCGCTCTGCAATCGCACCATGTCCCACCATCCCTCTAAGTCCTCAGGTTGCACTGGTTTTGTGTCTTCGCTGCCATCATCCGGACGCGCACCCACACCCGTGGCTCCTGCTTCACAGCGATCGATTAGACTTCTAAATTGCATCAGTTTTTTGCTTGTCAGCAGTTTAGTTTGCCCAATCGCGGCATTGATCATATCCATACCACCGCTCTCCGCAAGCTGTACCTCATGATCACTCTTATATGTCTCCCATTCGTCACACAAAGCATGCAAGCGTTTCGTCTCATTATCCAATTGAATGCGAAAGTAGCCGACAGTCTCAAGAGCTCGACGCACAGCAACCGGTACCTCTGATTGGTCTGACGGCGTCTCCTGATCTGGCAGATACATACTGTTGCGCTTCTCGCGCTCACTTCGAGAATTCACCTTACCTCGGGAAACACTTACAAAGGGGCTCAAATAGTTCGGCTCACAAAGCGAAGTACGCGGTGGCGTCTGTGGCAGTAACGTCTTCTCCTCCGCAGCTGTTAATATAATCAAGTCTTAATAATACAGAAGGTACAATAAATTGTATCTACTCACCTGTCTTGCTGTCTTTTGGCGGTGACCCAGCCTGCAGAGTTGGCTCATCGACTGCTGCTGGTGATTCCACAATGGGAGCTCCAGAGTAACGCGTAAAATTAAATTTCCGTTTGGTATTTTGTAGCTGCTGCTGTTCCTGTGAGGGCAAGAGCTGACGTTTGGCAGAGGATTCTATGCTGCGTGCTCGCTCAATTCTAGCCACTGGACTGATGCCCTCAATTTCTTTAAAGCTGGCAAAAAGATTTTGGAAGCCGCTGTTCGATTTGATTTGCGTAGAAGTTGCACGATCTTGGAAGGGATTGTCGCTTTCAAATGGGGTGTCTGGAGGAGCAGACAATGTATTTTCTGGCATTTGTTCGTTTCTTATTTGTGGTAGCATAAGTTGTGTCTTCTTTTTGGTGACTACACTTCCCTTTTTGGATTTCATACGAACGCTTAGCTTTTTCGTTTTTGGTTGTCCATTTATGCTGCCTGTTTCCTTTGCATTGTTTGTCGAAGTCTTAAATTTAGCGGCGGCTCCGCCTTCTCTACCACGAATGGGTTTTACTATGTTGGGATAGCTGGCCACTGTATTGCTTTTGAAGGGCTGTGTCACTAGATTTGGCGGCGGAGGTTTGGCAGTTACAATAGGCTTAGCAGTCGCAGGTTTTGATGACGTCTTCAGCTTAGATGGACCAACGCTGGAGGTGGTGCCTGGTTCCTTAGGAGGCCGTTGCTGTTTACCTGTTGATGCTTTTGCTTCTATTGGGACGGATTTTACTGCGGCTGGCGGGAGCTTCGCTTTTGGAGCTGGAGCGGCTGACAAAGGCTTCGCTTTTGGAGCTGGAGCCGCTGACAAAGGCTTCGCTTTTGAAGACAAAGCTGCTGAAGAAGGCTTTGGCTTTGAAACCGCAGTACATGTTGGTTTTGCATGGGAATTCAACGTATTAGCAGGAAGCGTTTTTTTTTGGGATAGTCCAGTCTTTTCTTTTGGCTTCGGTTCAATTACAACATATAGAGAACGACGCTTTGATGCTTCTGCCACGGGATTTTTTAGGTTTGCCGGTGGTTTGAATATATCGCTTTTGTGGGCCAAGATGTTTTGCTTTGAAGTTGGCAACAAGGGCGCCTTATCCGAACTCGCATTTGGAGCTTTATTCCTTTTTTTGGCTGCCTTCCAGGCAAGATAGCGCTGAATAAATTTATCCTGTCTCAGCTTAGTCTTAGTGTTTGCGCTTGCGTCCTTTGTTGTCTCTGTCTCAGACGGTTGGTTTTCCTTATTCGCCAAGGCAGAAGAAGCTGCCGCATCCTTCTCCGTTTGATCTATAGCTACCGTATCCTTCTCCGTTTGATTTATAGCCACCGCTGGCTTTTGTTTTCTAGGAGTTGGGCTTACACTAATAATACGATTGCTATGAAAACAATCGTTTCGTTGCTTTGTACGTACGGCGCGTTGGCGCTCGCGGTTAAACATACTGCGATTACTTGGTGACATCGTAGCTGTCTCTTTGTATAGCGGTTTGTAACGCTCCATTGTAATTTTATAACAGATAAATTAAATGCACAATTTGTCTTCAATAAATTTTGTTTGCGAAACTCGCCTACTTTCTTTTCCCGCGAAGTAATTACTGGACGAGACGCCGACGCTTTGATAATTTTCTGTAAGAGAACGCTACGTTAACAAATGCAGCCCTGAGTTGAAAATGGCGAGGCGCCCTAAATATGATCGAAATGTGTGACAGCTATGCTATCGATATATAGATTCGAAATGGTACTCGATAGCAGTGTCAACCTTATTTACTTGTGTCGTGTTTAGTTCGTTTCATAAATATAAATAATTAAGTGTTTTTCGGGCCGAGTAAATTCACTAAGTGCGGATTTAAAAACGCGCAATCAGGACAAGCCGCATTGCTGGCGAACACACCCAAATCCAACCACTTTCGTTGCGCTTTTTCGCATGCATGAGAATGAAAATAAAAGTGAATTTTGAGTAGCAATTAAAACATAATTAATTTTAATACAAAATAGATCGACTTAGCATAGCGGTAGCGGAAAATTAATATTGTAGATATAATATAATATGTAGCCCTAGCATAACAAAGAATTAAACAAATCTTTCGGCGAATATTCTATATGTAAAACTATACTCATATATGTATGTATATAAATACGGCCGCACGTGTGTGTGTGTGCGTGTCAGGAGTGCATGTGCATGTGTGTAGTGGGGCTAAAAAGTAAAACAAACAACAACGTCACCGCTGAACAGCGTTGCCAACATAAACTTTTGGTTAGCTATATATCTTGCTTATCCACCAAATGTTTTTATCTGCAAAGTGCAGTCCCCCTATTTACTTACCTTGTTCAAAATTAAAGCAATGGTCCTATTGATATGCAATTGTTGGGCATTGCGATTTACAATGCATTAAGTTGACACAAAAAGGCCCTGCTGGCAACGCTGCTCTGGTATGTCGTTGTCTCAACCGCTCCCACACACACATATGTGTATATATATACGTATGTATATATATGCACAGTCGCGTTCACACACCCGCTTAGTGTTCAGTCGTCGCCGCCTGTCATTCGCTGTTGTTTCGTTGTTGCTGTCGCTATTGCCGCATTGTTGCTGTCCGGTATATTTTTAAGCAATTTTTCTCGCTCGCAGTACTACAAATATCGTTTCAGCCTATTTTTCAAAAACTCATGAGCAAATTATATGAGTTAATGTTTATATAATAAGCAAACGCGAACTAGCATACAACATATACATACATATATTATGTATATATGATATCCGTCTGGCTTTTTGGCTGTGTTCAACTGTGCGTGTGTGTTCCTTAAATGAAAATGTTTTCCCGTGAATAATTCTAAATAATACCAATATTTCTCAATTATTTATTCAGCTAAGCGACTAAAACAATATCCAAATACATTTATGCATGGTGCCATTAGAGCGCTATAAAATCATAGCAAAACAAATAATCCATTAAACATAAAAACCAAGGCTGATAAAATAAAGAGTGACTGAAAACAACAACATTTAATAATTAATACAAACAGCAGTAAAAATGGAAGCAATTGCGAAACACGATTTTTCTGCAACTGCCGACGATGAACTCAGTTTTCGTAAAACTCAAATTCTAAAGGTGAGTTTGTTCAACCAGTACGTAGCATACATATATACTTAAGTATATACATACATATGTATATAGAATAGAATTTACGTATAGTAGCTTCTGCATCCATCATTCCACCCATACCATGCTGCACCCCTTAATGTCTTGTTACCATGCAAAAACTTAAAAACAGAAAAAAGTAAATAAATGAAAAATGTTGAAAAAATGTGCTGGTTGTTCAAGGAACTGCGCTGCTGTCATACCAGCAATTACCGCTAGCACCTATGGTAGAAGTCTTGGGGCTCCTGCTCCGTTTGTTATTGTTTAACCACTAGTCATCCGTGTTGTTGCTGTTGTTGTGCATAAATTCATTTCACTTCCAAGTAGAGCGAACGGTTGACATGAAATATGCATAGCAACTGATTATGTTTATGAATATTCGCATGATAACTAAAAACTCTGAATACCAAATAAACAACATCTTAAGTCGGGCATATCGATGAGTTTTCTACTGAATGCAAACTGTGGGGCGTGGCTTCGTCTTCTTTCTTGCTAGGTTATTGCCTTAACCCACTTCTAAGCTAAAGCATATTTGCCCAGATGCTTGCTAATCCTGGCGTATTAGTTACAAATGTAGCCAGACATTGTTGGCACACAGATTTCGGTTACTAAGCGGTTCAAAGGTGCTTGACAAAGCGAGACACATGAGCTTGCGATGCCAGGTGAGTGCAATATATTCCAACCAGTTGGCAGTCAAGGCTCTCTAGCTCTGACTTCCACAGCCCGGCCCCACCATCAGCTATCAGTGAATTCGAATAGTGTCTGAGTCTGGTTTTTTTTTTTCTTCCATCGCCACAACCTCTCTGGTGCTTTCACCTCGGCCTCGACAGGCTGTTCTGTCCCTTCATAGATTTTATAAGTGAGACTGCAGAGAGCACTTTGGCATAGTCATGGTGTTTGTGACGCATCCAGTTTATAAAGTTGTACGTCATTTTAATTTGTATATATTATAAAACATCACGTATGTATGGTATCATTATTACAATCAATTCCAAGTATTACAATGCAGAGTCGCAAATTTGTTTATATTTGGTAGTGCTTTGTGTAAACATTTCTTTATCTAATTAGTACTGAATAATTACAGTGGATTTGATTCATAAGTAAGAAATAAATTGTATGTTTTTTGATCAAAAGTGTTTTTTGCTATTCCAAGATTTGTGTACATATTGCAGAATGGGTATATGCATTCTTTATTCTTAAACTTTGTTAATAATGTAGTATCAGTTCATAAAAACAATAAAATGTGTATAATACTTATATCTATTATACTTTTTGGAGCTTTCAAATAACAACGGGATAAAGATATATGTATTTGGTTTTAACGGGATCCATTTTTTGGATTTAAAATATGTTGAAAGTTGTTGTTATTCTGTATAGTTTTAAATAAATATTTGTTTTACAAAGTAATAACATTCTTAAAAGGTATGTAATATTCGGTGCACATTTCTTGGTAACTTTTTCAGCTCGGCCCTTTAAACGTTTTTGTCTTTGTTTTGGTTTTGTGCATTTTCCGGTTTCTTCTGACTTAGCTGCCCTAGGAGCCCCTGCTAGATTGCATTGCAAGCTTTATTTTAGTGGTGTTGGCTGTCTACTTGTCGTAGGTTAGGCATATAGCAGGTTTTTATGCTCACAGCTGCAGAAAAACCCAAAAGCTAACCAAAAATATTCGCTAGATATCGTCTAGGCTCTTTGATTGATGATGTCAACGACTTTGCTTTATCGTGCAACACTAATAAATAAACAAATAACAAAATAAGCAACAGTAATGAGATAGGCAGATGCAATATTTGTCGAAGGTCGTCCAATGCACCAAGGGTCTAATTTTTCTTGCACAGCCAGCAATTGCTTATCAATGCTTCTGATAATGGAAATAATATTCATTTAGTTTAACAGGCGCTCCATGAGCATTTCTTGCAGTTCATTTAACTTATGTCGAGTGCTGGTAAATACCGGTTTATAAGATAGTCTGCGTTAGAGAGCGAAGGGGAAGGCCTTGTTGCTTAGTCATGCGACTTATCTTTTAAGTCAAACACATATGGTATTAGTTTAGTCGTAAATGCGATATGCATATATACATATAAATGAATCATGCGCCAAATTTTTTACCATCCGATCCACACAATACTATAACAAGCCATACAATACTGGACTCAAACATGTTGTCGCTAACGGCATTGTGGCCTCAAAAATATCTGAAGCTCCCGCTTATCATGACAAAGACAGCTACTGTTTGTCGTTCTAACCATGCCCAGTGTCTAGACTTTCGCTTAGGCAACAGCAATAGCAAAAGTGAATGTGTCGTGCCAATTTGCAACTTTCCACTGTAACGATTATCTCAAGGCCCCCGAGATGCCACTGCGCATATTAAATTGCAAATAAACTTTTTCTATCCGTGTACAAATTTAGGTTTAGTATAAAAAGCACACAATGTGCGATAATTTTGACGGCGTTACTTAATTTGATTCACAGCTACGATGATGTCGACAATACTTTTGCATTCCTGCCTGAAATGTTAAGTGCTTATGCGGCACGGACCGAGCATGTTTCGTAATGCCTTACAATACAAATATTCTGGAATTTGTGTACTATTATTATAACTAGTCGCCATGATATTCAAATAATACAATATGCCTGACTAGAAACGAACACACAGTTGTAAATAATATTCTCACAGGTCGATAGAGCTCAGGCTGAATTATCGTTTGAATTAATTGAATTTATTGCAGCAATTTCTGTTAGGATATTGTTTTTAATTTCTGTTTCGTTTACTATATTGTATGAAATTTAATTTTTTGCAACATATCTTTTTATTCGTTTTTATTTTATTATTATTTTATTTACAAAAACACCTCTTTAAACATTATTTCCTTCAAAAAATTTTTAAACAGAACGTGATAATATACAGTTATCAGAAGATTAACAAAGCCACTGTCTTATATAGATACGTACGTTCTGATTCGCACCCAGAGCAGAAGCTTGGGGAGTGTAGAGGTGGCGTAAAAGCGTAAAAACTATTTTGGGATTACCCGGCACCTATAGACAAAAAAAAAAAAAAAACAAACCCGCACGGCTGTAACGACATATTTGCAGTTCCATTGTTTAGGTTTTCAATTCATAGTATTAGGTAACAATAAGCGTTATTTATACGAGTACCAGTCCAATGAATATATTTCGTAGATAATACTCAGTTTCAATTCCCTCAACTTTGCATTGTAAATTTCAAACAATAAATAGTCAAATACGTATTTAAACAAGGAAGCAGTATATTTTGAATTTGTCACGTTGGAAAAAATAACTTCTTAACAAGCAAGCTTATGCAATTGAAATTTGTAAAATCCTAGTATTCAAATTCTACCTCTTTGGTTTTTGCGACACACTTGGGAGTAGTCTTACGCTGAGATTCATTTGTTCTTTGAATAAAATTTTAGATACATTTATTTGTAAAAAAAAGTTCTATTCAATCACAATAGCAAATATTGCCGTTTACTATTTCAATTTGTGATTTTAAATAGAACGTGCCTTATTAATGGTAGTCATTGCATGCTGTAAATAAATTTTAAATATGCAATGCAGCTTTGCAATTGCCGAAACGTCGGGCATACAATAGTTGGCAACAACAGCAAATATAATTGAAAACAATAACTAACAGTATAACAATAAGTGTCGGGCAGTGTAATTGGCCTTTACATAAGCTGTCGCACGAGCACTTATTGTTACAGTCCCCGACCGTCACAGTCACAATCACAGATATAGGCTGCGTCCACCCCCGAAGCCAATGGAGCCCCCGCACATGGGTATGGGTTCGTCCCAATTCGCTGAACAACTGACGTGCAAAAATTTTCCAAAAACTCGCTCGGGGCTCTATGACTCACAAAACAAAACAAATTTATAAAAAAAAGCAACAGAAATATCTGCCGCCCATGACAAAAATGCGTATTTTATGTAGGCGTCGTGACCTTTTGATGAACCGTTGATATGGGACTGTTGCAAAAAATAAAAAAAAAACTTACTAAAATTTCCAATAACGTTTCAATACAGAGCCGATGCCCTCGATTTGATTGATTGCTACTGTTCAATTGCAAAGTTCGAATTCATTCATAAAAATTATTTGAAAATATAGTGTTGATTGCCTCGCCAAGTCCGCCAAAAATAAATCCCCCTCCCCAAATAAGAAACCCCCTTCACAAGCTGCTCTGTCGATTATCTAACAATTGCAAATCAAATTCGAACAATATTTGGACAACGAGAGCGCCTGAATGAGGGAGAGAGCGTAACCGAGTGTTCTGTGCGTCAGTTAATTGAAAGAAATAAAAGGCGCCGGCATAATAACAACACACACTCACTCACGCATACCGAAACTAACAGTGTACATATACACGAAAAAAAATCGAGAAATTCACTTGATTTGAGAATGCAGGAAAGCTAATCAATTCCCAATCGAATTGTTTACTGGGAATAGCTTATACATTTTCAAGTTAGTTCTGGTCGATTCAAGTGATTTCAAAAAAATAGATTGGTCATTTAGATAACATTTGATTCTGCTTTTAACTGTAATAGGCAGCTTGGAATAATATTCTAAATATTTTTCAGTCACAAAATCTGAATTTGAAAGCGAACCATTTTATTTATTAAATATTTCGCTATGTTCTATCATTTTTATAAATAAAACTTAACATGAATACCGCTGCCTGGAGTTAAGAAAATCTGCCTTAAACGAAGAACTATATTCATTTGAAAATAATTCTTTTAACAGAGGATATTTGGCTTGTAATAAGAAAACAGCCCCAAATTTCAAAATTTTGGAAATAAATCACATTTTGAAGGCCCGGAAAAATGCATTTGCATGTGCATTTGCAATCATTTTTGGAAAAAAAAATATTAATATTCATTA
Source organism: Scaptodrosophila lebanonensis (assembly GCF_003285725.1). Classification (NCBI taxonomy): domain Eukaryota; kingdom Metazoa; phylum Arthropoda; class Insecta; order Diptera; family Drosophilidae; genus Scaptodrosophila; species Scaptodrosophila lebanonensis. The sequence continues at coordinate 3,200,503 of NW_022060529.1, forward strand.
ATGTGGTTTTAATATTTTAAAAAAATTCGTGCTTTTCAAACACACATGCAACAGTAAGGCGCTGAAAAAAATTAATAAAAATAAAATTAAAATAATTCGTGTACAAAACTCAACTAAAAAATAAGAAAGATACATGAAATTATTATATATACAAATTCTTAAATACAATTGTACTTGACAGAAAATATTTTACTGATTTTAAAAATAAATTTATGTATTACTTCATTAAGCACAGATCTTAAATAAAGACCAAATAAAACACTATTAATATTCATCTTTCCCCAATTGTTTACCTTCAATAATTGGAAACCTTCCTAGTCTTCGCCTTCAGGTCACCAACTTATAGAAAATAATATCATAATTTGAAACTATATCAAATACGTTATATACCACTGTACATATATAGACGCTGGTTGTGTCAGTAGTAGCAGATAAATAGGTTCGGCACAAGCCAAATGTATCCAATAGATACATAAAAAAGAAATTCACGTACGTTGTCGCCATTGTTGCTGCTGTAATGTCTGCCTTAAACGCTTTGCTTTGACCTACTAAACAATTTTTGTAAAAATTCTTATCACACACAAATACACATACATCAATACCTTATGCTCATATGTTGATTTTGACTTTGTACGACTATTTGCAAAGAAACTCGCACTTATCGGTGTATGTAGCTTGTTGGACTCATGCTTATCGCTGAGACTTCTTCCCGTTGACACATAAATCGAACGCGAACCCAATAAACAATTGAACTATTTTTAACATGGAAATCGCTAGAAATTGAAATTTATTGCGTCAGTTGCAAAACAATCAGCACTCATCAAGCAACGAGTTCATGTGTACATTATATCATTTGTTTTTGTAATAAATTGGTGTGTTCGGATTATTTATATTGTGCGCTATAATTGGAATTTTGCAAATGCTATGCAAGACAATGAAAAGATCAGTTGTTTATCGTACTTATGCCGCTAGGTACCTTGACAACCTAGTTTTTGCATTGATTCGTAGCCATGAAATATGACTGTGTCCCCATTTTTATGGCTGTGAATCGAATTAGAGCACTCTATAAACCAGCAAAAGTCCCCGAACAAGGCGAGAATAGTTGTTTTATGCAATTGTCAATTTAGGCTAGGCTTCATTCTATCGTTATGTAATGCTTTCTTTTTCTTTATTAATATTAAAATTTTTAAATTCGAAAATCAATTTAATCTTTTTTTACTTTATGATGTTTTTCAAATTATTCATTATGTATTCAGAAAATATGGACGATTTATTTAAAATTTGAAATCAACTTGTTAATAATACAAATTACTAGACAAGTCCGCTTAGAAAAAAAGGTTCAAATGATCTCGATATTGGCGAAAGGCTGTCGATATTTATTCGTTTTATCATGTTTATCACCAATCTAAAAGAAGTTTCATGTGGTCTGTCGCCCCATGTTCTCCCTATTATTTCGTTTGAAGATCAACAAATTGACAACGATTTTATTTTTAAGCATATTCGCCACGAATAGATGGAAATATTGATAGAAATAAAATTCATATGATAACTTATTGGTTAATTATCTGCAGATCGAAACATAACTAACATCCGTTGCTTATTTTACAGATATTAAATATGGAGGACGATTCTAATTGGTACCGTGCCGAGTGTGATGGGAAAGAGGGCCTCATACCCAGTAATTATATAGAAATGAAAAATCACGAGTAAGTTGTGAAAAACTGAATTAAAAAGAATAAAGAATAACGAACTAAATTCGTATGTCCTTTAGCTGGTACTATGGACGCATTACACGTGCTGATGCCGAGAAACTGTTGTCCAATAAGCATGAAGGCGCCTTCCTAATACGCATTAGTGAATCCAGTCCCGGTGATTTCTCCCTATCAGTCAAGTTAGTGCAGCATACAAACACATGGAAAAGAGCGTATATTGATTATTGAATCTATTCTTTTCAGATGTCCCGATGGCGTGCAACACTTTAAGGTGCTAAGGGACGCACAAAGTAAATTCTTCCTCTGGGTAGTAAAGTTTAATTCCCTCAACGAACTGGTCGAATATCATCGAACGGCGAGCGTGTCGAGGTCACAGGATGTAAAATTGCGTGATATGATACCTGAAGAGGTTAGTTAGAGCAATGGGTACAATATGTACTACATAGATTCTATTTAACATGTGGCGCAAACTTTATTTATAAATACAACATTTAACGACGCACATGAGAAAACTATGTCAAATTTTGCATAATACATATTTGGCTAATTTTCAATAATGTCTCTCCCTTTCTCTTCTCTCCCGATCATGTGCAGATGCTTGTACAGGCGCTGTACGATTTTGTGCCACAGGAATCGGGGGAATTGGACTTCAGACGCGGCGATGTTATCACCGTCACAGATCGCTCTGATGAGAATTGGTGGAATGGCGAAATCGGCAATAGGAAAGGCATATTCCCAGCAACTTATGTGACGCCATATCATTCATAATAAGATAGATACATACATACACCCATGCATATATAAAAGTGAAAAGGGAAACATAAACATCTAAACGTAAGGCAAAAACAGCCGCAGCACTACAACAAACACAAAAGAACACTAATTTGAATTATATTTATATACATACATATACTGATTTACACACACACAAACACCATATGCAAGAAGAACGATTTCTAGACGTACATTTATATACAGACATACATATATATACACATTAAGCATATAAGCCCAAATGCATTTTTTACGTTTTAAACAGAAAATTTTGCAAACAACCGACACAAAACCGACGATTGCAGCATAAACTTATAATGACTACAATTTATATATACTATATATTAGCATATATACATATAGAAATGGCACTATACAATGTAAACAATCAATTTTTGATATGAATGTATATTTTAAGTTCAAACAACATTTGTCCTGTGCTTCAAAATGCGTAGACGCTAACGTAAATCAGTCTAAATGTGCTCTTTGTTTATGTGTGCGTGAAGGTAAAATAAATTTCGTAAAAACAAACCAACTATTGCTTAAAAAATAATAACAACTATATTTATATTTTATGCAAGACGAAAACAACAAATCAACTAAGAAAAGAACTTTTGCCTAACTGTCTCAAAATGAAGACAATTTAAAATTATAATAATTATCATAATTAAATTAAATAATAATGCGTACCTAAATTAATTTTGCAACGCTGCGCTTTGCACTTGGCGCCCGTTTTTATTTTATTTAGTTTATTATCGAGCTCTAAACAAAAATGTTGCGTTAACATTTAAGTCCATATTGAAAGGGCGCTTTTATAATTTTATAAATTATAACATGTAATTATATTTAAAAAAAAAAAAGAAAAAATGATATATGCGATATTACACGAAAGAGTTGCCTCAGATATAACTACACATTGTGTTATACTTTCAGTTATTGATATGTAATGCTTACATGAAATTTTGTGTTTGTAAACAAACGACCAACATTTAAAAAAATGCTATAATACATACATATATAATACTGTGCTATAAAATTACTAATATGCAATTCTTTAAGCTTTGTCTTATTTTGCTCTACAAATAGCTGCACATTTTTATGCATTATTCAACTATGCCTAACGGAAATAAAACATTTGGAGAAATGTAATGAAGTTGCCAATACAAGTAATTTTTAAACAACAATTTAATACAACGTTTTATATCAAATTCCTAACCACCTATAACACTACGATGGCCACACATAAAAGGTGACCAGTTTTTGATAGCCAACATTTTGTACTATTTTGCAGGCACAATAGGTATATCTGCTAAAACAAGTAGTTGCTGCTTCAACGTATCTAACCATAATAAAAAAAAAACAGCCCATAAAAACGTGAAACAAGGATTAGAAATTAAACACACAGAGATACACATACACAAACAAATGAGAAATATTACATACGAAAATATGTAAAAGTGAGGAAATATTTTAAGTGAAAACTGATTTATTTAATAAAATATGTATAAATCAAATTATATCGAATTAAATTGACATTTAAAATCAACGGATGGGTGCCGTTTAGGTAGCGATGTGATTGCCACCTCTAAGACTTATCGATATCATAGCTCTGTACTCAGGCGAGCATCGTTTAACAACACTAAAAAACAATGTTGATCTGGTAATCATATCAGCTAGTGCCATGCACGTCAGTTTTGACAGCGTAGCACGGCGATTACGTCGGGCAAATTGGACCCGCATACTCCAACTAAATTAATTTGTAAATATATGCAAAAGTGACACATACATTTATAGCATAAAGTACACATATTCCTTGAACGTTGATAATACAGAGCGTGCGTGTGGATCTTTTTGTGTGTACGTGCGCTCCTTCAACGCAGCCAAATCATTCGCCGTCTCCGGATTCTTGGTGCTAAGAAAAATTCCGCTATACACGTGAAGCAGCAGAGGCGCTGCAGAGAAAATCCAACCCACACACACACACAACGCCGTACGTACACGTACACAAATGCGCGCGAGTAAAATTTGCAAAAGCAAGTGAAAATTGTTTGCCAAAAGCGCGTGAGAGTCACTGTGTGTGTGTCGTGTAAGTTAGCGCGCGTGGGGATAGTCGCAAGCAGCTGTCCAAGTGAAGAATTTGTTATTGTTCTATACAAACTATATATTGTATTACGGCTCGCAACCCGCTTAGACAAAATGGATCTATTTAACTACAAGGACCACTACATACTCACACCCCAGCAGCTGCGCAAACTCAGCGAACATAAATACTCATGCTTTAGTGCCAGCCTGATGGATCCGTTGTTGCAACCATGGTGGAACTGGCTGGTATCAAAAACACCGCTCTGGTTAGCTCCAAATCTAATTACAATTGTGGGCCTAATACTCAATATTGTGACCACGTTGATATTAATAAGGTAAGTCCCCCTTAAAAAAGCTTATATGTACAAGTATACCGGCTTACAACGACGAACATGTGTGTATTTGCATTGCAAATATATTTGTGTCAACGCCTGATTTAATTGCAATGCATTCAGCCCACGTCAGCCAACATCAAGTTGCTTATAATTGGTTATTCCAAGGGCCACGTTTTTAAACTGTTACCCCTGCGCCAACGCTTAAAATTTTTGTGTGTCAGGCAGCCACATATATAATTCACTTTCATGTTGACCCTCAAAAATTGCACATTTTCTTTTGCTCTTGACGGTCAAGTGCATTTGCTTTGTGCTTTCAATGTCGTTGGCGTCGCAATCGTTGCCATCGTCGTCTCTCTGTGTAAATTTTCATTTCAATTTCATGAGCAGCAGATTTTCGTCATACTTGCAGCCGCCACTGAATTTCCATTCGACTTTGACTCATGCTCTTTTCTTGCTAGAGAACATCGCCTATACATATGTAGCTTAGACTACCAAAGCTTATAATTTTAATTACCTTTACTCTGTATATAACTAAATACAAAAAAATATATGAATGTACAAGAAAATAAGTGTGTTAATTACACTTAATTTAAACTGAAGAAAATGACGGATTTGCGCAATAGCTTGCATATATTTAATGTAGCCTTAACTTTGCTTTCTAGCTTAAAAGTTTGTTGAACTTTTTCAGAGATTTTCTGTGGCGTTCACACTACATTAAATATGGGCCTTACAGCACTGTCCGTACGAATGTCCTGCTGCGCGCCATATTACTCATATTTGAATGCGTATGAGTAACACTTAATTTAACAATACGCGATTTTATAAATTTTTTGTTCACTCGTCTCATCGCATTTAATCGGAGAGACGGCACATTCGTTTCGCAATGTCTGACCATATCACCATATCAAAACTAGGAACACTCAAGTGCTGACACCCCCTCATTTGCGCTGTATCCATGTATGTATGTATGTATATACATATATATGTATATATATATATATGCATGTCCCCTATGCAGATAAGATAGCACTAATGCCGCCTGAGCGACAGCCCCGACATCGTCTCGGGGTGTTCATTTAACATTTGTTTGTTGTGCAAAAATCGCAATCTAGATATTCTACCGCTGTATATTTGTGACGCATTTTATGGCGTATTGCAACAAAAGGCGCTATTAGACGTTTTGTCGTTTGAATAAATAAATAAAAGTAAAACAGAAACCATCCTAGTATAGTAGACGTGCTAGCTATTGCGGTTGCCTTTTCTATTATTTTTGTGTGCTGCCTTATCAGGTGTTGTCTGCGTCGGCGGTAGAAATCACAAATGTCACTTAAAAAGTCGCATGCGAAAGTTCAATTTAATTGAACCCAATGGGCAAAGCTTTTCCAGCTACATTCGTACACATGTGTCCATGTTTGATATTCAATTAAAGTTAAGCTTGTGCGCGATTTTCCCTCATGCCTCCTTCTGATTGAATTAAACGACAAAAAATTTGCATTTCCAATTGATTTTTATTTATGCGTATTTTTTCCTACTTTGTTTCGCTTTTTCAGTATACTGCCTATGAGGTAATGAGAGCATGAGTGATTCACAAAACAGCCAAAAACTAATGGCAACGTTTTGTGCTTCACAAATTGAAAAGGCAAAAAAATAAATACATAAATAGGCAGAGAGAAAGACTGTCATGTCACTCAAACGAAAAATAAAACAGTCGCATTTGCTGTGGGTTTTTGATTTAGCTTTGTCCGTTTCACGTTGTACAACTATAAAACGAAAGAACTCAACCGTACTGCAATTAAAAATATTATTTTCATTATACATACATACATTTATGAACGAATAGCAACGGCTTTCACCTAAGTATAAGTATTTGCGATAAAAATGCAAAAGCTTCGTTAAACACATGCCCGATTTCGATCAATTTTGGTTGACTACGTCAGATAATTTGTGAAAGGGTCTATCCGCTAAGTTAATAAATAAATATACTCTTTTTTCTGTACTTTAATTTGATTTTAGTTAAATTATTAATAATCTTTGACCTTGCCCTACACCTGTAGCGATTTCTTTGAATACACATATAGTATGTTCTTATGTTCACTTGTTTCGTTGTAAATACAAGTTTTCAAAGTGCAAAATATAGCACTTAATTGTTAATAAAGTCGTTGTAAACAGTCGCAGTATAAATAATAAAAATAAAGTTGAACGGCAAACAAGAAAAGATATGTACATAACAATAGCAGTATAGAATATTTAATCTAAATATTTAAGTCTTGTACAGATTGCTACTTTTAGATCGCCTGAACACTTGAATTTCTTAAAGGAAGCAATGCCCTTACAGTCACTAAAACTGATGCGTTGGCTGTTCAGGGGTATTTAGGGTAATTCTGCATATTTTAGAAATGAATATTATATAAAAAACAATCAATCGAAAATGTCACACTGATCAATAAAATATACACTTTGTGCGCTCTGTGTTTTACACACATTCACATTATAGATTATTCCATTTTACCCTTTGGGTACAGGGTATAATTATGGCTCCCAAACATAAATAGAAATACGTCCAAACATATATATATGTAAGTATGTATATCCATTAACGATGTAAGGTTTTGTGCTTTTCGAGACCTTCGTCCTTTTTATAAATAGTTCAAGCTTTACTGTTCCATGTCAGCCCACTGAACGCCTATTTAATTATTAATAGGCACATAAACCTCCCCTTATTTTTACTGCAACCCATTCAATCCAATAGATTCACACACGTGGTCATACGATTTCCCCCAGATCCATTCCATTTATCTGTCTCTATCAATTGTCAACTTCAATCAACTACGAGGTATGCCAGACACTTCTACTGTTATCGTGACTCAACCGACACATACTTGTATGTACATATGAGAATTTATAAATAAACCTCACGTGTTGTTCACTCCACTTCCATTTGCCGGTCGCCTATATTTAACAACTTCCAAAAATAACCAAAAAGAAATTGATTCACAAACTGGTTTAATGCCTAGGCCGACCTTTGTTTTTGCTTGTGAGTTTAATGTTTTCATGTTTTTCAGAATTTGTCGTCGTTTTGATATGTGTTTGTTGTTAAGCTCTGTACAAAGTACATACATATGTATGTATACACTTGTATATATTATGTATATTGGTGTGTATGTACAGCTCATCTGTTTCATTTGTGGGTCAGTGGTAGTGACTTTTTCTTTTGTTTGCCTTAGTTTTTTGCGGCTACTTATTTTGTACATCAAATAATTTATAACAATTCCCCTGCGACATAGTAATTACATTAAAAGTCAGCTGATAGCTCAGTTGCGTCTGTATACTAAATAAATTGATTATGCACTGCTGTTCACTTAAATAGAACACCAAAAGGTTCAACAATGTTGATAAACACAATTCTAAATTCCGTACATTTTTATGAACTTTTCGTGTCACGCAGATGTGTATGTAGAAAACAAGAAAGGAATGGTAAAGTCGAGCAGGCTCAACTCTTACATACCCTGTACCATCCCACAAAAAAATAAATATATTTAATTTAATTAATTTAATTTAATTAATTAACTAAATTAAATCTAAAATATTCCATATGTATGCATACATTTACATTTACATCAGAATCGTGTCTATGCGTTTTGGTGTACTTGTACATACTTGTATGTATGTATGTGTGCATTGGCCTGGTTATATGGCTATAACTTTCTTTCTAATTACACTATCATAATGAAACTAATGAAATAATGGTTTACGGATATATAATCACTAACTGGATGTGTCTACCAAATTTTAGTTCAAAATTCCAAGAACTACGGGAGAAAATCGTGAATAGGGGGGGGGGGGGGGGAGCGGGGAGTGCATCGCGAAAAATGAACAAACTCGTCCTTTCTCGGGCTCAGGAGAATCTGTATACCAAGTTTGGTTATTCTAGCTCTTATACTTTCTGAGATCCTTGCGTTCATACAGACAGACGAACATAGCTATATCGACTCGGCTTGTCCTGCTGATCAAGAATATATATAATTAGTGGGGTCTGCCACGCCTCCTTCTGTGTGTTACATGTACACTCGCACAAAACTAATAAGGGTACAGGGTATAATGAAGGCAGAAAATGAAGCACCTATGGATGATTAAACAAACATATAGTTTAGAAGAGAGCGAAGAGAATGCCGCTGCCGCTGAAAACTTCTTAGCTGATTGAATATGCTTTTCATTTATTCATTTCATTTATTTATAAGCCTTATCCTAGTGTTACAAGTATTGAATTACTTTTAAATTATTACGCTGTTATTTTCTTATTATTAGTTTTATGCTTTTCTGAACTTGCCAATTTGAATCTTGTGCAAACTACAAGTATGTTAGTGGTTTTTCATGATGTCGTGAAAATGATTTTTTCGTGCAAATAACTTGGTTCCTTACTTGTAATAATTTTATGCAAGAAGATTACTGTTCTCAGTTTAATCCAGATTGTATATTTTATTGGCATACGACGTTATGGAATCTCTTCTTTTAATATTGAAAATATACCGTGCTACGCTTTTAAATGCTACTTTTGTTTTGACTTACAGAATCACAGTTTCCGAAGATTTCTATTCCATAAAACAACACGGGTATCAGGCATGTCTTTTAGCTTGAGAAACACAATCATTTGGTATCTATTCATAAACGGAATTTATGGTTATGTGTTAGTTGTGCCAGCGCGACTCTTGAATACTCTGCCATCAGCATTATCCGTCATCATTATTATTGTTGTACTAGCTGTTGCTATGGAAGCTATATGATATAGTTTATCGATATTGATAGCACTTTACATTTGCCATAACGAATGATTTCATGTACATGTTCGAACGTATTCATCAAAACGCAATTTATTGAAATCTCTGATAGCATAAGTATGTGAAAAATACAGATTAGATTTGACAATGTCTTCTTTAAATTTAATTGTGTGTGCCTATTCAATTGACCAATGGTGTAAGTGTATGTATGACGTGTTTAACAGCAGCCCGGTGATAATGAAAGCTAAACTAGCATGCTAGTGTCTCTCGACAAATGCCGTGAATTTGAACTTTGCCCATCGTGCGATGCATGGCCATGACGTCATATTATTTAGTTTGTTGCCACCTTACAGATCTCTCATTACCGAATCTCTTTTAGACATTTGTTTAAGTAAGCATTGGGGTAGAGATGAGGACACATTTAAGCAAACTTGATATCGTGTTAGTATTGAAGTTTTCTGTTTCTTCCAACTGTCCCTCACACTCGCTGTGCCTTTCTTTTATTTTATAGCTATAGTCCCAATGGTGTAGACGCGCCTCCTCGCTGGACCTGCTTTCTGTGCGCACTCGGTCTGTTCATCTATCAGAGTCTGGACTCCATTGATGGCAAACAGGCGCGGCGCACGAATACGAGCTCTCCATTGGGGGAACTCTTCGATCATGGCTGTGATTCCATATCGACCGTGTTTGTAGCTCTCTCAGCCTGCATCTCCTGTCAGTTGGGCCACTATCCCAATTGGCTGTTCTTCCAGGTAAGTGGGCAATGCTCAATTATCGTGTGGCGATCCCTTTTTAATGAAACTCATAATTATTTTCAGTGCTTCTGCGCCATTGCGCTGTTCTATTGCGCTCATTGGCAGACATATGTATCGGGTACTTTGCGCTTTGGACGCATCGATGTTACGGAGGCACAGTTTTCCATTATTGCCATCCACCTGGTATCAGCTGTTATGGGTCCTGAGTTCTGGCTGACTAAGGTAAGGCCTGTGTTGGCCGTGTTATTAAATTGATTAACATTTTCATTTTCAAGAAATGTTTCCGGAAGTTTAATTTTTTTATCTATAGTTTCTTAAGCCTTATGTCTAGTGTTTTTTTTTTTCTTTAATTATGTTTATGCTAGAATCAGTATTTTTCGCTTATGTTAAAAGAGCTGATTTATTTAAAGCTATGCGGAAATCAGTATTGAAAAGGCCACTGAATGTTTATTAATGTACTTAGAATAGTTGTCAGGAATAGTCAGGAACAGGACAGCAGGCTATGTCTGCTAATGTAACCAGGGTTGTTTATTGATCGCTCAATTTAAAAATAAGCATATATTCCTTTATCTATATATGTATACATTTATAAATGTTTAATACGCCGTTATGTACGAGTAATTGTCCAATAACTTTTAATTCTATGTACATTTTTGTACACCGAACGCTCGCGCGCTTTTTTTTCTCCTCTTTTTCTATATATTGCGCTCTAATTGTGCCCAATTTCCTGCCCACTACTACAACAAACAACAACAACAACTACAAATGCTACTAAATCATAACAACAACACACACATACACACACGCTCACACCTACACACAGATCGGCATTGGTGATATAGAGATATGGTATGGTCTATCAATCGCGACCATTGTGTGCGGTCTGTTCTCTCTAGCCTATGTCTTTTCCGTCATTGTGGCCGGTGGTGTTGGCAAAAATGGCTCAACAGTTGCCGTAAGTTGGACATAATACACAAAAGCACAAACACGCAAACAAACACAACAACAACAACAACTACTACATCATACAATAAACACACGAGAGATCGCTTTTAAAAGCTGCCCGAATAAACACGCAACAAAAAATATTTTTTGGCTAAGTGAAAAAATTTGTAAGATACAAACTCCAAATCACACAATTTGCTCTTCAATTATTTTGCTTGCAAACAAAAATAATAATACAAAAAAAAAAAAAAAACAACAAATCTGCTGAATTGGCTTCTTCGCAGGGGGCGTTGCGTGCGTTTCTTTTTTTCTTGCCTGTCTTTATTTAACTATAATTTGTGCCGCTGTTGTTGTTACTCTAATGCTTCAGACATCTCGCCAAATTAAAAGCAACACTTACACTAATTTTGGATTTCACATAAATCTATATTTTCCTAGTTTTAAGTGAATGCCTTGAATTAATTCTAACTTAACGTAAGGATTTGTGCCTAGACGTTTTTGGTCTTTGTCCAGTTTTCTTCTTATACGTATATGTACATACATATATATACTTACTTATATTAGTCCACCTGTCTGTATGTGAAGTTAGCCTCTACGTTATCTATATTATGTATATTTGTACTTATATTTATTGCCAATTTTTGGTTTTGGGTCTAAATTCAATGAAGTTGCTATACTACTGTCGTATAAATTATGAAATATCTATCGTATATTTTCTAAGTTTAGCTCTTAAGTTCAGCAAATGAAATTTCTCTAACTTATCTCTTTTCATCCACTCACACCGAACAACCATCTTTTCAAAATTATCTCCCTCATTCACACACAAGTCTCTCATCAACAGCAGAACTGAGCTATTTTTTAAAACGTTTTTTCTGTTATTATTAAACCCAAAATTGTTCTCTTTTCTTGCAATCTTCTTTCATCTACAATAGATACCAATCGTGGGCGTTTCATGGAATTATACAATATTAGTATTTATTACATTCGGTTATGCCTTGAATATTATCAATTTTTCAAAAATGTTTATTGAAGGAGGCAGTGGCAAAAACGGTTCCTCAGTTGCTGTAAGCATTCTACCACAAACGATCCGTTGAATTAACTACAAAACTACCACATATGTAACTACTAAAATGAAAAACATTCCATTACTTTGGACTTAACATAGTGCTGATGGGCCCTAACAATGTACCATTTTTACGCTTGGTTTTATGTGGTCCCCTACTAATCACATATTGCATTTAAATTTGTTTCCCTAATTGGCTGAAGATGGTTTTATTTGGGTTGAGCTCTGGGACCTATTCGACCAGCGGCTTAGGTTCGACTGGGGCTATAGCATGTAAGTTCATGAGGTCGGCTGCTGGTGCATGCATTATGGGTTGGGGTCTTCGATCAAGGCATCATTTATCATTTGTTTGGGATTATCCATATGCATTGGTAGCCTTAAAACCCACAAATTAGAGCTTAATAATCGACATATCCTTGGTTTTTCATATACATACATACATATATACATACGTATATAATGTTGTGACTTGAGTTTGCAATAATTATGTAGTAGTTTAGATTTTCTAATTTTTAAGCATCTACCCACAACACTGTGAAAAGAAGTTCTGAAACTTTAACCGACTCTCATTCACTTACTTACTGCATACATGTACTCCTATAAAAAGCACCTTTATTATAAATTGCAATAAAAAAAATGATCAAAGGAGCAACAGCTGTTAGAATTATTTGGAAACGGAATTTATCATCTTAATGAGTGCATTTTAGCATAGAAAAAATATTTAATTTCTTTTTAAAGTTAAATTGCAGATTGGGTACCCGTTTCTTCAAAGAAGCATAGATATACTTAGAACTAGATCGGTGGTACCTATCCACATAATACCCGATCTAAAATATCCCATTATCTCGAACTGGTCCTAACACAAACTTTCCTGAAATATTTGCTAATCGTTGTATAATTTTGCTTCTAAGCTACTAATTAGTATTATTTGTTGACCTCCTCTTTTAAAAAAAAAACTTCTGGAATATTTTCTAAAGTCTTTCTTTTGTATAACTACGTTCTGTTTAAGTTGTTATTGAATTCCGACTAATGAGCGATCTTTCTCTTTTTACAATCACTAATTCCGCAAACAACACAACTAAACATAAACCAAAATACAATCCAAACCCAGGTTCCTTACCTTGATTGCGAAATGCGTTGCCTGCCGTTCTATTTTGCAACAGGCATAGATTTACTTTTAACTTTACGTTATGCAAAATGCATTTTAACCGAAGGCTGCGGCAAAAATGGATCATCGGTTGCAGTAAGAATTTTATGTTTAATTCGTATTAATTCGATATATAGTTGTTGGTGCAAAACAATACGAAATCAGACACACACTGGACACACCTTGTTTTCAAGCAAATACTGAGCTGAGGTTTTGATTTACTATCTGTCCGTCTATAGTTACATTTCAAACACTTACCAAAACTCATTAATTAAGATGCTTTATTTTTGTTGTAGAGCAATTGCCATGTTCGTATATATAATAAGTGTGTATGTACATATTTATGCTTGTTATCTATAGGCGTGGAGCACTTGTAGTTTTATAGTTGCTTGCTAAATGGTAATATTTTATGGTTTGCTTTCCTTGTTGAACTATGCATATTATTGCCTTGGTATTTGGGCTCTAAAGGCTTTGCTTAAACGCCACACGCACACACAGACACCCACAAGCACATCTCACCAATAAATAGCGATATTTTGTGTAAATGAAAAAATATATAAAATATGTATAATTTCGTTTAGAAATTGATACGTCCTATTAAAACACAACAGCCAAAAGAATTTTTTTATTTGCATCACAAAATTATCAAATAAAATGTGTTCCAGTTTGCAAAATGTGCCTCTTAACTGTAACTTAATATCTTTGCGTGTCAACTGTACTTAAATGTGAAGTTCGGCAACGTGGCACACTTCCCAAACTGGCCTTGTTCTACATCTTTTCGATCATATTGTATTAATATTTTATTTTAACGCTCATGCTCCCTACAGGGAACCAGCGTTCTGTCCCCCAGCATACCATTGACATTGGTGGTGCTGCCGGCTCTGATCATCGCACAGAAGTCGCCGGAAAACATTTTCACCGAGAACTGTTCGCTGTACATTATGGCCTTTGGCATGGTGGCAGCCAAGGTGACCAACAAGCTTGTGGTAAGTGGTGCCTCCAACCTTAAATAAGTGTACAAGTCTTCTACGGGAGTAGTCCATAATGAAGTTAACACACAATAACATTGTAGATTTATTGACTTAAAAAAGCTCCATTAATTTTGTTCACAGCAAGAACAGCTGAGTTCCTATTCCAGTTTAGTGATTTTTTCTACCTACTCGGCTATGAAAACGAACTCCATTCTCTTCTCCCTAACTGGGTTTTGGATTCTCCCGTTTTATTTTATGGTTTAAAGACTAAGGTTACATGCTTATATAGTAAACCAAAGAGCTTGATTTAGTTATTACAAATAAACTGCAAACATTGCTTGGGCAATCCAATTAGATCCTGCACGATTATTAATGGAGTCCTTTAATTTCAATAGATTATTGTATTTGAAATACCAATGGAGAAATACCTCTTTAGTACAATGTGGGGGTGAAATTATTTTTATTAAACCTGTATGTATGTATTATTATTAATTTCCTCTACTTCTTTACATGCAGATAGCGCATATGACCAAAGCGGAAATGGAATATTTGGATTGGTCGCTATTGGGACCCGCTCTATTGTTCCTCAATCAGTACTTCAACTGCATAGTGCCTGAGCTATGGCTGTTGTGGTTCACACTCATCTGGGGCACACAGGATTTGTTGCGCTATTGTGCCCAGGTCTGTCTCGAGATTTGCAAGCACTTGCGCATCGATCTCTTTAGAATACCCTACACGCCCAAGGGCGCGTCCATGGCCAGCACGGCAACAAGCACACATCATCATACGTCCAGCAGCCACAGCCAGAGTAGCTTTGGCGGTAATGCCGACAAGAATGGCGGCAGCTCACATCGAAAGTCCACGCGCCTGACAAACAAGAATAAACCGCACTAAGAGGATGAGGACGGTTTCAATTATATTAATGAATTAGTTTTTTTATTATAAATTTACGTATGTATGTTTATGCGAGGGACGTTAGCCAGCGCCAGCGCGAAAGATAGATTATAATGAGGAAGGAGTTAAATCAATGTAAACACAGCCCAACAAAATTCACCGTCAATGTTAGAAAAGTAAAAAAAAAACAAAAACAAAAAATGGTTAAGCATAAATTATATGCAGTTGTTGTTGTAATGAGCATATGATGAAAGATGTAAAGCAAACTAAATTTAAGCTGCATGCAAACAAACACGAGCCATTATCAATTATAGACGCATATAGGCCACTTTATGCTATATAATATGAATATATTTTGTAAAAATTGTAATTAACACTATAATAGAGAGTATGCAGTATTTTTTACTGCTTACTCAATTAAATGCCAAAAACAGGCTAGAAAATGGCTCGACGTGTGCAGCATTAAAGTAAAGAACAAGAAGCGGAAAAGCTCAATTTAATTTTAAGTGAAAATTGGCGACAGAGTTTTAAAATATAATAACAAGATGGCGTAGTGTGCAATTAATCGAAATTACATCAAGGAAGATAACAAACAGAAAGAATAATTTAATGTGAAAATTGCGGTGTTTTTAATTTCTATATTTTCATTGTGTTTTAGTAGAAACGAGCTCACATGAAACAAAAATTAACTGCGCTTACATACATACATAAAAGCAAAGCAAAAAATCATACGAAGGCGAAAAGGCGCTGTATAGACACGCGCCTAAATCTATTTATGTTACCTACATTATTTATGAAAGCGAGAGAATCGTTTAATGCTGTTTGTTATATGTACGCTTAGTTTCGTAACCATCAAGCATATATACATAGATACATTTATATGTAGTGCTATTACATACTAACATAATTACATAGATGTGTATGTACATCTCGTTATTTACATACAACACTATGCATACACACATTCTAAATGGTGACTCATTTCAAAAAGCGCATTAATTTGACTTTAATTCTATATAGAGCGAAATTATTTCAATTAGTTCGTAAATTGCAATTGCGTTGTCACGATTAGCTCGATCGTAAAACTATTTAATGGATTATGTTTTATGTTACATATACCGATACATACAAACAAACATACTATGTATGAAGGAAAACTCAACATGATGTGCGTGAAAAATAAAACGATTGTTACATGGAACCTCTACTTGTTCTCTACATTATTAGAATCAGCGAACCACAACGAATCGTTGTGAACGGGTGAAAAGGGAAGATTGAATTGCAATCAAGATGAATAAAGTAAAACATTCTAATTCTATAAAATACAAAATTTTACACAAATCAAGAGACTTTTTTTTTTGATAGCTTATAAAGCTTTTTCATTTTACTAAACTTCATCCAACAAAGAACATATGCATGTATGATTTTTTGTTTATAAGTATTTTTTTAAACAAAAATTGGCTTAAATATATGTGGAAAATATATTTAGGAAAACTAAAGCCGCCTGAGGTGTTATGTATTAGTTGGCGTGAGTTAAGCCTTTAAAACTGACTCGCCAGGCGATTTAGCCTTCTAAAATACAATTTTATTAAATGTGTTTAAAATGTCTTAGTTAACAGTTAAAATACATATATAACTACTTAAGCCACTAAGCCTCTTAAATGTCGCCTCGGGATTTGCAAAAAAATGCGATCAACGCCATATCGCGCAGCTCCAGAGTCACTCGACCGCGATGCAGGGTTAGCAAATAGGCGTCCTGGAACCGTTGCGTTAAATACATTTCGGCAGATACGTGCAACGCCTCCAGAGCGGATTTGGAGATGGAGAAAGGTGGATTTGTGAATTCCATAATTATAGAGCGCACCAGGCGAGAGAAGGGCAGTCGCGGTATTAAATTGTTGGGCGTCGTTTGCAATTTTAAAATTTCCCGCGCCAATTTACGCATATGAAATTCCGGCTTACGTTGCTTTCGTCTTTGTGCTCCTACACTTGTTTGCTTTTGGCGCTGCTGCTGCGGTCGTGGAGTCGGATCTGCCCTAGCTGCTGCACTTGGAGGCGGGCGATTCTCATTTTGGTCATCTTCGCTGCTGGTTATGTTATCCTGTTGAGATGAACGCTGCTCCTGGCGCATAGTGGAGCAGCGACTTTGCATGCCCATTGCACTTAATCCAGTTGTGGTAAATTCCAAGCCATAGTCTGTATCGTTACGGCTATCACGTCCAGGCGACTCCAATATTGTGGCTTCGTCTGAAATGGAGGTGTCACCCAAAAACGGGGCAGGCCCTTTCTGTTGACGTTGCGCACCTTTCTTTTTGTTAATTGGACGCATTCTTGTTTATTGCAATGCAAATATAATTGTTTTCAAAATAAACGCTATCCGATATCGTTGGTTTCGAATAAAATCGCGCCTTTTTTTCGGTCCTCAAGCTGATGCTCCTCAGAGTGCTGAAAAACACTAAAAATATCTGCTTATAGGTAGCACTGGCGCAAACAGCTGACCACAGTTTTTGTATACAAAAGCGTGAAAAAGGCAAAGCATAATTTTTAATAGCCAAAATAACAATGACCGAGGATTCTAGTGAAACCAAAGAGTATACTTTGGAGGCAGACTCAGAGCTACGATTTGAAATCGAACACAAAGATGCCAAGGTCCTGGTGTCGGTGAGTAATCCCACTACCGGTTGAAATTTCGTTGAAAACCTACATATGTATGTACTCTTCTGAACCAATTCTAGCTTGTAAGCGGATTCGCCGAGCTTTTCGGCACAGAGCTGGTAAAGAAAAAGAAGTATCAGTTTTGCATGGGCGCCAAGGTTGCAATTTTCACATACCACGGCTGCGTGCTGCAAGTGATTGGAAAGATGGATGTCTGTTATGTATCAAAGGAGACTCCAATGATTCAATATGTAAATTGTCATGCCGCACTTGAGCAGTTTCGGGTAGAAGCCGAGGAACAGGACAAGCGTGGTCCTGTTGCCTTGGTTGTGGGTCCCCTGGATGTGGGCAAAAGCACGTTATGTCGTATTCTCCTAAACTATGCGGTGCGTGCCGGACGTCGTCCACTTTATGCAGATATTGATGTGGGTCAAGGAGCTATTGCCATACCAGGAAATGTGGGGACAATACTCATCGAACGGCCGGCCAGTGTAGAAGATGGTTTTCCAAAGACTGCTCCCCTGGTCTATCACGTTGGCCACAAATCGCCGAGCGGCAACAGCGTGCTCTACAATTCCGTCGTTTCGAAAATGGCAGAAGTGACGCTGAAGTCACTGGACGCGAACAAAAGGAGTATGTACAGCGGTGCAGTGCCATTACAAGTAAACCATTATTAATTAATCGATTTCAATACAGCAAAGAGCTCTGGCATCATTGTCAACACTTGTGGTTGGGTCAAGGGCTCTGGTTATGCACATTTGTTGCATGCTGCGCGGGCCTATGGAGCCTGTGCCATTTTTGTGCTGGATCAGGAACGCCTCTATAATGAACTGCTGCGAGACGTTCCAGAAAATGTTCAAGTAGTGCTGCTCCCTAAGAGCGGTGGAGTTGTGGAGCGCAGTAAGGAGGTGCGACATGAGGCGAGAGATCAGCGCATTAAAGAATATTTCTATGGCAATGTGCGTGCGCCATTCTATCCGTTCTCGTTTGAGGTAAAATTTGCGGACTTACGCTTGTACAAGATCGGTGCGCCACCTTTACCCGATTCCTGTATGCCAATTGGCATGAAAGCCGAGGACAACCAAAAGAAAGTTGTGGCTGTAACGCCATCCCAAGCCCTTTTGCATCACATACTGGCCCTGAGTTTTGCCGAGTCGATCGATGACGACGTCATTGGCACCAATGTTGCTGGGTTCTGCTGTGTGTAAGTAATTATCGCTTTAGTTTTTTTCATGATAATTGAAAAATGTCATATTTTATTTAAAGTACTGAGGTGGACATGGAACGACAGGCTGTAATGCTGCTGTCGCCGCAGCCGCGCCCACTACCACCAAATGCTCTCCTCTTGTGGTCAGAGATGCAGTTTATGGACAACCATGCCTAGCATAAGTTCTTATTGTAATTAAGTTGTAAGATAAGAATAAAAATTTAAAATATAGGAATGCGCGGATTTGCATTTGATCATAATAAAAGCAGGTTGTTACGACAGTGCTTTTTCTTTTCGGTGCTGCCAACCGTTGTTTACCTATAGTGCTACCCATTACAGTCAACCGCTACTTATGTGATGGCAACGCCTTGTTGTCAATCGATGTTTTTCTTACATCCCTAGTGTTCATTATTCGCGGAGGTAGCACCGAGGCAACAACACGAGTGACGCAAGGTGTAATTGTATTTAATAATTTGGTACCACAATAAGTCGACAAAATAGCTACGCGCAACTACATAACGCGCCACTTGCAACAAATTATTAGTGAATAATGAATTATTGTTGTTTTTGACTGCATTCTAGTTCAGTTTCGAAGACGGTTCGCGTGTTTTTGTGTGTTGTCTGTGCGGCTCGGATGTGCAGCGCGTGCAAGCAGCTCATGTGTGCATGTGTGTGTGCGGTTCTGTGTGCGTGCAAGTGTTTGTGTCAATCGTAAAAACGAACAAAATTTACCTAAAAACAAAGCAAGTCTAATGCTAGTGTACATATGTGCGTAATTCACACAATTCTGGCCGACGAGGCGAAGCTAAATTTACAGCCTGCTCGTCGTACGTCAGCAGCAGCGCATTTTCTATCGGCCCTATAGCGCGTCCGTCTGTCTATTGTTGTTGTTGTTGTATGTCAGCGTTTGTTTTGATTTTGTGTAATTTTCCATTGGAAATCTCAACTTAATATTGCCGGCGCTAAAATAACGCGCTTTATTTTCATAAATATTCCCAGCCCGCTTGGTGTTTTTGTTAAATCGGCCCGGCCAAAATTTAATTACAAAGCTCGTGCGCGTTTCTTATCACCGACATTTTTCTAATTTAGCAACTGTGGAAATAGCGGCATGCTGCAAAGGCAGGCACCCACCACCTCCAGCCAAACAATTTGCTGCCAGAGTGGCGCAATTTGCTCGTTTATCGCATGCTTCTTTATTACAAATACAATAGCAACAAAAACAACAACAATGTGACAAATACACACACACGCGCGCTCAATAAATAATTAAATAATAAACAAGTTTACTAAGCGTCACAATCATTCTCTTTCAGTATATCGCAAGTGTATTTTTATTTGTGGCAGAAACAAATACAAGTACACGATATTTGTTTTTAACAATTGAGATACGCACACATACGCATATGCATACAAACAAACAAAACTACATAATCAGGCAAACGAAGCCAGGTGCGACCGATCCTCGCCCTTTTTTATGTCAAATGTCGTTGCGTCTTTGAGAGTGTGTGTAAAATGGCTCGAGAGCCATACACAAGTCATACAACTTCTAACATTAAGTTTAAACAAATTGAACAACAATTGTGCCAAATAATAACTGCAAATACAAAAGCAACCAATCAAACAAAACGAAAATGTGCAAATAAAACGACGAGTTCCGTGGGCTTATTATTTTGCGCCCGAAGCAGTCGTCAGAGCTTTGTTGTGATATGCTTTCTCCTGTTATGCTGTTGCGTCTCCAACAGTTGGCAATACAAGAATGGTAAGTACACAATACATCAGACAAGCACCATTCAATAGAATGTACACACATTTATACATACTATATGGCCAGATGTAGTTACAAACATGGAAATCGGTGCCATTATACATGCATATATACTTGTACTTCGTTGCGTCGTTTGTGAAAAAATGCCTTTCTTCATTAGAAACGAGGAGCGAGTCAAAAATGATTTTAGTTAGCTGAAGGTGTACAGGGTATGTAAGAATCGTACTTGCGCGACTTCAACGTTCTACTCGTTTCTCATTATTTTAAGCGGCTTTCATATTATTGTTTTGTAATTACTTTCCTAGGCTTTAAATTACACCAACGGTTTGAAATACATTCTACTTAAGTATTGATACATATGTATGTACATATGTGCATACATATACATATGTATACATTCATATACGTACCTAGACATATTTTGTGGCATCAAAAGCCAACATCAGCGCATTACAAAATGCTTTCAAATGCAATACAAATTACAAAATTTGCAAACAACGTATTTGCAAAAGTATACACATATGTAGGTATGTATGTACAAGTATGTAGGTATGTGGATGCACGTAAAAGTAATCTTGGAAAGGAAAATCGATACTCATTTGATGGCATTTCAATTAATTCGAGAGTGCTGCCTGCTTTGGCGGGCGCGCTGCACAAGTTCATTAACATTTACTTTTCTTCACCCGCGTACACACACGCATGCACACCTACTTCAGAGAAGTAAAAGAAATGGAAGAAGAAGAAGGCGACAAAGCTAGCAATGTTGTGGTGCGTGCAAGAGCGAGTGAGTGAGCGAGGCATAAGTGCCGTTAGCTTGTTTTTGTGGTTTATGCTGCCTCGGCTGCACTTTTATGCGCTCTACCTCCTCCCGCCCGCAAATCAGTTAAAAGCCTTTTGACTGACAATTTGGGTTTGGCAAGAGAAGGCAAAGAAAAAGAGCGCACACGCCCGCCCCCCCTACAAATAAAACTAAAATGCGCTTTGTAGTGCGATGTGACTTTGATGATGATGCTGCCACCAAACATTTCTGCTGTTATTCAAACCACAACTTATTTAGTCTCTAGCACGCTCTTAACTTGATTAAGCACTGAGCATAATTTAGTGCTTATGCCACTCTACAGTTGATTTTGTTACGCTAATGAGCTGCACAAAAAAATTAATTAAAATAAAAAAAACCGCAGTAGTTACTAAATAGTCAAAAGAAAGGGTGGGGCACTTAATTGCGTACGCCTCCTGCCAACGTTGTCCACATTAAATTGTATGTATGTACATACATATATACTTCTATTTGAAATGCACAAAGCATTGACCCGACCATATGCAAGATGTAGAGGGCTATCTGGTTGTCTTAGCCTCCCGTAGGCCGCCATAAGTTTATGTAATAAACTACACATTGATATAAAACTTATCGGGTCGCCTGGGCTCCCCATAGAGCACCAACAGGTTATGTAAATTGAATCTACATTGAGGTATCCTGGCTAGATGTAAAAAAACCAGAGAGCGTGAGCCGACGGTGTCACAGCGGAGGTCGGGACCCTTTGATACCATAGCTCTTTCGGGGTGGGGTGGGTTTGCTGTGTCCTGAAGACTCTAAGTACATAAATTAAATTATTATAGAGTCCCTGCTGAAACTAAATTTTGGAAGGCCTACTTCCAACAAAGCAACTAAAACAAATCAAAGGCCAATTAAACGGGAGAGGAAAACTGACGGTGATGGCTTCTTGCATCAGAATATATGTCTAGCTAGTTTGCGAGATCTTGAGATGGAAGTCGATGCTCGCGTTCTATACCCACCCAACCATGAAGCTCCAATGCGAGTATTGTTTATGGAGTTCCCCTATAGTAAATGTTCTAGTTACTTGTATGTCCCCATGTCACCAGAAAAAATAAAACTTTATCAAGTCATTTTAAACAGAATTTAATAATAGGCATGAGTTATTATAAAGATAAACATTTCCGAGAAATTATATTTCTAGTAGCATGATAATTCAAATGAAAGTTCAAACATAATAGTCGTTTATAAATTCATGGAAGAAAACTTGTTCAGTATAAGTATACAAAATTAAAAACAAGTAGTTATTTATATTATTCACTAACATATAATTAAAAGTAAATAAGTTTAATATTTTAGTATCAAACAAAAGAAAAAATTAATGGTGAAATCAAAAAGTGTGTGTGCATATACGCTTAATGTTATTTATTAGTTCTAGTTCAAAATTCCAAGAATTACGGGAGTTATAGAAAATCGTTAATAGGGGGGGAGTGGGGGGTGGATCAGAAAAAATGAACAAACTCGTCCTTTCTCGGTCTCAGGAGAATCTGTATACCAAGTTTGGTTATTCTAGCTCTTATACTTTCGGAGATCCTTTTATAACACCTAATTCCAGGGAACTACTGAAGTGCGTAAAGTTAGATGCGCTTTACATTCCAACCAAAACCCAGAGTTGTACTAACTAAAGCTTTCAGAGTAATACAGCTGATAGGGGCCTGAAGCTTTGGGACAAATATTAGCCCTTTTTATCGCAAGTGCTAATTTTGTAGCACCGAGCTGCGATAAAAGTAACATTAATTTAATTTTAATGCCGGCGACCATTACACATAATAATTTGGATCTTTGAGTT
This sequence comes from Scaptodrosophila lebanonensis, assembly GCF_003285725.1. Classification (NCBI taxonomy): domain Eukaryota; kingdom Metazoa; phylum Arthropoda; class Insecta; order Diptera; family Drosophilidae; genus Scaptodrosophila; species Scaptodrosophila lebanonensis. Next base: position 3,224,204 of record NW_022060529.1, read on the forward strand.
GGCCGCCTGCTTAGTTAAAAAAAGCCATGCACAAAGCGTCTTTGTTTAGTCCAGAGCAAAGTATTAAAAAAGTGAAGGAAAAATAAATAAAAGTTGAACATCAGAGTGTGGTCAAGTTAATATGAAAAATAGGCAAATGTACAAAAGCGTTGAGCATCGTTGAGTACTGTGCAGCCGGAAAGTGGAGTGTGTGCTGAGCGGTCACTCTGTTTGAGCAAAAGATAAGCCTTGGCTAGCACGTAGAAAAGTAGTATAGAAGTATAGTAAGTAGGAAAAAATGTGGATGTAGTATGTGGTGTGTTAGTGGCGCCACAAAGCAAGTGGACATACTGCAAAAGGAATTTGTAAAAAACTTCAAATTGTCGACGGTAGAGAAACGCAAAAAAATACGCAACAGAAAATGCAGAAACACATGCATCTACACACACAACAAACACATCAGTGCTGGCAATTTAGCGATTTTTCCGTCAGCTCTTGAGCTTTTCTAAGGCCGATTTCGGGAGGTATTTCAAAACTGTGTCTAGCGGGATTTATAGCATTGTTGTAAGTTAGCTCAAAGCAATTAACAAAGGCCTAGAAAAACTGTTTGTTTTTACTGAACCAGTTGTTATATGAATTATTATTGATTTTAAGCTGACGCTATACTCCATTTTTTTGTATTTGTTTGTCACTGTGTCTTTGGAAGAAGAGTTTCTAATGTAGAGAATAAAGCATGTCAGTGCCCTGACTGAGTTATATAAACTTATTAGGTAGTCTGATCTGAATATGTTTAGTTGTTGAAGATATTTTTTGCATATCGTAACGCTGTTGTAATATGGGTGGTAGAAGCCAGCTCAGTTTCTTTATGAGAATGCAAAGCTTGTGACAATTCGCTACCTAGCTTACGACTTGGCAACACTGACACTGAATAGTCCCGGTCCCGCCCCGTACCTTCCCCTTGGTTGCTTACTTTCTTCTTTAACACTTTGACGCGCTCACAAAGTGTTGCCCTACAGTGCCTGTCAACGTTAACGTCAACGGCGACGCCCTGTCTGCTGATGCAGCCTCCTTTTTAAACTGTCTTTTTTCATAGCAGCTACTACTGAGCTTAAGCGCAAAGTTTTTGCCGCTGCTGTTGTTGTTGTTGCATTGTAAATGCTGCCTTCGTACATGTGTATGTGGTTGGTTGTGGGAGAGCCGCACATTTGTCCTTTTTTGTGCCGGCGCTGTGCACTATTTGCTTTGCTTCTATTTACAACGCCGTACGCTAACAACCGTTAGCTGCACTTCAAAGCGCTTTTAACGCCACCTGCACCCCCTGCAGCATGCGTCCTTTTCCCTGTTGTTGACATTGATTTTGATTTCATTTCTGCGCCTCTTGCTTTTCACTTTGGTTCTTTTTTATGTGCGCGCCTCTCGTTGGCATTTGCAAATTAAAGCCTTTAACACGTCAACCAACACTGGCCAACAAGTTGCTGTTAATGTTTAACACAGCACGTTTAAAATACAAAATTAATATATAGCTAACATAAATTCTGTGCGAGTGATAATCTGTGCTGTAAAGTTGTTAAATCATCACTGGAAAGTTCATCTAAGAAGTTAATAAAAAGCCTTAATTTTAAAGCATGGTAGGCCACATGTTATACAGCATCAAGGCTTCTTTTTGAAGGCCACAGATAATATGTCGAGAACAAGTCAGATCACTGACACATATGCTATATACATAAGTGTTATAGAAACAATTTGAATTAAAAATAGTTTCTGTATTAAAAATTTGTTCATTTCGAACGCCATGGATGTCCAAATACAAAATAGGAAAAAGTGCTTTCTAATAGATTAGGTTAGATTAGAAAGTACGGAAGCAGTAGAGTACTCGTATATACAGTTCGCAGTCCAAGCTCATGTGGGAATAAAGTTATGTTTTAAAACACAGAAAGAGCAAATAATTGGCCAATGTTGTTCAAGTGTATTATGGACAACGATATTAGTTTAGACAATTCACATTGCTGGTACTGCATATCATTGTAAATTGCATTTGCGCCAACTAAGCTAAACGACATGCGGTAGGGCGGTCGACCACGCACTAATCAATCACCCAAAAGCAAACTCTCAACAGCGCACTGCAAGAGTATCACTTTACAATTTAAACAATAATGTTGTTGTAATGTGTGTGTCTGTCTGTTTGGGCAATGCTTTCAAATGAGTATTTACTATTAACGCTTCAATGTGCAACGCCAACTAATCGCGTTCAATTCGGTTTCGTTTGCATCACCACTGGCAACATTGGCAGCAACGAATTTTGATTTGTGTTCCGGGTGTTGCACATAGTAAGCCTAATGGATCTGTGTCCAAGAATTACCAGCTAAATTGGCTGGTATTTACAGTTGGGGTTATTGCCCAAGCTTATCGCGCAAATGCAATATGCAAATTATCAGCGACCACATTAACGACAAGAGCTGCAAACTGAACCCCAGCAGCTGCCTCACCTCACCTCAACTTGTTTGTTTTCTTTTTCTCTCTCTTTTCTGCGCCTACTCTTGCTCGCTCTTTGTGCTTATCACTTATCGTAATCTTGTAATTACGTATGTTCCACAAATGTTAATTGCAAAAAGGAAATATCGATAGGCAAAACATTCCTGTTGTTGCTGCTGTGGTTGTTGCCACTGCTGCTTATGCTGTTACTGTACGGATGTGCTTCGTTTGTCCAGCTCTTCCATGTATAAATACATGTACAGTGAGACATTGATAACTGGCACGAACTGGCTAAATGCTTGAAGCACATCGGTTGGCCAGTTGAATGTTTTTCCCTCCTAATATTGGGAACCCATTGCTTCTTTATGATAAATTTACTATTGTTAACTTTTGTATTCATTATCTCATATTAACTCTAACGCTACCGTGTTAGTATTGCCTGTTTCGAAATGAATCCTTAATTAAATTTTTATTCAATTGTAAAAACGCACATATTAACACCCTGGCCATAAACCTACTGGCACCTCAGGCGAACCTAGAGAACCCATCCCCTCGACCTCCCCTTTCGCGCTCATCACCCTGGCATAGCTCAGCGATCTAGTTCAATGATAGACAATGATATCAACCCAAAGAATGGTCAAATTTATGCCATCCAATGGGCTTTCAAAGGCAAATAAGATCAATTTTTGAAGTATATTTATGTACAGAATTCTTTGTTTAAATTTAATGTTTACATTCATAGATCTAGCTTTAGTTTCTGTCTTTCTTCAACCATTGAAGTACACAAGCCTTTCAAAGATTGAACTTTTTTTTTTGTGAATGGTGATTCTGTTAGGGAGCTTCCACTGTTTTTGTCTGCTTGTCTGCCTGCCTGCCTGCATGTCTACACTGACTGCTCATATCTTTGCGCTTCGTTTATGTGTGTAATTAACAAGATATCAGCTCGCCAGCGATGGTTGCACTCCCCTCGTTGTCCATTCGTTGATCTCTTGCAGGCATGTAGTTAAAATTTTACTTGATGGCTTTTATGACGCGAGCTTTGTTAATGCCAATGTGTTAAGAAACTAATCAACATTTGGCTGTAAAGCGTTAACTGTTACGGCCAGCGCTGGCTAATGTGCCATTTCCACGAATTCAATTCGACTCTTCGTAGCGCAGCCACATAAAATATATATAACCGATTATCCAAAAGTATAATTCAAGTACTGCAAGCGCATAATTTAATATGTGGGCTTACATTCACAAATCATTTAAAAACTTACGGAATATGATGATAAAATAAAGAGCAATCCAATATTTTCCATATGCAATAAGACCTCCAATGGTAACAAAATAAAGAATTAACACAAGAAGCGCTTTGCCAAGCCACACTACCAGTAATATAAAACTTTGCTGCGTATATATCTATGTTAGACACGATTTAATAGCGAATCACTCGATATATGCTTGAATTATTAATGCGTACGATATGTGCGCTATTTTCCATCAATAATCCCAATATATAACAGATGTGTACGCGTACTTACGATCAGAACAGCCACAATTAATAAGACATCTATCGACAAATCGAATACTTGTATTGTTATAGCCTGGATTTTATTTTTAAGTAGCATCTCACCGAACATCTCATAGAGATAGTCTTCACTATTGTGACCCAAAGAGATGGTATCATTTTGAAACTTCTCAGGCTCTCTCGTTGCTAACTCATGAAACTTGCGCACTGTGTAGTGAAGTGTTTTACATACATTGAATCGGGAGAACGGTTAAGGGAAGACTTACAAAATCCAAAGGGAAAGTAGAAGAGGGCAAGATGCAGAAATAGTCTCACAATATCCTGCAGCACATACACAATGCCAATAAAGAAGACGCCCTGTTCGATTTCGAAATACCAGCAACATATTCCCAAGCATGGCTCCGTATTTGAAGACATTGAATAATTCTTTAAAAAATTAACAAAACTGTTTTGAAATGACTAGATGAGTAATTTAAGGAGATGCTTCGAATATTCTTTGTGCGCTGAGAACACTTTACTAAAATTTGGTTGATTTAAAAATAAGTTTGAATGATATAACAAAAAGTAAAGGATGGATTTGATTGGATTTATTCATGCTCTTTATTAATGAGAAATGGTCCAAGTTATTAACTAAATAATAGATCGCAGCATTCAAATTAAATACAAATGGGTCTGTTGGCCATCCAGTGCTGAATTTTGGAACACTAGCGATCTTAGAGTCTGAATTCAACTGTTGTGATGCCCTGATTTTACATTCCCTAAGTGCTTTCGACATCAAAACTTATCTAAATGGTTTCCAAAACGCTTCTACACACGAAGAAACAATGAATTACTAATGATGTTATGTTAAGATAGTTGTATTTTTCCTATTTCATGTAAACATTTTTACTGCAGGTATTACTCTCCGTATAAGTCCGAATAATACGTGCTATCGGAATCATAAGTATATATGTATGTGCATACATACATATGTATGTATTTAAAGGCTTGTTGCGAAGCCTGTACATACGAAATGGGCCACTTAGCATAGCCTTTGGCGTACAGACCAACTAACGAACTTCCCTCGCCCTGATCCGAAAAGAACAACAGCACAAACACAACTACAACAATAGCTACAGCAATGGCAACAGCATCAGAATCAGCATCAGCATCAGCGTCTTAACTTGGAACCCTTACCCGTGTTCATTGCTAACAAGCTACATTCGTTGTGCCTCGATGTTGATGTTGTTTCTGTCGTTGTTGCTTTTGTTGTCTTTCTCTCTCTCTTGCTCTCGCTGTCTGCCTTCTTTCCTTCAACTTGTTGTTGTTTTTCAGTCACTAGTTAAATGTCTGAGCGTTCAGGCGACGCTGGTTGCTGTCCGCCGCTTTTGCACCTTTGGCTGCTGCCTCGCTTACCTTACACACACACGTACACACATGCACGAAACCAACCTGCCTGCTGCGATTGCGGCAATGTTGACGTCGTGGTCGTCGTCGTCGCCGTCGCCGCCATCGCTGTAGACGTCGACGCAGCGCATAAACATGCACATCGTTAAAGCCGCTCGCTGGGCTAAGACCCTTTTGGGCACTCGACTTGTTTTTAGCCAGCCAGCATACCTAAATTCATATATATATACACACACACACATACATACATACATATACACGCGTACATACTCGTATTATAGTATATACTGGAGAGCATATATTTTGGGCTTGTTTTGGCTTTTTGACTGCTCTTTGTTTTCCTGTAATTGTTCTGACTGCTGCATTCGCCAACTTGCCACTGAGTTAGCCTGAAACTTCTTTTGAGGGCGCTCGAGCTGCAATTGCTGCCATATGCTGATTCGAGTATATCAAATTTTGCGGCTCAAATTTCAGTTTGTACTGCGAGCTGCTTTTTGTCAGCAGCTGGCTGGAAAACATTTCCACAAAATTATGAGAGGAGCCCAAAAAAAAGTAGATGATTGGACAAAATGTAAAACATTTAATCTCTTTGGCTCTACTCTACCAAACTTACTGCAAACATTGCATAACTCTTTTCCGCAATTCAGAAACATTTATATTCGGTATAAACTCCTTTCAGAAACGACTGAGTCCCAAATGAATCGTTCCCAAGCAGGCCGATGCTTTCGGAAACGGGAAATGGAGAATTGTCCTAAATCGAAACGAATTATCTAAAAAAAAAATGATTAATATTCTTTAAGATGCAATTTACAAACACTGTTTTGTTAATTTGGATAACATTTTATTGTTTTATATTGTTTCGTAAGTTCGGGTTATTCTGATACTACCCCCGTAAGTGGTATCCCGCAAATTTATTTGATTGTATTTGAGCTCGCACTTTTTTTTTCTCACTCTTCGCTACAAAACCAATTTAAGTTTATTTATGGCTTTTATTATTTTACCTTCTACTTTGTCTGTTTCTCTTTTTTTTTGTGGCTTGCTGGCGTTTGTCAATTTTTAACCTGTTGTGCATACTAATTTGTCGAGAGACGAAGCAGTTAGTGCTTTCGATGTTTCTGTACATACCAACAGCTCTAACTTCAGCTTCATGTTCAGTCCTTCCTTGGTGCTTCGTGCGCTATAATTTAGTGACATTTTGAATGATTTGTAGCCAAAGCAAAATACCCTTGCTGATTTTTTAATTAACTTTTGTGGCACATAAATTAAGGCTTGTTTATTGATTTATTTATAAAAAAAAAATCACGAAACAAAATGGGTTTAAATTGGAACTGAGCGAAAGAGGCTGGTAGCTTTTAATGGCAAATCAACGAGTGTTTTTTTCTTTGATTTGGTGAGCCCTTTGTAGCTCGTTAGCTTAAATATGAAATTCTTTTGCTAATGAATAAACACGATTTCTTGTTCTGAATCAAAACAAAGAGCATCAATAAATGTGAAATTCATCAAACACACATCATTAGTTACAAGCAATTTTACTTAAAAAACCAAACAGACACGCGCAACCATCCGAACACACAAATTGTTTACAATCATGAGCAGAAAAATAGAAACAGCTCAAAATTTGAAGTTCAAATAGTTTTCGACCGGCAATTGAAGTTTACGAGTGTAAATTGTCATTGTAAAATATTACGTTTTAGATGGATGCGGAAGCTAAAGCTGAAGAAAGATTAGTAGGTCTAAAAGCGAGGAAAAAACGAAATGAGAGATACAAATGAATGCAATTCTTTAAACTAGTTCATTTTCCAGCATTGTATTGTTATTCCTTTCCTTATTTTATGGAAATTTACAAAGTTCTACAAATTCCAATTCAATTGAGTCTTCTTCTGTTTAAAAAGCAAGGATTTTATGGGGCCCTTTATGAGTAATAAATAAACCACCTGGCCTAAACTTAGACACTTTGGTGTACCTTTTTCTGTACATTCTTTGGCCAATAAGCAAGTCCAGCAATAACACTAACAATAGGCAGCAGAAAACCACAAAAACTAATTTATCGCAAGCATCAAGCTGATGGTTCGTTACAAAGTTCGTTGGCACTTGAACTTTTGCGGCATTTACCGACCCTGACGCAACAAATTTGATTAACAAGCCACAAATTGCAACAATAACTTTTCGTGAAATTTCTATGCACATATATTTAAATAAATATTGTAGAGATATAATAAAAAAAGCAAACCACAAAGAATATTCAAGTGCAATTAACAATGCAAAAGATGTTGAAGTTTCAAGATGATGCAAAACAAACAAACATTCGAAGCAGAAGCAGAGGCAGCGGCTTTGTGGCCTGAGGCAGAGGCAGAGGCGGAGTCGGAGGCTGAACGCCGCCAACGCAACGCAACGCAGCGAATGCAGCAATCAGGAAATGTACAAACGGACAAACACACATGCATACAGAATATCTATATATGTATGTGTGCATGTTTATCTGCTGCTCAAAAGCTAACGAGGTTGAGGGGATGCGAACAAGTTATAAAGAGTTCTGTGGCAGCAACAAAAACAACTGCAACAGCGGTAGCAATGCACACACACACACGCATACGTGCGCTGATTGTGGCACAAACAAATGCATTGCTTGTGTGTATGTATGTATGTATGTATTAATGTGCGTACATACGTGTGTATGAAATCTATCAATAGGCCCATTTGTAATGTGTTGTTATGCGTATCATTGCATAATTTGAGCGATGAACTCCTGAATAAAGATGAATCACGCAACTCACGCGCTTGAAATTGATAAATTCATCTGACAGAGTTACAGGGCCAGGTATTGATTGTTGAACACTAATATATTTTAACAGAATACAACCGAGTTAAGATCATACCTTACTGGTAACATTTGTTTTTGCAAGTCTAATTTCGATCGATTTATCATATACCTATTTATATTTATTTAAACAAAATTGTCTGTATTCTTACGAAATCAAAATTGAACGAGTAGAACAATAATGTCCTGCCAACCGACCCTTGAATACGATGTAAACTAAAATATAGTATACCTTGATACCTAGTTGATATAGTGCACCTATTAAATTTTTTTAAGGTACTAAATAGTATTGCTTAATTGCGTTTTATCCAAATCGTGATTAGGGTTATTCCGTTTCAATGCTTTGAAACTAGTGCTCCAAAGGATTTTTGGATATTCCGAGAACTCAAAAATTTCAATTTCGGTCGAATTTATAAACGGGAAGGGAATCTCTGTATTACCTATACTAGGTTCCCCAAAAGCCGTTATTCAACCAAAACTTCTGATGCTAACTTTTAAAATATTGGAAAATTCTTCACGATTGCTTCTTGCTTAGTTAGTGAGAATTAGCCATACAATCGAAATATCAAAAGAGAGGTAGTACCTCTTCAGTCTTTCCATCTCTAACGAGTGATGTTTCTCTTTTCCCGTGCATGGGTATGCGTCCGTGAGTCTGTAGAACTGCTTATTATACAAAACAAAATTAGTTGAAGTGATGCATCAAGTTGAAGGTGCAGCAGGCAATGGCCACAACAATGAATGTGTTGATATACAAATCGCCGCTGCGAGCATATGTGCAAGTGTGCGCGAGTGTGTGTGTGTGGTTATATGGATGCTTTTGTTTATAATTTCTTCCTATGTTGCTGCAAATGTTACTGCTGCTGTTGTTGTTGTTGTTGTTGTGGCAAGCGCTCTGTTGCTATGAGCTTTGGCATGCTTTGTTAATTAACTGTAAGCCGCTTACCATTTCTGAACACATGTGTATGTACATATATCTGCAACTCCTTAGGTCCGTTGCTTCCACAGTCGCTTATAATGCCATTAACACTATGATGCCTTTTTTGTTTGGCATCTTAATAATGACATTTATTTGTAACGTGTTAAAATATTAAATTGCTGCGTGCAACATAATAATCACTTTTTGTTTTCCATGACGAGGCACAGCGGCATGCAATTGATATGTCCGCTGTTAACATACGGTATATGCATGTACAAATGCATACTATATCTATATACATACATATGTATGTATGTAATTATGTGCATGTTTGTAGTTACCTTTTATGCTTTTTGCAATTTTCAGCAATTTGCAGCCATTTGCGAGCTGGCAGCACAATTTTTATGTGCTGCGGTTTTCCTTCTTTATACCCTTCGCTCAAAAGAAAGAGTTCATTGTGTTAGTTTCATAGGTCAGTTGGTACATTAAAATAATAAGTTATCATAGACGCGATCAACAATTAATTAAAATAGAATTCAAGTAACAGCTTCATCTGTCTTTTTATTTGCCAGAACCTGTCTATTCGTACGGTCCAGATTCAAATAATTACAAACGGACTGGAACTTCTTATTCAAAATATTAGGGTATAAAATTATTAGCATTATTGATTACATAGGTCTTATAAATCGAAACCTTAGGTCTTTAAGAAACTGTGTTTTAAAATGTTTTGAAGAACATCCAACAGTGTTGCATAACTTTATTTAATATAATATTGCTGTTCAATTAAAACAAGAAACCAAATGGAAGGCCGCCATTGATTTCAATACAATGCTGTTGTCGAAGAGTTTGAAGAGCATTTAAGTTTCGCTGATGCCGAAGTTTAGTTTTCGGCTTGTTTCTTCTCCCTCCCTTACTTGTTGCTTTATTACCGTGGTATGCGTAATAACTTTTGTGGTACACATCAATCTCCTGCCTCTACACGAATCTCCTCCTTGTGTGTGGCATCGCATGGCGTGTCTGACTGTGTGTCCCATCTTGGCAATTGTTATATTGAAATTGAATTTCTGCATGCCAGACACATGCATACATACATACATGCATAAATGCATGCATACATACATACATGCATAAATGCATGCATACATACATACAAGTATGTACATACATACATACAACATGTGTTTGTTTGTTGTTTTGTTGTATCACTCACCTTCATGGTAAATGCAATTGGCGCGCTTGACTAATTTTGCATTCATGCCTGCGCTTTTGCACTGCCATTGATTGCCACACAGCTCCAACAGTTCCAACAACTTATTTAAGCCAAGTTGATGTCGTGGTTGCAGTTGATTGCATTTGGTGCGCTGATGTGTGCCTGCTCCCACAAGTTTCCGTTTACAGCGCATGCCAATGGGTGTACGCACATTTATTTATACTATTTTTGTAATGAAACACTATAAAAGTATTTATTGCACACCCGTATGTTCTAGCATGGTCGAAAGATGTATGTCAAATTCCTATTGTATAGTACATATAAAGCAGAATCCATAAACCTGAGCTCCCTTGAGTACTCCTACATGCTAATGCATTTTTCAGGCATAGATTATAAATGCTCAGTTAACTCCAATTAACACTAACCTAACTATAATTATACCATGATAGAATGTTACGGTCGAGTAAGCCCCACAGTTTAGTAGCCTGTACCGAAAAAACAAACTGACACGAGGAGAAGAAGGAAACTTCAGTTATGGGGTGCATATTATTGAATTAGAGAATGACACACAAATAATAATAAAAATGCGTTTTTGTGGCTTTATAATTGTGGATAGTATTGACTGAGTTCTGTAAAGGGAAGGGAAATATAAACTAAATTCGTGTTGTTTAAGGATTAGAAGTGTGCATAAACTAAGTAAATGAGGGTCCAGCCAGTTCCGAAATCTAGAAATCAATTTAATTTTGGCTTTTGCTTGAAACCTAAACATTTATTTAAAAAGAAATCTTACATAGACCCTGCCCAAGGAGTTAAAACAAGAACTATACTAACTTAAATGGAGTAAAAGTGGGGATATGGGCCATATTTTCATAAAATTTAAAATTTATATACAACTTAAATAAATTGATCGATAAACATTATAGAGTTGACGGTGCTTTGTCACTGTTTGGTATCGACTGAAGTAAGTATACGCATGAGCTGTTTGTAATATTGTTGATGCCCTCCACAGATACTTATAACCAGCTTTGAATGTTCACATATCACATTTCTCTGTTTATTTGAATTAACAAATAATTGGTTTGCCTTGACATTGCCGATACATACTCGTACATGTGTCCATAATTATGCTAAACAGTTGCTAAGTGAACAAGACACATGCAATCTAAAGTTACTATAAATTTTCGCTTATAACACCTATCACAGGTAAACCCAACGCGCCACAGAGTTAATTCATAGAGCTAATTCGTATGCAAAAAAGGTGTCAAATCGCGTTGTTTCCATCCCGCATAGGTTCCGTAAACGAGTTTGCCGGCTCCTAAGCGGTCATCGAATTTTGAATACATATAGACAAAAATTAAAAAAAAATAATAATAGTAGCAGTAGTTTAAAGCCAGTAGTTTTTTTTTTCAAACAAAAAAAAAAAATCAGCTAACAGTAAATAACCTGTTGCGTTTGTGCCATTAATGTCAAATTTCATTATGTGAATAAATGAGCTAATATGTCTGTGGTGGTTCCTCCATAGAATATGAAACCATTGGCACTTTCAACACAGACTAGACTAAACAAAAACTAACTCCAAGTAACTTTATACCAACAAACAAAAAAGGAGGAAAGGGCTGCAATCATCAACAGTTTTTGAGGCACAACTTCATTATGCCCGGAATCGACAGCAACAGCATTATCACATAAAGCGTAAGCTACTCCAATTACATGCGTGCGACAGCGTAAAACTAAATCTTGGAAAACAACAGGCAAGGCAGCAACAACAACGTAATCATTATCGAGATTACGTTCAAAGTTCGAAACATTCTGCTCGGCTCGTCAACTCCTCTGCCGTTGGTTCTTAACGAGCAGAAAGGTGCCAGCAACAACAAATATGCTTAAATCGTCGTTGTCTTTAATTTTTTTCTTTGTGTGCTTTGGGTTTTTTTTTTTTGTGGACTTGAACTTGTTTATCGCTTGGCGCTGGCTTTATTTTCTCAAGTGTTGTTGTTGTTATGTGCCTTGCGCTACCTGAGTTCTTAAAGAGAGGGCGGGTGTGAGAGATGGGTCCAAGTTTTCACGCACACAAAATTTTTGGAACTATGCTTATGGAACGTGTGTGCTACTACCTTTTTTCCTTCTACTACTACCTTCTGCCCGTAAATCGCCTCAAGGCACAACGCCACACAGCAACAACAACAACAACAATAAGATGGTTGTTGTATATACACACAATAGTTTATGGCCAAGCTCGTTTGTATGTTTGTCCGACCATTTGTCTGTTTGCCTCAACGTTTTTTTTTTTTTTTGTATATTTTGTTATTTGTTGTGTCTTTTGTTTGGATCGCGCTTTGAGGGAAAAAAGCGTAAAGAATTCGTATAATAAATAAAGCATAGAGAGCAAAGCAAGAGGCGGACAACAAGCGACAAAACAATAATTAAAACAAAAGCACACTAAAGCTTTAACAGTTGAACAATCAAAATCAAAACACCTATAGAAAACACCATTATAAATGCTAAATTTGCTAGAAAAATGCGAACATTTGTGCGCCAGCGTTGCGAATTAGCATGAGAAACGTTTTTTAAAAAGTACGGTAGAAACTTCTTTTTGGCACATTTATGCATATAACTTTGGTAATAATACCAATACTCAACATACATACATAGTTCGCAGTGTGAATTCAAACCTTTGTTATGAAAATGTGACTAGCTATAAATCAGCTTAAAGTTTGTATAGTTGTCGATGCTTTATGCGCTGTATTTTGCATAATTAATGATATTAAACAGATCTATGGTTAGAGCAACATTTTCACACTGTCTGTTCGGTGCAGTGTTGAGTAGCGGCCGCTTAAGAACAGGAAAGACGGTCAGAGACGATTCAATTTTAGTTTTTCAATCTTTCTATTTCTGATTTAGACATTAAAATAACTTGAGGGATATATTAGTAGAAAAACGACACTGCTCGAAAAATCACTGCAATGTAGCATTAAAGAAAGTGGGGACGAAGAAGGCGGAGTCAAACGTAATGACACGATAAAGCCATGTCCGTCTGTATGTACGTCTGTCTGTATGTTTTTTATCGCTACTACTAATTACGTTTTTAAGACGTTGGATCTTCAGGTACATTGGCAGATAAACAGGGCTAGTTTCTGTAGTATGTATCTGAAGTTATCCTGTAACTTAAGCTAACTTATATTGCTTCATTCTGTCGAGTATTTTATCCTTTGGATACCCTGTATCGAGATATTCTTAAAATTTCGTTATCATTAAACAAATTCAAAAAATGTCTAAATATAAAGAAATAGTAATTTATAAAATTTCTTATCAACTGGGAACAAATTCCACTCATTCCTTTTGCAACAAATAGTAGAAGACATCTTTTCATCTTTATTTAATCACTCGATTAGGGCTAAACTAGCTAGTGAATAACTTAAAAAACGTGCTAGTACGAGGCCAAGGAAGCAGCTAACAGGGTTGCTGCTGCATTGGTTTCTTCTATTCTAGTTACTAAATTTTTTTTTTTTTATATAAAATATATGTACATACAAGTATGTACTTTTTCTTATCACTAAGTGTACGAATTTTAATGGCAAAAGAACAAAATTGGCCTTTTTACACCACCCCATTAGAGATTCATAAACCCTTTGTACGTAAACTTGTAGCGTTGGTAGACGTTTCGGAAACGTTGCAATTGCTGTGGTTGACAGTCAAGTTCTGCTGCTAACAACTGCATGCTTGGCCCTCGGGCTGAACTTGGCAACATGCATTTTAAAATTGATTAATAAATTATGGTTTGTCTGCTGCCACAGTGCCTCACACTCGCATACTTGTACAGACGACAACAAAAAGTAAATCGCAATAAAATATCAATTTGCAAACTTGACCGTCGTAGTTGTTATCTCTCCTGTCTCCTCGCCTGCTGGCTTGTGTTGGTTGGCTCTGGCTGTGGCTGTGGCTTCAGCTGTGACTGTTGCTTTTGGCCAATTGTAAAAGTGATTTGTTTTCAGCAAGCTGTTCGGCTGCTGGGTCAGTTGTTGCTTTTGCGCTCTTGTTGGCAATTTACTTTTACAACACCAACTGCAACAACAAAAGCAACATCAACAACAACAACAACAACAACAAAAACATTGAGAGTTGTCTCAAGATAATTTATGCTGTAATTTATTGCCAACCAACAGAGCAGACCAGACCAGAATCGACTCGAGCAGCAAAGTCCGGACAACGTTTGCATTTTTCGCCTTACATGGATATGGTTTGTCTACAACAAATACAACAACAACAACAACAATAGTACTTACGTGCATTTCTACTCGATACTTTTGTACGGCAATTAAACAGCGGGCAACTTGAAGTCAACAGCTATATAGTAGTGGTTGATGTTGTTGTACAGCAGCAATTTTAGTTCACTTCAATCAGTGCAAAAATATTTTGTTGACTGCCAGTTTTTAATTCAATTTCCATCAATTCAAAACATTGGAACACCCAGCCAAGCAACGCAATGGGGTGACCATGCTATACGACATAAAATAAATTGTTTAATTTAAAATCCAGCATTGCTCCATCAGATTAGAAGCATACTAGCAAAAATAATCATACAAAAATTCTATACGCTTCGAAATTTGCTAGACTTAGACTTATTAGTAAAATAAAGTTATTGTAATAGAGCCGCGTAATATTAGGACGTAACTAAACTATAAATAAACAAAAAGTAGAATATATTTCAGTTTTTATTATTGGATGCATATAACTTAAATTGTCCCACGTTTGCAACTGACAGCATTAAAGAAAATCAGCGATGTTGTAATAAATATCGATATTAGTCGCCTTTTTACTATTATTTTTCAAAGCTAAATTTTTACTTTAAATCTTATTGATAATGTTGTATTGTTGTGTTGTAAGCTGTTGTTTGTCCAACTAAACATATGATCTCTATCGAGATCGCAAGTATTTAAGTTGCATAATGCATTCAGTGCGGAACAGTGAAGGAATTTGTTCACGAAAATTGTTGGCATTATCTCTATAGATAGGAAACGCTCTCAACATCTCTGATGGATCGGATCAACACATTCCAATCCGATAGGGACCAAATTTTGGCCAAACACGAAACAAAAGACATCACTTTGCCAACGTATCCGCCAGATCTGCCTATTTCCGAAACTCATTCTATATTTTGTTCAAATATTTTTAAATTGTTGAATTGAATTAATTGTTAATTGTAATCAAATAAATGTATTAAATTTATTGTTAGTCTCTAACAGAGAAGATTTGAGAAATACAAGTACCGTAAAAGAAACAAATTTACGGACTAATTTTTTGCGATTATAATACTATATAATAAAGAGCTACTGCATGTTCGACGGCGAATTTGTTAAATTTGCAGATATATCGTTTTATAAGAAAAAGTAAAAATGGTCACCCTGGTGAGCAGTCCATGGTAATGGCCACAAGTGAAGTCGTCGTGTCTCAATTGGCCTGCCATTCGCTCATCAATTGAGTTTGTTTTATGTGGCCACTTGTGTACTACAAGTAGCTTGTTGTATGCGTATTTTGCACACAATATTTTTTTCTGATTCTCTGACAGTCGGGCAATTGGAATTGGCATGAAAATGTTATGCCCACTGACAGAGTCTGGGCTGTCTGGCAGCTTCGGCAGCTCGATGGCGTCCACATGACGCTACGCGCAAGTAACTAATTGAATGTCAATTTGTTTGTTGCCTTCCAGCCTACCCGTCCGGCGTCACACTCTTCAATATACAGAAACAGCAGAAGTAGCAGCAGTAGAGTGCTGTTGTCGTTGACTGCCACTTCCATGGCATCCATTTTGTATGCTTGTCGCATTATTTTCATGTAGCCATGTTGCCTTTTAAAACTCCATTTGAGTGGCAACCGGACATATTGCCTTTTACCAATTCAATATTGAAGTATTTACATTATAGCCAATAAAGCTGCATCATATTTGCAATCACTGCAATCAAACGCATATAGTATGTACGAGCATATATTTGCTTATTTCAGACACCATGAATGACATCCATACATAGTATAAGTAGACTCGTATGTGGTTGTTTAATTTGCTTTTTAAATAGGTAAATATTTGCAATGACACACAAAGTAGCTGCTGTTGCTATTTTTGTTGCTGCAGCATTTTGTGTCGTGCCACATTTCTGTGTGCTCTCCGGTCACGTTTGTTTTGTTAAGGTAATTAATTTTCAAATAGTTTTAAAATTTGTAAATTAAAGTGCGAAACTACTATCGTTTTAATTAAGGTAGTTACATAGAGGAATAGCTTTTATTTATTTATTTTCATGTATTCTACAATTACAAATGAAATTCTCACAGCGTTCAGAGATATTGTTGTATATTATTTTAGTTTGAATAAGTTTTATGTCAAATTTCATGCCAGATTTGTTGACACAATTAAATAAAAATTACCTTCTTCAATAAGTACTTTTAAAGGATATTGAATATTCGTCGGCTGTTTTCTTTTCTTCGTATTTTTATTCTATTCACTTTTGCCTAAATTACCTTTGATTATTACATAATCAGCTCTCATGCCGAGGCATAAAAATACTAAAGGGCTAAACGACTACAAAAATGCCAGTTGATAGTTTGTTCGACTGCCTTTAGAAAACACTAAACACTATACTACTATACGTACGGATCATCCTCTAAATGTTTTATAGAAAGAGGGTTTTAAAAGCTTAAATTTGGTTTTGCAGCTTGAAAAATTAGGAAGTTATCCCAAAATTCGTCCCATACTTTTTATGGCTTTTATATGATATACAAGTATATAGTTGCCCGGCCTTGTAGACGATATAAACTGAGAATCAAGTCTGGGTTTTAAGAATATCAGAGCACACCAAAAACCAAGATCTTTCTAGCCTGCCAGTATAAGGATTTGATGATCTGAATATAGTTGTAACACAACTAAAATAGTTTTGCCTTGATATACCCATCCTTTTACCTCTGAATATAAAAATATGGAATCGCTTGTTTAGTTTATTGATCATTGAAGCGTTATTGCCTTTGAAAACTGAACGCTCTATATGAGCATGTTAAACCAATCATACGTTGTGTAATGCGCATCTACCGTGAACTGACATTTTTCCTTCAAGCCTAAATGCATGCACATTAACAATATTTTGCATAATTAATTTAATGAGGCACAACAAAAAGTGCCTCCAACGTGCTAGTGCAAATTAATTTAAAGCGTCAAGCAAGCGAAAATATTAAATTTACAACTTTTTGTGCCTCTTCTTCTGGGCTTAGGTCCCAGTTACATTCACAGCCACAGCCCCCTGCCTGGGCACATTTGTTGTTGTTGTCGTCGTCGTCATTGTTGTTGTTGTTGTTGTTGTTGGATCGTAATTCATATCCAGCCAAGCAGCCGACGCCAACCACTGCCTTTCCACCAGCCGATGCCGTTGCTGTAGCTGCAACCGCAATCTTGATGGGCAACACTTGAGTGCAACTACTACAAAACTATGCTTGTGTGCAGAGAGAGAAAAAGGAACGAAGCGTATTGCCATAAAATTAACGGATGGTCGCTGCAGGATTGGAGGGAGGTAGAGGGGTGGGGTGGGGGACTTGAGTGCAGCAGCAAAAAAATATTAACACAATATTCTGCAATGATGGTGGTGGTGTGGCTGTTTCTGTTTCTGCCTCTGACCAGCCCACATCGTTATCATAATATGAATGGCGATGGTAACCATTACAGGAGGCATGAGGCAGGCAGCTTCACTGCACATTGGCAACGTGGTTGTGTCGTGCCTCGTGCTTGGGTGTGGGTGTGTGTGTGGGGCGAGGTGTGTGGCAAGGCATGGAAACAAGTACTTTAGTTGCAGGCATCTTCCACCTTTGCAGCGCTGTTGTTGCTGCTGATTATGAGTGAGTGTTTGGTGGTATGAGGAAGCGAGGAGCGTGCAACATGAGGCATGGTCATGCCGTGCATGTCTCCCACTGCCACCGCTGACATGTGGGCTTACTGCCGCTGATAATGATGCAGCGCATTATTTGCTGACTAGGCGCGACTCGTTCCTGTACCTACAGCCCCCACTCTGCTCTGCCCAGCCCCTATCCCTGTCCCTGTCCCTGCCCATGCTGTGTTAATGCTCATGTCCGTGTCCATGTCGTTCGTCTCTAATGCCAACTGCCTGCTGTCTGGCTATGGTGCTGCTGCTGCTGCTGCATTTGCATTTTGTCGTTGCTCTCGTTGTTGTCACGTACCTAGTCGTGTATTTGGAACAAGTATTTAATTAGGAAGCGCTTACGTGTGTAAGCTCTTTAAGTAAGCACTCGAAAGCATTGCCAGCGCTGCTTGTTTGCTTGCTGCTTCAGCAGTTCCCCATTTGGCTTTTACACTTAGCGTAGTAGTATGTATGAAGCGTTTAACAACACTGGCAACACAACCATTTCCATCATCCAGATCGATATGTGTGCCAAATATTGAACATACATATTTTACGAGTAGATCCTTCTCTATGACTCACTTACTAGTATAATTTTAAAATCCTATTTCTGTTTCACCTCAAATTATATTTGAAAATAGAAGTGTTTATATTAAAGTAATTTAATGTAAGTTAATTTATAATTTTTCATCAATTGTTGGCTAATGTAAGCCAGTCTTGAAAAGAATGGCCAGAAAATGATTATCGCAGTCGGTTATCGAAGAAAGTCGCTAGACATACAACTATCAGTAGGTAGAAAATGGCTAGGAAATCCTCTAAAAATGACTAGAAAGCTTGCTAGAAAATCCGCACTAAATATCAAGAAAGTTCAGTAAAAGGCTAAAAACGCTCTAAAAATTGACAGAGTAAGCTAGAAACTCAATAAAAATCGGCTCTAAATTAATAAAAAATGGATACAAAATTCGATAATTGCTAGAACCGCTTGAAATTCTATTTATGCGCGCATATTACCGTGCTATTGGTTTCGTTACAGAAGAGGTTGACAATCTAGCAGACAAAACCCTCACATAAGAAATTTCACTTCAAAAATATTAAAAAAATATTCTTTAAATTATTATTCACCTAATTTTAGTTTTAAGGATAGATAATCACTTAGCTCTCCCCTCTATTCATCTATTGAGCAAGCTTATAAATAAATATTTTTAATTCGTTACGTGTTTCGCTAAAAATTGAACTCAGGAACAGTGTTGATTGTACAACTAAAACGGTTCATGTTTTATGCAACATTAAGAAATAAAACTCCTTTAAAATATTTATAAACACCAACATGCATTTGAATATTTCAAGCAATTTAAGAAACTTCCATTAGTTTGCTGAGTAGAGGCAATGAAGCCAACAGAATGCTTCACAACGACGCTTGGTTGCCATTGTCATCATCAGGTAGGAGCTGACGGAGGCTGTTGGCTGACCTCCAACCTCCTGCGCTCAACCAACAATAATGGTGTGGTACTTGTGCAGGCAAAAAGTGCTTCCGGCTATAAACTAACGATAGCAATTTGCATTTCGTCCACTGTCATTGGCAATAAACCACAAAGCTGCTCCGAAACAGTTCAAAGAGGTTAGCCCACTCGTCTTGGCCCCTCAGGTGTTGTGAAGACATCATGGCTACCAACTACGTTCCAGCAAGCGATGCGGTATTGAAATACATTTATTTAGTACTCGAATATATTTTCCGAACGCCTTCTCTCAGCAGATGTGGCGGGTGTTAGAGATCTGCAACCCATCCCTCCCTCTCTGTCCCTCATCCAAATTGCATTTAGCATTCAGCAGCATCTTGAGCAGCTTGTCTGCGCCTTTTCCGTGTTGTCTTTAGCAGAGACCAGGCAGGGAGCCATGCACGTTTTTCTTTCTTTCTTTTTTATTCTTCTTCTTATTTTTGGGAGAAAAGATAACAAACCCAATCGTTTGTGCAACATTTTCAACAGTTTTGGCACGATTCCTACAACAACGGCGACTACGACTTCTATGCCAGACGCCTTTGTATTTGTGTGTGTTGTGTGTGTGTTGCCACCAATTTACGAACGATTTTTTTCCTCTTGCCAACTTCTTTGTGGACTACGTCGACGCTCCCGTGAAGCGTGAACGAATGGAGTTTTGGCAAGTCTTTCCGAACGTGCAAATTGCATGCTGTGCGAGTTAATGGCGTTTGAACTGGTGGATAAACGAGTGGGGGGCGAGGGGTGAGGGGTAAAGAAGGCCTTTTGAGTTGGCCAAGTCATGGGTGTTGATGCTAACGAGTTGAGAGTAAAATAAAGTTCATGACTTCATTTTATTCCTTTCCTCCTTTTGCCAGCTCTCGTGATTGTTTACGAGAAAAATATTTGGGCATTACGATTGCATCTATAGAATGATGCTGGTTGTAGAGCCTCCATGGCCTTATCCGCTCGCAACATCAACTGCAACGGCAGCTCATACATATCATCTGCATAATATTTGAATGTTCATCAAGCAAATGGCGCGCCGTCGCCGTTAACTTTCTGGCATAGCAATCCATGCCATACCTTGGCCATTTCTCATTGTAATATAATGCTTAAGATTTTAAATAAAACATGAAGCAAGCAGCAGCCGCAACAACATCAACAACAATGGCGCATATACAAAACGTGGCCTTCTGGCCACAATCCCTGCCCTTTTGGGCACAATTGCAATTTCCACTTTTGGTCTGTAGTATGATTGTTGTTGATGTTGTTGATGTTTCTCCTGTTTTATTATTGTTGCTGTTGTTGTTGTTGTTGTTGGTGGGGCTGCTGCTGCTGCACAGCTGCAATTTTTCGATTGCTTGGCATTGTTGATGATGTTTGCTTGATAAGTGGGCAGAGGCAGGCATGAAACGCAGCCAGACAGGCATCGGCTGCAGGCAATTTTCAACGAGCTTGTTGCATGCTGCAGCTTGCCGGGATAGGCTTTTGGCATAAATTGTAATGTAATCATTGAGCACAGGCAATGAACAGCATTTTGGTAAATTTACTTTTGTTGACAATATTTCCTCAATTAATTTCTGAATAATAAATATTTGCTTCTACATAAAATATTCAAGATTTTTAAATATTATTAGCGTTCTGTCCCTGCTTCGCACGGGTATTTTTACAAAATTTATAAAAATTATACCTTTTATAACACACACACACACTTAACACACATACACCGTTCTTTTTGCTATGAGTTACTAAGAAGGAGTGAAATTTATTTTGGATATTATTTTAATGATTTTTTGTTCGTTTTTAGATTTATTCGTTATTAGGTCAGAGGTTCTCTGTAAAAGATATTTGATGTTTTATTTTGTGGTAGCAAAATAAATTGATTTTCAGAGGCTCCGACCCGTGATAGGTCAACATACCGTAAAACATTGCTTTCGTATGTCAATCCCCACTAATTCGAAGGCTTGGCCTTGGGACTACCGGAAATTGAAGCCATATAAATGATCCAATTGGATCATCGGTATCCTCCTTATATAAGCTAGTTGACCAGTTGCTGGGCCGTTGATAATAGTTGCTACACTTAAATTGTCCTGCAATTTCTTAATATGCAGCCTCGTCCCATTGCACATGCTTGGAAGGCTTTAATTTCTCAAAAGCATGATTGCAATTCCGTATTTTACCGTCAATTCATGTGACGGCAGTCCAGAAGGGCTTAGTGAATTTAAATATCTTCAATATTAATCATGGTGTCGATCGATTTGTAATTTTTTATTTGGCTGGGGGCTTTTGAATAATATTGCCCTAATATTTAAAGTGACAATGTTTCAAGTATGATTATGAACTAACAGCATGCTATTCAGGAGTTTTTAAGGTAATTTTTTTTACCCTTTTGGTTACATTACTGGCGTTTTAGTAAGGATTCCATTCTTTTTTGCAAATATAATATAGCCCATGTTAGCCCGTCGATAGTGTAGCTTCCCAACAATAAAAGAATCCATTAAATCGCTCCTGTAGATTCGGAGCCTTTTCAATTCAAACAAACAATCAAATCTTTCCTATTTATAATATTAGCATAGATATATTTTTTACCACTTCCAAGTGTTTTGTTTTATACAATTTTGTGCGAAAAACAAAGTAGTCTCAAGCACAATTCCATGACCTATTATTTATTGTATTACTTATGTATTTATTGAACGCAACAATAACGTAATTATTTATTTAAATTTTTAATTTAAAAAAGGGATGATTCCTCAATCAAATTTATTTTAAAAACATGTCCATTTAAACTGATTTTGCTGCTGTTGCTGAACGTCGTAACCAATTTAATGTTGTTTACCATGCTGCTGCGGCTTGTTAACAACCAACACCACAGCTAGCGTTGCAACAAAATGCTGATGATGCTGATGCACTGTCTGTCAGTTCGTCCGCGAATACGTACGTCGGACCAGCCAGCCATTGAAGCTGCTGGCGAGGCTCTTCCTTGTTTACGTTTAAATTTTTTTCTCTTTTTTTTTTTTAAATGTAAATGCGAGCAGTGCAGTGGTTGTTGTTGTTGTCGTTGTCGTTGCTTTTGCTGCGATGTGTTGATATAAGTTTTAATGCATTTTAAGCGCATGTAGTGTGAGCGCGGTTGTTGTTGCTGTCCCCGTAGCCATCGCCATCGCTAGTTGATGGCCAGACGCGAATGCCACAAACATGACGCCCATGGCTCTGTCTCCTGGACATGCCATCAAAATTCGCAATGCTTGTTGCTACTCAAAATTTTTCATGCACATTATCAACAACACAGCGAACGCGCGGCAGCAACAACAACGGCAACAATAAAAGCAACAACAGGAACAACGTTGCTGCCGTTGATTTCCATTTCGGTCTCGGGTCTGGCGTACTCGCCAAGCTTATTTAGCATTTTTCCAGTGGGATGGCGTTGACTCGATTTGTGGTTTGTTGATTTTTCTTATTCAACGCTCCATCGCTTGCCATCAACATCAAACTCTTTTGTTGTTGCTGCTGCTGTGGCTGCTGTTGGGGCAGCCAGCAACATAATCATTATGTATGGTATACATACTATGGTTTGTATGTGTGTGTGCCAACTCACTTAGCAATTGGCGTGTTGCGGCCATCATAGCATATTTATTTTAACGTTAATGGCCAGTTGTCATATCAGTTGGCAATGGTCAGGCAAGCCAACAGGAACAGGCCGAACAGACAGACGACAGACAGGCAGACAGACAATCAGACAGTTGGACCGACAGTCGAGCAATTGGCTGTTGAGCTTAAGCGTCCGCATATCCATGTCTGAAAGTCTCACGCGGTGATTACATTTATAAGTAGGTGTGTGAACAGTTTTCGTATCAGTGATTTTCGTTTTTCTTCTATATTATTTATTTTAAATCCTACTTCTCTTAATCCAGCATTCGCGTAATGCGAAATGTGTTAACTTGTCAAGGATGTGATCCAGTTGATTGCCAGCTTGATTATGCGTTTTTTTTTAAAAGAGTTTTTCTCTTGACTGCTTAAGTGAAATCGGTATAGAAGTGATTTGGAAATGGGCAACTACTTCTAAATGGGTACTACGGAGTCGGTTGTTATTTATTGTCTAGTAGGAGACAATATAAATGCGAGTAATCTCTGAGGAAACTGAATGCATCGTGCTCTCCTAAAAGCGAACCATTTTGAAACAGTGCTTTACTGAATGAGATGATGTTTTCTTACACAACTGTCAAAATATATATTTCAGTAGGCTATCAACAAGTTCTTCCATTCTTTTATTAAATGTATACATTTTCTTGAATTATTAGTCAGCTTTAACTGTTTTGTGAAACTTCCCCAGGGACTAGCGGGATATTACAACCTCATAATAAATGAAATAATAAATTGTCAAGTTTATTTAACCAATTTAATGATTGTCCACGATGGAAACAAAAAAAAAACGTCCCCATTTTTTAAGTCAACAATCTTTACGTAGTACAATAGTTATTCGGTCATTCAAATCACATACAAGTAGAAATCAAATTAAATCCTATTTCACTTTTGGGTTTTCGCATTCCCGCATGTGCTATTGGAGACTAACAAGAGAGACTACTCGCAGTTTCTGGCAAAGCAAAACGAGAAAGAGAGTGTCTCATATGTCCCGAAAAGAAAGAACAACTGGCAAATAGCACCATCATGTTATCCCCATCTTGTAGCTTCAGCAGCTTCTACCTCAAATACGTGGCAGTGAAAGAAACAAACAAACAGCAGCCAAAGGACGGATTTGCAATTTGGGGTTGAGAGCTCTCTTCTCAGGTTTCACATCAACCATTGACAATTTGGGGAACTCGAATTCAGAAAAGGATGCTGCTGCAAATGGCCCAAAAGCAAAGCATAACATTATCACAAAAGCAAGGGCAAAGACAACGACAGGGCAGGAACCAACATTATCATCATCGTCATCACCATTGCTATACTCGTTGAGGACTCGCAAAACGTCATTATTGTCTTTAGTGGTTGCTGGAAGCTTCATTATAGTTTTTATCATGGTGCAGGGGCAGGCAGCAGACGGCAGGTGGCAGGCAGGCACCGAGGCGGGCAACCAAGCATATGTGTTAACTTGAAGTTAAGTGGATGCGCTGGAGTCAGGCCCGCAGTCTTGTGGATACATGGTCGACGTAGAAGAGCGCGCCTTGCTGGCTCTGCTGTGTTTATTGTTGTTGCTGCCGCTGCCTCTTCGTGTTGATAATTTAAATGAGCAACTGCTGGCGCAGACTGCCCGAGTGAGCTTCCTAACTTACCTTCGTTGTAGTATCTGCGCATTTTTATCTTTACCTTTTTTTTCGTGCGCCTGTTCTTAGTAATGCCTTGTTGTTCTCATGTTTCCTTCGTGTTGTACGTAAGATCCAGGGCTAAGAAACAAAAACAAAAATAACTACCAACTTTTGCCAACACATCTTAAATTTTCACAAAATTGCTTTCTTTTTCTCTCTCCCTCTCTCTTATTTGCTGGCTTTTTGTGAACTTGGCTTGTAAGCCCTTAGTTAGCTCTGGCAGGTGCTGCCATGTTGCATTTATTGTGTTGTTGCCGCCAGTTTGTTGCTCGTTTATGCTGTTCTTTTTTCTCCTGTAGCCCATTAAGGCGGAACTTGCATGTCAACGCCTGATTGACGAAACATTGAATAAGTTGTGAATGATATAAAAAGAGGTTCCCCAGCGAGATGCAAATGTGCGGAAAGATTTTAGCATACTGCGCAGAAAATCATGTAAAGGATACACATAGATCGGAAATGGATAATGTTATACCCATCCAGGCGTAAATGTTTTCAGACATTCCCAATATTTAAAAGCATCGTGCTTTTTAAAAAATGTAAAATAGTTTTTTCTGCAAAATAAGTTGCTTGCATCTAAAAATATTATTGCAAAAACAATTGTTGTTTAATTAATGCACGATGCGTTAAAATAATAATGTAGGCATATGATCAACAGAAAAGCGTCAACAAATCCAACTTCCTGCACGCTCCCCCTCTCTGCGTACGTCCTTGTAACCCATCTACATACATTAGCACTAAACTAGTATACCCTTTTCCCCTTTTGGTACAGGGCACAAAAATATTCAGCAAATACTCTCGTTTACCTTCACATAAAAACTTTAAACATTAAAGAAGTTTGGAACCAAAAGCTCAGACAAGTTTCCATTTTAAGTGCTCCAGCAAACTTCATTTTGAACTGAGTGTGTGCACGTTTTGTATGTGTGTGTGTGTGTGTATCCATACTTTTTAACGCCTTGACAGTGGAGGACTTTCAAGCCAAATGTGCACAATACTTTCGTAGCGAACTCCATTTACTCATATTACATTTGCAACCTACGCTCTGACCAGTCCCCCTGCCCAGCTCCATTGCAAGTTTTGTCTTCTCGGGCCGGGCTGCAGATCGCTGTGCACTTCTGTGGCAACTTTTGCTTTGGAGGCAGGCAGCAGTGCGAGGTGTGAGTAATTGATAAAAAGCATGTTATATAATTTATTGAGCACACAGTTGACTGCACAGGAAGGCTCTCAACTGAAATGCACTACTAGGTTCCTTGCTTTATAACAGCATCGTTTATTTTTATATTTAGTCCTTTGCTTTTTTTCCCCCACCTCCCCTTTGGTTCAGTTGCTACATTTTCATGGCAGCTCTTGTGATTGCCAAGTGGCTATGGATGCGCTTCTCTTTCATGCGTTGAACTTGTTAACTTGGTTAACTCAAGTGCTGCGCCTGTGCATCATCCTCTTGTATTGTCAATAGAGCTGTTCACGAAATATATTTCAGCAAGTTCTCCTATTCAAATGTTATTTATATAAGTACTCTTTAGTTATGGAAACCACATACAAATATCTTTGAAGCTCCATGAAGTTACAAAATCTATTAAAGTTTGTTATGAGGGGCAACATTTGCTTCCTCTCCTTTTGAGGTTCCAATATTTCTTGTCTTATGTTGCTAAGAATTTTTTTTGAATTTGATTTTAAAAGTGTCGTTATATAAATTTGTTGGGAATGCCTGCCAGAATTTATAATTAATATTCTTTAATTTTTAAATATTAAAGTTCTGATCACTTTTCTGACATCTTACATGGTACTTAAACTTGTCTGATCTTTGCCTTACTTTAGTATAAAACAAAGCTTATCTTTCTATGGGTATATAACATGACTTTAAAGCCAGACATGTGTATCGTATATGTCTGCCTGTCTACAAGTATATCATAAAACTGTCGAAAATGCTGTATAGAAACCCCTCAGAAATCAAATCGTATGTTTCGACTGGTTTTAGTTGCGACAATCTGAACCATCCTAGAATTATTTATGCTTTGTCTAGCTGAAATCTGGTTCCTTTCCCGAATGCCCTCGCAACGTGTGCCACTTCAGCAGCGCAGGAGCACCCACAAACAAGTATTGGCAGACAGGAGCTACTCCAACCCCCTCGCTTGGCATATTTTGTTCAATTGGTATTGTGAGTGCCAGAAGGCATGGCTCTGGCGGGCTACATAGTAGTCGCGCAGTGTCACACATACTTATTTATAGTGTGTTTAAAAAAGGGCACATACTAAAGCATACTTACTTGTATTTCAGCTTTTCAAAGTTATTTTATTGCTTATTTTCTGTGCTGCTTTCTTTTCTTTTTTATTTTTAATTCAACTTTTTTGTGGCGGCGCAAATTCAGCTTCGTACATTTAATTAAAATTTATTCATGAGCAAAATTAATTATGGCGCCATTTCAACATAGGGCTGGGCTACACTGTACAAAATTGGTAGTGGAGAGGCATTAGCAGAACACACACAGGAGAGAGAAGACAGCGTTTTTGTTGCTATTTAGTTGGGCTTGCTTCCGTTATGGAATGACATATATATATTTTATATATATATATTTATTTATATACATATATGTATAGTATCTTAAGCCGATTAAAAGATTTTTGACTACAAACAACAAAGAAGCGGCATTAATTCTAATATACAAGATTCTGGGTTTATTTGGGAAACAGAAATCTCTATTATTTAAAGTTAAATTTTCAATGTCAAACATTTTTTATACCCTGTACCCAAAGGGTGAAAGGGTATACTAGTTTTGTGCGAATGTATGTAACAGGCAGAAGGAGGCGTGGCAGACCCCACAAAGTATATATATTCTTGATCAGGATGAGAAGACGAGTCGATATAGCCATGTCCGTCTGTTTGTCCGTCCGTCCGTCTGTATGAACGCAAGGATCTCAGAAAGTATAAGAGCTAGAATAACCAAACTTGGTATACAGATTCTCCTGAGAAAGGACGAGTTTGTTCATTTTTCCCGATGAATTAAATTAATTTATTAAATTAAATTAATGAATTAATTTAATTTATTTATTTATTTTTTTGTGGGGTGGTACAGGGTATTTAAGAGTTGAGCCTGCTCGACTTTAGCATTCCTTTCTTGTTTAAAATACTCATTTGGTTCAATTTCTAAGCATGGATATTCGCTACTGTGAAGTGGAAATTTCTAGTGTATTTATTTTTATACCCTGTACCCGTAGGGTAAAAAGGGTATATTAGGTTTGTGCAAAGTATGTAACATACAGAAGGAAGCATCTCCGACCCCATAAAGTATATATATTCTTGATCAGCATGACGAGAGAAATCGATCTAGACATGTCCGTCCGTCTGTCCGTCTGTCCGTCCGTCTGTCCGTCTGTCCGTCCGTCTGGATGAACGCGAGGATCTCAGAAACTATAAAAGCTAGAATAACCAAAGTTGGCATCCAGATTCCCCTAGGTCCGAGAAAGGACGAGTTTATTTTTTTTTTTGGAATTTTTCCCCCCTTCCCCCGCTACAGAATTTCGTCAATAGCGTCCACATTTCAAATGCTACCTAAACCAAACTTTGCACACATAATTAATATATAATTGTCTACTGTTGTATAAAATTTTATTCAATTCGGTCAATTCTAAGAAAAGTTATTAGCGAAACAAATTCTCGCCAGTACAACCCCCACAAACTGCAGCAACAAGTTCGTTCTTCTTCTTCCTCTTTTTGCTGCTGCTATGGGCGCATATAACTCAGTGACGGAAGTTTACCTGGGTACAGGGTATTACACTGTCGGGCTTGCTCGACTGTAGCGTTCTCTCTTGTTGAAATCAAATATAATCCTTCTACTGCCAAGGAAGCAATAAATATTTCGCAGATAAAATTTTGGTGTTGATTTGTATGTAATTTTCGTTTCATTTATAATGTAGAGTGCTATAGCAATCAGCTAAATGTTGCTATTGACTGTTTCTTTCAGTGTAATATTAGCACCCACAAACCTCCAGCATTTTGTCCTTCAAGCGACAGCCAACAAAAACAACAGCGGATGGCAAATAAAAAATGAGAGCAACAAAAAACAACAACAGTAGAAGTAGAAGCAGAAGCAGCAGCAGCAGCACCAACAACAAGACTGCTAAGCACAACGAGCCGTTGACTAGTTGGCAGCCAGCAGGCAGTAGGCAAGAGCTTGGCTGTATGGCAGTGTGGTAGGGTGGTAGTAGGATGGCAGGATGGCACGCTCGCTGCCTATTTAGCCAACCAACTTCAACACATTTAAATAGCTGCAACTTCCGTTGCAACTGGCGCACAGCATTGAGACAACGGTGTGCCCTCCTTTTTGCCCGCCTCCAGGGCATTATGGGAGCCGACATAATGCTGCTACTCAGCGAGGCTGGATTGCCAAGCAGGGGCAGCACTGCCAACTGCCAGAGTGGCAACATCCTGTATGCTTAAGCTGTGTGTGTGTGTGTGTGTGAGTGAGTGTATACCCAATGCTCACTTAAAGTTTGCGAGGGCCACAGCCAATGCTGCCCTGCCCCTCTCAGTTCTAACAATAACAGCACTTGCACTCATTTAGCATTTAAGTGTAGTTGTTGTTGTTTTTACCGCTGCCTCTCATTTCTATAGTTTTTCATGTGCTTAGTCAGAGCTGGCAGCTGCTGCTCGAGCGGCTGCAGTGCATCTAGTGGGCGTTGAAATTGTCGACTCGGTCATCCAAATTATGCCATTTTGCCACAAGCAAGCAACCAACCGTCAACAAAACATCATCATCAACATAATAATGATCATCAAACAACCTTCCATCCATCCACGTGCAATGTATGCGCATCCGTATCCGAGCGTGCGTCCGCCGGTTGCCCATTTAAATGCAACTAAAGCTCCAGCCACCTACCCCTGGAATGCACCCAAGCTTGTGTATACATTAATAATTAAAATATATTTTCCCCAAGTTTGAATGGAGCAGCAAGCTGGCTGGTTGGTTTGTTGGTAGCCTGGCCTGGCAGCCTGGCATCCTGGCAGCCAACGGGTTGGGTTGTACTCGTATTGCTCTGCCTCTCCAGCTGCATTTCAATTTCGGTCGAGTATGCAGCATGCGGAAGGTGCGCTCGCGCTCGCGCTCTCTTCTCCCACTATCTCAGTCTGGGGGCTTATGCTGCCCTCGGTACTTGAGTTGATGAGATGTCTGCGCCACGTCGTCGTAACCGCTGCCTCTGCCACTGCAACTGCCACTGCTACTGTTGTTGTTAGTAATGATGTTGTGATTTCTTAACGCTTCACTGCAGCCTGCGGAGGCACACATGCAGGCATAAAAATGTAAATTATTTACAAGGATTTTAACGTTAATGCAAGTATCATTCAACCAAGCAACCATTCAACCATGACTTGGCAGCTTCAGCAGCATTGGTGATTTTTTTTTTCTAGCCCATTGTGTCTAGGCGCATCTCATATACTTGTATGCATTTGTATGCGCATATTTCTGATGCAACTTAACTTGAGTTAAGTTTCGTCAGTTTTTAAAGATGCAGACATTGGTCCTATTATCAGAAATCAGCATTAAACTGAAAACAGAGACCAACATTTTTGTGTGTGCACTCAAAAATATTGCTAATTCGGCATAAAATATTCGTACCATAAACATTATTAAAAGTTAAAGTTTTGCTACAAATATGACTTTATTGTAATGCACTTCATTTTTCAAGTTAGTCATAGTTGTCCATGTGCGACGTTTCTTTTCCTCTTTAATATCGAATATGTAGCCCTATTACGAATCTAACGAAAAACGATATCGATACGAAAGGGATGGAGGACGCAGCTCGGCAGGAATACCTCAGGCACAGACCAACCTTAACACGCCTTTGTATTTTATAGCATTCTTGCTATTCCTTCTTTTCAAAAATGCGAGCTTTTTGTTATTGTTTTCAAATGTGTACGACGATGTGGATCACACGAATTTCTTAAAAGCCAAACAAAACAAACTAGGGCCTTTCTTGCATTTTGCACAGTAGATGTAAGGGTAGTTATTTATGGTACTACGCCCTTACTAGGGCATTACACGTTCGTTGTACAAGTATGCCATGCACAACAGATTTCTATACAATTTTTGTTATTTTTCCCAACATGTGCGCTTATTCATACGCAATTAGATCATGCATGCAGCTGCAGTTGCCGTTGCAGTTAGCAGTTGTGAGTGCACCCACTCACACACACTCACACACACTCACGCACACGCACGCCTGAGCCTATACAAATGTAAACAAAAGCTTAAGCAAGTCACCCACCTACGCTGACGGCGCGCTTAGTTGTTGCAATTTGCATTTATGCACTACTACAGCAACAACAACAACGACAAGAAGAACTAACAACGTTGCCTGCCCTGGCACGGTTGCTGTTGTTGTTGTTGTTATTGTTGTTGCTGCTTCTGGTGAGGCATATTGTTAAGCACTCGAGGACGGCATGCCCGCATATTTTTCCTATTTAATTCTTGATGGCTTTTTTGCACTCTTGGGAAGGGGTGCGTGGGCTTGCGCCAACAAAAACGCCCACTGTGAACAGTCCCCAATGAATTAAGTAATGTATTTAATTGTGAGACTTATTTAAAACGGGTGTTGAGTGTACAGCCCAAGCTGATTTGCCAGATTAATGGCTTGCCAATTAGGCAGATTTATGACCCGCCAAAAGTTGCTAGCTTTGAACATTTCAAATCCAGAGGTTCTTTTGGCGATTCAGCGCCGATAATACTCTTAACTGATACCTTGACCAGAGATGATGAAATGTCAATTAGATAAATGGCCATTTGGGAAACAACATTTTGTTTTATAGAAGACAGAGTGTTTAGTGTACTTTTTAGCTTCATTGTTTCCTCAAACTTTCCATCAAACGCTTTCAAAAATATTTCTACTCTTAGGTATTAATATTACATGGGAAAGTTATTAATAAAATGAACTTTTTGACTCTAATTACAGTGCACACTCCCGCCTCATCTTCGCTGATATCGACGTCTTCCAATACATTCATCAACACGCCGGCGACGCTACTCTACACGACACGTCATGACATTCAGGTGGCGAACATTACAAAACCCACGGGTGGACCACAAATTGATGTCATTGTGAAGGATTTGGCCGAGGCAATGGCCATTGATTTCTACTATGCCAAGAATTTGGTCTGTTGGACCGATTGCGGTCGTGAGATAATCGAGTGTGCGCAAACCAACATCACGCTGCCGTTGGCCAAGGCGCCCAAACAAACTGTGATATCGACGGGCTTGGACAAACCAGAGGGCCTGGCCATTGATTGGTATACGGACAAGATCTATTGGACTGATGGGGAGAAGAATCGTATTGAAGTTGCCACACTCAACGGCAAATACCAGAAAGTGCTCTTCTGGACAGATTTGGATCAACCTCGAGCCATAGCCGTTGTGCCGGCAAAGCGACTCCTCATTTGGACGGATTGGGGTGAATATCCGAAAATCGAACGCGCGAGTATGGATGGAGATCCCCTCACACGCATGACCCTGGTCAAGGACAATGTGTACTGGCCCAACGGCCTTGCCGTGGATCTGAAAAGTGAGCTAATCTATTGGACAGATGGAAAACACCGATTCATCGACGTGATGAAGCTTGACGGCAGCAATCGAAGAACCATTGTCAACAATCTGAAGTATCCGTTTAGCGTAACTTATTTCGACAATCGCCTATATTGGACAGATTGGTCGCGAGGTTCGCTAAATGCCTTAGACTTGAACTCTCGCGAACTGAAGGAGCTAATTGATACTCCAAAAGCCCCCAACTCAGTGCGTGCCTGGGATGCAGCGCTCCAGCCCTACGAGGACAATCCCTGTGCTCATAACAATGGGAACTGCTCGCATTTGTGTCTG
This sequence comes from Scaptodrosophila lebanonensis, assembly GCF_003285725.1. Taxonomy (NCBI): domain Eukaryota; kingdom Metazoa; phylum Arthropoda; class Insecta; order Diptera; family Drosophilidae; genus Scaptodrosophila; species Scaptodrosophila lebanonensis. The sequence continues at coordinate 3,257,029 of NW_022060529.1, forward strand.
CTGGCCGCCAATTCTCAGGGCTTTAGCTGTGCTTGTCCCACTGGTGTAAAGCTCATCTCACCCACCACCTGTGCGAATGGGTCCCAGGAGATGCTCTTCATAGTGCAACGCACACAGATTAGCAAAATCTCCCTCGACTCACCAGATTATACAATATTTCCACTGTCCTTGGGGAAAGTGAAATATGCAATTGCTATTGACTATGATCCCGTAGAGGAGCATATCTATTGGTCCGATGTGGAGGCCTATACCATAAGACGTGCCCATGCCGATGGTACTGGTGTAACCGATTTCGTGACTTCAGAGGTGCGTCATCCGGATGGGTTGGCCTTAGATTGGCTCGCACGTAATTTATATTGGACAGATACGGTAACGGACCGCATTGAGGTGTGCCGGTTGGACGGTTCGGCACGCAAGGTGCTCATTTATGAGCATTTGGAAGAGCCAAGAGCAATAGCGGTTGCACCATCTCTCGGCTGGATGTTTTGGAGTGATTGGAACGAGCGCAAGCCGAAGGTGGAGCGTGCCTCACTCGATGGATCGGAGCGTGTGGTTCTTGTGTCGGAGAATTTGGGTTGGCCCAATGGCATAGCCCTGGACATTGAGGCTAAAACGATTTACTGGTGCGATGGCAAGACAGACAAACTAGAAATGGCCAATATGGATGGCTCGGATCGACGCGTCGTAATCAGCGATAATCTGAAGCACCTATTTGGGCTCAGCATACTTGATGATTATCTCTACTGGACAGATTGGCAGCGTCGCTCCATTGACCGAGCCCACAAAATAACTGGAAATAATCGGATTGTGGTGGTGGACCAGTATCCAGATCTCATGGGCCTGAAGGTAACCCGATTGCGTGAGGTGCGTGGCCACAATGCCTGCGCTGTTCGCAACGGTGGCTGCTCACACCTGTGCCTAAATCGTCCCCGCGACTATGTCTGCCGGTGTGCTATCGACTTCGAGTTAGCCAATGACAAACGGACCTGTGTTGTGCCAGCTGCCTTCCTGCTCTTCTCACGGCAGGAGCACATTGGACGCATTTCCATTGAGTACAATGAGGGAAACCACAATGACGAGCGCATTCCATTCAAAGATGTGCGCGATGCGCATGCCCTGGATGTGGTGGTGGCGGAACGACGTATATATTGGACAGATCAGAAATCAAAATGCATCTATCGTGCTTTCCTCAACGGCTCTTATGTGCAGCGTATTATAGACTCCGGCCTAATAGGTCCCGATGGAATCGCCGTAGACTGGATGGGTCATAATATATACTGGACCGATGCAGAGGCGCGACGCATAGAGGTAGCACGTCTGGATGGTAGCAGTCGCCGAGTGCTGCTGTGGAAGGGTGTAGAAGAGCCGCGCTCACTAGTGCTGGAGCCCAAGCGGGGTTACATGTACTGGACGGAATCACCGTCGGATTCCATACGCCGGGCAGCAATGGATGGCTCCGAACTGCAAACTATCATAGCGGGCGCTAATCATGCGACAGTATTGACCCTCGATCAGGACACACGAAGACTGTACTGGGCCACCCAATCCCGGCCGGCGAAAATCGAAAGCGCCGACTGGGACGGCAAGAAGCGACAAGTGTTGGTGAGCAGTGATATTGATGAGCCGTACGCAGTGTCCTTGTATCAGGATTACGTCTACTGGAGCGACTGGAATACTGGAGATATTGAACGGGTGCACAAAATAACTGGACAGAACCGTAGTCTGGTACATTCCGGCATGACATACATCACATCGTTACTTATTTTCAACGACAAGCGACAGACGGGTGTGAATCCTTGCAAGACAAACAATGGTGGCTGCTCGCATTTGTGCCTCTCGCTTCCCAATCGGCGTGGTATGACTTGCGCCTGTCCCACACACTATACGCTCTCAAAGGATGGGTTCTCGTGCATACCACCACGCAACTACATCATCTTTAGTCAAAGAAATAGCTTTGGGCGCCTGCTACCGAACACCACGGACTGTCCCAACATTCCGCTGCCAGTGTCGGGCAAAAATATACGCGCAGTCGACTATGATCCCATCACTCATCATATCTACTGGGTAGGTTACACAATCAACGGACATCTACTTGTATATTCATTTTAATCATAATGTGGACCCGCATGGTGTTATGTTAAATTAAAGAATTTCCCAAGTCGGATCTCGCCATTAAAATAAACATTTTCCAAGCGTAAAAGGCAAACTGGAAAATGTTCCCATTACGATCAGAAGCGGTCTCTTTTTCACAAATCTCTTTCAAGAACCCTAGAAAGCAATAATATATTGTGATGAACGTTCGTAATACTCCATTTCCTGATCTCCACTTTTAACCTTTCCACCTTGAATATAATTTAAAATGATCCAAGTCCACAGAATAATGCGGACTTTTACGACGAAGTTCGACCATTTTAAGCAATTTTTGGATGGATGGCCAAACACTTCAAAATGTCAAAATTTATCAAGAAACCATTTGGGACAGGACTATGTTTTTATTGCCCTTACCTCTTCAAAATGAAAAGACTAAACTATTTAGTGACATAAATATTCATACTTGGTTTTTGCAGATTGAAGGTCGTAGCCACAGTATTAAACGCTCCCTGGCCAATGGCACCAAGGTCAGTTTATTGGTGAATAGCGGGCAGCCTTTCGACATTGCTATTGATATCATTGGACGTTTGCTCTTCTGGACATGCTCCTATTCAAACAGCATCAACGTTACCAGGTAATATGGGTGAGGTGGCCAATTTTAAATAAAATTTTAACACTTCTTAATTATTGTAGCTTTCTTGGTGAAACCATTGGCGTTATTGATAAGGGCGATTCGGAGAAACCGCGCAACATAGCCGTGCATGCCATGAAGCGTCTGCTTTTCTGGTCCGATGTGGGCAGCCATCAGGCCATCATTCGTGCACGCGTCGATGGTAACGAGCGTGTAGAACTGGCCTACAAGCTAGAAGGCGTCACAGCTCTGGCACTGGATCAGCAATCGGATATGATTTACTATGCGCATGGCAAGCGCATCGATGCCATGGATATCAACGGCAAGAACAAGTGAGTGGAATAGTGGAATAGTTTTGCGAATATTTAAAAAACTTTCTTCATTTTCCAGGAAAACGCTTGTCTCCATGCACATTTCGCAGGTGATAAACATTGCAGCATTGGGTGGCTTTGTATATTGGCTGGACGATAAGACAGGCGTAGAACGGATTACAGTGACTGGAGAGCGTCGTACGGCGGAGTTGCAGCGTCTGCCGCAGATAACCGATATCCGAGCTGTGTGGACGCCGGATGCCAAGCTGCTGCGCAATCATACGTGCCTGCACAGCCGGACCAAGTGCTCTCACATATGCATAGCTTCGGGCGAGGGCATGGCACGCACCCGTGATATTTGCTCTTGTCCCAAGCATCTTATGCTGCTGGAGGACAAGGAGAATTGTGGTGCCTTGCCCGCTTGTGGACCGGATCATTTCACGTGCGCCGCTTCCGTGACGGGCAACAGTAACATGAACAAGGACTGTATACCCGCTTCCTGGCGATGCGATGGCCAAAACGATTGTCCCGACAAATCAGATGAGGTGGGCTGTCCCACATGTCGCGCCGATCAGTTTAGCTGCCAGTCTGGTGAATGCATCGACAAGTCGCTGGTCTGCGATGGCACCACAAACTGTGCAAATGGACATGACGAAGCCGATTGCTGCAAGCGACCCGGCGAGTTTCAGTGCCCCATCAATAAGGTGAGTCCAAACTTAATCCAATCAGCGTTTATCAGTAATAAAAACCAATCTATGGATAGATCTGCATATCGGCTGCCCTACTGTGCGATGATTGGGATAATTGCGCTGATGGTGCTGACGAATCACCGGATATTTGCATGCAGCGTCGCATGGCGCCCGCCTCAGATAAGCGGGCCTTTATGATTTTAATTGGCGCCACCATGATTACCATATTCTCAATTGTTTACCTGCTGCAGTTTTGTCGCACACGCATTGGTAAAAGTCGCACCGAACCCAAGGATGACCAGGCCTCAGATCCGTTGTCACCCTCTACGCTGAGCAAATCGCAGCGCGTCTCTAAAATTGCATCCGTGGCGGATGCGGTGCGCATGTCGACGCTTAACTCGCGCAATAGTATGAACTCCTACGATAGAAATCACATCACCGGTGCCTCCAGCTCCACAACAAATGGCAGCAGCATGGTAGCGTATCCCATCAACCCGCCTCCGTCGCCAGCAACGCGCTCCCGGCGTCCATATCGTCACTATAAGATCATCAATCAGCCGCCACCGCCCACTCCCTGCTCCACGGACATTTGCGACGAGTCGGACTCCAATTATACCAGCAAGTCGAATAGCAATAATAGCAACGGTGGTGCAACAAAGCTATCCTCATCTTCGGCTGCAGTTTGCCTGCAATATGGTTACGATAGCGAACCTTATCCGCCGCCCCCCACACCGCGATCGCATTACCACAGTGATGTGCGCATTGTGCCCGAATCCTCGTGTCCGCCATCGCCATCGTCACGCTCCTCTACCTACTTCTCTCCGCTGCCACCGCCACCGTCGCCCGTGCAGTCGCCTAGTCGCGGCTTTACGTAACATTTCGAGTTTTACATGTAAGAGCCAAAGTGGGGAAGAGCCGGAAACTAAATCGCATTTTTAAGTTAGTCCTTACATATCATTGTTGCTTCCAAGGGCCGCTATATTTAATCTAGAACTACTTCAATTTTACTACCACTACTACTCGTAATACTTGTACTATTGTAAATATATCTGTGTGTTTATTGGTCATTTAAGGCTTTAACTATTTGTAACGTGAGATTTTGTTTGGTTCCAGATCCTAGCATCCGATCCATTCGTCCCCCAAGTGTGTAAATAATTTAGTTTATAAAGTTTTACATGTATTACGATCTCGCTAAGTATTTGCCAGCATTTTCTTTATTTGCCAGACGAAATCTATCGAAAAACATAAGTAAATTATTCATAATACGCAATAATAGACTGCAATTCAAAAGCAAACGTATAAATATAAGCCTTTTAATTAAATCATATTCCATGCATATCTATTTAAAATCTATACAACGCAATTTAATATTCCGTGTGCCAAATTTTGCAAACTTCCCGAAAACGGTTTTATTTAAGATTAAATAAATATTGACAGCATACTATACATATTTAATTTAACAATCTTAGAGTCATAAATGTAAATAGTCAGTGTGTAATGCATAATACATTTTTTTACATAGGCATCATTAACAATTACAATCAATTTCTAATTGTAATTTAAAAGACAGTTGTTTTAAATTGTTATAAACACCAAAAAGTGCCTCAGTAAAGTGTGTATATGATTTGTTTATTTTTCCTATGTACGTTTTTTAGATAAATAAATAGTTATACATACACGTAGTTTTGCAATAATAAAGCATATTTATAGTTAATTTTAGTAAACCTAATTGTAACTAAATAAACAATTTACAAACAAAATAAATGAATATTTTCAAAGGAACAACATGCAGCCAATTGAAGAGCAATTATTGCACTCCTCCATTTCTATAAGCAAACAAAATTCAAATTTCATATTTATGGCTACACATATGTACATACAAGTATATGTATGTATATACATACTTATGTGCATAAATGGCGATACATAAAATATTTAACGACGTGAAAGGTTATCTTTGTCCGCGCCTAGGCCATTTGTCCTTCGTCGAGTCTCATAAAAAATTGTATTCCTTAATTGTCATAGGCCGCGACCATATATTTTTATTTTTATATTTTATATTTATTCCTTCACTCCTCTGGAACAGGATATAAAACGGAAATTCCAACACTTAAATGGGTTTTTGCAATGAAGTCTAATTGAATGCATCGGTGATTTCCCCTATATTTAAAAAAACCCGTAGCTAGTGCTGAAAATTTCGTAAAGTTGGCGTGTAACAAAAGCTGGCTGCTACGCACTTATCACAGCTGATTTGACAACTCAAAACAAACTGCAGATAAGATGAACATGAATTCAATGTTTTCTGTATTTTTGGAATAAAATGTATTTATTTAACGTACACATTATGATGACTACGTAAGTAATTTATGCAAATGCATACAAATATAGTGATTGTATACTCTATTTCCAGCAATCGCATTCTTAAAAAATGCCGGCAAGTTGTTTTTCACAGTCGCTGGAGCAGCACAGTTCCTGGCTTGGGCTCTTTTAGCTCTGGAGAAGCCTCCTCTAGATACAGTTGGCGCAAGCCAATTGGTGAATACACAGGTATTACAATTTATAACCACAGCTTACGAAGCAAAGTGCCTCTAGTGTTTAGGAATCCACATTTTGCCACCTGGTACACGTGTGGACCCACAGTTTATGATTCGGCACATTTGGGTCATGCCAGCACTTATGTTAAGGTTGACATTTTACAGCGCATAATGCGCGACTACTTTAAAATAAATCTAGTCACGGCCATGAATATAACCGATGTCGATGATAAGATTATCAAGCGCAGCCGTGAGACCGGTCGAGATTGGAAGCAATTGACTAGCGCCTATGATGCAGAGTTTAAGGAGGACATGCGACGCTTAAACGTGCAACCGCCAGATTTTCGCACTAATGTGACAAATAATATACCTGCCATAGTGCTTTTCATACTCGATCTCCTAAACAATAAGATGGCTTATGTCACGGAAGATCACTCGGTCTACTTCGATGTCACCAAGTATCCATACTATGGTAAGCTGGAAAAGATAAACATGAGTGTGAACGAACAGCAACAACTTCTGGAAAGCAATAAGAGTAATGCTGCCGACTTTGCACTTTGGAAGGCGAAAAAGGACGCGGATGAGCCCAGTTGGCCTGCACCTTGGGGTGGCGAAGGGCGGCCAGGCTGGCACATTGAATGTAGCGCAATTGCTGGCCTTTTCTTTGGCCAACACCTCGACTTCCATGCCGGCGGTCTGGACTTACGTTTCCCACATCACGAAAATGAGGAGGCTCAGTGCTGTGCACGATTTAACACCGACCAGTGGGTAAACTATTGGTTACACACAGGCCAATTACATGTGCAAGGACAGGATGTGAAAATGTCGAAGTCCCTTGGGAACACCATTTCTGTATCTCAGCTGCTGGAGAAATACACCGCCGATGAGTTCCGCATGGCTTGCCTGCTGTCCAAATATCGCAGTCCAATGACATTTAGTGATCAACTAATGATAACCGCTCGCCAAACGCTGCAGAAATTCCGGGATTTTCATGCCGACTTGAACGCATATACGCGATTCCTAAAGCCTCTCAAGTTGCTGGACGAGGTTGCATTGAAGGCTCAACTGAAGTTCACGGTCACCGAATTTGATACCAGTCTGCGCGATGATTTCGATACGGCACGCGCCATTAATGTGCTCATAGATCAAATGTCCAGCATAAGTCGCTGCATTAATGAGCAACAAGCAGATGCCCAGCAGGATGCAGCCCACTGTCTGGATTTGTTGTTGGGTGCTAAGAATTTTATTTGCAATGCTATGCAAACTTTTGGTATTAAGCAACTGGATACTACCGAAGCAGCCCTAGAGCACGATCAACAACTCAACACGACTCTTGGGATGGATGTAAATGCTCTGCTGGGCGATGTGGTAGCCATGCGTGGCAAGCTGCGTGAAGAGGGTGTAGGCGCCAAGAATGTGCAATTGTTGCGCGTTTGCGATGACTTAAGGCATCTTCTACAGAAACATGGAATCGAGCTGCGTGATCACAAGCAAGGTACCTCATGGGTATTTAAAAACGTCAGCGATAGAACAAGCACCACCTCAAATGCGGGCATCCCTTAAAATATCAGATATTGCTTTTTACTTATGTTTTATATTGTTATATGTTGCTGTACGCTTAAAGAATCTAACCAAATTATAATTGTCTGTAGTCTAAATCTATATTCGATCGCTAGTCGCACACTCCGCCTTGTAAAGATGCTTTGTAATGAGATAATCGCGCACAAGCTTGAAGAAGGCGCCTAGACTAGTGAAGGCTACAAAACTGATTGAGAGCACAAAGTGCCATTCAATCTTTGCTGAGCTTAGCGAGGCAATCTCCACCAGCAAAACGGCAGCCTGCAGGGTGGCAAGCGTAGAGTATATGATAGTGGGATTGTGGAAGAGCTTCTGCAAAAAAAAAAAAACCAGCATTAGCATAAAGATAAAAGAAATGCTATGATCAAGCAAATAAATAATGTGCATAAGCATGGCATGTTATTTCAAATACAGCGATAACAGTATTTTAAATTTTACAAATTAGTGTTCAATTAGTTCGACTGTTTGGCTGCAATAATTTAATTTAGAAACCGATTAAAACTGTTGTTTTGCGGAATTTTGAAAACATATTTAATTTTGAATAATTTCGGTTTTTATGAACAGTACAACTTACATAGAAACGCACGTGACTGCTATTACCGGGCGTAGCGACGGTAACCAGACCCTGACTGCGATAAATTCCGCCATTATGCTTCACCACCGTATTTGCTCCATAGACGGCATATTTAGACCAAGTCAAAGCATTGGCCGCAGTAATCAACTGCGCTGCACCCTCTACACGTGTAGGTGGATCGCGATCTAAACGCTGCCAGTGTCCCAAGTGCAGGGTTGCCCGATGCAAAGTATCACTATATTTAGCAGGATATAGGAATACCGCACACAAGCTGAAGGCGCAGAGACAAACGGCCACACAATGTTGTGCTGCTCGCAGTACATTGTAGTGCACGCTTAAAGCCAAAAAGCATGGCACCAGGCCACTATAATATCCATTCAACATGGATGTAAAAATAAGTTGCTTAAAGCGTTTGTTAAAGTCATGGCGTAGCGTTTCGATTTCATCCCGAATTTGAGCCGCATTTGTAGTACAACAGTGGACGGGCATATCATTGATATAAACTCCTTGCAGCTCAAATTTGGTGCGGAGAAATGGCTCCAGTTCAAAACCAAATATAAGCAAATAGACCAGCACACTGCAAGTAGAACGGATTCAAAATTAAATCAAAGCTAACCTTTTATTGCTTAGAAAGAGCATTATTGAGAGATAATGGAGTTTGTTGGAAATATTGAATAAGAAAGTTTTTGTAAGTTATAATTACGAATGTACAGCGTTTCGGGATAATAAAATGAGTGTTGAGGTAAGCAAAATATTTTTGGCTACTCACGGATAGCTGAGATAGAAGAGCAATAAATAGGTGTGTTGCTGATATAGCCGAAGCACACAGAAACAGAGGGCCAATTGAACTAGACCGCCAAAGGCGTACTTAATGCAAAGGCGCCACATTCGCTTTTGACGCTCAGCACATTTCCATTTGGCCAGCGCTTGCAGCAGGACACAATAGAGTAAGCGACGCGTATTTACAAGTAAAATAAGATATCTTAGATAGGGATCAATCAGTTGCATGTTCTGAAAAAGGCCTTTATTATGGTATATTATAGTTTGGTCACCGGGTATTACTTACCACCATGTGCCGCGTATAGGATTGTGGTAACCACCAGTTTGTGCGATAAATGTTAATGAATTGTATAATGGCTGCGCCCATCGTAAAGGCGCACATTATTAGCTCGCTTACCCACTCTGAAGTGGTTGCATATTGATCTGGAAAAGGAATATGTTTTGGCATGCTGGGCGGCGAGTTGACGTTGTTCGCCGCCCCTGCTGTAATTTTGGAACTGCGCATATAGGTTTCCTGGGCGTCACTGCTGGAACTGCTGCCATCACTGCGCTCATCATAGACCATCGTGTATGTATAAATCACAAATGTTTGGGTGGATCATTTAAATTAATAAACAATATCTTTGTGCGGCTGCCTTAAGCAAAACAAGTTGGAGCAGTGTTGCATAAAGCTTGTACTTGCCGGCCATGCAACTCACAGCTGTTGCACAATTTCATAACGATAACAGCACTTTAAATGGTGTTGCAAAATACGTTTTAGTGATGCTTTCAAATGCCAGCTGTTCTGTCCCTTGATTTTGTAACCAATTTTGTGGGATTGTGATAAGTAATTTAAATAGCTTCAAAAATGATGCGTTATGAAGGCAACGAAAAACTGGCCGATGAAACAGCATGTGCAGGTGTTCGCGCCGATCTGAAAATGTGCCTATTGGAGAGTGATTGTTGCCGCTTGGACAAGAAGACACCGCGCCAGTGCCTGCAGGAAAATAATGTTCCCCCAGAGTGCCAAGTACTTCGCAACACCTTTTATGAATGCAAACGTTCCCTGGTAAATGTATGGAATCAAAAGTAGTCTTCTTGAACTAATTTCTTCCCCACAGCTGGACAATCGACAACGTTTTCGCGGGCATAAAGGCTATTAAGCACAAAATACCGGATATATAACTTTTAACTTACTTTTAATAACCTAGTGATTAAAATACAAAATGCAAAAACTAAGTAAAATATGATCTAATTTCTGCGTCTTCTCACACGCGATATACGCCAAGCGTTTGGTTCCTCGTATTTATTATACAACGGCTCCAGACGTTGATTCTTCTTGAATTTGCTCAGCTTGGTGGGGTCGGAGAACCGGAAAAATGATGGAGCGAATTCAACCAGCCACTTGGGATCGATTGTAGTCACCTCGCGCATATACTCCTTGGTTGTTTGCACCAGTTCGTGATAGACGACCCATTCAGGCTGGCGATTGAATAGCGCGCTCGATGGATGAATGTAAACCACTTGCGAGTCGACCAATGTGCGATAACCCTCCTGAGGATCTTTTTTGGCAGCATTGCGAAAGAATCCTGAGCAGATGGCCTTCTGAATGCGCACCGAATTCTTGCCAGCAGATACCACGTCCAATTTATGGCGATCCATAATTCCAAGAAGCTGCTTCCGCACATCCTGCGACCGTTTGAGCGTGCGTATTTGCACAAAATTTTCATAGCACCAGGCATTGGAGAACTTGTTGTTCTTCCAGCTGTTGTAGACGGCCAGCAACGTTAAATGATCACCTGAAAGGTATAAATATTTAGAAAATGAATAAGGATCATTAACGACAAATATTTACCTTCTGCCTGATTGAACTTTGCCTTTTTCTGATCAGCCAGCGCCTGCTTATCCTTCGGCCTGTAGAACACATTCTGTACACTGAGCATAGATACTATGGTCAGTATCTCATCGGAGCATTGCAGCGCCACGGACATGATCAGCATCTTCGAGAGATTTGGCTCCAGAGGGAATTCTGCCATACGTCGACCCAGTCGCGTTAACAGACCCTCATCATCAAGAGCGGACAGAGAGTGCAATTGCTCAAGTGCCATGACCAATGATTCCACAGGTGGTGCATCCATGAAATCGAAATGGAGCAAATCATTAATGCCCATGGTTTTTAGTTGTAACACCGTTGTGGCCAAGTTTGTGCGTTGGATCTCAGGAACAGGCGTTGGAAGCATTTCATCACGATAAGCTCGCTCCGTATAGAGGCGATAGCACTTGCCTGGCCCTGTCCGACCGGCTCGTCCTGCACGCTGTTTGGCCGCCGCTTGAGAGATGGGTGTGACCACCAGCGAGTCCATGCCTGTTTTAGAGTTGTACACTTTCTGCTTAACAAATCCCGGATCCACCACATAGAAAATACCATCAATAGTAAGCGAGGTTTCAGCAATATTTGTGGCTATCACCACTTTGCGACTGCCTGCAGGAGCAGGGTCAAAAATTCTGGTCTGCATTTCCGATGGCAGCGCCGAGTAGACGGGCAATATAATTAGCTCGGGCACATCCGGCCCTAAACTCTTCATACGCTCGTATAAAATTTCACAGGCGGTGTCAATCTCCTCCTGACCGGTAAGGAAGAGAAGAATATCGCCAGGCGGTTCACGCAAATGAATTTGCATAACCGTAATGAGCGAGGCATCCAAATAATCCGTCTCTGGCTCCTTCGTGTACAGCACCTCGACGGGAAATGTGCGGCCGGGTATTGTGAAAATTGGGGCCTCAAAGAAATACTGTGAGAACTTCACTGCATCTAAGGTTGCAGAGGTGACAATCAATTTTAATTCCGGTCGCTTCTGGACTGCCGTTTTTAGTAACCCAAATAGGACATCAGTGTGTATGGTGCGTTCATGTGCTTCGTCCAACATAATCACCGAATACGTCTTTAGGTCCGACTCCATGAGGCATTCACGCAACAACATACCATCAGTCATGTATTTGATGACCGTCTCTGGGCTGGTGCAATCCTCGAAACGTATCGTATATCCCACTTCCTGACCCAAACGGCAGCCATATTCATCAGCGACTCGTTTGGCCACCGACATGGCAGCCACACGACGTGGTTGTGTACATCCAATCTTGCCACGTGCTGTGAGGCCACACTCCCCTAAATACTGAGTGATTTGCGTCGTCTTTCCGGAACCTGTCTCTCCAATGACAATGAGTATTTGATTATCTGTTACTGCCTTGATAAGATCATCACGCAGCTTGTAGATGGGAAGGGATTGGCGTTGCTCGACGAGAGTTAAATCCGTTTTTTTGCCAAAAGATGATTTCTTGCCACCAATGACGTGCTTCTTCCATTCGGGCACTTCTTGTGGAGCTGCGCCCATGCCTCGCATATTGGCCGCCAGATGGCGGGCGGAATCATCTTCGGGTAGTGGATCTATCCAGTTCTTGTTGAGACTTGTGGGCATCGCTTCCATTTCCTGTTCGCGTTGCAACATCTTCTGCTCACGTCGCTCCTTTGACAAAGCCGACTGCATCATGGCCGCCTGTGCAAGCGAACCGTCAGGATTCTTAACTATACGCACAGGAGAGAGATCGTGTAGGGCGCGACCATGCCCGGCCAAAAATGGTGGCTCCTCCTCCACAATTTCAATCTCAATATCGGCTTCGTCATCCTCATCCTTGGGCAGAAGGCCAGTCTCCTCATCAAAATCGGGCATTTCACTGCGATCTAGGACTCCAGAGCTAATCATTTGCTTGATCTCCCAGCGTTCAGGACTGGAAATGCGCGTAACGCGCTTTCGTGACTCATGCTCATCGCCATCAATGTTATTGCCTTGCAAATTAAGAAACGAGGTACTGCTGTTGAAAGGTCCATCAGGGTTGCGATCTTTTAACGAGATATCGTCGTCGGGCACGTGTGACAAAGGATTTAAGTCGCGACCACTTTCCTGATCAACCTCTTTCATAGATAGTGAGACCTTCTGACCAGTGATGGACATCACCTTTACTTTAACCGTTTGATTGCGACTTACTACTTCTGTGACGTCAGTGACACGACCCTCGGCCCGCAACTGGGATATGTGCACCAATCCTTCCCACCGTTTGCGTAAACCGAAGAGCTGCACAAAGCAGCCAAATGGAACAATATTGGCTACTTTTCCGGAATAGATTTTACCCGCATCAGGATCATCTGCCATTACAGCGGAAGGCGGTGGCATCTTTTCGTGTCGTCGATTACTGCCCCGATCGTTGGAGTGACTACGAGAGCGACGGCTACCATGTCGCCGGCTGCTGCTTCGTTCTGCAGATCTTGAGCGGCTTCGTCGGCGACGTTCCTGTCGGTCTCGTGAAGATGAGCGCCGCCTTCGCCGATCCTCTCGTGAAGTGGATCGCCGCCTTCGGCGAACCTCCCGTGAAGAGGACCGCTGTCTTCGCCGATCCTCACGTGAAGGGGAGCGTTGTCTTCGCCGATCTTCTCGCGATCTAGAGCGTCGGCTGCGATCCCTTGACCGTCGTCGATCGCGCTCTCTTTCTTTTTGGCGTTCTCTGGAGCTGGAGCGATTTTTTCGTCGGCTGTCCTTTTCGTCTTTCACCGGCTTCTTGTCACCAGGCGCCATGGCCTCTAACTCTAACATGGCCGCATCCACATCGCTTATATCAGACTTTTTAATATTCGATTTACATTTGGATTCGCTGTCATCCTTAACAGCATCTTCACCGTCACTTTCCGCGTTCTGGCTAAATTTATCGTTTGGCAAAGCGAGGCCAGGAAACATTTTCATTAGTTGCGATTTTTTGTCATTTTTTAGGTCGCCACTGGTGCATGCGTCCTTGATATTATCGGCACCTACGCGGCTCGGCCGCATTAAATTGATTATGCGTTGCAAGTTCTGCACCAAAGAATCTGGGAACTCTGCTCCATTTTCCAACAGAGCCTTCCGAAATGCATCATATGTACGGTGTTTGTTTTCCAAATCTATAATAAATTCGGCCAAATCCTTGTCGTTGATGCCCAAATGGTTGTCCAGCTCTGTGCAGATCTTTGATACCAGCGATAGGTACTCGAGCTTCTGCAATTCCTCCATTGTAAAAATGTAAAATTACAAAGTTTATTTCATTGACCAACGTTTTCGCCAGAACGCAACGCGCACGTCCAAGACACTGCCAGCTGTTTTGCAGTGTTGAAAAAGGGAACAATTGTTCAGTGTGGCAACTCTTTGACTTATCATCTGCTTTGACGTACATCTTACAATAGTTCGGTTGCGTTCTCTTCCATTTGTTAATGTTTTTTTTTGACAAATCGGTGCGCCTTTATTTAATATTTCATCTTATTGAAAAAATATAAATGTACGTTGTAAAATGTCGTCGTTTTTTGACTGCTTCAGTAATTTTGTACATAGTACTCGACGGGAAGGAGACGAACTTTCACGTTCAGCGGCGAATACTTCACGGGCAGAAGAAATGAAGCCCGTAACGCCCACACCAAGCGAATCTGTAAGTACACGCTATCAATCTTACAAATGTATGTTTAAATATGAATTGGCGGGCTCAGAGGAGAAACGCGTTCTAGTTGAATTGCGAAATAAGTTTATTTTTATTTTGGACCTGCGACAAGCGCAGTTTGTTATCGATAGGATAATGTGCGGGGTGCCATAAGCGCCGATAATTCTTGGATGGGCACAGTAAACTGGCAACGCTAAAACTCGCACGCCATACTTATAAACGGCGAAGAAAAACCAATTGCAAATAATAACCATTTGAAAGCAATAAAACACGGTGGAAACATTCACGAAATATAGAAAACTTTTTTATAGTTTACGTAGTGTTATTATCTTCACAAAGCCTGCCCTATAAAACCAAAGGCCAGAGTATTTAGCATACGGTTAAAAACTACGGCGTAGAAGAAGAAGAAACTAGCAGGGAGTACATACATATTTACATACACACTGCACACAAAAAATTGCAATACAAAATGTTGCCTGCCAAATCGTCGCAGAATAAAAGCGGTGCAACTGTACGATGTGTTGGTACTGCTGAGAAACGGCCAAAGTCCTCTTCAATAATTACATACAGTCCCAGTAAATTTTTGGTGCAAGGCAGCAGCGTTAGTGTCGGCAGCGGTTCTTACACAAAAAAACCAACAACACCCACACATCACAACACCAACACACACTCAATACAGAATAGACAAATTACAAAATCAGCAATAGTCAACACAAATAAATTATCGACGGCAAAGGCGAGCACAACAACTTCATCGTATTATGTGGTCAAAGCGGGATCATTGGGCTCCGCAGCCACAGTGTCGGCGGCGACTGCAGCTACGGTACCAACCTCGCCCTCGTCATCGCCGACTTCCAAAATGCAGCTGCATGCTAAACCTTCAGCGTCTGCAGTAGGGGCTTCCGCTACCCCAACAACAACTTCTCCAACAGAAAGTGTAATGATTTAAATATAAGGAAATTTAGGCTTAATGCACGCGCACTAACCATACTTGCATGAGCTCTTTGGCACTTGTTTACTCATCACATCGCATATTACCCTAATGTGTAGGTTTGTAATAAAAAAATATATATTTTCTATCTTTTTTAGTCAAGCACCATTTCTGTTCCCGGCGACACTTTTATTAGCGATAAAATGGAACATAGTTACTTGCGCGATTCAGCTCGGACGGATATAAACAACAGTGGTTTGGCGCCTGCTCGCACCATTTTAGTGCGTCATCCGCCGCAGTGTCCTTCGTGTCACACATATCCTATGCAAGAAGAATCCCATGAGGCGCAACAGGCACATGTGCCGCCCTATGATGAAATTGCTGCTAAGGAGATGATGAACGAGTGCGCCCATATTGCTAAATATGTGAAAAACAATAATTCTGAAGAACAAGATTGGGAGGCGCGTATTAATCAGTAAGTAAAATGAGATATATATTGTATCTGTCTAACCCTGTACTTTTCAATATCTGCACAGAATCGGTTGGACTGCCGTGCAAAAGTCACTCTTTGAAAAGGTTGCTCGAATTCTGGATCAGGATCAATTGGCACGCCTTGCTAATGAGAAACGTCAACACGAGGCCATTCATCGTCGTGTCACGGTGGATAAGTCCAGTTCTCGTATGCGCCGCGCTCTCGCTAGCATTGCATGGGAGCCACGTACCACACAGTGGTTGCACGCGCTGCTCATGGAGAATCTGCCTCCAACATATATGGCCTCATATTTGGACATCATGCAAACCTTGAAGACCAAGTTGCCCACGCTTACTGATAAAATGCTCTTTAGCCGACCACTCAACAATAGCCAAGAGCTGTTGGCACCGGTAATGAAAAAGAAATGGGATCCAGTTATAATGCCCAAGTCGCGTCATCTGCCACACAATGCCATTATGGTAGTGTTGCCCAGTATGCCCACCACCACCCAAGTGCCGGAGCGCATGCAAAGGTGGTATAAGGCTTTGGCTAATATAACACAGGTCGTGCAAATTACACTTCCCAACTCGAGTAAGTTATTGCACAGATTTAGTCGCTTACATTTTAAAACCCCCCCGTTTACCTTATTAATCTTCAGATGATCGCATTGGACGCCAGAATTTGGATCAAGTGGCAGAGACAATAGTATCGCTAACGCGCGTGCGTATTCACGAGCTGCGCACGGAGAATCCGAATCGGGGCATCATTCTGATCGGTTTCAATGCTGGCGCAGCTCTGGCCCTTCAGGTGGCCATGTCAGAGAGTGTGGCGTGTGTAATCTGCATGGGGTTTGCCTATAATACCCTTCGTGGCCCACGAGGTGCACCTGATGATCGTTTGCTGGATATAAAGGCACCCATTCTGTTTATAATCGGTCAAAATTCGGCTCGCAGTAGCCAAGAGGAAATGGAAATGCTACGCGAGCGTATGCAGTCGGAATCTACCTTGGTTGTCGTGGGAAGTGCTGACGATGCTTTGCGAGTACCAAAAAGCAAGCGGCGCATTGAAGGCGTTACGCAAGCTATGGTGGATGCCATGGTAGTGGTGAGTTAGCGCAAAAATTCGATGTGTACTTGCTGGCATATTATTTCTAAATGCGTTTCATTCTTTAGGATGAACTATTCGACTTTGTGAACAAAACTCTCAGCAATCCACCAGGTCCTCGAATGCCCATCTCATTAATGACTCCAGCGGCCGCATATTATAAACAGAAAACTGTTCAAGCGGATGGAAATGCCAACAAAACGTTGGGTCAGTCCCGCAAAAGAAAGAACGATGGTACCCTCGAAGATATCAACACGTCAGCCAAAATCAAGCATGTTCCACACAGTAAGTCGAAACTTAGCCATTGTGATTGCCGATTATTCTTTACTAACAACTCATGTCATATACTCATCGCACATGCTCTAATCCTTCCTTTGCATGCCTTGTATACAACTTTTTAATTTTGCATTAATCTTAACTTACCTCCCGCATGTAATATAGAATCACGTGCACCCAGAGTTTCCAAGCCAAAGGCACCCCGACTCATTGATCCATTTGCGGTTAAAAGAAAGGGTAAATCCAATAAAAGCATGCTTTCTATTGTATCAATTGGAAAAGGAACGTGACAATTATTACAGCAATTAACCAATAATTCACATACCGTTAATTGAAAATGCTTATATGAAAACTTAAAAAACCAAAAAAAAAACAGGCCTTAAAGGTATTTTTTTCAAATTTGACTTTTCTTCAAAATTAATAACAACCATTTAACCATTAAGAACAGGGTTACCATCGCGAAAAATATTTCAAATGTGTTGTTAATTGTTACAGAGAAGAAAAAGAAGAATCATAATGAAAAGTCCCTTCTGAAAAATTAACTTTTTGGTGTATTGTAGTTAGACCTCAATATATTTGTACTATTGAAATGTAATCAAATTATTATTATTTGTCTACTATTTATGTATGTAGTTTAAAAAAAAAATAATTTTTGAAAGGAATCTTCTTCCAATTTGGGCATAGTATAGTATTTATTTATTGCACACAAGTTTGTGTGTATATATGTAATATGTTTTGAGATATTTTAAATGTTCTGCAATTTGCACTCTAACCTGCTTTTTATTAAGTTAATCATTCTATTTACAATACTTTTTTTGTGATTCTTATTTATAATTTAAAGTGTTGTTTGAATAGACTTCCTTATTTCTTCACATTTTTTTTATGTATATAGGCGCACTACAAGTACGCTTGTTCGCTTTCACTAATTCTCACTCAGTCTTGTCACGAGCTCTTCTCTGGTTATCATAAAAATTCATTTTCAATCATTTATGTGCCCCTTTTCAACGACTAACAGTCTTTCCCTCCACAGTTGGGCGGCCACGCACCCGGCCTTTGCCCAACATTGTGCCAGGTGGCAAGGGCGGAATTACAGCGACAGGCAAACAAGCACATTCCAATGAGGATCTTAACATGTCGATGGAGTCCATACTGGATGAAAACTTGGACTATGAAGACGTAACAATGGGCGACGCCGCGAAAGGCAACGTTTCGATGTCTAAGCCCATACCCAGCAACACAGTCGGAGTCGCCCCCTCGTCTGCTAGCACGACAACCCCAAAGAATACAGTGCCACTAGCGGCAGGCACCAAAATTAAGATGATATCATCTAACCAGTTTGTGCAGCTAAAGTCTATGCCAACGCAGAACAAGCTTATCAACTATACCATCAATAAGGGATCTGCCGTCACCACAGGAAATAGCATTGGAAGTATTGTCAAGACCTTGCCATCATCCGCCAGTGGGCAACAGATTTTTACACTGAAAACACCCATAGGCCAGACAACTCACTTTGTTACTGCGGCCTCACCGGCGGCTCAACAAAAATACACGGTGGTTAAGAACCCCAATGGCACCACCACATTGCAACTGACCAAGAATGTGCCAGCAACGACGGCAGTTGCCAACGCAGTATCCAGCGGAATGGACTTGTCTAACATCATTGATATGCCCATTGTTTTTGCTGACAATGATGGTAACATAGCCGAGCAACAGGAACAACAGCCCCCAGTGACCAAGAGTGGTAAGTTGCAAGCCTGTTCTTGCGCTATTCGCAATATTAATATAACATTTTCTTCCAGCTTCCACCAACAATGTGGGCCAACTCATAATTAGCCAGAAGATCATCAAGGAGGGTAATCAACCAACGTCAACTGGCACATTGACCAAGACAGCGCCCACTAGTATTGTAAGCACCGCCAAAGGCAGCACCATAATGCTGAATAAAGGTCTGCAGCAGCTTTTCAGTGGCAACACCACCAGTGGCGGTGGCAACAAAGTCGTCTATCTCAATCGTAGTTCGATCAAGCCTATGGGTGGCGTAGTTACGGCACGACTGCCTAGTGGCGCTACAAGTGCAGGCACATTACAGCCATACACGAAGATTTTGTTGAGCAGCCCCAAAGGGAGTACCGCAGTTGGAGCCACCGGCACTCCACCAGGCACACTGCGGCACACAGGCAGCGTCAGTCTGGGCAACAAGAGTTATCCGCAATTTCAAGTAATCAACAGTGTAACTGGAACTCCGTCGATCTCTGGGGATGGCAAGCAACAAATTCGAAATATATATTTCAAATCGGCCACGGGACTGAAGCAGGTGCCCGTGCAAATGCTGGCCAATCGAACAGCGGGCACCACTGTGACCACTGCTAGTGTCGGCGGCTCAGGCGGCACCTTGCGCCGCGTAGTGAATATTGGAGCGGTTACAACAAAAGCAGTTACGGGAGGCACTCAAGTACAAACACAACCGGAGAGCCAGCCAAAGGTCATCAAGCTGCAGGCAACGACGACGACAACGGCTACGGTGACACCCACGACAACAACAAAGAGCACGGAGGCATAAAAAATTGGCCACAAATTAGATTTGTGGTTAACTTTCTCACAAGCACACTCAGTTTTATTAGATATAAGTCAATTTATAAGCGTAGCCCGAAACTGTTTTAACCGTTTGTATGTGCGTACATTCATGTAATATACGAGGTCAGTGCGATCTGTTTCAAGCCTAACAATAATATAAATATTAAAAAAAAAAACAGTTTGTTCTTTAATTGTTAACATAGTTTTCTGTCATAGTCCCAGCGATGCTTAAACCCCTCCAAGAAGAATTCGCCGTCCTGCTCCCCAAAATGGTTGTTTACAAGTGTAGTACACAAGAGAACAAAGAAAACTAAGGGCGAATCGCTGTATGTGGCTGGCTATTTACCAAAATCAACACATTTATTATACATATATTTTGTTACTGGAAATGAAAATCTTGCTTAAGCTAACTAGCTTGTTAAGCAACTGCGTGAATATAATAACTATGGCCATTTAATTGTATAGTTTGTAAATCCATTTTGCACTCCCTTTTTGCCCAATTGGTTGGTTAACGTGATGTATTTAAAAGATATAGCTGTACACATATGCATTCTTATGCATATTCGAATAAGAAATTGTGGAAATAAAGAAAAGTCCTGCAAAAAATACGCAACTGGACACAGACTAATATAATAATATTTTCCCAGCTTTAAAACGTTGCTGATAAGAATCGTTTATATTACGAAGTCGTAGGTCGCGAGCAGTTTGTGGGCGTGAGTGATACATAAAATCTCTACAAATAGTATGAAGTATTTATATACATACATATATGTGAATATAAACAGACGCCTAAAAGTGCGCTACGCAGAAGACGCCACTTGCCAACTGCTCGAAAGTGCGTGTGTGCGTGCGTGTGTGCGTATATATGTACATATGTATATGTATGTCATACGTGTGGGATGAGTGATAGGGTCCTTGTTGGAGGCGATATCCTAGCATGCAGCACACGTAGCTCTCATCAACATCAACAAGCACATCAACGACAGCAGGAACAGCAGGCACAGCAGGACCAGCTGCATTGGCAATCAGGAGCTAGGGGCTGGCTGCGTAAGGACGAAGTTGATGTCGAGAGCCCCGCTTTTACAAACTTGGCAAGCAATAAAAAGGCCACGGACAGGCTCATTAACAAACGAGGCAGCACCAAAATGTTTGTGCAAGGAAGGCAAAGCACAGCAAAGCTGCTACTTTTATTTCATTTTTGTTGTTGTTGTTGTTGTTGCTATTGCTGTTGGTTTTTGTTTCTGTCTAGTTACGTATTTGCGCAAACATGGACAAATTCCTTAACTTGACAACGTTTTGGATTACAGCTTTAAAATGTAAAGCACAGGAAGCAGCAGCGGCAACGCTTCGGTCGACGTGAGAAAATCGCCGCGTCAAAATGTCGTCGGAATTCCATGAAGAATTAGTCGGTGGAACGGCTGGATTAGATAATATTCTCAAATTCGTTGAAGCACCTTTTATAAGACCAGACACGACTCCGTTAAAGCAACTACCTGAAGGCTTAACTTAGCTTAAACTTAAATGTCAATCAGAAATTGTTGATAAAAATCTGACTAAGCAGATTCGGCGAATTCGTTTTACCTTTTAATTCATATTTTTACTGTATTTATAAAAAAAACTCGATTATAAAAAAAAAAAAAAAACAGTATTGTTTTGGAAGGCAGTTTGAAAAAGTAATGCTCCATGTAGTTTTATATTGCATTTGGTCTGCAAAGAATGTGTTTTGAGCCACGTAAAACGGTTTCTTATAAGTTAGAAAACAAAATCAAAATGCTGTACAATATATTTTTGAAGAAATAGTTAAGTCTCAGCATTTAATCTTTGCCTTAATTTGTTTTTTTTGGCGCAGTTTATTTTGAGAAATCGTGTTTCTATTGAAGTTAATGATACTTTTTGAGATTGAAGCTATTTCTAAACTCTGATGTTTTTGTAGGCTTTTTAGACTGCTTATCTGTAATATTCAATAGATTTTTGTAAATTTAAATTATAATAATAATCAATTTGTATACAACGCAAATTTCAAACACAAATGGAATTCACACGTGCAACAAGTGACATGTTTGTGAATAGAAAACAAGTTTTGGCAATGATTTTTATTTAATTGAATGTAATTTAATTTATCCATTTATTTATGTGTGCAAAAGAGATCCGAATCATTGATTGTCATGCATTCGAGAATTGTTGCTGTCTTTATCGCTTGAGTTTCTATTGCTATATCTCGACTGTGATAATGGGTAGATATGCACTGGTTTTTGTGTGTAACTCCAACTTGCTCTGCTAAAGTTATATAAGTCGGATTCACACGCTTAGCGCGACATACCCGTATTGTAGTGCGCTTGAAGCTGCTGGCTGGCGTTTGCCGATTTGCTGAGCCCGGCATTTTTCGATCGCTTCGCCCTGTCTCGGTTCTGAAGACTTCGAGGCACGACTTATGCAACCAAGGCGAAGGCGAAGGCGAGTCGGGCACAAGCTTGTTCCATTTTCCGATCTACAATTTCAATATGCACAGTAACGGCAGCAACAACAACAACATCTCCGAGTGTATGTTTTGTTTTGTGGGGATCAGCAATTTTGTACTGAAGCTTGTTGTGTCTGTATTGTTGGATATATTGTAAGCGTATGCTTATATTTAATTACATTTATGTATCGTTTCAAGTCATGCATACATACTTGTATGTATATACTACGAGTATGTAGGTAGACACATGTACGATTTGGCGCGACAGCGCGACATTTTTGTCGCTGCTGTTGCTTTGCATAGACAGAGCCTCACTTTTGAACTTCAGTTGCGCGCCAAAGCCGATTGTGTGAGGAAGGAGAGTGGTGATCTGATCAGTTCTAATAAACATTTCTAAGTGACAAGTGCTATAAGACACAAAGCCCATAAAGGATACTATAATATTTATGTGATTGTAAGATATCCAGCTTTAAAAAGCGTGTGCTGGCGCCTAATTAATTGAACAACATTTTCAAAGGAGTCTTTTAAATTAAACAAACATGCAACTTACCCAACTAGTGTGTGTGTTTGGATAATGTGCAAGCAACTCCTTAAGTGGGTCACCGATTTATTCCCAAATGCAAATCGAATTTGATTTTTCCTCTAATATTATTTTGCTGCTGTTTTGGCAATGCGCATTTGATTTGCCACCTGCGGTTTTTCTTTGCCGTTAAATTGCGGCAATTTGTCGGCCAGCAATTGCAGTTACAATTTTGTTTTTCATTTTGGGCCTGGTCAGCAGCTCTAGCTGACATGGTTGTCTCGATGATCAAGTTATGGTCGTGTGTCTTTTTTAACTCATTTTCAAACATCATTCAGTCTGAGTGACTTAATTTATAAGTCATATTTTTTTTACAAAAGAGAGACATTTAACTTTTTTAAGACCGACTGTAGCTGAATAAAGCAGTTAGATACGGCAACTAAGAATATACATAATACGTTATAAAAGACAATTCTAGAACTATGCACATCTTTATAAATTAACAACTTTTTTCAAAGTTGACATTTTCATGCTTCTAGCTGCCCATTAGAATTGTAATGTCAAGTAAAGTTTGAAAAACAAATGAAAGAAATGAAAAACTCAGTTCCATTTCTGAGCGCATTTGTATTTCTTGTTCTCGTGATCGTTTTCATAAAAATATACATTAGAATATTCTTTAATAGGATGAATAATATTGACGGAACATAGGCTTTGTCTTTTACAGATGAATAGTAAAGGGACATTATATTTTAAAATAACTTCGAATTATTTGTGCACTTGTATATCATTTTAATAAAATAAAGTGAAGTTATTGTATTTTTAATACAACATTGCCTTTAATTACGTCTGCAGAGCCGGATACCAGATTAATAATAATATTTTACCTACGCTATTTCTGAATTTAATCAATTTAATTGTGAAGATCACTTTGGAAAGTTTGCAACCAGAGCAAAAATATAATATATACAAATTTTGAAACACGTGATATATATTGATTTTCCACATATTAATGAATACTCTTATTAATACTTCTTTTATTGTCATGATTAACTTGAAATGAAAAGTATTTTCTGCAATCTTTAAGCTCTAATCAACAAGTAGCTGTCGTTCTAAACAGTAACTTTGTATCTAGTTGCCTTTCCACCCTTTACATATATTTAGTTTTGAGCATTGCAAGAAGATGTATCTGAGCTTAAGAATAACTAGAATTCGTTCTTGTATGCGTAGCTACGAAAAACATTAGGGTGCGTCCATTTTGACCATTTTCCAGTACGTATTCATGATGGCATACTCTGTGAATGCGGACAATTTCTGGGTCTGCTGCATCACAGCACCATCCCAATCCCCCGTCCCCATCACTGCCCCCGCTGCAGCCGGGCCCATTGCAAATACTCAATCATGACTATATAATCAGTGTGCGGCTCATCACTTGCCGGAGTGTGAATGCCTGGGCTGTGGTTGTGGGTGTGGGTGTGGGTGCGAATGGAAAAGGAGGGCAGTCAGCACATCTACTATTTGCGCTTGAAAAATATTGAAAGTGTCGCGTACACATACACACACACACACACACACACAAAGTGCCAGAATGAAGGCGAAAATGCAACGTTTGTGGAAAATGTAAGTGGGATTTGCCACTTTCCTCGCCTTACGTTTTTCTCTGCACATTTTCACATCATTTGCATGTTATTAGAGGACGGTCTGTGCATGTGCTTGTGTTCGTGTGGCAGGTCCCTGAGCTTGCATTGGTTACTTGCCACATTTGTAAAACAAACTATCAGAGGCAACGAAGCGTTCTGCCTGGCGCACAAAAGTATGCAAACCTCAAATATCGCGCTTCATCATCCGCCAACCATCCTTCTCATCCTTTTCACCCAATCACTCGACCACTTCTTGGCAGCTTTGCACTTAAATACCCGCTTATTAGTATTTGTGCAAAGGATTTGCGCAAACGTTTTGCTTTATCTTTCTCCAAAAGGAACGCGATTTCGCTTTTCTTTTCTATGAATAAGAAAATCTTAGCATAAGTCGCAGACGAGAAAGTGACGCGAAGTGAAAGAGATTTTTAATGCTGGCGTTTGCCCAAGCCACGGTAATCAGAGGAACTGAAAAAGTTAAAGTTTTAATTAGTTAGAACAAACTAAAAAATAATTGGGAACAGTTTCTCGTTCTCCTGCCATATCTAAAATACTCCCAGAAAAAGTGTATGGACTTTATAATCCCAAAGCTAGGAATTTTGATCAGCAGGCCAATAGCTTTTCCAATACAAAATTGGTGGTTGCTGTAGATATCAGTTTAATATCTATTTCAAAACTAAAAAACGGTTCCCCAGCACCTATTGGAAATGATATATTTCAGTATTGCCGAATATTCTGTGTATCTCAATAATAAGTTTTGGTTTGGGGCAAAAATATTTGTTTATAGATAGAGAGAAAGAGAGAGTCTGAAGTATTACTAGAAAACTTTAAACTTTCCTCTACAAACGAATAGGCAAGAACAACCGTTTAGTTAAGATAAGACTGGAAAATTACGGTCAATGTGACAAACAATAAGCGTTTCTTTAGTTGTATGTATATGTATTGTATATCATTTACTTGAAATAGTGTTTTAAAAATATGTATATATGTATGTGCTTTTTCTTCTTTTTTATTTAGATTTTACGAATTACGTTTTGAAAAACTGACATTTTTTTAAAATATTTATAAGACCGCAATTGTTTTTTTCCTTTTAATTTATCGGATTTAATTGTTATGTAAAATGTAAATGTAAAATATGTAAAATTTAAAATTAAAGTGTAAAGCTCGGGCTTTTAGAAATTCCCATACGAAGTGTGTGTTCTCCCTGCGTTCAGGCTAGAATACTGGTATGGTTATATATTCCCTTCATCCTGCTGATCAGGGCGAGTTTTCTATATGGAATACAATGTGTTGCTATTATACTAATATATTCTGGTTAACCGTTCTTTCCTTCTAAGAACAGATGCTTTAAGAAATTGCTTAGGGAACATTACTTGTATTTTGTTCATTTTTCAACACTTTAAGACCCAATAAGCCTGAACAAATCTACAAGTATTTGGCAATTGCTAACAGCTTTTTCTATTCCATTTCACAGCTTTCACACTTCGCAAGCGTATTGTCCAAACGTCCTGGGAATTGGCCACTACCTCGCAGTCACGTGATGCCAAACGTCAAAGCGCGACCACTCAAAAATCCTTTTCACCAAAGCATTTGTGCTGTGCTGTCGCGCTGCGCGCTTATTTCATATTTCATGTGATGTGACGTAGTGGAACATTCCTGACGTTTGTTGCAACGAAAGGCGAGAAAGGAAGAACAAATTGTGACAGCAGCTGCCGTGCCGTGTTAAATAACCAAAGATTTCTAACGGTACATAAAAAGAACGAGAAAGCAGAAATCATCGAAGTGGCATTCGGTTGGTCCTTTGGTTAATGCTCTGAGAATATTTTGGCAGTAGAGGAGATGTGGGGTTTTGCGCAGCTAGCTGAGTGACAAGCGGTCAGTGCTGCCATGAATTTATGGCAAAGTGCCAACAAGTAAATTTGATAAAAAGCACCAGCGTAGAAAGTAAGCGCGAGTAGCACAGCTTGGATTGGCACTGCAGGCACTGCTCAGCAGTTTGAAAAAGTGTGCCTCGACTCTACCTAAAAAAAAAAAACATTCAGAAGTAGGGAGCTACAAGTTACCAGATATGAATAAAAAAGCAACAAACAAAATGGAGCAACTTTAAAAATATGTGCAGGGGAACAAAATGTTAAGTTTTAGAATGCTGTTAACATAACAGCACCATAGTTTGACAGCCATTGAAATATTCAGACTTGGATTGTTTACATGTTGAGTAACAACACTCGTATACTCTTTGTGTACAGGGTGCGCCATCTTTTATGTCGGTATGCAAACATTGAATGTAAATAAACAACCGATTTTCAAGTATGAGATATTTTTATTTAATTTGGTTCTGTACAATTTCTTGAACTGAGGTTTTCAACACTGGTCTACTCCAGTCATACCGACATAAAAGATGGCGCACCCTGTAGTAAATATTTTTGTTTGAATGCTAAATAATATTGCTTAATAGTTGTATAATTAGCCGTAGTATGGTTTAATTTTAAAATACCGGTTCACGTGATGTGGGTAAGTGAGTTTTTTTTTTTTGAAATGAGTTACACTTTTATTTACAAGCATTACACGAAACTGTTTGGAGGCATCTGCTTATTACTTTTTATTTGGATTATCACATTTCTTACGCTCTTCAAGCGCCTTCAGCCCCGCGCCCCTTTGGCCCACATGGGACTCTGCTTGGCTTGCGCCTTTGGCCAAAGCTTGACATGCATCCAAGTTTAGCATGAAATCCGCCAGAGACACACCAAATGTGGCATGTATGGCAGAAAAAAAGAAGAACAACAACAGCCACTACAACCACCACGACAAAGATGGTACGAGTATTACAGCTACAGCAGCAAATGGTGACAAACTTGAGGCAGCGAACCATTCCAGTCACCGCCCCAGTCTCAGTCTCAGTACCAGTCCCCAGTGGACAGACTCAGTGCCCCCACAACCTTGAGGCGCTTGCTGTTGAAGTGGTAGTAAAAGTAGTAGTTGTTGTTGTTACTGATGCTGCTACATTGTTTACAGTCATGTGCTAAAAATAAAATTCTACCCATAGCTCAAGCTGACTTGGCCTTTTCCCCAAGGATTTGATGGCAGCATCGGCGGTGGCTGTATGATATGAAGAACAAGCTGCTCAGGTCGCGTAATTCTTGTAAGTGCCGACGCGACGTTGCCGCGACTTTCTCGTTAACATATACATATACTATATACATAGCTTGGACAGAGCTTCGGTCATGGTTTTTGCCTTTGCTGTTGTTGTTGTTGTGGCCGACGTGACAGTTTACCAGATTCAAGTTGGATTTTGCATAAATTTATTACTTAATTCACCATATTTTTGTGCTCTGTTGATGGTCTTGGACTTTGTTTTTGTCCTGCATAATTTATCAGTTGCTGATTACAGTTTTGTTGCCATTGCCCTTAAGAGCTTGACAACTCCAGCTGTATTAATTGGTCTTACAGTTTTAGTAGCCCCGTAGGTTAATAACATTTCATTTGTTTAATGAATATTTTGATTAGGAATTAGTTCAAATTTAGTACGAATACGAAAAAACACTTTTCTGAATAATTTATTTTAAAAATGTTGAATCGGTGATGCTGGTATATTTGTAAAAAAAAAAATCGACAACCAGATTGACGAAAACTATTAACTGAAGCAGACAATATTGATGTTAAGAAAAAGAAAACATTTAACTCGGAATTAGAGCAATAATTATTAATATACATATTTAAAAATATAAACAAATCTTAATTAAATAAAACAACAATTTTTCAGATTATTTAAAATATATTTCACTCGAGCAGTATGTTTTTATTATTAAATTTTGTTTGTTCATTTTTAGAATTAATGTTAAATTTTCTTTCTGGCAGGCTGAGCCATTTGCCGTTTTACAGTAACAGTAGCGGCCGCTCCCATTGACAGCTGGAGAGCATACTCGTAATAACATTTCATTTAACATTAACTCGTTTGGGCTTCGCAATTAGTTTTGGCATCAGCATTTGCTACAGTTTGATGTGCATTGCTAATTGCAAAACACTTTGCAGATAAATTTCCTGTTGGTTTCTTCTACACACACACACCCCCTCTCCCGGGCCATTCACTTTCGCTCATTTGGTAAATGTGCTGGATGCCTGGATATATTTATGCAATTTTCACTTTCCTTAGTCGACTACATTTTTCAGACTACAAGTAGACGAGAAATGCAAATGCATTTTTCAGCTTATGCAAATTTTTCAACTGCGCACATTTAGTTGCTGTTGCAGTTGTTTTCTTGTTGTTTCGGTTTGGTGTTCGTTGCAAACGTTTTCATTATGTTAAAACGCATGACACGCCCCCCACCGTCGCCTTCAGTTGGCCAGCCTGCTAGTCTGTTGGTCTGCCAGTCACTCACTCACTCATTCATTTGAGTTGTGGTACCCGGTTTTCGTATGCGGTTAATATAAATCACGAGGTTAGTGAGCCGTGCCAGCGGCCAATTCGATGGCGGCGCCTCAGTGTCTTACAGTTTGGCAGCTACTTTCACTGTGAGTCGAACAATTTTGGTGGGTTGCGAAGCGGCAAAGTTGACCCACGCTCCATGC
Source organism: Scaptodrosophila lebanonensis (assembly GCF_003285725.1). Classification (NCBI taxonomy): domain Eukaryota; kingdom Metazoa; phylum Arthropoda; class Insecta; order Diptera; family Drosophilidae; genus Scaptodrosophila; species Scaptodrosophila lebanonensis. The sequence goes on from NW_022060529.1 coordinate 3,286,245, forward strand.
CACTCCATGCAACTAACTGGTCAGACGGCAGACCTCACCGAACCCTCTGGACCCGTAAACACCAGATGCCAGCGACACATCGTAAACTTTGGCAAAATGTTTCCTCAACCGAACCGCTTTGGGATTGCCTCAGCCTCAGCCCCAGCCTCAGACTCTGCTTATGCCTTTGCGTGTCGTGTCGTCATTGTTCGATAATGTTGTTGTTGCATATTGTTGTACATGCATTGATATTGTTGTTGTTGTTGTTGTATGTACATGCTGTTGTAGTTGTTGTTGTTTGTTTACGCGGGTGGCCACCAACCGTCCACGGCACTTGCACGTTGGCGTCTCTCTTTCTATTTCTTTTTTTTTTTTTTTTTTGGCCCGCAGCTGCACCTCATGTTGCACTTTATGTTGGAGGAGCCCGCTTTCTGGGCCCCCGATATGCCTTACCTGCTGCTACCTGATTGTTATTTATGTTGCTGTTGTTCGTCTGCTCATTTTGGCTATCTGGTAGCCGAAACAACTAACCCAACAACCACCCACCTGCATTGCAAGGAGGGATGGAAAATTGTGGAAATTGTGGAAATTGTCGGCAGCCATGGCTTGAAAGTTTTATATTCTTTTGAAACGTTGCTGGGAACTAAGATATATACTATTACGAGCTAATGATGTTCACACGATACTCAAATATATAAGCATGAACAAAGTTGTTTAAATGCTTGAAAGAAGATGCAAGCTCCAAGAGTTGTTCTATATATTTCAGGTAAACAAAGATGATTGTAAGGCAGTGAGATTAACTAAATAATAACAAATTATAAGATGTGCGTTGGGCTCGCAACACCTAATGTTTTCTTTTTCACTTGCAGTCTCTTTCAATATGAGCGGGCAAAAGTGCGGCATTACTTTGAACAGACTCGAGCTGACCAGGCCAGACAAAGCCGATGCAGGAAGTCCGGAGCGCTGCTGGAGTGCTCTCACCCGCTCCAGGCATGGGGCATCCAGCGCCTATACGTGGCACTTGTCCAGCAAGGTTGCTGTCCAATGTCGGGGCGGCGCAGAACATCTCCGATGCTGAAAAAACAGACATGAAAACAAAGTCTAAAACCGCCTTTGTGGAGAGACGCCGCGCAGTTGGTTCCCACACCAGAATGGCTTGAAAAGTTAAGGTGGGCGAAAACTATTCTGCCTGCTTTCAAGCCAAGCGACAGGACCTAGCCAGCGAAGAGGCCACGATTTCAAAAGAAGAGCGGTACAAAAATGTTGAGTGCTGGTGTGCCAGGCCGCTCCTTCGCGGAGGTTGCGAGGAATAGAATACTTATCGGAGTACTCGATCGGGGAAACGAAGATGGTCATATACCTAGCAACCAGCGGAGGTGGGTCGAAGTCTGGGTGCGGGGTGGTTCCAAGGAAATGTTAAACTTATCGTATGAGATGATGAATACGCAGTGGGCTACTACAAATCCGCGGTGGCCTCGTTGGGTGAAGTCCATCCAGGTGCTCGACTGGAAGTAGGCCACGTGCGGCACCAAGTGATCCTGAAAAGATCGTCAATGTTTTGAGGGCTGCATGCCCTCAAGCATATCTACACATAACTGGCGGGTAGTTAAGCTGGAGGAGCGAAAGGACCAACACGGCAAATTGTCCTACTGCTGAACAAGGAGTCCTTAGAGCCAATAAAGGTCGCAGGTGGGAATTTAAGCTACGGTTTTGTCAAGGTACCCATTCAGGTATCCGAAGTGATGTTGTAGCTGTTCCCCAAATGAACAACGAAGAGCTGGCGATCTAGGTCGATTACTCCTCAGTCTACCAGAACTGATACGGATAACACAAAAGGCATGTTAGGCTATTAGATTGAGGATAACGACAGCTTAAACTATTACACTTTTGATGAAGATGATCGTACGGTTGTGGAAACTGCCCCTCCGGGTGCTGCATATAACTCTTCAGCAGCTCTTCTGCACCAATTGGCCAGTTGAAACACAAACTAATAGTTTAAGGGATCAGTGAATGAGCATTTTTATAATACATTGCATCACAACTGCAGATATAGAGAGAATAGCATGGCTTCCCTAGAGCTCCGTGCTAACTTTCTTCAATCAACCAATGTGTTAACAAACGAAATTCACTCCTGTTTCATCATATTTTCTGGCCAATTGTAGTGGTTTTAAGGAACTCTCCTTTTCTAATGATAGAAAAATCAAGGCAAAAATCTCTGTACATGTCCTAAACTAATAGTCTCTGAACCCTTTTGAGCATACTGTCGACTGTTTCTGTTTCGAGATATTCTCAAAATTCTGGAAGAAACTATTAAGTCGACGACACATTCATTCTTACTGAAAATACTTAAATTCATCCACAATAAATGTATAATACTATACTCTAAACAAATACCAAGCCTGAAACTTTCCAGACTCAAAAACAAGAAAATATACAAGGACCAGTTGTGGACACACAATCGATGCTTAACTTATGCGCCCAATCCTTGCTGCAGTTCGAATGGAGCCTCCTGGCCGGATTTGATAAAGTGTTCTCTATATCGTGTGTAAGGATATTTAGGAATGCCATTTTTTATATCAATGGATTCTATAATTAATATCTTCGAGCAACACATAATTATTTAAAGAAACCCATCCCTGGTCGTGTGCGTTTTGAAAGTCGTTATATACTTTATTTTATATGTGTATTAAGGGGGGGGGGGGGGGGGGCGGGCAAAACTTTTCCAGCTTAGATCATAATATTTGTTGAAACCGCCGAATTTCTCATGGAAGACAAAGCTTTAGGCAACAGCGTCTGTCAGTTAAGGCAGTCAGTCAAGATTAGCTCGTGTAGACGATAAAATCGTTCAGAAACATATTGTCAGTTAGATATACAAGTACACACAACGGCCGTTAAGCGTGCCAGCCGCTTCGTGTTGCCTCACGCTGTTGCCACGTTGCGGCAACAATGGGCGTAAGGAAATAAATTTTGAAAATAAAGAAATTTAATCTCAAACACCTTTATTAGCACGTCTAGCGAGGTATAGCGATAGCTATTGAACGAAATTGAAATGTGAAAATTCTTAGTGGCAGGTAAATTAGAATGCTTCTTAAACATACAAGTAAAACAAATTTCAATATAAATAAATGTCGCTGTAATCAAGAAGTAATAAGCTAATACTTTGTATATATCAACAGTCTAGATTGAATAAGCATGCTGAAAAGATAAGCAAGAGAAAAGATGTAACAATGTGATCTGCATTTTTAAAAAATTCGGTTAGTCTTGTTGAAAAGGACAGTCAAGGTGGGCGACAATTTGGTTGAGGAAGCTCGATGTTTCATGAATATACAAGTACATACTATATAGTTCTAGAGGTGAATGGTAAATGTTACACATTTTCCACGTTGCTGCCCATTGTTTTGATCTTGCCTCACGTGGCTGATTTCATAAGCCGATAACACATGCCTCTCCCAGCAACAAAAAACAACAGCAACAACAACAACAACAATAACAACAAGTAGCTAACTTACAACAACTGTAAACAGACGCGTTTTCCTTGGAACAACAAACAATGCCAGCAGCATTTGTTTGAAGCAAACGTTGACCGACCCGTCGCGATCTCTTGCTAATTTAAACAGTTTTGGAGATCGCGACAGCTTCTTTACAGGCGACTAGAGCTGTCCGTCGTCCCGTCTTACGGTTTCCGAGTAAACTGTTAACCGCGTTTATTTGTACATTTTCAGTTAATCTTGGCCAGCATGATTAGCTTACAGCTTGTTGAACAGCAGCAGCAGCAGCAGCGGCGGCGGCGGCAACAACAATGACGACAATACAACCACTTGCCACATGGTGCAAGTGTGGAAGTGATGGCTTTTGAACTGTTCACATACCACACACCGCACGCTCTTGCTTTTGCTCGTTGTTGTCGTTATCACAAAATCGCATTTGCCAAATTTGTACTAAGCCGGAAACGGAAATTGCTTGACCAACATAAATGTGTGTGCGTGCGTATCTGCGTGTGAGCGAATTGATTTCCATGGAAATCAAAGCCGTTGATGTGAGTCGATACGATGCATTTTCCACTGCCTCTAATCAGGCGCCACCAGCTCTGATTATTGCCAGGCCTCGCTGGTCAGCGAACCTGCGTGAACTGAATGGCGGCCGCCATTTTGTGTAGTTTTGGGTTGGGGGAGGTGGGGGGATGGTAAGGTATAAATTGTTGGTATTTACAGGCTATTCATTGCCAAGGATTTCAAATTTAATGTTAAACAAATTGGTCCGCGAAGTTCTCAAACCAAAAATCCGTCAAAAATCTATTTTCGAAATGTGTATACCCTGTAGGGTTAAAAGGGTATATTATGTTTGTGCAAAGTATGTAACAGGTAGAGCGAATCTAAAAGTATAATCATTAAAAATGTTTGTACTATTTTTTGTATATCCCAGAAAAAAAATGTGTCCATTAGAAACAAATATTTCTTGAATTTTGAAATAAGCATTAGCTCCACTGTAATGCATACTTTTAGTGAAACAGATAATTATTAAGAAATAATTTTGTTCCACTTAGATAACACTGCCTTTACTCCAAAGTATTAACAAGAAAGGAATGCTAAAGTCGAGCGAGCTCAACTCTTAAATACCCTGTACTGCCCCACAAAAATAAAAATAAAATAAAAAAAATATAATTAATTAGTTTAATTAAATATAAAATATTTAACACATGCATACAGACATAATTGCTTATGTACAATTTTCAACAGCATACATTTACATCAGAATCGTGTTTATGCGTGCTTGTATGCCGTAAAAAAATAAGTCAAAGCAGCAACCCCTGCTGGCAGAGCATTGGCAGAGATTATGTTAATGGCTATAACTTTCTTCATAATTAACCTATCATGTTGAAACTTGGCACACAGACACATAATCACTTTATGTGTCAAAATATGTTTGATTACAAAATCCAAGAAACACGGGAATTATGGGGGGTGCATCAGAAAAAAAACACAAACTCGTCCTTTCTCGGACTTGGGAGAATCTGGATACCGAGTTTGGTTATTCTTGCTCTTGTACTTCCTCAGATCCTTGCGTTCATACAGACGGACGGACGGACTGACAGACGGACTGACAGACGGACATGGCTATATCGACTCGGCTTGTCATCCTGATCAATAATATATACACTTTGTGGGGTCTGCCACGCCTCCTTCTGTATCTTACATACATTCGCACATTCACCCTTTGGGTACAGGCTATAAAAATGTCTATTATTGGCCGTTGGCCAACGGGTATTACTTCCGACCCATCAGAGAGCTGATGTAGAGCCGTTCTTTCATTTCCCTATTGTTGAATGGCAAATAAAAATTTACAAAATTTTGATACACTTAAAATCTTACACAAAATTAAGCGCCTAATTGCAACCACAAATGTTTGCTAGAAGCGATAGGAAGGAAAAGAAAACTCCAACAGAAATTGGCAGGTAGCAAAAAAAAAAACAACCACAACAAAATGGCGCCTTAAGAAATTGCTGCTAAATGCGGCCAACAAAGAAAGAAACAGCAACAACATGGCCTATTGTGTTAAAACCGCTTGGCCAGGAAAGTATTCAATGGGCTGCCCTCTAAACAATACAAATAAAAACCGCTCAACAGACCCCAACTCTTTCTTCGTCTACATTCAGTCAACAGCACCATCGCCAGCGCCCAGGAATGTCCACGAATCTGGGGCCAAGAAAAACTTTGTGGAAAAATGAAAAATCGTTCAAATCGCCAAGCGCCAAAAGTGCTAAAACAACAACAACAACAGCAACAGCGTCAACAACGGAAAACCCTATAGAAAAAAGGCAAAAACGTGTTGGCCGACCCAATGGGCCAAGTCCAAGTGACCCAGAACTTGTCGTTAGCGTTAGGCGGCATCAGCCAAGATATTGCGGCATGGCCAAGGCGGCGTCATTGTTTGTCGTTGGCCAAGAGCGGAACGGGGGTAATTCGGGGCTGGATGATAGAGATAGTTTGATGACCGCAAGCAATTGATATTACGGAATAATATTAATACAATGTGTGAAATTATTTAAAAATATCTCAACTTTTTATATAATATATATATATGATTATACATGTTTAAATAAATTCCGGGCATCTACAATTGATTATTTTTCAAAACAAAGTAACGTCTTACAAATTCCCCAACCGGCAAAAAATTTCCCCACTGTAGGAGCGAATTCATCTTCGTCATGTTCGCCTTGGTGAGAGAATAGAGCAGCGAGTGTAAGAGCAGAGAGTGTGATAATGTATTGCGCAGGTGCGTTATTGGCACAAGAGATCGCTGAAATCGATGTGACGTCAGTTTTGGCAGGGCATATGTTTTCACTCAATTTGGGCTTTGACAAAATATTCGCTTTGTCACCACTCTATTTGTTTTCAAATCAGTTGTTAATAAATAAAATATTTCTCCAATGACTTGGTTTAGTTACTCTAAGGTTTTCCGATTTCGTTATATTTTCTAATGTAATAATAAAAACTAATTTTTAAAAACTTATTATGGCGTAGCAAGAAAAATAATGGTAAAAAATTCGCTTATTGTAGTGGTCCATTATAGTTGTATTTTGGAATTTCTACAAGCTGTGACGTACTGCGCAGACCAACCAAAAAGCCGTACCTTGAATGCATTACCTTCAAGCTCTGTTTTATCGTGCAAGAGAGCAGACCAGAAAATGAAACTAAAGGAGAGAGAGAAAAAGAGAGAGCTCGTACTGGTTTGTAGCTGTTTAGCGCTCCAGCTGACTATATTTCACACTCGCACGTTGAATTGAGTTTTGAACGTCGGCGAGTGCGGTCGAACTGTAATGTGTCGCGCTTCATAGTGTGCGAGAGAGCAGGCAATAGCTAAAGAAAAGAAGTTTGTGTGTGAAATGCAATAGCATAACGGTGCATAGCACAGTAAACGTCTAAAAGTTTTATTTAATTAAATTAAAATTCACGCTTTTTGTTTGTCGCATTCTTCCTCGCCAAGTACTGCAGCAGCACATCAACCAATAATAACAACAACAAGAGCAGTGAAGTGCAAAAACCGGTTCGCCTTTGCAGCAGCGATATTAACAACAACAACGAGAAGCAAACCAAAATCAAAGCAAAGGCAAACGGCGAAAGAATTTTTGTTGTTTGCGTGTGAGTGCGTGTGTGTGTGCGAATGCGAGTGCGTTTTGTGGTCCAACAGCATCTCCCGGTTGCTGCCGAAAAGGCAGTAGAAAAGGCGTAAAACAAGTAAACGAAGAAAAAAGCGTAGTAGGAATCTGTAGCCAGAGCCGGCCACACTGCCTTTTTGGCTGTTTGGATCTTTTGGCTGAGAAGAATTTGTGTGGCAAAAGCAAACCAGTTCGTTGCAGCCGCAGCAGCAGCAGCAGCCTACCCAACAACAACTACAATAACAAAAAGCTATAACACAAGTAAAACAAAACAACGAGCAAAAAAGTGGCACAAGTGAAAATTCCTGCGTTGTGTTTTTTTGACAATCGCCAAAAGTGAAAATCAATTTGCTGAGCTTGCGCGTGTGTGTGTAACAGAGCGGGAACCGCTGAGAGAGAGAGAGAGAGAGCGTAAAATATTTTCGTGTCCTTTGGCAACAAAACCTACACCCAGTCGAGAGAAACTTGACGAAAAACTAAAAGGCAACAACATATACATACAACAACAGCGTAGCAATTTGGCAAAAAGTAAACAAATTCCAAAAGGCACAGGCACACATACATATGCATACACATACATATACATATGTGTACATGGAGTCGCAGCAGCCGCCGACTAAGGGGAAACTATAACAAAAAAAATTAAAAAGGTCAGTATCCTCGATTTGATAATGTCGTTTTACAATGAGCAGCAGCACCATTTGCCTGGATAAACAAAGTAGCATATGGACTGCATAGTGACAGAAGTCGGGGTCTATATTCCAAATAAAGCAACTTGTAGTATTTTGGTACTCACTTGTTTTGCAGTTGACAAATTATAAATATTTACTACTTGTATATAAGTAGTACAATTTTATATAAGTACTACTATTTGTATATTAGTAGTCTCTAAGTTGGATGTTGATTTTAAATGTTTGGGTAACAGAGATTTGACAGTTCCATACCAAAAACAATAAAATCAGTCCAGGCTGGTTATTTTCTACTCCTTTACTATTAAAGTATTCTATAAACTTCTTATCTTGAACCTGGATATACTACAATTTGTAAGAATATAAGAATGAAAAGCAATGATGAAGAACTTTTGGCTGCAAATTGTGCTTTAGAAACTGAAGTTAAGATATTTTTCTTATTATGTACAATAATTCATAAAAATTGAGTTCTTTAGGGCATGAATGCAGATCAAAATTTAATAGAGCTAAAAATGAAAAAGGGGCCTAGTCTTTCAAAAATAACTAGCGCTTCAACAATTCTACCTACTTAAAATGTTTCTAGTTGCATATACATAGTTTTAAACGTTGTATAAAACTTTGAATTGCATTATAGTACAAAATTAAACTGAATTTTCTTGCATATTTAGCCATGAAAGTATTTTTGAAATCAAAAAGGTCCGTTATTATATATCACATATCCACAAGAAATTGGAATGTCTATTTCATTTTTTTTTCTGCTATAAAGCAACCATCTTATAAATAAAGAAATGCTTGATTTCTGCAATAATACTTTTGTTTCACTGTAAAGCAACTTCCTTCCTAAACTAGTCGTTTTCATGTGGCTTTTACTGTACCTCCGCATTATGTATAACTGTTAATTGTCACTGTCGACCTTCACTTTAACATTTTAAACCACGCCATAAATTTTACCTGCTTTGCCGATAGCAACGATATTCAACGCACTTTTTCTTAATTGCAAGCGAAATGTTTAACCAAAATAAGCCGAAGCATGTAAATTCTCACATATACATATGTACATTATATACACATTTATGTATGTGTGCTGTTATAGTGTGTGTGTACGTAACACACTTGCGTGTTCTTTTGCGCTTATCAGTCAGGTAAGTAGTCAAAACAAGACTCTTCTGGACTGACTTCCGCTTGCTGCTGCCACTGTTACTCAGCTGCTCACTTAACCCAAAGTTGCCCTTCGAATTGTTTGCATGCTCGCACTCCAAAGCATGCAATATGGTTTCATTTTTTGTTTTTAATTTTTGTGTCGTTACATAAGCAAAGCATACAAAATTTGGCGTGTTTGTGGCTTGTTGCTCACAATAGTTAACTAAGTTATTTTTGTGAATCTATCCATCTGTCTGTCGGTCTGTTTGTCTGCTGGAATGCGTGTGCTTATCAGATAGGCATATGTATGTACATTCATCTTTAGACATCAACTGGGCACGTAGAGGCGTGTGTTATGCTCAGCAGCAGCTTCCATGAGTAAGTTTATTTAGTTGTTTTTTTTTTTTTTGAGTGGCCGCACGTACCGGCCCAGTGGCCAACGCAATGTTTACACAGTCTAAGTATGATTTGCCAGATTTTTAACTACTCAGTGGGCCTTATGGATCTGATAAATATGTCAGAGAGCAGTCTGTGCAGAAACTTGGCACCGCATCTCAATACTTGGGAATCCTACTATTCATAAGTATAATTAAACGCTTTTAATTTGGAAGTTCAAGTTGATATTTGTTCAATGGCTTGTTTTGACTGTAAAAAGTATAATGGAAGAAATGAATATTCTTGGTTGCTTGCGCCAGAGGCTAGATTTAAGTCAAGGCCTAATTATTCCAGACGAATTTTGTAAGTACATGCGAATCACATTTTATGGCAACGAAAACTTCTAAGCATAGTCTGACTCTAAGCTGTGCCTGCCTAACTACTTGTAGGTGAGGGTTCTATTAAATGGTTAGGCAGTTTTTCCCAAAGAGTCGGTAGCTACATACATATGTCTGCTGACTTGGAGTTGTTGCAGTTGTTTATCAAAATATTGTTTACATATGCAATTAGCTTATTCCAAATTGTTGTAAAGTTCCTCACATCTTCTAATTATTATTATATATCTTGTTTTAAGTAGTATACTATTACAGCGCGTCTATTAATCTTTTCATTTAAATGTAGCTCATAGTTTTTTGGACTCAACAATCATTCGTGATCATTACTGAAAGGCAGCTATGTAGTATATTTAGGTTTATGGAGCATTTAGCTAATACATGCTGTTAACCAAAACTGGCAATTTTTGGTGTCTTTTCGTTTTTATTTTCATCTAATTAACACAAATTGCAGTTTCAGTTTTCGACACAATGTCAATTTTGCAGTGCCATCCAAATGTGGCCCACAAATGACATTTCTTTGGACTAAAACTTGGGGCCATTTCGCCAATTTGCATGAATTTATTACTCGTATTTATTTAAATCAAGAGACTCGACGAAATTCACTTTTATGGATAAATAAAAAAACGTGTCAGACAGAGAGGCAAACAATTTTGATTTATTTAATGAGTAAAATTATGGGGCCGTAGGCGTCAGAGTCGGTATCGACGTCGACGTCGGCGACGGCGATGTTGTTTTTTGAGTGGCCACTGGCTAGTTATTTTCATTGCTGTTGAGTTTTACAGATCTTAAGCAATTTTCGACTGTTGTTTTTGGGGTCAATTAAATTAGTGGCAGGCGACCGATTTTATTATTACTTTTGAAAACCATTTTTTGCGTTCTGCAGATATTGCTTGATTTTTTGTGGGCGTTTGCCAACTACAATAATTTATAGATACAAGCAGCGGGAGAAAAAAAAAAAACGACTAACGCATACACACACGCAAAGCCCAGGCGGGCAGACAAGAAACAACAACAAAAACAAAGAAAATCGATTTAAAACAGATGATTTGACATCAGGCGCCATTCCAGGCCAGAGCAGAGCAGTGAGCAAAAGATATGTACGCCCGTATCTCAGTGGCTGCCCTGACAGGCGTAGCAAGCATGGAAGGCCGGCATGGCAGCCCAGGCATATTTCACAGACAGTTAAGATGTCTACACGCCGATAGCTGAGCCTCTGCCAGTCAGCCAAGGACAAGGCGTTGTGAAATTGCCGCACACTGAGAAAAAATGCCAACCACCCAACCACCCACAAAAGTCGCCCACATTTTGCTCACAGTTGCCCAACCCAAAGAAATTTTCCTTTTATTCTTTTTGCCAAATTTTCGCTCAACTTTTGCAGCCAACAGCTGTGCCTAGCATTCCGCTTTCTACTCCTGTTTTGACTGTTAGGCCTTGGCCTGGGCCGCGCATTTCGTAGCTGGTGTTCTGGCCATTAACATGGCAGCCCAAAACTAGCTGAGCTGCTCACGCCTGATGCGTATTTAATGAGCAAATGATTAGCATTTTTATGCGCGTGTTAGTGTTGTGGCTTCTGTTGTTATTCTGCCTGCTGGGAATCCTTAAAGTAGTAGTTTGCATTTTGAATCTGTCGTCCGATAACAGAGAGGGAATTGTCATAAATCTTTGGCCCTGGGCTTGTTAGGGGGCGCTGGCCCAGTTAATTGAACTGTCAGCTGCTGCAGTAAGTAGCTCCAGCGGTGACAGGAATTTCATAGCTGCTGGCCATTTACTTCATTGACATTATTTTATTTTTGGTTAATAGTTTCGACAGTTGTGGCCCTGGCATTGCAATAGACCGACTGATAAGGTTGCTTGATAGACCTAAAGGGGGAGGGAAATGGGGCAATGCATAAGCGTCCTTAAGCTCAGGCACGTGCCTTCCTGCGGTTAGTTGACAATTTATTGTGATTCATTGATCGCCGGGCTGCTAAGGAGATACAATTATTATACCTTGCGAATCTTGGAGCGTGGCAAATAAATGATGCCAACTTTGCAGACAATGTTGCTGCTACTTCTGCTGCTACTTACGGTGATGATGATGGGGTGATTTATGAAAGTTTAGATACAAATAGTGCAAATAAACGAATAGGATGCGCACTGATAGACAGAAAAAGTGCGGCAGGAAATTGAAGCGTACTATTTGAAATGGACCACTAAGACCAATATTCCATTAATTTTGTTCATAAAGTAAAGGAACTATTTTCTTTGGACAACGCACTTAGTATTACTTTCCGTATAATTTACGGGTATTCCTAAAACCTGAAATTCCATAACGCTAATTATTCTCTTAAGCCTCAACTGCGAATTTTGTTTAAGTATTTTTTTTTTGAAGCAAACTGATCTTTTGTAATGGATCAGTGCATTAATCAGAGGTTTTATTCTTCCCTAAAACACAGAAGATTCATTTCCTGCTATTTTCTTAAAAGGAGTGTATACATATGTATATCAAACATATTCTTCCTTTTAAGTGCTCGAACGACGCGTCGTTGCGAACTATTATCAGTTTGTTGACGGCTGCATAAAAAATGTTCACAATTGTGTGTTAACCAATTCAGAAAAGTTAATATGCTTTACAGAAGCCATTTAAGCAGATCCTTGAACTAATTTTCCATACTAATGTATGCGGCGGAAACAATGTGAACGAACATGGGCGGAAAAGGAAAACCTCAGGCCCTTTTTTCAGGTTTTCCGGCAGCACCAATGCCAATGCTATTGAAAACAAAGTTTGAACTATTAACTGCACCCAGAACCAGACCCAGCCCACATGCACACACACATCCACACACACACATGCGCTTCCTGTACAACCCACTGTGGCAGAAGTAAATGAAATTATGCGCCGCGCCATCTTCCCCTGCCCTGGCATGTGGAAATGTCTGTGATTTCACTGGGCTGCATAATGCAATTAAAACACATTTTCTTTTGCTTTTCACTTACTTGAGTGGCGCACAAAGCGAGGCAGAGAAAAATCAATAAGTGTGTATAATATCTATAGTATGTGTGTGTGTGTGTGTGTGTGTGTGATGTGCGCGCGAGGAAAATCTGTGACCACAATGCGCGCAATAAAAAAAATCAATCTGGCACAAGGATATAGATATGTATATAGTATGTGGGAGCTGCTCTGCCGTGCATTGTCCTCAGAAGTGGGGTTGGGTGTTGTCGTTATGCATTGGACGTGCAACTTTTCATAGATCTGTGGGCTGCCAATGCTTGATTTATGCTTTCAGCTAAGTTGGCAGACAGTTTTGATGCCCCAAACATGTTGAGCATTAGGCAGCATCTCCTACCAGTCTGCCAATATGCGCAAAACCTATTTTGGCAAAATGCTATTTAGCAGTTTTTGTACTTTAGTCCCATTATCGTAAATGGATGAAAAGTATGGATGAAATAATTGGAAATGGTTGTACAATGCCTTAACCTAGATGCATCCATGACTGAACAAAGTCCGAGAATAGTGATGTTAATATCTGGTTGTCTGAATCACATGTCTTCACAAATAAGACTGCTGCCCTCCTCTATAAGTAACTTATATTTCTTTATGATGCTGAAGCATGGACATTAGCATCATCAGAAAGAGAGAGACTGGGGCGATTAGAGGGAAAGATTCTGAGAAGAGAGCGACCAAGTTATCAAGGACCTAGTAGCCTTGGTGTTACCAATTGTCGGTAACGTTGGCAACAATCGAAAGCCGGTTGTGCTTGCTATCAAAAAAGAAGAAGAAGAATAAGACCCTCTTAAGAGCCCATTGGCCAAACCAATTAATAATGAACATTTTGTTTTATTTCTTCATTAATTCATTATGACAAGGCTAAAGACATATCCTTACAATTTACTTTTAAAATAACAAAGTAATGTAGCTACAAACTTGTGGGCTGGGGGAAAGAGAAAATGTCAACGGGTTCAACGAATCCAGCTCCATTATTATTATTACTATTATTATTATTATTATTAATCACATCCCCTGGGTAAATACACACCCTTCTTTGCGGTTCATTAGCACCACTACCTCATATCTAATAGCATAGAGTTTGTCTAGTTTTTGTGCTCGGTTTATTTTAATAGCTAGGTAAATAAAGAAAAACTCCGGGCGCGTTTAGAATTATATCTAAAAGTCAACACAACAACCGCCACAGCCACCACCACCATAACAGCAACAACCGCCGACAACTAACGGCTAACAACAAAAGCCGCGCGCTGTAATTAAAGATGCCTTTTTTTAAAAGCCGCCGACGCCTTGGGCAAGGCCTGTAAATGGTGACCCATTTAGTATTTCATTCAGATGGCTCTGACACATTTTATGCATTATTTAGCGCGTTTTCTTTGTTTCAGTTTATCAGAGTGTGTGACAAAATAATGTATATGTGTATATACATAAGTGCGGGTATATACTTGTACAATGTTTTTTATTTTTTTCATGGCCATTTCGCAGTCACAGATGATTCAGGAAATTCACTTTTTCTGCTTGGCCGATAAGAGCAGTCGTTGTTGCAGTGGAGAGCAATGGCAAATCGCATTTCGCAATTATTAAAGCCTTAATGCTTATATAAATGTTTACTATACATACATATGTATTTATTGTATAATTTAAGCGCACTACAGTGGGCGGGTGCTGATAATTTTCTATCTGCACGCGCCACTTGGAAGTCGCTGGGAATTTGTTTACTTGGAGACCTAAAATGAAAATTTTGTATCAGCTCAAAAGTTATGCAAATTATGGCAACCTTCATCGTTGCCTTTTGAACATATTTTATTTATCTTTGTTTGTAATATTTTGACAGCTGTCAGGCCATTTCCTTTTGGCTTCGCATTGAATTGGTAACTAAGGATTTTGAGTAACAAGTGAATGTAAAATACTATGCGGCTGACTTCTTAATATTAATTTATTTAGTCGCATGCAATAACATTCTGGAGGTTAGCCTGCCAACAAAATTCAAATTCAAATCACTCCGCCCTTTTGCCTCCCTACCTAATTATAAGCAAATCAATTGTTATTAGAGCTACAGAGCAACCAACATTAAAGTTTATTAAGTCTGGGTAATGAAAATGAAAGCTGAAATGTGCGTCATTAACATTTCCATTTGAATGCGACCCCCAAAGTCGTGCGACATTAAGTGGTAGGGGCGCTGTAAAGGGGGAGGAGAGAGTAGAGAGGGGCCAGCACTACCATCACTCAGTACAGCTTGGCACGGCATCGGAGCGTTGGAGGAAGCACCTGCCTGAAGTTGTTGGTGGTGTTACTTTCACGTTGGTGTAGGTGTTACTTGGCCCTTGCGTAGCAAATAAAGTTGCTGTAAATGAGACGCGTTTTCGGGCAAAACTTGAGAGTCTTGTGGCACGCAACTCGCCCAACAGCAACAACTTCAAGGGCCGAGGCATGCCCAAAGTTTGCCAAATTATTTCAGCTGCGTACGTTTACCCTAGACTTAAGTAGCTATACAGCTCCGATCCAAGTTGAATTGAGCACCGTTAAGCCATCTGGTAAATGTTATTCGCACGAAATTCTCAAAAATATATGCGAGCAGTAAATGAAGTTTGTGGAGTGCGAGAAATTCAATAAACATATTTTTCATAGAATTCCATTATTTATTATGAAATAATGTGCAATTCTAATTTATTAATAAATAAGTTGGTCTGAAGGTACTTTTTTGTGGACTCTAAAGGTCCTGCATGTTTTGAAGGTACAAATTAAAAACAAAGAATTAAAGAATATACTTGTACATAATTTGACTGATAGGAAACCTGTTAGCATTCTTTTTTAACCTGCACCCGAAGGTTTGCATTCAAACGTGAAATGTATGAAACGGGCAGAAGGAGGCATGTTACAGATACAGGAGAAATACAGCGGAGCTGGTAGTCCTAGCTCACAGGTTAATGAGTCAGTCGTTAGTCTTCACGTGAAGTGTTAAGCCGAATCTTTTTGTTGAAACATTTATATATAGTATCTTATAAAAATAATACAAATCAACTTTTAAAATAAAATAATTGAATACACAATTCACATACATACTACATTAGCGAATCAATATAGACATGTCCGTGCCCGTCTGTCTCTCTATCTTTCCGTATGAACACCAAAGACTTATCTATACGCGGCAGAAGTTTATTGCATTTCATGTAAAGCCTTATAATTTTTGGTTTATTAAGAAAAGGGTCGGGCTGGCTCAGCTTTACCGACTTACATTTCATCTTTTTAATGATGTGTGGTATATAATTCTACTGATTTATTGAAAGAAATTATAAAACTATGTTTCCAAACTTATCTGACTTCCAGTATCGAGTTCTCAAATTACTGAAGTCATTAACAGGCTGAGCTTACGTGATCTTCCCACACAAGTTCCACTTTAGTTTACCCAAGTTCTTTTATTCGGGGTGTTTCATAACGATTGTTTTGGGATTTGAAAAAACCTAAAGTGTGCATAATGTTTAGTAACTGTAGTCATAATTTCCGAATTCCGTCCGATTAAATGTGTGGGTTATTGGAGTCGTCACGCTATACTTTTTGTAGGGGGCTCTGCTGGCAGTTTCTTATATACATTTACGTATAATTCGCTGATGAAAATGTTGCACTTAATACAAAAATAACTACTTACAAACTTTTAAACAATTTCAAATTAAAATTGATAGAAACCGCAAAAAAAAAACAAACCACAAGAGCTCCAACAACAATTATAGTTTTTTTTTGTAACAACCAGAAACGCCTTTGTTGTGCCAAGATGCGAGTAAAACGAAAAATGTGTATAAACATTTTCCTTTTGATTTCCGCTGCCTAAGTGCAACTAAATTACGCTAATTGCTTTGCATTACGCATTGCGCACTCGGACCATAAAACAAAGCGCAGAAGAAAGCCAAGAAATGGCGAAAAATTGCAGGGTTCGCATGAACAACAGCTATAGAAAAACACGAGAAAACAGATGTAATAAGAAAAATACAAATAAGTTATATAAAAAAATCTAACAGCTTACTCGAAGATTTGTGCAGCATTTCAACTTCATTTGCAGCCAAAACTTTCAATTTCTTTAGAAAGTTTCAGGTAAACACAAACGGTGACAAAAAATGACACAAAATTAAAATTAAATGTTTACAAACAAACCTGAGCCCGTGCACTTTTATGGCCAAAACCCTAATGATTACTTAGCCACAAGAGCCGAAGCAGCGAAATGAAATGGAAAACAAAATCAAAGACCGCGAATGAAAGTGAGGCGGCGCGTTGCATTGGAATTTTTGTATTTTCGGCTTACATTGAAGTGGTTGTAAAGGGTGTGGTTCGTTTGATAAGCTCAGTGCCAGCCTTACTGTTTCTGGCTCATTCTGTTCTCAACCTATTTTTGCTGCTCATTGTCAATAAAAATCCATGACAGCCCCAGTATAACAAATCTTCACATTATCATTTCTTACACGACAAAGCGAATTTGGTTTAAATTTGTGCAAAAATTGGCACAAGAGGCGATTAAAGTCGTCAGATACAAGTATAATGGGGGTATGGAGGAGCGAACATGCGCATATTTTGTGAGCAGCAAGCAGAGCAACCGCCATCAATCAATCAGTCAATCAATCAATCAATGGAGTCCATCTTTCTAGCGAGCGAGTGGCAAACAAGAGACAGGAAGGTAGAAAAAGCTGGCAAAAGAAATTCAGGTAAGAACAGAGCCAGCAACTTCCGCATTGGCTGAGAACCTAAGCATAGGGTCTTAATAGAAGAAACATGATCGTTGTTATAAAGTGACGGTGCTATAAGCTGCACACAAAAAACTGAAGCTTTAGCTATTGTGAAAGTGCCGATACCCTTTCCTAATTCTTTGGATGATTCAAATGATAAATACAAGTATGTAGTAAAAACTATTCACACATTATGCAATTTTAATGAAACTTAGTGCAAGCGTAGCTGTCAATAATATTGTAATCGTCACTTGATTTGCTTATCATTCAAGCTGTTCTGGGATTCCTTTTCAATAATTGTTATATAAAGGGTCTTTAACTTGCTCATGTTAGCAGTTATACTTGTATATTTAATCATTGGCTTTGTAATTCGAAAACTGAATAGGTATTCCTGTTTACGGTGATGTGTAGTTCTATTTTTCGCTTGCTTCAAACTGCCTTTTAACGACCCTGGGACCATCTTGAATGTAGAGTATCGAAACATAACCAGTTCGCCGTCTACATGGACTTATAAAAAAGTTAATAGAATTTGAACGGGTGCTGCTGGGCTTCGATGGAATCGAGAGCCTATATATAGTCTCAGCCGCCAAAGACATAAGGGCGTGGCATTGTTGATGGGGCGTGCTAAGTTATAAAATGCAAACAGTTAAGCAGCAATGGCAACCAGGCAGGCAGGCAGGCAGGCAACAGTTACCTAACTGTAATCAATCAGTGTGGAGTCGTGGCAACAACAACGGCAACGGCAATGACTGCAAAACTTTAAGTGCCAGGCGCAATTGCACGCAGAATTTTCATTTTTTTTTTTTTTGCCTATTAATTAATGACGGTGGGAAGGCAGGCAATAAGCTGGCAAGAACTACGAATAGCAACTTCTACCGCAACTTCACTTCACTCCAACTTAATTAAACGGTCTGACAAAGCCGCAGAGTGCGGTCGATGTAGTTGTTGGTTTGTTGTTGTTTTTGATGTTGCTGCCACTGCCGTTCTGCCCCAACAGCGTTGCGGCAAAAATTTTCACAAAATTAAACAAGAAATTGCGTAATTTGTTTGGCCTGGACAGTCACAGCATGATAATGAGCAGGAAAGTGGAGGCAGAACAGCAGCAATGTTTATTAGGATTTGTAGGCAGGCGCCATTGCTGTTGCGATTATTTGGCCAACCAGTCACTGTAAAACTGTAAACGCGACAATTATTTTGCAGCTCATTTAACTTTTTGTTGGGCCGCAAATCTAACCTAAGCATTTATTATTATTTGTATTATGATTGCTGTTGTTTTTGTTGTTTAGTGTTTTGAGTTTATTTGGAATTTGATTTTCGTTTTTGTTTTTTTCGAGAGGCAGAGGCGCCAAATTGTTATAAATTTCAATGCGAGTCATAAAGCAAATAAAAGAGCAAATGTGTGAAGAGGCAATGGACAAGTGTTTGTATACGCACATACAATATATGTAGCTATGTATATGTATTTGTTTGTCTAGCTGGTGTGCATGTATGTACATACATAGCTTGTTTGTCTGTCTCCTTATATATGTGTGTTGTTGTGTTGTTCGCATGTTTTTAGACGCCTTGACGCAAGGCAAAGGGCAAGTACGCATAGGCTCCCAACGTTGGCCAAAGGAATCATTTTTTCCCTCCTCTACCACATTAAAATGCAAATCACGTTGTTGGTTGGCTCTAGTCGTGGCAATTTGAACAGTTGAGCCACATTCTATACATAATAAGATACAGAACCATGCACATGCGCACACAAACAAACATACATAAATGAATAAATACATACAATTTGATGTATGCTGGTATGTAGGTATGAACCCATAGAATTTCTTCTCACTAAATAACAAGGCTTTTTTCAACGTAAAATATGTCTAAGTGTTGTTGTTGTTGTACACACACAAGTATACTTGTACACAAGACAAGTGCGTTGAAATAATCAAACAAAAGCGCAAATGAATGAAAAGAACAAGCGAGAGGTTCTCTTCTTATAAAACAGGCTTCAAATATTTGCCCATGCATACAAGTACATACATACATATGTACTTGTATGTACGTGTATGTATGTGTATAATAAAAGATATAAATATGACTGTGTATTGGATTCTATTAACATGAGGAGCATGGCTTGTTGGGAACAGGCCTTTCAAAATGGCTGCGTTCAAGTGAAATCAAAAGCAAAACAATAAAACCTGACTTGACATTATCGTCGAGAAATTCAATATAATAAATAAACACTTTAAAAGCAAAACCGCACGCAGTTGGCTTTAGGTTCCATGTCCATATCTAAGCAATTCAGTAATTTCTAATGAAACTGAAACGACAACTTCAATGCAGAAAAAATTGTCATAAATATGAAAGCTGGTCTTTAAGTAACTCTCTTTCTTTGGACAGACACATGCTAATGTTTCACTTTGCAGGGAACTGGAGACGATGGAGTCGATAAAAAACCACGTGGTAATGCAATTGTAGAGAACCTCATAACTGAAAAAACCATCGCAGTTTGTCCGGCCGGCGGGCCTTTTGGGCACAGATTTTTGGCTTGTGTGGCATTTGATGTGTCGGCTCAACGAAATAAACTTAATTTCGGGCTTGCTGCCCGGCCATAAATGACAAACAGAGAGACATGCACACATGTTTGGGCACATATTTACACACGAATTTACACACTAGGCCATAACATGACTTGGCCTTTATTGATTTTTCTTTTTCTTTTTTTTTTTGTGTTGGCCAATGGCCACATTCGTAGGTGTTGCAAAAATTATAAACATTGATTTTTTCTTTATTATTTTTGTTGTTGTCATTTGCCATAGAAGGCAGCATGTTGTTGTGTTATTGTTGCTGTTGTCATCACCAAAAGAAATACAAACAATTTTGAAAATTAATAAACAATTATTTAATATGTTGTTGCCTTTTTGATATTTCCTACATTCGATTGACAAATGATTCGACAATTGATTGATGCGCTTAAAAATGCCAAAACAACAACAACAACATTGAATGATTGGTTGCATATCAGGCAGCTTTTTGTCCGGCACACAATGCATCATCAGCCAGCATGCTGCAATTACATCACATCAATCATGCCAGGGCCACCCTAAATGTTTGATGAGCGAGCGAAAAAGAAATACTATATAAAACAAGTTCAATGCCCAAACTAAACGCTGGGGGGAAGAGGGACTGCGGTACTTTTTAATCAAAACAATTAACACGTAAAAGTCATAACACAAAACTCTCTGCTGGCTGACTGGCTGACTGGCTCACTACTTGGGCTTTTTAACTGGTTGCTGCCTGTTGGCTACTTGGCCCAAAATCAACTTTCCTAAAGGTCGGTAACCGGTTTTTTCTTCTATTTCGTCTGCTTCTTTTCCTCCTCCTCCTCCTCATCCACCATCTCTTACTTACATACATATGTATTATGTATTTGTATGTGTGTCTGTATGAACATTGTGGCATGTTGTATTGGGGGAAAATGTTTGGTGTCGACCATTTGGGCTGAGGCTGTGCTGGCCAACATTCTTAAAAATCAATTTGAAATGCCCGGTCTTTACCACGTAATGTGCGTTTCGGAGTCATTATAAAACCGTTTAGTGCTTAGGTTACGTGTCAGCGACCGTTAGCACTTTGAACAGAATTTTATGACAAATTTCCATTGTATAATGGTTGGCGAATGTTTCAATTGTGTAGACGTCTGCACTAAATTCAATTTACTAGAGTTGAATGAACCTCAAGAGGGTCGGTCGGTCGCCAATGCACAAATATCTACACACTCGTCTATATTCACAAATTTTGAGTTCATTTCTTCATTTCGATGCGACTAAACAAAACTCTCACTAATTGAGTTTATGACAATGGCTTATTATTGACAGTGAGTGGGCTGGGGAATGTTCAAAGCTTTGATTGAATATGAAGATAAATAAATGAGTTCAATGAGTAAATTATTGTACGTTAAATACGTGGGAAATTTGTTAGATAATATTTATAAAAATATAAACAAAACACTGAGTGGCTGTGCCCACGCTATTGAATAACGATTGAAGAAAGGAGATAAACAAAACATTGAAATCCAAATTGCAAAAATGTATGTCTGTGAAAAAAGTCATTTTATTGCAGAATTTTGATTCGATAAATGACAGACTAAATAAAACTGTTTCTTAAAGTTCCTTCAAATAAACCTTTCAATATGTATTCCCTAATCATTTAATCCTTGAAACAGACCACTAAGACCTTTCTTATTTCATTTTCATTTAATGAAATAGAATCAGTTTTCTATTGTTTTTCTAAATATGAATTCATTTTATAACTATTATATGTAGTATTTTTTAGATTGCTGCACTCCTATCAAATTTATGTTTACTTCGAGCAAAATAAAAATTGTTGCCATTTGTTGTAAACAATAACAAGTTTTTCAGATAAGGCTATTACTGATTTGCTCATATATAGGAAAATTTTTTGAAATCGAAATATATATGAAGGCAAATTACTACATAAATATGCTGTCCCTTGTAGATTGCTGCGATGCTATCGAATGTATGTTCATTTCGAGCAAAATAAAAATTGTTGTAAACAATAAGAAGTTTTTCACTGATTTATTCATAGCTGGCGGAAATTATTTTCACATTACTTCAAAAGCGAACATAAAATAATAATGAAAACTGTGCAAGCAAGGAATATCGTCGCCAAATACTCGAAAGTACTTTAAGGAAGTATCATAAAGTTATTAAAAATAAGCCATCAAGCTCTTGCGTGTCTGGACGGGTCTATTGAGAATAAGCGTGCATCGCCTTTGTTTCGCTCCCGCCTCCCAGTACATCCATTCCCTAATCGATAGCGCCTCATGGGAGCAATTGTTTTAACGTCGAGGTACTTACACTTCCATAAGTATTTAAGTGTTGCAGATACATAGCTTTCTTTTCATGGCGCTTCTTTGTCTTCAATTTTATTTTGCTCTTCGGCCCTACCTTACCACTACCCCACTGACTTACTGCTCTCGCTTCAAACCATGTCGAATCATTTATTATACAGTCTAAGTAATTTTATATGTTGCTGTTTACGATACACACATATAGTATACAAGTATGGGCTTGTGTGTATGTATTTCTAAGATTTTTGTTTTCATTGATTTTTTGTAAAACCCTCTTCAGGGTCTGCAAGCAATTCACCTGCCAGCTTTTCATTCCATTTTGTGTTGTGTGTTTTGTTGTCTCGTCTTTGCTTTGTTCGCTTTCGCATATTGTGCATATTTTCAGTGGAACACTCAAGTTTTCCTGCTTCTGCATTCAAATTTGTTTAACAAAGACATTTTTCGTTTTCATTTTATTGTTCAGTTTTTTTCTTTTTTAGTTTTGTGATTTGATTTCAAGTGCGACAGCGCTCAGCTGGTGGCTCACTCACTTCACAGCAAAGACTCGATGGCTCAGCATTTACATTTCATTTTTTATTGGAATTCATCTTTTATTATTTATTTTCAAGCTGCGCTTTTGGTTCCACAACGCACACAACGCACACAACAAGCAGGGCGCTGATTGGCGGCCCTGAAGATTGCGTCTGCGTCTTTGCCGGCCCCGTGGCTTTGAAGTGTTTGTTGTTGTTGTTGTTCGACTATTGATATCTTAAAGATTAGTTGCTCATTTCATAGTTCGTGTGTAATATTGTATATTGCATGAGTAAATTTAGTTTTTGGGGTCGACAAGGTGCGTCGCTTCGGGCGGTGTGTAAACAAAAACGCGAATACCAAACAACATAATATAACTAATACAATTATACTTATATTAAGAGCAATAAGCTTAAACTGCATTATTAAAAAATGCAATTTATTTTCAAACATTTAGTTAATCATGTATCTGTAGCAATATGAAAGCATTCAATAATACTGCGCTTCATTTTGTGCAATTAAATAACAATGCTGGCTCTGGCTGCTTTTGTTATTATTGTCAGCACTGATGTGAAATATTAATTACAAACTAATTTGTGAAATGCATAAATAATATAAAGGACTCGCAAACACAGTATATATGTACACATGTACAGATGTTCTGTTTGTATGTTTTTTAAATTGCATAATTATGTTGATAAGGCAAACTTACAACAGTGCGTCTCTTTGAGTGTGTGTGTGTGTGTGTGTGTGTGCGCGTTAAATTTCCATTATTTGAAATTTACAGCTAAAATGTTGGCCAGCTAGCAATATAAACAGGAAATATTTTGAAAAATAATCCAAGGGGAGATGCAGAAACAACACACATGAACAGCTTGTCAAACATAAACAATATATGAAAAATGTCCTTAATTTAAGCGAGCGAGAGCCAACGGGGCTTAGCCAATAATTGGACAGCCTATATACTACTAGTTTCAAATTAAACATTTCATATATAACTTGGAATGTAGACTTGTCTTATCAATACGCAGAGGAAGCTTATTAAAAACCATATATGTACATTCTCATTACAGTGCAAAAATTCACTCTTCGTAGAATTACTTCTGTGTTTATAAACATATCTTAAGGTAGAGCTAGTTATGAGGTCTTGATGACGTCTCACCATGATCTGAAGTTTTATAAAAATCAGCTCCGTATACCCTAGGAATGATTGGTGTAAAGATCCACCGAAAAACGAAGAACTTTTTCGTTCCATAATGCCTAATTATATTCTTAAGTTTCGTGAAAATAAGTGCACCATATCATTTAGCTACCACAGAAACCATCGGTGTAGAATTAAAGCTTGGTACCAACAGCTATATTGCTTATAAAAATATCTTAAGCAGATGAAGCTGAAGTATTATCAAACTCGGTAAACTATTTTATATTGTTGCCTTAAAAATGATTGTTACAGCAAAGTTTATTTAGTTAGGGAAAACCGTGGGACACAGTTTCTAAGAGTTGGGGATCTTAAATCCGAATATAAAGCTTAAACTAAATGAAGTACTTTTTTAACCTCGATCGATAAGCAAGCATTAAATAATTTCCAAATGAAAATATAATTTATCGATGATCGATACTAAGTGGATCGTTACGTTTTTGTTTGCTCTGTTACATATGCTTATACATGAACATAGTAAGTATTGTAAGTTCTCCAAAAATAAAGCTTAGCATAGATATTTCGATTAAAAATTCTGTGGATACTCTTCAATAACACCTCAAGCCATAGGAAGCTCTGAAATCTACACAGATGTTTGAAATTTCTTTTGGAAGTGACAAAAAATGCGAGTTTTTTTGGTGATAGTCATAGAATTTATTTATGTATACCTTGCATATCACAGAGCACGTTGATATGCAAGTCCAATTAACATGCCGCATGCATCAAATGGTTGAAAAGCCGAACTCGTTCAAAACATTACCCGGGGGTGTCCAAAACTCAACGACTTGTGTACAGAGACTGCCATTCCACCTTGCCCCCTCCGGCATCATGTTATGCGTTGCGTTTCTTCTCTTTTATATTTTCCTGCAATTGAGCAATGCAAATTCAAATGCAGAGCAAGCCATAAAAAAGCCAGAAAGAAGAAAAGAAACTCGCTCAAGTTTAGTCATGTGTGGGCTCATTTACAACTCACTTTGCTTGGCCGTGTGGTTGATTCGATGGTTTGATGCCGTTGTTGTTTTTGTTTTAGATGGTATGGTGGATTGGTTGCCTGTTTGGCAGCTGCCGCTGCTGCCGCCGCTGCTGCCGATGTTGCAGACGCCCACGCCAAGCCCACGGCGCAATGTTGCGGGCTAACAAGCAGAGTACTGAGTGCTCAGTGCAGCCAGTCAGTTCAGCATCACAGTCAGCTTAAGCTTCAGCTTAGGCCCACGCAGACGTTGACTGCTATGGTGAAGCTGAAGCTGATGCTGATGCCGAGCAGATGCTGATGCTGATGCTGGTGCTGACGAACAGGCTGAAGTGTCTAAAGTGTCGACATGAAGTCTGACAATTGCCAAAGTTGTTTTTGTTGCTGTATCGCTTGTATCACAACAGCAACAACACGGCCAACCAAATATCAAAATAGACCAAAATTTTTGCCTGCGTATTTGTAAGTACTTCAAGTATTTTTTTTATTTCTTTTTTTTTTTTTTTTGCTCATGGCATCTGTATGTTTCGCTGAAAAGATATATACTCGTATTATGAAATCGGAGCAGGGCACTTCAACATAACACATACACAAGTGTGTTGTGTGCTTAGGCCCTCCTTCTCTAAACTTTAAGTTGTGCTCACATTTCAAGTTCATAGGGTACAGCAAATACGTTTTCACACGCCACCCAAGGCAGCTGGAGCTGCATGTACTCGTATGCGTTTGTGGCACATGAAAGATGCGGGCAGCGGGCGGGCAGGCAGGCAGGCAGTCAGTCAACGCTTTGATTAACGCACCCAGGGCCAGAATTGCAGAATTATTTATATAAATTAGCGAAAAAAAGGGCTGAGCATACAAAAACAAATCTGCAGGCGTGCATTGCAGTTGCCTCTGCAGCTTCCGAGCAGAGCAAACGATGCAATTTTATGCGCAGACGCCTAAATTGAAAGCGTCGTGGCAGTCAACGAGGCGTTCAACAAGCTGCAGGGGCAAGGCAAGCGTCGCATAGTGGTTTGCTTTCTCGCCTTAAGAAATATATGTAATGCAAAATCTTAATGTGATTTAAATGAGCAATTTGTTGTTATATTTTTTTTGTAAATTCCCGATTGACATTTACATAACACTAACAAAATATTTTTTATGCCCTAAAAGGACAATTATTAAATCAGTTCGTGTGCCTTGACAAAAGACAAGATTAACTAATTTTTCCAATTTAACATGGTCTTCGAAATTTTAAAAGTAAAAGTTATTTGGAAACTCTAGTTGACCCGGACTGGAAGGTCGAGCGGGTGGAGTCTTTTGAAAATATTGCACTGATATTATCGCTTTTAACAACCCTAACAATCCTATTCTCTGAGTTTTTACTAGTTTACAAAAAACAATATTTAATAATATTCGCTAAATTATGGAAACTTTCTTATAATATCTTTGGCTCGAATTCGAACTGATTCTGTTTTATGAAGATCGTTTGAATAGCAAACGTCTGAACCACAGTGCAGCGTTTACAGTTTGACATTCACTGAATGCAAGGCACGTTAATGCATCGAAAAAAGAAGAGACCTGCCTAGGCGGCGGCGCAAGGGTCATTAACATGCCTAACAAAAAGGCTGGCTGGCTGGCAGGCAGGCAGTCAGCCTGGCTGGCAAACAAATTGAAGGCGGCGGGCGGGTTAGGCGGCGGTTAGTAAGCGGCGTTGTTGACGACAAAGCAACTGGAGGCGACGCCGCCGCCGCCGCCACTGCCACTGCCACAAGCACCGTCACCATCACCATCACCGTCGCTGCTGTGGCGCATGAGAATGCAGAAATGAGTGCTGGCCTGTGTAAACATGGAAAAAGAACGACGCGACTCTAGGCGAATGGCGAATGAACTGGGGACTGCACTTGTGGGTGGGTTGTGGTGGGTTTGCCAGGGGGATTGTTTAAAGGGGCAGAGGTGTTTGCCCGGCGACGGGCTCAATTGTTACTTGAAATACTACCCGCCTAATCGGCAATTGCAGTCTAATGTTGATTCTAGATATGGCGCATGCAGTGATAGCTGAGACTTGGCGCTGAGTAATAAATAATTAGTGCTAGTAGTGCGTAATACAAGTAGGTCTGTCTGAGTGTAAATAAAGTTATCAATAGTCTAGAATAGAAGCCAATCATAAATGCAACTGTGTGTGTTTCCTTAAAGTTTTGAGTAATAGTACATGAACAAATAGAACTTTAATCAGATTAATAGCAATATGGGATATATGTATGCCGATGGTTTTTGTCAAGTTCCTAAAGTAAACGCAATTAAAACCACTTTTCCAAAAGGTTTTCCAACATAGCTAGAGCAATATCAAGTAAATATTGGTCCACAAAGATCAATGATAACTAAATAGCTTGATTAAAGTATTGGAACAAACGTAAAATAAGTAAAATACAACGCGGCATTTCTTATCTTTTTATTTAATCACACGAGAGTCTATAATATATTCTACTAGTCTTTTGTATATCTTTATTTTAATTAACCCCATTATGAAACTTCATGGAAGATATTGAAAGCATCAACTTAAAATTGAGGAATGATTAATTGGGCTCTGGTTTAAAAATAAATACTGTGGCGACGACTAAGCGATTAATTTTAAATGGAGCCTACAAAGTTATTTCATTTGCTGCTCATTATTTTAACACTGTTTGCAACTTCTTTACTAATTGCCCTATTCTTACTCTTCTCTTCCTGCAGGTAATTAAACGCTCATCTTTCATCAATTTTACGGTATGTTTAACGAACTAAGCCATCAGAGTCGACCCCAAGTGCGACTTAAATAAATAGACGCCATTAATTAAAATGCGCAAAATGCGTCAAAAATTGCTGCAAAAATGAAAACAAAAAAGTAAGATGACGAACAAATAACATACCTTTAATGTTCAAACAGAAAATTGCTTTTGTTTGCAGAAATTGCCAGTGAGGCGGCTAATATTTGGTTTTTGGGTTTTGTTTAGTTCTGCGAAACATGAGAACGCACTTTATTATGGCCAATTTGCTTATGTATAGTATACAGACAGCACTGGAAAAATGTACATATATATGAGTATATTGTCATGCTTTGTATTTATATATTTATTCTATTGTATAGACCCAGTTGCCTCATTTCGTTTTAATGACCTTTTCCGCCCGATTGTGGCGATTTCAGCCACAGGCTCGCGAGTGTGGAACCGTTTTTGTTACTTTTACTCCAATCCAACACTTTCTTAACATTGGTTTCCTGTACTTTGTGAGCGGGCCCGGGCCCGGGCCAGTCTGCTAATGTTCCACAGACATGCAGGGGCCGGCAGCAGCTATTTTAGTTTTGCCATCCATTCTATTGTAGAACAAAAACCGCTTATTAAGTTAGCCCAGCCTCAAAAGCGAGCCGCCGAGGTGCTAAACTATATAGGAGAGAATAACGAAACGAAAAACAATACACTGTAACTTTCACTGATCAATGGTGCGGCCAAGTGTAAGCAATTATCTATCTATTGGATCGAATGACGGCCGAGTTATTAATAAAAAATGATGTGCTGTGCTTTTGTGGCGCGTAATGACATAATTAACCGTTAGTAGCTCAACCGTGCCGAGGTCATCGGAGGTCACACAATTGCTCAGGCAATGACTGACTGATAGACAACTTACTCAGCCGTAGTTATCGGGCCAGTATTAACGAAAGTAACTACCGTACTGAGAAGATTTTCAATTACACTCGCCAACTAGCTGCATAAACATATTAGCTTTGTTGGTTCTAAAAATTAGCATTTACTATACTTTTGTGTGCCCTGCATTAAGTGAGACTGGCTAGGGAGCAGAGGCGCAGACTTAACGCTTGGCTGGACTCAGCTGTAGGTTAAACACCGTCTAATGGACATTTAAAGCGACCAGCTCGATTTTCGTCTTGGCATGCGTCTTCAGTTAGCGCTAAGTGCGGACGATTAGCGTGTAGTATGCCAATGCTACGAAGATGTTCATCATCATTATTTCGGCTGCTCAAAACAAGCCTTGAACTGAGAATGCCTTCAGCACAAACTTCTTTGAAGTTCTCCTTTGTTTTGTCCAATTCGTTTGGCTCATTAGCCAATTATCTATTCATAATTTATTAGTCCTTTAAGTAACTGCCACGTTAATTTTGCGAAATTGCTGCTCGTGCGGCTTATTATAAAATATTGTGTCACTGTCATCTACGTACACTATGATACAAAAAATATATAAAGTGCAGGAAGCAACTATTAACAAGAGAGAACGCTACAGTCGAGCAAGCCCGACAGTGTAATACCCTGTACCCAGGTAAACTTCCGTCACTGAGTTATATGCGCCCATAGCAGCAGCAAAAAGAGGAAGAAGAAGAGCGAACTTGTTGCTGCAATTTGGGGGGGTTGTACTGGCGAGAATTTGCTTTGCTAATAACTTTTTTTAGAACTGACCGAATTGAATAAAATTTTGAACAACAGTAGACAATTATATATAAATTATGTGTGCAAAGTTTGGTTTAGGTAGCATTTGAAATGTGGACGCTATTGACGAAATTCTGTAGCGGGGGAAGGGGAGGAAAATTAAAAAAAATAAAATAAACTCGTCCTTACTCGGACCTAGGAGAATCTGGGTGCCAACTTTGGTTATTCTAGCTTTTATAGTTTCTGAGATCCTTGCGTTCATCCAGACGGACAGACGGACGGACGGACAGACGGACGGACAGACGGACGGACATGTCTAGATCGATTTCTCTCGTCATGCTGATTCAGAATATATATACTTTATGGGGTCGGAGATGCTTCCTTCTGTATGTTACATACTTTGCACAAACCTAATATACCCTTTTTACCCTACGGGTACAGGGTATAAAAAGCGTATAATAGATTGATGCAAAAGCCATATATGTAAGAAACTAAAGTCATTGGCTCTAAGAATTACATACGAGTGCATACTGACTGCCTGGGGAGAGGTTTCCTAGATCGGAAATGTAAAACCTATTCTCCCGCTAAAAGCTTTTATCGATAACACGGATAATACGATCAGGAACCGAATAAAATTACTCTTTGTCCAGCTAGAGCTTGAAAACTATGCATTTGACAGGTCCCAGTTTGCAAAACCCCAGAAGTATTGTTCATGTATGTCTGTCTGTAGCCTAATTTGTTTTAAATCATTAAAACAATCATTCACAGAATCATACCAACATGTCTATAACAAATTATTTGTATTAATAATAAGTCGGTGAATTCTATTTATAAATATCCATAGTTCCACTTTAAAAATTGTGTCGCCTAGTGCTAAGTATTGGCGATTCGTGCTCGCTTTCATTTGGCTTTGTCATGCTAACAAGTTGGGGCTCATTGAATAAGTTTTGGAGCTGCTGGCTCTGTGAGTAAATTTTGATTCACAATACAAGTATAGATTTGCATTTCGCATATCGGTCTTTTGTTGTGCTTATGCGTGTCTTTTTCGCATTTTGGCACTAATTTGACAAGGTCGCTCAGTCGTCGGGCTCTATCTGCGTCTGTTTATTGAAATCATGCTCCGACAAAAATCGAAATGATTTTATTTGCAGCTTAAATTTTATTTGGGTCTGTTGTCGAGCGTTTGTCTGTCACAGTGCGAGTCTATTGTGTTGTTTCTCGGATTTATTTAAATGGTTTTCTTGCAATTTAAACAGAAAATATTTGCATACAAATTAGACTACTGTCTAACTCGCACCTACTATAGTGTACTGGGTGTGAAATGTTTGTTGAGAAATTTTTCACATAATTTTTGTGGGCCAATGACTGGCCTAAAATTGAATGCATACAATGTGTATATATTAGGCCTGATGGATAGTTGTGCTGAGGATTTCCTGTTAGAAGGGCGCTCTTGCATATTTAGTTGTTTTTTTCCTTAAATCTTAGCCTACACCTTTCTCTAGCGTCAAAATTGAAATAAATCGCACTCGTGACTCGGCTACGGCAGACAATTAACCCCAAAGGCAACCCCAACAATCTGGGATTCACCTGCACTCTGCGGCCACTTCACTTTGAACTCGCTAAGTTACGTAAACTTCGTGCCTAGTTTGACGGCGAACAAGTTTAATTAACGAGCAGGATTCGAGCGATAAGTCTGTGATGAAAAAGATGAGTCGCGGCAGTCGTAAAGCTAATTAAATTATAAATAAGTCTTGGCCGCACATGCCACACGCTACTACAGTAACTACAATGGTGTAGCCGTTATCACGGGTCGTGTTACTTGCTTCGCTACCGACAGCTTCAAATTGTTAAATAATACGCAAATAAATGGGCGCCAATTTCTGAAAGCGACGGCGAACACGAAAGGCGTCCACGCCGTACACGAAGGTGTTGGGTTGGTTGTCCCCACCAGGGGCCAGTCTATGAACTTGCACATCTTCATGAAACAACAGGGGTGGAGGAAGCATAGGTCAACCCCAAAATGTTGCTAACGAACACAATGGAATCATGTGGAGAAATGAAAGAAAATTATTCATCAACGGATGCTAAGGTTCTTGAAAATGAAATTATCAGCATTTATTTAAACAGATTTTTATGGAATCCATTTTTTGGCATAAGCAAATCTATTGAATTTCATATAATTTATTAATTTGACGATCATACTCATGATTAAAAAAAACATATATAAACAGACTCAGATCTGAACAGGAAATATCCATAGAAATTTTTCTTCTTTACTCATCGCGATTACCGGCCCACTTAAATAATGGTTTCATTTAAAAATTGTTGAATTGATTGCCACAGCGTTTGGATAATTGTTTTGCAGTCTGAAAGCTCTCTCTCTCTCTATTTATTGGTTTTTGCACACACAGTGGTCCATTTCTCCCATTGTAGATTCGGAATTACGCTGGAACATGGACATGAAATATGCG
The DNA here is from genome assembly GCF_003285725.1 of Scaptodrosophila lebanonensis. Classification (NCBI taxonomy): domain Eukaryota; kingdom Metazoa; phylum Arthropoda; class Insecta; order Diptera; family Drosophilidae; genus Scaptodrosophila; species Scaptodrosophila lebanonensis. The sequence continues at coordinate 3,318,069 of NW_022060529.1, forward strand.
TCGTTCGTCATTGATGTTGTTAACGTTTGGACGCTCATCTGTGGCTCCTAGCCAGGGACAAAGCTGAAACGGCGGCAACTGTCGGCATTTCAATGGCGGCTTAGTCGCATAAATGGAATGCCATCGCTCGGGGGAGGAACCTCTTGCTGGGGTAACTTCTATTCATATAAATTTAATATAATGTGCGCTTGATGTGGCTACTGGGCTGAGTTATGACAATAGGGAGTTCAGGCCTTAGCTCGACGATAGTTAAATTTACAACGCCATGCGACAAGAATAACACAACTCGAGTATAGAGGGAGAGCATCAGTCACTGAACCTGAGAGGGCAGGGACGCCCCATGGGAGAGGCATTGCATCATCAGCATCAGCAGCAGCATCAGCAGCTGGTTAATAATTCTATTACCAGAGCACTATTTTTCAGTGTGCGCACTGTGATTTGTTGCCATTAGCTCAGATGTGTTTACTTGGCCAACTGTCTGCCAAGCACTTGAGCAACAGCAGCAGCAAAAACAATATCAACAGCAACAACAACACTCATTTGCATATGAAGTTCGCTCCAACTAACAATGTCTAATGGCATCTAATGGTAGTGCGAGGCATGCATTGCATCGCATTGCAACGATAGCGGCTTTTCATTTAATTCAATTAATTAAGTCGACGAGTACGAGTTGAGTGCAAAAACAACCACAACAACAACTTGTAGTTGTGCCTCAAGAACGGAAAAAAGAGAAGCATCTTTCTAACATTTTGCTTGCCGTGTGTGATGAACATTTCCGTTGAAGTGTTTGTATGTTGTTTATGTGGTTTCTGTTGTTGTTTTTGTGCTGCAATCAAAATTAATTAAGGCACTGAAAATGCAACTAGCCAGGCACTTTGCATGCCTCACAGTTGGGCTGAGGCTCCCCTAGTCTGGCCTAGCCCGGCCGACTCATTATAGCTTTTTACCGCAATGTTGCACCAATTTCTGCATTGCTGGTGCACCTGCGACATGATGTTGTCTTTGTCTTGAAATAGACCACAACGCCGTATGCAGAACTTGACACAGCTGTGCACCAAAAGCGGCTCAATTTGGAGTTACGCTTTTGCTCGACTGCATAATTAGCTGCTAGCGATAAATATATGTACGAGTATCTGGCAGAATGCTTTTTAGCTGTGAAGATGTAGAAAGATTTTGAAATGTTCACATGCAAGAAGTTCGCATTTAGCTCAGCAAGGTCGATAGAAATTGACTTAACACGCATTTGTTAGATTGAAGTGCAATTAATCGAATAGTAATTAGTTATACTTGTATAGTAACCTCGTATTATATGTTTTGCAACCTAGCGACTACTAGTAGAAAAGAATCTTAGTCATCAATTAGTGATCAATGAAACATATGTAAAAGCATGAAGAGAAAATACCTCTAAATATAGAGGAATAGAAAATTATAAAAATTAATTAAAAATACATACATATATATACTTAACAAATTCAAATACTTATAATTAATTAGTAAATCAAAGAAGTAACAGTTGGGTTTAAATGCTGACGTATAAATTCCTGAAACTTTCTAGATGGTATTTTTCAGCTCACTCAAAATGCTTGTTTCCTATCAAATTCAGCTTATTGTATGTATGTATTAGATTTTATATTATCAGTTAGATTTCTGCTAGGGCAAACAACAGGAACGGTTTCGCGGCATTTCCAAAAGTTGTGTGTCCTCCACACTGATATTTTACTTGGTATTATGCTGGTATTTTACTTGCCTGACTGTTGTTCAGATAATACTTTAGAGATTGTTTGCTTTTTGCTGTTCAGCATATGGTAATATATATAGTGCTACTTATATGTATAATTGAGGAAAAATGTTTCTACATATTGCAAATAGCTGTGTTCTACAACTGAAGTATATTTTTCTCTTGTATCTCAGCCATCAAATAGTCTGCTGCGGCATGTTGAGTAACTATCTTTTGATTGAATGCTGTTTGTATTATTGTTGTTGCTGTAGTTGTAGTTGTTTTTGCTGTTGCTTGCCCAACATTCCAAAGCACTAATTACGCACAAGTTAACTCAGAGGCAACTTCCTTTTTATCTATTTCTTGGTTATTTCTGAGCATTTTGCCAGGGAAGCGCCAGTCGCAGCAGTCAGTCAATCAGTCAGTCAGTCAGTCATTCATTCAAACGCTGCCTGTTCAGTTGAGCTGAAGTCAGTTCCTCACGCATTCATTACACATTGTTGCTTGTTCTATTTAGTATCTAGCTACTTGTATCTTGTATCTGGCAACTGTTGCAGCTCTTCTGTTTTCACACATGAGCTTGAAGAACAAGAGCAAGAACATGACTGCCTGCCAGCAGCCATCCAACTATTTCCACGACCAATTGTTTCCCCAGCTTTCTGATGAGCCATGTGAAACTCAGCCATTAATTTAGACGCCGTTTTAGCTCCCAGCGGTGTTGATGGCTAGCTACAAAAAAAAAAAAAAAAAAAAAAAAAAAACAAATAAAAAAAACAACAAAGAGGAAGAACGTGGCATGCAATCGCTTAGATTCTCTTCTCATATTTTGCATGCTGCACTTTTTTTCTGCTCGCTAGCTCTTCTTGGATTGTTTGCTGCCACTTCCTTTTTGTTGCATCTCCACCATTATTATCTCAAATCGTCGTCGTCGTCGTCGTCGCCGTCGCGCGCGCTTTAAGTTTTGAATTTAATTACAGTGCACATTTCTCAAATTTCACAACGCTATGATGTTTGTCATCTTTTTGTTGAGCTGGTGGCTGGTGGCTGGTAGGTAGTGGCTTGCCGACTGCCACATTATCATTATCATCTGCATCGTGTGCAGAGTAGAATGTGGCGTGCAGCTTGCAACGTGCAACATTATGCTCATTATGCATTTCACTTTACCTGCTCCTCTCCGCGGCTCTCTTCACAAGCTCTTTGTCGCCTCAGTTAGAGTCTGGCCTGGGAAAGTTCTGCAGCTGACATCATTTCGTGAGTTTTATGGCTGCATTTTCGCAGCAATTTTCAGCAAGTTCTCATGACAAGGTACTCAAACTACTGCACTAGCGTTGCACCTCCAATTGGGTGCACTTTCACTAACCGTAGAAATCAGCTACTCACTATCCTCACTCAGTTAACAAAATCTGATAGCAACAGTTTGACATGCTTTAGGCATAAAAACCAATTCTATGCCAATATATTCAGTAGAGTTAATATTTCTTATTTGATTCTGTCAAATTTTTCTGAATACTGCAAAAAATGCGCATAAAGCAAAATTTTTAATTGAAAAAAAACGTTCATTTTTTTGTTTCATTTTTTTTTAGTCAAATGTATTTATTTAAAATTGTTGCTTAAAAAAAGTTATTTCCAATGAACTTTTTTGATTATCCAATATTTGTGTTAAACATAGCGAAAATAATATATTCGTTAGAGTTAATACTTTTTATTTATTTTGTATGGTTTTTCTGAATACTTCAACCAACTTTGAAGTGAATTCAGTCTACTAATGAATGCGTCTAAACAATTTTGATTGAAACAAACGATTACTTTTGATTTGATTTTTGATTAACAAATAAGTTACTTCCAAAGTGCTTTTTGATTAATTCCGTTATCCAATATTTGATTCAAACATAGCGAAAACACAGCTTTTTGTATGCACGAGTATGCTATAAACAAGAAATTCCATTAAATCTGTTGGTGTGCTGCAAAATACATAACAACTGCAATAAATGGGCGGGATGGGCGAAAAGGTACAAACCGGTGTCGATACGGCTACAAATTTTAAAGAATTCATCTACATTTTAGGAATGGTCGAGTTTTCTAAACTTACATTTCTATTTTTCATTGAATAGCTAAGCTTTATTTTAGAACTTATTATTTAAGTGCTCAAAAAAAAAAATTCAATTGAATATTGAATTGAATATTTTCCATATGCATGCCCAAAACTTGGCCTTTCAAAATATCTAGTATTTAGCTGAGTTCTGTTGTGCTCTTTGAGAAAATAGAATGTTGGCTCGAGTTTGCTTGTAATGTTATAATCATGCTGTGATCAAGTAAATATATTAATTTTAAGAAGATGTCTACCAAGTGGAAAATGTACACACTTTTGTTTGTAAGTATGGAGACATAACACAATTTATATATACATATATCTAAATATATTCTTTATAGTACTCGCATAAAAACTGAGTTCCATTTATATGGAACACATACATACTCATAAAGTTTAGAAATTGCTGGCATCCTGGCCAGCTATGTAGGTAAGAGTTTGAATTTTGTTTCTGCTAGTATGCTATGTTTGTTCTTGATGCTGCTGTTGTCTGAAAAGTAAATGTGTATTATGTGCGTGAGTGTGTGTGCGTGTGTGTTGCACAACTTTATTTGGGTTAGTGATTGTTTAAAAATGTATGATGTAGCATAGAAGACGTTGCAGTCCCAACCCTTGGCAGCTGACACACTTGACTGACTTGGACAAGCAAAAGCTGGGCAGGGAAGTGGGAGGGGCCACTGGGAAGGGAGGAGGCATGGGGAGTTGAGGCAACTTGAAAATGTGAAAATTGTGTTGGCCGAGTTAGTTAAAGTGAGGTTCGCACAATGCAAATGGCTTTGTTTTAATTGTTTGACCGCTCAGCAATGAAATGAATTTTCTTTGCTAATTTATTATTTATGACTGAATTTCCAACTGTCTAATACACATCAACCACAACAGGAAAGTAAAACTTTTTCATTTCGAGAATTATGGGCAAGTGTTTGTGTGAGTGTGTCTGTCTGCTAGAATGTTAAACAAACGGAAATGGCCAGAAAAGGCAAATTAATTGGACGACAGCAGGTGGTTGGGGAAAGTGGTGCAAATGCTCAGAGATCGAGTGAAAAGTGGAGCGTGTCATTGTGCAAATTGCATTTAAATATGTGCAAATGTGCTGGACAATTAATTGAAAACATTTCCATTTATTTGCAAGCGCGCATTTCCTAAGCAATGGCTGTCAAACTGTGCGGCAACTCCAGTGACCAATCAAATGGAAAGCCATTCAAATTATAGAGTTTCCAGCTCTGCCACTGTCACTCCACATACATATCCAATTTCATTTACTTGTAAACTGCACAAAGTTGTCAAATCAATTGGAAAGCAATAACAATTGAAAAATGTAATGTAAGCTCTGTAATACAAGTACATACTTGTTATATTTCATTCGTCATATGCACTTGCCACAATAAAATCCAAAATATCGCCACATGTTTTATTATGCCAAGGACTAGGAGCGAAGCTGGATATTTGTATATTTAAACACGGAACATATTCGACTTATTTGAAAATAGTACCAATACTGAGTAGTAGGTTGACAGCGAAGGGCTGTCCCATAGTCATAAGTGTTGAGTATTATGCCGGGTATTGGATAACAGTTTGGAGTCCGATTGAATAATCCCTAAGCATTGAAAAAGTCAAAACTGTGCCAGAAGAGCATTTTCCCGTCTCTGTCAGCAAGGCAAGCGTGTGCCTGTTGACGTACTTAACCCAATTTTCTAAGAGTGCTGAATAGTAGCAAAGGAGCTGTTCCAGCGTTTCGTTCGCTTCGGGTTCCTTGCTTCCTGCATCTGCGATCTATTGTGATGCCCATCTTCTTGGCATGGGCGACTATAAAGCATTGATCTGTGGGCAGGGCGATGTGAGTCTAAATATTGATCTGCTAACCAGTCATCGAATAGAACTGATTTCAGTTTAAATTGATCAATTTAAAAAAAGGGGCTTAAGATAACCCTAAATACATTATTTTTTATAAAGTTCAGTTATAAATTCATGAAAAATTCGATGGCCTGACCTAACCAGAATAAATAAATAGTAAATACTCAAGGTCCATCTTAAATCAATCTAAAGAACGAGTATTTGTTAGTAAAACCAAATGGTATTTGATTAAAGAAATAATTACTTATGTTTTCTATATTCCTTTTATGTTGAAAAAATTCATTATTTCCTTGTCTGAAACTAACTTTGACTTTCTAAACATTTTATTTCAACTGCTCCACTTTACAGTAATCATAACCAATATCAGATTATTATCTAAAAGATAGCTGTTCACATTGATATATGCATATACTTTATAGGAACGAACCTGAAACTGATTGATATGGCCTTAAAAATTCAAGCAATATAGTTATCTCTTGATCTCTCTATTGGTTCGGTGGTTAGCAGATTCTTGATATACTTGTATTGCTTGATTGAAATTGACAAATATATAGTACTTAAAGCTTTTCAAGCAAATTCAATTTCCAATATTATAGTATAAATAAAAATCACTCACGAGATTGTCAATTACAATTTGCGTGCAGGCCACAAACAGCTTTTAAAAATGTGAATAAGTACATACATATACACGTACATATGTACAAATATATGTGTATACATTCGTATGGCACACGAATTCTGGCCAATTACATCGTTTGCCATCAAGCAGATGAAATCCATACTTGTGCGCTGACTTGGGCGAAAATCGTTGGGCAAATATGAAAAGCCAACAGCATGACACCAGCAACAACAACAACAACGATAAAGAAGTGCCGTTAGTCGTGAAGGCGACACATTGACGATGATGAGGATGAGGATATGCAAAGTGCATGGCAGGGGGTAACAAAAAAAGCAAGAACGACAAAAACAAAACTGCACATGTGGCACGATGATGGGTTAGGGCAGGGTGAGAGAACGCAGGGGGGAAGGGGGCACTGTGCAATGGTAAAAGCAAGCAGGCGGACAACTCACGTGGGAAATTTTCAAGTTCAAAGCAATTTTCCAAAGAAGAGCCAGGCAACGGTTAAAACGAAAAGCAGCAGCAGCAGCAGCAGCAGCAGAATGTATTGAAGCAAATGCAACAACAACTGTAGAGACCACAGCAACAACAATAGAAACAACAAAGCGTGCGCTCACGTGAGGCTGATAATAATCGGCTTTCAAGTCGTGAGCCGAGTCAGAGAGAAGGCATCGAAAAACACAGCCACACATACTTGTATATATGTATATATATGTATATAGCATACACTTGTACGCCTTCTGCGGAAGCGCTACCAAACAGGTTGACAACGACAACAATAACAACAACAACAACAACAACAACGAAAATGTCAACAAACAACTGCAATTGCGATGGTTGGAGGGCTCCCCCCATCGTCCCTTACCCACAAACCAGCCAACCAGCCAACAATTCCATCAGAATACATCTCTTCACTCTCGCTGCTGAGAGACGTCAGTTTCTTAAGTTGTTGTTCCTATCTCGCTCCATCTCTCTCTCTCTCTCTCTCTCTCTCTCTCTCTCTCTCTCTCTGTCTATGATGAAGTGCAACTGAGTGCCGCCTGGCTACTGTTTAATGGCCACCAGCTGAGCGTTCCATACCAACAGTTAGAATTAATTGACGTTAATAATGTTCCTGCGATATCAAGATTTATGGCCAGCCTCTAGCCTTTACTAAGTGCTACGGCCTGGCCTTAGCCCGCTTACTTGGTGACGCGTTTGCCCAACGGTTCTTCTTCTTTAGCTGCCTCTGTGCCGCTGCTAATCTTCGGAAGCAATGCAGGTCCACATCATTTGTGTCAGTGCTGCATTTTGCAAACATTTTCTTAAGTTTTAATGGAAAATTGTTAATACTTGTAGTTACTCGAAGCAGCCGGTGCTTGACAATTTGTCTTGCGAGCCACAGTGCCGCATAATTTAGACTCAGCTCGGCTCATAAAGATGTGTCACTTGTATTATAGGCATGCCGCTAGCAATTGTTTGGAGAGGACATAAAGACTTAAAGCAGTGCCCGAATAGCTTTAAAACTAAGGCATGTAGTCATGTACGTCCCTCAGCAATACGTACCCAATATTTTTGTGAGGCAACGCTTTAATATTCAGGCACACAATTCCAAAGGTTCTTATACGAGTATGCTGCTGTTACTGAACGTGCTTTTGTAGCAAGTGGGCGTTACGTATGGATGTTTTAATTATTGGTATTATCTGTTGTTGCACTTCGAGACATGGGTTCGCATGATGAGTAAGAAATGAAGTGCCCCATACTTATTTACTATATATTGTCCAGCTCTAATACTCTTCAGTATAACATAACTAGTTTTCACGATGCACTTTTAGTCTGCGGAGAATGCTGTCGAATTTCTGCTAATAACTCGAACGTGAATTAAAAAAAAATGTCTCAGGTCGAGCTTAAGCTTGCTTTAGATTTTAAATGCACTAAAATTAGAATAAATGGTCAAAAGTTTGTTCTATAATAGTTTATATTTCAATTCTAATCTTAATAACGAATGATCATTTTATGTATTAATTAGCAGCTATCAACCATATAGTCAATATTATCAAATTAAAATAAGCATAATCCATTTTTTGCAAGGAAAAGCCATTAGCTTTATGTATTATAATAAATTTGGAAATCTGCCCCTGACATCAATTTCTTTGAATTTTTGACAGCTTTGTTTCTTCTTTCATCCCCTTTATTTGAATTTCCATCTAGCACCTTACACGCAAAGAAATTCTTAAGGGAATTTATGATCGTAAATGTAATTGCTGCTCATTGCTGCCCTGTCTGCCCGTATATGTATTTTTTCAGTTCTCTCACACTTATACTCGCCACAAAGTTTTTGTGCTGTGCCATAAAGGTAACGAGTGTAAACGATTCAATAAACATGCACATGCATGCATGTACTCGTATATAAGCCAAGCTCATGGCGTTCAACTGTGGAAATACATGCATTTTTCGTTGCCATTTCGCTGGAGCATTTGTGTAGTTGCCTGCTGTAAGAAAAAGGCTTAGTGTTGGCGTCTGGGCATATTATTCTTGTGGCTGCAACTTCTCGTACTAGGGCTTGTGCTAACTTTGACAGCCACTTGCCAATTCAAGCGAACCATAAAAGTGCTCGGAGACTTTTTGCAATCGGGCAGAGTTAGCCAATGATTGCATTTCCATGTGGCATGCACGTTCCAAATCGAGGCGATGCTTCATAAAAAACTTTACGACTGCACAAAAACTAAAACTACATAAACGGCGGCACGGCGGCAGGGCACCTCACATTGTGGCACTGTAGCATGGTGGCACTTCACTGGCCGGAGGGGTAATTAAAAAGAACTTAGCACATGGTCGAGACTCGCGACACGAGACAAAGACAAAGAAAGCTGAGTGCAGACAGGCCGTCGTGGACAGTTCATAAATGTCAAGTTCAGGGTTATAGGAAAAAACAAAAACAAAAGTAAAAGAGACTAAAGCACGTACCGCTGTGAGCGCCGACGGCTCCGGCAGCCCCTTCAAACCCGAACCGAGCAGACAAAGTCAAAAATTACCTTAAGTGTGGTTACTGCTGCTGTTGTAATTGTTATTTTTGTTGCTGATGATGGTTGCCTATTTAAAGTCAAAATTAATGTGGCAACAACAATGGCAACAACTACTTTGAAATGCGTAATTCATTTAACACACTGCGTCTGTTGAGCCCCACACTTTGTCGCTGGCAGTTGATGGGAACGAACGCATTATGGGAGTGAGAGCTTGGCTCTCACACTCGCACAATGAACAACATGGTGGCCCGAAATGTAATTCAATTACCTTACCAGTTCAATGAGCTCCCATTGATCTCACATTCTCACGTGTGTGAAAAAGCTCAACTAATTTAAAACTAATTAGGCACATGATTTAATCACCTTTTTTATGCCCATCGCTTAGGCCAACACGAGCACCCGGGAAGTTCTTTTCGAATGCCAATGACGGCAACAATGTTGGGGTGCAAACAGAAGCTAAATGCGATTTTCCGATTTTTATTTGGGTGGGAAACAAGCCTAGCATTAAATAATTTTGAAGTTTAAATGCGTCTAAAACCCAACATTTAAAAAGCTTATATTAAATGCTTTTCTTTAGAAATATTCCCATAATCTTCTTAAAAAATACAGAAATGAACACTTGTGTGGCAGCATTTGAATTTCTTCTGATGAAAGCATACAAGTAATTAAAAGTACATATAATTTGTCTCATGCACAAGAAAGGGTAGTAGTACTAGTAAGCCCCATTGTATCGCCCGATTGTTCATATGAACTGCTCTATTTAGGAGATAATAATAATAATTCCTCTGCAAAAAGGAATGAAAAGTTTTATATAATAATTTAATAAAATTTGAAAAGCCTTTTAATTCCTTAAAACGTTATAGTATGCTGCAAATATGGATCTCGTTTTAGCACAAAAACAAATGAAAATTTAATGTTTTTGCAACAAAATTGTATTTAATCGATAAAAGCGAGTCGTACTTAAGGAAAAATATTTTAAGATACTAACAACCTTGTTATTTTGAAATATGGTAATCAGAATACATAAACTGATTAAAGAAAAGACAAAATGGACCAAAAATATGGAAGAAATAAATGTACCAGAAAGGCCTGCAGATGGCCAAAGTTCTGTTTCAATATTTGTCTCAAACCAGCAGAGTAAATGGTGCTTGCAAATGTGTGTATTTTTCAAAAATTAATTTTCCCCACATGCACGAGGCAACACATTCTCGCAAATAGAGCTCTTTATACTATTTGGTAGCAGCCCGAAACTTTGCCAAATCCCAATCACTCAGTAGCTCTCGTCAACCTTTCCCAACTTCGGTGAGAGGCAAGCAGGCAGGCATTCCCTGCCAGCCTGTGCGTGCAGCTGCAGCTGCAGCTCTGCTCGTAAGATGCATTTATAATAGCCATAAATTGTGAGCGCTTGAGGTGGCTTGACACTATTCCGTATGCACGTAGAAACATAAGCTGCTTAAGTGTGGAACGTGTAGCTTATGCAAAACTGCGTAATCAAATGTAATTTGAGTTTAATGAGTGTCAAAGTTATTAAAAATCAGTTGTTGCCCACAACGCTGGCCAAATGCGGCAGTTGGCCAGTCCATGAAAGGCAAAGTTACAAAATCGTTTAAAGCTTTTTGCTATTTGTGGTTTGGCCAGTTTTGTCGTCATTGCAGGCTCAATTATAGAGTTGTGTGTCTGTATCTGTGCCTGTGCCTGGCCATGTACGAGTATGGGTCTAAATGCGCTCTCAAATTGCTATTAATTATTATCAAGTCGTTGAGTGCAGAAAATGTTATGAAGCGTCAGATGATGGCTAAGTTTTGCTGGCAATTTTAGTTACATGTATGTACATTTGACACCAAGACAACAAAAACTAACATCACAGAACATTACAAAAGATACTCGTATATCTCGCATATATAGAGACCCGAAACCGCAAAGCCAATTGAGCGATTAGCGTAAATGAAATGTGCACGATATCCAGACAAGTAACACCAATGGCAAATAATTTTATAAAGTTGTTTTGTGTTCAAGACAACGGCATCAATAATCTCAAAAGCTTGACATGAACATAGTCGACACCAAAAGTGACAAAATGAATAGAAAATACTCTTTAAAACCAACTTGATATGCGCTAGAAGGCGTCTTCCTGGACAAAAATAACAGACTTATAGTCTTATAGAAATTTCGTTGTACTGTAATAAATAAGTTACTCAGAATTTTGGGCAACATTTCTGTAGGGGGAACGAAAGAAAAAGTTGTTTCAGTTTCAGGCGATTTCGTATTATTGACATTGAATAATATTTTAGATACCAATGATATGCTAATGTTTGTCAAAAACGCGGCATTCTAACTTTATCTTAACCTAAATTGTAAGAATATATTTTAAATTCATTGTGTAGTTCAGAGTAATTGTTGGTGATCGACAGACGGTTTGAAATCAAGTTAATATAGTTCAAATATAGCTTTTAGCTTAACTCTAAAATTAAGAAACTTTTGTTAACCTTTTTTTAAGTGATTAAGAAAATAAGGCTACTACAACTACTTGTAAGTACTGGCCATAGATAATACACTCACATTTTTGGAATCACTTTTATGTGTTGTTTGTTTTGTGATGTGTCGTAGTAACTGTGCTCTTTCTTATGTATAGTTGTCAGTTAGTGTATATAAACAGAAATGTCTGCTCGTTAATTTGACTATAGGCGACGCATTTGGCGTTTGGCCGTTGCTGTTACCAATTGCCATGCAATTTTTATGCGCCACCAGCGTGTGTGTTTGTGTTTGATTGGGTATGTGTGTTTATGCTTATATGCACACCCACCATTACTTGTACATTGCTATGTGGCTGCTACACATAACAAACTACAAACAAGTCGCTTTTCCATTGATTTGCTTGTCGTTTGCCTTTTGCTGTTTGCTGCGTCTGCGCCGCTCGTGCTCACATGGCGTATGATTGATGGCCCTGCAGTCATTCAGCCAGACGCAAAATATGAAATTATACTTGCTGTTCATGGTAGTTGGCGTTGGTGTTAGTGTTTCTGTTGCTGTTGCTGTTGCTGCCAATTTTCATCTTTCCCCATTGGCAGCCAGAAAATAAATTGCGTTTATTGAGTAAATTGGCTGCTAAAATATTTGCACGTTAAATAGAAATTAAGAATTGCGTCTCAACAGTAATGCGTTTTCTTTTTGTGTGTCCCCACGTTTCTTTCAAGAAAATTGATGAGGTGCTTTTCAATTTATGTAACATATAATATAATGTGCGGAGAGGGAGAGAGGGAGAGAGAGGGCGAGGGCGAGGGCTTTAATATTGCACAGCAAGTATGTGCGTTTAAAATCGCGCCGCAAACGCGTGCGTGTCGTGTTGCAATTTAACATGAAATTTAATTTTTGCATTTAAATCGGCTTTGATTTCGTTTTTCTGTCATTTGTTCAGTTTGTTTTGCTTTATGGCTGTCGTTTGTTTACCTGCGCGCGCTGCTTGCAAATGTAAACCGGTCGCTCGTCCAACTGTGGGGCCGCTGACTGGCTGGCTGGCTGGTTAGCTACATTTGCATACAGTTTTGTTCTTTTTGACGCTTGCTTTTAATTTATTTCCATTGATTGCAAAAATACAACGAAACAGAAATAAATACACACACGACGTGTATATTTGTTGTGTGTGTGTGTGTGTGTGTGTGTCCAATACCTGTGACTTAATGGCCCGCTTTAAGCCCTGACGTAATACAGTTGCTGAAATTAGCAAGAAATTTGTATAAATGATTACCTGACCGAGCACTCACCATGAGAGCCAAGAGACCAGTGTTGCAATTTTGTTTATATCAACTATATGCAATGCATTTAAATTGATATTTGATTCGTATCAAGCAAAAATGAAAACATAATAGAGAGCCAAGCAGCACCTGGATCTGTTTCTAATTTGCGTTTTATCGATTAAGCTCTGTCATGCAATGTTTTTTATTTGGGTGTGGAGGTGCCTTTGCGTCTGGTACTTCAGGGACTAGTCGTATCTGTGTTACACTAAAATAAACATGCTGTCGTTAGTATGTACACTTTATTTTTGTGGTGTCGGTCAAAGTTTCAAATGCCTTGGGCCACCTATCTAACCAGCAACTATATCCAATAAGAACAGAAACAACAATCAAACAATTTCAATCAAATAAATGTCGAAATGCTTCGCTCCATGCGAAGTTTTATACAATTTTCGAGCGTTTTTATTTAATTTCTTTTTTGAGTGTGTGGTACCAGGAAGTTTTCGAAGCTGCCTTGTGGTTGAGTGTTCAGTTTATTTTGAGGGCAATTTGTTGCGATTCCTATGGCAACTTAGTCGAGTTGGACATTGGTAGACAGGCAGGCAAACATACATACAGATAGATGGGCAGGCCGACAGGCAGGCAGGCAGCCAGGCAGACAGACAGACAGATAGACATACGTCAGGCAGCTAGACAAAACAAGACCAAGGAATTATTGGCTGCTTGACTGACATGTCGACAAAGGGTTAAGGGCAAGCAAGCACATAGGGAAAAGGAGTTGAATACAAACACACGACCCACGGTTGTGGTTTTGCCACTCACATGCCTCAGAGTTAATTTTCTTATTGTATTACGAGGCGCAGCTGCTACACGAGAAGCTTAGACTGCCAACTGAGAATTCCCTCGGCTACATCGATCTCCCTCTAGCTCCTCTTATGCTCTTATCCTTTTGTGCTTCTTTCCACATCGAGTTTGTTTGGCCTGTAATGATTGCACTTGATTGAAAATGAACGTGACTGGAAAACTAGTTTCGTTTTTATTCATCTGCTGCATTTATGTACTCGTATTTGTGTTTTTTTTTTTTTTTGCTGCTGCTTAAGAAAAAATAGAAAAATGAAAAAGCAAAATAAATTAACCAGGAAACTTTGTTGAGTATTTTTGTGACGTGTTTTTGCTTTCTGTTTTTTGCATCTCGCAATGCAATGTCGCAGTTATAAAATGTACTAAGTATATATAAATGTAATCGTATTTAATAATATTTAATTAAAATTCAACTGCGACGCCTGAGTCGCAAATAAGCAAGCTCGCCATTTTCTTGTGCGCTTTCTAATAGAATTATGTGCGCATTTCCGTTTCCAACTCACGCAAGAACACACTGCGTCAACTAGCCAAACAAAATGGCGCCTCTGAATGCTGCTGCAGCTACTTGCATCGGTGGTCGCCTCTCAGAGTTGGGGTGGTGAGTCTACCAATGATGGTGGGTTCTGTGTTGAATAAAAAATGGCAAGCATTAAATAAGTTTTTGCACCACCCGCTGCTGTTGGCAGTTTTCTTTTCCATTTTCTGTATTTTTGTATTTGCATGCTGTTGCCATGGCGCATAATTTGCGTGCCACAATACTTGTGCCATGAATTGAGCAAGACTGTTTAAATGACAAAACTAATTTTCTCTAAAGCTCCACACAACAGCGCACACAAGCACAAAAAACATTGTTGCTCAAATACATCTATAGTATTTATGTGCGTGTAGTAAATGGAACTGCACTTTAAATATGCATATGCGTTTAACTAAGAGTTGCATTTTGTATTGTACATTTGGGAGTTGACACACAAAACGCAAATGGGCAGTGTGCTAATTTACCAGCGGCAAATCCCATTTGATATGGCATATTTATACCCTGTACCCGTAGGGTAAAAAGGGTATATTAGGTTTGTGCAAAGTATGTAACATGCAGAAGGAAGCATCTCCGACCCCATAAAGTATATATATTCTGAATCAGCATGACGAGAGAAATCGATCTAGACATGTCCGTCCGTCCGTCCGTCTGTCCGTCCGTCTGGATGAACGCGAGGATCTCAGAAACTATAAAAGCTAGAATAACCAAAGTTGGCATCCAGATTCTCCTAGGTCCGAGAAAGGACGAGTTTATTTTTTTTTTTGGAATTTTCCCCCCCTTCCCCCGCTACAGAATTTCGTCAATAGCGTCCACATTTCAAATGCTACCTAAACCAAACTTTGCACACATAATTAATATATAATTGTCTACTGTTGTGTAAGATTTTATTTAATTCAGTCAATTCTAAGAAAAGTTATTAGCCAAACAAATTCTCGCCAGTACAACCTCCCCAAACTGCAGCAACAAGTTCGCTCTTCTTCTTCCTCTATTTGCTGCTGCTATGGGCGCATATAACTCAGTGACGGAAGTTTACCTGGGTACAGGGTATTACACTGTCGGGCTTGCTCGACTGTAGCGTTCTCTCTTGTTTTAAGCACAATTTAGGTGCAAGCTTTAACCTAAACAGTCGACTTTAAGTTCGCCTGTCTAGGCTGCTGTCACGACCGCTCCATGTCACTTCAGCAATTTTGACAACAAAGATGACACAATGTAAGAGGCAAGTGTCACAACTACTTAAGGCAAACAGCGGAGCAAGCAAGCACTCAAGTGACTGGCTCTGGCACTGCGCGTAGGTTTTAGAAGCAACAGAGGTGCGCTTCGAGTGGCAGACAGCATTTAAAATTTACTTAACACTTCGCCAAAGAGACGTACCAATATACTCTACTAGTTGTCAAAATCTTCAACAAGCTATGCAGCTATCACAGCAGCACTCCAGTCAATTCCAGGATTACTTGAATCAGAAGAAAGGGATGGCTGTATTTTTATTTAATGCATTTTATTTAATAGTATACTTGTATGTGTCTGATCTTGATCAGAAAAGTGTTAAGTAGCTCAGTAGCCTCTTTCGCATTTGATGTCTTTATGATTCCTTTATCGGCTAAATCGTCGCGACGGAACGTGTCGTCTCCAGAAGAGCACTTATCACAATTTTTAACTTGTTTAGAACTCAAAAATCAGCCGATTTCGGATGCGATTTTGTAATGCATGACAGTGCTGTCTCATTATATTTGATCGCACAAATATGGTGTAATAGACATAAAGAACATTTTCAACTTTTATATCAATTTATTTATAGACATACAAGTATATATTTATACGTACCATTATTATGTCACATATTTTGGCTTGCACCTCTGAAATATATGTACATTTGCATTCAAAATTGTAAACATTTATGGCAAAATTTGGGCTGATCATTACTCAGTACAATTATTCAGAATAGCATAGATTTTTTCTGTGTAGTTTCGATACTGAAAATCCAGGCGGACGTCCGGTCAGTTGCTACAATTGACTTTTCGAGTGCACAAGTAGCCCCTGGATCCAGTGTTATTTCATTTTTATGCCACCTGGCGTATGCGCAATATTCCGAATTCGCACAGTAAGTCGAGTGTCAGGAGAGACAGTTGTGCAGCAAGGAAAAAGCAAATAAACTGATTGTACCGCTGTGCCTAAATTATGTGACCAGCACATAAATCTAGATAAATTTAGTTAGTTTTTGCGCCCATATTACAGCCAAAGGTCAAAACATAATTTTTCAATCAACGCGCCCCAAATGCGTTTAAAGTGAAAAATCGTTGGGGACAGCATATGTAAATAGCCACCGCTTGTTATTATGTACTATTATTATTATTAATAAGTATTATTGTTTCCCCCGCGCAATAGTAATGGCATATAATTGAGAGCAGCTTAATTCGAGTATAAATCAGCGACGGTCCATATGGCAGCCAATTGAAAGTGGGATTAAATGGCCATCATTAAAAGTATTGACAAACTGCGTTTAACTTTTCCGCTGGAGCGACAGCAGCGGCAACGACAACGACGTTGCCAAACTTTTTCAATTAAAAGCGATTTAGCAGTGGCCATAAAAAAGAAATGAAAAGCACAGCAAATGTCAGGAAACTTGGCGCCAAGTATTGCATCCTCAAGATATTTCACGTTGCGAGAACTGAAATTTAATTAAAGAAGTTTCCGCTGATAAGGTGTATAGTATAGTATACACTATATATATTTGGCGGCCATAAAAATATCAAATATCGAAAATGAGCAATTAAGTTCATTGACTATTTATGTGGAGTTACGAGGAGTATGCGTAATGCGAATTTCTCATTGTTAACGTACAATTAATGCCCAAGCATTATATATATTTGTGTTATCAGGAATTGTAATGCTATTTGCGCCACCTTATCAATGCCTTGGCCACGTTTTGTTCGCTTCTTATCGCGCACCTGAAGTCGTCAGCGTCGTGTGCTGCTGATAATTTCGCTTGGCATTATTTTGACTGACAAGCCGAGTGGCAGACGGCCAAGGTAAACGAATGTCTTTTTCCACTTGTTAGAATACAATTTGGCGGCGCATTTAATTTATGTGCATATACATACTTGTACATTTGGATAGCAGCGATAGCTTTGCTTGACCGTGACATGTTTGATTGTTTATGCGTGGGTTACCGACCCAAGACGAACAAAAACCAACAAATGAAGCAAACAATGAAGAATTTGTAGAACAAGCTGAAAACCCATAATAAAGTTAGTCATTATTTTTATGCCACCATCCACTTGTACTTTCACTTGCCAGTAAATCACCCACTAAGAATAATTGGTCTGAACCATTATTGTGCGTAATTACTGGACTAGCAGCGCATACCCGTATATTTTCGCAGCCCAGTAACCGGTTCATGCAATCAACACAAACGCTCTCCAATGCAATGCGACAATGTGTGGCAGGCGGTGCAGTTGCGGTGGCTGTCAGTGGTTGTCGCGGCCCACATTTCCACGCTATAAAACTTGACTGCCTGCTGCTATTTTTTTTTTTTTTTTTTTTTTTTTTTGTTCATTATTTTCATTTAGTATATTTTTTTTAGGTTAGCGTGTGAATTTAATTTGCAACGCAGACTACTGCTACTGCTACTGCTGCTTGTTTGCTGTTGGTTGCCACTCTGCAACATGTTGCAGACGCACGGCTATAAAATGTCAATATCAAAGCGTAATTAGCAGCGACAACAACAAATGCTTTATGTGCCTTCCACAACGCATGGGGAAGTGTCTTAGTGTCTGCGCGACTGACACATGACAGTAACGGCGGCAGCCAAGCGGATTGACTGATGAAGCGGATAGACAGCTAAGTGCGTAGGCAGTTTAGTTGCCGAGCTGGGGCTGGGGCTGGGGTAGGGGAGGCGCGGCAGCGTAGGGTTAGGAGGTAACGAGGTGAGCGACTAGTTGAAAGTAAACCAATTACAAGCTAATTTTCCGTGCAGAGAGCTGGGAAACGAGTTTTGACTACTGAATAGAAAATAGGCTTACAAATCGAAATGTATGTAATGTGATCGAATAACTAAATGAATGACTTTATGGATATTAACCAAGCACTAAGCACATTATACTTGACTTAGGTCGGATGTTTTTTAAAAAGAATGCAATGTGATTATATACATAAGTATATGAGGAATTATGTGTTGAGTCTTTACAAGTAATACGAAATATTCCATTCAAATCAATGGATATTTTTACAATTAGCAAAGTTTATTTATTTATTGTACATTTGCATGGGATGCGTGGCAGACTTCAGCAGATCTAATGTTATATCCCCGTATATGATTATAGATCCATATAGACAAATTCGTCTTGAAGACTGTTCTTAAACCTATGCGGGGACCACGTTTAGAACTGAAAGAGTTTCATCCATGGGGTATGTTTTCGAAATAATTTAGAGTGAAAACTCGTTTAAGGGTTTTTACTGTAATTAATATACCTTTGATTAAATTATTTTTAAAATAAATACAAAATAATTAGGTAACACTCCTTACTAATTAAATTCTTGTTTATCCTTTCATTTCCTTATAGCAACATGCCCGAGTCAATTCCCATCGTGCGGCCAACTCAACAACATTTTCTCAACGAACTGTGCAAACGAAATGCATGCAGGATGCCAGAGGCAACCACTTCAATTAAGTAAATACTAATGAATTAAAAATAACCGAACGATAAAACGATTCACAACATAATATACATTCTTGAGAAAAGGAGTCGATTGTATAACAACGAGAACGCAAAAGCGCTAAAAACAAAAAACAAAATACAAAAAACTTTTATATATTTTCTTCGTGACATTGGACAAGAAAAACCGTCAAAATTACGACGTATCACCCACCTACGCCCAAAGTCAAACAGAACCCGGCCAATATGGACAATACGTCCGGGCCGGGTGCGTTTGACGATGAGCCGCCGCCAGAGCCACGAGACGGTTGGCTGCTGGTGCGCATCCATGTGCCGGAGCTGAACGTCTACAAGTGTCTGCAGTTTCCATCGGAGCGTCTCGTCTGGGATGTTAAACAGCAGGTGCTTGCCTCGCTGCCAAAGGTAAGTGCGCTATATTGTGTATAAATTTGTATAATTGTAAATAGCATAAAGCGACATGCTTTTACTCATACTTTTCTATGTATGTACATAATATAGAACAGACATTACGCATGACCCTAAAAACTACAACTAGTATTACAAGTATGTGAGATGCTTGTCATATCATAGATCACACGCTCGGTCGCTGCTTGAATTAATAAGCAAGAACGAATGAAAACAAAAGCATGTAACTGTCTCTTTATCAAAAACTCATTCCACTTCGGGAAAATGAAATCCTTCATACTTATTTTAAAATGAGTTCTTAAATGGCTCAACACGATGGGGTGGAACAGGCTTAAAAAGGTAACAAGAGATTGTAAAAGTGGTTTGGTTATGCATTTTTTATTCCGAAAATACTAGCAAGATTTGGTACAGAAAATTTGTATATGCCTTGAGAGCGACCTATCTCGTTCGAATTCTAAAGGATGTCGGTGGTGGCAAATCCTCATCATAGGCGAAACGCAGCTCCACATAGTATGACCAGATAACGCACCAGCAATATATCAATATGACTGCAAATATGGCAATTCAGTTAATTAAATGCAGCGAAAATCTTGTACTTACTAATCGTCAGCACAAATATGAAGACAACACTCCAGACGAACTTGTACAGGACCATAGCTAGAATGTGAACGATTATATATAGCGGTACGAGAACCAGAAAGGGTATGAACATCAGTTCGTTATTCTGCGAGAAAAATGAATAATTATTTAGCTAATGTATTGGGTGGCTAGTGAGTTGGGCCCTTTACATTGTGCACGCCTAGACAAACCATTCCGGCTGTCAAGAAGCCAAAAAAGGAGAAGACCATCGTTGTTTTCAGGGCCGCCGGTGGTCCATATCCCTCCTTCACATCACGTTGGTACTCATTTGGGAAAATGCATTCCATGGCAAAGGCCGAGCCGACAGTTAGATAGAAGAACCAGGTGAGAAAAATGCAGCCCACGAGCAGTGCACCGAGACGCAACGAGACGCAACAGCAGCATTTTTCTAAAATTTTGATAAAATACTTGCAGCGACAGGCCATTTTGTTGTTAGTGTTGGAGCTGCGCTAAAATCAGAGTGTCCGAAACCTTTGCGCGGCCAAATTTTGATATTGCCAAGAAAATATAAATCAGAAAGTAATATATTTTTGTGTTTTTAAAATTACACTCTTACTCACTAAATATCTGAACGAACTGTAAATTTTGTAAAATAATTTAGTAAAAGAAGACACATGGCCAACTCTGTGTGGAAAGTATTTGAAACATTCCTTTCATGTGATCTTATATATAGTGCTGAATAAATGGAAATCGATCATTGGCCTTTTTAGTAGAAAATAATGCGAATTCAGAGCAATAAGATATTTTAGCTAAGCTATACTATAAATAATGATCTTTTTGAACCGTACTTTCTGACAGCCTTACAATATAAGTAGTGGTATGATGTGGTTGATGAAAACTATTTGCCTTTCCATCTTTTTTAAGGCAATATTCTTAAAAATAACATTCAAAAGTTGTACTTGTAATTTAGGGAATACTTTTTTTTTGTAATTTAATAATGTGATTCAGTTGATTATAATGGGACACAACAACCAGGTGCATTTGTGTATACAAAAGCAAAACTGAAGGAAAAGGCGTGAATTAAAGCTGAAATCTTCTCGGAGCTCTGGCATAATTGGGTTACTTGTTGTTGAAGTTTCTTAAAAATAAGAACATGAAGAACACGGCACTAAAGCCTATGATGAGGCATACATATGCAACTATCCATATAGTGGTGGCTAAGGAAAGAGGGGGGACGGAAACTTTCATGCCCTACGTATAAGGTCCGAATTGTCAGCATTTGGTTTGCCGATCGTCCAACGAGGGGATTACCAAGAAAGTACTTGATTGGGTGAAGTAGATTATAAAGCTAAGTGTGCCAATAGTATAGCAACTGACTCGTAAGCTGCAGAAAAACAGGATCTACTTAAGGCACCTATGTACGAGTATATTGAAAAGTTTTACAAAGCTGCAAAGCAGACTTAGACCAAAACTCAATAAGTTGTTCAGTTAAAAACACAAAACTTTTTCTCCAGTACATTTTATTGGGATTATCAGGGTTTATCATTCTCTCATTTGCGTGTAGAAGGAGTGCACTATTAATAAACAGTATAGGAGAATTACTGAAACGGAGATGGTGTGAGAATTAATTTAAAAGCAGTTATCGGGTGTGTTGCACTCACATATGATTCCAAACTGGGCGCCCAGTATACCCGTTCGTGCATGTGCGCTGAATATGTCAAGGACACAAAATATGACATACAGGATAAATATAAGCAGAAATACGACTAGCCATGTAAGTACTGGACACTTTTTGTACTGAAAAATAACAAAATTGACATCTTTAAAAATGTTAAGGTAGAGCGTGTAGCTTACTCTGTAGGCCCCATACATCATGAGCAAGGACGAAAGTATACCATTGGCGTTTATCAGCCCCTGCATAATCTTAACCCAACGTGCTTTCTTGGAATCTGTCAATGGCATTTTGTATAATTTATTGAATACGAAGGGATACAGCAGTCTCTTACATATAAAAATGCTGTGCTCGCCATGAACGGTAATCTCGACAAAGTAGAACGCTATGATTGTTGCGGCAATCGTTAGGCAGCCCGATCGCAAGGAAAAGCAAAAGCAACAATGTTCGAAAAACATATTTTTTGTACAAATTACGATTTCGCCCGACTTACACTAAATAAAAAATATATTTGTTCAGAATTTTGACACTTGAGAGACAATCTTGAAATTTTCTGTCAACAATTATTAAGCATTCGGAATAAGTACGCTCCTTTATAATCAGTAGTCGAACAGTTCCACAAGATACGAGAAAATTACCAACCACATGTAGATATAGATTACTGCGAATACACGAAATCAATGAAATCGAACAAATCCTTTTCAAAACTGCCTCCTTACTCATAAACAACAAGCCCATCATTATTAAATAGGCGGGTCCATTGCGCAACACGGCCATCATATTGATAATGATCTGCATCACGATGTGGATGGAACTGCAAACCAGCCATGGTAGCACGAAGAAGGGTATCTCCTGCAAACAAATCTATTGAGAGACAGATTCAGGTAGAAATTAGAGACACACGCCGAATCTTACTATAATGGCTGCAAAAAGTAGCACTACTGAGGAGAGTAATCCGATTACCGACCCAATACATATCCTGATTTGTACCTTTGTGGTCAGATAAGGATTTAGTATCTGTGCTGTAGCGTTAGCGTTTGTGATCAATGAATCAATGAATTCTCACGCATATGCTTGGCCGGACTTACTTGGCATTTTATTGAACAAGAACATTGTTACAATTGCTACACTGATGCCATAAAGTAAGGCACTGATCACGGCTATTATTATAGCACCACTGCGCAAGCTAATGCAAAAGCTACAGCTATGAAGCATTTCAAAATCGTAAATTAATTTTATTTTCGTTTGTTTTCGGAACCAAAATTTTAAAAAGGTGACATGTAAATTTGTTTGTGTTTTGTTGTGTGTTTGGAGTCTAAAGTAATGGTTTTTATTGTTAGACCCTTTTGATGTGTAACCATGGCCAAACCATGGCCACGACCAAGCAATATCGACTGATTTAGCTGCTATTTATGAATTTTAATTTTTACTTCAGAAACATAGGCTCTAGACGTAGAAGAAAATTATGCAAAAAGCTATAATTCCAAGTTCAATTTAAATAACACTCAGAAGAAGAAGCTAACAAAATATCAGTAATATCTAGTGACGGAGTTTTTTTTGCCATTCGGCCAGTTCGTACGCCCTACAATCTGGATGAGCAGTTCCATTTTCGAAACGTTACAAATCATACTGATTGAAAATTCCTCTAGCTCTTTCGTTCTTTTCCATGTGTTCTGGGATAATTCAGAAACTCACTAAGGTTTAAAGAAAATAAAGAATATACGAAATTGCTGAAGTAATAAAAAGTATCAAAGTATCATCTTCTGTTAAAGCACCAGCTTCTAAATAGAGTCGAAAGTGCTAACTTTGCTAACTTCCTCCTCTTTTGAAGTCGGTTAAAAAGAGTTCCGTTTCGAAATTATTCATTTCCTTGAAACCATGCTTGATTTGAGGGATACAAATTGTACTTCATTTGAATTTCATACCATTCGCTTAATTAGTTATTTGTGCTAGCCCTTGCTGGATCTTTCATACTAGCCATATATAAATTGCAGTTCAAGTGCGTCTGAAGCTCATCATTGGATTTATTTGTGTGTATGTTTGTACATTATATGTGGTTGCAGTGGTTGAAGCAGCCGCCAAACCGCACAGCCACAAAGCACATAAACTGCAGCAAATACATTCTGTATAAATCGTTGCTTGAGCGGTTAAGCTAAATGAAATAAATTATTTAATACGAGTACTTTGCGCTCAACCCACAGAGCCGCATTTTTTGCATTTCAATTGCAATTTGCGCTTAATGAATTGCTTTCTTTTCTGTCATGGTGAACTCCTCCGCACGTTTGCCGGAGGCATACTTTCATTTCAAATCAAAACTTCATGCAACTGCCACGTGCTTCGTGGCAACGCCTTAAAACTACTTCGGTACAGTCAACCAGTCGGCCTGCAACGCAAAAAAAAAAGTTCAATGCAGAGGAACTTCAAGAGCAGAACAGAGCGAACGAAAACGTGATGATCAAACAAAAAGATATTGGCAGTTGAATTAAAATCTTGTCCGGCGCCAAATTGAAAAACTAAACCCGTTCGCCTATTTGGAGTGCAACAAAGGGTTGCCGCACAGGCCGGTTTCAGGATGCATGTTGCTGATTGTCGGTTGACAGTTTCAAATTCGTATTTTGTTTGTAGTGTGGCTTTGGCTGTGGCCCTGCCACCTGACGTCTCTGTGTCCCTTTTGTGTACACCCACTCTGGATACAAAGGAACAAAAACGAGCAATCAATTCGCGTCCATTGTACAATTTAATAACAATTTGTTAAGCTAATTGTTGCCAAAACATTGTCAAATAACAAAAGCTCTTTTTTTGTCTATTCGGGGCCCCACCCATTTATATATCAACGACCAGAATTGCAAAAAAAAACAACAAACAACCGATAAATGCGAATACAAGCTGAATTACAACGACCTCCGGCTAATTGCATATTCGGTCAACAACAACAAATGACAACGTCGCCGGCGGCTGCAGTTTGCCAGACTTTTGTTGTTATTGTCAATGTTGTTGTAAAGTGTCAAGTTCGGTGAATTATGTTGTAGAGCGACTGGTGGGAACCAAGTATTGGTCGCCGTAAATAGCATGTGTATGACACACGTGAGTCCCGCGTGAGTTAATACCTTCAAATGAATCACGTGAGTCTATCGTATCGATTAGTTTCTTTTCTAAGTAGCCTGCTTGATCTTGTGATTCATTTGATTAGCAGGAATTTAAATCACACTTGCCCACCATTTATACACATATGTTTCAATCATTTATATATGTTATAATATTCGACTGAATCATTTACGCTAAATCATTTTTATACAACGTGGCATCAGAATAAAAGAAAAGTAGCAAAAATTGCATGAAGCTAACAAAAAATGTGAGTCATACTTGTAATACAATTCTACAGTTGAGAATTAGGGTTATTATAACCGGGAAATAAAATATTTTACTTTAAAAAACCCATACTTATAGGTAATTTCTGTTTTGAGTTTGTTAAAAAAATGTTCTCCTTGATAATGCCGATAAATATGTATTTCCAACGTACGTAAGAAGATACAACCGTACTACCTAAGCAGGCATTAAATCTAACAGAATTACAATAATACAAGTAGCTGATAATTCCTACTAGAGCGGAATTTTCATCTTCATTTGCGAATTAAAATACCATGTTCGGCTTTAAAGAAACCAAACTTTTTGCATTAAACAACTAATCTGATACTACCTGTATCAGGATAAATTGATAGCTTAGCTCGTTAAGAAGCGGTATCCCACAATGTGGATTTGTTCGACAGTGTTCTAATCACCCCGCAATCATCATCAAAAGAGTTCTTAGAAAATGTAATAATTGTTCAACCCACGACAGATCTGAAATAAAGAATAACACCAAGAATTACCTTTTCTTATGCGTGGACAGATCGTGGAAGATTCTGAGATTTGATTCTAGAGGGAAATATTCATTGCAAAGGAACGCTGAATTGTTTTAGTTTTGCTGAAAAAATTGTGATTTATAGTGTGGAATTGGAATCCGATCAATAATATTGCAAACACTATCTTTGTATCGGGTGGCAGACAACATAAGAATTCTGCTGCGCTCATACGACCATTTTTACGACGCCAGTTTTTACTGTAATAAATTTGTCATAAAATGGACGGTATTTATCCGATATTCACCTCTTTCAGAGCAAAGAATATCTGAGTAAAATACAGCTGCAGAAAATGTGAATATGAACATATGAACAATTTATAAATAAAAACAGACAAGGAATAAATAATTGTGTTATCAATGGAAAGTTGAATTGAAATTTAAAACAATACTCAAATCAGATGAAGCCATACGTGCATCTATTAAAATGATTGATATAAAACTGCTCTATATACAATATAGGTATTTATATGTACTATATATCATTTCAATTCCTATCCAAGCATATCTTATCAAGAACTTTCCCTAAACCTCACACCATTTATTTATGATACAAGTGGTCATAAAACATGGGCTATGCTATCATCGTACAAATATGTGCCCCGCTATTTACAAGTTTTGCTTGTGTGTGCTTTATTTTTGAATGGAACCTAACAATCCAGCACGCACTATTTTCACATTCTACATATAATGCTCCAATAGAAAATACTTTCGCTCTACAAGTATATAGACTCCGGTGGCCACTTGTTATTTATCGGTCACTGCTATCAGCGCTCTCTCAAGTGTGCGAGTACTTGAAGAGGCGTGGATGTCGACGTTGTCTTTGCATTATCACTGTGATGAGTTGAGCTCCGATCTGGTGTCTTGAATTGTGCGTAACTATGTAAGTTCACTCGCTTGTTTGCCACAGATTGGTTTCTGGGGTATTTTATTTCAAAAGCACAAGTGCCGCACAATGTGAAGGTCAGCTAGCAAGGCAAATAGCAAATGTTTACGCGCGCATAGCAAATACCTGTATTCCCCCTCCCGACTTCCCCCTAAAAACGAACTCAACATATTCTAAGAGCAATTAAAGTTCACACCATCAATCAAACAGTCAGTCAGTCTGTCATTCTCGGTTTCTGCTTCAATTCCAATTTCAATGCCCGAATCGCTCTACATCTTGGCGTCAAGTTGCTGAGCGCATGCGCCGCGTGTGGGCCGCTCTGCTCGCTTAATACGAGTAGAACAGCTTCCGCCGCTGCCGCTAATCAAATTAATCGCTTGGCAGTGAGCGACTTTTTGGGTAGGCGGCTCAAACGGACACATAGCTCTTACGGGTTCCTAAGTTGTTTTGCTTGTAATGCCCAAGCCGAGCAGCTTAGTAGCTGGCGTATCAGTTATGGGCCGAAAGCTGGATCTTAGTTGACTCAAACAAAACATTGAGTTAATGTGGCAAAGTGAAAACCTTTGCCACTTGTGCGCCGAATTTGTTCAAATCGCCTGCACGCGCTGCAAATGGTGGCGTGTTTCGACGTAATTGATTCACTTCTTAAGCTCTTAAGCACATTCGCCAGTTAGGTGGCAACAGCAAAAGGGAAAGACGGATAAATAGTTGAAAAGAAAATAAAATGTGCACCACTACGCCCTACAAATCACGATTACGATAATTACAGACAGTGCACACCGAATTCAGATCAGGGAAAGGGCGATGCGAAAATATGTCTGTCCTAATATTCGAACAAACTTGTTTGAGAGAAGCAAAAAGGTAATAAATAGACTGATCTAAATTGTAAGCCCAGTTGATAAGTCTGTTATCCATAGATTATTGACTCTGAACGTCTTATAACTATTTTCAAGCTACAGTTAAACATCTTCTTTTTTATTACCAAGCTGAAATTTTTCGCTTTCTATTACACTAATAATGAAACATAATAGTAACAATATACAAGTGTATGGTATAATATGAAAATTTCTTTTGTTTTTATAAATCTATTGCTAACAAATAAAAGTATAAAATATATATATTGGTATTCAGATAATTTGTTAGGACTAAAGTAGCGGTTGTCCTAAAAAAGTACTGTGGGCCACCTGTTTTCTATCTAGAAATTATTTGTGCCCCTTTTTAGTTTGGTTACAATTAAAAAGTAATACTATACTCGTATACTTTCGAAAGTTATTTTTACAAAAATCTTCTCGCCTATTACGTAAGGCGTTTTGTATTTCCGCTTTATCGTTGTGCCCTAAATTTGTTCGTATTTGACATAAAAACAGTAAAAAGTAAACAAAAATTAACTAGTATATCTTTTCATCAGTATAAAAATACTGTCGACCCTACAATATACAAATGGAAAATTATGTAATCGATACAATAAATACAAGTACATACCTAAAAGAATGCAGAAAAGATCCTAATTTACAGAACAGATTTACGAAATTGAAACACGTGATGACCTACTTCTTAAATAATAGAGAAAACAAATTGCAATATTTTCAAAAGTCTATTTAATTTATTTATTCGCCCTTCTTCCAACATAAAATAGTCTTGTACGACAAAGCGCCACAAACTAAACTTCAGTTTCCTGGCGCCTCAATTACAAATGACAGCATTAGTAGCTTCTCGTATTGTTGGAGTCTCATTTTATCGCCCAACTTTAATCAATTTCAATGTTTGCCATTTTAAATTAGCTCGTAAATCTGTTGCTGTAATTGCCTTGGCACATAGTCTCATAAATTATGCCCGAAAAGTGGCTTAGAAATTGTCATGCAATTAACTGAACAAATGTCTACTGTACACCCAACTACACACATACATACTCGTATATAGTATAAGTACAATACATACTTTCAAAGATTTCATATCTTGTGTCAGCGTAGGGAAGTAATATCTGTGTACTATAATGTGTGTGTGTGTGTGTGTGTGGCTGCTCCACCACTTGAAAATGCGAAAATGTAGACATTTGCATGCCCCAAACCCAATCCCAAACCTAAACCCAAACCCAAGCTCCAGCCTGAGTCTGAGTCTGAACCGAAAAACACAGGCCCGGGCTGGGAGCCCTAGACGGTCGTTAGATTTAATGACGTAGCATAGTTTGCGCACGCACGACATCATTTCAAAGCTCATTCCGCCCAAGACTTAAAGCTTATGAATGGAGGGTGGCAGGCATAAGTGGCACAGAGACCCAGTTGAGATTTCACATGACTACAACTTTCATTTGTGCGAGTATGGCTGTACGCCTGCCTCTATATGCCTACACAGAGCAGCTCTATTGAACCGTTAATTTGTATGTCAACTCAACTTGACACTTGTACAAGTTTCTGCGAACGATGCTGCCTAAGTTGCTGTTATCCTCGTCTACTTCTCCGCTTCCCCATTTCGCAATTGTTGTTAAAATGTCCTTTCTGTGCGCTTCTTTCCGGTTGTTTTTGTCTCCTCTAATAAAATACATCAAGTTTACTTACATCGTGGGATAGAGATGCCGCAAAACAAGACACAACACAGAGCATACAAGTAGTTGTACTGAGTTGCACAGATTTGTAAAGGCTGGCGGATTTCAGATTCCCTTCACAGAGCATTGTATGTATATATTTCTGTTTCGGCACATTCGACATATTTTAAAACGGTTTTATGATAATACTATATTGGCATTTTAAGTCAAAAAGTATGCAATTTTCATTCTGTTTCAAACGCTGTAAAGCGGTATGTTTTGTATATTTTTACACATCTGTCATGACTTGTTTAAATCCATCAATATTTATATTTGTTTTAAGCAAACATATTAAACATTCTTCGCAAAATTTGACAACCATATGCGAACAAAATAACAATTCATTTAAAGTCATCAGAAAGCGCACAAAAAATGCGTGCATGTCGAACAAACATTCATGAATGTAAATGAACGAGTTGAATTGCAAAAGGCAATAACTTAAACCTCACTGCCGTCCGGGACATTTGTAAAAATGTGCCAAATATACAACACACATAAGTACATACTATATACGCATATAAAGCATCGAGGCTACAGGCATGTGGCATGGCAACAACATTTAAAAAATAAACAAACAAACCAACAAGGTGTTTTCCTTTTTTTTTAATGTTAATTAAAATGTTTTGCTTTCCTCCTCTTTACGTACCTTTTGTTTTTGTTGATGTTAAATTCTTCTTGCTGCTGGCACATTACGTTTAATTAAATACAAAACTTGTAATGACGTTTACACGCAACGAAACCAACACACAAAAACAACTACAATAACAACAACGACAACAACAATGAAAACATACAACAACTTTGACATGTCCTGCGGCTGCGTTGGAAAACAACATCAACAACAACAACAAACATCTCTCGCGAAACGCACATAACGTTTTAAAATGCGCAATTAACAACAACAACAACAACATTGGTAAAACAACAACCAACTGATATGGCAACATAATTATTTTCCTATGCTCCGCCATTTGGACTCTGCCACTGCCATAAATGATGGATAATGCTACTTAATGCAAAATTTCCGTTCCGCAAATAAATAACGAGCAAACAAAAAACTGGAAAAATGAAAATAATAATTATATTTAAACCGTATCGTTGACATTAATGGTCTTTAATTGCTATACTCGTATGCTGCTTGGACGATGACACAATCCGATGCACTTTAATTATGACAATAATCAATGCAGGTCGCCTTTTGGTTTAAGGTTGGTTAATACGCTTAATATTTACCCACAAATATTTAGTTGTTGTAATTTAAGTTTAATTTTAATTTACATGCTTACACAATCCCTCTCAATCGCTCTGTCACTCCGTTCATGAAGTGCTGCAACACCTACGTAAATATTTACCATAATTTATTTAATTTTTTCTCCTTTCCTGCTGCCTGCCAACAAAATGTGTCAAGTACAGCAAACAGCTACAGATTTATGCGGGCTCCAGCCAAGAGCTGGACACCCACCTGCCTGAGTGCAGACTCCTGACTCCAATGGCCAACAATAGGCAGCAGCACGGCATGCATTGCTGCAGCTCCTCCTAGCCCCCTTCCCCCACCCCTTCCTCCAGTATTCCTTTGCTTGGACCGTGCACGTAATTCAATTAAAATGCAAAAAGGTTTTTCCTTGCTGCAGGCTGGCGGGTCCAGCCAACAAATGGAGCCACCAAATGGAGCGACTGTACGAGTATGTAAGTGTCGATGGAGCGCGTGCCACAAGCACTGCCACAGCACTCTCGCGAACGTTGCCAGTCGCATTCGATAGTTGGGAGTTTTAGTGGCACGCTTTGATAAGCCGCGCTTTATCAGCGCTTTATGCAAAAATTTCAACGCAAAATTATTCAAATGCATGACATGTGCACAACTTCTCATGGGAAAATGTTATCTGCCTCAGCTGCCAACACATTTCACAAACCAAAAACTTTTTCTGCATGAGTGTTCCCAAAAAATTCACCAAATTTTGTTAGCCACAACATTTTTTATGCACATAGTTGTATGTATGTTCATATGTGTGTGAAATTGGAAGCGGTCTTATGATTTCTATTATTTTTATTTTCCTGATAGTTAGTTGCAGCTTGTGGTAAACTCTCTGGTATACTCGTATACTTGTATGTGTGTACGTGTTAGTTTTCATAATACATTTGCTGCCAAGTTTTACGGGCATAGCAGATAAAGCTTCGCTTTGTCCGGTTGTGGGCTAGCTTGTTAATTGCTTTTGAATAATAAACGACATTTGTGAATTTTTGAAAGAGACCACGACATAGTATTTATGAGTATTTTCTTGTCTAATATTGTTTCTTAATATTGTTGTCTTTTTTGTTGTGGCCAAACATTTTGTATTAATATTATTTAGAAGACTTGTCTTTTCACTGTCAGTGGTGATCCATTTTCCAAGCCTAAGATACTAAATTATCCCATAATACATCTGGTCTCCGTCTATTAACATAGACATGTTCTAATGTTTTCTCTCCAAGCAGAAATATTCTTCTTCTTTTTTTTCAAACTAATGTATCTAAATCATAGTATAAAGTTCCATTCCAATTTAAAAAGTAGTCAACAGTCAATCGGTTTTCAATTGAGCAATTATTTAGTGAATACATATATATAACATTAGAGCCAACCGCCCTATACAAGCGTCACAAGGTGACCTTGACTGTGAAAATTTTATACAATTGTTAGCCATTTATAATGAAATTGCATGAAGCAAAAGCGCCGCTGTAATTTGTGTTAACAAAAACACGACAAAAGCATCAGCATCAGCAGCAACAACAACAACAACAACAACCACAACGTCAATCAAAAAGACCAAGCGTCACATGTTAAGCAAACAAAGAGGGCCACAAAAGAGTGTGCGAGGAGGGGGGAGAATGGGTAGAGGCGGTGAGACGTGTACTAACAATAGTTACAGTTACCACAATGACAAATAATTGCCGTCAGTTTGGGTTCACAGCAAATTTTCCGCGCTTAAGCAATGCTTGTCAAACTGGAGCCATGCGCGTTTAAAACCGCGCGCGACTTTAGTTTGCCTTCGCCATTCAAAGCAGTCTCTGTGTACTCATTTGTGTGTGTGAGTATGTGTGTTAGCTGCGGGCTTTAATTGAGCGTCACAAGTTCAATTGCACAACACATCGAACCGACACATCCCCTCCTGCTCCCTTATCCAACTCCTCATTTCACGTTGGTTGCCTGCTGCCCTCAAACTAAATTTTTAATGGCACTTTTTTTTGCACACATTTTTTTTCATTTAAATTTTTGTCGGTGGGTTTGGGTTGATTTTCAATTTCCGACGCCGACGCCAACGCCAACGCCAACGTCGATGCCACCCGAACTGTAGTGAAATGTTTTGTTATAACTTTTATTGTGTTGGTGCGGGCGGGCATTTTAAAACAAGAACATCAACGAACAGCTTCCGGTGCACATGTAAACGTCTGTGTGTGGATTATTTTCATTAGTTTGCGTCAATTTGTTTTAAAATTGATATAAGTTGTGATGCCAGCACTCATTGAGGTTAATGGTTAGTGCCCAGAGGAGCGGACGGGCGGGCGGCTTAGCACTGAGCACATAATATTTGATTACAGATATCATTAGAATTTACTAAGCATACACGCACCATGTCCATAAATTGGTGTAAATGCAGTACAGCAGGCTGCTGTATGGGTATTTATGGGTAGTTCTAAATTAGTTCTAAATACTCGTACCTTAAAATAAATATATTCTGATGAAACTACTGCTGAATCAATTAGCACTAACCAATTTGAACTTTTTTCTTTTTTTTACAGGTAAGATTCACGCAAGACAGAACTGAACAATAAATGCTTCTCTACTAATTGCATCTGATTGAGTGAGTACGAAGTGGTCACTTGTTCAGGGAACTAAACCACACTCTACTTCTTTGGATTAAAGTCAAATCAAAGAGCGCTATCGTGTTCTTTATTGAGTGGCCGGCTGTCTCCATCTCTGATCGCAAGTGTCAAAAGGAGTGGGCTCCAGCACACTCAGCGAACAGCTTTGGCAATGGACTACACTGTCTGGCTGTGACTATGCATATGCATAACTGTACACGAGCAGGAAGACCGCCCATAGAGAGTGCCACAAGTTTCAAGTGCTGCACGCGATGCCACTGCACAGTGAGGCATTTTGATTGTTTTTGGGATTGCTTTGCAGAATTAATTGCAAGTAGCAGGGCAGCGCTGTGTGAGCTCCACCTCCCCTGAGAGTATACCTCCAATTCCCTATCTGTCTACGAGTATCTTTGGCGAGTATTCTGTTTCTTTCCTAAAACGATTTTTTACAACATTGAAGATTTAAAATTTTCCAAACTCGCTCTTCTTAAATATAGTATGTCTATAAATTTGGATATAGTAGTATTGACAATGAGACAAAGCAAATCTATTTGTCGTTAATTATTAACACACAATATGTTAATTACTCCAGAAAATCTTCACTGCGAGGAGAATTATTAGCTAGTCTGACAATCTATACATATATTCTGAAAAAACAAAATCAATTTTTGGAAACGTGTTCAAAATTAAGTGTTTATTGTATGTAGAAAGTGTTTTGTGGATTGTAGGCTTCAGAAATCATTATTTGTGAAGCACTGAGCACGATTGTAAATAGGTATGCTTAAATATCAAACATTGACCAGCCTCTGCAGAAAACATAAAGTATTGAAAAAGAGGTCCCTCCATTAATAAGGCAATATAGAAAACACAGTCCACAAGTTTTCACAAATGTTTTACACTTTAATCATTTAAGCAAAATTGATTACTACATTTTGTTACCTGTTCCATATCATTGGGTTGAGGGAAGGGATTTTCTTCTTTTTGGAAGAGTGTTTCTTTGCTAAGATGAGTAACTTTTAGACCTGTCCTTGGGTTGGTTCGTCCGACCAGAGCTGTTTCGTTATGTGAAATTTCCTGATTCAGAGCATTATATCTTTTTATATAGCAACAAATGAATAGCCTTTTCTCAATATACAGCCAAGTTTTGATCACACTGTGCGTTTTTCCGAATTCTTTTGAATTCGTAGTGTGCGTGTATGGGTTTTCTCCTATGTGTGCGTGAGTGCAATCCTTGCCCCTTCGGATTTTAAGTGCTGCAGCAGCCACTTGAGCTATTTAAGCGCTGTGCCGAAGCACCAAGTGACACGATGTGTTGATGTTGTTGTTGTTGTTGTTAGCGTTTTTCTGTTGTTTTTCTTGCCGTTTTTGTTGTTGCCTTGTTGCGGTTCTTAATGCCGCAGTTCTTTGCGAAGGAAATATGCCAGCTATTTTCGTGGGCGTGGCAGGCCCTTGTTGTGGTTGGTGCATTATTTGTGCCTGTGTGTGTGTGTGTGTGTGTGTGTGTGTGTGTGTGTGTGTGTGCTAAAGAAAACTTTGACGCCAGAAAAGCCCGCGAGGCATGCAACACAGCACCGCACAGCACAGCACAGCACAGCAAAGAGGGGCAGATGGCGATGTACGCTCGAGTTCATTGCTTGCAAAATTGAGTTTGGGAGAAATATTTGCAGCAAGCGCAAACAGAAAAATGCAGCAGCTACAACATTGCAGGCGCCTGCAAGCTATACTATACAAGCTAAAGATATTTAGATACAATTTTCAACTTGTGGTGCGCATTTGCCTCGTCTCCTTCTATTTGGAGCTCCAAGTGGATGCTGGCTTTCTTTTTGACTGCGGCCGTAAAGGCAACATTTTTCTTACCTTCGGTTGGCATCGTGCATCGGCGCATGCTACAATTTTCATTTTGCACTCCATTTTCTATTGGCATGCGGCATTTTTTGCGCAATTTTTCTAGCTCATTTGCCCAGCAGACTCCACGGCACAAATGTCCTTCAGCACAAGCTGAGCGACTCTTATCTGCCAAAGCTGCCGGCCGCACTTTGCCAAATTAAAACGCGCCTGCTGCTTGATGTGGTGGTAGCGGTGGCTCTATGCTTAAAGGGGGAGGGGAGGAGTGCGGTGGCAGGCGCTAAGGCGAAAAACCCGTTTACATTGCTGATATCGCACACGTGTGCGATGGCAGGCAGCAAGTTAGCCAAGAAACCAAGCAGGCTGGCAGTCAGGCAGACAGGCGGCAGGCGGCAGGCTCGCAAAAAAATCAAATTGCCATCTTAAGCTCGCCAGGCAATTTGGCAATGCTGCAACCGAAAGCAGCAGCAACAACAACAACAACAACAAAGGCAGACCATTTGATTTGGCCACTTGGGCGTTTGCTGGCATAATTCGCGAACAACGTTTGCAAGTGTCGCGCAGCCTGTCGCCTTCTCTTGGGGGTCCGAAAAACCCCCCACTCCCACCAGCACCACCAGCACCACCGCACCACCACCACCTCCTCCAACAACGTCGATGCAATTTACGAGCTGTGATATTTCGTGCATTTGCTTTTTGCTTTATGACCAATTGAAATGCCTTTCGTTGTTGCTACTGCTTTTATACAAGTAGAGCCCCAAAACACTTGGCAGCTGTGGCAGCGATGCCTGTCGATAACAAGCAACAACAATAACAACAGCAGCATTGTGCGGCATTTGATGCTTGCCACATTTGCCACACGCATGCCGATTGTAAGCCATGATAATATTTCAGTTACCCCATTACATACGAGCTTTAACACAAACACTTCGAAGTTGAATTCAGATTACCTTTCTGATTTCTAATTGTCTTGGAGAACAGCCTATTTTGAGGTCAATTGGTAGCTGAAGAATCTCCAGTAAAGAATGATCAATATAAACTGGTCTCCTGTTAGGTATATGCTTGCGAAATCCTGATGTATGGAACTTATATATATATACTTAGTGTACGACAAACTGAATCTTATTGATAATTCTACCTTTATTGGTATTTGACAACGTTTAATTAGTTGTCTGATGTTCATTTTGAATGTAGGGCTTGATCTAGTCAACTAACAATGCCAGATACAATGCCAGATATTTAACCAGTAATTTTTAAATTGGTAATTTGTTTTAGAAGGGTTAAAATATTATACTACGCTTGTGCTAAGAATGTAGCAAGTAGTCCATGTTCTAAACCAGCATGATGAGACAAATCGATCCAGATACATATATCCCTTCGTGTATCTGTCTGTCTGTCTGTCTGTCTGTCTGGATAAATGCCTGGGTATCACAAACGGCTGAATCAGATTATTCAAACTGGGTATATTCCCAGTCCTGAGGATAATGTGGAAACAGTAACTCCCGAGAATCGAGCCATTAAACAATAGTTTTCGAATTGTTGTCACAAAAATGGACTTCATTAAATAAAACCCC
The DNA here is from genome assembly GCF_003285725.1 of Scaptodrosophila lebanonensis. Taxonomy (NCBI): domain Eukaryota; kingdom Metazoa; phylum Arthropoda; class Insecta; order Diptera; family Drosophilidae; genus Scaptodrosophila; species Scaptodrosophila lebanonensis. The sequence continues at coordinate 3,354,427 of NW_022060529.1, forward strand.
ACCAACAAATAACAAACCCAAAACTATAAACAGCGTAATAATCTGTTGTATAAATGATCGATGATCTTTTTGACTTACATCGCTGCTTGCTACGCTTTGACGAGCGAAGAGTTGTTTTTCAAAGCTTTAAGATTAATCTAAACCATCAACAGTATTTTTGTACAGCTTAAGCTAAATCTGTCTAATTAAATTATTGTCCTCAATATAGATTAACACATTTTTTTCCGCTCTCCCAAATGCTGATTTTTAAAAAAGCGAAGAATAAATAAACGACATAAGATATTTTTCTTAAAATTTGGTTTATCTGTAACTACTCAGAACCCGCATTCCAAAGTAAATACACCCTGTGAGAAGGCAGAACAAACTAGTCATGCTTATCATTTCTAGAGCAGGCCGAACGAATTATGTGCAACGAAATAAAAAAAATTAGTAAGAAGTAGGCGAAATTTGTGTTATTGTTGCTGTTCTTCGAAGTACGCTGCACAGTTTGATTTAATGGTGAAACGTCCCAACTGCCTCCTCCTTCCTACCAGCGCACGTTCGTTTGTCAAATATGGCTGCGGTCAGTTTTCTAACTGCATCAGGCCAACAACAGTAAGAGTAGCTGCAACAGCAACAGCAACAACAACAACAAAATAGCAAGAAAACACTGAATACAGCAGTAAGAACAACTTGCCGGGCAGCTGCGCGCATAAATTTCTAATCCGAGTGGCAACCTCAAAGTTGCTTTTACCTTTTGCGGCCACCCTTTTTACAGTTACACTTAACATTTGTGCTGCAGATTTGTAATGGCACGGCTGCTTGGGCGGCAGGCCAGCCAGCCAGCCAGGCTAAGTGGCTACGTGATTTGGAACGCGGCAAGTGAAGCATGGCTTGAGCCCTACTGTACCTTAATCAAAAAACAGCAACAACAACAAAAAAGAGAAAGAAATGCAAAAATAAAATCACTAAAAGTTAATGGGAAATGATAGCCATTTATTTATATGGGGCACTGCGTAGAGAAGCCAAGTGGCCTTTTAATGTCCAAGCAAATTATTATGTTGGATAAGTAGGGCATTGCATTTAATAGACACTCCAACAAAAGTAAGAAGTCTTTAAGGATAGGTGTTTAATCTCCTATTTGAAACAATTCGGGTCTAGTTGCATCCAAAACAAGGATTGACAAAACCCACTAAATTAGTATATGTATTATCAGTCGATCTAGTGTGCCTGTTCTATTATTTGTATAAATGTAATTATATAAGAAAGTCAAGGAACCTCTAACCTAATATTGCATTTATATAATATATTTTTTAATTAAACTTTCTTAGTTTCACACGTTGTTGTAATTTAGTTTCTAAATCTTCGTTCTTTCGAAATAATGTTATTTTTAATACAAATGTAAAAATGGTAGCGTCCAATATATATTGGATGGATTGTAACAACCATCTCTTAAATATTTTATTTAGCTGACTTTAAGTTACTGCCAATTTATTTGCAATCAAGCATTGTTATGCGATTCCAAAATTCTTTAATTGACTGGCTAGGAACTTTCATACTCGTATGTATACAATACGTATGTACTATATGTACTTATATACATATAGTATGAGTACTCACATGCATCCGAATGAGAATACAAAATCGGCCGACATGTGCGCATTGCTAGCTATCTGTCTGCTCTGCTGGAGCTCCTGTTTCCCCCCCTCTGTCCAGTTTGATGGACAGGCGCTTGTTAAATTTCATTTCGCGCCAATTTTGACGCGAAAGGCGAAGCCACATGCTGCCTTGTCGGGCATAGCCGCCCTTCTTCAAATAAAAAATGAAAACTGCAACTAAACAGTTTTTGTTTATGGCTTTATTTTTGTGCCTGCCTTGCTGTTTTCGCACCTGAAGTTATAAATTAGAGTGCATCCGTAAAATTGTTTATTTTAGTTTTTTTTTTTTATGGATGAGGGGCTGGCTGGCGAAAGAATCGAGAGTTCCTGCATTTAGTCCATTGTGTAATTAAGCACTTAAAATGATGCCGCAGAAGAGACTGCGAGACTGAGAGAGTGAAGGGATGACGAGGCGGAGTGGGGGCGAGTAATGGTCAATAATTGCTAGTGAATTGAATGCAGGTTGCTGATGCTTTTAAGTTCCCGTCGACACACATGGCGTATACGCAATCATTCAATTTTCATTATAACTGTCAACAGCGTGCTTCACTGATGAGGCCGAACAACAACAGCAACACGGGCCGAAGTAACACTGCACAGCGTCTATAATTTCATAATAAGCGTATTGTGGAAGGCAATGGCCAAGTCACCAGAGGCTGCAACACTGAGTGCGGCTACGAATGCGGTGGCTGGGGAGCTGGCATTTGATAGCGTTTGTGGAGGTCGCTGTAACGCGCCAATGCTGTCGATAAATGAAGGCCCAAAAACCGCTCAATGCATCAATGTGACAAGCTTAAGGGCCCAGCAAGCGTTTGCCATTGTCAGTTGCCCTTGCACGATCATAAAGCCAAAGCCTGGCAAACAGACAGCCAGTCAGCCTCTGAAGCAGCTCATCAGTCAGCATCGGCCCACAGCTGCTTTTTTCTACTCGCACATCTCCTCCGATGCTGGCTGTTTGATTTGTCATCGGCATCATGTTGCTCGTCGTCGTCGTCGTCGTCGTCGTTGGTAATTCGAGCCACTTAATTGTTGCTATACTGACATGTAATTGCAGTTTTTGTCATTGTCGCCTGCTTGGCTTGTCGCCTTTTCCTTTGCCTCTGCGTCTGCCTCTGCGTTTGCGTTTGCGTCTCTCCACTTTCCCGGCACGCTGGACGAATAGTTTGTGGCTGCTTGCCATCGTTTGTGGTCAGCGCATAGTTTCCTGTGGCACTTTTTATGAGTTGTTGCCCAGTTATTTGGGTCAGCATGCAACATGCAGCGTTGCGGAGCGCGCCGAGGCGGAAGTTTCTGTTTCTGTTTCTGCTATTGTGCTAAGCACCAGAGGCAGTGCAGTGGCAGTGGCAGTAGCAGCAACAATAACAAATGCAACAGCAATCGCATTGATTGTTTGCCTTGTTGGGCGAAAGGCGCTACTGGCTGTGTTACTTTCAATCGATGCTGTTTACACTCTGCCCAGAACATTAAGTGAATGGTCGAATGGGCGAATGGGACAAAGGGGGGGATAACTGCTTCTATCATTTTGAGAAACTCATTCGAAGATCACTCAAATGATTAAATTCGAATTGACGTTTGAAGCTCTCAGCATTCTTGTCTACCAAACTCAAATCACCAAAAGCTAATAGAAAACATTTTACTCACAGATGATTCGTCTGTAAGAGCTATAATACAACAATTATACTATCATATAGGCTATATGTAGTCGGAGAGACATATACAATTTATTATTTGCAATATTTTTTAACTTTTTGCCATCACTTATATCTATTTTATCTTCAGATATTTAATGAGTTAAAAAAAAAATGTAAAATTTTTTTTAAGATAGTAGTAGTATAAATATTTGATTACAAAAATGTACAAGTATACAACACATTTGTTAAAGACTCTTGTGATACTTTTGCGTCAAGGAATACCTCAGCTTATATTAAGTTTTCCTAACTAACTAACAGAACAGTCTTCGTTTGGACTGGCTTTTAAATGAAATGGAACGATAACATATGAATTCTCTGTAGTGCCATCGTGTCTCTATTTCTAGCTACTGTAGACTTAAGAGCTTTTTCGGCTATTTTCTTGTGGTTACTGCGTCCTACACAAATCAACTGGCATTCATTTAAACGCTTCGATAACTACAAAAATGTAACATTTTCCTCCCATTTTAATTTCGAGGGTTGTACGCTCCACTGGGGCAGATTGTTCGAGGTGGGTTGGTCTGGGCTGTGGCTAAATGTTTTTCTTGGTTCCTCATAATTAATTTAATGCCTTATGCTCGTTTGTGCGTGGTCTCGAATTAGAAAAGTTTTGCAGGCAGATCCCATTAAAGCTGCGTGTTGACAGAAAGGTGGTTGCTGACGCCACAAACTTGTTGAGGGAGGGGGGGAAGCTGGGGTGGTTGTGGGTTAGAGCGTCGAGAACCGCTGCTTACTGTCATCGCGAAGTGACAGAAAAGCCCAAATGGACAACGTAGCAGTGACATAAATACAACTCAGAAAATGGCAATGACAGTACGCGATATCCGTTGCTAGAAAGCCAGCTAGAAGAAGCGGGAAAGTGGAGAGATGTAGTAGTAGTAGTAGTGTAGTGGCATGGATTCGATCGATCGGATCGCTGCTGCGCTGCGCGCACGTTTGGCATCAAATCGATTAGTGAGCAACATGGCTTTTCGAGCATTTCGCATTGAGATTGCAATTGTGCCTTCGAGTAGTACGAGTGTCGAGTGAATGGTGCAAATGCTTTGTTCTTTCGGACACGTTGAACGTGCCGGTGCCGGCTACTTTTGAGTAAGAATCGTCGTTGTCGTTGTCTTCGTCGTCTTAGCCGTTTGTGTCGTGGCCGTGTGTCGTGTGTCGTTTAATGCCGCATTTTATTGTTCTACATTGACCAGAACAATGTTGCCGCCGCTGCCAATGACTTTGACATAGAAACGCAACCAACTTGCCGGGTGGACTGTGAAAGTCTCTGCCTTGGTTAGCCTTTCACTGGGCCCCGCTCTTTATCGGCCAGAACATTCATAATTCCGAACAGAATTCGGCTATATCGCTAAGGGTGGCACATGCCATTGTACCCGAACTAAAGCTTGGCCCTGCCAGTGAACCAGATGAGCCAACGACGACAGACTTTACATGCAACTTTAACTTCAATTCCAGCACTGGAAGAAACAATTTACATACATTTTGATCAAATAATATAGTAAGTCTTTGAATGTGTTCAGATGTTATATAAGAGCTATGCCATCCCTTTGGGTATGTCCTTCAAGTCGAATCTAGTTTTTGGACTAGTTTTCAGAGTCTATTTAATGGTTTCAAACCAAAAGAAATTACATTTTTGGTGCTTTAGTAAGAGATGAATCTTTTCCATTCTAAGCCTTAACTTCGACAACTGGCTTTTAAGTTAGCTGGTTCATTGAAACTGATCTAGCGAAAAGGATAATTTAAAATAGGAGAATATACAACATGTATATAGTTCATCCCTATGTCTATCCTACAAGCAAGAACCGACAATACGTTTCAATGTCTATATTGAAAACAAAACACTTAGACTTCAGAATAGCTCCCAAACTACAATAATGTTCTACAGGCTGTAGTTTCGGTCGTTGGTAACGTTATCTGATAAACGCTTTAACAGTTTCATGTTGTCGACTAGATATGTGTAGGAGGTGTCCTGGACAGGGATCAGGTCGTATACAGACATTGCAGGAAACTGATAGTATGCTTTTGATTACCTTAAGCTTCGATTTTGAGTAAAATAAACCCAATGGGATAAAAAGAGAGCATTTCGGGCTTTTTCAGTCAGCCCATATTCCGGACAATCAGGCTCGTGTACTAGACATAATGATGAAGTGAAAGGAAAAATGTATGTGGTCTGACTGAGATAGCCAAAATGATTAGGAAGAGATTGCAACTAAGGATATGGAACCTTCTAACTTAACCCCCGCTTGCACCTGAGCCAATAGTTTGCACCAATTTAAAACGAAGTAGAAAGAAATGTTAAAGAAGTCAAACCGCACTTTCTCTGAGTGTAGCGAGACATTGAGCTTTGTAAGTTGCTACCCTTAGTTGGGGGGTGTGTGTGAGAGCGTGGGTTGCCTGCTCGCTTTCTTTGCGACTTTACGCCTTTTATTTATGTTCTGTTTGTTTGTTTGTTTGTTTGCAATGCAACAGCGTCGCCACCATCACCATCAACATTGACGTTGTCGTTGTTGCTGTTGTTGCTGTTCTTGTCCTGCCTTTTTCTACCACTCTCGTTATGAATATGAAAAATGTTGAAAGCATTTCAACGGTGCTTTAACCCCACTGTGCTGCTTACCTTGCCAGTGTGCCTAGGGACTTACTTATACCTTATGGTATCCCCCCCCCCCCCCCCCCCTCCCACTCACTCTCTCGAGCAATTCTCCCCGCAACTGGCATTACAATGGGCAGCATTTGTCGCCTTGCTTGTTGTTGTTGCTGCACAGACCTAGACAGGCCTCCACAAATTTGTAACGTACTTTCCGGCAGCAGTCAGACGGCAATAATAAATGTTATATGTGTGTGTGTATACTTATATAGTATACATATTGTATGTACATTTTCTGTTTTGTTTTAATGTCTGCTTCAGCTTTACCTTGTTTATGCTTATCGTTGTTGTTGCTGTTGCTGTCGCTGTTGTTGTTTGTTAGGCGCTTTTCCCGGCTCTCTTCGCTCTGTCGGCTTGTGAGTAAATATTGATTTTTTTTTTCTTTTGGTGAGCCATCATTTTTAGGAAGCCAACTAGAAGTTTGTTTAGATTAAGTTGCATTAGGTCGAGCCCATAAACGCAATGAGCCCAAGTCTTTCACTCACAATAGCAAAAGCTGAGAGATTGCCATTCCTGCTACTCATAAAGCAAGCAGTTGGATCTCGAAAGTACAGACAGGATGAAGTCGCTGCACTTAAAGCCATGCAACATTGTCAACAGTTAATCTCAGAAAGGAAAGGTCTAATGGTTGTTGCCATCTCTGCTGATACTGCTTCTGTTCTGTGCTTATTTTTATGTCTCGCTACCAACAGTTTATGGTGCTGTCACATCCTTTCATCCACATACACACACACACACACACACACACACACACTCACCAACAGAGAGACACACTCAAACAAACACTAACAGACAACGCTTTTAGTTTACCTTTGGCTGCTGCTGCAGTTGCTGTCAATGTCCTTTTATTGCTTCGTGTACTGTCGTACTGGCGTGGTTGTTGTTGTTGCTGTTGTAATGCCGACGCTGCTGGTGCCCAGAGACGCGACTTTCTGTGTGTCTGTCTAAACGCAGCAAAGTGTAAAAATATGAATGGCTTGTAGGCATTGCCACGCCCACATACACACATACCCACGTCCCATCCCATGCCATCAGATCTGCCCATGTGCGCCCGCACAGCAAACAGCGCGCACTTTGCGCGTTTAGCAAATAAATTTCATTTTGAAAGAGCCGCCCGGAAGGCTCTGTTGCTTTTTGGCCAGCCCCTGGTTAGCGTTACAAAACTGAGCAGAACCAAAGCCCAAGCAAAGGCAGTTCAATGCACCTCCTCATAAATAGTTGGCTTGGCCTTTTCGCAGAGTGTGTACGTCCTAAGGAATAGATGGCATGAGGAGGCTTGCAAATGTTTAAATAGCAAGACGAATAGACGAATGAAAAAAGGGTTTAGCAACAATTATCTTCAAAATTAAGGTTGAAACCCCACTTTTTTTTCGTTCGGTGCTAATCGTGGTAGTAATCGATTTCATTTGTTTTACTTTCTAATCCTTTCTATGCCATTCTATTACTAACATCATTTTATTTCAATCAAATGTTTTTGGAGATATTTTTTTCAAATATATTTGGAAATAATGTAAAGATTAAAAATGTTTGCGTACTGTTGTATCACTTCAGAATTTTATTCGGAAATTCCTTCGCTAAAACATGAAAATGGTTGTCGCTGATTCCCTTTAAATATTTCTCATTTATATGGAATAGTAAGTCTCTAAAAAAGTTACATAAATCAAATATAAAACTCAGAAACAACAGCGGATAATTTTCAAATAGTATATTAACCGATTTTGCGTTTCCTGTTTAGTACAAACACAATCTGTATTTTCCAACTAGACGTCCAGCAATATCGACTCATTTCTTCAACTTCAACTAACTATCAATATAACACATGCATTGCGTTGTACAATTCTACGAAATCCGTATATAGATACATATGCATAATCGAAACCAGTTTGTCTGATAAACTTGACGCAAGGAAATGCCATAAAAATGGATAGACGAAGCAAGCAGCTAAGGGCGCTGGGGACAAGAGGCGGGAGACAGGAGGCAGGAGGCGAGAGGCAGTACATGGACAAACCCATTGAAGCTGCAAAAGGAAGATTGTGTGTTAGTTATGGGCTGTTCTGGCTTCTTGCCGCGAAAAGTTTTGTAAAGAGGTTGCGCGTGTTAGGGCGGCTGCCTCTGTTTGAGCAGTTGGTGGCAGCACGTGAACAATAACAACATCGACAACAACAACAACAACAGCAACAACAAGAAGACTAACAACAAAAGCAACATTCAACGCATTTGGCAACGTCATTGACCTTAAAAAGTATAAGGAGAGACAAACAATCGGAGCCGCGTTGCAGCGCCATCTCGCTATGGTTGCCCTGCCTTCGTGCCCGCTGTCTGCCTGCTGGGAGCTCCTTGAAATTGCAAACAACAGCTAAGCAACTGCAACAATAATAACAACTCGTTTGACACGCGCTTGGAAATGTTGCTGAGGGCTCTGAATTGTCTGCAGCGCACGACAATTTCAAATTCACAATTTTGAGCAGCAAACAGGCATCACAATTCAGAGATCTCGGAGAACGAGTCTGGCGGGCGACAGATGCTTCGACGCGACTGCTGCTTATGTCATCGTCATCGTCATCGGCAAAGGTGATGCTGAGCTACCTCCCTCCTTACCACCCCCTCCTCTAAAATGCAATCAGCCTGAAATTAATTACAGCAATCGCTGCTGCCAGTGCACGCATAAATTAAACGAAATGACGGCGACATCGATTGCCTGCCTGTCTGCCTCCAAACCAACCAAGACCACGTCCGGTCCCATCCCATCCCGGCCCGGCCCGGCCCAGCCCAGCCCAGCCCGGTCTCGTCGCAGTGTCAATCGCTCGCGCAGTCGCGACAAGACAGCCCCCGCAAAAACAAAACAAGATGAAGAAGAAGAAAGAAATAATAAAAATAAAAAACGCGCTCTCAAGTTCAAGCGGTTGCCAAACGCTGGACAAGAATGCACGCCAAGACAGCGACAGGGCGACATGGCAAGCCATTTAAACCGAAGCACAGAAACCAGTTTCGGAAACGGCTCGACAGTCCGACAGCCTGACTCGTGGGCTTATGTTTTGCAAAAAGGTTTTCTCTGCTGCCGCGCTTGCTGCTCTACTGCTGTTGCTTTTCCACATTGTTTGGCGGCCTACTCGGAACACTAATTCAAAGTGCTGAGGTTTTGTGGTCAACCACAGGCATCTTTCGCCAACCAGCCAGAATTTATAAGATGATGTGCCCATGTATCTGTATCTGTATTTTGTTAGTCTATCTGTCTGCTTGTGTGTGTGTGTGTGTTGCCAGATTACATAAATTGATGTTGAAGCTTCTTGAGATGTAACTTGAGCCGCAGAACTTGGAGTGGAGCATTGACTGGATAAGGCAGCCGACAACGGCACAGATGCCATTGGACAATGGGTGTGATGCAAAACAGCTTAAAGGGCCTTCATCTTCACTTCAAATTTGAAAGCACTAAAGCGATGTAGTTTCTCGATAATTACGAGAATTATGAAATATTTGCATCATTTAGTAGAAAAGAGCTGTGTCTTGCTTCATACACCCACAGATTAACTTGTCATCATTAGAATTAGAAGCTATAAAGCTAAAGATTTAAGTGTAAAACAGCATATTTCTTATACAGAATTAATACAGGATAATTAGTATAAATGGGTAATTATGCTACAAATTCGATTTAATTTCAGCTTAGATTTGACACTTGTACTAAACATTTGTTGAGAACTTGAGAGGAATATATTTTAATTTAAACTATTAATTACTCAGCCCTGCTTGAACTTTTGCGTTTAAAGTGTTCAATACCCTGCTGGTCTTAGGTTAGACGCACCAACATATTTAAAATAAAAAAAACTGTTCTATTTAGAAGCAACTAAGTCCAAATTTCTTTTATTAAAGTTCGAATCTTGTACGACAAATATGTGCTCATAATTGGTTGATTTGGGGGAAAAACTGTGAACGAAAAATGTTTAGAATTATTTTCAATTCGACTTGGTCAGCAGCAAAGATTAAGGAATTAGCCACAATAAAAGCGAGCCTTTCAACTATTCGGCTCACAGTGGAAAATGCAAACACGATTTGCGAAATAATACCTAATAGATATTAAAGAAATGTTAAAGCAAGTAAGCGTTGTTCTAACCCAACTAAGACCATGTTGCTTTTCATTTAAATAAATAAAAGGAAAGTCACATTACGTTATTTGTTAACTCATTTACGAATCGTAGATTTTAGGAAGCAATTAAAAAACAACAAAGAACAAAACGATATTTGATAGATTTCGATTACTTTTAATTCCGTCGGCTCTTAACAAAACACAAACAAAAGTTTTTAAAGATAAACACCAAAATTTAACGATTTGGAATTTTGAAGGTGCATATCGTCCGAACGGGTCGATCCTGGACTCGAGCTGCCTTAAGGAAGATAAAGAAAATTGGAAAGGAGTACTGTTTTTCTTTTCTCAAATTAATGTTGGAGAGAAGGCCTAAAAAAAGGATGCCTGCTTAGCAATCATCCAGACCAACAATGCAAAAACTAAGCACTTCAGTTTTCCTGCAGCTTGGCATAAATTATGTAAATTTGTGATGCATTTCTTCAAGATTTCCTCCACTGTGAAGTTCGGATTTCTTATCATTGCTACCTTTTTTGCTGCCTTTGCGACTTTGTCAACGCATTTGACTCTCGACTCTGTAACTCGAGACTCTACATAAATACGAGTATGTATTAAAGTGGAGGAGTAGTAGTGGGAAGCACTCGTACAATGAACCGTACGGGGACTGATTTAAAAATTGCTGCAACTGCAACAAACCAGTGCAGTGGCTGTCAAACTGTGTGCCATACTTTTTACTTGAAAATGCTGACGCTAATGAGCCCATAAATGTAAAGTGCTGGCTAGTGTGCAAAATAAAAATAATAAAAAAACAACAACAACAACAAAATCCACTAGCCTTAATCTAAGCTACTAGCAAAGCAACAACTCTAATTGCAGCCAGAGAGCTGAGATTACGAATTGGCGGTGGTTAATGCAACAGCAATGGCAACAGATGGTCGATTGGTTCGGTCGGTCGGCTTGTGCGACCCACTTCCAAGCGAAACGCTTGAAACGCAGTCGGCGATGCGGTCATTAGAAACGGCACAGCAGCCAATAGCAATGGTAATAGCAACAGCAACAACAACAACGACAACAACAACAACAACTCGAAGCCGAAGCCGAACGTGCCGGAGTCACATGCAGTTGTCTGTTTACTTTTTGCTGGCACTGTGCAAGCTGTTTACCTGCCTGTCTGTCCCGCAGTCTGTCCATTTGTCTCAATGCTGGCTTGTTGCTATGACTTGCTTTCAATCAACGGATAAACAATTGCTGCAGCAACAACAGCAACAATAGCAAAAGCAGCAGCTAGAGCAGCACAAACAACAAGTGCAACTACTGTTTGACAATTTATCAATGAGGCCTTGCTTGGGCCTTTATTGTACATTTGTTGTTCTCTTGTTGTTGTTGTTGTTGCTGCTGTCCTCTTGTTGCTCTTCTTATTGGAACAGGAAGTTGCTTGTTTGCAACAAGTGCGCGTTGCATTGACATTTACTTCAATGCGTAGCTTTTTTCTTCTTTATTTTTCTCAACGCTTCGCCTTACCGCGATGCTGCTTCTGTGCTTCCCAAACTGTATGCACTGTTCATAAGTTTGGAATGCTTTGGAAGTTTCTTGCTGCAAAACTCTATTAAACATTCCACTGATTTATGACTTCAATTCCCACCCTCTCTGCGCCTTACAAATATCCGCCCTTTTAAATATGTCGAATATTTTCAATGCTCGCCCGAAATTTATGGCTGGGAACACAAAACAAAATTAAGAAAAAAAGCAAACCAAAACGAACGAAACGGTTTCAAAGCTCCAACCCAAGTTTCAAATTACTTTTTGCTTCGGTTCTTGCACGCCTCACCACATGGCCACGTCGTCGTCCCTTTTTATGTTGCACGCCTAATGTTGGGAAAGGATGGAGCCAAACACACGCCAAATAAAACTTGCAGATCGATTTTAGTAGTCGTTGGAATTTAGAATTAAATATCCCACGAGATATATACAGATGGGAAATATTAGTTACCAATATTTAAAGCAACAATATTCGACAAAGATGAACTAGCAAGAAGTTTAGAAGGATTATAGAAATAATAAAATTAATTTAATGTCCTGTAATCTCAAGCTCTAGGAAATATAGGTGTTTCAGATCAACACGCCTGACTAAACTAGCTGACCGCAATCCAAAAGTTTTGGTGGAAAGTGTAGTCACATTTCCCCCATTTTCTTCTTCTCAGGCCCTACTTATACATTTGATACTTTTTACACGAAATTCAAGTATATTGTATATTTTCCCAGCCATTACAATTTGGTCACACTGTTGGCATTGCGAATCCAAATCAAAACTCATAAAAATGCAATTTGCGCAAACAACTTGACTTTAAGTAATGCGCCCGCAACAGCCCCGCCTACGTGCCAGCGACGTGTCTGCAATTTGCATGTGCACGGGTGGCTCCAGCCTGGCCCTGGGCTTGGGCATGGGCATGGGCATGGGCATAGGTTTGGGATTGAGTTTTGAGTTTTGAGGTTGTGGATTCAAGACGGACGGGCGCCATAAAAGCCATTTGGCGCATAACGCACACAGCCAGACACGAATACAGTTAACGTGTTGTTGAGAATTTCTGTTCGTGTGTGAGTGTCTGGATGGTTAGGTGGTTGCTTAGCAGCCTAGGGGCAGGGGGGCAGGGGGGCGTTATGGATAGCGTGCCAGTATGTGATCATGAAATTGGTGAGCAACGTGTCGGCTGAGGGTGGCTTCCAGCGGTGGGGGATGCTGGAATCTGTAGTCGAGGCAATCGTGTGAGTGCGATACAAAGAATCGGAGTTACATGATGTTCGTTTTCACACATGTGCCCACAAATGATGCAAATTTCGGTTATGATGAACTAACTGCGCTTTATGCGCAGTTGTCGCTAATGGCAACCCCTTGCCAGCGAAACAAGTACTCGTATAAAATACGAAGCGCAATGCCAATGCATTGCCTACCCAAGGGCGCTCTGAGTCCATCACATGTTTCTGTGCGTGTGCGTGTGTGCGTGTGCGTGTGTGTGTGTGTGTGGCACGCACTTTGCATAATTAATGCAACGACAGCCTAGTTGACTCCGGCAATGTCACAGTTATACACTTGAGACCGACACTAGTAAAGGGTGGGTCCTGATGGCATCCATGCCGGAAGTAGTCTACATCGTCGTTTGTCAGACACTTTTTGCTTGTTAGTGGCAACATTTTTTGTTTAATTAAAACAAGGAATTGCCACTTAAAAAGAGAAAAGGTAAATTGCAATGCAACTGCTTGGTTCTTTCTTGGCTAGAGTTGGGTACGTGACCAAAAAGGGGTGTTCGTGCAAGAACATCAACTACATTTTACAACTATTCATAGTTTCTCAATGAGAAATAATACATGAACGATATTGATTTAATTGTTCTTGTCTGGAATTTAACTTCTACAAAACTTCTAGTTGCCTGGCGTAGCTCAAAGAGCTAATGTGAGTTCGTTTTTGAGTTCGGTTCTGATCGCAACGCTCGAATCATCGCATAAAGCACGATTTCAAAACCTTTTTCAGTGTCTTATAAAATTCAGAGGAGGTCTCATATATGAACAATATCAAACTTTTGTGTTATGGCCAAATCTGCAGGCCGATTCGGAGCACAGAAAAACAATTTGAGTTGATAAAAAAATTACTACAGACTGTTTTTTGAATATTTTTTTAAACATGATATTAGGTATAAATATATTTTATAAAAGCAGACTAGGTCCATTCCTCTGTCTGTAAAAAGCTTCTCCTATACTCGGGAAAAGGAAAATTGTAAGATTTAACTTCCCTGCTTCACAGCTCAGTCATATATTAAACAGTAGCTTTTGATATTTTTGTGCAAATACACGGTATTCTTCAGTTGAAATACAGTTATCTGACGCTTAGACATCTGACATCTCGATATCTGATGGGTCCATTGGACCCACTGCTCGTGTTAAGGATCGTTGGCAAAATTAGATTAGGTCTTGCTGAAAGATTCTTATAAGCTCCTTTGTCCATCCCTAATTTTGACTTTCAAACCTACATACACCCCGTTGTTTGTCATCCACTCTGGCTCATTAGCAGCACATTGTAAGTACGGGTTCATACGACTGGTGAAGTCGTTACACATTATGATGCCGCGCAATCCTTTTATGCAAGCGAGATTGACAACTTGAGCACGTGAATAGCGCCTGGTTGGTTGAGCAAGTCACTTATTTCTATTTTTGTTCTCATCACTTGCAGGAACTCAAGGAGAGCTTCAACTATGGCCTCTTTGCGCCGCCCGCCAATGGCAAAGCCGGTAAATTTTTGGATGAGGAGCGACGCCTGGGCGACTATCCATTTAATGGACCTGTTGGCTATCTGGAGGTGAGTCTATTGAAATCATTAACAGCCCATCGATTAATATGCTCCCTCCCTATTCAGCTCAAATACAAAAGACGCGTTTACAAAATGCTCACGCTCGATGAGCGCCAGCTGAAGGCGCTCCACACGCGCGCCAATTTGCGACGCTTTCTCGAATGCATCAATGGTGGCCATGTGGAGAAAATTGCCAAAATGTGTGCCAAAGGCCTCGATCCCAACTTTCATTGTTCGGAGAGTGGCGAGACGCCTCTAACAGTGGCCACGGGCGCCAAGAAACCCAATAAGTTGCTCATCGCTCTGGTCAATGGTGGCGCGCTATTGGATTATCGCACCAAGGATGGCACCACGGCCCTACATCGAGCCGTTGAGCACGATTCTCTAGAGGCAGTGAGGTATGTAACTCGTAATTTAAATATTTAGAATTTACCTCGAGTGGGTTAGTTAGATCTGAAACTGAATAAGATTATATGAGACTCCCAGATATCAATGTACGTTGTACATTTAACTCACTATTGTTAATCCATCCATACTACCTTAAAGGTGTACAGGGTGCGACTAATCGATATAGACATGTCCATATGAAATATGAGAATGGTCTTAAGCATACATACCTAGATCAAGACTCTTACAAACCATATACTTGTATGTACTTATGTATGTATATGTACCATCGTTATTTTTTAAATGTATAATTTTTGAGTTGCTCCTCCTATTCCCAAGTGGCATCAAATAGGTGCTCTACATAAAAACGATTTATGCAAAAAAACTTAATTTAGTGAATTGAAATTATGGTGCCTTTTTATTTTACTTTCTCTTTGTGTTTAACTTAAACATCCAACTGCTAGGAATAATTAAAACTACTCTCTAACTTATACATATATTGAGAACTTTTCTTGTACACATATTTTCTTCCCAGTACGCTACTCGAGTTGGGAGCCTCACCTAATTACAGAGATGGGCGTGGCATTACGCCCCTGTACATTTCGATTACGCGCAAGTGTGAGGCGAAGATAACGGAGAGTCTGTTGCACGATCATGCTACGCTGGGCATACAGGATAGTCAGGGCTGGAACGAGGTTCATCAGGTAAGTGGGTGTCGGGCGAGTACGCTTCCATCTAGACGCTTTCTCTTAGAATTTCCAGCTTAATGGCAATGGTGTCGGTCGATTAGTTTTCCATTCCCAGAAACAAAAATCAACAAAATTACGTTTACGCTAATCAGATGAATTTTTTCTCTTTTCGCTAACTTTACCGCTGCTTCCTCTTCTTAACTAATTTGCGAATGTCTAATTGCACACACTACCACTACCACTATGAACTTTGAACTGAACTATGAAGGCCTGTCGGCACGGCCTGGTGCAGCATTTGGAACACTTGCTATTTTATGGTGCGGACATGGATGGTCGCAATGCGTCCGGTAATAGCCCGTTGCATGTATGCGCTGTTAACAACCAAGAGGCTTGTGCTAGAATGCTTCTCTTTCGTGGCGCACAACGCGGTGCCCAGAACTTTGCCAACCAAACTCCCTATCAGGTATTTAAAACGATTCAACAAAAACCAACAACAAGTCAAGTCAAGCAATCAATATCAAAATCAATATAGAAGTATGTAATACGTAATACTCGTATGTAATATGTAATATGTAGCTGGTACTCTTTTGCTTACAATTAATTTTAAATCGTAATCGTACGTAATTAGTTAAGTAGTTTTGCTCGTAATTCTACTCTCAGAATGTTGGCATTCCTCATTTTTGTATTCTAACCCTGACTAATCCAACTGTGCTGTATGCTTTAGGTTGCTGTTATTGCGGGTAACCTGGAACTGGCCGAAATAATCGAGAACTACAAATCGGAGGATATTGGTAAGTGAAGCTAAGCGCACCACCACAGTCGTACAAACTCATTCAACAGCCCATCCAAGTCCCCCTCTGCATCCATTCGACAAAACAAAACTCATTCACATTCCATTAATTAAATTACCTTTTTAATTTTACAAAGAAGAGTTTCCATGTGAAATGATTGGCTCACATATCCACATACTGTATATAGTATAGTACGTACTATATAGCTAATATCCATGAACTACATTTTGCAAGAAATTCTGTCTTCAAACTCTCACAAATTGTGTTAGGTATTGGAACATACTACTTATAGTGTTTGATTTCGCACATTAATTGCAAGATATATAAATAAACTGAAGGCTAATAAAATAACCAAAACTTTAAGGGAAACTTGTTATCATATATGTACTATATATTGTATTTCATATGCAAAGTACAAAGTTGCTAAGTTCGCCAATTTTCCTAACCAAACTCTGAATTTCTTTAAGAACTCGCCTAAGATTTTTTTAAACATTTATTGGCAAACATAATGATTCTTATTTTCAAATTAAGGCGATGGTTAAACATTCAAATTTTACGTAATATTGAAGAGAAAACTTCGACAAAAATTAGTCTGTTTTATGGGCTCTTATTTGTTTCATATACACATTAATGTCCCTATTTTTTGGCCGATTTTAATACCAGTCCTACTTCTTTACTCACGTTATCCACCCAACTCAGACAAAGCAGTGTTAAATATTTCTTAATCATCTGTCAATTATTTTTTGTAATTTTCTGATTTAGTTTTTGTTTGTTTGTAACGCTGCATTTTTGTTCGGCGAATTGAATACTTAATTGCAATTTGATCCATCGAGCCGTATACTATATAAGTATATAGTAGTTTGATTCTCATTGAGGCTTCTCTACTCAATCTATAGTATATGTTTCACTTGTTTGGATAAATTTGTATATTTTTTGTATAGTTATTTTTAGTATTTGTTGAAGCAAACACTTAAAGCTCAACAGAACACCCCCGCTCCCATATCAACCATTCATTCATTCAGTCAGTCAATCAATCAATCAATGCTTAACTGCATTTTTTGCATTTCCATCACAAGAAATTTCATCATAAATACATTTAGGGATCAAACATTTGACCTGTACTCGAAACATTTCTAAACAGCATTTCTATATATCTACTACTACATCCGTTTTTACCATATACCCGTATATATATATATATATATTTGTATTGCATATTTTCGCCTTTGCTTGTCAATTTTCAATTCTACTCTACTATACTTAGTTGAAACTTTTCTCGTACTCGTTTTGCATTTCTCAATTCACACGTTTGTTGCCGACTTTTTTGGCTGTCTTGTTCAATGTTTTGTTACATACTCGTACATGTTTTTTAGCATTATAGTGTAATGCATATATTTACATACTCATATAATATATATATCCAAAGTAATATCATGTCTTTAGCAAGTTGTTGTTTGTTTTGAAACATTTTTAGAATGTTTATTGCCTCGTTGTATTTTGTTTTTGCGATGGTCCATCGGTACCGCTACCCTCCCGATCTGCCCAAAGGCAGCGTAATTGAAAGTAAGTAAAGCGTTCAATTTCAGAACATGCTAGCGTCAGAGTCCCCGTAGGCCACAAATACAGATACAGTCGAGATTAAAGTGCCAGGATTTACTTTTTCGTTTGTTCATTTCAATTCATTTAGCGAAATACAAAAAAAAAAACCGATTGAGTAGAGAGCAAAGCGTTGAACCCGAACCATAAATAACAAAAGCCACAACAGAATGGGCAGCGTATTCCATCTGAAAAGCATAAATAACCCGCATCCTGACCCAAGCCCCAACCCCAACCCCAACCTCAACTCTAAGCCCGAACCACAGCCCGTCCGCAATCCACACTTAACTATATAGACCACAAAACAGACAAGAAGAAAACCAACAAACTATCGAAACTATTCCTGCTCCACACCACAGTTCCCTTTCGCGGACCGCCACGCTACAATCCGAAGCGTCGCTCGGGCATTGGCTGGCTAAGCGCCAATGGTGCCTCCGGTGCTGCCCTGATCGCTGCAGCTGGCGGCCTTGGTGGTGTGGCCAATGGCGGCGCTGTTGTTGCTCCCGGCATGGGCGGGGGAGGCGGCGTGATGGGGACATTGTCGCGGCATAGCACACTGCTGCCCCCTCCGTCCCAGCTGCAGCAGCAGCACATGCCGCAACACAATCAGCAGCCACAGCACCACCAGCATCTGCACCACCAGCACCATCAGCCGCACCTGCAGCTGCACGGGCCGCCATCGCCGTGCCCGTCCGAGCACATGCCATACAGTTCGGCCAGTTCGAGTTTGTCGGAGGGCTCGTCCGGACATCGCTCGCACGAGGATGACATCAGCATTGTGACAGGTAAAGCCAAATACCTATTACCTTTCATTTATTTGCACTTTAATTATAATTGCCTTAAGTTAAATTTTGTCAAGTACCTCACGTTATTTGTATAACTACTTGTATTGAAGGGCTAATGTCGAATAAGAGAATCGATTACGAAATGGAGATAAGTATATTGCGCTTGCAAGTTTTTTGAATGCTTCTGCTCCTTAATTCATAGGAAGTTTACTTGTATTGTATGCTATAAAACACGTATTTTCTTTTTTCCGAAACCAAAACTCTCTTTAAATAACTTAAGCATTTGAAATACATATTTTTCGTACCTACATATATATTTTTCTTTATCACATCTCCATGCATCGCCACTTTTCACCGTTCTGATAATGTGCTTAAATATATTGCTCCAATTATGCCCTTTGCTCTGCAAGTATGTTGCTGAGGTCTACTTGTAGTTCCCATTTGTCCGCCTTCAACGTCTAGTTAAGGCATCATATTTAAGGAGATTGTCTAACTGCAACTGATCATTGGGTTGTCTGTAACTATAACTCTGTAACTAGGTAGTGCAAGACGCATGGATTCCAAGTCGCCAGTGTCAAAATATATAGAGTAATCTTTTATTGATCAGTAACGAATGTATTTTCGAAGTCTGCTCAGATGAGGCTGATATTTTAAGTTAGATGGCATATGGTTAGGAAACATACTATGTATGTTTTGATTCTACAGTACACTCGAAATGTTATAGCAAAGGGCTCGCATTTCAAATCGATTTTACTTATAGCCGCTTTACTCAATATTTTTAATAGCTATAGGATTTCCTTTAAAATTGGCGCTTTTCTTATGCGTTTGTTATGTAAATACAACTTGCACCGTTATAGTTTCATGTTTTATAATGAAATGCAAAGGTTTATCGCATAATCAACTTTAAATAATTATAAGCTGCTTTGAAGCATGTCCTCGTCCATGTACAAGCCGCAAAACTGCATGCCCCAAACCCATACCATCGAAACTCAAAGCCATGCTTCATAATACTTCTATGTGCGTTGTATCCCCTCTGAATTAGTTGTGTATATTCTTTTACTATATATATATACAAGTATGTACCTATAAGTATTTATGTGTGTAGTCATCCCAGCTCCGCTTGTGTTTGTGTGCCGCTCTTGATTAAGTTTTAATGTGTTCGCCAACCCACACAAACAAACATACACATACATAGGTACATACATATGTACATATATATATATGTATATATGTACTATATATACATTTTCCATATACTTACAAATTACACAAACCCGTCGTCCATACTACATGGATGAGTCGTCGTTGTCGCTGTCGTTGCCATCATCAGCAGCGCAGTCAGTGCCAGAACTGAAAGGCTAACTCACTCATCAACTTTTCTGTCTGGCACCCTTTAGACAAATCGCTTGGAGATACCAGCGACATCATCAGCGACTCTTCGGGCGTGGGCACCAACTCCGACTCGGCGGCCTGCTCGATTGGACACCCCAGCACAACGGTGGTGTGCATGGAGCCCTATGGAGGCAACACCGCGGGCCACATACGCCTGCAGCCCGGTGATGTCATCGAGGTGGTGGGCAGTACCGACTGCGGCTTGCTGGAGGGCTATGTGCGGGGCACCCAACAGTCCGGCTTCTTTCCCGCCGACTGTGTCCAGGAGGTGAATCTGCGGCAGAAGAACATCACCAACGTGATGACCGCCAGCACCGGCATGACTCCACAACAGCAGCAGCAACAACAGCAGGCGGGTATTCCCTCGCAGCAGTCGCCGTACCAGCACTCGCCAGCTGCCTCGAGCCTGGGCTTGCATCAGGGTTCGCCCCAACTGAGTCTGGGCGGGCACTCGGGCAGCTCGAGTACACTGCTGCAGCAGCCTCATCAGTCGCCCTCACTGTCGCTGAACAGCAACGGATCCTGCCAGCAGCAGCAGCTGGAGGGCACAGCTCACATTGGACAAATGCAGGCTCAGGCACATGTGCAGACGGTGAACAACCATTCCATTGGACAGTACAGCAGTGCCACAGCTCCGCGTATCAAAAAGAGGTAAGTGATGAGGTACTTTACAGATGAAGCCTTCTCTAATGCTCGATATATTACAGCGCCTACAATGAGCCACGCACTGTGGTGCTGCATCGTGCCAAACGTGGCTTCGGTTTCATACTTCGGGGTGCCAAAGCCTCCTCACAGCTCATGCAGCTGCGTCCGTCCGAACGGTTTCCAGCACTGCAGTATCTGGACGATGTTGACCCGGGCGGTGTGGCGGACATGGCGGGTCTCAAGCCGGGCGACTTCTTGTTGACCATCAATGGCGAGGACGTTAGCGCCGCCTCGCACGAAAAAGTGGTAGAAATGATACGTTCTGCGGGCGCCCTGGTCACCATGACCGTAATCTCGCCCCAGTTTCCCAACCAGATGCAGGCCAGTGTCCAGTACTTGCCCAGCGGAGCACGCGCTGGCAGCCAGCACTTGAACAGCGGACCCAGCACGCCACAGAGTTCGCATCGCCAATGCGCCACCTTGCCACGCAAGATGTCGGGCATGGTGGCCGGGCAGGCAGGCGGCGGCAGTGTCCGCATGGCTCCCATGCCACCACGTCGCGATCCCAAGACGACGCTCAGTGTGGGACGCGCGCGTGCTAAGTCGATGGTGGCTGGCCTTGAGAATGGCGGTGAGAAGGAAGACGATGATGTTCCCCACACTAAATCCTCTTCGGTGGAGTCCATTGTGACGCCCACCCCCACCCATCCTGGGACGCCGGTGCAGCTACGCACCGCTAGCATCAAGGCGCGTCCAACATCCAGTCGCATTACGGCCGCGGAGCTCGAAGAGCTCTTCCAACGCCAGCAGGGGGAGGGAAACGCCGAAGGAGGCGCCAATCGTTACTCCACCATGATGACCACATCGCGCTTCCAATCGGGCACAGACAGTGGAGCTGCCACGCCCCCAGCTAGTAACAGTTCACCAATGCGCTCTGCCGGACCATTAGTCTACGGCAGTGTGGCCGAGATGAAGCGAAAGACGGCTAAAGCGAAGCACGGCAGTGGAACGCTACGTGGCAAACCGGTGGCCACCCCAACTGTTGGCTCAGCCGGTGGCGCTGGTCGCGATCTAAAGCGCTTCCATTCCACGCCCGATCTGAACTCACAATTGCACGGCTCTGCCTCGTCCATTTGGCAGGCAGCAGGCAAGGGCCATCACTCACAGGATGATGTGGCCACATTACATGCGTCCCTCCAGCGACTGAACACAAGCGCCGGCGCTGCTGCTTCTGTTGCTGAGGCGGCTGCAAAGTCTAGCGCCGCGCAGCTACCACCGCCCAATCATCCACCACCGCCGCCGCCTGTTGGACAAGTTGTCAAGGTGGAGACGCGCAGCAGCACCTCGGAGTACGAGAGCACTGTTTCGTTGCAGCAGAAGTTGGTGAAACGTGCCGAAAACGATGCCGTGACCTCGGCGGCCATTGATGGTGTACAGTCTAGCTTCAATCCCTCGGCCAATGCCAAGATATATGCCTCGCCGCAGGAGCTGCGCAATGTGATGGCTTGGAAGCTGCGGCAGTCAGGTCAGGAGAAGGCACCCAACACAGCCTCCCAAGCCACACCAACAACAGCAACAGCAGCAGCAGCAGCGGCACCTCCAGCAACACCTCCGGTGGTCAGTCAGTATGCCGCACCCACACAACTCCGTGCTCAAGTAGCGTCAACAACAACAACAGGCCCCGCTTCCCATTATGCAGCTCCACAGGTGCAACAACAACAACAACAACAGCAGCAACAGCAGCAACAACAGCCTCCACAGCCGGCACAGCAGCAACCACAGCAGGAGGATGCTGCGCCTTTGTCTGCGCAGACACAGAATGGCCATGGAACAGCAGCCCCAACAGCGCCTGGAACGGCCCCGCCCATACCCGAACCGGACTACAGCTGCAGCGAGTCGGATGGCGAGGATGAGAATTCCATTCTCGTTGCACGCAACACGAAGCTCAACGAGAAAATCGCGCTCTTCGATGTCCCCGAAACGAGTGGCAACAGTCAGGCTAGGTAATCATCAAATTATAGATTAACAAACCGATTTTTGGGTCCTAGAGTCGTTTAGGATTTATTTTTCAACATATTTGAAGATCAGTTCGTTTGACGCATGACGTTTTCACGTCTAGAAACCCTAATAAGTTGGGTCTAAAAGCTTTAAACAAAACAGTTAATCACCATCTTTGAAACAAATATTAGAAATATGAAATACGATGTGATCTATAGTATTAATATTCACCTAAATATCATTCAAAACACTCTTTCAATCCAAATCTTTAATATTTTCGATGGACCTGTATGTAATTAATCAAATTTCATATTCAATCGTGTTCCTATATTCGAATTCGATTCCATTGTGTGGAATCGGAATGGTATATTTCCAAAAAACTATAGAGATGGGCTTTTGAAAGTGGATTGTAGAAATGGATTATCTAAGAAAGTACAGTTCTATTCGATTAATTGAATATATTCAGTAATTTCGGACACTCATAGATTGATCAATTCCCGATGAAACATTTAAATAAAGTACGCCTAACTCACTCTCTCTCCACAGTGGCAGCAGTTCAGGATCTGGTAGTGCATCCATCTCCCATTCGCTATCCGTTGATGAAATCCAGCGCATACGGAGTAATCTGAAGACTTCGAAATCTTCGCCCAATGGCTTCCATAAGCCGGAGCAGCAATCCCATCAGCAACAGCAACTCCAGCAGGAGCAACCTCCGTCCACAGCAGCCAATCAGCCGGCAGCCAATGGACGCCCCGGGCCTGCTCCTGAGGATGAGTGCGACAATAGCTCCTCTGGTGTGAGCAGTGATCAGGAAATGATTGCCAGCGGTGGCAAGCTAACAGACACTATCAAGAAGAAGCCGAGCGTGACGATTGTGGAGCAACCCAAGACAATACCAACTCGCGCTGGTTCGACTGAAGAACCGCAGCAGCCCAAGGTAACAGCTGTAAGCAGCTCCTTGACGCAAGCAAAGACAACCATAACTATTGGTGGTGGATCAACAGGAGGAGCAGCCACGACTGCGACCAGTATTAATAGTGGCACGAACGTGGCGCACGCAGCTGCCGCCTATGAGGCAGCAACTAAGTCAACAGCAGCAGCCAACAATCTCAACAATAATGCGGGCAATAATCACAACAACAACACCACCCCAACCACCATCACAGTCAAACAATTGGTGCAACAACAACATGCGCCACTCATTCAGCAGCAGCAGCAGCAACAGCAACAGCAACAAAAGCTGGCCACCAAGTCCTCTGGCATGCCTCATGGCAGCAAATTGTTGCAACAGACCAATGCAAAGCTTGCTGCTGCTGGCATTAATCCGCAGGTGCTTAGCCCACAGCTGCTCGGTCGCATTCCCAATGTGCATCACCACCAACAGCTTCAGCAACAACAACAGCTTCAGCAGCATCAGGCCAATCCCAATCAGAAATTAATTGCCACACAACAGCAAATATTGCAGCAGCAACAACAGCAGCTCGCGCATCAGCAGCACTTGCAGCAAATCCTAAAGGCCAAGGCAGCAGCCGCGGGTGGTGCCAGCAACACAGCCGCTTTGGTGGCGAAACAACAGCAACAGCTGCATAAGAGCCACAGTGGCGGCGGCAATGACTCGGAGTTAGAGCAACGTTCCGATCTGGAGGATGACGATGGAGACCTGAGTCCCTCACCGCCGGCCAAGGCTTTCCAGCGGCACAACTCTCTGACCCGCAAGCAGGCGGCAGCCATTGCCATGCAACGTGGAGTAACGCGAACCTCGGCCGTGTCGCTGGTGCAGCTGCCACCACCACTGGAGGCAGACAGCGATGGCGAACTAGGAGGCGGGGTGGGTCCATCCACGCACATTGTAGGAGTTTTGACGCCGATGGGTCATCATATGGTGGCTGGGATGGGTGTAAATGTTGCCACCGCTGCCGCTGCCGCTGCTGCTGTTGTTCCCAATGCGGTTGTGGCGCAGCCGGGCAACAACAACCTGCAGATGTGCGCGGATAATTTGGTGTTGGCGCCACCGCCGCAGTTCTGCGATTGCAATGATGCCAAGCACGCGCCACAGCTGCCTCCGCAGTACCATCCACAGCAACTGCAGCAGCAGCAGCAACAGCAACAACAACAGATCCAAATACAGCAGCAGCAGCAGCAGCTGCAACTGCAACGTCACCAGCAGCAGCAGCATCAGCAGCAGCTTCAAATGCTGCAGCAGCAGCACCAACAGCAACAGCTGCATCTGCAACAGCAGCAGCAACAACAACAGCAGCAGCAGCAGCACCAACAACAACAGCAGCAGCAGCAGCAGCAACGTGTTGCTGGTGGCGCTGGCGCTGGTGCCGTTGGCACATTAGGGCGCGTCCGCATTGTCGGCGCCATGCCCAAGACCAATCACCACCGGCTGCATTGAAGTGGCATGCAGGAGGTGTTGTAAACAAACCATTTGCCAAATCGCTCGATAGCTAGCATAGTA
Source organism: Scaptodrosophila lebanonensis (assembly GCF_003285725.1). Classification (NCBI taxonomy): domain Eukaryota; kingdom Metazoa; phylum Arthropoda; class Insecta; order Diptera; family Drosophilidae; genus Scaptodrosophila; species Scaptodrosophila lebanonensis. The sequence continues at coordinate 3,379,557 of NW_022060529.1, forward strand.
GTTAGTTGGGTTAACAGTCATTGCCATTCACAACGAATCGCATTCGCACTCACTTAAACTTAAACTCACTCACTCACACATGCGCATTGCACGTTGCCTGGCCACATGTTGCCAGCAACATTTTCATTTCTTGCCACTTTTGGGCAAGCAATCAATAATCGATAAATTAACGTTACTCCCAAAATGGCGCATATTGTTAAGCCAACAAACAAAAAATATACATATATATATATATAAGTACATAAGTACAAGTTACGGAAAATTTAATAATAAAATGCATTATTCAGATAAACATGTTCACACGGATTCATGCACAAACAAAAAAAAAAAAAAACAAGGGGAGAAATGAAACGTTAGCATTCGTCAAGGAGTTGTAATTCGTATTCTCGAGCATAGAACTTATAATTTTATTATTTATGTGTGATATAAATTTATGAAAGAACAAGATGTAACAATATTTTAAACAGGCATAAAGCATAACAATCTTAATTGCAATATCTAAGTAAAATAATTAATTATCATACGTATATACACATGTAAAACTTACTTTTAAGTTGGCCATTGAAAGCAAGCTAAGAAGGAGCAGCAGCATTTTCTGTCACAAACCACATCCTTTTTAGCTTGTTTTCGAGCATACATTTCTGAATTAGTGTCGACTCTTGGCACACATATTCGTTTTTATTTTTGAGTTTTAACGCGTTTTGAAAAGGCGCAACGGCATGTTTATTTCAAATGCATTTCTTCAGTATCCATCCATTCAATTAGCTGGCATTCAAGTAACGTAATACGAAATTACGAAATGCACAAAATATTAAACAATTAATAATATTAGCGTTAATATTTAGTGTGCGTTTTAATGGCAATAATGATATTTGAATTTGCGCATTTAGACGAATTTCAAGTCAAACAGAGTCAAGTAAACTAAATAATTGAACGGATTTTTAAATCAACATTTATAAAACGTCATATTTTATGAAAAATCATAAAAAGGAAACAAAAGGAAATGGTAAATTTTTGCTAGCAAAATTTACATATTTTTACTTTTAAACACTTTTTTGTATAATTGTTTTTTAGAGAAAAACTTTAACTTGCAAAAGGTACTTTGTTTCCATTTGAAACAAAGCTGAATTAATCAATAAACCGTTCTTAAATATTTGTAAGCACCTACGGCAAATAATGGACAAGAATCTTATTACAAAGAAAAAACAAACGTGGAAGAAATGGAAAGAAATAATAATGCAAACGTTATTAGTGCGTACTCATAAAGTAACAATTATTATGACTAAGGCTGATTTTATTGCATAACGAAAAGGATAGACATTTACACGGTAAACGAAACGGTTTATAAACTAGCAAATTGCTTCAACATAACAAGCATATTTATAGAATGCAAGAAAAAGAGAAATACAACAAAGAAAGAATGCAGTTTTACAAGCAAAGATATGCATTTACAATATATTGCTATAATCAAATATTTAAAATGCCCGCAAATTTAAACACGATTGAGAGTTGAGAGGTCGCACCTTTTCATTAACTTAGAGTCTAAGTGTTAAAAAGTTATTATATAAACAAAAATATTGGCAAGAACCTAGCAACTAATTAGATTTTAGCACACTTTTTAGTTCCCGCAATAGTTGCTAATTATTTGTAATTCGCTTTTAGTTTAACATTTAACATTCACAGAATTCTCGCAGCCCGATGGCTTAATTTGAAGTCAACAGCGTTGTAGAACTCTAATGCAATTCCTACCTATGTATGTAAAATTATATATTAACGCTCATATAAATTGTACGCATTTTGAAATGAATGCAAAATATTAAACGCTATATATTGGATATGCATAATATACACCTTGATAATGTTAAACAATTAAAGCACACACTCACACACATATACACATTTATAGCATGGGAAAATGTATTAAAAATTATTAAACATTATTTAAATTAAGTCATACAATATGAAATTATGTATTATGAACATGAGTATGAAGAAAATAAATAAATATGAAATAAATGAAAACTACAAAGAAAATTACTTTTCCTTATTAAATGTATGAGATACCACGCATTCATAACGATTTTTTTTTTTTTTAAGAATAGATTATTACGTGCAGTTTAATTTAACAAATTTCCCTCCAGCTTAGCCTGAAAAGCATATTTATAAACACAGTTGCTGCAACATGCAAAAGCTTAGGTACAAATGCGTCGCAACAAAGTGCCTCAAACGAAAAAATGCAGCATACTTTTAGGCAGTTGATTTATTTACGTTCTACTTTTTCTCGATTCTGTTCGCCTGGTAAGCAGTTTTTTGTGCCATATGCAAAACATTTTTCCAACTGACGACTTGAGCCATGCAAAAAGATTCAAATTTGGTTTGTTTCGATACATAACGAGTTAGAGGGTATTAAATTTAATGTCCAGTGAAGATGCTACTCTCGCTATATAACGAGTTCATATATCATTCAGTTCTCCGTAATATTCCCTTTTTTCAACCCTAACGGATCGGACCACTCCATAGAAGTTTATGCCGCCAACGCAAGGACATTAAATCGACACTAAGCACGCAGTATAAAGCTGATTTACACAGTATTGCAGCATATTCTAGCGTCCCAAAACATCTTTTAAATTTGAACAGGAAGTATGTGTATACCTAAATAGATTTTCATATCCATAAATAAAACAACTGAGTATTTTTATTTACAAAAGTAATATTTTTACTATTTTATTTTGTGGCTCTTTTCTCTTGTTTTGAATTTTCAAAGAAAAATCTACAAGTCAAATTATGTTGCCTTCCGTCTTTGAAGCAAATTTGTTCACAAATCTCCAAGGATAACAGAATAATTATGAAGATAACGGCAAACCGAAGACCTAGGCACCAAACAATTTGGCTTAACACAAAAATCGTTGTAAAAAAAACAGCAATTGGCCTTTATAGCTTCCTTCTAACCACACAAAGTGTTGGATGCCATCGATTACAATATTTTCGGTATTGTTTTCTAAAATGTACGAGCTAAAATTAAGGTTGCATTTGATTGGCATTTACTACTGTTGCTTGTTTACATTAATTGTTAAATTTCGTATGATTTTTGTTGTTCTTAAGTTTGTTTTGCACGCTGGCAGCTGTTCGCATTTAATTGATATTGACTTTCCTTCTTAGGCGATCAATTTTTTGTTTTTTCGTTTTTTTTTTTTTGTTCTAAGTTTTTCTTCAACGTTTTGCGTGTAATGCGGCTGGCGCTCTACGTTCCTTTGAAATATATATGTATATATATAAAGATGTATGTATATGCAGTAATATGTCATATAAGTAGTAATGTGTGTTGTATATATAATATATATAATTTTATATTTAATAATAATGTGTGTATATATAATTTCAGTTTATTATTCAATAATTATAAACAAGTTCACGTTTTGCGAAAAAGTTACAAACTACCACTTGTATTTTTAATTACCGTAATTTTAAGTTTATATATTTTTTTTATAATAATGATTTTGTTTTAGAGTTTTCTTTGTTTTTTTGTTTGTTTTCGGCTTAAATACTTTTGCTACGCGTTCTCTTCTCTTTTTTTTCTTTTAACTATTAGGCAATTAATGTATATTTCTGTTTGTTTTCAATGTCGCTTTATTAGATGTGTCTGGAAGTGGCGGCGCTACAAATTATGGAATTTCTCAATTAATTTCTTCCTGGAATAGCTGTGGGACTGTCGGCTGGCTTGTGGGCGTGGCAAGCAACATTACTTGGTAATGAGCGCGGCCAGCGTTGGTTTTGAGCTACAAGTGAGGAGTTTGCTTGGCGACGACTTCCATGCCATTTACGTTGCTGCTTCTAATAATAGTAAATATATATCTCATAATATGCATGAATATATATATATATATATATATATATATATATATATATATATATATATATATATATATATATATGTCTATATATATATATATATGTTGTATGTATGGATTTATTTTTAACAAACTACTAAAGTGTTTATTTCACTACCGAAAACTACGTGTAATATTATCAATAATATTCTGCAAACATATTTATTATTCCTATATAGAATATATATATAAACTATATTCTTTTAATATGCATAGCTTGTTCTTATTTTTGTTTACTACGCTGTGTCGCAACTGCTTTAAAAATTTCATTTAAACTTAAGCTTACAAAAAAATAATGTACAATTGTAATCATAATACACAATAACCGTTTTATGCAATATTTTAAAATTTTGCTTTCACTTTGCTCTTTTTTTTGTAAATGGTTTCTCTTCTTTTTTTTTTTGTCATTTTGTTAAGCAATTAAAATATCACCAATATTTTTGCTTCTTCGTATGCATTTTTTTTGTTTGTTTGTTTTTTACTTTTCCCCCTTTTTTGTGTGTATAAAAAATTAAATAAACTAATTATAAAATATACAGCTATTTTGTGTTTTGTTTGCTTACAAATGTTGTTGGTTCTTTTCACTACAATTAATAAATGTTGGTGTGTTTGTGTGTGTGTCTCCCCTTAAGTAAAATCAAGTGGAGCTGCCAGTCGCTGCGAGGCTGACGTGTTTGGGGCTCGTGCCGGTTGGGCGTGGCAAGACGTTTATAATTAAGTACAACTGCTTAAGTTTCAAGCTAGTTAGTTGGCCCACTCGGCCGTCTCTCACAACAACAACAATGGTTCATTCACATTTCAAGTACTTGCGAATACTTTTCTGTTCACTTAACTCGTTAGGCTCGTATTGTAGATTTAGAAATCTGTTACATATGGAATGTCTGCGATGCACGTCGCCCCGGCGCCTGGCAGAGCCTACACTCCTCATACATTACACGAATACTTAAAAATAAAATACAAACTAGACATTACGAGTATAAATTCACACAAATAACAAAGAGAAATGAACTATTTTATAAAGTGGAGGCAGATCCAGCAGCTGCAGCTGCATCTGCATCTGCGTGTGGGGGCATGGCCGGAACATAAACGCACAACACAATGCCATAAATAACAACAACAAAAACAGGTAACAACGACAGCGATAACAACTTGCAAACGCGCTCTCCTCTCCTCGCCTCTTCTCTTCTCTTCTCTTCTTTATTCTCTCTCGGAATCTCTCCGCTCTCCCACTCGGACTCTGTCTTTCTCGGCTTGCCGGCATCGGTGCTTACTGCAAGATATCCTGCAAATTGAAATTGTCATTGTCCAACGAGTTGATCAAGTCCTGCGTAGAGAAGTTGCTGCTGTCCACGGGCAGGTTGTCCAGGAATTCGAGACACAAATCAGTCGAGTTCTCCACCACCGAGTTGATCGTCTGGCTGATGGAGCTGGCGCTGGCGATGGTCGTCGAGGAGCTGCCGCTGATGTTCGCCTGTCCGTTCGCATTCTGTCCCGCATTGTTGTTGCTCGGCGCCAGCTGCTGCAGCAGCTGTTGCTGGTGGGAGGCGCTGCTGCTGCTGCTGCTTGTCGTCTGCTGCACAAACTGCTGCTGCTGCTGCATCGTGATCTGCTGCTGGGTCTGGCTCATGTGCATGCTGGACATCTGCATTTGGGCCATCATGTTCACATTGGGGCCAGGACCCGCGTTGGCCGCCTGCTGTTGCTGCTGCTGCAGCAGCTGTTGCATCTGCATGTTGTTTGGTCCGCTGCCGGGCCCCGCCAGCTGTTGCTGCTGCTGCTGCATGTGCTGCTGCCGCATCAACTGCTGCTGCATTTGCGCCGGCGTCAGCTGCATTTGGCCGCCATTTGGAACGCCCGGTCCCCCGCCGCCCATCATGCCAGGTCCACTGCCCGGCGCATTGGGTCCACCTCCAGCATTCGGCATAAAGTTAACTGCAATTCCGAAACATAACATTAGTTTTGATGTCCAATACAAGTAAACGGAGCGCAGCAATCGAACTCTCTACTATACCCTACATCGATAGATATTTACAAGTAGGTTCAGAAAAGAGGTTTCTCGAAGGGCGACCTAACAAACATTTACCATTTAGTAGGTGGAAGGCAACGAACTTCAAAATCTTTGCAGGTGTCCAACTGCTTCAAAAATGTTCTCAAAAGCAGAGACGCCTTAGGACTATTGATGGCGGACACTCTGACAAAGGGAGGACAAACTTTGACAAACTCATCTCCCTTAGAGCGCTCTACAGCAGCGGGGACGAAGGAGCATATAAGAACGGCAGCTCCTCCTGCAACTTCAAGGAAAGGCAAGCAGACTCACAACCAGCCTATACCTTCAGATCTAGGGTATAAGAACTACGTATTTTGGCGCACCTTTTGGTTTGGTCGTTGGGGGTTCTGATGAATCCAATAAGAAGTCAACTCTATACCAACATTTTGACTGCCTTCCCGACATCGAATGCATTTAATGCAGAGTATTGAGAGCTTCGATTGCATCGTCCTTGTATTACTTACCACCATTGAAACCGCCTGGTCCTTGGCGCATTGGTCCACCCGGACCACCAAAGCCCATTTGCTGTTGTTGCTGCTGCTGTTGTTGCTGTTGTGTCATCATCATGTGTCGCCACTCCTGCTGGGAACCCATGGGCATGCCATCGGCTGTCACCTGGACATTTGGGGGACGCTGCTGTCCGGCACCCATAGGGCCAGCGCCACCGTAGGGCATGCCAGCGCCACCACGAGGCCCACCACCACCGCCACCATGCTGCATGGCGTACATGGCCGCATGCTGGGGCCGCATCATAGGACCCGACGGTGGAATGGGCTGTTGGGTCATGCGACGCATGGCAGCCGCTTGGGCGGCGCTGTTCGGAAAGCGACCACCGGCACCACCGCCACCGCCGCCCACTGTCTGCTGCATCATTTGTGCCTGCATCAGCTGGGCCTTGGTTGCATTGTATTCGGGAGGGGGCGGTCGAGCGCCGGCCATGTGCTGTTGCATCGCCTGGGCGCGCATCATTTGCTGCTGCTGCAGGAATTTGGCTTGACTGAGATTCGGTGGTCCAGGGACGCCGCCACTGCCTGCGCCACCACCACCACCACCACCGCCGCCGCCGCCCATCATCATTTGTGCATTGGACATGCCATTCGGATTCATAGGATTCATCATGCCGCCGTTGGGGCCACCGTTGGGTGCACCACCCATTTGCCCCATGCCCGGCATGCCACCCATGGGCACACCGCCCATGCCCTGATTCATTGCACCACTGTTGGGTCCGGCGGAGGGTCCGCCAGCCTGCGCCGCCTGCTGCTGTTGCATCAGCGTTGCTGCATTCGGCATTCCTCCTGGCCCACCAACAGGACCGCCATTGCCTCCTGCGACACTGTGCGGGCCATTGGGTCCTCCGGCGTTGGCCGCTGCCTGCGCTTGCGCAGCTGCTGCCGCGGCCGCTGCTGCTGCCGCCTGCGCTTGCGTTTGACGCTGACGCATGTTGGGCGGCACCTGTTGCTGCTGTTGTTGTTGCTGTTGGGCCGCCGCTGCAGCTGCCGCCTGTTGCTGTTGCTGGCTGAAGCTCAAGCTTTGGCTTTGGGAGAGCGAGAAGCCATCGGAGGGTACTGCAAGTAAATGAGAATCGACAATTAGTTGGAATTTGAGAATCTGAATTTGAGTTTTGCACGCATAGCTTAGTTTTCTGATTAAAATGAAATCAAAGTGATCTCGAAGCGAGTGTCACAAATAAGGTAAGCCATATTTATACTCTGTACATGAAATGTACAAGAGTATATTAGGTTTGCGGGAGCTGAAAATGTAACAGGCAGAAGGAGGCGTGGCAGACCCCACTAAGTATATATATTCTTGATCAGCATGACGAGACGAGTCGATCTAGACCTGTCTGTCTGTCCGTCCGTCCGTATGATCACCTAGATCTCAGAGACTATAAGAGCTAGAGACACCAAATTTTGCACAAAGATGCCATATGTGTGTATTCTATACGAGTTTGTTTTGTTTTTTTTTATTTCCCCCCCCCCCCCCCCCCCCCCCCCCCTCCCACTTCCCACCTATGGGGGTTTTCCCGATTTTCCATTCGTATAATCGCCTATACCTCGGAGACTATAAGACCTAGGAACACCAAATTTTAGTCCCAGGTGCCTTATGTGAATACGCAGAAAATGTATATTTTGGAATTTCCCTCCCTCCCCCCTCTCCACCGCAAATCGTAACTCCCGTAATTCTTGGAATTTCGAAAATTTTGGAAATACCCCCAGTTGGTTATTATGTGTCCGTGTGCCAAGTTTCACTATAATAGACCGATTTAACAAGAAGTTATAGCCATAAATATATGTATATATATATATATTTTTTTAATTCTCTTACTTTTTTAATTTCTATAATTATTCTAAACATATGTACAGAGTATTTCAAAGTCGGGACACCCGACTTTAGCTTTTTTACTTATTTTACTCCTACATATTAACTGCTTAGATGCTTAAATAAAAATTGTCGTATTAGGTTTAAACCTAATAAGCAAAATATGAACATTTAATTAAGATAATACAAAAATTGTAGCGGAGGCTACCATTAAAGAAATCTAGAAACTCCTAATGCATTAAACATAGATTTGTTTTACGTCAAATCTTGATGGACTTAGGCAGTCGCGTAATGGATATTGTTAGCGCCGATTTGTCATTTGGTGTTCTCCTATTTTCTAGTTAGTTTCTACATGTTCTCTATGTACTTATTATTGTTTTTCTTGCCACTTTCTAGGGGGTTCTAAACCGAAAGCGATAAGTATTCGTATCGAAGTGTTTCTTTATGCGATCATATCGAGGTTTTAAATACAAGTATGGACAATTGAAAATATAACAATTAAATACATTTTAAATAATCTGCCCCATTTTGCATTTCTTGAAGATAAGCATTCTACAAATTCTAGTTCTGAAATTTGAAACTTCTTGAATGCGCTAGTGCGTCTATTGAGGGCTTTCTTGTTAATTACGAGGACAATGGGAAAATGTTAAATCTAATCTTGCTTGTCACTCACCATTCGAATTGTTCATATTTTGATTTGGTTGCTGCTGTTGCTGTGCGGCATTCGGACCCCCATTGCCGCCGTTGCTGCCCGCATTGTTGCCTCCGTGCCCCTGCGGCTGTTGTCCACCCCCGCCGCCCTGGTTGGGTCCGTTGCCAGATTGCTGCTGTTGTTGCTGCTGCTGCTGCTGCTGAGCCTGCTGTTGATTGAAGAAGACGCCCTGCTGAGCGGCCACGGAGACATTGCTCTTCATATCGCTGCTCAGATGCAAATGCTGGCCAGCCGAGACCTGTAAATGAACACCAAAGGAAGGACATATGTTGGAAAAGGTCAGGAGTTGCAATTCAATATGATTATTGTTTCATAATGTTAGCTTAATTACTGGCATGACTTAATGTTGCGCATACGCCCTGTGTGTGGGCTTGCAAAAAGGACACACACAATTACCAAAGACTAATGGAACAAGAGAGAACGCTACAGTCGAGCAAGCCCGACAGTGTAATACCCTGTACCCAGGTAAACTTCCGTCACTGAGTTATATGCGCCCATAGCAGCAGCAAAAAGAGGAAGAAGAAGAGCGAACTTGTTGCTGCAGTTTGGGGAGGTTGTACTGGCGAGAATTTGTTTCGCTAATAACTTTTCTTAGAATTGACCGAATTGAATAATTGAACAACAGTAGAAAATTATATATAAATTATGTGTGCAAAGTTTGGTTTAGGTAGCATTTGAAATGTGGACGCTATTGGCGAAATTCTGTAGCGGGGAAAGGGGGGAAAAATTCCAAAAAATAAAATAAACTCGTCCTTTCTCGGACCTAGGAGAATCTGGATGCCAACGTTGGTTATTCTAGCTTTTATAGTTTCTGAGATCCTCGCGTTCATCCAGACGGACGGACAGACGGACGGACGGACGGACATGTCTAGATCGATTTCTCTCGTCATGCTGATTCAGAATATATATACTTTATGGGGTCGGAGATGCTTCCTTCTGCATGTTACATACTTTGCACAAACCTAATATACCCTTTTTACCCTACGGGTACAGGGTATAAAAATGGCCAGGCGACCAACAATTGAATGGGAACATCTTGCAATAACATTACAATAACTCATAAAAGATTGAGTTATACTGCTGGGCTTGGATACATATTATAGTAAGGCAGAGCGGTCGGTTTCTGTTTCGAATTCTGATTCAGTTTTATAATTTCTCTTTCTCTGATTTGGTGAATCTACTGAATACACTAGCAGTTCTTTAAAGATTAGAGAGATTAACACAAATCGAATCGACTCATATACTTATTTTCGATTCGGTTGTTTTTTTTAGTCACATACGACATTAATTTCTCATTCGAATCGGCCTGACACTCTTTCTATTGACGAGCTAGGACGAGATCTGAGAAACAGCTGGCAGGGTTGTTTTCCCACGACACCTTTTCAGCTAGAAATTGACCCTCTCTAGAAATCATCCCTTTTCCCTACTTTCCCCCCTCATTCAGTGGATCTGTGGCAGTCTCAAAATCGAGAATAACTAGTTTCTAAGTTATCTCTAAATAGTGTTTTTGTAATTCGTGGATTGGTTTACATATTCCCAGTCGAAGTCTGTGCCTCGTTTACCAAAAGAGAATGTTCAAGAATTATTTGTAAAAATGTTCAGCACAAGTATTATGCTTAAAATGCAGTTAGGTTCCTATTATTTTTTCCACTCCTAACACTCATGCTCAAGGTTAAGCCTATCTCAGGTAAAGCGAAGCTTCTGCAAATATATGATTGGGTTTTTCGAAGAGATCGATGGTTAGCCATAATCCAGCCAGTCTTGAACAGGATGTAGGGAGAAGTCGCCGTACAGCTGGATCAGAGAGTAATCTATGTTCTAATGCATTCACCTCAACACAAAGTTACGACCTTCTGTGTACTGCGAAATAGGCGCATAAATTGGCACAGCCAAACGTGGCATGCCACGGCAGGTGTGGGCAGTTTTAACACTTCGCTGGAGGTATGCAAATGATTTATGGAAGCGCCTGTGAATGGACGTGGACGTGGACGAGAACGCGAATGCGAACGCGACCGCCACGGCACTAAACTTCAATTAGCCTGAGAGATGATGGCGGCGGGAACAACGGAGGCAACACCGACGAGAAGTCCATGACTTTTAATCAGACTGTTTACGGCACACATACCTACACACACACACACACACACGCACACGCACAAATACACACACAACTATATAGATGTGGGGCTAGCATGAAAATGCGTGAGCCGCAAAAAAGCACAATAAATTAAGCCAACAAGCAATTACAACAACAGTGGCGGCTACAAAGGCAGCAACAACAACAGCAGCAGGAAAACTTGCCAATGTGCTCGGAAAATTTGTGAGTGCAGTGTGCTTTTAGGCGCAACAACAACAACAACAACAACAACGACGACATTGACATGTGCGTGTGCGCTAAAATTTTCAAACCTGCCTACACTCGAAGAAAATGCACTTCAAATTGAATCGCAAATAATATATGTACTTGAATCAGCTACGGCGTCTAAAGCTGCTTCTACCAAGAAGGATTTTATTTAGCCTAAATAGAAAATGCAAAAGAAAGAATTGAAGAATCAATAGAGTGTACAAGTATCAGGTTTTTGTATGGCTTAACCATTGGTTGGTCAAAAGATACGGTTCAACCCTTTTCAAACATCATATTTAGGATATTATTAACAACTACTTTAATACCGATATTCTGTATTATCACGCATTATTCATTTTAGAGCGGCTAACAAGCTTCCTTTTTACTTTCCTCAAGGTACGGTTCTTTTTTTTTTTTTGGTTAGGGGTACTTCTGAGATGCTAGCTTAATTCTAATGCATGTACTTCCTATTCCTTAAATTGCTTTCTTGTCCTTGTTGTCAAGTCTTTGCTCCTGATATTGGCCCTTTTGGGCGATCATAACTCTTGTGGGAATTCCTACGCACAGCCAATTCTTAATGGACTGTATTTAGCTCTAGTTATGACACTGCCCCACTTCCCTTCTAGTAACACATAGTATTATGCTAACGAATTAGACACATTTTATTTAATCGAATAACAATTAATAAAATGGAGGAAATAAATATATCCAACTCGATTGCTTTTAATAGAAACTGATGAATATGAATATTATTTGCATTGTCCACGTGCAGATTCAGACAGATTGGGGAAAAGGGACTCAACAGTTGTTGTTTTAATCTATTGTTCTGGCAAGCGTGTATTAGAAGCTAATAAGACAATTATGGGTTTAAGGAATAAGCTTACATATATACCCTCAGGATGCGCTTTTTGGGACTTCTTCTAAGCACGATGCTGCCAGTTTTTAGTCGAGTGTGCAAAGCAGGGATAGGGAGTGTGATAGAGAGCCAAACCACAGCCAACTTGGAGCCACTGCGTCGACATCGTGTCGCCAAGATTTATTGGCTTACTTATGCCTCAGCAATGACGAGAGACCCACTCTGTCAGCAGAGCAACAGAGAAAGGGAGACAGAGAGAGAGAGAGAGAGAGAGAGAGAGAGAGCAGGCGGCAGGTGTTGCAGTGAAACGTTTGCTGTAGTCCTTGCATTTCGCGCCTGCCTTCTAGTTGAACGCGCCGCATGGACTCGCACACACACAAAGACACACATGGCATTGAAACCACACAAGTGTGGAGGTCAGATGGTCGTCAACGGCATGGTCAAGCAGGCGCGCTTTGCATGATTCTCTGCCGGCGGCTCTGGGGCCCATTACAATAACAAATAAATTGCAAATTTGCTGCCGTTCCGAATATGAACTTCATGTTCCTGCCCGCCAAAGTAGACTATGAAAAGTGCCAAAAGATTTATGCTTCAGCGCGCGCGTCTGTGTGTGCATGTGTGTGTGTGTGCATGTGTGTGTGTGTGTGTGTGTGTGTATGCTTGGCATCCCATCCACAAGCAATAAATGTAAAAGCGTCTCAGCTACCCCCACCCTCCCTTTCCACACCCAAGGCAAGGTGGCGATAATAAGCCACCCACAAAATGTTGCCATCGCTCTCTGCCAGCTGCCAAAGCGAATGTGTCCATGGATATGCTTGTGAGCATGTTTGTGTTGTTGTTGTTGTTGTTGTGGATTTGCGAGTGTGCGTCGCTTCGAGTTGGCAGTAAATAAGACAGTTGTAAATAAGGCCCTGGGTATGCGGGTAGACGGGTAGCCGGGTAGGCGGCACGCAGCAGGAGAGAAGCAGGGAGGGAGGGAGGTGGGGGCAGCGTCTGTTATGCATTGCCAGCCAAATTAGCAACGTCTTCTTGGGCTTTAGGGTAGGCCAAAAAGGTCAAAGGACACAATAGGAGAGCGTGCGAGAGCGAATGTTTCCAAATACAAGTAGATCGTACAATGCATTTCAAGTCGAAATGAGAACTGTACGAAAAAATCGACTTGAAAATCTATTGTTCTACAACGTATCATCAATGAGGGGGTGTGAAAGGTTTGTGCTGATTCTGGGAGTGTGTAGAAAATAAAGACCTGCCACATTCCACCCTCAGTGCTTCAACATCTGTACATTTTTGGAATAGTTGAAGAATGGCGTTTCTAGTTACTCAAATAAATTGCTCAAAGTATTACACAGCTCTTTCAAGCGGCATTCAACAAAAATAAGTCTGTTTATCTTTCGCGCATTTCCAGAATTGTTTTTAAAAATGTTTATGTTCTTTAAGGAAACTCAACTATTTCTTCATCTCAATTTTTTTCAGGTCTAATAAGGTCTCTGACTGCTCTCTCTGCTATGAATCGGGGCATAGCTAGACGTTTGGCAAAACTTATTTTTCCACCGAGTTAGTTTAAGTTATTTATTGTATTGATTCTTTTTCGCCATTTTAAATTGATGCCTTGTTTGTCGATAAAATAAATAATAATAATTGTGCGACTCTAATATTCAAACTAAACGCATAGTTCTGTAAAAAAAAAACATTGTTTTTAATTTTAAATCAATCAAAACAAATTATTATGCAGACCTTACTTACTCTTTAAAATAAATTTACAAAAATGTCTATTTTTTCTACAATTGCATTAAACTTTGATTAGTCATTAAAAAAACAAATGCTCTCGGTTTTGCCGTGAAAAGCCGTTAAGCCGTGAAACGCCACAGCTAATCTGGGCCTAAATTTGTTAGTCTACTTATTGGCGCTTTAATCGAACCAATCACACACACATAATAATGTTAATGGCTGCTGCAATTAAATACGAGTATTGCGTGGTCCATCGTCATCATCGTCGTCATAGAACGTTCGAGCGATTGAGTTCATAAAACAAATCATTACAGCAGCAGCTTTCATAAAAAGACAAACATGACAGCAGCCTACCCGTTAGACGCCCACTTCTCCGCCCACACCAACGCCTCCAGCCAGAGCTATGGCCACATACATAAAATATCAATAAAAGGAAAAAGTTTAAAGGTAACTGCGACTTTGTATTGGCGCGTCCGCCACGACCGTAAGCGAGTCAGGCAGCCCTTCTGTCTTTCCGCCTGCCAGTTAGGTAAGTCGCGTCGCCACACGAACGCGTAAATCCTTCGCTATTACACAGGACCAGCACCCGCAATCAATACAGCGATGCTGCTTTATAGCCACCAGCGATGACAAATATTTTTGTTAACAGACAGTGACTTTGTCGTGAGAATTACAATTCCTTAAAAAGGCGACAAAATGTTAGCTTGTATTTAGATACGAGTTGAATGCTATAATCCGGTATTCGGTGCGTTCCTCTTCACTGCTATTCAGAGATTCTCGGTTTTTCCGCCGACGCCTGATTTAAAGCAACTTAATTGAACAGCAGCTTAAGGACTTATTAAGCATCTAGCTGTCTGAGGATTTCGCTTTCAAAGAAACTGTTTTCTTGAAGGGAAATTCCATTTTAGCTTTAGAGCTATTGCGATTAGAATACTTAGGAAGATGAAATCAAGCCTTAGGATTGAAAATGAACAGGGAATTCTAAAACAGTCATAACCACATATGTGGTTTCCATTAAGTATTCAGAATAGTTCTGCTTCTATCGTTTGATCGAACAACATTTCTTTGAAGAGCAACCAATATATGTATTTCAAATATAACTTAAAGAATACACAGTTATTGCGATAGCCATAGGATTGAAAATAGAAAACTAGCTTCACTTATAAGCAAACATTATACTCGGAATTCTGCAAAAACTATAATTTTCACTTCCAGAATAGTGCCAGCGCACAACCTTTCTATGCAGAGGAACTAATCAATTTTAGTTACAACTTAAATAACATAAAGTAGTATGTTAGATTAAAGCTGAAGAAGTGGAACTCTGCTCATCTAATTGTTGAATGTGTCTGGAGTAGTCGCCAGTGTTGGCGCAGTGTTGCGCATATCTAAAGCCTAACACACGAATAGCAACACCCACACACACACACACACACACACACACACACACGCACACCCACATAGCAAGGACTCTCGCTGTTGCTCTAAGCAGGAAATGCGCATTTGACAAGCCAAAAAGATTGCCACTCGCACCAAACGAACGCCGAGGGAATGGATATTTGAGCAGAGGACATGCTCGTACCGAGTGGGTGATGGGGTCGCCTTTAGAATTGGAGTACCCCCTGTATGCTACATAGACTTGACAATGATATATGTGAGTGTTCTTCATGTGTATGTGTGGGTGTGTGTGTGTGTGTGTGTGCGTGTGTGTAACAGTATGTGTGTGTGACATGTGTAAGAAAGGCAGACATAGTCGCAAAATACAAATGAAACACTAAGGCTGTTTCTGTCAAGAGCTAGAGCTGCTGTCGCTTCCTCTTCCTCTGCGTCCTCTCTGTTTTTTTTTTTTTTTAGTGGACTCCTTACACAACTGTACCCCGTTAATATGGCTAGTTGAGAGCCCCTCAACAAAATATTATGACTCTTGTTGCTGCGTCCACTTAAAATAATTGAAAAACTTTCAGCTTGTCCAACAGACGTTCCTGCAATCAGCAGGTGCGTACGATTCTAAGCCTGATTCGTTGTCAACATCGTCGTCCTTTTCGTGGCCGCTCGCTCACTGAACCAGAAAATCTGCAAAATGTTTGTGATTAATTGCTGCAAGTTTGGCCCGAGGCGAACAATTTGTCTAGCGGCTAAGTTTGTTGGTCGAGAGAATTGTCAAGATTGCTGCCGAAAGCGCTTACTTTCTCTACATTTTTTCTAATTTAGGGAACATGAACAAAAATTGTTCACATCAGCACTTTAATGATTTTTTAGCGAATTTATGGCAATTTAACTGAGGGCTAAATCTGGAAAAGCTCTAAGTGAAAAGATGATTTAATTGAACTGAAGGGTGGACTGATTTATTTTCACTCATTGGTCCCCAGAATTCGCAACGAGTTCTTGAACTTCGAAAACATCGAGAACGACCAGTTCCTTAACACAAACTTCTACCATCTTTCCATCGTCGTATTGAGTCGACCAATCAGAAAGGTACTACTACATGGTTGACTGATTTTTACGAGAATCAATAACAAGCCTGCCATAAACCAAACTATTTAATTGTCTTCCGGCTTCGAAGAGCTACGTCATTTGGTCATCCATTCATACCTGTTAGGCAAAGTACTTTTAAATCCATAAAACCAAGCAACTAACTAAGTAACCACCCACGGCATTTGGCAGCGAACCAAACTCAGCCGACACGGCGAGGAGCGTCAATGAAATTAGCAGGAGACACGCCCACTAACCCAGTCTACACTGCCCAGTCTGCAATAATCGAAAAAACAACAGCAACAAAAATATCCACAGTAACACAAAAAACAACAACAACAACAACTTACACAAATACAGTCTTTAACAGAGTCTGGCTGCTTGGCACTGAAGCCAAAAAGAATCCAATGAAGCCAACAGAATGAGCCGGGGCTGGTGGGTGAATGGGCGCCGACAAGGACGAGGCAAGGACTGCTGCTCTCGAGGTGCCACGACATTTAACGAAATTATGACGAGACCAGCAGCAAGCACAGGAAAATGTTAGGAAAACTCATTTGTCGGCGTGTTAAAGCGCAGCGAATTTGGTTTTTAATTGCCACTGGACTTTCAGAAGCCTCTCAATTAAGAGTAGATGGAGTTGAACTGAAAAAGAATCGCTGTGGCTGTCAATTCGATATCATAGATGGATGGTATTCACTAGAAGTGAACTGGCTTTGTGTTTAGAATGGAAAAATATCGATTATCAATTATATTCAGCATTAGTTTCAAATATAATATAACTGTATAATATAACTGTTATCAATAGCATATTGATATTCTGCGCTGTAGAATCTGCATTGTAGATAATAGTACAGGTTATACATTTTGAAGACCACAATAATTGTTTATTCCACGAATTTGAAGCTCTAGTAAGAATCTATTTTAGAAGTATGTGATAGGAAGCACCTTCGACCGCATCTTAATGCGGTACGAGTACATATCATCCGTCCGTCTGGATGAACGCCAGGATTTCAGAAGCGGCTGAGTCCTCATTGACCAAACTTGGTCGGCAGATTCTCCTAATGTCCATGCAACATGAGTTTATTTTATTTTTTGGATTCTTCACTCCCTTCCCCCCTAACAAGTTTCGGCAATAATGTCCATGGTTGCAAAGCTAGAAAATAAATTTTGCATACTTTTCTCTCTCTCTCTCTCTTGAATATACAATTCTCCGCCCTTATATCAAGTTTTAAAAGTTAGTGCAGCATCGAGTTGGGTTTTTTCTTCTTCTTATATTTCTGTTACTATGTGTTAATCGGTGGCAGTTGGTTCAGGTACAGGGTATTGCACTGTCGTGCTGGCTCGATTTCTTAAAAAAGTTGTGCTTGTTATTTCTCGATCCCCGACTTATTCACTTATTCACTTCATATCAGTAGCTTTAATATTGCGGGTTTAGCTTTTGAGCACACCACACAACCGCTTATAATGCTAGGCATGAACAGTAATCAAATCCTGCTCAATGAAAGCCCCATGGATAGTTTAAACTTTGCAGAGACAACAACCAGAGAGTCAATAGCGACGGTAACATATCAGCAGGCAGCGGCTCCCAAAGGATTTGGACTCTGGCTCGGGGGCTTATGTCAATATGTGCCTAACATGCAAGCAAAAGTGTAAAGGAGAGGGAACATTGGGAGAGCGATTAAAAGACAGAGAGAGAGAGAGAGAGAGAGAGAGAGAGAGAGAGAGAGAGAGAGAGAGAGAGAGAGAGAGAGAGCGACTAGAGAGAGTAGTGCATGTGGCTGCAGCAAAACTTTGGAAACAGTTGCATTTCGAATACAATGGAAGCTCGCTCGGTTCTTCAAGAGGACACACACACACACAGACACATATATACAAGTATAGTATGCATACAAAGGCCATGTGTGTTTGACTGCGTTTGCCGCAACTGCAGCTTTCAAAGTATGTGTGTGTGTGTGTGTGGTGGCTGGCAGCAGAGCAGCATGTCAATGATCATAAATTAAACTTGCAATAATTATAAATTAAATTTTGGCACAAATGGGCAAGAGAGAAGGACATGTGCATATACTTATATACTCGTATATGTATGTATATGTACAAGTATATGCAGCCACCCACACTCATACCCATGCATACACAGCTCGACCAAAATGTCTGCCTCTAAATGAACTGTGCGTGTGTGTCTGCATCTGTGTTTGCGTTTGTGTCCGTGTCTGTGTGCATGCGTGGGCGACTGCTTAAATCATTTGGGTTGCTTTGCGTCTCATTCATCCAATTCGATTTGTTTGCTTGTTTGTTTCGCTGATTAAAGGCAATGGCGTGGAACCTAAAACATCCGAACCTACAATTTATGCAACTTTACGAAAACATTTTAATGCAGACTGACGGCAGTCAGGCGTTACTAAAACCGCTAGCCAATACGTTATGTGTCACATATTTTTGTGCGCTCCCCACATTTTAATAAAAACGGCGTTTTTTGCGATTAATGGAAACGAACAGAAATGTAACGAAATCAATAGAAATTGGCACAGTTTGCAGAAATAGACACTCACTTGACAACTTATAACTTATCGGAGGAAGTTTTTAGTAACACGCATAATTTTGCAAATGTCTTTTGCTGGCAACGAAAGGGCTCCAGGGCTGGCCTGGAGGATTTATTAGTTTTAAAATTACAATAAGGCATGTGGAGTAAAAAAACAAATCGCACTATCTCGCTTGTAATACAAAATATTTTACACCGATTTTTAAAAGAAAAATCATGTTTCCTTCTGTAAACAATATGCGAGTTTTTGAACTTTAGATCTGAAACCTATCGTCTGTCAAGTTAGCAAGTTTCTTTAGTCCAGTAACATTTTATACTGTAAACATTCTTATTTATATTTCGTATTTTTCTTATGTCTAAAAAGATTTTGTTTCACGCAAATCCCTTATATATTGAGGGCAGAAATGAGAAAACGACGTTCGGTAATCAGTAGTTTTTGTATTTTGGAAAGGCAATGTCTTTATGAATATCTCTATTTTATTATCCTTCCAGTCGTTGCCTTTAAAAACATTGGTGCCTCTACTTCTTTATATAAAGATTTCCAGTAAGTTTTTTTGCAATGCAGGTGATAACAATACTGTTCTGAGATTTTCTTAGACATTTTTAAATTTCCTTTGATGGAATAGGGTCGTGTCACCTGTGTCTTTGCTTTAAAAAGTGTATGAAGTGTATATCGTTCCTGTTTCGATTTTCTAAACATTCCAACCTTCACTTTTATATTCGCGGTGCTACAATTTCGCATAAACAGTTCGTTAAGATTTTTTTTAAACTCTGCTGTGTTTGCCAACTTCATTCAATTTATGACAGACCCTTCATTAGTAACACTTCTATTCTATTAAACATGTACTAATTTTGTATCTATTGATTTATTGTTTCTTCAGTCTTTTTAGTTATATGGAAAGAAACCTCTACGATTCCTCCTCACAAATTGCAATTATTTGGAAATTAGGTGAAAACGATGTTTAGTTTGAAAGCCAATTACCATTTGATAATCACTGCAAATCACATTTACATATATTTTATCATTTGTTTTATTAGCGTAGCTACTTCACATTTTGTTGAATTAAGTTGAGTTCTAATTGCATTTGAACTTTCATAGCATGTCGCTCGGAGCGCATGATTTGACATTAACTAACAACTGCTTATAATAATAATAACTACAAATGCTTGTAAGTAAATAATCTCGCATAGAATACATGTATTCTACTGCATCTTAGTATGGAGGCAGGCATGTGTGCTCTTCAATATTTCATTAGTGCAATAACTGCAATAATATTTTCACTTGGCCGTTTAATTGATCCCCTCAGGGGCACTTCATCAAAATTGAATTAGACATTGACTTCCGCAATTTGTAAACACAACTTGTTCCAATAAGAACAATATATATTTATATATTTGTACGAGTGTGTAGATAAATAATAACTGCAGGGACAGAGAGAGAGAGAGAGAGAGAGAATCTTGTGCTTAACCTTTCGTGTATGGGCTATAATGAGCAACTTATCTGTCGCCTTGGCAGTGATAAGCATTTACTGCCGACATTCTCCACATGCCGATGAGTCATGGTGCGAGCATCTAAAAGATAAAACAGCTGCATGGCAACAACAATAATAACAACAAGAAGAAGAAGAAGAAGCAGCGACACTGAGAACACGAAAACAATAAAAGCTAGCGACGTTGTAGAATCGCAATCAAAATAGCACCACATGAAGAATTCTGCACAGCTGTGTACGCTCGAAACGTCTCTCAGCTCTGAGAAACGGCAGCTGACTCACTCTCCTCACCAATATAGTCGTGTGCGAGTATTGAGAACCCGCCGGCACGAACAGCAGACCATTGTCATTGCAAGTGATGATATTGACCGACGGCAACTGCAACAACAACTGCAACAACAACAACAACACAAAAGATAAAAATGCCCGTGGAACGTGCCAAATGAGGCGCTTTTGGAAATTGCTGCTGCTTTGAAAATTGTGCAGTCATTTGCTGCAGTTTTTTTGAGATTAAACGACGGCAAGTTTGGATGCAAATGCCAAAACTATTTGTCACCATTTGGTGTGGCACTTGAATTTGTTCGCTAACTAAACTGACTAATCTGGGGCACTATGGCAGAGAAGCTCACATTTTTCGTATACGGGTATTATACAATAATTAGATGGCATGCCTTCTTTGTTTCTTATTCCACGAATAATTAACTAGATATGCTCGTTTTCTTGTTCGCTTCACATTTTCGAATGAAATTTATTCAAATGTTTTCAAATTGAAACATTTTGCTTAACAATTTATTGCAAATTAAACTTGCAAGAAATAATATTTTATTTCTCTTTAAAAGAAAACAGATTTTAAAATAGGGAAAAAGCTACGAACAAAGCTTGTGTCCATTATTACAAAATAACTCAGTTTTTAGAGTGTCGGAGATAATTAGCTGAAGATATATAACTACAAATTTTACATAGCTTTTTAAGCCTTTAACTCTTAAAATAATAGATTTTCGGCTCAAAAAGTCATTTGATCAGGATCTGATATACATACATACATATATATTTATATATATTTACTCGTACTTGAATATGAAATTGCTTTTGATATGAAAAATGTAACCGAAATCGGAAACAGCGCCAATTTATTAGGTTTTTTTTTTAGGTTTTTCTGATTTAGTTGCTTGTTTTCGCTATTGAATACCCTTCACCTACACAATTCCGTGTTAATCCATTTAAATAAACTAAACTTGGTTGCAACAATCATTCCTATTAGAACTATAGAAAATAGTTTAGTTTATCTTATGGTTATGCTGAGGTACTATAGGAGACATATAAATTTAATCACAACAACTGAATTCATGAAGAAATACTTGTTACTAAGCTTGGCTTCTGCACCGCTCATTGCTATGACAACTATATGCTATACTTCACAGACTTGGATAAAACTACAGGTTATGTTGAGGCACAACAACATCTCATACATACTAATTTTATTAGCAAAAAGTGCATTCTACTAAGCGTGATTTTTGCACTGATCGGTCCTATGGTAGCTTCATTAAATAATAATCCTACATATGGATTATAATAAACTTGCTTAGCATACGACTAAGACAAGTCTACATACCAAGTTTGTTGCCCCTAGCTATTACGCCCGAACCGTGCTCGACGTTCATACAGACGAACAGGCAGGTAAAAAGGGTAAAAAGGGTTATATTAGATTTGTGCAAAGTATGTAACTGGCAGAAGGAAGCATCTCCGACCCCATAAAGTATATACATATATTATTGTTCAGCATGACGAGAGAAATCGATCTAGACATGTCCATCCGTCCGTCTGTCCGTCTGTCTGGATGAACGCAAGGATCTCAGAAACTATAAAAGCTAGAATAACCAAAGTTGGCATCCAGATTCGGCTAGGTCTTAGAAAGGACGAGTTTATTTTGTTTTTTGCTTCAGTTTCCTATTTCTATTTTAATTTTCAAAAAACTTTAACGAAAGAAAGAAACAATTTAGCTACGCCTTTAACATTAAATTACAGACTGCTTTTCGCTATGCTTTTTATGTACGATTGCACAGATGTCTGCATCTTGCTGGAAAATAGATAACGAGTTTGCTTTAATCAGCCAGAAGATTCATCTAGACTTACTATATCAATATCGATCAATATCAAAGGTTAGTACACTTTGCAAGCTGCTCAATTCACTGTGGTCCTCTATCATCGATGCCGTTGCGGTAGAACTGATTGAATTGCGTGATGTGCCTGGGACTAGAAAGTTCAACATTCGTTAATTTTATTTACACAATTTTGCAAATAGACGCGGCACAGCAGGCAAAAGCAAACAAACAAAACGCGATGCGATGCGACGCAACAAAATTATTGCAAATTGTGCAAAATGAGCTCAGCTAACCCCGAGCCCCCTATCCCCCTATCGCCATACCCCTTACGCCTTACCCAGAATACTAGCCACCTGTTTCCACAAGCCTCAATCACTTATAATACCTGTGTTTAAAGCCCCATCCCCCTCAGCCAACACGCATTCAATTCGTTGGATTTTCACGTGCTTTTCAAATATAGAGGAAAAACAATTTGCACATCGATTTGCGCTTGCAGGTAAACGAGTAGACGAGCAGCAAGTGCTTGTTGTGTTGCTGTTGTTGCTGCTCGTTCGCATAAGCTCCTAAATGACCAAAAACTACAACAACTACAAAAATGCAAAGCAAATAAACGTGGGACAACAGAAAATATAAAAGTTTATTTAAATATGGCAATAAAATAAGAATTTTTGCAAAGCTTTCATTAAAGTTAATTACTTAATTTATTTGTCGAACGGCACGAGCACGCTTGTTATTTTCAATATTGCGGTTGTAGTTGTTGCTGTTTGTGTTTATTATTATTGTCATTGCAATAATTTAATAAGTAATTAATTGTAATCAGGCAAACCAACAAACAAATAAACAATTTCCAGCGTTCAGGCGTCTAAACAAACAATTCGTGAAAGAACGATAAAAACTAACAAATGAAAGTTAAGCCTGTGTAGCAACTACTACGTGTATGACCATTAGCTAATCCGTCCATGAAGTAGGCCTATATAGTATGTATGTGTATGTGTTTTGTGTGTGTGTGTGTTGAGGTCCAACAAATGTTCAGGCCCCATTTACATTTTTCAATTACTTTAGCGCGCTACACTGTCTTTGAAGTGACAAGTGACACGCAAAACTCACTTCAGCCCTTAACAGGCAGTCCTAGCACTTGCCACCAAACCCCCTGCAACACACACACACACACACACACACCCTGTAAATGGTATGTGTGTTTATATAGCTAGTTGGTAACTGTGTTCTTTTTTCGTAGTACACATAGTTTTTCCCAAAAGATCAAAAGTGCAAACAGAGACTGACAATATAAAATTACACATACGCCATGTGGTCGTCTACCCCATCCATCGCAATGCTGTATATACATACATAGGTATATAGATATATATATATATACTTATGCATACATATATATCATAGCCTGTCTGCTATTTGTGTGTTGTGGTTCTATTAACACTCACCAGCAACTCTTTGTGTGTTGTTGTTGTTGCTGTTGCTGTTGTGCCTTTTCAACAACAGCTTTTTATATTTTTAATTACAGACTACGTCCTGCACTAGAGTGTCAACCAACTTTATTATAATAAATTTGTCACTTTAACGCTTTTGTTTCAAACGGTTCGCTTCATTTATATAATTGCTTTATTATAGGTCTCTTATTTGGCGAACTTCTTGCTTTATACCTACACACAAGTATATCTATATCTATATCTATACATACAAGTATAGTATGTGTGTGTGCCTTATTGATTTTCTTGGCGACATTTTGCTGTCACTTTTTGCACTCTGCAGACGACTGCCTTGTGCTAATTTTAAATATATTTTTTGTTTGTTACTACACACACACACACAGAACTGGCGTGCAGCAAAAAAATAAAAAAGGACCGAAGCTCGTGAAATGAGAGCACCCTTTAAAGAAATTGTCAATTATTTTATTAACAGATTTATAAAGGAATAGGCGCCGCATGGACAGTGATATTTAACTGCGAGGGAATCATTCCAACAACGTCGCAGAAGCAACAAGAAAGAATGCTACAGTCGAGTAATTGCGTCGCTAATAATGTTTCTTAGAATTGACTTGTAGATTAAGAATCATGAGCAGGCGGAAGGGGAAGAAAAATCCAAAAAAAAAAAATAAAATACACTCGCATTGCATGGAGATTCGGAGAGTCAACAGACCAAGTTTGGTCCATTTGCACTCAGCTGTTTCCAAAATCCAGGCGTTCATCCAGACGGACGAACATGTCTAGATCGATTTCCGTCATCATGCCGTTGAAGAGGAAGATGACTCCTTCAGCCTTCTGACGGACGGGCCTGTCTAGATCGATTTGTTTGATCATAAGCACAAACCTAGACAATTTGTGTTTGCAACTATTTAATATTGTTAATCGCCTTTTAAACTGGAAATTGAAGCCTTATTGTTTCAAATTTTGGTTTTAAAATTGTTCCTTTTTCGGTTCTTTGCTGCTACCGCTCCACTATATAGTGAGGCGATGCAATCTCATCACAATATTCATACCTTTGGCTGTGCACCTGCATTTCCATTTTAATGGCTTCCGCCTTGACGTACCGCTCTAATCTAATCCCTTCCCTGAGTCTAAAGCGATGCGTGACGTGAGTCGTCAACATCGTCTACTCACCCCCCCATCCATCTAGTCGAGCTACAAAGGCAATAAAAACACAAGCAAATGTTACTAAACACAACTTTTTGACCACTTGCTGACTGCCTGCCCTCAACTGCTTGTTGTTGCTGTTATTGCTGCTATTATTGTTGTTGTTGCCCCTGCCCCTGCTCCTGCCGCCTGCTGGCTGGTGAAAAAGTAATTAATTTGATAAAGTAGCGCGCGGCAAAGTGTGGCTACAGATGACGCCTGTTCCAGATACGAGAGTAGCTCAATAAGTAGCCGAATGGGGCTCTATATAATGAAACAACTAATCCGTAATACATTTGTTTGTAAAAGTCTAGCGAACACTTGTATATTGGTATAGCAATCTATGTTTCAACAGATAGGGACAACGACGCTGTTTCCATATATTTCAAATAATTCGCATTTTTTACATAAATAAATCGAACTGCCGACCTCAAAAAATCAACTTTGGAATTTTCAGTTAATGTGCAAAACAAAAGTTTCTTGCTTCCATTAATTGTCTCTTCCGGTGTATTTTTTATCGCCTGTCTGGAATATATTGACGAATTTTAACAAATGATTACCGCTTTTGATTGAAAGAGCACACTCTCTTGTTGTAATTTTAAAAGATAAATTACTCGATATCGCAATAAAGTTCTAATTGTGCTTTAACGTCGAAAGCAAGCAGAGACCTAAATAAATTCATCTGTGTCATACACATACTTTTCCTAGGCCTGTTCCATCAATCGCATATCATTCGACATGGATTTTTCCCCCAAAGTTCCATTTGGACGAGCACTATTCAATCAAAATTTTATTGTACGTGAGTTCGCGATGCCAGAAAAAGCTGTGTTAGAACAAGATAGAACGCTACAGTCGAGCAAGCTACAGTTAATTCTGAACTAGCCCTCGTAGAAGAAAATACAACGCCAAGCTGGTAGACAGCAAGTAAGGTGTTGTTGGACTTGTTGTTGTTGTTCTTACTTTAGACGTAGGTAGTTGCGTAGACAGACATATTTATGACCAAATATATCGCAACAGATTGCCGGGTCCATTTTGTGCGAGGCACTTAATGAAATGAGCACACTGCGTATACGCAATTTTACAACTGTGACGTTTACAGTTAAATTTCATCCAATGGTTTCTGTTGCTCACGACGAAACAACAAATTTTAATGGAATTTCAAATGCCTTGCCACATATGCAAATGTGTACGTACGTGTGAGAGCGTGCGTACGTGTGTGTGTGTGTGTGTGTGTGTGTGTGTGTGTGTGTGTGTGTATTTATAACATTTTACATTTAGACCTTGTTATAGTCCTTGCTCGTCTCTCTGGCTTTGACAGTTGCAGTTGGTAAGCGGAGCAATTTTTATTTGAATTTTGACTCAATGGAACGACAACTCGTACGAATTTCTGGCAGAGAGTGGCTTAAAATTATCAACAAATTGCCGAGACAAACAGTTAACGCTGCCTGTGAAATGCCTTCCCCTTTTCCATGAACTTAACTGGCCAGGCCAAATAAATAAAACTAATTTAAATATTCAACTGCAGTCAGGCAGCTCTGATAACAAACTTTGAGCTGGTCTAAACAAATGCGGCTTCTTCTTTAAGCTGAAGGGGAAAAAACAGAGAGTGGTAGGAGTAGAGCAGGAGAGAAGAGCAAAGGCAAGAACATTTTGTAAATCTTTTGGCAAGCGGCTGAGTTGAAATCGCTTTTTATGCCTGGCAGCCTATAAATATGCGACGTGAGCTGTTTGCACAACGCGCACAGCAACCACATGCACACATACACTCACAAAAAAAAACACACACAAACACACTTATATATGTATATACAAGATCTTATATGGCTCATACAAAAAGTGTAGCATACTTTGCAGCGCCGCAATTGGCGAACTAAGTTTGCGATGTTTCCCTGCCTGACTATGACCAGATTAGAAAAATTAAACTGAACTAGCTGGCTTAGTATACATATAAAAAGAGCGAGGAAAGACACAGAGCGAAAGGAAGAGCAACACGAGCTAAAGAAGACGGTGAAGCGAGTGGAACTTGGCCAAGAAATTGTTCGAAAAAATAACAGAAAATGTAAAATAGCTGCCTTCTTGTTTGCTGCTTGCTGGCTGCAGCAAGCTCAACATCTTTTCAAATAATATTCATTAAAATAGATTACATGCTGAATTATTTATATTTATACGCGGAACGTAGAGTACATATGTGAATAATTTCCCAAGAGTTTTGGGCCATGAAGCCATAAAGAAACAACAAAAAAGAAGAAAATGAAAAGGGTTTTCCACATGCAAAGAGGAGAAATCATTAAAAGTACTTGCCACATTTCGCGAGTGCTGCCGCTTTCCTTGTTATATGAAACAGATTACATGGCATAATAATCACGACACACAATACACACTCACACGCAGCCATACACACATAAATATTTACAGCAGCTGAGGTGCTACGGTTATTTGTTAGGGAAGACTGCTTTGGGTTAAGCGCACACGCGCCCAAATATTAAATTTGATGCGAAGAAAACGAAGCAGCAGTAAAAAAGGAAATAACAACTACAACACACATCTGCAAGGATAGAGCAGGAGGCACAGTCTGTCGATTGTGAAAGCTGTCTAAAGTAGAAGTAAACCAAAGTCAAAATAGCTACAAAGCAAAGGAAGCAATAAAGTTCCAGGGTTCCAGGTGCAACTTAAGGATCTGTTTTAGATTAAAGAGTCAACAATAAAACTGATAAAAAACGTAACAAAGCTTCATACAGCAGACTTTTCCAGATATAACCTGCGTTTAGACATTTTTATTAGAGATAACACGGCCTTCGTCACAGCTTGTGCAAGTTTCAATATATTTTTGAATGATAAGGATACAAGTATATACCAGGCATGAGTTAAATTTCAAAATAAAAAAATATTCTAAGCACTTTAGAAAAAGACCAATAAAATTAAGAGATTAAGAGCTGTAAGGTGTAATATTTTTGGATTTGCAGCTACATATTTGAAACATTATATGTAGAATTATTTCTAGTGCCGACCAAATAGACACCTAAAGCTTAGACACAGTAGGAATGTGGTCTGAAATGGATGACCTACATTTTTCGTATGCAAAGCTGCTGTTTCGAATTTTCTAAAAATGTTAAGATACTTGTGCTATTGAGAAGTGAAGATAGTGTTGAAATTAAATTAAATGAATTCCAGAGCACACTGAAGAAAATCCAGCCATTGCACGAAAATAACGAACCTAAAGTCATGGCAACGATTGCCAGTCGATTGGAACGGATGCAGTCCAGGGCCAATGCAGTCAGGTTTGTTGAAAGTATTAGGAAACTTTTGCTAAGCGCACACCGTATTTGGCAAGCAAAAATTTCAGCGAACCAATCCAGAGCAAAACCCCCTCCCCCTCCCCCTCCTCCTGACCCACCATTTACGCCAATACCACCCACAATTCATTCCAGCGAGCACCACCCGCATTGCTTAACACGAATGGGAATATAAAAGGTAAATAATGTGACCTTTGAGAGCATAAAGTGCGTTGTGTAATGGCAGCTAAAACAAAATGGCGCGAGTTGCTGAACTGGCGGTTCATCGCTTGATAGGATGTGCTAAAGTGGGCGCCAAACATACGCCGCTTGAAGACGGAAGCGGTAGCGGGACCTTGTTGGAACAACATGTATATATTGCTGCTAGCCTGAATTATGAATGCGAAAAATAGGCACGGCCTCATTGTTGGCCCTCCCCCTCCGTTGCAGCCAGCATGGATTTTATGTCTGTTGAAATGCGGAGGGGGAGGGAGTTAGGCTCGTGTAATTTGTTGTAAAAGTTTCGCCAAGCCGTAAATATTTTAGGTGATTTTGTAGCAACAAATTAGAGCTCAAGTTTTTGATGTTCTCCCTCCCTCTCTTCACTCGTGCACTTTCCCTATTGTTGTTTTTGTCATTTTATTTTGTTGTTGCTGGCCTACTTGTATGTTTCAATTGAGATGCGTTGATGCGTAATGGCAAATTTATATGAAGTTCAAGCTGGTTGGACTGATGTTGGAAATGGGCTACGTACATAGTACAGTTGTGTTTAATAAAAAAGTAACACTTGATCTTTTTTTTTTGGAAAGCATGGAATGCAAGCTGCTGAAATCCACTCCTTTCTCTTATTTTCGATAATAATACAACCCAAAATATACCAAAAGCAGAGTGCCAGGCTGCATTGAACGTGTATAGTGAAGATTCGTTTATGTTTGGTTAGTTTTTTTTTTTCAAAATTAAAATAAGCATTACTATTTCTCTGAACAGCAGTTTTCATGAGTATTTGTGTGAAATCGTAAAAAACAAGAAGGAGTTCCCCAGTGTATTGGGATTTTTTCGGTTCTATAATGCTGACATTGCAGGCTTTCTAAAAAGGTATCGCTTGTTTAATTTGGATGTTTAAAAGTGTCTCGAGAAGAGTTTTGACAACTGTACATAAGCGTAAAGTCGATTGCAAGCAACTGAATATAGTACATACTATATGTAGGTATGCATGTACAAAAGGAAAATAAATGATATTGAAGGTGTTTTGAAATATGTTTAAAGGAATATTTAGTGATATGCAAGTATATAATCAATAAAACCTATTTTTGAGGACTTTAGTTACATAAATTTCTTGTGTTCCGTTTTATAGTTTTATAAAATCTAGCACTAAGGCCATGTAAAGTGAATGTGAAATCCCGAACTAGTAGATACAACATCTCTGCAATCCATAAAATTGCTTATCCTAACATCCACCCACTGCAGTACCCTAATAAATAGTCTACATGCAGAAAAGACAAACCATAAAGAACCAGCCATTAACTGTTAAATCGTTTGAGAAACCTTTTAGCCAGGATCCATTTCTTGTACATAACAATAAAATTTCTTCTGAAAACCATATAATCCGGGCGTACATTTCGTCCATTTTGTTTGGTTGCATCAGCGCAACATGTCACGGAGACACAGCAGACAGGAGCAACAACGAAAGCAAAGCGGTCGCAGTGAGGCACCTTTAGACGCTGCTGACGTCGACTGCAGCGTCGCTGCCACCACTACCATTATGCCCATCTACCACATAACAAACGAATTATGTCACGAGTTTGTTAAACAATTCGAATGTTTTCCTGTGGCGTCCCAACAGCTAGCCCCCTCCGAGCAGTCAGCCAAACCTCCCACCCAACCCAACAACAACGGACGATGGCCGCTTTGTTTTTATTGCCTTGGCGCCGGCGCATTGGGGGGAGAGCGAACAGAGAGCGAGAGCTGCAGAGAGAGAGAGTTAAGCAACAGTCAAGCAACAGACGCAGGCAGATAGAGCTGCAGAATCACAGTCACACAGTGCTTTTGAAAATGAAAAATGTTACGGTGTCGGCATACAGTTGTATCCTGTTGGGATGTCTCTGACATTATCCTGTGTACGCCTCGTTTCTCCTTTTCTTATAAATTATTAATCTTTATTTGATATGAAGGAACTTTACTTGTACATTTTTTAGCCACCATATTCGTATTCATATTTATTTTTGAAAAATAAAAAATAGATGAAACCCCATTTGCCAATTTTGTTGCTTTTTTTCAAATTCTGCACACAAACACAAAACGCCAAACATTGTGTCTGAAGCATCTGTGGACCAAACTTCATTAACTCGAACGCGCGCGTTGTCGTTGAGTCATAAAAAGGAGCATAGCAGCGCTTCAGAAAATATAATTTCCGCACATTTTCACGTTTCGCACATTTCCGTTGCATACTTTGGGGCGCTGTGGCGGCATGCTCAACGCGCCCAAGCATTTTTATGGCCAGCCCATGTATTATTTATACAAACAATAACAGCAACAGCAACAGCAACAAGAGCTATAATAGCAACCAGCAATAACAGCAACAACAAATGCAACAACAACAAACCGAAGTTATAACTACAGATGTTAACGCATTGTTGTCACTTCTGCCAACGTCGCTGTTAGCGTCACTGTTGCGGCCAGTGTTGCCGTTGATTTTGTTGTTTTTGTTGTGCTTGTTGTTCTTGTTGGTGTTTTAACGAGTTAATGCGCAAAAGGACATGTAAATTGCAAATAGTTTTGAATTCATTGAACTTTTAGAGCTCGCTATCGTTGTCGTTGTCGTCCGTTAGCTGTGGTCCTGCCGTTTGGCTTCTTCGAGTGACGTTGACGTTGGCGTCGACAGCGACAGCGCTTCGCTCTCGCCACACAAACACACACCACTTACCCCCCTCCCTCCCCAATTGCTTCCTGTGTTTTGGGAACGAAAAAAGCTCGTTAAGCAAATATTTACAAAGGAGATTTATTTTCATTTCGTTTCGAGCGCTGCCCCTGCTTGACTTCTTCTTGCTGCTGTTGCTCGTGTTGTTGCTGTTGTTGTTGTTGCTCGTTGGTTGTTATATTTGTTGTACATTTTACACGCTGCGTGTTCATTTTTTGCACACAAGTGTTTTTTATAAAATACGTGGAGCGTTTGTCCTCTTGTTGTTGTATTGGTTTTCATTTGGTTTGTTTCTGTTCCAGAAGGGTTCGTTAGTAGTGTGTATGAGCGTGTGTGTGTGTGTGTGTGTTTTTGGTAATGAATCCTACGCAAATATAATGTTCCCTAAAGCCTTAAGTGTGTGTTTGAGTGCATACGTGATTTTAAAGCCTTTTGTTTTACTGGCCCGCAACGAGCATAGATAAGCAGATGTCCCTATTATTTGTGCGTGCGTGTGTGCGTGTTTGTTTGTGTGTAAAATGAGTTTTGAATGGGCAGCAAGTGTTTCCCTTGTTGTTGTTGTTGCTTTTGTTGTTTTTACTGGCTTACTGGTAGTCAATGCATTGATTTGAATAATAAACACTAGTTTGGGGGCTTGGTTTGCAAGCATTAAAAAGTCGCAGGACTCGTGGGGGCCACGAACCAAATTTCAATCTCAATCGTCAACAAGTTTTTCCAATCTGCTACCCACTTTTTGGCTTTGCACAACTATTTTGATATGCATGCAAGTGTGGGGTAGATGCTGGCAAGTTGGTCCAGCTAAGCAAAAAGCACTCGTAATGCATGCCCCCAAAAATTCATGGCAAAACTTGAGCTGGGACTCGAGGTCCTTTGCTCCAAGTGTCCGTCGCGTCGCGTCGCCTCGCTCGCTTGGCAAACTACAGCAGGAAAAAAAAAAACGGAAATTTCAGACGTGTCCTTTTGCAAAGGCATGCCGGGCAACAGCATCAGCAACAGCAGCAACAACAACAATAAGAGTAATAGCCAAACGAGTTGTACTTTCGTTCGTCCTGCTCCTGGTCTGCTAGCTCTCGTTTTTGGCTGTTTTTGATGAAAACTACTCAACGACATGAAACTTAACTTAAAAAGTTTTGCACTTTCATTTTGTAAATGAAATGTTGTAGTTGTTGTAGGTACAGAGCTACCATTGCTGTTGCTGTTGCTTTTGCTTTTGCTGCTCCTGTGGTTGTTGTAGTTGCTTTTGGTTGCGAAATAACAGGAAAACAATTTGGAGCGGATAATGAATATGGGTTAGGGTATGCGACTATGTGTGGTTGTAGGTGAATGCATACCACTGGGCTGAACTTAACGCTGAATATCTCCAATGAGTTCCCCTTCAGAGAGGGGGAGTGTGGAAATTATGATTTTGAATAATTACAAATTCGTTGCGGAGTGAGGACCTCGGGCACTTAAATTTGGAGCAATCCAAAAGGTATGTAATGCAAAAAGCTGCGATGGCTAATGAATAATTCGAATAGAGCGCATTGAATGCACTCATTAGCATGTACTTGTATTACTACTTTTTATTCGAATGCGATAATGGGCTAGCGACTAAAACTAAAATTAATTCACGAATAAATTTATGATCAGATATGTAAATAGTTTTAGCATACCACACACATTCTGTTGCTGCAGAAAACAATATTATATGAATCCCTATTGGTTTTGATTCGTAACATATGTACTTTTAAAATCAAATGAACATACCTATAAGCTAATAAGTAGGTATGTATCAGACCTGATAATCTTCATAAAAATTATTAAATGCAGCCTACTTTGAATTTCAAGGTTTTATAACAATTAATGTATTTATGAATTATACATTCATAATAAAAAGAGTTGGAAACCTACGCATTTTTTCTGCTAAATGCCCAATCCCAGAGCTGGTGAGGTGGGTGGAAAAGCACTTAAAACTACATACATCATCGTCTTGCATTAAGCAAAACGATTCCGTATCTAGACAGCAAGCCAATTACTAAAAAAGCTACAAGAAGAAATAAAAAAAAGAAGGGCATGAACAGAAACAACTATTAATTTTTTTCCATCTTTCTAGTTGCTCGGCTCGAGCTTTTGATGGGCACGTAATGAAAATGGCGCACACTGGAGCTGGAGCTCGTGCTTGTGATGCTTGCTTCATAGTCGGTGCCAAGAAGCACATGGCCTCATGGCGAGGAGCGCGCACGAGCAGCGTGGCCGACGAACTAACCCCGAACGCCAAGTCGCAGGACAATTTTATGAACAGATGTGTGGTAAAATTAATGGACAGAGATAAAGTTGGCAGGGAATCAGGACAGGGGGGGGGGGGGGCGGGATTCGGGCATGCCAATGGAGAGGCTAAGGAGGGTTAAACGAACGGCGAAGGGATGAGTGGTAATGGCTGTGCGAAAATGAGAGCGAGAGAGTGAATATATTGTGAACAGTTGCAGCCCGACACTCACTCACTCGGTCGCCTGCTGTTAAGGATTGGGCAGGCGGCAGGCGTCTGGTGGGTGGTGGGTGGGGGGTGTGGGGTTTGGACACGCATGATTTATGAGCCAAAGGCATGGCATGGAGACACACATAACAGTCCGAAATGTGTTCACAGCGAATGTAAAATGAGCTTTGAGTGGCCCCTCTTTTTGAGCAGTTGAGTAGCCATGCGTGCAGCACTCGCACTCTCTCTCTCTCTCTCTCTGTTAAGTAAAAAGGGCTACAGTCTGGCTCTCCAAATGCTGACGGCTGTCTTGTGTGAAAGTTTTGCATGTCAAAGGACGACAGGTTATGAGCATTGAGCGATAGAGGGAGCAGAGAGCGAGAGTTTGGCTTGCCTTTGCTGGATTTTTGTCAAAGCTGTTGACTTCGTTACGCTGATAACTTAAATATGCATGGAAATTTACATACGTGTCAATGGTATTAAGTAGCGTTATGTTATTGGATAAGCGCCATCAAAAGGGCAGCAAGGGGATACTAAAGAGAGACATTCCGGACTAGTGGTGTACACGGGGAGTACCATTTATGGCGTAACTTGATTGTCTGCTTCGTAAGCAGCGGTAAAAGAGGTATATGTTTTACCGACTTGTATTAGTTCGTGAATAAGAAATTATTCTCATGCACAATAAAAAGAAACTCGGGTAGTTTTATATGTTTTGAATTCTGAAATTCTTTAAATAAAGTGAAGAAGAAATATTTATAAGGCCTGCGAAATAAGTCACCTTATCAACATATTTTTCTTAATTAAAACAAAAATCTTCGATATTTTAAAATGATTGTAATTTTTCCTTAAACTTTATAAAATGACAGTTTAAATTCAGTTTAGTAATATTTAAGAAATTAAAGGAAACTTTTTTAAAAATTAAATGAAAATTTTTCCGAACGAAATAATTGAACTGATCAAATTCAAAAAACTATATTTATATCTCGATTTACTTGTGTTTTTAGCGGTAATTGTTTAGATATGTCTTCCATTACTATTAATTACTCTTAACATGCGATCTGGCATTGAACTAACCAAGTTTTGAAGAAGTGATCCGTCCAATTTGGCCCACTCTGTTACGATTGCTTCTTTTAATTCTTTCAAGGATCTAAATTGTCTGCCATGCATGTAAACCTTACTGGAAAGGATTCCCCAAAGGTTCTCTATGGGATTAAGATCTGGACTTTTTGCAGGCCACATCAAAAGTGGTATTTTTTTATCCTCAAAAATTGTTTTGTGCGTTTTGAGACATGGAT
Organism: Scaptodrosophila lebanonensis; assembly: GCF_003285725.1. Classification (NCBI taxonomy): domain Eukaryota; kingdom Metazoa; phylum Arthropoda; class Insecta; order Diptera; family Drosophilidae; genus Scaptodrosophila; species Scaptodrosophila lebanonensis. The sequence goes on from NW_022060529.1 coordinate 3,414,616, forward strand.
TGGAGCATTGTCCTGCTGGAATGTCCAATAATCTCCACACATTTCTTCTCCAAAATGAATCAGGTTTTCGTCCAATAGCTCTACATAGTTTTCGGAGTTCATTTTATGTGAGACAAAGCATATAGGACTCTTTCCAGCAAAGCAAAATGCAGCCCACACCATTAGCGATCCTCCTTGAAAATTGCGCGACACTTTCATTTGTTTGGGGGTCCTGAGGTCACGATAATAATATTGATACCCATCTGGTCCATCTAAATTAAATTTTTTTTCATCATTGAAAATAATTTTTTTTCACTATAGGTCCCAAAACTTTGCATCTCTGCAAAGTGCATGCGGGCAACTTTGTGCCGAGGAAGTAGTTCACATTTGACGGTTTTTTTTTCATATGAAATGAATTGATCGGCTCGTAAAATTTGTTGCACGCGACGTTTTGACACTGAGAGATCCAGTTCCTGACAAATTTCGCCTGCGCTCAGGTTTTATTTGAGTGCTAACGATTTTATTCTCCTCTTATGCGGTTTTGTACCAATGGCGGGCGACCGGAGCGTGGCTTTTTTCCGTGGTGTTCGGGATCTTTCAAAAAAGCTCCTTTGTATTTTGGAAGCAATTTCACGTAAGGGCATTCCAGTTTCTCGATATGCTAATATTTTAGCTCTTTCTTTATCAGATAGGTAACGGCCTTGATGCTTTTCTACTAAAATTATGGTTAATTATAATCTGATCTAATATTCTAAGCCTGGATTAAAGTCAAAACTCACTTATTTAATATTTTAAATTATAAATCCCAAAATTTTGATGAAAATGGCCCTTGAATGCACTGGTACAATGACAAAAACTGATTTGATCAGCTCAATTATTTCGTTGTGTAAAGAGAGGCAGCAGCAATTTTCGATAGAAATAACGGTAGTAACAACGGATTTCTGCTTCTCCTTACTGTTTTAAGCAAGAGAATTAGATGAAAGCAAACTATGCAAAAAATGAAATGGAAAACATAAATGGTAAATCTGTGGCATTACGTTATAAGCATGATAAGGTGACTTATTTCGCAGACCTTACGTTATTTTGTACAAAGACTTTTGGGAAAGAATTACGAAGTTTAGCCAAGCAATGCTTCACATATAGTTTTGGGTCAAATATTACTGACTATTCAGTTTTCTTAAAATTTAATGAAATATTTTTCAAAACAGTAACAATGGAAAAAAGAAATCAAATCTAGGAGATTAGATGAACCTCCGTATCTGAAAAAGAATTTATTTTCCCCTTTTTTTTTTGAAAGCCTGTGGCTTGGGTGTACATATCTGGAAATTTTTGACTTGAGTAAGAGGCAGCGAAAACTCACCTGAATGCCATGTGCACCGCCTTGCTGGCTAATATGGAGCTGTTGCGTCTGCTTCATCTGCAACGTCGTTGTCGTCGCCTGCTGTTGCTGCATGTTGGGATTACCGCCCGCCTGTGTGGCATTCTGTGTATTGGCGCCAGCTCCGGTATTTTGGTTGGACTGCGGACCGCCGGTGGGACCACCTCGCTGCTGTTGTGGGCCAGCAGGTTGCTGTTGTTGTTGCGCGCTCTGTGGCACGCCCATATTGGGCGGCACATTGCCGGGACCAACACCGAGTCCCCCATTGTTGGGGATACGTGGCGGACAGTTGAGAAAGTTGGGATTTTGGTTTTGCGAGTTGCCACCAGGACCGGGTCCCATAGGCGAGTTGTTGAATGGCGAGTATTGCTGTTGTTGCTGCTGCAGTTGCTGTTGTTGCGGGTTTTGAGGCTGTTGTTGTTGTTGTTGCTGCTGTGGCGGAACCTGTTGGCCACCCGGACCACCAACGTGCTTAAACTGGCCGGGCGGACCCATAGGTACGCCCATTTTGGGACCATTAGGATGTTGCTGTTGAGGTTGTTGTTGTTGCTGTTGTGGATTGGGGGGCCCATGACCATGGTGTTGTTGTTGCTGCTGCTGTTGCATTTGCGCAGCTGCCGCGGCCTGCTGTTGCTGCTGCAGACGCTTGAGATCGAAGTCGTTTTGTGAGGAATAGAAAAGCTCTTGCTTGATATCCAGGAAACTTTGCTGCACACCCATGCCGCCTCCCGGGCCGCCCGGACCTTTTGGATGAAACTGATGCGGCATATGCTGCTGCTGTTGTTGTTGCTGCTGCTGTTGCGGATTGGGTCCATTTGGACCGCCCATGCCGAAGTCATTGCCAAACCCTCCGTAGTCATTGTACCGACCCGGCTGCTGCTGGCCGCCCATCATTTGACTGTGAGGCGGTTGCTGTTGTTGCATTCCATGCGGAGGGCGGGGGAAATTCATGCCACTCATGGCATTCTTATGCTGATGTTGCTCGGCCATTTGCTTGAGTGTTTGAGCGGCCAGAGGATGCTCGGACATGAGGCCCCCACCACCACCACCACCGGCGCCCTGTTGTGCGCCGCCGGGTCCATTGGGTCCGCCGCCATTGGGTCCATTTTGGAAGCCAGCATTGCGCATTTTGTTCATGGTCTGCGCATCCATGGTATTGTGGGGGCCACCAGCGCCGGGCATGCCCATGCCCATATTTGGACCGGCGCCAAAACCTGGAAAGCCATGACCCAGTCCGCCCTCTGATTTCACATTTAGACTATTGATTATATCTTGGGCATTGGGCTCCACTTTGATGCCGTCCTCTGTTTTGATGTCCAGCAGCGGTTTCGCATCGAACCCATCCAGAAAACTGGGATTGAAATCCTGCAGGTTGCTGATAAGATCCTTAAAGGTTTCGTTACCCTCGGAATTATCATCGCCAAGCAGATCACGAAAGCTCGGTCCATCCTTGTCCAGTGCATCCAAATCCGGAAAATCATGATCCGGTTCCCGTTTACACTCCACCAAATTGGCGAGACCTCCCAATGCTGACTTTTGCTGGGCGGCTACATTCGAGCTGTTGTTATTGCCGCCGTGGCCGCCCATCATATTCTGACCTAAGCCGCCGGGGCCCGTATGCATGCCTCCCATACCGCCAACGCCGCCTCCGCCGCCCCCACCACGACCATGTTGATTGCCAAGGCCACCCAGACCGCCGCCTTGTTGTTGCTGTTGTTGTTGTTGTTGTTGCTGCTGCTGCTGCTGTTGCTGCTGTTGCTCAGCGCCACCACCCCCTCCGCCCACGCCCGGTTCGCTTTTCACAGAGGTGTTCGTCAGCGCCTTCACAGTGACATTTGTGCTTATTTGCTGCGGCTGTGAATTGGCCGCCGATGTTGTGAACTCCAGCTGCTGCACAATCTCTACAGAGAATTTTGTTAGATTCTCAGAGCCGCCACCACCATTTGTGCTATTGTTATTGTTATTATTATTGTTGTTATTGGGCAATTTATGCGGCGGTTCGTAATTCTCAGCTCCATTGTCAACATCCTCCGCTGGTCGTTTCAGGAATTTTTGTTGCTGCAATTTAAAGAGAGAGGAGAGCAAATTAATACAAATTGTTCCAATAGATCGAAATATACAAATCAAAATATGTATATAAGAAAAGAACAATTACCAGTTGAAACAAAATTCTTGAGATCCTGATATAATATAATTCACATTTGAAAATAATCTAGTGTTGCACCTTGAACCTCTATTAACCGGGAAAAGCTATGCTGTTATCCTGAAGGTTTTAAGAAACTCATAATCTATCTCAAAGTGGATAGAGTGGAGATCTGAATCTGGAAATAGCAAGCAATATTTACCAAACCCAAGACCATGAGTTTGGCCCAAATTCCGGGGAATCGGACGGATGAAATGGCCACATTGTCTCAAGCAATATAGGAATTGTATATATGTTCTGCTCAAAAGTTTTTACAAAATTCTATATGTTATCCGAAATCATCAAAGCTCTGTCCTAAGCATCACTGATAATCAAGGTTCAACTGTATTTTAATTATAAAATCGTTATCTTAAAATAGGAAAATCTAAGCCAAAACTATTGTTTCCCACAATAATTTCAAATAATAATTAGAATAATTATAGTTCAAAAAAAGAAACTTCTCAATTTAATCATTTATTTTTAAGTCATAGCTTTTGCTCACAGAACTTAAGCTTTTACTAAATTTAGGAAGCTATTTTGGCCTTTTTGAAAGAAAGAGAAATAATTTAATATAAATAAGAAACCAATACATAACTATAATAAAATACAAAGTTGAATTGCTTAGTATTTATTGATAAATATAACTATTGAAATAATTTGCAGCTTGGAGTTTTAAACGTAAAGCTGAAACGAGAAATATACCAGTAATGCACAATCTTACCCAAATATTCATTAATAGTGCTTTTTGCTGGCTTTGGCAACTCTATAGCAAAATAATTGAACCGTTTTGTACGAGAGTTGCTGGAATTTTCAATTATTTATAGATGGGTAGGCATTTAGGACGATTATTTCCTGGGTTGATTGAAATTTGGTGGCAAGTTCAGCAAATGACAATTGGAAAGTTTTTTTTTTTGATTTTGGTATTTGTATTTTGGTAGGCACGGCACTTTGCGAGTTAGTGGTAGACACGCTGCCGCCTAGTGTTGTAAAACGCTGAAATTTGGTGCAAAGCGGCGCTAGTTTGCATTTTTATGCTGCGTTTGCTTTGTGAGCGCATTTCCCGCGATATTTTCAAGTATTTTGGGTTCTTTTTTTTTGGTCACGTTTTTCACGTCACGTTACTTTGATTCCACTTTGTTTATTTTGTTCAGTTGTTCAGCTGCTGGTTGGTGGGAGGAGGGTACACAGATATTTATATAAAAGCCGATTCGATTAACACTTCACAAGAATAATGCAGGAAAAATGCGCTGACGTGATAATATTATGAGATAGCTTCGTATTACGAAAGCAGACAAAAGACGTGCACAAATTATTGAAATTTCGAACACAAATTAATTAAAGCAGTGTAAAAATGGGCCGCGAGAACGAACCTTTTATACCCTATACACAGCCTTACTTCTGCAACTTTATTGCAAATCTTTAATATATTGATGTTGACGAGGCATTACATAAAACCCATTAATACCAAGGTAAGTTACGAAGTTGTAATAAAAAGAAATGTGTGCTCAAATGTTGAAGAGAAATTCGAAAATGGTGGGGCATTCCACAAAAAGGGCCTACTTTTGCAAGACGTACTCGACATAGCAATAATTAAAAATAAAATAATTAAAAATAAATATTGAGTATCTTCATGCAAAGTTTGGTGTTGTTGCCTCTCGTAGTCGCCGAGATTGAGGCGTTCATACAGACAGACTAAATCTAATCAGCAGCAGCGACAAAAGAAGCGACGCCAACGGGCCGCAATCGCAGCCACAAGCAAAGCTTCCAGCATACACAACACACACACACACACACACACCCACATACTCGCACACACACAAACTTGCACACTAGACCGAGAGCGCTGGAGAGAACATGGGGCTGGCTTGCAGGCTGCCTCAACGCCGGCGTTGGCGTTGGCTTTGGCGCTAGCGTTGGGTGTCATTTGGCTGGCGACTGTATTTGGTGACAGCGCCGACGGCGTCGCTGTTTCTGTTTTTGTTTTTGTTTTGCGGCAACCGCCGTTGTGGTTGTTGTTGTTGCTGTTGCTTCTCTTGTTTTTATTTCTGTTTTTGTTTTTGTTTTCTGCTTGTTGCCTGCGCTTTTTACGCGAAATACTAAAAAGAATAAAAACAATCACATTTAAATCAGAATGTGTTTGCCTTTCAGTTTCATTTTCTTGCCCAGCAGTTTTACGCGCGCGCGCCTCTTACTGTTTATTTTGTTTTTAATTAATGCAAAATGTATACAACAAAATAGCTTGGGTCATGGGGTGGTGCACGGAGGGAGGCAGGCACGAAGGGACATTACTAGAGTTGGTGCGGGCAGTGAGTGCATTTATATGGGCTGTTGTTATACGAGTATGTGTGTACGTGTACTTGTATGTGCTCGTATGTATGCGCTCTCCAGCTTTGACAAAAGGGCCCAAAAATGGGCGCACACGGTCTGAATAAGGTCGAACAAGTCGACACTGCCACGCCTACTCCGAGCTGAAGCTCTTTGAACACCTTAATAATGCTGTAAGCTACTATACTTATTTGCCTGCTCTGCCACGTTCTTGGTGTGGGCTTTGGCGAAATGAAAGAGCTTCCGCTGATATTAATTCACAACATTTACATGCATGAGTTCAGTTCATCGGATGATGGAAAACAAGTGAAATGAATGTTGAAGCAACTGAATTCTCAAAATGGAGAGACCCCAAGTAATCACAAACGGTTCGATTGCTTTCATTTCAAATTCAAAAATACTACATAGCTCATTACCATTCACGTATTTATTCAAATAATTTGTATTCCCTTTTTATTGATACCCATATTCGCCTTATTGAGTGGTTCTTATTAATTTCTATCAACTTCTTTAGTTGAGTGAATCATCAGTCTTAGAGCTTGAGTTGTTAACAATAGACTAACAATGCTTAGACAACAGCTAAATTAAATTAGATCCAAACCCCGACATGTGGCAAGCGGTTTCAGCTGAGAAAAGAATGGAATACTAATATATGAATAAAACACATCTTCATCTTCAATCACTTCCATCACAGAAAACTATCATAATAATTAACTAAAGAAACATTCTAAAAGCGTCTACAAGCAAATAGCATTTATTTATAAATATAAATAAATTTATTTGTTTATAGTATTTTAGGTGGTTCTCAAATTTAAAGCAGTTGAGTTTAATAAGAAAAAACACTTTGAGTTTTGAAGAAATCAATCAAATATCTTCAGTCTAAGTTAATCATTTTTTCATTATACCAACATATGCTCAGAAGAAGGCGTGCCATTCCTATTGAAAATAGGAAAATAAAAAGCATGAGGCTTTGGCGTAACAAAAAAAAATGTTCCTTTTCGAAAGTCTAGCAACAACAAGCAAAAGGTCAGAGAGCTTGGTCATTCCCAATAATGCCACAAAATTAAAGCACTGAAATATCAATTGAAATATTTAAAATCTCTCGTTTACCAAACAGATTTCATTAAAAAAAATCTGAATTCATTTAAAAAATGTTTAAAAATGTATTTAATCCTTTTGTAAAATGGTACTGTAGGATTCATTTTGCAAGGCTAGTCACTCACGTGCTTCACCATCAGTTAAATTTAATTATACTTTATACTAAGAAGTAGCTCTAGTTCCCTCCTGTACTACTGTTTTTAAAATGTCTCAAAAAATTTGCCCACTTGGTAGCATACATTTGCGGACCTATTTTTTTGTATATACGAGTATTGCTTATAAAGCACTTGACTGACTTACGCCACTAACTATGATTGACAGATCTTATACAAGTATAGTCGTACATAAATACGCTCAGATGCCACTTCACATGCACATTCGTTTTACAAGAGCGTCAGCCAAGCTGGCCTCACAATCGCTTTTGGCCAATTGTGTGCCTTTCGTGGTCGTCTTTGGTCATAAACGAGACAACCGCCAACACTCACGGAGCCAGTGTGTCAGTCTGTTGTTCGGCTCGGCTCATTATGTATAAATGCCGTTTCGGAAATTTGTATTTTTGGCCGGGCTCAGAAGGTTGTGTGTGTGTGTGTGTGTGTGTGTGTGAGTGTGTGGGGCCCGCTACTCATCCCACTGTTGAGGAGACGTGACATAAAGAATGCAAACTTGCGGTAGAGGCATAATATGAAACCTTATGCTACACGCACACACACACACACACACATACTATACGCACAGACACGGGCATATATACATAAGTAAATATGTCTATATGGTAAGCTCGCTTAGAACGTTAAAGCAACTCGCACAATTTACAAAACTTAAAAGTAATTTAGTTTTTTACGACTCCGTTGTGGTAATAAAAATGTTTTGCGTTCGCTCGCATCTCGCACCTCATTGCTGTTCTACAACTATAACGTGGCCCACTATCCCTAGACTATACCATCTCTCTCCCCCCAACTATCCACCTACTCCTCATCGCACACGAAATCACCCTCTCTGCTGTAGCTCCCCCCCCCCTTGACTGCATTTACATTTATCGATGCGTCGCCATCGTCGCCATTGCCAGCCAGCCTCTTTTTGCGACCATACTCGTAGCCCTTTTCATTTTGCCACACTTTATACAAGCGGTGGCAGCAGCAACTAGCAATGCCAGTTGCTTCCAAAGCTGCCGCCACTGCCCTCCACCTTCCGTCCTCCGCCCCCAGACAAGACTCCCGCACCAACTCACGGAGCTCAACGCATTTTTTACTACTCTTAATACTTTTTCGTATAGACAGAGCCAGCCAGACATTGGGCCACAATTTCCACAATTTCAACTGCTGCTCGCATTTCGTGTTCTGCTGTCTGCTTCGCTAGCAGGTTTCTTCCCTCCCCTCTGCCCCCTGAGCCACCATAGATCTTTGTGCTACTGCCACTACTGTAAAGTAGACTCGTGCGGTCTAGTTGCGTTTGGCGAACAAAGAACTTAGTATTCGGTACTTTTGGTTGATTTTTAATCAAAATTACACCTGAAATTCCATCAAGTCGAATGGGCTAACGAGAGCTCTCTCTCTCTCTCTCTCTCTCTCTCTCTCTCTCTCTCTCTCTGTTCTGACGTTTAAAGAATAATATTAAGTGAAGACTTTGAAATTGAAAACTGGACAATAATTATTATTATCAATTGCAATTTGAATTACTATTTAAAAATACAGTGTTTTCTAAAAGATTTAAATATAGTAATGCTCCAGAAAACATATTTCGAAGACAATTTAAAAAATTTTAAAAACTAGGCTATTGGTACAAAGTAGAAACTGCCGTATGCATTTCATACTCCATAGGGAGAACAGTTGAAGGCTTTGTATGAATAAATATTTAATTGTAATAAGTATATTTCTTTATTAGATTAGTCTCGGCTTCTTCAAAACTATATAATTGGCACACTCTATCGTAGAGATATTGGCTACGATGCACAGAGCTCTGGTGCGAAAATAGTTTTAAAACTTAAGTTCAGAACTCTCTCTCTCTCTCTATCTCTGCGATCGGGATACTGTTTGATCCAAAGTTGGTTTTACTAAAGGGTAAAGGGAAGCCCATCAGTCCATCGTACCGTACATATGAACGCAAGAGTCTTGGAAAGTACCAGAGCTAGCACACTTGGTATTCATATTCCTTCTCTTTTTGTTTGAATATTTTCTTATCTTTAGAAACAAACAAGTTGTTGTATCCAAAACGATTCTTAAATCGTATGGTTTCCACGGCAGCTATATGATATAATGATTTTACATGGTCGGTCTAGACATGTCCTGTGTCCGTCGATAAGAAGCATCGGAGCAGAGTCACGAAAGCTCTAAAGCTGTGGGAGCTGTGATTGGAACAGACATAGGCATACAAATAATAGAAAATACCCCCCGAATTATTGTTGATTTTCGCGATTCACTCGATAACTTACGTTTTCTCCCGTGGAATCATTTAACATTTGGCTATATTATCCAAATGAAGGTCTGAAAAAGGAGGTCTGCGAGCCACATAGCTTTATAGCTTAACCTCTCCTTATAAACTTATGTCGTTTGTTTCTTCTCTGTTAATCGGTTTTAGTCGCATTGTCTCGTCTTAGGCCCGCTACGTTTAATTGCCGGCCAGAAAGAAAGTACGAATTGACAACTAGAACTGTAGCTATGGCTTGGCACTGTTTCCACATTTATCTACTCGTGTATCTGTATCTCTACTTGGTCTCTCTTTTTTGCGTTGCATGAAAAGCAATGAAATAAAGCGCAAAAAATTATGCCGCGAACCTTGACACATTAAAATAAGCAACAACAGCAAAGCAACAACGTCGACGTTTCTGCTGCGCCGGCTGCCGCCACCGCCACCGGTGCCGATGCCGATGACGACGTCAACGACGCGCTGTGAGTAAGTCAAAAAGTCGCCATAACCATAGCTATAGCTATATGGCTATAGCTATAAAGCTATCGCAGTCGACGTCATTCAGTAAATTTGCGGGCAGAGAATAAAAATAAATGCGAAAAGCGGTCGTCGTCATACTTGTATGAATTGAAATACATCGTTGTGTTTGAATATCGTTTCATACTTAGTATTTCAATAGCGCTACGCACAACCCGTCGTATGATTAATGCGAATTAGCAGCACCGACTGACTGACTGACTGACTTGACTGAGCGGTTAGTTGGCAACGGAAGTGGTCGAAGTTTTCGTGGAAAAGCAACGCCATGGTCGTGTTGAGAGGCGGATTTGTTTTTAAACAGGAATTTGTTGCTTTTCTGGGTCAGAGATACACACCTCTTGAAATATGGTCATGGTTCTGGGCTATAGTATAAGACAGAGGGGAAACCCATTCTGTCTGGTATCAAGGTAATAACAATCTGAGATATTTTCCTAGACAATACCTAGCCAGCGTACTTGTATAGCTTATGAGATCATGTTTCCACAAAATTAAAAATGATAATATTAATGGGCAGTGGTTCGGAAGGAAGGTTCGAATTGAAGCCGATTTAGATTTTAAAAAACAAGCCACAGTAGATCAGAAGACCTTCGACCTTTATATGCAGACATTTTGATTTCTAGCTAAATTTGACTTTCTTTTCTAAAAACTGTTGTAGGGTGTGGTTAACACAGCTCGTTATTATTTAATTAATTATTTACAGACATACATACATATTTACAGTCTATAAGATCTAAGATATAAATCTTCTATCGATAGCAATCCGTAGGACTGTCCTCGGTATCGTCATTCTTCAAATGCAGATTATTGGCCATAAAGCCTTCTCTGCCCTTCTATGTTCTCCGTTCCTACATTTCTCATGTCTAGGTGTAGAATCGTTATCGAGCATAGTCTTCAGATTATAATCTCATAATCTCTCTCACTTAATCTTAACAGAACTTTCTCTCTCAACTGCTCAGAAATAGTTCTCATCTTTAGGACCATATACATAGTTCTCTATAATCATCTCGTCTCTCTCCTTTAATTTTTATTGCATGCTGCATATCTTAATCCTAATTTATTTTGAAAGATGAGTTTATATCAAAACGCTTATAAGGCATTATGTGCTCCTTTAATGTTCCTCCAGTGGGTTTTGGCTTATTTTCAGACTGCTTTTTTGACTCATATTTCTCACGCCTTTAAGGGAAGTTGTTTTTTTGAACCATATAGCAATTGTATATACATATTCTCTGAACTTCCTTCATTTTTAATTATAATTCCACTTTTTCTGAAACTGTAGCTGCACCTCAGGCCAATTTATTTTCAGATCACATCACAACACTCCACAGCACAATAGCACCACAACACACGGCGTATGCGTAATTCGATGACCTTAGGAAGGCCCCCCACCACCTCACCTCACCACATCTCCCTACTCCACCCTACCCCAAAAAACAAATGTGTAGCATAATTGTAAGTATATAGCGCTGTGTACGATGGCACGCCCCAATGCCCCAACACCAAACAACATTCATTATATTTTCCATACTATTAATTTTTGCACATTATTAAAATGTTGCGAATGTTATGCAGTTGGGGACAGGGATAACAAGAGAAGAAGAAGAAGCAACACATACTATTATAAATCATTTTTCAACTCATTTAACTGCTTGGGAAAAACTAATGAGAAATTATGATGGCGAAAATTAATTAAAGGCAGCCAGCCACAGTAAAATCGCAGCAACAGCAATAACACTTTATAGATTCATATTGGACTAACACAGACACACAGATACAAAAACAGATATATATGTGTAAGTGTGCGTATCTTCATGCATTTTCACATACATAGAGGTTTGCAAATATATGTATGTGTGTGCGAGTGTATTAAGTGATCATAAGCAGCGACGGCAGCAGCAGCAACAGCGACAGTGACGCTCTGCGAAGGCCGTATTTCCGCATGGCAAGTTGCCTGAACAATTTTGAATACCCTCCATATAAGGCACATTAGTTTTATGTCCCTAAATGTAACTTAGGTAGCTCATTAAAATTATGTTGTATATTTTAGAAACAAAAGTTCCTTAAAAAATATCTCAAGTATAATAAAGAGGATGAAACAGTAGATTTTTTTCTAGTTTAAACAATTTTGAATGCCCTCTACATAAGGCATAATAGTTTTATGCTCCTAAATGGGACAGAATGTACTACAAATAATATTCAACTTTTTGAAATTATATATTTTAGAAGCATATGTTCCTTAAAAAAATCTCAAATATATTTGATAAGGAGAATTGTTTTTAAACAGTAGATTTATTTCTAGTCTTATGAAGAAATTTCAAGTTCAATTGAGTTGCAAGATTTTTCTGAAGCTACGGTGAGACATGCAAAAACTTTGCACATAAAATTTGTGTTATTTAACAAGCATGATTTGAAAATTGATTCTCAAAAAATATTGTTATAGAAGAAAATTACATAAAAGTATGGTACGCTTAATGGTTTGAAGTGAATAAATATTACATTCATGCTTGTTATCTCTGGAGGCAACACTAAAGCTATGGTCAGACATGCAAATAATTTGCACACAAATCTGTGTTATTTAATGGTGAGATATTCTCACCAAGTTTAATATCTATCTATTATAGTTAGTCTCGCAACTATATTCTTAAAATAACTTCTTGAGTTATGGTTCTTGCAAGGGAAATTTAAAATAGCTTGATTGTGGCTAGAAAGTGTTGTAGAGTATGCAAGGATTGACTTTGCCTAATCATCTTATTGTTTATCATAGCTGCTGCGCGATTTTCAGTGTTGTTGCTATTGTTGTTATGGTTGTTGTCTGTGCTTGTTGCCTGATTATTGAGATGTAAAAACAAATGCAATACGGAGCGACTGACGAACTGGTTTACTAACTAACGAACTTAATGATTGACTGTCAGTTCTTAGCCAGTCTGTAGACATAGTTTAGCATAGTTCTCACACACATACACACACACACACAGATTACGCACATTTGTGGAAATAGCCGTAGCACACATCAAAAATAAAGCTAATTGCAATATTTTTCATTGTACGCTGAAAAGTCAGCGCAAATTTGAAATAGACTTGGCGGTTAAGGTTTACTTGTATACCAATAGCGTAGATATATATTTATATATATCGCTGAGTACATAAATCTTTGCATAAAGTTCATTGTTTACTGTGTCCAAATAATATTTGTATAAGAATATTCATGTCACAATTATTTTAATGGAAGCATAAGATGCAACCGCAGACCATTTATTTTGAGCAATTATTTCAAATTTATTAATCACACAATTTATATTCGCACTTTAAATGATTTGTCAATTTTGCTAGCGGTAATTAATTGCCATATTTATTTGGGGCTGCTTGCAAATTGTTGCACTTCAGTTCACTTCACTCTCAAGCTGTGTGTTCACAAAATTGGCCACACTTTGCGCCATTTCTGTTGATTTATTTTGCTGTTTGATTTATGTTTTTAATTTTGCGTCTCCTCCGAGGAAGCTATGGAAAATCTTTTTATAAGTATTTCGGCATGTATAGTATGTGTGAGTGAGTGTGTTGAACGGACGGATGGACGTACGGACTGCCTAATAAGTCTGCACCTAATAAATTTGCATTCGCTATGCATAATTTTTCAAAACAAATGTCAAATAAATAAACAGATACATAGATACTGCTAGAAACGCTGGCACGCACTCGCACACACAAACACACACACACACACATCTATATGTATATACTAAAGCACTGATAGATACCAGCACACACACACACTGCGACACAGATACGAGCGTGCTGACAGAGAAGCTTGCAAATTTTTTAGACAGCGCGGCGCATCATTTTCTTTTCTGAATATAAAAATGCCAATATTTTTCATTGTAAGATCAAAGTTCCATTTCAGGCAGGTAAAAGCGTTATTTCAAAAATAAAAGGAGAGTAAAAACGACTGTTTTTTAAATGAAATTTAAATGACGTTTGAGTTGTTTCTTTTAACAAAATTGTTATCACCAATATTTCCAATAATCTAACAGCAAAACGTTTTTTGTTCCAAAGTCATCAAAGAAGTGTGGAAAATCTTCTTAAGCACATAAATATAGTAAACTAAAAACTGTATGGTTTTATCTCGTCGAGCTTTCTTGGAACAAATTTTTAGCAAGAAATTTTAGCAACTTTCGTCACCCAAGAACGTTTTTGGAAAGTTTTTAGAATTTTTTCTTTATTCATTTCACAAAATATGCATTTCATTTTTTTTTTATGTTTTTATATAACAGGCACTTTAAAAGAGGCTTTCATAAAATTTTTATAAAATTTCTCAAGCATATACATTTTTTATGGCTTCATATTATAAATATTTTGTTTTTCGAATTTGTTTTGAATCGAGAAAACCGTTAAAATTCTTTGAGATATTTCTTTTTGCACTGCAGTAATATTTTCGAATGGCTTTTATTTCACATTTTTGAACGGTTTTCGAAGTTTCGTTGAAACCAAAACAAAAAACAATACAACAATTTGAATTTTATTTTACATTTTCATGACCACACAATTATGTTTACTTCTTTTGTTATTGTTTAGCTTGCATACAACTTTAAGTAATTAAAACACTTTGTACCGCTGCTGCATTGCTACCACGATATATTTGTTGTATTTTTTTTTTAACTATTACTTGGCCGTAATCTACAACAATAATAACAGAGGCAGACACACACAATGCGAATGTGAATGCGAGCGGCGCTTTTCTTTTGCTTTTTCGGTTTGATTTTTTGCTGCTTGGCTTTGCTTTTAAATATAGAGCTGCCTTTAGTTGCTGGCTGCTGCTGGTGCTGCTGTTGGCCGCTTTGGTGTCGTGAGCCGTTTGGCAGTCGGTTGAGTACTGGCACGAGCCGCTGTCAGCGAAGCAGCACGAAGCGACGGCCCGCAAGCGTCGGCAGCAGCAGAAGCAGCGAGAAAGTTTGTTTTTCATTGTTGAATTGGACTCTGTTGCAAACGCAGCCGCAGCCGCAGCAGCAGCAGCAGAAGTAGCAACAGCACCATTAACAGCGACAATCCACACGACAGCTACGACAACAACAAAAAGCCAAGCAATTTATTGTATTTTTTTCTCGGCAATGTAAAGCGTTTGCATGCGCTCTTGTTGGGGGTGGGTAGTCGGTTGGCGGCCAATGCTGCTTATGTTAACTAACATACATCTGTTGTGTGGCTTATCAGGCAATGTTAATGTTTTTGTTTGACTGCCTTGTTGACGCTGCCTCAGAGTTTAGTTGCATGGCGTGCGCGTTTGCGTGCAAAGCGCGTTTTGGGGCGGCTTGGGCGGCTGCACTGACAGCAACAATAACAACAACAGCAATGGCAATGTTAAGTCGTCAGCCTGTCCGTTGTCCAAGCTCTCGCACAGCGCAACACGCGCCGTTTGTTGCATGCGACGTTGCCTCGCAGTCGTCGTCGTCATCTGTCGCTTTGCCTTTACCACCAAACTGTGCCCCCAGCTCTCGGAGCGCCTCCTTTGCTCTTTCTCCTGCTCTTACAGCTTTCATGTTCAAACCAATTCGTTTGTCATTTGTTTAATGACACAAATATTTGTATAAAGTGTTTGCATTTATGTATGTTGACGACCTCAGGCTCTCTTACCCGCCAACCACCCTCGCCCCTATCCAACTCATTTTCAATTTTCATTTTCTTGCGCCTTTTTCGCGTTTCGTCGTCCCCGTCTGTCGTGTGTTTCTAGCAATAATGTTGTAATAATTTTGTTTTTGGCGTCATGAAAGTTTGTGACTTGCTTTCCATTTTGTTTTTCCCGTTGCCATGTGAGTGCTTGTATTAATATATATGTGTGTGTATGTGTGTCTCTCTGTCTATGTGTGCTTGAATTTGTTTGTGTTGCTGTCGCAAAGTGTGCTATAAATTTGATTACTACTAATAGCCTAATAATAACGTAGGTAATGACTACAAGGCGGCATGTTTTCTGTTATTACTTATTATGCATATTTTCCTCATATACATTTTTTGTCAGTCCTTTTAAGCGAATTGAATTTCTTTGATGGTTGTTAAAATGAGTTGACTGGCGAAAAAGTGTACCCGAAAAACTTATACTAGTCGAGCTACAAGTGCCAAAGGCATTATATAGTATACATATGGATATGGATATGGATGAGGAATTGAATTTCGCCGTCATATGTTTTGCTTACAATTCACAAGGATGGCAGCCAAGCAACCAATTGCCAATTGATATGTGTGTAAGTGTGTACTCGTGTGCGTGTGTGTGACTTCTAACGCCGATTAGGCAAAGCAACAACGTAAACAACTAAATAAGGAAGTGACACCGGAAGTAGGCATTGAAGTAAAGGCGGCGAGAAGGAAGGAACAAACGCAATGCGTGGCAGGCAACGGCAACGCGTGGAATGCGCAAAGGAATGTCCTCGAGAAGGGAGCAAAAGGGGAGACATATATATACATATATAAATATGTATATGTATGTGAGTTAGTGTAGGGAGGTACAGCAATGGAAAGGAAAGAGGCAAAAAACTCACTCAAATTGAAGCTGTTGCTCTCACGCATGCTGTATTTAAAACGTTTCCTCTCATTCTCTCGGGCAGACATACACGCACACTCTCTCTCTCTCTCTCTCTCTCTCTGTGTGTGTGTCATTCTTTGATGCTCAGCTGCGCTGTTACAAAAAATGCCACTGACACCGGCCGGCTGAAACTAGTAAAAGCAACATAGCCCCCAAACGACGGACGCACTTTGCAGCTTAACCTATAAAAATTCCGCAGCAGGTTTCGTTTGTTGTCGTCCATTGTCGCTGCCACTGCTGTTGCTGTTATTGTAGTCGCTGTTATTGCCACTTTTTTTTGGTTTTTTGTTGCATGACCATTTCGGCCAATTCTTCTTCATTGTCTATGAGCGCCTGTTACCTTCGCGACGAAGCTGACAACACACACAGGCGTCGTACACGTTGTCGGCAGCGACGGCAGCATCGTCGTCAGTCGCTTCGTCCACTTCGCCTCAAAGTCTTGAGACCCACAATTCCCATCGGCTTGCCTGCAATCTTTTCTATATGCGATTACGTAGCGTCGATTCTGATATGTTTTGTCCTCAGACGTGACTTAAGAATATTTCGAGAACAAGAAAAAGCTCGACTAAAAACGAGTAAGGCTTGTTGCTTTGTCTAGGAACAAGCTACGTCAATAGCGTTATCTCAATATTTTGACGAATTTCACAGACATTACAAAAATATGTTGGATAACTTCCCATTTATAAATAAACTCATGACTACACTGTTGAAATACAAATGTATTAAGATAAGCTCTTATTACGTTTTGGGAAGCAATATCGATTTTGTTAGACATGCATAGAAAATTATAGCTGGCTATTCTCAAATGCCATTCACAATTTTTTTTTAAACATTTGAATGGATACATTTCGGCTTAATACTCATTCTTTTCTTATATAAAGCTTCGTTCATGTAATTCCATCATAATATAAATACTTTTCCTGCTTTTGATACTTGTTATTTAATGAGTTTTTCGTATTCGGCGACTGCCAAAATATAGACCTAAAATTCGTCGCTACTATGCCCTTTCCGGAAATACCTTAAGTGCTTAGCCGTCTCATTGAGAGATTTCTAAAGCTCAGTAATGGTTATAAAGTTGTTAACATAAGAGAGAAGAACTTGGCGGTCCACTGTTTCGGAGCTGTTGATGTGGTTTAATCTGACATAGACTCCATATCCGCTTAACAGACGTTCAAGATGCACACTTACAGTTTATACTATATATTCATATTTATGGTTTCTTCAGGGACTGTAATAGCATAAGTTGGTAAATATTTATATGTGTGTATAAAAGTATTATTTGCTTCTTTTTTTTTTGAGTGCTTTCACACGTCCCTTTTCCACCGCATGAAAACGGTTTTGTTGCCGTACTCTCTGTTAGAGCTGCCTGTTAGAGTTGCCTGTTAGAGTTGCCTGTTAGAGCTGCCTGTTAGAGTTGCCTTGCTGTTAGATCTGCTGGCACTGTTAGGCTGGGCCGCTTTATGCTACAACTGTCGTTCGTACGAGTATGTTGATTTGTTTGATTTTGCTGTGATTATGCGCAGTGCCCAGCGCCGTTTCGTAGTCAGCGACCCATGGAGGGCATTGAGTACAACAAATACAACGACAACAACACAGCAACTACATTGCCTGGCCTGTTGTTGCTATATTGTTGTATTTTTTTTTTGTTGCCTCTGCGTTACCTCGTAAAAACTCATTGCCAGTTTGGGGCAGCGCTCAACTGGAAATGTAGACGCAGTCGACTGCAGGTGTTTGTCTGTCTACATATACATATATATAAAAATTATATATATATATATATATTATATATTTGTGTGTGTTTACGCTCAGCAATGTCTATATTTCTTTGCAATGCTTAATTAGTAGGTGGCCCCGTGTATGAGTTTTATAAATGATGCCGCAGAACAGGCAGCCAGACAAACAAATAGTTGGTAAGTAAAGGAAAGACAGTAATGGAACGCACTCAAAATCTCCCTATATTTGTTGTACTATATAGGCTTTTAAATTGGTATATATGTATATATATATATATTGAAAGGGATGGAATTTTGCAACTTGTGAATCCACAACCCAACAAGAACAAACACATTCTGCAACTCTAGGGACGATTCGTTGAATTTCTGTCATCATGGTAGCGTATGGTAAATCCTTTGTAGGTATGCGCGGTTATCTCCTTCGTTGGTGTGAACACTGCACGTTCTATAATGGCCCGGGGACTCCCAAAATTGAGAAGCCAAAACTTCAACTCGTTTACTTTCGGCAACGTACCCTCCAGCTGGCCAATGACAGTGCCATTGTCCGTGTTCATCACCCAGCCGCGCACTCCATTCATATTGGCAAGTTCACAAGTTTGTTTGCGCATGCGTACACCCTGAACTCGGCCGAAAACCTCAAATCCACACCCAAAGATCGGTTCCATTTGCATCATTTTTGTACTTGCTGTAGAGTTTGTGGAATCCAAGTTTGGAATTGGAGTTACAGATCTATTTTTGAATACTTTTTTTGTATAAGTAATTTGCCAAAAGTTTTGTGCGTAAATGATAGATATGGAAAAGGAAAATACTCAAAAAGTAAAGCTATTAGCATAGCTTGCTAGGAAAAACTGATAACCCTAGAGGTACGATTTTCAGCTTGAATTTTTTTAAGGGAATGTTCGATAGAGGGTCTGAACAACACTGCAATCTGATAATGCTTTCAATTTCACCTGATTTTGAATATAACAGGCGATTGTAACTTTTATTGATTTTAGGTATTTCGAAGCATCAATAAATATCTAATTGTTGATAAAAAGTAATGGGTGCTAAAATGTATTTACTTTAAATACCAGTACTAAAATATTCAGGCAGCTCTTTAAAACTGGTTTTAAGAGATATGCCATTAAATGGAGAATCGGCTGGAAACTACCTGTTCTTGGCACGCGCCCATCTCTACGTCAATTCTAGTCCCACACATCTATAGGCCATATCAGCACTGGGGACATATAAATCACATGGCACGCACGACAACAATGAAGCTGCGTATGTAGTACATAGTAATCAGTACATACATACAGTATCATCTCAAAGGCTGGAAAAGCAATCCAATCAACTGGCAGTGCCACAAAAGTTTGCAACCACCGCGTCATTTTTGCCCGCACCACACCACAGCACACACTACACCAATCTGCCGCCCCCTTCCACCTACCTATCAACCAACTGAGAACTGCCTTTCTACATGAGTACAAACAATAACTAGCGAGATAAACAGACTACATTTGGCGCTAATACAAACGACAGCGACAGCGACGACGACGACGATGTTGGCTGAGACTCTAGCGCAAATATTTAATATGATATTTATGGCCTGGGCATCGGATGGTCTGGGATGGGGTGAGGGCCGTTCATGCGGCCCGGGGGCTGTTGTAAGTAATGCCACAGTGCTTCATGATAAATGACTATTTCGCATCGAGCCGAACAGCAACAACGAACACTCCTTAACCCCCCAACACTACAAAAATAAAAAAAAAAACAACAACAACGACGAACCGCGACTGTCAAAATGCGCGCCATGCCAAAAATTTGCTTTTGCTGCTTCTACTGCTGCTGCAGCAATAATAGCACAAAATCTAACAGCGAATCTTAACAGCAACAGAGTAGCGTGCTTATTCAAATGTAACAACACGAGCCACTTCTGGCTCCTCCTCTGCCTCTCCACTGTTCCTGTTGAAGCCGAACGAGGCGACGAGCCGAAGGTGAGCAAGCAAAGCAAAACCAAATCGAAGCGTAGACAAACAAACTGACGCAAAAACTCAACGCTTCAAGGGATTTGGTGTTGCTCGTGCTGCGTTGTTGTTGTGGTTGCTGCTTTTGTTGTTCAAACATGGTAAATAACAAGTAAAAAAGCTAAAGTCGGGTGTCCCGACTTTGAAATACTCTGTACATATGTTTACAATAATTATAGAAAATAAAAAAAATTAAGAAAATAAAAAAAAAAATTTGATCGATTTTACCTCTCTCGGTATTCGAACTCACGTAAAGGGTGTATAATTGCACATTTACATAGCAATTGCGTCTGTGTGAGTGTATGTATGCCTATGCGCATCTATTCGTGTCTGTGTAAGCATTTTCGCAGTCAACCAAACAGCAACATCAACAACAGCCGCGGGCAGCGCTTGAGCAGCGCTGCAGCAGCGCTGCAGCAGCGCTGCATCAGCAAATATATTTATGGCTATAACTTCTTGTTAAATTGGTCTATCATAATGAAATTTGGCATACGGACACATAATAACTAACTGGGGGTATTTCCAAAATTTTAGTTCGAAATTCCAAGAATTACGGGAGTTACGATTTGCGGGGTAAAGGGGGAAGGGAGGGGAATTCCAAAATATACATTTTCTGCGTATTCACATAAGGCATCTGGGACTAAAATTTGGTGTTCCTAGGTCTTATAGTCTCCGAGATATAGGCGATTATACGAATGGAAAATCGGGAAAACCCCCATAGGGGGGATGTGGGGGGGAAAATCAAAAAAATAAAACAAACTCGTATAGAATACACACATAACGCATCTTCGTGCAAAATTTGGTGTCTCTATCTCTTATAGTCTCTGAGATCCAGGTGTTCATACGGACGGACAGACGGACAGACAGACAGACAGGGCTAGATCGACTCGTCTCGTCATGCTGATCAAGAATATATATACTTTGTGGGGTCTGCCACGCCTCCTTCTGCCTGTTACATTTTTCAGCTCCCGCAAACCTAATATACTCTTGTACATTTCATGTACAGAGTATAAAAACTTTATAGACTACGCTTTAATTGTGACTGAAACTGGGCTCGAGCGCCAGCCATCAAGTTACGGTTTATATGTACTAGTTAACAGCAAAAACAGAAGAAATAGCAAGACAAGATGACTGTCTCTGTTAAGAGTTAACAGTGAAGTAACAGCTAAGATACTGTTAATTGAGAAATCATGTTTTTGAGCCATAATTGAGCCGCTCTTGTAGATGCCAAGAAATAAATTACAATTCATTTACAGAGTACATATTACACATATTAAAGAATTTACCTTGGAGTTGTATATATTGGTAGCACAACTAATACTTCTCTTTTATTCGTTTATAAATAATGCTGATTGAATTTGCAATGGATTTTGAGAGTAATGTGCCATGATCTGTTGTTATTAATAGGCTGTTTGTTTTCCGGAGTAACAGAAATGACTAAAATTATTTAAAAATTAGGTCGAACAACTTGTCTGTAACAAATTGCTTAAAGTTTTCTCTAATTATCTTTGAGCACTTTGTGGTGCCGCTTGACGCACTATACAAATTAAAAGGCGCCGGCAAACACACAAGCCCACATAATCGTAAATACATACATACATACGTTCAAATATTTATGTACATATGTAAGTACAGTCGAGCATCTAAGAAAATGCAAAAGACTTTCAATTGAAATGTAAATGAAAGATACAAACTAAAATTAGCCTACAGATATAAAATGAAGCGGCCAGCAAATCGAAAATAAAATATCGAAACGTAAGTGAAAATACATAGTAGTAAAAAAAAAACATGAAAAATCCAAAGATAATTCAAACGAAAAATGTAAACACTTCAAATAAAACTACATACATATGTACATATATACAAACTCACATCTTTATATGCATATAGAAACATACATATGTATATGTATATATGAATGTGTGTGGCGGCTGCCACTGCCTCGGAAAATGTGAGAAAGAAGAAGCACAAACAGTAACAGTTGCAATGCATCTGCAGGGTAGAGGAAGGCGTTGAGAGCGGCAGCAGAAGTGGCAGCGAGGAGGGGGGAGGTGTATTTATTATGTGGCTGCAACTGTGGCTATTGGCGTTGGGCGTCTTGGCTTGGCCTTTAATAAGTGGCTTCGTTTGTTTACTTGTTGACACAATTCTAGCTACCGCATACACTTTCATCTATATACTATATGTATGAATATAAATGTATATGTATGTATATAAACATACAAGGATGTGTAAATTCATACATACGTCAATGTATATGTAGAGATATGTTTGTGTTAGTGTGTGCTTAACTGTGCTTTGTTGAACTGATAGTCAAATTGCAATCAGGTTTGTGGAGACTTGGGATTTAAATGTTAGAACTAAGATATAACAAAAGTCAGCTATTAGAAGTACAGCATCTATAAATTCAATCATAGTCGGCAAAAAAAAAGGGAAAAATTTAAAAATGATTTAAAGCAGGACAAAGCAAGGAACAAAACAACAGCTTTGGTTTAGTCTAAAGAGTAGAAACTTGAGAGAGTTGGTGTGTTCTCTATTATTATTACTTGTGTCAAGTATATAGCTTCAGTTTCCTTAAATCGAAAATATAAAGCTATATCCGAATATGGACACCTTTGACTGTGCTTAGTTATTTAAATACACGGCAATTTTGTGTAACTTTTGATTCATTTATACAAAACATATCCTTTAATATACTTACGCTTACTTTTACTTTCGAATTACATTATGCGGCGCATAAGTGACTTACCTGTAATGAGAAAAAGAGAAAATTTAGTGAAAAACTGATTAGCTGCAAATACGGAGTAAACACAATTTAATGATAAATCAACGAGCAGTGTCCAAATAAGGCGAACAATTGAAAAAAGGAAAATAAAAGAAAGAAATTTGCATTTAGCTGTGCGCACAAACAAAGCTAAAAATATTTCTGCCCGCTTAGAAATCCAAAATTAGCTTCTGTGATGCATGGCGACAGAGACGGCAACGGCAATGGCAGCAACGGCGACGGTGACGGCGACTGCGAAAACAACGTCACCGTTGAGCCGCAGACGCGCGTCGACTGACGTTGGCAGAAAACGACAGCAGGTTGGCTGAAAGTCTGCCACTGATAACGGCAAAATGGTATGCCAGCAACAACAATATCGCAAAGAGCGCCAACGTATGCTCACTGGTGGTGGCAGACACACTTGCTCACCCACACTCACTCTCTCGCTGGCAGCAGCAGCACTCACGCCAAAATAAACAAAACAAAGTGCGTCCCCCCATCCTCCCTCCCATCGTCCAACACAGTTTTATGGAGAGCGCGCGAAGGGGGGTACCAATGAAAATAAATATGTGGGCATAACAAAAATGAAAATTGTGCTCGAAATGTGCCGCAAATGGCAGCAGAATTGCTATTAAAAATTACAGAGCGCTTGTGTAGGCTCTTTGTCTATGAGAGAGTATGCGTCAGAAGGAGAGCATGAGAGAGAGAGAGCGCAATAATGCTGGTGTGCGTTCACGTGTATATGTAAAGTTACAAGAAACTTAGCCAACTAAAATGACAACAACAAAATCACTCGAAATCATAGAAGTAAGTAGTTTTGGGGCAATCTTTAACAGCTCACTGCTAACTTCATAATAAAGTGCTGCTAACTAACAGGACGCCCTATTTAAAGCACTTACAATAATGTAATTATAGATTATTGCATTAAATTTGCGACCAATAAAGCGTGCCCGTTGTATTTGTGGGTGGGCAGACTGTTAATGCATTTTCATTGTTTACATTGTCGCCTAATAAAAATACACAGCAAATTTATTGGGGAAATAAGCCACGAGCGCTGTGGCTACTCAATTTACGTGCATAAATTAAGTGCAGGCTATTTTTTAAGTGCTGCCATCTTCTTCATAAATCAACAGTGCGTATATGTAATACTCATTACACATACGCGCTGTTGACCCCCAAAGACAGCAGAAATTTAAACTGTTATTGCTGTTGTCAAGCGGCACTCACGTCGCATATGTTTTATAAATTAATTAATATATATTACACGTAAGTGGAAATATAAATCATCGACAATGAGCCCCACAGTGTGATACAATTTTAAAAAAAAAAACACAACAACAACAACATTAAAATATTTAAATTATGGATTTGACATTTTTCGCATCAAATATAAAAAACGCTGTGAAAAATAGCAAAATTATGTGATCAAATGCAAGTGATAGCTAACAGCAGGCGATGTGCTGACAAATTCAATTAGCTCAACAATAAAATTCAGTGACAGCAACAATAGCAGCAGCACCATTTAACAATACTTGGACTATAGAGCAGATACCAGTAATTCCATATACATTTCAGCCTACTATTATGCGACTGCAACATTTTAAATAATATACATATATGTATAAATTGGCAAAACAGCAAATATTGTTGTTGTTAATTTTCTAACCGCAAATATGGGTAACTGCTTAGAACATATAATCCATCTCTTTTATCATCCTAAAAGTCTTATAAAAGTCTAATATTAGTCTTATAATAAGAAAACCTTTTAAGTTAATGTTGTGAGAATTTACGAAAATATTATTATGAATTAAAGCAGTGTTTGTTTTGATTAGGATATTTCGTGAAGTAAAATGAAGATGAAGCTGGAAACTTAAAACACACTTCTCGCAACTAGTTCGAAGATTGCCAGCTTTTCCGATAACTATTTTCAAACGAAAACGCTGAGCAAGTAAACTTTAAAACTAACTAGAGCGAGCTAATGGCAGGTTGGCGCTACGAATTCGTATTACTCTTACAAATCAAATGGAATCTAAATCTAAGTCTAAATACAAACATAGCTTACATTTTGAATGCCAAGAGCTAAGAAGTTATCTTTGCCTTAGTGCAGGCAGGTGTACTTTAACGAAAACTGTACTCCTTTTTTTGTAGTTGATGGACATGGACAGTACGGCCACGAGATTTAAAAAAAATACGTGTCTGGAACAATTTTTCTAGTAGTGTTGTTGAAATCTACATTTGCCTGATAATGACTAACCATGTTAAAGAGTGTACAACTCTTCAAAATATTAATATATTTCTTGCACTAATGGCTTAAATGAAGTAATATTGTTAGTCCCAAAGCAAAATTTTTTAGAATGAGCATTTCAATAAGCATTTGATCTACCGGTTTATGTATACACCAGGTATGAAAACAAGATTCTCAATATGTAATCTTTTGTAGGACAGCAATGATATGGTGCTTTGAAAGGAAGATGTGTCGGTGGAAAGTTCGAGTCTGAAGGCAGGTGACACACAATACTACTAAGATATCTACAACTTAGATATCTACAACTATGTTAAAGTTTCTAGTCAGTTACTAAGCTTGAAATGTTAGTGCAAATGCTGAATAATTGATTGATGGGCAATGGGAGTACGAAAGTAAAGAAAAAATTTAAATCCTTAAAATAGGTCCATATACATATCTTTAATATCCGTAGTGTGGAGTGCACTGCACCAATAAGTATTACAGTATGTGTAACCATGCAGCATCAATAATTTTCCGATTGCAAGCTCAGGGTTGCACTTTTCATTGCCCCTACGATTTGCAATCAACTTAATTAAATTTCATTTTGATGTGCAACCGACGACGTCGATTTTGCACAGTTTTTGTTTTCGTTCTACGACTATACTATACGAGTATAGCCGCTGTTATTGTTGTTGCTTTTGTTCTCATTGCCATTTTCTTAGCTTGTCGTCAAGTTGATTTTTATAGTCGCCATCGTCGACGACGACGCCATTGTGCATTTGACGTTACGCCGAACGACACAAAAAATAAGAAATAAGAAAAAAAAAACAACAACAAAAAGTAGAAACAATAACACAAGCAACACACTTGGAGACGACAATATTCAATTAAGCGCCGACGTCAGCGCAAGCGTCAACGTCGCAGTCGTCGTCATTTAATGAAATTAAATTTTACTCTATTTATTTATTTGTGCGCGCCTCCCTATTTGTTTATTGGAAAATCAGTTAATTCGATCAAGTTGCTGAAATCGAAGCCAAGTAAAAAATAATGTGAATTGTGATTGTGATGGCACTACAAATTCCAATGCTTCATTAGAGTCAAGCGACATCAACTAACTAACTAACCAACAACAATAGCAGCGGCAAGTGGCAAAGAGCGGCCAATTAACAACGGCTAAAAACTTCAAACATTTTCAATAATTGAGGAGCCGCTTGACAAGAAGACAAGGAAGGCACCAGAGCCCAGAGCCAAGTTCGAGACAATCACTGAAGGCAGGGCGGGAGGGAACAGGCAGACGTGAAAGATGGAGTGGAGGTGGAAATGGAAATGATAGCGGAAAGAAGGCGAACCAGAGGACATGCGCACTTCAGAACTACATAGTCGCATGCTCCTGTCGTTCTCGTCGTCGGGCAGGACTTTAAGCTTTTTGCCACAAATTGTAACGAAGGCGGCGAAGGGCTGATAAGGTGGGCGCGAGTCTTGCCTCTGCCGCATGTCTCGAAGGCTTAAAATGAGAACTGTAAGGCCGCCATGACGAGACCCTTACATATTCCTTCCAGAAAGGATTTGTAAGAAATGGCGTGTTGCTTATGAAAGGAAGAAAAATTAAATAATTGAATAGGCTTCAAGGCCTGGTGCAAAACGACTCTTCCATTGGATAGAGTCTGGGAGCCCATTTCTTTGAAGCTCAGAGTTAGTTTCCAAGGCAATCCAATTAAAAATAATTCGAAATAGTCTTGTGTGTCCAGTGAAGACAACACAGGTCGAATTTTGTTGAGAATTCTTTTTCTGTTTGTCTAAATATCTCGCCCTTGAATGTCTTCTTCTAAAGTAGCACTAGAAATTCCCAACCAGTGTGGAAATCCCTTCAGTTTTAAACCCAATCAATTTTTATCTAGGTTACCATCTGAGAGGAATAGTAAGGACACTGGTAATATTTCTTTTTCTATTTTGCCAGCATATAATGCCAAAGGGTATGCAACTGTCGGGGCATCAAGTGGTTCATTTTTTGCCACAGTTCTTCTTTTTTTCTTTGCCAAGGCTTTATGTGGAAAGGGTGGACGAATAGTAAATACCACAAACTTTAAGATTTGCTGGCAAGGGACTGAGTTGTGGCCCATACAGGGCCAGATAGTGGTATGTATATGTTGGGGGAGTTGGGTGGGTTGGGAAGTGCTTGGGTACAGCATATGCCAAACGAAGTGTGCGGCTGCCGAGGTTGTTGTTGCTGTTCTTAGGGTAATGTAGACAAATTTTTATCGCCTGCTAAAGTTTTGGTTGTGTGCGAGGCATAGGGGCTCGAGTAGAAGTAGGAGTGTGGCAACAGGAAAAGGCAGTTAAGGTGGGGGGATGGCTATGATAGCTTGTTGACGCTAAATAGGCAGTTCTGTATCGTTAATAATAATAGTTATGTTTATGCTTATGCTGATGATGAACACGATGAGCCAAAGTTGATAGCACGCCGTGCGGTTTTCAAGGCAGAACGAAAGAGTTTGGATTATTCATTCTGGGATAAAGCAGAACAGAACAACACCGTTACGATGCAGATAAAAGTCTTGCATTGGCATTCAGCGAACGGCTTTAGAGATTTAAAGATGTAAATTACAAAACGCGTCTGAAGAGTAGTTGAAAATGTAGCAGCAATGAATATTAAAAGAAAGCTTCAATTAAATTTCAAAACTTGTAGCTGTAAGTACATATTTCAATTAATGTTTACCTCATTAATATCTGCAGTTAATATGTATTTATGACGATGGGTAGATAGATTTAAGTGTATCTTTTAGCAGTATACTATGGACAATTACCCATTAACATGTTTTCCCGATAAATATTCAACTAGCTTCAGCTGCCATATTGGTAGCAGAAAACTGGTTTAATAAATTGTAAATAAATTTATATAAAAAACAAAAAAAAATTTAATTTTATTCACCATTCTCTCATATTGAGTTTTTTTTTTTATACCCTGTACCCGTAGGGTAAAAAGGGTATATTAGGTTTGTGCAAAGTATGTAACATACAGAAGGAAGCATCTCCGACCCCATAAAGTATATATATTCTTGATCAGCATGACGAGAGAAATCGATCTAGACATGTCCGTCCGTCTGTCCGTCCGTCTGTCCGTCTGTCCGTCCGTCTGTCCGTCTGGATGAACGCGAGGATCTCAGAAACTATAAAAGCTAGAATAACCAAAGTTGGCATCCAGATTCTCCTAGGTCCGAGTAAGGACGAGTTTATTTTTTTTTTTTTAATTTTCCCCCCCTTCCCCCGCTGCAGAATTTCGTCAATAGCGTCCACATTTCAAATGCTACCTAAACCAAACTTTGCACACATAATTTATATATATTTGTCTACTGTTGTTCAAAATTTTATTCAATTCGGTCAATTTTAAGAAAAGTTATTAGCGAAACAAATTCTCGCCAGTACAACCCCCCCAAACTGCAGCAACAAGTTCGCTCTTCTTCTTCCTCTTTTTGCTGCTGCTATGGGCGCATATAACTCAGTGACGGAAGTTTACATGGGTACAGGGTATTACACTGTCGGGCTTGCTCGACTGTAGCGTTCTCTCTTGTTTTTTTGTAAAAAAGTGTGTAAGGTTTTAGAATAATAAAATGCATTTTCGAACGGTATAAACTATTTCAAACTTTAATTCCTTATATTGGAAACTATTTGTTGATCGACGCCTTGGAGCACCGATTGATTTGCTTAACCTGTTGTTCATCAGTTGATGTGCGAATTCGACTTGCATTTGGTTTATCTTTAACGCTTTCTCGACCCTCTTTGTGCTTTTGGTGAAGCCTGTTTATCGAATGTCTTTGCAACATTCTTTATGTTAGGGCTGCAGAAATTCAAATCCTTATACGAAATTTAACCGAACTTATTCATTGAGTTATTTCGGATATTGTAAAAATTGATATCAATATTGCAAACAGCTGATGTGCTGCCAACTTAAAAACAAAAAGATTTGATGTTTCCATAAATATTAATAGGAGGATCTAATGTTTCTCCTCAAGATTTAACGAATGGAGTAGCAGTCTCTATGGACAATTCCATTTAGTGCATCCATAATTTGACTTGGGGTTATTCCAATTCTTAATTACATGCAAAAATGTTGTTAATTGAAATTCACTTTCGTGATTTCAAACGCAACCGCAAGTCAATCTCATGTACGCACGTATATTGTGTATAGTACTTATGTATAGTATATTCAAAAGGCAACCTAAATTTGTGCTTAAACAAATAGCGCACACGCTGTTTCGCCCCTCTACCCCTCCCCTCCTTCACTCGGCTGTCCCTAATCACAAGCAAACAAAAGTCAAATCAAAAGAAAAGCCAGCAAACAAGCGACACCAGCAACAACAACAGCAAAGATTTAACCACAGAGGGATAGCATTGTTGGCGGGAGAGCGGCCATAAGGGTAATGGTAAGAGGCTGAGGGATGGAGAATTAGGGGAGCGCTGCAACTGCCACTGCAACTAACAAGCAAAACGTCAACAACGATGCTGCTGCTGCCACTGCTGCCGTTGCAAGCAACTTCCAATTATTTTTTATATTTCTGCAGCAACAAAAGGCAGTGACGAAGAGCAGAAGAAGGACACTAAAGATGGGGGAAGGGGGTGTGGCGGTTCGGTGCGGTGCAGCAAAGAAAAGCAGCGCAAAAAGTGGATTATGTGGCTGGGCTAGGCTAGGCAGCCAGAGCAGCGTGCCGCACATATTTTGTTGTTTTGGGGCGGACCAGCGGGGCGGCAGTGTGCGTGAAAAGTGGGCGCGGCTGGGGGCACTTGTGATGCACTCAATACTCGTAGCTGTGGCTTCTCTGATGTTGTTGTTGATGCTGCTGATGCTGATGCTGATGCTGCTGGACGGGGGAGGTCGAGGCTGTGGCTGCACTTTTGATTGTTGAAATACAGGCGCCCCAGCATCAACATCAACATACCACGTCATCATGTGCTCCAATTGCATGACACGTATGCGGTTGAGGTTCCTCACACACCAATCTGTGTCCCACCATTTTCGTTTAGCGTTGATGAGCTGCTCGAAATGTTTGAAGCGAAAATCGTTGTTAAACATTTTAAATACCACCAACAATTTTATTTGAAATGCCCGAAAAAAGATGGGAAAATGTTTTTTAGAATTGCGCACTAATTAAGCTAAAATGAAATACATTTTTTCTGTTAAACGGTGGGGGGGGGGGGAGGGGTGGCTATGCAGCTAAAACAACAACAACAACAGTGCAAACATTAAAATTGAGTCTTCGTTGACGATGTCGTCGCCGTCATCGTCGTCGTCCATTGTGCAAACAAAGCTTTTAAGCTTCGTTGAGTTTAACACAAATACAGGCACAATTACACACACACATCTGCATATATACATATATATATAAATATAGGTACGTCTATATATGTATGTGGTCGCAGCATAGACACTACCGAGTGGCGGCCCATTACAACGTCAAAGCCATCGAGTACTGGCAGAGGTGGCGGTGGCTGTTCATATACTGGACTCAATGGCTGAAGTGGTGCTGGGCAGGGCAGGCGGAGCAGGCGCTTGCGAGGGTCCAATGGCACACGTTGTGCGCCATATGCGCCACATTTCGATGGAACACAGCATGTGAGTTGATGGTGGGGGGTGCAAGGAGGCGACTCACAACACACACACACACACCCCATATATGTATATATGTATATAAGTGGTCGACGGCGTGGCCATGCAGTCGATGCCTGTCAACACTGACAACAAAAAGTGCTTGCCCGGAGAAGCCCTCATTGAAATTCATGAATATGAATAACGAAATAAATATAAATACTATAGCTATAGCTAAGAAACTAAGTGGAAAAAGTGAGACCGATATGAATGTTCTGCCGAAAGATAAACAACATTGCTACTCACAACATTTTTGACATCAATGTTGTGTCGAAGGGACTGAAGAAATAAATTTCCAAAAGTCATTTCTGGATATGTTCTTTAAGCCGGAAAGCTTAATGTAGTAAAGTATTCTTTTCATTAAAATAACTGACCATACCTGTGATCGGCTCCGTACTATTAAAAGGCGTCTATTAATATTCAGAATTTAAAAACAAATATAAATTTCAATGAAATTAAAGACACACTTTTTTCTTCTTAGGTAGAAAATTGTATGATATTATTGATGGAAAAAATTCCATAATTGTTTCAATAATTTTTGGGAGTCTGAAATTCTAGAGCCGCTGCTAGAATCAACTGCTGGAAAATTGTCTATACAAATAATACAAATTTCTTTCCTCTTTTTCTAAAAGCTGTCTCAACATTAGAATGCTATATAATTTTGAAAACGAAAGAAGTACATGTATTCTTGTTGTACTTGGAATTTTGGTGAACAGAAATCCAAATTTATCGGCTATGCCCACATTGACTAAACTTGGTCTGTAGACTCTTCTAGTTCTAAGTTGAAATATTTCCGACTCTCCCTTCGCTTCAGAATATCATAAATACTGTCCAGAGCACCGTAGCTATATAAACCAAACAGTAGTCACAATTTCTAAGCCATTGTTCCAAATTTATCCAAATCGGCATTAATCGCATGAGACGCACTAGACATGCTCTTTTTCATCTTCTTTGGGTTTCTGCTATGAAAGATATTAAGTAAAATCTCCTCCACAAATAAAGTAAAACAAAACTCTAATTGAAAAACAATATTTTTTAAAACTACTATAGTTATAGGTTTTAAGTAGTTTAGCAAGTTTGGGGGAAAACTTTGTTGGCTCAGTGTACGGTGTACCACATCGCGTATACTTGACGTTGCGTGCTACGTGCGCTTATCAACATCTCTCTTTCGCACACACCCATACTCTATGAAGCCTACATGATGGTGCCATCTCTCTCGCTCTCTCTCTCTCCCTCTGTTCGAGTGCTTCTGATGCCTGTTTCGTTTGCAGACAAATTTCTATAAATTATGCATTGTGTGTGTAAACACGACAAGTTGAATTGAAATTACGGATTTAAATGTGAAGCAAAGAAATTTTATGGCTATACTATATAAGAGTATACTCGTATACGTGTACATATTCGTATATATCAGTATGTATGTATGTAAGAACACAGATATGAGATGACTCTGCTGCTTCGGAGTTGTGCTTTTCAAACATACATTTATTCACATAAATATTTATGTTTTCATGTACCACTCGTATACATATCTATGTATGTATGTGCGGCCATTGCTTATTGTTTTCCGTTTAGGTCTGAATGCACCCTTTCGAGACGCGCTTGACTAACCTTTGCCACCCCTTTTGGCGGGCCGGCTTTCATCTGCCGCCACTGCCGCTAAAGCACAATAACAAACAATCTCGTAAATTTAATTGTTTAAAGTTAATTTTGCCGCCAGAGCCCAAGTCTGTCAGCAGCCCCCCAGTCGTTGCGAATATTATTCAGGCCGTCATCGCCAACATCGTCACATCGTCTCGTCTCCGACGTCGTCGTTGTCGTCATTGTCACCTTTTGAACTTCCGTTTTTGTTTTTTATCATCAACATCATCATCATCGTCAACAACATTTTCATCATCGCCGTCGTCGTTGCCGCCGTTGGCATTTTGTAATACGTTTTGACTGTCCATAACATGCCACTCTCGTCTGTTCCATTCGGCAAAGGTTCACTCAGTCGTAAATTTTTCTACATATCGTGCTCATTGTCCATTCATCCACCTCCCCCACCTCCCACTGCCCCCCGCCCCGTCCATAGCTCTCAAGCAATGCTGACCAAGTGCTAAGCACGGAACGAGAAGCACGGAGCACGGGCCGCAGTCGCATCGCCCGATTCATTTAACATTTCTATTTGCTGTTGTTTGTTTTGTTGTTATTGTTGGTATTCGTTGTTGTTGTGGTTGTTGTTGTTGATGACGCTGATGACGCGTTGGCTGATTTGCAAATGAACATTTCGTCAGCGACTGACATTGATGACGCCTGTAGGCAGGTCCGACTTGTCTTTGTCTTTAAATCTATCATACCCTCACAGAGGCTATCTTGGTTTTCGACTGATATTTGGAACGCCTTGTAGGAGCTGTTTATATACATACACATAGAACGACGAGCTGCATCGTCATAGCTACGACTTGTCTTTGTCTTTTTATCTATCATACCCTCACAGAGGCTATCTTGGTTTTCGACTGACATTTGGAACGCCGAGAAGGAGTCGTATATAGTTGTAGTTGATCAGAATGCAACGACGCGTAGCCATGTTTGTTTCTGTGTTGTTTGTCATATAAATTATGGGCCGATTTTGCAAGGATTGCTTTGTCTCCACATCTATTGTTGTAAGCTTTCGCTCCTAAACCCGCAAGTTACTCTAAATCGCTCTCAATGTTTAACTACAAACGTGTTGAATTATATCAAAACACTAGTGCGAAGTGCTTTTGGACCACACATTGAAAACGTAGTGTGTTAGTTCTTTCAAAACATTGTACTATTGCTAGTTCGAGTATAGAGTATGAATATAGAGTATACTACAGATAAGAGTGTACTAAAGAAAACCTCATTTGTACAACCAGTAGGACTCTAAATTGAAATTACTATATACTTGTATTATAGCACCAGAACGAAGTCAGTTCAAAATTTAAGTGCAACTATACAAGATGTAAGGTAGTGTCAGGGGTCCCAATACAATATGCATATTAAACAGTGTCTATTCAATAGCGGTATACTTTTATTTTTAATCAACGGTCTCTTTCTTTACACTTTTAAACAATGCTCAAATTAACTTTTGAACTGTTGAACATTATGCTAAAATCAAAGACGCTTGTTTATATGTTAGGGAATTGGAAAACCCACGGAAGCAGACGTGTTTTCTTATGCTTTACTTCGGAAAAAGCACAATCAGTGGTGTTGACATACTGAAAGGTTTGTTAATATAAAAAAAATAATAATAATAAATAATGTGGCAAAATGTGTAGAGCCGATCAGTCTTCGCAAATTCTGTGTGTGAAGACTTTTTTGATTAAACAAATATCGAAATGAACCAAAATATTTAAACGCTTTTTTATGGATTATTTAAAATCAAAAAGTGTATATAAGCCTCGGTGCAAATAAGATAAGTAAATATAAGCGCATATGCACACTTATATGGTATATATAGGCATGTGGATCTGAAACATAAAAACTTGAAAACAACGAGAGAAAAAAAGCGAAAAAAGTGTCCAACGCAACGCAAATAGCAAACAGAAAGAGGCAAACCCAAAATTGACTTGCGTCTGAGTCAATGAGTTGCAATGAGTCGAGTGGACGCGAGTGGAGCAGTCCGATTGTAATGAATAAATGAGTACACACACACACACACACACAGACACAGACACACAGATACACACACACACTCGCACACAATCATTCTTGTAATGCTACACATACACGTGGGTTTGTGTTTGTGAATTTGCGCAGTTAATTTGCCATTTCCGCTCCAGTAAAGTAATGAAAATACCGCTGGGCGCTTTACGAAAAAGCAAAATAATCCAAAAATGTACTCGTGTAACCCTGAACATAAAGCCTAGTCTGTGGTGGAAAATTTATATAAGCGGGGATTTACCATACCACTGCCTTTAAGTTGAAAATTTTAAATCGAAATGGTTGTCTTTAAGTTGAAAATTTTAAATCGAAATCGTCCAAAATCTTTAATAAAATACTTCAAAAAATTCTTGAAATCAGTAGCGTTTGGCAATAAGGTAATCTAGAAGTCCAGATGTCAAACAACAAACAGGACAGACGGGCAGGTTAAAAGTTTAAGTTCTACTTAGTAACTATACTGACGCTCCACAGCATACTAATGAAGAATCATTATTTGATATGTTACAGTTATGTAGATATATGTAAACTCTGTAACTCGGAATCCCCCTATTAAGGTGGTAAATTTATATTAATTCGAACTTGAATCTGTACCCATTTGAAGCTCTCATTTTACCAAACTACAAACTATATGTTGCGTGGCAAAGGAACTAAATGAGTTCCGAACCCTTCAGCATGTTATATACATTTCAATAACTGACTGGATGCTTTCAATTTTTAAATCGCAGTTTAGTTTTGTAGAAATATTCTAGATTCTCCACTTCAGTTTCCGTTTAGCTTACTTCACAACAAATTCCCACCATTGCCCGCCATTGAATGGACTTCAGATATGAGCAGCAAGTGGATTTCGTAATAAGCCAAGGGTTGGCATAAATACAAATAGCTCAGGCGTACCATAAGCCGTGCAGACACACACACACACACGAGCTCATCAAGTGATGTGGAAAGTATTAAACAGCCAATCAACATGTGAGCATAACAGGCAGACGAACAGACAGACAATCAAGCAGACAGAGAGACAGAAAGCTCATTAGTCCAGCACAAGCTCCACTCAAGTCCTGACAACAATGCCAAATTCGCATGCAAATTGGTAGCATCACAAAATCTCGCTTCAAACTGTGCGAAACCCGACGCAGACATCCACACGGACAGACAGCAAGCCAGCCACCTAGCCAACCACCCAGCCAACCACCCAGCCAACCACCCAGTCAGCATGCAGTCTGGAAAGTGCGAACGTAGTGCTAATCTACAAATACAACAACAAAAGGTGATGACTTCTGCGAAATGACAAAATGGCGCCGCAGGTGAAATGGCATCATATATAGTATACATATATACTTGGATATAGTAGGAGCAGTATATACTATCCCATGAACAATGCCACATTATCAAATGTAATGAAGAGCGCTAAAATTTATTGTCACAACGGGTGTAAAAACAAAAAGACAGCTAACCCATTGCCCGCAATAATTGGGGGCGTGCCTAAAAGGATGGGCGGCGGCGTCAAGGGCTAAACCATTGTGAAGCCTAATGGAACTTCGATGCCAGCTAACTGACTGGCTCGCAACATGTCGCTCGTTTAGCCCACCATCAAGGACTGGGCCGCCAACAGCGATGCCGACAATGACGCTGACGATGTCGCCGACGCCGACGCTCAACGCCCTTACGCATGACCCTAATTTTTCGGCCCACTCGCATATTTTGCTAACACTACCAACATAATGGCTGCACATACTACACTATATAATACAAATGGAAATGCAGAAATAGGCCAGATTGCGATAACCCTAACAATGGTATTTAGTTCCCGCTTGAGCTATCTTGGCACAAGACAGGAAATTCGCAAAGTTGGGACTTAGAAAAGCTATTAAAAGAGTATAGGAATAAGTAAAAGGATAAACTGCTTCGAAATATGTTATAAACTAGAGATTTGAAAACTGAAACTGATAGCCCTCGGTTCGAATCACGCCGCTTACTATCGTCGGAATGAATTAAGAATTCCCTGCAGTTTGAAAATTCCCAACATATTCATAAAAGCAATAAATAATAATAAAAATAATAAATAGTAATAAAAACAATAAATTAATAAAATATATTTTTTAAAGAAATATATTAAACAATACCACTCGAATTGATGATATCTCTCAAAGCCCTACCTTGGATCTTTCTTGGATCTTTCTTGAGCTAACGACAATAGTTTCACAATTTAGTCACATCCCATCTTGGCTGGACTCTCTTGGAGTGTGGCTATTGCCAGATGGCAACACTGGTAGCTCGCTCGTAATCAACCACAATTTCTCAATCATAAATGCCAACATTGTCATTACTACACCCGTCGACCACAGCTGTATTTTGCGCCTGGGCAGTCCTAACCCTACACCGACCCACCAAATTCCACTTAATGCCACCCCAGACGCCTTCCCAATTC
Source organism: Scaptodrosophila lebanonensis (assembly GCF_003285725.1). Classification (NCBI taxonomy): domain Eukaryota; kingdom Metazoa; phylum Arthropoda; class Insecta; order Diptera; family Drosophilidae; genus Scaptodrosophila; species Scaptodrosophila lebanonensis. The sequence goes on from NW_022060529.1 coordinate 3,451,539, forward strand.
AAGCCATAGTTCCAACTAAATTGCTTGTTGCTGTCGCCTTGCAGTTATTCGATTTGCCGTCTGTCGGCAGTCACGGCATTTGGCCCCATGTTAGTGTTACCCACAACAACAACTACAACAGCGGTTACAACTACACATAAAGGACGCCAAGCTGGCAACAGCAACAGCATTAGCAACCAGAGCCTTGTGCGTTGCTATTCGGATTCTGCGTATATTCCATTTGTCGCTGCCACTCGAGGCGTCCATTTGATGGTTATGTCGAATGCCGTTAACTCGAAATGAACACTTTGCCGCTGCTTAGCTGAACGGGCGGACAGCTCGGACAAACACATGTTAGTGTTATATGCAAAATAAAATCACGTTCCCAGCTCTACGACTTTACCCAGATGAGTGAGTGCGGTACTTGCGGGTATTTTTCTGGATGGTTGGCCAAGTAAGACATTAACGAAAACAATTCCAACAGTCAAGCACATAGTTCATAAGTCAATAATACGAGTACTAGACTGCTCGAAACTGAATTTAGGGAAAAGTACAACTTGTAGCTTCAAAATATGTAACTAATAATATAAAATGTTCGAAGTACAACAAAATCCATTAAATTAAACTCTGCATTTTGAGAAAAAAGTTAATCAAATGATTCTCAAATTTTATCACAAAAAGATTTTATGTTTTTATTTTTATCGCACTATGAAAATAATAAATAAATAAATAATAATCAAAGTTAATGCTCGCATATGTTGCTTGACCGTTGTGGGGAAATAAACGTTTTAAATCGAGTTTTTGGCAAATACTATCTGCAAGTATATAAGTAAATAAGCATGAACCAAATTTTAAAGAAAGTGCTCGTGATTAAACCGGAAACTATGTCTAGTAGGTGAATCAGAATGTTCTATCAACATCATTTAAATGTAATACTTTTCGTCAAAAAAGCACTCACAATTGCCATCCATTTTACCAAAGATTTTGACTGAAATTTAATAAATTCACGTACTTTGGTAATTAAGAATTTTGTGTGGAATCTCGACTATTCTGGAATCGAGATAAACAATTAAGTAAACGTTCCCGAACAAGTTATCTCGCGTTTAGGACTTAATATTTGAACGTAACCTGTCTGTGATAACTCGGTTTCTTTCTATCCGATGGTCATGAAATTCAACGGAATAGTGATATATACGTAGGACGTTGAAAAACGCATTCATTCATCAATATGTAAAGCCATATTTTAGAAAAGTTCTATTTATTTTTGCTGCAGCAAAGGCAAAAAATGAAGCTTGCTGATGGATAGTGTTTCCTTCTCGGTCTTTCAGTTTTGTGTCCAAGTCTAGTCTCCCATAACTATAGACTGTTAAAACACATTGCTGAAATACTGGGACACCAAGTAGCACTGTTGGCTGAGCTTTCAATTTTTTATACCCTGTACACGTAGGGTAAAAAGGGTATATTAGGTTTGTGCAAAGTATGTAACATGCAGAAGGAAGCATCTCCGACCCCATAAAGTATATATATTCTAAATCAGCATGACGAGAGAAATCGATCTAGACATGTCCGTTCGTCCGTCTGGATGAACGCAAGGATCTCAGAAACTATAAAAGATAGAATAACCAAAGTTGGCATCCAGATTCTCCTAGGTCCGAGAAAGGACGAGTTTATTTTATTTTTTGGAATTTTTCCCTCCTTCCCCCGCTACAGAATTTTGTCAATAGCGTCCACATTTCAAATGCTACCTAAACCAAACTTTGCACACATAATAAATATATAATTATCTACTGTTGTTTAACCAATTAAATTATCCAATTCGGTAAATTCTAAGAAAAGTTATTAGCGAAACAAATTCTGGCCAGTACAACCCCCCCAAACTGCAGCAACAAGTTCGCTCTTCTTCTTCCTCTTTTTGCTGCTGCTATGGGCGCATATAACTCAGTGTCGAAAGTTTACCTAGGTACAGGGTATTAGACTGTCGGGCTTGCTCGACTGTAGCGCTCTCTCTTGTTAAGAGTGGAACAAATACTTAGTATAGTTTATTATGATGAACAGAAAAGGGTATGAAAACAATTTGTGCATCCAGGTATCTTAAGAGGATGAAAATGTACATTTAATTAGCTATATCTGCAGCATATTGCACCACAGCTTGCTTTGTGACTTGCACTTGTGCAATAACTATGCCTACCCTTTATGGGTTGTTAGCTTTCGAAAGAGCAGAAACTATTAATTACAAATTTGACAATGTTTTGAAATAAATAAGGAATTATGTAAACGACTGTGAGGGCAAGCAAACTCGCATACGTTCTTGAAGGTAATGGGAGGCTAGCTAGCTGGCTGGCTGCCTGCCTGCCTGGCTGACTTATTGTTGCCTATTTGAAATGCAAATGAGTATTACACAAACCTTAAAGTATTGCGCGAGCACAGAGTCAGAGATCAGCAGCAACTACGACAATGATGAGCACAGAGCCAGAGGTGACAAATCTACGCTGAAGCTAACGTCTACTTAAAGTGCCCGTAGTAAAATAGAGTGCGAAATTTCGTAACATAAAAATTAAATTAAATTAATTAAGCTAAAATGGCGCGTGGCAGGCAAATAAATTAAAGCGAGCAACAACTGGGAGGCTGCGCGGGTGAAGCTTTAAAACTTAAAACGATGCCTGGGCAGCAAGTGCGGTGAGAAAAATTCTTTGAGGCACCGGAAAAGGCAATCCAACTTGGGGGCTAGTAGGCGCATAGAAAATAAAAGTAAGCAAACACACACACACACACACACAGACGTGTGCGAGAGCGATGTGGCATGTGTTTGCATGCATGTATGTGTGCGTGTCTGTTTGTACAACTTCAAAATGAGTTTATCGATTTTAAGGCAAGTCGCTGCGCTGAGGCGAACAAGCAATACTCACGGGCACATTCAGAGCAACAGCAGCGAAGGGAAAGAAATGAGGACGTTTGGTCGTCTTCCTGTGCTTCGCCTGCACGCCGCTTCAAATGTGGATAAGGATGAGCATATACACGTACATACATGCATATATACAAGCAAGTGTGTGTGTGTATGTGTGTGTGTGTGAAGGGGGAAATGCTTGGATAGATATATGAAGGGTGCAACAGAGCTTCTACAAGTATGGAGTAAGAGGCATGGCAGCAGGCGCAGCGAACAGCAGCTTCATTTACACTGGTCGGCACAATTATTTTGACGAGAAGAAAATCATACATTTTTGTCAATAACTGGTTATTGGTTTAAGATATCAAAGGAAATTTTTTTTCTCAATTCCATATTGGTATTACAAACTTAAAAATAATTCAAAGGATATATTTTTATAAGGACTTTTAAAATTATAAATCAAGGTAATTTTCATGGGTTGGCATAAGTATTTTGACAATGGATATTAACAAAAAAAACAAAGCTTAATACTAAACAAAACATAAGAAATTGATGGTAGATTAATAAAATGTATACCCGCCTTTGGCTTCGATAACTTTTTGAAGACGTCTTGGAACTGAGTCCACTAAATTTTGAAGGACCTCTAATGGTATCTCTTTCCAAAGAGAAGTGACCTCGGAAATAGTTTCTTCTTCGGTTTTATGCAAAGACGCATTTCTTTTACGTTTTACAAGAGACCACACATTCTCAATAACGTTTAAGTCCGGACTTTGTGGTGGCCAATCCAGAGTAGTAACACCAACATCGGTTAAAAATGCTCTTATCATTTTGCTTTTGTGGCATGGGGCGTTATCCTGTTGCAGGATAAATGATTCTCCAATCAGCCTGTCACCGGAAGGGAATGCGTTTTCGTTAAGGGTACTCAAATATTGTTGCTGGTTCATTGAGCCGGTGATGGGAACGAAATCACCTAACCCATTGTACGCAATGCATCCCCAGAACATGACTGAGCCTCCGCCATGGCTCACTTTTTGACATACGGGGATATTTTTTTGTCTTTGAAACTGTGGGAGCCTTACAAAAATCTTTGTTTTTGATGAATTGTATTCAAAGGAGCTTTCATCTGTCCATAGAACGCTTCTCCAAAACTCTTTTGGCTTATGCAGATGCTCCTTTGCAAAAGCCAATCTTTTGAGCTTGTTCACCTTTGATATGTAAGGTATGTCCTTCGCTTTGTATGTCTTAAAATCTACTTCTTTTAGGCGTCGCCGAACAGTACGCTCACTGATTGGAGTCTTGGTCGACTTATTCCATTGATCTGCAGCAGCTTGCGGCTTTAAATGAATATTTTTTTTAAATTCCCGCAATAGGACTCGATCTTCAATGGGTGTTGTTTTGCGGTTAGCACCTGATCTAGGCAAGTTTTTGACGTGATTGTGGGTCTTATATTTGTTAATTTGATAGTGGACTGTTTGCCGCGACAAATTATATTCATTTGCAATGTCTTTTGGTGCTACGCCGGCATTAAACTTCGCCACTATTGAGGCTCTAACAACATAACTTAATTCTGTCTTTTTTACCATTGTATCGATTACTTTTGAATCAAATTTTAATGAAAATAATGTAAAAAGGTCAACAAAAATTGTTACACCAAAGTTATTTTAGTATCACTTGATAAAACGTACGCGAAAACGGCGACAAAGATTTGGTCAAAATACTTATGCCGTGCCTGAATCCGCAGTCAACTCACATTGTCATTTGTAGAAAGAAGGTGTGAAGAGTAATAGGCAAAATATTTTGCCTACATATTGTTGTTGCTATGAACTCTATATCCCGTATGAAAATTGTACCGTTATTCCTTGAAACTAAAAGCAACCAGCACCGATAGTCGTGAGTACAGTTCGTCAAAATAATTGTGCCGACCAGTGTATTTCTCATGTTGCCTGACAGTCCGACTGCCGTCCATCCTTCCACCTGCCTCACAAATTAGAGGGTTTATTTGTGAAATTTGTGAAATTTATGAAATATGGAACATCCCTATAAAGCAGGGACTGTCATCCAATGGGTCTCCGGATACTACAACCTCATCATAAATGAAATAATTAATCGTCAAGTTTATTTAACAAATTTAATGATTGTCCACGATGGACAGTTTTAAAAAATTTTAATTATTAATTTTGAGTTATACTTTCCAACTCAAGTAACAATCATTATTTTTGAGCAAACAAATTAGATTATTCTTTAAGTTTATTCTTAAGTTTATTTATTTTATCAAAACAAAAACTCAAGTTCTAATTTTGCCCTTTTCATAGGGAATAAGTACAGCTTTTAATAAATATTTTCCAGCTCACTAAAACAAAGGTAAACATCTAAATACTATCAAACATATCTAATTGCATAAATAAATTTTTAAATTTTTAAATATTTTTTTTTAGTTGTTTTGTCATTTTTTAATATTAATATTGCAATTTTTAATTTATGGTGAATATACATACATAGATCATCCTAGAAGAAGGATTTTGGTATAATTCTCGTTCTCTCAAAGCTGCTAAAAGTGAATTATTTTTAGGATTTAAAAAAAAATACAATAATAATTAATTGGGATCCCTGCTATAAAGAAACTGTTTCGGAAACATGGCGGCCTTTTTATAGAAATATTCGTCAGAATTGAATTTTATTAAAAAATATAAGCTACTCTTACTGATCGTATAATAATTTAGTTGTATTTTATTAACTCTAAACCGTTTTTAAAACGACAGCGGCAATGTGTTACTTCTTGTATGATTTTTAGTAAAGAAGTTCCACTGTAATCTCTGCTGTACTGTTCCTCCTTTAACTCGATTTCTATGGATTTTTTGAAGAAGTCTTCAAACGTGCGAATTACAAGAAGAAGAAGCGAAAAATCTGCAGTATTATTATTATTTTGGGGTTAACATTTTGCACATTCGAAAATCACACCTACCCCAAAGAGCCACATGCTCGTACTTCCAGAAACTTCCACTTTTGCATGAACCCATGAGCTTCTCGTTACGCCTTTGTCTTGTTTATTATTTTGGGTAATGGCAACAACAAAAACAACAAAAACAACAACATCAACTGCCAAGCAATTAAAATTGTGCGCAAGACAATTGGCAATGGCCAAGAGCGGGGACTCTACCTTCTTGTATGATAATTTGTTTCTTTAAAGCTACGCAGAACTTTGGACTGTCAATTAAAGCGAGACTAGCCCCACTAGAGCTTTGGCAACTGCTCGAGCTTTTAAAAGTGAACACATAATACACACACAAATTGCATTATTAATGTGCAATAAAGTTTAGTAAATATAATAAATAAAATATGTAAATTTCGAGCAAGCTAAGCAAACGTGTCCCTGCCACCAACTGCACCACCACCAGCGCTTCCTGTAGTCCAATGTTTCGCAAAGCCTTTGAAGTGCAGACAACAAACACACACATACACAAACACGCGCACACTAGCACAAGCGTTACACATATATATATATATAGGTAGGTAGGTAGGTAGCTCGATATGTACGTATATACATATATCTTAAAAGCCCCATGGTAGGTACGAGTATGTCTATACCCACAATCGTTGCCCTCGCACGCCAACAGGCCCAGCTGCGAGCAACTCAAACAAACAGGCACTGAGAACAAAGAGCCATGGGTATTGGGTATTCGGTACGACAAATTTGAATCACTGTGCACATTGGAACGTGGCAGATCGTAGATATTTAAAATAAACTCTGCTTGAACTGGACATTCTGATGGCAGCAAAAATAATTATATTCCAATTGAGAAATTTTTTTACTAAAACTTTAAATAAATTGTGAGCAAGCAATTTGTATTAAAGCTCCCACATATATGTATACTGTAACGTTCGAAGATATTATATTTTGCAAACATAATAATTCAGAGTAAGATAAGTTTTTAATTATCAAAGACGCCCATTGTGATGCCACATAATCCACTTGCTGTCGGGCTTTAGCTAATTTTACGTTCTTCAATTTTGATTTTTCTGGGAACTCCTTTTGAAAGAGTTGCCCTAGAGCAATGGGCCTTATGCTCCACCTCATCTGCAGAAACCATAAGTCTGGAGCATACCTCCATTTACTCTATTTACTTCAAACATCCATCCTTTTCAGTTGTGGGAGTGTTTTATTTCTTTTAATGTTCAGAGTTGGCCTTAATCGAAGAAACAGCACTCTCGCAGCACTTCCGGGTTCTGAAGGATGCTCGTAGTATTCCCATTAAAAGCATTCGTTCTTTGTCAGCAGAAATGTTGGCGATAGTTTTCAACCTTGGCTGCAATGCAACTTTATTTATAATCAAAATTTTTGATGTATCTCATGCTTTATAATGTTTAAATGAAGCATTCGATATGTATAGACCTATACATTTCACCCAAATTACCCCCAAATTAGAGTTGAATTTTCAAGTAGAGTTTCATAGAAATGGAAATAAAAGAAATATAAATAATGATTAAAGGAACATAGTCCTATGGAAATAATAGAAATAATTAAACATAAGAAAAACTAAATACGGATTATTACAATATTATTACACTTGCATAAAAACGTCCTGTTTTGTAAGTTCACTTGCTATGGATGCGGACAAAAAAAAGTATAGAGAGGCACTTTCATAACAAAATAGCTTTTAGGGCTAAGGCACATCCTCAATGATCCTTTCAAAAAAAAACAGTAACCGAATTGGCCAAGAGTAGCACAGAATTAGGGACATAACTCTACTTATTTTAAATTGGTTTCTAGCAAACCCTCATTGTGGAGACGGGAGGAGAAGGAGCCCCATAGCTGCAACCGAATATTGATCAAATATTTTAATCATCAAATTAAAACTAGAAGTCAGTTTGGTCTACACACACATAGATATATACATATATATCAACAAAATATAGAGCCAGTATTGGAAAGTCTATAACGAACAAGTGCAGCGACTTGGGTTGCACGTTTTTTGGCTTCCCATTTACGTTAAAATGAAATCGATTTTGTTGAAGCCCCCGGGCGAAAAAAGCTGACTACCTATCCCCGTAAGGGGTGTACAGGAAAGGCAAATGGGTAGGCAGAGCTGAGCACTTCAGAGCAGAGCTGGGGCAAGGTGGAAAGTTGAAAGCGGAAAGCTGGCAGGCGTCAGTTGCTGGGGCGTTTGTGCAACGGCGACGGCAAAGTCTACGACATCCGCAGATATTGCTTTAAAATAAATTATGTATTCCAAAATATTTATAAAATTGAAAAACAATTTGCGAGCATGAAATATTTAAACACTGTAATTCAAGAGCGCACACTTCAGACTAAAAACAATTGAATGCTGCAATTGCAGGCACGCCCCCTGCCCCCTACCCCCTACCTGGCACACACAAAGGCTCAAGAGTTTTCCAGGTAAACAAAGCCACAACAAAAGCAACACACAACAACTTAAAACGATACGCCAATAATATGTTGTCACTTGTCAATCAAGCGAGAGCCAACAAAAACAAAAACAACAGAAACAGAAACAGCAACAACTACAGTAAACATAGGCACACGAGTTAAGCGAAGGCTACAGTGGAGCACACTAACGAAAATTGTACAAAACAGCCAATATGTGTTACCCATCCAGGATATTTGAAAGCATGGGCCTGTTACAAATACCGAAGGGTTCTCTTGCCATGAAATATAACGGGATACAATGCTACAGTCGAGCAAAACCGACAGTGAAATACCCTGTACCTTTGGTAGAAGAAGAAGAGTGAGTTCAGAGCTGTAATTTGTGGGCCTAGTACTCAAGTAAAATTGTTGTACATCTTCTATGAATTGACAGATTTAGACAAAATTTGAAATAGAAGTACAGCATTACATATATATGCATAATACACGTGTGCAGGGTTAAGTTTGTTGGGAATGGGAAAAACATAAAATAAGACTATGTTGCCTAGGAGAGCTTACAAACCAATTTTGGTAAGAACGGGCTCAACAATTTCCGAAATCTAGGCATTCATCCAGACGGATAGATGCTGATTAAGTATATTTTTGCTTTAAACAATAGAAGGTACTTTAAGCGCTATATTCAACTTTATATTAAGCCCTCTGCCTGACGGACAAATAAGTTGCACACAAATTATAAGAGTAAAGAGTATAGAGTAGTTGTCAGAACTAATATTTATGTGCCTATCTAACAAATTTGGTGCATTATGTGCAAACTATTTGCTGCTTGTCTGACCATGCCATTACAAGTATATACGAGTATATACTTCATATATACTCCATAAACTCTCCTATGCTCAAACCGAACACTTGCATTTAGCCCACAAGTTTATCAAATTGTACACTTGTGCGCGACAGCATAGAGCTACTTTGTAGCCGTGAATGCACTTACATTTTCCTATATACATACATACATATATGTACGTATGTGTGTGTGCGTTGCGTGTGTATGTGTGTGTGTGCCTGTGTGTGCTTCGAACTCTTTGACTGACGCCTGTCAGAAAATGCCACACGACAACGCCAACTGACGACTGTGATGGTGATGGTGATGGTAGTGGTGTTGGTGTTGGCAACGAGGTAATGGCAGGGGAGGGCGTCGGGAGGGGCGACAATGAAGTGAAAATTGGCAACAACAAAATGCAAACAATGAAGAAGAAGAAGAAGAAAAAAACAATAACGATGGGCAAACGCGTCGATGTGGGGGAAGGGATGCAAGTGGCAACAAAAGCAAAAAGCAGCAACACGCGACTTTCCCAAATAAAAACGCATTATAAACAATATGTTTTACTTTTCTGTGACCGCTTGTTGTTGCTGGTGTTGCTGCTTTCTTGTTTTGCATGTTGCAATGTTGGTTGGCAGTTGCTGCGTTCATCGGCTAGTTGATGGTTCGTTGCTTTGCTCTGCTGGTTGACTGTGTGCCCGAAACGACGCGTCGCGTCGCGTCGCGTCGGCCGCTTGCTGATTGTTGGCGGTAATTTTACGATTTTCACTGCCACCGCAACAGCAACAACAGCAGCACCAACAACAACAACTACACTGAAGCGCTGCAGCAGAAGCGACAACAGCAACAGCAACGGCAACAAATTTTTAGTAAAAGTTCGTTTTCAATGCAAAAGAAAATTGCAACGAAAAAATGAAAGAAAAAGAAAAGTGAAAAGCTTAGATTAGGCCCCACATGCCGATCGGACAGTTTCTCATTAATTAGTTTGTATATTAAAGAAAAAAGTGAAACAAATGACTCCGGGGATTACTTTCAACTTTTTATTAGCTTTTCTAAGCCTGCTTAGGATATACAAGTAATACGAAACTAATCAACTAAAATTGATTTAAATTTGCTGCTGGCTGGCATGTACCACAAATAAATAAAACTATAATAGTAATCTCTTTTCTTTTAAATATTCAATCAACCAACAATTTCTGATCAAAGTTGACGTTTGAAAATGTTATTCCAACTCCTTTATAAGTAGCTGCATACCCTGACTAAACTAAAGACTAAAGATTTTAAAGACTATAGACAGACAAGATAAGTTTTAAGAAAAAAGTGGAACCTGCGAGATTATAGTGCAGCATTACGTTTTAAATTCAATTGAGGCATTGAGAACGGGCCAGAATTTTCTACTCTGATTACCTAGAGTTTCTTCTGTTTCCGGGTGGAAGGACATTTCACAAGAAATTTAAAAGAGGAACGCCTAACCAGTTTTCCCCGTAGTTCTACAAATGAAACAGTAGTATATTTCAAAAAGGAATGAGCTCCCTTCCTATTGAATCTTTCGAATACAAGTAATATAATAATAGAAATATTTTTCAAACATTTTATCTTGATGGTTTGAATTACTCTTTCATTTATTTGTACACAAATTTCCAGAAAAATCTACATAATCAGAACGGTCGTAATATTCCAGTCGGTTGACATGACTGATTGTTTAAAGTCTGTAAATTAAATTATGAAACGTGCCGATGTGGAATGTCTCCATAAAACTAACACGATTGAATCCATAATGTAATAAAATCGTTTGGAATCATTTTGAAATAGTCAAAATCGAGTGAAGTGGAATAATAATGAAGTGAAATCGAATGGGAAAAACATGTTTCGTTTTTATTCCCTAGCAATGGATTTTAATAAATAAGGAACAAATTGAAATGAAACATACACAACTAATTGGGGCTGCAAAGTAAGCAAAAAAAGTAAGCACAGATGTTCTTTATCTATATACGAGTGTAGTAAATAGTATGTATGCATACGTATGGGGGTTCGCTTAACTTTAAGAGAGTAGCAGAAAACAATAAAACTGATTCAGAAGCAATTGTAACTTGGAAAAAATTTGCATTACGCACAGTAGCCAGCACAAAGCCCCTCAATCCAATTAAAATTAAGTTAAAAATGAATCGACAACTGACTCAATGACTAACTGACTGACTAACTGACTGAAAAGTGAATGATTACAGCTGTGGCGCGTACATGACACAAATGACATTGCAAGCGGATGCGGAAAAAGTGCGCGACAGCGCCGAGGCAAGTAGCTGGGCGAGTCAAAACTCGAATTACTCACGTTTGCTTACTGGCGCAGCAGCAGCAACAACAACAAGAACGGCAGCAAAGATGCTGATACAAGAATTAGAAACTCAACTTAAAACCTATGCACACAATTCAACAGTCGAACGTCGGTTAAACACATCAACTATATGCTGATACAATTATGATCGATGGGTCCAAATGTTTTTATTTTTGAGTTGGCAGCACTGTCAGCTGTTTTTAAAATCATGCCTACTTAGGAAAGAATTCACATTCCAAATTCCAGGCCCGAGTTTCAAATATTCACTCCATATTGTTCATAGCTTTCATACATACAAAGAAGTTTGGCAGAACAGGCTAACAGGATTAAAAAGACTGCTGGCATTACTAATGGATCGAAAAATCAGTCGTAAAAGTCAAATCTTAATTGGTTCTGAAAATACTGCAGCACTACTCTTCTTCTTTGTGGTCATTTCATCATAAACAAGACGTACATATATCGTTCTACAACCACCGAAAGTGCTGAAAGCGAATCCAGAAAATGAATTTTTCGGACTGCTTTAAGGATTGGAAAAAATATATTTCATGAATAAATAAAGAGGACTTGAATGTTATAATGAATAGTATTTCCAGCATTTGTAAGTAGATCTTGAACGTCATAATAAATAGTACTATTACCAAAATTTGTTGTTAGTTTGTTTGTGTCTTGAAAGTCAAATTAAATAGAATATCCAGCATTTGTTGTTACTTGACTTTTTAACAAACATGTTCTAATTAACGATAGCATATCGGATTTAAAAGAAATAGAAATAAGAAAATACCACCCACAATATCCGAAATCTGCCTTTATAGGATAAGATAATACAATAATCTAGTTTCCACAGCCAATGCATGCCAGCTGTGTGGACTTTATAGAGGAGCTCACCTGTAGTGAAAAACGTCGCTGACGACAGCGACATCGACAACAACTTTGTAAATTTGCAGCGATTACTTGAGGGTCTCTAGCTAGAATTGCAACAGTTAGGCGCACGGCGTACGGCAATCGGCGAACGGAAAGCAGCAGAACCAACAATTATATAAACTAGAGTTGCAATCAGTCAGCAGCGATGGTCGGTCGAGTCGAGTCGACCCGCCGTCAGTCCGCCACATGATGTAAGCCGTCGTCTTTGGAGTTTCGTCGAGAAAAATCTGTGATTACTTTTTTTTTTGGTGGGGGGGGAGCTTACAAATACGAGCAGTTTCAAGGTGTATTTAAAATGCATGCACATGGGCCAGAGCAGAGTAAGTCAATCCGCCGTAGGTACAAATCTAAAAGTATCTAAAAGTTGGCGCAGCGAATGCGAGTGAAACTGAACCGAAGCGAACCGAACTGAACTGACTGCTGAAAACCGAAAACTGCAAACCGAAAAATGCTGACCTCATTATATTACTTTGTGTATATATGTACATACATATATATATGTACATATGTATGTAATGTATGTGCAGTTTGTGTTTGTTGTCTGCTTGCCTTTTTATTTATTTGTTGTTGCTGTTGTTGTTGCTTACTTTTTTGAGCGTTTCGTGTATGCTCTATGTATGTACTATAATATAGCGTCTCACATAATAAGCACAAAAGCATTGCCGAGATGCCAAAGTATCTGCAAGATACATTTTGAGCTGCCTGACGCTGGCTTGACTTTCGCAATTCCGCTCCGGCTATTCACTGCTCACTTTTACAGTTGAATGCGAAATACTTTAAAGCCACGCTTAAGACAGAAACAGGCCAAAGCTTCAAATATCAAGAAGTTCGAGGGGCAAGCTGATTGAATAAATAGCGCCAGATATTCCAATTCAAGTTAAGCAGTTAATTCACAATGGTCCAAGTTTGAAGTTTTTAAATTCCTATGCCATCGTCCACATTTCAAATTTTATAAAATCTAATATTCGACTAGAGTTGCCAAGCGAGCCGAATGTATTCGCATTTAATTCGAAGGCTACATAAAAACATGCTAGAAAAAAAACTAACTTCAGCATGAAGTGTTACTCTTATTCTTGTTTACACGTAGGATTTTACTCACGAGATATCGCATACGCATATCGCATACAAGAAAACCTAATAATATTAAAAGCATTCCTTCTTTCTTTCAAACACAATTAAATATTTCGAATTATCTAATTATAGATGTTTCCAAAACCAAATCTGTTACCCATTCGATACTAAATTTCTGTATGATTGGTCGAGTCGGGTATTATAATTGAAGTATTCACCGTTATCAAACAGTTCAAAGTGTTTAAAGGATCCGTAAATATAGAACTTCATATAGTCGAAAGGAATTTAAGTGCAAACAAAAGGTTTTAAGAAATAATGAAAGTACTAAGATAGGTCTTTAAATTGAACACTAGTATATCTCAGAACTATTTAAGAAACCTTCCAAAGCTTTCCAATAGTTGGGCGAATATAAATGTTTTAATCACATCATACATTTTAGCAATATTTCCAATATTCCTTTTTCTAGAAGGAGTCTGTAAAATTCGAGGCATTCAAATAGAGTTCCCCACCTATCGAACTGACCAATTAATGGGTGGAATAGAAACTTGCACTCACCACATGTACGCTGCTCTGCAGCTGTCCTGCTAGCATCGTTTGCGTTGCCGCTGGAGGCTCCGGGAGTTTCTTCTCAGTCTTCTTAGCGGCACGTTTGTTCTTGCTTTCGAGAAAACGTTTTTGAAGTGCAGTGGTCTCGTGATTCTGTTGCTCGCACACAGTATTGAAGGTTTGTTCGTAGCGCGGCACGCAGTCCGTCTGCCGCTTCCGATAATTCTCCATGCGGCGACGCAGCCGCTCGACCATGTGCTGCCGCTTAGCCGGCACTGCGTCTCCAGGTGATGGGCCATTGCCTGGATTGTTGTTGCCGTTGTTGCCATTGCCGCCGTTTGTGTTGTTGCCATTGTTGCCGCCGCCGTTCCCGTTGTTGTTTGTGTTCGGTCCTGCTCCTGCAGGCGCAACGCCGCCAGTTCCGTTGCCGCCAGCGACAAGGCCGCCGACAATTCCGCCTGTCGCTGAAAGGCTGGGGTTGTATGGCGAATGTTGTTGTTGTTGCTGCTGTTGTTGTTGTTGTCGTTGCTGCTGCTGCTGCTGTTGTTGTTGCTGTGTGACGTGTTGCTGCTGCTGCACTTGTATCTGTTGCGCCTGTGCATTGTGTAGCTGTAAATGCTGTTGCTGCTGCAAATGTATTCCCAGACTCTGTTGTTGCTGATGTTGCTGTTGCAGATGCTGCAAATGTTGCTGCTGTTGCAATTGGAGATTCAAATGTTGCTGGTGGTGCTGTTGTTGTTGTTGCTGCTGCTGCTGCTGTTGTTGTTGTTGTTGCTGCTGCTGGGCGGCGGCGGCTGCTGCTGCTTGGCTGGCGCTCTGAAACACTGGCAGGCCGCCCGCATCCATAAATGCGTCCGTGGTGCGCGTTCGCGTTCTGCTTGGGCTCGTTGCTTCGCTTTGTTTCGTTCGTGGGCGGCTGCTGCTTTCCGATCTCGGAGAGAAACAACGCTGACGACGAAATCACGAAGAACAAGACAAGCAGCAGCAAACACGTTCAAGCGTTTTGATGTTGTTGTTCAATTTAAAGCTGTTTTTTTTTTTTCTTTCTTTGCTAGTGCTAGTAGCATTCACGAACGATTTCTCAATATTTAAAGCAGATATATTGGAAGATTCAAAAATTAAGATATTTTCCTACATGGCGAGGCTTATGATGTAACGACGTAAATGCAACTGGGCTGGAACGCATCTGGAAGCATCTGTAATAATATAAAACGGATAAGAACATAAGAAATCCAGGAAATCAAAATTAATTTTAAAAACTAATTGAATTATTATTAAATTATTGCGCACAATATGCATAAGATCTAGATACATCTTGTTTCCATTATAAAAACTCTTTGTCATTTCCCATGGTAATTGGTTTTGTTTCCTTCCTTCGTTCCTTCTTTAAAGACTACAAATAGTTTTATTTATTTGTTTCGTTTCTTCTTTAAAGAGTACAAATGATAAGAATTGTATTTGGTGTCATTTATTTTAAATGAGGGTAATCCGTCAGAAATTTTATAATATTGTTTTCTTCTAAAAGATCAAGACTTTTAATTGGGAAGCTACAACAGGAATGTAGAACTACTGCTGCTGATAAGGAAACATTGACGCAAAAAAAAAAACTGCTACGTGCCAATTTGCAACAAAAAAGTATATAACGTAGATATGTGTTTAGGAACCAAAATAAATAATCCCTACATAATACATACATACATATGTATGTATACTACACAAATAAATTATAAACAAACGCAAAAGTCAACGATAATTCTGTTTAGTGGCGATTGGTGAGTCGTTTTCGATTAGAGAACCCACTAAGAACAACACATGTGTGTGGTCATAAAAAGTAAATACTATACTTGTACGTAGTACATAATGGCAACAACAATTACGCACGTTAAACAGCCTAGTACAATAACAACAACAACAACAATAACTGAGCAACAACTGATTAAAGGCAAATGAGCAGCGCGCGCGCGACTTACTGTCGTATATTTTTATTTCATTTATTTGTTTTTTGTTTTGTTCTTTCTTTGTATTCTACGCTCCTGTTTTTGTTGTAAATTGCACTGTGCGCGCACCCGTTCGCAAAGCTACCGAGTAGCGAATGCGAATGAATGAATGACAAACAGGCGACAACGAATCGACTCTGACTTGGAGCTGAGCGCCGTGGAGTCAACGGTCGTTGGGTCGCACGAAGGGCCCCCCTCTCCAGCTCCACAAAAACCGAGCAAGCAGCCGAGTGCGAGTCCGACTGCGACTGCGAATCCGACTCCGACTGTGGTTGCCGATAAGCGCAAATGAGCCAAAACAACAACAACTAACTCATGTATGGCACGTGAACTCAACGCGACAACAACAATAGCAAAACAGGGAAATTAAGCTGTAAACAGCGCTCCAGGTTATGAGTGAGTCCGCATTAGAGATGGGCTTAGGTTGGCTTTTTTTCGGCCTGGCACGACACGACCACAAAATGAATAAAAATAATAATAAAATAATAAATAAAAATATGAACACGTCGAATTCATGGAAACTTATAGAGTGTCTAGAAAAGTTTTATCGAATAATTTTTAATAAATAATTTATTTTGCTCTTACTATTATTTGTACTGAATAGCGAGCTTGCAAAAACTAACACGATTCATGCCCATCCCTAGTATGCATTAGTGTGCATAAACATATGTATGGAGAGGTGTTTGCGTGTGTATGTGTATGTTTAGGGCTTAAAACTGGTTTGCAGGCAGAGCGTGACTTTGACACAAGCAATTGGTGCAGCATTTAAGCCAGATATAAAACTCGAGAGAACAACAAAAACACGCATCAAGAAAAGTCTTTAAAAATTAAAAAACCAACGTGTCTTTGGGTGAGTGTGTGTGCCCGCACTTGAAAGAAACTTCGCGTCTCTACTCGTAGCAAATTGCACTTTGAATTCAAATCGAACGAGCGCACTCGCATACAAACGAAATCCAAAACAACCAAATCGAGTAACAGGCGCACAGCAATTCCGACAACAGCACCGCACTTTTAGGCGCTCCAGCGAGCGCGCGAGCGAATAACGCAGAATGAAACTTATCAACGGAGCACCGAAGATGGCATACCCTCCCTTATAAAAAAAGTTTTTTCTGTCTCATCTTCAAAAAATTGCTTTTAATTGGCAAACACTTAATGTGTGTATATACACTACTTCACCGATTTATTTTCATTAACGAATAATGTGATATGTCGAGACCAATCATACCAGATTATTAAGCTATCATAAAGAATTATATTTTTCCTATAAGAAACTGGTTTGTTTCCACAAATATTGGAACAAAAAAAATACGGAGAATATTGATGCCCAATAAAAACGCCCTCTTATAATGAATAGATACTATAGACACAGTACTTCTGAGAAATATTGTTGTTCTATGAAAATAACTCCTTAGCTCGACTGTATTCCAATTGTTTGTTAATATATGAACATATGAATCATAAACTAAACCCTTTTAAATAAAAACAGGTTGTTACAAATTGACCGACAAAGTGAGGAAGGTTTCCTTTTAATGTGTATATTGAGAAAGAGCGAACGAGGAACCCAACGAATGTGGCGAGACCTGCAAGCGAGTTGCTGTCGTTGTTTACATTTGGCGCTGCTGCTACTAGTGCTGTTGCTCTTATCGCTCTCGTGAGCATTGCGGGGAACCATACAACAGCAGAGGGTGGCGATGGAGAGAGAGAAAAAGGTCAATTTGGATGGGAGTACCGTGTACGATTTGTAGTGCTCGCCAGCAAAGCAATAAACAACGACTACAAAGCGCAAACCACCCCACACACTCGAACAGAAAACAACCGGCCGATTCTCTTCGCATGCAAATCAACCTTAATTAGAAAACTCACCCACGCGCGTTTCATTGCGATTATTTGGAGACCAACATAATTGTGCAATGGCAGGCACCAATAAGCATGTGGCCTAGGTATAGGTGAAAATATGTTTGTAACGCAGGTGTACCTTTCCTACGTTATTGGACTCTGATTACAACGACCGATTTACATACAGCTGCGATTCATAAGTGACATCAAAATGCCGATAACAACCAACACAGTTAGCTAATTTAATTTTCGCAAAGTACAGCTTGCGCACACAACGCATGTTTATGGTTCAAGTACAGCTACAACAATAGCGCCGATAACACTTTTAGGGCTCGACTTTTTAATTAAAATGTTCATTATTGTGGCACTTGACTAAATCACTGGTTTAAGGGCTGGGCTGAATTACAGCTTTATGAGTTGGTAAGACTTTCAGTGGCTTTTCTTACTTGTGTAAGAAATCGATAACAGTCATAAAATTTCATGCATTTCATCAAAGCGCAGCGTCACAGCTATAAAAATCCTTCCACCAAGGCAAAGGACATGGACTTGTCTTTGTTTTGCTGCTGTAATCAAAAGATTCTTACAGTAACAGTAACAATGAACACAAAATTGACTCGAAGTAGCTCACACATGTGTACAAACATTTGAACATACATACATACATGCATATGTACATAGTCGCGTATAGAAGCGGCGCTCTCGATGTAGCAGCTCACAATCAACATCATCGTCAACATTGCCAACATCTTCATCATTATCATCACCATAACGAACAGCTGCATTATTTTCGTCATAATTAAGAGTTAAAGGCAAATTCACAACAGACAAGCAAAAAACAAGAGAGCCAGAGAGAGCGAGTTAACAGTAGAGAGCCGCTCTCTAGTCCACTCCAACTGACTCGTTTGCTGAACAATGGTACAAAATGGTCTTTCAAACTGCAATCCAAATGCTAATTGTTTTCAATGCTTTTAATGAACCAGCTGCAAAATCCAAATGTGGAATATTAGGCGTCTCAGCATTGTCACAGCCATAGTTGCTAAAATTGAAAATAAATACTGCATACAAAACAACAGCAATTTTTCCAGTCCTCAATTAAGAATTCGAAATTTTTTCTGGGACAAACATTCGTTATCCATAATTTATTCATCACTAATAAAAAATGAACTGGACGAATAAATTTCAAAACGATTCCATTTTAAGCTTAATACCGCATCACTAAATAATAGCTCCAATCAAGATCGCATTATTCGGTATTTTTTGGTCTTTTTTTTAGCTTAGCAGAAGTCGTGTATGTTATTTCCTTTTGATATTAAATGTTTGTCAACATATGTATGTACGATGATTTTACCGAAAGAAACTGATTTTTTTTTTAATGTAATATATTTTAATTTGTTAAGATTAGCGAAATAATAAATTTTAGTATAATTTGCTGTGCAAAACGATGTATTTAGCTAATGTACCAGTTTAAATTTAATTAATGTGCAAATATGTGAAATCATGCCACAAGTTAAGCCACTGCTGCTGAAGTTAATGATTTATTTCTCGAACAATGACAAATTACTACTCGCATTCCATAGGTATTTGGGAAAACTCAAGATCCGTGTAGTGGGATCTGGCCATGTCCATTGTTTGACGGGCCTGTTTCACCGAGTCCCATGTGAGCGAAGACAGTTGGCCCAAGGACAACACTTCCTCAATGGCACGCTTCACATAGATCTGCTGAGTGGCGTCCAGGTGGCTGAAGGATGTCGCCCAGCTAGTCGCATAGATATTCGATTCTTCTCCACTACAGATTTGTGGACTTGGACCAGAATGCGGCACGTTGTTGGTAGCTGGTTGTTGCTGCACGGCTTGTTTATAGGCAAGCGAAGCTGGTATTGGTTGTCGTAGTGGAGGACTCACGGACTGTACTGCAAACTGAAGTGGATCTTTCGTTTTCGATGGTCGTCTAGTCGTTTGATTATCTGATTGTGTCTGTTCATTTAATTCAGCTTCAAACTCAAGATCTGATATAAGATCTTCTTCTGAAAACGAGTCGTGTGTAAGATCGAGCTTATATTGTGACTGAAATCCCGAATCGGCTTTTGATATTGACAATTGCTGACTCATTGCTTTTCCACTAGAATTATCTAGGGCCGGACCCTCGTTGGTAGCATTGTATGAGAGGATTTCGGACTTTTTGTTGCATTTCTTCTTTTTCCTCGAAGCCCTTGCACGGGTTTTGTACCACAAAGCAGGAGTGAAATGTTTGTCCTCGTCTGAGTCGTCTGAGAAGGTTACCGGCTTTTTGGGATTTTTGTTCTTTTTCCCATAAGCACTTGCCAGAAATCGCACGTGGTTGTAGTACCACAAAGTAGGAGTGTAAATTTCTCCCTCCTCTCTCGCCTGCTGTACCTTGACGTACTCGCGTCGAAAACATCCACGAATGGCTGTTGTCCGCTGTCTCAGGCAATGCAAAGTTGCTTCGGGGTTGACTTTCTGATAATATGGCAGAAGTTCCAAAAAAGCCAATTTCTTCTTCTGAAAATTACTGCCTATTCCCCAAAGTATTGGACGACTTTTAAATGCTTCAACAAATTCATTCCAATATGTCGGATTCGACTTGAAAGAACGTAGTCTAATGTCCATTATGAATCAAACTGCGCTGCACCGCGTACAGAAACAAACTGAGAACGTAGACAAACGCAAGCAACAGCCTGTAATTGTGTGGGTTGAAATGCTGAGCAGAGTACAGGTCAGTGTGCTCCTCACTCAATGTTTTACTCTCTCTATCTCTTTATACAAAATTCTCTCACAACAGCAGCGATACCAGTGTTGACAATTTGGCTATTTTCCAGTTTGGACAAATCTTGTTGTTTGTGAGAAAAAGTTCGAATTTGTGGGAAGCGGGAAGTTTGGCTTTTTAAAAATAAATTTCGCTTTTTTCGGTTTTTTTTTAATTTTGCCAAATATATTTTTTTAAATAATTTTTTTTGTTAAACTTTTTAAATTTTGTTTTCTCTTTCCCGTTAAAAACAGCTTTTTGTGCCCCTTCTAAAGAAATGGCAACACTGAACGAGACACATGTGCGGTGCCGTTCATTAGAGACTTCAATTCGAGATGGTTTAATTTTCCTTTTGTTATAAAGACGACTAGAAACTAAAAATTCAAATAAAAGCAACTGCTTCGATGTGCGTCGGCAGAATGATCGAACTAAGAGTAATCTTCAGTGGAATCAATACGTTTGTGATGGAGATGATCCGCAGTAGATATTTGGAGATGTTTTCGTATAAAATAATTGCGATTAACTATGAAAATTTGTAAAGTGTTTGTGTATAACCAAGTTTGGGGAATATGGGCTTAGCGGTCTTTGAATTCCTATCATTCATCCAAACACACTTCGCCTAAAAAAAAATGCTGATTTTATGATTTAAGATAACACTTGCATACGTAAATAGTGTCATTCCTATCCGGTGTAAAAGGGTATTAGATCTTTTCGAATGTACATTAATTTTAAAATCCCAGACGCTCACGAAATTCATCTTTAATCCATCACTCACGCTCTTGCGCACAGCTTTAGATTCATTTAATAAGTACATAGCACGAACAAAACAAAATGAAATAAAACCGTTAGAAAAAATTCTTGCTAACGCGCTGTTGTGGCCGTTTATCGAGTTCGACGACATGTTCAAGCGGGCACATGTATAACTAATTACTCATGAGAACTGACTCTCTCATTAAGAATGAGGGAAAAGTACATGAGCGAGTTCAAAGCAAATCGGCATTTGTCTGACTGTTTTTGTTTTTTAAGTTTTCTTTTAAATATTTTTAAGATGTGTTTTGGGGACTTATTATTATGTAAACGAAAAGCTTACAAATATTAAATAGCCACGCACTCAACATAACAGCACCTAAAACTCGGCATTCGCTGAATTTAAAGTTAAAAAAAAAATCAATTTGGCTTTGGCACTCGATGTAAAAATAAACACGAATTAAAATACACAAACGCATACCAAAATGCATGACTGTGTGCGCGGTTGAAACGCTATAAGTTCAGACACACATGTACAGTGGGGCAAATAGCACTGTTTTTGACACTCAACAATTCGTAATTTGTTCCAACAAATTATGTTTCGATTCAGTATGATGTATATATTAAATGCGTGCCTCTTTCTGTAGTTCGCAAGAATTTTGTACATTCGAAGAATAAGCTTAACGCTAAATGCCTCTCAGAATTCTTTTGAAATACATGTGCCAGCTCAGACAACCGTTCAACCTAAAACGGTAAAGCACTCAAGGTCTTGTTTCAATCGCTGTACACACTGCATTAGAGATGGACATATGTACAGGGTGCGCCATCTTTTATGTTGGTATGTAAACATTGAATATCTTTGAAAATAAACAACCAATTTTCAAGTATGAGATATTTTTATTTAATTTGGTTCTGTACAATTTCTTCAACTGAGGTTTTCAACACTGGTCTACTCAAGTCAATCGGTTCACTAATGACAAAGTTATTCAATATCTACATACCGACATAAAAGATGGCGCACCCTGAATGTATGTATTATTTTTTTCGGCCCGACACGATCACGAAATTAGGTATTTTTTAAATTAATTAGGTATTTTTAATTAAAAAAAGGATATAAATTAAATTAAAGACATGTTTCAACAGCATACATTTACATCAGAATCGTGTCTCTGCGTGTTTATATGCGTGTATGTATGCAGCACAAAGTTGAACCCAAGCAGCAACAACAACAACAGCTGTGGGCAGAGCTACAAGCAGAGCATGGGCACCGATTTTATTTATGGCATACAGACACATAATCACTAACGGGATGTAGCTACCTAATTTTTTTTCGAAGATTCCAAGAACTACGGGAGTTATGGAAAAAAACAAGAATTGCGGGGGAGTGTATCAGAATAAAAAAATAAACTTGACCTGCCTAGGCTTAGAGGAACCTGGAAACCAAGTTTGGTAATTCTAGCCCTTGTACCTTCTGAAATCCTTGCGCTCATACAGACGGACGGACATGGCTATATCGACTCTGCTTGTCACCCTGATCAATAATATATGTACATGTGTATGTATATACGTTGTGGGGTCTGCCACGTCTCCTTCTGCCTGTTACATATGTATGTACATTCGCACGAAACTAGTATAGCCTTTTACCCTTTGGGTACAGGCTATAAAAATCGATATTTTGAGTTGTTTGTTTGTTGTTTTCAAGGTAAAAATGTATTTGAAAATCGTTGAATGCCAAGTTGTAGATATATTTATGTTGAATAAGTACCCTAAATTGGAAATCGATCGGACGAAATCTACAAAAAAGTAAACAACCTCAAACCATGCTATAATTTTTCTGTTAGCTTATAGTTTACCTATAGATACGCTATTACAAATAAATAAATAATTGTTATAATAATACTAATTATAATATGAACATACATATGTAAGTGGAAACTAGGCAAGTAAACTTTTTGAAGGCGATTATTAATTTTTGTTAAAACGTCTCGCTTGTTGGCCCACTGTGCGCATGTGCAAGCAGACGAGGAATGAATGCGACGTGTATGCAGCTGTTTTTGTTGATTGTACTTCCTTCCCACCCTATACACACACTCTGTGCGTGTGCACGAACATGCACAAAAATGTAGATTCATGAATTTACGTTTGTGTTTAATGTGCAGTTTGTTTTGTCTTTGACTGCATGTTCAAACATGCATACATATGTATGTACTGTTTCTGAACGGGAAACCAGTTATCGATATTTCTATTCTTGTTTTGAAATCGTTGAACACAGTGTTTACAGTTTTTTAAATGTATTTGATAAGGAATCGAATAAGGTATTGTTAATACGTCTTATACTTTTGATACAATGTTTTACAGTATGATTGGTTGCTCTGCTTCGCATTTTATTATTATTTGGGAATCCTCCAAGGCTTGAGCGGGCGAATGGGGTGATCTGCTCACGCCCACTGCCTGAAACGTCTGTTTGACAGAGCCCCATGTGAGTGTGCGGAGCCGGCCCAAGGACAAAACTTCCTCAATGGCCCGCTTCGCATAGATCTGCTGAGTTGCTTCCAAGCGGCGGAAGGATGTGGCCCAGCTAGTCGCATAGATGAATGCGTCTTCGGTACTAGCGGGTTGTGGAGTAGGTGGTGCACCTGCTATTGGTCTTGAATACGGCATATTGCTGAGTGTCCGATGAGGCATGGGATTCTGTCTGTGTGGAACTGAACCTGGCATTGTTCGACGAGGTTTAGGATTCACAGGTTGTATTGGTAACTGCGGATGTATTTCTGCTGCTAAAGTTCGTCTTGGCGGTACATTTTCAGACGATGTATTTTGTGGTAAATTAAAATGTAGATTAGATTCTGGATCTGGTTCCAGTTCAAGGTCTTGCTCAAGTTCTGGTTCAAGCAGTGGTACCGAATCGGGTCGTGATCTCACATCTGGCAACAATTGTGTTTCTGAAATTGACTGTGGTATTTGATCTGTCATAAAATGGGATAGCTCGTCATCCATAGCTAACATCAGCTCGTGGGTCGCTAGATGCTTGCTGTGCTCATTTACTGCTGACTTCTTTTCGGTCACTTCGTCCTCTTTCCAAGAGAGCACATCATACAATTGCACTATGCTGGGATCGCATGACATGAAATGCAATTGATCGAAGTACCACAATGGCGAACAGTAGGTACGACCGTCCTCTTTTGCCCTCCGTACCTTTCCTGCTTCTCGTCGAAAAGAGGTGACAATGGCCGTTATCCGCGCTTGTAGAGTACGCATGTTTGCTTCTGGTTCGATTCTTTGATAAAATGGTAACAGTTCCAATAAAGCGACATTCTTTGACGTAATCCCGGGATTTCCTTTAATGCGCATAGTGTTCCAAAGTATCGGATAATTTTTCAAAGCATCGACAAAGTGATTCCAAGCCGGACCCGGCTGCAAAACCGATATTTTACCACTCGCCATTGTGAAGACCTGCTCTGCACTACGAACAAGAACGAACTGAGCATTCGGGAAAATACCAACAACAGCTTGTATGTATGCGAGTTAAAATGTTGTGCACAGACACAACACAAAAGCAAAAATTACTCAACACTTATTTCTCTCAACGGACTGCGTCAGTGCTGTCATTTTAGCTTTTTTCCCGCTAGATCTGACCCTTTTTGAAAGCCAGTGCGGGTTGCGGGAATTCTAGCTTGAAAAAAAAATTATTTATCCTTTTTCTAGCTTTACTTTATTTTTCACCACATATTTTTGGCCTTATCTTTGTCAACACCTAAAATCATGAATATAAGCAGTGATAAACGACTTTCGATAATAAAATCGATCAAAATCACCTCCAGGCACGTCGAGCATAAGCCGTTTTTTTTCTTCTTTGCTGCGTTAAGATACATATGTCTAAAGTGTATAAACAAAATGTTCGCGAAGTGGAGAGGGTCTTCAGCCAGGTGAACTTAGTTAAATCCAAATTAAGAAATGGGATGAATTTAAATACGCTTAACTCCATTTTAAGCTTAAGTTATGTTTTTTGTAAGCAAAATAAACCACATTCATAATTGTATTTATTAATTTTTAATTTTAGATACGGACGTAATCATGTTATGACGAAGAGGCAGTGGGTTTAGATGAACAACTGTAGAATTTTTAGCTTGATTTTAATGTGAATTTTCTATTATTATTTTTACAAGAATCTTATATTATTATTATAGATTATGAATTAAGAATATATGATTAATATGAAAATATTAGGACAGATATTTCCTTAAATTTAACCAAGAAAATAGTGTTTTTAAATCCGGTTTGGTTTTTGGCTTATTTTGCCTTGGATTTAGCTTTTTTAGCTTTATTTTTTTGGCAATGTAGCTGTTTTTGCTCAAAAAATTATGACAGCGCTGGACTACGCTCTCTCTCTCTCACACAACCATAACGAGAGCACATGTGCAGCAACAACAAAATTTTGTATGTATGAATGTACAAGTATGTATGTATATCTATTGCTTGAAGTTTGCAATATAGTTGAGGGGAATTTGGAGCGAATCAAGAGAGTCTAAAGCTGTACTTCTAAATATTATGATCTGTCGTAGTCTGCCACAATATTCACAATTTCAAGCTTATTTTGTGTAGGAAGAATAGAGCAGAAACTCCACTAGCTGACCGCTGACTAAACCTTGCTCATACGAGTGCAAACGCAAACATTGTAATGCGAGCACAAACAGCTACATACCGTTGAGTCAAAATAATATCAACGAAATAAATAAACATCAAAAAATATGTACATATTTATGTACATATGTGTATGTGCGTACATGATATGTTTCGAGAGCTGGTACATTTGTCATTGAGCATTTTATTTGAATTCACGATTTGCGAAAATAGAAACGCAACAAATAAATATTCCAAATAGAGGTGGAAGTAAGTGCGTGCGTGATTGTGAACAGGCACGTTTCACGACTTCACAGAACCAGAATATTTTATTAATAGTACATAAATAATAATAAAAATTATGCAAATGTATTGGAGTTTACAAATACTTTACCAGAAAAATAAAATTTTGAATAATGTATAGTACTTATCGTGATGAGAGCAATTGACATTTTTGCTAAATTGTGTAACATTTAAATGAATTTAAAAACAAAACATGTCACATAACAAGATATCAGAATTTAAAAGTTTTGCAAACATTTGTACGTAAATGTGTGGGATAGTGAATTGTTACAAAATTGACGTCATTTTTTTCACGGACACAACTCTAATTCTGTTTGTCTTGTCTATTTATGTTTGTTTTCACATTATAGGAAACGAAAAAAGTGAGAAATAAATTTGCTTTCCATCATAAATTCTTTATGATGTTTTGGTTTTTGTCTTTGTCATGCAGTTACAGACAGAAATCCACGATGCAAGCATTGACGTTTATACAGGGGCGGAAAAAGCACTTCTGACGTCAATAAGTGCGGGCGCAGTACCCGTAGGCAGTGTTGCCAATTTGGCTTTTTTCCCGTCAAATCTAGTTGTTATACCCTGACTTCCTATTAAATCGTCCTATCATGAAACAGCATACAGACTCATAATCACTAACTGGAGGTATTTTCCGAATTTAAAGGAAAAATTCCAAGAAATACGAGAGTTATGGAAAATCAGTGATTGCGTGGGAGAGGAGAGAGAGGGAAATTTCAAATTTTCTGCGTATTCATATAAGGCACCTGGGACTAAAATTTTGTGTCTTTAGGTCTTATAGTCTTCGAGATATATTGCGATTATACGAATGGAAAATCGGGAAAACCCACATAGGTGGGGAAAATCAAAATATAAATATAAATAAAAACAGAATTAGGTGTACATTTCATGTAGAGAATAAAAGGCGCAAAAAAGCTACATTTCTTTTTACAACAAATGCGACACGCGGAGACATGCATACACTCACTTAGACGAAATCGCTATGTAAGTGTGTATTTATACACCCTTTGCGTGAGTTCGAATGCCGAGAGGTAAAATCGATCAAACTTTTGTTTTAAATTTTCTTAATTTCTATAGCCTGTACCCAAAGGGTGAAAGGCTCCGTGTTTTTCCTAACTCCTGTAATTCTTGCATTATTTTGCATATGATCAATGTCTTTACTTACACGTTTTTTTCTGGAACCAATTTACCGTGTAAAAACAGATTTAGGTGTATATGTATAAGTGCCTTCGAAGATTTCTAGACAAACTACGTACAAACATAAAAGTATTTAAGCACGTGATTTTGTTTATGTATTAATATGATGATAATCGCATTTCTATAAGGATTTATTTTAGGATCAATGCGTGAAAAGTATGTGATAATCAAATATACATACTTACATACATACATACATATATATGTACATATGTGCCCATTTATGGTATATTATATACATACATTTCAGTATATATTTTGAAGAGAATTGGTATCCTTTTGTTATATGCCCACATAGCAGTTTTTTTTTTAACTTGATCTTACTCCCAAAAATTGTTGGAAAAAAGAAAACTGCGGAATTGGAACTATTAAATGGAATTAATAAATGTTACATGTATATACATATTATATACATATTAGAGTAACAATTTCAGAAGAAAATAGTATAATTTTGCATTAAAGACTCGGGCACACTGTATCGTCCAGCTTTGCGTGCTTAACAGGAATATCCGTACTGCCAACAAAAACGGTATCAAATACTCTGTTCGTGGTTCTCTCCACTGTTAAGTAACAGTTCTTTTAAAAGTTAACATTTAACAATCGCTCTCGCCGGCATAAATATTGCGAAATCGGCGCGTATTAAATCGCCGGCGACTACAAAACGCGATGCGGCGTGCGCGCGATTCCGACGCTGGCGCTGCCATTTTCTTGAGACAACGGCGACTTTTTCAGGCCAATACCAAACGGCGGCGACTTACGTCGCGCGTCTATCGCAAAAATAAACAGGCGCGCAGCAAAAGCAGCACGCTGCCCTCATGTTAACACGAATGAGAGAGGAAATGAGTGAGCGCACGATGTGTTTGTATTTGCAGCCGAATGATGGCTCTTGCTCTCTTTTGTGTGTGTTTGTATGTATTTTGGTTCATGCCCTGCAGTAATGGGAGTTAGTCCCACTTTTCGCCTGCAATGGACACGCCAAATCTCTAACAAAGTTAACATTAGGGAACATTGCACGTAGTTGGATTTCGTTGGTTGGCGTTCGTTACTCTGCACTTATGTTTTGCGGTTTCTTTATTTATTCTTAGTTCTACGGCATGACGAAGTTGTATAAATTTTCCATGCACCTCAAAACGATTCGCCACAGTAAGTAGTTGGCGAGTTCTAAATGTGCTTTTTTGATTACTTTTTTTCAAATAGCGGGGGCTGCATTGTATTTGGCCAAGTTTAGTATGCGCTTAATCAGTGTGAAATTTTTGGTGTCGCCGAATCTTAGTGCCAACTGACCCTTTCGGTACTGCAGGGAAACGTTCTCTGGCTCTCTTGTGTGTATTTGTGAGTATGCATTTTGAATTTTGGTTTCTGTTTACGTTTTCTTTACAGCACAACCAACCACACATACAGAAAATGATGCTGAGATTTTTCCTGCAGACACAAAGCAGCAAACTGACTAATAAATCATCCCCAACCAGATTAGAGACTATCTGCATCTAAAAAATTATTTTTTTTTCATTTTAATTTAATTCGTCATATTCATTTTGTTACTATTCGTTTAAAGGTATTTTTTCTAAAATTTCTGTGCATGACAATAATGCTATAAATTCGGATTCGTTGTTAGCTAGTGTTGTAATTTGAACCCTTTTATATTTTAAGTTTTCTTTTGCCTAAACAGCCTTGTTTTCAACACAAGTAAATAAATGAAATACGCACTTGTTAGCTGAGCAAGTTTCGCAGCAGTTTACTTTTAAAAACAAATTCGCAAGTTTATATACATATGTATAGTATGTACATATGTACATGCATCTGTATATTGAATGAAGGCTAGACAACAAAAATACACATGTACATACATATGTATGTATGTATGTATAACAGTATGTAATAATGCTAAACAGCAACATGAAAGACACATGAAAACGCGCGCGTTTTAAGCAACGTGAAGACAGCGGAAATAAAGCAAACAAGCAAAAGTGTCTTTTCCAATGCAAAACAAAAACCATGCGCTGCGATGCTGTTAGCCCATTAGAAAACGACGTCAAACAAAATGGTGCCATAGCTTCAAACAAAATGGAGCCAGCACTGTCGACGTCTCAGATGGCAAAAAGTCAATTTCAATCGAAAATCTAACAGGCTGCTAGGCACATAAAAAAGCAACGTTGCCGCCGACAACAACTGAGGGAAATCGGAAAATCGCAAAATGGGAAAATGTGTGGCCTGGAAAAGCGCGTCAAGGCAACTGCACTAGCTGTGCGCCTAGTCCGAATTGCGAGAAAGATCCGATTTTAGTTGCGAACCAAAACTAAACGAGCATACTCTACACACCAAACCTGCTCGTGACTTTTCAGCAGCCCGTGCGTGACGTGCTGCCAACGGCGTGCCACAGCACACTGTCGGGCCACAGCATGTACCAGACCCAAGCCCGAAATCCGCATTTACAGTTCTGCTAACAGATCTGCCGGCAATGCTCATTACAATGATGGACCCGACCCCATCAATGCAATGCTGGGGTGGGGCGTGTTGGGGCAAAAGGCACACAGCGGAGAGTGCTGGCAGGTTCGTCAGTTATCTAGCACAAGCACAACAATTAGCTTAATTGTCTGTGCTGTATCTTCGAGTGTCTGTGCCCTCCCCCCATCCCATCACCGCCCACTTCAACCAAACCACTGCAACATTGCACATGCGCCGTTTGGTGGGTCGTGTGTGGTTGCAGCAGCTTGCCATGGAAAATTTGAAGCAACACAAAATGTGGAAGTGAAACTTACCCCCGATTTTCAGCAATTACTGCTGCTACTGATACTGCCGCTGTTGTTGTTCTTGTTGTTATAGCTGCTGAGTCGATGTCTTATCGGGAGTCGGCCGTTCCGATAAATTGATAATAAATGTGTTAGCTGTGGGCAGTTGGTTGCTTCCCGGAAGGCCACAAATAGTTTTGGAGTGACTGCAGAGAGAAGAAAGCGGAAACTATGTAATTAGTGTGATAACAAATAACAAAATTGACACTATAAGTGATAATGTTTTTACAATACTTAATCATCTATTATACTTGTAGAAATTAAATAACTTTCAAGTTTAAGTTACCAGAAAAATACTTTTGCTTTTTTAGATTCTGGCACCAAAACGTTGTCCCGACCCATTTCTTGTTTAACGTTATCCTACGATGCCTTCCACTATTATTTTCTATAATGTCCCTGCTAACTATCAGTAGCCAGTTTTTGTACATACGAGTACTTATATGGGATTGTAAGTTAGAAATCATTTATCCTTAACGCTGTTTGCGGCCACAAATATTTTAGACAAATTTTGATAGAAAGATTTTCTGTAAAAAGGGTTTCAAGTAATCGTGATTTAGCGATTGAAATCATATAAAAGCCCTATTATAAGCGCTTTCTGAGTCCATAAAGGACAACTATATGTGAATACAGCTCGACAGATTTAAAAGCTGTTTTGTGTGGTGCTGAAATTTTCAGGTACGCAAGTCGACGATAGCTAATGCATGCAAAGGTTTAAAAAGTATAATAAATCTAAGGTGCATACTTTAAATTGCAGTCCGAATAGATATAATAATAAATAAGGGAGTATTCAACTAGATGCTTTAATAATTATTCCAAATTCACAATGAAAAAAGGGTTTTAGTTTGAAATCAAATTCAGGAGTTATTTCAATAGACCCAATATTTAATATTTAAGCGCAATAATCATCCGTAAATCGTCTTTCACTTTTGATGGAAAAACAATGCGAATAAATAAATTTGAAGGACACTGGATTTTAATTTGGACAACTCTCGAATCTCAACACTGACTGCCGTAGATCTCCTAACGCGATAATACAGTAATGTGGCGGGGAATCTCCTGACAAGGAAGGAATCACAGTCTCTGATGCGCAAAACAATGCGACTATGCTAACCTCGCCGTCCTGACAACCATTTAACTCAGCTTTACTTTGTCATTGATTTAAAGAAACCGGAGATTGATTCTAAATTGGGTTAGTTTGAACTCTAATGATGCGGCTTATAAATAAATAAGTTCATGTCGATTTTTAATGAATGTTCCTTAATATTAGCCCTGCAATTTCAGGTGAAATTTGTTTTGAAATTTAACTGTTAATGCAAATGAATATACGACTTTAATTAGTTCAAATCCTCTGGTGATTTAAAATTCACATCAAATACAACTTTGTACAGAGATAGGCAATTAAAAGATCCACAGAATAATTCCTAAAGCGATTTTCGAGCCGAGCTTGCGATAGTTACATAATTTCGAAGCTTAAAACTACCACTAAATGATAAAACTGGTCTTTAGAAACAATCCAGACCAAATGTGTAATTTCCATTTCATTCAACGATAGTCGCATAGAACAATTTTTTCAAAAATTTTGATTTGGTTCACACGCGAGGTAAACCGCAAAAGGAAAGCCCCACAAGTACGAACTCGTAAATGCAAATTGCGGCCACGCAAGATGTTGGCAGCAGCTGCAGCGCAGAGCCACCAGCAGCCAGTACAGCAGCAACAGCAGCAACAATAACAACAACAGGTTCAGTAGTCAAACGACCAATCGAGGAGCGAGTGAGCAAAAGCAAGCGATGTGCAAAACAGATGTCGTCTGCGCCAAAAACGGCAGCAGTAGTCGCAGCAACGGCAACGGCAGCGACAGCAACCACGACGCGCCACATGTGGCTGCAACAAACAGCTGCAACAAATGCGACAACGAGTGCCGCCCAAGGGGCAACATCAACTGTCTGCAACATGCGACACAAGTCCAGACAGCAATGGCAACATTGCTCCAATTGGCGGCGTCGCGCCTCTCCCGCATCTTCTTTTCAGCTTCTTGTGCTGCTGCAACATGCAGAGGGCGCCACTGTTGTTGTTTCGTGCCACCAGCGATGAGGCGCACAGCAATGTGCATGTGAACGACGTTGCGCCTTCGTTCCAAACTTCCATGCGAGGATGGTGAAAATTGCAAAGGCAAAGGCGACAGCGACAGTGCAACTATTGCTGCAGAGGCAACATACTTGTATAGCAATAACTATAACAACAGCAACAGCAACAGCAACAACAACAACAGAAAACCGGTTCAAACAGCAACTCCCAACAAAAACTAGCGCAAAAAGTAGACAAGTAACTTGAATTGTCTGCTCACGTGTCCCGAACCCACTCCCGTTGCCATTTCTTGCCACGATTGCTGCGTCTCTGTTCAACATGTGGCGCAAGCGACGACATCGACAATGCCACCGACAAGTTTTTCCCAATACATATTATTGAATATAAAGTAGCGAAAATTTGCAGCAGGCGCACAGCAGATTGAACGCACATCGACCAATTCAAATACGCGCAGAGACGACTCAGCACTACTCGTTCAAAATTTATCATCAGCCAACTAGCGTTTCACATTTGGTAGCATTCATGGCTGAACTATCGACGGCTAGTTCTGGCTATTGGGTTGGGAAACTAAAGAGCTCGGTCCTAAACACATAAATAATTGAAGAAGTGGTTGCATTTAAGGCAGGCCGATAGAGTTTCGTTAAGAGATAGATTTCCATTAAACAGAGTTGTTAATAAAACAGTGAATTAATTTGTTATCGATAATTATTTGAGGCGTTTTTCGCATTCTTGGAGTACTGCCCCTAAAATGACACAATTAAGTAAAAGGAGCTCTAAAACAAAGTTCTAAGCAGAGTTTTTGAAGAAATATCGAATTAAATAATTATCGATATATCGCAGTACCATGTGATCAGCCTTGGAGTACTGCGATTAAAATACAGAAAAAAATCTGTCCCGAAGCACCGATCTTATAATTTAATATTTGCATCAGCAACAGCAATTAATTTTATATTTCGGTAAATACTGTTATATTTACATCGATATTTATACTTTTTTTTCGCAATTTTAAACTAAGAACTAAGCCGAAAATTAGTTCTACAAGTAACAAAGGATAATACAATAATAAATATCGTGGCCACTTAAAAAGTTTAACAGTAGATAAAGAAAGCGATAGTTCGAGTATATGTATTGCACATTGTATTGTCATATACTCTCATATACTATACTTCTACTATAAATAAATTTGCGCCACATCTTTATATTTTGCCATAGGATAGGGCATATCTCTTAATGCTGACTGGGGTTATCAAATTCTGAACTTTGTAGATTAACATTGTTAATAAAAATTTAAATACACACGTAATTACAACACTTTTAAACAATTATGACGCACTTCAAATTCTTGGAACAATAATTTCCTAAAATTTATGTTTTTGCGTTTTGCTACAAATTATAATCTCCCAGTGTATATTAATGCATTGTTGATTCTGATGTAGGGCGCCCTATATCTCCTTATATCTGTGTAAATGAAAATTCTGAATGAATTCTGAAATTTGAAGGAACAAAAATAACGAAACCATGTTTACACTGCAGGCTCTTGTAATCTTTAATAAACGTAACTTTACTCCAATACCCATAGAAATGTTTATTATTTAGATATTTTGTTATTTTTGTACCGTACGTTGTGTGCGATAACTCGACTATCTATCCATCCATATCTTTTTTCGGTGTACCTAACTAAACCAATGCCGCCACAAGAAAATTATTTTTTGAAAAAGTCCAGTTTAGTTTGGGATACACTTTTCAAAATTTCTAAAATCCGGAGAGGCCTTCGTGGAGAAATGTATGGAATCTCCTTCGATCCGACATTTTTAAAAAACCTAACAGAATATTTAAGGTATTGGTTTTTTAGTCAATATTGTATTTTATTTATCTTCAGCTTTATTATTTATGTATTTTTGTTGTACTAAATACTGAGCTGATAACAAATTGATTTTCTAATTATGAATATTATGTATGGGATAATGGCCCTTTTAAAATAAATCTGTTAAAACCAACAGATTGATACCTTGATTGGTACCTTCGCCCAAAAAAAAAAGGAGTTAGCCACTACGAGGTACTGAAGTTTTGGTGATAAAGCAATTAATTCGAATTGATGGAACTAACTGTCCCTTTTAGAGCATTCAGATTGGTCCGAGCAAAATAGATGATAAAACCGAAATAATTTGAAGATCAAGGTGTATAAAATATATTTCAAAGTCTATACTTTACATTTCGTTTTATTAATCATTAGATAGCACTACAACTCAACAATCCACACTTGGTGACACATTAAATTGTGAAAATGTTGACTAAATCTTGATGTGTACAGTTAATGGAATTGTCGTTTGAATCGGAAATGTATCAGAACGCACCCTCAAAATAGCGTATTCTTAGACCTTTGGGCAATTTTGAAAGAGCAAGTTGTGAAAAGTGGCCTACGAGTTTCTACATATGCTATATACGAGGGTTGTCCCAAACTATCTTTATTTCTCTACATGCATAGTCCCCTTTTAGCTTGGATACCCTGATGGTGCTCAAAATAGCTACCAACCGCAGACTCCACCTCTTTATTGTTGGCAAATCTTTTTCCAACGAGCCATTCCCATGGAAAAAGGTACGCAAGGATGCAATTTGGGCCTGAAATCATTGATTTCGACCTCGACAATGTCTTGATGAACCAACACCTTCTTTTGTGGCAAATAAACATGGCAATATGTTCGCATAACACGCGCCCTTGATGGTAGTTCTTTCGGAAGATAATCAATAAGTATTATCCCACGATTGGCCAAATCTGCAGTCTTGTTACTGTAATTGGCCACCTTTGAAAATGGAAATGCGCGCCCAAAATTCAAAATTAATTAAAGTTAACTGGAAGTGCAGCTCAGGAGTCGATGCGTCCATCCTCTTTATTATACTTGCCAGGCAGCAGTTGAAAAGTCACCCCTAGGATTTGAGTTACACAGTGGTGGCATGTCCTCCTGTGCACTATATAAGCATGTATGTATGCACGTATATACGACTATGTGTCTGTGTATGTGTGTGTTTGTAAAATCTATGTGTGCGCGCATTCGGGTAGATACAAAATCGAGTGGTTGGCCGTTTAATGTTGTACAACATGCGATAAATGACACAGCTGTGCCGGCAATCAGTCGAAACAGCCGATAATGGGCAATGGGTGGGTTGGGGTTAACCAGCCGCCTAGAGTCGTAACATCAGCAGCAAGGGAAACCGAAATAAAAATATCGTTAGATGTACAATTAGAAGAGGAGAACTGTTCATAAAATTAAAATATTATAAATATATTGTAGCAATAGCAGCCCAAGAGGAACTATAGAAATCCTAGATATATAATGGATTTTTGGAAAACAATATTTTCAAGTTTCTTCCCAACTTGCGCATCACCTTAGTTTAGTTAGGTACCACGATGTATGCAGAATTTGGGAAATAGCATGGTAGCAGCAATACTGACACTAGCAACCCTAGTATTTCTTAAAGAATTAAATTATCAATACACACCAAAATCTGGCGTACATAAGTTGATTTATTTATTAGACTTTACAACGTATACTTTAAAATTAAAATGAACTGATTTGTGTAAAATATGATCGGAATCTACATATAATAACACTATATCTGCACCAATACACGTTTTACTAAAACACATTAATTACTAAGATGGCAACTGCATAAATTCTTAGTAACGCCAGTTGTTTTATATTTCTTATGCCTCTGGGTTTGATCCAAAAGTGTTGCTGTCAGTCAAGTTTCAATTAAAGAGTAAAAGCACAAACACATTTTAAACCTTAAAACACATATTTACTACAAAGTAATAAAAAAAAATTTAGATAAAAGCGAAGGACTATCATATGCACGCTCATATATACTAAAGAATTGCTGGAGCTGGTGGATAACTGCATCTTTGGATTGATTGTAGGAAAAACCTGTGCCTCGTTGACTAAATATAGAGTCTAAATATACAAGTCCCAATAAATCACATCCCAAGAAAACTGCTAAAAAAAAACACCGAAAGCAGTTTATTTTGTATTCTTTCTAGGAGATTTGGAGCCCTTTTTCCCATATTTGGAGTCAAATTCTCTTCTTAGTGCTTACGCAAACTGTGAGAGCATTTAGTGTACGAAAGAGTACATAGATATTTAGATACATAGTGTTACTGGAGGGACTATGTTGTGAGAAAAAACTTTCTCGATAAGCCAACATTAATCCAGTCTGATTTTATTTCTCCAAAGGACAAGCGAGCGTGCGATATTTTTAGGCAGCTCTTAAGCTGTGGCATTATCTGTGTGTGTGTGTGTGTGTGTGTGTGTGTGAATGTATTTATGTGTGGATATAGCTAAGAATAGAACGACAGCTCCTGCCGTTTCTGCCTGCCATCTATTTCGGTTGTGAGCAGGTGTGTGCATTCCATGACTCGGGAGAGCACAACGAAACGCACTCTCCCGCTCTCTTGAGTATGTACACATGTGCATGTACGTGTGCCTGTGTGTGTGTGTGTGTGTGTGTGTGCTTGTGTGAGGCAGGCACGCGTTTCCTTGAGCCTTCCTTCCTGTCTGTCAGTCGGTCTGCCTGATTCAACGTCTGGCTTCTACTTCAACCTTCTTTCTTTGGCCTCGTTTGATGGCCGTCGTGACGACTTTACAGCCCCGTCCATCAAGCACCGCACTTTGCATTTTTGCAATTGTACCCCCTCCCTCTACCCCCCCTTACGCAGCCCAGTCTGTGGCTATTCGCTTCCCCTCTATCAATGAAATGAATTCGAAAATTGCAAGTCATTTCGCAATGCTTTTTGCTAAATTAACAAACACAACACACTCGTTGCGCAAAAGTAAAGGAAACAACAAAAACAACAACTAAAAAACAAAACGCCAGTTTTCGCACTCCGGTCGCTTAAATATTTATGAGCTACACGTGACGAGGGGAGTTCGCGGCATCGAAGGAGGTGGTTGCGTAGCGGCCTAGAAACGATGCGAAAAAAATTAAAAGTGTCGTTGAAGTGAAACAAAACCTGGACCCTGGGTTGTGGATGTACATACGAGTACATTGCCACACATGTCCACTATATCGTTTATCGAATAGTGCGTTCAAAGCTGATGTACCAGTTCCAGAAATTTCTATTAAAAAACCTTGTCTACTCGGTCTGATTGGTACGAACCCTATTATAAGAACCTTCACTAAATGTGAATGTTTTTGTTTTTTTAAGAACAAAATTGTGTTCACAAATTAGAACTCTCACAAATAACATTTTCACGTAAGTTAAGGTGTAACCTGTACTCACTGGTAGGATAAAAAGGGCATAAAAGGTTAATGCAAAGTATGTTAAAGACAGATGAAAGCAAATATTATTCATATCGCTTATCAGGATGACCAAACAAATCGAACTAAGCACCAGAATTTAGGGTAAACAAACTCCCAGTCCTTAAGCCTAATTAAAACTAACATTTCTTCTATCACAGGCTTTTATATTTCCCACTATGAACGAAAAAATATTCTCTGACAACTGATCAAAAAGTATGTCAGAGTTTTGTCGGAAGTACTATATAAAGCAAGTATATTCCAATTGTTTGCATGCAAATTAAAGCATTCGCTTGTGCCGGATACATCGATAAAGTGACATTCCCTGGTTTCTTAGTTTAAAGATAAAGTGCTAGCGTTATATAGCATCAGCTGCTTACTAATAAATGGAAAATACTGTCAGTATTTTTGTGTACACGATACAAAAGAGCTCTGTGATAGCAAAGAGCTTTCTTCATCCGAAATACAATAGGCTGAGCTGCTCCGAAAGTTATAGAATAAGGACGATTAAAAACGCTTTAACTCTGACCAATAAAACATTTTCCCCCCAACAACATACATATAACAAAAAAACGCTCTCAAGAAATATCTATACGTTCGAAAGGCCACACCCCTTCTTGATGAAAAACAAAATAAAGCTTTATTAAAAATATAAATTAATTCAGCTTAAAAGTTTGTTTTTATAATTTTTGTTAAATATGAAAAAAGGCAGTGCTTTTTATTTGCGTATTAAGATATATTGCTATTTGGCTGTACTAAAAAGAAAGTTAATTATAAATCAAACGACACTTGTGTGTCTTTTTTAGAGCACTTTAAACAATAAACAATATAGAGTGTATAATATACACAGCTAAATAAATAAAATAATGGCCACTGTCGTGCTCGGCAGAACAGATCCCTCTCTAAATTTCGGTAGTCCCCTAAATTAAGGTATGATTAGAATTTAAGTAATATCTGTACGCAACATTAGTAAGTATGTGTGTAGTCTCTTGAAACTTGCTTGCCCTCCCAACACATGAACATCTGGTGTTGACCACTTTAAATGACTCGCGTTAACACATCAAACAAAGTTTGGCCATTTAGTAGCTGGACTGTTCATTGTTGTTTATGTGGTTGTTGTTGTTTTATGGACCCAAAACTTGAAACATTAATTAATCCCTGCTACGACTTGCCTTTTATTTGTACAAATGACCAACCGAATGAATGAATGACAGGCTAGATGTGCCGCTTGTTTACAAGTCTGTGTTAGTCTGTCTGCCGGAAATGCGCGCCTACTTACATACCAATATATGTACTCTCTTTCACACACACACATTCACTCACACACACTGAGTGTGTGTGTGACCCAGTAATTTACGCATGTTTAGCTGAGCATTTAATAAAGCTAATTAATGGCCTCTAGTTCAACTTTGGGCTGCAGTTTGCAAATGCTTTGGGCATACAATTGCCTTTACAGCTTAACTTTGCCTAACGCTAACGTACGATAAGTATGTATTTGTGTACGTTCATACATACATATGTACTTATGTACGTATGTATGTATATCCATGGCCAACCTGTTTGTTGTGCTTGCACACACACGGGCATATCTATTATATGCATACACAGTTGCAGCAACAAAAAGAAGAACAACAACAATAAAGGAATTTCATGGAAAATATTTCAGTAGATGAGACGCATACAGAAAACAGAAAATTAAACGCAGCCCAAGCGGCCGCAAATGAACCAAACAACAGCAGCAGCAGCTCAGCGACATAGGACCGTGCAGTGGCAGACAGTTGAAGAAGCTCCGGCGAACCAACCAGCCTCCCTTCCCCACCCACACCCATTTGGACCATACAAGGGGAAAAATGAAACCAGAAGCCGCACAAAAGCTGAGCGAGCAGATAAGCCTTTTTTGCTCAGTGAGCGTGGGAGTCTGTTGTTAACAGTTTCTCTCTCATTTGGCTTCTCTCACTTGCTCGCTCTTTCGCGCTCCGAAGCGCTGTAAAATTTGCGCTCTCAGCAGAATGTCGACGTCGACGTATTGAACATGGCACGTAACATCCCTACGGATGCGTCACACGCTGTCGCCGTCGCTGCCTTTTTGTCACAGGTCGTTGCACTGCCATCACACACACACACACACGCATGCATGCACACACACACATACTCATACCGAATGCCTTGACTGAGTAGTGTGCAGTGACACATGCAGGCCACTGCAGTCGACGCTGCTGCACATGGACAGCAACAACAAGAACAACAATAAGGTAACGCTCATCGGCCATCAAGACATGCTTGTTGTTGTTCTTGTTGTTGCTGCTGTTGTATCTCACTGCTTCACATGTAGCTGCCGGCTGACCGACCGGCTGCTATGCAGATATGAATGTGCGAGTATGCCTCCATTCTGTGGCAACAGCAACCGCAGCCGCTCGTGTTTAGCTGTAATGTGCGGCATTTGGCTGCTTATCATACGCACATTCGAGTACGCTACGGTAACGAAAGTCTATAGAACCGGCCCATCAGCCGGGTCTGTAAAGCATGAAAAATGAATGACCTATTAGATCCAATCTAGATAAAAGTTAGAGCGTAGTCAATTACAGAAACACATTGCTCCTATTCTTAATGCAGCGCAGGAGTCAAGACAACCGCGTTCCGCCCATAACTAGCATATTTAACAGTGATTAGATGGTGATTATGCTACCTATATTTTCAATTTCCGACATCATGGATTGCTCTAACTTACTTGCGAAAATTTAACGTATTACCTATCGTTATATATATCACTGGGCGAAGGACTTTCTTTCCTCTACAGTGTGTTTAAAAATCTTCGACTAAAATACATTTTAAAACTAGTAAGCCCCATTTATCCTTAAGACTATAAGCATATATGTATGAACAGCTGTTCTTCCATTTCCATTTTGCGTTTTACATTCGTAAGAACGGTCCATTTTCAAAACGCACAAAAATTTGCAGGTGCATCAAAGCACATCCCAAAACGGATACATATTTCCTTTCCTTTTGCTAAATTTAAACTCCAAAACGGGGAAAAGGGGCTTTCAAGCTGATATGAAAACTTTTGTATTTCTAAACCAATAGACTTATATGACACCAATAGACAAATATGTTTTTATACTTTAAGAATGATTAAAGAAATAAACTGCATTCGAAGTTTTTTTGAAATATTTCTTGGGGCCACATCTGGTACATTTTAAAAGGTTTCATAAATTTTATTGCAATGTTATTATGTGCCGCCAGATCGTAACCCTTTCAAGAACAGTCAGATTTTTCAATAATCGATAGAAACATTTTGTGGATGGAATGGGAATATACCTCATAAAATTTAAGATGACAGTGGAATATAGCCACCTCCTCTGCATGACTTTCACGAATGTGTTGCATTAGCCACTGTTTCTAAGCACATGTGTTTGTACATTCATACAAGTATATTGACTTTCATGTAATCGGAACAATGATTCTTAATTCACCAGCGCTAATAAGTTCAACTTGGAAAGAGCATAGCATGTTTAGGTTTCATTTGGACTCCAATTATCTACAAACGTGTTTAAATAACGTACTT
Source organism: Scaptodrosophila lebanonensis (assembly GCF_003285725.1). Classification (NCBI taxonomy): domain Eukaryota; kingdom Metazoa; phylum Arthropoda; class Insecta; order Diptera; family Drosophilidae; genus Scaptodrosophila; species Scaptodrosophila lebanonensis. Next base: position 3,492,673 of record NW_022060529.1, read on the forward strand.
TTGCCATTGTTCTTAGTTTTGATTATATTTTCGTAATTCGAAGCAAGTAATTTATTTATTTATTCTACGCACTTATATATGTGAAATGAAATGTTTGCAGGTAAGACTGTGTAGTGCTTAAAAGTATAAAAACTATTAGACCGATCACTCTGCTACTCTGTAGCCCATTCTAAAAAAAAAGGGGGTAAGAGCTAGAAAGCTTAAATTTACATGTTTTCTCAATGGTGAAGGTGGGCAATAAGAAGCGTTTGACAAATTCGCGCTCCAAAAAGGGGAATCGGGCTATAAAGATTGTATGAAAAATCTGCATAATTCATCTTATTAACAGCTCAGTTTCTAATAGAGAAAATTAAATAACATAAATTTTCATTGCAAGAAAAAATAAACAAATATACGCACCTATAGATAATACGTAATACTTGTACAGTGAAAACTCCCTTAACGGACACCTCTTCTCTCCGGCGAACATTTTTTCTAAAACAATCGGTTGGTGTACAAAGAATTTAAGTATCCCCTTAAGCGGACAAAAGAGAGTTTTTACTGTACAAGTATATGCCATAGCTACCTAGCAAAGAATTTTCGCTACTGGCAATGTTTCTATTGGAACCCATTTCTGAATAATAATTTCACAGAATAATAAAGCATTACATTATTCTAACCAAAATCGTTGCTCAGCAAAGACGCGCAACTCCTGCCTTGTTAAAACACAGAATACAAACAGTGATCGAAAAAAATAGATTTAGTAGGGGGAAAAAATCAAAATCGAAAGTAGTTGGGTGATGCTCTCAAGAAGAGCAAAAACAAAAATAAAAATTGGCTGCTGCTTCTAGTTCAGTGGCCACACAGATCGTGAGATTTATTCAACAATTTGTAAGCGTAAAAAATGGAAAATATTATGCCATAAATAATGGCAAGTACTTTAGGCAAAAGCCCCGAACAACAGCAAAATGCAGTTTTGTGTTGTTTTTGTTGGGCACTCGATTTGTCGGTTTTGCATTTAATGAAAACATAACAAGTAAAAAAGCAAAAGTCGGGTGTCCCGACTTTGAAATACTCTGTACATATGTTTACAATAATTATAGAAAATAAAAAAATTAAGAAAATAAAAAAAAAAATTTGATCGATTTTACCTCTCTCGGTATTCGAACTCACGTAAAGGGTGTATAATTGCACATTTACATAGCAATTGCGTCTGTGTGAGTGTATGTATGCCTATGCGCATCAATTCGTGTCTGTGTAAGCATTTTCGCAGTCAACCAAACAGCAACATCAACAACAGCCGCGGGCAGCGCTTGAGCAGCGCTGCAGCAGCGCTGCATCAGCAAATATATTTATGGCTATAACTTCTTGTTAAATCGGTCTATCATAATGAAATTTGGCATACGGACACATAATAACCAACTGGGGGTATTTCCAAAATTTTAGTTCGAAATTCCAAGAATTACGGGAGTTACGATTTGCGGGGTAGAGGGGGGAGGGAGGGGAATTCCAAAATATACATTTTCTGCGTATTCACATAAGGCATCTGGGACTAAAATTTGGTGTTCCTAGGTCTTATAGTCTCCGAGATATAGGCGATTATACGAATGGAAAATCGGGAAAACCCCCATAGGGGGGAAGTGGGGGGGAAAATCAAAAAAATAAAACAAACTCGTATAGAATACACACATAACGCATCTTTGTGCAAAATTTGGTGTCTCTATCTCTTATAGTCTCTGAGATCCAGGTGTTCATACGGACGGACAGACGGACAGACGGACAGACAGACAGACAGGGCTAGATCGACTCGTCTCGTCATGCTGATCAAGAATATATATACTTTGTGGGGTCTGCCACGCCTCCTTCTGCCTGTTACATTTTTCAGCTCCCGCAAACCTAATATACTCTTGTACATTTCATGTACAGAGTATAACAAGTAAAAAAGCTAAAGTCGGGTGTCCCGACTTTTAAATACTCTGTACATATGTTTACAATAATTATAGAAAATAAAAAAAAATTAAGAAAATAAAAAAAAAAATTTGATCGATTTTACCTCTCTCGGTATTCGAACTCACGTAAAGGGTGTATAATTGCACATTTACATAGCAATTGCGTCTGTGTGAGTGTATGTATGCCTATGCGCATCAATTCGTGTCTGTGTAAGCATTTTCGCAGTCAACCAAACAGCAACATCAACAACAGCCGCGGGCAGCGCTTGAGCAGCGCTGCAGCAGCGCTGCATCAGCAAATATATTTATGGCTATAACTTCTTGTTAAATCGGTCTATAATAATGAAATTTGGCATACGGACACATAATAACTAACTGGGGGTATTTCCAAAATTTTAGTTCGAAATTCCAAGAATTACGGGAGTTACGATTTGCGGGGTAGAGGGGGGAGGGAGGGGAATTCCAAAATATACATTTTCTGCGTATTCACATAAGGCATCTGGGACTAAAATTTGGTGTTCCTAGGTCTTATAGTCTCCGAGATATAGGCGATTATACGAATGGAAAATCGGGAAAACCCCCATAGGGGGGAAGTGGGGGGGAAAATCAAAAAAATAAAACAAACTCGTATAGAATACACACATAACGCATCTTCGTGCAAAATTTGGTGTCTCTATCTCTTATAGTCTCTGAGATCCAGGTGTTCATACGGACGGACAGACGGACAGACGGACAGACAGACAGACAGGGCTAGATCGACTCGTCTCGTCATGCTGATCAAGAATATATATACTTTGTGGGGTCTGCCACGCCTCCTTCTGCCTGTTACATTTTTCAGCTCCCGCAAACCTAATATACTCTTGTACATTTCATGTACAGAGTATAAAAATGGCCAATTAAAACAAACGATGAAGGCTTTCCGTTAGATGGAGGGCGGGCCAAAGGCTGAAGTTGCTTGCTTGAATTTTGGAGCGCGCCAAAGCAAACTGAAGTGCTGGCTGCTATTCAAAACAACAATGACAACAAAAACAACAACAAGACGAACAACATAAATAATAACAACAGCAAGAACAAGAGCTTGAAAATATGCTCGAGAGCTGCGCGCATCGAGCATACAAGTACTCGTACAAATTTGTGTATCTGTGGCTGTAGTCGCAGCATAAAAGAAAAGCGTTCAAATGAACTTTGCTGTTCTTGTTGTTGCTGTTGTTGTATGTTTTTACGTGGCACAAGTGCGACCACATGCTCAAGCACACACACACACACACACACACACATACAAGTAGAGAGAGAGCGAGATACAAACACACACCCGGAGGAACGTGTTGAGTGGCGCGAAGGCCCCGCCAAACAAGTCGCTTTGTCTCCGTCCCCAACTACTGCTCTCCCCATCTCCCCATCTCTGCAACTCTACCTCTATTATCCGGAGTACACCTCTTCTGACTATCTTCGCACAGAACGTTTGTTGCGGCATTTGTTGGGGTCAGCCGCATATCCCAGATTTTTGTTGTTTGTGTTTCTTTTGTTTTTTGGGGGCATTTTGTTCTTCATGCAATTTGATTTACAAATGGCCACCATTGACGAGTTGCAATGGAATAATGGAATAATGACAGCATTCGGCACAAGAGCCTTCCCAAAAAGGTGCCCCGTCATACTCGTATCAAGACGGCCATGAAAAAGGATATTGTGCATCAAAAGCTGCGCTCAGTCGCTCACTCGTCGGGGATTGAATAAATGATTTAATGATGCCACAACTCTGGCGATGTTCGGAATTGAAATTGGAAGTTTTTGAGAAATTTTTGATACAAGAATGGAAAATGATTAATGATTGTCGTGTTGCGTACAATGATTGATTAATTACCGTTGACATCAAAAGGAGTAAAACACCGAAACGCACGCACACACACACACACACACACACCTAGTATGTGTGTGAGTTGAGTGAGATTTTGTTTTTGTTGCTATTTTAACTCGCTCGTGACTTTTATAAATTGATTTTCATTTCCATTTCAGTTTCGGTCAATTTTTTATAACGAAATTGTTAATAGTTGTTGTTGTTGTTGTTATTGTTGCCTTTTTCAAAAACATTTTCCGATGAAATGCGGTTGATCTGTGTGTGTGTGCGCGTGTGTGTGGTCCTGATTGATTTTTATTTCCCACTTTGAACTAAATTTGAAAATTGAAACAATTTTAACAACAAAAGAGAATTTAGTAATCGCCTGTAACATTGAAAGTTCTTTTAGAATGTAGTATCCAGCTTCTGTAAGCTGCTTCTATATTCGGTTCCTGAAGCGTTCAAGCTCTAAATGAATGATAGAAGTATATTATCATACATACATGTTTGATCAGCATGCCGAATTTTCTATCTGTTCGACTGAATGAACACCGTTATCTTTCGAACCACAAACGCTTAGAACACGATACTATGATATATAGACTTTTCCTATCCATATGCAGAACAGGTATATTACAAACAATATAGCCTCATTAATTCAAATGGCTGTCAAAGGACCAATCGATTGGCTTGGATTGGTTTTATTCGCAAATATTGCAACAAACTCTCTTATGATTTAACAAAAAAAGGTAACATTCTTGTCGAAATTCTTTAATTTTTCTAATCTTTGTGTTGGTATTAAATTAAGGCTGTTAGGATAGAGCCGAAAATGAGACCATCGGGGACAACTGCTTTAGTAAAGGTACACTATTTCTTTAAGACTTTTACTTTGTAAATCTTTACACTCAATTGTGTACAAGATTCAATACTCAACTCATCAGAGTGGACTGATTGATTTGGGAACTATAGATATTCTATGAATAGCAAATGATAGCATCAGCGTGACGGCCGACTGATTTTTAGATTACAATTATGCGCATATTCATAAGTCTAATCGGATTGACTCACATCAAATGCTAATCGTACACTATATTGTGAATCATAGTCTTTCTTAGGAGGGGGTTGGCTTTGAAGTTAGCTTTCGAACAGACTTTGAAAGCTCTTGAAGTTAGTTGCAACATCAATAAGGTCGTCTCCCACACAATGGCCGATCATTCATCTTAACGCAATTTCAATAAAGCACTTCTCTTTTCTTTTATCCATTTTGTTAGAAACAAAGCAGAAAAGTGAAAGTATAACAAGCAGATACAAATCATTTGAATGCATCTGCAGGGTACAGAAAACCAAGGCAAACACAACTGAGTAGCTCCGTCACGCCGTAAAATTAATGAATGAATATAAAGATATAGATGTACTTCTAGTATATACACATGTACATATGTATGCATAGTATATAAAAAAAGCAATCTAGTGCCTTTATATCGCAGCAACTGTTTCAATTGTTGGCCGGCGATGTCCAAACCAGTTTTATCTTTCAAATCAACGACGACACACAATATTGTGCAGGAAATTTGCTCAGATATATATATATTTTTTTCAAAATGAATTTAAATAATTTGCGCATAAAATTATTCGCCGAGCAACAAAAGAGATTGTTTTATAAACAAAATTAAAAAACATACTAATGTTTACTCAAATTCCCACGCGTTGCTACCGGATACAACAACAACAACAAAAACAATAAAAAACATGAGTAGGTGAAACAACAACAACAACCATAAGTTACGTTGCTTAGGCCTGCCTGCCTTTTATTTTGGCTTAATTATAAATGCAATCCGCGTTGACAACTATAAAGTGGACAACAACAACAACAACAACCATATTAGTTGACTACATGGTGTATACACGTACAATTAAGAAAGAAAGAAAACAACAACAACATCACACACACACACAACAATGCCAACCAGGTTTCTGCAACAGTTAACAATTTTATCATGAAATCGACTAAATGTTATTTATTTATGAAATGTTTTAATAAACCCAATATTGGCTGGGAATAAAAGAAATGCATTTTCCAACTGTCAGATGTGTCCAGTTTTGTTGCTATTTTGGGAATAGCTTCATAATTTCTCTCTTATAAAATCTTTGCTGAAAAACTCGGAAAAACGCGATTTTTCGTAGCCCTACAATTTAACGACAAAAACTGATCATCATTTGGTGTTAGATTCGTAATATATAAATGACTTTCCTCCCTGAGGTTTGGCGCCCTTTTTTCTTAATCAATGCTATTAGCTTCTTAGCAATCACTGTCATTAAAACGGTCCAATTGGTCCAGTATTCCGCCAATGGAAGCAGCTCATGGTAGATATTGTCTTTTCAATGCCACCAAATTCAGAATAAAACCTTCCTGGCTGTTAGTTGGATACCGTTGAAGCTGCTCGTAGAGCTTTCGCTAAGTGCAACACAAGCGGTTTTAAACTGTGGTTTGTGGTCAATTTTAGATGCCGGTCTGCTTCAATCACTTGTACAATCTTGCCGCAATATTTTCCCACACAATTTATCCCAAAAATGAATAGACTTATAAAGAGTTGACACAGGACTTGTTTTTGAATAAGCCCAAGCATGATTCAGCAAGCTCCCCAACCCAATAGAAACATAAATACAGTCGACCATCAAACCTTTAGGATCTGGGAAAGTACTTGTATAACTTTTTGGGCTATCTATGTTTACTAAAACATTTGAGCCACTGGAGGAGTGAACAACCACTGGACGCACTTGTATATACCTTTCCTTAACTTGGTATAAACATTTTATAATTTAAATGCGTAAATCCAGTCAATGTCTTTAATCTTTACTTTTTAAGCAATGCATAATAATTTTGAATTCAATCCAAGCTCCATTAAACACAGATCTTTAATAAAGGTATAATATTGGTAAGCTCAAACCAAGCCAAGATTTTTGTCTTATTTGAAGATTCTTGAAATATTTCAAAATGCTTCAATTGTAGTTGGAAAATTTGTTCTCTTCCGATATTGTATTTTTATTCAATTCTCTGTAGATGTTGTATTTTTAAGGTGGCTACAATATCTCAAGATACAGCAAATTATGTACAGTTTTACTTCTTACTTCTTTATTAAGTTCTTTAAAATATTTCATCATACAATTTTTAGTTTGCCAACAAGGCGTTCCAAACGAAAAAGAAAGGAAGACTATAGTCACATAGTTTAATATTTTTTTAATCTTAAAGATATTTGGTGTGCGCAGAACTGATTTTATAAGCCGAAAGATATATTTTTTTGTCGAACCCAGTCAGTTAAACTGAAGCAAGTAGACAAAGCTGACGCTGACGCCGATGCCTCTGTTGGCGCAGCGCACGTTTGATGTTGTAGATACTTTTGTTGTTGGCCCCAGCCACACATGCCGCTAAGTACGTACGAGTATCTCGAACCGTCGAGCGCGCGCGCATATCTGGTTCCGTATGAACAAAAAAATAGCAGCAACAACAAAAAACAAAACCCACGACGACGACGACGACGGCGACAGCGACGACTACGGCAGTCGCACTCAGCACGTTCATTATGGCATTTTGTCAGATACAAATTCAGATTCTCGGTCTCTCGTGCGCTCAAACATGTTGTTGTTGTTGTTGCTGTGTCGCTGCTTGCTGCGGTTTGCTGCGCGATAGCCATACGGATATGTCAGTTAATTATTTGTTTATAGTTTTTCTCTTTGCTTGTTTTTTTCTTTGATCATACACATGAATTTTTAAATGTGCATAAGTATGTGCGATGGCAATACATATAAAGCTAGCTATGTAATACATAAATACAAATACATACATACATATATACATAGGTAGACATGCATGCTATATGGCTCTATAGTATATGTGTATTATTACATACTCTTCCATACATACATTTTTTCAGTTTTATAATTTTTTGCAAACGATGGGTTTTGCTGATTAAAACAAATTTTCTGGGTTGACCAAGACCGACCCAGCCTGGAATTTAGCAATATGTTACAGTAAGTAAGGCATGTGAAGAGAAAGGAAAATGTTGCTCAGCGTTGACAAGGTTCAGTCGGACAGCCCCACACTCGATAGAGAGGAGATATGGTCACTAATATTTATTTAATTTTTAAACTTGTACCTAAGGGCTAGAAGGGCAGACTAGTTTAGTGCGAATGACAGGCCACACAAAGCATAAACGTTGCATAAACGCTAGGATCTGGGAAAGTATAGAGCTAGAGCTAATATACAAACTTGGTATTGAGTTTCTCCTACGTGCAATAAAGAACCAGCTTGTGGTTTTTTATGTCCTGATGCATAAATCTCGTAATTCTTGATTAGTCCTAAAAATGTGATAAGGGTTTAATTCGTATATGATGAGTTAGTTATTTATTTATTATCAGTTAAGATAGATTCCATAGCTCTCAGCTTTTCCAAACACATTAAAACCACGATTTTTCGTAGGAACTTTTTCAAAATTTTCAGTTGCGATGCCAAGAACAGTTAGGAAAACTAAGCGGAATCGTAGGCAAAAGTATTGTAAATGTCAGAATCCGTATAATTCCCCCAATAAAATAAAAATAAATCTAAATAGCAATTAAGCTGAGAACTTTGAGATTTATGCGTTTAAATAACCACACATACGAATGTATATATTTGGAGGTAAGGGAGATTATTTCCGATTCAACAAAGCACGCTATGCAGACAGCCTTTTAATGATGACCCCCATTCCTTCATCCCGGCTACCAGGGCCACCCACTTCCAGCAACAGAAGTACAGAAGCGCCTACGTGCTCCCCCATGCAGTTTGCAGACAACTAGCAGCTGTTGCCACAGAGTCTCAGTCTCAGTCGTTGTCGCCGCCGTCGCTGTAGCTGCCGCTGCTGTTGCCGTTGCAAGTGCGCCAGCAACTTGCAGCAAGTCGCAGCAGCAACAGCAACGAATCAGGCGAGAAGAAAGAGATAGAAAGCGCAGACAAAAGCCCCAACATTATATGGAAAAGTAAATAAGTTGCGAATGAAATAATGCCGAAGCCGAAGAAGAAATAAACCTGCTGGCAATGTTGTTGGTGTTGGTATTGTTGCTGTCGTTGCTGCTTGCATGTGCAACATTCGCCACTGAAGCAGCAGCAACTGATAATAATGGTTGGCATCTATTTGCGGCAGCTGCGCGCCTGCTACGCTGCCGTCGCTCGACACCTGGAATGGGGCATAAATTTTCGGGATAACCGAAGTGCCAAATGTGCGGGACATGTTGAGAAGCCATGAAGGGGCAACTTGCAACGCTGCCACTCGCTGTGATGTGCACTTTTTGGGGTGCAGCCCTTAAGGGCGGTTATTGATGCGTTTGTGAGCTCGTAAAAGGGATGTTTTACATGATGCTTATATCCTTTGCAGACATATATCCTCAGAGGGTTAAACGGCTCTGAGGAGTGGGTGATGAGCCTGAATAGCCAGCCGGGCCATCAAGCTGAAGCTCTCAAGCTCTGTGCCCAGCAATGTGAGAGACCAAAGAGCAACAACATCGACTGAAGCAGCAACATCAGCGGTCAACGTGGAACCTGTTTTATTTGTTGTTGTTGTTGTTGCTCTTTTTTCGGGGCCCAGCATTGACCTCAACTGAGTCAACAACAAAATATTCCACGAACAACAAGAACAACAACCACAACAACAAGAACGAGCGATGTTGATCGGAAATCGAAATGCAGAACATGGTGCGAAATATTTAATACAAAATGTGGAGACAAACGCCTCAGCTGGAAGAAGAGTTGCTGGCTCCTGTACACTCAAAAAAAAAAGGTGATACAATTAATCAACAATCCATGTATAAAGAGCTCAGGTAAAGCATCGCAGAATCTTCCTCTTCAGCTCATAGAAACCTGGCTATAAAGCGAAACTTTTAAGATCAATGTTTGTGCACTATTTCCTATCCAGCTAAATGCATTCCAGTTTACCAATGTTTTTTTTATGTAGCCTTGAACTTTTCGTAAGAATTATCTCTATTTCTATATACCTTAGGAACACATTCCTATCAGGTAAACTAATTACGGGCTTTTGTTTTCGAAGCGACAATCATAAACACATAATGATCGAATCACGAAAATATTTCTTCACTTACTCTATAATCAAACCGGTTCCTATATCCGAAATTAATCATTTCTTTGCTTTTTGAATATACGAGTAAAGTATAGTTTTGTTCTTTTGTTTTAATCACATATATTTTTGAGTTATCCTTTCAGCTTAATTGAAGTTTGGTCGACCTTGTGGATCTGCTAAGATCAAACTTTAACCATACCGGTTGAAATAACTTTTCTATTCTAACCTTTTTTCTATCGTTTGAAGTTATCGGTTTTTAGTTTTCATTTGAAATAATGAGAAAATATATATTTATGGTTTACTTGAACTTGAACTTGGTATGTTTAGTTGCACAATAAGATTCATGGACATAGTACCAATGCTTTCCAATTCATGATGAGATGAAACAACGTTCATCCATGAGGTCGGAGCAGTAGCTAAAGCTAGTTCTAAATGTCATTTTTAAATCAAATGTATGCTTTACTTAATCGACGAAGCATAAACACAGTACATTTTCCATTTTATTACCATTATTTTCTAACACTTTTATACAAGGTGTGTTCCAAAGTAAACAGGATTTAAAAAAAAAACAGAACAAATGGGTTTTTCGGCAAAATCAATTTATTTTATTCAAAATAGTCTCCTTCTGCTTCAATACAGCTTTTTACACGATCCAAAAGCATGTCGAACGAGTGTTTTAGCTCGTTGGCCGGTCTGGCTGCCAGTATGCCGATGCATTCCTTTTGAATGGCCTCTTCGTCTGCATAACGCTTTCCTTTCATGGGAAAATGCATTTTTCCGAAAAGCTAGCAGTCGCACGGTGCCATACCAGGTGAATACGGCGAGTGGTTAATGGTTAAAATGTGATTTTTGGTCAAATAATCGGTCACAAGCGTCCTGAGCTATTTTTGGTCGTCAGTCACTCCTTTCGTAAGCCCAAATGTTCGGTCAAAATGCGATAAATCGATGTTTTGGGTGGGATGTTCAATTCCATTTCCATCAATTTCAATGATGATTTCGGCTGATTTTTGATGAATTCACGCACAGTTTCGGTGGAATTTTCGGTGATCACGAATTTTGATTGATCGTCATTTATGTCCTCACGCCCACTTTGAAAACGTTGAAACCACTCGTGCACTCTGCTACGGGATAGGCAATCATCGCCATAAACTTGTTCCATCAATTGAAACGTTTCGGTAAAAGTTTTACCAATTTTAAAACAAAATTGAATGTCGGCTCTTTGTTCGAACTTCGAAGCTCATTTTCGCACCGATAACACAAACAAACTGACACTTAAAACGCAATAACTTCACTTCCAATCGATGAAATGTCATGAAATTCTCACTGGACAATCGATAAAGATAGCAGATTCTAACGACATATAAATAGCGCCACTAGGGGGCGCTAGATTCAAAAAGTCCTGTTTACTTTCGAACGCACCTTGTATATGGTATGGTCTAGACGATTTTTGTGACACCCGAGTATAATTCTATATATTGTATTTTTGAAATGTTGTTCGGTTAGTCTGCCAAATATTTGTCAGTGTAGTTACTGCAGCAGTAGCTGCAACGCTTTTGAATCGTTCGTTTGAGCGCGATAGCATGAAAACCTGTTTCCAATGCCCAGCGATTGCTGCGTGCCGCTTGAGCTGCTTGAATGGCTTGTTGAAAAAACACCAAACAACAGCAATAGCAACAGCAACAACAACAACAACTGAAGCAAAATATTCCACCTACATTTTGGGCAAAGCCGTTCAAGTTAAGCTGCTCGAGTGTGGCTCAAAAAACGGAGTTATCTGCGGCTTAATTGGGTCATTCACACGCGCCACTTGCTCGTCAAATACTTGGGAGCTAGCGTCAAGCAACCTACATGGCAGCCAATACTCTCTCGCATGCCTACCAACTAACAACAATAGCAACTACAACAACTTCCGGTGCGACGATATTGCAAGACGAAGACGATAATGAGTAAAGAGCAAGAGATAGGAGTACGAATACATAAAGATGTGTGTATATATGTAGTTATAGGCGACGTTACCGGTCGTGTAGTATGTTTGGTTAGACTTGTTCGGGCAGACAAATCTTTAACAGCAAAAGTTGACAATGAAACAAACAAAAAAAAAATACAAAAATAAAAAGAAAACACTCGCACATAAAAACTTGTCTCTCGGGAATGTGCGCGAAGGCACGCGAAAGTCAAAGAAACTCAAGAGAGCATAAGGGAGAGGGAACGGAGAGAGCGCATTGTTATTATGAGTGTTTTATGTTGCAAGGATCGCCAAAATTAGACAGACTGTTAACCTAACAATTTAACATAGCATCCAAAACATTACTCCTTCTATGGGAGAATATACTCTGATATACATACATATACATATGTACACAGGTACTCTCTTCTCTGCCGCTAAGACCATGGACATTGCATGTTAAATCAAATAAAACAGTTATCTAAATAAAATGTTGAAGGCTGTGTGTTACGGGGTATCGCATATAAAGCCATTTAGCACAATTCTGAAGACAACACTGTTAGATTAACATTTTCTGTTTAAATAAATTACATGCTTTGCGGAGAGATGCTTGTTTCCAGATATTCAAAGGCGAAGTTTAATTATTTATAATAAGGATTTCTCATAGATCAAACAATTATCGATAAGCCGTAAAATGTTCCTCTCTAATTTTATCAAAATGTTGAATGATCTAATGAGCAAAATAAATAATGTGGATTCTTTTAAATATGTAAAATTTCGTTGCATTTAAAAACAACTAAAAATGAAGAACGTAATCGAATTAGTAAAGTGCGACCGTTTAAGGTAAAGACTATAGAGTAGGAAGGAAATAATTACTCACATAAAAGGATTGCTTGAACAAAAAGTATATCTGACTTATTTAATAATGAACTCAACTTATGTGATGATCGAATTATATATATATATAACGCCCTATTGGCCAGGGTACAATAAAACATAACACAACCAGCAAAGTCAACGGCAACCATACAAGCAACAACAGCAACAAAAGACAAATAAAACGAAAAAAAAAAAAACTAAACCGACAACTTTTAGAGCGTCGGGGCAGCAAGAAAACGAATTCGAGCCATAGCTGAGACTGAAACCGAGGCTGAGGCAGAAGCTGAGCCAAATGCTGAGTGTTAGGCAGAGGGCAGGCGGCGGGCAAAGGCAGACACAAAGTACATCCATCATGTTGTTTGTGTGCGTTGCCGTTGCTGTTGCAGCAGCAGCAGCGGCAGCAATAGCAACAACAACAACAGTAGCGCGTGGCTAGGGGTAGGGAAAGGCAGGGCAGGCAGGCACACATCTGAGCATAGCTAAAGGGAACTCTTTATGTACATATGTATGTATGTATGTACTACGTATATATGTTTGTATGTAGATACTATACAAGTAGAAAAACCTAAGCCTAGACAACAGCATTCCCAAGACGGACAAACTGCAGCAACAACGACGATGATGACGATGACGACAATAGCCACGGCAGCAGCAGCAGCAACAACGGCAAATTTCGCAATGTGGAGCTGCTGCTGCCTTCGATTTGCTTTGAAAATAATTTTGGTAATTACAGATTTGTTGGTGGTGCTTTTATTTGGCTGTTGTTATTGCCCCGTTCGACATGGAACTGGTCTGGGGCGAGTAGTCGTCGTCGTCGTTGACGTCGTTTTCGATTGATCGATCTATTTTTAGTTATACTATGTACGTATTGGACATACATATACATATCTATATACAAGTATGTACAGACATACACAATATATAAAAAGTTTAGCCAACTGAGCTTTTCGCTAAGCTTGTTAAGCTCCCAAATACAAATACCAATATCAATCACATTATGGTTCTAATTGTGACAATAATCGAGGCCTTATCATCAGCATTAAGAGTGTTTTAGCATAATTAGCAAAGATCTTTCTACACTCACCATTTATTTAAGGAAAACTGCTGCTCGCCAGTTTCCAGACGCTGCACACACACACACACACACTCAAATTGTTTGCGTTTTGATAATCCAATTTGATTTTTTCATTAGCTACATATTTTTATAATCGGCCACTTTTGCTTTGTTTGATTTGTATGTTTTGATTTCATTAAATTAGCGGCGTACGAAAAAAAACACACTCTAAACACACATAAAAATTTATTAGGTTGCGCCTGGCAAGCAACAAAAACAACAACAGCAATCGACACGCACACGCATACGAACACACACAATAGAAAGGCATGCATAGAGAGAGCGCATGAAAATCAAAACAAAACACGGCAAAAACACACAGAGAGAGAGAAAGAGAGAGAGAGAGAGCATAGGTGAGAGAGCGAACGTTAGGAAATCAGAAGCGGTGATCTCTGTGCCTTGCTGTTGTTGTTGCTGCTGCTGCTTTTGATTTGTGGCTGGCTTTTTGTTTTGGCTTTTGGCTGCAACATGTTGCATACACCGATAAATAATGGCTAACGGTAAATGTAATTACACACACACGCATACGGATACTAAACGCCTTTATATCAAACTATTCACTTATAAGCCAAGGCCACGCTTGCACACGCAGTTGTTTTATTTGGTTTTTGTTGTTGTTAAAATATTAGCATACAAGTTGCTGTTTGAGATTGCACTTTGTGGCACACACCCACACACACACACGCACATATATATAATCCTTAGAAGAAGAGCGCGGGCGTCGAAGCTACTTGTGCCATAACTCACGTTTATTTAATTAAACATACATTTAATTCACTATTAATTCCAGATTGATTTTAATTTGCAGTCGATGAGCTGCCGCCAAACGAACGTAAATGTACACAGAAGAAACTGAAAAAACGGCGACGCGCAAAATTCGTGCGCACAGCAAAGGAAAAAAAGCGGTACTGAGCAGCATACAATGAGAGAGTGAGAGGGCGCGCATCAGTGCTGCAATCAAAAGCCGGCAAAATGTACTGATAAAATCCCAAACGCGTGTCTTCTGCTGGACAGCTGCGGCAGCTGTTTCTATCACGGTGCAAACAGTTGGCAGCACTTCAATCCCGCGCCGCTGGGGACACTAAGATTTCTTAATAAAGGTCCGTAATATTTTGGTATTATTTTTAAGGTCTAGTAAGGTTTCGAAGAGTAGCGCATTAAATCGAATTAAATTTAATTTTATAGATATGATAGGCATGATTTCGTTTTTTATCGCCAACGTTGACTAATATTGTTTTTTTCTCTTTTAAACTTACAAAAATCAGCTTAGGAAAATGTAAAATGTATTTTTTTATTTTTTATTTATTTTATTGCAAACTACGAATTTCTCATTTAGTTTATTCAAAATTAAATTTTAAACGGCAATTACGAATACGCTTTACGCGCGTATCGCAAGCGAATCGCGTGCATACAATATGTAATAGAATCGATTCATCGTTCTCGAAATATCGATATTTCCTTACATCCCTAATACACTATCGAGATTGTATTTCGTCGTTGCACTGCTGTAATGTTTTTATTTGTTTTCATCGTATGTTATCATGTCTAACGACAATGCGTGGCCCGCTGATGATGACCTGGATTTGGCATTGGCCCTAAACGATAATGCGGCACTGCAGGAGCTTCTCGATCGGCCACATCAACAGGCACAAAAACCTCAGCAGCAACAAGAACAACAATATGCCGGATTTGATGAAACCGCAGGTGATACCTGGATATATCCCAGTAATTTACCAATGCGTTGCTATCAACACAACATTTCACAAGCCGCCCTCTTTCGGAACACCCTGGTGGTGCTGCCCACGGGACTGGGCAAGACGTTTATAGCGGCCGTGGTCATGTACAATTTGTATCGTTGGTACCCTCGTGGGAAGATCATCTTCATGGCGCCCACACGCCCCTTAGTCTCACAACAAATCAATGCCTGCCAGAAGATAATGCCGCTTCCTCCGGAGGACACGGTGGAGTTGACGGGCAAGCTGCCGAGGGCAAAACGCGCTGAACTCTGGGCCAACAAGCGGGTATTCTTTGCGACACCACAGGTGGTGCAGTCCGACATGCTGGACTCGGGCGAAAATGATGTGCAGTTTCCGTTTGGGGCTATAAAACTGCTAGTTGTGGACGAGGCGCACAGAGCGAAGGGACGTTACGCGTATACACAAGTAGCTGAATCCATATTTGCACGCAATCCTTACTTCCGAGTCCTGGCACTGTCCGCAACACCGGGACGCACCATAGACGATGTGGCTGCTGTGTGCCGCAATCTATTTATTTCGCATCTGGAGGTGCGCTCGGATAACTCCATCGATGTTGTCCAGTATGTGCATCAGCGCAGTTTCCGCACCATAATCGTGCCTCTGAGTGAGCAGCTGAAGGAGCTGCGCCAGCGCATGATCCAGATCATTGACCCTTATCTGCGACAGCTTGTGGCCTCGGATGTGCTAAGTGGTTCGCACTCCAATTTCAATCGCAACTTTCTGCTGTTTGAGCAAAAGCGGTTTCAGGAGCGTGCCGCCAATGGTCAACGTCATCCCGAGCACAGCCTGATCGCTGGCACCTTCTCCATGTGTATTAGTCTGTATCATGCTCTGGAGCTGCTCGAGAAGCACGGCCTTCGCGTATTCGTCAATAGTTTTGATGCGGATGAGGATGGACGGGACAAGTTTGTGCTGGTACGGGATGCAGGGTTACGTGAACTTGTCGACGCGCAGCGCCAGCAATTGGGCCCGAATCCCTTCGATGTGTCAACAGCAACCATGACTAATGGCCAAATGGCGCCAATGCCATCCCAGTTAGACTTTGGACATCCCAAATATGAGCGGGCGCGTCAAGTATTGCTCGAATATTTTCAGGTAAGAGTTCATGTGCAAGATAATGCTCAGAAAATAGCTGGGTTTTAGTTTAAAAGTTTAGTTTTTACCGATTTTGTTTATCGGTAAAGAAATTGGAATTAAAATTTATATCTATCTGCATATGTATATACTTGTACATATACATATATGAATGAAAATGTGGAAAGGTAAATATAATAGAATTTTTTTAAAAACATATACTATATATATACAGAGGGTTTAAGAGTTTTAGAGTTCAAGAGTTTTTACAAATATTACGCTTATTATATTTATTGTTATAGCATTTTAGTATACTTGGCTATATTGGTTTGGTTTTTAAACTAATAAGAATGAGAAATTAATTATGTATTAAATGTTGTGAAGGCTATTAGTTGTGAGGCTGGTTAGTGTTTGTGAGTTTGATAAATATCTGCAGATATCTCATGACAGCGTTCTGGAAAATTTGCTTTTAAATAATTCATCAATTAATAATTTCTTTAATGTATTTCTTTAATGTGTTCGTAAAAATTGTCATAGAAGAGCTTGAGCTGTCTGCTAATGCGGTCTCTTCATTTAGCCATCTATTATTCTATGGAAGGCACAGCTTAATTGTGGGAAGAGTATTCAAGCTTTAGCTAAAAGAGATACGTTTAATAATTAGGTGTTTCCAAAGTTTGGAAACGACCATACAAAGCAGAAAGAGAGTGCCAGAGGAAAAAACTAAATCTGCACCATTGTCCGCTTGCAAATCAATGCCGCAGAGGTGGGTAAAGGTTTTCGAGCACATCACTCGCTCCTTGGGGCATATACATTTGGTGTTATCGTCCGACCGTATAAACTCCGAGGCAATGTCCGTTTGACGCATGGGTGGATAATAGTAGCATACGACAAAAAATCCGTGGAACATTATTGCCCCGGCACAGCCAATAAATTCAGCAGTGGGCCAAATAAGTTGCGTGTAATTCTGCACCCTGCCTTGGGCGTGCGCCTCCAGAAAACCGTCGAAAGTTGGCGATAGCATCCCCAATTCCAGATACCAGTTGCGCACCGTCCGCGCCGTCCAATACGGCTTCGGTGTAGCCTGTCTAACGCTGTCAAAGCATGTGTTCTGATTCACCTTGGATGCGTTTGAGCCGATTACTAGGCAAGTGTCGCGTTGCAATTTACACAGACACAAGTACGACTTGAAATATTAGGGAGAAAAAAATGGAAAGGTGATTTGAAAAACGACTGCCAGGGACACCAAAGCGCATGTTAATCCTTATAGACTACATGCCCTTTGGATAGTTGCACTATTGGCATTCACCTCAGCCATGCTTTGCAGCTGGACATTCCAATACAACAGATTCATATTCGCCACTTTCAGATCCTCGGCCACCTTATTTCGCAATCCATTGTGCGCATTAAGCATTCGTAGGCGTGTTTGTCGGATCATGGGGATGAGACGAAAGCGCTTGCAACGATGCGCTGGCTTTTTTGGATTCTTGTCGCACAAAAAATTCCGTGTACCATCCTGACATTCGGCAGTTTCCGGACATATTGTTGAGGAGCTTCCAAAGTTGTTGTGGTAGGGATTCTTGTTCTCCTCAAGCCGATGTTTGGGAATAAAGCAAATAAGCAGTAAAGCAACGAATAGAATTTTTACCGGGATATACATTTTTCACTTAAATAAACCCGACAACAACCGATCCAATTGGGAAAAAATATTGAAAAACAGCTATGCCTACTACACATATGCTATTTCATTAAATTTTCAACTAAAAGATCTTTTTTTATACCCTGTACCCGTAGGGTAAAAAGGGTATATTAGGTTTGTGCAAAGTATGTAACATACAGAAGGAAGCATCTCCGACCCCATAAAGTATATATATTCTTGATCAGCATGACGAGAGAAATCGATCTAGACATGTCCGTCCGTCTGTCCGTCTGTCCGTCCGTCTGGATGAACGCAAGGATCTCAGAAACTATAAAAGCTGGAATAACCAAAGTTGGCATCCAGATTCTCCTAGGTCCGAGTAAGGACGAGTTCATGTTTTTTTTTAATTCCCCCCCCCCCCCCCCCCCCCCCCCTTCCCCCGCTACAGAATTTCGTCAATAGCGTCCACATTTCAAATGGTTCCTAAACCAAACTTTGCACACATAATTTGTATATAATTGTCTATTGTTGTTCAAAATTTTATTCAATTCGGTCAATTCTAAGAAAAGTTATTAGCAAAACAAATTTTCGCCAGTACAACCCCCACAGCAACAAGTTCGCTCTTCTTCTTCCTCTTTTTGCTGCTGCTATGGGCGCATATAACTCAGTGACGCAAGTTAACCTGGGTACAGGGTATTACACTGTCGGGCTTGCTCGACTGTAGCGTTCTCTCTTGTTTTCTTTTCGGCAGAGCTTGCCGGGCATGCTTAAAATAACTATCTATCTAACTATTGACTATCTTAACGGATGTTAAAAATATTACATACTTATAACAAAAGTTGCTGCCTAAAAAAGTACATTTCAGGACGGATTTAGTTTTAGGATTAAATATGACCCTGTGATGCTTTTAATGCTTTCAATATTCTGCTTAGCAGGAAGATTTTATTTATTGTTTAGTTTAGTTAATCATGGAACATATTTGAGTAACTTCTAACTTAAATATTCAAGTTTCCATCAACATCTGCTCCCTTTGCAGACTAATGCCGAGTCGCGAGCCATTGTATTTTGCGAGTATCGTGAGTCCGTGATGCTGATTCAACGCCTACTCCTGCAACACACGCCACTGCTGCGCCCACGCTGCTTTGTCGGCCAGGGGGGCACCACCGGGGCCATTCGTGCTCTCACCCAGAAACAGCAGATGCAGATTATGAACGATTTCCGCAGCGGTACTAGCAATGTTTTAGTAGCCACCTCCATTGGCGAAGAGGGCATCGATGTGGGCGAGGTGGAGCTCATCGTTTGTTTCGACATATGCACATCGAACCCGACACGTTTTGTGCAGCGCATCGGACGCACGGGGCGCCAGAAACGCGGACACGTTGTCATGCTGGCCACAGAGGGACGGGAAGAGCAAGTTCTGAAAGAGGTGCTGGCTACTCGGGATAAAACCAATCGCAAACTTCTGCAATCCCCGTTGGTAAAACGTGCGCTTTACGACCACTGTCCGCGTCTAGTGCCCACAGAATTCAATCCCAAGTGTGTGCAGAAGTTTATGGAACCACAAAAACAAGCGGACGCAACGCCGCCTAAATCGAAGGCCAAGGAAGCCAAATCTAAGGAGCCCAAGACAAGGAAAGTCAATAAAAAGGCGACCAACGTGAAAAATCATGATCTGCGAAAATTCTTTGTACGAACGGAGCCTCCGTTGCTAGACACACAGGAGCGATTGGTGTTTGAACAGGAGGGCGAAACGCCGCCACAACCTTACGTCATGAGTGAGGCATCACAGCAGCAAATACGAGCGGATTGTGCTCGCCGTAGTGCTGGAAAAATCAAAAACTTTCTGCTGGACACCCAGGCCGCAGAACCGTCCTCGCCACCGCCACCTGCAATTACCAGCAGCAGCCAGCAGGAGGCGCAGCGTCTGCGCAAGTTGAACCGTCTTCTCCAGTCCTCGAAGCCTTTGCTAAACGAGTCGCAGCGTAGCCAGAGCCTTGCCACACAGCTCCAGGACAAGGTGCTGCCGCTCAGTCTCAAAAAGATGCTGCTGCGACACAATCGCCGATATGTGCAAGAGGTGTGCGAAAAAATGCGACTGCAACAGGAGCTTAACCTGCCAAACGAGCGCCTGAATTCACGTCAGCGAAGTACCCGGCGGCAACACGAACAATTACTAGACATCTGTGGCGATGGTGTCGATAATTTGGCGGACCTTCAGCGATCCCCAAGCCCTAAAGCAAATCTAAGAAAGCAAGAACTTGCCGAGCTGCAACATATCGGAGAGAATGCTGACCTTGAAGGAATATTGAATGATATATTTGAGGGACTAGACGAGCAAGGACTATGCGCTGACAACTGTGAGCTTGTGCAGCAACAATTAAATGTGATGGAACGGACAGTGCGGCAACAACAGGACGAGCCACAGTCCAGAGTCTACGATGGCGGCACATTCTCCTTCGAGGAGTTAGAGGAGGGGCTAGGGGAAGAGACTTTGCAAGAGGGTGTCGATAACTCAATGTCTCGCAGTCATTGGCAGGAATTTAAAACAGATGCAGCGCAGCATAAATCAACGCCACTCAAAGCTGATGTCTCCCACAGTCGGATTAAGGTCAACAACAAGTTGGACACTTTAGAGGAGGAAGAGGAGCAAACGACCCGAGTAGAGGCGAGCGAATTGAGCATAAATTTAACTCGTCTCAACAATATCTTATCTGTGGCCACTAGTACGCCGCTAGGCGTTAAAACTAAACCTGTGCAGGAGACTCTTCTCAACGCGCTAGAAACGGATCTGTCTACCTTCGAGCAGCTGGCACTGCAGGTAGAAGCCAAAACAGCGGCCCAAAAGACAAACAATAACAACAACAGTCCCAGCAAAATAATACCAGACCACAAACTGATGGGAACGGCAGAGAAGACGCCTGATTGCCTAGATGTGCTCGACCTAGATCTGGACGACTTTTTGGAGCCTCTGCCCGAAGAGCAAATGCTGCAGGAACAGCGCACACTGAGAGAACCAACACCATCTCCTAGTACGAGCCTCAAAGAGAACTGCAATTTGCATAGCAATCAGCTCCTGCTTTCCCCCGCTCAACGCAATTGCTCGCCCGATCTCTTTGCAGAAGAATCCATGTCACCATGGAAGCCGGCATCGCCAAAACGGCCAGTGCCGAGCAAGAGCTTGGCAGCTAAGCTGGCAGAGAAGACGTCAAAGGTGCCGTCCAGGCAACCCCGTCCAACCACACCCAGTTCACCGGAACAACGTGAACGTCCAAAATTGGGCGGAACGGATAAATCACCCAGCATTTTTGATTTATATCTAAAACGCATGCGCGGCCGCGGTCATTTAGGAAAGGCAGCCAAAGCGGTGCATCTCAGCTCATCCTCAATTGCAAAAGCACAAGAGGTTGCACCTCCGAACAAGGAGCAAGACGATTCCCCCATTATCGCTCGACGTCAGCCTAAACGCAAGATTATTGCTAGCGACTCCGATGAAGAGGTGGCAGAAACGGAGCCTATATCCCTAGCCGATAACAGCAGCGACATGGAGCAGGTGCCAGCCACTCAGATGGTAAGTCTTCGCTCAACACCTGACTATCCGACCTGTAAATACTTTATTCTATATGGGCTATCTTCTTCCACTTGCAGCAAGAGACGCCTCCAGTCCCTCGAAAACGGCGTAAATTCAACTCATTCATAATTAATGAAGCCGAAATGAGCGGCTCCGATCATGATGAAGAGGCGGAGCATACCATAGGGGGCTACATTAAAGATTCTGTGATAGTTTCCAGTGAGGACGACGACGATGGTCACAACGATACAACCTCACATGCCATGTACCTGCAAGCTCTAAGGTAAGTCTGGAATGCTCTTCCTTGAATTTACTTTTCAATTCAACAAAATGTGTTCTTCCGAATTTAGAAGTCCTGTACGACGACCTGGTGCTTTCAAAATACCCGCACGCCGTGTTTATAACGACGAATCGCACATTTATTCGCAACAACGTGAACTGGAGCCATCACAGTACATACCCAGTTCGTTTATTGTAGACGAGGCAGAGACAGACATATCGGCTCGAGAGACGCGGGACGTTTCCGAGTGTCCTCTGGAGCGGGCCGAGCGCATTCTGAAGGAGGAGCGACGCCAAAAGCGTCGTCTAAAACGTTTCGGCTCGCCCCAACCAAGACCCCAGCAGTCCAAGCGTCGTCGCGTGCAACCAATGGCGAACAGTTCAAGCGATGATGACGATATCGGGTTTGTAAGATAACGATCAGCCATATCGGAATAAGACTACTTTGTAAAGTGAACTTGTATTTCTTCTATATAGTATTTTATGTTTATGTTTATTGAGTAATGACATTAAGTTTCTGTTTGTTTAATACTTTGGTCTGTATTCGCTTAACTTCACGCTGAAAAGAAAAAGTGGAAGAATAGGGATGTTGTGTTATAGTGCCATAATAATAAGCTTTTCAATTTAAATTGACAGTTTAAAAGATATTTATGCAATTAAAGTATCAGAACAGAGTTATCTTACCTTAACTCCCATTGGCCGCACCTCTAAACCAAATAACTGCGCATGGGCGTCTGGTAATCACTGGCAATGGGCTTGAATGTCGTATTGTGCCGTTGCTTGTAGAGATCGCGTGGTTGGACGTAAAGCTCCTTAAAGTCTTCGCTGCTCACGTGCCGACTTCCCAGGCACATGCTGCGAACGCCAGCTCCAACATCTCGCAGCTCTACCTCCGGTTCGTAAAGGTTCTCAACTAACACCTGGCGGGACTTGGCACGCTTCCGCAAGTGCTGCGTATCGCTGGCCAATGTGGCCCTTTGGGTCGCAATTCCTGTGCAGCTAAGAATGATGGCAAGCAGCACACAAAACTCCACGAGACCCATCACCAGACTGGCGCCTAAAAACACGCTATACTGCTCACGATACCAACCATCCAGATGGGGCAGACAAGACTCTGTATAGCGCTCCCGCTCGTAGGAGGTACGTTCCAATGACTGGCACTGCGACTCATTCGCTGGTTTGGGATCCAAGTAGGAGAGGCGATCGGGTGCATTCTCCAGCACGCAACAGCTGAGTGGAACCGCCCAGTTCCTTTGTCCGTACTCCTGGAGCCGCCAGAGCGAAGTATCATAATTAATCGCCCCACTCATGCCACAGCAGCCGAAGCGAGTCTGAGCCAAGTCCATGGCATTTGTGAACTGCTCCTGGCCGGGTATTCCATAATTGGCCTGCAGGGCCTTCACCATTTGGGTCTCGTCTAGGCTGATGCCCAGACAGTGGGGCCAGAGTGTGATGGCCAGGCAGACGACCGACTCAGCCAGCAATAGGACCACAACACTCAGAAAGTAGACGCTCAAAAAGCAATACGTGTGCAGGCAACTGGCCCAGAAACCGATCACTGCGGCTAGCACCGCCACAAATCCCGCCACGCACAATCCGAGAGCGATATAATAGAGCAGGGGCTGGGGCAGCGCACTGAGACGCTCACTTGGTGCCGCCAGCAATCTCGAGAGCAGAATGCGTCTGGTATCTGTGTACAAATAACAGCCAGAGACGATGAGCATTGTGCCACAGAGCTGGAACAAATGATTTATAACAGAGATTAGTCGAGACTCAACAGGGAAGATGAACACTATAAGTAAGTCTACAAGCGCCTGAATTAGTGCAAGACTTAAGATATCGCATCTGATGGCGAAGGTTATGAATTATTATACGCTGAACTGATGGACCTAAAGATCTGAATGTATGCTAATGGAAGAAAGACTAGTATACTCGCAATAAATCATCTTTTCGGCAAGTGAATAATACTTTTTATTCCTAACCGGTTTCTATGATACATAGCAATTGAGAAATAAATATGTTTTGCAATTATTTAGCTAATCTATAAACTTTTCGTGGAATTAATGAAAATATTTAAACCTGATTTCGATTACCATCCATCATTAAAGATGAGTATATTTTTGAAATTTAATAAGTTAATAAACTAGAATAGAATAGTTTCTGCAGTTTAAAGAAAACTTTGCTTGTTTTTATATTTTACTTTTGATTTTCAGTTGTGTGGATTCCAAATGGCTTAATATCTGCTGCGACACTTATATCTCTTTAAACTATATTCCCTGAGCTATATACAATATATTTAATATTTTGGGTAGATTTCAGCATCATAGTGAAATATTAACTATTTGTTTGATTCTAAACGGGGAAAATAGCATTAGTAGCAAAAAGTTTGTTTGTGGTATTTATATGAAACTTTTTATGTAAATCTTGGATCTTTTATTTAAGATCTGCCCTGGGTTGGACAATTATTAAATTTTATGATAACTAAGACAATTTTTAACAATGCTCCTGTCAAGGCGGTTGCGATTTGAACCTAGGGCTAATCAACAAATGAACTCACTTTGAATTGAAATACCTGTGCCTATTAATATTCAATTGAAAATATTTGGGGGCACTGATCCATTTTCAAAAAGTGCTCAGAACCTTAATATTAGTTTGCTTGCCAAACCTTAAACCTAGAATCTCAGATGAAATGCATTGATAAAAATCATGTGTGAGATAGAGAAAAGAGCGAATAGGTTCTCTCTTTTCAACAAGAGTTAAGTCAATTGTGTTTGAGGAATAAAGAGAAGCGTAAAGAAAGAGCCTACCAAAAAGTTTTAGTTTTATTTTAAATTTTTTTTACACGCAACGGAAGCGCGCGAAGACAACGCCATTGCCTGTCAGTTAATTGCAGGGCTAGTCTGATGGCTAACTACCTTGTTCATAGTTAAGCACTTGGATTACCCGTTTGGCGTTAAAGCACTTGCCAGACTTGATGGTGACTCCAACAGAGTCCCCCCCTCCATCTATCCTACCAGTCAAATGTTTGGAAGCAACAGAGCAGAACAACAAAATACAGACATAATATGTAGGTACGAGTACATTAAACAAAAAGTACGCCAAAAAATGTAACGCTCGTAGCTAACAACAACAACAACAACATTGGCAGCAAAGGCAAATGGACTCTTACAAAAATAATTTGTATGAGCCCAGTTGTAGGGCATCACCAGATTTCACCCAACTTCTCGTATGTGTATTAGTTCTATTCCGATGTTTTTGTGGTTTTATTTCTTTTGTTCAGTCGTCACTTACCAAAAACAATAAATTACAAAAGTTGAGCACCAATTTGTGATTGAAGCAACGCGCCATTTTATTGTTGTAGGTGGTGGTCCGCTGTGGATCTTAAATGAATTTGAACTTAATTAAACGCTCAATTATGAAATAATCCAATAATTGTGGCATGAGCAACTGTCGATGGAAATTGTCACTTAGACGGGCTGTGCGTGTTACATAGCAGCGGTCAAAACCTTCAAAAAGTTTTGAAAAAATGTTAAAACTCTACGATTGGGTTGAATGGCTTCACCACCTATGTACTCGTATGCGAACGTTGCGCGTCGTTTGGCTGAAAAACAAAAACTAAAAACGCAGCAATGGATCTGCTGCCTCAAACTGTGGCAAGTTCACAACAACTGAGGGTAGCAGCCGCCAGAGGCAGAGCGCAGCAATAACTCTTTGCCTTTACAAGTATGTTGTGCTTTGCGATCAGTGTTCAGAGCCGCAGTTTTAAGCTTGGCTTTCTCTCTCTCCCTGTCTCTCACTCTCCATTGTAGGCGCGCTCACGCCCGTACGCAATCAAATGGAACGGCTTGTAAACAAAAGACCAACACCACGCAGCAACAACTTGTTGTTGTGACTGAAATGTTGGTTGCATGCCATTGCAACAAACTTGTTCAGCCGGCGCTTATCTCGTTTGTTTACTTAGAACATTGCGTGAGCACGAAAGTAGTGGGGAGTGGGAGCCCAGAGAGAGAGAGAGAGAGAGAGAGAGAGTGAGCGAGTGTGGGGAATAGAATGCTGGGGTGCAGCTGTTGCTGTCAATTTAGCCATTTTTCCACCAGTTTTGTGGCTAGCGGGAATTCTAGCATTGTTTGAAGCAACTACCACACCAATATTGCAGCTAATTTTGAGCATTGCCTGTAAAGATGGAGATGGTCGATACTTCAATCGAAAGGTATTGAAACACACTTTCACAATTTATATTCATAACGAGATTAATCGAGGTTTGAAGGACTTTTTTCAAAACCTTTGTAGTGGGAGCATACATTTTTATTTGAGTCTCCGTTTATATTTTTTTAAGCGAATTAATTTAGAAAATGTTCACTTTCGTCACAAATTCATATCAAAAATTAAGTGAGTTGTAGTCTTACTTTCTCACCTCATTATATTGATTAATATTAATTAGTATCTGACCCAGCAATTATTTGCTTTTTGGTCATTTTTGTTAGAATTTTGTTAGACCACTACTGTCAATGGTTTAAATGATTTAAAAATCTTAGAAGAATAGCTAAAACTTATTCTAAAAGACTGCAAACATTTTTAATTAATTTTTTTTTAATTGACAAAAAAATTTAGTTTTTTTAATTTTATTTTTATTTTATTAAATATTATCTTTAACTATTAATTATTTAATTTTACAAAAAATATGTTTTGTAATGAGTCCGTTTAAATGATTTAAAAATCTTAGAAGAATAGCTAAAACTTATTCTAAAAGACTGCAAACATTTTTAATTAATTTTTTTTTTAATTGACAAAAAATTTTAGTTTTTTTAATTTTATTTTTATTTTATTAAATATTATCTTTAACTATTAATTATTTAATTTTACAAAAAATATGTTTTGTAATGAGTCCGGCGTAAGGTTGCACCTTAGACCCGATAACACCAATTTAAGGGCAGAAAATGCCCATTCGACACTCACTGGCATTGAATATAATTCTGCCTGTTACATACATTCGCATTTGTGATTTTTAAAATAATTAATTGATAAATTAATTAGTTAGTTAATTAAAAATGTTCCCCTTGACTCACTGATTATGGATATATATAAATTTTGTCCTTAATCTTTATGAAACAGACAAAATTTCAGCATGAGTTTTATTTTTGATTTTTGAAAAAATAAAACTCAAAGAATAATCATTATTTTATAAGTTTTATTTTTTTCCTCATCAATAATGATTATTGGTTAATTTTTAAAGTAAAACTCAAAATTAATCATTAAATTGTGAGCGAATGAATACAAATTAAAATTTATAAATCATGGTGAAAATACATACATAGATAATCCTTAAAAAGGATGTCAGTAAATTCCTCGCTTTCCAAAAGTTACTATAAGTGAATGATTTTTTCGTTTAAAAAAAACAAAATAATCATTATTTGCGGTCCCTGGTTTGAACATCTCCGTTGCCTTGCTTTTTATCGGCCTTACAATTTGTATAGCTTTTTCAATCGCTGATCTAGCCGTTTCTATGCCTAATAAGCAGCACTGGACTTAGCATCGGGTGTTCTAATTGATTTTGCTGGCATTTGAAATTCGTAAAAGAGTGACCGCTGGCTCTGCTCTGCGCTCTGTTTATATTGTGGTCCCCTCACTCTTTTCGTTCCTCTGCACCCGTGGAGTGTGGATTGCCTGCCTGGCAGTTTACCGTTTGCTCCACATGGCGCTCGCATTTCCGCTGCTGCTGCGCAATAAGTAGCGGCTGCGCATAATCATGCATTATTTCACATTTATTTTTGGGGTCAAAGCTGGGCAGCAATTATGTTTTATGTTGAGAGTTTGGGGCGAGTGTGGGTGGCAATTAAGTGCATCCCATGCAGAAGAGACACTGAATGCATGAATACTTACGACTACATTCGAGTTCTTATCAGCTTATGTGAGTGCATGCATCGGCAGGGCGTGCTGGGGTTAAGAGGTGCCCTCAGAGTCAATGAACTCAAGTGGTATCTGTGCAGGGAGAGCGGCAACTTTATGTGCGAGCAACATTGACAATATTCGACATGACAGTTGAAAATTAAGCGACTTATTTACCAATCATTCCTATAATTGCTTGTCCCAAGGCTGGGATGTTCCGAAACAAAAAATCTAAATTATAGGTCCTGATTTATGTACATTTGTTGTTCAAACTCTGCTATATGCAAACTAGTATGCAAATATTAAATTCAAAACAGGGCAGATATTACCTAGAAAATAAAATAAACTCTTTTGGCCTAGTGGCTAGGAGACTAGTTTACTCGCACTACAAACAAAATCTGGCCAATATGAACGGACCTAAAGAGATTTGTCTCGTAATGGCAATTGGCAATAGATGGGGTCGGGTACGGGTTTTAAAAAGGATCTTGAGTGCTTCAAAATAACAAAGTCGGATCGCTTTCTTAAAGGATTATTTGAGTTATAGGCTGGTCGTGAAATCTAAAAATCAATCCAACATAAATTTACAAATATACATTTCAAATCGGTTTGCTTGATGTTTAACTTAACTGAATTCTGTTTGGAATAAATTATCTGTCAATATTTTTAATTATATTGAGTGAGAACTTTATTTCATTTCTAGAGCTCTATATGCCTTAACTACTTGTAGCTCTATGTTTTCGCCAAATAGTTTCTTTCTTCTTTTCATACATTACCTTCTTAGTTTTGAAGTATACGCTTTGAAGAGATCGAAAATTAAATTTATGAATCAATTAAAAAACTCCGTTTTATTTCAGTCAATATATCTTGTAGGTTGTACGGTCTGATTACAAATTAAATCAGACATACCAGAAAAGTAACAAAATTGTTCGGCTTGTGTTATTTTTGGACTAAGGCCTTTCCAATAACATAAAGTTCTTTCATATGAACGTATATTAACTAATGTAGCGATTCTTTAAGTAGCTGTATTTGTAAATTGATTGAAATAAATGCCAAAAATAAAAAAAATTGTTTGTACTTAAAATTTGTATAATTTGAAAAGAACCAATTGAATAATATCTATTTGTAACAAACTTTCAATGGCCTGCAAATTATGTAAATATTACAAAAATGTTTCATAAATTTGGAAAAAACTATACGCACTTGATATAAATACATAGGGGAATTTTGCGCAACTTTTTTCCTTTGTATAAATTAATAATGTGTTAACAAAAATCTTATAAAATTATCGATTGTACTAATTATACGATATTTGTTGGGCTCTCGAAAATGGATTAATTGTGACAGACTAAATAATTTTACTTCGCTTTTAGCATAATTCATAGTAGTTGTAGTTTCACTTCACAACTTGAATAGGGTAGGGGAATTGAAGTTCTTTTTGGGCCGCTCGAAAAAAGTGGTAATAAGCAATTCCATAGTTTTTGTTTGTTTGTTTGTTTGTATGACACACGCGTGGCGCCGATTGCAGTGAGCTGCCTGGATACAATGGAAAATGTTGGTGGGTGCAAAAGCCACAAAATCGTGACAATGCCTGCCATTAAAAGTCCAGGGAAGCATTGGAATTGATTGACAATTCAGTGCCAGCAGCACATTTTGGCAAAGACACGCTGCTAGTCATGGTTGAATTAGTCGGCGTCTCCTGCAGTTCTGTAAATAAAACATATCCCAGTTAGTTTCCAATGGAAGAAACTATGCCAAAATGCTTACCTGGAGGCAGATGCAGCTTTTCAATGACGAACTTCTTGCGTCGCAGCTTGAATGCCAAATCTGTGGTCTCTGGCATGTGGGCGGCCAGCGTGTTTAGGGCCGTCATCTTGTGCAGATGCAACAATCCGCTATATTCCTTATAGGCCGGATGCGTTTCACGCTCCGAGCCAGCAAATGACTCCAATTCAATGGCATAATCGACCAGTTGGCGTATTTTGGCAACCAGGGTGCTATCCTGTAATGTAAATAGATTAAAACCCAAATAAGCGACTGATAACGAGAAGAACGTTTAAGTAGTGTTACCCCAACTTTTGTTTACACTGTGCCCAACATTTACCCCGCTTCACCCATTCAACAGAAATAAACTTTGTGTCAACCATTCCTATATATGGCATAGTGATAAGAACAGAAATGCCTACAACATGTGGTCTACCAAAAACAATATACTCTTTCACTTTTATAAGGGTATAAAAACTGTAAATTAGTTTTTGGTTTCGAGAATCAGCCGGATTTTGGGAACAGGGTCCAATTATATATACAGGTATATACTCTGTGAGATACGACATGCATTTTTGTGCCTCTTACAATCAAACATATATATATATATATATACTATACTAGTATGTATACTTTTTGGCGCTGGGTGTAGGAGGTTGTGAGAACTCTCAGAATACTTACGTATTTGGCAATCAGGTGCATGGGCATTGTGATGAAACAGACCGAGGTGCAGCTGCGGATGCTGGCACGCAACACGGTTAGAAACTTGAGCATATCCTCGCCAAAATGGTCGTCGTACCACAGCGGGGACCCGAGCGATGTGAGGCAGACACGGCATAAATTCTTCTGCTGGGTGTTGGTGCCGGGCATGAATCTCTTTTCGTGCAGTAGTTGTTGCATTTCGTTGAACAGGCGTCCATAGCGTTGATTATAAAAGATATGTGGTGGCTGCGTGCTGCTCGCTGGACTGCAGTTGCTCGCTGGCGTTGTGGTCGTAGTGTTGTTGTAGATATTGGCAGTGTTGCTATTGTCCATGTTAGCTGCATTAATGTTGTTGTTGTTGGCAGTGGTATTATCGCCGGCCCCGATGCTCATAACGTCGCCCTCCGGCATGGGTTCAATAGCAGCCGGCTGCTCTCGCTCGAGCGAAACAGACGACGAGCTGCTCTTGGAGCACTCTTCTTGTATGACGATATCCGGCTCCTTATCACTGTCATCCCATACCGTGGTCTGTGCATAGTATAGCTGCATAGTGTCCATGTGCTCCATTAGATTGAAGTGATGCCCAATTTTGGCCGACGCCTGCTCGGAGTTGACCAACGGCAAGTCGCTATAGCGCCAGGCAATGCGCAGGCCATTTTTATCCGCCTGTTGATCAATTGCTTGTTGTTCCTGCTGCTGCTGCAGTTGCTCCACCTCGGCCTCTTCATCGGTAAGTGGCTTGGGCAAGCGACGCAGCATCTCTGCGGGTATGTCGTCCAAGCTGCCCAAAAATATATCCTGTTTGGAGAGCACGCCCTCGGCCAGAAAGTATTTGGCCAATACCTTCGCATGCGTCATAAAGCGATCTTCTTCTGCAATATACATACATATGTATATACACGTGCACGCGTACACACAAACAAACAATAGAATCATACAAACGAGAGCATTACGCAGATTGCAATCAAATTCGAATACTGTGTATGGTCGTCGAGGCCACCCCACCCCCAGACCCGCCACAACCACAACCACACTCACCAATCAAACAAATTGAGCCAATTTGTAGGCCTCCCCCGAGAATCATGTCCAGCGATGGATTGCCACTCGACGTTATCACTTGGGCGGTGTGGGGACTTGTACGTGTCCCCCGTATGGTTATGGGCTTGGTGCGTTTGCGAAAACTCGTCATAGTCGTACCACTTTTCCGCCTGTTCGCGTTACGTTTATCAGCGAATTTCCTTTTGTTTTGTGCCGGCGCCAAAGAATAAGCAGATAGATATGTGTATGAGGAGTGTGAATGGAAGATAAGTGTAAAACGTAATTGAAACGATGCCGGAATCGATAGTTTGTGTCCTAGCGTTGCCACATGCTTGAAAAAACATGTCGTGCATTTACCGTGCGACAAAGTGTTGCCACATTAGTTCAGTTAAAATGTTTGAACAATTGCTCTAAAACTGTAATTAAGTGTTCTGATTACAGTAGCTCGCAAACTATAAATAAAGTACACTTAATTCTATTTTTACACTGCCTTTGTTTTACACGATTTTGAGATAAAACGGTTTGAAAATTAAAAATTGCATATATATTTGTTTAGATATAAGGAACCAATCACCTATTTTTGCATATAATCAATGTCTTTTTTTACACGGTTGTTTCTAGAACCAATCTACCGTGTAAAAACAGAATTAGGTGTACATTTCAGGAGTCGATTTTTCAAATATACATTGCCATATTAAAAATATGAATAAATAAATAACATAGTGATCAAAACATAAAAGGGGACAAAATGGAAAATGTGTATGATTCTACTATTTGCCAAATGGCTCTAAAACTGTTAAAGGATCATTAAAAAGTGTGTAGCACTGCTGGAAATCGATGAAGGACACAACATTTGCTTTCATATGAAAGAAAAAAGGGTGTCCGATATGTTTTCAAGTGGCCATTGTCCATTTCTGGATAACTGATAATGTGGCCTGCGCACATATTGTACATATGTATGTCCTGCCATTGTGCAAACCGACGTAAGTTCATGATTTATGCGACATTGCAGTTCAGTTGAGGGTTGAGTATTTTTGAATATCTGCATTCATGACAGCCGGAACTTTCACATTGAGTTTTCTTTCTTCGACGCAACTGTACCAAAAACGTAGTGAAAAGCGAAAGAAGAGAGGACAGACATTTAGCTAATCGGGGGTCTTTCAGTTCAGCCACGCCCTAGTGAAAGGATAATTACGTTTATTCTTTTGCGCATTACGCTACAACCTTTGGATTTCGCAGCATACACAAGCACTTGCACACGCCTGCTGTCGTTTTAATTATATTATATTATAGAGTCGGCCATCGTTAGCGTAAAGAATCTTCAAAGGATGATACTCGTAGAGGCCGCCGCCTGGTTGAAAGGAAAGTGAGGGAAGAGTAGAGGGCGTCTGCGCATTAGTCAGCCTGCTTGTTCTGTTGATGAAGTACAGCAGTGGCTATTGCTCTTGTCAAAGGGTTAGAGCAGACATTACTGGCACACTGATCCAAAGGATTCCAGCAAGGAATTCAACAAAATCCCAATGCACACAGATTTCTGAGAAGACGAACACACGCAACATTGCAACGGGCAATGCCAGAAATGCAATCAACACGAGCGATAGCATTGACAGGACAACGGTACAGGACCCAAAAGGACAAGACGAGACATCCAAAAGGGTGCGCGTGGGAAAGACAAACAAGGCAAACGTCTCGACAACGATCATAAATTATGTGTGGGCATGAAAGGATGCACATACACACACAAAAAGGACAATGCAGCACAATTATTGATTGCAACAAGAAGTTAAAAACCTACACACACACACAAACACATCTTTTTGTTGACTGCCTGGCAGTCGAGCAAAATTGCAAAACAATCGCACAAAAGTCAAAGGATTGCAGGACTTGTGTAATTTATTGGATGGCGACTGACCAGCACACAATTCTCTGACCAGCATGGCGTACAGCTGCCCCGCACACCTACCCACACACACACACACACACACACATGCACACACACACCACAACTATGTTCAGCCCCCGTTGCGAGCGACGGCCGCTTCACGTGGTCAACCTTTTCACATCCTTTGAGTTGCTGCAGTCCTTTTAATTACGAATTTATGTAGCATGGCCAAATGGCAAACAGCGCGGCGAATCGAATACATTTGACTGCTAATAATCACGCGGCGGCAGCGCAACGAAAGGATGCAGGGATATGTAAAAGGATATGTTGCATATGCATGTGGATATTTGGGTCAGTCCTGCAGCGAAAGTGTGTGCTAGGATTTTACATCAACATATGTCGTTCATAAATCAAAGGCGGTGCGCCAGTGGCTTTTTAGGCAAAGTGTGGCGTATCCTTCGGGCAGGACTTTGTCAAGCAAGTGTTTGGGGCGCGCCAAAACGAAAGCAACAGTTTTGTGATTGATTAGCCTCACAGTGGTACTAAAACTGTGGATCCAAACTGTTTTAAACAACTTTGGAGAGTCTTGAGCTAAGATTCCTATAACTAAGATTCCTTAGCTACTCGTTAATGCAGAATACTATCTTTTTGAACATCATTAAAATTGAAATGATTGTAAGAATGATTTATGAAACAGGCAGCGGTAATTTGAAACCAAACCAAATGACTTATCTGCTCAAAATATTTACTAGCGTTGATTAGAATAGTACGCTTTGCTTCCTTCCGCGACCAAAACCCATCTGCGCAACCATAGGAACACACAGGATGTGCCAAAGGATCAACGGCTACAGCTCGAGCACTTGAAGCACTACCAGTCGGTTTCGGACAGCCGGAGCTCCATGCACTTGCGACAGGATATGTTGGGTTATTAATGAAGTATTGGACATTCAAGTAGCGTGTGAAAATAGAAGTGGAGTATTCCGACATTTAGTTAGTGTAAGAGAGTATAAAATTGAGGATTCTGCTAGGAGGTTTTAGGGGTACGGTTAATTCCTGTACGGTTACTTAAAAGCTTACTTAATTGAGATCCCAATACTTTTACAACCTTTGAGAAACAATAGAAATTTAGTAGTAAACTATAAAAATAGACTGTTATGAGTAAGTCCAGAATTTCGTACTATAGCACAACCAAGAAGCTTATGTAAGTAAAAAATTTAATCAAACTATTTCAAATGATGGAACATAAAACCCATATAATAGCAAAATTAAATTATAATTGTAAAACAAGCTTCAGTTGCCCCCAAACTTTCGGCATTGTAAACTGTAAGAGAGAGGCTTTAAAACCTTCGGCGCTGAAACCGTAAATGAAGGGCTGTCATGAGGGAGTTAAGAGAGCGAATTGCACACTATAAGCAATCAAGAAGTGTATGAATGTAGTTCATGTAAGTATATTAATAAATGTACTTATGTATATCTTAAATAATTCAACAATTAATTTAACATAGGCATTGGAAAACAGTTGGCCACATGTGCCTCACATTTTCGATACCACAAAGCAGAAAAAATGCCAAACACACACACACACACATGCATGTCCAACTCTTTTCGTCGTGTGTGAGTGTGCAGGTATCGGTATCAAGTCTCTCTTAATTTCTCCTTTCTTTAGTTGTTCTCGTGTTGTTCTTTGCGTTTGTGGTAAACGCAAAACTATTGCAAAATTAATTGTTTTCGGCTTAAATTGAAAATGTAAAGTGAATTAAACGTTTATTGTATGTTAAGATTGTGTTTTGTGTTGCAAAATAAAGGCGTTTGTAGAATCAATGTGCCTCTCAGCCTAAAAAACAAATTAATGGAGTGATGCTTGTGCAGGTATTGGTATCAAGCCTCTCCTAATTTCTCCTGTCTTTGTTGTTCTCGTGTTGTTCTTTGCGTTTGCGGTAAACGCAAAACTATTGCAAAATTAATTGTTTTCGGCTTAAATTGAAATTAAAATGTGAAGTGAATTAAACGTTTATTGTATGTTATAAATAAAGGCGTTTGTAGAACCAATGTGCCTCGCAGCCTAAAAACAAATTAATGGAGTGATGCTTGTTGCCTTATTTATGGCGCGCTTACTATGCATGTATGTATGTATGTATGTATGTACTTACATATGTTTTTCAATTTTAATGTTGACATTATTTTGCTTTTTTAATGAAACGATGTAAATTGGTTATGAAATTATCAAAAACATCTTAGCATTATCGACTTTCTAAAGCCCCCTCCCACATATAGAATTTAATTACACCCATACATGTGTGCATGTACAAGTATGTATGTACACATGTCTACTGCACCTGGTAGGGAAGACTACGATCTATTCGGTCCTACTATTAAATCGACAATTTACAAAATCTAGTAAAAGGTTTTCATTGGCATAGATGCTTTCTCATGCAATTATCTGGGACGGATCGTTAGTTTGTTATTTTATGGATATTTTTTTCCCATTTTAAATGCAATTTAAAGACATCTTCATGTACGAGTATAGTTGAAATTTGTCCTTGCGACGTTTCCGCAGCGGCTTCGATCCAATCCTATTTGTCTTCCTTTTCAAAGGCGTCCCGCTGCCCTGGTAACTCGAAGGCTCCGCCTAAACAGAGTCCCGCATTCGAGCGCACCACCCTCTGTTCAACTTAAAGCTAATAAACTCCAAGCACATGAAAGCGAATACCTTGTCCCAATGCCTACTCCCCATAAATGAGAAACAACATACACACAAAAAATGGCAAAAAATGCAACAAGAACAAAAAAAAAAACAAAATAAAATAACGAAAAAGAAAGAAAATGAAAGCCCACTTTCCTTTTCATTACAAGTAAAGCGAGCAGCGCGCATTGTCCTAGCGAAAGGACATTCATTGAAAAACAAGCAGCTCCCAGAAATCAGATTCGGCGTAAAAAAAACACAGGCTAAAACAAGCCAAATTCCATGCCGCACCCATGGGCCTCAAATGAAAGTTAACAAAGCATCAAATAACAAGCAGAGCTCCCCAATCCTGGCGACGGCTTCGACAGGACGCTTCAAAAGCAAAGGGTATCCTAGCGACGAGGCCTGCTGGCCGGTCGCTTGGGCAGGAAGTTCAACAGCTTAAAATTGTAAAGAACGCTGCTTCATCTTCAATGGCCCACTCAAAATCACCTGAGAGGCAGGACAAACAGGACATGGAATTGTGTGTGTATGTGTCTCTGTTTGTCTGAGTCCTGCGGCGTATGTGTAAAGCAGGACAGCCCACGGCTTGAAGTGTGTCAAGCAAGAGCGACCCAACATTTTCTTCGAAAAAACGTCCAGCCGTTTTTTTCCGTTTTTTGTTCATTTGCTCCACAAGGACACGCGCTCCACATGGACGCACACACTTGAAATTGTCGAAATTAACGCCAGGGATCACACTTGAACAATAAGCCTCAGCTCCACAGCACTCTATCTATATGCCCTCTCCCCCAAACATTTATTTAGCATCCCTCTGCAGCGCTCAACAAAACTGCAGCCAGTCTGCATCGTGTCGCCTGGAAATGGGGACATGCTCCTGTAAAAATTCATTAAAAAAATGTCAACGCCATAAAAATAAAAGCAAATGTGTTGCCTTTTTACGCGGTGCTCGAGTTAATTTGTCGTTTGACTTCCTGTCAGCTGCCAGCACAGCAAACGATTTATCAAAAAGAACGGCGAGTTGGCCTGTGGGGTAAGGATAAGGACGACAGCTAATGAGAACGGCCATGGATACAAATGCAAATGGCAGCTAAGCCTTCACAAGGAAGTTAATGACAGAGCAATATACCATAATATCGAAGCAACTTGCAAATGGAAAAAATTATGTAAAATAAATAGATTTCTTGGCAAAAGAATCAGCGGTTTCTGGTAAATTCCGTAGTCTTACATCGCAATTGATTCTACAAAATCGATCAATTTGTTAAGATTTTATTTCTGTTCTTCTTTGTCAGACTTGCATTTATGATCGTTTGAGAATGAAATAGAAAATCTTGCTAAATTCAGATAAGCAGTTATCTATGTGCTATATTTTAAATATATTTATATACTTTGATTGCCTATACCAAATTAAATTATAAATTAGATGAGTCGATTCGCTACCTTAGATCCTACCCATGCCTATGAGAATACATAATACTATACTCGATTGTATAGAGCAATAATTTCTCTTTTTCCACAGAATTAAACTATAACTCCAGTTCTGTCTTACAGCTCAAACTGTTTATTTTACCCCTTCCAATATTCCCATTTTCAGAAAAGTTTTGCTCCTTTTAAAGGGATCTACATAAATCTTCTTTTGTTTTAAAGCTCGCAATCGTTCCTTACCCCTTCCGGTGCTCCCTTGTGATTGGTTTCTGCAGTTCAACCACGCCATTGAAATGTAAACGAGTTTCATGTTTTGCACATTCAACGAACAATGGGGTTTATGGTGCAACCCTTGCGCTATGGGAATACAAAATAATAAAAGCTTGTGTTCTCAATGGCTGCTGACATGCTGCGACAATGGCCACCACTTTGTGGAATACTCGATTACGATTATTTGTTTATTTTGGTAACGAACTTTAAGATTGCGCCGCATGTGTTCAAGCTTGAAAATTTGTTTTGTATGTTTTGAAGGCCAACCCGCTGGCTTACAGTTTGACAAGCACTTTTTTTTGTGACGCTACAGTTGCGTTTGTGCCTCCCTCTCTCCTTCTCTGTGTTCTGCTCGCTCTAAGTATTGCAGCTTAGTTTGGTGACCCCTTTCGATTCTTGCGTCTCTTTGTCGGCGCATTTAATCACTTTGTTTTGTAGGTGGTAGGATTAGGACCGCATTAAACAGACACACACACACATGCACATGAACAAAACAACCTTGCAACCTGCAACCTTTGATGTTGGTAGTGTTTGCGGCAAAGGATTAAGTGCGAGGATTTGTCGCCTGTTTTGTTCAATTGTGGCTGGCGATTGAATTGCGTTCTCTTTTCTTCAAAGATGTTTTGCCGATTATATTGTGATTTATCTTTATGAACATATAGCAGAATATATAGGGTATTTAGTTCAAGCACTAATTATTATTGTATCGAAGCATAGATAAGGATAGGTTTTTGTTTAGTTCTTCGTATAGAGAAACTGCTTAAAACGAATTAAAAAAGTTGTTTTTTATACCCTGTACCCAAAGGGTACAAGGGTATATTAGTTTAGTGCGAGTGCACATGGAACACACAGAAGGAGGCTTGGTAGACCCCACAAAGTATATATATTCTTGATCAGCATGACAAGCCGAGTCGATATAGCCATGTCCGTCTGTCCGTCTGTCTGTCCGTCTGACCGTCTGTCCGTCTGTCTGTCTGTATGAACGCAAGGATCTCCGAAAGTATAAGAGCTAGAATAACCAAACTTGGTATACAGATTCTCCTGAGACCGAGAAAGGACGAGTTTGTTCATTTTTTTTGATCCACCCCCCCACTCCCCCCCTATTAACGATTTTCTATAACTCCCGTAATTCTTGGAATTTTTAACTAAAATTTGGTTGTCACATTAGGTTAGTAATTATATAACCGTATACCAAGTCTCATTATGATAGAATGATCGGAAAAAAAGTTATAGCCATATAACCAGGCTCAATGCACACATACATACATATGTACAAGTACACAAACACGCATAGACACGATTCTGATGTAATTGTAAATGTATGTATGCATGCATGGAATATTTTATATTTAATTAGTTAATATTTAGTTAATTAATTAAATTAATTTAGTTAATTAATTTAATTAAATTAATTAATTAATTTAATTACTTTTTTGTGGGGTGGTACAGGGTATTTAAGAGTTGAGCCTGCTCGACTTTAGCATTCCTTTCTTGTTTCAATTTTAAATAGTTCATTATATTTTATTTCGTATTTAAAAGTTATTAAACAAAACTCTTTGTATAGTAATAGAAAAAGTGTTAAAAAAATGATTCGTAATATTCGGTACAATGAATTATTTAACTGAAAAAACAAGTTTAGTTTCAAAAACGCTTTAAAGAATATAATTGTGGTCTACAGTCTACAGTCTAATTAAACAGATATTTTCTTATTTGAATAACAACTATTAAGATAAGTATTTGTCAAAGACTACCAATTCTCAACAAAATACACGCTTTTCGGCACCAATGGACTTCTGCATGTATCTTATTTAAGTACAGAGCAGCATTGCCATCAAACTCTGACAACCCAATTAAAAGACAGAGCATCTCCTTGAATGCGGTACATACTTGGAGTTTAATTTTATGAATGCATTCCACATGCTTCCACTAACTGTGCTTCAAACTAATTAAAACCAAATACTGATACTCACAGGCAGAGAGGGGAACGGAGTAACGCAGCAGAGTTGCACGTGTAACGGATGAGCAGAACAGGAAATCCCAGCGCTGCTGCCGCATTCCGGGAATCGAATCTGAAAAGGATACTAAGTCATAATAGTGTCACATTTTTGTTTTGTATTTTTGTTTTTGTTTTAGCTGTCAATGGCAGCATCTCTCTCGCTCTCGCCTGCCTTTGCTTGCCACTATCAGTTGATTATCTATATGTTGTTCCCGACTTCGACGTCTCCAGCCTCGTGCACAGTCGTGGCCGGGGGCGTGCAATTGTCGCAGTTCATAAAAAACAATAACTAGGGAGCGTGTTTAGATAAAAAATGTATGAGTTAGTTTGGCTTTGACACCAGAGACATGTGTCTCAATATGCCTGGTGTCCGTTAGTTGAGATGACAGCAGCAAATATAACTGTTTGTCAGACGCATACCTGAATGTGAGCTCTAGGCTGTGGTAGTGGAGAGGAGGGGAGGGGGCAAGGGCAATGGACGTACATTGGTAAATGAAAGCTGTTGCATGCATTTGCGGTCACACTTTATGCGCAGCTTAAGTTGTCTTACAAGCATCCATTTTGGACACTTCTTTATGCCGCCGGCTTACAAATTTTCATATGTTGTCTGCCAGTTTATGGGGAGCACCCCCAACCGCCGAAGTCGTTCAAAATTATTTGCAGTGGCTTTGGGTTTTAACACGAATTAAGCAGTTTTTATGCGACGCAAACCAGGAGCCACCAGCACCAGGTTAAGCTCCACGAAAAGCTGCCTAATGGCCACTTAAGTGAATTTACTTTTATAGTCAATGGCTGTGTGTGCAGGCCTCAAGGATCAAGTTGATATAAAGACAGACAGAGGAACATCGGCCATCGGCTCATATGCATTGGGACTGAGGTGACTCATCTTACCTTACCTTTGGCTGCTCTCTGAAATCCGTGCCAATTTCATTTGTTAGCAAAACTTTAGCAAGGACTAATCCAATCCGCTTAACCCTTAGTGGACACTACTCTTGTTGTATAATCCTTTGTGCTTGGTTTTCGTTCCTGGAAGTGTTACTGAGCCCAGTGTCGTCTTCTATTTCAAACCGAGCTGCCGTCATCGTCGCATGACATCATTTACATATCTTAGTGAACGCATCTACAAAAGAAAAACAGATATGTAGGTGTAACCGTAGGCTGCAAATTAGGCAAACTGTTTGTAAACTGTCGCCGCTGTGAACTTAACCCGGGGCTCGACTGGATTTGCATAGATTTCAGGCATCCGCTTGCGTACCAGGCGTGTGCTCTTCAGGCCTTTAGTACAGTTGTTTACTTTGCTAATCACAAGGCGGCTTGTCGCGTTTTGAGGTGATTTGTTTTTGCTCATTAGATGCCCACAGGTCGCACCAAAGTGTGACCTGTTCGGTGTGGCTTAAGCTTCGGGTTATGAGACAGTATTTGTGGTAATTAGAGAGCAGCTCTATACGTACACACTTTTTGGGTTACAGTTGGGATTATTGCAGAGATACAAGGCTGTATTATGACTAATTTCTGTTTAAACTTGAAAAAGTTGTACATACATAGATATGGGCATCTATTTAATATATAAATATGCGTCTGTCTGTATGAACGCCAAGAACTTCTAAACCATAATAGCTAGAAACACTAAACTTTGTATGCAGACTTATCCAACCATACCCTAATTATTAATGTACATTTTAAACAGGAGTTAGGGACATTTTTCTTAATACTTTAGTGATTACCACATCCCTCTCCCCTCAATTGAAATTCACCCTTTCGGCTCCGCTAACCTTCCTCTCCATTTCTGTTCCAAGTCTGGATCCATTTGCCGCATTCCTTTTAACACCTACTACTTACACATATTTTGGTGCTGTTCTTACACCTTTAATTTGAGTTTATATCATCCTTTTTACCCCATCCTTAAGCCACTCTTTGTGTGTATTCTTTTGGATTGTCTCATAAAGCAAGACTTTTATTACGCACATCTTTTTAAACTCCTGGTTAAGGGGAACCCCTATGCCGTTTAGCTTCTTGTGGCATTTTATACGGTTTTATTTGACTACCCTTAGCTGCGCGCATTCCCCTTTTTCTTCTCAATTCGACCCCAAGCCATTGTTTGCCCAACGTCTTCGCACCTAATGTAACCCAACGTCATCCTTTCTTTAACCATTTTTTAATGGTGCTTATGTCCTTTGTCTGCAGTCTGCTAAGTCTGCTGTTTGTTGGCTTGCTTGGATTTATCGTTGTTCGATTTTTTATGCTCAATTCTTTAGGGCCCCTTACCCCTACGAGTATTCGAGGTGAACTATTTAACCTTTTGCCGCTGCAAGGTCCTTTCTTGTAGGTGTTTTGATTTATTGGCGTTTC
This sequence comes from Scaptodrosophila lebanonensis, assembly GCF_003285725.1. Classification (NCBI taxonomy): domain Eukaryota; kingdom Metazoa; phylum Arthropoda; class Insecta; order Diptera; family Drosophilidae; genus Scaptodrosophila; species Scaptodrosophila lebanonensis. The sequence goes on from NW_022060529.1 coordinate 3,534,786, forward strand.
AGCCTTTGTTTGCAATTCGATAAGTTGGCAAAGGATGCGCCGTGCAAGAAGTGGCGTTGTTAATGGTTCTGTATTCTGGGGAACTGACATCTGAAATCATTGTTTGCAGGTTGGAAAAAACGTAGCGTTTTGGGTTTAAGCTAAGCATTGATTACATTTCTTTGGGGTTCCTTTTTATATTAGCAGCATAAAAGGGGTTGAAGAAACAGGAATAGAAACTAAAAACAAAAACTAAAAAAGTATATAGGTAGAAAATTACATTGATATTGAAGTACATCGCATTTTCCTGAGTCGTAATTGAAGTTATTACGATCATATGTTATTCTATATTCCTTCAAGATGAATAGTTCTTGCGAAAATAAGTAGAGTGTTCTTGCATCAACAAGGACCACGGCAATGTTATTATTGTCCCTTGAACTGCTTATTGTTCCACTCGGCCACATTTTCCTGTTTTTCTTTTTTACTCTTCAAGGCTCAACTGTTCAACCAATTACTTTTACTTTCTAATGCAAATAAACAAATGTCCTGTTACCTTATACCTCACGCATCCGTTCTGCATATGCAACCGGCACAGCTGTCACCCTCCCGTGAACAAAAACGAAGAACTCGTTTCAATTCTTTGAAATTCTTTTGCAATTTCGATGCAATCAATGCTTGCCTCTCTCTGCATCCTTAATCAAACGCTGTGTGTCTGCCTGTCTGCTTAGCCTTTTGTGCCCGTGCCCGTGTATCCAGAAACCTATCAAGGTGTGTGCATAAGAGATTATGCTTGTTGGCGTGCGCTCGCCTCAGGGTTTCAGCTACCGTAGATCCTTCAGATACACATGTAGACTGAGGAACGATGATTATGCAAGAATAAGTGTCCTGGCAGCATATGTTCGGAAAAGTGAAAAATATTTCCATTTTTCTTTTTTTTTTTTTTGTGGTCAAGTATTTGACCGCAGCTCAGTGGCAACATTTGGCACGAGTTGGAACACACAGAGAGCTAACTAAATGCAGTCGAACTTAAAAATGAGGGATTTGAAGTAAAAACTTCGACACAGATGTGGGCTGATGGCACAAGAATAGAATTTCAAATGCATTTTGAAATTATTTTCAGCCTTATTATATATTTTTCCTATCTTAGCAGTATTTATTTCGGTTTCATTTGTTAGATGAAAAAAAATAGGTTTCTGTTTCCAAGAAACAACATTTTGCTTGTATATTGTTTAAAGCTTTATATTTTCGCAAACTTAAAAGCAAATTAAAAAATTGTGTCTGAAGTATATATTTTATTTTAATTTATTTAATTTATTTCATTGACACTCAACAAACTCGATAAAACAAACAAAACAAATGATATAGAATATGAAAATAACAAAAATGTCTCATAACGAATCGGTGGGGAATTTTATTTGCCAATTCTGCAGGTAGATTCCCCAGGATATTAAAAAAGAAAATAATAAATAAGTACATATGTAGAATTTAAGGGTTTATTCTTAAATTCTTAAAGGATTAAATTTACTTTAGTTGATCATTTTTTTAAATTTCAAGAGCATACCTGGCAAGGGATTATTTCCAATAAAGGGATTATTACAAATTTCTTAAGGAAAATTCCAAAACTAAGTAACTTTTAGCTTCAAATTACATTTTGAAATTAAATGTTAAAGAGTTTTAAGCATGAAGTTCAGAGAAATGGTGAACATAATATAAATTCATCATTTTAATATTTAAGAGCTTTATCGGGGTCGTCCTTCATGAAGAAGTGCCGCAGCTCCCCTTTTCAGGCATACGAGGTCGCCATTTTGTTTGGAATTTAAAATGCTCATGCCTTGCTCCACATATGCTAATTTCTTATTGGCAGTTACACCACACATACACATTTTATATATGTATGTGTATGTACGCACATGTGCGGCACATCTTTGCCAAAGAAAAGGGGTGGCAAGCTCTGCACTCCCCCTCTGCACTTCTGCGAGTACGTCGGTTTTTTATGCTACTCGACGCCATCTTTGACTTTGTCTGCGGCATGCTGCGTTCCCTGGCTGTGCCCAGTTGTTGCCCTCCCACCCTTTTAATGCCCCACATGTAACTTGGCCTTTTGTGTGTATCTCGAAGCTACAATTTAGCCGCTTCTGTTTTTCTTTTGGTTGTATCTTTAGCCCGTCTGTGTCTTGTTTGCTTTTTTTAACCGAGTGTGGAATTTTTTGACATTTTCATTTTTTATGTACGTTGAGGCGATTCGAGTGCCATGGCATCGAGCCGGATCTCATCTCCGCTCATCTCATACGTGTATGCGTGCGTGTGCGTGTGTGTGTGTGTGTGCGTATGTGCCAGGGCGCTTCGGTCGCACACGCACGTATGTGGGGGAAAAGCTGTCAGCCTGCTTTATTTTTGTTGTTGCTGGGGCTCCATTTATGGGGTTGCTGGCTGTCTGCCTTTCGGCTGTGGATGTTTGGCTTGCTCTGCGTGTTGTTTTTTAATATCTTGATGGCTTGGCCTACGAGTACAAGTACACTGTGCAACAAATCCACGAGTTTCTTTAGCATAAGGAGCTCATTGCTGTATCTAATCTCTATACGAGCTCTCTCTGTATAAACCTTTCATACCTATTGTATAAAGTGTTATCAAAGAGAAAACTTGTACATTTCCACCAGCTATTCAGTAATTGTCCCATACAATGCACATGACCTTCAATTGAATCTTCTGCACAATTTATAATCGTTGTTCATTGCTAAGACTGTTATACTTTTGAACTCGGAAAGCATACACTTCGAATACCCTATTCCTCAAGCGTAAAAGTGTATTCCGGTAGTGTGCGTGTAGCAGACCCCACAAAGAATACATGTGCAAAAAAAATAACGATTCGATATAGACGGACATCGTTTGTGGGAACACAAGTATATCGGAAAGAATAAGACCTAGAATAGCCATACTTTGTATTCAGACTCTTCCAAGTCCTTATAGAGGACAAGTTTGTGTTTGTTTCCTTAAGCAGCCCCCAGTTCCCGGGGTATTACTAAATTCAGAAATGTTTACTCTAATTTGACAGTTACATTTAGATAGTGCCTATGTGTCCTTATGACAAGTTTCCTCGAGATAAGGCTTTAAGAGACATAATCATATGCAGACAGAAATTTGCTCGCAAAAATTATGATCATTTTTAAAATAGTACGAGAATAAACAAACGTTTTCGATATTGTCATTAATGTGATAGTTTGTCCTATAAATAAAAATGTTTAAGTTTTCAGTACAGTAAAAATCCCTTTTGAAACTTGAAGAAGTTTCGTTATTTGTCCATAATTTGGGCGAACTATTTGGCATCATTGCCTTCTTAATTTCATATTCTTTTGGAACAGAAATTTTATAGAACAACAAGTTTATGCGGGTTTAATAAAATTGCTCGCAATGTATTTAATATGCTTTAGTTTTGATCAAGTCTGAATAAATAGAATTCTTAAGAAATATCTGTTCAGCTTTAAAAATGCTTTGGGTATTTTTGAACTACTTTGTTTTTGTTAACAAATTTGAGGAGTGAATGAGTGAATTTTGTATGGGCACAAAAAGTATTTATTCAGTATATTCTGAATATTCTGAAATAATAAAGAGGGCCAAAAAAAGGGAAGCAACACATGTAATAGTTACTACTAAGACCTTAAAGCTGTTTACAAAAAATATGAATACTCTTTTTAGTAAAACCTTCTAGAATAAGTATGGAAAGGGCATCATATTTGTGGGCATCTAAAAAGAATCCACGAAAATATTACTACCAATGTCAATCATCGTTGTTTAAAGGTGGCTTTTATGCAATTTCGATTAAACATTTTTGTCAGTGCACATCTTGGTCGCCCTGATATACTTTCCCCCTTGACACCCGCTGTCGAAATTATGGCAGCCATTTGCTATGCACGCCCACGCAAATGGCGCGCATTTTGAGGCAATTCTCTAATACTTTTTTATAGGCCAACGCATTACGATAAGAAACTCTTTCGCCATTGAGCAGAATGGCGAGGAATATTAAAATGGGGTAAGATGGCTTCGTCATTGTTGCCCCCGCCAATGGGTGTCTGGTAAAAAAAAGCCCAAACGGAAATTGTCGAATGGGGCGGCTGCTGTCGCTGTCGTGGGTTAAAATTTATGCTCAACGCATGCAGATGAGGGTCCACATATACATATGTACTTATATAGAAATATACATACTTATATACAAGAAGTGGCTGGCTTCTGCCTGCCGTCACAATGCCTGTGGCACGTGTGTGTGGGGTGGGGCGCGTACGGTTTGATATGTTTCCGTTTTCACTAGAAGTTGTGGAGGAACAAACAGAAAAACATGAAAAAACATTGAACTGCAGGCATTGGGGAAATCAACCGTTTGCGTGGCGACTGCCAACAATAACTCATAAGATCATAGCTCAATACGAGTATCTAGCTAGAGCCCTTAGCCCAGATGTTACTTACTAACCCTTTTTCGATCAAATTGCCGCACGTCAACAGCTCACAGGGCCATTAGAGGTGCGGGTCCGATTAGACAAATTTCTACACCTTAATTGCTTTGGAACAATCAAAAATATGGCATACTCTAGGCGTCATATGCTGGTCTCTCACGCCATTCACAAAGGGGTTAAAACTCAAGTGGTCAGCCATGCTCTTGATTTGGAGTGTTTGTTACACTAGGGGCGATAGCTGATCACAGTTGTTCGTGCTTGTAATTTGAATTTAATAGGAATATTATTTGTTTGTTAGTTTGTCTGTCTGTCAGTCCGTCAGTCGGCCTGTCTCTCTCTTCGTTTGTAACTGAACGGAAATGCACAATTTGCCCCGCGTTAAGGGTTAAATTCCGACAACAACAAAAAAGGAGTAGCTAATGCTGTGTATCTTTCTTATTGTTCCATGACATGTGATCTATTGTAGATGGAAATTGAATTAACGTAGTAGCTAGGGCCACTTTGAAGGTTTCACATTTCCGCAGAAAGGCAATTAAGGGGTTAAACACATATGGGGGTATGTGTGGGTGAAGACCCAGATGGGTAGGTGCCTCTGTAATATAAATTAAAATTGAGCAAGAAATGAAGTCGGTATCTTAAATTTTCTTCAAATATAAGATCAACACGAAAAAGAACCAGCTTGTTTTGATGAAACACTCATACATATATTAAACATAAATTCTAAAAAAACCTATGCTCCTGAAACTGCAAAGCTTTTCCGCTTAAAATGTGGATTGCTAATTTGATTATCATAATAACGGCAATGAAATATTTTACTCGTACAAATATTTAGTAAACATCCAACAATAACCAAAGATACGAATTCTTAAATTGTTTTCTTTGGTTATTTAATGTTTTACAACCTTTAATGGCGTTCGATACCCGATATCCTTGTTAAAATTGTCCTGAAAAATGGCGAAAACATTAAATTTACTTTGATGGTTTTTAACAAATACTTCAATGCATTAGTCAGTGATCCGAAAATAGTGCTTCCAAGAACCCAATGGCACTACAGCAGAGCTTTTGTTTTTTTAATTTCATCCAATTGGAAAACGCAGAAAAATAAAGAGAGGCAGCTTGTTTGTCTTGTTTGTCATAATCTGCTCTCTTCGTTTTTAAAATAATTTATATTTGCAACAACGGTGCAAATGTAAATTAGTAATATATTTTAAGGAAGGCAAATAACTATATACTAAAGAGATTGTTCACACAGGTTTAGTTTTCTCTTCATCCCTTCTTTCTTACTAAGCGTATTTTGATTCTAATAGCATTCTAAGTATTTCTGTATGTTTTCCATTTTGTAAACCAAACACTTTTACACCAGCCCATCAACATAGTTGGCTTGCATGTTATTCCATAATTTAACAACTCATCGTAGCATAGTTGGCCAACCCCGACAAAAGTTATAAGTCAATAGCAAACCCTTTCCGCTTGTCAAATGAGCACGAGCTCGTCCAACAGACAAACGGACCGACATTGTCCAATCAAAAACATGGCTGGTGTTGCATGCAATTTAAATAAAGCGTTATATAAAACACGTCACCTGGCAAGTTATAACCATTTTTGATTAATAAAACGCCAACGCAGACGACGACGACGACGGCGTCGGGCACCGTTAAATGCCTTCGCGTGACAAACGCAAACTGCCAGAGGCCTTTACTCCCACATGCTGGCTCTGACCAAGAAGCCATGTTAGCTTTGAACGGAACCAATACATTTGGTAACTGTAGTAATCGGCGATGGGCTATATACAATAAATCAAGCTCTGCGTTAACTTGATGATTTCGCGTTACAAACATGCAGCCTGGATATTACCGTATACGTATACCCATCCCCCAAGCTGCTTATTGTCCTTTAAAAAAAGTGCACGAAACGCAAAGTTTGTTGTTTATATTTGGGGTGTTGGTACACTTAATAGTGTTCACATATCCTCCCATAGCCATCCCATACACAGAGACACACACAAATCATGTGACTGTTAACGCTTTTTCCAAGCATTGTGGTGGCCTCTAATGCCGCCACATCACAAAATACAAAACCATGGTCCAAGAATGTCCCATTAATCAAACTATCTCACGGGAGCATCACCCACAGCCAGCGACATCATCAACGAATGTGTGTACGAGAGCTACTCTCTGTATACGAGTATATTTTAGTTGCAGATATTTACTTGACTCTTGATAGGCAAAAAGTCATGGTCGTTCGTTCGTTTTTTAGCATATGCTCCCAATAGTGAATGAAGTGCTCCAAAAAAAGAGGAAGAGCAGAGTAAATTGAGATACTTGCATGTATTGAGGATTGGGAGTTGGTTCTGGCTAATGTGTGTTGTTGTGTTTGTGTGTGTGTGTGTTATTTTTTCCAGCCAGTTGACAATTTGATTAGATATGGTGTGGGGGTCTCCGCTTTATTTGTATTCTATATCTTTCGATTGCGGGCAAGGTACAGTTGTGTTTGTTACAACTTAACTCGCTGAAAAGTACAGTTCACATGAATTGCGGGTAACTAACAACTGTGTCTGTTATATATCCGGACTTTTAAAGGTTTATTATAGCATTAACGTGTGTTTCTTAATGATTTATTTACTGTTTATTACTATTTATGTTTTCTATCGATCCGGATCGCCTCAAAGTCTTCCTTTACATCATAAATATGAAAGGATATTTTAAAAAAAATTAAAATATGTTTGTTAAGGTCCCGTAGAATTCTTGTCATAGGTTTATATATACATATACTATATGATCAGCAAGAAGGAATGATTCGGTATGATTCGTTCAAAAGAACATAGATCTTATAGCTGGTATAGGTTTGAGTGAGGAAACAGAAGAAAGAAAGATCTGTACCCTCAAGAATACAAGAGCAAACATCCTTAGGCGCTATTGGACCAACTCTTTTTCCTTGACTACATTGTTTTCAAACTGAATATTGAAGGCATATAATAATTACAATTAACAGACAGATATGCACTTTTTTGGTATTTCATTAAATTTGGTGATTTCTTCTTTATATCTTTATCGATGTGAACACTGTAGCTATATATTTCTTAATTTAAAGAGATGATGAAATGGGAACATTAAAGCGATGAGAGCAATGTTTTGGACAATCATTGTTTTTTCAGATCCTCAGTGACCACTTGATTTGATCTGAGTAGCTGATTGAAGTGAATTAAGGCATCTGGATTTTCAAATTAGATGCTACAACTCATTCTTTATCAACATAAAATCTCTCTCTTTATTTCAAGACCAAAAACCAACTGCCTCGAAAATTGAGCAATTGGCCCACAAATACCAACAAAGGCAGGGCCATCACAGTGATGAAACTTTTAGATAAAGCCAAAAAAAGCAATAGAAGCGATGCTAAAAAATGCAAGCAAGGGCACTAGAGCAGGATACATGAGCAGGACACACTTGGATGGATGGTCGTGTGGGCAAATAAAAAAACACATTAGAAACACACGTCGCCGTCAACGCCATGGACCGGCCGTGTAATAAATGATCTATGTAATAGACTTATATGATAGAGACGCAGCGTAAAAGTTTTGCCCATAATGCGTTTATCTGCGACAGACCAAAGGACCGTACGTTCCTCATCTTCCCCCGCCACCATCTATTATTGCGTCCACCGAGGTGTGGCGTTTTTTTAGGCAAATTTCGGACACTCAACCCCACAAGTTCTGTGGGTGTGCGTATGTGGGTGAGTGTGTGTGTGTGTGTGTATTAGATTAGCAATCGGTGGGTGGGGTGTGTGGTGAACAACATTATAAGGGTGTAAATAAAAATATTAATACTAAGCCCACACACACGCACACACCAGCCCCATTTGTGTCATTTGGGAGCAGATGCATTAGCATCTTATTGTAGTGAGTTCGATTTGTCAGGGTCTGGCTCCCAAATCGAAATGTCCGAGTATGGACTGTGGGTGTGTATTGAAGTGTGAGAAGCTCGTTGCCATTTAAATTGAGTAATCACTTGGGGCAGTTGACGGCCCAAAAACTGCTCGGACTTTTGGAAAAAAAGGGCAGCGAGTTGATTTTTGAGTTGGGAACGAAATAAACTTTCCTTATGGCTGGAGTTTGACCGAAAAAAGTTTCTAATGTTATTGATTTTATGTGTGCTCTGTCAATGAATTTATTTAACTACGAATGTAGAACGATTTTAGGCATTAATTTCTGTTCATTAATCGAAGTACAAGTAGGTTTCTCTCCATTTAAGTGGTCTTCTTCATGCTTTACTCGATGCAGACATACGGCTCTTGTTTCGATTTGCTGCTTTATATTTTTCTTTATCTTCATGGGTGTCCTTTGGTCATCCCACCATGCTATACGAGTATCTTGTAGGTACCTGTTCAGATTACTCACTTGAGACTCATGCCCTAGACAGCAAAGCAAAATTACTGCCTAATCCCCAGCAGACCTTTGAGAGACGGAAAGACACACACAAATCAAGTGCGTTACTCGTCGAAATTGAATCCTTTTGTCGAACCCATTTCACTGCATCGATATCCTTTGCCATTTGCCAATCGCACAATTACGAGGCATGAGCTGGTCAAATTTTTAACGCACGAATGACTTTACTAAAAAGGATTAAGGCAGCAAATTAACGGGGCTGGTTCGTAATTGCAGTGGCCATGTGTTTTTTTAAGCCACCCACACAGACGGAGTTGGTCCCTAAGGCACTTGGCTTGAGTAAATAGTTTACCGATGATGTCCTGAGGTTACTGGCAAAAAACAAAATTTTTCTTGGACTGCTGCTTTTGTTTGTTCTAATTAAACGTAGCGAAGGCTGTGCAAAATGCAATGTCATGAGAAATGCTCGAGAGGATCAATAAAAGGTAGGATCGTAGGTAGCTGCATCCGTGGCTAGTTGAGTTGCAGCGCGGTCTGCTGATTTTTGCATAATACGTGAAATGCTTCATGCAAAATATTTTTCTTTTGTCCTCATGTCAGCGCTCAAATTTTGCAAGGACCGAACCGAAGATGAAGGTCAGCATTGTAACGTTTTCCCTTCTTGGACTGCAACTGAGCTTGACCCCCCGAATGCTGACCGTGGTCGGTTCGCCATTCCTTTGCCTTTGCATATGATTTGGACTGATGTCCTGCGGCGTGTGAACGGCTCTGCTGCCTGTGGAGAGGCCTTATTTTTGCCCTACTTTAAACGAGATTTTTATGGTATATTTTTTAAGGTTCTTATTTTAGATTTCTTTTTTTAATAATGTCGAAGGTCAAGTGGGCGACGTGAGAAAAAATGTGTTTTTCATTGGATTTTCCTTTACATAATATTTTGATGTTTGCCTTGCGATAATTTTTTAATATTTTCATGCAAATGAAAGTCAAATTGAAGGTCAAGGTTCTAGCTGTTGAAAACCTATGGGAACTTTTAAGATGTGCTAAAAGAAACGTACCCTTAAGTCTTTGGCATCAGTGTGACAGCCATGTATACTAGAGATGGGGATAATAAGATAAAGAAAAAAACTAATTGCATTTGGAAAACTGGGTTTATTTTACTTTCATATCAATATAAGTTTGAGTATATATATCTTCAAAACTTCGGCTATATAGGCAGATTCTGATATAAATAAGTGAGTAGATACCTTGTTTACAAACTTAAATTAAATAAATTGCTATAAAACAAGAATGGAATGCTAGATTCGTCTTAGGAGAACCACAAAGTTACGTTATTCCAGCTATTTATTTCTTTAGGGTTCACCTGAATGTAGAAAATCTTCCAGATTGTAATACTTCAGGTCTGTTGTTGCCGAAAAAAGCCAATAAATTCATACGAGAAGTATGCACCAATAGCTTATCATCTGTGCCGGCGCTAGAAAACTTCTAATATAGGAATTATAGCATCCGAAAAATATATTTATGTTCTTAATAACCAGGCACAAGTGGCAATGAGAATGTAGATCACGACTAACTGTTTCATCTTTACTTTTCTGTACCTCTTTGCCCAATATCTAAAAAATATAATATATAATGTTTCGGGATAGTATCGTTAACCAAAAAGTTGGTATTCCTGGCAACTATGGGGCTTTTTAGGGCTTTCTTCTGAAAAAAGAAATGATTATTTCTTCAATGAGGGACCCTATACTTAATAATTTGAGTTCGGTCCATATATTTTTATGCAAATATTATGCAGTTATGCTGTTAAATATATAAACGATTCGATAAGCTAGTCTTGTTTTAAGCTCATCTTGTCTTCTAAATAAATGAATATGTTTTATAGTTTTTGAGTTGATGTTGTTGTTGGCTCTTTTGATCTGTTTGGGATTGGTAGTTAGTGGAATGATTTAAGTTGTTTTTTTTTTTAATATTTTCTTAGAAAATGGCTATATTTAGTTTGAATATTGCTATCATTGGTATTTCCTAGAGCTTGTAAGCTATTTAGTTTATAGCTATGATTGCTATAGCTTATTAGCTCTGTCATCTCATATTTTGCCCCAGAATGCGCTTATTATATGCATACTGAATACTACAAGTATATTTAGTATATTTCCATAAGAAAGCCATCGACTGCATTGCATGACTGCTGCTGTCCCCCTTTATGTTGTTCATTTTTGCATAGCAGCGCAGCAACCCCCTTCCTGGTCGGGTCTGGCAGTTTGCCATAAATAACAGGCATGGTTGTTCCACCACTGAATTCGTCGGTCGCTCTTTTATTTTGCATTTTCCATTTTGCACATTTTTACCATGGAAAGTGGGAAAGTGGGAAAAACATGCAAATGGCGCGCTAAAACTGCAGGACACAATGCAGCCAAGCGAAGCATTGTTTGGTAAAAGCGCCATATATATGTGTTTATGTATAGCATGTATAGTCGGGGAACAAAAGGATGCAAGGATATGCAGGATGTGTTGCTGCTGCATTCATGCAATCAGTCACAAAATCCTCGCTACCCGCTCGCTGCTTTTGTTTGCGGCCTCAGTCACTTTTGAATGAAGTCCAAGAGAAATCATCAAAAACAGGGGCAGCAGCGGGCTTGGGGTCATCGTGAGGTCAGCAACGGGATTTTCGTGCCATTGTTGACAAGGGATGCAACATACTCACACTCACACTTCTACACACACACACATAAATTCTTATATGTGTGACGCCTGTTTTGTCTGCATTTTTGGGCAATTTTTACAATTTTTCTCGTTTTTTTTTTGCCGCTGTTAAAAATGTTGTTGCGCAACGTTTTCCTTTTTTCCTGCATTTTTTAGTAGTGTCCTTTTTTTTGGCATGGATGCATGCAAAGAAGCAGCCTGCTGCCAGGCACGCGACGCATTAGATTCTCGAGTAGGAGCTGTTCGTCCATTTTTTTGAATGCCTCATTTCTTGGCCACCCTCATTTATTTTGTTGTTTGTTGCCATGTTCCCGCTCCTGCCTCCTGCCCTAATCGGATCTGCATATGTTGCGTAAATTGATACGCCACGTAGACGATGTCGTGCCGTGGTGTTTGCTGCATATGTGAACATACTTTTTCTTCTTCTTCAGGGCAAACACGCGCCATTTTAGTTTAACCCCATAGTGCACAGGGTGCAGCAGCTTAACATATGAGGGGGTGTTTGCTGCCTGCCCGCTGGCAAAGGGGTGGCATTATGCATAAGGGTTGCTCATATCAGAGATACTCTTCAGTATATAGATATGTATGTATAAGTAGTTTGTCATGCATATCAAACTGTAAGGTAACTACGAATATACATATATGTATGTACATAGTACATATATATGCCCACGGCACTCGCAGCTATTGGCGATTGTCGTTAGTTCGGGTCATGGAACATTAATTGCACTTTTATGCTATAATTTTTATTGATTTTGTGTCTGTTGTTTATAGGCAGTTTAATATGCGCTTAAAACTAACAAAAACCAGGGGACAGGGGCAAGAATATAAACATGGGTGTACCAAAGGGCGGAAGTAAGTGTATTTAGTTATCTTATGTTTACTTACTAATAATTATTGGAACAACGTTTCTAAATATTACCAGAACTGACATCAGTAAATATTTAATTTACTTTATTTGAATTTATAGGATTCTTGTACCACACTCCCAATTCTAATCAAAATTCGAATGCAAAAATGGTAAATTTCTTAATGTATTTAATTCTATTATACCTTCTATCTTTTCCACACTATTCATGCCAATTGATAGTTGCGTGTTTAATTTGCCATTGCATGACGCGACGAATTTCTTAGATTTGCTTTGGATACCCCCATCCCTAGACTGCGGCCCTAACACGAGTTTGTCTCAGTCTTTTGGCATACAAGGATACTCAGTAATCTTATGTGAATTTCCAACGGTCATTTTTATAACAATTGCTTGGCTACCTATTCATTGAAATGGCAAATTTGACTGTCACTCACAAGGGGTTGCTAAGGATAATGAAAATACACAGCACTTCTTATTCTTTCTCATAAAGATGAAGGCGAAGGGTGGTCTTTGTAACGTATTTTTGTAGAGAATATGCAAAAACTTATGCCTGAATTGATTACTAATAAGAAGGAAGAGCCCTATGAAGGAATTTTGAGCAAAGGTTTTTAATGAATCTTCGATTGTAAACACTTTTCCAGAGAAGTGCATGCTTTATTCTCAATGGAATAATTTATGGCACTAGTTTCTATCTTCAAGTCCATCAAAATTACATACAAGTACATTGTAAAAAATGTGCAATATAATAGAATGGCTAAAAATATCAAAACAGAGATTACCAAAAAATGGATGATCAGCCCTCAAAGAGAGGGCTCTATAAAGATATTTTGATAAGATGTTTTTGAATTAAGTTTCGATTACAAATATTCCAACAACACTTTCCCAGAGAAATGCAATGAAATATTTTATGGCACTAGTTTCCATCTTCAAGTCTATCAAAATTTCATACATCATAAAAAATGGACAAGATAATAAAATGGCTAAAAATATCAAAACAGAGAATATCAAGAAACGGATGATCAGCCCTCAGAGCGTGTGCCCAAAGTGTGTGTTCACGCGACAAAAGCGCGCAGCTCTCGAATGATAAAAAAAAGAAGAGAAGAAGATGAGTATCCCCTCCGAGGAGACGATGACGCAAGCGAAGATGCTGCAGCCTATAAAAAATCCTATTAAAAAGACATACACACCAATACAAACAACGACGAACTGACGGCAGATCGAGTAGCGACCCGGCACAAGCGCATTAAAAAAGATTTACCTATAAAATATAAAAAAGGTAGAGAGGATGATGGCTGGTCCCAAAATGATAGGGAAAGTAGCAACAGGAGTTCTATGTGCAGCGTCTGCTTGGCACACGCGATTGATGAGCTGAGAGTCGAGGGAGAGACATGAGATAGGGAGAGGAAGCTGCGTCTTTTTAGCAGCCGTTCGGGAGGATGCCCTAAAAAAGAGATGTGCCGATGATGTTGTTGTGAGGTAAGTTTAGGGTAGCACGTAGCACGCGACGTTTTGATCCTGTTGAGGCATTTACATTTAGCTCCTTGCATACCTGGTTGACCTCGAGCTGCACTTAGAGAGCGCACACACACTCTTTTGTTTCTTCTTGTTTTTATTTTTATTTTATTTATTATTTTTTTTTGTGTTTTTTGTTTTCTAAGACAAGCGCAGCTGCCATGCGCCCGGCAGCATCCGCCTGTGGTCGACCCCTCCTCTGCCTCAATGGTGGCGACGACTGCATTTTTAAGTGTTCATTAGTCGCACATTTACATATCGAAATTGTTGGCATGCCGCGCCTGCCCGGGAATCGGGCGATCGGCAACTGGGAGCCTCCCAGTTGTGAAGACGACGCGTGTCTCGTGGCTGCTTGCGGCTTTTAATTGCTGTCACTTTGTGGAGCGTTTGTTTGTGCGAGTGTGTGAGTAAGTGTGTGTGTGCCTGTGGGTGGAGGGGGATGGGGGCTGGGATTAATGTGTTGCACACTTCGTTTGACATTTGAGTGGCTTTGTGGCTACCACCCCAGCGTCGAGAGCATTGGCTGCACTGTCGCCGGCTGCTCTTCTCTGTTTTCATTGTCAATTTCTTTTTGTTTGATTTGTCATTTGATCGTCGACAATGCAGTTGGCAGTTGGTGTGCGATTAAAAAATTAAGTTGCTCTCCCCCCATCCGAAAAAGTAACGCGCCGCATTTTGGTTGTGTTTTCGTCGTCGTAGTTGTTGTATTTGTCAGTTCCACGAAGTTCGGTGGCCTTACGTGTGGCTTGATGCGCCTTGGCACGTGCACATGCTGGGTGTGAGTTTATTGAGGGTTGCGCTTGGGGTCGATTGGGCGTCTTCGGGTGTGGATGTTGGGGAATGTGATGGGCGTTTCGCGCAAAGGCCTAAAAGTGCTTATATACCCTTTAAAAAAGATCTCATTTTGATTTTTAAATACACTTTCTTTCAAGTGCTTGGAAGATGAATGAGAAGATGAAGTTGTATATTTTAGATTCCAATATCTACTCCATCAAGATTAAAGTCCTGAGGCTCCTTCCAATTAAAAGATCTAGCTGTATTCCACTTACGAAGAACTGATATATTGAAGTGTTTACTTGTTCCATACTATACATTTAATTTACAAGTCAACATTACATTTAAAATAGGAATTTTAAAAATTGAAGAATTCTTTAAACACTCAATTAGATTTCCACAAAGAGAAGAGATCATAAAAAGATTATATATTGGAAAATCAGTAGCTAGATTGTCAACAGTAAGAGCTATTTAAATTTAAATGATTTAAATGTAAAATAATGATAGTGCTTTGTTTTATGTTAATTTATTTATTGAAGTGTGAAAATGCCGGGATCGAAAAATGGTTTAAAGCAAAAATAATCAACTCTAACGAATCAGATAGATCTTTTGAAAAGGTTTGATTGACTGAAGAAAAGCTTATAAAATGAAACTGTAACTTGAAAAGTTATATAATGTTTGGGTTTTTAATTAAAAATATATGGTAATAGTTAATTCTATGAAGCGAAATATATTAAGATTTCGAAGCCGCATTGGAGGCTACCTTGTCGGCAATCGATTCCCACACATCTCCACTTCACTCTCACTTTCGAAACTTAACTCTAACGAGCTGAACTGTTGCCTCCACCCCTCGCTCAGGTTCGCTCTCGACGTGTAAATTGCTCCAGAGACGAATTGTGGCAACGCACGCAAGGCGCGGTACTCGAATGCATTGGGCATGGGCATGGGGTGCCTCGTTTTTCTATAGTTTTGACACAAAAAGTAGACTTCGACTCGCTGGCTCGGACGAATCGACAAAAACATTTTAAAAATTGTTGCCATTGTTGCGTCAGCAGCGTCCTTTGTGTGTTATCCTTTGTGTGCAGCACACAACAGCCGAACCAGTCAGTCAGACAGAGCCATAGACGAGAGTGTATGTACTGCGTGTGTGTGTGTGTGTGCAACGCACGGGGCCAAAGGTTATCTAGGCGACACATAATGTTGGAAGCCGCACAGCTGCCATTGCCGTTGTTGTGTTGAAGCGCGCGCGCGCATTTTTCCAACTCCACTTGGTCGGTCAATCGTTGGGTTTATTTTGTCAATTTGTAGCTGTTAACCATAATGTGGAAATAGACAGAGCAATGAAGCTCCACCGGTAAAGGCAAGACGAAAAAAAGAGAACATGAAAGAAATACTGGCTGAATCATTCTGCGCCCCAAATAGCACAAATTATCGAAATCATGCAATTTGTGTTTGTTCCGCTTTTGGTCCGGGCGCTAATGAAAGGACCAGCAGACAGAAATTTGACTATAGACTATCGCTTCATCAAAACTGTATGTCACAGTTTTGCGTGCTTGCTGAGTCAATCAGCAACAACTAGAGAAAGCATCCTTTTTGCGTAAGTCTTATAGGTTTTTCTTTTCGGCGGCATTTCTAGGTCATGCTGACCATAACTGACCGGCCAGCTGTTGTCTGTTTTGCCATTGGGGTTGGCCAAAGGATACGCGCTGGTCATGCGAAAAGGTAGGTAAGGCTGACCAAATGCGTTTGTCGATTTGTGCGTACACACAAAAAAATAATCACCCTAGAATAACTAGAAAAGAGCAATTGAAATTAGTTCGTACTTACAGGACGAAAATGTAAATGTAAATTACCAAGAAAATAATTGCTGGACTTGCAGGATTTCTAGTTTTCAACGAGAGTAAATAAGAATATAAATATATTTTAAAAATATATTACAGCCTTTTTACCAAAATGTTTATCTAAATGTATCAATGTTTTGAAAATATACTATTAATTTAGCAAAAACTTATTGATTTCACAGAAGAGTTTTTTCCTTTTTTTAATAACATTACTCAATTGGAAATTAGTTGAACTAACGTTTTAAAGGTTGGTTACACATATGTATATTCGTAACAGAGTACAAAGCATAAAAGAAATATGATCACGCAACTTTAATAATTCTAAAGCAATCCAATACTTGTTAGGCTAGGTCAGAGATTACAAAATTAAAATAAATACATAAATATAAATCAATAATTTAACATTTTGAAAAGAACATCCTAACATCCTTCTTATTAGTTTTAATTGAAGAAAAAACATTATATTCTTGAAAACGTTCGTGTGCAAACTATTCTTTTTCTGAGTGTATAACTGGCATTTTCAAGTCATCTAATTGTGCGTGAGTCGCCCGAGTTGTTGGTCACTTTGGGTCAGTCTGTAGTCTGGCAAAAGGGGTTGTTATACATATGAATACATATATACTTACACATAGCATATACCCATAGTATATGCCCTGTCATTCTGCTAGTCACCACCAACACCACCACCCGCTCATCATCATCGGAGAAATCAGCAACAGCACCATTCGCACATGAAAAACCCCTTGCATAACCCTCGTCAGTTTCGCAACCCATCACCCAGAGCAACCCTAAACGTAAACAGCACCCGCAACTCAACAACCCCCCGCAACTCAACTGCAAATTAACGCGTTTTTGCCTCAAAATGTTGCCGAAAAATCAATGAAAATTGAAATCCTTTCGCTGCGCGCGTGTCCAATGCCCATCAACGCATTGATCCTTAAGCGCTCAACCCTACAATCAGCCACGCACGAGCAACATAAAAATTAAAAATAAAAAAATAAAAATAAAATAACGACACTGCACAAATTCCCTGCGCCTTTGTGCGCCTGTCGTTGCGTTTTTTGTATCAATTTGCAATTTTTTTCACCCATTTTCAAGTTGATTTCTGCACGTTGTGTTGTTGCTTTTGTTGTCGTTGTGGTGTTGCCTATGGTGGTGGCATCCATTGATTAGTCCCCTTGGATTTTAATGAAGGGGCGCGGTTGTTGCGACTCGCACAGCTCAGCTGTGATTTGCGCTACTTTTCCGAGCGTGACATGAAATGCGATTTTTTGTTTTTGTTGAAAATTCCTCTTTTTTTTACAATTTTTAACGACTTTTTTTGGTTTTGTCTGTGCGGCTTCACTCAACGGGGTAAGAAGTGAGGGGGGAGGCGGCAAGGACACATAACGCGTGTCCTTTATGTGTCACACTTGATTATGCGAGTATAGCCTAAAAAGGGCGTACATTTTGAAATCGAAAGTTGCATGAAAAAATGTGATAAGAGAAAATGTTGGGTTTTATTTATTGCCAAAAAAAAGTTCACCAGATGGCTAGTTTTAAAAAAATCCAAAAAGATGTTGGTATCCATTTTAAAACGGACTGAAACTATAACAGTGTGTCTTATAATAATTCAGTATATAGTGCATTTGCCGAACTATAATATAATATGTATCTTATACTTTGGCAATATTCTGCATAACACTTCTTTTAGATTTACAAATGTGATTAATCTTTATGGAAATTCGGAATATCATTTGTGTGGAAAGATATTCTTTCTTCTTGCTTTCTTCAGAGCCATTGTAACATGGTTTCTTAACAAAATTTACAATTTTCCGTTTGCGTTTGCAAAATGGAAATAAGAAACCTGAAGCCGTCAAGCTAAAAATGCAGAAGCTTCACAGCTCTTACCAATTCATACAAATATTTTATCCAATAATATTTTTAATTATTATCTTCATTTAAATTCAGATTCGCATCAGCACTCTTTTCCTTATCAATCTTGATCGAAGATATTTGCTGAACCTCCAACTGTTTTATGCGAGCGGTTAGACGATCATGATCATTACGTAACCTTTCCACCGATGATCGTTTTTGGATAAGTATCGCCATATTCTCATCATAGTCCCGCATGAGCGCTGGATAGTGCATAAGACAGCCTTCATTTTTGATTTTTTTCGTCTCCTTCAAGATTTTATTATGTTGAATCTTTCCTTCATATATGCGACGACGCAATGAAGTTTTGAGGTTCATGCGTGACTCCAACCTCGATTTTAGTCTCGACGTAGTTTTTATCACCATTTGCTCCTTACATCTCAGATGAGCCATCGAATGTATATCGTAATTGATTCTACTATTATATCGCTTTAGTTCTGCATCTCGTTCTGTAAGAATTTGAAATTATTTTCATAAATACTAGTAGCACAAGAATTTTGAGCAACTAACCCTCAATTTTTTTATACAAAACCTGCACCTCATTGAGTTTTGTTAGATATTCGCGCATCTCCAGACCATTGCCTATATCTTCCATTTTCTCCAATTTCTGTGAAACCGTAGAAACATGCAGGTGGACATTTGCTTCAGAGTTACGTTATTACTTGTACTTACATTTAATATCGCTGCAAACTGATGCTGCTTCATGAGCAGGCAGTATCTAATATTGGCCACCTCATTACCAAAATGAGAAATTCGCCTTAGAAGTTCGTCGACGACACGCTTCAGAAGCGTAAACTCGTCTCCTCTCTTCTCGAAGAGCGTTGACTTGACACAGGACTCAAAATTATGGACCGTATGTTCAACTAATATATGCATAGCCGTCACTTCCTCCTTTAGCTTTTGTGTCAGCTCATTGTGCTTCAGGGTCATTTCCTTTTTATGCTTCAAAAACCTATCCAGTTCAGTTAGGGCTAGTATATAGCGCGATTCGCTAATCTTATCTTGATTCTTTGGTTCGGTGATGCACGCAAAACGTTTCTTTCGCAGAAAGTATTCGGTGACCAATTTGGTAAGTTGCTCATGTCGTTGACGCTGCTGTATATACTGATCTACTAATGCACGTAATCGTTTTTGCATTTTAAATTTGTCCAAGACGCGAATCAAACGCTTCTTATAGCTTTCACAGTCCTGAACGACTTGATTAATAATGCCTTGTAAAAATTGATGACAGGCTTCAATACTCTGCTGATGTTGTCGCATTTTGTTCACCTCTATGGGATCATCGAAATCCACTTCAGTTCGCACCTTAAGCTGGGTCATACGCTCAACTACATCGGCTTCCTCATTTACCTCTACAACATGGACGTGTGGCTTGAAGAGCTCTTCATTTTCTTGCGGCTCCAATATGAAGCTTGCCATGGATACGACTGTATCTTCTGAGGACCGGCTTTCTATTAGCTGAACAGACTCTTCGGACTCTGCCTCGCCTTCCTCATATACAGATTCAATAGTAGGCGTCTGTATTGCTTCTGTGGATTCCAATTTATCCACAAACTGACCCATCATATCATCAGGTTTGCGTAGCTCAACTCTTTTCGCCTCAAGCCTCCGAATATCGGCACTCAACGTATCCGACATCTCGCTTAAGCGTGGCAGGTCCTTAAATGTCTTTAGAAAAATGTACCGTTCCGTCAGTTCATTTTCGTCATCTAACTCTGATGAATCTGATGATGGAGTCTTGGAGCTTGTCGATTCATTGGATTCATCTGCACTATATCGCTCCTGAGCATTGTCTGCGGTACGCCTTTTGGCCTTTCTCAGAGTGAGTGGCGAGGGCTGCTCGGATGCAGATTTGGATGCAGCCAGGTTTATTGCAGAAGTAGAAAATGTCCCGACTCTTCGATGGGACAATCCAGGAGCCATTGTTGCCCTCCAAGTCATTCTTGCGCTGTGGCCTACTTTAGCAATGGCAGTTCTACGTTTCGTACGATGCATTGAGATAACTGAGGGAGAAACTGGTTGTAAGCCTTCTGTACTTTTCATCGGCTTAGCCAAGTTGGTGTGCGATCGCCCTTTATGCTTCTTTCTGTCCTTTGCCTTCTGTCTGGCCTTATCTAATGAATTTTGTATAGTTGCTAAATGAGTAGAGCTTATTGCATTGATCGCAGTCCGACGGGTTTTTCGCTGCAATGAGTAGGCTGATGCACTCAAGGGCTTCAACGAATCTGTTGCATTTATTGATAGTAACCTTAGAGGGAAATGTGGTTAATTAAAATAATATAAAATATATTGGTAGAAGTAGCTATATATATAATAGTATAAACGTTCAAATAAACCTTTTACTTTTTCCATAAGCCTTTAAGCCTTAGTCGTATCTCTATCTAGATTTAATATAATCGATCGTTGGACTCCTACTTTCACACTTCGACGTCTAGCTATAGTATTGCATTCTGCTACAATATTGAACGGTTTTGAATCTTCTGTATCAACGAATCTACAGATAACCTATTTCGTATGAGTTTCAGACCAAAGTTATGTTTCAGTCTAAAACTCCCCCAGTCCCCTTTCTGTTGTCTTAAAACACTTGTCCGCTAGCTACTGTTAGCTAGCTATTTCACTTATAGCTGTATGATAATAAAATGGTCTTCAATTTACCCAGAAGCTTTAGAAGTATTCTCCATTAGTCCAAAACTTATAGTAGAAGCATTTTTATTTTTTCGCTCAGATGATTGCTTTGCGGGAATTGCGGGCTTAGGGCCATCTTCCACATCGAGTGATACGCTTTTCAACAGCTGCGCATCCACTATTATGACCGAATAGCTTGGCTCCAAATCCACGTCCTCAGATTCCACAATTGGCTCAGCGTTTTCGCTCATGATTCTAAATTATGATGCAACTGATAACAATAAACAATAAATAACGCGAAATTAAAAGCTAAAAAATATAAAGCGGGAACAAAAAAGTATCCCTAACGTAAGGGGAACACAAACTAAATTATAAAACGGAAAGTTAAAGATAAGACTACTACTACTTGATCCAAATTAACAAAAACTTTAAGTAAGCTACTTTTTTCCATAAAAATGTAAATAGAGTTTCAAATAATATACATTTTACGCAATTTTAGAAATTAATGCCTTATGGCGGGCTTTCGCTGAAAAGTGGAGAACTGTTAGATTGTAAATTGAAAATCATATTTCCGCTCTTCTAAACAGGGCTAGGGGTGTCCTTGGGATTCCTTAATCGTTAATACCATTAAGCTATTGTACATTTCAATTTCTTGCTTGAATCAGCTTTCGGATTCTTTTGGCTTAAACTGCAATCCCAATCTGCGAATGCTACCTTTCTCTAACAGGATTCTAGAGCTCGTCGTAGGAATGACGGAGATGTTGATTGCTCAGTCGATTTGGGTCGTATTAACTTTTTAGTAACGAACAAGGAATATTTTTCCCCTAAAATTTAATAAAAGTAAAAATAAGTTATTTTAGATAAATGCACACTTAATTATTAATTACATTTGTACGAATTTAAATTTTCGTGGGCTACTAAGGGGAACTAACGCTTTTTGTTTCTTGCTGGGAAAATTTAAAAATAATGAGCTTTCACCATTTAAGGTCGACTAAAATAAATGTTATGCTTTACAGCTGTTTCAACTATTTTTGTCTACACACGAGATGTACGATTTCCACCTGCTTAGGCCAGCACTACTTCTGTATCAATCTAGCCCAGATCTGTAGCAAAAATGGTCAACATCACAAAACCGCGTTGGGCGAAGAATGTGATGCGAAGGGGAAATTAAATTAATTTACAAGTGCGAACTGTAACTAAATATATATATTAAAAAAAATATAAGAAAAAAAAAAAAGAAAAAGCGGCACAAATGCAAAACACTTTTCTATTTACTGAGCCACGAATGTTTGGTCGTCAGTCGCTCTAGCCCTGATCTAGGACTCGGTTCTAACTCCACATCCATTTGGCGGACATTACTAGGCCATGAATCGGGCGACTGGCCGCTCGCCCCTTCATAAAAAATTAGATTCATTTGTGCGCGCTTGCTTTATTATTTAAATTCCTGCGTTATTTTTCTAAATTTCCCTACCGTTGTTGTTTTTGCTATGAGCGCTCCCGAAAAAAGTGTCGGAATTTTAATGGAAAATGCCGCCAACGAAATAAAAGAAGAAAAAATTGTTTAAGCAAACAAAGCCGACGCAAGCAACGCCCAGCGCTCTTCAACGTGGAAGCTGTTTAAGCTGCTTTCAACTCGAAGGACACACGCTGAAAGGATGTGCCGGACGCGTTTGCGTTCGCATTCGCATTCGCGTTCGCGTAAATTGAAAGCAATGCGCGCTATCTTGGCCCCCAATGTCCACAGTCCCGGCGTCCATGGTCCAGCACATGACATGAATGCCTGCCGGCTCATTTCAAGTGAAAAATGAGTAAAAAATGAAATGAAACAATGGGCGGCCGCTGTAGAAAACGCCTAGCACGTGGAGCGAGCGTGAAAAAAATCGTGGCCAATTTTAATTTTTCTTTTTTCTGGACGTTCCTTGGCAACTGTGGGCAGTACGGGTATGGGATAGGGCGGCTGGAGTGGCTGAAGCGACAGCATCAGCATCAGCGGCAGCGTCGCTTACATTTCTAATGGGCATTTTTCGGTGGGTTAATGTGCTGTTAGGGTAAAGTAAAAAGCGCCTTCAGATGCGGGGTGTAGGCGGCAAGCTGTGGGCGCGCCTTAAGCACCATTGTATGAAAATGGCGTTTTCACTTTGTATAGACGGAGACAGGGACCGAGATGGTTGGAGGACCACACATTTTTCTAGAATTTGCACGGAAGCTGCGCCGCCAAAGTTTTTGTTCGTTCTTCTTCTCCTTTGCCCTCATTGAATCCTGCCCCCTCCAATTCTTCCTACGCTTCTGCTGATGAATAATGACAATGCTAAAAAAGTGAACTTTCATGCCGCCGCCTAGGCCGGGGTGGCCAACGACTTCTGTCCGTTCATTTCTAGCCGTGTGTAACTGCCACCAGTGTACTTAAAAATGCGCAAATACGACGCCTTTGCTTACTCTTCGAGCTTGATTTACATAGCAGATTAATGTTTGCCACCATGGCAATGCCGACTGGCTACGGCGCTCCGAAGATCTTAGAAGTACAGTGGGAAAAATATGCAGGCCAATAATAAAGAAACAAGTATCAAATACGAATGAATTAAGTACAAAGCTAAAACGAATCATACACTGTGTGTAATACGTAGGGATCTTACTTTCATGGTTATACTTATTAGAGCCGCGCTTCAAGCTTAATTTCTGGTTAGGTAGCTGGAGTCGAAGTATGCGACTGACCGATAGAATGGACTAGAAATCAAATAATTCGGAATGAAAATTAATTTTATTTTGTAAAAATGTGAATTTTCATTTGTGAACTTTATTTAAAATCTGTTCCAATTTTCAATAATACCTTGACATTTTTAATTATAAGTATACAGATTGATTGCACATTTGGCTCATTGGGGGACAGTTTCTACTTTAAAGGAAATGTTGTTCGAGAGGACTTTTCTGCGTTGACCGCTTTATTTCGTCTAAGAAGTCATTAATAAGCCGAATAAATCAACTCTTATCTTGCTTATAATATTTATGTTTAAGAGATCTTTCTTGTAACTTACCTTTACATAAGAAAGGGGGTGCTTTATATTAGTGACTTTAGATTTGAAGACCCTTTTTGAGCAACAAAATTTGTGATATTAGCTGAACTTAAGAACACTTGAAACGCGCAATTTAGCCAATTATTTCAATACATAACCTTCATGTTACCAAGACAAGAGGTGCAGCTTTTAGAATTGAGACTTATTTTTTCTTTCATATTTTTTTAAGTACAATAGGCTTGATTTTTCGCCACCAGTCTTCAGAGTTATATTTTAAGCCGAAGCTGCTGGCTTATCCATAGTACTGCCTGGCATTAATCAAGAGACTTTCGTCCCCAGAAAATATCTCGAGCCAACACTGTTGTTGCGTACCTTAACGTTGATGGGGCCCGTTAAAATTGTCGGTACCACCCACTTGGCGCATTGCTAATGAAAAAGCGTATAAGTAGAGACGCACTCAAAAATTAAATTAAATAAAGGCTTTTGTGTGCGCGCAACGAGGCAAACAGGGCTGCTCGATAGAGGCCACGCCTTGACAAGTTGCCCAAACATTGCCTCGCCTCCGATATTCGCACGAGTTTTGGCAAAGTTTGTTTTACATTATCCTTAGAAACAAAACAGAGAGTTGGGCGTCGGGGCGGGGTGGGGCATTCTGGTGGGCCTTATCGCAAGGAGAACACAATGCGATGCGGGACAACTTGCTGGCGCTTTTTATTTTCGTGCATATTTTCTTGCTTTTAATTTCCAAGGCGCAAATTACGCTCGTGTGCCTTAAATATTAAAATAAAGAAGAAGCAGAGGAAGACGTCAGGCAGGCAAATAAAAAGGAAAGAAAGCCGTGTACAATGAACACTAAAGTAAAATTGTGTGCGGCCCCGTTTTCTTTGGTTTTTGTTGTTATCCTTTTTGTGCATGCTCAATGATTTCTGCGCCGTTGACGTGCCAGGACATTATTATCTGCCGCCTGTCGCTGTCATTTTTGTTCTTGATGCTGTTTTTTACTTTTTAAATATATTTTGTTGGCCATTATCGCGGCCGGCCTTTGTTTATTTAAGACGGCCAACGGCTCGCGGATGGTTGCCGCTTGGCTACGTTTTTAATTAGCCGCGGCCCCTTCGCGCAGACAATTTTATATTTCTTTGTATTATTATTATGATGATGATGATGACGATGGCGATGGCCACTCGCACAAGTGTCCATTGTGCTGTCATTTGCATAGCAGACCTCTCCCATTCACATCGCCGTTCTGCGCATCCTTGCTGTCATCGTTTGTCTTAGTTTTTAATTATCGCACGACGGAAGCGCGCACCAACAAAATATTTTCACATGAGTTCACTTGAGCGGCAACAACAGGCGGCTTGGCATTCCAATTGTCCTGGACAGGTTCCACTTATTCGTTTGCCAACTGGACTGGCTAGCTACAACCATGTTGTCGAATTTTGACACCAAAGCACAGCACTCAAATGTTTGCCGTAAAACCCTTTATAAACATGTTTACGCGACACTAAATTAGCCCGCAATTAGCGGTGTCATCAATGCCAACACCAAATAAATAAACATCAACCCTTCCTATAACTCAGCCCCTGCCATACAGCCAACCCTTTTGGTTCTATCGTCTACCCCCTCTCTATTTAATAAGCCATTAAATGCGGCGCGCATGCGTCGGCAAAGGGTTAGTCACGAAAGGGTTGCACGGACCCATTAATAACTTCATTGTCGGACATGAAGTTAAGTGCATCAAATCCAAATAAAGACCCTTGACAAAAGGCTTTACTTTGAGCTACAATATCGTTTATTTGCTTTGACATTTCCATCGAAATATTCGCCATATTCTCTGTAATGGATCCACGCCCACGATGAACAAATTGCGCAATATTTTTTAACGTGAAGTGGCTTCGAAAGATGAAAAGACGAAAAAAAGGAAAACAATTTCCAAGAATCCTTTAGGGGTAGAAAAATGCTCAAAATTAAGTGAATAGAACGCATTGGTTAAGCAAACACAGCTAGAGGCCGTCGGGGCACAAAAGATTCATAAAAGGCGCAAATCCTTCAATTTAAAGAAATTTGAAACTGCAACCTAGCCTGTGCTGTTTTTTTTTTTTTTTTCAAAGTACAGTCTCTTCTGTCTCCTTTGGCTCGACATACTATAATTGATGTTCCTCTAACACCAAACTGACAGTATCTCGGGTTGAGCTACTACTCCATTTATAGGGTACCCGATGCTAACTGGTCCGTGTGTCGTTATCGTAAATTCGAGTTGTGACAAAGAGGTCGTCGCTTCACAATGCGGAAGTCAGCAGGTGTGTTGCCTTATCTATTGGTAGACATCTGTTACAAAACTGACCGCCCTTCATTTAA
Source organism: Scaptodrosophila lebanonensis (assembly GCF_003285725.1). NCBI lineage: Eukaryota > Metazoa > Arthropoda > Insecta > Diptera > Drosophilidae > Scaptodrosophila > Scaptodrosophila lebanonensis. The sequence continues at coordinate 3,561,191 of NW_022060529.1, forward strand.
CCCTAAGTGTTTGCTGACCGCTTTTAATTGGTTAATTGCCAGTTACGAGCTGGGTCACATTTTTAGCCAACTAACTATGCAAATGAAGCGATTCTAAAGGGTCAAGAGTTATGGGTCTCAGGCTGTAGGATAAGAGAAAAATGAGGGCAGTAAGAAGGCATTAATACAAGGTATTATGTATTTATGTACATTTCTAAAAACTGTAAAGATGCACTTGAACATGGAACTAGCACCGGAAATAAATACATATTTGCTTATTTACTTAAAAATAGAAAAAAATAAATCCACGACAAATGGTGATATTTGAAATAATTTGTCATGCAATTTTATATATTTGAAAAACTGCGTACAATAAAACAAAAAAGGAATACTAAAGTTGAGCGAGTTCAACTCTTAAATACCCTGTACCTTCCACCAAAATGGAAAAAATGAAAAAACATTTTTTTAATTAATTTAAAAAAATTATATTAATTAAATTATTTGATTAAATGAAATATAAATTATATGCACCACAGAATAAGAATAAAAAAACAAACTTGACCTGCCTAGTGCTCAGGGGAACCTGTACCTTCTGAGATCCTTGCGCTCGTCCAGACGGACGGACGGACCGAGACAGATACCATGAATCTGGATGTGAAAATTTTGCAACCTTTTATTTAATAGTATTGTTTTTGATAAATTTGTAATAAACTTACAAGTTCTTGGAAAAATAGGTCAACTGGAAAACAAAAATTGTCTATTTTTTTTTTTGAATTTTTATAAAGAAACCACTAGATAGACCAGAATATACTTTAACCAATAAGCTTTCTATAAGAATGTTACAGAAGCTAATGAGAAATACTCAAGACTTTAATGCAGCCAGAGAAAATGCCAATTGTATAACTCCTAAAACCCCAAATAATAGTTTCCTTTTTATACACATAGGTCCCATCATAATTTTCAATTATATACACCACTTTCACCTGCAATGCATTTATGTGGTTGCTGCTTCATAAATAAGACAACAAAGAGCTGAGTTAGAACCCTGCCACAATTTAGTTTTTAATAACAAGGTCGACTTAGGCGATCGGCATCGGCTTGGGCATCGGCTCGCTTCTTTAATCACCTTTTAAATGACACGCCAGACACGACCACACAAAACCCATAAAAAGGAAAAGAAATGCGAGAGCAGGTCGAAATAATTGGAACAATTTCCTATCAAATTTATTGAGCATAATCGGGAGCAGCAGGTTCAAAGATAAGAATCGAACGCATTCCAGAGGCGGCTACGTTGATGACGTCGGTGGTGGTGCTGGCACCAACAGCACCAACAGCAGCGGCAGCAGTGGCAGCCACAGCAGCAGCGGTGTGAACAGGTGAAAGTGGTTGTGACAATGGTCGAGCAGTGGAGCTATTTTTATGGCCACCAAAGCGCTTTGTTAACAATGATTTTTATGCCTCCGTGTGCGCATTGTGGCTCGCTCAACTCGTTATCCTTTTTGTTCCTCGCCCTTGCTCTCCACTACTTTCTTGCTTATCGCTGACATTGCATCTCCTAACCAGACAGGTCTGGAATGGGGCAAAATGTGTTGCTGCTTAGGATTGGTAATAACCGTTTCGTTTGTGCCTGTATGAGTGGGTTTGTGTTTGTGTATGTGTGTGTGTGTGTGTGTGCTGTCAGAAATGTCTCAATCGCTGTGACTTGACTCGACTCGACTCGACTTTGGTAAATTGGCTCAGACTCATAATCGAAATTCCATTGAAACGTAAAATTGCCAAGAAGCGCTCTGTGGCAGCCACTTGTAATCTAACTGTTTATATCGTTGCCAAGCATTTAGGCGCCATTGTTGACATTTCTGTCCGATATACGAGTATACCCTTTTTGTTTGACTTCAGTTATTGATTGAACGATAAGGATTTTCATTTTGGGTTCCTTGCCGTTAGCCAGACAATTGATAAAATCGTGAAATACTTGCAGTAGACGAGAATGCCATATACTGAGTTTTACGAGTATGTCGGACATAAGGAAATACAGAAAGAGTGACAGCATTGTTGTGCTCCAATGGAAGCATTTGTAATGGATCTAAAATGTGGGAGAAAAAGTATATTGTATAATTCAGGTTTTTACTTAATTGGAACATTATATTACAGATGCGTTAAAAGGGATTAAATTTATTCAACCGCTATTTAATGGAATAATTTGTGAAATATACGTACATATGTAGGTTTTTGGAAAAGTACCATCAAACAAGTTTTGTCAATTTGATTAAATTTTTATACCCTGTACCCAAAGGGTGAATGGGTATACTAGTTTTGTGCGAATGTATGTAACAGGCCGAAGGAGGCGTGGCAGACCCCACAAAGTATATATATTCTTGATCAAGATGAGAAGACGAGTCGATATAGTCATGTCCGTCTGTCCGTCCGTTCGTCCGTCCGTCCGTCTGTATGAACGCAAGGATCTCAGAAAGTATAAGAGCTAGAATAACCAAACTTGGTATCCAGATTCTCCTAAGTCCGAGAAAGGACGAGTTTGTTAATTTTTTCTGATCAACCCCCCACTCCCACCCTATTAACGATTTAATTAATTAATTTAATTAATTTAATTTTTCTTTTTTGTGGGGTGGTACAGGGTATTTAAGAGTTGAGCCTGCTCGACTTTAGCATTCCTTTCTTGTTAAAACTAAAACGGTCACTATATAAGAGTAGGTATCAGGAAGAAGGACTAACGATTATCGATATCGATTTTGATTAGTTTTGCTGAATATCTTCCGATGAATTGTTCCATTTCGATTTAACAAGCTTGCATTCAATTAATTGAGCTTTATTAAAGGCTGCATTTGAATTTTTTGGATTACCAAGCACATTAATGGCTTGGATTGCGTTCCATTGCTTGCATTAAATAATAAAATATTACATATTTTAAATGACTCAAGGACTACAGGTCTCAAGTGTGCTGCACTGTCATATTAAAGGTAATTAAATGTTATGATCGATTATGCTCTAAACCAAACCGACAGCAACCACCTACCTGTTCCGTTGCCAATGTTGCAGCTGCCAAGCTGAACTAATCTTATCAAGAGGCACTCGTCAGTCGTCAGTCGTCAGGAGGATGAGGGTGTCTTTCAAGAGCCGACTGATCGGCAGGTGTAGGCTAGCCAAGTGTAGATATACTCTGTATGTATATACATATCTGTATGTACAAGTCATTTCATTTGTTACAATTACCAAAACATTTTGCGGCAAAGCGCGCGCTCTCTTGCAATCCCAAATGGTTTCTTGGAATCGATAAACTCGACTTTTGCCAACTTGCCCATTGACTGATAAGATAAATAGCAAAAGGAGTCCGGCACATGTCGTGACAGACGGTCGCTGGCTCGATTGGTCAGTCGGTGATCGACAGCAGCAGATCGTTGTTACAGGTCAGTGCGTGCTGGACGGGCTGGAGGGCTGCCCTCAGCCGCCCGCTGGGTCAGGTCGGCCAGGTTCGTTTGGTAGGCAGCAGAGCAACAATTTGTTACATTTTTAATGTTAAAATTACAATCGAACTCAGAGGTTGATTAATTGTAGCCCGAAAGAGTTTCGGTCTGACTTCTGCTGCCGTTGGAGGCGCCCCACAGTGACACCCTTTGTTGCTGTGGGTGTGGCACATTTGTCTTTAGACCGACGCTTTGTTTTGAGCTCTAATTGAAACACAAAGCGGAATGATTAATGCGATGGGGTCAAAAGCATAAATTAAACGTACATATGTACATACACATAAAGGAGTTAGGCGGAATTTAGTAATTACAATTACCATCGCCACTTTCAAGAAAGTTAGACACTTTTAAATTTTGACTTAAGCGGCTACTACAATTTGTAAAGAAATGCCTCATTATTTTAGAGTTAACTATTGTGGGGTATCAACGGGTTTTAAAACGGTCTTTTACTTCTTGTCATTACATTTTTCGCTTAGATTTCCATTTTTTCAGGTTAACACGAGATAGATGCGAAACTGTTGTATTGGACTAATTTCAAATGAGTTAATTTTTTTAGATTTTAGCCTTTATAATTACTTTATGGCCAATATGCATTTGTCTTGAAAAGAATGGCTAGAAAATGGTTATCGCTGTCGGTTATCAAACGAAAAGTGGCTAGAAAATTATCTTAAAATGACTAGAAACCTCGCTAGAAAATCCGCTAAAAACTGCAAGAAAATCCACTTAAGAACTAACTATACGCAGTTAGAAATCCAGCTAAAAATGGGTAGAAAATGTTATAAAACGGATACAAAACCGCTAAAAAATGTAGTAGAAAATCCGTTAATTGGCCATTAGAAGTTCACTAAAAATTGATAGAAATTGAATTGATGGAAATTGGCTACTATAAATAGTTATAAGTATGATTTTTGTTTACATTCATAATTTAAATTTCGCCAGAGGGTCTACTTCTTGTTCCTGCACCTGTTACCGTGCTATTGGTTTCGTCACAGAAAAGGTTGCTTGCATTTAAAATTTTAAAGAGAACATTATAAGGTTTACAAAAAATACTATTAAACTTGAAAAAATATTTAAATATTCAATATTTTTTATTAGTTTTTTTTTTAATTTGATAATGGTTCTAGCTCTATTGCTTTCCAGTTCTTCCACTGAAGCCGCTTGGTCAAGTTGAAGAAGTCATTGGAAATATAAAAACATTGTTAACAAGTTAAAGGAAGACAAATACAGAGTCATATAAATCATGCATATCCTACCAGTCTTCCATTCTGCTTTTCAAATTGTTTGTTGAGGTGAGTTTGACAATATCCTTATTCCTACCATTTAAGAAACAGCCAGCAGCAATTTTGGGACTCTTGTGCCCAATGATTAAGTTATCATTTAAGTAACAATTATCTACACCTTTAAATTTTTATACATACGAGTACCTCCGACATATATTAGAGCCTTTGTAACTTTCATTATACTATTTACTAACTGATTACAGTAGTGAAGAAAAAAATAAAAAATGTGTCGTTGTCATCTTCACTGCAGCAAATTGAAAAACGAAGCAACGTTCAAGGTACGTTTCCCCCCAACCACAGCAGCACTTTTGCCTTTAGCCTGACAACAGCAACAAAAAGCAAATGAAACTGGCAAAGCACAATGGAAAAAAAGTATATTATATATATATAGTATATATAAAAAAGCAAAACTTTTGTTGGTCTCATTTTGAAATCTATTTGGATTCGTTGTCCATTCGTCCGACGCTTCTAAACTCGGCTCGGCTTATCCAGGATGGACCCATGTTCGAGTCATTTGAGTAAAAAATGTGCCTACGCCCTCTTCCTGTCTTCCTTCCTTTTGCTGTTGTGTGTGTTGGGAGTGGGTGGCTGTGTGTCCTTTAACTGTAAACAAACACAGCAAAGCTGCAAATATTAGAAAAAAGCTTGCAAAAGGTTCATCAATGCCTACAAAGAGTAGCCAAGGCGGCGGCGACGACGACGACTGAGACTAAAAGGAGAGGGTCTCAATGAAAGAAGCCTAAAAATGAAAAATAAATAAAGCAACTTTAAAGTTGACTGGCAGCCAGGGCGACACGGCACGGGCACGGACACGGACACACGAGCACAAGCATATCATGTTAAAGGAGTCTATGGGCCTTGGGCTTTGACTTGGCCCCAGCAGTTCTAGCTGCTGCTGCTGATGATGAGGATGTTGGTGTAGTTGTTTGGTGCTGATGCTGTCTGTTTTTGACAAACAAATCCTTGGGCAGTCCGCTGGCGAATCCTTCGTTGTGCGTGGTTACGCTCGCCAGGACAACGCTTCCCCAAAGCATAGCCAGAGTTTAGTAGTTTCTGTTCCTAAATTCCGCTCGCTGCTCAATGCGCTGCTGTCCACTGGCTTAGAAAATTGAAATGTTTTTCTTAGCATACGCCTAGGCGCTCTTCGTGGTCTTCATAGACGTCGCTGCTGCCGTCGCTGACGCCGTCGCCGTCGCCGCTAGCTAAAATGCAAACAAATTTTATCAACGCGTGTTGAAGCCTACGCACACACATACATTGGCATACACACGTGCGTGTCCTGTAGGTGTTGCCCCCGCAACTGAGCACCAGGCTAAGGACGAGGACGTGGTTGAGGCCGAGACTGAGGCCGCTGGCAGCTGCCAACAATTTCCTTCAGTGTAAACCAATTTTCGTATCAATAAAAGCGAACGTTTTCATTGTGCGGCAGTTTTTGAATCGAATTTTCCCTTTTCAAGGACGCCAAGATGTGTGGGCGTGACAAAGGGGCACTAATTGTGCCTTCGCATAAGGAAAGCCGGAAGAATGTAATTAGAGGACGCACGGCCCGTTCGTTAGATTGGGGGCGCACACATCATTTTTAAGAAATGAGGCGTGGCACGTGTGCTGCAAGCATTAGAAACGTTTTGGGAATATAGTTCAAAATTTTGAATGCTGCAATGCACTGGATATTGATAATAAACTAACATTTTACGTGAAACGCTTGACTGTGATTGAAAAATGTGTATGCCAGAGTAAATAAGTAGTGATAGAAAAAGTTCTCGTCTATATTATTTTGAAAATGGCTTGAATTCAAACCAAATCGGTCTAAAATTTTTTGGTGAAGCGACGATAAAAACGACCTATGTATACTTGTATAATCGGACTATATTTATATATGAAAGAGATGTCGGTTCTTTGGGCACTAAAGTGGTGTATTTTATAACAGTATATTATATTTTTCAGTAGTGTTACGATTCTTGAGTATGTTTACCTCACCCCGTGCTACATCACCCACTTACCCACTTGGCTGTGGTTAACGCCCATATTTATATTGCATAATTGCCATTCCACTTCCGCATAGCTATAAAATTTCATAAACATTATTTTGCGCACTTCCTAAAAAAATAAATATGAACAATATATGGCACGATAAAAGGGCCGATGGCCACTAAACGAACACAGTCTATATAGACTAAGTAGAATGGCTACTTTCCGACAGCAGCTAAATAAAATTTCCATTAAGTTAATTAATGTGCCGCTATTATGACCACTAAAAAGGCTCTACTGAAACTCTATAGTTTTTAATCAAAATGTCATTAGGGAGACGCAGCGTGGGCTCCACGAAGTGCTCTTCCAGCCGGCCCCCGCCCCTCCTGACCGCCAGTGAGCAAATCAAGCAGCATAAACAATTTGTCGCCTGCTGTTAAATTTGCAATAAAAAAATCTCTCACACATGGGCAGCACAAATTAATTGGTTGTTGTAATTGTTGTCGGTCGTTCTTAATGGGCCGCAGACAGTTATCCTTTTTAGGCAATTGCGACATAGTGTAGTATGTAGCAAGGCGATGGCACAACACGATCGAGAGGCACATCCTCAACCCCTCATGTACGTAGTTTTTTTTTTGCGCCTTAAACTCCTTTTTTGCTTTTCCGCAAACTATTTGCCGCCCCATAAATTTTCGACATGAAAAGGCTTGCTGATTGAGTGCTCGTTGTCTCTAAAGGATAAGGACCAGCCTTTCTGGTCTCCACGTTGATTGTTTCGCTGGCCTTCGGCATTTTGTGGGCCCATGTCTACAACCCTGTCGCTGACGACTCATTGATTTTGGTGTTACGATAACATAGGCAGTATCTCTTGTTTACAATTACGGGAAACCAAATTCCGAACAGAGCAACCCTCGACCTGATCCGGAGTTGTGTTGTGTCATTAATAAGTGTTGCCGCATTTGAGCACGTGTTTGGCTTTTGCGTAAATTATTTATTTATAGAGTTTGTTCAATGACACCTTTTGGCTTCCTATCCATGCAATAATAATTTTTGTATAATCAAAGCTAATACCAATACCTCCATGCAAGTCTATTTACATGGTAAGGATTGAATGTCTGTTTTCCTTATGTGCATATAATAAAGGCAAATCAATCAAACGGGGCCGCAGCTTATGAAAACCAAGTTGAAGGATTTCCTTTATACAATGTAGGTAACGCAGGTGTTCGACGTTTACGTTTTCGTGAAGAAGAATGTTCACATAATTAAGACATGGCTGCTCTGTGAGTGCAAATACAACGCTAAATATTAGGCTTCAGTTGTGCTAGATTTTAGCGAATATTTTATTGAAAACATTATCACTATCTTAAATTTTATTAAAGATTAGCTTGCTTCTGACAAAAGGCTTTATTGGGTAAAGCCTACAATCGGATATTTCAGTCACAATTTTTCTACACGTTTCTTATTTTGAACACTGAAACCATTTTTTTTAGCAACTCAATCATTTGCTGACTTGAATTGAATTGAATATGTGCATTAGATTGAAGGCTGAAACATCAAAACTAGTTTCATGGATGTCCAGCTCTAAAGATACCTAATAGGGAACACATTTAAAGTTAGACTGGAACAGTAGATATTTTCCATACCTGGTTTAAGGTTTATCCGTAATAATTTAATGAAAAGAATTTAAATTTTTATACCCGTCTGTCCGTCTGTATGAACGCCTGGACATCGGAAATGGCTGAACCCATATTAACCAAACTTGGTTAGTCTCACGGGAACACGAGTTTATTTAAAATGTTTTTGATTAAACATCATTTACACCTTTCGATGCAATGACTAAAAATACAAGAAATATGCATTTGAAATCAGAATAAGTTCAAAAAGATATTTAACATGATAAATTTAAAATAAAACAAGTTTTTTTCATGTTACATATTTCCTTTTTGATTTTTGAACTGAGCCCAGGAATTAAAGGCATTTCTTTGCCAGCTTGCGCTTCTCGGTGCGAGTCTTAATTGTATAACTTGAATGCCTTATTACATTTGCCACTTAACGATGGCGAGTAAGAAGCAGAGAATGCAAGAAACCAAGCGCCAGAGCAATGGCAACAGAATTAATTGAAATTTTATTTCAAATGCGAACTTTGACATGGTTTTTTCTTGGAAAAATAAGCACGGCCCCACAAAACGCCTGCGAAAATATTTACGCGCGAATGTACAACAACAACAAAAGCAATGCAGGACAACACGACTTGCGGGCATTTTATGAAACGGATATGAGAAACAACAAAAAAGCATGACACTCGTTGCATAGGACAGCACGGGGAGACTTTAACGTCGTTGCGTTCATGACTCAGAATTTTGCGTTTGTAAATTAAAAAATTCTTCTTCCAAAAGAAAGTGGGTGCTAACTACGCGGCTTGGCTGACCAGCTTGCCGCCCCCTCTGCGAGTGGAGCAGGCTGCTGTTGTCTTTGTTCTTGCCATTCTTGTTGTTGTTGTTGTTGGGGTAAACAAAGGATCAAAAGCGCACTAATTGTTTTCTGCTTAGGCAGCGGGCACTCCCAAGGCTAATCTTTGCCATTGCCTGCGCCTTTGCCGCGTAATTTTTCAAAATGTAATTTGCAATTGAAGACGACGCAGGACACTCAATAATGGTGGTGCTGCTGGTATTAGAGGTGGGTGTGGTGCTTCAACTGAGTAAATGTGAATTACCAAGATGAACTAGTTTAAATGTTGAATGTATTTCCAAAAAAATAAATGATTTCATCTGACGGAATAGAGGAGTGTAAGAAATATGTCTTGGCCAGCACATTTCAATTCCTTCATATCTCGACTCTCAGTTACATAGAAATTGAAGATGTCTGCACTAAAGGCAACATATTTGTAGCCCTATTCTTATCAAGTGTCAACCAAACCATTTCTGATCTGATCGATTAAAACTATGACGAGGAATTCTTGAAGGGAGAGATTATTGTTTGATTATTACTTGATCGCATTACATTACTAAAGCTCTGGAGCTTCAAGGCTAAATTTCGTGAACGGTCGAAATTAAATTAGTTGGATATAAAACTCCTTTAGGAATTTGTAATTTTAAGTAAATGTTAACTACTATTGTTGGTTCATTTTGCGGAACTAGTTCTGTTCTACTCTGTACACCCCCTGAGTTGTAGATGAAAACTTGTAACGATTCGTTGAGCTAGCGCTCGTTGCTTTTTCTTCATGGGTGCCTTTTCCGTTCTCAGCGCCGTAAAGGATGTTTGCTTCAGTTGATTTACACATAAAATAAAATTTTAATTAAATTTATTGCTGCATTCTGAGGGCTCTTTGTTTCTTGTCGTATTAATTGTGTTAGCAATGCTTATGGCTATTTCAAGTTGGAAACTTTAACAAACGTTTGTTAAAATGAGTGAACAAAGAGTTGAGCACGAGCCAGCTAAGCACCAGCGTCAATGCATCAATTTATCAAACAAAAGCAACAAATCGAAGACACACACACACACATTTATTGTCAGCAAGCAAGTTTGGCAAAAAAAAAAGAAGAAAGAAATCGATAGATCGGTGTTTGTTTTTATTGTACTTCTATATAAGAAAGCCCGGCGCTGGCTGGATGACACGCTGTGCTCTGCCCTGCTGCTCGCTCACCACACATCGGCCGGGTGACAAGAGTAACCCTTATGACGCCCAATTCCAGCAACCCTATGCTGGCAACCCATTTGCTTTTTTCTATGCTTTTTCCCTTTTTTCTCTGTTTTGTTTTGGGCAAGCACTGAAGACGACATGTGGCCAAACAAGCAGCTACGACAAGGACTACACTACTACATGTACGATTTATGCTTGTATAGTATGTGTGTGTGTGTGTTAGAGAGTGTGAGTGTGTGTCCCTGACAGGGTCTGGGTCTGGGTCTGGGGTGGGTTTGCAAGCATATAAAAATAAAAAGTTTTTATAAGACATGATGTGGAGGGTAAGGCAGACAGTTTTTGTATTCTCGTATATAGTACTATACGTGTATGGGCTTGATGTTTATGTCTCAGCCGAAGGGTTCTGTGAGAGTCAAGGCACATGGCCCATGTACGAGTATGTGTCAGTCATGCCTTTAACGGCGTCTTTATACATAAAAAGTTGCTCACACACACACACACACACGCTGACACACACACACATACTCGTACGCCTTTCACCCCTTTTTATTGCGTCTTGAAGTTTTATGTCATGTCGTTCGTAGTCGTTGTTCTGCCCATGTATTAACGGGCTTACTTTTATATAAACCGATACTATATGTATGTATATGTATAAATGCGTATGTGTGTGGATATTGGATAGCCGGAAATATGAGACATCAAGGCTTTTATAAATGGCGTCGGCTGCTGGCTGAGCTTTACCATTGAATCTGCGCCTTTAACGGCCCATTGATATGTGATGTTGGTTGTTGGATTTTTTTTTTTTTTTGGTTTCTGGACAGTCAGTCGGTCGGGAGGGCCGTGTGGGGAGACTTGATGTATGTGTTTGACAGCACATAAGGGGGTAAATTGAGTTTTCACAAGAACACAAGGCACTAGCACACACGATGCTGCTGTTGTTGTTGCGTTAATTTTTTTCTGGTTTGTCGAATCGTTGGCTTTAAGTCGATGGACTGCAGAATTTTGGATATTTCGGGCCAAAACAAATTTAATAAATGACTTTATAGTTGTTGTTCGGTTCGACTTGGGTTTGAGCGCCTGTCAAAATGTAATTTAATGCCCCTTCGGTGCTGCGCCTGGACATTGAAAGAACCCCTTGCTATGCACACACCACCCCCGACAGCCCCCTTTCGGCCCTTCCATTAAAGCGCTGCCCACCGCCACACATACACGCTTTCCTGCGCTTTATGTGAGTTTTATGCGTGTGTGCGTCTTGTCCTTGATGGTGATGGTATTGCTGTTGCTTTTGTTGTTGTTTTGTTGTTTTCTTTGGTGCCATGCCGCCTGATTGCCCTGCCAACTGCCAACGGCTGTGACGACTATCAAAAATTAATACTTTTGTCTTGCTAACGCGCCCCCCACCCCCTTTTCCCCCGTCCGCCCGCAGAACGCAACGCGTAATTTTCACGTAATACTTTTACATGCATCGCGTTCCATGCGAACACGGAAAAGTTGTAAAAATTTTAATTTTCCCTTCAATATTTTTGGCATTTTGCTGATGGCGACATATGCGTAGCAAATAAAATGATTGCCGCACACGCACATATATATGTATATACATATATGTATACACAATACTCATATTCTATATAAAGCAGCTACATATGTATATGCATGTGTGTCCTTTGTGGCTGTAAAAATCTGCGCCAAATATTCTTTGATAGCCTGTTGTGTGTGCTGTTAAGCCTTTTATGGTTTTAAAATGCCTTGCTTTATGGGCCGACATTTGGTCCACGAGTGTAGGAGTCGAGAACAGCGCGGTGTATGTTAGTAGTCAAATTATAAGTTAGTCCTACATGAGCAATACTAAGTCAAATCAAAATACATACTTGTATATACAGCAATAGGCAATAGTGGAAGAAAGGAGTCTTGGAGTGGTCTCTAAATACAGAGATTCAAATTAAAACTGATAATTAAGTTTCAAAAATAAAAATGTGATACCTAAATGCAAAAAGCCTTAAATTAGACCAGACCAAAAGCTATTGAATTGTAATAAATTAAAATACTTTCCAAACATAGTCAAAAGTCTGTATATGCCATTTCTTCATTAAAATTAGATTATACATTCATCTGTATAAAGTATGAAAATAATGTATTTATAAATGTTAAAACAAATGGCGATTGTATAACTTCCGCAAAGGTTTATAGGTCTGTAAACAAAAGTATAAATACATAAATAGTATAGTGGGAACTTCTACTTCTACTACAACAACTTGTTTGCAATATGAGCTTAAAAAGTTAACTTTAGTTTTACTTAATCGGCAAATTTGAATATCTAGAGCTACAAGTATATTTAAATAAAGTGGCACAGCATTATTTCATAGAATTTTATTGTATACATATTTTTATAAATTATTTAATGGCCTTCGAATGCTTAAGCATACTATTTTCAGTAGTGTTCTGTATTTTACTTAATTACAAATTTCATTTTTAGTTATGGTCTATCTTATTTCAATCAAATATTTACTTGGTAACGTTCGAAGTGTTCGGTTAATATTGATTCTGAAGAATAAAGGCGACACGAAAAAAAGCTCGTCTACGTATTTCAAGATCTGACACAACTACAATTTACATAACACAGCAGCTCCAAGATCTAAGAATATACATAGTACATCTGTAAAATGCCTATACTCAGATAACTATATTTACTTTGTTTACTGGTAACAATTGACTTCAAGCATAAGACGTTAAATAGTAAACTAAGTACTTCAAAATATCAAATTAAAATCGTGCAGCAGTCATGAAGCTACAGTAAAGACACGATACGGAATTTTAAATTCTAAGATAATAACATGGGGTCAAAAAGAAATGATAAAGGCCATTACGGGTGACCAATTGAATTGGTAGAGCAAGGCATTTAGTTTGATATATTTAGACAGCCTTTTATTTTATTTCTAAATAAGTAAATATAACTATAATATTTTGTAATATCAAATTCATATATATACGAGTATATATGTCTTTTGCAGTATATTCAATTCACGTTGCTATTGGCTACTGTGCAGTCAAAGGAATATCTATGTACCTAAGCAAAACTTCCACCACGGGCACTTTTAAACCTTCGCAACCCTTTGGCTCGCAACTTGAACTCAACCCTTGTACAACCCTTTACACTTCACCATCCAAACATGTGTTATCCCCTGGCTCATCAGGGTTGCTCAGTTACCACTGGCTACCAAGGGCAACTGGCAAAACAAAATGGCCCCCACCTTCGTGCGCTTCCATTCTTGGACTCGAGAAAACTTAAACGCAATAATGGCCTTAATTATATGCATGCCAACGGCAGGGCACGACACGAGCGTTTAACCCGCCATGTCAAGCTTTTGGCTTTTAATTAAACGGTGTGCGGCGGTATCAGTTGAGTGGGTTGGTAACTCACCCTCTCCCGTTTCCCCCCTTTCCACAACATGGCAAACAAAAAGGCTATGAATAATGATTGTGCGTTTAATAGCATTGCATGACATGGGCATAGACGTACAGGCAGGGTTGTCACCTTGCCGAATTATTTCATTGAGTAATGTACTTTTTCTAGTTACTCCAGAGATACAAACTTAATACTTGTATAATTGTTAAAATATTATAGTTAATTGAGATCACGCTGGGTTTATGGCCGTTGAGCGAAACAGCGACAACACTTTTTTCATCGACCGACCCTGTTACCTGAGTCTCTAATTTAGAATACTTGTATAACCAATTTAGTTGTTTACATGAAATACAAATTTGATAAACAAACATAAGTTAAAAATTGTCCATATGTTTTTGTCAACTCGACAACACTGACACATTTATCGCACAAAAGGGGTTAATTGCGGCATAACGCCAGGCAACAAAAGCGCCAACAATAAAAAGCAAACAAAGCTTTGCCATGTCGTGACTTTCAAACTTCGACTTGGACACGCCTTTCAATTTAAATGCGACGATAAGATGGTATATAGTCGATGTGTGAGTTTGTGTATGTATGTGTGTGTCTAACTGTAATTAACACACAAAACGCGAAGGGACATTTAAACCAAGTACGAAGAATACACGCAAGTCACCAAAGAAGAGGTCGCTTAAGGACAAACCAAAGTTCGAACGGGTAACCAGAAGAACTTAAAGTACATATACAAGTAGTAGTTTTTAAGAGGAAATGAGGTAAATGGTTGACTTAGCCCTTCACACTCTTTACACAGACAAATGAAATTGCTAAGTATTTGTGACATCAAATTGAAATAACCCTCGTCTCCAAAAACGAAATTTTGAAATTAGAAGAAAGTGCATAGGAAAGACGAAAACATTGTGTATCCAATTTCGAAATGCGCAGACACGCTCGACTAAGTTTATGCGAAGAGAACAAATACAACGAGTTTTGTAAAACGAATTCCAAATGCTCTTTGCGGGAATTAGTCGACGTCTATTGTATAAATTGATTTTGCTTTAGGATAATTATAATTTGTTTATTACTTTGCATGCAGATTTTTCTTTCAAAAATATAGAAAAAGTTTTCTTGTTAATAAAATTCAAAGAATGTATTTTATTTAAGATAAATGGTTTTATAATAGGAAGCGGTCTTATTCATTTTTTTAATTTACATATTTTTTGGTTATAAATTGAAAGTGAGTTTTTTTTTAAATTTATGTTGTATTTTACAATTTAAAGATGAAGATGTTTTGATTGTTAGTCCAAGAAAATTGCAATAAAATTATAATGAAGTGCAAAGATCGAAACAAGAATTAAAGGCTTAAAGGTTTGTGGTTTGACGACAAAAAAGAGCTCGGGCCGCCAGCTTGGGGACATTGGTTAATATATTTAGAAAGCACCATTAAGACATTTGTAAGTTTTTAAGCAAGCAATGGCATTTTTATTGGTAAAATTATAGATTCCAATATTTCTTTTGATTCATGAATTTAGCGAGCTTCTACGTCTGTCTACAGGTTTTGGACTCAATCAGATATATAGTGTATATTTAACGAAATGAAAGTCAGTCGTCCGGGCCCTTATTGCTGTTAAATTCTTAACAACAAGCTTAATTTACAGAGAGTGAGAGCGAATGAAAGGGAAAGAAGGAAAAAGACAAATAGCATGCCCTGCATTTAGGGTTAAGGCCCACGCAAACACGATGACGATGTCGATGGCGACGCCGAGCTCGAGGCGGTGATGGTGATGGTAACGACGACCCAGCACTTGGGAAATGGCGCAACCCTCGTCTCTTTAACTAAATTCCTAATATTATTTCGTTACTTTTTGCTGTTGCTGAGCTGTTGTTGTTGTTTTTGTTGTTACTGGACAGGGTACAGCCGTGTTTGAGGTTGTTTACTTAGACGTGGTTGCTGAACATGGACAGTGAATTTCCGCTTGACCCTTGGCCATGAGAAACACATGCGTCTTCCCTTTGGGGGTAAACGAGAAATTATTTCAATTTTTTTTCTATAAATTTTTTTTAACAAGTTTTGTGCAAATAAATTATTTAAGTGATGGCGAACATGTGCCCATGGCTCGTTACTCAAAAATGTTGTGAGCAGCTGTAAATCATTTGCATGCAGATGCGCAAATCCCGACCATATCCCTGCCCGTGCCCCATTTCAATTATCCTTTTTGGCTTTGGCCAAGAAAATTCAATGATGAAAATTGCGCTACACAAACAGTTAAGTTAAAAAGGTTTAAGCCCAAAAAGGGAAATTAGGCTAAGCGAGCACACGCACAGGACGCAGACGTGCATGCATATGAATGCCCAGGATGAAAACATACAACACACTCACACAGACGCACACACAAAGACATTCCCGGTTCGTATCTGAGCTCGAGACGAGCACGCAGCCAGCCAAAGGTCACTTTCCTGACTTTTGTTTGCTTATAAAATATAAAAAGCAGCTCACATAAACATTTCTTATAAAACGAAATCCTTTACGCAGCCTTTTCAAAAGGGGGATTTGTGAAAGGACACAAGCAGCGTGCATGCTGCTGCTTCTTTCACTTCTATTACTGTTGTTGTTGTTGTTGCTACCAAACCTAACTGTGCGGACGAACATTCTTGCATAAAATAACAATTTGCATTAAAATTTTAATACTTCTAATATTTCCTTACAATTTTTGCGTACACTTTTCTCTTCACTTACTTCTGCACGCTTTAACATGAAAGGAATTCTAAATGGCTGCCAGAGAATGGCAAAAAGGACAAGGAAAAGGAGTTGGACATATCGCTACCGCCCGTGCTTCAGCATTTCGAATATTCTTCTTTGTTTTGTAAAAGTTTTGACATCATTTTCTGCCTTGCCAGTGCCAACTTTTTTTGCATTTTAAATGAGTGGCCGTCCCCGCCGGACACCGTCAATTCATACATATATACTAAGCCAACCGCGGCTTTTGGCCAACCCTCGAAAAATCCTTTGGCAGACGTTTCGCACCAGGTGTTGAGGACTAAGTGCCTTTTCTCATTATGCTCTTTGTAAGCTGTAGGGTACATTAGCTTTTTCCAAAGGCTGAGCTGCTCACTAAAGGACTAAAGGACCGTGACTATTTTTAAACAGATTTTACATTTATAAATGAGTTTGTTATTTTATTATTTCCCCTTAAAATTGTATTTAAAAGCTCTTAAGTAAAAACTATTTCCATAAATTTAAAATTATAGGAGAGTTTATTGCGCATCATTTAGCTGATTGGCCATAAAATTTTAAAAAAATCGTATAAGGATAATATATAGATATATAGATATTAAGAAGTCGATCTTTTCGCCTTTACAGATTTTGAGACGCCCACGTGATTTCAAAATTTCCATTCAATTTAATTTTCTTAATGACGTTATGAATTTACAAGTGAAATAGGATATCTTAATGTTAATGTTTCTACTTAGTTAAACGATATGGAGACATATAAAAGTTAAACAAAAATTGAGAGTGAAAGCTGGATAATTTATTCAAAAAACCCATGAAGGCGTACATCTAACTCATAAGCCCAATATCATAAGCCCATCAATTTCAGATACTGCTGTTGGTTTTAAAGGAACTTGTTTCTATAAACAAGTTGTTCTCTCAATTGTCAATTGAACTTTAAAATGATGTTGCTGAAGGTGCTGAAACATATGTTAATAATAATTTAAAGAAGTGGCCTATATTTTGGGTATCTCCTGTTTTTTATTATTAATTTTATTATTTTTTGCTGCTGGCATTGCAATTCTAGAAAACCCGCTAAATATTTTATGAGGCACTATAAAACTTCTTATTACTAACTTACGAATTTTGTGAATTATATTTTTCGTGTATTGTGCAGGGTATATATGGTTCGTTGTCCCACAAAATGGTTGTCAAATCGTTGTTGTTTACAGAGGGCGTAATTTAAATTAGCATTTTTTAGCAGGACCACCAGGCGCATAAAAGCAAAGTTTCAACTTCCTCTGGGCCCGGCTTTAATTGAATCGCATTGGGAAGAACAACAACAATGACAATGACTACAACAACAATAACTGGAATAGGAGCAACCAACCCCAACGATTTGCTGACGCTGTCGTCTTCTAGCTGAGTCTCCAGCTATCGCCCCACGCCCATTACCGTGTGTCTTTAATGAGAGCTGGTCTAAGCTTTTTGGGCCACTGCTTGCCATAAAAAGCATTTGGAATTGTGCTGTGGTGGAAAGCGAGGGGGATGGGCGACAGACAGACAAACAGACAGCTGCTAACCAGGAACGCAGCCATATACTTGTACATTCGACCATTATCCTTTCGCTTTAACCAAGCAATAAACATAAATGCTACTGTTGCGTCAGTATCAAATAGACAGGGTCACCTACATACGAGTACGAGTATGGAGTGGCGAACGAGGCTCACGCACTCGCACACGCATTCGCACACGCATCTCGGCAAATGGCAAGTTGGCCGAAATAAGTAGGAGCATAGAACATGGCCAGGCCAAAAGCAAACCGATAATCATCAAAAGGATATTGTTATGGCATTTCGATATTGTCTTGAGGATTATTAACGAAATTGCGTACACTTTGATTTAAGGGTTGGACAATGGACGCTCGGCACGCCAACAATGCCGAGGCAATGGGCATTGGACATTGGGCGCAGGGCGATGGGTGATGGGTGATGGGCAGCAGCCTGTTTGGGGACACCAAATGAAATCATCTGCTTGGGCCATAAACACACACGCACTCACAGCTATTTTTACTGCACACTACTTGACCATGTAATGTGTACACTCAGAGAAAAGGCGCCTCTCTTATAATGAAGATTATGTTGAGGTGAGCAAGCGCTTTAATTGTCTAGAAACGAAACAAGAACAAGTTATGTATTATTTTTTGCAAATTTTAATATAAATTTCAAGTGAGTGTAAGTTTTGTAATTTGCTTCAGCAACGAAACTAAAATATATTTTATATCAGAATTAAAAGGCTTCAATTAAAATATGTTGACTTTTGTTATTTCAATGATGAAGTTTAATTATATATATATATAGATATCACTTAAAACAAGAACTCCAAATAGGGTGATATATTTTACTTACTTAATTATACTAATTAATACTTAATTTTTATTAAAATAATTTTTGGTTGTTTGTGTCTGCCGATGCTGGAGATCCTTTGAGAGAGCGCTTTAGTGATCCCTCAGCAGCTTATTGTTTTTTAAAACTCTTACAGCGATACAAGCCTATAGTATTGTGGTATTTTAGTGGTATACTGGGTGTTCCAGCGCTTTTCATTTTCTTCAGCTTTAAGCAGTGATCCGTAATTACGCTCGTTATTCCTTTCTTGAAGTCGCAGAAGGAATAGAGTGAGTTTCTGGTCGCAACCCGTGCACTTGATTTGTAAGAAATTCCAATTAGAATGATATTTTAAATCTTATGATTATGTGAATATAATTTCCACAAAAAGGTATCCAATTTACTATTCTTATTGTTTAATTTCGCTACTTAATTGAAATCATGACATTCTTATCAAATTTTCTTGCATTAAATTGTAAAGTACCTCTTTTTTCTGAGTGTATGTAGTTGTAGTTGCTGCGTGAGCTTTGGCTTTGTCTGATTTGATGACACAGACGCCGCCATTGACGGCTGCGTTTCTGATGATGTGTTGCCATTGCCATTGCTGTTGCCTTAGCCTTGCTGTTGCCATTGTTGCCTGCCACCCGCCATTTCTTGTCCACAAATCCTTTTTAGCGTATTCTGCAGGCTTTGGACTTACGCAATTGCTTGATTTTCGTTGCGTCTCAGCCCACTTGATTGGATTTTTTCTTCATTGTTGCAGCCTTCACTTTCACGGAAAGCAACAACTGTCGTAAGGAGTCTGTTTTTATGAGGCATTTAAAAAAGACTAGCTCTGCAGTTGGCCACATGCCAGCAATTAGATGCGCCGCACTAATCATTAACCAAACAATGGGAAGCAGTTAGGGAAAGTGGTTGTTATCCTTGCTCAGAAAACGAAAGTATGCCGCACGGCTTACAGCCTTCGAGCCATCAAAGTCATCGTCATCATCATCATCGTCATCGATCGTCATAACTGGTGCCTCACCTTCACCTTCACCTCTCAACTTTCAACTCTCACTCAAACACATGTTCAACCTAGCGAGCAGCACAAATTTCATTTTCTTTGCCTGTGGTCCTGCGGCGGTTTGTGCCGTGTGCCGCCTGTTAGTGCTTGCCACGCCCGGCCGCAACACTTGCCGCTGGAAGCCCCTGAGGCTACATACCTCTAAACCCTTCGCGTGGCAACTTTCTTCGAACATCTGTGGCGCAAACACGCCCCATTTTCACTCTTCCTTTTAATTACAAAAATGGATTGGAAATTATGAGCGGATTTATGACTTCTTCACTTAACTTGAAAACAGGGGAAAGTGAAGAAGTCCACAAAATGTATTGATATATAAATTGTTTTATTAAAATGCAATTCTATTAAAATAGGAATCCTATTATTAAGTTTTATGTTGTTCCTAAAGTCTTTTGAAGTCCAGAAGACGATACGAACATTTCTCAACCACCACCAACCTGATTAAATTAATTACCAGATCTACTCGGGGTTTCAAAGATAGTGTAGTCGTAGGACTCGCAGCTTATAGGAACGCTATAAATATTTAAAGCTGCACAAAATAGAATTAACACTTGAATACAACGAATGATGAGAAGTGTTTTTTATTTAGATCTGCGAACATTTTTGATGTTTAATAAGTTGCAGTACTTTTTTAATTCTAAGAAGTGGATTGCACATATATCTATTTGTACGATAGATGGTTTTAAAACAGTAGATGAAATGTGCTACATTCAATAGGTTATTCTTGTATACGTTTCTTGTTCATAATCGAGAAACATTTTTGCAGCTTAGTTAAGTTAAGTCTTAAACCCTATGCTCCACATAAAATAGGCTCATTTGAATGTTCGGTATACAATTGAAAGACATCCCAACCGGGAAACAATTTATTTTAAAATCAACTACACAGAAGAACTACTGTGTAAAGTGCATTAAGTATTGTAAATGCATTTAAATGCCCATGAGGAATAGGAAAATAAATCCCAACTGGTAGACAGCAATTAAAATTTGTAGTATTTAATGAAAATTAACTGATTAATTGCTTCTTCACAAATATCAGAATAGAGAATAAAGTTGTTCTTTATGAAGTTCTTTACAAAGTTAATACAACTTAATTAGTCAGTTATTTACTATATTTACGAGTATATGGCTAATAAATTGAGATGCGCACTTAATTCAGGAAAGCAGCCATACAGCATTCGTTCTCAGGCCGTGGCGTGCGAAAATGCCGCCCAGACATGCAATGTCGATGGTAGCCCCGAGAGATCAGCATCGTTTCGATTTTCACATGCGGGCTGCGGTTACGAAAATGACGAAAATGATCAAAAGATCGGCGTCGGTCGGAGAGAACGCGCAACGCTAATTAGAGTGCGTCAATATTTACGCGCGGTTAAAGCGGCCGACCGAACGATCAAGCGAACATTGTGGCTATTGACTCAAATATACAACATACGAGTATAGCGAGTAAATAGCGCCGGCCGATCGCAAGATGAAAGTGCAGCGAACGATGGCGGCAACGAAAGGATTCCCGTCTAGGAACTCAAGTGCGACTACGACGCACGCGCACACAAGCCGAGGCGTCAATATTTGCACAAGGATAACGCGCGAGACCACAAGAGCTCTGCACAAAAGGATGTTTGCGCTAATTGCCCAATGCGCTGTGGTTGATGATGATAAAAAAAAACCTGGCCGGTGCACTGATTTGTTTAGGACCTGCAACAATTTTGGTCTATTTGTGGTTACATTTCTTTGCCACAGCTTGCCTCAGTGTGTGTCTGTGTGTGTGTATGTGTGTGATCTTAGCGCTTATCACGCGAATCAGCGATAAGGTTCAGTGGAGCCGCGATCACAGGATGTCACAGTATGCCCTATACAGGTGGTGATTTGATAAGACACTATATAGGTGAACAGGAGAGGGGCTTGTGCAAATTGTTTGTGCGTTTTCCGGGAAGCGGTGTTAGGTTCATGTTTGCATTAGCCTTAAAGAACAATTTGAACGCTATTGTTTCTGGGAAAAAATAAAGGTGGGCTTGATCGCAAGGGCAAGAAATAGAAATAATTGCATTCTAAATATGTGATTTCAAGGCGGCACTCAGCTGTGCGTTTCCTTTATTTTAATTTTAGATCACATATTCAAATATTCGAATGGAGAGTGTGAGGCTGAAAAATGGAGCATTTGCGTTTTTTCAATAAGTACTTTTTGAATGCCAAAACTCTTTGGAATTTGCTCGTACATTTTTAAAAACATTTAAGCCTATGGGTTAAGAATGAGCTTACTGATACACCGGCCAAGTCGGCTAACAAATTCTACAAACAACTATAAATCAAATGACGTCAAGAAACATCATAAAAATCAACATATATCAACTGTTTAAAACAAAAACTGCTGTTGTAATTGGTACAATATAATTATTAAACACAAACACGAACTGTCAAGACTGAACCAAAACATAATTATTAAACTAATTGAAAGTTCCACAGTAGCATGAACCCTATATATGTATACCTCCCCACAAATAACCAAAAATCATCTCAAATTCAACAAAAGACAACTTTCCTAAAGAGCCAATAATTATCTCAAAATTAAATGTAAATGTGTAATTAGTATAATATATAGTAAATAGAAAATAGTTTCATGAATGAATTTAATTAAAATACTCTTATAAAATATATAAATTCTATGCTATAATTTCATTATTAGCTTATAGTTTAAAATCTAAGCTAGCTATCGCATAAATATAAATAATCAATTTGTTTATTAATATCGAATGGATAGATAGTCTAATTTTAGTCTAATTAGTCTATATTTTACATACTTTTAAGTTACGTAAAACGTTCAATAGGTTCGGTAAAATCAATATGTGCGATCAGAGCAAATAAATTTCTTTAATTAAAATCAAGAACCCAGAAAAGAAAGAGTGATCAAACCAATAGCACACGACCCGACTGTTAACTTAGAATGCATATATATTGATATTTGGTCGGTTCGAACAACATAAGCATCAAAAAACTTATTGGTTGCTGACAAATATGTACAAAAAGCCTTATAGTATGCGCAACTCACTCTCTTTGCGATCGTGACCTTTGTCAAGCCGATCCCATCGCCGATCGCATCGCCCTTCATCCATCTAAGTTAAGCTACTAAATCAGCTGTCTGCCACAACGGGCCCCCCACACTTGGTGTATAAACACCATGCTAATGATTAATTTGACACGTGAGTGACATAACCAAACGCCAGGGCAGCCACTTGAGAGTGAGTAGACGATCCTGGTCTATGGGCGGTCCCCCACATCAACTCTTTCAACTCGAGGCAGCGACACATTCAACACATTAAAATGCCACAAAGGCCAACGAGACACCGACAGCACCCTGAGCAGATAATTCAATTCGAATCGAGTAAGAGGTTACTCCATTCGAGGAAGTGGGAAAGGCACGTGATGGGGGAAATGTGTGCTCATTAGCAAGCGCTTAGAGCTGCTTGGAGTTCGCGACCCTTGTGATCATATCAGAGGCACGATCGTTTGTGAGGAAAAGGGCAAAGGCAAGGGCAAGCGCACCCTTCCCTCATCGACTTCCTTCGTTTTTTATACTATATAAGATGCTCAACGCCTTTGATGTTTCTCGATAATCCGCTTGTTTGCGGCAGCAACTCTAACCCTTAATTTACGGATCTTATAGTATGGCATGTGAGAGGCGCCCCTTTCTTCGATCTGGCCTAATGTTGCCTAACATCTTAATATTGCTGCAAAGGGTTTAAGTGTCGCACGCGTTGCTCGTGAGTCGCGGTCGTTGGGGCGCCACTCACAAAAATCACAGCATGTGCGTCACATTGTGCAGCATTTCTTATTTGTTTTTGGTTCCACTTAGCGATCCCGCCATATGGCGCTCGTCGCGGCTTTGACTTTGACATGCGTCAGTATCGCGGCTGCCTGGCCAGAAACTTTCGTGTTGATTTCTTGGGGTTAATTTGTTTTGCGACTTTATTAATTGGCTGGCCGCTGAATGCCTTGGCTGCAAGGCCCTGTACGTTTTGAAAGCATTTCAATGGAAAAACTAGAAACTAATTTTATAGCGACTACCTTGTCCAATGCAACAACGTCTGCTGTGTTTTTCTGTCTTTCTGTCTGTCTGTCTGAGTCTCATAAATAAAACTTCGGACTTCCTGTTTAACGAACCAATCAACGTGAGAGTGTGACCAGCGGGTAGTAAGTAATCAGCTACCATACTCGATCGCACACATTAATATCAATGAAAGAAAGTGGACACGATATAACTACTAGTTGCATGTATCTCTGGTTAGTGTTTAATGGATCGTAATGATCTTTAGTTACTTATTAGTGCAAGGGGTATTAGGTATTAATTGTGGGAATTGATTGTTGCCTATTTATTAATAAGATATGAAAATTTACTTATTGCTTTTTATTCCTTTACCCAAACTAGTTTCTGATTCTTTATTTAAAAGTGTGTAATAGTTTAGTTGATCCAATTGATTCCAATTGCTATTATTTATTTATTATTTTTTTAATTGTAAAAGTAAAGTGGCTAGAAAAACAGCTTATGATTCAGACTCTCTTTAAGTTTATTGGAACTTTATTACACGGTTTTTTTTTTTTTGTATGGTGTGCATGCATTTTATGTGGTATAAGTATAATAATAATGCTCTTAATGGTGATAATATTATTTATGGAGCATGTACAGCGACTAGACATGTAATCCCACATCCTAGACTCTTTAAATTAAAATCATATTTTTGAGACTATTTACTAGAAACTAAGTTGAAGCGAAACTAATTCACATATTCGTATAATACCTTCTTACTGGGCATCACATAAATGAGCAGCCCACTTAAGTTGCACAAAGGCGCCAATCGCAATCCGTTGCACTGCCGGATGGCATAGCCGAAAATACTCGTAAATGAGTCCATTGTATTTGAATTGAGAAAATTTTGAATATGCCGCGCTACAACGGCTGATTAAGCCGATTAAAGCACGCATGGAACAGCACTTGGACGGAGCAATGGGAATGTGTGCCGGCAACGGATTGTCAGTAAGTTGAGTTGAGTTGAGTTGAGATTTCATTGCTTCCTGTGCTCGAGAATTGACGCCATTGTTGTGGACAGAGTGGCGTGTGAGGCGATTTAAAAGTAATGCCGACACCACTTGCGTGTCTTCTGCGGCTCCCCTTTTCTTATTCTTTTTTTTGTGATGTGCTAATCAGAAGCAGCAGCAGCAGCGTCAGCTTAGCCGACAGCTTCACTTTCAATTGACGCCCACGATTTGTTAGGGTTGCCTAACTCTGCCCCCATTTAATTAGAAAATTTATGGCGCGTGTTTTCATGTAACAATTTAAATAAATCGAAAATACATTGAATTATGGCTGGGAACTGAATGCATCCATCCCGAACAGCCTGAAATGTTTGACTGCTTTACAACTTAATTTGTTGTAATTGTAATTTATGTTGGGAAACTAGGCGAGCTGCAGGCCCTTGTTGAGGGCGCTAAAATCATTTGCTTGTTCAGCTGCCAAATACCAGGCACAGTTTGAGCGATTGTCCACAAAAAAACTTTCTTGGTTGGCTTTTGTGGTTAAGCAAAGTTTACCTTTGCTGTTGTTGTTGCTATTATTTTGGTATTTGTGACTCATTAATTACGCAGTCAGTCGGTCTGCGCCCAAGCAAGCATTTGACCATTTGGGTGTTAATTTCAAACTTTCATCGATTGCCGAGGCACACATAAACACACATTGGCATACACACACATACATATGCACATACATACATATGCACATACATACATCATTTATGCCAGGAACTGCTGCTCGTTGCCACAACTCCTTGTGTAATTGAAAACCAAACGCGAAACAACAATAGCCAGAGCTTGATGGCAGTAGTGCTGTATAGAAAGGCAGTATGCATTCCTTAAAGAGGAACTTTATGTTTAGGAATTCGAATTGCCTTCACATTCTAATGTTCCTACTCAATATTTATTTATTCACTTTTATTAAGTACATTATTATTATTTGAGTAGATTTTTTCTGCATTTAATTAATTCATTTTTATTTCTAACTAGAGTAGAAATACTCTGCAATTTCTTAATACATAAGCTATTCTATTTATATTCTATATTAAAGAACGTAGAAGGAATAAATAAACTTAAGAAATTGTGATATTATATGAGCTCTGAGTTTTAAAAATTAAATACAACTTCTACATAGTTTTTGTCAAATCATCTTTTAAATGCAAAAGAAACTTATAAAAATAGCTCAACACAGAATTAAAATATAACACAACAAACAATAATGCAACCTAAAAATAATAAAATATACACATGTTTATTTATTTCATTTTATTTCCAAAGGATAATCAAAATGTACCTTTGTTTTCAAAAATCTGAATTAATTAATTCAATTAATTAAATATAGAGTTCAAACGTGTTGTTTTGTTCCTCAATCATCATATTTCATTCGAAACTAAAAGTGTCAGTCAGGAGCTGATAATGGTGCACATTTTTCTCCAATAGTCAAGGAATTGATAAATATAATTGAGCCGTTGCCCAAAATAAATGATAAGCAGTCATTAAAGTGGGCTTTAACTGTACCTAGTTGGCAGCTATATGCTACCTAATGCTGTTTGCGGCCGGAGGATATTAGTTATTAATGAACACGTTATACATAGAAAATCTTCTGGGCGTATTGGGACCTTCGTTTGTGGGTGTCGAGTTGCTGCCAATGTCTAATTTTGGCACTATTAAGGGTTGCATAGTCCAGCTCTTTCATCATCATTCTTCTTCCTGAAATCCACATTATTATCGAGTTGCATTTTCTGTCTCGTTTGAGCATTTGCTGATTACACATTTCCTTTGCCAAACACTCTTTAAATTCCATTTAGCTTTTGTGGCTCAAGACGCAACAGACTCATCATCTGTCTAGTTTTTGAAGATGATGTATCTGTTTGCCAAAATGCATTTTGTATATGTGCGTATGTATGTATATAATTTTCGCACTAGACTTTTACATAGTTTGTGAATGATGCTCATTCATCAAAATGTGGCACAAATTGAACTGCTGTGTCTAGTTTGGGAAAAGTAAAATAACAGTATATGGCTACAAAAAATCTTTGCCACATGTAGTTGAATAAAGCTTTGAAAAATATTTATATTTACTCATTTAATATAGAGAACTATAGAGAAATAGAATTGGTTATTCTCCTTAATGTGGAAAACATAAAAAAAAAAAAAAAAAATTTCAATAATTACAATTATGTATATGTAAGTATTTTATTGATCATTTTATTCATAACGTTTTCATTCACTTCTAATTAAACATCATATTATTTATTATAAATATTAAAATAAATGCAAATGTTTCGAAACTTTATCTCTTAACTGGCATTAAATCCAGTCAGCCATATATGTATAATAGCAATTCAATAGCCTATAAAAAGCTCTGTACTGATTCAAGTTTCCCGCTCACACACCATCCAAATCGCATGGGACCTAAAGAGTTGACGACGCCGCCATTTCATTAAGAATATCGATCAAACTCCGCCTACCAGCTCACACTCTTACAAACATATACACGCACACACGAACAGAGAGATAAATATTCAGACAAATGACAGCAACTGTCAAAATAAAATTAATGCGCGAAGCGACCACTGAAAAGAGTTAAAGCAAGTGCCAAGGCAGGCGACGAATGGAAATGAAAGAGTTGTTGGTGCATAGAAAGTGTGTGCGCCTGTGTGTGTTTTCGCCGCATTCACATGCACATGTACATGTATATACACAAGGCACAGGCATACATACAAATCGATAAAAACAACAACAACTACTACTGGGACTCTCTGGGAACGCACATTCACCCCTTTTTATGTGCCCAGACAGAAATCCTTTCACTTTCAATCGCACACATAAAAAACCTTATTCCATGCGCGTGAGTGCTTCTGTGTGTTTGCGGGAGAGTGAGCGTACTCAGATACTGAAAAACTCACTCAAGCAATGTATATAAAGAAGCATACATGTGTGCCAAGAAGGGGTAGGCAAAAGGCTTGCGCTTTCCCCTTTCCAATGCGAAGAGAGCGCGCAAGAGCGCGTCGCGTCGTGTTGCAAAGAGAGCAGAGAGAATGCGCGTAAACTTAGTGTGGGGGCAGCCGGTCGTGCGAGCGAATGAGTGCGCGTTAAAGTCAATGGCCTATATGAGTTGCGCTGGTGGGTGTACTAGTTATGTGTATGTGTATGAGTATGTGTGTGTGTGTATTTATGCTTTGTGTGTGTGCTTAGTGTAGTCGGCAGACAGCGCAGAGACGAGATGGCATTAAAAGGGTTAAAATGGCGCCAAGTGCGGGCGAAAGAGAGCGAAAGTGTTAAAATGGAGCACATGCGTCGTCGTCATGTGTGGGTGGAAGGAGTGTGGCAGCAGCGTGCATGAGTGGGTGTCTGTGTTTTGGCGGCCATATTTGTTCACGGGCTTTTGGGAGCACAGCAGCGTGCAGCACGTGTTCGTGAGGATTCGTTGGCTAAGTGTGAGTAATATAAGTACATAAATACATGTACATGTCCGCACACACGACCCCGTACACACACACTAACGTGTACGGGCGCTTTTGCCAACTTTTTCGTCTTGCTTAAAGGAGTAAAAGCACTAAAAGTTTGTAAGCTGTGGGTTGTGGGTGGCTTTGTTTACACTTGCCCAACAATTTCTTGTGGCATGTGGATGTGTTGTCTTTGCATTACTTACCCTTACCCTGCGCTACCGAACATTTTGTGCTTTACGTGCTTGTTTGGTTAGTGAGTAGTTAGTTTGGGAGTTTCGTCTACGCTTTGGTTCATTACATTGATGAGCATACATTTGGGGATTCCCTTTTTATGAGCGGCAAAATGACACCATTAATATTAGGCAGCCATACCAAAGAGTTGTCTGTGACAATGAGTCATTATGACAGGACCTGAAATACAATACAGCTCAGTGCCTTCTTTGTCAACTGCATCACATGCTTGCGCAAAGGATTAAATTGCTGCGTGTTCTCACGGCATGTAACCTTACAGTGGAGTCGTCGCCTACACAATCAACAATTCCTTGGAAATAAAAGGGATTGTGCGACTGTGTCGACTGAGCCAAAGGAAGTAAAAGGTTAAAAATGCCAACAAAAACATTGGCAGAGTGACAATACAGAGAGGTGTTGCCTTTAGGGTTGACTGAGCCTGTCACCATGATTAGTTGTGAAAGGTAAAAAGGGGAAGAAAAAAGGTTAAGACTGCACTTGCTGCAGCACAGAACAGAAAAGGAGAAGAAAAGGGTAGTGAGTCAAGGGTAATGATCGAAAATATAAGCGAAACAAATTGAACCGTGCAGGGAGCTAGAGACAAGCGATCTGTTGGTCTCGATAAGATTGTGTAGGCGTAGTAGGGTTAAGAGTTAAATGTCTGCATCTTAGGGAATGACGAGGGCATGTTTGTTAAAATAATAATTGCTTCTTGTACGGGCTTGGATTTTTACAAGTGTTTCAGGCGAATTTTTGTAATGGCTATTTTTCTTGATATTGCAAAAATATTTAGCCAAAGAATTGTATATTATTTAAAATGTATGCTGTAGATACACCTGAGCTCGAACGGAATGGCAGAATTATATCTGAAGACGCAATCTGCTCTGTTGGCAATTCGATCGCAGTGTCCGGTTTATTGTTTGCGGTTTATGTGGCATTCAAAAACTAGGACATTGGGTATGGATTTGATTGCACAGGCGTATCCTGCATGTGTGTCCGTGTGTGTTTCTGAGTCTGCGGTTTCGATTTTCATTGTGAAAGTGAAAATGCAGCAGCGGATGCACTTCAGTTTTCTTCAATGAACCCAGCATCGGTGGCTGTCGGTTGCTTCGTATTTGTGATCTTTCTCTTTTTGTTTGGTTTTTAAGTGGTTTCGTATTTAATATTTGCACAACGAGTTTCTCGTTCATGCAATTTTTGCGCATCCTTGCGCTCTGTTGAACATTCTCACAGGTGCTGGGTCAACGCTAAGGCTGGATCTTGTTGGCTCAGGTTTTGTTTGCTGTCCAGTTGGGCAAATTTCCTTTCACAGGTGGCGGTTACATCTTCCTTGCTTGAAGTCGGCTATTTCTTACTCGTTTCTATAGCGAAGACAGGATAAAGTTAACTTCCTGAGAATACCGAGCCATTCAGCAATCTGATGGCCAGTGTCGCACAAAATAATATACTATACTATACATATATACTTTTGTGAGTTCTGATTGCAGTAAGAAATGTTTTAAAGAATTTTGACGCTAGTATTTTTCATTTTCCTTTCCTTTCGTTTTTGTTTTTAAATAAATTAACTGAGTGAAAAGTTGTCAGCCTAATGCCTTATGTAGGAAGCAACTACATCTTATTTCCCCTTACGCATGCAGGCACGCATTCAAGGTCAAGCAAAGGTGAAAAATGTGCAGCACACATGCACACGCCTCATATAGAAAGTGCCAGACGTTCGCTCCCCTTGGCTCTAATACTTCAACCAAGAAAAATATCATTTATTTAAATTCTTCAAATGATGCGCACATGCTGCTCCCGTTTCCTCTCGGCACCCAGACAACAATTGTAGCAGTTGTAGTGACTAGAAGAGGAAATGAAGCATTTGCTGCTGGGGTTTCGTTAAAAAATATTTGAACTTTTTAACATTGAAATGCAGCAGGCGGCACGCTTCGCTAGCTGGACCAATTGCAGTGCCTAAGAGAATAAAATGAATGAATTGCTGACAAAAATAGCGCCCTCTTGAGTGAGAGTGAGAGTTGGGTGCGATGCCAAGCACTATTTATATTTATTTATTGTTACAGAGGGGGAATTTTAAAGGGGCTTCGAGGCATGGCCAGGTGCTGACTGAGTCAACATAAGGTGCTCTGGCATTGGTTGAATGTTATTCGAGGAAGCAGGATTTTATAAACTATGTTTATTCGAGCTCAGAAATAAGGAAAGTTTGGTGAGAAGTTCAAGCTTTATATTATTTTTAAAATATGTTATTTCAATTCCACATCGTTCCTTTATAGCAACCAAATTATATTTATTGTCTTTCTTTAGCTCAATACACCTTTTCAAGCTATGTTGGGATGACTATCTTTTCCCAACGAGCCATTTCTTCGAGTATGAATAATCACTGATTGGTTTTTCTTTTGAAAGATAAATCACCTGGATAGAATCTAGCTTGGCTTTATAATGGGTTGTACTGAGGAACTACTGAACTAAACAGTTGTAGGAATACTAAGCAAGAGTCTTCGAACTACACACTTTATTTGTATCTTGGTATTCTGGTAAAACAACTTATTACAAGTTAATAGAAAGTTTCTTTAATTACAAGTTAATGACAAATTATACAAACTAAGAATTGCTTCATTAAAATAGTATTGAGAGAGTCCAACTTAAAGGCTTCCCTGGGGACTCTATGACTATATAGTAGTAGTAATAGCTGCATCATAAAAATGGCAAGAACTTGTACAGGCAAACCCACTTAAGTTATATTATCCCTTTTTAAATGCGCCGCAAAAACCGAAGAAACGGAGATCTATAAACCTAAAACAACAAAAGCCAAAACGACAAACGGAACTAAATGCTGTTGTTTTGTGATGTTGATGTTCTTGTCGTCATGTGGGCCACTTAATGCCGCATTTAATGCCACGCGAAGATGCGTAAAGCGTTCAGCGGCAGGCATAAAAAATAGACAGGACGCAGGACGAAGCGCCACTTGAAGGCACCAATGCCAATCAGGACAGCCAGCTAGAGCAAGAGCTAGAGCTGAGGACGACTACGACGACTAATTTGCTGCAAAGGCATACAAAAGTGTCAATGTGTGGCCATAAAACTTCTCACAGGATGTGCCAGGACCAAATGCCAGCAGCAACAACAACAACTTATTGCCCAAGTAAGCGAAAAAATTCGTCGGTACTTGTTGGGCGGCTTGATGTGTCTGCACTTGATTGCATTTGCCTTTTGGTTTGGCGCTCGTTTTTACGATTCAATGACACTTACACCCTAATATCCTTTTAAGCAATCGTCCATCGTCCTTCCATTCTACATACTCGTACATACTATACATACATATGTATATGTGTAGTGTGAGTCTCTTCCCGTCTCTCCGGGTCGGGTGTGTGTATGTGTGTGTGTTTCTTTTATTTGTTGGCTTTTATTTCCGCAACTATTTGCAGTTTGTGCATAATTTGTTTGCTCCCCCCGATCGCTTCACTTCACTTTGCTTCGCTTCGTTTTGCTTTGCCAAGGCCAGCAAAAACGAATTTATCATGACGAGGCAACACAATGAACGCATGAGAATGACACTTGTCAGCTGCTGCAATGTCAATCCTTTGCAGTTGCAACAGGATGCGCAATGTGCGGTGTGTAATGTGAGAAATGTGAGTGAAAGTGTTTGCCCAGTCAGTGCCTGCATAGTTAGTTACATTCCCACACACATGTGCGACCCCATATGAATGCACTTGCCAGGCCTTGTTTGTCATGGGAAAGTGAAAAGTGAAAATGCAACTGCCAGACAGGCAACTTCTTATGGATCCTCTGTAGAGGCTGCTGCCCGAAAGGATTTACGCACATTACGCTGCAAATATTACCGCATTTATAATTTGTAAATAACTATTTCCCCAAACTAGAGTACAGTGGTAACTCAGTAACGTGAATAACTCTACAGTCTGTGAATAATCATTTGTTATTCTTTCAAAAAACAAGGAAACAGTTTTTCGATTGAAATATTGATGTGTTAAGCTATTTTATTGGCAAAAGCATACATATTTATAGAAAAGTATTTTCAGGTTTAGCGCATATTGCAAAAATAAACACATAAATATAAAAAATGCACTTAAATTATACAAAAATTTATTAAAATAAGTGATAAAATGTAGAGAACAAAGTGCATCTATTAAGAAATTAAAAATAATAAATAAATAATAAATAATAATAAAAGTAATAAATAAGTGTTTAAATGGTGTCTCGCAGGGAAATGATTTGTTTTGTTTAATTAGTTGTTAAGGTTATAATTTGTAAAGTATTGGTCGCACTGATTTATTCCTATTGGAACTATAAGATTCCCCATTTAATTTTTCATAGTTCGTTTCATTTATGAAGCAAAACAGTTACTTACTTAATACATAGATCGGTGATCGCCGACGCCAACTACTACTTACTTGTATATACAAGTATATTTGTTGAATGGCACTGCGCGCTAAAATGTCAAATGATTTCTGTCTTGATTGAGTTGCTCCCTTCTCAGTCCTGATTGACTGCTGAGCCGTTGAGTCGCTTATCGCGATCCCTGTCCGGTAGCTGATGTGAGAGTTAAGTATCTTGTAATTGTTTCCAGCCAGTTTTGGATTACACTCTCTTTTTGCCAGTTGCTTTAATTGCCGGACAAATTCCTGGTAGGC
The DNA here is from genome assembly GCF_003285725.1 of Scaptodrosophila lebanonensis. Lineage (NCBI taxonomy): Eukaryota > Metazoa > Arthropoda > Insecta > Diptera > Drosophilidae > Scaptodrosophila > Scaptodrosophila lebanonensis. The sequence goes on from NW_022060529.1 coordinate 3,594,472, forward strand.
CATTAGAAGCAATTTCTCACGTAGCTCAAATAATTCGCAATTAATAAAGGGCTTGAAATTGATCTGCCACAATCAGCCTAGCAGATAATTTGTTAAATGGACGAATTTTGAAGACAAACAGAATTATGCCAGGGCTTACAAAAATGCATTTAACAGTCTATTTGCTGTTACTAAGCCAGCAATTAAGTAATCCTGTTTATTATTTGTTGTACAATCTTGAGTGCAAATGGGTGTCATCACAGTCGCTATAATTGATGATAAAAGGCTTGTGACACATAAACAAAGAAAAATCCGACAGAGATAATGAAAAATTGAAAAAATAATTAAAATACTCGTGTACTATAGTATAATGATATTTCATTTGCCGAAAACTGAATACACTCAAATAAGAATACCAAACCTTGTTTATGAACCTAGATAAAGCTAAATAATAATTGTAAATAAGTAATAGGCTTCGGAGACAACATTTAGCAATAGAATAGGTTCAGCTTTTACAATTTATTCAAATTAATTTTTTTTAATTATTTATTTATCAGTTCTTTTTATGTATTTCTCAGTGAAATAGTAGATAAGTTTGTAAGTCCATCTACTATGTATGTACTATCTTCCAATTTGTGCAAAGGCTAACGTTTTTTTTGTTTGTAATTCTTTAAGCTTTATTTAACATCTTTCCTAGGTTGGACAATTATTAAATTTCTTGATAGCTTTGACATTTATAAGTATTTTTAAACATCGCGCTTTCAACCGAGTGCCTACTCAGAAACGAGCTCACATTGTGGGATTCCTGCTAGCTTTTTGGAGCTATGCCAGGCCCCTAGTCTAGGGTTACGAATCAATTATTTGCACAAACTGCAAAAGAAGAAATAAATGTTTTGCAACAAAAATAATAAGTGTTCGATAAACAGTTAAAGATTATTAAATTATTTCTAATTAAATAAAAATAGAAGAAATTAATCAGAAGTGCGAAATGTTCCCGATTTAATAATAATGTTGTTACGAAACAGAGAAGCACAAATTTACACATATCTACTTCAATTTTAGGGAGTAGCCTGCAAGTAATTTTAAGTAAAATTCACTCTAGAGGAACGAAGATTTTCTATAGTCTGCATCACATTACTAATTTTCGGGTATGCTGAATTGTTCGGAATATTAGGCATTCAGCTGTTACAAAAATCATTATACATTCAGACTATATGAAGTTGTTACTTCCATTAAAGAGTATAGTGCATGGTTGTGTGCAAATAAATTCGACAACGTCAGTCCACAATCTCGGCAAAGAGTCAAGTCGAACCTTAGATAACCCCGACTGCTTGCATTTTCGTGTGGTCCGTCTGGCGAAAGCAAATGCATTTCCGGCTATATTGACTCAATTGCAATTTGCTCATCGTTGTCGTCGTAGTCGTCGCCATTGTCGTTGTAGTTGTCATCGTCATTGGTGCTGGTGGTGGTGCTTGTGCTTGTGCTGTCTAATGTTTGTGATAAGCGAAAAGAAATGTGGGGAAATGCATTTGGAAGATTGTTGTCGTCGAGTCTAAGGTAAATTAAAATGTTGCTGAACTTGGCCTCTTTGTGTGGCGGGCTGGGTTGGCTGATGGGCTGATTGGCTGAGTGAGGTAATGACAACATCGGCCGCTTCTTATCGACACAAAGTGAATTTGGTGATTTGGTCAAATATTTGGTATGTGGCGCCAATGCTTGGCGTCGCCTAAAGCCGCCGCGGCCCTTGAACCCGCACAGCTTTCTGATAACTTGACAATGCAAAATATTTATGTTGACTTTAAATTGGGGAACGCACTGCTCCTCGCACCTGAGTGCGCTAAGCCGAACTAGGTAGGATAAGGAATGGTTGCTGCTGCTTCTGCTGCTGCTGCTGAGCAGATTTGCGCTCATCGACGCTGTGAGAAGCAAAGCCTTTTAGAGACTGAGCTCTGACCCTCTAATCATGAAGCGTATAATGCGAAGGACTTCAAAACCCACGCCAAACATGTGCAATCTTGCGCAAAAGGATAACAACAAATAATAATAAGCATATGGGTTGCTGACCAACTGTGAGAATTCAATGTGTTGAGGCAAGCATGCAAAATGCCAGGACATTCAACTACTAGACAGAATACTCGTACATACATGTACATACATGCTTCGTTGGATTTTAGTTTAACAAATTGTTACAATTAGATGCTGCTTGAGCTGTGCCGGAATCTTTATAAGCATGTGTAATCCGACACTTGGGTAACTAGGCACATAAATCAGCGACCATGTCAAATTCAGAGGTCGATAAAAGTGAAACCATTTCCGGTATCAGCGTGCAGTCCACAACGACTTTCGCTTTTACTTTTATATATTTTTCCTATAATTTCCACATCAAAATTGTGCACACACAATGGGCGCCCAATGCAGGACACGCCTTTGCCGAACACATTCAAATTTCATTTCCGTGGCACAGGTTTTCTTCTCTTTTCTGATTTTTTTTTTTTTTTGGCCGTTCCAATCGATCGCAGGATCGCTGGGCATTGAAAGCGAAAACGAAATATCCGGCCCAGGTATGCCTAGCTGGCAATTAATGATTAGTTATCGAATTGCACGAGGGCGCACACATGTAGGTGAAAGTATTTACTATATACACACTCGGATATAATAGAGCTCTGGCACTATCAAATGGGCGTGCTGCGGCTTGATGTTGTGGTTGGTTCTTTGAGTGGCTCAGCTTGTCATTGATTGCTGCAGTCGCTGAGAGTCGCTTGAGAGTTTGAGGCCCGCATTTGGTTAGTAAGTCGTTTACTAACTCACATATCCGGCGTGACAATTTTCTACCCCTGCCCGGTCAGATGCTGAGGCTGATGCTGCACTTTTCTCTCTAATCAAACGTAACTAAATATTTCCGCATATTGTTAATCAATTTTTATGTGCGGCTACAAAATACTCTCACTATGCTGCAGCCTGCCCGTGTCTCTGTCTCTACCCCCCTTCCCTTCTAAGTTCTAAGTGCCTTCTAATTTATGTACGAGTGCTTGTATATGGAGGCGGAACAATTGGGAGTCCAAACAAATGCCCAGCGCCTCTTATATTCAAATGAATTATTTGCCTTGTTGGCCTTTTATTGTTTTGGGCAAATTTTTGTTGGTGTTGTTTGCTAATTGTTTTCTCTCTGTTTTTTTTTTGCTGTTTTGTATTTATTTTTTTCTCTGCCTAGTTGTCATGGCATTGGCCATGAGAAGCGGGTTGTCTGTGGCGCAGTGATGCCGGGATGCGGGTGGCTCTGGCCAGTTGTTTTGTCAATGTCCAATCGAATTCTAATTCTGGATTAAAGCGTCGCATGAATCGCATAACAAAGAGTAGGGCAGAAGTACTCAGTGTAGGGCATATAAATATTTTATTTACAATTTAGTCCTATATTGTTGTTAAATGCCTTTCTTTACATAAAATTAAATTAACATAGCTATAGGCCCATCATTATCGAGACAGTTTTTCTGAAATGTACTTATTAGTTATGCTCAGAAGAAAAGCGTTGGAGCTCTCTATAATTGGTTTTCAAATGATTGCCAATCCAGACCAAGTGTTGTACTTTGTTGCAGTTGTTTCATATTTTGAAAATTGAAAGACAGAAATTTCAGTCAAGCCTACAAATTAAAAATTAGACATTAAATGGAATATGGAAATGACAACATTTTATTAGCATGCATCCCATTGAGCCTCTCAATATTATACATTTTTAAAAACATTCCAAATTGTAATAGCTCTCATATAATTAAAGCTCCTCCTTTTTAATCTTCTCTACCAAATGCCCCTCCATTTCTCAATACTTCTGGCGTAACGCATACTTAAATAAATGAGTTCATCTATAAGGATGTGAAGATCTTCAAAAAAAAAAAAGAGAATATCTCAGCAGTTGCTCAACAAAATGCAGTCGAAAAAGAAAAACAAAAATCTGAAAGGACATTGCAGAAAGAAACGCTTCGTTGCCTACATGGAGCAATGAAGCAACTGTATAAACAGAAGTGCTAGAAAAACAAAGCCATTGATGACACACGGACGCTGCACGGCCAAGCAAGGACACGCTGCGACAAGTGGCGCGTCACAGCGACGTCCGCAGGAAGCCGTCGGAGACGTCGACTGCGCCAAAGCGCACCACTTTCGGAAACTGAAAACCAAAAATTGAAAGCGAGTGTAACCTAAGCATTTGTATTTGTTTTGTTGTGCGGCCGACACGGCGCTGAGTGTCCTGCGAGAGTGACGGGAGTGGGGGCTGAACCCATGCGGAAGTGGCTCGGCGTCAAGGCAACGCCCGCAAAAGCGCTATGCATGTGTCCGCCGGAGGCTACGCTTTACAAGTATTTTCCAGTGCCATTTTTCAAATCGCAGCCGTCTATGTAAAAAGGCAAAGTCCACGTATCAGGGCCGATCAACCCGTAGTTACATGGTTATATGGTTACTAAGCGCTTCAGTCCAGTGTGTGGGCACGTCCTGGGCCCTTTGTGCTGTCGCCTTGCAACAAATTGAGTTGTCACCTTGCGGCATTAGCATAAAAAATCGATTCGTTGACATTCTTACGTGATATCATAACAAATTAACAGGCATGCATGTGAGTATGATTATCCTTTTCTGAGCTCGCCTTTGATGCCTTTGACGACATGGACCAGTGTGCGAGCTGCCTTTGATAAGCCGACACTATCTGGGTCGCCACCGGTTCTTCGGTTTGCATAACTTGAGTGACAAGTAGCGTGGATTTGGACATCAATGTTGGCAGTTGTCGTTAGATCTGTGCCGCAATCCTGCTGTAAGTCAAAGGAGCACGCATGCTGATGATTGTATTTTTAAAGGTGACGCAAATTGGTGCACTTGATTCGTGTGCGAAGCAAAGCAAGTGTAGGACTAGGGATGCTTTACAAAACGCCGCTCAAAACTCAGAGTCATGCCAAAGGATTGGGCAATCGATAAACACACCAAAGTTGAAAATATATTGAAGATTCAAATTTCAACAAGAACTTGGTCGACTTGTTAGGGAATAAATACCGATCATGCTAAATACGTGCCTTGATAATAATCCCAATTCAATTTTAACGATATGTATTTGATATCGGTAAAATCAACGTGAATTTTGGAATTACTATAATTCCTACAAACTGCACGAGTGCGCTCAGAAATTAATGCGCGAAATCAATCTTACTTATAATTTACTTAACTTCACTTTGTGAGGGCTATCGGGCCTACTAAATGGCTGGAATTTGGGGCTCGCACTTTCTTGTTATTGCTCTAATATTTCCTAAACATATTTTTTTTGTTGGTACCGATAGTTTTGAAAATACTTAGAACCTCCGGTAATATTTTTGCGTATTCATCCCAAAAAAGCTGCCTATATTGCAATATATATGTTTCTTTAGGAAAAACTCTTCTAAATTATTAAATGCTCGCTAATTCTTTGTCTTAGATATCTAAAAATATGTATCCACCCTAGTGGTAGGTAAAGTGCCTATATCCATTGATAGTGCCTAGAAAGCTGCAATTAATACTTTTGTTACGAGTTTGTGGAGTATAGTTTGTAAAATTTACAAATTGCTCAGCCCGACTAGAATGGCTCTGTTGTGCATGGAGTTGAGTGGTGGCTGTGTTAGCCATCTGCCCACATGATGAGTTGCTCAAAAGGACGTAACAGTGTTTCCCAACTTGCCTTTCATTAGACGCTGAATAACTAGGACGAAGCGGGGAGGATTTGGAACTGCGCCGCATGACACGAATATTTGACACACAAAGAGCCAAGGAAGAGAAACGCGACAAAACTTTTGGGCATTGACAAAAATCTCAAAACTCTCCAACTGCACTCCTGTCTGTGTCCTGGCTGTTGTCGTCTTCTGCTGCTGTGAGCTCTGTGTTTTGCACAAGAACAAAAAATAATCTGCTGCAGCAGCTACTGTGAAGAGGCAACAAAAATTATGATTAATGAAGCCAGAAGTTGGCCAACTGGCCAAGTGGCAAGTCGAATTTTTTATTTCTGCTGCTACTGCTGCTGCTGCTCCAAACAAAGCACTTCCATTGACAACAACAAAGAGGAAAAATAAAGAAAGAAGCAGCCACATCTCAGTTTTAGAGCCGAACTGGCTGCCGACTTTTATACAATTTTTAAAGACTCTAAACAATGAGGAGTTGAATTTTTTATGCGTATAGGATACTCTACCCACGCAAGCCATAAATCATGCAGTTTGATTAAAGGACATTTTCGGGCCACCTTTGACTGAAGTGCTGTAGGTGCCTGCCTATCCAGAAGTTGATTAATTGAGATTCTGCAGTGCAAGTCCGCCTAGAAGGATTGTGTCGAGTTGCGTTCTATTGGCTGGCCGTTAAAAATTTCGATTCGGCGCGCTTGTTGACAACTTTCGATTGAACTGCCGCACTGTTGTTTAGTCTGCCCTGCCTGTGTGGCCATCGACTGCATCCCATTCTGCCCCGCCCAGCCCTCCTTGCCAGGCCTGTCAATTGCTGGCAATTGTCTCGCACAGCTGTCAACGAGCCATCAATGCAATTTACAGCTTCATTTTTGCAAATTTACAGGCGCAAATTTGACGAGAGCCTTTGGGCCCGTTGACAGGCAACACCAACAGCAACAACAATAACGAGGACGTCCACTACCACCACATCGCATGTCCTTCAACTTTGACTGTGACATCAAAAGCTGTTCATGCGTGTGTGCAATGTGATACTTTTCATGCTTTTTTTTCCCATTTTTGTGTCACTTTTGGTCTAGAATTTTTGGAGTAGTTTGTAGGACTTCCTCTAATTGCCAAACAATTGCGCCTGATTATCCTTGTCAGGCGACGCACCGGTAAGCCGCTGTCAAGTTTTCAGTTGTTTTTTGTGCGGTTTCTTTTGCGTCGCATAGTTTGGCTTTTTAATTGGATTGCCTAGTGACATCATGTCAACGCTTTGCCCATCACATGCATGCCTCAAAACACAATCGAAAAACGCGCGCAAAACGCGTCCAGGCATGAACGGCCATGACTGCTGGCCGGCTTTATCAATACCTCAGCATCTAACAAAACATCTAACATCATTTTTTCAACAAAAATCGCAATTAAATTGCAATCGTCAGTACTTAACCCCAGCTCTGGCCTTTGGGGTTGTTTTCCACCCCCCTGTGGGTTTTTAATTTGATAAACGTTACACAAATGTAACATTTCGTAACATCATTCAAATTATTGAATTCTATTGAAATCAGGAAAAACTTCATGTGTGTTAAGGATTTGTTTATCTAACAGTCAGTTGAAATCTTGAAACGATGGTCTAAGACCGAACTGTCAAGATTTCCTGACAAAATAATCATAAATTTAATTCAAATTAGGTCACCTTGCTATATTTAATGAATTAGTTTAGCCGATTCGAGGTCATTTTTATGAAAAGATTGTTTTGTTTTATATAAATTAATAAATAAGTAAAACTGATTAAATAATCATTAAAAAAATTAAAAATTACGATAATAAAAATGTTGAATACTAAAATGAACATACTTAATAATATAACATAAAATCGATATAATCAAATCGATATAAATAAATACAATATTTTTAACAAGATATTTTTATAGATTGTTGACTATCGTCAATGATTACACTCCTAAGCTATCAGGAGCTATATTAAATTAATATAATAAATAATAATTCAGAAATATTTTTAAAAAGTTACACTAACTTTAATCTCTGAAAATTGTGACTGGTTTTTGATTAATATTTTTTTGTTAGTACTTAAAACTGAAGCATTTAATCTGCTCAAACTACAATAATTAAATGATCTTTAATTTCAAAAAATATAAAGTCTCCAGCATGCTTAGCTTGGCAGCAGTGCTCGTTAGAAAAGGGACTTAAAGTGTATCCTATTCACAAAAATTGTGTGTAAATTTCTCCCAACATGCTGGAGGCTTTTTAATTAAGTATTGACATATTTGTTAACTTTTATATTGTTTCTTAGATCTTAACTAATAACTTTTTGCCTCAAAAGTTTGGTGGCCTTGTTTCTTTTTTTTTTTTTTTTTTTTTTTTTTGAGGTTTAATTGTAAGTGGTGAAATGATTTTGTACCACTAATCGCGGGTTAAGAAGTTGCCTACGTGACAGTATTGTCTTCCCAGTGCCAGACCCCATGCACTCGGAGCTCGTACTCTTTGACACCGAAAGGAATCTGGCGCGTTTTCTGAGCAAAATTTGGCGAATGCGCTGATAACAAACTCGTTGACTAAATGACTAAATGCTCGACTCGACTCGCGGCGGGTGCATTGCACGACCCGCTGATAAGCGCAGCAAAATCCTTGATCTTGTGCTGCGTTTCACAGTTTATGCTGTCAGCCGCTTAAATTTTGTTGTTAATTTCGTCTATTAAAAGCCCAACGTCGCCGCCTCGAACGCATCAACATGAGATGCAAGAAACAACAGCAACAGCTCCACCACCTCGGCTGATAAGAGCGAAGCAAAAGTTATGTCTGCCGCCGTCAGGCACGAACACAATCTCACTGATAAGAGCCAAGTATGTCGCAGGCGTAGGTACGGATGGAAGCCGAAATTGCGGTTTAAAGTAGCAGCAGCAACGGCAACAACAACAATGCCAAAATGCCAAAATGCCTGCTGCCTAATTACACAATGGGGAGTCATTCGGCCATGGAGCAATGATAAAATGAAATGTATGTCCGTGTGGGTGTCGCAGCTAGGAAGGGCACGAGACTCGCTCTCTAAAAGCCGCTTAAATACCGCGCCAGGCAACAGCTGGCAGCGCGCTAAGTGCCACAAATTAGACCAGCCAACAACAACTGCCACATCTTGGCCAACTTGATTTCTGCCAAAAACAGCGCAGGATCAGCAAGAATTGCTTCTAAACACAATAATCAGAAGAAAAAAATGAGATGCTTTCAAACAAACGTCATGGAAAGAATTGTATGGCGGCTAAGCCGCTCGTTATGTAAGCAGCACAGGAAGTTGAAAACCTTGGACAAATTGCATAAATCCCAGCTACAAAAGGCCAAAAGTGAGTGAGGCCTCGGACCCAAAAAAAAACATATATACATATACTCGTATCTTTGTGCAAAGCGAATATAAAAAAAACAGTTAAGGAAGCTAAAGAATGGCCGGAACGGAAGTGCTTGGAAATCAGTTTTTTGTTCCACTTGGGGTTGGCGCGTAGGTGAAGATTGAGTTACAGTCTCTGCTCGACAATTGTTGTCAGTGCAACTGCCCAAAAGATACTTCTTCCACATATACGAGTAGAGTGCAATTGAAGCTAAGCCAAGCAGACGCATCTACTTGTCAAATCCTTAAATAGATAATGCCCGAAATGCAGTCTACGCTGAGTTTATAGACGTCCCTTGCAGGATGCTGCAACACTGCCATGTGTTGGGTCCAGCGATAAAATGATTCCCCGCATTCGAATTGAATTATGACTATTGATTTATTTATGTATATTGAAGTAATTCTATTCACTGAGCAGATTAAAAATTACTCTGAAATGTCTTATTTTGCTAATAATAGATTTACTTTTAATAGATAACACAAATTATTGCAGAAGTTGTTTCACCAAAAATAATTATCCTATGCATCCACTAACTTCAAAAATCATATATACTTGTAATTCAAAAATATATAGGAATTATTGTTGCTCATGAAATTATACATATACATAGTATGTATATGTACTCGTATAACCGTATTTAGCTGTATTGTTTTAACTTAATATTACTTATTTAAAGGTTTTTCTGAATACTACCAGAACTACGATCAAGAAATATTTGCATAAAAAATTCAGAATTGCCCAAACCATAATTAGCCTAATTAATTTAGGTGAATTGAAAATTCTCGATATAGGTTTGAGGGAACATTTAAAACTAATCATTATCATTGAAACCATATATGTATACAAGTAGTATTAACTGGTAGAATATTTTTTGTTATTCCGACTTATCTCTCTTGGATCTGGTCAGTCTAATGTCAATAGTGTATATCTTAACACATTTTTCATATGACAGACATTCATTTATTTGTATTTTGATCTTATCCTCATCGATCGATACTCCAAGCTATAGCTTACTAACTGGTTAAATGGGATTAATGGGATGTATTGGGATTTAATTAATTGAAAGCAGTGTCTGCATTTTCAATTATGAATGTACATTAACGATTGAAACGAAAAGTTTAAATATCAAACAATACTTGCTACGATAATTTTGTTTTGAATCAGTGGTTAAGCAATTTTTTAAATTATATTTGGTTGGTTGATTGTGAATGACTACAAATAGCTTCAAGGATTTAATGGAAACGAAGATTTCAACATTCATTATGAATTTAAATCGAAAATTAAAATTCCAATATTCTTGAAGAGTTAAACTAATTCAGCTTTTTTAAAATATCATGTTGCTAATAATATTTCAATCTTTCTAGTGCTTAAGACAATTTAGATTATTTTCTAGAAGGGAATGTTTCCGTTTATGAAAATTTTGTTCAAGGTGTGAAGAGAAAAAAATTGCTAAAAATTTGATCTGCCAAAAGTCTTAAAAATTTCAAATAAAAATACTGAGATTATTGTTGTTTGTTTTATATCCTTTTCATACTATTTTCCTTTCCGCTTCTCTTGTTAGCTAGTTTTTTTTTACAATAGGCCTCAAGAAATTAGAATTATGTTATCCATACTTAATGGATACACAAGTATAACAGTTGTACAGGAATATATATATATGTATATCAATACATATGGCTGCTGTTTTAGCTTGGAAAAATCCTGAAACGTAATTATATTTTTCCGAAACTAATTCAATCCATTCCTCGCCCCTGTTTTTCCCAATGAATAAGCGGAAACACTTCCTCATGGGCTAGTCCTAGCTCCTGTGGTTACTTATTGCGCCACAAATCCAGCGATCTGTGCGCTAATCGCAGCTCTAATCGCTCGCGTTAAGTTAACTATAATCCAGTCTAGATCCATGGCTCATTTCGTATCTCAGCTGCCAGAACTTTACCTGCACACCATTGGGTGTACACTGGCCAGCAACTGTCTGGCCGTGGCTTAGTCCGGGGCTTAAACTTTTTGCACTTGGCTATAATAAAAGTGCAAAAACTGTTACAGTTTTTTTGGAACTCGCTCGCGCTTACCTCTTTGACAGATGTTGAGTGGACTTTGAGGGCGACAGGGGAAAAAAACGTGCTGTCTACCTTCGGAGTGGCGGATTAAATTTTTTCAGCAAAATAAAGTTGCGCTTAAGCGAGGCGATTAAGTTTAATCCAGGCATCCTTTTGCGTTGTGGGCGTAATATTGATGGATTTTCCTCTAAATCCGCTGGCTAATCTCCGGCTTAGCGCGTCGCGACTTTTTTTGCGACTGCGCGCATTGCGATCGCTCTTTTTTTCACAGGAAGGCAAACGAGTCGGGGATCATAATTATGGAATTCCTAAACAAGCGCGAGCATCGTATGGCGAATGTCGAACGTCGAGCAGTGTCTTCGTTTTGGCGGCGGCGATAGCGGAAACTACCTGTAAGCGTGTTTTACCTCTTTGGGCCAGGTAGGGCAATGGGACGGACAGCCTTGAGTGCAGTCGCCGTTGGCAATTAAGAAGTCAATTTTCGCAAAAAGACAAAGAGACAAAAAAGGATCGTACGCGCAGTGAGTGAAACAATGCAAAAAATGTGCAAAGCTGAACTAAATCCGGCTTAAGAATGACTCGAAAGTTGGACGCGAAGAAAGCCAAGATGCCGGGCTTGCGTCATAAACATTGTGAGGTTGTTCGGAACCCATCGCTTTATGTTTTTTTTTTCTAGTTGTCTGCCTTTCTTTTTGGTTGCTCATAAATCCGGTGTATATTGTTGTTGATTTGCATGTCCTGCAGGACAATAAAACCGGCCTATCTAGAGAAAACGAATTCGCCGTAAGAGTTTTATGCTCAAAGCATCGTACAGTCCTGGCACTAGCGGCTTCTCTTGCTCTCTTTGCTCTCCGATGATAGTTCTTGATGTCCTTGACTTGCTCGTAATGTGCGCGGTTTGACTTTTTTACCAGCCTCGGACTAACTTCCGTTTTTTACAGAACGTTTTTTATGGCCTTTGTTGGTTTTACCTGATCCGTCGATCTTTATGGCATACTTGCGTTTTTTCTTCTATTTTGTTTTTTTTTTTTTAGCTCAGCGACGTTTTTTAATGGTGCTGGCATGGGGTTACTGAACTTATGGTGTGAATGATTCCTTGCCATACCATACGGCGAGTGTCCAGTCGAACTGAGAATTCAAATCTGTGGAACTGCTTGTGGCACTTCCAGCTAAGCAACTCGGACGCTCGGTATGCCGCACACTTTGCGTATGTTTGTAATTAGAATTAGGCCAGGCCCAGCCCACCAAAAACACCAGAAAAATGTCTAGCGGGCAGCAGCTAGCCGCTTGAGGACGAAGGACGCGGATTAGCTGCTAATCCTGTTCGTCGCATCGTAGGTGTTCTATTTACATGCATTAGGCCATTGTTAGTTTGCTACAGCGGCCAACAATTAGCGCACCCATATACGAGTAGTATTTTCAACAATTTTAATGAGTTATGAGTGGGCGGAGAGAAATTCCAACGAAGTTCTCGTATTTGTATTCGTTTCGTTTTTGTCGATTGTAAAAAGCAACGCGAAATTCTGCGAAGAGTTTCAGGCTACACTCAAGACGCTCGAAAGCACCTATGAGCCTGAGTGTAGGGAGCCAACATCCACGAAATTCTGCCAGCTCAGACAGACGCTAAGACACACCACACACTCTAATCCGGGCTGCTTAGCGGTTGCCTAATCTTAAGCCCAATAGGAACTATGCCGCGCTAAAGCCCTTAGATTAGCTAATCCCGCTTCCGATCGGTCGCACGCACGCTCAATCGCTTCCTGACGTAATCTCTCCCGCACTCTCTCAGACAGTGGCTTAATTAAATCATGTGGATTAGCTTGAGCCGCGCTTGTGAGTGCCACGAGTTTCATTCAAGACATTCGTTCATTAGTGATGATCATAGTCTAACCCTTGCAGAGGCCCTCAGCCCTTAAAGTTCGGGAAATGCAATCGCTTCCAGCCCTGCCACACTCGTTCGCTTGTGCTTGGCATGCGCCCAATCGCTCACAGCTGCACCCAAGGCTGCTGGCATCATCCTAAAAAAAGAAGGAACAAATAAAAACTATCGCCCCTCGCCTATCAATTTGATATCAAACAAGCGGCCTAGGGTCGTCGGTTCGCCTGTTGATGATGCGTTGCAGCCTCTGTCGCGTGTGTGCGGCTTTAAAAAAATCAAATAAAGAAAATGAAGCGCATGTTTTTTAGGGATGCTGCTGATCCTAGTCGGGGCTGTCAGCGCTTCTTGTTGTGTTTCTTGTGCGTGTGTCTGCGTATTTGATTTCACTTTTCAGCCACATGTGTGCAGCTCTATTCTAATTCCTTGGCAAATTTTCCATGCTTCGCATAGTCTGGCCTCAAGATCAGCACACATAATCTCGAGTACTTTCCTGTGCGCTCAACTCTTTAGCCATATGCACGCAATCCTTGTTCAATCCCTAAACTAAGCCCTCTGCTCATTAGCATAGTGAAAGGGTACTGACGACTTGGGGTTTTTCTTCGAGCACAGGACAGTACGTAGTAGTATTAAAAAGCGGATTTTACTAATTTCAAGCAATTTAAGTTCAAAGTTGGCCCTATGGCGAAGCCTAAGCTCATTGAGCAAATACGACGACGAGTTTCCGGCGCGTGCGCAGCTAAGTCCCAGGCTTAAGACAGTCTTCTAGATTAAGGAAATCCAGCCATCCATGTTGCGTGGTAAAGCACTTTTCTCTGCTCTGTTATTCTTGCCGCAATGCATTGCAATTCCATACTATTATAAACACATCAACTTTATTCTATTTGTCATGTTTTTATTTGTCTGCAGTTTATCGTCCGATCATCATCAGCGTCATCATCAAATCAGCCACAATGTTCGATTGACTATAAATCAAGCCAAGCCGGCGCACCCTAGACCCGCTCTCAACACGAATGGGTTGCACAAATTGTTAAAAAATTTGTGGGCACAGCAAACCCTTCCCTCGCTCCCTCTTTGCCGCACCCTTTTCGCTAACAGCGCGTGGCGCATGCGCGACAGACACGGGCTTAAGCCTTCCTTTTCACTTTCTCTGTTTGCCAACCACTTTAAACAATGGACTCAGCCCTCTCGAGTTGTTTTTTCCACCAAGCGAAATATTAGTACAAAAAATTTGTCGTATTTTGGGTGGAAATGCAGCGAGTTTTTTATTCTCAATTGTTTGAGTTTGATAGGGTTAGGTGGATGCATCAGCTGTAACTTGACTCTGGACTAGCGGCGCCGATGGTTGAGGAAAAAAATGCAGCTGGCAGGACTAGCGTGTATTTAGTTGTATGCGGTAACATGCTGGTTAGGCCAAATCGGCTATTTTTCTATTAAAGGAGTGTAGAGTGATGTTTTTTAGAAATGTATGAAAGCCTGAAAAAATTCCCGATAAGGACTAGTAGAGAAAATGTCTATCAATATAAAACTAGTTATTTAAATTAATGTTGACTTTATTGTTTTACTTAAATCGTAGGTCCTTTTTGGGCTCCTTTACTTCGCTTTTCTACTACTAATAAAGCTCTTTTAAAAGCCCAGTTAGCTAACTGATGACGGAAGGGGCATAATGTTTTTCTGTAGCCCTAAGTTCGAGGTTTTGCATTGTTTAAAATAAATTATTTATTTTCGAACATTTTTCATAACGACTTGATTTTGTTTTGTTTTTTTCTTAACGTTATACACACAAAAGGTGAAAGGGTATGCTAGAAAGTCTATGCACCAATTTATGTAACAAGCAGATAGAAAATACCTTTATAAATAGATACCTATATGATCAACACAACGAGACGAATCTAAGAACGTGTGAAGCACTTGAAAAGTAATATCTTAGCTATGTACGCAGAGCAATTATTAGTCTTTGCAATTTTTAAAAATCTGTGCAATCATACAGCAATTGCAGATGTAATTTCTAAAGTACACACATTGGTATTTCAACTGAATGGGTGTAGTGGGGAGAAGTGCGAGAGGCTGGCCCGATTTTAATTTAATTTTATATTCTACTCGTATGCACATCGATGAAATGCAAAAGTTTTGTATAAACATTCCTAATTTCATAATTGATTCCATAATAATTTGCATGGAAACAGCTGAAAACACAGATAATTCGCTTAGCCTCTCCTTGACTTTTGCCACGTCTGGCCGAATCAAAACAAAACTGTTAAACTCTTTTCGACTCTGAACTATACAAAAAATTGGCGTAGTTCAAAGCACTTTTTTTTTTGTATTAAATATTGGCCCAGGTTAGTGCGGAATTATCAGCGAACTATACGCACTTTCCAGTTATAAGTACATACGCACTGCCATTCCATTTCTATGGCATGTGATTCGATGCTCTAGGAGTGCGTGCCGCCGTCTAAATTCGAATTAGTAGAGTGAGACAGAGAGGGAGGGAAAGCGCAGAAATATTTCAACTGATAAGCTATTTTGGCATGCGATAAGGGGCGCCGGATGATGTTTTATGGGCAAAGCCAACTTTAAGTGGCTTTAATATGGGATACCATTGGCTTATCGCTACAACTCTCAGCTCTGACTAATCCCTACCAACTAACATCGATGAAAACTGGACCAAGGCTCACAGTAACTAGAACCAAGGAAACAAGCGCTTGAGGTACAAATTTTGGCAATCAAAAACTGCCAGCAAGGGGTCAAAAGTTATTAGCGAAAAGTAAAATAATAGCAACAGCAACAGCAACAACAACTACAAGTACAAACAAAATAATTCATTATCAGCCGACGCAGTCGTGATGAGCTAAGACTAAGACCAAGCGAAGACAAGCCGCGAGCTGAGAAACTCAGCACAGAGTCGAAGTACTCGTAAATTGCTTTCCCAGAATCTCCGAGAATTCGCTGAAGGGAACTGGGAACTGTATTGGTGAACAAACCATTATGATTATGTTTATGCATGCGCTGTTTTTCCGCACAAATTTTACGTAACATTATGTGGACGGAGCAAGGATGTCATAGGGCGAAACAAAAGCCTTTTTGACCATTTTCACTTTCGGTCGAGATGAAATTCCACGGTAGTCTGCATTACCATAACAAAATGACCAGCCTGTCGCGTCCTTGCCGCTGCATGCTACCTAGACACACAGACATCCAGACGCACAGACACACGCACAAACATTTCAACCCACATACATTGTTGTGCATGTCCTGCTGCGTTGCGCTTGTCCTTTGCCATAAAAATCTACATAAAATCATTTAAAAGTCAATCCGCAAAAGTCGAAAGCAACGCTTGAACACAAAAACAAAAAACGACGAAAAAAATGCAAAAACTAAATAAAAAACAAGCAACTCTGTTTTTTACGAAGGGGTTGCTGCAGGGATTACCTGCTCTGCACTTTTTATGGCATTTCTGTTTTTTGTCCTCTTTTATCGTGAGCCTCGTGCCGTGCGTGTGCCGGCAATTAGTTGCCCATTAATGGGCCTACTGCTTCACTCAATTCAACTCAACAGTTGCCGTTGCCTCGGGATCCAACAGAACTCACTCAAATGTGGCCCCTTCTTGCCTTCCCCATTCCCCTTCCCCTTTTTTGTGAGTGTGGTGGGGTCGCGTGTGTTTTGTTTACTTCCTGTTTACTTTCACAGCGCAGGCTCCCTGCTCAACACTTGTAAGTTAAAGGACAGGCAACGTTCCTACTCAACACTCTGCCGATTGTATCTCTTTCCTTTGACTTTTGGCGCTGCGTCCTTGTAGTCTTTGTATCGCCTACTCGCTCATTTTTGTCTCTGTTCTCTCTTTCTGTGGCGCTGCTTTTGAGCGGTCTTCTATAATATAGAAACGAATGCATATACACACATATACACACGTATTCTTATGTGAACATTCATCAGTTCTCATCCCCTTTGGTGGCTACCAGTTCGCTTCTTGTTTGATTGCGTTGAGTCGAGTTTTTCGGGTCTTTATATAAAAAGGGGAAGTTGGCTTGCAGTCGAAATTAGTTTTGGTTTCGCTGAGTGAGTTTTTGTCTCGAGCATGAGAGGTTTGTGGGGTTAAGAAAAAGGCAATATTAATATTAATATACACCAGTCAGTTTACTCAATAAATATTTGCAATTATCTGACGTACATTCTAAAGGAGCATTTCAAAAAGAGTTTTGAAATTTTTGCCAAGTTATACATTTTTTATTGTACAAACGGAAACAAAGTGTGTACCATTTTTTATGATCCTTCAAAACGGAAGTGCGCACAAGTTTTTTAAGGCTCGCAGCTAGGTAAGTGTGCAGCGTCCACTGACTAGTGTTTTTTTTTTACGACCGCACAAAAAACTGCCACACTCATAAAACCATAAAAGTTTTTTATGCTGGTGGCATAAACTTGTAGGTTTGCAAAAGTCAACTTTTTTATGAGCTGCTCTCATAGAGTTGTGTTAATTTGTTGCTAAACAAAAACAATGCATTGACAGATCGTCAGCACTACTTCTGTATGTCCCCTAATCTAGCATTGAGCGATATTTGCATGCGACAAAAAATGAAATGAAAAGAAGCGACTCAAAAGCGACTAAAAATCGCGTAGGTAAAAAAGCGAAAGAGCTACTACTACACCACTAAGTATCTGCGCGATTGCCGAACCGAGTGCCAAAGCCGAGCTCAACTGAGCGCCGAGTTTTTTACAGACAGCCAGAGCTACCTGCTGTTCGGCACTCGCTCGTGCATCAAAGAGCGCGCCTCAATCGAGCAAACGAAGGCCGCCTGCCTTGCCTGCCTTCTGGCCTGTCTGCCTGGCCTGTCCTCTGCGTCTGCTTGCTTGCTTGCTTGCCTTCTATGTACTCGTACAATGAAAGTGCTCGGAGTTGCGTTTCCTCCCTTCTACACATTCACATGCGTGTGAGTGCGAGCGAGCGAGTGAGTTAGTGAGTGAGTAAGTGAGTGAGTGCGTGTGTGTGTGTGTGTGGGTTTTGTGTGCCGCATAACTCGCCGCAGTCCGACCGCCTCAATACTTATAGTTAGCGCACGCAGCGAATTTGTATCAGTCGTGATTTGGCTCTGCCACTGAGAGGAACAACTTTTTGTCACACTAGACACAGCAGCCAGTCATACAACAGTAACAACAACAATACACACATACAGACACACGCACAAACATTCACAGAACTCACTCGCAGCACACGCAAATTTTTTAAGAATTTGTTGCTTCAAAGGATAAAAAAGGATATGCCGCATATATAAAACGTGTTCAGACACTCGCTTCATATCACTTCACAGCGACAACTCGTCACGTTCACATCACACCGCAGCGAACAGCAAAAATACGAAAAAATAATCAAACTACAATTTTTGTGTCTTACAAACTAAATAAAAATTTAAAAAACAAACAACAAACGCGTAACAACAAACCAAATACCTCAACAACAATTAGTAAAAAATAATAATAATATTAATAACATTTAAATAATATTCGATTTGAACTACCTCATTTTGTAATACGATCAAGGACGACGAATTTTTTGCTGTATATGTATAAACTTTTGTAGAACTGTGCAAAATCTACCTCAAAGTACAAAGAAGTGCGCGTAATATAACGAAATTAAACAAATTCAAAAAAACTAATAATTCCAAAATTATAAACAAAGTGTGGCTAACGTTGCCAGCTCCAATGAAAATTTGTGTTATTTGCAATTAAATAAAAACTTAACGACGAAAATTGCAACAATTTTGCAAGATTTGTTGAAGAAGTGTGGAGAGGCGCGAAGGAAGAGCAACAAAAGCATATAATGGCCATATCGTTGCTTCAGGACGCACAAACACGAAGTAAGTAGAAATTTAAGTAAATCAAAATATGTTATAATTATAAGAATGGACAACGTTTAAAACGTGTTAGAGACATGGACAACAAGTTACTTCTTTTACATACATTTTTAGGCTAATTTCGAGTTGGGAATTTCGAAAATTTAAGTAAAGTTTGCAACAATAATTTAAATTGTTTGCATGGACAGCAAGTTACTTTTTCTACACACATGCTTAGACTAATTTCGAATTGGGAATTTTAGTAATTTAAATAAAGTGTGCATCAATTATTCATTGAAATTGTTTGCATTTTATTTAACTGAAGATAAAATGTTTCTAATGCACTTGTAGCTGAGCTACAAATCTATTAAATTGAGGTACATTAAAAAGAAACACATACGATTTCCACGAATTTCTTCGTTCCTTAATTCTTCTGTTAATAAATAGAACCCCATACCAATCCAATAACGCGCCCACATTAAAGCACAGTTTTTGGGGCACATTTGCAGGCTAAAGCTTAATTTCTCACCCATTGCCACCCAAACACATGAGCACACAGTCGCATAACAATAACGACGTCTCAATGTGCATAAGTTAAACGCCATTTTGGCAGCTCACACACACACTCGCACACACACACATGCACACACGCGCGCAACCAGCAGAGCAATTAAGTTTTGTTTACAAGTTTGGCAAGAACCGGCATTTAACTCGTTTATGCAACGCCCACCAAAACAAAAAGCAAGAGAGAGAGAGATAGAGAGAGAGCGCAACAACAACCACATACTCGTATGTGATGACACACACACACACACACACACACACACACACACATGAGCGAGCACATACTCGTATGAGTTGTGCTCTTAAGGAACACAAAGTACGCTCTTAAGCGCCAGCAATTTCCCCTCCACTCACACACACATACGAGCAGGATTTGTGTACACACGCATCCTTTTCCTTTTTGTGCACTGGGACACGTGCGACTTTGAACTTTAACGAACTGTGATGGGCCCGCAGGCTACGACTCTATAACTGACCAGCGACTGTTTGTGAAGCCTCAGCGGGGGACGCAGGAGGAGGTTTTTAAATTTAAATTGCTTTCCTTGCAAGCATTACTAAATTTGCGTTTTTCTTTCTCTCCTGTCATTTGCAGGCCTTGCCGCAGCACTGGCGGGCATGAAACGTGAAGAGGTCGATCGGTCTCTGTCCCTATCGCCGCCCATGTCGGCCAACACCTCGGCGAGCAGCGCGGCCGCCATGTATCCGGGACTGCAGCAAGCAGCGGCCGCATCGGCCTTTGGCATGCTCTCGCCCACACAGCTATTGGCGGCGAATAGACAGGCGGCCGCCTTTATGGCACAGCTTCCCATGTCCACACTGGCGACCACATTGTTTCCACACAATCCGGCCGCGTTGTTTGGCGCTTGGGCCGCCCAGCACCAGCAACAGCAGCAGCCGGCAATGCCGCCCAGCACACATCTGCACTCGCCACCCGCCAGTCCGCACTCGCCATTGGCCACCACACCAGTGGCCATGGGCAAGCATGCTCTGATCTCGCCCACAGCCACGCCGCAGCATCATGGTGGCGAGCCGGCGAAGAAGGCGCGCAAATTGTCCGTGAAGAAAGAGTTCCAGACGCCCGCCATTGAGATAAGCATGAGCGTCAGCGATTTGTATCACACGCCCGGTGGTCCCATTTCGCCACCCTCGAGCGGCTCCTCCCCGAACTCAACACACGAGGCAACCAGTGGTAATGGTGGCAGCGGCAATGGCCCCGCACCCAAGGATCCTGCCAGAGATAAGAGCTTCACCTGCAAGATCTGCTCGCGCTCGTTTGGCTACAAGCACGTCCTCCAGAATCACGAGCGCACACACACCGGCGAGAAACCCTTCGAGTGTCCCGAGTGCCACAAGCGTTTCACGCGCGACCACCATCTGAAGACCCACATGCGTCTGCACACGGGCGAGAAACCGTACCATTGCTCCCACTGCGACCGCCAGTTCGTCCAGGTGGCCAATCTCAGACGTCATCTGCGTGTCCACACCGGCGAGCGCCCCTACACCTGTGAGATCTGCGACGGCAAGTTCAGCGACTCCAACCAGCTGAAGTCCCACATGCTGGTGCACAATGGTGAGAAGCCGTTCGAGTGCGAACGCTGCCACATGAAATTCCGGCGGCGTCATCATCTGATGAATCACAAGTGCGGCATTCAGTCGCCGCCCACGCCAGCCCTCTCGCCAGCCATGAGCGGCGATTATCCGATGGCAGCAGCGGCGGCGGCTGCTGCGGCAGCTGCAGCTTTCGAAAACTCCACATCGGCCAAGTTCGCTGCCATGTGCGCCAGCTACGGCTCTGAGGAGTCCATGGACATCGCGAGCAGCGCCAGCATCAACCACAATAATAACAACAATAACAATAAGCCCATGTCCTTGGTAGCCAGTAGCGTACAATCGGATGAGGATGCCCCTCTGGACTTGTCCGAGGACGGTGCCAGTTCCGTGGATGGTCATTGCAGTAGCAGCATGGCCCGTCGCAAGGCGCAGGACATACGGCGAGTGTTCCGCCTACCACCGCCACAGATCATGCACGTGCCCAGTGACATGCCCGAGCAGACAGAGCCCGAGGATCTGAGCATGCATTCGCCACGCTCCACAGAGCTTCAATCGCCCGCCTCCTCCATGCACATGGGCCACGACGACATCGATCTCGATGAGCTCGACGATGCGGCCGCCCTGTATTTGCGCCAACAACAACAGCAGCTCCAGCTACAGCAACAGCAACAGCAACAACAGCTGATCAAGCATTAGAGCTCCAATATTCTGTATATAGCAGGCGCCATGGCCAGGGCGTGGTCGGAGGGGGGTGTCCAATATGCCTTCAAAACTCATCAGATGAAGCTGGCGGCATGGACACGAAGAAAAGTTAAGCAGCCCAGACGAATGCAAAATGAAAAAAAAATCAAGAAAAACATAAACAGGAATTTATGCTAAGTACAAGTTAAAAAAAAACAACTCGTTAGTCACTTAACATTAAGTTTAAAAAACCCTACAAAATATTGCACATAAATCAAAATGAAAATTGTACAAAACACGCAACTAAAGAAAAGCAAAACAAACAAAAAAAAATGATTGCCATAAGAATCGAAAGCTGCCCCACAACTTCAAGACCCTCAACAATTTTGTGCCATTTTAATCTAAACATCTAGCATATAGGAGTATACTATTATTATTTTTTATATTAGTTTTAGGCGCCGCGTAAAACGAATTGTAAATAGCCAGCAATGCAGCTGCGAATTGTAAATTATACAGCGCTCCAAAAATAACGTATCATTTAATTTGAACACATTTAAACAAATTCCTACTTCTAATTAGTTAACTAGCATAATTTTTACTTTATTTTTAAATTTCATTCTCAAAGAAACGCCAATCAACAAGAAACAAACAAAATCAAAATCAAAATTAACTTTAAGTTATTACCAAATAAATCCTTATGTGTATGCCAGTTGTTTTGTTTTGTTTGCCCCAAATACATATATAAACAAAAAATATATATATTTAAAAACGATTATTTAATTCATTAGCTTATACGTTTTATTGCATGCACACTCCCGTTTGATTATTATTATATTATTATTAATAATTTTTAAATTGTGTTTAGTTGAAACAGAATGTTGCTTGCTGCAGGCTTAAGGCGTGCCATCGGAACAAATATGCAAATAAAAATAAAAGAAATTCAAAAGACCCAATTATTGTTTTCAACTTTACTTTTTTGTTTTCAAAATGATTTTTTTTATTATGTTTTTAGCATGATTTTCATTTTAACAGCTGGGCCCAATAATTTCAATATTTTTATTTGAAATAGGAAATTTTTCGGTTAACATTTAATTTCAAATGCAACATATATGTACATATATATAGTATATATATATATATATATATATATAGTTTAATATTAGAAAATAATAATATGCCGAAATGTCAGCTAAGAAGTATTAAACATTTAAGTGTGAACCAAGTAAACAGGAAGAACTACTATAACCGAATACCTCCAATACCTCTTTGCATCAAAATTGTTGTGATTGTCGTTAAGCAACTCACACAGGCACACATATACAGCTATATTGATACATAAATATATACATAACACATACATTTATGGGACAATTTGGGCAATCGTACAATTTAACTGAATTTATATACAACCACAACTACAACAAGCATTATAAAAACAATTTACGACGATATTGAAATGCAATTTTTACGCATATTTTTAAAGATAAGCGACTTGAGGCATTTACAAGTAAGTAAATACTTAGTATAGCCTTGTACATATATATGAGTACACCAACACTACTCACACACATATATAAGTGTTAATAGCTTAAGCTGTAAATAGTCCAAGTTTAGATTAAACACACATCTTAGTGCAATCCTTAGTTCGATTCGGTGTGTCTCGGTAGACAGCGGGGCACACGCTTTAAGTTCGTAACGTTAATGAAAGGAATCATGAGATGCAACAAAATATTTTGTAATTTTCTTTGTTCATTCAAAAGTGTATGGTATACAAGTTCCTCAAGATTAAACAATTGCAAAAATAAAACCAAATAGTGAGCGCACTTGATCGATGAATGTAGAATTGTGGAACCCAACCCGGGCCTCCCCATCGCATCCATCGATCGAGCTGTGCAATGCACACACAATGCAACTTCACATGTTTCATATGAATTAAAAGTATATTTAAATAATTATACATATATATATATACCTACTATATCTATAAATAATTAACTGTAGTCACTCTGTATATGTACGTTAAATCTATTACAAGCATACTGTCCTACTTACATACGAGTTTAGCGGTCGTAAGTCAATTTTCTGTACATACCTTTGACATAACCAATGCATAACCTTTACAGCTCAACATGTGCAATATAAGTTGTAAGTCTTAAACTAAAATATACAAGTATGTACTTCTATAACAAAAGAAACAAAGTAATCGAAAATTCTCAAACTAAATGAAATTAGAAAAATTTATAAAACAAAAAAGAACGTACAATTAAAACGTTCATAATAACATTAAAATGATTATGTACTTATATGTATGTATGTTTAGACTAATTGTATATTGCGTATATATACGAGTATATGGGCTGCTTGCATATTTATTGATTTTTCTAGTTTATTGTTGTTGTACTTTGAAGCATCTTTAAATTTCTAATTATTAAGCAGAGACAATTTAATTAAACTCAATGTGTATCTATTGTGTTTCAAAAAACCAAATTGTGAACAAAATATATATTACAATATTGTGTTAAAACGAGAGCAGAGCCGCCATTTTTAATTCTCCCCCCCAACTCTGAAAATCTTTTCTCTACGAAAATTAGCTCAACCCGCAAGCAAAACAAAAAAGAAAATTACGCACGAAAGTTGACAACTCGCGTCGAGCAGCATTATATAAATTTTTAATTTATGCAAACGAAGCCCTTTCGCATTATTTTACATTTGCGCGCAAGACGCCAAACAACTGCGACCACCCCCCTACCACCCCCAGCACCACCAGCACCCACACTACCCCCAGCACACCCCCGCGGACTCGCTGCTTAAATTTAAATTCGCGCCCTGACTGTCACAGCAGCTGAGCGAACAAGAAAAACAACAACAACAACAACAACAGCAGCTGTGTGGAAAGAAAGAAACGCGCAAAAGGCGCAGCCAGAAAATGTCACAGTGTTTCCCATTTAATCTTCAGCGAGCAAACAACAACAACAACAATACAGTGCGGCTGGCTTCGCTCCCCAAGCTGCCACCCAAGCCCACCTCAGCGTCTCTTTTTCATATATTTTTTTTTTTATTCCTTGCTTGCCTTTCTTTGTGCCCCTTTCAACAGCCGAAAAAGGCTTCGCCTGCGTTCTATGTATATCCAATACATATATATATATATGTATATATATATAAGCTTATGTTTATGTATAAAGCAAGCGTCTTATGTACTAGCCAAAGCACATACTAGGCTTGTGCCGCCGGCTGTGGGCGCTGCTTATTAGCATTTTAGCCTTTCTTTGCCTTGTGCCTGTGTGGCAGCCTTCATTTTTTTCGTCTCTTCCTCATCTTTCGGGTAAATGATTTAGACTTGGCGCTGCTGCTGGAACGTCCGTGCGGCGGGGTTGTGGAGGGAGTGGGGGGAACTTTTCATGTGCCAAATGAGTTTACGAGTGTTTGGCTGCAAGGATTTGCCAACGTTCCCTGCCTGCGCTGTGAAGTGGCAAAGAATGAAGCAAAGCAAAATAAATTTAAAGGCTTCTTCGCGAAAGCCCCAACGCTCATGCCGACGTCGACGCCGCCATCGCCATCGACAGCGCTGCCTTTTCTGCACTCATTATTCAAATTGAAAAATTATGATTTGTGCCGGGCGCCGGCGAAGCGCGCCGTTCTAATAAGCCGCTTCAAGTGCAATGGACATTGAAGGTTCACCGAATTGGAAGCGGCCATCACCAGATGGAGGTGGGGGCTGATGGGGCTGATGGGGCTGGCAGCCTGTGGTTGGTCATTATGCGACCGCGGCCATTCGCCTCAATTAAATGGGTAAAATTATGAGCGTTATTAATTTGAGGATGTGCCTCAATGTGCGCCGCTGGGGATTTGCCGCCGGGCTTTTCCAGGCTTAGTCAGATTTGAATTATTGTTGCAGCTGCCGGCCACTGCAATGTGGGATCGCGCGTTTTAAAACGCACTTAAAACGCGTGCGCCAAAAAGTCAAATATATTTTGCTTGAACTCTTAAAGCATTTGACATAAAAACGGGAAAAACAATGGCACTTTTGTGCCCAGTCAACTCCAAGGACAGTGTTCACAAAAGTGAACAAGAGCTCAGAAGTTAGCATAGGGAGCACAAGCAGTAGATAGGCTAAACAACAAATCTCGGTCTAAAAATAGCCGCATGCAGCAGTGGTACAGACCAACGCATAGTAGATAACAGAAAATGCATAGGCAAATAGGACCGCGACAGCGTTTAAGGGTGGGTGCACACTGCGTTTAAGAAAGGCTTGAAATATACATATGGAGGGGAAATCCACTTGACACCGTTAGGATAGAATAAGACGAAAAATGTAAAATTAGAGTAAGTACAATGTTTAGAAAATAAGAAAGAGTCAAATATTGAATTATAAGTACATAAGAAAAAACCTAGTAAATAAGACAAAAATTGTATAAATACTGAAGGAATTTCAGAAATAAAATCAGAATGAAATTGGAAATTTAAGCATTGGTTTGTTTCCTTTTTTGTTCTCTCAGAGACGCTCTACACGGGATAAAGTGTAGCCTCTGATAGTGAATAGTTCCTAGCTGTATAGCAAGGAACTATTTACATTTTGGTCCTTCGAGCAAGGAAACGGCGAGGTCGGCAATAGCGGGCCCATCCGAACTAGATACCGAAAGGTGTCAGAATCAAAAAATGAAAATTTAAGGCGAAAACAAAAGCCGAACCATTAAGGCCATAGCCTTTAAAGTAGGAAGGGAAAGAATACAGAGTCTAGTAAAGACGAAACTAAAATCGGTTGCCAAACTTCTGATAAGTTTGGGCCGATAAACCAGAAGGAAGACCCCTGCAAACCGCTACCAGGTTTGGACCAAGAGGGTCGAAGAAGAGCGGTCCCAAAGATCCCTTACAAGGTTTGGGCCGCCGAAGGACGAAGAAGCAAGAGGGTGAAAGAAAAGCGGTTCCCAAAGATCCCTTACAAGGTTTGGGCCGCCGAAGGACGAAGAAGCAAGAGGGTCAAAGAAGAGCGGTTCCCAAAGATCCCTTACAAGGTTTGGGCCGCCGAAGGACGAAGAAGAGAGAAGCGAGAGAAGAAAGCAGGTCCCAAATCCCTACAAGGTTTGGGCCGAAGAAGGACGACATCAGGTCCCAAATCCCTACAAGGTTTGGGTCGAAGAACGAAGACAACAGACCAGATCCCTAAGGTTTGGGCCGCAAGAGAGACGAAGAAGCAGCGGAAGCTAAGCCCTACAAGGTTTGGACGCAAAAAAACAACTATTAATAACTTGGAAAAAAAAAACAATTAATATTGTAAATAAATAAAAAAAAAACTTTTTGTTTAAAAAAATAAGAATACCAAAGGTGACAAGATGGTGTTGACAAGGGATCAATTAAAAGATCTCTTAGTAGAGCAGCAGACGATTTATAGGGAGATTGAAAATATAACAAATTTAGGAGAGAAAACGTTGTGTGAAAACTCACAGCACTTAGCAGAACTAGAGAAGCTCTGGGAAAAATTCGAAAAAAAGGCATGAGATCCTAGAGGACAACAAGAAAAGTCTTGGCGAGGTAGACTATTTCCAAAAGAACGTGTGGGCGAACGTGATGAAGGTTAGAGGGGATATAATGACTTGCCTAGCTAGGTACAAACCTAAAAAACACGTACCATCAGCTCCAATGGAGACAAGCATGTCAGCCACATCCCCATTTCAAGACGAAGCCAGGCATAGGTGGGAAAAGAAAAGAAATACGGTAATAGCCAAGGCCGAAAGATTTGGCAGGCAGATTAGTGGAGATTTTCACGTAGGACTAGAGGCGCCGGAAGCGAAGAAATTCTTAGATGGGAAGTTTGAGGAAATAAAGGAGAGTATAAAAACCTTGGAAAAAGACCCCTTTAGCACTGAGAACGAAATAGGGCAAATGTTGGAGGAGGTAGAAGGACGGTTTTTACGTAAAATGAAAGAAATTAATGAAGACAAAAGCACGGATAGCACATTAAAATTAAAAGAAATTGAAATTCATCCCTTTTTTGGAAATATAGCACAGTGGACAGCCTTTTCAGATATGTTTGGAAACTTGGTACACAAGAACAAAAACTTGCACGAAGTTGAGAAATTTATAAGGTTAAAAGAGCTAGTTAGGGGGGAGGCGAGTTCCCTAATACAGCATCTACCAATCTCAAGGGAAAATTATAAAACGGCATTACATATTTTGAAAGATAGATACGAAAATAGGAGACAAATATTCTCCTACCACATGGACAAACTATTAGATCAGCCCACAATGAATAGTGAGTCGGAAAAAAGTGTCCAAGGCCTGCTAGATACTACTAGGCAATGTATTCATGCCATAAACGGCATGGATACAGGAATAAAAGAAGCAGATATAGTATGGGCTAGGATAGTTTTAAGAAAATTCGATAGGGCAGGACTACAACAATATGAACAGTACACTAGGAGAACAAAAGAAATCCAAACCTTAGAAGAGGTTTTGGAGTTTCTCGAACAACATCTCCAGGCAATACAAACAATGCAAATTAAGACCCCACAGGCAGATAGAGTAGATGCAATTACCGTAAACTTAGGAAAGTTTTGGGAAATCTCAGACCAAGCTGCTGAGAAAAACTTAGATTTTTCTAAAATTAATTTTATGGGAGACGTCTCAGAGAAAGCCTGTGAGAAAAAATTAGATTTTCCCAAATTTAGGGATTTTTGGGAAGTCTCAGTGAAAGCTACTGAAGAGATAGATGTTCCTAAATTTGATGTTATAAATGAAGTCTCAGAAAAGGCGTTTGAGGAAACGATAGAGTTTCCTAAATTTAGGTGTTTTTGGGAAGTCTCAGAAGAAAAGACTGAGAAAGAAGGCAACTTCAATCATTGTGAGGAAATAGGCATAAAATTAACCTCATTCGAATTGGAAAAGTCCTCTGAGCCCATAGTAGCAGATTTTGTTCAATCAACGGAAGAAAGATTGGTCCCAAAATCAGAAGATTTAAAATTCGAAGAAAAATATGATTTTGTCGGTGCTGAGACATTTACTTCTTCTTCTATTACTATACAACCACAATTAGGAATTTCTGAGGAAACAGACACCAAAGAATGTCACGATAAATTATCCTCAGTCCAATGTATAAAAACCCCTGAGCTCGTAGGTGCAGACTTCGTCCAATTAACGAATGAAAAAGTAATTTCAAAATCACAATACAAACAGGCAAATTTAAAGATCGAGAAAATGTCCAATTCCATTGTACAAGCAGCACAAAGTGTGTCTGTAAAAAAGACAACTGCAGTTAAGCCAAATACTGTTGGTTTAAAATTAGAAAGACCACAATTTCACCTTATCCCTCTGGCAAGTCCTCACTTCGGAGGAATCCAAAGAACGGGGGTAGATTCAGTAGATTCAGTAAAAAATTACCAAAACAAAATAATAAAAGAACGCACTCTAACGTACGAGAAAATAAGTACGTCACTAGTGCAAATCAAGGCAATACTGAACTCCGGGCCACTGTACAGGTTAGACAGTAGCATTGAATTAGAGAACAGTTTAAAGCCAGCACAATTTCGAATTCACGAACCGCTTTTCGAAGGCATAGATCGGGAATATAACAAAGGGATTTCAGTATTGGACCGATGGAAATTGGTACCAAGCAAGAAAATCCGTTTTTGGACAAAGTGGAAAGAGAAATACAACTTGATTCTTGGATGCAATTAGAAGCATAAGTCAATAAGCATTATGGCCCGTCGCAAGATGTTCACAAAAGTGAACATAGTTTAGTCGCCAGCGACAGTTAGGTTTGCCCTGCGCAAGATGTTCACAAAAGTGAACAAGAGCTCAGAAGTTAGCATAGGGAGCACAAGCAGTAGATAGGCTAAACAACAAATCTCGGTCTAAAAATAGCCGCATGCAGCAGTGGTACAGACCAACGCATAGTAGATAACAGAAAATGCATAGGCAAATAGGACCGCGACAGCGTTTAAGGGTGGGTGCACACTGCGTTTAAGAAAGGCTTGAAATATACATATGGAGGGGAAATCCACTTGACACCGTTAGGATAGAATAAGACGAAAAATGTAAAATTAGAGTAAGTACAATGTTTAGAAAATAAGAAAGAGTCAAATATTGAATTATAAGTACATAAGAAAAAACCTAGTAAATAAGACAAAAATTGTATAAATACTGAAGGAATTTCAGAAATAAAATCAGAATGAAATTGGAAATTTAAGCATTGGTTTGTTTCCTTTTTTGTTCTCTCAGAGACGCTCTACACGGGATAAAGTGTAGCCTCTGATAGTGAATAGTTCCTAGCTGTATAGCAAGGAACTATTTACAGACAGTTTTGCAGTAATTTTAATAAGTTAAGGTTTTGTTTTGTTTTTACGAACGAGCTATCGTAAATGTGAAACAAGAGAGAACGCTACAGTCGAGCAAGCCCGACAGTGTAATACCCTGTACCCAGGTAAACTTCCGTCACTGAGTTATATGCGCCCATAGCAGCAGCAAAAAGAGGAAGAAGAAGAGCGAACTTGTTGCTGTGGGGGTTGTACTGGCGAGAATTTGTTTTGCTAATAACTTTTCTTAGAATTGACCGAATTGGATAAAATTTTAAACAACTGTAGACAATTATATATAAATTATGTGTGCAAAGTTTGGTTGAGGTAGCATTTGAAATGTGGACGCTATTGACGAAATTCTGTAGCGGGGGAAGGGGGGGAAAATTAAAAAAAAAAAAATAAACTCGTCCTTACTCGGACCTAGGAGAATCTGGATGCCAACTTTGGTTATTCTAGCTTTTATAGTTTCTGAGATCCTCGCGTTCATCCAGACGGACAGACGGACGGACAGACGGACGGACAGACGGACGGACATGTCTAGATCGATTTCTCTCGTCATGCTGATTCAGAATATATATACTTTATGGGGTCGGAGATGCTTCCTTCTGTATGTTACATACTTTGCACAAACCTAATATACCCTTTTTACCCTACGGGTACAGGGTATAATAACCGCTAAAGCTAAAGAAAGCTAAAGGGGAATATTATTGACATCGATTGCTCCAGAGTAATTAGAAGCCACAAAACACAACAATAAGTTACACATATGTGTTACTAGATAATTACATAAGAAATCCATTAATAAAGACAGGAATTGTTTAACTAAGTAATTTGCAAAGTAACGATTTATCTTTAAAGTACGTCGTCTTAAAACCGAGCTCGGGATACACGCACAAGGTAACATTCTGTAATCAGGAAAGCAGCGACTTTTCTACAAATTGGTCACTCAACAAAAAAACATAAAAGTATATATATATTTAACATATTTAGTTTGTTAAATCGTTTTCCTATAGGTGCTTTTGAATATCACAGATTAGAAAATTGAGACTAATTGTTATTTTAATAATAATAAGGAAAATATCCTTTGCGCTATCTTTGATCGAATTATACCTACAAAAATATTCACAAGGGTCGTAATAATAATATTAACTTTTAATATATATATTTTTTATTTTCGAATACCACTTTTCCATATTACCATTTTTATACCCTGTACCCGTAGGGTAAAAAGGGTATATTAGGTTTGTGCAAAGTATGTAACATACAGAAGGAAGCATCTCCGACCCCATAAAGTATATATATTCTGAATCAGCATGACGAGAGAAATCGATCTAGACATGTCCGTCCGTCTGTCCGTCCGTCTGTCCGTCTGGATGAACGCGAGGATCTCAGAAACTATAAAAGCTAGAATAACCAAAGTTGGCATCCAGATTCTCCTAGGTCCGAGTAAGGACGAGTTTATTTTTTTTTTTTAATTTTCCCCCCCTTCCCCCGCTACAGAATTTCGTCAATAGCGTCCACATTTCAAATGCTACCTCAACCAAACTTTGCACACATAATTTATATATAATTGTCTACAGTTGTTTAAAATTTTATCCAATTCGGTCAATTCTAAGAAAAGTTATTAGCAAAACAAATTCTCGCCAGTACAACCCCACCAAACTGCAGCAACAAGTTCGCTCTTCTTCTTCCTCTTTTTGCTGCTGCTATGGGCGCATATAACTCAGTGACGGAAGTTTACCTGGGTACAGGGTATTACACTGTCGGGCTTGCTCGACTGTAGCGTTCTCTCTTGTTAAATTTAAGTTCTTCTTGATACAAGTATGCAATTTCGTCCATATCTTGATGGAAGTAAGTGGGCACACTTGCGAGCTATAGTGTATAAAAAAAAGCTTGAAAATATCGCGATATAAAATAAAATGATATTTCTGTAATATGTATAAAAATGATCAATGCAAATTGATTACAAACTAAAACAGTTTATGGGGTTTTAAGTTCTGATGATCATTTAAAAAAAAACATATATTATTATTTTCTTGTTTTCTAGTGTTGTAATCAGATCCGCTCATAAATTAACAAATTCTTATTTATGTCAATTTTTGTTTTACTTTAAGAATCGATTTCGTGCATTCGTGCTAAGATTAATATTTTTTTATTGCATTTAATTTATTCACAAAAAATTTGCCCATAAATTTGTGTGTTTCTATTATTAGTTATCAATGACAAGTTCAGGTTATGAGGCCTTATCTACTTAATAAGATATTAAGTATCTTTTTCGTTTGGTAAATGAAAGGACAGTTTTTAATATGTAACGAAAACGGGGAACATTTTATTCATTGTAAACATGACTACATACATTAAAAGTCGGAAGTACTCTGCTTTCCCTGCTAACTGCTCAAAGAACTCATGGAAATAATTATAATGAATGTTTCTAAATGGGTTGCTCATCATTACAGCAATGTAAAATACATTTATTTGTAACAAAGTGATTAAATGAAATGCACACAGCATCAATCACATGCACAAAAGATGTTCGCAAGAATCAAGAAACAAATCCTTTCCGTACAAAAGGGTTCTCAGTCGCAGACGATGAAGAAAAAGAAACAAGAAACAAAAAAAAAAAAAAAAAAAAACGTTGAGCCACGACACATGAATGAACGGAAACTATAGCCAATTTTTGTTTGCTCTTTGACTCAAACTTACCCCATGTAGAGCATTCGTTGCCTGCGCAAAGGCATGCAAATTTTTAGCAATTCACACACACACACGCACACACACATAGAGGCAGTCATACAATTAGCAGACAGCAGGCGATGTAAGCGATGCCTCGTTTCAATTTCGTTCGATTTCCAACAGAAGGTTGGCAGGCATTGCGAATTTCTTGAAATGTAAAGACAAAGGAACGCAGCACGCACAAATATTGGCAAGGAGAAAGTGCTAGGGCAAGGACTCAAGGACATTTTGGCAGGTCTGTTGGTCAGGCCGGCGGCAAATATACCCAGCATGTTGCAAATTTAAAGTGGTGCAGAAATATGAAGTCTAGAAAGACGAAGGGAAGCGGACGGGGAGCTGAAATAACCGAGACTCTCATTATAATTTGGAATTTCGCATTTAACATTTTACTCCTTTGGCACCGTAATTTACGAGCGCGCGCTTATCAAGTCAACCCCATAAAGAGCCCACAAAAGCGGCGACAAAAAAAAGGAACAACCCTCTCAGTATAGCCGAGGCAGCGACAGCGACAGCGATAGAAGCAGAGGCAGAGGCAGAGCAACAACGATAACGACAAACTCATTTGCATACGAAGTGCTTTCGCTTTTTTCTCTGCTCTCACTCTCTACCTTCTCCTCTCCTTCGCTCTCATAGCTCGCGATGTTGTCGTTGTTGTTGCTGTTGTTGCTGCTGCCGTTGTTTTTGTTTGAATGGCGTCGTCACCTGCGCGCCCTTGTGCGAGCGAGATGCCGCGATCTGGCTTTAATCAAAGAGTTTAATGCCGGGTGAGTGCCTGAAAGTATGCAACCTGACGACGCGGATGGCGATGACGACGAGGACGAGGACGACGATGATGAGAACGATGGCAACCTCGACTGCCTGCCTGTGCCTGTGCCTGTGCCTGTTCCTGTACGCGTCATGCCCTACGCTGGCTGACTTCAGGCTTCAGACTTGCTTCCTTTCCTGCCGCTCATTATTAAGCACACAGCGTAAAACTCATTGAGACGTTTTGCTCTGCACCTTCCTACCCCGGCCCCACCGCCGCGGCTGCAACCACTGCTGCTCCCCCAGCTCGAGCAGCTTTCATTTTGCCTTTTACTCATTTTGCCTTTTTTATTTGTTTTTCTCAAGTTGCACGAAAATCAACGTAAAAGCGAAATGAAGAAAATTTTGTTTAAAAAAATTACAAACAACCCCTTTGGCTTTTGTGCGAAGGCAGCAGCAACTGCTCTGAAGACGAAAAATAAGAACGCAGCATTGGGGTCGGGGCTGGAGTTGGAGCTGGTGCTGGTGCCAGAGCTGAGGCTGTAGCAGGGGCAGGGGTTGGGGTGGTGGTGGCGCTGGGCGTTTGGTCCTGGGGTAGGGAAGGAAACGCCAACGCAAAAGCAAAAGAAATGAGCGTATATTATTCATGGTATTAATGTCGCAATCGTCGGTATGGGGACAGGGGAAGGCAAAATTGGTTGGAGTAACTTCTTTTCCTCTTTTCTTCTTCGTCTTACTTTTAATTTTTTACTTTGTAACGTACTCAACACGTCAAGTTGAAACAAAAGTGACTTTAAGATTGGAATGTTCTGTAAATGCAAGGTAAATGCGGAAAGTTGAATAATGATTTAATTTCAATTATATTCGCACTATTAATTACTAACGTGAACAATTTGTAGCTCGCTTAGTCGAGTAGAAACTTTATTTCGGCATATCAGAAATATTCCCTTTTGTACGATACATAAAAACTACATTTTTAAGTGGTGATTTGATCAAATGAGACGCCAGCTACCAATGGCTATATACGTATTCATTTTCTGTACGCCCTTACTAAGTGCCCTTGACTATTAAGATAGGTTCTTAAGAGAACTGTAATGTTTGGTGAATGTATTATTTTGTTTATAGACAGTAGTCGTTGATCAATAATATTTTAGACAACATATTAATGTTTCAAATGTTTCTGGTTACATTGATTTTTTAAGTACTTGTAGTGTGATTAGATTGGAGTAGATTGAAGAAATTAGAAATCGAATTCAGTTGCAGAATTTCCACTGCTTCCACTCTTTTTTGTGTGCCAAGAAATGCTAATTAAAAAACTATCGATAGTGGCAAAATATATCGACAGTTTTCAGCTCTATTTCGAATAATAGCTTGAAACAATAAAATCATATTTATTAATGAGGGATTAAGGAATTAACCTTAAATAATTTCCCAAGCTTTTACGAAAACATCGCTCTGTGCCACAGAATTCAGTTATGTAGAAGAGAGTGAGAGGATGCTCAACAAATCGACGTTTTAAGAAAATAAAAAAAATAAAAAATAAAGAAAACCACGATTATAGCTCTTCATCATTTGCCAGCCAAGCTAGTTATGGATGAAAAGAAATACAAATAAATTAAATTGAGGTACCTTTATATACCGGAAGCAACAAAGAATCTACATGACTTAAGCAAATTATATTAGTAAGCTGCTTGATTAAATTGGGAATTATTGTATTGACTACTTGTATACTACATTAAAACATATTTTCAACAGCTTGAATTGCATTTGTTCATAAAGAGTTCCGGAAGATCAAGATGAAAGCAACGGCTTGAATGGACGACAACAAACATCTAGTTCGCACACCTTAACGGTTATCACAACAACTGAAATATTCACTTAGTAAACAATTTCTAAATTGTACGACTATTTACTGACCTTTCCCACTATTTATCAAGAAATTTCCCACGCTGCCCCCACATATATTTCTGCCGCACTCCCGCCCCTTTGTGGCAGCATTATCCCTTCAAAAAGCCATCAACTACGCATATCAATTTCCACATACGAGTATGCAAAAGAAACACGGAAGCACCACAGCAATGAAAATTCTATGATAACAATGCCGATGATTACGCGTACATTAGACATGGGCCACCCCCACACACATCCCCCCTATCCAATAGCTCCGGCCAACCCTTAGGGGAGTGTGAGAGGCCGTTGAATGTCACTTTTATTCGCCGCAAAATTTCGACAATTTTAGACAAATTTACATGCATAAACCGCGCCGGGTGAGCGGAAGCGGCAATTGCCAACAACTACACACACGACAGCCTTATTCTACCACACACACACCCCCCCCCCCCTCCACCCTCCCCCTTCCACCACACCGCCGCTCAGCAGCTCTACATGTAACATGCGTGGCCTAGCGGGTTTTGGAATCGCAACCTTTTTTCCCCCTTTTTTACATTTTGGCAAATTTGTTTAGAGAAAATCAAGTGAAAAGCAAGCGAAAACATTTGGAAATCATAAGCTGCGAATGTGTGTGAGTGCCTCTGTCTGTGTGTGAGTGTGCGTGTGTGTGTATGTGTGTTAGTGGGTGGGGCGGCGTTTAGGCTTGTTGACATTTTATACGAAGAAAGTAAGCTATCAACAAGCTATCATTCACTACACATATGCATGCGTATCTGTATGTGTGTGTGTGTGTGTATGTGTATGGTGAGCACCCACATATGTGTGCGTGCTGGCAAACTGTTGATGCGATTTAAGCCATTTGTTGTGGGTTTTCCGCACACTTTTTGCCAGCTTCTTCTTGTTGTTGTTGTTTCTCGACTTTGTTTGTATGCATGAGAAAAACTGTAGCATGCTTTGTGGCGCATATGTGGCAGCTTATGTGTGTGTGAGTACGCACTCAATCGCTGCGTGTGTGTAGTTGCTGAAGGTCAGTACCTTGCTTTGAAGCGACAGTTGGACATACATTCATAGACTGCGAGTGGGCGTTCCTTAGTGCCGCCTCCTCTGGTCTCTGGTAATATAATTATAACCCATATCCGTGCCTAAAAGGATTTTGGCCTCGCATAGTTGCCCTACATTATTAAATAAGGCAATATTTACTTTCATTTTGCCAGCCAGCAACCATACGCCTAATGGGTTTTCTAATTCGTTTACGAATCCAAAGGACAGCAAAGGACGAATCACACACGCCACTATCTCAGCATGTGTGCTTGAGCCTTTCGCTGTGCAGCCTTTTAACTAATTTGCGCCAAGCCTAATGCAATTCTCCCTCCATCTGTCTCTCTCCCTCTCTCTTTCTCTATGTAATGACATCAAAGCTAAGTAGCTGCCTATTTGCCAATCTCCGAGGCCCCAAGTGACGGCCGCAAGTGCCATAAAATATTCAAAGCCCAGAAAAGAACGTAATCGTTAAAAAAAAAGAGTGCCTTGAACAGCGCAACGAACATTTTAATTACCTTTCATAAGCAGCAAGTGGCCGTGCAACTGCTTTGCATAACAACACCAGCAGGAAAGGCATTAATTAAAAATGCAGACAAAGCAAGGCGACCTAGGAACAGCAACTTTCCTGTCGCTGTAATGCAATCACAAGGAGTCAAAGGAGTCGTCCTCAAATGGCAGCGAATAAACGAATTAACAGCAACCAGGCCGAAACAGATGAAGAAAGCGCGCGCTTTGCATAAATGAAAGGATAATCAGCATATCAACAGCGACAGCGACAGCAACAAGAACAAAATGCCGCACAATTAACATGGAAATTATATTGTTTGACACAACGCCCAACTGTGGAGCACAATAAAACAGTCAAGTGGAGGGTTAAATTAGCAAAGTAGAAAAGCCAAGCACACGCAGAGAAAACGCAAATTCCAAAAAAATACGAAAAACAAATGCAAATGCATCCATTTCAGGTTAGAAATTTTGAAATATATTTCATTTTATGTAAGAACTCAAAACAAGTTCCATTCACCAACCAAGGACAGGTTTGAAATGAAGACTGAAGAGTTAAAACAATATATGTTCGATTCCCCGCAATTTTCAGCGCAGAAGCATGATCGAGGTTTCAAATTGTCATCAAATTAAATAATTTTCCAACCAAGGACAGACCTTTAAGAATAAAGAAATAAATAGAAACTAAAAAAAATATTTGTAAATATTACTACACATATATGCGAATTTCTAAGCCTACTTACCGTTGGCTCAATAACTAAAGGGTTTCATAAAATTTTTAAACAAATTGTCTTAAAAATGATGCGACTATAAAAATTAAAAAACATCATCAGACATTGGTAAATATTATGTAATATACTGACATACATATATACTTTTATATAGATTTTACATTACATTTTACATAAACCACATGTGTATATATAACATTTTGAAACAAATTAACAAGCTTTTAAATAAATTATATCTGAAACAATATCAGCTGATTAATATGAAAAATATAAAAATGGAACATTTTTTGAAATGTTACGAAGAGCTGTGAATCAAAAACTTGAACTTAAACGTTGAGTTTGCAATAATAATACGATATATTAGAAAGAACAGCAAAACTATCTCACTTATTTCTTCGAGTGCTGGCACTAAGGCCAACGAGTTTTTGCCCTGCCTTGTTGTTTTAAGCCATTACAGACATCAGTCCCACCATTGAGCATCCAGTACCCGGTATTCAGAATTCCCCCATCAAGCATCCAGCATTCAGAGCCGCACAATGTAGCGCATAATTTAATATTTCCCATTAAGCGCGGCCATTAATGAGCGGCGTCTGCGCAGTCCATGCTTTGGCAGGACATGGCACTGTCCGCCCGCTCCACTACACCCCACCCCCCTTGCTCCTACCACTCGCTGAGTAATTAAGTTTATGCGAGTACAAAATTTAATTTCGTTTGCCACCCCTTTTTGTGTTAAGGGGGGCGCATGGACAAGGACTTGGTTGGCTGACTGGATGGTTTGCTGGTTGCTCGACTGCTCGGCTGTTCGGCTTTCATTTTGTGTGCAGAGCATCGCAAGCTTTTATTTTAATGCCTTTTGAAGTATTCAACGTTGCTGTAAGCATCTTAACGGCATCATTTGGCGCACGGCCGCGCGCAGGTGGCAACGTACTTTTCATTCTTTTTGCCTTCCTTTCTCCGCTTTTTTTTTTTGTTCTTAATGTAAAATTTTAATAAAGATTGCGTAGGTGTGTGTGCATGGATGCTTTGGCCAGCGCTGCTTGCCTGTTTATAATTTTTAATTGGTGTTTGAAGTGCGTCTAATGGTTGGGGAATGGACGCGAAGCAACTTGGCCAGCAACAAAAACACTTGGGGGGCGATGTGAATGCCTTGAGTGTTGGCGCTCCACTGCCTTTCTTAAGAGTATACTCCATTTTTAGTATAAATTCGCACACCCTTGTACTGTATACGCATAAGTTGGGAACTGCTAATTGGGGATGTGGCAGAAGGGGATGGACCGAGCAGCCAGGGCTTTACATGCTTACCAAGTGACAGTCGCAGCTGTGAAAGAAACTTGAACATGAATAAATATTTGAAGACATATACTTATATATAGTAAGTCTCTGTAAATATTCATTTTATTTAAAATGTATATTTCCAAAAAAAAACTGTTATTTTCTGCTAGTAAGTCGTGCCCTATCAAGGGGCTCAATGGGGTACAGGGCATAAGGTTAAGGTTGCAGCAAATGATTTGGCTTCTGAATCGTCATTCAGAGCCGTAGTTGATGCCATGTTAGTTATATCAAATGCTGACGACACATCTCCATGAAATACTGGGTTTCAAATACGCATCACTCTTCTACGAATTACATATTTCATGCAATAAATTAAACGATTAAGTCACAATTAACTGGTTTCAAATAAAATATTAAAAGGCTAAGCACAGTCTGTATGGGCTCTTTTCAATCCAAAACTTTGTTTAGTCAGATAAGAAAGATAAATTAGTTTCAAGAAATGGCCTGGGATTTCTAGAAATAGAAGCTTTATAAAATAAAATACCAGTTCTTAAATATTATTTATTTAATTAAAATTGTGTTTTGTCGAGCACCTTTATTGCTATAGGATATTCTCCGATAAAATAGAGAGTAGCACATTAGTCAACAAAAAATAAATTGCCTTTAAATCTGAACAGTCCAAACGTATGGGCAGATATGTAAATATTTGGCACACAAATAAATCAAAGTTATTTCAACAAAGAACAGTAAGAATTCTAAACTTAAGTATAGTTTTCTTTTACAGTCAACTACTTTAGGAATTTTTCTCAAAGCCTACTTTTAAAATTATTCTTTTTGCATGTCTGAGTAAGTACATTTATATTCTGCAAGTCGAAACTTAAGCGCTAAGTTAAGGTTAACTCTTCAGCAATAAGTACAATGCATATAATTTAAGAGGTTTCAAAAGCTCAACAGCTAGCACTCCATGTCTCTGGTTGCAACTAGTTCTACAAATATGTACCGCTACCAACCCACTTTCCACACAGACACGCACACACTGCGGCGTCAATTTTTAAACATATTGCAAATCATAAATCAATAATTTCCAATAAAGCCAAAGGATTCCCATCAAGCGTGCGAGCAACGCAACAACCGGAGCAATCGGGCAACCCATCAAATAGCGCATATTTTTCAAATTAAAAAAAAAAGAAACTCGCGCAGTCGAGGAAAAAGAAAAACATTTTGCGTTGCTGCTGACGTCGCTGCTGAGCTGCATAATCAGCCTCTGCGACTGCCTCTGCCGCGGTCGTCGGCGTCGGCGCACCCCCCACATCCTGCCAGCCACGCTTCCGAACTCCACGACGCGCATAAATTAAGTTAACCCCTAGCCGTAGCGAGCAAAAAATGCGCGTCTGCCTCATTTTTTTCTTCTATTCAACCGCCACTGCTTCCTCTGCCCGACCCCTTGCCTCTGCCTCTGCCTCTGCCACTGCCATAGTCTCAGCCTCAACTCATCTGCGTACTTGCAACCACGCTCTTTTTTTATTTTTTACCGTAATGTATTTTGTGATTAACTTTCGTTTTGCATGCGACGCTGCGTGCTTTTTTGTTGCTGCTGCTGCTGTTGTTGTTGTTGTTGTTGTTGTTGTAGTGCCGTCATCTCAACCCTTTGGCTGTGGGTAGTGGTTGTCTGGGTGAAGTTTTTTCACTGTGAGATTTTTTCAGTTGCCGAGTTTTATGAATTTTGAGTATTTTAAGCGGATATTATGGGTAGTTTTTTTATTCAGGGCATTCGCGCAAACAGGGTGTTCCTTCTTCATTAAATCAGACACTCATCCATACTCTAGGTTCAGTAGGATTTTTGCTGAGAACCTGTAGGGATTGAAATGGCATAGAAACTCTCGAAGTACTATTTTCAAAAAATTTACACTGATTACAATATCGTGTTTCTAAAAGTATTTTTTTTTATTTTGGGTTTTCGAAACTCTCTATAGTCCAACAAATTACCTTTGTATGCATTGGGCGGAACCATCATTTTTAAGTTATACTCATTAAAATGCAAACTAACAATTTTTTAAAAAATGACTTCAAAAATGATTTAGTTTTTCAATTTAAAAATTGAAAATCAATTACATTTTTTCGAGCTTCGCATATTTGTGAAATCGCATGTGAAATTCCCATTTGAGAGTCGTAAAATTTCAAGTCCATTTGTTCGCTTGGCTTGCCTCCAGGACCATTTAGCCAAATTGAATATTAGATATAGTTGTAGATGACTTCTTTAATTAAACACAACATGTTTAGAAATTCAGCCAGTTTGCAAGCTCTTCAAATGGCAATTACATATTATGCCCACTTAGATCTCGGGAATATAGCCGCCACGGGAACGTCTCAAGTATTGCGTTTTGGAGATACTTTTTCAATAATTTGAGAGTCTACTAGTTTTATTCTGAGGCTTACGAGCAATACTTATTGCTAGTAGAAATATTGTGACTATTTGAGCAACGACTTAAATACTTTAATTTGAACGACCGATATTCAAGTTATTTCCGAAAAGAAAACAGAAACAGGAATATAACGCTATCCCCCATTTGTAAAGTGTCGTGATGTCATGATTTTATTAATACTGATTTAGAATACTTTGATCAGCATCGAAATGCAAAACAAAATAAATTGCTTACCAGTACTACATATCAGAACAAAATTTCTGTGCTCGACACTCTAAATAACTTCTACCTAAAAAATCATGTACCAGTTTGGATGCCATGGTGTGTCATGGGCATTATGAATAAATATAAACACCCTGTTTGAGCTTCGGCTTCAACTCTTTTTTTCAATCCGTCCGTTTTTTTCGTTGCCGCATCAAGTCCAAATTATTCTGCCCGAGCACATGCAGAAGTACCCACGTTTTTTTATTTCCTATTTCGTTAGCGAGTGCCTTCGACAGTTTTTAACCCTAACATTACATGAATATTCACTTGTCAAATACAAATCCAACCAAAAGTCTGGCATTTGTGCTCGAAGCAGCCCACAGAGTTCCGACCCAGACCCAGAAGTTGGCCGGGGTATGTTTAGAACTTGATTTTCAAAAAACCCAAACGAAAAAAATGCAAATTAAGAGTGCGCCTCGTGTTAACAAAAAACGCAGCGAGGCGAAGTGAAAAAAGTTTTGGAAACCCTTTCGGCATTGCTGCATAGACTGCACAAAAGGGTTGTCACGGCCGCAGGACTCGCTCTGGGTCGTCTAGGTAACATTAAATCAAAGTTTAAAAAAATGTGAGGGGTGCGTGTGTCAGTGTCCTGCCAGCCACACGCACTTTCCTGCCGCTCTGCCTCTACATTTTTTTGAATATTTAATTTTTTCATGTATGCAAATGCCGGCTGCTAAAAAAATTACACCCCATAGACTGATTCCTGTTTCTTGTTGTTGTTTTTTTTTTTTGTATTTGTTTGAAAAGGGTTTGGAGCGCTTGCATTGCATAGTTTTCCATTTTCACTTTGCATATTTTGTGTAATCCTCATTTAAGGCATTAGCAACGAGTCCTAGCCGCAGCCACACACGGCGTGCAATGCAATTTGCGCAAAGGATGCGACTGGCACACGTCGTCGAGGATTTACCTAAGACGCTGGCAGACGCCTTTGTTTGCTGTCTTATGGTTTCTGTTGCAGGCGGACGCACTGGCAGCTCATCGGAAATTAGTTTCTTCCATTGAAGCCAGG
Organism: Scaptodrosophila lebanonensis; assembly: GCF_003285725.1. NCBI lineage: Eukaryota > Metazoa > Arthropoda > Insecta > Diptera > Drosophilidae > Scaptodrosophila > Scaptodrosophila lebanonensis. Next base: position 3,636,968 of record NW_022060529.1, read on the forward strand.
CTCATTTACGCTTATTAACATTTTTGACAGCTGCTGCGTAAAAAAAATAACGCAAAGGTGAGACAAGCTGAGGCAATATTGGCAGCGTTCGCTCAATCTCAAAGGCTTGCCAATAGATGTGCGGGACTGGAGCTTTGCGTCTGCGTCTGCGTCTGACAGCTGCCCACTTGACCTGCAAATATCCTGCGGCGTCTCCAACTGCGCGTTACATTGAAAAATCTGGGCAGGCAAAGTTGTCGCCCATCCTTCGCACATGTCCTCCCCATGCCACATGTATTGGCTGCCCTTTCCTGAAGCGGCACATGTCCAGCCAAATGCTTTGAGCAAACAGGAGGCCTTGAAGGCCTTGGGCTTTGGTCAAGCCGACACACACTCACACACATCAAGCACATGTCGAAATGTACGGTAGAACTTTGTCCAGGTAGAACTTTCTCCATTATTTCATATTTGTGTGAATCTCGCCGCAAGGATCTACGCAAGAATAAGAACCAAATTAACCCAGCATGGTATCCAGGTCTCTCCAAGCATCTAATTAATTTAATTTTAGGAAAAATTAATTAGGTTTTGAGGGAGTGTGTACAGGGTATTTAAAAGTTGAGTCCACTCGACTCTAGTATTGCTTTCTTGTTTAAATTTCAGTCTGGACATAAGAGTATATGTTCTGCCCTGCCAACCCGTTTTCAAAGTATTGCCCGTTAAGCTTAAGGTTTAAGATTTATTTTTTTTGAAATCTTGATGAATTTTGACACCGACTTGAGAGAACTATCCTAACAGGGGTTTACAATTATGTGATTGAGCCTTCATTTGGGCATTCAATTTATAGAGGTTCGACTATAGCAAGGCATAAAATGCTAGACCCCCGGCGCAGTTCTGGTTTGTCTAAGAAATCAGGTTACTTCCGTGTACTCGTATGAAGCCTCGTGCGCAAATATTTACACACGTGTATGACGCAGGTAGGCAGTTATGTATGTGTGTATGTTTGTGTGCAGTGCTGTAAGCAAATAAAGATAGCATACCTTTGTGCGTACGTGGCTTATCTGTCTTTATGAAGAAAGATCTGTAGGAAAGCACAAAGAAAAAGAGTTGCCAGACATTAAGTTATCAAATATTTCAGATCGAGCAGACAAAAGGCTCTGCAGCAGCCCCAACATCCATTAAGAAAAAACAGAACACAGACACTCTAACTATAGTTATGTATTATTCCCGACAGAAGGATTCTAATGAGCACTTGGCATGCCCAGGCACGTTCCATCACTTTGGAACACTTTGTTGCCGCTCAAAGCTGTCAACGCTCTGGGCACAATTTTCTCCAGCAAACATGTCTCAAGTGTCTAGTTTGTGCTTTGTCCAAAACTGGTCAAAAAAAAAGGCTTTCAATACACATAATTTTTAATGCCTTCTCCCTTAGCCCCAGCCTCTCCTCATTTGGATAGAAAATTTGCTTACATAGGCTTTTGATTAAGAGTCGTGTTTGCTGACTTTTGGTGGCCCTTTTTTTTGCTGCATATTTCACTTTTTTCTGCATAACTTTTCCTAATTTCATTTCAAATTCCACATTTTTTAGGTCCTGTTTGTGCCATGCGCGTGTCTGTCTTGTAATTGATGGCAGCACCACAGCCGCTCTCGAGTTTTCATTAGGTAAGTCAGGCTGCGAAAGGATGCGACAGAGGGCGAAGAAAAAAATGTGTGAGCTACCCTTAAATTAAAAAATTGTTGAAAAAAGCTGCGTGTGCCTGAAGTTTTTTTCTGTAGCTTTCTATCTTTTGTGGGGTCTTAGACAGCGACAGCGGAAGTGTGCGCTAAGCCCATTTTTCTGCTTCTTTTTTTTTGTTTTGTTGCCAACGGCCCATTTGAGGCATGTTAAGGAATGGAGTGCCAAAAAAATCGATGAAGTAATTTGTGATGAAGCAGCTGCAGGCTGTAGAGGAGGGGGGTGAGCATTAAATTAGCCAAGAGCAAGAGTTGCGGAGAAGGTAAAATAACATCTGGTTAATACTATATTAATAGGAGCAGTCAAAAATAGTTAAATGCAAGGTTTTAATTATTATTATTTTCAAATATCACAACAATTGTGAGTTGAAATTGGGCTCAGATTTTGTCCAAGTATGCTGCAAAGGCCTTTTTGATCCGAAGCATTAAAGCAATATTATAAGATTATAAGTGGAAATGTTGCGATTTTGAAAATTAGTTTCTAATATATATAAGTCCTTTGCAGAAATTCATTTTCATTTCTGTTATAAGCATGATTAAAAATCGTCATAGTTAGCGTAAATTTTAATAATTGTCTGAAATGAATATTAAAGATTTACAAAAAATGTCTGTTGTAAAATATTGATATTGATATTGAATATTAAAAGATTAAATAACATATTCTTCTAGCTCTTACAAAGCAAGCAATTAGAATTAAGAAATGAAATAAGGAAATAAAATCACTTCGATATGTCTGCATGGTATTAGTAACTAGTACAAGTAATATCATCAACTCAAACGATATTTAAATCGGTTTATAATTAAGTTTTGAATTTTTTATGTTGGTTTTAAAATAATGAATACTTCTGTTTTTGTTTTTGAGTTTGTTTTCAAACAGGATGTGTTTCAGAGCTCAAAACGAAACGAAGTGTTAATTTTTTAAAACTTGAATGGAACTTTTTTATTATTCGAAGACGCAGTATGCTTTCATAGCGTAATTTAAATAGAAATCTTAAAATATGTAGTCTTTTTTATTTAATATGTTAAATCCTTTGACTTATTGAAATAGAAATGTAAAATGGATGCATTTAATTTGTTGGAAATGGGAACTGGCCCTACTTACGAGTATACGCAAACGAGGATATGTGTTAAAAATTACTTTCCTCACACTAATGCTGCTATAAGTATGACTGGAATTATAAACAATTCACCGGGCTAAGTACATATATCGCTAGTTTGGAACATACCCCGCCCTCGACGCAACTTGACTGCAATTAGAACCCGTTGAGAGGCAACTTTCGCTGCAGCAGTGTAGCGTGAAAGAAAAGAAACTTAACGACAGTTGCGCGACTCATAAACAAGTAACCCCCCACACGCACACGCACACCCACACACACTCAGAGCAGAGGGAGACAGACACCGCGCAACCCTAACGCTTTTTTCTGCTTAATATAAAATTACACTATCAACATTAAGTTTAATACCCGCAAGTGCTGATGGGGACCAGGAGGGAAGAGTGTCGAGCAACTTTTTCGAAAACGTTTTAAGTGCCAAATGCGCGCGTGGATAACCCAACACGACCCACACCCAGAGCACAAACAGTTGAAAGTGGCCAGGGTTGTCATGCTGCTGTTGGAATGCGTGGCAAGCGCTCAAAGAAAGAAAGAAAAAAACGTGCCACCCTTGCAGTGGCGGCGAAAATTTCTGTAGCTATTAAAAAATGTAAAAGCGAAAACAAGGAAAATTGCGCGTGTAAAGCAAAAGTAGAAATTTGAATAGCGCTGGCGCTGGCGCCGGCGGAGACGCTGACAGAGACGCCACAAGAAACGCAGGGATAATGTGGAAAATTTTCTGTTGTTGCTTGTGGGCGCTTCACAGCCCAGCTCATTTGCAAAGGGTGAATGAAATTAAGAGAAATGAGAAGAAAGATATCTGGGCAGCGACGCCAACAGTGGCGCCGCAGCTGCGTGTCTGCCAAAGGATAAGTTCAGGGGGAGACTCTGATGAATTAAGGCGACGGTGGCGTTGCCAATACCACCCCGGGTACCAATTCGCTTTTTTCCTTTTCTTGCACCACACACGCTGTCGCCCACACTCACCCAACCACACACACATACACACGCACACAGGCATACATGCCAGTTCAATTTCCTCATCAAACATGCTTTTAATTTTAAGAGCGCACGTCGCACACCCCAACCCCAACCCCAATCCCAGCCCCCCTCTCTAGCCCTAGCTGCTTAAAACCAGGAGCCAAGGCAACATCGTCAGCAACGTCGCTGATGAGGATGGCGATGGCGATGGCGATGAGCTCGACGCTTCGCTCCATATCGCAAGCCCTTTCGTCTGCTTTATCATTTGGCCCCAAACCCCACCTCCAACTCCTCCTCCACCCCCAGCCCCTATTCTCACCCACAAACCGATGACGAAAGGGGTTGGAGTTCGTTAGCTTCGGCTGCCTGTGCGACTCTTGATCGATATTTTAATTTTATTTTTTGCAATTTCTTTTGCGCTCATGCGTTTCCTTTTAGATTTGACTTTCGGCTTTCTTTCTCATTTGCTGCTTTGATTTTCCTGTCGATTCCTGGTGATGATGCTGACGACGATGGCTGGCTGGCAACATTGCTACATGTTGGTTGCCTTTTGTTCATTTGCATTTCGCTTCGTTTTCATTACGAAGCCACTACCCTCTGTCTTTGCCACTTCCACTTGGTCTTTGACGAGGCGTTCTTATTAAGTTTGCAATTTTTTCGCTTTGAGTACAGACGTCTGCACATCCCGCCTAGGGCTTCAATTCTATCCCACGCAACTCTTTTGATGATTGCAGCTCAATCTCATGATAATGAATCAAGTGGGCGCATTCCGCAAACATTGCCATTGGATTTCTGCATCGATTGCCTGAGAGTACTTGAAAACAAGTCGAGAGCAAACTGTGATAATTAATGTTATTCAAAGCGTGGATTTTATTTCTATACTCTGTTATGTTAATGGTATGCCTACATCTCATCTGTTTTAAATGTTCCCTTTTTGTAAAGTCGTTCATTAATAAAAGTCCACTCATCTTTACAATTACGAGAATATCTATTCATACTGGAATTTTGAAATTACTTGTACTTCTTATATTTCAGGACTTGCCTGATTGACTACCTCAATTATTCGCCCAAGCCAATTAGCATACTTGACGCGTATATGGTTATGGTTAAGAGAACTGCATTTTTAAATGGTAAGTACTACGAGCTTAGCCATATTTAAATTTTATATTTATAAATTATAAAAAGCTATTGGCAAGCTCAATAGCGTGTGTCCTCTTTAGCCTTCTTCTCACTGTAGCTTCGATTGCTGTTCCAATTATTTTACAAACTATCATAGTTGCCGAGTATTATTGAGATAGCTGAAATAGGCTGATAGATTTGGGCTAAGAAAAATAGAAGTAAACCATATAATTTTCTATGGAGGATAATATAGAACAAGAAAGGAATGCTAAAGTCGAGCAGGCTCAACTCTTAAATACCCTGTACCACCCCACAAAAAAGTAATTAAATTAATTAATTAATTAAATTTAATTAATTAACTAAATTAATTTAATTAATTAACTAAATTAAATATAAAATATTCCATGCATGCATACATACATTTACATTTACATCAGAATCGTGCCTTATGCGTGTTTGTGTACTTGTACATATGTATGTATGTGTGCATTGGGCCTGGTTATATGGCTATAACTTTCTTTCCGATCATTCTATCATAATGAGACTTGGTATACGGTTATATAATAACTAACCTAATGTGACTACCAAATTTTAGTTCAAAATTCCAAGAATTACGGGAGTTATAGAAAATCGTTAATAGGGGGGGAGTGGGGGGTGGATCAGAAAAAATGAACAAACTCGTCCTTTCTCGGTCTCAGGAGAATCTGTATACCAAGTTTGGTTATTCTAGCTCTTATACTTTCGGAGATCATTGCGTTCATACAGACAGACAGACGGACAGACAGACGGACAGACGGACATGGCTATATCGACTCGGCTTGTCATGCTGATCAAGAATATATATACTTTGTGGGGTCTACCAAGCCTCCTTCTGTGTGTTCCATGTGCACTCGCACAAAACTAATATACCCTTGTACCCTTTTGGGTACAGGGTATAAAAAACACTCTAAACATAAGAGCGGTCCTACGAGACTTGCATCGAAGCCAAATAGGTTGCTATAATCATACATATAGTTCATGCAATAAACAATTTCCTTTAATGCCAAAAAGGATTCCATGCGTGTCCGTTGCTATTTTGGATGTAAACATTCAAATTTTTGCAATCTCAGCTGTTTATCCCAAATCTACAAGTATCAATACGATATGCATATTAAAAATGTGGCTTTACATAAATATGTGTTAGATGAAGCATGTTAATGAAGATAATGACCTCCTCTTTAAAATCAGATGCAGAATTTATTGCTATTACCAAATTTAAGTTTCTCATTTATTAACAAATATTTTACCATAATTGGAAGGATGAGCACACACACATACAAATTGTATGCATGTGGACGAGTGTGTGGGACTTTCTGAATTAGCGAAAATTTCATTTGTCTTATATGTTTGTTAGCAGAACAAACAGCACCCCATGGCCATGGCCCATGGTTCCATTCTTGGGCCACCTCTGGCGCCCACCTCACATTGCTAACTATAAAATATTCATATGCATTTACCTGTTACCATGAAAACACATTAACAAAATTTGTGTGCTCGGCAGCCCACTACGTGGCTCCGAACATCACTGTCGGCGTCTCTGCCACTCATCTAATTGCATTAGAAGGCAGCGACAAGTACATCAGTAGAGAAGCAGTAACCACCGCCAGTAGCACCAGCACCACCCACAATTGCAGCACACACGCATATTTTGTCAAGTTTTGATGCTGCCTGTCCTTCTACTTGTATGTATATGTTGGACGGCTTCTTAGCCCCACTCTGCGTCTATCTGTCTGTCTGTCTCGCGCATTTCAAATTTTATGACATTTTTATTTGCTGGGGCGCTGTGGCAATATGTCAACGCACCTATGCCCGGACAGGACTATGCTCGCTCACACGCGCACACTCCAACCCCCAGGACATGCATCCTCGTACATGTGGACTGCCTTAGGCCTATGTTGTTGTTGGTTTTAACGCTGATTTCGCGCAAATGTCCGCGCGTTCTTAAACAAAATAACAAATAACAAAAAATGTTGATTTCGTTTTTGACTTACTTGTACTTCCATTTTATGAGCCGTGTGGCTTTTAAGTTTTTATTTCAGTCATAATTGGCGTAATTGTTTTCGTAGTTTTGTGCTGCATTGAAAGCTTTTTGTTGTCCTTTTGATGTTAAATGGCACTTAGACCTTGAATAGGAGGGGGAGAGTGTATGGATTGTGTGGGACTGGGACTGGGACTGGGAGTGGGAGCACCAGACCCTCTCTTATCAAACATCAATCGGTCGGTAGAAATCACAACAAAAATGCCCAGAGGGCGAACAAGCTCGATAAACAGCTCTCTTTCTCGACAAATTGATAACTGCCACCGCCTTCGATTGCTTGCCAAGTCAATGAAGGGTTGTCCTTTGCACACATGTGGAAGTGGCAGTGAAACTGGCAACAAAGAAGACGTAGCCCAGTCGAAATTGTCGAGCGGGGTAAACATGACATTTATTACGCTCTATTAGCGACGGCAGCAGAAAGAGGGAGACCGAACGGGCTCAGGCTTTTGACGCTTTAGTCGCACTTTCCTTTGTGTACCCTACACACCATATATAGAGTATGTGGAGGGGGCCAGTGTATGTAGCAGGGTGAGCAGCGCTGCAAAACTACAAAGACCGGTGCATCTCAAAAAAATAAAGCCCATTCAGATTTATAGTATTTTTTATTTAATAATATCCAATAGAATTATTTTAGAAAGTAATACACTTTTTGCAATCTTATGCTTATTGCTTTGTATTGAACTGATATGTCGGCATACTTTCCTTAGAATTATCTTCAATCTATTTGGCAGGCAATCCATATGTGCTTACTTTTTTGGAACTTTGTGTACATTGTCTAAATGGGGATGGCACGTTTTTAAACTTCGCTTCTAACTTTATTTGGCCATTATTCTATACACTACAGGTCATCAGAAAGTCGTGTAAGGCACACCCAAATACTCGTATTTTTTATGCGATTTTTACACACATGAGTCCACGACAGAAGCAACACTTCGAGTGCATGCGTGCGAATCCTTTATTCTCCTTTTTTTGGGGGTGACGGTGGCAAGGGCAACGATGTGTACCCTGGTGCTGGTGTCTGTGACCCGCTTGGGGAAGGAAGCATTATGCTAATACAGACACACACACATGAGTAAGTGTGTGTGTGTGTGTGTGTGTGTGTGGTTAGCAAACCAGCACTAAATGTTGACGCGTGCGGCTGCGGTTGATGTGGGCCATATGTGGAGTAAGTTGCCCGACTTTAGAGAGTGGAAGTTGCCGCTTGTTTGTTTATTTCCTCCCGCGCGCTGAAAGGTTAAACGCAGAAAGCCTAATGCCCGCGGCCACATAATTTTGTCAAGTGCTGTCAGAACTGGAGAGCCCGACAGCCATCCAAGGCACAGGTTTGGGCGCTTCGGTGTGAGAAACTATATATGTATGTATCTCTACGTACATATGTGTATTTTACGCCTACGTGCTGTACGCCTGCTTAATGAGAAATTAACAACTTAATTAATTTCATTGCCATTTATCTTCGACTTCAGCAAGAACTTCAACACACGGACGCGTCGGTCGCCGGTCGTCGTCGGACAGCAACAACATCAACAACAAAATCAACAAATTTTATTGGTCAAAGTTTGTTGCTGCGTCCCCAATCCCAACACACTCATTGCCACCGCTCCGTGCCACAATCTGCGGCACAAATGAGATTTATTTATGCGCGTGTAACGAAAACAAACAAGCGACCATGTGCCAAGGTGGTGGCTTAGACCCAGTGGCTGGCTTAAGGAGCAGAAGTCGTGCAAGCTCATAGGAATCTCCACAAATTAGGCATAGAACCAAACAGGACTAAAAGTTTAATTGCATAAAGTCTATTAATGAATCAGTCAAACGATCCTCCCTAGCGAGGCTTTCAAAACCACAACTCTTAGCTACGAGTTTAATTATGAATCTGGCTTCGCCTAATTTATATTTACAAGTGCAGTTTTAATAAACATTGAAAAAGAAAATGGCAAATTTTTCAAATAGGTTCCATAGATGTTCTCAACCATTGTAGATCTTAATTTAACTTTTGCCTTTTAGCGAGAAGAATTAATATATTTTTAACATGTAATATTATTTAAGAATTATTAACTACGACGAAAGTAAGTTGGATTTAATTGATATGCCGGAAATGTCTTTATCAATACGTGAAGGTATTTCAGCCAAATAATGATACAAATTCTGTATAATTCAGTTATACATTAATGTCCTGTCTAGCCTTAGCTGAGCCCTTTCAAATATTATAACTAATTTCCTTAAAAAGGAAAAGTGGATCTCTTTCTCGCACTTCAGTTGGGAATATGACTGAGATGCAGGCCTGTTGCTTTTCAATCCAAATATCTTTAAAGGGCTGCTCTTCTTGGTCTATTGAAAACACTGAAAGAAATGCATTAGTCTTATGCATAGGCATTTGTTAACTATAAAATAAAATTTGATTTCAAATAAGTACTTTTGGTTTTTACAGTAAATTTGTTCAACTACTTGTATTTAGTTCTTAAAAGAACATTATTCATTAGAAAATGTAATCAAGATGTTAATATTCATCTGAGAAAATTGTGAGTACAGATGTCGTGGAAGACTACAACTGCTGTGGGGATTAAATAAATGCTTTGAATTATTTAAGCCAAACATTTAAAACTGTGTGGTTACAAAGAAAATTATTCCCTCCGCGCTGCCAAACTGGGAATGTTAAAAGATAATGTATTTTATACTTTTATGAAAAACATATTTCTTAAAAAAACCACACTGTATAGTAATTGCGTTAAAAGCAAAAATGTGAACCAGTTAAAAGCAGTTTTCAAATCAACTTAGTCCATCTGAACTACTCGTGTAAGGACAACTGAGACGCACAGCCAGCTTTTAGGCGCTCAAGAAAAATAAAACAGTTGTCTGGTTTTATATTTTGTTCTTCCCTGCCCTGAGCAACAACTACTCTTGCCCCACTCGCCTTGGGAAAACGAGTACAACCATGCCAGCCGCGTAATGCTCCCCCCACGGCCCCGCCCCCGCCCCCGTTGCCAGCACCATCAACCTTGCAGACTGTTCCCCGCCTCCTATGAAAAACCACACCAAAGCGCCATTAAAACCTTACAAATTGTAACTTATACCCAATGTTCAGAAAAAAAAGAAGGGAAAGAGAGAAAAAGATGACGTTCAACAGAATGAGGCTCGAAGTTGGGTTGCAGGCTGGTGGTTCGGCCTAGTGGGTGTGGGGCACAAAAACCTTTTGTTTTTATCATTTTCCAATGCGCGTGCTGCGGCTCGGCGCAGCTTTCCGCTCACCTCCTTCATTATGGCCGCCGCAACGGTTGCTTTTGTTGTTGTTGCTGCTGTTGTTGTTGTTATTGTTGTCGTTGCTACTGCCACTTTTGGCCTACGTGCTCTTTGCTTAATTTTAAACACCCCTCATTTGCATAAATGAATTATTTTCAACCCCAAAAAACAAGGCGGCGAGCAGCAAAGGCAAGCGAAAAATTAAGATTGGAAAGAAGAAGTACGAGAAGCGAGAAATGAGGAACGCAAACGCAAACGCAAAGCGCAAAACGCGAAAAGCGAAATGAAAGTCAAGACAAGAAATTTCTGCTGTGCAGGCGTAAAATTTCAAGAGCAATGAAAGAATGAAGAGCTGGAAAAAAGGAGATTCAGGGACAGGGACGGGGACAGGGACAGTGGAATAGCACTTAAAAGTGAGCTTAATGGGCTGCTGCTATTGCTGCTGGACATGAAAGAGGAAGACAGGGCCAAGGGGCAAGGGGGCAAGTGGCACGGAAAGGGAAAGAAGCCATTGCCCACGCTCATGTCAAGAGTTGTGCGCGGGGCCGGAGGAGGTGTACTGCAAACATTTCAGGCCGTAAAATATTCGATAAATTATATACATATATACATATATATTTTTGGTTTTTTGTTGTTGTGTGTTGGTGCTGCTGTTGTTGTGCTACGCACAGATAACCGTTAAGCGCATTGTGCGCCGTGCAAACAATTAAAAATGACAGTTAAGAGGAAGCAAGACAAGGCACAAAAGCAAACGCCCTCAAATGCCAGTAGGTAGCGGTAGGTAGATAGACAGATAGGCAGGACAGTAGTCCAGGTGTGTGTCCCTGCCCTGCCCGTGTTTCCAGCGCCCTCGCCCTCGCAATGGCATGAAGTGACACAATTTCAGTTGCAGTTCCTCTGAGCAATCTCCTTCTTCTTTCTTTCGATTTGGCATTGCTTGAAAGGCAACACCAAGCATCCACAGAGACAGGATAATGCAACTACATCTTGAACTGTTCGTCCTTGTTGCTGTGATTGACCTGCGCCCCCGGTTCGCATCACATTTATTGTTGCGAGCATTTGTTTGTTTAGCAGCCAAATGTCAAGCGCGCATAGTTTTTTACGCTGTCCCTCCATCGCCGCCTCTGCTGCTGATCAAGAGTTAATGCAATTGTTCGAGTATCCGCTACGTCCCTTAAGTCTCCAAATGAGCGTAAAATATTTGCCAAGATCTTCTTATTCAAGGCACATTAGGCGAGCGCTTTGGGTGAGTACCTAACAGACTCTGTTATGCCAATCAATCATTGCAACCAAAAAACAATGCTAGCCACGATCCCAAAGAAAAACATGCCCTTGCCAATAGTGTCTATAATAGAAGCTACGATATGTTATCGCTTAAAACCGTTAATATGTATAGACATATATGTACTACTACTAAGCTATATGTTTTAATTTGAGTTTCCCTTCTTTAAACAGAAAAGGCTTAGCCTGAACAATGTGTATTGAACGTAAGTGTTTCGATACAAATAACAGATAGGAATGGGTCTCTTTCAAGTTTAAATTGTAGGTGTTTAAAGAGATCCAGTATTTAGAGAAATTTTAAATACTGGATCTCTCTGTTTATCTTGACTTCACCAAAAAACGAACTTCAAGAGTACACTGATAAAAAAAACCACAGAAATTTCAATATTTACACGTAGATTTAACTATACTTACCATCGATTTTGCACCATCGTGTATTTTAGTAAATTTTAAATTTAATATTAACTAATTTGTTTTTGAAAGTGTGTGCATATTAATATTTAACATTGTTCAACATTAAATTGAATATGACACACTTTGTAACGAAGTTTTACACTTTGTTTTGAATATTACAACTATTCATATTAAAATCACTAATTGAATATGTTTTTAGTCAAATTTACGATGTTTATTTCTGATTTGAATGTGAAATTGTAGAACATTAAATTTTATATGAAAATATTCATCTGTACTATGCAACTTTTTTATCAGTGTACATGTACGTATTCGAAGAATAAAGTAAAATACACAACAAGCATTACTCTAGTTCATCTCAGATACTATATTATGATGGTTCCATGATATGCTAACTCCTGAGATTCTAAACCTATAACGGAAATGAATGACGAACGAATAACGGATTTATTCCATTGTTTTTATAGCACTAATACTACATACAAGTATGTATGATAGATTATCCGCCCATCCGAGTTGCTATGCCCAGCTTTAGAGCTGATTCTGATCAGAGTCTGTTCTAAAACTTATCAACGTGCTGAAATTAAATAAAATTAAATTAATGTTATTTTGTGATTAAATTGAAATCTTTTAAGGCACATTCCAAGCAAATAGTATCAGAAATGTGTGGCTTATTCGAAATACTTGGGTATTAGAGATACAAATTCACAGAAATGTTTTACAAACTGGACCTATAATTATAATACAAGTATTATACCTGTTTGATGTTTAAAGACATGCAGTACAAAGGTATGGAAATATCTCTTAATCCATCGACTCATTAGTTGTGTGAGGTGAAGCGCAAGTTTTAAGTAAATTTATTGACTCTTTCTCATAGCTCTCTTCGCAGTTCGATGCTGTGTGGCCGCCGTTTGTTTTCTCAGCCACTTCATTTGCACCGAGCACTTGGCAACACTCGAGGCTATGGCGGGAGTCCGTCGTTGCATTGACTGCCAGCGGCAATTATTTGTCTGTGCATGCGGTAGGGGCTGCGTGGTTGCAATTATAGGGCGGCAGGTGACAGCAGATGTAGAAGTACAGGCCTGGCATGCAGCCGTCCATGGGTCCAAGATGTTGCAATTTGAGCAATGTTTAGATTTACAGTTTTGATAGGCTGGCGAGGCACGCGGCTCGATGTTGTTGGGCTAACGGTGCAGCAGGCTTATGCAATTAAGGATGCTGGTGCTGATAATGATGGTGATGATGATGATGATGATGACGATGAAGATGAGCTTGCAATTGAGTGTAGAAGATTAGGGCGCAGCGGGGCAGGTAGTGAGGAACTCAAAGGCAATAGCAGCAACAACAAAGTAAATAAATAAAACAACAACAGTGAACAACTTTGGCACAAGTTCTTTGAAAAACAACTCCAATCAAAGCGCGCGGCTCAAACAACTCAAAAGCTCGAGACAAGTGGCAGCCAAAACTTGTAAGTCGTTTCGACAGCTGCTGCTGCGATTTTGAATGAGAGAGCGCTACTAGGACGTGGAATGGAGGGAATGGGAATCGAAGCAGGAGTGGGATTGGAGGAGTGGGCGCCAAAGAGCTCAACTTGTGCGCCCTGCAGAAAAGTTCATTAAAATTATGCCCTTTTCTAATTTTTGCTGCTGTTGCTGTTGTTGCTTGCTGGGCACTTGTTTTGCTTTTCACTTCCTCGTTTTGCTTTTGACAATAATCACTGGACTGTTAATTTATTTAAGCATATTTTTCTTCTCATTTTTTTAAAATACTTTCTTGTTGTGGCCATTACTGCTGCCTCTGTACCTTCCAGTTGAAGAAACTTTGGCGCATGCAAATCAAATGAAATCAAAGTTTTTTCCCTGAAAAATGAAAAAGAAAATGTTCCTGGAAAAAACCTACAAGAGGCAGAAAAAAGTCCTATTATGGAGTGTGGTGGAGAGGGTGTGTCGAGCAATGAGCCAAATATTCACTGGCTAGGGCTATGGCGGTCGAAATTCTTCAAATGGCCAATGCACAAGCACAAAAATCCTGATAACGACCATGAATGCCAGTTACTTGCATGCTCATTGGTCGCTGCTTCTGCTGGCCAGTCCACTCGCTAGAAGGGTTGAGTTGAACACCAAAGGGTTAAGTGTTGAAACAAAGCCGCAGCAGAAGCCTGTGCATCTGCGTAGCAACCCCCACAAAACAATTAGTCTTGTCAGTGCAGCCCAACCCCCAAACAGAGTTGGATAAATCCACATAAAATTATTCAAAATATCCAGGAATACACATCAGGAATTATAATTATGGGTTGGAATTATATAACAGCAAAAAACTAGATTTACAACAAATCAGATAAAAACAAGAGAGAACGCTACAGTCGAGCAAGCCCGACAGTGTAATACCCTGTACCCATGTAAACTTCCGTCACTGAGTTATATGCGCCCATAGCAGCAGCAAAATGAGGAAGAAGAAGAGCGAACTTGTTGATGCAGTTTGGGGGGGTTGTACTGGCGAGAATTTGTTTCGCTAATAACTTTTCTTAGAATTGACCGAATTGAATAAAATTTTGAACAACAGTAGATTATTATATTATATTTTATGTGTGCAAAGTTTGGCTTAGGTAGCATTTGAAATGTGGACGCTATTGACGAAATTCTGCAGCGGGGGAAGGGGGGGAAAATTAAAAAAAAAAAAATAAACTCGTCCTTACTCGGACCTAGGACAATATGGATGCCAACTTTGGTTATTCTAGCTTTTATAGTTTCTGAGATCCTCGCGTTCATCCAGACGGACAGACGGACGGACAGACGGACGGACAGACGGACAGACGGACGGACATGTCTAGATCGATTTCTCTCGTCATGCTGATCAAGAATATATATACTTTATGGGGTCGGAGATGCTTCCTTCTGTATGTTACATACTTTGCACAAACCTAATATACCCTTTTTACCCTACGGGTACAGGGTATAAATATGACCGAGCTACATTTATTGAACTATGAAAAGTTAATTTCAAATTCTTGTGGTGTCGAAAAACACGTTTACTATATGAGTTTTTTTAAACTTATAGCATTCTTATTTACTTGCAAATGCAGTAAAAAACCACATTACTTACTTGTATGTTAATTATTTATACTATATTTCCGTATATTCTCAACTCTTAAAATCAAAATTACAATTTCAAGAACTTGTACAGCTAGAAAGTAATAAAGAACGACTACAAATAATGTGATTATTACCATTTCGGAGATAAGTCGTGTATGGACCTAGCCACAAATTTCCAAAATGAAATTAACAGAGAGATTTCTTATTTCGAACCCAGCTTGAAAAATTGTACTCATTTTGAGCCAGATTGGAGCCAGTTTTAGATAACATTTGAACATATTCACTTGATGATTTTTATTGAAAACTGTTTTTGAAGAAAACTGTATAGAGTTTGCAATATATGTGCAGATTATTTGCCTATTTGACCGTCAATTTAAATTTCTCGAACTCAGCTATAAAAGATTTCATGAAATTTTTAGTTCACTACAAAACCCGTTTGAAGAAGTTTGAATTCACCAACCTACGCACGATACAGCACGGCAGCATTTTAAAATATTCAAATTTTTTTCCATTTGCTATGTAACGGTGTAAATCGCAGGGTTGCCAGACTCTCTGCCAAAACGCTTTTGTGGCGTTAATGAGCCTGCCTTGGCACAACCCAGGCACACACATACACACACACACACAAAGTAAACGCAAAGGATGTAGCTGTTCTTTTTTTGCACCCCCATCACTTAATTTATAACAAATGTTGCTGCTGCTGCTTCTTCCTTTTCTTACCCAAGGGCGGGCATATAATTTATGGCACCCGTGTGCTTGCCTCTGCGTAGCTTTAACTCGCGCGATGACATCTTCTTAATGAGAAACGCGAACGAGAGGAACAAGAAGAGCAGCCACAGCAACAAAATTGGCGCTTTCGCATTGCATATGCATGGGCGTTTAGCCACCTTCTTCTTCTTCCTTTATTATTCTCCAACTTTCATCTCTGTGTGTGTGTATGTGTGTGCCTGGCATTTGTGCTCGTGTGCTCACTTGGCAATTATTTAAATTTCATCGCACACACACACACACACAAAAAGAGAAAACGGCAAAGCGCGACACGTTCCCATGAACAAAAAATTTTCCACGCATGGAAAATGATTGGCAACCCCTTTTATGGGCGCTTTGGCTCATACTTATTAATGAAAGTTATTGCGGCGCTTTGTGAATTCTGAATGTGCCAACATTATAAATGAAAGATGTTCTGAAAACTTGCATTAAGGTTTTTAAGACATTAATTAAACAAATCATTTAAACTAGCATTCGAAAACCGATTTTAATTAGTCTTGGAGAGCTAAGCCTTTAAAGCTTGAACTGCCAAGGTTATCGACTATTTATAGTACAGGAAGAAACCAAATTAAGTATGTAGTAATATTAACAATTTTTATATACAAGTAAGTATATAGTGTTTGATCTATATAAATATATTTAAATAATTACTTTAACTTATTATCATAAATGATAGTTTAATTTCTAAAGTTGATTAGTTCATTTATTTGTTTGGCTACAAAAATTGGATTTTTGTACTCAGATGTTTACACAGATCATTACTAAGGCCAATGTTGATTTAATTTCAAATCATATATGTATAATGCTCGTACAATAACAAAACTGCAGACAAAGAATTAGCAGATATTTTTGAATTATTAGCGAATGCATTGCGCGCGATATTGACAGGTAAAACAGAGTTGTTAGTTTTAAATGTAGAATTTATATTTATGCTATTCAGCTATTCACATGCCAAGTAAAATGTTGTAGTTTAGAAATAGACTTCTTTGCTAGTTTAGGAATAAACGATCATCTCAATTTGCATTCTTGGACAAATGCTGAGTCCTTAGTCTTATGTGCGGCGTATCATTCCGTCATTCTGAAAAATAATTTTATGTCGCTCCAGATTTATTTTGAATAGCTTGATAATTCTTTTTGAATTATTAAAAAATAATAGCAGTTTATTGGTACATAAATAATTACTTAATTAATAGAGAAATGCAATTTTTACTTATTTTTTGTTTTTGCGATTATAAGTATTTACGGTAAAGGGAATAGGTAGGCATTCAAAATTAGCATTATACTACTTTCTTTTGAAAGATAAGACTGTCTTAGGGTGTCATGGACAGGCTCCAAGTTCCAAGCACTTTGTCTACCTTTTCTGCACCCACTCCCGTTTGCTGTTTATGCCATCAAATCAAGGAAGAGCACACACACACACACAGCAATTAAAATTTTCCATTTCATTCAACTGTAAACGCAAGAAGCGATGCCTAAAAAGTTTCATGCTCCCGTATTCGGCATTATGCGTTGCTTCGATTTTGTTCTTGTTGGTGTTTTTCTTTTGCTTTTCTTTCACTGTGATTTGTTTATTTGAAGTTTGCCGAAATGAGAAGTTTGCCTCAGTTACAACTGCCTGGGCCACGAGCAGGACCACCACCACAACCACCGCCACCAACGCGCCACAAGAGTGCTAAGCTTCTTCTGTGCTTCCCCAATTCCCGCAATACCCCCAGATCCCCAATACACATTACGAGTGCGCTCATTTACACTGAATTAAGTTTATCATAAACATAGCAACCAGCCTCGGCACCCTCACACCATTCGTCCTTTAGTCGAAACAGCTCAAAGACCTAAAAATAAATAAATGCTGTAGCTATAAGAAGAAAAATTAAAGCGCCTGTCACTTGCAATTATTTTGCCGGTAGGCAGAACCAGCAACCAGTGCGCACCCACTACTCCACTTCCTTTCACCCACACCGGGCCTTGTACGAGTATAATAACCGAACCGAACAACCGTTGAGTTGTCTACTCTATTTGTTGGCCATTGGCTTAAATTATTAATCGTTTGTTGTTCCCAACGTAGCGCCTAATTAATGTAGAAACCGTTCACATTCAGTGACAGCCTCAGTCCAACTCTGAAGAGTTGTCGATATACATATGCGTGATTTCAATTAGGAACTTGCATACATACAGGCAAATAAAAAACAAAGGGAAACAAAAGTATATAGCATATATACTTGTATATATCCGCTCAGGTAGTAATTGCAGTCTCTTGAGGTGCAGCTTTTCTCCTTTTAGGCAGCTAATTTTTTTGGCTAATTATGGCCCTTCAGCACGCCAAGTTTCACACTACGTTTAGATAAGGATTATAGAATCGTTGAATTATTACAAGTATAAATGAACTCTTAAGCGTATTTATAGAAGTAAATAACATTCTACTAGTACATCATTGCTATTAAGAGTTGATGGGATAGTTGCGTGTCTTTGCGAGTATCAGTTTCTTTGATATAGGATCCCATGCTGGGATTTAAAATTCGAAATCCAGTATCCTGGCCCCGAAATGTTCAACGGCTGTTTTAATTGCCAGCATTGTGAGTGCAGTTAGAAATTTGCATACGACAGAATAGTTCGAGGCACGCGCACGGCATCCGCTGACACGCTTTGCGGAAGCAACCCTTGCATGTGGCACGGAGAAATCAAAATAAAGAGGCCACCTATTCGTAGATCCTTCATTTGAATATTGAAATATATTGCAAACGAAAATACAAAGCGATGCCAATAAGGTTGTAAGCCAGCTGCATTTTATGCAAATCCGTGGCCGTGCAATTGAACTATTCCCGGACGACAGATGAAAGGGTTGATTTATAAAATTGGAAAATCATATTACAGTCAAAAACTATTTACATACAGTTTTTCTGTCGCATACGCTGTATTATATTGAAGAAGATTTTAATTTTACCTTTTATTTGGCACATGATGGGACCTTAAAGTTTTTGTTATCCTTAACCTGTGTCCAACTCCTGTTTGCAATTTATTTCGTACTTTTCTTTGAGCCATCAATAACCACTCGGACCACAAGAGTTTCATATCATCAGCCTATCCATTTAGTATTTGTTGTTAAATGCAGGCACATCTTGTTCAAAGCTCTTCAGAACGTCCCATAGGCATTCATGGATGTTAAATTTGCATGTTCGAGGCGACAATTCGACAATTTCGCTGCCAAGAACACGCGCTTCACTTGATGGCTGGGATGAAGACCCAACAACCCAAAGTTGGGCCCCAGGTGCTCGCACTTCACACACGCATTGTATTGTAATCATAACCTTTTTGGCTTTTGCCCATCATTACGAGCATGACCTCTGGTCGATAATGCTCTCTTACAAAAGTTAACCCCAAGGAGAAGCAACAACAACAACAACAAAAATGGAGAAATTTCAAGTGCATGTTTGTGGCATATCTGCTTGATTTTTCGTTTAAAATGTTTGCCAAAACAACATTTCATTTTCGCATTTCTCGAAAGGGCCTTTAAGCTCCTTTATTTTTCCATCTGGCTTTGTCGCATTTCAAATTGATTGCATTGCTTACTTATGTACTTTAAGTTTTATGATGCAATTACAGTTCTGCTGGCATTTCAACCTCTCCTCCTCAATTTTTAATTACTTGAGAGCCTTTTATTTAAGCCTACATTTTGATAACAATTCATACCTTTTTGGCATGTCCTTGACTCAAGTTCTAGCAGCTCCAGCTGCCAACGGGGCCTTCTTGTTAATGGCCTACAAAAATACCTGTACAGCCCTCGAATGTGTCCCCTTTGTCCGACTGTTTTAGTGCCACGCCCAAGCGCCAACTGCCCCAACCCTCGGCCCACTTAATGATAAAAGAAAGGACATTAGCGGAGCGGTCCGTGTACGCGCATCTTCTTCACATCTAGAGCGCCTTTCAAGTGAAAAAGCAAAGAATTAAAAAAATTAACAAAAAAAGAAGTAGAGAGAAGCGCAAAAAAGCGCCCCATCATGGGCTAACAGAAGATGGAATGGAAAGCGAAGGAAAGGGGGGAAGGGGCAGCCAAACGCAAAGCACAATGAAAGCAAACTGTGGCACGCGTAAAGATTTCAGCCCCCGCTTGCCATTTATCAAGTTGCTTTTATTTTCGTGCGCATCTTGGGCGTAGTTAAAAATTAATAAATAAAATTAATGCCGACGACACTTTGCGCGAGCAACAAAAAGAAGAAGAGAAGAAAAGTTGCCAAGGGTTTCCTTTGACGAAGCCGGACACTGGACGCTGCAAAATATTTTTTGCCGAAAAGCAGCGCCTAAAAGTCGATAATGCTCGGCGCTGACAGCTGCGTCGCATGAATTTAATTAGTGCCGCCCAAAAGCAGGCAACACTTTTTGCCAAGCCCACTAACACAATTAACTTCAAAACAGCGCAAATGCAAAATGAAAATCTCGGTAAATTCATCTTCGTCTCAGGCGGTGATTAATCACGACAAAGGCCCAGCAAACTACGTGCCTCAGAATCTGGTCCATCGAACAGGTGTAGGTGTAGCTGCAGGACGATAGCTGCACGATAGTAGGTCTCCATCCAGCTGCTTTTAAACTGTCCCCCCGGCGACTTGTGAGTATGTGAGTTGGGCAAGGACGAAAGTGCCCCGAAAACTTTGCGCTTAACATGCAAACTGTGTGAGCTTTGTGGCGGATTAAAAAGTTTGCCCAAATGGAGTAAGGCGGTAAGCGCTTTTGTCCAAATTAGCGCGTGAATGGCAACTGTACCTGTGAAAAATCGCCTTGGAAATATTAAGTACGTGTTATAAAACACTGGCGATGCCACAATAACAGTTATTGGATTTGGAAAAGTCTTCCATAATATAGCAACTGTATTTAACATTCCATGCGAAAAATTCTAAATTCACAGAGAAATCTTAGGAGAAAATCGAAAAACCTTTAACCCTGTCTCTGCTTTGAGATCAAATTAGCAAATGATGTCTAAGAGCATCATTTTTCTGTTGGTATAGGAAACGAAAAAACAAAAGTATGTTTTTTTAAGTTCCATAATATAGTTCATGAATGAACTTATTTCTAAATTATCAACTGTTTCCCTGCATTATTAAAGGACTACATATATTTAATTCTAAAACCAGCTTTTTGAGAGTAAATCTGGAAAATAGTTAATCTTATCTCTGCTTTAAAATCAAATTAGCGCACCATTTTTTTATCAGTATTAGAAGCGATAAATCAAAAATGTATTTGTTTCAAATTTTCCTCAACTTCATATTACTACAAGTATATACATAGTTTATGAATGAAAACAAAAACTAGTTTATCAATGTTATTAAAGGACTATATTAGGGGTCATAATCAAGTCAGTATCTAGTGTTGTTCAGACTTCGTTTTGTCACCAACATTTGCAGCGAAATATGTTTCTATTTACTTCAAAAAGCCATCTTCATTGCAGTAACGTTTTGAGTTATTTACACATACTCGTATAGTACATAGTTAGGAGAGACTGTTTGTAGATAAATAAGTGGTTTTATCACGAATTAATATTGCACACATATACGCATAAATACGTATATATATGTACATTCCATAGACATATTTCACTTTTATTGCATTTATGGCAGTTATATAAAAAAATCAACTCAAAAAAAGAACAAACTTGATATTAACAGACTCAGCTGCCCAGTCTTGGGTCTATATCCAAAATGCCGCCGGCGGGAATCTGTGAAGCAGGACGTCTAGGTGGGGTTAGTAGCGGCAGCTGATCCAAGATACCACCAGCAGGATTCTTTGATTGGAAGCTGGGCTCAAATATGCTTGGTCCTGGCACGCCGACCGGACTGTTTACAACGGTGCGACTGGGCGGAAACATTTCATCAAAAGTGGCCGTGGCCAGTATTTCGTTGGCCACTTCTAGGAACTTTTGCGACAATCCGCGCTCCAGACCGGGCACTATCTCATTCATATATAACTTCTGGTTCTCATTGATCAGGGTATTGCCGACATCTCCCAATATGCGATCACCATTGAACAGGTTGTCCAGATGCAGCTTGAAGTCCTTAAATTGAATACGCATTGACATTTTGGTGAACTTGATATACTCCTTGCCATTCTTCAGATAGCGCGCGCCACGCATTTTGACAGAGGCCTTGGCATTTTCTATAGAACAAATAACCAGGAATAAAGCTGAGATTGTAAATATAAAAATCTCGCCCCACACTTACCGCAGAAGCCCCGCATGTTCCCCTTGCCCTTGATGTCCAGGAGCAGCAGATTCAGACGCATGAAGTATTTGCCCTTGAAGTCAATGCGAGGCAATGTCAACCACAGATCATACGAAATTTCGTCGGGTTTTGCACTGGAAAAAAAAAGACAGGCGTTTCTTAAACTGCAATTCACTGGAGAAGTGCGTCTCTACCGCGATCTTAAAAGCAAATCATAAACATCACACACACGAACTAGTACGTACATTAATCGATCTATGACGAAATTGCTGCCTCCAGAAGCCTCAATATCCGTAAAGACGGCCTGGAACTGACTGCTGCGCCCCACCTCTATGTTGTCCAATGCGAGTGGCTCCAGCGGTGGGGTCGTATAGCCATCGCCCAAGTTTCCATGCGCCAAGAGGGGTCGCACCTGGTAGACGGCAGCAATGATGCAGCGCTCCAGCTGGGGATCATCACGTGCACAGGGCGTTATGCTCGACGCTGTCGCGGATAAATTTAAATAATAATGCAAAATATGGGTTACTACTTGTATACTACTACGACTCGTACATAGCTTGCTACCAAACTTAGCAGCAACCTTGCCCAAGAACGTGTCGTTGTCAACGCTGCCATTTGCTGCGTTTGCGATTCTTAGCAGAGGTCTTGCAACCACAGTTTATGTTTTTTGTATTTTGTTTTGATTTTCGTTTTTTATCAACCTTCTACGTTTTGAAATTGTACAAATAAAACGAAATTAATATTCGCGTCAGCTGCAGTAGTTGACTTCACCTTAACTTAGGTCAATAGCTTTGAGCCACAACTTAAATCACTGACCACTACAATTGTTGTAAACAAGAACGTTAGACGAATTGTTAATAAATATAAAGGATTTTCAATTCAAAGTCAACCGGAAGTGCCTCCGCTTTACTGAATTACAAATAAATCGGTAATGGAGTGACAAAGCGACGAATATATATTCAGCCCGAGATCACCAAACACTATACAAAATTTCAAGTTCTTCACAAAATATTGAACAAAGTCTAACACAATTTGAATGGTGTAATCAAAAATATTCCCCACAATTCATTTATTTGCACTCTTCTTTATTGAATCTGGTTGAACTGAAGAGCAATACAGGTTGCAAATTAATCTTTGATTAAAGCATTGACTGATCTTTACACATTTCCACACTCTACTTACGCAACTTGGCCACTGTGCAGTGGCAGATGGCCAGCAGTGCCAGCAATTTAAAGCACCAAGTGAACATAATCGCGGTATGGGTCTTAAGAATTATTTCAGTGATGGGCCGATCCTCAACCGAATCTCAGAGCGACTGCTGCAAAGTAACTACCGTTGTCGCTGCGTGGAAACGATCGACTAAATTTTTGTCAAGACGCACGCTGGGATTTTGATTAAATTAAACGATGCCTACTAAATCGGCGACGACCGCCTAACCGCTCAGCCGCTGACTAGTATGTCGACGTCTGCGTCGAAGACGACGTTGACTGCGTCGTTGGCGACATTTTCGTTGCTTTTAATGAGCGAGTGCGCCGAGTAGGTGCGCAGATACTTTTGTATCTATTGGAAATTAAATGGCCAGCGCTTTGGCTTTGGCCCTGGACACGTGAGCGCGTCTCGCATGTAAAGTAAAATTTATGTAGTTTTAAGTGAATTAAAACAAAGCACACACGCACACACACACACACACTCAAGTCGCAGCATTTGCTTGCGCCTGTAATGCTTAATAATAAATGCAGGCAAATCAGCAGCACAAATTTGAATAATAAATTTGGCGGGCACTCTCATGGGTGCGTGTGAGGGGTCCAGTCCATAAATAGGGGGGTGGCGTTGCTGTTGGCAGTTCAAAACCAAACAGTTGTTAAAAATGCACGGAAATGGTGACAAAACTAGAGGGCCACAAGGAAAACAAAATGTTTATGTTTTTCTCGTGTAAATTGCCAATGCGCTAACGAAGCGCAAACACAATGGAAATCAGGAGTGGTGGCATGATGAGCAGCTCTAAGAACTTTCAAATCGTATCTGCGGTCATCCCAGGGAGAACATGAGAGAATAGTGCTGAAAATTAAAGCTTGCGAACTGAAATCCATTTAATGCTGATTAACTAATTATGCTATTCGCGTCGTAATATATTTCCATTTACTTTAAAATTGTAACTGGCTTTTTTTTCAAATTTATATTAAAAGAAACTAAATAAATATTGTAAGGACTCCCCGTGATGATCACCAGAACGGGATGGCGAGGGTAGAATAGGAAAAGAAGAGATTGAAAGAAGGTTTAGTTTTTGAATTGGCCGCAAAGGCAGAAAGAAGTGTCTTTTAGTGAAGCGATATTGTTGTTATATTATTAAGTATTTTGCCAAGTGCCATTGAGGACCTGATGTTTTCCCCTTCCCGATTAGAAATTTATTATTACCTTTCTTCCAGCTACTCTGGCCGGCAAGTATACTCGAATTAGGGCAACGTTTCAATATCTCTAAGTCAATCAATTTAACTTTAACTTTATTGCAGTTCTTACTCTTGTAATAAGTTGGTTATACACTGTCTGCTGAAATGTAAAATTGTTATTCTAAATGGGTTTTATCTGTAAACTTCACTATATTTTTTAAATATCAATGGTTATTGCTATGGAATATTTCCTGTTGCTGTTGACTCCTTTCCCTTTATAGCCAGGTACCATTGTAGAATTTGGAATTTAGATATCGGTGCCTAGTTTCAACATTTTTTAGTTTGAAAAAGTTATGAGAAGCTAACGAAATCTATAATTTTTTTGTGAAAATCGAACACAGAAGTTGTTTTTCAAATACGAAAATCAGCCCTTGTTAGTTCCAAAATGTGTTTTTAGCATCTGCGACACTTAAAACAATATTTGCGAACTTTGAAATTTCTCAATAGATTTTTTACAACAATAGGCAATTCCGGCGACTGAGCCAACCAACCACCACCAATCAAACTACATATTCGTAACTACTAAATGGAATGGCCTTTGACTCGAACTCAGGGGGCCAGTCCTTTTCATTAATTCAATAACGTGAAAACGGAATGCTTTCATTGTAAGTTATGTCAGTACTCTGAATACTATTCTACTTATCACCCGGCCGTTTTGAACAAAATTTGTTTTTAGTTAGTTTTTAAAATATATATTTTATTTCTTTTTATTCGCAAGATCTTGACAAAAAATACCAAAAGACCAGACGCTATAGGTATGCGTACTTGTATAATGGAACCATGATCAAAGTACTTTTATTGCTTTCGCTCCCTCAGCTCATTTATAAAATCGTATTTGGAGTATTTATTGAAAATGCATCGTTGGTTCTTTCTAAACGAGCTCGAGTACTGCGAGCCTAAAGAGGGCGACTCAGCAGACGACCAGTTCAGCGTCGGTGATGAAACACAGGCTCCACCGGTGAAGGTGCCTACTCGGGAATGGCCCTTTTGCGTGACCGTTGACAAGCCCTTGGAGGGCAACGAGAAAATCGCCGTTACTGGAAACTGTAATGAACTCGGCAATTGGGAACCGAATAGGGTTGTCCTCCTGGAGAAACCGAACTGTCTCTGCGAGCAGCAGTGCACGTGCTGCAAGTTCGAGGGCTTGATTACCATACCTCGCAACATTGACATCGAGTATCGCTACTGCCTGGTGGCCCACGATCCGATTAGGAATCAGAGTATCATACGCTTTTGGGAGGTTCATATGCGGCCAAGAATCATTCGCCCGTGCCAGAACATGCTGAAGGATTGCGATCGATTTGGCTATCAGGAAGATGGCAAGTACCGCGTTGATCGCGGCTGGGCGACTACCGAGTCCATTGTACACTTTCGAATTTTCAATGCGCCATTCGTATGGCAATGTCAGCGACCTCGCACTCTTTACGTTCACCTTCAACCTATGTTTGAGGCGCAGCCCCCGGAGTGTGCCGAGTCGCAAGGCGATGCAGTGCATCTCACCACAGCAGAGCAGCTGTCGCGCATGCGCGGCGCCCACGAGAACGATCAAAGCCAACAGGTGGCCTACACTGAGGTGGCCCAGTTTGGAAACTCCTGCCCTCTGCAGTTCCAGCCGTGGTACGGGGCCCGCTGCGGACGAGAAGATCTGACGCTATACCATTGCGCCATAACGGACTTGGAACACACTCTTTATCGCTTGGACCTGTACACCTTTTCGCAGAAGGGCAGTGGCGATGAGCCGCCGTATCACTACGGCTACGGATTTGTGCAGGCCAACCAGGTGGTGGGCACAGAGGGTTTTGTGAAACTACCCGTGACATGCGCCTCCACCCATCGTCCACTCATTGAGATGAGTCTGAGCTATATGGTCATACGTCCGATGCAGAACTATCAGTGCGATTTAAGCATAACCTATGAGCGCTACTGGCGGCGCTACCATCTGCCGCTTGACATCGGACACCGGGGCGCCGGTACCAGCTATTGGATAGGTGCGAACTTGCATCGGGAGAATACGCTGTTCGCCTTCAAGCGGGCCATCGAGCACAACGCGGACATGGTGGAATTCGACATCCAGCTCACGAAAGATGCCAAGGTGGTGGTCTATCATGACCATGTGCTCCGATTCCTGCTGGGACGCTGCCCTGAGTATGAGGAGCTAATGGACGAACACGACATGCTCGTCTTTCCGTACGAGAAACTCAGTCGCTTGCAGCTGCTGCAAATGGGCGGAAGCAGGCGCAGCGGACACATTGCCATGCCCTTTGACGCCTTCAACTATGACCAACTGAAGCTGGCCCGCGTCCTCCGTTTCACGGGCAACGACGGCTGCGAGACCTCTTGCGAGCGTATGCTGTACGAGCAGTCGCCCTTCCCGCTGCTGATTGACTTACTGCGTACCGACTTTAATGACAATGCGCTACCCGAAAGGTTGGGATTCAACATAGAAATCAAGTGGCCGCAAAAGGACATTACTAAGCGTTGGGAGGGCGATGGTTTCAAGCCCAGTTTTGATCGAAACTTCTTTGTGGACACCATTCTGGACATTGTTCTTGTGCATGGTGGCAAACGTCGCATCATGTTCAGCTGCTTCGATCCGGACATTTGCACAATGTTGCGCTACAAACAAAATCGCTATCCGGTTTTGCTAATCACTCAGAATCCGGAATGCTCAATGCAATATTTGGATCAGCGCGTCAACACGATGAGCAATGCCATCAACCTGGCATATATTCTAGAGTTCTTCGGCCTTGAATTGCACACGTATTCGATTTTGAAGCAACCGACGCTGATCGCCGTACTGCAGGATCTGAAACTAAAGGCATTGGCTTGGGGTGCGATGAATGTGGAGGCAGATGTTCGAGATAGATTGAAGCAGTGCGGCGTCATTGGCGTCATTTACGATCGCATCGATCAACTCGATCAGGCTGGCTTGCAGATGCAGGGCATCAATCTGTGCCTTATAGATAGTGCAGGCTTGCGCCCATATATCGACGCCATAGAGGTAGCCGAGTGGTGGGCCAAGTGCGGCTATCGACCACCTACACCCGGAAACACCAGAGACAACAGTATCTGAGAAATTCGAGCTTTTACAACACACAAGCACACTACTTTGGACCTCTTCTGTCGTTCAATTATTTTAATTTTAAATTAAATTGCAGTTAATAACAACAAAACCACACTAATCTACCATACGCAAAAATACAGCAACTTTTAATATACTAATATAAAATATATGTATATAATACTATATTATAGATATATGTAATTATTAAAAAATTACAAAATAATGATAATTTTTTAATTTTATTCATTTGCTCAAAATTTAATGATTATTTTTGAGTTTTACTTTAAAATTAGCCAATAATCGTTATTGATAATTTACTCATCAATAATGAAGAAAAAAAAACATTAAATAATGATTATTCTTTGAGTTTTATTTTTTGCTCATCAATAATGATTATTGATTATTTTTAAAATAAAACTCCAAATTAATCATTAAATTGTGAGCGAATGAATAAAAATTAAAGTTTATAAATCATGGTGGAAATGCATAGATAACTTTAAAAAAATTATATCTGTAAACTCCACGCTTTCTCAAAGTTACTAAGTGAATATAAGTGAATGATTTTTTGGTTTAAAAAAACAAAATCATTATTTGCGGTCCCTGACATAATTCGATGCTCCTTTAATTTGTCTGTGGAATTTCATCATTTCCTTTTACAAATTTATTTTGTTGGTATACGTGTTTGAGTTAGTGTATGGTTTAAAAATATATATTATCTTATTAGTATTAATTCTTTGTGTACTCCTCCCCCTCGACGGTTTCCAATACTGTAGGCAATTGAAGGTCTAGCTTCTTCCCTTTCTTCATCATTGCGAGTCAGGAAGATTCGTCAGTGTGTACTTAGGTTTAATTTTCTCATAAATATCCCATCGTTTATTGTGGTTTGGCCAATCTACCTTAGAGTTTACCTGCACGAATTTGTAGTTGAGTTTGACCATAAAACTGGCGCGCCATGCATTTAAATGATGTGCACAGTTGCCGTCAAATGTTGTGCGAAGAGTCGACATCCTGCGAAGCGCGCGCTCTCACACACACACACACACACAACCCCCCACCACACTCCTGGACATTGTTGCGCACAACTTTTCTTTTATTTATGCCGTTTTGAAGAAGATAGAAACACATCAAATTTGTAACAAATTACATTTGATGCATGTAATAAAAAAAATCTAGCACAGCTGGAGCAACAAATAGGCGGCTGCCCGCCCGCAACAGCTATATTCACACCGCATTTTGGCCTAATTAAGTTTTCAAGTGCAATAAAATGATGGCCTGGCCGCGTGGGCAACTCGGCCAGCAACCGACCCTTGAATTGGAGGATTGGGTGTTTTTTTTTGTTTTTTGTCTATTGCGTGTGGGTCGCACGCACATCAAATTTTGGATAGAAGTACATAAAAACACAAGTTAAAAACTTAAATGGATGTGCCGCTGCTGATGCTGATGGTGCCGATGGTGGCGGCACACGCGTGGCTTAGAATACGCATACTACATAGACATAATATGTTTGGCATTTCATCACAAATGTATTTATTTCTTAGCTGGTCGGCCACGCCTACGCTTCGGTTGTGATTCCTCCACATCATTGCTAAGCACGCGTCGTCGTCGCTGAGACTTGGGGGGCGGTACATCCTCGGCTTTCTCTTGATCTTCGGCCCCATCACCTTCATCGGCTGCTTCCTCATCCTCCATTATCTCAGCATTGCTGTCGTTTTCATCGCTTTCTTGCACCTCCTGCTCCTTGTCGTCAGGCTCGTCCTCGACCTGCTCATCCAGATTGCTGTCCAACACTTGAATTTCGTTACTATGCGACAGAGTGCGTTCAATGGCCGCCTTAAGATCCGCCGTCTTGAATCGGAAATCTCGCACAGTACCAAAATGCAGGTAATTCGCCAGCCGATCTTTCGTCTTCTGAGAGAGCACTATGATGTGCTTGTTGAATTGCTCAATGGACAGAATGACTTTGGGTATAAGTCTCGTTTCGCGCAGAACTTTTGCCTTATCGGCCTGCGGATTGCGCTTTGTTGATGCCTGCTCGTCCAGCACATTTGCCTCCACATAAAC
Source organism: Scaptodrosophila lebanonensis (assembly GCF_003285725.1). Lineage (NCBI taxonomy): Eukaryota > Metazoa > Arthropoda > Insecta > Diptera > Drosophilidae > Scaptodrosophila > Scaptodrosophila lebanonensis. The sequence goes on from NW_022060529.1 coordinate 3,666,513, forward strand.
AATAAGCTTGTAGACATTGGTGGGCAGCGGTCGCCCCACGACGCTTATTAGGAATTCGATTCTGCAAATAAAAATGATGAGAATTTTAGGACTTATAATTTTTTTGAATGGAACTAGATTAATCTTCTATTCTGTATGATTAAATTGTAATAGTGTATAAAAGATAAAATAGAAGGAATACTACTTACTTGGTGCTCTTGATGGAAATAGTATGATTAGCGCAACAGGCCAGACAGTGCTTAGTGAGATTGCTGAGGCAATTGTAATGCTGTATGAGCAGACGCATGAGCCCGTCTATAGAGGCACCGAGAGGTATGCAAACACTCGTCAGGGACTGAAGCGTCTGGGAGATTTGAATCAACTGCGTACAAATTGAGCGATCCAAGGAATCTAGATTACCACGCCAATAATCGCGATCCGACTCTGGAACAATGTTGCATTTGTAGTTCAAGTTGTTCGCCTTTACTATAAAATAGTCCACATCCTCGATTTGTTTGCGCAATGCTGCATAAAGATACTGCAGACAAGTCTCCGCGGTGGCTTGGCTAATAGTCTTGAGAAATAGCCCTCCTGACGTCTCGTCAACGTCACCATCATCATCCGCTTCAGTGCCTTCGCAAACCGTCCCCAAAACCCTACCAAGCTGCTTCGCTACACTGTCAAAAACGGCAGCCGCATGCGTCTTTTGTCGCTGCGTGAAGAGCAGACGATGGACAATACCCAACTCCCCGCTGGGCAGCTCGTAGGTACGACAGAACTGCAACAACCAGGTATATGACTCAGTTGCAGCGCGTTGCTCATAGTCTATGTGATCATAAAGAATCTCGAGAGACTGTAGCAAGCAAAGTGGTATCTGAATGCCATTCGATTGTTTCGAAAGCGCCTCCTCCGCGTTTTGTTCACTGGCGTCCTCCTGCATGAACTCATCGATTACGTCCTGTATGATATAATGTGTCTCCTTGGTTTTATTTATCGTGGCCATGTCTGTGGCGACGAGCACAAGGAAAAGCAATTTAAACAGTTTTTTTTTTACCGAAATTATATATTATTATTAACCGAAATAAAAACGACATATCTCCGCGCGGAGCTATGTCGTTTTCGAGCGTCATATCTCCGATCGGAGCTATGTCGTTTTGAAACGAGAGATATGTCGTTTTCAGTTCGGCGGAGATATGTCGCTATGCCACAACAAAGCGTTTTGGAACTCACCGAACCCTTTCACAAAATCGGAAAATCGTCTTTGGTACGTTTCGTTGGCTGTGCGTAGGCAGTTGAAGAAACAATTGGCGGCACTGACGGCTGTGGCAAAGTCAAAGTTGCGCCACAATTCAGGCAGTCTGCGAATGCAGCGCTCGTATATGAGTTTGGTAACGTCCGTTAGATGCTTCAACATGCGCTTGCTGTAGGCCAGCTGTTTGTAATCCGGCTCGAGGCGTACTTGTTCCACCTTTTGGGTCGTCACATCCAGCACATAACGCACGAGTTCAACATTGGATCTCAGCTGGGTCGTATGCTCGGCGTCGGCAAAGGGCACATTGTCACTGTGAAATGTGGGATGGAGAGGGAGAGTGTTTGGGCCATTAAGCGATCGATTAACTTACTCGTGTAGTAAATGCAACAATTTCTCCAATATCGCTATGTCCCAAATATTATCAGGCCGCATGTTGATGCGCTGCACCTTAACGCCATTTACGGTGAGATTTGCAATCGTTGTGTTGTTTGTATCGCCCAACTTGCCCCGCTTTTGTAGTTTTTTGGCCCCGCTTGCCATGCTTTGCAGTACGAGCGTTAGTTTCTGATGCTGCTTGAACAACGGCAGTATATGTCGAATGTTATCATTGGATTGTTTGGAGCTTAGCAGCAGGTGGGAAATGAGACCCTCGATAAGGTTCATTTGCTGTTGCAACAACACACACTTCAGATGAGTGGCGGACGAGGACTAAAAAGAACAAATACATACAATTAACGTCACAGTTTCTACAAAACAAACAATCCATACTGCCTCCTACATTATCTTCCAAGGGCAAGCGGTTAGCCACAATGCGCTGTATGCACAAATTCAACAGGCGCTTCATCTCACGAGTATCATATCCCGCTGGTGCGCGTTCGAATATGGCCAAGCAATTTGCCACAAACTGTACCAAACAGCCGAGATTGTCGTGGAGCTGCAGCTCCATGTGCTGATCGTCTTTGGCTTCCACTAAAAGTGAAAATCTTACGTTAAACTCGCTGTCCAAATCATCTCCCCCCTCCAATGAAGGCGACGTGTCAAAAAAGCTTCGAAAATGCCAGTCCACAAACTGAAGAACATGCGGCACGAGCTTGGCATTTAGCTCTACGGCCCGTTGCAAATCTACAATTAGAATTAGTGGAAAATATATTGAAGAGGCAGCTGGGAATTTGAGTCAAACTCACTTTCGTATAGTGTGCAGCGAATGTCTAACGATTGGCCAAAACAGCTGCGCAGCATTCCAATAATCTCCAAAGTCAGCATATCGAAGTTGCGATACTTTCGGTTCCGACTGTTGCTAAGTGTGCTTTGTGTCATCAGAGAGCAGCCCGAGATGCTCTGTTGGGTGCAATAGCCGCTAGCACCTTGTGTCTGACGCGCCGAGTTGCTAAAATTCAGCTGCTTTAATATCATGCAGAAACCATAGACTGCCATGAGTCGCGTGTGCACATCACTGAAGCATAGAGGGAAGGGAAGAAACGTAGATATTCACATCCAATATCTATATTGTATCTTAGGCTCAAGACTTGCCTGGAATTGATGGCCCTACGCAGCACTTCAATCAAAGCATCGCGCAGGGAATTTGAAAGTTTTAACAGCGGCAAAATGAAGTTCATCATACGCATTGATTGTTGGCCAGGCAGCTACAATATCAAAAAAGGATGAGCATTAATGTTCAAAAAAATTACTTATATGATCGACTCACCCATAGAAAATGGCTCATCACCGACTTGATGGTTTTGCCGCACTCGGACATAGTATAGGTATCAGCCATGCTCAGTAAGGCGAGGCATTCTGTAAAAAGACACAATAAACAGCAGTCAAATAAATACAAAAGAATATAAGAATGGAGTATTATAAGAAATCCACCCGAAAACTGATGCTGCTCCTGATCCACCAACATCCATTCAGCAATGCGATCGATAATGCCCTGACCAAAAATAAACCGCCTGCGTATGAACTTGCTCAGAAAGGTCATGGCCAGGGCATTTAGTGTGGGCGACTGCTTTGCCTTCAGCAGCACAAATGCTAGATTGATCAGGCCCGGTGTGATCATATCCTTGCCGTCCTTATTCTGATCAATAAGTACTTGGAACACCTGCTCTGAATCCACTTGCTTGCGTTGCAATGTGACACGACACCACACCGAATATTTTGCCAGGGCGCGCTCTTCCTCATTATTCTTGATGACGCTTCTCAGGAAGGGCAACAAAATGGATCTGGAGAGGCGCGCTGAGTCGGGCTCTCGATTGGCCGCTGTCATCGATAAGATGGCGCTCATCATAAAGGGTGTCAGTATAAACTCTGGCATGTGCAGAAAATTCTAAAAGCATAATAGAGTTGAGAGCTTCGTGAACAACAGTATATGTGTATGGTATAAGACATCCTACACGAAACATAATGGACAGCTGCTGCTCGCTAAGCGTGTACATGGTGCAGCAGTTCAAATGAAAGAGTATAGTCTCCTCTGCCTCGCGCAGCTCCTTCTCCGAGTAGCTGTCTGTGCAATATGTAAAAAAAAATTAATAATGAAGATTTTAAATAATCGGCTCCAGTGTTGCAGTACCAATGCTGTCCAGATCCGAGGAGTTGTTACACATATCGGCAAAGAGACGTTTGTAGTAGTACCGATGGAAATACTTTTCTAGCGCCAGCAATGGAATAATCAACTGGCCAGCGCTGCTACACATGGAAAACAGTTGAAAACACAGTGCTGGCAGTTCCATAGGCGTTTGTTCCTGTAGTGCACCGGCAAACTTGTTCAGCACCGTCAAACGTTCCTCATTACTGAGCTGCATCTCTCTGTGAAGGAAATTGTTATTCCAGAAGTGTCGTTCTAATCCTCACCAAACACTCACTTGAACATTCCCGCCAAAGGTGTCAGCACAGGAGCGGCCCAACGCATGGTGAATATTCTGCGCATAGTGGCATCTCGATATTCCTGCCCAGTCATAGCTATATCATTCATGGTGAGACGAGGCTTGACAGCCAGCACGGTCAAGGTCTGCGGCAACAAATCCTTCCAACCCACGCATTTGGCGTCGCCGATACGCATGTCGTGCAGGCAGTGATCCACAATCTCTCCCAGCTCATTTGTCGAGAACGTTGGAAGGTCCTGACAGAGGCGTGTGATCAAATCGTACGACTGTTTGTAGCTCAGCTCAACAGATCTCAGCTTCTCCAGGAAACTGCGCACACACGCAAATCGCTTCTCCCGTGACTCAAAATTATTAGGGTCGAAGCCAAGTAATAAATAGTTCCAAAATATGCAATCTTTACGAGGCAGTCGTGACGTCAGCGTATCCGTTAGCTATTTTTATTCAAATGAATTATTTCTTCAATTATTTCGAATCACAATTTTACCTTTTCAATACTTGTATTGCTAATCAGCTCTTGTAATTTATATATTTCCTGTTTCTCGCCCAAACGGAGCACTTGCACCTCAAACGCTATAGCCGACATGGTTATCCTTTCTTTACATCTGCGCAAAATGATTCAAAATGAGAATTGCGAAATAAGGAACTCCCGCCAGTAGCGCCAATCAACAGCTGAACAGCCGCTTTGCATCGTTTTACAGTACTGTTTTTTTTTTGTTAAAATCCTGCCACACTGTTGGGAAAAAGTGAAAGCCAATTGTGAGCAGTGCTGCCACTTCAGATTGCCGCGACAATTTAAAATTCATTTCGGAATTGGAAAAGGGCTAATAATCCAAAAATGTCTTTAACTTGCAATTGTCGTTGACTGCAATTTATTTGGAATTCAAAAAATAACATTCAGGCTACAGACAGGGCAGAAAGTTTGTCTTATGCATCACGTTGCTCGTAATTACTATATCTGCAAATATCGCTAGAGGAGATGTTTAATATTATTGTAAATAATCTTTTGCTTTCAAATTGTATTAAAAAGCTAACGGAGTCTCCAGAATTGATTAAAGAATTGTATTATTTTTTTTCTTCTGTGATTTAATAAATGATACAAGTCGAACGTCACAGGCTGTACCGCATATACAGATTCACCTGTGCATATACTATATTAATGTAATATGACTCAACAGAAATATTTCTGTGTGATAACTGCAAGCACTTTTGTTAGACCTACGGACATGCAGTATGTATAATATTTCCCTGCTGGTCTGATGCTCCCATTTCCACGAATTTAAAGGAATAACAGGTGGATTTATTCAAGCAATTAATTTACATATTCAATTGTTATGCGTATTTTCGAAATATTTGGTATAAAAGGCACCTGCATGCGTCCATTTACAAGTTCATTTTGCTAAAGCAGTTCCACTATGAAGCTACTTTATATTCTCTCCATGATACTTGTAGTTATTTTTTTGACTTGCTGCGCCAATGGATTGGTCCATTTCAAACAATTGCAGCCCGTTCGTAAGTTTTGATTTAAAAAATTTTTCAACTTATCCATATGATGCATATCATGCTTTTGTAGAGAACGGCTGTGCGGGCGAAAAGAGCGGAACAATTGATGTTGGAGATTTCGTTCAAGATCCAAATACTTGCGGCATCACCCTTTGCCATAATGATAATGGGGATTCATTGATATATTAGTAAGTTTTACATTAAACAGTAACCATTTTGTTAAAAATGCTTCCTTTCAGCTGCCAAATACCAGCTGGCTTTGAAAACTGCAATGACAATGTTGTAGATACCGATGTTGATTTTCCAGAATGCTGTTGGCAATGTGTATCAGGTGTAAACTGTAAGAAAGCTGCAGGATAAACAGGAAACCCGTTTTCCAACTATAAACTATGTACATATTTATACAAAACCTATTTGCAAAAATATGTTATTTAAAATTGGAATTTAACATACTATCTCTGATTTTCATAAAAAACTAGACAAAATCCTACATTCGATGCATTTTCAGCTTTCTACGTGCTGCTAGGTATCAAGTGCGTACGCTGGGGGAGGTGCAATTTCCCCACATAAATCTTTAGAAAAATTTTTCGCTATCTGAAGTCGACCATAAATTCATTATTAGGGCACACTATTTCGTCTTAAAATGGAACTGAGTTCGATTTTGTGAAATTATTCTGGTGATCATATGCATAATCTATTATTTCAACGCGTCGTGCATTTTTTAATTAAAATTATCTTTCATGCATTTCGGTTGAAGATGGCCTCCATTGTTTTTTGTCGCATTAGGGTCAATAAAATTAGCAGAACACTTGCTTCTCAACAGTGCATTCAAACTTTGATTGAACTATTGATAGTGTCGATGGATTTAACTATCGATAGTTTTGATGCTCCTGAAAACAGAGATGGACATTGACTAGGGATGTAAGTCGAAGGGAAAACATCGATGTTGATGTTCATCGATGTCTCTTTATAAAAAATCAATGCATCGATGTTTTACAAAATTAACTTTCCATAGAAAAAAAACTATTATTAGGGAGCTAGTCAACGTAGATGTTTGAAATAAAAAACGTTTGTATATCAAGAGAGACTGTCATAGCATTTTAGTTAATTTTGTTAATCAAAATAGTACTCGTAATATTGACTTTTGATGAACTTGTATTGCTTACTTCAAAAAACTGATTATGTACAGTTTTTAAAACAACAACGCGTTGCAGCTACACCACTTAGGCATATTAAGTGTGACATTACATACGAGAAAGAGATGATCAAATACTTAACAATCTAAAATTTATATTATAAAATACTCATTTTAACGAAAACATCAAATAGTTTATAATATAAATATACCTTCTTCGGTAGACCACACAAAGAAATGTGACCGCCAAACAAAACATGAATAATGTTCGATGTTTGGACAAACATCGATGGATTGACGATGCATCATTAGCAAAAAAAACATCGGAAAACATCGATGCATCGTGGTAAAAACATCGTCGATGCTCGATACATCGATGTTTTTCACATCCCTAACCATCCCGATTTCGTCCGTGGTCGTGCAAGACGACGTAAAATTAGGAAATACTCGAATAACTTTTTCAGTTTCTTGCACATCGTCTATCTTAAAACACTGAGCTATGCATATCTACAAAACCACAATGCTTATGTTAGCCACATTTACGCAAATTAAAATAGTAGAGAGAATTATAATATAATAAATAAACTCAAATTGTAAGCAAAGACAGGCAAGACCTGCTAGTAATTTACATTTTATTTTTGATTAAAAATGGTATTGTTAGATTCAAATCAAAAAGAAATCATGACACGAACTTTGTCCCATCACTAAGCGTAAAATTATCGGGTTGCTTCCACCTCTAGCCACCCCAATCCAAACAGCTATATTGTTTATATTAGTTCCTTATGATATTTCTCTGAATCGCATGGGAATCAAATAAAATTAATTGTATACAATTAATTTAAATAAATTGACAAAAAGGTCAACAGAATCCTACAAGAAATGAAAAATAATTAAACAACGAAGGAGATTAAAAGAAAACATAAACACAAAATGTCTTTAACAGTCGTAAAGTATCGCAAAACTCCTGCGGGACTAACGCCCACTATTGTGTATCGTCCGAAAGTTCAAACGCAAGCACAAATTATAAAGGTAACATGCTTATTTATGTTTTCAAAAGCGTTTACGAGTATTTTTTATAACACCACCGAGATTGTGAGCGAGATGCCAAATATGTGTATACATATGCCAACGCGCTTTTTCAGTATTGCGTAGCGTAATAAGAGTGTTGTCTAACGTGCCAGTGACTATTGTTGATAAAAATATTAATAAACATTTGACCAAAAAGAAAAAAAATTGATGAGATAAATGTGATTATATTAAAGTTATTTCTTCATGTTTTGTTTGGACTTCAAGCAAAGCTAATATGTCCTAGTAAAATGGCTGGGTTTTTGGTAAACTAAGATTATTACGCTCCCTTGCAACTTGTTTATCAGTGCATATTTTTTAGAAACCTTTTATTAAATTGGAGGCTGGTGAGGAGAATGCAATAACAAGCGTCACACCGGCCGGTATCGTAATAAACAAGATACCAGCAGAGATCAAGCCCAGCATGAAACGTGATCGTGTATCCACAACAACAACAACAGGAGTTACGGGTAAGTAGAAACGTGGCGTAATTACAACATGCAAACATAAATACAATTTTGATTTACACGTGCTTTGTGGTTAATGTAATGTCTTCTATATATTCACAGCTCCACTGTTGAAGTCTCCCAAGTATATGCTGCAGACCAGCATCAGCAACATGCCTTCCTCCACAACATCCCTGCAATGGCAGTCTACACTGGGAGACATTAAAAAGGGTCATTTGGGGACAGCTATCTCATTGCCACCCAATACGATAATAAAAGCCACAACCCGACCAGCAGCAGTCGGAGCCAGCAGTAATAGTAGCAGCATCGGTAACGGGAACAACAATATGAATGCCAAGCAAGTGCTGAGCAATATATCAGCTGTGGCATCCTCCATAGCAAGCACCCTGACCTCATCTACAACGAGTAACACACCAGCTGTTGGCAGCGTGGCCTCTCCCGTACGGCAAACATTCTTCATAAAACGCGAAGTGCCGCAACGCACCATGCGCGGCATGACATTGAATTTGATCGAGAATAATCCGATGTTGCATTTGGGCATACAGCCCGATCGCTTGGCTCTGCTCAAGCGTACAATTTGCCGCACGGCCAATGTAACCCATCTGGATTGTTGCATTGCTTTGAAAAAGTTGCGACAGAATGAATCGTTTTCCCTGCTCGGAGAATACTTCGAATATAGCGAGGCGGACGTGGAGAGTATCTTTACACGGACGCTGGTCAAAATGGCACGATATTTGCGACACCTGATACGATGGCCGGACTCAAAGCGATACTATGAGCGACTGAAATATCTACCTCTGGCCTACAGGCGTAATCTGTTGCATATGCAATCGTTGATCGAGTGCGTTGAAACGGAAGTAAGCGAAACGTTGAACTTGGGCTGTTCCAGCTATAAATTCATATTGTGCATTAATACAAATTGTAGGTTTTTATACCCATTATCCAATATTGTTCGTTCTTATCAATTGCGAATCTTTTGCAGGCATAATTAGCTTTATCTCGAATGCCTATCGGGGTGACTGCGACGATCTGCAGCTGTTCGAGGCCACAAATTTTAAAGCCGCAATACCCAAATATCTCACATTGTGCGGTGAACCTGGAAAATCGGTGCCCCGGACGCACAGCAACAAATCACGTCGGGCGAAAGTAACTAGCAGCACTGCCATGGTCGATACTGACTCACTGACAGATTCAGCGGACGAAGATGCCGATTTGGAGTGCTCTTTTCCTAGTGAGGACCGGATACCGATAAGCAAATTTGATGCACAGCGACTGACCGGCTCACTGGCCTCCATGCAAACACTGAAAGTTGTCGATGGCAATCTGACATCGACACGAGCCCCCAGTATCCGAGTACCCACCTTGAATGTTCACGAACCGGCGTGTCGAGCCCAAATGCGTGATATGGTCGACGCATTGCGTCAGTTCAAGATGCTGGCGCATTGTGGCATTCAACAGGCGTCATTATTTAGCTATTTGAATGAAATGTTAATTGTGGCTGCTGCCTTAAATAATCTGCAGCGATAGCCCAATCTCCCGATTTCTGGTTATATGCAGTTGTTTTAATTCTGGCTGAATATTTTGTAAATCATGTTTGTACAAGCAAGTACATAGTTTAAGTTTTGAATAATATGCAGGAATAATTTGATTGTAAAGCTAATGAAACATTTTGATTCTTATTATTCTGTTTGTGCATTATGCTTTTTCTCTTATTAATTAGTTCATTTGTCGCTAAGAGAAACATACAGCCACATGTACATACTATGCACGTGTCCATACAATATTAGGTACGTAGCAACTATAACAAATATAAACCCAAACTTTCTCTTTGAAATATTTTCCTTTACATCACTTCATTTTGCATTAAATGGCATTAACAAAACATTTTCAGCCGCTCATGTGCAATTGGATTTTTACTTTCCTAAATATAAATGTTTTAAATCAAATTCAAACAAATTGGTAATGTGTATTAGGCGATACTTTTTTATTTATATCTTTTTATATTTATAAATGAAGAAACTTCTTAGGAAAAGAATAAATATTTAAGCGATTTAGCAAAGACGACTTGAAGTAAGGTATGGATGGCTTTTGTTAAATATTTGAACTACGTCGCGATTAATTTTTAAGTCATTCATCCAAATATATTTGTAAATAATTTTCCAATATGTTTTTTGGATGAAATGCTTATCTATGTATAATAGGTACGAGTAGTTATATAGGCAGGTCTAATCGTTCGTCTACAGTTTGGGAAGTACTGTGCAGCGGAGACATCAACCCGATGCTTCTGTTTGTGCAGCTGCTGTGAGAGTCGCGGAATTATTTTCAAGTTCAGTCGTTTGGGAGGTTATTGTTGTTTGCCGCGCCACCAATTGCCAATTAACATTTGCTAATTCAAGTATACGTACACAAAAAACACATGTATTTGAGCGCTTTTACTGTTTATCTTTATTTACTGAAAAAATATGCAATTTGAATACATATTTGCCAAAAACGCACATTTAATTACATATTTCTAATTGAAATTACAGAAAAACCAAAACCAAACAGGTTCTGTTTTTCTTTATACATAAACTTAGTACATTGGAATTGTTTTCAAATTGTGGTTCTTCACTAAAAAATGTAAGTTTCCAAATTATTATTTTTTAAGCATATATGAATACTTGGATACATTCGCTAAAGAGTACTAAATTAAATGTTACATTTTTCGTACGTTTTTCTGTTTTTGTTTTTAAACAATTTTGCTTTAAGTTTAGGCTAGAATAATTAAAAATTTGCTTAGTTAATAAGTGACTTGGCATACTAAATATGTATTTAAAAAATATGTATATATATTTGTTGTACGTATGGATAGCTGTATACATACGAGCGATTATCGCACTTCGACCTACGTATTTCGACATTTCTACGATACAAGAGAATCGTCAGCTACTATATAGTTCAAATGGAATAATCACATTAGGATTTGTGTAATTGGGATTAATGGTATTAAGTGGCAAACGTTCACGATTTCCGACTTCTCGTAATTAATACAGAAATACATATCCTGTCCAGACTGTGACATATTTTTAAAAAAAGTTCGTTTCTATTCCCGTTCTCATCTAGTTTACATTATTTCAAAATTTCATTAAATGTAAATCTTAGAGCGGGAAAACTGTAATCGCAGGCTTGTTGCCATTTCCGATGGCGGTGGAACGAAATGCCAGCAATTAATAAATATGTATACTTATTAGAAATTGCATTTCTCGGAATTCAAAACAAGACTGTATCATAAATATTACATTTTTCATGGCCTAAGGAAGTTAAAGTAGATTTTCAGCTAGTTAGTCGCTAGCTGTGAAACGTATTTGTGTGTGTGTGTGTGTATACTATATGTGTGCGTGTGTGTTTGTGTGTAAATTAATAACAAGTACAATGCTGGTTCCACAACCGGAGGATACTCTCAGAGCTTTTGTATGATTTCGAATTTCTTCTTCAGATCCACACTCTCGTTCTTTGGATCGTACTTCTTCTTGGAGGCCAACTTGGCGCGCATTTCGGCGGCGGTGAGCGGCAGATTGAGGCTGCCTGCCCGATTAACGGCCATTGTTGGGCTGCTGGGCGACATGGGCGACGTGGGCGTGTTGCCGTTGGTGCCGTTGGTGCCGTTAGTGCCGTTAGTGCCGTTAGTGGTATAGACATTGCCGTTACTGTTCATCGATGCCTTGGCCGCTGAGGGTGGTGGCGGTGTGTTCATTAAATTGTTGTTGTTGTTGTTGGTTATGGCCACCGGTTTTGTGCCATTTTGGGCTGCCATGGGAGGCGTAGACATGGGCATAGATGCAGCTGGAACAGCTCTGTCCACAACATCCATGTCGCTGACATTCATTGTGCTGCCACTTTGATTGCTGCTCGCGTTCGAGGCACGCTTCGTGCTCACCATGCTGATGCTGCTGATGTTGGCGCTGGCGCCGGGCATCTCCTGTTTGGTGCCCTCGTAGGCTGGTGCTGGAGAGCTGCTGCCATTGCTAACCACTGACGAGGGCGGCGATGCGGATGCTTCAATGGCCTTTCCATCCACATCGATGAGCAGCAGCCGCACCTCACAGGCAATAGCCTTGATGCGTGCCACCACCTGTTTGTGCGTCTCGCTGCCAATGGAGACACCGTTGACCTCCAAAATACGGTCCCCCTCCTTCAGACCTGCTGCCTCAGCTGGTGAATTGGCGTCCACCTTGCCAATAAACTGGCCCGGCTTCACCTTTTCCGAGTGCAGATTAAAGCCGTAGCCATCAAAGTCCGGCCGCTTGACTATGTGACAGACCTTTGTGACGCCGGGCGGCAATGTGGGCGGCGTGGGTGCTTTGGGCGTGGTTGGTGAGTTCGGTGTAGACATGGCGTCTGCATAAAGAAATAATAACAATAAAGAGCGAGAGCTGATTAGTTTCTCTCAGTTTCAATGTGCAGCGATAAGACTTCATTAAAATTACTTTGTTCATTTGTGTCGTCAACATTTGCCGATAAATTTCAAGATCATGTACATATAGTTTATATGTATGTATGTATGTATGTATGTATTTATCAAAATGGGCCAAGTGGAACGGTCTAATTTAGAAGCTCTTCGTCAGACATTCCTCAGCATTTCAGTGACACATACAAAAGGGTCAATAAACGCGATTAATTCGCACATTTTGAAAGAACAATTTTTATGTCAGCTGTATAATCATAAGTATGTACATGTATGTATGTAGTATAGAGAGGAAGTCGCTGCTTATCAAATGCTTAACTAACGTCTACCCATTACTATCAACACTAGGCAACATAAAAACCAAGAGAAGAAAAGGCATTTATCGAATGAAAACGATAGTGGAATTGAACATGATGGTCATATATCTGAAATGAAATTCAAATTCAAGTGCTGATGGAGTTCCGATTAAAAATAAAGCAAATCCTGTAAAAGTGGTGGACACCACTGTTCTTTACCGAAGATAGTGATCATGGCTTAGATTGTACCCCATATCAGCTATTAAGTAAATTAAATATTAAAATAATTTAGCACTTTAATATAGATACCTCCTCCATTTCAAAGAATGTGTGGGATACCAGAATAGGGGTGAACAGAAATAGCTTCCTTCCTAAGGTCCTTCTTGTTGCAATAAAACACTCAACTATTTGGCAATTTGTTTTATATTATAAAACGCAATCTTAAATGGGCCTCTTTTGCAAAATCAGTTTAAAAGAATGGAAGGTAAGGTTGTACACTTTTAAAACTATTTAGTTATCTATAGGAATTCCCATTACTTATTTATTTGTTGTATAGTTTAGGAAATTATTTTTCATTCGGCTTTGCACTTTTTATCAGTGGACTGCTTATCGAGTGCTCTGCACTCTTGCTTTGTCATGGCAATGTTTTTCGCCATACACATAGTAAGTAGTATATTGCCTAATATTTGAGATATTCCCATTCACATTCTCAACCACAGACACTGACCGGAAACGTCACTTTCAAGATCGACACCTTTCTTTAACGCGTGTATGGCATTATGGTATTATGAATTTCTATAGAGCGTGTACGTGTTGTTTACCTTTGTCTATAAATGAAAATATCGTTTCCACGCTCAGAGTCTCAGGCCCCGAAAAGCTCCGTTGAGCGGCGAACAAACATTGCTTTATGGTTATCTAAAGTGTTGTTATTATATTTTGTTGCTATTATTATTTGCTAAATATTGTTTATGACCGTGCCTAAACGTTAAGTTTTGCAGGCAAGTCGCCAATCGCACAGAAATTCCAAACGTATGTGTTCATGGGTCAGAAACAAATTTTTGACACGCTTTTAATGGCTAACAGAGAGTCGCACAAAACATCAAACCCAACGTGATTTTTGCTGAATTTTTAAAGGCTAGCCCACACACATGCACAACAAGTGCTTGAATATCTCTTAAAGACAAGTATGACGCAAAAGTTGTTTCTAAGTGAAGTGACGTGCTGTGGCAGAAGCTATTGCTGTTTATATAAGCAATAGAGGTACTTATATTAGTATTACTTGTATTATCACGGCTTTTCAGAGTATGTCAGCAGGTCAACACAATGGGAACAACTTTGGTAGAAGAAAACGCAATGCAAGGAAAAACTGAATGCCAAATCTTCAGAATGCATTCTTCGAGCTTACAAAGTTAGTTAGTTAAATAAAAATAATGCTTAGTTAGAATACATTGACCAGGGTGTAGCTAAAAAAGGATAATCGTGATAGACAAACCGAGAAGGCCTATAAAAACAGATCAAGAAAATATCACAAGTAACATATGAGTGTTAATGTGCAAATCTGTATTCCTCTATCTCTGTATTTAAATATCTGTATATAGTATAGAGTTGTAGTTGTCTTTGTTGGGAATTCATTGGCTTAATGATTCATCTTGAAGTGCAAAGCAAAAAGTGAAAAACATGTATAAAAGGTTGAGCACGTGAAATAAATGAGCCTGTCATGATTTTGTTTCTATTGAGTAGAGACCCAGCCTCAATACGTAGTATTACACAATGTGTATTATTTGTGGAATATTGTTATTTTTGCGGTTATTTGTCTGTGTGAGAGTGTGTGTGTGCCTGCCAAGATGAGCTCTCATGTAACCTTGACTTTGGGCCAACAATTGTTTGCCAGATTCTATTGTAAGTGATTTTTAATGAATCAAATAGACAATGAGGCACGGCACTGACAAAAAATGAGCACACATCAGGTATCATAAATAATTGCACATATACATTATTATTATTTTTTTATTAGGAAGCGGAACAGGCATTTGATAGAGCGATAAATAACAAAACAAATCAAAATAATAGTAATAATAATGATAGTTGATTGGCGGATATTGAAAGAATAATAAACTTGACATTAAATAAATATGCGTCATAAGTAGTAGTACAAGTAGTGGGTAAAAGTTATATAAGTAAATAGTTTGTGGAATTTTAGTTCAAATTATAAATTTGGCAACCAGCTAATCTTGTACACATTTCATTGTTGCAATAAATATTATAACTAATGTAAAATAATCTTATCTACTATATGTGTATTCCAACTGTATGATCTCATGCAACAGTTTCTATTGTTCACTTAACTCCACATAAGTTATTTGCAGTGAAGTAGAAGCTTCCTCTTTTCTTGATTCTTGTCTAATAATAAGGGACTACTAGACCGCATTATCCTTGCATCCATACAGCCAGGCTAATGGATGCTACAACATGGCGCGGATCCATTTGTCAAGTGGTGGGAGGGGAGGGGTAGGCGCGCATTTTATGACTACCATGTACAATAACTAATTTATTCATCTATTTATGCGACTATTTAAAAATGTTTTCCCTCCAACTTCAAGTGCTTCCTGCCCGCCTGCCCGCCTGCTTCTCATGCTGGCCCCAAAGCAAAACTTTAATTGAATTTGCAATCAAGCATGAAGTACGTACACAAGTTTTATCAGCAACAATGCTTGTTCCCATTGTTGCTGATGCTGCTGCTGCTGCTATTGCTGTTGTTGTTGTTGTTGTTTGTTTGTTTATTTAAGCGGTTTCTCATCATTAAAACAAATTAGCCGTTAGGTTACGTATGCAGAGTCACTGTCACTGTCGCAGTTGAAGCCGCTGTGCTGTTATTTCGAACAGAGAGCCTCAAATCGACAATCGACCAAACGACCAAACGACCGACCGACCGTGTTAAATAAGCTAAAAATTGTTAGAACTTTAGCTTCAATTCATGTCGGTCGGCATTCCTATTATTCGCCATATACTCGTAATCGTATTGTTAGACGAGCTGCAGCTGTAGCCTGGCCTGTTGAATCACAGCCACAACCACAATCACAATCACATTTAAAGTCACAGCTGCTTAAGTCTAAACGTGCCCGACTGCTCTTAAACGGAAATTTTGAGACGCGAAATAGCTGCGGCAGTATTTCCAAGTAAACTAAGTATAATTAAAGTTTCGTGTTTTCTTTTCTTCTTTTTTTTTGCACATGCTGGCAAGGAATTTAATTAGGTTTTAACCCAAATATTAGCACGTTTCGCTATTTGGTCATGCAAATTGAAGGTTGATAAGGCAGCCTGTGTGATTTTCGATTTGCCGCCAGATTTCAAATCTAGCCAAGTCGATGCCACAATGACCATAGGATACCCTCGAAACTAGTTGTTTAGAGGTGTAGCTTAAGTTTGAACTTAATGCATTTTTCATATCATTTAATCAATCTCTTACAGGGTTCTTTCTTTTCAATATCCGTTCAATACAACAATAAATATTTAACAAATACTGAAAACTAGTCAGCTTAGAAGTCTTCTAATGCATATGTTATGACCAATATTTTTAATCGAAATTTACTTAAAAAGTAACACCCTTTCAGTTCATCAATTATCTATGAATTAATACAATTTTTCTTCTGATCCTGCTATATTGAAAACTATATCTCACACAGGAAAGTGGGAAATATTTATTTGTGGAAGGCCTTCATTGCCTGCTTGTACGCAACCAAAAATCTATTTTTTTTATTTTGTTTAACGATATATTTTAAAGTGATATTAATTATATAGAGAATAAGCATACACCCTTTGTGGAAATATGCAAATCAGAGACCCATTGTGCTCCATTGCTTCAGAGTTAAATAAACCAATTTACTATATAGCTGCGGCATAAGTCAGATAAGCACAACAGCGATAAGAACTTTTAAGTAGAACTCACATAATTTCTAGAAAATAAAAGTCTAATAAGCAATTATGAGCGCATGAGCACTTGGAATTCATTCATGGTGGCGACTACTGCGCTATTTGAGTTGAGATTAGATGTAGTAGCAGTTGAATAGCCGTGGGTTCAGCCTTTTCTGTTTATAGAAAATGAGTCATTGGGCAAATGTTGGTGCAGTGACTAACTCTCCATCTCGATTTGTAGATGAATTAAGCATAAGTTAAGAATAAGCAATTGTATTTTGCAATGCAATAGCAATAAATTAATGAAAGTAATTAAATGCTTATTAATTAAATTAAATAACATAAGCTGACACACTTCAAGCTCCATTAAGCCCTTGACATTTTTATGTGATGTATCACAGGCCTTTTCGGAATGGCACTTATTTACAACTTAGTTAATTCTTATTTACACTGCTTTTGCCAGGTGACAAGGCGGAGCCAACTGCTGACGTCATCGCCAGTTTCAAGTGCCTAGCAGTGGTTTCTATAAAAATGCTTAAGAAGTCAAAACTTTCACTGTCGATAGCTGAATATCGTGGGTTTTGTTATGCAATTTATTCAAATCCATTTCAATGCCAGGCAATCACACTTCAAGGTAATTGAACTTCAAGGCACGATATGGAGATACAGAAACGCACTCGTAGATACTTTCGAACGCTTGATAACATTGGTTAATTGAACTTATCTTGAAATTTTAATACACATTTTAATTATAGGTTTTTTTTTTCGTCGTCTGCTGACTTGATAATCGCATTTTCATTTTTAATTTATTGATTTCATTTTTCATCTTTCGAGGACATTGCTTGGCGGCTCGAAAAAATATTGCCTAAGATCTGCAATCTTCGCCTTATCTTATCGTGCCTTGATAGATTTAAGCCAAAGAGAAACATATAGCAGATAGCTGCGTGTGTGTGCGACTTTAAATAAAAAAATGCTGACTTCCCACATACGAGTACATGCATGCACGAAATTATTGTTTTTTTGTTTTAAGCGATGACGCCAATTGCTAATAGAATTGTTGTTTTGAGCGACACTTTTGCGTCGGTGACGCTTGGTTAGCACCTCTAACAACGAGTTTGTTAATTTTTCAGATTCTTAGAAAGTTTATTGAAGCTACAATGGCATCCACACAGCAAGCTAAGCAAATAAAAACTCATTAGCAGCTTTCAAGATGCGCCCCAATGAGGAATAATCGTAACTGAACAATTGACAGAGCGAGTTGAGTTGGTGTAGCTACTATTATTATTGTTGTTTTTGTTGTTGTCGCTGCGGGCATCGTGTCTGAGAATGCTTAGTTACTTAGAGCTGGGAAACTCTGCGAAACTGGTTATGGATTATTGTTTTTGCTTTTTTTCTCGCTTTTTGCTGATATTCAATGACAATTGCAAACAATGCCGCCTTCATGCCCGCCTCTCAGCCAGCCCCCCAGCCAGCCAGCCTGTCTGACAGCTCGGGCCCAGTAAAGTCAACCCAACCACCAACCGCCAACCACCAACCGCCAACCACCAACCGCCAACCACCAGCCACCTGCAGCGCATAATTTGCAAGCCAGTCCGTCACTCTCAGTCTCGAGAAGATGAGGGCCAGCGAACGGGCGAACGAACCTCATGATCGTTAACATTTGGCACGATAATCAAACGGAGCAGAGACAACAACTAGGGGCTA
This sequence comes from Scaptodrosophila lebanonensis, assembly GCF_003285725.1. NCBI lineage: Eukaryota > Metazoa > Arthropoda > Insecta > Diptera > Drosophilidae > Scaptodrosophila > Scaptodrosophila lebanonensis. Next base: position 3,685,146 of record NW_022060529.1, read on the forward strand.
TATATTTTATATACTACTTGTATATATTTATTCTTTTGCATGTATTGTGTGCACAATATTTATTAAAAAATCTCTATATGCATACACGTATACAGATACTAAAGATATATATTTGCAAGCCAGTTACTGCATACCTTTTATATATATTTATATACTTGGAGTATAATCATGATTTGTTATTTATTATTAAAATAGTATTCAAAAAAAATTGAAGCTTGTGAAAATCCACACTCAAGAGAACAATGATATATAGTATTGTCTGAATGAGATCATCGCAAAAACTGTATCTACTTGTACTCCATAACCAAGTACATTGATAACAATTGTAATTTGGACTCTAATTAAGACTACGTAAACATTTCCAGCACTTTCTTAGAGATATTGTCAACAATATGCATACGTTATCTGAATGCCTTAATGTGTGCAAATATTTATACACTTGTGTGTAGAAACGAAAGTATATTTAGAAGAAAGGGTAAGATGTTGCCTTGTGTTTAGATTTTTAAAATAGTCTAACGATTTCTCACAAATTTAACGAATATTTTGTTGTACATTTTTCAATTAGCAACGTATATTGTTCAGTATATAGTCCCCCCATCATAAATTAAGCATGTCAAGTAAAACGACTAGCTTTTACAAAATCTAAGTTATAATATGGATAGCTAGTGTAAATCAATCAGAAAAGGCTCAGTTTTGTTGTGGGGGCGCGATTGTCAATCCATCAAGCAGACGTTTAAGACTTTCTTAGATGCAAACACACAAAAGAAGTTGAAACAACATTTTGGTGTACTTGTATATATTGGGATAGAAATGCACGAAAATAAAATTAAACAGAATATTCGCAACCGAGTGCTAAATACAATCCAAACAAACATCTCAACACAAAAAGAGGCATAAAAAGTTTCCAAAATAAGAACATTTTCTCAATTGTACTGCATTTTATGAACATCTCACAAAGTATTCGTGAGATAAGAGTTATTTGATATTTTCTTTAGTTATAATATATGTATATATTTATGAATCCACATCGAAAACTGAATTGATATTGCACCCGGATGTGAATCAAACTATCGTATGTCGAACGAATGTCTATCGAACAATACTATTCAGCCAATAAATGATTAAAAACAGTTATATTACTTATTCTTTGCAATCCTAATTATATAGAGATTTTTGTGTTGTTTTCTTATAATTAAAGCGTTAAGTTCAACATCATTACACTTTCGTTATTTTTTAATCCAGGAGTGCGTAAAACAATTATTTTTTGTAGTCTTTTGAGCTCATTTCAGTATTTTCAATATTCCAGAATGGGTATCTCTACATATTGAGGATTAAGAAGAGTAGGAACAGTATTGAGTGTCGTTCAATTCCAATTGGGAACCATATGTTATTGGGAGCATAGTACGAGCAGGTCGGTAATTCTAATAAGCTGTGTTATTTTCTAAATCTTGAGTATCTCCTATCTAGTATCTAGTATCTCCATGAGAGAAATGATTGATCCAGAGCAATGAACCTGCTCTTCGGTTTTCTTCTCTTCCTCATCTCTACGGCTTCTGCAGAAATCATTGGAAGTTGATAATCTTTAAAGATTATTCCTTCAATTATTTTATTCTCCAGAGCATGGGGTCTAATAAAAGGTGTGGATACAATGAAAAGGCGTGCAACAACAGCAAAAACAACAACACTTTCAATTTATTTAACATCGTGCTGTCGTGTATTTAAGCCACTTTTAGGCAAAAGCAATTAAAATTCGGATTCTGATCGCAATGAAAGTAATGCGCGTGTGCGTATCCATATCTATAGCTACGTGCATGCATGTGAGCAACCTCACAGATACTCTCCCAACAGCCCAAGCTGACGACTACAATGTGATGTTGTTGTGGTTGTTGACAGTGCGTGCGTGTGTGTGTGTGTGCGTGTGTGTGTGTGTTTGTGTGTATGCGCAGCAACTTTTAACACATTCAGCTCAAAAATAAAAAACAACTATTAAAAGTATAAAAATCTCGTCGCTGCTGCTAGCGCTCCCCGCCAACCGCCAACCGCTCCGCCTTCCATCCTCTGGCCTGAGAAGCTGCTAAGGCTTGAGTCGCTCGCATCTGCACGAACACAAAGTACAAGTATCTGTAGCTTTCTGAGTGCGCGAACACGGCCTGGCAGAGCAGGCAGGCAGAGCAGACAGGCAGGCCGGCAGACTGGCTAACAACAAAATTCATTTTCAAGTTGCCTCAAATTTTTGGTGCGTCCAGTTTGCCGCAGATTTTTTTTCCAGCTTGAGAAAATAAAAATTGATTCTAGAACCAGTTTTTGGTAGCTGCCTTCTTGCCTTGTTGTTGTTGTGCAAGCTGCTATTTACTGTTGTTGTTGTAGTTGTTGTAGTTGTCTTCTTGCTTATTTTTGAAATATCTTCGCCTTTGACGTTGTTGTGTGTACTTGTTGCTGCTTTTTTAGGCGTTTTCTTAGCTTGTTTTTTGTTTTTGGGCAACTCGTTCGTGGCTTCCTTTTCAACGCTGAACAGATTGTTGTTGGCTTCTTGAGCTTTTTGTTTCTTGCTGTTTCTTTACTATCGTTACTGCCTGCCTGCATGCCTGTCTGCCATACATTTGTCCGTTCAACAATTTTTGTTGTTACTCCTCGGATGTATACTTATAACGATTTTTCAGCTTTCGTTTTCGTTTTATCGACAAGCTGCAGCGGCAGCGGCAGCGGCAGCTTTTGAAATGGTCCATCTCTCAGATATTTTTTCCTATGCACATAATTACGAAAATATTTCGTATAAATTATACATTTGTTAAGGTTAGGCGGCATTGGAAAGTTATGCGTCGTTCGCTTTGTTGACCAACAAATCAACAAACGAACAAAACAAAAAGTTCATCCAAAGCGAAAAGTAAAAATTTCTAGACAACTTTGATAAATTTGCATGGCATTATGGCATCGTTGTAGTTATTCATTAAAGGCATTTCATCTGAAGTTCCACAATTTCCTATAAGCGTCTTGTACGGCCTGTACACGAAGCCTCAAATGTTTGTTAGATTGTGGAGAATGCGTGTAACCCCCAAAAGTACATATGGTGGACCCTCAAAACTGTTAGTATAGAAATCGTTAAAAAATACTCCTTATTTGGTTTGCATATACTTGTATTGTTAAGAAAAGTTGCGCTGAACGGTATAAAAGGTTCGGAGCGCCGCACATACATAGAATTGATTAAGTAGATAACCTTGACAAGATGAAGTGCTCACATTATAAAAAACCATAATTCAACAGCAGCGCAGTATTTAAAATGTTGGAGCCTGTGTGTAACTCGCTTGCCAAATAAAATACAGAAGTTAACAGTTTTTGCAAAATGAACTATGATAGTAAAAACTATAAACCTTTCTATTGTGTCTGGATTTTTATGCATTCGCGTATATCTCTCTCAGCCAGTGTAATTGTTTAACTTTTCACATGCCACTCAAAATGAAATAGGTATAGTAATTGCGCAGTCGAAAACTAAACAAATGAATGTGCAGTGGAAATGCTGGGAACACAGACTTATTTAACAAAAAATGATGAAGTGATAATATATTATTGCTAAAGAAAACCTCGTTCTCAATTGTGACGCCGTAATAGGATATTTAAATAGGAAAAATAAATAAAATGCTTGGACTGAATGTGCTTTGTTCTAAATCTCTTAACTATATTAAAACGATTTTGAATTCTTTAAAAATGCAGTGAGGCCCGCTTAAGTGTCTGTGGAATTGCACAGGCTGACCGTGATCGGTCCGAGCTTTTTAAATGCCTTTCCAAAGACTATTGTTAAAAGATTCTTCTTCTTTTATTTATTTTTGGAATTGTAAAATAAATTAGTAAATACTCGTATGATAAGAAAGTGTGATAAAACTTTATGAAGCAAGTATTCGAATCAGAGAAAATGTGTCATTGTTGTAAAAAACTCGTAGTTAAAAGCTATCGAGAACTACAAGTGCCTAATTTTTAGGCAGAGATAGCGAATCACTTAACTCTAAAGCTGACTTCTAAATAAGTTGTTCAAAGTGTGTAAAAATATTGAAACGTGTATTTTAAGTTCGGAAATACCCAAAAATATCTTGAATGGTATTTGCATAGATTAAATGTTGGTGACAAGCTCAGAACTTTATGTTGCTGGAACTCCGTCCGAGTTACAAGCGCTAAAAATTAACACATCTAACACATCAATGTACTAACAAAACCCAAAAGAGTTAAAAGCAGAAACCACAAGAGAAAGATGGTGGGGGGTTACCAGCTACACGCGACAAAAATGCACAACAAGAAATCAGGTGAAGTAAACCGGTGAACTAATAATAAAAATAAAAGTTTATACGCGACTTACAACGAAACCAGCTTTGGGAGCATAACTGAAATACCAGACTCACATGAACGTGGGCCGAGGGGCTATTGACTGCTTGCCAAGCGGCGCTTAACCGCCGAGTGCCCCACGACGACACGCCTGCGCCATGAATAAAGCAAACCAACAATAAAAAAAAAGAAACCCCGAGCGACTAAGCAACATTTTAAAAAGCGAATTATGAATAGCGTGAAGTACGCAAACGATCAAAATAGAAATAAAATTCGCATGCAATTCGTACTAAAAAAAAATGTAAGAAAACAATGCTGTCCTCGACTTAGCGAGCCGTTGACATACCCTTCCAACCTTTGCGTGCATTTCCAGTTTCACTTTTAAGCAAATAAAATAGATTAAAATTTGTTTGGTAACTTGAAGAAATAAAAAAATTTGAATCATTAGCAATAAAAAGTAGTGCTCGTAGAAGGAACGTTTTAAATCAAGTGGCTGTTCTGCAATTAAATTGCATACTTCACTGTTAATATGACTAGAGACAGATGAATAGATCGCCCCTTTGGCTATTATCTTTTTTGCTATGCCTCTTTTTGTGTAGGGTATGCACAATGCTAGCTAAAAATGGCCTTATGCAAGACCTGAGAGTTGCACGCAGCCAAGTCGCGTACGCGGACGTCAGCCAGAGCTAGGGACAGAGCGGAGACGGGGCTGCGCGAACCGGGCTACGACGGTAATACAACACTAGACACCAGAGCTGCGGTGCAAAAGGAGCCGCAGAGAAAATAAAATAAAAACAATTATTATGTAAGTTGTTGCTATAAAGAGCGCGACTGTCGTTAACAGCGCACATCGTGATTTTTTTCATTTTTTGCGCTTTTAAAACAATTTAAACATTTTATTACATATTTAGTTTGTCTGATTTTGCTTCAAGATTGCGTGTGTCTTTTCAGTTATGGATACTAGTAAATTGTTATGGCAAATGCATTTGGGTACGTTTTATGAGCGTTTTATTGATTGTTTTGTATTATTCAATAAACAAAATTGTTTTATTTTTTGCAAACTAATAGAATTTAGTCCATGGTTGTGAAAATAAATTAGCAGAGGCATTGGACAGCACCGCCCGCCAAACTGTTCAGGACTCTAAAACTGTGACAACTGAAATTGCGATGTCAAGGCTACGCACGCGCAGTTTGACATTTTTTTTTTTTTTTTTTTGTTACACTTCAACCGTAATTTCAATGCGTTCGCTTTGCATTTAGCCGACTTACCGCTAATATAACCAAATGTTGTCTAGTAGTTGAGGCTGCTGTTGGCAAATTGTTGTTGTCCCCACTCTTTTGTATGCAATACTCTGCTCCTCCTTGTCAAAAAACTGCACGCGCGCGGCGTTAAGGCAAAAATTGCACAATAACAAATAACAACCTGACGTTGTTGTTATTGTTCTTCTTTTTGTTTTCGCTGCTTCTGCTGCTGCTGCTGCTGTTGGCGACGTCGTTGTCGTCGAGTTGTGTTAATAAATACACACAAAAATTTAAGCCTTACTTATTTTTAATGAACCTTTTCGCGAGCCAATGTGGATGTGTGTATGTATAAGCATGTGTGTGCGTGTGTATTTTGCATAAGTCGAAATCAATCAAAAACAGCAACAACAATAACACTCTGGTAGTATGTGGTAGTAGTAAATTAACTTGCGAGCGTAGTGAGCGTGGCACTTTTCGATTATCGCGAGAGGGGGAGTTTGTGTGTGTGTATGTATGTGTTGGAGCGCCCGTAACAATTCTTCGTCCGTTTTATCGTTAAAAATTCACGCGCTATCGGCGTTTTAACGTTTTCGCGGGTAAATTGTAACTGATTGTGAACCAACGGCGCAACTTTAAAAAAGCCAACAGGTGAGCGCACTCGGCAATTCAAACTTGAAATGAGCATGAGTGCGCGCCATATGAGAGCCAAGAGGGAGAGGGTGAGAGATAAGAGTCAAGCATTGTGAACAAATCCGTTGTCGACTTTTAGGCTGAACTCTTTGAGAATCATACGCATTTAACACTGTAGAAAAACGAATTTCCTTCCTTCTGGGCGTTACAGAAATTCGAACAATATTATACCCTTTAAACTTTGAATTAAAATGCAGTTGTGGTCTCTTCTTAATATTTGAAAGGGAACTTTAGACGATGAAAATGGTTGAACTCTTAGGATCATACTCATTTAACACTGTAGAGAAACGAATTTCCTTCCCTTTAAACGTTGATTTAAAATGCAGTTAACTGTTGTTGCCTCTTCTTTATATTTATATTAGACAATGGAAATGGGAAATTTTAGTGGTTGCATTTCGAATGGGGTTGGGCTTTGTATGGACTACGCAATTGTAAAATTCCTTCCTTTCTCCTATTCTTTCTTAATTACGGCATCATGTACCAATGACCATTTAAAAAGCATATTATTTAAACTGATAGCTACTCAGACTCCCTTTAACTTGCAGACCCTGACGCATCCAGACGTTTTCGCCTCTTTCCCACCATGTGTGGGCTGACAACTCCCCTGCCTTGTTCCATTGTCGGCTTATCAGCAATAGCCACTGTTGTTTCCAAGCGAGTGCACCTGTATGGAAATCAATTTGTGTGCTCACTTCCAAGGGATTTGGTATGGCAAGGCATATGGAGACAATATTTTTTTCCATCGAATACAGAACTGTTGGCGATTCTTGGAACAATGCAATGAATATTTCGAAATGAGATACAGCCGTAATACTCGTAATGTTGCGGTGTACAAGGATACAGGCGACAAGTAAACAATCCTTTTATTTCCATCTTTACAAAGGCTTCTTGTATTCACATATAATAATAACAAAAAAGGCAAGATGCATATTCATTCAAAAATATCCAACTTATTTAATGCCCTAAGATACTCATATTACTTTCGAAAGATGAGTTCGATGTGAGACGAAATGAGGGAACTACTTTATTTTAATTGGACTTGAAAATGTTTAGGGATAGAATATGACAAGCCCGACTATTCAATTTGAAAAATTAAAAACCTTTTCTGCAATGCGGCAGTAAATTAAAAATAAAAATTCTCACTTTTTGCCATCAACTGTACTTTTGGGTACATGGACCGTTCCGGGTTGACAGTTCACTTTTTGAATGGTGGCGAACGATGCGGGTGTTTGGGGCTCAGAGAATTTATTTAATTTCCGCATTGCCGATGATGCCATGTGATGCCAAAAAGGTAAACTGGCTACAGCCCGCACATGCATGGGTATAGAAATTTGTGCAATTATAGAGCGCTAGAATAGCCAGCATGCTAATTTAGACATGCGTTGATAACGATCAAATGAAATAGTCAAAGTTCCTCGCCGAGTGTTCTTGGCGCTTCGCTTCAACTTTAGTTGCGTGGCTGCCTCTTATCGCTTTAATTAGTTTTGAAAAAGTTGGCCAACAAGCAGACAAACAAACAAACAGACCAACAACCAGCTGAAAAGCAACCACCCAAGCAAATAGCGACAAAATTGGCTGGCATATTTGGCCAACTGAACGCGTAATGAAATTTTGCAAAAATGTTTCTGCCACAATTTGGTGCATGACACATATGTGTGTGTGTATATATACATACTTGTAAGTACAAATGTATATATATAAATAGATTATTTAGATACTATAGGTACATTAATGTGTGTGCAGTGTCTACAGTTTCATTAGTTCCAGCTACCTTGGGCAGCACAAAGTGGAATTGAAGCAATGGTATTTGCATTAGTCAACGACTTATTTTGCACTTTTTACATTTAATTAAACTTAAACTCAGTTTGCGCCACAAACTGGGGCAGCTGGCCCTCACAGCTACCTACCTTTGTTTATCTCATATACAGAACTCTAGCCGAGCTGGCTGTGAGAATTTCTTTGTTTTTGCCCTTCCTTTGCATGCATATTTATAGGAAATAGCGCAAATCTCTCGCAAATTTAATGCAACTCCAAATGGCGTATACGCGAGTGCAGGGCGATGGCTGAGGAACGAGGAACGAGAGTCCGGTCCAGTGGCTGAGCGCGGAAGATTGAGATTAAGCGAAATAAGCCAAATACCTTTTCGTGAAATTTATATGCACAAATGCAACTGTGCGGCATCTTGAGATTTGGCCGGCAGACGGCTGATAAAAGTTCTGCAACTGCAATAAAATTAATGCAAAACTAAATTTAATCCTTTTCCCATTTGCCTTAAACAGTGAATTGAAGCGCTTGTGAGGGAGTTTGCAAAAAGCTAGCTCTATAATAAATTTATTAAATTTAGCGGAACCGTGGAAATTCACAGATGGCCTCAATATTTGTCTTTTGGCATAAAATACTTTAAAAATTAATATAAAAAAAAATGCAATCAAGAACGTACGTCTCTCTCCCCGACGGGGAATTGAACCCCGGTCTCCCGCGTGACAGGCGGGGATACTAACCACTATACTATCGAGGACGTTGTGTGCGGATTACTTAACCATGCATTTAACTCTTATGGTAAGTGAATCTAATAAACTAATAATCATTCAGACAAAATACATACATGTGTATGCACATATGTACTTATATGTATGTATGTACATATTTTCTATTGTTCATATTTTCAATTTCAATTAACTTACATTGAAATAGTTTAAAGATAAAGATAACATTTAACGATTGGCCACCACTCGATCGTTGTTCCTTTGAAGTGGTAGCATAATTGTATGTACATATGTACATACATATGTATGTATGTATATAAGTTTCCTTAGGTTGCAAGTAAGTAGGCTCAAGTATGTTTAAGTTGGTAGGTTGAACAGGAATGGAACTAACGGAATGAACTTGATTTTAAAAACCGTGCAAAAATCGTTCAATGATTTGAGTAAACTGACAGGGTCACAGAGGCAACTAACGAACGAAGTTAATTTTCAATTTAATGGTGCGCCAGCGTTGTGTGAAACAAAAAAGTTTAAATAAAACGCGCCGTACACTCAAAGAAAAAAAGAGACAGAGAGAGGGCGACTCTCACACTAGCACACATGCGTAATTAACGCCCGTATGCTCGTCACGGTTCTTTACGTCACTCTCCCAACAGACGCTTCTGCCGCATCGCTCCATCTCGCTTACACACCTATAGTAGCATTTCACAATGTATTTATACACCACAGCCTTGGAAACGATCATGCGGGCGTACGAATAAAATAATGAAACAGCTACAAAAAGCAAAGCCTCTTCTATTTTCTGTTCGCCTGATAGTAACATGGATCACTTTATCGATTTTACGAATGAAGAAGACAAAATGCGATCGATTGTGATCTCAGATGGAGGTGGTGAACGGATTTATGTTTTGATAGTGAATAAGAAAAGCAAACAAAAAATGAAAACATTGAGCAAAAACAACATCGAACGAAGTAATACAGTGTGGCTGTTAAAAAATAACAGATCCATAACAAACGAAGTGGGAAACGGGCCGCTCAAACGTTATAATTTAAAGAGTTTCAAAAATAGCTGTAAAACTATATTTAAAATACCGCAGAAAAAAAAAATTTGTCTTGGAGATGCCGGGGATTGAACCCGGGGCCTCTCACATGCAAAGCGAGCGCTCTACCACTGAGCTACATCCCCATATGCCAATCGCGCAGCCAAAACCAAATAAGTTCATCGCTTCATTGCTAGCTAAAATTTGCAATACGAGTTAACTGTTTGATGTTCAATAACATTTGTTAATGTAAAACATACAGACATACACATGTGTACTAACTTATCGTGTTTGACATTAGGTACGGAAAAAAATGCTATTGCTATACGCATTTAATATGAATAATTAATAAAATTGTTTTATTATCTGATCCACTAATAGTGCAAATTAAATTACAACAATTAACACTTGTTTAAAGTTTGGTGTCAAATTTAATTCGTTGGCTACTTACACTTTGTTTTAATATAATAATATAGGAAATATGTATATAATGAAATGTGTTTCGTGAGTGCAAGTATCTGCCTTTGAAGAATTCATATAACCATGTTTGCCATATGTCCGAAGATGACCTCATGGGGATGTAGCTCAGTGGTAGAGCGCTCGCTTTGCATGTGAGAGGCCCCGGGTTCAATCCCCGGCATCTCCAGAAGTATATATTTTTATTTCATTTAAAGTACTACAGGCCAAATAAAATATGTATGTTGTATTATTTTGGTAGTAGTACTGTATAACAGCATACGTCATGGGTCATGTGGGTGGTTTATCGATGTCAAGACACCGCTGACTTCATCTACAGACACTTGGAGTTCAAGTCGTTGTTCAAGCCAACTTGATTTATGCGCAACGAGGCGGCAATAATGAATTATTTATGCCGATTTACGGCTGGCATCAGGTCTGCATGTCAATTGGCAAAAACACACACTATTGTTGCCATTGCCAGCCGTGAAGGCGTCGAGGCGGAGGCAGAGACGGAGAAGGGAGACGGAGACGGCGTTGGTGATATGGGGGCCAGGGGCAAGTCAAGCCTGACGTTGTTGCAGCGCCGACGACGACTTCATATAGTTGACAGCGCCTCTGGCTCCCTGGCTCTGGTTCGTTAGTTGGTTGGGTTGGTTGGTTGGTTTGACTTCTGACGGGCACAAAAACCATTTAAGCCACAATGCAGTCAAGTGGTTAAAATGTGTTAGGCGGCAATGCATCCATTCGAGCTGTGCACAGGAAATTTCAGGCAAGCGTCTGAGCCCCACTCGGAGTCGGGGTCCGACTGGGAGGGTGGGACTTTTCCAATGCATGTGTGTGTATGTGTGTTTGTGTGGGTTTCGGCCTCGGGTTTTTGTTCTGTTGTGCTTTCAGTTTTTGAAAGGAAGGAAATTGCCTGTTCTCACTTTCGCAACATTTGCGTAGTTTAAATTAAAATTAAATCTTGCATGAGCCGCATTGCCAAAACCCTCCGAGCGCCCCACCATCCTTTTCATTCTTTGGCCGAGTCCGGTGCAGCAGGAGGCGTCCTAGAAAACATTCGAGTTGGCAGGCCAAATATTGGTTAGCCAGGCAATTGATTTTAGAGTGGGTGGTTGTTGGATTGCTGTCTGAAATCAAGGGCTGGCATTTATTCGAATGTGTCTGACAACAAAAATACCAAATCTTGCTTGCTTTTGATTTCTTTAAGTCATAAATTCAACTCAACTGCACAGAGAGAAAAATCGCGCCTTATGGCCTGCTCTGCACTTTCCTGATACCAAAAACTTAAAAACGTACGTTTACTTCGAAAATTGCTATAAAGCTTTATATCTGGACTTTACATAAGCTATTTTATTTATTAGTTTGGGGCTACCTACGGAAAGGAATCATTTTAACAAGGGGTTGAGGTATCCAATTTAAGAACAATATTTCGTAGAAATACTATATAATAGTATATATAATTTTTCTGAGTGTAATTAAAACTTCAGCCCAACAGACAAATTTCGAGTTCAAGTTTTTGTCGGCAGTAACGAAGTGACTTGATGTTTTTTCTGCATTGCGGAATGAGTACAGCAGTAGATTACAAAATTGTGTGTTGTTTTGGAGAAAGTCTTTTATTTTGACAGCTGTCTAATACATTTAGAATTTAGCTTAAGCTACCTGTATCTGCAACTGTGAAGACATAGAACTCTCACCAACTTAGAAGTAATTCGAGTAAATGTAACACTTACTTAAATTAAAAAATGACTCCAAAAATTAATTTGGCTTAGTTTTTCAGCTGCAGCTTCCACCCCAATGTGTTTTTATGTTTCATGTTCCATGTTTATTGTTACTTTGTAAAATAAATCATATAACGAAACGTTGACGTTTTTTAAATATTTTAATAATGAAGACTTAAACAAACGTTGGAGATCTTTTAACTTTTTCGGCTGAGATAATAAATTGCTCCTTCTAATAGCCAGAACATAAGCTTTTCTGAAAGTCATAGAAAGGCCTTTTTTTTGAAAATTAATAATAATTGTTGTTGTTGTAATTTTGTGGAAAGTATGTGTGAAGTATGTATAAACGACGAATGAATGTAATAGGGAGAAGCGTGTCAGTCTGTATATATATATATATATATATATATATATATATATATATATATATATATATATATATATATATATATATATATATATATGATCGGCATGAAGGTTACTTAAAGTAAACAAAGCTATCCGAATGAACATCAATAACTTTTGAACCATAACAGTTAGTATATGGACTTGTCTTATCCATACGCCGAGCAAGTTAATTAGAAACCACATTCTTGATTAGATACCTCAATATTTTAGCTAAATGTAAAAGTCGATTTATCAAACGAAATCAATATATTATATAGCTGCCATAGGAGCTATTGGTGCAGCAATGTTCTTTTAGTTAAAAGACTTAGGTTGAGATAAAAGCAGGTAGAAGGTAGCACTCTACTCGTTTCTATATAGTAATTTGATGTAGTATATTGAACAACATTTGCACTCAATGTAATTAAAACTGGTTCTTTGAACGCATTTTTTCCAGTGTACACTCTAAAACTTTGACTTAAATGCAATTGACACACATCAAATTAGATTTCATTTAAATGCTGCCCATCAATTACTGACCGAAAATCAGAAAATGTCACACCTGACACCGAATGCCAGACACACGCACTACACACACATGCACACACACACACTAAGAATTGCATAAATATAATTATGCAAGTAGTGCCAGGCGCCCGCATAAATATGCATTGATATTTTATATTGAAATTAATTACCAAACCATCTTCGCCATCTGTTTGTGAATGTTTGTGTGTATGTGTGTGTGTGTGTGCGTGTGTGTGCGTGTGTGTGTGTGCAATAAATATTTTATAACATTGCTGCTAAAGTGCCAAATTCATGCAAGCAGCCACAACCGAGCCGCCCCAATGACTCTGAGGCATAATTTAAATAAAAGAAAATGGAAATCGAAATTGTCACAGAAAATTTATGTAATTGCATGAGCACCACAAGGCCTATGTAGAGAGAATTGTTTATGGCCATGGCTGGCAAAATGAATGCCTGTGTGTGTGTGTGTGTGTGTGTGTGTGTGTGTGTGTGTGTGTGTGTGTGTGCAAGAGTGGCCCGTCTGCTAAATAATTGAAGCAACAAACTAAACAAATGACATAACCTCAATTCTGTGACAGGCGTGTCATGTGCTGGTGTGTGTGGACATTTACATGTGTGTGTGTGTGTGTGAGTGTGTGTGTTAAAGGTGCGCTGCCTCAATGGGGTGACTGGTTGGTTGGCTTCTCCGACTGCATCTGACGTTAAATCGTTGTGGATAATTTAGAGTTGAATTGACTGTAACTTTGGCTTTGGATTTGGCGTTGGCATCGGCTTCGGCTCGAAGAGAATGTGATTGTCAATTAGGTTTAAAACAATTTAGAGCATTGTCACCGACAAAACCAAAAACCAAAACAAACCAGACCACATTTTTAATGAGGGTTTTCAATTCATCTATTCAACAATTCAGCAAAATTATGCACTTTGAAATGCCGCCATGCGGTGCAGAAAATGTACAACAGACCCAACTGTATTAGAGTATTATGCTACTACAAAGACAATGCGGATGATGAAGACCATGAAGACCTTCAGTTCAGAGCAGTGGAGGGCACGACACTTAAAATGTGGGAGCATTACAAAAACATCGACAACAAAGAAAACATCATTAGAGCCATAAGTCAATCCTGCTGCAATTCTCTCGACACTGCATATCCAAGGTTCATATCTTCAGTTTTACGAATTTGGGGCAAATACTGAAAGCTGACAGATTAATAAAAAAAAGTGAATACATACTTAATAACGTGTTTTATATGAAGCCTTTAATAGGATGGCAAAATATTGATTTGTCTGTCACATTTTCTGTACATGAGATTCGAAGCGTAATTATACCGGGTATTCGAAATTTAAAATCTAAGACGGCATTACGAAATGACATGCAATTTCTAAAATACTTCTTCAAAAATACGATCCAATTCGTCGCAAGAGTTGTTTGATGGTCCCTCCGTTACAATTTAATTCTTTTTTTTTAGAAAAAGAGTGTCGCTAGCAACATAGAAAAAAATAAATAAAATTGCACTTATCCTACTTATAACAACTTAACTACTTATATTGTTAAATGGGTTGCTTAAGCATTTAAGTGACATAAGACTTTGAGATTTGTATTTCGGAGTTTCATTCTTACAGACTTTAGCAGTCTACGATTTGTGGGGCAAGTATTACGTGGGCTGGATTTCGCGGACAATTGCTTATTGCCAGCTATTTATATATGCTTATGTTCTGAAATAGATTCTCTTTTATTACTTCACCTTCACGTAATGCTCTCAATTGTTCTTGCTCTGTGCACCCGACCTACAGCAAACATTAAATTTGCATAAGGCTTATCGTGTGGCCACTCCATTGTCTCATTACTCAACCGCAAATGCGAACAATGGCTGGCTAGATAAGAAATTAGGCATTCAAAGGCTTACCTCGGCCATTGCTGCTTACTCATCCATCGCAGGTGCAGTTGTCTTTTAGGTGGTCCCTCTGCAGTATTGGATGTAACATGCCGTCATGAATGTGACAAAGTCTAATGCCGCCTAAAGACCAACTTAATCACATTAAATGGACATTTGAAATTCTCTTTTCGCATCGATACGCACATACCCTGAATATTTCTAATAGGCAAGTGAAAAATCATAATGTGTGTGTATCTGTGTGTAGGAGATGTGTTTGTAAATAAGTTAACATTAAGCCTTGGCAAGCAAATGGGCGCGTGTGTGTTTAAAATTAATAATGCAGTTGGTATCGTTGCCATTTTGCATTCAAATTCAATTGCGTATGCGTGCAAATTGAATTCCCTGAACCCCAACAGCATAAAGTATATTATTTTGGCCACATTCCCCTACACAAGCACACTTACAGAGGGAGAGTGGATGTGGGAGTGGGAGGGAAAAAAGGAAAGCATTAGCATTATCCTGCCTGTCTGCTGACAAAATTTGTAAATGTGTGGGCAATATTTGCGTGGTTGGTCGCTCATTTGCGTTGACAATTGTAAGTGTCAAAAAGAAGAAAGAGTGCAAGGACGACACACACAAACTTGTATCCATGCAATCACGTTTCAATTAACACACACACTGCTGGTCCGCTGCAGCAGTTGCTACTGTTCGTAGTGTCACCAGTCCACCTCCTCCTCCACCTCCACCTAAGCCCCGCCTGCAATATTCATATGTAAAACACGCACGCAATGGTCACTCATTCAGTTGGTTTAATGGGCTGGGCTGTGCTGGGCTGCAGCGGCTGCGGGCTGGGCTGGGCTGGAAGCTCTCGTTGCCCCTGCAAACTGGACATCATAATTCCGGCCACAATTCCCAAACACCGCAAAAACAACAGCAGGGCGCAAGTCAAAATGTCTGGCTATGCGCATTGGCCACCATGGAAACTTTAAGCTGGAGTGGGTGTGGATGTGGATGTGGATGTGGGTCGCACTCCATGTTGCAGTCATCCAACTGTACCGCATGTGTCGTCGTTGCTGTCGTCGTTACCATCGCCATCGCCATCACCATCGCCAACACTAACAGCATCACGATAGCCAGCGCCACACTTGCAGTTAGTTCAGTTCTATGGAGCGCACGAACTAATTACGTTAATATGCGACAACGTTTTCATAGGCGAAAAATGTTTACTACACTGCCGGCCAAAGAAACGAAGTTGTGCGGGAGTTCCGGATTGTGGTCAGACCAGGATGCTGTAATTGCATGACTGCAAGAGAATAATTTTAATTTTCGAGGGAGGAGAGAAAACTTGAAATGCGATTGACTAAGAGCATAAAGAACAGCGGACTAGAAAAAGAATGCACATTTCCTAAAACTAAAATATAATTAGGGTTATTAGACTAAGTTTATATGTTGAAGGTTAGGTTTAGAAAAGCTAGTAACACAGTAACATTTCAAGGCTTCTGTTTACGCACCTTCCTTGTAGAATGATAACTTCGTTAAAGGAATGTTCAGAAAACAGATTAACAATCTTCACTTTGTTACCTTTAAGACCATCTCTGATTATATTTCGCCATTGCGGTTAATATATTTTTCATTTTCTTATTTTACCCAACTACACTTTTTCTATTTTTTGAAGTTTTTTGGATCTTCAACCATTTTGAAGTACAGAGACGTTACATGTGATGTTTAAGGGTCAAGCTCAAAATTTGGGATACGGCTTTTTGACGTTCTTAATAAAAGAGTATACAAACGGGAAATCAATTTAATTCGCACAAAATTACAAATTTAAAAGGGCAGTTTGGAAATCTTGGAACACATAATGGAATATAGCTGCTTAGCTGCTTCTGTGCTGGTTCTAAGTAACTTCAGCTGACTGTACCGTAAGTATGGCTCATACATATTCATGTATCCAAATCCTAACAAACGCATGTTCGTATACCCGTACCCCTCCCGTCTACACCCACCCCCGAAGACAGAAAGCACGTGAAACTGCAACTGTTTCAGCACTTGGCTATTATGAAGGCCAACAAACAAACACACACACACACACGCACACAGGTAACACAGGGTGGACGTGTTGAATGTTGGTTATCATATCACGTGTATGTAGAACAGTCTAAACGCAGCTGCATTACCCTAGCCCGTAAACAGAGTGCTCAGATCCAAGCGCAATTGCATTCATAAATAAGACATTCAACGAGGGGCAGCAACGGCAACGGCAATGACAACAACAACTGCATTTAGCCAGGGACAACAACAAGCTGTGCACATCACGTCACCAGCACCATCATATCCCTGTCACTCTCACTCTCCATCTCTCCATCTCTCTTTCTCTTTCTTGCTCTACCGAAAACCGACACATTCGATCATTCAGCCACGTACACGCACAAAGCCCTCGGGCAGGTGGTCCACCTGTTCTGAGGGTTCGGTTAGTTGGTCGCTTGGTCGGTTGGGCGTTTGGTCAGTAGGCAGCAGGTACTTGGTAGCAGGTAGCATCTGGGAGCAATACAGCAGCTACTGTACGTCATTCAGCTGCTGACAGTGGCCGCTGTCATTCATTCATTCATTCATTCATTCATTCATTCATTAATGCATTTCCCTGATTTTCACTCATTTAACTCTATAGATTTTTCATTTGGCCCATTACATGAAAGCTTGGGGCCAACTGGCCGTGGTCTGTGTGGTATTTTCTTCTTCCCTCTGCCCTCTGCGCTCTGCCAAAGCAAGGCTGCCTGTAGGTATGCCTCATTTACTTTGTTAGCAGCATCCATTAGTTTGGACGCACATTGGCACTAGCACTGGCACTGGCACTGGCCAAGCCATTGCTTTGTGCTGGCAGAGTCCTGTCCAGTTGGTGCAGGTAACGTGCGTGTTTGAAGAGTCTGTGGTGGGAACTGTCAGTTAGAATGGACAGAGTGACTCTGATTGGATTTGATTTGTGGAATTTCTGCAGCACCAGAGCAACTGTTGTTCATGCAGGCACAAAAACCAACGAGGTATTCAAGATAAATTAAGATATACATGTATCCTTTTTCCGAATGTAGTGTCGCCAGCCATTTTGTCCAACTTTCTCCTCGTTTCATATTCAAAGTCTGATTTGACTTCCGACTGTAAAGAAAATTACAAATTCTATATCATGGATACCTTACTGTATTTCCTAAGGGTTTTTTTAGAAAGACTTTAAAACTATCCAAGCTCCACCAGAGCTACTTTGGCGTTTATAAATCTTATTCTTTTGTAATTGTTATTTAGGTATTTATATAAACATTGAAAATAGAAATGATTAAAAACATTAAATTGTAGTCGCTAGAAGTCTTCTTCCGAAAGTAGTCTGATACTCATCTCATCTCGGCTAAGTAGCATACTAAGCCTTGGTAAACTTACAGTCAATTGAATTCAACTCTGAAATACGATAGTTATATCAGTGTCAATAAAGAGAGAGCTACTAAGCCATGATGCTTTTTATTTGTTGTTCAGCACCTTACGTAACTAAAATATTTTAACATTTCAAATATAAATATGTACTGGTTTTCTGCTACACATACAAGTATTATTGATATTTGGTGAAGTCCCTCTTGGGATACCAATCGAATAAGAATTGATTGCCGTACATATTTTGCAATGTTAATTTAGAGAAGTGCGTGAAAGTAATTCTTCTGGTTCAATCAAGCTACAACGTATGCATGCCTCTGCATTTTCACTGAACTTAATTTAACTGAAATGGCCCCGGAATGAAAAACTCATTGGGACACCATCTCCACCATCTCCTCGAGTACCACCCACTGTGAAGCGCCCCTTCGCCCCCATTCACCGCAAAACTTTTTCCGCAGATACCTCAAGTGACTTTTCCACTTGTTTTTTTATTTTTTGCTCACGCACAAGCTCACAGCTACGAGTATGGGCGACACTTCGTCTTCAGCTACGCTTTATCTACGACTCGATTTTCCAAGCGTTTAAGCAACAATAACAAAAACGAGCGGGCGAGTAAACAAAAGTCTGACCGTCGCTACGGTACACACAAAGTGACGCTTGGGGGCAAAAGCGACAGCAACTGCGACAACGACAACAAGAACTAAGGACACCAAGGACTCTGCAGTCGACGTCGCTGCTTGACTGCTCGGCGGCTGCTCAAAAGTCAAAAGGCTACGGCAGCGTCTAACTGACTTTGGCTTTCAGGTATAATTAATCTTGTTTAGTCATTGCTGTTGTTGTTGCTTTTGTTGATGTTGCTGTTGTTGTCATTGTTGTTCTATTGCCTGTTCCACTCTATTCCGTTCCCTTTGAGCGTAGGTGCTACAGTTGTTGGCCAGCCAGATGTCTGTCAGCTCTTGCTCTCGCTCTCGCCCCGGGCTCCCGTTTTGGAACTACAAAATAGCCCAGTACAGTCCCACTTCCAGTTCCACCTCATTCGAGCCAAGTCCGAGATGGAGAAGCCCTAAAGTATCGTAATGTATTTAGAACGAGTTTAATTTTCCCGGCAACACATTTTTCTTCAGACCCCCTATCCACTCGAAATGCACCCTCGGCTTGGTCAGCCCTGCTGGCTCTAGGCCCTGGTCAGGTTAACTATTAATTTTCGGCTCTGAGCAAGATTAACGAGTGCATGATTGCTTCAAATTGTCTAGCTTGGCAAAAAAAGAGCTGAGCGCCAACTTTCCTATGCTAGCCTTATAGTTAATAGTAAAATTCATAGCATACTTTGGGGCGTCTCCGAGCGAAATTTATTTTGCTGTTGATCTGGCTCTGGCTCGGGCTCGGTGCAATTTTGTCACCAATTTTAGTTGATTTTTATTTGTTGTTGTGCTTGGCCGAAACGCTTCATAGACTTTTTACGCAAGGCGGGTGACCTTTTTTCGTTTTCTTAATTTCGTGGCAAGAAGGTGGATGGATTTTGGAGTGCCGAGAATGGTAATTAATTTAGCTTCAAGTCACAGCTGCTAGTTAAATTCTGCTTTCTAATACTTTTCAGTTTATATACTACTTGTATACTACTGTATGCTGAGAACCAATTTCTGTTTTTCATAAAGGTTTGTTTATATCATAAGAATGGCAAAGAATTTTTTACAGATAAACCTTCTGTCTCTGACTTCAAAACAAAAAACCGGCATTTCAACAATTAAGGGTATGTTGTTTAATTTGGGTATTTAACTTATTGAATTAAGATTTGTTTTTGTGAGCTTTTCTTTTGGGCAATTAACAGCTAAACAAAAATAAACTGGCCAAAAATAAATGACATAAAGAAACAAATTATATATATGTTTAGAATTCTGTACCTCTTGAATTTATAGAGAATGAATTTTCGTGCTTGTAAAAAGTTTATTATAAATGATGATACAAAATTGTGTGTATTGAAATAAAAAATTTAAGCTAGTCTTGTCGTGCGGATTAAATGTGGACTGTCTGGCATTACATCCAAGGGTACAATATATATTTCAATTTACTATATGAACCGTAACATCAAATATACAATTATAGTTCTTATATATTAGAAAAACCGGTTAGTGGTATTGTGGAAATTTAACCTGGAAGAGTTTTTCGGCGACTCCGGCTTCTGTGTTGTTGGCAGCTGCTGTAGATTGTGCGGGACAGAAAAATTCATTCTTCTTAGAAATACTACTTAATACTTGCTTTTAGGAAAAACATATTTGTGACTTTGCTGCGGTGTATGATTTAATATTTGAAATTTAGGCATTGTCTATAAACGACAATTGTAAGTATACGTACATTTTATCTGGAATATTTGGCCCTTGCTTGTTTACATACTCGTACTTCGCTCTACTCCACTTTCATTTCCTTTTAGCTACGACAGGTTTCGTTTACACAATTTTATCCAGTTAAGTGAAATGTATTCATTGTGTTTGTTATTGTTTTTGTAGCAAAGCTGGTGCTGATGTGTTTTTGCTGTTGACACCTGAAATGCAAAACACATTTGCCATCGGATGCAGATGCAGATGAAGTCGATCTGGTTGTGGCTGTGGGTGTGTCTGTGTTTGTGAATGTGTGTCTGTGAGTCTGTGTGTGTGGCGGTGGCTTACAGCTACAGCTTTTTCAAATGAGAGAATTTTGAGCAAATTGGTCAGTTGTGAAATTTTTGAACTCTGTAGTCAACGCATCTTCTGTGGTTACATTTTTGAACTGGATTGGTAAGTTGGTGTCGCACGAGTCTTGACCCCTTCAGGAGGTAACGAGTTTGTGTTGGCATAACTGGTTCTATTTATGTATACGAGTATAGTTATGTGTATCTTGGTGAACAAATATCTGTATATATTTACTATACTATCTCCACGCACAGCTTTTGTTTCACTCTAGTTTGTATATTTTCAGTTATTTACACAAGTGTTTTTCTCTCACTGTTTGTGGGTGTCGCCTATATTTATAGATCTGTTCTATGTGGAACCCCACTTGTATTGGCTATAACATGCTTTTTTGGCGCCTGATTATGGAGCCCCAGTGGCCTAATGGATAAGGCATCGGCCTCCTAAGCCGGGGATTGTGGGTTCGAGTCCCATCTGGGGTAAATAGATTGTAAATTCTTTTTATTCCCCAACTGACAAAATCCCTCAAATTTTGAATAATGCACAATTTTCGTAATGCTCCGCCTTCGTTGTTAAATTTTGCATACGCCACATTACAATTCAATAGCATATCGACACACGGAGAAACCGAAAAAAGAACTCCCGGGGAAACGAGTCTTAACTCTTCCACTGCTTAACTTTTGTACCGCTGGCAGGCTATGGGCGGGCCTTCGAATCAACGCCGATGGAAGGCAACCAACAGACAGTCGAGCTAGTTGAAGCGACCTTTGGCACATTTGCATTAAGTGCCACTTAACATGGAATTTCAATATTTTATGCAAAACATTTCAACCCAATGCCAAAAAGTAGCGAAGTTCACAGCTCTGTCATTGTTGTTGGCGTTGCTGTTGCTGTTTTTGGAGTCTCGTTGTCTCGGGGCATCGGTGGAAAGTTTCAATAACTTCTCCATTGCCGCACACGCATATATACTATATACGTACTATGTGTATGTATATCCATCAGTGAAAATCCCGTGAATCACTCATGTCAGTGATTCAACCTCCAACGCTGCTGCCAGCCTGCTTGCCCGCCTGTCTGTCTGCCTGGCTGGCTGGCTGGCTGAATGGCTGACTACTGCCTCTGTCTGGATTGACTGTCAACGGGATTTGCGCATTGACTGTAGCGCCACCAGTCAAACCCAACTCCAGCGCCAATCGCAATCTCAATCCCAATCCCAAACAACGAAATTTTCACACTTCCTTTTATCCATTTATTCGCGTATCGGTTAACACGCACTGAGAATTGGATTTTGTGTGCGTGTTGTGTGATGCGTGTGTTTCCTGTTGTTTTTATTTTTGCATTGCATTGAAGGAGTTGTTCCTGGGGCTGTTTCAGAAGTTTCGTTACTCGCGAAAAGTTTATAATACAATTTAGTAGTTTCATTTTGCGGTTCGTAACCACAGTATATTCAGATTGCAGCGATGCGAAAGAGCTTTTGGTTTGTTGTTTGCTTTCTGCTTATTATAATTAATTTGATAGCAATTTAAATAAAGCTATAGCTTAAACACGAGTATCAGTGCAAACATATTTTATACGTTTCAGATTGAAGATACGCTCTACCAAATGAAAATTGAACTGTTTTTTCCCTATAAATACGCCAAATTGTAATCTTTAATTTTATTTGCTTTAATGATTCAATATGTACATCAAATACAAGGAAGAATTTCACATTTTGTATTCACAGTCTATTTCAAATCTGAATTAAGTAAACTAAGAATGAATACAATGCAATAACCAAATGGGCTTCAGTCTCGAAACGAATGATTACTCTTTATAGCGATGCCAGAAAAATGGTTTCACGATGTTTTAGAAAGAAATGTGAAAAATGAGCTAAGTTTTTTATTCAGAAAGCGATGATTATGAAAGATTACTAATGATAGGCGAAGACGTAAACTGCAGCAAACTTTGTTATTAAAAAGTTATGTGGTTATTAAAGCATGCGTTTTTCATGTTCCGACTTTAGTCGGGCATTTAGAAAATGACACTACTATTGTGTTGTCATATATTTTAAGAATCTTGTTGGTTTCTTTTTAGTTGCGTTTGCTTACTTTCGTATCAAATTATAGCAACAAACCGTTTTTGGATTTAAGTCCATAGTGTTTTGTAATTTCAATAACGAACTTACCGGTGAAGTTCCTTCGTTGTCTTCTCGTTTATCTATATATTTTGCTGAGTTGCAGAGATTATGCAATGGAGCTTTGCGTAATTTCGCCATCAAATATTTAATGTAATTCTTTCGCGCAATGGAACAGGACTTAAGTCGAGCGCTAAGTTTTAAGTTCTCCACCTGGGGCTTAGCGCGGCCAGTGAAGCAAACGTCGAAAGGCAAACAAAGTTTTTTTGCCAGTCACCATTTAATTTAGTCAATTCAGCGCTACCTGAAATGAAATGCATGGAAAGCTTTCTAGCTTGAAAAAAGCACTGAAGCAGCCAAGTCAGAAGTCAAGTCAACCAACATGGCGTTTCGTTTCATTGCACTGTGCGCCGCAAAGTATGCAGCGTGCAGCTGAAATTTTTATGAGCATGCTTTCGACTACCGCTCGACTCCAGCCACGCACCGGTAGCCCCCTTCTCCATTCTCCATTCCCTATTCCTTATTTCCCATTCCTCAACCCAACACCACCACCATTTGGCAAGCGTGCGAAAATTGCACAAAATCAACAGAAAATTTACTTAACTTTGACTGCAGCGACTTTTCAGCTGATTAAAATATCATCAGCATAGAAATGCGAGTTGAATGATGGATGGAGGGGGATTGGAAGTAGAAGTGCGCGAGGTCAAAAGAATGTGTAATTTGCATTTTTCACATTACTTTACTAAATGCCTTGGCTTAGTTGTAATTTTTGAACAGCCTCGAAGGCTTACGCGCCAACTGGCGCCAGTCTTCAAGCACGCACTCTTACGAGCATGCATCCGTTTGGTGACTTCCATGCCAAGCAGCTCACCTACAATTGTTCCTCTTCGAACCAGTTACCAGCATTTTCTTTTAATTGATTCAAAATCAATTGTGTAGTAGTTTATAAATGTTTTTGTTGATGCAAAAAGGCTCCAATCTAAAAGGTATATAAGGATTAGGAATAATAAGTGGCAAACAATAAATTACACATTATTTTGTTGTGTTGAGCTTTTATTGGCTTAGAGTCAAGTAGTATTAAATCCAAAATATATGTACTTGAAAATTTCTACAAATTTGCTTGTATTTCGAAGACTCTTCAAAGAGATTTCATAGGTTGTCGATATTGATCGTGATATTATTACACTGCTATCTGCTTCAATGGTCAATTGAACTTTCTGGCTTCCTTCGGATAAATAAATTAGTTCTAATTGTATACTAGTTCGCCGAACCTTTCGGGAGGACAGCACCACATGTTCAAAGGCCTTGTGCTGATTTCACTTTGTGTTTACCTTTAATGAAGTTTTGCGTGAATTTCGCTTTGAAGTTCGCTTTGAAAGTACGGACCAGCAATTAAGTTAAAAACCGTAGCCTTGCCTTGGCATGCATGCTAACTGGGACCCATTTCTCGTATCTAAGCCTGCCCGTTAGGCAGCCGACACATGGCTTGCTCCAATATTTAACCTCTTTGTTGCCATAAAACAAACGCTGGTCGAAACAAATTTCATGCACCTCGGGAGGCACTAAATCAGTGCAATTTTCATATCGCCAAACATTATTCACCAATCCTTGTTTGCTTTCTGTGTGAGTGTGAGTGTGTGTGTGCGTGTAGTTTTATTCTTTTTCTTTTTCTTTGAATATTGTTGTGCAATTTCGAATACATTACATAGAATTTGCAGGCAAACTTTATGTGCACTTAAAATTGAAGCTGAAATACGAGCAGGCAATAGCATTTTGTGCATTGTCCCAAGAAGCTTCGGACTGCACCACAAAATTGTAGAACCGTGATTCTCGACCCGTTCCCTGGTGCTGTTTGTGTTTCTGCATTTCCACAAATACTACTTTAGAAAAATGTAAATTTATTGTGGCAACCATTTGTAGAGGCAGCAACAACAAGCAGACAAAACTGCCAACGTCCTGGTAAACACACATATATAAGCATTTCTACGTTTTTGGCACATAAGCGAGAATGTGCTGTTCAGTGAACGAAAAGGTAGAGTTGCGTATTTCTGGGCATACCTTGAAAAGCAGGCAGGTGATAAAAATACTAAAATAAAAGTGTCCTACCATTGGCGTACCTTCATTATAGCTTATTTGTTCAATATCTATTATGTATATAAATGATACTACTAGGAAATAGGTGGGAAACGGGGCTCACAAGATCTTCATTTTGGTACCAACACAATATTAATAATTTTAAAAAACTAATAAAAATGTTCTTTAAATACCTAAAGCAACCCACAGCGGTGCCTTCATACAAAACAACAGCAGTCCAAAAACTAAACAGTTTAAATATAAATTTTAAACACACACTGATAAAAAAGTGGCATAGTACAGATGAATATTTTCATATTAAATTAAATTTCTACTATTTTATATTCCAATCAAATATAAACATCGTAAATTTTACTAAAAACATATTTAATTAGTGATTTTAATATAAATAATATTCAAAACAAAGTGTAAAATTTTGTTATTAAAGTGTGTCATATTCAGTTTAATGTTAAACCATATGAAATATTAATAAGCACACACTTTACTGCACGGAATGCACGCATTCTTCTTCTTCTTTTGCGTTCTTTTCGCAAATAATGCATACACACAGCGATATGTATCGATATTCTTTATGACGCGCGTCGGTCAATTGTGAGTTGATTTTTGTCAAAGACGGACGTGTGCCAAAGTAATTAATTGAATTATAGTGAAAAAAAAAACATAATAAAATAGTGATTGTGTTGGAATAAATTGATCTGCGTAAGTATGAACATTTACATATGTATAATATATTTGTACGCGTACACACATACATACAAAATTGCCATTTATAGTTTCTTGCATCGTGTCCGCAAGAAACATAATTTTGTATACAACATATTACGTGGTAGCCTACATACAAACATATGTATGTGCATATAGCGTAAATGTCGTCGTAATTGTGACTAAATAAAGAAGTTAAAATATGTAAAGCTTCAAATGTGTGATATAGTTGTTATTTGGGTACATATATATGTATGTATATACATACATATATGCATATATTGTGTACGTAGATGCATATGAAAAAAAGAACAAAATATACAGTTTCATACGCATGCCACTGCATAGCAACCTATTTTTCGCGGTAATCTGTACTTTCCGCGTAATCGCTATTTCTCTTTTGTCTCAGTGCAAGAAGCGACGCGTCATTCAATAGTGTACAGATTTTTGTGAAAAATGAACGCGCTTGACCATATGCATATAGTTATGTATTTACATACATATATTGGCAATTAATAACTGCTGTACATGCTTAATTGACTCACATTATAAGTCTTCAAATAATTCATTTTTTTATAAATTCCTAAAAATATATGTACTTATAATTGAACATACGTACATTAATACGAGTATGTATGCGTGTGTAGGCAATGCAAAATGTGATCATTTATTTAGCATGTAACCATGCACAAACGTGGTTGTGCTATTTACTGCTTAACCTTTGAATATGTGTATACATATGTATGTACGCATAATAAATGCTGAATAATAACTTGGTGTAATTAGTATTTATTAATTGTTTGATTTTAGGTTATGCGCGAAGTTTAGCAGAATAGAAGAGGAATCACTTAATAGCAGTGAAGCAGACACATTTCAGGATCCTGTTGATGAAACACTTCATAATGCATTGAAGACTGCCTTGAAGAGAGAAGTTTCGGATTGGAATGCAGTACTTGATAAGTGGTCAAAAACTTATGAATTGCGTCGTAAAGAATCCCAAACCTTGAATGCATGCGAATTTTTGCAAGAATGGCCGAAGTATACCGATTCTCGTGCAGTGGATTTGGTAAGATTCCAGGCCTTCCAAATGTTTAGTTCTTCAGTTATATTTTTAGTTTTATTTGAGCTTTTTAACTTCAGCTTTACCCATATTACATTTTTTGAAATCATCCAACATTTACAAGATTATTTTATACGTAAATCATTGAAGTTTTTTTTTTAAATTATGTTTTGCAGATCAAGCTTGATTTTACAATTGCGTATCCAGGAAAAGAATCTATTTTATTATCTAAATGGGATAATTTTAAAAAGAAAATAGTTATATACTATAAGGAAAATATTCACAATGCTACATGTAAACATTTATTGGAACAAGTTCAGTCGGCGGAATCTATTGGTAATTTTATATATTATTGCTGTGCTTGAATTATTGATTACAATTAAAAATATATTTCACTGATATTTTAGATTCTTCGGACTACATAATAACAGCTCTTCTACCGTCGGTCTTACCTTCTAACAGTTGGCATTCATCTAAATCAAAGACTTCAAGAACACGGGTAACTTTATTGGACTCACAGGAAAGTCTCGTGCTTCGTTTGGATACAATTGGGGACTACGAGCGTAAAGTAAACAATCTTATTTGCAAAAATTACGGTAATTCAAATACACTTCAACCTTTTATCATTGTGGAAGGCGTGAACTCCAACGATATAAAGTCGTTCTTTGTATACTTTGATAAAACAATATACAAATTAGATTCATTTATTGATTGTTTGGATGTTTGCTTCAAACTTTTTAACACCCTAAATCTGCATTATCCAATAGCTTCGAAGTTTCCATGGCTATTCATACAAAAATACTTTTATGAAATTGACACGCCTTATGATGTAAAGTCTGCAAACTTAACTGCTTTATTAAGTTTTATGAGAAAGTGAAAATAAAACATTGCTGTAAAAATGTTTCCATGCTTTCGATGTAACAAAAAATTTAACACTGCGGATTTATTAATCCATCATTTACAAAATGATCATGTTTTAAAAAAGCCTGGGTTCTGTGACCCGTTACAATGCAAAATTAACAATTGCAATCAATTATTTTTGAAATATTGTATATTTAGAAAACATTTATGTAAGACACATGAAAATGCGATTGGTGACTCCTTTTATGAAGATTTTGTTTCTCAAAATATGGTTAACCCGGATTTCCATTCACATGAAATACAAATTGAAAAAGCCTGTTTAGTAAAATATAATAGTTTTGATTTAGACGACAGTTTTAATATCCAGGAATATATAACAGATCTAAAAAAAAATGTCTTCAATTAACACTTGGGCTGCATTCTAAATGTTTCATGCCTAGAAATGAAGTAACTGCTATTCAATACCTGATAACTAAATTGGTTTCGCCTATCTCCAAAGCTCTCAATTATTACAGCGCATGCAATTCTGAAACTAAAGAAGCACTCGAATGCATTACTTCCTTTTTAACCAGCCCGTTTGAGGAAATAAAATCGGAATACCGGCTTTTTAAATTTTTAAAAGAAATGCATTTATTTGAAGATCCCAAGTCATTTACTGTATCAAATAAAATCGGCCCTAAATTTAAAAAAGGAAATGCATCTCTTTTCCCGAATAAAATAGATATCCATATTATGCCTATAAAATTTCAAATTAAATCATTTTTTGAACTTCCTAATGTTTTGAATCTAACACTTCAAAATAAAAAATTACTTCAAAATCAAGGTAACCTTATTAACTTTGTAAATTCTGAAACATTTGCAAACAAACTGCAGAATTTTCTTCCTGATGACATTGTGATTACATTTTTTCTGTATTTTGATGACTTTCAAATAAACAATGCTTTAGGAGCTCATGTATCTTCTATATGTGGCTGCTATTATTCATTTCCAACCTTGCCTCAGCATTTATTATCCAAATTAGATTTCATTTTCCCGTTTGCATATATTCCATCACATGCATTGAAAAGAAATGACCATGAAATCATTTTTAACCACTTATTTCGTGAGCTTGAAGAATTAGAAAATGGAATTGAAATACAAATACCTGAAGGATCAAAACAAATATATTTTGTTTTAGGCCTTATTTTAGGAGATAACTTAGGATTGAATTCTATATTTGGTTTTGTTCAATCATTTAAGGCTAAGCGATTTTGTCGAGTGTGTAAAAGAAGTAGCTTAGAAATGAAATCAGACAGTGAAGAGCACAAAGAGTATTTAAGAGATAAAAATTGTTATGAAAATGATTTGGAAGCAAATAATTTTTTAGAGACTGGTATTAAAACTGTTTGTATATTCAACGAACTAAAAAACTTCCACGTAACAGAAAACTTTTATTTTGATTTGATGCATGATGTTTTAGAAGGCGTATGTGTTTACGGTATTTGTCAAACCTTAAACGCTTTAATTAATGAAAAAATTGTATGTTTATCAACAATTAACAGTAGAAAAAATCTGTTTTCTTATGGCGAAATAGAAATAAAGAACTCGTCACGACCGCTAGAATTAACTAAACTTAAGAAAAATGAACTTAGAATGACAGCTAGTGAAAAATTTTGTTTCGCTAAGTTTTTGCCTTTAATAATCGGAGATCTGATTCCAGAAAGTATTCAGCATTGGATTTTATTTACAAAACTTTTGGAAATTATTGACATTCTGTTTCAAAATAAATTTACAACAAAAGATTTAAAAAACTTAGAAACAAAAATAAAAGTGCACCATGAGCTATATGTGAATTTGTATGGACCTACGCTAAAACCTAAACACCATTTTCTCGTGCATTACCCTACAGCTATTTTAAAATGCGGGCCTTTGAAATATGCATGGGTTATGCGGTTTGAGGCAAAACATAGAGCATCTAAAGCATATTTAGCTTCAATTACATCGAGAAAAAATGAATGTCGATCGGTAGCTATAAAACAGTGCCTTCATTTTTCATCTTGCTAAGTTATGAGTCAGGTATTCCACCATTATTTGATAAGTATAGCTTTACAGACAAATCTATAACAGACATACAATGTTTGGAAAATGTATGCTATTCAAAATTGTTTAAGTCCAATCACTTAAAATATTGTGAAAATTTAGAATTTAAAGGAGTTTTGTATAAAAAAAACTATTATTTAGGGAATAACGAAAATAATATCAAATTGTTTAAGTTGCTTTTCTTTTTTTATGAAGAAGCTCAAATCTACGCTGCTTGTAATGAAATAAAAGTTGAACGATTTTGTAAACATATGCAAGCTTATGAAGTTGGCCACAAAGATCGAACATTAATTATTAAGGATATAGAATATTTTACAAGCCACCCATTGCATGTATATTTGAATAACAACGGTAAAAGCTATGTAAAATATAGATCTATTTAAATTCTATTATTGTTATTACTATTATTATCATGTACTCTAAAAATTAATTGAGTTTGAATTAAAATAAAAATTCGATTATCGATAGTAAATAAATCGATAATTTATTCTTAATATGAAATTGTTTAATTTGACTATGGGAACACTTTGAATCAAATATTAAAAATATTAAAATCTAAAATGAAAATAGTTAATATTGAATATGAATCATATTCATAATTACTATTTTAACATTTGGATCTTAATATGTTCACATTTGGATTTTAATATGTTCACATCTAAAATTAAATATGAAAATAGTAAATATTTGAATATGACAGTATTCATAATTAATATGTTTACATTTTAATTTGAATATGTCAACACTTTAGATTAAATAGTCCAGCACTTCAAATTTACTACGAATATATTAAATTAAAAAATTAAGTGTGCACACTTCATATTTACTAAAACACACTGTAGTGAAAAATCGATGGTAAAAATAGTTAAATCTACGTGTAAATATTTAAATTTCGTTGCATTTTTTTATCAGTGCAGCTATGCACCAATAACAGGGGGTCTGTCACGGGTCCTTCTATCTGTTACATCCATTTGGTCTTTAGATTTTGTTGAATAGCCGTGCATTTTTATGTACAGGGTATACAAATAATAATTCCGCACAACTCTAGCATTTTTTGGTAAGATTGGCACTTGGCCTTTATATAATGTACTTATATGTGTAATCCAATCTATACAGAGACGGTAATCAACTGGATGGCTAATTCAGCTATAAAATCATGTACATTTAGTATTCATTGAACTTTGAAAAGTGCCTGGCAATACAAATTGTTCATATTAATCCAAATACTTGGTTTTCCCTTCAATATTGACTCAATGGCAAAGTTACAACGTCAGTTTTTCGGCCAACCGGATGAAGTGGTTGCATTTACTATTCAATTAGAAACATTTTTGTGCTGATCAAAATCTTTTGGCCAAATAGAAAAAGTTTCGCACAAGCGCAAGTCGTTCCAACCAATGCCACCACCTGACTTCAATGCATTTGGCCAAATATCGGCATGGGCTCTTGCTTCCCACATTGAACAAATCGTTGGGCCTTAAACCAACTACAATTTATGCCAAGACCTGGGCAACCGCAAACTCAAGGAACTTGACGCAAAGCCGCCAGCCAAACAGTTTATTGTCTCGGCCCCACTCCCAGCCCCTCCTTTATTGCCCATACACTAATTTGTCGTCGTTATGCAGGGTCGGGTGAACCATTCCCGATTTTAAACATTTACCGTTTACCTGGGCCTGCCTCGTAGCTCGTAGCTCTTAACTCGTCCCTCGCATACCCGCAAGTTCCACATAATTTACACACGCACATCGTCGCCCGCTATCTCCCTCTATCGCACAATCACATCCGCTTCCGCTGGCTGCGTGCGAGCACCCACTACCCCACTATCCCACAGGCTTCTCAGCTCTTCACACAGGCTTCGCAGTTCTTCACAGTTCTTCACAGTTCTGCACCCACGCCCTCTGTTGTGCCGTGCGGCATAAGTTAATGCGTCTTTATAGGCAATAAAATTTAAGTTTCGGCTGCCTGTTCAACTTCCCCAGCCTTCTTCAGCCTCATGTTAAATTTTTCATGAGCAGCGCTCCGTCGCCATCACAGACGCCGTTCTTCTCAAAATAAGTTTGGCCAAAACTTTGCTACAACTTAACAGAATTTAGTGGCTGGTTGTCTGGTCGGGAGCAGCAGCTATATAGCTGACCATCGCCCCTCGCCTTTCCTCGCCCACCTACACCGGCACAACTGCCTGTTGTTCTTGTTAATTCAAGCGTTTGGCTACTACAAAATTGAGTTTGTGTTTCTCGAAACTCCTTTCCTTTACGTTTTTTTTTTTATTTTTTTTACATTTTTTGGGCGCCCCGAAACATAATTGCAACTTAATTTTTATGAAGTTTTCTAAGCAGATTGGCGCTGTGCGCACCAAATGGGGTTTGCTTTTTGGCAAATTGTTGCTGAAGTGGAGAGATTATTTAAGCATGTCCGGCAAGAAGCGCTATGAATTATGAAAATTGTGTAAATGAGTTGCCTAATTAATTACCATATAACGTATTTCAGAATAGATTGAGCACACCATAATTCTAATTATTTGAACTGACCAATAGCTAGTATCAGCTATTAGTGGCAGCTTTTTGAGACTAGCTAGCCTCCTTCTCGTCTTATAGTTGTTGTGATTAAGGAACACAAAGTAGCATAACATTAATACTAAATTATTAAAGCGTATTTATCTTCCAAACGGCTTTACAATCTCGCTAGGGATGTTATTATATTTGAGCTATTCATTATCGAAATGATGAGGCTATTGGAATTGATAGCTTAAGAGTGCTCCGATTACGTAATATTTAAAGCAATTTAAGGGGCTTGGTTTTACAAACAACGCTCTACAGATCTTGGCTATAAATGCAGCCTGCCAATTTAATGTACAACCTAGGAGTTTATAAAACGAGCGCTAGCAAAGCGACCGAGCTAATGGCAGCCGAAGTAAACCCTTTGGGGCATTTACTGACGACGTAACTGCGACAACAAACATAACAACGGCAATAACAACAACATGCATACATAAATGAAGCGAAAAACAACAACAAAGAGCCCATATGACCACCCACTGAGAGTCTGAAAGGCACTTGTGCCTTGTTTCTAGAGCTGTTTGGCTTTATTCTGAAGCGTTGTGGGATATGGAATACGAGTATGGTTCGGGGTTGGTCGGCATGCCTTCAGGTGTGCGACGTGTTGTGTAAATATTTTGCTTAACACTATTAAATGTTAGCAAAAACACGCCCAGTCCGTTGCGAGTGTGTGTGTGTGTGGGTGTCTGTGTGTGTGTGTGCGTGCTATGCCCATATAGCCATTCTTAATTAACGTGATTAAATTAATTTAATGAGCTCTCGCTTGAGTTTTTAAACTCACTTTAAGTGACAATTAAATTTTCATGCGTGCGCCGTCCCACGACAATGGATGGACGATGACAACGACAACGACAACGACGCAAGCATAAATGCTCTGTGTACAAGTATGTATGACGTGAAATGATTTTTACGACGCCCGACCGTGCCACATGTCTCATCAATGTCAGCCAGCACACAGCATCCATTGGTGGTGGTCTGGGGCGAAGGTATTATCATCATTAACAACAACTGCAGCAGCATCAGCATCAGCATCAGCATCAACGGCCACCTTATGAGTAAGTGCGGCGGCTGCCAAAGGTTGGGGGGGACAGCGGCATTGGCAGGAATAGAGTCAGGACTTGGCTTTCTACATTGCCAACCGGTGCGTGACAGAAACGGGCGCCGGCACCGGCACCGGCACTGGCACCATTACCAGCACCTCTAGCATGTGCGGCTCACCAGAGGTGCAGATGAAGGATAGGATAGGGGCCTGCTATAAAACGTTGACGTTCCGGCATGCCGATAATAAAGCAATTTCTGTGCTAATTTTTACGCTATGACTATAACCCTGCTCGGCTTAATTGATGTTGTCGATTTTGGGTGTGCCGGGCAACATACTCGTATAGTACTTGACACGTCTAAGGGGCACTGATGCAGCGTGGCAAGTGAATTGTTTATATCCAAGACAAGCTTAATAATATGTGTAGAGAGTTTAAATGAGCACCACTAGCTTATATAATTAGTTTATACTTAAATATTGTTTATCTCAGAAAGATACCCATCTATTGCTTACTTATCTGAGAACTTGTAACTAACAAGGATAAAAAGTGAAATAGACTGAACAGGGGGACTACGTGTAATTTGGGATTTTGTATGATATGTATTTATGTGGATGGGGTGAAAGAATTTTGACGTTAGTAATTAATGAATTAATTTATGACTGCCAATAAACTAAGAAACATATTGTAACTTCTGAGTTGGACCCATTCGAGCAAAACTATTGTAGAGTAGAAAATACTGCTGTTTATGGAAATTGAAAAGACTGGACAAGGACAAGATTCTTGTTTTGAGAACTATTATCGGACCATTAGTTGGGGTAAGCATTCCGTTTAAGAGGAGACAAGTGATGAAAGTTTCTTTAACTAATGTCGGCCTAAATACCGAAATACCGTTCAAGACAGGAATCGTCCTCTATGGTTGTTTTTGGCAATTACTCCACGTGCTGACTGCACTGCTACTCGTAGCATTTAAATTTATTCCCCACACTATCTGCTCCTTTTTTGTAGTATCATAAATCTTCGATGGCGTAATTTGCACACATTAATTTTACTTTGGTGTGCCCTGCAGAGGTGTGGGTGTATGTGGGGGAGTGGAGGGGGTAGATGGGCCGGTGGGGGTCTCTAACAAACGCTCGGGCGTAATATTTCGCTCGCTCGCGCCCATTCGCAACTAATTGCAACAGTTATGCGCCATATTGCCACGACGGCGTCATTGTCATGGGCGTCGGAGGCGTTTGTCGCCTCTGTGGGGCGCTGGTGTGTAAAATAGACAATGTATAAGGGAGGGCGCTGCAGGAGGCAGATGTCTATGTGTATCTGTGTGTGTTGCTGTGTGCACTTTCCTTCCAAGTAAGCACAAACTCCTAGTGGAAAAAAGTGCACTGGCACTGGCAATGGCAAAGTTTCTTTTCACTTGCACATTTTTCACTGCCATGTGCCAGGTCGCGTTGCCGATGCAGTTACCGTTCCCGTTCCTGTTCCCGTTACCGTTGCTGCCACGTTTTGTTTTCCGTGCTGCCACTTTTTACAGCAGCTCTGGCACCTGGGAATTCACGTTAACCTGTGCATGCGTGCGCTTAGCATACGCCTCCTTGCTGCTTCCTGCAGCACGCCTTGGCTCCACTTGCTCCACACATTGCTCGGGGCCGACGCAAAGCCCTTAACCCAACGCCAGCTCTTGTGCGTGTGAATTTGGCACTGCAGTTGTTGCTATTGTTGCTGTTGTTGCTGTTGTTGCTATTGTTGTAGGTTGGCGCCTTCTTTTGTTTTTGGCACTGCGGTTGAGGAAAAATAATGCTTGTGGTGTTCGGTTTTATTTTCCTTTAAATCCCATGCGGGTTATGCAGAAAAGGGAGCTTGGGATCTGTTTTTTTTTTTTTTTTTAAAAAGCAAATACATATTTATGTAGCATGTGAATAGTTCTACACATACTCGTTGATTAAACAAGAGAGAACGCTACAGTCGAGCAAGCCCGACAGTGTAATACCCTGTACCCAGGTAAACTTCCGTCACTGAGTTATATGCGCCTATAGCAGCAGCAAAAAGAGGAAGAAGAAGAGCGAACTTGTTGCTGCAGTTTGGGGGGGTTGTACTGGCGAGAATTTGTTTCGCTAATAACTTTTCTTAGAATTGACTGAATAAAATTGTATACAACAGTAGACAGTTATATATAAATTATGTGCGCAAAGTTTGGTTAATGTAGCATTTGAAATGTGGACGCTATTGACGAAATTCTGTAGCAGGGGAAGGGGGGGAAAATTCCAAAAAATAAAATAAACTCGTCCTTACTCGGACCTAGGAGAATCTGGATGCCAACTTTGGTTATTCTAGCTTTTATAGTTTCTGAGATCCTCGCGTTCATCCAGACGGACGGACAGACGGACAGACGGACGGACATGTCTAGATCGATTTCTCTCGTCATGCTGATCAAGAATATATATACTTTATGGGGTCGGAGATGCTTCCTTCTGTATGTTACATACTTTGCACAAACCTAATATACCCTTTTTACCCTACGGGTACAGGGTATAAAAAGTTTTAAGTTATATGTAAATACCAAATTAATTGTTATAAGTAAATAAGTTTTATATATTAAGAAATGAAATATTACTTTTATTATAAAATAATAATCTAATTTGTAAACAAATAAGAAATTTATTGATATTATTATAATAAAAAACAAAAATGACTTGTTTATGTTTATTGTAAAAGGAGCTGTGTGTATCCTTTATCCTTAAAATTGTCACTTGCCATAAGGCAAATATTTTATACAGTGTTTTTTAACTTCAAATAAAACGGCTTTTAAAATATAACCTTTCTTTTTGTTTTTACTGATTTGCTGCAGGAAGTAGGATCTGAATCCTTCAACTTCAGGCAAGCATATATCCGCAGCAAGTCCTAAAAAGTGTCCTCTTTTGTTTGCAGTAATTTGTATTTAGTTGTACCGCTGCAACTTATTTATCTATTTATTTATTTAATAATTAATTGGTGTGGAACCCGGTTTGGAACCGGCTTCCATTCAAAAAAGTGTAGCATATCAAACAGGAGCAGAATTTAATTTTTAATTTATAAAAAATGCCTCTTGCTGCTGGTTTATGTTCGCCTGGTACTTCCGATTTTGGATTTTAGCATTTGCAGGCCATTTGATAAATTTTAGGAAAGCCGCATCTGCTCCTTCCTGGTTTTAGTTTGCAAACTGCCACTTTTGCTAAGTACTAGGCGAACATAATGCAGCAGCAAGACGATTCTTTAAAAAATTAAAAATAAATGTAAGCCAGGTTTCAAACCATTTTGCAGCCAGGCTTCAAACCAATTACCAAACTGGTTTGAGCCCCAGCTGCTAAAAGGTGTGGAGCCCGGCTTACATTAAGAAAAGTGTAGCATCTTTTAGGCGACCGAATTAAATTTTAAATTTAAAAAAAATCATCTTGCTGCTGGTTTCTGTTTGCCTGGTAATTCAGATTTTGGATTTTAGCATTTACAGGCGATTTGATAAATTTTAGGAAAGCCGCATCTGCTCCTTCCTGGTTTTAGTTTGCAAACTGCCACTTTTGCTAAGTACTAGGCGAACATAATGCAGCAGGAAGACGATTCTTTAAAAAATTAAAAATAAATTTAAGCCAGGTTTCAAACCATTTTGCAGCCAGGCTTCAAACCAATTACCAAACTGGTTTGAGCCCCAGCTGCTAAAAGGTGTGGAGCCCGGCTTACATTAAGAAAAGTGTAGCATCTTTTAGGCGACCGAATTAAATTTTAAATTTAAAAAAAATCATCTTGCTGCTGGTTTCTGTTCGCCTGGTTCTTCATATTTTGGTTTTTAGCAAACGGAGCCGCTTTGGCCATCGGCCAATCTGAATTTTTTATTTATGGGTCAGGTTTTTGAGTCCTTCCCTCTTCAACCCCCCTCACACACCTAAATAATAAAAAAGCCATTAAAAATTTATTTTCACTCATTTTATTTTTTAGCTCAGAAATTTAATAAGTTAATAATTATTAATGCATTATACAAAAAAGGACACAAAGGACATCATTATATTATTATTATGCATTTTATTATTAATATAAATTTTGTTCTTATTTAATTATAAATAATCTGTTGCTGCTCGTGGCTCTAACTTTCGCTTTGCGCATTTGGCGAGCCGTCGGAATTTCAAAAGGAACATCCATCATTATTATTATTATAAATACTATTATTATAACTAATTAAATTAATATTATACCATAATTAATTCCTTCGTTCTGCTCCTTGTGGTTCATACTATCGTTCTCAATTGTAATTTTGCTCATTTGGAGATCTGTCGGAACATCAAAAGGACACCCATTACCTTGAATACAAATACATATAAATAAATACAAATTTTATTATTATTATTATTATAATAAATTTTACTATTATCATAATTTAAGCTAATCGTGGCTGGTAAACTTTCGTTTACCATTCTATTCATGCTGACTTCTGCTCAGAAGTTTGATTCCGCCGCTGGATAATCGCAGGATTACTGTCTATGTGGATACCTGGATATTTCAGCCACTTATGAGTAAAGTGTAAACTCCATTGTTTTCAGCACCTTGAAGTCTGACTGCATATGCTGGCAACACATGTTTTGGGCCAAACAACCTATGTTGTTGGCCGTTGCAGCCATCGCATCTGAATCCTCAAAGGGGGTTTCGTCTGGACAATTCGTACGATATTGCTTAAGTAGCTTACGTAACAAAAAAGGATCAAAGGATCTTTGAACAGCAAACATAAACAACACCATTAGATGTTGAAGTGATGGAACTGTCGATCCCAAGCCGCTGCGTCGGATGCCGTGCAAACTCGAATAGTACGAGTATATAGCACAAGCATATATTGTAAACATTGGGTCGGCTCCAGCTGGGCGATGTATGGCCTGCCTGCAGTATACTATTCCTTAAATACTTTTGCTGTTTGCGATTAATCAGCAATAACTTATCCATTGGAAATAAAAAGACAAAGGGGGCTTTTTTTAAATTATTCCTTGTGTTTTTTATTGTATTTCATTGTGGTTGTTGTTGATGTTGTTCATTGATGTTCGTTTGTTTGTGTTTCATGTTTTACTTCACCGCTAAATAACTTTAAGTGTTGTTGTTTTTCCGTTACCATATTCATTTATACGGTATAGTACATATAGTACACCTTACTCTCAATGTTTCGTATGCTCTTTCTTGATTCGCCGCTGCAATAATCTTTTGTTTGGATTTTATGCAGCGCCTTCCTCTTTACATGTATAATAATAACTAAATTTCATTTATAATAAATTGAATAATAATAGATAATAATGGTTTGTTTGTTTAAGTGTGTTTTAAAAAATGTTCGATTTAGTAGTATAATTATCATCATCGTGATCATCAGCGTCGTTATAATCGTTGCCAAAGACATTTTTGTTCTATGCCATGAGAATGAACTGCAGGTTTCTTTCCTTTCCTTTCTTAACTCTGCCGTTATATTTTTTTGTTTTGTTTTTTCTTTTGTTTTGCGTTCTTTCCACTACAAACTTCATTCCTCACTTACAGACTATTATTTCAATTTACTTTTATTTGATCTCTTGTTTGTGTATTATATATAATTGTATATACTAGTTATTTTTATTTTTAAAAATCATACTCTACAAGTTCGATACAAAATGATGTATAAAAACAAACTATAAAAATATATGAACGGAAAACAACAAACAACTTCTATGCGTATCACAAAATAAAAAGATTATACTTGTATAGAATCAATAATAATGAGTAATACAAACAAATTAAACGTAAATTATAAAAAACAATAAACAGCTATTAACATTTGCTCTTGCCGCTCGGACGAGGGCGCAAAACATATAGTATATCAAAAAATTCGTTGATATCACCTGACAAAAATGAAAACTACTTAGAGTTTATATTTATAGTACTTGTATTGTATAGTAAGTATATGCTTAGACATTAAATCATTACTGCACTTACTTATGCGCCAAGTAAATGAACAATTATTTATGTACGCACTCTTAAGTGTTTGTTGTTGTTGTTGTTGTTAGCTTCTTCTTATTTTTCATTAAATATTAGTACAATATAATTTATTTCGATTTACGTTGCAACATTTAATTATTTTTTGTTCTTTACTTTTCAATAAACACATCACATCATATTCACAATTAATAATCATAATAATCTAGTATGTATATAAACATATATATATATATATATATATATATATATATATATATATATATATATATATACTATATATAGTATGTATATAGGTAAGAGTATGAACTAAAATTAACAATAAAACTATTACTTATGTAGGTATGTACGTATGTACTCGTTCGTATATTGAAAAAATGACTACACACACATAATTAATTACATTTAAATATTCATTTTCACGATTTCCTCGGAGCTTCTTGCAACCGCACCCATCAAGTAATCGCTGTATCGTACTATATACGTGTATGCATGATTAATCAAATGAAAAACTATGTATGTATGCACGAGTATGTAGTACGAGTAGTGTTTACTCTTCAGATGTTTCAATATAAAGTACATAGTTGTTTCATTTTTGAATTGTTGTTACTTAATAGAACTTTAAGGCAAACAAAAGTTTCGTTTCTAGTTTACACCCACAACGTAATTCCGCATGCAAGGCATGCCAGAGTTACAAATCGACAACATTTACAGTTGTTGTTGATCGCACTTCCTTTGTAAGTTAAACAAAAGACGCTGCATAAACACTCACTTATGTATTTATACATACAATGACACTATTTTTAATGCTATCCTTCGCCGACTTACTCGCTATTTACTATATGTGTAGAACAATTTA
The DNA here is from genome assembly GCF_003285725.1 of Scaptodrosophila lebanonensis. Classification (NCBI taxonomy): domain Eukaryota; kingdom Metazoa; phylum Arthropoda; class Insecta; order Diptera; family Drosophilidae; genus Scaptodrosophila; species Scaptodrosophila lebanonensis. The sequence goes on from NW_022060529.1 coordinate 3,725,276, forward strand.
ATTTTTCTTCTGTTTTTGTTGTTGTTGTTGTTGTTGTCCTTCCCTCTTGCTGCACATTATTTATTATCAATTTGTTGTTATACATACGTACGTAAAAGTTATTGTTTAACTGCTAAGATGTGTGGAGATTAGTGTGTGTTGGCTAAATGTTTTATCTTTCAAATATTTGTTAAGGTGTGTCTGTGTGTCAGTGTGTGTGTGTGTGTTTGTGTGTATGTAGTTGGGTAGATGCTCATTAATTTAGTTTTATTTATAACTTTTTAGTTGTTCGTAGTATGCAACTTGGCTTAGTCGTTGCACTTGCTGTTGTTGTTGCAAGCGTCATGCATATAGATTTAAGGTCTGCTTATAATGGACGGAAACTTATTAGGCATTGTAGTTGGATTTTGTTTTGTTTGGTATTTTTTTAAGAGTTAGGCTCTAGATAAAGTTTAGTAGGCTGGATAGAGACTTGGCTTGGAAAGCAACGAGCTTAGCTTAAAGTTCTCGAACATATCGAATATCTCGAATATTTGGAGTATTTATGCATTGTAGACGTGAATATGGGACACTAGGTATACTATGTACGGGTATGTATGATGTATGTTGATGAGAAGAACATGTTACTAGGAGGGGAATCGAGACGAATCGATGTTACCTAAGATATGCATGTCAAAATTAAGGAACAAATTTCCGTATATTATAACCAGCCCTTAAATGTATATGTACCCGTTTATTGAAAGCACACATCGAATGCGCTTCATACATACATGTATTTGTCAACGAGTTTAGCTAAGTCGATTATTCTTTAACTTAATTATGTATGTTCTTGTTACTATAATTGTAAATTGATTTCATGTTGTAACCAATCTCTGTATTGTAAGTATTGTATGTGAGTGTGTGTGTGTTTGCGTGTGTGTGTGTCGAATATGAAAATAGTTCGTAATGCTCTAATATTGATTACCACTACGCATACTCGTATTCATGTGTGTGTTCGGGTGTTAAAAAATGTTTTACCTTTATCCAATTTTTACAAATTGTGTAAATTACGTTGCTCGTTAATTTAAGTATTGATGTTTTATTTGCTTCCTTATTATTTTTGTTTCTTTAAAAGATCACATTTCATGTTTTAGTTGCCGTTAATAAATATATAAGTATGTATGTATATATATTTTGTTTGTTTGTTTTCCTTGCGATTCTATATACATAAATATATGCATATATTAAGTAGTTTCCTTCTTCATATGTATATATGTATATAATCGTCGTTATTTTGTTTCTTTTGTTGTATCTTTACGAATAAATTAAATTTACTTACAACAGCGCTAACTGCAACTCAAGTCTGAAAGTAGGAAAGATCTAAGATATTTTGTTTTTGTTTTGCTTACGAATTATTATTACTATTTTTAGTTTTTTTTCTTTTCTTTTTAAGTATTTTCGTTTTTTGTTTTTTGCATAGGAAGATACAGTACTTGTTTTTATATTAAATCTTTTAATTTAGTTTTTATTGTGGCTTTAGTAGTCAATATGTGTGTGTTGTATGTGAATTATGAAGTCGTTTTTAATTCGCTAGAGATTTCAGCTAAATTAATAATACACCGTTAAAAAAAAGTGTTGCTGTTGTTTTTTGTATGGCTAGCTGTAGCTGTTGTCGCAAAAATGCTTACAGCTAAGATTTGATTACATTTTAGTGTATTTTTTGATGTTTTTCCTTTCTTCTTTTGAATTTTTTTTTTGTTTTTTTTTTGCTATCGGTATTGTGTTATATGGTATATAAAAAAATATGTTCATCCTATTTGAATTGCTTTGTTGTATTTGCTGATTTACTATCTTGTTTATAAAATGTAAAAAAAGGAATACGGCTTTAAAAATGTTCTCATCAAATATTTATCGTATTTTCATTTTAGTTGTTTTCATCCATTTTATGCACTGGCTTTAAATCGTTGTTGCAAAAATAGGACGTGACTGTATTTTTGTTTTTCTTCTTCTTCTTCGCGTTTAAACATACCTTTTTATGGTTTTAGCAGCTTAGGCTTATCTGTTCCTGGTGGACTACAAATGTTGTTTTGATTAATTTCGACTGTTTTCCTTTTGTTTGTGCCGGCCGCGTCTAAAAGTTACAATTTTGTTGAATGCTATTTGTAATATTAACACTTTAAATACTAATGCTTCTTTTTTATTTTTGTTTTTGTTTTCATTGAAATATGGAACTCTAGATTTTAAAATAGTTTGAAACTAATTTTAATTTTTGCAACTGCGCTCTCCCATTTATCGAGTTCAATTTTAAATTGCTAATTTAGTTTTGTTTTCTTACATTTATTTATTTAACAACACTAAACACCCTTTCTTTTAATTCAAACTTATTTGTTTGCTAATATTGTAGAGCGGTCACTCAATATTTTCACTTTTGTGTATTGTATGCCATTTATGTACGACGAGTATGTCAATTAAGTAGTTTTCTTTTTTATGCTTACAACACGCTTAAGTTGAAGTCTTGCTATACGTACGTACGAAAAATGTTTGTAGAGTTGTCATAATATTTGTTTGTTGTAAATAGTTCGTATCAACATTTTGTTTTCATCAATATTCATATTCATATTAGAGTTGTATGTAGATTGCCTGCTCGAGTCTAACAGTGTGAGTCCAAATGCTCTTCGGATTTTGAGAAGGGCCTTACAGTCGCCAACTTGCACGTTTAGGGCTGTGTCTCCGTGGGTCTGTGTGTTTGCGTGTAGAGAGGTGAATACTTGTAAGTGTGCTAAGTGTGAATACTTGTATGTAAGTTGAAGACCATCAAAGCAATTACTATAGAATGCCAAATAGTGTCTGTGTGGGGAATTAGACAAAAACATATATCGTCCAATTTCAGATTATCAAAACTAGAACGTGAAAAATTCGAATTAACACTATGATTTCAAGTTTTGAAACTTATGTTTAGGCCCGCTACAATGACTACAAGTACAATACTGGCTCATACTATCAGAGTTCCAGCATAACCCATTCGAAAAGTTTCTTTTCGATATCAGTACGTGTTTAAGAAAAGTACGCCCCCCTGTCGTTCTTAGATGCAGTTCGACGGCGACCCCCCCGTGGCTGGTGTCACAGTGAGTGTTGTGGCGGGCATCGCAGCCACCGTGGTGGCCACCACAGTGCCCACCGGTGCCTGATAGTGATGGTGATGGTGTTGCTGCTGCATTTGTGGCTGATGTCCTATGTAGGCGTGCTGCTGATGTTGTTGCGCCGGCGTGTATTTCAGCAAATGTTGCTGGGGTGCCGACAACGAAATGAATTGCGCCTGAGCCTGGGTTGCCGCCAAAATCGGTATACAATTCGAATTGTAATCGCTGCTTAAGACCAGGGTTGGTGCGGCATCATAATAGGTTGTCGCGTTACCCGGCCCCATAGCTAAAGGAGTTGGTGCTGCCTTCAGAAATGCTGCCGGGGCTGTTGCATATTGCTGCTGGGGTGTGGGCATGGTTGCTGTCGATGTGGTTGACAGAGTTGTGGCCGACGAGAGGGTAGGGGAGGTTGCTATCGAGCAGGACGATGACGAGGAGGCCGATGACGGCGAGTAGGGCGAGGCGCTGTGGTAGGTGGCGGCCATGGGGGGCATGTGTGGGTGTTGTTGCTGTTGCTGTTGCTGCTGATAGATGTTGCTGGTATGTGCAGCTGGTTTGTTTGCATTGCCAATGTTGCTATTGTTGTTGTTGATGTGGTAATAATTATTGTTGTTAGTGTGGTAACTGAATTGCTGCTGCTGCTGCTGCTGGTGGTGTTGCTGCTGATGATGCGGCTCAATGATGATCAAGTTGCTGTTGTAGCCGCCAGTTGCTGCCGCTGCTGCTGTTGTGGGAGCAACAATAGCTGTGGCATTGGCCGCCGCCGCTGTCTGCTGCTCATTAGGATTGGTAATCATGGCGGCCATGATATTAGCCGGTGGCAAGACAATCGGTATGTGGTAGTATTTACATTGTTTGCGACGACATTGGCTGTTGGCATGATCGCGACAGACAGCAACACGTTGATCAATTACCTCGACTTTGTCATCTGTAGATTTGGAATGCACGGGGAAGAGACATGAAGAAAAGAATTGAATTAGCAACACGTTTCTAACAGATTATTTCTAGTTTAAATAACATTTAAAGCACTTAAAATCGATTGAGTTTGTAGCAATAAGTATACGATTTGCAATTCTTCAGTTGAACATTTGTAAATATCTGAGCTGAAGCAGATAGTTGTTGATGAACAGATCAACATATAATAAGACGATCATATGCAAGTTTAAAAATGTATATTTTAGTTGCTGATCAGTGATCAAAACATCCGCATGGATGTGCTCAATTGCTCTCATCCGTGTGTAAGATGGATGGATTGACTTGTTTAATTTAAAGGCATAGTGATCGTAGAAATTTTGTCACTTTCGGAACGAACTAACTATTGCGATTTGGGCTAGACTTGCAAGTATTTAGTTGCTTGCAATGCACTACGAAATATCTTCCAATTGTAAACATTTTTCAATTTCAAGTTAAATTTTGTTATAATTTCATGTTTTTGTGTATTCTGGTGTGTGTATTATTTGAAATTTGCAAGAATTCAAGCCGTTGAAAGTTGGAACCTAGGAAACAAATAGACAAAATGAAATAACAAAGAGCCAATTTAGCAAAGGAACACAAACTATAATGAAATCAATTTTGTATTCTATACAAATCAAATGAAATAAATGTTCACTCAATAGCCGCTATGGAAAAGCACTAAAAGCACAAATAATTGTTTTTAGAAAACACACAAAATAATGCTCGTAATTACTACTCGTAAAACAAAAAACTTAAGCACATGCACTTACCTTCAGTTAAATGAACGAATCTACAATTTAACCGACTGCACATAGATCTATTAAAATCTTGGCACACCGGGAGGGTGTCCAGTAACTATATAGATTTGTTTGGTTTGTTTTGTTTTGTATAAACAGCATGAGTTTTGAGTTGGTTTTTGGATTTGCGCAAATGGCAGGATGCAAACGTTGTAAATGAAACCAATTATGGAAATCATAAGATTTGTGTAATTTGTATAATTTTTTTATATCATTGAATTAATTTTTTTTTTATATATATATATAATATATATATATATATATATATATATATTTTTTTTTTTTGAAAAAAAGAGAAGAGCAGAAAAAGAAAAGAAAAAGAGCACAAATTAGTTATATTCTTATAAGATATGGTCACTAGAATTGTTAATGGTTGTTAAATTCGATACTCTTCAAATACAATTGGTGGGTTGGAAGGTTGTTGTTAGTCGTTGTTAATAGGATATATGTATATATGTAATTATAAATATGTAACTAAGTCGATAGGTTTTAAATTTTCCCCTTTGTTTTTGTTTTTATTTTTACAATAATTTATGTAAGACTAGTTTAGACTTATGTATGTAAATAACCTATAAGGCACAGAAAAAATTATAAAGTGACGGCGCAAATGAATGCATAATTTTGTATCGGTGTCGATGAGTTGTGATTCGTAATTGTGCTGAAAATCTGGGCGTGAACGCGACCAAATTTGAGAAAGGAGCGTGGTTGTTGATTTGTTATTGTTGTGTTGGTATATTGTGATAAAAACAAAGGAAACGTAACGAAAGAATAATGCTTTGGCAGACATTCGTTGCATGATTAAAACTTAAGTAATATTTTGACAAATTGTGAAATTAGGACTTAACTTAAGAAGTAGCATTAAATATTATAAAGAAAACACCTTTAAAGCAGCAAGTATTTGAGAAACTTAAACTAAGCCTCAAAAAGCCAACAATATGGAGTATTGTAACATATAGAGAAGCCAAAAAAGCCTTCAAGCGCCACACTCACTCACATTTGCTTAACTTTAGACGCGCCTTATTCGTATTTAGTTACATACTTATAGCATATGTGTATTCTCGTTTCTATGCATGTATGAGTAGAAAAGGATATTTATTGATTTTGATTGCAGTTTACGTTTTAGATTGTGCTTAAGTTCTAGGGGCTGTAACAGTTACGTATCCTAATAGGCGGCACTAGAAATATAAGAAAAAGAGAAGATAAAGAGAGAGAGAGAGAACGTAATGCAATCGCACTATTAATCGAATTAACCATGATGCAACGGCCTAACACAAATTAAGCAAAATAGTATGTACTGTACTACTCGTTTATTTATAATCGAACTAAAAGCAACATTTAATTTGCCTAACCGCCAAGCTCAACTAAAGAGAAAAGCTCGTTGCAAGCTCCTAGGCCTTGAACTCGCGATCGTTGTCTTTATCTATTTTTTTTCCTACACTCATTAAAAGCGGAGACAGACGGAGACAGAGCAAGAGAGAGAGGGAGAGAGAGAGAGAGAGAGAGAGAGAGAGAGAGAGGGATAAGCAGCTTTTAAAAGAAAAACATTTCACACACAAAAGCTTCTTGCTATTTAAGTTCTTGCGACACATAAAGTTGGTGTAAAAAATAGATATTGCGCATACTTATACATTCGTTTAATCAATAAACTAAAGGCATATATTTACGAGTATCATCAGTTGTTAACCGCTTTACCTAATTATGTAAAATGTGCCATTCATTAGCATAGGACACTGAGTGTATAACATGCCCCGATCCGGCTGGGCTATAATTTCAATTGTTTTGACAAAGTAGAAAATAAAGAGAGAAATTGTAGAGTGGATTAGGCGTCGTTTTTGTTCTTCTTACATGCTTTGTTTGTGTTTGTATCTTTAAATATTAATTGTTGGTTCTTAACTCATTTATAAGTTGTATAAATAGTTGAATGATTGTTTTTGAAATTGCTTACACCCCTGCCTATAAATTCATATGCAAGGCAACGTCCATGGCAAATATTGACCTGGTCAAGCAGAGGTGTGTATGATTACGTGTGTGTGTTTGTGTGTGTATGTGTATTTGCGTCTACGTGTATTCAGAGACAGTTAAACGAACAAACAGGCAGACTGGCATTAGGGACACTCAAAGGTGTGTCCATGTCCCTGTCAGGTTGGACTGACATCATCGTTGACAAGTTGGCAACGCCTTCCAATGGTTTGTTGGCACTTGAAGGCGCCCTTGTTGTAGTTGTTGTTGCTGTACTAGCTGTTGTCGTCGACTGGCGTCTACGGGGCGCGCCTGCGGCAGCAGTTTTAATTTGATTAACCCAATTTGCCAACACTGGTCACGCAGAGTGGCGCGCACAATACCGATAGAACTCGTACTCTACACATTATGTATGGGTATGCATGGATGTATGTGTGTAGGTGTGTTTGTGTGTACATTTGAGTAGAGTATACAAATAGACGCTTAGCACTAAAATGCTAATACTTGCTGCTCTAATTGTGTTTCTTTTATAACTCTAGTACAGATTTAAGTGTAATTATAAGACTAAATAAAACTAGAAAAATAAATCGGATAAAAGCCGAGACACTTCACAAAGGCATTATACTTAAGGTTTAGCATTTAGACGTGTAGTATGCCGCCAAAGCAAAGCTCTCCACGCTGTTAGCTAACATGCAAAGCTATTGCAGGCAGCTGTTAACCGTTAACAGTGCTATGTTATATATAAATACCATATATACACATAGTATAGTACCTGTCCACTTGCATCGGTGTAGATAACACAGGAAGCGTTTAAGGGTATTTTATTGTTTGCTATGTTTTGAGTTTTCACAAAGCCAAAGGAAAAACATGCGCTTGGCATTATTTTATTCGAATTATGCATAAATAAATAGGTGTTAAATGAAAGTGTAAAAATATATATAATTATGTAAGTGTGAGAACGGCAGATAAAATGAGGCAGGAAGTATTTTAAAAACAGTTTCGTGTTGATTTTGTTGTTGTGGATGTTGTTGTTGTTGTTGTTTTATTGCAGTTCGTTGGGAATCCATGCAGCAGTTGTGTTTTGTTTGTTTTAATTGTTTTCATTAAGTTTGGTTTGTTTCGATTTTGGTTGCATTTTGCCATTTTAGTCCAAATCCGTGCGATTGTTTAATATAAATAATCGATGGTATTTTAGTCGTTATTATTGTGGTTTTTATATTTTGTTTGCATGCAAATTTTGTGTAAGTATTTTTGCGTATTGCGTTAGCATGTAAGAAGGAAAAATTAGTAAAAAAAAAGTAAATTGATATTTTTTATGATATTGATCGAAAGAATTAATTAGTTTGCATTAATAATTCAAGAGGGAAGCTTAATTTAGACTTAAAGCACAATTTGTGGGGAACATAATGTGGTACAACATCTATAAAATTATCTTTAGTAATTTCATGTAATTGTATTTGGAATTGTTTGTTTTAATATTATTATGAAATGTTGTTAAACCCAGAGGGCGACTCGTGTACGTTTTTCTGTCATTTTCTCTATCATTTAATGCAAATAAGCCGCTTGCAAACTTGCAAACAGCCCAGACCAGACCAGACCGGCATGTGCTGTGCGCATTGTAATTATACTGTTTTTCCTCCTGCTATAACTTTTTTCATTTGTCTCCTTATTTTATTTTATGTTTTTTGTTTTGCATTACACGCCTTTTTGTGTAATTAACTTGTTGCGTCAAAGTTTCGCCAGAAAGTTGGCGCAGTTCGCTAATTTGGCTTCTTGCTGTACCACATTTTGTTGTTCCACGCAAAAATAAAATGCATCACAACTATTTATGTGTGTATTATTGTTAATTAGAGTGTGCTGTGCATATGCGCTAAATCTAACCAATTGTAGCTGAGCAGTGTAGCATACTTTTCTGCGCTAGTTAAAAGCCATGTTACAGATTTGCTTGCTGGAAAATAAAAATTAAAGAGAAATAAATAAATATAAATATATATATATGTACGTGATTTATGCAAAGCGCGCGTAAAGCCAAAAAGCAAAAAGGCAGCAACTGAAAAAGTGCAAAAAAAAAATGGTTAGAAACATCGAACAAACAATTTAAAATGCAGCAAGAGCACGGCAGCATATTTGAAGCGCTTTTCAAATTGTAACTGGCACAGCGGCTGTAATAAAATAAAACAGTTTAAGGCAAATATGCATGTTAGAGAAGCTTACAAGAGACACACACAAAACATTGCGCGGTAACAAGTACTTACTATATGACAAGCAAGCCTGTAAAAGTCAGTCGAGACGCATACGTTATATAAATACTTAGTCATTGACTTCATTACAATTATAAGTACGATCGAATGTTTGCACGATCGGGCTATACATATTAAGTTACGCATTAGAGTCTAACATAAAGGCGGAAGTGTCATTTATTTGTACTTGATCGTATGACGCCTGTGTGTGCATGTGTGCGTGCGTGTGGCCCTCCAGACAAACATACTTATCTACTGAATATATAGTCTGTATATATAGTATGTATGCTTCTACGATTATGGGAACGCTGAAAAGCAACAGTTTTGGGCGCATCTTGTCTTTGTTAGCAGATGGTGCATGTGTGTGTGTGTGGTTTTTGTTTTTGTTTTTTTTTTACTTTTTTTGTACCTAGAATGCATTTAAAAGTTGTATAGCACTACAAAATCAGAAGCGTTCCTCGCACATTACTCTAAGATTTAAAACATAATTTACATATTTATATAAAGTAGTAGTTAGAATACAGTTTAGGCACGGTATATGTTTGTGTGGGCGTTTTGTGTGTTATCTTGTGACAGCAAACAGTCATACATATGTCTGTATTATTTGTAATCCTGCAGATACGAAAAGAAAGAAAATAATGCATGAAAAGAAAAAATATATTCATGTTAATAACATTTCCTCAAATAGGTGCGGAGTATATCTGTATTGTTTTGGAGTAGCTAAAGGGACCAGAGATCGATTTTCTTGTTTGCTCTTGTCTTTTTATTCCAAACAACAGTTTTGAAACTCCACTGCTAAGCAAATGGGATTTCTGATGCCTTTAACGTATTGTAAGCAAAAATAAAAATGGTAAATTAAGAAGCTACAAAATATGAATAAAGGCGTAAATACGAGTATAGTAGTTTAAAATGAAGATGAAAGCATTTATCAACTATACGTATGATATAGATATAGATATAGATATATATGTATATATATAATAGAGTATGTATAACAAAAGCTCATAGGGCTGTGCACCAGCTTACCTTAGGAGTGCGCTTATAGCTTTACCATCATACCACATGCCTCAGAAGCCATATTTAGTAAACAAAGGCAATGTACGAGTATTTTTTAGCACGTTCTCGCATGTCATTCGCAATGTCAATCACTGAGAGAGAGCATGAGTGACAGCCACTTGCAACTTCAAACGTTCGTGTATTTGCTTGTTTTGGATACTTGCTACAAAAGTTCTTGTTTCATTGAGCACATGCTGAAATATTACAATACAATACGCTCCAAGGAAAACAAATATAATTATATAAATAAAAAGATATACATTACATGTACTTAGAAAGTAGAATGAAACGTACTTCCCACTAACAAACATGGCGAGCTATGAGAGCCTATCCTATGCGAGTATACTCACAGCGAGAGCACAGACAGCAGACTGTAGAGAGTGGAGAGCAGAGTGTACAGAGAGGGAGAGAAGTCCAAAGCAAATATTACTGTATTGTTTTCAAATTCTTGCTGAGCGCACAAGCATTTGTAATGGCCTCAAAGAAGAGTCTCTCCAATATACGAGCATGTACAAGTATATGAAAAAGAATTGAAATTCCCATAACTACTTGTATTACATTAGTACGGCATTCAACATCTGCATTATTTGCAGAATATGGACTTCGTTGCTTTTACTGAAACATGCAATAGAGTTGTAGTTTGCTTTCAAGTGCCACAGTTAATAACTAAGAGTAAATTTGGGGGGAGAGAGAGAGAGCGAGAACAATATACGAGTATAGAGAAAGAGAGATTTACAGAGACAAAGAAAGACAGAGAGAAAATATAGCAAAATGTACGCAAAAAGAACAAAAATGTCTGAAGCGTTTCTTTGAAACATTACAAAAGCGCTTATTGCTAGTGTGAATATACGAGTACGATTATTTATCATATATTTAATATATTTAATAATAATTATTTCGTAAAAATCAACTAGTTCGCTTTCTGAAAACACTACAGTAATATTTTCTTGTACAAAAATAAAAGTAACGATGACATTTTTTGGTTTGAATTCACTCGAGCAAGCCGTGTGTGGAAAACTACCGAGATCTTGATTTTCTCAATGTGTATAGAATAGAAATGAAAACAAATCGAGCAGAGAGCACATTGAGAATAGTTACCAGTAATACCAGTAAAAGCAAACAATGAAAGTAATCGAAAAGGAGCAAATAATTAATAATGGAGTAAACAATTAGTGACAAAAGAATCAATGCTTTGACAATTGGCAAAATAAGTAGACCAATCTAAAAACTTGCTACTTACATATACATTCGAGTATAGGAAAGGCTTAACTGAAAAAGAATTTATTATAAAAATCGACAACAGAAGAAGAAAGGAGAGGATGGGAAGATGGTGAGAAAGAATTAGCAATGCATTGGGAGAAATTACACACAAATAATTGGCAAAATGAGTAGACCAACTAAAGGTTATAACTAAAGTTATAAACATACGAGTACATCTGGCAAATGGGAAATCATAAACAAAATCACAAACAGCGCAGCACAAAACTTGCTTCTATTAGTAGTAGTGGAAAACAACTAGCACGTGGAATACGAGTATTAGTGTGATCTTATCTGGAGCACTTTCCAAGTTGAGTAAAATAAGCAACAAGATTTTTGTACGGTTTTTACAATAAAACGTATATATAATTTTCAATATAGTTTGTTAGTTTTTAGTTGTATTGGTTGTGTTTGAATATTTTTGTTTGTTTTTTTGTTTTTTTTTTCCTTTAATTTTAGTATAATAACGCATAGTTGGTATGACTAATTATACGAAAAGTTGTAGTATCGTATAGCACATAAACATATTCATCATAGTGTTAGATGTATTTGGTTGCGTGTACGTGTTAAATGTGTAATTGTTTAAGATATAGGTAGGTATAGTATATATTTGAAAATATTTAAAATAATTATTCCACAATTTGAATTCAAAGATTTATTCTTGGCGATTGTTTGCAGCAGCAAAACATTCATGCAACTTTTTATATTTTCATGATCTTTTCTATTCACTTCCGGAAATTTTTACTTGTGTAACACATTCAGTTAGCTAATTTTTTTTTTTTTTTTTTTTGCAAAAAAACTTATGTAATAATGTTTTCCACTTTACACATTTCATATATATTTATGTGTGTGTATATATTTCTTCGCAGTTGCTTAATGTCTTGTTCAAGGGTAACTTTAAAAGCTGTGCGCAGATTCTATTCTATCTTCTTGAGCTCGTGTCTACAAAAAATAAAGTCTATTTCGTTCAACATCAACTGTGGTTGTGCTACATTAGTCGAATGGACGGTACTGTACTTTTGTGGTTGCTATAAATTTGTAACTTTTTGTTCAATACTATATACTTATATGGACTACTAGTTTAAATGAAAATGGCTGGAGAGTTTTTGGCCTATGTGTGCCTAACAGTTTCCGCTAAACCGGGAGACTACACTACAAAGGAGCAACAAGAGCTCAAAATTCTCTACCAATTGCTGTAAATCAGTTGTTCTGTAAATACCTTGTATACTCGTTAAAATGCATATGAAACGAAATCATCTTCTAATGCTCTTCAACTGCTCTGTTAAGGCGCTGTTACACCACTGTTGTACCACTGTTAAAACGCCATTTGATCCGCTTTTGATCCATTTTGGTAAGTGTGTACACAGTTATTTATTTATAGTATTTATTTTAACATGAACTTAAAGCTTTTAGAGTTTTTGAAGCGGCATAGCAGTTGTTAGATTTTCTCTTAATAGTGCAATGTAAATATAATGTTAAGTTGTAATTGAATTGAAAAAAGCAGCATTCTATTTGTTTCGCAATTGTGAGTAATTGAAGTATTTCTTATTTGGTTTAAAAAGAGAGTGTTCTGTTTTGCGAGCTGTATAAACAAATTAACTGCTTTGTTCAGTGTCCAACATGCAGTGAGCTGTTTGTTAATTTTCTTGAATGTAATTGTTGTTGTTGTTGTTGCATACACTGCTCTAGATTTTGTTTTTTGTTGTTTTTTTTTGCTTTTCTTTCGCTACCAGCAACATATCTACGTTGTTAACGACAAAAGTTACGACACAATAAGGGAACTCGACAATTATATGGTAAGTAATATAGAATATTGCGATTGTACTATATTTTAGTTAAAATATTCTATATATATATATAGTATTTATGTAGATTTTATTTGTTTCATAATTAGCTAGCATAGTTTTCGATATATGTATGTAGTCTTCGCATGTTAGGTAAGCACAGTTCTTAACTTAATAAGCCTGCCATAACAAACGAGATCAAGTCAAGCATTAACAGCTATAGTATATGCATTTCATTGTCAGATTTTACAGCTAGATACTACACTAAAAATAGCCGAAAAACGAATAAAATTTTTATTTATTGGTTAGCGTACTCATTTTGCTTGTCATTGCACTTTGAGCTGAACGTAAAGAATTTGAGTTGGTTTTGGAAGACATAGGTAATGAAAAAGCACAAGGTTAAGTCGGATTCTAGACAGACAGGACTAGTCAGGCAGGCATTTAGATAGTTAGCTTCCTAGAAAGTGTATGGATTGGTGATGGTGGATTTTGTTTGTTGGGTTCTTTGTATAGGCATTGCTTAATTAAGCTGGGGATGCGCAAATCAAATTGAGAGTAAGCGGTAAGTCGAGCACGCAGAGTGAAAAGAAAAAATGGTGCGGCGAGCCAAAGCGCGCTTGTGTGTGAAAGGCGTATAGAATGGGGTTGAGTGAGGGGCGTGGTCGGCATAGATACGAGTATATGTTGGCATATAATAGACATACAAGAGGGTGTAGAAAGCGGCACAACATAAAACACAATTAATCATGAGTCGATTATGTGGAAAACCAAAATAAAATACCAACACACAAATAAGTAGTTTTTTTTTTTTTTTTTTTAAAGGCTCAAACTATATTTAAAAACACGATATATTTTTTTTTAGGTAAACATGAATAAACTATAGAAACTAAATTAGTGGCAAACATTTAACATTTTAACATTAGACATAATAGTATGTACGTTTAAATTAAAAACAAATTTTACAGAGATAATCATTATCTTAAAGATCAACTAATTAAGAACTTCGAGCGCAACGCTGTATGTTTTTCTTGGAGCGTTACTGATAAATCGGACTAATACTGCATTTATGCGTAGACGATAATGGTTATTTAACAATTTATGTCGTAGAAGAATTTCAACAAATGCATGACTTTCCTGATCATCCAATATTTAATTTTCAATAGCTTTTTATTCCTATTTTTCACGATTATCGCACGCATAAATGTTGTATAAGTTTGCAAATGCGCAAGTCAGTGGCATTTATGTTTGTATGCATTTATGTTTAAACTAAATCAATTTGAAAAAGAAAACATAACTACGCTAACAAAAAAATGTGTAATAGGGGTGTAAGTACATAAATCATATAACGGTAAAATTACATAAAAAACATGGAGTTGATTACGTAAAGAAATCACACGAGATCTAAAATTAAAAACTTAATTCATTTGCCATACATTTTTATTTAATAAACATTGAATTGTTGAATACATAAATTGATTTGTTTTATTTCTCTTCTAAACGAAAAAATGGACAGAAAACATTTGTAATAAGTACACATCATATATAAAAATGCCAAAAAGAGAAAGAGAGAGAGTGAGAGAAAAACACAAAAATTTATCTAGAAGGTGTTTCTAGAGTTTTCTTTGTTTTTTGTCAACGAAAGGGTAATTTTTAACATAACAGTAACATAACATAATTTTGGTGGCTTAACAGTGGGCGTAAGTGTGAATGTGTTAGAGTGAAACGGATAGATAGACAGTGATTGAGAGTGTTGGCGATTGTGTTCGTGTGTACGAGCGGGATGTGGCTAAGTGTACGATTTCTAAATTGGTTTACAAAATTTTCAATTCGATTTCAGAATTTAGAGCTTTAGTGTAATGTACAGTTGTATATGAGTGAGTGTGAAGATAAGTCTAGAGTACATAGTGTTCATGTATGCATGTACTTGTATGTATATCGTAATTATGTATGTATAGCAAAATACAGCGTATAACATAATTTTATTTTTTGCGTGTATAGTATATGTAGTATTCTATGTATAAACTAGTCAATATTCGTTAATCATGTTCGTTGCTCAAAATCAATTAATAAAACAATTAAAATACAACAGCATTCACGGCTAGTCTAATCACAAACTAGAAAGAACTAGCTAGCTAGCTAACTAACTAGCTGAAGTGTAAGAGAAGTACAAGAGAAAGAGAGAGAATGAGAGAGTCAGGCAGAGATTGCCAAGAGAGCGAGACAGCCAACAGCTAGCATGTACGCACACAACTGTACCTCACAGCAGAGTATGCAGCGATTTATGGCATTTAATAGGAACGAAAGGTAGGTATTTTTGCGGTATTACGTACCCGCGTCTTGGGAGCGCTTCTACTGATCTGAATCTTTTCTATTGTGTTAGCTATCACAGTGTTTCGTTTACCTTCGTTCTACTATTTATTGTTTCTGTTAATTAAGCTCTACTGAAAAGGAACTTAAGGACTAAATGCTCTTCATGGGATATTATGGTGCGCATTTAAAACTCGCTATGAAAATGGCAAAATGAAGTCGTTGTATTATACAAATTGAATGGCATTTAGGCACCAAGTCGAAATAGCTCCGAAATTTTGTGGATTATGGCATAGGGAGTGAAGGTCTTTAAATGCGAAGGGATAATCGAAATGTAAGCATTGTTTGTTTATTGAAAGCTACTTGTACAGCAAACGGGTTTTATGACAAATATTTTAATTTTTTTTATTTTGTCATGGTTTAAGTATTAGGTGGAAGGCTTGATAGTTCAGTTTTGTGACGATCTTTGAGTAGATAGTTTACAGAAATTTGTGCAAGCATGGCGTGCTTTCTAGACTAAGTAATCATAATGCCTATGGTACATGGTATAACTAAAATCTAACGCATCTAGCTACTTTCCAAGTAAAATGAGGCACACGTTTCATACGTTTCTTATAGTACGTTTTCAATGTGAGACTAAAAAATAGCCAATAAAAACGAGTTTAAGTACAGTTGCGTCTGTGAATTCTAAGTCATCGTAGTATCTTAGTCCGTCTGTGTATTTTTGTTCGTGTGTGTGTGGGCAAGTGCGTGTGTGTGTGTGCTCGTGAGGTCTTCACTTGGAACTTGTTTGTTGCTGTTTAGGAGGTTTTCATTTTCTTATAAGGATTCAGCACTACTGCTGCACCACCATTTGGTTGCCCAGCTGCCGCAGCAGCGGCGGCCGCAGCCGCTGCAGCATACTGCTGAGCTGTGGGTGCTGCCGTGGGCATGGCATAGGCGGCATAGCCACCGGGCACAGCCGAAGTGGGCATTACGCCGGGATAGAAAAAGCCAGGGGCAGCAGCTGCTGCTCCGTATGGCGAATTGGTGGCCGTGGCCAATTGGATGGGCGCAGCAGCTGGAGCACTGGGCGCGCGCATCATTGTGGGTGTGGCAGCAGTGGACAAGTAACTAGCAGTGGGTGTGCTGGGGCTGCCAACAACAGCACCTCTTGAACTGCTGGGGTGTACTGGGGTGCCCGGAGGCACTGGTGTCGACATTCCTGAGTTCGGCAAGGAGCCAAGCTGCTGACGCATTTGTGCCATGGCGGCGGCCTGCGCTTGCGCCTGCATCTGCAGAAAGGCGGTAAGATTGGGCTGGGCAGGTGGTGCCACGGGCTGTGGCGGCGCCACAAAGGCCTTATTTAGGGTCATGCCCGTGTATGCGGCAGCAGCAGTTGGAGCAGCCGCTGATTTGCCGGCGCTCGCCACTTTCATGGCATAGTTCTTTTGGGCCACCTCCTTCGCCAATGTGGCAGCATCGGCCGCGTAATAGGGACCAGGCCCTAGAGCCGTAGCCGCCGCATAGGCCGCGTAAGCCTGCTGGGCATAGGCGGCTTGTGCCTGTGCCACTTGTTGTTGCTGCTGTGCATGAGCATGTGCTTGCGCTTGCGCCTGTGCCTGCGCCTGCGCGTACGAGTTTTGCGCTTGTGCCTGTGCCTGTGCCTGCGCCTGGGCATAGGAGTTGGGCACCTGTGAGCTGGCCATACTGACGACGGGGGCAGCGCTGCTGACTGGAGTCATGCCGCCATAGCTGGTATAGAGATTGCCGTAGCTGTAGGCTGGCATGGCGTAGCTGAGACGCTGCTGCTGCGCTTGATAGGGATGGGAGAATATGGCGTTTGTGGTTGTGCTGCTGCTGGCACTGCTACTGCTGCTGGAAGTGGGCGTGGGCAGAATGCCGCCACCGGTGTAGATATGGCCATGGCCGTGGCCGTTGGTGTAGGGCGCACTCGAGGTGCTGGCGCTAACACCGACACCATTGTAGCGCAGATAGCTTTGCTCGCCATTTTGCTTTGGAGCTGACTGATACGAGCGTGGGGGAGTGGCCAACGCGTAGGGGGTGCTGTGGGAGGGGGAGCCAGCGGACTCATCGGCGGCAGCGGAGTTGCTGACTGCGGACGCCTCGGATCTTGGCTCGTCGCTGTTCGCTTCGGACTTGTTGCCGTTCAGGTTTTTGTTGATGTATGTCAAGTAGTTGTTGTTGTCGCTGGTAGCGGCGTGAAAAGCGTTCGGGTTGGTGTCTTCGCTAGTGGGGGAAGCGCGTGCGGTGGGCGCGTTGGGTGAATGGGGGAGAGCGGGGGGACTGGAGGGACTAGCACTACCGTTGCTGTGGGGTGTTGGGGGATCGCACAATGAGGCTGTTGTTGTTTGTGTTGTTGTTGTGGACTCAAGCTCTTCGGCTGTTGCTTGTGTTGTGTTGTTTGTTGGCGTGGTTGTTGTAGTTGTAATTGTTTGTGTTGTATTACAATCGATAGCCATAGTAGCAGTTGTATTTGTAGTTGTTGTAGTAGCAGTTGTATCATTATTATCAATATTATCATTAGTAGTATTTGTAGCAGTAGTATTTATATTATTAATAGTAGTATTATTATTAATATTACTGGTAGTTGTAGTGGTAGTAGTAGATATGGCGCTACTTATTGCAACTGGTTGTGGATACTCACATGAGACTGGCACGTAGGGCTGCATTAGTTGTTGATAGGTTGTCGCACCGGGTTGATACACTGGAATGCCAGACTTTTCGGCAGCTGGACGTTTGAACGGCACCATGCCAGAGAATTGCTGAGATGCAAAAAGAAACATGCGGTTGAATGATTAGTAAATTATATGCTTCAATTTCATTTATTATCAGTTCATTAACTACTTCTGTAGCTTAGGCTGTTATAGCTTTACAATTTAACAATAGCTTACAAACGAGCTATCACGTCGCTTACTAATTTTGATTTTCACTTTGAATTTGTGTGCCAATGAAAGGGTAGTCGAAGTTATTTTTTAACATGTAAATGAAATAAATGAATATTAAGTTGAGAGTAAACGAAACTTAAATAATTAAAACGGTTATAATAGTAGACTAAACAAAAATTTGCGTGCAGAGCTCCGAGTTTTATTGTTATTGTATAATGAACAGGACTGGGCTGGACGGGAAGGCTGTGCTTTGCAGGACTTTGGTTTATTTTTCTGGCAAGCCGATGCTTCAGCAAGTTTCGTGAAATGATTTATGAACATAAAGTTTAACAACAACTGTACAAAACACTGAGCCAGGCAGTAATGTAAAGTATATAGTACAAAGGGATCTTTTTAAAAAGTATTCCGAGCATATTGGCCAATAAATATTGCAGCACTTTAGGGCTTATGGGATGTTGAAAAAGTGTATTCATCAAATGATAATGTAAATCAAATAAACAGCATACTGAATGAAATGTTTTTTCTTTTGTTGAATTAAATTTTTGTTCTCGTTTTCGCATTTGACCAATAACCGAACCGATTTTATTTAGGAGCCGTATTTGGTGCAATATTTTCATGTTATTGATTTCGTCAATAATTTTATAAACGTATATAGATTATTAATCATACATAGAATTAGTTAGAGTTTCAAAAGGTTTGTAGAATGCATGCGCCAATTATGTTTGCCAATATTGTGATTATATTTTTTATTTAGAATTTATCTTAAACTGTGTTCCTGGCAGAAAATGATTTCTGTAATTAATGACCCGTGTACTAAAAAGGCTGTGGATATGAAGAGACCAAAATTGCGCCACGAAGTACCGCATTGAATGAAAGTTTGAGGCAATTTAACTATTCTGTGTAACTTGAAAAGAGAGGCGAGTGGAGGAGACAGAATGAATACGATTGGAACACAGACGGACAAAGCGTTACTATTCGGGTTAGCAACAACAAATTGTTGAATATTTTTTGGGTATCGACGGGCACCATTAGTTTGGTTATACTATACTAGGCGAGTATATTTGGAAAGCAAGAAACACAGTCTAAATATGATTAAAATTTATTTGAAAATTATATAAATGTGAATATTGAATATTTGGAGTATTTGCGTTATGGTTGTTCATTTGTTGAATACTTACGAAATTATCATAGTAAAATGAACCAGCGGTTTTAACATCCATCTTTTTGGTATTTGTGTATACATTATGCATTATTTATTTATTTAATTTATATTATTGATATACAGCAGCAACAATTTTCAATATTTTTTTTAAATACCAATGACATGTATTTTTTGTCGTTCAAAAATTTCATTCATCGTTATGGTGTGCATGAACGTTGATTTGTTGTTCATCGATGCAGATTAGTTTGGGGGATAGTTTTTGTTGGTATTTGTACAGTTTCATTATTGTTATGATTTTCATATATATATATATATAGATATGTATATATGTTGTTTTTTCGTTTTTTGGTTTTGTTTTGGGCAACACAGTAACACAGACATAAAACGAACACGAACAAAGAATCGAAAAGTAAACAAATGAGGAAAGAGAGAACACAAGAAAATTAGTAATATATAGTATTTGGATTAATATTAGGCGCTCAGTTACTTAGGTAAACTAAGTATATATAGACGAAATACATATGTATATATAGATCTAGAAATGCAATTGTGTGTAAAATTAAACAAATTGTATGTAAAATCAATAATAATAAATGGCAAGAAATGCGCCGTAGCAGAGCCAACGGGTTAATGTGCGTGTTCAACTAATTACACAATCTGAAAAAGCACTTAAACAATTAACGATTGCGAATGTGAATGCGAATGCAAGCGGTACATTCACAGCAACAGTAACAGCAACAACAACTACTACATCGGCAGCAGCGGCAGGAGCAGGAGCGGTAACAGCATAAAGAGGCAAGCCAAAGAAAGAGCTGATGCCCGTATGTATAGCATATACATACGAGTATAGTGGTTATATGGTTGTGTATGTACAAGTATGTGTGCATGTTGGCGCTTTGGCAATTATCAGTTAAATCATTTTAATTAACACTTGCCAGCCAAATGTGATTTATCATATGGTTAAATTCCTCACGCTATAGCTATAGCGTTGCCGACTGAAGGATAAATGGCAGCCCAAGCGGGGCTCATGAACGCTGTTGAATGGGGCGCGTCAAGTCAAATAGATTTGTGTCTGTGTGTGTGTGTGTTTATTGATTAGTAATGTGTGAGTGTGTGTGTCTGTGTTTGCGCTTTTGATATGCCCGATAATGACTTCATTTTGCAAATTAAATGCCGTGCTGCCTGGAGGAGTGCTGATGATGCTCTTGATGTCAGGACTGTGAATCGGATTGAAGCGAGAGGCGGAGGCGGAGGCTGAGGCAGAGGTGCGGTTGCCTTCTCGATAATAAACATTGATTGATGGGACACTGATGTGCCTGAAGTTAACCATCATAGGTATAGCATAGGTGTGCCAAAGTCGAGCAAATCAGTTAGTTATTGAACTACTAGAAGCATGCAAAGAGTTCACTAATTATACAAATTATAAGCTGGAGCAACACAACGGAATTGGCAAAAAACAGAGAAATAGAAAAAACAAAAAAAAAAAAAACAATATGAAAGAAATGAAACACATACTAAACCAATTAGTCAATGATCGGTAATCAATAATAAAAAGTAAGTGAAAAACAAAATACCAGTGGAAACATATCAGTAGTGTCCGCTGCACGCTTCTTGCCCACTTCCAGTGCATGGCCCATGACAGCAGCAGCGGCGGCGGCGGCAGCAGCAGCAGCGGCAGCGTTGCTTGTGGGTGTTGTTGTTGTTGTTGCTGTGCCAGCGGCAGCAACGCCGCCAGCCGTTGGGATGGTGTTGTTGGCAAGGTGTTGTTGCTGATGCTGTTGTTGTTGTTGGTGGTGGTGGTGGTGTTGTTGTTGTTGTTGTTGTGTCAGTGTAGCAGCCGTAACAGGTGATGTCTGTGTGCGTGTGTGTGTGCGTGTGTGTGTGGACGTGCGTGTGCAGTTGTCATTTAAAAAGAAATCAATTGAAATTGTTTGTGTCACGTAATTAGGCAGCCAACAAATTCGTTTCAGTAGTAATATACACACACGCGTGTATATATATTTATATATATTTTAATATTTTAAGTTTTTCAAATGTTGACCATTTTCAATTCGAATTGTTGAAGTGGAATTAGTGTTGACATCCGAGTATTTCATTACAATCGAATGCAAATATTAATAATTTTCGTGTGACAACGTTTTTTTTAATGTGTGTGTATTGTGCATGTGTGTGTGTGTGTATTCGTAGTTGGGTGTGTGTGTGTGTGTGTTTTTTTTTGTGGCACCATCCATCGTAGAAGCAATTACAGTGTGGCACAGGCGAACAGATGGAATACATAATAGTAGAAGAGTACGAATGGTTTTTGTTTATAAATAAATAAGAGAAAACAAAAAGAATCAAATATAAAGAGATCAAATGTATAGTACTTTTTGAAAATAACAATTATTTGTAAAATTATGTGTATAAATATTGAGGGTACATCCGAAGCATTTCCCCAATTAGAGGACAAACATTTTCACAATTTTCTCAGTCCCTCAATAGATTCTTTGTAAATGTTTATAAATTTTATATTTAAACTTAGGATAAAATGCATTACCAACTAATTGTTACAAGTTAGAAATTGTTAATCATTTTAATGAAAAACAAAATCAATTGTCATTAGAAGCACATAATAAAAATAACATTTGTGTGAGAGAAGCTGGTTAGCAAACATTTGTTAATTTGTTTAAGAGTGTTGAAATAAAATATTATTAATCAGTCATTTGTAGAAGCTTGCCAAAAGCACAAAAGCGAAAAAAGCTTTGTTTCTTATTTGAATAAATACCATTTAATTATTTTAAATGTTAACTTAAACGCTTACAACTAACTTAGATGTTTATTTTTGCCTTAAATACATATGTATATTTGAAATGTGCCTGCATATATATATACTACTCGTACATATGTATGTATAAATGAACATTTGAACGCAACAAAATGTTTTCGCTTTGATTCAAAAGCCAATAGCTATTGCTTTTATGATTTTTAAAAAAACAACAATTTTGCCAAGGTTTGTTGTTTTGATTCGATTTGATTTTTGAGCACACATTCGTATTTCGTATTTGCATTGAAACTAAATATTGATAAATAAAACATATGACCAGATCAAACCGGTAGAGGCCGGCAGAGAGAGAGAGAAAGAGAGAGAGAGGCATATAATAAAACAGTACGCCAATTTTGTTTGCCAGCCCCAAGCACTTTTGTTTTCCACATACATGCAGGGGTAAATACAAACATACCTACCAATGCATCGTTGCTGCTGCACAAACAAAAAAATTATACAAAAAACAACAGAAAAATGGAAGCATAAAAACCAACAAGTTACACAATTCGATGCTTCCTGATGGCCACAAAGAGTAACGTAGAGTGCAGTGCAGTGGAATGGAGTGTATTACTTATAAATTCATTTATAAACGCGACAAGGTTCTCCAACTCGCACACACACATACACACACATTCCGTACATTTAAAGGGATCAGTGTTAATACGTTTAACACCGCAATTTACACACAAAAAAGCAAAAGGAGGAAATAGATCCGCAAATGGTTGGCTCGGTTGGGCGCCACATGTGCTAATAACTAAGCGGGCAGCAACGGCAACAGCAACAGAAAACAACAGAGAAAACATAACTTAGCATACATTTAGGCTGCCGTGCCGTGCCGGAGGCCATATGGAAGAGTACAAAAAATTTGCATTTAAATGGCTATGAGGAGGGGGGAGTGAAAGTTTGGGCCATATGGACACGTTCTTTGGGCGGACTATGGCCAAACGGGAGAGTCTGCGGTGGGGTGGCCCAACGAATTTGGCCTCCATGTCACCGGCAATGAATGCTACAAATGGATTAATTCGCTTGGGCACAGCACTTTTTCTATGTGTACAAGTTTGTGTGTGTGTGTGTGTGTGTATGTGTATGGACTGTGTGTCCTGTTGTGTTGTATGCTGCTTTTTGGGGTCAACTGCGGCACAAGCGAGTCTATAAAAAAAAAAAAAAAAACAGGGAATAAAAAACGTGAGGCACGCTGCCGTTGTACAATTCATTGGCATGGAAATCTCTGCTTTTAGTTAATTTTCCGGTTCAAACGTTAGCCTGCCGACTAATCCGTGCCGTAGTAGTCCTTCCCGGCATCAACATTGCACGCCGGGTTCAGAGCACAGGTTGACATTTACATATCTGGTCAGCTCGGCTCAGCTTTGGGAGGAAAAAAATCAACGCACAGCGGGCTTTCCATAGACTTTATTTCCTTCTTCTGCACATTCCTGGCGCCTCGTATCCCGTTGCGCTTACATGGGGATTTTAGTTTTGGGTGGTCATGCTTTGGTTTGTTGTTTGTGGTACACGACATGACACTTCGACAGCGACAGGCCCGAGGGCTGGTGGTCAGCAGCATGGCCTGAAGCGCAGCGTTTGACTTCGATTGGACGGATATAGTTCGACTTTGCTTTGAAAACATGTACGTTGCTAATTTTGCTGTCGGATCTGCTTACAGTTGGACTATTTGGGAATGCAGTCAAAAACGGTTGGGGCTTTTTATAAACTGTGCCGGAAGCATAATGTTGAACGAATTTGTCCGAAAACTATGCATGTAACAGAGAAAAGCGTGCCAGGTGCCAGAGGTAACATACTATATGTATGAGTACGGATGAGCCGTATAGAACACAGCCTTTTTTGCAGTTTTTTTTTTTAAAAAAATGTCATTTTTTTTTTTCATTTTTGCATAAAACCAACCATCGAAATGTTCGCTTCTAATCTGAGCTTAAAACAATTTCTAAATTCCTTCCAAATAATTTTTTTCAGTATTATCTATTTAACTGCGATAAATTCTAATTCTTTGTCATATAGCCCAATGATTCTCCTATATTCCCAATAAATGTTATGGGTTATAAACAAATATGGTATTATATTATTTATTAACGAATAACCAGTCGTTACATCTTGCATGAGGAAACGATGATGTTCATCCAGTTATTTGCGTAAATGTCTGCAGAACTAATTTATATTTTCACTGGATAGCATACAAGTAGAATTCGTAATCCGTAAGTATATGTATATGAGTAATCAAAGTAGTAGTGTTCGGTTATGTGTATGCTTGGAGAGTACAATTTGTAAGAACGTGGGGTTTCGGCGCCTGCAGTTTTATTTACCTTATTCATATAGCGCCAAACGAAAACGAAAGGATCTGAACACATAAGTAAGAATAGGAAGTAACAATCATCACCAAAAACAGAAAACATAAATTAAAACTCAAACTTGTATAGTTGTAGTGTTTGGACTGTGGCGTGATTCTGAGGCTCGCTAAGCCTATACAGTGTGGTTCGCCTCAGCAAGCTATAGCTTTGGATCTGTTTGTGTTTTGTATTGTTTATGCTTGTTCTGTTGAGTTCAACTTCTAGTCTTTTAAAAAGATATACTATATATTGATATATTGATAGAATTATGTATTGTATAGGTATATGTATAGTATTAGAAGGAGTAAACTAGCAACATTTAAGAGTATTGTAAGGAAATGGGAGATATTTTGAAATGGGTGTCAGGGCAGCACATTGAAGTTATTTTGCAGGCAAAAGTGGAACAGCACTTTACTGTTCCACTTGTGCGCTGCAGCTTGCGCCATGCAGTAATACCCCTAGCTAGCAGGAATAATTAAGATAAGTATTTACATATAGTATTTGTATGTTGTATTGGAGGTCTAGGAATACAATATGAGTTATGGATAGTATTTGCTATGATCTATGTATGTATGTATGATAGGGCGTTACTGAATATTTTGGGGGTAAAGTTGAATAGGGAATCAAGATTATCATAGGTATAGGTAAATATATGTATATATTTTAAGCTATATTAATATGTTGGAATGTAAGGGTATACTTGTAGTTCTTATGTGTGAAGAAAATAAAATAGAATTTTATGAAATAAGCCTGAGTTAACAAAACAAAAAATAAAATTTATCGCTAAATTAGCAACGCTGCATCGGGAATTAGAGAGTTCTATACGAATGGCTATGATGTCGTTAGTTGATCCACTATGTGGTATAATCACATGTACCTAGAATAGTACAATCGATCTTTACGAACTAATTCATCTCTAAGAATTTTGAATTTTATTAAAGTGCTTTGATGAGTTCAAAGAAAGTCTTTTACTTGCACTCTTTTACTTAACAAATAAAGAGGTTTAAAGATTTGAAGCTACGAGCATTTAAGGTAGTATTGCTATAACTAGTAATTAGGCATTAAATAAATACTGCAAATAAACAGTTAGATAGGTGTGTTTATTGTAAAAAGCGGTAACAACATTTTGGGCCAGGTCTGACCGATGCTGCGGCTATACTTGTAATCGCATTAAGCCAAAGCCATAAAGAAAATTATGCGCGGCTGTGTAAGTGTGGGGGCGTATTTGTGTGCGTGTGTGTGTGTGAGTGTAAGTGTGAGCTTGTGTCAAAGGACAATTTCATACAATAATCACGTTTGCCGTTTGGGCTTGTTGGCTGGCATGACACGATTGAATTACTTGAATGCTGCAACAATTTTTCACTTTATACGATATTATGCTGCAATTATGTGTGTCACGTTGGGGCAACAACAACGGCGGCAATGGCAGCACAGGCAGGGGGAGGCAGCGAGGACGATGACGTTGTTTTCAGCGTCAAATACATTTTCAGCAGAAAGCAATTAAGTCGCGAATTAAGTGCAGCGCATAGAGGCCCAGCGCCAACTCTAGCCCCGGACCCAAGCTGGCGCCCGGGCAGAGGCCACGGCAATGCCAGACACACACATACACATATGGAAAAAATCACGTACGTGCGCCCACGTTTGTGTGTTTGTGATCCGAGCATGTCGGACCGCCTGCCCGACTGCGTGCTTAAAGTTTTAACGCATGTTGTAATAAATGTTAATTTTCCAACGAAAATCAACATTTATGGCGTGTTTTATGTGAGCCCCAACATATTTTCCACGTTGTTCCTTACACGATTGTCAGTCTGTGCGAGTGTGTGTGAGTGGTATCGCACAGAAATCTTTATTTGTGTGCGCGCTGCTCAAGTTTAAATGTTATTGTTTAAAATGTAATTTTGTATTTTGCGCCTGATATGCCTGATATTAAATCAATGATTTTTTATTTGCTTTTGTGATTTACTTTCTTTTAATAACTAGCTGTTGTTGCTGGAGAAAAAACCCCCTTTAAGTGTTTTGCAAAGCAAGCTTGTTTTAAAGAAAACATATGGAGTAGGATGGAACTGAGGCATTCCATACAATAAATGGAGCACAAAACTTATGTAACAACAATTTTCCAATGAAATGGAAACTTATGACCCCTCCGTTCTTCTCAAAAGAAACGCCCGAGCTTGTGCGTAGAATATTTCGTTTCTCTCTAATTTGTTTGCTATTGGAAGCTTGGCTCTGAAGAATCACGCCAGCTATAATTCATATTTTTTGCACATAGATATAGCGAGTTAAGCCACGATTCAAATATAAACTACTTTACATTAACATAATTAATATCATCGACGCCTTTCTAATTAGGCATGAAATTTAATGTGCATGTTGCGGATATGCAGCTTCATTAAAATAACACCAAAATTTAAATAATTATATGTGCATATAAAGTTTTTATTTTAACGCCACTTGACACATTGCACTGTACACATATATATGAGAGAGTTGCATGGGTGTACTTTTAAACGCATATACCTCATCTCTAGTTGAAACGATTTTTAATGAAATCTCAATATGTATCTTATTTATATGATGAGCCAATGGGGCCCATTCGGAAAATAGTTCGGATTGGCGTATAATCCACTATAATTCCTGATTTCTAATTATTCTTAACTGAAAGGCATTGACTACTGGATTTGACAATTTGTATGATGGCTTTCCTTCAATCGTGATTTTCTCAAATTTTCAAAATATTTGTGTCGAGAATTTTAGATATACAACTATTTTTCGAAACGAAGTAAATAAAGTTTTTCGATAAAGAAGTCCTATTTATTTGTAACATTTTGGACACATCGTAAGTTTTTAATTTGAAGATCGAAACTATAGTTTAAATTTGAATTTTATTTGTCTGAATGTTGATCTCAATCACGTTAATTCGATATATATACTTATACATGTGAGGTTCTATATGTGTAAATTTGCACACATGCTGACTTTCCTCATGTAGTCCTCTAATGTGCATGTAAATGCGTGTTTCATTTATTTTTGGCGCTTAAGCACTTATTGCATTGTCGGCAGTGGTGTCATTTAAATACAACATAAATAGCCAGCATTTTTTTGTACAATTATATATAGACGTGTGTGTCTGTGTGTGTGTGAGTGTGCATATGTTTGTGGACTATTGTTTTAACAAACATAAATGTGTATACTTATTCGCTTTGCATAAGGTTAATTAAATTGTTTGCATGCAGCATTTGATTTTAATTAAATTTGCTTGGTAATTAACTGCTGGGAAGAGAATAATGGATAATGGGTAATGGCAAGTCAATCTCAATAATAAATCTTTATAGTTTTGCAGTAGAGCGGTAATGCGCTGAACAGCACTAACTACTTATCGTTCAACATTAAACGGCATTACAACAGAATTCCATTACACATTGCTCCATAATTTTGAGTCGAGTCATGGAGGCAAGCAAATTTAAATAAGTTGCGCACTCAGCTAATAAACTGATAGTTCTTTTTTCTTTTTTAGTTTTGGTTTTGATTTGCATTTGTCTAACTAGCTATTGACTAGAGGCTATGGAATTTGTATAAAAAACACTAGATAAAAATATCGTAGCATACTTTGTGGCGTGTGTTAGTGCAAGAGTAAAAGTGTTGTAGTAGTAGTTTGTTGAAATCATTGACAACAAAATGTATTTAAATTAAAATACAGTAAGGAAGTAAGAAAAGAACAATAACAGTAAGTAACAGTGAGTTGCTATTTGGCAAGAACTGCGTACAAAAAACAAACTGAGAGTAAAAAATAATTATTTGTAAATCATAAATTTATTTGAACAGCTGCCACATACACAAAACAATTATATATGTAGTATCGTATATAAAAAATTAGATTGAAAATCATAATGTAAACGTTAGGCGGCTTAAAAGTAAATCAATTCATCAATAAAACAAAAAAAAAAAACGAAATGAAAAGGAAATTAACGCAGAAATCTTTCGCACTTCTTTTTCGTTCTGCTGTGTTTGCTTTCGATTGGGGAAAGAGGTGCGAAAGGGGAACAAAAGATAGGCGAAATCGAAATGAAAGTAAAGTAAATATAGAAATAGCCATACCGCAGCTGCAGCAGCGACAGCGGTGGCGCGTGTTTGCGCCGCTTTTAATTGTGCCTGTAGGTGCAGGGGGGGATGAAAGTAGCGGCAGGGTTCACGTGCGCATCTGCCCTTCACGGCGTCCATGCAAACCGTGATGGAACCATCATCGTGTCTGGCGACGCTCTCCTGCGGATGTGCGAATCGGCATTCGGACTCCGCGCGTTTGCAGGCGCCGCGCAAGAATTCGCGACACACCTGGAACACACATTTTTGGTTGTTGTTGTTGTGTTGTTGTTGTTTTTTTTTCATAGTTTGCATTATTGCAGTTGGCGTTGGCATTTTTTTTTTTCATTTCGATTGATTTGGCAGCATTGTTGTTGTTGTTGTTGCATATAGTGTGTTGGTTGGATTGAACAGTTGATTGGAGTAGTTGTTGTAGTTGTTGTTTGTAGTTGGTTGGTTGGTTGGTTGGTTGGTTGGTTGTTTGGCGGGCGGCAGCGATAGCAAAGTGGCAGCAGTTGAGTGTACAAGTGTGTGTGTGTGTGTGTGTTTATAGGCGGTGGTTGGTTTCGGTTTGGTTGGTTGGTTGGTGTTGGCAAATTTTTCAGATTCGGATTCGGATTTATTATCATTTTTGGTTTTGTTGTTGTAGTAGTTGGTGTTTTATTTGTGTGTGTTTGTGTGTGTGTGTGTGTGGAAATAATGGAAGGATATTCAGTAACAGTTCATTTGTTGTATTTGAGGAACCAAAAAAAAAAACAAACATATATATATGTATATAGGAACAGTAAGTATTTGCGCAAAATATTGTACCGTTAATTTTTCGAAAGTTGGTTGATTGCTATTGCTGGTTGGTTTTTTGCGTGTTAGCCAATAGGAGCGTTATTTTTGTAGCATGCTGTGTGGCGGCGGGGTCTGCCAATTGCAATTGTCGTTGCAGTTATACGAGTATAGTAGTTGTTATTAGTGGCATTTCGGGCGGGATTTGGGGTTGCTTTACTTGCCTTTTTAATTTTGAGCGTGCCGATTAAATTGTTTTTATAAGTATTTGTCATTTTCTCATAGTGCTGTAAACAACAAAATGCAGGATAACGATAACACAAACAAAACAATAACACAAGAATACAAAAAAGAAAAACGGAGAAGGAAACAACAACATTAGGTCGTCAACTGAAACCAAATTGGTTCACAAAGAAGAACATATTTTGGACCCATAAGATATTCGATATAAAAGTACTTATATATATTCAGCACATACCAGATAGAAAAGCTACAACATTTAAGGGGAAAAGGGTTTGAAGTAAAAGTAGTAAAGTAAAGATTCACTTAAATAGTGAAAAGAGGGGGTAGAAGTGTTTAGGAAACAAGCGCTGATCAAGTTCTTTCAAGAACAAAAAACGTTCTCACTTAGTTTTAAATTTCTCTAACTAATTTACGAAAATCTATATTTTAACCTGTAGAGAGCCAATGGGTAGCCCATCATACTTGTATTTTCCTTCTCTTCCGGATTGGTAGTAAATTGCAATGCCAGCTGAGTTTAGTGGGAAAATATTTTGATTGACTCAGATTTTTCACACTTTTGTGCGACAATATTGTATGAAACGACAAGGAAAACGCCATTGGACCTTAACTATTGCATTGATTGCTAACATCTACTCTACTCTTCCTGTCGATAAAGAAAAAAGTCAAAATCTACAATTGGCTTTTGTTGGAGAATTCTGGAAACTCTAGTTTGCCAAGCCAAATAGGCAACTGTTGCAAAAGGTATTTTGATGGAATTACGTACATGAACTAAAAAATTGGAATACCTCAAAAGAAAAAAAACATATATAAGGTGCAAGCACGAATTTAATTTGATTTTTGCGGACATTTCTAATTCAATGTCGTACAGCTATTCCCGAAGAGTTCGCAGCACTTTGGGTTTTGGCAAACGGTTGCATTTGGAGGGCCAAAGCTTGGCAGCAGCTGCTAGGCAAAGCCTGCTACATACAATTGTGTGCATTTTCGGCATACAGATGAACATATATATAATGTACCGCAGATTGGCGAATTAAATATAGTAAAAGAAATGAACTATAAATAAACTTAAGAGATTATGTCAAAACTGTCATATTTTGTAACAACAAGAACGATTTTTGGTTTTCCATTCCATTCGTATCTTGCACAAATGGGGCGCGTTAGAGAATGTTCAAATAAGAATGCGAATACGAATACGAAGACAAGTGTGTGTTTGTATATATCATCTTTGTAAATTGTAAATTTTTGTTATTTGATTTTTAGATTTTGGCAAACCGAACATAACTTAAAACACTGTACACAATGTCCGTTGCAATATTTATACATATATAGGTAGTATACGTTAATTAACTCTAATTTAAAATGATTTAAACGAAAGTCTCTTAAATGGCATGCTAAATAAAACACACATTGCTCATACAATTAAAACAAAAGCAGTCTGCATTTTGTTTTTATTGCGTGTAAGTGTTGTAAACGAGAGATTAAAAAAAAGAATATACAAACATACAGAACATAAATTAATCGAAGCGTAAATTAAAGCATAATTGTAAAGTAGGTTTTGTTTATTGGCTTTAAGTACTTGTTGAAATAGATATGTGGAGCTTACCTCTAATCTGTCGGAGCGTGGTATTTTCTGTTGTGCCACCTGCACCGCTTGCGGCACCACCGGTCCCAGTTGTGAGGCGACGGCTGTTGGATCGGGACCCAGTAAAGCAGGCACTAAATGTCCGGGCGCATAATATGGACTGTATGTGCTGGCTGGTATGCCGGTCAAATAGGGATTTGTGGCCTGTGGATGCAACAATGGCTGCAATTAATTACAAAACATGTGCGGCATTCATTATAAATTCCGTCAGTCGGCCAGTCAATCATTTGGACAGTCGTTCAATCATTTGTCAATGGCCGCCAGGTCATTATACGCTCATCAACATTTAAAATATGGCCACGCATTTACACCACCACCACTGCCACCACCAGCCCCACCAGCCCCACACAACAAATACACCAAACAGTTTAATCCTTCCACACTGTGGCTCCCTAATACTCGCTAATGAAAATTCATGCATTTTTTAGCACACACAGACAAACACAGCGTGATAGGCCGACAGTCGGACAGACCGACAGTCAGAGGGACGCACAGAACATGGCCGACCCAAATCGGCTGGCTCATGGTTACCCCATCAACAACAATTTGGGACTCCACCCCGCGCTAATGGCTGCTCTCGTTCAGTTGTGGCTGTAGCCGTGGTGGTGCCAAAAAAGCATGTCGCAAATTATTTGAGAATTAATTTTCGATTTGTTATGAAAGTCCAGCAAAAAACTGATTCTGCTTGATGGTTTTCGTAAGGTTCGTTGGTGGAGCCACCCTGAATGAATAATGCATGCAGTGCGGCATAGAAGCGGCAAAAACTCCTTCACGCTACTCATTTTCGCGCATTTTGAATAACATTTTTCGGGTTTTGATATTCATAGTCATGGTCGAGTTGCAGAAGCAGTAGAAGGAGCAGAAGGAGCAGAAGCAAGTGCTGCTGCCCGCTTCCACTTATAAATATTCATATTTCATTGCCTGTCTGTCCTGTCAGTCTCTCTCGCTCCCTTACACTTTGTGCAATCCAACACTTTGGCCTCGGTGTGGATTTCCATGGAAATGCGGCAAAGGCCACCAGAATGTATAGTATTATGTGATATGCGGAAGGGAATGGCGATGGCGATGGCGATGTGACGACAGTACTTGCGGTCGCGCTTAGAAATTCAATTAAAGTCTTAGAATGCTGGCAGGCTTTTAGGCGTATAATAGTACGAGTAGTAGTAGTACTTAGTAGTAGTATAGTAGTTTGTCGTACTTACCACTGCTGGCACTTGTCCCGATATAACCGGCTGGCCGGGCGTGATGCCCATCTGTTGCATTAGTGCGTTCTTCAGAGCCAAATGATTACGACCATTTATCAATAATTGATCCTTCAGATGCTGTGGTGGATGAAAATATTTGCACGGCGGTTTATCACGATTACAACGTCCCTGAAACGAGAAGCAGATGGAAAAATGTTTAAATATTGCATAGTTGAGATGCTGCAACTTCTACCACTAGTGCCAAGTTAATAAATTTCCGTCAATTGACAGCCACTGAGTGTGCCATAAAAACAATTCGTTCGTCCCCATCTTGCTCAGGACAATAAGGGGAGAAGGACTCTCATTTAGCTATACAAGTAAGTTCTACCACATAGTTTGGTATTTCATTGCTCTGGCATTTTTCGTTCTTATTTCGTTTTCGATTTGTCAGCTCTTGTAATCTATGGAGCACTTGCTTTTGTTTTTGTTTTTATTCTCTTCTGGTTCTGGTTCTGCTTGCTGTTGGCGATGCTGCTGGTCCTGTGAGTGCGACAAAAGTCGCGTGCGCGACACATAAATAAGCACTTCATAAATTACTTGGAAAATTTATGTTAATGTTTTGTATTTCTTGGCATTTGCCTTCGAGTGGGGCACTATATTCCAGTGTATTAAGTATTTAATTAGTTACTGTTTTATAGTAAACGTTTTTCAAAAAATTTAAGAGGAATTCACAAAAATTTCTGGGCTTAATTTTTTAAACTTTTTATAGTTAACATTTGTTTCTCGCCATATTACATTACATAATTTGTATATGCCACTGAAGGGTATTTTTGGCAGATATCCAAGTTGGCTACATTTTGTTGATAGCGTTTTTTCTTTCGTTTCAAATCAGTTCTACTTATTCGTTTTTTTTTTATCCACAATGTTCTGCGGAAAATTATACCAATTACTGGAATTTAAAAACCATTACATGCTAAAATGCTTCTCTAAAAAAGGGCCAAGCTAATTACCTGCACGTATTCTAACATTTTTTCGCGTGTCTTTGAATTGGTATTTGTGGTTAAAAAAACGAACCTATAAAATTTTCAATAGGTTGGGCCACACAATCACAAACAATAGGCACGTAGTATGTGTGTTAATCCGAAGGAAAAATAATTTCACTTCATTAGCAAGTGCAATTATGACGAGCGATTATGGCATGCAACGATGAAATTCTTTATGGCGCAAACCAAAGCCAAAATGTCAACAGCAATTATAAATATAATGGCGCATAACCATAGGATCAGACCATCACAGCTAATGCCCAGCACATGCAAGATTGCATGCAAAAACAATTCGACGGAGTCGACGAGAGGCTGGGGCCTCAAATTAAGGGCAGACCCGCACGACAGACTCACACGCCCGGGCGGCAAACAAATATGCATGTAAATTATATTTAATTCAGAGAAAATGAAGTTAACAAATATTTGCATATACTGTGGCCATGCCTTCATGTACACGCATGAGTGTGCGAGTGTGTTTGCGTGCATGAGTGTGTCTGTGTGCATGTAAATATTGGGTAAAAAAGTTATAAAAGAGCTTTATATGAAAGAAATGTGTGCATAAATTGATTGTTTACTTGGGTGCTGTGCTTTCGGCGTCGGACTTACACGTGGACATCACTCGAAAGTGCATTTAAAATTTATGATGGCCTAAAAGCTGCGAAAATGTTGCGAACAAACATTATGATAGAGGCGTATTCCATTCTACATCAGTCTTTAATATTACATTTTACCATTTTATTGTTTTATACATAAATATTTGTGTACATATTTTTGCATATTTTAAACGGAGGGTGCGAGATAATCAATCAACAACAATTGCATGCTGATTATTATTTAATAGGAAATTGAATTTGAAATTAAATGTGTCAAGTAAACATTTATTCGACAAATTTGCACGCTAACGAGTCCCTCTTGCACCACATAGACCCCAATAATACTGTTTAATAAATGTAAAGAATTTAGCGGAGCATTCATGAACACAAGGTCTGCTATTTCCCCTAAAAA
Source organism: Scaptodrosophila lebanonensis (assembly GCF_003285725.1). Taxonomy (NCBI): domain Eukaryota; kingdom Metazoa; phylum Arthropoda; class Insecta; order Diptera; family Drosophilidae; genus Scaptodrosophila; species Scaptodrosophila lebanonensis. Next base: position 3,759,891 of record NW_022060529.1, read on the forward strand.
TCGAATGAATTTTGTTAGATTGAAGCATGAATTAGGAAAACAAATATGTATTTTCTTTGTTTCAGGAGTTATGCGTTGACTTTCTGAAAACCAATGATAGCCTTGTTGGCAACAGAAACAAAGAAAGATCGACAGACAGGTTTAGAATAAAGATATCTTTTCTGGGGTCCGCCACACCTCTTTTTTAGTTGCATATTTCATAAGAAAAATCAAATTTACTCTCCAGTATTTACAGTTTAACTGACAATTTTTTCATGGATCTGCAGAGCTAATGTAACTAATTTTCATTTTTGTGTTTTGGCAAAAAAGTGTTGCCTACATTTGAGCGTTGAATGATGGGATCTAAGAACCTCGCTTGTAATTGTTAGCCAAATATGTCTTGTTTATCGATTCTAAATATTTATTGACAAGATAAACAAGTCAATATTTTTCCTTGCAAAATCTCAATCAGAAATTCCAAACGCGCAGCTATGCATCACACACATAGCACGACAGTACACAGGCATACAAACATGCATACATAACTAACCCATTGGCTGCTTTTGCAGTTAGTTGTTGTTGATGTTGATAAGTACTTGTTTGTGCTCAATGGCGCCAATGGCTGTAATTTAATGCTTCGATTGAGTTTATTTAACAGCAACAACTTGCAGCAGATTTCGTGGCAATAATGCAGTCATCTATGCACTATCCTTCCAGTTACCTCGCTGCCTCGCTGCCTCGCATTGCCCTGACTGTTGTTTTTAAATGTCACAACAACTGTCTGCCAGCCAATCAGACAACTGTTCAACCATGTCTGTCTCTATTTGTGTCTGCCTGGCTGTATTTGCCGCTTGCCAGCTCTTGTTTGTTTATGTTCAGGTTCCTGTGTATTGATGTCATTCTACAGTGAAAGCACTTGTACTAATTTGCTATAATTAAATACTAATGTCATTTTTGTATCGCTACTTGTTGCAGAAATGTCCTTGTTTGCTCACTCTCTCCCTAATTCGATGTCGTATTTAGGTTAATTGGACATGATTGGCAGCAGTGATGAAGTCATGAAATGATAAACTCTGTATTTGAAAAGAGCCGTTCCTCAATTTAATTGGCCTCGAAGCTAGTATTTGGAAATTGTTAATAAAAGAAGAAGAGAGATTTGATGTCGAGCTCTTATATTTATTTGGGCCGATTCGTGTATTATTACTATTTAAATTTTGAAATAATATATAGGTTGAGTTTCCTTTCTGGCTCTATAAATGATCGAGCAGTTGTACAATTACGAGTATTTGACATCTTTTAGCACTTTTTAAAGTAATTGCCAATGTGATTTGCAAATTTAAATTGCATTTGCCCTGCAAATGCGCTCTGAGAGCAACCTGACCCGTACCATGGTGTCACATTATTTTCCGTCCACAGGATCTAGCATTGGTGTGGACGCCTTCCTCTTGCGTTTTTCTGCATTTTGCATAAAATGCGCCGTACGGCAGACATTATCTCAAATGTCAACACACATACAGACAGAGAGACATACAGGGAAGAGAATGGCCCGCTGGCCAATTTCTTTGGCTTTAGTTTGCACGCCTTGCACGCCCCTAGATATGCAACACTTTCTATCACTTTTTGTAAGTATTTCGGTGGCAGAGAGAGAGAGAGAGAGAGAAAGTTTGACATTGCAACCATGCTGCTATTTTAAAACAGCGCCCGCTTTCTTTTTCTTCGCCATTTTCCTGCCTTCCGTTTTCGTATTCTCCGCTCGTTTCTCCTTTTTTTTCGTTTTTTTTTTTTTTTTTTTTGTACGCCACACTAAACATTTTCATGTCATTTCGATTGTAATCTGCATGACTGCCTCGCAACGCTCGCCGTGCGCAGCAATGGAAAAAAGCGAGTGTGAAAATTGCAAATGTTGTCCACTCACGCCCACACCCTCACTCACGCACACAGACCTGCAGCAACATATTTGCATTGTGCGTCTGTATTGGTTGGTGTTAAATTTTTCGCTGCATTTTCACATTGGCCCATGGCTGGTACGTATAGTATATGCATGTAGTTACCCTTTTTTCATGCAGCAATTTTTTGCCATAGCCTGTGCAGATTATCCGCTTTAAATTGCAATCATTACTTTTTTTCTTTACACATTTTTTTATTGTTTTCCTTTCGCCTCGCAGGGGGTGAGTGGCTGGCTATCTACTAACGGCATTTCAGAGTCATTTTTCTTCTTCGCTACACTCGAAACAATGTCGCTGTCGGTATTCCTGTCGTCTAGCGCCTGATGATGTCCTGGCTGCCTGCCTGTCTATCTGTCTGGCTGTCTCCCTGCCTTTCCAAATGTCTGTCTGTCTGTCTGTCTGCCTCGTCTTCTTGGCCAGCTGGCGGTCTGGCTGCTTGCATGCGTTGTTGCGTTGCAGCCAAGGCAGCGGCTAAAGGAATTTTTCATGTTTTCATGCCAAGTCCAAGTCCAAGTCGAGTCCAGTCATGTATATCGCACCGTGTCGTATCACCGCCAGCACACACACACACACACACACCACAGACCCACACAGACACATGTGCCCTGTGAATAAGGCAAGCAAGGTCTAGCACTCAACGTTTGCTACTTCGACGCCGACTTTAGGTATTAAATGTCATTTTGCATTTCGTGACAAGTTGGCTAATCTGACTCGAAAGTTATTTATTTCTTCTTTGTTGAGTGCAAAGGAATTTTTCTTACACTTTGCTTGCCAGCATTTACATGAGTTTTTTTCTCCATTTCTGTGCTGGGTACTTTTTCAGCATTTCTTGTTCTTTGTTTGCGTGCGACTCTGACTCTGACTCCGGCTCTGGCTCTGGCTCTTTGGTGGCTACTTTCCTTCAATTTGGCTGCAATACGGATCGCCTTTGAATGCTAATAAAATGGATTCTTATGCAAATTTAAAACTGTTTAGAGGTTTGCGTGGGCTTGGTGCATTCGAAGTGGAATCGGCTACACAGGGTATAGGTTACAGTTGGCTATAGTTGAACAAATTCATTAAGCAATCAGATTAATGAAGACGTGTTCTTTAATAATCTACTCTATGAAATAAATTTGAAGCATATTCAGTTCTGCAAGAAATCATTTCCATAAATGTTCTAAAAATGTGCAGGGATTTTAAATTGAATTATTCATTAAAAAATAGCTGCTATACGTTTATTGCAACCCAAATCGTTTCATTAAAAGTGAGAAAAAATTAAATAAAATCAAATTACACTGTGAGGCTTGCTCGACTGTAGCGTTCTCTCTTGTTATAAATATATATTAGTTGAAAGTTTATAGCAATTATGTTTATTGGCTTGCCATTCTTCATAAATGTAAGAAAGTTTTGTAAAATGTGTCAACTACATTTCCAAAGAGTCCCAACTATTTTTCCCAACTCCATTTTTTTAAAGCCACGGTTGGAACATTTGTTGACAATACAACTGCTTCTGCATCCAGAGATCCCTGTTCAGAATCCTCGCCATGCCAATTGCAATGCAAACTAACGGTCCTACAAGCTTCAGCACTTATCGGGAGACATACACATAAACAGCTGGATTTGGAAAACTATTTTCGATGCTTAAATACGAACTCAATTTGTTTCACTTGGCCATGCAGGCAGCGAGCGACGGGCAGCGAGCGACGCAACTCAATAACACAAACGGCAAATAGAGATAATCAAAAAGCAATTGCAAATAACGAAATGCCAAGCAGTCGAATGCAACAACAGCATCAACAACAACGGCATTGCCTAAATATAAACAAAATGACCACACACATTGCATATACATATATACTATGTGCATATATGTATGTACGACTATAGGGAGACGGAGGCAGTGAAATATTTATTGTACCTATAAATGACAGCAACAAAATGAATTAAAAAAGATTATGGTCTCTGCTAAAGAAATCGAGGCAATTTTCATGCCAGCCATGAAAACTGTACGTAAAACGTTTCTATAGTTGCATTTTAATTTTCCCAATATGGTCGAGCGGCAGGCGGAACGGCAGCAAAAGCAGAAACAGAAACGGCAATAGCAACAGCGACAGCGAATGCAACGGCAACAGCGGTGGCTGCAGCAATGAAAATGAAAATATTTTCACAAAATGCAAACAAATTGGCAAAGGCAAATGGTCAATATTTGTGCATAGAAAAAGCAAAGCGGCTTGTAGTTGTGTGTGTCTGTGCGTGTGATTGTGTCTCTGTGTATGTGCGTGTGCGTGTGTGTGTGTATGTGTGGATAGATATGTATAGACAGATAGAAACAATGGCAGCAACCGTTAAGCGCTCGGCCTCAGACAATGCAAAAATTGTGTGCGCAGGAAAAGCAACAGCCGTTCAAAGCCTCCCATTTCACAAGCCTGTTTTGCCTGTCATCCCTACATTCAGTCCACCCGTCCGTACGCGTGTCTGTGCACAGTCACTGAACTCTGCAGCCTAAAAGCATCAGAGCTACGCATGTGTGTGTGTGTGTGTGTGTGCGCGCAAAACAAAGCGCTTGCTTTTTTTCAATCATGTGTTCATTCATTCATACGCCGGCTGCCATTGCAATGGGCAGCCATTGCATACTTTTGGGATTTGCAACAGATTCGCGCGAAATATGCTCGGAGCGCCTCTATGGACGAGTAGCGGGGCAGGTGTGTGTGTGTGTGTGTATAATACAAATAAAATGGGAAATTTTCATAGCTTTTGATACTCTATATTTTGAGCTATCTGGTTGATAGCTCGACCATAGATTCTGAGAAAGCAAGAGACGGCTACTTCGCACTTACGCAAGTACTTATGAGAGTTCTAACAATTCAAGAATTTCAGTCTCTAACTCTATTTGATAACACCCTATCCAATAATTTCTTGGAAAATTATTTTCAATATACCACTCGCATTGCAAGTATGAGAGTTCTAACAATTCAAGAATTTCCGTCTCTAACTCTATTTGATAACACCCTATCCAATAATTTCTTGGAAAATTATTTTCAATATACCACTCGCATTGCAAGTCTGATGTTTCTGAGTTCACCACAACTAGAGTTAATTTTTATTTTGTAACGACATAGGACAGCAGAAGAGGACCGATTTAAAATAGCGTTGTACACATTTAGGGAATGAAATAGTCTTGCGAACTTTTCTGCATTTTTTGTGCCCGCTCTCCCTAGGTTTCTGTTCGCAAGGTTTGCATATGCTGCATCCTTTTATGCATTTTGCATGGTTGCATGGTTCCACATATATTTAGTTCCATTTTATTTTATTTCATTTATTTTGTTGAGGCAATGAGCGAATAATGAAAACAATTATCAGAACTTTACATTAGTTTTCAATGAAGTGGCACATGATTGTGCCAAAGGCTTATTAGTGGCTTGTGCATTTATGTACGGCTTTAATGCTGACGAGTTAAAGCATGAACATCTTAAAGCTGTCCATTTGAGAGTGCATGAGCAGCCCTGTGTTCAACCCTGCATTACGCCATCCCTGATGTGGGCGCTGTCATTTTGCGTGCATTCCCGCTTATCAGTTGAAATACACTTAATTTAATTAGAGTCCGGAGTGTACAAGGTATGGGAATGTGAACGTAAAAAATGCCAAACATTATTTTTGCACAGCCAAAAAGTATGGAATGCCATTTGAAGTGCGCCATTGCTGTTGGCCATTTTGGTCATTCTCGTCATTATCGTCATCATCGCCATCATGACCATCATCATCAGCAGCACCAGGAGAAGCAGAAGCAGTCGCGGTGGCAACTTCATTGCTTCATTTTCGCCCTCGTTGCCAGTCAGCGCGCCCCCGAATTAATTTCCGTTTTGCAAACCAATTGAAAATCCAATTTTCAATACACAAGCCGTACGTACGTACATACCATACCTACCTACGTATATACACTTATATATATGTATGTATATAGATAGATATAGGTGTGGGCACCATATACATAGCTCATTCACTAGCATACACTTAACTAACGGGACGGTCCTGTTCCTGTCCCTGGTCGCACGTGCACAAGTTTGTTCACATTTAAAGGGCTTTAAAAAGTGCGCCAACATGCACGGACATGCAGCCTAAAAGTAGGCAACAATATATGGGCATTAAACGTAAACCGACTGCAGCAACGTAAGCGTGTGTATTCGTGTCTGTGCGAATGTGTGTTTTCTGTGTGGTTGTCCATGCGCTGCCGCTTGTTTGTATTGCCTTGTTTATTTGTACACAATCACACAGAAACACATACACATACACACCCATACCCATACTCATACTCATACACAAGCACTGCCAAGCTCACATATGGCCACAAAATGCACGCCATGGCGCCTGTGCCGTTGCCTCCGACGGCGGACACAACGATGGCCACGCGTGCGGTTGTTTTCACCTTTCCATGCGTGCGTCTGTGTGTGTGTGTGTATGTGAGGGGGATCGGTGCAGGGAAATACATTGATTTTTTTTAACTACAAGCAACTGCAGTGGCCGTGTGGGCTGCCATCTACGATTTGACCACATGCGACGCCAGTTTTTGCCACTTTTAAAATTCCATACCGATTTGCACAGTGGGCTAAAGTCCATTTAAAATGGGACTATTTAAAAACTAAATTGATTGGAATGTTCTCTTGATTTTTTTAAAATTCCATTCAATCATGTTTAAGACGAGCAGGAACATACAAAGAAGTGCCGGATACTGTTCCCTGATCTCACATATGAGACTCTTCATTATTTAATGAAAGTGCCTTTTTCAAGATATTTTTCTTTCTACGTGCCTCGTTAATGTTTAATTTCCATATCAATGTTCTTGTAACTTTAAATATAAGTATTCTTAAGAACCTTTATATAACTGCAATTTAAAATCTAGTTAAGACTTAAGTATTAGTTTTTTAATATTCCATATTGTAAATATCCCACATTTAGTATGTTTATCCAAAAATGTGAAAGCTTTTCAATAAAGAGAGAAATAGAGGATAAATTTTAAATAATTTCATAAATACGAAGTCTTATTCACTTAAGGCGACCAATTAATTAATTTGTACATATAGTTTTGGCACAAATTGCACGGTTCCTTAGAAAATTCTACTATAATTCCAGATGTCTTGTGTCATGTTTTTCTCAATTTATTGATCAGTTCGAGAGAAATAGTGACTAAAGTCCTAAATACTTCCTATGTTGTCGAATTGACTGAATTTAGTATCAAAATTTGTCGCTATATGCGAATATTATTGGCGGGGCTTTAAGTGGTTTTGACAATTTGCTAACTATCTTAACTATATCTTTCTTAAAGTCCGCACTGCCTTGAAAGATTTTCGTTTTATTGTAAACACTTTTTCAATTGCACATGAATATCAACGACAATTTTTTGTATTTTCTTGGGTTATTCGTTTCGTATTTTCTCTACTTTATTTGTGGATTGGTAAGCGATTAAACCTTTAAAAGCCTTTTTAAGCCTAAAAGCTTGCGAGCATTTGTCACTTTTTTTTATGTCCACATAAATTTAAAGACTGCGGCAATTTGAACTTTGAACTCTTGGCTGTGGTTGGGTTGTTGCTTTTATGGTGCGTATGTGTGTGTGTGTGTTTGCTGTGTCTGTATATGTCCGATTGGGCAATAGACGACGTATGTCTTGACTTTACACGCTTATCAGCATCGTGATCGCCTCACACTCACACATACACTGAAATAAATTGCGACACATTTAATGGCGACTTCGTTTTTGGCAGACATTGATGACTTTTTAACTGCAGTCATTTGCAAACACCCACATATAGACTTCGCAAATGTTTGACTAGACACGCACACACATATTCACACGCCTTTATGTGCGAGTGTGTGTGTGCTGGGGAGCGTTTCCGTTTCCGTTGACACGCGCGCACCGCAGCGACGCGTAAGCCATTTTGTAGTGCGGCATTGCGGCGACATCGCGTGACTTGGCGATAAAAATAATCATCGTCGTCATCATCATCATCATAATATAAAAGAAGAAGTGAGTGTGCGAGAGAGTGGGTAAGAAAGCGAAAATGCCAAGCAACGTACTAATCGATTTTTCGCTGTTGTTGCTGCTGTTGTTGTAGATATTGTTGGCCGCATTGCGTTTAACTTTTAATGTGCATACTTTCAGGCATCATTGACGCGCAAGGCATTAAGTGTGCGGCAATGTGGCAATGTGGGCGACTGGCACGCCCATTTAATGTGATTATTTGCGATTTCTTTTGTGTTGCCACACAAATTAATGAGTCCCATAATAATTTACTTGCATGCCAAAATACAGCAACAGCAGCACCAACAACACTCTCTATATTTGCCAAGGTCGTGAGTAAGTTGTCGTGAGTCGTTGACTGAAGGCAAATTGATTTCTTTTTATGCATCCAACAACAGCAGCAGAAACAACATATGCTGGCTGCTGTGGTACGTTGTGGTGCCGACATTTTGGCGCCAAATCTTTGAGTGTGTGTGTGTGTGTGTGTGTGTAGGTACAGCATGTGCTTAGCTTCCGTCTGCCCGCATTTGCACATTGGTATGGAGGGAGAAATAAACTACAAAAAACACACAACTGCGACGCCCGGGGTTCACAGCCAATGCGGTCAATGGGTTTGCCGTGCCCTTGTCATAGAGCAAGCCACAAAGTAGACAACAAAAATTTGTGCGTCTGCGCCTTTTTGTGATGTTGATGATGATTATGAGTTAGATTTTGCATAAAAACTGATCGAAGTTAAAGAAGAATATTATTGAGTATTTTGAGTTTTTGAGTATTTTGAAATTCCAAAAGAGGGAAACTAGGGCTTATCGTTAATCGTCATCGCAACAAACCACTCTCCTTTACACAAACATATATACAAGTTTTTCAATAATCAATTATTCGTTTAGAAATTTCGAAATATTGGCAAATAATTTACTGAAATTTATTGTGACAAAATTAATTTTGTCAACATTTAAGTTATAATGAACATTTTTGAAATGGTTAGAAATTTGTAATTTATGGAAATACTTTGAAGGAATAAATATGTAAAACGGAAAAGGCGTAAGTTGTATTGCATTTTCATTGTTCCTTAAATAGTTTTTACTTTTTTCGGCTTTACTAATTAATTAATTAGAAAAGGCTAGTTTTTGCAATATTTAAAATATTTAATTATATATTTGTATTTATAATATTTATTCAAATTTTGCATTTGTTAAATCAAGTAAGTTCCAAATCGTTATGCATTTATTGCATTATCAGATCATGCCTCTCACCCTGCTGTCAGTTCGGAATTTGATTTTTATTTAAGTGCTGCTGGATACGTGCTGAACATGAATTGAGAATACCATTGTCTAAAGTTTTCTTGAGTTTAGTGCATAGCAGTATTCAACGTTTAACGCTCAATTGCGGAAAATGTGCCGTAACAAAAAAGAAAGGATTGCATAACTTTGGGGCACATGTTCAGCCATTTTATGTGCGGGAAAACTAATTGAAAAAGGAAATGCATGAAGCAAGCACACAATGCCATTGGCAAGCACTTGGCAAAAGGACAAACTTTATGGCAAGTTGTCGTTGTACTTATTGTTGTCGCTATCGTTATCATTGTTGTTGTGCATACATACACACACACACATATGCTCTCCATAGATGCGAGACATGCTTTTAATAAATCCATCACATAACCCGCATTATTAAAAAGTTCCAAGACACAAACACACACACAAGCTAAAGCGCATATAGAAAGTTTCGCTAACAAACAAGCTGCCAAACAAACAAACAGGAACAAGGACACACATCCTCATACATAAGCTCACTCTCACACACAGTCAAAAAGAATGCTCCTCGAATTTCCACAAACGATGACAATCAAACAAGCTCGAGTTGATGCTGACGAGATGATTGAGGTTTCTGCTTCAACTTTACTGTCCACAGATTCCTTTGCCATTCCTACTGCTGTAATCGCCAATAAAGTGCATAAAGCGCATATGAAAGGACGACGACGACGACGGCGATGACGACGCCCACGCCCACGCACGACAATGGCCATAAGGAGGACGATGACGATGATGATGATGACAACAACACCGCCGAAAGGATTCAATCAATGCGCAAACAAAAAGGCAAACAGGCAGCTCCTGTGTCTGTTGCCTATGACTGAGCGTCTCTGCCCCGGCCAGCTATGGTCAGCTTTAGTCAGCTCTGGTCAACTCTGGTCAACTCTGGTCAACTCTGGCTAGCTCTGATCGCCAGCCAACGTACATACATAAATAATTCAATTGTCAACATGATGCGCAACATGCGATAATATTTTTTCTCTCTCCCCCAATCCGTTTTTGTGCTTTTTTTGCTGCCGTGCTGCCTACGGTCGCCGGTATTAGTCGACATCAGTCTCCATTTCCAGCAGCAGTCAGCAGCTGTTTGAAACTTTTCCCGGTCCAAGACAACGCAAAACTTTGTGGGCGTGTGTAAACGTGTGTGAGTGTGTGTGTGCATGCATGCGTGTGAGAGTGTGCGGGCCAATAGCTGGCGTGTCAATATGGTGGGCATGGATGTAGATAGTACGAGTATACTATAAAAGTAACAACTTTATCGATTTACGCAAAATGAGGCTCGTTATTAGTTGCTGCTTTATATTGCTCACATATGTGTGGTCACTGTAAGTGGCAGGGCGTATGGATGAGCAACATATGTTGAAGCTGCCCACGGTGCGTGTTTGCACTTGTGATAAAAAATAAAAAGGACATGAAGGATATGAGCAGCAGAAAAGAAGTAAAGGAAAAAAAACGGATGGTTGCCAAGGACAACAACAAAAACAGATTGGCATTGGCAAAGAAAAAACTGAATAGCCACTTGCTGCTTGCCCATCTTGTGTACAGGAAACAACCTCTACAAAGATATTTAAGGAAAACGTATTACTCCAATTGTTAAATGTAGATGAAGACTTGCCAATAAACTTGGACGGTCCTGTAGACAAATTTCATGGAAAGTTAAATTCCTCCAATTTTATAATCATAAGGAATATCTATTGCGAGAAAATGTTCCTCTGAATTGTGATTGTAAACATAAAAACATCGAGCCTTAAATTTGTTTTATGCATCAATATTTTATATTTTCCTTTCGCTCAGACTCTATTCAAAAATATCATTTTAAATGATGGTTTAGCAAGACTTGAATATATTTAAAAATATATACTTTTTAAATACAGTTCCCTGTGTGTTGAGATTAGCAATTAGCGCAATTCTCGTATTAAGCTTCGCTACGAGCTGGACTAATCGGTGCTTAAGGGTCCACTCAAGGTATCAGACTGCCAGCTGCTCATAACTGCTGCTCGCTGCACAGAAAAAATGTTTTATTGCCTTTCTGGCACGCCACACATTTTTTATTTTGCCTTTTTTGTTTTATGGCCTGTCTTAGAATATGACGGCTTTCGCAGCACATACCAACTAATCCCCCCGTCAGCCGTTTGCAGGCATTTTATGTGCGTCCTTTATGGTTTGTTTCACTTGGTTACGTTTCCGTTGCCTTCCACTTTAAAGGCTCCCTTTGCCCCCACCTCCACCCCCCAACCCTGCGCTCTTGATCTACACCATCTCAACACTTGGGCAATTTTTTATTGTTGGAAAATTGTTTTCTGTGCACAAAAATTGATTTCTTGTCTTTATGGCATTGTCCTTTTGCACCCCACAGACGCAGACATATACATGCACACATTTGTACACATACACACGTATCGAGCTTGCCAATGTAGATGTAGAGCTTGCGCTCTTTTACTACTTTTCTGCTTTTAGTAAATTTAATATGTTATCCTTCGATATCGTCGCCTTCATTGGCGTCGTTCTGCTGCTGCTATTGTTATTGTTTGTTTGAAAAATATTGAATTTTTGCCCTTTTACTGCTAGTGGTTGTTCTTTTTTGTTGTTATTGTTGTAATGCTGTAGTTGTTGCTGCTGTTTGCTACACACAAAAAGGATGATAACATCTTTGCCGTGTTTGCGCAAAATGAAGCAACTAGATGCAGCAAGTGGAAAATTGTTTGCGCCTCGGTTGCCGCTCGTCCTCTGCTTGTTTTACCAGCTAGCAAATCTTTGTGGTTAACTTATTTCATATTTTTATACTCTGTACATGAAATGTACAAGAGTATATTAGGTTTGCGGGAGCTGAAAAATGTAACAGGCAGAAGGAGGCGTGGCAGACCCCACAAAGTATATATATTCTTGATCAGCATGACGAGACGAGTCGATCTAGCCCTGTCTGTCTGTCTGTCCGTCTGTCCGTCCGTATGAACACCTGGATCTCAGAGACTATAAGAGATAGAGACACCAAATTTTGCACGAAGATGCGTTATGTGTGTATTCTATACGAGTTTGTTTTATTTTTTTCATTTTCCCCCCCACTTCCCCCCTATGGGGGTTTTCCCGATTTTCCATTCGTATAATCGCCTATATCTCGGAGACTATAAGACCTAGGAACACCAAATTTTAGTCCCAGATGCCTTATGTGAATACGCAGAAAATGTATATTTTGCAATTCCCCTCCCTCCCCCCTCTACCCCGCAAATCGTAACTCCCGTAATTCTTGGAATTTCGAACTAAAATTTTGGAAATACCCCCAGTTAGTTATTATGTGTCCGTATGCCAAATTTCATTATGATAGACCGATTTAACAAGAAGTTATAGCCATAAATATATTTGCTGATGCAGCGCTGCTGCAGCGCTGCTCAAGCGCTGCCCGCGGCTGTTGTTGATGTTGCTGTTTGGTTGACTGCGAAAATGCTTACACAGACACGAATTGATGCGCATAGGCATACATACACTCACACAGACGCAATTGCTATGTAAATGTGCAATTATACACCCTTTACGTGAGTTCGAATACCGAGAGAGGTAAAATCGATCAAATTTTTTTTTTTATTTTCTTAATTTTTTTTATTTTCTATAATTATTGTAAACATATGTACAGAGTATTTCAAAGTCGGGACACCCGACTTTAGCTTTTTTACTTGTTTATTGTTCACCAACACAGACACAGACATAGACACACACACACACACACCCAGACTTTGACAAGCATATGCTACGTGTTAGTTGCCTTTATGGCATTTTCTTTAGAGCTTTCGTTTTGGCCACATTCCTGTCTATTTTATTTTCCAAATTGAATTGCATTTAATTTGCCGCTTTAGCTTGCTGGAAAATTGGAGATGCTATTATTTGATTGGTAGCCGTAAAGGCTTGTTTGTTCCATGAATCTTATTGCTCACACTCTAGGTGTTGCAAATATTATTAAATTGTTGCATTTATATTTTATAAGCAAAGTCCTGTGGTTTCGAATAGAAAATTGTCCATTCATGAGCTAGTATTTTTATTTAATTGTAACCTACATTTTTTTTTGCTACTTGCCAAACCAAATGTTGTGTAGAATAATGGAGTGAGTCAGGCACTTACCTGTAAGAAAAGAAAGGTAACAAAAAGAGTTATATCAGTGTTTTTGGTTAAATTAAAAAGTTTTCTAGCAAATAAAATATTCTTAAATAAAAGTAATCAAGTGAGTTCAACTGTAATGCGGTAACGTTTTCTAAAGTTTGGAGAAACGCAACAATTCCTCACGGTAGAGTCTCTAAGAAACTATTGACCCACATATTATAAGTTGCAGCAAAAAAATTGTATTCAAGGGAGAATAGTCATATCAGCCTTATTCATTCTTGTAAATGCTGGAATATCCTTAAATATTCGGACTGTAATAAGCCGATTCTTATCTATAAAACATAGTTGGATGTTTCTGAATTTTCGAACTGTTGCTATATCTGCGTATCAAATGCGAAAGTTTCCGTAACATTCCCAAAGAAAAACTTGCATTTGAAATGGTGTTCTCCTAAAGCAAAAAAATAATATGCTTTCAAATACGTTAAAACGATCAATATAAAGCAAAACTGCCTGCGTATTTTTATAAAAAAAAATACAGTTAAAACGGTGATTGTTTATTTTTGCCATTGCAATCTATTGTTTTGTATTATTTGTAAAAACAATTAGAAAAATGCCACGTCTAACTGTTCGGTGCAAAATAACTTCAATTTTTTTGCAGTTTTTCAGCAGCTAAATTATCATATGCAGTAGAACATAGAAAACAAAGTCCACAAAACTGTCGAGTTTATATAAAAAAGAATAAATTGCGTTTTTTTTTTCTATTTTCAAAAACTCATCATAAAAGCATTAGAGCGCATTTTTATTTCAGTTGCACGTTATACACATACGTAATATATATATATATATATATATATGTATACATACATACGTGCAGACAATGCACATTTTTGGCCAGACTCGCTGGGAGTGCTGCGAGGGGGCCGAGTTCGGGGCCAAAGCACTCATGTGAAAGCCCAAAGGGCAACACTATACACAAACAACGGCATTGAGGCAGCTGCCTGGATGGTTGTTCTATTTGTTGTTGCCAGCGATGCATATCAAAGGCAAAGGCTGGCAAACCCACATACGAATACGACTCAGTACTACGTACAGTCAAATGTGATTGTAAAGGGGGAGGGAGGGCGAAGCGGAGAATGTTTTTAAAATTCGCGCTTTTTTATGCGCTAAAATTCTAGAGCAAAAAAAAAAACAACGCTTTAAAAATATATACAAAGGAAAAAATGGTACGAAAATGCATAAAAAATAATACCATGAATGCAATGACTTTTAATGTACAGTTATTGCCGCGTCTGCGTGTCCGTCACCGAGCCCCTCTCTCTGTGTCTGTGCGCACGTGTGCCATAACAATATATATATTTTTAATATTGCATACTTTTTGGCGTTGCTTACATTACGCTCCACAAAAATATATGAATGCAAGCTGAGGGGAGAAAATGCTCATTGTAGACACAGCAGTCGACATACTCTACCTGCCTACACTACCGATCTCTAACGAATGATATGACATGAAGTGCCACACAAAATTACCCCATTTACTCTTCTCACAATTAATTGATGGGCGTATTTCTTGTGCAAAATTATTTCATTACAATTTACGAACAAATTGAAGCATAGTATACATGGTATAAATGTTCTTTATATAGTAAAGGATTATTTTCAGTTCTTAGGAGATAACTACTTTAATATTTTCAATATAATTTTCCAGAAATATATTTAGGATTTCTTCTGACTAAAGTCATTTGAATATAATTTATTATAATAGAAAATGAGTTGAAATGGTTCCAATTAATGATGACGATGACGATAATGTTTCTACTTGTAGCAATGAAAGAATGCCTTTTTGGTAAAGGGTATATCAATTGGAACGTAGAATACTTTTGAGCGTAATGTTACGGGCATTGCACGGATGGCATGTACTTTTTGCAAGGATCATTGCCACTTTCTGGGGTACACAGACGACGCCTTCGTTGTCGTTCGCATTGCCGTTGCACATACTAATAAGGCTAAGTGGCAATGACAAACACAAATGCGCACACACACACACCCACTCGCTATATACTCACGCTGTATATGTGGGTCTGGGGGAACGCATATGGCGCATCATTCCTGTACATTTTACGCTCCTTTCGTTTGGCGACAAATGTCGCAAAATCCTTCGGTTTGCTTGGCGGACAGCACGGATACAAGGGAGCAATCGACCAACCAACAAGCAACAAAATTTCATGACTGTTGATGACCTCATAAGCATATAAGCATGCGTGTTTATTTTTAGTTCGCCATTTTTTGTTTCTCTTCCCTTTGCTCCGACAACGCTTAATCAATGTCAAATGGAGAGCGATGGCGCATTATTCGACCTTCAACTGTAGGCCATGACGGCTACTTTTCACTCAATGCGTCCGTGACTCGAGCAATTGACTATAGAGGTTCTAGGCAGCTATAATCCTTCTTCTATTCCTGCCATTGCTATTTTTTTGCATTACTTCTGATGGCATTTTTGCCAAGTTTGTCAAACTGGGAAATATTCGAGTGAGGCCATAAAATGTTATCACAAAAAGTATTTTTCAAGTCAGCACACACACAAATACTACATACTATATATTAAGTTTATACACAGATATAGTATAACTCCGAATACTATGTGCAGTACAATAGTTGTGTGTGCAGGACTTCAAAGTAAAAGTTTCGCTGAGTGAAAGTTACAAATAGAGTTGCCATCAAATTCCATATTCTTATCACGTGCAGCCAACTCACGCATACTCGTACGCGCTAAAAATTGCACACACATGGCGCCAAAAGTATTGTGCAGTAAGGACTGTACGCAATGCGAAAAACTCAGAAACAGGGTTTTTTTTCCAGCTTCTGTTGCTGTTGTTGTCAGAGTTTTCACACTTCACACATCTGCCGTTTTGGCGGGGCTGCTGGGGGGCTAACTGTACATCGAGTGCTCGTTGTAAATGGCAAAATATTTCGTTTATTTTAAGCTGGCTTCGTCGTGCTGGCGACGCGCAGTCAAAATGTTTATTGTCATATTTATCTACAATCATGTATACATACAAGCCCACCACACACACACACACACACACACACACATATGTAGCTCCATTCATGTGCAAGTCATCGACATTGACGCATATTCAGCAACGAGCTCGCTGTGAAATTTTAGTTCGAACAAAAAAGTGTTCAAACTTGCGATATGTCAAAACGCCGCGCGCTTTTCAAATTGGAAAAATTGCTTGTTTTATTTTCCTGTTGCTATGCATTGTTGTCCTTGCTGTTCTTGCATAACAAAAAGTTTTCAACTGTATAGCAGAAAGTTTAGTTTTTAAAAATACCGCTAGGCTTTCTCGTTTTTTCTAGTTTGTCTAGAGTTGACATATTACAAAGATAATGTTGTTCTCGTTGCTGTCTCTATGCTGTGTGCAGCTTTTGGAACCAAGTTTAATTGAACGCGAATCTGTAACAAATTGAGCTTTCTGAAAAAAGATAAGCCTACATGGTGGGAAACTGCTTGAGCAAATCAGAGAGCAACTAATTGTGAAGCGCGTTTTACGAAAAATGCTGATCTGTCATAAAAAGCATTTTTGTCCGTGTGGCCAAATGGAGAATACATATATCTTATTTGCTATGAAATGTTTTCAAACAAGCCCAGTAGCAGGTACTATATACTTAATTCTGTCCAGTGTGTCATGTTTGTAAGCTATAAATCTTGGTCATCGTTAAGGGCAGACATTGCCTAAAAAGTTGCGATACAATATTTTAGTTCAAGTAAGACTACAAACGATTTCCTTTTGAATGAGGTATTTTTATTTTTAAATCCATCCAAATACTCATTTCAAAAGCCGTAAAGAGCTCACAACAACCGATGTGCCAAAAGCACTAAAACTGTATCAAGCTGTGAATCAGAACTCAATTAAAAAGAGCGAATACGAAACGAAAAAAGAAGGAAAACAAACACACACAAGTGTTCGGTAGTCGCAACTTTTGTGTGTACGAGTATGTTTGCCGATAAGCGTCAAAGTTAAATTGGGGCTGGCAATAAAATGGCTGGAAAAGCTGAAAAAAGCCCCAAAATAGCGAAAAAATTAACGCGCAAATTTTGGCATTGAAAATGAAAAATATGACTAAATAAAGACACCCACACCACCCACTCACGTACATACGAGTGTACGGATAAACATTTGTTCAGAATGGCAGATGGCATTTGCAATACGAATATGTGTGTGGCATACTTTTTGGCTCGACGATTTTAGCATTAAATAAAAGTTTGCTGTGTGTGTGGGTGTGTGTGTGTGTGTGTGGAAATTAGCACGAAGCCCACGCTTGTGGGGGCGAGGGGTAGAGCGGCCGAATGACAGCCTGGGTGAGAAAGTTAACTAGTTCTGTTTAACACATGTGACCCAGAAACTTGTCGGCGATAAAACTGTGTCGCCCATGTGGCAGGATTGGGCTTGGCTGGCTCGTTGGTTGGTGCCACAAACTATGGGGAACCACATGTGACTTGTTATTTTTTCATCGGTGGCGTGAAGTGAGGAGGGGAAGTGGAACGCGGTGTACATTTGAATGTGAAAGGCCTTGGCTCGATTTTGTTTTGCTTTGCTGAGCCGTGGTACATATTTGTCTCGCATTGTCTTTGGCGCTTGCCAAAAATATTATGATAAAGCGCCTAATGATATGCAATAATTTGTGGAAAAAGTGTCATTTTTTGTTGGCCAAAATGCCATCAAATTACGGTCAACTTTGGCACAGCAAATTAACTAAGGCGGGTCGCCCTGCTACCCAATATTTGGAATGCACTCGGGCCTATTTAAGGCAGAACCCCCCACCCCACCAAATCTGCCCACACCAGCCAATAAATTGTTACAAATTATGCATTTAGAAAGCAAGAAGCAAACATTAAATTCGATTTTTATGCAAATTCGACATTTTTCTCTTCTCGGATTGCCAATAAAACTAACCAAGAGTGGCTCAGAAGCCACAGGCAATTGCCCAGGGGCTGAGCAAAAGTTTATGGGCAAAACAGGAAATGTAGAAGCAGCGGTAAAACTACCAACCAGGTGCTGTGCCTTAACGGCCGCCAGCTGTGGACTCGAGACTGACCCCTTAATCTGCATAATTTGCGTAGACAGGAAGCAGTGAAGGCGACGACAACAGAGAGGGATGGAGAGGGAGGGGCAGGCTAAAGGGAAAAGGAAGCCAAGGCAGCTTCGACCGCTGTCGGCATTATAAATAGTCAAAGATATTTGTTAGTAATGAGCTGCGTGCAGGGCAGGGGATGCCTTTGGTCCATTGGCTCGGTCATTGGCGATTTGTGCGCCCTTGGGCAGGGTAGTTTCGAATCGCTCCTCTCCAGGTCGCCGCCCTGAGTGCTGACGTCTGCCTGCCACTGACTTTTGTTCAATTTTGAGTTGCAGCAGATGTTTGTGTTTTCTTCTTTATTTGGGTCGACTTTTTGGCGCTTAAAATGGAAAAGTTTGGTTCGATGATGAGACCACAGCAATATACATTCAGCATTGAGTTATGATAATGTTGGGACCCTTTAAAAGAGCTTCACTCAAAGTTGATTAAAAATTGCCTGCGGCTGAGCATCTAATTTCGACCAGAGTCCATCAATATTAGGCGAGAGTTCTGATAAAGTAATTGGCCTATATAGGAAAATATTCACAGCTGGCCTGCTAGTTTCTTTAAGAAAATGGGTTTGGCTTGTTTGCATTGACAGACAGCTGTTTACGAGAAGGTTAAGTGTTCAGGTCGTCGACCATTCCACACACAAGCAAGCAGACTGCAAGCACAGCTGGCAACCACAAATATAGTTTTATTATTTAATCAATATGACCACTATTTACTATTTCCACTTAATTGAATTTATGATCGAACTCAGGCCATTTATTATTGAATAACCATGACAAATGAACAAGGCCAAAATAATAGGCCCAAACACAAACGGCTTCTACATTATTTGATTAGCAGTAGCGGCATCAAAAGGGGTGCCAACGGATTTTAGAAATAATACCAATAATATAGCAGAAGGAAATTGCTTAAGTCGTTTAATATTAATGCTTTTCAAGTACAAAGTAGTGAGAGAATGTTAGCATAAGTAGCCCTTAGTTATAACATTCATATTGGTATCAGCTATAACATATTATAAAATATCTATTACATACTCCAACTCATAGGCAGGAGCCGGAAGAAGCTTTTTTTTGATCAGTTTTACATTTGGCTTTAATTCAAACATGTCAGCTGTAGGTCTTTAATGTTTTTTTTTATCGATTAACATATTTTCATTCCCTAGTCATAATCGACATGCCCCGAAAGCTATTTCCTGCTGTTTCGCCATAACATTGCGCCAGCACACCCTGTCACTGGCAATGCTCGGCGCCCTCTTGTAAACCGGCCCACTTATTGTAGGTGTGGCATCCGAGCCACCCACTCATGTGTAAGACGAATGAATTCGTCATGAGGTTTTTCTAATATTTTCTGTTATTGTCGGCGCTTGGGAAGCCGAGGGAAGAACAAAGACATTTGCCAGTTGGGCTGACTTAGCCGTATTTATAAATATAATACCAATAAATAAAAGCGGTATAAATATATCGATTCCCAGCACATAGTCGAATGAAGGCGGCTAGCAAAGAGTTGGCGACGCATGTTGCAGACAGCCATCAGCTTTTTGGACGTCAGAGTCCTGTTGCCCGCCCGAGGTTTGATTGGCATTGGCACAGCTGGCGACCAGTTTCATGAGCCCACCCGCGTCGTAATGAAACATTATTATGATGAATTATCCATAGATATGCGTGTGTGTGTGTGCGTGTGTGACTTGTGGGTGTGCGGTTCTGTGTGGGCGCAAACTGACACCAGAGACCCCTGCTAATAAGCGATATGTGCTTATCCAGTCCCCTTCGCAGTCCTTTAAACTGTGCTTGTGCAATACTTGTATTTGTTTGTTATTTTTAGCTCGGTCGGCAGCAAAGATTGACAGGTGTTCGGCCCAGAGGCAGAACTGGCAGCACTTCCTTTTGCTGCATGCCAATTTAAAAGCAGTTCAGCGCTTAATTATGCAACACACGCTTAAGTTCGAAACTCTGCCCCAGCTACCGAATGTCCAGGAAGCAATTACGTGGGCGGCTGCCCTCCGCCTGCCACAGAAAAATCGCGCTCAGCCAACACACGAGAACTGAAATCCGATAGTGGTTGAATTCGCTCGAGGGTGAGATTGGGGGTGGGATTGGGGGTGGGCATGACTCATGCAATTCACACATTGGCTGGGTGTTGATGACGTCAACTTAGCGCCTGAGGGTCGGCTGGCAAAAGTTAAGCAAAAATCAAAGCCAAGCGATTTCGTGTTGGGCTAAGGGCTGACCCGTAGTGGGTCTGACTGCTTATCTGTCCGTCGCTCGGTCGGTCGATCTGAATGTTTGTCTTGTAAGAAACAGAAGTTAAAGAGCACAATGCCTAAGGGATTGAAGGGTTGAAGCGCAAGAGCGAGCAAAGGGTGGTGGCAATATTCGTATAATTTGAGTGATATTTTGCGACAAAAGAGAACGTGTTTGAGTAGGAAAAAATTAAGAGGGAAATTAAAGAGCAACGTATGGTAAGAGCTGGGAAATCCAATAAGAGGTAGCTAGACTCGGAATTCCAGTAAGAAAAAATACATGTTTAAGGCAATCAAATCAAAGCTTTGTCATTGGTTGCTGACTAATTGTTACTTTCTCCTACGGATAATACGTGTCAAGAAGAAGGGAAAGAGTGTGTTTCTTTGAAATATAACATAGTTTTTTCTCAATTGGTGTTAGAGTTTAAAAATGAAATAAGAGATAACTAGACTTGGAATTCAAGTAAGAACAAATATATGTTTAAAGAAAATTAAAGTTTAAGTTCAGCTTAGTTAGTCCGCCTCTTTGAAATGTACCATAGTCTTGGGGCAAGTTTCCTCTGTTCCCTACAATTTCCAGATAACTCCTGATGGAAGCTTTGCAACTTGTGTAAGCTCGCAAATCAAATAAGAGATAGCTTAAGTTTAAGGCCTTAGCTGCTATAGTTCAAATCATAAGCTGCTTGCAATTTGCAATTGGAAGTGGAATTAACAATAATAATAAATAAGAGACTGTCTAGACTCAGAATTCAAGAAAGAAAAATAAATGTTTAAAGACAATCAAAGCAAAAATCAAAGCTTTGTTATTGGCTGATATGACTAATATACGTATGTAGAAGAAGTCCACACAGGAAAGGTTTTACATCCACAGAACTCTTGATGGGGGCTTTGAAATCCTAAAGTTTCATCTTCCTGGATTAATTCGCAATACATATTATTTAAATGCAATATTTTATGATTTGACAACAAATTGTTGATTTGTTTGTTTGCAAAAGTTCGTTTATCACTCTAGGCATATCAGTGTCTATTTCGAATCTTGTTAAACTTTTCAAATTCGCATTAAATATTAACCTTAGAGCTCTGAAGCGCCTGCTAGATATTACCAAACAACGATTTGGCACATTCAAGTTTAATTAACAAGAAAAACTTTACACAATGAACAAAAGTAAACAAGTTTGTGTGTTTTTGAAATGAACGACGCAGGCACAACTTTTTGCTCGATTGACAGACAACGCGCCGAAGATGTAACCAGATCATGAACCAGCTTCAACAACACCACCACCACCAACAACAACAACAACAACAACAGCTCAGAGACAGGAAAGCAAAAAAAAAAAAAAAAAAAAAAAAACTTGCCAAAGTTAAACTGAGGAATGCAAAGGAAAGGAAAGTGCGAAATCTGCTACGGGGCCTCACACAAAAAGCACAACTTACATTATTAAACTTGAGCTGAACGCTGTTGCTGCCCATGTTGTTGGTGTTGGTGTTGTTGTTGTTTTTTGGTTTTTCCCGCTGCTGGTTGCTGATGTTGACAGCAATTTGACAGCAGTCGAGCGCATAAAAAATATATACCAAGACAGAGACAGAGAGAGAGGGCGGAGAGTGAGTGAGTGAGAGCTGGAGCTTGGAAGGGGCAAACCAAACCAAGCCAAGCCAAGCCAAACCAAACCAAACCGGCGAAAACAAAAACATTTACACAAGCAAATAAAATAATAATAAGAAACGGCAAAAGGCAAAGGAATTCCTCGCAGAGCATAACAATGCTGAGAAAAAAGCAATGACAACCCACACAGCGTTCTCACAGACAATTTGGCAAACTTCAAGTGCCTGTCAAATGTGCGTAAAGCGAATTTCTTTCTTTCTTATGTCCTTTCTTTTCTGGCACTGCGACTCGCCTGGATTGTTGTCGGCGTTCAGGCCCTATAATATGATTAAGGGTTGACACTTTACAGTGAAGTGAACGCGCGCGCTCGCGCTCCAAGAAAAAGGATAACGAGCTGCCTCAATAATCAGGCCAAAAGAATGTAGAACAAATTTGTTTATTGTTGCCGCCGTCACGGAGCCCGCCTCAGGCAATGGCAGCACCTTAACCTTTCACCGGTTCAGCGCCTATTGTTGTGGCTCCTTTGGCTGCCACGGGTGAAAAGGGTTCGAATCAGTCCGGTTCCGAAACAGGACACTCGCACGATAGTCCGTGCCAGGCCGGGGATTGGTGTTGAGTTGAGTTGAGTCTAAGATTTATGAGAGCGTGCCGCTCATGGTATTATTTATAAGAATTTTATATTCGTTTGTACGTATGGCCTGGCTCATCTTTTCACATGCTAATTGCACGGTGTCTGCTTACGGGACATGTCTTTATATCTGCATCTTGTATGCTGTTTCGATAGAGGATACAGGGAAGATAGTAGGGCCAGGGGGAATCACGTGCTTGTATTACACACACGCGTCGCTTTGAGAACGTGCCACATATTTCAGGTTTGCCTTTTGCCACTCACTTGATATTGAATAGCGACGCATTTGGGACACTTTACGCTTTGTGTTGACAGTCGTCTGTTGTCTGTCCGGTAGGTTGCCTGTCCGACAGCCGTGCTGCTTTGCATTCATGCGGGTAATTTATGCAAATTTATTGTACTTTATCTGCACCGTCCCAGTCGCGACCCCGCCGTCATCTTTACTGGCGCGTGTCTGCTGTCACAATATTTCTTTATGCCTGAGCAACGCTGCAGCCTAATCAATTAATAATGAGCTGTTGTTATTTGTTATTGACATTTAATGCACAGACGTGCACTTTTTCCACTAAATTAATGCCAGAAGAGTGAAGGGACAATCGCATTGATACGTTTTTATGTTAATTATTAGCTTAAGCTCTGTTTCGTTTCGATTCGAACTTCTTTCGATCGGCGACTTGTCTTGGAAGTGATGTTTCAGCTTATACGAGTTATTGAACTATTTAGTCGATTTGCAATCAGTACTGTAGTGATGTTTGAGGATAGAATATTTGAACAGAGCTTTTTATATAAGTGGAGATTTGTCTTCATTTACAATTACAAGAACTGCCTTACACATGTACATATGATTATACTATATTTGTAATACTAGCCTGTGCTTCTACAGAGTCTCTTATTAGCAAAGCCTAAATGTCTTTGTAATCTTTCCGTATTAGAGTTAGGCCAGGAATTTCGCGCTACATTTACGAGTATTGCTGCAGCTGCTAACCTATTTTTTCCACAACAATCACTTCATGAAGACGTTTTGTTGTTACTTTTTCTTTGCCTGGAATTTTATTGCATTGTCCCTGTGGCCCTAAAACTATGCCGTTTGCTTTTATTGTTTTATTTGTCGCCAGACTCAGTGACAACAAAATAAAAAAGGTTTTCAGCCCTCCCTGGTCGCACTTCCCACCCTCCATTACATAATAAAAATTTATGAACGCATTACAATTTTTGTTGCAGCAACTCGAACCACAAACTTCAATGTCTACAGCCAATTCTTATTTCTTATTGATTTTCGTTTCTGGCTGTTCTCGGCTGTTTTTCTCGATCTAGAGGATGACATCAGAGGGTTGTCCGCTGGGCGCCAACTTGAACTGCCACTAAGCTACATTGATGGACACTGCTAGTACATAAACTCAAATCCAAAATCATTAATACATATGAAGAGACAGGACAGACATATAGACAAACCCAGAAACGGATGCCCACCAAGACGCCCACTCGTTGACCCTCATTTATTCAACTCAGAGACACAAACACATGTAATTCATCTCAATAAAATACAAAAATCCGCACAGTAAGTCCAACAACTATAAAATATATCGACAGAGTGCATAAACAACAACGTGGCAAGAGATAAAATCAACAAAACAAGAGCAACGGCTACAGCAACAACAACAACAACAACAACAACAATTGGCGAGTTGGTCGCATGTCAAGCGCGTGTCCCATTTCGGAATATCTGGGCTGGGCTGGGCTGGGCCTGCTCCGTTTGGCCTTTGACGGGGCGACGGGCGCAATAAACGCAAATGGTCTGAGGCATAATAAAAAGTGCGCACCATGATGACGATGACGATGATGATAATGATGATGATGTTGATGATGAGGCTTGGGCCAACTTTGGGTCAATTTATGCAAACACACGCATACGTGTACACACACATGTGAAGAGCTAATGATATTAGTCGATAGATTTTCTGATTGAACTCGAAGTTGCATCTAAAATGAGTGTTTGTTGTCTGGTCTAAAAGGCAGCTGCTAATTGTCTGCGAAACGTGTGAACGACTTTCCTGTGACCTTCACAAAATCTGGCCCCGTTTGTTTGCCCGAACTGAACTTGTTATCAACAGCCTGCATTGTCCATATACGTGTATTACTAGTAGATGGAAATATAAACAAGTTTTTCATGTATTTTTGGACAAATATTTTCGTCTAATGATTTGGCCTGGGAAAGGGACGGCGCAAGCAACCCTTTTTGAATGAATATCTTGACTGGACCAAACGAGCTGCCGACCCCAAGTTCGTAAGTTCCTAAGCATCTAAGCAACAAAAGCACACTCTATATATATTTATAAGCACATTATAATGCAATGTTGTTGTTGTTGTTGCTACTGCTGCTGCTTCTACTGCCACTAACGGTCCTTTGTCACATGCACAGCTCAGCATATTAATGATTTGAGGATTCAGTGGTACTTTTTTCTCCTGCAACCCTTGCGCTGCATATGCACATAAATTAATTTTCCTGCTCGCTGAGTTTGTTTTCTTCAGCATGAAATGGTCAAGGCATTAGGTGGAGTGAAGCCAGGGGTGGGGAACGGAGTCTGTGTTAATGATGATCAGCATAAATATCTATGTGTGTGTGTGTGTGTGTATGTGCAGGACTTCGGGCTTGTGGTAAATTTTATTTGCCGTCTTGGTATTTTTATGTGTGTTCTTCAAATTATTATAAATTCCTGTTGAGAACAATTTATGCTGGCTGCTGACAACATCACGTGTATCATCATCATCATCATCATCATCGTCATCACGTATGCTCCGGTGTCAGCCGAAGTTTGTGTATGTGTGTAAGTCCGTCTAATTGAAATTTTCTAAGCACATTTACTTGAGCTCTGGTACAATTTATGGCGCTGCTTTAAAAATGTTCCCAAATGCTTATTAAATTACTTACAGGCGCCTGAGTTTGGTTTATGGCTGAGTTTTCATTATTTGTGTGACTTAAAGACTATTTCAAATTACCTGTAACGAGAGAGAAGAAAAATGACTTGTTTAGTTTTTTGTTTCCTTCATAGATGCTGATAGTCTTAAAGTTAATGTATACAAAATTATATTTACTATTATTTATTATAAATAGATGGATACATTTCAATTATTAATAATTCGTTTGTTAAATCTACAATTTGTATCCTTTTTCTAGCCTATACTTGCTTCACTGACATCGAAACAATCAATTAAATTATAAATCCCAACAAATTTGTGAAGTTTTAATTTAAATTTGCATTCAAATGCATTTATTACTGTAGGTTTTTTGAGTAAAATATCAAAAATGTTAGCACAGTTGGATGATTAATTTGTTCTGGTTATAAACTTAAAATCTCTATGTTGCCGAAGTTGGTCGCACTCGAAACTCTTCGACAACGATAATAACAAGAGAAAGCGCTACTGCGAGAGGGGGGATATCAAGAAATACTTTTCACAAACCTTATTTATCGTTTTTACCCTAGTGTATAAAATTCCAATCAATGTTACGACTTAGCCGTGAACGAAACTCAAGCTTCCTTATAATTCAACTTCTACTTCCTGCATGCAATGCTAAGAGCTCTTTTGTTAAACACAACAGTAGTATTGCCGATACGGGAGTCGATTGCAACACTTTAAATTAAGTCGAATGTCAAACAATACTGAAGAGATCGCGCCTAAAAGTCTGCAAATAAAACTGATACTCGTCCTAATACAAGGCGGCTTTCACACATGAGACCGTTCATAAGTGTGTGTCTACTATGCTGAGCCACTCACGACGCACCATTAAATTGAGCCGACACTACTATATGTATAGTCTTTGTATGGCAGTGTACTTGTATATAGCTTTGTATGCATTGGGAATGCTTTGGTTTTGTTTGCCGTCGCGCTTCAAGGTCATTAAACGCGGGCACAAATAAATGAAACCGAGAGCTGGGCAATTTTTAGCATCAGTCGAACAAGATGAAGGAGATGAGAAGACGAAGAAGAAGAGGAGGAGGAGGAAGCAACTGGGCGCGGGTGAGGGGCCGGGAAATCCAAGCAAACCACAAAAAGTCACGTAGCGAACTGATGGGGGGACGGGCAGCAGCAACAACAACAACAACAACAACAATAACAAGTCAACAAAATGCTTAAGTGTGAAAAATGAAAATGAAGTAGTTTGTTGTGCGTTGCCAGTCATACTCCTAGGCCTCCTCATACAAACGATGCTATCTATGTATGTATGTATGTATGTATGTATGTATGTATGTATGAATGTATGTATGTATACATATACAAGTAGGTTCGCCCCACCGGTATGATAGCCAATTCCCCCAATCCCCGCGAGGCTTGACGACTAAAACGGCGAACGGGGCTGTTGTGCGACTTAAGCGAAACCCTTAAAGTGCCTTTCAATGTGACTGTGTGTGTGTGTGTGTGAGTGTGTTTGTCTGTTTGTGTGCCAAGTCCCATATGGCAGACCCTATAAAGCCTTAGACAACGACAACAACAAAAACAACAATGGTCGAGCTAACAAAATCTTAATGCCTTAATGGGCCACACAATCTAATTTACTTTTGTTTGCTTTGCTCTCTCACTCCTTGTCTCACACTCGTCCGCAGTTGTTCTTTACTATTTATATGTACTCGTACATACATACATACATACATACATATATATAGTATGTACTTGCATATATATAAAAATACATACGTAAAGAAATGATTTTTTTCCCGTACTTGGTATTTAGCTTTGGCTGTTGGATATTGTTGTTGCTTAGCTCGATTTTAATTGTTTCTTTTGTTGTTGTCGTTGTTGTTGTTGCTGTCTGCGTGGCTGTTGCTAATGCCGTTAGCATTGCTTTGCCAATGGCGACTGCTTTCAGTTCTAGTTGTTGTAGTTGTTGTTATTATTGTTGTTTCTGTCCTGCACACAGCTCGTTGTTGTGCTTCCTAATCCTATTAACAATAGCGGAATCGTGGTCGCCGACATCGCATTCGCCTGAACACACATCCACACACACACACACACACATACACACGGGCACACACACTCGCGTGCATATACAAATATACATATGAAGAGTACATATAAATGTACATAGATACGTAAACGGTTTTTTCTGCTTACCGTTGGGCATACGCCATTTTTCATATGTTTTCGATTATTGATTTCTAGCATTTGCTTCCAGTTGGCTGTGGACTGCAAAGCCTATTGCCTAATGGGATTTAAAGTGCGTTGAACTAATGATATGTCCATCAGTGGGGCATGTTCGCAAAGCTGGCTGCTAATGGGATTGCAAAGAGTGCAAAAGATTACAGGAAGCACTAGCACTCGGCAAGAATGAGAATTTCAAAGATTGCCTAAATTATTATTCCTATTTGTTTTTAACTGTCTTTTGCAGGTGCCGATTGCATTTCGACTTCTGCAACAGCTCTACTTTATATCACAGTAATTGAAATTGCGCTGTAGATAATTTATACTCTTCGTTTTTGCATTGATTTACAGAATGTAAATTAAAGTGAATTTTCTATGGAAAAAGCATACTTTTATGCAAATCAATGTAATTGCAATCCACATAAGCAATAGTTCTGTGAAAACTCGAGTGCCTTGACAAAGACCTGAGCTACTTCTAAATTCCTTCTTAGCTGGAGGCCATCTTCTTTTAGGCTAACTGGCGAGGCCGCCGACGGTGCCTTTTGCATTATAACAACATTTTCCAGTACCATTCTTTTTGTTGAGTCCAAGCACAAAGGCAGCTTAATCCCAGCTCACTATAAATCAGACACACACACATGCATTTGCACGGACACACACACAGATAGTGAAGGAAGACATAGAATGCTTGCAGGCGCATATCAAGTTGAGCCTGAATATTCTAACATTTTTTCGCATAGCTTCTGCTGTCTTTTTGTAAAGTTGGAATTCCCCGAAGCTTAACAAGTTTAAGTTGCAGCAACTGGAAGCTTGCAGAAATGCTCTCTGTATGCACACATACTCGTACGCCAGGATGCATATAGTATAGTATATACAAAATATAGTATAAGTACATATACAGATGTGTTGCGAGGCAGGCGCGTTTCACGTAAAATAGTTTTAAATTACCGACGAAATATATATCCACATATACGGATACGAGTACGGGTACGGGTATGGGTACGGGTATGTGCAACTACAGGGCATAGAAATTCAAATTTAATTTGAGTTTTGAAAGGTCCCCGCGGCCCACCCTGCTCGCATCGCAACATCGCACAAATTTGAAGCGAAACTGAAACTGTCTCAAGTTGTTTGCCATTTATTTATATTTCATGCAAATTAACTGCAGCAATAAATTGGCAGCAAACACTTTCTCGCACCGAAAAAGTTGCCAGTCATCTGAGAAGACACTGCAGACTGTCGACAGAGAAGAGGCGGGGCCGAGGTACAAGAGTTAGCGAAAAACCCTTTTGCGCAAGTTTTGACAGCCACGACATTTTCCGCTTGTTTACCGCTTTTCAACCTTGACAGCTAGCTGGCAGCAGCTGAGGAAACTTCCAGGTAAAAGTGCGTGGGAAAAGCGCTTACGACACTTTTCCCACTTTTCCCGCTTTTCCCACCCCAACTTCGTTATGACGCGCTGCGCTTTGATCGCGTCTGTTGCACATGTCAAAACGTGTGGCAGCGGCGCGTTAAGGTAACTTGCAACCGAACCGAACCAATGATAAGCGTGAAAATAGTGATGTGTCGTATCTGGTATGTGAATGAGTGTGATGTTAGTCTATCGGGTATTATAAGATGCAGGATGTCTACATTTGCTTTTTTCAGAAAGATGTTGGTAATTGATTTCAGCAGTTATTTGCAATTATTTCGACAAAATACTAACTAGAAATGGCAGCACTAGCTGGCCATATTTGTACTATAACTAGCTGCAAGTTAAAATAAAATTCATGATTCAAAAGCTGGGAAGTTTTCAAACTGGAACTATCGAGCTAATATGTGCAGTTCAATATTGGTCGGGGAAATGCATGCAGAGCCCATTTTTCATCAAAGCTGAACAATTCTGTGCATTTGTTTCATGTTTCTCTTTTATTTTTTATATTAGAATCTACTTGTATTCTTTTTCTGTGCACAAACAGAGCAAAGGGTTGACGAAAAAACAGGCTTCGTCTTAAGTTTTTCAAATGGACACGAAATGAATAAAAAAGTAACAAAAGTGAACTTCTTTGCAGCTCAAGTCAACAAAAAGCATCAAAAAATAGCCCGTAGTTTTATAAATAACACTGGAAATATGTATATTTTTTCTTGCTTCAATGTCTGGAAGGGATGGTAATGGCTTAAGCAAATTACAAATCTGAGAGAGATGTACACCAGAGGAAATACGAGTAAATACATATATCAATAAATATTTTGGGGTTGCCGATTTTTAATCAGCATTATTTGAAAAGCATTTACTAACTTTTAAGTAATGAAACTTCATTTTAACTGAACTTATACAAGTATATCTTAGAGGAAGTAATCGACAAAGTCAATTTATACATATGTACTACTGATACGAGTATATATAGTACTTAGTATATTCCCATGTGACGGTTTTTAAATGAACAGCAGACACTTGTCTGCCTTCCATACCTCTGCCTGCTGGTGCACTTACAGATCTACATATTGGCAAATGTATCTTACAACATAATGGTGCGACATTTGCACTCAAGATGCCGCACTCTGCATGTTTCAACAGTTGTTGTTGTTGTTGTTGTTGTCGTTGTTGTCGCTGTCGTCATCGTCGCCGTCGCCGTCAATGTTCACGCGCGCAAATTTGTCGCGGCTAGAGACGCATCCTTAAGATACTTGTACTTGTCGCTTGCCGGCTGCTTGACAAGCGTGCGCACGCTTGACAAATTCGCTTGCAATTATTTATAGAAGTGCCAGAGCGACGCCAGCATGGGCCGGCATGGTGGATGGGTGGAGGGGTTGAGGGAAGCAAGGGGATGGCTCAGATGCAGACAACTTGACTTCACGGCAAATAAATATATGAATGAATGCGTGTGTGTGAATGATGCGGCACTGACGTCAAGAAAAAATCCGCAACCCCCTCTCCACTCGCTCCCCGTGCAATGCAAATTTTAACTGCCTGCCTGCCTGCTGCTCCATTTTTATTATTATTATTATTTCTTTTTAATATAGTATATTTTTTTATTCTTTTTGGGCAATTTAATTATGCAATTTTGCAGAGCGAGCTCTGCACCAAATTACATTTCGTGCACCCTGCCAAACTTATTTACATACACACAGTCACACAGACACACATAGACACGTGCGCATACTTATAGTCATACTTTTCTGTACATATATTTTTTATGGATTCTTATTTGGGTTGCACGATGGCGACGTTCATAATTTTTGTTTCGATTTATGTGCCAAGTGCCAGCTGTCGTTGCAATGTGCAAATTGCATTTTTCTACGCTCGCCACCGCCTTGCCCCGCCCCGCCCCCTCGTATCTATAAACATTCGGCGGCGTTTCGGTCACGCAATAAATATTTATGCTAAATTTATTTGCCTTTTCATTTAGCTTTTGACATTTTGGCAAACATTTCACTTGCTTGTTGGCAATTAGTGTCAAGTAGAAAAAAGCGAAAAAGCTCACGTTGCTTTTTTTCTTTGTTAATCTGAATTCTGCGGTTAATTAAAAAACTTGAGCTATTTGCTAAATTCTCATAATTTACTTGGCTTAAATGCGCAGATGAAATGATAAAGCCGAGCGGGAGAATGCAAAAAATGCGGCAAAGTTTTTAGCGGGCGGGGTAATTAAACGAAGCAACAAGTTAATTAGCAGCCACAAAGACCCGGGCACTGCACTCAAAGTTAAGACTAACCGCACAGACAGTGAGATAGCCAGCCGGATAGCCAGATAGCCAGCGGCATTTAAAAAAGTCAAAGCATGCTTGCAGGCGTCGCTTATTTCAATAGTGCGAGAAGTACAGTGAGTATTCCCGATATGTGCTACGGAAGGAAACGACTAATTACTCGAATAAGATAAATAGTCTATTTTTTAGCTTTTGCTGGACAACTGACCATACAAAATATGTCTATTCTTAGCAGTCTAGAAAGACTTGTGGGTGTAAGATATAGTACAGGAACCAGATCGGATATATTTAAACTGAACAAATATTCTCAGTAATTAATTTAATTTATTATGGCGAGACACTTATTCGTATTTAGAAATAACACCTCGCTTGTATTCTCGGGCTTTAGTGGAAACCTGCTGTCAAGTCTCTAAAATAATGTCGAATTATATCTTCAGTTGAATTATGCAGCAGCTTCGGCAACCCTGTCGGCTGGACAATGCATTTGCTAGCTTAGTCTT
The DNA here is from genome assembly GCF_003285725.1 of Scaptodrosophila lebanonensis. Taxonomy (NCBI): domain Eukaryota; kingdom Metazoa; phylum Arthropoda; class Insecta; order Diptera; family Drosophilidae; genus Scaptodrosophila; species Scaptodrosophila lebanonensis. The sequence goes on from NW_022060529.1 coordinate 3,792,127, forward strand.
AATTGGGCCTTTGCATTAAAGGGATGTGCGTTTTCAATCGTGCTCTGAACTTCATTACTAATGGTATTTGTCTTCCGCGATTTTATATAAAAAACCATATCGGAAATGAACTTGAAGACATTACTGACATGAGAATGTTTATTTACTTGTATATCGTAAACTTAAAAGCCTTTTGCTTATTATGCTGTATGTGGGGGCTTCCATCGCGATGCATCGTATGGGATTTTGTCTGTATATTGATGCATTCAGCGCAGTAGTTGTACAAAAGCTTTTAAAACTGTCTCCTTTGTGAATGCCATATAATAAGGCTGGCGGGTTGGGTTAATAATATGCCGATGATCAGTGCACAGGCGACAGCAGACATCATCATCAGAGCAGAACAAAGGCAAAGTAATCAGACTGTCATCTACCAGGCAGTTAATGCTTCCGACTAGTATATATTGTAGAAAGACTCAATATATGTATACATATACTCGTATATAGTGTATAGCATGCGCCTAAGCATGCACTGTCCCAAATTGATGCGCTTGAGAGCTGGGGCTTTGTAAGGGCTTTGGGCTTTGGCAGCTGCCATTTACCTGCACATCTTCACCAGCCGAGACAATCAACAAAATGCAGCACCCAAAAAATCCATGCTAACCAACTAATGCATGTGACCAGCGAGGCATGCCATGGCACAAGGGTTTGGGGCTGGGTTTGGGGCTGGGCTTGGGACTGGTGGGGTTTGTCTAAAGTGGTGGTGGCCTCCATATGTGTATGTCATTTGCTCTTCGCAACATTCCCATTTCTATTTCTGTTCGCCAATGCTTTCTATTTTATTTCAACGACGCTGACAATTTTCCTCTAGCCATTCTGTGCACATTTTTGTTTTGTTTGTAATTTTGCTTTTAACCCATTTTGTAATTAACTAAAATGCCAAGTATAGGTCAGAAGCAGCGCGATTCCGTTGCGAGTAGAGCTGGGGGCAGTGCGAAATAGTCCGGTGAGCGACATATAAATCGTAAATGCTCAACACACAGTCAAGGATTTAATTTAGTTGCCGTGCCAGCTGGGTTTTAGTTTTGTACTTTTATTTAGTAGTGTGCTCTTTATTTTAATTATATTAAGAGGGATCATATTGATGGTCACTTAGAAAAGTTGACAGTGATACTAACTAAATATTTAAGCGAGAAACTTTTGCAACAGCACATACAGAGTTGATGCAAAGGGTGAAAATATTATGCGGACCTCATCATAAAAGTGCTAGACTTCAGTTGCCTTCAGAACTTCTTATGTTTTCATAAATTATAATTTAAATGATTTTAACATAAATAGCTTCACAATTGCATTGAAAATTGGCCATAATTGCCACATGCAGTGCCCTCAGAAATTAAATTAAAGTGAACTTAACGAACACAATAACTACAAAGACCAACTGTTATAACACAAACAAACCTGCAAAAGACCAAAATATTTACCACAATTCAGCATAATAAAATAATATGTGTTTAATTCCACACCGACTAGAAACTGTCAAAAGCACTTACCAGCAAATGCAACTAACAAACATACCCAAGGACTTACACTCACACGAACATCAAGACAGACAGACAGACAGACGAACAGACAATTAGAGACAAACATTTGAAGATGCAGAGCAAAAGATGTGAAATGACAAAAATAGGTTGGTTTGCTATCAGGAACAATGGTTTCAATGCTTGCCACTCGCTGGCAGGGATGCAGACGGAAAAGCAAATGCTATGTGGAGTGCAGTGTAACCGAAGCTACACTAAACAACGCTTTGCACTAAATGAAAAAAAAAATATAAGAGAAAAAACCAAGCACGTGTTCAGCTGCTTAACCGGCGGGCTTATTACGTTTTTCAATTAGCAAAATTAAACTGAAAATGAAACGAAACGCAAAGGGAGGATACAAAACAAAACTAAAAACCCCCTTCAAAAAAAATATGCTGGTTAAACTTGGGGAAGTGGCAAGAATGTTTCCCCCAAAAATAGAGGCAGCCAAAACGTAGTTAGCCACTAAACCTAATCAACAACGAAATCAACAAATACAGGTTTGTAAGCTCAAGTGAGTCTGAAATTTAGGCAGATGGAGGCTTGCGGGAATGTTGCAGAACTCCAGATTGGAGTGACAGATCCCATGCTATAATCGATGTGGACATATAACCATCGAGAATTTTTGAACCTTGACCGCTAGGAACTGCCAACTAGGCAGGTAGACCTGTCATATCCATACAAAGAAGAAAGAAAAGATTGGCTTTAAAAATTATATCCTATCTCAGCAAAGTTTTGTTAAACAGAAATAAAGCTTTAAATATTACTCTTAATTTGTTTGTTTTTTTTTCCAGAGTATTTCGAGTATTTGCTTTATTTTCCCATATTGTATTGTTCAACTTGTTGATAAATGCAATTATCCCTTTATTTAACTTATCCTCCATCCATCGAAATTGCTGTACAATTTGGCAAATTAAATTCAACAAACTACGGCTGGCGCCCTTAACTTTGGCTTAGAATTTACTTTGCAAATAGAATCACAAGAGCAGCATCAACACGATGGTCATAAGGCAGTGGCGCTTACATTTCCTTTTTAATTTTCATACACAACAACGAAGCTCTTTCATTTTCGCATGACTGTGGCGTCTGGTCAGATTGCAAAAACAGCCAAAGAGTGAAAACGCCCAAACAGTTTGGCCACGTCAATGCGTCTGTCTGTCGGGCTGTCCGTCTGTCTGTCTGCTCCATGCCCACAAAACGACGCCTGCGAAACATTTTGAGTTTTCCCCATTTTACTATTTTTTTTTTTTTTTTAGGGTATTTTTTTTTTTTGTTTTTGTGTGTTTTTATTCGTATTTTTGCCCTTTTTTGCGGGCGTTCAGTTTTCAAGTTTTGTGGCAGTTTTGCGTGTTTGCTTATAATTTTGTTTGAGTTGCATCTCCGCAACCCCCACAGCTGACCACCACCCCCAGAGAACTATGCGCGCAGAGCAAATTTGTAATTACTTTTTCATGCTGCAATTAAAAATGGCGTAAATAGCTGGGCGTACTGCGAGATAAACACGCTTGTACTCGTACTCTGTGAGTAGCATCCTGGAGTTCTTCATTTCACTAATTTTTTTCTGTCGGTATTATTTCTTTTGCTTCTACTGCTACTGCTGTTTTAAGTGGTTTTGTGGGGGCTTTTGGCTTTGAACGCGTACTGTTTGCAGTTAAAATAACTTAAAATGAGTTGTGGTCAACTAGGCGAGGGCGAGGTTGAGAGAGCGAGAAAGAGAGAGAGAGACGGAGAGAGTCTGAGAGAGACAGGGCACTAAGCTGTGGCATAATTGAATTAAGCGGTTTTCTATTGATTTTTACATTAACCGTGCACACTTATCAAGAAATAAATCGTGCATATTTAGGCCACAATCAAATAGAAAAGTGGAGCGAAATTCATAAAAATTTATTAAAAGAGCATTAAATGACATTTGAGCTGCCAGTTGTCGTTGTAGTTGGTGGCTTGGACTATAATTGGCGGAGTCATTAGCAACAAAATACGTGCAATTAAGCAAAAGAGCACAAGCTGCCTGTTAGGGAACAAAACTGGCGCCCAATATGGGGCGCAGTAAATTTCATAATATAATTAAAAGAAAAGAAAGACTGCGCATACCGCGCTATACCGTACACATCATTTCCACAGTGAAATGGCAATGCATTAAATTAATTGATAGCATTAAGGACAAGCAATTTATAAGCGTGTAATTTGTTTGAAATTCTCTTTGCTACGATTAATCCTAGTACAGGTAGGGCACACACACACACATATATATATATATATATATATATATACCTATATACATGAATGTAAAGCCCGCACACTAATGCTAAATGGCAAACGGTAGCTGGTAAATGTATTTGGGGGTGGTGAGTTGTGTTGTGGGTTGTTCTTTTCAATCAATTTGCAATTACTTTAAGTTCATTGAAATGCGCTAAACACGAAATCGTCATAAAAAGAGACAGAGAAAGGAAGAGGAATATCCTGGGCATGGTACGGGTGTGCCATAAAAACGTGTAGCAAATGTTGCAGTTTGAGCAAAAAATAAAATGTTGCATAAATAATTTAGTAGACGTATGTACAGTACTATACATACCCGTACGAGTATGTATGTAAGTGTAGGCAGGGTAGCATTGTATAGCACATATGTGGATGGGAGAAGTGCATATGGCGTATCCCCCATGGAAATCAACATAATACGAAAATTCATAGCAGCAGTCAGATAGATAGTTGGACGCCATAGACGCTCATGGCATGCTGGTCATTGCAGAGCCACACACGTACAAACATGCTCGTATGTATTGTATTGCTGGGTGGTGGACTGTAAGCACAACCTCAAGGCGTTGCAATTGTCTGAGTGGGAGTGAGATTGTGGGAGTGCGGCTGGGATGTTCAGTTGTACTAGCTTCTTGGGGTCTGGCATTGCAGGGCATGTCGCTGAAACGAAACTCCATGTAAGCTTTATGCGGCTAATGCGTGTTTCATGTTCAGTTTAAATGCAAGTTGAGCGCAATTGCTTGGAATGACTTCTACATTACAAATGGTCTTTGCCTTTGACAAGTTAAATATTAAGACAATAATTAAAGTAATTGCAGAGCTTAATTGAAATAGATGGGAGAAAATCGGAGCACACTTACTGCTTCGATAAAACACAAAAAATAAACAGAAACTATATGTTATTTTGCAACAATTTTCTGATTGGCGAAACCACTAGAACGTGTACGAATTACAAATTATGGTATTAGAAAGAAAATGCATTTTGTTCTACCTTTAAAAAGCTTACTCGTCCAGAAACTAACAACAACGCTGAGTTATAGATTGGTTTTGAATCGTAGACAGCTAAGATCATCTTAGAAAACCAGACATTTGAACATGCCAGATGTAGTAGTTATATATAAGCACGAGTATTTTGAAACACACGATTCGTTAACTGCTGACTAATTTTGAGTAATAGCCGGCCATCTAGACGACTCTTAGTCAAAAAATAATGCCAGTAGAATGGGGCAACAGATCTTAAACAAAATATGCTTTACATTGCTTTGTTGTGGCGCCTTTTGACGCTTTGCCAGACAACGCTGCTCAGATTGTGAGAGTGTTTTGTTGCTGTTGCTGTTACTGTTGTGTTTATGTTTTTTGTTGGCTCCATCATCTAGCAACGTTGTTGCGGCCTAAGGGATAAACATCTAGAAAGGCGCTTTGCTGCATGTAAATGTGTGAAGCCTCTTTCCCCCATCCTCCTGCCCCTCACAAAACTCGCTACTTTGTTGCCTGTCCTCGACTGGCTGTTCAGTTGGTTGCTTCATAGCTGCCTATTCCACCTTTGCGCATTTCAGTTCGTCGTACGCTTTTTTGTCCTTCTTTTGTTTCACAGTTGGCAGTTTTGTTTTGGCCATTTTTGCCATGGCAACGCGTTAAATAATGGTAACGGCAACGAGGCACGCTTACACCAACAAAAGCAACAACAACAACAGCAACAGCAGAGAGAAAAAAGAACGTTAAGTGGATTGTGTGTGCGGCATATCTAAAATAACCAACCAACCAACCAACCAACAACCCACCAAGCTCGGAAAGTGGGCGGATTGGTGTATGTATGTGTGTGTGTGTGTGTGTGTGTGCGTGCGAATATATATGGACCATTGTCCTACACAATACATGGTAATTATATAATTTTATTTATAGCAGATAAGTGTGGCGAAAATGCAATTAACAAAAAGGGCACGTGAAGGGTTGCTACAAAGAACCAACAAAGGTGTAAGTGGTTTGTGTGTCTGTTTCCCTTGCTGTTGTTGCTGTTTTTGGCCGTTGTTGTATTTCATTTTAAATTGGCTTTCATTATGTTGCACGTTGTGTAGTCGGGTGGGGTGGGTGGACGCTGAATTTGAGTTTTGCGGGAGTGTTTTTCGGTATGTTGGGTAAGGTTGCGGTCTTAGATTGGCGAATGATTGAAATGTGTTGCATACCTCTGGGCGTCTTGAAGCCACTTTATCACCTCAAACTGTTAGTCCTGTTCAGCCATAACTTAAATTATGCCAGCAATGGCAAAGCTCGGCCATTTATTCATTTAGCTGCAGGAAGTGAGGAACAGCGGAAATAAATAAATAAATTTATTAAACTATAATTCAGTGCGAAAACGGGAAAAAGCACTTTGGCACACACACTCGCACATACAGACAGACCAAAAAAGCCAAACAAAAAACGGACAATGAAACAGTCGCGTAGAGGAGGGAGGGTTGATGGCGACAACAATGTTGCCGACGCCAAGTATATACAGCGAAGTATGCATTACGTTGTTGCAAAGAGGTTTCGTTATAATAAAAACGCGCAAACAAAGTGTAATACTTGTATATAGAACAGGAGCAACAACAGGAACAACAGCAGCAGCAACAGCAAACAAAGAATGCAGGCAAATATTTAGTCAGAAGGCGAATTCGTGTATTGGCTTCGCGTGTGGCTCGAGGTCGGGCAGGGAAAAAGTTTTGTTTGCATGTCTGCGGTACATTTCCGCGACAGGCACCCAACAACAACAAAAACAATGGCAAAAGCAACAACTATAGCAATAAAAAAGTTCAAACACGGCGCCAAACTGCAGCAAATTATAGGTTAGACTGCTAAATAAAATTATACATAGAGTTATATGCAATACCTAATGTGGCAACTAACGTACATAAACAGTGGCGTTTCTAAAAGGGGGGCATAATTTTTCACTCCTAAACTTAAGGCTTCAAAAGCACTATTACTTTTCGCAGAACTTCATTGTTATTTATTTTTACTTTTAATATTATTTGAACTCTTGAATATTATTTTTTAATTGTTGATCTGGTTCGATCAGATTTCTTTGATTGATCATTAAAAAATACAAATATTATTACGAGTATTTAGAAATGTTTTAAAAACAGTTGCGATGAGAAGTAATCAATTGCAAATGATACAAAAAATACAAATCAAAAAATAATGTTGAATTTAAGTACAAATTAAACCAATGACGATATAAAAAGTTAAAGTTTGTCTACAAAATAATGTTTTGATTTGCTTTGATACTTCAAAATATTCTGCAGTAAATGTTTTTTAATATCAGTATAATTCTTTTCTGGAAAATCTCTCAGCAATTTAAGAAATTAAACCAATGACGATATAAAAAGTTAAAGTTTGTCTACAAAATAATGTTTTGATTTGCTTTGATACTTCAAAATATTCTGCAGTAAATGTTTTTTAATATCAGTATAATTCTTTTCTGGAAAATCTCTCAGCAATTTAAGAAATCTACCCCTTCACAACGGCCATGGCAAGGCGCTGACGCCAGGCATAAATGGCAGGGCGAAGTTCTTGTGCTAGCATGTTTTTAGCCTGGCCAAAAAGGGCAAACGACGCTTACGAGACTTTGAGGCTGGCGCTGGCGCCGTCGCCGCCAATGCAAAGTGACTGACTCACTGGCTGGCGCCATAATGTCGCCGCCATAAGCAGCACTGTAGTCTGTAGCGTGTGTGTGTGTGTGTATGTGAATGTGTGTGTGTTGAGGAGGAGGGTGTGCATGTCAGTGTCTGCCCAGCACAAAGTGAACTTACTGTGTGACATGTATCCTTTACCCTCGAATTCACACATACTCGTACGAGGACACACGTGCATAAATGCGAATCCACCCAACTACTTATACTTATGATCGGACGTACGTACATCCTTGTATGTACAAGTTTATGTGTACTCGTATAGCAAAGCCAATGCGCTTTTTATTGCGCCCTGTATGCTCGAAAGTCCTGAGTTGTTGTGTAACTGTAAATTTATGTTATTGCTTTACAGTTGTTGCTATTGCAGTTGCTCAGTAGCAGCTTTTATTTTCTGATACGGCTATCAAAAAGACGAGTAGAAAGCCACGAAGACACGATTTATTTGCACTTAAGTTGAAACAACTTGCAGGTATTGGCCGTACAATTCGTAATATTGCTCGGCTCAAAGGTTATTACAGACCTTTGGCCAAATTATTGCAAATATAAACGGCCTGGATATTATTCTAAAAGGCCGAGAAATTACTACAAAAAGTTCACTGATTTCGAGAAAAAATATATCAATTCTGTACTGAAAAATAGCCTGTTTATTACCAGAGTACCACATTGAAGCCGAAGTACTAAAGGAAATTTGACACGGAAAGGTTGGGAATTATTGTGATGATAGGCTTTTTATAAACGTGCAATTTACATGGTGTGCCTAATCAAGAGCATCCTTTAAAAATATTCCTTTCCCTTATGTTTAGGAAGTATTTTTAGCAATTTGTTGCTTTATTATGAGTACTTATAACTACATCTGACATAGCATTACAAGGCACACACCAACCTTTTCAACGGACTATACTACGTATAACACAGCTTTTGTCCACAGGCTTCGCCTTTTGTGCAGGTATTATACGTATGTTTTTAGTTCAATTCGATTTTGATACGTTGCCATTTTATCTTTACTTCAAGCACATAATTTTTGATATTTTTGGCAACAATTCATTCCGTTTTAAGTCCTTGTCCGACCGTTTATTTATTTATTTTGTTTGCTTCATGCGTGCTCGATAAGAATCACATCTAAGAGCCGGCTGAACCCTCGAGCTTGCGAGCTGCCACAAGATTTACAGCACCCCAAATGCCACAAAGGAGGAAAAAGTGAAATTGAGAAAAAAAAAGCAAATCGCATGGACAGGAATGACGGCGGGGACGCGAACGCGGATGAGCGACGCAGCCAAATCAAAGGTTTTGTGCCATAATAATCGGGTACCACATTTGAGAATTCAATGAAAGCTGCTGCCACACAGACACAGACAAACGAACACACATACACACACACATGACACCACCACGAAGAGCGGAAAAAATGATTTATTTTCCACGTCGATAAACGGAAGAAAGCGAAACTTGAAGCATATAGCCAGAGCCGCTGATGTTGCTGTTGGTCTTGTTGCTGCCGCTGCCGCTGTTGTTGTTGTCCTTGCTCACTTCATGTTTTATCAGGAGCGTCGATAGACTTGGCCAAGTGTAGCGAATTGCGTATGAAATTTTGCACAATAGATTGAGCATTTCCGGCATGTGGCGGGCAGGCAACAGCAAAAAAAGGAGCAAGAAAAGGAGAAAAAAAAGTAGCGAAACGCGCCAGCCAAACATGTGTAGAAGTTTAATTTAATAAGTTTTCGTTTGGTCGGGCGGCAGCGGCAGCGGCAGGGACAGGATATAGGATATGTTAAACATGCCGATATTTTGTACGACGCCTGTAGCCTGTAAAAAAGAGGACATCGCACAAAAGGCTAAAGAAATGTACGAGTATACAACTTTTTACACACATCTTGTTGCTCTTATATTTTGTATTCTTGACTGTTGCGTACACGTTGCTAATTTTGTTTGTTGTAAAGTTTGTTCTGTGCGGGAGGGAAGGGGCGACCAAAGGCGGGGAATGGGCCCCGGGCTCGAGGGTTGCTTACATAAATCATGCGTGGAGCTAACATAAACTTTCGGTTAAGAAACGCGAGCCGTGGCACTCTGGTGCTTGCCACATGTGCTGCATAATTTGTAATATTTTTTTTTACCAAGATATTCTTCTATCACACTTGTGGGGAGAACCGAACCGAACCGAACTCTAAAAGCCCAAAAGCCGACAATGCCTCCTGTTACGATTTGCTAGAATGCTTTGTCTATTTAATTGGCTTTATGTTCAAAGCCTGGCAAATGAGCTTACAAGAAAGTTGAGAAGCGGTCGCCGAAAGCGTAGGGATGCATGAGGTGTTCCGTTTTAAACTGGCACAATATTCTGAAAGCTGCTTTTAAGTTCGTTAAGCAAATACAAAAGCGGCAAAAAGGCAACTTCCGGCTCTAGTCCAGCCGGATCTTGCCGGTCGCTTCTATAAAGGAAAAGCGGCCACAGTGTCTTCCTGGCTGTGGCAGGCAAGTGCAGCGCACAAAGTAAATCGTTCTCAAATAAAATCGAATTGTGTGAATGAATAAGTTTGACAGATTTCTAAGCAGTCCTCGCTAATTGTTCGCTCAGCTATGCCAGCGCATTGTTCAGGCTTTAACAAAGGCCAAATGATGTGCTCGGACTGTCTGAAAGAAATCTTAAAGTCTGCACCAGTTTCCTTATCCACATTGTCCTCGGCAAACTTTTTGTTGCGCCAAAAGCGCAGAGAGAGGCAAAAAGCGAAAGTGTTGATTTGTCCGTAACTCGAGGCGAAACAGGTGCTTCCTGCCTGAAGTTTTTTCTATTATTTCGCTTCTTTTTGCCTGCCGCCTTTCTCAGCTTTGAAATGCCAGAAACAAAGCAGAACAAAGCAAAGCTCTTGGTTGGAGGATGATAAAAAATGCTCAGACAGGCATTTACTCGAAGGTTGTTAAAAGCTTTGAAAATTGCAAAAGGAATCGAAAGGCATACAAAAAGAAGATAATCGCACGCTCAAGGTCGAGCTTAAGTGCCTCCAATTTCGTTTCATAGTCTACAAAGTTATTCGAAGCCTCGAGGTGATGAACAAATAAACTGATAGCTACGCATATGAAATATTTTATAGTCAAGAATTAAGACAAAACTTGCTAATATTTTTGAATTAATAAACGAAAGACTCATTCAAGTTCTAACAGATATTTTCCATTCTGTAATAGAGAAAATAATATAGTATCCTGCGGGGTTTTGTTATCTAATATTAACTTGGAAGGGCTTTTGAACTTAAAACTGGCCTTTTTTTGTAAATTGAACACAATGAGCAGCAAAGAATTTCTTCGTGATGCTATTGAGTTGAAAGAGCTCCTGTTACATCGGCTCTGTCTTGGACAGACCGGCAGGCACTGCCACTGACATGCGGCCTATCAGTTTCACAACCTGCAGCACAGGTGCTACCTTTTCTCACACTTCACACACCTCCTCCACTCTCTGCGCCAGCTCGCCCTCTTGCCAGCCCTCCCGTTTTCCGCAGGCGCAGGCAAAACGACGAGCACTGAGTGCCGGGAACGAAATTACAACTTGTCAACTCAATCAAGCGCGCTTTATGCAGCAATTTCCGCCACTTGTGTGCGTTCACACACCACATTCAGAAGCCGACTCGACTCCATCGACCATCCCCCCTACCCCCCTGGTAGTGCGTTCATCGCTCACTCCCGGCCTTTGACAATAAAACGCACATAATGAGCTAATATTAAATTTGTATGGCATGCAAGAGAAAGCCCGGCTGCTAATAATCCTTTTTTGATTTGAGGCAAAAAAAAAAAACGAAAAAGAAAAAGAAAAATGTGCAAAAAGAATAACAAAGCTAAAGTGTTCTGCGCCCTAAGCTGCAGCTTACCTTTGCAATATGCTGGGCTTAGAGCGCCTAATGGTATGCAGGAAAAGATTGCACGGTGTTTGGTAGCATCTTTTACAGATCTGTTGAGTCTCAGCCTTTTAATTTCATGCTGTGGCATATTTCCTGGTGCCCGCGCATCCGACGCCGTTCAGTTTAGCGACAACTTCCGCTAACGCTTCCGGCAACAGGAGTCGTCTGTCAGAGTTGTCAACGTCGCTGTAGTCGCAGTTGCGCCGGTAACTTACACAGCTACTATAATTTGCCTACTCGCCAGGAGCGGGGACAATTTTGAAGTCCCTCTCTAGCTGAGTTGTTGGGATTTTTTGAGCAAGAATTACGCGGCATCCTTGATGCCTTTGGGGGCGATTTTAAATTCCTTGCCAAGCTATTGCTATACGAGGGATATCGTTAGTTGAAAGCTCAGAGACTGTTTGATTTTAAATCTAAAAGTTAATGGAATTTGGTGAAAATGAAAATGTCTAGTTGATTAAACCAGCGTTGTTTTGTTCCCATTTGCACAGTTCCTGAGTTAAAAGTATATCCAAGTAAACTGTTAAAACGCAATTGAAATAGAAAAGTATAGCTCTTTAAAATTCGCTGCCAGCAGCAACTGCCCGGAATCGATCCATCAGACATTTGCTGAAACAATAATTGCAACCCTCGAGCCAACTCAGTGCCAATTAGCAATTAACAACCTCCCCAGTTGGCTGTTGTTGCAACCCTAGCGAAAAGCGAATCAAAGAACTTGTAAATAATTGCGCGCATCGATTTCAAGCCACTGACCAGACCAGACCAGCGAATGACCAGCGCGTCTAATGAACTCTGCCGCCATCTTTGACCTCGCCTTCTTTAATTGCAAAAATCAACAAGCACTTTGATTTATGCCGCACATGTGCCCAGCCCGGCGCCGTTTACAAACTGTACTCGTATTTAGTTAATTACTGCTAGCTGTGACAACAACACCAATAATACTGCCAATCGCAACGGAAAACTCTGGATGCGAATGGCAAATACTATACGTACTATATAACGAAATGCGGGCACCCATTTGCGACTCTCAAATTTTATGTGCAGCAAAATGAACTCCCTGGCGTGTCATTTGGCTCAAGCTCTGGGCGTCGGAGTGAGGTGGCGTGGTGGGGTTTGTCAAAGTTTTCTTTTCGTTTCTATTTACGACTAAATTAAATGTGCATTAAATAACGGTTAACAGCAGACGGTTAACTTCAGATGGCAATGGATTTGTATGCGGACTTGTCAAACAATGTAATTTGGCATTTTATGTGCCACGTGAGAGGTCGGCGAGAGACACAAGCATTTTCTAGGCGTACAGTGGACGACATAAGCTCTAAGCTCTTTGGAGCTTGATCTGAAAAGGGCTTCATGGACTATCCTTCGAAAATTGTATTTTACTGCGGACGAAAAATCTTTAACTAATTCAAAAGCGCGTGTATTTTGTAATACTATATATGTAGATCTGGAATATTTTATGAGGAGCTAGGAGAATCTTGAAATGCGTTATTTGTCTGTGCACGCTCGCTCATTTTTTACATAATCTGCGTCGATTCAATAGGCTGCTCATACCAATAATTAATAGCGTATCTTATAATAATAAAGCATTTGAGTTAAAGTGGATGATTTTGAAGGCTACTTCATTCTATTAGTTTAAAGATAACACTTTAAAGCAGATTATTTGGTTGAAACTGATCGCCTTTCGATGAACAAAATGTTGCATTAGGGTTTCTAAAATTGAGCGTCTAAATTTTCTTAAATCCATTTCCGGAACGAAATGAAATTACACTGAATTTTAATCGCTTGCAAATTTCTTCAACACTATTCGGGTTCCTTCTGCAAGATCGGACAATTTTTATTTTTGTGGCTAACAAATGGGTTCTGCTTTTAGGTCCGCTTGTCTCCACTGTGGCCAACAATTGATTTTTAATCTAAATGCGTGAATTTTATGTCCACCAAACTCCGACGACAGTCGCGTTGATTTGATTTTATTGTGCCCAGTTGGGCAAGCCGAAAAGTTTTTAATGCTGCGCCAAAGTCGTAGCATACTTACTGGGGCGAGGATAAGGGCTCCTAGGCCCACATTCTCCCGCTTTTATGCGCTCGATGGAATGGCATGGCATAAATTATACAGAAAGCTGAAACCTAATAAAGGCGCACGCATAAGTCAAATCTAAAGGCCACTTATTAGCCTAATAAATACCTAAGTGTAGGTGGACGCCACTCGGACTCTATAGCTGTTTATTCCCTGGTCACATCCACGTCCGTTCTGCTCGTCCTGTGTCGCCGTTTTTATGGCAAGCCGCAACATTTTTTTGTTGTTATTAAATTTCGGCGTCAAAACATAAAAATTTCTCGCAAGAAGAAGAATAGCGCTTCTTTTTTCTTCTCTTGCCTGCTGTGGTAGTCTGACGACTACGTCGCTCTTCATAAAAATTTGTTTTATATGCTGTCACACACACGCACACATACACACATACGCTTATATCTAGAATAAAAAAATAACGCCAGAGCAGTTAGCTGAAGGCGTAGGTGGGCGGCAACGCTCGACGATGACGATGTCAACAGAAACGGCACAAAAACAACAATAAAGACTAACATACAAAAACCGCAAGAGCAACAGCCACGGCTGCGGCTGCGGCCACGGCTACAACAATAACTGAAATGCCAACAAGTATGATAACCACAACAACAACAACAACAGCAGCACCAACAACAATATTAGGAGTAACAGCAACACGAATAAGACCGGCGATGGCGACAACAGAGCGCAGTCATGCCCACACACTCCACTTGAGGCGGAGATAACATCTACAGACGACCCAGGAGGGTGCCCACCAAATTTGAGGACGAGATGATGAGGACCAAAGAGAGGCGGCGGCAGGGGACAAGGAAGATGTTCTGGCACATTTTTGTACTGTTATGAAATTTTTATATATTTTACAACTTGTCCGTTTTTTTTTCCTGCTCCTTTTTTTTTGTTTTGTGGTGAAGTAAGGAGTTTGCGGCAGCTTGGCATGTTGTTTAGCTCTTGGTTAGTTGTTGGCAGTTGGAAGTTGTGTGCATAAAGTTAGTTTCGTATGCTTCAGATTTTGCAATCTTTAAGCGCCGACAATCATGGTATGCAATTGTAGCATACTTGTAAGAGGATTTTAAAGTCAAACATTGATTCTGATCCAGCATTAAAAGCATTTATGTTTCCGTGCATTGTTATTGTAAACCTAAACTTTCTTTTGTTTGGCTGCTATGTGTTGAATCGATTACAGCGGTTTTTTGTTGCTAAAGTTCGCCAACAAATTCTGTAAAATTTCATTTTGTGTCGATAATTTTTCTCGGGCTATGAGCTTTCTACAAACACTTCAGTTTCAACTCCTTCTTCGATTAACCATTTTGTTATAATTTCAGGGTTCTTTCTACCTATTTTTCATTATTGAAAAAGCCAATACTTATTTTCTTGTAACCAAAAAGAGTTATTTATGCAAAAGGCTTCCATTAACACTACACAGTTGTTTATAGAAACGTAGGTGTATATTTGCAAATAAAAGTAAACAAGTGCAGGATAAAAGAAATTGCTTGCGAATTGTAGGAAGGGAAGTCTCGCTTTTTAGCTGAAAATGCAGTACAAAAATTGAACACATCAAGCAAATATATGAATGAGCTGGCAGTCATCAAAAGCACAGCAATCTGCAAATATTGTTAGAGTATGTTGAAAGTCTATTGCAAGCTTTACAAATTTCTAAGCAGGATAAAGTATCTGAATGCTAGAGCGAATCCGAACTCAACTTCATGGAAACGATTGCTTAGCTCAATGCCTATTCAAAAATAATGAAATACGCCCAAATGCCGTTTCAATATTCACATTTTTATAGCCTGTACCCAAAGGGTGAAAGGCTATACTAGTTTTGTGCGCATGTATGTAACACACAGAAGGAGGCGTGGCAGACCCCACAAAGTATATATATTCTTGATCAGGATGAGAAGCCGAGTCGATATAGCCTTGTCCGTCCGTCCGTCTGTCCGTCTGTCCGTCTGTCTGTCCGTCTGTCCGTATGAACGCAAGGATCTCAGAAAGTATAAGAGCTAGAATAACCAAACTTGGTTTCCATATTCTCCTAAGACCGAGAAAGTACGAGTTTGAGTTTTTTTTCGATGCACCCCCCCACTCCCCCGCAATTCGTGTTTTTTCTTATAACTTCCGTAATTCTCGGAATTTTGAAATCAATTTTGGTAGGTACATCCAGTTAGTACTAATGTGTCCGTGTGACAAATTTCATCATGATAGGTCAATTCTGAAGAAAGTTATAGCCATAAGTAAAATCGCTGCTCATGCGCTGCCTCTGTCGGCAGCGCTGCCCGCAGCTGTTGTTGTTGTTGCTGCTTTGGTTCAACTTTGTGCTGCATACATACACGCATATAAACACGCATAGGTACGTGATGTAAATGTATGCTGTTAAAACTAAACATAAACATATATTCTAATTTAATTTAATTAATTAATTCATTAATTTTTTTTTAATAATTTAATTTTTTTTAAAAAATTTTTTTTTTTAATTTTTCTTTTTTGTGGAGAGTACAGGCTATTTTACTGTCGGGCTTGCTCGACTGTAGCGTTCTATCTTGTTTCACTTCCTTTTGAGTCTGCCTGGATTTGCTTTTCACGCAAGCACAACAAGAAGTGAGAATGAATAAAAACAAACACTTCATATGTTAATTTTCCAATTAGACCTAGAAAAATGGCACTAATTACATGCGCACGTAGCTTTCCTTTCATACACAAACACACACAAACACACACATATACACGCACAGAAACGGCAAGTGGACACTTGAAGGGCCGACCAACAGCCTGCGGCGGCTAAGGCAAGAAAAAGTAAATAAAATTAATTTGATATGCCACACACACACACACACTCACAAAAAGAAAACGCAGAGCAATGTACACGGACGATGTCTTAGCGGTGTAAAAAACAAAGCAGAAAACGGTAGAAAAAAGCAGTCCAAGGAAATGCCGTAAAAGTCTGGTCTTAAGTGGGGTGTGCGAATGTCCTCCTGCTGTTGTATGTTGTATGTGTGTGAGTGCTTGTGTGTGTGTGTGTGTGTGTGTGTGTGTGTGTGCTTATGTTGCTGCAAAGGCAGGTGTGTGGGCATTAAAACGAGGGCCTGACACGCGACGCGTTTGCATTTTACACGCACGCCCAGCAGCAGGCATACAACAACAACAACAACAGCAGAGACCGCATTGTGGGCATTGTTTCATACACACACACACACACACACACACACACACACACACACACCGCACATGCAGTCAAGTAGGCGGAAATATTAACCGCACTGTACAATTCTAATTACATTTTGCCAGCTTCCCCCAAACTCGCAGTAGCAGCCGAAAGGCGCAGTTGGAGTCGCAGTCGCGTGCGACTTTAATTTTATTTATTGCGCAAAATTGTTGGCTGGCAGTATATACGAGTAAGCATGTATGCATATGTATGTACATATATATATATATATATATATATATATATATATATATATGTACTTGTATAGGTGTGTACGCATTGGTGTGTGTGAGTTGCCGCAGCATCGCGTGTCGCAGAGCCATAAACTGCAACAACAGCAATACCAACAAATACCAACAACACAACAACATAACAACAACAACAGCAAAAGCAGCAGCAGCCGCCCTTTTTGTTTTTGTTGTCGCCTTGACTTGCCACGTTTACTTGTTTGGTTTTTTTTTTTTTTTTTTGTTTTCTTATCGCCATTTTCTTTTTGTTTCGTCAAGCTACTCAGGAAAATTTGCTGGTGTAGCTTTTCTGATTTGTTTGTTTATGTGTGTGTGAACGTATTTGGCTTAAGGATATGCTTTAAATCTTAGCTTCTGAGCGAGTGTACAATATTTCGACTGACTTACAAATTGTGCAACAGAGAGGGCTTTTAAAGCAAAGCTATACACATACCTGTAAAGAAAGAAAGAAGAAGGAAAATTAGTTGGGAATGTGTATTTTGTAATCCTGTGTATAACACTAAACAATTTATATTTTAAGAAACCAACAATTTGAAAAGTTATTGTATTTTAATGAATTGATAAAAATAAGTTCTTGGAAATCTATTTGAGCTGATTACAAGTTCGATACAATGGCCTGTCCCCCCCGATGTCGATGAATTACTATTTGGTAGTTGTCAACAGACACACTCGTTTTTGAATTTGCAACTGCTTTGACCAACTTTTAATATAACATTAAATGTTAATTTATTTATCCATCCTCAATGTGTTTTTATTTTCAATAATTATGGAAAATGAGCGATTTCTTTGTTTCAATTTCTTTATGTTGAAGCATTAGCTCTGCCAGTTCTTTGTATCTAAAATACTAATTATATTACAAAACAACAACCGGCAACATTATAATGTCCGCACGTTTCTTGAAATCCCTTTTACTATAATATAATTTGTTATTTTTTTAAACCATTTCATACATTTCCAAGCTAATTATGTAACAGTTGCCACAAAATCATCCCAAAAACGAATTAAAAATAAAATAAATAGCACAAAAAAATAGCAGCAAAGAAGTGAAAGAAATGACAAATAACGACAAATTTTACGCTTAATTAAACAAGTTCAATAAACCGAAAGCAAGTCAGGCAGCCAGGCAGTTAGCCAGCAAAAGAGCCAGTCAGCCAGTCAGGCTGCCGACTGGGCCATAAACGGAAGCAACCCTTTGCCAAAACGAACCCCTTTTGTTGTTATTGTTGTAGGCTGATGCTGTAGCATAATTGCCAGCATAATTCATAAAAAAAGCAGAAAATCAGAAAGGAGAGTGGGGGCGAAATAAAAGGGAAATCATTGACTTTGCTTTTGCCAGCGTTTAGGCTCCACTCGCGTCACACAAAGGCAACATTTTTTGCTTTAGCGCACGCAGTAAGCGGCAGATAGCAAACAAAATGGCAAAAGACAGTGTGGAGCGTTGTGGCAGGAAGATATTAAGGCAGGCTCATCAAATGCACTGCCAGCCACTTGCTTTTTAATTAAAATCCAAAGTCATTTGCATTCGCTTTGAATGGCAGCAAAGAAATTGCTACCGAGTTAGTTCGGGGGAGAGGGGCGATGCGAAAGGATAGGGCGTTGCTTGAACATTGTAATGTAAGTAGTTTTTGGGGCGGTACGGCGTAGTGTGCGTGGGCTGAGTATGTTTGTGGGTGACTATTATAATCATTATCAATTGCCAGCAAGCGCTGCTGACAACGAGCTCAACAATGGCGCAGAAGCAGCGACCACAATGCCATGAGATGCATAGTAAGTAGGCGGGCGAAGTTGAACTGAACTGAGCTGAGCTGAAGTGAAGTGAAGTGGAGTGTAGTGAAGTGAAGAAGACGACAACGACGACGTTGAGGAGGACACGAACAGCTTGGCGGAAGGAAGCGGCTAGGCGCAAATGCAGAAGCCACAGCCCCAGCCGCTGCGGCGAACGGAAACGGAGCGCAAGCGGAAACGGAAAGCCTTATTAAGCGGAAACATTTCGCCTTTTGGCTTCGTGCAAGCGGACAACGACGCGTTGCTCATAATTTATGCCAATATTTTTACAAGTGGCAGACCAACGAAGCGCCATCTCTCATATTGCTCCCCCACCTCTTCCCGACCTCCCGCCCTCCCGCATTCCACACAAAATCAAAAGCTTTGCCAAGGCTGCTGATTTTATTGCCACAACCGATGACGATGGCGACAACGACAACGCCAACAACGATTCTACTGGTTATCAGTTGGTCCCCTTGGCATATAAATTGAAAAATTGCAATTGGCAACGAACACAACGAAGGCGCATAGCAAAGCGGAGTGTAAGAAAAGCTCTCAAAGGATTCGGTCGGCTTTTGAAGTGTAAATCACAGCGTGTCTGGACTGCGTGTTCAGCGGGAAAAGTAATGACAATTTCTTTGGCAGAGTGAAGTGTAATTGGAATACAACAGTCGTTCGTTGAGTGGTCGCCCAACCAGTCCACTGGTCCTCCAGTGAGTGGGGTGTTAATGTGGAAATTGATATTTAACTTCGGGTCGGATAAGGAACTGCTTTAAGTAATAACTTATGAGTAGATTTAGCAGAATAACCCCAAGATGTAATGCATCACCAAGAAGGTCCCAATTGCAATTGGGAGTCTAATTGTAGATTTACCGACAATGTTGTTTGATTTTCTAAAAAGGGCAGTTAACTCTGTTTATTTAACCAAAAGTCTGTCGTCCATACCGAGTATGAAATGAAATCTTTACAATTACAATGATTTGAGATTTTAATAATGCAATTTTATTCAAATGAAATGGGACCATCTAATAAAATAAAATAGTAATTTATATATTAAATTTAATTTTGATTTTGTTTATTATACTGATAATTCATTTAACTAGATGAGCACACCGCTTATTGAAGCCCATTATCAGCGTTTTCTTATTGAGCTACATAAATAATTTATTCCATTTAGGGTTTCCTTTGGTCACTTGCCTTAAATTATTTGCCACTAAGTACTCTCCATCTATATGTTGTAGCCAACAATGAATGGCCATAAATCGTCATGCTGAGAACTCGTTTCAGGCCAAGCCCACGCGTCTTGAACATTAAAGCGAAAGGTTCTATAATTTTCAGGACGAGTTTCACAAATATTAGCCTAGGATTGTAAGGCAGAATAACCTTTAAATTTGCTTACTCGCTCACAATAAAGAATACTTAAAGAAGTGGCAGCAGCGGCAGACGAAATAGCAGTACAAGCAGCAGCAGCAGAAGTCAGCAAACTTTGCTCATCATTAACAAACAAAATATTGAACACGCTCCGCAAAACCCAACTCAGACTCGGCTTACAATTCTAGTTTCTGTGGCAGCAGCAACAACTACAGAAGTTGCACTCAAGTGCCTATTTATCTTATTAAGACGAAAAAGCTGATGCCGACCGGCTTGTTTGCTGGAGCCCCCGACAGAATGTTGTAGCGAGGGGAGGAGGGCGTACAGCGTACAGGGTATCTGTACGGACTGCCATTGTCAGTTTTTGGCCTAGTGCTTTCCGTAGTGCCGCTAAGTTGTTGTTGCTGTTGTTGTTTTAACTGCTGCTTCTACTATTACTTCTACCACCTCCACTACTGTTGTACTGGGCAAGGACACAGAAGCTTTTTCAGTTGATGCTGCTTTTTTCTACTCACTGCTTTGGTTATTAGTTTATTTTGCTGCTTCAAGTAGTTTCTAAGTTCTTGACGCTGCTGCTGCTGCTGCTGGGTTTGTTTTGTTAATTTGATATGGATGGCCATTCACTGGCCTGTCCAACTAAAGAAGCGGCCTCAGTACCACCACCACCACCAACAACAACAAGAACAACAACAGCAACAACTCACTGTTGACATGTCCACTTGTACAGATTGTGGCTGCGCTTCATGCATAAATGTAAGTTTTGGCAAACAAAATGCTCTTGTTGACAACACATTCCATATACTCGTATACTTGCAGTATACTTACTCGAATGTATATACAATATGCGAGCATATCTCTGCCATGAATATGAATATATTTAAAGTGCGGCAACATTTTCGGCACGCTCTGCCTCATCGTCGACTTGTTTGATTTGTGAAGTGTCTGTATTTGTGTCTCTCTCTCTATATATATGTGTGTGTGTGTGTGTGTGCATGAAAATGTATGCTAATTGGCAACTGATATTTATCTGGCATTGTGTGGCACGAAAGCAAACTATCTATGTGCCTATGCAAATCTACACTGAGCGAATAAAATACAAATGTGTTAAATTTCCCTAGTTATATTTTTTTATATTTCACAAAAAGAATATTTTGAAATGATTTAGAAATCCTTGGCATTTTATTGCTCTTAGCTGAATTTGTAAATAGGTTTTTGGTAATATCAAAGGTAAATCGACGTTAATACTTCATTTAAGTCAGTATTGTGATCGGATGCACTTTTCTTCGAGTGTAATGATGGGAGAAAAAGGAGAGAGTGGCACTTATGTAGACTGTTTTAGTGATTATTGAAGTGGTCGAGGCTTTTACTACACAAATCAAATGCTGCTATTATCTGGGAGTGTTAAGTTTGGGTTGTAGCCTCGGTGGTTTTTGTGTTGTGGGTCCCAAACGCACACAAGTGGTTTTAATAGCAACAGTTGAGACCCAACACAATGCAAAAATGTTCAAATACGAAGTGCATATATGGAAACAGATCCAGATTGTTGCCGCATATTACAGTTCAGTTGATTCTGAAAACAAATCTCTCCATTGTTTTGATTTGGTTAAATCAGCACATTAGTTTCATTTAACAAAGCTAAACAAATACTAAGTGCGCCTCGCAAAGGGCAAAACTTTTTAATAAAAGCAAAACTTTTCGCTTACTTAATTTATTAAGCTCTCGAGATTCAAAGCGAAAAACTCATAAATATCGATTTTATTGCCGCGTGCATGCATTTCATTTCATTTCATTTCCATGGTTATCAGCCTAAAAGCAGAAGGAAGTCCGTGCATATCGTGCACAGATCCACACGCCATCCACACGGCATGACTAAAAGTTACTAAATTTTCCGGCCGTTTGCGTCATTAATTTCCAAAAAAAAGTAACAGCAGCAGCTAAAGAAAAAACTCGGGCCCCCAAACTTTGGCAAATCCAATTCATCGAATGGCATACGCAAAAAAGAAGGAAAACACACATACAGAGCAGAAAAGTTTTGCGGGGACAGGCAGAACAAGCTACCGGCCACTGATGGCCTGCCGCTGATAAGGATAATGGATTTGGACTGCCCGAACAGAAGCGGCTGTAGCAGTGGCAATGGCAGTGGCAGTAGCAGTGCCAGTAACAACAGCAGCCTTGGCGGTGGCAAGGCAAGGCAATGTCAGTGGCAGCGGCAGAGGAGGTAACCGACAACGAGTAAATTTATTCATTGACAATTGAGTTGCGGCTGTTGGAAATTGAGTTTTGCTAGGGCCGCGTTATTTAGACGCCTCAACGTCAACGTTAAAGCCAACTTCCTCTTCCTCTTCATCGCCACCATCGTCATCGTCAGGGCCATCGTCAGGGCCATCGTCAGTTCATCCCAAGTAATTTTGAAGTGTGCTGCATATTTATTTACACAAACGTTTTGCGTTATTATTATTCTTGTGTTATTATAAAAACCAAGCTAAAAAGCAGCAAGCTATAAACATTTTTTTGGACGTTCCCATCAAGTCCTTTTAGCATTTGCTCAAGAGCTTTGCGGCTGGGCCGGGGTTTTATTCTAAATATTTCGCGCTAATACATGTTTTCTCGCACGAAAAAAAATGTCAAGTATTCTTTTTGGCTTCCAAAGCATGCCGAGATGGCTCGAACTGCTTCGGCATTTATTATGAGTGCGACGACTACTGTTTGTTGTATGGCAGAGAAAAAGTAGAATGGTTTATGCTTATGTACTTATTTTTTGAAATTTAAGAACGAGAGGAATGCTAGAGTCGAGTGGGCTCAACTCTTAAATACCCTGTATCCCAAAATAAAATAAAAATTCTTCAAATAAATGAAAAATATTGAATATATAAGTGATTATATATATATGTAGGGGTTAGGGGAAGCTCGATACCAAGTTTGGGTATTATAGCTCTTATACTTGCTGAGATCCCTGCGCTCATACAGCCGAACAGCCGGTCAGACGGCAAGATGGATGGATGGGCGGACGGACGAATTATCTTGCCAAACTGATCAATTATATATATACTTTGTGGGGTCTGCTACCCCTCCTTCCGTGTGTTACATACATTCGCACGAAAGTAGTGTACCCTTTTACCCTTTGGGTTCTGGGAATACAAAAAAGAAGAAATATAAACAATTTGGCACGAGATTGTAATAGATTGCTGCTGCAAAAGATTAAACAAAAATGCCGATCTAAATGTATTCCGATTGCTTGTTCCACTACGCTGCAAGGGAATGGGCAGGAATTGTCTGAAGGTCTGGATTGCAGACAGTATTATTTGTATAACCATAGAAGTTTGTCTGCAGATACTCCAAAACTTTAGAGGCATTTTCTCTTCATTTCTCTGAGTATCAAGATCGTCTTTTACTTTCAAACACAACAAAGTGATAAATTATTTGCTAGTTCTCTTTAGAAGCAAGCAGCTTAAGAATACTTGAATGTTTTCTTTGTAGAATCTTAGCCATTCGTTATTTGCATAAATGTAACTAACGTGCGACACATGGCAGCTGATATTCATACATACATACATGTACATACATTTATTTATTTTCTCCTATTTACGGTCCACCCTCCACTCACGTGGCTGCCATTTGCTGCGGCTTTTTGCAAAGCCTCATTTTTTATTTTCTCATTTTTATGCTTTTCCCCATTTTGTTTGCCGCATGAAATAGACGTCGTCCTCGTTGTGTGTTTTGTATAAAATCTAGTTCCTGGCAAATGCCACAAAAGATTGATTTTTTCTTCGCCTTTTCTTCATGTAAGAGACTCTGATGTTGTTGTTGTTGTTGTTGTTGTTGCAGCTGCTGTTGTTCTTTGTCGCTGGCAACTGGCCAAACACAAATTTGTTTTGAGTGCCCAAGCGACGACAAGTCCAGGAAGGCGGGCGGGCAGGAAAGGAGGTAAAGGGGGCACCGAAATTGCTTGCACACATACATACATACATACATCGATTTCAGTGCTTTAAAATGCCTGCTTAAAGACTACTGATTTAAAAAGGGCCCCAAAATGTACCAAAAACTAATTAACAAATGAAACGAAATGAAAATAAAATAAAAACTCAAGAGCAGCAGTTGAAAGGAGGGTAGGAGGGAAAACGACAAAATGTGCCACAAAAAAATAAACTTTTGTGGCTAAACACGTAATAACATTTAAAAAGTGCTGATGACGTTGTGTTCCACACACACACACACACACACACACACACACACACACACACACACATACACAGACACACATGATGTTGGGAGGACTAGGAGTGGGAATGCCGACGATGATTATCAACATTTCATGTTGCTGTACTTGCCATCTTGCCCCAAAGGCAGGCTGTCGCTGCGAGAACTTTTGCTGATTCAACACTCTCGCTTTTTGCAGCACGACTCTGCATCGCCGTTGTCTCCACTTATTTATTTCATGTTGTGCTTCATGCGCTTGAAACATTTTCGCATTTATTCTTAATTATCAACCGGAGGAGACTTTTCTTTTTTCTCCGCCCCTCTGTGATGTGGCGAGTGTGGCGACTGCTGCCGTCTATAAATCTAGTTGCCACACACTGTTGCTGCCACTGCTATTATTTCTGTTGTTGTTGTTGCTGTTTATATTCCGGCAGCAGCTTTCATTACCACACACACACACTCATGCACACGGAAACACATGCATATACAAACGTGTATGTACTATATGTATGTATGTATGTGTATCTAGAATGTCCGCCTCACCACTGCCCACTCGACATAGTTTATCATGACACGCGGCGCATTTCAACATATCTTCCAAACTGACAGATGAGCCAACAACAACAGAGACAACAACAACGCCAACAACATCAACCAGTCGTGCAGATGCAGACAGTTGAGTTCAGTTTGGTTCGGTCAGTGCCAAAACCCAATCCTCCAAGTCCGTCCCACTGCCAAGCAACAGACGGTCGCTTCATCTGGTTGACCAAGCCCCAAGCCCCCACCCCACCCCACTCCACCCCCTTCCGGTCTCATCCGTCTGTTTTCAAACATATGACAGTTTAATTTACTTTTATTTTTGCGGCGGGCGCTTGTGGATTGCATTCCACTCGCCGCCAGCGGAGTGAAGGCCGAGGTCTGCTTTTATTTTAAAGTTTATGTTTCGTGCACTTGCCATTTAATTTCAATTATTTTGCCATTTTGGCCTCCGAACTGTAATTATGCTGCCTCAAATTTATGTTAAATTGCGAGTTATTAGAATTTATTGTGTCCCTCTGGCATCGGGTAATGGCGCAAAAGCAACGGGCCGTAAAATATTGATGCCACAGTTACGGGTAAGTAGTCGAAATCATAATTTTGAGGATTTACTTCAAGAATAAGAAATTTAAATTAAATAGTGTTAATTTAGTCAATAAGGCTAGCATCCAGCAAATATTCGTAGCGGGACCGGAAATAATAACTGAATCATGGCTATACCGTAGTTCAAGCAATTAATTATTTTTTAGATCCCATTTCTTGTGGTTTTCCAGAAATATTTGGAATGCGAAATATTTGTAGAATTGCGAGGCTCTGAGGCTCTTGAAAGCTGGATCGATTTAATAGCTATTTATAGCGGTGTTACTATCCATTTTCTAGTGGGGTTTCTATCTAATTTTAGTGTGTTTTCTATACATTCTCTAACTATGTGCTTACTTTAGTTAAGTTAAGTTAGTAAGTTATTTTCTTTCCATTTTCTACCGGGCTATTCATAGCGGTTTTTAACGTTTTTTCTAGCTCGAAAAATTTACATTAGCCAACAATGATGAATAATTATATTATTATACTAATTATATATCGCGTGTTGGGCAGACACACAATTTTTCTATTAAGCTCGTAATGTTGTGCTTCTTTGAAACAAAGTATTTTAAATTATAATTATATCATAGACCAGCTACATAAAAGATCAAAACGAATCAAATTGTTCAAAAACCAGTGGCATTATATATACTATGGTATAGTATGTAAAAAACCACACAAAATAGTTGTTCCTAGACTAGTTATGTAATTATTTTATTTTATTAATACTGTCTACAATCCTAAAGCTGTGCTAAACTTTTTATATGTAATTGACATGTCGTTTTCACCATTATTCCAAAAATTTAATCGAAATCGGAAATGAAGGAAGTTCGTTTTGGCTACGCTATTGGGCTCGATCGACTGCAACATTCTGCCTCTCATTCTGCTTTCTTATAGATAGAGTATGCCAGCGTCGGACGAACATCATTGGGGGATTGCTATGTTTCTTCCACGGCAATGGTTCCATTCCCTATTTAACTGAGCTGCATATGCGCATTTATTTTGCTGTTTCGGTGTTTTTTGTTTTTCGTTTTTTGTATTTTATTTTGTATTATTGTGCACAAATCCAATATTGTATACGGCAAATAAACACGAAAAAGCAATCAACTGTTGTGCTTCACTCGTCGTCGCTGTTGTGCAATGTGGATGTCGCTGCCAGTTTTGGGGGTAATAGAAAACCGACGTTTACAATATTGTAAAAAAAAGAGACGAGCAGAGACAAATGCAAAAAGGAAGCAGTGGAGAGAGAGTGCGAGGAATGCGAGTACACAATGCCGCATCCCAAACAATGACAGCGAGAAATCAACGCGCCAAAACTGACAGACGACAAATGAGTAACTGAGTAAGCGCGTCTGAGTCAGACAGCGGGGAGGATTCCAGAACAATGCTGATGATGTTGATGATGACGATGATGACGATGATGATGGCGACATTGGCAGACTGAGTGTGGTCAAATGGCAGCCCCAGCTCCATACGTGCGGAACTCGTGTTCGGAACCCAACAGGACAAGTGCAAACAGAGCCAATCAAGTTGCTACAAAATCTCCAATATAAGCCAAATAACTAAGAGTATCAATGCACACAGCTAAGCTCACATGTAAATAAGCGTCTGTAGGTACTTGTATATTTTCTTGTGTGTCATACACTCTAACAAAATAATCATCATTAACAATTTGTAAGATCTCCTTCCAAATTGCAACCTTTAGTGAATCCTTTGCCTAAAGAGGCTCCCTCATGCCAACGCATTCCTTGTTTTCATGCATTATTTTAAAACTATGAAGTGCAACATATCGATGGCAAAAGTCTAGGAATTCATATAAAATAAATATTTCCCTGAACTAAGTAAACAAATGCATAATAAAGACGTAACTTTATGATTTCTAATTCTTAAAGTAATTCTGCTTTTTCATACAAGTAAAACAACATTCTACTGCCGGAGCTTTCCTTGCATATTAATATTAGCTTAAGTCTATTTTGTTCTATTGTATTTATTCGATTATTCTTTTCCCTGAGTGTATTATATACTTCCATTTTTACTCGAAATGAGCGTCGCAACAATTCTTTTCTTGCCACTCTCAAGAGATTTATTTTGTTTTCCTTCGTGCACTTGTTTATTGTGTCTTTTTGGTGCAACACGAAGCCATAATAGTAGTAGTGGCAGCAACAGCAACAATACACCTAAGCACATGCCGCCATCTCTTACCACATCAGCCACACATGTCAGACGAAAGACAAGGCAGGACAAAAAGGACAAACAGAAAGCAGTAGAAGCAGTAGCAGTAGCAGCAGCAGCATCAGGACCAAATGTTGCTTACTTTACTCTGCTCTGGCTGCTTCTGTTTCTATTTCTGCTTCTGCTTCTGGGGATTTCTTTGGACGATGCCAAGCGAAAATGTAAATTTACATTAGAAGCAAGTAAATTTAAATAATGCGCGTAAAATTTACTACTTTTTTGCACATTTTCTTGCTTATATTTTATTTTGTGTGTGTCCTCCTGCTTGTGAGTGTGTGTGCGCGCTTGGGGAAGTGGCAACAAAGCAAAAAGCTTTAGATAACAGTTATGGTATCGCTCTTTGTGTTGTCTATGTTGGCTGCGCAGGATGCCATTTTGTTGGTAGCACTTTGCGCTATAGTTCAGAAAATATGCTGACAAGCATAAAGCTACAGAAGTTTTATTCCGGGGCTTTGTATACGTAGATAGAAAAAAGTGTTGAACTACGAAGACTATTTGAAGACTATTTGTCTACAGAACTAGAGCGACTTTGGTTTATAAATTCGTTAAATCTCGTTTTCAGATGTTAGTTGGTGGAAGCTTGGATACTTCAAATTGCAAATAAATGGCTTGCTATGTTAAAATTGAAGTAAATTCATACAACTAATTATCTGTTTATTTGAATTTTTGAAAACAAAATTCTATATATAGTACAAATTTATTCTTTGGAACTCGATCGATGTTAAATGCCGAAAATGTTGTCTCTTTCTTGGGGTAAGCCAGAAGCGGATTCTTACATATGTGTACATGTACGGCATTGGGTTTGGAAAACCATTCCTCATTGTAAGCCACCACAAACACTCGATTGCAAATTCGGTTGAGCCGCAGCCGCTGATCACAAAATCCACATGCATTTTTCATGCTTTGTCAAATAAACAGCATCAACATATACAAGTACTTATACTATACGTGTATGGGTATGGGTATGTGTTTGTATGTGTGCATACATTTTGGGAGCATTTTTTCAACGACTAGACTATGGAATCGTGCCTGGGATTTCATTTCGCCTCCTTCGAAAAAACTTGTGTCGCTAGCTCTTGTCCAAGTCGAAGATTCGAAAAATGTACCCATACACGTACACACATACAATATGTACTGGTATGTATATATGTTTATGTATTTGTATACATATTCGAGTATATGGTAAGGCCCAGGAACAAACATAAAAAGCTTGTCTAATAAAAGTCTAGTCGACATTATTTTGCAACCCTCCACGAATTATACACAGTTTGATCCTTTCTCAGTTCCTTGTGCCTGACGTCTTTTTGCAACTGAGACCCACGACAACCCCAAGCGAGCTTATGTTTGTATGTGTGCGTGCCTGTGCCTGTGTCTGTGTGTGTGTGCGTGGCAATGCAATTTTCGTGCATGACGCAAAAACGTGGCTGGAATATCCAAGTAAGTCCCACATTATAAATAAATAAGCAGGCAGCCAGCCGGCACGAGACACGAAACTACCCTCGCGGCAGAGTGCCGAAGAAAAGAAATGATATTAAGCAAAACGACAACGGGCGAAAAAAACATTTTAACAAGTCAATAACATGTCAAGTGAAAACTTTTTTAATATTTTTAAATTGTTGTCCTCGTGCAGAGCACAAACTTTCCGTCAACTCGTTTGCCCTTTTACCACCAAAACGAACTCATAGCTCGATGTTAGCCCTGGCCCCCACCCTCGCCCTCGCCATCACTCACCCCTCGTCATTGCCCAAGACCTTACATTAAGCTTGGGAAGTCAAATTCCTGAACTGAACGTCATGCCTTGAATGCAGGCGGTGTGGGACTTGCGATCTGACAGCGCAATTAATCAAAATTTAGCATAATTTTTTACGCTACTTAAAAATAAATCTGTTGGCTTTTTGTGTGACATTTTTTGTTCGTCATGCATTCAAGATTTGTCCTGGTTGTTTGTCAGTTTGTACGCAAGTATTATGAGCGCCACAAGTGGAAGTTGTCTATAAAGTTGACGTCTTTGTTGTGGCTAAGTAGCTTAAAATGGTGCTGTGTGCCAATTTTGTGAAAAGAAACACTTATTTAAGGTCAAACAAACTCGAACAAGTAATGAACGTTCTGAAGTGGCTTAATCAGCAAAGAATAAAGCATGAAATATACAGAAATATCTTTACGATGTCTATGTTTCTTAAATATTGTAATCAATTGAATAATAAAACAAGAGATACAGTCGACAGTGCAATCCCTGTACAAGTGCGAGTACCCAGCACCTCCTTGTTAGTTGTATTTGGAATCAGTTAATTAAGAGAAAAACTTGCTGCACTTTTGCATACGAAATTTACCTTTAGTACACCAAGTCCAGTATTCCATAGTGCCACCCCTTCCTGCATTAAGCACTTAACGAGATTACTTTTTCAGTCAACAGTGGGAGCTAAATAGAAGCAAGTTGCTTACTTCCTTCTACTTCTCGTACTGCTTCCACTTTCATTTCAATATTAATTTCAATAAATCAACAAGTGCATTTTTTAAATTAACAAAGTTCTGCTGCCCGTTGGACAGTTAAGAGAGCACAGACATACGTATATAGTACATAGTATATTGTATGCACATTCACACACACACACACATCGACGCAGCATGTGGCCTCGCATTCAGGCTCAAAAGGATGGCACAAAAAGGCCAGCAGCAACTATTTCGTTTAGTTGCATGAATCAACACAAACTAGGCAATAATGCGCCATGAAGCATGCTGCAAGTTTCCCCCTGTCTTTCATCTACCATCGCAATTTTTATATAAAAAGATATATGGTGCTATGGGTGCGCCGCCATACTAGTGTGTGTGTGTGTGTGTGTGAGTATCTGTGTGCGTGTGCAAAATCAAGCAGAAAATATTTGCAAAACTTTTCGCATTCAAATGCATTTACTTAATGTATTAAAAAAATGTTGCCTGTTCTGTCGTACAGAAGCCAAGCACGAGTATCAATGATTATGTGCCCCATGAATTATATGGCTTGTAAGACATTCTGTAAATGTAGCAAATGCCTTAAATTCTATATAAGAACAGAGTGGAAGTGCAGCCCACACAAAGCATATGGAATTCAAAGAGCGAAGTTAAAAAAGTGCCCCTTGACTTTAGTAGTTAGTGCATGTAGCCGAAGTTGAACTGTCATTTTTTAAAAAACGCCTTCAGTGCCGCGAACTTTTGCTTATGAACTTTTCACTAATGCCTTTCGTCTGTGTGTGTGCGTGTGGGTGTGGGTGTGTATGGGTGTGCTTGTGAAAGGCATGAGGAGGAAAGTGGGTGTAACTTAATGTTCAGATGCGCGCCGCGTCGTCTGCCACTTTTATTTTTACTTGCAGCAACCGTTTAAAGTTTTGCCATTTTTCTACTTCATTTTCTGTTTCAGCAGCAGCAGCAGCAACAACAACAACAAAATCAGAAATTGTCATTTTTTCTTGTAAAAATATCTGACTTTGCCACAAAAAAAAGATGCAAGAAAAAACAAAACTGTTTGCTGCTACCCCTGCATAAAAAATCAGCGCAAAGTTTAGCCAAGTAAGAGTACATAACCGAAACCAATATGCGTGTGTGCCTGTGTCTATGTATATGTGTGTGTGTGAGTGTGTAGCTATGTGAATAAAAGCAGTCAAAGTTTTCCTTGGGGTGCATGTCCTTTTTGCTGCTACATAGTCATCGTTGAGATCGTCGTCTATTCCCGTTCTTCGCCTGCCACTTTTTTGTGGCTTGCATTTTGGCCAAATATCATTATTCTTGTCTTTTTGCAGCTTTAAGCGATTTTCGTGAAGTCGTTTAAACTTGACTTCTATGAAAAATGCTTGCAAATATTTCCTCTTGCGTTTGGCTTTTTTTTCGCAAAATACTTTTGAATATTACACAAAAAAAATTATATATATGGACACATAATTTTCTTGGCACTTACGTAAGTCGTTTTAATAAATAATGCCGAAAATTGCTGAGAACTTACCTAAAACGAAAAGAAGAAAATAACATTTATTAGTTGGTAGTCGAGTTATGTTGTACCCATCAGAATTAGTTTAATCCGTTCAACTTAAGTGACTCTGTGAAACATGAGATAAGTAATTGGTTAAGTACAAGCGCATTAAATACACAATGAACTTAAGTCAAAAGCAAAACTCTCAATTATCTTCACCCAACTCGACTTTCTGAAAATTGAATTAACTGGAGCTGAGCAGGAAATACGCAGCTTAAGTAATTAACACGGCCTAAAACATGTGGCTGACTTATGCTACTTACAAGAAATGTAGTGTATCCAGAGTAAATGCCCATGGGATAGGATTTATAAATAGTCAGAGGTACAACTTGATA
This sequence comes from Scaptodrosophila lebanonensis, assembly GCF_003285725.1. NCBI lineage: Eukaryota > Metazoa > Arthropoda > Insecta > Diptera > Drosophilidae > Scaptodrosophila > Scaptodrosophila lebanonensis. Next base: position 3,824,000 of record NW_022060529.1, read on the forward strand.
TCGAGAGCTGAAGCATCCGAAGGCCAGTATAAATTTGAATCATTTATAATTTGTTATTATCGGATCAGCAATGCACTGCCATAATACTAAACTAATTTTAAGAGATTTTCAATAATCCCTGTTACACAAATAGCTTCAAAGGAACTTTTTGTGAACCCTTTGGGGCACAAACAATATAAACTGTGAAACAAAATCAATTATAATATACAAAATTAGACTGCCTATTTAAAGTAGCTTATAGCTCGCTTTTAATTTTAATTATTACAAGCTATGTTAATTTCAAATCAAGTAAAATATTACAACTCATGCTACAACACTATAATGATGCGTTTTTTAAATACAATTTAAACAATTGGAAACCTAAGCAGAGGAGCGTGAAATAAAACATAAGTTTTAAAAAACTACAAATATTGGGCTTACATTTATTGGATGGCCACAATGATTGTTAAACAAATGAGATTTCGACTGCTCCATACTCACACTCAAAGCCAGAACTATTGAAGGCGACATGTGTTTGTTTAACTAACAAACTGTATATATGAACAAACAGATGCATGTGTGTACTTTTGTGTGTTTTAGTAGAGCTACTAACTTTATTTTTGATAGAAAAATGTTGCAAAAATATAAGAAGAAAGGAAAAAATGAGCAAAAACAACACTGCCAACATTTGCCAAAAATCAAATGCAATCAGCGAAAACAAATAATGGCGTAACGTGCCGCCATTGCCATTGCCGTAGCTTGTTTTTGTTGTTGGCATATACATAGTTGTGATGTCGCCCTGCGAATGGCAAATAAATGTAGTTGAGCTCAAAAATATTTCCGGCGGTTTCCCTACAAATCGGAAAATAAAGCGAGCTTTAACATGTGATGCAAAATTCATTTGTATGCGCAGAAAAATATTTAAAAAACAGTTGAATGTAAATTTAAAAAATCATCACAAATAAAAAATATATATTTTTATTGTTTGGCCGGCTCGAGGTCAGAGTAAGAAAAACCAATTTATTTAATTTTCTTTTCTTTTTCCGATATATTTCGGTTACGCCACGGTAACCGTCTTCAGGGCAACTACAAAACATATAACATAATTAACATATTAAAACTATAACACAAAAATTTTTATATAATTACTTATTTAAGCAAGTCTGCTCTGTTTGACTTGGAGTTACTAACTAACAAGTGTCTGTAAATATGCGCGCAATTTTCGGTGTCTGCTTTGTAGTTAATTCTGTATTTGTTAGGTGTGTTGATAATGTGTAGCGTTTCGAGAGTGAATCGCTTACTGTAGTGTCGTTCTTGTTGAAGTACTTTCGTTTCTTCAAAGTTGGGGGTGTGTCCAGTCTCTATGCAGTGGGTTGTTAGAGCAGTTTTTTGTGTCAATGTTTGATGCCTTAGTTTGTAGTCTGACTTGTGTTGTGATATCCGTGTTTTTAGTTTCGACTTTGTGGTTCCAATGTAAAATCTCCTACATGGGTTGTCGCTGTCTCCGTCACATGGAATTTTATAGACTACGTTATTCAGGTCCATTTCTGCAATTTTTGCCTTAGTCCTATTAAAAATGTTCCTAAGTGTATTCTCCGGTCTGTGCGCAATTTGTATATCCTCTTTTTGATAGCAGTCTGACTGGGTGAAGCGTTCTGAGAACCCAGATACGTATGTCAGAGATTTGTAGATTTTTGGTGCTCTTGGTTCTTTTTTCTTTGGGTTCTTATGGTTCTTGATTAGGGAATACGTCAATTTGATAGGGAAGTCGTTTTGTGTCAGTATCCGTTTAATTTCTTCCTCTATTTGTCTATGGTAAAATTTGTCACTTGTCTCGAACATCCGTCTTATACAGTTCTTGGCTGTATTTATTATCATATTTTTCGGATGTTTCGAGTGATAGTTAATCAGCCTACCCGATGCCGTCGGTTTCTGGTACCATTTTGTTTTTAGCGTATTCCCACATCTATTTATAGTCAAATCCAAATAATTAAGTTTCTCGTCATTTTCTGTCTCTAATGTAAATTGGATGTCTTTGTGGTATATGTTGAGGGCGTCTAATGTCTTTTGCACCTGTTCCTTGTCAATAATTGCGAACAAGTCGTCAACATATTTGGTCAGGAGTCTTGGTCTATGGATCAATTTCGATGTTGTGTTTTCCAGAAGCTCCTCCATGACTATGTCCGCTATTACAGGGGACGCCGGGGATCCCATCGGTAGTCCCTTAAGTTGTATATACATTCTGTCCGTATACTTAAAATACCTTGTTTCACGGATGCAGAAATGTACGATGTCCATAAACATTCTCTTTGGGATTTTAGTGAAGCTTTCTATCCTGGTCCAGTTTTTACTGATGACATCCATCGCTAAGTCGATTGGGATGCTCGGGAACAGAGACACCACGTCGAACGAAACTAAAATCTCATCGTCTACTATATAAGTGTTGTTGACCTTGTCTTTAAACTCTGAGGAATTTTTAACGTTATATGGTGAGGTATTGGTCAGGTTCTTTAATATCCCAGCGATGTATCTACTAAGTTCGTGACAAGGGGAACCGACTGACGAACAAATCGGTCTCAGGGGTGTTCCTTTTTTGTGTATTTTCGGTAGTCCATAGATCCTGGGTGGTAGTGCAGTGCTTGTAACTAATTTATTCCTTTCAGTCTTTGTGATTATGTTCAATTGGAGTAGTTTGTCAACGAAGTTGTTGTTTTTATTCTGTAGCCTAAGCGTGGGGTCTTGTCTGAGTGTTCTGTATGTGTTTGCGTCTCCTAGTATATCCGTCATTTTGATATTATATTCCTCCTTGTCCATGGCTACCGTCTTATTTCCTTTGTCCGAAGTTAATATTAAAATGTTGTCATTAGTTTTCAGAAATTTTTTGGTTTGTTCCACTGTGTCTAATATTGCGCGATCTCTTGTGTTAGTTCGGTTGTTTGTCATCATGTTCTTAATTAGTAAAGAGAGTTTTATGCGAGCTGTTTCTTGGTTCTCTTTGTTTTTTATTGTTTGTACCAACTCCTCTCCGTCCGCTATGCATTTAAAGAGCGGAAAGCTTTTTCGGTCAGTTGGTAAAGCGTACTTTGGACCCATAGCAAGTAATGCTGTGATGTTTGGTGGGAATGTTGTGTGTGATTGGTTTGCAAACCACTCTGCCTGTTTTTTGTTGTTGTCTGTGTGCCGTTCGTTACGATCGTTTCTTAGGTTCTCCAGTTTTCGTAGTTGTCGTTCTTTGAGAGTTGTTGTCAGTTTGTTCATTATGCTCTCTTCACTCTCAAAAAATGCTTTTGTATCGTCCGCTCTCATTATTTCCTCTATGGTTGTTTTTGTTTTTTGTAATTGTTTCCTCTTCTCGTCAATAATATTGTGTTTATGTGCGATCAATATACTAAGAATTTTCATGTGAAATATATGGCTATGCTTTTCTAATCTTTGGCTTATGTTTGTGGGAATGAGTGAGTTTGAATTATTTTTAAATATATTGGTGCAGTTTGTGGTATTGTTTATGAAGTTGGGGACAAGTTTGTACTTTCGGCATTGTAATAAAAATTTTATACTAGACTGTAACTTAACTAATTTTTTGGATATTTGCTGATATTTGTTAATTACGTGTTTGGAGTTTTTGTAGTTGTTCTTTATTTTTGCATATTCCATTTTACTGGTTGCTGCATACGGCGTGCCTTCCGTTTGAATATTGTTGAGTATTTTGGTGACCTTCCTCATAGTTATTTTTATTGTTTGGCCGGCTCGAGGTCAGAGTAAGAAAAACCAATTTATTTAATTTTCTTTTCTTTTTCCGATATATTTCGGTTACGCCACGGTAACCGTCTTCAGGGCAACTACAAAACATATAACATAATTAACATATTAAAACTATAACACAAAAATTTTTATATAATTACTTATTTAAGCAAGTCTGCTCTGTTTGATATAAAATATATAAAATTTTTGTGTTATAGTTTTAATATGTTAATTATGTTATATGTTTTGTAGTTGCCCTGAAGACGGTTACCGTGGCGTAACCGAAATATATCGGAAAAAGAAAAGAAAATTAAATAAATTGGTTTTTCTTACTCTGACCTCGAGCCGGCCAAACAATAAAAATAACTATGAGGAAGGTCACCAAAATACTCAACAATATTCAAACGGAAGGCACGCCGTATGCAGCAACCAGTAAAATGGAATATGCAAAAATAAAGAACAACTACAAAAACTCCAAACACGTAATTAACAAATATCAGCAAATATCCAAAAAATTAGTTAAGTTACAGTCTAGTATAAAATTTTTATTACAATGCCGAAAGTACAAACTTGTCCCCAACTTCATAAACAATACCACAAACTGCACCAATATATTTAAAAATAATTCAAACTCACTCATTCCCACAAACATAAGCCAAAGATTAGAAAAGCATAGCCATATATTTCACATGAAAATTCTTAGTATATTGATCGCACATAAACACAATATTATTGACGAGAAGAGGAAACAATTACAAAAAACAAAAACAACCATAGAGGAAATAATGAGAGCGGACGATACAAAAGCATTTTTTGAGAGTGAAGAGAGCATAATGAACAAACTGACAACAACTCTCAAAGAACGACAACTACGAAAACTGGAGAACCTAAGAAACGATCGTAACGAACGGCACACAGACAACAACAAAAAACAGGCAGAGTGGTTTGCAAACCAATCACACACAACATTCCCACCAAACATCACAGCATTACTTGCTATGGGTCCAAAGTACGCTTTACCAACTGACCGAAAAAGCTTTCCGCTCTTTAAATGCATAGCGGACGGAGAGGAGTTGGTACAAACAATAAAAAACAAAGAGAACCAAGAAACAGCTCGCATAAAACTCTCTTTACTAATTAAGAACATGATGACAAACAACCGAACTAACACAAGAGATCGCGCAATATTAGACACAGTGGAACAAACCAAAAAATTTCTGAAAACTAATGACAACATTTTAATATTAACTTCGGACAAAGGAAATAAGACGGTAGCCATGGACAAGGAGGAATATAATATCAAAATGACGGATATACTAGGAGACGCAAACACATACAGAACACTCAGACAAGACCCCACGCTTAGGCTACAGAATAAAAACAACAACTTCGTTGACAAACTACTCCAATTGAACATAATCACAAAGACTGAAAGGAATAAATTAGTTACAAGCACTGCACTACCACCCAGGATCTATGGACTACCGAAAATACACAAAAAAGGAACACCCCTGAGACCGATTTGTTCGTCAGTCGGTTCCCCTTGTCACGAACTTAGTAGATACATCGCTGGGATATTAAAGAACCTGACCAATACCTCACCATATAACGTTAAAAATTCCTCAGAGTTTAAAGACAAGGTCAACAACACTTATATAGTAGACGATGAGATTTTAGTTTCGTTCGACGTGGTGTCTCTGTTCCCGAGCATCCCAATCGACTTAGCGATGGATGTCATCAGTAAAAACTGGACCAGGATAGAAAGCTTCACTAAAATCCCAAAGAGAATGTTTATGGACATCGTACATTTCTGCATCCGTGAAACAAGGTATTTTAAGTATACGGACAGAATGTATATACAACTTAAGGGACTACCGATGGGATCCCCGGCGTCCCCTGTAATAGCGGACATAGTCATGGAGGAGCTTCTGGAAAACACAACATCGAAATTGATCCATAGACCAAGACTCCTGACCAAATATGTTGACGACTTGTTCGCAATTATTGACAAGGAACAGGTGCAAAAGACATTAGACGCCCTCAACATATACCACAAAGACATCCAATTTACATTAGAGACAGAAAATGACGAGAAACTTAATTATTTGGATTTGACTATAAATAGATGTGGGAATACGCTAAAAACAAAATGGTACCAGAAACCGACGGCATCGGGTAGGCTGATTAACTATCACTCGAAACATCCGAAAAATATGATAATAAATACAGCCAAGAACTGTATAAGACGGATGTTCGAGACAAGTGACAAATTTTACCATAGACAAATAGAGGAAGAAATTAAACGGATACTGACACAAAACGACTTCCCTATCAAATTGACGTATTCCCTAATCAAGAACCATAAGAACCCAAAGAAAAAAGAACCAAGAGCACCAAAAATCTACAAATCTCTGACATACGTATCTGGGTTCTCAGAACGCTTCACCCAGTCAGACTGCTATCAAAAAGAGGATATACAAATTGCGCACAGACCGGAGAATACACTTAGGAACATTTTTAATAGGACTAAGGCAAAAATTGCAGAAATGGACCTGAATAACGTAGTCTATAAAATTCCATGTGACGGAGACAGCGACAACCCATGTAGGAGATTTTACATTGGAACCACAAAGTCGAAACTAAAAACACGGATATCACAACACAAGTCAGACTACAAACTAAGGCATCAAACATTGACACAAAAAACTGCTCTAACAACCCACTGCATAGAGACTAGACACACCCCCAACTTTGAAGAAACGAAAGTACTTCAACAAGAACGACACTACAGTAAGCGATTCACTCTCGAAACGCTACACATTATCAACACACCTAACAAATACAGAATTAACTACAAAGCAGACACCGAAAATTGCGCGCATATTTACAGACACTTGTTAGTTAGTAACTCCAAGTCAAACAGAGCAGACTTGCTTAAATAAGTAATTATATAAAAATTTTTGTGTTATAGTTTTAATATGTTAATTATGTTATATGTTTTGTAGTTGCCCTGAAGACGGTTACCGTGGCGTAACCGAAATATATCGGAAAAAGAAAAGAAAATTAAATAAATTGGTTTTTCTTACTCTGACCTCGAGCCGGCCAAACAATAAAAATAACTATGAGGAAGGTCACCAAAATACTCAATAAAAAATATATATATATATTGCTTGACACATAAAACATGTACTAGTTGCGAAAATCAATAAAAAACCGAAACATATAAAACCTATTTACAACAAACCCCTTCAATTGTCGAGCGGCAACAAAAATAACAATAACAGCACCAACAAGGGCGCATTCGAAATGAATAATTCAATTTGCCGTATGTGCCGTAAAGGGAAACAAAATGTATACTTGCATACGAATATCTATACGCATATCTTTATCTTGAATTTTTGAAGTCAATCCTGTTAAATAAGTTGCTTCCTTTTGATTGACTTCTAAGATGCACCTTCAATTTGTACGTGTTTGCTCATTTCAGTATCAAATTTTAAAGAAAATAAAGAATAAATGCATTAAGTATACAAATCAAAGTGCTAGTTTTATGGTCAATATTTATATTTTTATTAGAGGCATTTGTTTGTTTTTAGTTTTGAATATTTTATTTGGATCCTCAAGCAATTCACAGCTAAGATTTTAAGCTAAACAAATCATCGAAAGGAAATGCCTTTCTTCATTTGGCCTATTACGTAAAAAACAAATTCTTGTTGTAAATGCAATGATAGTTTTTACGTTATAGTGCTTTTCATCAAGTTTTGTGCAAAAAATTTAGGCACTATGTGAATGAATTTAATTAGATGGATTGATTTTAGGAAACATTTTGGATTTAAGTTTAAAAATCTTTCTGTGAATTGTGAAGCTGCAGAAAAAAACTCAAATACCTCTAATAAAAATTAAATTCATCGTTGATTGTTCGCTTTATATATTTTCAATAGGGACAATGATTTTAATTAACTTTCTCTGTCTTCAATTTTAGACCTCGAGAAACGTTTAAAGATAGCCTTTCATTGCATGCAAGAGTTACTCCGAAAATCATGTACAAAATATGAGTTTAGTCGCTGTTTGCCTCTCGCGATTTAATTAATTTACTTAATTAATTAATTAATTATTCAGTTTTCTCACTTCATAACTGTTAAAAAACTACTACGAAATATTTATGTTATATGCTATATAATGAATTCGCGTATTAGAGCAAACAAACAAGTTTTTAAAAGCCTTAATTGTAAGCCTTTTAAAATGAATTATTTATGGGAACTATTAAATAGGAACTTTGTACAATAGTTAAGCTTTTTTAAATAATTTAAAACCAACAACAAAGTATTATAGTATAAGTCTGAACTCTCATTTGCTACTGAATTCATATTCGCATATTTGGGGAATGTGGAAGGATGTATAAAATTTATTATGCAGCTACAAAAGTGATGCTGGCTTCGTATATTGGCGGTTTTGCCGCCAGTCAGCGCAATACTATGTGTGTGAGTACACACACATGGTGAGTGCATGTGTGTGCGTGTGGCTACGTGCATGTGTGGTTTACTGTATTTACGTCCATGGCAGGCCTTTGCGTTTGTGTTTTCGTAGCGACGTTGCAACTGGGATTTACTTTTTGCCAGCGGTCTCTCCTGCAGCCAGGGACTGGTGTGTCCTGATGGCGCGCGTAAATTTAAATTAGCAGCAACACCAGCAATGCGCGACACGCTCCTTCCTACATGCATACATACATACATACATACATACCTACAACCATGTATACACACACGCATACAAGGATGCTAATGGTATAATATGCGTGTGCATGTATATAAAATTACGCATACGCCATGTTGCACCACATTTTGACTACTTCATTACCATGTTTAATCAGATCATTGCATGCGGCGTCTGTTGCAGTTGCCAGCAGTCCCGACCGACTCCCCGACTCAACAGCCCACCAACCCATCGACCCTTCCTCAGCCAGCTCGACTAGTTGCCGCTGCAGTTCATCAGCTTGTCTGTCTGTCTGCTTGTCTATCTATTTGTTTGTTTGTTTGCTTGCTTGTTTGTGCATTTGTTGTTGTAATCATTTAAATGTTGTGCATTAATATTTTAAGCACACACACATGTCATTGTAGCACACACACACACACATATTATTGTGGCACATACACACACCGGCATGCATTTGAATACGACGAGTGACTGAGCATGTTTTAGTGTTTTAAATAACAATTTAGCTTAGCATAAATTTGGAATGTTGCAGCAAATTTTGTTGCGTTTTCCACATAATTTTCGGTCGCTGTTGCTGTTGCCGCCATTTGCAGCACCATTTATGTTAATGTTGATGTTATTGTTATTGTTTTCGGGCTTTGCGGCAGAAACGTATTAGTGCTCCGGCTCATTGTTTGCGTGTGTTTAATGCGAATGGACGTGAATGCCAATATAGACAGGCAAGAAACAAACTGTGGTCCAGGTACGGAAAGCCACAACATTGTTTGTACAACTTATACAAGCATTTGAAACAAGAAGATTATACGGGAAAAGTGTGTAAAGAAATAGAATACGAACTAAAGATTTGTATACTCTTTCCGTGAAATGTACAGGCCCCACAAAGTATATATATTCTTGATCAGCATGACAAGACGAGTCGATCTGTCTGTCTGTGTGTCTGTCCGCCTGTCTGTCTGTCCGTCCGTATGAAGACCTGGATCTCAGCGACTATAAGAGCTAGAGACAACAAAGATGCCTTATAGGAGTTTGTTTGTTTGTTTTTTTTTTTTTTGATCCCCTCCACTCCTTCCACTTCACTCCTATGGGGGTTTTTCCGTAACGACGTTCGTATAATCGCTTATATCTAGGAGACTATAAGACCTAGTGAGTAAGACCAGCTTTAGCTTCCCTAATTGTTTTTCTGCTCAATATATAACATGTACATATTTGCGTATATAAATAACAGTAAAATAATGCTTGTCTATTAGGCTTCGCTGGTTTATAGTTCTGTTAATTATTATTATTTCGTTAATGCATAATCAATATTTATGCACATGTACATATAATGACTGGAACAGATTTTAATGCTGACATTGGATACTACATGCCAGGCAGGCGGCAACTTGCATGCGTGTCCTTTTGATTTATGCACATCAGTTGCCAAACAACGTACATAAATTAGAGAGAGGCACGCATAGACATACACAGACACACTCACTTACACACATACACTTGGCATGTTTTGCTTACAAAAGAAAACAAATATTTGACTAATTTCAAGTCGACAGCAACGACAACAAAACGCTGCAGGACGATAAACAATGACCGGCATAGAAAGGGAGCCCAAAGAAGAGTGCGACGTATAAAATAGGCGGCAAACGTTTTTGACATTGTCGGTGCACACTCACACACACACACACACACGCAAGCTCACTGAAAAGTTATAACTAAAGGTCTCACACACTCACACACAGCGAGTAGTAAACATAATTAGCATTTGAAGCTTTAATTGATAGTTAAAACGAGCGCATACTAGCACGGACACTGAATGCAAACATGTCCAAATAAGTTTACCAACTTTTGCTTCTCGCTTTTTGAAGTTTATTAATGTCTGCACCTACACAGCCACTCGTACACACTTACTTGTACTCAAATGCACGCACATACTTACGTACATATAGTATGTATGCATGTTTATCTGTAATGCAGACTTTAGTGTGGTAGGTCCTGTTCATTTAGTTTGAATGACAGACTAATAAGTTGTAACACACACGCATACTGGCTACATTAATTTAAGCCATAAAGGGCCTTAGTTACGACCAGATGGATGCGACCAACCCCACACAAAATCGTTGCATACTTTTAGGTGCAATGTCTGCATCCAGCATTATCTCGACGCCACAGCTCATTGCCTATTATATATCTTGGCTGCACATCTTGCGGTTGCAATTGCGCTTGTTGTTGCTGTTGTTTCTACTGCTGCTTTTGCGAATTTATTAGCTGCAATTGAAATTATTTGCAGGCCATTCCCAGACAAGACACACACAAGATCACATGAAGAGGTCCTGCGGTTTCCATTGTTCCACATATTGAGGTAGCTCTTTCTATTACCTGCATAAACTCGATTGTCAGATATCTATCTATCTATCTATCTATCTCTCTATGTTTATACATATGTGCTCAATACATCGGTTGTTTGTCTGCCCAAGCCACTATCTGCCCTGTGGTTGCGTGTGCATTAATTTGCAACTCTACTGGCCACGGCAAGCCCAACCAAGAGATTAATTATTTTGATTTTCTCGTATTGCATATGCATATAGCAAACAAATTTATTTACTTTCTGCCTAAATAGAGTTGTCTATAAATTGGTATTACAAAATAATATTATTTGATATTTAACAAAAAATGATTTTGCCATAAACGAGGCAGTATATCGGACAAATATGGTTAAACGGATATTTTTCATATGAAAATACAGATGAAGAGTCTGACTGTGCCTTTCTAAAGTTTGCTATTGAGAATATTTACTAGCGAGCTGCTAATGAAGCTTATAATTTTAAAACAAGCATGAGAAAAACTCATTAATTCCAAATGTTTAGTTAATTATAAAATAAATCAAATAACACGCCCAAACGTTTAAAAGCATAAACCAAGAGCATTGTTAAATACAAATAAGTATGTCACTAATAAGTATAAAGAAGTTAACTTTTCTAACCAAATTCATGCCAATATTTTATGTACGGATTGGACTGATATGATGTTGTTAATTTATCGATAACAAACTGATAATGTAGATACATAAAGTCCCATTTAACCCGAAGAGTTTGTAATTTTGTTGAGTAACTGTTGGGGGATTGAATGCAAAGAATTCTGCAAATCTGACCGTAACTAAGAATCCCTAAGCGGCAATATATTATATCATATAGCTCCTTTTTTGGTATCTAATAACATGTATTTATTAAAATAATAGAGAATTGCAACTAGATTTAAATTTAAAACTAATATTCTCCCGTTTTTCTTGTCATTATTTTTCAGGTGCAATATTTAATTGAATTTGAATATCTATATTTTGAAACGCACATCACTCTGCTGCTAACCTCAACAAAGTTGTGCAATGCAGCTTATGCGAATTTCGCAGCCTTGAGCGTCTTCTTCCTTAAGGACAATTTACATAAAGTTTCAGCATTACGGAGGGCCAAAGCGACTAAATATATACACATACATGTATGTAGGCAGTCTGTCAATTAGTGAACTAAATGTGGGTAATAATGTAGCCAACATTTGTGTGTGTGTGTCTGTTTTGAGCAATACACGTGCAAATTTGAACGTAACTAATTAGCTGTCAAAATAGCATAATATCAACCGAGCTTAAACAGACACATCGACAGGCAAACGCAAACACAGATACACAGATACAAATTGTCAATGCTATGCAAAATAAACTCAAATTGTATTATGTATTTGTTTTGTCAGTGAGAAATGAAGAGGTGTGGGACGGGAGCTGGATAAAGATAACTAAACATGTTGGCCATGGAATAAAAGAGTCATCATCAGCATTGGGCGGCTGCTGTAAAGCCCCAACGCATGGCATTACTGGAAAAGTCAACAATGAAAGGCACACACACACATATGTATCTATGTATATATATATGCAGCTCTGTGGCAAGTCAAAAAGTTTTGTACCATGTGGTTTTCAGGCAATATTTTCCATTGCTTCTATCTATCTATCTACATATGTGTCTGTGGTTGCGTGTGTGTGTTTGTGCATAATCGAGCGGATACAATCATTTTAATAGACACGCCGGTGTTATAATTTATATGCAAGCATATCCTGTTCGAAGGCAAAGTTGGAGCCTGGGCTTTTTGGTACAATTTTAGCCTTACAAGGGCTGCCCGACTAAAAAGCATTTGTATGCCATTTTGTGAATTTCCATAACTGGCCGGCGTGTCTACAGACGTGGGTCTGTTGAATACTCGTTTGTGTATGACTTTTGTTGGCTATTATTGTGTTAATTTTCAAGTTGATATAAACGCAGGCACAGGCATGTCGGCCACGTGTGTGGGGAGCACATATGGCCGCCATCAACTGGCAACTTTTTATTGTCGCATATAATTCAAAACAATGCCGAAATATTTGTCGCTTGTTGGTGGCTCTTTGTTAGACCGCATAAATGGAAAGGCCCTGTGCGCTCAGAATAAAATGAAGATATGGAAAGTATAATGTAACCGCAAGCAATGAATCGGAGCTTGTGACTGTCGCCAGTTAATATTTGCTTGCAACTTTGGTGAATGAGTCTGGCCATTTGATTACAAATAGTAAAAACAAGTTCCTTTTACAATTATTGGTTTACAATAAACTTATAATTAAGATGAAATCAGCAGAGGATTTATTTTGACTAAACGGGAAATCTGCAAAGTTTTCTTCGTAACATCTCTGTAAAGTCGCTTGTTCGTAACAAAACTTTAAACTTTAACACAAAAGTTTAAGTATTACAGTTTAAATATTATAAGCTTATATATATATATATATATATATATATATATATATATATATATATATATATATATATATATATATAGATACATATGTAGATTGTCGAATACGCAATTTATTTGCCACATCTTCGCTTTAATGGCAATCAAAATTAAATAAATAAAACCATGAAATATGTCTGTAACAGTATAATTTAATTAACAATATCACAAGCACAAGCAATTAAAAAAAAAAGAATGAAAAAAAACTTATAAAACAATAAAAAATATGAAGCTGAAACAGCGTGTAATAATAATGAATGTGCTGCAGCAATAACAACAACAACAAAGACGACAAACAATAAAAAAGAAATTAACTTATACAACAACAACAACAACAATCAGACGCCTGACGACGACGGCCTTAAAAAAAGCAACATGAGAACAGAATTGTGAAATGTTTAAAAAGTCAAATGTGAAGTGCGCAGATTGCGGTGAAATGTTTTGTATGTGTGTGTGTGTGTGTGTGTGTTTGTTTATGTATGTATGTGAGGTAGTTTGGACACCATAATTATTATGCACACCGTTGGCGCTGCCGCCGACGCCACGACGGTACAATGAGAGATAAATATCAGCGATTAATTTGAAATTTATTGCACGCATTTAATAATTTATTAGTGCGCGTCAGTGTGTTTGTATATTGTGTGTGTGTGTGTGTGTGTGTGTGCGTGATTTACTATACGCATTTGGCTTTGTTGCTAGTGCAGTTGCGTGCATCTTCTTCCAGCTGCATTACGCATACGCTACATAGTCCGCTGTTCTGCCCTTTGGCAAGCCAGCGTTGCATGAACGAGCGAGTAGGAGCACAAGTGCGAATACAAGTATATGTATGTGTGAGTGCACTCTCTGTGTGTATAAAACAATTGCATTTAAATTGCATGCCGTTGTTTGACTTTTGGTTGGCAAGTTTCGGCTCGTGGGTCATAAATTAAAATGGTGAACAACTCAATTTGCGCGCCGCACCACTTAGGCTACACCCTCTACCGCAACCACTACCCACTTGGCGTGGTTCAACTAGGTTCAAAAATCAATGCAGCGCAAAGTGCTGTGCATATCTTAAAGCAAATTTAATGAGCGTAAAGTTGGAGCAATCATCGAAGTAAGCCGTGGGCATTATGCTGAGCTGAGTACTCGTATGTGGGTTGAAGATAAATTAAAGATTAGATTGCAGAAAGTCAGTTAAGACATCGACCCCTGCTCGGGATATATAAGTAGTATTCAATACACATTAATCTTATCGATTGGTATATTTACCATCTTTTAGAAATCTATAGCAACTTCACAATTCCACAGTCCCAAGCACAGGACAAAGGATTGTGCGTAATAAGTGAACAAAAATGTAAATCGCACTTGTGCAAAATTCTGCAAATTCCGCAACAGAAATCAAACACTCGGGCAATTCCGATACAGCTGAAATGCGTATCTGCTACTCGTACATTTGTTCCACATCTTTCAAGAACATTATCCCAATACGCTGCCCGCAAAACAAACTTAAATATAAATTCCTATGATGTTAAGGGAGAAAAAAATGCGCATTAAGCGTATTACGCTCAAAAATTCCAATTGTCATTACTGGCTGCTGGCGTTCTACCACAGCACGCAGTTCCCAGCCCACCGCCCACAGCTTACGAGTATTGCAACAACAAAAACAACAGCAACAGCATCAGCCTGCCACTTTCAGCATAGTTTGGACCGTTACGACGACTACAGTTGGCGAAGGACCGTCGGCCGTCTGCCATTTTCTTGAAGCGGCGCCATCGTGGAGCATTTTGCTATTTTTCATTTCGCGCTGCGCCACAAATTCCAGCTGCCTGCTGGTTCCGTTCCTCTTCCTTTTTTGGCAT
This sequence comes from Scaptodrosophila lebanonensis, assembly GCF_003285725.1. NCBI lineage: Eukaryota > Metazoa > Arthropoda > Insecta > Diptera > Drosophilidae > Scaptodrosophila > Scaptodrosophila lebanonensis. Next base: position 3,839,065 of record NW_022060529.1, read on the forward strand.
TATATTTCTGCAACTGAATTCCAAGCAGTCGCAGAGCAGTTGAAGGAAAACTTGGTCCTTGCTTGGCGAGCGATTAATGCGATGAGCCTTACTGGTATTTCTCCCTTGTTGCTCTGCTGCTGTGTTTCTTATTTTTATATTTTTTATGTCTTTGGCTGCCATTTTGTGCGGTGCGAAATGCCACAAGGTGTAAAATTGAATAATTGAAATGAAGCGGGGACAAAGAAAACCAAATTGTTGTAACAAAGTTTAGTTAATTGTGGTTAATTTTGATGGATTTGTGCGTAATTAGTAAGTAATTTAATTTTATGTTTCTTCATTATGAAGTTGTTGTGGTTCCAACTGGAGCTCTGTTTAAGTTGACAGGTAGACAAGGGCAAGAGCAATCTGTTGTCGGCTCTTGAATTGAGTTGATGATTTTCTAAAGTCTTACATACAAGACGACTTCCTTTTCCAAAGAACTGATGGCATTATTTTCATCTTCAACACTAGTATTTAAAATATACTATATGTATGCGACTCCCCTCTTATTTAAAAGAAATCCTTCAATATCATTAAAGAATATACAATTTTAAACAATATCTTAATGTCTTCGATCGAAAACTGTTTCCTGTAGATCTTATTATTATTATTTCCAAGCAAATGGCCGCAACACCTTTCATCTATAAGCCTAAGTTACCTCCGGAGTGCTGTCGCACAATCAGTTAATCCATCATCACTTATCGTAGCATCAACTTGGCTAATAAAACGCTCGCACTTGACGCTCAGTTGCCAGGCATTTGCAGGGACTGCCCCAAAACAGCTTCAGTCAGCAGTTCGGAACCATTCCTCTATGTATAGAGATTTAACAAAACTTTTAAATTAAAAACTTTTTTTCCACTTTTCGTTTTACTTTTGTTTTGTGATTTTGTTGCTGTTTTTTCAGGCTTTCCCTTTGTCGTATTTATTTTTTACGCGTCTTTTGGCCTTCGCTTGTCTGTGCTGGTTGCCCAGCTCGGGGCATGCGGCGGCCGCCATTGGGGCGATGGCGACCGCAAAGAGCGCCGAGTGCTGTGGTGGCAACAATTAAAAGTGCGCCAACACTCTACGCCACTTTTTGGCATTCCAGCGATGACGACGATGATGACGTCGTCTACGATTGGGATCGGAATGATGATGGCGCGGTTGGGGGCGGGCACTTAATGTCACATTTCATTATGCGTATAAAGAAGGTGTGCACACTGCTAGAGTTGTTGGTGAGTTGTGTTGCTTCGTTGTTTTGCTCGTGCTTTTATTATTGGGCGCCAGGCAACATTTGCTTGCAAGTGCTTTTGCGGCTAATAAAGAAAATGTGTTGCATAGCTTGTGGTCTTCAATACAAAAACAAAGGCAAACAAGTGAATGGAAGGAAGGGTGATACATAAAACCATAAAAACCATAAAATTTAAATATTAAGCAACATTTTGAAATTGTGAATCCAGTTGCTTTAAATTATATGAATTGAAGTAATTTCCACTTGAACCACATAACATCTATTGGCACAGCACGGATGGGGACTTCATTCCCGGCAATAGCTTTGTTCAAAATTATGCTATCGAAATAGATCTTGACACACAGAACAATGGGCTCTTTTAATGCGAAATTAAAATTTTAGATTGAAATTTGAAAAATAAGAGAAGTTGTTTCCACACAAATCAAGAAGCCACATTTTATTATTGCAGCCAAGTTTGTCGAAAAGATTGACTTATCTAGCCTTTGAACGTTCTGTTAAAGAATATAAAAACTAATATGCATCGAAGCATTCACTAAAACCACAGTTTAAAAGTATGTGTATCAATACAATCTCTTAAAATATCCACATAAATAAAATTTTTTCAATTTTTTATTTATGTAATATTATGGATGTTGATTCCCACATTTCGTACTTGAAAAGTTTGAAATGTATCGTAATGGCTTTAAAGTGGCATTAAAGTAAGCTCAGTAGAGCGACGCTCGAAAGTATGCAACAATTTAAGCTCATGTGGTCGGTGCTTTGGCCAAACATATAAGCGGTCGCTGCGCGTTTTATTGCGTTTTTCATGCGTCTCATGTGGTTTATTACAAATTGATTTTATTATTGTTTTTTGCAACACCCCGCCTCGCCTCGCCTCGCTTCGCCCCGCATCGCATCGAACCGATCGCTCGACGCACCCAATTGACTCATTCAACAAACAACGCGTGCAATGAGCTGTAGGCGTCGTTTGTTGTCGCTTGTTGGTTTTGCTGTTGCTGATTTGAAACTGATTGCACACAAACACACATAGTATGTATACACACACTGTATTGAGCGGAGCAGGATTGGTGGGAGGATAATAATACGCGCCAAAGTTTTGTGGATGAAATGAACAACGTCGATAGCTCGACTGCTTTATTTATATATAAATTCTTATCCTAGTTCTTATGCTATCGCCTACATACTATCATCGATTCCTTATCTTCTACCATGTGTGCGTACTTTATCAGGTAGCTCATGTTAGCCAGCCGCAGCATGCTCATCCAGCGCGGTGGCGAGCCTGAGCTAATGATTTGTGTACTTACACATCCTTATCTATTAAGCTGGCGCCTGCCAGCTACGAAAATGTTGGTGTTATGTTCGGCATCTAAGGCCGAACTCATTATTATCTGTATAAGAGAGCATGTCTGTTTATCGAGGTTTTATCTATAGCAATATGATAATGTACCATTCGTGGTCTAGACAGAGCAAATCTAGCTTATCAATTAATTTACATTTACTTAGGATCTCGTTAGAATTGAACATGCTCCCCACCTTGAAAGGACTCCCTTTCAACTAGTATTGTTTCTTAAGTTTAATTTTAATTATACACGATTACATATATTTTCTTAGTTTTTAGGATAAACGTGGTAAGGCAAATGTTACGGGTAGAAATTGGGTAGAAAGTTGGCACATCTTTTTAAAGATGATAACGATCGCCACGATGAGACAAAATCCGACAATCCAGGAGGTGATGCTGATACCGTAAAGTGCCATTTGATGCGTATCGAGATGAATCGGGAAATCGAAGATTGTTTTGATCCTTGGGATATCGCGTACCTTATATGTTTTGATTTCACCCTCTACCTGCATATGGCTTATTTCAGGCAAATGGCTGGACAGATTTACTGTTGGTAGACGGAAGTTAACATCCATAGTAGTATCCTCGTATGCCCACAAGTTGGCTTCTTCAGTTTGTAGGAAGCATCCTGTATTAAGTTGAAGGATCCCTTGACCAAATATGGTGAGGCTTGTGATATTTTCCTTGCAATGCATTTCCGCTGTTATTTTATTTGGCAGTGAAAATATCCAGGAGTTAGCCTTGTGAAGTTGAGCCCAATAATTTCGCGGGTTCATCACGTTTACCTGGCAGGTAGGCGGTAGCGTTTTTGTTTTTTGTAAAAGTAATATGTCGCAATTTGTAGCAGCGTTAACGTTGTATATTGGGTGGATTTGCGGACATAATAGCAGCCTTTCCATCTTTTGGCAGTAATTCAGATTTCCTTCTGTTAGTCCATAGAAACTGGCTGAGTTGTCATCGACGAGTATTTGAGTAAATTCGGGCTGAATACTGACGAATTTTCCATCGTGTAATGTGGGATATGGATAGATTACATAAGCTCTCATTTTATTGTGATTTATTAATGGGATTCTTATGTTAAATAATAGTGAGGTACTTGTAGCCCTCGTCGTTATTTTTGCAATTTTACCCAGCTCGACGGGATCCGTATCTGGTAATTGGACGCCCTCAGGCATATTTAGAGCCATGACTTGAATCTGCTGCTCAAATTGCTTCAACGGCATCAAGCTCCCCAGAAAATTCCCCTTAGTGTTCCAGACTACTGCGATGATGTCCCGCTGCAACTCTTCGAAGGCATCCATTCCAATTGAAAAGCTTTCTAATGCGGAAAGAATGTTATCGTTGTCTAGTTTCTTATTTATAGCACTTGACAACGTATACATCGTGTTGTTAATAACTTTGAAATTGTCCCAAATGACTTCATTCTGTTTCCGCATAATGGTTATTGTAGAATCCTGCACTGATGACTGGTTACGAATTAGGTCCCGGAGATACTCCTCGTTGTCTCTGCTCTGGTTGATTTTGTTGAGCAATACGTCCGCATGGTCTTCATCCATTAATCCAAATACGGCGTGGAAAACGTTGCCCATGAAACTGAGCGGCGCTCGAGGTTGTCGTTCTTTCTTTCTCCTCTGATTTTGAACAATAATGTCATTATTTTGTTCTAGCCTATTGAATTTGTTTTCTAACAGCTTCATCGTTGAGTCTAGAGTTGTGTCTTTTTGAATCTTCTCCTTAAGATGTAGTAATACGGACCAAGATGCTTCTATTCGATGCTTAAATGCCCAATACTCATCCAGATTTGCGTGAATAATTATATTCCATGATGTCCGCGTTAATCCCACGTCGCCAACGTTCTCAAAAAATATCCCTGCCTTATTTTCTAAATATTCTATTTTTTGACTCTTAACATTGTTAAATATCGACAAAAATGTTAAAATATATAAAATTACATTCTTATTTTTTAACTTTACAGGCTTGGGTTTATACTGTTCATTTTCATAACTATTTTGTATTTTATTTGGGTTACTTGTTTGTATTGCGGTTGTAACTACCGCAGTTGACGAGTTATCCTCGTCTTCGGCAGGAAAAGGACAAACATTGTGCACCGACCTCAGCGATATTCCATTGCTTGTCCTTACTTCTACCATTCTACAAAGGCCATCTTTACCTACAATGGTCTTTGTGACCCTGCCCCTCTTCCAATGCATTTGGGCCAGATTTTCTTCCTTTAATAATACAAGGGTTCCCGGTTTTAAATTTGGCATTACTTTATCCCACTTGTAACGCTTTTGCAATTCGGACAGATATTCTAACGACCACCTTTTCCAAAACTGTTCTTTGTTTTCTTGAACTGCCTTCCAGTGGTCTCGCAACCCTTTATAACTTTTACTGTCTACTGAGTCTACTATTGTAGAAAAAGACTCTCCCAATATAAAATGCCCTGGGGTTAGAACCTGAAGATCATTTGGATCTTCTGACAGCGGAGTTAATGGTCTTGAATTTAGTATCGCTTCTATTTCTATCATTAGTGTGGTCATTTCGTCAAAGGTCATTATTCCTTCTATAGAACGCGTAAAATGTTTTTTAACGGACTTCACGCATGCTTCCCAGAGTCCCCCAATGTGGGGAGATTTAGCAGGAATATTTACCCATTCAATTTGCCGCTCCACACAAAACTTGTCTATTGTATCTATCTGAATTTGGTCTTTGAATAATTTATATATTTCATTCAGACTATTTGCTGCGCCTATAAAATTCGTTCCATTATCGCAGTAAATTTTTTGTGGACAGCTCCTTCTACCTACAAATCTTTTCAGAGCCCCTATGAAGGCTGCAGAAGTCATATCTGACACAACTTCTAAATGCACTGCCTTCGTAGCAAAACAAACAAATACACACACATAGGCTTTGTCAACTCGTTTTCCTCTGATTTTATGATGAATGGCTATGGGCCCGAGAAAATCTATTCCAATATTCAAAAACGGACGTGTTCGAATTACTCGATCTTCGGGCAGATTTCCCATAAACTGATGTATCTGTCTTGGGTGTGCCTTAAAACAGCGGATACAATTTTTTGTAATTTTGCTGACTATTTGCTTCCCTCTCAAGGGCCAAAACCGCTGCCTGATTATTGCAAGTAACCCTTGAGGTCCTATGTGCAAATGTTTTTTATGAAGTTTAGTTCCTAGGAGCTCCACCCATTTATCTGCATACGGCAAAAGAACTGGATGCTTGGCTTCAAAACACAACTGCGAATTTTGAATTCGTCCCCCTACTCTTATTATCCCTTTGTTATCTACGAATGGAGCCAAGGACTTGATATTTGACTTTCCTGGCAACTCCTTTTTATTCTGCAGAAGAGATAACTCCTTTGGAAAGTGGTTTTTCTGCACAATTTTAATTATTAGTGTTAGCGCTTCCTTTTTATAGCTTATCCATGTTTTTACTTCTGTTTTTCTGCACTTCTCTGTAAACATTATTATCCTTGCCAGCACATTTTGTAAAAAATCAAAGTTGTTTTTGTGGTTGATCTCATGAAATATGGATCCTGTTTTAACAAGTAACGCATTATATGTAATTTTTTTTATTTCCGGGATTTCCTTTAATGTAACTGAATTATGTCGAACCTGGTGATTATTACTTTTTAAAAATAATGGCCCTTGAAACCACAGCTGGTTTCCTATTAACTCCGATGGGTATTTACCTCTAGCCACGATGTCCGCTGGATTCTGCTCTGACTCAACAAACTGCCAACATGCAATTTTTGTTTCTGTTTGAATAAAGTTAACTCTATTTGCCACAAATGTTTTTAATGACGCTGGGTCAAGTTTTAACCAGCTAAGCACAATCTGTGAATCGCTGTAGTAGAAAATTTTGCTGAATTTGATTTTCAAACTATCTCTAACCTTTTTCGTTAACTCAACTAAAAGTACTGCGGCGCATAATTCAAGCCTTGGTATTGTTAAAAGTTTAATTGGCGCTACTCTGGATTTGGACGCGGCTATGTTAATTCTAATTTTATTGTTACAATCTATTGATTTAATATAGATGATTACTGCACCATATGCTTTCTCAGATGCATCACCGAAACCATGCAACTCTATTGTTTTGGCGTTGTTTCCAATTAACATTCTGGGTATTTTCATTTCATTTAGTATTGGGAGTTCTTTTTTTATTTTTTCCCATGCCTTTACACTTTCTTCTGAAGGCGCTTGGTCCCAGTCTAACTTGGATTTCCATAGATCTTGCATCAGAATTTTCGTTGTCACTGTCACTGGACTTATTAAACCTAAGGGATCAAATATTTTCGAAATGTCTGACAGAATGCTGCGTTTGGTTACCTTACTATCACATTCCCAGTTGCATTTAATCGAGAAGTCATCCGTTTCTGGTAACCAGGCAACTCCTAATGCTTTAATGGGATTAGCTTGCTCTATATTAAATTCTACTTTCATCCCTCTATCTGCTACTGACATTGATTTTAAAAGGTCTACGCTATTTGAACACCATTTCCTTAAATGAAATCCATCTTTTTTAAGAGTGCCAGTTATTTGTTTTTGTACTTCTTTTAGTTCTTTTATTGTATTTGCCCCAGTCATTAAATCGTCCATGTAGAAGTCATTTTCAATTGCTTCAGCCGCCTTAGCCCATTTATTTTTTATTTTTTCTGCGGATTTTTTCAAACATTTTACTGCTAAATATGGCGCAGCTTTTGTTCCATACGTTACTGTTTGCAAAGCGTATGTATTTAAAGGCATTCCCTGTTCCCATCTCCAATATATAAGCTGATACTTTTGATCCTCTGGCTTAATCCAAATTTGTCTATACATTTTTTCTATGTCTGCTGTAATGACATAAGTGTGTTTTCGGAATCGAAGTAATATGTTAAACAAATCTTCCTGCAGTCTTGGACCTGCATGCAATACGTCGTTTAATGCTATACCATTAGACGTTTTGCATGATGCATCAAACACGACTCTCAGCTTGGTAGTAGTGCTTTCCGGCCGTAAAATAGCGTGATGAGGGAGATAATATTTTGATTCCAACTTTTCCGCATTTGCAATTATCTTCATATGCCCTAATTCGATATATTCTTTTATGAAATTTGTGTATTGTTCCTTTAGGCTTGGGTCTTTATTGAATTTTCTTTCTAATGCCGAAAAACGTCTTTTTGCTTGAGATTCAGAATATCCTAAGTTTTTCGGTGTATTTTTAAATGGCAGAGCAACAATATATCGTCCATCCGCTCCTCTTGACACATTTTGTTCAAATTCCTGTTCACATTCTACCTCCTCCTTTGATAATGTAATGTTTTCTGTCATTTTTTCTTCAATTTCCCAAAACCTTTTAAGTTGATGTTCAATTCCAACTCCAGAATAGGTCACTACTCGACCTTCTTTTGAAGGACTCTCTAACTCTATTTTACCGTAAGCAGCCCAACCAAAAAGCGTTTCTCGTAAACGCAATCTTCCTTCGTTCAATTGAATCTTTCCGGATTTTTCCGTTTCATGCACCAGATCTATACCGAGAAGCATATCAATACCTTGTGGAATGTTGAACTGTGGATCCGCTAACTCTATGTGATGTTGAATATTTCCAATTTCAAACCTTTTCTTTGGCATATTAGATACAATTTTTTTACTAATTAATACCTCAATTTCGGTGTTGAATTCTGTGGTTTTCGATCTAATCTGAACACTCATACCTTCGTTTATTTGAGAAAAGTTATCTGAAAACCCTTCAATTGTTTCCTGTACCTTTTCTGCCTTTAATTTTAATTTTCGCTTAAACTCTGTAGTGATGAAATTTACTTCTGAGCCACTGTCTAATAATACTCTACAGTTTTGCCATTTGCCTTCTCCATCTAATACTTCAACGACTGCTGTTGATAGCAAAACACATTTTTTCTCCTTTTTGAAACATTTTGAGCTAGTCACTACTGAATTGTCTATGTGTAAAAGCATATGATGTGGACCGCTGCATGTGCGACAAACCCAATTACAGGTAGCAAAGGAATGTCCCATCTGCAAGCATTTTCCACAAATTTGGTTCTTTTTTATTATTTGCCATCTTTCTCTTATTGTTAGTTTTTTAAATTTCTGACACTTATATACGGGGTGACTATAATTGCATTCCAAAACACAAGTCTTTTTTTCTATTTTGTGATATAAACTTGGCTTTTCATTTTTATTCTTCTGCGCATTGCTGTTACCATCCATTTGGCAAGCTTCTAATGCAGAACATTCATGCTCTAAGAATTTTAACAGGGGGTCAATTTTTTGAACAGTTTTAGGGTTTTCCAGGGACTTTTCATATCTAGTTCTAAGATTTTCGTTCATTTTTTTTGTTAGTAATGTGTTAAAAAGGCTTTGTAGGATGAGTTCTTCAGACAACTTCATTGCTTTTATAGCCTGAATATTTTTGTTAATTATGCATAAAAATTGCTTTACGCTGTTTACGGACTCACTAACCGAGGGAGCTTCAATTATGTTGTTCAAATAAATAGCCAATGTTGCTCTAGGGTTGGTAAACTTGCTATCTAACAGGGACCATGCTAAATCAAAATTGTTCTCTGTTGACGGCAAATTTTCTATTGTTGCTGCAGCATCGCCCTTTACTTTGGTTTTCAAGGCACACATTTTTTGTGTGTTCGAAATGTTTGCTGAGCCAATCAACTGCATAAAAAGTTCCTTGAACGTATTCCACTCTGTATAGCTTCCATAAAAACACGGTATTTCAATTTTTGGCAAGTCGAAGTTCATATTTTCCTTTTTTAATTCCGGATTCATATCCAATTCGTAATATTGGTCTGTTAACCTCTCAAACTTTTCTTCTAACTCTCCTATACCCCATTCATTTGAATATTGATAATAAAGATCATCTGCACGGGTTTTAGCTGTTTTGATTTCACTTAAATCTTTTCCATCATATCTTTTTAAGGACATCTTAAAACATTTTAATGCATGTTCTATCTTTCTAACAGCCGTACTTTTTGTATTATCTGGGCCTACTAATGACTGCGATTCTAGCAAATCAGCATTCCTATTTATCTGTTTATTCATTTGCCCCAATAATGAGTAAGTAACTGTAAAAAGTTCACTTACCTTTTCTCCAAATTTTTCTTTAAAATATGGTGATTTCAATATTGTCGCTGAAGGATTTTGCAGTCCGATTTTATTTGCCTCGAACTGGATCCTCAGCTCTTCTACCTTGCGGTTCCACTGGTCCAGCTGCTGACCCGATCCATCCCACTTTGCCGCTGCATTGTAAATGGCCTCCAAAACTCTTCCAATGCCCTCTTGCTCTTTTATTATTTGGGCTTCGTTTGCCATATTGATTTTTAGTGCAGTACTTTTAAATTTCCGCACAATATTTAATAATTTTATATTGGTATAAATGATTTTATTATTATTTTTATATATATATTTGGTTGCTGTTGGTACGGGTGCTGGGTGTTTAAGTCCACTATTTACTTTTTAGGGACACACGGCAGCACAACACAACACAACACTTTTTAATTTTTTGGCTGAAATTCGCACGGGTGCTGGGCTTATAAGTCCTTCTTTTGATTTTTAAGGACAATATAAATACACACCGCACAACACAACACAACACTTTTTAATTTTCTTTGAGAGCTGGATGTTTTAGTCCACTATTTTTATTTTTAGGGACACAACGCAGCACTTCTTACACTTGTGTCCTTTTTATTTTTTAAGGACAATATATTAACACAGCACAACACAACACTATTTAACTCGCGTGTACTTTTCGAGGGGTCACCAATGTATTGAGCGGAGCAGGATTGGTGGGAGGATAATAATACGCGCCAAAGTTTTGTGGATGAAATGAACAACGTCGATAGCTCGACTGCTTTATTTATATATAAATTCTTATCCTAGTTCTTATGCTATCGCCTACATACTATCATCGATTCCTTATCTTCTACCATGTGTGCGTACTTTATCAGGTAGCTCATGTTAGCCAGCCGCAGCATGCTCATCCAGCGCGGTGGCGAGCCTGAGCTAATGATTTGTGTACTTACACATCCTTATCTATTAAGCTGGCGCCTGCCAGCTACGAAAATGTTGGTGTTATGTTCGGCATCTAAGGCCGAACTCATTATTATCTGTATAAGAGAGCATGTCTGTTTATCGAGGTTTTATCTATAGCAATATGATAATGTACCATTCGTGGTCTAGACAGAGCAAATCTAGCTTATCAATTAATTTACATTTACTTAGGATCTCGTTAGAATTGAACACACACATACAAACATGCACACCGTAACCAAGGCCGGGCAGGCGGGAGGTGGCAGGCAGTCAGTCAGTTGAACACAATTTCCGTTAGACACACAAACCAAAGCATATGCACATACAAACAAATTGCAATTACATGCAGCAGCTGCACACATATGTATGTATGTGTATGTACTCGTATGCTATATACGATTACAAACAGTGCGAGTATAGCAGCATCCCAACTCCTCGGCAAGTGTGCAGCAGCGCATGTTCAATCAATTGTTTAATTAATTTTATAATGAGTTAATTTAACGGGCAACCATTTTAAATTGTTACATATTTCTCGCATTTGCTTACTGCTAATGTTAAACTGTTGTGCACTTTTACAAATAATTCTCTGTTCATTTGCCAAATGCAGTTGGCCGCCTGACGCTAACTAAAGTCAAAGACCGACCAGCTGTGAAATTCAATTATAAAATGCTTACATTGCATTTGCATTTTTGCGGATAGCCCGACATCACAGTTTGTTTTATAATCATTTGCTACGCTCAGTTAGCATTACACTTATCCCAATTCCAATTCATGCTGCCACAATCACATACCTCTGCAAGAAATTAATTCTACATTTGCAATAGTTTTGATTCGTTGAATTTATGACGCAAATGTAAAATGGAAAACAAGCCATACAACCGAGTAAAAATAAATCCAAGAAACAAAAATAAATGAAGTGGAAAAGAGAAAGAGGGAGAGAGAGCGAAAGAGCAACAACTTATATACTACTCGTATATTCGTGAAAAATTATAGTTCGCACCGTGTTGAGTATTTGGAAAATTTGGCGCTGTGCCACTTGGCGTCAGCGTCGCGACAACTAACGACAAATTATAAATGTAGAAATTGCTTTCGGTTTAAAAATACATTTGACTATGAGTTAAATATTTTTGGGTGTGTAATTGGCAGCAAATAAAAAGTCACATATGTTCTTAATTTATTTGTTGATGCTGAGAGGACAAAAATAATAATTTTAAGCAAAATAGAGGTTCATTCATTAATACACACAAATTGTACAGTTCTAGTTCAGTTCCACTAAAAATGGAGCGACATCATTCCGCTCTATTAATATTCAGCAAGAGAGAATGCTGCAGAGTCAAGCATGGCCGACAGTGAAACACCCTGAATGGAGACACTTTGCACACACCTAATATACCCTTTTTACACTACGGCTGCAATGCGTAACAATAACAACCTTACCGCTACAGGGACTTGATAGACTTGAGTCAATCGCAGCATAACAATGTTAAGTATTCAGTATATATATTGTTTATATATTGTGTCAATATTTAAGACCATGTGACATTTATTTCTACTTACTACTTGTAATATAACTACGAAGAAAACAGTAGAAAAAAACCTAATGCATATTTCTGTGAAAAAAATTTGTTTTAAAAACGGATTAACATTTATCACGCAGATATATACATAAATACTATACAATGGAAGTATGTAATTGTAAAATATTTCATATTTATGACTGGCCCATTACCATTGATTATGTCAATTTCCACTGAATTAAAAGCTGTCATTGAAAGCTGAGAGAGAAAGAGAGTTGAAGAGTGTGGAGTCAAAAATGTCAAACTGAGAACGTTCGCTCCATTGCAGGCTATTTATAAAAATGCTAATTACTTGTAAGTTACAAACTGCTGACAAAATCATAGGCAAAGTGACAGGCCTACAAAGCTACTTATGTACAGGTATATAGTACATATGTACGTGTGCACATAGCCAGGCCGCGATATGTGTAAGTGTGCGGCTTAAGTGCGCTTCATGCGGCACAAACACACAAACAACAAACTGCAGGTGGTGGCAGTTGGGGGCAGGTGCGGAAAGCAAGACAATTGTGCGACGCGTTATAAAGGAGGCAACTTCCCTAGCAAAAGATTGTGGTTCGGGTTGGGGATGGGGATGGGGGTTAGGATGGGATGGTTGCTGGTGCACCTGTCCATATTGCCACATGACATGCCAGTCGCTTTTCCCCACTTTTCATGCTTTCCCATGTGCCTCGTAGCATTTTTTGAAGTATCGTATTTTATATGCCGACGGCAGCGTTGTGGCTGTCACGTTTGTGTGCAGGCATGCGTACATACACATGCATATTCCAATGCGTGTGTGTGTGTGTGTGGTTAAGTGTCTAACTTTGTACACACACATGCACATACATAAGAACAAGATAGATATGGGGAGTATGGAGAAATGAGAGAGAGAGAGAGAGAGAGAGAGAGAGGGATGTGGCTGCAGGTTTATGTCTATGTCAACGACTTTTGTGTGCGCCATTTTCAGAGTTTAAACTGTAAAGCCTGTCAGCCTGCTTTTTGTTTATTTTTTAATACTCTGTTCAAAAACCAACAACTAGACGAATATTTGGTACACTGAAACGAATATTTGGTGCACAATCTGCATGTGTTGCCAAGAAGTGCTTCCTGATCTGATAAAGTAATTTTCTGAGTATCCTAGTTGGCATTGCAGCAGAAGAACCGTGACTGAAGAGCCTATTATTAAGTCCACACAAGCTAAGTTAGTGCTTATTTAAAGTCAAATAAATTAAATAGATTAAAATATTTAATAGGTTCTAATAAAAATCTTGAAACGCATCTAACGGAATCAACTTCTTAATAATTATTAAGGTTTATTCTTCAATATAAGCTTTCTATGCTATAAACAAGTAATGAACGTTCAGATGAATACATATGCCAAGCACAAGCAAACTATTCTAATTAATATTGTTGAATTTATCAAATGATCTAATTTGTTAGGGTATTGGAGTTATTTTTGCAGGTAGCAGTAAGTAAATGTTTTGGCTAACTAAACAGACAGTTGCAACAATTAGGTGACACGTTCTTTTAAATTTTTTTACAAAAGCCTTATGAAAAGTCTGCGTTAGGTTTTTAAAATTTAATTTGTTTCAAATTCTACATAAATTGTTGAAATATTTAACACATTGCCTTTCAACGTCAACCTCAAACGCGAGCAATGTTCTCGACATTCCTACAAACAGCGTCGCTTGTAAACATGACTTAAGTACATACTATACTTGTACGAGTATACACGTTTGCATGCACATGTGTGCGAGAATTTTAACTTGTCTTGAACACACACTTAGATACAAATACAGACACACATCCACAGTCTGACACTTGGAGCGCTCGCTCCTCATTTGTTGTTGCTATCTGGCGAATTCTGCTATTGCATAAATGCCTTTTAAGTCGCTTTAATCTCTTTACATTTCAAGTTGTTTGCTGTTACTGCATAATTAATTAGTGAAAAATAGCACAGAAAAATAAAAGTGACGAGAGGAGGCGAGACGAGAGGCAAACAGACAACAGAGATGGAGTTAGAGAGGAGGCGAGGAAGGGAGCGAGCTAAGTAGACAAGACGTGGCGAGGCTTGGCAAAACAAGAAGAGTTGAGACGAGTTGTAGATGCTTTTGATGAGTGTTGAAAGTGTTGCAGGCTGTTTACACTGGCGACAGAAGCAACAGGGGCCACAGAGGCTACAGAGGCGACAGAGTTGACAGGGACGTGCCAGTCTCCGCCTCTGCTTTTGCCTCAGTTTCAGCCACAACCATACTCGTACACACATAGCTCACTTCACTCGCTCGCTTTGCCTTCTTAGCCTTTCTATCAGTATTTTGATGGTGCAGTTGCTGTTGTTGTTGATGTTGTTCTCTGCTTTTTAGCTGATTATTTTAATGAAGCATCTTTGCAGTTGTCAAGTGTCTGTTTTAACGCCTGTTTGCCATCTGAAGTGAAAGTGCGGCCAATGCGGCGTATACGTAACTTTTTCGACTGTCTCCTACTGGTGACAAAACTAAATTTACATTGCAATACTTACAACACTTAGCAGACGAGGAGGAACTTATTGGCTCAAATTAATTTACATACCTGCAAAGAAATAAGAAGTAAAATAAATTGTTAATCAAGTGCGAATGTGTGAAAAGCATTTAAATAAGAAAGCCATTTAATATTAAACGAATTGAATAGTTATCCCTTTTCACTCGAAAGTTTTCATTTGACATCGGACAAGTTCGATAACAGTGGTGGAAAGTTTATTTACTCGTATACATTTATACATAACTTAACAAGAAAGGAATGCTAAAGTCGAGCAGGCTCAACTCTTAAATACCCTGTACCACCCCACAAAAAAGTAATTAAATTAATTAATTAATTAAATTTAATTAATTAACTAAATTAATTTAATTAATTAACTAAATTAAATATAAAATATTCCATGCATGCATACATACATTTACATTTACATCAGAATCGTGCCTTATGCGTGTTTGTGTACTTGTACATATGTATGTATGTGTGCATTGGGCCTGGTTATATGGCTATAACTTTCTTTCCGATCATTCTATCATAATGAGACTTGGTATACGGTTATATAATAACTAACCTAATGTGACTACCAAATTTTAGTTCAAAATTCCAAGAATTACGGAAGTTATAGAAAATCGTTAATAGGGGGGGAGTGGGGGGGTGGATCAGAAAAAATGAACAAACTCGTCCTTTCTCGGTCTCAGGAGAATCTGTATACCAAGTTTGGTTATTCTAGCTCTTATACTTTCGGAGATCCTTGCGTTCATACAGACAGACAGACGGACAGACGGACAGACAGACGGACAGACAGACGGACAGACAGACGGACAGACGGACATGGCTATATCGACTCGGCTTGTCATGCTGATCAAGAATATATATACTTTGTGGGGTCTACCAAGCCTCCTTCTGTGTGTTCCATGTGCACTCGCACAAAACTAATATACCCTTGTACCCTTTTGGGTACAGGGTATAAAAATCCTCTTCAAAAATAAGCACATATACTAATTATTTTGCTACCTAATTGGCTGTAGTTGGATTATTTAAAGGAATTAAAGGGAAGCAATGAACTTGAATTAATTCCCAATACGACAGAGGGTTTGAGATCTTCCAAGTATAAACATGATTGGTTTTCAACATGTTAGTTGCTTTTGCCTTACTTGAAAAATCACGCTAAGCTAAGAGCTTTTAACTCGCAATTCCTATGTGGAATATTTAGTTCGCTCTCTCTCGTTTCTCTGGTCACTTTCTGGCATCCAATCCGCACTCTTGCCTTTTGTCACTTTCCCACCTAATCGCTATGCAACCGCACGGCGCACGAATGACAAGGCAGATTACGCCCTCGACGTTTTACCTGCACGTTGTCATCAGCATAACTCTTCTTGCTCTGCACTCTACATTGTGCTTAAGACCCTAAGACCCAAAGCCGTGCGCACTTAATGTGCGGCACAAATACAACACGAGTACATGCAGCCATACACACCCACAAGAGAGGTATATATGTGCGGAAAGTGGGCCAACATGCAACATGGCCGCGCTTTCTCTGGCTTTGATTATAAGAAGAAAATTGGTAATTGCTACGGGTCGCAGGGCGAGAGGGTGCCCGCCCACTAAAGCTCATAGTGCCAGGGCAAGTGCCACAAAGAAACCACAGTAGCCGCAGCAGGACAAGAATGCTTGGCTTCACACTAATGTCCTTGTCATAAGGTAGTGAGAGTTTCGCCTACTTCTGTCGCTTGTCGTTGCGTCGTTGCATACATTCGGGCGTCTTTAAACTTTCAAACGCCTTTAAGCACACCAGAGGTGTCAATCATTAAATTTGATGCGCCATGAGAATGGCAAACAACATCCACAGCTCCAGCTGCCAGTTTTCCAAATCAAAACAGCCACTTAAAAAGTTTCTGAGCTGCCCCAGCAACTGTCATAAAATGAAATGCCCCCCACAAAAAAGGCCAAAATGCGAGCGCAGAAAAAAATTGTGAAACTTTTGCCGCAGCTAGCAACACTTTAAAAGCCATTTGGACGGCCACACAATGACGGCGAATTCGCAAACGGCAAACGGCAAACAGCAAACAGCGCGCATTGTCTTAATGCGTCCGAGATGAAGACCGATGAAGAAGATGAGGAGCAGGGGCCAGGAGCAACAGCAATTCAGCAGATTTGCTTCAAATCGAGACGAAATGGTCAGCTTGGGAGTATCGGCGCCGGTTTGGCGGCATTATTATTCGACTGCATTAGATGTTTATGCTTATTGGACTCAGTCGCCAGCATGCAGTAATTTAGTTTGATGGGCGTGACTTGGCACGCCCACTTATAAAAAATAGCAACAACAACAACAACAAAACATCCAAATAATCCTCTTACATGTTGTTTCCAACTCATATTGACGTCATTTGGCGAGCAATTTTACAGTTAGTTCTGAATATGCCTGCCTGCATTTTGGGAAAGCCGTGGGCGTTCCCCGCCCATCATTTGCTCGCCCCCAATCCACCCCGACGTCATGTACCCCGTTGCGTTTTATGGTCTTGTAATTAGTTTTCCAGCAACGCGTCCGAGCAGTGGGGATGTACACTTGGCGGAAACGGAAATGAAATCGCTTGCAATCATTTTTCAAAATAGTAAATGGAATATTTTCTAATTTCATAAGCGCCTGAAAGTACGCTACAGATAATAATAAACAACAGCAGTCGCTTTTTGCTGCCGCCGCCGCCGCCGTCGCCCTCCCACATCTGTTTGAATGTCTGGGACGTTCTGCGCGACGTTGGCCTCTTAGGGTTGCGGTGGGATGAGGTAGGGTGGGGTTGGATTTAGCGGATTAGGGGTTGGCTGGTCATTTACAAAAGTTGCGTTAATATTACGCGTCGTCATTCTGCCCTTTAACTTGATGCGGGCACTTGTTGTTGGCAGTGTTGGGTTGGTGTCGCTTTTGCTGCTGACGTTGTTATTTTGAAATTTTAATGAAATACTTAGAAACGGAAAACTGGCGCCTAGTTATAAGCGTAGTCTAATTACCAGTTTTAAGAGCAATTTGCAGCCGAAGAATTAAGTGCTGTATAGGCAAATTCTAATATTGAAAGCGAAAGGGAGAAGCTACTATCTTGAGATTCCCTCACAATAACTTTCCAAATGAACATTTGCAATCAAAGCGCTCCATCTTAACAGAAAAACTCAAAATTATTAAACAAAGAATAAAAAAAAAACAAAACTGAAAGGCTGCAGAATTTTAGAATGAATATTTTTTCTGCAACAATTTATTCAGTTTCTGAATGAGTTCCATAAATCTGATGTGCTTCTTCTGTTAAGCATTTCCCGCATATTATGAAATGAGTTGCTCCTAGTTTGGAGCCTTTAAGAATTTTATTTAATTTTTGCAAATCGAAGTACTTAATATGAACAAATACAATTATGAGAGAGATATTGAGTGTCGAGAGATTGGCCAATTAATAGTCCCATCAAAAATGTATGGGCCCTTATGACTTACAGTACTAGAGCTCAATAGCCGAAAACTATGGCTAAAAGATTGAAAAAGTCATCACAGATTATAACGCCTTAAAGTTGTAAAAATGTTGGATTTGGTTTTGACGCTGGATATATCTCTCCACATATAGGACATATATATTAGACAGAAATTTGCAAATAAAATTAGTGTCTATTAACAAATATAAACAAATATTAAGCAGTCCTCAATACAATTAAATGCCTCATGTTAACTCACTGCTTTATGAAGGTGAACAAAATTAAATTCCAAATAGCCCCTCCACCACAAGCCCCAACCGAGTCCCATAGGGAAACTAAGCATGCGACTGTCCCGCACACGCGCCCTGCATTATCATCATTAAATGTCATTATGTAAATAAAAAGAAATGGAAAAAGCGTCATGCGCTGATTTAGACAACTTTTCAATAGCATTACACGAACTTAAACAAAAGTCCTACACAAACAGCGATACCCGGGCAGAAGTGGGGAGGGGACGGGGGCGCCACGCTTAATAAAGTTAAGCATAAATATGCGTTGACAATTCCCGCAAGGCGTCGGCAACAAACAGCAGACAATGCGGCAAACAGGAGAAGAATGAGATAATACCAGATGCGATGGGAATGAGCACCAACAGGAGCATGAAGCGAATGCAAAGCATGTGAGCCGCGAGCGTGATGCATGCGTGTGTCTGTGTGTGTGTGTGTGTGCGTGTGTGTGTGCGTTTGCTTCTGTGTACACAACGAGAAAGACGAGAGCGATGATGACAACAGCTGAGCAGCAATGCGGCAAGATTACGCATACGCCGTGTGTGACACTGCAAATACGGAATTAGAAGCGAAACGGCAATGCGACGACAGTATCAGTGACTTTGAATGAGTCGAGACTCCTTCAATACAAGTCGCAGCCAGTGTTACCAATTTAGCCTTTTTCCCGCCAGGTCACATCGATTTTTCAACCACCAAATGGGCCAAACATTATACACGTACAAATGTGTTTGGCGACAGAAATATTTCGATGGGAAAGCAACAGAACTAAATAGCTACATTTACATATAGCTGTAAAACAGGCAAAGGGAGCGATATGTAATTTTTTATGGGTTTTGAAATAAGTTATTGGAAATAACTACCATGTTATAATACCTAATAACATAACTTGAATAACTGCATAATTGTTTCAATGGCTGATTTAGCTTTTTTTCGACGCTGAAATATTGACACCACTGGTCAAACCTCTAAGTTGATTCTTTTTCTTTTCTCAGGCTCAGACTTCGCTTAAATGCCTCGCTGCGCGCAATGAATTTGTTATGAATTTATTTTTGCCTCATGCCAGCGGCTACAATCCTCTCCGCCTTCATCTCGATCTCCACCTCCTCTGCCACTGCCTTCTTATCCCACCCGCCAACCAAACGACACTGCTGACATCACCCGCATTGTCAGTGGCAGTGGCAAGGCAGTGGCAGTGGCAGTGGCAGTGGCAAGGCAAATGAAAGTAATAAGTTCCATGTGGCTGACTGCATGGAGGCAGAGGGGTTCGTTCGGTTGGACAAAACGTGCGACAAACGACAATGATTATGCTTTGAGTAAGACAACAACAACAACAACAACACCAAGGCAGGCAACAATTTTCAACATTCAGTCTCAAAGCCGGCAACATGCGGGCTTGCTCAGGTTAACTCCAATTTTAGGGCACATAATGCTGACAATGTCGTTTGCATGATGTAAGTGGAGAGGGGGGTCCGGACGCAAGGCCCGAGGGTAGCTGCTAAGGACGCGAAATTCGCGCGCGTAAAAATAAAAAACATTTCTATTTTGCATTGCTTTCGTTTTCAATTTGGCGCCAAGTTGGCGTCCTGGAGGCGTCGGTGCCACCAGCAGAGCTGTGCTTTTGCCAGGTTTCCGTGAAAAACAATAAATATTAAAATAAAATTTGTTATGTGAGACAAACAGACAGACACTAAGACAGAGAGAAAGAGCCAGAGGTAGCGGCAGCGGCAGCGGCAGAGACGGTATGCCACGCAGCGCGAATTAAATTGAATGCTACCGCCATCGTTTGTAAGAGTTGGTAGAAGGCAACAAAATTGTCGAGCATGACAGTGTAATATCGTTGTTGTTGTTGTTGTTGTTACTGTGCGGCATGGTAAATACTTTAAGCAGCCTGCCAGTTATTTTTCATGCAATTTTAATGTTCTTTGTTTGTAGCAGGGCATACTCGTAGATGACGTCGCTTCAGCTCGATTTCGAAATGTTAGTGGCGGATCCCATTGTTGGCCATCAGCCAAGAGCACTTAAATGCGTTGCATTACACAGACTAGTCTAGTCTAGGCTATAAATGGAACATTGCGCGGACTTAAAATTGTTAATTACTAAATTAAAAGCCGTAGAGGTGTCAACAAAATGCAAACTCTGGCTTGCTCAAGCATAGCAACGACAATGTTCTTTAACAAAATATCACTTTTCTAGTGGAGACTTAAATTTTTGTAATTACTCTTCAACGATCTCATTAATTATTGATTTATTGTTAAAAATATAATATATAAATTTAAAGTTAAGTGGAACGCATATTCATTAATTTAATTGAAATCACCTGAATGCTTCCGCGGAAACATAAACTCTTCAATTGAATACCTAATCCGGCCTTTTGTCATTTTCATTTATTGTGCATTGAATGAAAAAAAGTGCCTCATAAAATATGATATATTTTAATTAGACTAAACATTTTATTGCATATTGTGAAAAACACTTTGAGAGCCTGGCGAATAAAGTGCAATTTATGCGCCAGCTAAAAAACAAATAAATAAAAAGTAGACAACTTTTAACACATCCGAAATATTTATGAGCGACAAAATTACAGCAATATAACGAAACTAACGAAATACAAATAAATAAGTTCCTAGAAAATATAGTAGTCAAATAATTCATACTTGAATTTTTAAAATGCGACAGAGATAAGCCATTAATACTTTGTAAAATTTCATTTTTGAAAAATACTCATTTTATCGCGAGTTTACAAAAGCAGCCAGCTTTTAATTACTTAGGTATGGAAGTAAAAAAATGCGAATAGCCTCAAACACTTCCGAAATTGTGTTGGCAATCGAATGAAAATTGCAGAAGCTCTACCCCACTACTTAGTAACATTTCTCCCTTCTGTTCACACTCCAGCAATTAAATTAATTCAAATGCCGCCCATTTCCGACAAATTCCAAAGAAGCAGTCAGCATTCGTATCATAACATTGCCCAGCCAAGCAAGGATGCGAAGCGAAACGACGACGCTGTTTATAATTTTATCAACTTGTATAAATATGACAAATCGCTTTATGACTTCTCACACAGCGGGTGCAACGCACTTGGCACTGGGCTTGGCGCCATGCAGATAGGACACTGTCTTTGACGACGACGACTGTAAGGACAGCAGTACCGATGTTCCAATGTACTGCTGCCCCAGGGAGTTGTGGCACGAAAAAATTGTATATCTAACTAAAAATAATCAAGAAAAATGTTTTGCGCTAAATCAGCAGCCAGTCGGCCAAGTCGAAAGGTTTCTTTCTGCTCAAGGACCGTGGGCATGAACGCACCGTGCTGGTATCAGGAGTGTGGCCAAAGGGAAATGAAAACCACAGTACGCTGACACTCCATAGCAACTTCCTTTTTACATAAGAGGGCTTGCGTATCTTGCTTTCGAAATGCTTGTTTGCGAAATGCTATAGCAACGAGCTGTGGCAAAATCATAAAGCGAAATGATGTTGCCTGTTACATAAGGATCGGGGAAGGGAAAAAATTGCAGCACGTGGCGAATACGCAGCTTGCAACGCTATTCTCGTGCTTTTCCGCTCAATGAGCTTTTCCGACAACAGCGGCGGTGTGGTGCACATTTCATAGATTCTATCGCACCACTACTTGACGTTACTTTTCTGTTTGTTTTCCTTCATGTAATTTGCATAATTATGTTTTATTTTCAGTTTTGCGTGGTCGGTCTCTGCTAAATTAAGCGTTAAATGTTGATGTTATGAGCAATTTAATAGGTGGATACTCTGCTATTAAAAAGTCAAAGGAAATGCGGCATACTTATGTTCCAATGATATTTGGTTTGGAAATATCAATTGAATAGAATAACCTATTGAAATATCCAGACAATATTCTCGGCCACCTTACAGACACATTTACTTAATAGATCTATTTTAGAGCACAGACTTTCGATCACGTTTTCTAAGCGCACAATTTCATGTTCATGCATTGTGCCATCCATTTTCCACCGCGCACACCCATACTTGTAAGCAGCCCTAACATCTTGCTTACTTTGCCACCTGCACACACCTCGCACACACATTCTCCTTCGCACCGTCTCCAATCCAATGTCATTTGCCGCCAACTTCCTGCCAACAAATGCCGCAACCCTCAGTCCTCCTGCTCTGCGCCCCGGCGTATGCTACATAATTTTGTCACTAATCCAGGCAATAAGATTGTTTAATTTTGCGCTAAACTTAACGCTTTCTTTTTGGCAACGCGTTGTCGCTGTCAACCCTCCACCCCTCCCCCACTCATCCATCCGACCGTCTCGCCAGCCACATGCTCCTTGATGTCTGCACTCGCTGTTATTTTGCTGGCGTTGCTTGTTTTTGTTTGTCTACCCACACTCCTGTCGCACAGGTTTTAGGCATCAGCCTTCGGCTTCATTTCTTCCCGAGCCTCGGCACCTTCAGAAAGCTATGCAAATTTTGGCGCACCTGCCCGGTCGGCAAGCAGCAAGCAACAACAGCAATAGCAACAGCAACAGCGCCAGCACCAACTTCTCATGTGCATTGGCATACATTACGTAGTAAATGTTACAATCTAGTTGCCTTCACACGAGTCCTGCTCTGCCCCCCGTTATGCGCCAACAAAATGCTTTATTTGCACTAAGAGCGCTCCTTCCCGAAGTAAGCCTGGCTACGTCCTTCGTTTTCGTCCTCGTTGGCTTGGCTCCATCTGTCCAACGCACAGTGGAACATAAACGTTGTCTAACTGGTACAATTCCAATTTGTTTTCGACTTTGTGAAAATCATATCACATGTATTGATGTCTCCATTGTACATACAAGTATAGAGTAGAGAACAATGAAAGGTGGCTTTTAGCCCCGATATATCCATACGAGTTTATTTGAAATTATGAATATTGAATTATCAAAATTGTTGATAAGTACTTTACTACCTGGGACTTATTACTCAAGAAAGCTAATCTCTAATAACCCATGTACCTTTTCAGATTTGTGCTCGACATGGCCTGGGGTTGCATTTTAATCGTCCTTTTTCTATTTCTTCCTTGCTTACTCTAAGAGATTGTAGAAGGAGACACGCAGACTACTTAAAACTTTTTGCCATATAGTAAGCTATAGAACAATAGTTCTAGAAGCCATTTATCATCAATTTTAAGCTGAACATTTATTTTGTAAATTAAATATAAGGTTTCATAATTTTTAGTAATTTAGTTCAAGGCTGATACTTCAGAGATCCTTTTTTAAAATAATTGATTTTGTGTTTTCTTTTCTGAGCATTCAATGGACAAATTGTTTCACTGTAAGTGGTACCTTCGAGTGCCCTGTGTTTGCCTCATTTCGTTTGATTTCGTGCTGTCTGCCAGGCTGCCTTCTACTTTTTATAGATTGCCGCCTCTTATGACTGTATGTGTGTGTGTGTGTGTGTGTGTGTGTGTATTTGTTAGCCTGTGCCTGCGTCTTTGCCTTTTGTGTGATAATAAATTTGCTTTGGTCTAAAGCAACAACAGGGGGATTTCAAAGCGCAAATGCGCTCGTGTATATATGTATGTATGTATGTATGTGTATGGTGATTTGAGTATATGCATACATACTATATAAGTAGTATGTACATTTGTGTGTGTGTGTGTGCCTGCTCGTGTCAGCCTTTTGCTGCCTTGCATTATAGCACAAAGTCCTTGCCTTCCCCACCACACCCCACACACCACCCACCGCAGTCCCTTATGCCCAACAGCTCCCTCTTTGCCGCTTTTATTTTATTTCTTGCTTGCTTTACGTTTCCTTTCTTCTCTCTTTGCGTTTGTGAGTGTGCGAGTGTGTGTGTATGTGTTGTGCTCGTTTTTTGGTATTTTTATGCAAACAATGCTCGAGTGTATGCAAATATTTGAGTTTTAAGTATGTTTGTGCTCCACACACACACACACACACACACACACACATACACTCACACAAACGCACAATAGCACACAGTCGCAGCTCGACGGCTCGAGCCAACTTGGCAGGCAAGGAAAAAATTAAAAACCGACACAAATGAAGCAAAAAGATATTGCAGCCGTCTGTCTGCCACATCCCCCTCACTTCCAATCCCAGCACCAGCACCAGCACCAGCCCCCGCTCTTCAGCATATGTGCTCTGCACATTTGCTCATTTTGTTTCAATAAATGTGAAAATTATTAAATTAAGTGGCTGCCTCTCTTTTTACTTTTTCATTATACCCGCACTTGGGCCTAACATATGCGCTGCCATATTGTCTGCTGACTGCCATTGTTGCCATTGTTCTCGGCCCAATCGTGGGCGGTTGTGGCAGTGGCAGAGGCAGCAGCGGCAGTGAAAGTGGTTTTATGTTTATAAGCAAATAAATTACTGTGTAAATAGGTTAAATTCCCTCGCATGTGCATTAAAATGTGCCCCATGGGTTGCTTATACCCGAATTGCGAAATGCGACGCACACAGATGTTGGCTTTGCGCCTCCTGTCCCTGCTCTGCCCGAAGGGGTGAGAGAATGCCAGTTGAGTAAACGCACTTCTCACACAGCTCTGAGCTTCTTATGGGGGCACTTGAGAGTCCCTGCTTCCTTGTGTGTGTTTGTGTTTATTGTCATTTCTATTCAGTTAAATGTCTTGGCATTTAATTTAGCAATTAGATTTCAATTTTGGCTGAATTTGAGTAGCTTGGTCGAGATTTTTCGAATGAAATAATACTAAAAGCAGCTATAAGCCGGTTAAAGGCAATCATTCAAAACATAAACTGACAGATTTCCTATAATTTATAAGTCAATGAAATGGGAGGAGAATTATCTAACTACGGAGAGATATTGGTAAGGTTATGGTTTTGAGTTTTCGAATATCAAATCAACATAGTTAGTCCACCGTGGACAGCTTTTGCTGAACACTGACTACACTTAGTTTAGTCAAGTTTCTACACCTAACTCACATGTGAGTGCGTCCCAATCAGCCCTCCCCCTCTCCCTCTATGGACCAGAAACTCATGAATAGTTTAACGCTGGCAGGCGAAATATATTACTTAGTACATAATAAGCACTCTCCAGCTCAATCTCAGAAGCTTCTCTACACCATTGACTATACTTCAGCATAAACGGCAAGCCACTCTACCACACACACACACTCACACAAGCCCCTCCACACACACACACACACACACATGACGACGACTTATAGCCAACTTTTCCATCACTTTCCAAGCGATTAAACAATCAGCGGCATTATAATCTCTGCGCAAAGTCATGTATCATAGCTACATACATATATACTAGACTCATAATCTGTGACTCACAGATGTGTGTCTGTGTGTGTGTGGCTTTATCTAACGTACATATGGTATGATGGCTGATTTTTTCTCATTCCTTTTCGCCGATTTTCCTTTTGGCGCGCTCTTCTCTGCCATTTTCCTGTCAAACATGATTTGCATATGCTTTGGCACAGCATCGCCAGATTTAAAGATTAACTCTGGCTGTCTGGCTGACATCAAAGTGTCCATCCACGAGAAACGATAGATGCTTCAGCTAAAGCCGACTTGATTCAGGAGCAGCTTTTGATTTTGCATTTGGCGTGTTATGCCGCTTGTAAGCTTTTGGTGGCAATTAAAACAGGCTGACAAGTCTTCGGTCCGCAATACGAGTATGCATTGCATGCACTTTTCACACAATTCATAACGCGATTTCAAAATTGCGACGTTCAGCGGATTATGCTGCTCACCAGGGAAATTGTGTGCCAATTGGATGATAATTCATTTGGCGCCCGGCCTCAAGCTAAGCGATTTCCTGCTTTGGCTAAACGCACCGTAGTGTTATCTAAGTGTCTTAAGTGCTTGCCACAGTCTTACGCTTGGCATTAACCCAACAAAGAGGGGAAGAGTTCTTTTCGAAAATATCGTATGTGGATTTAATGGAAGCAATTTTCATGCCAGAGCTATCCTATGAGTGTGTTTAAGGTTTAAGTAAAACCGTAACCTATTTTCGAGTTTTCAACTTAGCTTACAATTAGACAGGGATACGATTTCTGCGAACAAATCGTTACAAATTTTTTAGCCTTTTCTGCACTCACATAAGTAGTAAGAAGCTAAATAAAATCTCTCTTATTTTAGTCCCAATTACTAGTAACTGTTTTGAATGCCACAAGTGTACTTCTAACAGCACGCTAGCAAGAAATGGGTTAGGAAGACGTGTTCTCATATCAAAAAGTGGTGCTCAGGCCGTATGGTAGTAAATTTTAATTTGTGCACACTTTAAATGCCACATACATCAAAGTGACTTATTATGAATTCATTTAAATGACATTTATTGTGCACACACAATCACACAGACAAACACACACACACCCACTTGTGTGTGTGTGTGTATTTACAAACACTCTGGCAAACACATGCCAGCAAGGAAGGTGGTGCCTGTGGGTTGCGGCATCGTAGGTGCAAGAAATAGGCTTAAAAAGCCATTATTGTCAACATTTATAATAGTTTCAAGAGTATGGCTTTCACACACACACACACGCGCGTACCCAAGTAGTGGGTGGGTAGGTGTGGGAATTGGTTAGATATTGTGCCGAGTCTTGCCCTACCTGTGGGCTCCGTTCAGTCTGCGACCGGGCTTGGGCGTCTTTGTTTGTTTGCCTTACACTTCAGCGACATAAAAACACTCACACCCCACTCGCAGACACACACACATATACAGAACCGCACTTACATCTAGACGACACACTTGACTGTGTGAGCCAAAGGGTCTTCTGAATACTACCCGACTTGTCTGCATTACCTGTGCCTGATGCTTAGTCAAAACAATTTGGTCTACGCTGCGTATAAGTAATATATGAGCAAGAGCTTGATGGAGAGTTGGGGGTGTCAACTAAATGAATTTGGCATCATAAATGTCAACAGCTGTGTCATGAATGTGTGCGCTTGTGTTTGTGTGCGTGTGTGTACATGTGACCTCATTAAGGGGCGAGCTAAATGAAAGAAGCACGCCCAGTGAACGCCCATGCAGCAGACAATTTCATTCAATTTCATGTACCGTTATTGTAGAGCATATTGCGCAACATGCTTTAATTACGATGACCTCGCAAGGTCAACTCCCTCGAACCCATTCTCCAGAGACGCCTCACATCATCATCGCAGGAGTTTGTCTATTTTAAGTTCTGAAGCTCTTGCAACCGCCCGCCCGCCCGCCTTGCAGCAAATCAAATTTTGAACAGACCCTTGACTTCTACTTATTATGTCGCCCTGCGCACTCAACAGTGCTGACATCTTGTGACAGTCTGCCGTCTGTCTCACTTGTTATTATCATCATTATTATCATTATTTCGGGCTTCTTCAATCCTTTCGTCGACTTCATAACGCTACGCAACGTTGACAGCCGACAGCTTTAAGCTTAATGGCAGGCGTCAACAATTTGTCCGCGCAAAGTTCATTTCGTTCGTTTTTATTTTCGTTTTCTCGTTATTTGTTTTTTAATTTCGTGTTCGTTTCTTAGTTGCCTCATACTTTTTAATTACTTTCTTTTCATTTTGGCAACTTTGCCCCCATCCCCGACGCTTCTAGTGCTGCTGCCATTTTTGTAATTATTTCTCTACTTTTCAGTTTTATAATTTCTCATTGCACAAATTTATCATTGCTGCGACATGTCTCCAAATGTCAAGCAAACAGAGAAGTAGGGAAAAAAGGAGCAGTGTGCCTGAAATTTCTGAAATTTATGTGCAGGATTAGTTTGAGCGAGGTTGAGGCGCCGAGGCTCCGAGGCTCCGAGGCTGGGCTAATGCCGGTCAGCTCTGGTGACTGCTGAGTGAAAGGGGGAGGTGTTGTTGCCAACCACCAGCAATTGTGGACAAAAGCATGGAACTTTTGTAAAAAGCGACCATATGCTGTATGCTTTCACTATTCTAAAGCAAATATTTGAAAAAATGTTCATTTATCTAAAAAAGGAAAGGACTCCTTCCAATCTGTGCAATCTTTGCAATCAAACACAATGTGAATGTATTTAGATGCTCCTCTACGAACTTTAAGCATAATGAAAAATCGGATTTTGCACTTTCAATTAAACAATTCTAAGTTAGACTGATCTGCTTCTTCTTCCTTTACTTGTATTAATGTCAAAACCCTCAACAACAAATTGCAAGAAAATCCGGCTTGTTCGCATTATCCACAAATACAGAAAGGAACATCGCTTTTAAATTACTTTCTAAAACACTACAAGTAGTATATAAAATAAGGAGTTCCAAAAAATTCGCATAAAAGGAGCTCAATCTTGATTATTTAATACTATAAATAAAATGTCTTTGATGTTCAAAGTATGTTTTGTGGTCGAATAAGCACACAACTTTGCATTCAAATTCCCAAATACCTTGTGTATTTTGTAAGAAAATATTTTCTTTCAGCACTGTTTTTGCATTTGACTGGAATTGTGTGCAAATAAAGTTGTTTCCATAGGATGCAAATTGAATAGAAGGACATGCAACAACAAATAGTTATAGACAAAATGTAGTTTTCTGCTTAGACATATGCTAGGCAGGCAAATAATTTGCGAACGAATTTATCTTATTTTTCAAGTTAGCCAAACAAACTATATCGAATATAAAATTAATTTAATACCATTGTAGTATACTTGAAAAATTAGTGTGGCAATTAATTAAATAATCGCAAGAGAAATATAAACCTCAAGTTTAGATCTCGTTAGGCATTTAATAATTGTAGACAGATTTCCTTGTTCATGTCCTACTACTTTCGATTAATGCTGTTGAAAATACTCGAGTGGCCCCAAATGTAGGTAATGTGGTGTTTGTTGTTATTGCACTTGTTGGCAGCAGAGAGATTCGAGCCCTAATTACCCAACTCAAGAATTCATAACACAACTTCTTGCTGCTGCTATTCATTTCAATGTCGTGTTGAGCACACTCGAAGAGCCATCAGCAAACAAATAAACAAACACTCGTGCAATAACCCGCAGAAATGTTGCAACATGGGACCTGGTGGCACACAAACAGACCAATGGATACAATGTGTCCTTGCTGGGGGCGTGCCATCGATACATTACTTCCGCCATGCTTACTTAGGCCCAGCCAAAGAAGCCACAGATGCCAACACACAACAACAACAACAACAACAACAGCAGCAACAATTCAACTAAAAACAGTGCCACACACATGTTTCTAGCGTTGAAATCAATATCGACCAATTCCATTTGCAACCTGACATCACCGCTCGAGTTCCTTCTCCCACCGAATTAAGAGAATCTACGAGCATTTCGAAGTCGCTGAACTAAAGCCGCTTCGAATTGAAAATGCGCAAAGCGACTGTTTAAGTATTTCTATTGATATCCATCAGTGGCAAGAGCAAGAATAAAAAAATCAATTCAATCATGCTTATCGCCAAGAACTCATCGGCAGTAAAGCGACAAGTGAGCAGTGCCAGTAGCAGTAGCAGGAGCAGTAGCAGTGGCTGTAATAGTAGGAAAAAAAATTACAATTCAAAAAGCATTTTGGTATGTTTACTGCCGCAGCAATGTAGGCAAGGTCTAGGCAGTGGGGAAAAGCGGAGAAATTGGGGTGGGGAGGGGAGGGGTGGGGTGGTGTGGGAAAGGCAGGTCCTTTTGCGCTCGACAACAATAAAATCCAAATGGAACTAGCAGTAGCAGTTGTCGCAGCAGCAGGATCGAAATGATTTACTGCTCGGCTAGCGCAATTTTTATCCTTTAGAGAGGACGATGACGACGACGCCGACGTCAACGTCAACGGCGACGCCAACGTCGACGTTGGATTTTCAGTCGCTTTAGACATTTTTACTGTTTATAACTATCTATCATCGTGGCGCCGAGCAGTCGCGCTTGATTTGAACAGCATCAGCGGCAACAACAACAACAATAACTAAAGTACGATAAATAAGCAAAGCCATTTGCAGCATGAGATTTTTGCTGTGTCGAATGTGTTTAGAGGGTCTGGGTGTGAGTGGAACTGTATTTATTTCGCTCGCATTATACGAGTAGTATGTACTCGAATGTTTGGGGCATTAGCCATGCATTGTTATGCAGTAAGTAGTTGGAAGGCTTTTTATCTCTCCGTTTACTTAAATGTGGCATATTGATTTTTTGGCTAAAAATGGTTGAAATTGTGACTAAGTGCACATTGAGCTGACTGTTTTGTGTTGATTGTTCAAGCGCTTTGTTGGCTCAGCAAGTGAGAACTACGAGCGCCAACAGCATTAGGGTCTGCATAGTAAACAGCTTTTAGTATTTGGTTCTTAAATAAGCAGCCGTGATATCAAACATACAGAGCATGGCATTTGGTTTGATTTAATGTCGATAAAGATACAAGCTGACAGGTTCAGTATTTCTGCTTTATGCAGAACTGGATTTTACAATTTGAGAAACTGGCCTTGCGTTTGAACTTTATTTGTCCAAGCCTTTCATTACAATTTGGCTAACAAGCTAATGATTTACTTTAACAACATAACATATAAAAAAGCCATTTAAATGTACAAGTAAAGTAACAATTAATAATAATACAAGTAGCAAATGATTTTATTCCGATAATGTAGTAGAGCTGGCCAACCCGTCATCTCAACATATAATATTGCAATTCCAAGCTATCAGAGGACTTCGAGTAAAATTTGCCTGCTTTTTCTGTCAGGCACACATATCTGGGGGTCCAAAAGTTATTGCCACTTATTGCTTTGATAACTATATTGGATAGACACTAAACAAATCGAACAAATATTTACAATTCAGATCAATTTATTACATTATTTTGCTGGCGCTTCAACTCAGTTATTTTCAAAGGAAACTCAAATCAAATGTCTAAGCGACAACTTCTAACGCTTAAGAAGCCAAGCCGCCCAGCACACAACAATATTCAAACACTTATCGATTTCTTTGTTGATTAGCATTTTTCACCTGCTTGCTGGTTTTCATTAAAACAAACAACCCCTAAGGCAAACCCCTAGCTATGTGCATTTCGTTACCTGGTATCCATGTGTCTGCTCGAGGCGCCAACTCCTTGCGCTTTGACTGTAATTTAATACACTCTTGTCCCTAAACTATTAGGTAAATTGAAATTCGAGAGAAAAACGAAGAATATAAAACGAGAGCAGTTCAACTGAAGTTGACTTCGCATCTAAATTACACTAATGGACACCGAAATGTAACCGAGCAAACTTTTCAGATGAACTGCTGGACTCGGTGGCATCATCAAATGAAAGGCAAGCAGATCTCGCTCACTAAATAGCAGCGTTTCAAGTGTTGCCGCCACAAAATTTGTGCACAAGCAAACTTTTGACCATAAATTATGGCATTTATTCAAAGGCAGACGAGAGCCGGCAGGCAGCAGCAGCCGGATGGAGCGACTGCAGGACTGCGAGACGGATGGACGGACAGACAGATGGACACACATGCTGGTTAGCTGCTCATAATCATCAGCAGTCATCACAGCAGTACAGTCTTACTTCTGTATTATCGATTCGAAATGAAAAACTCTCGAACATAAGCCAATTAACCAATTAGAGGAAGTAAGGCTCCCTTTATGAGAAATTGCAAGGACTCTTAAAAAATAGAAATAATTAATGTACTCGTTAGATATGAAAAATGTCGGGACTCTTTAAAAATTAAATTAAGATAAGATATTAGTTAGATATAAGATATTCTTAGCTTGGCATTTTTCATCCGCTCTTTTCTTAAAGGTTCCGTTTTCAGCTATGTACATATATTCGGGAGAATTTCTTTTATTTATATTTGTTATATTTTCAAAA
The DNA here is from genome assembly GCF_003285725.1 of Scaptodrosophila lebanonensis. Classification (NCBI taxonomy): domain Eukaryota; kingdom Metazoa; phylum Arthropoda; class Insecta; order Diptera; family Drosophilidae; genus Scaptodrosophila; species Scaptodrosophila lebanonensis. Next base: position 3,871,235 of record NW_022060529.1, read on the forward strand.
TGCCATAAATTATTTGCAAATTTGGGATCAGAGATGAGTTATTGTTAGGATCACATGCTTTATATTTCCATTCTACAAGTATTATTACACATACTTATTATTCGATATATCTTCATATCAAATTAATAGAGATAAATGCAATATAGAGAAGTTTGTCTGTAATGGAGGAGGAATGAAGAAAGAGCAGTGGCAATCGTTGTAGAAATAGCATCCGCCTGTAATGGAGACGTGCCTCGTTTGTTTGTGTATTTAGGGCGCATTCATTTATTAGCCACTGCAGCTAGGACTCAGGACTCAGGACTCGGGACTCGGGACTCAACTCCCAATTGACAGCGTCTGGCTGTCTGGACAGTCTGCTATTCAAGTTTGCCTCGGACTGACCACTGACGTTTGCCGGGGTCAGTCTGGAAATTGAATTTTTGTGTTTGCCATTGCAGTTTTTGCTTCCAATCAATTTAATTTGCGAGCCGAGTGCGGGCTCCATTCTGCATATGTACATTTAGAAATGTATACTCGTTAGCTAATATATACATACATTCTCGTACTTGGAGCTCAAACATAAATACATATGCGCATACACATACACATAAAGTGTGTGTTGTTTGTATGTTCGTTAGATATTGAAGAGCTGCGCTTCATTTCCATTAACAATGGTCGCCAAGGCTTCAACATGTCGTCAACAATGCTGACAACACTGGCGACAACAACAATAACCAGAGAAGCGCGTAAAAAGCGCAAGTTGCGCCAATGGCGCGTGCTGCTCGAAGGCGCTTGCCGCATGCCGCAGCTTCATTAAAATTGCAGCAGGACGAGGACGAGGACGAGGCAAGGCGGCGGATGGCCTAACGACATCAACATGCACACAATGAGAAAGTCAGCGAACAAGCACTCCATACAATACAAGTACGAGTATGTGGGTGTGGGTGTGCCACGGCAGTTTCTGCAAAAAAATATATATATGTATATATAATATGGCAATAGAAAATTCCGCAATACTGACGTGGGCGTAAAGGCACAATGCACAGTTCGAGAAGGAACGACTTCAATGGATACGGCTCGAAGACGTTGTAGCACGGTGGGACAATGTTAAAGGTTTTAATTTAATTTTCGAATTCAAATTTGTTGAGCTAAAATTTAAGAATCCGCAAATCTATGTATGCGCGTACACAAAATAAATAAATGGGCGGCGAATAGAAAAAATATTTAAAATTGATGTAGGCCTTCATACGATGTTCTGGAACTCGAGCTCTTTCTACGTACAGACTGACAGACAGACAGGCGGACATGTCTAGATTTACTGGCAATGGTGATCATACATAGATGTGGAAATTGCCACATCTTCTCGTGATTTTTGATTGAAGATTAGATGTCTTTAAAATACTTCTTCCACTTCAAAGAATCAAAACTGTAAAAAGCGCTCTGCAAGTCATAAGAAAAGGAGCATTTAAGAACAAAATTTGTTTTGTGTATTTCAGCGCTAGATAGACAGCCTTTTTTGTAGTAATCCGAAAACTCTGTATCTCTTCGAAACACAAAATGTCTTTCAAATGTAACTGAAGTTCTTTATCGAAGTGAAAAGTTCTTCAAAGCTTCTTCACTGAATTGACTTCTCGGCACTCTTCGACCATTGTGCGTCGCCGCAAAGATGGCAACGACGACCACATTTATCGCGACCTGAATTATTGGTGGCATATTGCCACTCATTGACTTTGCCGCAACGGAGCAACAGCAATGGGAACGGCAGTGGCAATGCCAAAGGAAAATGCTGCAGCAGCGGGCGCCTTAAAGTTCACTTGGCGAACAATTTGCGCTGCCTTCATCAATTCCTCTTCAAAAATTTAAAGGGCTGTGAGAAGGGCCAGCCTGAATAGCTGCCAACAACGAAACTGACGACAATTGTCTGTTCAGTTTGTCGAGCTTAAAGGCATGAAGCAACGAGCAATGCAATGCAACAGGAGCCACCTCACCTCTGCAGGAGTATGTGTGTGTGTGTGAGTGCGCCATCTACCTCGTCGCTTATATCCTTACAAATAAATGTGCTGCTTTGCTGCAGTGTTTGTTTGTCTCGCTGTTTCCTGACATTATTTTTCTAGCCACAGTCGTCGACATTGTGGTTTAATAATGTGTAAAGTCAAAGTTATTTGATATGCCAAAACACACGTAAGAATCACACACACACACACATAAGCGTGTGTGTGTGTGTGTGACAAACCGTCGTTGCTCACACTGTCGTCGCTGGGTTTGTGCTGCCTCTACACTTTTCTTACGCTTGCTTTTCTTCCTTAAATTTATTGGATTTTCTGGCTGCCATTATTTGTTAGGCACTCACTCACATTCACACACTCACTCACTCACTCACACTCACACACTCATGCACTCGTGCACTCGTGCACTCACGCACTTGCACTCGCCGAGTCCGTGGTCCGTAGTCCGGGGTCCGTGTTCGTGTCGTCGATGTCGATATTGAAGTTGATGTGGACGTAGCCGACATCGCTTTGTGGCACGTTTCATTTCGTTCGCGTTTTCCTCGCATTTTTTGCGCTTGGCAAAATTGAAAATAAATTGAATGACTTTTTTATTGATCTCGATATTCGCGGTTGCTGTCAGTATTTTATTCCAGCACTCGATGCTTAGATGTCCTTAGTCTCAAGCAGCTTCACAAGTTGCAGTTTGGCTTTACTTCTCAAGAAAGGGAATAGTTTACCAACAACAAACCACCATTTTTAAATAAGCTCCGAATGCTCTTGCATAATGAATAAAGTCGCAGAAAATTGCAATAAGTACCTTTCAAAAGTTGTGCAAAATAACAGATATTTTGAATCTACGAAAATGGTAAAGTTCTCAGTTCAGGGTTTGCTTCCCATATAGTACGATGTATGTATCTTAAAATTACAAATTACAATTACAAATTCTACCGAACAATTATAGATTGCTCTTTAATTGGATTTTTATTTACTTAGGCAGCTATCCACTTTTCTTCCGGGTACTATCTTTTAAACTTATTTATTTATATTTATTTATATAATGCTAGCTTAAGATTAAAATCTTAAAACTAACAGAAGAGATCTTTTAAACTTGCTTTCCGAAAAGGCTGTAGAGAAACTTTTAAATTAAACTTGTTATGCTGTATAAGCTGAAATTTCAAAATTAAAGAGCTTGGCACATTTTCGTAAATAACGACTACACAATAATACAAAGTACTAGTCGCTACAAATTTGATTTGAACAGGTTGATTATATTGAGCCTTTACTGCATCCAATAATCCAATTTCAATCACATTTATCATTCCAATAACAGGCTCCATAAGTCCTGACAGTTCTCCCAAACACAGACGGGCAACAACAACAACAGCAATAATTCTTCAGCCATCAAATGATGACGTATCCAATCAAAAAGTGGGCAAAAAAACTCATGCACATCACTTGCCACTGACAACGACGACGTGATAATACACACAAGCGAATGATTGACAATAATATGAATATATAATCTACATGCTTGCTGCCAGCGACAAAATGAAATTGCAAATCCACCCGAAATTCAAGTGAATCCAATCGAGGAGGAGTTGCCAATCCTGAAGCCGTCAAAGCTTCCAGATATTTTCATATGCACTTTTGACATTGCCGACTGCATTAACAGCCATGGGCGTGGCTGAGGTGGTGGCGGGGGCGGTGCTAGTGCTAGTCTCGGTGGGCGGAAGACATACAAGTATATATACTTTTATACACATATATACAAAAAAAAAAGTTGCAGAAGAACTTGTGACAATTTTTCTTGCTGCAAAAAGTTTTCGAGTATTGCTAGAGTTGGCTGGCAGCGCATTTATATTCATCTTGCCCTGCATTAGTTTTTATTTTCTGCAAACTTTTTGCCGCTTCAACTAAAAATATTTTTGTTGGCAGCCATTGTTCAGTTCAACTCGGGCTCAAGGAACAATTCGAGCATCTGCGCTTATAATGGAGTTGTGCAAGCCGGCTATCAGTTCATAATTACTGTGCTGAATCGAACGGGTTTATCTGCAGAGATGTTTTGTACCGCTTTCTTATCCATAAAAGGATCGAGCAATTCAAAAAAGGACAGTTGCACTTATGCAGACAAAAAATGTTTTATTTATAATCAAAGCTTGAATTTGCTTTTTCGCTCACATTTTCACTTTCAAGTGTCTGCATAATCCACAAATCTGAGGCCCCGGATCCCAGTTTATTGATTGTTGTCGCAAAATTGCACTTCTTTATCTATATTTATTTATTTTGTGTGTTTTCACGACAAGCTTATCATAAAACTATCCAAAATGAACCCCATTTGTAGTTCAATACAGAGCCGAATACGTTTCGAACCAGCTCGAAAGAAACCGCCACAGCCCAATACTTATTTATACTTGTATGGGAAGCAGTACATGGACAAAAAATATTGCAACTAAACAAATTTGTTTGCCGGCCAGAACGAAGACATGTTCGTTTTCATTGCTCGGCGAGCAGACGCCGCGAAGGAGTCAAGGAGTCTATAACGGAGTTGAGGCTGGAGCTGGAGCTGAAGCTGGAGAAAGAAAGCGAAGCCAACTGGCGAATGCAATTTGTCAGGCTCGTGCGTGTTCTGGGCGACTCCTTAGCTGCCGCTTCATTTGTTGGCTTAAGTAACTTAACAACTTTACGCTTGCAACTCGCGTACGCGACGACTGCTTCAGCCGCCATCGCCGGGGCTGCGACGTCGTCCTCTTGTTTATATTGATAATGTGCCATTTATTTTATTTAAGACATGCGCCGGCTCCTGCAGACTCGCGCTCGATTTGCCGCTGCAGTCACGTCCTCCTGACGCCGACGCCGACGCCGACGCCATCGTCGACATCAACAATGACTGCAACGTCGAAGGCGACGCCGACAACGACAGCGACAGCGACGGCAACTTCGAATGAATTGTGTTGGCTTCAACAACTGCAAAATGACTGCCACATGTGTATGTGAGAGTATGTACATATATATATGTGTGTTTGTGTGAGTAGAACTCTCCTTTCTCTCACTGGGTGCGTATGTTGTTGCAGCAAGGACATGCCACGACTTGCTGTTGCATAATGCATTAAGTGTTGGCGCTCGTTGCTGGCAGTTGGTCGCTTGGCTGGCTTGTAAGTTGGGGCTGAGTTATTGACTTGAAGTTTGTTCGTGTTCGTGGAATTTGAGAGTGCAACGTGTGTAAGGCATAACAAATTAGGCACCCGTGGTGTGTGTGCATGGATATGGGCATGGGGTTCATAGGTTGGCCCACGAGGGCTGCGGGTTTAATGCCACTTAGCCATGCTGCTTATTCGACTTATGCAACAGGGCCGGGCTAACTGCAACTGCAGTCTATGCTCGTAAATACATTCTAGCGCATATCATGAAATCTGTCTCATTACGTGATTTTAACAACCCGATTTCTCAGCGCTCTTTTTATTAAGTAGTGCTCCGTATTAATCCGCATAGGATGTAGCCAAAGTATAGTTGGTGTGACTTCTTATCATCGTGTAGTCAAAGGACGAGACGATGTTGTACACACAAGTACATTTTTTTTAGATATGGAACAATCGGTTGCACCTTCGATTAACTAATTGAACTTTGATTCAACACGCAAATCATATCTTCTGCACCGATTTTCCTCATTCTTTTACTTGTACCGATGAAAACTGAACTCTAAATTATTTCCAAGAGTTTTCATGATTTCTTTAATCATCAGTTTTTTTTTAGGCTATTGAATTCCTTACACTTTCTGAAGTCTTTATCTGGGATTTCAGAAGAACTGATGATGGATGCAGTCTGTGGCTTTGGTGCTGGTATAATGTGTGTCTCAAATGATATTGTTTGAGGCTTTGGGAGAATGTTAGCTTCTAGCTCAGGCTCTAAACTAACTGCAGCTATTTCAGAATCTGCTGCTAATGTAGTCGGAGGATTGTCAAGGGCCCCAGGACGCTTTTCTGATTCTGCCGTACAGTTGCATCCTGCAGTGTTTTTGTACCTGCAAGCTGAGATTTTGATAGAGCTGCAGTAGCCTTGGAAAACTCTGCGATTGGAGTCATAAACAGTCTCAGTCTCTCACCGGGAGTATTGTTCTAGTATTGAGAAAGAAAATCAATAGTCTATTCTGCACTGTTGCTGTTCTTCACCACGCTCGCTTCACAATAAATGACCGCCAGTCTATGCTCAAATATACATATTTTTCTATTCTAATAGATATTACAAATCAGTCGCCATACAATTCGCCATTCATTTTGATGCGATGCTATTAAGTGTCGAAAACTATGCGACCGAAATGAAACCGCTAAGAATTCCTTTCGTTCCTTCCGTTTGGAGGGCAACTATTGATGCAAGAAACGAACTTGACTTGAGCTTTCAGTTCAGCTACAACAACAACTGCTTGTGTATAAGCAACAAATTTTTATTTAAATTGGATTTTCCTTGCACTTGTTTATTTTTACGATAAATATCTCTGCCCTCGTCGCTCGGCACTCGGCGCTTGTCGTTCATCGTTCGTCGCTCGTTTCTTTTGTGTTCTCTATTGCTGCATAATTTGAATTGATTCCATGTTGTTATGTCACTCTGTGCACTTATTATCGATTTGAATGCTCCCCACATTTCGATTCTATTCTGTTTTTATGGCAAATTGGTTTGGCCTGGCGACTTGGTCAAGTGTCTGGGTGAGGCAGGATTATAATAATTAAAAATAATTGGATGGCATTAACGAATGTAAGTATTTCGTTACTTGAAATATTCCTAAGATAGTTTCATGTTACAATCGCCAGAGCTATGACGTGCGGCCTGCCTGTTGGACTGACTGACTTAAGTTCTCTTTTAAAGTTTAATTACCAGAGCATTTCCGCAGCATGCCGTCACAAGGTCCTGGGGGCTTTAAAATGCTGGCCACAACTTGGAGCCGGAAATTCGAGCGTCAGTGGCAGCGTTGAAAAAATAATATAAAATAAATAACGCAAAAATATATGGCAGAGGAGAAGAGGACAAAAAAAGCAGAACAGAAAAAAACAAAAATTGAAGAAAAACTAAAACAAAACTGAGCGCAAGTTGCGCGCTTTGTACGGCCGCCAGCGCATTGTTTAGCCCAGAGTTGTGGCGGAAGAGTTGCCATTTTCATTTTCTTTCACCACGCCATTTTGTTTTTGTTTTTTTTTTCCTGTGCGCGAACCTCATAATTTGCATGGCGCTACTTGACTTTTGTTTCTCGAGCGCTGAGCGCTGAACACTAACCGTTGCATGGAAAATATGTTGCAGCGGCAGTGTTGAAAATATAATAGAAAAATAAGGTGCCACACAATATGGCCAAGAGCTTTACAGTTGGTTAAGTAGCAAAAGCGCGAGTGCGCGCTCCAAAGGACGTGCAACGCGGGCAGGCAAGCGGGTAAAGTGGCAACACCAGCGCCACTATGAATGGGTGGTGCTGGTGGGGGGAGGGCCTCCTGCGGGCAGCAGCGCCAAAGCATGGCGTGAAAATTGTGTTGACAAGAAAATTATAAACCGGAAAATGTTTTATGTTGTGGCTGTGCGATTTTCACCAAGGGCTTTTCTTTTTCTAGTGGCTTTTAAAGTTGCCAAACGCATTTCACTTCCCCCCACCCGAATGGTTGAAATTAAATTCGGATGTAATGGGGAGTGAAATGATGCCATTTTTGGGCCAGCGGATAATGCCATATACTTGTACGTTATCACCGATTCAGGGAGCGTAGAGAGCGATAAGCCCACACAAAACGAGAAGCGAGGTATAAAAAGTAATGTTAACAAGTTTAGTCAACAGTTTCGAAATTCAAAAGTTTGCGCTCTCTTTTGGGAACAAATCAAGCAGCAGAAAGCCAACGGATAACATATAAGAGAATCGTGTTATCACGCGATTATTGTAACCCACTGGTATACAAAATATTGACCGGTTAAGTATACAAATCCGAGCACGCGTGACAACAAACTAATATCACGCCTATGCATCCGGCTAAATCAACTCCAATTATTTAGTGGGCGGATGGACGTGTCCACACAATAATCTGCCTTTTAAAATGTCTACAGCCCAACAGGATATAAGTGCCGTGGCCAGAGGGGAAAAAGTCGACACACACTTGAAAAGTTGAAATGTGTATATATGTGTGTGTGTGTGTGTGTGTGGATGCCTCTGAGGTTGTAGGCCTCACGTCCGCCCAGAGCAGCGTCACTTGCCTTGATGGCACTCTGTCCTTAAACTGGTGGCAGCCATTATGCTGGTTACTTGCACGTTTAAGTTCGTTATACATTTAAAGCGAACGAACACATTGCCCCGCTTGGGGCAGCGTCCATGGACGCTGTTTGTGTGTCAAACACATACATACACGTGCTCGTCTGTATGTATGTATGTATGTACGCACAGAAACAGAGGAAAAAAGAGGTGAAAATGAGTACAAACACACTCGGCTACAATTACAACAGTAACAGGAACAACAAACACTCGAGCGACACGCCTGCCACTGGCACTGGGGCCGAGAGAAAAACTGGAACTGGAACTTCATGGGGAAGATGAGAAAAAGTGCACGCTCAGCCAACCAAATTGCTTGGCAACTTTACTGCATAGTTAATTAATAGGATAACACAATTAATTTGTGGGCAATGAATGTCTGAGGTTTATTTGCCAACGCAAATGAACATGTCTGTGTGTATGTGTGTGCGTGTGTGTGTGGGTGTATGCCCGAGTATGAGAGCGCAAGTCCTTTCACTTGGGCTTTCCATTTCAGAGCCTTAGCAGCTACAGCGAGCCGCAGCAGCTGTTACAGCGGCAGGACTCGTTTTTTGCCAACTTTATGTGGGTCGCTCAATGCTCGAGTCATTCTGGGTTTGTCGATGTGGATGTGGATGTGGATGCGGATGTGTAGCATGCCGCATCACACAACTTGGGCTTAAGGCACACAAAGTAATTGCCAAAGGCTTATGAGCGATTTCAAGGGTGCGGCGGCGACGGCGACGGCTTTGGGTCAAAAATATACAAATACGAGCACATATTAAACTGTAGAGCAGGCAGCCCATTGATAATTATAATCACGATAATGATTTAAATGCTCACGGGCTGTGATCATTTTAAAGGCCTTAAAGTGCATTCATTAAAGCGTTACTGCTCGCTCACAATGGCCCACAACAACAACGAGTATACGTGGAGTAATGACAGGACCAACAAAGGCGGTGGCCAAAACAAACAAGCGTCGAGGACGATGTCCCTGGCAGTGGCTCAATTAAGTTGGCCGAGCGTGAGGACAGGCGTGAAATACAAAAACAAAAGCTGGTAACAGTCGAAACAGCCGCCAGCAACAGCAACAGCAACAACAGCTACTTACAAACATAATTTTTAACTATTGTTTACCCACTTGAATGGGAGGAGGTGTGGGGGGAGGAGGACTCAAGAGTGGGAGTAGGAAACGCACAACTATGCGCAACTTCGGTGCCACTGAGGCTGGACTTTTTGTTCCTTTCTCTCTTTTTGTTGTTTTTTTTTTTATATGTTTTTTGTTAAAAATAACAAAGGCCGCCACATGCCGCACTGTTAACCAAACAGAAGGCCAACAGGCAGCCAGACGACGCCTAAAAAGCGGCTACAAAATTTCAAACGTAATTTTTTATGCTGTCACAAATTTGATGATGACGATAATGATGCTGCTGTTGCTGCTGCTGATGATGATGATGATGATGATGATGACGGCAATGGCGACGGCGGCATTTTGTCAACAAAATATTACGCTACATATACATACATAGATATATACATATATATACATATATATATATATATATGTATACTATATATATAGAAAATACTCATTTTGTGTTGTCAGTTTACATAGTTGCTGCTTCTGTTGCTTTTGTTGCTGTTGTTGCTGGCGCTTTTGTCGTTTTCATTGTCAGAGCACAAAAACAAAGGCTTAATAAAGCAAACACAACCAGGCAACTTAATTTTTTACCCAGCTGCCAGGTACTCGTAGTAGCTGGTTGCCATTGCCCGATCCATGTGGGCAGTAGAGTCGTGCCTTTTTCTTTTTACTGCCATTTTGTTAATAAAAGTCAGCCGCTTTGAAAGTGCCAAGAAAAAACGCCTTGTTTAAAATTTCAAGAATGTTTCTTTGTTGTCCACTTGCTATTATTTTATTAGCCACTGCTAATTACCGACGCGTAGAAACTCTATATTACTTATATAGTACTTATATAGTACACATGCTAATATCAATTGTGTTCTAATTAATTTAATTAAGTTAATTCTGAAAGCGGCGGAAGAGAGAAAAAGAATGTTCGTAATTGATTGTTTTATTGACTGAATGAAGAAAGGCAAGTTTTTTTAAATTATTGATTCCTTTTGATATTTATAGAATTAAATCACGTAATCACACAAATAGTCAAATAGAAGAATCTCTTCTTATATGTTATATTATTCATTGGGATAGAGGGGAATGTCTCTAGATTATTTTTCAGGTTCTTCCAGGGATTTGTAATTAAGTGGATAAGTGTAAATAATAACAAAATGAGCTTTACCTTGTATTTTTCCATTTCAATTCGGTGTCGAGCCTAAATTCACTTAAGTGCAATAACAATTATTGTAATATTATTATTATTATTATTATTGTTTTCACGCACACGTTAATTATGGTTCTTATGTAAATACATTTTAGAAATAAAATATCAGTTCCATATGTCAAGCTTTTCTCCGAATTGGAACTGCTCTGCTTCAGGCACTCGCTCTCTACGACCCAAAAAGCAGAAAGCGGCCCTGCGAGACAGACAAGCATAGCCCGGCACCCCGCTCCTCTAATATCTAATAACACTAATACTACAAGTACTAACAACAATTAAAAAGCTTGAAAGCACACGCTTGGAGCGGTGTGGTGGGCGCAGGGCGTTTCTCCATTCAGGCTCAAAAAGCGCACACAACTCGATAGGCAGGCAGGCAAGTCAGCCTCTAAGCTTCAGCAGCTAGGTATAGTATAGTAGGTAGGCATGTTTATACTATATAGTATGTAGATATGTATGTGGTACAAAGCACAGAGATACCAAAAAGTAAGGCACAAAATGAAAGCACAAAAGCACAGACAACAAAAGCGCGACAAGATCAGTTCTGTATATAGTACTAGTATGTGTAGTTCTTGTTTAGTTATTGTTTTCACAAATTTTAGCACACACGCACAGTTATGGGCTTATACTTGTATGTATATAGTAGAAGTAGACCTAAATGGGTGGGTGTGGGTGGTGTCTTTGGGGAGAATGGCGGAGTGGCGGAGTGGCGGAGTGGGGGAGTGGGTGGTAAGCCTTCAGAAGCAATGATTTGAAATCAAAAGGAAAAGCTTATAAGCTACAGTCACGTATAAGAAGCAAAGATTTCGGTAAACAGTTTACACACTGGCTGGTAGGGGCTTTGAGTTCGTTTTTACGTTTTTTTTTCACTTGGCTATGGATACTAACCTTAATGCTGTCGTAGCAAGCGGTGACCTTGCCGTTCTGCACCTCCACATTGGCCGGCGGATGTGCAAATTTGCATTCGGTATCCTGACGGGAGCATTTGTTTCGCTGGAATTCACGACAGACCTCCAATTGCAGCCAGCGCGAGTCCTTGCCATTCAACAGGCTATTCATGTTAACAACGCTGGCCATCTTTGCAGTCTCCACACAGTTACCAGAGTACAGAGAGCGGCTTTGGATATACAGAGTATACGTGTGTCTTGTGTGTGTCTGTGTGTGTGTGTATATAAATATTTTTGTGGATGGGGGCGTAACTTAGCTGGCGACTAGAAAGTGTTACGTATACGTGACGCGCGTTACAGTTTTGCGTTATGACGAGCTCCGACGCGTTGTCTACTTTGAGGCTCTTAGCTGGAATTCTTGCTCACACCAAAAATTAAACTTTTTACGCTTTAGCAGCAAATTTCGGCACCCTATATAATTAGGTATATATATATGTATATAGCATATAAATAGAAATACGTATATCTATAGATATATGGTAGCGTTTGTATGAGAGTTTCTTTTGTTTGTGTGCTTATAGCGTTTACACTTAAAGAACAAAGCTGGGGATAGCTGCTGGGTATTGAAGCCGTTCGTATAGTTCCGCTTTACTTTAATTTATTTAGCTTTAGTTCTCGAGTTTAATTTTGATTTCAACGTTCATAGATAGCTGTTGAGAGGCTTGGCTCTGTATTTGGAAAAGCTTAATGAGTTGTTTTTTTCTTTTCTTGTATGTGTTTTTGTTTAGAAAATTTTGTTTTCTTTTTTAATTCATTGAGCATACGCTGATTTTACATTATCTGAAATGAGAATAAAAGAGAAATACACATTTAAAGTCATACGTTTGTTGGGCAGATGGGTCGCTGTATCGAGAATTGAGAAAATGAGTAAGATTGAGAACCGAAGTAAGGTGATTGATAGATACATAGAGACGGAGAAAGACAGAGCGAGAGAGAAAGAGAGAGAGAGAGAGAGAGAGAGAAAGAGAGAGAGATAGCGATAAAGATAGGGAGAAAAAAAAGAGCGCAGTCTGTATTTAAATTAAAACTTAAATGTCGCAGTTGTGTGAGAGAGTTGGTTGAGTTTTAGGGACTTTCATGTTGATTTTATTTTGGTAAAAGCATACAAGTCGAGCTATCGTGTTAGTTGTAATCGTGAGGCAAAGTGAATGAATAAATAATGAGTATACGGATTCCCATACATGCTCATGTTTATGAGAAGCTTAAATTGATTTACTTTTTCCAATCGTTTGCAATTGCATTGCTCAGATGGACATCGGCAACATTGGAAAGCAAAACTTTCAAGCTTGCAAAGAAGATTATGTGTGTGTGTGTGTGTGTGTGTGTAGATGCTATGGTAGTATTAATGTATTGCAGTTATATGTGTTTAAATGCGTGTTAATGTGTGTGTGTGTGAATGTGTTTTACAGAACCATAAATGCGTATGACAAAGTCGAGAGCACAAATAGGTAGAATTAAGGTGCATTACTTGTAAACTAAAAGAAGTTTTGTGGGTGCGTGTTTATAAATAACTTAAGATAAAATCACTTAATTATGTATATAAATAAATATATTTATATGTGTTTGTGTACATAGGGCGAACAGGTCTATTTTTATTGTATTGTTTATATTGAGCGTGCGGCGCAACAGCGGCGGCGGTGGCGTTGCCGGGCACAGGCACAGGCACAGGCGGCAGCCACAGAGTTGCAACTTTGTGGACATTCGAGTGCATTTGTTGGACAGCCATTAAATGAAACAAAACGAAACCAAAACCAAACCAAATCAAAGGCTATGCCAATGCCTAAATCAGCAGCAATGCACATAGAGATAAGCTACTAAATAAGTCAGCTATGGCGCAAAGTTTTCGATAGACACAAAAAATTATATGTATGTATATATACAATACATATGTATGTATATAAAAGTTTGTGTATGTTTCTGTTGCTTTTTTTTACCATATTCCCCAGCGTGTTGGGCAGCGGTGTCAATAGCGTTCAGGGTACAGTTTAGATAAAAATAAAATATCAAAAATAGTATATATATATGTATATTTTTGTTTTTGTGATAGCAATAAGCGACATACACATTGACAACTAGAGAGCGCCACTATGCAATATTCGTGTATATTTATATTGTATTTAAAAAATACTATTCTATTGATACTCGCGCTATTTTCTTTTGATGTCGCACAGGCATTTATTTCCTACCATCCCTTAGCATAGCATTGGAAAAAATAAATAAACGCACTTACCGCTTCACAATGACAAGTAAAGTGCTAAAGTCTTTAAAGATATCAACTGTAAAGAATGATTGTTAAGATTAAAAGGCAGAGTACACGTACATAATCGCTGTGAGCAATTCTATAAAAATAATTCATTTGCAATCTTCGATGACAGCACAGACTTGCCATTACTCTCCGCATGATCACTCTTATTATACACTCGTACATACTACTACGTACTTTATATATAGTACATATTTCCTCGCAATGTCTGTAACGTTTCCTCGATTTATTCAATGGCTTTCACTCTTACAATTGTTGGGTGTGTGTGGTGTGCTAATCTTATCTTATCGTACGAGTAGTTAGTGAATCAAACAAAGGCTTTAGGTGATACTCAGGCGGGTATGTGAACGTGATAAATTGCATATAAATATAAATTGATGTTTAAAACAATTGTTTCGCTTGCACGGAAATGGTTCCAAGGCTTCTAAAGGTAAATAAACAAATACAGCAAAATATTCTCCTCTTTCTTGTGGATATCATGAAGTTAAATAATAGTTACATTTAACTTTAAAACTGATACAGGTACATTTTTCCTAATACAAGTATGCTCTGCATATCGAATTTCAAACGTTGCTCGGTCAGTTTTGAAAACGAAATAAATTAATAATTGAAATCAATAATTTCCATTATGAAATAAATATTGCAATCCCACCTAATAGGTCAAATGTAGACATAAATAAAATAAAATGAAAATGTATCATGTGTCTTCCATCACGCATTTCCATTCAATCATCTTGAAATCATAGCCATCATCCCACTGTGTATTTAGCTCGTTAGTCAAGTCCATATCTTGCCTTGTGGCATTTGAAAGATATCGTTTTATATACTCGCCATTTAAACGCTCACATCAGTGCATGGTATATTATTTATAGATATTTTAAAAACGGAAAAAGAAGCAGAAACGGCAACAGCAACCTAAATTTATGCATTTGGTTTTGTATTTGCTTTATGACTATTTGGTTGTTTGTTGTTGCTGCCAGTCCGCAGATTAGCCGATCGGCCATTGGAGAGCATATAGCAACTGTCTACTGTCTACTGTCGGTTTAGTGCTTCACGGCTGCTGCATGATGTCAGCTGCAAATTGCTTTTCCGTATTCAAAGTTAATTTCTACACAATATAAATTTTAGCTCAATTTATGAGCTGATTTTTAAACGAAACGAATACTATACTCGTCTGGGGGGTGCAGTCAAAGTTTATGGCTTGTCTTAAAATAATGTTTGTCTTCTCTTTCCCTTCATTATTATTATTATTAAAATTATTTTTTTTACTTTTTTTACAATTTGCGGAAAATCGCACTCAACACCCACGTCAGATCATAGGAGAGCTAAACACAGACAGAGAGAGGGCGAAAACTTATTGAGCATCTATATATCGTACATATGGGTTTATATAGTATACTACATATGTATTCCAATAGAAATTAGCGGGATGTCAGTGACGCAGTTCGGTTTTCTGTTGGGCGTTCGGAAAATTTATGAGCGGACGAGTGTGAAAAACGCTTACGAAAATAAACTTAATGGACGAGTACAAGAAAATCGATTTCAAATCAAAACTGGGCCAAAACAAATCGATGGCCCCCTACCCAATCCAAATGCCAATTACAACAAAGAATTGACGAGACTGACCTACAAGCAACCTTGAGGCCAGACCAGGCCAGGCTAGGACATACTATTCTTTAATTATTCATTAATTTATCTATATACTTATGATAATTATTTTTTTGTTTCACAGCACATGGCCTTTGATTGAAAGAGTGTGTAACCAAACGATGATTTACACATTCGCAGCGCATCGCAACAGTGGCGATTGAATAAATAGCTAACAAAAAAAAAAAAAAAAAAAAACAGAAAAAAAACAAAGCAGATGCAAATTGCCAAACCACAGATGGAGATGGAGATGAAGACGACAGAGTAGCAGACGCAGAAGTAGCCGCCAGCAAACAAGTTCGGCAAGTTTTTGGTGACTCGCAACACATTTTCGTATCTTTTTGGGAACAACTTTTTGAAGGTTAAATTTCGCGAAAATACAAACTGACCAGAGAGCCATAGAGAAAATGAGAGAGAGAGAGAGAGAGGAATGAAGCTTGTGGTGGCCATCGAAAACGAAAACTGTTAATTTTCAGCTCTTAATTCACACGCTAAGTGCTGAACTCTCTAAATATTTGTACTTTTGCCTTTTTATGTAAGCTGTATAAACAAAGTGGTAATAAAAACAACAAAACCTTTGACAGCCTCACCGGCGACAAGCTAGAGATAAAGTGGTGACGGCATTTTGATTGCCCATGCACATGACTCAATATCCAAGCTCCGAGAATTAAAAAGAGCTTTGGAAGGAACTTGAAACACTACTTTCTTATTTATCAAGCGTTGTGCTAAGCCTTTTCGCTCCAATAGGCAGAAATGCGTTTGGAAACCTTTAAATCAAGTTCATTTTAAGCTTTAACTTGCGATTTATCTCTATAATGTTCTGATTACAAGTACAAGGTAGTAGGCAGTCTAACAATATTTATGTTTTCTGCATGAGTAGTATTTACATAAATATTGCAAATCAATTCCTTGCATTTAGTTACGTTTTATTTACACGTATGTATACAAGTAGTATATAAATATATACGAGAATATGCATTTAAGCTGCCTGCTCATTTCGTGTTTTGGTGATAATAGTACAACGCGGCAATTTCGCAGCTGACTGTGAAGAGTTGTGTTTTGTTTTCTTTTTCTTTTTATTCATTTATTTTTGCAATGTCGAGTGTACAACATCTACAAAATTGTAGCTATCTAGGGCACTTAAATACCCTTTAATCAAGCTGTCAAGGCAGTGTACATAAACGAGGCTGTCTGTCCTTCTGCCTGCATGACTCTCAGCCAAGATCTGCTCAACCGTAAACTGCTGGGGAAACCACTACTTGGCATTTTGACTTGTCACAGATCCCGCTAATTATAAGGCATATGTGCTGACAAAGTGCTCTAGGTGTACTCGTACCTAGAACAAAAATCACACTTTGTTGGAAAACGGCTTTCTTCTCTAAATGGTCCGGAATTCTGAGTACTTGCCAGTCCCATGGTAACCCAGTCATCAACATACAAGTGCTATACGAATAAGAATGCGTGCCTCATATCGCAGTACGTGCCCAAGCCCTATAGTGACTCACTGTTCCATGCAAAACTAACCCACAGGCAGGGCATTAAAGTTTTTATTTTAAAACCCGTACGAACATTAGAGTGTTCACAGCAACAACAACAACAACAACAGCCGCCGGCATCCATACCGACGTCGACTGCGACAACTTAATGCACTGAAATTTACGCAACACTTGAAGGTGAAGCCTTAGCAAATGGGAAGGCGTTCGGTTCGGTTGGGTTCGGTTCGGTCAGTAACCGCATCGATGCAACTTTATGCTGCAACATAAGCTGGCAACCGGGCGCAAGACCACCCCTAAAAATAGCGCTGCATAAGCCTGACACACATATTTAACGATGCGCTCAAAAACAAATTCAAGAAAAAGTGAAAGAAAACGCAAAAAGCTGGAAGGGAAAACACAAAAACAACAACAGAAATGAAAAGTAAGTGCCGAAGCCCGTGAAAGCAAACGCGCATCAAGTTTTGCTTGTGGAGTGGTGGGGGAGGGGGGCTTGGGCGAAGGGGGTGTGGTGCGGTGTGGTGTGGTGCAGTGGTTGCTCGCGACCGCTGCTATCAATAAATGCGATTAGATAAAAGTCAAACAGTACAGAAACGAATACACACATCCATAACGTATAAATGTTTAATTATGTGTTCATATTTGTATGCACATGTGTGTACTCTATATCGAGGCAGGGCGTAGCTTAGCTTATATGGCTGCATATACTTATTTCAAACTTTTGATAAGCTACATACAAGTACAATTGCAACTATCGTGGACTGGCAGACGGTGGGCAAATTTTGTAACTTTGCACAGGCACGACAAAGAGCTAAAGCCATATAAATGATATTGGCATGACATGACGGATAGAGAGAAGGGAGCAATATGACCAAATACCCTACATTCTGCACAACAAGTCTTTGCCACTTTCGAACTAAACTGTGGCAGTGCAGAGAGATTGTCAGCAAATCAAAGAACTGCTAAAAAATGTTTCATTCGAACTACTAGTGTTTCCAAAACGCAATCTTAAAACAGTAAGTTGCTCTAAAGAATTCTAACTAAGCGCCGATTTAGGTTTGACGAACTATATGAAGTATCTACTAGCAGCACAAATATCTGCTTACAAGTCTCAAGAGACTCCATTTGGAAGCTCTAAGCGGTGTTAGAAAATTATCTAGCAGCATTATATTTCTAATATTTATTTTTATACGTAAGAAATTGTTTTGAAAAAGTTATATGATACTACTAAAAGTTATCTAATCTATCATGACTTTTCTTCTAACTAAATAACTAACTAAATAAATAATATAAAACAATCCACTAACTAGCAACAGAAGTGTCCTTTTAAAGGTAGTTGTAAAAGCTTATAATTGCCGTAGCAGTCCATATTATACGCTCTACCATAAATCACAAAAGGCAGACATCATAAATGAAACAAGTCCCAGAGATTGCTCTCGAACTAGACGCGTTTTGAGACGCGCTTGGCCAGTTCGGGCCTAAAGACGACACCACCTCATGCGTCTCATGCGTATCTCGAGCTTATGTCATTCTTCGTGACATTTAAAGACGTCTGCTAAGGTGTGTGTGTGTGTGTGTGTGTGGGCGATCTTTGGCTCCGACTATATGCTCAAGAGTTCAACGCATGAGAAACATCCACATTTTGCTTAACTCGCCGTGCACAATTAATTGTTACTGTCATTTGTTGCCGTGCATAATTAATTTCTCATTTCATTTCATTTCATTTCATTTGGCGTGGGTGCAACGCTAAGAGCAACTACAACAACTTCTTGGCCAAAACTTTTAGACTTGTAGACCGAATTGTGCATTTGTCAAAGCGATCCGCGTCGTTGACTGATTTCGTTGACAGCTATTAGTTGCCATTGGTGGCGGCGACGCGAGCGGTTTGGTTTGACAGATTTGGACATTTTTTGGAAAGTGGCAGGCATCTACAAAATTATGGCAATTTAAAATTTAAAGCACGATTTTTCACGCTGCTGTAAAGACCAAAACCTCCGTTTGGTTATATGATATAAGTTTCCCGTTTCGGTTGCACAGAATGTGTCACATTGGAGGTTGCTTGAAATGGTGGGAAGTGCGGAAGCTGCCCAGTATCCAGTTACCTGACAAGCAAGTATTTTTTTTCTTTTTGAGTTCATAATTGGAATATACGCTTAAAAAGATAACGAACTCATATATGTTTATGTAATTTTCATCTTAGAGACAGGGCGAGCGATTGAAGGAACAGAAAGAGTGAATGGTCAGCAAACCTTCGTTTGAGGAGAGAGATAAAGTCGTTACAGCACGGAACAGTCAGTTTTTAACTGCTAATTCTGTAGTAAATACGCGATTCTTACAAACCGATCTCAATACTTTTCATAATATTACTAGGCGTTTTTGTTGTGGAATACATAATACCTACTCGCTATGGGGTTATTCCACAATGCTGGAATTTTCTCATTTCCATGTCAACAGTTTACTTTTTGAGAAGAAATTGCTTAAGCCTGATATATACTGATATATGCTATATATACTTCCCAAAAGAAAGAAATTTTACTACTTGTAAGTTGTGCATTCAATCCATAAATAGCTGGTATTTTTATTAAACTGGATTCGTTGAATAATTATGCGAGGACAGATAAGTGCAACTCATGTCTTTTGTAAATATCCAGGCGAACATTGTGGGGCATTGAAATAAAATTTGATTTCAAAATCCATTACGGTCGGACTTCCACATAAATGCCAAATAAATACTTAAGTTCAAGCAGCCAAACAAATCAAATCGCTTACACGCTACTCGACCAATTACGTCAGACCCAGAGATCTATGAGAGCACACGGCAATATACAGACAGACAGACAGACAGACAGACAGACAGACAGACAGACAGAAAGACACGGTCACAAAATCAAATCGCGCCCAAAATTAAAAACTGAAATTCATAAATGCCCGCGTCTGAGTAGAACGAGAAAAGAACGAGAAAGAGCGAGAGAGCGAGAGAGAGAAGGAGAGCGAGCGAGAGCGTGTAGCGCTGCCTTTTGAAACATAAGTATTGGCATACAAGTATGTATGCCTATGTGAGTGAGTGTATATTATGTAGTTTGTATTGTATGTACATGAAAGTATGATTTTAAACTTTTGCTTATCTTAAAAGGCACACATACACACCCATACACATGCACACACACGTACACATACAGATGTACGTTTGTGAAATGTGGCGCAAAAGCTGAAAACGAACAATTTCGTTAAATACATTTTTGCTTAATTAATTTCGCTCGACTTTGCGTTTTGACACTAACAACAACAACAACAACAAATTTCCCATATGCAAATAATTTTGTTGATATTTATAAATAGAAATTTGAAATACACACACAAACACAGACACAGACACCCATATACACGTTTTTGGCAGTGAATGCCACAGAAATAATTAAAAGAAAACTTCTCAAGTGCGTTCGAATAGCAGAAGCAGAAGAAGATGAACAACAACAACAACAACAAAAACAGCAATGAAATCAAATTAATCTTTGAACTAATTTGTGTAAGCGAGCGAGCGAGCGCATCACCAGCCTGCCAGTCAACCAGCCAGCGAGTCTCCCTCTACCACCGGCAACAACGGCACCACCCGCACCACACCCAAGCCACTCCAGCTGGGTGACTTGGTCTTGCGCTTTGCTGGGAAAAGGTTAAACAATCAATTTCATTTTCAATTGATATCAATTGAGCATGGAGCCGGGGTCGGCAGTGCTGCTTATGCAGATGAGCAGCTGTTGCGATACAAATGAATACAAAAACAAAAACAAAAACAAAAAAGAACAGCACCGCACCGCACACCAAAAATGAGCACAAAATTTGATGCACGACTACCTATTTTTCTATTTTTGTGCTTGCAGTTTCCAAAAATGCCATGGGTTGGGAGATATGGGGGGGGCGGAAAACAGCCCGCCTTTTCGGCAGCAGCTGCAGATCCAAAAGAGATAGTTATATGCATATACAAGTATATGCAAACATGTTGCAACAGCAGATATTTTTGCCACTTCATGGATTTGTGTTATATTTTTGGCGTTTTTAGAATAACATTAGGGTGCTATAACTTTTGAATGAAGAATGCGTTTAGAGCACACTCTTTGAATTGAAATAAATATGATTTTGAATTGGAATGTTTGGTTATCGTGAACAAAATATATATATTTATCAAAATCATTTGTGGTGCACAAAAACTGCATTAATTATTAATAATACAAAAAAATGATTGATTTTGAATTTTTTTTCATTTTCTAAAAATGTAATAATTATTTTTGAGTGTTTTTTTTAAAAATTAACCAATAATTATTATTTTTGAACAATAAAATAAAACTTATAAAATAATGATTATGCTTTGAGTTTTATTTTTTTGATCAAAAATAAAACTCAACCTGTAAGTTTAACTTTTTCGTAAAGATTAAGGACAAAATTTATGTTAATCAGTGAGTCAAGGCGAACCTTTTACATTAATATATAATTATTAAATTCTTAGTGAATGAATAAAAATTAAAAAAATATAAATCATGATGAAAATGGATAGATAACCTTTAAAAAGAATATCTATAAAGTACCCGCTTTCTCAAAGTTACTATAAATGAATGATTTTTCGTTTAAAAATAACAAAATAATCAATATTAGCAGTCTCTGATAATAATAAAAACTATTTCTTTTCTAATTGTCAAAAAGAGAGAATATGTGAGAATAATTAAAAAAAATTTTCACCTGACATACATACATACATACATACATACATACATACATACATACATACATACATACATACATATATACATACATACATACATACATATGTTCTGCGTACTGTGTTTTGGGAATTTTGGGGAACCTGAAACACCCTGCTACGAACTTGCACCAAATAAGAGCGTGTTACGCACACAGCAACACCTCGCTGCCACATACATACCACACGTATGTACAGATGTACATATATAGTACATATATCCCCACACATACATACATACATACGTACGTACGTATACAAAAGAGATTCGTTATACATTTTTCTTTTCAAGTTGTCTGCCGTCGCCAGCGTCGCGGCTGCTTTCGTTTTTGCCTTTTTGAATAGCAGACGGAGAGGCAAAACTTTGATATTTTTAGAAACGTGCGCACATGTTTCAAAATATCAAAAAGCATATATCCAAATTGAAGACGCGAAAGAAGAAGCACACTCACAGAAAAACGAAAAATTGTGCTGAAGGAAACGAAATGTTTATATTCAAAACCAAACTAAGTCCGAAAAAAAAAAAACAAAACAAATTTGTGTAAACGGCCAACGAAATTAAACAGATCCAAAGTCTGCAATATTGGACTTATTTGGAATATTCTAAAATATACATAATTCGATTTTAGAGAATGAGTTCCGACCTATTCGGTTTAGGAGAGTTATTAAAATACAAAATTTAAAATGTATTAGTTACATTTATTGGTTCTATTCAAAAAAGAATATTTTATGCTTCCAACAGCTTGCAAATTGTATTTATTTTAATTAATCACGTCCAGCTTAACAGCATTAATGCGAATTGTGATCAGTTTAGGGCAGTATTTGTGATTTTCCCATTCCCAGGTCTCTCTTATTCTCAAAACAAAAACAAATCAATAAAAAATGATATTTTGGAACCAGAAGCCAGAACCGTAGAGGAGGCAAGAAAATGCTCTTTCGGGCTATAAATCACAATCCAAAGTGGTCTCCAATACCCGACAACATTAAGGACTAACATGTGCAGTCAAAGTGGGTTCAGCTTTATTACAAAATTGGTTTAAATGCGTATAAAAACTTTATAAACAAAGGAAACCAATTTAGAAATATTGTAAACATCAAGGTTTTCAGCCAGGCAGAGCTACCCTTTTTGAGAAATTGATAAAGAAAATTCGTGATGAAATCAACAAAAAAGGAATGAGTTTTTGGGTATATCAAGTCTAAGTCAGATTAGGTAGGCAATGCTTGGACAGAATCTCTTAAAGGCCTATACCAATTTGCTTCCCTTCTAGCAATAAGTTTTTCGAATATTTCCCATTCAATCTAGTCTCAAACGTTTTTTTTTTTAAACATTCCGCATACATTAGGTGGTTGCACTTCACTTCCCTGTCTGTGAGGCTGCTTTTTAACTGTCAAATCGTACTGACAGGCCTCTATATACTCGTAGATGTGCACGTAATTTTGAATGAAATCAGCGAACGCTTTGTCTGACCTCTGACATCTCTGGCAGCGCAACATTCATCAACACTTTGCCGAGCTTACCAACAATTTCCCAATGACTCGTAACTTTTGTGTGCGAACAAAATAAATGAAAACAAAAATCGAAAGGCAAAACGTACCGAGAGCATTGAGGGCAGCGTTCAAAAGCAAACTGTAAAGTGCCTTCAAAAGCAAAAGTGAAGTTGTTGCCGTTGTTGTTGTTGTTGTTGTTGCAGTATTACCGACTATGGCGACCCAAAGAGCGAGAGTCGGGCCAGTAGTATTATATACTCGTACATATTTTTGTTTTGGCATGACTTTTGGCGAAAAATCGAATCGATTAGTCATGCCGAAAAGTCCGCTTCTTTGTCCCTCACAAGCATATGAGTTCGACTATTTCGATGAGTTGTGTTGTGTTTCGATGTGTTGGGTAAGCGGTTTTTGCTTAAATCGTTCACGCGGACTTCTCAGACAGACAGACAGACAGACAGAGACAGTCCGTCCATTTGGCATTTTCCGAGCGAGCTTTCTGCTTTTGGTTCATTTATTAAATTTTGACACATTTGTTAGTTATTTCTGAAGGCGAAGCCAGCAAGCTGCTGGGCCCACACTTCTGCCCTCCATAACAGACGCTAATTGAATATTTATTTTCAAGTCAGCAGCGCGCACAAATCATAAAAATTAAAATACAATTTAATAAGTGTTTGCGACGGTGAAGCGCTCCAAAAGAAACACCAAATTAATGGCAAATGGGACCCGAAGAAGTACAACTCGAAATACACATAAATTTCATGTTTACGACTCGAAGCTGCGCTACTCGAGACCGAGACAACAACACCAACAACTGAGGCGGCGCGAATGAAAAATAAAATATAATTTAGAAGAAAAACAACAACACCAGAACGACAAAAAAACGTGACTTTTCATGAAATAACGCCACGCGCAAAAAACAGCAACAACAACAACAACAACAGCAACTACAATAATGCACAATATCTAGCGCTACAATCTCGTGCCCAGCAGTGAGAGCGAAAAATAAAAATGGAATACATTTGTAGGTAGGCTTCAATTTAATTCTTTTTTCTCCTGCCACAACAAAAAAAAAACCAACCAACATTTGCATTAAATTTAAAACGTTGAGTAGCATTTAAAGCGAGCCAGCGAGTGGAGGAGTGTGGGTGTTTGTACCAAGTTTAGAGACTCTTGAAGAGCTAATAGCACAGGTGGTGGTTGGCATTAAGGAGAGGGAACTAAGCTAAGAATTCTAAGTAACATTTTGAAACATACTTGTAATTTCAGATAACCAGAAAGTTCACCTACACTTTTCTCCATGCTTGTCAAAACATACATCTCAAGACTACTTGTAATTCGTAGAGTCGCCTGCAAATTAGGCCTCGAACGATATATTAATTACCAAAATTGGTAAATGGAAGACCTTTTACATCTACTGGTAATACGAATACACTTGGAAAAAATTGCGCTTACATTTGGAAAATGGCTTTGTCACTACAAGTACTACTTTCTAGAATGTTTCTTTTTATGAGAAAACTGTCTTGTACTGGAAATTCTAAAAATAGTTCCTAAAATCAGAATTAAGCTATGGAAAATATTGTAAATCTTTCAATATATACATTTTTTAAAGATATCGCACTAAAATCTAGCAAAATCCAATCTCATAAAATTTGTCAAGAATGAAATGCCGTTTTTGTAAATTTAAGAAAATCATTTTCTAAGAACTTGTAATTGGGGCTATACTGTTTTTTAACAGATTTCGGAAAAACGTATCTTATTAATAGAAAAGGTTTATAAGTTGTTATTTTATGGCAACGAATATATTTTTCTGAGTTAAAGATAGGGAATATACAAAGGACTCCTTTCAGAGATATTTATCGTATATGGTCGAGTCGGTAAACACAATTTCGATTCGATGAGCACCTAAAGCTAACACTCGCAGTTCGTTTTCAAATTTTATAATGTTTTATTTTCCTTTTTCGATCCAACATAAATAAATAGTTCGATGTTGTTTACCGACGAGTAGGCGGCTCCACATATTCACCATGACTCATATTATTAATCAAATACTTTTTAGTACACAAATAGACTAGGCTGACCGGAAATAAAAAAAAAAAAAAAACGCCCTTAATAAAATAAAAAAAAGCTTTTTGGAAAGTTTTGAAAGCAATTAAATAGATGTGTGTTGTTAAAAGGAACAACTTATCGACTTCGAACGTTTGAATACAACGGAATAATAACGAAGAACTGACGAGTTAGTCTTGAAATTGATGACTTAATAGCACTGTTTCTACGTTTTCAAAATGAATGAAGCGGTAGCGAATGCTGTCTGACTGCAACCTTATATCCAATATTTGGCATATGGAATACCATTGCTATTAAAAATTATCCATACAAGTCAAGTTATTGGAACTATTCTGAAGAACAATCAGAATAATTCTAATTCAGAGCCAACAGGCATAAAATTTCAAAAATGCAATTAATGGCAGATCAGTTCGGCTTCTACCTTAAATAATAAACTCGCCGTTTCGATGCAGTTTATCGGTAAAAATAAATAAATAAATGGATGCTTACAGCGGATTTAAGTGGCAGAACAGGTCGATTGCTACTTGATTTATGAATACAACCACTCAGATATATCTGAGAGCTTGTCGGGCTGCCTTATATAATAAAAATTGAGTGTCATTCGCGAAAAGCATTTAATTACCGCTTAGTTAATTTCGCAAACACGTTATATTGTTTTTGTCTAAACGAGTATACTTGTAGAAAAAACATTTTTAGGACTGGAAACGATGAAGTTATTCAATAAGTATTGTGCAATATGATATAAATAATACACATATATGTATATAGCAGTTCCATTTTTGATCACTCAAATCTATACTTTCTGTAACTTTAAACTACTCCCAAATGCATCACCCTGTATTATATTTAATTTATATATATGTCTCGAAACAATTTGCTTAAATTTGAAAGAATAACTTCCTAGATCTTTACAATATCGGCTCGATCTTCAAATGCACCGATACTGGCAACTCGAAAACAGGCAAATAGATATACTTGTAAACAGCGAAATGTAAAAAACATAAAAATTAACTCAAACTCGAACAGATACCCAAGTGGAGTTCGAAACCAAAATAAACAAAATAGATGTTTATATACGTATGTATGTATGTGTGTTTTTAAGTGTGTGTGTGTGGAAAAAACAGTTGGAAAACCCTTAAAGATAAACACCTTGTGCTCCACAGCTGATGAGGCGCCTGGCGTTGTTCTTGTAGTTGATGCGGTTCTTGTATCTGAAGCTGCTATTGCGTTTAGCTCTTGTTGTTGATTCGGCTGCTAAGTGTTAAGCACAAAAACACGCGCAACGTACTAACACACACACGCACACGGACACGGACACGAATTATAGCTGATTGTGAGACACAAAACAGCTCAGTAACGCTTCGATGTTGCTGTTGTTGTAGTTAAAATTGTTGTGGGTTTCTTTTCTTTTTCTATTGTGAATAAAAATGTATTTTCGAATTTGTTTTCAAGCACAAAATATCAGAAGAAAAAAAAACACGCGCTCGCTCAGCAGCTGAGCCGAAGACGAAAAAGCTGGCGTTGTTGCGATGTTGACGCCGGCGATGGCGCTGACGCTGACGACGCTGGCGATGACGACGACTGTTACTGCGACTGCGACTGTGAGTGCGACTGCGACGCGAGCGAATTGACTTTATGGCTTTAACGTAGGCGTAGGCGGCGTCTGCTGCATTAATTCGCTCTTGTTGTTGGTGTTGTTCTTCTAGTTGTTATTATTGTAGAGCACGGCGTGACGTCACTGAAATGCCGGTAAAACATAAAACAGAAAAGAGCATTCGATGCGCGGTATTTGGTAATTTGCGCGGACAGAATAGAACAGAACCAAAGACAACAATTCTCTTCACTCCGACTTTGTATTTCTTGTTTTATCTTGCTGTAGAAAAATGTGACACATTCGCAGACACGGTCACAATAAGCACACAAACACACACTCACGCGGCACACGGACACACGCCGATACACGAGATGACAACAAATGCGTGGCTGGCTGGGTGGCTGCTGCTTCGTTGCTTCGATGATTTGATAATCAAAACAACAACAGCAACAATTTTGTTTAAATAATTTGTTTTGTTTGGCCGCAGCAGCTTACTGTTGACTGGTCGGCTGTTGGCTGATGTTGTCGATTATTTAAGAGACGCGCGTTGACGTTTTATTTTAGTTGATGCAGTTGTTATTGTTGGAAAAGTGCGTATGATTTTGTAAGACGCAGTGTTGCATAATTTAATAAGTTATTAAAAAAGTTTCACACACACTCTTTGGGACACGATGACGACGAGCATTAAACATTTAATTGCGTTTTCAATTTTGCTTATTACTTGGTGTGTGCGGCTGCTGCTGCTTTCTGCTTTGCTTGCAGTTTTCTGTGGCAATTTCTGCTTAGACTCTGATTTTGGTATTTTGCTTAACACTTCTTAAGCAGGGCAGCGGACAAGGCAACTCTGCACAACGGCGCTCGCAAACAAACTGATTTCCGAATTCGAAAATTTTGACACGGCGGCAACGGCACAAAAATTCCAAGCAAGCAGCAGCGCACAGCCGACGACGACGCAACAACAACAGTAGGCATAAACTCTCGCTCACGCGCCACTCACTCACTCTTTGGCTGACTCTTTACTCTCTTGCTGTTATTCTCTTATTGGATTTGCCTGTTTTGGCGACAGCTGCTGGAGTTGTTTTCTTATCGAACGCACGCAAAGGAGAGCGACGCCACAGTACGCCAGTGCTTTGGCTTTTAAGAGCGCACTCGGGCCGTTCTCTTATGCTGCATGCTTGTTTTGAGTGAATTTTCCTTTCTTATTTTGTTTGGTCATTGTGTTGTGGTGGGCTGCCACATTGTGGGGCAGCCCGAGGTTGGGGTTAAGTGGCGGCTAAGTGATCGCTCATTATATTCGTAAAACAAGTACACATTTGGGTGCATTTAATATACATATAAGGGACTTTTGTGCTATATTTGAAGACACACATGCAGACTTAAATTGTCCTTTGAGGCACCCAAAAAGTATCATATGGCCAGTTTTAATTAATGACAAAATTAAACTCAGATCAAATTATTGTTATGCGCCTGTCTGTATGTACCAACCAGTATAAGTTATATGTATCTGCTCTTGTAGAGGTGCAGTTGTTCGCCTACGGATCCTTCTGTGCCACACAGCCCATGCCCACTCATTGATGAGGCGGAGACAAATTGCACTGCAGAGTCTGAAACTTTTTTACAACTGGCGATCGAAGCTAAAACAATCCCTAAATATTTGACCAAGGAAAATATCCAGGGGTTTGTTTTGCTTTTTAGAGTGAAACATTCATACATCAATCTAAATAGAGGAACGAAAAAATTAATTACTCGATTCTCATGAAAAAAAAAAAAAAAAAACAACAATGCCAGCTAAATAAATAATTGTATGTCTGCAAAGCTATTTACCAACCAGCTTTCATCGTGGCAGGCACGGTGTCTTGAAAGTCACCTTCAAAATAAATTCAAGAATCGCTCAATATTTCGAAAGGCGGACGCTGAAATGCATTTACAGAATATTCCGTTGGTATTCTTAGAAGCAGCAGCAGCAACAACAACTTTTTTATGTGAAGCCCAAAATAGCCAAAATGAAATTTTAAGTGTGTCGGTGTGTGTTTGGTTACGTCCTTATATATAGTATAAACATAATGCATGATATGCCGCAACTAGTTTGACAATTCTGTGACATAAATTCGTTTTTAGTTTACATTTTGGCAGCGCCCGAATAACAGAATGTTAACACCCCCACAGAGAGCTGTTTTGGGGGGTGGGGGACAAGTCATAAAAAATTACATACAAACGCATGCATGTGTGCGTATCGACTTATCTACTAGTTCTGAGCATATTTTTTTTTTATATATGAATGTATGCATGTGTGTATTAAAAGTGAATGTAAATTATTGAAAAACAACAACAAATTAAAGCGCCCGAAGCAAGAACACAACTCAAGTCGATCGACGCATACACACACACACACACGCACGCACACAAACGTACATACATAACACGCGAGAGCAGCGACAGTGACGACAGCTGTGTGAAAGCAAAAAGTAAAGAGAAAGATCGGAACGCCTCCGCAATGCTTTGTTTTGTGTTATTATTGCTGTTGTTGTTGTTGTTGTTGTAGTTGCTCGTTATGGTCATATTATTATTAGAAGTGTTGGCATGCAGCGTGCCGTGAGCTTGAGAGTGTAAAGTGTATGTGTGTGTGTGCGTGTGTGAGTTATTTTTAAACGATTTCAAATTAGAATTGAAGTTGAAACTGTATGGGCCATTGAGCAGTGAAGTGGGAGGGCGGCCGCCTGTGCGGTCGATGAAGTCACTTTGAATTGAGGCTGAGACAAAGGCTGAGACAAAGACTGAGACTGAGACAAAGGCTGAGGCAAAAACTGAGCCAAGTGAAAGGTTTTTATCCACTCATTTAGGGCATAGTGCGCTCTCTGCTGAACTTGCCGCCAACGTTGGCATTCAATGCACACACTCTTAAAGCAATCTATACATACATACATACATACGTATGCGTATTTATCTATGCATGTATGTATGCATGCATATGTGTGTGCAAAATTCATTCGGAGGCACACGCTATACAACAAACTGAAAACTTCGACTGCACGCCATGAATAAGGTGGAGTAGAAAATTTGAAAAAATTCAATTCAATTCAATTCAAAGCATCGGGCAGACAATATCATGGACAAACACACATACCAATGCATACTCACACACACACACACACACATACATTCATAAGTATATACACACATACCAAGCCATATCCATGTGTGCCTGTGTAGGCAGCTCTAGTGGGCCTCAGACAGCCGACAGAGACATAGAAGTTCGTGTTTGTTGGAGCCTAGTTTCTGCAACGACGAAAACACTTCGAAAGCGAGCCGAAACACTTTATTTGGGACTTTACGAAAGGCTGAATAGCTGCTTAACTGCTTAAAGAAGAACAGTTCTCAATCTCCAGATAAATTCATCTTCATAGTAATACGTAAATATTAGAAAATTCGTATCCTATTTGATGGAACAAATACATACATACATGTATCGACTTTATTGACCTTTAAAGAATTACTCAATTCTTGCGCTAAAACAAAACTGGCTAACAGCTAAAGCTAAATATTAAGCAGTTAAGCAGCTACTCCTCCTTGAAAAAGCAGGAAATATACAATTCCAGTGCTAACGGGAATTTAAAAAAAACTTCCGACGAGACTCTCCCTCCTGGCAGCAAATTAGAACAAAATCTACTTGGAAAAGTATGAAAGTTTACTTCTGGCATTTAGTGCTCAGTATTAGGATTGAAAGAATTCCCCAAGAGAGACATTATTCATAGTATTCAGGCTCAGCAGATAGTGCTAATTATCGAAGCCCTGCAGTACACGCTTAGTCCTAATGTAGAGAGGAGGCTTCAGATATTTTTGTGCTATAAACCCTTCTGAATGTTCAAAGCTATATAAACCAATTTAAATTAAAAGTACTATCAATTACGGAAGACAAGTTAATTTTGCATTTCTTTTTTAATAGAAATAAATAAACATTTTAACAAACATTTCGAGTACATATGTATGTATATATTTGTGAGAGTAGTTAATTCCCTCTTTAATCTTATCTCTCATAAGGAATTGCTGAAGTTAAACAAACCACCCTCTGAGGCATAATGCTCGTAAGTTTGATAATTAATTCATTAATTCTAACCGATTTTTGACGAGTATTTCATAGGCTTTGTGTATGGATTTGTCGGGCGTACAAAATCTTGCTCCAGATTCGCATCCCAAGCCCAAGATGTAAATGAAAGTTTTGTTGGTAGCTGTGCCAGGCAGCCCATTGTGGGCCGGAAGGGGTCAGTGTGTTGAAGATACAGATACAGATACATTTACAAATAAAGATACACAGACTCCGCTGGCGACGGCAGCGACTCGTACGGCTGGCTGTGTATCGAGAACCGGTTTCAGGCAAAATCAAAAGTTGCGCATGCGCCGCTGCCGCTGCCGCTGCTGTTGCTGTTGCTGCTGCCCCCACTACTGTTGTAGTTGTAGTTGCTACTGCGGGCTCTCAGCTGGTGGCGGTGGCGGTCTGGTTTTCTGCCTGACTGGCATACAAAACCAAAGTTAAAGTTGGAGTAAAAAGCAAAGTTTCCAGCCGCACTGGATGCTGTGGACGTACGACTACAAAGGTACGTGTAGATCGCTTGAAGCTTGACCGGCCAGGCAGCCACTGAAACGGGTTTAGCTCTCGTTTCCTCTGCACCTTTTGCGCCTGTTCCGAGAACGTGTTCAAGGCTTCAGGGTGTGTTGGCTTTTAAGCGCGAGCAGCAAGAAAAAAAAGGAAAAGAAAAGGAGGTCGCAGAAGCTGCGACGGCTGAGAGCTTGCCTCAAGGGATTGGTCGGCCAAAAAGAAGAAAAAAGGAACCAGTAGAGTGATACTTGTATGTGTTCTCTTCGCGCGGAGAGGAGGAGAGCGGCTACGCCTTTTGCCGAAAAGCCCCGCCGCTTTCATTAGCTCGTTGCTAATTTACAAATCAAATTAGAGGCAATGCTATAATAATGGCACAAGTACTCACAAGCACAGCGTTGATGACGAAGTCTCGGATCGACTTCGCCGACGCCGACGCCGATCGATCATTCGTTCGTTCGTTCGATCGGTCGATCGCACGCACTGGATGAGACCGGCATCGGCCTTTGTTGACGACTGCATGATGCATGGGGCAGTGAGAGAGAATGAGAAACCGAAACAAAAGCTTCGCATAAATAAAACAAATAAACGCCAGCATTGCAGGCAACAACAAAAATTATAATGTCACGTACGCTTACTAGATCCGCAAGTTCAGGAACCAGTTTAGAATCAGCCCGACTGCCCAGACGAAACGCATTCAAATCGCAATGCTGTTGCCGTTTGCGATGACGTCGTCGTCAGGGTCCACAGTGCCGCCTTCTGACTCAGCAGTTGTTGCGCCGCTGCTGCTGCTGCTGCCGCTGCCGCTGCCCAGATGGCAGACAATTGCACAGCTTCTTCTTCTTCTTCTTATCAGAGAACTGTTAAGAGCACGATCGCTGCACATAGCCGTAGAATTACATTTTCCAATTCGAATCTGAGCCTGAGTCCAACGCAAACGGGTGGCATTTCTCTTGAGCACTTTTGAAAGCACTCGTTTAACTCAGTGGCGCTCAATGCTAAAACTGTTACCAGTTTTTTTTTAAGAGTCCGCTCTTCTAGTGCTGGTTATGTGAGCACAACACAAATATTTGTTAAGAATAAATAATTGAAAATGAAGACATCTATAAAAACAAATGCTTTGTGCAATAACCAATAGAGAATTCAAATAAATGCAGGTGTTCAATTTATATTTAATTTATATTATATTTATATTTTATATTTAAAGTTTATTATTCATAATAATTGTAACTTGTTTTATATAAGGAGGCAGTATAAGCTCGATGATCTGAACAGAGATAGCGGAAACCCTTGATTGCCGCAATCATTTCGCAATTATTTAAATACTATATTTCTAAAATGTTCCTTGAGTAAAAAAAGATAAATTATATTAATTATTGAGCTTTACTTTTACAGAGATAAAAAAAATAAAATTTCTTTGGCTTACAAATTGTGTTACATCTCGTTTTCAGATCAAGATTTTGATTGCATAATTTTATTCTTAATTTTAAACGATGAAAAAAGCTGTCGAAAAGCAAATTGTTTCTGGGAGGAGGGCTCGTCTTATTAATTAAGAACTCATGGCATATAAATTAAATTATTATTAAATTTTATGAAATTTTTTAAATTTTACCTGCTTTTATATAATTTTGTTGTTGTTAATTTATTGAAAACGCTATTACATATTTGTTTAAATCAACATACTTTCAAAAACTATCGATGGCACCACCGACGTCTTTCCAAAAACTATCGCCGACTCTATTTCTCCACCTCTAGGGCTCATTCTTTTCCACAAGACAAGAAAGATTTGACCACTTGTTCCTAACTAAGAGGGACGTTTGATATTGCCTTTTAACATCAGTCCACTTCACGATACAATTATTTTAAATTTTGCATTTGAATATTTCGGGGGATAGTGATTGTAAGTGCCTTTTGAAGCCATTTTCCAAAAAACTCGAATGTAGAGCGGCATGCCTTCAGCAGCTCGGCTTGAAGTTTTCGGGACAAATCTTTGGCTCCGACTCGACGTCGCACATGCTCTTGAAAGCTCCCTGAGGGCATTTATCGTCGGCTACAGAGAGCGACAGCGCTTCCTCGCTGCTATCCGTAAACAACATCTCCCCGTCCGCCGGGACCCAAGCGCCGCCCTTCAACTGCTCGTTAACCCACTTCAATTGCTTGTTGATCTGAAAATCGAGCTCATGAATGTGCTTCTAAAACAATTACAAAACAGTCAGAAGAATCACCTTTTCCGCCGTTCTCTTAATATTTTCGTAATGGAACAACGAGGCTGCGAGTCTATAGATGTTATTGGGGCGCGTTTTGATGACCTCCATTAAAATGACGCGAGTTATGGCGCGTATCTGTAAAATGGGGGACTCTAGAGTACTTTCCGAGTTTTAAGTACTTAACATACTTCCGGATGTTTGCACAAATAGGTCCAGTTGCCTTTGGACATATTCCTTGAAATATGCGCGACAGTTGCATTAAATTTCAAGACATCCTTATCTTCGTCCTTTTCACTGTTTCCCTTGCGTTCCTCACCGCCAAAGTTGATTTGTGTTTTCTTCTCCATTGTGTTCTCGATCCAAGCAAAGTTTCCAAAAATATGTCCCAACAATGGGATTCCTAGCATAAGTATATTATGACTGCCCTGGCACTGTTTGCTTGATCCTCAATACCTTGAGTATTTATTCCGCACAAATGAAATATTTACATTGTTTTAATCGTTTTAACAATATAGCGATGGCTCATGGCAGAAGGGAGAGTGGGAGGAGGAATCTATTCGCCGGACGTGGAAGCAGAGTCTTACTTCTTCCACCTTCCGCACCAACACACTGTGTATACGAGGCGTTATCTTTCTCTCACCATTGTAGGCATCGTAGCTCTCTTAATAATGCTTGTACTGGGGCACCAGACACTTGGGGGTAACTACATAGATGAAGATGACTTGGCAAGGGAGGAAACTACCGCCGCATCCTTTATACGACGAGGAAGTAAGTTCCAATATTGGTATATCTATATTGGATCTATTTTGAAAACAGACATGCTGTTCTGACGAACGTTTCACTGATTTATTCGTCCAGTTAGGCACAGCGGTTGTTTGGGAAAAGGAGCTATATTTTGAGCAATGTCTTATGTGACGCATTTGAAACTACCAAAGCGATACTTTAGAGAATAAAATACACATAACTAATATAACAATATTATGAACTTGCTCTCGTAATAATCGCAATTTGTGCATTAACAGATACAGAAATTATTATATAAATATAGTTGCGCACTAAAGTCTATATACTTGTAGTTCCTTTATAAAGTCAGTTGTAAGTAGAGTTCGGGAATTATAGCAACAACAACTCTAAGGCAACACTATTCTTCAAGCACAGATCCCAGGGACAATGATAGCGTATCGTCGCAACGAATACAATGAATGTAAACTTTGACTCAAGCTCTTTCCCCCCACTGCGAGTCGAAATGCATTCGAATTCAAATTAACCAAATTACCGAAAATGTGTTCCTTCGCTCGTTCGCTTGTCTTCCCCCGTTGCTTTAATTACTTGCAACTAACTGTCGGCTACTTAGCAGAGGAGTGGCGGAGGGGGTGGCGGGGGCGCATCGGCTCCCCACTCCGCATGTCCTGCCTCAAGCGAATGCAATTGAAACCATTAAGAAAGTTACTCTGCGCGCATAAGCCAAGACAAAAGCAAACAGACGCCGCCAGCCAGTCAGACAGTCAGCCAGTCAGACATCTGTACAGTTGAAGAAATTACGCTGATTGAACACTAATTTATTTGTTTGTTTGTTTTCACATTCTGTGCGCAGGAATTACATTAAAATGGTGGATTACGGTGCTGGGGTGGGGGTGTGGGAGGGGCGGGGCGCTGGCACTGGCGCGATTCCGCAGGCAGTTGGTGTGCAAAACTTTTTGTTAAAAATGCTGCCGAGGCGCAAAGCCAATCCAGGTGTGCATCTGTGTGCGTCTGTGTGTCTGTGTGTGTGTGTGTGTGTGTTTGTGTGTGTTTAGGTGCAACTTTGTGTGTTCGATTATTCAAGTATTTGAGTGTTTAAGTGGCACTGCGTCTAAATACTCGAAAAGCGCTCTCGTTGGCCTCTTCCGCCGCAGCACTATGGGCAACAAATTCTTAATAATAGATGCACGAACTCGCCACAATGTGGTTCAGAACCACAGACTAACTTTAAGACGGACTTCAAGGGTTAAGCAAGACTATTTGGACATTTCAAACTCGCCATATTTAAAACTCTTATATTTGAATGATTTTCAATTCAGCTGCTTTTCTAAACAGCTCCAAACACAGATTAAAATGTCTTTGGAAATAAAGAATAGAATAGAATAGAATAGAATAGAATAGAATAGAATAGAATAGAATAGAATAGAATAGAATAGAATAGAATAGAATAGAATAGAATAGAATAGAATAGAATAGAATAGAATAGAATAGAATAGAATAGAATAGAATAGAATAGAATAGAATAGAATAGAATAGAATAGAATAGAATAGAATAGAATAGAATAGAATAGAATAGAATAGAATAGAATAGAATAGAATAGAATAGAATAGAATAGAATAGAATAGAATAGAATAGAATAGAATAGAATAGAATAGAATAGAATAGAATAGAATAGAATAGAATAGAATAGAACAGAATAGAATAGAATAGAATTGAATTGAATTGAAGAATCGCTGAGTTTTCCAAATTGGATGGAATTTTATTTGATAGAGGCAGCTATATCCTATAGGATCTGAAGTGTATTGTTTTAGGGATTTTTTAATTTGTATTATTATTATTATTATGTGGTGGAATCGGTCTGCAGATTGGGCCATAAGTTTGACATTTTTTAGATATGAGACCACTCTTACAGAATTTTTAAAAATCCCAGTAATTTTTATTTTTTCAAATCATGTTTTATGTGCCAACTTTCTCAGAGACTAATAATATAGCTTTTAAAACTCTGAGCTCGAGAAAGAACCTACCCTATTCGGGACTCAGTATATGAGTTTCCTACAAAGGCGACTTTAGCTTTCTGATTTGAATTGAATTGAAAGAAAGCATATCCTGATTATGTCAGATTATCTTTGTTACAAGTCGGCATAGCTGTTAATGACTGTTACGACTTCGACAATCGTTGTGCGTCGATTGTGGATTTTTAACGCGATTTCTGTTTTTCGCACCACCGTGCATCGATAGTGGCGGCGAGCGCTGGCATTTTAGGGTTGATTCTGATTCAATTACTTCTTTTCCTTTTATTTCGGAGCCCTGTCGAGTGCTGCAGCTAATTTGTTGTAATTGTAACCAAATCTAAATTAGTGAAGTTGGAGAACTTTTAACAAATTGTCCAAATATTTGACTAAACAAATGAGTTTGTATTTATTCGGAGCGATTTGTCAGCAGACTCTCTGTGTGCTCTGTGCAGAAACGGAAGCTGGTGGCGACACTAAAGCCAAACATAAATAAAAGCGTTTACTAGCTGGTGATGCCACATACATAGATGTGCAAACAAGCAGCCACACAATAATAAACAGACAGACACACACACACACACACACTCAACAGACACTCGCACTCACACTCACACTCACACAGGTCCGGCGGAAGTTTAAGCTACAAAATCCGACAATTAAATTATTGCATGACAAAACATGCGCCGAAAAATATTCAAAACGCGCCAAAAACAGGATGTAAACAAGGCAGACGAGCAGACAGACCTCAAAATACACACACGCCCACTAGCAAACACAACAACAACAACACAAACATACTCGTACACACCTAAAAATTGGAAAAAAACATAAACATAAAAAGAGGAAGAGGCACCGAATGCGAAAACCGAAAACAAATTCATCTTCCGGCAAAAACGAAAGCTGAGAACATCGTAAAAAATGAAAAACAGCATAAAAATGCCTGCCACGCACTCACCCACACTCACACACACACACCCACACATGTGCAGCCTCGCACACAGGAGCAACAAAATGGCGCGATAGAAAAAAGAAAGCAAGACAGCTCTGGCCGTGCCTGGACAGATTCGATGCCGGGGCAGACATGCTAGTGCTCGTGGCAATAATTTGAAATTCGATTACCATAACCAAGTACTCGGAAAACACACACACACACACACACACTTAGACACAGAAGGATAGTCGAGCAGCAAAAGATACAAGGCAAAAAAAAGAGACAAAACGTTTTGTGGCCAGAAAAGTGCATGTGTGTAGCTATTTGCATGTGTGTGTGTTTCTGTGTGTTTCTGTGTGTTTGTGTGTGTTTGTGTGTGTTTGTGTGTGTTTGTGTGTGTTTGTGTGTGTTTATGTGTGTGTTTATGTGTTTGTGTGACGTACGTCGCGCTACAGGCGAAAAGCTGCAAATGGCGAAAACGTTCGCTAAAAGGTCGCCAATGTCCGAGCGTAGAATGAAATGAAAAAAATCCCCCAAGGCAAAAAGCCAAAACGTGAATATATCAGAATTTTTGACCAAACAAGGCATAAATATACGCCAACTCTGGCCCGGGTGTGTGTGTGTGTGTGACTCTTTGACTCGCCATGTTACTGTGTGCGTGTGTGCCAGCAGCTATTACACGATGTTTTGGCTTGAGGACTTGAGGTCTGAGTCACAATGCCAAACGCGTATGCCGGCCACAAAGTTCGGCTCATTATGCCCTTACAAAGGGTACATTGTGTTTGATCAGATATTTGTAACGCCCTGAAGGAGGCATTACAAGAAGAAGAGCCGCTATAGTCGTGTCTTCTTATTCCTGTAAGCAGATCATTTGTCCAGGCTATCCTGATCCCTGATTGGACCATTATGTCTTAAAGCTGCTATATCTTGCATGTAGTTGATTGTATTTTTTATAAACATAATAGCTTATTATATTCGTTTTTGAAGGTCAAACTAACCAGGCTACTTTCTTATCTGAGTACCATTGGAAAGAACAGCTTTTGAGAAAATTAATTGTTACTAAGTTTCAAAACCAACGATGCTTCAAATTATAATTGCGCTGCGACTATTTGTTGGGTTTGAGGTTTTAGGGTTTAAAAAATGTGTGAAATTAGGATTCCCGGCTAGATAGGTGACTTTGGAATTAGGGCTCCTGTAAATCTGTAAGAGTTCAGTTCCACGTTCCTTTCGGTCTATATTTTATGCAATCGGTAATCAAGTTAATTGTCGCCAGTACCTTTTTTTTTAAATATTTTAAGTTACTTGGCACATTTCGGTACGAAAAATTATTTGTCACGTCCATATTTGTTACATCACCGATTGTGGCGCCTCCTTTTATATGACGGATTTATTTAAACCTGGAAATTTCAGTATTGCCCTTGAAGCTATTATTACTTGCCGCGTGATTCGAACCGGTGTCTACACTAGGAAACGAACTCACAATGGTATTCCTGCTAGCCACTTGGGCTATGCCTTGCCCTCTCTGCTGTTGTTATTGTTGCGAATTAAGATCCTTTATCTACGATTGGATTATTTGTTTATTCTAGTTTTAGACAAATGTAATTAATAAGCTCAAACAATTAAATCGAATAAATTGTTACCGACCCAGGCATAGGGTACACAAAAGTCGGATGCGTGCGAATCCAGCAGAACTTGGCTGAAACGACATACATTTTGATTACGAGTATTTTCATATCTTTTCATACACTTCATGCTATGTCTAGTTACTGACATCATTGGCAGAAATAAATAAATACAGGTTTTCTACAAAACTTGACAATACTTCACAATGCTTTTACTTTTAAGTAAATTCGATCTACGATCTCTCTTTGCAATATCCAATTGAGAAGTCGTAATAAATGTTTGTTTTGAGTGGCCTTTTTGTCGCTGCAGAGCAATACAAGTTGTTAATAGCCAAATTTAATATCAAGAGCAATTAGCTGTCACTCCCAATATGGCAAAACATAGTATGTTCACACATATATACATACGTGTATATATAAAAGCACGATACTTCAGATATTTAACTTAACTGGCATCTTCAAAGCAATTAGGCTTCAAAAAAATATAACAAACCAAGACAAGAAGAAATAATAATACTTCAGGTGCTTCGGTTTTTTCCACTTTTTGGAGAAAGTCGGGAAATTGGCCCCCAGTTCCAAATGAGTATTTACTCTCTTAAAAAAGCAGTGTTAGTGGTAACAGGTTTACCATGTGTGTGTGTGTGTGTGTGTGTGTGTGTGCGACACTGCTTGACACTGCTTGTTGCACTGCACATGTCACCCAAGAAGAAGAAGGACAACAAGAAGGGCGTGCTCGAGTATAATAAAAATAAAATAAATAATGTAAAATATAATACGTACGTAGAGACATATGCATGTTTAAAATGCATAAATTTATTTATGGGTCTGTTTATTTCTATGCAGAGTATTAAGAGTTGAGCCGAAGCGGCAACAACAACAACATTAACTTCCGGTGGAGTCATGGGCAGAGATTGCATTTGTGGCTGCAGCTTTCATAATAACTTGTTCTCCCACATTGATAAAACATTATATGAGGACAATTGCCAGATTTGAGTTAAAAAAAATACCAAGAATAAAGGGAGTTATGGAAAAATCGGTTATAGCAGGGGATGGGGAGGGTGACAATTGGGAAAACAAAACACAAAACTTAATCTGTCGAGTGCTTAGGGAAATACCAAATTTGGTTATGCTGGCTACTTCAACTTCCTGAGATACTTTGTCATGCTCAACTCGTACGAGTATATATAGTACAGTATATGTTTGGGGGATCCTGTGCGAACCCTTTTATCCTTTAAGTACACCCCTTGCATTGTTGAAGCTAAACAGAAACGGAGAGTTTGCCGAATTCTAAAAATGAATAACTTGAATGACGCTCTAAAATCCATCCTGAAACTTCTGCTTTTAAGTATAGATGAAGGATTAAATATACTGTAGCTGGACGTAGCGAGGTTTTAAAAATGCAAAACCGATGCCTCTACCACAGATGTATTGCGATTTGGTCGCAAACAATCAATACCACAATCAGGGCATACTTCTGATTCCTCTGCTGTTTGTGTAATTCCGTCTGGGGATGGGTGAACGCATTTTGTTTAGTTGACTTTCAGCTCAGTTTACTTTGGGCGCTGTTTAACTTTGAGCTTGGAAAACTTTGTCCCTGCTGCACGCCATCTTGCACGTATATGTGTGTTTGTAAGTAGTGTACACGTATATACTTGTATGTATGTAGTATTGTATGTAGTATTGCTATATATAGATTGCTAGTGCATTTGCAAGGGAAGGAGCAAAATGTTTTATGCTGTGCACGGTAAAAATTCACATAATTGCAGTTGGAATACAACAAACAAGAGCAGAGCGTAAATAGAAAGCGCAAAGTCAACAGAAAAGAGGGAATGTTGTGTGTAGCCGGTTTACGGGTGTGCTGCCGACGCCTTAGCTGCCGTTGTGGGTGCACACCAACACACACACACCAACACACACACTAATACTCACACAACAAACAAACAAACAAACAAACGAACGAACGGTTAGGTAACCTTTGGTCGTCCACTTCAGGTGCGCCAAGTAATTGCAACTGAAACTGAAACTTGGCAGAGTTAAGAAAAGAGGGGAAAATAAAAGAAACTGGTAGCGAAAATTGGAGTCACACTGGTGGCGGGTGCGGGGAATTTGCACCGTAAGCAACGTAATGGATACAAAGCATTTCGATGCAGGTCATTGCGGCTAAATTAAAAGAAATTGAAGCTGTGCTCGCCTTCGCATCCGGATCCGGTTCCGCGCACTATTGCAGCAGCGTGTATATATAGTACTATATAAGACAAGGATAGGATTCTGTAGGACCGACCGCAGGGGGTATTGCTCGGCAATTTCATCTTCTGCTGTGGATTTTAATTAAAATCAATAAGCTGCTGTTGATTATTAATCATAGTGCAGTGACAACTTTCGCGGGTCGTGGGTTGCCAAGGAATGGCATTGGAATGCAAGTGGGAATCATTTTATATTATCTATTTTTTTTCTCACTATTCACTACATTTAGTTATTGGAATTAAAAGCAAAATAACATTTTAAGGAGTGAAGGAGTGCAAGTATTGCTTGTCCGATTTATATAGAAAAGGTTCTGCAAATAAATAAGGAACTGTGCCACCATGTTAGCAATAGATAAGAATACTCAGCAGGTGATTGATTGACGATTGATTCATTTATTCTAGATCTGTGTAATGAGAAGAGTCGATAAGCCTAGTCCGGCTGTTCAACTGCATGAAGCTCTATAATATATAATAGTAAACCTGTATTTCTTCGTATTTTACAAAAATGTCATGCAAATATAATATGGCCATCAGTATTTAAGGCTATGGACATATTTGGTGGCCTCTCAGCAATACCTCCAGGATATACATATTCGCTTGGCAGTAGGCTACAGCTTTAGTTTCAATAATATTCATTGCTTAATAATATTCAGTCTCAATACAGGTTCCAATGCTTAACGATTCAAAATAACATTTTTCCGTGTTCATAGAAATAAATTCTTCGCAACCAAAATTAACTTTTCTGTCTTTAAAACCATGCCTGCACACAGTACCAGGAAGCGCGTAAGTTGAGTCTTTTAAGCCAATCTATCTATCCGCCTCTATCATGGTTTGCATCGAAAGCACGTCAACGATAAGAAAGCCGACTTCACACAGCCAACCAAGGAGCAACTAACTCAACCCCAAGCGCTGCAAAAAAAGCGTCAAATCAAGCAACGCCAGCAGCTGATCAGGAACAAGGAGAGAAGCAGGCAGGAGAAACAGCGGTCGCGGGGACGGCGCAAAGCGATCAAGCAGAGTGTCCTCAAACAGATCTGTAGCTTGCCTCCAGAGAAGGTTGGGGAGTCCGCTCCCGCGAATGTTATGTACAGGAACCCCCATTTCGGCCTAGTGGCCGATCCATGCACCCGATCAGCTTGTAAGGTATGTCTTTTGGGTCATCGACCCAATGCTTTTGCAACAGGTCCGGGAAACCACCTGAAGGCCAAGGCTAGAATGTCGACCGACATCAGAACAAAACGCTCGTCTGGGGCAATGAAAAAAAGGCAAAATGTCTTCGACGTGGCTGTTCGGAGGGCCCTGGAGCGCCTCGAGTACAATTTCAATCTGATGAGTCAGCGGAAGAGCTCTGGCATGTGCATTTGTACGCTGCACAGTGGCCAGCTCTATAAGATCCTGATGGTGCCCAGCGGACTAGGGAGCATCAGCTTTATTGCTGACATCAGTCGCGAGCGCATGCTGCGTGGACGCCAAGACGGACCGTGCTTGCCACCTCCGCGTAATGCAATGCGCAGGGCAGCGGCTGACTTCCACCGGAAGCTGATGCTTCCCAGTACCAAGCGACGCAACCGCAACAAACGCCACTCATTGCATATGGGCAGGAAACGCCATTTCTAAATTTTAGTGCTCGAGCTCAATTAATATTTGACGCGATTTCACACAAAGGCGCTTCAGCGAATGGTTTCCGTTAATAAAGAATAATTTCAGCCGTTGATGAAGCCAATCCATTATTGCTGGTAAAAAATTAATGAAGAAATTGTTCAAATGAAGAAGTCTATTTGATTAAAAGTCATGATGCCCCATTCATTCATATATATTATATATTTAAATATCATATATATATGTAGGAGAGAAAAATAAAAGAGTGGCCAAATTCTTATTAACTGGAGATAGTTCTCAGGTAGTCTACTTGTAAAACGAGGCATTATACTATGATAATAATTGAAATTTGAAAACCTATTTACTATGCCCAAGCAGTAAATAAAATCGGAAACTATTGAAGAATTTAAATCAAAAACTACAGTGCAACTTCTACTTAAATTTGTATTTTAAAGCCTATGATATGTAGCTTGAAATTATTTAAAAATCAGCGTATATTTCCCGAAATCCAGGCAGATGTAAAGATGGACAGAGGGGTTGACCTTTAATGAA
This sequence comes from Scaptodrosophila lebanonensis, assembly GCF_003285725.1. Lineage (NCBI taxonomy): Eukaryota > Metazoa > Arthropoda > Insecta > Diptera > Drosophilidae > Scaptodrosophila > Scaptodrosophila lebanonensis. The sequence goes on from NW_022060529.1 coordinate 3,914,527, forward strand.
TATATTAATAATTCAGTTTGACCTCCAAGCAATGAGCAATTATTTCGGCCCTTAACTGAGTAGTAATATTATTCTGCACTGGTTGTTAGAAAGTCCATTAACTGATCTAGGAACTGGTGCTATCTGCGACCCTACTAGAAAGCATGACAACATTCTAAGTTTGTAATTTGGAGCTGATTTTTAAACAGAATAGTTTTTAATATAAAAAATCGTTTTCAATTAGCTGTGTCGTACTCGGAGCATTCTCCCATATAGAAGGAGTTACCAGTTAACTGAACAATGCGTATAATTTGGATTCTAAAAAGTGAGATTTGTAAATGTAAAAATCCATTAAGTAATCGCCATAAACCCTCCTCAGAATGAACAACTTGCAAATGGATGAATTTCTGTTGATTGCTAATGCATTTTAATTATTTATGTGCGGACGTGTTCTTCTATGTGTGCGTCAATCGATTCAAGCGATGAATCAGATCCTTTTAAAGTTTGCTTTAAATGCATAGCATACTTTGAGGGGCAGAGATAATCACACTCTGCACCTTCGGCATAGCAGAGCCGCAACGTTATATTAGTGTCTGTTTTTTTTTTTTTTTTGTGGCGGCACATCCTCTTGTCACGTATATTTTTAGTTAGCTTTGAGTTTTCAGTTACAAGATTTGGCAAGCGAAGCAATCACTAAATAAAAAAAGGACAAAGGGAACAAGGAGAGGACGGAGTGCAAGGTGGAGGCAAAAACGATGGACAGTTGCTGAGCTGAGTTTCAATTTTCACTTAAAACAAAGTTGGCACATAGCTGACAAAAAAAAACAAGAGCCAAAGGAAGGAAAGAAAAATACTAGGAAAAATTTCGGGGCGCTCGGGCGTTAACAAAGCTCGCGTCGCGTTCAAATTGTGCTGTGCATTTTTTGGCTACCGCTGTCGATGTTGTTGTTGTTGTTGTTGTTGGGCTTGTAATCAGAGCAAAGAAGAGACAGACGCACACACACACACACACACACACACACTTATATGCTATACTATACTATACATGTGCACACATGACGGTGCTTACGTGATTCGAGCACAGTCGCCATCGCTCTGGCATAGAAAAATCAGTTGCAACAACAGAAAACAAATCGGGGAAACAAAAGCAATGAGAGGCAAACAAAGTCAAATACAATAAAAAGTTCCTCCAGTGGCAAAGAAGTCAAAGGGTTGGCCAAATAATTCTATGGGGTAGTGTTCGTATTGTGTTAAAGATTTAAAAAAAATGAGCTTAAGGACTTAAAGTGTTTTTAGCTTACGTGATATTTCGGTTTTTAATATTAAAAAACAAGTCCTTCGATCCATTATTCAAAAAACGTACCTGCAACAAGAAGATGAAACAAATGTTTATTTCAGAAGATAACCTTTTCAATTAGTTGTTAGTTATTTATAAAGTTAGAAGCACGTTGCTTCCCAAAATAAGTTTAAAAATAAGAATACAGAATTGATATTTTGGGGATATTTTGTTTAAGCCTTAGCCGATGGCTTTTCAATAAGTTGGCACAAGCCAAAAACTGCTTCAAGAATGGCTTCAAGCGCATTGCTCAAGGAAATGTTCGAATGATTTTGAGATATTTACATTAATTTGATTGAATTGCACGATTTTTTCGATTGCATCTTCGATAGTCGTAGATATATTTCTCTACATGTCTTCGCGACTAGTCTTGAATCACGTATACGACTCGTGGACTCTGCAATAAACTTGTTTCATGAATTGTAAACAATTTGCTCCTTATTCGATTCTCATTTTTATATCAATAGCTCGACTGAATCGATTGGCCTGAAATTTTGCTAAAAATGTAAATGTGTGTTGATTCGAGTTCTTCGACAGGTAGAGGCATTTCATTTCTTCGATTACTAATAATTCCAAACTACTGCCCGCTACTTAGTATTTAACTGTATTTCAGAATAGCGTCACGGCTGAGGGTTAGTTTAGTATTTAGTTTGCTTCATAGAAATGAAGCATTACCGTAAAAATAATAATTAATTACCCATAGAGCAGTAGAAAGGTGTTTAGTCTGTTGCTGCGTGGCGCTGGAATCATGTCGTCACTTCTCCAAACTGGGAAAGTGGCTGTCTTGGCAGTTGTCTGCCTTTTGTATCTGACATTGCCGCCGGTTGCTGCCCAGTCGAAAACGCCCTTATTTATAATTCCAGCAACGGACGCACCAGTTCAATGCGGCTCCAATCAATACTACGATTTTCGATGGGAAAAGTGCAAAGTTGTCCGCAGATCTCGAAATCATTGCAACACAGGATTCACTTATTCGTCTCGCAAGATGAAATGCATACGCAGTGTTTATAATTGATAATCGGTCGAAAGAACGTGTTAAATCAAAGATAAAGCAATAAAGACAATTGCACCATTTGAAATTCATTTACTATACAAGTAGATGAATCAAGATGAGTGTTTTAGATGATTTTCGTTTATAGGTACGAGCATTATCACAGTATTGTATTGTGGGTTATTAACACTTTTGTTGGTTTTAAGCATTCGGAATATATTTGAGAACTCAATGTTTCTATCAGTGTGCTAAACATTTTTAGAGTTTGGCTTCCTAAGCTGAAGATCGCTCTCGTAAATAGTCGCATTCATGGACATACATATATAAAACACTATAAGCCTCAAACAATTACGAATTCGTTATGGAGAAAGCCTTGATACACTATAGTAATGAAACAATATATATCCAAGGTTTTTCCTGCATTTGCAGTGTGCAAAGTCAAATATTCAATTAAAAAGAAATGGTATTCGATTATTCGTTTTATCCTCTCAAGGAGTAAATTTAGTCTGCTTTCTCCGTTTCTCTAGTTCTATGAATACTTGTTTTCAGAGTTCAATTTTGCCGGTACTAGGATAGAAACTTTTAATCGATTTTTTCTTCATTTGTATTTTATAATTTATATATAATGTTACAACACAGTCTTGGATTTGAAGCAACATAAATCAAAATTAAGAACGCTGTTGTATGTAATTGGATCATTCAAGCTAGCCACGTGCAGGATTAACGCCAGTCGGCTTCTTTGCAGCATTCAGTTTTCCAGGACTGCTATTGCCTGGGGGAGCTTTTGGTCTTTGACTGTTTATAACTTTTCCATTGTTACCCAGAGCCTGGAGAAGCTTTGGCTTTTGAGTTTTCGAAACTGGTGCTTTACCAGCGTTCGGTGGCTTTCTTTGTTTGCCTTGAGCAGCGTTATGTTTCGATCTGCGTTTCCCAGCAGGGGGAGGTTCCGTAGGCGGTTCAGCTCCGGGATCAGCAGCAGGATCAGCGGCGGGACTGGCTTCCTCACCACCGGCACCAGTAGTTTGTGCGCCGGGATCGGCACCGCCAGCAGGGCTTTCAGTAGCGGCTTTTGGCTTTTGAGTCCCATCTCCACCGCCCCCTTGGCCTTTTTTTTTTTTAGCGTTTCCGTAGTTGGCTGGTGGGACAAATCCAGGGGGATACTGATCAGCTCCGCCTTCATAGTCTGGGAATGCAGTTGCTATCGGCTTTATAGAGGGCCATGGCTTGTATTTAGGTGGCAGTCTATAGGAATACCGTTGCGGTCGCCTCGTCGCATTGTAGTCAACAACGTGTTGATAGATCGCTCCATAATGCTGCTGTGGCTTATACGCGAAGCGCATACACTTCTGGAACTCCCCCATCCATTTGTAGCCGTACTCACACCACCGCAAATTTGATCGCAAATCAATTGGGGTTTCCTTAGTTTGGCTCTCCCATGGTTCCAAGACATTGTCAAGAGGAGATAACGTAGGGACAGTCGCTGGAACTATTGGGAAAATATCAACGTTACCGTATTCGATCATTTCGACAATGGCTATCAGAACAGAAACCACCGCAGAAACCATTGTAAGTGCAACGAATCGCATTCTCTACGGTTGCGTAAGCTGTTGCCAATCCGTGGCCGTTATAATTTAAAGTGCCTCTTTTTAGGCATACTTGTACTATGCAGCGCAATAAATTCAATTTCCAGCAAAATAATCGCTGTAATTAAGAGATGCCAACGCACAGATATGCGGCTGGGCTGCGGTCGGATTGCCACACACACTTCCTCAAATACACACACACCCATACACATACACATACTTGTACACACATACACCGGCAAATCAAACAAACAGAATGCCATTAGGTACTAAGCCCAGCCAATGCCTGATGCGCTCGCCCTTCTGCCTTGCGTTAATGGGCGTCTCTGGAAGTGTCGGCGGTTTAAATTTTCAAACTTTTAAATACCTGCAAAATTTCCACACGCCATTTAATTGCAGAGATGGGGAAAATGGAAGCTATTGTATCCGATGTTGTATACTCTTCTTCGTTGGAAAGTCCATGCGTGACTCTTCAAATTAAATAATCAGTCCACATATTGTAATGTTATATTAATTAACTTCGCGCAAATACCAGCTAAGTATGTCAAATTGTTAGCCACATTTAATCACTCCTTTAAGTAGCATTCACACTATTTTTAAACCAGTATATATTTGATTTAAAATCCAATAAAACAATGGACAACGCGTAGAGTCGATGACGAACTGTAGGAAAAGCACCAATTTTGGGTCAAATATTTCCCATGAAGGCACGAAATGAGGAAGATGTCAACAAACTTTAAATTTGTTCTAACTACAGCACCAGAATTGGGAGGTGAAATTAAAATAGTCAAAGTATCAAATATAACAACAAAATATATTTGTAATTAAACTATGCTCGAGAGGCGAATACTCGCACTATTGAATAGTTTTTTATTAAATCAATAATCAATAATAGTTTTGAAATAACTTGAAGATATTCTTTTAAGGCCAATGTTTATCATTAAGGGCTAGAGAGTCCTCATTTTTAGGGAACTTCATGGACTTGCAGCACGAGCAAAAAAGTTATAAATAATATTAATTATTAAATAAACGCAAAGGCCCATCTACTGGAAATTAAATCGTTTTGGATTTATTTATTTTTGATGAAAATATAATTAAATCTATATATAAGAAACATGTATAATTAGTCAATTCTATTATAGATTTTATTACCATTTGATTTATTGTATACTAGCATTTAGCGCCAGAAAGGGTTTTAGATAAATTAAAAAAAGCCATTTAGCGTTTAACTCAATTAAAGCATAAAATAAAAAAAGGCCTATCTCAGAGTAGTGGCGCTGTCTAAGTGTTTCTATAAACCTAATCTATAAGCGATACGACAGTCCATGGATCTTGAAATAAAATTTTTGTATCGTACGGCTGTGTCAGTTGTGTTTATTTGTATGGAAAATATTTTGCAAAATATTCCTTCCCCCATTATGAAAACAGTCATTATTAAGAGGACATTATATAACATTTGGTGGAGTTGCAGTAGTTTTATCATATTCAAAAAAATGTAGCTATTTAATGATACTAGTCGCTTGATACTAACAAGCAAATGGAGATTGTCAAGCCATTATTATATTGTGAAAGCGTTTAAAGCGTAAAAAGCTTCCTGTTGAAAACCAGCTAAGAGATAGATTATTTAATTGAACCTTATCTCCCTGGTATTAATGTGTGTGTGTGTGTGTGTGTGTGTGTGAGTGCGTGTCTATTTTACACCATCATTGCCTCCGCCGCTGCCGCCGAACGGCCACTTAAAAGCGAAATTCTCTGCGTGCGTTTTAAATGGATGAAATGAAGTAGACTACTTTGTGGGCACGCTTAGCTGCACACACACACACACACACATAAACACACACACGCACACACACACATACATCCGTTGGTGTGTGCGAACGGCAGCTCATTGGAAACGTAGTTAGCAGCCACACGTCTCGTTTAGAAATGGAAGCCATTGGGTTTTATCGGCGTATTTGCTGCACAACATGGCGTATGAGTCATTTGCTAAACAGTGTCATTTGCCATGTGTGGAAAACGATTGTTAGCTGCAGATTAAATGCCGTGCTCAGGCACTGGGCTGCAAAACAGAACTGATTGGCTTCAATCAGTGGCAAGTCAAGAGCGAACAGCTAACTAGCTGTTGGCATTTCACACGCAAATAAGCCCGGCCAATAAGCTGCAGCCAAAACTGTAGCAGAGAAGGCGAAAACTTTTCGCAAAAGAACTTAAATGATAATAAAAGTAGAGGCGTTGCAGGTGAGAGAGCCATTCTGATGGACACCATGACAGGGCAGCAGGGAGGCTGATGCCTTGGCAGCAAAGGCATTTCCAGTTCTCAATGAGAAGCCGTCAGCGTTTTCTGCCTGTGATCTTTCTTTTTTTCTATTTGCTTGCTTGTTTGTTTGTCTGTTTGTTTGTTTGCTCGTTCGTTCCTCAGTTCGTTTGTCGCACTGTCACATGACAGAGAGCACTAAAAGTGTCGCCTTACAGAGCAACTGACGGGCATGGGCATGGGCATGGGCACGGGCACAGTGACTGACGAGCCAAGTGACTGAATGCAGACTGCGGATGATAATGGTTTATCGCGCAGCTGTTGCAGTTTACCTTTTGCTTTCAGGCTACTAAGGCGACTGCCTGGCAACGGCTTCACCTGACTAAATGGCATCAAGTTGCATTCACTGGCTTGACTTCCATCATCAAGTTGAGAGCAAAGAAAAAGAAAAACGAGGCAAATAGCTTCTGTAAGCTTGCCGAGTCGTTTGCACAACTTTCGTTTTTCTCTTTAACCTTTCCTGCATAGTTGTTCGCAGCGTTTCATTATGTAAGCCAGTTGGAAAATGGAACGAACCTTCATAACTTGGCCATAATTGTTTAATTAAAAAACTGCAATATTTAATTCATTGGGGCAGAGATTGCATGCGAGTTGATTTAATTGGACAAAAGGCTTAAAGAACCAATTATATTGCATTGAATGTGATAGTTTTCGGTGATGCATATTATTATTTATTAAGTTGATATAGTAGATAGTGGATATAATTGTCAATGGGAAGCGTAAGCAGACGAGCTTCTAGCTGCTACATTTGTCTCCTCATCTAAGTTTATAAATCATTAGTTATACTTGTATAACAATATTAAATATATCTTGAGTGATTTTATGTATATTTAAAACTGTTACCGATTATTTGTTGCCTGGTTTGTCTGGTAGTCTCCTTCACTTTCAATCTGGCACAATACACTAGGCTGCTGGTGATTTTTCAGTTCTGATTCAACTTGAAGGGAACCTCAAGAGCTTGCCGCAACAGACGGCTGCATGTAAAGTAAAGGACTGCAGCAGGTTAGCAACAACAAACTTTTGCTTATCTGCGTCACAGAAAACCCTTGCGTTTCCCTCTTGCCGAGCTACTGCAGCAACATCTTGAGTCAACTTTTCTTCAACTTAAAGTTTTTCATTTTTATTTTTGCACACCAGTTTGTCTGCCTGGCTTGGCGCTTTTCATTTCTTAGCACTCTGTTATTTCTACACATGCTTACATCAAAATGTCCATGTGTCTGCAAATGCGTATGTGTGTGTGTGTGTGTGTGTGTGTGTGTGTGTGTGTGTGGGAGAGATGCTCCCTCCTCCTTGTTGTTTGTGTGTTTCATTTTATTTGTTGCACCAAATTGGGTTTTAGTGGATTTTGTGGCAAATGATTTTTGCTGCTGCCGTTCCGCTTGCATAAACTTTAATTTAATTTCGCTCACGACAGAACTTTCAGAACAGCCCCGAAACTTGGCTAGTAGACAAATACAATACAAATGCATGCAGAAATAAGTAGAAGTGTGTACAGGAAACATGTTATTTGCAGCGGCATTCCAGACTGACGCAGGAATTTGTTTTTATTTGCAGAAGTCGAACATGCGCGCACATGTTTAATACCTTTTTACAAAACAAAAAGCAACACAACAATATATTAATTGTAATTGAAGGCTAAAAAAAAAACAGCTGCCATCTTGTATATACCAAATGGACTGCAAATTCTGTAAGCACTACCTGAATAAGGCAGTCGATGTAAGGTATTACAAAAGAGTATTCCGCGGCTTAATCGGATCCATTTACTTTTATTGCATTAGAGACCCACCAGTTAAGCGACAACATGATGATAGAAACATCTATATCAAATTAATATCCAACATGATCGACAAATCAGCTTACTTAAAAAAGCAGCTTGGGTGCAAAGCTTCGACGCATTAGCTAAAAGAAACTGTAGGAGGATTAATATTTGTCCCATCATGTTGATAATAATGATAACTAACTTATAAATAGAACTTCCACTGTTCAGTTGAAGTTATAAATAACATATATTTGATATATTTTCTTATATGTATTACTTGGTAAATAACGAGACAAGCAAGCTTGCGCTGCATATTACTGAGCTAGGTCTACCCGCAAATCAAAAGTTCTACACTAAACGTTAACCCTCAAATTATTCTAGAGCTAATAAATGAAGCGTGCGTTCCGCGATTTCGGCTTTATCTCGGTGCAAAGTAATAAATTTGCATTAGAAACTTTGAATCAATATTTTGAACATTATTTTACAGCTTGTACAATTTTACAATATTGCTCGAGCATTTCGCTGTGGTAGATGGCACAAAGACCGAAAATCACTGAGCATAAAGACACACACACACACACCCACAGACACGAATGCACATGCCAGCGCATTCACAGTGACAAGCTTTAAAGGAATTGCACAAAAGTGCAATTGAGTTGAAATACGTGCAAAGAAGCAGTCAAGTGACGCAGTCTCGGTGGCAATCCTAGTTAAGAAAACCCATAAAAATGGCAGCAGCTAAACACCGCACACACACACACACACACACACACACACACACACACACTTGCACACTCGCACACACAAACACATTGACACACATAGACGAACATCTACACAGGTGAAAAATTATAGCGCAAAATTCATATTTGATGACTTTTTGATTGCCAGCCCAAGAGGAGGAGCCCACAGCAGCGCATGGCGGCGCACTGCATCCATCGTCTTCGCTTACTCGTCCTCAACGTTTGTTCTTGTTGTTGTTGTTGTTGTTGTTACACCTTCATATAATGCAAGGAGAGTACTTTCAATGGCATTATTGTCAACGACGACATCGTGAGCGTCGCCAACATCATCATCACCATCACCATCATCATCATCATCATCATGAACATTGCCAACATCAGCTGGAGTTGATCCACAGCAATGCGCTACCAGGCAAACAAAGATTAAGTTGAGGCGGGTTTCTGGTGAGCTCTGCATCGCTATTCAGGCCACCTTTGAAAAGCAGCTGCCCCGCATTTTTATTTTCAATATTTCATCATTTGTGCTTTGGGCGTGGGGCTCAGTGTGCAGCTACAAAGGGATCCGGGCCTTAAACAACACAATCCTCCGCATAATAAGAAAAATGCAATAAAGACTTTAAAGAGGTTTCCGTCTAAAAATATCAAAGACAGCAGCAATTCAATTGCAGTAAAAAAAATCATAAATGAGGTCAATTAAGATTGTTTTTATGGCAATAAACTCCAGTCTTTCAGCAATATTGTGCTTTTTGCCCAAAAAGTAATAAACAATGGATAGATAACATAAAAAATAGTACTCATATTTTTTTAAGTTATTGAGAGGAAATACTTTTTAAAATTTATTCTTTTAAACCGCAGAATATGTCCTCAAGCTCTCACAAAAAGAATATAGAAGAATTAGTTTATTTGGTTTTTGTTAAATAATGGCTGCGGAATTTTTTAATATTCATTTTAATTTTTATATATATTTATAAAAAGAATTTTACTTATGCTTTTTAATTTAAAACAGCTGAAGGTCTATCTGTGTTCAAATGTTACATAATATGTGATAATACGTTGCGTATACGTAATGTGATACAGCTTCAGTCGCTTAGTTATACTTGTTTATTTCATAGGTGTTCGAACAAATCCGATCGTTCTGTGACATTAAAAAGATGATGACAGGTTCCGAATTAAGCCCGCACGAAAGCCCCGCTATATAACTATATAACGCTAGATAACTCCTCTGCTGATGTTAAGGCAGAGAATACGCTTCATTGTGAACGGACTATGGCTGATGAAAGAAAGGGCCAGTAGAAAATTGTTCCATACAAAATTCGGTACAGCTAGTAGTTAATCGGCCATCGGCAAACTCAGTCTTTGTGAACCTCTTCACTCGAAAAAGATGTCCATTGAATGTCGCCTTTTCAACTAATAAATCAAAATGCATTCACGCTGTGGATAATTGTATTTGGTGTGTGTACTAATATTACCTTGACCAGACTGAAATCTAGCATTTTTAACAGGGGCAGTGTGGTCCATAACCAGCTTTGTTGATGATTCATTGATTGCGAGGATAATGTGGTGGTTTTCTTTAATGAGGTAAGGCTAACTATTAAATTATCAATGCAATTACCAAAGGGAGTTACATTTATATTTGGCTAATCAAACTGATTCTTCGTTAGTCTGCGACTACGTTTGCGGTGGCAGTCACTTGGTAAACGAACGCTGTTCACTAGTGAGCTCTATTTATATTGTTGTATTTAGGTTTTTGAACTATTGCCGGACAGCAGACTAGTTCTTCAGGGTGTGTGCATTCGTAGTTCACCATTCCGAACTGCAGGGGAACTCTGTCAAACGCACACTCACGCACATGTGTTAATGACTCGACAGAAGGAGCAGCGTGGCATAAATCGGGGCGATAATTTGCATTGTTGTCGTTGTTGTAACTGGGATGTGCCTGCCTGTCAATGTGTGTTCGTTTGTATATCAGTGTATATATATATAGTACAGGGTATGTGAACGGCTGCCGTTTGCTGCGTGTGTTTATGTAACGATTTGTGCCAGTTTTTAATTTTTGTGAACCTCGCCACCACCCCCTCCTTACGCCTGGCATATCATTCAATTTATAAAACTTTTTCCCAACATTTTACGCGCAATTATGAGGCAAGTAAACAAAAACGTAATTACGGACGCTTTGTCACACGTTGACCCTAATGACATGGCGCTTAAGTAGTCAAATTTTTATAAGGCCATTAACATGAGTTCTAAGTATGTGACATTAATAACGTTGACGGATTCTTTAATTCAGAGGAAATATATCTTGAAATAAGGAAATTGTTATTAGCTTTTATTTTGTGAATCAAATCAGAAGTACACTCTCAAAAATTATGTCACAATGGCTCACAATTTAAATATTTTGCACACATTTGTAATTAAATTGTTTATAACAACGTTTAATTGAATCTTTTATTTTTAAACTAGAACATACAACACAGCCGATCTGAAATGCTTGTTTCTAATATTTTTATATTTAACTAGCATCATAATTATAAAATCGTTTACAGGAATGCGTCTTGAAAGTGTAATTCTATTTTGAACAACATTAAAGATGTGCAATCAAAACTTGCGATTATTCATGAATATAGCAAGATCTCTAGTCTATTTGTAGAAATCTTCTGAACATAGAGTTGGAATTTAAAAGTTACCGAACAAGCTTAAACAACTTAGTTTTTCGTACTTCTTATGATATTTATAATATCTGTAAAATATTAAATATACTTTTACAATTGAAAAATGATGGCTTTCTGCGGGATTTTACGAGAATACGGAACAATTTGTTGATAAGAATGAGAATGAGTTCATATTTTCGATAGCTGTATTTTGGCTAATATGGTGAGGCTTACGTGCCGCGCGACGACAACCTTCAAATCCTACTGACGACAACAATTTTGCCAAATTTTATATTCCTTTTGCCGATTTTACAACTTTTCTGGCGCCTGGCTTATGCCGAAACCCAAACCAACTGTGGCGCGCTTGGCGGCGCCAGGCAAGCAAATCCGAGCCCAGTCCTCGCCCATTGACGCACTTTTGCTTGTGCCTCATGCCTCATGCCTTGTGCCCGGCACCCTGTCCTTGAGCCCTGCGTGCCCCATTTTCCTTTCATTGGATTCGTCGCCAAAGTGGCGTTGCGTGCTGCCACGAAATGTTTGTTAAAAATTAATTGGGGTGGGAGCGAGCAGCAGTAAACTAAATAAAGTATATATGAATGTATGTGTATATATATTTATACTTATATATAGTGCGCGATGCGTATTAGCAAAAACCCAAAGACATTTCCATGCGCCACTGTGTGGTAGAGAGACATTTCGCGCAAAACAAAAATCATAAAAAGATTTATGGCGCTTTCAAGGCAACCACGCGGAGACAACGAGACGGCAGTGTCATCGAGAACGACAATGGAACAGAAACAACAGTAAGAACCAGATATAGCCGTAAAAGCAGCTCCATAAAGCTTCAAACTGCGTGCGAAAAGTGATTTGTATTGGCCAAGTAAGTAAGTCGGCGAAAGCAGCCCACAGCAATTGGCAGCGGGGGTTCAACTTGCTTTGAAAGTTGAAGGTAAGTTAAAACCTAAAACGACCTTAGACAGTTCATAAAGTTGGGCATTGATATACGACCTCAGTGATGATCGGTAGTGCAATGATATTTGTAAGGCAATAAGGCGTGCAAAACGTGTCCTTTCGAATACTTCAATAGAGGAATACATATAAAAGAAAATATATGAAAACTGGTGGGATGAGGCGAGCTAATTCCTACACACATTTAATCAATTGCTAGTGCAATATGTTTATGAGCATTTCAACAACCTTACAAACTCGTATTTCCGTGTCCTATACCCGAACTATGAAAGGGTACACTACAATTTCTAAGCTCCAAATGTATGTAAACATCATATATAGCCTTTCTATTTAAATTCACTAAATAAAATAGTATTGATTTTTAGGGAATAGAAGAGCCTACACTGCAAGAATGGGTTACATTTTCACGAAATATTGCGTATTACATACGATTTCAGAAGCCACATATTTCCTTTTCACCGCTCGCGATAAAAGTACTTATACCCGAATTATAGGTTGTCAAGTCCCAAAAATAGATAATGGATGCCCTTGAGAAATAATGATGCTTATTTTTAGTCGGATCTGCGCAAATATTTGATATAGAAGAAACTCCAAAAGTCAGCCCTTCATGTCCAGTTAAACAAAAGACTTTACGACAATGCACAATTCGAAAACGGAACTATCAGGCATTCTCATCTTCTTCCCATTGGGCTCGTTTTCGTTACGCCAAACAGTTTAAGATGACAACAAAAGAGGACTTGGTAGCCAGATTCAATTTTGTACCCTCTGCCAGAAGGGTCAAATGGGTATATTGGTCTTCAACAAACGTATGCAACAGGCATTCGATTTCAAATAGTGGATGCTTTTTAGTATATAAATATTCTCCATTAGGATTAAAGGAAAAGCCGATTTAGTTAGGCATTTAGGTTGATTTTAAAAATATAAGTCTTTCTACTTCTGATTTCATATTTTTTGTATTTTGAAATTTTTGTTTGCTTCTCCTATGCGCGCGGTTGCTTTTTCAGGCAGAGGGTATTCCTCTGCCAGGCTTGCTCGACTGCAAAATTCTTTCTCGTTTTCCTTCTGCACCTTTTTGTTCTGAATATAACGATTTTATTGTTTTAATGCATTTGCAATTTTGCGCTAAAGTTCTGAGGCACTGCAGCGTTTATGGGTGGGGGAGACAAGGCGCCCAGAAGGAGTGTTAGATGGGCGGGGCCAGCGAGTGCAAACTTTTGCAACTAGAGGCAGCCCGCTGCCTATTTTCATTGTGCAATTGGAAACTTTGTGTAACAATAAAATTTTGTTCCGTGCTAAAACGAAAAAATCAAAAGAATGGGACCAACTGAAGGCATCAGCGGCACAAAGGGCGTTTAACGATGGTGGAATGAGGGGATGTAGCCTAGTCAAGGGTATAGAGTAGTTGGCAAGTGTGGCGCATTTAACTTTCGGCAGCCACCGCGACTTCCGGCATTGTAAATTATAATGGTTTGGTCCTTTTTGCTCCAGAATTATTTTTTTTCCTAGAGCAGGAGCAGATGTCCAAAAACTACAGCAAGGCATTTAATTTATAAGCCTTGGCCGCCACGCGTTTAATTTATTAAGTTGTCTAGCGCTTTTAATTAGGGGGCAACTGGGCCGTTTCGTTTAGTTTGAACAATTCAACCAGCCAGCAATATACAAGTACAAGTTATTCTATCGGGCGACCAAGAATATAATATATTTCTCAGCAAATGGAAAGTTGCTGTTTTGAAACCACAATTTCAATGTTTATTTTAATGTCTATGTGTGCAGTACAGAGTTCAAGCAAAGGCATTCAAATTGTCTATATACTTATAGTTTTCAATAACATTGCGTTCGTATATATGTACATAGTATATTTTTGTTTTACGGCCTAAGTAGGCTACCAACGTGGTTCACTAAAGGCCTACTGCGACATGTTTGAGTACAATGGCACAAATTGAAGTTGTTAAGGCCATAATAATAAAAACTCAATTTGAAAAGATTTTAATGAACGTAAGATTTTGTTAGAAAGTAAAAACAGAATCTTCGTAAATACTTGCAAGAAAGTGAAAAAAAATATTAAAGGGTATTAAAGAGTTAGAGTAATCAATTGTCTACCGAAACTATGAAGCCGGTTGTCTCTATATTGTATATGGGAAAAGACTGTGTGACTTTCAGCAACTATTCGAAGCTGTGTCGAAAAATGTCTATACAATTATTACCATACAGACTGAAAGAACACCATCGTGTATTCCCTTAACCACTTCATACCTAAATATAAATATGTTTAATTATGTTCAATGTTTTCAAACATAAAGCCCATTGTACTTAGTAGAAATTACATTTTGCAATCGACTCCAGTAGGCCAGGTTGTTCGATTGTCAAGACCCCCAAAATAAGAATTGTTGTGTATTCATTCTCAATCCAGAGCTCGAGCTGAACGCATCGTAAACAGCAAAACGAAATAAATTTTACAAATATTTTTGGTGAGTAGAAATGGAAATAAAAATAAATTTCGGTGCCCACCCACTACTAACACTTCCTTCTCAGATTAAGTGAACTTAATACACTACAATCCAACATGTCTGACGCTCCAGCAGCAGCATCATCCACTACCAAGTCAGGAGCAGTGCAGTTCACACCAAATGCCTGGTTGACTGGAGTAGCAGTCGCTTTTTATTCGACTCGGGTCTTGTGGGCGAAGTTGCGCGAAATGGGCGTGATTCCGTCGCTGGGTAGAGGCAAGCAAGATGCCGGCATGGGCAAAAATGATGCACTGTCCCAAGATGCTGTTGAGGAGATGATTCAAGTGAGACTGTTGCCCGAGGCCGAAGGGCAGCACTTCCCTCTGGGCACTGTGGCCGTTGCGCCCCAGTGATGGAGCTCGGCGAATTTGCTGAGGATGTGGTGATGGGCTTCTGGCCGGAAGGGGGTCGATGCGCAAGACGATGTTTAAGAGCATTTTTCGTTTCACTTTTTGTTACAAAATTCTAGTCTGTTTTAATCACACGTTAAACACCAAATGTTTATGCTACGATGACAAGTGAATACAAGTTGAAAGAACAAAACTTAAATTATTGGATTTAAAAATTGGGGAGGTATTCATAGCAGGTACAGAAAAGAAAGATACAAGTATAGGAATAAGATTGGCTGAGACAATTTTAAATGTCAATTATGCAGACATCTCTCTATAGATTTATATCCAAACGTATCAAACAGGCAGAAGGAAGTATCTTCGGCACCATAAATATCGCCGAATTTATTTACCAAGTTTTCCATTCGCAGCCTGTTAATGCTTGTGTGGCCTTAAATAGATTCAAATAGATTCCGCAATTTGATAGTTTCTTTGGATTAAAACAACTGTTAAGGAAGTCGGGACTTTATATTTGCGAAATTGAAGCGAAATTTGGAAATTTTAATAGATTATTGTGTGATACTGTGTGATGAAAAATTAGATAGTATGAACAGGGTATACATTTATTTTCTTTTAGACGGGACTGATTTAGTCGCTGATTCGAAAAGGAGCAGACTTAGTTAGAACACTTCTTTCTTCTCTCAGCAAAGCTTTGTCTGGATTGGCTTTTATAAGGTAGTTGCTGGTATTTTGGAATTCGCTCAATACGCCCCAACCACTCATCAAGACCGTCCGTAGACTGGGCTTGTGGCACACATTTGCAAGTAATCGCATAATGGCAAACAAATTGCTCAAAAAGGTGTCACTTTGCATTTGACAAATGTTGCACAGGCAGGCTTACCATATACTTGTAGTATAGTATGAGCATGTTTCCCAATCGTCTCTTAATATATTTACCAACAGACAACAAGCAGAAAAAGAAGAAGAAACATAAATCGCGTTTATGTAGCGATGTGTAAACAAACGTGAGTGCACCAAGTGCAAATACGGCTTGGATGTGTCTTGGAAAAAAAAAGCAACTCGCCAACTTGTTAACTCGACAATGCTTGACCAGTTAACTGACCAGTACTTTGGATATTTGTGTGACCGGCGCGCGTAAATATTATGAATGTTTTTCTCAATCGATTTTCAGCGATTTGAAACACATTTCCGACTGGGTGATCGGAGCTGGTTTGCGATCTATCAATCCATCAATCAATGTGCGGATCGCTATTATGTCACGCAAATTGCAAACCGGTATATATGTTTGTGTGCTGATCATCAGCGTTCCCCGGCTTTGTTGATATTCCCAATTATGCATCTGACCAACAACGGGCTGGTGATGAAGTGAGAGCTCAGCCATCAACACGCAATAAAGTTGGCCAAGTTTATTACATGGACCAATGTGGGCTATCATCACAGGAATTCAAATATGTGCGCTATTATTTTTACTTAAAAGCTAAGGAATTTTAATCTGGTTAAATTATAGAAATAAAATGTTTAATAATTTAAGAATACATGCCTTTAAGCAACAGAGAGATACAAGAACGTTGCTATAGTTAAGTCAAGTAACAACAACGCTTATATCTTTATATCCTTAGTGTGCCGAGGATATAATAGATTGAAATTTCAATCTGCTTGAATAAGTTAGAAATAGCAAACAATTTCCAATTCCTCTTTAAGTCGGCGTATCTGATTTACCAATCTTTTTATGCATCGTTCTACATAAGTGTATTTTTTGCTGATTGTGCTTGGCACAGCTTTTTATATTGTTCGATGACTATTCGTGTTTTTAAAAAAAAAAGAATCAAAAAGAATCTATCGATCTATGGATAAGGGTTTGAAACAGAAGGCACCTTTAGCAAGATGAAAAAATTGGTAATTACAAATTATTTGAATCATATGCAGAAACGAATTGCTCTACGTAGAGAATATTTTGAGATATGAAACTTGTTCAGCAGACAACTTGGATTGTTTTGGAGACCATGAGCAAATGCAAATTTTAAGCAAAGAAATTAGTGGAAGATACTAGCACCGAGTAGTGAACATATTAAAATGCTAGGGCGTGATAGAAAAAGTATAGAGCGAGAGAGAGAGATCTGGATAATTTGACAGGAAGGTACTAACAACCATTTCAGCACCTGGAATATCGATGCTGCTTTCTTCGTTACCAAGAAAAAAGATGACGCTTGAAGTTAACGAAAATAATAGAAATATTTGTGTCCCCTTCCTAATTTGAATCAACAATTCTCAGTACTCAAGTCGCATTTAATTTATTTTATTTTATCCACAAAGAAACCTGTCGATGTAAAAGAAAATCAAAACAAAAATGAACCTATATTAAATAAAAATTAAAAAAGCCAATGATTGATATGATAAAGGAACAATATAACAAAATTAATCTACAATAAAATTGTTTAACATAAAGTTTGTTTTTGTTGTGCTTATTTTAATTATTATATCCAAGACTCAGTTAGCGGTATCTTGTAAAATAATGCTTATTTCCTATAAGGATGCGATTTGCTATTGTTCATATTTTGCAATTGTCGACGCTGTTGTATTAAAGATACCGACAATTTCACAATTGGCCGCAAAGCTCAAAAGGTAGCCGACGGCGGAAAAGTGATTTTGGTCTACTGGCCGACACGCATACCCTCACGTTTTCGCGTGGAAACCCATTTCTCAATAGCCGCTCAAATAGTTTTTGTTCGTTGCTTTTGAGCGAATTCGCGTTATGCACATATCGGTTTTCTTGGCGGCTTTTCCTCAACTTTTTCTTTTTATTTCATAACGCACTCTGGTTTCTGCTGCCATTCCGCTGCTCCACAATATGGCGCTTGTAATAAACGCGCTTTTGGCATAATTAGCGGGACACTCCACACTCATGAACGGGAGCAACGGTAGTGGGCACAATCGATAATTATGACGTTACGTTATGCGCTGTTATCGTCATCGGCTGCCACGTTAATATGCAGCTTGCAACCGCATCAAACAGGGGGCGTGTAGCAGTCGACGCAGCACAGTGGTCCAGAAACGAGAATCACTTACAAAATAAAGAATACTCTATCTAAAGCGAAAGTGAACAAAATTCTGCTCCGAAGTGCATTTTAAAAACTCAAACAGATACCACACTGTACTTGTATAAACTGTATAAGCCCGACTCCACAGTTCTTTTATTCCGGAGTTAGTTACAATTTCTTCTTGCAATGAAATAATAAACTTGAAATTATAATTGAAATTGTTTAGATATGATGTACAAGCGTTTTTATCGATGACAAAATGGTGCTATTCTTTACAATCTATAGAAATACAAGAAACGAGCATTATGCTCTTCTCAATTCTCCATTCTCCAATTTTCCATTCGCTTCTAAATCGTAGAATCATTGCATCTGTAGTGCTTAGTCTAACATTTTTCAGAAACAATAACCAATACACATTTTTTGTTGCATTATTCGGCTAGGATTACGTTTCTGATCCACTGTACGACTCGACGTCTGCGCTTTCATGTAATATTTGCTCGCAATAATTGCACAATGCCACAGCAAGTTTGTTGTTGCTGTTGATTTCGTTGCGGCTGTGGCTGCATGTTGCAATAACAGTTTGCTTTCGCTTTCAAACTCATAAGCCAGGTACGTAGTATTTCTTTGCCATTTTGTGGAATGCGTTCGACGTCGGTGACGGGCTGATTTTAATTGTGAGTCATTTGTGAGTGCACCCCACATATAGACATATAGACATATATACATGCGACATGGCGGATGCTATCGGGCCAAGTTTGGTCAGGTAGCTGGGCATGTTGTCTAGGCACTATCATTGTCATTAAAGAAACAAATTGTCAGGAAATAGTCGTTCCGATGATGGGTTTTTAAGTGACATACACTTGTATATACGATATATGCCATACACTATTAGGAAGGCGTGTTGTGCAGCAGCCTATTTGGTTTTATTAAATTTGTTAAAAGGACCATTTCTTGATGATGGCATTTTCCAATGGAATCTGAACTAAAAACACAACAAAACAAATTGATATATGGTTTTTGGTAGTCAGTTCGGCAAAAGTTATAAAATGGCATCTTTTTTGGAATATTTCAAGCCTCAAAACTGAACCACATTCAAAAAATAAGATTCATAAAAACCACAAATGAAATGAACGAAGAAAACTTCTCTAACACCTTAAAATCTATAAATAAATTCTTGATCATCATATGACATATTTAATTTAATTTTACCAAGAAATGGTGCAATTAACGCTCACTTACTTAACGAAGTTCTACTTGTACTTTTTATATAGAAAGCCTTCTACTTCTTAATTAGAAACGGATTTGTTATTCAATATTCTTATCTTTGCAGCATATATAGCTTTAAACAAGCTGCCTTCCTTAGTGGAAGCAACCATTTTGCGTTACTTTGGCGTGAAATGTTGTCGATGGTTATCTAACTTTTAACTTCCACATAAATCATGGTACGGTTGGTATATGGCTATAAATGTTATGGCTTGCAATAATGACTTGCATATCATTCGCAAGACGTGTGCGTTTTAATGTTTATGCAGTGCTTTTTGCTAGTTCATCAGTCGGAGTATGGCCGGTTTTATAGCCTCCACAGCTTCACAGGCCGCCCTGTGTTAAGACGTCGTTAAGTTGCGTTTTGTAATATCATTATTTCTGAATTTGTGGCCAACGCGTGTTCCTTATTTCAAACGCATAACAATTAAAGACTGCAAATGTTATATTTCGAAACAATTGCATTTTGTTGCTTTGCGTATCCTTCATATCAGCTTCAATATCTGTAAACGAGCTTGTTTGTGGTTATTGGGAAAATGACGAAAGCCAATTGTTTTTTTAATTTTTGCCACACTTAACATTTTCAGATAAAATACAACATAAAATTTGGCACTCAATTGAGGATCACTGAAGAAAGTGTAAACTTGAAAATAATAATACGAATCTTTGTCTGTCATTTGAATTACTTCTCCATAAATCAGTAGAGTCATTTCTGCTTTAAACTTTAAGCTTCTTAAAATGGGTTAGTTTAATTGAGGAGCGTGGCTTTAGTTGCCTTGAATACAATTTTTGAGCAATATTGAAGTACTTTGCATTTAACGAGCCACAAAAAGTCAATTTGTATCTTTCTAAAAAGTCTTCTTAATATTATAATGCAAGTACTCGTATGTTTAAAGTCGAATAACTAATATACAGTGGAGAAATTGTAGCAGCAACTGAAAATGAACAGCAATCATATGCCCGTAAAAATCGCAAAAAACAAAACAAACAACATTGGGAACAACTTTGCTGTTGGCGCTGGCGCTGGCTCTGCTGTTGATGTTGCAACAATTTTTGTTTATTTGCGCGCACTGGAAATCATCATTAAATAAATTGCCCATAATTATCACAAAAGACTCTTGTGGCGCACAAACGAATGTGCTGGCCATTTGTTTTGGCCCGTCAACATTTTGACTAATATCGCACATTGCGTATACGCCCCCGCTGCCAACCACACCAACATACACGTACTTGTACACACAAGCCCAATACAAACTCGCCACTTGCAGCAAAAAGTTGCAGTTTTTCCCGCTTGGTCAACGCGCACAAATTGCCAAGTTTTCTTTTGTTGTTGCTGACGGGCTATTTTCAAATTTTTGCAAATTTCATATTTGTTATTGTTGGGTTTCGTGGATTTTCGTTTGCAGTATAGTAACGTTAAGTGGGCGGCGTTTTCGTGTAATTTTCATCAAATTTTGCATGATTCGTATTTGATAAATGCATAATAATGATCAGCCGACTTGGCTGCTATTTACTTCCTGGTCTTGACTGACTCTGGCCATAGTCATTTTTTAAAGCAGCGTCGACTTAATTGTGCGGTTAAGTGACAGGCGGTGCGACGGCGCTGTCCAATCAATCCTAATATAATTATAGCTCTTGAATGGCTGATGAGCTAAAAATAATGGAAAAGGAGTTGATGGCACACACTTAATCTGGCATTTCATTGTACTTGTATTCATTGCAGAGCTGTGTCGAAAGTGAAATCTGGGTGCGGCGGTTGATGAAATCACAATCAGTGGGCGTGGAATGCCAATAAATGACTAGGCGTTTTCTAGCCAAGGCGAGGCGCTTGTGCAATGGCCAGGCAATTCTTTTGCATGTTTCATAATGTTTGTGATACCACAAGAAATTACTTGAAACAAAAATGCCCAAAAGGTCAATTGTCAATTGTTTAAGTAAATGTTACACTTGCTTACATTTTCAGTTAACAAATGTATGTATGTATCTCGAACTTTGGATTAAGAAACAATAAATACATATTAGAATTATTTGAATGGCTTTAGCGACCTTTCTAATGCATTTCTTTTGTTGTACACTTGCACAGTTGAGATAATGGTGGATTATGATTTTTTGTGTACAGCCATTGCTTTCTCAGCAGCCTGCGAGTAATTGCTTAACCATCTATGATTCATGGCCAAGTAATTGGATACGAACATTTTTAGTGAAATGGCTTCAAAATTGAATGACTAGTTACTGAGAAGATACATAGATTTTCTTATCTTTCTTGCAAGAAATAATTTAAGTCAAAAGTTTCTTGGGGGCACTTTTCGCAGATTGTTCCTATGTCATAATGGCTCTATTAATACTTTGATGGATCTATGAGTATATACCCAGCTGGCTTAGCATAAAAGTTCTCATTTTTTATTTTTTATATTGTTTATGCTCATCATACAAGTATCCTCCCCAGTCTGTTACATACATCAATATAGAATGTATTGAGATTGCCTTTTTAACGTTCGGGTACAGGTTACATAGAATCATCCGCCACTGAAACTGTTTTCACTCCATTTTCGTATTTGCAATTCCAATTTTTGGCAACCAAACACCATATCGGCAGACTTAAGAACGACTAGCGCTAAACAATAGGGTCTTTCTATACAAGTACAAGTGTGTGGTGTTGTTTTGCTTGTTGGCAACAAATTGAACATTTTCATTAGGATTTCTTTTCGGTGCTGCCAGCAAATACTATAACTATAGCCAAACCAGTCGGCACCGAGCTTGAAAGTTCAATAAAGAGCTTTGGTTATTTAGTTGGCTTCACACACACATGGGCAGGCGCTGAGTCTGAGTGCGCAGCACATTCAATTGTAATGCCCAGGAGAGTGATTCAATTGAATTTGTTTGTTTTAGTTTATGGTTCATTTATTTGCAAAAACGAATGAATAACAAGCTCACGTTGGCCACACACTCTCTCTCACACACACACACACAGGCATATATATGTACATACACATACAGGGTAACAACCCAATTGGAAATGCAAGCGGCTTTAACACAAAGCGCTGGGATTTCCTTGCGGGCAGCGCCTTCGACTCCACCATCGCTCGTGTCCACCCACGCATGTGTGTGTGTCTGTGTGTGTGTGAGCGCATATAATTTGAACTTTGTCGATCTTCCGGTCAAATGTTGTACTTGTAGAAGTAACTGCGCGCGTGTGTGTGTGGGTGTGTGTGTGTGTGTGTGGGTGTGCGCGTGTACATCCACATACGCGTATGTGGCTAAGTGTGTGTTTGTGAGTGTGCGCTTAGAAATGTGGCATTGTTCAGGTGCAGAGTCAAGTATTTCTCATACAAATTCAAGGTGTACTCTGGTGGTTCGCCTCCAGTATGTACATCTGTCTGTACGTACTGTTTGTTTGCATGTGTATATGTGTGTGTGTGTGTGTGTGTGTGTGAGTATGAAAAGTTTGCTCGGCTGCCTTGAAACTTTTGGCGCACTGAAATATTTGCCCAGGGGAGCGCTTAAGATTTCATTGTGTAAATTTACTGCGGCATTTGATTGGGGGTGGGAGTGGGTGTGGGTGTGGGTGTGGGTATGGGTAGGGTAGGGGAGGAACCGGTGGGGATGATGCCTGTCTCTCATACTCGTAAAGCTGCATACAAATATACACTATACGGTAAAAATGGAATGAAGGAATATTCAAATCGCGGGCTGCTTAAAAATGAACAACAAATGAAATTCCCATCGGCAAGACTATTTAATGTCCCTCTGCAACACGTGGCGTATGCACAACTTGCACGTCTTGAGGCTCTTCAGTGCTCCACTGTCTTCATCGCCATTGCCATCACCATCACCAGGGCCAACCCCGTCAACATAATCGTCTTCTACAGCCAAAGTTTTAGCAGTTCAGTCTGCTGCATTGCGCCCACTGCGCTCCCAGACACGCACCTGCTCATGCCTTGTTAGGGTTTTGTCTTGATTTCCTCCTTTGTTTTCCTTAGTCTGCCGACATTGCTCTTGCCGCACACGGGCACACGGGCACACGGGCACATGGGCAACATTTAATGCCATGTTTGTAAGTTTCTAGACGACGCCAACATGTTACTCGAAATGTGCCTCTGATTCCTTCCGGTCCTGCAACTTTTGCCATTTTCGCACTTGGGTCGCGTTACTGCCAGCCTTTGTTTGGTTCGTCTTCAAATTTTCCCGATGTGCATTAGCTTCACGGCACTTAAAGTTTTGACTCGCCATTTCCAGATTTCTTTCACTTGAAGCTGACCGTAGAAAGCAGAAAACCTCGAGGCACCCATTACAACATTACTCTACTTATTCAGATTTAAAAATAACTTTTCACGCCTGATTCTCCTTAATTAATAATACTAGTAGTTACAATCAAGACCAATCACTACGATTGGGGGATAAATTCTATTGAGTGCTCAGATTCCTGTTGCAAGCTAGAATGGAATCTGAAATAGTTCCACATCTTCGTCTGTCTATAAGTCTGGCCATCAATGAATGAGACGTTGCATGCATCGCCGTGTAACATCTTTCAGTGTTCGACATTCTGCCAGCTATTAGGGAGCTGCTCCCCACAAACACGCAACACACATACTCTTAAGAACAAGAACACTGGCTTGGCCAAGTTGAAGTGCGTCAGAAGATGTTGCCATATAAAACAAACTTTGCACATTTGCCGCATTATGACAAACTGCAGCGGCAGCGGCAGCGACAGCGGCAGACAAACGAACAAACAAACCCCAATTCACAACTCTGCAACATTTTCGTGCCAACCGCAAGATCCGACTATAAAATGAAAAAAGAAACTGTTTTCACTTGACTGACTTTTTGGCTGCGCCATGCAATTTTCACACTTAAGTGGAGTAATTTGCTGCCACAACGAGGCGGACTTGAATTGGCTGCGCTTTGGGCCCGGCCAATCGAAAGTTGAGTAAGTCCGTCGCATTCGCCAGCACAGTCCGCCACAGTGTAACATTTGAAAACATTGAATGGCTAAAAGCAACAAAACGATTCCCCAGATAGCTTGTACTATATTATGCATGAATTGCACAAATTGTGACAACAACTCTCTTTCTCATTCATTAACAGAGGGAGTTACTTCTTTATGGTTCTTTATTCAAGACCCACACTGCTCCTCCTTCGTAACAAGTTTTCGATATTAACGTCCATCTCGCAGGACATTCACCCCTCCTGAATTTCGTCGAGCAAAGTGATTCAGATTAAATTGTATTATAATTTCAAGAATTGTATTCCTGCTTTTGATCCCTGCCTGGGCTGCCTTGCAACGTAAGCTTTCCCTTCTTAGCTGCTATTATCCTACAATGATTTGGCCTATTTTTTCAGTAATTCCATTCTGCGTACACCTCTTAGGAAAACATTTCTAAGGCGTATATTTACACAAATTTTAACAAAGCTAAATGGACCACTGCAGTGATTAAACAGTGCACTGTTTTATTAGCACGTTCGAGGAATATTAAATGTTAGGGCTGTGCCAACAATTTGTATAAAACCCACAAAACAGTCTGACAGTAATCTTCTCCAAATTCTTGCACTTGGAACCCTCCGAAACAAACACAAGATGCTCAGAGTATTGTATTGTGCTAAAATATTGAAAGCTTCAAATGAAGTAAATGGACTCCATTTATTATTATTATTTAAAATGTGAAAAGGCTGTCTGAAATATTAGTCATTGCAATTGTATTTCAAAATATGCGAACAGCCAGCCCTTCAATAGCGTTCAATATAATGCGAATTCCACATTTCCAAATTATCAGAGCAAAAATGTTCTGCACATTTGAAATGAACTATAGAACAATTGTGATTTAATTCGAGCAAATGCACTCCATTTTTGTCCGCGTAGTACATCGAAGCAACACACTGTGCCACATCGTTGCATGCTGAGTGATTGTTCAACTCTCAATCGGTGGACACTCAGACGCAGAGGCGGACGAGGACGCGGACGGAGACTCAGACTGAGACGCGCACATGACATAATGATTATTGAACATTGAGTGGAGTGTGGCGAACATTTGTTATAGCATTTGGTACGCAGTTTACCGTCGCCGTTGGTGATAATGGTTTCCTTGTTTTCCTTGTTGTGGCAGCACGAAGGCCGGGCCTATTAAAGTCGCGTCGCAACCTTTTATTAACAAGACCATGTTTTGAATGCAACGGATGGTTGCGACAAGTGTCAGCGGCTGCATTGACGCTGATTGGTGTTGATGGTCCCCACAAAAATAGAGTTTGTCAATTTCGATAAAAGTGCGTTTTAAAATCCTCTTACATAATGCCAGATGTGATTTACACAAATTATTTTGTAATACGCCTTGGCATCTTGCCGACTATCGTTTTTGGGCCGGCAGCTTTGGCTTGCAACAACACAACGTGCCTCAACACTCGACGGTCTCCTCCATCTCACTTGCCAACCCTCCTTTGACTCACTCTCCCATGCATCGGAATGCCCTGAACCGGTCCTGAGCCGTAAGTCAAACAAATCAGTCGTGCCAGAAGATTAATGGCGGCATTATTGTGTCGCTTCCATAGTCATCGCCATAACCATCATTGGCAACTTCATCATTTGGATCCTCCTACTAGTGGTGCTGGTCATCATTGAGGGCACGTAACCCGCTCCAGAAGCGTCCTCGTCGTCGTCATTGAACAGACAAAATCGCCCTGACTAGGGGAGCCTCACATTCTCCCCTCTTCGCCTCTCAACACCACCAACTTGCATGCAATTTTTCTTGCAGTAAATAATTTTTCATGCCATCTGTCCATGTTACGTCTGGCTGTCTGGCTGTCTGGCTATCTGGCTGTCCGTCTGCAGTCCGCCTGTAGTCCTCCTGGTTGCTGTCTGTCGTATTATAGTCCAGTTTGTTTTACTGCTAGTGGCCCAGGCTGCCTATGCATTGGGTCTGGTGTACATTTGGGATTATAAACTCTTTAAAGGGCCAATCACTTGAGCTGTACGTGAGCCCTTTTTTGAGGAAATATCTATGCACAGTGAATCAATTTAATAAAAGTTGCAAGCCACCGACTCCAATATCTAATGCTAATGTTCTAAAACACTTGCCTATCTTTAGATAGATCTCTTAGTAATCAGTCATTTGACTAATAATGTTATGTGCCCGTACACAAACATACTTAGATTTCTTTGAAATTATTAATACATTTTCAAAGGGAAATTTGCGACCCGAAATTGCTTTTTCGATTTCAATTTTCTTGTATTTTTGTATGAAAATATACATTTATACTATATGCTCCTTGTATGTATATTTATAGCCGAAAAAGAACATAATTGTATGTTGCTGGGTTGGTTAGAGCGCCTGTTTCACAGACAATCACCCATTCATTGAGTGGCATTTGAAATAGGTATTCATGAATTTGTTTATATTATTGTTTACATATATTGAGTTCATTTCTGAAGTTGAATTTGTGAAAGAAATTGATATTTTAAAATTGTATCTTACTAAAATATTAATACTTAGAAAGGGGAGAACTGGGCACACATTTGCCTACTGTGCCCCTGGTTGCTGGGCATCAACTACTTTTTGGGGCTTTATCCTTAGAACTGCTGCATATCTTGGTAGACGACTATGCAAATTTGTCAAGTCTATTGAGCTGCGTTTCTAGCTGGGCACAAGATGCCTGCCAAAATTCAACGAGGACACACATTTTTCATACCCATGGTGCTGTAAGGCTCCACCAGTCTTCACTTCCTCCTCCCGCAACGTCCTGAAATGCTGCAAAACTTTGCTATGGCTAAGGACATTTAATTAAATTCCTTTGCACCTTTAGTGCTGCGCTAAAAATTCCAACAGCAGGACTTCCCGGCAGCTTTCATGCCGCCAGTTGACTGCTGGCTAAGGACTGCAAGCATATTTCGCATGGCAGCAATAACAAATTAATCTTTGCGGTTTTGTGTTCCGCAAACTCCGCGACAGGTTTTCGGTCTCGGATCGGGCTCCCGACACGGAAGTGTAGCCTTAACTGCTGGCAAAACGGCTGCCACCATAGCCACGACCGTAAGCCGAACAAATGAGGCATTTGATTGTGAAACTAGCGCAGTAAAAGTTGGTAACAAAATGTAACGGTGCACCTCATCGTCATGTGCATATCGGCAGGGACTGAAAAAGGAGCTAGAGAAGGACATTGATGATAAGGCTTCACTTTTCTTCATCTGTAATCAATGCCTTGGGAAAGGAACAATCAAGATTGGATCCCATTTCAAAATTGATGGAGTCCTTAATGCATAACTGTTATTTGGATCATTCTTACTTTAATTTTGGTATTTTTCTTTATGTTTTTTAATAAATTTAGAAAAGTGTTCATCCAAATAAATGGCTTCAGTCTGCAACTGATGAAAAAGTAGAATAAATGCTGGAAGCATTTTTCCATGTTCAACCGATATTTTTTGTTAAAGTGACAAAAATAATACAATGCTCGCCACGAACGTACTCGTATGCAAATCAACTCACGCTCACATCTCTAACATGAGCGTATACTAGAGCCGTTTATTTTTAGGCTCTATTCAATCAAGCGCTGAATTATGTTGACGAGGCACGCACACCAATTCCTCCTGGCAGTCAAATTGCGAGTAAGTCTGTGTGTGTGAGTGCGTGTGTGTGTGTGTGTGTAGGTATGTTGCATACTTCTGGTTATACTCGTACGACATCAACAGGAGTGTTTTCAATTTACGTTTTTCCAGCCTGAAGTGCCTGTCTGTCTACCCCGCTTAACAACACCCGCTCACATGTGCTGGCACTTCGTCTTCAATTTCGCAAATGCGCTTCAGCCAAGCCACGTAAGCGGAAGGAAGTGCATAACAAAGCGTTTCTCATTAGCACAACAAGGAAGAGTGTGGCGGGGCTTTTCACGAAGAAATATAGTTCAAAGGCCAACGTCACAGTTGACTTGACGGTGATTCGTCTCTTGCCGCCGAGCGTGGTTGGCGGTCTTTTCGCTGTTTAATCGATCAAATTTTTTATATAGTACTATACTTGTATAATGGCATTTGTTCGATTTCTGCGCAACTGTATTTGTTGCACTTTGGCTCTGAATAGTTATCGCTAATTTAGTGCAAGTAGAATGAAATATATATTACTATGCATAAATATTCCTCGAGTTTCATGCGGAGGGTTCATACGACTATTTATATATTTATTTATTTGACCTGCGGCTTAAAAATCATACTTCTTACCGTAGTCTGATTGTATGAACAGAATGCATATTGGGAGAATAAGAATGGTGATTATCTTGTGGAGTTATTGGTGATTGGGTTTTAAGATAATAAGTTTAGGAACGATACGAACTCATTCCGCATTCGAAGACTTAATATCAGGCAGTTGCCAGTTCTGCTTTTTTATTTGTCCAGTTCCCTGTTTAATTAATTATGAATTCATATTTCCTTAAAATCTTTGAGCCAGACAGCTCAAAAACTCCAGATGGCATATGGAAACAGGAAAAACAGCAAAGAGACAATCGATTGCCAATACCATTTTTACAATCGAGCAATGTTTTCAGTTACTTTGCACGCATCGAAGTAGAGACAACAATGCTTGTCCTTAAGCCACTTGGCGTCTATTGTCCTTTGGGGCAATCAATCCGCGTAAATGGCTGCAGGGCTAAATCAAACCGATTTTCGCACGATGGTAAGTAAACGTAAAAGGAAACAGTAGCTAATCGTGGAGAAAGACACACTGCGCCAGAATGTGTGCTTTGTAGAAAATGTTATTTTCTTTTGCCACAATCTGTTAAAAATGGGAAATTTTTCGAAAATAAGTTGCAAAATCTGCTCAGCAAATGCCAAGATGTACAAAATTGTGCATGTAAAGTTGTTGTAATTGGGCATTGTGCACACACACGAGGGCTGGCTAACAAATACTCGGCCTAAATACCTTTTCAACGATCTTCAAAATGTTCCGATTGCTATCAAAATGTCTTGACCGTGTGTTTTCGTTTAAAAAAAAGTGAATATCGCGTCGTCAATAGATTCTTATTTTGAAATGATAAATTCCTACAAGTATATCTCAATCGGAGAGTTTGCTCCTGAGTAGGCATTCGGTGCATGATTGAGAAAGTTTCAAGGGTATCATAAAGATTTAATAATTGTCTAATATATGAGATATCTGAAATAACGATTAAAGACCTTAAAAAAGGAAGAGAAATCGGAATCAACTAAAAATATGAAAATTTATCAAATAAAAGGTATTGTTTTGGGTTCGAGAAACGTTAAAGAACCCGGCCGGGTGATTTGATATGGATTTGAAGCAAAAACGAAAATAAATTCCTTTTACCAATAGAGTGCTCTCTCTCTGATTTCCCTGATTGTGTCGTCTGATCTAAGCTTGTAAAATGGATCGCTGGAAGGATATGCCAATCAAATGAAGCAGTGAAATGTGGCTTTTCCTACCTTGACCGATTATTTAACAGCCAACCCCCTGTCCATGTGGCAGACTTAAACTATTTAATTATGTACGTGCAACAACACTTGCCCATGTTTTAGAAACACAACTCGACCAAAACTTTGTTGTCTGAAGCGCTTGGCCAAAGCTAAGTGCGCTGCTTACTGTTAAAAGTTGCTGGCCTAGAGTCGTACGGATCTAAGAAGCATACCTACAAACATATATGTTTAGTACATATGTATACGTACTAACAAGGCTTCCTCCCAAAGGACCTCCTAGGCATGCAAGCGAGCAAATGCGATTTGTTTGGTCATCAAATGCGCCTCGTTATTCCAAAATTCGGAACTACTCGAAATAATTTCTACAAATTTTCAGGCAAACGAGGCAGACGATATACAAGTAACTACAAAACAACCATCAAACAAGAATGAACGAAAGAAGTAATACAAGAATAATTTAGACAACATATGCTATAATGTCATGGGTGATAGAGTTCCAATTCCAAATTGGTTTGAAGCTGAACTGAATATTAAAGATTAATTGTTTCTGGAGGTCTATTTAGTTGGTGTTGCAGGCTGGAAGTCATGGTTGGTTTAATATTTGAGTAATAAATCAAAGTTGTTTAAGAATTGACGAATAATTGAATACATTTTTAAGTTTCGTAAACTAATCAGCATTATTAAGTTTTAAATATATATCGAGCAAAAATAAAATAGTTTTCTACTCAACTATTTATCTGTCGCAGCACTTTTGTATCTCAAATTAAGTTTTAATTTTCAAATCCTTACAATCGCATGTAATAAAGTTGAAATTTAATTCGATAAAGATTGATTAAAGGAATTAAGCTCTTTCTACAAGTATGTCCGTAAAATGATCGAATTTGTTTTTTTTCTAGGTAGCCTGAATATGCCTTGATATTGTCAATACTTGAAACTGGTTCAAGGTCTTAACTCGCAATTAATTGTTGTAAACGTTAGATTAATAATGTGCCGATCAGCGCGGTACTGAATCCAAACTCCCAGTACTTACAAGTATTAATACATGCTTAATATAAGTATGTAGTATTCAGTTACGATTACCATTCACAAATCACATAGCCCTATTTTTGTCGGCTGGCTAATAGGGTGGCAATATAACTGGTTGCAGTCAGCATCGTTGCTGCACGTGCATTAAAAGTTTGGTGGCAAAGTTGAGCTGGTACCGGCAAATCGGAAGTGGTATTAGCGGAGAGTGTCACGCACACAGCTGAACCGAACCATGCCGAAATATCCAACACCAACAGTAACAGTAATAGCAACAGCAACAGCAACAGGAACAGGAACGGCACCAGCAAAGGCAATCGACTCCACGCAAGTGGCATGGCTGATGTAGTTTAATTATGTAGAAATCGAGACACGCACTTTGCTGCCACCGTAGCTGCCACCATGGCCACTGTTGGTGTGCGGGAGGGCACTAAATTGACACGCCCACTTGTCGTTGTACGCCCCCACAGCTGACTCTGCTGGCTTTAGCAGTGAACCAACGAATGCAGCAAACAACAATTATGCGGCTGTCTATGTCTAGAAAAAGATGTGCGTACTTGGCGGCATGTAACTACTTACTAGTTCAGATTCTTTACCTCCCTGACTATTTTAAAGTCATTTAACATATATGATTTGTTCAGAGAGGAGCGACGTGATCTCTGTTGGCTTCAAGAAATATGTATTTTGGTTTAGAAAAACCAAATAAACATTGTTGATCTATATTCAGCAAAGTATTTAAAAGGTATTCAAAAATATTATTTTATTTGTTCGCTCTTGAATGAAGTAATTGATTATTTCGGATCAATCTATTTCAATTCTTAAACAGAAATGCCTCTCAATTTTGAGTCGAATTCCGTTGTTAAAATATCCACCTATCACTAGTGATTATATTGTATATGAGCTTGGAAGTTTTGATTGATCCCTGTCCCTCAACCAATAGCGAGAATACAAGTACATTACTGCTGGTCTGGTACTTGGTATAGGAGTCCCTACTCGCCTAACCGACTGTCCCAATTACCTGTTACCATTATACCAAACACCATAGTTTTCCAGATCCTTATTGAAACCAGATCCTGGTTGTGCAAACGCACAGCGCCGCAGTGCATGCATGTGTATGTGTATGTGTATATGTGTGTGGGAGTGTTGGTGTGCGTGCGATTATAAATTCTCTTGCATGTCAGTGGTTTTCTTAGTTAGAGGCATAGCTCGTTCGCTGCTACAGTGCCTGGCTACCTGTGTGGCTTCCATCCAGGTGAAATAAATGTCTAGAATTGCATTAGGCTGCCATATCGGGGCTCAGCTTCTTGTCTATATATATATATATATATATATGTATGTACGTATGTCTGTGCCGGAGTCGGTGTCGGTAATGTGCTACCCTTTTGCCGTTTAGTCTAACTCTTTAGTGGAAGGAAGTGCAGTCTGCATGACTGGAAGAGGATTTCGGTTTTTCATAATTTTCACGTGCAACGCACCTTAAGGGGAAAAAGGTAAACTACAAGCAAAAGTAAAAGCAACTTTGGGCAAGCGTGGCATAAATTTTAATAAACACAAAGTCAGCGAGAGCTAAGTCAGGATTTTAAAAATGTATATTTTATTTTTTTGGTAGCTCTGTCAGTTTGTACGAGTGTTAAAAACAGTGGGGGACGGTCGTTTATATCAATTAACCGGTGTCTGTGTAGCAGAAGGTTGGCTTCTGCCTTAAATATTAAGTGAGAAGAGTATGCATTTTAATTGATTTATTTGTGACTTTTTACTTGCACGCGGAATTTAAATTCAGAAAACATTTCCGAATTTAATTTCTTTAGAGGTGCTCTTTCAAACATGGGGCTGACATAAGAATAATATGCGATAATAAAATTTAAATGTAGTTTACGAAAAAAAAAAAAACATCCTCCTAATAGATACCTAGCATACCAAGGCTCGTAGTTCCATTGCTCCCTCTTTGCGTTGCCTATACTCGTAATCGCATGTTTGGAGGAGGCTGAACAAAAGTGTAAGCCCAATCCACTTTGTACATTCAATTAAGGCATCTAATAGCATCCAGTCTTGCTCTCGAGTTCCCTCAGTTCTTCGATTAAACAAACGCATTTGGCAGTCAGTGCAGATCGCACGCATTCTGCTTAAATAACCAGAACAGTGGAGCAGCCCCCACCAGCCGCCCAACTCGCCCCACCACCAAGTCATAAAGTGTAGGTAGCAAATAAAACGCAAGACAGTTGACTGAAAAACAATTCACATTGCCAACGCAATTTCACACTTTACCAGCTACAAATTGCAACATCATAGCCCAGTGGACGTAACCCCCGGCCCAGACCCAGACCGAGACCCATCCGCAGCCCAAGCCCCAGCCCCAGTCCCAGCCCCAGCACCAACCCCAACTGTGTGCGATGATGGACAGGGGAAAGGCTTGCCAGATTATAAAGATGACGATGGGAATGGTTGGTTGGTGTTGGCGCTGGGGCATAGAATTTTATGATTTATGAGTGGCCAGGCGGCAGTGCAGTTACGTGGCTCGAGCATTTTTCTTAGCTTCCTTTTTTTGCACTTTTTGTTTTCGCTTTTACCAGAAGTGGTGCTCTGAAATTTTTACACTTTTTTGCCGCTCTTCCATTTCTTATTGATGGTGGTGGTGGCCAGTTCCTCCCTCTTCCATTCGCAGGCATTAGGTCAAGCATCAGCGCTATGGTCATTTTGATAAATGAGTTTTCGACTTATGTATCGATGGGCGTAAAGGGCTAGGCTAGGGGCGTGCTGGTGTGGCGAGGCGAGGCGAAGGCGATGGCATAAAGTTGCGGTAAAAGAGTTGAATTATGAGCGATTGCGACGCGACGTCTGTTGCTTCAATCTGTCAGGACACGGCAAATTGAAATAGTGCTCCCATGCGCTAGCTTAGATGTTCTTAGAAGCCAACTACAACATCTATTAAGGCAAATGAATTACAAAAAGAGGCTAACTTCAATCTCGATTAGTCTCGTCTTTACTTGTATTGATCGTTTATGTATCTATGACGTGTGGTCTACCAAGATGGCTCTGGCTGTGTAAGACTTTTTTTTTCCGAAATGGTTTCCGAGATCGAGATGAAAGCCATGCCGTATGTGTATTGGATTTAGTTGACAATACTTCAAAGATGACAAATGAAATAGTAACAAGCTAAGTAATTATCTTCGTATGCACCGAAGAAGTATGCCGTTCACTGATCCCAACAAAAAGAGTATCCCTTGTCTAACTTGTATTTATAGGTTATTTCAATAAGTGTTGTATTTCATAAAGTTATATCTTTTTATCGGTCTCGACACTCTTCTGTGTCCGTCCAAAATAAATATCTAAAATTCTTGTCAAAGTGATTAAAACAGATATTCAGAAACATCTGGACTACTTCTGTATCTCATCTGCAGCACGAATTATGCATCTTGAGGAAGTCTTCAGTCTTAGTGTTATTATTTTGGACACCCAACATGCACATTTTAGGAAATGAAAAATTAGAGGACTTATGAATCTCGTAAGTTTGTTCAATGTAGGTCCTACTAGTACCATTCGAATAGAGGGCGTGAAAGAGAAACGTTATTGTAGTTTTGAAAATGCTTTCAAAAGTTTGTGTGAAATAGAAATGATTTTGAAATGATCCGGTCGTGCTGTGGCTGCTGCAGTCTGCGAATTGGATGCTTCTTGATCGGGTCCTACCTTATCATCTCATCAACTATATTTACACTTCAGTGTATGCAATCGAGTTGGTTTCATTTAAGACTTCAAGCTCAGGACTGAAATAACATTGTGTTCTATGCTTACAGAACCAGACATTCTATTGGCCCTCACCTATTTTACGAGATGTATTGCGGCAATCGCGCTGATTTATGGAGCTATAAAGGTAACATGAGAGAACATTTCACATTTAGGTTAATTCGTTTAGTTCACATTTTTTCCACACAGGAGCAAACTTTACCTTTGAAGGTGTTCATATTTATTCTTGTTTATTATTCTATATTATTCTATATTATTCTTGTAATCACTTGGCTGCTCTTTGCATTTGATGTGATGGATAGGCCAGATGGTCAAAAGGTAACCAGAAATACTACTGTTATAGTTATAGTACTAATCGTATACTTAGGTAAGTTAGCCTAAAGTTTATGAAGCCCATTTATGTGACTTAACAACATGTCTCTTTAGTGCTGTTCACCTACTTTCTATTAGTGGCATTTTTTTACTTCAAGGAGCTGAAAAATCGAGCAACTGCAACGGCAACCTAAGATATAATGCTCAAAATCTTGCAATATTATGTAAATTGCTTTGTATTAACTATTAACTAGTTTTTAAGAATGTACGGAGAAAATTGTTTAATTAGGTTGGGTATGGAAAGGAAATGGTGGGTTCCATAGGGATATCTTAAATATGGCGTTTAATTAATGTAAAGATTTCCCTGCTACTGAATATACAGATATTCATACAGACGATACTCTAGAACGCTCTGCCCCGGATGCAAACCAGAACAGTGCAGGAAAGCACTGGTTAATGTATAGTCTAGTAAGCTTTTCCTTTCATCACAAACAGAACTCTTAGGAAATTCTACTATACCCACTTTTTCCACAGGGTATGAGATCTTTCTTTCTTTGATTTATTTCTAATTCGGATATCGAAATATTCATTGTAATATATTGTTAATAGATTTGTTAAAGGTTAGCATTTATTTATTTATTATTTAAATAAATAAATATTGTACATATAACAACAAGTTCTAAATAGATCTATTGTAGGAATTGAATACGGTTAATTGAATTGCAACAAGTCGAAATCTGCGAGTATAAAAGTGGGGCCATTGATGGGAAATCGAATGGCTTGTGGGGCACTAAAAAGGCAGAGCGGCCAGAAAGCACTTCGTGGTAATTGAAACACAAACATACGCAGACAGAAGGACACACTCCCCGGCTCCGGCGTTTGCAGTTCAGAAACGAAACAAATTTGAAAATTGCCGCAAAATTGGTAGTTTTATCACATACTCGTACAACATTTGTATTTTTATTTTTATTTCTACTTTTTGCATCAGTTTTTGAGTCACAAAGAGCACTTAATGCCATAAAAGAAATGCAGCCGCACACTCCCAGCTATAAAATTGCGGCGAGACTTGCTCGATTTGGTCTGCCGTGTACTTTTATTATTTTATTTCTCACCATTTCGCTGAAGTCAAACACTGAAAATTTATTTATGGTCCTGATACGAGCATGGCACCGCCAACAGGACGCCCACCGACCATTTTATGTGATCGCAGTGCGGGGCGTCCTGGAAGCTAGCTGTCTAGCATTTACGGTGCGCTTAGAATTTTCAACTGTTGCGCGAGCCGTTTTATGGCAAAAATAAAATGAATTCAACGCCAGAGCCCAGCGAGACCAATGCGGCCGAAAATGAGAAAAACTGTGAGGAAAAACGCATAAATTTTATGAGTGAATGAGTCGAATGTGGAGGGCTGAGTGTGAAGCAGCTGGTGGCGCTGCACTCAAAATAACTGTAGCTGTAGCTGTAGCTTTAGCCGCGTTTTCACACGCAAAAAATGCGCCGAAATTTCCAACTAAATTATTCATTGAGCGCGCAATTGAGCTGGAAATGCGAGTACGCGAACGAGTGTGTGTGTGCTAGGAGTGCCTGTGTGTGAGTGTCCGGGAGAGTTGCCTTGCAACAATCCTTGCAATGCTATAGCTTTGGCTGTTTGGCTGTTTGGCTGTTGGGATGCCTTTGCGCAACAAAAATATGTTTTAAATGCCGCTTCGGTCCTATCAGCCATTAAGCCGACAAGTGTCGATCACATTCGCATACGTGCCAAGAAAAAGCTACTATACCCTTTTACCCTTGGGGTACAGGGTATGGCAAGTCAATGAGCGGGGACAATAAGCTTTGCGCAAACATTTAACGGTTTTCTGGAAGACAACATAAATAAATAAATAACCATTTTTTTATTTTATTTCCTCAACAACAAATCTCTCGTTCAGCCAGCTGTTCCCCGATTTACAGCAGAGATTAGTCAGAGACGAAGAGAGCTATAGAAAATAAAGTATAAGTATGACTAGATTAAAACAATAAATTAAAATACTTAAATAATAAAATATAATTAAAAGCTAAAAGGCGGAGAAACACTGACCCGATCGGGAAGGCTCATTAGTCAGGTCGGCAAGCTATATGCTTTCCTTGTTAGCCACGAAGGTTCAGAAAAATGTATGCGACCTAAAAGCGTAGAGGAATTAATATCTCCGACAATTCTATACATTTGTATAGGAACAGAACACCAAGAACTATCGTAATGGTGGCTTCAGCCTCTCTATTGTAAATATAGAGAGTGGCACAAAATTAATCAAAACAATATACACCTAATTCAGTTACACGGTCTTTTCTGTGCGGTTTTGATTTAACACGGTGTGAGAATTAAAAATTTTATATATGTATGGTTACACGACATTATTCCATTTAGCACGATTAATTTTGCATATGATCACTGTCTTTTTTTTTACACGGTTTTTTTAACACGACTTTTTAGGAACCAATCTACCGTGTAAGAACAGAATTAGGTGTATAACGATTGGATGCATTCAGGCATTTATTGTGATTACTATCCATCTATATAACGAACAACATGTGTCATGTGTTAACTGTTGTTAACTGTTCTCCTACGCTAAATATCTCTCTACAGCCATTGGCATTTTAATACAATTGGAGTCTAAGCCATATCCAGGTGGTCGCTCCCCCACTATTTTAAGCCCAAATGCAGACGGGAAGTCTGACACAAAGACATTCAGTCTTTGCTTGAATACAGTTAATGCTATTAACTGCTATGAACTGAATGATCAAGAATTCATTTCCCATTCAGTTGAAAGCAAGAAAGATTTGCAAATTCTCCCATTTCTAGCATAGTCTCTATTAGCATTTGTAGCCCGACTGTAGTGTATTAACTTAGCCAAACAAAGCGCCTGCATTTTTCAAGCCATGTACTCTCATTTGGTATGCATCCTTCAGTTCAAAAATTTACATAGCTTATAGTTTGTCTTCTTAATTAGTGGTAAAGTGAATAAGTCGACAAAACGAAATATCTCGGTGCTTGTGTGTGGGTGTGTGTGTCTGTGTGGGTGTGTGTGTGCCTATTCCTTCCACTATCCAAATTGACTGACTGCCGCTTTCCATGTTGCCGCCAGCTCCAGATGGCTGTCTCAATGCGTATGTTTGCTTTGTGGATTATGATTATTATACGGCAATTATACGTTTGTCTTTGTCAATTCTGTAATAAGTGATTACGTAAGTAAATTCTGCCCCCAATTTGATGCTCAGCACCGACTTTTAGTTTCCGTCTGCATTCGTCCTCTCAGCATTTAGGCAACAAAAGGTATTTGGGGCCAGCTTAAGAGATGAAGAAAACAGTAACGAATTTACTTACAACAATCGACTTAAATAATAAGCTTATACTTGTATGTGTGTTGAGTCGACTTAGAGCAACAGCCTTTCAGGTGGCTATAATTCCTTTCACTTGGCATTTATTTTCATTTTAAATAAATAGACTAAAAAATATCATAATTTAACTTCATTTTATATAATAGACATTATTGTTGACGCTCTGTTCCTCCGTTTCCTTTTGTAATTTTGCTCTTAATAAGCCATTTTGGCAATCAATAGCAAAAGCCTGCAGCACTTAATTTCCGACAAACTGCCACAGAAATCGATAATTATCTAAATGCTTGGACGAACGACAGACAGCAGTCTCCGCATCTAAAAGCATTCATGTCAAAATTAACAGTCCCACCAAGAAATTTGTGAACAAGTTGCTCTTTGTTTTTGTCCGCACACTAACAATATGCCACAATTTGGATGCGGACGTGAATGCGTCCTTTGGAGTCGCCAGGCAAAAAGTAGCCTTGATAAATGGGCTGCTGGGCTGCTGGGCTGCCGGACTGCCTGGTTGCTGCAATTGCGAAGGCTCCCCCAACGATGCTACGGCTTCAATAGACAAATTAACATTTCGACAAAGGCAACCTAATCAAATGTCACAATCACGCATGTTGCAGGACTTGGCAGGCACATGCACACCCACACCCACACAAACACCTACACCTACATCCCCGACCATCCAACATCTTCTATGCGTCCTGCCACACTTGTTCAAAGTGACATTTTATTATAGGTTGCATGTATGCATCGACCGTGCCACAACAGACCACCAGCAGACGAGTGCCCGCCACCAAACCACTCACCACACCACAACACATCCATAACTTTCACTCTTGCCACTTGCAAATTACGCCTCACGAGTACAGCGGCTTGCTGAAGTGGGGCGTAATTTAAAGCTTATTTTGACACTCTCCGCCCGGACAGACAGGCGACAGGCGACAGGCGACAGGAGACGGGAGACGGGAGTAGCAGCAATGCAGCCCTTCACAGTTGGACAGCAGTGGAAACAGCAGCAGCAGCAGCAGCCACAGCAGCACCACCTCCACCACCACCACCCAATTTGCATCTTTCAAAATCGTGTTTTGTTACATTTTGTGTATGCGCAAAAATTTGCATACGACAATTAACACTCGAAAAGGCGGGCCCTGCAACAGGACTTGTATTTGACTAAGGCGGTGGCGAACATAGACGTGAGTATA
This sequence comes from Scaptodrosophila lebanonensis, assembly GCF_003285725.1. Taxonomy (NCBI): domain Eukaryota; kingdom Metazoa; phylum Arthropoda; class Insecta; order Diptera; family Drosophilidae; genus Scaptodrosophila; species Scaptodrosophila lebanonensis. The sequence continues at coordinate 3,954,044 of NW_022060529.1, forward strand.
TCAGTGTGTTTGTGTGTGTGTGTGTGTGTGTGTGCGTGTGTCAGGGCTTTTCCCTGTTGCACACTCAAAAATGCAACAGTCTTTGCACAACACGGCGTATGCGTGATACGCTGTTTGAAATTTAAACAACAGGCGAGCAAGGAACAAATCTGAAGTGCGTTAACAAACAAATTTCGCTGCAACTTATGCAATTGAAACTGAAACTGTGCAACAGTCGCAGGTCCTTGAATAAAAGTACAGTCTCATCCTGTGTTCACGTTTCTCAATATGCTTATATAATTACAAAATTGCAAAGTACAGATATATTTACATCTACAACAAACCAATAGACCTTGATTCTTGAATGAAGACTATCATACCAACACTGATATGGATAGCAATCCAGCAAGCGAAAGATATTTATAAACATGCTATCTATTTCTATACCCCCTATCCAGAGGGTTACTTTTTTTAATAAATCTAATTTTGTTGAATTTTTTCTTCTTTGTGGGTTTTGGGGAAAGCTTTGTTTACCTCTTTTCTTGCATTTGGTCAGTCGTGGTCGATTTTTATGTTTTTAATGATCATGGATGACCAGATGCAAAATATTTAAAGTATGGACACAGTAAAGTATTAAATTAGCGGCCTCTGACTGTCATAAGACAGAGGGGGATATGTAGCTCCTTCTTTTTTGTAAAGTTTTACAGCGATTTTAACCTTTATTGGGGAACTCAAAGAACTCAGTTTTTTATTGTTCGCCATTCGACAGTTACTTATGTTTGCCAGTATTTATTAATTTATGTATAAATTATTCATGTTTCATGAAACTGGTTTTGATTGGCTTGTAAAATAACAAAATAGCTTTTATTTGGCTGGCTATGTCAGCATTCAAAATATAATTCAATATAATAACTATTTTGAGCCTCCTTTTTGGGCCAAACCTCGAAATATACACAGCTGTGATATCAGACTGAGAAATACTACTATTGACGAAGCTGCAGAGATTAAAGGGATATGTTGCAAAATATTTCAAACACCCACACAATATACACACTGCCAGACAGCACAAATTTTGATTTAAATGATTGAATGCTCGATTCTGCATCAGCTTGCGTTGTAAGTGTATTGTCAACACCCATTTGAATGGCTTGCTGCCTGGCGATATCAATACCAGAAATTCAATAGATTGACATACGAGAACAGATGGCAGGCATATGCCAATTATCACCTTGGCCTTAACAGTTTTGCATTTATGTCTGATAAAGCCATCGAAGGGAATGGATGATTATGCTTGATTGCCACCTGCAACTTGGGCCTCAAATTCTAAGCAACAACACCTTAACGATATAATTAATTTATGTTTGTTTTAATCCCATTTGAAGTGATGGGCGTTTCCTCAGTGCTAGGAATGCTGGCGAAATAAGTGTATTTGCTGTGATTGGTATGTACAATTTAAAGGACGGAAGGTGAGAGCAGTATATCTGTGGACAGTAGTTGCTAAATAGCGTAGCCCCACGATATGAAACAACACTACTTAAACTCTGGGAACCCATTAAGTCCGATCCTGACATGGACTGTCCATTTCCCAAGTATATAGCAGTGGTCGTTAGTTGCAGTAGTAGACTAGCACACCCTAGATTTTCCAATAACAATCAACTTCGCTTACTATTATTACTCTTTGCTATGTCTAAAGCTATTTCGATGTTGAACTTAATTGGACTACTATAGGAACACTCAAAATAAATAAATGCAGTATAAACATTTGTTTGCGTATGAAATGCAGAAGTAGAAAGATAATATTGCTAATTATTATTACAACAAAGTCTAAGTTGGGCGCGATATAGGATGCATTTTAAATTCGTTTAAGCAAAGTGGCGCAAGTAAAGGAAATATAAGCGATCGATAAATTTGTGTCACGAAAATAAGCTACCAATCAATTGTTTGGTACTCTAGTCTACGGAATCTTTTATTACAAATCATGCACATAACAATCACAAGCGGCAACCAGCCCTGAATGGCCATCCTTGGTGTCCACAGTCTTCTCAATATGCAACTCATAATCTCAAACATATTTGTTTCCGTCTCAAGATTGTTGTTAGAATTGTTTAATTATGGGGTTTGCTTAAAATACTCTAAGATTTTCGATAGTTTTGTCAAAGTTTTTAGCATTCTTTCGATTTCACTTTCCACGCAAATTTCAAGCCCGTTTTGTCCGACCAGATTAGGAAAATATCACACTGTGCCACATCAGTAGCAGCCCGGCCAACATGCAGCAGCCGTCAATGTTGCATATCGTTTGGCGCTTGCCTGTCTCCGCCATTTGCTGCATGTGTGCAGCCGTGAAGACCGACGCCTGCCACAACAGCCGCCGATATTGCCGCCATTGCCGTCATGTTCCTGCACTCACTCGTGCATACATGAAAGTCAATTATGCGTATTAAGTACAGATGTGAGCGTGTGTGAGTGCTTGTAAGTGTGTGTGTGCGTGTGTGTGTGCATGTGCTTGTATGTGTGTTGTATGGTATTTCTTGGCATCAAAAAACAAATTTTCAATACCAACGATGTTGTCTGCTCGCCTGCCCCTTCTATCCTTCTACCCGCTACTTGCAACCACTCGTTGTTACAGATAAGGGCGCTTGAATTGTGACAAGCTTTATATGTACATGAGCTTGTATATTCTTAATTTACTTTAAGATACATGGTCGCCTTTTTTTTGGTGTGTTTTCGCATGTATATAACATCCAGAAAGAGAATCCACAATATATATACATAAATATATATATTCGTGGTCTGTTGAAAAGAAGAGCTGAATTTTTCTTTAAATTTATAATTTTTATGAAAGGTATTTATTTATTCATCAATATCCATTTTATCCCCTTCAAAGTAATCCCCCTCAGATGAAACGCACTTACTTTTTTCTATTCCCAAAACTGAAGAGACCACAATTAAGCAGACCACGTATAGTATATGATATCCACTGGCAAAGTATCTAGCTGGATTGGGAGTAGCTAATGCTCTCAACTTGATATAATTATAAAACTTCATCCCTTAGCCCATTCACCCTCATTTAAACCCCACGTATGAGTAAAGTCTGCCGAGGGAATAAATAGCGGTCACTCACTTTATTTACAAGCTCAGCTTTCTTACGGCCCAGCATTCTTTAGGGTTCTCAATTTTGATCTCAAAGTGTAGTAAGCTTCTGAGCTAATAAAAAGCCAGTCGAAGAAATATCTGCTGTTGTCCAACAGGCAATTATCGATCACTTCAGAAACGTATGTTTAAGAATTTCCCGCAAATATTTCCAAGGTGTTGCTGAGTAGTTTGCGTAAAGGGGGGACGAGCTGGTGGAGCAGGGAGTAATATGGACAGTGTCTTTACAAAGCTAGTTCATACCCAATTAGTCGTACTATCCACTTTTCATTCGATCCAATTCTTTGAATGAACCTAAGCACTTAACTTGTCTCAGATCAGCTCTCAGACGAATGGAGCGCTAGTTCACTTTCAGAATGAAATAAAATGTAAAAAATATTCCAGAAATTCGCTACAAGCTTAACTAAATTTTTTCTACCCCGTTGAGGCATCAGTAAATGGTTATTCGAAGCGGGAATATGACGTGAATAGGTACTTGTTGGCATGATCCTAATGTCTGATCGCATGGCCTTCAAGTCGTCTCTGGTGTGTGTGTGGTTAGAATGCATATAGTTTCTGTATCTCATGTTTCGCTTAATTCTGAAGCGCATTAAGCCCTTTTTGACTTCTGCTTTTCTGGCACTTCAACAAATAAAAGCAGCTCCTTTAGCACCCATTTCCATCCTGTAACTGCAGCAGTGCCCTCAGCAACTTTCCCGTGGTTCGCGCCTACTTCTCTTATACTCATATGCCATGAATAAAGTCAATGTCAGCCAGTAACAAGTGGAACTCAATTACACACTCACGCACACAGGTGTATGTGGACCTGCAAGGACAGCACAAGCGACAGACGCATACATCACTTTTATTTATTTACATACAAACATGCTTCTGCTGCTTCCATTTTATTTTGTTGCATAGCTTTTCGTTTCTTTAACTTTATGTTTATGCCAGCCAAAGAGGGCAACACAAAGGCCACGGAGGATGCGACACTCGTTGCATGCAGCTGACGCATAATGAGCGCAAAAACATCCTATGTTGATTGTCTCTCTGGCACAGTGGTATAACCTACGAGTCTAACTGGACAAAATATTCGACTAAGCGACCAAACATTTTCTGCACCTACAATTCAAATCATTTCCCACATGTCCCAAACAACAACAAAATTAGAGCTTTTTATGCCTTCTTATGATATTCATAATATAAATGTATCATTGAAATAACAAATTTGGGATTTCATAAAATTTTGGTAATCTCGCTACAGTTAGCAAGAAACAAGACATGACAGACTAATCAGCTGAGAACAGCTTGGGTTAGGAAAAGACGAAAACGAAAAATTGTGATTCCGGCTCTCGTACTTCCTGACAGCTCATCCCACTCTCATTTCAATTATCTCTGATCAAGAGTGTGCCACTGTATTAAAGCATTATTTGTCATTGACTTTAATTTAATTAAACTTATTTTTATACCCTGTGTGCAAAGTATGTAACATGCAGAAGAAAGCATCTCCGACCCCATAAAGTATATATATTCTGAATCAGCATGACGAAAGAACTCGATCTAGACATGTCCGTCCGTTCGTCCGTCTGTCCGTCCGTCCGTTTGTCCGTCTGGATGAACGCAAGGATCTCAGAAACTATAAAAGCTATAATAATCAAAATTGGCATCCAGATTCTCCTAGGTCCGAGAAAGGACAAGTTTATTCTATTTTTTGGAATTTTCCCGCCCTTCCCCCGCTGCAGAATTTCGTCAATAGCGTCCACATTTCAAATGCTACCTAAACCAAACTTTGCACACATTGTTTATATATAATTACTGTATATATGTTATATATATTACTGTTGTTTAAAATTCAATTCAATTCGGATAATTCTAAGAAAAGTTATTAGCGAAACAAATTCTCGCCAGTACAACCCCCACAAACTGCAGCAACAAGTTCGCTCTTCTTCTTCCTCTTTTTGCTGCTGCTATGGGCGCATATAACTCAGTGACGGAAGTTTACCTGGGTACAGGGTATTTCACTGTCGGGCTTGCTCGACTGTAATGTTCTCTCTTGTTTCGATTTGTTAATAAACATTGGAAGCAAGTTGTTTTCCTTTCTGATGCTGATGGCGATTCGGATGGCGAAATGCAAAAAACAAATACCTCCTACGAATGAATTGTATGGTACGGACTCAACAGGGTATATAGGTCCATCCTTTTTCTATCAGCCTTAGTCCTCCTGCCCACTCTAATTTGTTTTAAGCATAAGTAATTGGCTTCTTTAAAAGAGTTTTCGGTCATCTGTGATTAATTAGCGGCATTTTAGAAAGGTGTCACACAATTGGGAGGCTGCTGTTGAGATGTACTCGTAAAGGGTACTTTATCCAAACACAATTTGTGGTTTTTTGCCTAACTTTTTCGCTCCTTTGTCCACTGTGCGGCAGCTTTCCGCGGGCAGGACTGGCATATTTGCTCCGTTTGGCAAGATTTGTGCGCTTTTAGTGTGCGCTTTGCCGTTGAAGTTTTTGCGACTTTTTAACGCGCGCACAGGACATGAATGGGAATGTGTGTGAATGTGTATGTGTGTGCGTGTATGTGTTTGTTTAAATGTGTGCAAGTGCAGTCGGCATGTCGCCAGTTTTGTTGACGCCGACGCCAACGCCAACGCCAGTCGCTGTCGCTGTCGCCCGCTGCGCTTTGCGACACATGTCGCATTCTTCGCTTCCTGCCAAAGTTAAATGGATCTCGTAATTGTTGTCATGGCATCGTCCTCGGCGCTGCGTCTGCCATGAAGGCTGTCAGCGGTGCTCGTTGGCTTAATTGTTTTCTTTGCTGCCCGGCAGTATTGGGGCGTATTTTATAGAAATTGCGGTTTAATTGCTGCATTTTGAATAAAATGAAAATACATTGAGCGTGTTTGCACTCACTCCGACTCCGACTCCGATGCCGAGTCCGACTTACACTCTGACTTGTCTCTTGAATGGATGATGGCAACTTGTAGACATGCGATGCCTTTTGTAAGCATTCCACGCGTTGTTTTTTGTACAAAACGTTCTGGGGGTGATTGTGTACTTGTGGGCGTAAAGGGTAAAGGTTTTGTTTGAGTTACTTGTATGAGCACTTCTCTTAGCAGATTTGTCAGAGTCGGAAACGACCCAAGACTTGCTGTCGTTACGCATTTGAGATTATGAATGAAGTTCAAAGCATCTCCGCACTGGGAAAAAGGCATTATCCCACAAAAGTCAAGTGTTATTCCTGAACTTAATATTTAATTCTAAATAAAGGCTGAACTTTAAGCAAAGTATATTGCCAAATTGACAAATATGTGGCAATTTAAATTTGAATAAAGTGAAGCTAATGTCAGTCTTATAATTCACATCAGACAAATTCAACACTGGTTCAAAATGTATTTTTTTTCTGTTGCATAACCTCAAGTATGGATTATTTATAAGGAACATTTTCCACCATCTACTTCAACTACCCACCCATCGTCAACTCAAGAAAAGTAGAACATTGGAAACGTATGTTTTTGACTCACAAATATGTCCTACAATAGAAGTACGTTCACCTTTAGTCAGAATTGACTGGCTAGTGAAAATATTTGAACAGCAGGGTGATTTAATTGCTATTTCAATTGACTTTATTGTAGAATTGCTTTTGTTGTTGACACCTCTCTGTCGCACCGCTCTGTTTTTATTGGCACATACTATATATCTCCCCTAAATCTGAACATAATAAAGCCATAATCAATTAATCGAATTCATAATCTCATCTAGAAAAGGACTACTGCTTCGATTTACTGTGTCGTATGTGTTCCACCTTTTGTGATTCCTTCAGCTCATATCCTTCGCCTCCTTCCCGCATAAATTAAAAATGAATGAATGCTAAAGATTGCCGACTTTTCCTGATAGTAATTTCACTCACTGCCGTGTAAATAAAGTTTAAAATCTTCACCTTCGTTTTTTATTGAAAAAAATCAATAAACATATTCAATCCTGTATCTACTTATGTAAGAGTATGTCCATGTGTCCAGAGGGTGTAATATTCCAGTGGCTCTTATTACTCCAATGAAAATAATAACAACTTTAAATGCCAACTTATTTGGGACTGAAGCTGGCACCTTGCTGTGTTTTCGTTCAACCTCTCTGAATATATCTGGAAGGAATTATCATTGTTCCCTTTGTTGCATCTTACAGTCCAGCTACAGTTCTACTGTAGGCCAATTATTTGGGCACATACTTCCACCAACTAACCTATAAGACATAATTCCCTAAGTTTTGATTCCGTTAATGCTGGGTTTCTTTTTGTGATCTTAAATCCAACACAAACTAAATTAAATACCACTCTGCAATTATGGACCAATATAGGACAAACGAACTAAAATTGTTAATATCTTGTACTTTATGGCAACACTTCTTATTATTAATTATATAGACTTATTGGCGACATTCAAAAATAATTCAGTTCATTCAGGTAAGGTATAGGTGAATAATAATATTAGAATTAGAAGTACATTCAGCTAAGATCAAAAAAAAATCAATATTAGAATGGATGTTAGTTGTGCAGAGAACTTCGCTTACCGATACAGTGGTATATTATTCAAATTATTTGAGGATGGTATGCGCCTGAAAATGGCAGGTTCTATAGTGGAAATTTTGGGGTATTCGTGATATTAAAGGAGACAATGGTGCATCACAGAATACAGACAGAAAGCGACCAGTTGGCATTTTAATCAGCATTAAAGCCAATGCAAGTGCCTTCAACTCCGACTTCCACCTATCTTCTCACAGCTTTTCCCAATACACACATTCAGCATTGGCACTCCACACCTGGCCGCACCGCCCCTGGAGACGGACAAAGTCAGGCTGGATGCGATTGCGATTCTTCTTCTTTTTTTTGTAATGCGCAAACAGCCACTGGGGAAATTGTTGCTGGTAATGAAACGTCTATAAAGCTCAGGCGAATGCACACAAATCGCAAATCATTTATCATAAAAGCGCATAGTGCAATTTTTTCTGGTACGAGTATCTTTATTGCCGGCTGAAGCGTTAATGCGAGCGAGTGCTTCGATGCATGACAGTGCGCTTGCTAATCAGTGGCTTTTGTTGTCGGCCATTTGGTGCTTTGGTTCTGGGCCCTCGCCCGACTTACCTGTGGAACATACATCAAGCAGGAAAAGGAGCTGACGCACCTGCAAAAAATAAATTAAAATTGTGTCAGTAAAACCAGTAGGCCATCTAGATTGATGCAAATACAAGTATAAGGCCACAAAGAGCCGCTGGCAGTTGCAGGCAACCTGCTTCTCAACCACGCCGGAATTCAGCATTCCCTCTAATAGAGATTTAGGCATTACAGATCATTTATTGAATACTGGTTTTATGAAAAATGTCCTCAACATCGGGTCAAGTAGGTGTGCACTTATAAGTAATGCGCACTGACTAACTAAATGATATGCTAACTTGGCAAAAAATGTAATACAAGTAGTGAGACTTAATTTGGACTTGGGGTTTCAAAGTTCGCCAGAATTTCGCCTTAATTTCAATTTTTTTGATTAAATTTCCCGTTTTTGTAAAAGAGAGTCTACATACCAAGTGGGCATTAATAATATATTTTACAGTATTTAATTAATGGATATATACATATCTATATATCTAAATAAAAACAGTCTATATTTTAATTTAACACTCATAATAGAATCACAATTTATTCGCGCACTATTCGGGGGTAAGAAAACAAAAATTCATTTTGTTTTAATCAAAGAACAGATCTGACTACTTTCTACAATATCTATTACTGAAATAAAGCCACGGTTTCTCTCAGGAATACCGAAAACGATTTTTTCCAAAATTCCTAAAGCAATAAGACTTACATTTACAGAGATTTCAGTCTTTATTTCATTTCTCATACATTTTTTGAGAACTTGACATTTTTCCTTCAGACATTTTCCTTGAGGAATTTCAACACTGAAGTTAAGTTAAGATAAGCAAAAAACTTTTCCTAATTTCCAACTGCAACCCGATTTTTTCAAGCCTTTCTTGTTGCTTTTTGAATGGAAAAAAGGCATACAAGTTTGCCTGCATGAACACATTCACTTCATTTCTATTTCAAATCGAGACCTGTCCCATGTCTTATTACCAAAGTTACGTATTAATCAGTTCATTTAGTGCAAAGAAAACAAAACTCGCAAAAAAGTTGATTCGCAAGTTTTGAAAAAGCGCTCAGGGCCGGAAGTTGTCACTAAATGTGGCTACCGGGCCAATGACGTGGCGTCTTCGCCCATGCATAGAAAAACCATTTTCACCACATGCCGTGCAGTGGTTCGATTTGAAAGGCCTTTTCCAAACACCAAGTCGGTTGCTTTTTATTTAATGAACGGTTGCTGGTGTAAATATTTGTTTGCTCAGGTCTCAAATGACCAACTGTCTCGAGTGTCTGCTGGTCAGGACAGTTGTCTCAACAGGCTTAGCCTATTAATTGCCACTGCTTCAAAACCCAGTCGCCTGCGAGTATGTTTAATTTATGGGCCAATCCTACACTGGAGCTGCAACTTTGTATTAGATAGGAAAATGCATTTAACTTTCGGATTGTATGGGAGCATAAATTTCGTTGGGGAAAGCAAGTGTTCACACAAGTATTCGCACATAAGCATATGTGTGTAGTCGAAAAAAATCGAACCATTACTTCCTTCCTATACATACTTGTATAGTGTGTACGTACGGGGTGTGTCGATACGGCCAAGTTTAGCCCCAAAAGCAGGACTGAGCGCATTACAAATAAAGCTTGATCAAATAATCGAAGCAATTTGCAATTAAATTTGACTGACTTTGTCAGAGATTATGAAGATCATACTTTTTTTTCCTTATTCGTAAAAACTAATATCTTTATCTGCAAGTATTTGCATTCGAATCACTCAGTGTGTTTTTCATAATAGAAGACAAACATAAAACAATTTGTGTTAGAAAGGCGTTAATGAAGTAGTTCGGACTTATGTTTTAGTTTCGACATAATGTTTGTTATGTGAGAAAACAGGAATGAAAGCCCGACTCACACACTTTAAACATGCTACCCAAATATAAAACTACGTGAAAATAAAAAAAATTCTCATCACATTAATTGCTGGCATATCAGCTAAGAGTCGCTATCAGGAAATATCATTCTGTTTCAGTTCTACCGACCTGCATGGTTTCTAAATATTTGTGTAAGCATTAAGGTTATTTTATATGAGTTGGCCAGTTATCATAAAATAAATAAATAAACTAACTGTGAAGGAATAAATAGTTAACTATATAATCAGGAATTTAGAAGTAAATATGGAAGAGACAGCATGTGAAACAATTCCCCTGACTACAAGCCAACACATTTTCGATTCTATGTCATGTCTATATGCCATTTAATCATGAAAAAATTGAAAATTATGATATGTATTAAATCATTATAAATTATAAATAAGTATAAATTGGTGACGATTATGAAACTGCTTTTAGGAGAAATGGATAATCCTTTTATTTATTTTCCCGTCGTTCTCTTTATTTCCAAGTGGTACCAATATATAAACATCAATTTGAAGCCAATTTATTGGGTATTTTTTCTTATTATTTATTGAATGTTTAGTTATACATATATATATATTCCAAATTTTTATAAAGCATATAAATAATACATTTATAAAACCAGCAATTGAAGTTCGTTTTCAATTACACGCATTTTTAACGGGTCTGTGTCTATGCTTTTCTGTGCAGTTAGGAATTTAACCAATATACCTGTATAGTTCAGTTTTGAATATATTCTGCTTCTGAAAAACTTAGAAAAGCAAATATTTTCAAATGAAAACTGTAAAGTTGAATACATTCGCTGGGTGCGCCACATCATTATGAAGCTAACTATTTACCTTCGAGTACAGGGTTTATCAGAATAACTGAAATTTTTCTTTTTATTCCTTTAAAAAAAATAGACTGGTAACAATTTAGAAGAAGATTGACTCACATACTCACACAATCGCACTTACAAATTCTAAAAAATTTAATATTCGATTTCGCACGCATACTCGTAAAATGAAATTCATCGCCAGTTGAAGAAAATTGTGGAGCAAATTTAAGCACTGAGCTCAGAAAATTTTCCTCTACATAAATATTGAAAATAAAATAGGAGCAGGGAGAAATCGAAGTAAAAGGAAACTTTATGGAGCAATCTTCTTCTTCTTCTTCTGCTTTGCCGGTTGGTCGCTGCCTCTGCCGCTCCTGCAATTCATGCCGTTGCAGTTCTCCAACACTGGCAATGGCGAGTGGCCGGAAACAGCCTGCACAGCATGCGGCGTTGCGTCAAAGGCAACAAATTCAAGTGGCAACATGTTTCGACAACAGCGGCAGCAGGAACGCCAACGGATGCGGAGGCGGAGGCGGAGACGGAGACAGCAGCAGCAACAACAAGGAAAGCAGACGGACGGCAAGCCAACGGCAATGAGAATGTTGTAGAACAACAAGAACAGCAGCTGGAATGGCAATGGCAACGGCAACGGCAACAAGAACAAGAACAACAGTAACTAGCAGAAGTTGGAGCAGCAGAGGCAGAAGCAGCAGCAGCAGCAGCAGCAGCAGCAGCAGCAGCAGCAGCAGCAGCAACGGCAACAGCATCAGCATCAGCTTCGATTCCTGGAGCGTTGGGGCAACTATTGAAATCTGCTTTGCTGATTGACGTCGAATGTTGTGGTTTCGGTTACGATATTTGGTACAAAATACAAGCATGCTATGGAGCATGAAGCACAATAATGGCATTTTGTTGGCCAAGTTCGTTCTGCACGACGCACGTCGGACCACGGACGTCGCACGTTGAACGTCGAATGTTGAACGATGGGCGCATGGGTCATATCCTCGTTGGAGGGTAATGGGCCAACTAGGGTTGCCTTTCAGCTACCAGTCACACACTTGCACACTCACCTACATATAGTACTATGTACATAAAGTTCACACTGCAGTTTGTTGAATGAAATTAAAAACGAGCTAAGTGCACGGAAATTTTGTTTCAATTTCCCCGTTTGAGTGTGTAACCATGTAACTAATTAGCTGCAGACTCGCATTGCTGGGAATTCTGAAAAGCAAAGATTCATGGCCATTCACAAATTGGTCAGCATTATATACGCACACTATATAGTATACGATAACTGACTCAGTTGACGTTGTGTGAAATAAACAATTTAATTCATTAATTAATTGGTGCATTCAGAATAGCACACTCCAACTACTTATAAGTAGTTAGTTAGCCAAAATGGTAAACAGCACAATTTCAGTTCTCTGCCAAATGGCGTTTCGTTATTTCAACACTTCGTAACCTGTTTTATGAAATCGGGCAACACATATCACCTGGGAATACAAAGGCAAGCAATAATGGCTTGTTACTTTAGATTAGATTAGATTTCCTCTAAGTTCAACTATACTGAGCTATTAACTTTCTTTAGTGTACTTTATATCTACATTTATAGCTCCTTTGTAGATCATTATTTCTACACTTTCAATACTTTTTCTCCATTCTACCTGATAAAGAATTTTAGTTGAATTTTAAGGTTAAAATTGAGGGGGCCACCAAAAAATAGAATACAAATTTTGAGTGCAACATTCAGAGGGTAGAAAACAGCCAAATTGATACTCAGTTATCACTCATCCTCATTGGATCCCCATAAATGTCCTTCGAGAGAACACAAATATCATGATTTTGGCGTTTGCTGAAGAACAGATCATTCCTCAAAGCAGACACATCAGAACTAAATTCAATTTCAGTTGAAATCAAACTCCATCAATGTAGTTGGTTTCTAATAAAAAACGTGTCTTTATTAACCAAAATAATAATAATTTTTTAAATAAATGTAAATGTAATTATTAAAATTAATGTTTAACTATTAATGCATAAACCTATTTAAATTTAAATGACAACTGTATTAATTTAATTAAAAACAAATATTAAACAAAATTCGTGGAATTTGTTTTTATTAAATAAGTATATATGTAAGTTCAATGCAGTACCTTTGGAAATATTTGTTAGTTATAGCTTAACTCACTGACTATGCTGGATTTTGTTTATTTGTGTAAATTAATGCACTGAGATCCTTTGTGAGTTCCTTCACAAAAATGATTTGCAGTTCGCTCGAAAAGTCCACAATCAGATATTTGTATAGTACTATATGTACATATGTTTATTTATTTCGTACTTAATATCCACTAACTGTTTTGATTATATTTGAATGAGAGTTATTGGGCAAATCAAAGAAATGCATTAAACGGTTCGCACGATTGTAGGAAAACGCGCGCGCAACTTATAAACGAGCTAACTGATCTGTTATCCTTCTGCCGTTCCTACGCACTGAGCACTGAGCTGGCGTATTCGAGTAGCAAGCACCTAAGCAACAATTCTGCTGGCCAAAAGCGTCTGAATAAACTGGCAAAATGAAAAGAACTTTTGTTGCTTGGCAGCTTTTGACTCCTGTTCGCTGTTTGCTGTTCGCTGTTTGCTGTTTGCTATTTGCTTGGACGCTAAAGGCGAATAGTTTGAAGCGCGACCTTAAACGACACCGACGGCGAAAACGGCGACAACGACGCCAAGAACCGCACGTAGACAATGTCGGCTAGAGACTGAAGGCAGCAGGCTCAGGCAAAAGTAGCAGCAGCGGCGCCAGTTGCAGCATTTGCAATGAAATGCGCTTCTTATGCGAATTGCGATTTGCGAATTGTTATCGCCAAGAATGAAGCAGCAATAGCAATCGCAATAGTTGCACTCAAAGCAGTCGTTGCACTCAAAACAGCTGCAAACTAGCGCGAACAAATCGTTCTGCTCAAAAGACCCAACAGCTCCACTTCACAACAGAACGGAACAGAACAGAACTGAACTGAACTGAACACAGCAGAACAGCCGGGTTGGCATTCGGTTAAAGAGACGCGCTCGGCTGCAGCTTCGGCTGCAGTGGGGGCCCCATTGACGCTGGCTGCAGCGTCGCAATTGCACAATGAGGAAAAAGTAAGAAGAGGAAGAGGAGGAAGCCACCGCAACAGCATCCTCAGCAGCAGCAGCAGCAGCAGCAGCAAAATGCTACGGGCATGCAAAAGACGCTGAAGCTAAAGCTGCAGCGGCAGCGGCAGCCAAAGATATTTGCCCGTTGAGAACTTTTCGTTCGGCCTCTGCGATGGGGTGAGGTGTGATGTAGTGTGGTGTGGTGTAGTGAGGTGGGGTGAGGTGGGCGGTCAGAGCGTTAGTCAGCGGCAATTCCAAGTATTACAGAGCTCTGTTAACTAACAGTGGCGCGAACTGCTATTACTGACAGTGAAGCAATCGAAGCGTTGGACGCTCTCTCACGAAGTGCCGAATTGGGGGCAACTTCGTAGCCGAAACGAAAACAGGAAACCAACTGCGGAAGTAAAGCTCAAGATTTTGCAGAGCGGAAGAGGTTAAAAGAGCATAGAGTAGCCATAGCGTAAAGAGAGAGATGGAGCGCAACTGAGTGTCATTAGTGAAAGTGATTTGACTTGATAGGTGTAAGGGGAAACATCACTCATTGTCCAAGTATCTAAGTATTAGGATTCCTTATAAAGATAAAACAATATTGTGTGCAATATTTTCTATTCTATTTTCTAAAACAAAACAACTCACTAAAAAACTAATAATTCATTTTTATCCTCTCTGCCTTATGCAATTTCAGCTGATGAACCATTTCGGTTAAGGTGTGAGTTTTTTAAAATTTATGCATTTTATATTTGATTTCAATTGTATTGTATTTATTATTGATCTGCTTTGCAATAGTTTTAGTTGTTTTTCCTTTTGCCATATGTTGTTTATCTCAGCATAACATTTTATTGTGGTGCCATTTTGCTCTCAAGAGTACACACAACGCTCTCCTCAACCAAATTCGCTCTTGAGCTGAAATATGTGTTCTGCTCAATACTAAACTCTTACGCAAAAATGCCTCACTGCGCTCATCGGGCACTCATTTTGGGAAGCAGTTGGAGCATTGAGCGTTTTTCCTAGCTATTCCCAGTATTTTACATACAGTGGCGGCGAATATAAAATGCCCACATATAAGCAAATAATAGTTATTATTATAATACAATCTCACTCGTGGCCGCTTTTTTGTGAAACTCGAACTCCATCAGCTAAATAGGCGCCTTGAGGTCCGACTTATTGTACTTGAGTCTTTTTTCCAACCCACCGAAGGTACCTATACTCTAGGATGTCACTGTATCCCTTCGTCCAAAACGTAAATACCACCTTCTGAGAGCCATCATATCTACTATCAAATGTGATCAGCGATGACCCTTCCCTGTGGAAACCCTTTTACCGCATTCTCCTATGTCGACAGCCAATATTTGTTGACATAAATAACTAAATAAATAAAAATAAATGTGTACCTGCCATGGTGTTGTCAATTGTAGATGATATATCTCAGTGGATATGGCCAAGTCCAACCCGGAGAGGCAGCACACTAAGCCCATTTATTCGATATATACTTACTAGTGATTGTGATTTTTGGACTTTTGACTCCTTTTTTGGCTTCATAAACCAATCAAAAATCTGACTCAGCCCGGAAGATCCGCTTAAAAGTATCGTTCCTCTTACTCTGCCCCAACACCCATTCGGTCGCTAGCTGTGTATTTGTGCAGCCAATTAAATATTCATTTCAAATTGCTTCGGTCTCGCCGTTCCGGCCAAGATTTGGGGTGCCAGGTATGGGGTAACCAGTAAGCGAATTCAGGGCTCGCAGCTCAGCCACATTTGCGGTTCAGCTTACTGCGATAGATGAGAAACCTACTCGTAGGTACTCGTATGTGAGGGAGAAGAAAGAAAACAAAATGCGAAATGCGCATACGGAAGGAATATTAATTTTAGAATCAAAAGGCGAGTGCCACATGGCCACATCCGGAGCCGCAGCGCAAGACAAATAATTAAATATTTAGCTTAATAAACAGTTGGCAAATATTTGGACAAGGGGCGGAACAACTGATTGGGGCGAGGGGTGCCACTCGAAAGGTGCTGCATATCTTAGGAGCGTCGCGACTAAATTATAAAGGGGGGAGGGGAGGGGAGGGGAGGCGAACCACAACGATAGCCAGGAGCAAAGTTGCAGCAAGCGGGACACAAAGACCAGTCGGAGAAGCCTCTGTGTGTGGGTGTGACAATATTCAGGATGTGTCTGATACTCACAGAAGGCTCCTCCAACGATGCCAATGCTTGACGCGCACATTATAAATTTCAGTCATGTTTCTAATAACTTTGAATTAATCATGTTTTCCGCTTTGCTTTTGGCTTTCCTTGACGCTTACGCACACGCCTTGACTCCACCAACGCCAACGCCAACGACATCGCCATCGACTCGCCTGCCTGGCATTTCCGAATTCGAATGCTTGGCGGTGTCTTTGCTTTAAAGCCAACGTCCCCTCTCCACCTGTATGTGTGTGTGTGTTTCTTTCTGAGCATGGAACTTAACTTTAAATGTAATGTAATCCTTGAAAATGACGTGGCTTATATACGAGTAGGATGTGACAGACTTTAAAGAGCGACGGACTTGTAGGCCGGGCGCTCTAGGCCAGCACGGAATGCGCTTCCGTTACAATGTTGTGCGGTTTTTATCAACTTGTAACCGCAAAATGACACTCAGACACAACAGCAGACATTTTACGAGGCATTCAACACACGAACACACACACACACGAACACAACCACAAGCGCACACTCGAACGACAAACATACCGGTCATGTAAATGAAACCAAATATTGCGCATACGCCATGTAAGTCGTTGAAGCTGTGCGTTCGCTCGTTCGTTTGTTTATTTGCTTCCTTTGGCACACGTTGGCAAATTATTATTAACTAAGCAGCAGTCAGCAGTCAGCAGTCTAGACACTTGCTCATAGAACATTTCTGCATAAAACTTTAATAAATTGCATCGAAAAGTATTCGGATGGCTTGAAAATTTTGCTAGTTTGTTGCTTTCTTCAGCTGCTTCAGCAGGTGGTGCTGGTGGCGCTATGTGGCGTACTTAATCATCATTAGAGTTGCAGTTGTTAGCGTTCTGTGCTGCGAGAATAAATAATTTTAATATTTGCTGTACGCGAAGATTTTCGGTTCATTTAATCTGGTAATTTGTCTTTTTGTTCGCCAGCATTTCAGCGTCTTCTTCCTGGCAGTTAATAGTTCCCGCTTGCAGGTCGAAATGAACTTGGTTTGTCATAATGTCATAATGGTCGGAAGCTGAACGCTTCATTATTCGCTTAAATTAAGTTTAATTTATTACCAACCATAAGCATTACGCTTCCTGGAACGCCAACAGTTAGATAACCTTTGCTTGCTGTGCTCCGAAAAATTACTTGTAACTATTAATCAAACAATAATATTTAGAAGAGAAAATATTGCCACGACTCGAAATATTTTGAAGAATTCATTCGGAAAAATATGTTAATTGATTTCCTAATCCCTTTAACTTGTTTAATTTGTTAGCCCTTAACACAACAGTCTCTAAAATAAAATTCGCATCACTAGATCATTATTTTACCGTAAGAAACTAATTTGTTTAATTCGTTAAAACTACAATTAGTTCTTCAGAGTTTGTACACTTATTTAATACGGGGTTATATTGAAGAAATAAATAAAAATGGTTTTTCTTCACACAATGTGATTTCCAAATCGTTTGACGAGTTTATCGCTTAAGTCGCAAGGATTGGATAAAACCCAAGAAGTTGTATATGGAAATCTAAGCTCGAATTTATCATAATTTAAAGAATTTTGTTGTCTCCTAAACAGTGTATTAAAAAAAGGTTGGACTGAGTTCTGATACGCAGCCAAATTAATTCCGAATTCATAAATATTAGTTATTCTTTGAATGTGTAAGTTATGCCCCTTCCTAGGGAAAATGGAGTTGTCTCCAGTTCAAGCTTTAAATTGAAAATAAAAGGTTATTCAATACAGTTTCTGACGTTGCACAGTGTATAGTAATTAATCAAAAGTGTCGATGAACATGAAGAGCGTAAAATTTACAAATAAAAGTCTCAGCATTGCGGTATTACGAATAGAAACACAGAGAGAAGTTTACAAATTAACAGTTAATGGCAGCAATGCCGAGAATTAGAGCCTCCTCCCCACACTTCCGTCAAAGTTCGAGCTACAGGCATGCTTTCTTTTTCATATTCTACGTGGGCCACCAAATTGTATGTATTACGCCGCAGGAATTTACAATTGTTACAATTTCGAGGGAGCACAACTTCGGGAATTTGAATGCACAGCACAAATGTTTTGAAGACTTCGGTAAAAAGGCTTTCGGTTAAATAAATAATGAGGTGTTTGCCAGCCGACAAGGTGTTAGAAACAAAAATTAAACCAATATGCCTTGACACGCGCCTATCGCATAAACTCTGTTTAAGACAAACGCCGATAGAGATACTTGGGCCAGAGCTCCCCATCCACTCGCAACGTCATTATTTTCAATGACAGGAAGCGTAAGCCAGCACCCCAACATGTCCAAGACACCGGCTGGCAATGTCGAGCGACCCTTAGGCATTTGTTGTTGCGTTATTGCTGGCCTCAACGAGTTGTACCCTAAATATGAGTAAAGTGCTCTTGTAAGTGTTTCGACGCCAGAAATTGTCACCAATTTTGTTCATTTTAATGGCTCTTTGCCGATGGAGTAAAGCAAACAACTTCTCTGAGTGCAAGAGGAAAAATTCCAAGCACTTCATTTGCTAGAAATGCATAAAGCGATAGATAGCCGGAATTTTTTGTTGGTGGAGCCAGTTTATTAAATCGAGATGGGTGCACTACTTTTCAATTCATTTTGGCTCGGAATCATGATAATATTTAATTCAAAATAAATGCTATACAGTGCAGCAATAACTAATGTTGAACACATAATCAACAGCTTAAAGAATGCTAAAGAAGTAGATCTAGGTGCAGACGCCGTCCGATATTTAATAGAAATTCAATTGTTTTTGTTGTCCGCTAATAAATAAATTGCATAGTACAGATGAATATTTTCATATTATATTTAATGTTCTACTATTTCATATTCACATCAAATATAAACATCGTAAATTTTACTAAACACATATTCAATTAGCGATTTTAATAAGAATAATATACAAAACAAACTGTAAAACTTCGTTATTAAAGTGTGTCATATTCCATTTAACGTTGAACCATATTAAATATTAATATGCACACACTTCAAAAAACAATTAGTTGAAAGGACTATATTCCATAATAAATTATAATATTTTTCTCAACTTTAATTTGAAGTTTTTTGTAGTCGATTTAAATATAAATTTAATAGAGCTATATTAAATTTAATTGACTAGAATTCTCAAGTCGATTTTCAGCGGCTGTATGGTCGTTAGGTATGTGTCAATGAGGTTTTATTCAATCAGCTGCTGCTTCACTTTTAATATTAATATTTATCCAAACTATTTCCATACTAAATGACATAAAAAACATCAAGATAATTAATTCATAATAACAAAAGAACTTTAAAATTACGTTCTGCTAAAAATGGGTTCTATATAAAAAAATATAAATACATAAATAAAATATGCATTAGTAAGTATATTATACTTGTAATTACAAAAAATAAATTTGGCGTGAATCAACCCTCGTCTCCACATCATCACTTGTGAAGTAATATTTGAATATTAAATTCAAAATTGTATGTCTACTAAAATTAAATAATAGTTAAATCTATGTGTAAATATTGAAATTGACGTGGTTTTTTTTTATCAGTGTACAATAGAAGAGTTCGTGAACTATCAATAATTGCTTTAAACAAAACCGTTTCCGTCACAAAAAGTATTTCGTCACACTATAAACTAAAACTTAATCATTAAATTTAATGAAATACATTTGGGTAAAAATATACACACTTTGTGTCTTAAATACACACCACCACAACAAACCAGAATGACATACATACAAGTATATAGTGTAGCCCTCACACTTTCTGGTAATTGAAGGCAAAGTTTTGCAAAATCAGCGTAAAAATGTAATAGAAACAAGCTCCGAATAATCCCAAAATGCTGTGCTTAACTGGAAAATTGCATTTGGCTTTTCCGCTTGCTACGCTGCTATTTGCTGCCCTCCAGTGCAGTTTATCAAATAAATAAAATTGCAAAACAATCCGCAGAGATTTGCAGCGAGTTGCCAAAGTCTCATCGAATAAAAAAGTGCTGCAATCAATGCCGGATGCTTGACAGCATAATGCTTGTGACACGTGTTCCCAATTGCTTCGAGTTCCCTCGGATGCTCGTCCTGTTGTTCTGCAAGGTCTCATAAACCTAATAGCTGGTTCGTGTGCCCATAAGTTTGAGGTGAGGAAGATGCCCGCTTGCTTTTTAATTGACTGCCCGTCGACTGCCTGTGAGATGCAAGTAAGTACGAGTACGAGGGCTTGACCGAGTTGTGACAGCAGCTTGTGGCCTGCAGATGTCACTAATTTATTTACATTTACACACACATTGACCGACCGGCGATAACTGGGCCCAACTGTGTGTGTATTTGTGGTTGCATGCAGTGGCTAATATGCAACTTACATATGCATTGTGCGTATAATTTCTAATTAATTATGCGATAAACGCGGCAGTGCGGTCATTCCAGGCATACACACAGATACTTCTACACACACACACACATACGCACACACACACACACACTCGCATACAGCATCCGCAGACATTAAAGCGCCTTGTGAACCGAAGCAGGTGTGTTTTATTTCAACGGCATCTACTCCAACACGCTCTGGCGCGCAACTCTTTAATCAGCACTTTTGCAAGAAACTCGCATAAGTTGCAGCTGCTTGTCTGAGCACGCTGCCAGCAGCTAATCGCACAGTGGGAAGGAAGAGTATAAATATGTATAGTACCATAAATATAGTACCATAAATCAGGCACAGCCGCTCTCTCTTCATCCAACTATTTTAGTTATGACATAGATATATTAAGCCAAACCAAGCACGTGTGCACACATTACAATTTTGAATATCCTGCTGATATTGTTGGCTCAAAAAAAAAAAAAAAACAAACAAAACAATTTAAATTATTCACCAAAAACATTACTTTCCATTCAAAGCTGTAGAAGTTTTCGCTCTAAATTCACATCAATAACTTAATTTCTGAGTAATCTTGTCCTTTGTAAGATGATTAACTGATTTAATAATTGTTCCTAAATAAAGCAACATTTGAACAACAAAAAATAAATAAAATCGGAGGCTCATATAAAACGTTAAATAGTGTCTTTTTCCTAGAAACCAAAGAAAGGTCTTTTTCCCCTTTGACTACACATGATTAACCCACAATAAAATTCTTAAGTCTTCTACAGTAGTAAGCTGAGTTTCCCTTTAAAAAAGCACTTCTCAAAAATCTATATTTTTAGAAAGAAATTAAAATTAGTTGAATTTAAGTTCTTATGTAAAAATATGTAATTAAAGGAAATTTTTTCTTTCATATTTTATAAAACCAAATGTGGTTTTTCAATTTTTTAAATGTTCAGAAGTCCCACTCCAATACGGTGGTTGCGGAACAAAGAACAAGTGCAGTGGTGCAATATTTTTGGACCCGGAGAGTGCGAGGCACAAAACTTCTCTTTAAATGGCATTGACTGATCCATAAGAAAGCAGGAGCAGCAGGAGCAATGCCTTTAGCTGTCAATCGACGATGTTAGAGAACCTAACAATGAGAGTTGAAGTCCTTCAACAATTTCTTGTTTTCCTATTTTTGTGCTGCAAAAATTGCATTTTTAACTGAAACCTAAAATTAGAAGGATTTAGCTTTATAGAAAGACCCGGTAGATTTTTGACTCCTATTTCCGGATCAAATTTGTGCCGAGTATAACGTTCTACTTTGCACTTTTGGAAGAACAATTTTGACGTTTTCGCAGGAATGATGTCATCGAAATGGACGACTTTTCAAAAACTTAGTGATGCCCCTTTCTGGTATACGATTTTGTCCTAAAAAGTATAAAAATGTATATGCTATGTGATAAAGCTTTATTCATTGAAGTGCTGGCTTAAGAACTTATTGGATATAAGTAACTTATGCCACAAAACACGAGTGTGCGCCACTGTATAGCTAGTGAGGGGCAGGAAACATTTTTTTATATATTTTTTGTATATTTCCACTAATGAGCTGCAATTTTTTGCAAATGGCCGCAGTGGCAGCAACAACGGAAAAGTGGCGTGTGTCGCCTCGCGGAATTGGTGCGCTGTAAAGTTTCGGTTTTGTATGCAACATGTGCTCCGACAGCCAGCAAAAAAAAAAAAACACTAGCTTTTGGTTCTGGTTATAGTGGCGGACCCTTTAAGGCGACCGAGCCTAAGAAAGTCATCAAATAGTTGAAACTAAAACTGCAGCAAAGTTGAAGGAAGGCCCGAATCGACAGTCGTTGACTAACACTGATTGAGCGATGATGCAAAAAGTTCAAACGCACAGAGACAACAACACCAATGAAAGCAAAGTTTGCTGGCAATTGGAGTCACAGAAGCCTTGACCGGCTTGCTTTTAGTTGTGTCCTGCACTGCTCGTTGATCAATGACTCGCCGAGGGTCGCCGCCATTATTAGCCACAGTTTCTGCCAAACAAAATGGCGCATTGACACAAAAGTTTGTCCTACAACGGCACCGCCTCGCCTTGCCTTCGCCCCCTGATACGCCGGCCAAATCCGTTAACAGTTAAGTGAATAAGCCAATTTATGAGTTTCGAATTTAACTTTGTCACTTTTTATATCAACATTTTGTGTTGGTTGCCGCAAGCTCTGTCCCTCCGTGCCACATTAAAATGGATTTGTTTTGCTATTTAGGTTCCCGATCCCCTTGTTGGGTGCGGAGTAAGAGTCGAGTTTTTCTGGCTGTAAGTTTTTAATTTTTACACATTTACACACAAATACATACCAGTATAAGCTTTTGATTGGTGGTTTTTGAGGAGGTTTCCACTTGTTTTGTTATTGTTATTCTCTATATTGGCATAGTCTCACTGCCCACGATTTGATGTACAAGAAAATATACCATAAAGTTCCATAAACTTTCTTTGTTTAAAAATTCGATCCATCCACAAATTACAAGTATTTGTATCAATTTATATAATCATTTTATTGTTTTTATTTATTATATAATTTATTTATATATTAATTTATTGCTTTGAAAATATTATGAAGTTGTTCAATTGGTTTTCATCCAGAAATCAACACTCTATTACATCTGCGTTTGGTGCTTTCTTTGTTAATGAATTGTGTATGTCATTCTATTTAATAATTGGTTTCTTTCTCCAGTGATTCATTTACTTAATCAATATTTTAAAAACATATGGTTTTGGTTGTCAATGGAATTCTGTTATATTCTACTGAGGAAAGAATTGGAACTCTCCCGAATAGCTATTATATAGTAAAGCAGACATTTAGGTTACGAGACATGCTTTATAGGGGCTTCATTTCCACAGTATTAAGTATAAGTATAGATATAGTATTCAAAATGTTTTTCAAATTAGTAAAGCAACAATTAATTTTCTCACCACTCACAGTGTGTTACAAAAGAAAGAATTAAATGAAGCGCTTTAATGAGAGGAGGTACATAAAGGCGTTTTGCGGGTCACGTGCCATGAAAATAACCCACAAATCTAACTAGAAGTAGTTGCCAGGATACAGCCAAGCCAAGTCGGAGTGCCAGACAAACCACAAATGAATGCAAGTATTCTGACGTTGCTGTTTTTGCTGTTGTCCTTGTCGGTCAGCGAAGCGTAAGCTGATTTGCATATTTTCCAATTTACAACAAAGAGCTTCAGCGCAAACTAATACAAGGAGGTGTTTATGCCGCACACAAAATTTGACAAACTCGGAACTGTTTAACTTTTCAGCAATAAATACACTTCAACGGCTTCATGTGCGCTTATGCCGCATAGAAATTATTTCAGGTGGCTTCAGAAATTCCTGCGTAGCCCCGCTTGCATTTACACGTCGGATTAGATGAAACTGTTTGAGGAAATCCGTAATAATCGTTGAAAGAATAAGCTTTTCTTTCATTTCTATGCTCCACAACAGTCTACGAATATACGATATGATAATCCTTTATATTTGAAGATTTTTTTTTTCAGCTACACAAGCAAGTTTAAATATGTTCTACGAATTTATGAGTAACTAAGACAGATTATTAGATTGTCCGTAGGGACCTACATTCTGGTGAATGGAGATTTTGCTGATTTCTCAAAACTCAGCTTAAGCGAGCAATCAAATTCTACCCAAGCTATAAGTCACAACGAACGAACATTTCAACTGGCATAGTATAAATCTGTGTATTCGTGTAATTGGGCTTTTGGGACAGTCGATAATGGAGAATTTCATTATATTCCTGTACCCCAAATGGTTATACATTCAACAGACTATTTCAGCCTTTCACTATTTACCACTAAACAATAATAAAATTTCAATAATTTCAATGCTAAGGTTCAGTTTGAACAGAAATTTGATTATCACCTTGGATTGCAGCGCCTCTGATCCGCTCAATACGTTCAGTTTTAGTTCAAGTAATTCTTCTGTCTGGCTCGATTTTGTGAAAGATATGGTATTCTGGCTAATCTCCCTTGATAATCAGGTTAAGTTTTCTGTTCAATACTGCATATAAAAATGTCTTCAAATTTCCAAACACCACAACATGAATTAGAGCACAAGTAACCCATTTAATATTCGAACATAATCTACCCATATGAAGCAATAATTCATTGAACAAAACTAATGCACACCATTGTAAAATTGTTTGTCAAATAAATTGAAATTTGTTCAAATATTTGAGCAACTTGCGCTTTTTCCTCATCCATCCTCACCTCCCTCCTCCACCCCTCCTCACGTTCTTACCATCTGTCTGCGCAAAATTATACCAAAGGGTCTCATCATCAGTAGCTGCCACATAGAATTCATATTGCTCTTACTGTTGTTGCTAGACTGCTTACGTATGCGGAACGACTATCCACCATCGACCGTCGCGACGGTGTTCGACGATGACCTCGACAGCGATTTCAGCCTGCGGTCAACACTGCGTATTCGTAATCAACACAAGCTGAGTTGCACGTAGAGATGGGTATAAGCCGTAGGTTCGATCGTATTATAAGTTCCCATTTGCCCCCTTCTGGGACAAGGCATAATAGTTCAAAGTCAATTAACTATACAAGTGTGTTTAAAGCAAATATATAATCAATACCAAATGATTTGTTAAGTAAGAAAATGTAAATTGCAAATTGTCCAGTACATGCAGTTTCCTTTTGAAAGTTAGACACAAGAAGATAAAACGTCGACTGCTCAAGCAGGTTAAAAATATTAGTGCACCCACATATGAGTGCAAGAAAAAAGGGTATAGAAAGGCGAAAGGCGATAGAAATTAGAGAAGGCGGTTTTACCCGTATCTAATGTAAATTAAAGGGAACTGCAGAAAGGGAAAGTAGATGTGGAATATAGAAAATAAGATCTCTAGTAACAATTTTGAATAAATAAGCATAATGTTCAACAATAAACTCAGTTCATTTTTGAATTAAAATCGTGTCCCATTTTTGTAATATATACTTACATTTGGTTAGGTGCAGATTAAACTTTTACCCCAAAGGTATGCATATAGCTAAGATAAATGGATGTTTTCTTTTATTATTTTCGTGAAACTTGGATAGAGGGCTGTCAATTCTAAAATTAAGTTTGTTTTTAATTTGAAGTCGCTTTTATATATAAATTGGTTTAATTATAGAGTACCCCAAAAGTAAGCATATAGCTGAGACAAATGGATGTTAATTTTTTAGAAAATCCTACATTTTAGTTTGTTTTCAATTTAAAGTCGCTTTTATATTTATATTTTTTTTAAAGTGTAGTGTACTCTTTTACCCCAAAAGGGTATAATGATTTTGATATATTGTAGTATATCTTCCAACTGAACTTTGTTTATCAAAAAAAGCCGTAAATGAAGCATTATTATTTCTTGTTTGCATCACTCAGTCGTTGGTGTAGTTCTTCTGATAAATTGCGACGCGTAGTTAGTGTGTAATCCCGTGACTATTATTTGCATACAAATCGACAACTTGGTCCATCTCTAGCTGCAAGTGGTGCTCGTTCAAGTCGCCGCCTAAAAGCATGCAATGCCGTGTGTTCTTCGACTACGAGTACTTATATGTACATAGCTTCAATTTCTATTACTCTTGCTGACTGATTTCGCTTTGGGTGTGCATTTGCCTTTGGCACCGACAACGGCGAGGTCAGCATCGTGGCTGGCTTGTGACGCTTTATTACTTTTCCGAGAGAGCTGGTGCCCCATTTAATATTCAGGAGGCGTCTTAATACGCTGTCTTTGCTGCCTGCTCCTCTGTCTGCTCTGTTTCATTCTTTTCCCGAGCCCCAATATTTATCTGCAGCCTCGTTTAATGCACTTTCCCTTTGCCAAGCCTTTGCCTTGCAGGCTCCCTGCATTACTTAGTTTACGCTTTGTGCACCAAAATGTGACTGTAAAGCTTGTTAACAACATTTTTCTGACGCTCCTTTGGGCGATATTTCGTGTTTGAACAGCTGCACACTTTTTACCAAGTTTATAATAAAAACCAATTAGTCCCAATACCACGCTCAAAAGAATGGACTGGCTGGACATACGCTTAACATTTTCCATTACTTTTTGTTTTTATTTTATACCTACTAATTTTGATATTGCCGGGAACGTTTACCCATTAACATATTTTAAACTCTTAATCTCATTTCAAGGGCAACTTGCTCTCACAATTTGTTTGTTAAATAAATTCTATCTAATTTAATATCTTTTTCTATTTTAAATTAAAGAAGAAAAGAAAATTAGAACGTAGATTAACAAAAAGTGAACATTTTGAATACGTTTTGATTACGTTAATATTTCATAAGATCTATTTCAATGTACAGGATTTTTAGCTTTTGACATAACATTTAATTTTTAGCCGCAACTACCACAACTATTGAAGCTTTTTAAAAACGGTTCATTCCCACGGAGGATCTAAAATACTTTGGAACTTAAAATAAAATAAATATTAAAGTGCAGAGAAGGCTTTTCCTTTGCTTATATATAGTGGTTCTGACGCTCGTTGTAATATCTTTATAAATTTGCTAAGTCTATAGCGATTAAGTATAGGTGAATTGGTGGTCTTTCGTTTCGAAATAAATTTTGAGGTAAAGAATGGGAAATAACCATAGATAAGCGCGGAAATACAGACTCAATAGCTGAATGGGGAGAAATGTGAAGTCCACTAGTTTATTTAAACTCATAGATGTATACTATTCAAGAGCAGATATTTCTAGTAAAGGATATTTGTTGTAATCTTGTTCTTTTATAAAGTTTTGATAAGTCCATGAACTACGGTGTGCGGTAAGTGCAAAAATTCGGCTCCTCAGACAGTTGTTATATGTCTCATATGTCTTGAATGGTATATTTTATGTCGACTTGCGCAAATAAAGACAACATATACAAAATGCTTGAACAAGAAAAGTTCAAGACGCCAAATAAAAAGGAGCAACAGAATTCATTAAAAATTAATCCAACACTGGCGCGTTTACACTACTCGGCTTGCCTGTCTTTGCTCCATCCTGAAACCTGAAGATATCTCCCCCCGCAAGGGGCCCAGTCTGCTATTCAATTACGTATGCCACGGCTGCAATGAAAATGACCTGCAGCGTCTAGAAATGCCAGTGCCAACCCCTCGACGGCATAGTAAGCTCGAGCAATACTTGTTTTGGCCAGCCAGAGGGCCAGCCCCAAAATCAAACCCAAACTCTATTCACATTTGCGTCCGTATTCGTGTCCGCAACCCAAATAGTTGGTAGTTTTATGTGTTTTGTCTTCCTTGGACGCGTATACCGCATAAACGGAATTATTTACAATTTATTTTTACCTGAGCGTAGAGCAATGAGCTAAGACTAACCAGCACCTGCCCCAACCCGAAACCGAACCCCAACCATCCAACACATAGCAGAAGCGTTTATTTGCTTGCCAGCTTTGTCTTCATTACCGGCTGCTCCTGCTGCGTCTGGCTGTTGGCCTGATGCTGAGGATGCCTCATTGGCTTTAATGTTGTTGTGAAGTGTGCTTGGTTTTTGAGACGTTTACAATTTTGATCTTAAGTGCTTGGACTGGTTATACCTACGATAAGAGAAGCGTATCTAATTTGCAGTTCAAAAAACTCAATTAATTAATTTTTTTAAGAAACGGTTATCAAGAAGAAAAAAAAAGAAGTGACAGAGAAGGGGGACCGAACTGCGACCGCGTGTAGTTTGGTGAGCTCCCTACATGGATATAAGTAGCTCGTACCCTTTTATAAAGGAGAACAGAGCCACGTGTAGACCAACAAGAATAATTTGTACACCTGAAGAGATGCGTGACTGATTACACCTTGCACAATCCCTTATTTTAACAATAAACATAAAGATAGGCAGTCGGTTCAGTCCTGAACTCAAAAGCTGCAGAAATGAATTCCTTTAGTAAACCACAAAATCTTTAAACCCATTCTTTGAGCCAATTCTCTGTGCGTTGTAGACAAAAACAAAGTCATTTGCCGAAATATAACTATTCATTTATTTAAACAAATATCAGATCAAAAGCTTCATCACAACAAATTTTGATGCAGAAATTTTGGTTTAACTATAGTAGGAGGCATAACCCTAGCCATTGTGTTATTGCATAGCTAAGAAATACGAATAGTTTTATTTGCATTTCAACATCGAAAGCATTGCTTACCCATACTATCAATGGTAATACAATTTGTTTCGTGTCCGTTTTATCTATCGTTTGTTTTGATTCCTCTTCAATATTGTTTTTTCATTTTTAAGGTGTTGTTCTCTTTGATGGTAAAACGAAAATTTGCGAATGTAAATAATCCAAACCTTTTTTCTACCTTTAATGGCATTGCAGTGTCGTCCTACAATGTCTCTCTCTCTCTTTCTCTTGAATTGCGCTAATTCGGTACTTGGTGTGTGGTGAGGAACGGTTTCTTAAAGTAATTTGTTGTTTGTATCCTTGAATCCGTCTTTCGGATTTACTCTCTTATTGTAAAAGGTATGCAAACAAAAAATTGAACCTACATAAACGAAACTCTGTCAGATCACAAAACAGTATCACCAAACACTACTTCGGCTTTAAACTTACGAGCTTTTTTTTGTATAGTTCTACTGCCGCCTACAAACGTAGACAATCAGTTCCCTGCGCTACAGGGTCCATGGGCAAAAGCTGTCCTGTCGCTTCAGCCTCGGGCAACAGTCCCACTTGAATCATCTCCTCAACAGCATCTTGGGACAGTGCATCATTTTCGCCCATGCCGGCATCTTGCTTGCCTCTACCCAGCGACGGAATCACGCCCATTTCGCGCAACTTCGCCCACAAGACCCGAGTCGAATAAAAAGCGACTGCTACTCCAGTCAACCAGGCATTTGGTGTGAACTGCACTGCTCCTGACTTGCTAGTGGATGATGCTGCTGCTGGAGCGTCAGACATGTTGGATTGTAGTGTATTAAGTTCACTTAATCTGAGAAGGAAATGTTAGTAGTGGGTGGGCACCGAAATTTATTTTTATTTCTACTCACCAAAAATATTTGTAAATTTATTTCGTTTTGCTGTTTACGATGCGTTCAGCTCGAGCTCTGGATTGAGAATGAATACACAACAATTCTTATTTTGGGGGTCTTGACAATCGAACAACCTGGCCTACTGGAGTCGATTGAAAAATGTATATTCTCCTAAGTACAATGGGCTCCATACTTGAAAACAATCAGCATAAATATGCATTAACAAATGTATAAGTATATAACGAACGCAAAAGCATTTTGTGCCCTAGAGGTAAACATAAAGCTGCCAATAGTTTCAATGATTGTTTGAAACCATGAATCCACATTTTCTCTTGCAAACATAAGTCTTTCTAACAGTATTTAAAATTATCTTAATAATATAATTACTACAATGGGAACAATTGACTTAAAAATTGCTCTCATTAAAGCCTTTCGATTTCTTAAGTAACTCTGAACTTTTAGCAGACCTTAACAGCTACGATCATTAAATCTTTGGTGAAATTTATGTTATATTATTACTGCTCGAAAAAACTGAAATTTGTACCATTGTACTCAAACATGTCATATTAGGCTTTGCATCAATCGTCTTGAAGTTCCAACGTAGCCTGCTAAGTTTAAAAAATGGAAGGCTGAACTCCTTAAAAAAATCTTGTACTCGCATCAATAAACAAAATTTGGGTGCATGTCCATCACCCTAGAGGAGAATATATTCCAGAGTACGCTTGCGACCATACGCATTGTCAAGCATCCTGCATCCAACTCTTAAAAATCCTATTCCAACTCAAAACTAAACTTAACTCAAAATCTCAGTACCAAATTAATTAATTTGGTCTTCATAAGCAAAACAGTTCGGTCATTTAGCAGCGATATAAAATGAAGAATCTTTTTATACTACATATGGTTTAATTGCTCTGCTTATCAATAAGATACTAAATATTATGCTTAGTGCCCCAACCAGCTATTGGACATATAGACCGACATTTCTACGAGTATATCGACTCGCCCTATCACACTGAAAGTTGTTTTCGTTTCGACTTTCTGATTCACCCTTTTACACTTTGTGGTACAAAACTTTTTGGCGAAAGCAATACTTCAGCTCACAAAACATAAGATATGGGGATACGATACGATATTTTGCTTCCAATATCCTTTTACTCTTTTTAGAGTCGCAGTCTCTAAATCGGGTGATTTTCTTGTCTGGTTGTTGGGAAAAAACGTTCAGTGTATTGATAAAAAAAAATATCCCTAAAATATTTAAGCCCTCCACCACTTAAACCATTTCTTATTTCTTATGAAGACAAAGCCTGCATTTTTGTGTACTATTCGAATCTATATCTTATGAAAAAATGATTTACGATTAGGGACATTGTGATAAAGTGGTCTGCTCCGATAGGCCAACTGTTTGCAGAATCCCTTACCTTTTTAACGAAGGTTGTTTATCGACGAAACAGACTACAAAGAAAGTAAAATAAAACTTTTAAGTCCAGCTAAATGTCCGAGCGTAAATATTCAGCTCGTTTTTGTACATGTTTGTAATTAATCAGCAAACAAATGTAAATTACTTTTGAAATTTGACGTTGACGTTTCATTGCAGCGTGCGTTAACCGGAAACGGAAATGTAGCTTGCATAACAAATGAGACCCACTTCGCCTAGATGGGCTGGCGACTCAGAAAGTCACTTTGACAATTCACAAGGCCTCTACAGAGCTGCATGTTGAAATTGTTTTGCCGAACGCCTACCCTTTGCCCGCCCTACTTTGTCTGCACCCAGAGCCACGGCCTCAAGTGACGTGCGCGCTCCATTTAAATAAATTGTTTTCTGCGTTTGGGGTCGCCGCTGATTGGTATCGCATGTCGTTGACAGGAGCATTTATTTGCTGCAGCAGTAAAGTCCAATGTTGTGCCGTTATTAAATAATTTGAATGGAACAAGCCCTATATACATATACTGAACACATAAGACCACGAGCTATGAAGAAGGTTTTGGCATAATACCATAGTTCTTCAAAGTCGTAATCCCACGCATTATTAATTGAATGCTAAAATATCAATATAAACTCTTTCATGTCATCTGAAGTTAGCTTGAAACCAGGATTGATGCCTCATTTATTTTCTAAGTTGGCAGGACTTACAGTCATAAAGGATGTACCTTAATGTTAAATGTACCTTACATAACCATTGTAACCTTTTGGAGAAGGCGAAATTTAATATTTTAATGAAATTTCGCACAAGTCAAGTGTTAAATATGGCAGCGCTACTTTTTAAATGGAAAAGGAAACAAAACTGCTTTCAAATATATCTGCATATATAAATGATAGCCGTGGTAACACAAAGTGTAAATTGCTTGCCAAATAAAAAATTGTTTTTCGAATTTTTGTTGCTGTCGCTTTTTGGCATTTTTTTATTGTTTTTGTAACCATCATTTCTGTACGTCTGTGCCTGTGAGACTGTGATGTCTGCGATGATACGAGGCAGCTACAGCAATGTGGTCTTTCACCCTACAACGTTGGATCGTAAAACACTGTTAGCTTGTATTGTTGAGTAGAGGAGTATAACGAATAAAAAGATATCTGATTATT
This sequence comes from Scaptodrosophila lebanonensis, assembly GCF_003285725.1. NCBI lineage: Eukaryota > Metazoa > Arthropoda > Insecta > Diptera > Drosophilidae > Scaptodrosophila > Scaptodrosophila lebanonensis. The sequence continues at coordinate 3,986,254 of NW_022060529.1, forward strand.
ATTAATTTATGGAATGTGCCAAAATATGTAACTCTTGCATCCATTTTCGATTGGAGTTAAAATAATTACCGCTATATTTTTTGTTTAATTTATTTGCAATTGATATTTACTTTCCTCAAGATATTTGCATATATAGAACATTTTATTATTATAAAACTAGTTTCCTACTACCAATCTTAACATTTTAATCTACATAGTTGTATGTTTGTATATGAATTACCTTTTTGGACATAAAACATAAACAGCGAACCCTAAAAGTATGCTATCTTTTATTTACATTATGTTCTGAAGGTAAATCGCATCAGCTTAAAGGTTATAAATGGAATAGGACCTGAATTCCATGTGTTTCGCTTTTTAAGGACGACGTATAGCGCAATACACATTCCTCAAAGCCGTTTAAAATATTTTAACTGTTCACATGCCATTTTATTTGCTGGATTTTTTGACACAACACAGCCAGCACGTCAGCGAGACAGATAATAATAAAAAAATTTTATTGCACACAAGCTCATCCATTTGACTTAATGGCGGTTAAAATGTGCAGCCTTTTAATGTTCAGAGCCCGTCCTGAAGTGGAAACGAAAGGCCTGGTACAGATGCTGGGGAGTGGGGGAAATGCGTGTCTGTCTACCTATTTTAAATGTTGCGTTTGGGGGAGCTGTTGATTATTTAATCATTTTTTTGGCCACCGCTCGCCTGGCTTACTGTTTCTTCAAGTGGAAGATCATGAGGTTTTTCATTTTATTTGCATTCTTTCATTTAATTGGTTTGGCTGCAGTACTTTTTGCTGTCCTTGCTATTCATATTATGGGAACTGATATACATATGTACTATTTATTTATGTGCAGCCAACACTCAATAAGTCAGCAAAATGTGCTGCAAAAAATCTGCAAAATATATTGCAAGCGTAGTAGGGGACGGTTCATGCATGAAAATTTGTGAAAAATTACACAATTTCCGCGCCACACGTTTGACGAATTATAATTGTGATGGCTGCGGCCCTCCAAATGAGCAGGCAAGACCGGAAACGCAACATACACGACTAGCACACACATACTTTATGGGGCACGCTCACACTACTCGAACAACCTATTTATCACATTCTTCCGCTCTCCTTAATATGCAACACATGTAGAAAATGAGTTAAATGTTCGGAAGCAAAAGAAAAACGACAGATAGCATGGCTTGTTTTGCTTAATTTCCAGTTTCCCTCTGCTAGTTTTTCTATCATCAAGCATCCTCATCATCATCGTCATTTGGCAGCAGCATGTTCAATATGATTCGTGACATGTTAAGGAATTAGTGCAAGTGCGCCACACTTCCACACTTCGCAGCAGTACTGCTGGAACTAACTGTTTGTCCGCTCTGACTTATATATTCGCCACATGTTTTCCATTCTGTTCCGGCCCCACTTGGTCTGCTCGCCAATTCATTGATGTGAGGTCTTTAAGTTTTATTTATTATTAGACTTTTGTTGCGCATGGTTTAATTGCTTATTTGTAAAGTTTTTTCAGACTAATTGCTGCTGCTTATATGCTTTTTCCGCCACAGTCAAAAGCCACGAGTAATGAGGTTTGTGTTAGTCTTGCTCTTAAATTCATATTGTCTTAAAAATTTTACTCATCACGCGATTGTCATAAATATCAATTCCTTATATTTCTTCGCCATGTAAAGCCGTGCGTGTTTCGACACTTCGTAGCTCATAGGGGAAGCCCTAAAGAATGTCGAGCAAGCCCGACATTGAAATATTTATATATATAATTAAAGGGAAATGAGTGCGACTCTTGCATACCCTATACCTACTCCTCCATCTGCTACAGTCGTTCAGCTTAAAGCATTTTTCGGCTCAAATGTACCTCGAAAGAGCCTGATACAATAGAGATTGCCAATAGAGAAATGACAAAACAATTGAAAAACATCACAAAATTGGCCACTCGGACTAATTAGACATATAGAGAAGATGAAAGAGGCTAATTAGAAACATTTTATTAATATAAAATATAATTGGGCTTAATACAAATAAATTTAACTGCACAGCAGAACTGATTTAAAACACATTTAACAAATGCAAAAGTTATCAATTAGAAAATTCTAATATTCAAATATCATAAATATTTCTATGATAAATCTGAATTTTACTATATCACCCAACCATGGGTAGGAAGACTTGTGTTATACTCACATGAAATGAACAACAGGTATGGGTGTGTTGCGAACATTTCAAAACTTTGTATTGCCAAACAAACTAATAAGAAAGTACGTGAGAATAATTTTACAAATTAGACGACAACATAGTCGAGCACTAATATGAAGACAAAGACTCCTGCGACAACATCTTTGACGCTCTGGCAGTTGATGCCCATATGAGATGAAACTGTAGCTACGCATAGTAGTAGTAGATGCTGCTGCTGCTGTTGTTGTTGTTGTTGTTGTTCTTGTAATAACGGAAAGTTGTAATTGTGTGTTGCGTTGGTCTTGGCTTACACTACTTGTAAATAAAGCCGACTAACATGATAAGACACAGCAAGAGTTCCACTTGTGCCGCTTCCCCACTTCCACTTTTTCCCGCCCACTCCAAAACTTTATATGAAAGCAGGTAGCAACAAAAACTCCAGGAAGAAATTTGCATGCGTAGCTGTGGTTGTTCATGAGCTTATTGCTGCTACTGCCGGAGCTTCTAACGTTGTTTCAGTGTAATCCGAACTACACTTGCAAACATTGCGTGTGTGGTCGTCACCTGATATACTCGCACATACCCGTAGCACAGCTCTGGTCGCATTTGATGGAGCAGTTTTGCTTGTGGCACAAGATGTCCATAAATTGGAATATCGTAACACCGGACCACACAACAGAGCAAGCATCTAGTTTATAAAAACCATCAAAGCGGGAACAGCTTTTAAATAAATATTTATAATTTTGGGTCCGCTCACCTTCGAGGATGAAATTTAAATTATGGATGAGTAAGAGCCAAAAATAATAAACGAAAAGGAATATAATTTCGACATTTTTGCGAATCAAGATTTTGACGACAAATCTTAAATCGTTGCATATTAAGGTCTCAAGTCAAATTATATTCTGATCCAAAAGGCATTTTAAAATACGGAATAGAATATGTGCATACTCTATTACTAATGTGTATACTCCATTACTAGCTGCTTTTGGTTTTTTTTCCACCCCATCCATATTGATAAAGCTTATCTATAGTTCACAGTTTTATTTTTTGAATAGTTTCAATTTTCAATGCACCCAAAAAAAACATAACAAAAATAAATGAAAGATGGAACAATCAATGTAGTTTTCAAATACAAAAAACATTTAAATAATGTATATTTTTACGCGTTCAGTTGTTTCCTACTGTAAACTATGAATTTATCGTTTTAAATTCATGGCATAACCTTTTAAATCGTATAAGGAAAACTGTATAAAAACACTGTCCACCAAAAAATCGGATAATATCCAAAAACATTGTTTGATTGGAAAACTATATGATTGTTATTGACGCTTCATCAAGATAGCAAAAAATGTTCAATTCAAAATAAAAACGTTATTTCAGGTCTCTTGAAACTAGCAAGCTAAAAAATTAAGCAAAAAGAATAATGTGTTGCCGTCAGCAAAGTGCAAAAAGCATTGAAAACGAAATGTAAATCGCGCACTGGGAATTAGTGACAGCCACAGCCGAGTGGAAAGACCAGGATCAACTAGCCAACACCCCCCTTAACCAACAATGGCCGGGTGACATTTGCAATTGACAGTCGCATCCTGCCAAGAACGCGGGTAGTTTCATAAATCCCTATTTTTCATCCCACTCTTGTCCTTGATCAATATCTTCGAAAGAGACTCAAGCTAAATCATTTCGTTAGACAAATGTGCAAGTATATCCTTTCATCCATCCACATTTAATTCTTTTCAAAATGTGAAAGTTGTTCGTGGACTTATCGTTTGACCTTTTGCAAGTCAGCGTCTTGACTGCCTGCTTCAGAGCCAGTGTCCTTTATTTTTGGAGGTATAGCCACGGTCAATTTCCGAATTTGCAGTGTTAAACAGATCTATGCGATGAAGCAGGTCTTGCGTAAACTTCGGTGGTTTTGCTCTTAATTTAAATGGTTTGCTCATCTTATTTTGCTGGTTAGAATGTCTCTTAGTTTAATCATTTATGAAATGAAACTATCGCCATAACTTTGAAAGCAGAAGTTATTACAAGACTTATTAAACCACCCTCTTAGTAGCTTTTATTTTTTTCCCAGTGCTTGCGACAATTTAAACTGCCAAGTTTAAATGTTTTCCCAACTTTTTTCTTATGCTCTATTTTCTTTTGGGTGGTTCTTTTTGGCAAAATCATGCGGGGAACCGTCAAACTGTGGCTAAAGTTCGCTTAACACAAAATGAACGCGTGCAGATGGCGACACAACTCCCCCGATTAAGAAGGTGGTTGCGAACTCTTGGGGTAACCATAATCGGGGGAAGAGGCGGTGTTTTTGGTGTGCATTTCAGTCTAACATTTCCATTTGGCTCTATCAATATTGCAATTAATTTAGCCAGTACCCACAATTTTTTGAAACAGGTATCTGCAATGGACATTGGGCCATAATGTCTTTTATCTTGAAATTAAAATTATAAAAAAGCGCCGTAAAACTACAAACGGCTTTGAAACGCAGTTTGTAAAACATTGTTTGGAGCTTATAAACCTCTCTTCATTTAGAGAAGCTCAATATACCGTTTCCAAGAGTCTTAAAATGCTATAGTTTGTTCAGGAGTCCACTCATTGTCACTTTATGACAAACTGTTGCCATTATAGTGAACATCTGCACATGCAGTTTCTTATCAAATTGAAGCTGATACTTTTCTTTTGTCAATAAGTGCTCGATTAGTGTTAGTTCGATATAGCGTTCGTATTTAAAAATTGTATCTTATTGAATTTCTTAATAAAAACTGAACTTCAGATACCTTGCTAAGATTGCCTTAAAGATTAATTAAGATACATATATATTTAAGCTACGCGTGCCAGAGATGTGTGAGATGACTCCTGTGTGTGATTAGCTAATAGCTAGTGATAGCTTTGATCGTGAGGTATATTGCAATATTTACAATAATAATTAAATTCAAGATGTACACTAGACTGTGGGTAAACAAAAGACAAAATGAACTCACTTTGAAATATCTGTTCATGAAAAACTCATTAAAAATTCTTATACTCAGGTTCTGTAACTTCAAAACATATCCTTTTTACTGAACATATCACACACTTCTTTACTTTTATGACTTAGTGTAAGAAGACCATCCACGCTATCTGGACAACACAATAGTATAACCCCCCCAAGACGACTCTCCCCGGCGACAACAGGTGGCAATGATGGGGCACTGGTATAAGTCGCATCTAGCCAATCACCAGGTCGACTGACGACAACATGATTATGGAAACTTATACAAGAACAAAAGAACCCAAAAACGCTTCCACTTCGATGTCGATGTTACGATGGCGCTAGACTGGAGGAACACCCGCAAGGAAGCAGGCCCAGATACAGCTAAGACAGACAGACGGCTAGAAATAGAGAGTTAAATGGAAAAAATTTTCTTGTAAAAGCCCTAAGGTCCCAAGTGGAGTAAAAAGGAATAAAAAAAATAAATAAATAAGAGGATTCACGGGACGTTTTACAGTTTTTACTTCATCAGTTGAATATTTGTTATCACTTTCAACCACCGCAAGTGCTTTGTGTGATGGAGGATTCATAAAATATATAAAATGCAAATCTTCCTAAAAACGTCATTTGAGAGATTTGGCTTCGTAAGAGCTATTAGTGCGAAACACTGTGCACCTTGGTTTGAGCTTATAAAGTTTTGTGGTGCCAACAAATCGTTGGTCTTGCTACACTTTTGAGCACTTACTTTTAATTAGCAAACAAAAGGAAACCGCCAAAAAGTATGCAAAACTTTTATTATTGCCGCCAAATAAATTTGCCAATGCCAGGCAACAAAAATACATACATACTTACATACACACATAGCATAGAAGCACGTGGGCGTGGTCATATCAGCTTACAAAAAGTTGTTCCAGAAATTATGTAGCGACAAATACGTCGCGCCAGTCCGGGGTGGCTCCTGGGTAGGTGAATAAGTGGGCAGCTGAGAAGGCTTGCAGGTGGCAACTGTGTGGTTGCCACAGAGAAAATTTATGTTGCAGCGTGAAGTTTTACGCGGCGAGTGCAAAAAAGTTATATGCAAATTTTACAATGTCAGGCTTTAGGCTGGCGAATCGTAACCCGAACTGCGTACTAGCCTTAACAGAATTGCTTAACAAATTATTCGGCAGGCCTTAGTTAAATATTTAAGCCATACCTAAACAAAACGGTCCCTATAGGCTTCAACGTGTAAATGCAAGCATTTTCCAACAGGGCCGAAACCCCTTTGCCCTTTAACACTTCATTAGCAAAGGCGTGATGGTGTGCTGGCTTTGCTTGTTAACACTTTCTCACAACAACAGCAATAACAACAACAACAACAGCAACAACACGTCTACAAACAACCACAGATTATGGTCCACTGTGTTGTTTCGCCATTAGAAGGGTTTCGGGCGCGACCGGTCTGGCATAAATCATCAAATGAATTACATTTTTCTTTAGGGGATGCGATTAAAATTAATTTTTAAAATGGAATGCTTTTGAATTATGAGGGTTGTGGCGTTTACCAAGCTTTTACCAGAGATTTTTTTCTTTAACTATAGACATCAAATAATTAAATACACAAACAAACACAAAATATGAGGAAATTACATACAGGAGGCAACTTTTAGGAATGGTAAAAAAATAAACTAGCTGGTATATAAAACTTAATTGTCTTCTATTCACATCTTCAGTACGTTCTTGTGCCAATTTGTTTTTCAAAAGTATGTAGATGGATTCGAAAATTTATGTATTCATTGGGGTTTTTAATTATGATTTCTGAAGCAAAAACCAAACCAAAAAATTTATTTGCCAAAGCAGTAGGAAAAAAAGCCTTCCACTGAACCTGTACTAAAGTTCTCAAATTACACGTTTGTTTAGTGTTTTGTGGCTTTTAGAAATAATATGTTTCAGTACACATATATTTTAACCAAAGGTTCTTATCCCATTTATAGTATTTTCCTCGAAAACATTTACCTATCTTTACAAAAGTGCATATGTAGATACGAGTATGCATATTGTATGGGGGAATAAAAACCGAAACTGCTGTTGCGATATTAAAGGAAACACACTTAAAATGCAGAACAGAACAAAACAAAGCAATGTGGGAAAAAAAGTCGAAGTGTACGAGTACAACGCCAAATTTATGAACGGCACAACCAGCGAGGTGGACGACAATTGTGAGCGAAAAGCGAAAATACACCAGCAGGCATAGTTAACAATTAAAGGAGTACGGGAAACACAATTGCCAGCCAGGAGGCTAACCTAGCAAGACCGATTTGGAGGGACCAGCAATGTTTGCAGGCAGATAAAAACAGCAAGCACGAGTCGGCAATGGCAAAAGTGTTTTAGTCCTTGCTGGGCGATCGATAAACACGGCGCCAGCAAGACGGGACAAATTTTCATAGTTCAAGTGGCGCCTATGCCGGCACACACACCAAGTGAAATGTGGCCAAAAGTAAAGCAGTAAAAGCAGCAAAGCCCGACCACAGTCACACAAACACAAACACAAACACACACACACACACACACATACATACATACAAACGCACACTTGCGCATAGCGCTATCGCATACAAATGCGATAAAAATTATTGCGGAAGTGCGCAAGCGAAAAAAGCAACAGGAATGAGTTGTCATTTCATACACACACAGACGCTCTCACACACACACACACACACACACACACACACTCATACACACACACATATGTATACAGTCAGCTGTTTGACAACGCCTCAGCGGATGTTGTCTTTGATTTGACCGATGAATCATCACCAACGAGCGACGAAGACACCGTCTCCGGAGCAAATGAAATGAAAATTGATATCACGTGGCAACACACTAAAATGAAATTAGCCAAAGTTATTTTGCTGTGCGATTCGTTTTACGATCTAAGCGCGTGTGCCTCTAAGAAATTAGTTCGACAATTAACTTCTCTATTTGGCAGCTTGGCAATTGATGGCCATTTGGCAGCGATAGCTTCAGCCCAGGCTTAATTTGAATCCACTTGCGCAATTTATACTCGACGAGCCTTACCGCTTAGTTGCCAATATTTAGAGAACTAATAAATTTTATTATTTACCTATGTACTATATATAGTATATAAAGTTTTTCTAAAACGGAATAGAAATATCTGGCTATTATCGATTTTTCCCCAGCAGATCACGAGTATTGCTTATAAAACCTACTTAAATATATACAAGTATTACTCGTTCAGATTTCAACTATGTCCTTTAAAATATAAGTCCATGCATTGAAATTTGGATTTCTCATTAGTTTAAATTTTATCATCAGATCAAGAAAAGAATGCTAAAGTCGAGCAAGCTCAACTCTTAAGTACCCTGTACCTCCCACAAAAAAGGAAAAATGAACAAATTTTTTTTAAAATTATTAAAAAAATTATATTAATTAAATTAAAGACATGTTCAGGTACAGTTTCAACAGCATACATTTATGCAGCACAAAGTTGAACCCAAGAAGCAACAACAACAACAGCTGCGGGCAGCGCTACAAGCAGAGCATGGGCAGCGATTTTATGTGTGGCTATAACTTTCTTCAGAATTGACCTATCATGATGAAACTTGGCATACAGACACATAATCACTAGGATGTAGTTACCAAATTTAAGTTCAAAATTCCAAGAACTACGGGAGTTATGGAAAAATACACGAATTGCGGGGGAGTAGGGGGGTGTATCAGAATAAAAAAATAAACTTGACCTGGCTAGGGCTTATGGGAATCTGGATACCGAGTTTGGTTATTCTAGCTCCTGGACCTTCTGAGATCCTTGCGCTCATACAGACGGACATAGCTATATCGACACACTGATCAATAATACATATATATACTTTGTGGGGTCTGCCACGCCTCCTTCTGTGTGTTACATACATTCGCACAAAACTAGTATAGCCTTTTACCGTTTGGGTACAGGCTATAAAAACTGGGATGTACGTGAACTGGGTACAAATAACCAACCAGTCAGTAGGGCAAATAGGCTAATTATTGTAGCGGCCAGGTCCTACAATATTCTGCAAAGATTCAATTTGATTTGCATTCATCTTTTCATGCTGATTATAAATGTATCTAACGCATGTGGTGTATTCTGGAAGTTGTAGAGCAAAAAACAATGCAAGCTTCAACTTTTCACTTCATTGTTTCTATATGTCATGTTATATAGTAGTTATTTCAACCGCATATTATATATACAAACTATACGAATATTTTCAACCAATGGTGCTTCAATGACGCAATTAAATGTAAATGTAATAAAATAATATCAATCACGGTCCATCTATTAAGGAAGTGTTCGGCACTGCATAGAGACTAAGCAATAAAATTATATACCATTATACTTATACATACATATATGTACATTATTACTGGCAATACGATTCGGACGTACTAGTAGGAACATGACCAAACAACAGTATTGCCAATGTGCCCGTCTTTGTTTCTGTTGTTTGGTTGCTACTGTTGTTGTTGTTGTTGTTGTTGTTGTTGGCATTGTCGTTTATTGTCGCGTTGTCGTTGTTGAGTACATTAAATGCGCATCATAAATTTCATTACATTATTATGACGTTGTTAGCAGTTAGCCGGATTCGACCATTTTATTGGTGGCAGCTTCGCATATTCCATAAATAAAACTACGTATTGTTTATTTTCGGTCGTCTGGGGGGGGAGGGCCCTTTCTAGGCATTGCAGTCTTAGGCGAGCCATATAAATGCACTAATTACAGGGCAGTTGGGCCGACGCATGACGACGACTGTGATGTGGGGTTGGTTCTGGACACTCTCTACTGCATTTTAGCAATATAATTTATGATATGACATTTTGCGCATTCTCTAGGGTAACTTCTTTTCACTTGCTGCTCCGCCGACAGGGGGAGCGAAGTGGTGGCTGACTGGGCCGGTTGTCGCCGTCAGCCCACGCCTTTATTTGCTGGCTCGTTGTCTTTGCAAGCAAACAAAAACAAAGGCATGCATAGTAATAGTATTATGGAAGGGAATGGAAATCTAAACAAAGGCTTGCGTTGAGCGTTATGACCAACAGGCAATTACTCGTAACTGTGGGTGGATATACTCGAACTTCAATGCCGGATTATACAACATGATATACGCACTAAAAGGGCAGTGAACTCTAGTTGGTCGTATCCTCGGTATATATTGCTGATAGATAAAGAAAACTAAAAAAAATCAATTATCTGTCACAACACTATAAACATAATTGTTTTCTACTTTTGTTTTATGAGAATATTCTAAGAATTTATACAATGAGAGATGTCTGTTATGTCTGTTTGCTCGTCCTTTTTTCCTTTATAGACTCCTAAAAATGACATGTGGGGTGCAAATTGTCATTAGATGGGGCCAAATGCTTTGCGCCGACTGATTGGGTATTGGCCACTGTAAGCTTAAGAGCTATTCGCTGGCCAGATTATGCCTTTCGTGAACAACAATGCGAGCGAGCAGCGGGCAAAGACTTTCCAATTTTTTGAAAACCTTTTGAGATAAGGTCCATGAGCTAGGGTTAATCCGGAAAGGACTCGAGTTTTCAAATATTTAAATTAATCTGCTAGTGGGGCTAAGCCGCGTTCAGAGTTTATATGAAAACCCAACAATATATTGTTGAGAATAATGGCAATTTATTCTAAATAAGACTAACAAAGAGCTATTTTAAGTGATTACAAAGAAATGTTTTTAAAGATTTGACGATTTAGATATGCTTGACGCAACATTTGTTATTAATTATACGCAATACAGCCTCAGGTTGATATGATGGCTATGGTTACTCCACTAATAAAACTAGAACGATACTAACTGTGTGTTTTAAGAAATATCTACAAAGTGGGGCGAGCAACCTGATTTCGAATCTATGACATGGCAGGGGGCAGCATTGATGGCAACCGCAGGAGAAGCCAATCAAGCGCCCAACATCTACAACAACTAGTAGATGAAGGCGAAAGTAATTTTCACACAATTCTGCAGTATCATAAAACCAATGAAATAAAAGAAGGAAAAAATTGAGGTTATTGCAGACAACTAGAAAAGTTGCTGGTGTCCGTGTTGGGCAGGTGTTGGAATAATTGAAAAATGTTGCAAAACATGGAAAATCAAATTGGTGCATGCTATAATCAAATTAGTTGAGCGTCCTGCAACGAAAGTGACAGCGTACGTTAGATAGGATACTGGTGTCCGTAGAAAATATCATCAATTCACAACAACAACAAAAAGAGCGCAAAGTTAAGTGCAAAGCAAAAAGCTATTAAAAGCTTATTTAGCAGGAGCATATAATGAAGAGAAAAAACAATAGTTGGGTAAGCTATAAGCAAATAACAAATAATATGGGAAAAAGTTTACAAAAAGTCAGAGAGGCTGAGGCTGGGCGAGGACGTTGCTGGAACTCGAACAGGCAGGCAGCCGGACAAGCATGAAGCAGCAGAAGCACAAGCAGAAGCAGAACCAACACCAGCAACATGGGAACTAATTGCTTTATATGGCGTGATAATTTATTGAAGCCTATGATGACCAACATGAGAGCAAGGTCCAGGGCTATGACCACAACAAGCCAGCGCAGTGCTGCCTACATATGTATACTCGTACGTACTCATAGATACTTGTACATGTATCTGTGCATTTGCCTGCGCCAGGACGAAATGAGTATTATTCCAAGAACGAGCCGTGAGGGTCAATCACCAAAGGGGAACTAGCTTGTGCTTTTACCCTTAGCACTGCAACAAGGTCCTGGCGGCAGGGTTGTTCTTGCAGTTTCAAAATCTGATTGTATGCGTCATATTAGAATTTTCTTGTGTGCTTTATATTTATTTTAACGGACTTAACCTTCCGGGTTTCCCCCACATACCACAAACCTATGCTAATCGCAGTTCAACAAATTCATGTTGCTATAAACACATATACGAGGTCTGTCCAATAAGTTATTGTAAACATTTTATGCTTCTTAGAAGTACAATCAATAATAGGTTTTATTATTAACCTAATATCCACCTTCATGACTTTCTTACAATCAAAGAAAATTTATTTCATGCGGTGATCCTGCAGTTTTATTTGAACTACACAAAACCACGATACATATGCACTATAGGACAATATTTTGAGCGTTCGAAATTGTGTGAATTTTTTACGTCTATATATATATATACCTTTAATGAAATATAGCTCCACTAGTACACTCCAGACACAGATTATGATTCGAAACAGTGGTTTATGGAGGGCATTCAAAAGGAATATTATGCATTATTACTGGACCAGCTGAACGAACCAATTATACAAGTACATAATCGCAAAGGCGAAAGTGCTCTTTCAAAAAAAAAGAACTATTCATCACATAAAATGTTCACACCGAACGAAAGATCCATTTGAAAGCATATTTCTTGAAAGTTGAACGTACTTAGTAATAGAATGTTATATTCTAGCCCGACTCTTGAATACCCTGCACCCACACTTTTCCCCTCTACAGCCTTTGCTGTTCCAATTATTTCTACGACAGCTAGATAATTAGGTCAACAGATTTTAATAAAACTTAGGCAAGTAAACAAGTAAGTCTTTATAAATGCCAAATTTTTTAAATAAACCAAAAAGTTACCCTTAAGCAGGCACATATAGTATATACATATAATGAGGCAATTTATAGTTGATTACAATTTTTCATTGTGCATGTCTACTTGTACATACTAAGTTGGGAATCAATAGCTATTATGGTTTAAAAGTTATTGGACGGGCAGACGGCTCATATATGTAAGGGGTCTGCTGCGCTTCCTTCTGCCTGTTGAATAGATTTGATGTTCAGAGTTAAAACCCTCTCAGCTGGTAATAAGAGAAGAAGCAGTGTTCAATTGTAATGTAAGTACTTATCGAACCACTACCGTACTTCTAGACCAAATGATGCCACCAAACTGTTTTTGTTTTATATTTACGTCATTTTTATGCTTGAATTTAAACACCGCTTCACTCGCCTCCCACTCCTCTCCACATTTTCACAGACACATATTCGTACACAATCTTCAGTTTGCTCTTCGCCATTCCGCAGGCACATAAATAATCTTGCCAACTTGCCTCACTGCGCCATGGTGCGCATCCTTAGGCAAGTCCTGCTCGTCCAGTCGGCAAACAGCTGCTCGTGTTGCATTTCCTGCCAGCATCCTGTGCGCTTGCGACGCTGTTGACAAACAAATATGAAACTAATCCTTGGTAATTAGTGCGCTAACTTTTAGCCAAGCTGGAGACTGTATGCGATGATGCTCGTGCTGATGTTGTTGTTATTATTATTGTTGGCCCGTTGTCAGCAGCACAACTTGTGGTCAAAAGTTGGTGCATTCCTTGTCCTTTTTTTCAGCAGTACATGGCTCGTTTTTGTAGCCACTGTCAGCGACCGGCGTTATTTTTATTGGAAAAGTTAAGCTTGTGTTTTGATAGGTTTCAGTCGTAAAGGGATTAATTAGTGCCGAGTTCTCGCCAACATGCAGACTCTCATGTCGCATTTGTTTTGACTTTGCATAATTCTAGTTAAGCTGAGTTGTATAGTTTTTGTGGCTAATGCGTGCTTATGCTTACATCCGGCTGCCTTGTGAATTTTAAAAGAACAAAGCTATGCAATTATAGAGCATTACAAGCATCGTTAAACAGGGTAAATGAATGAACAGAAATGTGAATAACTTACATAAAAAAATAAATATATACTCGTATAATCTACTTCATGTACTACAAACATTATCTCCCCTTAGCACGATTCTTTGTAGCGTGCGAGTAATAATAAAATATCTATTTGGTATTCTTTTTAAGCGCCACAGTGCCTAGCTTTCAAATTAAGTTTGAAAAGTGTAAGAGTCGTGTAATGCTGTATAAACATAAAATTTAATTAAAAATAAATGAAGCTTGATTACTACATAGGTGATTAAGAGTGTCTGCTTAGCAACATTGATTAACGCGGACGTTTGCCAAAACTAGGCGTTCATTTGGCAGATGGGAAAGCATAAGTATATGTATATGTATATACATATATTATATTGGGTTCTGAAATCCACCCATCTGCTACTTACATTGCTTAATCCGAGGGTAATAGGGTAAAGGGTATACCCTTTTACGCTCCGAAAACAAGGTATAACAAAAAAACGGGGCTCAAACCTACAACAGGAGGTGATAGTGCACCAAGAAAATACAACATTAGTTCAAATAAAATAAACTCATATGATGGCATAGTTTTTTGAGTGCTAACTCGAAAATCGTTTGCTATATTCCAGGTCCATTAACAAATTGCCGTCAGCCACTGACGAATAGAATGTGATATGTCTTGCTGCAAAAGAACACATTCCACATAATACAAAACATTTTTTTGCTGAAGCCTGTAGGTCGCCCATTGACATTCCGCTTTAGGCGACAGAAGGACACGAATATTGTTTTTTCTTTTGGTTTTTATCTTTTATTACAATATGAACTACAACATTTTCGCTAGCCATGTCACCACATGATTTACGAGGTCGAGCTATGCCGTGCAAATGAAAAACATGGCAGCACTCGCACGCAGGCACGGTTTTTGCGGCACTGAAATTGTTGCCACAAAGCAGGAAACGGAAATGAGTGTGCAGGACGATGGCAGGCGACGCTGGCGGCGCAAAACATTCCGAATGCACTCAAAAAGCACATGCAAAATAAACGGGTTCAAGTGGCAGTCGTAAAACAAGAAGATCGCCGAGCAGCATAACTGTTGAATCGCTCATAATAACGGGGAGTGTAGAAAGCGGAGTGTGTGTGTTTTTTGTGGCCAGCATAATAGCAGTTAACACGTTGACAAACAGACAAATACCAGCAACAGACGTACTAGTGGCAAAGAAAATTAGGAATGGAGGCAGCAGTGAAATGCACTATATGGGCAATACTTGTGCCTGCTAAGTTGTGATAAAAAATAACGGATGTTAAGCAATACATGATTTATGATACAATTCAGCGATCACCAGGAATTTAAAAAGATAGCTGTGGAATATTTGTTTGTTGATTATAACATTTTTCAATAAATACGAGTAGATGAACTAAAATATTGGACTTTATACAAAAGGTTTTGGGGCAGGTTCTAATTCCTAATTGGTTAATTCTTAATAAATAGTATGTATTTTGTTCAGGTTGAATGGGATATATTATGGAGCTTTGTTTTCAAAAGCATTTGTTGTTCTTCCGCTAGTTTGATTTGCCTTAGAAGAACTTATCTATTTCAATTGACTTCCAAAGCAAATTAATGAATAAATTAGGGAGAACTCAACTCAATTATATAACTTTTCACCTTTTCAAGGGACTATTATATTGCCTTCCTTGAAGCTTTGGTATTCAAAGAAAAACGGTATTTGTAGGACAACAAAGTAATTGTTTGATACCCCTAGCTCTACCAAATAATTGTTGTGAGTCATCGAGTCGTGCGGACATTATAGCCTACCTAATATTCTCTTACGTAATATAACTAGTGCAGAGCATACAAATAAAAGGACTCTTTGAGCTCGATCATTATATGAGAATTTAAAGAGCTTTGTTTGTTCAAATAAAGACTCTATTTTATGTACTTCTGCTACTTAAATATGATTAAACCTATTGGTCAGAGAAAAATTAACATAAGAAATAAAAGGTAAAGAAAGCTGCAAGCAGACACCACTAACTGTGCAAGCCCTCGAAATGAATCCAATCAATTTATTAATTAAGGAAACCACTCGACTCCAGCAATGTTAAGGGCGCAGGAAGCGATTAAAAGACGGGGGCGCATGATATACACGGCGTATACGCAATGCTATTGCCATTTCATTGTCTTCTGGCTAGAGCTAGCCTTCGCCTATTTGTCTAGCTTTGCGAATGGATTTTTAATGTTTTCCAAGAACGCAGCGTCACAAGAACTGCGTAATGTAACGGTTTGTTAAATTCGCTCCTGCTGCCTCCCAGCTTTCAGCGTTCAGTGTTCAGCTCTTAACTTCCAGCTGTGCCAGCCGTTACTTGGACTTGAACACATTTCTTAGCTTGCACTTGGACTTTAATGAGTAAGCCGCCGTTTCGCGGTATATTTTACACTCGACAACCTTTATTTCGTTTTGCTTTTAATTTTATTGCTTAGAGACTTAGAGATTTTTTATGATACACATACACATTTGTTACTTTGTTTGAAGTTATTCAAATGCTAGCTATAAACTGACTGGCACCCAAAACTTTAACGTTTCTATAACTAGTCGGCTTGAATATTGTTAGCTAAAAAAGCGTCAGCATGAATTTTCTGGCTTTTGCATTTTCCTGTTTATTACTTGCTGGAGCAGCATCCACCGGCACGGTGGATTATTACGCAACTCTGAAACCAAAAATTGGAGCTGTACCGGTTCCACCAAAAACACCTGAAGGCAAATAATAAGTGCAAAATTCACAGGAAAAATCGCAAGTACGAAAACAAAATAATCTTTTACAATTAATACTAACATAATCAGCCAAATCTGTTTTACATGATCAAATGACAAAGATAAATAGAAATGAAAGTTTTTTTTTAATTTAAAATATAAGGCAAATAAATCCGTGTTTTTGTGTTCACACAATAAAAGGTTGTTTATGGTCTGAAAGTTGTATTCCTATGCAGAATCAGTTTGAACTTAGAAGTAAAAGATATACATTTGTATGTACTCGTTATTTCTAAAGTCAAACTGACAGTTCAGTATCAACTAAATACCACATAAATACAAATAACACTCTTTATCAAATTCATTTTAAATTCTTATTTTTACAACCTGATCTTTTGATTGGGCTTCAGCTCGATTACGCTGTAAAATTATAAACAACCATCATATATAACCATCATATATAAAAATTGACATATGTATGGATTGCAAAAACGGCTGATCGTTCTTAAGAGCCAATTTGTTATAATTGAACAAACCTATAAAAAATCTGAGTATATCAAATAGAGCTAAAGCAAACTTAACAAGCAATAACTTTGTTGGCCTTTCATGTGGCAGCTGTAGCGGCTCGATCGCCACGTTAAAAGACATCTCTGGTTCAAAGGATTTAAACACCTACTAGTCCTTGAATGTAATAAATTACGCTTACGAATTTGCAAACAACTTATGTGAGTTTGTTTATGCAATTAGATTTTGACTCAAGCTCGAATGCTCTTGAGCCTTGCTGCTCAGTCATTAGTTGATGTCGAACCATTTGAGTAGTTTCCCAGACCCAGACCAGCGCATGCGCTCTTTCTCAACCCCAGCCGTGCAATATTCACTCAACAATTTTTAAAGTTTGTCACCTCGAATTTTGCGTTAACCCTTAGCTATATGGTATGTATGTAATTGAAATAAAAAATAGTAGTTTGGACACAGCTCGAAAACAAATACTACTAATTTCCATTCATTAAAGACTGAGAGCCGTATACATATACAAGTATATGTATATGTTTGCATTTCACAAAATTCAAATCAGCAGCTAGTGGTTGGCAATTTTTGTGCTGCGCAAGCTGATGCACAGTTTTAATTGTGATTGAGTTTTGCGCATAAATCAACAAATTAAATTACAAACAATGGCAATAAAATCTAGCAAATGGGGGTATTTTTTCCCATTTTCGGTTGGCACGCACGCAACTTTTGGCTGCCGACAATTTAATTACGATTGCCATTGCAATTGCCTGCAATTGTGCGTATATTTGGCATCATAAATAAGCGCCTGGCTTGCAATCGCGGCCGCCGTCGCTCTGACGCCACAAAATATGCTAATTTATATTTATATGAATATTGGGCGTGTGCGAGAAATGCAAGTGGCATGGTCCCAGTGGCTCCGAGCCACGCACCACCGCCATCATTGTCCCAACCATATCGACTGTGAGGCGCTGTGAAATATTTTGGGGCTGCAACAAAGCCGCGACTGGCTGTGGTCATAAAATTTATTGTCGCCAAATGCATATTTGTCACATTTGCAATGTCTGCGTTTCGCTTTGGAGGCAGACATAGAACAATTTATAAGCAACCAGGGATTTGTCAGGCCGTCTACGGAAAACACTATACCAAAACTAAAAGAAACACTCTTACACTCTGTGTTCATATAAATCATAAACTCATTATATATTAATGCTGGCTTTTAGAAGATTAGTAAGACCAACATTTTTAAATACTTATAACGGACTTTTTAGAGCTTTATAAGTACATAGTATGAGGTGTAATCTTCGATCGTACAAAATAGATTTTTGGTCTGTAACATACCCACATAATGCCAAAAACATCGTGACGACAGACTATTGAATGACCTGTACCCGCTTTCCTAACTTCATCCAGGCAACTAAAAGTAACCTTGTTTGTACTATACCTACAATTCCTATGAAAGATAATCAGTTGTGATACAATTTCAGATTATGTTGTCGAAAACAATATATAATTCATCGATGTAGCTATATGAAAAAAGTGAGGCTTTATATGATTTGTTATATAATTGATCTGCATATGGACAAGAAAAATCTACATACATGTCGGGGTTCATACGGACGGACACATAGACAGACATCGATTTTTCTTTCTTTCCACAAGTACCTTTGGCAAAAGAGTCGCATTTGTTATGAGGAAAGAGTAATTTAAAAGAAACAAAATACTATTTCTTTTAAAAATATAGGTATGTACACTTGTAATTACATAAACGGTCAACTGGCTTATGTGTATGCTTTGTATGCAATGTAGATTAGAACCGAAGTAGCAGCATCAACCATAGCTACCTGTCAGTTCACCTATTACTAAACTTTATGATTTGTTTGCTTTTAAAGCTAAAAGTTTAACGGAGAGTATGCAAAGGTAATGTGAGGTCAACTCTTATATTACGCTTTCAGCTCTTGCCTTTTTAAAAATAGCTGAAAGCTATAAACATTTATTTATTTAATCAATTTTCGAGGACCTACTGCTGTAGCTTTTAGGCGCACAAATGTCAACACTCTGAGGCAGAGCTCTCATTTAATTGCTTTTTCATGCCATCGCGCGAAAAGTCACGATGTTTAATACTTGGTCGCATTGACAGCCGCTCTGACAGCAGCTGCCAGTTTGTATTCACACACACACACACACACGCACCCACACACAAACAAAAGAACAACCAAGGGCACGCCTAGGCCATACTCACGCCCCTTGCTTGCAAATTGCTCATTTCAAGGCTAATTTGTCAGCATAAAAGACAACAAAAAGTATCAGATGGAGAAGAGCGACAGAAGCAACAGCTCCCACCACAGCTTCAGCATAAGTTGGCCTTCGAAATACACAAAAATGTCACCGGGCTGTCAACGCCGACGCGTCCAGAGGCGGACAGATGCAAACAGCGAGCACGCTGTCGCATTTTTGGCCGCCAACGCCAGCTTGCACTTAATTACGCCTGAAAGCCGGCTACACAAAATTTATTTACATAATTTTAATTAAAGGAAGCACAAAACTGAGGCGCAGAACAACAACGCCAACCAGAAAAGACACGAGAAAAAAATCAAACCAAAATTCAACCTGTCTGTCAGGGTCAAGAGCTTGTCAGTCGAAGTGTCAGCAGCCCAGCTCCTGAGCACATCGAGCAACACCTGCTGCCCCTGGGGGTGTTTCTACATTTGGGGGTTGTCTGTGCGGTCGTTCTGTGCACTTTGGCGTGCTTAACGAGATAATTAGATTGTTTTGTGGGTGAGTCTGCGGCCCACATTCTGTTCCATTTCTTTTGTATGTAGTTTATTTTTTTTATGTGTCACCCTCAACGTATCGCTTCAACTTTTCGCTGTGATTTTCAATATGCCAGACAGGTTAAACATCTCGGAGTGCGTCTCTTTCTAATATTGCGTGTGAGTGCGGGGAAATCTGTTTGTTGTGGCTTGAAGTTGTGGCAAATTGGGGTGACAGACCTCATTAATTACAAATGAGTTCATTTCTTTTCATGCCAAACAGTATGCGCCAGGCTCAGTCAAGTCAAGTCATGTCAAATCTCTGAGGTGTGAAGTGTGCTGCTGCAATGTGACAGCTACCCCACCCATCGACTATGTGTGTATTAAAGTAACTTTTTATAAGGCCTACAATTAAATAAATAATAACACCGAAAGCGAACCTATTCTAGGTTGACAACTAAAGAGAATGAGTCTCTCTCGCCAATTTTATTACTAAGGAGTGAAAGAATATATTTTTCTTGGTGCGACCCCCGGTCAGTAACGTCCGAACTTTCGACTTTTTTAGCTTTAAAAAATATTCTGTAATATAATCAAATGAATTCAATAATTGTCTTTAATTAACACGATATTGTGCAATGCAATGAAGTTGTTTACGAACTCGTCGATTTCTAAAGAATTTTTAAGACTTTGCAAAGAAATCGAGAACCGCTCACAATCAAATAACATCACAACTTCCATACGAAAAGCAATCAGGAAGAATATGTAAAGGGCTCTATTCTCCCACGGAACGGTGCACCTTTTAAAATAGCAGAGTAGGACTTTTGCAAACAATGGAGCCTATCGATCCCCTAGAGAACAGAAAGATTCCTACTGGTCGCCATATGGTAAACTATTTATATAAATATTTTATTACAGTTCACCGTAGTTGACCTTAGTTCAATACACAAGCACATGCAAATGATTTCCATTTCGCCCAACACTAAAGCCACACGCTATTAATCTTTGCGATATATCCATAGATGCGTAATAACTGCCCTTAGCTACATGCTACTACTGAAGAACTTAGCCCACCCACAACTTTAAAATTTTATCCATGCGAACAAAAAACGTACGGTTTTAACAACAACAAGAACACCCCCATATGAACACACATGCATTTAAACACACATACTATACACGTACTCGTACGAGTAGAAAGCCAACAACATGGGACAACATTGGCAGCCATTGACGTCACCACATCGAGCCATGTTGACATCAACATGGGAGAAATTGTTTTGATGAATGTGTCGATTTAATTGATGAATGAGTTTTTAAGCTGAAAAATCGAAATGAAAAGCCAAGGTGAAAAGTGCACGTAGCATATGTCAGGACAAAGTCCGGACATGGGCTGCTGTAAATAAATGTTTAAGTAGGCACATGAAGAATGAATGTGACATGGGAGCCCAACAATGCTTAATTGAGGGTCTACCGGGCAGGTGAGACCGAGGAATGCTCATCAATAAGCCAAGCCACACCAATGCCTCCAACTCAACAATACAAGTACCACCAGCAATCAAAATATAAAAGTTAACAATACCAAATACTTCGTATAGCAATACAAATTTGAGAATCGTAGTGTTCGAGCTGAAATACAAGGACTACAAAAGCGCAACAATTGCGACCACAAATATCAATAAAAAACCAATACAGCATGGAGCAGTAATGTTGCGATTTGTTGTGAGCCCCCAGGCGGGAGGAGGTTAAATGTTCGATGTGAGTTTCGCATTACGTTTTGGCTTTGGGATTCGTCCCTGCTAGTGCCGGTGTGTCTGTGGCGCTGGTATGCAATAATATAAATTCCGGCTTTAGATCCACACACCTACATACACACACGTCCATATGGAACTACTAGGTTCAAACAATAAATAGAGCAGTGCAGCGACTTTGACTTTCATTGGCCACAGTGGCAACTGCTCTGCCAACAGCTCTGCCGACTGCCAGTCCTCGGTACAAGTATTGGTTTTTGTTGGTGTTGTTATTGGAGTACATTTTCAACAAAGTTCTGTGGCTTAATCTAACAACAGCATGCGGTTAGTTCTCGTTCCTCCTCAAGCAATTAAGACTCGCTTTGCTACTGTGAGGAGAACTGAATTAAAACTGTGTACTAACGGGTTAGTTTTCTGGCAACACAAATGTAAAATGTAAAAGCCTCGTGCATACATACGTGATATGTAGAAATCATAATGTGCGGATCATATGAATGCCTATTTAATTTAATGTGTGAAATCAGTCAATTTTTATTCTGAGAAGTCGTGATCAGCAGTTAGGGCAGTCAAAAGTCCAGGTTTAAGTATGTAGTGGTAGTCCAGTCGTTGTAAAACTGCAACTCCCTGAGCCTGTTTTTGGTTTCCCCACATGAGAAATGGTTCAAGGGAAAGTACATAGTTCGAAACAGAAGCATATTTAGGGACACTCAAAAGTTTACGGTCTGTGAACGAGGTTGAACAAGTCGCCAACTGTTGGAAAAAGTTGATCAACTTAAACAAAAACTTGATAATTTTTAATAACTCGGTTACACATTTCCTTCGACGATACTAAGACGATTAGTAGATCAAGAAGAACAAATGTTGAATATCAGCATACAATTAATTACAAATAAATAATATATATTCATCATTGCTTCTGTGTTATAAATATAAGGTCCTTACTACTAATTAAATAATACTTTTAATTGTACTAATTCTTTAGCTTCTTCTTAGTAATTATATAAATAACATATCGCTAGTATTTCTTACACAGAAAAAGTAAATTTTGTATACATACTTGTATGAAAAACAATTTTAAAGAGCAACAAAATACGTTACAAAAAACAAATAAAACGGAAAGATAACGCTCGAAAGGCTGCATATCGACTCCATCTGATGATAAGTAGGTATCAAAATTAATGTGCCGCGTGTGCATAAAACAAAATTTCAACTGCAATTAGTTTGGGGAAACTCCTTCCCACAATTTGTTCTCATCACACACACACACACACGCACACATTTACGTATGTATGTATGTATGTATGTATGCTGAAGCATAAACATTTTTCCGCCAACATGGCAAATAATTTGGCTAATGACATTTTGTAACTAATGCCGAGGGCTACCGCGCAGCAAGCCACCACAGCAGCAACAACCTCAATAACCATTAACACGCCCCCAAAATGCAGCGACAGCCGGTCATTAAAGCAGACCCATAACACTTTATTGTAATGCGCCCGCGTAGGCTGCATTATACTCGAGGAATGGGGCTTTGGTTGCGCCGGTTGGCCAACGGTCGCGGCAATGCCACTTAATTAGAAAAGTTTTTCGCACGAGACAAAAGCCATTGACAGCGCTAAAGTTGGCGCCATGTACAGAAACATATACACGTTTAAGTGTATGTTTGTGTATGCAGTTAGAGTGCAAAAACTCTACAAAAAACCGCAATAAACATACATACATATATTTGAAAGTCCGAGAGCGTCATTAATTTACCTTCAAAGCTCACAAGCTTATAAATAATTCGATCGGATTGAAAAAAATAATATTTGAAATTTCCCAAACATACCTGTATCTTAACTTCCTTAGCTTCCTGACTTTATCTTAACTTGGTTATGTATTAGTCAAGGCGGAAACCAACAGAGAAGAAAGAAAGTTGCCGTTTAGGTAAAAGTTTCCTTTACCGCTAATACTGTATTTGAAATAATCGAGCCCGTTTTAGTAAAATATAAGCATTATCGTATCATGGTTAAATAATTTCTTACATTTATTTCGAAACAGTATAGATAAGCGGCTCTGCCACTGCACTAAGAATTCCTTGGTATCATTAAAAAGGGTCGTTATTGGGAGTTTCTACTGTTTATTTTAGGTATGTACGAGTATACTATTGCAGCCTAATGCTTTAAAACTGCACTTTTGGCCAAGTTGCGAATGAAAAATGCTAAATGGTCAGCTATTAGCAACACAAACGACACTTGACATTTAACAGTTTGTCGCTGACGACACGACTAGTGGCAGTGCCTCATTTTGGGGAGCCCTTAGAACAGAGCCCCGGACTTTATGAGAGTGCTGCGAATACGTTGCGACCATTTACCATGAATGAGGTTAAGTCTACAGCAACGTTGACTGCCTCTTTTACAACTCTATTTGCACATTTTTCCAATTAATTGCCTCTACGTGGCATCGTCGAGGCACGACAGTCAACAAAAGACCCAAC
Source organism: Scaptodrosophila lebanonensis (assembly GCF_003285725.1). Classification (NCBI taxonomy): domain Eukaryota; kingdom Metazoa; phylum Arthropoda; class Insecta; order Diptera; family Drosophilidae; genus Scaptodrosophila; species Scaptodrosophila lebanonensis. The sequence goes on from NW_022060529.1 coordinate 4,010,262, forward strand.
CCGGCCATGGCAGCGAGGCCGCGGCCACGACAGCATCATTGTCAACCACCCGCTGGCAATTCTGCCACAAACATGCATGCGAAAAAAAGGAGCAAGAAATAGACCTATCAATGGTTTCAATTGAAATTTTTGCACGGCCGGCGCTCACGTACCCCGCTTTTTTCATTTGTTTGCACATGGCCAGGCGATTGCGGGGGGACCTAGGGAACTGGCAAAATTGTTACATCTAGGGCGGGGACTTTATGCAAACAATAAGCCTTCACAATGCGAACGAAATGTAGGCCTCGGTGCGACAGCTGCTCCCACGTTACCAGATGTTTGTCAATATCGGAATCTATGCAAAATGTAGTCAATATGCAAATGAATGCTCAGTATATGCATTTGGTTCTAGTTTAGGCTACCAATAATTGACTTAATCAAAGATTTGTGTACTGAGAAGCACTCGGTAGTGTGCCATTATATTTGCTTGTTTGACTTGCAAATCATATCAGTTTCTCTATTACTCACAACAAGAAACTACCGAAACGATTAAATACATATACTAAGAAATAAATTCGAAAAATGCCTTTAATGCTCAGAAAACACATCAAGAAAATAGCAATATTGCCATTTGTTTTGTTTGTATACTGTATCACTAGTTTATATAGAAATCTTATAATAGTTGAAAATGGGAACAATTTTTTAAAATTATGAAATGTTTGTAAGGATTGAGAATCGTATTATTTCGTCGTATTTCTCATGAATTAGTATAAATAATGCGAAATGTGAGAAATTCTCAAGGCTAGCACTCCCTCTCTGTCTCTCTCTCTCTCTCTCTCTGTGCTCGCCATTTGTCTAAAGCAGCGATGGGCACGTAGTGGCTCTTTGGGCTCCCGGGGCTCTTTCCGTTATGTTTTGGTAAGTGGCCACCCAGACGTACCCACCGCTGGTCTAAAGCTTTAGCTTCTTAAAGCTTTGGAAAACAGTTATTATTTGATTGTATTTTGAATTATTAAAAATCATGCGAAATGTGACAAGTTCTCAACGCTAACTCTCTCTCTCTCTCTCTCTCTCTCTCTCTCTCTCTCTCTCTCTCTGCTTGCCATTTGTGTAAAGCTTAAACTTTTTAATTTCACTTATATGCTTATAATGCTTATAAAATTTGATTATATAGTATTATGATACACATATTCAAACAGCAATTCAACAGAAACTATTAAAAGTTAATTAAAATATTACTCTACTGCAACACTTGTAAAACAGGCACTTGAACTTAAAAAAAAAAAAACTATAAGCCCTCCAAGCTATAATTTCAATTTTTTCTCTCATTTTCACCATTTGGCAGCACTGTTCCAGCTACTCACAACTAAAGAGCGCCGCTCTCTGTGGCGCACATGGATCATTAAACTGATAAGTCTTCATTAGGCTTTGCTAAATAAAATATGCGACTCATGAAATATAAAACATAAACATGAACAAAAGCATTTGTTAGGCATTTTTTCAAATTGTATTGGTATCCGATTGGGTTTTGTATAAATGAATAAGAAGAATGTGCAAATAAAACTAATAAGAAATGGACTAATGCTTACTTACACATACATACATACAAATGCTCGATTTATTTTCGTTTATGATTTATTGCAGTTATGCACCAAACACTTAAAAAATCACACTCACAAAAAAAAATAAAAACAAAAAACACGACATAAACATACACTTTCAGGCGATAATTCGATTTTTATAAACGCATTTTCATTTGTATAATAATAAACTATTTAAACCAGGAACTACAATTTTTTTCGCGAACCTGAAACACACACGCGGCTCAACAGCGCAAGCAACACTAAAACTGCCTTTGCACTAATCCTCTCTCCCACTCTCTCGTGAATGTTGCTCTCTTTTAAGACGAAAATGACAGCAAAGAAGTAAAGGCACGCAAATCAGATTTGCATCTAACAGTTAATCAGCATGAAAAATTGAAATTAAATTTTACTCTTTATTTTATGAACAATAAATAATTAATACACGTTACATATGCATATATACACATAACATAATGGCCAGCTCATGCAAATTTTCTTATATTTCATTTTATGATTTAAAAAATATACGTACATACCTCATAATTTTAATAATTCAGCAATTAATTAAAAAGGCAATTTGCATAAAATCCCCTTTGCTATGATTGTTGCTACGCCCATACTAATATCTAAGATTATCAGTTGATTTACAGCTATGATATTTCTTTGCTTTGCTTTATCTTTTGCATTCTACTCGTAACAGAGAGGACAGCTGGCAGGTGCAGAGCAAGCCTCAGTTATGCGTCGCTTAAATAAGTAAAACAAAAAAAATCACATCTTTTGTGAACTTAATTGTTTTTATTTTTTTTTTTTGTTATTAATATATATTAATTAAAAGAATCTGCATTAAATTTTTTAACATTTTAATTCTTTTCGCTCCTATTCAATCAAATTCTTCAATATCGTCACAGTGGGGCAGATAAAAACTCGAGTTATTATAAAGATAGAGTACCTAAATATAAAGAAAACAAAATTTAATTTTCTTGCCTTACTGGATAGTGCAGTAAGACAAAGAGAGCGTTTGTTGTGTTATTAGTTGTTAGAACATATGAACATTATACGTATATATATGTACATAAATTATCTATATTTAACAAGGGCGTAGGGCAAAGGGGGCCATTGCCCCTCCCCGCCCCCCCCCCCCCCCTAGAAAAAATTTTGCCATATAAAGTCGACCACACGTTCATCATTAAGATGCAATATTTCGCTTTAAAATGGATCTGAGTTGGATTTGTTGAAGTTTTTTCATTGATCATATGCATAAGTTATTTTTGAAATGCATCGTGCATTATTTAATTAAAATTTTAATTTTTTTTGCAAATTATACAGCAATTATATTAATTATTTCGACATGTCCCTGTTCAAATATACACACGCATTCATCTGGTTTTTACATACATTGATAAGAGAAGTTCAGTAAAGCGGCAGAAACGTATTAAAACTGCAAAAAAATGAAAAGGATTGGCTCCACCCATATTTTTATCATTTTTCGTGCAAAGAAATGTCTTGGATTTCAAATATCTGACTGGGCACGCCTTCGGTTTGGAAATAAAAACACATTCTGTTACTTGAAGTGTCACAACCTTTAACACGCGATTTCTGTAGACACGTCATCAATCAACTACATAGACAAGGTATGTTTTGAGACCGTCGCGTCTCACTACTATCGCTTGAGTGAATATCATTTCAACATATAATGGCTGGGTGACTTTAAAGCTGCTCGGGGGTCTCACTGTCAAAACAAAGCGATTTCCAACCGCAAACAAGCGAATTAGCCACCAATCCAACACAGTCCCAGTAGACCCCATCGGAACGCCAGACAAACTCATTGCATGTCGCTGACAACCAAATACAAGAAAGGACTGTCAAAAGCAAAAACCCAATTGGCGGCTTAGAAAAATGCACTCGGGCGCATCTTCAAACACGAAACTTGGCGGCATTGGCAGCGCCAATTGAAAACTCATTGACAGTTGACAATTGGAATATAAAAAAAAAAAAAACAGAAAGAAGTAAATAAAAAGGGGCCACAGGCTCAGTGACGGGAAGGGAGAGAACAAAACTCAATTGCAGTTACATTTCAATTTTTTATATCAAAAGAAAATAAAGGAAAACATCAAGAACAACAGGAGAACTTTGTTTGCAGTTTGTCGTTGCCAGCGACGGCTGTTGTTCCTCTTGCTGCTGTTGTTGTCCTTGTTGCTGTTGCTATTCATTTGTTTTTGCCATGCTGAGACATTTTCTATTTGAAATTGTCAGCAACAATTGATATGCACTGTTGTTTGTCTGCCCTGATGATTGCGGTTGCGTTGCAGGCAAAAGACAAACCAGACAGTTGTCAACCAATTGATTTGGTTGCTTTGCCATGTCTTGTCTTGACTGGCTCGTCCAAATTTATTAACCGCCGGAAGACGATAAAAAACTGTGAACGTAATATGCCGTAATTATTTTTGATTGTAATGCATGCAAATCGAATTTAATGTTCGAATGAACAACAGCAATTAAAATTGCGTGGAAAAAAATAACAAATTATAAATAGAATTTTCAGTAGCAATCTAAGGGAAAAACGAGCATCCTGCAACCGCGCCTGAAAGTATGCAACGCAAATGCATTTTATTTGGTGTGGATGCGAAAAATTTTGATTTGAAATTTAATGCACGTACTCAATGAAGAAATTCCAACAGCAGCGCATTAGCAGACACACCAACATACATACAAGCTGAGGGCGTTACTGATTCGTAGGGCTTTGTTTGAGGCATGGGGAGGAGGTGCCAATTGCTTTTCAACATATTTGATGCGCTCGCAGCAGTAACGTGGACAGCGAAGAGGACGACTTTCGACATTTTGCAACTTGGCCACGTACGTTGGCAAGCGAAGTGCAAGCCAGCCAACAACAACAATCAGCACTAGGAGCAACACCATTACACTGCTTAAACATACAAAATGTATATACATACATAACGTATACGCCATGTTGACCCAACAACAAACATAAAATGTAATCGCAGCTAATAGCTACTTACGCAGACGACACTGCGGTGCTTACCAGAAGCAGAGATATCGATGTAGCTTCGGAAGCCTTACAGCAGTATGTAAGTAGTTTCGAGAAGTGGGCTCTGAATTGGAACATTGGTATCAACGCCAGCAAGTGTGCGAATGTCACATTTACAACAAGGCCGTCGTCATGCGGAGATATCACAATGTTGGGGTCCACGCTCAGTCATACAAATTCGCACAAATATCTTGGTGTAATTCTGGACAGAAGACTCAACTTCAGCAAGCATACAACAATGGTGAAGCGATCGGTCATGGCGAAAGCCGGAAAGATGGCATGGCTGCTTGCACCATGCAACAAGCTGTCCCTGCACAGTAAGGTGACAGTATACAAGTCCATATTAAGTCCAATATGGAAGTATGCGCTACCAATTTATGGCATTGCCGCTGCTTCAAACCTAAACAAAATAAGAGTTGCGCAAGCTAAAATACTTAGAAAAATATGCAACGCTCCCTGGTATATGCGCACTAGGGACATCGAAAGAGACTTATGTGTCCCCAAGGTTGGCGATGTCATTCAAATGCACGCAAGCAATTACGAGAAGCGACTCGGCAGTCACCCCAACGCACTAGCGAGGCGGCTCCTGTCCAAACCTAAGAAGAGAAGACTGAAGAAGTGCCATCCAAAGGATCTCCCCACAAGAGCCCTTGTATAAAATACATAGTATATATCATAAAATATAATCATTTTTCATGTAAAACATTGTAAATATTGTATATATGTACATAGATATAAGTGCGTCCTATAGATGCTTACTATAGACAACTTTTGTATTCCCTAACTTTCAACTAGCTTAAGCTGCCATATTGGTAGTAGAAAACTAGTTTAATAAATTGTATATATGTAAAAAAAAAAAAAAAAAAAAAAAAAAAAAAAAAAAAAAATCGCAGCTAATAAGAAAACTAAGCAGATCCGTGCAGGTCACGATTTACGCTCGTTTCGCATTCGATTTGCGATGCACAATCGCCATCGCCATCGCCAATGCAGAAATGTTGCAGTGGGTCAGAGAGCTCAAGAATGGACTGCAAAGGACAAAAAATGCATCCACATGATTTATTAATTATCATCGTATCATATCATCTCATTTCATATATCATAACATAACATATCATATCATATCATATCATATCATATCATATCATAACATAACATCTCATATCATCTCATATCATATCATATCATCTCATATCATATAATATCATATCATCTCATATCATATAATATCATATCATCTCATATCATATCATCTCATATCATATAATATCATATCATCTCATATCATCTCATATCATATCATATCATCTCATATCATATCCCATACTCGTATTTTTTAATATCGATCCCATATTTTTTCGAAATTCCTGCAATAATTTTAAAATCTTCAGAGCCACTGTGCTCTCACTGGACTTGGCTCGGCATGTCAATGGACATTTAATGGCGAGCGCCATTATGCGCCGCATCAAATGTGCCAAATACGCTTCGTTGGCAATAAATGCTGCATGGTGAGGTAAACTCTGGAAAGTCTCGGCTGTCGGTGCCGCTGTCTCAGCTGCTGTCTCAAATGCCACTCCGTCTGCAACGATTTGCAATTTTGTGCAACCCCATTCGCTGCGTCCTTACGCCAAACTCGTAATTTTTCGTGAATTTCTGCACGTACTTGCATTCATCTTCGTCGCCATCGCCATCGCCATCGCCATGGTCGCCGTTGTCTGTTGGCCAGCAGCCGAGGCCACGACTTTGGCGCGCCTGCATTGGACGTGGATTGTAGCAGGATAGATAACCTTTGAATAAAATTAGCATTATCAGCGCACTTCCGCGGCCAGCCGACAAGCGGCGAGTAGCAGGTGCGTCCTGAGGTTCAATAAAAATTCGCGATGGTTTTTCCAAAGCCAAGTTGTTCGAATGCCATTAGCTGTTGGATGGGAGGCACTGAAATTATGTATCCTTATATAGTAGAAGTGTGGGGCTGTATCCTGCACACTGACAAGCAAGTAAAATCGTTAAATTGGGACAGGTGCGATTTCAATTAATATTGAAAATTGCATAAAACTCATTTATGTTAACAATATTTTTTGCCGTGAGTAAGCAGACGTTCTATTACTTTAATTAGAAATGGTTAATTGTGGACGTGTTTTTGCAGAAACCAGCTTGATTGGCAAATCAATCAAAAACCATGACTTTGATGACTCCCTCCTTTTCGACATTCCAGATGTTGGTTAACATTATCCACAATACAAATAAAAATAATAATAAGGGACTTGAAAAGAATAGAATAGTTGTGATTAAGAGTGTCTCCTTAACGTGGTTAGCGATTAACAACCATTACGGCTCACTTATACGTTCCGATTACCTTAATTATATAGGCGGATGCGGCAATATGAACTCATTTTATATATAAATAAATACCTTGCGATGCTTAAAAGCAATATATTTGTACAAAGATTGATCATGAACGTGATAAGTGATAATTATTATTCTCCAATTATTAGGTGGCAACTAATTTTCCAGAAAATACATATATAGAATCTTTATAGTACTTTCATTAAAAAAGATATTTTTCTACTACAAAACAACCGATAAAGTGGTTGAAAAATTGAAGAAATATGTATGCAAATTGTTTGCTTATCACAACTTACCCCAACTATACATTTACGCCACTTGCAGGTCGAATTTTCAAAATTAACAAGATTTGAACTTTAATCCCCCAGTCGCGCAATCTGCTTTATAATTTGTTCTCGATCCCATTTTAGTAGTTTAGTTCGTAACTGGTTTCCTATTGTTGATACTTTTTCTGATTATCGTCGGGTCGACAAATATTTAGCAAACAAACTTTTTGGGCATACATCAATTACTTACGAGCCACGCTGCCCTCAACTCCCCGTACAACCGAGAAACTAATTGGTGGAAAATTAAGTTTTTGCGCAAAAATGTTCCGCAAATTGAAATGCAATTGAGGCAAAGCGGATTATTGAAAAACTTTTATGATTGAATTTTGTGCCAGGCCGCGCCGTTGGGAAAGCCGAAGCACAACGAGAACTTAATGCATGGCCTCCGCACTTCTACTCGTATACGAGTATGTGTATCCGTAATGGACCCAGCACATGTGGCCAAATGTATATCAGTATACATATTTGTAGGTCTGCCTGCCAAAAAGGGCAAGAGTTGTGCCAGAAAGGCCCAACCCAGTACAGTTCTGTTTCGCTTGCATTTGCTGGGGTTTGCTAAGTTACAACGATTTATATTTTGCTACTTTTGCTATAAAAAATAAATATGCAATAAAACAAAACGTCGACAGCCAGTCCGCTGAAGCGTCTTATGCATTACCATTCCTCTCTTTCTCTCTCTATCTCACTCGCACTGTCCCTATCTGCGAAAATATTTGCTAGAAAACGAAGACATAAACTTAAAAATATGGCGCATTTTGCCAAGACAACAAAAAAAAAAAAAGGAAAAACAAAAATCAGTAACAGCCAAAGCAGTAGAAGTACAGAGACAAAGGCATTTCTAAATGGCAGTAGCAATATCAAGACATGCCACATATGTATGCATGCGCCGCGTTGAGGGGGCTACGGGGCACGTTGGAGCATTGCTGACAGCGGGGCGTATACGTATTGTTCTTTGCTAAATTGCGCTCTCAGCTGGCGCACGAGTTGACTGCATTTCGCATTTGGCATGCAGCAGCGTTGACGTTGACGCTCACTTTATGAAGCGCGCATATGTTGCGCCACGATGGGTCCGCGGCAGGGTGGTATAGGAATAGCTAGAGCTATAGGTATAGCTTTGGGTTCGGGTACGTGGTGGATGAAATGTAAGGGTATAATAAAAATAAAAGGCTTGCCATTCGTATGCAAATCACTGCAGTCAAACATAAACCAAATCGTTTGGCATTTGCTTTGATTTCCAATGATTGCTCAAAGTTTTCATCGCACAGAAGGCGGTTGTGCTACTTAAATTGACATCCAATATACTTGTACTAGGCCTTACTTAGCTAATTACTTGATAATTAATTTTTCATTGGTCTGAAAACATATTCCGCTGTTGGTTTATCTTAGAATATACATAAAAATTTTTGATTCTAGCTCCTAAACTTCCTCAGACACTCGCTTTCCTACTGACGAACAGACGAACATAAATATATCGACTTGTCTCATCATAATGGCCATGAATATGTGTATAGGTTATAACAAGTATTGTAAAAAAGAGTAATAACCCAAACCAACTTTGAAAACTGAAATTTGTATACCCTTCCTATGAACATAATTTAGCTTGGGTGCCGTTATTCTTTATAATCAAACTGCTACAGTTCATACTCTTAGCTCTACTACAATGTAGCAATATCGAGTATAATATTAACTGATGTAGACACATCTAAAAGCTTTGTTCAACGAATTAATAAAGTAGGCAGGCTTGGCTCTACCATAGGACTATCGCAAGATAAATTTAGATAAATTCTAATCTGGCTTAATACGAGATTCACGTAAAGCGTACTGAGCATTCCAAATACAAAGAAATAATTTTGGTTCCAAGGTTTTAGAGAGCATTGAAATGTTGTGTTAGATATTTTAAGAAACAGAGTTATTATAAGCCTTAGAAATATTATTTTGGCTCCCCAAACTGATTATCAGTCAGTCAAGATATATTTGTCCATAAATATACTACCAACCAATTAAAAGGCTTAACAATGTCAGCAATTACTATGAGCTAGATTTAGTTATGGCTAGAGGGTGGAGTCAAATCTTCATGAATTTTAACAACCAACCACCTAAGCGCAAATTTTTAATGAAACGACACGCATGCACAGTGGATCTGTACACACATACTTGTATACATAATGTATGAACGACTATATGTATAAACAGTGGACACTCAAAACTTTAAACTTTTCGGAACAAATTGCTTTCCAAGAAACCCATTAAAAGAATAAATAAGTTTATGCCGCCGCTCATCTATTTCAGACTATTTTTTTCAACAGGTTCGAAACATAATTTCTTTGCAATCACAGCCATTTAAGTTTTTAATATCTCCATAATAATGTTGTCACATAAATCAATTGATATAAATTGAAGGGCCTATCATACTTTTTCTTAGAGTTGCATAAAAATTCAATTGAAGTACCTAAAGAAAAATGTCATTTATAAGTAAGTACAGATGTGAGAATTTGAAATCAAGATGTGGTACCTGTCTGCTCACATACATATTTCTCCGTTAGAGACTGCAAGGAATAGCTACATTTTTATAATTGTTATACTCTGTACATGAAATGTACAAGAGTATATTAGGTTTGCGGGAGCTGAAAAATGTAACAGGCAGAAGGAGGCGTGGCAGACCCCACAAAGTATATATATTCTTGATCAGCATGACGAGACGAGTCGATCTAGCCCTGTCTGTCTGTCTGTCCGTCTGTCCGTCTGTCCGTCTGTCCGTCTGTCCGTCCGTATGAACACCTGGATCTCAGAGACTATAAGAGATAGAGACACCAAATTTTGCACGAAGATGCGTTATGTGTGTATTCTATACGAGTTTGTTTTATTTTTTTGATTTTCCCCCCCACTTCCCCCCTATGGGGGTTTTCCCGATTTTCCATTCGTATAATCGCCTATATCTCGGAGACTATAAGACCTAGGAACACCAAATTTTAGTCCCAGATGCCTTATGTGAATACGCAGAAAATGTATATTTTGGAATTTCCCTCCCTCCCCCCTCTACCCCGCAAATCGTAACTCCCGTAATTCTTGGAATTTCGAACTAAAATTTTGGAAATACCCCCAGTTAGTTATTATGTGTCCGTATGCCAAATTTCATTATGATAGACCGATTTAACAAGAAGTTATAGCCATAAATATATTTGCTGATGCAGCGCTGCTGCAGCGCTGCTCAAGCGCTGCCCGCGGCTGTTGTTGATGTTGCTGTTTGGTTGACTGCGAAAATGCTTACACAGACACGAATTGATGCGCATAGGCATACATACACTCACACAGACGCAATTGCTATGTAAATGTGCAATTATACACCCTTTACGTGAGTTCGAATACCGAGAGAGGTAAAATCGATCAAATGTTTTTTTTTATTTTCTTAATTTTTTTTATTTTCTATAATTATTGTAAACATATGTACAGAGTATTTCAAAGTCGGGACACCCGACTTTAGCTTTTTTACTTGTTTTATATATCCTTGCCATATGAAATTATAATATTATATATTTATATATCAGTTATTATTATATAAATAAACCTGCTCTTGCTGCCATTACTTAGCGTTATATTTTGTGTCCACTGTCCTTATGTACATACAAGTATGTACGAGCATGCACATAAATAGTTACATATGTAGAACTCATAGTAACTCACAGTTTTGCCATCTTTTTGGCATTCAAAACGCCCCTCGTTCTCGACAGAAGCAAAGAAGAAAAAAAAGACTGCCACAGAAGTTGCGAGCTCGTGAGCAGTGCACAAAGGCAAACGGAAATGAAATCACGTACCAGGGGCGTTGTCATTCACAATGAGTGGCCCAGGAGCGGTGGCATTGCTGCTTCTGTCGTTGTTGTTGTTGTTGTAGTTGTAGTTGTCAGCAGTCACCGTGTGGCGCCACCTACAGTCAGGGGGCACACAGTAGCTGCCATTTTGTCGTCGTTGTGTGTACGTCTAATGTCCAATTTCAATTTGGACTGGCTGGCTGGCAGTCGTTGATGTTTTTGCTGTTGTTGCAGGACGGTGGCAGGAACACCGCAAATGGCAAACAATGCATGCCACATAGCTACACCCACCCACAACTACTCTCACACACATGTGTCTAGTATTTCACTTAAGTGTAGACAGCAAGCAGGGCACACACAGACGGGAATAAGTTTATTTACTTTTAACACGAAATATAATAAAGTTTACAAAAGAAAACGTGTGGCACAAACGCCATGGAATACGAGTATGCTGCACTTTTTCCGTGTCGTCTGTGGCCTGCCGATGCGATGCCCGCCTGGCCTTTAACTCCAACCTCTTTGGTGGGCTTTACTTAAAAAAACAAAACCCAATTTAAAAGACTTTACCATTTATGCACTTTGACTTTAAACAAAAAGTAACGAACAAATTTGTTAAGCATTCAGCGCATTGCAGTGAAACTTCGTGCCAAAAAAAAGTGTGGAAGCAAAAGAAAAAGTAAAGGTAGAAAAAATTAGCGGCAACTGCGTTGACGTGACTCGACTGCATTAAGCGCCCTTTCCACCTACCCAACGGACGTAGGCACAGTGAAGATTCGGCTTGAGGCCTTACAAGCATTTTAAAAATTAAACAAAACGCCATTTAAGAAGAACAGATTTGTTAAATGCAATCATAGGCAATTAGATAACAAAAATAAATTAAAATATAATATTTTTCTTCAATTCAAATGTGCAGTGTCCGTTTATTTTTAAAATTAATGCAAGACACCTTTCGCTCTTACCTCATAATGGATTTGAATACAAATTTCTTATGTAATGGGCTCCCCTGTATACGAGCTTACATATAAACTTGCCTGTGACAGGACTAATGCCCAAAACAGCCCCGCCCATTTACAGCTAACTAAATTATTTACAATCTTGCAAAAAGCAGTAGCAACTGCGACCAACTGTTGTTAGTGAAAGCTCAAAGCTTTGTGCAATTAAATGCCTTGCCAGCTTGTACGCACACATGCGACCCCGACATGTCAGCTCCCCCAATACCAAGCCCAAAACCAGCACAGTGCATAAAGTAATGATAACAATTACACATTTGGTCGGGCAAGCGAAAGAGCCACATGTGAGTCTGAAACTGAAACTCCCCCTTGGAAGGTGCGAGCACATCAGCCGGGAACCGACAGCGCCCTCAACTCGCAACTCGACCGTGCGTGAGGCAAACGACTGCGGCTAATTACAATAAATTTGGCTAATTATTGTCTGGCATCGTGCAGTCCTTCGTCCTGCAGCTGTAAACTTTAAGTAGCTCTTATGGCGTACGGACAAAGTTTTTGCCTGTAAGTGCCATCGATATGAGGAGGGCAAGTGGGAGAAGACAACTGGGGGGAACTGGGGAACTGGCGACTAATTGTCTTGTAAATTATGATAAGAAACTTTCACTTTCAAACTGTAGCGTATTCGTAGTTGTTAAGAGGGTCAATTGGGTCAATGCATGGCGGCAGTGGAGTTGCTGCAACTGGTGAGAGCAGCTACTTCACTGCAATAATAATCAAGAAGACTGCTTATGGCATGGACTACCACTAACTGTCTAATTATTTTTGTTTTCATCGCGTATTCAATATCAAGCCTAGATAAGGGGAGACACACTAAAACGCGATTTTCAATCGTTTTGAAACTAAGTGACAACGCATAGATCTTTAACTTTTCCCTGCATTATCAAACACATACACTTTTGAGGGCAATTCTATAAGTGGAAGGCCAATTATATCAGCACAGTTAATCTAAAAAACTAGCTCACATTCGATTGTGTAAATTGAATTTGTATCAAACAACGAATTTACATACTTTATTACATATAAGAAAACATATAAACTATAATTAATGACCAATTAACAGCTGAACATGAAACTAAAACCGAATAACGAAATCCAAAGATAGGAAAGCGAAAAAATACAATAGGCATATGAAAAACAAAATTAAATATGTTAAAGAGAGTAACAATAATAACAAATGGATAGAAATTCAAAGTCAAGGTCAAATGCTAATTAGAAACCGCTAGTCGCGGCTCACAAGATGAAACAGACGAAGAAAAATGTATAAATTGGCTTTAACCAAAGCTTCAACTTAAGTAGTAAGCAAAAGTTAAAATAATTTTTATACTATGTATTTCCAGGTTTTTAATGTATACTCATATTTATTGATATTATGCATCAAAAAACAAACAAGGCCTAACGTTTTTTCAAAAAACATGTTTAGATCGATTCTTCTTGTCATTCTGTTATTTTTGTATATTTCTAGACTGATATGAAAAAGACGTTCTAAGTTATTTGAATCAAGCCCATTGGAAATTGATGAAGTCCACAAAATGGTTACAAGGTGACTTCATAAAGATACAAGTTATTCCTTTTTTATGGCTAAGACAAACCCCCAGCTATCATTGTTCAAAAGTTGGTTCAATAATTGTATTACATTTCATTTTCAAGTGGTTTTTCATTTCATTATTTTATTATCATTATTTTTAAATATATACTGCTGCTCTGGTGCCACCTTAAACATTAAATTACAATGTAAAACCATATTCTTAACAAACCAAATATAAACTGTTGCACACTTAGTTGAGATTAACAAAGGTTTTATGTCGCTTTAAACATATTTACAGAAGTAAGCATATACATATTCAATGATCGACCAAACGCACACACCAGTAGATAAATCAATCATTGAATTAGCATAAATGCTAACAAGAGCCACAGATTTCAATGGGACATGTAAAGCAAATTTTAGAGCCCATTTGCTTATGACAGCGACAACAATAAAATGCAAAATGTTTAATTAGCTCTAAAAACAAAAATGAAATATTTGTAATAGTGTGGTGCATGAACAGATTTTTGCATACAAAAACTGGGCCAATCAATAGAAACGCCTAAAAACAAAGCACGCGCAACGGAAGCCATTAAAACCTGTTAGCCATGCAAATTTGCGCTCATAAATTGGTGATGAGGCCCGGACAGACAACGGATTCAGGCAGTAACAACCGACCAACTAACCAAGCAGTCGATTGGCATTTACATAATTTCATATACTCGTAAGAAAGATAAACACGTCCAACAAAATGCAGAAAATTTTGAAGCTGCCCACAAAACAAATTCGTGAAATTAACAGCGCGTTTTATTCTCTGGGCCATGAATTTTGTTTGGCTTGTTCGCACTGTGTTTGGTCTGTTCAATGAAACAGCCAACTATTTGCTGCCTGTTTACCTTTTTATAGTAAATCGAACTGTTAAGGAGTAGGGAAATGGAAAAATGAACTCTATAACAACACTGTCCCTACTTAATATTTAGTGTGACTTAATAGTAAACCTAACAAAAAAAATAACAATTCATTAGTTTTAATTATACCTTTCTATATTTTCATACCAATCTATTTATTTTTATACCAGTATAATGTATTTTTCAACATTTTTAATAATTACTTGCTATAGATATTATGATAATGCTATATTATCGATATCCAATGAAAACAGTAATAATAATTTAAAACGAACAACAAACACCTAAGAGTTTAATCAAAATGTAAGAAACATTGCTTACAATCGAAACTATTCTGCCATACACACATCGGTATATACAAGTATATGATCAGCACCACCAGACTTACCCATATGGGGATTATATTTCTGGGTATAACAGAATGAAATTGTCAAATGTGAATAAACAACTGTAGTTATGGAAAAAATCACCAAAAGGCACAAACTTGTCCTTTCTCGCACTTGGAAGAATCTGAAAATTAAGTGTGGCAACTCTAGTTATTATCATTTTCGAGATCTTGGGGTTCATACAGACGAACATGGCTCAGCAAGCATATACTATATGCTATATATCTACATTATATACTAAGTTACTAAGGTGTTCTCAGTGTTCAAATGGAGAGGCGGACAAACATCTCAAACTTCCATTCTGCCTTCTGTTTGTTACAAAGTTACACACTGAAAAACTATACCTTACAAGCCATATTATAATATTTGCCTTAGTTTTTGTAGCAAATGTTATTTCTTTTTGAAATAAAACTAACAATCTAGTAATATAGTAGATAAGGATTATTTTGGGCTGAAATGGATATTTATTGCCATTAAAATGGTGTACAATATTTGATATTATTATTTGATCAATATTATTATACATCATATCAAAATTATTCACATTTTATGAATTTTTGCTTCCCAGCCCAATAAAATGTTTACCAAATAAATGAACCGGGTAGGTAAGGGCGAGGAAAACTCTAGGTATTTTAATGTAATCATTATTAAATCATTAATTTGTCTTTATGTTTATTTTTTATTACACTACATGTTTCGGGTTTTTTTTTTGTAATTTTACAGATAATTGTTTCACTCTAAGACCGGAAGAACAATATTTGTTTTATTCAATATTTTGAGAACACGTGGTGCGCGGTCGAAGACATTAGCTCGCATTTATTTGTGTTCCACATAAATGAAATGTTTTATCAATCAACTGATAAAGGCTAATTTTTTGACTTTGACCAAACGAGTTTTATTAAATATTCCACTTGTGCTACAATAAAATGCTACTAATGGATAAATAAATATTTATCCAGCATTTTGAAAGACCATTTCTAACAATTCGAATAAAGTAGGAAAAAATTAACATTAGATGCTTCCCTGAACATTAAGAGTTCGTTGCTCTATGTTAATCCCTACACGGACCAGCTTCTATTGAATACGAAAGATGTCCGAATTGTACTATTTGCCAGAGTCGGTCACATTTCCGTTTTAAAATAAAACATATCGTTTCAAATCAAATGCTTAAGTTTTGCCATTTTTATGACATTTGCAAAGATTGAACAAAATAAATTGAGAAAAAAATGATGCTAGCTGACAGCATAAATTAAACAAGATGTTCGCACATTAATTCTAGAGACAAGTCGCTTGCAAATCCGCAACACGCCCGAGCTTAAAACATTAGCTAATAAAATATAAATAAAAAGAAGAGTGAAAAAATCACTGACGCATAAATTTGTAGAAGAAGTCTTAGGCGGCTGCTTGACCATCATGCATTGGAGTTGATTTCACGACCCCCACGCTAAAGACAAAGACAAACATATATCCATAATATTAGGTGCTTCGTTTTTGGAAGACTCTATGGCAAAAACACTGGCGACCCCACTAGTTGCTTCTTCTTCTTTCTCATCATCTTCTCATTTGCCTACTTGGGCAGGTTTTTTGTTTGTCGAAGTCGCTCAGATAATGACAGCATACGATTCATATTGAATGGTATAAATAGTAAAGGTGTCGGTAGCAGTCGACAGAAGCGATTCAAACGCTCGTGGAATCATAACAATTGGCTGGAGAAATGGTAAGGGGCCATAACAAGTGATAAATGAAAGGATTAACTCAAAAATTCATTCTTTTCAACATAGAAATTCTTTATTGTTGCTGTTGCCTTCTTGGCCTACGCTTACGGCGATGTCTCACACCTTGGAGGGGGATATAACTACCAGGCTCCAGCTCAAGTGCACTATGAGGCGCCAGCTCTGGCTCCGGCTCCCGCTCCCATTTACCAGGCCCCCGCACCAGTGCACTACGAACAGCCAGCTCCAGTTCAGGTCTATCAGGCACCTGCTCCTGCACCCGTGAATGCCTACGTTCCTCCCGCAGCACCAGCTCCTGTGCACTACGAACAGCCAGCTCCCATCCAAATCTCTGCACCTGCTCCTGCACCAATTTACCAAGCTCCTGCACCCATCCAGATATCCGCGCCAGCTCCAGCTCCAGCTCCAGTAAGCAGCTACATTCCACCTGCAGCCCCTGCTCCAGTGCACTATGAGGCTCCTGCCCCCGCACCTGTTTACCAAGTTCCCGCACCAGTTTACCAAGCTCCTGCACCCATCCAGATATCCGCGCCCGCACCAGCTCCAGTAAGCAGCTACATTGCACCTGCAGCCCCTGCTCCAGTGCACTATGAGGCACCCGCCCCCGCACCAGTGCAGTACGAGCAACCGGCTCCGGTTCAGATCTCTGCCCCCGCTCCAGTGCACTATGAGCAACCGGCACCAGTTCAGATCTCTGCCCCCGCACCAGTCTATCAGGCCCCAGTCGTTCAGGAGCAGTACGAGCAGCCCGCACAGGACGGTTACCACTACAAGACTGTGCGCCGTCGCGTCTACCGCCTGCGTTATCGTGCCTAAGTCCTTAAGCTTCGCGTGCCAATTATTTGCCAAACGTATTTCCTATGGAATTTCAATAAAGAGTTCTCCATCTTGTTAAAACGAAAACTTCACTCTCGATGCCGTCTCACTCTAATTGAACACTTGAAAATTGTTTTCCAATCATTGCAAATCACATGAACCACCAAAACTTGCAAAACAAAAAACTTTCTGCACTCAATCAGCGACCGCTGCTAGTCACCAGTCACCAGTCACCAGTCACCAGTCACCACCCATAACCACTTCTCCGGACCCATCAACCCGCCAAGTTTATTGACTCTTAAAGCCATACATTGCCCGGCCGGGGCACTTCACATTGAAATTTATGAAACCCAAATGCATACA
Organism: Scaptodrosophila lebanonensis; assembly: GCF_003285725.1. Taxonomy (NCBI): domain Eukaryota; kingdom Metazoa; phylum Arthropoda; class Insecta; order Diptera; family Drosophilidae; genus Scaptodrosophila; species Scaptodrosophila lebanonensis. Next base: position 4,028,083 of record NW_022060529.1, read on the forward strand.
TATTTGTGCTTGAGAAATCAAGTTAGCTACGACGTATCGACAACGATGGTGTCCTAAGTAGAAGGAACTCGAAAGATAGCGTTGCTGACTGCTCGGAATCAAACGAGTTGCAACCAACTTGCTGCACAGCCCCCAAGGACCCAGAGCGCGCAGTCTGCACAATCCACACAGCCGGCATGCACTCACATTTATCACGAAATTTATGGGCTGGAATGAGCTTTGATGATGTGGAAATTTTTCTCGTTAGATTCAAAAGTTTGCTTTTCTCTTGTCGGCGTCATCATCTCGTTTTTCCAACCGCCCCACATCTGACAGGCCCGCTGACCACTTGTGGCTATGGCCACAGGTCGCCGTCTTCCCGACAATTTCACTAACAAGTACCGGGCGATCATCGACCAGACCAGACCAGACCAGACCAAATTAACGAGAAAGGCAACAACGATTCGATTTGATTTGGAAAACGTCTGAGTGACTAGATGGCTGGTTAGCTGAACTCTTTGTCGGCATAGTGGTGGGGTTAGGGGTCCAGAGCCATTTTCATGGCCGACAACAAACGCACACAAATTTAGCATCGCTGACTAATTAAAAAAGAAAATTGCCAAATTAATTACGCAATTAAAACATATACAAAACGACCACAATGCCGGCTTATATTGTTAATTACATTTTGGTCAACTATTGGCAGCTCAATTAAATGAATTAAAATGCGTCTGCATTGATGTGGAAGCTATTGCCGTTGCTACGCCACGCACGTACTATCGCCCCAGGGCTTGGAATTTTTGACAGGCAATTAAAATGTATAGAAGAATGGATCTGACCGCACAAATCAGTTGTGATTTGCGCATATGCTTGTGTTTATTTTCCGTGCCTTTAGAAGTTTTAGTTGTTGGACTACTTGACCACAAATAACTAAATTGTCCAAAGATAAAAATCATTCTGGATCATTCTAAATAAATTAGAGAACTACATAGAATTACATTTGTTTCCACGCAACGACAATACATTTTAATAACACATAATACAAGTACATCATTGTGAACATTGGTAATTCTTAAATATAAATTTTCTCTTCTAAGTGATACGTTCATAAAATTTGAATGACACAGATCTATTCATTTGCATAAATTTCAATACTTAGTAGTTTGCATTCTCGGAAAATTGTTAATTTCGCCATCATTCTAACTTTACACACTTCTTATCAATCTCATTATCATCTAAGAAAACAATCATAAATGAGTGTTAGGACTTTTTCGTTTAAATTTATGAGCCATTTAAGTTTCTTAATCATTTTTATGGCTTGCCATGCACTGCTTGGAAACTGCTTGCTTACACCACAAATGGGCGAAAATAAATATGATTATTGGTCTCTGAATACAGATATGGCTAATTGGATGTGAGATTACACGAAGAATGCGAAAATTGTAGTTTTGACTAGAAAACTCCTGCAGTGTCCTGCCCAGAATCAAATAATCTTGTTTTTATATTCACTTACATTAAATTAAAACTGTGCATTTGGATTCAAACATCAACCATTCCGTTAAGTGCAGCCTATTAAGAGCTCTTAATTGACATACTGACACTTAAATAATTGATGAAATGTCATGAAATTCTCACTGGACAATCGATAAAGATAGCAGATTCTAACGCACTAGTCGACATATAGATAGCGCCACCAGGGGGCGCTAGATTCAAAAAGTCCTCTTTACTTTGGAAAGCACCTTGTAGGATGGTTACAAAATATTTACTTTAAAATCGAATGTTATATTACTTGTACTGCGAGTATGAATGCCACAAAAATTTCTTAAAGACATCAAAGATTGTAGCAAAATATGCATCCGAAAGAAAACATTTAATTGGTTGCATATTATTTACCAATTTCGGTTACTTTTGCTTGCGATTTGCGAATATAGGAGTCGCTGATTTTATAAACGGGAGTAGGGCAGCATGTGTTTTTTTTTTTTTTTTTTGTTTTGTTTATTATTACAATTAAGAAAAACTATAAATCTTTAAGCTATTGAGCATTTCACTTAAGCAGATGAGCTTAGTGTCAACATTTTAAGGTAATTTTTTAAAACATCCGCAGCTGTGTTGACTTAGCTGTGGTTAATATAGTTGTCATTGGAATATGCTAAGTGCTGTGCTCAAATAAGTGAGATCATTAAAACACAAAAATGAAAAATTAATTTAAAATTAAAGCAATATTTAGCCATCTCTGTTGTTTATGTTTAGTGTGTTGATTTGTAAATGCAATTTAATTGATGCATTCCAGCCCTAGAAGCTTTTTTTACTTAACTGAGACAGGGCCGTATGAAGCGAAGCAAATATTAACGACTTGGATTTAGAAGAAGTTAGTTGTAGACAAACGAGCAAAGAGTTATGAAGTCAAAACGAAGATGTCAGAAGTTAATCGCTGTGGTTGGGAAAAGTAAACCTTTTTAGTAAACATTGGTCTCACCTTAAAGATCATGCCACCTTTTTCAAATATTTTCAGCCTTAATTCCTTTCTTGCTCTGTATATAATCAATTCGAAATAACAAACAATACTTGATTAAATATTAACGCTATGGAATGGGACTCGTTTTCTAGTGTGTCTTCTTGCTTTCTGAAAAAGTTCCTTCCCTACAGAAGTTTTAGAGAGAAAATGTCTGTCTGATGTTCGGAATGATAATTTCGTAATTAATAGTGTTTTTATATACAGATTTAAAAATGTATTGAAGCACTTCCACATAGTCGTATCCCAGTCCTCCACTCTAGATGGCAGGCATATGGATAATTCTCTCAGGCTCATCATTATGCATAATTGCAAACATTTTAACTGATAAGAGGCGATTAGTGGGAACTAACGCATCCAATTTCAATTTCACGCCTCAATGCACTGTGGACGACAACAAATATAAAGTAAAACGACTATCGACCGTCGACCGACCAAACAATTGACAGTCGGATGCATTTCCAAACCGCACTTAATTAGCAGTTAATGATGCTGATTAACACTCATTATGGCTCACATTGCATGCCCGGCATGCTGCTCGTTCAGGTGTGCCAGGTGTTATTCGTATGTGTAATCAATGCTTTAGGCGCGTCACACAGTGCGGATTACAAAATAATGATGATGGTGGCTCGCACAGCCGCCAGCCTAAAAGTATGCAAAGAAACAAATAATTGGGAAAAAGTGAAAATGCTTCGCAAAAAAATATGCAAGTTGTACACATGGTCTGTCAGGAGGCAGGAAGGGAGCTGGACAGCAGCCAGCTTACAATATTCATGTGGCATGGTTGCGAAGCCGATGGTGATGGCTATGGCTATGGCCATGGCCATGGCGACATCGAACACGCACGAAAATTGACAGTATCGACGTAATTATATCGGCAGTGGCACGGTCAGCGCAGCAATCGCATCTATATCCATATACACATCTACATCCACATCCACATCCTCATCCACATCTATATCCACATCCTCATCCACTGAAACATGCAACGATGACTGCCTTCATTTATTTTTACTGCATATTGGGCGTGAAGGGCAGCGAAGCGAGGAATCGCACCAATAATTGTTGTTGCCCCGCCAATGTGACAGCTCCTGGAGGGCGTAATGGGGGAGTGGAGTTGTGCACCTGCCTGCCAGTTGCATGGGCATGAGGCACGTTTCGGCCGCTTGGCAGTTGCACTTCATTTGAGGCATTAATTTGTTGAGCGTTGATTTATCTCGACCGAAATGAAAACAAAAAGCGAAATTTTAAAAAATATGCTGCGAGCAAAAAACAGAAACTTGCCTGTGTCAGTGTCGTTGCCAAACACGGCAGTTGAGGAGATGAATTTATGAGCTGGCAGCCGGCAGCATATTAAAAATGTGAAAATCGATTGTTAAACGTTGTCAGCAGTTGAAGCTGAACCTGATCAGGTCAGAGAGCAAAGTGCGCTGAATATTTACCGCAGATGGCTTAACAGTTGTAATCCAATCGTTTGTCTATCTTGAAGTTTCTTTTTTTTCGATTGAATGCGTTACATTGAACTGTAATTGCAGGTCTAAAAGAGTTTATTAAGCACCGCTTATTTTTATATTATTTAATGACCTAGTAAATAACAGTAAAGAATTGCATATTAAATAAATCAATAAAGTGTGCGTATTTTTCTTATATATTATTTATTTATTTATTATTAGTTCCTAGTGCGACAAGAAATATATAAATATAATATAAATATCTGGTAGTTCTTTGACGTTTTTTTTAAAAACTAAAGTAATTATAACTTTCAAATAAAAAACTATATCAACTATACTACTATGCGAAGCTGTGTACTCTAAAATGTTTCTGGGTATATGCAGTTTGAGAATGTCATGATTCCAAAAACATAAAACTTTGGATTTTAATTTACTAAAAACATTATAAATATTAAATGCACACAGCACAGATGCAGCCGAAAAGATTTTCTTGAATATTTGTAATGCATAAAAAGCCCTGCTCTACATTCCCATTCTTAGGTGTTAGTTGTCGTCTTCGTCACAATTTTTCCCCATAAAATAAATAGAACGTATACTATGAGTTGAGTTCCATTTACACTGCAAATGAATTTAACTTTCCACTCTTTTTTTATAAATAATAAATACCGTGCTCCAAATCCAACATCACAATTACAAGAGAACAACGAATTATATTGGAAAGCAATTGTTTGGCAATTTTGTTTGGATAACATTATTTCTTTATTTAGTCGTCAAATTTAACACGTTTCGCTGCACATGTTCTCAGTGCGGAGGAAACAGGGCAATGCTAAATTACGTATACGCAACGTTGCATAACATGACCACAACAAACGGGTATCCACAACAATGGTAACAGTCGCGATATGTGAAAAACATTTGCAGTTTCACTTTATTGGCTTCGAAAATAATGGGATTGTCAGATAAAAGGGGTTAAGTGCTTGTTTGCATTCATACGTTTGTTCCCTTTTTTTTTTTTTTTTGGTCTGAAATGCAAAAAGTGTTAAGCGAATTACAACAAACACAAAGGAGACAATAGCAATATAGCAACAGTAGTCCAACGACGCCTGAATGTCTCAACAGTTTTGGCAGCAAAGTCATTCATTAGCAATTTGTGTAATTAAAGCTGCAGTCAAGTGTCCTTCAAAAAGTCTCTTTTTTTCTGCATTTACATATATGTATGTGTGTGTGAGGGCTAATGGATAATGGCTGCTGGTTGCTGGCAGGAAACAAAGTTATGTGCTATATATCAGCAGTACGCGTACACGCCAACGCACTCGCGCTAATTTGTTTTCCGGCAATCGCGCAAACTGGCGTCGGCCGCTCTGGCGTCATGTTCAACTTTTGACCCTACCCAGTCGAGTCGCCAAGCAGCTGTAGTCTCTGTCGAGCCATAAAAAATGATAACAACAATAACCATACGTAGTAGACCAGACACTGCCTGCCTATCTCTATCACTAATCTAACTAATCGGCCTAACTAATGACCATACATGCGCCCACTGTATCGACGCCGACTTGGCTTCGGCAGAGGCACCGGCAGCGGCATCGCCGACATCATCGTGGCGTCTTTGTTTTTTTAAGCCATTGGTAGTTGAGTTTGATACACTAAGATCTGAATGTTTTTATGTAAATGATATTCAAATTAAAACAATGGCAATATAAGCAAGTACCACTCAAAATTTGTGGAATCAGTCCAACTTCCGAAGGCGCTACGCCTTCAACTTCATCGAGACTGAAGATATCATATTCTGCGTATTATTAAATGTCTTTTTCAGTACTTGATGCAACGAGAGGGAGTTTTTTTTACATATATTATTGCATATTTAAAAAAAAAGGTAGACTAATACGATAACAATATTTGTCAGGTCTCCATTAGGCATTGATGGATATAGATAGAAAAGTTTCAATATTTAGCTTATAACACGACTATGGACTTAAAAATTCTTCGATACAAACTCGATAGATATACAAGAAATAAATTTGTATTATTTTTATTTTTTCCACTAGTCTGACTGCTTATAAATTGTTGAATAAAGTAAATAAAGTGTTTTTTCAACACTCAAGCCTTAGGGCATCAACTACAGCCACCTAAGCCCTCGCACCCTACACTTTTGAAAACCACGAGCGGGCTGACCAACTGTTGACAATAGAATTCTGGTTTTTGTGTCCGTCACATTAAGAGCCTATAATTTCCGCACTTTTCGTTGTCGATTGTCTTTTGAGGTTCCCGCGCCGACATTTTCATATAAATACGCCCGGGCTGGTCTAAGGTTGACATTCCACCAACTTACACAGTTCGTGCAGCACCCAAACCAAAATGGTTAGTGGAGCAGCTTCCGCAGAAGCTGGGGATTCACACTTTATTAACCAATTCAATAATTGCAGAAACTTCTTGTTGTCGCCTTCGCCGTACTGGCTTCCGCCTACGCTGATGTCTCCCATCTGTCGGGCTACAACTACGCCCAGCCCGCACCAGCTCCGGCTCCAGCACCAATTAAGATTGTGGCTCCTCTAGCCCCAGCTCCAGCTCCTCTGCCAAACAACCAGTACATTCCCCCTGCAGCCCCAGCCCCAGCTCCTGTGCCAATTGAATTGCCTGCTCCAGTTGCTGCTCCTCTTCCAGTCAAGGTTGCTCCCGCACCAGCTCCCGTCAACCAGTACATTCCCCCAGCACCTCCAGCACCCCCAGTACATGTTGCCCCTGCACCTGCCCCTGCTCCAGCTCCAGCTCCAGTGCCCCTCCCAGTGAACCAGTACATTCCTCCCGCACCACAGGCTCCAGCTCCAGCCCCAGTCCCACTTGCCCCTCAGCCCGTCCTCGAGGAAATCGAGCCCGTGTCCGCCGACGGCTACCGTTACAAAACCATCCGTCGTCGTGTGATCCGTCGCCGTTACTAAGCTCCCCCAAACTCCGCCAAACTTTGGCCTATTGGCGACCACAAGAAGTTCCCGAATAAAGCAAAATATTTTTGAAACGAAACTTTATGAAAATTTGTTATTATTCTTCTAAGCACTCTTTTATTGCGAGCTACAGAGAACCATTTAAATACAGCATCAGATCCCTGTAAATTTAAATCCATCTTTGCTTTCCTGAAATATATTAAGGCCTTTTTTAAATGTTGCCAAAGTTTTTGAGTCGAAGACCGCTTTTGAATTTGTGAGAGGTAGATATAGCTAGGGCTATGTCCACTTAATGAAGACGTCATTCAGATATCACATTGTTTTATGATTTTTCGATGCTGCACAATCAAGTTTCGCTTTTTAGCATTTTTTAACGAGCAAATTAATTCATATTTGATATTGCCTTTCTATGCAGCTTTTGTAATTTAATTTAAATGTAAATTTATAAATATATATCCAAATTATTATTCATTATTTTGTTGCAAATATTCAAAAAGCTTCTTGTGTATTTATACATACTATTATTATTTAATGTAAATTTTAATTGTATAGCAATAAATCAAGTCTATGGATTCATTTTGAAACAACTTAAATTAAATATAAGCCAGCTATTTTAATATTTTATACATTTGTAGCGTGTGTGTGAATATTCAAACACCTTCATGTGCATTTATATAAATTTGAATTGTATAATTAAATTGAATCTATGTGGAATCAGAGCTCTCATTTTGAAACAACTTCTAAGCTTATTTGAAGCAAAATTGCGAAAGAGCGCGCAGTAAATAAATTGAATTATTTGTTGCCCATCATAGCTAAATTAATCCTGCATAAATTCATTTAATATTCACATGATTAGAACTATTAAAGGCTTACCAATATCTGCTTAAAATAACAACACTTGGCATCTTAACAAAAACAAAACTTAGAACATGCAAAAGCTGTTTTTCGACAATTAACTGGCCAGCCACTAAAGCCTACCAAGATAGAATTAATTTGGCCATAAACTTGAAACAAAGCTGTAGGCTGGAAACGTATAATTTGGCAAGCCGACATAAATCAGCATTGGGAACTTGGCAGGGCAAACGCAAATTAAATAATGAACAATAACATTCAAACGAAGAAGACCTAAAAATAGCAAAATTCATATATACGAGTATATGTACATATAGTATAGTATGAAGATTGAAAGATAAATGGGTATTAGGTAAATAAATAATACGAAACTACAAAAAAGAGAATCAAAACCAAAAACAAATGCAAATGCAAATACAACTAAATAAGCTAAAGCAAAATGTTGATTGTGCGAGTGACCCACGAACATCAATCAACCTCAAGAGCTGGGGGCGAACAGACATAAAAAACGTCGGAGAGAAAAATGAACACACTAATTCATATGTAAATCATCAACGTTTTGTGATCTAATTAAAGAAGAAGCTTTCGGTTTCAAAAGCGCTCAAGAGCCACAACAAACATACTACTATATACATGAGGCACAAAGCATCACAACAATAACTACACAACAGCAACCAAAACAATGCATTGTCTTAGCCAACTAGCATAGATCTTCAATGTGGCTATGAACAAAAAAAAAACCCGTCGGACCACTCGACACTGTCTTCCGACCGCCGCTGCTCTTGCTGTTGCTGTTGTTGCTGCTGTTGTCCATGGCAACCGTTGGCGGCGATGGTGGTTGTGCTGGTGCTGGTGGTGGTGGTGGGGATGGCGATGGCGGTGCCGGCGGCGACCCATTGTGCGTGCTGCTGCAGTCATCGTCATCAGCATCGCCATTAATTCACTTTGACCCGAAGTGTCTGGGCCGGTGCTATAAAAACATGTGCAAGTGCAGAGTTCAGCAACACACAACGACTTGTGATCTGAGCATTAACAAGCCGCAATGGTAGGTCAGGCGACAATATTAAAGGACCAGAAATAAAATATATCTTTGTATTATTTGCAGAAACTCCTGATTGTTGCCGTTGCCTTCCTGGCCTGTGCCTACGCCGACGTCTCTGAGCTGAGTGGTGCCGGTGGCGGCTACGATTATCCTCAACCAGCAGCGCCGGCCCCCAAGTATATTCCTCCACCACCACCGCCACCACCACCACCGGCGCCAAAGAACACCTACATTCCTCCTGCACCACCGGCGCCACCAGCACCAAAATACATTCCCCCTCCTCCACCACCACCACCACCACCAGCTCCCAAGAACACCTACATTCCTCCAGCGCCGCCAGCACCCCCCGCACCCGTAGAAACCTACATTCCCCCAGCAGCACCAGCACCCGCATACCTTCCACCAGCAGCCGAGCCCGTGCACCAGGACATCGAACAGCCCGCTCAGGATGGCTATCGCTACAAGACCGTACGTCGTCGCGTGTTCCGCCACCGTGCTTAGACCGTTGTTAATTAATGTGATACTGACCCCAAACCGCATTGTTAAAGTTTCAAAACCATGAAATTCTTATTAAAATCTTAAGTTACATATCAACAAAATTCGTGTTGTCTATTACTCACATTTTGGGCTTGAGAAGAAACCAAAACCAAAATGATTGGTGTTTCACAGAGTCTAGAGTAGAGCTTATTATTGGCCCATAAAAAACCAACCTTAGCATCCACTTATGTGCTAAAAATTCATCTTAGTTTCCGCTTCCGTTAAGTTTGATTCTACTTTAATGCAATTAACGAGCTTAGTACTCTGTGCTAGCCAGTTTTTCAAGCACGAACACCTTTAGCCCTTATGATATTATTCTCAGCCATCGAGAATGTGTAAGCCAAGGGCGTAGGCAGCTTTTACCAAAAGGGGGGCCAAAAAATTTAAAATGTTCTTAAATAATGCACGATACATTTAACATATAATTTATGCATATGATCAATGAAAAAACTTCAACAAATCCTACTCAGATCCATTTAAAGCCGAAATAGTATAATAATAAACGTGTGGTCGACTTTATATGGCAAAATTTTTTTGTAGAGGGGGAGGGGGGGACGCCCCTGCCTACGCCCTTGGTGTAAGCTATGCCTATAACTTAGAGAAGGGCGCAAGCAATCTGCGAACAGAAGCGCTTTTAACTCCAGAAGTCGGGTGTGATATTAACTAGATACATTCCTTTAAAATTCGACCTACAAGTATTTATACTTCCAAGTTGAAATTGCTCAGACTGATTTATAAGAAACTACATTTTAAAACGATTTTGTATAGTATTTTAGACATTGATTTCATTGTTCTTAAAACTCCCAAACAAATGTTAAATTATTTACTTGCTCAAAAGTGTTTAACTAACTGCAGCATACACTTCTTTATTCATTTCATCTACTATATTTTTGCAGATAGCTTTAAAGCCTTCTCAAGCTGTTTTCGGCTGCCAATCACGTGCCATCTTGCCAATAACTTCCTTCTTCTACACTCTTTAATGCCAAAAGCCGACCGCTCAAGGCCAAACACATGTCACAGGCCCAAACGGTTGCAGTAAAAAGGTCGCAACGACAAGCCAATTTGCTTAAACATTCAATGAGTGTACATGCAAAACAAAGGATGTGCTTGCATATAGAAAAATATTTTAAAAAAAAGTCGGACGAAAGCTTGCTAAAAAGCAAACAGTTGTGCTATTACAAAAATCGAAAAGCACACAACCACGACCAAAGCGCTCCGTTGTGGAAAATTCTGTAAAACATGGGAGAGAAAAAATTCGTATTTGTTTGGCATAACCCGAAATAGGAAAATATGCGAATTCAATAAACTGTTGCCCGGCTGGCAAGCTAGCTACATGCATAGCTGGCAGTGGAAGAAGGACCATGTCCTGTATGCCATGGAGTTTGTTGTCCATAAGCCAAAATGACTGTCGGGCAAACCCTTACAAGTCATTTAGCCAATTGCTGTTGACTTTGCTCTAAAACGAATTTCCTTTTGCCGCCTCTGCAGGCGCCATCCTTGACGCAGACGCAGACGCCGATGCTGATGCTGATGCCGACTCAGACGTGGACCTCTATGCCACATATTTTGCACTTACTTTATGCTGATGACATGCAAGTGGCAAAATTATTTTGCGCCAGCGTATAATGAGCAGCAAACAAGCTGTGGAAATCAGCAGCCAAAGAAGAAAGCAAACAAAAGTGCGTCCGGCGGTTGGGAAAAGATGATGACGATGACGATGACGACAAGAGCAACAACAACAACAACAACAACAGCGATGGTGGTTGTCTCTAGTATTGCAATGCACGCGGAGACAACGGCTCCTCAGTCCATGCGAATGACGTCGTCCAGACTCTGGCCCCTGCCCCAGTCGCCAGCATCGTGACACACGAAAACTCCCCATGGAGTCTATCAACAGTTGATAAAGAAAATGTGCGTGTTCGGGTGTTGTCCCGGGAGCTGCCCTGCCGACTCCGGTTCTCCAGCCCCACCCCCACCCCCACATGCCGCACATCCCCCATTCTCCACTCGCCACTCGCCACCCGCCACCCGCCACTCCCCCACAATACATTGGCAGAGCCCTTGCCTCTTGGCACTAGCATGTTTGTACATACATAAGTTTATTATTTTGAAGGTAATTGGATTTGTGTGGCAGCAGCCAACGCGCATATTCTGTGGCAAAATAATAAGAAAATATTTTTTCTTCGCCTGCCACCAGTCGCTGTGCTCGGCCAGCACTACCGTTATTTAAGGACAATGAACTATGCGACTTATGGTGACTTGGCGACAGGCGCTCCTGCTTCGCAACATATGCTCCAACACTTGGATACTCAGACATTTGTCCTCGCCATAGGAGTCTCCACTGCTGCCCATTGTTTGCACGCGTAATTGTTTTCCTAATGGATAAAGTCTATAAATTTCTGTGCACGATTTGCAGCATGCGAAATATGTTGCGAATGCTAAGCGTTTTATAAACGACAACACTGTGAATGCATTGCATATTTTTATTTATAACTAATGCAGTCCACAGCATTCGAGTGAAAGGAATGCGAGTGTCCTGTACCCGAAGAAAAAAAGAATATAGTAGCTGGCTGGAGAGAAGCGGGAAGGACAGTAAGTTAAATGAATTCTTTAAATTATGAGTTATGTAAGCAAATATAGGAAATCGACGCAAAAAAAGAATATTCATAACCACACACAGAATGGTAGAGCTATTGAGTTGTTCCGAAGAAATGACGAATATTTTAAATTAAAATACAATTACGACTTGAACTAGGAGCTTAGTCTTATTTAACTATTGACAAGGTCAAAAGTACCTGAGCTCTTTAGCCTTCTTCTCTCTGTAGCTCTTCTTTTTCGCCAACTTTCTGCACTTCTAGGTCCTTGTCTATGTTTGCCGTTTTCATATACCAGTTAGCAGGAGAAGGGTTTTAGCTTGCAGGATTCGGATCTTCTCCAGTTGGGATTTTAGAGTCATATCAGCTTGACAAATTACAAATCACATTACTCTAGTACAAATGTAACTTTTGAAAAAGTCACGACAAGTGAAATCTGGACTTTATTTGATAATTTAATGTTTTTAAAGGAAAATTGTTGTTCTTGCTTTTTTTGACATTATTTTCATATTTCTGATTATTTAGAGAAACATGAAACGTGGTAATAATTTTGGTACTTGTCAAATATCAAAGCATATCAAGCCAATCCATTCGCGAAGGTGATCAGAATAATAAATGGAGAGCTGTTCAAAATTGTCTTTAAACAATGTGGTGCATTGTATTTGGTTTTTGAATTTCAACAGTAACAGAGGAATATCAGGACATCCATTAGCTTGTTAGTATCCTAAATTAGGCGCGGTGGCGGAAGACACGACGACGCACAGTCTTGTAACGATAGCCGTCCTGAGCTGGCTGCTCGATCTCCTCGATGACCGGCTCGGGCTCAGCGACTTGTGGTGCAGGGGGAATGTATGCTGGTGCGGGTGGTGCGGGGGGAATGTATTGCTCCTCCGGCGCTGGTGCTGGCAGTGCAGGAGGAATGTAGCTCTCCACAGGAGCGGGTGCGGGATAATCGTATCCGGAGGAGGCAGCAGCCAACTCCGAGACATCGGCATAGGCGCAGGCCAAGAAAGCAATGGCAACAATGAGGAATTTCTATAAAATATTATTAATATATGTACTTGTATTCAAAAGTGTGGGTGAAGCGAACTTGACCGATAATCTTACCATTTTGGATTTACTTCTTGTTTTTGTTGCTCTTGCTACGATCACAAAACGGTATGTGGTGCAGATTTGGGCATCGGAGCCCGTTTTATAGCTCGTTGCGTTCGATTAAAAAATCAGCTGTCAGATGTCTGCCATGTTGGCCATGTGGAGGCTGTGGATGCGTGAGTTGCCGCAAGCCACGGAAGCAACAAATGACTTTGAACTTGATCGTTGATGCTGCCATTGCTTCTATTGCTCTTGCTGCGGCTCTTGTTGTTGTTGTTGTTGTGGCTCTTTGTGGTACACAATGATCGATTTATGCCGCTGTGCCAACGCAAACTACACAGCAACGAACATCTGCAAGTAACTCGGCCATTAACCGGTTTTGTTTTATCGACTGCCAATGCACGGCGTTCAAATCTCATAAAATTATGCGAACATTTCATGTTTTATGCACCAGCGAAGCATTGTTTAAGTGACTAATTAATGGCCTTAGAGCTCATAAAATGCGCTTTGTTTGTCGCCCTTTAATTGATTCGCTTGTTCGCTTGTTCGCTTGTGGAAACACGCGTGGCCCCACAAAACTGGTGTCTCGCGGCAACCTTCACGTGTTGTCGGCCATGCTGGAAAATTTTAAGCATATGCTCTTGTAGTGTTGTGTGTTGGCCGACAATATTTGTTGGCGCTTGATTAAAACTCGAATGCACGAATTATTCGCTGACTTCGGCGTTTTTTATGACTGACAAAACTTCAATTACAACTCAACTCAAATCTGATGTAACTTTCCTGCAATTGCTGTGTGGAACAATATCCAGTCGAACAGTGGATAGCTTTGAAGAGTTTCGGCCACATTTTCAATATTCCTTACAATTTTCTTGGCAGACCAATTGTTTTAAAATAAACACATAAGCTATATGTTCATACTTCCAATCCTATTAAAAAGGCAATATTGTAACCAAATCATTACTATTTAAATCAAATTAATGTTGTTTAAGAATTTTTAACAGGCCCACTCATTGGGCAATTTGTATATTTTTTAATTTTAGAAGTCATTTGGTTCTTTTCCATAAATGGAAAATAGCAACAAATTTAACATAAAACCGAACCCGTTCCATTATATTCAAACTTAATACTTTTTCATGCGTTTTACAAACTAATTCTTTATAACATATTATCGTCCCAATGAATCTTTAAGTATGGCTCTCTGAAAAGTTAAACGAAAATTTTGCATTTATCATTAATTAATTAACAAAATTAAAAACATGCAAACGAATTGATAGCCTCCGCTTTTTTTGAAGTCGGTTAAAAAAGTTTAGTACTCGCACATTGTTTACTATGGTAAGTAAATATTTTTAAATACGGGCTTAGTTAATTGTCTTCACTATTCATCAGAACCGTTCCCACTGTACATATGCTTGTTACCACCTTTTGTGCTCCTTCCTTTTAATCATTTATCATAGTTCACTATATTTAATTTAAAAAGCCTGTTTATTGTCCTAAGTACTTTTAAATACGGCCCAGCACTGAATGGGTTTAATCATTTGTCTTCACTATTCCTCAGAATCGTTCCCACTGTATGCTTGTTACCACCTTTTCTGCTCCTTCCTTTTAATAATATAGCAAATAATTTTCTTTTTATGTTGATTATTTTTGGACCGCCGCTCCTGACTATCTTCTCGCCGTCGCCGTCGCCGTCTCCATCACCATCTCCCAACCCCATTCAGTGCGCTTTACTACATTTTTATTAACTTCGTTTCTGGCCAGGAGCGCGCCGCATTTTCATTTTCTTGCACTCCAGCATCGGCTCGGTCTCATCATATTTTAATATGGGGGATTTTGTGCTGTGTTTGGCCTTTTCTACGTTTCAAATTATTCCTCGGAGATTTGCAGTTCGTGATTTTAGCGTCAGTTTTATTGGTTGCTCTTATTGTTCAAGAATTTTCACACAGCGGCAGGGGTTGCAGCAATGTTAAACAATATTTTCAAAAATACATAAATATTTCAGTTCAACTTTAAACTTGCGCAGAATAGGTTCCACGAGTATGCCAGCCCGATTTCAGCAAGGCATATCATTCACTTGCCTTAATTACCGCTAAAGCCGGGCTGCTGTGCATTAACTGGGCCTAAGCCGTTTTTAATTTCCAGTCGCCAGTCGCTACCTACGTTCAGGACACATAATTGAATTAGAGTTGCGACAACTGCGCCAAGACAATGCAGCAGTGGTCGGCGATCCGGAACCCGCCGCGCTTATCCTTGATAATTAATTTAGACGCCATTGTCCGGCGACGTCGCCGTACTTCAGCCCCTCATCCCCGCCTAAGTCCAAAAATAGTCAGACCCCAACCCTTTGGCTTTTCATGTCACGTCCGCGATTTTAATAAATTGCCAGCCAACACAAAGTTGTCCAGCTGCAGTGACGTAGAAAGTACATGAGTGACCGTCCAACAGTTTTTATGGCAAAAGAATGAAGCCGCGTCCTGGCCACCACCAGCTTTGACAACGCACGTCCTTGCGGACTCATGTGCATACATATGGAGCGCGCATGGACAGCTTGAAGTAAAGGTGAGCCCAGGTAGGACAAAGACACAAGATGCACACGTAGCACGCACTGCTCGCCAGTGGATATAGTAAGTACGTCAAGTTTTTCTTCTAAAACAACAACAAGGACAAAGAAAAAACGGCAGTGCCTTCAGTCAGCGCATAAAATCGAGCTTACGGCTTGCAATGTAGCAGCTGCCATAATTAAATGTCAAAAATGACGCTACGTGCCCCGCAAGCCAATCAGCATCGAAGACGTTAGGGAGCGGGCCCTGCAAGAGCCGAAGAATAACTTTTGGAAGCACTAAACAATCACATTTGAGTGGATGCACGTTGTTGTCTCTAGCGTATAGCGTATGGTTGTATATTGGAATAGACCTACATTGTACAGTTGAACATTTTCAGAAATTCCATTATGGATTACAGTTAACAAATATTGTACATTTTTTGCGACTCTAAATATTAAATTTAATACTAAATACCTTTTTTCAATTCATTTTATTATTCTTCATCAGTATAATCAATGGGGACCAACGAGCATACATTAATCCCACAATGTGTGTTCGTTCCTTGTATTAGGCGCAGAGTTAGACAGAAGCATGATTATAAATTGTCAAAGTAGTCATCAAATTTAAATAAAATCAACTGTGCATACATACATACAAGTACGTCAATTATACGTATAAGAATCTCTAAATCTCTAATTAATTTAATCGCGAAATCGGTCAACCCTGAAATAGTAATTAGGGAAACAATTCTACGCCCAAAAAACTGTACCATTGAGTTCGCTCTCCTCTTTTTGGGTTTACTGTTACGTTCTCTTTTGTTTTTTATTGTCCTTAAGACATTCAATGTTTTTATGGTCTTTGGAAATAGAAAAACATATTTTTACATGTCTTTAATCCGACACACAAATATTGAGTGGTTTGCGTAACGCTATCAAAGATTTTATATAATTTTTCCAAATCTATTTTTTTTTAATTAAATGAATAGTATTTGAACAACACAAAGCAACGTCACCATGCTATTTTTAAGATGTCTATCAAAACAGTTACAAATAATATTTTTGCGACATGCCACAATAAGACTGTCAGAACTAAGGCATCACTCAGTAATGTTAGATAAAGATCTTTGAGAAATATTACAATTTTCTTAGTGAAGAAGGTAGTTTTAAAATGTCAGAATGTACAACACTGCACACGTAGTTGCACATTCATTTCATTTTGAAACATTTCGAAAGAAACTATGAAAAACAAGAGAGAACGCTACAGTCGAGCAAGCCCGACAGTGTAATACCCTGTACCCAGGTAAACTTCCGTCACTGAGTTATATGCGCCCATAGCAGCAGCAAAAAGAGGAAGAAGAAGAGCGAACTTGTTGCTGCAGTTTGTGGGGGTTGTACTGTAGAGAATTTGTTTCGCTAATAACTTTTCTCAGAATTAACCGAATTGGATAAAATTTTAAACAACTGTAGACAATTATATATTAATTATGTGTGCAAAGTTTGGTTTAGGTAGCATTTGAATTGTGGACGCTATTGACGAAATTCTGTAGCGGGGGAAGGGGGGGAAAATTAAAAAAAAAAAAATAAACTCGTCCTTACTCGGACCTAGGAGAATCTGGATGCCAACTTTGGTTATTCTAGCTTTTATAGTTTCTGAGATCCTCGCGTTCATCCAGACGGACAGACGGACGGACAGACGGACGGACATGTCTAGATCGATTTCTCTCGTCATGCTGATTCAGAATATATATACTTTATGGGGTCGGAGATGCTTCCTTCTGTATGTTACATACTTTGCACAAACCTAATATACCCTTTTTACCCTACGGGTACAGGGTATAAAAAGTAAGAACCATTTAAAGTTTTCTTCCCAGCTCGTTTATTGCCAGTCGCTATTATTAGTTAGTTGCTCATAGTTGCTCTTCTTTGCATATGCACGGATATGAGACCCATGGGCAACAGAATGTGAACGCCCCCATCCGACCTATGCAATGGTTATGAAAAAGTACTTAACGTGCACAAAACTTATGTGCCACGAAACTTATTTTTTTAACTCGAGGAGAAACTTGCGACATACCAATTTTTTACAAGTTACATCAGCAAACGGACGGACGGACGGACGGACGGACGCGGCGTGCTTATAAAATATTGCCAATAATAAATTGTTCGTGGTGTATTGAGCAGGGGACAAGTAGTTTGTGCTACCTTAAAAAGTAAAGTTTCTTTAACGTAGTTTGCACAAAAGAGCATTTTTCAATTGAAAAGTTTTTAATGCACTTTATGCATAAACAAAATATAAAGGGCGAGTAAGTTCCCTTCATCCTGCTAGAAACACAATTGAACAAAAGCTAAAACACCAATTCCAAATCCACTTTGTATATTTAGGTATTTAGGGCTTACAGCAATTGTAAAGTGCCACCAAGATATATTCTATATACATACATATGTATAATTCTTTACATTGATTTCTAAGGATTCCATATTTTCCTACCCCGTCCCTACAAAAAATTGTTCCATACAGAGTCGACCACACGTTCATACATATTTTTTATTCTACATTATTATACATTATTTTTTAAATGCATCGTGCATTATTTACTCAAAATTTTAATTTTTTGGGCCCCCCTTTGCTAAAAGCCGCCTACGCCCTTGCATGCAATTGTCGCCAGACGCACAAGCAGATTGATGCAAAAACAAAATACACATAGTTCGTGTATCGTTGATCGATTTTCAGTAGCATTTACTCAGAACTCTACCGGTGATTTTTGTTGTACAAGTAGGGTTCTCGATTTGCAATTTTGTGCCCACCGACCGCTGATCTAGACATAAGCGCAGTACTGCCATTTTTTAATTCAAAACAAGAGAGAACGCTACAGTCGAGCAAGCCCGACAGTGTAATACCCTGTACCCAGGTAAACTTCCGTCACTGAGTTATATGCGCCCAAAGCAGCAGCAAAAGGAGGAAGAAGAAGAGCGAACTTGTTGCTGCAGTTTGTGGGGGTTGTACTAGAGAGAATTTGTTTCACTAATAACTTTTCTTAAAATTGACCGAATTGAATAAAATTGTGAACAACAGTAGACAATTATATATAAATTATGTGTGCAAAGTTTGGTTTAGGTAGCATTTGAAATGTGGACGCTATTGACGAAATTCTGCAGCGGGGGAAGGGGGGGAAAATTAAAAAAAAAAAAATAAACTCGTCCTTACTCGGACCTAGGAGAATCTGGATGCCAACTTTGGTTATTCTAGCTTTTATAGTTTCTGAGATCCTCGCGTTCATCCAGACGGACAGACGGACGGACAGACGGACGGACATGTCTAGATCGATTTCTCTCGTCATGCTGATCAAGAATATATATACTTTATGGGGTCGGAGATGCTTCCTTCTGTATGTTACATACTTTGCACAAACCTAATATACCCTTTTTACCCTACGGGTACAGGGTATAAAAAGCTATTTCTAACTGGAAGAAAGAGCGAAAAAAGCTGAAAATTTATAGAAAAAACCTAAAAAAAAATGCGGTTATGGTTTTATCAATTCATTTGTTGTAAGGCGATATTTACATTAAATCATTCAATTCTGCGAGGTTCGCATTTGTTATTAAAACACATAAGTATAATGTGCATAACGACCCACACATAAGAATGGTTTTTATTTATTCAATTGCCAAATGGAATAAAGTCGTGTTACAATCTCTACAATTATTAATTTTCACACCGTGTAAATCAAAACCGTGTAAAAACAGAATTATTTGTATTCTTATGTCATTTTATAATTTACCATTTAACTATTGGCGGGGCACTATTGGTATTGAGATGATAATTTGCCTTAAACTAGTGGGGGCATTGGCAAAGACCGATAAAAATAATGATGAACCGCCAGTTTTTTATAGTTTTTATGTGACTGGAAAAAAAAATCCAGAACTCTCGCTTCCCGCATTTCTCAATTTTTCCCCCTTACGAAACAGCTAGATTTGACGGAGAAAAAGCGAAATTAGCAGCCCTGACACGAACCGTTCGTGCAATTAAAAGTATTATTTTCAATGAATTTTGTAAGTATGGGGTACCACTCAGAATTCGTTCTATCCGTGTTACCGAGCGATCATCGAAGTACAGAGCCCCAAGCAACAACACCGAAGTGTCGTCACCCAAACAAGGCATCTGCACATAACCTCACGCTGCCGAATAGAACGATTTCCCTCATCAACGCGGGATAGTGTGTTATCGTTTAGCACGATAGAAAGTGAAGACTGACTACAGAAATGATCCCGTGAAGTATAGTCTTAAATTTTTCACCGCCACCGAAGAATTACCCAAAAAGAACGTGTACGAACCAGTTGGGAATTATAAGAAAAAAAAACAAAAAAAAACAGTGCTACCCCTTGAAAATATTTTAGTCATCTTTTTTCGATGTGTCAACCGAAATAGAACTTTGTATGTATTTATATAGGGTATTCATAACAGAATGCATGATTGAACAAATTTAAAGGTTACCATAAAATTTAATAATGGACTTAGGACAGGTCTTAAATAAGGATACAAAAAAAAAAAAAAAAATTATATAAGGTATTGTCTATAAATTTAAATATTTTAAAGTTATTTACACACACTATAAGTTAATACTAAGTTTTAATTAATGTAATGCTTACCCTCCTTAGTGGTTCTTTCGACACTTTATTATTTATTAATGGCGAATTAACTGCTAATTACAGCGCTGTTAAATATCAGAAAAGTTTACTTTGCGCTTGCCAAAGTTTTTGTTTTATTATATAAAAACCAAAAAAGTGCTCTTTTGTCATACACCGTGGCAGCGGTGGGATTCGAACCCACGCCTCCGAGGAGACTGGTGCCTTAAACCAGCGCCTTAGACCGCTCGGCCACGCTACCATTTCCCGCCGCTGGTCAAATGCCCTACTTGGGGAAACGGTCCATTTAGCAAGCGCCTCTATCTGTGAACTTATAAGTACGTTTATACAAATGTATCTGTCGGTTTCTTTACAGCTGTGCAACACCTGGCCATTATTTGTGCCGCACGATGGTGCATATAAATGCCTTCATTTTAAAAATGTCAATGCAACCAGATCAATTGGAAGCCTTTTGCCAAGGCTGCTCTCAAATGCTTTTTAAATTCTGCTACGCAGCCATATAAGAGATCCACCCTCAACATAAGCTGCAGGGTTTAAAAAACATAGATACTTATGTATGTATGTACATGCGTTGTGGGGACCGCAGCAACAATTTCTTGCTGTTGTTTCTCTACGGCTATAAAGTAAAGCTGACGACAGCCACGGCACTCGACGGGACATCCGCAATGAAATTAGAAAATTGCAATAAAAATCCTTACGCGAAACAGGAATGAAAACAAAGCCAAAACAACAACTACTACTGCTACGAGAGCACTATCTGGGTTGGGCTTGGTGGATCACATTTGCGGTTTCATTAAAATGCCGACAAAAAGGCCAAATGCAGCGTCAGCAGCGAAAGGCAAAATATTTACAACATTCCAGGGAATTATACTGACACACACACACAAACAAAATCATACATACCTCTGTACATACATATGTATGTATGTATGAATGTATGTATTATGTAAATACGAACAAATTTAAGGCTGATAAAGCAAACATGAAATGGTGGTTAAGTTTTATTTTTATGGCAGACAAAGGCATCGCATCGTTTATAAATAAAATGCAAAAAATCACGTACCACTGCTCACAGCAGCAGGTGAAACGCTAATGTGGTTAATTATATGCAATAAATAGCAAGGGCTGCGGAAAACTGCCCATGTCCGAGTAGCTAAATTAAATTTCAAACAATTGACAGAATACAACAAATTGAAATACCAAGGCACAAACAAAGAGGCTATGTACATACATACATTTGTATGTATTATGTGTGTGCATAGAACAAAGCCAGCTGCATTACAGGCGCAAATTGTACATTCCTCATAAAACGAACAATTAAAGGGGTTCTGGAAACTGGCAGACAATGAGTTTCGTAGAAGGCGAATAGGCGGCACATTGAAATTCAGTGCAGGCGCAATGGGAAAACAAAGAAAGTGACAACCAAATGAATGACTTTGCAAATAGTTTAACCAAGACAAGCTTTTAAGAAAACCCGAAGATGGAGGTATATTATTGGTAAATAAGTAAAAGACATTCTAAATTGAACAATAGCGCCAGCACACAATTCGTTAAGAACTGTAATTAAAATACATAAATGACATCTGCGCATGTTCCTTACAAATGGAGCGCTCGCGCTTGTATATGCCATTTTGCGCCACCCCGTAAAATGGTAGCGTGGCCGAGCGGTCTAAGGCGCTGGTTTAAGGCACCAGTCTCCTCGGAGGCGTGGGTTCGAATCCCACCGCTGCCACATGTAATAACATATTTTTATGTTATTTTTTGATTCATTATATGTGTAGATATTTTACAAACACGACACAAATTTCAAAACATGGCAGGCAATACAGTACAAACATCGAAAAACGTCAAAAATTATTGAAATTGGTAACTGATATAACCAAAACAAATACATATTTTCAAGCAAG
The DNA here is from genome assembly GCF_003285725.1 of Scaptodrosophila lebanonensis. Taxonomy (NCBI): domain Eukaryota; kingdom Metazoa; phylum Arthropoda; class Insecta; order Diptera; family Drosophilidae; genus Scaptodrosophila; species Scaptodrosophila lebanonensis. Next base: position 4,050,171 of record NW_022060529.1, read on the forward strand.
CATACAGAACTTCAAGGTTGGTTTCCATATTGGGATGTCGTATGTACTTGTGTTATCGTCGCGCATATACGCCACAATAATATTGTGCGCTCATCGTTTTTTGTTTGTGCGTTCTTAAAATTCCCAACCGGTTCGTACACGTTCTGTTTGGGTAATTCTTCGGTGGCGGTGAAAAATTTAAGACTATACTTCACGGGATCATTTCTGTAGTCAGTCTTCACTTTCTATCGTGCTAAACGATAACACACTATCCCGCGTTGATGAGGGAAATCGTTCTATTCGGCAGCGTGAGGTTATGTGCAGATGCCTTGTTTGGGTGGCGACACTTCGGTGTTGTTGCTTGGGGCTCTGTACTTCGATGATCGCTCGGTAACACGGATAGAACGAATTCTGAGTGGTACCCCAATTTTTTTAGAAATACATTGCAAATAGTAGTCTTAACTACAAACGGTTCGTTTGTTTCATAACCCGTCACATATATGTGTGTGTTCCGCTGCTATTATTGGACGGACTAGCAATTAAATGAATGAATCGGCATCTCGCTGCTGTTTTTCTATTGCTGTCACTTCAAGTGGTTTTGTTATTAACTTTTGTTGCACGTTGAAGCCCTTAAGCTAAGGGTGACATTTCCCACTTCCGTTTAACAGTTTGTGAAGAGCCCATTTTACATTTTTGTTCAAGTACTCGCCAATGCCGCTCGTGCTCAAGACTTTGCTCGAGTCTATGCATAAAAAATGTTTCAAATTTTAATAACGTTTTGCTAATTGGAATAAGGGCCGCAGTGCTTTATAGAGTCACAGTTTTCTAATTGCTTCAAGCTTTTCGCGTTGATGAAGGGCACTTGAGTGTTGCAACTTGCAAGTGGTGTACGACTGTAGGCGTGATTTTTGCTTAATTGAGTTGTAATCTAATTATATTCGACGATATAGATATTCATATGTAGATATATATAAATAATTTTGTCAAAAATTCAACGCTATACGAGGGGAAGGTGGTAGCGTGGCCGAGCGGTCTAAGGCGCTGGTTTAAGGCACCAGTCTCTTCGGAGGCGTGGGTTCGAATCCCACCGCTGCCAATGTGTTGTAATATAATTCAAATCGTAATTTTGCTAAAACGTGAATCACAAAGCTTTCCCTAAGCTGCTTTAAGCTAAATAAAAACACATAACATAAAAACGGACATTGTAAACCAAAAGGCCCTTTCTTAAAAGAGAGTGACAATAGATCTTTTCTAGAAAATCATTACTATATTGTACTGATTCATTCCTGACTTACGAATCAACAGTGGCGACTTCATGGAACACTCGATGAAGAGCAATTTAGTTTTTCGTGGCCACAGAGAAAACGCAGATAGCAGTGATCCAAGCTCCAAAGGAAACTTTTTGAGAATTGTTGAGTTATTAGGAAAATACGACCCGATTTTACAAGAATTGTTAAGTAAACCAAAGTTCCAGATAAAATACTTAAGTCCAAAATTACAAAATGAGCTCATTTCTGTCCTGGTTCTAAAAGTAGAAAATGCGCTAATAAATAACATAAATGCAGCACAATTCTGCTCTATCATATTCGACACAACTCAAGATATAATTTATATTTTTTTTATGCATAGTATGAAAAGATGGAATATTTGATCAAGTTGTATATCAAATAAAGAAAGTTTTTTTTTTTTTTGTATTAGCAGAGTGTTTTTATTTAAAACTGTCCATCGTGGACAATCATTAAATTTGTTAAATAAACTTGACAATGAATTATTTCATTTATGATGAGGTTGTAGTATCCGGTTAGTCCCTGGGGAGGTCCAGAGGATGGGTCCTGAGCAGCATCCTTGTCCGTTCGCTGTTTTCCAGCAGGTTGATCGATAATAAAGAAAGTGAGTCTTCAACTTCAATAACATTAAAAACATTAGGCCCTACTAGGTGGGCAGGACGTTAAGATGTCGATTTGCTTTAAAAGTTCTGTTAAATTGCAAATCAGATGAAAGAAATGAAGCTGTTTCACTCAAGAAGATCGAAAACTAGAATTTTGTTATGTTATTGGTTTTCCATTGCAAGATTCTGCTTACTATCGATGCAGTCTTTAAAGCACTTCAGTCTTAAGCCATGCCTTAAAACGTTTGAAAATGTATCTAGAAGAATTGGAAAGGTATCGACATGAATTTTCAAATTTTGAAGAGCTTTGCGAAGATGAGCGTTTTCAAGATCCGGAAAGTTTGTTCAAAGTGAACATACTTGTATTTTATCGAGTATTGGACATCATTATAAACCAACTGAAATCGCGTTTCCTTCCAATGAATGAAATTGTTTCAAATTTCAGTATTTCGCAGCCTTCACTTTAAAAGTTTTAAATAACACTGATCTATTAAAAAAATCTCTAAAAAAGTTCTGTTGAGATTTATCAAAAAGAAATATATGAATCATTTGGTGGTTTATTAATAATAAATAATCATTTTATGTCCTGCAGCTTTCCTGAAGTATGCACTGCATTAATGTTACTTTTTACAATTCCTGTAACTACAGGTAGTGCTAATGATCATTTTCAAAACTAAAGTTGATAAAAACCTATTTAAGTAACTCTATGAGACAAGACAGGTTATGTAGCTTCATTATACTGTCTATTGAGAATTCTATGGCCCGATCTTTAAACTTTGATGAAGTGTATAGACACTTTTGCGGAACAGAAAGCTCGAAAAAAAGATTTTTTTTTATAAATATCTTATTGAAATTAAATTGTTATTTCTATTTAATTGAAAGAATATGTATGCAGGTTTCCTCAAGATGTTGTTCCTTCACCGAAAAGCTAGCAAATAGACTACCAAATTTTAGTTCCAAATTCCAAGAATTTCGGGAGTTATAGAAAATCACGAATAGGGGGGAGTGGGCGGTGCATCAGAAAAAAATGAACAAACTCGTCCTTTCTCGGGCTCAGGAGAATCTGGTTATTCTAGCTCTTATACTTTCTGAGATCCTTGCGTTCATACAGACAGACACACAGACGGACATGGCTATATCGACTCGGCTTGTCACCCTGATCAAGAATATATATACTTTGTGGGGTCTGCCACGCCTCCTCACAAAACTAATATACCTTTTACCCTTTGGGTAAAAATGAGCAACTGCGGTGAATGCTTAGCATACTTTTAGGATGACCTGATAAGTACACACGTAACAACAATTAAGGTTTCACAGACACGATGTTTCTACAATACATTTGCCAACCTCCATTTATTTATGTATTTATTTTTTGCATATGCGTTTTTCGGGTACACTTAATGGTTGAATAGCGGCGACCAGCACGTAGGCCAAATTTATTTAAGCAATGCAAAGCAAACACATAAAGATACTTACAACTTACGAGTACATTCGAAATGTGGCAAAAGAAACCACAACAGAGTTTTTGTATTTCGTTCGACTGAAATGGGCAGGCGGCAGCATTGTCAACATTATCTGAACGTAACATGCCATTCATGTCTAGAATTGACATCATCATCATCGTCAAGACGCTGCTGGAGAGAGCCAATCGATGAGGTAATTGATGTCTTTGCGACATGTTTCAAAGTGTTTACGTTGGAAAATTACAAGAGCGCATGTGTGTGTTGTGTTGTGTGTAGGCGTTTGGGGATGTGGGCGTGTGTTCGTACGGTCTTATGGGCGAAGTGTGTGGGACAAACACGCCCACTGCTAGCTGACAGCCTGCCGCTTACGTGCACTTAATGAAATTTTCCCGCTAGCCAAAATTGAAGCACGTTTCGGGCATCTATTTAATGAGTGTGCCATGCAAGACGCCCCCCACACCAAAACATCTTCATGGGTAAAGTGTTGATGTGGCTCATGAAATTTTTAAATGTCGCGCTGCAGCAGTTGAAAAAAGGCAAACCAAAACAAAGAAAAAGAAATTCAATTGAATTTGTTAGCACAATGGCAAGTACAACTGCCGCAGCGATACTGAAATATTTAGCAGTTGCATATTTCAATGGCTACCCCACATCAGCATCCTCCACTTTAAGAACAACTAAGCTCTGAATACCCTCAGCTTAGTTATCCATGTCTTATGCGAGCCCCGGCCAAATACCTTGGCATGTGTGTGAGTGTTTCAGAAAACCGCATTTTAAAATTCATGTGTGCTTTCAACAATTTTCCAGCGCTGTTTGCCACAAAACGAAATGCGATTAAATGTGTGGAAAATGCGGCACTTGTTATTGCTTTTGTTATTGTTGCTATTGTTGTTGTTGTTACACACCCCACACAATGAGCCACAATGGGTTAAGGCAACGTCTTGTTTGCACATGTGTCGTTAGTTGAGGGCAGCAGACAACATGCGGTTGCAACGCCAGCCAGTCATCCAACCAGCTGGTTGCTCACAATCCCACATCCCAGATGCCACAGCCCGACCTTTTAGCCACCCAACCTGCCAAGAATACGTTCAAAGTTGGAAAAGTCACTGAGCGAGCTGCAGCAGGAAAATGCCAGCAAAGGATGTGGTGGGAGGCGAGCAACACACGTCGAAGGTGCAAAAATGCGTTAAACATAACATGCTAATTCCTGCTGCCAGCAGCTTCAATCCTTCACTTCACCTGACACGCCCCCCGCCCTGCTAAACGAAAAATACGAGCGTTCTGTGTGCCATTTGATGCCGACGAACTTTGTTTATTCCCCTTTTTTTGCCGTACACTTTGAGTTTTTTCTTGCCGCACAACGCAAAGTTTTGTGGTTGCAGGCTGACGCCTATGTTCTTGGGCGTGGCACATTTTCGTGCTATGCTCAAAGCAAAAATGCTAGAAATGTTTAAAGTACCGGCCTCGAACTGGTGTCAAATATTAAATAATTACCCAGTCCGTAAATATGAGAATAAATTTCAAACATATGTACATACACTGCCATGCACTTGAATAGGGACAAGATTTTGTAGCATTTGTATTGTGTTTTTCTCTTTTTGGCAAAGGGCTGCCTTCAAATGCTTTGGTGTTTCACTTAGAATGCAGCATCAGGGAACTGTACAAATTTACAGTTAGCTTTTAATAATTAACCGTTATGGACTATCACTGTTTTGCTTTTGACTATGCTAAAAACACACAGTTTTTGCCATGCACTTGAATAGGGACAAAGAAGATAACTTTAGTGTGTGTGCAACTATGAACACAGAAGGTTGTATTTTATTAAAATACATATATTTTGATTAAAAACAAACCAAAATGGGCCGTGGTCAAACACTCACTTCTGAAGAAAAGGGCAAAATATTAGCATTTAGGGTGTGACATGAATATACGACAAATTGCCGAAAAAATTAACAAAAGCAAGTCTGTTGTTGGAAATTTTCTCAAAAACCCATTGATGTACGGGAAAAATATGAAAGGACGCACATTAAAGGCACTTACATCTTCAGACGAACGACGCGTTCTTCGGGAAGCGTCAAACTCACATTGCTCCGCATCTGCAATTCGCCTAAACTTGGGAATAAATGCAAGTGTTGAAACAGTGAGACGTGTTATACGGAAAGCAAAACACCTTAAAAGATTAAGACTAAAAAAAAAAACCACCTCTGACAAAGCCACGTAAAGACATGCGTCAGCTCTTTGCCCGAAATCATATGACATGGAATAAGGAGTGGCATCGAGTGCTTTTTTCTGATGAAAAACGATTCAATTTAGATGGACCTGATGGTTTCAACTTCTATTTCCATGATATACGTAAGGAGGAACACTACCTGGCTCGTCACCATAGCCGTGAAGGGGGTATTATGGTATGGGGCGCAATTTCATATTACGGGACAAGCGAGCTCAAATTTGTATCATCAAGCTAAACGCTACTTCATACAAAAGCTTGCTTGAGGAGGCATTTCCTTACTTTGGCAACATTTTTGAGCCTATATCTTGGATTTTCCAGCATGATAATGCCCCGGTTCATACCGCACGTGTAGTCAAAAACTGGATAAGCAAGCAGAACGTGTCCTTATTGGAGTGGCCCCCTTACTCTCCTGATCTCAATGTAATTGAGAATGTATGGGGATGGCTTACACGTAAAGTGTACGCGTCTGGAAGACAGTTTGCAGACGTCCAATCATTAACAGAAGCCATAGAAAGCGCCTGGAGCGAAATTTCATTAGACTATATAAAGTCCTTATATGATTCCCTTCCTCACCGAATCTACGAGGTTATTTCCAATAAAGGCGGTTACACACATTATTAATAAAGCCAATATTAATATAATAAAAAAAACTGTAAGGTCATTTTTTAATTAGCTTGCAACATATAGAATGTTAAAGTTTTTGTCCCTATTTAAGTGCATGGCAAAAATGGTGTGTTTTTGGCATAGTCAAAAGCAAAATAGTGATAATTCATAACTGTTAATCATTAAAAGCTAACTGTAAATTTTAACAGTTCCCTCCTGCTGCATTCTAATTGAAACACCAAAGCATCTAAAGCCAGCCCTTTCCCCAAAATAGAAAAACACAATACAAATGCTAGAAAATCTTGTCCCTATTCAAGTGCATGGCAGTGTATACGAATAGTATCGGAAAATAATCAAGCCGATTTTTTAGATAAATCAATATTTAATTCAATTTAATTTATAACTTCATTTCGAATATGTTCGATTTATTTCGATTGATTGTAATGTGAGTCGTGAGTAATTTACATATCCACCGAACTAATTGGGAACGAATAGAATAGACGATTTACTTCCATTTAATTTTTATAAAACTTCATTTCGAATATGATCGATTTAAATTGATTTATTGTCTTAAGTTATAATTAAAATTTCTTACTCAATGGCTTCCTGGGACATAAAATTACCATAAAATAATGACTATTGTCATGTTAATTGGTTCAAAATAATTTACGAATGCCTGCAACGAACTAATAATGAAAAAAAGACGTACAATGTATAAATGAACCTTACATACATACATATGTACTTGTAAGTAATATGTCATTAGTCGTTTACTAAAAAAATGATTACAAATTTCAGAATTTTCGCTGCTATATAAAATATACCCGTAATATGTGATGTGATTTTTCATAAATTGCACAGTTTGGCCGGCTTAAAAATCATATATGTATATATGGGTGGGAACAATTATGTAATAATATGATCTATACTGACCTTCTGCCGACTAATATATTTTGCCCGCGCACAAAAAAAAAAAAAATACATTACAATTTACTCATCGACCTGACTAATCGGTAGCTTTTGGAAAGAGTGCCCGCATCGACCCCCTTCAAAAACAAACGGTCACTCGCAGTGCGTTCAGTTGATCACATAGCCTTCTCATATAAGGAGTAAATCATGCTTGGAAAACCTTTATTAGTAGCCCTGCTGCTCGTATCAGTATGGTTCTGTTTGCTCTACGCACTATTTCTTGGGTGGGCTGGAACCTCACGAGCACCAATAATACAACTAGAAACATCAATAATGATAGGATCAGGGATAGTTTACAATAACTCGAGCTCTAGGATCATCCATTCCGATATCGTGAAGACTAAAGATGATGATGATGACGACGATGAAGCACCAATGGTCGATGACGACTGGAATCCGAGCACTTTAAAAACTGATGGAGTCGGGGCTTTAGACACATTGCGGCAATGTCCCACTTGTGGAAATGGAAAAGTCTGTATTAATGGAAGTTGTAAAACCAAATTATAAAATAAATAAAATGTACAGTGTGTATTCTTACCAAATGCTGTATATGGTGTGCTGTGAACAAAACTTGAGTAATTTATTTCACGTTCAACGAGTGCAAGATAAGAACATAAATTAACAAGCCCCTATTTGTGGTAAGCAGGTTTTTTTGGTCTCAAGTTTTATTTAAATATGAATATGTGAGGGTAGAACTTAACACTCATCATTTAAGTCGAGCCAGCATAATTTATTTAGCACAACAATATTTTAAAACATTATGTGAATACAAGTGGAGAAGCTAAAATATTCTGTACATATTAATAATTAATTATAGACATTTAAAACAAGAAAGGAAGGCTCAACTCGTAAATACCCTGTATCACTCCACAAAAAAAATTTAAAAATGTATAATTTAATTAATTAAATAAATTTAATATAAAATATTCCATACATGCATATATACATTTACATCAGAATCATGTCTATGCGTGTTTGTACATGTTTGTACATATGTATGTGTGCATAATTATGTCAAAGCAGCAACAAATACAGCAGCGTGCAGAGCTCGGGCTTGGTTATATGGCTATAACTTTCTTTCTAATCAATCTATCACAAAACTTGGGATACGGATACCAAGTTTGGTTATTCTAGCTCTTATACTTTCTGAAATCCTTGCGTTCATACAGACAGACGGACATGGCTATATCGATTCGGCTTGTCATCCTAATCAAGCATATATATACTTTGTGTGGTCTACCACGCCTCCTTCTGTGTGTTCCATGTACACTCGCACAAAACTAATATACCCTTTTACCCTTTGGGTACAAAGTATAAAAATGGAAAAAAGTAACAATATTTTAATTCTGCAAAATGTTTTTTGATCCATTATACCTTCTTGGGTATTAGAACTTACGTAAAGGGTGTATATCTGGGGGATTGTGTCTGTGTGTTTGTGTATCGTGTGATCCTCCTTGCCCCACTCCCCCGCAATTAGTGATTTTCCATAGCTCCCGCAAATAAAACAATATTATTTTATTTGGCAGATAATGTATCTATACGCTCAATGTTTCTACAAAGCTGATATAGCAACGATTGGAATCATGAAGTTCATTTAAGATGAGTGTGTGTATCCAAAGGGCGGGCACAGGGTATTCCAGAGTATTCGAGCTTCCACCCAGGGATTATTTGCCATCTGAAAAATAATACAATAAATGATTATTTTGCGCGGACGATTTTTGTGAGAATAAGAGCAACACATCACAAAAAGTCGGCCACTACTTGTATACTATACTTGTATTCAGTCCGCGGAGAAAAGTATGCAATGCATTTAAATCGTAAAGTTGGTTGGACTGAATTTTTGTAAGAACTTTACAAGTATATACTCATCAAACTCACTAGTCGTGAGCTTTTGTAAGCTTCTAAAAACATATGGCTAGTTGCCGGGCCTTCAGTTGATCACATAACGTAGCCATGGACGGAAGAAATCGTGCCTGGAAAAGCTTTATTCATAGGCCTGCTGCTCGCATCGGTATGGTTCTGTTTGCTCTTCACACTATTTCTTGGGTCGGCTGGAAACTTACGAATACCGAAACTACGACTAAAAACCTCAATAATGATAAGATCAGGGATAGTTTACAATAACTCAAGCACTCCGATATCGTGGAGACTAAATATGATGACGACGCAAATGGTGGATGACGACTGGAAACCGGCCACTTACAAAATCAATTGATGGGAAAATTTAGGAACACGGCTGCAAAAACCTGGCCCATCTGCACAATTCTTGAATAAGGAACAGTGTAAGGCCCTATGTAAAAATAAATAAAATGTAGAGTATTTTAACCAAATATTGTATACGATGTGCTGTACTAATAATATAATATTCTGTAATAGTGCTATAATAATTTATTTCAACATTAAAAAGTGCAAGATAACAAAATAAATAAACATACATACAGAAGACTTTGTTGATAATCAAGTAAACATATGTTATTGGCTGAAAGCTTAAATAGAATCAGCTGGAGAAGCTTCCATGAAATAAACCACATTTCTGGCTTTTTACTACTACTTTTTAGTTTATTATGTTTAGTTATTTGTGTTTATTTTTCAATTTTAAATTGTAAAGAATTTCTGCTTGAGCACCTAGATCTCAGAGACTGTAAGAGCTAGAGACACGAAATGTTGCGTTGTACTTGTATGTGTATGCAATACTTTACAAATTTTCCTCGAAAATTCTCAAAAAGAATCATAAAGACTTCTTCATCTGACACCACCACTATTTAACATGTGTCTATTCTCATTCAAAATGTAATTAACATTATATTTGGAAGGAAGAAACTGCGGTATTAATTATACTCGTACATACATAATAGTTATGGAATTTTGATTTTCATGAATGCGTTAAAAAAATGCTAACTTATAATCATATTTTGTGTTCTAGTTTGCTTACAAGTAAGTAAATGTCATTTTCAATTATACGAGTACATAATAATACAATTGAAAGATGTATGTATTACTGGAGTTGGGACTTCGTTTATTAAGTTTTCTCGCCATACTGTCCCTTGTCTGAGCATTTTGAAGCTTTTGCTCAAGCTTGGATCTAACCCAACGGACGCTTGTTCACAAAATAAAAAGCTTGAGCCGCGATCATAAAGCTCTCAAAGCCGGTTAAATATTTAATTGCTTTGCTCAGTTTAGCAGTTGCCGTCGTTAAGGTGTATGGGCCAAGTCAGTGAGCATATAATTATTTTAAGAATCAGCAGATGGCAAGATGTTGGAAATAAGTTGGAAGATGATGTGCGCGTTTCTGTTATTGTTTTGCCTTCGATTCCAAGTGCCGACAGCAGCGCCACCCGGGATCCAAAATGTCAGTTGCAATGTGATTAAGATGCCGATGGGGCAAGTCGTGAACGAGACCATGCAACCACAACGGGACCCGCCAGTGCTGCAGAGCGTTTTTGATTGGCCACCCAGCTGTCCGCCGGGCTTTGAATTGACCGGAGAACGTCAACGTTGTCGCAAGAAGGTCTAAAGAACTCAGCCGACTCTAGTCAACAAGCGATACAAAGATACGAAGATACATGCTTGCGATAACAAAATGTGAATAAACACTACAATAAAATGGAAAGAGTAAAAAACTTTTTGCAATTCTTGTATAGTAAATGGGTCAGACCTCGCTTAAGAATTTCGGCGCCGTTTCCACTTCCAAAATCTCCAACACAGCATTCATTATTTCAAAAATGTGTTTTATTGACAGTTATTTAAGGTTTCGATTTAGTATGAAGACGTGCTCTTTGCTGCCTTTTTACAGACTACAGCTGTATGAGTATGCAATAAATTACTGCCTCACTTATCAAACACGAGTATGTTCATACTTACTTATAGTATTTAGTATTTATATAAATTAAAGTCATCCACAATTTGGGTTTTAGGCACGCCGCCGACAACGTCCGGCACCCAGCACCCAACCCGCTGGACATTTATGGGACATGGCTGCTGCCGGTGCCAAGATAGTTGCTAACAGATATATCAGCAGAATTAGGCGTATTAACTGATATAGGAAGGTGTGCGACATCTGGTATTAATACTATAGCTATAACGTGACAACGATTTGCTTTCGAACTGCCGACCTACTTGGTGCGCGTTTCAATTTTAACTGAACTTCGGGTCACTATGCGTATTGCTTTATATATGGGACTGCATTTGGATTGGAACAACAAGGAGCGGGAGTACTAGTATATAATACATTCATAAATAATTGTTATAGCTATGGCTACTTTCCGTTATCTTTGTTTTCGGACCAATCGCATTACTCAGAAACTCATGTTGTTTATGAGGCCTTTGGGATTCGTTTAGATGGAATTACAACAAGAGCCACCCAGTTCCGTTCATTTGTTATTGTTTTGTTGGTGTCTAGTGTTGTGTTGTTATTAGTTTTTATATAAAAGCGGTTGGGTCTTTGTTTAATGGCGTCACATGCTGTTTTTTTAAACGTACGAGAACGTATTTATTAAATTTTATTTATAGTAACACTCGATTACATTATGAATCAACGGTCACTTGCTTACGCAGACTTGCGACAACGTCCGCCCAGATATTGCATTCCGTCTGGACAATTTGGCAGAGTTTCAAATATGTTGCGATTGTCGACAGACCCCGGCTTGACAGCCCCAGCTCCCCCTTCCGTAGGGTTACTCTGAATGGCTTGCTCCAGGTCTTGATGCGGCTGCTGTGTGGCTAGTTCAGGCGACAAAAACTCTTTGTTTGTGTTGAAAAAGTTGGACAGATCGATTTTCTGATCATTGCCATTGGAGGATGTACCACCGGTTTGTGAGTCCTGGCCTGGACGCGGTTGAAAACTAGCAGCTGGCTGCTGGAAGTTAAAACTTGATAAATCATTCCCACCTGACTGTGGACCCTGCTCGAAAGCTCCTCCTTGACCCACACCAGGTTGTTGGAAGTCAAAAGTCTGCGGACTATTGCCACCCCGCTGTGCAGATTGTCCAGGAGCTTGTTGGAAAGGTCCGGCAGCTTGGCCCACATTGGGTTGTTGGAAGTCAAGTATGGATGGACTATTGCCACCCGGCTGCGGAGATTGACCCGCACCAGGCTGTTGGAAATCAAATGTCGATGGACTATTGCCACCCGGCTGTGGAGCTTGGCCTGAACCTTGCTGGAAGGGCCCACCAGCTTCACCCGCGCCTGGCCGTTGCAATCCAAAGTCGTTTACACCACTGCCTCCAAATTGCGAACCTTGACCTCGGCTACCTACACCAAGTTCAGATGCACCTGGGCCAAATGGTTGCTGTCCACCAAACTGACCTCCTGGAGTGGGTTGTCGAAAGCCATACTGTGGGTTTACATTAAAATTCGGGCGTGGTGGGAAGTAGCCCTGTTGATCAGGTCTTCCGCGTCCCCCTAGAAGAGGTGCCTGATTGTTCCATCCAGGCTGATAAGGTGGATAGTTAGGTTCATAGTGGGGATTATTGTATTGATGATGGCCATGATGCGATCCACGATGATGATGATGGTGGAAGTCAGGCCTAGGTGCGTCGTAAAAGCAATTCAGGTAAAGAGTAGCTTATTTCCGATAATACGCACCTCTGTGGCTGTCCGTAGCCCCAACCCTCGCCTTGTCCACTGTAAGTGGGACTTATGCCCTGCGTCTGATCTGCATTGAAACGCTCGTTATTAGGGGGTGGTGGGGCAAGTGCTAGGTGCGCACTTAGCAGCGCTATCAGCAACTGTACAGATAAGCGCTTGGGAAACATTTTTGCGACCACCTCTGATTCGAATTTGTCGCGTGTTCGATTGAGACTGATGCGAATTTCTATAGATTTCATATATTATATTCATCTTAGCACTTCACACTGATCAGTGCTGAGCTTCTCGACCTTAGCCGCTGATAAGCTTCTGTGCTCAGCTGTTGAGAGGCACATCTTTGTAAAAGTTGATGGTTGGGAGATCGTAAGAGTATCAATTGAATTTTATTTGATGGACACAGCTGTACGAAAATCCACAAGCCAACCTATGATTATTATTCGTTTTATCACTTTTCAAATATTTACACTCGCAGTAGATTTCATTCATTATCAGTTCAATGACGCAGCCGTCAAAATATAAACATTTGCTAATCGATACAAGAGTAAGGAAAGAAAGATTGTATTGAAAATTTAGCAAATACCAGAACGGATTTATTTAATACATTTCTTTCTAGTATAATATTTGCTTAATTCATGAAACAATAGAAGTAAATATAAATAACGCTCTTATCTCACAACAGCTGCCTACGTGGGGAAGTACCGGCGATGGGCATTCGAAAGCTTAAAGAGCGTTGCTTTGAAGGTGCTTGTTGCTTCGCTCTCCGCTGCTCATATTTTGCTCTGGGAAAGTTGACTCCACAATTACCATAATTAAATATTGGCTGCTTGAGTTCCAGCGTGGCAGTACGAAAAGAAAGATCGATAAGAAGAAATTGGGGAGCCCATTTAGAGGAGGTATAGAATAAATTGTATATGAAAACAAATCAAGAATTCTTTACAAACTTTCTTGCAAACAGAATGTACAGAAACTGTTTATTATGTTTGATAACAATGTATATCCAAACTACTATTCACCTAGTGTTTTGAATATACTTTATTCACAAAAAAAAGTCTAAGAAATATAGTTATGGTGTCCAATATTTACTTGTAGAAGAAGCCGTTGGAACTAATACTAGCAGTTCCACTTTCATGTAGCTTCTTGCCTCACTCAAGTTTTCATATTAAGCCCAATTATTGTTCCTATGGCAGTGGTTTGTATGTGTAGTGTTTGTAGTCCGAATATATGTTAATCAATGTGACAAATATCAACAATATTTTGAACAAATATAAGCTCCTTTGTTAAACAAATAAACTCCTCCTTTCTCGTTTTAATGAAATATCGATTAACCTGTTTCTCTATTTTGAATTATTATTTACACCATAACTTTGAATGAGGAAGCAAATGTTCTATCCAAATCTCCAAATCTCCATTATTATGGTTACAAATGTGTGATTTGATGTATTTTTTGTTTGGGCCTTTACATTTCAAAGCGACTCGAAAAACTCTCTTAATGGGTGGCGTGTATTACTAGCATTCACTCGCTTTTGTTAACCTCTAAAATGCATCGTAGATAGTTTAAAAATATATACACTTTCAAGGTAATGTACTTCCAAACATTCCGGCACTGACTCATGCACTTTAAACACATTTTAATTATAGCTCCCATGGGATGCTGTAATTCGGCATAACTTTAATGACTTTTGTTATTTTCTAAGCGAATAACTTGCTATTGCACATACATACTATATACATGAAAATACTTACTGAAAATGTGGGGAAATGCACGCCTTGAGAATACGTTTCATTTTTGTGCTATTATTTAGTATCAGTTTATTACTTAAGCGCTACATAGACGTCAGTCATTACGGGATCAACTAACCTAAAGTATGATGAAGGAACATTCCGCTAGGCCGACTTGCGACAACGGCCTGCTCGCAACTCTAGGCCGGGCCCACATTTGGGCAACGAGTCCAGTGCTATGCGATTGTCAAAAGCCAGCGGAATTGATTCTGCCGTAGTATTGGCATTGGTTTTGTTTAGAGCCAAGTCTGGCATGACGGCGGCGGTGCTGTTCACTGCCGGCAACAACGTAGTTGTCTCATCTATAGGCGACGGTGAGGTCCCATTCAGTGCAACAACAAATTTCTCGAATTTATCGTAATCGTCATCTTCCGGAAATACGATGCGATCGTCTTTGATGGCTGGCGTGCCGCTACAGACTCGCGCCTGGGCCCCAAGCGTACAACACACGATTGTGATCAGTGGCAGAAGGCACCACAATGCCATAGTAATGAACTGGGAGTGCACTGGGTCTGGTGGGTGAGATGCGAAATGCGAATGAGAAAACGCGTTTGGCTGCTTCAACTGAGCTTTTTGGACTGAGCGGCAAGTTAAGCAGCCAGCTGGTTAGTGTAGAGATGATGTTCGGCGTCACAATTGGAGACAGCCAGACAGACAGCTAGGCAGACAAACAGAGAGACAATCGGAGAGACAATCGGAGAGACAAACAACAAGTTGGTAGCCTGTCCGGGCAGCCAACTGTTGCGATAAGAATTGATTGCTATTACCATTGTTATTGCTTGTAGAGTGGCGTACGGCAAGGTAAGTAAACAAACTGAGGCTGCTCGAGAAGTCTGGGAACTAGTATGTACGAGTAGTAGTATGCATGGCTGATTTCAGTCTCTGATGTGGAAGCTTTTTCGGCATCAGTTTGTACAGTTAATTGCGGCATAAAGTAAACAAAATTATTCACGATACTGAAAGCTCTTTCGAATTGTCCAAAACTAGGCAATTCCAGGCAATAATTTCCGATTTAGTTCAAGTCTTTGTTTGTTTTATGTAATCTCTTTATTGCATACAAAATAACTACAACTATTCTAAGCCGCCTTGTGGCAACGATCAGCCACCAGCTTGAAACCCTCTCCACATTTTGGCACTGTGTCCAGAGTAATGCGTGTTTGAATCGGAATTGTGGTTATATTTTCGCTATCCTTGAGTATTGTCTGATTAACTGGCATCACCATCGGCCGTTCCTCTGGCTGACTTGGCCTTGTCTGCACTGTCGCGTTTTGAGGCCTTTCCGATCTGTCGATCTGTCTTGAAAGGTCTTCCTGCGACGCCTGTTTATCCCGCATTTCATAATTTGTTTGGTTATCACTCGGAAATATAATGCGGTCATCGCGAAGTTTAGGTGTTTCTAGTGAGTTTACCAACAATGGCAGCAACAACATCAACAGTACAGACAATGACGAAACCGGCAATCTGAGTTTTATTGCGACGAAATGCATCGCGAGCTTAGTTCAGTTTCTCGTTGAGATAACACGTTCTCACCCGCCAGATTCGCATTCGAGACTAAAGCTGGGTGTGCAGCCGTGTGTCGAGTTCCCCCCACAATACCTCACTCAGTTGAACTAGCGATGTCGATAATGTTGAAAAGCAAACATTATATTACATTTTACATAATTCTTTAAGGTGTATACTTAATGCATACTATATACGAGTATATGTAGATTGAGTGAACTAAAGCATCGAATAGCACATGTACTATATAAGGCTTAATTATACTTAATACCCCATACTGTAGAATCTCTTTGAAGCTAAAGGAGGGGAATTAGTTGTTATAACTACACAATACTTTAATGGACCAACTCGCGGGCTCCCATCAAATGAAATAACTGTAAGCCAGGATACAAATGTTTCCGTCTTGGCGATGACTTGGAAAGCTCTAGAATTCCTAAATCATGAATTATAATCCATTCACCTTCAGAAGTACAACAACGTCTGGTTGATCGTAGAAGCATATCCAGAGACTAACTGATTGAGAGCAGAGAAGGTAATGATTATTAAGATTTGCAATTCAGAACGTCGTAGTAATGTGCTTGGAAATAAAAGGTTCACTCGCTCACTGAAAATAATCAATTAGGTCACCTAACAGTTATCTGCTGTGAACCTCGCTACAAATTAATTTTCTTTTTTTTTTTAATTAGCAGGAAAGTTGGTACACAAAACCAAAACTCTCAACTTTATGAAAGAAGTAAAATTTACTGATACATTTTTTATATTACGAGTATAAATAATTTGTTTTGCATGAATTTTTCATATCAAGATGGACTTGAAATGTAAACGCCTAGAATATTTTTTTAACGACATACCTAGAGTAACACTCATTTCCAATACTTGCTGAACACTTCAAACGAATTAGTCTGTCTTAGCTACAAAAGGGTTAAGTTATTTATCGATCCTCGTAATGTCAGTTTATTAATTCATTTCTTGATGTTACTGAGGAAAATGCACTTAACCATCATTAATAATTAAATTTATTTTGTTCACTTCAATTTTCACAACAGTATTCTATTTTACTCGCTTGTGGCAATGCTTATTGGCGAATATATATCCGGGTGGGCAGCTGGCCTCCAGTATATTGTAGGGTTGTACCAACACTGTTTCCGGATCGTTCTGGTTATCTGGCTCAGTATTTATAACGGGTAACTTAGTCGTGCCATCTGATAAGACCGCTTCTATAATTTCGCTGGAACTTTGGGAGAGTGAGCCTTTGAGGGCCAGCATAAGCAGACACAATAGGAGACTCCACCAGGTAGGAATGTGCATTTCAAACAATCTGTTTCCGAACTAGTAATCCAAGCAGCCACTAAGCTCGACAATTAACAACTGATTTGAACTATTTGGTATTCGTGCGTATGTCGACTCTGAGCCTAGACGATTCGGTTATTTCGAAAGCAGTTTTCGCTTTATAAGGCGCGGCACTTGAAGCTCTTCGTTTTGAAAGCCAATTGTCTTGAGTTTTGGCCACTTGAATGTTTGTTATGATGTCAAGGCTGGTCTACAACTCAAGGCGAATCAAAAATAATGAACAACATATTTGTGTACTCAACTCGTATTTGCAATCACAAGCTGCATAAGAAGTTGCCTGCAACGTACTTACTATACATATCTATATACTTGTATGTATGTATGTATGTATATATTGACTTGCTGCCAAAGTCAAACAATAAATGGAAATTCTAAAGGCGCAATCAATGCCAAAAAATAAGAGAACGCCCAGCGCATGGCAAATGCGAAATAAAGGCTTTTATCAAAATGAATAAATAAAAGAAAAGGGCAAATATTTGCTGATTACTTTTCTAAGTTGTGTTGATTAACAACCGCTTGTGCAGGAACTTACATATAGTATTTCCACTTACTTCCTTTTGTCTGCCAGCCAGACACGACTGTTTTGTATTTCCTACCCCCCCTTCAAATCCCCTACTTGTGCATTAAGACAAAAGCCGCTGCTGCAATTAGAGTTGTTCGTTTTGTCATTCACTTAGCCACCTCGCCAGACATAAAAAAATATCTCGACGTGTCCTGGCCATTGACTGCCGCATTTTATTAGGCACGCACGCACACTTTCTGATATATACTTGTACATATTTAGCATACATTGGGCTGCTTCCTTCGGTTTAGCCATAAATAAGGTATGCACCCGTACTACAAGTATATGTGCCAGTATCCGGCCTCTCGTTAGTTGCTCGCATCAGCTGTCTGCGAGAGCGAGGCGCATTATTTTAATGTTTTTTTATATACTCGTACTGCGCATTTCCATTTTCGTATTTGCTTCGTTTCGCACTTTTCCGCAACGTTCATTTGGCCGGCAACCCAAAAAGGTTGCCCTGCCGCCACCTTAGTTAGACGTGGAGTGGAGCGGGCGGAGTCTGCAAAATTATGCCATTTAAAATGACATTTTTATGTTATAAATTTTTTCTGCCTCTGCCGCGAAAATTATGCTACTTACGAGTACACGCAGCCACTCCTCTAATGATGAGGGTGCGTGGCACAGTCAGCGATGGGGTCGGGGAAGACGGTGGTTGCGACTTCACAGCAGTGGCAATGTTGACAATAGAATTGTCAAAATTATTAGCCTAAATTGCTGACATTTATTAGCGGCAGTGTCTCAAGTTACCCCGCAATGGGCGCCAAGGGGAGGGTAAAAAATGGTGGCGTATGACCCATTTAAGTGATATGCCAAGTGTGCTTGACTTTCTTAAGTAAGAGTGGCAACTGACATAAAAATGGGCATATGTTGGGAAATGTTGCGGATGCCGAAAGTTGGAAACCCATTACTAATGACATTACTCGCATGGAAGAATAAATCGAAATAATACGTAAAAAAGACACTCCTAAGTTTTGGAAATTCAATGAGACTTTGGCGAAATTGACTTTCGTTCCAAATTAAATACGTAAATGTTAAACGTAAACAAAAACTTCTCATCATCTGGTCCAACCACGGATGCATAGCTGGTCAACTGGCCCCCAACGTATCGGAGGCATTAATAGACGTTATTATACAGCTTTGTGTTAGGCTTTCTTATCTTTTAAGTTTAGTTTAAATTGTTATATTGAGTTATATCATTATTTTATTTTTTGTCATATTTTAATTATTATAATCGACAGAATTATTGTTGATGTACTAAATAAAATAAAATTTTGGTGGTATGATGAGATGAAGTTCCGAACGCAAGTCTATTGTTAATCCAAGAAATTATGAACCAATTAATTTTTATTTATGGATCACATATACGTTGAACCGCTCTCTCTGAAACTTAAAAATATGGTGAGGAATTAAGATTACTGCACAGATCATTTGTAGGGGAACTATTTGATACATGTTATAAGATTAATCGTCAGAATATAAAGTAAATCTTCCAAAACCGACAAGTAACACATTTGGTTCCGGTTTCGTAATAAACGAATATTTTTATATGACTATATATACTATACATATGCATGAATTTACAAATATTATAAAAACATCATCACACCCTTAAATAAAAAGGTAGACAGCTCAGCATGGAAAGCAGCAAGGACCGGCTATGGACAAAACGCATTATTGGAAAGCTATTATTAGCTCGGAAGAGACTGAAATGTTTACAGGATCGGCATTTACTGTAAAAGAATCTGCACACCAAGTTTGATCCATATAGAACAAGCCGTTTCCGACATACAGGCGTTCATCCAGACAGACAGACAGACAGTCAGACGGACGCACATGTCGGGATCGATTTCTCTAGATGTTGGAAATATTTCCTTCTACCTGTTTCATCGTAATACAACCTTTTAAGGGCAAAAAAAAGGCATATTTCAGACAACTTCCGGAAGATAGGGGAGAACACAACATTTATTTACGATGTACTCGTTTTTTCACAACCAAAATATTCTTACGATAAAAAATTTAATTATATGTGATTGGCATCGCTGTTTATAACGCATTGAGAGCTCGATACACCATGAACTTGTGTTTAATTGATTAATAAATAGCAATGTACGAGTATGTACTATACGGACATTGATACGTACACATGTTTGTACATATTTGCCTTCAAGTGCGTGTCTCGTATATTAAAGAAATAAGCACTTACCATTTCACTTCGTTGCTGATAAGCAATTAGGGAACAACAATTAGGAAATTGAAACAAAACTAACCATACGGGGACTCTCAACATTTAATTATAATTGGAAATTTATTGCAAAGAAATCGTGGTTTACAAACAACATATATCCCAGTTCGCCGGATTCGTGATTAAAGAA
Source organism: Scaptodrosophila lebanonensis (assembly GCF_003285725.1). Classification (NCBI taxonomy): domain Eukaryota; kingdom Metazoa; phylum Arthropoda; class Insecta; order Diptera; family Drosophilidae; genus Scaptodrosophila; species Scaptodrosophila lebanonensis. The sequence continues at coordinate 4,070,452 of NW_022060529.1, forward strand.
AATATTTTCAGCGCCCAAGTGGGGGCCTGCTGCTAGATCTGAGCACTCGATGCTCGGAAATGTTAATACTGGCACAATTTGAATTATAAATTAGAGTTCGATGTCAAGTGGATGTCTACGTAAATGAGGACTTGAACGTGTATTAGAAAGCTCTAATGATTTTTAACTAATGATTTTTTACTTTCTAATTGATTGTTTATCGTAAGGAAAAATATGATATATTCAAGAAACACCCGTGCAACGACTAAATTACTTGATCTTTAATGAACGAATGGATTTGTAAAGCACAGCGCATTAGTTTTTTGGACAGATTACTATATTTAAACAAACATTTTCAAAATCGTGGATTCGCATCAAGGATTATACTACTATTACGTTAGCTTAATCAAAACGCTGTCTAATATTTCCGGCTGGGTGTTGGATTGGCGGAAGATAAACCCAGATCAAGTTGAAGAAGTTTCTCTTTGAAAAAGTAAACAAATATAAGTAATACCGCTGAAATGAATCTTAAATGCGCTTTAGAAATTAAATTAAATTAGATGCGCAAGCACGTTTTTGCTTTACACAGCTGGATATAATAGCACTAGAATTCGGAATATTCTTGACCAAAAGCTGATTCGTTTTCGTTTGCTTTGCATCTGAGCCTGAATAGCGAAATATAGCAACGTTCAAGTAGGTCTTTAAACATACAACAAGAATAATCAACCCATTAATGATAAGTACTAACAAGTTTTTACAAAAGCAGATGCGCCGACCCTTTTTGAAAATGGCGGTAAATCGATTAAGCCTATTTTCTTTCGATAATATCTATCCAAATTAGCTCAGCGTTGTGTGGATTAATGGAGCGCCAATGCATCCCAGCTAGCCCTAAGCAAAGCACTTGTGTAATCATGGGCCGTCATAAGTTAAAACTCCATTAGCTTCCGGCCACATTAACACAAATGCAGGCAAGCAGCGGCCGGACACATGTCAATGTCCTCGTACTACCATACTTGTGTGCAACGTGGATGGACATGGAAGTAGTCTCCATCATTTACAGGTAGCAGCTGCATTGACGACCACCAAACATTTCCCATTGACACATCAAGCCCAACCCAGACCTGCACCTGGCCCCAAGTCCTTTTCTAAAAGTCCAACATGTGTTGTATTAATTCATGCTGCCTGCATAAAATATGACTTCACTTAGCAGCGCCCCATCCACCCATCCACCCAGCTACCCAGCCACCCAGCCGGAGTGTGAAGCCACCTTCCGTCAGTGAGGCAAACGAATGAACAAAGGCTCGTCATGTTCGTGGTCGTGGTTGTGGGCAACCAGCGGCGCTGAATAGGTTAATTAAGCGCCTCACGGCCAAAAACATAATTTAAAGTCATTTATCAGTTGACGAAATGACGGCTCGTCGCTTTTAGAATGTAAATTGAGGATGTCTGTGGCAATCTAGATGGGGAGGCGTACTCATAGATCTACTCGTATTTCGGGAACTGGCAACTGGCAACTGACCCCACGGCCAACACAATATACTCTGATAGATTCATTTTGTGCTCTGTTTATTAAAGGTGTCAGTTGATTCACTGATGCTTGCCCAATGGGTTGCCCAGCCAAGGGTAGACTTCAGGACACTTGTCGCATACGCTCATGTAGCGCTCCTCGCCCGTGGAGAGTTTCTGGACATTGCAGCTGAATGGCTCGCAGGTAGACTTAGGCTTTTCCTCACATGATTTAAATGGCTTGCCCAAGGACGGATTTCTAACGTACTCCAACATGCGTGAGATTGACGTCAGGTAGACATCTGGCATTGTGGTCAAGTGGTTAAGGAATCTAGAGACATTGAAATCTTGAAGTAATTGTCGGAGACAGTCCGAAGCAAGACTTACTTCTTGAGAGCTGCAAAGTGATTAGCGCCGCGGGCAAACCAAGCGGCATGCAGATATATTCCGAAAGGTGCACGATTTCCTTTATAATGGCGGTTGAAATTCTCCAGCATCCACTCAAATAACACATCAACATTGTCCTCGGGTGGATAGACACAAGCATCGAACATGGAACACTTGTAGCCTTCAGTATCGGTCCATGTAACCATGGGATCGACCCACATTCCGGGAAAGGATGCGGTGGGACAGGGTCCGATTTGACAGTCCTGAGACGACAAATAATCCAAAGTATAGGGCCACATGGGAGGGTTCGTGTGCTGCTGCGTGGGCCAGGAGCTGTCGTAGGTCAAGCCCAGATTCTTTGCTGCTTGGAAGGTATTGTTGCCCGAAATTTGCAGGAAAGGCAATCGCATGCCGTGCACGCTCTTCGGATCGACCTTGGCAAAGGCTTCAAGTATTGTCAGCTGATCGCCAAACTCTTGCTCGATAGTCGAAACATTAGCCTCACGCCAGTAATCTGTACCATCACCGTGGGTTACGGAGTGCAAAGCGATCTCGTGACCTTCATTGTACAGCGCATTCACACGCACATAGTCGGTGTATTCGTGCGATAGGAAGAAAGTTGCAGCTGCGGAGCAGTTGTCCGGGTTGACAAGACCTTCGAAAAGTAGCTCGTATTGAGCATAGTTGACGGCATTGACCGCATCATCAAAGGTCACCGTCACAATCTGAGAAACAATAAGAGAGTGTCAGTTTAATTGCAAGACCTACATGGAGCTGATTTCAAACCTGTGGTATCTCCTGTTCCTTGCCCTTAAACTTTTGTTTTGGCAGTACGACTCCTGAACAGCGGCAATCGGGAAGCTTGCACTTGGCTTCTGTGCAGAGTTCCGCCTTTTTCAGTTCCAGTTTTTTCTGCTTTTGCTTTTTCTCCTGTTGCTTCTTCTGCTCTTTCTTCTTTGGCACACTCTTTTTCACCTCTTTCTTTTTGAGTTCTTTATCCTCCATTTCCTTCTTTTCAGGCTCTTCTTTCTCAACTTCTTCGCTGTGCAATTCCTTCTTATCTTGTTCATCCTTCTGCTCTTCTTCCTTTTCTAGTTTTTCCTTTACTGGTTCTTTTTCTTGCTTCTTCTTTTCTTCCTCTGGCTTCTGTTTCTTCAGGTCCTGCTTTTCCGGTTGTGTTTTCTCTAGCTCCTCTTGTTCTTCTTTGTCGGCTTCCTTCTCCTTATCCTTTTCACTTCTTACGCTCTTTGGCTTGTTGGCCTTTCCGTCTTCCTGCTTCTTCTCGTCTTCGTTTTCCTGTTGTTCCTTTTTCGGTTCTCCTTTTTCCTCTTCCTTCTCCTTCAGTTCCTCGTTTTCCACTTCTTCAGCACCCAGCTTTTCCTTTTCTGGCTGTGGTTTTGGCTCTTGCTTATCATCTTTCTTCTCCGCTTGTATTTTCTCTAGTTCTTTTTTCTCTGGTTTCTTGTTCTCTTCTTTCTTCTTATCTAGTTCTTCATTGTCCTGTTCCTTATTCTCCGATTCATTTTTTTGAATATCTAGCTCCTCCAGTTCTGCCTTGTCTCCTTCATTCTCGTTATCCTTGTCACTCCTTGCGCTCTTTGGCTTGCTGGCCTTTCCTGCTTCGGTGAGCAGGATGACACTCAGAAGAAGCCCAAATACTAGAATCGTTGCGTATTTCATGCTGGAACGTTTTTTGCGTCTCCATGCGCCGTCGAAGATGACGGGCTTTTTATAACTTTGGCTAGAATTGCGGGAAATTATCTTATCAAGAGTTGGAACATGTTCTAGTTGTCGAACACTCATGCGACTTTTGACAAAGGTGCGCTTATTTATTTGGCAATTTTCTTGTCCGTATTGACAAAAATCATTAATTTGATAATTAGCGATCGCAGTCTATTTATGTTGAAGTCAGAAAAAAGGAAGGAAAAAGTGCAAAATAGTGAAATATTAACGGAAGCAGCTGATTCGATGAACATGCCATATCCTAGTTCCAATATATGGCCAATTCAGCTCATGTAACAAATATGTAAAATGTCACATATATTTGATGAATAAATTTAAAAACAGGAATATGCTACCATTATTGAAAATCATAAGAAAAAACTATCCAATAATTATGGCATTTGAGAATGATTCCTTCGCATAACTATAATAAATAATTGAAATGTTCATGAGCATGAAAGATAATTTTTGCATCGTACTCCCATTCCGACTCTCAACAATGCTGAGGACTTCTTTTGCCCTTCAGTCCGAATGAAGTCGGTAACTACAATTGATAATTTCAACAATCGTTTTCGAAAACTTTCAATTACCCATTGGCAAACAACAAAACTTGCCTCATTAGCATAGCAGAACTTAACAGCTGAGATTTTCGTTCGACTATGCTCCTACTCGTACAAGTATAGTAAGTGGAAAACTTTTCATGCCAAAGCAGGGGTAGATCTAGCAAGATGGCATAAGCTGTAACAGCAAATTATGACAGGCAACAAATGCACTTGAAACCGTAAACAAGTGCTCGAAAGTTTTGTGGCACGACAAAAACTCTTAAAACAAAGCCACGCGCCGCACCCAAATCCGAGACCCAGTCCGTGTTAGCACCCACATCAACATCCACATCAACATCCGGACCGCAAAGTGCGACCCCAACTTTTGGCTACGTGCCTGCGCAGCTCGCAGCCAATCAGACAAAGGTGCTGGAGGCGGGGGCACCAAGGGGTCAAAACTATTGAAAATCGGCGAACACAACCGTCAAAAAGTCAATAGTCGGCAGGCGAGCATCGAAATTGAAAAATCAAATCTTTAAGTCCTCATAGTCGTCGGTCAATCTTCAGTTTCCTATTTCCAGTGGCCAGTTGTGCCGCGAACAGCGGCCAACAGGAGAATGAAGCGCAGCCCGCCCTATCGCGCAGCCTAATGCAGCAGCAGTCGCCTGCAACATTCCTTCTGCTGACTGACATGGTGCACGCCTACAATTCTTTTTGGTCACGTTCTGGGGCGTTGCTTGGCAGACTCACTCACACACACTAGCAGGCGCGAACGCGCCTGTTTGGTAGGTGCCACTGCCACGTGCTCGAGCAACCACCAACCGGCAAACGTCAGCGTAAAATATAAACCCAAATCCTGCCTGCCTGCCTCCCCAGTTGGTTGTCGATTCGTGTTCGTGTCTGCTCGGCTGGGTTGCAGTTGTAGGGGCAATGTTCGAGGACTCCCAGCCGACCAACATGTTTGAGTGGGTTCGATGGCTAGATGGTCTATATGTGAGGAGATGCAGCGCTCGAACATACGCGACGTATGAGTAATGTTGTGTTATGTCAGAAACAATGAAAATTTGTAAAAATAATTAATGCTGCAACAACTACGAGTACATACTGGCCTAAAAAATCTCACAGACTTTGTTTTTGACTAAAACTCACAAAAAACAGACCTTTCAAAAATTATTAGCCTGACGCTGTGAATTTTATTGCCATCTTTTATTTTTCTTGTTCTCTATTGACCTTCTTAGATGAAAACTTAATTATTTTCGTATGAGACAAAACCTAATGTCTGAGAAAATAAAAATTGTATATAACCATGCCGCCAGCCTTATTGTACCAATCATATTTATGATATCATTAAGAAATTGAAGATGACAGTGGGGCATAAACGCCCTTTGAATATAGGGTACACAAAATACATAAAATGTGTGAGTACAAGTATGTCAAACAAATTTAGTATTTTCATGGCCGATAAATTATGCTTCAACACTTTTCATGAGCTGTAGAAAAATATGTAATATCTTCGTTTGCAAATCCCATATTTATCTTCATGCAATTGTATAACTGCTCTGAACAAAGATGAGGTCGACTTGCAATCTTTTTGAGATCTGAAGAAACATTTCAGTTATTTCCCATAACTCAGCCAATTTGTTGAGCATATGCCCAACCCCGAATTTGTATTTGGCGTTTTCCTGCATGATGCATCCCAAAGAACTTGAATTTATTTATTTCGTGTGCAATAAGTTCGTTAAGAGGGCGTTGGTGCGTAAAATCAAAGGCGAAATCAGTCAAGAGTGAGTTACGTTTGGTAATCAGAAAGTGCTCTGCCAACTATATTACTGACACGTTTCCAACTCCCAACCACACCCATACTCGTACTCGCCCGACCTATATGATCACGTGCATAAACTGCTTAAAAATGTAAATTTTGTGCACATAAAAAAATGTTAACTCATATACATATATGTATGTGTAGGTACAGGGAAGCATGCATACCTTTTTGAATTTCCCAAGTGGACCAGACACGCGCCACACAAAGGCACAAAAGCCCCACCCTATGAGAGTTACACGCACGTCTGCGTCTTTTGCAAAACTACAGAGAGATGCGGTAGGCAGGCTAGCTGTGGTGGCTCTGCCGTTTGCCAATTTTCGTGATAATCACACAACTAATTTGCATATCCTTAGAACATAGTGTGGCGCAAATCTGCGCTAATGAAATCAACAAAAGCCAAACCCAATTTGTAGCTAAGAGGAACCAAATTTAAAAAAGCAAAATACACTCAGAGCAATAAGTGAGTAACCAATTTCATGTTTGCCAGTGGAACTCGATTTGTTCTTTTCTAACGTTTTCTTAAACCAATCTTAGTAGTCTACAATAGTTTGTCTACAATAGTTATATTTAATTTTTAGTTAACTTTAATCACATTGGTTGTTGTTTTATCCAAAGTGTTCCTTAAAATAGACCAAATACCATACTGGCATTGAAGTTTCTCCCACCGGATTGGAGATTGGAGATTTACCTCCTTTTGTTTCCTAATTATTATAATTATCTCCTAATAAGAACTTAGTTTTTCCTCTACTTATTATTTTTTTTATGGTCTATAATGTCTCTGATAACACTTGGCCGGGGCATAGCTGGCCATATGGTAAATAAAATTCCGTTTTGGAACGTGTTATTTTATTTTCAGTGCACAGCATATTTTCCACCACGCCCGGCCATTTCTGCCTGCCTCTCCAGCAGTTGCCTTGGCAGCTGGTCTCAGTTGTAGGAGCACTCCTATAGCTAGGCGCGATATGCAAATCTGTGAGCTTATGGTATCCATTTGGCCGGACTTGCTCAAATCCTATTTGACTGGCATTGTATTTCAAACAGACACTCTCTTTCGTAACATTTGTAACAAAATTCGAAATTATAAACAGAGGAAGAGTAAAAAGGTATAGAATGTCGCAGGATAAGCAAAAAATTGCCAAGTTCCATCACGATCTGCAGAACAATGAGGTGCGCACCATGCACTACTTGGGCCTGGCCTATTTGGTATTGGCACGCACGCCTGAATTGCAGGTGAAGGTGCCGTTGTCCACACTAAACTATGAGGACGGCGACGATGTGGGCTTTGCCGTCCAGGTGGTGTTCACCTGTCCACCCAACTATCCGCTGCTGAAACCGAAAGTAGACATTGTCGAGAAGCGCAACCTGCCTATGGGCATGGAAACGGCTATGCGCGAGGAGATCACAGTGACGTTGGAGCAGCATGTGGGGCTGCAGATGATGGTGCCGGTGGTGACGCGACTGCAAATGCTGATGAACGGTGCACTGCGGCGTTTGCCGGCGCCGCGTTCAGCATGAAAAGTGACTTTAAATTCGTTTCAAGTTTGTTTGGGCTTACTTTTGTGCGCAGGACATTTAAGCCAAACACACTCACACACACACACACACACACACACATGTGGTGCTTTTTTAGCCAGTAAATGTTGAGTGCACGAGGAAATGCTGATGGCCTTTTTCTGTAGAAGTCGTCGTTGTCTCGTTTGATATACTAGCAACAAATTGTGTGGCATGCTTGATGGCCTGACCCAGGTCATAGGTGTGTCCATCAGACGGATAGACAGTGTCCTTTCTAGGTATGCTTGTGTGGGCATGTGTGTGTGTGTGTGTGTGTGTGTGGACAATTACGTGCACAAACATGTTTGCTCAACACACACACACACACACATCACAGTCACTTACAATCGAGTCACAAAAAACGGGCAGCAACTTACGCAATACGTGACTTCTGTCGCCTGATTTGGCATTGGAGTGCCCTGAAGTATGCAACACTTGGGCAAATGTTAACACGTGCACGCAAGCCATCTGGCAGCGACAGCATCGGGCGAACCACCACAAGCACACTCATTAATTGGTGGGTGGCTCCCCGGCTGCTTTTTAGGGCCGCAAACTCAGGCAAATGCATTAACTTATCTTTTATGCGCGTGCCAAAGCACTTTCCTTGCTTATCCATATAAATACGTATGTGTGTGTATATATACACATATCCATATAGCACGTATATGTGTGTGTGTGTGTGTGTGTGTGTGTCTGAAGACAGCAGTGCAGGCAAATCGCAAGGCTATTACGCTTAGCCTTTAGCATGGCTGCATCCTTTGCTGCATCTTTGCATTCTCTGTTACATTTCCTTCCTGCCGTTGAGCAAATGAAATTTTTCGGCAAAAAAAATCGCTAAATTATCTGCAGTAAGGTCCCAGTCCCACAGTACCCGCCCTCACCCCCTCCTCCAGTTGCTCCACATCCCCGGCACTCTTCAGGCGCTTCCTGTTTATGCTGCAGCTGCGCCAGTGACGACACATCTTTTCTTTTTCCTCCATTTTGTCAAGCTCGCCTTTTTGCCGCTGCCATGTCATGCCGGATGTCTCTTGGTAATTTAGATAGCCGCAGTTGCTTACAAGTTGCATAATGTTGATACTTCAAAGAGTTTAGCGCAAAGTGTAAGGAACACACACATAAGTATGCGAGTATGTACAAATATACAATACATGTACATACACGTATGTACTATAGCTATGAAATGGGATTAAAGCGAGGCATAGTTTAAGCAACTTTCAATGATTTAGTCCAAAGTGGCTTTGTCTTGACTTTCCTTGGCATTGCTATTGCTTTCTATTTGAAGTATCAATATTTTTATGGAAGGTATATTTATACAAATTGTTGCCTATCCAAACGCACCTTAAGGGCTTAAGAACCGTTCCGTTTCAATTGGATTTCAATAACTATTTAAGATATTAAGTAGCTCTTTATGTAAGAAGCTCTAAACGCCAAATGTATGTGACAATTAAAAAGAGAATTTGTTAGCCAATAAGTATAAATTTATCTGTCTGTAGATAACTCCATCGGTATATAGTTGTTGTTATAGATGTTTCACGACTTTTGGAACATTTATTTAAAATGGAGCACTATGTTTGACAAAGGAACGATCGGCGCAAAAATCAGATATATGTATATTTTTTTGTCATAATTATTTATTAATTATAAATATTGTCTTACTACTTACATATTTACACGTATATCATATTTCTGCAAATGCAATAACGTTTATTTAAATGGTAGGGCCTTGGGCACAAGAAATAAATTCCTTACTCATACAAATTAAATGTGTTTATCTAATTGTAAGGCCAAGTAATGTTTTGAATTAATCGTTTAACTAATTAATTCCCTTTAATTAATAGAAATATTCTCATGACTTCCTGCACATTTCCTTTGTTTGTATTTGCGAATTTAATTATTTCTTTAAGAGTTAAACTGAAGAAAAATGAGATTATAAATTACACATCTTCTTGCGAGTTGGTTGGGTGGCCTAAAACTGTGTTAACCTGCAGCTAAGAAAAGTAGTCAACAAAAATTTCTCTGTCTAATTTATGTATATATGTGATCATCTTTTGCGATCTTGGTTTATTTGAAAATCATTGGTATGCCTTATTTAGGAATGAATCAACAAATGTTTCCCAAACTAGACAATTTTTTAATTGCCCAGCGCGTTTCCCAGCAGAATAATCATATTTTTAAAAAGGATGACTAACTGTATATATATTCAAACAGTATATCCCAATTTATATAATTTTGGGTCCATTATAGACTGATCTTGAAAAAGTTATTTTAAGCAGCAAAAAAAAAAACACATTAAACTCTCCAGTGCTGTATGTACATACATATATCCGAACTAATCGGCCACTCGTGATAATTGCAATTATAATGCTCAATATTTGAATAAAATACCGAGATCAACACTCAGTCTTGTACCAACTTATCTTAGAATCGGAACGTTATGGACTCGTGGTGTTCATACAGTCTATTAATATTTTCAGCTCTGTGCAAGTTCATCGACTCTGTAGACCAGAATGTTGCCGATGAGCCACTGCCACGCGATGAACTCTATTATGCGCTGGCCAGCGAATATGCCAATGAGAATGTTATTTTTTCATCCGAAATGGTGCGAGCTGCCTTGTTTTTCATCTATATTGGCATCGAAGGGGAGGGCTCTGATGAAATGCGTTTGGCGCTGGCCTACCACGGAGTAACGATGTCAGATTTTCAGGTCGACTCGGCCAAAATCTTTAATTACAAATGGAAAGATGCTCCCATAGCGCACAGTGTCATACGTTACTTTATAAGGCAGGATCACAAGATAGCCAGGAATTATAAGATGTACATGCGCCACATGATGGGCAAGGCAGTAAATGTGGACTTCAGCGAGGATCAGCTAAAGGCAACTAATAAAGAACTGGCTGACGAGTTGGGCCCTATAGGTGCTGATGTCATAGCACCAGCAGTCTGGGGTGCCGACCACCTGGCACTGCTCGTCAATGCCATGTATTTTAATATGAGCTGGCACCGAACTTTCAACACCCAAGCCTCTTACCCACGCATCTTCCACGTGAACGAGTCGCGCAAGCTGCTCATCAAAATGATGCACGAGGACAGCACATATTTGTGGGGCGAGTTGAAAGAACTGAACGCCACTGCGGTGGTGCTGCCCTTTGCTTTTCCCAAATTGAAAATGCTGCTCATCAAGCCGAACCATATGGCCGGTCTGGATCAGCTGGAGTATTCGTTAGCCGGCACCGACATAAACGCCCTAGTAGATGATCTGGTCCAGCACGATGTTTTCGTGGCATTACCCAAGTTCAAGATTCGCTGCGATATGGAAGTCACTAAGGTGAGGGGAAACACTTCAAACCGATAAGTATTTGTATTGTAAAATAAACCTAATAGGTTGAATTAAATGTCGGTAGGCCAGTGGGAACATACAAGTATTTCCTCCACAACACCATCTCCCTACAATACATTCTGTAGGTCTTTAATTCGGCGACTAAATATAAACAACAATAATGCACTTTGCATTTTTATACATAATTCATAATTTCGGTCGACATTTGAAACTATTCGACATAAAATTTCTTAAAGTAAATTGACCTAATATTATCCGTTTAACGTCATTTTTCTACAAGTTAACCCCGATGATTATATATTATACATACTTAGTTATGCCAGCCAGTGCATGTTATTTTTTCTTATTTATTAATAATTTTTATAATAATGTTGCTATTATTCACAGTTCGCACTATAACTCATAACTCAAGAATACTTGACTCGACTTTAAATCCGAAGAAATCGAACATAATGTAATGATTTCTAATCGATCAGTTCTACAAGTATGGTCCATCTAATGCTTCAAAAGAACGCAACATTTGTATACTCGTGAGTTTCTTACGGACGTGCATGCTGATTTGTCTCTATCGATTAAAGTTTTCCCCGGAAATTACAAAACCAATAAGAATCAATAATAACAGCCGAGTTGAAATTTTGAAGAAATAATCCACATTTCAATTTAAGGCAAACCCATTTACATGGCACACAAATTTATTTACGTCTTTTTAAATTTAAAATAATATTCGAATAAATTAAAGTAAAATCATAAATTGCTCATTACCACTACTAAATTATTTCATTGTTTACCAATTCACTAGTGATCTGACAAGAGAGAGTATGTAATGAGGAAATGTGTTCATGTGGACGTTGATCAAGTGTACCGAATTCGATAGTTATACATGAGTGATATATATGATAATAATATTAGATTGTAAACAATATATTTTTGGTATTTTTGTATTAGCTCAATAGGTGGGAGATATTCCACTAGTGATCTGACAAGAGAGAGTATGTAATGAGGAAATGTGTTCATGTGGACGTTGATCAAGTGTACCGAATTCGATAGTTATACATGAGTGATATATATATAATAATATTAGATTGTAAACAATATATTTTTGGTATTTTAGTATTAGCTCAATAGGTGGGAGATATTCCACTAGTGATCTGACAAGAGAGAGTATGTAATGAGGAAATGTGTTCATGTGGACGTTGATCAAGTGTACCGAATTCGATAGTTATACATGAGTGATATATATATAATAATATTAGATTGTAAACAATATATTTTTGGTATTTTAGTATTAGCTCAATAGGTGGGAGATATTCCACTAGTGATCTGACAAGAGAGAGTATGTAATGAGGAAATGTGTTCATGTGGACGTTGATCAGTTATAGCGAATTCAATATTTATCCATAAATTATAGATATATGATAATAGTGTAACAATCTATTTTTTATATTTTCGTACTACCGCAATAGGTGATACGTCGCTTGGGCATCGGTAAAATATTCGAAATCTCCGAAACCTTCACCACGCTTTTGAACAAAAGCACGCCATTTCGGGTGACAGGCATTCGACATGTGAACACTTTTGAGTTCACTGAGGCGGGCGTAGGTGTGGCTCCAACGCCAATGGGTAAGTACACAAATGGCCCCCAATCGAGTCAGTCGTACTTGTATATTAATCACGCACTCGCTTTTTGACAGGTTACGGCAGTTTGGCACGCCTCTTTAGGGGTGTCAAATACTTCTTAGCTGATCATCCATTTGCTTTTTTTATTATTGATAAGAAGTCGGTATTCTTGTCGGGCCATATAACTAATTTCTGACTTGACATTAAAAACCGTTAGCTATTTATTTTTGTCCTATAGTTATATGCATGCCATCTGGTGGGGCCTCTTCAACTGCCTGACCATCGGCCGCAATTACATGTTGCAATAATTCCTGCAAAGCTGCTGCTCCTTGCACCAACCAATCAGGTAGCTTTATATGCTGTAATATCTCATCCAATTGCGCAGAGTCCATATATGTGTTATCTTGAGGCGGTTTCTTGGTAATGACCACCATCCGCCTGCTGGGCCTACTGGTGACCTTGCCTCTTACTTGTGGCCTCTTTACAAGTATGGCATGCCGCGCACACTCGCTTGGCACAACACAAGCGCCATGGTACTTATGCTCCCGGATATAGCCGCCCAGGCAGTTGCAGTGTCCATAGCAGCGAGCGGTGATGCAAGTCCCTTTGTTGCACGATGGCGGACAAGTGTCGCCGCAGCTAACCCATACTTCATTTTTGCCACAAAATGGAAAGCAGCACGATAATTTCATAAACTGGACTATCAGCAAACAGTACCAAAGCCCAAGCATTGCAGACACAAAGTAAAATCCAGAGTAATCGAGAGGAATTATTTAAACAAAGCATATCAAATACAATTTTGCAAGCATTTCAAGGTGCAAATGCAAAAAACCCAGAAACTCTAGGCTGTCTTCAAACTTATTAAAATAAACCTGGTCGAGAAACAAATACTTGTAATATAAACTTTTTATATAACCCCACAATGTGAGTTCGTTCCTGGCTATATGACGCATAAAACAATATTTAAAAATTACTTGCATTTTTAAAAATTCTGTAAAAGTTGTCTCATTTAAACAAAATATTAAACAAAATAAAAATAAATAAAATTTGCTTGACAATTACAGTTTTAGCTGCAAGATCAGAAGGAAACTCGATTGATTAGCATCAGCAAAACACTATTAAAGTGATTTACAACAGGTAAAATATTTCACATTATCATGGGATTCATAAGTAGGGATTAATCAAGTGTGATCAACTTTAAATAAAATAAACTTGACTCCACCAATTCGTTCATGACAAATTATATAGATTTCGACAAAGTTTCAGATGATGAAGTGTTAAATGACAAATCGTTTGTTTTAGAAAGTGAGATTTTTGCAAAACCCATGAAGTTATATATTTGGTGTGTAATAAATATGATTTGGGGTACCTAGCTGTTGGAGATCTAATCAAATCTATGCAAGCAAACGAGATTGAGTTTTTTTCGATGAATTAGTTAGTTAATTGATTTTTTTTAATAATCAAAAAAATGTTTAATCATCATTTTTTGTGGGAGTACAGGGTATTTGTTGTTTTTTAGTTTGAAAAATGTACTTCATTTAGTAATCATTTAAAAGTATCCCCCTTCTTTAATCTATTTCCTTAATTACTCAACATTTAAATGCTTCATTTGATTATACTAGTAGGTGTTTTTTATTACCAAAACTCTTTTAATCTGGAAAGAAAATTTAATTGAAACAATGGGTTTTTTCATAAATTTACAGCGAATATTAAAGCCCTGTAGAAGCCGACAAAAAGCCTCAAAGTCGTCAATTTATTTGATTTAAGGTAGGTCTAAATAAATATATAAAATTATGCAGCAAAAAAGCAAAGAAAAATATCGTATATTTTTTGTTAGGAAACTAAACATATTTTTCATAACCACAAGACTGCATCTTCTACAATTTCCACAGATACGAGTATGTTTGCAGCCCCGCATTGCCCGCTGTCTTGGTCGAATTTCGAGTGTGTGTTACTTCGCCAGCGAAGAAAAATATAAAAATTTTAGCACGCTTACAAAAAAATTGCCAATTAAGCGCATTTATGACTGCAACGAGAGAAAATATGTGTGGCATGCAACAAGGCGCTGGGCGAGCCATAAACATTCTTAATGTAGAAACGGAGACGTGTGCACTCGTCGTCTTCATCGTCATCGTCGGTCCAGGTCCAGGTCCAAGTCCAGGTCCAGGCCGGGCCAGACGCTGTTGGGGATTATTAAGAAACAATGAAGCGACGCGCGCAGACGCCAGCAAGTATGCAATAAAAGTGGACACATAATGCCAAGTTTATGGTTGAAGTTAAAACCGGAAACTAAATAGTTGACACCACGGAAAATGAAACGAAACGAAACGCTGTCCGACGTTGCCAGGGATTAACATTTATTACCATCAGCGTTGCGAGCGTTGTCACGTCTTGGCAGCGGGTAGATTGTCTATGACTCGAAGCTACCCCCAATAGCCTTCAGCGTGGAACTGGCCAGTGCGGCTGCCTCGTAAAACGCAAAATGACAACATAATTTGTAATTTGAATTTGTTTCGTGCGCGGGCATAAGAAATGAGCTGAGAAATGAGCACAGCATCGCTAGATGTGGTTATGGTCAGCATCAGAAATTCAATTCGCGCATTTTCTTTATGAATTATTAAACCTACATTAGACAGCACGCCATCGTGCAATCCGTAATCCAAATCAGGAATTCTTAAAGGCATTCGACAGATCTGTACTCGTAGCTCAATTCGTTGTCCCAGGTACGTGGCTTCAGTGCTGATTCTGCACCCCCATTGTGATGTCGAAATACATGGCCGGGGCTAATGCCAGACAATGTCCCCATTTCACTTAAAACAAGCCTCAATTACTTGCAAATTAATTACTTCATTGTGCAGAGTCACCATCGCCCCCAAGACCGTTAAAGTTCTAAGCTCGAATACAGCTGGCAAGGAGCAGCCGACTTGCATTAAAAATAATTAAAAAATAGCACGGACTGGGATCAGCGCCAGTTTATTTTATGGCCAAGAAGCAACCCTAACTCTTGGCTTTTCTTAAGACGAGTTCGCTCAACTCAGCGGCGTCTACCTGGCCGACCATGTCGAACTTGAGGCCTGGTGATTTATGCGCTTATCACACGAGCATTCCATTTTATAGTCTGGCCCATAAATGTCCTTCCGCATTTGCGACGCACACAAATTTTCTATTTTAATGCCGCCCGACTAGTGCTCACAATTTTTCAATACCTGTGCCGCACCGGCTTAAGCTGGCATGCCGACTGTCTTCACAGCCTGGCTGGCTCCCTGGGCCTGTGGCGTGACAGTTTTTCATTACGCACAAATCCTCTGGGCATACAGACTCAGGCACATTAAAAATTGAATGCAGTGGAACAATGTGGGGGCGCAGGACAGCTTTCTGTGTTAGCTGGTAGCATCTACACATGTCGATGCGGTGGACAGAAATGCCGATCTAAGCTGCCTTAAAAGTGTCGCAAGTAGGCATTTACTCCTTTCTAATGTGAAGCTATATCTACGGTGAGGGTAACGCGAATTTCTTTCGAAATGAGACTTGATTCCTTTCCTACAAGTGAATTTATTCAAAGCGCAGACTGGATAAGTCCTTTAAATAGGAGTATTTTGCCTCTGTTTGGGAGAAAAATGCTGTTTACAATCTAGTACGAATTCAGACTTAAGCTGAGTTATAGAGTCGTTCTGTGCAAGCAAAAAATAGACAAATTTATTTATTATTAAGTTTCCTAATTTCGGATTTAATGTGCGTTTCTATATATTTGACTACGATGAGGCTAGATGGTTAATCAACTCTTCTTAATATTAAGACAAAACTAGTTCTCAGTTTCTGAAATCTCAATGATAACGCAGGATTTGACTGCAAGTTCTTCATTATTTTCGAGAGCACCCTTAAATAGCGATATTTAGTTATTAAAGTTATTTTGTTGACAAACTTGAATCAGAAAATATTTTTTAACAATATCTTATGTAAATTACTATATATCGATGATTTAAAAGCAGTAAAAATTAACTTTCTTGTTCTGCCAGTTCGATGATTTTCGATTGTTTGCGACACAATACTATATGTGTTGTAATTTTATCAAAACGTTTTCAATTTATTTACAATCATTGATATGTATTGAAAATTACATTATACTTATGCATAATGCTATATTGAGACAAACAAATATTTATTTATTTAAAATAGACCTATGGAAGAACGATTAACTTTATGAATGCAAAGAATTTTTATAAACATTACATGCCCTTAAGAAAGATTGTCGGACTGGAAGAAATGCCGTTTAGTTTCTTTGCAATATGATACAAAGAAATAATATTTAAATAACTTTTCGATCGGCCATATTTTTCTTTATGTACTTAACCATTTTTACTTACTTTGACTTCTTTTGTGGTCAGTTTAGTATATAAATAAAATAGTATTGCATACTTTTAGGCTGGCAGTGAAAATTGAACTTTCGAACAAGGCGCTGCAAGCTGCCCTTTTGCATTTAAAAAAACTCATAAATATATTTGCCTTTTACACACGCACTCACACACATACATGCATACAAAAGTTTTTACACACTTTCTATTAAAAGCGCCTGTCATTGCCTGACGTTGGCGCTGGCGCTGGCGTCGTTATTGTCGTCATTGTTGGTGTTGTTGTCGTTGCTGCTATTGCTGGCATGCCAAAGTTGGACGCGCCAAGGCGCGCGTGCTGCTGCAGCAAAAGCAACCGAACAACAACAAATACACAATTGAAGTCGTGGCTAGTCCTTAGACGATGCTGCGTCCTTGCTGCCATTGTCGTTGCCGTTGTCGTTGTCTTCGTCAAAACCATTACTCTTCGGCAACGTGCATTATATTATCCATTTTGACTTGGCTCCTTGAAGCATTTGTATGCAGGCTGGCATCAGACTTGGCAGGCTTGGGCGCGAATTGCAATGGGCTTGATCCCGAAGCCCATGCTCCGAGCTGGAAGGCATGCCCTTTGAGCTGTCGTCACTGTAATTTGTATTGCCGCCTCGTCGCAGTCAAACTCCTTGGCCAGGCGTCTAGCCTCAGTCGCGCCTGTCATTCCTGTAACTTGCAAACTTTTGCTGTTGTTGTTTTTTATTTGTGCTCTCCTTAACGTTTTAAATTTCAATTTGGCTGGCTGGTAAGCAAGATGTATGTGTTATAGCATATGTTGCATATCCAGTCTAGTCCCGAAAGGCGGCCACACCTTTGCCCACCTGTGCGATCTATGCACACATGCAATTTTTACGCGTCACAGTGCTCCTCTGTTGACAGCTGGCATTTTTGTGCTTTCTGCTGCTGCTCCTGCTCCTCGTGTTGTTGTTGTTGCTGTTGTCCCCAATGCCGCCGTTAACTAAACTGTCACTCATTCAGGTGCTGTGTACCGTTATTATGCTATTACCTTGGTTGGTTGACTGGGTGGGGGCTACTTACACATTTCACATCGCATTTAAACGTATGGCGACCGCCCCTCGGCATGGGGGAAAAAAGAAATGAAAATGAAAGAAAACACGCCACTTAACAAAGCGCATTTATCAATGGTAGCTGTTACCATTACTGTTGTTGCTGTTGTTGTTGTTGCCCTGCTTTTCGTACGTGATTTGAACCCAACAACAGTTGCGCATTATCAGCCATCAAGCATCAACATCCAGCACCACCACCATAATCAACAACAACAACAACAACCACAACAAGCGTATTCAATACGTGTTAACCCACATGACGCTGCATTTTTGCTGCGATTATCAAGCGTTTCCGTTTCCGTATGTCTTCGTCTTCGTCTTCGAATACGAGCATACTCGTACAGACGGCCTAGGCTCATTTTGTGGCTTAAGGCCACAGACAAAATTACATGCCTTTGTTTTTTATCTAATGCCGCACAGAGCATTTTTAAGGGTCATAAGGGTCGACCCAGGCTCGAAGTGTGAAACGTGCGATGCCTCTGAGCCACGCAAACGTCACCAACACATTTTCCATTTACACATTCCCTAACGACAGCTTGCTGCTTTTGGCTCTGGGCGTATGTAATTCGATCTATTATCAGTTGTCATCGTCGAGAAATTCGCACATTCACATTCGCATTGTCGTCTTGCTTGATTTGTGCCATCGTTGAGGCGTGGCAAGGTGCGGCCCTCATGCACAGTGGAACATTTTATTTTATTTTATTTTAAAAGTAATACTTTACAAAACACATTTAAAATGCTGCGATAAAGGCTAACAGGCTGCAGTTTGTGGCAAATATAGGATAACTTGAAAGAACGTGAAATCTTTAGGTAAACTAACAATTTAACTTTTATTAATTTATTTATTTATTGAATTTTTTAATTAACAATTAAACAAAGAAAGTAATGTGTTTCGAGTCGAGGTCTACAGCTACCAGGATTTGTATATTGATATCTTAAATCTTATTGTATTATATTATACAAGAAATATAGCTTCAATAAATTATGTGAAGTTTTAGTTATTTTTGGAACATATTTTTATTAATATATTAAGTTCAATTTAAGGGTTTCTATGACTGCTAGGTCTCTCTCTCTCCGTCTATTACCTTCTTCGGAATCATTAAAGATACATTTTTTTCTCAAGATATAAAGATATAAAGCTTATGTTTTGTATATGTTTGGATATGAACTCGAAAAAGATATCATTATCACATATTAATCAAAACAGAATTTATTGTGTATATCAAGTTTATAGGTCAAGTTTTCAATTAAATATTACTCTATTAAAGTAATTGAGAAAAGTATTTGATGATTTTTTTTAAATTGTAGATTTAATTAAAATCTCTCCCAAATGGACAATTATTAAATTAGTGCATGTGCCTTGAGTGGTGACATCCTACAAAATAGAAGATTGAATGGGGAATTACAATTATATTTAACCTTCTAAATATTTCTAAATATCTTGATATAACATTAACCAAAAATAGAAAACATTTTCAATCTGATGTCAAACTGAGTATAATTTTATTAGTATTGCATTTTTTTTTGTAATTTTTGGAGCATACATCTTTTCCTTTTTTTAAACAAGAAGATTGTGATCGCATTAGATTTAAACGATTTCAAGCCGCTAAGAGGCCCCAACAAGGCCCGTGAGTTATTTACATTTGTACAGACTATTTGATTTAAAGTCCATTGTGCGAGGACATCCAACAGTGTTCTGGCCCAGGCAAGGCATTGCTTCACGTGTCATTTCGTAGCAGAAATTTGCACTTTTTCAAGCAGCCGAAAACCAGAGAAACATGGAATACCAAATCGAATATAATACAGGTCCAAGGCAAATGCACATCGAGCTCTATGCCGCTTCCAAATGCCTACCCAGAAGTTGAGCTCGAATCGTACTCGTAGTATGGCTGCGTGCCTAAGTGTTGCACTTACAGGCGCCACAAATGTTTGTAGCAGTAGTACAATTTGTGTGTGTGTGTGTGTGTGTGAGTGTGTGTATGTGTTTGTCCCCAACAATTGGGCAACAACTGCGACAAGGCGTGAATGGGATAATTTATACGCACATATGAGCAGTCGACTGTGTGGCAGAGTCTGTGGCACAAATCCAATGAAGTAGATAAGCGCAAATGCAAGGCCTACCATTGCTTGCATGTGTGTGACGGTGTGTGAATGTATTTGTGTTGCCTACTTTTTGGGGGACTGAGCTTGTGCGGCATATTAAGCAAAAATTAGCAACAGTTGCGTGCCAGCGCATACGAGTCGAATATGTCAAGTTAATTTAATGTAGCGTGAAATGTGCATGGATGTGTGGATATATGGGTGTAAGGGTGTAGGGGTGTGTGGCAACTGTTTTTTGCCAGCTGTGGCGCATAGACAAGACAGCCACATCGTACACACACTCATACACGCTCGTCCTGCTACGTGCAATAATTTGCTCAATTACTTAGCAAATTCTTGCGCCCATTTCTTTTGGGGGTTTTTCTACTTCTTCCTCTTTTTTTTGAAACGTGGCACACACAAAAAATTCAAATAAATTACGCCTCAAGGCATTTTACAATCCTATTGCCCGTTTCTAGGCGCAATGTTGTGAATTATGTGCCAACAAATACGCGCACATGTATGTGTGTGTGTCTGTGCATGAGTTGTCTTATATAGTTTTCCTCCTTCTTTTGGCCAGAGAGTGGAAAAGGGAGGGGGAGAGAGAGAGACAGAGAGAGAAGAGACCGCGCAAATTATGCATTTAGCTGAAAGCATGTGGCATGTAGGCATTACGTGTGCGGCATGACAAAAAATATTTAGTTGGCAAAGGCAATGGCCCGGAAATATTGAAATATTTACTTAAACACACCCACGACAAGGATGATGGGGGAGCGATGGCTGCATCCCAAATAAGTCAAAACTAAAGCTCTGCATCAGCTTGCGCGGCCACGAGCTGCCACTTGAAAGCAATTTTGTCATTTTTCAACAAAAAAAAAAAAAATAAAATAAAATGTTCTTTTCATAGAATATTTATTTTATTTTTTATTTGGGATTTTTTCCTTCGTTCGTTATTGTTGTGCTGCGCTCATAAAAATGTCAAATCATTTACATACACGTCACTTGCGACAACTACTTGACAGGCATTAATACACTTAAGCTGGCTCTAAGAAGCGTGGCTACATGGCATTATCCTTTAAGCAAACAACAGCAACAGCAACAACAACAACACAACGGCAACATGACACAGGCGACGGCAACAACAATGACATGCCAACATAAATGACATAATATAATAACGTTTTTTTTTTTTTTAAAGGGAAGAATAAAGAAAGATAATATCAACCCAAGTAGCAGAGCATACAAAAAATTTGCGTGCTACACCAAATGCCGTTAGACAGCTGCAGGGAGCTGCACCGCCAAACACACACATACACACACGCACAAGCCATGTACAGTATATACTTACAGTATATGTATACATAGATATGTCGCCCTTTGCATGTTTTCATGCTGCTAACAAATTGCTTTTTGTGTGAATTTTGTCACTAAATTGCAGACAAGCTGCAAAAATTTGTATAGTAGTCTGGGGCGCCACTGTTTGACTTCATTAGGCCATCCCTTTGATTGGTTGCGTATGTGTTGTGGCGCCGCTTTGATCTCCAGCGGGGGCCCCCACCTCTACGTATTTCTAATTTATAATAATCCATAATCAACTGACCGGATAATCAGTCGATGCCTAGCATTGTATGGTGTGGTCTCATTTAAATTGATGTTTTGTGTCTACAGTGGTTCTTAAACCAGAAATATAACTCATTTCCACGGCCTATTCACTCTTGTGTAATATTTTTATTTATTATGTCGACAAACACTAAAGTCCGTCGCACTAAGTACAAATCTATATACTATATAATAATGAAGACTTGTGGGTCTAGGAAAATGAAATGACACGTTCGATTATGTTTACCTGACCGGCCAGTTACAGTTTCTTTAGTAATAAATTAATAACAAATTAATTAAGAATTGATGGATTGAGATAACTGGTATAATAATTGTTGAAGAACTTCAAAAATAATAATCCATTTTTGAATTCTTTGAAACTCTTTTCTGACCATTAAGTGATTGGTAAAATAAATTTAAAAGAACCCCAAAGATAATTCGTTGCTTTACTTTTTGAAACTCTTTTTCTAGTTTCTTTTTGTTAAAAATAAGTACTAAACAGAAACCGGACAAGAAATATGATCCCATGTTTTTTTTACTTTCTTAGTCACAAATAACCGCACTGATTATTAAGAATTAAACTGAAATATAAGCATTTCATGCCTCTTAGACCATTTGTGTTCATTTGCCAATTAGGTTAAGTTGTTGAGTTAAGTTATTTGGAATTTCAAATTATTTGCAAAGACAATTGAAAGTATCAGGGAAACATTAATTAAATCAAAATGAAATACAAGTACGATTTCTGAAAACCATTATTAGCAACGCTGTTTCAGGCATTTCTAAAATACATCTCTCAAGCCTCGTATAAATTAGTAATTACTTCTAAAATGATTGTCATTGGTTGGAAGAGCACCATATGCGGTTCATTACACATCATCATCGGCGAATTCAGCTTCCAATAAATTTGCTCTTCATTCCAACTCTGTGTGTGTGTGAAAACTTATGTGTTGAGCTACTGCCCAGGTCCGTCATAAATTCTAAAGAAATAGATTTGTCATAAATTTCGGCGTGCACAACAAAGGGAGCTGAGTGTTCCACTGTAATCATCCTCGATGGGTGTCTGTGTGTGTGGCGTGTGTGTCTGGGCTTGTTCGTCCGTGGAGAAGAAGACGCCTTTTCGTATCAAAGACGAAAAGCTATTTACATTTTGCATTTGCCTGCGAGGACACAGCAAGGACAACGGCCATTGCGACGGCATAAAGGCAATTTATCATAAATATTTGTCAACGAACAGGGGCAGCCGCAGATGCAGAGCAAGGAGCAGGAACCGAATGCAGTCAACTTATTTTACGCTCGGACAAACAATCTGCACAAAGGAAGCTGATGGCGACGCTCATGCTCATGCTGCTGATGATGGTGAGGAGAGGGAGAGGATGAAGAGTAGGATGTGTTTCACCAATAAGCACACTCGCACACATGCTTAAAACAACTTAACTTTATTCTGCACACAACTCGAGAGTTTGTCTACAAGTATTGCCAAATCAGCCATATGGACAGACCCACACCCAAAACCAGGTCCATGGGCAACGAGAAGGTGTCTCGTCTCGCATACTCGTAGCGCGCAATCTCGATTATCTTGTGCGTGGCCTGCAGCCACTGCTTGACCACAGAGGCCTCGGCCGCCACAAAGGAATACTCCTCCCGTTTGCCTCCACCCTTGTCCAGCTTCACCAGCAAGGTGATAGTCTTAGTGGCATTAGACGTGGCCAGCTCCAGCGGACGCTGCAGCTCCACATGCTCCCAATTGTAGTGCTGTCGGTAGGCCAGACGACGCTTTCGCACCTCCGTGCAGACCAAACAGCGATCGAAGAGAAAGACCTTGGCCCGATACTTTTTGCGTGTGGGAAAATGTTGCGCCTCGAACTCCGTGGCCCGTCTGAAGTGGCCCTGCTGCAGCAGATCGAACTGTAAAATGGTCAGGATGCATGAGCTCCAAAATTTTCTACTTGTGGAGGAATGCAGGACTTACCTCATTTAGTTCATCTATGTTGGGTATCTCCTCGGCCTGGTTGACCACATCGAGTTGGCGGCGCAGGCGGGTCTCCAATTTGCAAACAGCGCTCAAGACGGGCTTGCAACTAATGCCGCTCTTGTAGAATTCCTAAAGGTGCCAGAGATTAAAGAACCCTCTATACTTTCTGATAAGTAAGTAAGTCGTAGTTATCGTTTCTCACCGATATGAATTGCTGCAACAGCAATGGATATCTTGTCAGTCTTTGTATGGGCTGCACTAGAAAACTGTCAATGCCCAGTTTGTCTTTTATTGAAGTTTGATAATTCTGTAAAGTGTACGATCCTTCAGTTATTCACGCAAAGTAATTCACCGGTAAAGAAATACTCACCTGCAGCCATTCACGGTGCTCCTGGCGCAGCTGCATCGAAGATTTTTTACCCATGGTGAAGGTGACGTAGCAATAGAGATGATTTTTCTAGAATTTGGAAGCAAACGTTTGACTCATTACAAGGTGTTATAGATAGAATTATTAAATTAAATTATTTCTCATAAGTTCTTAATTCGCTCAGGTTCGATAGCCATATAGAACTTTTTGATAAGCTAAATTAAGCTTTAGAAAATAGGGGAAGATATAAGATTAATTGTCTAACAAATGCATTAATTTGCGAGCTCAATCATGAGATTCTCAATATTAAGAAATTTATGATAACTAAGTGTGCGCTAAGACGAAGCTTGAACAATTAAGCCCCTAAATGGGTGAGAACATTTATTGTGTTTCTAATAGAGAACGATTGTTGGACACTTTTTTTCACTTTAATTCTACTTTTATTTTAATAACTTAAATTAAACTTATAGGTAAATACAAATACGACTTAAACTAGTATTATTATTGTTGGACACAGGAGTTGACAAAGGGACACCTATAAGGGAAGCTGTTGCACTGGCTAAATGAGAATAATCGAAATTTTAAGCCGAACACATTGTTCAGCTGCCATAGAAAACAAATTAATAAGGATTTAGATATAAATGACAGGTTTATTTCCCCTTCTCCCATACAGCCCATTGCATCCCAGTACGAATAGCCCCAGCTAAGCTTCTAAAACTCATTTGAATTTTATATAGAGTGCACGCTTGACGGTTCTCGTCAACCAAGACTTAGTTGGCATTTTATGGACATTTTAATTTTTCTCTCATACTTGTATGTATTTTGTATGCAAAACCAATTCATGTCTACATACGAGCATGTATGTACTATGTGCGAATATTTGTATGTGTACATAGTGCTTGTAAAACTTGCCTGCTGGCGAAATCATAATTTTTAAGCATTTAAGTCACGTAATGCCACACACTCTAAAGTTTGGCAAAGCCACAACAACAACAACCACAACAACAAAATTGAAATTCGTGTCGTTGTTGGTTGGCCAGAAAAAAAAAACGAGAAGGTGCAACGCATAAAGAAAATGAATTTTCCGACTGCTGCAATCTTGAAAATTGTCAGCAATTTTGAGGCATTTAATTCCATTAACCCTCACTTGGGCATTTGTCCGGCGTTATTCGCCAGTAAATCAAAATGCTGCCAACTCCAATTTGAAGCTTACCTGATGTTAATGAGTGTGTGTGTGTGTGTGTGTGTGTGAGTTTTATGCACGAGTGTGTGCGTATATGTGTGTTTGAGGATGAGCTGGCGTTATCATAATATTTGCATTTGCTGGAGGGTAATTGAATACATTTACCATTGCAATGATTATCTCAAACCCACTCAGTCATAGACTCGGTCCCAGTCTCAGTGTCGAGCTCACACTCAAGCATTAGGCCGCATTTGCATATGCAAATGCAATGCGTGCAGGATGCTCGGGATCGAAGCTTCAACTCAATTATAAAACAATTGTGCAATATTATATGCATATTTATCATTTCGTTGCCAGAAGCGCAGTCTCTTACTATAATTGTTGATATTTTCATTTACTTTCTTCTCCTGCCCTGCATCAGCAATTTGTTTATTTTTATTTTTCATGCATAGTATAGCATTTAATTGAGTCACTTGGCTGCTGTCAGAAATCTTTGAACATAACATTTTATTTATACACATTCTGCATTTCACTTGTCAACACATTTGTTGTTCATATTTCAGTGAACAGGTTGTTGGTGTTGAGTGATAGGCCTAGTATGTTGGGTTATTCAGAATCTGAATTCAATAATGAAGTGTTAACCTAATGAGTGTAAGCTTTGCTTGTTAGAAAACAAAGATTGGAGTGCAAATAATGAACGCGACTTCAACACATTAGAGTGCATGGTTGTGCAAATACAGATAACAGGCACAAAAAAGTCTCTCTCAAATCGATACAGCCCTATCCGAACACCTGGAACCCCGAACTCAATGCCTCTCTAGAACATACAATCAGAAAGCTTTATAACTTTTATCACTCACGGCTATTACTACTCGTCTAAGCCGTTCTTTTGGCCTCATTTTGGCTGCTGATATGGGAGTTTTTACAGCGAAAACAATGAAACTATTTATTTCTATGATTGATTAAGTTTTTCTCTATAAATTTGTTAATGGTTGCCCAAACTCAAGCGCCGATCGTCGATCGCAACTGTATAAAGATTTAATCTAAAAAATATTGGGGAACATAGGGAACATGATTCTTCGGACCATTAGAGTTGCATAGAATCGTCAATTCTGGTAGACAAATCACTCTCCTTCACAACAACAAGAGAAAGTAGCATTGCATTCGTCTATTTATGTGCACTGTAAAGATTATTATTATTATTCGAACTCAGTGCGCTATTAAATTGAGCAGAGAAAAATAATGTTTTGTTCAATTTATTGAGAGTCTCGTTTTATTTAGTAATTTATGTTGCTTGTTAATTCGCTCCAATTTTATAGCACACCATTTAAAGTCAATTAATTGGAAATTATATCATGTTCTCTATGACAAATGCCCAAAAAGAAATCGTAAATCGGGTTGGCTCAACAACTTTTATGAGCATAAATCATAGCAACAAACTATAAAAAAATGAAATAACAGCGTAAATCAAAGGCAATTTTCTCGTTTATATGTAAGTGCAGGCCAGAAAAAATCAATCAACAATACGGAAAAGGCCAATTTCTTGGAGAAAAAAGTAATAGCCACTAATCATGCAGCGAATTATTTTTGAAAAGCCTCATTAATTTTTCACCAATAGATAATCTTGGGGAAGAAGAATCGATTGCTTTCATATGTATGTAAAGCGATTTATTTTGATTTTGTTTATAACATTTTCGCATAAATTGGCGCGAGCGTGTGTGTGCCAAAATATTGTTTATATACGAATTTTAAAATTCTTTCAGTTGCCTGCCGGTTGACCGTGAATCAGTGTGTCGGCGCGGCGTGCAAAGTGGTTTCTCGTTGTGTTCTAAAAATACATAAATCAGCAGCCTTTTGCTCAACCCCGCCACCGATGCAGCATTAAAAACTATAGCCCGAGAGATAGCCGCGAAATATGAAGCGGCTTTTGCATGGCCAAATCATATAATTCAAGTTCTCAAATGGGTTTCAGGAATGTTACCTGCTGCACAAAATCGTATTATGCTCCTGACATGGTTATTGCCGCTGCTGCGACACTGCGGGACATTCTCAGAAATACGCATGACATAACGAGAGAATGAGTTCAAAGTATGTGCACATCGTATGTATTTATATAGTATACAGTACATAAAGCCATTTACCGAGCACTATATGCAAAGTGCTTGCCACCCATTTCAATTCAAATTGATCGTTTGTCTGTCAACGCTTGCTGTCATGTCCATGGCCATGTCTCCGGCTGTTTCTATGAAAACATATGCCCAACCACATATGGAATACAAGTATCCAGGAAAAAATACAAGTAACAACAACAAATCTGCGCTTCCAAGTTGTTATCACACGTAATTAAAGTATATAAAAAAACTTGAGCTTTGTTCAACAATTTGGAGTTCTGTTAAGTGGCTAAACACACGCTCTGTCACATACACTCAACAAAAAATCGAATATTTATTAAATTTCTCCAAAACAACAACAATTTTCAACATTTCAGTCATTTTTATTGAAGTTTTTTTGAGGTAAAGGTAGAAGAAATAAATCATAATATAGTTTAATTATTTACAAATGGAACATATTTTTCAATCATTATTCAAATTCAAATTTTTTTTAAGTATTTCATTGCTCTCCAATCCATTCTGTTAACGCTATTTGTTTATTTGAATTCTTTTTTATTATCAGTTACAGAGTTTTTGAGATATTTTGCAGCATTTAGTTGCTTCATTAGTGACATTTTTTCATACTTAATTCAAGCAAACCCAAGCATTAAATCATTGTAAATTTCTATAGTTCAAGATGAATTGCTTTTTCGCTGAGTGTATGTGTACATAGCTATTTAGCTATGTATGTAATACTTTGTGTACTGGCTTGTTGTGTTCATTAAACGCCAAGCCCCACTTGGCAAAAGCTGTGTCTCTGAATATTTTAGTGACGTCAGCTTTAACTTGAGACGCCGGCTATACTTACATATACTACATACATACATATGTATAAATGGTATATAGACATGGGCGACGCAAACAATTTATTCTGATAATTTTTAGCGGATTTTGTTTAGGACTTTTTCCGCTGTAGCTCACTTTTTGTTGCTAGAGCTTTATACTTATGTGCGAGTATGTATGTACGTTTCTTTATTATTTATTATGTTTATCTTATCATTGTACCATGCCGGGAGTTAACAGACACATTCGTCATAGTTTGGCTTTTGCGGCCGCTCTGCTAATTGCCCGCTTGTTAATGTCGTCTATTTTGTGTTTCAATTTGTGTATATAGTGTTTAACATTTATCCGCTGACTGGAGTGGGGGATTTTTTCACGATATGCCTTTAATATGTACAATATGTATGTAGAAAACTTTTGATAACATTTTGGGAGCGCCAATTGCTGCTATATTTATAGTTATGTTAATTTCATTTCTTTAATGATTCAACTCCACAACTCCACGCATAACAATGATACTCCAAACCCACAATTCGTGACACAGTTGTCAACAAGTGTGAATAAATGTGCACAGCCTATTAAAAATTCCAGCAACAGATGTCTGTATGAATACTAAACAGTCGTAAAAAATTGAAACACCTTTGCCCATGCAAACACTTGCTTTCAATAAAAAGTTAAGTCGTAACATCGTTAACTCCATTTCAAGGGCCTCATAATTCAAGACCTGCTTAATACCGTTGGAGGTCTAGTATGAAAATATTGCTATTATGGAATATTGCCGTAATTGGCCACTTTTATTTGACATTCTATTCCTCCAGTTTCTATTGCAGACATTTCTAAAAAAGTATTTCCTCACATTCACAAAATGTTTTCAGCTATAAATGAATAAAATAAATAAAACATATAACTAAGTCAAGTCTGCAGAAACATTCTCTCCTTAATTATGAATTGAGGCAAGTTTTCACAACTTTTCACATAATCCGGAAGAAGTAGAAGAAGAACTGGTAAAGTTTTAATTATGAAACTGTATAGTGTATATATATCGTAATGGGCTGTATGTATCTCAAGTTTGTGGACCGATCTAAAAGGTTTGTAAAATCGGTTATTTTCCAAGACAAACCCGCTTCAAGAATAATTCAATATTTGCTCATTTGCTGGTTCATAAAATTAAACGAAATGGTTCCTGTTTTTAGGCTGATTTTAAGATAGTTTGCAACTGATTGAAGATTTGTTTTATTACCGCAATAATTTATAAGTATTTTGGCTCAAAACCGGACTGAAAGTAGTTGAAGACCTGTTGGATCGTTACCGATCCAAAAAGACTTAGCGAAATATCTTTACAATTGTAAAAACTATTCTGATAAAAGTACTGAATAAATTGTGGATGTATTTGAAAAGCTTTCAAAAAATTAATAAAATGTATTTATTTCCTGGAAGACTAATTAGTGCTTTGGGCCTTAAACTTCGTTCAATATGCTGATTCGTGCTTTTATGTGGCCATATAAATGTTATTTAGAAGCGATCATGACTTCTATTTAACTTTTTAGCACCGAATTTTATTGCCGTGCAAAGAAGGTTTGGTTTTTTTCATTTGATTAGTTTTATTTCTAGTTGTTGTGGCAGCATAATTATATTTCGTATTATTTTACAGATTTAAGCCGTTTGATGAATTGGAAACCAATTTTATGCAGTCGCTAAATAGTTGGCTGTCGTCGACTCGAATAATTTGCATTAATTGCCGCCACTTGTGATGCGCTACGCCAAGCTTAGAATAATTTGAAGCCAGTGCTAAAAATACCGAGCGTCAGCTTAGAGACATCAGAGAGACATCATTAGTGGAATTCTAAATAAAAATGCACACGAGTGCTACTCATCTATTTAGACAAACTAATGAGCAGAAAAAATACTTTTAGCACGATATGTAGAGATGTGAAAACGTCAATCTCAGTGGTGTACGTAGATGTCATAGATAGTCAAGTGCAAATAAATATTATAT
This sequence comes from Scaptodrosophila lebanonensis, assembly GCF_003285725.1. Taxonomy (NCBI): domain Eukaryota; kingdom Metazoa; phylum Arthropoda; class Insecta; order Diptera; family Drosophilidae; genus Scaptodrosophila; species Scaptodrosophila lebanonensis. Next base: position 4,100,490 of record NW_022060529.1, read on the forward strand.
TTAAGAAGAGAAGATGCTAAGTAAACATTGCTATACAGATTCAAGAATCTTTGAACGCTAAGTAGCAGAGACTTGATCGATAACTTGGCCATAAACAGCTCGCACCCACTTAAAAACCGGCCCAGACTCAGGCCCAGGCCCGGTGGCTGTTCAGGCTAACATGCGGAGTCTGAGTTTTTGGTCATGGCAACAATACCCGTAAATAAAGTAAGTTCAATGGCTATGTGGTAGACCCCTACCGCGCCCGCTACTCACCTCAAAGTGCGCTGCAAACTCATCGAAGAGGCCTTTCAGATCGCGCTGATTGCGCAACATCAGCGGAAGAATTTCCCGCTCGTGCAGCTCCAATATCTCGGATATATTGCTCAGCAGCTGTTTCTGTCTTTCCTCGCCTCGCAGTCCATCTGGCAAATGCTCACAGTCCTGTAACTTGCCATAGTTGCTGAGTCCTTTGCGCAAATTGGCCACGTAATTGACTTCAGTTTGTATTAGCTCGTCAATTATGAAGCTAATTTTCTTGGAGGCATAGATTTCCGTTTGATCGCACGGAAAGAGATTCTCCAGTGAGAGTGTGTCCTCGTCTTCGTGGCTGCAGGAACCACAAAATGCACATTAACACTTACTATACAGGACACATTTATACGGGAACACCCTTTACTTACTACTCATCGCCCAATGTTTCAAAGCTGAGCGTGTGTGTGAGGAAACCATTGTGTGTGCTTAATGTTGGTGATGAATTCGTTGTTGTTGCGGATGTTGCAGGATTGTTGGCAGAGGACAATGAAATGGCACTGTAAACAAACGTAGGCGATATATATGTATGTATGCGTGACAACAAATTGATTGCAATTGATTTCAATTTGTGATTGAAATAAATTGGCGAACGGTATACGGAGATGAGCTTGCGATGGCTTAGTACTAAATACGATTTGGGTACGAATTCCAATAAAGTATGTATTGTGTATACTAATAATAATGATAACCAATGCTATTGTCTATTACCTTAGATAGATTTTCTGCTTACAAGTAAATAAAATCAGAAATGAAAGTAGATAGTATAAGACGGTATGAACATTTAAAAAATTATTACATAAAACACTGAAAGCACCCACAACGTTTCGCATTAAAATCAGAATCCAATCATTTGTCTGTAACTGAAAGCAAATGTTGCTTATGCCTTATCTTATCGCGCATACGCCCCGTCAACCGTTAAGCCATGCATTGACTTAAGAGCTAGAGAAATAGCGAGAACTATAAAAATAAGTAGGTATAGCAATTCCATATGCGTTTTAGCTTCATCAACATTTTTAAAATGCTACACAACTGTGACATGAGAAATTATGGACAGCTGTCGAAATGTGCCTCAAAAGCGCTAAAAACAAATAAAAGCACGTTCACCAAACAAACACAAATACCAGAAGCGAACAAAGTGTGCGAAACAAGCGTAACAATGGTGCCATATCCTACCTATCGGTATCCAAAATGCTCGCCTGCTTCTCCAGTTTGCCATTGCCATTGGCTATAACATTGGCTGACGATAATGACGATGATGGTGTCGTTGCACTTGTATCCACTGGCAGGCATGTTATTTTCTCGATATCTTCCGCATTATCATCGGTCAGTATATGCCAATAGACATTGAAAACTTGCACAAGAAAAATGAAAACCACAGAAGTCGCGACGGGTATCACATCGAACCAATTTAAAGCAATCATTGTCAGGTCGTATTTTGAAAATTCGGAGTGCAAAATGTATTCTGATTTATGGACCACATTTACAGGCCATTGGGGCACATTTGGAGCTCGCCTATTACGCTTAATTTGCGCACTTTAACCATAACTGAACAATTGAAACAACGATAGAACACGCACCCGGCTACAGAGCCTCCAATTCGAGCCAAAACCAAAACTCAACTGTCTTTGAAACGCAACGCTTGCCATAAAATTGGCCAATGGAGAGCTTTTGCTATACTCGTCAAGTGCTCACTGATCGTGTGTAAGTGTGCAACAACAAATATTTCGAAAGCTTTGCCATAAACGGAGCATAAGTTCTCCACCTCTCATACTTGCTCTCTCGCTCTCTTCAGACTATGCGCTAGCGATTTGTTTATAAACAAAATCTAAATATTGTTTTAATGTCTCCTCCAATTCATAATTCTTCAACACTTTTGCTTTCGGGGCATGCTGGTAATTTTTCATTGATTTTGTGGTGTTTACCGCATACCATAGTTTTTATAGCAAGAACAACAACGCACATTTGAGCTCTGATGTGATCTTTTATGACATTTTGCATAGTAATTAGTCGGCTTTGATTAATGGTAATAACAGTAATTATTGCTACTGCACGACCATAATTATTTGCATTGTGCAATAAAGTTCAATTAGTTCTTGTTACTTGCCTTGAACTCTTTTGGAGTATGGATTTGTTTGGGGAAACTAACTAAAATACCTTAACTGGTTTATTGCTGCTTATTTAGTTTAGAAAGGTAAACCATACAAATGGACTATGTATTGGGTATAAAAGTATTTATTTTTGAAGAATCGAAGACTTTTAACAGATATATTTAGAGTGGAAGGGAATCTTTTTTGTACAAGGGATGCTGTTTCTTTCCCCAAATTATTGGATATTACGTATGCGTTGTCTGATTACATTTTGAATACATATTTTTATCTAGAAATGTTACTATAATTTGTATCAACACCCTTTCAATCGATTCAGTTTCTATATGTCCATAATTCAGAATCAGTCAAAGTTCATGCATTTGCAAACATCAGAACTCAGCATGCAAAAATATTATGATGATCTCACAAAGATCACTCCCAGCCGGGCAATATAAAAACGCTGCTAATGTCGCAAATTTCACAATAAATTGTTCACATTTTATTAAACATACACACACATACAGATACGAATTATTTATTTGCATTAATAGCGAACAGTGAATGCGAACAATTGATTTTTTAGAGGCAAAAGCAATTCCCCATCCCAATTAAAATAGTACGTAGACAACGAATTGTATGAAAAAATTAAAAAAAAACAACAACAAAATGTGCGCGACGGCTGTCAGTCTGGCGCTGAAACTAAAGATGAGATTGCATTGAAACAGGCGTTTAGACAGAAAGTAAACAAACAGTATTTGAATATTTTATTTTTTCACAATTGATGGCTTGCACACCAACCAGACCTCTACAGACATACATACCTAGAATTTTGCATGAATTATAAAAGCCACAAGACATACTATTGTACAATCACAAACGATTATGTATATACATATGTATAGTATATGTATCTATATGCGAGCAAATTGTTTATTTTTATACATTTTCTGAGTGATGTCACGAGCCGATTGTGTTGATTTGTTTGTGCTTAACATGCCAAGCAAGTCATTTTTCGGTTTTTGCTTTTGCCAATTTTACTTAACGCTTTATTATTAACAATTTCGTTGACGACTAATACGCTGTTGGCTGTGAATGGCACTTGAATGCCCAGAGGCGCGGGTGTGGTGGGCTGCCAGCTTTTTACATGCTCAGGCACTTGCTTGCGACCTTTGATAAATGCTAAATTCTTTTGTGGTTTCGGTTTTACATAGCTGCTCGCAATAAACATGAAATACATATGTGCGCATCGAGCTGTTGGCATTGGGCATAAACGTGGCCATAACAATGAATTGAAAACTGCTGATTAGGCAAGCATATATCAGTATGTAGGTGAGCTCATTGACATTTTAGCTGGAACATTGACCAGACGAACTTTATAACAAAATAAATAAAACAGTTTGTTTTTGTTTTTTAGTTGTAAGGTCTTGTATGTGAGAAGTATTAATCGATTTGTTGTTATTAATAGTGGTTGTAAAATACAAACATATTTTCTTCAATTTAAATAAATGTGCTAAAAATGTAACCAAAAAAGGGGGACAATGCGAATTAACGTCAATTAGCATTAGCGGCAAATAACACATCTATATACTCTCTATACTTGTACAAATACAAATTTATTGTTTGTTTGTGACTGATGTAAAAACTCGTCAACTCGACCCGATTGAGCTCAAATTTTAACACATTGTAAAACCGTGTTCCAGGATTATTTCCGCCATACGTACCTGTCAGAAAACAGCTTTTTTAACGGTCAGCTGTGCTAGGCAACCACGCCACCTGCCGGTAGCTAGGGTAAAACACTTGCCATACTTGCTAGCTGGAGCCGCATGCGGAGCACATTCTGGAAAACGCTGGTTGTTCCCGATTACTTGTATATTGTTTAGTTACATTAAAAAACGTAACCACTTGCAACCAATCACTCTATCCAATGGAATAATACGATCTTACAATCCAATACCCATCGCGATCGAGATATTCTTGAGGGAGTCCCTTGTAATTGGGCTGTCGGAGTCGTGAGAGGAAATGAGTGATGTTCAGAAAAAGTGTAATAAAAGCCAATAGAGGGAAAACTATTATGAGATAAGCTAAATAATGAATGCAAGCCAGGTACGCTAATTTGTTTATACTTTTATTCATGTGAATATGTATATAAATGGAAATCCTTGTTAGCATTTTTGGTGCAAATTAAGAAAACTTATATTACCGAACGATCAAATACAAATGGAATGAATGACACTCCTGAATAATACTTCTTCAAGGCTTCATTAATGGCAATTTAAAACCGATACAGACTTTTTATGGTAACTCCAAAAATTATTAAATAAGAGCCTTGTAGCAAGAACAAGATGTTTAAAGATCTCGCGAATACGTTTATCATTTATATTAATTTCTAAATTTGCTTTTTTGACTTGCCGCGTTAAATAAGTTATAGAAATATACCCAATGGGCCCTGCCATTGTCCCGCCAATCAAATTTATTGAATGCCTTTAAACACTCAAAAAACAGATTGCGTCGAAAGACGCAAAAAATAAAAATAAAAAAATAAACAAATACCTGAAGGTAAAGTAAGTAAGCTATAAAATGGAAAATTGGTTTTAAAAATATTAACATTGAAAGTAAAACAATCGACGTGTTTTTAAAGCTCATATGTTTTATTTATTTGCAATCACTTTACACTTTGATTGAAGTACTATATAAAAATAATTAACTATAAGAAATTGAGTGTTCACACTTTTCAATAACTATTTAACACCTCTAGCTTAAGTATTAAGTATTTACACATGAAAATATTTACAGCGTATTATTGTCACTGTCGGAACTCTTTAGAAGATATTTATTTTTATGACAGGTTTTAAACAATTTATTTGCATATGCCTACCCTAATAACATTCTTAAGTAACAATATTTGGTGATTTAGCATACAACTTTAATAAGCATTTGCAGCATACGTGTACAAGTACATTGGAAAGGGCAGCGCTTATCACAATATTCTCATACAGGAGGGAAGAGAAGACCTCAGCTTTACTTTAGTTGTAACATTTTTTGAAAGCCCCTAACGATATGTATGTACGAATAATGAACAGCTTGAATTGGAGCCTTTCTTCTCAACAATTCGAGCTAATCGTAAGGAATAAGCATCCCGACCCGATCGCGCATTATGCCTCAGTCCTGATTAGCAGGAGCATGTTTGTCGCAAAGACAGGAATATTGAATGCCACTACGATGCCGCATACCAAGTGGTTCGGTTTCCGGTAGTCTCCTCTTCCGGCTTAGGCATTACCCATATATTGCCGATGCCGCTATCTGAGCTAAAACGATTTGAGTCGCGATACAAGGACAAGCTCGGCGCCTTGCGATGCAAATGATCGTATTCGCGCGAGTACCGTTCCCTCAGCTTCTGCTTCTCCTCGTTGGCATAACTATTGATCATATCACGTATTAGATCCACCCATTGTAGGATTTGGGAAGGATCGGCACTAAACTCGCACTCCTGCTGCTTGCGTCGTTCGTAGTAGAGTGTAAAGGATTTCGTCTTGGTCAAAATGCCGATGTGCTCGCAAGGATACCGACCATGGAAGACCAATTGCTTGCCCTTTATTTCCGTGTATATGATGCACTTATCGAAGATGAACACCTTGGCGCGATAGCTGCGCTTCAACTTGTGGTCCAGCACGTGAAATTCGTTAACCTTGCGAAACTTGCCCTGGTAGTAGACATTGAACTGGCCAGAGAAATGGAACATTTCATGAAATCTAAATGGGACTCTAAGATCAAGCTATAACTCACCTCATTGCAGTCGACGATGTCGTTGATTGTCTCCGACTCGTTGGTGGTGGTAAGTAATGTGCGGAAACGCTTCTCCAAACGGCAACAGGACTCGAGCAGCGGCTTCATCACAATGTCGCGATTCTTAAAGAAGGTCTGTAAAAAGATCCACTCAATAAGTTATTCATAATTATTCACATCTTATAACCCGTGCTTACGTTTATGAATTGTGTCAGCAGTAATGGGTATCGGGCCATTCGCTGTATGGGCTGCACCAGAAAACTATTTATCCCCAATTTATCATCGCATTCAATCTGTATGCTCTGCAAATACCAAATATCTTAGTTAAAGTTTAAAGTACCTTGAATGCTTCTTCTTACTTTGAAATAGTTTTTATAGAGATCACACAATTTCAGCGACTTTTGTTTGTTCATGGTGAAGATAACATAGCCGTAGAAGCAGTTTTGCTGTAAAAACCAAAATAGTTATTGACTACGCCTTGGCTTTCAAAAGTTGTTAAGACCTTACATCCAGAAACTCCAAGAACTCATCAAACAAACGCTTCAAGTCGCGTCGATTTCTTTGCAACATGGGCAGAAACTCATCGCGATGGAATTCGGCGATTTGCTCAATATTACCAAATAGATCATATTTCTTGCCACGCAGACCCAATGGCAAGTCCTTGCGCTGGAACATGTTCCCGTAGTCCTTGAGGCCGGTAAACAGGCTCTTCACATACGCCTCCTCGGTGTGTATAAGCTCCTCCAATATGGGCTGCACACACTTATCGCTCTTCTCGCGCAGTTGGATCTCGCCTTCATCCTCTCTGGAAATGTTCAATAGTATATAATATATTTGTTAGCCCTACGCCTATGGGACAAGTTACGCTGCAGACTTACTCATCTTTGGGTTGATACACTGAATGAAATTTGTTGACTAGCCCTTGATTTGTTGTACCAATAATTTCAGTCTTTCTTCTGGGCGCCGAACTGAAGTTTCTGCAACATAGAAGTTTTCAAATAGTTAGTACAATAGAACTAATTAGTAAGACACAGAAAAATTGGAAAAACTAAGTGGAGATACAAAATTGTGTGCGTTTCTTAAATATTTCCATGAATATAAATATACATATGCTTGAAGATTATTCCCCATTGTCACTCTTCTTGACCATCTGTCAGACACTGAGCCGTAATAGTTAGGTACATCGTAGAGAACAGGAACGCCAGACAGAATTAGTACCATTTAAGCCCTAAATATACTATATAGTTACTAAAGGATCACTCTTATTAGAAGTCTCTGAAGATGTCTTAAGCAAAAATACGAACTAAGAAGTAGTTTGAGAAAATTCGCACACCCACAAATACAGAAAATTTCGGACCTGGAGAACTGGGGAAAATATACCAAATCAACGGATTTAAAACTAATTGTCTATGTTTGACTTTTAAAAATGATACTAAGGTTAGCTAAATACAAGATCTTTGGGACCAAAGGCACTTTAGCAATTAATTCTCTTACATTTTATTTTCTTAGAAAAGTCTTGAAAACATAAACCAGAAATTGTGAAAATATATCGAATACCATCTGTTGTTCATGTTGGTTTAATATTTTTAGTACATCTTGTCATTAATTGAGAAAAGAAATGGCTAAATTTTATTACCCAGGGCTTAGGATGTATAATGTAGAGGGAGCCATTACTTGTAGATAAAATGTTGTTGTTCTCTTCTGTTAATACTGTCAAATAAAAAAAAGGAAGAATATAATGTTATCGCTCGAGCAAGTTTGTTTACAACTTGTCTGAGTCTCGATAACACTCATTTTTTATGTGCACACTCGCCTCAAACCATATAAATGGGACTTACAACCCCTGCTGCGAAAACAAGTCTTGGCCCACTACATCACGCCTAAAGCAAATTTGATCTATTTTTAAGGTAGCAGCAGAGATATGCCTGTCCAAAGGCAAAACCAACACATAGATATGTATATACCGTATGAGTCAGAAGCTAGACGTCGTCGTTGGCTGATAAGGGCTATCAGTAAGCCCCGGTACCAGCGGTTCACAACGACAGAGAACACGTTATGATGGAGCAAAAATTATATTTATGTAAGTATGAATAATCCGAAATATAATGTCAAACAACAAGCAGCTCTCTCCACATACATATATACTTGTAATACAAGTATACTGCCTAGCTACGATCTCTTCATATAGTGGAATAGTAGGTGGTATCCAGTTCTTCTGCCGGTAGGCCCTTTCTATATTGAATATAACCGATGGTACTGAAGATGGCCTCAGAAATTTCTGTAAACAAATGCAGTAGGAAATCCATTTGCATTATTATAAACCAGGCAATCACAATGAGAACGAACATGGCAACTCCAGTTACTGCGAAGCCGGTCAACTACAATTAGAACCGCAGAATCAGAGATCATCAATCAGAGATAGTTGAAGCTAATATACAGACCCCCGCGGAGCAGGATTCCTGTGACTTTACTGTAAGCTGTCTACGAGGTGGAATGGGCTCATTACCGGGGTGTATCGAAACACTCTTACGTTTGCTCGAACTGAGCGAAATCTCATCTACGTCTGACGTTGAGTCCTCATCGTTCTCAACGATTATAGATTTCGACTTTGTATCGACTGGTTCCTGCGTCCTTTCTACCATTTGGCGCTGAATATATTTCAAGAGCTGCTTTATTGCCTTAGAGATGTACATTTTACAAATTTAGCAAATAATTCTATACATTTCTATTTTCCTATTTGTATTCACTTAAATGTTATCCAAAACATCACCTGCTTTGTTTCGCCTTTCCAGTTGTCGTACTTGTATGTAGCTATATCCTTAACTCAAGCTTATTGTCTTTCTATTTCTGGCTTCTTACAACTATATGACCTCATCAGAGAGCTTCATATTCAGTGTTCGGAGGCCGGGCAACCAAACCATTACCAATTAACACTTAACTCACAGCTTAGTCAAAGCCCAAGCCACGCCAACTACTGGCACACAAAAGCCAAATACGTGCAGTTGCCAAACACTTGCCAATTAAGCTCAACATTACGCGAATTTGTGCGACAAGTGCCCCAAACTTTATGGGTAAGCCGCATAATTTAATGGCTGACTTTGCAAAATAGTTTAACGCTCCACAAAAGGAAGCACGATGGCGACGGGGACCGACAAACCGACCCATGCTTTTGAAGGTCAATGCGGCCGGCCAGGTGTTAAAAATTCTAACAATTGAAATTTCTTTCATTCTTGTAAAACGAATGTTAGGGGCTCATTAGCGTGTAGTGTATCGAATTAAATTCTGTTCCTGGTCTGGGCCTGTAATGGATTTAGTCTCAGTAAAAGGAATCTTTTACCTGTAATACAACTACGTTTCAGTTAAATTCTAAGCAAGTTAATTAGATACCTATTTACTCGATAAAAACCATATTGAATAGCATCAACATTCGTCTCCCTTATATGGATAAGTTTAAATTAATTTAATGCTATATTATGTAATCCACAAACAGACATGAAAAGACAAAATTCATGTGTTTTTTTTTTATCAAAAACTTTTAAAAAGGTACATCCATCAATTGAGCTATGTATGTGTAGGTGACAGGGATTTGTAGAATCAACTCTGAAATTCCATTCTTATTTATTTTTTCATGAATAATTTTTTGTTAATATTTTAATTATTTTAACTCCAATCTATCGCAACTCTAAGCCATGTCTAAAAGTAGGCGAATAAAAAAGATTTCAGCAATAAAACTTAGAACGTTAAAAACTGGGATATACCTTGTTAGTTACTTAAACGGAATCAAACTATTATGATATTTATTCAAGAACCTTCGATTTCAATGAGATATCTGTATCAGTCGGTAACGGTTGCAGCATCCCACAAATAATAAAAGCAAATATTGAATTAGTATTGGAAATTAATCTGCCTGTGTCAGCCAACAGTATTCGGCTTTTAGAAAGTGCAAGTCAAAAAGGAACAGAAATTAATTTTAAGCTTCTGGGTTTAGGTATTTACATATGTATACTTGTATTTCTGGTTCATACATATTTCTCTCCATTTATTTTACTCAAAAACAAAAGGGTCTTGGTTTGGAGCCCTAGATTCAAACTAAAACTTGTTGCCAAAAGCGGCATAATTCATTCAATTCTGAAAGCCGATTTTTAAGCCCTTACAATGTTGTTGTACGATTCTAGTAGTACTCCAAATGATGAGTTACTTACCTGGGAAAATCTTTAAAATTTCGGTTTCTGGAAGGCGTTGTCAACTCGCCCGTTGGGTCCGCACTGATCGAACGTTTCATGTTTTCTGCCTTGGAATCATTGTTGGTGGTCGTGAGGACGGCCGAGCCGCTTTCGCTGAGCACATATTCCACCGGCACTTGCGGATCTGCCTCAAAGTCTGATATCTGATCCACTTCATCCTCGGATCGCACCTCATCGATGCTGGTGCTCGTGCGGGGGTTTGAGGTGGCGCTGTTGCTAGGATCGCTGCTGGAGCCGAGTGGGCCGACACGGACAAACGTCTTCTGCTCTAGACTGACATTTCGTCGATTCTCCAGCAGTTTGAGACTTAGGCGTTCCTGTTTTCTCAAGGCAATTGTCGATTTTAGAGTTTCGAAACGTTGCACCTTTTGGCGCACATCCAAGAGCGCCGGATCGGGCACGTCTGGTGTGGTAGGTGTGGCAGGTGGAAGGGACGTTGCTTCAACACCAATCTCGATCTCATTGCTGGGCGGACGCATCTTGAGCAATGAGCGGCGATTGAACGCGCCTTCCGTATCCGAATTAACAGAGTAGGAAATTTGGAATGAACTCGAGACAGAGGCACTACTACTGCTATCAGCGTCCACAGCGATACTGTGCTTCTCCGTACTGAGGCGTCGGCGCGAGTTGCGTTTATTAAAGTTGCGATTGCTGAGATTCCGCTCGCGACGAAATGGCAGCGGACTTAAGTCTTCGTCGGCCATTCTCGTGACGATTCTTGGCAGCAAAGAATGCAGCGATAAGGATTTTGCGTGGGTGTTCTTCTATCTACTCTATTTCTCTCACTCTCTCACACTCTCTCTCTCTCTCTCTCTCTTATCAGTCACGCTTCTTATCCAGCACATATGTACTGGTGCATGTAATTTGTACAATTTTGTTTTGAATTTCTCACGGTTGACGTGCACGCTCTTTACGATTCTTACGTTAACCAAATTCGTTTTTAGAGCTATTCAATGCCGTACGTTTCAGTTGTAGACTTGAATATTTATTGCGTATTTTTGTGTTGCGGCACACAAACAAATACGAATATAAAATATTCACATATGCGCGAGTATCTACGTTTGTAGAAATGTTTATCTCGTTCGTTGTTGTCGTTTGAAAACACGTATCTGGCGTTGGCGACGTCAACAGTCGCTTTGCTTTTGTTTTCACCCGCTGCAAGAAATACAAATACAGTATATACAATATTCTGATTAATCACATATTGCCTAAGTTTTTATACGAGTATGTATAACAACATGACAAAATTACGAAAACCAATTGTTAATTTGCAACATAAAACTCTCACGCTTCAGTCGCAAAATAGTTTTAAAGTCACTCGCTCAATATCCATTTATCAAATATACATATAAGAACTGTTGCCGCTCAGAGAGATTTTATTTTAAAAGTATCTTAAAAGAATTGAGTGCCGAGCAGTACAAAGATCATCACAAATACATAAGCACAAGTTTATCTACTAACTACAACAGAAAACAGCAAAAAAAGCTATGCATGTACTTTGTTTAGTTTGCAAATGACGTAAAACTGTCTCGGGTTTATAGAGAACGGAAACTTCAATAAACATGCATCCGAGTACACAAACCTAGATTAAAATGTGTTTTAGTATGAAATATGAGGGGCTCATAAAAATGTGCACATTCAAATATTTTTACAGTACATCATCAAAGTAATCTATTATGATATTGCTGTTTTTTAAATTTTCCAACTGAGTTCCAATACAATTTTCATTTGCTGCTGTCGTTGGTTTTTTAATCTCTCGTTTCTCCCAGGAGAAATTGATTTATAATTAGTAAATTTTAAATTTAAATTTAAGCATTTAAGAAAATATCATTTAAATTGAATTTACTTTTTGTTCACAGAACATGGCTCTATAAAGACAATTTTAAGATACCAAATATATTGGTAGCTTAATCATATTTTGCTCTAGCACATATATTATTTATATTTGTATGACGATAACTATCCGAAATCCTGACAAAGATCATCAATCTAGTTGGCTACGGTTTTCAAGTTATCCAAAAACAACAATAAGAAATGTTTCAGTTACAATCCAGAACGCTTGGAAGCCAGTCCGTCAAACAAAAAACAAAATTGTATCCATATTTAAAGTGCATTTAAAATTTCTTTCTTCTATTCTTAACAGTTTGAAAATTCCATTTTATGTAAGAGTTGAGGAATAAGCCAAATTATTAGTCATGAAAAAAATCGACATACACAGTGCATTCATGTCAACCAGCGGTCCCAGCACCCAGGACGACATCATCGTCGAAGTCGCTCGACAGCGAAATGTGCGTTTCAATGATCTGCCTGAGCTGAAGGAACTGGTGGTCGAGGCTCTGGACGAATGCTTGGAGTTGGGCTTCATACAAAAAAATAGAGGAAAGTATATGCTGACCTTGTTAAAAAAGAAAAAGATTGGTAGCAGCGCTAGTCCTAGTACCGCAGTCACGAAGACAACCACAGCACCCACCTTGGCGCAAGCAAAAGAGAAGGAGACGACTTTGGGAAATGTCCCATCATCGCATGTGGATCGGGAAGAGCGATCACGTAGACGAACTCAATCACAAGTCAGCAGACGCTCCCGCCGGTTGAGCACAAAGTCGGTTGCTCCTAGCCGGAAACGTGCACGCTCCTTGAGTCTGGGATTGCCATCAAAACGCAAGGCGAAGTCGCAGCTGATGATGACCACTGGTACTTCTACTGAACGGCTTCACGAGTGCGTCGTTTGCGGCGGCTGGCATCAGGAGAAGATACTGTTGGGAGACACCCCCCAATTAGACACCCAATTAATAGCCGAAGGAAAGAGCGTGCAGAGGGGGGGAGCGGGGGAGCCAGAGTCTAAAACATGAAACTTTCGCCAATGCCAGCTCAAGGCAAGAATGGGTTTGATTGTAATCATCGTCATAATCTTTTTTTATTTTGTCCTCTGTTCGTTGTCCAGGTGTCCATGCTAGCGCCATGTGTCGGGCCATAAACCGAATGTGTATAGTGGGCTGGTCTTCTCCTGGTACCTTGCACACTCGTTTCTTTTTAATAATAAATTGTTCTGTATGCGCGCCACTGTATTACGAATATATAGTATGTCCAATATATCCATATAATGTATGTTGTTATCAGAATCAGGCACTGTGTTTTATTGCCTCCCAGATAAGAGGCTTACTAGTTGTTGAACCCATTTTGATAACTTCGCCTACATGTGCCACTTGCACTTGATTCTGAGATTGTTTTAATAAGTATTGGTAGAAATAGAACCAGAAAGCTCCTCTCGTGTAAAAATAAAATGTTCATTTGACTTCAATTCGACTGATTTAAGAGAAAACATCATAGTTACATACCTATCTGGCCAGAGATATGTTTTGATTTGCTATTACAACAAATTTTTTGGAATAGCTTCACTTCAAAATGTGAGATTTAAATTCCAATATACTTGATTCTTGATTGTCAAGCATATTAAATAGTTAATTATTAAACATATATTAAACATTAATAAAACTTCCACATTTTAAGTACTAACCAGATTTTTGGAAATATATAAAAGAATATGCCCACAACAAGCTTACGAATAACACCGAAAAGCACAAATAATTCTCAGGTCGTATATACAAGTATAGTAAGCCGAATGATCTAAGTTGAAGCTAGACCAGTAACAAACAAATATCGCTAAAGGCTATATACACTTTGGCATAAGCAGAATCAAGGATAGGTAGACCCCACTTACCTACCTATCCTACCACGTCCAGTTGAGTGCATGTGCTTATCTGTCTAACTGTCCCTTTTCCGCGCCAAAGTTCCGGATGTAACGCTGTTCTTATCTATTCAACTACCTTCCACTCTGTCTACTTGGTTATCATTTGAAGGTTAAATATTTACAATGCACATGTCGGGCCCACCTTGACTTTATTATTGGGTGTTGTGGTGCGATATTTAATTCTATTTTAAGAATATATGTATGTATTCAAAATCATTATTCAAACGGTCTTTATATGAAAAAATACCCGCACAAAAAAGGTTTTTATTATCAACAACAAAAGAAAAGAATTGAATTTATATACGATTATTAATCGTGCGCCTTATGTATTAGGTGATAAGAAACAGGTGCAGCGGTTTTGTTATCGCAACTGAGTCATAAAGCGGCTTAAGTTTGTCCCTTTAATTTATGACCAATATATTCATTTAAGTTATAAATAATATCAAATGTAAATAAACTCCTAGATTAAGTTGTAATTGAATTTTGCTATAAGTTTAATTTAAGTTATTGAAATATTAACAGCATAATTAAAGTGTATATATCTGGAAAGAAATTAATTAATTCATTTATGATTTTATGCGCCATTCATTTTTTGTGACCAATAGCAAGGTAAGTGTAAGGAAAATTGCTCAGGAATTATAAATAAATCATTTTTAAATATTACCTAGACCTCCTATAGTGCGCGTTCGCTTAAACAGGTTGTAGCTGCTTTAACCGCCATCAACTAGTATTTACTTAAAGTACGTTATTGTTAATATTCATTAACCTCTAAAACAAACTTCAAATATATGTACATAGTATAGTATGTAAGTAAAATAGATAACATACTCTGTCTCTCTCGTCTCTCTCAATTACCCCCTCTAATCTGTCGATTGCTTTTGAAGTGGTTTCTAGGAATTTCCGGCACTAAAATGAATGCATATACGACTATTTTTTTTGTATTGTTCAGATAAAAGTAATGGTAAATGATTAGGGGAACTACGAGTATGATTGTCACTTTTTATTTGTTTATTAGCGCGTGTTCTTCCATAAATATAAAGTGTTTAGGCAAATTGCGATATCGTTAATATCGTTGAATAATGATCTGTCCTAGGTTGGACATTTATTAAATGTTATGATAACTTTGACATTTTTTCAAACCACGTTTCTTTCATAATAATTGAATTTAAACATTTCAAACACATGATAATGATGCTTTTGTATTTCTTGTTCTAGTTGTAGGTTAAATATCTCAAAGGAAAGGTAATAATAATATATTATTCGCCACTTGAATCAACATAATGCTAGTCCTCGAAAAATATTGTAAAATAAATAAAGACTCGATATATAATACTTGGCCTTATTGCAAGTTCTGGAACAGCTATAGAGCACACTCAGATGTACATATGTACATACATATTTAACAAATAAACTGGCAATTGCTCGTGCACGGATGTTTGTAGGTACATGTGTGTGTGTGTGTGTGTGGAAAGACACGCTCTGTTGAGAGCTAACCGCACTCAGCTGATAACAAAGTTACGAAAAATGAAGTGAGAAAAACTAATAGCAACAGACACCGCTTAGTACGAACGTACATATGTATAAGTATGTATGTATGTATATAATGGTATAATTTCCATACAAACGCAAATATACTCGTAGAAATACAAATTCATGCATATACATTTTAAATAAACGAATATCAGAAATTTGAATAAATAATAAAAATAAAATAAATAAATAAACTTTGTTACATGCATTTTTTATTTATTTTTTTTTTTGTTGATCTGGTCAAAATTATTTTGCTGTTTTATATACATATGTACTTATTTACATATTTTTGAGTCCACAGGTCTCGAAGTAAATAATTTTGTACGTTCATAATTTGTGTGCACGTGTTAATTAAACAATTAGCTGGCATTTTGAAAGCGTGTTTTTTTGCTGATTGCTTTCAGTTGCGATTGGGTTTTTTTGTGTTTTTGTTCGGTTTTTGCATTTTCATGCTCCTGCCATTTATGACACTTACATTTGTTGTTGGCACACGATCTTATTCGCTGTTAAAATATACTATACTCGTATGTTGTATTTTGTTAAATTTGGCAACCATTTAATGCTCTCTCTTTTTGAATAGAAGTGTCACCGGCGACACAGCACGGCGTATACGCAATGCACGCAAGTACGATATTTCGATTCTTAATTAACTGCCGACGCAATAATGTATGTGTGTACGAGTATATAAGTGCGACTGTACGCGTGAGGTGTTGTTATTATTGTTGCTATTGCTTCGTCTTCTTGTTCCCACTTGAAAGGTTTGCCGCGCAGCCGGAACCGACAGCTGACGACAGAGACTGAGACTCAGAAAGAAACAAACCGAGAGACGACAAACGTTCGCTCACCTGCGCATGTGAATTCGCACTGAGCAAGAATTCGCATTGCAGCGAGCTGGCAGCGCATGCCGTTTGTGTGCTTATTTGTGTGTGTGTGTGTGTGTGTTTGTTGCTCGCGCCTCACTTTTATTTGTCGCTACAGCTTGTTGTTGTTGGTTTTAACTGTTTTTACTGGCAATTGCCGCTGACTAGCTGTTATAATTTTTTTATGCATTATGCTTTTATTATTTAGAGTACAAACACATACAAATAAATAACAATATTGTGTTTGTGTGTATGTGTGTATGTGGAAGTGTCGTTGGCTTTCCACAACAAATTTTTGTCATAATTCTCTTTTGTTTTACACTTTATTATTATGCTTTTTATTTACATGCGGCATAAATTCTTAATTAGTCTAGGCCAGCATTACAATTGTACAAACAGACAATCGTACAGATAGGGGCAACACGAAATGGCCAAGAAATATGCAGAAATGCAGAAATGTCGGAAGAAGTAGATTGGTCCTATAAAAACGTAAACTTTTTACATACATACATACATATGTGCATATTAGGAACTCCGTTGATGTAGTCCTAGTCTGCCCTCTAACTAATTATGCATGCATGTATGTATGTATATATGTACATATGTATATATGTACATACCAATTTCAGACGGGTGAAGATTTTATTTTATGATAAGCCTCAATATATACATACATATTTTATTATTAATAAACGAAGGCAACGAATAAATACACAAGAGTATAAGCCATTTGGGGAGAACCAAATTAATCATTATCAATACATACTCGTACTTATATATATATGTAGGTACATACATTTACATGCACAATAGCTATGACACATCGATGAATTTTGATAAGATTTGTAATTTAAAATGGAATACTATATTCAAAAGGTAATTAAGTATTCTCGAAATACGACAGAGATCTTTGATATTATAATACAAAATACTATTTATATCGAACATCTGCTGTGCCATGCTTAATTAACTTTAACTTTTCTAAATTGTCTGAATATAAGAAAATGTCTACACATATGTACATACATTGAATGATTTCATATCAAATCTTGAATGCATTATCTTATCGGCTTATCAACAATGCGATCGTGCCTAAGTAGTACTAGCTCAAGCATTGAGGCCAATTGACCAAATGCGTCGTTTCCCATTCTATTTATCTTTCTATACGCATATACATATGTATGTAAAAACATACATATATATATTTCTTGTACAACTTTTGCTTATCTTTGCACAACGTTATACCAAGTACATACTTATGTATGTATGTAGGTGCTTGGAATCTTGAAGGCCTCTTTAATAAATATGGGTTTAAAATAAACCTCAATCGTTGGGGGAGTCACCTAAACCTGTGCTAATGATTATTGAAGTTATACATATAGATATATCTATGATATAAAAGTATACATATGTAGTTGGACAAAACACATTAATACTAAAAAGTATAGTATACTTTTTAAAAAAAAAATCAAACATCTTAGAAGCCCCATCTTAAGAATATGTCACACAATGCTTGAAAATAATTCACGAATCAGGAAAAAATTGTTTGTGCAAAGGGCACACAAACAAACTATATTTTGCAACGCAACTGCCATTATTTGAAAAAGCTCAACAAGCTTTTCATTTATGACAAAAACAAGCAGTTGCCTGTGGTATTGGCTTTTGAATTTTAGCCATACGGCAACTCTGCTTAGTGCTACCACAAAGACAGATTAAGAATACCTCAATAGAGATTTCATAGCTTTTAGTACTCCAGAATTTTGTAAAATCATAAAATAATCGTTCGAGCCGATACTAAATATATTAACAACTTAATTAAACTAATAATTTCTTTATTTATACGAATTTTTTTCCATTTATAGCGTATTCTTAAAACTTATCTTTTTATTTAACAAGCTACATTTATACATTTTTAATAAAATTAATTTCGATTAAAATCTAAACATTAAAATATACATGCGCCAAAGCAACAACACTGCTTTAAACAGCTTTTCGCTGCTGTTCACTTAACACCCATATTGACAAAAGTTCATAGCAGAATACTGGTAGTATAAATTCAATTAAAAATTGAACCAATGTACATACTAAGTATATAAAGAAAATCAGAAGCTTAATGAGAGTATAGATGACTTAGTCCAGGACACAATTACGGAATCGGGCCAATTTCCTGACGTTTTAAAATGTAAAAAATAAAGTCGAAAGCTTGCTCTCGTAATTAAAAAATAACACAAGTAGCGACGTACTTAAACGTTTCGTTATAGTTAGAGTAGTATGTTTTAAAAACTCTTTTCCGGAATAAAAGGGAGCAACCTATAAACTTCAAAATAGTTTACATGACTTATAAATTGAGATGTTTGAAGCGATACTAGCCTTCTAAGTGTTATCTGCGTAATGAACAAAACACACTAAACGGATTCAGAATTTTTTCGTATAAATTCCGAAAAATGTAATGCGTATAATTATTTGGGAAATACGAAATCAACACTTCTATCTAGAATGACGTCTGAAATTAGTTACCCGTAAAAGGCGTAAACACAACGCCCCGACGGTAGTCCGTTTTCGTCTATCCCTTGTCTCCTTTCGCATAAATAAACTTAAAAGGCTCTCAAATTTCTCTGCCTGGCACCGACTTGGCACCGCCGTGCAAAAATTCGAGGTAAAATCAGAAATACAGTATGTTGGCGTTTCAAATTTCCTGCTTACTAATCTTTGATTGCTTGTTAATTATAATAGTAACGCATTTATCGCATTTTTCTCGTTCTCATAAGCTAATAGGTAGCTCAGGAAATCTGCAATGCAGCCAACTTTGAGGCGTAGGTGTACGTCTTGCGTAAAATGACATTACCTAGAGAAATTTCCATTCTCTCTACATCGACACTGAGAATTTCTCTTCCCCGCAATTTATTCGCCGCCTCATTTATTTAAATGCTAACCCAAGAGAAGTTAAGTTAGCTACAGCTTCAGTATTTTGAATGCACACGTTTCACTAATCCTCAATCAATTTTAAATTACTGGTCCTGGACTAAAGAGTTGGCCTTTACTTTGGCGCCTTGCAAATATTATCCATATATAGTAATGTAAATATGCATCTATTTTTATATTTAGACCTCAACCGTTTGTTTGAACGATAATTAAAAGCCCAAATACTGTTGAAACGATATGGCCAACTAAAAGCTTAACAAATATTGAAATAGACTTAGTTACCAGTCATAATTGTCTCATAATTGAAAACTAAATTTGTCCAGCACAATATTTAGTTTAGTGCATAAATAATATACTAAAATATTGGTTGCAGCAAGAGTATTAAGTTAAAGAGCGTTGAGCGTTCTCATTTCATGATATATGTATGTATAAGTATGTTACATACTCGTACATACGTACATACACATATACTTAGTATATAATATTATCATCAATTTAGTTATGGCAGCTTTAATTGGTAGCCCTACTAAAGTACGCACATGGCAAATTATCGTTTAAAGCAATGTTTTACATTTTTTATTCGGAGAGTGTGCAAATAAGGGAGAGGGAGAAGGCCCCACGCCCACGCGCTGTCTCCAAACCGGCTGCCGGCTCTGCTCTCGGACTCTCATAGGCGCACCGATAAGCAACGGGGTACTCTCCCAGCGTGGCCGGCATGGGGAGCGTATAAAAATCGCGATGGTGCCCACTGCAAGCCCAGTTGCTGTGTAATCGTTCCTGTGATCGGTTCAGTGTTTGTGCTGTTTTTCTTGGCTAAGGAGGAGAGCCGAAAACCGACCGTAAGGCAAAAGAAACGGCTTTAATTGATTAATATCAAATTCTAATTGGAGCCAAGTGCCAGTAATATTTGACACAGTTTTAAGGTAAGGCGCCACCCATATAATTCTATAAATGGACTATGAAGGACAGGAAGTATTCTTCAGTCTTGTGAAATTAATTAAAAAAATAAAAAAAAAAAACTTAAGTGATGTAATATGACAAAAGGTTTCGCAGATGCACACTACTATTTGAAAAACAATTTTCGAACTTCGAAAATCAGAAAATCGAAGCCAAAACACCGAATGTCAAGCTTCGCCGTTGTCGTATTTGTTTTTGTCGGCGTCGGCGGTGGCTAAAATTAGCACCAACCGCTATAAAGACAGCGACAACTATTTAATTGTACGTCCGAAAATTTGTGGGTCAATAGATTCGAATTCAAGAAGTTTTGAACTCGTTTGCATTCGCAGTTTTCACTTGCCTTCGACACGTAGTACACTCGAATCATTCGCAAGCAAATATGTGAAGGACAACGACGTGTGTGGAGCAATCGAACATCGAAAAAGCAATTCTAGAAATCTTTTTCGAATTGCCTAGAGATAGAGAATTCAAAAAATTTCAATAATAAAGTGAGTGCGTAAAAGTTGTTCAAAAAGTGAGGAGGTATTTAAGAGTTGTGCCATCAAAGTTCTACAGTTTTGCCACACTGTGCATGGGAATATTTTGGAAAATTTTATTACAATCCCAACAACATTATTAGACAGAACTATTTGAAAACGTATAAAAATTATTTTCGAAAAATAATAAATGCGTAAAAAATCCTTATGTAACGACAAATATGCACAGAGTACTACACCTATCCAATGAACAGAATGTTCCAAAAAGAACTGAAATTGATAATGAATAGCAGTTGATTACCGCGTACATACATGAACATATATGGTGTTGTTTGTTTAATAATAAACATATTGCCTCCAGCGTTTATTTAAAAGCTAAAAGAAACTGAAGTCAATTGAAAAAGCACTGATAAGCGCGCCCCCTGATTTCATCATTCCATCAACATTTGATAAGGCGGTCTGGCTACGTCTGTGTTTTCTCAGCGATGGAGCTGACCATATGGCCAGATGGAATTTCATACAGCACGTGCTTTCGCACATACAAGCATATGTATGTATGTGTATATATGAATGTGTGCATACGTAAGGATTATGTGTTGAGGTTCTTGACCTTGGCCAGGCCACATTTTGCCAATCAATAGTGACACAGACACACATACATACATATGTAGATAAAGTCTATATGTATTTAATATATTATCTGGACTATTTGTAATACTGCCTTTAATCTAAAAGTATCAAACATTAAATTAAATCGTTGCCATTTAACGCCCTCTCTGTGTTTTGCATTGCATTCACATGCAATTTTCGACTTGGCGTGATGGCAATCCAAGGCAATTACCAATGCATATCAAAGCGCTAAAATAGCCCAAATTTAATTAAATCATGACACTAAAAAACTTGCCCAACGGACACCACCCCACCAGCCGCCCGTTGTACAGTTAAATTATATTTAATTGAAGCGTTGCAAGATCTGCCAGCAACAAGTGTGAAAGTGCAAGCGAGCACGCAAGAATCGATTAGACAGAAAGGCAAGCAGCAAAGCGACGAAACCGAGAAAGAAAAAATCGATTGTTGCAATTTGAGACTCGCGAAATGGCAAAAGAAGAGGCGGCGGACATACGGACAGGCGGACAGCGGCAAAGAGAGGCAGAGGTAGGGCAATCAGGGAAAAAAGCAATCAACCATTACCAGGGGGCAGGTGGGCAGAGGAGGTGCCTGCTTTTGACTGACTGGGCGCACTGCCAAATGTGGCAGCAATGCATGTGCAACGACAACAGCAACAGCAAATGACGACAAAGGTTCTCAAAACTGGTTTACAATCCACAACATATCATCCACCGGCAACTGCGGCCCGGTCTCCGTGTAGGACTTAGTCTATCCATGGCCCACGCTGTCGCTGCAGGCTGATCTTGCATTTGTCAACTAAATGCAAAAAAAAAAAAAACAAAATATAAAATAAAATCACTGACTATATTCAGACAATGGCAAAGGGGCGTTCTGATTTTGCGCCAACGCCCTGTCGCCTGAGCTTGACTTGTGCTTTGCTTGCCTCAGCAACAGGGAGACGGCAAAAAAAAACACTGAGATAGACAGACAGACGGAGAGTCATAGTGATAGACCAACAGATATGTTGTTGTCAGGCGACGGCGTCTTCGTTAATGTGCGTGGGTGTGTATGCATTTCCGGTTTATAGCCATAAACAAACTTCAAGAGCAGAATATTATGGCAGTGTTATTATGCGCTTGCATATAAAGAAATGAATTTGATTAATTACTTATTTGTCTCAATATTATTGCAGTTCGGTATCTATATTACCATTTAGGGCCATACTACTTGAAAAAAACAACAATAATAATTGACTAATAATTGGGCAATAAATCACAAGAAAATAGTTGCAACAATTTGCAAATAAATGCAGTTTTATAACTATGTATGTAGATGAATACACAGGCAGCAATATATTTTGGTATGCATTGAAAAACCGTCTGAAGGCTACGGAATAAATATATACATACATATGTATAAAAGGTACATTTAAATAAAACTGTAAGGTTTTAAGAGGTGTTTAGCTTTCACAATCATTGACAGCAAAAAGATTTTCGTAATGTTTTTAAAACTGTTTTTAAAATACCAAATTAAACATTTTTACCTGAAGAATACTTTCTACTTGTAGTACATATATTTGTATCAATATTGGCTGTTCTGTGGCCATAACGCAGTTTTTATTGCTTTGTACTTACTATTAGTACAACTTGTAAGAAAAAAAAGTAACTACCGTTATCACAATTCTATCGAAACGGCTTGCGCACTTCTTCTTCGTTATTTTGCCTTTTAAGTGGCAAAATAAAACTTGAAAATTGATTAAAAAGCGCCTATTCATTTATTTAGCTTAATATAAAAATAGTTTAGTTTAACCAATCAGATCTGAAATATATTGAAATATATGCTAGCTTGTTACTCACTGTTGTTTTGTTTTATTGTATAAAAGAACACTTTCCGGTTAGAAGAATAATTTAAGCTCTCACGCTCTCTGATTTGTATTCCATGCACACATGTGAATAGTTATCGTTTCTAATTAGCACATACATATGTACATACATACATGTATACCTTATATCTCAAGTATCATTCATAATCTGCGTGCACATAGGCGCTTTTTATTGTGGGTACGTATGTATATAAAGCAGTGTATGTTACGTCAAAAATAAAAGAGTCCTTGGCACAAATTGTCAGAACAACAGCTTATCTTACAAACATCGTATAAGCACTTTAGTATAAACAAATTTAACTTTTGCCGCTCTTTACGTGAGGCAAAGAAAAACGATACTACTTGTAGTTCTAGAAGGCAATAAACCCGTTGAGTAAAAACTTAATTGAACCGATGTGTAATGTGGTTATTCTTCATGCGTTGTATAATTTCAGAAAATTGCATTGAACAAGCGCAAAAATGGCCGATGAAGCACAAGCACCACCAGCTGAGGGCGCCGCACCCGCCGAGGGTGCAGAGGCAGCACCACCTGCCGAGGGAGCCGAAGGCGCTGAGGGTGCACCGCCAGCTGAGCCCGCTGCACCAACCGAGCCGATCAAGCACTCCTACACGCTTTTCTACTTCAATGTCAAGGCCTTGGCCGAGCCGTTGCGTTACCTCTTCGCCTATGGAGGCATTGAGTACGAGGATGTGCGTGTCACACGTGACGAATGGCCCGCCCTTAAGCCGAGTAAGTGTTTCAATGTTAACCAATGGTTGAGTTCTATGCCTAATTTCGACCATTCCGAACAGCCATGCCTATGGGTCAGATGCCCGTTTTGGAGGTGGATGGCAAGCGTGTTCATCAGAGCATCTCGATGGCCCGTTTCCTGGCCAAGACTGTGGGATTGTGTGGTGCCACACCCTGGGAGGATCTGCAGATCGATATTGTTGTTGACACCATCAATGACTTCCGTCTAAGTAGCGAACAATGTGTGACCCATTTGCATGTTCAGTGTTCTCGATTAACGTTTGAATTTTTAATGTGTAGAAATTGCAGTCGTTTCGTACGAGCCGGAGGACGAAATCAAGGAGAAGAAGTTGGTCACCCTGAACTCGGAGGTCATTCCATTCTATCTGGAAAAACTAGAGCAGACCGTTAAGGATAACGATGGACACTTGGCCTTGTCGAAGGTATTGTTATTGAAAAACAAACTTCCCAAACACCGGACATATTCAAATCTTTCGGTGTCCACAGCTCACTTGGGCCGATGTCTACTTTGCTGGCATCACTGACTACATGAACTACATGGTCAAGCGCGATTTGCTCGAACCCTATCCGGCATTGCGCGCCGTCGTCGAAACCATCAACGCCTTGGAGCCCATCAAGGCCTGGATTGAGAAACGTCCAGTAACTGAGGTCTAAGGCAGCCACTCACTCACCAGACTTGGCAGCATCACAGCGAAAAAGAAAACACATTACACCACAACAAGATCGCCCACACACACAACACACCATTTTGTTCCTTTTTTGTAGACTTATAAACCCACAGATTTTCGCAAATCGGCAATGGGCTCCGTTCTAACTACGTTTAGGTTAAAGCACATGGTACTAAATAATTCTTTGCATAATTCTCTTTGCATTATAATGAAATGGATCTACTAATTAATTTAAATCGAATTTTGGGGATCGCGTCTTAATAAAATTGCACAGCCTTAATATATTGCTCTACTTTTAGAACGTTTAGCACGTAATAATTAAAAAGAAAATTTAACTTTTCTTTTATGAATATATATACAATCGCTTTCATATATTTACATAACATAATGTATGCAAATCGCACATCCTTCTAGGCTTATAAACTATATTTGTAATTCGCAAAATATTTAAACAACAGTTCAAAACAGCAATAACAATTACAGCAGCTATCAGCCGAAAATTTATATATATATCATTTTTTATTCGAGCGCAACATCGGCCACCCTCAAGAATTTTCTTTGTCATAAAAAAGACTCAACAAAAAAAATTTAGTCACAACAAAATTGTAGTCACCACTCGAATGTAATAAACAAGAAACAGACGAAAACTGCCAACTAAATTTAACTATTTTATTATTTTTCTAACGGCCAAGCGCTTAAACTTTGTAATTGTATTTTCAAAATATTCTCACAATGTTAAAAAATGAACAACACTTTAAATAAACAACACACAAAAAAAATTAAGCACATTTTTTGAAAGCACGAAAATAAGTTTTATTTTTTCCTAAATGGAAATAAAATGTGGAATGTACACTAAAAACAAAAATGCAGTAGAAAAAACCTTTGGTTATTAAATATTCGGTACTTCGCAAATTACCCTTAGTTGGTTCGCTAGATACTAACCTCCACCACAACCATACATCAAAAACGTCCCATCAAAATGTATGGTTAATGCCTCCACTAACTTCTTCGGCTTTTATTACTCAAATTTGTGTAGATATAGTCCTTCGTGCTATTTATCCAATCAATCGGGACAAGTACTCTGAGCCAGAGCAATGGGAAATATTTCAAATTCAATAAAGGTAGTACTACCCTCACCACTTGGGTCCTGGCATAGCTCAACTACCTAGCAAGAAACCAACAATGTGAGTTTTTTTTTCAGATAATGCTCTCGTTCGAATCAGGGCGCTAAAATACTTGCATTCTTAATTATTTAAATTTATTAATTTTAAAAATGTCAAACTGTAGCGTTGCCAAAGCTTGCATGCCAATTCGCAATACAACAATTAACAAATTAAAACTCCAGAAATCTAGATTTATAATGATGAAGCTTGACATATAGACATTTAATTTTTACTTTTCTTGCTGGTGACACACTAGAATAATTATTAAAGCCACACTGGCCCCATACTTTTTTATCGTTTGGCGCCATGTGTTCTTTGATACGGCAACTCTTCGATGTACTTTGTGTACTTTAATTTCTTTCGGCCTGTAACTGTCATTCTAGTTGTCAAGTTTTTGTTTCCTAATCACAGAACTGAGTTGGAACGCTGAAAACTGGCCACCTTGCGCCTAGAAAACGAAGAAATGAGTAGTCAACGGGAAGTAGAAAAGGCAAAATCAATACTTAAAATAAAAGAAGTGGAAGAACCAATTCCGACAGTATTCTCGACATTTGAGCCAGACCAAAATTTTGAACAGTTTTTAGCTCAGTTTTCAAATTTCCTTGATAAAGCGGAAAGCGTCGCAAAGCCCCAGCTGTCGAGACCCAAAGAAGTTCATATTACCAAAAATAAGTTATTGGACATAGAAGTTCTGCCTAAGTCAAGCTCTAACCTAACGAAAGGAACACAAACTTATTTCACATATGTGGAACTATCAGAGTCGGTGCCTTCAGCACCCAGGAGCAATTCCATAACTGAAATGACTATTGAGCAACTGGAAGAAAAGCCAGAATCTCCGCCAAATTCCCCCTCTCCCACCTACACCTTGGAACAAAAGGAAGCTATTACTTTGAGTACAAAATTCCAGACTTCTGTGTTACGCAGCGGACGAGTTATGGAACGCATCTTGGGCCAGAATAGGACCAAGCTTGACTTTGAAGGCGGCAGCGATACTAAAGTTGTTAGCTTCCAACGCTGCTTTAAGGACGAGCCCAATACACGTCCACACAGCATCACATCTTTGGATTGCTCCCACCAATATGCCGAGCTCATTTTAGCCAGCTATCAAAACCAGAGCCAGTATATCAACAGTCGCCAAGGTGGCAATGGTTGCGTGATGCTTTGGAACTTGAAAGCCAGCAAGAAGACCCCAGAAGAGACCTTCCGCAGTGAAAGCGCCGTGATTAGCGCTTGCTTCTCTCTCAACCATACTCAGATCGTCATAGGTGGAACGTATGCCGGTCATGTGCAGCTCTGGGATATGCGTGCACCACTGCGTATACCCGTTCTTCGCACACCATTGACACCGCTTGCTCATTTCCAGCCTATCTGCGGGCTAAATCAGCTGGACAACAATCAACTGTTAACCTTATCTACGGATGGCAAACTGTGCACTTGGCGTCAGGAAATGCTATCCCGTCCACTAACTACGCTTCAGCTGAGCCAAGCGAATCTTAAGATCGGTGCCACATGCCTGGAACTCGACATAAATGGCGACCTGTTGGTGGGCAGTGAGCGGGGTCATGTATTCAAGGCACAACGAACCAGTGGCTTAAAACATATTTTTGCTGGTCATGAGGCGCCCGTTACGGGCATTTCCTGTCATCGCCAACTGGATCATCTTTTCTTAAGCTGCTCTATGGATTGGTCCATAAAGGTATGGTCGAAGAAGCACCCACAACCACTTGGCTCACTAGTTGACAACTCGGATTATGTAATGGACGTGGCCTGGTCGCCTGTTAATCCGGCTGTATTTGCTGCTATTGTAGGCTGCGGCCGTTTGGACGTCTGGTATTTGAATTATAGCACTGTGAAGCCAACTGCAACCATAACAGTGGGTATAGATGCTGCGCCCAATCGTCTCTCTTGGTTCCCCAATGGCCAGAAACTGGCAGTAGGCGATGCCTCAGGCCGATTGTGGATATATGAGCTGGCGGAAGATTTGGTAGTGCCTTCTGCTGATGAGAAAGCGAATTTATTAAAAGCGATCGAGGAGCTGCAGTCATGTGAAGCCACGGGCACCAACAATTTATGGCCCAATAAAAGCTAAATCATGATTTTTAGGAATGTAGCAATCCGGATATAAAATGTCACAATGTATATCTTACAAATACATCTATTTTGTCAGTTTCAAGCAGTTGGTGCCAGAGATCAGTTTGTAACCCAAAAATATTTGTTTAAAATGGGGGAGAAAAAAACAGCAACATTGAAAAATGTTGTTCCAGACACAGAACCAGAGAATGTCCTAGAGAATATTAGCAGATTTAAAACTCATCGTTCCCAACATGATAAACATCGTGAACCGATTTTGGCTGGCGATATACCTGAATTGGATCTACCACAATTGGCTCAGTTCGATGACAATGATGATGATTCCGATGAGAGCGAGATTGAAATCGAACTCTATGCGCCACGCTATCGTTATCCAACTAACTAGCCAGGATGCAAGATTTTGGCAACATTAAATGTTTAATTTCTTCATATACTAAATAAATGCACATCTGGTCCCACTGAATTTGAAGTTGCTTTGCTAATTTCTTAGTTTTCGTGATTCCATTTAGGTGGGCGCTTCTCTATAAAGCTCTGGATGCCTTCCTGGCTGTCAGCGAGCTTTAGATTATCGCACATTTTCTGTAAATTATTTACAAATTTGTTTAGTAACAAGTAGCATTTTAAATTGCAACCGCTTACAGTTTTTCCCTGCTCATAAGCCTTATTTAAGGGCATTCCCAGTTGTTGATAGAAGAACTTTTTCCCAAATGAAATGACTGCACGGCTCTTCGATTTGATGGCACAAGTGATGCGATCTATTTCATCATCAAGTTCCGCCTCGGGCACTACCTTGGTGGCCAAACCGGCTATATAAGCCTCCTCGCCTCCTATAGGCAAGCCAGTCAAGAGCATGTAAGCAGCCTTGGGGCGTGGCATTATGCGTGAAATTGCAATACCCGGCGTAGAGCAAAATACACCAACACTGGCTCTATAAAAGAAAATATGGTTATATAAGACTACATTCAGCATTGGTGACCCTTATACCCTGGCGTTGAGAACATGCTCTTGTCACTGCAAACGAGCATGTCGCAGGAAGCAACTAGTTGGCAACCGGCTGCCGCAGCATATCCATTTACTTTGGCAATAACAGGCACTGGTATTTTTTGTATAGTACTAATTATGTCGGTCAACTTTTGAAAAACGCGTTCCTGGATCTCCTGATTACCTTGCTAGAGGAGCATATGTAGTTCACAGAGCTCATTTTATGGATGCACTTTACAATATTCGTTTATAATACATACCAGCTCCTTTAAATTGTGTCCGGCTGACCACATTTTACCCTTGGCCGACAGGACAATGCAACGCAAATTGATATCATCCACATCCTTTATCATTGCATCCTGCAAAGCCGTCATCATGTCCATAGATAGTGAGTTTAATGTTTTTGGATGATTTAACATAATTTCTCTAACGCCAGAAATCTCAGAAACTGATACAAATTGTTGTTGCTCTTCTGTGGCATTGCTGGCCAAGCGGTACGCCCCGTAGCGGGAATGCTATTTAAAATGTTTTTTGCAAATAAATATATACATAAATGTACTTATTGTTTTGATATTTTCTTACTATTTTTAAACAAGTTTGTAAGCTGCGCAGCATTTTATCTTCTTACTTCAAAAATCAACTGGTGACAGAAAACAGCTGATTAATAAGTAGTTTTCGATACCAGCTCAACTGATGCAAATCAGCTGTAGAACAGTGTTTCTCAACACTATATATACGGCCAACCAGGCCACCATATGATATTGCCAACGAAATGTAATAAACAATTAAAATGTGAGTAGTCTTATTTACCCGGTTGTGCTCAATATAAATACATATGCACAAAATTGCTTACTAAAAATTATATGAATTTGGACTATTAAGTGGCTGACCGCACCTAACACAATTCAACAGGTACTTGTACAATTGCATCTTATATTCGTTTGTTGTATATGCAATTGCAACAGCTGAGCAGCACGCAACAACAACGATCTATTAATGTACGATGTACATACATACATTTGTATACT
Organism: Scaptodrosophila lebanonensis; assembly: GCF_003285725.1. Taxonomy (NCBI): domain Eukaryota; kingdom Metazoa; phylum Arthropoda; class Insecta; order Diptera; family Drosophilidae; genus Scaptodrosophila; species Scaptodrosophila lebanonensis. The sequence continues at coordinate 4,130,564 of NW_022060529.1, forward strand.
CACACACGTCACATGCATGAATGTATGTGTTGGTGTGTGCTTCAACATTCATAAGTTTACATGCATTTATCAGTTAATATACCGTTTTGTGCGCGATTAGCAGCACAACGCCATATATTGGCATAAATAAACATATGTACATACATACGAGTGTTCATTACTTTCAGTTATTAGAGTGAAGCGCACGAATGCGGTGTTGATATTGGCGCTCGCCCGATTAAAAAACGAGGGTTTGCTTTAATTTTAGTCACGCTGCTTAGGTGAAATTGATTGCGCGTAGCCCCACCGTAGACCCACCGTGCAAAATGCGTCCGTTTTCTGGCAGCGATTGCATTAAGCCCGTTACAGAGGGCATAAACCGTGCCTTTGGTAATCGCGAGCCTTGGCAGATCGCAACTATAACAGCAACAACAGTGCTGGGAACAGTTTGGATATGGACAATTTTCAATCAGGATGAAAGTGAGTATTAACAAAGGACTCATAAGAACTCTTGTAAATAACTCAGACAGACATCGGTTTTAGTTAAAGTCCACTGACCTTCAGTTTTTTATCAGAACATAATGACAGGCACAGTCATAAATACAATCTTATCTTGGGAGTTTACTTTCCGTTATGGACTTATGAGCCTACAAGTGCCAAGTAAAAGAAATACATAAGTACTCTTGTACATGTACACAAAAAGGAATGTGTTACTTTGAACTTTACATAATCTTTAAACTGTTGAAACCCGCACTTACCCTCGATCGCTGCTTCGAGCTATCAAGATGTTATCAATTTTTTGGTTGACCCCAAATATACGATTAGCTTGCACTCGCTTACTGAGCACTCGCGTTTCTATATAAAACTATTTGAGATTAAATTTCAAGTTCCAGATTAGCCGTAGATTAAAATGTGTCCAAAGGCATCCATCGATCAATATACCCACATGGGAGCACTTTCTTTTAAAAAGGAAAAATGTCGTCTTTGAAATTCTTGCATACCTTAATGCATATCAATAATTAATAGCATAATTGTTCCCATATGTACATAGTATAAAAGAGTTCTTTGATTAATATACCAAATATTCCACTGGTATCTAGAAATAATTAAAAAAAAGTATTTGTTGCATATATGTACTACAGACATAGTTTCAACATTTTTTATAATTTGTAGAGAGGAATATGTTCTCCTAAATTAAAAGGAATGCCACTTAAATCTAAATATTCATATTAAATTAATATCACTTTAGAAGCCAACTCTGTATTGTAGTCAACACGTTCGAAAATTCAATAAAGGGAATACCTTAATTACCAGTTTATTTCGTTTGTTCATTGAACTTTCAAGCTCCAAACAATGAGCCATAAAAAATGCGGGTAGCCGACCTACAGTTGCCAACTCGTAAATCTTGATAACTGGCCAACTTTGTATGGGTTTGGGTGTACGGTGGTAGGTTTAGAAAGTCTGCCTAAATATTTGATAAGCGTCTGGGGCGGCTAAAATGTTATTGTTAATTAGAAATGCGCATCCATGTATTATAATAAATTCAATTATTGATATGGTTATTCAAAATGTTCAGTCAGGTGATGGACAAAAGTCACTTTTTCCTTTCCATATCAAAATATTAAACTCTTATCAACATTTCCGTTTTTTTAGGTCTCTATGTGCGCAGTAAGCGGCAATTCTTTCGACTGGCCAAGAAAATACCGTCCGTGCGACGGCAAGTAGAAGCCGAGCTGAGCAAGGCGAAAAAAGACTTTGAGGCTGATATACAGAAGAACAACAGTCATTTAAGCTATTCTCTACAGCTTCCAGAGCAGGGTCTAAGCAAGGAGCAGATATTGAGTCTGGTGGACGATCATCTGAATGCGGGACATTATAATTGGCGCGATGGACACGTCTCCGGTGCCGTTTATGCCTTCAAGCCTGAGCTAGTCGAATTGGTTACGGAGGTGTACGGCAAGGCGTCTTACACGAATCCCCTGCATGCAGATCTTTTTCCGGGCATATGCAAAATGGAGGCTGAAGTGGTGCGCATGGCCTGTACGCTGTTTCATGGTGACAAGAACAGCTGCGGCACAATGACCACCGGCGGCACCGAATCCATTCTGATGGCCATGAAAGCGTATCGAGATTATGCACGCGAGCGCGGCATTAATAAGCCTAACATTGTGGTGCCACGCACAGCGCATGCGGCCTTCGACAAGGGCGGCCAGTACTTTAACATACATGTCCGCTATGTGGACGTTGATCCCAAAACCTATGAAGTGGACATGCAGAAATTTACGCGTGCCATCAACAGCAATACTATATTGGTAGGTTCTTCAAGCATCCTAGAAAAAACTATTACTTCTAATAAATACTCGTGTGCAGCTCGTTGGATCCGCGCCCAATTTTCCGTATGGCACCATCGATAACATCGAGGCTATTGCTGCTTTGGGTGTCAAGCACGACATACCCGTACATGTGGACGCTTGTTTGGGCAGTTTTCTTGTCGCTCTGGTGCGTCATGCAGGTTACTCGATTCGCCCATTCGACTTTGCTGTGCAAGGTGTGACGAGCATCTCGGCCGATACGCACAAATACGGATTTGCGCCTAAAGGATCTTCTGTTATATTGTACTCAGAGAAAAAATTCAAAGACCATCAGTTCACGGTCACCACGGACTGGCCAGGTGGTGTGTATGGCTCGCCAACCGTAAATGGATCGCGCGCAGGCGGCATCATTGCCGCTTGCTGGGCCACGATGATGAGTTTTGGGTACGATGGATATCTGGAGGCCACCAAGCGCATTATGGACACAGCTCGCTACATAGAACAGGGGTGAGCTCACTTTTTGTAGTTCCATCGAATCATTATTTAATTTGTTGCCTTCCAGTGTACGCAAAATTGATGGCGTTTTTGTGTTTGGCAAGCCCGCCACCTCAGTAATTGCTCTTGGTTCCAATGTTTTTGACATATTCCGTCTATCTGATTCCCTTTGTAAGCTGGGCTGGAACCTAAACGCGTTGCAGTTTCCATCAGGGTAAGTTCGATTTATTGTAGTAAGCAGGCCCCTTATCTTAATTCTTCACCAACACCCCACAGCTTACACATCTGCGTAACGGATATGCATACAGCACCAGGCGTAGCTGATAAATTCATAGACGATGTGCGCAGTTGTACTGCTGAGATCTTGAAGGATCCTGGCCAGCCCGTCGTAGGCAAAATGGCCTTATATGGCATGGCCCAGAGAGTTCCGGATCGTTCAGTGATTGGTGAAGTGACGCGTCTCTTCTTACACTCTATGTACTACACGCCTGAGCAGTGATTCGCATTTCCAAATTGGTTGCCACCTAATTCTTTTAGCGATATTATTCAAAGTCGTAATATCACGCACTAGCTTTATGTACTTTTGTTTTTGTCTAGTAACTTAAACTATATTGTAAGCTACGAACTTCCTAACACCATTCAAATAAATTACTGTATATACGTATGTGTATGTTGTCTTTGAATCCAATAATTAACTTCTAATCTGAATGTTACTAAAACTTTTAACTCGGTTTTGAGCTACTCGTATATTGTAAGAAGTATAATGAGTGAAAGCCTATGTCTGTAAAGTTTTTGTTAATCATACATACACTACTTTAGACTAAATCTTTAACAAATGACAATATTAATAAAAACCTTGCCGAAACATAATTTAATTCACTAAAAGAACAGAAATAGAATTCTCTGCTAGTTCAAATGGATCTTAGATTTATGGTTTTGTAATATTAAAGACTAAAAATAAATTTGAAAAACTCATGATATATGTATAATATTTTCTGTTAATTCTCATTGACATACATAAAACACAAATAACTGCCTAGGATTCACAAATAAGGGCTGCCTGCCCATTCTGTCTTAAATAGGAGCTATGAATTGACAAGCAGCTAACTCTTCAGGGAGCTCTACAAACAATGAACTTCTAGCGATGAAAACGGTTTCTTAGTTGGAATTTGAATATAATAGCATTCCTTTATTCCAAATTGGATTGCTTTTAGCTTATATTAATACTGATAAATGGATAAGTTGTTTATTAATAAACTACAAATAGTTCGCTCATGAATTAATTACTTATACACATCCGTTTGATTATTTTAATATGTTCCAGGTTCCAAAAAGAACAAATCTATGCATACGTACTATGTATGTATGTATATTTCGTATTCTTGATCAGTAAAGATCTTTCAAACAATTTTCTTTACCTTTGTAAAAAGTTAATGTCTTGATCAAATTTATACTTTAGCTGTGTATGCAATTAGTATATACCATGTGTATATGAGTATATGTATGTATGTACATACATATGTACATATATGTGCAAGTATGTTTGTATGTATGTAAATGTTATTGATATGCGTCGGCGTGGGCCATTCGCCGTAGCCGATTGTCACTTGGCACGCGTCGGCGTTGTCTTAGCTTAGTTGTGGTTGTTTTTGTCTTCAGGTACTACTATACTTATAACATGACACGCCCATTTCCTGCACATTGTTGCTGCGCTGGCGGCCGTTTTCTAATTTATGTTTGTTTATTTTATAATACATCTATTTTTCTTAAACAAACTTCAGTAGCGGAAGCATTTATTTTTAATTGCTTTACAAATATGAGTGTGTGTGACAACAACAACAATATCATCAAAGGCGATCGGTCCCATTCGCTTAAATTGTTGTCAAAGGTGTCAGGTGAGACGGGCAAGTTTCGAAGTGTTGAGCAGTAGTTAAAAATAGAGATGACTGGCGTGAAACAAGTGCAGGGCTAGCCCCATAGCTCAGCACATCATTTATTGCATATGTATTCAATTTTGTTTTTATGCTGGCCAAACAAATTAAAGAAGAGCGCAACGTTAAATTTAGCGCAGGTGTGCGCAATTACAACAACATGGGCGAATGAAACTTGCCATATTAGCACGAAGCGTCGCACAACAATAAAAACGAAGATCAAGACAACGCCGAGAAAAGCAGTCAAGCAGTCGGCAGTCAACAATAAAAGCCAAAAAGTCACACTGCGTCGACACCCACACTCAAATGGCTGTAACAATTCGCTGCAGCGATGCCAGCAACAAAAACAAAATTGTCACACAAGAGCTCGCCACGCAGCACGAGGCGCATAATAAAATTTTAAGATACATTTTTGTGCAGCCAAAAAAGCCAAACAGCAAAAATAAAATGAAACCGGTGTTGCCAAAATACAAAAATGTTATAATCTTAAAAGCACAACACACAGGTAAAGCAGCGCTGTCGGTGCCTCTGTTGCTGTTGCTGTTGCCGTCGCTGTTGACGCCGACGCATAGTAACAGCAACAACAGCACGCAGCTGCGGCGGTGGCTTCATTCGTCTCGCGTTCGTTGCGCGCCTCAGACGTCAGCGTCGGGTGTCGAGCCGCTCAATAGAAACGTAAATAAGTTTAAATTGGATAATAAACTGCTGACTGAAGCAAAGTAAAACCGGCTTGTTAATTCGATATTCCTACAAAAGTATTTTCGAAATATGCATATGTATGCATAATAATAAATTAACAAACCTTTAAGTGCACAACAATCTTATTAAAGAATCCATAATAATAAAAGTAACAAATTGCAAGCGATAAAATACAATAAAAGTAAAATAATGTCCCATCAAGAAAATGAAAGTGTTTTGAATGTGTGTACTACTTGTACTTATAAGTGTTGATATGGTGTGCACTGTCCATATAGATTAAAATATAAATAAAAATTAAATCTATTCCCTGGAGTGTTTAATTAAGTGGCTCGCAAGGTACTTGAAAGCTAGTACTGACTTTTGGATAATTACTCTTTTGTGGTAAGTTTTATAGGCCTATCACAATTACATCCACATAGTACTTTCATATACACAAGAAGTACATGACTGGTTATAGATTTCAATTTAGATTTAGATTTAATATAAGACCATGTAAAATACAAAGTCTGTCTGCAATATTAACATATAAACTATCCACACGCAAGTAATAATATGTACTATAACATATTTATAGCCAGTAATTTAGGCATTCATTCATTAGAAACCATAAAACCCAGCTGTTATAATTCTGTGTACATATCGTTCAAAGTCTTGTACATAAGCCGATAAGGCTCCACTACAAATAAACAGCGAAATACAATAGCTTCAAATACATACATAAATAAACAAAATTTGTTATGATATAGAGGCTTCATTTCTAATATGTTAATGCATACGTCTATATGGGATTCGTTCAAAGCTGCCGACAGAATGTTACTCATAAACTAATTAAATGAAATGTAAATTAATTAGCTTATTTATACATATTTGAATTCAAATTTCATCATTTGATATTTCTGCTTGTAAAAAAACATAAATATTTTGTAAAACTTGATTATCATTGATCTGCAATACTTTAATATTAATGAACTTGGAAATTATTCAGTAGCCACATATACTTCGTGTATCCTTGTACTTTTTTAATGTTAAATCAATTTTGCAAACATAGTTCTATCAGTACTCTATACACAGTATCTTTATATATTCTTATTTAATTTACTTATTACCTTGTAGATATATCTGATCTATATAGAGTTAAACAATGATAATTTTCTTTAAAGTACACATACTTGATGCTCTTTAATATATTTTAAATCAAATTCCTGTATTTATCTTAAATATTTGAAGCAGCATAATAATATCAGCAGAACATTTTTAGAAATCTAATCTTAAAATCGATCTTTATTGTAAGACTATATTGCATTCTTTCCAATACAATTCTTAAAATTTAAAAATTAATTATTGCTTGGATAGGAAATTTGTTTAACAAAGATTTCCAAATCATTTAAAAATGTAGAATATCTAACAGATATGGGCGCGGAAATAATTCGGTTGTATATTCATTTGGAACTTTAGGTAGCTTATAGGTAATTCTAATAAATAGAAAATTTGGTATTACAATTTTAAAAACCTTCATTTACCGCAAATACCTATTTTATGATAAGCGCCAAGCGTCGTTTTCTCGCTGACTTTTGATTTTCCACTCTATGTGAATATTTATTTTTTTTATCTAACTGCGCACAACTGATAAGATATGCACACATATGCATGCTGAGTATACACAGTCCGACTTCACGGTAACGAATTCGCAAAGACATGAGATATCAGTGCTTGAAAAACTTAACTAATTATACACAATATCGGTTTTTTATAATAATAATAACTGAAAGAGAGATTGATACACATTATAAAGAGTGATATACTATATTTATACATTGTTAATAAAGTCACTGCCAGGTATAGGGCCCCATTATATTATTAAAGATGTTCAGCGGATATGCTCCAATTTTCAGCGTGAAAAGCACCAAAACGTCAATCCAAATCAAATTCCGCCAAGCTATAAAAACTTTTTAAAAATGATTAGAAAGTTTTGCGCTCTTTCTTTTCTTTTCATAAATCTTCCGTAGTGCAAAAATCGCTATATGTTTGGTCATATGCGAGTATACATACTATATGTACATATTTTTTTGGTTTGCCGGCTTTGCATGCTAAGAAGCCATCAGCGGAGCGTAATTATGGCCAAATCGCGTAATAATGTATAGATAACACCAAACTTAAATTATATGGGCATACATATGTATATCCATACATATGTATGCAGAATATAGAATAGTAAATAGAAGTTTCTAGAGGTACATATGCATGTATGTCGTTTCGGACCCCCATGTGTTGGCTGCCATTGCTTTGGCTAGTTTCCATATCTCTTAGCAACCATGGGCCGCACACAACAGCTTATAGCTATACTATATAGTTGGGAGCAGTAGCAGGACTCGGACATGGAACTCCCCAAAGAAGCACGAAGGCCGTCATCACAGCTCGTCACGGCGCGGCCTCAAACTTGTACTTGTACTGGCTCGATTAGGGGTTGGGGCAGTTGGGGCTTTAAGGTTGGTTACGGTTTCCAGGGCGCGGCTTTAATGCTTGGCGTCATGTTACATTTTTAGCTGCCACTCTATTGTAGAACTTTCCCTGCGGCCACTGCTATGTTTAATCGATAAATTGAACAGGGTCCGGACAATTTATATGCATAGTTTGTTTGTTTTCTAGCCCTTTTACTGGGAATTGTGATAATTGTGCGCCAAACAACTGATTTTATTATTGGCGTAAATAGTGATTGTGTGGACTGAGGGAACTGGCCGGTGAGGGGTGAGATGTGGGAGTTGCTTCTGAGACAGCCGCTTGTTGAGGTCGTTAAGTTTCATTTCTAATTATTCTGAGCGTGTTTCAGCTTGGGCGCACATTTGAGTTTTGAAATTTTTGCGACGCAGTTTAAAGTTGCGCCATTTCCATGAAATCGATGAATTATGATACAGATTAGTAATTGCTTCAAGATCTCCTTACATGATATGCAATGAATATTTAATTTCTACTTGTATCTCAATTATTTTTATCAAATTAAGCAATAATATATTAAATATTTGCATATTGTTTTACAAACCTGAAGTTTTCTATAAAATGACTAACTCCTGTGTACTCTGTACTCTTGTCTCTCAACCCTACAACAATTACCTTTATTATACCAATTGTTTACTCAGGCAACTATGTATATACATATATGATACAGTCCATAGTTTGCATTAAACTTGCATTTGGGCTACAGAGATTTTTTGAATAAAATGAATAGTTCTTTTGAAATGTTATACTAAGTATTTCTTAATTTTTCCTTAAAAATTGCTTTCAATATATGTTTGGCATCATATGCTGTGAATGTAAGTAGCTTCCAACCCAAGTATTTATAAGTTTGGAAAATATGTTACATGTATGTCCATGTGCATGTTCCATTCATACATGTTTGTAACGCTCCAAAAAATCGAATAAATGGCCAAATTTGCAATCGCAATCCCAAGTCAAATGCTTTGCATGTCCACATTCGAAATGCATTAGGTATGGATGCATGTATATAGTACATGTATGTATGTATAAATATGTATGGATTATAAGTATGTGTAGCTTCAACGACAGCGACAGCACCTACAAGCCCGAAATGCGAATACAAACGGACCAAAGCAAACAACGAATTCCACATTCAAGTACAATTAACATCGAACTCAAGTAGTCGGCGATTGTTGTTGTTAGTTTTGTTATTGTTATTGTTGTTGTTGTTGTTGGTGTTCAACTGTTCAACTTGTCAGAAACAGCATATTGACAAGTCTCGCGTGTTAGCAAAAGCTACTCATACTCTCGACTTAAACACGCCTTTGAAAGTTAGAGACTCTGCCTCTTTCCTCTCAAGATTCTGCGCTCGGTAACCTTCAGAGCGTGTGACGTGTTGACGACTTCTAAGCGGCGACTGCCTCACAAACTCGCAACATACACAGAAAATGAGCAAAAAATAGAAAAAAAAACACAAGTGATTGCCAAATGACATCAGCGCTCAGAACAAAAGCACGCCTCGGAGTATAATAGCAAGCTTGGAACAGCAACAACAATAATGACAACGAAATAGAATATACAAGTATGTATATGAAAATGTTATACAAGTATGTACATATATCTCTCATCGGTGCTTGCATATCGCACAGCTGGGCGGGCATTCGACAGGTTGCTTTTCTGTGTGTCTGCTTTTACTTAATTAAAATTTCTTTTGCTGCTTGCCCAGTGAAAGCTGTGCAAAAAACAAAACCGAAAAAAACCTAGTTGTCTAAGTCTTAAACAAAAATCCAATTAATTAACCAAATTTCGGCCGTGATGTAAGGTCTCGCCAGTGATACGTTGCAAGCTACAAAAGATACTTTAAGCGCTTGTGGCTTTGCAATTTGCAAATGATACATTCATATAGGGATTTATTTAATAATGGCCAAGTGAGTTGACTGATTGACTGACTAAGTGTTGTGTGGCTGTGCGGTTGAGGAAATGCCACAGGTTACCAGATACGAGTACACACATGAGTCTTAGACGCAAGCGCCAACTGTAATTTATAGCTTTGGGCCTCAATTGAGCGTAAATAATTGCTTGACTTTGTACTTTAGAAGCTCAAAATTAGTGGAAGTAATGATTTTATATTGCAAAATCCACATCAAGGCTTTATTCTTAGTGAACTCATTCAACAATTATTTATTTATGAAAGCTATGAAGAGAAGATCTACAAATCTATAAAGCAGGCAACAGTCTAGAGGAACAGTTCCCTCAAACAGTAACAACACATATAAGAGATCCGTAATGCTGCTTGAATTGGTACAAATTAAATTTCATAATGAATCGCATTAAGTAAGTTTATAAAAAATCAAAATTTTCAAAAATTGACATTACTTGTCACTTGACAAAAAGTTAAATTACATTTTGTTTCGCAATTGTGTGATATTTGAGAAATGCAGTATCGATAGAATGCCATCCAAGCCATACATGTTCAAACAGTTTAAGAAGAATCAGTCGAACCAAGCTTGTGATGGCGTCATAGTTGGCAGTTGGCGCGTGCTGATCACGACTAAAGTGAGAAAACATTAAGAATGTCGACACAGAAAGCTGGAATTGCAAGGGCAGCTGTGGACAGAACAGACGAAAGGAAAAAAACGGCCCCAGGGTGGACAAAAAATCTGGGGCTTGCAACACAACGAACCCATTAATGTACTATATTTGTAGTATATGAAAATGAATTGAAATACTAAAGGCCAAATAAAAAACTCCCTATCCACAGGCCTGACAATGTAATCCTAATGATCCCATCAATTTTAGTTCAATATTGCAAATAAAATGCAGACAAGGTTTGGAAGCATTTATTCAGTATAAACAAATATTTTGGACGTGTCAGAATTCTAGAAATTTATTCTGGCATATTTAGATATATATTTTATTAATTTTTCTTATTTTATGTAAATAAATAAACAGCTTTATCGTTTACCATTTTAAAATATTGTGTTTGCCGCTTTGTCGATTTTAGATTTTAGAAAATATGCTATCTTGTTTGTTTCCAATCAACTTTAGACGGGCTTCATGAAATTTGAAAGCAAATACATAAAAACAAACACTATAAGAATATTCCCAAAAATCCGGGCAAGTCAATACCATTTGAAAATGTGATGCAACTCCACCTAGCTCAGTCTTCGTCACACTCGTATATTTCGTAGATAAAACCGAACATAGGTCAGAGATAGGTTATCGCATTTGTCGCACAAGCGCAGGTTGGGCTGCCAGTTTTAATGAGCCCTAATAAAAATGGAAACATATCGTAAATGTAGAGATAAGCAGAGCATATGGCAAGACGCATCGTCCCGCATAGAATGCGGGCCAAGTACACAGATACTTTTACAAACAGCAACAATTGTGGATGACCTTCAAGCACTAGCCGAGTTGGCAAACCGGCAGCGAACCCCGCTTTGTCCCAAGACAGCCATAGACACACATCTCTCTGTTTGGGTGTTCTCATTGGCATGTGTGTCAGGCCGAAAGTGATGCCAATTGGTGTGCCACAAATCCACTTGAAGGTGAGTCCACAGCCCGTGCACAGTGGGGCAGCAACGAAATCTAATGGCAAAAGTGGGAAGCAATATTGCTTGAAAAATACAAAATTTAAAATAAATAAATAAAAAAAATAAAAAGTATAATGTCTAAATTATTTTGAAGTAAAATTTGTAATTTCATATTGAACCAAGACATTCACAATTCTGAAAATGTCTTTCAACATAAAAGATCTTAAATCACTTTCATCATTTTATTTGAATGTTTAGCAGTGAATAAAAATAAGCGAAATAATGCTCAAAAAAATCATAGCTCGGTACGATATCCAATTTAATGATAATAAGTAGATAAAGCGATATCTGATTTGGGCTTACTTTCGAGAATATTACGTTCGCAGTCTTTAAAAAATTGAAAATGTTAAAAATCATACCCGATAAAGCAGAGTACAAGATATAATTATGCTTTTAAGATAATAATACAGTTATTTTTTTAAGGTCGATAAATTATTGAAAATACTTATGCAAAAACAATAAAATTATACTAATTTAACAAACATATTTTTTACTTCAGCAGATTCGAAAAACCGGCCTGCTTTCAGAAGCATTTTACTTAGTGAAATAGAAATCTAACATTTGCTCAATTGTCTGAAAAATACATGATGAATTGCGGTGCTGACCCACTGTGCCACGGAGGGTATCTCATGCCCACACACTCAAAATGTCACTGCACTTGTCGCTCGGCCAACGCACACAAAACGACAAATGGACAGTCATGCAAACGAACAGACAGACAAACAGTCAGTCGTCAGCTGCCAGTTATTGTTATTGTTATTGTTTGTACGCAATATATGTGTGTGTGTGTGTGTGTGTGTTTAAGCATACTCGTACTTACTATTCGGAGCAAAACTTGTACTTGGGCTTTTGTTTACATTCTTGTTTATGTTGGCTTTGGTTCAACGCTCTCTCTGGCTTTGGCATCAGCCAGTTTCCATTGTTAACTTTGCTCTAGTTTTCGCAAAATCAGTGCCAAATTGCGAGAAGATAAAAAATCAGATAAAAATATAAATAATGTGCTTACCTTTCTCATTTACATGTAATCATGTAGTTGACGCAACGCTTAAATGCTTTGAAAATCCGAGAGATAAATCGCAATAAAAAATTTTCTTCAATGTAATAATCAGTTGATTGTACAGATGATAAATTGCATTGAAGCTCAAAAGCTCGAAAAACATGTGGGAGGTGTTGATCTTTAAAAACTTGTATGAAGAATTCAAGAGAGATTTGAATACATATTAGTCAACGTCTTGGAATTTCTGTGTGGGCTAAAAGTGTGTTGTTAATATTTAAATGGCAGTAATCAAATTAAATTTAAATAAAACTGTATATAATATAACATACACATATAACATACATATATAACATACACATATATATACATATGCATATGTATATATGTATATGTAATACACCAGCTTAAGCGAAATACCTTAAACATTGTTGGAATCAAAAGCTACACTTTCTGTATCATTTATAAACATTTAACAACATTTCCAAAATTGGCTCGACTTAGCAAAGATTTGTGTTATACTATAGTAAGCTACTTATAATAGATGTGTAAAAAAAAAAGCATTCACTTGTTGATCTTACTGCACGGTCTATCCCAAGTCGGACTTTTTAAAATATAGCTTTCTGGTGGCTCCACATAGATTCGGTTAGGCACAACCTGTCAAAATTGCAAGGAAATCTGATATATAGAAGCCGATTTATGCATACAAAGTAACACTGTGTGAAACGAAATTGAAATATGAATTGAATTCAACAACATTTTTTAAAACGAAAAGTTAAAGTAACTGAAATATAATCACATATTTAGTAAATCTCCTATTCATATTAGCAATATTAACCGATTTTAAGGCAAAAACATTGTCAATCTAAACAAAAACTTATAGGAAACTTAATTTGTCAAAGTAACACTGTGTGAAACAAAATTTAAATATGAATTGAATTCAACAACATTTTTTAAAACGAAAAGTTAAAGTAACTGAAATATAATCACATATTTAGTAAATCTCCTATTCATATTATAATCGGTTATATAAGGCAAAAACATTGTCAATCTAAACAAAAACTTATAGGAAACTTAATTTGTCAGAGCACCGATGATTATGTCAATTTTTTGGTTAGCTGTAATGATAGTTGCCTCTACAAATCCGTTTCTGATTGGAGAATACCATTATCTACATATAAGCTAGTTCGCCAACTCTGTGTAACTCACCCCCAATCTTACACATTCAATGGCTCGGTTATTCATTCCAGTAATCACAAATCTGGGCACGTACGGCACAGCTGCCCGCCCTATATGTACATATATAATCGTATTCATACTCGTATATTATGGAAATGCTAAAAGTATGCATAGGCCGCAAACGACACTCGTATATATAGTATGTATCACTCAACTAATGGATTTGGCCAATTTTATAGATAGCCGCCAAATGTTTCAATTTAAATTATGCACAATAATCACATAAATTCTGTCTTCATTTGTCCGGCCAAGGAGCTGATTCTGTACCAGTATGTGGGGCACAGTTATGGTTAAAACAAGTTATCTGCTACTAGAACAACAAAATTACACAAGAACATACATGTTCTAAATATTTATCAGCATTTGTGGCAGCAACAGAACCAATTTTTATTGACAAGCGTTGCTTGTAGTCATGTTATTTTTATTAACTCACTCATATCTTGTTATCAGCAATGTCGCGACTCATATTGCATTGGTATCTGAACTCTTAAGCTCTGAGATAGTGTGGACTTGTTATTTTTTTACTTTACTATCATTGACCTCATCTACTCGTACTCGTGCTGTCTAGTTGGAGATCGTAGAATAAAGGCCATTAGAGCTCCACACTCTACGATCAGTAACCCTTGACCTCCACCAGCCACACTTGTCTGTGTGCCTTGCCTTGTGATTTGTTTACCGATTTTCAACACAATCCAACCATTTAGCCTAATGGTCCCATGTCCAAGCGAAATACCATAGAAAACATGTGAAAAGGCAGACCCAATATAGCATCATTAGAAGACGGACGTTAATTGATATTTGAACAGCAAGCTTTACGCACAATGACCATAAACATCGGCCCAAAGAATTGGCAAACAGACAAATGGGCTTTTTTCCCCTTTATTTTCCAGCCACAAAGTCTAAGTCTGACAAATGATGAAAGCTTGACAAATGTGAAGATCAACAACAGACGCCTGTCAAATGATGCCAGTAATTACGTCTCTAATTACGATAACAAGAAATAAGTTTTCCATAACAATATACGAATCATAATCGAATCTATTACCACTCCATGATATAGGGATGCGATTCGGCTGGTATTGAGAAATATTCTGCTTGCAAGAAGAAGTTGCCCCTCACAACTTTTTATTTAATTTATAATTCATTCGTGACTCATTCTTAGCTCATTCAGGAAATAAAATAAAGCTTAAAGTGAAACCCAATTGATTTATGGAATATAGAAATTGCTATATCTATAAATAAAATTGTCTTTTTTATGTCTTCTTCTTCTGACTCAACTGTTTATTAAATATGTATTATTATATTATAAAATGGTATATATTTAAAGGATTTAAGTATTATTGGGAATAAATTTAATTGTTTTTACATTTTTCTTACTTGATTTAATGTTTTAGACAAAAATATTAATATTATTTTTATATAGGTACAAATTTAATTTTCTACCGACTTAAGATTGAAAAGATTATCTCTTTATGTTGGATCCAAACATCAGACATGACAGAATTAGTCAGTACAAATATATCTGTTAATTGTTCGCCTATCTCCCGAATTGAATAAAACGCACTTGTTGATAAGCTGGCGAAAACGGAAGTTAAAACAAGAAAGGAATGCTAAAGTCGAGCAGGCTCAACTCTTAAATACCCTGTACCACCCCACAAAAAAGTAATTAAATTAATTTAATTAAATTAATTAATTAATTTAATTTAATTAATTAATTTAATTAATTAATTTAATTAATTAATTTAATTAATTAACTAAATTAATTTAATTAATTAACTAAATATTCCATGCATGCATAGATACATTTACATTTACATCAGAATCGTGCCTTATGCGTGTTTGTGTACTTGTACATATGTATGTATGTGTGCATTGGGCCTGGTTATATGGCTATAACTTTCTTTCCGATCATTCTATCATAATGAAACTTGGTATACGGATATACAATTACTAACTGGATGTGTCTACCAAATTTTAGTTCAAAATTCCAAGAATTACGGGAGTTATAGAAAATCGTTAATAGGGGGGGAGTGGAGGGGTGGATCAGAAAAAATGAACAAACTCGTCCTTTCTCGGTCTCAGGAGAATCTGTATACCAAGTTTGGTTATTCTAGCTCTTATACTTTCGGAGATCCTTGCGTTCATACAGACAGACAGACAGACAGACGGACAGACGGACAGACGGACATGGCTATATCGACTCGGCTTGTCATGCTGATCAAGAATATATATACTTTGTGGGGTCTACCAAGCCTCCTTCTGTGTGTTCCATGTGCACTCGCACAAAACTAATATACCCTTGTACCCTTTGGGTACAGGGTATAAAAAGTACCCTTGGCAAGCTTTAGTTAGAAAAGACAAAGAATTCAAAACGATACTGCCAGCTTGGTGGGTATGTCTAGTACTTCTATATGTAGGCTCTGCTTCCCAACTCCAACCTAACAAGCACGCTTTAGTAAGACATCGAAGTAGGGGATGTGGGATCTTGAAAATTGTGGGTTGGTACCTTGAAGATTATGCCGGGCTTACTCTGCTCATACCTACATAGAAATAAAGGCTACATCTATGTCAAATACTACTGGACTTGTGATCCTGAATGAGAACAAAAGGAAGCTTCTAGTTCAAGTAAGTCTTACATATGGATTACTTTGAATATATTTCCAGTCAAATGGAGCGACTTTCTCACAAAGCTTGCTAAATACTTCAAATGGGCTGTCAGTGGGTTAATTGAACAACAAATTATCCGAATGAAGATGATAATGATGATGGTGATGATGATGATGACGTTATCTTGTACACACAGAGTTCACTTTCGCTTGCAATTAGCAATAAGAGACAACCAGCGACAGCCTGATATTACGCACAAGTGCTGCAAATTCTCAGAGCGCTTTTAGTCTCGTTTCAACAGCTCAGCCTAACGGGCAGCTACATAGATACCCGTACTACAAATAAGTAGAGAGCTATATACTATAACAACAGAAAAGTGATATATGACGAACTTGAACTAGAAACGAACACTAACGGTACGGTAATTAATTAGCAAAATCTGCCGATCAATTTGAACTCAACTTGTGCCAAACCCAAATGACAAAAGAAACGAAATAGAAATACGGTTTAATGGCCACCACAGCAACTAACTTTAGCCTATTTCGTCATATTCTATTTTGTGTTTATATGTATGTACAACAAGCTAGTTGCTGTTGTTTTTGTTTTTGTTATTGTTGTTGGTGTTGCGTTTTGCAAATTAGCTAATATGCGCTTAGCCTCATTGGGAACGTCGGGCAGACAAGTTTCACGTTCGTTTGCTGTTGTCATTTGGGTTTCGTATCTGCCAGATAGAGATACACAAAAAGCTTGCCTAACCATTGTTTGTTTGGCTCCAACTTTGGCTTATTCTATTGAATTATGTAATTCGCGTATAATTTGTAAGACTCTGCGAAAAATTCGACTGTGGCTCAGAGTTTTTTGACACCAAACGTGTTTCTCCCAGCCATGAACATGAAAATTTGAAAAAAAAAAAACATAAACTCGTCCAAAACCATACGAGTACTCATAAAAATCTCACGCTCTGACCTTTTTCAGAAACCAACGAACGAAGCGCAGATAGAGAGTGGAAAGGCAGACAAAAACAACAACACAACACCACACCACACCCACCCACCAGACAGACAGACTTCAAATTATATGGCAGGCTGGGCTGCGCAAACATATGCTTTTGGAAAGAATGTGCAACAACAACTACAACAACCACAACTATAGCCACTAAAGTAATAGCAAAGTAAATTTGTTTAATAATGGTTTTGCAAAGCCCCAAATGTGAACCAATCGAAAAGTAACTGAGCAAAAAAAAAATAAGGTTGCGTGCAAAATTGTGGAAAGAAACGAAACGAAGCATTTGGCAAAAATATTACTAAACTAAGTATAGTGTGTATGGATGTCTACGATTTTTGAAAGTGCAGTGAAAACGAAATATGATTAATTAGCTATGAAGCAAAATCATTAATAAATAATCTGTAGTGGTGTATGTGTAAGTTTGCATTTTGAACAAAACGCAAGCCATTTGCAATTTCCCTTTTTGTGGATGGCGATGTCTGTGCAAAATGTAAATTTTCCACGGCATTGCATGTGAAAGAAAATCTTTTTTACCGTTTGTTGTTTTTCGGCTTTCGGCCCGCAACACTTCCACTCGAAATTGACTGAAACAAAAACAAAAAACAAAAAGAAATACGAGGAAACGTGAAAAACCGAAATTATAAGCGGGTTCATTGCATAAATTAAATTTTTCACAAGTGCCTAAGCCAACTTTGTGATTTTTCGCCACATCTCGTCTCTTTGCCGCCCAACCACCTGGAACTCAATCATCACACGACCAGGTCTATGTGAAGATGGCAGCGTCTCCGCGACAACTTGAGGCGATTTTTATCGCCACACCGCCCAGCACGCCCCTCTCACTGACGCGCACGACAACGCCGCGCGATCTGCCAACCATGTATCATTTCGATTTTGGTAAGTACCGCACCATGAATAGCAATACTGAGACATCTAGTCAGTATAAACATTTTCTAACTCTAACTCTAAGCGAGCCCTCAATATTTTATTGAATGCACAAGTGCACTTCCGCTATTGAACGTCCATTAAACAAGAAGTATTTAAATAAAAAAGCCGACACTTTTCTAGATAAAAAGAATTACAAAGGCAAAGAGCTTCCGCGCAGGCGCAACAGACATAGATGAACTAATCGAGCAATGTTTATTGTCGCACACAGAGGAAGTGGTGTGAGAATAGCGAGTAATAATATTTTGAGAGAAAACGTGTCCTCCACGGTTTGGAAATGATATTCTACATGTACACGTATATCAACATACAACTATCAAGTCATGGTAGGGCATTATTTACAATATCTTTAAAAATAAACCAGTTTTTGTACTAAGCTCACTTTCCTCACCTATCGTTCCTATAGCTGTATGATGATTTTGATAAAACTTTAGAGGATATCGATGCGCTATAGAGGCTTTATAAAATAAGGCTATATATATATACATAAAATAAATGTACATAATCCATCATCTTTGTAATAACTACTGATAAATAATCACACAATTTTTCGTTTTGAACCCAACACCAAATTAAAATAATTGTACTTTCTTCATTGTCCGTTAACCAATCTCACTGATTTTATATGAAAACCATAGTAGATTGAAAGGCTTTCATGCAACACTTACTGCTCATAAAGGAATAACAAAATTGTTCAATAAATATTGCAATTAAATGTGGTGCAAAACTTTCTACAGCTTTCTGTTAGAGATGACATCAGTCTTCCATCAACCACACAATGCACAATGGAAAATACACACTCGTATTTATTGATAAATGCAAATGGCATTGCTGAAAAAAAAAACCCAAAGTAGAAAAACGTGGGTGGGATGTCGAAAAAACTGCGAACAAACTTCTTTATATCTGTGTCAGTTTCCTTTTCAAGCAACTGAAATTGACATAAATTCATTTTAATTTAATTAATCGACGCAACAGTCGAGACAATCCAAGAAACGATATCAAGTTGCGCACAAACATTGGGAAGACTGTCTAGAAGGCATCAATTTCACTGAACATTAATTTCATTTAATTGTAATGATTTTATTGACTGCGCGCCGGAAAAATACAATTAAACAAACATTTAGTTGTGTACTCAAATGCATTCCTGACAGAAATCGATTTGAGCGCAAACGCTCAAAATGTTAATCACGTTCCAAATTGCGTGCTTCTTTTAACAAATTGCTTATAATGCAACAATATTATGGACAACAACAAAACCAAACGGTTTAGTAAATTTTTGCCACATGTTCAGTGTCACAAGTTTTTTTATTTTTTAAAAGCACAAGCGAGGGTAGTTGCTGACAACGTTGAGTAGTCTTCTAGGTTTGAAAGCCTATGAAGTTTGCTCCAAATTTTGTTGGCCAGAGCTGTGAAATGCTTTCTGACATCATTAATCAACTACGATTGTTACTGCAAATGAATATAGTTATGTATATAAATCGATTAAGCACCATGGCAACGATTTATTTATTTTATGTAAATAATTGGTTTGAGGAACACATTTATTTCATTCTTTAATCATTTTTAGATAAAGGTCTAATATTAATATTGTTTCAAAAGTATATTAAATTTAAATTTGCTTTAATTTATTTAAATTATATTTAAGTACCCGTAATATGAGCTTTTTCATAATATAAATAATAATTTTTAAAATGTGCGAAAATGCAGACAAATTGTAGTCTAGCCCTAATCTATGGTGAATCCACACTGATTTAATTGTCTACTTAATTTTTGAAGGTTTAGTTCAGAGATCTGGCGATATCGCTCCCAAATAAAGTGAATCGAAAAACAACATAATTTTCAGTTAAACTAAGACATCTGTAAGAACCTAAACTGTCCAAGTAAAAAATGATTTAAATATTACTTTGGTATTTGCGCTAAGTTTGAATAAGCTTGCTAACGAAAAATGTCAGCCGTGGAAGCATTTGAGACTTCAATGATATTGATTTAATTACGAAAACTATGTTTAAATTCAAATTGTATTTTACAAAGAATATTAAAGAATATTAAAGAGACTGCCCTCTTAGACATGTGCGTTGTAATGGTCTTTCTTCATATTTGGGCTGAAACCTTAACAATCAAACGTGCGACATTTAGGCCTAGCTGACGACCTATTTACGATGCCATTTACATATGAATGTAGTGGACTGGGTGGGCGTGTCCTAGTTTCTTTGCCCAGCATGACCTTGGTTGAGGTTTTATAGAAACTGACGCCCATACATACCCGAATGCAAATACTTATGTACATAAAACGATCACTGTATGTCAACTATGAATTTCCATGAATTTCCTTGACATTGAACTACATTTAACAGCTTTATTGCTATTTGTATAAATATTCCAGTTTTGTTTTATTCTGTTTGTTGTGAAAAAAGTTTTGAACAAGTTATTCGCACATAGAATAAATTCCAAAGTCAAATACCAGTTTTCAATATTTTATTTTAAAGCAATTGAGTTGACAAGCAACAAAGTTGGTTGCGCTATTATTATATTATTTTTTCGTCTACTACTTTGTTATTTTGCAAGTGTGTATATTTTTGTGGTTGACCAATTTGTTGTTATTGGCAAAACTAGTTTTTAATTTGTTTTTAATTTTTATAGCGTTTTTAACAGTCACTCAATCAGTCAGAGAGGTCCGAAAATTCAATCAACTTGACTTCTTCACCTATTTTGTGAATTTGTTCAAGTATATAAACTTTGAAGTATATAAACAATATTGTACACAAATAATATCGAATTAAACAGAATGAAAAAAAATGTGTGTTTCGCGGCAAGCAGTGTTTTTTATTCAATTGGAGACGCGCAGTGCCGAAGCAAAAGTAAAAGCTTTTGAAAAGCTCTTTCAGAGCTTATTATAACGCCCGCGCCAGTGTTGCTGTGCTACGCAGCATTTACTACCTTTTAACAAGCAGAAACAATCGTTGATTGAGTAACAATGGCTCTTTATTTAATAAACCCATTTTCCTTCAATTTTACAATGAGCCAACAAGTTTTTCAATTTGTAAGCCATCAAAACTTTTTATTCAAAACTTGCTTGAGCTGCACTTAATTTTATCGTATTTGAAACCGATTTAAATAGTTGTTTTATTATTATATAGTATTCACAAAAGCCGAACATACGAGTACAAGGTTTTCAATTCCGTAAACAAAAATCAGCAATAAAATTTCCTATCCCAACTAATAGACCGATTCTCTCACCCATTGCTTAATACAATGCTGATCAACTGAAAAAAAAAAGACAACTTCATTTAGACTCTCTTCACACTTTCTAAAACACAAAGCAACAACAGCACAAACAACAAATATAGAACCAAAACAAACAAATCAACCTCAATTTGTAACAAAAACGGCAAAAACAACACCAAGTCATTGAGTTGTAAGCGAGAAACAAAAAGAAAAAAGCAGCGAACATGAACAACAAAAACAAAATTAACAAAAGAGAATTGTGCAATCTGCAAAATGCGTACGAAAAGAAACAAAGCAAAGCACAACAAATTTGTTACTGGAGAGCGAAGCGCCAATGAACCGAAGTGGTTTCATTACAACGCACGGGGCAAGCTGGAGGTGGTTGAGCGAGGGCGACGGGGTTCGGTGAAATAGAACTTAATTAGTGGAAATGCTTCGGCCTCGACATCGTCCATATACTATGAACATGGATTGTGTGCGCAATGCAATGTGGTGTGGTTGAAAGCATTTCTACACTGACAGAAAGAATTTGATTGAGTAATCATAATTCTTATGTGTGTATGATATATTAAATTTTTATTCACTTTCATATAGCATGTCATTCCTTTCGATCAGATGCAATTATTTTTATTTGAATATTTGTCAACTTGCATATATGTATGTTTTCTTTTTTGAAAACATACATGTTCATACAAATCCCCACCAAGATTTGCAAATTTTCAAAACAAATAAAGGTCCACAATAGAGAGCCTCGTAGCCAGATCATGCAGCCTCCTTTGACACCGTCTTCAGCTTCATCTTCATCTTTATTCAGATACTCCCACAGTTGAAGTTTCAGACATTTGTAAAGCAGAAGCATTACAAATGACTATTTTTTGTTAAAAACGTAAACCACACTGTTATATTGCTTGTAAATCTCTAAACTTTTGCTGCTGGAGTATATCTCCCATGGATAAGTTTTATTATTTTATTTTTCTTAGTGTAGACGAGAGGACCTTAGAGCTCATAAGGTTTTTCTAGGAGTATATTAAATAACCAGATACAATTTAAATGAGAGCCGGTTTCATATTTCTTGCATCATTTTTAATTTACATTTTAATACAGAAACCACTAAGTTTCTTCAGTTAAAGTGAAAGAATCGTTTAGTTAATAAATGATCTCTTAAATGCAATACGTTTAGTATTCACTTAAACAGTGTAATATTTTCCTAATGCAATTACTTGTAGCTTTGAGGCATATACAGCACCAATTTTGAGTGTAGATACTTGGATGTATTCATAAAAATAAGTTCATGTTCCCCACCTTTATGGCATGACCACTCCGACCCCCTCCCCTCCCCCCCTCACACACACACATCATATACACTTGCCCCCAAAAACTCGACGCGTCACTCTATTTTTGATGCATGCTCGCGCCCTTTTGCAGGCCGCCGTGAAAATTGAAGAAAGAGCCTAAGGAAAATGTATTTTCGTCTTTCATGGCGTGACAATTAAACGAGATTATGTACGAAGTTGTAGAAGTTTTATGGTCCAAAGGTAAAAGGGAAGTCGCGTGGGCGACCGCAAAAGAGGCGTTGTCTGCCTACTGTGGGAGGGTCTGTGTCTGAGCTGCGCAAAAATTTGTTTGTTCAATAACAGAAGTACCCGCTCATGAATGTATTATCCTTAAATATTAAAAAAAAAAAAAAAAAAAACAGAAATGATGGCGTGCTTCCAGTGCATTACAGTGCAAAATATGGATTTTTCACGTGCCTTCAAAGTAAACAAGTTTTTTTTGTCAAGGCAACAAAGAAACATAAATTTCAACGAAATGACGTCATATCTGAAATCCCAAAAGTCTTGAGTTGCACACACAAGTGGCGATTTATTGCATGTAGCATCAACTTGACTTTATCGCAAAGCAAATGAGAGCGATCACAGATCGCCAACAGCCAACAGCCAACAGGCCCCAGATGCAAGACTCTCGAAACTCTTGAGACGCCCAAGACTAGAACGACAGACAGACAGACAGACAGCATGCACTCAAAAGTGCATTCGCATTTCAATTAAAAAACAGAAGCAACAGCGACAAAACAAAAGCCAAGAGGCAATATGAGCATATACTTCGTTATACATGTATATGTGTATGTATATATGTATATACTATGCTTACGAACTGAAAAATAAAGCCAACCAAATGTGTCGCTGCCAGCTGTTTATTTATGTGTGCCGCCTGCAACAAAATGTTGCTGATGCCAGCAAGTGCTGCGGCTGTTGCTTGGCGTGGCTGCTGTTGCACTTACTGCAACCTTTTTTGGCGCACTTATGCAATGGCCAGCTAAGTTAGGCTGCCTTGCACCAAAACTGGGCATAATTATGCTGCTCACACACACACACACACACACACACCAAATCATCGTATATACTATATGTATATGTAAGCATGCTTAGCCAGGAAGGAAGTCTGTCGCTTTGATCTGGTGCAAATGAGCTGCCAAAATCTCAAAACATTTGATGTTTACCGAATACAGAGAGAAAAGTATAAAGAAGAAAGCAAAATGTTCAATTAAGAAACCAAATTGAAGCCACGAACGACTCTGAAATTGCAACCCGCATTAGCAACAAAAGCAACTGAGCCAAAAGGGACAGTGTTGGGGCACAGGAAATATAGAAATAGGCGCAGTTGTTGCAAAGACGACTGACTAACTAGAAAATCTCTAAGCAGCCACGGTTCAGCAACATTTCTGTGTTTTCATATGAGTGTGTGTGTGTGTGTGTCTTTAAATAAATCAGCAATGGCAGCAAAGTTGGGGCGACTGCAGACAACGCATAGGCACAAAGAATAGCCGACATTGTTGTTGCTATACAGACACCCACACTGAATGCCCAGCAAGCAGACAAAACTGGAGTGCAACTATTTTTAAATATATGCAAAATATGCCATGACCAGCAACATGTTGCCAGCAACATGTCGGTTCACAGCGGCTGCTGCTGTTGCTGCTACTTCAGCGAGCAACTTTTGCGCTCAGTTGAGCAGAAAGCGCCGGCGCGTAAAGTATTGAAAAGCTGCCGGCAGCAAATACGAAAATAATACGAAATACGATTTTTAAATCGCCGCATATACTATACACGTATATGTCTAAATAGTGCGCGCGCAAATCAATGTTGCACCTGAAGGTTGCAATTGCAATGTTTCGAAACACACATAAGTGAGCAAATATTTTGGGCAACATGAGCAAAAAAATGTGGAATAAAATCTTCAAATCGAAAGCCAGCAAGCAGCAACAACAGCAATTGGCGAAAATCAATAAGCGGGGCAGCCGCCTTTATGAGGAATATCAGCAATTAAATGAATTGCTCAATGATGAAAAATCAACGACGGCATTGCCATTGCCGCACACCGCGGCACAGTCGCGTTTTTGCAGTGAAAATGAAAATGAAAATCAATGTGAAAGAAACAATCATCACGTTAATGTGTTCGAGCAGCTGCCCGAGCAAAGTTCTTTCAACTCGATGGCGTTTAGTGAGGCGCAACGGCAACAGCAACAGCAACAGTTGCCCCTGCAGCAGCAACAACTGCAACAACAGCAGCAGCAACAGCAGCAACAACAGCCTACATTGTCAACGTTTTCGCGCGTGCGAAATACGTTCTCATTGAGACGCAACAGCAACAAAAACAATGCCGCTGCCGCTGCCGTTGCCGCCAAGTCAAGTGAGTCGGCCACGCCCCCAAGCGTTCAGCTGGAAAGAGTATTGATTGTTGTCAATAAAATCGTATGCGATGCCGAAGACACGACACCAGCAGCAACAACAGCTACAATAACAACTAATAGCTCCACTAACAACTCCACAGCATGTGCTAATGCTAATCATTTGCATGCCCCATCAAGTAAATTAACAGCAAATTATTAACTAAATATTCAATTGTTTTTTTCTCACATATTAATTGCAAAAAATGTCCATTTCCATTTGTTCGTAATTACGGTGCTTTCTTTTATTTAGCCAGCGAGAAAGCGCACCTGGGTTGTGGACTTTATTTCAATTGTTAAGGTTTTGACAAAATGTTATTTATAAAATTTAAATCGATTTGAAAATACTATAGAAGAGATGAAATCCACATTTATTTTCGAGCTGTAGTTTAAATATATTATTTTTAAATGATTCTTAAATTCTTCGAAACTCTCCGCATTGATTGTTTGTGGACCTTTGATAGTCTTATCAGTGGCAACAAAATTTGTCCCATTTTTAGCAATCACAAACAGCTTTACTGTAGATTGAGAAAAGGCGAATTTTTAACGCAATTTAGCACATTCCGCTCATTAACTACTACCTTTGAGAACTATATACATGCCATTCATAAAAAACAAACTAGACTGTCCAGTCTGTGTCAAACGTTAGAGTTCAAAAGCGTTAGTCTGTAAAGCAGCGCCCAGAGAACAAAGTAGCGGAAACTATCTCATATAACAAGGCAGCCACAAAAGACACCTCGCATATGTATAGTATGTATGCCTCATATATTTTACATATGTACATAAATTTATGTGCGTGCTTCCGACTTAAGTGGCTTATATCGTCTTGCCCCACGACCGACAACAAGTTGAGACAATCGAGAAACTCAATGAACTTCTGCACTTCTACACTGCGGGAAGAGCCAGACAGCTTAGGGCTGAAAACTACTCACCAGAGAATCTAAATATATATACATCTAGAAATTAGCCATTTACTTCATTGCTTTCAAATCCTTATAGAAAAAAAATGTTTTTAGAAAATCAGTTCAATATTACATAAAAAAACCATGTCTTAAAAACGAAATGTGAGACGACTCTCCCAAAAACAGAAATCATAAGATATGGGTGGGAAATATTCATTTTGTAACGATAATCAATGAAGCACATAAATTAGGATTCTTTATGGAAAGTGTTTTGAATTTTTAAAATATATATTCAACGATGCATAAATTTAAATTTAAAATGCATAATTTTAGTTTATTAATCAGTTCAAACTTCTAACAAACATTTAATTCTAGAATAGCTATCTGGACTTTAATAACAAATTTTAAAAATACTATAATAATATAATTTATTTTATTTTTATGAAGTGAAAAGGGCCATCATTTATTTTGTTTTACAAGTGTATACTAGTTAAATAGATATTGATATTATTAGAAGAATTGTCTTCACTCTTCTTTTTGTTTCGATCCCTTATTGGAATACACTGAAGTTCTTTTATCTTTGTGTCTCGTTTGGAAATAAGATATGGAAAAAAAGGCACAGATATTCATAGAGAGAGCATGGTTTACCTTTTGCCCTTTTGAACTTTTCATAAGTACTTCCTCGTCAGAGCTGGCGTGCATGATTTTTTAATTCAATTGCATGGCTAGGCCGTAGATCTCTTTTGATGTAATTCTTTAAGATGAAGTGGAAGAAGCCATCCCCGCATATACTATGTAGTGGGCGTGTGTCTTATCTTGAGTATGGCAATGCATTAGCATTATTATAGACGGGGCCATTTGGCAATACTGACTATATCTGCTCATTGCTCAGTCAGCCACCCACTTCTCATCAAATTACACGGCAACTGTGCAGATGTAACGCATGGAACTGCATTGATTTGAATTGAAATGAAACGGGTTTGAGAGCTACGGTCCCATGATGATGTGGAGATTTGCAACATCTTGCGTGCCTTTGATTGATGTAATCTTGAAGTGTGCTAGAGGCATTATAATTGGACTGTTTCTGACAGATATACATATAGCAACGGAACGCGCCTCTTGCCATTTCGACATGAGCACACATTCTATTTATTTAAATTCTGAACGCCCACGCAAGCCGAACATTTCCGCTTAGTTTAATTGTAATTCTATTGTAATTATGTATGCATGATGTCGCCGCTTAACTCGCTCCGTTCAGAGCAATGCTTAAGAAGTCAAGTGCCCGGTAGCGAACCAGCGGCTGGCCTTTGAAACACCTGCAATCTCAGATACAACTTGTATCTTTAAGATACGCAAACGCCCACCTGCTGCATGGCCAGCATGAACATGAACAAAGTAAAAAACAAAATCAAGCCAACAACCAACAACAGCATGGTGGGGACTAGCTGCCAAATTTAGAAAATTCAACATTTGATCAAGCCATATCGTAACTGGCAGATAAATAACAATTTATAGGCCGATCACACATGCACACACGCACACGTACACACGTTCCCCAAAAACAGGCATTCAAATAATAACCATAAATTATTGGCCCACTTCTCTATTGTTTGCCAGCGGTTGTGACAAATAGAATTTGAGAATTTATGTAACGGATGAGGATTTGGTTGACGTGACAAATGGGCTGGAAATGCGATTTCTTTCACTTTTCCACTTGTCAGACAATACGCCATTCGGTTTGCTGGGAACTATGTGGAGTCTCTTCTCGAAACATACATATATGTATTAAGTACTTAAACATTTTGGCGTGGCGCCATGTGAAGACTTTTTGCTTTATTTTTCTGCACTACATTTGCAATCGCACTTCCTTCAACATCTCCACTCGTACTTTCTAAGCCACAACTTGAACGTTGAATACTATTTGGCAGCGCATTCGGGCCTTTCTAAAAACATGTAACACGCTTAGGGCTCAAACATTTGACACACTTCGAAATTAGAAATTGCTGATCCACAAAATTCGCAGAGCATTCGACGCAAACTTCTAATGGCTACTGTATGTTTATTATCAGATGTGGTTACACACATTTGTGCAGATAGCAAAGGGGGTCATGAAAATTCAACCAATAAGACACTCGAAAGTTGTGAAAACATCCCAGCATTGTGGGCCTTTTCGGCCGATTATGGCCTATTTAGAAGGCAGTTTTCAAAAACTGGGATTGCTTTATTAATTGAGTAGCACAGTTTTGTAAACTTTTCAAAAACTTACTCATTTGTCATCTATCGCCATAAACTGATCAAAGCAACTCCAATGAAATGTCAAAACATTTCGGATACGAAAACAACACACGCAAGTTCAGGGCATACCCGTAGCTATACGAGTATTATCAGGGAAATGCTAGTGCCGAAACCCTTGAGACTATTCAGTGACTGCTATTTAGAGGGCCGTTCCAGTTTCCTTTACAGTTTAAGTAAAGTTCTCACCATCTAGTTATATGTTTATTTTTTGTTTTGTTTGATAAATACAAAAAAAATTCCCTGACGCTAACATTTAGTAGAAACTACAAACATTGGAAAAGTGTTTCAACTAACTGATCCGGTCCGCATTTTCATATATTTTCATATACGCAGTACCAAACACCACGGAATCCGACACAATTGAACAACGCGATCCCGAAGCGGAGGCTGCGAACGCAGCGCCGCCACCACCACTAACCAAAGGCCCTCCGGTTCCAGAACATGGTCAGAGCAGCTTCAGTGAACTAACGCCATGTCCGAACTGCAGTCGCACCTTTAACCTGAATGCGTTGCGCAAACACGTGCCCATCTGCGAGAAGACCTCGAAGAAGCGCAACGTCTTTGATTCGTCACGTCAGCGTCGCGAGGGCACCACCCTAGCCACCTATGTGCTTCCCAAGAACTTTGGCCTACCCAATGCAGAAAAGGCAGCCGGTGTGCACTCACCGACAGCAATAACTCGCGCTCCAGAGCCGTCCCATTCACCAACTCGGGTAAGTGCAGTCGGAACCTTCTTTCGTTTGTAGTCCTGAATCCATCCTTCTTCACTCTGGTTCATTCTTTTGCTTGCTTCCAGTCTAACGACTCACCAATGCCAGTCCGTCGCAAGTCGACAGGCAACACCGAGCTCGTACGCGCCACAGTACGGGCCTCCCTTCGTAAAGCAGCCACAACTGGGGAGCCCTCCGCACCCGCTGCACCCGTTGCACCCGCTGCGCCCGCTGCTCCCTCAGCGGCCCCCACTCCAAAAAGTAGCTTTGTGCGTGATCGAATGAGGTCGTCGGAGCGCTCAGTGGCGTTATCGAAACGCCACAAAGATGTCGCTTGCGAACGATGTCCGCATTGCGAACGCACCTTCAATGCCAAAGCCTTCGACAGACATGTGGAGTGGTGCAAGGAAAAGGCCATACAGGCCACCATTAAGCTGACCGGCACCACCGAAACAAATAAGGCCAAGGAGCGTCTGGAAGCACGAAAACAGTACCGACCGCCGAACCTAAAGTAAGCTTTGAATTACCAATCGGGCACACAAGTAGAACAATTTCGATTTTGGAATGACACTATAAAACTCAACTTCTAGACAGACACTCCCGTTTCCTATTCTGTTGTGTGATTTATTTGTTTGTGCGTTCAATTTTCCTTCATTGTTGGTTCTAGGACTAAACGATCTATTAACCGTGACAAGTACTCAAACGCTCAAGACGATCTACTGGACGCTGGAGATATGGTTGCTAGCAAGGATCACAGTCTGATGTCTCTTTCGTCGCTGACGTCATCCGTGCACAGCGATAAGTGAGTAATCGGGGGTCCTAACACGACTTATTATCAGCCTAACCTTGTGCCTAGTGTATGAGTCAAACTGTTGCTGTCGTTGTCGATTAACCAAAGTAGTATATTTGACACCGTCGAGTAGTCGAACGTTTTGTGCGCCCACGTAGACCGTAGTGTTGACCACAGATTACCCAATCAAAATACCAACGCATCCCTATTTCAACACTCAGCCAGCCGCACAACATAACGTCCAAGATACCACGTTCGGATGCTGCGCACGGCTCCAAGAAAGCCATATCGCAAAACCCCGTCAATGTGCAAAAGGATCTACCGGAAACGTCAGGAGTGCGTCTCACACGTCGCGTTGTCCTACAGAAACAACGAGAGACATGTGAACAGGTCGATGCAGCCGTAAGACGTGCTCGTAGCGCTTCCAGAACAGAAGCCATGCAACTGGCGACCTTAGACTGTGCGGAGGCGGCTCATCTTCAGCCGGTAAAGAGGCGTGGCAACAAACCCAAAACCAATCGCGAGAAAGTCGATGCGGCGGAGAAGAAATTAAATTTGCCCCCTCTACAGGCCGTCCGATTCGATCAGCTAAATGAACTAATCAAGAGAAAAGGTATTTGCAATCTATTGTAGGGGGGTAGAAAGTAGTTTGTGATCTGGGTAGCTAAGCTTTTAGAACGTTTTCCGACTGTCCGTTGGGTAATAGAACCTGCATTAATGCACTATGGTGGAGTTCAGCCAGGCATAAAGCCTTATTAGTTGTAGCCTGTGCGTTCAGCTGAGCATTAAAAATAAGCTAGAGGGGAATAATACATATAGTACGTATAGCATTACAATTCTACAGCAGCGCAACACCCAAATGAACTAATTATTATTTTCTGTTCAATGTGCGATTAATGCAAGTTGGCGGCTAGCTCGAAACTAATGTTCTGGTCTGGTAGTGGTGCTGCGGTTATGCGCGAGTTATTTCTGCATCTCAAATGTGCTGCTATTTTCAAATGATACAATGATGTTAATGAACTCTTATTCAAAGGGTGTTCATAGTTATACTATCCAGAACTAGAGGGGATTTATTGATAATGAGCTCTTAATAAAAGGGTCTTCATAGTTGTACTTTTCAAATCTAGAGGGGATTTATTCACTTGTAAGGGGAGGGTTGTAGCTAACCTTCAAGTATTCCAAAATGACTTTGTTACTCCTTTTTAATTGTTAACCCCTACCTCACATAACGCACGCAGCCGAAACAGCGGTTTGCAACATAAGAATGGACGAAAAGTACAAGAATATTCTGCTGTCGGAGAAAATACCCAAGTCATCCACATCACTGGTGCGCCAGGCACGACGTCGCATACGTACTCGTGAGAACCCAAGCATCGAGATGGCCAATGTATTGACGACTTCGGAGCAAGAAATGCAAACATCGGCCTTAGCGCCGTACATGGCCGACTCTAATGGCTGTGTGGAGAGCCGTCGCGAATCCGCAAAGACTTCGAGCAGGGACGTCAATCTACCGCTTATTCATGCCGTTCAAAGCGCTGTGTACCAAGGCTTCGATGAAGAAATCCAAATCAAAATGGAGGCCACCACCAGCACGACCGCCATATGCCGCAACAAGAAGCGCTCAATAATGGGAGCTGACGTGTCGAGTGCCGAAGCAATGCGAGCAATAAATATGTCCATACCACAATCTCTGATGCCATCCATGGACTCGTGTAAAACAAATCAAGCCAAGCAGGCAAACATGAAAATGCTGGAGTACTACGAAAATGAGGAAGACTTGGATTCACCGTGTGACATTGAATACTATGATGATGACGAAGTGCTGGGCCGCAAGGCTAAGCTCTTAGAGCGCGCTCTAACTAGTCCCGAAGAAGACGATGATGAGAGCGATGGAGAACATATACCTCAACTGCGCAAGCATGCGAACAGCGATACTAACATAAGCCGACGTCTAGTGGTGCTGGAGGAGGATGAGAACGGTGTAATGTACATCAAACCGCCCCCAAAATTGCGTTCGCGGACGAGTTTGAACTTGAAAAGGTTTGTAGACTACGATTTTTCAGCTACAAACGACAATTGACAACCGGCAATCGACGAGTACACTCATCCACAAGGAAAGGGGGGATGGTCTAAGGTTATACTAAATAGAAATTTTTTACACTTTCTTTTCTTCTCTTTTCCTTGTTTTCCTTTCCACATCCTTTCATTCCACTTCATTGCTTTCGACTAACCCTCATTCTATCTTCCACATGCCGCCCTATCCATCCCCTCGACTTTGCTTTTATCTGCTCCTCACAGCGGTCTTAACAGCAACGAAAAGTACGATCCCTTTATATCTGCTAAGCGCCAGCTTGAGGAGCTCTGTTCACCTACACTATTTGACGACGATGTGTTGAGCACAACACCCACAACGCCACTCGCTATGTCTACGTCTTTGACGACACCCCACACAACCAGCAGTTCCCATGTTAAGCCCATTACGCCTTCCACACCTAAACAGCCCGTATCCAATTTTCGTAGAACCTCGTCTTTACGCGGCCCACGTCGCACTCCTCTCCTCCCACCTCGTCCACTGTTTTCCAACTATCGCCCCACCATTCAGCGAGGTCTCTCCGATGAGGGCCCCATCTCAAGCAACTTTTTGAAGCCCGAGGAGTACGATGAGATGCCGGTACGAGCCGCCTGCGGCAACGACTTCCACAGCCCTCGTGTGGTTCGTCGCGATACGAGCGCCTCGAACCGCAAGCAGCAGCTTAAGACACATCAAGGGGAGGACCAGAAGCCGGAATCGCAACAGCGAAATGTAGCCAAGACGGACTCACTGGCCGTATTTCTTAAATACGAACATGAGCTGGAACAACTAAATGCCAAGGCAGCGGAGGCGGCGGAGGCAGCAAGTCAACTGAACAGCAAGGAGCTCAAAGATAAGAGCAATATTCTGAGTAAACAGAATTCGGCCAAAAGCATCAAGCTGGAGGCACTAACAACACCGACTTCAACCTCCAGTCAGCAGCCATTGCCTGTGCTGACACCCACGACACCAAAGGAAAATAATGAGAATCAGGCCTACAATTATAGTACCCCACTACGTTTGGAGCCCATCAATAGCAAGCCCAGCACTCCCGCTCTAAGCAAACCTACAACTCCACAGCAGCAACATCAGTTGCCGTTGCTCTCAGCGGCAACACAACAGCAGCAGCAACAGCTGACGACTGTCAAGCTAAACAGTATCTTCGGGGCTTCCAGTCGTCTCGAGCGCAAGCTAAGCAACAGTGGCAGTGACTATATTGATCCGAAGCTGATAAATCCATGTGATAATCTGAATATGCAATCGAATGCCAGCGATGACTGCTCTACTCAATCATCCAATGAG
Organism: Scaptodrosophila lebanonensis; assembly: GCF_003285725.1. Classification (NCBI taxonomy): domain Eukaryota; kingdom Metazoa; phylum Arthropoda; class Insecta; order Diptera; family Drosophilidae; genus Scaptodrosophila; species Scaptodrosophila lebanonensis. Next base: position 4,163,854 of record NW_022060529.1, read on the forward strand.
TCTACTGTGACGCCGCAGCGCACAAAACTGCCTCCAGCGACGAACACGTCCCTTTCACAAAGTAGCTCCCAATCCACCATTACTCAGGTCTGCATCGAAAAGCGCAATTCCGCTGAAGGTCGCAATCTACTTAAGCGCAAGATGCGACTTGGCCGCAATCAGTTCCTCTACGATGCCTCCCCCGAAGATGAGGCCGACTGTTCCTCTTGCTGCTCTGCAGACGACGAAGCTAATCGTTCTTCCATGGAATATGACGAGCAATGCTGGAAACAGACATCCGTTAAGCCAGAAAAACCGCAGCTAATAAACAACCTAAATGCGGGAGGGGTCTCGCCCCTGATGCCAATAATGCCTACATTCGATGATTTCGACTTTGAGGAATTTCTCTCGTCATTTGAAAATGACGACGAGGAGCAATTTCCACTGTTCAAAGATTGTCGAGAGTTTCTTCTGAATCGCACGACGAGCAGACAACGCTCGTTGCCCAAAGCGACTTCGACACCGAACAATCAACAACACCAACAACACACATTTAACACAAATACCCCCAGAATTTTGACAACCGGCATTGGCCGCAAGCTGAAAGACATGACACCCTCACATCTGCTCTTCAATATACCATCTACTAAAGCCACCACCCCTACGTCCTACAGATCCGATTCAACAGTATCGAGCAGCTGTGGCTCTGGGTCCTACAAATCGACTCAAGGTAGTGGGGACGAGAAACTGCGACGTGAGCGTTCCAACGCGTCGAGCTGTAACTCCAACGAGAACAGAAATGGTAAAAACAATTCGGATGTTGGTAACCAAAAGAAGGAAATATTCATCAGCATTGAGACTGAACCGAACGCCCAAGGCCACTCGCCCATTTCTCCGGACTCACTACGCCAAATGGTGGGCAATGCACAAACTCCGATTGAAATGGTCGAGATCGATAACGGCAATGAGCCGGAGCATTCGAAATTCAGCAAAATCAGCGATACCGACGATGCCGATGGTGAGATCGATGATAACATGGGCGCCGGCCAGACCAGGATGGCGCCATCATCGATCCCAGCAACGGAATCGTATCAGCAGGAATCACCACATGACGATCTACCGAATGTGCAGTTCAACAACGCAAAGAATCTGATACACCAAATGCAGAAGGAATTTCGACAGTTAGGTGAGGATGCGAGCGCCTCCATGCGCAAGGCTATGATGATACGCAGCTCAGCCACCGGAGAAGGGTATGATATGGCGCCGGAGCAGCAGGAACAGCAGCAGCAACATCAGCAGCAGCAGGCACCAACGAAATCAATGTTGCCACAGCAACAGCAGCAGCAACAATACCACCACCAGCAGCACCAGCAGCAGACAAAGGCTCAATCGCCCCTGACACCGTCTGGAGACTCTGACGAACTGAGCAGCTTGGATGGCTATCCCATATCTTCATCACAATCGTCGCGACGTGGAGCTAGCTCCAAGTTGAGCTCAGACTCGGCCTATGGCAGGTCAGTACACACTAAGTATAAGGCTAAAAACAATAATAACAGCTTAGGCTGTGGACTTGTTTGTTGATAGATCAGCATCTCCTCGTTTAAGCCAAGGAAACACATTGCTAGAAAATCCCTCTAGAGATGCAGCTATCGAAATACAAGTTTCTGATTCGTCCGTTAATGCACCGAAGATTAATCAAACGCATCTGAAAATCAGAAAATCTTTGTTTTCATCGAAATTGAAATGCATTTTTAAATCTCTTTGATCTTTCAAATAACTTGACAGAGATGTTGCCTTTCGTTGAGTGAATTAAGTTAAAATACAATTGACCATAATTTATAATTTCTCGATAAATTCAATTTTGACTAAGCGTCCGTCTCTTATTGCTGGTCCATCTCAATTGATACATTCTTATCTGTTATCGCTTACTATCGATTATTGTTCACTGCTTATTAGGCACAAAGTAGAGGTGGAGAAACATCGATGTTCGCGGACATCGATGTTTTTAAAGCAAAACATCGATATAACATCGATAGTTCAAAATAAAAAATTAATAAGACACCAACGTATACGTCTGATTAAAATTATTTTATTCCATTTCTGAGATCAAAATTTAAAAAAAAAATAAAAAAGTATTAAGAACATTTGTCTAAAAATAGGATTTATAATTATATTATTTAAAATATCGAAATCACCTTCCAATATAAGAGAGGATCACATTTCTCCGGTTCATTTAAATTTTCTAGATGTTGTCTCAAGATGATAATGGCGTCTGCTTGAGAAAATCGAACTTTAACTTCCATAGAGATGTAAGCGAGAAACATCGATAGTCGCCAGAAACAATCGATGTTTTAAACAAAATTAAAAACATCGATGCATCAATAGTATCATCGACGTTTCTCCACCTCTAGCACAAAGCTATTCGATCACTCTTTGGTCATTGCTTAAGTATTAGCGGTTAGTGATTACTGGGTGTTAAGCAGACTGCCGATACATTCCTACAATTTCAAATGACGTTTTTATTTTTGAGGTTCTCCCTCATTAAATTGTGTTTCTTTTTAACAGCAGTCACTCCCCCTACAGCCTATCCCGACAGCGTTCCAGCGAATTGTCCGGAACCCCCCGTTCACAGGGCAGCAATAGCGCGGGTGGCGGTGCTGGCTCTCAATGTATGCGGCCACACACAGCCAGTGGTGTAGTTGGCAACAATGCCACTAACAACAGCAACAACATGGCCGCCACCATGATGGATGCCTCAACACAAGCTCACAGTGGTTATGGCACACTAAAGATGAGACAGCGACTTTTTGGAGGTAGCGATCTAGGCAACGTCGACGGGCACAGCGAGACGTCGAGCAGCGGATCGGAAAACTGTTTGTCCGTAGCAGGGCAACAGACTAACTACAACCAGCAACAACCGATGCAACAGCAACAGCAAATTCAACAACAACTGCATCAGCAACAACAGCAAATGCATCAGCAGCAACAGCAACTACATCAACAGCAGCAACAGTTGCTGATGCAGCCGATGCAACAACCACAAGCAGTATATGGCAGCAGCAGCAACAATAACTACGTGTTAACCGAAATGAATGCGAGTAGCATGAACAACAATAACGGTATGCATATGGTAGTAACACCAACAACATCGCAGCATTCACTGCTGAGCAGTGCATCGAATACATCGATGAGCTCAAGCATGAAAATGTCGAAATTTTGTCATGAATGTGGCGCCAAATTTATTTTAGAGCAGGCAAAATTCTGCATGGATTGTGGTGTTAGGCGTATGATCCTTTAGACTAGTATATATAATCTGTGTTATATTGTTGGTGGTGCACAAACACATACTCTCGTAGAATCGCATTTGAGCACCTTCTAACCGGAGCATGGTTGTTGCTGCGGCTGTCATGTAGCACGACCACTGTTATACCAAATGTAGTTGTTATAGAATTTACAGGAAAGTTAATATATTTTAATACAAGCATTAAACAAAAAAACAAACAAACAACGTAAATATAAAATATGGAAACTAGTTGGGCAAACTTACGCAATATATCGATAACTCATGCGAACAAATTTATTAGCAGCAATTCAACTTTGCTTCTTATACAAAATTCAAATAGTAAGCAACGTAACAGAATAAACAATTAACCAAATTGTTGATTAACAAAGACTGAACGAATTTAAACGACAACGTTGCAAACAAATGAATTACATCAATTTTAAATCTAACAGACGATATCTTACATTAAAAAGGTCCATTCTATTTTTTAAAGATTTTTACTAATTTTAGTCACTGATTTAATGTAATTTCTTTTATATTTATAATTTAACCGAAATTCTTAACATGATCGAAACATTTTTAACAATCCAATAAAAGAAATAAAATTGAATTCAAGTTTTTTCTTAAACAAATATAAATTAAATTTCAGCATAAGATTAACAGCGTCCATATACTCGTAGGTATCCGATTTAACAGGTTTTAACTTAAATATGTCTTGTTTTTCTTTCTTTTTTCGAAACAGATACATCAGCATTATAATAATCCTCATTTTTTAAAAAAATATATATAATTAAAAATTATGTACGTTTCTTTATAACTTTAGTCTTAGATGAAAGAAGGCATGTTATGTTTAGTAATGTGTTCTTAAGCTATAAATGTATAATGTTTTAAAAAATGTTCTTATTTCTTATTCTCATTTTATTTTTATGGTTCAGTGTGTATTTAAACGAATTAGAAAAGAAATGTAAGGTATTAGCTGATCTTTCAAAGCATGGTCTTAAGCAATTTAACAAATAATATAAAAAATTCACAAATCAACATTCAGGAACTTTCAGTTACAAATTATTAAGAACATGCATAAACATATAACAATAATGGTAACGCTTGATAATGTTTTGTAATGACCTACATAGACGCCAAGTTGAGCCAATTGAGAAACATACCTATAGATTACTTCGAATCCACAATCTGCAATATTTTCCTGGTGCTGTTGGGTGCTACAGCACATGCTTTTAAAAAGGGTGTGCTAATGATGATCTTTTCCGTAGTAGTAGTTTCTATATTACTATCAGTACTACTTACGGTGCCGCTACTGATGCTGCTGCTGCTACTGCACTCTGAGCTGCTGTCATCCTCCGCTGCGCCCATTGAACCTGAACCTGAAAGTAGTTTTAGATGTGGTATTTTATTTGATTCAACACCTGTCAGCCGCATGATGCACCTTTCTCGATAGTTGTCACGGTCACTGGAATATCGTCTGGCATTTTTGCGCACCATGGATGTTCTTTTAGTTCGGGTTCCTCCTCATTGTCATCAAATTCCGATTCGCTTTCATCTTCTACATCGCTCAATTCCTCGTAGTTTAATAAACGCTTTTGCCACAAATCAACATCCTTTTTTTTGTATAGATAGTTTCCATGCTTTTTACACTCATTAATAATGAATTTAAAGTCTCGATGATGACGTAGGGTCACAGGATTTCCAATTATGATAAGCAATGACTTTGCACGTGACAACATCACATTAAGGCGCCTTGGATTGCGCAAAAATCCCAGATTGAAGAACGATCTTACCAACGAAACTAGAATGATGGGCTTCTCACGGCCCTGATAGGCCTCCACACAGCCAACTTCAATGTCATGGTAGCCCAATTTTATCATCGATTCTTTAAGCAGCCGCACCTGAGCGGCATAAGGTGCGATAATGCCAATATCCTTCTGCTGCACACATGCGCCTTTGATGCCATTTAAGAACAGTCGCTGCACATACCACTTAAGCACCTTCACCTCCAGCGTATTGATCGTGCTGGTTGAGTGTTGCTCGCGCTCTGTCACTCCATGTGTTGCCTGAAATATTATTGGAAAGTCTCCATTCTGTAGCAACGACCATTTAGCTGCCATATTGACATCGGCTGTGGATAGAGTATAGAATCAAATTGTTATACTTATGTTAGAAATATACATAACACCACAAAAGAATAGCATTTCATGCAGAAGAGAAAACTCATAAAATGTTAAAGAAATGCATTTACCGTGTGTGCTACATTTGAAGAATGTGTTTATTCCCATTTACTTACCCGGCTGGGCATCCGCTAAGAGTTCATTGTTGTAGTAAAGCTCATTATAAAGACGTACGATCTGTGGATGGGACCGATAGTTGCGACGTAGCCGCGTTTGAATCGTGTGATCATAGTTTCCATTCCCGTCTAGAGCATAACAGGGACTGCGGAGTAGACGTTCCATTAACGAGTTGCCGAGACCTAAGGAGGCAGCACGGTCACTCTTAATGACGGCGCCCAGTTGCTTGTGGTCTCCAGACAATATAACATGGCAGTCCGCCTGCTGCTTTATCCCCATAATACCAATCAGCGATTCCGGCTCTGTAGAAGCACCAGCCTCGTCGACGAACACGTGGGTAAAGAAATTAAATTTACCCAAATTATCGGTGATTAGCCGGCCGACTGTACACAGTGTGGCCACAATAATGCCGTACTGGCGCAAATCGTCCACATCTATGGTTTCAAATGTTTTACCCGGGCAGTTGGAGTGCTTTCGCAGCAACGGATTTACGGACTTCAGTCCCTTGCCGTAACTTGACCGCGAGAAAAGACGTATTAGCTGATGTGTGGGCTTCACATCCATCGTTACCAAGCGCGATTCCATCGAACGTTTTGCTATGTGCGCCCTAAGCCTTACATTGACAGCAAAGAACTCACATATCAGTAATGCGATTGTGTCACAGGCTGAATTCGAACCGGCAGTTACAAGAATGCGGCTTCGAGGCTGTTGAAGGCGCAATTGTAGAATGGCCTCGACAATGGTGGTCGTCTTACCGGTGCCTATAAGCCAGTACGTTAATAAATAAACTATCATAATGAAATGATGCAACAGCTTCACCTGGTGGTCCGAACACAATATAAGGTGCCATAGCATTTGGTCCAGTCACGATTTGTTGCACGGCTTGTAGCTGCTCTGAATTTGAGGCAATACTTCCATTGAATAGATCAATTGTAACAGCACGGTTGGATGCTGAAAGCAACGGTTTCAACTTTTGACCGGGAAAGAGGTAAAGGCGCAGCTCGGGCCATTCATCCAACAGCTCCACAGCTCGATACATGTAACGCAGGGGCAAGCGACGGGAGCGTATTATCACATCAAAATATTGACCCAACTGACAGTCTCTTAACCCAGAGCCACGTTTGAATTTAATTTGAATAAGTGTGCGCGAAACCTTTTCTACAATGGCCACATGACGACACATTGGATCGGTGGATTTGAGGTGTTCATGAGGATGTGGAAACAGCGTCAAAAGCACATCAGAGAGTGGTGGGGAGGCCAACAAACTAGCCTTGGGTATAATAACTACCTCGTCCATATTGGGTGTCAGCACATCCTCGGCATTGATATGCGAGTTACGCAACTGCAATGTATTTTTAATAAAAACACGCATAAATATATATAAGAAAGTTGAAACATCACTGTTTTATAGGCATGCACATACTATATGTACATATACATACATATGTGTATGTGTGCATAGATGGGCATATTTACTGGAAAATTAAACTGAAACTTCGAGGTTCGGACAAGCTTGACGTCTGTTTGCATTAGCTGTGTATACAAGTACATGGTGGACAAATCCTCGATGTTTAGTAATGTGCGCTGCACAGCCGCAAAATTGTTGCAGTCCAGCTGCTGATCTTGTAGATATTTTGCTATAACCTCATTATTGTTAGACAAGCTTTTGCTGGTAAAATTTTTCCACAGGGCTTTCCTCATTTCTAGGGAGGGCTCGTACTGTGGAAGACTGCACATTATGGAAAGTAATCTGGAAAATTTGCATACATCAAAAAAATAAACTATATACTGCGGGATAATTGTATGCGGAAACTACTTTTCTTGTTGCGCCTCCTCCTCGTCCACCATTGTGGCTTCATCTAGTTTATTATTGGGATCGGACAAGTCCATGATTTTATGAATCTATAAACTTAACAATGACTGAATCTAAGAGTCTTCAACACAAATACAAATTAACACGCTGGTCAAGCTATCGCCGTTTAGTAGTTTTACAAAACTTGGGGATGCACTAGATAGACAAACACAAAATAGACGACACCAGTTCGCTGTAAAACACAATTATTTGTGTTTTCCAAATAAGAAATTGAAAGCAACAAAGAGATAAACTACCGTTAGAAACGCGTGATGCTGCGCTGCTTGGCAGCACTGTTAAGTGGCAGCACTGCGACGGCAAGCAGTGCAATTACGTTTTGTGGGCAAATTTAGCGCTTTTCTTTATTTATTTACCTCCGTAAACAAATGTAGTCGTAAGCAAATAACAATGAATTCACCGACGTTTCTGAAAGCAACCGAAAATAGAAGTCGGTCGCTAAATATTGTGCATATGCTGCAAAATCGCGAATCGGTTTTCAAACATAAAAAGAAAAGTACACCGTGGCATTTTTACAGGAGCATCACTCCAAATCTCACTGTTCAATATGTTGATATCCCGTCTATTTACTTGCGCAAATTTACTCCAGACGGCAGCAAACTAATCGGCTTCTCCCACGATCAACATTCATTGCTTGTGTACAATTACAAGGGCATCGCGGCGGCTGGAGAAGTCCTCAGTGAAAGTGGCGTGGGCAATAAGGAATGGATATCTAATGATATGCTTCGTAAGAAACTCTTTGATCAACTGTTCCACATTAAATTCGTATTGAACATATGTCAAGACAATTTTGCACGTTATCATCTGCATCGGGAATTCAGCGTGTTCCTGGAAAACGGGCGTTACGTCTTAATCGCTGCGATGTTACCATATGCAGCCCACGCGCTGCCACCCTCCGACTATTTGCGTTACCCCGATATCTATGACAGAGTTGTTCCTTACACGTATCTCTTCAGTGTTGTGGACCTGAAGCTCGGAATAATATCTGATCAAGTGATCTTACCACACGATGCCATCACCATGTCACACAATCATGGGGTTTCTGTGTATGGCAATACCATTGCGATCCTATCAAGGCTGTATCAATGCGTCCATATATTCGAGCTTGTCAATGGGGTCTTGGTTAGACAGGAGCAAATTGGCCCCAGGCCGCGTGGTCATATGAGCAATATTGATGAAGACATTGGCCCCATAAATGTTAACAGCAAATTGGCCATAACGCATATAAAACAAAGAGTCCTCAGTTTTCTTTACAAGCAATTCGAATGTGACGACATGATGACGAGGGAGCAAAAGTGCGTAAATTATCAGAAATTTTACAAGAATTTTAGTTTTGTGAGTAGTGCATGGTCACTCTTAAAATATAGTCAATTAATGTACTCCTTTCTGGCCCACAGATAGAGTTCATGGTGATGGAAAAAATGCAGCTTATCGACAATGAGTTTATGTTATTGCGGTATGAGGAACGTCCAGGAGTTAATGATATAATGGAATCTATGACACCACGCCGTTTATTCGTGTTCTATTCAATCTCCAGCGAAAACGTTGTAGGCGTATATCAGGAAGAATCTGCAAAGTTTCTTAATATTGTATTGAAATATAACGATACATTTTGCAACGTGCGGTCCTTTCAAACAGGCGCCGGACCCTTATCGTCCACAAACCAAATCGTACGGAAAACTATTCAAAGCCTTGCAAAATCACCTGCACTTTTGCATGAGGCAGTAATCCGCTTTAATCAGTCCGTACCTATCAGCAGCCAGAGTTTTACAACGACACCGTATTTAAACTGTAATCTATTCTGCTATGATGAAAAAGCGGTTTCACCGATGGAACGACCAAAAATCTGCTCAACGTCACCTATTCAGTTCCTTGACAAAGCCAGCGGCTTGATTGCGTTTCGCCTGAACTCACAGGCGCGTATGCCTGTTGATTTGAGTGCTCCTCGTGAACTATGTGCCTTCATCTTCCATCCATACGAGCCCCTAGTGATCAGCATACAAAAATGTATGCATCGCTACACATTCAACGTACATATTTACAATCAAAGTACGATCGTCAAACAATATTAATATGGAACCGAAATGTGATTTTTTGTACCTCGATGCAAATGGGAACAACATTAGTTTAGACCATAAATAGCATGGCATGTTTTTAATTTTACTATATAATTATAAGTGTTTGCAATCAACAGTTCTATGCTATTTACTAATAAAAGAGTATATTTATATATTTTATTCTGTATTTCATTGATACTTTCTGTGTACATTTTTTTGTTTCCATTTTTGGGGCTTTTTTAAATTTAATTTAAATGCCCTACCAGTTCACCGCATTGTAAAAATTCAATTGCTTTACAACACTGTCCCCCAACGTTTACAGCACTACCTAATTCAATCGAAATCGTGTGTGTTTTTGTTTATGCGAAGATAAAATGGAAGCCGGCGCCAACGAAGACGTGCTTATTGAAATCGAGGAAATCGATAGCAATGATGTACCTGAAAACGAACTGGAGCAATTTCAGGAAACAGAGCCCTTACAGGTTTTAGAATTTATTGTTAGCGAAGGCGACAACGACGCCCTCAAACGACAGGCGGCTGAGGAAGGAGCTCTAATTAGACGATATGTGCAGGGAGAAGGAGAATTTCCAGAGTTTTGTACCAAACTGGAGCCAGGAGATGAAGATGATGAGGATATTGAAGAGGTGCAGAGCGAAGCGGCGACAATGGTCGAGGAAGATAATAGAATTTGTGGAGATGACAATGATGATGATTTTGAGCAGCGGCATCCTGTGGCTTCCACAAGCACTGCTGCAGCTGAAAAGCGTGCAGCGAGGCAACAAAGTACCTCCCCACAGAAAGACCATACCGAACAGCCCTCTGGAATTGGTGAATCCAGCGGAAATTTTGGGCGCCGCAGCGCACTCAGCCCAACACTCCTTGGTCTTATGGGAGAGGCCAACTTATCCTTTGCTTACGGTCGCTACGATACAGCAGAGAAAATATGCATGGAGATTATACGTCAGAATCCATTGGCAAGTGAACCATTCTATACTCTGGCCGAGATCTACGAGAATCGCGACGATGTAAAATTCTTACAATTCTCTACGATAGCGGCACATCTAAATCCGCAAGATCGCGACCTGTGGATACGTATCTCAGATATGCTGGTCCAGCAGGGGCAGCTGTCCCGTGCCCGCATATATTACACCAAGGCCATCAAAGTGCTCCATAAGGATTACTTGCTGCGTTTGCGCAAGGCCCAGCTGCTAGAACGCATGGGCGAGGGACACACCGCGATGTTTACATATCTAAAAATGTTGCCATTAATGCCACCAAGCGAGTGGGCCCTTTGTCTGTCAACGGCTCGAAATGTTGCGAGTTTTTTTCATCTTCAGCAAAAGCATGCCTTGGCACTAGAGGCCATGAATGGAGCGTATAGCGTTTGCGGTTCACGTTTTTCCCTTGGTGATCTTAACATCTTTTTGGAGCTTCTCATTCTCAACAAGCAATACAAAAAAGTGTTGCAATGTCTACGAGAGCACACAGATCTAGACCTGGAGGCAGGAGATAATCTGGAGGTCATTCACTTCTGCAAAATACCAAATGATTATTTACCCGATTTACGCGCTAAGCTGTGCGTTAGCTTAATACACATGCGTGCGCACCATTTGCTCGGATACATCGTTCAAAACGTACACACGCACATAACGTTGACGGTAGACCGTGTGGAGCTGTACATGGACATTACAGAGGCATTGATGCAGGAGCATAAATATGCCGAGGCTATTTCACTAATGCGGCCCATTACGGACGACGATACCTTTGAGTGTCCGGCTTTTGTTTGGCTGCGACAGGCCGAGTGTCTGCGCCAGCTTAATCGAACTAACGAGGCTATTCAATGCTACGAACGTGTTGTTCAGCTTGCACCATTTTGCTATGAAGCCAAGTTTACGCTGTCCGCGCTGCTTAAGCAGCAGGGAAAGCACGAGGAGGCTGTAAAGGCACTAGAGCAGCCAGGCGAGGGCGAGAATGAAGGTCAGCCGTTGCACGCCCGCCTGCTTTACGAACGCTGCGTGATGCTGCAGCAAATTGGACGCATCGAGGAGTTCCTTGAGGTCGGCTACGTCCTGCTCGGTCGGCACTCGATCAAGCTCAGGAATCGCGAGGAGCTGGTAGCTGCCTCAAATAGTGGCAACGCGTACAACACGGAAGGCCTAAAAGCCATTATACAAATGCGTAATATGGCAGAAAGTGCAACAGGAGGCGTGGAGCGAGAAGTTCAGGTATGTCTGCTGAAAATATAGTAAACTATTCATGATTTTTACACACATACTACTTGCAGGAGACATTAAAGAGTCAAAATGCAGCCGCCGCCAATGAGAACTCGGATTTGACCATTAAAATGGAGATCGATCTCTTTCTTGAGCTCGTTCGCATTGGTCATGAGCATGGCATGCATAGTGCGGTTGAACGCATTGCGTTTGCAATGGTGACGACAAAGCGTTTTCTTAGCTATCACCAAGAAGTCGAGCGCGTAATGATCTTAGCTTGCTATTTCAACAATGACTGTTCCATTGCCTTCTCCTATTTGCGAGAGCTCATATCTAAGCACGTGGGCAACATAAATCATTGGAATTTGCTTTCACTGCTTGTGCAACGTGGCGAGGATATGCGTTACTTCCGTTACGCGCGCCGCTTTGCCCAGCGTAATCCACTGGCCATGCAACAGAATCGCATCTTTCTGGGACACTATCATCTTAACTGCAGCTCCTATAAATACGCTTTAAACATCTACGTTCCCATGTTGCATGAGCAGCCGCAAGCAGTTGTAGCCCTTTGCATAGCTGTTGTCTTTAACCAACTGGCGCTACAAAAGAAAGTACTACGGAAAACAGCAGCAGTAGCGCAGTCGATTGCCTTTGCCCATCGCTATGCGGAGCTGCGCAATGGGGGCAATACTACATCGTGTACGCAGCAAGAAATTTACTATAACATTGGCCGCATCTATCATCAGGCGAATCTATTGAATCTCGCAATGGACTACTATGAACGGGCCCTGGCCGTGCAGCATCCGCTGCTGGAAGAGCATAAGTCAACACTGGGACTCCAACATGAGATTGCCTTTAATTTGCATCTAATTTACCGGGCCAATGGAAACAAGCAGAAGGCTCGACAGTATCTGATGCGATATTGTGTTGTTTAACTAACGACTATTGTTATATACTATATGTAGCAAAGCACTATTTGAGGAGGCATTTGACTGAATCGCTATAACTTACCTCACTAAGTGAATAATATCTAACCCAAATATAAAATAAACCCGTGCAGCCTAGGGACTCGGAGGGTCTAAATACCAGACTTGGTCAATGTGGGCTCAAAATATTGTGGCACAAACCTAATACATGTAGCCTTTTTACCCTTCATGTACATATGAAAAAGTTGAATGTTTTCAGACTACAAAAATATCTAACCTGTTATAAGAGTAGAAGAAAAGTTTTAAGTTAAGTTTTCGTGAATAAACAAATAAGTGTCCGATTAGTAGTATGGAAAACTGTTTAATACATCTAAGTTATGCAACATGAGATAAAGTAAAACAAACTAGTGTTATTGACGCCTCTGACCACACATGGCTGTGAGACGGGGCATAGCTAGCCGAAGGGCAAATAATATTCCCCCAACCGGGTCGGAGGCGTTAATTAGATATTATTGTAATTTGATTAGATTTCTCCTTCTTAGGCTTTTCTAGCTTATAGGATGCTTTTAAAAAATTTTATGTACTATTTTCTATGTCGACAGTCAATGTTTGTTGACATAAAAAAATAAATTTGTTTTAATATTAAAACGTATTAGACTGTATTAAAAAATATATACTGGTAGACATCGCAAGCGTCAAGAAAACCGAAGGAGGTGCAGGTTTTCGTAATCGTAAGTAAATACCTATTTATAATTCGATCGCAGATCAATATGTATGTATTTATGCCTCAATTGGCCAAAGTATAATTTGTTAAATAACTATTTAGTAATCAGATTACAAACATTTTTTAAACAATGATATGCATTTGCATTTAGGAGTATCAAGATTTCAAAGCTGAGATTCAAATTTCGTTTTTTACACAAATAATTTTAATTAATTTTCTTTGGTACGCATTGAAAAAAAAAAATTAGAGAGCTCCTGCAATGATCTCAATTAATACATGCCAGGCTATTTCTCATTAAGGTCAACGTCATCGAAAAGACTCATGAGCTCCCGCTCCTTGCGCTTGATGCGCTCCTTAATGTTGGTTATCGACTCTGACTTGGGCACCTCGCTTGCAAAGAAATCATCCATGGACTTGAAGACATTGCTGGCATGACTACACAATTAGAGAAAATACAAATATACATATGGACATATGAAATCATGCAGTTTTCAAGTCGCTTACCTTGCCTCGTAACTGCCATAGGTGAGGACAGGCTTCTTAACTTGACGCTTGGTCACACAATTCCGCTCCATAAACTCTTTGAGTTCGGTCAAGCGAATCTCGTCCTGTTGCTCATGCGGTGCAAATTTACGTAACGACTGCTTCTCGAGCTTGGTCTTTATATCCCGGCGCCCCTTCTCGATCTGATCAACCAGATTCTGAGAAGGAACCATCAACTTAATATTTCCCACAAGCAAATCATGATTGAGAATCTCAGCCTCGTTCGTCTGCACGCCAGTCTCAAGCAGCTTAGCGAGGTCTGTTTCCTCTGTTGCCGTCTCCTCCTGCTGCTTATCAGCTCCACGTGCATCGCCAATTGGCTCTCCCGGCGACTTTGCTCTATCCCCTTGTGGCGGCTTGTCCTTTTTCAAAAGCGCGCCACCTCCAGCAGCCCTTGCCTGCGGCTGAGGCCATAGCCGTGCCCGTGCTGCCTGCTTAGCCATCTGGCTCAGTACCTTCTCCTTTTTTTCACTGCCTATGTTAGGGCCCGTGCTCGTTCTCACCGCCGGCGGTGTGCGTTTGCGCTCCACTTCCACTGGAATCTCCCATTTCAGTGCTTTAGTTTTGTTACCCGACTTATCGTGTTTGATCATGATGGCGGCCACTGTAGCGGACGCCTTGTCACGCTGTTCCTTGTCCGATTGCCTGTTCCCGGCCGCGCGCAGGGATGAGGAAATGGTGGGCTGCTGCAGGCGTGGCATGCGTGAAGATACTGCGCCAGCGCCACTTCCATTGTTGTTGGTATTTCCACGTGATTTCCAGTCAACGGTGCCACCATCACCACCCGCACCACCATGAGCAGCAGCACCTCCTAGGCGACGGCGTGCTCCGGTACTGTGTGACGATTGCGGCGTCGCCAACTTGGCGAAGCGTGCCTCTGTCGTTGCGCGTCGTTGCGGCGTTGGACCCTGTGGACGTCGCTGCTGCCCAGTTGCGGTTGTAGGACCACCAGCTGGTTGGCCGCCACCGCTGCTAAGGCGACCCGTTCTGGCTCTGCTTGCAGCGCTCATTTTGGGAATTTTTATATCAATATAAAGGCGCACAATTTTTACCAAATTTTCCAAGTCACGAAATCTACAGTTCAAATTTGTGGTTCTGTTTGTGTTCGTCTCTACGATTCGTTTTGCTCGATATACAGTAATTTTGTTGCTTTTAACTCTAGGAGACTTAATTTTATTTTCGACAGATTCTAAAGCAGTGATCAATAATGTGAGAGATAAGAATGTGTAAGTTATTCAAGCACCGAATTTTAATTAATTATTTCCAAAGGTAAAACTGTAAATTTTGGGGTACAGCTCAAATTTAAAATATATATGTATGTATGTATAAAAAAAATGCAATCGGTGCGAATAAAAGTAAATGGGCAACACTAGGATTACACAAAAGCCTCAGTACGTTTGTTTAAATTCAATTCGATAGTTTGTACACCGCCTTCTACGATACTAAATAAATACATGCGTAAATATGTTTATTTATTCTTGATCTACACCGAAGGAAGTTGTGGAATAGATATTTACTTATCCATTTTGGCCTGGCTTTGCTTACTTCGTTTTCGGAATTGTTACGAAAATATGATAATAGACAAAAACAAAAGAATAACAAGAGAGAACGCTACAGTCAAGAAGCCCGACAGTGTAATACCCTGTACCACTAACCATACAACATATAAAATGAAATTCGCACACAGAGAGCACGAATGCGACAGCTCCCATTCGGCAAATACCCGAAAAGCTATGGGAGCTATTTGAAATTCTGTAGCGGGGGAAGGGGGGAAAATTCCAAAAAATAAAATAAACTCGTTCTTTCTCGGACCTAGGAGAATCTGGATGCCAACTTTGGTTATTCTAGCTTTTATAGTTTCTGAGATCCTTGCGTTCATCCAGACGGACGGACAGACAGACAGACGGACGGACAGACAGACGGAAATGTCTAGATCGATTTCTCTCATCATGCTGATTCAGAATATATATACTTTATGGGGTCGGAGATGCTTCCTTCTGCATGTTACATACTTTGCACGAACCTAATATACCCTCCCTTTTTACCCTACGGGTACAGGGTATAAAAAAAAAACATACACCCACTAAAAACCTAAACAAAACTAAAATTGATTTAAGAAAAATATTTAAGCAATCGTACATCAAACGTAACTGCTATTTAAGGATAACCACAAGGAAGTTAGAGGACTAGGTAAAATATACAAATACAGGTTTATTTAGCTTCGTAAGTGTAGACAGTATTGACGAAATTTTATAGTGTGAGAAGGGAAGAAAAAACATAAAATATAAAAGTTTGGTCTGCAGTTTCCGAAATCCAGGCGTTCATCCACACAGAGGGAAAAACAAACATGGCTATATCGATTTGTATCGGCATGCTGATCTCGATTATGTGAACTTAATGCTTCCCAGTCGTACATATTTTTATGCATTTAAACCGAACTAGTATAACCTTTTAGCATATACTGACCTCTAAAACCTTAAAATCTTATTACTATATGTATCAATTTTCATTTCATTTGAGTGATTAATCAAATATAACATATGGAGTTTTTACATTTTACAGAAAATGATCCGAACGACAGTATTATAAATAAACTATTATCCGGCTTATAACTTTTGAAACAAAATAATAGCTCGTTTTATTAGCAATGTACATAGCATCCTAGAAAATATTGAATGAAAAACGTATGTGTATTTGTGAGGACTCTTTTTATTGATAACAATTGATACACTTTATTAAGTAAGATGGCTTGTTTTTTATGGTTAGGAATAAAGTTTTCCGTTAACAAAAACCACGCTCATATCAAAATTATTACTACGATGTAAGAAAATGAAGCACTTTAGTGATATGTTTTTTAATTTCTCGTCATTTATATGGCATACGTGTATGTACATCTTTACAAAGACACAAATGTATCATGTGGGGATAAGTTTATTTTATCTTCCCAATTCATTTCCAAAAATGCACACATCGAGTCAAATTTGGGAAATATCCCTACTACTCTATTCAGTATGATACAAAAATGATTTGAATCCAAACGCTATTATGAAACAACCAGAATTTTTTAATTAAACGAACATTTCATTTTTACAAAATCATGAAATGACGTTTAAATCTTATTTACGCATCCTCTCATACCTACTGAGGACTAGGCACACTAATCTATGTGTGCAGTACTTTAATTTTTCTTTACCCAATTGAAGTTAAGAAAATAATTTTGCTATTTAGAAAAAACTGCAATGCTCTTCAAATTGCAGCGCTCTGAACAGCAAAGTCAAAAAGAGGATTTAGTATGGGCTAATATGTTTAGACCATTAAAAACCCTCTTAGTTCACATATGCAAATTAAACTCCTCTTGCAGCTTACATCATAACACAACGATTCTTATTTTTGCCCTGGGAAGAACCTCCGTTACTTCCGGAAGGGTTCGATCCAGAGGTGTATGAGTTAGAGCTTCTCCTCCAGCCATTATCGAGGGGGGGATGATGGATTTCGTTCGGACGGGTACTCTCGAAGCGATTAACGTCGGTCGGCACGTAACGGTAACGGCTAGAAGAGTCTACACCTGCGGTTACAATACTTCTGGTGTTGGCGCTGGAGATCAGTTCCGGGCGTGTGGGTGACAATACTGTGTGTGGAATGGGCCGATAAATAATTGAATCATTTGAAGGCCGATAGATTCCAGATCCTTGCACACTACTGTATGTTGTTGTTCCAGACGTGCTATTATTTAATGCAGAACTAGTTGCTGTGCTAGCATTGCTGAAGCCCAAGGGATTTCCATTTACAATAGTAGAGGCTTTCTTAAATCCTGTAACAGAAGGCTTGGTAGCTCCAGGAATCAAGACAGGTCCATTAATTGCATTGTTTATGGAGCTAACAGGAGTATAACTTATACTTCCATTTTGCATTCCACTGGAAGTGGATTTTTGGGTCTTATTGCTTTTATTGCAATCACTTTTCAAATCGCTTGGTACTTTGGGTAATTCATCAAATAGTTGATCAATCTCCGATTTCGTGTTTTCGTTGTTCTTTGGGTTGCATTGTAACAACTGCTGCTTATTATAGGAATAACCCTTTAGTGGTTTAAACGATTGCGTACGTGAAGTTTCTGAAAATTAACATTGAAATCTAGATTAAATTTTTAATATTAAATTCTTGATAATAGAGCTAAAGGCTTCAATTTCTTATCTCCAACACATTTCTTTGTTTAACAATTCCCATTTCTACTGTCAAGTCTGTGTTTTAAAAGGAAAACTTATTAATTAAAAATGCGGGACAGCCCCAAAACCTATAAAACGGTGAAGTGTTCGAAATCGATATAATCATGAGATCGACATTTGCACTGCAACACTGCAACAAAACTTTTAACGGAATAGCAGTACAGTGTAGCTATGATTGTTTGTAAGATCTAAACCTTAAAAATTCCGAAGGTATGGCAATTCAACTGATTTATACGAATACCATTTCTATACGGCGTTGGCTATTAGGACAGGCATGGAGATAAGGAGAGAAACTTCATGATTGAAAATTATTATTATTAATAAATTCTGCACAATTGTACCAGGACAAAATAATGAACTGAAATTTTTACAACACTTCTGTAACTGCGAGCTCAAATGTTACAAGATTTATAAGATTATGGTCCGAAAGTTGCTATCCAAAAAAATTTAGGAAACGAAACACGCCATATCGCATTCCCATCCGGAAAATTTGAATTCTATGCTCAAAGGCAAGTTCTAAGTGGAAATGGGCTTGATTACTTGACCAAAATTGTATCTTGTTAAACCGGCATCAGTTCTTATACTAAATATTCTTCCATACGCATGCATACATGCATCTGTTCTGAATGTTCTTATTTCTACGATTTGTGTTATTACTTTTCTTCACCGATTGTCCCAACACAACAGCGCTGTCCTCGGTCCCTTTGCTGGACTTGTTGTTTGATGCGGGCTTCGGTGTCGGCCACTTGCCAATCTGTAGGTTTTTAATTCGCCCCTCGATGCTAATCTCATTGTCGTTATCATCCTTAAAGTAGGGAGATCCAATTAGGGTCCTGTTCTTACGACACTTTTCGATGATATAGAGAAAATCTTTGTTTTGGCTTAGAGTTCGCGGATTGCCAATCAATATAAGCAAGGACATCGGCCGCGAAAGCAAAACATTTAGCCGCTGTAATTGCAAGACAAATTTTATATATGTATGTATGTGTATATAATTATCCATAATCGGTAAGTGATTTGTAACTCACGCGAGTATTGTCTAGAAATCCCAATCCGGGCGTAAATGACCGCACAAACGACACAATAATAATCTGCTTTTCTTTACCCTGGAATAGCTCAACGGAGCCGCAATCAATCTGTTGCCAGTTGCGCATGTTCAGCTGCTCCTGAATGCGCTGATACTGGCTCTTGTAGGGTGAGATGATGCCAATGTCTGTTTGCGAAATCTTTTCGCCATTAATGCCAAAATACATGAGGTCCTTGACATAGTCCATTACAGCATCAATTTCCTTGTTGTTGCACATACTGAAAAGCACAAACATGTTCAGCATAAGGACATACTATATATAAGTGCGAGAACTCACCTCATCGAGCATTTAGACACCGTGCCGAACACTGAATGAAAAAGTATGGGAAACTCTGAGTTGGGGTTATAAAACCACTCCTGTACCAAGCACACGTTCTCTGCACGCGAGTAAAATATAGTTGGTTTTTTTTTTTTTTTAATTTTGACTACACATAAGACTGCAGCAATACTCACTGGATGGTGCATGCGCCATTAGCTCATTATCGTAATACAGATAATTGTAGAGCGCCACAATCTCCGGATGCGAACGAAAATTGCGTCGAAGACGCGTCTGTAGAGTCACATTATAGGTTCCATCTGGAGCAACCTGATAACACTCCCGCTGCAGCAGACGCTCCATTAGCGATAGCGACAGGCCCCATTCATTTGCACGGTGCGATTGCAGCACCGGGCCCAGTTGCTTGTGATCTCCAGAAAGTATGATATTTGTGTTCGACGAAATGGTGCATGTAATGCCCATAAGCACCTCTGATTCCGTGGAGGCAGCAGCCTCATCCACGAAAACATGCGTGAACACACTCTGACCGTTGTCTGAAATGGCAAAGCCTCCTGTAGACAGCTTGCCGGCCAAACTCAGCGTGCAGACCACAATGCGATACTCGTGGATGGTCTGCACATCCGGGTAAAAGTGCAAAGCATACATGTTGGAGTGTTCTAACAGTAAGTCGTCGATATTGTCGATGCGTCGATCACAAGTGACCGAGAAGATGCGAGTGAGCGGGTGTGGCGCTGTATCTGGCATCTTCTCAATGATGCGCAACAGGCGTAGAGCTACTTCATCACAAGCAGTATTGGAGCCGGCCAGTACTAGAATGTGCGTCTCGGGACGACGAACAAACAGCTGATATATAGCCTCACAAACGGTGGCTGTTTTACCGGTGCCTGGTGGGCCGAAGATAATATAGGGTCCTGGCAGCTTTTCAGACAATGCGATTTGCTGTACAGCCTGTAGCTGCTCCGGATTTGAGGCAATCAATGGGTTAGCCAACTGAAGTTTAGCTTCCAACGGTTTAGTCTCCGTTCTTGGCAATTCGGGATAGAGTAAACGTTTAGCATGGGTATGATTAATGGTTTCGAGTGCCTGCAGTGCCCTATACTGATAGCGCATAATAGATCGCAGGGGCCGAAAGATGAGTGTAAAACGTTCATTTTCGGGTAGCTTCCTCTCGCACGTGATGTTTACACGCTGCCCAAACACACCCACCACACGAGCGAAGTAGACGCGTGGCTCATGCTTTGTCTTATCTACTGGTCCAAAGCGTTGATCCAAGTTGCGGGCCCAGTCTATAATGGCCCTAAAGTCCATCAGAGCAATGTCCAAAACAACATTATTGTTTTCGAGAACTTGGCGTATGTTTGATCCCCCGGCGCCGCCGCTGCCGTTGGTGACACGCTCATTGATGATCAGCACATCGTCGGAAGGACAGAGAACATCTTCGAGACTAGCGTTTCGTCCATAAGTGTTAATCCTTACCGAGAGATCTCTACCAAATTGATGCAGCTCTACGTTACTCTGCTTTAATGACACATAGTGCTGTATTTGTTCGACGTCCTCAACCTGCAAAAGCGTTTTCAGCGCGCCACTCATGTTTTCATAGCTAAGCTTGCGCCCACTCTCATAATAACTACGGAAATGCTTATCATAAGCGGCCAAGCCGTTCTGTGCATCCGCATTTTTAAGGGCCTTGATCACCTCGGTTGGTGGTCGAGCACGGTCCAGTTTAATTTTCGCCTTAAAAGTCTTCTTGTTTGATAACCGATAAGGGTTTACTGCAAATGCCGGCTTCGGTAAAACGTCTGTGCGCTGCAATGCAATAAAAGAGCGGTTATGAAGCAAATTCCGTACTATAGTATGTATAAATCTACTATATGTACATATATGTACATACCATAAAGTGATGCTGCTCCACATAATGCTGTTTGGCAACACCATCCACAGTTTGGGAGAAGCCAATGACGATGGGCTGTTCGCGCAAAATCATGAAAACGTGTGAATCCACAAAGAACTGCAGTTTTCCATTTTCCGGCACTGGCATCGGCATACGGCCATTGTAGACGTAATAAAACTGACGGGACTGCACAATAATGATTTTTTCAACGATCAGACTGGCCAGCTTTGTGCTCAATGTAAAACCAAAGAAGTGACTGTCTACACAGGTTTGATAAGACAATTGCAGCATTGGCGTGGAACTGCAAAAAAAGTGGCAGTAAAATAGAATTGTTATCCAACTATAAACATTTGCACTTGCAACTCTTACAATTTCTCCATTTTCTCCAGTGACTGAAACTCCGACTCGTCCCCGTGATACTCAATATGTGCCTCATATTGCTCAATAGTATTAAAATTGCATTGGCAAATATAACAGCTCATGGAGTCAAGCACGAAATCTTCTTTTCGTTCTTGGAGTTTTGTCTTCTGATACATCAACTGCACTGCCTCCGCATTCTCGTCTACAACATTTTCTTCAAATACAAATTGATATTATTAATATATTGTATCATTATACAATGCAACAGCCCACAATTACCTTCCAAGATCGGAACGCCATTGGCCACATCGTCCTCAGAAGTTTCTGATAACTCCGAAGTTACTCCACTGACGATCGCTTCATCTCTTTGCTTGTGCTTCTCATCAATCTCATTGCACTTTTCTTTGCGAAATTCCATTAGGGAGAAGTCCTTTATGCGATAATTGGAATCTCCACGCGGCGTGTTCATCAAAAAGTTGGTTTTATGCAATAATGAGCCGATCTTTGTACAAAAACAGACACCAGACAATCGCAATTAGTTAAAGATAAATATTTATTTCTCCTTCCATTTCACTGAATATTTCGTTGTCGGTTTTTATATTTTAAGCAAATAAATTGAATTGCTTGCCAGTTATCTGACACCTGCTAAGGCATATAAATATAGTATACATATACATGTGCTCTACATAGGCTCTTTTGTTATCAGCGAAAAGTATTTCATTACAGTACTATCACTATATTTATGCCCAAGTATGTATGTATGCACTATTATTTATTTAATACGGGAATTCACATGAGCACAATTGGTCGACAAAAGGGCGTACGCACAAATACCATGGACAAAATTGAATTGAATGCATTTGTAGCTATACATTATAATACCCGAAGTAGGCACTGCAAAGTGTTACCCAGAGGTGTTAATAAATATATATATATATATATATATATATATATATATTCCACGAAGTCAAAATTCAATTATAATAATTTTATTTTTTTAAATACCGTATGTATGTACATATATTTTGAAGGAAATCTTTTCCACGAAATGTGATTATTCAAATAGCTAAGTTAAATAGCGTAACTTTCCAAGCTGCGAACTGAGGGTTTTTTCAACTTGCAAAAATAAGTACATATGTATATATGTATATGTATGGATATGTATATTCATACTATATAATATTTAAAGTAAAACATACATATGTATGTAAGTACCAAAATAATATGTATATTATTTTGTTTTATATGTTTTTATTTTCTATGGCTGTTGCTGAATTATTACATTATATTCTTGGATTTTAGTCGGATACATTTTTATTGTTTACAAATTGAAAGAAGATCTTCAGCACCCGGAAACCCGTAAGCACATAATCAGTGTGCATTGGAATGAGTTTCAACGACTTAATAGTCATATGATTTCACATTGTAAACGTACAGACTTCTTGTGTAACTACCAAAACATTATTTTTACAGCAGCAGAAATCCAATTTAAGCCCCCCCCCCAATAGCCTGTTTATACTCTGTACTAAACAGTTACCGCGCAGATCATACAGTAGATTGTATCATATAGTGATTATGAAAACGATATTATTTAAAATGGGATTGGGTAAAAAACTATATGGATATAAGAACATCGAATTAATTATATTGAAATAGGTTTATTTCTAGCTGACGCTAATGGTGACAATAGATTAGTAACCGTGGAATAAAGTGAACGATTAGGTAAAAGAGATACAATTTTATAATAGACCATCTGTTCCACTTCACTAAACAACAAACGGGGACTGGATGTGTTCAAAATGTAACGGAATGTGCGCGGAAGTTTTTTCAGTTTTAATAAATTTATACCAAAAGTTATTTTTTATTTATAGCTTTCTGTTATATGACTGTATGTTGTACAAAGGTATAAAAACTGATCGATGGTAAAGTAAAAATTATAATATATTCGTTAATGTAAGCATTAACATAAACATCATGTAAATGTAAGCAAAATTAATATATTTCTGCTTCTGGCGACTCAATTGTTACTAAAACCATTTGATTTATACATTTGGGTAAAATAAAACCATTTGTTGTTATTATGAATATTTATACACGTACGAAATAATTACAAAGCTGTGCTTTACACTCAACCATGCACATTCACTTAAAACCGCAGATTAAAAAATAAACGAGTTTAACTATTGTTCATTGTTCAAGCGCGAATGTGTGTGTGTGTGTGTGTGCGGGAATCACATATTGACATACAAATATGCACATACAGTATGTGTGACGGCTTCTGCCAAAGCCAACAACTAACAATTGGCAAAACCCGAAGCGGCAAATGACTAATCCACTTGGTTTAGGCGAGGCAGACAAAGGGTACGGTAGATGAAAATAAAACTGTGAGACGGACTAACTGATAATAACAGCGACGAACTGAACTGCACAACAATTTCAATGAGAAGTAGACAGAAAGAAATGCTCGATAACAGCTAGCATAATATGCACACATACATACATATGTACATATGTATGTATGCATGTTCATATGTTTATTTGTACAATTTTGCAAGTGCATATCTGTTACTTACATTTATTCTTCGTCCATTGTCATTTAGCTTGACACGTAACCCGGCATGATCTGGAGCGGAATTAATATAGTTTTCGAAGATACGATTTAACTTTCCTTTATCCACCAACCAACCAGATCGCGCATTTATAACCTGAGTATCGCTAATCTCTAGCAGAAATGTGCCAATTATTTCACGCTCTGTGGGTGGATATTTTGATTGAACGATAGCTTATCAGCACAAAGGTGATCGTCTCGAGATAATATTAGGTGGAATAGGACAAAAGACTTACCCCATGGTATGGGTGGTTTCAATGCATTGCGCGTTGGTGCGCCTTGTTGCGTTCCGTTTTTGGGCGGTGAGGACGATGATGTTTGCTCTGGCGAGAGTGTTGTTACTTGCTTGCCAACAATGTTTTTGGCCGCTGCGGCTTTTTTCTTCTGGTTCTTGCTCTTTGTCATATTGCTTGCTTTTTATTTAATTAACTTTTCTCTTTGGCAATTTAGCGAAACAGCCACTAAAAACCCTACACAAACAATTTGTGGAACAAAACAAAGGGTACACGATACAAGTTCTAAATTGTAATCAACTGTGATTTTCGCTATTAGCTAACGCGGTGACGAACAATAACACTGCACAATACACTACGAACCTGCACTGCAATTATCGGCAGATCGTACGAATACAATTTTTTTTTGCTACTGGAAACGCGACCGGCACAGTCAGACCACACACACGAACTTTTCAACGATCACTGATGCGCGCGGCGAAAGTGCCAGCGTCTTTATATGTACATATGCAATGCGCTCTTTCCTGCGAGTAACGGACTCTGCAAAATTCTAAGAAGAGCGCATGTGCGAAATTTTTTGAGTGTATTTAAGAAAAGTTTTTAATGCAGAGAATGTTGATTGCCAGTTTGCTCACACACTCACCTGCCCAGCGTTCGAAAAGTTAAAATTTGAAGATCGTTAGTTCACAAGTAGCACTGCAAATTTGTAATGGTTCAGCTTGTGTAACCGTTAAATACATGAACTGTATTCTGTATATGTATGTATGTTTATGTATATCTTTAGGTATATGTACATATGTATGTATTGTATATACAACAAAGGAAAATTATCAAATGTGTAGATTGTAGGTTGAAATATAGAGAGCAGATAGGCTGACGAGATACAAACATTTGTACATATACATATATGTATGTATGTGAGTACAAATTCTGTGAACATTTTAAATGGGAAAGTACCGATTTATGTTTATTCAAAGGCACATACATACATATGTACATGCATTTGTAGGTGGGTCTTGCTGACTGCAAACAGGTTTCCGCCGTTCATAAATGAAAATAACAGGTGGTCTGGTATAATTTGTGTTTGGGCAAATGCTTCCCAACACTGAACGAATATTGCGTCTGTTTAAAATTACGGTTTAATTATTCTCGAAAAGCAAATACATAAAATCTTTTAAACATAAAACCTTAACATAATTGAATCTCATTTTTTCGCCAATTTTAGTTTCTCCGAGCCAAATATGACGCCCTTATCGGCCAGTTTCCGTTTCATGGCAAATGGATTAACAGAATTAAGTGGCGTGCGTTGCTCTGGTACTTCATTGGTCGACTGTAATTCCGATTCACCAAATATATTCTCCTGCGTATCTAGCGGCAGCGGCTCGGGAGTTGAAGGCCGAGCCACCGCCTTGAAGAGATTGGGCGAGTTGGAGAAGCGTTTTAGAGTGTTACGCTTAGAGCCGCTCAGCTCCATTGCTTTGGGTGCCAATTTTGTAGTTGTGGCATTTAGAGATGTGGGCGTGGCTGGTATCACAATGGTGGCCGATATACCATTGACACCTAGTAGTTGTTGTTGCTTACGTGCCTCCTGAACCGCTTCTAGTTGCGGAACTAACTCACATAGTCTATCCGACAGATGAATGCGTCCCAGCTTGGAGGCATATTTGACGGCCAGCTGCAGCAGCTCGGTGCACGCAATGGACTCGATCAACTCTTTAGCGCGGGTCTCGCACTCGCTGCGACACGCCAGTGCAAAAAGTTTGATAGCCGCTTCCTTTTGCAACTTTTCGGCGCCTTCGATATCCATAATGCTAGCACGTACGAGGAGATCCTCCTGCTCCGATTTCTCGACCTCAATGTCGCATAATGGCAGTTGCAAGCGCAGCTCCTGCAGCATGGGCCGCGGATTGGTCATAGGGTAGGACGTTCCACGACATAGAACCGCCTGAATAATCTGACTTCGCTCGGACACTGAAATGATGAAATAATTGTGAGACACGCTCATAGCCTGTTTCATCATATCGCAAATGGGGAACCAGGCGTTGCTTTGCTGACGGTAGAGTTGTACCAAGCCCATGTTATCGCCAAATACGGGCGAACCACAATCACTATAGCCCAACCAGGTGACCTGCCGACCTGGAGTGAGTGGCACCGGTAACTGCTGGACGCGCAAACTCAAGCCGTTCACATTGATTAGCATAGCTGCCAGATGCTGTTGTGTTTGGCTAGGTGAAGCACTATGGTAAATTACGATCAAGCTATTCTCATGTCCGGCCAGCGCCAGCACTGGCCCGGGAATGCTCAATACCTCGCGTTGAGTACCCATGACGCTGAAGAGACGAAGAAAATGGGAGCTTGTTGCAACCGCAATCAATTTGTTTGTTGCCAGCAGTGCCTCTACAGACTCACAGTCGGGCAGATTTAGCGACCACTCCTTGTTGCCGGCAGCAGCTAAAGCTATCACCACCAGTTTACTGGAATCTGTGGAAGCCAGAGCAAGAGCGCTGCGACTTAAGCTAGCTAGATTGTGTTGATTATAGTTGCTGATATGAAGTGCATGATGGACACTGGCGTCATGAAACTCGACGTCTATGGCACCATCTCCAGATGGATCTGTGTGGGCAGTTACAATGCCAACATCGTTCCATGCTAAGTAGCGGTGCTCCAAATCACTGGGAGTCGAACTGGGCTGAAAGGCTACTTGTTGCTTAAACAATTTGGGCATGGATGCTAAACCCACTTGAGCGACGCTCGAAGCCAACGAACACTTGGAGTGCTCATCGTCTGGATCATGGAGGGCAGCCCCATCTTTTATGGAATAGGATGTGGCGTTGTTCATGACCTTGCGTTTTAACTGTTCAAGACTAACGCCATCACCATCGTCATCGGCCGCCTCAGTTGCTTCATTGTCGTTTGTGAATTCCATATCCCCAAACAGATCTTCTGCTGCAGTTTCCCCATCATCGACATTGTCTTCCGTCAGTTCCTCGCCCATAAATAAAGTGCCTAGTTGACCTGTGGCATCGCAAAAGGCCAACTCATCTTCGTTTGCAGCATTCCACGCGAGGCACGATATTGCGTTGCAGTCGCTGGGCGGAGCCTCCACTTTTAATGCCTTGCGGCGATGTACATCAAATATGCTCAATTCTCCACCAGTAGTGCCTGCGGCTAAGCGCTGGCCGTTCGGCGAAAACTGACAGCAACTGTAGTTGCTAGAAACGCGTTCGTCTTGCAGCTTGTAGGCTACTTCCCAGCTGGACGTGTTCAGCACCACAATCTCCTTGTCCAAAGCATAAGCCAACTGTTCGCCGCGCAGAGGTTCAAAGCTGGGCGTTCCATACAAGATGGCACTCTCAAAGCTATTGACGTGAGGCAGGCCTTCAATATTCTTCAATTCTACACCGCTTTCAACGTTCCATACCTTAAGGCAGCCGTCGCCGCCGACAGATGCCAACATTTGGCGCTCGGGATACAAATCCAGGGCCAGCACAGGTCCAGTATGCCCCTGAAGAATAACTTCCTCGCCCGTGTTTTCCCCGCGTATCACTTTAATGGTCGTATCCTCACTGCCTGCAGCCGTGTATTCACCACAAACGCGTAGACATGTGGCCGGAGCAGTAAAACGTATCAAAATACCATCATTTTCCATGTCAGGAAAGGTGTATGCCTGGACTGTATTGCGATCAGTGGATGCCAGCACCCGAGAGCCCGTGTAGGCAATGCACATGACAAACTCGCCCAGGCAATTCGAGCTAGGATCATCGTCACAAACATCAGTCCAACGGCGAATGTCGCCGTCAGAGCCGCAAGTTATGATGTACTCGCCCTTGGGCGTGTACAAAAGATTTGTGTATCCATTGGTGTGGGCATACCGCAACGAGCTACGTAAAAAGCTCATTTTCCCGTTTATGGAGAGTACAATCTATAGTTTCAACAATTATCTCTTTCAGCCGTGGTCTTTGCTTCTTTCCTTTCGCGTCAAAA
Source organism: Scaptodrosophila lebanonensis (assembly GCF_003285725.1). Classification (NCBI taxonomy): domain Eukaryota; kingdom Metazoa; phylum Arthropoda; class Insecta; order Diptera; family Drosophilidae; genus Scaptodrosophila; species Scaptodrosophila lebanonensis. Next base: position 4,192,406 of record NW_022060529.1, read on the forward strand.
TACGGTTAGTGCTGGACAATCATGGGCTGCAGTCCAACAGTGCTATACAACGTCACAACAATATCAAAATATTTATGTAAAACAGCTGTTCAGCTGCTTATTTGGGTAGAGCATATGTAATAGAAACATTTTGTAATATGTTAAAAACTTATAGTAAATGGGCTATTAACAAATGCCGCACCTATGTAACGCGACCATCGCACATGAACATCTTCGACAGAAACGCTAAACGTTTACAAAAGGAACGCGCTGCTCTTAGGTAAAATGCTTGTGATTTTCTTAAATGTGAATTTATAGTTTGTGTTCCTATGTTTCAGTCCAGATGTTGAACTGTATGACTATTTAAAGGACGAGGTGGGCTTTCGGTTGGCCGACCGCGTTTTTGACATTAAAAGAGAGTTCAAGACAGCTGCCAACATTGGTTGTCATCGTGGCTATATCTCCAAGCACATATTAGCCGAGTGCGTGCAGCACCTAACGTTGACCGATTCGAGCGCAAGCATGTTGGAGCAAGCTCAGGGCACACCAGGCCTACAAATGCGGAAAGTTGTGTTGGATGAGGAAGAGCTGGATGTGGGTAAACAAAACAGATGTTTTATGGGAATCACCAACTCTTAAGGCATACTCCTTTATAGTTTGAAGACAATTCACTGGACCTAGTTATCTCAAGCTTAAGCCTACACTGGGTCAACGATTTGCCAGGTTGCTTTGCCAAGATTAAACAAAGTTTAAAGCCGGACGGTGTTTTTATTGCCTCACTTTTTGGGGGAGATACTTTGTTCGAGCTGCGATCTTCACTACAGCTTGCGGAGTTGGAACGTAAAGGCGGCATTGCGCCCCATGTATCACCATTCACACAAATACGCGACATTGGCTCGCTGTTAAACCGCGCTGGGTTCACTATGCTGACTATTGATACAGATGAGATGGTCATTGGCTATCCGAGCATGTTCGAGCTGCTGTGGGATCTCAAGGGCATGGCTGAGAACAACGCGGCCTTTAACAGGCCAGCACACATAAGTCGCGAAACTTTGCTGGCTGCGAGCGCCATTTATCAGGAACTATATGCTAAACCAAATGAAAAGGGTGTACCAGCCACATTTCAAATAATCTACTTTGTGGGCTGGAAGCCGGGACCAAATCAACCTCAACCATTGGAGCGTGGGACCGGCGAAGTGTCACTAAAGGATTTGGGAAAGGTTATTGAGGGTGTTGGCAAAGTAAAAACAGAAAATTAAGGAACCATGATTCCATATATCAACATGAGGGCTTTAGCTTAACTTGCAATTTCTGTTTTTATTTAACTTATTTATAAAATAGAATCTTCATTTGAAAGAGACAAAAATTAAAGTCATTAAAAAAAATGGTGTTTGAAAAATTGGACATTTCTTGGGTCGACTTCTAATTTCAACTTTGGTAAAAACAATTTTCCATTTCACGCACGAGACAAAGTAAATGATTAATTTCACTTAAGCCTAACAAACTAATTTTGTAGGTGTAGTTGCATATGTCTGTCAGTAAGTATACGTATTTATATTTAGTTTTTATGTTTAATTTCTTATTAATAACGTTTTTACTTCTCGTTTACAATTCTTGGACGTAATTTTTTAACGTTGCTTTGTATTTTCCTCCATACGTATATACAAGAACAATTTACAACAATTTTTATACATAAATATAAATATTTGTAATTTTATATGCGTTTAATTGTTTATAACTATATAGGGTTTGTTTGTATTAAATACATGTTGCTCTTGCTTCAATATTGTTCATCTGTAACTTTATTTGCGTTTATTTGTATGCTATATTTAGAGTTCGATTGCTTTTTCAAATGGTTCCACATTCATGTATTTTCATGTGCAAAAATTAGGGCTGAAATTCAACTGCAGACAAAATCCATCAGCCGCACCAGTAACAAATTGCAACTAATCGAAAGAATGCGTACATCGATGTCAATGATTCGGTTGGGACTCTATGCTCTTTTTATTAGAATTAGCACTGGCATATAAGTAATCTGTAGTTAGTTTCTCTCAAATAATAGTAAATTAATGCTGCTAAATATTGATGGGAATTACTGATTAAAATTTTTTTAAATATATAGGTTCAAAGTTTAGTCCCGCAGGTTTTCAATGTTTTTCAGCGAAGGAAATGTTGAAGCAATCGTTTCAAATATTATGTTTAATCAAAATATAATTTGGTGACTCCGTATTGAAATAAACTTAAAATTTGTTTTGGCATGACGAAATTAATGGCAAGTTTAAGCTTAAAAATTGTGGCATTTTTGTTTTCGTCTTCAGAAAGTAGAGGCAAGAAAAGCAAGAAAAAGTGAAAATTTAAACTAAGTACATGTGCAGAAATATTAATTATCCGCATTGGTAACGGCAACAATTGGCATGGGTTTGGTTGCTATTGTCGCCGCTTTTGACAATCATCCAAGCGCCAACGGGGAGCGCGGGGGTACCGGGGGCGGTGTTGCAGATGTGGCTTGTGCTGTGGTAGCTGTGGTTGCTGCCGCTGCCAAAGGCGGCGGCAATTGACGTCAAGTGCCGAGCAACAGCTCGCGTTGTGGCGTGTTCTGCAGCATGTTAGCAGTTTTCAGGTGTATGCTGGAAGTAATCACAATTATTGGCAAAAATGAATCAATTTTATATTATATAGACTCACTTATTGTCCTCCAGCGACATCGTCTCCGATGATCCGTGCGAGGCAACTGAAGTACCTGCAAGCGAACTTCGTATTGAGTGCGAATCCTCGGGTACAGTAAGCGTAACTAATTTGTTTTATTTTATGTTTAAAATTGTTTAATTTATTCATTTTTGGTATGTCCACCAATAAAGGCATTTACAAATACGCCGATCCAATGCGATACCATATAATAACGTAGCCAATATTGCAAAAATCGATTTTTGTTTTTAATTTGCAGAAAAATAAACAGAATTTTATTTTGGAATTTTGTTTAAATTATAGAATTTTTGTTAAATGTAATTTTGTATGGCGGTATTAGTATTTAATTGTTTTTGTGTGCGTGTGTGTTTGTGAGGTGCAAATATAATGTATAATAATATTAATTTTACTATATTCTGAAAGAATTGTTTTATTTATTTTCAATCAATTTTTAGTTTTAAGATTTAAACTCGATTGGCATGCAATTTTTGTTGCTTTCCTATAACTTGGCCTTAAACTACAAAACAAACATACAAAAATGGTTCAGTACAAATTATAATGGTTTATTGTTTGCACAGACATACGAGTACATACAATTTAATTAATTAGCCTTACTTCAAATTTAATTTGGCTTCAACATTACTAAGTGTTTCAGTTCGAAATAAAAGCAAATTATAAATGCAAAGAGACAGCAACTTAAACTAACAGAATACATACAAAGTAGCATATACTTAGCAAAGTTGTACGAGGAGTGTATGGTAGGTAGTAAGATATATACGTACTATATATAGCTATGCATTATCTGTTTATAAATAAATTTCAGGCAAACAGCAAGGCCTTACCCAGCTGTTCAGTTACAAATATGGAAAAATTGGGTAGCGCTTGAAGTTGGTTTGTAGTACTATCTATAATCGACGTAGTATATAATGGGGAATATTGGCTTAGGAATTATCAGTTTAGACATGAAATACATATTTTGGCATATAAAAATGGAAAGTACATGAGAGTGCACGTAAATACATAATATCAATTTACTGAGATAAAGTTCAAGGTAGTTAAAAACAAAATAAATAAATTACACAAATCGCAATTTTGGCTAGAAAAACATTTCGGAACACGCTCTATTGGAGCACTTCAAGTTAATTTGGCCAACTTAGTCTAAACAAAAAAGCGATTCAAATCGGTTTCCATATTGAATATTAATAAGGTACAATTTTGCTTAGAAACATAATTCATTATAATGTTAACATTAATGTAACAATTAATTCAGCTAACCTACTCCAGAGTTTGCATCCTTTTATACCTCTTTTAAGCCAATGTTTGGTTATGTTTGACAAAAATAAAAATAATTGTTTTTTCATTCAGCTACTAACATAAGCGCATAGTTTATATGTGCAAACCTTTTAATTGTACATTTGTGTGTTAGTTATTTTTCTTTTGCTACAAAATGAAAATCAGAAAAAAACGAATCTTTTTCTGTACAAAAAGGTATACATGTTTTCGGCATAAATGAAAAATCAGGATCGAAATGATTGATTTTGCCTAACAATACCAAATACAAAAACAAATTTTAAAGCCGAGTATTCTCCTCGCTAAGTGCATCTTCATCATCGTCGTTATTAGCATGGTTGTTAGGTTGTTTGCCCGTGACATCGGAACTGCAGTTCTGCACAATCCTTATGATGTGCGTATTGTTTTCGTGCTGCAATTGCAGCTTCTGACTCTGGAGCGCTTCGAGCGCTACATCCAGTCGATTTCGACTGTCACTATCGCCTCCAAAGGAATGACGCATAAGGCCATTCTGCAGGCTGTGTTCGTTGTAGATGGCGAATGAGGGTGGCTGAGACTGCTGAGAAAGCTGTGACTGCTGCTGCTGATAGTTGAGATTATGGACGCTTTGGCTGCGGCTGCGGCTTGTCTGGTTATTTATATCAAAATTTGTCACAACAAAACCATTGCTATATAGCGAATAGCTGCTTATGGCCGGCGATGTGGCTAAGCTAGTGATACTCTGATAAGTTTTCATTGAATATGCATCACCTACAAACAATAAGATGACAAGGTAAGTGGCATTCTTATATAAGTTAGAATTGAGAAACCAAATGCCGTTCTCTGCAGGAAGTTTAAGCAGTTGTTTTTGCTGGGCACATAACACAGCGCACACGATGTTATATGGTCGCAGTTAGACAATATGAATTAAAGGAGCACATATTACAAATGGTGTTCATGAGTTGAATGGTATTCGGCGCACGCCACATATTCACATTTGTATATAGTATGGTGTATACACATTGGTTTTAATAAGCATGACATAAGTTTATTTACCTAAATATTTGTTAAGCCGCCTCGTACCAAATGTCATTACTAATCCATAGAGGGTTTGAACTTTCTGGCACCGTTTTAAAATTTAAAAGACTATGCAACTATTTGAGACCCAGTTTAACCTTTTGTAAATAATGATCATTTTAAGAATATGATAACAAAATAAAAACCAAAAATATATATTAAAGATGTATGGGCAAAATGGGCAATTACAATAACATTACCATTTTTCTTTAAAGTTTATGCCTCACGAAATATATATTTAAAGCAATATATTAATTACACTGGTGCTGCATAATATCAAAGATATTGCTATAAAGCTGCTTTATTTTAGTAAGATCAGGTGAGTTTTAGTTCCTTAAATATCTGCACCTCATTACCTGCACCCGCATCATTCAAATGCCTACAACTATTTGAACCATATAGCCGACCAAGGGAGCCAAATAACAATATTTTATGCTCTTTATGTATACAAAATTTAAAAAGTGCCAAGGAAATAAATACTGCATATCAAGACACATGCAACAATTAGCGGTTAAAGTTCAATTAGGCCGTAATTAAAAATCCAAGGAAAAACAAACAAGGGGCACTTTAAAGTTTAAACAAAGCGACAAATGGACAAAAGGTCAAACAAAACATCATACAAGAGCATATATGTATGTAGTTTGTAAGTGTACGTGTGTGTGTTGTATTGAATACAGAAGGCTGGTCTTGACGTCGTCATCATCGCTTGCCTGATATCAACATCAATCGATGAACAATAAAACAACAGCAGCAGAACATGAGCAGCATCACAAACTTGCTCTTCAACTAAAAACAATAGCTGGATGGCTTGCTCGTACATACAGAACATATTCACAGTGTACGTACGTACATATGCTTTTCTTTAAGTATGTAAAAACCATGGGCCACAACTTATACAACAAAATTTAATACATTAAAACATATATACATACATATATATATACAATTGATATATAAGGATACATTAAAGTAACTTTGTACATAAACATTTTAGCTTGACTTAAAGCTTTTCCAAAAAATTGTTTGCACAAAATAATAATAAATTTCAATAACAAATCGCACCAATACACTAGAATTTAGATAACTTTGTGCTATTGACTGAATACATTGTAAATATTGAAATTTTCGAACTTGCACCGCACAATTGGGGGGAAGAATTTATGTAATACATTAATTAATGTCGTAAGGATGCTAATAAAAAAGTTATATAGTGTTTGTTAGATTAGTTATAATATTTTAGTACCGTACGCAATAGCAAGCATTAGATGTGATAAGTGAATGTTTTTTATAAATATTTGGAAAGTGTGTGCCAATAAAAAGAACACAAAAGCGACTGAAAGGTGAGCATATGTGTTGTGAAAACTATATAAACTTACCCGTAGCACACTCTGAAGTCTCATAGGACACAGTTGATTGTACTTCAATTGCGTTTTGTTCTTGTCTGTGGATTCAAATATAAAAAATGAACAAGAAATGCATAAATGTTTGTAGTGAGAAAACACCCACCTTGATATCACATCTGTTATGACTTGCTTTTCCGTATCGGTATAATCATTGCGTCTGCGTCCAATTTTCTTCTCCAAATCCGCCTCCACAAAATGTCCCAGCGTACGCGTTGGAAATTCGTTGACCTTAGCCGGTGGCGGTGCATCCAGTTTCAAATCTTTCAGCTTCTTCATTACACGTTCCAGTGCTTGTATAGCATCATCGTCGTTGTAACCGAAATTTTTATGCAATTTCACTTGCAAATATTCAATAATAGCGTCCATATCTTTCAGACGCAGCAATTCATCTTTGTGCAAATACAAAATGGTCACCGCCATGGCCACAATAACGCGATCACCGTCCAATAAAAATATGTCCCACACACGTAAACTTAAGCTGAAAGGCACCTGCGAGTATGTATGTGTTTATAATACAATTGGCATTAAGTTAGATTGATTATAGATATCTATATATAAGACTGAGTTCTACATACGCGTTCGACGAAGACCACAAAAAACCATTTAATGGCATAGAGTAGCGCATCCACATTATGTTTGATGAAATGCTTGTGCAGTTTACGCATAATCTTCGACAATATGCGATCGTGATGATCAATGAAACGCGTCAGTTTAGGAAAACCCTCGATGAAGAGCCCATGCATTCCGTACTTCTTGTCTGTGATCAGCGTATTAAGCGCCCAAAAGGCCTCCTCCTCCTGCATATAGAGTAACAGCACACCCGCCACACAAGCCATACCCTGACAGTATCCCAGTTCCGAATTGAAAATGCTGTAGGCATTGAGCACATTGAAGAGCGAGCACTGCTTGACACTATAGCGCTCTCGATAAGCTAGATTATCACGGAACTGGCGGTTAACATCTGCATCTATTTGACGCGTCTCCGTCGAGTACTTTTTGGCGAGTAATAACATACGGCTGTAAACACCCTCATTCTGAGCCATAGATTCTTCGACATGCAGTAACCTTTTCCAAGCAGGCCAACGTATTCGATCAGGTATACCTTTATATACGCGCTTATGCAATTTTTCCGGATGCGGTGGCCAGTGAGCAATCATTTTCATCCACTTTTTATCGCGCTCCAATTCGATTTTGGTGCGTTGCACTTCCTGTGAATCGCGCGTGGATGGTAGGCGGGAGTCGTGCATGAAGCCATATCTGTGGAATGCACAGGGATATGCATAAATGTATGATACAATAATAAATTTTAACAGGCACGCTTTCGTGCTGTCATATTTATTTTTTAATTATTCAAGATACCCGTTTTTAGGTGGCAGCAGAAGTCGGTGATTTTAATTCTTGGCTTTAGCACCCAGATATGATATCCATATATAAAATATTTCTATTTACATCTTTATTTGGGTAACACTTACTTGTCTGTTATGTGATAGATTTCGAATGTGGGATTTTCCCACGAGTCCACTACATTGCTGGGATCCAGGCCCAGTTCGTAGCGCTTGAAAATGTCCTCGCGTTCATCGTCGGCGCGTTTGACAAGTGCATGCTGCTGTTCATCATCGTGGGCAGCGGCTGTCATTGTGGGCGTGTTGGACCGCCAGGTTTTGTGAAAGGGTTGCAAATTTAATTATGCTTTTTGTACAGATGTTCTATGCTGAATGTTTTTTTATTATTATAATTTTTCGTTAAGTGCTTGTTTGGCAAGAATGTTAAGTGGGAGGAGCGGCTGCTTGGCTCGCTCGGCGATAGCGCGAAACTGTTGATAACAAGAAAATAACAGTAATAACATCAACATTATTTACATATGTATCAAAATACAATAGCCCATACACAGTCATACACATACATACATATGTATATGTGTACATACATACATACATATGTATGAATAAATATGTTCGCATACCAGTTAAAGGCGAGACAAAAGTCTATTTCTATATAAGCTTAAAATGCACGTTTAAGATTTCACTGCACAATAAGATGGTAACATTTGTGCGTCAAGCTATTTAAATAAAAAAAATGTCATATAAGAAAGGAATAAGCATTTTTAGCTCAATTAGTTTGAATTTGTATTCGTTTGTAAGCACTTGTTTATTTGTTTGTGTGTGTACTGTGTGCTTCTTGCTAAATATGCAGCAACAACAAATAACGGGCCAGACACAAGCGTCGCCGAAATGACGTGATATCAATAATATTTAAAGTGTGTAGCGTCCAGAGTTCAGCATCACAACGCAAAAACGCCCCCACTTTTTTGTCCACGACCGTGGCCGAGCTATTATTTTTGTTGCTAATCGTTCAATTTGTGACACATCCACATCTGTGACGTTTTCGTGGCACTGCAATGCGATGTTTGTTTTATTATTTATTGTATAGTGTATTGCTCTTCAGTTTATCATGTTGCATACACAGACACACACCACTTCCTGCTTGCTGCGATTTGTTGTATTTTTGTCAACATACACACACAGACAGATATATATATTCAAGTATATATGGTATATATAATACATATCCCAAAAGACGTGCGTTTTGTTCTTGTTAGCTTTCACTGTGACAATAATTTCATCTTTGCTTATACACTGTGCACAAACACATTCCATGTTAGGTATTTTATGTACCATTGAATTTTGTTGTAATTTATTTACAAATACGGCACGAAATGCATTTGAGAATGACTTTATTCAATATTTTTCACTACTCAGCTGGCAAATTTCGTGTTGAGAGCGAAGCTGATTTACTTTCTGTGCGTCCATTTGCGTTCCGGCAGCACTAAATGGCGGTGCCAGTTCGTCGTATTCTCCTAAGCGACTCTAATCGCTATCGATAACATTCAATGCATTTTCTTAGTAATCGAATGACCGTAACCGACTTACACTCGCCTTCAGCAGTTTTGAACGAATATTATTTGTGGCATTTCATCGGCCTGGCAACTCAAGCAAAATTAGGTGATTCTGCTTTTTCACGAAACCAGCCACGGATTTAATTGTGCTACAATAAAATTTACCAAGAGTGCACAAATACGCCTGAGATTTTTCAACAAATTGCTTGTTTCAACGCTAAACAGTGTGGCGCACTGCTCAGCACAGGAAATACAATGCGTGTATAACAATTCCATTGAATAAAACGCAACTAAAACCCTGCTAAGTGCGTAGCAAATTACATTTCGACTACACTCGTCGCGAGAAAGGCAGCAGCCGCAGCGAGCAAGCAGAAGACAATGTAGCTGTGTAGTTTTCGTGCAATTAACAAGTATTTTCGTTAGGCATTCTTGCACCTTTTCAACTTAAAGTAAGTGTGTTTATTAGCTTACACAGTATATGTATGTTTATTTAAATAGGTACATTTTCAAAGGGTTACTTTAGATATTCTACTACGATATATGTACCTGCAAGCATACATACATATCGTTCTATGTTTGTTGCTGCGCTGATATAAACGCAAATGCAAGTTCTAAAGCAGTTTCTAAAATACTTTTTTATGGTAGTATTCTTGTGTATTGCTAATACAATTCTAAAAAGTCTTGTTATTATTCTAATTCGCAGAACGACTAAGGATAAGACAAAAGGTTATATTGTTTGGACGAGCACAGGTCATTGCAATTGATATTTGTACTTGTGTGTGTGCGTGAGAGAGAACGGACCAATCAACAACAATGGTTTCAACGCGCCAAATGTGTGGCAGTGCAGGTGCGGCAGGATCTAACGATGCTGTTGCTGCTGCTTCCTCTTCAAGCGCCGGCGGCAGCTCTAACGCAATTGCTGCCCCATCGCAATCCCAGGAGGAATTAGCCATGCCCACGCGCACTTCCGTAGTACGGCGTACTACGCATTACAATCAACAACAACAGCAGTCTTTACTCTCAAATACGCCCGTTAGCCTGGCCTTCTCAGCTAGCGTGGTAACACGCCATCATTTGTATAATAGAGAACAAGCCAATTGCAATCAAGCTGCTCCTGCTGAATCTACTTTTAGGCTCATGGACTTGCCGCCAGAAATTATCATCAAAATATTTTCAAATTTGGAGTATAAGAAAATAAGCAACATGAGATTGGTAAGTTATCATAACACCAACCCCCTCCTCCGTGTAGCACCGATGCACGTCTGCCCATTGGGCGCTCGGTTATTAAATCAATAAAAACCAATTTTGTGAGGCAAATTCTATAGTATGGGGAAATTTGTAGAGTGTTAGTGGACTGTTGGCTGGTTATTCAACCAACTACCTGAATGCATTTCCCATTTTTGATGTTCTTCTATAGCTATTTTGTTTGCCGTTGCGCTTAAGTTCCAAAGCACAGTTTTCTTTCTTGTTTTTGTCATGCATTTGATTTTACGTTTCCCTGATTGTGTTTGTGTGTGTATACAATGGCGTAGGTAGCAGCAACAGCAACGACGCATACAACATGTTTTGGCATGACAGCTAATGTAACCTGATATAATTTAATGGCAGCCACAACAACAACCATGACAGCAGCCGCAATGAAGCTGTATGAAGCTGCATACGGGTCCATATTCCCCACCTTCATTATCATTATCCCTATATATGTATATATATTTATATATCAATAAGACAACTTTTATTTTAGTAAAATCGACTGAAATTCGAACCAAACGTTGATTTATTTGCCTCTGTTCTCTGCAGGTCTCCCATCGCGTAAACGATATTTGTATGAACATTTTGAACTCGTCCTTCTCCCGTCTGATCAATACTACATATAATCGCTTTCATGCCATCAAAGCGAATATGCCACGCCGCGAGTCGGCGCGTCGCAATCATCCGCTGGCCTGTGAGTGCGACATAATTGAGACATGCTACATGCGCCTCTCGCTACTGCAAATGTCCATGGGCAAACATATCGAGCGCGGCCATTGTTGCTTCTTTCCCGGCGCCGTAAGTAGTCATTTAAAATAAAGAGTTATTGAAGCTAATCCTAGTTTACCGTTTCGTCCGCAGATACTTGACGAAGTACACTCAATTCTAAATTATATTAGTATTACACCACGGCTGCAACGTCCCTATCGGGTCACCGATGAGCTATTTGATCTTTCTACCATGGCCATGGAGTACTTCAAGGATCGCATCGAACCAACGCTCCCGGGGCTGGCGTATTTCAATAAAGGGTTCTATCAATTACCCACAACAAAAATTCGACGTAAGTTTCAAATTTCTAATATTGTCACTAAAATATTTATTACAACAAATTTCACCTTTCGACAGCAACACTTGCCATAAGTTCAGATCTCGCGGATAGCGCTAAAAATTCACCACCTCAGAATCACATGGTCCTGCGCAAGGGTATACGCAAAATCAAACAGGGCATGAAGATCTACAATAATCAGCTGTCAGTGCTCCGCACCGAGCTGCGAACTTGCAAACGCAAGGCAGCCGAACAAAGCAAGCAATTAGCCGAGCAACAGAATCTCCTCGCTGAGCAGCAGAAACAAACGCTCGAGTATGCCAATCGTCTGGACGAGAACGACAAAAAGAATGAGGAAATCGCTCGCAAGTTTTCTACATTATTACAGGTATGTTTGCTCATCCGAAAAAAACGATGGCAATGCATTTTTGAAATCAATGCTAACGCATAAGACTGGGCCCTTGAATCTTGTATAAATTATTTACTTTAGCTTAAACAACTGACGGCTTATTTTAAAATAGATTCAGTCTTCCTTGTAAAAAACTACAACCCAAACCCAAACATATTGGAAATTATTCATAATTGTTATAAATGTCAATCATAAAAGACTCTTACTTTTACTTCGATATAAATTGATCACTCTTATTTGTTTCAGGAGCTCAACAAGTGCAAGACAGAGCTCCAATATTGGCGATCCAAGAGTCCCGCCATACCGTCGGTTTGCACTTCCTGCAATCAGAAGGTGGCGCCTGTGCTGCCCCCAGAGGATTTTCAGGCGCTCATTAACCAGGGCATCGATCCGGAGCACATAATCATAAATGATGACACTGATGCCGAAAGCGATGTAAGCGCCAGCGAGCTGCCATTAGCGCTTGAAAAGGAATTTGTGTTTCCGGACGAATCTACCACGGCCAAGCTGCTGGCGGTTAACACGGCCACCAAGAACCTGAAGCGCAAAATTCAAACGGATACTGAAACTGTTGCAACGTCCAATGCAATGACGCCATCCACTTCGAAAGCTGCAGCGGCCGCCGCCGCTTCCGCATCCACCTCGACCGCTGTAAATGTAACGCAACCAACGGACAGCGGTTACTCAACAAAACTATTTTACGGCAATCATCAGCGCGGCGGCGTTATTGTCAGTCCAGTTTCTATGCTAAAGGCGACGAATAATGTGTTGCCAACGCAAGCACTGGGTTATGGTGTCGAATCGGTGGCATGTAATGAGCAAATAGGTGGCGGTGGCGGCCAAAATGCCGAGCACGACGATTCGAAGAAAGCACGTAGAGTACAAAAGGCCAACAGATGTGTAAATACGCATGGCAAACGCAGTAAATAAGGATTATACATATACAATTTACATATTTTGTAATACTTATTTACACGAGGCAAACACACACGTCCAAATATAGACGTGTGTTCGAGCTTTGATTTTAATTGTAGTGTTAAAAATGAGAAATCAAATTAAATATATCTTATGTGCATTAGGCATTATAAATATCATTATTATTATTATTATTACTATTATTACCTATGTATGTATTGTCATATTACAAACAGTGATTTGTTCTCTCAGTTTTGCAGCAGAGACACCACAAACACAAGGCAGTTACATTAAACAAGCCACAATTACACACACACACGGATATGGTTGCCAGGATGAACATACATACGCGCATACACAAGAAAATATTGGCGATGCGTATAGAAACAAGATAATAATTTAATTTGTCAAAATTTTTATAAGTTCAAATGAAACAAGAATCATTAAAAACGCAATAGCAAGCGTTAGAAACTTGAATTAATCAAGAAATATTTTAAATAAAATTTCAAAGCCTACAAAATTGAAATCGACTCACTTATTTTATTAACCTTTAACCAGCCAATAAGCCAGAGCCCGAACATTTGGCAGCCCATTTGTTTACTGACTGCCTGACAAGGGACTAAAAATAGCTAAAGTTGAGATCTCCTATAACGGATTCCAAAGGCAATCGGAGATTCTTTATTTAGAAATTCAAATCGCTGCTGTTTCATAAATCATTATTTAAATAACAGATAATGGGGAAAAAATTGCTAACATGCACAATGAATAGCGGATTTTCAAAATATATTATTAGTATACTTAGTTCGCTATCAAATCTTTAAAAAAATTGTGTTTTAAATTATATTAAATTTTTTGTATAACTTAAGAAATAATACAATAATACTTGAGTTGAGAAACAATTTTGAGCAAAATCCAGCAGAATTTGATTCCAACTGGCTGGATTATATCTATCATATTGATTCCAATATCCCATGGACGTATGTACGTATGTACATATTTTGATAGATTCAACGCTGATCAAACATAAATTTACTTTAACGAACGATTCATACAAATATTAATCGCCCTGGAAAACTACAAATGGGGAAATTCATTTTTGAAAAAGTTTCGAAAGCCTTAAAGCGATGCTACACTGTATAGCACATAACTAAGAGTATATACAAATGTACATAGATAGATAGATATGTATAAACATAAGCAGACCCATAAGGCACGCGTCCAATTTACGCATGCAATTAGGACTGTTCTAAAGAGATAAATACTGATGTGGCCGCTTCACAGCCAGTCGGCAACGAGATGGCGATGCTTATTTATAATTGCGGCTCCAACTACTCTGCCAGTAGTCATCGCCGGCATTTGGCTGTGAGTACAACTCTCGCGCCTCGTTCCTCGGTCTGCTTTGTTTGGCCGCCCTGACAAAGACGAATCGGACACGTAACTATCCGCTGGCATAAGTAGCCGTGAAAATGCAAGAATTTAGTGAGAAAGTGCAAAGTGCCTATGAGGAGAAGCTGGGCAGGTGCGTACGTAATACATACGAGTACATACCATGTAAATATACACATTCATAAGTATACACATTACAATAAGAAAAGTCCAAAAATAATTACTTAGTGTGTATTCCGCATTATAAGCAGACATTTGGTGGCTAGTATAAATATTGAAGCCGGCGAGACGTTACTGGAGGAGGCACCGCTGCTGGTGGCACCCCACTGGGAATGTGGCCAACTTAAATGTGCCCAATGTCTTCAGGAATCGTACATCATATGCAAGTAAGGGATTTACCTAACCTATGTTTCGTTATGACACTTGTCCCATAAATTTTCATGAAATTAAGCAAAGCTGCCTCCGACCTACATTAAATTAACATATTCATGATCTCTTTTGAAACCAAAAATGAGAATATCATAGAGTTGAATTTTAAAATCTCTATTAAAGCTCAGTTATTATGTAGAACCAAAGGATGCATCTGAGTTTTGAAATTTATTTAAATTTAGTAAATCTTCTTGTTTCTTCCATCTTCTCTTAATATCACGTAGGGCTGCCTATAATGTATTTGCATTTTACACCATTTTCAACGTTTTTATAAATTAAATATACAAAACTTTAAAAGTTTTTCATCCTTGCATTTTCTAGGAGGTGTCAAGTTTATCCCTTGTGCATGGATTGCGACGAACACGACGATTTTGAATGTAAGTTCTTTAGCACTGGCGCAGGTTGTGCTATTAACAAGGATCTACTGGTCAAAAACTATGGGGTTTGTGCACTGCTTAAGCTGCTGCTGCTTCTGGAGAATCCGGAGACTCGTGCCAACTGCCAAACGCTCATAGAGAAGCCCATCAAATTGGAGGACTATCGCCACAACGACGGCGGCATGTGGCAGGAGCACGAAGAGCAACTGGTTAAGCCAATAATGTCCAGCGGCTTGCCAGAGGCAATAAAGTTCCAAGAAGTCACATCGGATCTGATACATGCCTATTGTATACGTATCGATAGCCACGCCTTTGAGGTGACCGCACGCGATGGGGATACGTTAAAGGGTGTTTATATATGCGGTGCCAGTTTGCCTCATCACTGCGTGCCCAATACGGTGTTGGCCCTGGACGAGCAATTCAACATGAAGCTCTACGCCGCCGTACCGCTCAAAGCCGGCGACATTATTTACAACTCGTACACAAATCCATTGATGGGCACCACTCAGCGGCAACATCAGCTACGGCTGAGTCGGCATCAGGAGTGCAGCTGCTCCCGTTGTCTGGATCCCACCGAGCTGGGCACCCACATGAGCAGCATGAAGTGCAGGCAATGTCCTGGTGGCTATGCAATCTGTGATTTGAGCGGCAGTGGCGATTGGGTTTGTGAGGGCTGTGGGGCAGTTCTGCCCGCCGCCGAGGTTCACGAGCTACTGGCTGAAGTAGGTGCCGCCTTGGTAGAAGTACAAGGAGAATTGCCTGTCTTTGAGGCTTTGCTGGCACAATACAAACCTCTACTGCATCCGAATCACTTCCTCTTGCTGGACATCAAACAAAACATAGCAAGTATTTTGCGTGCAGCCATACTGATGAATTCCCTGGCAGAACCTTGCAAGAAGCTGCTGGAGCGACGTGTTCAGTTGTGTGGCGACTTACTGCCAGTCACCCGCGCCGTGGTGCCAGGCATTTCTAAATTGTATGCCATCGCCTTGTTTGAGTTTCTACTGGCCTCTGTAGATCTAAGTGAGATGCAATTCGCCGAAAGCGATGTGACCAAGCAGGAATATGTAGTAAGTGGGACTATATTATACAAATGCATTAAATATTAATACACTTCTTTGCTGTGACAGGCGCAACTAACTCGCTTACGAGCTATTGGTAAAGAGGCATTGGATTTATTGCGTCTTGAGCCGGAAAATTCAGCAGAAGGCTATCTAGTGGAGCGCATTGGCATGGAGCTTGAGCGCATAGAATCGGATTTAATGAAATACGGACGGCTTTAAAAACATATTTATATGTATATAAAAAACAGGAAAAGAAAAACTAAAATTTGAGCAGTAAAAATTGTGGATAAAAATAATATTAAATTCATGTTAAAACAAGGTTTAAATTAAATGCAATATTTTTTTTTCGTTTTAAAATCGCAAATATTTTCTTTCTTGTAATTTAAAAGGCACTTCCGGTTTATTTTCGATACCAGCCGTTAAACTACTTATGGGAAAGTATCGATAGTACACTAAAAACTGTCGATAGCACTCACTAATAATGCCATCCGTATTTTCTCAGCGCGACCGTCGCACTGATTGCTATATTTTGCCAGAGCATTTGCATACATATACGTTTTAAAAGCGGAAACAAAAAATTCGCCGGATAATCTTTGGATCGAATTAAGCCATTAGAGCCTAGACCGATGTAGTTGCTTCGATTGCAAAACATTTACCGGCACACGCTAAAGCGCAGTTATTTGTTTACGAGTTTCTTAATCAGCTGTCGCTTTTAAACAATTCAAGAGTGGACAACGCCAACTGAATCACAGCTACCACAGCTATTACCAACCCCCAAAACACCAAGAGCAACAACGTTAACTGCAAAAGCCAAATTGTTCAGTCGCGCTCTCAGTGCTTTCAATTGCTGTCGCTTGCAACCGACTTCTTAATAAACGTGTAATTGTTAGCTTTGTCAGTCACTCCGAATAAAACAAATCGTGTGGCACAGAATGCAGCTTAAGTGATGAGATCGTCTCTTACAACGATTCCCCCTTGCAACCTATGGCCATGACGTTACAACGCCAAGCCTGTTAATTTTACGCATATCTGGATCTACATTTGTGTTATTATTTAAGAACGCACATAGAATTTCGTTGCATTCCCACAGCAAGCATCTGAATTAAATTTTCTAGCATGGCTTTGGCAAGTGCAGCAGGAGTGCTCCTTAAGCCACAAACGCCGCTCCAGCAATTGCTGGAGGACATCAATTTTCAGCGCACTAAAGAAATGCGCCAGCTTTTAAAAGATGGTATGTATCCCGATGTTATATATATTTAATTTCACGTATTTATATTTCGTGACTCGAAAAATATTTTGTCTTTAAAAATTGTCTATATTTGCACATTATCGATTTGTCGAGGACCAGGCGGTTCCCATTGCCACCACCCTTGTAAACGAGCGTCTTTGTATGTGTATCCGTGTCTGTATCGCTCCACATTCATTTACCCTATGACTGTGAATAATGACGTTGTCCTCTACGTCACCGCTTACTTATATACAAACATACATACATACATATGTACATACATACATACATACATACATATTTCTTGCCTTTTATATGTATGAATGAATGGGGCTTCGTGTATAAGTGTAATTCCGTCTAGACTTGCTGTCCAGACAAAATTATGGCTAAGGGATTTCCCAACAGCTTTTGTAATTCTAAAGCTAAAGAATAATCAAATTAAAAAGAAAATAAAATCCTCATTGTTTTGTGAATTACAAATTACAAATATTTTGTTCAATAACTTCAACTTAAATTGAAGCTTCAAGATACGTACGTATACTATATACTTGTACATACTTGTTTTACTATTAATAACTAGAAGGTGGTTTTTTTGAAGGGACTTATATTTTCGAATTAGTCATGGCCACCAGAATAATATGTTAACTTAAACAATACTTGCTATTACAGATGGCGGCTTTGTAGTTCTACAGGGTACTACCTATTGGACAGATCTCTTTGTGCGTCACTTCCTATTTCAAACAGAGCCGGTACACAGCATAGACTCTGATGACTTGCTGTTTTTCGTTCGCAAGAAACATGTGAAAAGCTCTTCTCGACATATGCCAAAATATGAGGTGAGTAAGCCACATTATTGTACGCGCTGGCACCGTCCCTCAATCTGTTTGCACTCCATTTTCAGACTGAAGTTGAAGTATTTCGCAAAGATTCACGCAAACTACCTATTGGCGATCCCGATGTTGATTGGGAGGAGACAGTCTACCTAAATATGGTCATACATCAGTTTGATTACACTCTGACGCTGGCCATTTGCACACGAACTTCGCCCAAGGAGTTGCAGGTGCTGCGCCGGCATTCGCAGCGCGTCTACGCCAGCCCAAGTCGTCGAAAAATGGACTCCAAGGGCGAGGGTGAAGAGATAACATACCCGCACATATGTTTCATGGTCGATAACTTCGATGAGGTGCGATGGTTGTAAGGAAACAAATTAAATTAGTCACTAAATTTGTAATTTTTGATTAGGTATTCAGCGACATTTTGGTTCGTGATGGCGAGATGGTGTGTGTTGAACTCGTGGCAAATGACAAGGACGGCGCTGTCCAGGGTGTGATCTTTCTAGGCTCAATACGTTACGATGCTTTGAAGAAAGTTTACGATGCTAGAGTAAGTTTAATAAACAATTAAATTGTATTATTTGTAATTAATGCAATTCCTGACATTGTAGCAATCTAGTCTCAGCTCAAAAGTGGCGCAGCGCATGTCATTTGGTCTGTTCAGCAGCGGCGCTGGCGTCCAAACCCGTTGCGAATTTGTCCGCATGAAGGGACCTCAGGGTAAGGGCCATGCTGAAATGGCCGTGACAAAACCTAAAGGCTCCGGTGTGGAGACACCTACTAGTGAGCCTGGCTTTTGTGCGACCGACATGTGGGATGAATGGGAGGAGGAAAACGATGATTATTGTACTTACCGCCATCAGCGCCGACTCAGCGATCCTAGTGCCAATCTCAACAATTTTTCTCGGTATGGCTGGCGTACAAAAAATGCACAGGACGTTGTTGGCGGCGGAAGCAGCGCAGGCGCTAAGGCTCGTTCGGAGAACGAGGGCCTTGATTCGCTAGCCAGCGAAGTTTCCGAAATAGAGGCGGGTGATCTCAGGGATGGTAAGCAAAGTAGTTTTAACATCTATGCACATATATTTAAATTTTCTGCTTTTGTACGCATTGCTGAGTTATCGTATCTATTGAATAACTCAGCTATTTTGTTTGCATGCATTCATATTTCAAATATAAATACGTTTTATTTATAATAGTTAATAATTTGTAGTTTTCTAATTTGTGCTTTCTATTTGCCTGTTGTGCTAACCTTACATATTTTATATTGATTTATGATTGAGTAATTGTTGTGATTCCTTCCATTTTCTTTTTTCATAAAGACCTTGAATTCAAATTTACACATTTATATATATTTTAAATACTAAACAAATATATATAAATATATAACTTTGCCGAGAAAGCAGGACAATACACCAAACTAAATTTCGTTCTTACTTTGCTTTTTAGTTATTTATTGTAATTAAGTCCCGAAATCATTCTTCAACAAAGGATAAATAAATTCATTAATGCATTTCCAGTTCCCAAGTAAAATAGGCCTTATTGCAGCTTATATAAAGAAAAATTCCACAGAAACTGATTTCACTTACAAGTCCGAACAGATCAGCCTATTTATCTATGTATTTCTTGTTGAACCTGTTTCGTACATTACATTTCCGATCATATCATAACAATCTTCAGCATATGTGTCATCTTGACAAGATGTAAAATCTTCAATAAGTATGATATGTATTATAAAACTTTGGATCATTACACTTGAAAATTAAGTGTAAGTTTAAGTCAATCTTACGAAGAAATTTAAGAGTTATGTTTACCATAGATTGCGTCTCTCCATATTATAAATGATATTTGTGTGTAGTAATAGCAGACTTGTATGCTTATTGATGATTGTAGGTGCACACAATTCCCCTTCCTCTCATATATGTATATTTTTGACATTCGTTTCACTTCATATGTATTATTATTATTATTATTATTATTATTTGCCAATTATATTAAGTTGCTTGGCCATTTGGTTCGAGTATGTGTTGTGTGGTATATGCTTTTAAACGCAAACCGATCTATATTTACTTGTAGATCAACAACGTCCTGCTTTCTCGGCCTCCACGGCAAAACTGCACCCAAATCCAAATTGTGAATCGCTCAAACAAGGCGCACAAGATCAGGCTCAAGGCGGCTGTGCCGGCACAGAATCGACTGCACCTTTAAGCGCAACCGCCGAAGTTTCGGCCAATGAAGTGGCCACTGGCAAGAACGTCAGCGAAGGCAGCACAGGCTGTGGCAATTGTTTCGGGGGCAAGAAATGTAAACGTTGGGTTTCAGCGGTCAGCGCTGACACTCCCGAAATGTCCGAGGTATATTGCCCAAGTTGTGAGGATGCTGCCAACGAGACACCGGCCTGCCTTAACAAAATGCCCGATAAGCAAGCTAAGACGAAGGCCAAGACCATACTCAGTGTAGAGAGTGAGTTGGTGGTCAGTAAGCGCGGAAGCTTGCGTTTTAGTGACAGCAAAAAGAAGAGCGGGAACATTACGAGAAGCGCCTCGTTGAGTGCCGCAGATCGGAGAGCTAATGGAGCGGCAGCTGCAGCAGCGGCAAAAAAAGCGCCGATCTACCGAACGCGCCCAGGGCCGGTCAATGAAAAAATGCGCAAAGAGAAGGAAAAAGTGTTGGACAGAGATAAGGATAAGGAGAATGATAAAAGAAGTTCGAATCAGAAGTCTACAACAACCAGTAGTCTGTTGGCAAGGGTGTCGCCAAAGCGTCTGCGAGGCGGTAAACATGTCTCCACAGACAAAGAAAAGGATAGAGATAATTCAAAGGCGGCAGTCAAACTAAAGGGCAACTCGGGTAGCACCACCACCACAAAAAACAACAACAACGAAAAGGCAAGGAGTGCCGCTAAGGGGTTAGCACCCGTAGCCAAACAAGAAGAATATGAAATTGCCGACGATGCGACCTCACTAAATGGCAGTGAAGCGGACGGTGGCGTTGGAGATGGCATTAATGCCAAAATTGCTATACTCAGTGAGAGTGAGTGTAAGCTAATGATCAGCGTACGTGGACGCGAAGAGTTGCCCGTCGTGGAGCAACATACAGTTACGCCAACGCCGCCGTCGGCCCTACGTTTTGAAAAGTGTTTACTTGTACCTGTGAAATCAGAAAGCCATCCATTACAGTTAGAAATTGGAGACCCGACACCGTCTCAGTCACCGTCATCGTTGCCAGCTGACAACGCAGCGAACGATAATGAACCCGATGAGGAGGCTGCTGCGGCGCCATCAGAGCTAACGCCCATGTTGCTAAATGATGAGCAGAACGATGCTAATGGCAATCATAATCATCATCAGGCAGATGATGGCAGTTCAACATTGCCACGTACCACCTCCAAACGCAACAATGCCGCCTCCCAGCAGTCGTTTTTGAACAAGGCAATGCATCTGGTGCCTAAGCGACGTACGCCAGATGGCACAAACATATATTATTGGTGTGATCTTCCCAAGAAAGCGCTCAAAGGTTGTTGCATTAGCCCAGTCCTAAGCATTTATTATCTATCATCCACATATTTCCCTCTATATCTTCATATATTAATTTCTACGAACACTTATTTAGTAATTTGCTTACTTTTTGCTTTCAGAACTCGATGATGGCGCCTATAATCCACTCTGGACAAGTCGTGGTTTTACACAATCTTTTCATTTCTGGAAGGAGAATCGTCGCCAACAATCCACACCGCTCAACGCATTCCTGACCTATGTCACACTGCCCTGGTGGAGTATTGCGAAAGGTTTGCTAAATATAAAATAACAACATAGATAAACGGTGTAACTATTTTTATTGCAGACCTCTTGGACCATCGGGAAACGCCAATTTTGACATTTTAGTACTGAATCCCATGTGCAAACTTTATGATTTAATCATTTATTTGTATTCCTTTTATGATTGTGATTTGCTTTGATGCTTTTTTGTATTGGTGTATTATTATTTAAATATTAATCAAATGCTAACCGTGTGATCAGTTCCAAAAGTATCTCATGTATAGCTCTTGTCAGTGTAATTTAATTTTTATTTGTAAATGGTCGTAACTATTATATTACGCCTGTTGTGAATTCAGTTTTTTGTTACACACATTTTTTAATATATTCAAATATAAATAAATCTCTAAACTGTATTATATTTTAAGCAATTGTATCTATGAACGATGTATACATACATTTGTGTTTATTTTCACTGTTATATGTAAAGCTCGATCCTCGCGAGTATGCTAACAATTTCCTACACAAACTAAATAGATTATGAGTATATTAAAGATCTGAGCCAACTAACAAATTTGTATGATGTACTATAGAACCCTAAATACTATAATTTGTATATGAATTTTGAAACATATGGAGTTATAGGTAAACTTAATAAACTGTTATAATCATATGACAATGTATGTATGTAATAATATTTATAATTTGTAAATTATATGCGAAATTTATACTGGATGTATTTAATAGCAAAGGATCTTATCTAACAGACAGTGAGAAAAGCAAAATAATAAATGCTTGCGACAAACAATAAATGTTTTACCTCATTGCGACTGTTGAAAATAGAATATGAAATCGTTTTCTACACAAAATAACAAAATATATTTAAAACGACAGTCCCATTCGAATCTCACAACTAACTTATCAGTGATTTATTTGAACTCGTAGGTCAGCAGCACAGGCAGAAAAATAAGCATATCTATGTATATACCTATACATTCACATGTGTATAAGTACTTCCAGAAGCAACAGCTGCTGAGTTTGATTAGAAATGTAAATCCTGTCCAGCAAGGATTCCTCTTCTTCTAAGTATGTATGGGAATGTATAATTCGAAGTATTAGATGCATTTACTCTGTGCACAAAGTATAATTTTGATCAGCGTACGCATAAACATATGTATGTACAGAGACCGTATGTACTTATACTGTCAAAGTACATATGTATGTACTACAAAAACAGTACATGTGAGGAGCTTGAGCAACGATTCCGTTGCAGACCCAGACTCAGTCTGATTCCGAGCGTTGTTTGAATCGTTTGTCTTTTGTGGTGGCTCTGTCCTATGCCCAGGGGCATCGATAACTGTCAAGTGATAACGCGCGAGCATAGCTGATCTGCATAATATTACAAAAGCGTAATAAAACAATAAAGAACAAGATGAGGCATACATTTCCATTGTTTGCCTGCATCGCCATCGTTGTTGCCAGCGCGTTTACAATTAATACCGCCTCGGCCTGTCCCCGGGCCCCAACACATCTGCCCCATGGACGTCGCACGCGCGGCGATAATGGATACAAATTAATTGTAGCTGAGGGGCCCAACGGTTATGTGCCCGGAAAGACATATAATTGTAAGTCAAGTTGCTGCTGCTCTTGGACACTTCAATCTTCATTGACTTTATAAGAGAAAGGGCAAAACGTATGTACATATGGGGTGTACAGCTTTTGTTTATTAACTTTCAATATTATCAACGCAGTGCACACATAGTTGAATTTATTTTTTTTTTTTTGCATGAACTGCATTTTCTTCAGTTGTCAAAACTGATGCTGAACTTAACTCTGTTTTAATATAATAAGTTGATAACACGTTAGGAAATTGTAATACAGTACAGAAATGGTTTAAGAAACTAAATAACTATAAAAATTCTTCTTGTTTATTTCTATAACTTAAAAGAGGATACCTTTAAAAACGAAAAAGTTTTTGGAACAAAACTCATCATTTGAAGATATTTTTTTGCAAAGAAACATACATATATGTATGTAGATATCTATGGGTCATGCATACATATATATGTATGCACACATAGATTTAGAGCGTAACATACGCCAATATGCTTAACAAATATATTGACACCCAAATCAACTATTTTATTTAGTTGGCACTCTCTAACACTTTGACGCTCTGCGAACCGAGCTGATACTTATCATATAGTATCGCATTTTTATTAAAAAACAAGTAGAGAAGATAAAGTCGGGAGTGCCGACTTCAAATTTGATGTCCCTAGGACTTATGGTCTCCGAGATATAGGCGATTAAACGAACGACCTTACGGAAAAACATAGTAAGGAGGAAGGGAAATCAAAAAAATGAAACGAACCCGTATAGCGTACATACGTAAAGCATCTTTGTGCAAAATTTGGTGTCTCTAGCTCTTATAGTCTCTGAGATCCAGGTGTTCATACGGACGGACAGACATAGATCGATTCGTCTTGTCTTGCTGATCAAGAATAAATACATATATACTTTATGGGGTCTGTCTGTTACATTTTTCACCTCCATCACCCCCAATTATACATTTCATGTACGGAGTATAACCAACTTTAGCCAACAACTTTAAAGTAATTTTGGATTAGAATTCCAAACAGATTTTAAAGATCTTGGTGATCATGTACACAGGCGGACATCAATATTTAATTACTTTAACAAAAATAGAGTGGCACCAATTACTTATTGCTGCGTGGTGTAGTACACTTTTTAGTGTGGTTCATATAATTACCGCATTTTTTAAATGTTTTGGCACAGTTGGAGCATTGTATTGCCCCAATATGTGTTTCACGATGATCGGCATATTTATCGACAGTAACAAAGTGTTTTGGACAGAATTCGCAATAGAAGCGATGACGTACAATAGGCAAAAAAACAAATAACTTAAAGTAATACTCAAAGGAAGCTGATAATTTGGTTTTGTTACATAATTTCTCTTCTGCGCTTTGCGAAAACCACATGTTGATAAGATTGCATATGCGTTTAGTTTCAGCAACGCCAAATGTTGTTCCAAGAGCATCGTTGATTTCTTTCGTAAGGAGAGTTGCCTTTTCCTCTACCAAGGAATTTATGGCAGCGATCGCACCTTTGAAATTCCAAATGATTTCATATTTAGCCATAACTTTGGCAAATTTTTTAGAAATGTCACGCAGTTTATCCTGCTCATCCAATTCCATATTGTCCTCATAGTTTGGCATTGCGATTGTAGCCAGCTGAAAGTTGCCAATCATAAGGTTTATTTACATTAATTACTTCAGTGCTACTTACCCCCACAGCTTTTAATAGATCCATATCATCGGGTAGGCTTGCAATGGGATCCTAAAAAATGAAAGGTTCTTAATAAGCTCTTATGGTAATTATTCTTAGAGAGCAATTTACTTTATCATCTGTAGGTCGTGTTGGGGTCGTTGAGTTTACACACTTTTCGACACTCTTAGAAATTTTAGCTATTCTCCCTGAAGAGCGTCTAACAGTTACTGTCCTTGACGACTTAGGCGTTTTAGGCTGCTCCTGTTTCTGTAATGTGAATTAGTTTTGCGAGACAATGGATGTTATACGTGAATATTACTTACAACTTGGCTTAACAGATCTTCATATGCGGAGACCTCGCTTTTTTGATCCTCGTTAGCGTCAGTTGACTTACACAGACCCTCTGATTTTATTTCCTCGGACTTTAAAACCTGCTAAAATTAAATGTTGGAAGATTGCATTTGAACAACAGAGATAATAATTTAATGCGTAAGAAAAGTTGTCTTACCTGTGGTAAATCAATAACTGTTTCTGATAATGCAGTATCCAATAAGCTTGAGTCAATATTACTTTCAACCTTTATTCTCTTTGTCAAAGTCTCGGCATTACTTGTACTTTGTTTTCGTTTCTGCCTCGGTGTCTTCGTGGCCGTTTTTGGTTTTTCTGAAATCTGTGCACATTCATTTTCTTTATTTCTCTTATCGTATGTTGCAACATTTTTTCTGATTTCTGACTTGGGTATGATGTGCTTTTGGAGAGCGATGGCAGACGTCTGTAATATTGGCCTAGATTTTACATTCTGAATACTTTCTTGGGAAATGTTCTTAGTCTTGACTTCACGTCCAAGCTGATTAGCATCTGACAAACTCTTAATTGCTTTTTCTAAAATATTTTTATGCAACGACTTATCAATTGGTGGTAAAATTTCAACATGGCTTATGTGCACTTTGTTGCGATTTTTTTTTACATCTTCCGTATGCAGTGTTTTAAGTATGCGATTCTTTATTTGATTCATACGCTGTTGCATTTCTCGTTTGCCCGACGACCGTTGAATTGTATGGCTTTTCACATTTCGCCACGAATCAATCTTTGCACCACTTGTTTTATCAATGGATGATATGAGATGTTGGGTATATTTTTCAACTACCCCATTGCTTTGCGAGTTATTTATCTGTGACTTCAGTTTCTCTACAGTGGGAGAATATTGCATGTTATTTAAAAATTTTGATTCATGCGATAATTTATTATTTAAATCGGTTTGAAATGGTAAATGTAATTCTTTAGACATAGTTTTTTCACTAATAACACATTTGGTTTTTACGCGAGATTTCTGTTCCTTTACGTATAAAGCTTGATTTAGATTAGGTTCAATTTGTTTGGCGTTAAGTGGCAGCAGCTCTAAAGTTTCCCGGACAGCTGGTTCGGTTGCCTTGGACTCAATATTCGATGCTATATTTAGTTCAACCGTATTATTTGAAATTTCATTCTGTAGCTGTTCCTCAAAGTTATTGGTGTCTTCAAATAACATGGCTTCTACTTCGGCTAAAATATCTCGTTTGTTTTCACGATCAGCTGTGAGTGTATCGTCGTTTTCAGCAGGCATGCCGGAATCTCCACTGCAGCTACTGTCGGCTTGGGACTGTGCATCCGTGTCCTGAGTGGGAGTTCCTGCCAGGAGTTCCTCTACGCTGTAGACATTGTGTTCCTTTGTAAAATGTAGCACATCGCAGTGAACCGACTGTAAGTGACGCAAAAATTCCGGCAGATTTGTAGCAAACATGTCTCTGCAAAAATGACAAAACAATGCGAAAACATTGTCCTTGGGTGAAACTACTACGTCGCCGCACTTTTCCAAATGTACGCTGTCTTCCCCGGTTAGCATGTCCAGAAAAGTAGGCATTTTACTTTTAAGAAAATCTTTGTGCAATTTCAAGCCGAAATATTTTAAAACAAAGCGCAATAATCGCGGCGTCCACCCTGTAGTGCTGGTAAATTGTAAATTGTTCATTGACATACATACACTTTTGTGTAGAGCCATCAATCGATAAGTATCGAGCACAATTAACGAGTATCGATTGAGTAGTTACCAATCAACTTAAAGAGTCGTTATATATTTGAATCTTCCTACTAAGTAATTTTTAATAGGCGGTTTTTTTACTGCTGTTTGTATCAGTCATTTATTCCAAAATATTCTTTAATATTGGCAGTACTGTTACTTGGTTCACGCACACACACCAAAATCCAGCACTTTACCCACTTCAGCATCGCAGCAGAGGCGCATTCTGGTTCTCGACGCCCACAGGCAGCTAGTCCACGGCGCGTAGGTCGGTTCCAGCTCTTTAGCGACTCCCTCACCAAGTTCAACGATCGTTGCGTGAATACAGTTTCGGAAGCAGATGATTTGCCCAAAACTGAGGTGCAAGTTATGTGGGTGGCGCCTGAGACCGGATCCGGCTGCGTAGCGCTCTCAGCTATGATATACGAGGGCCCACGAGCATGGTTTTCTGACGATGGCCAACTTACCCAAGTGATATGTGAACGTAAGCCTGATGCGGTTGCGGCACAGAAGGAATGCTGTGCCTGTGATGAAGCAAAGTACAGCGTGGGTTGCTTAAATTTATATAAAATCGAATCTATCTAATCACACTCACAGTTTGTTTTTGAAGGTATCTGGTCAAATGAGACGCATCCAAAAGACTATCCTTTTGCAATTTGGCTAACGCATTTCTCTGATGTGATTGGCGCTTCACATGAATCGAACTTTTCGTTTTGGGGAGAGCATCATATAGCTACTGATGGCTTCCGTTCGTTGGCAGAATGGGGATCGCCTGCAGCTCTTGAAACTGAGCTACGTGCGTATGGTCCCAAGTTACGCACACTAATCAAAGCCGCGGGCCTTTGGTATCCCAATGTTAATCAAAACACTTCATCAAAGTTTCGAGTGGACCGCAAGCATCCTAAGGTATCATTAGTCTCCATGTTTGGCCCTTCACCTGACTGGGTGGTAGGAATCAGTGGAGTAGATTTATGCACGGCAGACTGCAGCTGGAAGGACTCGTTAGATTTCGATTTGTATCCCTGGGATGCCGGTACCGATAGTGGAATTACATACATGGTAAACAGCGTTGTTTGTTTTGTGCACATACATATACATATGTATGTATTTTCAAAATACTTTTCTTTAGTCTCCCAATGCTGAGACACAGCCACGTGAGCGTATGTACCGCATTACTACCATGTATCCAGAGGATCCACGTGCGCCTTTCTACGATCCACAGAACCGCGAGATGACCCCATTGGCTAAGCTTCACATACGACGCGAGAAGATTGTATCTCGCAGCTGTGATGACGATTTTCTACAGGCCCTGCAATTAGAGGTTTCTGACGACACTGATGAACAGGACACACGTGGTAAGTGTGTTAACAGGTATATGTATGTATATGTATACATACATATGTATGTATATGTATGTATATCAGGCATGATATAGTAAGGTGAAAAACTTAAAAACACTGAATCGGTTATTAATTTATTTTGCTTACTGCAATCCTGGTACTAGCCGAGTGCCGCGTTAGTGATTACACCGCATGGAGTCCTTGCTCCGTTACTTGTGGCAAGGGAATACGCATGCGTACTCGTTATTATCACAATCCCCAGTCAGCAGAGGTAGCCAACTGCAATCGTCAGCTCGTGTCCAAGGAAATGTGCGTGGCCCCTGTTCCGGAATGTAGCGACACCGCTCAGGAAAAAGATGATGATGAGGGTGAAAATCTGGCTAACGCGCAATCGTTGGTCACCGCTGATGGTGAAGGTGCTGGTATTTGTAAAACATCACCATGGAGCGTGTGGTCCGAGTGCTCCGCCAGCTGTGGTATTGGCATTACAATGCGCACGCGAACCTTTGTGAATCATCTGGGACGGAAACGCTGTCCTCACATTACGATTGTGGAGAAGAATAAGTGCATGCGACCGGAATGTACCTACGAACAGGTGGAATTGCCAGATCCCATCTGCCCCACTACTCAGTGGAGTGACTGGAGTCCTTGCACATCGACCTGTGGTCGCGGGGTAACAATACGCACGCGCTTGTTACTACTGGAGGATGGACCAGAGAAGGAGAACTGCACTAAGCGCATGGAGCTGCACCAGCAGAAGGAGTGTAAAAATCCACAGGACTGTCACATCAATATGGAAATGGCCAAGGATATTTGCGCGCAACGCTACGATGCGGGACCATGTCGAGGAAGCTACATGCGCTATGCCTACAATTCAGCTTCGGGACGCTGTGATTCCTTTAGCTATGGTGGCTGTCGTGGCAACCGCAATAACTTTTTAACTGAAAACGATTGCATGCGCACATGCAGTATGACTAGGATAGGTTTTGGTAAGTATTGCCACATATGTACATAAGTATGTATGCATATATATGTATGTATATACATTTGTCGTTATACAAAGGAAAAAGTTAACGAAATGCTATATTTAACAGAACCAACAGCCACATCGACGGGACCGACTGACAATTCATCTTCGTTGCCTAAAGACTGCGTTATGTCCGAGTGGTCCAACTGGTCAGCGTGCAGTGTAAGCTGTGGTGTTGGGTACTCTGAGGGACATCGGTATGTTATCAGCGAGCCACAAAATGGTGGCCAGCCCTGCCCAAAGCGCACAGTCAAGCATCGTCGTTGTACAATGCCACCCTGCTAACCTTTTTTAAAATTTTATCTATATCTTCAAAATTAAAAAAAAGAAATTATTTCTACAATTGAAATAACTAAAGGGGGAAACAATTTAAGTCGGAACATAGTACGAAGACCTAGACTGTAAGATCTGTAAAGTACATTATCCACTATAACACGAAAGCAAAAATAAATACCAACGACAAATGTTATAACACGCAGATTTATTTGAATATTTTATCTTATTTCTATTGAATAAACATGTATTTATGTTGGTAATAAAATATATTGATATCCTTCATCTTGCATTCAAATACTTTCTCGCATCTTTCATTATTTTTAACAAAGCAAACAACAAAAACAAGTATAGTGTGTATCCAATTATTTCATCTGGTTAACTCATTTAACGCTATAACATAAATGACATTTCCTTAAAGGAACCAATCCTCTCCTTCGTCTGTTGAAAGGTCATCGAATTCATTATCATCATTGAACAATTCTTCATAAATTTCCCTCATGAGTAGCCTGTTAAATCTGTTGTTATAATCATCATCATCATCGTCGGGATCAAAGCCAATGTCGAATAAATAAGGATCATGAACAAATTCTAAATCGTCATCGGAGTCGAGGACGAAACCTGCGCGATGAAACCCTTCAGCATGTATATGAAACATACTGCTAAGACAGTCTTCGACTGTGTAATCGGGCTCAGAAGGTTTAAAACATATGTCTAAAATTTTCTTTGCATCCGAGTACTTAGGTTCCTGTGAATTCATAGATATGGAGTAAACAAAATAACATATAAGTGTGTGGACATTTGATTGCAATTACTCACTTGAAGCAAGAATTCGCTAATTTCGGTCTGATATGCATACAGTTTGATAGGCAGCTGGCGTTGGCTATCCTTGTTCTTGATTTGCAGGCCTACTTTCTCGATTACCTCGTCGACGAGCTTTTTGGTTATTTTCTTGCAACCCTCCACATTTAAAACGCGCAACTCAGGACAGGCAATTATCAGACGCATAATAACGCTGTCACTTGCATTGGAACTGTTCATTATGTTGAGGTGCTGCAGTTTTTTTAGTTGGCTAAATTTCTGTAATTCGTCGGCAATTATTGAGTTAAACGGTAAGATGAGGGTCCGCAATGCTGTTAATTTTGCGATGTTGGCCGCCATATCATTTGTGTTTAAGCTGCGACAGCCACGCATTTCTAAATGCTCGAGCTGGTCCGCTTTGTGCTCAATTAGCTGTGAAAATAACAGGCTTCGGAACTCTGTTACCGTTGGCCAGAAGTGAATAATAAGCTTCTTTAGGCTAGGAAACTTGGCAATAAGATCATATTTGCCCGAGCAGTGGCTCATTGTGAAGTCCTCCAACGCTTTGCAACCAGTCACCATTGATTTAAACGCATTTGTGTTCAATTCTATCTGCCTAACATCTAGACTTTTAAGATGCGGCAGCGCATTGCATAGCCTGGCTAGATGCATGGGTTCAATCCTCTCACAGCCCGAGAGCTTCACAGACTCAATAGAAGCTGGCAAGCAATTTAGATTCGATCCTTTCAGTTCCTCGTTATCGGAAAGATCTAGGACTTTTAAACATTTTAGATTCTTTAACGGTAGTACATTTTTAATGTCGCAGCCGCACATCTTTAAGCTCTCCAAATGGGTAAGTTTTCTAAACATCTTATACAAATTCTCTGTGGTTAGCTCGGTGGAGTACATGTTCAGTACTTTTAAGTTGCGGCAGTGCTGGCTAATTAAGTCCAACATACGTTCGCGATTTTGTTCGGGCATGACGCCCTCAAGCTTCTGCACGTGACTTCCCGACTGAGAAAAGAAGTCGCGCATGTCCCACGCTGTCATACCATCAAAGTTTGAAAAATCCACAGATTTGTGCACTACACAAGACATGGCATTATAGACAGCATTGAAACGCACGCAAGTGCGCGCAAATCGAACCTGGTCGACCAGCGACAAGTATCTGAGCACATATTCCATGCAATAGTCGTTGAGCCTGAAAATCTGCGTTGGTTCCTCACCATTTGAATTAGGCAACACTGCTATTGGTCGACGCTGCATGTTGGGATGATATGCTTGCGGCTGATGCCAGCTATCACTGGCACGGGCAAACAAATTCAGTCCGTTTATATTGTGCCTACGCCGCAATGCTCTGTAAAGACGAACACTGCATTATAAGCTGATCGAGGAAATGCAAATTTCAACTTACTTCGCTGCATCGCGTGCTAGGGCGAAAAGAACAAACCCTGTTTGTGTTTTTGGACCTGGCTTACGGCCAGGTTGTGAAAATGACTGATGCTTACTGAAAATTTGAACACGAATAACGCGCCCGTAGCGTCTGAAATAGTTGAATATCTGGGGCTGTGCCAGCTGCAATAAAAAGGAGGAGTTCAAAACAAAAGCGTTCGACGCCGCCTGGTGTTGTTACCTCTGGAGAAATTTTGTAGAGATAAAGCTGCTGCACCGGAATGTGGTCCTCGGTGTATGCAAGGCCCTTCATAAAGTAGTAATTTTGATTGCCTGCAATTTTGTGTATGTACATGCAATATGTATGTATGTATGTATATAAGTGGTACATAAAAATGCAGTAACGATACGCAATTGTACGTTAACTTACGTGTATTATGTATAAAATGTTCCATTTTTATGATTCTTCACGGTCGTACCGCGCTGTTGATATATGGCAAACGGTATGTAAAATATATATTACGAACGCTTACTGTTAAAGTTTTACACAATGCCATACCAAATTGGTATTACCAAGCGCCAAATTCTGCAATGGCAAGCGATTGCAAAAAAAACACTCGTCTTTAACTATTCATTACTCGATACCGATATGCTTGTAAAAGCTAGGGCTGGGGAAAACGATTTGATTGCTAAACACAGGCTGGCAGCTCGTACGGGTACGTGCTTCAACAATTCGGACTACTTATATTTTGAAAAATTAAAAACCGAAACCGTTATTTGTTGCATTTTAAACCGTGTTATTTGTTGATAAACCATGAGCTTATTACCAAGGGTTTCATATAGTAATTAACATTTAGATCATATCCGTTGGATATTTCAAATAAGTTGAGCTGCTAGCTGATAAGCCCAGTGAGTGAATGAATGCACTGATAAGCTCATTCAACAATTATAGGGGACAAAAACTCACATCAGCTGTTTGGCGCGGGCAGTAACTCTTACCGCTTACAGCGAATAGATTGCATATTTTTCGAAACTGTTGAATTAAAAGGGTTTATAATGCTATTCATCAAAAGATTTCATAGCTCAATTCAACGCATTGCCCACATTGTCAGAGCAAACAAGCCTGGTGATGAGCTTAGTGTACAGGTGAGAAGGTGGCAGAATTTTGAAATCTTTGAAAGTGCATTTTTAATGTCTTACATTCAGGGCTGGATTAAAAACATTCGGCGGTTAAAGAACAATATATTCCTGGACATCAACGATGGCTCCACTTGCAATAGGTTTCAGTTGGTAGTCCCTAGGAACGCCCAAACTCAGAAATTAACTTCTGGCGATGTGGTCAGTGCCATGGGCCAGGTGCAGGTCGCGCCTAATGGCCACTATGAGCTGCATGCCAAAGAAGTTAAGTCAGTGGGTCTGTGTTTAATGTTCGAAATAATCATATTACTCTAAAAGTATGGTTCCACTTCAGCTGCGGGGCATCTTCAGGACGGTTTCCCTTTCTCACCCAAACAAACACATCCGCCGGAATATGTGCGAGAATATTTGCACTTGCGTTCTCGCATTGATTATATTGCGGCGCAAATGCGCCTAAGGCACAGAGCACAAAAGGCCTTCCACGATTATATGGACGAGCATGGATTTGTACAGATAAACACTCCAATTTTGACCACGAACGACTGCGAAGGGGCTGGTGAGGTATGTAGGTGATAACAAAACTTATTTACTGGGCTTTACTATGAATTCGTTTTAGGTGTTTCGTGCTCAGCCCGATTCCGATAACCTTCTTAAGCAGATGGCCCGCCCGAATGTGCCACAAGATCAAAGCTACTTTGATAGCAAGGTGTTTCTGACCGTTTCAGGTCAATTGCATTTGGAGGCCATGTCTTATGGACTGGGAAACACATATACCCTGGCGCCTGCTTTTCGTGCCGAAAATTCCAAATCTCCACTCCACTTGGCTGAGTTTTACATGTTCGAAGCCGAGTTGGTTCACATGGAGAGACTGGATTCGCTTTCAGCGTTCATAGAGCGCATGCTAAAAGAAATAACAAAACAACTGCTTAGCAACAGCGCCGCCGATTTGGAATTTTGTCAGCGTAAAGCTCAAGGCAATGAAGCTAATCTAGAATTGACTTGGCTTAAAGTACCGTGGCAAACACTGACCTATGACGAGGCTCTGACGATAATATTGGCTAACCGCGAACATTTTAAGACTGCCGTGAATGCTGATGAGGGTTTCAGCAAGGAACAGGAACTCTTTCTGGTCGCCCACTGCGGTGCGCCCGTTTTTGTGGTGGACTGGCCCGCTAAACAGAAGCCCTTCTACATGAAGATCTCACGTGAAAATCCGACACAAGTGCATGCCCTAGATCTACTTATGCCAACAGTTGGCGAATTGTGTGGCGGTAGTTTACGTGAAAGTGATGCCCAGCTTCTGAGTCAGCATTCTCAGATACCAAAGCATTTGGCCTGGTATGTAGAGTTGCGAAAGTATGGTGGCGTACCAACCGGAGGTTTTGGCATAGGCTTTGAGCGCTATCTGCAGCTACTAACGGGAGTTAAAAACATTCGTGATGTGATACCCTTTCCGAGATATCCGCATAGCTGTAAAATGTAGACTACTGTTTTTATTGTTTAATTATGCCAGAAATTACGAGGGCTATAATTGTATTGAGCAAGGGCACAGTCCAACACAATCTATTGCAAATTACAGATTAATGAGGATGTAAATACAAGCATGCATTCAACAGAGTTTGATGTGGGAAATTTGTCCATTAGGTGACACCATTATCCATCACATCACAAGCTGTGGGGTAGTTTCATTTTGTATCCCAAGATTAGATTACACATCAGTTTGAAAATCAGAATTACATTTCTTATAGCTGACCCAACATCGGCTTGCGACCTGGCCATGCCTCCTTGGCGTATTTCTTTTTCTGCGGTCCCAGTGCATCATTTTCGCCGCTTGTATTGTGTGCGTCTTCCACAAAGCGTTGCACTGCAAACAGATAACCAATATAATACTATTAAACACAATATATTCTAGTTTATTACCATTAGCGTTGGCTATGGCCAGTTTTTGGGCTATTGATGAACTAGGTATTTCGACTGGCTCATCTACTATAGGTGTAACATCTGGGGCTGGATTCGGCAATAGCAATCCTAATTTTGTGCCGATACTTAGTGGTGAAACGGGCTCAAAGTCTCCTCCGCTAGTCTTAAAACCATGTGCATCATAGGCAGTCGCCGGGAGCCCTTGGTATAAGGAGTTTGTAGGGGAGTGGGCGCTGGCATGTGACTGCTGCTGTTGCTTCATTTCCACAATGCTTTGCTGGAACATTTGGTGGCTGGCTGAGAGAGCGCTCACTGCGTGGCTCGCAACAACTATGCTGTTGCTGCTGCCGGAGTGCAATCCCATATGATTGGGTTCGAAGCGCGCACGTTTTGCTGGCACCACAGTTGTCTGCACAAGATTACGAAAGCGCCCCACATTAGGATCAACGTCTTCGGGATTGATAATAATTTCCTCATCGTTAAATGTGACATTGCGCCTTTTGCGACCCTGCTTTTGCTTGCGTAAATTTGGGTCATCTGCAATGCCTAACATGGAGATCCGGCGGTTATGGGCGGTATTGTACTCAGTTAGGTTCTGTAATGTATGAAAAAAAGTTTTGCTAGTTTGCGAATTGGCGAGTTGTATAAAAAACCAACATCTAACTCAGTTTGGCTTTCCGGCAAACCTAGCAGCGTCCCATCACTAATCTCGTTCAACGGCAAGTCCTCCATAATGTTGTGCTGTCCGGCGGATGGCCGCTCCCGTAGTATGTAATTGCGGGTTGAGGCACCGAAATGAAAAGTGCTGTTAATTTGGAGTTGAGTTGGTTTGTTTGCCTCGAGCCGCAGCGTGCCAATAAATGTACCATGTGCTAGAATTCGCCATTAATGATTTCCCGGTGGTGGGTATTAAAACAACTTACTGGAACCCAGGTCAACAAGATAGGCGATGTTGAGGTGTTTGTGGTACACAAAGGCGGCGTGAACCCGTGAGCAGGAAGCATGATCAATGCAGAAATCGTTCATCTGACTGTTTCGCCCAAATAAATAGCAACGCTTTTCATCAACCATTAGTTTTTGCACCAGCTTGTCATCTTTCAGAACATCCAGATGTAGACCAGTGGGTGGTTTGCCGGCCCTGCAAATGCATTCAAAATATATTTTCTGAAGTGGAAAAAACACAACTTTAACTGACCAACTAGGTATATCATAACTATTAGCCATGCGCTCAGATTGCGTCCAAAAAATATGAATTGTTTATAAAATATCTTCGAAAAAGTGTATACCCAGCTTTATTATTGCCGGTGGTGTTTTTAGTGAAAACGAGTAATAAGAAATGTTATCGCTGTGGTGCTGCCAGACAGTAAAAATGTACCTGTGCTCCGAATAAGACACTGCAGTTAATCATACAACGACGGTGGCGCGTCGATGGCTAAAAATAGTTAAAGATATACACATATCTAATTTTTAATAATTAATTTAATGTTCTCGACTTACCAAGTGAGCTGTTTTAGTAAAAATTTATATTTTACCGCGAACTTTGCTAATCCGAGTTTGCATCTGTGATATTTCTGTGACGTCATATTTATAACGTTGATTACACATAACTAAAACGTAAAATGATTTCGTCAACCATTGCTGATCTGTGCATATTCATTCTCACGTGGAATGTAGGCACTCACACGCCTAAGGATCGTCCCCTGAGCTCATTGTTAGCCTTAAATGGCACTACGAATTGTCCAGACAACCGAATGCCAGACCTTTATGTCATAGGAATGCAAGAGGTCAATACAAAGCCGAGCAAGCAGGTGTTAAATCTGTTCCAGGACGACGCGTGGGTGCTGAAAATTGCTGGTTACCTGACGGAGTATGAATACGTCAAGGTGGATTCGAAGCAACTACAAGGCATTTTGATTACCTTGTTCGCACAGCGTCAACATATTCCGCATATTAAGGACATTGAGACCGAGGAGACACGTACCGGCCTTGGTGGACTCTGGGGCAACAAAGGCGCTGTGAGCATTCGCCTCAGTTTATATGGTACGGGTGTTAGTTTTGTTTGTGCACATTTGGCAGCACATGATGATAAGCTGAGCGAGCGAATTGAAGATTATCACCAAATAGTCGATAATCACAAATACCCCACGAAGGGCTATAGAACAATATTTGATCATGATTTTGTCTTCTGGTTCGGCGATCTCAACTTCCGCTTATCGGGTGATATGTCAGCCTGGGATGTGCGTGCTGATGTGGAGCAGGGTAAATTCGCTGAACTACTTAAACTTGACCAACTTGTGTTGCTGCGCGAATCTGGTAATGCGTTTAGTTTGCTGGAGGAACAGTTGCCCAATTTTGCTCCCACGTTTAAGTTCATCGAGGGCACCAACGACTACGACTTAAAACGACGCCCGGCATGGTGTGATCGCATTTTGCATCGCGTTCAACATGACCGTTATCCGGCCATTACTTTGAGTGTCAATCAGTTGTCCTACAGTTCAAACATGGATTACACTCTCTCAGATCATAAGCCGGTCTCCGCCGTATTCATGTACAAGATCGAGGCTAGTAACATAACCGACGAAGAAGTATATGAACTGACCCATGGCTCGGCAAGCACAGTGCCAAACGTTAGTGCCCTTTCACTAGCTTTTATTTACGTTGTCTATCGTCTACTCGAAATTTAAATTCATTTTCTTCGCATCTTTGTAGTTGTTTAATGCCGACCTAGAAGAGTTCCACTGGTAGTAGAACGTGATGCAATATTTCTTGATGAATTCCCTTGTCTATAACTTGAACATGTAAATACGCATTTGAAGGATGTGCAAAAATCTTTGCATCAACTCACATACATTTGTACTTGATTATTTTTGTTTTTGGTGCCAAAGCAATTGCTGAACATTTTGTGCCTACAATTATGAAAACCAAGTCAATTTAATGAATCTCTCTTAAGCTAGTATAGCAAACAGTAAACGGAATCTCAACAATCCGGTCCAAAATAACAATGGAAAAGCAATATGTACCTTAGCAGAATATAATAAGATTAATAGAAAGAAACTCAGTGAAGACGAATACTCTTAAAAGTTAGAGAAATTGTTGCATATGAAAAAAGACATTCTATATACATATGAATATAAAATCACTTATTGCACTCACTATGTACCTGTGCATGTTGTTTAAATAAAGAAACATTTATTTTTCTACAAAAAATTTATTTTCTGTTTTGATGAATAAAATAAATAACATAAATGGTAATTATTTAAATATGCCTGACTAATAATGCATTAATCTTTCATATCAGTTTAATAATAATGTGTCCATATCTTTTGTGATACACACATACATATCGACATAGATTTTTTTTGTATTGCAAATAAACGTTGATTTATATACTTATGTACTTTTTCCTATATATGTGCCGAAGTTATGTACATTCGAACTTATGTAAGTATGCCAATTAATAGGGGTTTTACTTCGAGTACTGATTACTTTGAAATGTTTTCACCGTTAGAACCTTGTGTGAAAAATTCACATTTTCTGAGTGAATTCTGTGGTGCCAATTTGTGATTTATCAGCTTGTCTAACTCGAAATTGACACGATATCTATATATGAACTACATACTACATATGCATGTATATGTATACTAAGTATACATGTATGTACTTACATATACATATGTGCACAATTGTATAACAATCGAAGTTAAGTTCAGTTTTTGTTGATAACATTCAACTCGGCTGGGAGACAGTGAGAAAAAGCACCGGACGGTAATTGGATGAGCAAGCAAATAAATCAATTAATACACTTACACTCACACGCATCCTATACAGAGCTAAAATGTGTAATATTATGGCGATTACAGTTTGTCAACAGGTGCAATTTTTAAGCTGTGCACGTGAAAAGTTAATCCATGGCTAAGGGCTGTACATACATATGTACATTTTTACTTTGCTCACACGTTAATATGCACGCTATTTGTATTGGATACAATATATATATATATATAAAAAAATATTTATTTCCACATTTCGGCAACATGAGGGCAAGTGTGATTCAAAACTAAACAAACAAAGAGGGTTGGGGCTATTTGATTAGCTTGTATTTATTGTACCTCTACAATTGTATTGTATTTCCCCTAAAAATGTTGATTCTTAAAATGTTTACGATTAAATTGTTGTCTTGTTCTGCTGGCTCTGCTCTCAATCATGTTCGTTTCGAGACTGAGAACCTGTTGAAGCATTTAAAGCATTCTCCGATTGAAAGCTGCATATTAAAGTCAGAACATGTGAACACTTTGCCAAGTGTAGAAAGCTTTTATTACCATATTTATTATTTGAATGTTATGCATATGTACATACATACATATGTATATGTATGTATGCTTGTGTGAAATATGTCAATATTAAGTGCCATAATTTTGTTTATAAACAAACTCGATTTTCGCTATAGGAAATGTTTAGCAAGATGATCATACTTTCAAACGTATGTATGTATGTACATATGTATGTTATGTACATATACATATGTATACTTACATAGGTACCTGGGACATATGTACATTTTATTAACACAAAGACCACTTTCCGAGATATTTTACTAACATACATATGTATACATAGTAAATAAATATGTCTGCATATTTCCTTTATCTGATATAAAGAATATGTATATTTTCATTAAATTATATTATATTACTAATTATAGTCATGGCACAAAAATCTACCTTGAATTGTATTCACTACCTAATAGAGCGACCGACCACATTTTAATAATGACAATAAAATCGCAAGTGGAAATTTATGATTCTTACTTCAGCTGTTGTCAATGTATTGCATTGATAAAGAAGTAGTAAAAAATGTTGATGTACCTTGAAAAAATCCTACATAATTCTCTTGATAAGGAGAAAAAAAACCAAATAGGGCAAAAGCGCACTCGACTATTAGATACCCTGCAACATTTAACGTTGACAATTTTTGTTAAATGAACACAGCTAAATTTATTAAATGTTTGAAATGCTTTGGCAGGATAACTTAAGATCTTGGTACTTTTAAAAGGAAATGCTTCAATTTCAGATAATTTATCTATAAAATGTTTTATTATACAGAGCAGCACCGTTGCGTGCTACGTAACCATTAAAACAATAAATATATTATGGGTAAGCCGGTTTATTAACCAAACAAAAGTTCGAATCTTATCAATACAATTGTTCCACAAAGGCAATGAACGCAGAAAGTCAAAAAGCTAAAACTTCGGGGCTGCTAGAATGTGCGAGTGAACAGCGCATTATTATTTTAGCTGCCATTTCACTTTGCTGGCTGTGCAAACACAAGTATAGAAAAGTTCATACCATTAGCAAAATAAAAACCCCACTGTTGGCGGGCCACTTGAAGCTGATATAAAGCCAGCTAGTACTGTGGTATCGTTCAAAACACATTTAGCAAACGTCAAGGCAACACCATCACCACAATAAACGCGAACGGAAAGCAAAATTGAAAATCAAGTTGTTCCGCCGCATCTCCAAAAAAAGCACCGAAACTCGCGTGACTCCCCCCTTAACAACAGCAGACAACGAACGTACATTCATATATCTTTGGCATTGCGTTTTTTGCCCTCAAGAGTCTGAACACCTGTGGAACCAACAACAACAGTAATAAGCACTCATGTTGATTCAATCAACGGCGGTGAAGTAATTCACAAAACAACTGAGAAAGTTAATCAAACGGGAACTTGAGAGTTGAGCTCTCTCTCTGTCCCATTAAATACTGTGAAGGCGAGAGAGCATTACATACATAGTTAGGTCAATGTTGCCAACGCAAACTTG
The DNA here is from genome assembly GCF_003285725.1 of Scaptodrosophila lebanonensis. Classification (NCBI taxonomy): domain Eukaryota; kingdom Metazoa; phylum Arthropoda; class Insecta; order Diptera; family Drosophilidae; genus Scaptodrosophila; species Scaptodrosophila lebanonensis. The sequence goes on from NW_022060529.1 coordinate 4,233,457, forward strand.
ACTACATGGAACGCGGTGGTTTTTTCGTATGAATAACAACAGAAGAGGAAATCATCGGTAAATCACACGCACGCACACATACAAACAAACAGACTCATATACTTATTAGACAATTGATAGCGGATTTACTACAGATAACAATGGGTGTGCGTGTAGTTGAAGCTGATTCGTCCAGCGACTCATTTGATGATGACGATTCATGCTCTACCTGCCAGGCTAAGGCCAAAACGTCGTATCCTAAGCACACAAGTACTGCGGGCGCCAAAAGCTCATTTACGTATGCAAATGCAAGCAAGGATCTCGTGGGCAACTGCAAGGAATTCCGCATTGAGAATAATAGTAGAAATTTGCGCATCATTGGCAATGGGAATCGAGTGAGAATACTCAGTAATACAGGAAGCTTGCAGATCATTGGCAACAATACAAGACTGAAAGTGCAGGATAACAGTGCCCCCATTAAATATACGGGCAATGATGGACGCATCTATTTGGGCAGTGAGTCAAAAAATGTAGCCGTCGATTATATTGGGTGCAATGGCATACTGAAGGTGGTGAAGTCAATGGACTGGCAGGGCAGCCAGTGTAAGACGAAAAAGCAGCAAAAAAATGGGACCCAAGGTGTCGGTATACCAGCTGGCTCTCCACCAACGGCCAGATGCAACTCAAATCTTAAAGCGAGTGGTACTCCCGGCGTGGAGATAAGCAACAACTTAACTATTGTAAATAATATCGGTGGTAACATAGTCATAAAAAATGCCATTAATGTGAACATGTGAATCCCACAATGGTAATACTAATTAATTAAGTTTGTCCAAAGAGAGACTTTTGGCCAATGCATATTGTAATTGTCTTGCCTGATAGATTAACGTACATATACTATGGTTCCTTCATACATACATACTGACAAAGTCTAAAAGCTAAGCAAATCGTAAATGCAGCGCCAAATATAGTCATTAGTAATTAGTTAATAAAAAAAACACACATACATATGTATGTACTTGTACTCGTATGTGGGTCATTGTACAATTGAAAATAAGGTACATATATGGACATACATATGTACACGTATGTATGTGCTTACTTACCTTACCTTTTCGAAGTATTAGAATATAGACTTTATTCGCATGATACGTTCGTATGTTTTTTTGTACTTACTTTTGTACTTGTGAACTCCGTATACCGTCAACTATTAGTCATGCCATTCTTAAGTGGCATGTAATTATAATACATATTTACATACAAACACATAGAAAATGACATAACATTATTAGAAAAAATAAAGCTTAAACAGTTGTTACTAAAAACTAATTGTTTTGTATAAGTTAATGACTTTTTTTCAGCTCGTTTCAATCTAGATGATACTAAAGGTCAATAAAAAAATTGATATTTGAATGTTTAAAAACTAATTACGCCTATACAACATTTTATATGCCTGCAATTTTATACTATACTTTTGAATATACTATTTAAAAAAGCCATTATATAATACAAAAAGGGTAAGAGGTTACATTAAAAAGTCCAAATGCATGTAGCATTTACAACAGTATTATAAAACGGATCGTTATAGGATACTGTATTATTTTAAAGGTTTTTTTCACAGTGCCTCCCAAATTATGAAGTTTAGTTAAAATTTCGATTGCCTGTTACGCGGTACCTAAGGCTCCATATGGCAGATTTAAGTTTATCTTTTATATACATATATTTTAAGGACAAAACTATTCTTTCATATATTCTTCCATAAAGATGAAAAGATGCAAGTAAATAAATTGATGTTCGCGTGTAGTAAATAACGTTTTTATTTCTCAATGGTTATGGAAAATTTTCGCACGTAGTACCGCAATTTCAATCATGTCTGGTTTGAGCTTGATAATGATATCAAATTAAATTTAATTAAACAATGTACGAATAAAAAGCTTTATACCTAACGCCTATATATTAAGCAGTTATTACGTTTTTACGTACAAATTTGATTTATTTTAAACGTTGCTAATTTAGCGCATTTGTGGAATGGAAAGCAATCATTTGAACTAATACATATATCTAAAACTTTCGAAAACGAAATTTATAAACTGAAAAAAGTGATGTAGTCATCGAAATTTAATTGGCGCCAACACTAAACAGCTGATGGAGGCGAAGATTACGTTGCTACGTTTTAGAGCACTGACTGGAATATTTCATCCCTGAAAAGAAGAAGCACGCTAAAGAAGAAACATTTTCGAGACTTAGTAAATACATATCTGAAAATCGCGCTAAATCTAAACGCAAACATTTTGCGACATTTAAAAAATAAAATCATGTTTGGGGCCACAACTTCGACAAATCGTATGAACGATTTTGAGGTGGCGTCGCCACCAGACGATTCCGTTTCTGCTCTCGAATTTAGCCCAAGCACTTTGCAAAAAAATTTTCTGATTGCCGGCAGCTGGGACAACAGTGTGCGCTGCTGGGAGGTCGAACAGAACGGAGCCACAGTGCCAAAGTCAATGAAAACAATGGGAGGACCCGTTTTAGATGTGTGTTGGTCTGATGATGGCACTAAAGTTTTCATCGCGTCATGTGATAAGCAGGTAAAGTTGTGGGATTTGGCTTCGGATCAGGTGATGCAAGTGGCTGCGCACGATGGACCTATTAAGACATGCCACATGGTAAAGGGGCCAAACTACCAGTGCTTAATGACGGGATCCTGGGATAAGACACTAAAGGTAAATACAACCGTTTAAATATATAGCTTGGTTTTGCAATGGATTATTCTGTTATAGTTTTGGGATACACGTACATCTAATCCGCAATTAACTATAAATTTGCCGGAAAGATGTTACTGCGCGGACGTGGACTATCCAATGGCTGTAGTCGGCACTGCTGGTCGTGGTCTAATCATATACTCTCTGGAAAATACTCCGACCGAATTTAAAAGACAAGAAAGTCCCCTTAAGTATCAGCACCGCACCATTTCAATATTTAAAGACAAGAAAAAGGCACCGACTGGTTACGCTTTGGGCAGCATTGAGGGTCGTGTCGCAATTCAGTACGTGAATCCGGTAAATCCAAAGGACAATTTTACATTCAAGTGCCATCGGTCGACTGGGACTTCGGGCTTCCAGGATATATACGCTGTAAATGACATTGCATTTCATCCTGTGCATGGAACATTAGTCACTGTGGGTGCTGATGGAACATTTAGCTTCTGGGATAAGGATGCACGCACAAAGCTAAAATCCAGCGAAGCCATGGATCAATCTATCACAAAATGTGGCTTCAATGCCAATGGCCAAATTTTTGCATACGCTGTGGGCTACGACTGGTCAAAAGGTCACGAATACTTTAATCCAGCTAAAAAGCCACAAATATTTCTGCGCTCCTGCTTTGAGGAATTGAAGCCGCGCGTCAACTGATCGGAAGCTAGCTTTAATTTAGGTTTTTCAAATAATTCATTTATGTACTACTAAAAATTAAAGCGTATTCACAGTTTTATTCAACGTGTATCGATTTAATTAGATATCGCCTAATATGCACTAATGACTTTTTTTGTCGTCGTGCCCGTGTCCATGTCCGTGGTCACCCTGCCCTTTGCCAATGCCGAGCGCATACTCTACCGCGATGGTGGCCAGAAATGCACAGAACCCTACGCCGAGTCCGCGGAACATGAAGGTATTAAGGCGAGATCTATGTGTGCCAAAGCCTTTCTTTTCATAACGCCAGGCCTCATTTCTGTAAGTGTAAGATGGTTAACAATACTTGATTTTAAACCATTTTAATCTGCTCACCTCAACCATGGATCGCTAAGTCCCTGGCGTCCAAGCGCCTCCTTAACTTCCACCAACTGCGGTACATTTTCAACCTTGTATATAGATGGATGTGGCACTGTGTATGGCTCCCCGTGATGTCCTCCCATCGTATACTAAACAAGATCTGAAAATTAAAGTATTGCCTCAATTAGTTAATCGTTTTGCAGCTGATTGCAAACATGATGTTATTTCTAGCAACATCATCGCATTTAGATGGTAATTTTACTCTCTCAACCATCGAAGTCCGCGTCTGTGTCATCCCTGGTTGGAGCACTATTCTGGTGAAGATTACATAAGCTTAAGATAGCGAAATTTAATGATGGATCTAGTCTTTTACAAATCTAACCTATTTGTAAACGTAAGCTTGGCCAATGAACAAAATTCGCTTTGATTTGGAACTTACTTCTTAAAATAATATATCTATCTTAATTGTTTTGGGTGAAAAATACGCACAGTTGTTCAGTGTTGTCCTACGGAATACCAGTGCTAGTGATGCCAACTGAGCGAAATTGACAAGTAGTAGTTAGTTACTACAAAATACCAAAAGCATGCCTCAACGATTTTTTGAAACATAAGCAAATGATGAAATAAAAAATTTTAACGTAATTTCTTCAAGTTTTAATTAAGACCTGAAATAGTGCTTGATTTTATCTTACAACATTTAACTAATAGTAAAAATCGTTTTTTTTTTTAATATTTTGTAATTATTTATTGAGTTTTAAAATGTATTTGTAGAACATTTGTAATTTCTAAACGTGCTAAATGTGAAAATATACATTGTTTTTATCAGTTTTTTTTTCTAATTATAGTTATAGAATAAGTAATACATAATATATACGTTTGCATGATTTATATTTATACGCTGCTCGCTAATTGTTAACTTAATAGGTGATTTTATTTAATGTAACATTAAGTTATTTACCTTTGCTTGTTAGACCTTATTTCACTGTGATTTATGTTGTCACTACAATTAAACAGGAAACAATTTAAAGCAAAAATACAACAAAATACTGGATTACGCCTTGTCATTTTGCATGGTACTTTAATAACTAGTTATAAAATGGCATGTATTGCATGTTATTTTTAAAATTTAGTGGTTGCCATATTTCCAAATGAATACATAATCAAAATTTACGAACGTTGCACGCAAAGTTCAATTCTATCAAGATTAACGAGATTTTTTGTTTTTATAAAGCTAACTTTACTTAATGATTGGAAAATGCAGAAGCATGAATATTCTATCAATAAGAATTAACTCTCAGCCACGGTTTTATTTTATACGTAAATTTGGAAGCAATTTTTTAATTCTCGAATCAAATGTTACCGTCTACTTTCATATTTTTTCTTAGTTTTTACTACCCTTTCTCATAGTTTTATCCTTGCTTGACTGCATAGGATTTAAAAAACATTTCACTTTTTTAATTTCCTTGTTTTTGATTCTCTTAAGTAATTTTCATCCTGTTTAGTGGTAATTGGTTAATTTGTTTTTAGTTGAATCACATTTCGAATTACTAAAGATTAATTTCAAATTTTAACACATGTTGCTACAACAATTTAGGTATTTTTTGAAATCAAATTGTACTTTTTATTGAACGCATTTCCGTCCATTCGTCCGCTTGCTCGTGGGCCTAATCATTTATTTATCCACGTCGGCACCGGCTCGATCCCAGCTTACAAACGCTCGTCGGCCAGTATCTCATTAAGCAGGCGATTGAGGCTGTCAAGTCCAGTAAGAAATCCGGCGTCAGGGCCATGATGAACGGGAGTAGCGGCAGTAGTTGGCAGCATGCTCATGCCACCATTGCGTGGAACAAAAGCTGTGTGCGCAAAGTCAATGAGACGAACATCCACAATGCAACGTGAATCGTCTGTTGGTGGTGCTGACATGTCAAGCGATTTGGACCCATGTCGCAAAGCTGTACGCTGGGTATTGCCTGAGCATGCACCGACCAGTTTCGGTTCAATGCTGTGGCTGGAGTTGTTGTTAAGGTGGTTAATTTTGCCATCCCCTTCAGCATTACTTTTGCCTTTTTCGATGGCATGTGTGCGCTCTAATGAATCCATTAATATGCCAGCGAGCAACGAATTGGATATATTCTCACAGCTTCGCTCCGTGCCTGAAGCGTTGCGAACCTTTGAGGGCGACGAAACTGTTGACACTGGCGTGGAAGTAATAGTTGACTTCTTTGCCTCCCGCGGGTCACAATCGTGCGGAGCATAAGTCTCGTCGTCATCCTTACAGCGTAAACGCTTTACGGCGCCCTTCACAGATTTTAGTGACGATGCACTTGATGAGGCGGGGGATACAACGGATTTGACAGTTGTGGTGCCATTGGAGATGCTCGAATTGCCGGCGGTGTGCGGCGGTGATGTTGGTTCCGTGCACGGCGCCGACACATCAAAGGACTGCTGTGATTTGTAGCGCTTGAACATGGCCTCTGTTGGACCAATAATGCTGCTCTCGTAGTCAGAGCTGGCATCATCGGAGCTGTTATTACCTGTCTGGCGGCCGCTGGCGACGGCTTTGATTTGCTCTGACAGACCGGAAAAATCGTCACTGCTATTGCTGCTATAGTTCATCCACGAGTCACCGGAATGTGGCGATGAGGTCGTTACACTGGGCAACGTGGGCTCTGGATCAAGGAATACTGTCTCTTCTGAAATTGGAATGAATGCAGGTTGTACGCTGTTGCCATTGCCTTTGCTGGCAGCAGCCGCTTTGGCAACCACACCGGAACTGCGCGGTGGTGGCATGGCCCCCAGACGCTCATCGTCATCATCCTCCTCTTCGTCGGTTGTTGTCGAGCTGGCGGCGGTTTGCTTAACACCCCGAGCAGCCGCTTCTGCGAAACCTCGCTTGTGCAGATGACGCCGTGTGGCAAGATTTAGCCTCGAATTGGAGTCATTCGAAGCATCCGCATCATAGTTGCACGCTTCGCCACCAGTACTGCTATTAGTAGCCGATGCATTGCCGCTGTCGGCTGCAACCAGATGTAAATCTTCGTCTGTATCGTGCAGCTCCAGTTCGTCACCACCATCATTGCCCGCATCATCGTCCTCAATATCATCCTCGTCTATACTGTTCTCGGGATGGTAGTCGAAAGCAGCAGTCGATACTGCGGTGGCTGATTTAGGTGTATCAAATGGCCAGTCGTCCAAATCCATGGGATGGGCCATAGGATTCTCCTCGTGGCCCTCGTAAACAATAAGCAGGGAACTATGTTCAAATAAAATTGATATTAGTATTGCGCTTCTTTTATAACCGTTCTGTTAGGACCTACCATGAGTAAAATCTGTAGCTCGATTGCTTTTCTATAACCCGTCGGAGCTGCAGCAAACGTTGCACGATCTTCCGAACAACACGCGTACGTAAACGATAGCCGTTGTAGAAGAAGTCATGGAGCGCCTGCTTGAACCCCGACTCGTTCAACTCACGACCCCAGTACTTGTCCCGCTTGGCATACTGATCGACGTCCGCCTGATAGGTCTGCATACCGCACAGACGCACGCCCAGTGTGCCAGAGGTGCTGGCTGCACATTTTGCCATCTGCTTGGATCGCTTTTCGGCCGAGGCGTCGTCGCCATGCTGGCGTGTGCCCATTTTCAGGTCCAAGATGCACGGATTGCGAAACTGTGAAGTGATGTTCTCGAGCATGAGGAAGTCTACGGGATTACAACAAATCATAAAGAACCAAGGATTAGTCAACATCTCCCAGGGATTAATTAAGTATCATATACTAACATTGCTTATTGGTGTTGTCAAGTTGTGAAATACTTTTAATAACATCAGCTGCATTTCCATTCTTATGAACTTTCATTCTGAAAACAATCAAGATTAGTACAAGTCAGATTTGTGTATAATAATTTGCACCGATCCATATGACTATAAGTGAGCACAAGATAGATGTTCAATTTTCGAAAAGATGTTGGCATAGTAGCCCTCTAATATTGTGCGTTCGATTCAGATAAATTTGACATCAATAATATATGGGACCTATTCCGTCTGTGTTGTGTTTAAATTTTGAAAAGCCTATTCCATATAGATCCCATATTTTTTAAAGCCATAACTTATACGCAGTTCGGCTTTTATTATGCGTGGAGTACACACCTGAGAACCTCTTCCCTCTTACGCTTGGAGGTGCTCATCTTGCGCATAGGTGCGGGTACAGAGGCGGGCGACTCCTCCCGGAAACTAGGGGAATAACGCTTGTCGAGCTTGGCGCCACCCATTGTAGTTGCCTGCATAACGCCTGGAAATAGAATGGGCCCAACCGGCGGTTAGTTCAGTGCAGACTCACGCTCTATAAATTATGTATTTATGTATGTATTGTACTTTAGCTTCAAGTTGATACAAAATAAGTTTGGTTAGGCATACAGTAATAAGTATAGGTATGACAAATGGCTGCAACTGCTGACTTAAACACAAAGTTAGATAATGTGTTATGTGTGTTTATTGTGGTCTTAGATAATGAAAGTTAGGCTTTATATATTGAAAAGTAGAATTATATTGAATGAGGACCGTTGGAACATTCGTCATCAGAAGCAAAATTTATGATGTTATTAGACGAATTTTAAAAAGATTATCAGTAGTGTTAAGAAAAAGTTGCTTTCAGCAGCGGATTCTCATAATTATTTTGAAGGTTTGAATCAATTTATTGATGACGATGAATTTGAAAATGAGAAACAAAGAAGACGCATACATATGTATATATGTATGTATGTACATAAACACATACATATGTATGTATAGACGTTTTTGTTTACAATGCGATGGGCATATTACAAGCCTAGCTTATTTTAAATGTTGATATTGCGAACGAGGCTTAAATAGCCAAAACTATATATGTATGTTTGTATGTACATTGTAAATATAAAATAGATAAATATGTATATCGGGCCCTAGCCGCAAAAATAATAGTAGCAATCAAGCATATAAATTAGATTTGCAATAAATACCAGCCATTTTAACCGTTTTAAGATTTGGAAAAATAAATACAGTATCGAAAGAAATCATTCGATAAATGTTATCAGTTCAAAGATGTGGTCCAAATATTTTTTTGACTAGACAACGACTACCCTAATAATACTTGATTTGAATTAAGATTTTGTCGGTTTCAATTGTATGGCACTACTTTCCGCAGGCTGTGGGGAAACACTGAAGAAGTTGTATGAAAAAGTTGCGAACGGCAGTTAAGCAAAATCAATCATTTGCCAGAATAAATTTGTACGAATAAAATGATATAATTTTCGGCTGTTTTCGTGACTAGGGCTAGATACTTTTGGACATACATGCATACATATGTATGTATGTACATAGAATGTACATACTTCAGTTATTTATACGTATTTATGTGGCTTCATTTAATAATCGTTCGCCTTACAAATTACTATATGTACTACATACGAGTATATGTAAATCCTAAGCGATATAGTACGAGTACTTAAAGAAAATTCTGTACCTTAAAACTAACTGAAAAATGAAGATCTGTTTTGTAATAAATATTTTCTGTATTTTTAAGTGTAATAATTGTGTAAAAATGTGTGTTTTTCATACAAACCCTTTTGGCCATTGGTTTTTTTATGGCTTGTTTCTAATCAGCTTTCGTACTGAGAGTCTCGGAGCGGTCACGTTCACGGTCACGTTTGAGCGTGTGTTTGTGGCATTTGGTTCTCGAGACAGACAGTGGAGCGGAGCAGATCAGATGAGGTAGTTTCAGTATCAAAGGAGGTCTACAATGACGACGACGATGACTACGACAACAACAACGGAGGGGCAGCACGATGTGCGTTCTGAACAAACACATAAAATAAAACTCGATTTGTTTTGCTTACAATATTGAAAAATGCAATATTTGTTTTTCAAAATTTCAAAATAGAAACATATTACGCTATCTCGCTCCGCATAGAGTGGGAGGGAGAGAGTGGAGGCTCCGTTTTCGATTCGCATTGGTTCATGGTTTAGTTCAGCGGCAGATCAGATCACGAGCGGGTCTGTCTCAGTCGTTTGGTTGCCGCAGCAGCACAACACCTCGAACCTTTGGATAATACGAGCATAGAGCGTATATGTAGTGACAGGACACACGCGCTTTGGAGCACCCGCCCGCCCCCTTTGCGGTTCTTAAGAAGGCTCAAGCGGGCGCCAAAGGCGTGCAGTTAAAGGTCATTGATGGATATTTAATTAATACAATAACGAATTGTAGCATTTTTGGCCAACTGTTTTCAATAGAACCGTGGCTGCTAAAAATGTTACAATTTATGCAAGCAGAAAGGGTATTCTTTAATTGAGTTTCATACGTTTAGTTTACTTGATACATACGTAAAATTTCATCTTTTTTTTTTTATTTTCTTTGGAGAAATTAGAGAGATCTTTGTTTTATTGTTGGTTTGCAACTTACCCATTGTTGTCTTTTGATTATAATTTCTGTTTCAAACTAAAAATTGTGCAAAGTTTTAGACATACTTGTTTTTAGGAGCGAGGCCTTGAATTAGGCGTCAGTCAAGGCGGGGAAGGTTTGAATGACGACTAAATATATAATTCTTTTATTCTGTTCTTTTTTTTTGCATTACAATTATTAAAGCTAAAATGTTCCTAAGTATATTAGTATATATGTATATGGTACTTCAGTCGGGGTTTTCTGTTTTTTTTTTGTATTTCATTTTTTTCCATTTATTCTTTTTGTTCTCTCTTTTTATTTGTTTCATTTTAAAGACTTACAAGCTAAAAGTATCACATATTTTATTGGCACATAAAAAATTTAATACTTTAAAAGAACTATATAGTACTAAAAATAAAAATGATTTTCAAATGTTTTGGTTTTTTCTAAGGACGATACAGGAGCGCATGTATGCATGTAGTATGTATGTACGAATATGTACTTAATACATAGTTGGAGCAAATGCGAGTTAGTACAAAACAAAATTTCATTACATCTGCGTTGAAAACTCAAGACACATGACAATGCTAAGCGCTCATTTCTTGATGTATTTATTTTCTTTGTTTATTTTGTTGGTTCAGCATGTATTTATTTTTATTTATTCTTTGTGGTTGTATGAAAATTCGAGTAGTTAATTAGAAACGATAAATCAAATGAAGCGCTTTGATAATTCTGTTTTTTAAGATTTTGTGAATACAGTCGGTATCTTACCTTTGTACTTGGGCACAAACTTCAGTATGTCCTGCGGAATGTTTTGATAGAAATCCAATTCGCGCAAATTCAGGGGCTTTATAACCGTCGACTGATTGAGCAACAGCAAGCGAGTGTGTCCTCCGACCTGCAATGAACGAAACAAAATCCATTCTTTAAAGCGGTCTTTTATGATACCAACAACCAAGTGCCATATAAGATGGTAAGTCCAACTGACGCGTGGCCACCACCATTGCAATAAACCCTTATCTAAAGAACTCAATAAAATCCAACAACGCATACGTCATTTGTCATAAAGATAAGTTCATTTTGGTATTTAGTTTACGTGCTTTAAAGTCCGGGCGTTTGGGTAAACATTTTCATAAGACTTTATGCGACTTGAGCTGTTAATCTTGGGGGCTTTTTGATGTCAGAAACGTTAAAGTATGATGGCGAAAATGTATAAATATATACTTATAGAATAAACTTTGCACATGAAAACCAGCATACACTGATATTATAAATAATGTAGAAATAAAAGCTTCTTAATAGCTTCTTAGTAAACTGTCTGGCAATTTGAGATCTTTAGAGTAAATATAAAAACCTGTATACCCTGTATACCCTGTAGTCGAGCTCCTTCTCCAAATAGTTCTCAAATTGAAATACCATTAAAAAGGTAAAAAAAGAAAATTTAATTAAGAAGTTGCCACTAAAAAGTTATTCATCAGAAATCTACAAGTATAGCAACCTTGAATTACATAAACATTTCTTGACAGCTAAATATTGAAAACGTTTTTTAAAATTTACTTATCCCTATTGTAAAAACAAAAGAAAAAGATTTGCAACACAAGCATGCTATAACCATATATGATGCGAGCGTTAAGAAATAAATTCAAGAAGCATAAGGCTGGAAAGGAAAAACACACAGAAAGCAACAAGGTGCTGAATATTAAAAGTAGTTCGCAAAGCAGTGAGGTGAAGGAACCGTCGACAGAGCCAAACCAAACCAGAAAATCCAAACCTGGGAAAGACAATGCGTTAAATATTACAGTTGCCACAGTAAATGACAGAAGTGCGTCACGCATTGCGACCAGGAAATCTGTTGATTCAAGAAAAAATAGAGCTCACAGACCATCCACAGTAAGTAAAGTCTCAAAAAAAAGTATTCGCTCAGCTACGCCCTCAACGAGAAGCAAAACGTCAACTATATCAGTGGGGTCGAGGAAGTCAAGTAAAGCCAGGAAGAAAGACCGACAGTCCCGCGAAATTAAGGAAGAAACGGAGGAGAATTGGCAGTCCGTTGCAGAGGCCGAATCTAACGTTTTTAGAAATACCCGAAAGCCACTTAAGGTATCTATAAGCGATGAGGTGACAGTACAGGAACTCTCACATGAGAAATTAACGATTGATGCCACTTCAATGCGAAAGGTTTTTATGTGCACGGCTCGTCACGAGGGTCATATGCTAATGCAGGAAAGGTTGCTTTTTCAAGTCGATGTACTCTATAACATGCTGTTCTCCACACCTTCCCCGTTCCTCGCCAAGTTTCACGAAGCGCGCGGCTCTACAGACTTAAGGTTCGGCAAGTGGGTAACGAGTTCTGCCGGGGAGCGTGAGCGGGTAACAAGTGTGACAGTACGTTTGCAGCCCAGCGTGGGTCCCAAAACATGCCGCGTGACCGAGCAGCAAACTCTGCTCAAGTGCAGCCACACGGGTTATTTGTATGCCATTGATGTGGTTAGTGCTAATGCGGGCATACCTTATGCGGACGCCTTTCGGATCCTATTGCATTACTGCCTTGTGCGTTGCTCGGATCATCAGACGGACGTTTTGGTATTCGCTCAGATCCACTTCCTGAAGTCCGTATGGGGTGTGGTTAAGTCATTTATTGAGACAAACACCGTTGCAGGATTGAAGGACTTCTTTCAAGCGTTGCATGCCACATTGCTGGAAGAGTCGACAAAACGACCGTCTAGCCCTATTGCAAAGTAGACATATCAATAAACTTGTGCGACCGACGGGCTTTGTATATGCATTGTTTTCGATTATTTTTACGTCTCCTATTAAACCCACATAAAATTGAATGTTGAAAAGTTGAAAGAGATCCATAGTTCCAATGGGAAAGCCGTAATTAGACGGGTAGAATAATTGGCCAAGTTGGCCATATTAAAATGTTTTATCCCAAAATGAAAGTTTGGTATGATATATATATGCTCGTAAGTATATATGGAAAAACAACGATGAGACAGACCGCCCATTTAGTCCGTCTGATCTGCCAACCTTCTGCTTAGGGGCACGATCTTGTTTATGATCATCAATTGCCCAATTGAGTATACAGAACTCTTAATAATAACAATATGTGCAATCAATATTATAGCCAAGTTGACTAGGAAAAATGATTGTCTCGATTTTGTGCAAAACTATTACCTGATTGGAAAGTGGATGTAGTGCGACTTCATCCTCATTATCCAGGAGATCCTTGCTTAGCTGTGGCTGTGGTTTTGGATGTGCTGCCTTGCCGCAATTATCGGACGATGCGGCAGCTAGAGCCGCCGATTCAGAGCATTGCCTCAGCAGATATTGATGAACTTTTAATGCAGACCCAGCTCCAGAGCCGCCAGAGATGCCACTGTCCACGTGCTGTTGTGGTCTGGTGGGTGTGTTGCAACTGCTGTTGTTATTGCTATTGCTGCTGACCGACAACTGTTGCAGATTTGCGGTTACCAAACTGCTGCTACTGGTACTGCTGCTAGCCACATGTTGCAGTTGTTGCTGCTGTTGCTGTTGCTGGGCAGCGCTGAGAAATGAGGCGTGGCTGCTAAAGTGCAATTGCGATTGCAATTGATTCAGACTTGTTGAGATCTGGGCAACCAACTGCTGTTGTTGTTGTTGCTGCTGCTGTTGTTGTTGCTGCTGCTGCTGTTGCTGCTGTTGTTGCTGTTGCTGTTGGAGTAAATCACGTCCATGAATATGTTGGTGCTGTATATTTGGAACATGTTGCTGATATGACGACAAGTCAGAATCTCCCATGCCCCAGTCCCCCAAGAAATATACCATTCCCTGCCACGAGAAACAATTTATAAATATCCGGTTCTTCGTGTTTTTCCCTGGAAAAAATTGGGAAATCTGTGGGTGTGGACAATTCCTCTGTTTGTAGATGTCCTAGATGTGTCCGCTATCTGAAAAAGAAGACAGTATGAAATTAATTTTATGATAATTGGTTGGAATTGGGTTACGCTTGTTTGCAGTTTATTCCCCACATAATACGTAAACAACACATTACATCCACATGTATGTATGTATGTACATATATAGTATGTATGATGTAAACCGATTGATGCATTATTCCCAACAGCTGAAGTATATTGAACCACCTCTGGAACCGGTTTCAGACTCCCGCTGAACGCATAATACTCCAATTGGCATTACGACCAGATAGCAACTGAAATGCTGCGGTTTGCGTCGGGAGGTTCAATGTTATTTCCGGTAACCCAGGTAGTGTGATTTTCATTGTAAGTGTTTGAAATCAGACTTGTTAATTGATGATGACCGAACATGACCATCATTCTAGATAATAATTCTTTATTGATTACATATTTTTTAATAAAAAGTACATCAATAATAATCAAAGTAAAAGCTGACATTTTAACACTCTGTAGACACGAATAGCAGCGAGTAGAACATCCGGCCACTGCGCTTCGTTCTTTCAAATATTATAAGGAATTATACAACATTTAGAAGAGTAATAACAAACACAATTAACTTTATTATTATATGTATCTTTATAAACCAAAAATTTTGTTTTGGTATTGTTCCGATAGTAGCCACATAGTATAAGATAATAATTTACAGGCCTATTACAAATGAAAAGAACAAGTATTTCTTCTGTCTCTTACGTACACTTATATTTTAAGGATCAAAGTTATTGGAAAATTTAAATAAAACTCCAACCAAACACAGAGTAAATCACCTGAAAACACAACTTGTCGCGGTGAAAAAAGGCCTAGAGTAGTGAAAATAGTTTTTTGGTGGAGAAATAATTTCTCCATTTTCTGCTTATTCCTGCACCTATGGAATTAGTAGCCATGCGTGTTAAATTTAACCCAATTTTATAGGCTCCAATATATGACTATAAATTAGCGAGATAATTTAGTTAATTAGTGTTGCTAGCTAGTGTCAATTTCTAGAATACAAAGGTTAACTGCAAGTTTTATAGGAATTCGACTAAATTATTGTATGGTTCTCGCCCCTGCCAACCAGGGTGATTTGATTAGTCCTTACATGTTTGTCCTTAAACTTCCACATCGAAATCCATAAAGGCCTATTCATCGTTCACGTGACTCCCTGATGATGAACTTTGATTGCTACTATAGTATATGAGCAAATGTTTAATGAAGCGTATTTGAAATATAATTACATTTAAATTGCTTTGGCGGCCAGAGAAGCGTGCGGCACGTGTTATTCTGGGACTCGTATTGCGCACTACTCATAATCAGTCGAGAAATTGATGCTAACAGCAGCAACAACAAAGCCATTAGGCGCGCGTTGTCTCAATTTCAAATGCTAATTAAGCAATCGATAGCATATTATGATTAAGTGGCGAAAATCGCACGATTCCCCTCACATTTGCGCAGCCCAGTCTGGTTCCAAAACTATTGCCTAATTATCAAGTTATAGCCCACTTCCTCGTTTTCTCTGCCTAAAAACGCAAATCGACAGTATCACTGTAGGCGCCATTCAAATAACAACTAAATCTATGTGAATATTTGCCTGGCTTAGGACTTCCGTGCTCCTACAACTTCTCCAAACAGTTCTATCTTAATTTGTGTTTTTGCATTGTGTTTGCTCTGTGCACACAATTTAATTACTTTGGATGGTGTGCCGGCACAAACGTATGTGTACATACATATATAAGACTCCTAATATTTGTGTGCAAATACGTAATAATAATAACAATGACGCCTTCATAAATACTTAGAAAAACTGAAATTGGAGTTACTTGAAAAGAACACCTATTTACATTGTTTCATGTGTATGAATACTTAAGAATTGAATACTTAAGTACAGGCTTGCTTTTGACAGAACTGAAGACGTACAGAGTTTTTCGTAGCTACTGGAAACTTACTTTAAGCCTATCCATCAGGTTTAAGGCTATTGTCATTGATGGATTATAGAAACGAACTCTGTCGCATTTACAATATTATAAAAAAGAAAAGTCTTGAAAAGGGCAGTTAAAATATAAGTATCAAATACTAAATGTACATATAAACATCCCTTTTCAAGACTTTTTTTTTATAATATGGTAAATGCGACAGAGTTCGTTTCTTTCGCTGGCAATTACAAAGAAGTCGGCATTCTTTAAATTCCATTGCCCCATCGTAATCCCAAACGTATTTGACATTTTCTGTCATCCAAAGAGAAAAATGCACAGTTGAAAAAGCTGCTCCAAGATACATATGTATACAAAAGCGGATGTATAATTTGCAAGTTTATTTATAGAATTATTTCAAAACGCCTCGATAGCCACAAAAAAGTACAGCACAAGAAATGCACGCATGATCTATTGGAGCGGTAGGTTCGCGCGACAGCAATTGCGTCGTACTTCGTTCAACAGGCGCTGAGTCATCGCAGACAAATACTAATGCTGATTCCGATCGATTGCGCAAAGTGCTCGTAAAACACTGATGAAAACTATTTAGTGGGAGCAAACAAATCGCATAGTATGTACATATGTATGGAGAACTGTTGATTAACTGGAGCAATGAACTAGGCCAGAAGAATACACAGCTATTTAGGAACATCATTTGCGATGGCAATGACAAACTCTACCAGCCCATTCGCTGAGAAAATGTTACGACGCATTTCCGAAACAAGGTACATGCTTCCTATGCATTCACTTCTTGTGTAAATATTCCAGCTAGCACGTATTCATATACAAAGTATCTTCAGTAAATATAGGTACATTTGTATATATGTATATGGAAGTATGAATGTATGTGCAAGCACAAATATACGTATACAAAGGTACCTACGAAGCTAAAGTAGGTCAAAGCGCAAAAGCCAACAGCTGCAATCGCGACGAGCCTACTTCGCATTTGTGAATGACATTTGGGTCGACAGTATATGAATATATATGTATATCTATGTATGTCTGTATGTATGAATGTTTGTTCATGTACTGAGTATATATCTTGAATATTTCAGCAACGTTTAATTGATCCAATGTGTCTAAAATCTAGATTTGTAGATTTGCCACCTACATTTATATTATATTGCACTAGTTACGGAAACTTTGGTCTAATTACGTTACATTGTGGTAGCCGAGCAGTGTCCTTATACTACAACTTTTTATAAGAAAACATCTTTCGATACAAATTATTGAAACCTTAATTTCGAGCTTCTTTTGTAATTTCAAAATGTTCATGTACAAGTTTCAATTCTACACATAGCTAGATTGAAAATTGTTATTTATAACGAACGACCAGAACAGAATTTGTGGGGTCAGTTCAGTTAATCAGGGCTGGTTTAAATGACTGCATTACAGGCGTGAGAAATAAAGATATTTAAAGTAAATAAGTAGTAATTGGACTAACTGCTGATATTTATTGAATAAGCTGTCAGTAAATTATAAACAATATAAAGATAACAGCGGTCTTTATTAGTAACAAAAAAAAAAACAAAACACAAACACATATAGACACAGATGTATACAATGCGAATTAACAGAATGATAACAAATGCAAAATCTAATAAGAGAGAACGAAATAAAACACCGAAACAATGCATAAATAAATTGAAAGCAACTAAATAGACAAATTCGTTTTTGTTGTATTCTGTATTCTGCCAACAATCAGCTGACAGCTGTCTAGCAGATAGGCAGTCAGACAGACAGATAAATAGAGAGGGAAGAGAATCGCAACGCGCCAGACACAATAAAATTAAAGCGGACAATATCAAAGTATTGTAGTCAGAGCGGCAACAAAGCAACACCCAGTACCTGCCGCCAGAAGCACACTCATATAAAAGTGTATATACTATGTATATATAAAATACTACACACATACATACATAAGTATGACGGAGCGTTTGATAGGCAACCTTAAATAGACCAAAGTCGCTAATTGTGACGCTTTTCGCATTGTGCTGCCGATTTTGGCCAATAAGCGACAAATGCAGGTCTAAAATGTTCTGTAAATTATGGCTGTTTCACATGGGGTTGAACATTTTGGCTCTTGAATATTGGCATTCTCATATACAAGTACTATATACATACATCAATAACATTTCAAATATTCTTACCATTTTTTTGAATGTATTTAGAAAATTTTGATATTGTTCACCTAAACGTCTATGTTAAAAAAGTAATTTTTCCTTAGGCGATATAAATGTATTTTAAATTACAGATTAGCTAAAGAAATATAATATTATATTTGATATATTTTTTAAAGCAACCATTCACAGATAGGTTCTGTTATATGTGATACCCATAAAGATAGCTTCACAGTAAGGTGAAAAATATGATCAGTAGAGACGAGTCGCTCTAGAAACAATACAACGTTCTGAAAGATCAAGAAGCATTTCATGCGGGTATTTTAGGCCGTCGGCCAAACGTAGAATCACAGAGAAAATTTAGACTTATTGGTTTTACATTGGAAATCAAAAATCATACTTATGTCCATATTTCATAAAATGTATACAAATATGCACATTTTTAAATAGTTTGTAAAACTATTTGAAAACAGTATGTATGTTATAACAAGAATGATTTAAAATAAAATAAACTAATAAAAACTCACAGAAATATCATGGAATAATGGAAAAAATAATTTATTTTGGGCGTGAACTGTAGAAATAAAAACTCATGATATTTGATAAGATGTGTGTTGATAGAGAAAGGAGGCTTGCCATTTTTTCAAATACACACTTTCTAAAACATACATATGTAAGTATGCATGTATGTGCATTTTATACATATACAGCACATACATATGTACATATAGTATATACACATATCGGACAAGCTGGTGAACTCTGCCTTTTACCTGATAAGCGCAAATCGGACCTAGCTAAATAAACAAACTCTGCTAACCATGGCAACCGCAACAAGTAATCAGTTTAATACAATACAATGAATTTTCAAATTGGTTTTATGATTTTATAAATCATCACAGAGTTTATCTGGAGGTGTGGATTTGGAAAAGAAAAATACTTCTAACACTTCTGCTATTTTAGAATCCCTCTTAAAAGTTTAAGTTTTAGGGTTATTTTAATTAATCATCATTATACTATAATTGTAGTACGATCATTAAAAAGGCACATAAATGAAAGCCAAGTCTGGCGATAAATGGCACAGACATAAAATACAACAATATATTGCTATACAAATAATACGCCAATTAGTCATGCAATTTTTCCAGCTGTATCTGAGACTAAAAACAGACGATTACACGTCACGGGCCATAACAAAAAAAAAAACATGAGGTTAAAAACAATTAACAAGCTAAAAAGATGGGTAAACTTTTTATTGTTTTTGTATTTCATTCGTATGGGAATTTTTTAAATTCATCTTCATTTCGCATAAATTACATGATTCGGGTTTCTGCGAATGCCAAAAACTTGTTTAAATTGTTTACCAACGCAAAGGTATTAATTATGTATGCAAAGCATTCGCACGTACGCATGGAAGATATACAAACTGACAGATGCGACGGACGGCAGATTTCTCGTATCAAAACAAAAAGCAGCTGTAGGTGGTTCTGGAGAATGTATTGTCACGAGCTGTCCGAAAAGTACCAACAACTTGAAACAACAACAGCGTAAGAACTATCTTGCAAATACAAAGAGCAATGGATACATAGACCAAATGGCAAAATGTATTCAAAACAAAAGATTAAAACCAAACACAGATACAGCTACTACTGGCAAGTCAAAGAAAAGTAAAAAAAAAACTGAAACACCAAAAGAAACGCCAATTGAACTCGCACTGGCACTCTCTCTCTCTCTTTGTCTCTCTCTCTCTGGTCTCTCTGACTAGCCATCTACGCTCTCCCAAACTGAGCGTCGCTGCCCATTTTTTCTTTCACACGTATACACGGCTCGAGACGATTGCTATTTTTTTAGGCTATTTTTAATGGCCAGAGCACAAAAAGGAAAAAATAATAAATTAAATTGACTGCATGCTTGCATACACACAAACACATAGTGAGAATGGGGAAAAGGCAGCCAAAAATTGACGCTACTGATTTGAAATTTTCACTTTTCCAATTACCTTTTTTCGAGAGACTTCTTTATGTGTTGCAGTAGCTGTGGTTGAATTTCAAATTAATTTTCATTCATTTGCAGCAAATTCTCTTTCTTCAATTTTTCACATTCAATTGTATGTGAAAATTTTGTATTGTACAAAGCTCAATACACACACATACACACTAATATATACACACAGAGCCCAGCGAGCTTATGCGCGCACTAACACAGATACACGTTTGCTTATGTGTATGTACATATATATGTATGCAACATATATATATAAAAATTTTTTCTCAATTAAATTTGATTTTCTCACACGCGCGTTAAATTTTATGTTGCGCGACTTTATTAAAATTTTAAGCGCTGAACACGTCCGTACTGAACCAGTTGAGAGGCTAGACTAAAATATCTGCTGCTCGCCAGCGTCGAAGTTCCCGTGGCCGAGCAAGCGACTTGTGCCAACGACCCGCAACAACTATGGGTGCAAGCGAGACGTCAATATTCTGTGCGACACTTGTTCGCTCACCAGCGTAATTAATGAATGCGAGAACGACTACACTGCGAGTCATGCGAGAGTATCTCTGAGATACTTTTTGGCCACAGCAGCTGTGCACCTCTCTCTCTCTCTTAAAAGCGAAGCGCCTCTGGTCAATGTTCGGCTGAAGCTTCTGCAATCATACCGTGCATGGGCCGCACCTCGTCCTCAACCGTTCCGAAAATCTAGCAGAAACGACATTCACCACAAGACAATGCGCAGTATAATGCAATTGCCCGTAATGGAATGGGAAATTAGTAAGCCATTCGTATCTATTCAATTGTAATTAGCAGCGACATGGGTCGAATGCGTTAACCATTGTTTTGGGCTGATTAGCTTTTGTTTCTGCTTTGTTCAGACTATGTACTCAAACTACACAAACATTCGTTAGACAAAGAAGGAATCTTGGGAATCATAGACATTTGCAAATATTACCTGAGAAATATGATATAGGCTTTACCATGTTTGAAGTCAATTTGTAACACACTGCTGAATACATGTTAGATTTCATGGTGTACTCTTAGCGGTTCTCCGTTTAAATTACGCTTTAAAAACTAATGGTTTCGCCCTCAATTCTGCAGATTATCTTTCAAAACACGTTAAGTAGGTCAGGCCCGCATATCTTATATCTTTTTCGTTGCTGAGAACTCTACATTTTGTATCTTTTAGAAATGAAGAGTAACACCATAGTTAAGTGAAGGAATCCATTTTTTTTTTGAGTCGGGTACATGTATCTTTGTACTAGATCAGAATAATAAAAACATCTACTTATAAGTCAGATAAAACTTGAATATTGTTATATATATTGAGTGTCCACAAAATAGAAGTTACATTAATTCTTAAGTCCACATTCAACAGCACATTTTTGCATGCGAAATAACTTAAAATGTGAATTAAAAATTATCATACTCGTATATCCATAAATTCTAAAACGCCATTTGGGTTTGGATTACGTGCACGTACTCATCTTACAAATCTTATCAATAACATTAGATTATCGAATAAGCTGTACAATTCCAGTTAACATAACAATGAAATCATCCGGAGGAAAATAATACAGTAAATAGAAGCTTTACGGCTTCAAAGCCAAATGTTGTCCACCTTTTCAAAAAATTCCACGGAATTTTCCCAGGTCGTAATTGCATTATTTTTTTTAAAAATGAAGTGTTTTTTCCTCTCAATTGTTTGTCAAGCTAAAATCCAATGAGAAATATTTGTTTACGGAAGCGACTGTTTGCCTGTATATCTTTTTCCCTTTTCGTTTTTCTTCCGAACGGAGTTTATGAATGGCTCTAGTAACTGAGGATTTAATTAATTATTCCAAGATTGTTTCAGTTTACAAGAAAATGTAGCTATTGTTGACAGTCTCAACTCTTATCTTTCGAATCTTATCGGTATATTCAAAAACATTGTTCATAGCCGTACCATGATAAAGATTGCAATTCTTCATAATGCTTATACAATTGTCGATGGCGAGTCGTTGAGCTTCAGTCTGTCACACAGGCATGTACTTATAGCGGGGATTTCAATGAGTGTTTCGAATGAAAAAGTAATACTATATTATAAGGCCAGGGCTGTTTTTAAAGCTAGAAGCTTATTAGTCTAATGACCACATGTACAAAATGGAGATATATTGCATACGCGTATACAAATGTAGCAATCAATCACATTTAGAGATGACAAGACGTAGCAATGTAGCCATGTCCGCATGCCTCATTATTTCAGTAATCAGTAATCAACGCAGTCTATATTTACAATTTTAATCATGTATATAAAAAAAAAAGAGGAGTACAAGTATATGTTTCAGACTTCATTTATCGGTCCTCTTGCCAAAGAACAGCCATCACTGAACGATAAGCAGGAGAAATTCTCTTAACTCGTAATTAAACATAGTTGTGTAAGAATTTTTTTTCTTAGAGATGGAAAGCGTGTGTAACAATATTATTTCATTAAAAATGGAGCTTGCAAAGATATTCTCATTAATGAATATGCTTAAAACGGTCCTTCCTACAACAGTCAGTTTTCCTTTCAAACTATTTGACAACCCAATAAGGTGTCACCTTTTTTTTTTAGAAAAACCTTCATAGGGCTTGCGTAATTGGGAATACTCCCTTATATGTAGCTATAATAAAAAAGCTGAGAAAGCTATACTCGTACCAGATACTGGGCAAAAATTCAATTGCACGGCATTATCAAAAGTGTTGGCTTCGGTGTCGGGCCTACCGGTGATATCGCAATGGATAACAAAAACATCGCGTGCCGCGAAAATGCAAACGAGCCGAGCTCAGCTGCTCACAATTGACATGGCCAGGTCTACTTTTAGCTCGTGCCAAAAATAAAATCATATCTAAAGGTCTATGTATCTCGACCTGATGCGTGGGCCAAGCAAATACCATTCTCGTATAGTAAGCAAATGTGACGCAATAGTTCGATATTTTTATAGCCACTGGCCACAAATAGATGATGGCGGCACATAAAAGGCCATTTCTGAATTTGTTTTAGAAAAAACAGTCCAGACGGACGGTTCGCATTGATAAAGAAATATGACGCATATGTCATAAACAGCAGCAGAAGCATTTCGGAAATTGTTTCCAGGGGAAGTCCTCGAGGCATTGTACTGAGCAGTACTGAGCGGGGAAAAGAAACAAAAACGGCACTCGAAGCAACGTATGTAAATACGAAAAACCCAGAAAGTTCATATCGTACCAAGATAACTGAGTTCTAGAATATGAGTATATCATTAAATTCATGTCATGCCCTATTCAAATTATTAAGCATTTAAGCAAGGGAGAGCCCCTTCTCTTGGGGTCTCTAGTGCGCGTTCAAGGCGAAATTTGGTGGCCACGGTCACAACTCTGTTGCCATTGTGTCTGGCCTGGCAGTTGCCATTGTGGTACGCTATAAATTATTTATTCAAAGGCGCAGCTCGCTGAGGGTTTTGAGCAACCATTGTAGGATCCACTTGCAACCACCAAGTGGGCGCCTCCATATAAGCGCTGCGCGCAACCATTGTTTGTGAATTTATATCCTTGACATTGACATTGGCTTTGACATGAGTAAAGGCTGAGGCAAGTGCTCGTTTCATTTCTGTTGAATATACATAAGTATCTTGCGAATTGCTTGTCAAGATGTGCTAAAATCAAAAATGGGAATTCTACACAATGGTTTGGATTTCAATTAAAGCCCAAATGAATATTTAAGAAATCATAAACTGTTTATTATCTGTAGTTCATAAAGCTGTCAAATTAAAACGATTTATTCAATTATGAGACAAAATTCACGCATGTAGTACAATAGTAAGTACAACTAGATAGGTAGCTTAACAAAGATATAATTAAACTAGTGAATAGGTAAATATAATATTAATGTATAAATTGTAACACTCTAGCCAATATGAGAAAGATTGAAAATGAAAACACATATATAATTACGAGGCCTTCACTTATTGTATAAAACATAATCTATTGATCTTCTTCTGATTTTTGATAGAGGCACCCTTTTGCAATTTGTATTGAATGTTGTAATGAATGTTGTGCCTCATTTCATTAAAATTCCCAAAAATGCACTGTTCCTGCTATTTTGATGTCTTGATTTTCCCAGCCAGCCGCAGTTTGTCAATCAAAATTGTCGCGATTTTAAAATGATTTGTATTTATCTGATGTTTCCGCTTCGCCCAGCAAGCATATACAAGTACATACTCGTACATATGGCGCTGATTAGTCATTCTCATCACCCATTGTCTAGCTACATATAGTATGTCTTGATTGTGCAAAAGCGAGTGCCCCGCACCAATTAGATGGGCAAACAAACACACAGCTCACCATGGGAATTAACAGCTAATGGGACGTTAAATTGGGCGCATCAGTCCGCTTCAATGTTTACAAGGTTGGCAGATAATATACTTAGATACATATGTATTCAGATTCTACAATTTTTCTTTTCCACTTACTTAAATCAAAGAGAACAAACAGAACAAGTGATGCAAAAATGTTTGTGTACAATGTTTTTTTGCAAACTTGTATGATTAATGAACACTTTCAACAAGCAACAATTTTTAAAATATGAAAGGCAAAAGCAGTTGTCATACTTTGTCAATCCTGCTGAACATATTTAAGTTGGCCGCTACTTCCTGTTACTGTTCAAATTAATGTTTTACTGGGAAGTTCGAAGAGATTTTGAATATTTGTGATTAGTAGAAAATCCTGAAAAGAATACTCTTGAGGCAGTAAAATGTTTTTATCCTAAATCAATTTAATTTATTAAAAGCAACTGTTGAATGACGTTAGGTCTCCAATATAATTTGTTTTTTGAATATACAAAACTATGCCGATGCTCTAACAATAAAGTAGGTTATAAGAAATGTGTATGTCTCCTAACTAAATGTCTTATTAATCCTCATTAACAGCGAAATCTTCGTTATACATATTGCTTCTTGCAAGCCAAATTTAGCACATCCATGCGAATATTCAGTGTTTTCTCATTGACAAACGATTGGTAAAAAAAGCACAGCCCATGAGGTGAGAGGAACTAAGAGGAGAAGGAGTCTGAGTTGGGAAATTTGAGCTCCAAAGGGGGGAAAATTAGTTTCCAAGTTTGTTTGGAAAATCGGTATCATGAGACTATAGACTTTAAACTAGCTTCTGGTCCTATAGAAGTGAGCTCAATGTGGGAATGTGAGAAGGGGAAAGGGGAAGGCTGGTATTTTATAAAATTGTCATTTGTAATGAAAAGGGGAAAGGCTAGTTTTTTTCTCATTTACCCAAGATTCTCAATAATAAATAGTATTTATTGGCCAAAAAATTAGCAATAACACTAATTGTGTAGAAGCAGCAGAAAGTAGAGATGCAGGCGAAGGCTCTAATTCAATTATGAACGGTTCTGTGGGAATCGGATAATAATTGGGGCACTGAAAACCAATTTGTTTGATGAAGCATTTATTGGATACTCGATTTTATTAATAGGATTTAGGGGTAATGCCATGACATGATAATATATTAATGTATTCACCAAAAACTACTTTGCCAACCCCGTTCAGCTTCCTTTTCATGAAGCATGGAGCATGGCCTTGAAATGGACGAGAACAGCTTCCGCATTTTAGGCCCCACACACAAAGCACTTAAGCCTTTCTGTGCAAGGACATCGCCTGTATCCTTTCAATGCACGTGGCATGTGACTTGTTTTCATAAAATTTGTTTTTACAGCATTTTTACTTGAGGTACTCTCATTTGTACATAGTTTGGCATTATTTAAAAATGTTTAGCTGCTTTTATCTTTTTTATCGATTTTCCAGCCTCGAGTGGAAATTCAAGGACAACCATAGCGCCGGTTGCAGATGCTTACCTTGTGGAACAGCTTCTGGCATTGAGCGTGCATTAGTATATTTCCTGCGACTTTATTACTGACACGAGCATTACGGCCTATTTACGGCCTATTTGGCTCATCAGGCCAACTATTAAAAGTTGTGAAAAAAAAGGAAATGAATTGCAATGGAAATTTGTTGAAATGAAAAACCACTTTACAACTTTCCAACCTGTCTTCTATGGCGGCAGGCGTCCCATCTAAAATCGACCCTGGTACCATCTGCTTTATTGAAAACACGCGCTCATTTAATTAGAATCAGGCGCAAAAACATACCAATTGAAAATCGCAAACAACAAAACCGCTTTTTACCTAATGACAATGACTCAGACTGTGCCGCGCCACTTGGAGTTTTATTGGACTGATGAGGTAGGGTGCGTCCGACCATAATAGTGACAACAGCGAAAACATCAGCTGTTTTCATTTGATAACACATAACACATTTCTAGTTCTAGATAATGCTTTGGAAGGGAAGGCAGAGAATGTGTGTACCAGTCGTGGCTAGGGCGGTAATTCAGAAAATGGTAGTTCAAGATAAATTCATCGCCGTTTTATCTATTTACTTGCATTAATTTTAATTTCAACTCTTATCGAACTCTTCAGCGAAAAGACTCTATATTGGATATGATAGTATGAATATTTGAAGGTGGTACGAAAATAAGATGTCGAGACAGATATAACTGTGGTAAAAACAGAATTTTGAAAAGAGCGATTTTATAATCTACCTTTTCGATTACTGGGATAAAAGATCCAATTTGGAAACCTGCAAGTTGGATGAGAAGATGGGTTATGAAAAAGAAAACGATTTCTCTTAGCAAATCATCTCTATAAGGCTGAATAAATATTGAAATCTAGGAGAAAATCGCTTGTTTTAATCAGAGTATAGTTGCTCCGATGTAACCAAAACAGAAAACTATTACTAAAGCTGCAAAAATTTTAATTATACATCGAGCAAATTGAAATATTTTGAATTTCGGGTGAAAAATATTTAAAATACTTTCGCGAAATGTTGAAATTGAAAAGTCTTGCAAAATCCCACACAATATTTTTAGCAATAAGCTGTTGACATATCATCGCCAATATGTACAAGTATATGGGTAATTTTTGACTTAAGTAAAACAATATATACAGGTGGTATTTTGAAGAACTACAATATACGAGTACGTAGATTTAAATTTCATTGAGCGAATCGACGGCCTTGACATTGGATGGGAAAGAAAGGTGGCCGAAGAACTAGATAGTGGCAACAAAAGTGTTTAGAAAGAAAATGCCGACATTTTCGAATATTTCACGTTTAAATATATTTATATATAGTAGAGCATTTACCTCTGTGACAAGACACGTTGATAGATGTTGAGAGATTTTATTAGCTAATGCCAACTTAAGAGCACATATCATGGCTATAGTCAGCGGGAGATTTCCCAGAAAAACGGTTTCTGTGAACGGTCAATGATAACGCATTCCGATATCGCGATAAACCTGTTATACGAGTATATTATCTATAAAGTCTGGGCATTGATTTGACTTTAGGTAATTTTACTTGAAATTTTTGAGAAGTTGTCTGGTGAAAAGGAAATGTCCGCTTTGCGGTTTTTCTTGCGATGAGGTCCGACCGAAGACTAATGCCTGAGGCGCCGCGACGCGACATCATAGAACGAAATTCTTCAGGGGGTAAATACTTCTCTCAAAATAAACCACATCGCACGACGGCAGCAGCTGATGAAATAATTGTTGGCAAGCACAGCGAATTTCGAGGCCGTAATAAGCACGATATAATGGCCGGATCGGAGGCAAAATTTTGATTTGTAGAAATTATAGAGCACAATCGAGGATACTGACCACGCTAAAATGAACTTTATTAGCAGCTGTTGCCACGTATGTGTGGGCATCTAAACTTGGTCCACTGCCAATTCACATTTTGGCCCACTGCTGCTGTGGGCGGTTGTAGCTCCGATGCTGCCTCAAGGGTAACAGGCCGGCCACTTGAATGTGGGCTAAAAGTACATACCGGATAAATTCGATTGCTACGAAATACTTTAATGGACGTCTTTAAAACGATTTTAATTTAAAGAGGGATGCACGCCTTGAAAAGGAATGCCATTTATTTTTTAGCTCTACACATTCCACCAAGTGTTATTAGCCATAAAAATTATACGAAAAAAATATTCATGCTCTGTACACGATATGTATTTCTTTCAAAAAGAAAAGGTTGAGTGAACACAAGAAAATAAATATTAATAATTTAATAACATTAATATAAATACACGTATAATATAAGCGGAATTCTAAAATCTATATTTTGATTTAATGACAGACAATGCTTCGTATTATACTTTTTTTTTTCCTTCACCAATAAGAAAGTAGTAGAAGATTTGACTTTGGTTTTGATATTTTGTATATGCTCGCCCATAAAAGTTAATCAACTTTCTTTTTCAACCAGATCTTTCATACGCATAGGGTCTTATGTTTTTAATATCGTCTCTTGTTTTGATTGAAGACAAATTTGCACCAATTCGGAAAATTCAGTATTTTACCATTGAACAGTAGATATTGGTATTAAGGAGATGTAGCTTTGAATTGAACATCCCTCACAAACCTGACCTTAAAATACTTAAGCTGTGAAACAGAGGTATATGGTATACCCTATTTAATAGAAGTTTTACACAGCTCACAACAATGTACCCCTTGGAGAGTACGAAGTAACTATGCTAGTATAACTAATGTCAGAGGAAACACTTCTCAGATGTTTTCTTAATATATATAAGAAAGAAATATGTGCATAATGTTCATTCTTTAAGCATAGAATAACAAGAAGAGCATACATAATATGAAAGAAAATAAGTTGATATATTAGTTTTAAGAAGTATGTACTTGTATAATCAAAAATTGAATTGACGTCACATAAAATTGTGATATTCTGGAGACGTGAAACTATATTTGTGTGTGTGTTTTTTTTTTTTTTTTTTTAGTTTGAAGTAACACGAAAAATATGGAATAGTTGTTTAATTTGACAAATTATATATTTATATTTAGGAAGTAAGCAGCAACAATTCAAAATCGGTCATAGTCGTTTTGATGAAAAACTAGAGGAAAAAAATTTTAAAAAATTGTTTCCTATAATAAGTTATAGTTATTTGTGAAAAATGCCACTCAAATTTTGTTACATTTCATTTAAGCATTAGATCGAGTGTTAAAACGCCCATATATTTATGTATTAAAGTAATTATGTATAATCCCACAGTATTTGAAGAAAATGTCTAATGCTTTTCCTATCGGAAATATATAAAACTGCGACGCAAAAACTGTTATTTGCCAAAAAGTTCGCAGACATACACTACAAAAAAAAAAAAAAATTGTCTCGACAACTAAAAATAATTGTACGACTTATATAAATATTTGAATGTATCGATGTATGTGTGGGAATATTCAGCAAATGTAGATCAAGTTTA
This sequence comes from Scaptodrosophila lebanonensis, assembly GCF_003285725.1. NCBI lineage: Eukaryota > Metazoa > Arthropoda > Insecta > Diptera > Drosophilidae > Scaptodrosophila > Scaptodrosophila lebanonensis. Next base: position 4,262,954 of record NW_022060529.1, read on the forward strand.
AATTAAGGCTAGCGATAAGGAAAATGAAAAGGTGCCGAAAAAGCAAACAAAAATGAAAACGAATTGCGTTCAGACGACGTGTGAGTTGAAAATTCATGACGTTTCAGGTAAGAAAAATATTGTTTTTGCATACAATTTGTTACTTTTTGTGGCGTCTTCCTTTAGTTTTTGTTGTTGTTGGCCCTGATTTTGTAGTGTTTTGTTATTTGCGCCTGACAAGTGCTGAGTGAAATACTAAATTTGTTTTCCTCTTCAATTACGTCAACGAGATCTCGTCAACAATCGGTTCGGCATCCCAGTCAACAGTAGCGTGTACGAATATAATTGTTACTCACAACAACAAGTGTTTATCTAATTACTCGCGATAGTGCTCCCAAATGCACTTTTCAGCTACTCCCTTCCCCTCCACATCGTCTGGTTGCTAAGCGTATACAAGTAGAGGCAGGCATTTTATTTAGCCGTGCTTGCCATTCAATACAATAGCAATGAAAATCTTTCAATGGTCGCGAGGTGAGCAAATACGAGTGACATGATTGAGCACAATCAGCTAAAATCAATCTGAGCTATTCGCCAATGAAATGTTAGCAATATACTATAGCATATACAATCATGCTCGCTTTCAGTTTCTTCCGGCAGCACAAGCGTCACTATTTTGTTTGTTATTGCTTGGTTCAATGAATCTAAAGATGTTAGGATTTGAATACGATAATGAAAAGATGTGCTGTAAGGTAGTGTATGTTGCTCTTCTCTAGAAGAACATTTCTTCTTCTTTAACATAAATCAAATTTGTACAATACGTATTATTCTAATTTATTATAAACTTTAACAAAATTTGAACAGAGAACTGTAAATTCGTGCGTGACTTTCTCCCGAAAGTGAATTTATTAAAAACTAGAGGTTGCATTCATTGAAATTAGTTTATGCTTAGCACTAACTAATACATTAAAGAACTATTATTAGTAGGCCTATGTTAACCGGAATGTTTTTTAGTATCTTTGGAATTATTTAAATTATATAAAAATGAATTGTTATCAGACATGCTGTAACTTTCGCAAGGTTTTACGTTTTAAAGTGGTACCAAATAAACAAACTTATAATTTCATTTCAAGATTCAATCATTCAAATTTTATAAAATAAACAACATTTTCATTTCCTTCACTTGACGCCGATTTGGAAATAGCAACATCATCAAAACTACAAGTCATAAGAATGCTACAAATGTTGACGATCGCTTATTTTATTCACATACATATATCAAGCATTGTTTACAGCTTTGGGTCCTATGTGGGATTTTGTAACAAAACTTGCTTGCAAGTGAAACCCAAAATTGCAGAGCCGTTGTATTTCAAATTTAGTGAAGTAATGGTAAATAATATTGTATGTAATTTAATTGTACATACGAAAGCTTCCTTGTTGACAAATAATATGTCCTATTTACGATGCGCGCCTTTTAATACTGATTTGCATCAAAATAGTTCTAACAACAACAACAATACATATAGTATTGAGAATATACTCGCGTAAATGAACTGCAAACCAACAAAAATTATGGGTGCATAAGCGATACAAATTTTGTTGCGCATCGTTTGCTTCAATTGCGTTTTAAATTGAATATAGCTTCGTAATACAGAAAGTTGATTGGGACTGTTCCAATGTTCAAAGGTAAGTATATAAATAGTGAATTGTATGTGGATTGATTTGGACTTACAATGATCATCCAACTATCAGCTTAAGTGTGTAGTATTTATATGAATCTTTTTGTCCAAATCATCATCGAAGCACAATTAAATCAATTGCCAATTGAACTACACAGTTGCAATTCTTTAGAATGCATTTCGCATTTTTCAGGGGAAAATGTTTGTATACAATCCACCAATTCTAAATTCAATTTGCATTTAGAAACTTACAAAATTAGTTCATTTGTTTTAAATGAGTTCTCTTTGGAGTCAAACATATTGGAGAAGAAGTTTCCTTCGGGAAACTGTGGGGTTGGTGAGAGTATTCAAATGATTGTAGTATTAAGTGGCATAAGTGGAAACAACATTTCTGAAAGCAAAAGGTTAACATATAATATAATTGATAAATGCCAGACATTTTATTAAATACAAATTTAAATAACGACACGTACAAAAGTGTGACTAATATCAGACGACAGTACAACAATAACAACAATAATGACGACGCCATTTAAATGACGTTGCTAATAAGAGCGCTATACTTGTAGTTGGAGCGTTCAGATTTTGGCACAAGAAATACGAAATATGTTATGTAGATTTTGTATTTGCCTAAGCAAAAAATGTAATACAGAATTAATGTATGGGAAAATTCTGTTAATTCATACAAATGGCAAGCCAAAGGAATTTGCAGATTCTTTCTTTTTATTTGGCAGTCAATTAAATTTGATTTAAGTGGCCCATGTGTTCAAAAAACTGAAATTTGCCACTCGTTTATTAGTTTGTATACACTCGAATGCGTGTTTATGCATTTGCATATATGAATCATAAAATATGTTTCATTTAAAATTCAATTCAATTATATTATCTGCCCGCCTGCGGTAGTGGCCTTTGCCTTTGTGGGAGGCACCTTCGCCTTTCTAAAGTTCAAGGCTAGACGCCTGACGGCATTATTTCTGTGCTGTTCTTCAATTTCTTGACCATGTCATACCAAGAACTAGTTGTTTGGAAATAGCATGCATGAAAAGCATGCTTAGAGCTTCAGGGTGTTTACGAGTCATAAAAAAATATACACATATTTTAAAGCAGAACTGGATACTTTTTTACATTTAACTTGTGATATTTGACTCGTTTGCTCATAGCTTATGAAAATATAATTTACTTATCTAATAAAATAATTCAATAATTAATGGTTCTCTAAAAAATCCATATGTCCTTTTTTGTCTTATCCATTCAAGCAAAGGTAGAGAGAATTCAAAAATTCGACCTGCAAATATTTGACAATACCGGTCGAAATTTTTCGGAAAAGTAATAATTAACAATTCTTGACGACTATCGTTAAAAAAAAGGCTGGTGTATACCGATTTGATTAGACATTTTTCAGTCGAGAAACTATTGCGATTGGTGGAGTTTTTAAGGTAAGATAAGCAGGGGACGAGTTAGCAATAAATTCTAGTTTCTATATACATACAAGTATGTAAATACTACACATATGCATATAAAATTAACGTCTTTACAGATACGAGTGTTCTTGCTGGGGCCTTTAAAAAAATGTGTATGTGAAACATTTTGATTAAAAATCAATAGTTTTAGCTTTGATTGCTCAAATTGTCACCCAAAATATTTATTATATGCCAGAGCTACTCGTATATGAAAATTAACCGCAGTTAACTTTATTTGACATTTTTCCGAAATCGAATCAAAGGAATGCGCAATAAAAGTCACGCAAAATCCAGTCGCAACAGCGAAACGTGTACGATATCGATCTTAGCTCACTCAAAGCCAAATAAATAATTTACTTCGCTTTAATTACCTAAATAGAATCAGCAACAACGATTTTGTTGTTGTGGAAAAATGTGCGCTGGTTTTTCCACATAAATTAGAGCCACATGCCAAATTCTATTGCCCGCGCACGTAACTCACACTCTAAGTAGGTATGTATGTATGAATGTATGTATAATATGTACTTAGGTAAATAAGTAGTTGTTGTTCTTTATGATATCATATGATTTAGTTATTTTCTAGAAATTAACGGCTTTTAATTGATAGGCGAAGCACGCGTGTCTTATCGCTATGTCTTTAGCTACGCCTAATTGGTGTTAAGAGTGTTTGGTAGTATGAATTGGCGAAAGCCATCGAAAATAATAAAAAATTAAAAAAAATAATGATAATAATAATAGAAACAACAAAATCAATTAGCGGAATTTTATGTAGTTTGGAACGAGCTGAAAATTATAGTAAAGTCCTTTGTATGTACATATGTATATAATTTTAATGAGCTTGGATTACTAAACTATTCTATTTGAAAGGCAGAAAATGTTCAATATTTCAACTGTGGAACTTTGGGTTTTAGAAAAAATAATTATAACCTTAGAGTTGAGAATTGATATATGTAAGTACATAGCTACAATATTCAGGGAACGACCAGCTGGTTTGATGAATTTGCGGGACCTAAATTATTCAATTATAACTGTGAAAATGCGCAGAATTCAAAGTGCGTGTTCATTTTCATGCTTTCCCATTATTACTCGGCCAATAATTGGACCACATTAGCTGGGTTCGTGTGCTCATCGTTACGCATATTTGTTGCGAATCTAAAGTTGCTAATTTGAAAGATTTAATGCTTTGGTGGAGAGACTAATCGGCTAAAAATGCGACGAATACCATAAGGGTAAACCAGATATGAAAGAACATGACCTCATAATAACCGTGGCACCCTTAAACGCTGTTGACCACGTGAGTGGGGAGATCGATTGTCAGCCAAGACCTTAAAAAATTACATTATGTTGCCTGCTCAATTTTTCGTTTCCGGTATTCAGTTTTTTCCTGTGTCCGACTGGGTATACGTAACTGAGGCTTAAAAGACTGTGTGAAACAAAACACATATGTTCATATGTATACAAAGAAAATCAGCTTAAAGACAAAACTGTTTTCTTGCCTATTTTAATTTGTATGGTATAGTATATTTGAGTCCCATTAACAGATTTGAAAATCGTTCTTTTACCTCAATTCGTGCAATATGCGAATATAAATATTAGACGCCCGCAAAGGTACAAGGGAAGAGCGCAAATCAGATGCCACGAATATATTGCATCCTTAATGAAATACGGAGGAAAGTAGTTAGGCATTCCACATCACTTTTTGATTCACGTCAATAACTGTTGAGCTACAAAAGTTCATTGGCGTCCATTTCCTGTGAAAAGGTGCATTTAAATTGTTGCGCAGCAATAATGCAAATAAATTTATACAATTTTACAATAAAACAGTGTAATTTTTATTAAAGCCCAACAACGGAAATTAATTACATACATATTTGAATATATCTACATGTCCATGTAAATACAGTAGAACCACATTGAAAATTTATAACAATAAAAATCAAATTGTTGCATTAAAATTGCTACATTACTTTCAAGCTGATAACCGATTTAACGCTATTGAAATTTTATCGCTTTGAGGTTGATCAAAAGTTCAATAAAAACGATTTGATTTTGGCCCATTAAGTCGACACAAAATTCTTTACAGCAAATAATTTGTGGATAACATTAGTTTGTTTTGCTCCCGTTTGCGCTAACTATTTAATAATAAATGTAATTACTTAACAATACACCTGCATTGCATAATTAAATTTACACACAGATTTATTCAAAGCGTTGCTGCTACTTCTGTTCCGATGCCTAAACAATAACTCGTGGATTCCTAAATATACATACGAAAATATAGTACATTTCCTTTCACACAAATTCGAGTAGTACTTAAAATTACGATGAAACTACAGACATACGTTTGTTAAAATTCTAAGATTGCAATTATGTATAGATAGTACAAAAATATATGTATATAGTATCTATATGAATTTATATGCATAGGTCTGTGTGCTTGTGTGTAATTTACATGCCAATCAGACACTCTGCAGAGCCGATAGTGGCGAAATCTGCTGGCTACGCTTGCGTCACAAAGTAAACCTCGCCAGCAGAGCCCACGACCACAGCTGTAGTGTCTCCACTGCCTGCAGTTGTTAGCGTATTGGGTGCTGATGCTATCAGATTCGACATATCTGTGCCGTTGCTCACAATGCTGACGGCACCGCTGAAACCTGCATTGGCCGCATCAGCGCCATGATCCGTAGTTTCCACGTGCTGTTGTAAACTATCGATGTTGTCGTACAGAGTGGAGCACTCGCCACACTTGTACAGTGGATCAATGCAATCTTGGTGCTTACGTTCCACATGGCTGCGTAAATTCACTGCATTGGAGAAATTTTTGCGGCAATTCGCTACACCACAGCAATAGGCACGCTGCTGATGCGTTTGCCTGTGACGATAGAGAATGGCTTTTGATTTGAAGGTACGATTGCAAATATTGCAGACGGGCGTGTTTGATTCAGCATCATGGGTCTTCATGTGCATGCGTAGCATGCCCGGACCCTTGAAGCTCTTTAAACAGATCTCGCACTGCGGCTGCTTTTTGCAATTGGCGCGTATCCAATTCGTATGTAAATGCATATGGTTCTGGAGGCCCTTAAACTGCCGAAACTCCGTGCTGCACAGATGGCAAAGGTAGCGGCCGGAGCCGAGTGGCGACGTGTGCTGGCGTATGAACTCGCTGACAAGATTGGCATCTATCTCATAATTGTCGTCGGCGCCAGCGGCTGCAATAACTGAGGCGGTCTGCACCAGTTGACGGGAATTGGCAGCGGCCAGTTTGTTGCTAATGGGACTGGGAGTACTTTGGTGATGATTACACTCTACCATTGTTGGTTGCTGATGCTGTTGGTTACTACGGCGTGCTCTTTTCGCCGCACTTGGCGTGGGACTTGGCGTACTTACATTGAGAGTGGGCGCAAGTGTTTCGTTAGTTGATTGGCTGAATTCAACAACAGCGTTTTCCAACGAGATGCCGTGCAGTTCGGCGACACTTTCATGCTGCAGTTGCTGCTGTTGCATTTCAGCATCAGTATCGATGAATGCCTGCTCAATGTCCGCAGTAGCCTCACCGTCTGGTGGTTCCATTATAGCGTACTGAAGTTCATCCTCCACATCCCCGCCTATGCCGTGTTCCTGCTCATCTGTTATGTACTCGCAGTCGTCCTCAGGTTGGCCCATATCATCATTTCCACCTGGCTGATCTAGCACATGAATGACACTATCTTCGGGATCACCGTCATCCAACATGTCATCATCGTCCAGCTGAATTTCCTCTATTATGAAATCGTCATCGTCATCATTCTTGACCGGCATCTGCTCAGACATATCTTCAACTTGCTCTTGCTGTTGATCTAAATCCTCAAAATATTCGTTGTCTTGCGTATCGCTTTGTGTCAAGTCCTCATCTATCAGAACCTGATGATGTGCATCTTTTAGAAAGTCCTGCTGCTGATCATCATCTAAAACGATTGTTTCAAAAGTATGTCCCTTGCTGTCCAGCTGTTCGTACACTTCATCCAGTTCCTCCTCGTCCACTTCGCCATCATCCAGCAGCTGAACATCAGCGTCAGCCAGCGAGTTGGAATTGGTCGTGCACATGTCCGTGCTAGTCGTTGTGGTCGTTGATAAAGTTGTAACGGCGGGTGCGAGACTGCGCTGGGGAAGAAGCTGCACCAATTGCAACGTCTGTGTACCATTCGGCTGTTGCACAATCTGCAGCGTCTGTCCGTTGGGCGTTTGCAATAGTTGCGGCATGAACTGCGCCTGTGGCGATGCTGTCAGTGTGGTTGTGGTCGGTGCTCCGTTCGGAGCAGTATGTGGCGCAGTGCTTATTATTTGAGCGAGTTGCGGGGCTACAAGTTGCGCTGTCGTAATTAGCTGACCATTGGGCAAGAGTATTTGTTGGGGCAGGGCTGTGGCCGTTGTCGTGGGCATCAGTTGTTGCGGCGCTTGCTGCAATGTAGGCAATTGTGCAAGTTGCTGCAATTGCTGTTGGTGCTGATGTTGTGTTTGCAAAGGAACATGTGTTGCCTGTAATGGAGGAGGCGCAGGTTCGGGAAGAAGTTGCAGCTGCTGCGAAGTCTGCTGCTTTTTGGCTTGACGTACACCCTTACGAGGCAAAGGTTTAATCTTCGTTTTGTGTTGCAGTTGTTGTTGCTGCTGTGGTTCCTGTTGCATTAGCATTATTGGCTGTTGCAATTGCTGTTGTTCTAGAAGTTGCTGGTGCTCCTGCTGTTGTTGTTGTTGCTGCTGTTCTTCGATCTGCTGTTGCTTGAGTTGCTTCTGAAAAAGTTTCTGTTGTTTCCGTTCCTGCTGCTTTTGCGCCTGTGACTGGTCTAGACGGACTGTCAAGCTTTTGATATACTCGCGCAGTTCCTTGTCGCTGCGCTCCACCAGCGATTTGAAAGCGTGATTACGAGACACCGCGTGCACACACTGCACGCAAATCTTGTCCGGCCAACCCTCTGTGGGCTCCACACGCACACTGGTGCAGTCCATAAGCATTTCGGGGACTTTTTCGCTAAACAGCGGTCGCATTTCCTTACGCTCCGAAATGCAAACACGGCAAATCTTATCAAGCTCGAGTACTTTCTTACGATCCATCATTGCACACTCCGTATACTGTGTAACTTAGTCAGCAGGCTTTTGCTGCAAGAATTTTTGACATTAATAAGGATCTTCATACTGATTTTTCACGCAAAACCTTTCAAAATTACAAAAGGCACGAGAATGTAACTGATGTAAATCAAAACATTTCAAACGCTGCTGTTTGTTTAACGACTACTGCTTATTGCGATAGTCTGGCAACTCGCTCCATCAAGCGAGATAGCTACAGTGTGCACACGTGAACAACTAGTATACACAATTTGCTATCATAGTATTGGTTTAAGCGAAATATTTCAACGAAATATTAACCACTTTTGCAATTCAATTTAAGCAAATAAAATACAACTATTTATTATTCTCTCAAAATATAGTTAGCGCAGCCTCTTTTCCTCGTACCATTCATACTTTTTATAAAGATTTTGGTCCATATTGCGGCACATATTGCACATTTTACCTCCGCAATATTTATGTAATTTTCCTGGCTCTTTTTGCTTTAAGCGTACAAATATTTTCAAATATGGCCGCGTCACACAATTTGCTGTCTAAAAATCACATTTTTAGCACTAATCGCGACTTTGTTTTGAATCGTATCAAAACCAAAACAAATCCAGTACTAGTTGGTTATTCTTGCAAGTAAATGAAATAACTAGATTTCGCGAGGAAAATTAATAAAAATTCAATGAATGAATTTCTCTGCTGCAGCTGCTGTTTCGGCTCGCCGTGGCACCGCGCGACCTGCTTTTGTCTTCTTCTGTCGAGGGCAAAACAGAATACGAATGCGACAGTCGGAGCGCAGCTGCTGTCGCTTCGTCTACGCCACACATACTCGCTCACCTAGTGCTCTCTTTTTTTGTTTCACGCGCTGTTGGTGTGAGTGAGATATGCATATACGTGAGACATGCTATGAACTGCCAACTGGCGTATATCAAAAAGTACTAAATAAATTGGCTCAAAAACATTACGAATTATAAAAAGGATATCCTAAACGGTTTCTTTGTAAGGAATACAAACAGTTATTAGCATAGCTACTTTGCAGAAAGCTTAAGTTACAACAATAATCCCCAAGTCCCAGGGTTAATTCGACATTACCTTTATGCAATTCGATGAAAGAATAGCAGTGCCGCGACTGCACCAACACACATACACATGCAAATAAATGTGACACTTGCTTTTTACACTTGGCCGACTTTATGTCGTTATTGGTACTCTGCTTTGGATTCTCACTTTCCTTTTTAGAAAAAAAAAGAATTTAAATATCTCACGGCAAATTTTGCATTAATACACACTCCCACACGATCTTTTGCGGCGCGCATACATTCCAACCATTCACATCCAACCACGTAACAGCGCCCCGGTGGCCTAAGCGATTTCTACTGTCGCGGGGGGCTCGCGACGCAAGTAGGAAAGAAAATAAAGGACAGTCATTTCTGTTTCTGCTGGCGCTGTCAACTTGTTTAATTGAAATTCGCACAAATGGCTCTGGAATAGTAAGAACCGTTAACATTCAACGTTATTTTGAGGGCTCTTGTTGGCCAGCTCGTACTTTTGCCTATTTGTGTCCCTTTTGCTGTAACTACGCACCACACCGTAAAGGGCAAACACTACGACAGCGGCTAACACTAGGCAACTGATCACAAACCATGGATAAAAACTCGGATATGGATTTCCACTGCTCTGGTTATCCCACTCTTCATCGTCATCCTCCCATTCGGTGCTATTTGTGCCATTAAGAGTCAGTCGAGCCGATGTTGAAGGCTCTTTGAATAGCGATGCCTTAGCCACATTTCCTGATTCGGGAGCCTCAAAGACTGGTTCTGTGCTATCTATGCGCACAAATGTTACCTGTCCGCTTTTTAATTTCTGCTTTATGTGGCTTATGCCATGTCCATAGTACTCATAGATATCCGCGCTGAACTCTCGCTGCTGATCTGTCCACTGGCCAATTACTTGCACCTGAACCTCACTTTCTCCATCCATGGTGCGTCCATAGAAAGCCTTCTCCTGCACATTCATTCCCCCTACACCATCGGAATTCAATTCCACCACTGAGCCGCGATGCTCAAATAGCAGCGGCAAATTCGACAAGTTCTCGCTTAAAATAGAGCTCGTATTCACTCTCAACTTCTCGACGAATTCATAGTTAATGCTGGAGTAGATTGGTTTTCGTTCAACATTGTGATTCTTTAGTACTCCATTACCCAGTCGCGTCTTATAGCTGTTGGTGACATTACGCCAGGGCATATAGTTAATATTGCGTAGTTGGTACATCAGAGGTTGAATCTCAACCAGCGCATTTATGTTGTCCTCCAGTCCGTACTACAATGAAAGAATTAGTATTAACTTGTTCCTTTTATGAAAGCACATAGTAACAAAAAACTTACAAAATTGTCCTCGAAAATCATCACAATGCAGGTGAATAAATTGTCGGAGATATTGTTTACAAGATCGGTGTGTCGAAAATGACAAAGTTCCGTCCTTTCCCGCTCCACATTTGTTGCTTTCGCTATATAGCTGAGACGCTGAGCGAAATTCTGTTAGCTGTTCTGTATTTCTTAACTTTTCTTGTCAACTCACCTCTTTTGGATTTAGCTCGGCAGCATAATTCTCCAAGATTGTCTTGTAGGGTATCCAAGCGAGCACAGAAGTTGCATTATTTCTGCATATATCATGATAGGTGCCACGCCCACTCAACTCCCCATTGTGTAGCTTGAAGAAATGGTAGTTGTCCCGAAGAGTGCCGCTATGATCCTTGCACATGGTATCAATAAAACTATCCTGCCATTGTAAATACATACATACATATGTATATAATTTGTAGTTCATTGATAAAAATATACTACTTAGTATATACTACTTATCTTTCGCATTCAAATTATCTGGCATGGGAACTAGCCTATCTATGTCATTATTATATTAGGAATATCAATGAAGCACTTCATTTAAAATAAGTAGTTCCAATTAATTTTAGCACAGCTTAAAAACGATATAGTTGAAATCTCCATTAACTGTTAACATGGAACATTGAATTTGACATTTAAGGATTATGTGCTTGGAAACCCGATTTCATTGACTTCCCAAATCGACAGAGAAGGCGACTGCTACGCCATATACGGTTAAAGAATTTAATTTAATATCATGACTACGTTTTTATGTTCAAAGTCAATGTATAATTGAATATACATACATAAATACATTTGCCAACCAGCTAAGACTCACTCACCTTCTCCTTCGTTGTCAAAAGTCTAGCCGTTATGGGACAGACTTCTTCTTGGGACTGTGGTTTTATAAGAGGCTTTTCTATCTCACTCAACAGCAAGGGCTGAGTAACAATGCAAAAATTTGGATTCTCCACATATGCATTTGAACGGAAACAAAGCAGCCCTATAACTAGGACCGCGATAAGCGCATTTGGAGACAAAAGCACTCTCATAATTGACTGCAAGAATTTGCTATCAGCCGTCGCTGTAACGTACGCGTCCGTTGTCAAATCGAAACTAAAATTCGCCAACGAATTTGGTCTTTAGAAACAAACGTATTCAACTTGACCGCAAAACACGATATATGTATCTACATACGTACGTATCTACAAGTGTGTAGCGAAAGCACCATATTTATCTATGCTCAAGGATTAACCTAAGAAATCGGTGTGGAGACACACACACCTATACAAATAGACACCGCGTCAGTAACTGAAGCCAAAAGTTAAACAAATTGATGAGCATATTGCTCGGCGTGCGAGTTATTTCCACAACCGAACTCGCGATAAGATAAAAAACGTAAAAACTACGTAAACGGTCGATCGGATTACTGTCAATAAACTTTTTAGACCCCTACAATTAGACACCTAACGTCCGAATGTGTTTGATTTAGAGCCTTTGTCCAGCCTGTTTTCCAATTATTCTATGACTGTTGACGATGCTCTCCAGACAAATAGATAATTTTTTATTTTACTGATTTGAAATATCAACAAGTTTTCACTTTTTTAAACAGATGTCATAAAAATCAATTTATTCCTGAGGAAAATAAACTGATAGTTATGTTATGTTCCTAGACTTTACGACAATTATTTGCATTGCAACATTTAAATTTTAGACCGTTGATGGTCCTTATTATTTTATTATGCTTTGTACATTTTGAATTTACGAGCTTTTATAAAACATTATATCGCTTTAATAGCAGCAACAGTTTAAAGCAACGGCTTAAAAATATTATTTTACATACATAAATATTTATCGAAAAATTTGTAAATTGGACAATTTTAGAATCCATGTATTTTTAGCGCTTTATGTTTCGACGGTAACCTTAACTCTTGGGGACGACATGTGGACAGAATAACGAGACGCACATGGGATAAATGGGATAACTTGGAGCAGACGAATGGTGGAGGTACTTTAACTTAAAATCCATCTGAAGGTGGAGAAAATTCAAGTCTTACACGAACAGAATCAAGACTGACTGAATGCTCATTACCATCGCTCGCTTCAAATTCTATTGTGATAGATGAATCTTCGTCTTCGTTCTCCTCGTCATCATCGTCATCCAAATCATCATCGTCGTCGTCATCATCATCACTGTCATCATCATTGTCATCATCATCGTTATCATCGCCATCATTTGTAACAAAGCGGCGACTACGCAAGGGGAAGCCTAAGAAATTCGGGCCTAGGGCAAATGCTGTAGAAGTATTTGATGGTAAAATTGATTTTCCTTTAGCAAATATGTAGTCTTTTTACCATTTTCAGATCCCGTATCAGAACCCTCTTCATCGGATTCGGGCACCTCCTCATCATCTTCCTGCAAGGATAGACATAATATTAAATTCAAAATCTTCCAACTGGCTATAGTTGACCTGTCTCAGATCGAAGACTGCCGCACCCAGGCCTGCGCGTAATGTACGAGCCCGCCTCCGCACACCAACAATTGAGTTGTTGGCTGCAAGCGGGCGAGCCAGATTGGGCACACGACGAGGACCGGCACGGTTACCGGTGCCGTTATTGAGATCATCGCCAACCACAATTTCCTCAGCCCCAGCAGCACGGTCGTTTGGAAGTTCGACTCTGATCAAAATGCCGCGTTCGGGGATATTGTGGCTAATACGTTCAGCGGTCGCGGCTATAATGCGATCTCTAGCCCGACTATTATCTGAGTTTGGTTCTTGCGCCTGGGGCGCACCGCTTCGATCGATAGCTTCATCCGCAGCACGCACCTCTTCCGAGCGCTCGCTTTTCTTGATGCCCACTGCGTAGATCTTCACGTAGGTCTCCTGTTTTGAATCGTACACGCTGTGATCCTCCACCACCGCAATAAGACTTCCATTTCCGCTAACGCTCAGATCGTTGATAGTGCGCTTCACATCGATTGTCGCAATGCTCGAGTAGTCATATGCATCTAGCACGTTGAAGCTGGACCTAGTATCGTAGGCTGTTGTGTCCGTGTCTTGATCCTGATCGGAGCCTAAAGTAGCGCCATAGATAACATTCATGGGCGAAAACGTGACCTTGCGCTGATCCAATACTGGCACCGTTTGCAACAAGTGAAAAGTACGCAGATCCCAGACTTCGGTATTGGCAATGATCTAGAAAAAACACAACAAAAAGTTTAAGAATTCGTAGGAAAAGGCCCGGTAAGTTTTAGAGTGTACCTCGAGACAATTGGGATGAAAAACACCAGATATATTCTGATTGAATTTGTCAAACTTGTGTATCTCCTTGCAGGAGCGGACGTCCCAGAGCACGCCATCTGTAAGACATTGATAGTAGAAATAAGTAGTGTTACGGAATAAAGGCATGATTCACTATAGGAACTGGAAGATCTTTCTTTTGATAAAAAAGAATATATATGTAAAGAATTTTGTATGCAAATTCTTTACATTAACAACAGTAGTATCCTATTTTTAAATCTTACCTGATAGCAAGAGCTCATCGGTGCGACAGAGCGTGGCACGATTTTGTGTATATAGATTCGGTATGGTAGGCGTAAATGTCGAGACTTTAGAGCCCGTGTTAATATCATAAAGTACAGCGCACTGCCAAAATAAAATAATTGTGAAATCTTAACATCAAGCACCGAATGTAATCCTCTCATTTTACTCACCTCGTTCAGGGTTCCCAACAATCGATCCTGCGATGCCTGGCTGAATTCGCAATGTGTAACTTCGGCCAGCCTTAGTTTGGACTGAAATTCGTTGTTCCGAATGGACCATAAAATGGTTTGGGGTGAACGCCAAAGGGTAGTAGTTAGTGCCAGCTCTCCACTGCAGTTTGCCTTTACGGAATTCACGCTATATGTGTGACAAATTGAAGAAAATTGCTCAACCCCATCATTGATGTTGAAAACTTTGGCTTCGCCCTGATGTGTGCCAACGATCACAAACTTTGAATTCGGTACAATATCACAACAGGTGAACCCCATATCTTCGAAATCCGCCGATCGAATTGTGCGCCAGGGTGCAAAGTGTGTATGCACATGTCGACGATCGTAGCTCGCTGTGGGAAAGCCTGCCTGAGTGCGAAAATGACGTGACGCTAGATTATAGTTGAAGCTATGCAAGCGACTGGGTCTCGGATCCGGGCACTTGTGCGGCTCGTACAGGTCGAACTGTGGGCATGTGGTGACAGGATTTTTACATAATGAGTGCTGGTTGGTCAAGTACTCTGTCACAATTGTATTGAGCGTAATGCGCTTTGGATTTTGCAGAGCAGATGAATTTCCTAAGTCATCTGGCATGCTGCTTCCAGGCTCAGTAAAGTTCAGACCCGAAGTGGAGAAAATTTGTTTCTGCATTGACCGCTGACTGGGAAAACCATGAAGTAAGGAAGCGGAGGAGCTGTTGCTTCCGCTTGAACGATCAGTTTTGCGTATCTTAATGGGTGTTTGCGCATTTAGATGGCTTATGCTAGAAGTTGCAACCGCTTGACAATGCGGTGATGAGCTCTCATCGACCAGGCTGCTATTCAGATTTGTGTCCATCGCACTATTATTAATGGCCGCATTTACATCCTGCATCCGACTGCGCAGTCGATTGCGCGATATAGATGATCCGATCGGCAAGGCCTTGTAATCGAATGGCGAATGATGGAAATTTCGTATTGTAGTCGTCTGCAGGGGCAGTCCCACCTCACGTTGTAGCATTTGCGCCGTCTGCCCCAGACCCTTGCTCTCCAAATGCTCGAGGATTAGTTGATACAGCTGTTGCTCATTGTACTGAATGCGTGTCTGTGCTATTACATTGGCCTTGTGCATGTTGGATAGTGAGGGATCAAGTGGATTATTGAGTGGTTTTGTTTTGCCTGAAATTCGTTCAAGTAGCTCAAGCGCATATTTTTGAAAGATTACATGCTCGGCACGCTTCTCTTGCAATATGGGATCACGCATGAGAGTCTGAAGCTGACCGCTAGCAAAGAGTGGTAGCTTGCTCACAATTTGACGCACACGATCTGATCGTGCAAGCCCGGCTAAAGCTCGACAGGCCATGCCCCGTATGCAATCTGCGTCGGTTATGGGAACCTTAGTCTGCATTAGTGAAAGTAGCACCACAATGCCATTGTTGGAACATACTGATTCCCAAACCTTCTCGACCAGCTCCTCCGAGTATTTGTGATTGGTCTTATTTTTGCGAGATGAATTGCCAAATTTAATTAAAGTGTTTGGGTCCTTCTGCAAATGAAACGGATAAATGTATGTAAGTAGAGCAACATGATACAATGACTAAACTGTAGAGACTACTCTACAGCAGAAATGCCACTTATATAAAAATGTTTGTAGAGGTACTAACGCGAATTATGGGCGAACACACGCAGTGACAGAGAACAGCAAGTGCAGATTTTTGCACTTCTGCATCTGCGGTGATTTCACCGGCGGCTGCACCCAACACCGAACAAAATCCTGAGGTAGTAGTCTTGTCGAGCATCTGGAGGCGCTCACAAAGAGCCAAATATACGCGCGGTATGACGCAACACACGGATAACACATCGAGGGCGGAACGCACAGTTTCCGAACGGCCGGTATTTACCCAATCATAAGAAAAGGCAATGATACGCAATAGCATGGTAATACCACCAAGTTTCATTAGCTGATCCACTGGCTCCCAACGTGCACGCACTGATGTGTGTTCTTGTAGAGTGCGTATCTGTTCGTGAATCTGATCGAAAGTGACCTTGGCTGCCACCATCGGTTTTTGGTTGAAGTAGTTGGACGAAGAAGAAGCATAGTGCTGGCGCAGAAAGTTGGTGTATTTATAGAAAAAGTGTGACTCCATGTAGCGCTTCAGGGCCAAACAAACATGGCGCACCATTTGGCGTGACGCACATTCCATGTCATCATTAATATCCAAATCGATGTCATTATCGTTATGACTGGGATCGAGAATCTTCAGTACAGATATCTGGAAGTGGATTAAATAACAAACTGAATTATCACATTTTAAGGCTTAGAATTGGAAAACTTACGACGTTGTACAACTTGCGTAGACCATCTTGTGAGTCGAACTCATCAAGTATGACCTTAAACTGGAAACTTAGACTGAAGAACATGGTGGCATGACATTTGGCTGAGTCATGGCAGCGTCCGAGTATTCGCAGAGCATAGCGAACCAGATCAGATATCACATTACTTGACATATTACAGATGCGCTCCATGGCATCTTCACAATAGGCCAAGTAGTAAATGGCAATGGAGACGCCGGTTGTGGCTAAACTGTGTTGTGGCACCTTCAATAGCAACTGCGTCAGAGACAAAACCCCGTTCAAATTATTTAATAAATTTTGGTATTGGTATTTCGCTATTGATATATAATTTAAAATGAACTCACCTCCAGACCGCCGTGTGCTATAAACTCCAATGCAAACTTCTTGTGGCAGAGCAATGATGCCAGGTACTTCAGCACTTCGTAGGCAAGACAGGTATCGCGATGATCCAAGTTTTCCAGGTAACCGAATATCAATTGTATTACGTTGTGTTCAAAAGACATAGCCAGAAATTCTTGGTACTCGCCCAGACTGGTGAGGAAGCGCATAATTAGCATTTGACTGGCGTC
The DNA here is from genome assembly GCF_003285725.1 of Scaptodrosophila lebanonensis. NCBI lineage: Eukaryota > Metazoa > Arthropoda > Insecta > Diptera > Drosophilidae > Scaptodrosophila > Scaptodrosophila lebanonensis. Next base: position 4,280,194 of record NW_022060529.1, read on the forward strand.
TGCAGACGGCGGATGCAATGGTATATACATGCGCTTGTAGAAACGCGAGGAACTTGGAAACGCATCGCGACTGTTATCAAATAGGATCGACATATTGGAGTTGTTGCCCACATTTTCCAAATGCACAGAGTTGCCTACAGTACTAGCAGTGCCATTGTGTTGCGGCGACTGCGGCGCCGATGCGGCGCAAGGCATCCAACTTAACATGGCCGATGATGAACTGTCAGCTGATGTGTTGTGGTCTATGTTGCCCGTTGTTGAGCCGCTTTTGCTTATAGCCAGCAGCATGTGCAGACGTTTGATCATTTTGGGCACCAATCGCATGTTCTGATCGCGGCAGGTGATGGCGATATCAGTTACCTCCATTGCGGAGGCCAATAAGCCGGTGGCATAGCTCTGCAATGGCTCAATGCTGTCTTCTGCCCAGCCGTATAGCCGGGCAATAACGCCATCGTCGGTTTGAAATACAGCCGACGCCTCTAGGCCTGGCCTAATTACCAGTATTAAGCGACAGGCAATTATGTTTAATTCAAGTGAGCTGCGTTGAACATTTTGTCTAGTAAAGAAGTTCTCGCGTAGATAATCGTTGACAAGCTATAAATAAAATAGTTGTGGTGATTTGGATAGGCCAATCTGTTAAGGAGTGACTTACTTTGCCCATAAACATATCCTTGCGAAATAGTAACTTTAGCAGCAGGCCGTACTGGCAGCTGGGGTCGGTTCGATAAGGATGCCTCATATCCAAAGGATCTGGATCCTTTCGCATATATACATCCTGCTCGCGCTCAAAAATTTCGGCCAGCCTGTAAGAGTTAATTAAATACAGTCAATAAAAATACATTTATGTCCATGAGCGCATCGCTAGTTACTTTTTTAAGGTGGGAACAGGGTCGTAACCATTCTGTGTTTGCTCTTGCTCCCATTTATCAATAATCTGCGTCACCTCCCTTTTGGTGGCGGACCGTCTTTCGGCAGCGGTGTCCTGCTCCTCATTATCATTCTCACCGCCATTGCTCTCAGCGTCCCCCTCACCCTCACCGTCACCATCACCACCACCTTCATCACCATCGCCATCTGCAGGAGGGTCGCCCTGGTCGCTATTTTCGCTTCCGTACAACGGAATATCTAAAAATCCATCGGGAGGTGGTTGTGCTGGCTCGCCGTCTTCCATCGCGCCGTCAGCGGGCACGTTGTCACTATCACTGCCATCCGACATTGCCAAAAATTGTCGGTCGCCGCAGCGACGATTAGCCTATTAATTCTAGTGAATATGTACAGCTTTTCGAAAACCGCGCAAGGGCTACTGTGTTTTATATAGTAATTTGCACTTAAAATTTAATACGATTTCGAAAAACTGTGTAAATTGTGGCGGCTTAAACGATTCCAACAACGCTTCCCCACCACGCGCTTCTCTTTTTTTTGCAAGCTGTCAAAATCATCTGCTTCTTCCATGAGCAATTCGCATGGCAAATACCAAAATAATACCAGCAACTTATCGATACACCACTAAAAGTAAGTTGTGTCATCTTGCACATCTCTATACGTGATGTTTTGATATTTGGACGCATATAACAAAATTAAAATGGGATTTTTATACATTCTCAGTTGGATATCTTTGGCCATACAGATAGCGTTTATCACATTGTCAATTGGTGAGCTCGCACAGATGGACAAAATATATAAAAAAACCCATGGAAATAATACTTTTGATTTGTTTACAGTTGCTGGTCTTTACTATTTAGCTGAGCTGGCTGAAGAGTACACAACATCAGCACGACGTGTGATATTGTTTATGATAAGTTTTACAATTTTCGTGTACATCTTGTTAATATTGTTCGAGGATTTCCCTTGGACTATGATGCTATGCGGACTAGGAGCGCAAGTTTTCCACCTCAGCATAATGAACAGTTTCCCTTTTATACGATTATTATCAGTGCCCTTCATTGGTTCGGTCTGCATGCTAATCGTTAACCATTTGCAGGCGTTTTATTATTTTACGAGTTACTATGTCCCTTTTACTCAGGTAAGTTGTTTTTCAAGACAATGTACTATGAACATAATTCATAATTAAAATATGTATATGTAAATATATTTTTATTTTTTAGGTTCTCGCCTATTTCACCATTTGCATGTGGATCGTGCCTTTCGCGTTGTTTGTTTCGCTTAGCGCCAACGATAACGTGCTGCCCACCGTGAATGACAATCGGTTTGGCAGCAGTCCAGATGTGGTTACAAATTATTTTGCGCGTAACAAAAAGCAGGGACTGCTTTCATTGTTCAACTATATGAAAGACACATTGCTTCCAGCACGGAGCAAGAAATCATTTTAAACACCCGAAAACAAAAAGACTCAGTTAATGGGAACGGGGTGCTATTGGCTACTCTGCATTGTGTGAGAGGACTCTGTAACACTAAGTTATTTATTTTGTAATAAAAATCTTTTGTAGATAACTAGAACTCCTTAATCCCAGTTAATATCAGAGTGATGGGTAGCCTAATGGTTCTCTCAAATTTTGTTACTTCTAATTCGAGACTGAGCATTGAGACTAAATGGACGTTCACTCAGAAAACTCCAATACGATCGGAAATCGCCATCGTCTCGATTTTGAAGTTCACCGGCAGCTAAGTTGCTGGTTCAGATGAAGTTACCCATACAAATTCAGAAATGCATATGCATGTACATATATTTGCAGAAAGAAAAGCCCTAATCTTCGTCTGCTGTTGGGAGCCGTCATATTTGAGGGGATTGTCTGGTGCATGTACACAGATAGGAAAATTTGTAATTTCTGAAGTAATCTTTTAATTTGATTTGGTAGTAAACAGTGTAGTGTTGGAAAGTGTTTTGTTTCCGGTGCTGCCGTACTTAATATAAAACGTGCGAATAGTTTAAAGTTAAACGGCTGTATTAAATCTATAACCCTTCACAGTTCCTTAAAATGAGAACATATGTACATATTTCATATATCTATATTCTACTGTGTTCGCACTATCTTATAATATTTTATTATATTTTAATTGGAAGCCATTTTTAATTCGTTTTTAATTTGGACATCCATGACAACCCCATGACAATATTTGTATAAAGAAACGACATGTTTCTGTAAAAACTCTTCTCGTTTTTACATACATATATGATGGAGTGATCGGTCTTGACAAGTTACACATATCTACATAACTCTAAACCTGTGGGAACGGTATTAAAACAGCTTAACGGCCGGAAAATGTGCACTTTTAGGATTCGTATCGTCATTCTGATTTATAAGCCACATTAGTAGCTTTTGGCGTAGATTGAAATTAATTCTCTGCTCGATTTATCAGCTCTTTATTGTTTAAATATAGGTATTTACTTTTTGTTCTGAATTATTTATAATAATTCTGCTGCAAAAGTGAGTTAGTTAATGGTAGTTTCATGTGTAAAAATAAAAAAATGGCATTAATGACAGTTTCTTATATATTTTGTAATCGATCTGGGTATTCATTAAAATGTTTAACTGATGTTAAACTGTGTAAGCTGTGTTTCATTTTATTACATGTAAATATTTACATACATATGTACTTTGCTTGATCATATAATTGTCTGTTACTACATTAAAAGTGTACATTCTTATTACAAATACCTATTCATTCTCATATTAAGTTGACCGCAAGTTAGAAAAGTTTTTAAAGTTTATCTATCAGAACATTTTATTATTTTAAATGCATTGAAATAAGTATGAATGAATATTAAAGAATCCCACTAGCCAATGCCCACGCCGGAAATGCAGAAGAAATACGTCGAAGTAAATGGAAGGAAGTGTTGCAGGTGCTTAGTCCTTACAGTTGTATGCTGCGGTTGCCTGCTGAAATGATTGTCCATCCAACAACAATCCAACTATGCAATGAATACAATTTTCCAAGCACAAAAGGCGTTTAAAGTTAAACGCTTGCCTTGATAATGACGAAAAATGGCTGCAAAAGCATTAAAAGCATTTATTTTCGGCTTAGCTGCGTGCGGCTGAACGGGAGGAATGTAAGGAGTGTCGACACTGACCAAGAAATGGGCATCCCCTAGTTATGCCAGCTCCTTGTGGCTGTAGTTGCATTTGCAGTTGTTGAAATGTTCTGAACGGACGTTCGGATGCGTTCAGATTATTCCAGTATATTTGAAGAAATTTAATACTTTTAGTGCACAAAGCAAAAATTGTTGAATAGCATTGCGATAAAGCTGAAAAGCGAAGCACAATCACAAAGTTGATTGCAGTTTTTACTCCGGAACGCAAGCCAGACAATTTGAATAGCATTGGTAAGCCAAAAACAGACTTGTGAATAGCTGCCAAGTCGGACGCTCAGGCTATTGGGATGATGATGCAAACAGATTTGTGTTAATGGATTTCACTTTTTAAGAAATGAATTACAACAACCTCACCTCCTTCATCTTTTGCCTTTGATATCGTTCTTCCTATTTTGCACGATAGGATAATATTTGAAGTGGACTTTGATTCATTAGCATGCCAAATGTAATTTTTTAACAACGTTTTTCTAGTATATATGTGCACATATGTATGTAAATGTGTAAACGGATATGCAAAAGTGTCCATTTGTGTACATATGTATTTATTTTGTATATTATGCATATTAATCCATAGGGGGTATAAAGTTCATTGGCACTATGGCTGCTCGTCATGGTATTTCAAATAAAAAATTGCGTAAGCATTTTTAATTTATTTTTAAGATTGGATGAATCGTTTTGTGAATAAATAAATACAACGACTTTGTCTTGCAATCACAAAAATCCAATTTTAGAAACCATTGAACTCACATTGGTACATATGGACATATGGGTAATAGACTTACCTAATCCTTTAGAAATACAATCAACACAGGAAGCACTTACAACAATTTGAGTCGCAAAACCTGGATACGCTGACATTTTTAAACCTTTGCAGCTAGCTTAAATCTGCGCTGTAAAGATTATATTCGAAAATTTTGAATGGGGAAAAAATTGTTCATCTCCAAATGGCATGTTAAAAAGTGTACGCTATGGATTCTTTTGTCCAGAATGTTTTTTTTGTGTGTGATGGTTAAATGTATAAACTGCAATTAAATGAAACAAAAGCCGCCACAGAAAATTGTGCCAGCAAAAAACTAAATGAAAGTTGTTAATTAAAGCAATGCATTGTTTAAAGGCCCTGGCCCTTACCACTCTGTTTACCTCAACTATACATGTTTGTGCACATGAATGGCCAGTTGAAATAAAATAATAAAAGGTTTGCGAAATGGAGTGTAGGCCTTTTTCGTTACCTGAGCATTTAATAAAAATACTTTATTGTAGTCGAAATTTTCGCTTCTGTATACTTGTTTATATGTCACTCAAAACTCAATCGAATTTTAATTTCACTTTTTTTTAATGTAACCCAAGCCGTGTCTGATAAAGATGCCTGTAAGTACAATGAGAGTTTTTGCTAAAATATTCGTTTCTAATTGTAATTCTAAATTATATTACTATTAGAAATCCATGTAATAATTTCAGGGACTGTAATCATTATAAGTGTTATTAAAAAAATTACAAAATAATGATTATTTTTTAATTTTATTAATTCGCTCACAGTTTAATGATTAATTTTGATGATTAATTAATTTTGATGATTATTATTAATATTGATGAGCAAAAAAATAAAACTTATAAAATAATGATTATTCTTTGAGTTTTATTTTTTTGATCAAAAATAAAACTCAAGCTGAAACTTTGTCTGTTTCATAAGGATTAAGGACAATATTTATATATATCCTTAATCAGTGAGTCAAGGGGAACATTTTTAATTAATTAATTTTTAATGAACTAAATAATTAATTTATTAATTAATTATTTTTTAAATCACAAATGTGAATGTATGACAATAAATTCCTCGCTATCCAAAAGTTACTATAAAAAAAACAAAATAATCATTATTTGCGGTCCCTGAATAATTTAATGTCAGGAATGAACAATCTTGTGCCAAAATGAAGACCCAGAAAATGTCGACTACGATTTTCGAATGGCAAACGTACATTTTGCGCCACGTCGCTATTATTATACCACCTGAACACCGGCACACCAACAGCTCAATGCTCTCGTGCCATTTCTCACTCAATTACATGCAAAAGCTCGTCACAAAAACTGCAAAAGGTAAGGGAGTTATTTTTTTTGTTATTATCTAGCATAGACGGAAAAAAGCGGTAGGCTGTTTCTCCCATTTTTTTTGCGGGCATCGCCAGGCTTTTAAAAGGACAGAAACGGGTAAATTATAACACCATCGTTCAGAGTGTGACAATGTCATTGCGCTCAAGTCTGCACTGAACGGCTTTTCAATGGGGACAATTTATAATTTGATTAGCACATCGCTGACTGCACACGAAAGCGTAGCCGTGGAGTCAAAAGCCAAAGTCTAGCGAAAATGCATTCAAAAGTTAACGGAAGTGCAATTGAGTGCTTCGGGTGGCACATGATGAAGAGAGAGTTGCCAAAATGGGCACGGCTTTCCGCATTATTCAAATTCTCAGGCTATCTCATATACGAGTACAGCTGTAATTCTGTAACTCTGAATTTGGGGAAGTATGGCACGCTATCTGGCTTTAAATGCTAAGTGTTTTAACTTTTCTTTTGTTTTTAACAGGCATGCAAATTGATGTCAGTTCGGAAAGGTTGTCCCATTCCCCATTTTCGGTAACTGACAATGGAGACAATGACAAATGATGATTGAGTAGTTGGGCTAAAAAAACAAAAAACAAAAACGAAAAAGGAGGAAGCGTTGTGCTGGTCAGGCGGCGAAAGTTTATCTTTGGCATTCAATTAATACTACAAGTGGCGCTTTTATTCAACCACAAGATAAAACATATATACTGCGCTTCGTCCTCTTCATCATGATAATCAGTTTAGATTTGTGCCTTGTCTATGCCTTTCACCATGCCGAGGCAAAACAAATGCCGAGAACAAAAGGATACGGCAAAGTGCATAGAAAAAAAATACACAAAACACTAAAGGGTTTTCTCCGCACAAGGCTCGAGAAATTCATTTATTCATTAAACAATAAACAACAAACGCCGCCTCTTTCATTTGTGGCCGTTGGAGGGGCGGACTTGAAAAATAGATTAATAGTCTCAAACAAAGCCGACGAAATCAATTTATTATGCCGCAGACAGTTGACCGCAGCGATCCAAATATGCAAAAAATCAAATTAAACAATAGATTGCGGGAAGGTGACAAAAACACACACACAAAACCAACTACAACTACGTTCATACACACATACTATAAGTGACTTTTATTTCGGGAGCAAGGATTTGAAGAGCAAACATTTGTGCGGCTCCGATTTCGTAATAATAATAAAAATGTTGAGTCGCACAAATATTTTCCTCTTCTGACTTGCTCATTGAGTGCACTATAGAGAATTTTACAGTTGTCCACTGATCTTAATAGGCTTCGTAGCACCAACGATCATGTTCGCAAACGCTCATCGGATAAGTACTCTTTCCCATTGCATTCAATTCCTGCTGCTGCTGCTTTTGTTCGTTCTCGTACAGCTCCTTCATCCGTAGGCGTCGCACCATTATGATCAAGGACTGAGCGGTTTTGACTTCGAAGCTCAGCGGCTTTACCAAATAGTTGATGACTCGATTTTGGGTGCTTATTCTAGAGAAGTCCCGATTTACGATTTCTGAAAGACTGTAACCGAACTCAGATGGCAATCGGATTGATATACAAATATATTTTCATACTCACTAGTTAGGGGCCATGATCCAAACTAAAAGTGTGGGTTAAACAAATTCTAATGTAAAAACCCGATGGAAATATAGAAAACGTAATGCAAAATGAAGAGAAATACAAAAACAAAACTAAAGTAACTTGAGTAAAAATGAAACTGATACGTTCTCCAAATGAGATGTTATTTGATTGGAAATTCAAATCCTTCGCAAAGAATGCTTCAATATTAGAGCCAATGGGTTTAACTGATTCGAATCCTTTGGAAACCTTAAATAAAAGCAACAGGTAGAATTAAGTTAAATAAGTGTACTTCAACGATTAATTTGGTTTATTTATGGGTTTTACATTTAAAAAAAACAAGTTAAATACAGAGTTTTTTATTGGGCTTCTCAAAGTATTTTGAAGCCATCTCAATAATATTTATTTTGTATCTATTTAATTCGATGTGGTATTCTCGATAGACCAAACGAAAAATATGTTTTCTTATATCTGTCTTAATGATTTAACCATTTTGACACAATTTTGTTTATAGTATAAGCCAAACTGAAAGTTGAGATGACTGCGATTGGAATTCACTTGAAAAGGGCTTTGCAGTTTCTATTACTACTCTACTCTATTACTACATATTTCCGAAATGCGACCTTTGCCCTTGTCATCAATTGTGTTCAATTTATAAATCAATCAATCGGCCATCAACGTCACAGACAAAAGGTAACGAGTCTGACCCAGACATAAGCTATTATAATTTCCACAACGCAATGTTTGGCTAATTGAATTTGTTGCTCACCTTTCGAAATTCGTAGAACGCCCGATTTTGCCCCAACGCTGTTCCCTACATTCACTTTCCTATCTTTATAATCGCGGTGAATGAGGGTGAAAAGGACGCCAATCCATGTCAATGTATGTATATACGAGTATGTATTGAACTCCGACTATGCGCGTACAATGGAAGCTTTTGTTAGTTCTGCTTATAACAATATAGTCACAATTAATAGGCAGATATATATAGTAGACTGCTATTCGATAAGTATTGCAAAATCACTATTTCGTAGCTGTGGTTAATCAATAGATTGGGTCTTACACGACGAGGCCAACTGTCACTTAGCACATGGAATTTCATTTCGATTTAGATAACATACACGTGGCTCAGCAACACAAGTACCAGCTGAAGAAAGAAGGGCAAGTGTTAAGTAAGAATGGCGTATGTGTAATGGTCGTGGTATTCTACTACAATATATATTCCCATACTTGTAGGTACTCGTAACCGAAGAACCATGTGTGGTGTGCGGTAAATGGGTGTCTTTCGATTCAGTGGGAGGTTTTGCACTTAGTTTATTAATATTAATATTTGCGTTTGTATGTTATATCTTGGCTATTTTTAAATAATTGCTTATGTTCTGTTTTATAAAATGACTCTTTAAATGCAGATTATAAAATTTTTAAGGCAATTACTTTTACTTGCGATATCGCTTTCAACTAAGACTTGAAGGAGAAATTTGTTGAGAAATTTGGCCCACTCTGTTACAATTGCGTCTTTTATTTTCTTGAAGACGCCAAATTTTCTTCTGGGGAATTTAAAAAAAAATTTTTAAAAACTGTTTTGCGTGTTTTGAGACATAAATGGCCGCATTGTCTGGTTGGGCTGCTCAACAATAACTCCATATAAGACTTTCCTATAAAGATCATTACAATAACTATTCTTTTAACCAGTGGAGGCCCGTGGAAAATTCTTTTGATGGGGCCCTATCAGTAAAGTTTTAATAAACTTCGAGATTTTCAGCGTACTCAATTACACGTTGTATAATGGCCATGGGTCTTCTCTCTTAGGCGAGAGGGAATGTTCTGTAGTCCCTACGCTAGCCCAATGCGTATTGGAGACTTCACATTCATCCATAGAACATAATATCTCATTCATAGAACATAATATCTCATCTGCATTCATCATCTATTCCCTAGCTTTTCGGTGAAGGAACAACATCGTGAGGAAACCTGCATACATTTTCAATGAAATAAAAATAACAATCTAATTTCAATAAGATATTTTTTAAGAAAACTCTTTTTTTTGAGCTTTCTGTTCCGCAAAAGTGTCTACAACATCATCAAAGTTTAAAGATCGGGCCATTGAATTTTGAATAGACAGAATAGCCAAGTTAGATAACCTGTCTTGTCTCATAGAGTTTCTTAAATAGGTTTTTATCAATTTTAGTTTTGAAAATGATCGTTCAGCGCTAGCTGCAGTCACAGGAATTGTAAGAAATAACATTAATGCAGTGCATACATCAGAAAAGCTGCAGGACATAAAATGATTTTTTATTATTAATAAATCACGAAGTGGATCGAAAACTGAGGGTTTCTCTTGCAAATGATTCAGATATGTCTTTTTTATATATCTCAACAAATTCTAGAGCTTTTTTTAATAGATCAATGTCATTTAAAACTTTTAAAGTGGAAGGCTGCAAAACACTGCAATTTGAAACAATTGCATTCATTGGAAGGAAACGCGATGTCATTTGTTTATAGTGATGTCGAATACTCGATAAAATACATTTCTTCACTTTGAATAAAGTTTCCGGATCTTGGAGACGCTCATCTTCGCAAAGCTCATCAAATCAAATCCATTTTAAAATTCATGTTCATGCCTTTCCAATTCTTCCAGACAATTTTTCAAACGTTTTAAGGCATTTGAAAGATCGGTGGCTTTAGACTGAAGTTCTTTAGAGGCTACATTGATAGTAAGTAGGATCTTGCAATGGAAAACCATGTAAAACTTGATAAAATATTCCAACAGGGCTTAGTTTTCAACCCAACAAATCTATTTAAATTAAATCATGAAAAAATATATTTTGAAATTTTAAAAATAGGGGAAGTAAAAAATTCAAATTAAAACAACAATTAAAACAGGAATTAAGAACAAACATGATAATAAATGAATAAGTATGCAAATGCTGCCACTAGAGGCGGCAATTCACTTCAAGTGAGAGGCAGAAAGTATAGTGTAGTTAGTAGACTTACTATATACTATATTGTACCGTTATATTGCCCACTTAAATCTGCTGCCCCAACATGCGCTCTTAGTTCATTGGCAGGCAAAAGCGAGTGGCAAAGAAAAGCGTGAAAACAAAGAGTAAACAAATCGTTGTACTGCAATTTCTCGACAAAAGTCATGTGCGAGCGGAACGAAACACTCAGGTGTGTAATTGCAATCCAAATTGGTCAAGTGTAACAATGTAAAGGAGCGCGAGTACACACACACACACACACACACACACACACACACACACCCAATGTGTGGCACACCTGCTTCACACATGCTCGTATAACGAGGCTTTGGAGTCTCTGCCTCTGGCAGCGTTGGAATCAATTCGATCCTTGAACTTATGCAGCCAACAACTGAAGGCTTGGAGTCGAGCAAGAAGCAAACTCAAATTTCGTAGTGCAACCGAATGTCACGTGCATCGACACATTTACAACAATTTTTTGGGTTTGCGGCGTCAGTTGCCTTGGCTTTGTTACTTTTGGCCCAAAAGTGTCGTGACATTTGGCAACTGACATGACGAAAGGTTATTGCTGCGTCCAAAGCAATCAATGTGCATTGCCGTGCACTCCCAAGCTGTACGTGTATGTGTGTGTATAAGTGTCACACACACACACACACACACACTCACACACCTTTACAGTTTTCGCTGTTCGTTTTCGGAACTCGGCCACCCATTCATTATGTTGACCACGCTGTCGCCATTTGGTACGTGACATTTTGCTAACTACTCGATGGTAACGGAGGAGCGTGGAGAAGGCGCTCGACCATCGCAGACGTTGTTGCCGTCGCCGTCGTCGTCGTCATCGTTGACAGTGTCTGGTGCGGCAGCAAAGGATGCTGACTGCATCCTCCATATTGCAAGCCGGTGCTAGCAAGCGGCACTGCATGCAATCGACTCACATTCTCAGTCTGTTTATGGCCTGTCCTAATGCGAGCTTTGGGAACGTGAGCTTTACTCGCTTTGGATGGCCTTTTGTCTAGCGTTAATCGGCACATCCTTTGGCCGGACTCGACAGCACCCGACTAAGCTCAACTACAGCCACTGCCTTGGCCAATTGCGCTTGCACTCGTTTAGGATTTGCGCATTTGGGCACTTGGGTATTCATTTTCAGCCTCTTATCAGGTAGAGTCAGGAATGTTAATGCGCCATGATGGATACCTCATTTTTTGAAATTACAGTTTCCAGTCTTGTTGTTTAAATTCCATTTTAGAATTGCTTCAGCTCTTGCTACTGCTACTAATTCCCTTAGCGGAAGAATGAGATCGGATTCAATTTGTGAAATAAAACGGGTTTCTTATATTTGTTGATAATTTATGAATATCTCTTACACGGATAAACGGAAACTATTTTCTTGACGATATTTGGTCAGGACTCTATAGTAAAAGTCTTTGTACAAGTTGGAATTACTACCATTGGTTTTATTACTACATTGATAGAACTTCGTCTCGCATTGTACTGAAAATTTAAAGTGCGAAATCGTATTGCGTGGGCTTCAATCATCCCCATCAAGATTGATGGAGCCCAATAAATATTGAAGAGCGAATTTTTAGTAGAAGTCATGCTTAACTTAATCCCAAAGATTAATATACCAATTCTAATTATGGTTTATATTTTCAAAACTGTGAAAAAGACACAATATATCATGTTTAAAATGCTCTCAAAACTTTATTTAGACATTGCTTAAATGATTGACTTTTAAATACTTTGGACTGTAACTCCCAAGTGCTTTATGTTTTGGGAAATCTGAACTCCTGGGGCCTAATTTATAGGGAATGAAACTTTGACACAAGTTTCCTGTTATTAATTTTATTATTTATTTATATTATTTAATTTTTCAGAAATTGCAGAATTTAATTCTTGATTTGCCAGCGCTTAGGTACTTGTTATGAGAATCGCGGAGAAGGGCGCCCACAATATTTTTATTTAATTTATCAGAAATTTCACAATTTAATTTCAAAATAATATAATTTTTATTCTTCAGAAATGTATATACTTGTACAATATATACAATACATATGTATGCATGGTCACAGTATGTGTTAAACTATATGCCCTAGCTTAAGGAACGTACCAAAGTAATTTGTTATTGGCAGTTCCTTTAGAAACTTTAGAGAGTGTGGGAAGAGAGAGGCAGCGTATTGTAAATAAACTTAAATTTGTAAGCAAAAATGTTGAGCCCATCCAACACGGGCAACACATAGAGTGAAAATAAGTTCTTATGACTTCTCAAAAAAAAAAAATGGAATATCAAATCAACATGAAATAGGGTTATATAAAAAAAGGTACAAGAGTTTCAGACCAGAGCTTGCTTTTCTCACTGTTTAAGTATGAAATTCCTGATGCATTACGTTTATGCCAACACGAAAGCAGGGAAACATTTCAAACTTATAATAATTATTTTTTGATCCACACGAAAGTTGATTATAGGTATAAAACTTTTGGTTGTCCCTTCGATTTCGTGTTTGTTGGCAAAACTGTATTTTAAGTATTGTATTTTAAGTATTGAAATCCCTTATTCATGTATACATAAGTATACTTGTATATTAAATGTCTCGATTGCAATCGATAATCGAAGAGAGAAGAAATTACGGTTGATTTCTTCATATCGAATTTTTAACATACTTGTACTATAGTAATGAAACGAATTTTCAAATGGAAGTGAATGTTCCACAATTTGCTTAACATTTGCTCAATATTTCCTTTTATTATTCATATTCAAATTGATTTGAATGTATGAGAATTGAGGTTTTCTTAGCTCTAACTGCACCTATTGCGTTGCCCCTATCATTGAAATAGTGGCTTATACTGAACTCCTCATATCAAGCAGCTATTATGTATTTTGTATATGTTAGTATCAGTACGGTAAGCGAAACCCCATGGGGGAGTTGTTCAGTTAATGGCACAAATGCGCGTTTTGCAATTGCATTGCAAGGGAGCAGCAGCAGCCCGCACATGCATTTTGAGCTGTGGATTTATATTGAGGTTACAAATTGCAAGTAAATAGAGCTAGGCGGGTAAGGCGCCCGCGCACTGACGAGCCACTGGATTCCCCCATGCCCAGTTGAGTTATGGACGTGTAAGAAAATGTAACGAAGAGCGTCAGACACACAACACTCCCGCACTAAGGTAAAGTATAGTAAATGTGTAAACATTTATTTATGTGCCGGTCATGACGCACTCTAAAGCACTTCAATTGCCCTGATTCAGGGTACATGGACATGGCTTCTGGCTGCCGAGTAGGTGGGTAGACCAATGGCATTACATATGCTGCTGGACAGGGCGGACGGGAGATAGAAATTGGCCCATGACTAGACTACTAGACAAGCCCACAGTCTACAATTCACAGGCCACGCATTTGCAAATTCAAATTTGAAATTTGTCGGGCATTTGCAATTACATTTTTGAAATTCCCCTCACACATCTACACAAGGATACAATGCTCTGGGTAATGACAACAACCTAGTGGAGCTAGTGGAGCCAGTCTAGCAACGTTCAAGCCAAGCAGCTCCCACATTGGTGGGTTGAAAACATGTGTCGCTCATTTGGCGTGTAATTCGAAAATGGAATTAAATGTTTTGTAAACACTTGGCATTTCGCCCTACAGTTGCAGTCCCGGCTACTTTCATTGCAGCTGCCAACTGCCACCCCAATGCCCAATGCCCAACGCCAACAACAAGTGCACGCTCCACGAGCGTTGCAGCTAGTCAAAAAAAAAAAAAAAAAAAAAAACAACAACAAAAAATGAGAACATACAACATCCGTTTCCGAGTTTGTGGGGATATAAATTAAATTTTATTGCAAACGCTCGCCGTTCGCGCTGTATAGTAAATTGTGATGGATTCAACAATTTCGCTGGCTGTTGTGCCAACACACGATAACGAAATGAACTCGTTATGTACATATAAATTAGCGCATGCTGATGAATAGCAATTACGATGAAGTTCTTCTGTAAATACGAGTCTACAAACGAATATACTTGTATGTACATATGCCACATATATTTTATCTCAGACTCCGCATTTTGGTGAGAGGTGTTTATAAATGGGATGTTGGTTTCACATTAAAAAACCTAACCGCAAAACGCTAACAGGAATCTTATTAAACCAAACTGTAGCCCATATCAAATGTTTAGCAAACGCTTTCGTATTTGACAAGAGATTTGGTTAAAAAATGGACAACATTTGTAAATAATTATATACCATATTAATAGAAATTTCTCTATTTTCCTTAATTACAAGTATGCATATGCAAAAGGCATGAACATTTCAATTGCTGAAAATATTAAACTAACCAACAACATGAAAGCCAATTTACTCAACATGATTTTTTTTTTAACTTGTGTGTTTCCATTTTTTCGAGCAGCTAATTACATGTTGAGTTGTATCAAAATAAAATTGTGGTTGCTAACGTTTAATTAAATTAATATCACATAAGTATGTGCGCGATTTTTTTGTGAAATTATTGAAAGAATGTGCACGTTGTAGCCCGATATGTCAGCCTACATAGATATTAAGAATATCTTTTCTGTTTAGGGGCAACTTTTTTAGGCATTTATTTAAGATATTTTTGGGGATTTTTTCATCGGTCGTCACATCAAATTTTTTTCAAAGAATGTTTGTGATTCGAAATCATAATTGTAGAAAAATTATATTTTTCTGAATCGCATATTATTAATTAATTAGTTAAATGTCAATAGCATTATTTGATGCGAATTTGAAAGTACGCCCCTTCCAACGGTTAACCTGTCCTTAGCACACCCTACTTTCGTTAACGAGGCTTTGGGCTCGTACTCCAGTTGCGGGGAAATGTTGTCACAATTTGTCTTGCCTGGGGGAGAACTGTCAGCCAGGATAGTCAGTCAATCCTTAATCACTACGATTACTGGAACCGAAAGAAGATGTGGTACAAGTCCCCTAATATCCTGTTACGTAGACCCGTATTATTATTCACATCATTGTTCTGCCCCACTCCTGGCGCTTTTTAATATAATGGGCACATCATTATGGTTTTTTGTTTTCGATGCAATATTTAATTAACAACAACTTGTACTGAGTGTTTCTGCCAAAAATAGAATAAAATCTTTATTTATAAAAAACAAAAAAAAAAAAATGCGCAAACTCATGAGCATGTTGTTGAACACCAAGAAACAAGTAAAAAAGTCGCCACTAAACAGTGTATTTTCTTTTTGAAAATGTTGTCCTTTCCTCTTTTTATTGTTTGGCCCTGAGGAATGGTGAGGATGCTGTCGCCACTCCCAGCAATGGGCAAGGATGCCAAGTTGCAGTTTGTGTTAAAAAAGCGCAGCACAATTCTACTTTTTAATTAAGCTTTCCATTTTTTATATGCATTCCTATGCATGTAGTCGTGTCTTTCGAAAGCGCTGCACCGTGATTTCGTGCCGGTGTGAGAATAGTTTATTTTCGAGAGAGAGAGAGAGAGAGAGAGAGAGAGAGCGAGGAAATGCGTAAGGCGAAGGCAACTGGGCAAGCACCTGCTCGCCTACTTGACAAATGACTGTGATGCACGTTGAGGCCGACCTGGGGTTAAGTGCGCCATTTCATGTTGTTTTTCGTTGGAGTGTAGTGTGTGTTGGAGTACTAGGTTAAGAATTGTGGAAAATTGTGCTGGCAAAAGCTGGAATCAACGTCTGAAAGCCACCTCATTACAAAAATGTCAGTATATAGAAATATATTTATTTGTTGTAGTAATATCTTGTTATGAAAGACTTCGAATCAGGATCTGCTTAAAAGTTAAGACCCAAAGCATTCTATATCGTATACTTTTAGAAATTAAGTGGTTAAATAGTTAGACTATTAAGGCTGAGTTTGTTTGTTTAGCAAAGAATGGATACCTTTTGCTGGATCAGAAACTATGCATCTTGTATTTTATGATCCCCAAACTTTTATAAGTTGTATTCTGTTTTTGCAAAATAATCGAAAAAGGCGTTTTAGGCCCCACAAAAGTATCCATAATAAATATACAACTGAGCTGTTTTAAAATTTCTTAAAGCTTGATTTGAGAACGAAAATTCTGAATAGGATTTTCGCTCTAAGCTATTTTTAGTCATACATTACATGATAAAAGTCAGCTTTTAACGCGGCAGAACTCTTCATCCAGCATGTCTGTGGTCTAGAATAATTTTTTGAGCTCGCAAAAAGCCAGCTTTCATAACCATAGATAAATGAGATTCTGGCTAGTCGCAAACAAACTTCAGGTTCAAATTATGAAACCAAAAAAGAGTTATGAAGAGTGGCGATATATATTTAAAATCTTTACGGGAGTCGCATGTAAAAATGTGGATAAATCATTCTTAAAAACGACAAATGCATGTATTATCCGTTTTGAAAGACTGCGATTGATTTATTGACTCATAACTGACTTCAGTATGTACTTATATAGATTGTAAGAATGCAGTCGTTTCAGTTTTGGTTACCGCAGTCGATACCTGAAATTTAAATGGGCTGCGACTCAACTACCTGGCGTTCAGTTGGCATTGATGTGGTGAGCGAAGCAGACGTGTTTTCCGAGTATTTGTATATTATTTACCAAATTGTAAGCATATGAGAACGCGATCGTTGATCTTGAACGAATTACGTACCTCTTACTCGTAGTACGTGACTGACATCTGTTTTGAGAAATCTGGCTATAAAGTGCTCGAAGACGCGTGAATATGTAAACTCAAATGAACATTGCTCTAGTTTATTTAAACTGGCTAGCTTCTGAACTCTATAATGCGATATTGCATGGTTACGGGACTGTAGTTGACCAATCTAATTTTGTGCATTTTGTAGTTGTCGATGAGCCAGCCATCGGTGGGCTCAGACATAGCCTCAGGCTCAGCTACAGCCTCATAATCAAGTTTCGACCCATTTGCTTCGCTGCCAATCAGTTCACGGTGAAAGGTGAGCAGAAGTTCGCCAAGCACAATGCGCTGATGTCCGGGCGTCAGATGGGACTGCAGCTTTGATTTCTCCAAGACCTGATCCGTAAGCTTTAACATTTCCTGCTGCTCGCTCTGCGTATCGAAGTCGCGCACATTGCGTAGACCCAGGAACGCCATGTCGACACAGAGATACCAGCGATCGGAAATATAACGTGTCCTCACCGAAGTGGGCATGGCTGTGCGAAAATGGTCGACATCGAATCGTACAATAGCGGGGTAGAGTTGTTTACGATATTCTTGGGCCAGAGCGTATATATCACCCGAGGACTGGGGTGTACAGAATTTGTTTATTTGACTCCAATCCAAAGAGCGCACTGCATCGATCATGGCTTTGGCTGCTTGTTTCGTGCCAGCCACAAATTCAAACTCGTCAAAATTTTGGGCCAGGAAATAACGCAGCTTCCACATGCAGTAACGGTTTCGCACTTTATTTAATATTTGAAGGAACAGGGGGCCGAATCTACCCCGTTTTTCCCCGACATAACGCTGGTAAAAGGAGAAATAACGCCCGTCGTGTAGGACTGGGTGGGGCAGGAAACCTAAAACCGAGCTCTGCTTGGACGCACAAAATAATTTTGATTGTTTGGTTTGATGTGTAATGATATCCACGAGTCCTTTGAGTGATCGAAAATTCATTTTAGATAAAAGTTTTGAAGAATTAAAAATACTTTTGACGAAAATATCAAATAAAATTTGTGCGCTGTCACATAAAAGTCAAAGGTCACTCAGTGGTGAGATGTGCTTTCAAAATTTGTATTGTTGTGCCTTTAGAATTAAGCATTGGTTTTTAGGATTGAAACTATGTAGACTCACTTGACTGACTTGACACTTGACTTTGGTACTTGGAACTACTTCGGCTCAAGTGATTTGAAATTTTGGCAGGCATTGTGACTGCACCATTAATGTGACTGCTCTACTCTATCATAGCAAGAAGTTTATTTTTCTTTCCTGTTTCAGAATCGCCATTTAATTATCATGTATTGGCCAATTCTGCTGCTTATTTTTGCCGTGGCATCGACGCAGCCAACGTATGATTATTTCCGCCTACCTCGCGCTGTGGAGCCGCAACACTATGATCTGCGCATACTCACACATCTGGATGATCCTGAAAAACTGCGATTTGAAGGATCAGTCAAGATCAAACTGAACGTCTTGGAGGATACCAAAAACATAACGTTGCATGCCAAAAACTTGACGATCGATGGAACGAATATTATGCTAAGAGAGTTGGCTGCAAGTAACTCAACAAAATGCATCGACCATATCGAGTTGAATACCAAATACGAGTATTATATAATACAGCTATGCACAGAGCTGAGAGCGGGCCTTCAACATGAGCTTACTATTCCATTTGAGGGTGTTTTGAATGGAAATCGAACGGGCTATTATAAGAGCTCCTACAAGGATGTCCAATTAAACAAAACGCAGTATGAAATGGTAAATTGTTCTTACAATTTCGTCACTACATTTTTTTTTCTTTAGCTGGTTCTCAATGACACAATTCTCTCCGACCTTTGCACGCCTAGCGTTTCCCTGTTTCGATGAACCGGATCGCAAGGCCACATTTCGAATAACACTCGGCTACCACAAGCAGTACAGGGGATTCACCAATACGCCTCTACACAAATGTGAGCCACAGTAAGTGAGAGTACATATAAATATATAGTTTCTTGTGTTATTTAACCCTCTTGTCATTATAGCGCATCTCTTGAGAACTACGTCTGGTGCGAGCATGAGAAATTGCTAAGAACTTCCACATATTTGGTGGCATATGCTGTACACAATCTTACGAACGCATCCACTATCATAAGCGATGCACGTAATAGAGTTGAATTCCGTAGCTGGATTCGTCCGGATGCTGTAAATCAAACCAAGTATTTCTCACAATTTGCACCCAAAGTGTTCGCGTACATCGAAGAGTTGTGCAATCTAAGCTTTCCTTTGAACAAAATTGATCAGCTGATTACACAGGATCACAAATTTTCGGCGATGGAGAACTGGGGATTAGTTACGTTTCAAGATAAAGCATTTCTCTACGATGAAAGGAACACTTCGACAGCAGCAATGGAGAGTACAGCAAAGACTATAGCACATGAGTATGCACATCAGTGGTTCGGAAATTTGGTCACCATGAAATGGTGGGACAATCTTTGGCTGAAGGAAGGATTCTCCACATATTTTGCATACTTGGGCATCGATCACGAGCAGCCAGATTGGAACTTTTCCCTCCGCCAAATACGCCAAACCCTAGGACAGTTTTTCCACAATGACGCATTTGAAGAAACCACTGCAATCTCTCGAGCAGTGGAGGGGCCGATTGAGATACTCGAGAATTTTTCCACATATGTGTATGAGAAGGGCGCACTAATGGTGCGCATGCTGCACAAAATATTGGGCGATGATTCGTTCTTTGCTGGTATACACAGCTATTTGCAGCGCCACGCCTACTCAAATGTGGACGAAGCTGATTTGTGGAGAGCGTTTGATGAGGTGACGCTACTGGGGGTCAACCTGAGCACTTGGACGCTGCAGCGGGGCTATCCCTTAGTGAGTGTGGAACGCAATTACTCGACGTCTACTGCAATATTGAGCCAAAAACGTTTTCTATTGTTGGATAAAGAGGGGGAAGATTGTTGGTGGGTGCCCATAACCTACGCTCGTCAACGAGATATGAACTTTGAAAGAACGCAGCCAACGCTTTGGCTGCAGTGTCCCACAGTGGCTGAAACGGAGCTAACACATATCGCAGGTGCAAATGAGTGGATCATCTTGAATCCGCAGGTGAACTCCATATACAGGGTGAACTATGACGAACATAACTGGCGATTGATCATAGAAACATTGAACAGTGCCAGCGATTTCGATCGCATTCATGTACTGAACCGAGCTCAACTATTGGACGACATGATGGCTTTGGCTTGGAAGGGGCCGCAGAGCTATAAAATGGCCTTCAATATGTTAGCCTATTTGCCACTGGAGCGGGACCTTTTGCCTTGGCAGGCAGCCACAAGCAGCCTAGGTAGAATTCAGGATCTTCTAACAATTGAACAAGCAGACATTTACAAGGTTTGTTCTGCTTTGTTTCCTCTGAGTGTCGAATAGTCTTCAATAATTATATTTTCCTGTAGATCTATATGCAAAAGCTACTAACACCGCTATATCAGCGGCTTAGAAGATCAACAGCTATGCTCTGTAGTCCTAGGCAGCCGGAGCAAATTGAATTTGAAAGATTGGTGTATAGACTGGCTTGTCGCTACAATGTGTCCGATTGTGTACCATGGATCTTGGGCTACTATACTGGTGCCCCTATCGACGCACTGGCTGTGCCGGTGGACCTTCGCGATATTGTTTATTGCACAGCCATTGAACACGGAAGCGAAATTGACTTTCAATTGATATTGTCGCACTTCAAAAACTCCACAATTCCAAGTCAGAAAATAGCTTTTGGCAAAGCCTTAGGATGTACACGCAGTTTTCAGCATCTACAAAAAGTCCTCGACTCTGTGTTAAATTCAAGTGAAGTGAAAATTAGAGAACATTTTCCAACAATTGTCGAAGCGGCCTCAAGAAACCCACATATTGCAAGAGAGGCCAGAACTTACTTTTTGAACAGCGCCGAAATAGTTGTGTAAGTGCATCTCTCTCAGAGTAATGTCTACTGCTTTTAATCTAATATTCAAATCTTACTTTAAATGTAGTGAAAAATTTGTGGCCAAGGAATTAAAGAGAACTATCTATGCACTGCCTGCTGGAGTTACATCCCGGAAGGAATACGAGAGCCTAACGCAACAATTTGTCGCTTTTAAAAAATTCGATGAGCTAACAAAACACGCTGCGGAAAGCAGTTTGATTAATTTACAATGGATCGAAAATCGTTCTGGGGAGTTCTTTACGGAGTTAAAGAAAGTTGTGGAACAAGATTAAGCCATAAAGGGAAGTTGGTTATTCTCTTTCTTAACATTTTTAATTACGAAAATAAACATTGCAGCATTTTTCAAATGTTATTAATTCAGGGAAAACAGCAAACACGTCAAACATATCTGCCAATATTTCCAAACGCCTGCAAATGGTACACGCTGTCTGGCTTTGAAAATCTTATCCTGTGCTTGTTTGGCAAGAAACCTGTTTGACAAGGGTCGGCAAACCACGAATACATATTAAATACACATACTTATTTAGATAACGTCTTGCAGTAAATTTTTAAAATGTTAGGTAAAAACACACATTTGAAATTGGCACGAAGACGTAATCACGATTGTCTAGACTCCAGACGTCTAGTAAATTTTTAACGAAAGCATTTACTGGTCTGTTACAAAATGTTTTATTCTAGTACATATGTACGAG
The DNA here is from genome assembly GCF_003285725.1 of Scaptodrosophila lebanonensis. Lineage (NCBI taxonomy): Eukaryota > Metazoa > Arthropoda > Insecta > Diptera > Drosophilidae > Scaptodrosophila > Scaptodrosophila lebanonensis. Next base: position 4,302,239 of record NW_022060529.1, read on the forward strand.
CACGTAAGTATGTATGTAGCTGAGTGTAGTACATTGCGTTTGTTAATATTAACCGACTGACTAAGAGGCTAAATAACAAAACAGATTAAGGCTAGTTAGTAATGCTGAACCATTAAAATATACAGGTAACTAGTTCAAGTGCAGTTTTAAAATATTTTTAATGAGTACGCGTATTTGCAAATTCAAGAAATGTTGCAAAATTGTTGAGAACTGACTATACGTCGAAAAACAAAATATTTATTAATGAAAATTAATGTTTTGTTGAAAAAGTGACGACGTTTGAGAATCTACGTGTATTAATTTAGTGTATTATGTCTGCCTTTGGGACTGTTATCAACCACTATTTGTATTCCATTTTAAAAACACTGTTGTTCACTGTTAATCGCGTATTACATTTTATCAGCCTGCATTGCTGACAGGTATTTTTAATTTCATAATTGGAAAAAAGCCACAGAAGCCAATTAAGAAAAGAAATTTATTGGTGCATATGCAAAAAAAAAAAAAAACAACAACAAATAATTGCTCAGGACCAAAATTAACACTATAAATGTTGTTATTAAACTAATTAAATGTGATGCAACCTGATATATGCAGTGGAGGAAACGCATTTCATTTATCATATTATAAATTGTGAAATATTTATGCGACATTTTGCAGAGTTTTCCCATTTGTGCGGCCTGCGTAACTTTTATTTAAATATTATACTTACATTAATTCAGTGACAACAGGCAAGTGTGACACATTTAATATTATTTGCATGTCAAATTAGCCAACGTAAACAAGGTGAGAATTCAGTTCAGAGAATTTCATACAAAACGCAAATATTGTAACATTTAAAACTGTTTACGTTTAAATTCAATATCAATATGCCAGCGGGCAGTGGGCTATAAGGAGTAGGATTGAGTATTCTAGTTTTCTACAAAATAACGATTTGCAATGGTATCAAGTTTATAAAACGAGAAAATGCATACAAATTATTCTCGTTTCTGTTTATACTATATTACATTGTATTCATTTACATAGCATTGATAACATTTAAATATGCGTATTGAGAAATTTAATTCTACTTGTGTCAAGATAAAATATGAACATTAATAAATATATATAAATAATGTGGGTATGAAATGGGTACGAAATGGGTATACAAAAAATTTGTGTGTGTGTCAGGGCGACACGCGATAGAAGTGAAACGTAATGGTTATAGTAGAGTAATTTAATTTGAGTTAGCAGTAGTTTTTTTTAGATTGGTGAGGGGAGCCTTTATAATTATTAACCAAAAATTGTTGGTTAACGTAAAAAGAATGGTTATCGACCTAGAAAACTGCTAGAAAATTGCTTTAAAACTCTCAATGCAGAGATAGAAAATCCGCTAGACAATGGCAAGAAAAGCAATCAATAAAGAAGCTTCAGAAAAGGCTAAAAAATCCTATAAAAATCCGTCAGATAATGTCTAGAAAATATATTAAATATATATAGAAAACCCGCCAGAAAATGGCTAGAAACACCGCTATACAAGTACATATTTGTAAATCTGGCTATGAAATAGATAGCAAGCACGCCGTCATTGATGGTTAACAATCCAGCTTTGAAGAGCCTCAGACAACGCAATTCTATTTAGGTATTTTAACAACCTAAGTATGTATATGAATAAACTGCAATTAAAAGGGAGCTGTCCTAATTAATTGTACGAGTACATGCACATAAGAGGGCAAGAAACCTAATTCAATTATAGTAATGAGTAGCAAATCATGTTGGATCTGCAGTAGTAGGCAACCAAGCCACATTAACTTCATATTAATTGGACGATTTTGTAGTTGAGCCACAAGCTCGGAAACTGAGGCGCCTTTATTTGTGCCACAACCCATGAGGCAAACAGGCAGTAACTGACAAGTTGACTGCACAGCCCGCCCACATAGGCATCGAGAAATTGAATTTTAATGCGCTGCTACATAATTTGATTTCTGTCATGGCTCTGAATGCATAATAATTAACATACGAAACTTGATTGTAGTGCAATCTGGTCGTTACCAGCTGCAACTGACTTCAAAGTCAGGGCCACATACATACATCCATACACACACATACATATCTCTGCCTTGCCCCAATAAGTAGGCAGTGAAAATAGCTAACGATGCATGGAAGTTAAACTGCAAGCTTATTGGACCAGCACAGCCTGTAAGGAAACCTGCATCGTTCGCTTGAAATGCGTTTGCTCGACTGGTTCAAAATTTGATCAATGAGAATTGCAGCACTTGTTAGGCCAACGCAATGCTTCGGGGTCCACTTGTGAAAGTTTCATTTAACCATTTTCGGCATTGAAGAGATATCGGAATAGAATTCGGCTTAATTGAATTCAATTCAATCAATTTTTTTTTGCCACAATCCATTTGTGTTAATATCCATTTGTATAAGATAATGCAATTTGCAATTTGTTTTGCAAATGTGCCAACTAATTTGTCCAAATAATCAACAATCAAACTACAAAAATGTGTGTACAATTCATAAATAAAATCAATTTAAATCACAATTTCATTACAAATTGATTGAGTATTATTTTTCGAAATTCCGCATTTATTTTATTTAAGCGCATTACCAGTTACATCTGTTTTTAACGAGCGAAGCAATTGCTGCTTTATGTTTGAAAAAATATATTAATAGAGTTCAAAAAATTTTGTAATTAAATTACTTGATTCATAAATGTCTTATCATTTCATAATTTAAGAGAGATTATGTTACTTAATTAATGGTACACATTAGTAGCGTTCATTGTTATTATCACCCATAGGGTTCTTAGGTTTGGAGTGTTGTTCGATTTTGTACATTTGAAGTAAATCCATTAATGTTTCCTGCAGTGGCTTATTAAAACATTTAGTTCATTGTGGCGCAAACACTTCCATTAAAAACTTACAAGTATATAGTGCGAAGAAATGCAAATGTCTTTGTTTGTATGTGCCAAATAATCTCAAATGGTTTTATATTTAAATAAACAGCATTACTGAGAAATATGCAAGGCGAGCGTTTTACAGCTAACCAATGTAAATATATATACATTTTATATGTTTTTTTGTTTCCTAGAACTTTACTGCATTTATTGCTTCCTTCCACTTTTGTTTCAATTTTATACGAGTACAACGTAAAACTATTTCTCGGTGCTGCAGGCGCCGGCAACTCGCAAAGACATTCAAGAAAGTTCCTTGAAATTGCCACAAAGGCTGAACAAAACTTAATGCTCGGTTGCCTCCGTCCGTCTGCTTGCCTGGCTGAACCGATTCTGGTCCTTTGTCAGATGGCAACTTACAAATTTAGATTACACATGTTTGCGCAAATGCTGGCAAAACGCTTAAGTTTGTTTAATTAAATTGCAAATATTTTATTGTTGCAACATTTGGTCGGATGGCTGCTATAAATAGCATAGCCTTGCTAAATGTGGCATCTGTAAAATGATATAAAATATTGACCCTTAAATGCAATAACACTGAACGCCTCCAACTTTGATTTTCACATTTTATTTATTTCTTCATTAAATAATATTCAAATTAAATCTTAAATTCACAGCACCACGTTTGCTGATTAGAACAAGCATAAAATATCAAGGGAAATATTTTTCAATTACATTTATGCAAACGCATACACACTACTACATACATGAGGATATTTTATTATTATTTACAAACTGCTATTAATTTTGCAAAGCAATATTTCATAAATTCATTTGTAGCCTTTTGTTTACTTCAATTGAAATGCAAATTCATTTTCCAATTGTTTGCCATTAAGCGTTCCACTTGACCGCTTCGAAACAATGCATTACAAAATTGTAGCTTGGGAGGGGGGTGAAGAATGAAAAGTTTTTCTGATGACGACCTTGAAACTGGTGCGGAAAGCCAAAACAAATCCTTTGCACCAACGCATTCCGGACGTAAACGTAAAGTGCTGTCAATGTAGCAATAACATCGGTAACAAAACACGCAGGAAGGGGGAAGACTTCAAGTTCAAAGCGTTAGCTTTTAAGTGCCTGTTGGTGGATGCTGTTGTTGTAGTTGTTGTTTTTGCTGTAAATGTTGTTCTGTTGCTGTTGGAGCTTGTTTACTCAGGTTTCTCAACACGACTGAAGCCACGTTGCTACACCCTAAAGCAAATACTTTTAGTATGCAACAGAAAATGAGGGATGAAAACCAATAGACGCGACCGAACGGGCTGCCAAAGAACTTGGGATTACCTTGAAAAGTACTCACACCCACATCCACACCCACAGCAGCACACCAAAATACACACAAACGCACTACATTTGAGCATGACCAAGAATTGGCAGCCCACGCATTCGCAGCAAGAGCATCCGTTTGGTTTATTTGGTGCCACATTTCAAAGCAAACTCAAATACCAAAGTTAGGTGGAAACGCTCAGCTGAGGACTATCATCCAATTTATATATAAATTTGTCAACTTATGGTAAGAATTGCAGCAGCCTTACAATACGTGGTAAAGTTTCATTTAGAAGATACATTGAAGGTAAGTAAATGGAACTGGGGTATACTCTAAAGTCCAAGAAAGAAAGTTGTTTGCTTTAAACAAAAATGAAATCCATGGTCGTTTCAGATTTATAAGCAATTGCTGTTAGAACGAATGCGAATCGATATAGCCATGTACGCCTGTCTGGATTAGAGATGGGCATGGGCTATTTTAGGCCAGACACGATACGGCCACGAAAGGAATTTTTAGAAACACGCACGCGCTTCTCATAATTATATAGTTATCTATTTATATTTCTATTCTTGACCTGCCGAGTGTAATTTTTTTTAAATTATTAGAGTCCAAAAATTAAGAAAAGTTTTATAAGGTGCTTGGTTTATTAAATCGCTTTTTAAAATGGTATATTTAATAATAACCCCACGAAATCGGAATTTGCAATACGAACATGCCCGTGCCCAATTTTTGTCTAGGGGTTTCAATATTCTCCCGACTCCCCCTCGTTTACTCCTTTGAGAACAGGTCACAATCAACTTCTCACCTCAGCGTCTGTAGCATACTTTTAGGCTTGTTCATTATTTCCCCAGCTGTGGGAGTTATATGTACATTAAAACAGTCTGCTTTTACTCAACGACACATCCTTTCATCAAATTCGATTGCTGACACACACACTCACACACACACACCCGCACAAAAGCACGCACAGCTAACGGAACTAACACACACGACCACGTTTGTATAAATGCATAGACATGAATGGCAGGCATTATTTGAATTTGACGCCGCAAACAATGGCGCCAAGATTATAATCTGCGCTCATCTGACGATTGGGGGGAACGCCGCTTCTCTACCACTAAGGATATAATGCATCTCCCGCAGCAGTGATGGTATTGTATTTTGTCAAATGACGGAACGCTCAGCTTCTGAGCCATGTATTTGGTTAAGCGCCAAATATTAATGAGGGCGACAATCGCACTTCGCCTGGAATGCCATCTCGTGTAGCCTTTTGCTGGGAAAGGCGTTCAATTATATGCTCGGAGGACGACTCAGCACGACTCAACTAATTTTTCATCTGTGCGCTTTATGCCTTTACTTATTATGTATTATTATTGCTGGTGTATTCATTCATCTCGGAGCGGAGTCACAGTCGTCGTCGTCTGTCTTCAGCAACGCAAGACGCTTCAAAATTAGGGGTGCTTATTATTTTTGATTGCCGACACTCGTCTGTCCAGGCAGTCAGTCCGTCGTTATCGTTGGCATTGTTGTTGCCTTTAACGACCACGCCGAGCTCCTGCCCAGGCGTGAAAAAGGAGTAGAGAGTGGGTGAAAGGGGGTCGGTCGAGTAGCGCGTGTCGCCAAGCTCCCATTGTTAGAACAAATTGATAGCGCGTGTTCAAACTCTGTTGTTTTTTTTTTGTGTCTTCAATTCCGGGTGCTCTGTCGAATGCCGCCTCAAGTGGCATCAGCAATGCAAAAGGGTTGTCTCAGCGTGTTGTTTATTGTTTAATGACTCATTTCTGTTGGAACAATTGGGGTGCTTTCGGCATGCTTTTGTTTCGGCTTCATTAATTCGTACTCGCACCGGAAGTGGTGTGAAAAGACAACGAATTTCTCCACAAATGTTTGTGCAAAATGGAAACGTGGCCGCGTGAATAGGATAGGTTTTAAGGAAGGTGGCTCTACCATGCATTGTCTGCATATCGCCTCAGATTTGCATTGGTGCATTCAGCACGCTTCATGCATCGCTCACGTGCATTAATTGATTACTTGGGGCCCTATTTGATGTCGGACGCATTCAGCTGTGAATACGTAACGCCTCTTAGGTGCAATTGTGTAAGTTGACTTACGTGCTTCGTAATAATGATATTTCAATTAACTGTGAAAAAGGAAAAAAGCTTTTCCACTTCCTTCCATGTGACGTGCTTGTATTAAATCTGGATTTGCAAAATGTGTTTTTAAACGTGTCGATGTTGCGGTTTAACATTTCACAGACGCTTTCGTACAATTTATTTGCAACATTTGAAATGTGTAGCTCAGTGGTTAACATTTTCCAAATATTTGACAACTTATTTAAAAAGAAAACAAATAAGGAGATGGTCATGGCTATATCGATTCTTCTCGTCATGCTGACATGCAATTGTACCTTGTGGCCTGCCATTTCTCTTTTTAGGCGTTAGTTTACAAATTGCAAAATATTTACATATGAACACCTATTATTGGTTGAATTCCTTGTCTACTTATTCCATTTATTAAATGAAAAAATGAGTTAAATATTTAACATGTTTTTTCTGTAGAACTCTAGTGGTGAGCCTTGCACTGGCATGAGGAAAACTGAGTCTAAAGTACGAGTGAAAATCAATATTTAATGCTTTCTCTGAAATATGAATTACTCTTACTTTTTTGCTATATTTTCTTCTAGGCGTTAGTTTACAAATTGCAAAATATTTACATATGAGCACCTATTATTGGTCAAACTATTATTCAATTTCTTGTCTACTTATTCCATTTATTAAATGAAAAAAATTAGTTAAATATTTAAAATGTTTATTCTCTAGAACTCTAGTGGTGGGCCTTGCACTGGCATGAGAAAAACCAAGTCTAAAGTACGAGCAAAAAGCAATATTTACTGCTTTCTCTGAAGTATGAATTACTCTTACTTTTCTTGTTTGCTTTTCTCTACTTATGCTTCGCCCACATGCTGTTGTTGTTGTTGTTGGTGCCGCTGTTAAGCATTCTTATCGCCGTTGGTAGCATTTCCGTTTTTCTTATTCGTGCATTTTTCATTTCCGCTTCAGCGTCGCGGCATTTCCTTTCATTTTTCACGCGTCTCCTTGCGCGCCCCTCTTTAAATATGCTACAGTGTCCTTGCTCAATGCGGCGTCGTATATATTTCCCATTTATATTATTTTGTACTGTTTATTCCACTACCATCAGTGCGTTCAACCTCCCTCCAACTGCCTCCAACCAGGCACCAGCGTAAAGTCACTTTGACACTTTTCGTAATCCTTTTGGAAATTGATTCTGCTCAGCTGGTAGAAAGTTTCGAGCATTCAGTAGCTGATGTTTTTAGGTGCTTCTTGTGCTGTCCATCTTTAATATTAAAGTTGAAATTAAGTCAAGTGTCCACAAGGACAATGACACTCATACACCCACTCACACAAGCGGAGCGGCCACCGAGACTACTGTCCATTATGATTGTCGTGCAAAATATTGTCTGGCCGCCAATTTTGGTACATGGGGGACATTTCAGCCGCAGACGCCACACAAATAAATGGAAATGGTGCCATTGTCATTAGCAAGAATGAAGAGGGTGGGGGAGGGGAGCAGGGCGTTGCGAGCCCAGGCGCAGGCACTGGAGCAGGCTCGACCTCTGGCAGAGAGACAACGCAGAGACGTAGCGTCGCACAAAAATTGCTGGTAAAAGCCAATCCCAGAAATTACTATTTGCATTATTTTCATGACAATGCGGCCAATTCATGGCAAATAGAACGGAATGCGCTGCGGTTGTCATGGCTCTACCTAAGCACAAAGACATACTCGTACAAGGTGGGGCGGGGTTGGGTAGAGCCATCGAAGTCGGGACGCGGGCAAGCAGAAGAGAGAGCAAGCCATGTGGAAGTCGTCAACAACTCTGGCGGTACGGAATTCACGGCGTCTGGGGAACGATGAAAATTGATTTTAATGCCAAAAATTATGTTATTCGTGCATGTTATGGACATGAAAATAGCACAAAACAAAAAGAAAACAACCAAAAAAATCATCGAAACAGTTGCCAACAATAAGGAAATTGTGCTCACTTCCGGCAAATGGTCCTCCGCCAGTGATGGCCAAGGAGCAGAGTATTGTGGAATTTGTATGCTGAAGCTGACGGCGTTGCGTATACGCCCATTGGAAGTGAATTTACATAAGCACTCTCACATTCACATAATTATTTATATTATGAACTTCAGCTCCATGCAAAGGACTGATGCGCGTACATAAAACCAATATACTAGTAGGGCAACAACAATAATCAAACAATAATGGCTCTCAGTTCTCTTGAATTGTTTGTCTTCGAATTGCATTCAGTTGCTCGGAATTTCTGAAGTATGGTAAATGATAACAATTCTATTTGAATATAGTCACATACTATATGCATAATTGATCGTTCGATTGATAACTGTTTGTCATTTCGAAGCTTATAAGGCGAATCAAGTCAATAATAGAAATTCCTTGTTTACTTGAAAAGACTGAACAGCTTGAAATATTCCAGGAAACGGTATTTATTTTTATTATTATTGACATATTCCAGGAACGCTATTAAATGTTTTTATTTATTTGATTAGATTTAAGTGAAAACTCTATTTCATTTATCGTTTAAATACAATTAAAGCAAATTTAATATTTCCAACTACATCTATTAGATAATTGCACTCACTTCCACAATTCTATTAGTAAATCCAAAAACTAAAGAAACTTTTAAAATTTCTTAAAGACTGTAATATGTGCCATAAATTGTAAATACTTATCTATCATTTAAAATTCGAGTTTATATGTTACAATCTACTTATGTATAGCAACTAATGTAAATAAATAATGGTGCAAAAAGTAGCAACTGAGTTGGTATAAATCTTCATTATGAAAGCAATTACTTATTAAAATGTAATCTAAAGTAAAATTATCTATATTCTTTTTTTTACATTAGTGTACTATTAGCTGTATTAGCTGTGTTTTCCCAGTTTTCCATTCATTCCACACAATGAGCAGAAGCTTGAACATTTTTCATTTCATTTCTCTAGCAGCTTCGTTTCTTGTTATATGTTAATTATAATTCTAATGCATTTTATTTTTATTTTAAATATTGTATTTATTTCCCAATTTGCTGCCTATTCGCATTCACACGGCGTTTAGGTCGAGTTGTATTTAAAGAATTTTTGCCAATTTATATTGAAACTTGAAGCTCAATTTAAAAGATAAACAACGACGTGTTATTGCCCTGCCGAGCCAGCCACTCTATGAAAAGGTAAAAATTTAAAATCCATTTTAATTTCTATTATGCAAATTTTCTCAAGTGGCCCTTCCGTGTCGTGTGCCTGTGCCCGTGCCCGTGCCCGTGCCTGTGCCAGTATTGGAGCCAAAAGCGACTAAATATGCCAGTGCCTGCCTTAGTTACCCACAAACACGAACATAAGAGCACGGACATCCCTACATATGGGCTAGATGGCAGTCCTAGACCTGCGACAGCCTTGTTCCGAATGCATGCATAATAATGTCATTTAACTTGGCTCTGAAGATGAAGAGCCTTTCAGCTTGGGCCGTGTGAGCTGCACAACCTGCACGACAGGGCGTCGGATTCGGGCTGGGCATTCTGGGGCAATGTCTGCTCGATGAGTGGATTAGCGTTTCGGGCTTTGGGGGCGCCATTCAAAAAACGAGACAGCGATAAATTAAATTATGTTCACACGCTGCATATGTCGCACATTTTATCATGAGGCAAGGGCGCCTATTATAGAATTTAGGAAAGGTGGAAAGAATGTTTTGGGACTTCAAAAATGTGTACTAAACATAAACAATGGGAAAAGGTTACAGCTTTATAACGAAATGTATGTGCGTGAAAAATGAGTCTTGAGAAAATTGCTCCTATTTTTCAGTGTTTTGTTACATTTAAATAAATACTATATATGTATGTAGATGGGCTCAGTAATGCTACGGCGAGAGTTTCTTTAAGAAGCCATTTAGAATGCAAAGAGCAAAGACCTTTGACATATAATTTCTATTATTATACAGTGCAGTGATCGCAGGAAGCCGGCTTTCATTTTATTCCCCCCTATTTCCCCTATGCTGTATATAGTAGATAGATATACTGAGATAGTTGTTCGGTGATCTGTCTTTTGTTGAATGCTCATCCTGAACTCCTTTGATTGCCTTCTGCACGATTTCTGTGAAATTGTTGAAATTTAAAATGTTTCCAAAACATTTAGAAAGCATTAAGCGGCATTAAATGTTGCATAAATACGGGAAAGCACTAGAACTGTGTAAATTTAATATCAAATCATTGAAACAATGGATTTTAATGTAATTTGAAAGCTGATGAGACCACCCCAACTAATTTTGTAATAATGATTTGGAAGCGCCGTGATTCGAACCGAGTCATATACTCAGAAAAGGACTCTCATTCTGGGATTCCTTTTTACTCGTTGAGCTATGCCAGGCCCCACAGGGATTATTGATATTATTTATTCACCAATTACCTATACCTATGCCTGTGTCAGTTATAAATTTGATTCGAGAATATTGAATCTTTGGCTACGTAGTCTTATATTGGAAGACGGTTAAGTTTCAATCACTTGCGATTAGCCATTAAGCCTTGACAATTGTGGATATTTTTGTTTCGAAAATACTCAGCAATTGAACTTGTTTCGAAACGATTTCATACACTGGCTAATCGCGTGCAACTACCGATTTACGTGGAAAGACTCTTAGAGTAATCATATTGGGTTGAAAATTTGAAAAAAGTATTTGCCAATTCAATTTAGCCTTGCTTATTTGGGCAAATTCTGCACAAGAGCGAAGTGTTTTCACTTTTCTTCTTACACCCGTATGCACAGGGGAGGCCAAATTTAAACGTTGCCTTTCAGTCGGAGTGACAAGTCGGTCAGGGTAGTGCTTGGAGAAAGTAAGGCACTAGCTAAAGCTACTGCTACTGCTAAGGCTGTTGTTGTCGCTCTTGGTGTTGCTGTTGGTGTTGCTGTTGGTGTTGCTGTTCGTGCTAACACTGCACCAGCGACAAGGCAAAGTGGGTCAAAATGAGAAAAAAATGCGCGTCATTTCTCGCGGGTGTCAGTGGCACACAGACTGGCAGAAGCTCGCTGCACAGATGGAGAGACATGTGAGCATGTTAAACATTCTGAATGCAGACCCGCAACTCCCCGCCTCTGCTGCCACATAACGCCAGTTGCCCACAAAGGCCCAGCGGTGTCAGCGGCGGCACTTTGACATTTTTGGAGCAATGCGCTTCACAGCCGCAGGCTTCGGTTGGGGCAGGAACAGGCCGACCTTAAGTCCCCACCCCAAACCCCCCAAGCCCGACATGGACTCGACTCATGTGTGGCAAAGCTGGCGATGATGGTTGTGGGTGGCACGCACGAAACGCGATTTGAGTTCTACCGCCTGATCGTCCCGCGCTCCCTTCGCACACAAAACCAAATCATGTGTGCGCGTGTTGTCGCCGTTTTTATTCTGCTGCCGACAACAATAGCAACAATAACAACTGTAACAACAGTAACAACAATGCAAACGGCAGGCAGCATGCAAATAGAATAAAACGCTGGCACAAATCACAGAAGCAGCAGCAAAGCGTCTACGCCGCCACAGCCTTTGTTTCTTTGTTGCCCCGTCCTCTGCCTCTGCCTCTGCCTCGCTTGCCACCACTGTTGCCGCGACATTGATTTCGCATTTCGAATTCAAATTCAACTGAGGGCCTGAACTCCGCAACTCCCATCCATACTAACCCATGGACGCAGAGGGCGCAAATATTTTTACGTATGTTGGCGGCGTCGTCGTCGAATTTTTGTAATAAAATTTTATGAGAGCGCTACCGCATTTCCCGCGGTGTCAATTTTTATTGTTATTCTTTCGTTTGCGCGACGTCATAAACTTGAAATCGATTAGCCCAGGCAGCGACAGTGGAACAGGTGCGGGAGGCGTTTCCAACCATCAATACCAATACCAATACGAATGCCAATGCTTATACGCATACCAGGGCAAGGTTCAAGTGACAAAGTTTTATTTTGATTTATGGCCTGGAATCATGGATTCGTGCGAATACGCACAGAAATGAACCACAGAACGGCATAGAAATCAAAGCCATCAAATAACGGGAGAATAAATCATAATAAATTAAAGAAAGTCAAATGCAATACGATGTGAAAAAGTTGCAAAAGTTCCGCACGAATGTCCAGGCGCACATTTCTTAGCATTCTTTTTTATGTGCAGGCAAAGTTTACGTTTACGTTTACTTTTCCTTTTATTTTCGTTATTTAACTTTTTGCTCGATTTTATGCATTTTTCTTAATTGCCTTCACAAAGTCTGTTGTGAGAAGTTTGATGCAGCAAGTTGCTTTTATTTCTTTATATTAGTGAAGTTATTTAAAAACTTGTAATAGCAAACTAAGATCAACATGGTAGCGATGTAGGAAACGGGGCGCATGAGCAATATTTTGGGACCCAACAAAACGTAAAAGCTAAGTATGTACATATTTCTAATGCAAAGGGTACATAATCAAATGCACATATACCAACGTTTTTTGCAATCCTCCAATTAGTCCGAAAAATTCTTTTCTGAAATGGCAACAGAATTCACGGAATGGTCTTTCAATTTGTTAAGTATCCAGAATCTCACTAAAGCTGAATCAGGCGAATACGTAGTTGTGAAGCGATATGCTGCTTGCTTTTGGCGATGTGGACACGAAGAATGAGTGTAAAAACCAAGAGACAGCAACTAAAAATAAAAATAAGTGTTTCTATCAAAGCACCCGCTCGATTTTTGGCTCTTATGAGTACACAGTAATCTGTGGCATTCACAAAGAAACACAATTTTTAACTGGAAAATGGGTGTACAAAGTTAAGGCTAGTGTCCTTACTTGTTTCTTTATTCGAGTGGATTCAGGTAAGTAAGCATTGTCATTTTGCAAGTTCTGGCAAATAATAAACAAGCCTTGAGAAAGGAAAGAGACGGATGGGACGTGGATACACGATAACTATAGTATTTCTCATAGAATTCAGAAAAACGTAATTTTAAATTCATTGCTGCTTTTCACTCCCTACTGACAAACTGGCAAATATGAAAATGAAAACAGTATTCTTATTGTCTTGACATTGAGTGCCTATGCATTTTGTTGTTGAAGCCCCAGCGACTTGCTTCCATCTGCAATGAGATAAATATTTGAATAAAGCTGCTTCGTATTATTCCGCTTTTGTGCTATGTACTCGTACTTAGAATGATCTGTGACCCCATTTGTGTGCATAGTATGTTGGTTGTCGCTTCCTGCGTCCACTCATGAATGCAGTTCCGTGCCACGTTCTTAAATGCCAAATAAAAAGGTATTAAAGAAATTTTAAATATTAAGGTGGAGGGGACATAAGCATATGCATAGTACATATGTATGTGTGTATGTATGCATAAGAATGTGTAAGTTTTCTTAAATATGTCACGATGATGGGCCCACTTGTGTACTCCTCGCAGCATTCCCATTCCCATTCCCAGTCAGAGCGCAGTGCAATCTGCTGGCAGAAAATTGCAGCCAATGTCGGTCACTCTGTGACTGGGGAGAACGCACACACACACACACAAAGATACACACAGATACACACACACACACACACACACAACGATACAGACACAAGCATGCATATACATACAAGTATTTGCTTAAACTTTAACATGTTTTCCTTTAGAATTTGCAATATTTGCAGCCATTCTTGGCCTTGTAACATTTTGTTATATTTGTTGGACAGAAGCCAAAAAGGAAAGAAAGGACAAAAAATAAGGAAAAATAAATACGTTCCTAAATTGTTTTGTCATACAGGACCGTAGTCGAGCTTAAGCTCATGTGTGTGCCCAACGTGGTGCCCTTGTGCGTGTGTGTGTGTGTGTGTATCTGTGTGTCATCAAGTTTCTCGTCGAGTACGAGTTCTATGTGGAAGTCATCGCCGTGTCTGTTGTCCGTGTCCTTTGTGGTAAATATCACTCGACTTGCCGCAATCTCACGTGAACTGATGCTGGTATGCACACTCAGACACACACACAGATACACAGATACACATATACACATGCACACATGGCTTTTTGTGCTTCTACCTACTTATCTGAAATATGAGAGTAGATTATGCATTTCTTTTCTTAGCCTTTATTGAATTGCTCAGCTTTCGGCATTTACCTTGACGCTGCTGAGCCTGAATTGTCGTCTACAAACATACATACTTGTACACACTAGTATATACACATGCACATAAGTATGTGTGTACACTGCATGAACATATATCAGGCCAATTATTTGTGAGGTCTTTATTATTACGCTCGACAAGATAGCGTGATTGTGTGCGTGTTCCACATTTAAAATGAAAGCAATGTGATGCCAACATGGCAAATATTATTCGCTTATGACCATGTCGAAGGGTCGGCCAAAAATATATTCAACCTTGAACTTCAAAAGCAACCGGATGGCGAGATTTCATGACCTGGTCAAAGACTTGGGGCCAACTTCAAGCCCGGCCCGGCTGCCTGGCAATCTGGCAGTTCGAGAATTCAACTTGTTGGCATTTCTGGGGCATTGCTATATCTTCTAGTTAAAAAGTTCATTGTTTTCATCTTGTTGACTGCCTCCGTGGTTTTTCGGCGGTCGGTCGTTTGTCGAGCTGCTCAACACGGCACGGTAGGGAAAGGCAAGGCAAGGCAAGGCAGCCTAGTTGCCTGACTTCTTGTTTCGTTGCGTTTTGCTCGCTTTTCACAAGCAATTTCAGCCGTAAATTAGTTTTATGTTTCTCGATTTTCCTTTTATTAAATTACCTTTTTCATGATTACTTTCAAACTTCATTTGAAGAAAAATGCCTGCAACGGATATAACGAACGGAACGCCGCCAATGCCGAAGTCGATGTTTATGTCGATGTTGGGCTCGGTTTGCCTCTTTCGAGCCGCATTGCGCTATAATTTGCGCCATTTTGTAATTTCACTTACTTTGCCACTCAGCCATCCTCTCCGTTCTCTTAGTCCTCTTAGTACTCTTAGTACTCTTAGTCGCCATGCCCCAGTCCCCGGCCCATTTGCACTTCCGCTTTTTGGGTCGAAAACCTAATAGACTGTCCGACCGCGGGATACATGGCCACGGCGTTGTTACAGGTTAATTATCTTTTGCGTAATTTAGTGGTTGCCGCTGGTTGCTGCGAGGCGAAAAAGGCTTTTCATTTTAATTTATTTGACCACTAAAAAGATTAGATTAGATTAGATACCCTGATAAATGGCAGTCAGAGCGCTAGTTAACAAAAAAATAAAAGCCTTCACGTGTTCTTCTTGTTTAGTGCTAGAGTGCAAATATTTTTTTTAGCTATCAATCTGCCTGCTAATTATACATTTCTAATTGAAATATCACTTTTTGGCATATTTCTGACAAGGTCAGCTCTAAAAGCAAAAATGCATTTGCTTCATGATCTATTTGCTTGCATGTACGAGTATGCCAATAAAGTGGGTTCATAAATAATATCAATAAAATCGATTATTAATTACATCTGCTTACTGGAGATACTTAAATCAACCCCAAGGGCTCGCAGTAATATTATTTCCACATTATCCTTACTTCATCTAATTAGCTCTTAAACAGAAATAAGTTTTCACTTCTATTGTTTTTTTTAAGGTTTGTTAGGTCTATAATGTCTCTGACCACATATGCCTGTGAATCGGGGCATAGCTGGCCAAAAGTGTTGGAGGCATTTATAGACATTATTTTATAGTTAAATAACTATAGGCTTTTTTATTTTTAAATATTTATCTATAGTTAACAAAGAACTGCTAACTTTACAAGAAAAAGAGCAATATAAATAAAAAATAATAATAAGAAAAAAAGTTCATAAATATACAAAAGAATTCAAAATATTAAATAGTATAACTTAAAATAAAATTCAAGAAGTGAAACAAGTAGGAGAGCAAGATAGGATTAGAGACTGTCAGAATCAAGTTGCAAATATATTAATGATGAAATAGTCTTATTGGAGTGTTCGAAGGATATCTTGTGTGAAAAATGATTGAAATTAGAACACAACACACGAAAGGGTTCATGTGAAGCAAAGCTAGATCTACAAATAGGCAATCGAAGGGTACGAAATGCACGAGTAAATCTTAAGGGAACTGCCAAGTCTACGAGGCTAAGAAGGAAAGGGGAGCCAATATCACCAGAAAAAAGTTTGTGAAGCAGTGTGATCTGTTTTAACCTGGAAATGAAATTATCTTTTGGAAATTATAACATAATAAAATTCGATATCTTTATTGTACTAGAATTTATTTTAATATAAAACATTTTATAGTAATCTGTATCGACAGAACAATTTGTGGATTAATTAAAATAAAATAAAAATATTAGCATAAATTAAAAAATAATAGCATTTATTAACAATACTCGTACAAGTAACAGAATGAAGTATTTTTTGCAATATAAAACACTGCATTTCTTACAACTGGAAAATAAACTGCAAATCGATCATTAAATTGACATTTACACGTTGTGAACTGGATATACATACCTACTATACCCGTAGGTATGTACTCAATCATAATCAGAGTCTCGCTCCCATTTACCGGAAAATAGCATAAACAAAATTGTATTTGCAATGAAATTCATAAGTAAATGCGAATGGATATGGATGAGGATATAAATCAACTGTGCCCTCAGCTCCTCGGTTCCGAATTGCATGGACATGTGAAATCCGACTGTTGACAAGTGTCACTGGGATGCTATGACAAAGTGTCAAAAGAATGTTTGACATGTGACTGTCTGTCCTTGCTGTCGCCTTCACGCCTGTAACATTTTTCATGTGCCCAACTGGCTGGCACATTTGCTGGGCTGCGTTTGGGCTGGGGACAGAAAAAGCCTACTTTTATATTGCCGCTTTTTGCTTAACATCGGAGTGTTTTTTTATTATTGGTTCCTACGGGAAACACAGTCGTGTATCTGACAGTTCATACATATTGTACATACTTACAAACCTGTACATATGTATGTACATTCGTGTACATAAAAACTTCACACGTTTTTATTTACCTTTTAGACAAGTTTCAGGGCATTGCCATCCTTTTGCCGCCACTACACGCCGTCTTTTGTTCTTGGGTCTATTTATATGTAATTTCTTTTGTCAAGTATCTGTCAGCGATGCCGACTCTTTCTTGAACAAGGCTTTCAAGGTTTCAATATGAGACATTCTCTCTGGGGCCGACCATTCACCACAAAGTTCAAGTTGGCTTTTTATTTAATTAGAATGAAGACTTTTCACTTAAGTACATAATGAGTCTAGTATAAGCTGATTCTAAATTTCAATATTTGCCTTTTCAAAATGATCAGCAAACCTGTTTTTCTGGTTAACTTTTATTTCTGCTCTTCGAAACGCCTCATGCTAAGTATATGGGAAGCAAAGGTTTTCTGAAAACTGAAATGCCTCCAGTGGCGAGCTGCTGCGTTGCGTGGCATCTGAAAACTTGTCAATGAATCGGCAATATTAAAAGGAATATCATGTTTATGGCAAGCAAAAAGTTGCAGATAAAGCAAAAGCAACAGCAGCAGTTGTGCCTGCGGCTGCGGCTGGGGCTGGGGCGTTGCAACTTACAAACTATTCGTACAAGAGAAAACCAACCCAAAATCGAATGCTTAAAATAATATTTCTACTCTGTGCGATGCATGAGTTTCTCTCTTGGCCGCGCTTCCTTCCAAGAAACTTTGGCTACGTTCATGTTTGAAGTTGTGCACTTCAACTCCCTCTATTCCACTCCACTCCACTCCACTCCAATCCACTTAACCTCTGAGCTCTGATGTGCTCCTAATTGTCTGCTGCGTTGCCTGTGCATGCATAATTTTGCAATGTACGAGTGCGAGCGCGTAGAAGTTTTAGCCAAAGAGTCGAGCACGGCAGGCGCACATCTTTCTATAGACATACATATGTACATACATATGTATCTACTATACATATGTACATATTTATGTATGCACCGTCTTTGGTCTTGCCTGATCGAAAGTCAAAGGCTGTGAATGCAAGCGTAACTCGATTTTAATTGGAGCTGCACGCGCTTTAATTCGCTTTGCATATCTTGTCGGCACTGCGACTATAATTAATGATGTCTTTAAGTGAAATGCGTGTCAAAGGTCATGTTTGCCTCAACTGGGTCAATAATTGCGTGCAGGGCTAGGCAGCTACCTCACTTTTCATGCCATTTAAGTTTTGTCTCCCAAAAGCAAAATTCCGAATGGCCTTCTTTCGTATCGCATTCGCAAGCCGTCTTTTCTTTTTTTTTTTGTCAGCTTTCTAACTTCTTCAATGGCTTGTCCATGACTAAAAGCCAAAGATAGGCCAACATTGAGTTCCATTTGGCCGAAATGCGGCCATAACAGCAAGTCATTTGTGGTAGGTAAGTTAACATCTAAAGCGAGAGCGCAAAGCAGAGAGATAGAGAGAGAGAGAGAGCGAGTTATTGAATATTGCTCTCTTGGTCCCCATCCTCCTGTTATGTGGACTTCAAGCTTACATAGCTATCCCTCTGTACAAACTTAACAGCTGTACTTTTTGACTCACATTCCACATTTCCACGGTAAAAACTGTTGTATCCTCGCCTCTTAACAAATGTGATACAATTATTATTTTAAAAGTAACAGTAAATGAGGTATTTTTCAATCGAATCTGTGTTTAAGCAGGAAATTAATATCAAGCAAGAAAGAGTTAATTTAGTTTTTATATTTATATTATTTAGAAATATTTTTAAGTGCCAAGTATGTTGAAACAATTACGTTTATTAAAAAGTTTCCACCATTTGAAAATAACCAAATTTGTTCTTTTTAATAAAAACAAAAAGTTAAATAATTTTAGCTGAACTCTGTATTTATAGGGCTATCTGGTAGCTGATGTAGTGAGCCGAGATTGATCGAATTTCTGAATGTAGTGAGGCATATATCCTTGACTAAAAAATAAAATAAAATAAAGCTGTTGGTGCTATGGGGGACTTATGCATCATTCCTATATATTTTGCAAACTTGAAATGCGTTTGGATAAAATAAGTCTACATATTAGCCCAGTTAGTTGACCCAAAAAATATGAACAATGTCGTTGTTACTTGTATGTAAGGTTGGCCAGAAAATGTTTTAGGTTAAATATACATTTTTGTTCATAGCCACTATAATTCAATTCAAGCAACACAAAAAAAAAATCAATCATACCAAATATATTTCAAAAAGTAGCATATTAATTGCTTTATTATTAAAGTTTTTAAGCACAACTATAAATTTCCTACAACCTTCTTACAAAATGCGTGCCTCCTTCAACTAAATCCTTTCTTTAGATGATGCCTCTCGCTTGACCGAATTTTCCATCAACATTGACATTAATATGGAGCAGATAAAATTGAATATTGAATATAGACATCACACTTTATGTTTTGTTTATAAAAAACAAAAAATTATATTATATTAAATTGAATGCTTCGCATATGACATTTTTATTCAGTTGTCATGAGAAATTTGGAAAATTGCGCCACCTTCGGGGCTTGCAAGAAAAGTAACACAAACATTACGAAAATATGCAAATGAAATATTTGCGCTACAAAATTTATGCAAACCGTTGAGATGGATGGAAACCTCACGCCCCAAGTTGTGCCATGGCCAGCTGACGTCAGTGGTCGCCAGAAGTTGCGGTCCCCGTTGGCCCTTGTTTACCGCAAATGTTTGCGTAATATCTTGACATTTGTGTTGTCTTGTTTCGGCCGAAAATATACATACAGGATATACATACTCGTACATACGCATGTATTAATATTTATATGTACATGCATAAGTAAGAATAACGTGAGGTAGAAGCGGAAGGGACGCGAAACAGTATGATAATATTAGTGGATTAACTAATTCAATCTGTGGCAAGTGCTTCGTGGTCAAGTTTTTGCCAAACTTGGCTCAACGGCGGTTTCCTTTTAAACATATTGCAACACTTGGATCCATTTCCGCTTCCGTTGGCCGTTAAGAATGGATTTATATTTCTATCAGCACAATCAGAGCTCGCAGCTTATTCACATCTCGTTTCGGCTGCTGCCAATTAACGTTTCTTACATGCTCCAAATTATGGCTAACAATTAGTGTGCTTTATGCTTGCTCGACGACCCTATGCTGCTCATTATGGTAATTTTTCGCATGCCTATTTGAATAATTAACTAGATGAAAATATGTCCTCTGGTCACGTGTTTGTTGCTTATGTGATTAGTCCACACAATTCTAGTTGTGCGTTTATAGCCCCGCGGTCGGCGAGCTTTGCATTAAATATACGAGCACTCTTATGTCGTGTTGAAAACCAAACTACGACATTGCTGTCAAGCTGTTTGGCTACGAATCCTTGAGAAAATTGAATCGCTTATGTTTTCCGGCAATCCAAAAATAGTACCATGTCAACAAAATTGTTACGTAATTTCGGCAATGTCGCCAAACTAGCGAATTCCGTTTGCTGCGATCCCCCACAGCAACTGCTACTGTGGAGTTCTAGCACAAAGGAATCAAAGAGGCGCCTACTAACGCCACCAAAAGCCGAGCCGAATGTCGAGGTGTTGAGCGATACCTTCGTGCCAGAGTTAGTATTTAAATACAATCCGCTAAAGTACTATCTGAGTAAAATGAAAATGTGGAAACTGAAGTGGACTTGGGATCGCTCCTTCAGTGAGAGTCAATTTGTGGATCAATCCAAACAGGCAGCTGCCACTTTGACGGATATTGTGCGGTTGCGCGACACAGAGAAAATTGCCGAGTTCTCCACCTCGAATGCCTACTACCAGATGGCCAACGAATTGATCAACTTTCCTCATGAGTCCTGCGCAGAGTTGCTGCATTTTCGCAAGGACCACATCCGTCAAGCGGTGCCCATCAAAGTGCAATTGCATAATGTTCTAGGCCTAAAATATGCGGTGATAGACGTGATAATGGTGGGGTTACGGCATGTGGGCGATTGCGAGGGTGGCGGAGATTTGGACAAGATGAAGCAGGCTCTGATCGAAATGGATCCCGAGCTAAAGGACCAGATCACTGGACCTACTATGCAGCTACCCTATGTTTTTATTGAGCTTTTTATGCGCTTTCGACGCAACTACTCAAATGTGAATCAGCCTATTGGCGGGCAACCGGAAAAGGCAACAAGCCCCTGGTTGGTCTCGGTGTACAAAATATGTAGATTTAACATCTTCACTATGCCGCCTACTATGGAAACATAAGATATTTTCCGTTCAAACATATTTTTTACATAAACGTTACCTACATTACTTGTATTCTAAAAAAAAAAAATTCCAATCTTACACCCAAAAATAAAACATTCACCTCCATTTTCACAAGACTTTAGAACCTCAAGAAGTTACATCAATTAGTAACGCGTGATTACGTATTTACTTATTCTTTTGTTTCAATGCGGTCGATGTTGAAATAAATTTTATCGATTTAAATTTTGGCACACGAATAAATTGTTTTCATTTCTTACATGATGTATAAATTTGATTACATTAATAAAAGCAAAAAGTAGTGACCAATAATTTTGTGGAGCGCGGAATCACAACATTTTTAGCATTTCGTTCTAAATTTTCTTGATCTGCGTACGTATCAAAAATTTTTATTTCAGCAACAACTTATTTTGACTGGTTCGATATATTCGATAGTTTTTTAACAAGAACAAATCTATAGTAGTGAATTTCCCCTAATGTATTATTATCAATTAATAGATAGTTATATTCCTTTTGACATACATTAACGTTATTTTTTATTTTATGGCTTATAATTAAGTATATTTTAGCTATGACAAGAAACCATAGAAGATATACATATATGCCAGTCCAATTCGACTCATCCCCAAATGCTGGCAGTGTTACCAAATCATTGGATGTTTAAAATAGACATTTAATTTGTTATCGACCTAATTTGTTATCGACAGTGCATGCGTTTCAGTTGGCTTGAATTCCGTTGTCTAATTGGCAGTCATTTTTTGAGTTTGTATGTATAAGTGCCTTTGTCAAAAATTTTGATTAGGATCATTGACTTTCCGTTTGTGGGTTTTTTAAAAATTTATGGAAAGGTGGGTACTGCAGGGCTTTTTAGATTCATGCTTATTCTCAAATTTTCCAGCATGTATGCGCACCGCAAACAGTTAAAAATGTCGGCTGAGTTAAGTGCGTGCCGAGGGATTATAAAGAAATTATTTTCGAGTAGATACAAAAATATTGCATGGATATTCTATGAGCCAATCGAACCACAGCTGCTGGGCCTAACCGACTATTTCGAAATTGTAAAGGAACCCATGGATCTATCAACTGTGAAACATAGACTGTCTTCGGGATACTATTTGACGGCAACTGATTTCGCCAAGGATGTGCGCCTTATATTTTTCAACACCTACCTCTATACAAATCCAACACATGTGTGCTACGGGATGGCAGTGGAACTCCAACACATCTTTGAGGGGCTTTTTTCTAAATTACAAGTGCGTGAAGACGACCAAATGCGTATCAAACGGAAGGTGTCTGACGCAGATTCCGAGTGTGACAGTAATGAAACCTCTAAGAACGTTCAGATCTCTTTAAACAAAGCTCTATCAGACGAACCTAATCCACCACTTGAGGCTGCAAGAAAACAAAAGACATCGTTCGCAGAAAAATGGGGTCGCTGTTTTGAGGAGCAACCATTGACGGCCGCTGAAGATTTGGATTTACATGGAAGGGTACAACAACTTGACGGTGAAGTTTTATTGAAGGTCATTCACATGATACATCAACTAGAGGGACTGAACACCACATGCACCAATAAGGAGCTTGAATTTGATGTCGGCGCCCTCAAAACTCACACAAAGCGCACCATTCTCTCCTATTTGGCAAGCAAGGGTATTACCGGGAAGCGGGCACGTATCTCGAATTACAAGTACCAGTAAATTAATAATACTATTGTTTACAATTCGTGATATGCAGATAGTAGATACTAATGTGAACATATTATTTATTCAATGCTTTTAATAAATATAATTTTCTGAACGAAATTTATTTCTTCATACGAGGATGAGAACTGCATTACAAGTAATTTATTATAAGGCCCATAGATTATAGCCCGTAGTCGCTTTATAGTACATAATTTTAGGATTGTGCGATGTACAACAAAAATAATTTTTAAGGGGAGCTCTACCATGCATTTAAAGGGTAAACTACTTGCCAATAGCTTTGTGAGTGCATCGGAGAACATAGAACTAGATAATACGGGTGTATTATTTCTGATGCAACACTTTCTTCGCCTCAGGTGTCATTCATTTACATTTCAATAACTCAAAATTAATCAATTTTTTGGTTGTTGGGCCATAAAATTCAGATCCTGACTAGAGAATGAACATTGAACAATAATTGGAACCGCCAGAATGCATGGCAAAAGTGAGTGTACGAAACCCCATAGACTTTGCTCCAAGAGAGCGTGTTCGCGTCGCTGTTCGCAGTTGTCTTGGTTCCGTCGACCGTCCTGCAATCGACTGGGCTCTTATACACGTTCTGTGGCCTATACATGGCCGATAAATCAAGTAGCACAATGGGTGTCATCGGCATTAGCAAGAGGCACATCGCCCTCAGTAATATGTCAGTGTCCGTTTTTCCCCTCGAAGTCGAATCGATTCCATTCCGATACTCAAACATGCACGTCCCCATGTTGTCAAGTTGTGAATGAGAGTGAGCCCACCAAGAGTATATCAAGCAATTCCGTTTTGATCGAAGCATGTGCTCAAACAGACCTTACATATAATCCAGACGGAGGAGCCGAAGATCATTTGGCATTGGAAATTGAATCAATCGATGAAGACAATTTAGCCCAATTATCCAAGTATAAAAATGATTCTGATTATTCACAAACTGCAATAGATGTTAACACGTCGTCATCATCACATTCATGGTCCGATGAGGAAGCTATATTACGTATCAATATATATCACACTGCAAATGGAGAACTCAATACCGAGACAGACGAACATAATTCGTATACTGGACTAAGAAAGAGCAATCCGATTATGGATTGGATTCCACCTACACAGCCTATATCAACGGTCATTCTAAAGTCTTACGCTATAGTCCCTGAAGTAGTTGATTATGGCGGGTATGGTAGAAATATGGTCGCCAGTGATGAGCCTCAGGTTTTAAAAAAGCGACGGGTTTTAACTAAGAAAAATAGCACCGTAAAAAGTCGTAAGGCTGCCTTAACAAACCCATTTAGATTTAAGAGAAGCAAACCGAAAGCACAGCATAACAGCATCGCGCAACGAGACTGTGAAAACACTTTGTCACCTTTTGTCTATATAGAATCAATCTGTCCAAAAAGCCTGGAACAGAAAGAACAAAATCCTCCGAACTACTGTCCTTATGCCGTGGCACAAAATGAAGAACGTTCTAATAATCTCTCTCGAATGAAGAATAATCCAATAAGCAAGCGATGCAATTCAAAACACTGTACCTTCTGCTTACAGAAACCCGAATCAAATACTTGTACCAAAGGACAAAATGTTCCTCAATACGAAGCACAATACGATAAAAATCAAGGTGCTTGTGGGCCAAATGGAAGATATCAAAATTCCCAGGGGTGCGGACAAAATTTTAGGAGAAATCTAAATGACCGATGCAATATGCCTTGCAGGCAATCGCCTCAATATAATAGAACGCAGGCCCCCAACCAGTGTTGGAAAGATCAGGTTGTTGCTCCTTCAAATTACGCTGTTAATGACGGTTATTTTATCCCGACACAGAACTACAAACAAAATAATATTTACAGTACCCAACAAAGAAGCCAAATCGGACCCTGCAAGTGTAAAAAATCAGAAACATGTTCTATGCCATATAGACAAATAAATCAAAATAGAAAAGTGAGTCAAAAGACTCCTTCAAGAGTCTGCAACGTAAATAAAAGTAGGAACGGATTCCAACAAAATCGAACGGGTAAAACGGGTTCCCGTTGTGGCGTGAGGAACAGAAACACAACTTATGATGACAGAACAGGACATTTAATATATAGTGATCGCGAAGAATCTTTTACTAATGTGAAGCGAAGAGGGTCGCAATATGGTAAGCGAAATCAAGTTCCTCCCCCTCGAGGAATGAGAAAGGAATACGGAGAAGTTCCCCCCTCTAATAGGCCTTCAGTGAACTCTTTCTATGAAGATAAGGTACGAGAATTAAGTTGTCATTCTTCAATGGACTGCTATAAAGATGTTGAGCGGAGAGAATCAAAATACAACGAAAGATACCGTCAACCTTGTGCTGAAGGAGAGGAATGTGGAGAGATTCCTGTGTCGTGTCGCCCGTCAATGGAATGCTTCAATAACATGGGGGAAACAGAATCAACCTGTCGGCCTTCAATGGAGTGTTTCAAAAATATGGAGGAATATGATATTGTGGAATCCTCGTGCCGCCCTTCAATGGAGTGTTTCAAAAATATGATGGAATATGAAATTGAGGAATCATCGTGCCGCCCTTCAATGGAATGTTTTAAAGATATGGAACGAAGAGAATCAACATGTCGCCCTTCAATGGAGTGTTTCAAAAATAGGGAGCAAAGAAAATCTTCAGGTCGTCCATCAATGAAATATTTCAAAAAAGAATCTTCGTGCCGCCCTTCAATGGATTGCTTCAATGATATGGAGCGAAGGGAATCAAACTGTCGTCCTTCGATGGATTGCTTTAAAAATAGGGAGCGAAGAGAATCAAATTGTCGACCTTCAATGGGTTGCTTAAAAGATATGGAGCGAAGAGAATCAACGTGTCGGCCTTCAATGGCTTGTTTCAAAGATATGGAACGAAGAGAATCAACATGTCGCCCTTCAATGGCTTGTTTCAAAGAAATGGAACGAAGAGAATCGACCTGTCGTCCTTCAATGGCTTGTTTCAAAGAAATGGAACGAAGAGAATCATGTCGCCCTTCAATGGATTGTTTCAAAGATATGGAACGAAGAGAATCAACATGTCGCCCTTCAATGGCTTGTTTTAAAGATGTGGAACGAAGAGAATCGACGTGTCGTCCTTCAATGGATTGTTTTAAAAATAGGGAGCAAAGAGAATTAAATTGTCGCCCTTCAATGGATTGTTTCCAGGATATAGAACGAAGGGAATCGACGTGTCGTCCTTCAATGGAGTGTTTTAAAAATATGGAGCGGTATGAACCAGGATCTCTCCGACCTTCAAGGGAATATTTCAACAATATGCAACAAAAAATAACATCTTGTAGACCTTCAATGGAATGTTTTAACAACATACAGCAAATGGAATCATCTTGCCGCCCTTCAATGGATTGTTTTAGAAATGTCCAAAAAAGACAATCAAGACAACCACCAATTTGTGGAGAGGGTGAAGAATGCTACATCCAGCCTTCACGTCGACCTTCCATGACAAAACAATCAAGGGAATCTGTTTGTGGTGAAGGCGAAGAATGCCAAGATACTCAAATATCGTGTCGACCTTCAATGGCCTGTTATACTGGCATTCTTCGCAGAGATTCCAAGTACATGAACAGAACGGAACCTCCATTATGTGCCGAAGGTGAAGTATGCCAAGATATTCAGCCATCGTGTCGCCCTTCTATGGCCTGTTTTAATAAAGATCAGGAAAGACAATCAATAGAATTGCCTCCTTGTGGTGAAGGTGAAGAATGCCATGATATGCAACCCTCATGTCGTCCATCGATGTCCTGCTTCAATAAAGATGAGCGAAGACAATCAAGAAAGATTTCTTCTTGTGGTGAAGGTGAAGAGTGCCGTGATGTGCAACCATCATGTCGTCCATCGATGGCCTGCTTCAATAAAGATGAGCGAAGACAATCAAGAAAGATTTCTCCTTGTGGTGAAGGTGAGGAATGCCTTGACGTGCAACCATCATGTCGTCCATCGATGGCCTGCTTCAATAATGATGAGCGAAGACAATCAAGAAAGATTTCTCCTTGTGGTGAAGGTGAAGAATGCCTTGACGTGCAACCATCATGTCGTCCATCGATGGCCTGCTTCAATAATGATGAGCGAAGACAATCAAGAAAGATTTCTCCTTGTGGTGAAGGTGAAGAATGCCTTGACGTGCAACCATCATGTCGTCCATCGATGGCCTGCTTCAATAAAGATGAGCGAAGACAATCAAGAAAGATTTCTCCTTGTGGTGAAGGTGAAGAATGCCTTGACGTGCAACCATCATGTCGTCCATCGATGGCCTGCTTCAATAATGATGAGCGAAGACAATCAAGAAAGATTTCTCCTTGTGGTGAAGGTGAAGAATGCCTTGACGTGCAACCATCATGTCGTCCATCGATGGCCTGCTTCAATAATGATGAGCGAAGACAATCAAGAAAGATTTCTCCTTGTGGTGAAGGTGAAGAATGCCTTGACGTGCAACCATCATGTCGTCCATCGATGGCCTGCTTCAATAAAGATGAGCCAAGACAATCAAGAGAAGTTCCTCCTTGTGGTGAAGGTGAAGAATGCCATGACGTGCAACCATCATGTCGTCCATCGATGGCCTGCTTCAATAAAGATGAGCGAAGACAATCAAGAAAGATTTCTCCTTGTGGTGAAGGTGAAGAGTGCCATGACGTGCAACCATCATGTCGTCCATCGATGGCCTGCTTCAATAAAGATGAGCGAAGACAATCAAGAAAGATTTCTCCTTGTGGTGAAGGTGAAGAATGCCTTGACGTGCAACCATCATGTCGTCCATCGATGGCCTGCTTCAATATAGATGAGCGAAGACAATCAAGAAAGATTTCTCCTTGTGGTGAAGGTGAAGAATGCCATGACCGGCAACCATCATATCGTCCATCGATGGCCTGCTTCAATAAAGATGAGCGAAGACAATCAAGAGAAGTTCCTCCTTGTGGTGAAGGTGAAGAATGCCATGACGTGCAACCATCATGTCGTCCTTCCATGGCTTGCTTTAATAAAATCCAACAAAGAGAATCAAGAGTAGCTTCTTGTGGTGAAGGCGAAGATTGCCATAATCTTCAATCGTCCTGTCGCCCTTCCATGGCCTGCTTTAATAATGATCAGCAAAGGGAATTAGTATCACCACCATCTTGTAGTAAAGGTAAAGATTGTGATCAGACTCAATCGTCCTGCCGCCCTTCTATGGACTGCTTCAAGAAGGACCAACGAAGAAAATCAAGTCGCACTGCGTCTTGTCGCCCATCGATGGAGTGTTTCAATAAAGATAATCGAAGACCATCAAGGCCTTGTGGCGATAAAGGAAACCAAATAAACCGACTCTCAACACACCCTTCACTGCATTCCTTGCACAATATGTCGCGTAGAGAATCAAGATTGAATGGAAAAACAACTGGGTCTCCTTGTGGTGCAAAAAAGTTGACGCAGAGCAGGGGATCAAGGAGTAGCGCACAAGAAAAACGACAAAGTTGCCCCTCAGCCCTTCCATCTCGAAGAGAATCGAGGTTGATTGAAAAATCAGGCCATTCTTCTTCCAGTGGTGAAAAGAAAGATTCATCGTGTAGGGGCTCGAGAAAGAGTGTAACAGAAAAACTGCAAAATTGCCCTCCAGCTCGCCCTTCAATGCCCTCCCGAAGAGGATCGAAGGCAAATGAGAAAAGAAACATGTCTTCTTCTTGTGGTGGAGATCCAGAATGCAGAGAGAAGCGGACAAGGCCAAAACAGTCATCGCGTAGCGGAGTTAAAAATGAGGAGACACTTAAAGAACGAAGGCAATCAAAGCGAAATGAAAAAACACAAACAACATATTGTGCTGGAGGTGAGGAAGAGCAGGTGGAAGAGCATGAGAAAAGTACATATTATACACAAAGAACACCTGATGGACCCAAAAAAAAGGAAAATATTGTCCATGACGACAGCGCTTCAATAATGATTTCCTACGGAAATTTAAATGATAAGCTTATAGATTGGCCTAAGTCATCACAATCGGGGGAATTTCCATCTTCAGACCCACCGAAACAAGCGAGAGAGTTGGAACAACCACAACGGGAATGTTGCTTAACCCAAGACTGCACTGAAATGGAAGAGCCACCCAAGGAGCCCTGCAACGACGACTGTAAGAAAAAGTGCAAAAGAGGCATATGCAAAAAGGCAAAGTGTTACTTTTATTTCCGGCCCCTGGCCTGTTCTTATACATGCCCGTGTGGTTGCGGCTGTGCCTGTCCCTGCACTTGTTCGCCAATATTTGTATACACCTGTCCATATACTGTGCGCTGTGGCGTGAATCGTGTACCACTCTGTAGATATAACAGCAATCGACTTCGTTACTATACCCCTAGGCGAGGTTCTCGGCGATAATTTTATACCGAACCGCTCC
The DNA here is from genome assembly GCF_003285725.1 of Scaptodrosophila lebanonensis. Classification (NCBI taxonomy): domain Eukaryota; kingdom Metazoa; phylum Arthropoda; class Insecta; order Diptera; family Drosophilidae; genus Scaptodrosophila; species Scaptodrosophila lebanonensis. The sequence goes on from NW_022060529.1 coordinate 4,331,757, forward strand.
AGCTAAAGCAGTTATGATACATATATTGCAATAATGCGACCCGAAAACAGAACAATAAAGGCCCAACAACCAATCCTGGCTTTTATTCGTGGGCAACACATTTTACAGCACTAACACATGGCACAGATTGTGGAAAACTCTAAATTCTCGAAGCTTAGTCAACTGCCAATGTACTGCATTTTCCGAATTAAAAATAACGAGAATGAGTCTAAATGGAAGTGCCGATGGTTGTGCATGCCAAACAGACCACATTTTATGTGCTTGCATAAATTGTTTTCTTCCAGCTCAATAGTGCGGATTTGTGGCTTTTCCTCATTGCTTTCGTTCTAAATGAAATTACCTAATTAATTGTTTTTTTTTAGGTACCTGATTTTTAGTTGAGATTAGAGTGCGATTGTAGATTTTAGAGCATTTGAGCTTCTTCTACCCAATATATTTTATATACACATACATCATTCAATTTCAGGCATTCTACCGGTGTGTGGATACGGCAGGGATATTGAGGAAAGACCACCAGATCGAACAAAATTAAGACATCGTAATACCGTACGCTGTGCTGGAGGTCAAAAATATGAATTGAAAAAGCCAAGGAACCAATTTTTGCAGGTACTACCACTTAAAGGATCTTTTCAACACCATGATATTGTCCACGATGATGATACCTCAACCGTCATCTCATTTGGAAATGTTAGTCATAGGGCCATTCAATCCAAAACTTCATTGAGGCAATCGGAGGATCAAGTACAACAACAAGATCCAGAACCAGCTGAAGAAGAGAAACAACCCGAAGAAGTACAGCCGAAGCCCATAGTCCCTTCAAGCGGTGGAGGTGCCCCAACACAAAATACAACAACAACACTATGTGTTTACGATGAGAAAATTCCATGTCGCAAGTTCTTCTTTTACGTTCAGCCCATAGCGTGTCCGTGCCCGTGTCCGTGTACCCGAAGGTGTAGATATCACTGCACTGGTGCATCGGGGTCCAAGAGCAGTTACCCCTATGCTGGTGGATGCGGACTCTGGCGGCCAGCAGTTTGGTGGTGTAACCGCCCTCGGTTTTGCTGCCATAATCGCCCACGGCTACGTTACTAGCTCCCATAGCTCCACTATGCCCAACTACAGAACCATTGTAATCCAAAAATAAAAGGCCCAACAAATAACGTGCAGTTTTAATATAGACTTTGTAATCATTAAGCACAAGATTTTGGTAAATGCTTAAAATTAAGTGTATTTATACTCTGTACATGAAATGTACAAGAGTATATTAGGTTTGCGGGAGCTGAAAAATGTAACAGGCAGAAGGAGGCGTGGCAGACCCCACAAAGTATATATATTCTTGATCAGCATGACGAGACGAGTCGATCTAGCCCTGTCTGTCTGTCTGTCTGTCAGTCTGTCCGTCTGTCCGTCTGTATGAACACCTGGATCTCAGAGACTATAAGAGATAGAGACACCAAATTTTGCACAAAGATGCCTTATGTGTGTATTCTATACGAGTTTGTTTTATTTTTTTGATTTTCCCCCCCACTTCCCCCCTATGGGGGTTTTCCCGATTTTCCATTCGTATAATCGCCTATATCTCGGAGACTATAAGACCTAGGAACACCAAATTTTAGTCCCAGATGCCTTATGTGAATACGCAGAAAATGTATATTTTGGAATTTCCGTAACTCCCGTAATTCTTGGAATTTCGAACTAAAATTTTGGAAATACCCCCAGTTGGTTATTATGTGTCCGTATGCCAAATTTCATTATGATAGACCGATTTAACAAGAAGTTATAGCCATAAATATATTTGCTGCTGCAGCGCTGCTCAAGCGCTGCTCAAGCGCTGCCCGCTGTTGTTGATGTTGCTGTTTGGTTGACTGCGAAAATGCTTACACATACACGAATAGCTGCGCATAGGCATACATACACTCACACAGACGCAATTGCTATGTAAATGTGCAATTATACGTGAGTTCGAATACCGAGAGAGGTAAAAACGATCAAATTTTTTTTTATATTCTTAATTTTTTTTATTTTCTATAATTATTGTAAACATATGTACAGACTATTTCAAAGTCGGGACACCCGACTTTAGCTTTTTTACTTGTTTTTTTACAGACTTTGATTATCAAAATATGTTATAATATTTATAATTCCTGCAAAGGCAGATGGATGTTTTAGGTATTGCCGCGTAAGTATTACAATATACTTGTATATATTTCAGGAAACCTGAAGAGTAAAGCTGTTGGTATTCACTATTTTGTACTTATTTTTATATTCGAATATTGCTGTTAGTAGCAGGCGTCGATGGACTGCCTACAACAACGGACATTTTGCCGTCTTGTCTGTTTCCCAACACCGGCGATGTGGGTTTGTCATTTTGGTGCGTTGCGGGAAATTAGATATTTTATTTACGGATATTAAATGCCTAACATCATGGCTTTGATACTGTGGCAAACAACGTAGGCTTAGGCTGCGAGTACCTGGCGAAAAGGATACATTTTATGAATGGGCCTCGGCCAGACACATCGATATGCACAAGTTTGTATTGAATATTGGTATGCAGTTGCATAAGCACGTCCTTCAGCCGTACTCTGACCTTTTAAATGCACATTTTGTCTTTGGAATAATTTAGTAACTTGCTGCGCCCAAAGGAGGCTCGAGTACAAAAATCTGTTTGGGGAAGATGATGGAGCGGAAGTTGACTTTTGGCCACTAAAAGTTTTCGGTAAATTCACTTGGTACGAGCATCAAGGTAGACTAAAACTAAGCTTGAGCTGCTCCGCATCGTTGATGTGGCTGTGGATGTTGATGTTGCTGGCCCCGTTCGTTGCTTGTCATTTTATTTTGTTTCATGTTTTATTCACCACTTCCGCCGGAAATAGACATACGGGCGTGCACACATACACACGCGCACACACACACACACAAGCTGGTACACCCAAAGGCACTTGCTCATACAATATACTCGTGCTCGTATCTCGTTTGACAGGCATCGATGTGTAGGCAGGCGGCCCGACTAGCAAACATTTATTTTGCTCAACAAAGTAGAAACTGTTTTGCAAACAAATCCCACATAAATGCTCAATTTATAACAAACCGGAAGTTAAACTTAATCAAGCGTACTTTTTGGCTTATTGTTTAGTTCTGTGTGCCGCTCGCCCTCTTTTTCCGTATTTACTTAACATATTTTATTGCAATACTTTGTTGGCACTGCCTACATACTGGTACGTACGGGTATACACATATACGAGTATGATACATCGCTTTCCTCCGGCCAGATTACTGTGGGATTTGTATGAGTGCTTTAGAATATGTTCTCCTGTATATATACTCGTACATGTCCTGGTATGTATGTATAGTATGTTATGAATGTGTTTTCATTTTTACTGTTTCTGTGCCTCCATTTCGACCGTTGTTGCCATTGTGCAGGCCAATTTTAGCCATTTATTTATTTATTTATTTTTTTTTTTTGTTGGCAGACACTCGTACCTACACATTTCATTGTCGACTGCTTGTGATAAATTGTGAGTAGAGTGGAGAGTTAACATGCACGTGAACATATGGGGATCATTTATTACAGTGCCTACTATAAGTGTACAAGTAGCCGAGCTTTGCATTTGAATATTTAATAAGGAGCCCTTACAATCTGGTCGATCAAATCGAGACTCAATTTATTATATCTGCTTTGCTTAAGCCTCAATCTTCTATCCATAAAGTGTGAAGCGGAGATTGGACTCTAAAGTACTATTTTAATTGTAAGTACACGTATGAAGATAAAAAATTGATAGGTTCCTCAGTTAATCAGACATCTACATTTGAAATACATTTCCGAAAAGTTCCACATATCGTCTTGTAAAACTTGGACTGAGCTAAAGAATCAATGACAATTCATGTGTCTTAAAAACGTTGGGGATTTTCTGATCTGAGTATATCAAGGCAAGTATTTTGATGTGTGATGTTAATTAAAATAAAAAAAATGTAGATTGACGATGTAGCTATTGACGAAATTCTGTAGCGGGGGAAGGGGGGGAAAATTCCAAAAAATAAAATAAACCCGTCCTTTCTCGGACCTAGGAGAATCTGGATGCCAACTTTGGTTATTCTAGCTTTTATAGTTTCTGAGATCCTCGCGTTCATCCAGACGGACGGACAGACGGACAGACGGGCGGACGGACGGACATGTCTAGATCGATTTCTCTCGTCATGCTGATTCAGAATATATATACTTTATGGGGTCGGAGATGCTTCCTTCTGCATGTTACATACTTTGCACAAACTTAATATATCCTTTTTATCCTACGGGTACAGGGTATAAAAATACAAAGTAGGTAATGGGTTCGTGATGGGTTCTTCTTAACATACTTATAACAAAGTACACACCAAGCATTAAATAAGTTTCAAATTTCTTTACTGCTATCCGACGAATAATTCCTTGAAATCTGGACTATTCTATAAATATTGCAAGAGCAAGATTGTGTTGTAAAGAGTTTGGCGCCACAGTTTAATAATGTAGGTATACGAAAATTAAACTTATTACGATTGTGTACATTTATATGAGAAAATTGCATTTGGCATATTATTAAGAACCGCTTTCTAGTGGCCATTTTCGCTCAAATCCTCACCAATTAACACAATTGAAATCAATTTGCGATGAATCAACCACCTGGGCCTCTAGCTGGGCGCCTCCATCTCTCATTTGAAATTGTTTGGCTTGGGGCTGCACAACTCAAGTGCAAGTGGTGGTACAATTAGACAAACATACATACATTTTGCGAGGCGTGACAGGGATGGGGCAGTGGCAGGAGCAGGGGGGGGGGGGGGGGGGGGTAACATTGAGCGAAGCTTAAAACTACGCAAATTGTGTGAAGCTCAGAACTAAGTAAACTAACGAGCATCAGCAAATGCATTCCCATTCGCATACAAGTAGACATATGTATGTCTACATACTACACGTATACATACAAGTATGTGTATAGGCACGTGTATGTGTGCGAGACAAGTGTTTTGCATTTGCTAATACATACGGTAATTGGATGATTCCGATGGACATGAGCCAATGTCTACAATGCTCCAGAGAGCATCGGAAGTCCATGAACACGGCCATATTTGTAAAGACTGTTGAATGAGCATTTACACATGTGCAATGTTAGCTGGATATGTGAATAGGTGACAACAAGTGTGTTTCAACCAACACTAAAATGGTATATTAAGTAAGTTCCTTGGGAGCAGTGGTACAATTCTAAGATCTGTCCTGGGTTGGACAGTTATTAAATTTTATGAAAACTCTTGATCATGCATCTGCGATCACCCACCTGGACAAACTCACAGTGTCAGCCACAATATTAAGCTTTAAGAGGCTGGAAAAATTGTTGTTATATTCACTGAAAGCCAGCATAGTATTTACAATCAACAGCAACACACAACTATGTGAATTAAATATTTTCGGCCACAGAGAAAAGTCTAAGCTTATTATCAAAATTATAAAGTATGGGAATATGCCCATAAAACCGAGTCATAACGTCGGCTGTATTCGATTTCTGCTCGGCCGTAATAATGTGCGAAGAAGCCTGCAGAGCATTCGTACATTTCAGCTGAGGCACTGCCCTAGTCCGATCCTGAAGAAGCTTCACGAGCATCGCCGTTTGCAGCACCGCCAGCTAGGGGTCGAGGATGATATCAAATGGATCTTTCAGTTGGAAGTTTTGCGCGCTAGGGACTCGAAGAAACTGTCACTGCCACTGCTCATCTACATGTACAGTCCATGGAAGTATATGGCCAACAAGGCCAACATGTTGAAGCTGAAGCTGTTGTGGGACTGGACATTTGCCGAAGCGAGATTCGTGGAGAACTCGAAGAAGGCGGCCGTCGTCATCACAGAAATCATACGTCAAAAGGATCCCAATCACATAGCCCGTTGCACCACGCCACTGGGCTTCAAGCAAATAAAGCACGACCTAGCAGATGAGACGGAGAACACGCCCCTGCAACTTATGCGCTTCCAGCGGCAGCACATAAAACGCGCCATTCCGGTCACAGTCCGGCTGATGCGTCACTATGATCACAAGTTCGCCTTCATCGACATGGTTTTTGTAGGGCTGCGACGCACGATCGATTTCGAATCAAAGGAGGACCAAGAAGTGGAGCGTCAGATACAAGAGTTGAATTTTCAGCAAACAGAAGCAGCTGGCGAGCTCCCAGTTCCGCATCCCGTTGTGTTCGCCGAGATCTTCGTTAGATTTCGACGCGACTACTCGGTGAAGCCAAAGGGTGTGGAGAGAGCGCAGGACATCGGATGTCCCGGCCAGTGGCTTGTCTCAAACTATAAGATACTAAATTTTAACGTGCTCAACTTCGATCCGGAATACCAGAGTTCTAACGCCAAAGTCTACGATGTCTGAAAGTAGGAAGTAACTAGAAATTAAAAATGCAACCTTTCACTGTGGCTTTGGCGTGCAACGTAAAAATAAAATATCTGTTCGTTTTAAGAAGAAACTTAGTGTTTTTCTTTCAAATGTTAAAATACTCACAATCGCACATGGCTTATTGCTAGAAATATTCCAAACTTCCAAACAAGCAAAATCGATATCTTTGTTTTGTGCTAAAATCTTTGTATTTTGAAATGAATTTTTTTATTTGTCTGCAAATTATTTGCAAGTCTGCCCATAGCTCTATTCTGCTCTATTTCTTCTATTAGTATTATTCATTAGCTTCAGTATTGCCTGTTGAATTTGCACATTTCTGCATTTTTATATACTGCTGCGAGTTTGAGAAAAATATAAGAAAATATTTTCATGAGAAAGGCAAACATGCAGAGCGACAATTCGCAGGGGTATAGCATAATCTCACGATAATGAAGCAAGTGCTATGCGGGCGCCTGATGATGCCGCATCCGCAGTCCGGCTCCATCACTCAACCACACGTATAGTATACTGGGTGGGAGTGCAACGCGCTCAGCTGCTTCTCGAGTCTACCAAATAGGCTACACGTCTGCGCTGGCACGAGGTGGCACGTTCTCGGGTCAAAATAAACCATGCTTGATATTTGTTGAATGAAAAAGTAAAAATAGTTAAATTCAAGCTGTGCGCTTCGTGTCCTTATAAACAAAGGCTGCAGCTTCTGAATTTTAAACTGCACCTGGGAGAAGCTGTAGGAGCTGTTGTGGCTAATAATAATAGCTAATAAGAACAGAGACAACATAATCACTAAAAGCAATACAAATTTAAAATTTAAAAGTGTACAAACAGTTGGTCATAAACAAGCTATCTTCTGTAAAGTCAAGGAGAGTTAATCTAATCACCTCTAAAAATGTTAGATATTTTAAGAGTATTTTTTATATTTTATTGAAATATCGTTGAAGCAACTACATTATATGGGATGGTTGCAAATAAGTCATCTGCACACTACGAACAACACAGGGATCTGCCCGACTTTGAAATATACTGTGATAAATTCATTAAAATATATATTGCTTAATAAACCCAAGCTGTCACAGATGATCTGAACAGTTGTAGGACCTAACCTAACCTAAGAGAATAGCTAAAAACAACGCAGATATATTTACCTTTACAAATGAAAGAATCCTTGATTGAACGAACAAGGCATAAATGGAAACATACCTTTAATTAATGAATATAGTGCTCGAGTTTGTTAGATCTTCAGGCTCTGATTGTGCCTAATTTGTGCGCCAATCTTCGAAATAGAAGTGGAAAGTAGTGAAAACAATTTAATTTCAAATAAAAGAATACAATGATTTTTCGATTGATTGATTGGTAGATAAAATATACCTCTATAATTAATTAATTACTCGCAATGTTTAATCTTTACTGTAGTCAGCGAACCAACCATGCCTGTAAAATTATTATTAGCATTATTATTCGAGTATTATTAGTATTATAGGCCAAAAAATAAGTTGGGAGTGCATTTTTGTTCTCACTTCCAAATTCAACTTGTAATCAGCCCGAACATCCGGTGTTGAAGGTAATTTTTCTCTTTGGCTGCCAATTGCCATATCTCAACGTGGGCAGACATATTTTCCAAAGTGGACGTTGCAGACACCTTGGGGCGTATACGCAATGTCGAGATATGGCCATTGCAGGCGCTTATCGGCACACGTTCGTCTGCAGCCTGCCAATAAGTAAAATTTAGTATGCGAATGGGCAAACGGTCTACACTCCCCTTTACGAGGGGTGTGGGTGCTACCTCCTATTCTATTGAATGCATTGAGTGCAAAAATGGTTGCGCCATTGCCCCAACTTTGATTTTGTTTAAAGTGCATGAACACTCTGTGGTTGCTAGTGTTGCTCTGGCTGTGGCTAGGGCTGTGGCATTTAAAGCATGTAATTTTACGCTTTTCATTTTACGCTCAATAATTTTTGTGGGCTCGTTAAGCAGGCGAAGCAATCTTTGCAAGTTCTGTGGTATTTATTTGATGTCAGCGACCCACTTGATTTCAAAGTAATAATAATAATTATAATGAATCCAAGCATGCAATTTATTCTGGGATGAAAACTAAAAGATATTGTAGGGGATGGGATTAATGCAGAGAATCTTGCTGACCTAGCTGATGCTGTTACATCATTTGTGTTTCGTGTGAGTTAATGCCGGAGTTAATGCCACATGCAAAAGAGGGTGAGAATGCTTTGAAATAAAATTACGAGTAGATACTTGAAATTCGAATATAGTACGGGTTATATATTATACGCAACCGTTGACCTTGCAGGAATAAAGTTTTTGTTGATTCGGCGCAGACAAAGATAACTTCTTGGCTCGTGTTGGAAATATGTAAGTAATAAGCTATTATATTTCAGTATATTTTAAAGCCAACCTCATGGAAAAATAATTCTTGAAGACCATTTATGGAATATGCGCCTTGTTTAGTTAGTTGTTCGGGTTTTCGGTTTTATTTCTTTTAAAAGTGCTTGTATATTCTTTTAAGTAAGAAAACTATAAGTTAACAAAGCTACTAAATTGTTACGCCAATAATGCCAAGCTTAACAAAGTACAAAACCCGTATGCTTGACTTGCTGCCTCTTCTCAGTGTAAAACGGACTTTTCTGCATTTGCGAGACCAAATTTTTTTGATTTTTTTGATTGGTTAATTATTTGGTTTATGATACTCCTAATCAGTTGGCTAAGATATAATAGTGGATCTAAATATTGTGTTATAAATACACTTTGTGGCTTGTATGTTAATTTGAATGCCCGGCAATCAATTACTTGTCCGCGTCGTTGATCTTAATAATTCAAATTTGTTTTTTTTTAAATGTTAGTAGCTAGTTTACAAATTTTGTTTATTTTATTGTTTTTATCTGACAACATTTCTACAACACGCATCGTTTCGCACACTTCTGAATAGTAACCCGTTTCAAAGGAAACTGAAGTGGCAGGAACTTGGACACATTGGAAAACTTGAAATTGTTTGTGAAATTGCAATGTCACGCGGCAGTGGGCGCCGGCCCCGCGATCTCGACGCCAACCCCACCAAGTCAACGTCAAAGTTTTGTGCCAGAAACTTGGCACCGAAACTCCGTAAAGTCCGTGCTCCATATTCTATACGTTTCGTAAACAAACAGACGAACGGGCGAGCAAACAATTTCATCGGCACATACGTTTAGTTTTCGGAGCAGTAGTTTCCAACTGCGTTAGTAGTGAGCAGACAAAGTGACATTTGGTCATTTCCAGTGATGACAATTTTATTTTGCACTGCGTTTGTTTCGCTGTAATGGCCAGCAGAATAAATGACGCTCCTGACAGAACAGTTTCAGGCGCGACGCGCCCGAACGGATGCTGATGACAATGGCTTTTTAAATTGTTTCACTGGAGTGTCAGCTTTGGTCAAAAAGTTTGGCACGAACGCGAGATAAATGAGCCAGTCCAGTACGTCTGCTAAGTACACGGCTTGGCCTTTCTCCAGGACACACCATGGCTGGTTGCATTTCCACATACGGCGGGGGATGAAGTGGAGCAAGAAGCAGCGGCAAGTCCAGGCAATGGAATTTTAACGTGCAATGACGCGACGGAAGGTGGAGGGAAAGGTGGAGGGGAAGGTGCTTGCAAAGCTGTCAATAGTTAGTAGCATGTAGCAGCAGCATCGTTCAGCGTCATTATCGTTGTCATCAGCATTACGATGCTACGTGATAATGAACATGAAGCGGAATCAGACTTTATGACTTCATTTCGTCAGCACCCACATCCCTGCTCCCGTCATCCGGCCATGTTGCTGCGGTTCTCTTGTCGCACTTTCAAATTGCAGGTGTGGCCACACCGCAGACGCATCAACTACAGCCGGCGGCTCCTTCCTCCGCATCGCGCCCAGCAAGTTAATGTTGCCTGTCCGGGCGGCAAAGTGCATTTGATGCTGCCGATGAGGCTGATGATGATGATGATGATGATGCACTTGTCGTCAGCTGCACGGCCCCACAGAGTGGTGGGTGCACGTTGCAGGCGCAATTAAAGTGACGTTCCTCAATTTGGTGTCGCGTTTTCATAGCGTCATATTACCGCTAAAAGCTTGGCAGCTACAAGATGCGTGGGTAGCGGCCGTCTGCCAAGTTTTTAAATTTATGGGTGGCGACCAAAGTGTTGTCCGTCGCTTGCCCTAATGGAAGGCCTTAAAGCTACACATCGTACTTCATTTTAAAGTAGAGAATACTTTTGTTTGTAGTTTATTGTTCCCCATGCTGTCCACAAGGACGCTGTACTTTCAATTTCAGAATTACATTTTAAGCTGTCGTTATTATATGATTTGAAATTGTAATAATTTTAATTGCAAAAACAAACTATCCTGTTTGTTATTCCAATCAAATTCTAATCCAAAATGAATTTACAATATTTACTTTTAAATTAAGCCGAATTTCTGTGTGTATTTGATACGTTTCCTAATTACTTTTCTGCGGTATAAAAATCTAGTGACGAATACTCGCTAGCGTGAGAAAGCCTTCGATGGGTGGAAAGTGGATACAGGAAAGTGAATAGTTAGTTGTCGGCAGATTAAAAGAAGCTGCAGTTTCTAAAGTACTAATTGTTATTGCAATTTACACCAACTTGAGAGTTGAATTGTTTAATCTCTTTAGAGTGAAAAAGTGCTACATTTTTCAACCCAACAATCGATTAAGGAGCTTGTAAACAAATCGCTTTTCCATAATTAAGTTGTGCAGAAAAATGTTGAGCTTCAGGAGCACGCCCCACATTTTAGGCACAATTGTTTGCTTTAGCAAGTCAACTATGTAGTCTATGTACATTGGCTTTTTCAAACTTGATGGAACTTTGCGAAAAATAATTAATTCAATGAAACAGCAGCAGAACATGTTCTATTTTTGGACAACATGTCAATGTGTAATACTTCGTCACTAGCGTAGACTGGCATTGCCCAGTTCCTAGGTCCAGGTACGTTTGTGTGTGTGTGTGTGTGTGTGAGTGTGTGTGTGTATGTGTATGTGTATATGCATTCATGCGCTAACATACATAAATGCAAAAGCTGCCATGTCGGCCATGTACACAATGCAATTTCTTTGTTTTCGTTGAAATTTTCGAAAATTAATTTCTCAAGAGTTGAAAGGCAAACATGCAAAGCATGAAACTCAACTCAATTTGAATTGATAAAGTGAATTTTAATGTTAGAGGTAAACAATTTTGGCATGCAAATAGGAGCGTGCTGCATATTCTGAGTTGCCCCAGTGCCCAAGTGGCAGGCATATCCTGCCACCCAAAAGCTAACAATAGTTCGGTACGAAAAATAGTTGAAGCATGAGAACTTTTATCGTGCGCTCTTGGCTCTGACGATGCTCAAAAATAAACATTTCTTTATTGCATATGCCCTTATTAAGACTAGAAATACGCTTTTGTTCACATGACTTTTATTGGATTTGGATTGTCGTCGTAATGTCCAATATTCCATGACCGTGATGTTTTCATATGTACTATATTAATGAGGGCGTGCAAATTATTTGTTTTATATTGTGGCTGCCTTGAGCAGAAAATCCTTAAAGCTTAAAGCCTCGAAAATGAATTAACTGTAATTTGATGCCAGACCTTTATAAAAAGATGAAACTTTTTAATTATGCTGCTATCGATGATTCCTGAAGCAAGAGTATTGTATTTTCTTACGCGATGTGGGAAAAATACCCGAACACTTGTGTACATAACAAGTTCGTATGCAAAAAGTTTTCGGCACGCCTGGTATGGGCATGAAAATTATTTAAAAGAAAAGTTTCGACTTGTGAAAACACTTTGGCAACTAACGCATGCCACACATATGAGATGGTGGGCTTGTGGGTAGATGAAACCGCAGCCGGCCGGTTGTCTGGCCTGTCTGTCTGTGGAACATATTAGAAGTTAAAATGATGGCAATATTGCCCACAAATACTCGTACACTTTTCAGATTACAAAGCCTTTAACTTGTATGCGACTTGTGTGTTCAAAACAAAACGGCAACAATTTCATTTTATTCCAAGCGTGCAGAAACTTGACGTAAAACGTTTTGCCCCACCTTCAGAAAATATTTAATGAGCACTTCACGGAGAGTAGCACCGCCCGTTTTTGCGTCCGCGCCTGAGCCAGCCATATTTTAATTTTTTCTGATGAAAAATTACTTTCATTTTAATTAGGAACTGCGCCAAAGAGAAGCCGAGTAGGAAAGAGAACAGGGAGCTCGCTAGAAAGGACGAAAAATTAAATTAAAAACACTTTCGTGCATTTAACCAAATAAAGCCCGCATTCGTGAGGGTGTCCTGCCGTGGTGCCGCAGCAACGCACGCTGCTGTGCATCGAGGATAAGAAGTAGAAAGTGCATGCGTGTGTGGCTTCCAGGCACATACTTGTACATACATACACATATGTACATACATATGTATACTCGCAGGTATAGTATGTATGCATAAGTGTGTATACAATCGTGCAGTGTTTTATAGTCGCACGGCGTGTGGTAACGAAGTTTTATTTTTTAATTAAGCTGTTTACATTTAATGTCCCTGCGTCCCTTTATGCGCCAAAGGTGTAAAATATGTAGTTTGTTTTTCTACCCTCTCGCCCTCTCGCCCACTCGCTCTCTCTCCCTCTTCGTTCACCACGCAACTGCACTTTAAGTGCCACAATTCCAGCGGAAAAAGGTGCAAGAAAACAGACGGCTCTGTCGCATGGCTGAGTCTTAGCCGCAACGCATTTATTCACCTCGAACCCACCGCCCACCGCCCACCGTCCAGCGCCCAGTACGAGGCCAGTGACTGGGTCAAGTGAATAGTTGCGTGGGGTGGCCGACGGCAACTGTGCACACAATTAAAAATGTGCAAAAGTTGCATTATTAAAAGGCATTTTGCTTTTGCGATACACTCAAGCGCAATGAATAAAAAAATTCGGACTCTGAAAAACTACCCCCCAAATAAGTGCCAGCTCCATAACTTCCTTACTATTATTGCCTTCTCTGAACAAGCCAGCTATGTACGTAGAGTTGGCTGGCTCCGGCCCGACCACTGACAGGGTGCTTGAAAGGTAATACAGAGCTTAGTACGAAATATAGGAAGAACATAATTATTCTACACTCCAACTAGATTTTAAAGGTGGGATAGTATTTTTACACAAGTTTCCATTGTAAAGAATAGATAGAAGAATTCGGTAATAAATCACATTTGGACTGCATGATATTTAGAGAAACTGCTTAATAGCTATGTTAGTTATTTAAAAAGAGAAAGGTTCTATTAGTATCAGGCCTTGGTTCTATTGGTATAAGGAATGCAATATAAACATGAATAAACAAAACATCACACACAAGCAATAACTTAATTTAAATTGGGTTTCAGCAATCATTTTTTCTTGAGTGCCAACCAACCAAATGAATAAAAAAATTCCACCTATTTATCGCTTAAGTTGATGAAGTACCAGCTGTGGGTGATCCCAATCGATGCTGCAACTAAACGTTGTTTTCAGAAAAATTTAATTAAATTGAGCAAAGTCAATTAATTGTAACATTTTTTGGTTAATTAAGGCCGTTGAAATATTTACTTGCTACCTAGACATGAACAATTTCGCTGCTCTACATAAATGCGCGCAAACAATGCAATTAATTAACAACTTTCATGTAGGCATTTTTTTTTTTAATTGGTCTCAGCTGAGGCTCCACCCAAATGAGACAAATGCAGCATAAAAAACAGATACATTTTTGTTACCACATCGAAAATGTAATACCCTTTATAATAGAGTAAATGCTGTTACTTCTTAGAACCGATTTGTAACAAACAAAACCTGTTGAATGCCCTTGTCGTACAGCTGATTCGGCTTCGATTATTACATTTTGGTGATATAAGTAAGATTTCGTAAAATATTGATATTATTTATTCTTAATGTTGAGTATCCACTGGAAAATAAAAGCAGCTTGTCGAATTGCGTTGATTCCGCAGAAGAATAAAACGAATACATTTTTACAAGGGCGTACGCAGGGGGGGAATGGGGGGGGGCCGTTGCTCCCCCCTAGAAAAAATGTTTCCATATAAAGTCGACCACACGTTCATTATTATGACGCACTATTTCGCCTTAAGATGTATCTGCGTTGGATTTGTTGAAGTTTTTTCATCGATCATATGCATAAATTATTTTTTAAATGCATCGGGCATTATTTAAACAAAATTTTAATTTTTTGGCCCCCCCCTTTGGTAAAAGCTGGCTACGCCCTTGCATTTTTATACTTTAAGTGCAGTTGATTGGAAAATTATAAGCAATATGTAGATCCCCAATATCTATTTACGAAATTGTTGCGCTACAGTGAAAAAGATGCCTTTCACTTAGTTTTTTTTGCAGTCGACTTTAAAAATATATATTTAAGTTGGTGAAAATTATGTATGATTGGGTTCTCCAATATATAGATATGAATTATTGCAATAAAGTAAAAGGCAGCTAATATGGCTGTTTATAAACATTTTTTTTTTTTTTTTTTAATTTATTTTGGAACATATGAACATACGTACAACAACAACCTTGTGTATGGTATGTATTGCAGATACATATGTACATAATTTTGAAACTTGACGTGGAGACTGAATTATGGGGCGTCAATTAGGTGGAAAAGGAGCTGCAAAATTTGTTGGAAAAATCCACATTTCGATTGAATAATTGACCTAATATTAGGTTTCCAAAATCCATAAAAGAGTATAAATAAAACTGCATACTCGAATTTTGAAACTTGTCTTGGAGGCTGTATTATGGGGGCGGCAATTAGGCACAAAATGAAACCACGTCAACAGCCCACAGCCCATACCGTAGAAGCTAGGAAACTGAAATTTGGGCTCAAGTATATGTTATGCAATTTTCGTTCATGAATTCAATTTAAATTATGTGGCGATAACCTGCGCAAACGTTGTAGGTGCTATAGCGATGCTGTTTCATTTCTCGTTCTTTCTGCTTCGATACTCCTCAAGAAATCAAATTCATTCCCTTGCCTAAGTTCAGCCATTTAGCAGGAAAGTGCAACAACCCATCGCGTTCTCGCTTTCAAAGAATTCCTAAAGGTAAAACGAAGCGCTTCATTCTAATAAACGGTAAGTATAGTAACAAAATGTAATAAACTCACGACCCATTGAGTTAAATAAGTGGTTCGATCGGGTGCAACAATCGGTTTGATTGACTGTAATAGGAAAACAAACGCGTCCATTTCAATGACGGTGCTTGCTACTGGAATCCAAACGCTATTAGCTTCCTTTAACAACATTTCACAGTTGTCCGCAACCATCCTCGACAATCGCACTCCTCGTTCGTTCGCTTTCACTGAAAATTGCCGTAGTTGCAATTTTGTTGTCTCATTGAATCGTAACATTAATTTCTACATTGAACATTTTGCCCATCTAAGTGGCAGGTGACAATGGCTGAAGCAACACCAGCAGCGGCGGCCGCTAAAGTGGAGCTGGGAACTTGACGTGGCCATGGTGTTATGGCAAGAGGGCGAAGACGCTTGACAATGTGCATTGGTATGCACTTAGATAAAGGTTGACTACTACATTGTCAGTCCATTTGGTTTCACATTTCGACATGTCAAACGTGTTATCCTTGGACTGCTCCTTGTCCACGTCCAATTCCGCACTTTGTGCGTGACCCGCGTTTTGTGGCTACAAAATTTAGCAGTAATTGTTCCAGAGTAAACAAATCTCTCAAAAGAAGGAGTCTGCTGACATGCTTTCATGGCCGGCAGAAAAAAGTTCTTGACGGCAAATGGAAATGTCGGCCGCACACACCGCAAACGACAATCACGGGTAACGTGTCTGGCTTCACGTTCCCAAACACATTAGCAGCTCATTTCTATCTTTGACGGGCCCACGAATTTCACGCTGCCTTTCTCCAGCGTTAAAAACGCCATGACTTGCTATTGTAAATGGTTGGTTTAAACTCGGAAACTTACTTTCAATATTCACATTTGCATAAAGGTTGAGGTGCTAGCGACTCGCACATCTCAAACAAAAAATATTAAGTGAAATGCATTGCATAAATAATCGCTATATTAAGCAACAAAACAAAAAACCCAACAAAAGATTTGAAACGTATTGAAAGCTTTAAACAAATTAAGTTTTCTTTTTTTAAATGTAATGCTTAAATACCCTTTTGAGTATATTTGTGAAGTTTGTTTTTATTTTTCTTTGCCTATAGCGTGTCTCGAACCATAACCACATGGGACATTACAATACAAACTAAGGGAGATACTTTGAAAGATTGCTGAGTTGTGAACAATTTAAAAATCTTTTTTAAAACGGTAAACTTTATTAATTTCATATATCTGTTATCAATTTTAGTGAGAAAATGCCCAGTAAGGCGTTTGTAAACCTAATACTAAGGAGTACCAATGGCTTTGACTTGGGTCTGGAGGCTGAAATAATCATCAATGTTATGAAATTTGACAAGCGAGATGAAGTTTGCGGCTATCGTTAATAAAGTACCGCAAATGGTGATCAAGTTTTACGAAAATTGGCTATGAATGTCTATGGATGAATGGTTTTTACGACGAGCAGCAAAAATAATACAAGTTGTACAAATTTAGTACAAAAAAAAAATAAATAAATAAATAAAAAATGAAGTTTTAAAATCAAGCATAACTAGTACTAACGACTAACAAGTTAATATCCCATTTAAATCACGTATACAAATTTCATTAAACATTAAATACAAAAATTCTAAGTAATAATAGAATAATTTCAATATTTATTGTTGGGCTTAAAACTTTTCTTTTCATATTACTATTTACACGGTCGTTTGTTTATAAGCTGCGAGCATCCTTATCACTCGACACTTCCATCGCATTCAATATTCATTTGGCAAATGGTCTGGCAAGAGTCGCTCCGATGCCACATTAGTGCCAAAAGTTTGGGCGAAACTTTGCCATAAAATCGACTGAGCATTTAGCATTTATCCCCCCATGGCTGTCACTTGAGCGCATCAATGCAGTGCTCATGCAAATCGATCATCAGAATTTACGAGAGTGCCAACGAGCCGACGAAGTGCGTCATAAAGTCTAAGAAACTAATTAAAGTACATAAAATACGGATTAACGGCTTTCTAAGTGCCGTAAAATGGAGCCGCGTAGCGCAACAATTAGCGGGGCGGATGGTCTGTTGGGCAATATGTTGCACCCCCCTCAGTCCCCCCCTCTTCCGGCCACCCCTCGAACTCGTCAGTGTCGTTGTTGCCATAAAATGCCTCCATGTTTTTGCGCTTTTTACTGCCCCTGCCCAGAGTTGCTTTTTCGGTAATGAAAACCAATGCAAAGTCGTTAAAAGCGATGAAAGTTTTTCGCTGTGCCTGCAAAAAAAAAAGAAGGAACTAGAAGGGAAAGAGGGTTTGGCAGTTGCAAAAACTTTTTAATTTAATGTATCATCGTAAAATGTTCATACATTGTGTGCATGTGTGTGTGCGTGTGTGTGTGTTTGTGTGTGTGTGTGTGTGTTGCGTTTTCCGTTTTCGGGCTTTTAATGGCGACCGCTCTGAAGCCTCCGAACCAAATAGTTCGGTATTCGGCTTGCATTGAAATCTGTCAGACAAAGTTACCATGACAGCGACCACCAAAGATGAGCGTGCCACTGACCCAATAGTCAACTTGGCAGCAACTTTTGAACCAACGGTGAAGCTAAAGTGAATAATAATTTGAAACTTTGAACTCCGGCGCTGGCAACGAGATTAAACGACCGACTAATCCGTCTCGCGCACTTGCTCGTTTCAATGGAAATGAATTAAATGCGGCCCATGGCGGCCGCAAATGTCAAAATTGTTTTGGCTCAATTAAAGCGACTGTCAAATTCGGCGTCCACTTTGAGGAGTGCCTGACAGTCGGGTCGGAGTCAGAGTCGGAGTCGGAGTCGGATGGCGCATCAACCTCTCGGCTGACGCGCAACAAAATTGGTTGTGTCTGCGCAGACAGTTGCTGGCAGTTGTTGTGCCTAAAGGGGGGTGTTGGAGTAGGACGATGTCCTATGGCAACTTTTCATTTTTGCGCGCGTCCATGGCAAAAGTTTTGCCAGCAATCGCTGTCTAGATTATAAAGATTGCTCAGCTATTTATACTGACAACGATGGACAAGCTTGGCCCGTCAAACAAAAAGCAAATGGCAAGAACAACAGCCACCAGATTTCCCAAACAAATTGTATTACGTAAGTGTGTATTAGAGATATGCATGTATGCACAAATATTTAATTGATAATAGTGAGTTCTTCAGATATTCTACTTGTATATGTATAATAGTTCGTCTCTTTATAAAGCTGAGCATAATAAATTATATTCTGAAATTTAAGGTTAAGAACAACAACCTTCAGATTTATGTAACATATTGCGTTCTATAAGAGTTATGCATGTAACCGGCATAATGTTCTTATGATGTGCAGAATTTGTTCGACAAAACCAACGTGAAGGTCAAATACCAATTCTCTAGTTGAATGGTCTGCAAATATTCTTTGAACAAAGTATACATAATATTATATTGTTAAAAATAGACCATTTAAAAAAAACGAATAATTTTCATTTACATAATATACATTTTTAGTTGGAACTATCGAAGTCATGTGACTCTGTCTAATATGTGTGACCAAGCGAGGAAACAGCCAATTACAAATGCTTCAGGAGCGCAAGTGGAATTATTCAATTAATTGATTGATTAATTGTTAGAAAATCTAAAAGCGGTTTTGATCTGAAAATATATAATTTTAAAGCAATCAGAATTTTGAATTCTAATAGACATCATACCTCAGAATGAATGCAAATCTTGCAAGCAAGTGTTCTGTTCCAGATACTGCCATCGTTTATGCAGAGCTCTAATAGATAGATGTGTACATTTAAATCCAAGGTCTGCTTGGTACTCCTTCATCATCTCATCGCCATCACTTCGTTCTCCCACGGTCGGAGCTGCCTTTAAAAGCTTAAAAGTTGCTTACAAAGTTTAGCTGACAATAAGAAGTAAAACAAAGGATTTTAAAACAATAATGCTAAGCCAGGAGTAAATAAAAAGACTGAAATAAAATATTTTGTGCGTCGGTTGCTCCGCTTTCTTGTTCTTCTCGCATTAATTTTGTTTATGTTTTGTTGAAATTTGTGCTCTTTCCTTGTGTGTTGATGTTATTTTTGTTGTTTTTGTTTGAGTTTTAGAAAAGTTGAGTATTTCAGCGTTATACTTACTTGTAGTACGAAGCTGCATGAAAAAAATGAACAAAGCTTTCGTGTTGGTGTTGGAATGTTAACAAGCTGAATTAAAATGTTCGGAAGTAGGCTAATAATGCGTAGGGATTAAAAAATAGTTGAAATTATTATTTCGCGCAGAATTAATAGTTTTCTGTTTTAGTGAAGGAAATCTGCGTTAATTTTTTTCATTATAATAAACAGATGTAATTAAAATTTTAATTATCGTTTAAATGCAATTGTGGTAAGCGATTTAATAGGGCTTTTAATATATATATATTTATTTTAATAATAAGCCGATAACACGTGTTAATAATGCATGCTAACACAAAAGCAATTAAAAGTTTTAAAGCTAACTAACTAACTAGCTAAAGCATAGATACTAAGTCAATCGATGACTCCCGAGACTTGCCAAATTTATCATTTTTACTTCAACACAATTTTCTTTTTTGATGATAATAATTGTATCTTCCAATATTTTAAGGCCTTTCGACTAGATTAGTATACCCATTTCTGTACGTTTTAAAATTGTCAAATGTCACTAGGGGCCAGATTTAAAGAGTTTGGTGGATGGGGCCCAATACATGTTGACTTTTAGACTGATAGACTTTTTCATCGCTAAATAAGCATGTTTGTCCTTGATTTCAACATTTAAACGGTCCAATAAAGCATTTGCATTTATTAAATTAATCGCCACTAATTGTTTTTCCATTTTCAGGGTAATCCAGGAAGATTATTTGACATTGAGAGTATAGCGGTGGAACCAATATTCGTCCATTACTTTGTGGAAAACATATTGGAAACAAGTGCAGATTAATCAAATAATATAGTTAATCAAATGTTATGAAATCTTACAGCTTAAAGTCTAGTTGTATATAAGAGAAATAGCGACCTCGTCACGCTGGGGGTGTTTTTATGGCCGATACAAGCTGCTTTATTTGTACTCCTATTTTAGCCATAGGTAGTTGAGGACATTTTTTGTGCATAACTCCGTGTGTGTGTTACGTTAATTTCACAGATGATGATGCATTTTCCAGAAATCGGGCACCTCGTCTTAAACTACTTCTTTATAGTATTAGCTTATCTGAACATTGAACTACAACAGATTTCAACTGTTTCATAAAATAAAGCACACCGTTTATTTCTAAAAGAGGCGAATAAACGCGCTTCCAATTTGAAGCCCCACTCTGGCCTCTCATTAAAACAGGTTCAACTATGCAAGTTCCAATTAATGACCGGCTATGCTACGCCCGGCTTCGCAGTCAAGTATCTGCCCTCTAATAAACTGGCAGTGAACATTTTTAACAAGTTGCTGTTGCTGTTTGCCGGAGTTGTAATTAACGCATCCAGCAAAAGAATTTTCAACTCGAGGAGCTGCCTTTGCATTTAATGCGCCTCCAACTACAGGCGGTCCCCATCACCGTCACCGTCGCTGTTCGCCGTTCAGCCAGCAGAGATTTTGCATATCAGATTGCCGTAGCCAGGAGCAGAGCGGAGCAGCTCAAGCTAGTCTAGTGATTTAATAATCAGCACAGGCAGAGAGTGCCAACTGACAGCTGCTTGGGTTTGGATTTGGTCGTGGGGAGTAAGGCGTAAGGATTGAAGTGTGAGGGGAAGCAACACGATGCAGCAGCCTCCAAATGAATGGCTTGCAGCGGAGCCATTCGGAAAGGGCACACCAACTGGAATTTGGAGGCAGAGGCGCGTGCAAAAATGAAATGTGGCCAGTGCAGAGCACAGCACAGAAATGGCACCGGATGTTGGTTTATTGCCAGAGGTGTAGCTTTTACTGATGTTGACAAAACTAAAAGGCTAGACAGATACTCAAATTATATGAGTGTACTCGAATAAATATTTGGTACATGTAGTAACATAATACTTTTAAATTTGTTAATTGCCTTACAAATTCTAAGAAACTAATGATACTCATGATTCGGCACATTAGGAGTCGATGTATACAGGCGATACATAATTATTATTATTTCAAAAGCTAAGAAAACACAAAACAAATTTATGGAATCTGTGTTATAGTATACTAGTATATCTGTTATACAGAGGTAGAACTTTTTTAAAACAATATATATCTTAAGCCATAAACTAATAATGGAGTTAATATTGAGAATTTCGAAAAAAATGTTTCAAATAATTGGATGTTAATTAATTAATGACTCGAAATACGCTCACAGATCCGAGAATTTGATGCAGGGACTTTTTCCCAACAGCTTTGGGTATACTCAGTGAACACGCTTTTATAAAAATAATAAAAGGTTCCCGAATCAAGCTGAAAAGTATTAAGGCTACGGTTGGATTATCCACTTTCTTTACTTCTGAAAATAATGTCTGGCTCACATAAATACAAAGGACTGAAATTTTATTACATTACACTGGGTATACGAGTATCCTCAATATAATCTTGACAATTTTGCGTTCATACATACATATATAAATATACCCAAAATAACACATGACTTAATTGTTGCACAGAACACTGGGATGGATTTGTCGGAAAAATAGCTACATATGTCGGCTGGCATCACTGACTTTTTCGTTAGCTTCCTATCTTTTTTGCCTAGCAGCTGGAAGGCAGGCGTTGCAGCTGGCAATTTGCATAAATTTGGATTAGTGACAACTGACGCAGGCTATGTGAGTGGAGCAGTCGAAATATTTTGTAGACGTCAGCTTAGTGTGCGAGTACGCCCAAAGTGCTGCAATGCATCTCCATCTCTTCCCAATTCGAATTCCAATTGTAGTGGGAGTGGGTGCCCTGCCAATTCCGCAGAGTGTCAGCTCAATTTGAAGGTGGCGGGAAGCGGATGTGGAAGTGGGCGAGGGAAGAGAAACAGAACACGCAGGCAAACATTTACAATTGGCGTTTAATTAGCAACTAATCTGGTCGCACTGGCCAGGGTACGAACGAAACAGACTGGAGAGTGCTGGGTGGCAGGTGTTGACACGACTGGCAACCCAATTAAATTGTCAGTGGCTTTCAGAATGGGTTGTAGAAGACCTGCCTGGCCTTAGCGCATGTCGTAATTTAGAGCCAGCACCGAATCGCCGGCCTTTTGCGGCTGTCGCTTGGTGAAGACGCTCCAGAAGCGCAGTGTCTCATCGCCAGCACCCGTCACAATCGATTCGCCATCCGGACTAACGGCCAAGTAGACCACACGATGTGAATGCCCCGAAAGCCGCACCACCTGCTTCAATGAGGGATAACGCCACACTATGAGCTGCGGCTGCCCAACACCATGTGTGGTCACTAGTTCCTGAGATTCGGGTGCCCAGGCCAAGTTACTGATCTGTGAGCCGCTGTCGATGCACTGCACCAACTGGCCGGTGTGCGCATTCCAGAAGCGTAGACAGCGATCAGAAGTGCCGCCCCCGGTAGCCAGCAAGCCACGCTTATGCGGCGACCAAGACAACGCCTTCACAGCTGCCTTGTGCTTCTCGAACCTGTGCAGTGGATCGTTACTCTGATTGCTCCAGATGAGCACGCGCCGATCGTTGCCACCACTGGCCAAATATTGACCGCCCAGTGACCATCCCAAGCCACACACCTCCTGTGTATGTCCTTTCATGGAGCGCACTGCTTGTGTGGATGGTGAAGCGCGTGTATCGCGCACTAGGATGGTGCCATCTCTTGAGCCGCTGGCGAGGCAATTACAATTCCAGGCCAGACAACCTACGCGTGCCGAATGCCCCTCAAACTTTGTTATCAGCTTCTGCCGGCTGGCATCCCAAATGCTCACATAACCACTAAATGTGCCCAATGCAAGTTTGCGGCCACTCTCGTGCCAGGACACACCAGTCACAGGATTGTCCTCGTTGCTGAGATCGCACAGGCGCGTCACCTGACCGTTGTTAGCGCTCCACAGATAGACGGAACAGCCCAGACCCACGCCTAGCATGTTCGTTGACGACCAATCGATCAGGTTCAAATAGAAATCATCTTGCAGCTCCGGCGCATCCAGTATTTTGTAGGGCAGTCGCGATAGCTTTCGCGTCGGCCGAATGGGCATGCTCAGGAGTCGTTGGCTGGCCAAATTAACGGCCGCAAAAGGCTGATGGCTGGGCTCCCTTGGCTGTCGATACGTATAAAGACGCGTATTCTCGCGCTCCTTGTAGTCCCCCACATCGCAGCGATACTTGTCATTTGTCTTACACGCATCCAGGGATGCAATTTCCGAGCCCAGAAATTCATTGCGCAGCAAGCAGGCATATAGCGTGTTCCTCTTATCCTCTTGCGCCGCAGCGCGCCGACAGTTGCCTCTCTTCGGATCCACTTTCTCATTCAAGGCAAAGTTGCGGCTCCAAGTGTTGCCGGCACGTTGCGGTATTAGTCGCTCATCGGGAAATGATGGTCCACTGAGGCACTGGCCCAGTAAACGCTTTTCGTACTCTGGCTGGAACATGATTTGTTAATGTTAATATGCAGTGTGTGTGAGCGTGTGGTTGTGTTTTATTGTTTGTAGATGGGTGTGCATGTGTGGGAAACTAATAAATGATGTTTCTTTATTTCAATTACAAAAATCATTACTTACTTAGTTTATGAACATTTCTCAAGAAGACACACCTTTGACCGTCCATTGATTGATCTCAAGCCATTTTGTCATTGATGGGAAGATAAAATTGTTCAGCAACGAAAATGTAAGACAGCTAATCGCGTAAGTGTATATAGCTTAAGAAAATAAAACCTTCAGAAACATTTCTCTTGTTTTTCTGAAATGGAGCTTTCCGAAACTATACAAATTTATTCAGATCCCTAGCTCAACCCGTTGTTTATCTTTCAAGCATAGATACACATATCTTATTTCTTATATTAATCTTTCCTATATCATTTTTTATGGTTTAATTGTGTTCACCAACAAATAGCAGTATTTCTGGTAGAAGGGTAATGATGATGATAATGATCTATTGTTAGATGAGAGCAATTTTGAGTTTTTCACAAAGTCCAAGATAAATATTAGACTCTTCTGTGGATTGGCAAAAAAAGCAGCAATGAATGATTATCCTAAAATGATATTCCGATTCTAATGGCAGTCAATTAAAATAGTCCACGTATAAGTATTAAACTCTCCTTAAAAATCTTGTATGAATATATATAAGTCTGTATATAAGTCTTGAAATGTTTGTATTAGATCGTACATACCATGTCATTTAAGGCGGAGCTTAATGTGAATATTTCTGGACCGCTTGACCCGAAAAACTCACACTCGCTTACCTCCGCCTGTTATCTCGGTGGCGAGAGTGTTTTGTTTCCTATACTCTATTCTATGCAACTTCTTTGCTTAAGTAATTTTCTAATGACACCGAAGAGGAGAAGTGGCGTTGCGTCATGGGTCGATGTTGGCAGCAGCCATAGTGTTTCCTATGCCATGCGTGGTCTACGTCATCAACGGCGGCGGGCGAGATGAGGGCGCAGGCGCAGGCGCAGGCGAGGGCGTACTCGCAACAGCAGCAGAGACGTTCATTAGATTAAAAGCAATTTACAGTAAAACTTTTGCCCTCAAAATGCTCCCCAAAATGTCTTCCTGCGCTCCCCCTCCATAATCACTTACACCCACACATTCAGGACATCCACGTGCAGTCAGTCTCCTTTAGATTGCACATGTGTGTGGCAGGCAAGTCCCCGAACTGCCTGCCGTGCGCCGCTCTCTTCCTCTTTCTAGATTTTTATAACCCACGCCCACGCCCATTTGCCATTTTTAGTATTTGCTTTTCTTTTTTGGAATTCAACAAATTTGCGGATTTGGTTTGTAATTTATTAAATTTATCGCATTCTCAACGCTCCTTAGCAGAAAGAAGGAGCCGCCAGTACCGCCACCGGCTGGCTGCGGTTGTCGACGGGTCCTGGTGCAACATTTGTTGATGACAACTAAAGACACAAATGCTGCATTTCATGGACGCCATTTGGGAAGTCGTTCCGGGCTTAGAAGTTATTATTTTGATTTATAGAAAAAGTTCGTTAGCGAGCGCAAGTTGCTCGTACATCTCCAAAGGACACCACACATTCATACAAATTGTCCTGTTGTTCTTGTTGTTTGTTGTTGCTGTTATTGCTTCTGTCCAAATGTTTAAATTGTTTTACTCCGACGCATTGTTTTAGAGCACATGTACTACGAGCATGTAAATATTTGTGCCGCCTTTTTCCAATGTGTTGAGTTGAAAAGCATTAAGTAGCTTTAACAATCCATGTAAAGCGATTCATGTAAAGTATAACTATGTATATACATATGTACATTTTTCAAATAAAGGGCTATAAGCATTTTCAGGAAAAAAAACCTTTTGGAAGCTTAATTGAGCATTGCTTTATTTGTATGATAAATAAATTCCTGCCCATATGTTTTAATTGCAGAAAACGAATATTCAGTACACTTAAAAAAAAGAGGTAAATTCTAATATTTAGTTTTAAAAATTTTTCCAATCCATTATTTACCAAAGTGTGTATATTTCAATTTCTAGCTTAATATTAAAATATTAAATTTTAAATGCATTGAATTTTTCCCTCATTCTTTAGTCTACTCTTAGGAATTCCAGTAAATGTTTGCCTCTACTTAACCTTTGAAAATATTCGAATTTACTATAAAAAATAATAAAATGTATTTCTAGTATAGTTAAATCAACTTAAAAAAACTTTAAATTAAAGTTAAGAAAAATAATCAAATTCAAATGAAATGTAATAAACTTAACTATTTGTTACTTAAATGCAATTTAAAATTAAATATGGTTTAATTAAATTGATTAAATTAATTTGATTTAATTAAATTAACATTTAAATTAAATTACATTTTTTTTTGAATATTATTCATATTAAAAACAGTAATTAAATATGTTTGCAAGTAAACTTACTCTGTTTATATTTTACTTAATTACAAAATATTAGAACATTGAATTGAATATAAGTAGAATATGAATTGAATATGAGAATAGTAATTTTTACTAAGCCGTTCTTTTGAGTGTATAATTTAAGTGAAATGCCTGTATTCTTTTGTCCCACTTCTTATCGTTGCTATGGCAGGCAAACGATAAATATGTTTTTAACAGCTTCTGTATAAGTGCTCCAAAGTAGTGAGACGAGTGCTTTTTAAAACCGATTGACGGTACTTTCGATATGTTGAAAAAATACATTTGTTCAGTGTGTTATTAAATGAACAATAAAAATACTATATCTACTCGAATGTATTCATTTTTCCTGATTTTTAAAGATAAGAGGAGGTTGATTGAATAATAACACGATTCAACATAGAAAACCCGTTTTTCCTGCAAATTCCATGTAGCAACCCAAGTATATTGAAATCAAGTATATTGAAATCAATAATATTTTTTGTATATACTATGTTGTATTTGTCCGTCAACGGACTGTGGTGGGTTAATCATTTACAAATTAGAATTACTTGTCATTAATATTCCCTTTAAGCAGTACTTGCTGCTTGATAGGCTGCTCTTTTATAGGCAACAGCTTTCGTTCTGGTTAAACATTTGGCTTAACAAATTATTGCCTGGCAACCGATTTTAATAATGGCTGGCATTACAATTTACATAATAGACATTTTACGACTACACGGTATCTAGCCAACAACAACTTTTCCCTAATTGCTGGGAATTTTGAACAGATACGCGGACTAATGTGCGCGCAGTTGCTGCCTTGAAAAGGACAATAAATGATAGCAGTAGCAGCATTAACAACAACAACAGCAACAACAACAATGTGAACATGTACAAGTGCGCTTTGAAGTTGCCACACGTTGCACATTTGGCCGTGTGTGGAAAAGAGGGGCACGATGTGTCGGGACTGATAAATTGAAAGTGCATCTGCTGTTGAAGTTTGCTGCATAAGATGTTGCCTGTGTGTATAGTTGTTGTTGTTGTTGATTTTGTTGTTATTTGTAATGGTTGCTGCAGTTGCTAATGTTACTGCCGCTGCTGTTGTTGTTGCTATTGTTAGAGTGCCGACTCTGTGCGGCATGTGTGTTTGCGTCATGGCGCATTTGCATGTTGCACGTCGCAGCTTCTTCATCTTCTGCGTCTTCGCGTCTCTGCTAATGAAAATGCCAAACAAGGCATTGCCGTTGAACAGCGTCCGTGTTGTTGTCGTCGTCGTCGCCGTCTTCGGTGTCGGTGTCTGCTGTTGCAACAAGCGGAGCAGCCAAGTCAAGCGTGCTGCATGCGCGCTATGACAGCAACATCATCAGCAACACGAGCAACAACGTCGGCTTTCACGCACACATGCACACACGCACACGCACAAACACATACACATACCCACCCAGCACCAAATGAAGATGCCACTAGACTGCAGTCACAGTCACGCTTGCTTCACTACTGCCATCTCTTCCGCTCTCTCGCCCTCCTATTACACGCTGCATTTGCATGTTTTCATCCTCATACACGTATAGCTTTAGCTTCAGCCTCAGCCTCAGCCTTAGCGTAGGGATGTAAGTCAAAGGGAAAACATCGATGTCTCTTTATAAAAAATCGATGCATAGTCGATGCATCGCAAAAAAACATCGATGCATCGATGTTTTAAAAAATTAACTTTCCATAGAAAAAAAGGTATTATTAGGGAGCTAATCAGCATAGATGCTTGAAATAAAAAATGTTTGTATATCAAGAGAGACTGTCATAGCATTTTACTTAATGTTGTTAATCAAAATAGTACTCGTAATATTGACTTTTGATGAACTTGTATGGCTTATTTAAAAAACTGATTATATACAGTTTTTAAAACAACGACGCGTTGCAGCTACACCTCTTAGGCATATTAAGTGTGACATTACAAACGAAAAGAAGAAGATCAAATACTTAACAATCTAAAATTTATATTATAAAATACACATTTTAACGAAAACATCAAATAATTTATATTATAAATATACTTTCTTCGGTAAGCCACACAAAGAAATGTGACCGCCAAATAAACATGAATAATGTTCGATGCTTGGACAAACATCGATGGATCCACAATGCATCGTTATAAACAAAACATCGGAAAACATCGATGCATCGTGGTAAAAACATCGTCGATGCTCGATACATCGATGTTTTTTTACATCCCTACCTTAGCGTCCTCCTCCTCCACCGCCTTCCCCTCCGTCACCTTCGCCTACCAGATCTCGGCATCCAGCACTTTTGTGCCAACAGCGTGCGCTTTTAACTGCAATGTGTGAAATTTCATTGAATTTTCGCTCGTTGACAAAAGTGGAATGGAAACAACAAAAACAAAAACAAAAACAACGACAACAATAATAATAGCAGCAGCAACTGCCACAAAGGTGTGCACTGTTTATTGTTGTTGTAGCTGTTTTGCAAATTAATTTAAATTATAGTGTTCGCTATCGCACCACTTTTTATGCATATTAGCTCTGCATGTTTGTGTGTAAGTCATTACGAGTATACAACTGTACGTGTATGTGTGTGTTTAAGGACTTTTTTGTGTTGAACCAACTAATTTGGTGAAAAATAATAGCCGCAATTAATATGCCGTCGTCCTTGCTCATTATTATTTTATGCAAATGTGAATCCATTATCTCTTCTCATGCACTAAAATACAAGTATGTATGTATAGATACATTTGTATATAGCTATTAAGTAGAGAGCTGGGCGTAAAGGAATGTTTAACACAGCTGTTAATGTTATATTTTAGTTGGTTTTCAAATCAGTGTCCTTGAAACACTATTCATGTTGCTGAACAAAATGTATACATACATATGTACATATATTCGCGTAACTTTAATTTCTTTTTATACCCTGTACCCAAAGGGTAAACGGGTATGTACATTAGATTTGTGCGAGTGTACATGTAACACACAGAAGGAGGCGTGGCAAAACGTGGCGTGATCAGGATGACAAACCGAACGCAAGGATCTCAGAAAGTATAAGAGCTAGAATAACCAAACTTGGTATCCAGATTCTTTTACGCTCGAGAAAGTTTGTTCATTTTTCCCGATGAACCCCCCACTTCCTCGCTATTCGCGATTGTGGAATTTTAAACTGAAATTTGGTAGTCACATCCAGTTAGTGATTATATATCCGTATCTCAAGTTATTTTTATGATAGGTT
The DNA here is from genome assembly GCF_003285725.1 of Scaptodrosophila lebanonensis. Taxonomy (NCBI): domain Eukaryota; kingdom Metazoa; phylum Arthropoda; class Insecta; order Diptera; family Drosophilidae; genus Scaptodrosophila; species Scaptodrosophila lebanonensis. Next base: position 4,361,436 of record NW_022060529.1, read on the forward strand.
GATTATGTATGGAATATTTTATATTTAATTTAATTAATGAATTCCATTTTTTTATGGTAGTACAGGGTATTTAATACAAGTAGTTAAGCCCGTTCGACTTTCCTTTCTTGTTTAATTATTATTATGCTGCGAATTAGCAGATTTGGCAACAACACGGCAGCTTTACATGATTTTTGCAAATATGAGATCACTCCTACAGAATTTTAAGTTTGTTATTAATTTTGTAAGTCACGCTTTTTGCGATGATGGGAGTCATACTCAGGAAACGAACTCACATTGTAGGACTCAAGTTAGCGCGTTGAGCTATGCCAGGCACCCAACTATAATAACTGAAGGACGAATTTTGAACATTTGCATTTCTCACTTAAAAGTATACTTTTATAGTCGGAAAATTTTTTATTTAAGACTGAACCTCCGAAATGGACCTTTTGTTTTGATTCTAACCAATTTAAAATATTTACTTTAATATAAGATTTATACAGTACTAAAGAGAATCAAATAAATTAATAATAATTCTCGCTACGACCAATAAAATCCGCTAAATTACTCTAAAATAATTAAAGAGAATTATTATTAATTAATGGTTGTAAATTATGTACATAGGTTACTAAACGCAACGCCTTCAATAAATACTCTTCAATAAATAAAAAAAATTTTTTAAAATAATATGCATTAAGTTTCGCTCTCTCAGTAAAGAGGCATATCTTGTAAGGTTACAGAACAGGAAATGTGTCATCAAATGCTGAAAATTTTAATTTTTTCGTAAAACAACAGCGCAGATTTAAGCCGAACTCTTACAAGTATGCCAGTTCTCTCTCTGTGTCTGCTATCATATCGAGGTCTTTTCCAAATCTACATCAATTTGAACAATGCCGAATTGCGGGATTGTCGCATTGTCATAACTGTCGGTGCAATTTCGTCATCTTCTTATTCCGCTTGAAACAAAGCCGAAGCCCTTTCGTCTCTGTTCTCGTCGCGGCTCATTGCAGACATTTTTGCAAATCTTCTTGTGATTGCAATGAATAATATTTTTAATGCAAATAACTCGGGCGGGACTGGCAGGGAGGTAAAACGATGCTGACAGCAGGACGACCGCTCAAATGGTAGCAGGAGTTGAACCATAGCGGGTGGCACGATAAAATAGCGGAGCCAAGCAAGGAACCAACCAAGCAGCCAGTTGGTAACCAAGCGGCAAACTCTGCAGCGCCGACTCGACACAACGTCGCATTTATTCATATTCTTTTCAATTTCAATTCCCGTCAAGACTGCAGCCTGCAGCCTGCAGTGCCCATGGCCATATCAAAATCCTTGGCCCAACCCCATACCCTGCCAGAGTGCGGCGCAATGAATTGTCCGGTAATGAAATTTTGCTCATTGTTTCAGTTTGGTCCTGGCAATTGTAAATGTCTTGTATGTGTGTGAGTGTGAGTGAATCTTTTATGTTCATCGGGTTGTCAACATGGTCGTTGGTTGCCAGTGCCAGTCATTGCCATCATCTGAAATTCATTATGTCGACGTCAGCGAACAAGACGCTCGATCCTTGGAAGGAGTTGTCGTTGCCGTTGCCGTTGCCTTCACTGCACTGCACTGCCCTGCGCTGCACTTTATTATTATTCATGCCGAGTAATTTGTTATCTCTGCTCTCATTGTTTTGTATTGCTATTAATTCGTTTGTTTCAAAATGAAATTGCACTTTTGTGCACGCATACAGACATACACGTATTTGCATCGGCGTGTGTGTGTTTGTTGCTGTGTGTTTTCCAAATTTAGGTCAGTCCCATAATAAGCCATTGTGATTGCTAAACACACACATACACACGTACACACGTACACAGCCATACAATAACGTATATGTACAGAAGCAGCATTTTGTGTTTCGGCTTATTTATTTTATTTTCCACAACATTGACGACGTAACCTAATTTGTAAGCAAACTCCCAAAAATCCCGCCTCAGGACACCTCGTCCATCACTGCCTTAATTTATGCAAAAATCGACCCTGACAAGGCAAATGGCCATATTTTAGCTATTCAACATACAAAGCACATACACACACTAGCACACAACTCACAAATGCATAAATTTAAATTTTCAAATTCACGTTGATGTGCCGAACATGGATAACCAAATGCACACATCCTCGTCCACAGCTACATATATGCATACGGGTATGTAATAGTAGTAGTGAGTGCATCTGCCGTGTTCTATGTGAACATACTTATAGACAACACACGAGTCTAGCATTATGCCACTTACAATAGAGGCCATTTTATTAATGTCACTTAAGATCCTTTCAGGCCAATTAAGAATGTTCAATCATGGAGCTTTTCTTAGTTGCCATTTAATCTACCCTCCATTAAATACAATTGGCATGGAAATTATATTTGATTTATTTACTTTACAGGCACAAAAATACGCTGTTTATATGAGGAAAGGTAACTATTTAGAAGAACATTAGCAGCAAAGACCTTAAAATCAAACAAAAGAACAGAACTTTCGCCATAGAAGAACATAACATCTGAATTAAATAAAAATGAAGTAAAAATGCTGTGTGGCCTGCAATAACTATTTTTTATATATACATATTTATTAGAAAACGCTTCGTATGTAATACAATATGTTGATTAGTTGCTGATTAGTTGAACCATCTTTAGCAGAAAGCCTTCAAATTTGTCGGAACATGCTTCTAAACCGAATTGAAATAAACAGTATTTTCTTTTTTTTTTATATATATATGTATATATGTATAGTACCATCCGCGTATTATCAAAAGGGAGCTGACGCGGTGATTATTTATGGGACCAAGACAAGAATTCAACAGCAACAAAAATAGTTCTTTTATCTAGACATTTAGCTCTTGAATTTCTTTACATTCATGATTTGGTTGATCGGCATTGTGTTCAACAGTTGCGTGCATATATTTAGCATAAATTTAAAGGCGTGAATATAATAAATTGGAATTTTAATTGCAAAAACTTTTGGAGCATTGTTCTGATTCACAATGAATGGAGAAGCGCACACAAACACACATATGTAAATATATATGTACATATGTATATATGAATATGCATGTACGTATTTGTGTATGAACTTTACAAAAATTTAATTATAATCATTGCAATTGTGTTTCTTAAATTGCAATTAATTTCGTTACATAATGAATGATGGCGACAAATGCAGGACAATGCTATAAAATGCGCATGCATGAGCAATCAAAAGTCCTTATTTGTGGCCGAGAATACGTGAGCTTAACTTTACGTATTCACATGGCAACCGCATCAAAAGTTACATCATTGAGTTGTGGCTGAAGTACTTCTTATATTTTAAAATCAATTCATTGACTTGAGCTCTGATTGCAAAATTCGAATTAAACTCCGTACTCGTATGAACAATTTGAATATAAAACTTTCAGAGCGTTAAAAGTTCTTCAATGCAATTGCACAATTTCAAAATCAGTAAAATTAAATCTGTGGATGAGTACCTAGGTATGTATGTAGGTGTGTGTATAAAATTCTTCATCACCAAAGTTTGCTATGAAAACTATACTGGACCAAGCCAGTTTTGTGAAAGACAGCACGCAGTATGCTGGTTAGATTTGAAAATTATTAAATTGTTCAATTGGTGTACCCTTACGAGCGAGCATTATAACTAATCTGCGAAAATCTTGTGTAAGACAACGCTCGTTTAACTTATAAAAATCGATTTTAATATTTTTCATTGAAATACTTGTGAATATTGAAAATAATGTGCGCTCGTCTTAAACATTTCTTGTTTCAATCACTTCTTGATTATTTTCAAATGACTCTCCAATTCGAACAAATTAATCGATAAATCAATGAATTGCTTTGTAACTATTTTAGGAACTAGCTTGAATAAGGGGCCACCTGCATTATAATAAAATATCTATAATTTCACATGAACATGGAATCCAGTTAATGTTTATTAAAACCTATTCAACAAAGTTTCATTTCGGAAGGGTCTCTCCGTTTCGGTATGACCAACAACTTTGCCGTTTTATCTTCAAAAGTGCTCCTGGACATTTAGTCTGAGGCAGTAAGCATGTAGTACTTAGTATACCCACAAGCAGCGCTAACCAATTTTGTCAGTCCACTCGAAAGCCATTAGACAAGCAGCTGTCGATGAACATTTTAATTTGTATGGGTGCAACATGTATGTGTGTAGTTGGTGTGCGTGCTCCGTAGTGAAATATTTATAAACTTTCATGCACGCATTGAACGGAAATATGAATGTGCGCTCTCCAATAAAATTTATGTATTACAAAACCAGGATACATACTCGTATATAGCCGCATTTAAAGGACATACATATATTTTTGTATATGTATACGTGCAAAGCGGGCACCAGGCATCCAGACATGCAAAGCATGTGGGAAATATAATAAAGAAGCTTTTTTAATACACACACACACCCTTAGATACTTGCTCATTTGCTGGCTGACGATATGCGATATGAGCACGCTTCAGCGACCTCTAGAGACTTTATTCGGGGCGGTGTGGCAAATATTACTACCGGTCTATGAGTATGGATGGTGGTCGTGTGTGTGTGTGAGTGCTTATGTATATGTGTATGTGTGCAGGTAAAATGCAGCAAATTTCATACTATTGAGTGGTTTTTGAGTGCATTTGAAATAAATGTTATCAATGAAGTTGCATACTTTATGGCGCGCAGCTTGGGGCAAGCTGCATAAACCGCCGTTGGCATAGTTGGGTGGTGGCTAGGACATTGGGGACATCAAGCAATGAAAACCTTTTCAAATAAAGTGCTGCCCATTGAGAAGCAGCACTGAGTGTATCAATTCAATTGATGGAAAACCAGTTGTAGAATGCATTTAAATAAATTTGTAGCTCTTGTGCTAACTACGAACGAATGTGTCTTAGATACATATGTGATGGCTAGAGACGATGTGTTTATAAAACTGGTTTTAAGTACATGCCTATATCAATGGATAGTAATTGGATCCGTTTAATATTAATGGAGATGAATATTTATTGCTAGAAATTAAATTTAATGTTAAGAATCTCTGACCAAAACGGTTGTAGTCGCTGTAAGCTATTGTCAGATATTTTCAGTTTTTTTCTTTACACATGCATATGTAAATATATACGAGTATATATAGTTTATTAGAATCCGTTTATAACCCTAATATGTAAATCTAAGACTATGTAGCTCTTATAAAACCGATTATACATATACTTGTATCTGTTATTTTCTGAGCACTTCTATCAAGTGCTTAAAAGTTTACTATATTACAAGACCACTTAATTTATAGTATGTATATGTACATTGTACTTTCTGGCAGGAACTACACATTTCTGTTATTTTTGAGCATTTCTATCCAGTGCTAAAAAGTCGATTTAAATGTTGAGTTGGCCATTAAACTGAAACCGGGCCATTGCGTTGCCATCATCGTTGTAGTGTTTGTCAATTTCCGACAAACCGATTGATTAAAGTTTGGTTTTAATTAAAACAAAAACTGAAAAACCTTCAAGTGTTGCTCCTCTCACTGTCGTGGTTGTTGAGGCGGCTTTTTATTTTATTTTATTTTTGTTTGTCGTTTTTGTTACAAATGTGCGCCATGAAATAAATCACAAAGAGCTAAATGCCAGAAAAAGTCGGCAAGCTCGGATGGGTGCGAAAACATATGGACAAAAACTGTTGGCAGCATTTCCACTTGCCAGCCTCTCTCTGTGTAGCCAATCCATTCCAACATCGGTTGGCAAACAGTCGAGCCCAATTTCCATAGCATACTTTTGGGCACCGAGGCCATGGCAGACTCGTCCTCTCCATTGCAATCGGAAAACCCTCCCACACCCACTCAGGCTGCGCCTTATGTGCTGATTGAAATGCTGTTTCATTTTTGATGTTTCACTTGTTTCTGTTTTCTGTTTTTATCTCTGCGACTTTTTCTCGCCGCTTGTTTATAAATAAATGTTTCAATTCAACACACACGCGAAAAAAAACGAGCTCGCGAAAATTCCATTTCAACATGCGAAATTCGCCTACATGCGAATTAAAATGTTAACGAAAATGAAAGACAAAAGACCGCTGCAATTTCCCATTTTCACCCTTTCCGAGGTCAGCAGCGTGTGGCAATCCATCGACATTTGGCATTTGGATTTCAATCACGAAGCAAAGTCCATTTTTCCTCAAAATGGCTTTCGGGCGTTGGCTTTAAGTGTTCCATTTCAATAAAAAAGTGATTGAGATAATTGACACCGATTGGACAATTGCATTTATTTTCTATTCGACACAATCGCAATTATTATTTATATTTTCGTCCTCTTGTTTGTTATTACAAGCGAAATAAGGCAATCATATTTCAGATATTTACATGATTTAAAGAAGAAGTCCATAGAGCTTAGCCATCGCTTTTATTTGCCAATTCATATCAATATAAGTATTAGTTTATTGAGAAATGAAGAACTTTAAGCCCAAATAGCTGATTCAATCATGTTAGATATATCCATTATTTTTTACGAGTAAATATCCCAATTAGCCCTCCTCCTCCTGCACGATGCATTTAAAAAATAACTTATGCATATGATCAATGAAAAAACTCATCTCTATAGATATAAAACAGTTTGTCCTGACTGACTGATTGGAGATCAACGCACAGCCCAAACGGTAAGAGCTAGGAAGCCGAAATCTGGACTCAAGGATCCTATCATAGTAAAGGTGCCCACTAAGAAGGGATTTTTGAAAATTCCAGCTCCAAAGGGGGGAAAACAGGCTCCAACGTTTGTATAAAAAACTTAAAATTTTCATCTGATTAAGTTTGTATACTCTCAGAAGAAGGGATTTTGGAAAATTCAAGCTCCAAAGGGGGAAAACTAGCTCCAACGATTTTTTCAAAAATCTACATTTTTTCATCGATCAATATCAAATTTTGCATGTACCTTTGGATGAAAGGCTATACTAGTATTCATATAAAACATATAAAATTTGAAAAGATGTCAAACAAAAAAGAAGACCCGGCGGCATACCAACTATTGCTTTGGAATAAGCTAATGAAAGTATAATCCAGGTGAACGGCATAGCAGCAAGCCTGCAGATCAATCCAGCATTCGGTTCAGTTTTTGTTGACTCGCAATTTAATTGAAGATAATTATGTGCGTATCATTATATTTTTTATTGCTCTCCATTGTGGCTATCACGGTGAGTAGCAGCTTGCAAGTTGCAATAATTAAAATGTTTCTACGCAAGCGGAACAAAAACGCCAGCACCGAACGCATGAATAAACACCGCCAAAGTGAACCCAATTAAGAGAGCAGGTTGGCATATCTGAGGAGGCAACTCCACGACTGCGACGATGACTCCACCTGTGGACGTAGCAAAAAGCAATTCAAGTTGCCGGAGACAAAAAAGCATTAAATCAATTCCGTTGTCAGCTCGCTGACAGTGGACAGTTGAACGTTGCGCGCTTGCCACCAAAATGCTTAAAAGTCACCGCTAGCAGAGGCGGGAACGGATGGAGGATAGCTCGCTGACTGCCCAGACCAGGCCAGACCTGGCCAGACCAGACCTGGCCAGACAAGAGTTGTGGCATGCATCGGTGCGTGCGGACACAAATGGTGACACAGGTGAGGCCACAGCAGCCAGGCAATGCCAGCAATTTAACACACAGAAACACCAAGAAATTTCAGAAATGAGAAACGCGTCGAGGTTACGCTCAATCAATCTCGTTGGATCGACGCGATGGTCTGCCCTCGTAGCCTGCGACCGATGAGTGCGACGAGTGTCTCTGGACATGCCGTGAACATCTGGACATTTGGACATCTGGCGACAACAGAGGGACTCCCGTGCACGTGTCCCACAGCGCTTATGGCTTCATTTATTTCATTTAGAGACTGATTTATATATGAAAATTACTTTTTTGCTTTAATTAAACGACGCGTCGTTCTGCTGAATGGCCGCTAAGTAGGTACGGTCTATTTACGTCTTCTGACTAGCTTTGTTGCTAATTTTGTCTTGCCTCAAACATTTCGCTAAGCAATCCCTGAATATATGTAGTTTATATACTTGATATTTATTTATTCGCATACAAGTATATACGCTTAAATTAAGAAGGCGCTTGGCACAGCTATAAGAGAAGTGACGGAATGAACTGGATAAGTGCTAAGTGACCGGCAGCTGCAACTTTCTGCGGCGACGGAAGTATCTGACTTGGAAGCCTATAACTCATTTAGACCTTGGCAGTTCAAATCTATTATTCTGAGAAGATGATGTATTTTTACCGCTATCTTTGCACTTTGTATTCTTTTTTATTACACTAAGTTCAAGTCCATACATTTTTTGGAACTTATTTATACACCTTATCTCTAAAACTTATTAAAATCGGTGGATTAACAAGGATTTATGTTTATATTGTTAAGTCACATATATAACGTCCATAACGACCCATGAATGGTTTCTAGCTGTTTGTCAGCTGTGTGTTTTTGTTTATTTTTTTATTTTGAATCGTGCTTAATGGAATAAAGTTGTGTTATCATATATAAAATTGATCATTTCAAACCGTGTTAAATCAAAACCGTGTAGAAAAAGACCATGTAAAAACAGAATTAGGTGTATAGCGGGCTCTATATAAATGCTAGATAAAATGAGCCTTGTTTTGAAATAAGCTTAAAACGGAATATCAGGCTGAATAGTTATATCTTCATTCTGTTAGGACTTGTCATAATACTTGTATATTGCCTTTTCGAAAGACATGATAGAATATCACATCCTTATGACTCCTGCAGGCAAAAGTCTTCACACAGGTCTCTGATTAGATATTGTTAAATTGCTAAAGATTTATAGCAGTACATTATGTATTGTGATGCTTTATGCTCGGTTCAATATAAGTGAAAACTTGTTTGAATACATACAACTATAATACTAATTATTTCATAATTAATTTTCACCTCAATCAACACTTCCGTTTCATTTGCAAATCGAAAATGACCAACTTATGTAGAATGCAGCAGTTTTATTTCCGAGCTGTTCATTCCCAAGAATAGAATCCAGTAATTAAGCGAACTTCTTTAGCTGCGTTTCCGATTTGATGTGCAGCATAAAAGAAACTGAAATCTAAAGCATTTAACTACGATGGATAGGAAAATAGATAGGAAGCGTCGTTGTCGCAGGACCAAGATGGAAGGAAGAAACGTAACTGTAGTTGGCCATGCTTTGGAGAGCACGGAGTAATGCATCATTCACACTTTTCGAACATCATCCGTTCCGAGTCCTTCCAAACGGCTAATTAGTATGCCATTTGTGCCATGGTTTTCCTGCTGCTCGCTCATCATTTGAAATTACCTTGCGCCATTGTTTCATTTGGCCAACTTCCCCTTCTAATTAAAACTCGTTTAGTAACGTTTTCAATTGTACTGCGCTATGCTCCATGCCCCAAGCTCAAAAACCTGTTGCCTGTTTCGCACTCCCAGCCCTATTCTGTTACCGAGTAATCATTTCGCTTTTTGTTTCGCTCACTTCCACTCGCATTTCTGCAGATTTCCCTTTTTTTCCGACTGTGGAGTAACAAGGTTTCCATTACTGACTATTCTGCTTTTTGCTGATTGTGTAATTTTAATGTAATTCGCTTTTATTGTTTTTTACAAGTATTCATCGTCCACAGTGCCGTCGTAGTCGACGACGCGTCGTCTGTGTGTCTGACATTAATTGCACATGAAGCAAGCGAAGGAAATACAATAATTTATTTTCGCCAACTTTTTATGCATGTTTTATTGATTCAATTTTGGGTAGAGGCACTTCGTAGCACCACTATGCTCGTAAATAAGCTGCATAGTTGACGACTATGGCAATAGGGCGGGGGCTGCTGCCGCAATTGGGAGGCTCCTATAAGAGAGAGGCCATAAATCAAACAAATCGGTTTAAGGGCGGCCCTCAAAGAGCAATTAAAGTTTTTCAAGGGCTCCTTCCAATTATGACTACTGGGCGTAGCTGAAACAAACCATACCCAATCGAAGCTGTATAGTGGCATTAAATACGAGCCTGTTAAGCCTTATGGCTGTGAAAAGCATACCAACAATGCATCGAACTACAAATAATTATTATGCTATGATAGTCCAATTGCAACCACTGGTATTCGATGGCCAATGCATGTACGAATATGTGGAAATTTCTTTAAATAACGCACATGCTTGAAAATAAAGTGGACTCGAACGGGTGGCCCTAGAAGTGCCACCATTTATATATTAATAGCGAGTGAGCTCTTTCAGCTTTGGACGTTCGAAATTCTGTAGCGTAGGAAAAGTGAATCAGAAAATAAAATAAAATCGTGGTAGCTAGAGATAAGGATGAAATTTGGGAGCTTACAAACCAAGTTCGCATTAAATATATTTAATTAAAATATATTTTTTTTATTGATAATAAACTGAAAAAAATGTGTCTCTGTCCGCCCTCTATGTGTGTTTGAAACTTTCCACAAATAATTATAAGGGACTATTGCCTGTACATTTGTAATTTCTTGTCGCCTTGATCTAATCAAGGGAAGTCTCAAATTGTGCCGATTACAGGAATAGTAAAATAATTTTCAGCAATTCGCATTACAGGGGGTTATGGTGGCGATGGCAATGGCGGAATTGGCGGGCCGAAAGCTGCAGACAAACACGAAAACGTTGTGTTCATCAAAAAGGGATTTTGAAATACAAATGAATTTTCGGCAGCGAGCGAGGTCTACGCAAATAGCCTCTTGCAGAGGCGCAAGCGGGCCCCTTATACGAGCAAGAGTAAAACGAGTACAACTCGTACGTAGTGCTCACAATCAGCCAAAAAAAAAAAAAAAAACAAGAAACATTTGCCTCGCTGGCTAAGGACAAATGGGGGCAGACTGGATCGTGGATTCTGTGAGTGTGTGTGTGTGTGTGGCCTCTCGGCCGTTTGGGTGTTTGGGGGAGGATGTTGGCGTCGAGCAAAAAACACAGCAAAGCAAAAAAAGCCTTTTGCTTACTTTGCGAGAAATGCCAATCAACCCTTTCTTTGCCTTGGTATGTGAAATATGCACGAATGAATGCGAGACGATGGAAAAAGGGAAGGGGCGAGCGGGAACGGAATTGAAATGCGGCGGTGGGCTCTGTCAACAGCAATGTGTTCGACGCCATTCCTTCCTGCCTTGGTATTCTACTATATGTACATAGCGAGCAGTAAAACGTCGACTCATTTGTATTTCCTTGTCTCTGTTGTTGGCGTTGCCATTGACGTTATTGTTGCTGTAATTTTCCAAATCATTTCAGCGATTTTCTCAGCAAACTTTTCAAACGTTTAACTAGCCGACATTCCCGGCTCTGCAAGAGTGTAGCATACCAGAAGGCGCAACGCCTGGTACGAGTAACTGAATCGGGCAGAAGTGGAAATGAGCGAATGCGAAAGTAAAAGGCAGCGACGCGGATTTAAAAGTTTAAATAACTTTTACGTATCTCATTACTCAAGGCGCAGCAGACACCGAAGGCGACAACTAGTGGGTCCACAGAAACATGTCTATATAGTAGTATTACGTGAGAGGGACGCATCGAAGCTTTGAGCCCTGAATAATCACAATAAAATCGCATAATTCAATTACAAGGCTCGTTAAGCCGGCTCAAGTGATTTGCCACACTCGACAACGCAGTTTAAAACTATGAACGGCAGCAACAACAACAACAGCATACTATAGAATCCAAGGGAATACTATTTTCTGCTTTAGAACAGAGAACAGATAGTAGTGCTACTGGATGGTGCCGTTGCAAGTGATTTGTGAGAGTATTAGAGTTGACTATTATCGGTTAAATGTACACATTCATTTACTTACTAACCAGACTTGCGATAAATACATATACAAGCATGAGCTATTAGCAGAATAGCTTCAGTAAGGGTGGCCGAGACTAAATACACAAAAAGGTAAGCTATGTGTGATCAATGCGTACAATGACGTAACAAGTCATATGAAAATGCTTATAAAGAAGAACTAAGAACAAACAAATGTTACGAATGTATTTAATGTTAACTCACCTGAAATACCTTCTAACATTAAAGGATATTTACTATAAATTTTGCTATGTGTGATCAATGCGTACAGTGACGTAACAAGTCATATGAAAATGCTTATAAAGAGAGTTGATTAACTCAAACAATGGTTTGATCCAAAGCTACACTAAGAACAAACATATGTTACGAATGTATTTAATGTTAACTCACCTGAAATATCTTCCACCATTAAAGGATATTTACTATAAAATTTGCTATGTGTGATCAATGCGTACAGTGACGTAACAAGTCATATGAAAATGCTTATAAAGAAAGTTGATTAACTCAAACAATGGTTTGATCCAAAGCTACACTAAGAACAAACAAATGTTACGAATGTATTTAATGTTAACTCACCTCAAATACCTTCCACCATTAAAGGATATTTACTGTAAATTTTGCTATGTGTGATCAATGCGTACAATGACGTAACAAGTCATATGAAAATGCTTATAAAGAAAGTTGATTAACTCAAACAATGGTTTGATCCAAAGCTACACTAAGAACAAACAAATGTTACGAATGTATTTAATGTTAACTCACCTCAAATACCTTCCACCATTAAAGGATATTTACTGTAAATTTTGCTATGTGTGATCAATGCGTACAATGACGTAACAAGTCATATGAAAATGCTTATAAAGAAAGTTGATTAACTCAAACAATGGTTTGATCCAAAGCTACACTAAGAACAAACAAATGTTACGAATGTATTTAATGTTAACTCACCTCAAATACCTTCCACCATTAAAGGATATTTATAATAAATTTTGCGGTTAAGATTTATCTCAAAATGCGATTGCGTTTGCAATTAAAAAAATTGGTGTTTACTATTTGACTTTATCTTGAAATGTGAAAGCAATGAAAATGTTTCGACTTAATTGAGGTGCAACTTTTTGACCAACACGCCTCCCCCATCAACAATTAAAATGGATTGCAAAGCTTTTAGTTCACTTTTCAGCTCTACTAATTGTGCTGCATGCTTTTTGCGACCAGTGATGGGACGCAACCACTTGCAACGTCATTGGGCAAACGAGCGAACCTCAGTGACCACGAACACACAACCGAACACTTATCCGTTGGTTCAACCGCTGGCGTTTTTCTGCAACTAGCCCGGCATAGTCCTTTGGCCAATGGAAACAACAAGCTCTAGCTGCTTGTTATTGTAGTTGCACCTTATCCTTTGCTCTGTTCTCTCTGGTTCCCGATGTGACCGAGTTCGTTTGCATTTTTAGTTTCTTTTAAGTGAAATATAAATGCTTTTGCAACCATTTCTTTCTCTATCTCCCCCCCTCATACCCCTTACCATTGCACGTAGTCATTATCACTGCAAGCGTTTAACTGTGGCCCGGCATTGGAACTCGTTTGATTTGCTGCCTTGTCGCCTTTCTTTCATGCTGTTTTCACTTTTTACTTTTTTCTTGTGTTTGTATTTCTTTTTGTTTTGCCTTTACACACCCTCTATGTTTCGCATTTTTTGTGAAGTGTAAATAGCATTTGCTGGACGGTTACCCTCCTTTTGGACCGACAAGTCCATCGAAGCGACAGTGCAATTGGACGCTCTTCCTTAACTTAAACAGATAAAAACATTTTACGTTTCGTTTCGTTTGTTTTCATTTTTTTACTTTGTTCTGCTCCCTTTTTTGTTCTTTCGGCACTGGTCTACTGGTCCACTGCCACGCTGACCCTGTGGCCAAGTTAACGAAGGAATTCCCTGGGCACTTGTAATTTTAACCAACAAGGCGAGGCGACGACCGACGGGTACGCAGCACCAGCGAGCCATGAACAAAGTGGAAGCGAAGCGCATTCATTACCGCCCCAACTCTAGTCCGCAGCGGATATTTCTGATACACACAGTAGCCTCCCGTCTTGCCTCTGTCCGGTTCGTTTTGGGGAAGGGTACGGGTACGGGTAGTGGGTATCCAGTGCCCATAAAACGTGCGTAAAAAGTCCTGCGAGCAACCATCAGACGGTCGCGACCAGAGAAATGCGCGTAAAATTTATCATTGTATTTTAAATAAAATGAAACGCACAGAGAAATTCTTTCGCTTTCCGTTTACATAGTTTGATTCCTTTGACAATTTCCGGTTTGTTGACTCTTTCCTTTGTTTGCCGACAGCCGACAGGCAGCAAATGGCTTTGCTCTCCACCGCCATTGTCTATTTTTATGGCTTGTTATTTAAAAGCCATAAAATTCAGCACATGTCTTCAATTTGTGTCCGCCTCTTTTTTCAGCCTCTTCCAAATTGGGCTGCCGGCCAAGTTGTGGCGTTTGGGTCTGGGCCGCTTTCCGCTGTGGGAATCATAAAATAAAGGCAGAACGAACTTTGCTGGCGGCAGAACTGAATTAACTAAAAGTGGCAGCAGTTGAGCATTTTTGTGTAAAGTACACATAATGATAATAAAGTTGATGGATGTTGAATTTTTCAACGGTTTGATCAAACCATTTTCGAGCTTGGAACACAGTGGTGATAGAGTTATAGATATGCCATTCAAATAGTCCGAGAAGAGACATACTGATTGGTGTATTTATGAGGATTGGTCTTAAATATAATACCACCTTTCACCTCCACTAGCAGCGAGCATCGGGCAAGTCGAATTGGCGTATCCCATATCGATTGGTTTTTCTTAGTTCCCTTTACTAATTAATTATGCTAATAAAATACATACACATACATATAGATATATACAAATAAATTTTATTGGTAGAATTTTTCAAAAGTTTAAATTAAATAACATTTGTATTGTGACTTGAATGAATGTTTTAAAATTTTGAACAATTTTTTTGGAAATGTTTGCCACTTTTTTTTTTACAAAATTTTTAAACGTACTTTTTAAACATTATTGTTATTATCGTAATCATATTTTAAATGATCAACGCCTTTTAACTTTTGTGCAAATTAATTTACATAACTTAACTATTTAGAACAATGGCTTAAAAAGGATTGAAATGTTTTTGTTTTTGATTTCTTTCTTCGAATATTTAATTAATGTCAATTACTTCGACTGTGAAAGTGGTGTGATCTTGAAATGGTTTTCAAAGCCTTAGACATAAAGTATTGGAATTATATATGTATATTTGAAAAAAAATTTAACAAAAATTCTTATTCCTAAAAAGTACAAAACCTGCATTTTATAAGTAATTTAAAATAAGAATAAAAAGCATAAATATCTATTCTTCGGCAAATGGATTTTTGTTGAGTTCACAAATATTTATTTTCATGACTATAAATATTCAAACCTATCCAAATGTAAATTATGTTGAAAACACGTTCTTACGACCAAACTTTTTCAAATTTTTTAAGCACAAATATGTTAATGAATAGCAACGATTTTGAATTACACTTAAGTGAAAGCTTGGAATGAAGTAATTTCTTCAAATTTTTAAATACCTTTTCAGTTTTAAGGCTTGCAGCTTACAAATGGTTACGCCTACAGTCGTAACTATTTGAAGGCCTTATTTGAGCAGGCTATTAACATTAGACTTAATTTTAAATTACAATATAAAAATATATGATTGAAATATTATTTGTATGAATATTTTTACACTATTCAATTAATGTCAATTACTTGGACTGCAGCATCTGATTAAATATATTCGGTAAAGCATTACGAATATAAAGACAAATTCTGTATAGCATGACGACGTCTGCGCTTAAGCTAAACGAAATGAATAGACAATGTGATTATTGTACAGCTATTTGTTTTAACAAGTATATAAAAAATTAAATAAAATAATTTTGAATAATTTAGTCCATGCACGCTGTTTATTTTACAAGGACGATTTTGAAACTGAAATAGGAATGCTTGGCTTGAGATACGACGAGCCAATTATGCCTGTTTATTTGACTTTTAAAAAACACTACATACCGGGCGAAATTGAGGTGGTGGAATGTCAAAATCCGATTCGCTTTCGAATTCCGAGTAATCATCGAAGGTACCTCCGCGTTTTGTCTTCTGAGGATGATTGGGGCAAGCAACATAGGGCACATCTTCAATAGTGTCTGCACTAGCCGACTGTACTTGTTGCTCGATTAAAGCGCTAATTGTAGCTTCAGTTTTACCCAAAGAGCTTTCGCATATTTTATCGACAGTAGTTACTACTGCATGTTCAGTGGGATTGTCAAATTGATTGACGTCCTTTTGCTGCTGTTATCGGATCGTGAATTCGAATCAGAATTAAAATGGTAAATTAACAAAAATATATTAGAACTGATCAAATTTCTGGCTTATATAAAGTGTATTTTAAACAACACTACATACCTGTGATAGTTTAGGTGACGACGTCCCTACATCTGATTCGCTGTCTAAATCAATGAAATCCTTATAGACAACATTAAATTTTACGTTGGCAGTATCCGCACTAACACTAGCCGATTCTAATTGCTGCTTGCTTGGAGGACTTATTATAGGTGCACTTTCACGCAGCGAAGAGCCCCTGCATATTATTTTAACATCCGTTACTATGGCACGTTCGGCGGGCTTGTTAAATGGCTTAACGTCCTCTTCCTGCGATGGCATGTCTATCTAAAATTCGGATCATAATATAAATATTAAATAGCGCTTAAAATTGAATACCCGGCATACATATACACAGCGGAACTGTGAGAGATACTAAAATGCTATTAGAACGAGCTAAGAAGTTACCTTTGTTCTCGTTTTGGCAATTACGGGGCCTTAACAACAACGACGAAACTAGAGACAACTTCTCAGCTCCTTGTTTTTTGTAAAGATATTGAACTCAAATGGATTTTCAGAAGTTTGTTGTCGGCCGGTTTCAAAAATTATTTTATTTAGCAATCTCAACCAAAATTTTATTTATTTAATTTAATCTTACATGATGAATTGCCTATCTTGTATGCAATTTATTTGTATGACTCTTAAACAATACTACATACCGGTGGTAGTTTAGGTGACGGCGTTTCTCCTTCCGAATCGGTCTCTAAGTCCACGGAATCCTTATCGACAGCAATGACTTCTGAGTTGCGAGGGTGATCGGTGATCACAGCTTCAGGTAGTGCTTGAATAGTGTCCGTTCTAGTACTAACCGACTCTACTTGCTGCCCATTTAATTGACCTAATATAGCAGTAGTTTCACGCAAATAAGAAATGGGTTTCTAAAAATATGATCAGAATGAGATAAAACACATTAAGTACTTAAGTACAGTACCAATCGACCAATCGAACTGTCGATTAAACTAAATCGACTTAGCTGAGTGATTAAATCGCGCTACTTACGACTACGTTTATCTTCATATGGTGTTGGTTTTGGCTCAAGTCATCAATGATTTCATCCATCTTTTGAAGCTGCTCTTGAATATCGCAGATACGCAGCTGCAATAATAATTTATAGAATTACTACTTAATGCTTCAGGATGCTTCATTTCGTTTTATTTTAACGTACCATTTGCAACTCCTTACGGGCCTTTAGCTGACGAATATATTCGTTCTCTTTGGTAGGTAAATCTACGAGCTTTCCCTTTTTTTCCTCAAGCTTCTCTAATTGCTGAGAAATTTGGTGAATCTGACGTGTGTTTTCCATTTTCTTTTCCTGCCATACGGCAATTTCATTTTTACGCTGCAAAGCCATTTGCATGCTAAGATCCCTAATATTCTGTAATTCTTTTTCATAGCTTTCTTTATTCGTCGCGATGAGAGTATTGAATTCGTTCAGTTTTTTCTCGAACTTTTCGATCTCCAGAGCATTGTTCTGGCTCGATTTATCAAGCTGTGCAACCAAAGATTGGTGGTTATCTTTTAGACTCTGATAATTTAACGTCTTTTCCTTTAAATTGTCATTTAACTTGCTAATTAGTCCAGCTCCTTCGATGATTTTCAGCTTGCTCCTCTCGCGATATTCCGCAAAAGTCATATCAATATTCTTTAGCTCATTTTGCAGTTGCACTTCACTTTCCTACCACCATGTAAAAGTTTAACCATATCGCACATAATCGGCCTATAGATTGCCTTACCTTATTAAGCTTTGCGCACTCTGTTAATTTTTGGTCATATGCTTGCTTTTTAGACTGAACCGTTGCCACAAGATTCTTACCGTCCACTTGTAAATTCTCCGATTGTTTTTTAAGAGCTGCCACCCTTTCACTATGGTTTTGCACTAGATATGTATTTGAAGCAATTGCATCTTCCTGCAACTTCCGCTGGTTTGCAATCTATGAAAAGTATTAATGAATTAATTATTTAAAATCTAAAAACAAACAAATGATAAGAATTAGCTTTACCATCTCCGTAAAATCTTCGATACGTTTCTGTTCGAAAGCAAGATATTCGTTTTGCTGACACTTGATGGAGTCGTGTTTGGCCACAGTATAGTCGTATTTAATCTCTAAGATGGCAAAATGGTCCATTACTACTTTTTGTTTTCGGGCCTGTTTTTTTTTCTCCAAAAGCCCATGTCGGCATTTATATGCACCTTCAATCCATTGCCTAGTATAGTCCTTCAATCTAAAAACAAAATGGAAATGCTAATTCTAGAGAAAAAAATAAAATAAAATTGAGTTTACTCTTTTTGCAGGCTCGTAATTTCCTCATCTTTTTCTGCTACTTCCGCGTCAAATTTGTTTAACTGCTCGGTAAGTTCGTTATTGGTTTTCTTTATTTCTATGGCTTGCGACTTAGTATATATCATGTAAGAATTAAGTGCAAAGCTTGTATTGTCGAATAACTCGACCGAATGAAATTCATCATTTCCTTCTACTGCCTTATCATTGTTTAACGGATCGGTTTTTGCTCTGTCAGTTTTCTCTGTTTCTTCGGATTGCATCGTATTATATATCTTGTGATAATTAAGTGCAAAGCTTGTGTCGTAGAATGACGCATCCGAATGAAATTCATCTTTTTCTGCTACTTCCTTGTTATTATTTTTTAATGGATCGGTAATTTCGGTAATTATTTTACCTTTTTTATCGGCTTGCGTCTTAGTATATATCTTGTGAGGACTAAGTGCAAAGTTTGCGTTGTTGATCAACTCATCCGAAGGAAATACCTCTTTTTCCGCTCCTTCCTTGTCAATATTGTTTAACGGATCGGTTATTTCGATATTTATTTTCATTATTTTTTCGACTTGCGTCCTATTATATATTTTGTCGGAATTAAGTACAAAGCTTGTGTTGTCGAATAACTCATCCGAATGTAATTCATATTTTTTTGCTTCTTCCTTGTCATCATTGCTTAACGAATCATTTTTTTCGCTATTAATTTGATATTTTTCTTGCGTCTGATTATATATAGTTAAAGAATTAAGTGCAATGATATTGTTAGCGAAAAATTCATCCGAATGTTCTTCATTTCTGTCCTCTGTGCTTTCCGATGCCCTATCCAAAATGATTTCCTCCTTCTTCTCATTGCTATTACTTACATTGACGCCTTTTTTATACGGCTTGTTTTTTGCCCTACATTTTCCTTCCTTAGGCATACTGATATTACGCTGTAAGTTAAAGAAATTTCAAAAGTATAAATTAGCGTTTGACTACTATCTTTCAAGATACACACATATACATACATATGTATGTGCATACATATGTACATAAATACACACTAATAAGATTTGTACGATGACGCCATGTCACAATAAGTACATTTTCATTGCAATATTTGTTAAATTGCTTTAATTATAAATAATTAGTATTCATAATTTAAAAAAAAATGTCCTAAAAGGTAATTTTTGCATTTATTAAAATTTTTAGTGGCGCCACTGATTTCTATTTTGTTGCATTTTTATTACTTACGCCAACAATTCCTTTTCAATAATGGTAATACAATTACGAACTACTCCGTATGTTAAGCAGCAAATGTATTGATAAATTTGCCAATAGCAAACTGATGTGATTTATCAGATATAGCACGATTTATTTCCCAAATTCAGCTCGAACCAATGCGGACGCGCGTCCAGGGCTACGTTGATGTCGTAAGTGGCGCCCGAAAAGAGTAGTAGAGCTGCAAAATGAATCGATGCAGAATCGATTTAATCGATGTTTAGCATTTTTGTTAAGCATCGATTTTATTTGTTGAGAATCGATTAATCGTGTAAATTTAAATGAACACATTTGTTTCAAGGTGACGCTGAGTGGCTAAGCGGTAAAAGTAAGTAAAATTAATAATTGCCAAATAAATCAAAACATTACATTTTCTTTTATATTTTTGATTATATTGGTGTGTTGGTGGCTTGGAGAAGAGGAGGGAAACGGATAAATGGATAAATTTTTGAAATCAGGTAAGAATTTATGCCTCATTTAGTTAAGCAGTGAGGGGCACTCCGACATGTGACATATGTATGTATGTATGCATGATTTTTGTTTTCTGTGCACATAAACGCAGCTTAGTTTTAATTAATTATTGCATTATTGTATGTGTACTATTTACATTGATATATTTTTGTATGTAAACCCTTTAGCGGCACAACTATTTACATTTTTTATTTAATTTTGGTTTTTAGGTAATATCAAGGAAGTTGACGAGTCCGTGGAGCACAGTGGCAAGCGTAAGGGAAGGCAAAAGTCCGACATTTGGAATTTTTTTACAAGGCTGCCAGGGGGAAACTCTGCAAAATGCAAAACTTGTGGTTTGGATTATAGAACAGGTGGAAACACAACAATCTTGTTTAATCATCTATTGCGGGCTCATACGACTTTGTCCCATGAGTCGAAGCCTGTGGTGACCATAAAAACTTTCTTCAGTTCAAACAATTATTATGAAAACAATTCCGCGCATAAAAAGGAGCTTGACAAAGCATTAACCCGCATGATTGCCATCGATATGCAACCATTTCGCATTGTTGAAGATCGTGGATTTCGTGATTTCGTTTATTACCTTAATCCAAGGTATATATTGCCCAGTAGGACAACTTTGAGAAACGTGCATCTACAAAATATGTACAACGAAATGAAAGAAAAACTTGTTCTGATTCTCAATAACGTAGAATACTGTGCCGTGACAACGGATAGTTGGACATCGCGGGCGAATGAATTTTATGTCACAGTTACTTGCCATTTCATAGACAAGAACTTTGTATTAAGAGAAGCTGTTTTATCAACGAACAAACTTGATATTGATACCGATCACACAAGTAATAACATAGCTGACTCTTTGCGTGCAGTACTGTTGGATTGGAATATTTTATATAAAACTTCTACTATTGTTACGGACAATGCAGCAAATATGATAAAAGCTTGTGAAATTCTGAAGAAAAGGCATTTGCCATGCTTAACCCAAACCTTGTAATTCAGGATGTATTGGCAAGCGGATTGTCACCTTTTTTAAAAGCAGTTCTATTGCATATGCAAAATTAAAAGCCGCTCAAAATGATGAAAACCCCCTTAGCCTAATACAGGAAGTACCCACGAGATGGAACAGCTCATTCAAGATGATGGAAAGAATTATAAAATTAAACAGTAACATTTCTTCTGTGCTTCTTAGTACTTTAAAAGCACCTCATCCATTGACTGCGGATGACATAAATATAATGAAGGACTTAGTTTGCTTGTTTATGCCGTTTGACAGTGCAACCACCCGGATCTCTTCGAGCAGCACAGTTACAATTTCCGAAATAATTCCGACTACAGTTGATCTATACCATCGCTTACACAATGCAAAACTGGCACTTAAGACAGCGGAAGGAATAAAAACCTACAACTCTTTGATAGATGGAGTTAATCGTCGCCTTGCACCTTTTGAAAATCGAAGCGTAGCTCAACTTGCAACGATTTTTGAACCAAGATTTAAAAAAGAAGGGTTCGGTTGTTCTTCCACCGCCGACGCAGCAGGTTTTTTGTTGCAAAATGAAATTGCAGCTTGTAGTTCATACGGAAATCCGACTCCCGACATCGAAGAGCCACCAACACATCCTGATTATCCAAGCACTAAAACATCGCAAATTTATGCATTTGTGCAGGACAAAATAGCACAAAAACAATCAAGAACCCCGCAAGCAGATGGTATAATATTAGTGAGACAATACTTAGAAAAACCTCACGAGTTGCAGGGCACACCACCATTGGAATACTGGAAGGTAATACTTGTGGCATCTAAAAAACTTAACTGCTAATTATATTTTTGCAAATTTCAGACACATGTGCATGAAATGCAACACTTTCAAAATTGCATCTTTAAGTATTTGTGCATTCCAGCATGCTCCACTGCGTCTGAACGCATGTTCAGTAAGGCGGGATGCATCCTCTCTGACAGACGCGCCGCTTTAAAACCGTTTATTGTAGACCAGTTGCTGTTTACAAACAAAAACCAATGGCTAAATGAATAAAATTGATCTTATTAAAAATAAAATTTAATTTTTCTTCCTTAACGATTAATCGATTTTATTTTTGAAAAAATCGCGATTAATCGTAAAAGATCGATGCTGCCAACATCGATTATTTTGCAGCTCTAAAGAGTAGAATAAATGAATATACTCGATATCGATAACATTATTGCAATGCATTGCAATGGTTAAAAATAATTTAAATAATATTTACATAAATGTTATGTGGAATATACATATGTACATACATATATACATAGTTGAATGCTCTTTAGTGCCACGCTCACTCCATACTATACTAATACTGTATATACATATGCAAATTTTTCTTTAGTTGATTTCGCGGTGCCCCTTACTGCAAAATGAACCCCTTGCTTGTGTTCTCTTAGCGATGACTGGCGATTTTTAAACAAAATCGGCGCCAGATTGTGGGCTGAGCAGAGTTTCTAGTATAAGTGAAACTATAATTCGCGCATAATAGGAATTGGAGGGGAGCTTGGTGGGGATTACCTGGCAATTTGTAAACTAAAACAAACTTGCGCTAAAAAAGAGCTCAATTTAACACATTTCATATGTAAATACCACAAGTACAAGCACGCATAAGCACGCCCAGGCCACACTCTGAAGCACTGGCCCTGTGGTCAGCCCATGCGAACTCGTTTCCCTCAAAGGTGCGCGGCAGTAAATTACCACAACACGCAAGTCCAGACAGGGGTTTGGCTTCGAACCAGGCCATAATAATCGCCTTTAATAAATTATCGGCTTGCACGGCGCGAAAACGCGACGGAGCCAACGAGTGGTGAATTCACATGTACAATGTACATGCATACAAATATCCATGCATGTATGTATGTATGTGTGTATGCGGGCGCGACGTCAACCAGGAAGGCGTGTTACCAGTCGGCGAACAACAATGCAAACGGGAGCAGGGCTGAACGATGAAGACGATGATGACTGGGACGGTCGACATTTAAATTGAGCTCAAGAGTGTGTGTGTATTGCATTTTTCTGCCGCGCCCCTCGACCATCCTTGCCCACAACCGGGTCACCTGCACTGTTGCACTTGCACCGTACTCGGCGCTGTGGTTGACTTGCGTGAAATTTCAATTCATGAGCAGAAAAGGGCCAAAGGGTTGCGCCTGGGCTGCCGCAATTGAAATAATGAAGTGCTTGAATGCCAATCAGCCGCGGCGTTTGGCAAGAGGTGCCTCAACAAGCCGTACATACTTAGGCAGCCTTACCTTTCATGGCATGGCATGAGGAGCTAATGAAGGGCAGGGTTGTCATAATTTTGATAAGTCGTTAACAAAAAGGAGCTGCTGCCGATGTTTTTCCTGCTGAAATATTAATTTGGCAAATTGTTAAATAAATAAAAGTCGATGTTGGTTGCATGGGCAGTCACGTAACTTTGTGTAAACAACATGGGCAACGGATCGAATGATATATCGGCGCGTGCTCGACTCTTATATACTCTTTATCCTGTTCAGTTCAGAACCCTGAACTACTGCACTTTAAGTTTTATTGGGTTTCTCTTTTTTGATTGTAGGATTTTGCTGAAGGTGAATATTTCTAAGCCCGTTTATTGAACAGCTGGTTTAGTCATCTTGGCCCTTTACAAGTATAACTCACTTTATTCATTAAAGATAAGTCCGAACTGATCCTTATGCAACTAAACTGCTGTTCTATATTCCCTATTCTTAAATACTTATCATAGGTTTGATGTCCACTCTCTTTTGCTCTCCGTCAATTTTAGGAGAACTTCAACCTTCACTATGCATCGTACTCTACCAGGCTTCCCTGGATTTGCAACTTACTTAGTTTTTCGGTTTCATGTTCAGGTTATATAAAGGGTAAACAACAAAAGGTGAGCAACCCAACGTCATCATGATCGCCCAGCTCCCATATGCAATTATTTTTTTTACGCTTGTGGCTAACAAAAAGGGCAGCGAAAATAATTGTCGTAAGTATGTATGTATGTATGTATGTATTTCTACATTGTTGTTGTTCGCGTTGTTGTACAAATTTATGAGGTGATTTTTCATAAACGTTGTGGGACCATTTTCATATACATACAAGTACATGTATATTGTATGTGAAACATGTTCAAATTAATTCAAGAATTATTTTCTTCATAATACCAAGAATAAACAACACGACAGGGTACTTATAATTATTAATTTTGAAATAAAAAGTGCTGTACAAAAGTGTATAAAATAAATCACAGCTGTAGTTCACCGACATTTTATCATGAGAGAATATAATTTTACCAGATCGCTGTTTCACTCACCAAAGAGATCGATGATTTATATGCAATAAAATGAAATACAAGTACATTGAACCAGTTGGTTATTTAATGTCCTTGGGCTTGATTTTATAAAAAACCTTCTCAGCAATTGTTGCAGTTTAGATTGTTTAAAAAAATGTTTATAACTCCATTCTGAAACAGAAAAGTCGTAAAAGTTAAAAAGTAAACTTACGAATAGTATCCCTTATTTTTATTTGGTTATTAAGCTTGCAATTACTGGTTTGCATTTCAAAAACTATTTAGGAAAATACATTTAAAATAAACTATTCGGTATATTCGAAGATATGTTGGAATACCATCAAATTAATTTCAAACTCACACTCTGGTATTCTCGTACTAAGGTAGTACGCTGGTGCTTTCGACAATACATGGTGAGAAAACCATTATCTATAAAATTTTGTGGAGGATAACTTGTTTGAAAAAAAAGACGCTCAAATTAGACCAAACAATCAAGATACTATTTAGTATAATACCTATATGTTATATTATTAATACAATTGGGCTCGAAATTTCTGCATTGCAGCATACCCAGCTATTTTTAAAATGAAATAGATTCAATTTCTTGTTTAATTTCGTAGTTATAACTATAAAGCTAATATCATTTAATAATAGAACAAAAACGACATTACGTTTCGTTAACATATTTTATTAAAAGGACAAAAAATGCATGATGTAAACCGCAGGGGGAGACACGTAATTACCAAACAAACGGAATAAAAGAAAGGGCAACAGAACTATGAAATGTAGCAGCAAATGACAACAGATCCGTTTCACTTCATTTACACATTAAATTGCAGCGCAGCTCATTTTCTCATGTAATCAATGCGCAAATTACATTTGGCCAACAGACGAAAGGGCGCTTTGATGTAGTACGTCAGTCAGGGAGCATCACTTGACCTCCATTTAAATCATTGACAAGCCAAAGCGATGGCAGGAAGCAACTCGAGCCATGCACCAGCTAGAGAGGAAACGCTTGCAATCGTAATCAAGTAATCAAAAGTCCAAATCACGGCTGTGACAGACCCAAATGATTGCCAATGTGTTAGCACTGCGGGAAGTGGGTTGGAGGTGGCTGGTGTGGGGCTGTAGGTGCGCATTGCGTGCTCGTTGCTTGCCAGCTTGCGGCACTGGGGCTGAGGAAGAGTGACAGACAGACAGACAGACATACAGACGGAGAGGCAGACGACACATGCAAAGCTGGCACTTAACGAAAGCAGTCGACCGACAACTGATTGAAGTGAAACAAGCCGACAGGCGGTCATGGCTATGACTATAGGTAGAGGGGCATGGGCAGAGGTTTAGACGGAAAGTGCACAAAACAACAAAATGGAGATGCTCCGATAGCTGCCCCAAACGGCAGGCTCGATTCCATGCACACAGACCGAGAAAAGTCGATTGGGTGTACAGAGTCTTAAAAGTGAAATAGCATTAGTAACAGTCATCATGACAAATGCTGAACTTTGGCTTATTGACTGTTGCACTGAAATTTGTCGAAAGCCAACATCAAAAGTGTTGCCAACTATTTCAGCTCTCACATTTAAAGTTCAGTCCTCAGGCGACATCAATACAACTGTAAAAGTCGAATGAATGTTTGAGATACAAAAATGGCTATACTCAACAATATAGTACATATGTAGGTGCACTGCGCGAACTATAATTTGCCTTATAGTTGTTGTAGAATGTTTTAGATATTTGTCTGAAAACAATTTAGAATGTTTATATGTTCATGAGAAGCCTTTTAGGTTGCGAGTTGTTGACTGTACAAATTCGGTTTTTAGTTCAAAGTTAATTAAAAAAAACAAAAAACAAATAAATCAATAAATTCGATTAATTTCTTAAAACTAACATTTTTGATGTTCCTGTAACTGATTTTGTATGTAATAGATAATTTATTACAAATCGAAGTTGACTAGAAAATTATTCAAAAAATGTGAATAATAAGAGTACTAAAAGGTAATGGAAAAAGTGAATTCCTACATACACTAAACGAGAATAAAACAATATATAAAGGACATCCAAATATACATAGGATTGATGTCTATGTTATTGTAAATTCTACAATATATTGAATACATTTCAGATGCATCAGCTGGGGTCTTATTCAATAGCTTTGACCCCAAATAGTTGGTCGGCTACCGACCTCATGACCTTGTATAAGGTTCCATCCTTATAGAAGACATGAACTTGGACTGGGCACGTGCTAAGTCAAAGGCATACTTAAGCCACACGGATCAATTTTGTGGTAGTCAGCAAGTATATGCCAAGTCATGCAAACCGTTTATGGTCGTCGTATTAGCTACGTGATGTTGACTTGGCCTTCAAGGTGACACCACCACATACTATACTATACAAGTACTATACTATAAACACAAACACGTACAACACAGTAGAACTGAGACGTAGCTACTTATAACACTGCAGCGATAACAAGGAGGGGAGCAGAGCAACAGACTTCATAAAATGCCGCAGGATTCTCTGTCAGCGGGCATTTGACTACAACATCCGACTTGTCCGCATATTTTCCATGTTCAACTCACATTTGTTTTCCTGCTGTGAGCACGCGCTACCATCTTCCCACCCATGGCCATGCCCATGCCGGTTAGCTCTTAAGTGACGCCAAATCTCTTCATGCGCCACAAATCCTTTAGATCAGGCCACTGACTGCACTCTGCATTGCAGTCCCCGACCTAATTGCGAATGCACCCAGTTGAGACTGCAGACAAACGTGCGGTGCATTGAGATCGAGAGTACGAGTGCCCCATCGATTTGTTCGGCTACCGTTTAACAAGCCGCACGTTGCCTCCATCATCGCATCGTTTGTGCAGTGTCTCAGGTACACCAAACGTCCAAGACGGACTATTAAAAGTGCCAGGTTGCTGGATAAAAATACTCGTAACATGCGCGTCTATTTTTCTCCAATGCGCGTAAAAAGACTTGCAAACTGAATAGGCACAGTACGATGGGCATAGAGACCTCGACAAATTCAAGCATTTAAAGAGCCAAAGGCTCTTTGAATTGCCAAGTTGGAAGTAGGTGAAAAGAAAAGCAAACTGTGAAGTTCACTGTCCTTTTTATAGCGCTCACCTCTTCGACCCACATCACAATTTCCAACTGCAGACTAATTTAAATGCGCGCCTTTGGCATCACAGCTTGTGCCCTGGCAATCAGCATGAAAAGCGCAAAGAAAGCTATCGAGGCAATAGAAAAGCAAAGGGCAACACGACCATGGCAGAGAGTTTTTTAATTTTAGCTTTAATATGAGAATTATTGACTTTGGTGGTTGGCTATACATATTTGCAGCATATTTCGCAATCTTAAGCTTTGCTATCAAAAATACCTAGGAAAAATTGTTTTCAACACAAAAATGGATATGCCTTGGTCATTAAGAACATGTAGATAATTTAATTAAGAAAATTTAAAGCGTCTTTTAGTTAGAAATATTGTATTTAATGCATTATTTTCAAAAAATACCTTTAGATGCAATTTTTATTAGATTATATTTAAAATTATTTAACTAATTATATTTAATAATTTGGTACACAGGAGTACTCCAAGGAATCAAGCTTTTTTTGAGCTGTTATGTCTTTAAACCAAACTCAATCAAGGTAGCGGTCACATTCTAATAAAATATTGGGTTCTTGCATCTTTACTTAAAGGAGTTTTATCGGAAAAGTTCCCCTACAGCCACACTTTGACGTACTACTGATAGCCTCTTTACACTTAAGGGTCATTAATTATTTTAAATGAAGATCTTAGATAGATTTGTATTTAACAAACAAAGCTTAAATTTGCCTTCACCTATGGCTATGTTATTCCTCAACTGCACTAGCTCATACATAGATATTTGTGAAGTATGTTGCACGTCCATCATTATTGATAGCTTGACTAAATGTTTATTGATTAGAGTGCTCTTACCGTTGACAACCAATTCCCTCTTGCTAATTGGTCAATTTAAGATGTTGAATAATTTAATGTCACTGGACTATGAAATGCATTCAATATTTAATTCATTTTACTGCAAGTTGTTTAGTAAGCTGTAAGGGCACGAATCTGGAAGAAGGCGACATCCAAGCGTTGCCTAACCATATAATCTTTTATTAATTGAATAGGAAAAAATTGATTCGGAAGAACTTAAAGCAAATAGTCAAACATGGTCAGGCGACGTCCGACACGTGCCCGTGGCCATGCCAGCACCGTAAACCAATTTAGTTGGAATTAAAATTCTAAATAAAATAAACAATGATGGGGAAATCAACGAACGAATTGCTCCCACACACACAAACATTCATACACACACTCTCTCTATATACTATATGTATCTTTAAATGAGAGGGTATGGGAATGCAAGTTGAGCCGTTGGTTTCGAAAAGGCAACTAGTTCTTAGTGGAGGTGCATAAGTTCAGTGAAAAGATTCGAAAACTTTGATGATAATAAAGTGCGATGGATGGTTTCTATTGTAACTTTGGGTAATATTGCCCAGCATCCTCATCAACAGTGTCTTCATTTTAATGACTAATCAACTATTACTATAACATCATTTACTATTTTGTTTATATAATCATTGCTAAAGTGATTAGATATTTAATAGCTTAAGAATGAGTGGCGAACCCAGTACAAGCGGTGGACTAAAAAAAAAAATAAACAATTACATACGTTCCCCCACATCCGAGGAATAGGAACTTTTGTTTTTCCGTTACATTGGAGGGGAAACCGTCCACTGCAACGCATAAGGTTCTCCTTTAGAGCTCCCGACATTCTTTGATTAGCCCAATATAACCCAGCTACTGCCAAACTTATTACTAGTCTGATATGGCAAATATATGATAACAAACGATTGATAACAAAAATCTTCCATCATTCATTTCGATTGTGTAACGTTGTACAATAAGTTGTTATTGAACTAGTTTAAATCGAACGGCAGGACATGCAATCTTAGCTGCCTGGCTGCTGCTGCTTATGGCCAACAAATGGCGAAACATTCGAGTAGTGTTTTAGTTTTAGTGCTGCTCTAGCAAATCCCAGTACCGACGGTATTGGCAGCAATCGACGTCGTTGCCATCAGGCTGGCTGATGGCTGCTGCTGTTGCTGTTGCTTTTTCTGGGCTGATCCTGAGATTGTGTTGTAACAAGTTAATTGAATTTGCACTCGGCCAAGCGTCATGCAGCGGCGTCATGAGCTGCACGAAGATACAATACGGCTACATACGTACGTGTACATATGTATGTATGTATCTAGAGACACTCACATACAGATGCACAGTTACTGGTGGCCGCTACAACTTAGTTTATGGCTCAAACTTCGATGGTCTAGCTGGCAGTTGTAAGCGTTGCCCAGCAGCGATTCGATTTGAGCTTCTACTTCACTAAACACACAGAGTTTCTCGTTGCACCAACACTGCCATGCCACTTGCCACTCGCCACTCACCACTCACCTCTCCCCAACCACTCAACTACTGCGCTACTGCTGCCCCACACCAACATTATTCTGTGCAATTTTGTGATTTGCACAGATTTTTTCCTTGTGCTACATGGCGCCCCAGCAAGGCTGAATCTCGCTAGTTGTTCGCTTATTTTGTTGCCTTGCCTTGCCTGCACTCTTTTCTTGTTCTTCGTTTTATTGTAGTCTTTCTTCTTTGCCTTCGAAGTCGGTGCATTTTAGCTCGGCGCATATCGGGCAACATTGTCTGAGAGCACAAAAAGTATTGCCAGCTGTATTAAAAGCAGTTGGGGGTGTGTGAGTGGGTGTATGTGTGGGTGTATGTGTGGGTGTAGATGTGGGTGTAGATGTGGGTGTAGATGTGGGTGTAGGCAAGGGCGTAGGCAGGGGGGAAAAAAATTTTGCCATATAATGTCGACCACACGTTCATTATTATGACGCATTATTTCGCCTTAAAATGGATCTGAGTTGGATTTGTTGAAGCTTTTTCATTGATCATATGCATAAGTTATTTTTTAAATGCATCGTGCATTATTTAATCAAAATTTTAATTTTTTTTCCCCCCCTTTGGTAAAAGCTGCCTAAGCCCTTGGGTGTAGGTGTGGTATGGAGTGTGCGAATTCCCACTACACTCTCTGCAAACAGCGTCCTCTACGCCACTTTGTTGGCACCCGCACGGCGTTCGGGTTAATAAAGCTGATCCTAGCAGACAAATGAGCGCAGTGTTCGCTAAGAAGCTTTTAGCAGATTAGTTTTCATCATCTTTACATTTCTAATTAATGACGCCTTTGTTCAACACAGTTTAGGTGCTAAATCAAAGACTGACTGACTGACTCGACTTTCCTGCATGCATGCCTAATTAGCATGCAGACAATGGAAAGTGAAGGATACAGCTACGCACGAACATGCTACATACTATATAGTATGTAAGTACTATACGAGTATGTGAATAGTTCGTAGTTAAGTAATATTTTGTAATACCGAGCTAGAGGAGATGCTCGATTTTTGATTGTGACTTTAACGATCAAGTCAGTTTTGTCTGAATAAGATTATGGCTTTTTCTCTCAACATTATTTCAGTTGTTTAAGCTTTTGCATAATAAAATTACTCTAATTTTCGATTCAGAGTTGCTAACATTATTAATTATTTAATTAAATACAAAGTACTTTCTCTGCAACAACTTCCAGAGAAAGAATCAAGAAATCGATACAAAGCGATGGGAAACACATAGTCAGATCGTAGATTCTATAAAAATATCATATATGATGTAAACTCATACCACAAGATTCAAATTTTATTTGAATCTTTAAATTAATTTTATTTCTAAATGTTTGCAGATTGCATTTCAGGTAAAGAATTATTAGATATTAGGTAATCTGTATGCTCAGCCCAAAGTTTAGCTTAGCACAATCACAGCCATACTCAAACAACAAAAACTATTTTTAATAATGTATCGATTTCAGCTAAATGTATAAAATCGCTCACTCAACAATTTCTATTTGCATATTTAGATCAAACCGAGTGTATTTGTGCCAAAATCCAATACAAATACTAACCCACTAAGAGGGACAATCGTTGGCATTTTATTTAAGCAACACCAAAATTGACATTTTAATGTAATGTAATCAGATTGATTTTGAGCGTTGTTGACACCGCTTTTAATTAAAACCGTTTGAATTTGTTTAAACATGAGCCTCGATTCAATTTATGTCATGTACGAACGATTGCCAAACAAAATGAAATGAATTATTACTTTTCAAATAATACTGCCTGCTTGGTTGTATGCAGTTATATTTTTCAATTGATATGGTTTCAATTTTTGACAGTTAGTCATAATGGATAATAATTTGTAATAACGAGCCTGCTAAGTGGCAGCGCAGTATACGCCTGGCCAGAAATAAGGGAGGTCGGGTATTAATAGAACGCTAACAAGTGTGTAAAACTAATTTCCTAGTGGCAAATATAGAAATGGTTTTGACAACAACAAGTCTGAAATTTCAAATTTGGCTGTAATTAACTTTGGCGAAGGCAATTAGCGGCGCACAAAACTAATTTATTTGATGTGCTTTCATTTCACGTCCCCTCCCACCCTCTGCTTCGTAACTGCTTCTGTTGCTGTCCAGGGCTCCATTTTGTTCTCAAATTCCAAAAACAAAGTATTCTGTGCATAATACTCGCAATTACGAATTTATTTATGGAAAATAATATGACTAATATTAATAATTGAATAATAATTAAAATGAAAGTTATTATAATATAGTTATTTTTTAAAAACTAATAATAATAATATCGATAGCTTTAAGACTGCGGGAAATAATTGAAAGAATAGCGGACTGACGGATATCCTTTGATACGGATTTAGAAACAGTTATAAGTTAAACTATATTGGAAGTGTTAAGAATTCCAAGAAATCTCTTTTAATATTTCAGTTGATATACATGGTATACCAGGTTAGTTTTGTTGTGCCGGATAATGTAGAATACTGATTTAAAATAAACTTATAGCTATCGGATTTAGTTATTAGCTATCTGATTTAACAAATGCAAATTTTTTATTTATAGGTGCAAGTCAAATCCATGCACACAAACGATTGAAAGTTTTATTGAGTTTATGCACAAGGTTTTCAACTTAATACCTCGTATAATACATAAGCTTCTCCTTGTACTTGTAGAATAAAGTGCAGATATGTCGTCGGGATGCTGGTAAGAGGTGAAGCGCATCAGGTCGACACCAACACAACATCAGCAACAGGATGGCAGTATTGACGACGCCGAAGGTTGGCGAGGACAAGAGTGGGTTGACAGTACACTTGTCAACGGGTAATTGCGTTGACGTTGTCGCCGTTGCTGGCATTGATGGTGACGGCGCTAGTGATGATGACGACGACGACGACTGCGGCCATGTTGATGACTTGGAACCATACACACAAACACTCACGCACGCATTAATTGCCGCGGGCTGCCAAAGGCCATAGCCTGTTGGTGATAGCTAGAGCGCATCAATAACGCGGCGCTTACTTGGCCAAGTGTTGTGACAAAGGAGAAGCCCACAGCCATCGCTTGTTGGCAATTCTCTGAGGTCCGCACCGCGGCAACAAGGGCACAAAATCACTCCCATTTATCAGTGGCGGACGCGACGGCGGCGGCTAATTGCAGTTCATGCGAAAAACATCGTTAATCAACTCATTGACAGTTTGTTATTTGTTAAACAAAGCTAATGACTTAATGGCATAAATGGTGTGGCAACTACGCCAGCAAGGATATCCGCTAGCAGGACTCTTGCTATTGCTTTTGCTCAGCTCATTGCCAATGGTTACGTTGACGTTGACGCTCCTGACTTGCTTTCTGCCACAATTGAGCTGAATAAATGACACTGCAGGAGCGTACCGTGGTAGTGTTCGTATTTATGTAGATAAACAATGAAGTGACAGGCAAAAGGTAAAATTAATTGTACACCAAGGGACGACAGGTACTGAGGGGGAGGCAGTAACAGCATAGCGATTACGCGGTGAGGGGAGCGTTTCAGCTGATCACGTTTTCCCGTAGAGAGCACACGAGCGGGTACAAGTATTGATTGCTTAACGGTTAATTGGTCAAATTTAATGGAATTCAAGTACATAGTGAGAAAGAAGCACACGAAACGAACTTAGCTAAGTAATTAAATAAATATTCATACATATTTGGCACTACCCTAATTCCAAATATAATCTTTCCAGAACCCAACTAACTTTGTGGCTCTTGCTGTTGAACTATCCGATATCCCATCGTTTAAGCATAGTATACCACATAACTGCTATTAATTAGTTAAGCAACTTCACCTAAAAAAACGAAAAAACTTAATTTTTTTCCCGCTACTACCATTCAACGAAAATAAAACGATTTTTTAATGATATACTTAGAAATGACTTATAGGGTCGTTTTCGTTGTAGGAAATGAAACATCTATATGTTGTATGGTTAATACCAGATTTACTCTAGAACGAAAAACGTTAACCGATTAAGAGTGATTTTTACACCGATCGATATAAAATATTGACACTATGCTTGTATATACATAGTTTGTAATAGAGGGCTTGCTCTATAAGATAAGATCATTCTAGGTACTAACGAAGAAATACCTCGAGATCATTATAATCTATAGAAAATGTCGAACAGGCAGAAAGTTATCTTCCAGCACAATTATTCAATAAAATATGGCATAAAAATATGTACTAGTAATCAAAGTTCTTGGTATCGAAGGGTTAAAAATTATGCGAGTTAGAGTACCCAGTACTACTTCCTGGGTCCAATTCTTCACGATCTAACAAGGTGCCAAAAAAAGTTTCAAGAGTAAAAACAAGACAGATTTAAGAAACGCTCAGGTACATATGTGTGTATATACTTGTATATCTGACAGTACGGGATGTGATAGCCAGATCAATGTGTCGCTAATAAATAAAACTGCATTGCAGTAGGCCTGAACGACAGCCGTCAAAGTAAAATACAAACTTCACGAACATGGATATTCATTTTATTTCAATTTTTAGTAGGGTTCAGATCTATTCCCACAAAAAATAAACAAAAAAATTCTGAAATTAGTTCGACAAAATTTTAGTTGGAATATTTTGTACATTTTAAAAAATCTGAAGAAGATTGCACCATGAACATGAACTATTCGATTCCCTATGAGGCCGATTTCGCTTTAACCGCAGATCAAAACGGCAGCAAGGTATGTATATTGTGTTATGTACCTATTAAAGATTGTTATGCTCCAGACTTGTCTCTGCTCAGATCGTACCGGTCAACCAAATGAGCTTCATGCCGCCTGGCCAGCTGCAGAACGCACCTATGTCCATGGGTATGTCGCCAATGGGCGGCACTTCGATGGGCCAGATGCAGATGCCAATGGGGAACATGCCACAGCTGCCTACTGCTGGACAGTTTCCATATTCGCCGGTAGCTGGAAACACCATGCAGCAGCTGCCAATGGGTGGCATGCAGCAGCTGCCGCAAGGTTCTTTCTCCCAGTTGCCGATAATGTCGCAGCCCACGATGACTCAACTGCCACCTGGGGCGGTAACGCCGCTCAATAGCGTGACACAAATTCCCATGATGATGGGTGGCCCCATGGGTTCGATCGATGCGAGCGGCATGAATGCGGTAGTTCCGGATCTGCAGCCCATGTCGGCCATGGGTCAAATGCCCCAAATGCAAGGACAGCAGGGAGGCAGGTTATCCGGTGGTGGTGTTGGGGGCGGCCAGCAGTCAACGTACCAAGCATCGCCGTACAATTGGATGGGCAACTATGGTGGCAATGGCGATGGTAATAATCGCAATCACGGCAATAGCGGGACTCACGGCAATCACGGAAATAACGGCAACAACGGTTACTACGCCAATGGAACCTCGAGCACTGTGCAAGCATCAAGGATGTCCGGAGGCGGTGGTCAGCAACAAATGTACCAGATGTCCTCACCTAACTGGATGGGAAACAGCTACGGAAGCAATGGCAATGGCTACGGTAACGGACAAAATGGTGCTCAGACTGGTGGCATGGCTTCCAAAACTTACACTGGTGGCAATGAAATGTCGCCCAAGGCGTACAACAATGGCACTGAAATGGGCCAAAATTATTCAAATGGCGGCTATAACATGTGGGCCTATAACAATCAAGGCGGTCTAGCCAATATAACGCCTCAGTATATACAACAACAACAACAGCAACAACAGCAGCAACAACAACAGCAGCAGCAACAACAGGAGCAAAAGCAACACCGCATGCGTTCCCATTACGAGATGAGCAATGGTTGTAAAGAGGCTAGAAATGGTTTGAAGTAAGCAGCTGACGACTATTATGTTGAATATTTTTTCTAATGACAATATTTCCAGCTCTCCATCTAGTTCGGATCAGAACAAGTTTTCTCGAGGTATGTTTGGTTAAAATATGGTTTACGTTTTGCGGAAATAGGAATAGGGTATAGCTACGAACAGTTTTTAAAAATGTCAGCGGGTTTCTAGAAGTGTTCTTTCCCTTATTACTATTCAGTGTTAAGCAAACCTTTGTTAAAATAAACTCCCGGACTTCCCCAAATTCTACAATATTGAATACCTATTAAAACGAATAACATAAGTTAGTTGTAGGCATAAATGAAATACAAGTATATGATAAGCAAGCAACACAACGAGAAGTTTAGGAATTCCAAGTTAGTTTTTGTTTAAATTTAAATTTAAAATAAACATAGGATTCATTTTGCCTTTCTAATAATCATCTTACCATCATTTTTACAGGCAACAAGATTCCCCATTGGCGGTAGACGACTAAATTGTGGCTATGATTGGACCAACTAAGAGTGTGCATCCTAATGTTTTCTGTGTTAGCAAAATTTCTCATTTAATTGCCTCGAATGCAATTTATTATCCGCTTTTTATGGCAACAAATCCATTTGCAGCTTAAAGTTTGTGCAATAAAAGAGAATAAAATGAAAGATGGAAACCTTTAAGGCGTGTGCTGTGCACGTGCACCTCAATTTGATGAGCCATTGGTAAAGCTATGTACATACATAGTATATGTACATATGTATGTATATAGGTTTTGCATATTCAGCCGCAGCCGCAAACACCACAGCAACAACAACACCGCTAGCCATCACAACCAACAGACACATCAGAACAACAACAACAATAACAACAACAGCAGCAATGAAAAGTTAATGCAAAACTTTTCACACTCCTCGCTGGCGGGCAAAAATGCATTTGGCGGCGAATTTCACTCTTCGGCCAAAACGTCGACTGCGACTGCGACTGCGACTCTGAGTCCGCAGTTGGTTCGCTCTTTAAGCGCTTTGATTTATGGCATTCAGACATCAAAATTGGCAACGTGTTGCAGCTAGAGAAGGGGCGATATCAAGACATTTGCTTAAAAAACGAGCTGACCAACAATATCGACCAAAGCGAACGGCCAACAATGAAAAATTTATGCTGACCACATGATGAACGCATAAAAAATGTTGCCAACTTATGGCCAAAATGCAATTCGACTGACTGAGAGAATATAAACAATGGCGTTATCGGACTAACGGCATCAGCTTGTGCACACACACACACACTCACAGTACCGTGTAGGTGCTCTGGAACTGTGTGTGTTTGTCAGATTCTGGCTGGCGAACGAAGGTGTGAATATTTTATGGGGCACTATTTGGTTGCCATAAATCTTACGGTCGATTATTCTTCCTTTTTGTTTTTGCTATTCCATTTGTTGGTTAGATTTCATTTTTACAAATTGGCGTCTGTTAAAGCTCTGGCGCCAGGTTGGCTTAAACCAAGAAAGCAAGGCTTACACCTAACAGCATTTATCCTCATACGAGTACTACATATAAAAATCTCGTGTCACATTGTCTATAATTGGGTCTAACTTAGGACATAGGATAGTTTTTATCTTCATTATTTGAAGTTTGGATATTTTAATCGCGAATTTAGTATTTTTCAGAAATTTGTTCGTGTTTTTTCCCCAATTGCTTTGGATATGTGCGAAGTTTCGTTCGAAAGTTGAATGTTATTTATAGAGAGTAGAGTTACGACGAACTGGCAGCACTATTGAATAGCAAATAGGATGATTCGTCCACAAGGCGAAAAGTACTTAGTGCCCGCTAAAATACTGTGCGGCGAAACACACCCAAATCTCCTAGTACACTAATAAATACATACATACTATATGTAGGTATTAATAGAGTAAACGATCTTCAAAGGAATTCTCTAAGATAAGAATGATTGAGTCAAGTGTTCCACAGCTGACTTTTAATAATATTTCAATCCAATTTCAACTCGGATCAAATACAAACAAATACAATTTAGTGGTGCTGTACTCTTCTTGTTCCTAATTTCTATCAAAACTTGGTCACAGTTAGTCTTTCTTGAAATATATTTTGCAGGCGGTTTTGGCATATAGGACATATAATATAATATAGCCGAAAAAGACAGAGGATTATTTTAGGGAGGCTCTCAACGCTCTTACAAGAGCGTGCGAAACAGATTCGCCTTCATTCAGCCACAGGTTAGCAAAAGCATTTCAAATACAAGTACATATAGATATGTGTGTATAGATATGTACATTTCCCAAAATTTCAACAATGTTTGCTAAACTAAAATAATCTCATTTAAACCAACCGAGCCCGCATCCTCTCCTCTTCCGCAGCTTAGTCGCAATCACGACTACCATGCATGGAGCTCCCAATGCGCACATAAAATGCACACGCCCTAGAACTGTTCTGCTTGAGGATTTTGGAGATGCTGCTGTTTTTATTTGAATTTTACAATTTTGACCCTCTGGCAGCAGGGTGGCCGGGGAGGGGAGGGTGGGGGTAGAATCATTAAAATTAAAAACCCACAAAAACAGACAGCTAAATGGACGTTGAATCGTAGGCGAATGGACATTTGGAAAACTTTGAAGTAGAACCAGCCACGAAGGAAACTGACGTATATCTCAGCGGTAAGAGCTCCACCCTCTTCCCTCGCTAAGGGTGGTGTGGTCATGTGGTGGGTTGGGGCGTAGTTGCGGGAGCAAAAGTTAGCTGTCTGTATATTTGTGTAGGAGTATATGTCCGTCGTCAGTTCGTTATGCGTAGCTGCACAAAATTATATTCATGATGGAAGCAATACTCAAAATTTTGTCTATTAATATTTGTGCAGCTGTGTTGGTGGGTGGGGGGTTGGGTGTGTGTGTGTGTGTGGGTCAAACAGAACGGGCAACAACAGCCAAGAGCAATGTTGATGGTGGCAACTTGGCTCCAACTGTCAGAGCTTCCATCTGCATCGCTGTCCAACTGTCTGTCTAACTGTCTCTCCTCCTAACTGACACAAACAAACACACACACACACACATACACTTATGAATACATACAAACAATATGCAAACAAATGCGCTTGTCTGCTATTTGAGTGGTTGTGTGTGTATGTGCGGGTATTGTATGGCTAGGAGCGAGCAGCTCCTTTTCCCACAGAGCGCACAATGCCAACATAACCTCAAATTGCATTCCTAATTCCTTTTATTCTCCACATCTCCTTCCACTTTTCTGCAAAATGTGCAATTTCCGCTTGAAAGCAGGCCTCAGGCAGCAGGGAGCAGCAGCAGCAGCAGCAGGACTAACAGAAGGCACAACCTTGGAATATTTTCTAGCAACATTTATTAGAGCCATTTTATTGTTTTGTGGCAACCTCATGTTAGCATCAACATACGTCATATTTTTGTGGGCTCGAAAGCACACGAAACTATGTACTTATATACTTAAATAGAAAAAATAGTAATCTTTTAGTAGTTGCTGTTCTACCTTCTCAGGAAAACCCTATCGACTATCTTATTAGCTATTGAATTGAGGGTATTTTAATATTTTGCTAGCATTTGTCGATAGTCTAGAATAACATCTTTGCCTTACTACCACAAATACAAAATAAAGAATAGGGACGGTACCGAATAGGAAGCTGCACATATTTAAATATGGTATGGTCTGCATTCGAAGGTTTAAACGGATATATTAGAAAACAGCTGCATCCCATGACGAATGTTATAGTCGAGCAGGCTGGATAGGTATACTATTTCGTGTCAATGTACATATAAGTACAACCCAGAGAAGGATACCAGGAACCTTCATAGCGATTCATTTTATACCCGCCATTCCAATTGAATAGATGGAGGCATAAGTACGATGTTTGGACACCATATCGTAATGCAAATATAATTTATATATTCAGGGTAAGTTAGGTTGGGTGAACAAGTTAAAGATAAATTATTTATAGGTAAAAATTCTTAAGAATGCCATAAATACTATCCAAATGAATATTTGAATAAAACGAATTGATAAAATTATTCAGATATAAAAAGGAGTCAACATCTATTATTTCCTTCTTAATTAATAATTCAATGCTTCATATATTCTTGAATCTTATTTGCTATAAAGTCTTCAAAATACAATGAACATGTATTGACCTGGCATGGCAGAAACAAATGAAGACATTATTATTTATATGCAATGTAGTGTGTGTATACATATATGTACGTAGTAGTCCATGGACCTATGTAAAGGTGTAGAAAAAGTCAGGTCTTATACGAAAAGTCAATACACTACTTAACATTAGTATTTCCAGGAATTCAAATGAAGGCTTAGACTCAACAAAAAAAGATGTAACGAATTGAAAGAACGGTTGACTTGAGCCTTAAAAATCATTCAGCGTTTAGTCATCGACCTTAATGTCTACAAATGGCTGTCCTTTGTTTTTAAATAAAACTCGACAAATTTAAAAACTTAAATAAGAATAATTCTACTCTGCCACGAATCAATATCTTTAAATATTTTCGTTGGTTCTTTGAACAGATTATTTATAACCATAAAGACGATTTGCTCTTCTTAAATAGTAAAAGCCCCAGCAATAGTTTGCATTTACAGACAGATTAAGAATTTGATATGTTCTTTCAACTTTGGTATTGATTCATTCCCCTTCGGGTAGCTATGGATACGGTTTACTAATCGATGTACCTTGTAGGGTAGGAGGCACTTCGTGTACAACACATGATGTAAATGGTTGACCAAATTTATTGGCAGCACTTATCAGATTTACTCATAAATCTGCAGAAAACCGTTTAAAGCCATGCTCGGGTCAATAACAATCGCCAGCTTGGTATGTACGGGTATGCAGATGTTGTATGTATGTGTGGGTGTGCGCTTAAAATTGGTAAGACATTTATGTGCATGTACGACTGTATCCGCAACCCGACCGACCGCTCTCCAGACTCGATTCGGGCGCACACTCCACAAATTAACATGACATTTTTACAAGCCCAAACATGTGTACATATGTATTTGAGCCCGGACCCCGCGTAGCCTCCGCGTAGCCCCCGCCCTGCTGACTGTCCACTCGAAATTAATAGCCAACAAACAAATGTTGGCCCGGGACATTTATGAACCTGCCTCGCCTCGTCTCGCCTGAACTGGCCTGGCCTGGCCTGGCCTAGCCTGTCCTCCTATCCGGGCCCGTACTGGCCTGACCAAAAGTAAAACATTTGCACAGAGCGACAAGCATCTGTGGCGGGCAAATATTGAAAGCCGACAAATCGAAGCGAACAGGTTGCCATTTTCTGTACGAGCATTTGTGGCCAAATGTGCGCCTATGTCCATGCCATAAATTTAATTACGCAAAGCTCAAATTGTGAACTGCATAAAGATTTGTGGGCGGAGGTCAGCAGAGGTATTTGCGAGCAGCTGTCCAGTCGGTCAATTCATTCGCTTTCTCAGAGTAATTTCCATGGCAAATGCTCTATAATCGGGCCAAGTGATGTACACACACACACACACACAGAGATCCAGTGTGTCTTTGCGTTTTTCATTGACTGGCAACGGAACAAGAGTAGGTCCATAAAGGGAACTGACAAAAAGGACGAAAAAAAAAACCAATGCAAAACTTCACACAAAAATCATGACAAAACATTTGGCCAACGAATTTTCGTTTCGTATTTTTCTTTTTGCTTTCGAACAAATATGCATGCCTCGATGATGAAGTTATCAGCAAAAACAACCGAAAGTTGGCACAGTTTCAAAAAGTTGACACAGCAGTGGACAGGGCATGGATTGAGGCAGGAGCGGGTGGCAATCAAAAAAGCAGACTGCAAATTCTAAACAAGAAGCAAAGTTTACAATGTACACCGAAGCCTTGCCGTTGTGTTTGTGGGTAAGTGTGTGTTGAACATG
The DNA here is from genome assembly GCF_003285725.1 of Scaptodrosophila lebanonensis. Lineage (NCBI taxonomy): Eukaryota > Metazoa > Arthropoda > Insecta > Diptera > Drosophilidae > Scaptodrosophila > Scaptodrosophila lebanonensis. The sequence continues at coordinate 4,403,181 of NW_022060529.1, forward strand.
TGCTACATGTGTCAATAACAGCGACAGGACAACCAAGCCACCAGGCGACAGTCAGACAGGCACACACAGTGGCTATGACAAGGTTGCCAGCATGCAGCTGCAATTCTCGTTGCATTCCCAACTCTGGCAAAGCAGGCAGAGCTAGTCAGAAAAAATCGTAAACATATACATATATAGTATAGTATATTTGAATGTAAAAGCATAAGCTTTAAAGCAGCCAGTAAATGCGATAGCCCGACTTTGGTTGAAAATACCCGCAAGTTGGTGTGGCAAGCACGTCAATGGAATCAAAAATAAACCTATGTAGTAGCACATATTCAAGCTGTGCTACAGTGAAGAATTTAAGTTGGAAGAATTTGCTAAATTTTAATTGAAGTTGCTATGACTATAACTTGGCTTATTAAATGTTTTATTTTCTATTGGATTTGAGCCAATTAATGCAATTTGAAGTAAGTTCTTTGTCTTTTAAAGATAGAGATTTCTGAAAAACTTGTTATACTATATACTAGCTAACCAAATAGCATTTGGTATATATATGATTGTGATTAGTTTATGTTGGAAAGTCTTAAGGAAATTAACGAATAAGGCAGGAGTTTTAGAATATCTTTCCCAACTCATTAAGAATAATAAGAAGTAGCTCAAAAAGTTTTCAAAAAAGCAATTAGAAATAACTTTTAAGGTATATTTTACAAAATGAAATTCTTAAATTTTCTGGCCGGAAAACCGGAAACTACTTGTAAGCTATTCACATTCACCGAAATCATAGAAACTCTTTTCATTTGCTCACAAGGAGATGGGCAACTTCCGTGTCTAAATTTCATTCAATTAAATAGAAATTGTTTGCTTTAACAACAAATGTAATTGTGTTTGAATCTATAGAAGGAATTTCGAATTTTTGCCGCATTCAAGTATAACGAAGCGATATATTTGAAATAAAGTGTTAGTGCTTGCTGGCGTCTTTGTGCAGTCTCAACTATGTTCATTAAGGATTCTACAATACTGAGTTTTTCACAATCACCCAGACATAGAAATGCAAACAAATTCCTCATACGCAGTGTGTGCTTTGTGCCAAAGTTAATCACTGCGCTGCCACAAAAGCAACAAAAGCCACAGGAAATCTGTGAATTATAGAACATTTAAACAAACAGAGAGCACAGTGAAGTTCATAGAAATCCACAAAATTAAGTAAAGGCACTGCAATCTGACGAATGAAGTTGGCAAAACTTAACTCAAGTTGGCAAATAGGCAAAGGTTTGGGGTTTCGGGTTTCGGATTTTGGGTTTCGGATTTTGGGTTGGGGCTTAGGGGGCAACAACCAAAAGTGAAGCAAGTTGAAATGTGGAAGCAAACAAGTTGAACCAACAACCAAGTCTCTAATTGTATTTATGCATGTAAGTCAGTTTGCTTCTGCACATACATGTGCGAGCACTCCTGCGTATGTGTGTGTGTGTGTGGGGGTGAGGAGAAGGGGGTGGGGGGGGGGGGGTGTTACGGCTGTGTTTTATGCGGCAGACCGGAACGCACCACTTTAGCAAGCAAAAAGCTGCAGCTGAAGTACGAGTATTACAATAAGAAAATATGAAGAAGCAAACAGAAGCGACGAGACGACAATGGAGCAATAGCAGCAGTAGCAGCAATAGCAGCAGTAGCAGTAGCAGTAGCAGTAGCAGTAGCACCACCCGAAGCAGCAGCAGCAGCAGCAACGGTAGAAGCAGAAGGACCAACAGCAAGAGCAGTCATCAGGCAACGTCAGGCAACAATACGTGAAATGCAACTTTTTCGGTATGACGCTCCAATACAAAAGCTCCCCCATGGCCCTCACTGACTTGTTCTTGAGCAACATGAGCGGCAGGAGCACGGGCAGCGACAGCGGCAACGGCACCGAGGAAATGTACAAAACCAACAAGAGCTCTTGCTTGGGCACAAAGCGCAAAACCTACAATACAAAAAGCCGGAAATATGGCAACGGTTGCCATTGTTGGTCTATGATGGTCTTCAACCACGGTTGCGTAAGTGTTGAGATTGAAAAACGCAGCGCACAAGAGATCGACGGAGCTGCGGTCGCTGACGACGATGGCAACTACATTTGTTTATGCGAGTGGCAAGATGTACAAGTACATATGTATGTACGAGATACACATATTTGAACAATTCACCAACATACGCCTTCACGTACACTGAAAAAGATCTCGCACTTCAAGCACAGTCGATTAACTAGTGTGGAAAAATTCTATATTACTTTCGTCTGCAACGACAGTTGGTCATTAAATAAACTCACTGAAAATTCCAGCACGTATTTATATAAGCCTCCTACCAAGAAGTTGAAGAATAATAATTCTAAATAATAATAATTCTAAAAGAATACACCCTTCCTGATATTAAGGCTTTTGACCAGAAACAAACTTTGTATGTATGATTATCTTTGGATTTTGCATATTCTTAAAAAATTGCCACTTTCTTTTTACTTCCTTGCCAAAATTCCAAATATGATGGAACTAATAATTTAATCATGTATAATCGCTTGAATAATTGAACGCTGTTGGCAAGACACAATTCTGAAACTGGAATTGTGCCTGCAAAAGTCTCTTTCCGTAATCAAAATAAATTGCCGGGAATTACTTTACGTGTGGAGAAATGGTTGAAATTAAACGATCACTATTTTCTTGTATTTATTTGAGCCCACTGTGCACTTGCGAGCGTTGAAATGGAACAAATGAACTAACTTGAGAATTGCCAACTGCACACACACACGAACATCGCTCTGTGTGTTTGTGAATGTCTGCGTGTTTGTCGTTGTGTAACCAAAACAAATGATTTTACAAGAAAAGTTAAACTTGTAAATTCAAATTTCACATTTGTCTGGAATTCGCAATTACACTTTGGCAACAACAATGAAATATGCCAACATGTTCCACCTGCCATGGTTCTAGGACCACCTCTTCACGCCGCTACCCCTACTTCCTACTTCATGGCTCATTGTTTGGCACAGCAAATGGAGCATGCCAGAGACAGCCTCCACCTCCTCCTCCTCCTCCTTTAACGCAGAGCAGTAGCAATTTTGAACTGCTTGTGGCATTGTTGCCGAATATTCGAGCTAGCTTCCGCCTCCTAAAGTATGCATACATACTACATACATACATATTGTAATAATCCAAATGAAATTAAATGTACCGTAAACATTTCAAATTGCGGCGATGGCATGCGCATGTGCCCGATGTTGAAACAGGTGCAACATCCACAACAGACACAATAAAAATTGCCGTAACTGGCTAGGTCCAGGCTAGTCTACACCAAGTGCAGGGAATTAACTCTGACTCCAAATGGCAAAAGGCTGACTAGGATTGGATTTTGGAAACTGGGCAAGTGAACTAGAAGCAGCTCTCATAGGTCGACATGGGCACAAATTTGATTTTAATCTCTTAAGTCAAGCGAAAGTTGTAAAGTAAAATTTGAAACAAATTTAAATTGATTGGTTGTGGTATTGTTTTCCCCTTTTTGTATTGCCACAACAAACAAATTTAGGGCTCAATTGTTTTTTATGTTTTAGTTTGCAACAGTCTGGAAAAACATATGGTATAGATATCTTTATTCATGTCAGAGCACTCCCTGCAATATGATTTAAAAATTGCATTTACTACATATAAAAACTATCTCATTTCTAAGGATGTGGAAACCAAAGTAAATATTCAGAAAGCTTTCGCAATATCTGATGATTATAAGAACATGGAGGAATATGGCTTTGTTGTGGCAGTGTTTTTATGTTTTTTACAATAAACACTATCACACATAAAGTTGGAGCATAAAAATGGATGTGCACGCAGCCTAATCTGCTAATAGCTGCTTAGACGAGTAAGCAGATTTGACCGGAATGGCAGGAATGGTACGGCAAAAAGCAACACCCAACAAGAATATATATATTTTTTTAATATCTAATTATTGATTTGAAATATTGATTAAGAACATGTTGCCTTTTTTGTGCTATGTGCTATTTTCATGCATCTTCCCTGAAGCTATATCTTGTGGAACCCTCAATTTGGTACTTCATTTGAATCCATTCAGAGTCTGATATCTCTCGAACATTCAATAAATCAAGCTACCAATATTTCAATCCAGCCGCTTGCTGACCGTTCTGGTATCCGAAGTCTACATACCGATGATGGTAAGGCACCATTGAGTGGAAGGAGTGGAAAGATTGGTCGGCTTAAGTAAAAGGCTACGACCAAATTACACATTTTACGGGCACTAAACTGCGGACGCCCGCTGCGAGCCCATGACTAGACGAGCCATTACCACTCCAATGCTGGAGCATTCGCTGACATTCAATGGAATCTGCGCCATGATAATTTATTTCTAAAACAACTCTATCGCGATTGGTCGGGAGGGAGGCTCGTAAAGCGTTCGATTTATGGCCAAAGCCTGTAACAATTTGACAAGCAAATTACTATAATTTCTTTACCAATGATCGAAAACTATGTAGCGAATATGTGCCTCTCAGAGGGCCATTGGTTCGCCAATGTAGCTGAGTATGGGAGTGTGGATTTCTGTGTCTGTTTGTGGACATGGAGCCACATAACCAGCATTTTCGCGCTTTTATCGAACTAAATTTATGTAAGCGATAAAATCTGAACGACTACCGACTGAAGCGCCCCGTCATGTTGGTCAATAGCAGTAACAATAACAACAACATTTACAACAACTTGTGGATTTCATTGCCCCAGGCAACGTCTAATTGCGAGCAACTTGCGGTCCGCTCTGTAGAAGGCGGCTGGCCGATCGCAATCCCCGTCAAATTGCCATAATTTCTTTTGGTTTACGAGCTGTTGCCGGGTCCGTCGTTGAGGTGCTCTCTCCACTCGGTTCGATTGGTCGGACGGTCGGCTTATTAGGTGGCCACAGCTCTATTGCGACTGTCTGGACTGTTTATGCTTTCAATATTTTAGGCCATTATCGTTCAATTGGGCCGCAGGTGAGCTTAAGTGTTTTGGCATGCAAAAATGACGGCAAATATTTTATAGGATAAGTTGTGTGCAGTTTGTGTATTTATTGAATTAATGTGAGCGCTTCAACGCTACAAGCTATTAATTTGCGTGCTGTGCGGTACAAATTGAGACGATTGAAGAGAAAGCACTGAAGAGCCAAACAGTAGCAATGGTGTGTTTAAATGGTGGGATCCAAATAGCAAATTAGTAGACAATAAAATATAGTAGTTTAGCGTAATAATAAAAAGGGGAATATGCTGTGCCTTGTTACATCTAGATTCGAAGTGCACCCTGAAAGTATGCTGCTCTATTGTTAGTCGATAAATTATTTCTTTAAAAATGTACCAAAAACATGACAAATTTTGATATTAAGATAAAATCAAAGAATATATGCATTATCTTTAATTTGTAATACTGATTTAGTTGTAAGAGACCAGAGCTTATAGCATGCTTGCAGTTATGCCACCTTTGACATCTTCGGCCATCAATTGCGCTTAAAATAAAGAATGAGTGACGAACATTAATTAAAAAAGTTGCGCGTGTGGTCTGCAACAGCAAAAACATGTAAAACAACAACAACTAAATAAACAGATGACGTTGAAATGGCCAGAACTGAGAGACTAAAGCCAAACCATCAACAAATTACCGCTAAGTAAAATGAACACACAGACCGTAGCGCATCAGCTGCTGCCACACTTGGCTGGACGTTATGTCCAGACCAGCCTCAGCCCATGCAGCACGCCGAGATCGTAAATCAAGCGATGCGCTGCACTCAGTTGTCCAGCCTCCAGACGCATAACAACAACAATCTCTTATAACACCGCCACGCACTGCGGCGCGCAGACGCAGGCATCATCAAAATCGCAATCATCATTAAAATTTCAAAAGCGCATAAAAATTGCAAAGAAACAGAAATAATCATACATACATTTATGTATGTACATATTCGTACATATGTACATACATACTTGTCTACATCTGTATGTATTCGTATGTATGTATGTTTGTATAAATGATTTTGGACTGTTGTTGGCAGCGTTTTCCACTTCTTCGGGCATCAAAGCAAATGCTAAAATGAAGAAAACAACGACAACGATGGCAGCGGCAGGCCATAAAAAACGGCAGGAAATTCTTTTGGTTGTGCGCTGTGCCGTAAAAATTAAAAGAAAATCACAATTTTGCTTTTATTTGTTTAAAATAAATATTACTTTGTTCGCATTTTACGACGCGGTGGCAGCGCCGGGCGGTGAATTAAAAAGTTAGAATCTTGCGGTCGTATGGCCAAGGCGGCCGGTGCACTGTCTAGCTCCGTCTCTTTCTTTATGACATCTGGCTGTTGCTGTCGTTTTATAGCGATTTTAATACGCCACGTTGGACTAATTGTTGCTTTGTGCATTGAGATTTGATGGCACTTAGAAAGCCGTTAATCCTAATTTTATGTACTCCGTGGGTTGCACCAATTTTACGGCTCACTTCTTTGTGTGCTTCCGTCAACGATGAAAGGGCCAACCATCATAATGTTGATTCCTTGTAGATTCATAAATTTGTGTTAGACCGCAGGATTGGGGCTGAACTGAAGGAACATCAGTAATAAGGTGAATAAAATTATGAAACAGTATACGACAAATTAAGTAATCTCCAGCGGCTGAGCTCGTCAGAGAATATAATATAACATATGTATTATTCAAAAGCAGACCCAATAATCTCATATTATACTGACAGCATCTCTGATTATTACAGAAGTAACTGTTGTATAATTTTTAAGGAACATATCTAGAGAGCTACTTATCCAAAGCAAATTTATTGCAGGACTACCAGTGCTTTGTAACAAATGCGAAAAGGTTTGTTTGGTGGGATTAAATTTTGATATACGATTTTTTAAGTAAGAATAAATTGGTCCTCATTGGTATTTTATAAACTGATTAGCACTGGAGCTGCAAATAAAATCGACTTAATCGATATAAGACATTTTTGATAAGAATCGATTTGTTTTTGGAAAATCGACTAATTGCATAAAGTCAAATGCATGCTTGAAATAGCAAATCATTACCATCGAAAAATATAATTAAAATTTAACGTTTTTCATTAAACGGTAAACTGATTGAATTTGTATGAGAAAAGCAAAATTGTCGGGAAAGATCGATTGTTGAAGCTTTCTGTTTTCCATACAATGTTGAATTTGTGCACACTGCTTATCGATAAGAACATGCAGAACTTTTGATACTATTCAAAAATTAATCTTTATAGCTAAAATACGAATTGATTTTTTATTTTATCATCAAATATACTGAATCGACATACAGGGCTGAAGCGGGAGAATAGTCCATCTCTAATTTGTTGGTTCCGCGCTCGCAATATGGTTGAATGGGTGTCCGTTTGACTATTTTCCAGCACAATTCGGCAGTACACTGGAAATCAAGTAAACCCCGTACACAAAATGGACCAACAATATAATTTGCAATTTTTAAAGGTATGTATTTAAAAGTTATAGCTAATTTAAACATATTAATTGTACTGGAGTTGTATGCGTTTACGTGCATGTTCTCGCGCGCTGTCTTCAGCTTGATATCAAGGACTGTCTTGGCTGCAAAGACGTCAAGCTTCGATTTCCTCCGTCGCAAAGCGTTCATTTGATTCTGTACTCTTATGCTGATCCATTTCTCTCACCAACCAAAGAAGCAAAGCCGACCAACAGTGTTAGGACACCCATTTTGCAAGCTCTTCAGCTGCTGTGTACAAACGCCTACCCCGATGAGGCCAGTTTGAATTCCGTGCCGATGCTCCAGTTTGGCAGAGGAAGCGTAAGATTAACATTTAACGCCATGCGGGGTACTGACAAGGATGGACGCTCGGTTCCGGAGGGTGCCGTCTGCGATGTGGGGGAGGATGAGCTGGATATGGATCCATGTACCTCGCAGCAGGCACGGGAGCGCGAAGAGCGTCGACAAAGAAGAAAAACTATGCGCTGCCAGAAGATTTTTACGGTGACCGTGACACGCAGTTTTGAGAACGTGAATGAGCTTAACCAGGTCACATTTCAAATCGATAATGGTCTGATACAACAAGTAACTATTGCCGAGTTCCACAACTTGTTTTTCGTTGCGGAGTTGCACTCCAATGCTTTTCTACGAAATCTGCACCAGAGCTGTGCAGGAAACTGGTTGCGCCTTTTTCAGAGCAATGCGGGAGACTGCAGTAGCATCTTGTAAGTAAAACGATTTCCGTAAACAAACAGATAATAACCTTTCTATGTTACCAGCAGGGGCGATGACAATCCTTTTGAAACATTCAGTAAGCTTTTTGCTCGCACCGTTGTCCCTCCGACTGGCTTTTTGGGCAAACTGACGACCAAGTGCCTGATATCCAACAAGCTCTCTGATTTAGCCGAGCGGCGTTTTGTTATGAACCTTTTTAATGATGTACGCCGCATGTTCGAGTATGTCACCATTAATGAGTATACTGTGTGGTTCTACGTGCCACGACTCATGCGATTCGATTCAATGGAGAATGTGGTAAGTGCGTCATGACCGTGCCAGGCAATCATGCCAGACTTAATGTCCAATCTTCTACCCACAGACTTTGGAGGACTTCGACCTCAGTTCTGTGTGCACCACCATTAAATCGGTGCATAGTTCATGTTGCTTTTTTTGGAACAATGCTAACCACAGCATTAAAGATATTCTGTTAATAGCATTCCAATTGGGTCTCTCATGTTGTGCCAAACAGTCGGTGACTTTCCTCAGCAATTTGGATGGTGTAAGTGTGAAATTAATTGTCCTTAAGTGCTGCTTGTTACTTTGATGTCCCAATAGTTGAGCCAGTTTATAACCATGAATTATTTGACTGCCTTCTTTATGAATCATGAAAGAACGAATTCTTCGGTAAGGTCCTTTTGTGTTCGGATTTAGTTGCCTATTATATTTGCTTGTTTTTATCGTAGCAATGGGTCTGCCAGAAATATTTTCCACGTATCATCGATTTGTGCGTAGCTTTGCGTCTGACTGTTTTCATAGAATATCCAGGAGCCTTAACATTATTGCCTTCTAATCGGTTCGTTATTAAATGCAAGAAACAAAGGAAACACCATAATGGGGAAGTCAATTGGTCCATCTATGAAGACATCACCAAGGAGAGTAGCTTAGACAATTTCATGGAATCCATCTGTACATCGTAAATCTGCTAAAGTATAATTATTTTAAAAATTCTCTTGCATTTTAAATTGGATATTTAGTTCGTTTTTATAGTTTCAAGATTAATGCATTATTACTAATTTTAAATTTGACTAATTAAAGCAAATGTAAAACGACAAAATATTACTTTCCAGCAGAATTCTATAAATGCTAGCAATGAATTACATTGAACAAAATCATCGCTCAGGTAGATATAGTTTTGGGGCAACAAGCAGATCCTGCAACGGCATTTCAATTAGGGTGCTAGCTGTCAGTTTTGTTCAAACTGAAATTGCAGTTTTTGGCTTCGCAAGGCCTGCCAACGGCAACAACGAACAATGACTGCCACACACGCGTCATTTGTGAAACCGAAAATATTTTTACTCTTCTTTCTGTAAACGGGCAAGGAGGCGAGCGAGGCCAGCCCGCTGACACAGTTAAATAAGGATGGCCAGGATGGATGCAGCTCGACTGAAATGCATTTAACAGACGAGCAGACAGTGGAAGCGAGAAGTTGCGGCTTTTGCCGTTGCCGGCTGTCCGACTGATGGCTCTGACTGATTGGCGGTTGTTTGCACAAACTTTACCAGCATAGCCAACAACCACTTTAGAATGTTTGCGCAAAGCAATAACTACATACATACATACGTACATATTTCAACTCGCAACCCTCGAACCATGAATTTTCACACCTAAGCAAAATGGCCCTTGGCAGTGTGTGCTGTGCATAGCTTTTTGAATCACTCATACGCCATGTGGTCGTTATGTGGAGCAATAGTGTGCGAAATAGTGCAAGCGCGCTTTGCCTTTTTCTATTTTATTTTAAAATAAAGTAATTAGTTTTGATTGCTCGTGGCAGTTTCAGCTTTATTTGCCACACTCTTTTCATCTATTGGATTATTTGCCGAAGGGCTACGAAAAACTTTTCGCAGCCATCACATTTTTCCACAATTACCCGTACGTATTAAACAATCATAAACGACAAACACGTTGCACTGTAATGAAGTGTAATGTGCTGTGGTGTAGACGTGTATGTATGTCACTCTTTGACAGCTCATGCAATGCGTGCGAGTTTAGGCACCTCCTCAGGAGTACGGGGCGGCAGCGGTTGTTACTGATGCTCAGAATGTGGGGAGTACTTCGTTATACACGCAATCAGCAAATGTAACCAGACTTAATACGAGTATATATGCTCACGCACTGCTTGAGTCCTTCTTCCGCCTTTAGTAACCCATCCAGCTGCTGACAATTTTCAAAATTGCAAAAAAGCCAGTGTACTCGTATGTATATCATTGCATGCATTTCACACTTAGCTGCGAATCTCTTAAATATTGTCTGTTTTTCTGCTTCAGCAATTGGAAAGTGAACATCAAGTGCTAAGCGAGATTAAGGTGCCTGGCCTATCTGTCTGTCTGTGCCACTTTCATTTCAAAAATAAAAAGTATGAATTTATTCAAAATATATCCCCATTGAATTGATACGACTAACATTTCATTTAAGAATGGGATTTTTAATTAAATTTATAGATTTTCATTTAGCTTTGTTTTTGTGATGATTCGTTTGGTTTTGGATTTTTTTATAAGCGGACAGGGAGCTAAATAGTACCATACACTCCTCCACAATTGAACTTGAAACGCACAACAATCCCAGGGCTAGACGATTGTTGCAAAGGAATGGACAAAACACAGAAGTGCTCATTAAAATATTCGTTGACAGTCAACTAGCTATAAAATTCATGCAGAATCCATCCGAGCAAAAAGACCGAAGATATGCTAAGCGCCGATAAAATAGTGCTTATTCAATGCATTTCCATCCACCGGGGCATTGAGGGAAAAGGAAAGGAACAGAGCCAGCCCAGACAGTCATGAACTTCATCCCTAAATCATGGAGACCGCTACATGGTAGGTGAGAATAAAGCGCGGGTGAAAGCTGGTGAGCAGGTTTATCTATTAAATTAAACAGTATACGAATCTTGTAAAATGATCTGAAACCGAAACTCTTTGCCATGCGCAATATGGATCAGTGCTTTTCGTACCTTTACCTAACCTAATTCTAAAACTCCCGCTCTTCATTCCTTTATCAAACATAATTCTAAAATTCCCGCTTTTCATACCTTTACCAAACCTAATTCTAAAATTCCTGCCCACTCATTGGTTAGTCGTCCAATGACAAAAGCAGGAGCTAACTTTCAGGCATGCCGCTCTTCAAACAAATATTAAAACTTTCACACTTGAAAGCAGCATACGTGTATGGTATTGTCTGTTGCACATTTGGTAAATTTAACACCCAACTCTGCGAACACACACAAGCTCATACTCGTAGTCATGGCGATGGTTGAACTAAACTTATGAATGTTGCACATACAGCAAATTGCGTCGCTCTGTTGAAGCCGCGTTTGCATTCGTGCCGGTCTTGTTTGGAGGCACATGCTGCAACGAGTGACTGAAGGGGGCACAGGGGCCACCATCATAATTAATTCAAATTTAAATTTTCTTTGGCGCGCAACACGCGCCATTTTACACAGCACCCAGACAGACAGACAGACAGACAGACGGGCAGCGGGCGGTCTGTTGGAGATGTACGTTTTGCTGTGGTTTTCATGCCGGATGGGGAAGAAAGAGCGTTGGGTACCAGGTGCTGGCAGCGGCGGCACAGATGCAATTCCCGATAATCATATGCGGCTTTTAGTGTCAGCGTCAAAATCTCTCCCCGCACACACATGAAGGTAACTAACTGCCAGCATAATAAAATGTTTAAATATTTAGTCGGAACGATTTTTAATGCTCATTTGCGCTTTTAGCTGCTGCAAGTAAATAGCGGACCGGCAATGCCAGAGTATGCCAGCCAGTTGCTAGCAACATTGTTATCCAAAAAGGCATCTACCGCCATGTGGTGTGACTCACATCCCCTTCAGCTCGCATCCCCGTCCTCGCAACGGTTCCGCTTCTCTGTAATTACGAATTGTGGCACGGTTCGGCGCATCCCGCAGCTGCTCCCTTCCTATAAGTATATACGTTTTTATTTTATCCTGCCATCCGCTTATTAATTTTTAATTATGCTAAAGATTGCTTGACCTTTTTTCGACCATTTTGTCTTAGCCCTCAAATCTGGTACGCTCTTCCTAAATTCATTTCTGAGTGATTCCCAAACGAATGAATACCCAAAGCTTGAGGGTAATCAAGATGGACTTAGTATGTTGGAAAGAGGGCGAATTAAATTTGTTTGTGAATATTTGTTAGCTTCGAGATGGATTTGCATGAGATGTCTAGCACGTTTTCGATTTGTCTCAATCATCCGATTGCCAAATCACAAAGGTTTTTTAATTTAAAAAAAAATAATAAGTAGCCAAATAAAATAAATAAGTATTACTGGTAAATGATATTTGGAATCTTCCCTTGTATTTATGTATCAGCTCCAGTTATAAATTTTTTCCAAAGCAAAAGAAAATAAATAAACAAATAAATATGAATAAATTTCAGCCTCGGGTAGTTTAGAAATTTACAGAATACATATACGAGTACTATATATAAATGGTGATTTGATTCTTGTTTCTTGCACAGTCTGAGAAAGGTGTTGGAGAATCTCCCTCTCCGATTTGATGTGTTGCAATTTAATCTAATTTGTTATAAAAATGAATGCCTTAAAATAACACAATACAGTTTTATTTATTTTTGCCTTTTGTATTTTCGATAGAAATATTCAGAAATATTCACATTTCGTGCTGTTTAGCCTGCAACCCCGTTGCCAAACTTGATCTATGAGTTGGACTTGTAATGGAAGCGACACTGTTTGAATAATACACTCATCACATTGAACAAAAACGCGTATAATATCACTCATACGGCCCATGGTATATGCTGACTCGTTTTTGGGTCTTGAAGAACAAATTGAAATTACGATATTTACATGCATTTTATACAATTGTTTGCATTCATGCCAACAAAAGCACGAAATGCCAAAAAAGAAAATTTCCCTCACGAGTGTATAATTCAATGAAAAGAACAGCAGCTCGAGCAAGTATCTGCATCTGCAAGCTACACATGTATAGTATGTAGAGATAAAGCCATACGAGTGTGCAAATATTTTAACTAAAACGCAAGCAAGTTACTTTTATCTGCTGCAAATAAGAACGAGTATTTGCGAGGGAACGCGCTCCCTTGGCCCATTCGCCATATCCTCTCATCTCTCAGTCGCTCTTCCAGCCCCAATCCATGGCATTTGCCAGCTTCGCGAGTGGGCGTAGCTGTTGGCAAGCGTCGCTATTGCGCTGCTCTTCTAGGCAACATAATTTTGCTAGTACACACTTTTATGGGTAAAGTAATACCCGGTATGGCCCACGAATCGGTCCAAGCCACCCATTTCGAAAGCCACTGCAGTGCCGAGTCGCACTTCTCGACTCTTATTCCGAGCTCTACTACATACATATGTGTGCAGGTTTAAATTCGAACATTTCCTTTCATCTCACGCGTCTCGTGTGTACAATGCCAGAATGTATTTTGTGTGCTACGAGTCAGCCTCCCCCAATAACTACACCGCGCCCCAATCTCCGATTCCTGTCGAGACAAACCGCTCGCCTTTGAGTTTATTGGCTTCGCAGCATACTTTGAAATTTACTGAGCTCCGCATGTAATGCTGCGCTATATTGAAATTAATTACAAACAAAGGATGCTGTGTGGCATCATGGCTGCCATTGCCACATTGCCTCCACCCCCCCACCCCGCTCAGCCAACAAGGCTTCGGTCGCTACAACAACACGTTGTCGGTCTTAAAGTTTAGAATTTGTATTTGCCTCTAGCTGCCATATGCGAGCATGTATGTATGTACTTATGTACTACTATATACATATGTACTTGTATGTTTGCGGCCTCAACAGCGCTTAGCGGTGTTCAAATTAATGCTCATGTTCTGATGTTGCCGCCTGCAGCGTTTTCGGGCCCCGAGTCTTAATGACTACGGAAATAGTTTTCCCTTATGTTTTTATTGCTTGCCACATTACAAGCGCCACAAAAAACCAACAGAAAACAAGTGGAATTCGATTTATATTTAATTTTACGCCTAACTAATTCAGCTCTTTATTTTAATATGCATTTCAAATTAATCGCCTTATGACAACTAAAAATGACAGCCATTTGCGAATTCCAATGACGAATAAATCGACTCAGCTAATAGAATCGGTATTTTGGATAATACTTGTATGGAGTCTGCAACAAATTTATTGGATTACTGTTGGATATATATTTTACTTAAATCTTACTAAAATATCCCTTATGTTTTCATACTTAAGGTTGATTCTTATTCTGAATTTCAAATAAAATGAGAATTAGTTCGAAATACCAGTATGCCTTTCGAGTATGGGTCAAGTTTTATTTCTCATTTATGTATTATTGGCAATTATGTATGTATTTATATATTTAGATGACAAAATTAGCATACGGTTTTTTGTTATTTTTATTTTAGTAAATTAGTCACTGTTTTCCTTTGCTTAACCACTTAGTTAAATACTTCTTAATTAAGTTATTTTATCATTAATTTGCTTACAAAGCTTCGGAAACGTTCAATATTCCACATTTTCATTTTCCGACTATATATATAATCTTTTTAATACACATATATATCGAATCGCAAAAAAAAAAAAAATTTATTCATAATGAACTTATTTATTAGCAACATGAATTTATGAAACATTCAGCCAGTATGATAAATGGTTTTTATTTTAAAAATAAGGATTTGAATTCCATTTTGTCAGACATAACATACTCCAACTATTTAAGATCATACAATTGTCGCATTCCGATGCCAGTTCATTACATTAAAGCCCTTTTTTCAGTGCAAATGAGCCGTGTAATAATGAAATCAAAATATTGATACACATTTCACAATTATTTACCATTGATTTATGAAAAAAAGTTACCGAGAAATTAATTAAAAACAAACCTAACAAACGGAAAACAAAAAAATAAGCAAACACAAACACAATACTGCAACTAAACAAACAAATAAGCAAAATATTAAAACGTTGCGGACTTCGTATATAAATGGATAACAATAACAATTGTGTTTTCAAAAAGCGTCTATTGCATTGAAAAGAACCTTAATGTATTGAATGGCGAGTAATTACAAGAAAAGATCAGCCATCAAACAAAACAAACGTCAACATGGGAATCAAATGAAAAAAAATACTTGTATATATTAGGACACAAAAGAATCCGTTTTTTCGGGTTTAAATTCGTATATTTACAGGCGCTACAAAGTCGCGTGACGTGTTTGCACATAAAGCACAAGGATTATGTGCCCAAGTAGGCGGGACGTTGGCAATTAAAGATCGTAAGAGGGAGGGGGTGGGAAGCTGTCAAGCAATTTTCATGAGCAGTTACAAAGTTGCCCTAGAAAAGCGGCAGCCTAACTTTTCATGTGTGTGTATAAGACATTGTTTCCCTCTCTGTGTATATATACATACTTGTATATGTGAGCTTGTGAGTTTGCGTGTGTGTGTACGTATGGGCGTGTGTGTTTGAACGACAGCATTTCCGTTTCCGCTGCCAAAAGCAGCCGAAATGGCGCCCACGTCTTAAGGCCAACAAAAACAATTAACATAAAGCGCTAAAGATACTTTTTCGAGCTGCCTCTGACATGAGATTCTGACAGCCCGACCGCCATACCGCCCAGCCGTCTACACCATCCTTGTCAAGCTGTCGCTAAACAGCTCAAAATATACGCCTCGTCACCGGCAACAGATGAAATCTGTTTTGCGCCAGACAGCCAACGAAATTTGTGTTGTCTATATAGCACATATCTATGAGCCACAGGCGCCTTCCAAATTCCAAATTCATGCAATTTTAATTATGTCTAAAACCTACAATGGTTGGGGCGTAATTAAATTTGCGTGTTTATGGCATTGAAAATGCCTTACACCGAAAAGCCCACCTCCAAAAACTAACAATAACATTCAATTTAATTTTCGAGCAATTTAAAGCCGCATCGGAGCGCAGACTGTGAAGTTGAAGGAATTTCCAAAAATTGCCATTCAGGTTCCTTTCCACAAAGTTGCAGAGGCCGGCCCACTAGCCGGCTACCCTGCATTGTTGCGCATCGACAGACAGACTATCAGACAGACAGAGCCCAGGCAACCGGGCAACCGACTCCGAGCAACAGGGCACTAGGCAAGCATGTAACGGAGCAGTGGAACGATGGCTTAATTGGGTTAGCAACGTCAATGGCCGCTGCGACCATGCAGGAGCGGATCATTGGCGATGACGTGCAGAGCCACCAATCGATTTTCGGCTAGAACTGTGCAGCAGATTATTTCGTAATTAAACGCAAATGCAACGAACTACCCACGTCCATTAACCAACTCGACTCCGAAGCACAGTGGAAATATAATTGTCGAAACAAATTCACTTAACACCTTGGAGGCATCTTGATTACTTTAATGTTGCTGCTAAATTGTGAGTAATCAGCAATTACGTCAAATGTTCATGCAATGTTTCAATTATTATTGGTATTGGAGATGATAATTTAAAAGTAATTATTAACTTAGGTTATTTGTGAATAGAGTGCAATGCAGATATCTGAATTAAAGGACCGCTGCTACAAATTATAATTAATCACACACATAATCACAGTTTTATTTGACAAATTTCTAATTTACTTTTCATTGCACTCGTATGTATATTATATTTGATTACTTTCTCTAATTTCACAAACAAGAAATACTAACAAATACCCCTGTAGAAGAATTATAATCCTATAGAGGATCTGTGGGGCGTACTATTTGTGTACATATTTGTAGGTATTTTGTTATTTTGCACATACATACAATTATTTTCTATATTCGACAGCCAATTAATTAAGAACTTTCTTATAAGTATCAAACAAGAGAGAACGCTAGAGTCGAGCAAACCCGACAGTGTAATACCCTGTACTCAGGTAAGCTTCCGTCACTGAGTTATATGCGCCCATAGCATCAGCATCGGACCTAGGAGAATCTGGGTGCCAACTTTGGTTATTCTAGCTTTTATAGTTTCTGAGATCCTTGCGTTCATCCAGACGGACGGACGGACAGACGGACGGACGGACATGTCTAGATCGATTTCTCTCGTCATGCTGATTCAGAATATATATACTTTATGGGGTCGGAGATGCTTCCTTCTGCATGTTACATACTTTGCACAAACCTAATATACCCTTTTTACCCTACGAGTACAGGGTATAAAAAGAATATTTCTATGCAGTTACCTGAGAAATTAGGGTCGCTCCCAAAACTGAAATAATTATTACTCGGCTATTCACAGATCTTGAAGTAAATGAAGTAAACAAGGCTCAGGACGTTCTTGGATTCATTCATTCGTTGGGCCAAGGATTTTAATGATTGACGTCTGTTCATAAATTGTCCTTTACTGGCTAATCCTGCTGACCGTCCTCCACAAATTCATTGTTGGTAGTTTCAATTCACCATCCCTTTTAGGTCATCCTCATTTCTCAGTTCTTTGCAGAACTACAAGAAATTTTCTTCTTTTGCTTGATAGGTGTACAACTTAGTATGCATTGCACAATCCTTTTCGAGTTTTATCCTTAAATTGCAATACAAATTTTCACCTGCTGTCTAATTTGATTAGTTTGTACCTATATATATATTATATATATAAACAAAATAATATAGTATTTCCTAAACTTGTAGTTAATTGGTTCTTTGGAACGTAATATCGTACTTATGTGTATGTGGGAATGGGTCAGTCAGCCTGCTCTCTATTCAGCTCAACTGAACCTTAAGACATCGGTAGGTCGAGGACAGGAACTACATTTGAGTGGAGTGAAACGCCGACGGTAGATGAATAGCACAGACGGCAGAATTGGCGACCAAAAATTTGAAGCTATGCTTAAACTTTTAACGTAATAACTAAAGTCCTTAAAATGAACTACCTACAGTATGAATTTCACATAAGTTTAGAACAATAAAGAGTTTATATTTATTGTAACAGTTTTTCACTTATACGAGTATATTGGATTCGAATTAAAATCGATGCTAATTTGGAAGCACTGTGCTTTGTTTCTTCCGTTACTTTTTTGGCTTACAAATTAAGCGTAAAAGCGAGGGCGTGGTCGTGGTCGCGGCCATCCACGCGCTCCTGCACATTGGCGTACTTTGTTTTCGTTGTTGTTAGTGCCGCCGCTGTTGTTTTTGTTGGCGTCGTGCGTTGTTTTTACTGACCACCAAAGCGCAATGGGGTCCACAGACGAGGACAACCGCCTGCGCCACCCAACGGTTGGCTGCAGCGGTAATGGTGGCTGTGGCGGTGGCTACAGTGTGTTTGCCATGTTCGTTGACTAATTAATGACACTTGAATGCTTGATTTCACTGATGCTGTTTAAGGAGCGCTCCTCCCACCAACCAGCCCACCAACCAACCTAGGCCCCAACATTAACATTAACATTAACATTTGATGTAGGCGGATGGGGGAAAACTATTTGGTAATAGGTCAGTATTTGCTTTCAATTAAATACTTTTAATGTTTCCAAACGACAGCTTCAGAAGCCAAGGTAAACTTAATTATTAAATCACATTTCTAATTGCAATTGCATATTTAAATTGGATTTCGTTCATTAATGAGCTTCAGTGGACATGTTATAAGAAATTCAAATACACTTTAGGTTACATTCCGAGAATAATATCAATATGTCCTTGAGTAAAATTAGCTTATGCGAAAAATGTAATACAAGTTAGTTAAATTGCCACTTGAGCTTAAAAGCATAATCGTGATAGATAATGTAATCTAATGTGGAAAACCAATTATACACAGTGAGGGCGAATCAATAAATAGCTCAAAAGCGCCCCAGAGGGAACTCATCTTTCACATTCATTTCTGTAGAGAATTCTGACTATTTGACCCCTTTTTCCCTTTTTGCAACCTATCAATGATGAAAGGATGCTTATTAATTTTCAAAAATATGGACACAAAACTGGATTTGAAATGAGTTGCACAATTGTGGGCTCGACCTGAAAGGCGAAAGTTTTCTCAATAATGGTTCGACTTTGACTCTGTGCCAAAAATGAATAAAAGGCGCCCAGGTATGGAGCACAACAAGCTATCACTTGTTTGGCAATTAGCCAAAACTTCTCAGTGGGGCGCATAATGAGATAGCATGCGATTAATTTTCCACATGAGCTGCTGGAATTCATGCAACGCCGCAGCCCCCACATACAAGTACTTACGAGTAAGACGGCAAACAACCAACTAGCGTCGCTGCTGCATGGAGTTAGTTCATAAATCATATGCATTGTCATTGCCAGTTCCTAATCTTGGCTGAGAATTAGGAGGTGGCAATACGAGCCCCGTATAACCGCCTACTTAATATTTCCGCTCCTTCTGATGCTGCTGCCTCTGCCATACTCATATCACAGACTCACGTCAGATGTCACTAATCTAAATTTATGCAAATTGCCAACTGTCTTCTCAGATGCAGCTCGCTGCACACACACACACAGCAAGGCACTCATAGCAACGGTTGTAAAAATGCAGCTAAATTCAAATTTGACATGCCATGCGACGACCCGGCGGCCGGAGCAGTCGGAGTCAGACGCAGAGTAGGAGTCACAGACATACTACTATAGTTACAGTCGCAGTCTCGACTACTCCAGCAGCCAGTTTCGCTTTTTAGCTACTGCTGATATTAATGCGAGGTAGAGTTGCGCGTTCATGATCTAGTTCTAATATCAACATTGGCATCACAATATTAGATGCGAATGTGTCTGAAACCGTTCGAAATAGTTTATTTTCACACTGCTCAAGTCTTTGAATTCTCAATTGCTGGAGCTAGCCCAGTTTCTAAGAAACAAATAGAATATATTCGCAACTAAAGACTTTCTATACACTTTTTTTATTGTTTGCTGGCCACACATTGCTCATGGGTCTGGTGAACCAATCCTTTCTATTTCTATTGATTTCTTATAAACTGTCTGTTAAAAACTAAATATCAGTCATGAAATGAAATTGAAAATATTAAATGTATTTCTATTTTATACAAATCAGTTCTTTTACATACTTTAGATTATTTTTGACAGCTTAACCTGGCTGATATAATAGTTTTCAGTATTTAGGCATGTTTTCGTTTCCGAAATTGATTTAATATTATAGAATACAAAGGGGTAAGTGGGGTATTGACACCAATACTGAAACTCAAAAGTTTTCTGTTGGAACCAGTTGCCACTAGAAGGGGATTTCTACTTTGGAAATTCAATCGTTCACTGTAATTGAACCAAACTTCGCATCTAATTGACCAAATTCCATTTGTCATATTTTGATTCAATTTGGATGTAGAAACAAATCCATTTCAACAGGTTGTTCAAAGATTGCTCATTATTATAGAAAATAATTTGTAGTTGGTGTCAATATGCTGCGATTTTCATTGAACCAGTTCATTATGATATGCCAACTATCTCTACGGGCAGTCCATTCATTGAAATTCTACTTTTGAAATTCAATCGTTCACTGTAATTGAACCAAACTTCGCATCTAATTAACCAAATTCCATTTGTCATATTTTGACTCAATTTGGAATTAGAAAGAAATCCATTTCAACAGGTTGTTCAAAGATTGCTCATTATTGTAGAAAATAATTTGTAGTTGGTGTCAATATGCTGCGATTTTCATTGAACCAGTTCATTATGATATGCCAACTATCTCCACGGGCAGTCCATTCATTGAAATGCAGTGCACACTGCGAGATGTTGGCAGGCGCTTTTATTAAATTAAAACGAAGGCGTTTAAGTGCGCCCCAAGCATTGCAGGGGGCCGCTCAATCTGATATGCAAAACATTTTTGAAATAACTCAACCGTAAGCGGTTGGCAAATGGGCGTCGAGTCGCGGAGCGGGTGCAGCAGTCGAACAAGCTCAGTACAGCTAAGCTCCACTACTATACAGAGAGCGGCGAGAACGTAAGCCAAATTAATTGAAAAAGTTACACGCATCGCTAGCCACGCTAGATTCGCAGTTGATTTGGCCAAAAGTAAAAGCCGAAGCAAACCCAAAAGCAAAAGCAATAGCAATAGCGATTGCCAACTTCGAGTGCTGTGCTGAGAACGCGTTTTGGCTCCGGCCTTCGGTTGCTTTGGTTCGTCTCCCTGATGCAGCCTTCTTTCCGTTTCAGTTTCATTATCTCATTGGCCGACACGGCGCGGCGCGCCAGCGGAGAGTGCTGCCAAAGCCTCCGTTCCTTGCTGCCTCCATTTACAAGTCGGCGCGTTTGTAATCGCGGCAATGCCGCCTCGACGCACTTACGTGCGCATATGCAAAGCGACAAAGTGTGAAATTTCAGCGCGCGCACGTAACCCCCTTCTGTCCCCCAGTCACCAGTCCCCAGTCCCCCCAGCCTAGCGCCTTTAGTCATTTACAGTCGTTGCGTGTGTGCCACATTGGCAGCGGCACAGTCGTGGCTCTGTCAGAAGAAACTGATGGACAGGGCAACACGTGCGGCTTTCGCACAAAGCATTGCAGCATCGCAGCATCAGCATCTCAGCTCATGTTGGCAATATTTTGCACCATGGCTTGTTTACTTTGGGATTTGCAGCATCAAAGTGGAGTGGTTTGAGTGCAACGTTTGCGTCTTCGATTTTAATCGGCGGCAAAAAAACACATAGTCACCACAGAATACACAAATTTATCTATTTAATATGGTATTAGGGACTTACAAGGGCTGCTATAAAATATTGATTTAGTAAAATTATTAATTAAATAGTTGTCCTCCATTTTATCCCGGTTCCATTCTCGAAAAGTTTCGTTTTAAGAAAATGGTTGCATATTGGCTTAGAGTTCTTTCCAGGTTGTGGAAAAGCCTAGACTGGACACTAAACATTCCTATTGAAAGACAACTTTATGAAATGCTTACAGCCCTATTAAAAAGTTGAAGTAGTAAAATGCGTATACATACTCCATCCGCCCTGTATTCACCAAATAAGAAATAAGAGGTAAGTAGAAATTAGAATTGAGAAGCGTAACAGTTCTCCATATTCATATAGACGGGCTGCTGGAGTTGGCATTTGCGATTCGAATTCCCCAATATTACTTGAACATATTTAACAAGTTTGCTTGAAACAATATCACTCATTGTCCACCGCCCAAGGCGTCACCATTTTTCACATTCTCCCCACGAAAGATAGAAGAATTCAACCTATAATTTATTCAAACAAAATCCTTTATGCGCCAGCCAAGTAAAGTAAAGTACAGCAAAAGAATACACAGCGAAAATAAATTAAATGGAAATCATTTGTCTTGCTCAACAATACAACTGAAATGGCCAAGACAGACTCCTCCAAGGCATGGGGGCGTTGGTGATACGGAGGGTGGTTTGCTGTACTTGTAATCGAGTTGACTGCCAGTCACAACAAGTGGCAGAAAAATTTGCATAAAGAAATAATATTCATGGCGCACAAAAAGGATTTGAAGATGTCAAAATTGTCCTTGACGGGGGACTAAAGTGGATGAAATAATTTTATTACGAGTACGACATAACATTAGTCCAACTGCGTAAGCAGCTGAGAGCTCTTGAGCGGGAGATGGCGCGCGGGCGACCTTTTTATGGGCCAATGCCAGGCGGTGGGGTATTTGGGTACAGAACAACAAATGGCACATTATTTGTGCTTATCGAAGCAACGCCAACAAACAATGGGAGAACCACTTTAAAGACGCACAAAAGTAGGCAACAGAATATTTGCATGTAGCTTAACATGCAAGGTCAACTAACAAATACTTGCGGGATGGTCTTATCGCAGCTCACTAAACTAAGCACCAGGCAAGTACGTGGTAAATAAAGGGCTTTTTAAATACACATTACCCCTAAAGCTCACACCTACCCACTACCCTATCACCAATTTTCCCTTTTCCCTTCTCGCCTTATGGTAACGCCTCCACTAACGCCTGCCTCCTAAATAATCCGACAAAGCCAAACAGCAAAACTATCTCACAATCTCAGCTAACCAGGCAGGGCGATTAATAAGATTAAAAGCGCCATTAAAGCTTTGATTTGGCTTCAAGTTTGGAAGACCACGCAACCGCAAACATATCGCGCTACAAAGCTGCAAATGCCTTCGCCACCATGCAAATGGCCGAGACCAATACAGAAGAAGTTCGGCCGAATTACGGGAAGGCGGAGGGAGCATCTGAAACAACGCACCCAATAATTTATCCAGCGCTTCGACCACTTCATCCTTTCTCTGCACCTACTCGTATACGCCCATTGTCTGCTTCTGCTACACACCACACTAAACGGCACACATGTTTGCGGGCACAGCCTCCGCGCCGGCAGTTAGTGAAAGCTGCAATGTATCTGCTGGATACTCGTACACAAGTGCTGTCTTGTTTAAAGGCATATGTTGAATTCTTGATGGTTAAGACGTAAATTACGTTAAATTGCTGTTAAGTAAGATTTTGTGTGCCAACGGGCAAAATACCGAATCTTTCCCTGCGTTCACAAAGCTACTATGTGTGTACAGTGGAGCTCACACATAACGGATTTATAAAAAGGTTGCCTGTCCAGTAAAACTACAATTGTGATAAGCAAGTCGTCCAATTATTAAACCTCAATTAATATTTTTGCTTTACAAAATGAAACAAATGATACACACATATAAGATATTTAAGCCATAAATGATATTTTGCTTTACATACAAAATGAAACAGATAAATAAATATATGTATAATAAGATGCTCTTTTATTTTACTGTTTTTTATTAAATTAACAAATCAGCAAATAGTGCTCTTAATACATATTACAAAAACTATGAGTTATATATTATTTTAAAATATCATAAATTAAACTAAGGATAACTTAAAAGATAAGAAAGCCTAAGAAAATGTATACAATAACGCCTATTGGGGAAATTTTATTTGCCATTTGGCCATATGTGGTCAGAGACATTTTAGAGGAAGATAAAGAGACGGAGTTGCTGATAAAATTCCTCAAGAACTTAAAAAATTGAAAACAGAATTGGTCCTTTTTAATAAACAAGTAAACATGTATATACAAGTTTTTAGTTGAAGTTCACTGAAATGATTCTAAAGAAAACAAACAAACTCTTGTTTGTAGCACTGCAGCTTAGTCGAGTTTTGTTTCCATTTATTATTTTCTTGAGAATAGATTATCTTTATCTAATCAACACTGTACGTGCGCACACTCGCAGTTACAGATGTATCTGTAATCCAATATGCTAGTCTTGCGGCTGCGGCTGATTTGCGTGCATGCGCTTAACAAAGTCCTGGCCAAAGTTAATGTGAATGTGTGTATCGACGCGTATCCTTACTTAGACACAAGTATATACTCCGTCACGCAGCCTCGCATGTTTGGTTGATTGATTTAGGTTGCCTCTTTGCCCCATTGGGTAAGGGCCACAAAGAAACCTGTATATTTAATCCCAATTTGCAAAAGTACAAATCGCTTTTACTTATTTCCTTAGGCCACAGCGATATTATATTCATGCAGGAGGCGTGAAGTTCAAATAAATTTCCCTAGCCATGCATTTGTATGTGTGTGTGTTTGTATGTATGTATGTAATTATGTATGTAAACGGCCGCAACGCAACTGGTCTCATAATACCAATGGCTATTATGGGAACTTGCCAAGTCCAGTCCAGTGCTCTGAGCCCTTCCCTCCCAGTTGCATTGCATTATGAATGCAAATATATAGATATCGATAAAGAGTTATTTCAATTAACTGCCGAATTTTAAGGCAAGAGGTAAGTAAGAGAAAAGTAAGTTTTTTTTAAAATAGGGCACTTGTAGGGACTATATAGAATGTACAGGTATAGGGTCTTATAGTTCTAGAAGTGCATGATTGAGAAGAGGGGAAAGTATGGTCTGAGAATTACTTGGTTTAAATTGAGATATTTAATAATGGCTGTTGTGAACACATTGTTATGCAAAAAATTTGGAAAGCAACCGCAGCTCATTTTCTTTCGTCATTTGATGGAAAAAGTGCAATTTATCTGACCACCAAAATGTTATTGATCTGAGATCAAATGCCTGCATATACCTTTTCACTTTATTAGTTCATCTTAAATAATTATTGATTCATTTTCAACCTGTTAAATAATTTGATTATTTTTGGAAATTTAGCCAACTCACTTAACTTTTAATTCGAAACTAAATTTCATGCCACATGTTTTCACAATTTCATTAGGCATTTCAATGAAATTTAAATGTAAATTTCAAATTCAACAAAATGCGCTGTAGTTTTAATTCGGTTATAATAATAAAAAGTGAAATGGAAAACGAAATTAGAAACGTGCATCAGAAATGCATGGAATACATTTAAGTGAAATTTATTGCGATTTTTGTAACAATTGCGAGAGTTTAGCATTAAATGAAATTAAACACAAACAAACAACAACAATAAAAACAAAATTACCAGCAAAATTGCATTTGCTGCAACACCAACGAACGAAACCAGCAACCAGCATCAACCAACAACAACAACCAACAACAACAACCAACAGCAGCATCAGCCTCGGAGGCAGCACAACAAAGGGCAGCAACATAAATGAGCAAAAATAATTTTATGGCAAATGCAGCGGCGGTAACTCGTGGTCGGAGCGTGTCAATAGGCGTGGGCGGGTGGGAGTTGGCTCTGTCGACGTGCAGCAAGAGCTGGCAGCAGCGACTAATTTAAATTGAAATTAAAATTGATTGTTTTTTAAACGCGTTGTGCAGCCAACGAGGCACGTACGCAAAAACAACGGGCGACGACAGTCCGACTGTTGCCAGCGAACGTGTGCGTGCCGCATGAACGCTCCACCGTCGGTTGCAACAATGGCAACAAACAATGAACAATGCTGGCGACCGCATAGGCTGCTTTGCCATTCCTGTGCCGCGTCGGTCAAAATGTGCAACAAGCTAACAAATTCGTTAACTAAAAAGACTGCTTGTGTATATACATATACTTGTAATATGTATGGCGACGTTGAACAAAATTGTAAAGAAACTAAGCAGACACCGACTAATAAATGCCCTGCTGCATATAATAATAATGAACCAACTGTATTCTCATCAAGTTTTCAATCGATTTTTTAATATAAAATATCATTCGTTGACAAACCGGAGTGTCAATTGATTTGGACCAAATCCATACCATTATTGAATTAAATTCGGCGAAACGCTTGTTTTTAGGTTACTTTCGCATTATATTTTAGGCAAGTTCCTCTCATTCAACGGTAAGAAACAATGCAGCTAAAAAATATTTATTAATTTTTCTATAGTTACAATGGAAACAAAAATAATTAATTTATTAATTTTCATAACTCAGCTATCAGATACATTATAGCTCATTTCCTGATATATTGAAAACTAAGAGATCGTCTTCAAATATTTCCCTTTAACTTTAAACGTAGTTTCAGTAAATAAAAGAGATTTAAAATATAGAAAAAATAAGCAAGATGTCTCCTTAGCTCCAAGCTGCGATAAGAATTTTTACTAGCCAGGATAAGGAACTGGAGCCAACCATACCAATAATAAAGTAAGAAAACATATAATTAAATAGTGGTTTCGCCATTAACACGTAAGTAGGGAATATTAATGAATTTAGCTTTCAGAGGTTCTAGCTATGTTCAAATAAGATTCGTGTATTTTATGCTCAACAGCAATTTTAATGTGGAACTAGGTATGCGAGAAAGATATACATAAAATCTTTTTTCATCTTATGCTCAAATGCTCGATTTATTTCGCTTCCCTGTGCTGTGGACAATAATTATCAAGTTGCTTTTCTGCGGTATGTCCCTGGAATTGTTTGATTTTAACAAACTATGCCAAGGTATGGAATATGAATTGCAAGGATAGTATGTAGATCTTATTGAACAATTGTGAAAAGCCAAAACTAAATCAATATTACAAAGCGTATTTAAAATGAAATAAAAGTAAATCTTGTGGCTAAAAACAGTGTTCGATAAAAATTTTTCGAAATGTTAGATAGCACCTAAAATACGATTATTATATACATATTATAAAGGCATGTCTTAAGAACTGTGAATCGGGGCGAAAAAAAGGCACCGAAGAATGTTACGCCTCCTAAGCCGGCCGCAATGGCTCCCCTTATAGCCCTGTTATATTATCTCAAACATATTAAATTACATAAGCTTCTTTGAGTGTATTCAGGACAGAAACCGAACCATTTTTTAAAGCACTTATTAGAACACTATTTTAATTGCACAATTTTGAATGTATTTTTCTACGAAGAAAAATAAAATGGATTTATTTGTCTGTGTAGCGTGCACCTAACTGCCTAGATAATTATATATAGTGTATCCCGTAAAGCTGTTGAGCACAAAACCCCTTCCTTCCTATGTCGAGGTGTTAGTGGCAGGGACAGTATGAACAGCCCTTCTGGAATTATGCCTACCACACCAACTCATACGCTACCGATCTCCATGCACGAGTACGAGTATATGCATATAAGGCCTTTCAATTATTTTGGGTCGCTTTTATTATTTGCTGGCGCTGCTGCCACTGCTGCCGCCGGCAATTGGCTCTTATTTATTTTTAGAAAATTGTTGCTAATTTTTGTGCATAAACAAATTGAATTCGAAATTTGCCACCGTGGTCCCGCTCCCTTGGCAGGCACATCTGCACCTAGTACTCTGGTCATAATTGCCGCCATCATCAGCACTAATATGGCCGGCCACTTAGCCAGTTCGCGTTCACCAACCAACCAGCCGTTCAATTGGCCAGCCCGCCACCGCTTCCATTGCCATTGCCTCTGCGCTCAATTAACTGACTCACTGCCGCCTTTGTTTGCGGCTAATTTGTGTAAATGTTGCCAAAGACCGCCCCGAGCCTTCTCGTCTGCATAAAATATGGCGCATTTGTTGATTTTTCTCTAATTGTGCGCGGCGACCATAGGCGAGCCGTGCGGCAGACAACTCCATTGAGGGTAAACAGACGAAAATAAAAACGATTTAGCGAATAAATCCATTCATGTGAGTTCTGTAAAATGTTATTCAATGGCATAGGGATTTGAAATGTTGGAAAATTTTTCAGTTTCTCTCAATTAATTCATTTATTTCATTGCACGCATAATTGGACTAAAAATTAAAATATTCACATAATATAAATATATTTTAAAAACGCGTATTTTAAAAAATATATAAAATGTATAAAACGCGTTTGCAAACTTTTGGAAAACATGTTAAAAAAGAGATATAACTCTAAAGCTGGGCCGCTCTACTCTTTAAATAATCTTCTCCTTAATTTCCATTTTCTAATTAAAACAAAATGTTTTCATCGAATCATTCAAGTACCATCTAAGTATATGATATAGAGAACCGATTTAGACAAATGTGTGAATCGGAATATGATTCATTACTATGGGGGGCGTTCAGATCTTCTATACCATTGAACCCTTCGCGTAAAAGGCATACACATTTCGTAATTGAAGAACAGCAGCTACTCGGTTAGAAACATTACATGAATCTTCTGTCCAGGGAAGGCAATGGTTTATTTGATTCGTTTTCTTTTCATTTGATATCAATATATGTATAATAAGCATACCAAATGTTTGAAAAAACTTAAAAAGAATATGGTGAGCAAATAATTAATGACAATATTCTGTTCCTAGGTAGAGCTTCTCAACCATGAGGCCCACCTTTAATCCACAATTTTCCGGTAACTGCATTCATTCAACTGTTGAGAGAATTTCTGAGGCTTACTGAGCACGCTGCTTAGTCATTTTAATTGGCTCGACGTTTCCCATTTCCCATCGCGAAAATTCCTATTGTGGTAGATATTTTTAGATAGTCAGCGAATAGCTTGCTTGCAGAGAAAAGTTTGATTCTTAGCCCATTTAACCGCAGTAGAGTGAGCAGCAGCCATCAATAGTTTTTAAATAATTAAAACTACGCTAAGGCAATTAATTTTAAATTTCAAAAGGTTATACACACGACTGCTT
Source organism: Scaptodrosophila lebanonensis (assembly GCF_003285725.1). NCBI lineage: Eukaryota > Metazoa > Arthropoda > Insecta > Diptera > Drosophilidae > Scaptodrosophila > Scaptodrosophila lebanonensis. The sequence goes on from NW_022060529.1 coordinate 4,432,253, forward strand.
GCTGGGGGTGCGGCACGGTAGGAGGCAACGCTGTGGTTAGAAAATATTAAACAGCTACTGCCAGCTGCTGGAGCTAGGGAGGGGGGAGTGGCATGAGGAGGACCTTCGTGGCAAATGTCTGGCAAATGTCACTTAAAAAATTGGAAGGTTGCACAGCCCGCTGTGATCAGGGCGGGGGGTCAAACGAAAGAGCGCGAGCGGGCGCAATGGGGCGTATGCGCAATGCTGGCAAAGGCGAAACTTAATTAATTTGAGTAACTTGGCAGCCGGCAGCTAGCAGCCAGCAACCAGCAACTGGACGGCAACACTCCATAAGACTGGTGGGCGTTTTTGAAGCGGGTGTGGCATGAATTCTTAATATATGCTGACAAACATGAGCAGCGCTACAGGGGCAGCGCAGCGGCGTTTCTCAAAGGGGGCGTACCGCAAACTCCATTTTATAATGTTGCGAGGGTTTGCAAACGAAAGAATAACTGAAACTGACTATGTCAACATAATTAACTTTGAAGTGAGAGCACTGGCTCTGTGTGTGGGCAGAGCGCCTTTAAAAGTGCGCTGTGAAAGCCAAAGAAAAGGTTATGATGCGCCAACAAAAAAGACAGAGCATTCGAGCATTTAAAAAACGCGGCATATGCAAATGAGTGCGAGTGCTTCATAATTAATTTTAATGTATTTTTGCTCCAATTCTTTGCACCTTTTGAATTACTCATACAAGTATATGTATTTATATATTTACATATATATATACATATACATATATATAGGTAAGTGCGCGGAAGTATGCATACAAATATGCAAGTAAATGCAATTGTGTGAGCGTTGCGAAGCCGTCGAAATGTAAGCTGTTATAATTGGTTTGCCACAATAAATATAATTTCAAATTCCTCCACATACCACTTCACATTTCGAAATGCACAATATTCACTTATATGTATGTATATTGTTCTCACGGCACATTACAAATATTATAAGTAATCAATATAAAGATTGTAGGGTTATTCTGAATAAACAGTCATTTAGGAACTGGTTTTAAATAGGTGGCATCTGCTTTCGCCAATACGAGGAAAAACTGAAGTAATATTTGCGTCGCATTTCAAAATATTGTCTAGCTAGTTCATCTTTAACCTTTGATTTTTAAGTTTTTCTTTGCTTTTATTATTTAAAACTCAAACAACATATTGTTATAGCCCTTTTAGTTTTGCAGCGTAGGAATTAATGCAATATTTAAACAAGTAGACTAAGCAAAACTGACAAAGTTTTCAGCACCGTCATTCTGCAGTATCGACATCGACACGCAAAAGTCCTGTCAAAGGATGTTCACGAACCGAAAACTCTATTTGCTGATACGTGTTTTCAGCGAATTCTTTTTAATCTTGGCAGCTCTTATGACACAACACTATGCGTAACAGACTCAGAACTGAAGAGAGGGAAATAGAGAGCTGCGAACATGTTTTGGCTTTAATCTGCACAGCATTGGCATTAGCTTTCCAACTCAAAGGAAAGCACCACAGCAGCAGCAGCAGCAGCAGCAACAGGAGAACCTTTAGCATGACATGTTGGGTACTGTGTTGGCACCCCGGGCCCGACGATGAGGTAGTTGTCTGCCTCTTGGTCCATGCCGCCACATGGCTAATGCCAATTGACAGCAGCTTAGCTGCTGGACGACATTTTATGGCCATTTTCGGTCGCCGACTGCTGCACATGTCAGCGAGCACATATTGAGCGCCGGCCGCTTCGGCACCGGCAAAAGTTTAACGCCATTATCATGACAGGCACAAAATGCTGCCAAGCAACACATATTTGACACGCCCCTCAGCCCACCAGGCTGGACAGCCAGCTGCAACCAAAATGACTTTGTATGCCCGACACACGCGCCAGTGGACGCCTAGAGTGGACGCAAGAGTGAGGATGCGAGCATTGAGAGACAATGACGCTCGCATCCAAAGTTCTCCATTGTAATGCTCTGTCCATGGACTTCCATACTCATTTATTCTGCACACTTGCTAAACTTTCTGCACCAACACTGGCACCTCAATAAAACAATTTAAAAGTCATCGTCATCGTCGGCGCCCGCGCCCGCGCCCGCGTCGGCCGCTCGACCATTCTGGACCGCCTGCCCAAGTGAGTTGTCAGTCTTACCATTTATTTTGTTGCGCATTATCTTCAGACGTGCGTCTGGATGCAGTGGCTTATGCACATGTGCATATCCAATGTGGTCCGGCACACAAAAATACAAAAACACAGAAGCACACAAACACATACATATACTACATATAGCTACTGAAGCTCAGCCGAAATGGTTTTGTCTAGGCTGCTTCATTTAAAAGAACTAGTTTCGGGCTTAAAACCTTAGTTTAGTTTACAAAGCTACATTTCTATTTTCATCGTCAATTTTTCATGGGCTACAAATTCTACTACAAGAAAAAAAATACTTGTATAAATTAAAATGTTTCTGATTCGGAATCGGCATCGTTTTAATAACAGCTCATACAGGGTCTGTTGTATAATACACAGTTATGTTTACAATGCAATTCTCTTTGCAAATTTGCACTACTGATTGGAACATATTACGCAAATGAAAAGATGGACTAGCGAATGGGATATGTCTGGTCTTTCTGGGCTAATACAAATAATATAATGTTTCACTTTTCAGCTTACATGTATTTATTTATTGAATAAAATACTGAATCGTAGGTAGAAACCCGCCCACCTATTTGTTTCTATGCAGACTAATCTCTCAAATTTAAATCGATCGCTGTCAAGGAAATGATGATTTTGCAATAACTTGTACATTTTTTAGGCGATCTTAGCCAAATGTCCAATATGGAGATTTTCTATTGCTTTATATTTTCAAGGTTATAGGGCACTGGTTGGGAGTTATCCATTGAAAAAGTATATACACGTATGTAGTACTTTGCTAGCTTATTTTTAAAATAGATTAAAATACTGTTACTGAATTAAAAATTAAAATCGAAATATCTCTCGATAGCTTACAACCCATAATTCTGTTAATTTTACTAAATGGTATGGCAATTCATTGCACTTTAAATCGTCGTATTGTTAAATTGAGTTTTCCTTCTGTTTGTTATTTGGCTTCCTGTTAATTGACAACAGTAATTATAACCTATAAATAGTCCCAAGAGGTGCAACATCGGTTAGATATTTAATTGAGATATTTGCTTAATACTACAAATGTCATATGGATATAAAAATGACAAATAAGACAAACTATTTAGATATACTTGTATAATAGAAAAAGTGTAGACGTGTAATGGTACAATATATCGAACTAGCTTATCACGAGCATGTTGACGAAGCAACACATTACCAATACCCCTGCAGAGCACATCCCTAATGCACGCACCCTGCACCCCATCATGGGCTTATGTACTTGTATTAGTGAGCATAGAGTCAAGTTTGGGTCTGCTGCATAGTTTCTGCAACCCATGTCATCACTTTAAGTGGTCAGTTTAAGTTTCGGGCGCCAATTCGTTTAGTTTAAGCCGAAACTTGAAGCCAAGTGCATGCCAACACCCTGTTGAGGAAGGCAGCTGGTCCAGTCGAGTGTGGGCGTGGCACATGGCACGTGCTCGGCTCCCTTGCAGCAAATTGGACAATCAAAACTTTGTGTAGCCAAATTGATATTGCTCAGGTATGCAACAAAGTTGTGCGGCACCGAAAGACGATGACATAACGACACCCGTAATTGTTTACTCAGTTGAGAAATGTGCGCGAGGATTCTGTTTCAATTTTAAAATTTAATTTTATACATATACTTTTGCTCTAAATTTACGGGTAATGGTTGGAGTCATTTATAAAATCTTGTGCACAAATGAAGAACAAATTTTGTCGTTTACATTTTTGATCTATACTTTATATACAAATGAGACTCTTGATATATAGAAAAATATATAACGGCTGACTTTTGAAGAAAAAAGTAAAAGAGCATACATTCGGAGAAGTTAGTGTGTAAATGGTTAACCAAACTCAAAAACTGTAGACGAATGTGATAAAAAGAGTCTTTAGATGACAGCAGTTTCAAAATATCGGCAGGGTCACCAAATTAATTAATGCATTATCAATTGCTTCGCTTTGCTGGAGTCAGCAATCTGTGTTGATTAAGGAATTAGAAAATGCTCTTAAGCAAAACGGAATGCAGATAATTTGGCAATACTCATGCAGTTCGATATACCCGACTTACAACCACATTTGTGGAGTGCAATAAAAAAGGTTATACATATATTTTAGAAAAGCTTGAAAGACTGACATCGAGGAACAATTTTAATGTTTTATATAGTATGCCATTGGACGCGGAATCAAACGGTGAGTTCAAGGCTATAAGTTGCTTCGCAGGATCCTTCCATCATTCAGACTGAGACAAACTCTAGAAGTCTGTGTTGATTTCCCATCGACAATCTATTATTTATTAATTTATTTCCATCTGTATAGACTGTAATGTGAATCATACATTTATGTCCTTTAAAGTGCACTATAGCTTAAGTCGGCCATTTGTTTAAACAGAGAAAGCATTCTCTCGTCGTTTGAATGCATTATATGCAAATGAATCTAGATGATAACAATCTCTGCCCAATTTGGACTACTCTGATTTGCTTCGAAAATGGCAAATTGATTAGTGGCAGTGTTTGGTAAAAAAAAATGTGTGCGCTCTAACCAAATTAAATGCCAATTAGCGCTTCACGTTTCGCACAAATCAATGTGCACGGAACCAGAACGTCCAGCATCCAGTGTCTAGTTTCAGTTGCAACTGTCAACCATTGATGCGGCCACTGCGTTCCTACTCTGGCTGCCCCTGCCTCTGCTGGTTGCAATGCGCTCGTCAATCGAGCGCTAACAAAGATAAATGGCTGAAGCCACAGAATTGGGTTGACTGACAGATGAGTTGTAGAGTCGCTGCCATTGCAGTCGAAGGGAGATCGGAGGGCTAAGTTTCGCACAGGCGCTAGGGTTGAGGGAAGGGCCAAAGCCAACGTCAAATTTTAAACCGAAAAATGCAAACAAAAAGGATATTTATATGACAGCTGCAGGAGGAACTGTTGCAGTTGGTAGCAGTTGAAGAGTGGTCCGGCCGAACAGAAATAACAAAAACAACAGTCACAGAAGCGACAACAACAAACAATAGTGACAACAATACCGGGATTGGGGAATGGGAACGTCAACGGCAATAAAATCAAAAGCATATTTTTCAATCAGCCATTGAATGATAGCAATATTTCGAATAAAATGCCGCATCCATGGCTTGGCCAAGGGGCTAGTTGGGGCTAGTATAGAGAAAGCAGCGAAATGAAGGCTGTCACTGAGATACGCGCACTGCATATTGGAATATTGAATGAAGCACTTAAACGCATTTCATGCCGAACACTCTGACGTCCAAATGCAATTACGCATACGCCACCGTGGCCAGCATCAGTCGCTGTTGATGCCACTGTCCCTACTTCTGCCGCTGCTGCTGCCGCTGCCACCAATTGACACTTTGACGCATAAATCAACTTTATTGTTTATTGATTTTTATGTTTGTGCTATTTTTGTGTCATTTTATTAAATCTTTTCGCGCACATCCCGCTTCCCCCACATGCTGCCATCCCTCTGGCAATGCCTTCCACTTCAATGAACTCATCGTTCGGATCTTGTTTATCATGCGGTCGACCATTTCGTTTATTTGAATTTATGGGTTTTTAATGAAATTGGTTCACAGGGGCCCAGTGGTTGCATCAATCGGCGCGCCATTCCCTCAATATGTTATAGGCATGCTGAACAATTCATAAATCGATTAAAGAATTTTTGCATTTTTTCTGCTCTGGTTTGCATGAAAAATGTCATGTCAATAAATGAAACTGCCTCTGTTGCAGAACATCAGTTACTTATGGACGTATGGAAACATGAGTGAGTGTTTTGTTGATTTAGAGCGTTTTTTTGATTTTGTGAACAAAAAACAAAAAAAAACGTTGTAGAAAGACACCAATGCTGCAGTTGACAGACGAGAAACATTTCCAGTTTTAACACAATTGTAACGCGTCAAATATGGTGTAACTGGAGCGGCAGTTTCTCTCTGTTATTATGAGGCATTGACAATTATTTCGTAATATATTTTCACAATCAAAATCCATTAATAAAAGGTAAATCTTAAGGAAGGTATTCAGTTTTACTACATGCATCTAATAAACACTTTTTATTATTGTAGAATCGCCAGTTGTTTTTTTTTAGTATCAAGGCTAATCAACATTAAATGTAAGGTACATTACCCAAATGGGTTAATGTGACTATAATTTTAAACTATGATTAACCAATTTTATTAGTTTTTGGGAAGTTAAGTGGATCTGTAATACCAATGGTATTGTTTCAATATACTTATAATGTATAATGTGTATGATATTTGTAGAAACATTTCGCCGCTTTCAATTTGCAGCCATTTGGAAAGTTTAAAATGAACATTTAAGTATTTCCACATAGATTTCTGTTTCTTTCACCGAAATCAAAATACCAAAAAGGCCTTGAACTTTACTCATAAGAGTATATTTTTGAATTGAAATTTCTAAACTAAACTAAACTAATTTTGTAATTTAATTTGGTTAAGTTTCCTGTTCAGAAATATAGTGCATTTTTATTGTTGCGGCAACAGCCAGCATAAGAAGACACAGTGGCAACATTATTGAAACGAAATAAAGCTAAATACATATTATTAAAACAAAGGAGGGCAATTCGCATTTATAATTAAACGTCTTGTTTCAATTAAAACAATATATATTAACATACACGTACGAATTTATGTGTGAAAAGAGAAAACAATTTAATTTTCTGTTTAAACATTTTTCAATTAAATGCAACATTTTTGCCTCTTTTATCAATTTTACAAATTTCAACTTATTTTGTGCCATCATTAGTCCTCGTCTTCATCTGCTGCCTTACTAGGACTCGGCGACGGTCCCGTCCTTCCCTGGCCCATTGTCAGTGTCAGATCGTAGCAGTTATTGAAATTGTTTCGAACATTTAACGCCTTCTCTGGGGGGCGTGTCCGTCAACTCTCGCCCCAAACAGTTTTTATTTGATTGTTGCTGAAGGGGATTGCCGATGGCGATGGTTGATGCCATTTTGTTTTTATTGGAAATTCGAGCTTGTCACGTGTCAATACAGCACAGGACACTCGTGGCATCTCATTTAAATTTTAATCTATATTGCCTCTTTGCATCCCATGCCCAGCTTGTTTGAGCAAAAGTTTTTGCATTGACGACGCTGAAACTTTGAGGAATTCCCATTATAAGTATCTCGAAGCTTAACAGTTGGCTTGCTCACTGCTGATATTTAACTTTTTGGGTGACCATGAATACATATTTGAAGCACTTCAACTGCATAAGTTGGCAAAATTGATTGCCGACTTACTATACCCAACAAAATTATTAGACACACCCAACTTGAAACATGCAATGTATTGATTTTAAATTGAGTATATGTGTAAGAATCAAAAAATACCCAACAAAATTATTAGACACACCCAACTTGAAACATGCAATGTATTGATTTTAAATTGAGTATATGTGTAAGAATCAAAAAATATTCTTAAAATATTGTAATAATATTATTATTGTTGTATTCTGTAGCGGTCTACATTGTATATAAGTGTTTCTTAAAACTCCTGTAATTGAAATTTTGTAACCAACTTAACAAAAACATTCGGAGGCTGAATCCCATAATCAGCCTGTTATTTTCAACATTTAGTCTTTGTTTTAAATCTGTCCTAGTAGGTAGAATAGTTATTACATTTTTTCAATCATGCTTCCGTGTTGATGGTTGCGACGTGATTTGAATCGAGCCCAGGAACAAACTCACATTGTCGGATTACTGCGAGCTCATTAAGCTATGCCGGGCCTCTGTTATGTTCAAATGTATTTTTCCCAAATGTGATATCGCCAGCAACCCTAACTACTCAATTAGCTAGCTACTAACTTAACTACTCATGCGAAGTTTAATTAATTAATAATATAATAATAATAATTTATAATTTAATTAATTCAATTCATTCTTCATTCATTCTCGAGACTCCAGAGAAAGACTCAGAAGAAATCAGCAGTAGACTCATCCACTAATTCTTATTCTATAATTATTATTATTTTTATATTTTTAGAGTAAGAGTTTATTTAAATTGATATACTATGTGTATTTAGATTGACATCAAAAACTTGCTTGTCAACCGCGTGGCCTTATCTACAAAAATGTGTAGAATATTTGCCCGTTACTGCCCATACGATTATTTAAACAAAATGGAGTAAAAGTTTGCAATTTTGGCAAACAGACGAATGCTGAAGAACAAATCCAATGCAGCGGTGCATGAAAAGTTAACGAGAATTGATGTTCCATGTTTCGAAACGAAAACAAAGCATAAATTTCTCAGCCAGCTACAGTTGGAGCTCGACTGTATCGATGTCGATGTCGATATTGGCACAACCATGACTGCTCCAAAAGCCCCGGGCGCTGAACGGAGCGCGAAATAAAGCCAAATAGTGAAGCGCGTCGGTGCATAAATTTTCTGTAACGAATTCAATTTGCGTAACGCATGCGGTGGTGTTGCTCCCGTAGCCATTGGCCTCAGTGTTCTGGGACCACGGGTCCGCCGAATTCGCGTTTGAGTTTTCGTTTTAAAGTTTTATTTGCCATACGCTCGCCACTGCGGCTGCCAAGCCGGCTTTGGCTTTGGCTGTGGCTTTTGTATTTGACTTTGCACTGTTTGCAATAAAATCAACAACGCAAATGCAATATTCGCGATTATATTTATCGTATTGCGCATTGTTCAGCGTCAATGCAGAAAGCTGAAGCGGCAGCACTTGACGCACATCGTCATGCCAACCACTGGCGGAGGATAAGCCAAAGAGGGATCCTAAGTCAACTTGCACGCTGACAAGTGTGTTACATGATGCGACACAACTCTGCACGCGGCTGCCATACGCAATCAGAGCCTAATCCGCTTTTGCCCGGTCGCCAGTTCGCTAGCTCGACGCCAGTGCATGTAAATCTGCTCCTTGAGCTGCGGGCACAGTGTGGCGGCGGTGGTGGCAGTCGAGGATTGGCCGACTTGCATAAACACGCTGCGGGGCTCTTCATTTGGTTCGCAGCTGGAGCGGATGCCCCACACAAACCGCCACGACGCACAGTGGTTCTGGATTCAAATCCATCGGTCAAAACTAACAAAGCGTCTTGTAATTTCCGAACTCTGTATATAAGTCGTATATTTTATTGAAATTGTAAGTGTTCGAGTATTTTGGTTTTGGGGAGTCAGTTTGTAACAGTTATGAGCAAGAAGGTAGGCTATAGGAGATTCCAGAATAGGTGACAAGGAAACAAATGTGAATTAAGAGGGATACCTGATATTTGTAATACAAATAAACGCATCATTAAATACTGTACTGTTGATTAGTCATGTATTAACTGATGTCTTTATTTTGTGACTAATCTCAAAAATATTACAACCATATTTTAGTAGAAACTTACACGTACTCGTATATACACAATATTCAAGAATATTAAACCTTTATATCCAACATGGATAATGGCTTGGGCTTCACCAAGCTACGAGTATGAATTTGAATTTATTTAAAATGTTTAAAACATCTTTTTAGTTTATTTCGTTCAGTAGCCATATCGATGCAGTATTTACATATGTACTTGCATATGGCTCGAGGAACACGTCGTTCCTCCTTAATTATTCAAAAAATACTATATCATAGGCAAAGGGAACCGAGGGTGCCTTAAGTCTGAGTCGAAGAAAAGAGAAAGAGGTATACATGAAGAAGCCAAACACTATTTCCTATTTAATAGATACTTAGTGCGTGAAGACATTATATTATATAACAAAATCTGCGCCAATTGAAAATTTTCATTAAATTTAATTTCATTAAAAATTTGAAAGGAGTTATCTCAAACCACAAATAACTTGAAATATTGAAATGCAATGCAAAAACAAGTATTATGTGAATGACTTTTCTGGTTCAAAAGCTACAGTGCTTTTGCATTTCTTTGCTTCCCGCCTCTTATTTCTGCCACCCTCTCTTATCTCTCTTTTTCTGTTTGCATGTTTGTGTGTCTCTTCCTTTTCCAGTTGACGAATTGCAGTTTTAGGCGACGCTGCCATTTTCCGTAGAGTCCGCCTTGACTATTTTCCTTCGACAGTTGCTGATGCAAAGGATAAGGTCACACAGAATCGCATATGCAATCACGTAATTCTTTGTAAAGGAAAACATTTCGGGATATCAGATGCTTACTTGAAACTTATTTGAAAGATAAATCGGTCTGACTGGATGATCGGAATGTGCTGTGCAGACTTTCTCTTTTTCTAGGACACACGAGTATCTTTTATTTTTAATTCAGCTAATCCTTCCAGAACAGAATTCTGTATAATATAGTATGTATTTACATGAGTTTCGTTATAGTATGTATATAAATACTACACAACACACCGCACACACAATTACAAAGAAGGCGCCAATGATGACGCACTCTTTGCAGGATGGCCTGGTTTTTTGACGGGTTCGTGTTGAGGGTCTTTGGTTCCATCCTTCTGTCCGTGTAGGCGGTAGCATCTCTCCTTTTATAAAAAGAATTTGGAGCAATTAATAATTAGACTTCCCATTAATATAGTAAAATACGTGTATATGTATATTAGCTTCTCTGACTGAAATATCTATGAACACATTTGAAAACAAAAATAAAATTTGGATGTCTGAATATTTGAAAAGTACCACAATTGCGATTATTATACTCGTACTTATTAAACAACCAACCATGTAAATCTAAGTTAAACAACATTAATAAGTAAATTACATGAGTAGTATATTTGTAAGAGGTCAGTGTCCAGGAAAAAAAAGTTTGTGTTCTGCTCTGTAGTATATTAAATATACCAAGACACAAAGTAATATCATAAAGGCGGTAATAATAACGCCGTTCCTGAGGGCTGGATGTTTGCCCGAACGCATATTTCTTTGGGATGCTCTAGCTCTAACATCCGGCGAGGACATCGTAGAATGTTGCGCAAGTCGAAGGATTGCAGCAATTATATCAGCTACTGTTTGTAATGAGAATATGAATGAGATGGCGTAGATATCGGCAGTGGTGGGACAACTTACTTGTATTCGTTAAATTGAAAATCATTCCAGCAAATTCTATACAATTTCATATTCCTGGCTGACAAATAAATCGATGCAATATTAAAAGAAGAAAACTTCTCAGATTAGAAAAGCATTTAAGAGATTGGCTTGTTGCCAAATAGTTATCAATCTAATACGCCATTTACAACTCTTTCATCAAAACAAATATCCCCAAGCCAAAGCATCCATTGTAATTTTTAGGGACAGGATCAAAGGCTCAAATCAAAGTACAACGATGGATAAACAAAATTTGCCTCCACCGACGAACATTTCACACAATTGCACATTACAGGCGACTTGTGATGAGCATAAGCCACAAATTCATTTTATTAAGTTAGCAGAGGCCACACAAAAGAACGTTTCTATTTTATATGCATGAAACTTTTGAGGGGGAGGGCCAACAAAATATGCAAACACACTCGGCTCTGACCTTCGTGACAAACACCACAACGACACCTACAACAATTGCGACGGCCATTCAATAAAAATGTAAATTAACTTATCAATTACAACGGCAAACAACAATAAAGTGTGCGCTCGAAGACAAATGTTGGTTGGCAGCTGAGGGGGAAGCCCCAAAACGACTGCTACACGGCCCCATGGCTGGCGCTTTTCGTCCAGTGCCGGGTGACTGTTGCGGGTCGAGTCCGCACCACTTAACGGCTTTCTTATGCAAATAGGCAGCGCTAAAATATTCCTACTCATAATTTTTATTTCCGTTATTCAAGTTTCAAGATTGTATTGCATACTTTTTGGCGTCGCCAGCGCATCCCGTCCGTCTATTGACCGAATTCGTTACTTTTCGCCAAGAGGACGCCGCGCACCCCTAGGCCCAGGCCCAGGCCCAGGCCAGCCTCCACTCCTCTTCCTGTTCTCGTTACAAAATTTGCCTTGCTAATAGGCTGGCAAACGTCTGCCAGGCTGGCCACCTTTGACTGCTCTTTTATTTATTTTTCTTGTGGCGCAAAGAGCATTCTAAGGAGTCGAGGAGCCATACCAACGGTAACTGTAACTGCGACTGGCTTTCCTGGCGATAGCAGTGCGTAGCCGTCATGGCGACGTGACTCCTAAAATGACATAAGTTACGACTGTCAGGGGTGCATTTATTTTAATATGGAGATGATAAGAGGTTGTCTGGTATCTTAATTACATATACTTGTATATATGCGCTGGCAATGATTGCATTGGCAGCTTCAACTTCTACTTCCCAAAAGGATTTAGTAAATGCTGTCCTGAAATTTTGCAAGAGCTTCACAAGTTATGATTTGTAAACTCTTCTTTTTTCTATAAAATTTATATGCAATTTATTATACCAGTATTCTGTTACCAATATGGCAGCTTAAGATGGTTGAAAATTAATGGAGAATACAAGAGTTGTCCACAGTATACATCTATAGGACGCACTTAAATCTATGTATATACATAAATACAATGCAATATTTACAATATTTTTAGATTAAATATAATTTGTAAACTCAGTATGATAATATAATTTCTAGATATGAAATGCTCCCGATTAGCGAGATTATAAGGCGGCAAGCTAACTAAGCCAACACAATCGAACAATTATCCGATCTTGTGCAAGTTTACAGCTATATCTTACCCCTATCTAAGTAAAATCTGCACATAAGGAAGCTCCACTCTAGTCAACAGAATAAGAAACGAGCCAATAATTGAATCATCAACGATGGCTTAGTAGCAATTATTTGAAACAAGGTTACAACCGAGTAGATACTAGTATATCCACACCCAAAGCAGGCGCATTTCCTAAACAAAGACTTTAGCTTAACATGCATGGTACTATACACGTATTCTTGAAAACTTGCACGGCATCATATTTTATATTCACACCATTTGCAGGCGCTTACGAGCACGAGTATCTAGTTTGTGACTAGAATGCATTTTCGACCAAGGCAGACCAATTACGAGCACGACTACTTGTTGCGGTCATCGTTGGACTAGGTTGGGAAGGGAGGAGGGAGGAGGGAATAGGGAGACCAAGTTCAGCTCAAGATGGGAAAGTGGGAAATTATGAATTTTAGAGTGCGAGGTGCTGGCGAGATAAGCATTTGCGTGATTAATGAAATTCAAGGCAGTCGAATGGAGTCGAGTTCAGTTGAGTTGAGTGGTGGGAAACCAACGCGCCTTTCCATAAATAAACAATTATGTGTACACAACGCCAGGGCAGCCATGACTTGGATTTGCGGCAAGCCTTTGTCCAATTGCTCCACAATTGCTGCCATTGTGGGCAACAAATGGGTGCACTGTGGGCGGTGGCCCCCCTCTTTCGAATGCGAATGTTGTCGCCTTATGCGGCCCGACTGCCGACTGCCGACTGCCAACCGCCATCTAATTGGCTTGCTCTCGATAGCCCCGCACACCCCAATTAGAATTCGTAATCGCGCACGCTTTGCCCATTTGAATTTATATCGAAATTTAATTTAATTAATAGTTTCGCCGTTTCCACAATCTATGTGTGTATACTATACCCGTACTAGTATGTGTGTTGGTATGTACATACATATATGTAGGGTGTGTTTGATCGGGAGTGTGCGCTTTCCTCGGTCAGGCCAGGTGTTGTAGCTCGCTTATCGCAGCGGGAAGTGTCAAAAAGTCAAGTCAATAACTGTTTATTTTGTTGGCATATTTCCAATTTGGCAATCTGCACCACGCAACAAGGCTAGTGAGTCAATGTATGCCTACAATGCCTAGTCCTATAAATGGAGAAAATTGAGCTTTTATTTTTGAAAAAATGTATCTATTTTTTGTTCTGCTTTTGATTGGTGTTTTAATATTAATATATCTAATAAATTCACAATATGTATTATAATAAAACTTAATGGGCAAATAGTTGGGCACTGACTGAACCTCCAAAATGGTGACAAATATATGCCTAATTAATACTACATACAAGTATATTGAAAATTGAAAATGTTCTGGGAAAAGCAATTTCCAGCAAAAGAGATCAGCATTTCTGCAGCTAAAGGCATAGGCATGTCTATAGCATATGTGCCTAGCGATTACTGCCGCTTAGCCAAATTGATTCCATGCCACCAATTTCACGACTCGATCAATTTTCTGGCGCATTTCCAGTGGCTCTCTAAAACGCCCACCACAATGCTGCCGTATTTTCCCATCACTTGCCATCAATCAGCATTGGGAATGCAGCGCGAGCTGACCAGGCCCAAGTACAAGGCCTGCACCTCACTTTCCACTTTGAATCTTGTTATGGTGTTGGTGGTGGTGGTGGTGGCGAGGAGGGGGGTGTGCGATAAGGTTGGTGGTGACGGGTGGCGGCGATGCAGGCAGCGGCACTTTGTTGTCTGAGCACTTTTGGTTGTAAAAATTGTTTCGGCATCATTTTTCATATCCGCGGCGCGTTGCGCTTGGCAAACAACTGCCCAACAGAGAAGCCAAAAACAATATCAAGCAAATCAACAGCGTTGCCTTCGCATGGAAATCGAGCACTTCTCGTTGAGAAAACAGCGGGAGCAAGCAGCTGAAATCCAAACCCATAAACCTGATGCGAATGTGAACGGATACGTGATCGCCGTTTTTGCATTGCTTGCCCAGCGCTTTGTTTCTGCGTTTTGCTGCTGTCGAAGAGCCCCTGAACCCACAACTTCCCAGAGCCAAATACTTCGTTGTTTGCTCTGTGCGCATCGCTTGGCTGCTGCGGTGGCTGCCACGTATACAAGTATATATTTCTGTTGCTGTTGCGCGAATTTGTTGCAATTTCTCATTGTCAGCAACGCGCTCGCCGGTAAATTTTGATTAAACGCTCCGCGGGAATTCACTTTACCTGCTCACCGCATTCGCCTTGGACTTGTACTGTTTGGCCAACTTTATGTGGCTCCCGCCGGCCTGACTGTCTGGCTGTCCGACTGCCTGGCCCCGACCCTGGTCGCTGGTGCCTTTCGCCAGCTGGTGGCCAACTCTTTCATTTGAATTTGAATTTGATAAATGGTGCTCGTTGCTCGACGATATGTTATGCAATTTAGGGATTTGTTGGTTTTGTTTGCCACTCGCATAAAGGATGCTATAAACAGTTAAATATTTGTACATTTTGCTTTCAATTAATGAATAGATAAATTACCAATTTGAAAGGCCATCAATTCATCGGCCCCCTTCGTATCTATAGAAAGCGTTTCCCAGCCACAAATGATGTGCGGGCCACTATAAATGCCGTTATACCACACACTAATCATCTGACACCTGACTATATGACAATGTGATAATGCGAGCTCGAAATAAAGTGTTAACGAACTACAAAGATATTGTCTCTTGACTGGGTCTCACAGCAAATCTTTATTATTACTATTTCCGTGTGGTTATAGGCCGCAAACTACTTGTATATACATACTTGGCTCTTTCCGTGGATATTTATCAGATATGACTACAACATTTTAAATATGCAACAGGGATCCAATTTTTTTTAGAAATAAAAAGTATTTTAATGCAAAAGCACTTTCCAAGTTTTATATAGTTGTGTGATCTGACATTATGTCGAAAAGAAGCTTCGCTGTTAAGCTTCAACGCAAAAACTTTTAAACTTCAGGAGTAGTGATTCAAACAAATAACATATGCATGAAAGGACATCAGAAGCCAAACTTTAAAAAATCCTCTACCAGATACAATCAACTTCCGGTTGTAAAATATCTTCTTAAACAACGCAGACTCCATTTTATTCTTTATTCGCTTAATTAATTAATTTAACGTATATAAGACAATTGAGCAACGCTTTTTTTTATCCAAGGGGGAAACGATGAAAACAATTGTATTACAATTAATCAGAATTAAATCTGCACGTCAAGATAACGCGATGCCGTTCGATGTAAACCAATTGCCGCCTTTGTTGTGACAGTGCTCGCTTGTTAATATCCGGGTCAGCTTTAAAGACGTTGTCCAGCTCCACAGTTAACAACTTGATAACTGAAATGCGCGAGAAGAAATAATAAAGGAGAAGAAATGTTTCTTTTTATTCAGATTTTTGGTAGACCGATGGTTCTTTTATTTTTAAGATTCGTCGGACACGTAAATACTTAGTGTAGACGCGATGCAATATTTTCTTATTGGTACTGATCATGCCGTACAACAAGATTGATCTCAGCTTTGCCCTCTTTACCTTCTTATTCTTGATACATTTTCTTCTCTGCATATTGAATATCTGATTTGGGAAGGACATGTCGTGTTCTGGCTTCGGAATTCCTTATCGCTCTGTCCAAAAACCAACTGATATATCAAAAAGAGGGCAGCTAAAACATTAATCATTGCAAATGCTTCTTAGTTAAACAGATTTCACAAAACCACAATCAAGGGGACAATTTTTTGGGAGTAGTGTTAGGAAGGAGGAATTTAATTTGTCAACCTCCTAGTTAGTGTTACCCTATTTTTGTGGCAAGCTTGCTGACACATTTTCATAAGTGCGTCTGGTAACACTCCTTTTCTTCTCAGATTTTCGGACTTTTTACACGCGTCCCTTGCATTGAAAGTAATTTTGGACCATTTAGAAGGTAAGATTGGTTACAACAATAAAAAAATGAAGTGTTTAAGAACGGCGTATGTGTCCCCAGTACCATTAAAAACATGAAAGCTGCCACGAAAAACAAGACTGGCAAATCGAAGCCAAAGCAGGGCAAAGCCAAATCAAATGTAGCGAAGAAATCGTCTGCAACTGATTCTTCAAAGGCAGCGGCTAAGAATAAGAACCCGGACTTGTTGGAACATATGAGCGATGTATTATCTTACTCCTCCGCTACAAGCACTTTGGTAGCACCGGATAGTTTATCCACAGTTACAGCCACCACAACCCCCTCTGCTCTGTCGCCAGCCAAGAAGGCTGCTAAAGCCGCTGGAGCAGGGAAGAAGGACTCAGGCAAGACAACCGCTGCTGCTCCAAAACAAGCGGCTGCTGCCACAGTCGGTGCTCCCAAAAAGCTGAAGGGCGTGAAGAACATTTTGCGCAGCAAGAGCGTGATGAAGAAGAAAACTTGGCAGCGTTTCGTCGTGGACTGTTCTACTGTCGCTGACGATTTCATTCTGGACGTGATCGACTTTGAGAAGTACATGAAGTCGCGCATCAAGGTCAAAAATAAGATCAACAACCTGGGCGAGAACGTAACCTTCGAGCGTTCCAAACAGTCGCTGATCATCAACAGCAGTGTGCACTTCTCGAAGCGCTACTTCAAGTACCTGGCGAAGCGCTATCTGAAGAAGAATAGCCTACGCGACTGGGTGCGTATCGTGTCCACAGGCAAGGAGGGTTTCGAAATGCGCTACTTCAAAATACAAGGTGGCGATGAAGAGAACGAACCTTTCGACTTGAATGCCTAACTGAGGTTAACCAGATAGGTCGCCTAACTACAGTTTCAATTTTTCCAATTGTCGACTTTTGAACTAATCGTGTATTACGTGCTCATTATTTCAATCAATTTTTCAACAGGCAACAGTCAATGCGTTCCATATGGACCAGAAAATACAGAATAGATTCAACGTTGACAGCGACATTGACATTTTCTGTACTCAAGTGTTTTTCTTGTAAAAACTTTGGCTCGTTTTCTTTTGCCATTCTCGCTTTTGTAAATACTTTAAATTGCCTCGTTTTCTCTTGTTCAAATGATTGTTTTCGAAGCTTTTAGCAACTGATTGCCAACTTAATTGCTTCGATGTAGGTCTCTGCGCTATACTATAGCTACATACATATATACGAGTATATGCGAGTATATGCAGGCTTGTGCCCATGGCACAAACGAAAGACTTAAAAGAATTGACAACAAGCCGGGTGCCAGCCGCTTGAGCTGAAGCTGGAGCTGGAGCTCGATCCGTCCGTAGGTGGTCCATAACGAGCTAATGAAATGTGTGTGTTGCTGTTGTTGTTGTTTCTTGTTGTTGCTGTCGTTATTGCTCATGGACAACAAAAACAACACAAATGTGGTGAGTAAGTCTGAATGATGTCAAAAAGACGATGACGGCTCCGGCACTTGTTGAGGCAACTGAGAGAAATCAGAGACATGCAAATTGTATGGTAATTGCTGTCATTGGGCTTGTCAAGGGAGATGGAGAAGTGTTTCTGTTTTGCTCTTGCTGTTGATAATTTGTAAATGTCAAATACAAAAATTTACAATCCTGTCCTTCTGTTAACAAGCCCTGGCACTGTGTTTGTGTACATTACGTGGTCTGTTCAAAGTCAAATTGCGATTGCACTCATAACTTTTTGTGAAGGAGCTTTTATTTGAACTTTAGAATAGGTTGAGTTCAAATTAGTGCGATATTAAATATATAATCACATGTAAGAATTTCAAGTCATGTTTTTGAATTACTTTTTTTTCATTATACATACAGATATACATACTTGAGTAATTCACTATATACATATTCTTAAAATTTGTATTTTTATGATTTTTAAATAACAATATGTTACTTATTACCAAGAAAAAAAAACACTAATTGCCTTTAAAGCTTACTTTGAACAAATCTGATCTTACGGAGAAAATAAGATCTCATATAAATTTAAGAATGAATTTATTATCTGTATATTATTATTAATTTTTTGGCCATGTAAAACACTTTTATTTATGACTGTAGCTACGATGGAAAAGCATTCGTGTTGGCAGGGAAAAAATCTGAAATTCCCCCAATTGGCGTAACGCAGCTGTATTAATTTCGATATCTTCTCTCCGATATCTCGGCACTAGTGAAAAAGTTTGCATTTCATTGCCGACGTTTTTTGTATACCAAAAAGTTATAAAATATTTATTAAATTCGCATTGATTAAGCTTTACGCCGCATATTGGCCATTAAATCGCCCTGTAAGCCAAGTGAATCCAGCTGGATGAGGACTTTGAAGCTAATTAACACATCGCATGGGCGTCGGTGACAGTGTCGCGATTAATTAATGAAGGCAATTAAAAGCGGGCTCGCCAATGTGCAACAAGCTCAGCCACCGACAAGTGCCACTGGTCAGCTATTTTTAGCTCCAAACGATTCTCTGGACTTGATTCGCAATTGTGGTGGTTATGGGCATGCTGTGAGCAAAGCTGCCTTCATTCAAAACCAGTTGAATTCACGACACGCAGCGATGGGCAGCGATGGAGATGGAGCCACCTTGCCCAGTAGACAAACAAATCGCCGGCGCGTGTTGTTGCTCCGCTGTCAATATCTCTTACATTACATTGACCCTGGTCAGTACGGCATGGTGTTGCTGCTGGGATGAAGTACAGCCTCTGTTTTTAGCTTAGACCGGCGCATGAGCGCTTTGTTTTCGGGGCCACCAAGGTAGCTCACTCACATCTCCATCACAGCTCAGCCGACACTTGAATGTCGGCCAACATCATCGGCTGACACTTTTCGCGGCGCATCCACGCCTGTTCATCTGCTCATGCATATCGGGTGGACATACATATGGCAGCGACAGCGACAACGATTCGACGACTTGACAGTTTGCGTCGGCGGCATTGCCAAACAAAGAGGGAAGACCCTGAAGCCAGTCGCTGTCGAGTCTATTGTCACGAGCCTTATTCGTGAAATACTCTTTGTCTTTTAACTGTCAAAGTGCTATAACATCAACATATGTATTTTGCAGATACTCAGCCCATATCTATCGGGATGAATTCTAACTTCCAGTACCAAATCTACACGACCCCAACGTAAGCCCAAAAATGTTCATTGGAGCTTAATTATAAAGATTACGGGGTATATTCTTGCAGTACAATTACAGCTCCAAGGGTACCTGCACGCACTATGGTGGGCATGATTTGTGACCAGGGCATCGTTGTGGCTACCAACTCATGTGGCAATATGATTTACTATATGGATGCCAAAATCTTGTAAGTCTAGCAAAGATCTTATACTCTTGATATGTATAGTCAGTGTCGACTTCGCAGCACCTGCGCCTCCAGCACCGGTTTCGATCAACAAGTGATGCTCGACGTGGGCACAAAGGTGTACAATTCTGCTCACGATAAGAGAAAGGAGGTCACGGTGGGCCAAGTTCTCGATTTAGTATGCAAGCACTACGAACGCTCCAACATTGTCGATGTGGTGTTGGCCGGCGAGGACTCGGAGGGGCTGCATCTGTACTCCATACACGGCCAAGGAACTGCCACCCGTCTACCCTGTGTGACTAGTGGAGCGGGCGCGGTGGTGGCCGCAGAACACCTCGAGAGCAGCTGGAAGATTAACATGAGCTTAGAAGAGGCGGAGCAGCTGGCGCGTGTAGCTATTATGGCTGCCGAAGAAGATGCAAATGACTTGGACCAAATGCCAAAAGTCGAAACCTGCACTATATTGAAAAAATCCGAAGATAATCGAAACAGCAGCCATTTTGAAACAGACGATTATTAAACGATTTATAATTTATATTCTGACCAACACAAATTATTCTTAATAATAAAATGTGTACTTTTTGATTTCGTACTCTTCAGCTCCTTATATGTTTGATTATCAGATTTTATACTCCCAAAATTCACTTGAGATTGCAATACTGTGGATTCAAATTACGTGTTGACGTTGTAAGCATTTCTTCACATTCTAAGAATAGATTACTATACATACTATTATCAGCGGAGTAGGCTCTCCTAAGCCAGTCTAGCTGGAGCAGATGGCGTCGCTAGATGGGTCCATGGACCACGAAGGTAAATGCAAAGTAAGCAAAATGATTTATACGCAAAGGCAGCGTATAATTAATAATGATTAAAAGCGGCGCCCCGGCCCCGATTACCTTCGACGTCGCCGGCCAAATGGATTTTCTTATAAGCAACCTGAAATCCTGGATGTATATATACTTGTATGTATGTACGTGTACTTATGAAGCACTAATCGTGGAAGCATATGGCCAGCTTTGGGACTCGGACAGACGGCTTTCCTACGAAATGAAAAGTGGTAATGTGGTCTTCGAGATCCACTGCGCTGCTCGATGGCGCCTAAATTCTGCTTGTTGCCGCTGCTGGGGCCTCCAGCTGTGCGGATTAACTTGAATTTATATGTTGCATTTGAATATTTCATATTGCTTTTGTGTCCGGGCCAAGTTGGCGCTTGTGCGTGACCAGGTTTCATTTTCATTTGCGTTTCTTGCTGTTGTTTTTTGTTTTTTTTTTTAGTTGTTTTTGTTGTTTTTGTTGCTGTTAATGTTTTCGTTATGGTTGGCCTAGTGTGTGGTCCACTGGCATTGACAGCTCCTGGGTGGTATTATGCTGTCCGCTCTTAATTTCTCGTCATTTTTTGAAATGCTGGACAGACGAGCGAAGATAAACACGCAATTGCTAATTGATTTTTACAAACGCTTATGAGCGAGGGTCCTTGCGGTGTCATAATGACAATCATTTTAATACTTTACATATTCCTTTGGATACGTACAGGGCACGAGTATGAAATGCAATTAAGGCCAATCATGTTAAGGATAACATCTGTGTGCCATCAATTAAATTTATTAGCTAGACCGAGCCATTACTGGTAGGGGGAACCATCAAATAAATACATTTAGATTGGCTTCTTTCTTGCACTTATATTAACATATAAACGTAAATAATAATAACTGATAATTAAACAATATTTAGCTGATTACTTATTTTCTTCTGCAATTAAGTTTTTTTTTTCAAAAATGACAAAACATTACAATACTTCTGATTACAACCTCTGAGTATTGTCAAGTGGCTTGTTATCTTGTTACCCAGGGCAGTATTTATACTAATAAGAACAATCCATAACAAAATCTAAGCAAAACTTTATCAAATTCGTGATTTTAAATTTATGTAACAATTGGTGTTTTTAATTTGTATATAAATTTTACAGCACTACGTTCCGTTAAAATCTTAAGCAGTAATAGTAAAAATGCAACTCTGGTACATTTATTTTACATCCGTGTTGTTCAGCACTAG
Organism: Scaptodrosophila lebanonensis; assembly: GCF_003285725.1. Lineage (NCBI taxonomy): Eukaryota > Metazoa > Arthropoda > Insecta > Diptera > Drosophilidae > Scaptodrosophila > Scaptodrosophila lebanonensis. Next base: position 4,454,277 of record NW_022060529.1, read on the forward strand.
AAGCTAAAATACAATGTCATCGTCATCTTAGACGTGCAACATTTTGTGGCAGTTAACACGAGTCTAATAAAAGGATCAAGAGACTAAATTGTGTAGTTACAGGTTGGAACATAGTCGTTTTCTACAACAGCAGATTTGGTTGAGATTACTCATTAATTTAGGCGGTAAGTATTTCAAAAATAAAACTCAGCTTACATTTTTCCGTGAAATCAAACGTTTTTTCGTCTTTTTCCATTTGCACAAATATTCAATTATGTACATACATACATATATAAAAATAAAAACTCCGTAACAGGTTAAAAAAAATTTCACCTCAAAACCGTTTCTTCAACCGCTTCTTCCATTTGTGTGCAATAGGAATTTGTTTATCATTATTATGGAAGAATTACCCGTAGGGTAAAATGGTATATTAGGTTAGTGCAAAGTATGTAATATGCAGAAGGAAGCATCTCCGACCCCATAAAGTATATATATTCTGAATCAGCATGACGAGAGAAATCGATCTAGACATGTACGTCCGTCCGTCCGTCTGTCCGTCTGGATGAACGCAAGGATCTCAGAAACTATAAAAGCTAGAATAACAGAAGTTGGCATCCAGATTCTCCTAGGTCCGAGAAAGGACGAGATTATTATTTATTTTTAATTTAAATTAAATTAAATTAATTAATTAATTAAATTAAATTAATTTATTTTTTTGTGGGGTGGTACAGGGTATTTAAGAGTTGAGCCTGCTCGACTTTTGCAGTCCTTTCTTGTTTTTATACACACGTGTTGTGAATTTTTCTGTTTCAGGGTATTACAGACTCAGGCTAAAATTCTTTCTTGTTTTTATTCAACTATAACTCAGCTGATTATTAAGAAATATCCCAGTATTATTACAATTCTTTTTCAGATAACAAACTTACTAATTGTCTTGTTACCAAGGATCTGAATCCAGTTAATTCAATTTATTTTGACAATACGAATCTAGTCGACCATTCTCAAAGGGGTGTCTTCTTTTGGGGTGGGGTCATGGGGTCTAATCCAATATTAAATGCTATTCGCCGTTCTGCGATGGCCAGAATGAATAGGAGAAAACTAGTACCTATCATGGAACCCATTTCTCAAAAACGTGGAAGAGTAAGTATTGATTTTATCTCAAATAAGAATACTAACAAATTTATTCACAGGGCAGACCGCGCAAGAACCCACACGTCGAGAAAACAAAACGAGACATAGGGCGACCTCGCAAAAATATTGGGACCATCAATCAAGCGAATAGTAAGGATATTGCCATTCCCATTTAAAATTAAATTTCCCATCTAAGAGATCCTAACTTTAGCTCATACTGATTACTTAATATTATTAACAATTTACACATTAATATGGTTTTCTCAGTTGCTCCAGATGTCAACGTTAAGTGCTTGTCCACAAAGAGCGTAAGTCCAGGAAGATATCACGAATATTCTGAGTGCCTCGACCACAAGTGTAAGTAAAGTTAATATTAAATGTTATTAATAATATGTAATTATATGTATTTTAACCATAGCTGCTGTAGATAAAAATGACTTTAGCCCGGCAACCTCAAAAGTGAGCTTGGAAAGAGTACCCAAAAGCTTAAATTGTAATTAAAAATAATATTTGCTTAAAAATGTATATTAAATTGAATTTCCGTTGTTATCACAGGTAATTCAATCTCTTCCCCCCCGAAGATAAAGCGATCACATATGGGTAAAATAATTTCTGCATTTCAATATCAAGGTGATCCAGATAGCAATGTCATAGAACCGCTGACCGAAAAGTGGAATCAAGACAGATTGCCTCAAAATTTGGAATTTTCCAATGAAAGGAATCGTAAGTAGATCTCATACCTACTAATAATAGTCGGTCATCTCAATAGATAGGCCTCTGAATACGCCGATCAATCTAGGTATATGGTTCATAATTCCAAATAGACATTAAAATACGATTAAAGGTATACAATAGCTATATTTCTTCAATATGATTAATTAATAAATGGCCACGCTTACAGAAGCTCAAATTTTAAGTAAAGCTCATGTCCATTATAAAATATAACGTTAACTTTAAAGAAATGTAGACTTATTTAGAAATAAATGACAACCTCAGAGTCCCAAAAGTGAGCTTCAAAAGAGCGCCCAAAATATTAAATTTTAATTAAATATTTGTTTATAAATGTTTAGCAACGTAAATCTTCGTTGTAATCACAGTTATACCTGTTTAGAAAACCACAAAAGAGATATTGATAAGATTGCCCAAAAGAGTTAGTTGAAATTAAAGAATATATGCTTATACTATAAATGCATACTATATTAAAGTTTTGTTGTTATCACAGTTAATTCAAGCTGTTCTTCCCCGAAAATCAAACGAGGCAGGGATCAACCTCATAAAAATATTCAGACAGACAAACAGAGTAAGTGCATTTCATACCGATCACATATGGGTAAGATAACTTCTTCATTTAAATGTCAAGATGCCTCAGATAGGGATTTCAAAAAACCGCTGACCCAGAATTTAATTCGAGTCAGATCGCCTAATAATTTGGAAATCTCAAATAACACTAACCGTAAGTAAATCTCATAAAAGAGTACGTTTAACTTATTGAATTATAATTACAGGGTATTATGTCGGTATGCAAACATTGAATATCCTTGAAAATAAACAACCGATTTTCAAGTATGAGATATTTTTATTTAATTTGGTTCTGTACAATTTCTTGAACTGAGGTTTTCAACACTGGTCTACTCAAGGCAATCGGTTCACTAATGACAAAGTTATTCAATATCTACATACCGACATAAAAGATGGCGCACCCTGTATATATATTTCTTAAATATGTTTAATAAATTAGTGGTCACGCACACATAAGCTCAAATTTTAAGAAAAAAAAAAATCCCATTAAGTTTTATTGTTTGTTTACTCAAAAAATAGTAGACAACACTTAGATATACTCACCCCAAATTAAATTTAGACCTTTCTTTAAAAAATGCTAACTTTAAGTTTGATTTTTATCAAAAGTTTCACCAAGTATTCCTGTTGTAGAGCAATGGATACAGGGTATAAACCGAGGTAGGTGGAGTTGTAAGTCCATCCCATACTTGGTTTATATCGGTATAATAATTCTATGCACGTAATTCCAGGTGTTTCAGATGTAGACTCTGGACCTCCGCTAAGCCCGAAAATAAACTCGTTTAAATCGCCTCAACGCTTTGGTGAAACAAAGTGTAAGTTAAAGATAATATGTTTATATCACAGTCCATATTTAAATCAAAAATTTCCTTGCCTTTATTTCGTTAGCAAAAGGTTGTTCAAGCTTAAAAGCGACGAGTCCTGTTACCCAGAACGTTACTGAGATCCGTCCGGCACCAAGTATCGATGAAACGGTTTGTAAGTAGGTGCCATGCTCAGATATATTGAAATTCAGATTGTATTTAATTCTAGTAGACGGAAAGAAGGGCTTTGTTCGAGGATTGAAACCTTCGCATATTATAGGAGGACTTATGCGCAACGATAAATTGCATTTAATGATCCAATTTGAAAACGACAACCACTTGGAGATTTTACCAGCCGAAGTGCTTAAAATGCATGCTCCACGCATGCTTCTTGATTACTATTCATCTCACTACAGACTTAATTAATTAAAGGGACCTGTTATTATAAGAACAGAGCTCTCAAATATCGGATGGGGACCGAACTAACAATGCATCGTCTTCATATAATTGTATGTCAAAAGCGTTGGCCATAAAGCTATCGATAGCTACCGTCGATAGCGATTACTTATAGGCTACAGCGGCCAATGCTAGACTGCGCAAGCTTTCTGTCAGCGTTGCCACTTCTGAAATAAGCAACAGAATCTCTATATAGACACGACGAACTACATATGTATACGTACATACACATATGTATTTAGTTTTTTGGTAATATACATACATTCGAATTCGTTGTTATCAATAGAGCTAAAAATGCATACATATGTAAATATATGTATGTACATACACATTGTAAGGTTAATAAACATTCGTATTCCTTTTTATCAATAGAGCTGTAAATCCGGCTGTTTATCTTTTGTTTGTTAAATACATCAACATTGAAATTTTAAAATGAGAGAAATACAAAGAAAAACAATACGGATTCGATTGTCTTTTTCGGTTGCTTAGCTCAGTTGTAAGCAAAAGAGTGATTTTTCCTTATTAGATGTAATTGATAGTACATGTAATTAATAGTATTTGGCTGCGATACAAGCATTATTATAGCCGTCATATCTGTTAGCTTGTTTTTAATCGGACTGATTTCTGTAATATACCCACTATACTCTATACATGCAAGATGTAGAGGGCTATCTGTTTGTCTTAGCTCTTTGGAAGGCCTACTTCTAACAAAGCAACTAAAACAAATCAAAGGCCAATTAAACGGGAGAGGAAAATGATGGCTTCTTGCATCAGAATATATGTCTAGCTAGTTTGCGAGATCTTGAGATGGAAGTCGATGCTCGCGTTCTATACCCACCCAACCATGGAGCTCCAATGCGAGTATTGTTTATGGAGTTCCCCTATAGTAAATGTTCTAGCTACTTGTATGTCCCCATGTCACCAGAAAAAATAAAACTTTATCAATTCATTTTAAACAGAATTTAATAATAGGCATGAGTTATTATAAAGATAAACATTTGCGAGAAATTATATTTCTAGTGGCATGATAATTCAAATGAAAGTGCAAACATAATAGTCGTTTATAAGTTCATGTTCAGTATAAGTATACAAAATTAAAAACAAGTAGTTATTTATATTATTCACTAGCATATAATTAAAAGTAAATAAGTTTAATATTTTAGTATCAAACAAAATAAAAAATTAATGGTGAAATCAGAAAGTGTGTGTGCGAGTAATGTTATTTATTTTCATGTTATTCTTTATGCATTAAAGTAACGTCGATTCAAAATTTAGCTACCCGAATCAGCAGCAGTTTATTTAATGGCACTTAAATGAAAAAAAAAAAAAAAAAAACAAAACTAAACTAAAAGCTCACATGAGTGATAGTGAGGCAGGTCAGTGCTGCAGATCAGCGCATTCTTTGCGGGTTCATTGACCTCCGCATTTTAAATTATTGGTCACATGTTCTCTCAAAGGCATATTAGTATAAGAAAAAAAGTTAGTATCAGACTAAAGAAAATTGACATGCGATAACTGCCGAGAGTTTACTTCGGTTTAAGCTTTTATGCACTGATCTTGGGCACGAAAAAAAACAACAGCAAAAAAAATTATACAGACTTAAATGCACATGTCTGCTAAAAAAAAACTGTACCTATTGGTACATATATGTAAGTATATGCACTATATTGGGTTTTAAGGCATTTCCCTTTCTATGCACTGTACAAACACTCTCTTCAATTTTGAAACTGATTTTCAAACTTAGACACTATATAGGCTCTTTTTGTGAGCAGTAGCACATTTTATTTAGTTAACGCTGAGGTGGTGGTGGCGGCAATGGGTTCTACGGCAGAGGGAAGTCGGCGGTGGTCAGGTTGGGCTAATGACGTTTCGACACCCAGAGCAAAAAGATATATCCCGCATGTTCGCAAGCTCCTTTTTGGAAGACGGACTTGTAGCGTACGGCAATTCACTTTGCCGATTGGAACCAAATGTTTCGTCCAAGTGTAGACAACGACTGCGGTTTGAATTCCGCCGGGAAATAACCCTTATGTCGAAGTTATTTGATTCGGCTGCACCCAATACAGCTGCGACAAGGTATTAGTCGCAAATCTAGTGACGGATGCGCACCGATTACTTAGCAGCACCCTTAATAGGCAGTTGCCCACAGGCGGAAAATGCCATAAAGATTGGGGGGTCTTCAAATCGTCTCCAGCCGCACGGATTTCCTCTCGATGAAGGTCCAGGTTAACATGGACAAAATCTTTGGGTTCGAGAGTGTCACGCCGTTTTCCTTTTTGGGCCAGTGAATAACGCCCAAAACACGTGTCAGGCGGAGCTGACGGACATGGCTACTTTGTAGAACTTGGCCATCCAAAAGTTAATGAACAAAAGAGAGCGATTTTAGCAAGATCAGGCCTTTTATAACACCTAATTCCAGGGAATTACTGAACTGCGTAAAGTTAGATGCACTTTACATTCCAGTCAATTTCAGAGTTGTACTAACTAAAGCTTTCGTAGTACTACAGCTGATAGGGACCAACTTGAAGCTTTGGGACCAACTTTAACCCTTTTTAACGCAAGCGCCAATTTTGTAGCACCGAGCTGCGATAAAAGTAAAATTAATTTAATTTTAATGCAGGCGAGCATTACATTTCTAGGGGCATATCGACGCCAAAAGCAGCACCATCGGATTGTACACTTATACTTGTGATAATTGAATTTGAGAGACCTGATATAAAAAGCTGGTGGAAGAGTTTTTTTATCGATGGCTATAAATTATATATGATAGAATTGTTCAACATTTGACCTCTTTGGCGAAAGAGTCGTATAAATTATTGCTGGGCGTTACATACACATACAGGCTTAATACATTATGCGCATCATATTTGGTTTCCACAATCAGCTTTGCACAGTTAACGTCTTATTAAGCTGTAATATCACCTTGGCCCGCAAATAAATCCACCTCGTACATGCAATATATTTCGTTCTGTTGGCGCTCATCCTCCATTAGCCTTACCAACATCAGCGGAGTGTGAAGTAAGTACCTGGGAAGATAAATTTTCATGTTGTCACACCTGTGTCTCGCATGCGCATAAATTTTTTTCGGCTGTATGTTCGCTGCTGCCTCGGTGCCACCGGAACATTTTTGTCGAAATAAGATATCAAAGGGCCGCGCAGTCTTGATTTCACATTCAGCTGCAGTTGGTGCACTGCCTCCCCCAGCAACCAGCGCCCTCTTCACCGTTGCAACACCAGTACATCGGGCGGTGAAGTGAAATACTTGTATTATTGAAAGCCTCATCCAGCAGTGCGCGAGGAGTGAAACATCTGCAAGTTCTCGGAATTCGTGTCCGTATCGTTCAGCTTCTGCATTCATTGCCGTGTATTTGATTTTTGATTTTTACTTTTGCCACTCGAATATCTTGCTGTTATCGCTATCTCATTGGCAATTCGGGTGCGTGCTGGAGAATATACATAAATATTTGCTTATTTATTTTCAAAATAAAACAACACCCAGCGCATGCAACTGAACTTCAGTTTTTTGTAAGTTTACGTTTTTAAGCCTGGGCTTGTACGAGGGTTGTCTTTTACATTTCGAGTAATATAATAAGAACAAAGATAGTACATCAGGAAACAGTTTTAAAGTATTTCATGCTTTACTTCCTATTTTTAGAAGCGCATTTTTTCCTAAAAGTCTTCTGCTTGAGTCTGTCTTTGGCGGCTGACAGTCTCCGTAAATTCTTAAAACCAAGAAGAAAGAACACTGTTTTCGAACAGCAGGTATTGAATGGTCTTGTTAGACGACTAATTTTTGAAGGCTGCCACTGGTCCTGGAATTTCCATATTGTCTAGTGCAGTCTTGCTTTAGGCATTAAAACAATATGCCAGTATTTCACCAAGTTTCTAGAGCACCAAACGATAAGAGACTATTTTTGAACTACAGAGAAATTATCGTCCTGCGTGCGGATGCCTCAGATTAATGTTGTAGTTAAATCTGACAACATTAGAATTACACATTCTCGAAATTTAAATGTCAACCAGTAAGTACATATGTATGTAGAATGCATAATTTATTCTTTAATGCCCGTTAACCAAATACGCGTTCGAAATGTTGAAGGAATTGTCGAAACAGTACCGCACATCTACAAAAAGCATGCATAATTATTCATGCATAGAACAAAATCGAAATATGTAGTTTTTAATGTGGCTTATCAATTTAATGAAATTGGACATGCAACATAAAGTAATTTATTTTTAATTAATTTATAAATGCAGCGACATCAGAAATGAAAGCTGACAAAAAGCAAAAGCAAAGCATTAAACAGCCCCCTCCCACCGCTCCAGCTTCAGTTTCAGCCACAACAAAAGCAACAAATCCACACACACACACACACACACACACATACACATACACAAACACATCCATACGCTCATCCTGTCGCAACTGCAGCGAATTAAGCCTCGACCATTTTTATTTATACAAGCGGCGCGAAGTGTCGCTGACAAGCGTGTCATCAGCACTTTGATGCAGCAATGTCGCCCAGTCTGTGCTACAAATGACTAAAAAGGCAGCAACAGCAGCAGCAGCGGGCACAACAACAGCAACAACAACAGCAACAAAAACGACGGCCGCTGGCGTAAAAGCTTGCAACGCACGAGCTGCGCCACAATTTCATTAAAATTTACTGCACGCTGCAAAAATTGTTGCGGTCAATTAACGTCAACAGCCGCCGCTGGCTCCGCTGCCTCCGCTGCAACCGCCGCCGCCGATGCTGTTGCATGCAAAGCGCCACCATCAGTGGCTGCCAGCAAAAACAGGGACCCCGAACACCTCTGTAGCCTCATACTGTAGTCATACTTGGTTTGCTCATTAACAACTCGCTTGGCCACATTTTGTTTATTGTAGCTGCACGAATAAATAAATAAATTTCATTGACATACGCTTTAATAAATAATAGAGCGTGTTTTAAGTTATTGCTTTCGGTGGCCGTTGGGGATGCGTGCAAACTTTTCACACATCCCCATCGTTGGCAAAGAACCAAGACGCGCCGCACGTGAATTATGATCGGGACTACCACACAGCCATAACAAACTGTTGAGGCAACGCTGATAATTTGTAATTCGGCCGAACAATGGACTGAGTCCTATAGTCTATGGTCTGGACAAAAAAGTGTCTGCACTTAAGCAATAATCGCTGTAAATAAAATTGTACAATGGAATGGCAGGAGGCATTGGCATGTTCATTGTATAATGAGTTTTCATTCACTTAATACATATAGTATACGTTTTATAATTGCTACATACATATACATCTTTTTACATGCGAATTATATCTAGAGACGCTCAAAGTGCCACTAAAGTAGATCGTTGGCAGGAAACTACTTACTAGAGATAGTGCTTTATACATATGTATGTATTTATTTGTATACTATACCGACAAGTGTTCATTATAAAAAATCAATCACTTCTTTAAGGCCAGTCAACTAACGAACATAAACATAAAGTATTTGCATAGATGAAATCAATTGCGTGTCATACCTTAAGCCCGATAATTAAAATTACTTCATAGGAAATGCTAACGGATAATTATCATGAAATTGAAACGAATACAAAGTATTGGACTTAGCAAGATATCTTGCATTAAAAACTTTTCGTTTATTGAACTTAATTGAAAATTGAGAATGTTGTTGATATACCTAATGGTTTTAAAAGAAAATCAAGGACTCTTTCAAATATTCACTTGAAATCGAAGTTGTGTTACACAGTTCTGCGAGTATTACTTTAAAAATTGCAATCAAAAAAGAAATGATTTGATAATTTATTGATTTGTTTAGCGATCAGCTACCATAGTGGTTTTGTACAAGTACATAAGTACATGTACATACATTTACATAAGAATGTATAGTATGTAGGGAAGACTTAGTGATCTTGTTTGTGCAAACCAGATGTAGATATTTGTAAGAATCTCATCATTTAAGTGAGCACAATTCACTCATGACTAATTTATTTAGTCTGACTACTTTATATGTTGAATACAATTAGCGTGACGAAGGTTTAATTTCAACCTAATTGACAAACTTGCCGACTTATATACTTTGTGTGTTCAGGATTCGTCTGGCGAAGCCCAAATCCTTCACACAAACGGTCTTATTGGACAAGGTTATGTAGGGATGTGTAAAGAATTTAATTAGGCAGGCCAGACCAGAGGGCAAACAAATGTCGGCGTTGATTTGCCTAATACAAACGAAACCAACTAATTTGGCGTTGAATAATCCTGATAAAGCGAGACGAAGAGAAACTAAGAAAATGTGTGAGAGAAGGCGACTCTCTTGCCGCGGGCTAATTTCGAATTTAATTTGAGAGACTTGCAAACTTGACCCCAAGGTTCAAGTCTTCCCCGCCAATCTAAGTAAGACAACTAGAGAGTAGAGCTTATTATGTGAGTTCGCCAAAAGGGAATGAGCTTCAGAAATAACAAAGACTCGATAGGAAATTGCTGGTCGGCTAGCTGTCTGCTTCGTCTACCCTACTCGGGACAAAACCGCAAATTAGTTGCCGCTCGGTCACAGATGGCACCCAGCAACCAACAGAAAGGAACAGCTACAGCAATATCATCATCATCATCATCATCATCAACAACAACAACAAGAACGAGGGTCCCAATGTCAAAAACATTCAATCCGAGCGAGGCCAAGTCAGGCAAATAAATATGAAAATATTGTTGGGCCGACGCTCAAGGCATTTTTCGTGGAAACGCGGCCGCTGTGGCAACAACAATAACAAAAATAACAAAAACAACAATAATAACAATAACAACAACAGCAACGTCACCCCCATGTGGCGAGCGAGGACACAAGCCACCAGCGGTTGCCTTTTTGCCTTTCGCGTTATCAAGCCTTCCCTTTTTGTGTGCCCCAATTCAGAAATTGACGCTCGCGTTCACGCTCCAGAACGAAGTCTACGCGTTGTCATCATCATCGCATCGTCATCGTCACCGTCACCGTCACCAGCTTCTCGTATCGGCATTTGTTGTATCTGCATCTCTTGTATCTGCACTCACAAGCATGTACGCTCAGATCGTAGCTGCAGATAAGCCCGGCATGGCCACTTGGCCACAACTCTTTTGGGCCCCGCACGCCCCAAGTTCTGCACGAGCCTCGCTCCCTCGTTCCCTTGCTGGCGATGCGTGCTTCATGCGTCTTTGTTCATAAATTATAATTTTATGATCAGCAGCTGATTCGTGGAATATGTTGGCGTTCGCACTGGTGGTGGCTCCATTGTCGCCATCATTGTCTCCTCCCGGGCGTAAAATATTAAAGTGTCTGCCTGCTTGGCACTGCCTGGAAATTGGCTCGGCTCCAAGTGTCATCGTCGTCGCTAAGACGGTTCTTATGCTCCTCTGCTGGACGGATGAACGTTTGCCATTTCTGTTTACACTAATTGAAGAAGTGGACACTCTCTACTATACTTGTATGTCAGGCAGTCGTCGCTTCGTCATAGTCCGGGCTCAATGACATGCGCGGCTTCCTGTGTTGCTGGAAACGCGGCGCAGGCGCAGTTACAGCTTTTCTCATAAAAAGTCTTTATTGCCGCAAGGAACCTTCCATTCTCCATCCATTCTATGCAGAAATTAGCCTGTCTTGCTCGTCGCCATTTGGCCAATGCGATAGATGCTGCGCCTCCAGCTATATTGCGTCTTTATTGAAGCTCGTAAATCAATTAACTCAGCAGACAGTTGAAGTTCAAATAGTGCATTATTTATATGCTTCATTAAAAGTTTTCAGTAGCCATTCAAAAATGTTTGTATTCTCCTGTGCTTTCAAATACCAATTGCCTTACAAAAAAAGAATAGAGTACAAGAAAGAATAAAAGAGTCGAGTGAGAACTCAGTTCTTGTATACTCTTAAGCTGTAACTAAAATGCAGCTAGCTTAAGGTATAAGTATTAGAGAGGATCAATCATCTATCAATCACCATCTAAGAAAATCTTCTAACTTCCTATTGAAGTTATATTGGAACCCTTGCATGTTGCAACAGTTTTTCTACAGAAATGAAAGCACAAATACTTCGTAGAACTGGACGAGCTAAAATGTTGGTCGATAATATTTAATTTGCTCAGTAAAAGGAATTTCAAAAATTATTATTGATGCGTATGCATTTTTAAATATAAATTCGAAGTTCTTTTGGTCTGTTAGCATTTTTGTGAAGTGCAGGGCGAGCAGCATGGTAAACAATTCATCAATTTGCAGAATTGAAATACTTTTTCATTAATACTTTTATTTTAATTTATTTTTTGTGTGCAACGTTCACGATGAACAAGAAATATAACTCTGCTATTTGTTTAATTTGCAGTTGTGCGGTCTGAATGAAAAAACGTTACTCCATGATAACGTGGAAATTAATAGTTCCTTGCGCTTCCTTATAACGGAATGGTAGGACCAAGATGGCAGCAATACAAAACAATACATGGTCGTGGCAACTGGTGTGGTTGCTTGTTGCGAGCAGGCCTAATTAGTTCCTTACGCATAATTGTGCAGCAATGAGCAGTTTTAATATTTAACTGGAATGCTAAATGAATTTATTGTTCGCAGCCGTGGGGAGCATCAAAATTAACAAACGGCTATAAAAGCTGCGCAAAATGAAAATGTTTGCCATTAATGTGGAAATATCCGCGACGCGGACAAATTGCGATTATTACATTGCCAGCATCGAAAATGTTTGCATAATCAACCTTTTCTTCATATACTCATACCGTTTGATGGTGGAAAATTTTGAAAATCAATTGCTAGCCAGCCATTTATTTAGTTAATTAGAAGTCGCGTCCCGTCAAACACTTAAACTTTCGGCATAAATCTCCATTTGCCTCGGCCAAAAGCTATGCCAACTACCATTGGGTCGTATCAAGTGTGAACGCAGACTGAACAGTTGGATTACAACAAAAAGCGGCAGTAAGACATCGGAATCAGACTGACGACAGGGGTCTTCAGCATGAGATTATCAGCACCATCACCATCAGAATCAGTAGCATCATTAACGCCGGCGCCGACTAAATTCCCTGGAAATCTAAGTTGAAAGTTGAAAGCAAATTAGCAACAGCGCGAAAATTGCAAAGCATGAAAATTAGAATTAAAAGCTGAAAAGTTGCCAAGTAGTCAGAGAACTTTGCCTTGCAACAAATTAGCCAAGGACGGAATGGAATTATTGTTGCTGTCTGTCTCTCTGCCTCTCTGTCTGTCTGTGTGTCCATTTAATGAAAAGGCTATGGTGTAAGGCAACTTTGGAATTTTTAATTTATTTTCAACATTTATTGAGCGCAAGAGCATAATTGCAGAGTGCATTTGCTCCACTTTAAAAGACAACGATGCAATTTTCAGAAAAGAACCAAAATGGTTCTCCATTACATCATCACAGAGAATTCTTTACCTTCACTTTCAATTCTTTTTTTGTTTCTTCCAATGTTGACGGTCTTGAATTATGGAATAAGGTCTAATGGAGAATCGTGGATTTTTTTCCTGTTATGTATTTACAATTTTTATATAAAAATGTAACAAATGTGTTAAATGAATGTGTACGTGCTTGTAATGACGATCTGTTGAAAATCAGTGAATGAGCGAGAATAAATGGTCTGGAAGTCAATCCGGAAAAATCTAAATGCCTGGTAATTTATAAAAAGAAAATTAACTTACTTAATCTAGAGAAATTACAACTGAAAGACAAACATATTGAATACGTAAGGCAGGCAAAAAATTTAGGGATAATCATTAATGAGACACTATCATGGCAAAATCATGTTAATAATGCTGTAGGAAGAACGTATAGTGCACTTAGGTTTCTCTCTTTGACGCAGAATTTCCTCCCAGCCAAACTCAAGCTCCTTATTGCTAAGACATACTTGATACCCTCACTATTTTATGGAGTAGAATTATTCGGAAACTGTGACGCCGTAAGCCAGAACAAACTAAAAGTAGCCTTTAACAGCATTGCACGTTATGTCTTTGATATTAAAAGAAGAGAATCCATAACGGAATACGCAAAACTAATTTTTAACTTGACTCTTAACTCCTGGATTAAACTTAGGACCCTAATTTTTATACACAGAACCATTACTCGAAAAGAGCCGAATTATTTGTATGACAAAATTTCATTTACCTCATCAAGAAGAACAAATAATATAGTCTGCATAAGATATAGATTATCTTGTTCCGAAAAACACTTTTTTATATTTGCTGTTCGTCTGTGGAACGAGTTACCGCATGGCTTAAAAACAATCAGCAATGAAACGCATTTTAGAAATAGAATTCATGCGCACTATCAAGAAAATACCTAAATGAAATAAAGTAAGAGCACAATATTAATACATTTACACTCAGTAGGCAACATTTTTGTTCTGATTATAAAATAATAATAATATTAAAAATATTAAAAATAAGAACCAAATACACTTTAAATTTATGTATAATTAAAATGTATCTAATATAAATAGGTTAAGTACGCTAATGAAATCACTTGAATTTTAATAATATCTAAGGAAATTTAATTAATGTGACTAGTGCATTAATTTATAAGAATCATTCTTGTAGCACTAGGAATAAATAAATAAATAAATAAATAAATAAATTGAAATTAGAATTTATTATTTTTTTTGTATATTCAATACTAAAGAAAGTTGCAAGAAAATGTTCTCATTTAAATAGGTAGATGTCTGTTTCATTACGATGTAACAGCACTTCTTAAATATTGCCAATGACCCTGAGCAATAATACATGCAATCCTTTGCGTGAGTCTACAACATTTTTTTGGAAGTCCTTAAATCCCATCGTCACGATCATGCGCGCAAACACACTTAGCTCTACTCTACCTACCAGCAGCTGCTGATTCATCCAAATAATCGGTAATATGGCAGAAATATTTTATTTTATTTTACTTATTAGCATAGCTGAGAATCTGCACCACTAGTGTTGGGATTTTATGCTTAATGCGATGAACTAGAAAATTTGAAATCTTTAGATTCCAATTATGCTATTAACAACAATTATATACTAAACTGTTCTTCTTCGAGGAAACCAAAATTGAACTACAATTATCAGCTGGTTCGTGTTAAATTTCCCTCACACTCAATGTCACTTCATTAAAAGCAAACCACCAATTTTCTTTTGGCTGGTATTTCCGCCACTTGAACATTGAAACTTCATTTTCAAGCGTAACCTTTTGAAGTAAATCAGACTCAGTGCGTATATGGATGAGGATGTGGCTGAGTTTTTTATGCACTTTATATTTATTACAATATTTTATGAGCGCTGCGAACGAAAATCTTTTCGAGGAGCAGCGCGAAATTAATTAAAAACGCCCACATTTCGGCGATAAATCAGCGACGGCCGCGGCTCGGACGACCGAGGGCAAGATTAAACGACAGCAGCAGGCGGCGGTGCATGGCAGCCGTCTGGCTGGTAAGGCAGCAGCCAAACGCACACACACACACACACACGCACACTCTCTTACTCAAAACCACACATACATACATACATACACCACTCCACACCACACTACAGCACACATGTTTCAAGTGCTCTGGGTCGTGGCATAAGTCGCTGTTTGTTTGTACTCCGGTGTGTTTGTTCAAGAGCCACTAATAATCCATTGTTGTTGCTTTTGTCTTTGTCGCTGTTGTTGCAGCTGCTGTTTCTGCGCAGCTTTCCTCTGCCCATGCCCTCCATGCCTCTGTCCACCCACACAGCTCAACACATGCCAATCGAAGGCATGGCCATTGAAAGCCCCCAAAAGAAATTGCATGCTTAACAAGCAGCTTTAACTCAACCAATGGCAACGGCAACGGCAACACCAATAACAATAACAACAACAACAACAACGACAATGCCAACAGCAAAACCACCAACAACACCAATTACGAGAGCAGAAGCAACGCAACAGCACTGCAACGAACTTTAAAAACACAAAAGTTTTGAGCTTTTACGCTCTGGTTTGCGTTTCAGCGCCCGTGCCCGTGCCCGAGCCCGAGCCGGAGTAGGAGCCCGGGCCCAAGTCCTACTCCGCACTACAAGCGTTTGCTTCCAATGAGTGCATAAAATTTGAGATTTATTTATGTTTCGGTTCGGTTCGGTTCGATTGTTTGTTGGCTTCCTGCCTGTCGCTTGTCGTTTTTTGTTGCTCCTTGCCCCTTGCGCCCTACTGGTTGCATATGAAATGTGTTTTAAATTAAAAATTTACTTGCAAATTTCGATTTTTAACGAAATTTATGCAGATTTTTTTTAATGCTGACAGCCTCGTCGTCGTACCACGCCCCGTCGGTGCTCTCTGCCATTATGGCGCCAAGTGGCAATTTGGCGGGTGGCATCAGTGGTTTGTACGAATATTTACAGTGCGTGTCATAAATATTTTTTACGTACTTGTACAGTCCAAATCGCTTATAACAATCAAGGGACTACAGAAATGCGGTCGTTTTAACAGTTAGTCGTTATCAATATTCCGTTCTTTTTCTCTTAAATAAATTCAATTCAATGTTTAACAATAAGTTACATTTATTATTAAATAACAATAATAAAGAAAAACATAAAAACAGGAATTTAGTTAAAATACACATGCATACATATATATTTCCCTTTTCCTTAAATAAAAAATCACAATAAATTTATTTCAAATATTATTTTATAATGATAATAACGTTAAGTTTGATTTATTTATAAAATATCCATACTAAGGAAAAACTTCAAAATTACCTAAAATATACGTACTATTTTTGATTGACAAGACTTCGATTGCATAAATGAGTGAACTATTCGTGTGCATATATATGCACATATACGCTTCTTATTGTAGATATCAGCTTTTTACAAGACATGGTGTTATAAGCTGTTTTTCATCTTGATCAGATTATAAGAATTTAAATTGTTATTTCCCGAAAAAGAAAATTGTCTCTTTGTGAAGCACTTGCATATGAATCTTTTATTTATTAATTGCTATTAAGTTTAAATAAAAATAAAAGCTAAGTCACTGTAGGTTATTTCGACTGTACATACAAGTATGTACACACATATGTTGAGTTATTGATTTGTGAGCCAACACGACAAGGTTTTTTTGAGGCATTAAATTTCCAGTTTCCAGCAATTTAAATGCACTTTAGAAGCAAAAAATAAGTATTACAGTATTCTGATATCTCTCTGGATTTTAACTGGAACTAAAGATTTGTGCAAGGCCGGGCTATCAGGCGTAGTGGGTATGTGGTTTTTTGAGTCTTTTAAATTATATTTTATAAATCCAAATATCCTGGCTGCTTTTCAAAAATTCATATTGAATTCAGCGAATCAACTGAATTGTAAAGTGTTAGTCAATAAATTGTATCGGTCATGGAATTAAACTCAACGTGTCCCTTCAGATTAATGAAGCTTGAAATGCATTGCAAACGATCTAGTCAGCATGCGAGGATAAAAGGATATGAGGACAATCAAATGAGTTAATCATACATACCAAGGTTTCCTTTGTAATTTAATTATATTGCAAGTTTTTATATTTACTAAAAATGCACATTTTACATAACAAACTTAAAACAATATCCTATGTATATGGATTATACGGGTATGGTTATTGTCTGGTTATTATCTCTATCATTATCTCTAAATGGCAAAAATAAAACTAATAATACCCAGGTCGAAGCAAATAGTATCCTGTTTAGATGCGAAATATAGATCCATGTATCTAAAGTACCAGAATCGACAGTTCAACCTCTGTGTTCTCATATTTCCATGTCAATACACACTCTTCCATTTCTACCAAACTATGTATCTCAACAGACGCACATTCGCAGCTTGGCTTAACATCCAATAAAATGCGATCGATATGAATTTAAATGTTGTGTTAAACGACATCTTTAGCTTTATGCCATCCAAAAAATATGAAACATCTCCATTTGGCCAAGCCCAGGAGCCAAGGAGCCTGGTGGGTCTGATGCTGGAGCTGGAGTTGGTGCTGGTGCTTGTGTGGTGGTCGTGATATGCAATGGCGATAAATTTCCAAGTGTAAATGATACGCGTGGCGTGGCAAGCGTGGCACGATGAACTAATAAAGGACGGCCAAACGCCGACGCTTTATTAGCCAGACTATGTTGTTGTTGTCGTCATTGTTGTTGCTGTTGTTGGCTGACTGCCTGTCTGTCTGTCCGCCTGGCTGGCTGACTGACATTAAGGCCGTAAGCGCGCGCCGCAAATGCGTTGCCATAAATTTAAAGCTTTAGAGCAAAGAAGCCAATGGAGGTGGCTATGGAGATGGCTATGAAGATGCCGGTATTTGTTGTTAGTCACGACGTTACAAAAACAACAACAACAAGAACAGCAGTAATAATGTCTATGAAGACGTTGACTACAAAAACGTCGACTTCTAATGAAGATCAACGAGAGAGCGCCGCCGCCATTGTGATTGTGATTGCAAGTTTTACCTGCGTATGTGGGTGGGAAAAATTGTATGCTGTGTGCGAAAGTATTTCATAAATTTCATTCAATTTTGCTAAATGCAAGAAATATGAGTGCCCGTGCCGGATGTCCGCTCATTACGCCAGACTTGTAATTAATCTCCAAAAGTTTTGACCGACCGTTTTTCTACGGGTTAGCATCAGCGGTGGATCCCATTGTGTTAACCTTTTGTGCTGTGTTTGCACCTGTTACGCATATTTGTGTGTAAATATTTGCAAATGAGTTTGAAATTAAGCTGGGTTTTTTCTTTCCATTTTTGCGTTTTTCCGGTTTGATTTTGTTGCTGCCTTCCACTCGCCACACTTTCCTTGGCCTTGCTGGCCAAGCAATGTTAATCAGCAAACATTTGCCATCCAGCTGACATCTTATACATTAAGGCGAAAACCCGTTCGTTACAAGACAAAGTGGGGATACGAAAGGGGAGGAAATAAAGCAAAAAAAAAATATAAAATACAAAAATACAAAAATACAGCAATTGTCAACCGGACTGTTAGACACCCTGTATTATTAAAAGTGGCCGTTTATTAATTTTTTCATGTCAAGCCAACCTCTACTATCTTCAAATGGGATCTCGCCAGTCTTCAAAAGCCTTTCAGTAACAGAAGCAGTTACTACGTAATTTGTTTATTATCTTCAAACTATTGAATTTACAGCTTCTTGTGATAGAGTCATTCATGTGACAAACTAGTAGGTAAACGCATAAATCGAAAATTTAGTCTCAATTTCCAATACGCTTCCTAGAGTACGTTTGTTCACACAATCAATAGTCCCGTTTAATCATTAGGTGTAGGGTACAAAAAAAGGATAGCAGACCAGGCGTCTGTCACAGATTGGCATGACTAAAGAAAAAGAAAAGTGTACATAAATTTATATAATTTTTCCAACATGCTTGGCATGTCGGGCTTTGTCATCCGTTTCTTTCCAAGCTTTTCTCCTCTCCGCTTCCGCTGCCTCCTCACTTTTTCCTTAAGCGGCATGGTGACACTTGACTGACGTAGTCGTTGGTTGGCGCCATCTAGCGTTGCGCGTGCATAAGTTGTGTTTCATTATAATGAGATTATCCCTTTTGCTTATACAAGTGTGTGTTCGTGTTTGTGGGCTACTGGCGCCTTCCCCACGCCTTCCACGCGTACTCTGCTGCTCAGAACTGCAACAGCTGCTTCTGTTTGTTTTCTTATTTAAATTATATCTCCTTTGACGTCCTTACTTTATTTCACTTCGTCGCTCCTTTTTTGTTTCCTTTTATTTGAGGCATTAGATTTATGGGATTTATGCTCGGGTTTGTTTAAGTTGTGCAAATAGCTTCCATTCGTAATCTCTTCAACCCAGCACCACAAATTGAAAGCGTTCATTTAAATGAATTTTCAATAAATGTAAACATTATTGCGTTTTCAAGTATAGATTAAATACATACTTGTGATGGATAGTCTACAATTCGAAATTAACGTAAATGATGAGCTCGAATTTAGCTCACAGATCTAATTTGAAGAATTATGTTCATTTTTGAAAGCAATTTAAGCATTTCAAAAATAACAACAGCATTTAAAACGACAATTGTCTTTTGATTTTTTGTTGTTAACCAATCAACGTAGTTTTCTAAAATATTTAAAGTTGATGCCAATACTCTTTTCGCGTTAAGCTATACATTTTTAAAATACTTTAAAATTATACGAAAATTACTTCAAATATTTAATGCATTTGTATATTATATACATTATTTGTCATTGGCATTTTATTACTCATCTTATTTCTAAAACTTTTCCAATTACATTATTAAAACTTAAATTTAAGCACAACTAGTATTATTTTTCAGTGAAAATACTTGTAATAATAAACAATTACAAGTAATATTATGTTCGTAAAGATTTTTTCAGCCGTATAATTGGATTAATTGGATTTTTTTGAGCCGTATAATAGGATTAATATCCGGTGGAAATATGAACATTCTGCAAAGGTTAGTTTCTCAGCTCTCTTTAGTCCTGTCCACGTTAGTTTGGACATGTATCCCCCCGCTCTTGAACACTTCTACCAATGATCTTACTATAAAGCTTTTAAATGTAGCTAGTTTTATCCAGACGCCCACTATATAGTAAGCTATCGTACTTCCACAAGTGTAAGATGATCTTTAAATTCAATGCAATTGTACTCGACTTCTTAAAGGAAATACATAGTTAAATATTTGTTGCAAAATATGCTTAGTTAGTAAGTACATTGATGCCAAATAGCCCAACTAGCCTAATTAGTATTTTTGATTGTAAATAGATTAAAATCGAGAGTGCAATTGTTAATTGGGTTTTGGGTAACTTATAGCTTTACAATTTTTTTTCGTTCAATTATTTCCTGTAAATATATGTTACTAAATAGGAATTGACTGCAACCTGCGAAAAATCGGTAATAGTGTAGTGCCATCGAATTTCAACCATCTCCCATTTTATTTTGATTTTCAATTTTCTACCAATTGCTAACAAAATTGATTGTAATTGGAATTTGTTGCGTGTTATTTTTGACATCACGGCTCGTCGGCACATCTCTCGGCTAACCCCCAGAACGCATTAACAATTATTTACAATTTTTGAATTATGCAAAAATGTGTTAAGTTGAAATCAGATTCGTTTTTATCTTCCAGTTGAGTTGATTGGGTCACGCAGAGCGTGGTGAGTCGCCGGCCGAGCCCATGTTTGAAATCCAATTAGGGCCAATCGACAAATGTTATGTGTCAACAATAACAACAATAACCAACATACCAACAACAACAACAACGGCTAACAAGATCAAAGCATGTAATATCTCTCTCATTACAACATAATTTTATACGCATATGTGTATGCCTTATTACCAATAGATTTATGTTGTTGTTGTTGTTGTGGCGAACGCCAATGACGGCCAATGAACGGCAATGAGAAATCAATTGGGGAAAAAAGGTGTGCGCACAATTCAAGACAATAAATTTTAGAGGCCCGCATATATTTATGCTTGTACATATACTTATGCTTGTACATATCTTGGGATACAACAGAAATGTGAAATGCTGGGGATGTTTGCACAGGACAGAAAACAAAAGGACTGGAAATTTTTATTCGACAGCACAAGCGGCTTACATTGAGTTTCGGGCATAGATGGCGGGCCGAAAAATATGGAAACACATGATTTTGAATGCAATTAACTGGATGGGGCAACTATAACGACTTTGGCTGGGGATCGTAGTTGAGAACATCGAAGGTGAGTATCTTGTAGAACGACACTGCCCAACCGGAATCGTCCACGCGCGGCAGAATGCGTCCTGTCTGTGGCAGAGCAGCCGTTGACGAATTTTTTTCAGACACGGGCGTTGACGACCCTCTGTCACCTGCTGCTGTCGAGGGCCCGAACGAGTTAGCATGGGACGCTCCATGGTTCTTCAAGTCTGCGGTGTAGTCACGCCGGAAGCGTATGAAAATCTCGGCAAAGACAATGCGATGCGGCACTTGGAACACATCGGTGGGTGTCTTCAGTTCGTTATCCATCCGTCTGATGATGTCGTTCATTTCAGCCATCTCGGTGGGCGAATCGAAGTCCTTGATGTTGCGCAGGCCCACGAACAACATGTCGATGAATGCGTACTTGCGTCCGAAATTTTGACGCGTGGCCACTTTCATGGGAATGGCACGACGCAGATGCTCCTTCTCGAAGCGCACCAGTTGGAGACGCGTGTCATTCCGTGAAAGCAGCATGTCCCGCGTGATCTGCTGGAAGCCAACCGGCGTGGTGTACTCACTTATCTTCTCCGCACTCTGATTCCTTATGATGTCCGTCATGACGATGGCCGCCTGCTTGGAGCCCTCAATGAAGTCAGACTCGATGAAGTCGTAGTCCCAGAACAACTTCAATTTCCACAGATTTAGCTTCGTAACGAAATACTTCCACGGATTGTGCAGATACACCAACTTCGGTATTATCTTCCGTCCCCGATCGTTCACCGTGTGTATGAGGCGCGGGGACGTCGACAATGCGACCAACGGCGAACCCTGCCTCAGACATGATGGCGGCGACTGCGTGCTCCTCAGACAATGGGCTACCAGCTGCGTACCCCCATTGGTACGTAGAAATTTAGCCATCATTTTTACAAACAGTGTGGGTATTCTTGCATTTTAGGCAGTGTTTTTTTTTTTTTTTTGTTGAACTTACGAAAAATTTGTTTTGTGCAATGGATCTGAAAATGTTTGAAATGTGTTCGAAGGCTTTTCCAAAGAGAAGAACAAATACGTTTTCCAGCCAGCCAGCCAGCCAGCCAGTCAGTCTATTTAAATATTTGTTACTCCTCTCCTTAAACTTTGACTCTTCAGCCCACACACCATTCGGCACGCTCTTTACACAATACTTGTATGTTTTTGGTGGAGATCATAAAACATTATTTTCAAGATACATAAATTATATTCGACTTAGGCCCCAGTTTGAGGTTGTGCCGACTCATGTCTGCGTGCCGGCATGCCGGCGTGTGAATGCGAGTGTATTGTGGGCTTCTGTGCCCATCTCTGTGTGGAGAGACGCGTGGGCTGGGAGGGACAACAAGTGCCAACTCCGGCGGCAATCGTTGGATCGTTTCGGTGATCTGAAGGGGTCGCTCAAAGAAAACGACATAAAAGCAATGAATATGAGGAATTTCAATGCAATTGTTGCGCTTGCGCTTCAAGATGTGTATTTAAATGGCGGGACGAATTTAATTATGTGAGATATTTTTTAATGCATAATTAAATTGAACGTAACCAATAAATAATAGCACAGCCAACGAGAAATGTGTGTTCATACTTATAAGCCATAATCATTCAGATTTTATTGACTACATTAATCCCATCTGACTCAATCATTATTATTAACAAATACTCAGAAATTAGCTGAAACTATAATGCTATTTATTGCGGAATCAAGTGACTCAAATAAAACTAAATCAATCTGATATTTTAAATTTCTCAATATGTTAATTAATTAATTAAAATTAAAATCAAGTTAAACTTAATTTCAATTTGGAATTATATTGAATGAAAATTTCCGCTGAAAGTGCGCTGGTATTTGATTTTATGCCGTCCTTTTTTGCAGATCATTAACGATAAGCCAAGTATGTTAATAAAATATTTGTTTTATTTAAGGATGTAATAAAATTTCTACAACACTTAGCATGAGCTATAGGAATTGAAGATTAAACAAATATACCCTTGTACAATATTCATGCTTAATAAATATCTTTTAAATGTCTATTCGTATTTGGTCCAATGTCGGTGCTTTCTCAATTCAAATTTTTCATTGCTGGTGTATTCCAAATAAATAGAAAGAAGCAAACTTATTATTTCTTCTGAACAACAACTTCAGTTAACATTAGTTTATCAATTCCAAAGCTGTCCGCCACTGGAAACCGCGGGCACAGGCTGTAGCTGTGGCTCTGGCTGTGGCTGTGGTTGTGTGGTTGACACAATATGCGTGGTCGTTGTCTACATTGTCATCGTCATCGTCATCGTCGACGTCACATGACAGCGCAAGAAAAGGCCGCACAACTCCGCCGATAAACATCTTTTGTGGACCGCCGGAGCACAACTACTATATAGTACTATGCTATACTACTTGCAGTACAATGCACACTTACTTCGAGCTTCAAATTCAAATGAAAATAAGTAATTCATTTCGCAGCGGATCGTAGCATAGCCCGGGCATCGTTTATCTTGTTGCTCATTAAATCATTCAACTGTCAATCAATTTCCTCACTCATTTCATTTGCTGGCTGGCATTCGCTGCGGCCATCGCGAACGGTGCTGTTGCTGGTGCGGTTGCAAGAAACGGGCGCAGCATCATCATCATCATCATCTCGTCATCGTAGATGGGACTGCCGGAGAGCAGCGGAACAACAGACAGACAGGCAGACAGACAGACAGACAGGCACTCGTCAGTTGTCTTTCGTATCATCGACGGAGAATCTATTGTTTCTGTCCAGACTTTCTATGAGTTCTCTTTCATATTTTTTTGTTGCAACCCGTGACTGCGTTTCTTTTAGCGACTGCTGTCAGTTTAGTTACGGGGTGAGGCTGCCGCTGCTCTGCTTTGCCGTTTTAAATTCGAACCCATTTGATAACAATGGACATAGCGGTTTCAATATGCTGATATCCAGTTATGTCTACCTAACGTTCTATAATTATAAGCATCGATTATCTGCTCTAATAACGATAGCTTTGAAGGGCGTATTAAATTTGAACAAGTTCTCAGGATTTAAAAATATATTAAAAATTAGGAAACTGTTTAATTTCCTTTAATTGGGTTTTTCAATATCTATTATCTGCTATGGTAGAACGAAAATGTGTAATTGAGCGACACATACATAATTATGTCATTTGCGGGTACTACCTTTTTTTTAAGATCTCTAATTTAAATTAAATTACGCCAAATTAAATTTTGTTGAGATGTCTTTTTCGTATCCTTTTGACTTTTCTTCTGGCCCCTATATTATAAAAACAGAATCCTTCGTGTTGCTAAATTTCCAGTTTTGCTTTCAAAGAATCATAGATATTTAATTTATTTCCGACCGTCCTCAATGAGAAGACTTGGAAAATTCATAACCCAAAATTCCCAAAGCCCAAACCGCCAGGCCCGGTAATGGTGGACGGACCGAACATCACTTTTCAGTGCATGATATGAGTAGAACTCTCTATAGGCGTTCTATTAAAAATGTTTGCCGCTCTAAACTGCTACGGTCCGGTATAGGACGTGTCATATTAAAAGCTACAGCTTAAATGTCAAAGTACATTTGTGTGAATATTTATGTGAATGCTTGTATGTATGTAAGAATGTATGTGATGGAATGTATGTAGGAGTACATTCGAGTCTATATAGTGTTTGTGCATTGTGTGTGTGTTGGTTGATTGTCGCACTTTGTGATCGACAGTTGAGTTTTAAATTTCAAAATCGCTCCAGTTTTGTATTTTTGCCTGCACGCCATCTCTGGCGCTCATATGGAATATTCATTCATATCCATACATATATGTATGTAAAAAGATGTATACAAATATATGTATGCATGAGCATATTTATGTGAAGTTTCCTATTACGTTGTACTCGTACCTGGCGAGTGTTGGCTCTTTGCTTTTGCTTAGCATTAATTCGAGTACACGGGGCCATACAAAAATGTTCGTACCTGTCAGGCGATTCAGGTTAAATCAATCATACATAAAAACCCTGTCAACACGGTTCATTGTTTGCATGCGCTGCGTTTAATGAAAGAACCGACCCGACCCGCCCCGGCCTGAAGGGGGGACCTGGTCCCCGGGTTCCCGGGTCCCTGGGTCTGGGCAATGGTATTCGCTTACATTTATGCGGGGCTGTTGTAAATTTATGCGTACGAGTATCTCTCAGATACACAACTGCCGCTTTGCCATTCGTGCAGTTATTTGCATTTTTAGTTTTTCCATCTTGTCGAGCTGACATGTTGCTGTTGTTGCTGTTGTTGTTGTTGTTTTGTTTATGTTTGTTGTTGTTGGTATTGTCGTCGCCCCTTCGTTGTTTTTCGCCGTTGAACAATTGTCTGGCAGGCATTGTGCTTTGATAAATATACGGGTGGTCATTTAGCATATTTTGATATTGAGATTTATTGACAAGATAGAAATGCGCGTGAGCGAATGGAACGTGTTCGATGTGGTCGTCCGTTGTCATTGTCATCGTCATCGCCATCGCCCTCGTCGTCACCGTAATCGTTGGCTTTGTCGGCATACCGACGGCGGAAACGTTGGCGTTCATTATGCAGTCATTCAAATTAATTGAGTTTTTCCGCAAAGAGTGCCCCCAAATGAATTGCAAAGAAACAAATAAAAATGAAACTGCGTCCAGTCGCGTGTCAAGTCTCGAACAGGTAAACAACTTGACCACAGAAATCAGCGCGGAGAGTGTCAGTGATTGCCAGTGTGCTCGAGGCTATGCCAATGGATAGCTAATGCAGTTGGCGACATGGAAATCTAGCTGCCTGCTGGAAACCTTGGAAACCGTGGAATGTGGTCTCAACATTGAAATGCGATAGCTGGTCGAGTGGATCGCTAACGATCGCTCGAAACCACAAAAGTAAAGCGCACCAGGCTTCACATTGAGAAATTTCGCATGGGGCTGTCTGTGTGTGCAAAAAAACTTCTAGGGTTTCACTCGGGCTGTCACTTGTCAGCTGATGTTAATGGCTGGATCGGGTCTCGTTCGGCATTTGCTCACCACCCGCCGATTTGTCATGCAAAATGATCGCCACTTGGCTTGAGTCTTGAGCCGAAAGCGGAAACATCAGGTTAAGTAAAGTCACTTCAAATCCGGTTGCATGTCAATCGATGCTCGTTCCGCTTCAGTGGAAATGGCAGACAGTGGCCCAGACCATAAGACCAAGCTGGTAACTGAATACTCTCACGCATATACTGATCCTTTGATTGTCATTTGGCAGCGATGCGTCATTTAGAATTCCATGCCACATTTGACCGTCGCTGCCAAACTGTCAACGCAACACCTAACACCTACAACTGTCGCCGCCGTTGGACGCGCCACGTGATGTGCCTACTTTATGGCCACTTAAGTCAAATGCTGGCACCTGATTGCTGGACGTGTGAATTTGGCTGCGGCCTTCCGCGAAGTACCTGGGAGTGCTTGGAAAACTGTTGGCTTGACTTGCACCTTGCACCTTACATCGCATTAAAAAGCGGGCTAATGGCTAGCCCGCTTTATTTATTGTCTCAGATTTTCCATTTTCCATTTTCGATTCAGTTTGTGTGCCGTGGACTTGTCAATCTTTGTTGCCACCCAAATGAGAATGAGACGTCGCGAAGCTACACGTAAATTAAATGCAAGTATGTGTAACGATGGTAACTGGCTAAAGGTGGTTGGTGTTCCGAAAATGTTGGAAGGTCTTCTTCCTAAACCCAAATCCCCTATACCCTGTACATGTAGTAAGTACTTAATTAGCTTACAAATAATATTTGCATACATAGTATACTATATATTAGGCCTCAAATCCACCGAAAAAGGGCAATTCAAAATATAATATAGAATCACTGCGAACTTTTCAGTTTCTTTTAAAATTATTTATTTTTTACCGGACGAAATAACAATAGGCTTCACGAAATACATTTAACGTTTTTGTTAACGTTCCATTATCTTGCCTTAATGTAGACAGGTTCCATTTTTAATTATAATTATATACCAATATATTTTCCAGCATTTTATACATTTAATTACCAAGACAACTTCAGCCTTCACATCTATTGTGGGTAGAAGGAGGAGGATGACAAGCTTGAAAACATTTTCTTTCCCCCCATTCTAGGACTTGCTTGATTATCTCGCAACATGGGAAGGGAACCTTCGGTCTAATAATAATGAGCATTTGGTGACGTTTCGCCCGCCTTTATTCAACTAAGTACCAGACCAAAATGACAAATTCCATCTGAATTACCCAGTAACCCAGATACTCGTATGTGCAAGAGCAGCAACAGCAGCAATCCCCACATTGTCAACATCAAAGCCAACCAAAGCAAAGTTCAACTGAGGCAGAGGGCTTTCTGTTTTTCACCAACGTGTGCATTTTCAAAAGTAAGTCATATACATAGACACACACATACACACGCGTCCGAATAAATAATGCTAACCCCACGCTATCAAGGTGGCAGCATATCAGGCTGTTGTTATTGCTGTACTTCTTGTTGTTGTCAACTTTTCAAAGAGCGAAAATAAAGCGCGATCTGGTGGACGCGAACAATTTGTTCCAAATCAAAAAAAAGAAGTGTAGTCTGCTGCAGCAGATGATGACGGCAAACAAACCTCGAAAATGACAGTAGCCAAAAAATATGTCATAAAAAGATACGGTCTGTGTCAATATTAACACAAGACCAGAGCGACACGGGAAGCGTCGTCCGTAGTTGTTGCCGTTGCCGTAGCCGTAGTCAGTGCCTTTGCAGTTCCCCTCTTTCTGTTTTGGCTTTCAAGCTCACCTGCATGGCTAATAGGCGTCACTGTCTTCGTCCCCCTCATCAGCAGCATCGTCGTCGTCGTAATTTTCATTGTTTTCGTGGCAAACGCCGCAGGTCAGGCCGTACTCCCTGCTGTTTAAAAGCAGCGAAAGTTTTTACTGTGGGCCCAATAGCTCGTTATCATATTCATAAATATTTGGGATAGTAGTAGTATGTAGCTAGTTTTTAGGTGGCTAATACAGGAAAAATACATTACAATATTATTTAAAATATTTATTAGGGACATAGGCGAGATGATCAGCAACACCTCAGATAGCAGTAGTAGCTAGTTATTATATTTTTTCAGGCTGCAAATATAGGAATAATAAATTAAAATATTATTTCAAATAGCTGATGAGTTCCAAAGTTTCCTTTTGCTTAAGAGCTAGTTGCTGATACTTAGTAAAGTAAACTATATTATATTCAATAAAAATGTAAAATATTGTTTTGATATATGTGACGAAGGACCATCTACCTATGAATTATTCACATGTGACCAAAACTAGCTCCAATCGTATGCGATTTGTCTCTCATATAGTATGTAGCATTTTATATTGCAATTGTCTCAATAAACTCTCTCCGTCTCTCTCTATCTTATTTAAGATGAATAACAATTTACAAAGTATTTAACGGAATGTTTCCACATTCTTAGCCTCGGGATGAGGTTTAACTACATTCGGTCAACCACTGTGCATTGGAATGTTATATAAAAAAATGGATACGAACGCTGTACTATATTGTATTTGTATGTTTGGGTGGGCGAACACAAAACAGACGTGGATGTGCCCTAGAAGCAAATTCAGGTACATAGTACTCGTATTATGTTTCTGCACCAAGATACTCCTAGTAGTCAGCCAACACGGCTGCTGGGGACATTTGTGTGATTGTGTGTTTGGTGGCGTTGTGTTTCCATCTTCTTGAATTATTCAAATTGTAATGTTTTTGCCTCAAACCAGTCAAAAATTAAATGACTTGATTTTCACAGGCAGTCACGTAATTGGCAGTCTGTGTGTGCCTATGTTTGTGTGTGCTTGAATTCTGTTTACATATATAGTTGTGACAATCTGTTGTAATTGCGCTAATTGCAATGCATAATTCAGTGTCTTACTTACTCCCTACCAAGTGAGTGACATGCTGTGGACAGACGACGACGTATCCGACAACTGCGACAGAGACAGAAACCGTGGCAGAGACAGCGACAGCGACAGTGACTGCGACAGAGTCGGAGGTAGAGAAGCTCGATGTTGCCACGAGCTGACAAAATGTTGAGAAAAATATCCGCAGGATATACGCTTGTTGATTTCGCATGAAACTTTGACATTTTATCTGCTCATATTTGGGCACATACCGAAAACAAACAGACATACAAAAACAAAGCATGCACGAGTGTGGAAAAATGGGCTATAGATGCCAAAAATTCTGTTATTTAATAACGCATTTATTTATTTATTTTTCATGTATTTATTTGTTCAATGCTATGTTTGTTGTTTGTGCTCTCCAGAAACACACGCACAAACACCCATGCACGTAAATCGCTCACAGACAAATATCGCATTAAATATATACAAGTAGTATCTATGTAGGTATGTGTATGTACTCGTATGGTGTTTGCTTGTCTGTTAATATTCGTAAAAATCGACGCGCACTCACAAAGATGTGTATTAAATTTCCCTTTGGTGGCACAGGAAACGCTGCATGGAATTTCAATCGCTGTCATTATGCAATTACTTAAATAAAGTGCGCATTGAAAATTAAACATGAAAACATTACACAATTTTAATTTCATTAAGTGCTGCATACTTTGTTGCGCATAAGGCTCTGAGTGGCAGGACAGCTTTTCTGTCCGCCTGTCTGCCATCTGCATGTGCGTCTGGCAATCTTTTATCTATTTCTCATTACACTTAATTCAATTTAAATGGCTTTCATTGGTGCGATGCGAGACGATTACCTGAAATTATTTCCAATTGTGAGAGCATGAGTGGAAAATGGTTCCTCTCTAATAAGCGTTCCACCAATAGATACGACTGTCGATTAGGGGTTTCATTTTTCATAAGAATTTCGATGCCAATTGGCGATATGGCCTAATTAAATGCAAGCTAATGCCTTATTCGGTTTTTTTTTTGCGTACAATTTGTACCATTTATGTAAAAGTATATAAATTTATAGAACACTTCAATAGTATAAGTGGTAGGTACTTAAAAGTATCTCGCCTCAGGATACTTAAATATTTTTAAGCACACATCAACTGCTTCTACAACATTTTATTGTTTTTTGTGTTTGTTTGTTTAAGTCCATAATGACCTTTGGCAAAAAAAGAGTTGAAATTACCAAAAATGAAATCCGAATTAGTATTCTGACAAGTTATAAAAAGGATTGAAAAATAAAATATTGTTTAAATAAAAACTGAAGAATTCTCAATGAACCATACTTCTTGGATGAGTGTATGGAATCTTTACTGCTGAATAGAATACTATAGAGCAACTTACTGTATCTACATATGTAGTTGGGTATATAACAGGCTTTCAACAGTTGACCCAATTGACGCAGAAGTATGTTGAATTTAACCCTAGAAAGACCTACAAGCACTGACTCATTTACATAGCCATATAAATTTGGCAGTTTGCGAAATCTCCGCAATACAAAGAAAAAAAAAAAGGAAAAGAATGATGAGGCGGAGCTTGAACTACTAGTGTGCAGTTACACGAACTTAACCTCATTTAAATATGTTGCTGCTGTTGCTATTGTTATTGTTGCTATTTTGGTCGCTATTCTTTTCTTTTCTCTTCTCTTCGCATTTCGTCTTCTTATTTGCTGCTGGTCTTCGCTTCAAGTGCATCAACATACATTATTTCGCTTAATGCTCGCGCACTTGCATAAGTAGCACAACGCGAGTGGATGCTTGGGAGAGCTTGCGAGCGCAGAAGAGTTGGAAAGAGAGCGTGAGAGAGGGAGAGGGGGAGAGGGGACAGGCACTCAGCACTGCTGCATTTTGTGTTCAAGTATAACGAAAATTGTTGTAAATTAGTAGACATGTTTAACAAACACACACACACACACACACACACACACTCACACGAACAGCCGCAAAAAGGTGTGCGCATCAGCTGAGGCAGCATAAGTCGGGCCGAGCAGAAGGTTAAGGTGCAACTGACTACACAACAACAGCAACAACAACAGTAACAACAACAGTAACAACAACAGTAACAACAACAGTAACAACAACAACAACAACAATTACAAGTGCTACAACGAAGGGCTGCCCAGTGGCTGGAGTGGCTGTTGAGGCTGCAGCTACCAACCTACGCAATTTTCCTACCAACAAAAGCGCAAGCCTCAACCGAGTGGGTGATGGTGGGAAAGGGGGAGGGGTTTCACCGCACATCAACTCCTCCAACTAAACCTCTTTTGTTTGCGTCGAAGTCGGAGCTTTCCTGGTCCATCCTGGCGGTGGCGCGACACTTCACCGACTGCCACTACTTCATCTGCCGCTTCTGGCGCTTGAGTTGCCAAAAGCTTTTGGTAACTTAGTTTCCGTCAGTTTTTACTACCTCATGTTTGCATTTGCTCCACAAGTGGGCTGTCAAGCTGAAGCATTGTGTTGAGAGGAGACGTTGTACTATAAAATGCGGCAGAACCAGCAACAACAACAGCAATGAACTACGATAAACAACAAAACTCAACTCAACGACAATACATTTTGCGGTGGATGTGGCATTTGAAAAAGCACAATGTTCACGCTCAAGTAAATATTTCGCAGTATTTAGACAAAATATTTCCTAAGTAAATCAAAAAGGAAGTTTAAGCATATGCCCAAAGTTGGGGATCCCTTTATTTATTTTTGTGCAAGAGCCCTGTCGGCGGGTGAAAGGTAAATGATAATGGCAAACAATCCCATTTTATTTCATATACCCGTAATTAATTGTTCTTACGAGTATAACAAAGACTTCTTTTATTAGAGTGGTTTCTTACCGTACTCTTAATGAATAATTAAAATACCTGAAACTAGCAATTGTAGTTAGTTAAGTTTTGCGTGTATATATGTACATATGTGTGTATATATTGTAAATATACATACATACGTATATTAGCATACATTTTCATTGTATGTAGAAAAGTGATGGAATCTTTCTTTTGTTATGTAAGTATGTAACAACATTTAAAAACCATGACTTCATTATATAACAAAATGATTAAAAAATTGACATAAAAGAGCTTCAACTTCTACCTACTATATAGGGAAATATTGTTTCCATGTTTTGGTTCACTTATGCATATGTACATACAAGTACTTTATGCCTTTTCACCATATACATAGTAGTCAAAAAAAGGATTGTGCGAAGAACATAAAGAAAATGTTTTTGTTATATCTGAAAGTATTTCATTGCAAATGGCAAGTACTGATAACTGTGGATGTTTCGTTAATAGAACTGATATTGATGACCAATCTTATGCCATCTGAAAATATCGGATATCAACATTATGTTGAAAGAATTAAGTCTGTTTTCAGTTACTGTCTCCTTCGTTCTTCTTATAGTTATTGGATATAGAATAACTTTTCACTTTTTTAACTAAGCGATTTCTCAAAAAGTTTCCCACACATTAACATTTGCTGCAAAAGTTAGATTGTAAACTAATGCGCATAAAATATGCAAGCCTCAGGTAAGAGTATTTGGTCTCTTTTTATATTATTTATTCAACTTTATTTTATTTTATTACCGTGTTGTTTGTGTGTCGACGTCGACGTCGACGTCTTGGGCTGGGTAATCACACAAACAATTCTGGAAGTCAAAGAAGTTAATCCGTTTAATGCGATGCGCTTTATGTGCTAATGCAGCTGCTTAGCTGCTTTTTGAGCAACCACGTGAAAGGGAAAGTGTGTGGACTTAACCGAGTTTTTATCTCGCTGCGTGGCAGAGACGGTGATAAGCCGGCGCTGGAGAAGTTCAAGTCACAATCGGAGGCAGCAGTAACAAACAAATATGCAACTGAGCGCATATTTTGCGTGGTCGATTTATGGCCGCATTTATGGTTTATCTGTTTATCTTTGCGTAAGTGTCGACTTGACGACTTGACGACTTTTAGAGCACAGCTGCCTCTTATCCAAATGCAGAACAATGTGTTGAGATAACAACAGCCGCTGTAAACACCCACCAGCCAACGCTCTGGGCGAAGGTGTGAACATGATGTGTTTATTTTGTGGTTCCGTAATCAAAATTGGACCGCAGATAAATCTTGTCAAAAACTTTAACAATGATGTTAACTTATTTTTTAAATACAATATTAAAACTATTCATTTATGGGTATAACACAATTGAAGCAGATGATATAAACATAAATAGTTATGCTGATATCAAAATGGAAATGTACACTCACAAAAAAATTAGATACGAAAACTAGCAGACCCATTAGCCTTGAGTAATTATTAAATATTTGATGTTCCTCCAAAA
Source organism: Scaptodrosophila lebanonensis (assembly GCF_003285725.1). NCBI lineage: Eukaryota > Metazoa > Arthropoda > Insecta > Diptera > Drosophilidae > Scaptodrosophila > Scaptodrosophila lebanonensis. The sequence goes on from NW_022060529.1 coordinate 4,487,836, forward strand.
CACAACAATTGCTTTACAGGAACAAGGGAAACTTGCCGGTTGGCAAATGCGATGAGATCCAATGGAGCTTGGTTGGCAGACTGGCTGCTATAAATTGCTGGGCACTTGGATTGTTCCCAAATGGAACCACAATTCAATTCTTCAATTTAACAATATTTCATATTAAATAATTAAATTCTTTCCGTACTGATTTTGTTTGCTAAACTAGATATTACATATCCACTTATTATGATTTAGAAAGGGTATCGGTAAACTATATTATTTTTAGTGCTGCGTTAGACGCATCTGTGCATTCCTTTTGTTCTTCAATCCCCGTTGTCGTTTTTCACATTTTCAAACAAATGGCTTCCCAGGCTCTTAACATTATTAGTTAATGTTTACATGTGTAATATGTATGTCATACTATGTGTAGTTCAATTCAAAATTCAGCTATTATAGAGATATGTATGTAGTATGTATATGAATGTCACCTGAATTGAAACAGATAAAATATGTTATTTTAAACTTTGACTTTGTATCTCTCTGTGTGTGCTTGTATTCGATTTATGTGATTTTAATTTTTGTGCACATTTTCCAATTTGCAATAAAACTCACCTGAGACCCAGAGGATGGCCCTGGGTAGCTTGGCCGCAAAGCAAGTGACTGACTAGCAATAAAAAGGCAATGGCAAAATAAATATTTGAAATAGCCATAAATATCGTTGATTATACACGGGCTTTTAATTAAGGCAATAAAAAGGAAATCGACCACGTAACCTAAGAAATACATAAACTTTGCATTAAGTCCACTTAATGTTCGAACAAAGTGCTGTGAATGTCTTCTTTATCGCCACGTGCCGTAACATGGAGCTGCGACTATATGTCCGTATCTGTATCTGCGTTTGCGTTTGCGTTTACGTCTGCTTCTAGGTCTGGGTCGGAGGTCGGAGGTCGGAGGAGCAGGACCCGGTCGTGTCATGGCAACAGCAAAGGCACGGGCAAAGATATCAGAACTGGGAATGGGGAAGGCGTAGCTTTCGTCAGAGACACACACACACACACACAGACACACTCAAACTCATGACTGACAGCTTATAATTCAAAAGCGTTCCCACTCAACTAAATAAGAAGGCTGATTTGCCTTTGGGTCCTTAAGTTCTTCAGTGCTTCAGTCATTCGGAGCGCTTGTCTGCCGGTCATCCTGTCATTGGGTCGTCGTCAACATAAACATCAACACGAACGTACAGCCAAAAACAACTTTGCTGCCTCCATATTTGATTTTTATTAGCCGTTTGCAGGTGGCCCGCTTTCGTGTCCTGACAGCGCCCATGGCGAATTCCCTTTGCCGAAATTCATCACCAACAACAAAAATAACAACAGCAGGGTGTGCGTCTGATGGTTCGACACTCAAATGCCATAAAAACAGCCGCCCATCCACATTTCAGTTCAGCTCAGTTCTGTTCAGTTCTGTTCTGTTCTGTTCAGTTCTGTTCTGCTCGGTTCAGTTCCGCGTTCATGCCCCACCAATGTTGATGTAAATATAAATTAAATATTTCGTGCATTAACGCTCAAGTGTTTATTTTTACTTCAGGCCAAAGCTCGCGTCAGAAACTCATTAAATTAGCAATGCCGATTTTAGTACCCACCGCTCTCCTGGAGACGTCAGCGATGACGACAAAAAGGATGTCGAAACAGCGCAGACAGCGACAACAAACGAAAGGCGGCTATGAATTATTTACGTCCGGTTGACAATTGCTGCATGGGTTTTTATTGCTCCTACCGAGCAGGCGGGCTTCCTATAGGGCTATTCCTTAAGTTCAGTTAGCCATTGCACCATGTGGATCTGAATGCGATTACACTTTGAGAAAAAACGTGTATTCGATATGAAAAATAATTGGTACTTATTAGTCCAGCAAATATTGCCAAACTCTTTTTACCAGCTAGCACTTGAAATTATTTTTTACTATTCCATATAATATTTAACTTATAGTCTATAATAGGTTCATTGAAGCCACCCTTCCGATTACAGTCTTAAACTTTGGTTAAAGAAATATTGAATATTTAGTAAATACTAGAAATATTTGTTTATTGTTTAATCCGTTTGCTTCGATAACAGCTGCCTAATATAGTGCACAGATTTTGTTGAAACTTAAGAACCATTCCATTATTCCGCAAAGACTGATTGACGCATCAATCTATGTAGTTTGGAAGCAGCAATATTCCAAATTGGGGAATATATCTGTATATAAATTTCTGTAAATAAACTTAATTCATTCATTCCTTTGCTGTCCGTCTCTGTCTCGTCTGCTGATCACATGACATATACCTATGACATAAGTTCTGCCCCCACATCCATCTGTATATTACTTCTTCTTAAAAAACTTGATTCAGACAATATTCCACAATGCACCTTGTTTTAAATAAATGTTATTTTCCTCATTTCCAAGTACTTAGAAGAGTAAAAGTTGTAGCTCGTTTATAAAATATTTCTTCAGAGTGATGGCCAATACGGAATTAAGCATAACTGTGGTTTTTTTGAGTTGGTAATTCAGTTGTATCTGCGAAGTGATTACATTAGATAGATTAACATCTTTACTGCACTGATTTCGGTAATTCCGAGCTCCTACGGAGAAATTCTAATTCGTATTACCAGACTTCATTGATTTCATTCTGATCTGTTCCGAAAATTCATTTCACATTTTTAAAAACTATATCAACACTCAATATCAATATGGATTTTTTTCGGTGTGTCCGGCTTTGCTGTCTAGTATTTATTTCACATTCGGGTCAATGGTTAATGGAAGTGTAGCTGGACAGGCCGGAACGTCGCATCCGCATACCCTGATAATGCTGTTGGCATTTCCAGGTAGCCGCCTGTACCAGAGCAGGCCAGTCCACGGCCACTTGTGACCAAATGACACTTTGGCTAATTAAAAACTGTCAAATTGCAGCATACATACATATACTATATACATACATACATACATTGATGCTGCCTCATATTTTTAGCTCTCACTGTACTAGTTTAGCCTGCAGCCTTTGCCCCAGCCACTGTCCCTGCCCCTGCCTTGTGTGTGTGAGTGTGTGGCTCACTTAATTGAATTAACTCATTTGCAGTAAATATATCCACATACATCCATACTTAACGTACATATGTATATGTATAAATGGACGTAAAGTTTGTGCATACATCTGTCAGTTGGACTGCCCGCCTGCCACTCAGTTGATGTTGATGTTGTTGCTTAAATATTTCTAGCCCTTTTCATGTGTTGTGCAAGCATTTCGGAAAATGCCATTCATTTCGCATTGCACAAACAATGCTTTCTAAATAGTTTTCTGGGCAGGATTTATTAATGCCAATTCCAATTGAGGTAATACGCTCATTTAATTGATTTGTTGCCTCCGGCGTATGGATTGCGGCGGGTCAGTTGGATAAGGACATGATTCTAATCTCGGCTTTGTCATGTCATGGACATTTTGAGTGTTTTGTGAGTTTCTGATTGTGGACACTGCACAAATAGAAAATGTAAAGACAATTGACAGACGGCATTCAATTTGGGGCGATATTGCAAATAATTTAATTAGTTCTTATTAATAAAGTGCTCATTAGTTTCTGAATATTAAACAAGTGACTGTGAGCCCGTAGTACTCGCATCCTAAGGGTTCAGCATTCAGTCAGGTAAATCAGAAGGAATTACACATTTTAAATGCTACCATATAGTATTGTCTTAATAATAATTTAATTAATAATTCAATTTGTCCCATAGCTGGTTTTATATTTAGTTTGGTCAACAAGTATTTTCAAAAAAGGACACCACAAGTGACTTGCTCTTAGTTTACTTTTGATTACTGTTTCTCCAAGGGGCACTCTTATCTCAACCACTCTATTACCCAATTCGATAAGGTGATTATTTTCTGATCTGTACAAAAGTAAATTACTTTATCGCTGAACTATATTCGAAATCAGTGTGGACTTTAATTAAAAATGGGCGACAATGAAAAAGCTGTTATAACAAGAATCTGGATTTTCTCCTATTTTCGAAGGATACAGATAGTATTTAGACATCAACTACTATGTCTGATCAATAGATGTCAGGGCCACGATATGGCTTAAAAGAAACAACAGGACTTTTCGTTCGCACCCGATGAACATTCAGGGATGTACTCTTATTAGAATATATATGTTGCCTATGATGATGATATATGAATCAACTTTGGTTTTATGCGAGCTTTTTATTGTGGCTCAACATACTTGGAAGCTTCACCGGAATCGAATAAAATATAGTATAGTTGCCCTAAGCACGATTCGGGCAATCAAGTGAGTTAAAGTACTGTGCCGTAGAGTAAAAAAAAGCACATGTTTACGTTTGTATTTCTTTCCAATGCCTATCGCAAAAGGGATGGCCTATTTTTCACATAAATGAACCTTTATGCCGGTAAAGTGTCAGTGGACTTTCCCTACATAAGTGAATCATTTAGCCTGACTTAAAATATGTGTCTGTCTACAACCAAAACCTACCCAATTCCAATCCCATTGGCATTCCATATTTGCATATACATACTTGTAAAGGAGTATGGGTGTCTTAGGACGGAACGAGCACTGGCAAAGGCAAAGGCAAAGGCAAGGCATGGGCGATAACTGATGATGATGATTCCATTTGCGGTTTGAATAATTTTCATAATTTAAATAACAGCCCGAAATGGCTTCAATATTTCGCTGTGCAAGCGTCGCGATGGTCGGTCGCATCAGAGCCGTCAGACGCAGAAGAAAACGAAAGTGTAAATCACAGCCGCCATGTGAGCGAAAGTCAAATGATAAATGGGGCAACGACTTGTTACGCATAAATTTAGGGGCATAACTTCTCACTATATACACATACACACACACACACATACACTCTCACACACACACAAATGGATTGCTGTCTTAGTGAACTAAGTAAATCCTTGATGTCATGCGCCTCTTGCTGCGTTGACGTCCTTTGCATAAATTTCACACTCTGCACTTCGAGTGAAAACAATATTTCATTACATTTACATATTTTCACTCAATTTTCATATTTTCGCATTTGCAGGCTGTTGTTGTTGTTCTTCTTCTTCTTCGTCTTGTTCTTATTCGTGTTCTTGTTTTTGCTGTTGTTGTGGAGTGCAGGGGGCAGGGAGCAGGGAGCTGGGGCGAGTATTTTGTAATTTTTTTACGGCTCGTTCTATGCCTGTCATTGTTGTTATTGCTGTTGTTGTTCCGCCGCCACTCCTACTGTCTCTCCTTTTGGTCCTTGCAGTTTTATAACGCCCTCAAGTGTCGCGCCACTCAGTTCGTTCGCTCGCATTTCGTATGTCAGCATTGTAAATAGGCTTTTCATGTTCGAATTTTATTGTATTTTTTACGCTCAGCGTTCTTTTTGCATTTCGTCGTTTTTATTATTGTTTTATTTGCATGCCCTGCCTTGTACATGCGCCGCAGGGTACCTCGAATTCCTCACTTCGTATGCAAGATGGCCCCTGACCCCAACTTGCTGACATTATTAAACACAAATATTTTGTTAGCAGGCTGATGAAGGGTTGACTGGCATTCCGTTCATAACAAAAATAACAACTCCTTCAACGATACGCAGAGAAGTGTTGAGCATATGGAAATGAACGATGGAATTGAGATCTGAAATATCCGAAAAGTTAAGAATTATGCACAAGTTGTTTACATATTATATAAATGATGGAAAAAATCAATCAACTTGCATCCAAAGATATTAATACTGAATACATCAAAATAAATGTTGGAAGAAAAAATATTAAATTTCAAAATGAAAAAATTATTAGTATAGGTAGTATAGGTTTTTCAAAATTTGATTATTCTTCAACTTCAATAACAATTAAGAATCTTTGGCACTGCAGATGTAAATATCAAATATTGATACAATTTATTAATAAATAAATAATGGATTGCTGATGAGTTACCAGACCAGCTTTTACTAACAGTATGTATAATACTAGTTATCAATAAACCCTATGCTCATGTAGAAGAGTCTACTGCCAACTGTATGTGTGAACATAACACCAGTCGTCTGCCAGTCAAAATTGTCTGTTTTAGTTCCCCATCCAACTCTAGGTCTGTCAAAAACATTTGCTGTTGACATACGCATTCAGTAGAGCAGCCATTTATAGGTAGTTGTAGTTCATGAAAATTTAGTCAGAGCTGTTAAGAAAGTGTTATTAATAATACGTACCAGCTGAACCTTAAGTATTAGGGAAATCACTAGCAATCATCACCCAATTGAGAAGTAGAGTTTATTCAACAGAGTTTACTTCATCATATTTTATGTATTTATTCCCCCATTATAATTTAGTACAACTACACAATATATTATTTAATTTTGAGTTTCGGAATCAGGGAGAAAATGCAAAAAGCCTGATAGTACGAACACGTGCTTGTCCAACAACTTTTCGCATCAAATAGCTACCAAATACCGATTTAATTAGACCAGTACGGGATAAATTTGATCAGATGGCATTGTTTCATATCGCGTAACCTAGTGGTTTTCAAAAACCAGTTGAAAACGTGTACAAGAATCCTACGGAGTAACTGAACCAGCTACTCAACAATTGGGGATTATCTTAGCGTCTGTTCTAATTCAAAACACTGGAATATTTCCAATTAAAACGATTCAAACATGAAAATAATATTGTTATACAACAACATTTCAACATTTATTTCTTTCAGTTCGAATTTTGAAAACGTTTTACTTAAGCGAATTGAAAATTCGTTAGGTTCAGCCCGATTTTTTGCTATACATACTTGTATTATTTAAAGTAAAAAAAATGCCTGAAGGCTTGAAAATCAGCATCAGCGCATCAGACCAGACAGAACCCGACACTCGGACCTCGACGGCAACAGCCACGGCAAGTGGAACAACAACTCGAAAAGAAATAAATATTTCACTCGTCATAAAATTGTTGTGCAGTATTTTTTGAATTTCACTCCTGGACTCAGAGAGCTCCTGAACTGGACCCATCCAGCCGTACGAGAAAAAAAAGAATGTGGCGAGGTAAGTATTAACGGGAATGCGGACAGATGGACTGGACTAAGGGGCGTTCGTTGGCCGCATGTCTACTCGTACTTTGTCGATATGTGTAAAGCTGCCTGGCAGTTGTAGTTGTTGTTGTTGTTGTTGTTACTGGCACTGTTATTATTGTTGGTGTCGCACAATGAACTCGCTTCCTGGCAGCAGCATAATCCTTTATAAGCTGAAGCTCTCTGACATCGGCAAGCGGGCAACACTTTCCCAGGCCACAGTGACCCAACCTCTCGCCTCAATGGTTTCGAGTGGTGCTGCAATTTCCTGAGCAACGAAGCCCAACGCTACCTTAAAGCGCACTTCAATCTGTGTTACCTCGGCCAAGCTGCGACCCTCAAACACAACCTTCATCCGACCGCCAGCAACAGTTTCATAAATCTTGTTTATTTCGCATGTTTTGGTTGGTGGTTCTTGTGTTCTTGTTCCCTGCTCGTGACCCGATTGTCCTTTGTTGTTGTTGCGCTTGGCGTGCATTTAAACATTTCACTTGTATTACAATATTTGCCTCTACAAGTACTCCCCCTACCTACACCACCTTCCCAGGCAGTAGTTTTGCTTTCCTGCCACTTGGCTTTTGTGTGTGCCCCATTCCTCGCTTTTGGAAAAAAGAGCGCGAGAATCTTTCATATTTCTCGACACTTGCGCGTCCTGCAGACGCACTTGAGGTTTCCTCTCCTCTGCCGCCGACCTCATCCAGCCACTCCATAACTGTACCTTTTCAGTCGCAGTTGCTTGAAGAGCTCGCCACTGATATTTATGATTTTATATACTGTACGAGTAGGTTTGTTTTATTTTACGTATTGCACTTATTTCCCCATTTTCCGCTTTGATGCACAAACATTGGAGGACCACGGCTCCGGCCCCGGCCCCGGCCCCTCAAAAGCTCCTTTAATTAGCCGTAGTTGTTGATTTTTGCCGTTCTTCATCGTTTGAACAGGCTGTGGTTTTAATATTTTATTTACCTCTTGGTAGCCCCATCATTTATTTTGCTATGGCTACGGTAGCCATAAGTTTGGGTTGCCATCCCATTCTGTAGCTATAATTGCTGGGGTTAATCTTTTGCCGGAAATAGCTTGAAGGTGTGCGTTACTGGCTTTGGTGAAAGTGAAAAGGAAAAACGAAATGTTTTTGTGTGGAAATTATAGATAAAAAGCTGTCGGAAATGGCCACCAAATCTAATAGTATCCACAAAAAAAGAACTTGATTGAGGCTTAACTACTTGAAAGTCTTCATTAATATCCAGCAATAAAGGGCATAACCAGTTTTTATCAATTTTCAAAAAAAAAGGAAAGAACCTGCCCTTTAAAGGTATTATTTCCAATACCTCAAACGCTATAAAATTGTTTTCATTTTAAAAATTGTTTCAAGAGCTGATACGATTATTTTTGCTTGTGCTTAGTAGATAAAAAAAAGTGAGAAAGATATAATAAAAGATTAAACATGAAAGTAAGACTGTATAGTTTAGTTACAAACAAACATCCCTTTCGAATAACTCGTTTAAGAAGTGTACATTATATTATTATAAGAATGAACGGCGGAATTATTTCCTACTAGCGGGCAGGAGGTCTTCCTAAGTACCATGTGAACCATGTGGGAACCACGGTCGTTCATCTTAATGTAATTGAATTTTTTTACAAAATACTTTCCTCTTCCTCTTCAGATTGTAAGCCCCGTATTGCAATCAATTTTATCTGCTGCATAATGAATGCTTTAGATCCTTCACAGTCCTTTAGTGTAATAAGCGTAAGGATGGATGCTTTAGATCCTTTACAGTCCTTTAGTGTACTAAATGTAAAATAATATATGCCAATACCAATAAATAGTCTGTTATAATTATTAGAGATCTCAAAGGAAATGCTCTTTAAAAATATATTTGAATGCACATTTGTATTAGTTATTTAGATATAATTCTAATTTCCAACATTGCACATCGGACATGTGCATCCACAATGGTGAGGTCCTTCCGTTCCATTAGAGAGAAGATTAAGCACGCGGTGCGTCAGACTAGGTTCCTAATGAGCTCTAATCCCTGTGAGTGGCGATTCGAATAACAGACATACTCGCATGTGGGTGTGTCCTGAACCGGATTTCGTTGTCGCCAATGCAATTTAGTTTCGGCGCTGGCACAGCACCCTAGAGATATGATCGAATGGCCCGAACTGGCTGTGAGGTTTTGTGTCTAATTTGAGGGCCGCTCGATCTGCCGCTGGGCTGCTCGTTTGGTTCTCTCGGCACATTCAGACTGTCACATGTAAAATCTAAACAAAAGATTAGCAGCACTTTTCAAAAGCGAACGTAGCGCGTTGCACAATGGAGATGGCATGGACTGCAGCAGCAACAACAACAGCAACAACAACAGCAACAACAACAACAATAATGCCTGAGGCTACCATGTGTATGCGTTTAATGGTAACACAGCGCACAATAGTTCCATGACTGCTGACCGTTGGTTGGCCCTGGCAAAAACAATTGTCAACAGACGTGGAAACGTGACCAACGAATTTTACGCACAATTTCACTTTATGTGGCGGTGGCAGAGGCAGAGGCAGCGGCAGAGGCAGCGGCAGAGGCAACAACGACTGCTCTGCCACACGCGACCGGCAACAAAACTACATCGACGACCGACCATTGAATGCATTCGTAGTGATCCTAGAGTAGCAATCGAAATCTGTCCGTCCGCTGTGTCCGTCGCGACAGTTCGTGCCACATTTATTGTTTAGTGGTTTTTGTTCACTCTTTGCTGCTTTGTTGCGTTTCTGCGTTTTTGCGAATGATTCTCGCTGTGGCTGCTTCCTCCATATGTCGGCCAGACCGGAAAACTTACAGACGGGGGCAGTGGAGGACAGTCATCGGGAAATCCAATTAGGCATCGCATGTGTGGCGTTTGGCGCTAGGAAATCGTCATTGTTTAGTGGACGCTGACGCTTTCTTTTCAATAAACTATAATGGTCGCTCGGTAGGGAAGTGCATAATACGAGTGCCCGTCTGCGATTACCCATAGTTGATAAACATATGAATCACGCACACTTAGTTTGATTTATTCCAATGTGGAATTCTAATAATAAAAAATGATTGTACCACGGCGTCAGACAGACGACAAGCCAAGCGAACACCAAGTTGTGGATGCCTCATGCTTTTGGCCAAACAAAGATACATTGTTGTTGTTAATGTGCTAGGACTTCCGTAAGGGCATCGGCCATCCGCCATCCACCATCGGACATTGGCCATTGGGCGCTATTCGGCGCTTCTTCGTTGCCACATAATTGTAATGGCTTAGTGGCTCATAAATATAACTCATTTTGTTGCACACACACACAGACACACACACACAAAGGCGACGAGGCGATCAGGCGATGGTGCGAACGTGTTTGGACGAGTTGTGTTAACGTTTACGGATTTGCAAGGCTCGCAAATTGAAAACGAGAAATGTGCTTTAGTCAATAGAAATACGAGTGTGGTGTGGCTTTTGTGTGGGGTCATTGTATTTTGAAGGGTATTGACACTCTACAATCAGCCAAGTGTGCACATAATTACAAGTATAGGTTTAGTTCGCATTTGTGTTTTAGCGCAGGCGAACCAAACAGGGAGCATTTATATGTGATTTTTTAGTTTAAGCTTCCAGTTCATAGTTTCTCATAGTTGGGTGTACTTATATGTATATTTAATAGGGGACTGTAATTATTGTTAGTTGCAAAATAATTATAATTTTCTCATTTTATTCATTCTCTTACATTATAATTTTATTACCACTATTTGTGAGCATAACAATAAAGCTAATAAAATAATGATTATTCTTTAAGTTTTATTTTTTTTTAATCAAAAAAAATCGTAAATTGACATTTTATTTGAAAATATGTTGGTAGCGATGTTATATAAATATATAGATACATACATAAATGTTGTCCTTAAAAATAAAACTTAAAGAATAATCATATTTTTTGACTTTTATTTTGTTGCTCAAAAATAATGATTATTGCTTGAGTTGTAAATTATAACTCAAAGTTAATCAAAATTAATTAAAATTAGTTGTGAAAGAATGAATAAAAACGAACATTTTAATATCATGGTGAATATGCATAGATAATCCTAAAAGAAGGATACCAGTATAATCCGCGTTTTCGCTTAAAAAAACAATTATTTTCATCATTATACTCAAATATATTGAATTCGGATAATTCCAAGTTCATATACCTTTTTTATTTTGAAATAATTTTTAGAAATTAATCCATAAATAGAAATTTATATTAGCTACTGAGGCTGAACTCATTTGAAGTTTAGAATTCAAATCAATGTAATGGATCGCAAACATTCAAGAATATTCCAAAGAACATTCTCTGTCCATCTATCTGTTGTTAACTTGTTGTATTTTGATAAAAAAAAACATAAATAAATAAGGTGCTTAACACACGTAACTCAAGATCAGGAGAGCGATCGAGCCGGCTTCCGCAATTAAATGACATGTTTGCAGCAACTCTCAGTATTTGACGATACACAGTTTTCAGCCACAACATAATTGAATACCAGTTTTCGAATTTCGTTCCATTAATGTCGGAATAGCAAGAAGTCCGCTTATCCATTGCAAATCCGCGACTTTCTCTCGGCCCAGACTCACAATTCACTTAAGCAACGTGTATTGTTAATGGACATGTTGACAACTTGTTAACACAATAATTTATACGTAACTTTAAAAGTTAGAGGCGAGTGTAAAAATGCGAATCTATTGCATATTTAATGACTTGTCGGTTGATGTTTCTACGAAATGCGCATGGAGGACCCGACCCGCCTCAGGCTGAATGCTCCAAACGTGTGGAGACTGCGTGTGTTCGGCCCCACCGAGCACAGAGCACAGAGCACATAGGAGCACTAGGAAATGAGCAATGCGAGGGGCCGCGAGGCGTTTTATAAAAAATTAACATTAACAGCAACTTAGTCGCTGGCATCGTACAGCGAATCCAAGCCAACGATGGCAACGATGATGAAGCCTCCGCTGGACGCAGTTTTTGTCATTTGTCAACGTCGCCAGTTTCAAGATTTTTGAGCTTCATAGTCGTATTTTCTCTCTCGGCTCACCGAAAATAAAAAATGATAAACGCATTCGCTTATGATGTGTAGAGTTCCATAAATCATGTTGAAGTTGCTCGCGTGTCTGTTGTTGTTGTTCCTTTCGTTCCTGCTGTTGCTGCTACTGCTGTGGTTGCAAATGTACAGCGTAAGGTTTTAGAAGAGATCACGAGGTCCCTCGGAGCGAGGTCGCCACGCGACAGCGCTTAGACAAACAAGTGTCACTTTGGTTGCAGCGAGATGATGGAAAACTGCCGGCGAGTTGTTGGATTTATGCCAGACTTGCGACTGACCAGACGGACAGGCTTGAATAGTCGAGGGCTTCAAGTTGAAATGTGCCTGCCTGACGTTGAAGAAGAGCTTCGCCTGCAACTCTGGCCATTTGGGTGAGCAGTGCCTGAAAAGGTCACAGAAAGTAGCAACAATCTAGGGGGGACATACGCGTATGTATATATAATCATTAATCAGCTTATTTACTGCAACCACTTTGCTGGCCACATAAAACTTCCCAGTTGTTATCCCCCCTCACCCTGTCATAGTCCCAGACTGCCATCAATACATATGTCTGATTAGATGCTCAAATAAAATTTAGTTTTTATGCGCAAATCGATAGCTAAAACTTCAAAGACAGCCCATTTCTAATAATGTGTTTTCCATGTCACAAATGCACGGCCCCTGAGGGGGCGTCAAAGCTCAAAGCCACAATGGTTTCCCCCCATATCAATTGTTGGTCGAATTATCGTGACTGCACCCCAAGTGGCGGGATCGGGAAGGCAGCACTTATGAAATTGAATGTAAACAGAAGAACAACCCCATCGCCAGACAAAGCTCCAGCCGACACTCGTCCATCCCCCCAGTTGAATGACATATCGGCGCCAAGCAGGCAATTAACATGCAATTGTCATAAATTTTCCCACTGCACAGATTATTAAACATTCATAAAATAAATTACAAGGCAAAGCGCATAAATTCTGAATTGATTTGAACGCATTGGTTATTGGCAAGTCGAAGGGGCACGGGGTCCAACAGTCAGAACAACCAGCTGGGGTGCCTGGAATGTACGTACTCGTGCAAGGGCAGCCAACCAGCCAAGAATGTTTTATTGAATTATAACGATTTTGCGCATAATGGCCAAAGAAAAACATAAATTGCGTGGCGGAGACGGAAAGACGGGGTCAGGAATGGGGACGGGGACGGGGTGCAAGCAACAATGCATAAAAATCAATTTCAGTTGTGCGTTCAAGGGTTAAGTTTGTGTAAGCTTTTCTTCGAAGTTCGAATGGGGGAGAGCAGCCTCGACTCGACACTCGACCGGGGTAAACAAAGCAAATAAATAAATGCCCCTTACGGGGGACAATTGGAGGAAGTGCGAGTTCTAGGGTTACTTGGAATTGCATTTCGAGTTGCTTTGTGGGTTCATTAGAGTCGAGTGTTGCAGCGATTTTTCATCGATGCAGCGATAAAGAAGCACTGACTGGGGAGCGCTCTAAAATGAACTTTCTAAGTCGCCAACCAATGTACTACATAAACTTCTTCTTCTTACACACTCAAACTATCAAGTGCAGCTGTTCTAGAATCCGGTAATTGTGATTGAGGACTGCAGTTTAAGACTACTGCGTCCTTCTATAAATTTAATAATGGCAATACTTATACATCCGAATAGAGTAGGGTGCAACCGAGATGAACCTCCATTTAATTTCACAAAGCGATGCGATTTAGATTTGTCTCCTCTAGCTGGTCTAAAACGCCAAAAGTTAGGGCAACCAATTGTCTAATATTTAGTAACAGTCTATCAATATGGAAAACATCTTGGCGAGTTTAGAACTTTAGTGGCGAAAGTATGACTCGAAGAAAGAAGTTGCTCTGCTTAGTAATATTACTATGAATCGAGATTAAATTTAAAAATTTAATTTCCAATATTCACAATGTGGATTCAAGAAAATTAGCCCCTAATGAATGGGTCCTGCAGGATCGCTTGGACAGAACTAACTTGATTTTGAAGACAAATCAGAAATGAGGGTTTGAGTTCGATTTTGGAAAGGTGGAAGAAAATTATTTTTAGCTGATGTATGAATGGCATTTAGAAACTTGTTCTATATAAGTAATTTAGTTTTAACTTGATGTAGAGCATAAAAGATGAATGACAAGTAATGCAGACTAACGTGGCTCTTTGGGTTCTTCTAGTGTATGCAGAGAACATTTGCCCTGCAATATTTGCCTCTATGTTTGAAATAAAAGAGTAAAAGTAAAAAAGACAAAGGTACGCTAATCCAGAAGAATCCAGAACCGTGAAGGTGGATGATTTAATAGGACTCGGCAAAAGATTGCGTAGAGAAACAAACGCGTTTGCATTTCTGAATTCTTCGCAGCTTACAAAAATATGACGTACACCCAAAAATTAACACCAAGGGATATGAAACGGATACCAGGGAGCAGTCAAAAGCAAAGAGCTCGCAGCTACATAGACATCAGTGCATATTATTAGATTACAGCTAACAGCATTTGAATGCATTTCGGGAAGTGGGGCCGGGTGGCAGAGGCGACCCGAAGGATCTGCCTCGCCAAAGGACTGAGACGATGATGCTAAGCAGATAATTTTGTCGGCTGCGCGGCGAAGCGCTGGAAATATCATTAAGAATTCCTTTCAACGGAACGCGTCGGGCTGACGAAACAGAATCCCTTTAGTTTTAATTTGCACAGCGACAAAAAAAAAAATCCCTAAAAAATGGAACGTTTCTACAGAGAGTGGGTGGGGATGGGTGAGGGGGAGGGGGTGGGGGAGGGGGGTACGTGCGGGGCATTGATGAAGGCAAAGGCTGCAAAATGCAAAACTGCAACGCGCGTGCTTCAACAAGAACAACGAGAGCAACAAAAACAACGACAAGGACGCCTCAAAAAGAGTAACAGACAAAATATTTTATGACATTGCTGACAATTTATGATGCAAATTCTTCAAAAAAACAGAAAACAGGAGTGGAGAGAAAAGGAGAGAAAATCGGGAAGCGCATCAAAAAGAGCTGAGAGTGGGTGTGGGGGCCATATACTATACAGAATTGTAACGACAAATTGTCGAGAAATTGCATAAAAATATAAAAATAAATTGTTTTGCTGAAATCTGTAATCTGAAGTAGTTGCGGATGCACTCCAGATATTTATGAGCAACAAAAACGAAAGCAGAACGTGCGAAAAGGACCAAAATGTCAGCCGAATTGTTGTTGATTCATCACAAAATAAATTGAAATACTCTTGTTGACATTTTACAGGCAGCGCCAGCGCCAGCAACATCAACAATTCCAGTATATAAATATCCATAGTTGTGCCCATAGTTACATACTCGTATGTGCTGTTTGTTCTGCTGATTTATTTAATTTACTAAAACTAACAACATGAAATATTTGATAATAAAATCACGTTCACACGCTTACGGCCGCAAATCAATTGAAATGCGCACAGACATACAAAGGCGGGCCAAACAACTACAACTACAACAACAACAACAACCATCCCATATAGTATCGAGCAACCGTTCAATCAGATGAGTTCATTAAAAACTTTTTTCGGCCATCAAAAATAAAGCCCAATTTCGTGGAATGAATGACCGCAACGCATTCAACTAGCGACAAATGTGCCTTCCCGATGTCCAATTCTCGGTGACGTTATGCCCCTTCTTTGCCCTCCGATCTATGTAGTTGAGTTACTCGTTCAGGTCCCAAAGCCATATCCATATCCCCTGCTATTTTGTTGTCCGTGTGTGGTCAAACATTCTGCAGCTAAATGTATTTTTCATTTGAAAAATATAGTAATAGCCAGAATAAAAAGGCCGCAATATTTATGAACATCACCGAAAAAATATAAAAATATTTGCAATTTCAACAGCATTCGCATTTGTAATCAATTGTCAGGCAAACCGCAACGATTAAAGCCACGATGGACCAACAGGGTGGCCAGAAAACAAAAATAAACTAGTGTTGTCTATGGACTAGGAGAGAGACGGACAGAAAGACGAACGGACGAACAGAATGAAAAGCAGGCGAACATATCTAGATTAGATTAGACATTACAAAAAGCGGGTAAATACTATAAAACGAAAAAATTCAAATCTAACTAATAAGTGACGGCATATTAACAGATTTTTAATTTATTTGTTCATCAGGTTAAGAGTAATATGCTTAGGCGCAACTTGTATTCACCCATCAATATCCTTCGAAGTATAAATAGGTATAAGGAAAGCAAAGTAATTGAGGACTAATACTAATGACTAACTAATAACCAATAAATAAATAAATGATTATCTGATTAAAGTATTCTAAAGACTGTTAATACGTCTGACAAAAAAAATACATAAGCTTGTTAAATTTATTTGAGCATATATTTCGGACTCCGTTTTAACCCATCAGATGATCAAAACAAATGGAGCACAGCTTTCAATTTAATGAAGATTTACAAAATCAATAGATGTCGCAGAAAACTAAATAAAAGACTGTTGCCTTGTCATTTCAAAACCTCCGAAATACTAAGCATACACGTTTTATTCAAAGACGCTGCACCATTTAAATAAACAAGAGATGATTCTTCTTTTTTTTTTTTGGCCCAAAAGCAGTTTCGTCAATATATACTTAGCATCCCTAACTGATATTTTGCGCATACATTTGTGTTTAAATTTATTAAAATTCTTCGCTCGTTTAAAGTAAATAAATTGTTATTAATACGATAATTTGGTGCCTGGCGCGCTGAAAACCATAATTATGTCATTTATCAAGAAATTAAGTCGAAACTATGCTTCAAGTCTTCGAGCCTAAGCCATGGGCCATCGAATATGTTTGCTAGAAATATGCTTACGTGAATACAAAATTTGTCTGCGGGTGCAGGCTCCGAGACAGTTCGAGCTTATAATCATGATAATCATAATTTTTGTTAATGTCTCTAATCAATTATAATTAATTGGCAACGCAGGCCCGGGGCGCATGAATAGGAAATGGAGCTTTGATGCTGCCACTCGCCGGAGTAGCGTGTGTGATGGACAAATGAAGGCCTCATTGTGTCGAAGTCGATGGCGGATGCGAGAGCGAGAGCGAGGGCGAGGGCAGGGGCAAGGGCGCACTGTGTGGTCCGCTCGAGGAGCTGGACGCAGAACCAGCGGGCAGGCCAGGCACTGAAAGCGTCGAGCGACATTCCATGGAAACGACTCAATTCTCGATGCTTAAAAAATGTGCGTCAATTAATGTTTCAAGGCGACACAATAAAACTGTCAGTTGACAGTCGGGAGAGCGGTTGAGAGCGCGAGGGAGAGAAGTGAGTTCCTCTTCGTTCATGCCTCGATTTTGTAGCGTTTCAACAACTTGGTCATAAATAAAATAGCTATGTATATCGACCCCATATCCACGTACCTAGTGCATTCGAAAAACTCAAACTGTGTGATAATTAATGTCAGCGGGCCGGATGAACTGGGACCCGAAGGCGTCTAAGGGTATGGGATCTTAATCACCAACTGTGCGCGATCGCCGCCACAGCCACACACCTGGGGGATCCACTTCAACTTGCCAGCCAGCCACGGTTGCGCTTAATGCGATGAAGCGATAGGCCAGGATAATGGTTTCGATTGCAACCGTTTAATGATTATTTGATGAACAGTTTTCGAGGCGCTGGCGATCCCAGCGATAAAGAGATTTATCCCAATTCCAATCCCAATGTCGCAATAACTCAATGCGAGCCCAGCACTGACAGACAATAATGTGAAATAAAATATGTGTATGTATATCGGCGGTGAACAGAAAACAATTATAAATTGTTTTGTTTTACTCTTTTATTATCGACGCTCAGAACTGCCAAACGCAATTAATTCAAACATTTAAATTCAGGCAACGCGCTTCCAGTCTCTGACGAGCCCCAAACGTGTTGTCTGCACTTTTTTCATTTCCTATTCTGAATTGAAGTTCTGCATAGAGCTCTGTTTATCAATATACACAAATATTCCAAAAAATGATGACGGCGATAAATAATTGTGCGAACACATCACATTCAATAACAAATTCAAAACAGAGAATTCCATTTCAGCTGCCAGCATATAATGCTGGAAAAAATTGAAACCAATTGATTATTCAACTTATTGGTTAGTAGTATTGTTTGCTGTTTTCAACAATTTCAATTTCCACAATTTAATTTTCAATATGCATTATAGGTGATACAAAATCGCTTCAACAACAATAATAATTAACATTTAAGTTACACTTCGAAAAAATTCTCTTTCTCATTTTATATCGATTTGGTTTTAATGAATATGGATTAAAAACATTGCATTTCTAATTAAAAAAGTGTTTGCAACTTATAGTACATAAGGGCTTTGAATTTTATAAAGCTATCGATATTTCGCCCAGTCGATCGAAATGTAGAAGGGCTGCTTACCAGATATATCGTGATATATGATATATGAATGATAAAATAAGTAACTTTTGTATTACTGAATAGATAGTTCATAGATAAATATATTGCATTGTATCTGGAAAAAATCAAACTTTTTCCATTCGAATTCAATACTAAAAATCGCCTGCAAATATTTTCACAAGTCTGGAGTGAGGTGCACATTTCCCTGCAGGGGATATACATACATACATATGTACATACAAGTATTTTGTTTTCTAGTTGGTGAATTGCTCTACAAATTAATTCCAAATAGGCTTCAGAAAACAATACTGGAGATTTCATTAAATATATGTACATATATGTATGGGGTAAAATCTTTAATAAAATTAAATAATTGTATCATTGCTATTATAAGAATTTTAGAGTCAGACAGGAAAATGATTTGCTTACAAATTTTACAAATTTGGCTTTAAAGGTGAATTCGTTTTGTTGTAGATATTAAGAAGAAATGTCGAAGCTACTAATTAGGTGTTGTATAGCTTGTTACAGATTTCGTTTTGGAAGATTTTAACATCCATTACAGTAGGCCTTGGTTTGATTCCGTAGGTGTCATTTGGAGGGAACATTTTTTCCGCAATTTATGTGCGAATCTTTGTTGACTTTATATGACTTGATAACATTTGGAAGTAAATATAGAAAAAAAAAAAAACCCCAATGAAATGGGTCGACGTGGCAATAATAGACGTTTCCGGCCCCCACACAAAAACAGGACCCGTTCGCGCTCCCGTTCCAGGGCCCGTACACGTACACGCTCCCGCTCCCGTTCCTGTTCGCCGCATCGTTTCATCAGCTCGTCCTCGAGGTCCCACTGCTACTCATTTAACAAACGACCGCAGCTGGGAGTGAGACGTCGCTGCGGACGCACCTTGTGGGATGTGGCACCCCCTGGCTATGATCATCTGACGCCGTTGCAGTACAAGGCTATGCAGGCGAGCGGCCAGATATCTTCTCGCATTGTTCCCGACGCTCCACCGACAGCGGATACGGCAGCCATTGCCACCGTGACCCGACAGGCCCGTCGCCTTTACGTGGGCAACATACCCTTTGGGGTCACCGAGCAGGAGATGATAGCGTTCTTTAACCAACAGATCTTAGCGCTGGGTTTGGGCCACGAGGGCAATGGCGGCTCTGTGCTGACATGCCAGACAAATCTGGAAAAGAACTTTGCGTTTCTCGAGTTCCGGTCCATGGAGGAGGCCACGCTTGCCATGAGCTTCGACGGCATTCAGTTTCGTGGTCAAATCCTGAAGATACGTCGTCCGCACGATTACCACCCAGTGGCTAGTGTGTCAAATGTGGCCACCACCACCGTTCCCACGCCGGTGGATCCAAACGGCATATCCACAGTAGTGCCGGATTCGCCGCACAAGATCTACGTCGGTGGCCTGCCCACCTGCCTGAACGAGCAGCAAATCAAGGAGCTGCTGCTGTCGTTTGGGCAACTTCGGGGCTTCAACTTGGTCAAGGACAGCATCACGGGCATGAGCAAAGGTTTTGGATTCTTCGAGTATGTGGACCCAAATATCACGGAGCAGGCCATAGTCGGTCTGAACGGCATGCAGTTGGGGGATCGCAAGCTGGTCGTGCAACGCTCCATTGCGGGAGGACGCAACGGCCAGACGGGCCAGGTGCCTGTGCTGCAGGTGCCTGGCTTCCCAGCTGTCATCACATCAGGTACTCCCACGGAAGTGCTCTGCTTACTGAACATGGTGCTGCCCGAGGAGCTGCTGGACGATGAGGAATACGAGGACATACGCACCGACATCAAGCAGGAGTGCACCAAGTACGGAAAAGTGCGCAGCTTGAAGATACCCAGGCCGAACGGCAATGCAGACGCTGATCGTGGATGTGGCAAAGTGTTTGTGCAGTTCGAGACCGTCGAGGACTGCCAGAAGTCGCTGACGGCATTGAGCGGACGCAAGTTCAGCGGCCGCATTGTGGTCACATCCTTCTACTCTCTCCAGAAATATCAACGCGATGAGTTTCACTAATAAAATACAAGGTCCCCCACTTGTCCCGCTTATCTATTTGGCCACATCAGATCGGAGAAACCGCCACTCCTTGGCTTGTTAATAAGCTCAGCTCGGCAACCTCATCGACTCGACGTTGTCATATCAGCTGCTTAATGCTTAACAAAGCGTTCCACTTTATCTTCAGAGGCATGCAAAAAAGCAAGAAAAGAAAGCAACATTCACTGCCTGTTTTGTTGATTCAATTAGGAGACCAAGTCTTAACCTGGCTGGCTGCGGAATCCTTAAAGCCCTGCCTGCTTTGTTCTGGCTTCGCGCGTACTTTTTTGTCATGTGCGGAGACTTAATTAAATTTTTAAACTTTACGCTTTATCGCAGGCATTTCTCACATATTCACACCTACTGTCTGGTCCCAGGACGCATAAAAAGCCAGCTCATTACGCTCTTCTTTTTACGTGTTGTCTGCTTTTATCAAAAGTAAATTAATTTCCAGCGAAAAGCCAAGAAGCAGCAGCCAAAAGTCTCTGCTCTCTGCCTCTTATCGCTCAGGCAGGTCTGCATTTTCTCAGCTGCCATGGCTGGCTGGCTGGCTGGCTGGCTGGCTGACAGGCTGGCTGGCCAAGTTCTTATCTTTATGGTCGGCGCGTATTTTGGTCATTTACTTGACAGCCGATCATCAATAATGAAAATGAAACCGAGCTTGGCTTCCGCGCTGTCGAGCTGTCGAGCTGTGCCGAACCTGAGCGCCAAACTGCAATCTATCAGTGAAAACTAAACGCTTTATCGTCCGAAGCTTCCAAGAGGAAGCGACGCACTTAAGGCGAACATGTTGCCCAACTTGCCAGAGATATGGACACAAATTAATTCAACGCCTTGGATTTGTCATTTAAAGGCTTTTAGGTAGAAACATTGTCGTTCTCGATAAACGCACAGCCGCCGCCTATGAGGATGGACACGGAGGCGGTACCGGTTCTCCAACTCTGTCTCGAAATGGTCATGCCATGAAATGAAAATCAATGCCTCGATGGGTAATTAATAAAGTCCCATAAAGATGCGGATACAATAAAAATTCCAGGCAGCAGTTGCGCAATGCCAGGCAACCTTTCAGTTCAGTTTCAGAGGCTGGAAAAATCTCTGTTTTGTGTTGTTGGGCTGCTAGAAAAAAGGGTTTCTTTCATGTCTACTTTTTTTATGAGTTGCAGCTGGCCGGGGATTAACTCAATTCGAGAGGCAGTCTCTCGTCCCCACTCCAAGGCTCAGCGGCGTTTCATTTAATCGTTCACTTTGGCGCACCGCTGATTGCTGCCCATATCGTGTCCGAGGTTAGGGTTCGACTCTCAGTCCCTGCCCCATTCCGACCGGTTTGGACTCGAGAGTTGGCTCGAATGTTAGGTAATCGTTGCGATAAGAAATTAAGAAATCAAAATCATGCCTCGATAGTTTACTGAACTCGCATGCTGTGTCTGCCCATTTTTAATGTTTTTTCTTGGGGGGATGGGGCGAGAATTAGAATATGATGTAGTGGATAATTGTGGGATCCAGTGCTGAACTGGGAAATAAACGTATTCGACTAGATAGGTGTTGAGACGCTGAAGTCCGCCTCCGCCTTCAGTAGGGTGTAAGCCTAATTTTAATGATCATCATTAAATGTTGTGCGTGTGTGTGTGTGTGTGTGTGTGTGGAGTTCCCAGGAGGCTGTTACTTGAAATGAAACTACTTGTAAAATGCTTAATAGCTGTGTTTGTTTGAAAATGCAGCAGCTTATGCGCTTTTATCGAACTCATGAATTGATGTTTAACTTAATTTGTTGATTAACTTACATACCATATGTGTTTGGAAGAATCGTTTTGAAACAGTATTATTCACCATTATTATTCATCGAAATGCTCAGATTCTGCTCAGATATGCGAAGATAAAATTTATTCAAGGGGCATCCTCAAACATAATTCAGTTATTTTTCAGCCTTAAAGATTCTTAACAGTCGATCAAACCGCTTAACCTAACGCATCAGCTCATTAGTTGCCGAGAGTTTCGTGTTTCATAGTTTAATAAAAATTTGTATTTATCGAAGATTAAGACAATCCACTCATATCTGATCAACGCTGAATGGTTTTAATGAAGATATATTGGACGAACAATTTAATCAGCAGCGAAAAAAAATGAAACTTGTTTGCTCATTTAAAAATAAGTTTTGTTTTCGTGGAGACAATTTGTACAATGGGCGATGAATGGAATGATATACATTTTTTATATTATGTATATACTTATATTTGTTCTACGAAGGTAAAGAAATCATTTCATTAACTGAACAAATTAGCTGAGTATCCTCCACTTTCGGTGTTAGCTCCCAACTTTTGCACCAAAGTCTCTTGAAAGCAAAACCAACCAAAAAGAATTCAATTAACTCGAACCTGTTGCTGACGTTACAAGCTACACGTTTGTGTTCCCTAATTCAATTCGCATTTTCCGTGTTTTTTTTTACCTTCCCTCTTTATATTCTGTTAACTCTTTGTTGTTGTCGCTTTGTCTGTTGTTGAGGCTGCCCCAAAGTCAAAGTGAAAACCATGCAAAATAAAGTCAAATAAACAAATATTGCATTCGAGCTGCGCTACAAAAAAAAAAAAAAAAAAAGAAAAAAAATTAATTCCCTTTTCCGCAGCCACACAAACAAAAGCTAAAACAAATTACACGCAAATAATTTCAGTGGAAGCGCGCGCAACAAAGCAGCAGACGGGGGAAGTCCCTAAGAGTAGGAGTTGGCCGAAAGAGAGAGAGAGAGAGAGAGGGAGAAGGTGGGGATGTCGCCATTCCTGCCTCCGCCTGTCGCATCGCGTTAATGGCAGCGCAATTAATTCGAGCAAATCGTCTGTGAACCCTTTTTATGACCCCTAAAGGAGCGGTGCGGGGGCGAGGCGGCGGCAGCAACGGCTCAAATAAAAATTCATTAAACAAAAATGAAACGGCATGCCGGCAATTTGCCATTTGCTTTGAACTGTTTGCCGCCAATAAATGGGAAATTAAAATGAGAGCGTAAATGTAAAATTTGTTACCCACCCGAACGAAATTACAAAAGAATAAATAAACAAATACATAAATACATAGTATGTCTGTATTTATGGTATATAGTATATTCATATATACTTGTAAATGCATTGAAAATGTGAATGAAATTTATCGCACATATAGGCAGCATATATGTAGGAATTGTACCTGCGCTTAATGAGCATCATAAAATCAAGCGCCAGCCCGAGTACGAACATTTCTACGACCTTCGAAGGTAACAGGCGAGATAACAACAACAACAACAGAAACAGTAGTAACAGGTTCGATAGCAGAAAACATTGAATTTTATAACGCACATTATGTGTGAGAGGAAAGAGAAGTCTGGGAAAGAGTTGACAGACCCGCAACAGACAAAAGGACATTAGGAAGCATGCCTTGAATGGTTATGATGCAGACCAAGTGCCAGGAAAAAATGAAAAACATTTACTACATTTTCGAGTTTAAGGCATTTGCTTTGATATCTCAGAGTCAGAGTCTCAAGTATTCCCCTTTGTAAGTTGTCTGTTGAGAAATATTGAAGGAATTGGTCAAAGATGAAAAAATGCGGATGCTTCGCCCCTGGTATGCAAATGGGAATGGACGTGTTCCGCCGACCTGTGCCCAAGCTCAACCATACTTGTAGTGTTGTGTTGTACGCAACAAAGGCAGGCATAATCAAAAGTATATATACTTTTAGTATACATATGTACATATATGTATGTAGTATGTATATGTGCTCGCATGTCGCGGAGCCGGAGAAGCTGCGGAGCCAGACGAACAAAAATAGCAACAATGGAAAAACAATTTAAGCTGCTCCAAATGCTCGGACTTTTGACTCGACATCCTCCTCCATCCAAACTAAATGTCCGACTTAATTTTGTTAGCCACCGTGTGCTTTAGGCTTTGTTATCGTTCCGCATTGGCTACACCGGGCGAAATTACAAGTATAAGAGTGCTCATTAGTTCATGGAATTAAAATAATGATGGAGTTGTGGATTATTTTAATATAGTATACTAGTAATTCCGTCAAATGTTCTCACCTCTTTGTTCAGTCAATCCTCATTTTCGATCTGTTCAGCATTATTACCTGATATATGAAATAAATTTAATTTCCAAAAGTGTACAATTATTTAAGTTTAATTAAAATAATAAATAAATCGCTCAACGAAGTCAACGGGACTCGGATGCTGCAAGCATAAATAAATAAATGTAAATAAAGAAAAATAAATTTAAATAAATGAACATGAATATTGTCTTTCTTTCTTTTTTCCTTTTAAAATTAGCTTTTAAGTAATTTTAAGCTTCTTCTCTCTGTTAAGTTTTTCTTTTTTTGTATATGGCGTTAATTAGATATTATTGTAATTTGTTTAGATTTCTGCTTCTAAGGCTTTTCTAGCTTATAAGATGCTTTTTATAATTTTTATACATTTCCTATGTCGACAGTCAATGTTTGTTGACATAAATAAATAAATAGGTATGTATTAAATACTTTTTTGTGCGAAAGAAAACATCTCTTACGATTAAGATTTAAATTTGCATCCAAATTCAATTTTCAAAATTTGTCTATGGAAGGAAATACTAGCAAGGAATTGGATCTTTCCGACCTACGCACATTTCGTGCTGTGCAGAGCGCATCGTGGCTTTTGATGAATGCTGCATAGTCTCATTTGAGTCGTCCTCTGCCCCTCACCCACCAGCGCTTCCTAGCTTGCGCCATTTGTCCTGGCGCTTGTCTGTTTCGTGTCCGGTCCGGACCGGTCCGGTCGTTCCCCTCTCTGGAGCTGCCAGTGGCCGGCCGTTCATCTCTGAACATTTCAACTTCAACTTTTGATACCATCTGAATTTGCATTATATATGTATGTATGTATGTGCGTGTGTATGTGTTTGTGTGTGTATGTGAGTGTGTCTATGCCGTATTTTTCTTTCGTTCTTCATTTCGCTGAGTTAACGTTGACTTCGACGTCGGCGTCGCTGCTTACTGTCATTTTGATTTTAATCTTCAGCCCCAGGTGGAGTGGAGTGGAGCTCTTGGCCTGCTCTTTGCTGCTCTCCTTTGCTTTATTTAGTTTTAATTTTTTTTGTGCTGCTGCTGCTGCTTCTGTTCACTGCTGTTGCTGTTGTTGTTGTTGTTGCTGTTAAAGTACCTGTCCCGTGCCTGGACAGGAGCCGCAGCGAACAGGTTTCATTTCTTTTGTTCTCGCTGCACTTATTGTTCGACGCATTCCTCATTTCATTCGCATTTCATTGGGATATGGCCCGAGCCCAAACGAAAAAAGTAACTCTGAAAAAGTATCCTAATTGGTATTAAAATCTTTGTTTTTTTTTTCCTCCATCCATTTCGCTGGAGTATGCATTGTTGTTGCGTATTTTGATACTTTAAAAGGCCGGCTCGATCCATAGTTTATTCAAATTCCATTCACCCTCCTTAATAATCGGATGCAATGCGATTTCTGTTTTCAGATTTAATCGCTTATATGCAGATTAAAATCAAAATAAACAGACGTCTATTAAGTTCAGCGTTCGCCAGTGATTCAAATGGCTGATAGCGATTAAATCGGACTGTTTTCGCTTTTTGCTTTTTTTGTTACCTGAGTTCGTTTGCCTTTTGAGAGCCCGTGAAGTGTTTGTTGCTGCAGAATCGAATATTAAAAACATATCGAGGATTGTAATTAAATGGCTCCACTTACCCTCAATTAAATCGGGCTTATTTGGGCTGGAGAGCGGAACAGGACAAAAATATGTATTAATAATACAAAATCGCGCGAATCTAGTTCCCACTCAATTAATTGAATCTATTCTTGCGCTGACACTCCTCTATAGCTACGGTTATGATTTATAGCTCCCTGTAAACCTGCCTTCGGTGTTACTTACATCACTAATTGTAACAATTAAGTAATCTAGAATGTATAAAATATTAAATCCTAAGCTTGTGTCTTTGGATCTATGTATATACTAGTATGTGTGTATGTAGGTTATAACATTGGTTTGCATAGGTCAGTGTAAGATTCAAGTTGTGGATCGCATGTTAAACGCGCCTTAACATTATGTTATTCTGAAACTTTTACTCTTTTATATGCCTTCTCTTGTTCTGTTTTAAGAGTATTTTTCTGTTTGCTAGCTGTGGAACGCATTACTCCGAATTTCTAAAAGTTACATTTACAGCTGATTGGATAAAACTAAGATGCACGATTGGTATGAGTTCCTTAAAGTAGAAGGATTTTGAGTGCTGAGATAGTGTAACATATATTCCATTTTTATTTTTTTTAGATGATATTCTATGTTATTATTATTGTTTATTATTGTTCAAAACGACAAATATTCAATGTTTGACGAATAACAATGTTCAAAAAGCAAGCTGAAAAGGAGCAAATAACATCGAAATAAAAAGCTGGGAACGATTACATTTCGTCAAAATCAAAATTTAATTGAATGCAAAGATTTTGATACTACGGGCTTTGGGTCTTTTATTGTTGTTGTCTTATTATGTTATTATTAGATGAAACGCTTTGACGAATTTACCGATGAATTTAATCAGCGAAACTTTTAGATTGTCGGACTTTATTTACCACATCCTGTACAAATCTGGCCCATTAATAGAAACGGGCAATCGTGTTCTTATAAGAATTATACAAGTACTTGTCGACTGTGTATGTTAACCACAGCGTGAGAGGGGCAGCGAGTCGACAACAGTAATTTACGATGTTCGCATCTGCTAATTGTGGATTGCATTAAATATGTGTCAGGCAAGTCCCCAAGGCACATTATGTTATGTACAAACAATTTAAAGTTTTTTTTTTAAATATATGAGCACATGTTAAACAAATTTTAATTAGTTAGTTAATTACTATGTAAGCCCCAATGTTAATTATCACTGGCTGGTATTGGCTCTTACAGTATAGTAATTACCCAGAATTTTAATGTATTTTTGGTTTTTTTGTTACTATGTGTTTCAATCAAGCAAAATGTTTATTTGCTTTTACGTTATTTTTAAACTAATATACAATTGCACGCATTTACAGTTCACAGTCCACAAGCAGTCTGTTATGTTAGCTCGCTCAGCGACGCATGTGCACAGTTGTGTACGGTCCACAAACAGGTCGCTGTCGCTCCGCAACATACCATCCACAAGTGGGCGCTCGAATTCATCTCACCGAGTTCATAAATATTGTGTTGCGCCGACTGCCGCAGTGTTGCCGAGATATTCAAGCGTAGTGGTAATCGATGCGGTAGTTATCGCGCGTTTCGAACGATTCCGATTCCGTTTTGTCGTGTACTTTGCGATCGAAGAGTTAGGGCATCGCAACCATCACACAACATACAAGAAAGCGCTAAATAAAAAGTTATTGTATTGCGGAATCGTAGAATTAAAGAGAATAATAGAGAAAAACGCAAAGGCAAACAGTTGTTGGTCAGGCTAGTGGCGCGTGCGTGCGTGCGTGCGTGCGTGAGCTTATTAGCAAGCTGCTCGGTGTGCTCGTCCTCGTCCTCGTCGCGATTATCTCGGCTAACGGGACGCGACGGCTGCTCGTTGCACGAACGCCTTTTTATGGGCACGTAAAAAAGTTTTCTGGCTTTAACAACATTCGAGTAAAAGTCTTTAAGCAGATTCAAACGGTGCTTTGCTTTATGACAACAACAACAATAACAACAACAACAACAACACGAACAAAAACAACAACAAATTCTGCGGTTTCGCGTCCTTTTTGTGTTTTAATGTGCGGCAGGGCCCATCAAATTTGTGCAGCTTATCGCCGCTGCAGCTGTGCGCGAGTGTAAAGCGAAGAAGTTATCAAAATTTGTTGGCCCCCTCCAGCCCCGCCAGTCCCCCAACCAGCTCCCGCGACCACCATCGACCAAACAACAAGCAAACGCATATTGCAAAAAGGGGGGCCAAGTGTCAAAATGCCAAACAGCGCCAAACAGTGAAAAATATTGAATTGCTTCAAATCTGCAATGGCAATACAACAACAATAGCACGCGCATAAAGATTGCCAGGATACGCCCCTCACACAATTACGGCCACAGGCACCTCTGTTCGCTGCCTGCTGACCAAAAAGGATTACAAAACGGATTAAATAACAAAGTAATTTGCATATGTGTAAAATAAATTAAAATTATGAAAGCAAGGCTGCAACAAAAGAGGCCAACAGTACTTACATACATACATATAAAATAAGCATTAATTTATGTATGTTTTCCTCGACCCCAAAAATAAAAAGGACAAGAACGAGGACGTGGACCCCAACACCAACACCAGTCCAGACGTCAATTCTGGACGTGTCCATGTTTCAAGTCAATGAAATTTTTAATTGTGCACGCGTGTTTCTCCTCCTTTGTATGTACGAGTATGTATGTATGTATATATATATATATATATGTGCGTGTGTGTTGTCGCGTGCCGTGCCCGCCCCCCTCGCGTGCATGTTGTCCGCATATTTATCATGCGTACATGAACAAACATGCCACTAACGCCAACAAAGTACGCCCAAACCCCACTTGAAAAACACGTTAAGCGTGTGGAAGAGGCATTGCGCTCACTTCTGGCCGGCAACACTTTTTCTACACGGGTTGCCGAATCACATTTCGGCCATTTTGGCAATGCAGTCCTTTAAAGGGAGTTACATTTCGTAATGAGAATAAGATTAGCATGGTTTGATTGTGTGTCAAAGAGAGCATAACATATCCTGTAATAGTCAACACTTCGAAGCGAAAGAATTCCAGATGGAATTGTAGCTGTGTTATCACATAATTCTAATTACCTATGTATTTTAGAATATTCCTTCCTTTCTGGGATATGAGTGGAATGCAGCTTCTGTTTATAAATATTATATACTTCTGTTAAAAAATAATATTTAGCTTGTGGGTTAACTGAAATCCTTTGATTTAGAAATATATATAAATTATGATAAATTAAAACCTAAATTCATATACAGTGAAAACTCCCTTAACGGACACCTCTTTTATCCTCTTTATATAACATTCGAGCGGACACTCCCCTTGGGCAGAAGGAAATTGGCCGACCGTGAGTGTCCGGCCAAGAGAGTTTTCCCTGTATTATCTCTTTTATTGTGACAAGAATATCTCCAATGTCGATAAATTGGGAGAAAGCTAGTCTTACATTACCTTTATACTAATGCGAGATCTTTTCCGATATTCGTATCCACGAGTACTTAGGCTGCCAGGCTTCGAGGCTCTAATGTGCGATTACCTTTATTTCAATTACCAAATATGTTTTAGTGTTTTTGCAGACCCTGCAGCAGGTTTGCGATTCGTGTGCTCTTCTGTTCCGCTGTTTTTCTCGTCTTCCCACACCACACCTTGCCACTCCACACCATGCCACCCACCCAATTACTTTTCGTTGCGGTCAGTTGTTCGGTCAGTGGCGGCGTCGCACGTCAAAAGGACATCACACACCGCAATTATGTGTGCGTATGTGTGTGTGTGTGTGTGTGTGTGTGTGTGTGTGCGTGCTGGCCACATAAAAAACAGAAAGTGCGCCAAAAAGCAAAAGGAAAAACGCCAACGCATAACAGAGTCGTTCCCGTTTCCTTCGCGCCCCTTCCCCGTTCCACCGCTCAGTTGACCTCGAGTCGCCTGCAGCGTTAATTTATAATTTACCGGCGAGCAGCCATTGCCTCTGCAACCTCTCTCCACCTCTCTCCACCTCACCTTCGCTAGCTTTTATATTATTTTATTATTTTTTTTTTTTTTTGGCCATGCCGAGCGCTGGGTCTGTGTCGTTGCCTCCAACAGCCACAGTTTCCTCACTTTTATTATTATTATTACAACTTCTGTGCGTTCTACGCGCTTTTTCACCACCCAGCAGCCACCACCTCCTCGTACTATTCACCACCCAGCAGCCACCCACCTTCCTCAGCCTGGGCAAGCCATGCGATTGCCACTTTTGACTTTTTTACATTTGCCGGCGGCCTGAAGCTTTGTCGTTCTGCTTCTTGTTGTTGTTGTTGTTCCTGTTTCTCTGCTTGTTGTGGTTGTTGTAGCTACTGTTGCGGTGTCCCTTTAGTTTACAGGCAGTCAAAGCAACTGCTCATCCCCCTGCCTTACTCCTAGTTCTCATTTGTGCTCCTGTTGCTGTCTGTCTGCGTTGGCGT
Source organism: Scaptodrosophila lebanonensis (assembly GCF_003285725.1). Lineage (NCBI taxonomy): Eukaryota > Metazoa > Arthropoda > Insecta > Diptera > Drosophilidae > Scaptodrosophila > Scaptodrosophila lebanonensis. The sequence continues at coordinate 4,518,492 of NW_022060529.1, forward strand.
GCCGCCCAAAAAGCAGACGCTTGTGAAAATTGCCTTTTCAACTACTCGCTGACTGACATTTGCTGTTGTTGTTGCTGCTGCTGTTCTAGTGCCTTAATTTGGTTTTCTCTCTCTCTCTCTCTCTCTCTCTCTCTCTCTCTCTCTCTCTCTCTATCTGTGTGTGTGTGTGTGTGTCGCCTGTGTGGCTTTCATTGTTTTTGTTGGCATTGTGGTTTTTTCTTGGCAAGTGCTGTTTTTTTATTCACTCTCTTGGTCCACCAAACTGACTGTTGCTTGTCGCGGCCGTTTAGCACGGCTTGTTGTTGTTGCCGTTGTTTTCCTTAATTTGTGTATTTACTTTTGCGAAATTAAAGCAAATTAGCCTCGGTAAGTGCATATCACATTCGTATACTCGCAGAGCTCCCCCCACTCCCACTATTCCATCTAGACTCATTTGTCACTTGTTAGGAGCAGAGCTTTGAAAACTTTGCGCCGGATTTGCATTTCTAATTAGGCGGCAAAGTTACGAGCTGTGCTCTTAATGGACGCAATTCAGCTTAAAAATGACACTTTTGGCCTTCTTTCGATTTCAATGACAGGCTTAAAAACATTTTGGTATATGTATACTTGTATGTACTACTTGTATGTATACAACACTTTATATTAATTGAAAGCAATTGCAACACTTCTCAATAAATAATCAGCACCAGCTACGAGATGATTGCTCATTTAATTACGTATGTACAATATTTTCATTTGTGCCGAACATTCATTTCAGTGCGTATTTGCTTCGAATTGGCTTTCACTTCAATTGCAATAAATCGAGGGCAAGTGCAATTTTATTGAACAATTTCTGATGTTCCGTGCAAATTACAAGCTGTTTAATCCGGCAATGGCAGAAATCAGGCCCGCAGCTGTTTTATTTTGCAGACTTACTCAATTATCGTTGATGTTATAAACATCTTTAAAATGTTCTTGTTCTTAAAAGTATCTTGGAATTAACGAAATTAAATACTTACCATATCGAGTAAAAACATTTGAATAAGAAATTTTAAAAGTAGAGCGCAAGATTAAGAAATAAAATCCAACAATTAGATGTGAAATTACATTTGGATTTTGTAGCTAACATTTTTGCAGCTATAAATAGTCCTTTTCTTAACTGGCAATATATTTTAGACCACCAGTGGGTACTTCAAGTATTATCAGCAAAAAGTGTTATTACTAGACAAAACACATTTGTCGAACGATACACAAAATATTTTATATCGACTTATAATATATGTATTTGGATTTTCAAGCTATTGCAGCTTAATATAAATGGTCCTTTTCTTAACTGGCAATATATTTTAGATCACTGGTACTGAATACCTTCAAACATTATCACCGAACCTCATCACAAAATGTTATTGTTGAACAGAACACATTTTATCGATATCAAATACTTATAATATTCTTCGTCATAGCTCCTTTGTATGAACATTTGAAAAAAATCTACATTTTCCATAGACTCTTTTTTCAAAAGCTTATAAAGCTACGGCAAAACAGGCAAATAATTTGCACGCAAAGTGCTGTTATTTAACAGGTGGGCTTCGACAAGTAGGTCCCAAAGAAGTCTTATGGGTTTTAATTGATATATCGTTTTATTTATGTCGTATTGGTTAAATGTCGCCGATATATTTCTGTGCATACTTAAGTTTAAGTAAGCTTTTAGTTCTTCCTTATAAGTCACTGTAAATACTCTACTATATTTGTATGAATAGCAAACACGACTCCACACGACTCTCATACACGAAACTTTGAGTAAGTCGTCTATAAATTGACTTACGGAACTGGCCATAATGTCACGTGCCGCCATTTAAGGCTAATAAAAATAGCTTCCGGCCAAATGATAAACATCAAGGAGCCAGCCCGGCAAAGCGAACTAACGAAATGTAAACACAAAATGCCACTAAAAATTATGGGATCGCAAACTTAGTTAGTTTTAACACAATTCGCCTCGTCAAAATGAAATTATTTTTCATATTCAACTGCAACTGGGCGAAGGACTAGAGAGCGGTGGGAAGAAGAGCGATAGGAATAAATGGGTGGTTGGATGAGGTGTGGAAGTTGCGTGCGGAAGTCCTCGAAACGAAGTCAAAAACGAAAGAGGAAAGCTGCGGATGGCGCAGAGTGGGGCGAGCTCCTGGCAGCTGACAGGGAGAAAAATTATTGGAAAAATGGAAAGGCAAAGGACGAACACGCATTGTGCATAAAAAGCGGCAGAATTATGTCCTGCAGTAAAAAGTTATGACTGTAAAATTTTTAATTGCACATTTGGGAGTTTTGTTTATTTAATTTTAAATTTGTGCGCCAACGTCTACGGACGTTTTTATTAGAGCCATTCGTTGGGCGTGGCGTCCCCGCCTCATAACGACTTCATTTCAGCGCCAACGCCAACACCGACGCCGACGCCGACGTCGCTCGGTAAATTTGTCAAGAGACAATGCAACATTTTATTTGGCATACTTAAAAAAGTGAAACAAAAGTTAAACCACTTTAAGGGAAACAAACCAGATGTGTGCCCGATTGTGGTCTTTCTCATCTCTTTGTTTGGCTGAGCAAGCGTTGGGGGTCTGTGTTGGGTGGGCGGGCTGTTGCTGGAAAATGAGCAATTAATGGCGTTAAGCAAATGCTTTCCTCCGCCTTTTACTGGTGTGTTCGAGTAATGTGGAAATTTGATTCAATAAAACGACTTCTGTTGGCTTAAATGGCCAGTAATTAGTGCGAAATAAACTTGATATGAGGACTAACTCAGTATTTAATTTACTTTAACTGGAATTTTAAGCTGATACCGTCTGGCTATAAAATGAAAAATATGGGTTTCTATAATACTTTTAATACTCTCCCACTTACTTTACAGCTGCAAAAGCCTCTCTTTAAAAGTAAACTCCCAAAATCCTATTGTTTCTCGATAATACCCAGGGGCTTAAATTAGTCTTCATTTTCTATTTCAGATATTTTAAATAATTATTAATATTTGATATACCTTAATTATATAATATTTGAGAATAATTCACTTTGGGAACTTTGAATATTATAAAACGGTAGGAAAATACTACTAAGAATATACATTCTTTTAAGGAAATAAATTAAATTAAATTAATGATTGTCAAATTTCAATGGATAATTGGTGAAAAACACACCGATGTGCATCATTTGGTCAGTTATTTCGGCCATTTTATGGAAGGGCGTTAGAAATGGTTCCGAATTGGCCGTCACTTTATTCGTATTCCATTGATAATCAAATTCTATCAGACCTACTAAGTAGAAACCGAAGCAGTTACATAGTTTAGGGTTTGTGGTTTCCAAAGAGTTCCCACAAATTTATTTGGTAAAAATTTGGTCAGTTATTTCGGCCGTTTTATGGAAGGGCGTTAGAAATGGTTCCGAATTGGCCGTCACTTTATTCGAAAACGCTAACTCGAATTCCATTGATGATCAAATTCTATCAGACCTACTTAGTAGAAGCTGAAGCAGTTACGTAGGGTTTCTTGTTTCCAAAGAGTTCCCACAAATTTATTTGGTAAAAAGTCTTCTTAAAACACATTGCTTGGACTGGCAGGGATATGTAAATTCCCAAATAAAGACTTTATTTAGCCTATTAGTTAGTCACTCTGGTAATCGAGCAAAGATATGTATATGCCATTGTTTTTCTCTCTTCATAAAATATGTCTGGGAAAGTCTTGAAAATTTATGCAGGCAACGCACGCGTACTTGGTGCCTAGTTCGTGGCCTTCTCAAAATAAGCCATGGCTTATTACGAACAGAATTATGACCCGAATTGTGGGGTAGCGTGTGCAAAGGCAACAAACGTGGCCAAAATGTGAATGACGGCTCACTCGAAGGGTTAAGGGCTATGACATGGCAGCCACTCAGCTGGGTGTCTATGCCAAGCACATGTCTACAGGAATAGTAGAAACAACAAAAGCAACATCGAGAACACCCTTATGTCAAACACATGGAGTGCATTATCCTGGGCTCATAAAAACTGCCTAACAACCAATAATTGTCGCTTCAACTAAATAATGCATAAATAATAAAACTCCGTCAACACAAATAAGCTCCAAAGAAGGGAGTGGGGTCGGGGGTCGCAACCGAAAGGGGGACGGAGAGGAAACTAAACAAACGCCCAACAGACAGAGCTGCCGATTTCAGGACTGGAGTGGATTTAAGGAGCATTTTGTGTCGACGTTGTCATTCCTGCCAACCGACAAAGTGAGAAAACCGCAGCAGCAGCAGCAGCAACAGCAGCAGAGAACATAAAAAATGCATAAAATGAGGACAAAATAAAGTCATAAAGTAAAAATTGCGGGCGAGAGTGCCTAGGGAAAGGAGTAAGCGTGTGTGTTGTTCCTGCTCCTGCTGCTATGTATGGTGGATGTTGTTACTGTTGTTGGAGCTGCGTGCTCTTGTGTTGGGCTTGGTTAAGGTTTCAATAGGTCATAATTCACGCCTAGTCGCCTATTTGCCTGTCGTTAGGCGCCAGCGCACGATGGCAGCTGTTCAGCTGTTGTTGGGGGCTGCATCTGGGAGAGGGGCAGATACAGGGACAGGGACGGGGACAGGACGGAGACTGGCAACGAGAGACGAGAGCAGCGAATGGGAGTTGCACTTGGCAGTCCCGGTGCCGACAATGGTGGTGCCACCACACTCAGCAACATATACGAGTACCAGTACGAGTATATACATACTATATAAGTACATATTTACATACGCTAACCATATTTAAATGCACAACAAGGCATGCTTCTATTTGCCAGCTACAGTTTACTATGGGACTGAGAGTATTCCATAAAACGTATTACCCAAGGGTATTAGCGTGGCAGGCAGTCTGCAGTCGCGCATATCTTATGCACAGAATTGATTTATAATGACAGGGAAATGGAATTAAATATAGGTTGATTTAAAAACACAAACATATTTAGAGTGCGTATATAATATCGAATAAAACTAAAGGCAATTTTCTGCCTTACCTGTGGAATATCGGCTTAACAGATCCAATATAAGAACTCATTACATAATTTATTTGCATTTGTCTATATAATTGAAGGTAGATGTTATATAACAGCTCGAGTTCTCGTTGTATACACCTACTTGTATTCAATGCACCGCTGACCTACAATAGAATTATTACGAGAATAATATCAAATGATATTTGCAATGTTTGAATTTTTCACTATTCAATTAATTTTTGTACGAAAGTTGTATTCGAAATGAACTCTGAAATTAACCATGATTCCTAAAATCTAAAATCTTAAGGTTAAATTTTTGACAGTTTATTCAAAAATGATTTAATGAGATTATTTCTAAAGATGTCTGCCTTTATCAGCATGTTCGCACAAAAGAACCCAAAAAGCTTCATCGTATTCTTCTGAGAAGAAGTTGAGTGAAGAGATATTGTATACTGAGGTTCCACTGTACGAAGACGACATTGTATTTCTCTCGTTGCGGCAGGTTCTAACAAATGAAATTTTAGTTTTTCTGCTGCACAACAACAAAAGTAGCCGCAGCAACAACAATGCCAACGAGAAGCCCAGAACCGCGTAAGAAAAAAGGCAAACATGTGTTGGCGTTGCTAGTCTTTGTTGTTGTTGTTGTTGTTGCTTGTCGCTTGTTTGTTGTCGGCACTCGCTATGCGTCCGTTGGTCCGTCTGCTAGTCTGTCCATCGGTTCATCCGTCCGTCTGCTTGCAAATTTGTTTGGCCACTGTGTTTGTTTTTGCATTAGTAGTTGTGGTGGTAACTGGTCGCCTGGCTGGCGGTTTGTCTTCTTTATGGCTGTTAACGATGAAAATTGTGTGTATGAACTGGCAAGTGTGTGTGTGCGTGTGTGTGTGTGTGTGTGTAGCAGTAGTAGTAGGAGTATGTGTATCAAATATGTATGTATGCATGTGCCTTGTGTGGTGTGGTGTGCGTGCATTTGTGAATATATATGCATACATATGTCAAAGCGCACTTAACGGCCAGAGGCAAAGGACAAAAAGTGCCGCTCTGCAGCGTTTATGCTCAGAGTCCTTTTTTTATATTTTTATTTTTTTATATACACTAGCCTTAATCCCCATTAGTGTGGGTGTGCCGCTGACGTCAGCGGCTTCACTATTCACACGCAGCCGACAGCACACAGTGGTTCAAATGTTCAGAACCGTATCCGCAACTCGGCTAAAATCGAAATTAATATACTTTACCCGTACTTTGAGTTAATGGGCTTTTATTTTGGAGCACGAGAGCAAAAACAAATACACACGTGTTCTTCCGATGGCTTCAGTCAGCAAACAGGGAAAGGATTCGTAAAAAAAAGTGGGATTATGTGTGGGATTATGCTAAGTACTAGATCGGGTTTAAGGCAAGTCTCCTGTACTTAATTTATTTGGCTAAGTGAAAGAGAAGATTCCTTTTTAAATTTGTAAAAAATTTAGCTTTTATTTTTTTCCGTCTTCTGCGCGGTGTAAAGACAAGGCGGGTTAGGCAGGAACATAAAAGGGAACGTGAAAAGGCAGCTACTTACTGTGTCTTTTCTTTTTGCACAACTTACTGTTCAGAATTGCTTAGTATACATACTTATACTTTAAAATGTGTATTACATAAGAACATCAGACCTTTGTGGACACACAATTCGGACCACTGTGCGGCGCAGCGCCCACCTAGGTGACGACAAAGAATTGTAATCGTTTGTGGTTATGTAGGTGGCTGGACAGCAGCGTGTGTGTTTGTGGATGTAGTTCTTGTTGTTGTTGTGTAGCTTGGCTGTTTACATATGTGTGTAGGTATATTTATAAAGAAGCATATATCATTCATGTACTTACATTTCTATTAAATGCCTTCACATTTCCAAACTTTGTTGCACGTGTTGAACTTTTTTGTTGCTACCCACCATCACGCCCATTAATATACTTGTAATTACACTACAATTAGAGACAGAAATATTAATTGCAGAGTAAGTGCTCGTGTTTGCGTAGGAAGAGGCAGGAAAACGCTACATCGATATCATAATTAGACAGTCTGCTTTGTAATTAAATTAATATTTCAAAAGGACATTTTTAAAATGCGATAATCGAACATTTCACATTCTAACTAAACCCCTTGCCTAATTAGCAGCTGTCTGCGAGCACATGCGAGCATACAACTCATATTTATTCTAAAGTTAACAGAAATATTTATAAATACCAGCCAGCATTTGTTTTTCAAATGCCAAAGCACTTGTGTTTTTAGAAAAAAAAAAGTTGCTATGGCAATTAGACCGCCCGAAAGTCATTGGAAGTTTCATGATGGCGGGGAGGGGGCGGAAATCAAGATTTATGCAATGCTGAGAGTCGGTAATTAAAACAAAGATAAAGTGGCGCAAAAATCCAATTAATTTCACACCGAAGCCAATTAAGTTGACGGAAAACAGAGAGGCAGCGCCACCCCCCCACATGGCATGGATATGGATGCTTTTCTAGCTTCACACGCACATATATTTAGTCATACTCGTATGTGCATGTAGATGCCAATTAACACACAAACGCACAAACACACACACACGTACGCGCTGAGCGTCAAAGCCACGTTTATGCGGCACGTGCGTGAACCATGAAAGCACTGAAAAAGCGCAGATCCATCTACCCGCTTCCCCCCGCCCTGCCCCCATTCTTACACTCAGTGCACATGTTTCTGAATTAACATTTGAAATGTTAGCATACCCGTATGCAAGCCCAATAGCTCCTCACCCCACCACCAGCAGCGCCAGCACCAGCCTTTGACTCGCCCTCACCACTGAACATGCCAGCAAGCAACCACAAATCAGCCCTAGTGGTAGTCCTAGTCCTAGTCCACCCACAGAGCTGCCTAAAGTAACAAAAATTGTCGTTTCGAAACAAGAAATAAACAACATTGACGACGGCAGCAACAACAATATCGAGAAAGCCAATGTTACATTATTAACCCCTGCGTCTGCGGCCCTTCATGGTAAGCGGACTTGGCTGCATTTGCAGCTGGGGGCGCACCCCAAACATGCACGCACATGCTCCGCCACACTCCACACACACACACACACACACACACACACACACACACACACACACACACACACACACACACACACACACACACACAAAGAAAATTCTCTGGCGGCGCATTTGAAAATAATTTTCCAAGCATTTGTAATCTATTTGAAATCCGCCAAGGATTCGAATATAAAAAGGCAATGGTGGCGTGCGCCGCAAGTGTGCATACATATGTGTGTGGCCTGCTATATGTATGTATGTATATATATATATATGTATGTTTGTGGTATGCGTGTGTGTGTGTGTGTGTGGCGTGTATGATTGCCAGAGGCGCGCCTGTTCGCGGCGCCTGTTGGCTCGTTACGCCGCGCATTTTTTCAGGCTCGTAAAATCCCACGAGTTTATCTGCTGCTCTTTTTTTTTTGAAACTCTCGCCCTCTCTTTCCTTCTGCCTTTCTGTTTCCGCGCCAACGCAAAGGCCGGCGACAAAAACAAAAATCACTTTTTAGTACAAACACACACAATGAAAAGAAATGTAAACAGAAAATGGACAAAAAATTCTATAAAAAACAGCACATGCAACACTTTTGGTCATTGGACACCATGTCGCCACCTTTTATTATAAACAATTGTTATATTTTTTTCTTCCTTTCATTATTGTTAAGCCATGTTTCGTTATATGCTATGCATTACTGCTTCTGTTGACATTGAAAATTCCCGAGCCGCAGGCACTCACTCGGCCCTGACTTTTGGGTCTTTAATTGAAAATTATGGACAAAATATTTAAAGCCATATCAGATTCTGCCGCCAAGTCCACTCGACTCCGAAAATACCCCATTCTTGTTAGGGGAGTAAATATATACATTGTTTTATTTTAGATAATATATTATATTAGTTTAGATATACATTTTATGTATACATTAGTGCCAGTCAAGAATATTTAATTATTTCATTTCGAGATTTTGATAAAATAAAGTTGATCTCTGCAAATTAAACACTTGATAATTACTTGGACTCTCCAAGTGTTTCCCTCTCTTCGAATTAAAAAAAAAAAATGATCTAAAATCACCAAAAATCATATTACAGCAGTTAATTATTTATTGAAATTTTATTTACGCCCTCGATAGATACCACATCGTCTCTAATGCAATGCTTCTTTCTCGAAGCCACAAACCGGTCCACTTCACTAATGTACTTGAGGAAAGGGTAACAAAATCGTAAAACGTATGTGTATGTTCTGTTTTCTACCGTCGCATGCAAATATTGCTTGTTTGTCGTTTTTCCAAGGAATTATTATTGCATAAAGGCAAATTGCTGCAATATTTTCTTTCAATTTGTTTAAATGGTCTGTTGGCATTTAAAAAGCTGTTTCAGTTTATTTTGTAGGCACCCATGTTATTCGGCTTAAATACTTTGTGTTTTGTGCATTCGAAGTCTTTGAAATTTGTGGCTTTAAAGAACATTTGGACAATTGAAACGTACAACAGCTGTTGGCTTAAAAATTATGAGATGGAAATAACCAAGTGCCATACAGTAATTGCTTTCGAGTCAGAAAGTAAAGTTTATAAAGTAAATAAAAAGCCCTCAATTATTTTTCGTCCAATTAGACCGTGTTGATGAAATGTTTCAATAGTGTTCAGAAAAAAATAACTAAAAATATATAGTATTTCGGCAAGAAAACTGCGTGCAAAGGAAAAGACAAGAAAGGACATGCTTGAAATGTCAGTATTAAATATTAAATCCAATTAAATGGCGAACGTCATCAACATCAGAAGAACAGTCGAAAAACAAAAGATGCTAAACACTTGTGCTCATTTTTCATAAAGAACACAAGGAGAAGGAAAGCAGAGGGGGAAGGAGAAGGGGAAGGGGAATAAGAAAGGCAGCAGAGACGATGTTGAAGAAAGGGAAAAGAGTAGCAGTTGGAGTGTTTAGAACAGAAGTTAGTTCACTAAATGAAAGGAGGCTGCAAACCTCTTTGAGAGGAAATTCCCTGCAGACTGAAGTGGAAACAAAATAAAGAATAAGTGCTTTTATTGTTGTTCTTATTGTTGTTGTTGCTTCTACTGATGCTGGCTTTTTTCCTGCACTCCAAGAACCAAGAAACGAGATTGTAACGCGAAGCGAGCAAAAATAGAAGAAATATTCTATTATTAACAATGCCAGCCAAAGCAGCCAGCCAACATAGACATATCCTAGCACTTCATAAACAGCAGCAGAAGGACGCTGCCAGCAACGACAGCGACAATGACATCAACAACAACAACAACAGCAATAACAACAACAAGATGAACAGTGACAATGTTGTCAACGAGTACGGCTCGGTGACGATGAGCGAAGCAATATGAAACAATGCCAACAACAATGGCGATGGAGACGGCGATGGCGACGTCATCATCTTGAACAAAGTGTTGACATCTTTTTGCCCATTCATTGTTTGCCTGTCCGTCTGCCCGACGTCTCTGTCCGTGCTCCAACAATCCTTGACTAACGCCATTCGTCCTTTTTAATTAATTTCACTTACTACAGACGTCGCTCTGTCCCAGCCAGCGAGCCAGCGCTGCAAGCTGCCGAAGCCCAAGCCCAAGCCCAAGCTGTCGATGTCACATGGTCGAGTGTCCCGTTGTGTCTGTCCCGATGGGGAGTCAAGCTGTTGGGACCGGGTTGCTGTTGGTGTTGGAGTTGGAGTTGGGGTTGTCTGTTGTGTTAGGGCAGCACTTTGTACGCAAATTTGGTTTAACGCATGGAGTTTTGTTCATAAATTTGTCAGCTAGGCAAGACACCATGCTGTCGGATGTGTTACCTGGACGGGATGCGGCTGGGGATGATAGCTCGAGAACTATGCAGATATATGTACCTACCGCAGAGTGAGCAAATCTGTTATGCAAATAAGAATTATGGGAGATGCTTTGATTGACTGTCTTTGTCAGTTGTCAGAGAAGCCGTCAGACTTGGCAAAAGGAAAAACTTTTAAAGACAGAACACTTTTAAAAAAGTAAAGTCAATTAAAGATGAAAAAGCTCTAAGCCACAACGGATGAGGACGATGCTGAATAGGATTATCGAAAAAATCGCAAAATTCTCCAAAGTATTGGCACGACATCGCACTACATCTTTGCATTTGGAATTATCTCTATTCTTTGCTCTTGCCTAGCCCCGTATTTTATGTATTTGTAGGAGTATATAGTATTCTTTAAGTGAATGCGATTTTCGGATCTAAGCAACTAGCTAATTTACTCATTGCTGCTTTATAATATTATTAATACTCATTACTATTGATAATTTAAATTTCCGAATCTAAGGACTTGGCTGATTTACCTTTTGTGCAATATAATCAATGCTGTTATACTGGAGATAATTTAAATGGTAAAGTTATTGGACAGAAGCTTTTTAGAAATTTATTTTAAAGAGCGCATTCATTTAAATATGTTTGTAATTCAAGGAAGATTTTACTGCGGCTTTCACTCACGTAACATAATTATTCCACCCTACTCTAGTTCAATTTACCACGTGCACGTGGCCTGTGCTCTATTTTTTATTGTTGCTTGGGTAACACAGCCCGTATACGAAAATTAGATTTTTCAGCCAACAGGTTTCCATTATTTCCGGCACTGTCTAGGTGAAGAGATGGGCGGCACTGTAAGTGTCTAGTGTGTTTCGTACTACTTCCCACTTCATTTTGCATAATACATATTTTCTATTTCTGTTACACTCCATGCCTCAATGCAGGACGGGCAGGGCGGTCAGGACAGTCTGGGGTGCTTCGCTGGCAGACTGGCAGACTGACAGACGGGCCGACTGACTGGCCTGGTCTCAAGTGGCTACAATAGGCACAGCATAAATAAGCAACACGAGAGCCGCCTGCCAGGCAGCTGGCCCAACTCGATCCCATCCCCATCTTGTCCTGCGTATACTCGTATACTCCTACTTGTGTGCCACCCCCCCGCCAACACTCCCAGACTGTACTTACATTTGCCACTCAGCCATTTGCCATTCATGTGTCGTGCTGGCCCAAGCCATCATTCATACGGCAGGTAGTTGGTACGCCGCGTCGGCACATTGAGTCCTGCTTGGCGAGTGCGTGAGTGTTGGTGTGTGTGTGTGCGTGTGTGTGTATCTGTTTGTGTGTGTGCGTGTGAGACTCTCGTTTTTATTATTTATGTTACTCATTCGGCTCGTATCCTGCTTGTTGATTGCTTTGCGTACACGTGTAGTTTCTAGCTCTTTCCTCCTTGTATTTACCGATTCTTTTCGCTTTCGCCTGCACCGCTGAGCCTGAGAATGAGCCTGCGAGCACCGTCGTCCTTACTTGCTTACTTCTTGAGCTTTGTACTGTTTTCTCTGCTGCCTCGATGCGCTAATATTATGAATGGCAACTCATACATTGTAGCAGTTCCTTTTCACTGCCTGCCCGTTGTGGAAAATTTTAGCTCACCTTTGCCACACCATGCTGAGCAAATGGTGGCGCCTCCAGGGACGTAATAGGCGCTTTAAAAAGGGCGCTCAAAAAGGGCATGCTTTTAATCAATGCGGAATATAAATTTAAAATAACTTGCTGCCAACAAAGGGTATATTATATAGATGTCTGCAAAGTCTTCAGCCTTAAAAAATATTTTTATTTCAGATATAGATTCATAGTTAGCTTCTCTTATAAATGAAATAACGACAAGTTTTCTGTTCAACTTAAAATGCGGAATATAAATTTAAAATAACTTGCTGCCAACAAAGGGTATATTATATAGATGTCTGCAAAGTCTTCAGCCTTAAAAAATATTTATTTCAGATATAGATTCATAGTTAGCTTCTCTTATAAATGAAATAACGACAAGTTTTCTATTCAACTTAAAATGCGGAATATAAATTTAAAATAACTTGCTGCCAACAAAGGGTATATTATATAGATGTCTGCAAAGTCTTCAGCCTTAAAAAATATTTATTTCAGATACACAAGTAGATTCATAGTTAGCTTCTCTTATAAATGAAATAACGACAAGTTTTCTATTCAACTTAAAATGCAACCTCATTGCAAGTCACTCCAAATTGCGATTCCAAAAATCAGTAGAATTTTAATCTTAATATTCTCTTTTGCGCCGCCCATTTTTGGGCTCCCCCTTTAGCGCTGAAACGTCCTTTTATGATGTTCATTCTGGCGCCTGTAAGTTTTTTGCTTGCGAAATTGTCAAAGTATTTGTATGCATGTGTGGGTGTTTTTGTGTGATTTTTTGGAGTGTTAGTCGGAATAATTGGAATAATACCTTTACCGTGCAGAAAATATAGTGGAATTGTTGAAGGAAATGAAAGAAATAAAGGCGAATCCATAACTAACAACAGCTGGTGGGTGGCCTCTGAGGAGTGGCGAGGTGATTGCTGCTTAAATCTTAGGATTTACTCCATATTAAGTTATATTTCACCTGCCCAGACCTCGCAAGATGTGTGTGGCTGACAGACTCTTAGCGCTGCTTAGCAGTTGGTGTGCTTCCCCGAGTATGTGGGGGGGTGTGTGTGTGTGTAAGTGCGAGTGAGAGTGCGAGTGTGCGTTATGTTTATGGATGCGCAAACAATTTGGTTTACTTTGTTCATTTCCATTTTGTTACATTCCCCCCCACCACACATCCCCTTCCCAACCAATATGAGCGTCTTGAATGAATATTTGTAATAAAAAATTGAGGTCAATTTGTTTTGGCATGTTGAAAGGTTGACAAAAATTTGCTTTTATATTCAGCCCCAGGGTGCTGGGGCTGCCGCCATAGTCATCATTGCTCTTGTGTTTAATATTACAGTATTACAATATTTGTATATTTATTATTTATTGTGCCCCCCGCATCGAGCATCAGCAGGCTGCCAACAACTACAGCAGTAACAATTCAGGTTGGTCATTTACCGGCAGTAAGCAGTTGGCCAACTACAATCTATCACAAAAACTGCTCCCAGGACTTCGGTCAGAGCACGTCCTGGCATTTTTAATATTTAAATATTTGCCAAAGGGGCGACATTGTCCAAATTATTATTATGTAACTCACAGTTAAGCACATGCATCCCAAATGAGGTATTCCTGCTGGCCGGCTCTGTTCGTGTTTCGAAAATTCCAAATTACTTTAAGTTGTTGCTCAACAAACAGCAACAACAGCAACAACAGCAACAACAGCAACACCAACAGCACTTCAGGTATCCGTACGAGTACAAATAACTGTGTGTGTGTTTGTTTTGGGCGTGTCTGCTGAAATGTTGAAGTTGATTTTGTTGATCGAACTTTTTGTTTTACTTCGTCTACTTAAGTGACGTGACGTTGCGCACACCAAACTTTTCACTCTTCTAGGATGCGTAGAGTTCTACTGGACTGTGTTGTGTTTAACGTTTCAGCACCTTGACAAACAAACCCAAGGGCTTTTACAAAATTCCCTCCCGAGCGAATTCAGAAATATTTTAAGAATATGAAAAAGCTAAAACTAATTCCATAACATGCTTACGTATTTGAATTCCATTCAGAAATGTAGCCACTTAATAGAAAGTACATTTATATATTAAATCAAAATTAATTCATTAATTAAAACAACCATTAATAAAGGCTAGTAATTTGAAGAGTTAGTGGAGCAAACCATAAGAAAGAACATTCAATTTATAATCGCAGCTTGGCTTTAAGATGTATTGTAAAGTAAATGAGCACCAAAAAAATGATAATGATATATAATACTGGTTTTTGTTGTAATATTTTATTTCAAAGCTAATTGGAAACGCCTAATCTATATCTACATATGTAAAATGGTGGCTATTTTCTAAACTCTGTACACTAATGTTAATGGGGACGAACGTCCGTAATTCCTTGAAGGAGGCATGGCAGACCCCACTTATTAAATATTCATAAGGATGAATCTATGTGGGCTAGGAACTGTGGCAGTATAAGAGTCTATATTCCCCTTAGTTCGAGAAACGTCGATTTCTTATCCCAATATACCCGCAACTGCCTCGCTTTTGATATTTTTTGATAACTCTTCATAACTGACAACCCTCTGCTCTGGTTGGAATTTGTAGAGCAAACTAGGCAATTAAATTCAGTTAGTGCTCATGTTAAATTCATCGTTCAAGTTCTAAAGCTATAGTCATAATAGATATCTCTGCGACCGGTTTTTGTTGTTGTCACTAGACAGAAATAAACATACGCAGGCGATATATAACTGTATTGTCGAACTGAAGAGAGTTGGGCCCGCTTGACTCTGCAAACATTCAATTCCTGCTTAGAATATGACTTATAAGTAGAATGTTGGAAATGTATGTGCTTGCAATTTGTTTTAATGCTCGGATATGTTTTGTTACTTATTGGGCTTTCATATTTTTCAATAAATGCTAACCACAAAGATTTCATACCCTTTTGGCTTAGCAAGAGCAACATCCAATTAATTTCTGAATTTGCACACACGAAATGAAAATCTGTTGCTCGAAACTTTGAGTCTGTGGAGTCCAGAACGCAAACGAAAACTGAACATGCACATTTTGTTATTTCCGGCCTTGTTGTTTTAGGTCTTCCCTGGAACTCAGCATACATGTATAGATGAGAACTAATTCATTAAAATTTTCTATTTTCAGTGGCGCACATCAGTGGAGCACGTAAAAATCAAATTCAATTCAAATGCTTTGAGAGCTGCAGTGAACGAGTCGAAGCGTTGTCTGAAATATAAAATCACATCGTGCACCAAAAAGGGAGAGAAATTCAATACGGAAAAAATGCAAATAATGAAAACAACAGCAGCGATTGCAATAACAAAAGGAACAAGCAACAATCAAAAGCTGTCCGGCGATATGAAAAATTTATGAAAAACGCTAAATGATCGCAAAAAGAGGATAAGCGGAGACATCCACAACTATCAAAAACCCAAGCATACATCTGTCTAAGCAATAAGAAGGGGGCAACGGTTGGAGTCCCCAGCCCATCCACCCACTCTGTTAGCTGAAGTTAGCTGAAGTTAGCTGTAAATAAGGCGGCAAGAGTATTTGATTTAAAATTGTAGCGAGAGAAACCGAGAAAACCGCAGAACGCAATTGAAAAATGTTGAGGATGTATAGAATCTGCAGTGAAGGCAGCGGAAGCGATGGCGGCAATGAGAGGGCTACAAGGAGGCAGTGCAGGTCGCTCCTTGCGCTCTGTTTCGTTGTCCTGACAATGGAAACCCACTGCAGTGCCGGCGAGCAACATCCTGCGACAGCTGACGAAGGTAAGTCAATCTTAATGGTGCCCGCAACACACACAAATACACAAATATATATATATATACTTGCATATGTACATATATAATACATTCACACATATGTTTCAATGTGTAAGTGTGTGTCTATAATGACAGGTCGCCTGCGTCTAACCCTCGGAATAACCAACGGAAGTAGCATAAATAAAACATTGCGCTATTGACGGAATTGCGTCAAAACCACAATTGAAAAATAAACAGCGCAACCACAAAACAAGTCAAATGCTTTAATGGAAATGGAAAAGTGTGTAGGGTTGTGTGAAACAACGACAACAACAACAACACCAGCAACGCGAATAGAAAAGCAATTTAGACATTAACACTGTATGGACACGCAGGGTTAAAAATGACCATTAGATTAAACGATGAACTAAAATAACAATAGCTTCGTTGCACTGAAAAATGTACACTCTGAGAAATAGAGTGCAGTTTTTAAATAACCAATTGCAGAGTATTAACTATAATATTACAATATTACTTCGTAGATAATGATAATGCCACAATTGATTAAATATTAGCAGCCAAGAAGGTGATAGGAAATTGTGCAGACAAAGTTTCATGTTATCCTTAAAAGTGATTCCACTTGTCTTTTTCAAATTATTATTATAACACTTAACAAGTATGTAATAAGTAGTATCTGTGTATTCAGGACCTCCTATAAACTTAAAAATATTTACATACATTTAATAATTGATTAAGGAAATTGCAAAATAATGTTTCTGGTTCGTCCTTCAGTAGCTCTTAATCTGTAGTTTATGTCTGATACAGTCCCTTTAATTTTCTTACCTCACCTTTCCCACATAAGGGATTCAGCGGCTCTGCATTCGGCGACTTAATGAAAAATTGTTATTAAATTTAATGTAATGGCTTCGTAATATGTACTCGTAATGAACTACGATTGTGTGTGTGTCACGTATGTCTGTGATGGAGGAACGAAGCTCGAGCACTTATTTTGACACGGAGGCGTAACCTTTCAGCCAAACATCTGGCAACATTTAGTTTCCATTCAAAACACACGCATTTTAATTTCAAATAAATGGGAAAGGGGATGTGCACTTTTCGAGTTTCGAGTTTTGAAAGCGTCGCGCTTCGATAGCAAAACGATTTTTCGACTCGAGGGTGTCGAATGAAAGTTGAAGGGAAGTGATCTGAAAAAAACCTATTTCAAAATAAAATAAAATCGGATTGCTCTGTCATTTCTAGGCGGTGGTAAATTTTCATACTAATTGCCGTTAAGTTTGTTGCCGATTTTCGTTGCTTGGTCGGCCTGTTGACTGTTTGACATTTGTCAAGGCACCCTCCATATCCTCACCCCTGGCCGCAATGCGGCTCAGCTCAATTGTGGCATGTGTAATTTGGTTTCTGGTGACAAACTGTTAGACCCGACCCTGCACACTCATGATTGTTGTCAGGCCGGCACCCCTCGATTCCTGCTGCCAATACGCTTTATTGACAACAGTTGTCATTGTTATCAGCGCCATCAGCACGATTCGACTTTTTGCCTCCGTCACCCAAATGTGATTCAAATTCGATTATTCACAATTATTTTGTAACATGCATTTCATTTCAATTTCGTTTTCATTTTCAATGTATTGATTTGTGCGCAGAGGGGTGTTTCTTCTGTCATTTTTTCAGCTTTTCCAGCTCGCATCAGCTTTTGATACCCTTTCTCAATGCTTCATTTTGTGAGTGCAAGCTGAAAGCCAGCGAGAGAATATGGCTTAACAATCATTGCCACTTATTAACCAACTTAACTTCTAAACCATATTTCAGAATTTTCTTCTTCCTTAGCAATAACTGATAATTTATCATAGTTTTCACAAGTACTGTACATTCCAAGAGACAGATTTTCCACTGGTGAAGGGTACTTTCAACTTCGGCGAAGCAGCAAAAGCAACAGCAACAATTTCTTCTTTTTTTATTAGTTCACTTGAGTGGTTTTCGCTGCCTGTGGCCAAAGTCGAATCCAAAGCCAAGTCGCTGCATTTATTTGATTGAAATTGATTTTTCTTCGCTGGGGATTGCGACTGTTTTTGTTGAGTATTCCTCTGCCGTATTATTTTCAAGTGAGCAAGTAAGTTGCCTCCTCCGCTTACGTGCCGCCACTCTCCTCAAGTGCCAGTCGGGACTTTACGGCTTAAGTGTTAAAATTAAAAGAGGAAGGCGGCTTCGGTTGGGGTACGGGGTAAGGGGTAAGGGGTAAGGGGTACGGGGTACGGGCTCTGTACAGCACTTCAGCCTGCCTCTAATAAAGATTAATTTTTTATGTTTTAAAAACTCTCTTGGTTTCTTTTGGTGTCTTTTTATCCGCACAGAAACTTATTAAGTGCTTTCATATGCGGCCCGTTCAGACAACATGTCTCATGTGGGAATAAATGCGTCCATACATACAAGTACATACATACTCGTACATACTCGTACATCCAATGTTTCTGCATTGTTGTCGTTTCGGCTTTTGTACCCTGCAGCACATAATTCGATTTATTCATAACATAATTTGATGTTGTCAGTATCTTAATTATAAGTGCATCATCATTATGCGTGTGTGCCTTTTAGCTGGGGGAAGACGCTCTGCCGCGTTCATTATACTTTAATCCTTGAAACTGAAGAATTGAGTTTTGAAACACTTAGTGGGATGATGGGGCGTTGCCCAAAATAATGAGTATTTGAATTGTTGGGCAATTGTTTCAAAATGGCATTTGCCATTTTTAATTTTGCTCTTAAGCATCTACTATATGTAAGCACATATGAAGCATTCCATTATGAATGTGCGCTATTGTGTTCCAATTCTCAGGAATTGTGCAATTAAATGATTGAAATATTCTAAAGCGAGCCCCAACAATTTCAACAATTGACCGGGAAACGGAGCCAACCCATTTCACATTTAACTACATTAAGTTCTCAATGCAAAATGTTGTCCCTTTCAGTCGTTAGACTCGGGACTCGAGAGTCGGGGTCGTATACTCGTGTATGTGGGTCCGGACTGGTTCCGACGTCAATGGGCCAAAACTTAGCACAGAAATAACAAAACGGACAAGCGGTCGGCTATCTAATCAAATATTCAACCTTTTTTATTTCGTTGAACTGATTTCATGGCTGCGATAAGCAAATATGTGCCATTCTCGACAAATTACTTGTTAACAAGTGCATTTTAATGCGCAAAAGTTTACGGAGGCCAAAGGGAAGTCGGACGCTTTCGGCCAAATTGTGGCATATGCTCTGTGCTTCTTTGTGTTTCAGTGTGCGTGTATTTGCGAGTGCCCACAATTGTAGTGAATGTGGCTAATAAAAAATAAAAACAGGCCTACATTCTACTCTGCACGACTCTCTTTGGGCGTCGTGTGTCGCTCCAATTGGAATAGAAAATTGACTTGATTCTCTGTTCTGTGCGCGTTGCGCCAGTTGTGGCCTTTTTATTTTTACACAATTGTTGTTGTTGTTGTTGTTGTTATTGTTGTTTAGTTGTTGTTATTGTTATGTTTTTTCCACTTTTATGTAATGTGAACATGCGAACCGCTGGCGTTTTGTTTAGCTGCAATAACACAGAGGCGTCGTTCGTTCTCTAGTCGCTTAAATTTTAAGCTAATTGGGCTAAATGGATTATAGAGCTACATGTATGGGTATAGAATACTAACATTATTCACATATTTTCTGAGATTTTACACCATATTATTTTAGGTAATTTACTAGGTGAAAAATTTCCCCGCTCTTAAGTCATTCATCTAAAGACTTAAGTCCGCGCTGTTGTCAAAGTTGGAAGTGTAATTTTTCTTAAAAGTAGTTTGAGGGTTAATGAATGGGAAGTGCGAATCTACAAATTCTGCAGTACCTGAATAGGAAAAGTATATTCACATCAATCGATGCATCACATATATTTGATATAAGTGTGTGAAATAAGTCAAGAATATCGATAAGATTTCTGTTAAATCACGTTTTCAATTAGCATGCATTTACTGACTTGATACTTTTTTAATTTGGTAAAATCTGTCTTCAAATTACTTTTAACTTCAGGAAGAACTTCTTCAGTTTAAACTTTTTTGAAGATGTTCTTAAGTCAAGCTAATAAGTTCAAATGACCCCCTTTTGTTCCAACTCTGTTCCCCTTTTTCATTGGCTATGTTCTGATAGCATTTTCTGTGTTTCTATATTGTTTTTTGGACATGCTTTAAGGCTACTTCATTCGTTCTATGCTCAATTTCAATTTTAGAAACACCATTTTATGAATAAAAACATTAATTATTTGCTTTGTCCGCCAAGTCACGCCTTCACTTTCCATATCGAAATGGAAAATATTTGAAAACAAAACGGGAAATAAGTAAATACGCATAGCAAAGTGTTTTGAATAAATAATACTTATAAAAAACGTGTGGAGCGCAGCTGTTTTGGCGCAAAAATAATCCATTAACTCAATAAATGCGTAACAGAAATACAGTTTTTGGTGACGA
Source organism: Scaptodrosophila lebanonensis (assembly GCF_003285725.1). Classification (NCBI taxonomy): domain Eukaryota; kingdom Metazoa; phylum Arthropoda; class Insecta; order Diptera; family Drosophilidae; genus Scaptodrosophila; species Scaptodrosophila lebanonensis. The sequence goes on from NW_022060529.1 coordinate 4,539,172, forward strand.
CGTCGAAATTGCCTTTTCTGGCTGCCCACTCGACAGGCGAAACTCTCTCGTGTTTTCCTTCCCTAAATACATTTTTTTTGGATGTTGTTTTTTTTTTTTGTCGAACTTTGAAAGGAAAATATTTGTACAACAATTTGTGAAAAGGCTGACTGCTGGCGTTGGTGATGAAATCGCAACCCAACACAGCGAGTTAAGCAGAATCGTAAATACAACACGAATCGTGAAACTCAAGCGCGCTGGGCTCGCTGTTCATTTTAATCTTTGATTTCTGGCTAAAATGCGCCAATTCATATCGAGAATCCATAAAATACGCATAGGGAGAGACCCTTTTGCTCGGGCATTCGATCCGAGGCTAAGCAAATAGACAGAAGGATAGCAGTGGCAGGAACACGAAATACTTGAAAAATTACTCACCCGCAACATCCTGTGACTGCCTCTGCCAGTGCCTGAGTCGGGCAATAAGTATGGATATGGGATTGGGTCTTTGGCGGCACACTGTGTGCGGCATGAATGAAAATGCGGAAAAGTCTGAAATATTTTAAAACAAATACGAACACACGAACACGACAGCGCAGCCAAATGGACAGACGGACAGACGGACTGACTGACTGAATGTCTGAAGGGCTGAGCGGTGGACGGACGTTCGCACGGGGTTAAATCAAAAATCAATGGATCCAATTTTTAAAGGGCTCGAGTCTCATGTTTCGTGTTTTGTAACCTATCAATGTGCAAATGTGCTCGTGGAGTGCCGACGTGTCTGTATGTGTGTGTGTGTGTGTGTGTGCGTTAACGTGTGTTTGTTTTGTTTATGCGGTCAAAGCATGTATGTATGTATGAACGAGTATGTACAGCACTTTACTCCTCGAATATTGCCTGTATATCGGCATTGGTTGCTTCTCCGCTCCGTAAATTGGCACTCGATGATTTTCGAATTTAAAACTCTTCCTCTTGAACATGCTCGTGTGCCGTTTGCAGGCTGCATTCAGCAATGCGAGGGCTATTTCTGTAATACTTTATAGTTGGGCTTTGACAAGGAAATGAGAGAAAATATCAGTTCATGTTTATGAAATGCTTCTGTTGCATATCATTGACATTAAATCATTACTGCAAAGCAATTTCTTGTAATACTGCTGTTGGTTAATTTATCGTAGATTTATAAGGTACTAGTTGCTCCCTTTCCCCAGATACAGAATTTCATCCGTACTGTCCTCAAAAACTACGTACACTTAGTTTTTTATATAAATTTATATTTCATTCAAATTGGATTATACTACGAACATTTGCACATATATTTTTTTAACTATTGGTAAGCTAATACTACTACTACTAGGTATAGTAGTAGAAGTATGTATATAGAGTATATGTATACCCTTATGGTTATAAAACTACATACTGCATAAGGCTTAGACTTCTCTAACGACCCCTTTCAATAGCAAAAGTACAGGCGCTTTATTCACATTATGGGATTTTCATACAAAATCTTGGACACCCATTTGATGGTGTGTATTAATACGATCGGTCTCGACATAATTCTATGTATGTATTCCCCGAAGAATCTCAATTTTGAAATGTCCTTACCAGCCTGATTTTTTTATAGATCAAAGTTTAATTTGCAGTTTTGACATTTCTCCAAAAAAAAAATTTAAACAAATTTTGACATACAAGCATTGTTGTATGGGTATGAAACTGGATTGTGACGTTGTCTCAATGAACCTGAATCTCTCAGAAATATCGTTCTGGTATTGACAATTTTCAAAAAGACCAAATAATTTTTGACGTCCAACTTGCAATATCATATTTTGAACGCATGACCAACATTTGTTGGATTTTCCTTTCTGTATTTGTTTGAAAAAATTTGGCATTCATTTTTAATGTACTTGGCCCGGTCGAGCACCAGACGTTAGCCAGCTGCTGCTGCATTACAATGAACTGGAAAAAGAGCAGCGATGAGGCAGCGACGGGAAAGTTGTCGACGTATGTGAAGTGTAGATGTGTGTCACAGCCATGCCCCATTTATGCTCTGATATTCGAAATTATGCTGAAATCACGTTCCCAAGCACACACACACGCACACACACACAAATACATACTCGTAGTATAGCACGGAGTGTCGCTTTGTATCTTTGTACGAGCAAGGCTCTTATCCTTGCAGCCGCATGCCGCGCATGTGAAAATCTCAGCAGGAGCCCTGAAGAAAAGTGCTTCCTGCATAAGCGATTTTCCTTACCATGTCGGTACGTCTGTGTGCGTGTGTGGGAGTACGCGGATTTGCTTCCTTTGATGTTGTTTTTTCCTACATCTAGCCGGTTCGTTGTTCTTGCAGCAGCGAATCCGATTTTTACTTAGAATGCTTTTACTATTTTTATCCTAATGTTATACAAATACTCGTAGGTAAGGAAAAAAATTCGTCTGGGCTTTGCTTTGTTTAAGAAATCGATATTAATGCTTTTATCCCGGCCCTACTCATTCCTCGGCAGCATATTTAAGTGATTTAAAAATATCGCGGACAAATTGAATTTTTTCCCGTACTCATGCGAGAGTTTATAAACAGAAGTAGCCCTAATTAGGAAAACGTCAACGTGACACGTTTCCAATAAATATTTTTACTTTTCGGTGGGTGCTTTCTCAAACATTCAATTATATAATTAGTATTACATATTTAATTGAAATGAATAGATTATTAATTAGAAAGTAAAATGGGGAAAACCGTCACAAAAAGCAGCTTGCTTAAGCAGAGATAGCACGGTGTGAGAAAAGTAGGCAGTTTGAGGTTGCTTTCAAGCATTTATTACTGTCATTAGTTAGCCCTTTCTTTGCAGGAGTGGCTAACTGTGTGCTTAGCTTCCGATCTGCTCGATAACGTGTTATATGTTTGGTTGAACGATTTGCCCTATAACTGTACAGATTTTAAAGGTTTTAAGTGTAAATATATATATATATATATACAATACATACTATTGTCGTCTGCTGTGAATGAGTATGTGATTTAAATGATATACATATATATTCTATTGCCTTCAAATCAATATCAAAATTCTATGGCCTGAAGAATACGCCTTTGCATCTGTCAGAGCTGTTTTATGTTCCGTGCTACCTTATCCGAACCTAACTCTCCGCCACGTTGAGATGACAAATGAAGGCCAGCAGCCACAGGCAGCTGACTGTAAGGGAACGTGTGGATGGGCGAACGGACGAGTGGCCAAATCAACTTAAAAGGATGACATAGCTAAATTCAAAATCATTGTCTCACTATCAATAATTCGAATTAACTCGTATTTTTAGCAGGAAAAAGGATGCGTCGCAAAGAATAAAGATTTATCAGTCACATTATCTATCAATCTTGTCAAAAACTGATAGATGAGGCCACCCCTAAAGTGATAAATGTTCGCCAGTGAGCCTGAGACTTACAAATTAGAGGCATTTAACAATATTTGGACAGAATTGATGGCATCAGAAATGCGTTGCCTACGCACAGGCGCATAAAAAGCAACCCACGGTTAAAATGATTTCTAGCTCAACAGAAACCTAAACTATAAAAACTAACTTAGGCCCACACATCAAAGCTGACGCCCAAGTCAATAAAACTCCAATTAATATGCAAAATGTGAGCGAAATTCATTTTCAAGCATAATTTAAAACCAAAGTCGACCAATTTATGACTCCATCAAGTTCATTGAAGTGTTTGCTTGAAGTGTGGCCCGTTTTTCATTTTCCATAGTTAGTAGTTAGTTCAGTTAGTAACTCCAAGTCAAACAGAGCAGACTTGCTTAAATAATTGCCCTGAAGACGGTTACCGTGGCGTAACCGAAATATATCGGAAAAAGAAAAGAAAATTAAATAAATTGGTTTTTCTTACTCTGACCTCGAGCCGGCCAAACAATAAAAATTTTCCATAAATATTCATGAGTGCCGTTCACGTTCCTCACCAGCAAAACAGACAAACATTTTAAATGAGTTGCATAGAAAAAACCTAAATGAAGGCAAAAAAAAAGAAGAAATCCATCTGTTAATTAAGTTATCAAGTGTTAATGTGGTGCTGCCAACGTCACTGCATTTCCGTTGCCGTTGCCGTTGATGTTGTTTTTGTTCACTTTTCAATTAATTTGCATATTTATTTATTTTTTATATTCTTTGTGTTGCGCGCTTCTCTTGTTTTTATCAGATAAATGCGCTCCTCCGCCGACAGCTGACAGCTAGCGGCCGACTGCCTAGTTTATAGTTTATAAAATTCATAATCCGTTTTTATAGTTTGTTTACTTAATTTTGTGTAGCTTTTGACATTTCGCTCCGAATTAAACTCACACAGAGACGCACGCAATATTTTATGGCCCCGGGCAGCGTTTTGGGAGCTGACGCATAAACATCCGAAAGTTCCGAATTGCAGTGTGGCGTAGAAAAAAAAAAAACGTAGCAGACGCCAACAATTCCTAGGATGGGGACGGAAGTGGCTGCGACGCTGGAAACAAAACAAACTGCACTGAAAGAATAATAAAAAAAATAAAAACTTGAAAAGACAAACAGAGCACATTGAGAGCAAAAATATTTGTGCCAGTTTTAGTTGTTTCTACTTATGGGAGAGGGGGAGGGAGGGACGGTACGGGACGGGACGGGAATGTGGCAGCAGACATCGGGGAAAATGAAATGAAAAACCCCCAAAATATGCACATGAATTTAGTTTCAATTCCACATAAATCGCTGCAGCTCAAAAGTGCCATGGAGCCTTCAAAAAATGCGCGCCGCGTAAGGCTGTCTGGGCTGGCCACATGTTTAATATCATTCGTAAGGCAGTGCACATATATGTGTGTATTCTGTAGTTCATAAAATAAAATAAATATAATTTAATAGACTTGAGAAAACGTCACCTACAATATATATAAATCCAAAAACAACAGGTATATACAAGGGCGTACGCAGCTTTTACCAAAGGGGGGTCAAAAAATTAGAATTTTAATGATCAATGAAAAAACTTCAACACATCCAACTCAGATCCATTTTAAGGCGAAATAGTACGTCATAATAATGAACGTATGGTCGACTTCATATGGCAAACATTTTTATGGGGGGAGGCAACGGGCCCCCTCTGCCCCCTTTCCTACGCCCTTGGGTATATAGTATTTGTCAAGCATTTTTATAAGGAGTATATAATACTTGGATAGTTGCAACTATACGTATATAGAAGTATATATTCCTGGTAATTATATTAGTAGTATTAGCAGTATTAGCAAATTTAATAATCGTAGGGATTAATAGTCATGCAGATTCTTGCCCCAAAAACTTGCTTGATTTCCTTTTTGAAACATCTTCTAGTAATCTTTTGAAATTGGGAAATATATTCTATTACACTGCATGTAATATAATTAATTTATTTATGTGCTAACTGATAAAAAGTAATTTCTTTAAATTTACACATTACACTGTGTTTGGTCATCCGGCCAAAAACAGCCAAAACCAGCAGCACATCATAGTTAATAAGTAACGTAAATAACTCAATGCAAAGTGCTCGTTTTCTTGTCACTTGCTTTGCATAGCAAGCCGAGCACTTAACGTTTCCTTTTGTTGCTTGCCATAAATTTGCATAGGCTGCTGCGCAGCCGCCACATATGTACTAGTTATTGTCGCTAACTCTGCAAGTCAAGTTCGTTTTTCGTTATCGCATCTGGTACGGAGAAGCTTAGCTTTCCGTCTACCAGCATAAACTTTGTAAATCTCGGCGATCGCTACCTATGCAAAATAAACATTTGTGCACATCTTTTAAATTGAACAATTTCGTTTCGCTTATTTTGCAATTATTTCGCCAACATAATTTCGCATATTTGGAATCATAAAAAAGCTTATGATTATACATTTTGGTGACCCCGACGTGATTAATAATTCCACAAAACCTTGCTTAATCGCGTTAAAAAACAAAGCGTACATAATTGAGTTCATTGTACACAAAAAATATTCAAGTACATAAGTGCAAAAGTATAAGTTCATAGTGCCTACTGTACCGCCAATAAGCAGCCGTGTGAAGCGACATTTTTGAGGGCAACGAACATCAGCAGATAAAACAGTTATTCGCGCGCGTCATTTATCTCTGCTATTTTCGGTTTTCGGTTCTCTCTCGCGTTCATAATGTCTGAGAGCGACGGTCAAATGCGCGCCTTCCAAGCTGTCGCATCAGCTGCTGCTGACGTAGCTGATGCAGCGACGCTTGCGCCAACAGCTTCGACGTCAACAGCTGTGGGCAATGCAGTGCAGGCTACGAGCAATAGTGTTGAGTTTTATAAGCGCAAGGCGCAATCATTATATGCGTGGGCGCTTTCTATTCAAAATAAAATAAATGATTGTGAAATTGACAATATTTCAGAAAGTGAGCTGCGAAAACGTGTGGAAATGCTGCAAAGTATTCAGGCCTCTTTTAATTTGGTGCATGACAAATTAGAGGAGCTGGACTTTGACGAGATTGGCAGCAGTTTGCGCTGCAACTTTGCTGAGCTGGTGGTCTGCTTGGAGGGCCGCCTGCTAAATGCAATACAAAGGATGCAATCTGGCGCGCCGCCGTGTTCGACGCTTCGGCAAGATGATCAGTCTACCATTGTGATAAATCGGTCTCGTTTGCCTGAGCTTAAGTTGCCTACATTCAGTGGTGGATATACTGAATATGCAGATTTCGCTTCGATGTTCACATCAGTGATCGCCAAGGATCCAGATCTCTCCGATGTGGAAAAGTTGCAGCATTTGAGGTCAAGCTTAAGAGGATCTGCGTTGGACACGATTCGTGCGCTTGAGATAAGTGGTGCAAATTATTCAGTGGCGTTAGACCTACTCGACAAGCGGTTTAACAATAAGCGTCTTATTTTCCAGGCACACATCTCCGAGATTTTGGGCATTAAAAAGGCTGAAACTACAAGCAAGCTGCGAGAGTTGTCCGACAAAGTCAACGCAAATATGCGTGCACTGTTGAGTTTGGGCAATATGCAAGATGTAGCTGGCAGCATCGTCGTTCAGACAATTTTGGGCAAGGTGGATGCTGCGACGCAGGCAAAGTGGGAGGAAGCCGCCCCATTAAACGTTATACCGTCGTGGGAGCAATTTGCGACGTTCTTGGATAGCAGGTGCCAAAAATTGGAAAACATCGAGCATGCAATGGCATCATATTCGTCGAATTATCAGGTGGGAAAGAACAAAAACACTAACACCAAACGCTCGTTTGTCGCCACTAACCCATCCGCAAATGGTTGTCTGTTTTGTGACATAAATGCACACGAAATATACAGTTGCCCACTTTTTGGTAATTTGTCGCCTGTACTTCGTTTAAAGGAAGCGAAACGCCTCTCTCTGTGTATAAATTGTCTTAGAAAGGGACACAGAATGAGAACTTGCAATTCTGGATCGTGCAGAACCTGTGGTGCCAAACATCACAGTTTATTGCATTTTAATAATTCAGCTGCCGTAAATTTGATGCCTGAGCAATCGTCCGCTTCTGACTTACACTCGCGGCCGTCTTCATTGTTACTGCCACGTAGCGCTCTCGCAGCTGTTTCGCCATCATCGCTTGCTTCATTGCCTGCCCAAAATCTCGGCTCAGATGTTGTGCTCTTGGCCACCGCTGTCATCAGCATTCAAAATCGCGCCGGGACTTGGGTACCCTGCCGTGCATTGCTCGATTCCGGATCACAGTTGCACATTATAACTTCGCGATTCGCTCACCGGCTCCAACTTCGAAAGACCAAGTCGTCGGCCTCTGTGTCTGGTCTTGGTGACGTCAGTTTCAAGTCTGATGGTTGCACTGTGCACTTATGCTTGCAATCATTGGTCACTGACTATTCCGCAAATATTACTGCTTTGGTCGCTCCTTCCATTACTGAGAACCAACCAAATTTCACGGTTGACATATCTCATTGGGATATACCAAGCAATGTCCGCTTAGCTGATCCGGCGTTCTTCAAGCCACAGCAAATTGATATGCTTATCGGTGCCAATTTATTCTACGAGTTGTTGTGCGTAGGTCAGATTAAACTGGCTGATGGCCTGCCACTTCTGCAAAAGACTCGTTTGGGCTGGATAGTTACTGGAGGTGGCTCGCAGCGTCAGAAATCTGCTTTGGTTGCATCCAAGTCTCCGTCTACACAGGATTGCAATACACGAATCGAGCAGATGGTTCGCTCTTTTTGGGAACTCGAAAGTGGTGTCGATCCGGCTGTAAAACTTACAAAAGAAGAGTTCGACTGCGAGGAGCATTTCAAGGCTAATTACAGGCGCCTGCGTACTGGCGAGTATTCCGTCCGGTTGCCTGTAAAGTTCAGCACAGATCTGCTTGGCGATTCCTATACGCAAGCCTATCGTCGGTTCATAAACTTGGAGCGAAAGTTAGAACGCAATCCACTTCTCAAAGCACAGTACTCTGCATTCATTAAGGAGTATTTAGAGTTGGGTCATATGTCGCTTGTATCGCCAGTTTCGCTAAATTTGTGCAAGTATTTCCTGCCGCACCATTGCGTTCTGAAGGAGGACAGCACAACGACAAAGTTGAGAGTCGTGTTTGACGGTTCCGCATCCACATCCTCTGGTCATTCTTTAAATGACATCCTAATGGCTGGTCCTTCCATTCAGTCAAAGCTCGCAAACACGCTTCTTCGATTTCGCACGTTTCCTATCGCTTTAACAGGAGACATCTGCAAGATGTACCGCTGCGTGCGAGTATCAAATCCGGATAGCTATTTTCAATGCATTCTATGGCGTGACTCGCCTCAAAAGCCTATTCAAGTTTTCCGTCTTGATACCGTCACTTACGGTACAAAGCCTGCCTCGTTTCTCTCCGTTCGCACTATGCATCAGCTGGCTGAAGATGAGCATGAGCTATTTCCTATTGGCTCCGATATCTTGCGCCGCGATTTTTATGTTGATGATTTAATCACTGGTGGTGCTTCTACAAAGGAAGTCATAGAAATTATGAGACAAACCACAGGGCTACTTGCCAAGGCTAATTTCAAGCTAAGGAAGTGGTGCTCCAGCAATCCTGATGTGCTCAAACAAGTTCCGGAAGAAGACAAAGAAACTCTAGTTACGTTTGATGATGGCAGCGACATAACAAAAACTCTAGGACTGTCGTGGGATCCTGCGACGGATTTATTCATATTCACGTTTCTGCCAGCATTGACATCTGGTCGAATTTGCAAGCGCACTGTTTTGTCAACTATTGCCAGATTTTATGATCCGCTTGGCCTTATTGGACCAGTAATCGCAAAGGCTAAGATATTCCTGCAGGCGCTTTGGAGAGAAAGGCTTGATTGGGATGAAAGCCTTTCAGCATCATTGACAACATCTTGGCATAATCTTATTGCAGATTTTGAGCGCACAAAGCAGCTGAAATTTCCAAGGCTTGCACTTTCTGCTGGTGTTTCCATTGAAGTGCATGGTTTTAGTGATGCCAGCATAGATGCCTATGGAGCTTGCGTCTACATCATTTCGACCACGCAAGGCCAATCTCGTGCGGAGCTGCTGTGTTCCAGATCTCGTGTGGCGCCGCTCAAATCGTTGACCGTGCCCCGACTAGAGTTGTGCGGAGCCGTTTTGCTGGCACAACTCATAAACGAAATATCTCGTATGGAGTTATTCGACTGCAAGTTTTATTGTTGGTCTGATTCTGCAGTAGCGCTATCTTGGATTCGCAGCGAGCCATCCAGGTTTCAAATTTTCGTTTCCAATCGCATCGCAACTATTCAAGAGTTGACCTCTGGCATGGAATGGCGATATATTCCAACCGATTTGAATCCTGCGGACATACTTTCACGTGGAGCTTTGCCCAGCGAATTAGTCCAGTCCAACTTGTGGCTACATGGTCCCGCATTTCTGACGAAGGACAAATCTTCTTGGCCAGAGTCTTGCATTTCCGCCTCGTCGCTTCCTGAGCAGCGCTCTAAAGTGTTTGTAAGCACCACACTGTGCGAAGACATTGCACAGCAATGCAAATATGTTAACACATTTGGAAAGCTGCAGCGCGTGTTTGCATATGTATACAAGTTCCTGCACCGTGTACGAATTCCTGGGCTATCGGTGGACTGCATCCGTCATGGTACACTGCTGTTGATGCGCTCAATTCAAATGTCTACGCTTCGGGACGAATACAAGACCTTGCAGGCCGGACACACTTTGAAATCGTCTAGCTCCTGTCTTTCTTTATCTCCGTTTCTCGACAGCTCTGGATTGATGCGCGTTGGTGGCCGTCTAAGTAACTCTGCGCTCGACTTTGAAGCCCAGCATCCAATTATACTTCCAAGGCGTCATCCAGTCACGCGTTCAGTCATTATGCACTACCATGTCCGTAATCTGCATTCTGGACCTCGTGCATTGCTGGCCTCAATTCGGTTGCAGTATTGGCCAATTGGCGGTCGGAAAACAGTGTGCAGCGTAGTCAGCAAATGCACCATTTGTTTTCGAGCCAAGCCTCGTCTTGTGGAGCATGTTATGGCTGACCTGCCAAAGGATCGAGTTGATGCTTCACATACCTTTATGGTCACTGGTGTGGATTTTTGTGGGCCGTTTTTCTACAAAAGCGAGGTCCGCAATAAGGCACCAATAAAATGCTATATTTGCATTTTCATTTGCTTCGCCACCAAAGCTGTGCATTTGGAGTTGGTGAAGGATTTAACCACCGGAGCATTCTTAAATGCACTTAAACGCTTTATTTTGACGCGCTGTCGACCTACGAGGATCTGGTCTGACAACGCTACAAATTTCGTTGGCGCACGGAACGAGATGGCTGAGCTAAAGCGTCTTTTGAATCCAGCGAGCACCTGCAGGCTGTGCAAGAATTTTGCCTTGCTGACTGTATTGATTGGCGTTTCATTCCGCCGCGCTCGCCTCACTTTGGTGGTCTATGGGAAGCGGCTGTAAAGACTGCCAAGCATCATTTCTACAGATCCGTCGGACTATCGCTGCTCGAATTTGATGAACTGCGCACGCTTGTATGCCATATCGGGGCAATTATTAATTCTCGCCCATTGTTATCCCTTTCAGAACATCCAGCAGATCTCGATGTCTTGACTCCAGCTCATTTTCTTGGTGCTGCTTCCGCTGTCAACGTACGTTGAGCCTGATCTGACGAAGCTCAATTTCAATCGGCTGGATCGATGGCAGCGCGTGACGTACTACCAGCAGATATTTTGGGCTCGCTGGCGTGAAGAATACTTGACGCTTCTTCAACAGCGCTCAAAATGGCGAGTGTCGCAGCCTGGGCTCTCCATTGATGATGTCGTTCTGGTCAAGGACGAGAATTTGCCGCCCCTCAAATGGCCATTAGCAAGGGTGGTCAGCCTCATCAGCGGCGCAGATGGCGTGTCGAGAGTTGCAGAATTGAGGACTTCCACTGGAACCATTCGGCGAGCCGTTCGCAAATTATGCCCGCTGCCGAAACAAGATGTTGTTGAAGACCCTGGTTCTTCAACAGGGGGAGTATGTTTGGTCATCCGGCCAAAAACAGCCAAAACCAGCAGCACATCATAGTTAATAAGTAACGTAAATAACTCAATGCAAAGTGCTCGTTTTCTTGTCACTTGCTTTGCATAGCAAGCCGAGCACTTAACGTTTCCTTTTGTTGCTTGCCATAAATTTGCATAGGCTGCTGCGCAGCCGCCACATATGTACTAGTTATTGTCGCTAACTCTGCAAGTCAAGTTCGTTTTTCGTTATCGCATCTGGTACGGAGAAGCTTAGCTTTCCGTCTACCAGCATAAACTTTGTAAATCTCGGCGATCGCTACCTATGCAAAATAAACATTTGTGCACATCTTTTAAATTGAACAATTTCGTTTCGCTTATTTTGCAATTATTTCGCCAACATAATTTCGCATATTTGGAATCATAAAAAAGCTTATGATTATACACACTGATAAAAAAAAACACGGAAATTTCAATATTTACACTTAAATTGTCACTATTTTTACCCATCCATCGTGTGTTTTAGTAAATACACAGTAAATGCAGTGTGCACACTTAAATTTTAAATTTAATATTATTTTTTTAACTCTTTTCAAATATTGACATTTCCATGATGCATATTTTCTTTCTATATATACATTTTTTTTTATAGGACCATTTTTAGAGGAAAGTAATTTTAAAATTCTTTTGTTATTATGTTGAGTTTCTTGATATTTTTTTATGGGTTTTAGTACGGATATAGTTTGGATCAATATTAATGTTAAAATTGAAGAAAAGCTGATTGAATACACTAACTTATCACAGGCGTTGAAATTTAATATATTTCTAGTATATATAAATGGACTATGTACATAAAACGTCAAATTAAAGTTTAGAAAAATATAATTTACTATGGAATATAGTAAATTTAACTATTTGTTTTTTGAAGTGTGTGCATATTAATATTTAATATGGTCCAACATTAAATTGAATATGACACGCTTTAATAACGAAGTTTTACACTTTGTTTTGAATATTATTCATATTAAGATCACTAATTGCATATGTTTTTAGTAATATTTACGATGTTTATATTTGATTTGAATAGGAAATACTTGTAGTAGAATATTACATTTAATATGAAAATATGCATCTGTATTATGCAACTTTTTTATCGTTGTATGCTTAAAAGCCTCATTAATTTTCATCTCAAACCTAAGTCTGTGTCTACATGATCTTTTAAAGTAAGCCGGCTGAAATGCATGGTGCGTGAATGATTTCTATAACTACCCATGGGCTCCTGTATATGCGCGTATATTTTTATACTACATATATAGTATAAGTATATCCGCATATGCATACAAAAGATAGTTCGTGTAGTTTGTAGTTCCCAGTGCTTGCATATTTCATTCATTCCAAGTTGTGATTAATTTGCGCTATTCCAATTTTGTGCCACTAGCGACTGAAGCTTCTATTTGGTTCACCACGGCATTTTCATTATCCCCTCCCCCATACAACAACTGCCGTTGTGCCTGGCTGCTGCTGTTTGTGTTTGTGTTGGTGTTGGTGTTGTACGCCCATTCATGGCTCCTAAGTGGCCCAATGTTTTTGTGCGACATTATTAATGATCTACAAATTCCCCTGACATTTCGTTTCATTTGAAGCTGACACACACACACACACACGCACGCAAGCATCGGAGAGATACTTGGATAGGAAATGCATGAGCAACAACAACCACAACTATACTATAGACTGCAGAAACAACAACAGCGGAGCAGAATAGGAGAAAATTGAAACGAAATGTTAAATCTGTCCAAGCACGCAGTCGAAATGTTGCGTTCAATGTCTGTAACGTAGCGATAGTGAAATGATTTTGAATAATTTATTTTATGGCTGCGTTGAAGTATTTATTGTTTTTAAAAGCGCGCAACAATGCAATGATTAATTTGTATGCCCCTCCTTCACTACTCCCAAAAAAATAAACGAAAAAAAAAAACCGAAAAAATCGGGGCATTAACAGCTCGGATTGGTTGAGCAAGTGCCAGGCGTACTAATCCCTTAAATTCCTTGCGGTTACTTCCAACCCCACAGAAGTAGTAGTCGGCGATAACGTAACATATTTTGTTTTATGTGTCCGTGCTGCTTGGTTTTTATTTATTCGATTTGGCTTGTACGGAGACCCAACAATCGGAAAGAACAACAGCAACAGCAACAGCAACAACAACAACCAAAAAAGTATGAAGAACGAAAACATATTGCGGCAAGTGGCCTTTGAAAGCGAGTTGCCAAGTTGCTCCCAAACACCATCGCATGCCTTGGCTATAATTCAGAATCAATCGTTATGGTTTTTGGCAGCTTGCAAATTTTTCTTTATTATATCATATTAATTTTATGAGTTAAGCGCTGTTGTTGTTTGTTGGTTGGTTTGTTGTTTTGTTGTTTTGTTGCTGCTTCTTCCGTTCATCCGCTTGCCCGCCGTCTTTGCGTTCGCCGCTGCTTTATTGCATTTAAAAGATATTTTTCATATCAATGAAGTTTTATTTGGGCAGGCCAACGTCGTCGTCGTCCTCATCGTCGTCCTCGCCGTCGTCCTCATCGTCGTCCTCGCCGTCGCTTGTGATTCTTTGCCTTCGCCTTCGTTGTCGTTTGGAGCGCGCACAGCAAGCGCTGCCCATGGCAAAAAGTTTGCTAAATTTCCTAAAGTCATGCGAACATTTTTTACATATATCGATTTTTGGTAGCCCTGTTGTTTCTTTTGGATCGTTTGTACGCCACTTTGGCCGTTTTTTTCGTTACTTGCCTTTTTGCCAGCGACGCACATACATATTCACGACTTGTTTCAGAGCATTTGTTATGACAGGCTCAAATTGGGTGCTATCAAAATTATATATTATTTTTGCATAATATCTTCTTCTGTTTTGGCTGAATGTGCCTGCCAACGACGTGGCAGAGCTATGGGATAATGTGATGCGGCATGAGTTTCATGTTCCTTACCGATTAGCCCACTACGATGAGGGTAAGGTGCGAATTCCGGCGGGGGTGCGTCTTTTTAAATACTATGCACATAGAAATAGTAGAAGTTGCTGTGCTTTAAGTGCCTAGCTATAGACTATATAGGAACTTCGCTTCTAGATATCCCTTTCTCATATACGAGTACCTACCCTTTCATAAAACATTGCAAACGCACTTAGCAGAGCTAGTACGAGTGAGCACTTTAGCCTTTTATTGTAACAATTTGTCAAAGCGAAACTTTATTTCGTTATCTACATGTGTGTGTGTGTGTGTGTGTGGGTGTGTCAAAGAAAAGTGCACTATATACATTGCATTTTATTTAAATGAATTCACTAGAATGAGACTCCTTCTAAAGAAGCCATCAACTAGAGTGACTTTGAAATGGAGCTCTTAAGAATATTTTTGCCCCCTAGCTTTGAAATGCAATAAAGAAAATTTGCACTCTGACTTTTTGATGTGCCAGACAGCCAGACAGGCAGACAGTTGCCCCCGATTGCACCTTTCAAGCTACAAAGCGAATGGCCCGCCATAATGCACCTCCTTGAAGGGCCGCTGGCATTTATGAGCGGCCATAAATGTACGTGTGAATCCCGTTCATTGTGGAAAAGTCACGATTTCCAGTGTCAATATCGTAAATAGCACCCAGTTCCCCTGCCCACAATAAAATCAAACTAATTGAAGTTCCACCTGGAACCGAACACTAGAATTTTGGCCCAACTTATCGGCAGTGCCTTGCCCAGTCGGCCGATCTAATCACGTTGAGTGATGTGTCTAGAAGTAGAGCCCAAGTCGTGGTCATTATCTATTGCCTTCTTGCATGCCATGTTTGCATTTTACAAATGTCAACAAAGCTAAATGCACTCTGCGTTTCCACTAGCGTTCTGGGTAAAGGAACAGCCGAATTAGAATTACTATTTTTCTTGTTGTTGTTGTTGTTGTTGTTGGCGTTGTATGATAAGCGTGGCTAGCCGCACGCTGGACTGCATTTGATGGACGCGATAACTGAAACCTGGCCGCTGGCGACACGTACAAGTATAGCCTGGGCATGACCACTAAGGGCGGATTGGAGTGGGGGTCGGGACAGGACGGGTAATCCATCATAAAATTAGTCTTGCTGCTATGAATGCAAACATAAAAGATTCTCAACAACGATTACGAGTATATATGTATGTATGTGTACGTATTTACGAGTATTGTGTATGAACGATTATGTTAAAAGCTATCAACACACATACATATATACATAGCACATATAGTTTAAGTATGTATGACTGAAATCTACAACTACGGGCTAGGCATCTAAGTCTTTCTAGGTGCCTTGATATTTATTATTAATGTGCTGCCATATCAAGATTTTAAAAGACAATCCTTATATGAGAAAGAAATAAAACATTAAAGTCTTTACTTTCTATCCTCTGTGCCAGTTTAATCTTTCCTGCCTACTAAACATCTACAAGTATGTATATCTAAATGCGTCTCAATAACAGCAGCGGAAGAAAGCAATATTCATTTTTATGCTGTAGACATTTATGATCCAGCATTTATGCGACGCAGTAAAATCCCAGCAACTTCTCATGTTTTACAACTTCCCTTTTCAAAAATGCAAACCCCATGTTAGGACGCAACGAAATTGGATCTTAAACTTGCAATTGGCTAATCTTCAGGCTAATTCAGGTGAAGAAGTGTCGTCTGACTGCCAAGTGGACTAACAATCCATATCAGCACAGGCACCGTCACATTTTGAGCTTCCGCCTACGCTTGATGGCCGAGGCCCGACCAAAGCGGCTGCAGGAAATATTAAACAACGATTACAATAACAACAGCAAGAAGGCAGTAAATGAGTGGAGTTGAAGCCAAAGTTGGGGCCAAACTAATGACAACAAAATCAAATAAAAATCCAGTTGAACTTTATGGCGAGGACGGATGAATTGAGCTGGCAAACAGACAGAAAGATGGACGGTGGGCGATGGGACTGGGCGAACGGCCAAGCATGGAAACATAAATGGGCAGAACTTAAATCGCAAATTGTCGTTGGTCACGTGCAGTGCTTGTTTCTGTAACTGGAAAATATAGAAATAAAGGAAAAATCAACACACATTTACAGTTGTTGCTGTTAATTTTGTTGTTTCTGCTACTTCAGCCATCGTTGACTTGAAGTGGCGCTATCAAGTGCTTTAGCGTCGTTCGATTCATTGCCAATTTGTCGCCACAATCGTCGTTGCTGATGTTGTTCTTGCTTTTATTGTAGTTAATGGCGTTGTGTGTTTAAGACAAGTCAGCAACAATGGTGAAAATTGTTGTTGAGTGGGAGTGGGAGTGCGAGTGGGAGGATTGTGTGCAAAGAAAAATTGAATTGCTTTGATTGCTGTAGGCAGTTACATTTTAGTTCCGGTATTGTACTGCAAGACGGATAATTTCATCTAGAGGTTGCTCTATAAAACTCACCAAATCTAGGAAATACTGAAACAGTTACAGGACTACTGTATGACTACTCTTAGCTCACCTTGTCAGAGGCATATTGCGTTTGATTAAAAGAAGGCGTCCTATGCCCGTTGTTGTCGAGACAAATGGATATAGCTATGTTTGACTGCCTTTTCCGTTTACTATGCCTGCCTCTAGTTCTGTCTGTCCAGCAGCTAAGTTTGCATGAAACTTCTTCGTTTATAGAGATATAGCAAGCATTTGACTTTAAAGAAGACCAGATACACATGTGCCTATGAAAGTACAATTATTGGGTAGCTAGGCCTGGATTCACAGCAAGTAAAATATTGTAGATATCAGCTTATAAGCTGGACTTGATAAAAGACTGTTTATCTTCTTGAATAAACATTAATTAGGTAGTTTCTCACAACGCAACTGTTGCCTACTAATGCATAAATAACTAATCAGCATTAAATGAAATTTTAGCTAACTTATCATATTAGAAGATAAAAAATAATAGAACCAGTTTTTATAATATAATATTATAATAGGTAACATTTTTTGGCAATGGGATTCAATTATCTTTAGCGGAAAAAGTGACTTTATAAAAAGCATTTTATAGCATTTTATATTTTTAAATAATCGGAAATCTCTCCATTCCCATATGACTAACTTTTTATCTATCTAAAATTATTTTTCATTGTGTGCATGCTTTTAGAGTTCTTCTTTCCCTGAATTTTGAACAACTTCAGATAGACTGCGAAAAGGTCATCTGAAAGGCCTACACTTGGAAGCCAAGAGTTTGCCGTCTGGTTTTGTCAAACCCTTGCAGATACATATTAATGCCAACAAATTATACTAACACATTCTATTCATAGCTGGTCCCCTTCCAGGGTAAACTTTGACCAAACATTTCCATTACATGTTCTTTCAAAGTAAGCTTCCCTCCCAAAAAAAAAAAAGGAAAAAAAGAGCGGAGAAAGAAACCAAAACCCCTTTATATTTCCCTATACCGATACATTCATACTTATGCATGTAGAAAAAAACATAAACAAGCTCTTTGATTTATTTGTTGATATTTTGTGTAACATGTTGTTGTTGCTTTGTCTTCTACCCTACTGCCCCGGAGGCTATACAAGAGGCGCCAACTTGCTGGATCGCTTATTTATGCATGCGACGAAAAGCTGCTAGCTCTTGGTTCGGACCAAGAAAACAGCAGCAGCAGCTCCAGCTTTCTAAATTTCAGTTTCAAAAGCGCCTGTGGTGTTCGACAACAAATGATCTAAATAATTACCTCATGGACAAGAGCATTTCTCCACATGAACTGATTGTCCAAATATTTTCATTTCAATTCGACAGCGCCGAGAATAAATAAATAAATAATGCGAAAGGCAAACGCAAAGGCTGGCTTCTATAGTACTTATGTACAAATGTATTGCTGTGCTTGTTTTTATTGTAGTGACTGATTGACTAGATAATTGCTTGGCACTTGGCATCCAATTGCCCTAACAAGTGAGCAGCTTGTTCTCTAAATAAGTTGTGCAATTGAAAAACTGGTATTCCTGCAGCTGTCATGGCAATCAATGCACTTACCAATTAAGTACCAACCAAGTATGTGCAGGCATTCAAGAAACACTCAATTTAAATACTACGTATGGATTTACAATTGCTTTCTACCGTCTACATTGTTCAGATACGGACAAGCGAGTCGGCGAAATTTATTGACATGAGATGTGAATTTCAAAAAAGCTTGTACAAAAAATGAAAACAAATATCCAAACACTAGAGGCAAGAGACAGCGAAAAGAACTCGGGCGCAGCATGTTGACGCCCACTTTAAGTGGCACAATTATGAGGCGACAACACGCGGGCGAACATCACTCGAAGAACTCGAGATGGAGAAGAAGATGGAGATGGGCCATGTAGCTAGTTAATTATAGAATACATCATGCGAGAAATTTGTTGCATGCACCATTAGCAACAAAATGTCCATCAGCGATGAGCAGCATAAACGTTGTTTCCATAGTTTTTCATTTCCTTTCACTGCAGAGTCTGGGGAGTCTGACAATTTCGTCAAAATATTGCCGCCAATAAAAATAAGCCGCTCGGTGGGCCAACACTGAAATGCGCTTTTTGTCACAATCAGTCAGTCAATCTGTCAGTCAGTCAGTCAGTCAGTCATTCAGTCACTTCACCAATACAATTCGGAGCGTGTGACAAATAAATCGTTAGCTGGCGACTAATTTCCGTTTCGAATCAAAGTCAAATCGATGGTGCGCGAATGCAAAAAAGTCGCCAAAGTCGCGCCAAAGCCGCACAAACGAATCATTTCATTTGAATTCGAATTCGAATGGAATGGCAGCGAAACCATTTCTGTGTCGAGCTCATCGTTGCGCTTTGTAATTAGACCAAAAAAAGTACATACTATATGTATGTGTTTGCGCTTTTCTTTCATTTGTTGAATGGCCGCAATTAGCAATTGAACTCGAACTCTGTGTGGCCTGCCGGATCTCTGGCATTTGTTGGCATCCCTTTCATACATAAATAAACGGGTATGTTCATACTATATACACTTTATATATATCGGAGTGCGTATTTATTTCTGTTCTAACTCATTTTGGGCCAACATTTTTATCGCCTTTGATCTTGTGACCCAATTTCCACTACAAATTGCATTTGGCTTCAATGAATTATAACGTCCATGCCCCATTGGAATTGCCTCAGTGTTTGGCGCCTCCGAACATTTGTTAAGTGGCCGGCCCTGCACTGGATTCGGTTCGAGTTGTTCTTCCGATTTGACACCAGCCCTCTAATACTTGTAGGGCCTGCTTCATCATTTCTCATGTGATTATTAATGGCTCGATTAGGCTTTTCGTTTAATTGCTTTCCGCATTATTAGTCCAACCGAATGAATAAGCAGCAAGAAAAACTGATCTGACGACGCAAATACTATCTATACTAGTATATATTAAATGAAATTTGGACAAATGGTAATGAAATTGAAAACTAAAGTATACTAACAAGGCATTTGTCGATAGAAGAAAATCTCACTTTCATAAAATGATTAAACAAATAAAAAATGTAAAAAGCAAAACTATTAATTTGTTCACCTTTCAATGCTATAGCTTTTTTTAGTGCTGTGTCATTAAACTGAAGACTTGCAAGAAAAGATTTAAATAAAATTCAATAGCATTAGTATCCAACAATTTACTGAACACAGCTTATTTGCAATTTTTTACAGTTGCCTAATCTAAAAAGTCCTATACCAAATCCATATTGGAGAACCTTTTTAAGACACACTGTTGCCAAAGCTTAACTGCTGAGTTCACGCCCTTTTGATGCAAATAAACCGCCTATTGTGAAGACTCATGTTGATAATCATAATCCACTAATGCGGCAATTACATAAAAGCTTCAAATTCCACTGGCCTAAAGCGTTCGAAATCCGAGATCACTTTACATGCAAAGCACGAGGAGCCCATTACAGCAATTAATCGAGTAAAACATACAGCAACAGCGTTTTGCGTAATGTTTTGGAATTTAACAATAATTTACAATATTCGGCACGCATGGCGGCTCCTCATAGGCAGAAGTGCATTTAATTAATTAAATTGCAGTAAACATTAATGCCACTACACACAGCAGACACAGAAAGTATTCATAATCTAGATAAACGCTAACAAATATTTTCCAAATGACCAGAGCCGAACAAACAAGAAAATACAACAACAACAAAAAGCAACAAAAAACAAAACAAAATGCAAAGCCCGAAAAGCTGTTTGCACAACTGAGGCCTCGAAAAATAAGCCGTCAACGGGTGGCAGACATTCATGGAGGCATGTTGGGGCAGAGGCGCTGGCACGTTCGACACGCCCATCTGTACTAGCTGTTGGTGTTGTTGTTGTCGATATGGTGTTGCAATACAAATATGGAAAAAATAATTTGTATAATTACAATGCTTTGATAAAGCGAGACAGCCCAAAAATAATGAAAAAGACATCGCGGCAAAGGCGTCGATGGTGATGCTCCACCCAGACCCACGACCCACTCCCACTCCCCATTCCCACTCCCACTCCCACTTAATTGCCACCAGCCGCGCTTGCCACTGCGGGCGGCACGCACAGTGCGACGCCGACCAACATCGGGTGAAACGTCGACGTCGCCACGTCGCGTACTGAGGCGCCACTCGCCGCTGTGAGTTGACATTCCGGTGATGAGTCTCTCCATGTTGGAATCCGCACAATGCCCGGCGCGCACTTACGCCGATTACCCTTTCCACGGTCGCTGTGGCCGTCAGCATTATGGCTTATCATCAAAGGAAATCAAACTGTCAGCCAATTTATAGTATAGTTGTGCGCATCGTTCGTATATTCGTGCATACACATACTACTGCGCTGCGCTCGTACAGTTACTATATATCGAGATATGTACGGAGATAGACACGCATATGGTTGAGAAGCGAACACAGCAGCAGCAGCAGCAATACCAAGAACAGCCAGGCTGTCAGTCAAAGTTCACTCAAATACATACATACTTGTATTTCAATTAATTGAAGCCCTTGGCGCTCCAGCGCTCAGTTCTACGAGTATTTGCCATTTGCATTGTGTGTGATCCAATGGCTTCAATTGGAGCAGTAGATGTGGCATGTTAAAGGTCCAACACACCCACACAGCCAACACGACATCTGAAAACTTAATATACTTGTACTCCATTGAGGTACTAATGTTGGCATACACGAACTTATCCTTGCGTGCTTTATTCTCTTGCAGGTCCACTCTCGGAGGTTCTAACAGCCGTAGGCTCTGAAGTATCTCTGCCCTGTGACCTCGTCTCCGGCACAGGACTACTCGACAAGGTGCAGTTGGTCATCTGGTATCGCCAAGGCAACGTAAAGCCCATATATACGTAAGTTTTTTCAAATTTTGGAAAAAAAACTTTATAAGTGAAGCCAACATAAGAGACCAAGTTTTGTTTCAAAATACTTATTACAATAGAAACTATACTATTTTGTTAGTTTCTATTTTGGCTTATGATACATACAAGTATTTGTTGATTAAAACCCAAAAACGTAATATCAAAAGAGCACCATTTATAAATGTTGAAAATTTAAGTAATTTGGTATTTCGATTGAAGCGTTTTGAAATACATATTATGGACTTTTGGGGATAACAATGTTTCAAGATATATATACACTATATAACGGCTTATACTTTATAGGGTCTGCCACAAACCCTTCTACCTGTTACATTTTTCACTTTTCCCGAACCATGGTATAAAAAAATATGAAAAGCGCTTTTTAGGTTGGGATGCACCTAATATACTTGTATTAAACTCGCAGGCAACACGCTGCCAAAATTTTAAACTTGTTATACTCGTAAATATACTACTAGACCAAGTTGGAAAATATTTGTCAACTTCTGTTGTCAATATTATTTATGTACTTAGAGCTGGAAATAAACGATGTATAAATACTTTATTCAACCCAAAAATCAAAACCCACTTTTGACCCCGGAATAGTTGGAAAGTAATAATAAATTCAAGTGTGTTAATTCTGTACTCTACAAGTAGAACTAGTTCATTAAGCTGATGGTTTTGAGGCTCATTGCAAGTGGTAGCTGAAAGCCTGAAAGCCAACGCAACTGAAGCCCCTTCTATGCCGCTGTTGCCTTCATCCGGATTCTCCGAGCTAAACGCCAATTATGAAGACCTGACAACATACGCATCGCTGACAATGTCGACAAAATACGTAGTCGTAGATGCCGAGTAGGTCTAGGTGTGTGTGTGTGTGCTCATTATAAATTCTATTAACGTAAGGCATTTATGTTGAATTTGACGATATCAACATTACTTACAAACGCTCACGGACGGAGAAGGTAGAGAATACATGCATGTATTTGCTGGAAAAGGTGAGGAGTACAATATTTTCGAAAAGTAAAAAATAAAAATTGTGCCAAGACCCAAACAAATTTTAACAAGCTTCGAAGCAAGAAATACACAGGCACAGTAAGTAAGTAAGTCAGTATGCCAAAGTACAGGAAATATGAAAAGATGGGGGCACAATGTGTGTGTGTGTGTGAGTGTGGATGCATTCATGTGTGAGTGTGTACGAGCATGTTGTTAGCGAAAATATTCGAATACACAGGGCACAGGCAACTGATTGGCAAGGTGTGTAGCAAGTTGCAGAGCGACTGAGATACTCGTACAAGCACAAATTCTCGATTGAAGTTCCCTCAATGGGGAAAGTCACATCAAACGAGTGGGAATTTCCATGGAATGGTGACAGACATGCAGTAGACCAGAAATTGATTTTCCAATTGGTTTAGTCAAGTGCCAAACTTGTCAATCCCTTCTCAGCTTTCCTTGCCAGCTCTTATTTTGAACGTGTGCGTGCAATGCTGCCAGTTGTTGTTGTTGTTGTTGCTGCTGCTGCTGCTACCGTGACATAAGCCTTAAAATCGATTATGCCAAGTCAAAATGTCAATGTTTAATGTGCTGCTATTGATTTACAATATGGCCTGCGGCTGCCCTGCAATTGCAGTTCGGGAATGTGATCGACGCGACGCCCTCATGCCTCATGCCATTTACGAGTACGGGGATGTACAATGAGCGTGCGCACGGCCGTGGTTTTTATGGACGCATAAACTTTACGGGCACAACTCCGTTTGCCACCTACACCTCCTGCTCGACAATTTAACCCACAACAGAACACATTCCCCGCTATCAGCCGTGGCATGAAAATCGTTTTGTTGGCATCGTTTTTCAGCCCGCACATTTTATTGTTTTCCATCAATTTTAATTTGCTTTTTCTACACTTCATAAATTTTGTTGGTGCTGTTGTGGGTTTTCGATGCTATTCTAGGGCGCTTTTACGGCTGCGTGCTGGAAATTTCAATATGCTAGATGCACAGACAACTCCTCGGTTCAAGCCCCAGGCCAAGAGATTAATTGCATGAGAAATTTGTTTCACAATTGGGCGACGCTGCATTTTCGGGGATCAGGTATGCAGCTCCAACAAACCAACATTCAAAATATTCTCAATTGCCACTTTGACGGCCTTTCCAAATTTGCTGCCTACTGTGCGCATTTATTTCTGGTATTGTTTCGAGCGCATTTCTGGCTTCTGAGCATAATTTAATTATTTGAAAATCCATTAACAAATATCCATCCATCATACCCCACTTCTACTTACTATACTTGTTCTTCATCTGCAGTCTCCATCGTTGGCGGCTCCAGAGTGCATTTGAATGTGTTCCCGGTCAAATGCTGTGATAAATCACCAGAGAGAGTGCCGGGCACAAAAAGCTGCCTTTTGTGATGTGTGATAATCGATGGATATGGCCTTGCATGGCATTGATATTAATATGGATGGCTTCAGTTCGTCCAAACTCAGCTTTCTGCTCATAACGTTATTATTGTCCTGCCTGCTGGCAATTCGGCCTCACTTGCACTTCCCATGAATACAGTACTGCAGCAGAGATATGCCTTAGTGTTGCTTTCTTATAATTAGAAAGTAAATAAAGTTCAAGTTTCAGAGCTCCAGACAAAACCGTCGCATTAATTGCAGTATCACAGCTTTGTCAATGTTTTGTTCAGGTAAGGGCGTAAGGACATCCTGCTCAATAATTTGATAAATTGCCTTTTCTTAACCTTGTTATCATGACAACTAGACGACGTTTGTAAAACCCAAATAAACAGAGTGTCCAAACATTTTGACTCATGAGTTAGTCGGACAGTGTATCAAATGGTATTCGAATCAATTTCAAAGAATCTGCATAAATAAAATATGAATTGTGTATTATATATTATATCTCGATTTCTAAAACTAATACTGAGTTTTACTTTAAAAATATTGAAAAAATTATTTATTTACCAATTAGTTCAAGTTTTGTGAAATTACCAAATATAAGAACATATATATACTTGTGTATATGTTGTCTCGAATTAATCAGCCTTAGATTGCTTATCTCTGAAAAACAAATGTCTTTGCTTTAAATATGCCCTTTCATCTTCATCCATATTCAAATGCCATCCATTCACATTGAAACGGCCCTGGGTGTTGGCGGTTTTAACCATAAATATGGCTGTGGTCTTCGTAAAATCTCCGAGTCACATAAAAAACGACAACCACACCACACCGATAAAAAGCGCACAGATTTAACAACTTTATTGAAAAACGTAAAATGCCGCCGTCTGGTTTTTAATTTTATTTTAATTCTTTGCGCTTTAAACCTACTTAACTGTGGTTTGGCTAACAGCAACAAAGAGGAAATTTAATGCACTCAGGAAATAAAGTAAAGTAAAATGAAAATACACATACACAGATGCATAATGGTGTAATGTGCATGGACGAAATGAAATCGGCTTAAAAAGGAAACAACGAGCGCTAAATTGATCAATTAATTAATTGAAGCGAACTATAAAATGGGAAACGCTACCGCCTCTTCGCCCCACCACCCCCAAATCCCCAACGCTTCAACGCCCCAACGCCCCAACGCCCGACCAGCGAACGAATTAACATAAACAGCAAACTTTATTTTTCGTTGGCGCTGGAAAAACAAAATAGCAACTACAACAGCAACAACCACAGAAACAAAGCGGAATGGGAGCGCGGCTGAACACAAAAAGGGCCACGCGAATTTGGAAAAACAAATTTAAAATGTACAAGAGTCATCAAATTAAATGTCACAGAAGCACACACACACACACACACACATAGTCGAACAGGCACAAAGGTATTAAAATAAAAAATCAAACCCATGTGCAGCTTGACAAAGGAATGAAAGAAAAAATGCAGATTAAAGAAGCAAGAGAAAAGCTGTAAATTAAATGAAAACATTTAAGATACAAAAAAGTGAAAGAAGAAAACAAAAGCGCCCGGGAAAATAAAAACTGAAATGTATCTAAAAAGAAGAGCCAAACGTTCTGACTTGTGAGGGGTGAGTGGGGAGGAAAATTTCATTTTCAACTTGCTGATGAAACGAACGTTTATGTTGTTCATCAATTTTCTATAAGAAACTTATGAAGGAACTTATCCGAACAACCACAATCTAACACTTTATCCAAAGTATATCAATATTGGATAATTACTTATATAATTACAGGGTCAGTAGTAATGAGAAGTCTATATTCAAAGGCATCAATAAATCATTTAGATTTTGCGGAATACATTTTTTTTTTTTTTTTAATTTTTAAACAAATAAAGCAACAATATATTTTCACGGAAATGTTAATCTTGTCACGGGCCCATCTCTAGCTCTTCCCGAGCGCAGCCACCAACTGCAATTTGATTATTTACGATTTGTTGTTGTTGAGGTTGTTGTTGTTGGTATGGCTATGGGCGTTAACATTTAATGCTGCATTTTGTCAAAATGCATAGAAAATGCTATAAACAAAAAACGTTTGGTAATAACAATAAAAAGTTGCGTGTATTTTTTCTATGTCCTCCATTATGTGATTCTATGAATATGTATGTAGTTTGCTGTTCTTTGTTTGTTTTATTTAGATGTTGGTGGTGGAAAAAGTTAATTAGACATTCTATTTGTATGACAATTGAGTGAAATTTGAGTGAATTTTGCTGGAAACATTTCAGCTTTCAGCTTTTCAATCGCGTTTTATACGCGATTTGACACAAATTTTACTTTTTGTTTCTGTTGACTTGATGGCTACAAAATGAAATTGATCGATAAGGGAGAAAAAATCTATTCTTGTGAAAAAGTGGATGCCGTGATTGTTGAAACGTGAAAAAAAAAAAAATTCATGAGCTCAACTGAACATTTCAACATTTCAAGCATTAACAAACCAAAGTAATAGTTTTTTTCATATTTTTTTTTTGAAATTATTATATTTTCGCGGACAATAATCGAATACAATTCCTACAGTCCTCCAGTTATAAAAGGACTTGGCAGTTTCAGATATAAAGTATATATTAAGCAATTAAGCTCCAAGCACAATTACAAGTAAATGGGGCCACACTCAACTAATCGATTCAGCAGGCCAACGAGGACTAAATTAGGCACTTACTCCTATTAATAATGCCAACAACAAAAGAAATGAAAGTCAATTACCAAATTAACATGAAGGCACTTGTGTCTGTCGAAATTTGTTTATTATGAAACCATTTGTGTATCTAGATAGTCGTACAACAAATTGATTTGGGGCTGCGCGACAAAGTGGCTTGTCCCAGCAGTGTGAGGTTATCCTTGCACTTGCTATGTAGTAGAGTATATCCCACATCTCTGATGGATAAGTGTGTACTTACAATTTAAATAAATTGAATTTCTCCTGTCTGCCCCTCCTGCAGATTCGATGCGCGCAATCGTCCAATGCATCAGGCCATACCCTGGGCCGATGAGAGCGTCTTTAACAAGAAGGCACACTTCTACTACGACACAAAGCCGCCGGCTTTGCGCATCAAGAACATACAAACCTCAGATGCTGGCCTCTACAAATGTCGCGTTGATTTCCATAAATCACCGACCCGGAATTGGCGAATTAATGTGACAGTTTTGGGTGAGTATAATGCTCAGCTAGCTAGAGCAAACAAAACAATGTCCTATAACCGTCCTCATCGTCTCTCTCTCTCTCTTTCTATTGTTCAGTGCCGCCCACCATGCTCACAATCTTGGATCACAACGGGGCGGCCATACGCGACCAAACCGCCGGCCCCTATCTCGAGGGTGACAGCATTAACTTGACCTGCCTGTCCAGTGGTGGTATTCCCCCTCCTCGTGTTTCTTGGTGGCGCGAGCACGCTCTTGTGGATGACTCGTTCCAGGTGCTGCCCGACGGTTCGGTGCGCAATGTACTCCATCTAAAGAATATCCAGCGCAAGGACTTGCTAACGGTGAGTGTCCTGAACCGTTGCTATTGCCTAACTTTTCAGAGGCCCTTACTCAAATAATGCATCCATCCACTTGGTGCGCATATCCAGAATGAGAAGATACTATATGAAGTTCTTAAGCCCTATTTACGACTGCAGTGCATTCAACAAAGTTTTCGGGTCGCACAATACTCCGCTGAGTGGGCCAGATAAGGTGGTGGGGGCCTGCACAGGCATTTAAAGGCCGCTTTACGTTGCCCATTTATTTCTGTTAGCCACAAAAGCATCGCCATTAATGACAGCGCGCGGTGTGGCCCGAAATGGTCCACAATGGCTAATAGAAATCAAAGTGGCCGGACAGCAAATGTGCTCTGAATGAAGCTTCATGGGGGCTACCGCAAGCTACATTTTCCACTGGCATGGCCCGCATCGAGAATTGTTCAATGGCCATTTGAGCCGGTTAGCAGAGCTCTGCAGTGCTCTGCTCTCCCCTTTGAGCTGGGGCCGGGGAGCGGGCGATTCTAAGCCGATTGCGCGCGGTTTGTGTAATGAACAATATTGTTAGACCGCTAATCCAGGCATTCACTCTGGAACCTGCATCTGCGAGCCCTTTCAACCGCTGCCCGCTCGGTGTACAAATTGTCTCCCATTGTGCCACGTGGAAGTCGCATTGTATTTGTGCGATGCTGAGCTCAAATCATCTGCTTTGTGAATGCTCCTCAGCACGCCACCATATTGAGGCACACACACACACACACACATCCACAAAAGGGGGCACGTGTAATACCAAAAATTATTACTTCAGAACAGAAGCTCTGTATGTGTCACATTGAATTTGTTTGGTTT
Organism: Scaptodrosophila lebanonensis; assembly: GCF_003285725.1. Taxonomy (NCBI): domain Eukaryota; kingdom Metazoa; phylum Arthropoda; class Insecta; order Diptera; family Drosophilidae; genus Scaptodrosophila; species Scaptodrosophila lebanonensis. Next base: position 4,567,670 of record NW_022060529.1, read on the forward strand.
ATTCAGTGTTTCACCTTTGACATTTCATATCCGTAAAAGGCGAACAAATAAGAAGAGGTATTCTCAAATGAAGTGCCCCATCTGGGGGTCTTGTAAGACTGTAATATTCTATAGAACACCAACAGAAACACAAATGCCACTTACTATAGTCTAAAATGTTCTTGAACGGGTGGGAATAAATAAATAATTGGTTAGCAGCACAAAATCTTGGCCCCTACAATGCTGTATATTCGCTGATTGATGATGAAGCATAACTCTATAATTCACATTTAATTCTTCGCCACCATTGTACACATTATCGGCAAATCCAAGGAATAGCTTTAAGTGAAACTACTTTGAATCAAGCTCGTCAAATGCTGTTTTCAAGAGTGCTTTGCATAAGTTGAAGTTATAGACAATTCTCTTGGAATTATATAATAAAGCTGCCCAGGGATGTCCACATTTGTGCAAAGTCATTAATTTCCATTATATTGCATAGTATTAATTCCCAGTAATTAACTAACTAACAGCAAATATGTACTTCAATTAATCGAGATATCTATAATAATTCAGTCGTAGATTTCAGTCCTTACGATTGACCCCGGCGGGTGAGCTGCCACCATTTACAAGTCTACTCGTTTGTCAAAAAAAAAAAGAGGCAGCTATAATTATATGATTAACAGCTGCACACAACGAACTCAATTTGAATTTGAAAGCCCCTAATGCGTAAACAAAGTAGAGTAGACAACTAAAAACCGTTATGCTTCGACTAATAAAAACAAAGAGACAAGAAAAAACGTTGTTGCACTATCCATAAACACCTCTGGACAGCCCGCTGGGAGAACACGCGCCTAGGCGGGCGGTCGCTTGGTCGGTCGGTCGGTCGGAACAAGCGAATGTATCCATAACAAATATTGTGTAACCGAATGAAATTTATGACCTAATTTCCCAGCCAAACGACACTTTGACACACTGTCGTGAGCATAGATGTGAACGCGTTGCTTGTCGCTGCCGTCGCGGGCCGTTTTAAATTCCCCCGAGTTATGCAAATATTTTTATTAGCCATCGTTACAATTTTCGTGCCCCAATAAAATGTCAAATTCGAACCAAATATGGCCAAAAGTATCGCATTACCTCCAGACCCGGCTGCCACAGCTAGAGTTCGAGAATTTATGATATACTCGTACATGCATCGTCGGCACTCGAGGTGGCCATCGTCATTAAAATCGTCGCCGCTTTTTTTTTCTGCTATTATTATTTGTCGGCTTTGACCTCTGAACTGTTCGTCTATTGAATGCTCATAGAAATAACGGACCTTTGCACATAATTGATTAGCTTTTGTTTGGCAATGTGCGTGCCCGTTTGCGTATCTCCACTTGTGTGTTTTTCTGTGTATCTGTGTGTGTGTGTGTGTGTGTGTGTGTATGCGTGCGTGTTATGCGAACATTTCTAACGATTAAAATTAAATGTTCACCTTTGAGCATACCCGTATTTGTCCATGTTGATTTATGATCGGGCGCATACTCGTATGTATAGTATGTATGGGAGTGCCTCCCACAATTCCTGTGCTCATTATCGATAATATTTATTCTAGAGAAATTAGTTGGCCAATTAATACAATGCAAATAAATCATCTTGTTCTTCCTTCTACAGCTGTACACCTGCCAGGCCACCAATGGGCATGTTGTGGCCGCCCTGACTAAGAAAGTTGTGCTGGATCTGAACCGTAAGTGTGCGACCTAATCTTTCTAATCTTTCTATGCATGCGACGTTCTGTTGCAACTACTTATTTTCCAAAAGAAGTACATACTATACAAAAAACTGAGCTAGCTTAATATCAGAACAGAAAATCAGAACAATGTCTTTTTATCTGAGTAGATATATTGCAAGTGAATAGTGAAACTTACAGGTTTATTTCCATTTTCACTTTTAAACATGTTTCTGGGAAAGAAAATGACTGAGAACAGTTCAAGGACGCGTAGGTGCCCACCTACGAAAAGTTAAAACTCTGCCTAAAAGTTAATGTAATTAAAGTTTTGTCTCTCAAAACAAACATATGTACATATGTATAGTATGTGCTCATGCATTTATGGCAAGGGAGCCGCTTTGCTGCTGATATGCTAATCGTATTGCCCGTTGGGCGAGGTCAGCGTATAATAAAAATACTGCGAGCGTCGTAAAAATTCAGAAAACGTTGACAGCCGCCATTTAATGTTGATACAATTTAATTCCATTTCAATTTATTCTACTGCTAGCAACAAGCACAATTTAAACCTTAATTGTTCATATAAACAGCGTAGTTTAAAATAAAACATCGTATATACGAGTTTGTATAATGCCATAGCAAAGTGGAATACGTTAAATACCGGACATATACAATGAAATATCTATTAATAAATAGAAAATACCATCGTTACTTCCAATCCAATTCTATAGTGCCGCCGCTAAGTCTGCTGCTGCAGGGACTTAATCATGCCGTGGTCGCGGGCACTCGAACTCATGTGACGTGCACAGCAATTGGGGCACGACCACCGCCGCACATAGTTTGGTCTAAGGCTGGCCAAGTGCTGAAGGGAGCCTCTCAGTCGGTAAGTCAGCATCGCACAATCTAAAAGCAACAGCGTCCAAACCAGCACCTTTCACTGCAGACCTCGTCCGATGGCAATACCACAATTTCCGAGCTGATGCTCATTCCAGTTCCCGAGGACAACGAACGTCAAGTGGTCTGCTCGATCTCGCTGAATGCGGGCATCACGTCGCAGCAACTGCAAGAGGGCCACACAACTGTCATGACAACGCTGGGCAACGGCAACACTGGCCTGTATCTCAAGGATTCGCGAGTGCTGAATGTGACGCGTAAGTAGAAGCAGCAGCCGGCTAGGCGCTGGCGATGTTGACGAAAGAGCCAACTCGATAATGGACTGTCATTTGCAGACGCGCCCATTGTCAATCTGAATCTGGGCGCTCCACTGGATCCCAACAATTTGCTGAAGGGCTCCGATGTTTATCTCGAGTGCGATGTGCGCGCCAATCCGGCCATCACGCGTGTCGAGTGGTACCACAATGTGAGTAGCAGTCACCACTTGCCAGTTGTTCATTTCTCTCAACCGTCACATCCTTCCTTTCCTCCCATCCAGGACAAGCAGCTGCACTCATCGCGCGGCATCATCATATCCAACCAGACGCTGGTCCTGCAAGGCATCTCGAAATCGTCGCATGGTCAGTACTTCTGTCGAGCCAGCAATCTGCAGGGTAGCGTGTCCAGCAACGAAGTCTACCTGGATGTTAAATGTAAGTGCAAACTCAAACAAATTAAACAAATTGTTCTACTATAGCAACAATAATAAAGTCAACTAGGAAGAGGAGGGAGACTTCAGCTAATAGAAAGCCTTAGCTTTAATAGTAAGCTTCTGAATTATTCTTATCTTTAAATAAGATATTTTCAATTTTCCGGGCTGTGATGTCAATCTGTGCAGCATAATTGTTGAGCAAGAATTTAAATTATTATTTTGAATAATCTATCTACACTAATTACATTTAGTTTATATCAGACAGTTGAATATAAGTAGAAGCATATACAAATTTGTTTATGTTGTTGTTATGGATATTTCACTGTAATTACTTTAACCGTATTTTCTCACTGGTCTCAACTGCTTCACTCATCCTCACAGATCCGCCTGTTTGCAAATCGGACTCGACAATTATACGCGCCGCCCTCAAACAGACCATCAACATCACGTGCGAGGTGGATGCGAATCCTTTGGACAATCTAAATTACAAGTGGCACTTCAACAACTCGCTCGAGAGCCTCATCGAGCTACCGGCAGTGGTGCAGGGCGTGGCGCCCGTCACACTGCCTCTAGCATCCGCCGGATATTACCAGCGCAGCAAGCGGAAGCACACACATGGCGCTGGTGTGGGTGTCCAACGCCTGCTACATGGCCGCCATGGACGCATTGCCAGCATCGACATGGACACTGTGCGCTTCGAGGACGAAGAGGACGATGCATTCGACGAAGGCTTGGACTACCACGGATCCGACTATGGACTGCTATCGGAAGTACCGTACACACAAATGGTCTACTCGAACATGGTGCATAAGAACCACGTGGAGAATAAGCAACCAGCCCGCAAGCAGCAGCAGCCGAACGACAGTGGAGCCAGCGCTCATCACACCGTTGGCGGCACGCAGTACCAGCAGCAGGCAGACCGGAAGCGGCTTGCAGCGTTGCATAAGCAACAACATCATCGCGTTGCCGTGCCCACGACTACGGCGGCGCCACCGCTATACAACGTCTACAGCTACCACGTGGAAAGCTACGAGAGCTTCGGGGCTATTTCCTGCATCGCAAACAGTCCGATGGGCCAGAGCCAGCCTTGCTGGTATCACATACAGCCTGCAGGTAAGCAACGCACTTCGCAGTAAGAACTGCGCGCTGGAGCTCCACTTTAAACCAGTTCGATATTAAGTTCGAATGCATTTGCAAACAAATACTCCGCCTATAGGAGATAATCGTACTACCAGAAAAGGCATCAGCACAGCTTGGGCCCCGCCACATTTAAAAATCCAATAGAGACCTGTAAGATCTCACAAATGTGGTAATATTTTGAGCAAGTTAAGAAACAAATAATAACTGATAAGTAGTGAACAACTTGTAAATCAAAAGAACGCAAGAATTGCAAGCTCTGCAAAAATATTAGAAATTCATAAATCAAGTTCAATCAAATTAAAATATATATATATGTAGGATTGCAAACCTTCAGTCTCATTATAGAAATATTTCAGTATAAAAAATAAAAAAGGGCTAACAAATTTAAATATATTATATTACAAGTATAAAATTATAATTTCAACATTTTTGTATACCCTACAAATACTTCGAACTATAAATGTTCAATCGGAAACAACGGAATGATATCAGTTCTAATTGCCAAAATTTAACGATTGATTTGCTCTGCAGTGTTACTTAGAGGAAGTCTACATAAAGTTACATAGGCCAATCCTAAATATTGTAATGCCTTTAGTTAAGTTACGGAAATTCACATTTTCTAAATATTTGTCGCGACTAGAGCTATTGTTATCCTGTGACTGTTGCTTGTCCATTTCTAAGCATGTTGTGATGTTGAATTTTGTTGTGTTACAACAGATGAGGCCGCTAAGAAGACTAGCCATTTGTGATATATATTTATATTTACATATTTTCAATTAACAAGCATTCTTAATTAATTTGATGAACAATTTGACTATGGTAGATCATTATGGAATAAGCCAAAAGTAAAAGAACAGAAGACAAGCCTTGCAGATCGACACACCTTAGCTGGCAGGACGAAATTGTCGAGCTAGATCGTACTAATCGCTTATCACTGAATTGTTTCAGTTCTCCGACTGGTTGTTTGCATAGTCGGCCAGCGCACAAGTCAGTTAGTTAACGATAAAAAAATTTAATTAATTTTCCATCGAGTGGAGAAAATTCCAACGCACACAGCAGCAACATGTTTACTCGATTCGGGTTGAAGCTGCCGCGGGCGGGCGGTTGGCAGGAGACGGGTTCACAGGTTGGCCGGTTGGCCGGTTGGCATACAAGGTGGTCTTTTCGGTCAGTGGGCAGTAGATAATTATTGGCAAACGATGCGCCAGCGCCCGACGCACGTGACGACCACGAAGCGCGGTTCGAGATGCGTTCTGTGTAAAATGGCAAACATTTCGCAATCGTGTGAGTGGGTCTGTGTACACTTATTTACATTTGGCCATGGATATTGCAGCGCTGTGGCAATTTTACGCGTCATGATTGTTTGTTTCAGCAAACGCAGCAGCCAAGCTGCCCGCTTTCATGTCCATTTCCATGTCCATGTCCATTACTGCAAGCCACTCGCGACGCTATCGCTCTAGGGACAATAAAAGCTGCGTCTACCATGTCACCGTGTAGTTGTTGCAGTTGTCGTGTCGTTGTTGTTGTAAACTACTGTGTTGCCGATAATCTGATAATCAAACGCAATAAATTGCAACAGACATCGCGCATAAGTATTTGCCCAACGTAATGCATTTTCCGTTAAATACCTCACAGCTGTGCGGCAACCAAACGGACCGTGAATGTTGCAGCCAGCCGGGATATTGCCAGGATGAGCATTTCGAGTGTTCTTGCCAAAGCAAATTATCCAGCGATGGGTGGGAAATTTAAATGTTCTGCACTGATCCCACCAGCGGAGTTTTTGCTTAGGTTGCATTTTTAGATAAAGCATATATGTACTATTATATAAATATTTTGAATTAAAGAACATTTAACTTCAATGCCCTTATAAAAGACTAGAGTATACCCCTGTTTTCAATTCTTATTATTTGACATAGATTTTATCCAACTCTTACGTAAATTTTTAAAAATACCCTCTCTTCGGAACTCAAAGTTTTAAATATTTGATCAATATTAGATAAGTGTCCTTAGAATACATAATTAACAAGCAATTACAATTATCTACGTTATAAATAGTTTTTGATTTTTTACGACTAATGAAAAATAATGACAATTATTTAAAAAAAATTTAAAAAGGTATTTGTTTAAATTGGGTTATAATATTGGCCTTGATTTGCATGATTTCATTACAGATTTGCCAGAGCCAGTGAAAAATTGCTCGGCCTATAATGCGACCGCCAACTCGCTGCAGATACAATGCATTCCTGGCTATGATGGCGGCATACCACAGCATTTTCACGTCCAAGTCTACGATGAACTGAACCGTCAGATATTGTACAATGCATCCTATAAATATGCCGAATTTACCGTGAAGCGCCTGCCCAGTGACTCGGTATTCGTCATACGCGTGACTGCCGTCAATGCTCAAGGTCCGAGCAAAGTGGCTTATCGGTTGCGTGGTCGAACGCTTTCGGCACCGCTGCTGCGAACAGGTAGGTGGCAAACAATTTGAATTGTTTGCGTAAATAAAAATGGGAACACCATGGGCAGCATTGAATCTGAGGCCTTGGTTATTGTTTCTCTCTGCCCTTTTGTGTAGTTGTTGCTTTTTGCACCGATTTTGTATTCAATTATTCACAATTTCCATTCTTTCTCTCTCCCTTCCTCAATCCGCTGGCATTTTTCCAATTCCACAGCCTCCTCGACGGCCGTACTAGTGCAATTGACGCCGCTGCTGGGCGCCCTTGTCGGAGTCATTGCCACCCTCTTTTTGGTGGCCATTTGCGTTGTGATCTTTATCAAATTCCGAACGAAGCGCAGTCGGCGTCATGCCAGTGGCGAGGCTACGACCACAGAGGCGGACAAGGGGAGTGCGGAACCGCTATCGCGCAACATGGGCAGCCATTCAAGCCTGGAGGACAAAAACCCGGATGTGGTGCCGCAGGAAACAAACAGCGAGGATGAATTCCACCTGGAGGAGAAGGCTTTTGACCGCTTGAATATGGAATCGCAGAGGATTTTATATACACCGCCGTCACGCATTAGCACCGCATCACCGCCTCCGGCCTCCCTCTCGCCCACATTTGGCAAGCAGGTGAGCATTGGTTGTTGCTGTTGTTGTTCTGGTTTTTGGGGCTTTTCATATGGCCATCGAGTTTTTATAACAGCTCGCTTGTAGCTTGTAGATTAGAGCACACAATAGTGTGGCAATCGACAAAAAACTGTTGCATACTTTCGAGTGCCCACACATAAAATTTAATTCGTGCAATCGAATCAAAATACAATAATAAATGGTAATTGTACTTATTTGCTTTATATTCCTTATGCTGTGCATGCCTTGTGCATACACTTCTAAGTTATTCTGAACAAAATCCTGAATTGACCCCCCTTTGTGTTAGGGTGCTTCTAATATCTTGAAAACAAAGCGGCTCGAATCAAGTAAATATACACGAAGATATTAGAAGTTGTGAGTAATTCAACCTTAATCAATCAAATAATTTACACACGTGCATATTGAAACAACTTAGTGAAATGAAGCCTTCAATCGAAAGCGTCAAAAAGCCTACCTTATTCACCAATTATTATATTGAATAAATGATTGCCATTTGAAGATAAATGCTCATAGCTTGTCTATTGCTAATAAACATGACGCCGTCGCCAGCTATGGAACGCACCTTGACAATTTATTCATAAAATAGCGCACATTTGCGAATCGTCAAGGGCTCAAAGGCAAAAGTGCCAAGTGATGTTTGAAGTCACATTACTGGCGCGTACAATTTGCGCTAAAGACGAGTCAGCATTTCTAGGCACCGATTTATGCATATCTGCCAAATATGTTGTTGTGTCTGCGTTGACGCTGTCAAGCCAGACGAAGGCGCTAAGTAGGATAAGAATGGTGAGGGTTACGAGGTTCGATGAGGGCGATGACAACTTGCACAATGGCACATCGATCGCTTTGATGAGATGTGCGCCAGACATGCACACGTAACGCTGTTTCGTGTAGCTGCTAATGGCAATTTAAAAGGCAACTGATTGCCGAAGTTAAGATACCTGCATGCACCCTGACAAGTCAAATGAACTAAAACGCAGAAATTTTTGTCGTTAAGCTATTCCATCTACTCTTATTCATAAAAGTTGTGAGCTTAAACGATGGTTAAATCAAGCATGAAGCATTACTACTCAAGGTTTTCGGGCTTAAAGCAACCTAACTGTTGGTATATGGGTTAAACATTAAGTTGTTTAAGGGCTTCAGATTCCATATTAGACTTTAAGCAACAACTCAACTACGCACTTATATGGAGACTCTTCCGAAACTCACATAACCTAGAAACATATAAAGAACGAAAAAGGAACATAAAAAGTTCGCATTTTTTCAATCGACCATTCAGGCTTTTCTGTGAATCTTCTTAAATTGTTAGAAGACTGTAAACATTATGTTTAGAAACAAAACAGGCCAATTAGTGTTAGTTTTGAGTACATTTAAATGAGACATATAGTGGACCGAGAAATTCAACAGAATAATTATTGTTTGGGGCTTCAACATTCGAACATAGTTACCATTGGACAACACTGCGTATGATGAATACGCTTAAATGAGCCTGTACGTCATTTTTTGGGCTTATTCGGGTGGTCAAAAGGCCAAATATGTAATAAATAGTTAAACCAATGTATTTTGGCTAATGAGCCGTGCTTACTTGCCAGCAAGGCATAATATATTGACACTTTCACAAATTGATTTCGGCATTCTTGTGGCCCGCAAGGCTGTTGTGGCTATGCTGTGGCTGCATATCATTGACTATATGATATGGGCCTAACAAATTAACAGAATGTGCTTGTGTGGTTGCGTATCTGTATCTGCTGTCGGTGCCACAATTTAGTCGAATGACCGACGGCCTGCAGGCCAACAGGACACATGCTGCGTCAAAGTCAAGTGGCCATGTTAAATAATATAATGGCTGCAAGCAAAAACCAAAGCATACTTTTGGGCGGCACATAAAAAAGTTATGGGCAAGTGAAAAAAGCAGTTCCACTTACCTTGCAAAATTTTAGGCCAATTAGCCATACTCTTGAGTGAGCGTAAATAAATTACACAAATTAGTTAGTTTTCTCGACCATTTTTTCAGCTTCTTCTTCTACTGCTGCTGCCTTGTCGAAAAGTTAACATTTTACGCTTGGACACACAGAATCGCAATTTGGCAGCAAGGCGAAATTTGTTTTCATGTTTGTTGTTTGTCGGATCGTCCTACCGTCCGCCCGTTCAACTATCCATCTGACCCCTGCGCTTTAGTTTGCCTTGCTCCAAGGTTGTAGTTGTTTGTTGGAGGAGAGGCGGCCTATGCAAATGTTAGTGTTCGACAATGTTAAAAAATTTATAGTTGTTCTCCGGTCATAAAATTGTTCAAACAAAGAGCACCACAACATTTTGATGAGTTAAATTTTGTTAAATTTGCTTTTGTTATTTAGTTGGTCAACATCAACTGGATCTGAGTCTGAATCTGTTTCCAGCTCCACTTATGGCCTGTCCAGCCCTGCATTGCCCGGACGTCCTCAACTGTACAGCATCTAACAAGCTCATTAAGCTGAAATGTTTTTGTTGGTGTTGTTATTGTTGATGTTTTTGGCACAGCAAATATGCCGCAATTGTTTGCTTAACAAGTTAAAAATACTGGACTAAAGTTTTGAGCAGTAAATATAGCAACAATAATAGAGCAGCAGCCACAACAATACCCGTACAGTGATCCATCCTAGTAATATGTTGCACACAACCACTATTTGTTAGTTGAGCACATTTTTTTCCCAATTTTAATTGAGTGTAAGAAGTTCTTTGTGTAATTGCATCTTAAATAAACGACGCACAGAAATATTTGGTCTAGCTAACAATAAGAGACTGAAGTGTATGTGTTCCGCCTTCTTGGTACAACACCTATTTAGGAATGCTCTTTAAAGCACTTGATGTTTTTTGAGGCTGCATTTTGTCTGTTTCTGCTTGGATTTCTAAACTTCTTTTTTTTACATACAAGTATATACAATTAAACTAGTTTTCTACTACCAATATAGCAGCTTAAGCTAGTTGAAAGTTAGGGAATACAAAAGTTGTCTATAGTAAGCATCTATAGGACGCACTTACATCTATGTATATACAATATGTACAATGTTTTTCATGAAAAATGAAATTATATTTTATGATATATATTTTATACAAGGGATCTTGTGGGGAGATCCTTTGGATGGCACTTCTTCAGTCTTCTCTTCTTAGGTTCGGACAGGAGCCGCCTCGTTAGTGCCCGCTGTGCTCTAAGAGGGTGCAAAAAAAGTTTAACGAATTTAAATATGCAGGAAAATTAATGGAAGTTGCACTTTGCATTTTAATTATTCATATTATTCATCCATGCCCCCTCCCTACCCTTCTCTCTTTGCAGTATGGCGAGCTGTCGCTGACCACAAACCCAGCTTTTAGCCTGTACAACACGCCACAGCGCGCTCCCGCTGCCCAACGACCCGTGTACACGGCACCACCCCCGCTGCTGTCAACGAGGACGCCACCCAACATTTACACACGCATACCGGGCCGAGGCAGCATTAACGGTGGTGGCGGCGTCACCACCGCCGCTGCCTACTTGCCCGCCTACGAGACTCGCACGTCGCCCACCTCGCCGTACGGCTCGACTACGACCTGCACTATGCCACTTCTGGGTGGCCAATCAAACGGATCGCTGCAAACTAACAGCAGCGCCGGTGGTAGTTGTGGTATCGGTGGTTTGGCCGGTGCTAGCCACACATTGCCGCATCCAGGTAGCCTGCACTTGGGCGGCATATCGGCGGCTTTAACCAGTTCAGTGACATCGGGGAACATTACGATTGGGGCTGCACAGTCGCTGCTGACCTCGCCACGCGCCCAAACCGCCTACAGCACCATGAGCGGTATGGGTAATGCCACCTCGACCGCCCTAACATCGCAGTCGCCCTTGCTGGCCGTGGGCAGCGCACTGCTCGGCGCTGGAGGCGGCGGTAATTACGAAACGGTGAGCTCCTGAGAGTTACCCAAAGAGGACATTAAATGTCAGATCGTTTGCATTGGCGGGAGTAGTACGTGCACCACATCGGGCGCGGAGCGCACTACAATCGTTTAGGCGCTCGAAGCGTCGAGCCACAGTCCCATCCTGTATAATAGTAGTTAAGCTTTCGCTGCGTTTCGTCCTCCCCTGTTTTGTGTAGCCTTCAGGACTAAGCCCAACATTTCGGAATTCCCATTTGATTTGCACGAAGCGAAGCGAACAAATTTATAAGACTTCCAATTGCAGAACGGATATTATATCCAGTAGATATTTAGTTGAATCAGAGAGATATAGAAAAAATATAGAGGGGGAGTTGCGCATGTCTGTTTAGCGACTAACCAAACCACAAAGATCAAAGCATTTATAGTTTACCAAACTGAACTAGATGACGGATAAATCGACGTAGACTGCTTAAAGGTTGGACAACGCCTGTCTGTCACGGGCAACCTGGAGCCCAAGACCTGCAAGTACAGTGGTGCAAAAGTTGCTGGAAGATGTGAATGTGAAAAATGTGAAGCAAATTGACTTTTTCATTGCGAAGTCCAGCTTAGCCCCGCGAATCTACAAAAAAATATACATACTTTAAAATAAAAATATATATAGATATATAGTATACTATATACACTACTTGAAATACTTTGTGCGAAAATATTTCAGTGAAATTAATGAGCTACGCTTGTGAGATCATAAATACAGTTAGTTTAAATAATACAATACCTACAATAATTAAACGAATGAAGTTTACGGCAACTAAAACACACAAATCTAGCTTAAGCTAAACTTGTAAATATTATGTAGGCTAAGCTAATGGAATTTAAAAACAAGTACGTTTAATTTAAGCCACTAAACTAATATAGCATTAATAACTGAATTAGTTAGTCACATTGAATCTACGAAAAGACTATCCCTCGATAAAAAACAAATCCTGAGTATATTACAGCCCAAATATATGGTATAAATATACATATATGTATACATATACAACATATAGCACAATATTAACTGAAAATACATAAATCATAATGAAATGCGCAAATCAACATAAACGATACATGTATGTACATATATAAGTATACTATTTGATATATAGAGAAAAGGTATTTTGTTAAATGTGAAGAATTTTATGTGCATCTGTTGTCAAACTTTATCGAATTATATCTACATACTCATACATACATATGTGTAACTAAAGCGCGTTCAAAAATTGCCACCTGCCCAGTTTGAAATTCAACTCTTGGACACGCCCATACAAAGACACGTCTCCTTCTACACAACCCCCTTTACAAGCTCTAACTAATTGATTGGAAATTGTTGAAATTGTTTATTTTGGAAATGAACCGTTCAGAACAAAAATTCATGCAAGTGCTTCTTCAAAAACTAAATCAAATTAAATTGTGACTAAAATTGTAAATTAACCTTCAATTTTGTTTTGTATAATTAGACTATTTATTTGCGTTTAATTATTAACATTAATGTTTCTTGAATTTTAGTAATACTATTTCATGCAATTAAAACGGCATTTAAACTTTCAAATTTCTGTCAATTATATTAATTTGTAAGTACGAAAACATTCGTATTTATTTGAAAATAATTTAGGGGAATAATAAACAAAATAATATTACAAGTTTCTTACGTGTAATAAGAACTAAAGCTTAAAAAATAATATTGAAAAAGTAAAAAAAAAAAACGAAAGTATGTGCAAAAAATAAATAAACGGAAAATATACAAAAAATTCGTTGTTTTATAAATTTCTCATTTATACGTAAATCACTAAATCACCTTTCAACTAATGACTTTGACATTGGCCATGCAGTTTCAAGTTAATTAAAAGTTGTGTCCGATAACAAATTCTTCGACTAATTTGCTTCGACTCTGCGACAAAACTCTCCGACTTGAAAAACTCCCACAATGCAAACGATTTTATTACTGGACAGACGAGTTGTTGGTTGTTGACCATCAAATTTAATGCCGGGCCAAGGCTGATCAGAAAACATATTTATACTTTTCACACTTAGCTGTAAAGAACTAGTCAATCGTTTATCAAATTACTCATCAACGTAATGAGATGACGAATACTGGTTAATGTCCTCAAAATTCGATAAAAAGTTGTTCAGAAATTTACAATTTTGATGAAAAATGTCTTAAAAACCAAACGAGCCCTTTTAAATTATAAATTATTTTTAGCAAAGTGCTTTGTGTTTGATGTCATTTGGGGTCATCAAGGATAATTACAAAAGCAAAGAAGTTTCTTCGTTTATTTCGATGTTCTTTCCCCATGTGATTTATCAAGCATAGTTTTTCATTATAATTATTTTTTGTTCATAACCTAAAATTGTGTTCATGGCATTTGAACAGTTGTCGATAATACTTAGTTGGCTCGGACTTGAACAACGGCTGAGAAAGCATAATTGCTTTCTAGTGCGAGTATATACATAGTTACTCGTGTATGGGCTTACAAGGCGGAAGAGTGTTTAAGGATTGGGGCCGCGCTTTGTTCATTGCTCACACGACTGTTGTGGGGTCGGCGCTAATGACAATCTCCACCCAACTACAAACACATATTTGCGACATGAGTTTGACTACACACACTCGTATTTGTCCTTTTTGGCAGGACACGCAATACACTTTTGGAATTAATTAACGAAACACAAGCTTCGCTGTCCGCACAAATCTAAAAACAACGCATTTATGTCTGCGTAAGTGCTTGTGTTTGTGAGTGGGTTCGACTTGGGGTGTAGGGGTGAGGGTGGGCGTGGGCGTGGGTGCGGGTGAGTGGGGGAGTGAGTTTGTTTGTCAGTGACGCCTGTCTCGACGAATCCTGTGGCGAAACTTGTCACAGACTAATTTCGTGTCTCAGCTCATAAATTGATATTAATGAGCAGGCATATTTTTCGCGTTTCAAATTTGCTTTGCCATGCTCGCTTCATGATTGTTGTATTTGTATTTGTTGTCGTTGTTGCTGTTGTTGTTGTTTCTGGTGCTGTTGTGGTTCGTTCTACTGTTGTTGTAGGTCTGCCGAGTGTTTGACTCTGACAGTTACAAAGTGCCCCGAAGTATTCGTAATTTGAGCATGCAGATGGAAAGCATGCGTCCTGCGGTTATTTAACATGAACATGAGTCGCCATTCCCATTGCAAACAAATCTATATACTCGTACATACACACATATGCATGAGTATGTGGGTCCTGCCAGGAGACTAGCCCCACCACCGCTGGGAGCTCAATCACATTTCGTTCTCGTGTACAGCAAATTGAATGAGAAACTCGTGTTTTCATATTTTATTTGCTTGCAGTGGGCATGGCATGTCTAAAAGGTAAGACCATATGAACGCATACAAATATTAAATATGAATAAAGGAGCCTACGCTCACATACTAAGCTCGCAGCCTCAGCTCCTCCTACTGTTAAATGGTATTGTGTGGATTTCAGTTTCCCGGAATTGTTCGTCTATTTTCAGCATTTCATATGAAAATGGTAAACGAATTGAAGTACTACTATGTAGTACTAAAGAAATATTTAACAAAATGCTATAAAATTTTTTAAAGTAAATTACCGAGCAATAAGAAAACAATTCTAAGCCAACGAAAAGTGTAAGTGAATTTCAACTGATAGTGAAAAGTATTATTGACAAAACAAATAAAACAAGAACGGAATGCTAAAGTCGAGCAGGCTCAACTCTTAAATACCCTGTACCACCCCACCAAAAAAATATTATTTAAAAAATTTAGTTAATTAATTAAATTAAGTATAAAATATTCCATACATGCATACATACATTTACATTTACATCAGAATCGTGTCTATTCGTGTTGGTGTACTTGTACATACAGGGTGCGCCATCTTTTGTGTCGGTATGTAAACATTGAATATCTTTGAAAATAAACAACCGATTTTCAAGTATGAGATATTTTTATTTAATTTGGTTCTGTACAATTTCTTGAACTGAGGTTTTCAACACTGGTCTACTCAAGTCAATCGGTTCACTAATGACAAAGTTATTCAATATTTACATACCGACATAAAAGATGACGCACCCTGTATGTATGAATGTGTCCATTGATTATATGGCTATAACTCTTGGGTGTGGATCAGAAAAAATGAACAAACTCGTCCTTTCTCGGGCTCAGAAGAATCTAGATACCAAGTTTGGTTATTCTAGCTCTTATACTTTCTGAGATCCTTGCGTTCATACAGACAGACAGACAGACAAACAGACGGACAGACGGACATGGCTATATCGACTAGGCTTGTCATGCTGATCAAGAATATATATACTTTGTGGGGTCTGCCACGCCTCCTTCTGTGTGTTCCATGTACACTCGCACAAAACTTATATACCCTTGTACCCTTTGGCGTAGAGGGTATAAAAACCAATAAACCAAAATGGTAAATAACACTATCTCTTATGCACACACAATTTATTAGAACGATAAATATAAAGTATAAACTTATGCGATCAAAGAAAACTCGTTTGAAATGAAAACAAATAGTATGCAAACAGGAACTATCATCATATTTAGGTATACGTATAAAAAACAGAAACTCTGATAATAATTTTATTGATTTATGCTCAGCAAGGTCGGACTGAAGCTTTCAATCTAATAGTCACTGTCATCTGTAGGCTCTTCGATATTCATTTCAAATTCGTCCTTACCAGTTGATTTCGATTTTTGCTGCTCCACAGAAATGTCTTTCTGTTTAGTGGGTTGTTCATCGTCTGGCTCTTCAAATAAATTCTCGAATCGCATTTTTTTGGCCCTCCTTTTGCGTGGCTTGGGCTGAGGTGATTTCCAATTGGCCGCCTCATAGCCATCTACTTCAATACTGGGCCTGTCGTCCAGCTTCTTCTTGCGGCCCCTGCCTCTCTTTCGTGGACGCTTTCCACCTACTTCTCCAGCAGCATCGTCCTCATTCCCTTCCTCCTCCATTTCATCAGTGTCCCCCTTTCTGCGGCCCTTTTTCTTTTTCTCCGGTGGTGGAACCACAAAGTTAATTATAGCTTTGGTGCGTTCCAACATTTCCTGGCGCAAAATATACTGCTTTTCGCGCAGTTTCTTCTCTTCCAGTTGTCGTTGCCGGTCGGCTTCCTCCTCCTGCTCCTGCTGTTCACGATATCGTTGCTCCTGCTCCTGCAAACGTATGACATCCAATTGTAGAAGATCCCGTACTCGACTCAGATGTGCTGGCACAGCCTCCAACAGTTGTCTACAGTTCTTTGCCTGGACTGCGGCCAAACGGCCCATAAGTCCTTGACTGCCCTTGATAGCGACCACATACTCAAAGAATCTTTGGATCAATTAAATGAATAACTATCAGAAAATAAATAAGCTGGATGCTTACCGCTGCGCCACCTCCACTTGATGCTCGGCACTCTCCAGTTCCTCGAGCAGTGGCCGCTTCTTTCCAAAAATAGCCACGCTCTCTAGTGAGATGACCAGCCCCAAGTTGAAGAGAATTCCTTCATCGAAGGGCGCCAAATGACGGGCTCGCAGCAGTGCCATCTTGGCCTCATTGTAGCGCTTGCCATGTAATAGCGTATATGCCAGATGTTGAAGCAGCTTAACGTTATTGGCCAGCCCCAAGTGCTCCAGACAGTGCCTGTAGGTTTGGCAAGCCTGTGGATACTGCCCGAGCTGGAGAGCCACATGCGCCAG
Source organism: Scaptodrosophila lebanonensis (assembly GCF_003285725.1). Classification (NCBI taxonomy): domain Eukaryota; kingdom Metazoa; phylum Arthropoda; class Insecta; order Diptera; family Drosophilidae; genus Scaptodrosophila; species Scaptodrosophila lebanonensis. The sequence goes on from NW_022060529.1 coordinate 4,584,766, forward strand.
GTTTACGGCGGCATCCGTGCAAAGATTAGAGCTTTCGACAACTTGTTTAAAAATAGTTCCACCCTCGGTGAGCATCCCGCGACTACTTAAAGCAGCGCCAATGCCATTGGCCGCCCATATATTGCACGGATTCTTCTCGAAGGCCTAGCAAGAGCTCTCAACATAACTCTCTAGAAACTATTTATGTACACAGAGCTGCTTACCCTTTTAAAGAACTCCAGAGATTTTTCCTGATTTCGCTTAGCCACCATCTGGTCTCCGCTGGCCTCCGCCTTCTGTATATTGTGTAGACAGACGTTCCCGACTGCAATCAGCGTATAAGAATCGGTAACACTATGCGAATGGCGCAGTATCGCATTGTAGTTGTGCATGCCCAGCGCCACATGACCCTGTTTCACATAATGATTGCCCAGATAAGTTCTGAAACGGGTCAATGGTTAGGCAATATAATTTCATGTTAGCGAAATAGTTGGCTCTAATCAGTTAAAAGAGGATTATCTATCATAGCGCTAGTGCATAAGTGTACTATATATGAGAAGAACCCTAATCACATTTGTGTAGGCCTCCTAGAAAATAATTGTTTTATAAATATTATTTTATAATTGCTTTAAATACTTTATATCAAGTAGGTCTGCCTATGGCCGATCTGTATTAAAGCCGCTTTTCTTTTTACTAAAAAATAGTCTAGTTGCTGGTTTGTCACAAACACTTTTCTTAACCGAATTCCAAACTCTTTTAGTTTGTTCTAATCACCTGTTATTATATTGGCAATATATTGAAATTAATAAGGAAAAGAAAAATGACTTTGTCTTGAATAAGGAACGTCTAAGAAACGTTTTACTGATTCCAATTGTTTAGTTTTGATGTTTGTAGTATCAAACTGGATTTCACACTGGAATTGTTACACTTAGCAGCAATTAGGTTTAAATTATTTTCTATTGAACTTTAAACAAATAGAGTTTTGGAAAAATTCGGACAAAAACGGGTCACGCAAGAATCTCAGAAACGATAAAAGCTAGAATAACCAAAGTTGGCATCCAGATTCTAGGTCCGAGAAAGGACGAGTTTATTTTATTTTTTGGAATTTCGCCGGACTGTTGGTTTTGAAATCAGTTTGAAAATAGAAACTAATTAAGATCGCTGTTACCTCGCTGCCAGATTCGCTTCGTCCACCTTGAGTGCGTCCTTGAAGTATTCGGTGGCGGTCACTAGTTGGTTCTGGCTGTAAGCCATGACACCAAGCCGCAGATAGCTGTCAATATAGGTAGGATATTCGACAATGAGATCCTTGTAGCTCTTCTCGGCTAGTTCAAAGTTACGGAGCTGTTCCTGGGCACGCGCCAAATTGAATCGAATCGTTAGCGCATTCGATTCGGGACCAGCACGTGCCAAGGCCTCATCCAATAGGGGGATAGCACGTTCTGCGTGATCGTCGTACATGTGCAATGCTGCCATGTTGTTCAGCCACTCCACGGGCATAACAGAAGGGTCGCCGGGCCGCGTCTCGTACACCCGCTTGGCCTGCTCAAAGGCATGCAACGCTGGCTCCCAAAGGGCCTTACGCTCATAGAGGAAGGCCAGACTCAACCAGCTTTCGTAGTCGTCGTCTGAGCACAGTACCACCTGCTTAAATAAATCAATGGCCGTGTCCAGCTTGGACCGCGCCTTGTCATTGCGATACAGTGTGCCCAGGATGCGCATGGCTAGCAAGTAATTTGGCAGGACCTTCAGCACAGCTTGGAGACACGGTTCGGCCTAAGCAAAAAAATGTCAAACGTAGGAATAGTGGGAATTTGCATTTACCTTGTCGAGCTGCTTGCGATGCAAATACATTTGGGCCAGACCCAGTTGTGGGAGCACGAAAGTGGGCGAAGCTATCCTGACAGCTTGCAAGTAAAATTCAAAGGCCTGATCATAATTGCCCTCAGCATGATAGCTGCGCGCGATCTGGAAGGAGGCACGCGTCTGGATCTCCTTGTTGTCGCTGTTCTGGAATGCGTTGCCCGCCAGGATCCGCAGCTTTTCGAAGTTCCGCGTGTAGAAGAAATGATGGGCCAGATGAACGAGCACTTGTGGGTTCCGTGTGTTAAGCTCATAGGCGACACTCAACATGCTTATGCCCTCGCGATTGGACTCAACGGTTCCCTCATTGAGCTTCAGCAGCGCGAGTCCCAACAGAGCGTTGGCACATCGGCTATTGTACTCCAGGGCCAGCTCAAAGCAGCGACGGGCACGCTGCACATCGTGCAATCGCAGAAAGCAATGGGCCATTCCGACGCGCACATCGCCAGGACCTCGGGGCTGGAAGCGCAACACGCTCTTGAAGTAACCCAAGGCGGCACGATAGTCCCGACGGTTGAAGGCCACGCAGGCGCGGCCAATCAGCGAGGGCACATTGTAGGCACATTGCTGAAGTACCCCAATAAAGATGTTGTCCGCCTCCTGAGCCCGTCCGGCTGTCAGAAGCAATGCGAAGCCATGACTAACCAGATGATGCCGGTCAGTCGACCGCATGTCATCAACTACGTTAAATAGATTGGTTGCCTTGGCCTGCAGAACGGCGCGTCGATTGGAAACCTCATGGTAGGCGAGGCGCGTGTAGTAAGCGGCCAGTAGGCTATACGTGCGTATGAGGTCCTCCTGGTAGCCAGGATAACTCTTGTTGCAGCGCGAAATCGCATGCTCCAGCACTCTTACAAAGTTCTCGTACTGCTGCAGGTTATAGTAAGCCAACTGCGAAGGGAAGAGAGGCGCTGACTGTAAGAGAGAGAAGCTGCCGTGTTTTAATCGAGCCTACCGCCTTCTGTATCCATATGCGCAAATACATGCGATTAACGCTCAGCATAGAGAGCGTTTCGTCCACATCGCCAATAATATCGCTGGCCTCGCACAGCTAAGCAAATTGGTGAATAAATAACAAACTCGAAACATTGCTTTCTTTACTTACGTTATTTGAGGACTTCGACGACGTCATGACCTCGAATGCAAAAATAGCTTCCTGTCCAATTTATTTTGACAGTAATACCCGTATGTCTATTCAAACAGCAGTGCTGGAAAACAACCTACAGACCGTTCGATAAGCATATATCGTTATAATTTAAAAGCCTCTATAAGCCTTTGGCATATGCGAAACAGAGGTTTTATTCTAAAAACACATATGAACTCTGCCTATTTATCTGAACGCCGGAATGTTTGCAAAATATTGTATTTGCGGTCAGAACGCATACTGATTTTAACCAACAATGAAAAATGCAATTATTTGAAGGAAACACTTTTCCAATGGAGTTGGCTCCCAAAATTTACATTTCCGTTCCTCGATTACTGGGCTTCCAACATGATATCGGATGTTATTTTATTGGGCGACAATAAAAAGCAAATTAAGGTATTCAAAAATGAAAAGGTTGCTATATACATGAGTTATTTTGTTTTTATCATTTTAGGATAAAATCGTCTTTATACATGTATATTAAATATTGTTTAAAGCGATCTGAAAACTATTATTATATGCATGTAACGCCTCCAAATCAAATTATATGTGTTTGTGAACATAAGCACTATAATCGTGTGACGAATGATTTTTGTAAATACATACATACATATCTTCGCATGTATATTATGTATATGAATATTACATATTGATGACGCAAATTACAATGATTTCTATTAACGTAATTATACTCCGTGCTTCCACTTTGTGGTTGGTTTTCGTGATGATTGAAGCATTTTGCTGGTCACCATTGCAGGCGCACGTGAACATATGGCCGTGAAGCCGAAAACAACAACAAAATGCGATACAATGCCATGATATAGAAAACGAAAATGAAATTCATTTATAATGAAACCTCGTCACATTACCTTTGGGACCCCATACCCAAGCACCCATGGTTATTGTCGAGTTTTCTTTGGCATCGTCAAACATAAACAAGCATTATTATTATTTATTTTATTGTTATTATTATATGTTGCGCTCAAATTACGCTCAAACCAAACAGAAAGGGCATTAAAAATAAACATTGAAGAAGTAAACACATAAACAAGTACATATGTGCATACGTATGTATATATGTAGATAGGTACGCACATATGTATGTACAGAACAATGCTAATCCATTTGATATGGCAGATTACTGTCCACAATAACAAGTACTCCAGCAGCAGTGAATACATCCGCATTCAAACCAAGACAACTCCACAACAGAATTCAGAACTTGTTTTGACAATAATTCGACTATAAATGCGTTCGACTGTCCATGGACCAGCATCAGTCAACGCACTCCCATCTTTGAGAACGTTCGTCGCAAAGTAAAACCAAAACCACCAAAATCAAAATGAAAGTAAGTCAGTCCGTCGTCAAATTGTGATAATAATCGTTGAAACTATCCCCAACCTAGTTCCTCGTCTGCATCTGCTTGGCTCTTTGCGTGGCCGCTGCCCAGGCTCATGTTGTGGCTCCTGTTGCCTATGCCGCTGCCCCGGCCCTGACCTACGCAGCCGCTGCACCTGTTGCGACATACGCCGCTGCCTTGCCACGTGCCTATTCCGCATACTCAACCTACGCCGCTCCCTCCGTCTACTCTGCCTCATATGTGGCACCATCGGTTTACTCCGCATACGCTGCCCCCGTTGCCACCTATGCCGCTGCACCCGCTGTTGTGTCCACACTATTGAAGAAGTAAATCGAACTGGATGTATCCACCTGAAACTGTAAATATTGCGACATAGTGACAATGTTATAATATTTGTGATTTGTGATTTGATTGGCAAGAAAAAAAAACTGGGGCCTTGAAACCGTTTAAATAAACTAAGCGAACACTCAACAAAATTTCAGAATTTTATTCAACTCGACTTTCTGGTTAAATGAATTATAGAAACCCGCTTCGAAATCATACATTGATACATATGTATGATAGCGACCGATTTCGGTGCCAAAAAAATCAATTTCTTCTACGAATGGGAGCCCCCAGCAATCTTTAGCACCTTCCATCTACCTGATATATACTTTCAATATACCATAACAGAAGGGTGCTTATCAGCATGCCTTCGTTTGCCCGTTCGCATGAACATCAAGAAATTTCAAGCCATAGTAAATGCAAGGAATTTTCTTACGATATTGTAACAAAAGTGTGTGTTTATTGGTTGCTAATGATAGCTTGCTTATAAAGTGATTTCAAGTTGAAATTAAAATAATCCCTATTGGGAACACCTTACATATTTCGCTAGTAAGCTTGCCTGACACTTCTTAAAGTGTGCTTAAGTGAAGAAATTCAAATCAAGATACATGTAGATGCTGCTGAGTATAAAGACAAGGTTGGTCGACCTGAGCAAAAGAAAGAGTTTGCTGATCCGCCAGTTTAATTAAAAGCATTATAATGTTTCTTAGAATTTTGTAAAACAGTAGTAACCACTAAAAGCAAAACGAGCATGCAGTCTAGCTTAATTCAATTCACTATATGTACAGTCTTTGGACTTTTGTTTGCTTCTCCAACAAGCCGTTAATAACATGCAAATGAATTATCACAGGACCCGGGCACAACACGAGCACGTGTTTGTGCCGCACACATAAGCCGAACCAGCAGTCACATAATCCCCCATAAATGCTCCGTAAACTTTGCATATGTTTATGCACACGCACAGATACGCACTTTCTGGATAACAGCGCTTTACTCGAGTGTCACGCCAGCCAACTAATCACCTAAGTAAATTTATTGATTTTATTTACCTCGCCCAAACTTTCTTAAATATGTATTTATCGAATCGCTATTACGGTCGATCGAGCAAGGAGAAGCCTCTTTAGAATACATTGTTCCTTTTTTTATACCCTGCAGCCGTAGGGTAAAAAGGGTATATTAGGTTTGTGCAAAGTATGTAACATGCAGAAGGAAGCATCTCCGTCCCCATAAAGTATATATATTCTGAATCAGCAATCGATCTAGACATGTCCGTCCGTCTGTCTGTCCGTCTGTCCGTCTGTCTGGATGATGAACGCAAGGATCTCAGAAACTATAAAAGCTAGAATAACCAAAGTTAATATCCAGACTCTTCTATGAAAGGACGAGTTTATTTTATTTTTCTTGAATTTTGCTTTGCACAAAATCTTCTCAAAACTCAAAAGCTATGAGACTAAACATCATATCAGTGCTGTGGGTCTATAGGGGGCCATATTAGTGTTACTTTTACATTGTTGCGCCAAAATATGTCGAATAAAGAAGTGGAGGTGGGGAGGGCGATAATATCCATTTGTGGCAGGCACATTTATTTCCCATTTTGTATGCCACTAAAAGATTAAATAAAATATAAATTGATTAAAGGAACAATTGGGGATTAAGGTCAACCGACACTATTCTTTTTGTCAAATCGCCTACAATGACATACATATTTTATTCACATATTTAACTAATTTAACCTTAATTTCTTTAGCATTAGTAATGGATGCATAATCATTTATTTAGTTCATTCGTCATAACACGCCACGAAGGTGGCATAAATATTTAATTAAACAATTTCCAACAACATTCCAAATATGTTGCCATGCAAAACAAATAAATTATTTAGCAGCTTATCTAAAATATCACAAGACAATATGCCGCAATTTACAATGAATTATATTTCAGTGAGGTACTGCGTGCCTTTAAAATTTATGCAACAATAAACTTAAATTATTTCAAAAATGCATTGCATTCAAAATTGTGGTGAACTCGGCCTAATTTCTCAGTAAATGAAATATTCAAATATTTTTGCTCTATTCTATATTTTGGAAATAACAAAATAGTAGTAACTAGTACTAGTAATAGAAGTACATTTAATTGTTAGATAGAAAACAAAATCTGTTAAAGATACTGTAGTGCGCTTGCCTCGCGCAGCATAACCGCTTTTCAATTCTTTTTTTTTTTGAGCCCAGAAGTAGGCAAAGGAGTTATTTTGGTTCTCTTCTGTTTGGTTGTTCCTATTTCGTAGGATTTATCGCCCTCTGGTGGATAGTGAAAGTGGTAACGTCATCAAGAATTTCTTTTGGTATGACACTCGTTGTCAAAGGACGGAAGAAAGGAGGAATTCCCGCAAACAAAGGTTTCCTTTCTTCGATGTTGGTCAAGCTCTTCCTTTTTGGTTTCGACCCCTGAAGTGAACAGTTGTGCGCGCTTAGCTCGATTATAAGTGGAAAAGTTTAACTTATATCAGATTATTTAAAAGTAATATTGTGGTGAACGTGGCCCAGAGATATAATTATTTATTCGGTCACTGTCCAAGCGCCGTATTTACCAGTAAGTGGTCTGTGTCTTGCCTGCAAATTTTACAAGAGCGAGCGAATGAAGCAATAGAAGCCCACCCGGAACCGAGGGAATTAGTTCACATAATTTGTGGTGCTGTTCCAGTTAGGAATTGGCACCACAAGTGCAAAATCAAGCACAAGTGCAGTTTCAAGCACAATTGCTATTTTGTTCGAGGTATTAGAACAAGTGCAGCCTACCCCCCGAAAAGCTCTGCACCGACTCCGTCCCCCTGATGAAATAGGCGACAGTTCACCGTCGGCCTTTATATACGACAGTCGCCGCGTGCCGTTCAATTTTTAGTTTCGGTCGTAGTGTGCCGAGTCAGCTGCTTATGAGATTTCACCCAGTGGAGTCATTGACCTCGGGCCACCGAAAAGGGAATTAATAACTTGCGTCAAACGGGCCAGCCACGGGTCTACGTGGAAGATTCGGCTTGAAGCTGAAGCTGCGACAAAATTTGGCTAAGGGTCCGTCCCCTAACCTTAAAAAGGGCGCAGACGACACCCATTTCATATATAGTTATATATTCTTTTATTTTATGGTTTGGATTTTTTTTTCTGTGAAGTCATTATTCTTTTTTTTTGTTATAGTGCATATATTGCGATACAAATTAGTGAAATATTACATATGTATATGCAGAAGCCAAAATATGAGCTAGCGCAAGGCAAAAGTGAAAAGAAGTTTTAACACCACCAATATAGTGGAAAAAAAAAAAAAAAATGTACAGCAATTTGCTTTGACGCCGCCGCCTCTCTCGCGAATTATTGTTCTGCTTTTCAGCTGGCCGCCGCTCACAAAAGATCTTTTGGACGTGGATCCACCAGCTGTGAATGTGAGTACTCGCTTTACTTATTTACTCCGCCTCTCTGAGAGAGCTTTTTTTTTCCTTTTTGTTGTTTGTGTTTGAGGGCGAATGCGCGGGTGCTGCAAACCGGCAAACAATATATATATATGAATTATTATTACGATAAATATATTGTTTGTCATATGTTCGCTGCATACGGCAGGCCACTTGCTGTCTATAGTAATTACAAAAAAATTTTTAATTAAAAGAATTTAATTTTGAATATGGAAAAGTTCCTTTAAATTAGTTAAAGTTGCCAGTCATATTATTTTGCCCTGATGCTGCACCTATACCTTTGAATTTTTAAATTGTTAACCATAATTTTTATTATTTTATAAATTTTATTATTTGCCTTTACATTATATACATCTTTATATGAATTTGTACAATTGATAAGCAAGGTTGAAATTGTTTTTATTGTATGGTTAACCACCACGAATAGTTATCTAAATGAATTTTATTCAAAATTTAAATTAAATGAATAGTTACACCATGATGTTTTAACGTGTCGTAATTTGTTAGAAGCCATGACGAGAGGTGGGTTTTTGACGTAGGTTCTGGTAATATTAGGGATCACCGGTTTCGGCCTGCGGCCAAAGGTGATCATGGTAGGGTGGGCACCGAACCTGCTGACGCAACACCAGCAGCACAGCAGAGACCAGAGGTAGAACCCTTTACAACGACAATTTAGTTTTTCCGTACTCGCTTTCTTTTCCGTTCTAATACTTTCCTCCAGACATACCAAAAAACAAAATATCAGTAAAAAAAAAAAAAAAAAGTAAATAAAAGCACGCGAATTTTAATGGCATTAAATATTAGCGATCGAGCAGGTAGCACTGCGGCCATAAAGAAGAACCACCCCCATATTGCCGACGACCGCCGTAGCCGGAACAAGCGCGTGCTCCGCTTAGCCGCTACACCCACCATCAGCTCGGCCCAGAGTAGTAGCGATATACGTTGCATGCTACAGTAATTAATAATATATTAATGTTATTTTGGCGCCCAACTCAAGGGCCAATTTTGGTCACGATTTTGGCCAAATCGTTACCTCGTTGGTTCCATTCTCTTAAGTGATAGGTCAGTAACATCAGACCACCTTTTTTGGTTATCTTGGTTGAATATTTTAGTCCTTCCCTTGTCCTAGTGATTGAAGAAATTAGCATATTGTTCACAATTGTTGAAATAGCTAAAAATATATCAATTATCTTATGTGTTTAGACAAGACTCGCTGGATATGTCATAGCTTCAGATAGCAATGACTCCGCTGTCTAATACTGCTTAAGCCATTTAATCCTTGTGCTGCTGCAAAACTGGGGAGCCAATGTTGTCTATTGGTTTTACGTGGAGTACTGAGCTACGGCCATTCCATTGGCGCAAGCAGTTGAACAGCTTCACCCTTCGGTTGCATGATGGAAGTTACTTCACTTTCAATATTAAGTGCGTCGCCTAGGCAACCAATCCCCTCCCAACTTTTTCTTTTAATTTCATTTCTGAGCTTCAGTTTGGAATCGCAACGGTCAGGTGATCGAATTGTTGTCTTTTGCCTTTTCAATCCAAAGACGTGCTTAAACAAACTAGCTTTCTACCAGGATCCGGCTAAGCTAAAGTATACATTGCTAGGCGTGTGTAGGATAGGGTGGAAAACTACCCCACATAGGCAGCATAGTGTTACTGTTTAGTTGACCCTCCTCCTTTATTTTTCCTTTTATTTACCTTTCATAAATTGTCGTTCAAAGAAAACACATAAAGGTTCTAACATACCTAATAAATGCAAACCAATCGCATGGCTTCAAATATCTTCTGTGCAAATTTTGGAATATTTTTATTTTGAATCGATTTGAATAGCTATTAATTAGTATCGTATATTTTATTCGTTATATAGAACAAATTAAAAAGAAAATGCCTTTAGCGCGCAGTCCAGAAAGTTTGCTTTTGGTTGACAATATTAACCAAAACTGCTTCATTTGTTCTGAAGTAATTGCTCATCAGACTCAGCTTCTGAATACAAATTGTGGCCATACTTTTCATAAGGCTTGTTTTAATACAGAAGTAGGCTCAGCAGGAATTTGTCCCGTGTGTAGGCAGTCTCTGAATCCAACCGAGGCCAGTTCGCTAAGTAACCTTACTACGGACCGTAATACACCTTCTTGTTCAAAGCAACATCAAACTAGGTCTCAAACTAGAAAACAACAACACACGTCCCAAAACATGGCTAATCCAGCTCTTCACCCAAATTTGAATATAGAAGTGTCAGGAAATCAGTCCGAAAATGTTTCCGTTGATCGTCGTGTATTATCAGAAACAATTGCTGAAGCTGTTACGGCTGCGATGGCACAACACTCTCAACAGTTAACCCAGGCTATTGTTTCTGGCTTTCAAAGCTTGTCCGCTGCCACGGCTAACTCCAGCCCTCATGTACAAATGACGACATTGCCAGCGGTAGAACAGCGACCATTTCAACCACTGTTGGGTCTGTCTCAATCACAAGAGCATGGACAGACACGACCCGCACTTGGGAGTGAACGAACAGCAACTCATAGTGCAGTAAACTTTGATTTACGTCCAGATCGTATCAGTCAGATCATGGCAAATTGGAAGATTCGGTTTTCAAATAAAGCATCAATGACGATAGACGATTTTATATACCGAGTTGAAGCCTTGACGAATCAGACATTAGATGGTAACCTTGAATTGACTGCTCGATACGCAAGTAATCTCTTTGAAGGCAACGCTAGCGAATGGTTTTGGCGTTACCATAAAAGTGTTTCGCTAGTTCGTTGGCATGATTTGTGCATCGCCTTACGTGGCCAGTTTAGGGATAATAGAACTGACCGCGATATACGTGCTGAGATTGAGCAACGCAAGCAGCGTCATAATGAGTCATTTGATGATTTTTATAATGTTATTGCTGCGTTGGCAGACAAACTGTCACATCCAATTGAAGAGTTTACACTGTTAGAAATAATTCGTGCAAATTTACTCCCCGAAATTCAGCACGAGATTCTGTATGAATCTGCCTCGACAATAGCAGCTTTGAGACAACTTGTACGCAAGCGCGAAATTTTTATAAAAACTCTTCCCAAGGCTCAAACGGTCACGCAACGATTTTTGCCTCGTCGGCAAGTGAGTGCTTTAGATGTAGAAGCAGATTCGCAAATAGCTTCAGATATGTCGGAGGTAGAAGATTATGAAGTGTTGGCACTAGAAGCGTCCTGCTGGAATTGTGGTAGCCAGGGACACAGGTATCAAGAATGCGTGGCTGAACGGCGTGTATTTTGTTACGGTTGTGGCAAAGCCGATACTTACAAGCCCAGTTGTCGAAAGTGCAATTCGCACCTATCAAAAAACCAGCGGTCGCGTGCACCATTGACAAGTGCACGCAAACAATTTGCTTCGATAGCAACCAACACCGAGTAGAACAAATAGTTGATTTGAAGCACCAATCTATTCACAGGAATTCAGATTTTGATGCTTCCCGTTTCGATACAAATTACCCGAATATGTATATTTCTCGTTCTCGTCAAAGAAGAATCGCCTTTAATAAACGTCGAAAATCAGAAATGAAGTTAATTTTAGCCACTATCATCGGCAAGAACCACGACATCCGTCCTTATGCACAGGTAACCATTTTCAACAAAAACGTAGTTGGACTTATGGATACAGGTGCATCCATTAGTTGTATAGGCGGAAAGTTCGCGGTAGAGTTACAAGAAACAGATGCAGACATAAAGCCATTTTCTTCCGCGGTCAAAACTGCTGATGGCCAAAGTCAAGCCATTATGGGGCGAATTAACACGGACGTATGTTATAAAGGCATTACAAAACAACTTACGTTTTATATTGTTCCCTCTTTATCGGAAGATGTATATTTAGGCATAGACTTTTGGACCATATTCCAACTGCTACCATTACATCTAATGACCACAAACTTTAATGTCTCCTCTTTAGAGGATTCCTCTATGAAACCACTTTCTGCTTCGCAAAAACAATCTTTAGCAATGGCAATCAGTTTATTTCCCTCATTTGCTAAAAAAGGGCTAGGTAGAACTCATTTGGTTACTCATACAATTGATGTGGCCGATGCGAAGCCTCTAAAGCAGCGTCACTACCCAGTTTCGCCAGCCACAGAGAAGTTGATGTATGCCGAATTGGATCGCATGCTCAAGCTTGGTGTTATAAAGGAGTCAAATAGTGCTTGGTCATCTCCGGTAGTTTTAGTTTGCAAGCCAGGTAAAGTTCGGCTATGCCTTGATAGCAGAAAAGTGAATGAAGTCACGGTAAAAGATGCATACCCGATGCCAATAATTGATGGAATATTAAGCCGTCTGCCTAAGGCAGAATATATAACCAGCTTGGATTTAAAGGACGCCTTTTGGCAAATTCCTTTGGATGCGAAATCTCGCGACAAAACAGCCTTTACAGTTCCCGGTAGACCCCTGTATGAATTTATAGTAATGCCATTTGGATTAACCAATTCACCACACACAATGTCTCGATTGATGGACAAAGTAGTCCCAGCGAATTTACGAAACGAAGTCTTTGTTTATCTCGACGATCTTCTCATAGTGTCCGAGTCCTTTGAACGGCATATTGCAGTTTTGGAAATTATTGCCGCGCAACTAGAACGCGCCAAGTTGACCATCAATGTAGAGAAAAGTAAATTCTGTAGAAAAGAAGTAGTGTACTTGGGACATGTGATTGGCAATGGCACTATTCACACAGATCCAGAAAAAATATCGGCTGTAGTCGATTTTCCCGTACCTAGATCGTTAAAACAGGTTCGACGTTTTCTTGGTATGACAGGGTGGTATCACAAATTTATTCGAAATTATGCAGCCATAGCTTCCCCCTTAACTGACACTTTGAAGCAGAAGCGTAAATTTTTGTGGACCCCGGAAGCACAGCAAGCATTTGAGTCGTTGAAATCCCAACTGTGCAACGCTCCAGTTTTGCATAGCCCAAATTGTTCTGCTCCTTTCTTTTTGCATTGTGACGCCAGCCATACTGGTATAGGCGCAGTTCTTATGCAGGAGAACGCTGAGGGAGATGAGATCCCTATTGCATTTATGTCACGGAAGCTCAATCAGAGCCAAAGAAATTATACAGTGACGGAAAAAGAGTGTCTTGCGGCTGTGATGGCAGTAAAAAAGTTTAGAGCTTACATAGAAGGCCAAGAATTCACAATTATAACCGACCACGCTTCACTTAAATGGTTGATGACTCAAGCAGATTTAAGTTGTCGATTGGCTAGATGGGCACTTAAGCTGCAGGGTTTTAAATTCAAAATACAACACCGGAAAGGCAGTAAAAATGTCGTACCTGATGCGCTGTCACGAACGCATACTGAAAATTTATCCGCTCTATCTTTAAGCAGTCTCATAGTGGATATGAATTCCAAAGAGTTTGAATCGGAAGAATATGTTGAACTGCGAACAAAAATTCTGTATAACCAGGCTAAAATGCCAGACCTCAAAGTGGTTGACAATTTCATTTATAGGCGCGCTGAGCACGCTATTGGCGAAAAAGTATCCGATGATGCCTGTTGGAAGCTTTGGGTTCCAAAGTCGCTCGTGCACGAAGCACTTAAAGTTGCGCATGAACACCCTATTTTTGCACACTGTGGCATAAACAAAATGTTAGACAACCTTAGGCGTTTATACTATTGGCCAAATATGGTGAATAGCGTCAAAGAGTTTGTAAACAATTGCGATATCTGTAAAGGATCAAAGCATCCCAACCGTACGCTAAAACCTCCATTGGGTAGGTCGGTTCAATCGGAAAGGTTCTTTCAAAAATTATATGTTGACTTTTTAGGCCCCTATCCGCGTAGTAGGTCCGGCAATATAGGTATCTTTGTAGTATTAGACCACCTATCGAAGTTTCCGTTTTTAAAGCCAGTCAAAAAGTTAACGGCTGACGCAATAACATCGTTCATGGAAAATTACCTTTTCCACTGTTTTGGCATTCCAGAAACAGTAGTATCGGATAACGGAGTGCAGTTCAAATCCTTAGCATTCAATGCAGTATTAAAGAAGTATAACGTTAGCCATGTTTATACTGCTTACTATGCACCGCAAGCCAATGCGTCGGAAAGGGTTAATCGATCTGTTTTGGCGGCTATTAAAGCTTATATACGTCCGGATCAGAGGAACTGGGACGAGCAATTAAGCAGCATTTGCTGTGCCCTGCGCTCTAGCGTTCATTCCGCCATCAACACAAGCCCTTATCGGGTAGCATTTGGCCAGCATATGGTAACCAATGCTACTACATATAAGCTGTTGCGAAAACTAGACATGCTAGATGATCGCTCAATTCAATTTGAACGGGATGATGCCTTTGAAATTATTCGACATCAGGCTAAGAACTCTATGATCGCTCAACGCAATCGTAATGAGCGAACTTATAATTTACGCACTCGAGAAGTCACTTTTAAAGTAGGCCAGGAAATATTTAGGCGCAATTTTCAACAGAGTAATCTGACGCAAGGATTTAGTGCAAAATTGGCTCCAGCCTTTGTCAAAGCCCGTGTCAGTAAAAGGCTAGGAAATTGTTATTACGAGCTTGTAGATTTACAAGGCCGTCCGATAGGTAAATATCACGCCAAGGATTTAAAACAGTAATGGTTTGAAGTATTCCTGTCTGCTCGGTTCAAGCGTGTATCCCTCTTGTGCAGTGTTCCACCGCCAAGTGTGATTTCAGTGGGGGGGAAATTGTAGTGCGCTTGCCTCGCGCAGCATAACCGCTTTTCAATTCTTTTTTTTTTTGAGCCCAGAAGTAGGCAAAGGAGTTATTTTGGTTCTCTTCTGTTTGGTTGTTCCTATTTCGTAGGATTTATCGCCCTCTGGTGGATAGTGAAAGTGGTAACGTCATCAAGAATTTCTTTTGGTATGACACTCGTTGTCAAAGGACGGAAGAAAGGAGGAATTCCCGCAAACAAAGGTTTCCTTTCTTCGATGTTGGTCAAGCTCTTCCTTTTTGGTTTCGACCCCTGAAGTGAACAGTTGTGCGCGCTTAGCTCGATTATAAGTGGAAAAGTTTAACTTATATCAGATTATTTAAAAGTAATATTGTGGTGAACGTGGCCCAGAGATATAATTATTTATTCGGTCACTGTCCAAGCGCCGTATTTACCAGTAAGTGGTCTGTGTCTTGCCTGCAAATTTTACAAGAGCGAGCGAATGAAGCAATAGAAGCCCACCCGGAACCGAGGGAATTAGTTCACATAATTTGTGGTGCTGTTCCAGTTAGGAATTGGCACCACAAGTGCAAAATCAAGCACAAGTGCAGTTTCAAGCACAATTGCTATTTTGTTCGAGGTATTAGAACAAGTGCAGCCTACCCCCCGAAAAGCTCTGCACCGACTCCGTCCCCCTGATGAAATAGGCGACAGTTCACCGTCGGCCTTTATATACGACAGTCGCCGCGTGCCGTTCAATTTTTAGTTTCGGTCGTAGTGTGCCGAGTCAGCTGCTTATGAGATTTCACCCAGTGGAGTCATTGACCTCGGGCCACCGAAAAGGGAATTAATAACTTGCGTCAAACGGGCCAGCCACGGGTCTACGTGGAAGATTCGGCTTGAAGCTGAAGCTGCGACAAAATTTGGCTAAGGGTCCGTCCCCTAACCTTAAAAAGGGCGCAGACGACACCCATTTCATATATAGTTATATATTCTTTTATTTTATGGTTTGGATTTTTTTTTCTGTGAAGTCATTATTCTTTTTTTTTGTTATAGTGCATATATTGCGATACAAATTAGTGAAATATTACATATGTATATGCAGAAGCCAAAATATGAGCTAGCGCAAGGCAAAAGTGAAAAGAAGTTTTAACACCACCAATATAGTGGAAAAAAAAAAAAAAAAATGTACAGCAATTTGCTTTGACGCCGCCGCCTCTCTCGCGAATTATTGTTCTGCTTTTCAGCTGGCCGCCGCTCACAAAAGATCTTTTGGACGTGGATCCACCAGCTGTGAATGTGAGTACTCGCTTTACTTATTTACTCCGCCTCTCTGAGAGAGCTTTTTTTTTCCTTTTTGTTGTTTGTGTTTGAGGGCGAATGCGCGGGTGCTGCAAACCGGCAAACAATATATATATATGAATTATTATTACGATAAATATATTGTTTGTCATATGTTCGCTGCATACGGCAGGCCACTTGCTGTCTATAGTAATTACAAAAAAATTTTTAATTAAAAGAATTTAATTTTGAATATGGAAAAGTTCCTTTAAATTAGTTAAAGTTGCCAGTCATATTATTTTGCCCTGATGCTGCACCTATACCTTTGAATTTTTAAATTGTTAACCATAATTTTTATTATTTTATAAATTTTATTATTTGCCTTTACATTATATACATCTTTATATGAATTTGTACAATTGATAAGCAAGGTTGAAATTGTTTTTATTGTATGGTTAACCACCACGAATAGTTATCTAAATGAATTTTATTCAAAATTTAAATTAAATGAATAGTTACACCATGATGTTTTAACGTGTCGTAATTTGTTAGAAGCCATGACGAGAGGTGGGTTTTTGACGTAGGTTCTGGTAATATTAGGGATCACCGGTTTCGGCCTGCGGCCAAAGGTGATCATGGTAGGGTGGGCACCGAACCTGCTGACGCAACACCAGCAGCACAGCAGAGACCAGAGGTAGAACCCTTTACAACGACAATTTAGTTTTTCCGTACTCGCTTTCTTTTCCGTTCTAATACTTTCCTCCAGACATACCAAAAAACAAAATATCAGTAAAAAAAAAAAAAAAAAAAGTAAATAAAAGCACGCGAATTTTAATGGCATTAAATATTAGCGATCGAGCAGGTAGCACTGCGGCCATAAAGAAGAACCACCCCCATATTGCCGACGACCGCCGTAGCCGGAACAAGCGCGTGCTCCGCTTAGCCGCTACACCCACCATCAGCTCGGCCCAGAGTAGTAGCGATATACGTTGCATGCTACAATACTCTTTCTACAGATACATTAGTTATACTTGTTATACTTGGAAATAAATCCAACACCGACACCATATAACAATGATTGATCAAAACATGCATGCATTTTTTCGTTGTTACACTGAATTTCGTTTTCATTTTCTTCTCAAATAAAACAATAAACGAAATAAGGATACTCTTTAATTGACCCTAGTATTCAGCATTTCCCTTCTGCATATAACATTTGCATTTATTCTTTAGGTCTCGCGAAGCCTCTACTCCCCCCTTGTATGGCCTTAAGCTCAGCCCATGACTTTCAAAAGTATGCTTACCTGAGGAGCGCATATTTGTCAGCACACAGCACGTACCGACAGTATAAAATACATAAGTGTGTCCTTGAGACACCAAACGGATTACGTCTTGTTTGATATGCACTCCAATTGATGCAAGAATTATTTCCATTACTGCATTCCCAGTGGTAGCAATAATGCAAAATATAAATTCTTTATAATTTTAAGGAGCAATGACTAAACGTGAGTAGATTAGGTATGTATAGTATGCTACTTGCCTTTAAGTTTTCAAAGAATGTGTTGTCTGTTTATCGCCATCGACAGCAATCCATGCATAGCGATGCTGATTATGTTTTCTATTAAACAACATATCTAGCAAATACGATTTGCGAAAATTTTGGCACTTTTCGGAAATGGCATTGCTTCTAGACAAAAACCTTTCATTAAGCAAAACACTTTTGTGCATTAAAATACTAATTACAATTTGTATGCTTCATCAATTATAGAAAACTTAATTGCCTAATTGTATTGAACCGTAATATCTTTGTCAGTGGAACTGAAGTGTAGGATAATTAGATTATTAGAATCAAAATATAAACTTTCTAATAAAAAAACGAGTACAGAGCTCATTCAAATTTAAAATTTCGTTCGCACATTTATTTGAAAAGGTAATAAGTTTTCAGTGCCTTATGTATAAGAATAATCCGCTCTTGTTTTGCTTCCGCACTATTGCAACTCGAATAAAATTTCTGCCACACCGAATTAAACGCCGATTATCGCCTAGTTAGTTGCACTCACACTGGCAACTTGGACCCGCGTCGAACGCCATTAGCACCAGCAAACGCCGCATGGTGTCTGTCGCTGAAGGGACCCTTCCGGTTGCGATGTCATATTGGCCGAAAGCGTCTACAACTGGGGCTGTCGCTCATTATCGGTGTGTTTGTTTTATGAAGGTCGTTTGAAACACAAAAGGATTCGGGGCACGCACAAGCATCCACCACGAAGCGTCTTTCTTCATTTCTGGCTTGCCTCTGCTTTATGGCACTTTTGTCTTTTGGTGTTGCTGTTGTTGATGCTGTTGTTGTTGCTGCTGATGTCGCTCACTGTCTGTCGTTGTCGTTCATCTCAAAGATATCTTTCAAAAATCTACACTCTATTTCACATCGTCCATTTGTGAGTTGTGCTATGGAAGGATGCGGGACATGGCACGCTACAGATTTGTTCTACTTTACGAAGTGCTAATATGAAACGCAGGCTTCAACATAATTGCGTGCGACAAGAGAGGAGTTGGGGGAGACATACTATATAGCCCCAGCACCAGCCTTGTTCAGTTCTCTCACGCATCCCTTCCCAGTAGGAGGAACTGCTGATGGTTGCCACATTAAATTATGGCCCATTATTGACAGTTTATCAAATTGATTTAACAAAAGCGAACTGTTCTTGTGATTGCTGTCGCTGGAACTGCTGCTGCTGTTGTTGTTGTTGCTGTTGCCCATTGCCCATTGCCAACTGTTTGTGGACTGTTTCCTACACAGTTGCTTTAAGTGGACATGATAAATGTTACGGTTGTTCTCTATCTTTTCGTGCCAGC
Source organism: Scaptodrosophila lebanonensis (assembly GCF_003285725.1). Taxonomy (NCBI): domain Eukaryota; kingdom Metazoa; phylum Arthropoda; class Insecta; order Diptera; family Drosophilidae; genus Scaptodrosophila; species Scaptodrosophila lebanonensis. The sequence continues at coordinate 4,603,688 of NW_022060529.1, forward strand.
GTCCTCATGCCGTTCCTCTTTCCCTCGTATCTTGCAGTGTTGCTTTTGTTGCTGTTGCTTCTGCTTCTACTGTTGTTTCTGCTGCTGTTGCTGTTCCTGCTGAGTCTGTGCGACATGTGCGTTGCGTACGCATGTGCTTGTGCTTGTGCTTGTGCTTGTGCTTGTGCGAGCGTGTTTGCGGCTCTGTGTGAATTTATGTAATGCGCAAAGTTAAAGCATACTTTCGGGCTGTTTGCTTAATTCTGCTGCCGTTGCAAATTTTAGTTCATTTTAGTTGTGTTTGTCTACGAAAGTGTGTTAAATTGGCTTTTGTTTTTATTCATATAAGTAAAAAAGCTGCTAAAAAGTTGCAAGCTTTATATAAATTATTCAGAACACTTTAGGCATTTTTAAATATATGTATAGTACATATAGTATCTACTTAACGATTACGCATGAAGACACATTATTTTAATAGTATTAAACTGCTAATTGTTACTTTTCATTCATTTTTCAGCATACAATGCTTTGGTTTTGACCTATATTCCATATTTGTTAAGTGACTTCGTAATCTATCGGCGTCCTTTGGAAACACATTTGGCAATTGCGTGACTGTTGGGAGTTCAACCATAACGCAAAACTAACTGGATCAATTTTAAAATGCTTCTAAGATTTAAAATGAAATCTTAAAATAACTAAACCTTAATACCATATGTTTGGTATATAGCTATATTGACCAGTTCCTCAACAAAAACTTCGTAATGGATACCTTAGTAATTATTGTAAAAACACTCTCGATTATAGCTTTGCCAGTACTTTGTCGCTTTGGAAGTAATATTTTAAGATCTCTGTCAAATTCTCTTAGCAGTTTGCTCAAAAATATAAATTATTTTCGCTCTCGAAAAACTATTTGCAACTATAGTCAAAATAGAATAAAAACGCTTTTGAGTGAAACTGCGAAACCACACCCTACATGCCTAATAAAATATTTCCACGAAACCTTGCTATAAAAAAAAGCTACAAAAAACGAAAGAGCGAGCTAAACAAACAGAAAAAACTGAAAGCGAACAGCGACAGAAATGCGCAAAGGGAAATGGCAGCACATGGCGTTTTTGTGGAATTAAGTTAACGGAACCGGAAGCTGCACACCATATTGCAGTCACGCTGATCGTTTGCAGCTGTTGCTGCATAATCGGGCCAAATTGTTGCCTTTAAATATATTGTAGCTTCTTCCTTGCAAATTTATTCGTTTATTTCACTAGAATTTTTGGAATGTGTGGCATAAAACATGGTCAATATTTTTATTAGGCAGTCGAGATGCTGATACTAGGACCATCCGCTGTTCGTTGGGTTAAAAGAGCGCGCTGCTGCTGGTGCTGTTGTTCCCGCTCGGCTGCTTGTGGTTTTAACAATTGACAGTAATTGAAACAGTAAATGAACAGAGCTGAGGGGAAGAAACTGCTAAGTATGCTTAATGGAAGTGATATACATACGTGCAACCTACTTATGCAGCACAGAGTCAGCCAAGTGAGCGTTGCCACAACCAATAGGATAATAAAGGAGAAGCCGTTATCGTCATTCCCATTTTGCTTAGAAACTTTTAAGAGTAGATATCCAATAAGTGTTTGATTTATTTTATACAAGTATAATTACCTCCATTGCCTGAAAGGTCCGAGATCGTGTAATTGTTTAACATAGAGACAAATCACTGGCTTAGACCTCGACTTAACGCCGAACAGTAGAAGACTGAAAATGGTTTTATTTCTACAGAGATGTAGAGTGATTTCTCAGTCTCATACCAGACACATAAACAGCTGTTGAATTAAAAAATACTTAAGCATTACTCCAATCCAAACAGTTGTTATTATGAATGCTTGCCGATTGCATTAGCAAAAAACAAGTGAATAATTTGTTCAATTAAATTCAGTTAAATGTGGTGCTTTATTAACTTAGTTGCTTGAATGCGTTGTTCAAAGCCGTAGAGCAATAATTTTCGCTACAGAACCAATTACATACATAACTAAGAATATCATGGACGCCTTTATAGAAAAATGTTCAGTGCGGAATACAAACTTATTTACTTGTACAAGTACGTATGTGTACTTTTTAAAAGGGAAGAGCACAAACTGCAGCCCAATTCCACATGTGCAGATTCTTTGATTTACAAAATGCGCGAGTTTTGAAAAGATAGCACTTCAATGGCAGACTGGCATAAATGCTTTCCATATCTACTCGTATTTTTTCCAGCGAGCCCTTAAAAGTTCCTTCATTCTTTGCCTCCAGCTGATGCCAGTCTTTCGCTTTTCAACCGTTTATTCTGAATGGCCTAATGTAATTTAATATTTATGTTGGCTTTTGCTTCAATAGGCCACTCCAATGTGGCGGATGGCATACGTAAAGCAAAGGTAGTACGTGGGGTTTGGTAGAGATATATTTTATCTACAGAGGCAAACAAACAAAAATTGGGTAGACGCAGCATAACTTTTCGCCATGTTTAAAGTTTTTTTGTACTTAGTATCTGTTCCGCAGTAATAAGTTAGCTCGTATGCGCATTAGGATTAGGGCTTAGGGATGTGTTCATTTTCCGTCCTGCGCTGGACAATACACACAACTTTTTCAACGGCCATCAGTTCAAGGCAGAACCTTGTACATTGCAGCTACTGGGGCTGTTAACCTAAAAAAACAATGAAGAAATCAATAATGCTTAGTAGTCATGGCTATACGATTTTGCGAACGCTGTAAAATTCATAACGAAGTATGAGGATTCCAAGCCAATGAGTGCAACTGAAACATGTATGCTGACGCCTGCCAATGTCACCAAAAATTGCTGTCCCGGCTAAAATTATTTGGCAATGCATTCGATTTGCCAATTCAACGGAGAATACTATAGTACGTTTGACGAAAATGCTTGTCACGTGAGCTCAATTGCTCTGCTCACTATCCCTCTCTCTATTACTCTTCATTTAATTTTAGCTTAGTAAAAATTCGGAAGTGATTCTTTAAGGACATGGGAGCCGCAAAAAATAAATCTTTATGAGGTGAGCTAAATATTGGTTAAAAGCCACCGCATTTCATTTGATTGATAATAGAAATAGACTTGTTGTGACAGTTTCTTGTCAATAATTCGAATGTTAATTATATATAATTGGTTAATAAAAATGTTATAAAAATCTAAAACACCTCTAATAATATTTTGTAGAGAGTTTCATTTTATAAATTTTATAAATTTAATAAAAAGCAATCAAGTACATAATTGGAAGATATTGTAAATATATGATTTATGTTTTCTAAGTTCAGTGCTAATCTCCTTTATAAATAACAGTTAAAACGAAAACTTAATAAATATGTAGATTTATGTTTTTAAAAAAAAGTTCTATTAAATTACAACAAAATGCTGTAAATAAAAGTAGCTCAACCCAAGTAAACAAGCAAACAAGTATTATTAAAATTTCTACATCTGATCTGTGAAAATTCCCAGAGTTTAAAAATTAAAAGGAAAGTCGAAAAATGCCAAACTATGTACTTAAATGGGATGCCTACGCAATCAAGCGGCAATGCAACAATTTTTAATTACCATTTAGGCGCTCGAATGAGCAGAAAAATAAAATAGCTGGCAGCGCTTTTAGGCCTCGACTTTTTTATGTCATTTGTGCCATGTGGCGGCGAGCTTGCGCCCCATTTTTCTGACTGTGTTTTTAAAGCATTAAAAAATTAAAAAAGCATACAAAAGAAGAGCAACGAACAAAATGGGGAAAAAAATGCTGAACGCAAAAGGAACTTACAGAAAAAGTAGGACAAAAACAACACTGGGGAAATTAAGTCAATGTCCTGCGGGGTCAGTTGGTTTTGGATAAATGTAATTAACCTTTGGATAAGCATTGAGTTGGGTCTTTGGCAATGAAAACAGTGGGCGCCGTAGATGCTGGAAAAACGCAAACGTAAACAGCTATTTAAATTTATAGCATAACCAAATATGTTTTAAATAGTTTTTAAAGAGGCTTTAACGGCAGACTGAGTAGAGCAATTTGCGTGATTCGGCAATTAGTACTACGCTTCAAAGACATTGGATACTTAGAATGAGCTACTGGATTAGAATTCACCGATATTCGTCACCTTTAATAGACCGAGCCACATAATTAAGGTAGTCGTCTCGCGAATTAATTACAGATGGGCGAGTGTAAAACCCAATCATTGACAAGCGACCAAATCCGAAACTGTTTTGCCGACACTGGAGCACAGTTGTAATTACCTTTGGTCGCACACACTCCCTCCACACATACACACACATATATATACACATAATTAACTCGATAATGAGGGCAAGACCAGCAAAGTTGTATGATGGGCAAGTGTGTGTATGTAATGGTGTGTGAGTGTTGCTGTTGAAACTGTTGCTGTTTCTGCTGCCGATTCTGTTTCTGTTGGTATTGGGGTGTGGTAAGCCGCCTGCTCAATCCCTTGCACTGTTTCTGTTGCTCTTTGTGTGCCATGTTTGCGATAATGACTTCCGTTTCCCCACAAAGTGACAGCAGGAATTCGTAATTGCTTTTAAGCGACTGGGCCGCTTTCAGCTCGGATCCCTTTGACTGAATTTTTTTTGTATTCCGTACAAAGCCCCGTAGTGGAAAATAGTTCTGAATAAAAGTTCGCGATTCCTCTCAGGTTGTAGTTTGTGGTCGTTTAGTTGCGGCTTAAAAACTTTACAGTAGCACGCATGTTGACCCAATTGCTTCTGCCCAATGGAAGGCAGGCGTGAAAAGAGCAAACTTTGCTGCAAATTGCATTTTAATGCGACACCGCGTAGTTATGCAAATTTATAACAGGTAATAGCACTGTACAATACCAGATAGTGCACACTTAATGGTTCTTACCTAGTCAGCTGTTACAATAGAAACTACAGTTAAAAACTCAAAGCACCATAGTCCACAGGGTGACTAATACATACATAAATACATACAGTCCATACATAAGTACTACTCAGCCTAGAAATAATATCATTTCCTTTTGTGTATAACAAATCATTCCATCCCTATTACAAGGAAGAAACACCACTTACACTTAGAAAAAAGAAAATTAAATATTTTAGATCTTTTTCGTACTTAACATTACGATGATTCACTGGCTATTGCCTTTTTATAAATATGTGAGTATGGATTTCATATTAATACTAAAACATAATATATTTAACGGATCCATGAATTGGTCAAACCGTTGCCATGGAACGGATTTTTTTTTTTGTGCATTAGAGAAATAAATATAAATATTTACCTAAATATATTAATAGCATAGAATACCACGATTTATTTATCTTTGCGACTAAAATAACTTGAAGAATAATTATAAATGCATGCAAAAAAGAAAGAACTGTTAGCAAAAAGTAGTTTACCGATGATAATAATAAATGCTTTTAATGAATAGTACGTTAATAGACGATTGGATTTTGCTGATTTCCCGATTTCCATTTAATATTGATGGCAATACTAAGATAATTAATTATATTAATAAATATATATTCGTATATACGAGGAATTGATCTGCAAATATTACATTTGATGTTTTCCAATTGTTTTCAAAAACTAAATTTAAACAACTACAGGAAATTGGTGCTATAGGCTTATCTTGGAGTTGGGCTATAGCCTTTAAGTGTCTTGGAGAAGCTACTTACGACTCAGCTACATTGTTAAAGGCAATCCCACAAAAAGAAACCCTCAGAGAATTGGGTCCGTGGACAATTTCCTCATCCCAAATGTCCTGGCAGTGAACCCTTTGTGCGGAACATTTAGCTGCATATTTAAATGTGGCTAAGGACACCAGCACACGCACTAAAATCGGAGAGAGATGGAGTTCCTCTGGGGTCGGTATGGAACAAAATGCTTTGCGGTTATCGCATTTGATATTCCAATTGCCATTCACAAAATAAATATTTCAGTGCGGGCAAGCAGCGCGTTAGATTGCGGTGAAATGCTAATTAATAGCGGTTGCTCGTTTCGCGTGGAACCGAAGCTCTAGTACGAGTAGCGGTTGCCCCACTCTGTCCTCCTTTTCAAAGAGATGGGCGGAACGAGTGACCCGCGTCAAGCGTTGAAAAATTGCTGTGGCACAGTCAATTTAAAGCATCGTCTCCATGCGCCCGATCGCTTTAACGTGGCTTAAATATTAATAGCACATTGCGTATACGCCCCGCTGCCAAATTGTATGCTTCAAGGCAGACCGCACCGCAGCAACAGGGGATTCAACGAACTTAAATTTATCCTAAATCCTCATATTAAATATTCTTTAGTACTACGCGGCTTCAACATAACTTCAAATATATAACAAATCTCTGGGGTCAATGGCTTTTGTGTCTAGATATTTGGCAATTTACGCAAGAAAAGGGTCTGCATACTAAATGGCTTGTTTAACATTAACCTAAAAATTGTAATTTATATTACGGCTTAGTTGCAAGTTGGCATTTTAATGATGTACCGCACACTAATGCAATATAAACAAAACTATTTAAGTCGATATTTATGGAAAAAGGCACAAATGTGTCTGTAGTATTTTCATTGGAAATCACTCAATGCGAGGCAATGTCTGCCAATGTCTGCACTTTTCTTAATTGCAACTACAACAAGCCACACACTGGCTTGTTGGCTGTGTAAGTGATGAAGTGGTGGGCTGGTTGGGTCGCTCATAGCTTTGCATATTTCATAGCACACACGCATAAGTGACACTTGTCAAAACATATATCCACACCTCCAGCTAAACCAACCGCCAATGCGACACTCGCGCTCCTACGCGTACCACGGTCCTCCCCAGTCAGTGAGCTGCTATTACCCGAAGGCAAAAAAGGAAATTTCAAGTGCGGCCCTTCATATGCGGCAAACATTGAGCTCAGGTGAATGTGTGGGAGTTGGGGAAGATGGTCGGTGAACCACATATCCGAGCAGACCGATGCCAAACAGAAAAAGTGCTCAAATTGAAAGCCCTCCAGTTGTTTAGCAACATTTGAACACGTCATGTTTTTAAGGTCATCTTGCATTGCCCATCACTACCTTCAAAAAAATTACAAAAAAAAAAAAAACTAAAATGGTTTATCTGAGCTCTTTTCTATTATCACTGCATTTCTTTTTTGGCTCACATTGGTGCTGCTTTTGGTTGCATTTCAATTTCGAAAAGTGTAACATAAAGCTGCAGATATCTTGGTTAACGGCTTTAACGAGTCTGTAATTTATTACGCCGTGCATTTTGGGTAGCAAGTGCATTTCAAGTGCAAGCTTAGGGCTCTTGGCAAATCCCACAAGACTTGCCGCCTTAGATCAATAACTTTAAGCCCATTGCCAGCGACTTGCTTAATGTCGTTGCTTATTGTTGTTGCTGTTGCCTTGCTTAAATGGGCTGCTCGGTAAAAGTCTGTGTTGCTGTGAGTTATTGTGTGTGTGTGTGTGTGTGTGTGTGTGCGTATTTTCTTGAGGCAAACACTTTTTCAAAAAATGTTCTCAAAAGAATGTTAGACAAACCGCTTTGTTGGCAACAATTTGGGTTAAAACTTAAGTGTTTTGCTTCAAGTTGCCTCGGCTGCCTCGACACCCGCGTTTGCCCCTCTAAATGCTCTTAAATTCTGTGCTGCACTGCAGCTTCAGCTCCAGTTTGCTAAACCTAACCAACCGGAGTGAAAGACGAGCCGCTCTTTTGGCAGAAGGCAAGTGAAAGGGCGAACTGAAAGCAACCCAACCAACCAACAACCAACACAAAAAAGGGAAAAAAACAACAAAGCTTACGTGAAAATGCGTTGTGAACCCAATGCTACTTGTATGTGGGTGGATGGGTGAATAAGTTTTTTTTTAAGTTCTTTTTTTTTCCATCATCATCATAATAGTCATCCGCAACAACATCATCATCATGGTTGCTTGCATTCAGAGCTAAAAGCCAGGCCAGAACACGAAGAAGATTGTCCCCTGGTTCTTGTGGCTGTTTTGGTTTTTTGTGTTGCGTTAAATTGGTAAAATGTACTTTCACTTTTTTTAGTAACAGCATCCGGTACCCGGGGGTGACCGAACGGGACCCAATAAGTAAAATGAAAAGAGTTTAAAGCTCTTGAGCGGCAGTGCATCAACCGAATTACAAATAATTAACATTTATTTCATTTCAGAATTGATAACAAAGAATGTTTTTCTTATCAGCCCGAATCTCCACATGTCTGCTAATTTGATTGAAAGTTTGATGAAGTTTTTACGTCAACTTTGGCTCCAAAAAAAGCGCACATCCACATGTACGAGTATTTGTAATACAAACACCACATCAAAGCGTGAGAAAGCAGCAAAAGTTGATGTACTCACAAGAATTCAGCCACATTCAACATCCTCAACCATATCCATTCAGCCGAGTATCCACAAATGTAAGCACGCATTCGCACACACACACACACACATACACACAGACACATACACACACGCACACAAACTCATAAGTAGATGAATTTGTTTGTTCACATAAGGGGGGCCTTATTGGCAACTGCTGAACGTAACTTAACTAATTTTAAAGTTTTTGAAATGAGATCTGGGTGTATCTGTGTGTGTGCGGGTGTGTATGTGTGCCAAGTTCTAAAAAGTTTACCAACCAACTGATTTGGTTTCGTACGAAATTAGTTGCAATTTTCGCAAGCTGTGGGAGATTCCAGTTTCGGCTTTTGCTGCCGAGTGTTAAAGGCATTAGGAAATTATCTGCAACGACTTGTGGTTTGCAATGGCAAGCTCTAGCGCTGCAATTGCATTCCTTAAGCCATATATTTAAGCCTTATATTTCTTATATAAAAGATCCATTCTAACCGAAGTGGAAGCTCGGTATAGCAGTGGTTAACAGTAGCCTATTACTTCCCTAGATACATACGAATCTTAAAAGTAAAAGAAGTACTCGTTGAAGAATATGAAATTGGAGTTACCAAACATAAGGTTGTGGAAATATATGAGCCATACAATCTGTTTTTTTTTTTTCTTCTTCTTTTTTTATTGTCTCTATTTACTTCATTTCACTTTGTCTTAAATGGCATTACTTGAGATTGAAGCTAATAACTATTTGTCCCCCAAGCGCTTACCCTTTTCATTAAAATTTTGCTGAGAACTTAGCCGCACGTTATATTAATATTTAATTATTTATCCTGACGCTTTTCCTATTGCTTACTCTTTAAAAGATTCGTACGTACAAATTATACGAACAGGTAAATGTGCATGTTTTAGTTAACGAAGAAGGATCTGTGTACATAGTAGGTATGTACAAGTATGTATGTAGTTGTGAGTTTCCTTTCTGGTTGAGTAACCTGTTTTCACACAATTCGACTAGGAAAAAGTTGTAGTTGCTCAACCTCCAGAGCCGTCGTAAAATGTTCTTCTAGTTGATTTGGCCAAGTTTTTGCTTCAACACTACCTCTGACCTGTTACACTGCTTTAATGCTGACAAGCAAAGACAAACAGCACTAAATGTTGCCGGTTCTTCTTCTTGATTACATTTTGGAACGCAGGTCTGGACCGGTCTGGCACAGGCACTGGTAGCGGCACCAGCACCAGCACAGTCATAAATTTGTATCAGTGTAGTATGAAGTTGGGCAAACTTTTCGTTTAATAGCTGCCTTGAGCTATTGCGTTCCCACAGCATCAATAAAACTAACTTCCTTCACAAATAAGCAACAACACGGTTGCCTCCGCCCGTTTTCATTTCTTGTTAGTGACTACTCGATAAAGAAGCAACAGTTTCCAATTCTCATCAACGGCATTTATTAAATTAAATTTTGCCTTACGCTGTGCCGAAAACAAAATAGTAATACAGTAATATAGAAAATAAATAAAAGATTGTTCGGTAAAACTGGATCTAGAATTCCGTGGTTGTTGCATTTAGATATGAGCATCCAACACCAAGGAGTTATCGGTATCGATAGTGTTTGTTTCGTTATCGTCATCGCTGTTCTTGGCCTTGCCGCTTCCGTTGCCATTCCCATTCAACAGATTCTCCATTACGCGCTGTGCATTATATGTAACCACTAAGTCTCGCGTAACATTGGCAATGGTCTTCAGTTCATGGAAATTCTGATCAGCATCATGCAAATATTTGAGGAAATTGGGATTATTCTCCAGCGTCTGGGTTTCTAGCTCATTAAAATTCTTGAGGAACTGCTCGAGAAACTTGTTAAACTGTTTGTGTTGCTCAATTACATCGCACAAATTGATTCGCTCCCCTGGATTCGAGCCAGTCAGTACATAGGGGCTGGTATAGCTTTCACTAATGTCCAGATTACTGCTCCGCTTAAACAAAGAAACTTCGCTCTGCTGCTGTTCTGTCATATTCTCCACCGAGTTAAATTCCGAGGTGGGGCTCAGTTCAAAGTACTGCACTTGTGGGCTCATCTCCCCTGCCCTACTGCTGCACCGTTGCGGGCCGCTCAGCTCTTCGTGTGAGGCGCCATCGCCAATTGCAAATTGGGAGTATGACGAGTTCGTATTCATTTCAAGATCTGGCTCAGACTCATTTGCCAGATTCTCCATTTCATCATCGAGCTCAACGTCCTCATCAAGCTTTTCGACCGGCTCTTGCACTTGTGTGACTTCTTCTTGCTCTTCGTCCTCTGTGCCATCGTCGTTTTTGGCGACCAGTTCCTTAACACGGTCCGCATAGCGTAGAGTGTTTAGCGTGTGTTCCACTGACGTCAGACCAGGAGATATCATGGCTATCATGCAGGTCTTGTTATGTTCGCCCCCAATGAAGGAGTCACGAAGTACTTGGGTCAACTTGGAGCCGCGGAAGGGCAGATGACTTGACTGGCGGCTAAGGGCGCGTATGCACTCCTTGAGAGCCAAAAGTGATTTGTTGATCTCAGCACCTTCAATACGCGTCTGGCGATCGGCCGAATTTGTGTCCGCTCCACGCTCATTTCCCGCCAGATCCACAAAAGAGCACTTGCCGAAGGTGCCCCACATGTCAGGCTTGTGGAGACCAATTTGAAAGACGGCATGCGAACGAGAAGATTTGGCATTTGCCGAGGTCTGACCAGAGGTACGCTCCCGGTTACCCAACTCAATAAGATGCAGCACATCTTGCACATCGCTAACGGGCATCTCGGTTAGGCCAACCACCTGCACCTGTTGGCGTCCATCTTCTAATACGCGCAGAAGAGGCTTTCCAGGTGCCAACAAGTCATATACCTTCGACCCATAAATCTCAAAGTAGCTGCAGGTAATCTTAGCTCCCAACTCGCGATAGGACGGGGAAGCTAGCTCTGCAAAGACATCCCTGGTGGCCATCGCATATATACCAGTGCTGCAGTCCTGTTGTTTGCCATAAAACTCGCCACCCATTGTGTGTGTTTTTCCCGCTCCCGTCTGCCCATACGCGAAACATGTGGCATTGCCGCCCTCGAACATGGTTTGAATGAGCGGACGAGCTGTGCATTCGTAGACCAGCGTGTTCGAGCAGTCTTCATCGAAGGTGTAGTCAAAGCGGAACTTGTGATGCTCTAAGAACTTGGTCAGGTCCACCTTGTGACGTAGCTCGTGCACAATAAGTGAGTCCCGGTTGGGTATTGATATGATGTCTACATTTTTGGCATTCATTTCGCGTCGGTTAAGTGGGCGCTTGCGCACGCACACGGTTATCTGTTGAACACACAAAGGACGTGGACTGAGACTGCGCAGTGGCTTCATGACCAGCTGTTCGCGATACTGTCGCACCATTAGAGCCACCTCCCAATTGGGATTTCCGGGATCGCGATTCATAAGGGCACTCTTCTCCTTCCGCTGCTCACTTTGCCACGCACGCCGTCGCTCGCGATTCTCCTTCATGCGTTCCACCTCACGCACGACGCTAGAGCAGCGCATGCTGGGGAATTGCTGAGGGGGCGTACCCATCGAAATATTTGCCGACGACAAGCGGGATGTGGTTGCTCCTGGACCAAACGGGCTGATATTTCGGACGCTGGATGGGCCAGGTGTGATCATGTGGCCTCCAGTCCCTGCAATCCCTGTGGATGTTAATGTGGATGCTTTGGGAGCAGGCAATTTTTTGCTGGCACTTGCGTTCGATGCTATCAAATTCTTAGCAACAACTTTGTCGGCGGCAGCTCGAAAATCGGCTATACGGACATGATCCGTATAGGAGGTGCTGGCGCCCGGCTTGCGATAAGTGATAGCCGACTTGTTGGCCTCCAGCTGCTTGGGCGTACCCTGGTTCGTCACACGGGTGTATGGCATCGGTGCTGCTTTTATTACTTTTGGTGCTGCTGTCAGCTTTTTACTTGATGGCAATGACTTCACCGGCTGCACTTCGGATTGTACTATGTTCGTTTTCTCCAAAAGATGCACGTTTACGGACAATATGGTAGATACTGACACTTCCTTGCCTTTCACGTGGGGGCCTTCAGTCCATTCGGCAGTAACCGTATTGAGTTCCCGATTCTTCGCGGTGATTACGACGGGGTGTATGCGTCCGTCAGAGCGTTTAATATTTACCTCCTGTCCAATCGTAAATAGTTCCATATAGCACAGTTAGGTTCGAGGATTGTTCGCTTCTGCAAAGAGTCGAGGCTCAAATTATTCCCGTATTTATAAAATATTATCAATACCAAACCTCTAGAAATCACCGATGAAGACGGTTGAAGTTCTAGATCTTCACTTTCACAGCTTAAATTCGTTTCCAACATACAAGTACATTCAGGTCTTAGAAAATATGTTTTTGGTAATTTACTTGAAATTTTGCAGCTTCAATGAGTGAGCAAAAAAAGAAACTATTTTTCATCTGGCAATGAATGCCAAGACAGAGATATGGATCAAAATATTTAGTTATGTAAAAGCTAAGCTGAATTATTCAAGAGAGATCATTGTCCACCGTCTTTATAAAAATAAAACCCACCACACTGCATCAACAACACTCTTGTATTCGTGGCTATCAATTATAGATTTTTGTGACTTACGGAAAAAATTGTAATGTCCTCGGAATGAATGTGCAGCGCCTTATAAGTACGTCTCGTTGCAGATGGTCAAATTTATCGCAATTTTACTTATGTTGCCAAAATATGCACTAACTAGGGTTTGTCGCAAACATAGGCATGTAGATAAATTTTCGTTTTGTGTAAATGCCAAGTCACGACAAAAAGTCAATGCCTACCGTGATTGAAAAACATACTTGACGAATCGAAACCGTTTGTAGCCTAGAAATGGATAATGATGAGAACGCTTTAATACTTATTTTTCCCACCAGTGCTGTATAGTACTATCGGGTTTTATTTATAGATGCGCCAAACTTGTTGTCTTGTCTCTTTCAGCCTCTATGCAACTAATGGCTTTAGTATTTGCATTGATATCGATATTCATATCAATATAAGAAACATCTAAACGAGGTGGAGAAAGATATACAACGTTGATAGTTAAATGTGGGTTCCTGAACAATTTGTTAATTTACTTTCAGTGGCTTTTTATAATTGGTTATAGCTTTTGAACGGATAATGCAACTTTGACCTATTCTGTCTCTTTGGAAGTAAAGGGGAAATTCTAAAGCTTAACCTTCGACTACAAGAACTAAGAATTCAGCCTTTCACGAATTAATTCAAACCTCTACGGTCAAAGGTAAAGTCCACATTATTTGCGAACAATATTGAAACAAGCCAGCAGCCGTAATATTTGAAGACTTATTTTGAGTTTTTCAGCTTTTACAAATTACAAAATTGTTTAAAAACCGTTTGCTAAACAGTTCTTCAATAATCGGATTTCGTTGTTTGCCGTTAGGGTTTGGAGAAATCATTTCAAATAGAGGTGGTGTTGCAATCGTTATAGTATTTTTGGTGATCATAACAAGAAGAGGCCCTAGCCCATAGCTTCAAAAATATAGCAAATACAAATGATTAGCTTCCGCGAAGTTCAAACTGAGCTCTCTGCACTTAGTTGACATGTTTGCATGTACTCGTAATATAATTTAGTTCTGTAGGCAAACATTCCTTATGCCTTTTATTGTCAATAACATTGAGATTAGCATCTTGTATATGCTAGCCTCTAATAATTTATGGGCACACGATTATTTCTGCATAAATCTTCTGTTGCTCTGCAAAAACCCACAACGAAGTGTGGCTAGAGATGGAGCCTCTACTTGTCTGTGTGTGTTTATGTGTTTGCGCGTCTTCCGCAAGCTCCATTTAGGGGACATATTTTATTTGTTTGCTGTATCAACATGTGTCGCGTTTATCGCGCCACGACAGCGGCATATTACAAAAATTTACGAGCGATTTTGCTGAGTACAAATGTCTGCATTAGTGTTGTACAAGTACATTGTAGTTCAGTTGAACTTTTCCGTATTGGACATTTTGTTTATAAACCATTCAATTTATTCAACGTTCTGTTCCTTCATAGGCATTTCTTGAAATTGTTAAATTGTTCTATTATTTTCTTAATTGATGCCTTCTGATGATGACAAATGATTGAAATGTGATCCTTTGATAAAATGCAAAGAAAATACGTACATACTAAGTGTAAGTCAGCGAATTAGTTCGCAAGCTCATTAGATAAAATTGAACTTGTTCCCAGCCCTAGTTAGGATATGCATCTTTCTACTCACACATATTCAAACATACATGGCTAGAGCAGCAGTTCAAATGTCTGTATTTATATGTGGTGTCTAGCCAAAGAAGGCAAGCGAGGCCAGCTGTTGTTGGTGCCAAGGTTGTGCCTGGGGTGGTAGCAACATAAATTTTGGTCAACTGTAAGCATTTTTGTACATTTCCGAAGTTCGATCTAATTGAATTGTATAGCAGTTGCATTTAATTATGCACGCATGCACAAATAAATCCAGGCAAGCACGCGTCGAAATTATTGTGGTATCTAAGCGACTAGTTATTGAGTTTCCTTTAAATATACTATAGGCCTTGCACAAGTGCCAGCAGTTTAAATCTTAGTTATGGCCAACGCTGCTCTCAATTCCAGATATGTATATAAGTGGCCGTTGCTCGATATGAGAAATGGTTCCGGTGTACAAAAAACTATAATTTCGTATTTTTTTCGTTCCTTAACTACTTCTTAAGAACGTGCGCCTGAAGGTATGCTGCAATAAATTTCATAATAATTTCAAACCAAATGCCATTAGAAAGCATTCACACATACACACTAACGCGTATGCGCTGCAGCCGAAGGATATTCGAGCAAAGTTTGTGCTTTAAATGAAAATCAATATAACCTACATTGGGCGGCTGTGGCTGTGGCTGTGGCTGCAAACCATGTCGTTGCTTGGTCCGATTTGGCCTCATGCTCATTATTCGCCACAAATGAGCCACACAAACAACGGAAATGAGTCGGAAATTCTCATTTATGGCGCCCTTGACGCCATTTGCAGTTTTCACTATCTTTTCTGAATGGGGACAAGGTGCCGTGAGCGGGTTGGGTGCAGGCAGTTGACAAGTTGGCAGTAGCTCTGATTCTGATTGCAGCCCTGAGGTTTATGTGCTCGTCATATTGACGCTGATGATGATGCGCTTGGAACTGACATTGCGTCCGGAGCGAGCCAATCAGTTTTAATTTTAGAGCACCATTTCAAAGTTGTGACCTAGCATGTGATTACAAATGTGAGTTCCATAGCCAACATTATAGCAAACAATTTCGCATCTAAATGAAAAATTTAATAAAATTCTTAATCAAAATATTTGTATGTCATATGTTATGTTCCGATAAACAGATTTTGTGGTGCTAAGCTTCTGGGGTCGTTTTCAGACATTTTATGCCAACTTCTTGCTGTGGTCTTTTACCCGGCATGTACATCTAAGGCACAACCGTGCATTTCAAACACAAATTTTTGCTCTTCCCCCTGTCCTATAACAGGACAAAAACACTGACACGGTGGGTGTCCTGTTTTTTATGTTTTTAGTAAGACCATGTAAAGGTTTCGTTTTAAGATATTTATTTCACTTACTTAAGAAATTACAATTACTTTTAGTTTTGGACCAATTATCAAAAAAGTATTTGCATTGCTTTATCTCTTTGATTTTCAAAACATGTTTAACCAATTTTCAATTGCCTTCATCTACTTTATTATTAAGGCTTTTTTAATTAATTTATTGAAGAGCACACAATTTTGGATATATTGATTTATGGAATTGCTCAGTTGTGCCGCTTAAATAAACCCAGAAACAATGGCATACAATACACCTGAACCAAAGAGCTTGCGGTTTCATATTTGTATACGTGCATGTGCTTTAACTTTCTCATTGTTCTGTTACATAAATTGTGTAAATTAGTTTTTACACCTGACTGCATTTTGCTGTTGACCGCCTTTTGGGGACTTCGTCTCCCCAGGGTATCCTATGTGTGCACCATTCCATTGGGGCAGCATCTGTTGGTGTTGTTGCTGTTCGGACCGGTTTACGCTCTGTGGCATAAATTAAACTTCAAACATATGCCACTCAGTTGTGGGCGCTGCCGTTAGCAGAAAGTGCAGCACATATATTTCTAATAGTATTCGAATCGCATCTCTAACAGTGTCCTTTACTGATTGGACCTGTACAAAGTTGCACCTTAAACGCCTCCACTGATCGGCAATTCACCTTTAACCATGACATTAAATTGTGTTGTGTAAATATTGCCCAGCTTTTTTGGATTCGCCCCTCAAATTTTATGGCAGTGGTGTATTGCGAAAACGGAAAGGCTGTCGAAATTGAACGTTGGCTGCGGCCGTTCCTAAATCTAATTTGAAAAGTACTAACCCGTAACGGAGCTACAGCCATATATCAAAAGCGAGGCGGCAACATACTAGTACACACCCGAACAACACAAAGAGCAGCATTGCTGGCCTGGCAGAATTTACGAGCGCGTCCGAGCGACGCCCCAAAATGCTGGCTATAAAATGCACAGGAATGAGCACTAGTCTAACTTGCTATATTGGCCGTGGCGTGAGTCTCAATGTGGGAAAGTGGGTATATGTATTTTTCCGTGTACGTACTACAGGTGTGTGCTGTGTAGCTGGCTTTACTGTTTAGCTGTATTGTTTAGGTGACGTGCACATACACAACTGGTAGCTCACAATTGCCAAAATATAGCAAAACCAACAGGCACTCAAAGGACATGTCAGAATTAGTCATACTGTACAGTTTTTGATTAATGCACTGTCAGTGGCTCTGACTCCTGCCATCCAGGCCCAATTGTGGATTCAATTCACGAGCACAATGCTCATAAGGAGGATAACGGGATAAAAAGGAAAATATTCTCACATATGTACCTCTCAAAATGGCAGCAAAACTTATAAATACCGGTTATCAATTAATCAAAGGTTTCTATTGAAATACAACAAACTTCACTGTTTCGCAAACCATATTTTGCTTCCTTCAAGCATTACAATCCAATATTTTCGTACCTACTCGTACAGATTTCGAATAAGCTTGGTTACTTAGAATAGATATTAATAGACCTGGAAGTTTCTTCGACCCAATTTTTTAAAATAGTTCCTAGTTAATCGGATCCACATTTTTTCGAAACAGTGAGGCACTTCTAAAGAAATTTCATTGTCCACCTTAAATACAAATTTTTGTAATGACCAAATACAATCCACCCATCAACCGTAAACAAAATGGAATCACCCGTATTTCTCAAAAGACAGCAACAATGACTAGAAAACTGTAGCAAGACAACAACGCCAACAAAAGCTTTGTTTAAGATTATATTTCATGATGCCAACCAATAAGGTATGGATGATACGTTTGGAGTACACTTTTAAGATGTAGATTGAAATAATTCCAATTTCTGGATATAATTTGCTCTGCTACACTGTTTCTCCTTTCATCCAAACAATCAAGCCCTGATCCGCTCCTTTCCTGTTCACTCCCTTTTTCGCAGGATCAGTAAAAGACTTAATGTGATTAGTACAGTGGTGCTTCCAGCAGCTACTTCCTAGAAATTACAATACATACATTTATCAGGAGTATCCGTACACACCTTCTTTTGAATTTTGTCGAGAAAAAGTTGTCAGAAAACAGAAAGTATTTTGATTATATTTAACTTCTAAAGAAGTAGATTTAGCATGGAAGCAGCGGAGCGAGCTGCTCATGCTCGGCGTGCGATTGTGCGAGCTCAGGATGCAGACAGCCCAGCAACCACCAACGAGCAATCGGGCTGTGATCCTAGAAATGAAGACTCGAAGGAAAAGAGCGGCGGAGGGCAGCTGTTTCTATTAGTTCTCTTCAATTTCTTTGGCAATATTATTGGTGAGTGATTCATTGTTGCATCTCGTGATCACTTAATATCCACCTTTTCTATTTTCTTCTCTAGTTGACTCAATTCGTGCCCTTTTTTGAGTGATTTAGCCTCCACGAGAGTTTGCTATATTTCTTTATTTTTCTGGAATTGATATTGTTGGTTAACCTGAAGTTTGATTTTGGAAAAATAGGTATCACCAATGATGCGCCAACTACTGTTCGTTGAGGACAAATCGTTAATTAAATTTTATTGCCCGCCCACATTTCGTATGTTTTTTTTTAATATTTTCCCTAATTGTGAACATTTGAAAATTCCATTAAAAATCTGAATAATGCAAACAGTAATGGTCTAGATAGTATTTTGACGTTCAAGCGAGGGTTCTTTGAAATGTCAGTCAGCTGACTAATGTCAATTATTATACTTACCTCTACATCTACACTACTCCAAAAAACAGAAGACATACATATACATACTTAGTACATACGGTAGTAAGGTACCACAAACACAATCAATCAATCAATATATATATAGCATTGAATATAGTCAGCCATGTTCCGCGATATGAGGACCAAGCCCTTGGGCACACGTATTCAGACCACCACAATGGATACACAAACCCTAGCTTCAATTCACGACGTCGATTTTGAGTAAGTGCCTTCAAAATGCATTCCCAGATATATGGAATATATGTATATTCGTTTTGTAGCAATTTCTCGAATGAGACCGAAATTTGGGATGAACAGTCGGAGGAGGAACCGAAGGTTGAACGTGTACTCTCGCGGTAAGTTGAAACAAACCTATGGTCCAAGCTCAGCTTAAGTAATGGCCTGCGTTGAAGAACCGAGCTACTCATCCGGGACTATATGCAATTCAAGGCTGCTAGACGGATTCAAAGCGCCTGGCGCGGTTACTTTTATCGCCAACGGCAGGACCTAACAGTCTGGGCTGCCATCACCATACAGAGATGGTGGCGAGGGTTTTATGTGCGCCACAACTTTTTCAACAAGATCGAGGACATGCTTCAGAGAAGCATCATTGAGCACTATAATCGGGCGGCGATTAAAATACAGGCTCTTTTCCGCGGCTGGTGGGTGCGTCAGACTGTGCACGATGTAAGCAGCCTTCGACGCATGCAAAGGAGTGCGGCCGAGGATCTGCTCAACTGCATAGCCTTCTACCTGCACCATCTGCAACGCACATACAGCATACCTGGCGTCTACTCAATCCGCAACTCTCAGTAAGTGGCAAACTATATTACCAGACTGTGGTCCACCTATGCAAGCCCCTGTCTATCCCCAGCTGCCTCTCGCGCGTCGAAAAGTTGCTCGCCAGTATGAACTATCGCTTTCACAACGATCGCGTGCGCACCGTCATGAGCTCACGGGCTGCGCTGGCAGAGTATCAGCGCAAACGATTTATGTTAGCCGCAAGATACACCAATGTGCCCTATGCTGGGCCGAACTTCACGGGCATATGCGGGCCACAACATGACGACTACGTGATCTCGACGAAAGACATGGACAGACGCATGTACAAGGTCATTGCCCTCTACGAGCAATCCCAGCGCGATGAGCATGCCCAGAGGGTGACCCAGAGCCTAGCCGAGAGTAAGTTGAGGGCCGTGCAAAGTTTACGCATCCACATAATATTCCCTTGTGTACAGAGAAGCGACGTAAACAGCAGCAGGAGATTTTGGAGCGGCAGAAGAAGCATAGACGCGACTTTTGCGGCGATGTAATTGCCAGCATGAGACGCTGGAAAGTTTTGGGAGACTACAAGAAGAACATCAACTTAAAAGCTTTGCACGATCCTCAGAACATGGAGAACTTTCTAAGTGATGTTGCTGAGATAATTGCTAACCAAGAATCCCAAACCTGTCACTGCCAGAGGGTCGTTCATGACAGCACATTTTGTCATTGAGCAGATTTTTTAAACCTTTACATACAATATATAAATACAAATACGAGTAAGGCAGCCTTTGTTCCAATTATTACATAACTGAGTTTCATTAGTAGATAGCGCGGACTGTTCCTACAATTATGTGGATTGGAGTGTGTTTTCAAGTTGCTTAGCCATTTAAATTGTGACACTCTATATATTTTATTGCTCTCTAAAAAATGCACATTTGTAACTAATTGTCCAGACAATGATGTTGATATGACAGGAGTATGTCCTGATCCAAGCAGTCGCTTGATTTTCTCCTGTTTGGGGAGAAAAGCTCTTCATACTTGGGAGGATTAGAAGAGGCATCATTGGAGTAATGGAGAAAACGCCACAGCATGTATTGGCACAGGACCCTTTACGACAGAGATCTTCCAAATATGGGCTTCCAAATATTGCTTTCTGCTTAGAAGACGGTGCGGACTACGTCGACTTTGGAACAAAAAAACAAATTATGTTTAAGTTTGCATTTTCAGAAAATACTGATAATACTACAAATTCCAAATACCTACCAACAATATTGCCAAAGAAACGGAAGACAATTGTAAAGAAGGATGGGCGAATTATTTCGACAACCTTTCGCGTAACGTCGTCTGTTTGAGATAAGTGTGTATATAGTTGGAATGTAATCTTTATTAGGGGGGTGTTGAACATACCCATGTTTTCGCAATCCAAGCGCTCATTATTTAGGTTCAATTCGGCTGCTCCCTCCCCAGGTGATTGGCCCTCACCTTGCAGTTCAGATTCGTCTATGTCAACATCCATTTTTCACTAAAAATTTTGATCGGAAAAAATACAAAATGAGAAGAAAATCTGGAATTTTTTTACAACTTTTCCGTGTCTGTGTATCTGTACTGAAATACTTATACTAATAAATCCGAAAAAAGAATCAATGCCTACTAGGCCCACATATTTTTTGATTGGACAAACTAAAGTGAGAATAATTATGTCTTAGTAGCTGGCATTGTTTATTATTTATGCCAGTGGCGCAGATGTATGGAACGAGCAATGCAAAATTTATGTGTGCGCTTTAAGTTATGGCCAAAACTTTAGAGGTCTTACAAAAAGAGAACGAGTCGAACAACAGCAACGAATGGCATTAATATGCTTACATAAATTAACAGCATGCTGGTCGTGCCAGTTCCATGGACATGCTTTTAATTAGATATTACAGCTTGGGCAGTCCGTGAGCGTGAGCGTGAGTGCCATGCCGTGCCGCATTGGTGAGGACCTTTGTGGCCATCCATTTTGTCTGCAGGCGACATCGACATCAAACAGCGCACAGCTGGATATTCAAATAATTGTGAGTTGTCGTCCATTGCCAAGGCATGAGCGCAAACATCACAGTTCTCGAATATGCAATTAGACACAACAACACTAAATGTTTTGGCCAGAAGAAATATTTTTGTGCACTTCCTTTGACCTTTGCACAGAAAAACAACAACAAAAATGGTATGGACATGCAAAAAGCCGAAATTATCTTTATCTTTATGTGTATATATACATATAAGGGATAATCTTCATTATCCTGACGAATACAGTAATGCTGCCACTAATGAGATATGATGTTTGGGAATAGCATGTTGATGTTCGAGCCCCACAGACCGTACTGTTTTGCATGGCCACTGATATTTGATGGCAGTTGTTGTTATTTTTATTTGAATTCTGCTGCCCAAACAACATTTAGCTAATTACTTACATACATATGTATACCACAGTATACATACTAGAATGTCAACATACACACTTCTAGGTATTTATTTTGGAATGCCTCTCACGGCTGTTTCGGCTCGTAAATGACAGTCAGGTAGCTTTTTGCCAATTAATGTGTAACAAACTCGTTGAATGTTTATGACATGTTTCCGGCTAAGCTCTGCATTATTTCTCTCTAATTTTATAAGATATTTAGTGTTGCATAAACTCACAGGAAATTCAAAAATAAGCTTCGCCTCCCATGGTATACATACATAGTTCTCGATCTTCCGATTTGGGCCTTCACAATTTGAGAGGTTACATACTTGTATGTTTTTATAGTATGATATAAAATTATGTTATTTCTAGTTCAAAGGTAGTTAATATATGTACAACATACATTTTATTGTGCCAGCGAGAATGTTTTTTATACCCTGTACCCGTAGGGTAAAAAGGGTATATTAGGTTTGTGCAAAGTATGTAACATACAGAAGGAAGCATCTCCGACCCCATAAAGTATATATATTCTTGATCAGCATGACGAGAGAAATCGATCTAGACATGTCCGTCCGTCTGTCCGTCTGTCCGTCTGGATGAACGCGAGGATCTCAGAAACTATAAAAGCTAGAATAACCAAAGTTGGCATCCAGATGCTCCTAGGTCCGACTAAGGACGAGTTTATTTTATTTTTTTTAATTTCCCCCCCCCCCCCTTCCCCCGCTACAGAATTTCGTCAATAGCGTCCACATTTCAAATGCTACCTAAACCAAACTTTGCACACATAATTTATATATAATTGTCTACTGTTGTTCAAAATTTTATTCAATTCGGTCAATTCTAAGAAAAGTTATTAGCAAAACAAATTTTCGCCAGTACAACCCCCACAAACTGCAGCAACAAGTTCGCTCTTCTTCTTCCTCTTTTTGCTGCTGCTATGGGCGCATATAACTCAGTGACGGAAGTTTACATGGGTACAGGGTATTACACTGTCGGGCTTGCTCGACTGTAGCGTTCTCTCTTGTTTTTAGTTGTTTTTTATATTAATTGCGAATACATTATTCAATTATTTGTATTATTGTTTACTTTATTTGCGAATTATAACTTTTCTATTTAAAAAGGAGAATACATTTAAATATATATTCTACATATTCTCAAAATCGAACCTTTCTACAAGTATTACTGTAAGAGAAGCGGATATGCAAACGAAACTAAAAAATAAGCTTATTAAAAACTTTTGCAAATAAAAAATGTTGCGAACACTCGTCACAAACAAGAAAAGTTTTCGAGAAAATGTTTAAAAGCTTTGTAAGCATTGGAAAATGCCAAACGGATTTGCAAACATTTCAGAGCGACCGAAAAAATCGGCCATGTAGTAAAATGGACAGAAAAGTTTGCTCCAACTCATTTGGTCAGTTTTAATGGATTGTGCGCTGTGCGCTCTGTTTTACGCTTTTTAATGAAATGTGTTTAATGTAAAGTTTGCTTTTGCATCAAGGTCTTTTTTAAATTGTTTCGGCTCGCTGCACTTTTCCTGCACTTTCCGGAGAGTCGCCAAACTTTTGCTCAAGATAATTTTGACAGTTTTCAAAGTTACGAGTGCGCTAAACGCCGGCTTTGCATAATTTGTAAATATTCTAGCTCAAAGCAAATTTACTGGAATAATTGTGGGTTACGGTCTGAGCGTCCGAGCTTCGGACCGTCCAGGTCCATGTAATGGCTTGCTCCTAATGAGCTTACAAGGGACGCGCAATAAACCCATATGTCTGTCTATTTTGACAGGTCGCTTGCCCAGCTTAAGGCTCATATCAAATGCAAAAGGGCGGCATTTTATTTTAATATATGCCTCTGCCTTGTTGTGCGTGTGTGTGAATACGTTAATTTTGCACACAAGACCCATAAAGTTCTTGCTATGAAGCCATAGGCAGCAGACCGTCAGCCACATCAGAAGGCGTCGTCTATGTTGATGGCGAAGGCGAGAGCGATGGCAATGGCGGGGCCGGGGCCGGGGCCGGGGGCGGGGACGACAAAGGCTGGCGTACGATGTTTGCTTTCAAATTAATTACAACTTAGCGGGTGCGTTGTGCACAATTCACGGACATCATCGACAGCCACAGACATAGCCCCAGCCAAACTGGCTGGGACGACAATGAAATCCGAGTTGTAATTACCTCTGGTCGCACAAACATATAATTAACTTAACGATAAAGAGAACCCAGCGAGACGCTGCAGTTGTAACTGAAGCGGATTGGAATTGGAAGCGGGAAGGCCAAGGGATGCGAGAATTGTAGTTGCCTTTGTGCGTCCATTGTGATAATGGCTTCCGGTGCGTGTGAAATGGCTGGCGTCGTCTTCTTAACGGCATTTGTAATTGCCTCTAATGGGCGTGTCGGCCAGGCGAGCGCCACTTGCGTAACTTTAAACTTTTCAATTAAATCGGCAGAGAGGCGTTAATTCATCGAATTGCAGTTTTTTTGGGCTAGACGACACCCACACATGCTTTGGGCAAAGCATTAGCCAACACTCAGCACGTTCTAACCCATGTTTAACAAATAAAAGTTTTTTAATTTATTGGTCACATAGTCATAAATTTTGTGCTGGGCCATCAGTTGCACCTGCGTGAGAAACAAAATTCAATGGTAAGGAATATAAAACAGCTGAACATTTTTTATATATTTGACTTTGAAAGTTGAAAACTTCTCTGTGGCCTTCTAAAAGTTTTAAAATATGTACAAAAACCAAATGAAAGAGAGAGAAACCAAAAGACCTCAATAACGCACTGAAATATTCTCTCAGGTAGACATCAAACGAATATACAAGTATAGTACATTTGTACTTATGCGAATATTGCGTACAGAATAAGATGACTTGATTAACCAGCGAATCTTTAGAGAGCGAAGCCATAAACGCTGGAGTTGGAATACACATTCAATACGCAATTTACCTTTGGGCTCATCGCCAATTGCCATTCGCACTGTATTCGAATTTATGGGCTTACTGTGTCGATTACCTAGCCATAAATCTTCATATTCCTAAATTGCCCCGAGCATTTTGCCGCTTAACTTTGCCCAGGGATAGGTGTGAGGACAAATGTGCTCGCATTCTGGCGCCTCTATGTCATAGTTAAACTTTAATCAAAGGGGCACGCATTATATTTTCATGAGCGCGCACTTTATCCGCATACTCGTATAGTTTGTCCGCCTGACGAAGTCAAATCGGTGACAACGAAGACACTGAAATTTACGAGCCGCACGAATTACGGTCCACGACTATTCGCACTGCCGTGAAAAGGCCTAAGGAGATGCCTCAATATATATTTTGCAAGCTCACTGTGTTTACTTAGTTGAGTATAAGTTGGCGATTTGCGTAATCAGCTAACACAAATTCCGACTTTGGAAAATATATGTAGTATATCGCCCGGTCGCCCATTATAGTACCATTAGTAGTTTAACTCATTTTAAATGAAACGTCCGCTAAGCTAAATAAAGTATGAAAATGTTGCTCTCCCTTAATTCGCAAAGTTTGCGGACGATTCTTAACACTATTTTCCATTTTTGTTTCTCTTTTTGTTATTTGTTAACTTAACTGCTGAACTTTAACCTGCCGCAGGTGTTAAACGTGATTTGCAAAAAGTAAAACTTTTCGTTATAAATTCAGAAAAAATGTGCACGGAAGGCAAAATTGCCGAAGTTTCTTTTAGTTGAATATGAAAAAACGTTGCATACATTTTCGAATCATAAACATTTTCAGGTGCTTATTGTAGTTTATCGCAGTGATTTATAATATCTCAAATGCAAATTTGGCGTTTTGCCTTTGAGAAAAAATATAAAAAAAGAAGAAATGGCAAGCATTATTCTATATACTGAGATATACTGTTGAAACATTCAATATTGTGTTATGGAAACAATGTTAACATTGGCATAACCCATGTATGGTTCCGTCTGGATGAGTACCGAATACTTCTGAGCCGCACTAACCAGATACACAAAACTTGGTTTGTAGACTTTTCTGATCAATACGCAGAACTAGTTTATTACAAACCATATATTGCCTCATTATTTTATTTAGCTGCCATAACTTCGATCGCCTCATCTTTAAAGTTGTAGTCAATAAAAATAATAACAAAATAATGACGTGAACAGGTGATTCGCCGCCGGATAACTCTTGTTAACCATTGCTACTATGAAAATAACCAAATTATAAGTTGGAGATAATTAAATACTATATATTAACTTGCGTAATAATTTAAAAGTAATCTAATACTTGCAACGCTAAAAGAAGACTCCTCTTATTGAGGAATGGATGATTAAAGGCACGATTTCAGCAGCTAATAATACAAATATTTATATATACATTTATATACATATAATAACCGTTATGTACACATGTACATACGAGTTTGAAGTAAAATAATGCAGACTTGGCCGTTATCGAGTACAGTTATTGGAGGTTATTATTGTTATCCATATCCAAATCAGATAACTTCATAATTGAAATCCGAAAATGACTTTCATGTGCAATTAGAAAAAAATACAAACATTAACTTACAAGGATGATTCATGCTAAATACATTTCTGGAGAATTATTTGTTGCACAAAATGAATCCATTTAAAATGCGCAAAATCTTAAATTCTAAATGTAATAGTAGTCCCTCGTATTTTATCATAGCGAAAAGAAAGAAATGATATGAAAAATTGTCATTTTTAGTAAACAATTTAAAATAGCTATCGAAAAATACTCCATTTTGGTTTTATTTTCTTTGCTCGCATGCAGAAAATGCCATTTAAATGAAAACAAGCACAGAATTTAAATGTTTGCTGAATAAAAGTGAAAAATATTCCAACTCTCCCGACCACCTCTGCTCTCAGTGCATATGTAAAACTGCAGGTGTTTGTCATAAATCTTATCGAGGCATGCGAATGTGTGAACGCCCAACCGTCAGATAAATTTAGTGCAAAAATATTTAAAGTCTATTTGAGGGGCGGACAAAAAATTGTATGAAAAATGGCACACAAAATGAAAGTAAGAATGCGGCAACATAACAAAACCACGAACAACAAGAACAAAATAAATATCCACACGCGCTCACTACCACGCCAACATATGAGCGCCAAAAAAAAAAGAAGAAATGTCATGCAGCCAACCACCTGAGCGTCCAGTATATAACGACAAGAACCACCTCGTGCGCTATGTAGAAACGTAAGCCCCAAAGCTGGCTCCACCAATTTAACAACTGACTTTATATGAACACCACACACACAAAAGCAAACCAAAGCGAAAGCAAAGCTTCACACAGAAATGCATGAGCGTTCCTTATTGCACCTCTTTATTTGCAATCACGTATGGTCTGCCTCTTTGTCAGTAGTGTGTGTGTGTGTGTGTGTGTGTGTGTCTGTGGGGCGGGGAGGAGACTTTTTGCGCTGCTTTCATCAAATTAACAATATAAAAAGTGGTCTGCGGACATATGCGCGGCACGTATTTGAATTATGTGCCAGCAGAAGAATGGCATGACTCTGGAAATATGACACAGCCAGGCATCTCCAGTGAATGGAGAACAGAGCCCTACAGTCGTAGCAGTAACAATGAGGCCCATGTGTGTATATAGATACGGAGATACTACACTATATATTCGAACATATGTACATAAATGGATAGAAATGCAGAATAGCACAATTTGCTTGAATAGCTATGCTGCACGAGCAAAATCACTTGAAAGTAACGCCAAAAGCGCATGATGGGCTCGCAACACAACACTCAGAGAAACTCGATAGCACCGTATATAAGAAACCAACCATAACTACCCTGTGTGCTCTGTAAGGCTTTCCTATTCAACATAATTTCTTTCTGCATTTAGAAATGCTTTGGAAATATTATCCATGTATGCAAGTTGTCTAATTTTCAGAGGCGTAGGATCCCATAAAAAATCAAAAAATGCAGGCTGATTTACATTTATCGTCACTGTTATAACGCACACAAATGAAAATGGCTTTACCGCGGCAAAATAAAGTTGAAATTTTATTGTAACAATTGCACATCAAATCTGAACAAAAGAAATATAAGTGTAGTGAACAATAATTGACCAATCATTATGTGAAACTCTTATGAGATGTTCACACATAATTCCCGCTTCATTTTGTTGACACCACACATAGGCAATATTTCTCACATTATAACAGCTGGGAAATGATTCAAATGGTATTCTTTATCGTGTACAACATTATTAGTTCATTTATCAGAGAAAATTTTTGGATATTTTTATTGATGTGTATTACACCTACTCTCAACTAATCGTAATTATTTAAAAATGATGCTTGCTCAGAGTTACGAGACTAAATTATGAATTACACTGCCAAATGCTTACAAAAATATTGCTGAATCTCCCACTTTGGTGACTATTACACTCCTAAACCCAAATCGGAAAATTACCAAAAATCGGGGCAAAGCTACATGGCTATATTAAGAGACGATGGTCACAGACATTCGACGAGAAAAGTTGATACCTTGATGATGCATATTATTTAAATGTGATTTAATATTAATAAGTCTATGGGCTATTAATAAAAGTCCACCATCTATTTTCTAAAATCGAAGTATTCATAAAAATACAATATTTGTATCGTGAAACCAAAATGTATCAATCTTATAACATCAGCTACTTCTTTCTCTCTCTGCTGGCACTCAAATACCTAAGAACATAAGAACACACATGAACACAGATACGCGCACACACATACACACACTCACACTTACTACTCGAGTACCATTTTGGGCGCTGCTGCCTAATCTATGTTTGTCTGTTTGGGTGCGCGTTGTGTTAGCGGAAATTGTGTCACGATTAAATTGGCAATCAACTTAAATGCAGAAGCCGCTTGAAATCTCACAGTCTGCTGATTTTGAAAGCTATGCACATAACTTTCATCGCGCCATACTTAATGCACCACCACTCCACCATATATAGTATTATCTACACCTCAGACAGAATTTGCAGGCAACAGGAGTTGGAAAACGACATAATTACATGTAACTAGCCCGACAACAATTTAGATTTGAAGATGCACAGGAGACACGCCTGTTTCCAGAGTGCTCCTCATCGACTCGCTTCGCCTAATTATTTATGCCGCCATCGTCATCATCATCATTTTCATCCTGCTCGTCATGCTCCGCTGCAAAAAAGCAGCGCAAAAAATCGCACTAAGAAAGTGGCGGCAGTTTTGCTAAATAGCTTCGTTGACATACTTTCAGGTTCGCTTCAGCTGCGTTGCCTGTCACCGTTGCTGGAAGTACCCTAAAAAGGCCCCAGAGATATGGCATTGAGCTAAGGAAAAAATCCCACCAACTAATTTTTGAAACTTTGTCGGGGCAAGAACTTCCAGTCTTTAAATATTTTTAGCTTAAAAGCGAATTTAAAGCATGCCTTCAAACACTTAATAAATTTAATATTTCTGCCCACAAACGGTTTCATATAAGAGACCACTCGAAAGTGTTACGTTTCACCACCTATCACTTTTTTATTTCATCGCAAAACCTCAAAGCAAGAGCATTGAAGAGCCTTCACACTTCACTCATAGTTATTTAACCGCAGCGTCTAAACTGAAGAGTAATTTAAATGTAGTTGACCCAATAGGC
Organism: Scaptodrosophila lebanonensis; assembly: GCF_003285725.1. NCBI lineage: Eukaryota > Metazoa > Arthropoda > Insecta > Diptera > Drosophilidae > Scaptodrosophila > Scaptodrosophila lebanonensis. The sequence goes on from NW_022060529.1 coordinate 4,633,111, forward strand.
ACTTTGAGCTGTCCGCTCTTAAAAGTAGGAAAAAAGCGCAGAGAGGGCAGACTAGCAAACACATCTAATTGCCGGCCAGGCGGCTGCTTCATATTTTAATGACCATTTGGTGCAAATATGCCAAAACAAGAAGCAAAGGAAAATTATAAAATTATAAACAAACTGCACCAGACGCGGCTTATTTGTGTTTTTTACGCTGTTGACTTTAAAATTAGATGCAACCCAGATCTAGAAGGCATTTTCTAAAACTCTGCTCACTTTAATTAGATAGTCATACTCGTAAGCTGCTGACAGCAGTCTATTGGCATAGGTCTGTGTCTATTTCTGTATAATTGCAATCGATATAGTCAAGGCGAGGCAAAAAAAGTTTTGCCGGCATTTGTTTATGCTTTGAACTTCTCCAATTAAAAGTAAATATTGTAAGTAGTTTATCTCGATTTCATTTCTATTCAGCATGGTGATGCGTCGCTCCCCTTGTGTCATTCCAACTATAGGTTAAGCCTGCCTCAGTTGTTTTAGTCGACGCACAAAACATGACCAACTTTTTGCCTTTTGCATTTCTCACGCAATCGCAGAGAATTTCACTCTAGTGGCAAAGAAGCCTTGTATCTGTATCTGATTTCAGTCAAAGTCGCGCCGAGAATAGCCTTAAACTTTGGCGAAACTTTCTTTACGCGTAATTTAATGCCATTTAAAGTAGACTGGAAAACTTTTCAGCTACGAGCATACTAACATATATCTAATGGTAACCGAAACAAAATGGTAAGCAACGAACAACAGGCTATATACTCATACTATATACTACACGGGTTGCTTATTTTCAATGTACATACGTATGAGTGATAATTGTAGAGTTCAAGAGACTTAATAAGTGTCAAAACTTGTATAAAACGTAGAGTCCGTGAAAGTTTGCTGTTTGATAGGCGAAGGCAAACTCATGACTTCTGGGATGCACATTAAGTTTATATAGAATAAGAAACTTCTGTTTGTGGGAAAGGCAGCTACTATACGAGTAGCAATAGTTTTTACAATAATTGATGCATTCAAGTTTTTACTAGAGTCAAACGCAGTCAACTGCTAGCAAGCGCTATCTCTCCAGTATCACGATAATAACAGAGATTCTGAATTTCAGTGAGATACTTATAATTTACGCCTGTAAAGTTTAGTTAATGCAGATTTGGAATTGTGGATAGTATTACCCAAGTTCTGGAAGAAGTGAATAGTAAAATAAACTGGTGGTGTCTAGACACTAGGAGAGTCTAAATCCAAGCGAAATCCATCCAGACGGGCGGACTTGTCTCATTATGCTAAAATATAATATATCTATTTTATGGAGTACAAGATGCGTTTTTCTGCTTTACACAATCATAATACACCATATATTTGTACACTTTGGATATAAAAGACATTCTTCCGAACTTATCATAATACAAAAGAGCTACGATATATCAAATTCTCAACTAATTGTGGCTTATAGTATAGTTCAAAAAATTAAAACTTTTGCATTGACATTTTTCCTTCAAATAATATTTCAAAATAAGGTAAAGAGCCACCATATAACTTAAAACAATACAAATGCACTTGTAAGAGAAGTTGGGGGAATACAAAGGACCTAACCTTGGCTTTGCTAATCAATAATTAATTATCCAACAGGCTGAACTACAAGAAGGATGTCATGTTGGATGGCATGGATGCATTAAATTACACTATTTTCTAAACGGGCCTATATCCGGTATAAACTCGTAGTTGTATACAATAATAACAAAAGCTTAAATCAGCTTCACTAATAAACTGTATTGTGATTGATGCCATGCCGAAGGCGCTCATTCAAGCATCAACTGGAGCACACTTCATTCTCATCGAACAGCCGTTGTAGAGAACTTTAGTGGAATGTAAACATAATTACACATCTTCTAGGCCATATTATTGATCGCTCAGCTGAGTTATGATTTCTGCTTCCACTTCTCGTTGCTGGCAGCGCACAGACAAAATCACGTTCCGACATACAAAACACTGGCATAATTTTATTTACGATTCAAGTTTGTAGTACAAAACATATCTGCCTTCATACCCCGGTTCTGCCTCACCCACACAACTGCAGTCTTCCTGTTCGCTTTTGTGGCAAGTAAGTCGGCAAGTTTGATGCGTGCGCTTTGTGGCAAGTAACCGCAGCCGAAGAGAAAGTGTGAGGCGCATTGGTAGGTGGAAAGTTTTATTAGCCACAAATGTAATAAAATACAAACAGTGGCACACAAAAGCTGGGAAAAACGCATGAGCACAGGGGGCGAAGAAGGAAAAGTCACAGCAGCGCGCAAAGGCAAACGAAAAATGTAAAAACATAAAAATGCGTACAAACATTACGAATACAATATGTTGCTCTTTGTGCGAAATTTTGCTGCAATAAATGAGGAAAAAAGAATACGAAGCAGACACCCAATATTAAGTTCTTCTTCATATGGTAAAAAATAAAATTCGAAAATAATGCACAAATACATTTGTCTGTTTGAGTGTGAATGTGCCCGACCTCAAATAATGTAAATATATGAATATGAAGCTTTAACCTTTCAAAATATGTTATAGTCTGCATGGATGTTATTTCAACAGACGCAGGTCCCAATCTTGAGTAACTCTTACCAGCTAGACTGTTCATCAAGCTTTTCATTTCGGTCCATGGAACTGTATTTTAAAAATTAACTTTGCACAAATCCATGCATGTTAATATCATATCTAAAGAGTTTGAAAATATCTTAAATTACATAGCCACATAATTGTAATCAAAGGCATAATCGAAACGATTTGATTAATTTAAATTTTTCTTATATTAATATCAGGGAACATTTTCGGGGGTGAAAGGGCAACAAGAAGCTATTGTACTATCAAAGCAATTTAATATTTTGAACAACGAGAACTAAGATCAAACATGCAGATCGCACTTTTGTTAAAATTTGTATTGGAATACAACTGGGACTATATTATCTATGAATAACAACAATCTAAATCAACTTCAACAATTTTTTTAGCTTTTTTTGAATTCTTTTTATTTATGTTTTAGTTGTATTTAATTTTTTTTTTTTAGTAAACAGAACTAAAATGTATTAAATAAAACTCGTGAAAAAGTGAAATTCGTATCGCAAAGCATATCAAACATTTTCTTCAAAAAGTCTGACTTTAAGCTCATGAATTTAATTAGAGGAGTAAATTAATTTGCAATTAAATTTGTTTGCATAAGTTCCAAATTATTATTAAAAATGTGTTGCTATACATACAATTTCAAATTACCGCAAAAATTAATTTGTAAATAACGAACTTGTTTAAACAAAAATGTTTATTTCTGAATATCGTGAAAACATTTTGCAGTCCAATTGCAAAATATTATTGTGCGAGAGCAACTATAAAAAAATGAACAATGTTTACAAAGCTTCCAGCAGCATAAATAGTGGAAAAAAACGTTGAAAAATATAAATACGAGTATATAAGCTTAGTTTCACTGCTGCACAAATAACGTTTATATTTTTAAAAGCACTTGGCATGCAAACGACTCCCGTAGCATCATTCCTTCAGCCCTTCAAACCCTTAGCCCACTCCATTTATTTGACTGCAGTCAGAAACTTGATGCTGGCTGGTCGCTATTGTTTTCTGTTGAGCTCGGCCTTTCCTGCCTGCACCAACTCATTAAAAATTCCATTTTCATTTTGCCATCATCCATTTTGATTTCATAGTCGAGTGCCTGGCGCAGGATGGGCGGGAAAGAGGGTGATCCGATGGCGTTTCGGGGCCTCGCAACGTTTTCTGTTCGCGCCTTCCTTCACTAGACAGTGGGAGGGGCACGCAAATTTTAAAAGTGTTTACTTTCTTGCACATTGATTTCGCTGTCAAACTTTCACTTGGCTTTTGCTCGTATTATGAGCACTTACAATTTGATATTTTATTTATTTAGCTGGAAACTTTCTGGATTAAGTGGGAGGGAGTGCCGGCATTCCTGCCGGTGCTCCTCATAAATACTCGCGCAGCCAACTTTAAACTCGACGTAATTAAAAAATAAATACGACGCTTCATATATTTGCCACAAACAAAGCAGGCAGGCCATACGAGCAAAGTGCCACGGTCGATACCCGACGGCTTGCCAGCAGCCAGCAGCCAGCAGCCAGCAGCCAGCCAGTCAACAGTTAATTATTTGCCAGTCAGTGGTGCGAACGTGACGCATACGTAATTTTTATTTTGATTATCTTGTAAATACAGCGCAAGCATGCATTTACTCATGAATTATTTGTTTCGCCAACATTCCATCAATATACAAATATAAAATTATACTCTTAAGTACATATTAACCATCGATATTAAATTTAAAAGATAAATTTAGTGCTACCTTCGAATTATTGGCATAATACTTCCAGTTTTACTTATGTATATCTAGCACCAAATTTATCTTTAACATGTAATACCGATGGCTCGTATATGTACTATATATATGATGTATATATTTAGTTTAAAAAGACTATTCAGACTTTTACAAACCACACCATAACTTATTTTAAAGAATTGTCCAGTAATAAATGGGCTAAGTATCGCTTAAAATAACTTAAAAACATTTTTGATAGTTATATGTTATGGCAGTCTAAGCCGACTCTTAGCTTCATAATTAGGGCTTACACATCAAAATCTTGGCAAGAACGAGAAATTTATGCTCAAAATCTCATCATGGTGGTTTAAATTCTGGCAGACTAGTTTGCTCAATAGTGATGGGTCAAAAGGAATAAATAAATCACAATAAAAAAATTTAATATTAAGTTGGCTGGTGAACATATTTCATCTACTGTTATACTTGAAATACAATCAACTAATATTCACAGAACAATAAATAACATTCAACAAAAACATTTTCAATATTTTCGGTACTAAGAATGGGGGATAAGCATTTCGTTTGTATTATTGGCTCTGGAAACTGGTAGTTCTCGTATTCTCTTTAGCGAGGGTAATAACTGATTCATTTATGTGTATATTTGCAGGGCCACGACAATAGCGCGCAACGTGGGAAATAATGCTGCCCGTCACCAGATGCTGGAGCCCCTCGTAAATATGTATGTGTACGAGGAATATATTGATGGGCGAAAATTGACGGACATTATCAACACAACTCACATAAATGTCAAGTATATGCCCGATTACGTTTTACCACCGAATATAGTAAGTACGGTCATAAGATAATTTGCTGCCGCTAAAGCTTTAGCATTAACAACTTATATGTGTATCTTCGAGATTGCTGTGGATGATGTGGTGGAGGCTGCTCGCGATGCCGATATTCTCATCTTTGCCATACCGCCGACCTTTGTAAGCAGCTGCTGCAGAACTTTACTCGGAAAGGTCAAGCCAACGGCACATGCTGTCTCACTCATCAAGGGGTTTGAACGTGGTGACGACGGTCACATTATCCTCATTTCCGGTATTATTATGCGCCAGTTGAAGATACCCTGCTCCGTACTCGTTGGCTGTAATTTAGCGCATGAGATCTCCAACGATAACTACTGTGAAGGCACTATTGGTTGTAGGGATCAGAAGTTCTTTCGCGTACTGCCCGACATTTTTAAATCGGACACCTTTCGTGTAGTAGTCACAGACGATGCCGACTGTGTCGAGATTTGCGCTGCACTACGGGTGAGGATCTCAAATTGTTATAATTTTATTTTTGTGCCTAACACCGCTCGTGCAGAACATAATTGCCTTTGGTGCCGGCTGTGCGGATGGTATGGAATTGAATGAAAACACAAAAGCTGGCCTTATTCGACGGGGCTTCCTGGAGATCATACAGTTTGTGGACGTTTTCTACCCTGGCAGTCGCATGGCCACATTTTTTGAGGCTTGCGGCCTTTCCGATCTGGTGACTTCTTGCTATGGTTGAGTCACAACAGTTGAGTGAGTTGAAACCCTAACAAATTATTTATTTCAGCCAATCGTAATCGCAAGCTAGCCGAGGCATTTGTCAAGACAGGACAACCTTTAAGTGAATTGGAGCATATTCTCATACCTGGCCATGAGCCACTAGGGCCAGTTACGGCCGAAATGGTCAACATTATGCTGTCAAACAAGGGTCTTGAGGAAAAGTGAGTAGTTGATATATATATGGCCAAATTGCTTAGCAATAACATTGAATGTTGTGCCTCTTCTACAGATTTCCCTTGTTCACAACTATATATAAAATTTGCGTTGGCGATGCACCCCTAACCCGTCTAATCGAGACCTTGCGCTTTGCTCGCGAGGATATGTAAGCCCAAATGCTTTTTAAAATATGACCATGACTTTTTATATAGTATTTCCTTATTCCCAGCTATCATCCGACTCATATATTCCAACTTTAAGTCGAATGTGTATACTACTGGTAGTACCAATTTAAAGAAATCACAGAAAAACATAAATACTAAGCAATTGTTTTGGAAAACTGGAAGTATAATGAAAATATAGAAGAAAAAGTAAAAAAAAAAATCAGATATTTTTAGCAAACGATTTCGCAATTTCAATAAATGAAAGACTAATAAACTTAATCCTTATATCGATTAAACTTAATTTTTCACCAATTTGTAAGTAAACGGATATCCCGTTTCGTACTATAAATTGTACATTGCCTCAATGGCCAGACAATGCCCGAGTTTATCGACATGTCTTGCACCAATTGTCTCAAAATGTATGCGGATTACATTGTACATTCAAGCCGAACAATGCAACACCATAGTGGCGGAACCACAACAAATGTACGAAGGAGTGTGCAAACAAAAGGTTGCATATTTTATTGTTATGCGCCTTTTCTATACAGTTCAAGTATTGCTTGCGGAAAGTGCCCTCCATTGAACGCGCTGCCAGGAGAAGTACATCCCAAGAACTACTGCGGAAATCACTTCACTCATAAATGAAAAGGAAAAGTAAAAAGTCTACTGTGCTGCTTTTGTTCATCTAGTCCATACCCACACATTTGTATGCTATAGTTTTTATACCCTGTACCCGTAGGGTAAAAAGGGTATATTAGGTTTGTGCAAAGTATGTAACATACAGAAGGAAGCATCTCCGACCCCATAAAGTATATATATTCTTGATCAGCATGACGAGAGAAATCGATCTAGACATGTCCGTCCGTCTGTCCGTCTGTCCGTCCGTCTGGATGAACGCAAGCATCTCAGAAACTATAAAAGCTAGAATAACCAAAGTTGGCATCCAGATTCTCCTAGGTCCGAGTAAGGACGAGTTTATTTTTTTTTTTTTTAATTTTCCCCCCCTTCCCCCGCTACAGAATTTCGTCAATAGCGTCCACATTTCAAATGCTACCTAAACCAAACTTTGCACACATAATTTCTATACAATTATCTACTGTTGTTTAAAATTTTATCAAATTCGGTCAATTCTAAGAAAAGTTATTAGCGAAACAAATTCTCACCAGTACAACCCCCACAAACTGCAGCAACAAGTTCGCTCTTCTTCTTCCTCTTTTTGCTGCTGCTATGGGCGCATATAACTCAGTGACGGAAGTTTACCTGGGTACAGGGTATTACACTGTCGGGCTTGCTCGACTGTAGCGTTCTCTCTTGTTTATTATAGTTTTTACTTTGAAAAATGTGAAAAGCTATTTCGAAAAGGCTATAAATGCGAGCACATACGAGTAGATGGCATGAAATATTTACTAGAAATATACGATTGGATTCATGCCAATGAAAGATTATTAGAATAACAAAATGTCAATGATGTTTGAAGTTAAATTAAAAAATTATATTTAAAACCAATAGGTCCTATTAAGTGAACTGGTGAACTATAAAAAAAATGCGTTTTTAAGCTAATTTTAATTAATCCCCTTTTAATGCGTCATATATTGAAGCAAGGCCTGGTACTCGTAAAGCGATTAACTATTTATGTAACTTATTTATCTTTGTACATACTAATTTTATGTGCTATACTGCATAACCCTTTTACGTAACAAAACTAAATGGCATTTGAAAGGCGCTTAGTGTCTTTCCATGCATTTTGCTTCACAGTGTAAGCGGATTAGTTCAAATAGTGGGATTACCCATTTAAATTGCGCTACCAGAGCATTGGCTATTATTCAATATCACATACGTACTCGTATCTGTGAGTTTATATTTATATGTATTCGTATGTGTTCGAAAGGTTGCCCACAATATGGACAATGCAGAGAACGATTTGCATTATTATGGACTGCTGGTGAAAAGTCAACCGAAAATTCTTCTTATATGCATATGTGCATGCAATCGTGATGTGGGAAATTGAAATGAAAATTCAAAATGAAATGTCGATTAATGTGTAGAGAGCCAGCCGCCTGCCTGTTGGCAAGTCAAACAAATAAAGCAGTCTAGCAAGCAAAGCATGGAAAATAGATGCAAAACATAGGCATACATACAGTCGTACACATACGTGCAGCAGATATATGTAAGTATATTCAATATTTGCAAAGAAAACGCCAAAACCTCTTATTTGTGCAATTCTTGTTGCATTTGTTGCTATTTATATCATTCTCCTACCTACTGATAATTACACGGTAAATTTGGTAAATGCGCCGAATGGGGCTACAACGAGCACGTGCATGCCAAGGCAAAAGCGAGTGTGTGTGTCTACACGCACGTGTTGGCCTTCCATTGCAAGCGATACAGCTGTGTACATAACACAGCGCACACACATACTATACACACACACATACACCAACTCATCAACACACTGCATGCACGTGTGCAGGCAACAGAGAGAGAGAGAGAGAGAGAGAGAGAAAGAGAGGGAGTGAAAGAGTGTACGACCAGTCCAAAAAATAAATAACAATTTCGTACGTTACACACGCCTCCGCTTATGCAAACATATCTGTGTGCGAATGTATAAGAATATGCCCTGAACCATGTAGTTCGGGGAACCAGCCCACACACCAAAGAATTTTCAGGTGCATTGGTGTCAGAGACCAGTCAGCTGTACCTGCACCTGATATGTTTTATATGGTTGGATAAGTTAAAGTGGAGGTGCGTTTTCCGTCGTTTTCGGCTTTAAAGGCTCCGATAGATCCTAGACAAGCAATGTACCGTTAGGTCAGCCATAGTTTCCCTAGGCTCCTGAATTGCATTGGTGCAGCCATTTCTTTTTATTTATTTATTTTTTTTATTTTTTTTTTTTTGTTACTTGGCACTTTTGGGTACGTTTGTTACAAGGAAATCGCCATCACCGATTGTGTCGCCTTTTTATGAGACGGATATTATTTTATTTTAATGTGAATTTTCAGTATCGATCTTCAAGCAATTAGTACTTGTGTCGAGGTTCAAATCGGTGTGTACACTCAGATACGAACTCACAATGGGATTCTTGCTGGCTGGTTCAGCTATGCCAGGCCCCTCTTAGCCATTTTATAGAAGTAAAAAACTTAAAATATTTGTGATTTGATTAAAAATATTTTTTATGTTGAAGTCAATTTGTATGCCCTGTATCCGTAGGGTGAAACGGGTGCATTAGGATTGTGCAATGTACATTTTGTATTTCATTCACATATCTGGCTCAAACATTATTATTCACTAATTTTCTTCATGAGTTGTAGTTTTTGGGTGCGAAGGAGAAAGAGAGAGATATGGAAGAACTTCCCCAACTCAAAAGCGTTTTTCTTCATTATTGGTTCGGTAGCTTACTTCCATTTACGCTTGCAGTGCCAGCTACTCGTCCTAGTTTTATGCTGTGCTGGCGTAGACCGTAAACCGACCACCATCCGAGCTACAGGGTGATTATGCATATATGTATGTGTGGGTGGGTGTGTGAACGTTGCGTTTTCGCCATGCACGTCATCAATGAGTGTTGTACCTGAAAGTATACTTCATTTCGTATAATACACACTTCCCCTCGCAAATAATTCATCGCAGGCCCTTCAACGCGAAATTGGCGTAGCTTATCTAGTTGTTTTTTTTTCTTGCACCTTCCCAAAGAAATAAATTCGTAGTTCCACAAGAAATCTACATTAACATTCACGATAACTAAAGTTGCTTCATGTTCGTAGTGCTCTTGTATGCCACAAAGATAACATGCACTCATTATAAATTGCCAATTACACTTTTCTGTTGCAACTGCATTCTCTTGGCTTCTAAAATTCGTTGTTATTTCTTAATTATATTACTGATAAGTTTAAGTTTATTGTGTGGTATTCAAGTTTATAGCCCCCAGAAAAAATAATGGTAGTCTACATACACTCGTATATTAAGGCAATTACAGTAAAAGGATGCGCAATCTAAACACTACCTCATCCAGAGATTGCAATGTACGTATATTGACAGTTGGAGGATAAGGAGTTCCTTTTAAATTAAATCTCAGCTTAAATCTTCATATTTCAACTGTCGTTATCAAACGTTGGTTCAAAAAAAATTAACTATTCCTACAGTAACAAACTGCTCTATGTAAAAAGTCTGGCTATGAATACACGTTGCAAAGCTTGCCGGATGACAAATCGGAGGCGTTGCTATATATTATTGTCCCGATTCGTTTTACATTTTTCTTTGTTATTAATGCTAATATACTTGTATGTAAATAAATAAATGAATAAAAATAGCGTAGTGATTGTAAATGTTTGCTTTTAAAATGTCAATTTACTTTTTAACATTTTTAAAATGTCAATGAAAGGAAACAGCAAAACAACAATTTGAAAAAGAAATCAATATAAGTTTGTAATATATTTCAATATATTATAATTCTATCATCCTAAGACAGGGGGGAGCTATTTAACTTCGTAGTTAATACACTTAAATCACGTAGCACTTTATTTCATGATGTTCAGTGAAACTTATTCGAACCGAAAGCTTGTTAAGCCCAAATTGAATTTATTAGTATAGCTTTGAGTTTGATAAATAAGCTAAAAGCATTTAACAATTTACAGACTCTAATTGACAGCGTTAGAAGCCAAAAAAATTGACAGTCAGGGGAGAATGTCTTATAAATCCTTTGTTATCATTGTCATTGTCGTTGTGTGAAAATGCAAGTTTTTTGCACAAACATTTACAAATATTTTATGAGCACTTAAGACTGAGACACACATATATACGCACACACACACACCCACACACATGCTCAGTTAAAAGCGACACGCAATAAAAAGTCAACACGCCTGATGTACACACTGCCTGCGGGCGTCTGAAGCAAAAGTTGAGGCATCCTGGGAATAATGCCAACCAGCGTAGTACCCGGCGCGTGTGCTGGCATGAGGTTGCAAGATGAAGTAGGGGTTGGATGGGAGCAAAACGGATTTTGTCACGGCCATGTGTGTTTGCGTGTGACTCGATAATGATTATCATGGTGATGATGATGATGCAGCATGACATGTTTGTTAAATTCTAAATAGAATCAATTTAATAAACTGTCAATAATGCATCACTTTAGCAACACAATTACTTCGGCAAGTTAAATGTCTATGTATCTACTATACTTGTATATGTATGTATGTATGTGTGTATGAGTTCATATTGACTGCCTATATTGGGTGCATTGTATTCATCTGAATATGAAAGTAGATATTTTAAATAAGCAAACAATGGCATTGAAACGACTTTCATTTATGTAGCATGTTTGTTGTACAGATATTTCAAAGAACTCAAAATCAGAGCTTATTTGCACATTAATAGCTCAACAGGAAACAATTTAGATTTCTAAAAACAAACATTATGTATGAAACGACTTTAAAAATTCTATAAGAAGGGCTGCTGAAGGGTAAGAATTTAGTTGCTTAACTACGCTAAACTCTTCAAGACTAAATATAAAAAAGTAGCTGTTTATTTCCGTTGCCAAGACAAGCAGTTCCACTTAACGATGAGACATGCAAACTTTTGCCGTTAAATTAAATTATCAGAAATTTCAGGCTTTGACATATTTATAATAAACTACATGTGTAAGTACTAGCACTCATCCATACAACTGAATGTTGCCAAGACATCAAAACAATCTACGTATATACATATAGTATAGTTATCTACCTTCACATTCGAGGGCAAAAGAAATAAGGGAAATAAAACGAAACTGCGTTGGTTTAAAATCGGAAAATTATTAGCCAAGTGTCACACACGAAGAGGGCCAGATGTAGCAGCAGGTAATAGCATTTCATTTCAACGCATATTTCCATGCCAATGTATTATTTCTTATCTTAATAACTTGAGCAACGCAAACGTGATACTCATCCATGGCCATTGCGATTTCCATAACTATAAATATCGATTACTTTGTTGCCAGCATTTTTGCCATCAAGGCGACAAACAAAGCACTAGACACGAACCAACTACCACACATGCCAGCATTAGGCAAACAGCCCTATCACACCTTACGTAAATACATATATACATACGAGTATACAGATACACACGCACACACGCCTTGCCTCGCACAGACGGCGGCAGTTGTAACACCTTAAGCGAGCCGAACTTAAGGCTGTCATTGTTTTGCAATGGCTGCAGCCCAACGCTCGTATCTTTGCCACTTTTATGTTTTTCTATTTCTATTTCTCTCTTACTTTTACCTGCCTTATTTTTCTCTTTGACAAATAAATTGACATGCCACATTCCGATAGAAACGGCCAGAAAAAAAAATAAATAAGGAATAGAAAAAAACGAAAATGTATCGACTCACGCTCGTTTAGGTTTAGAGACGACATTTGAAGGTTGTGGCATTGATGGTGCGTTCGAGAACAGTGAACAGCGAATTGGAAGCAGTGTGTACAAATGCCTTCCAACTCCAAACTTCTGAATGCCATCGAAACAATGAAATGTCAGGCACGTACGAAAGGAATTCGTTCGCCGCGTTCCGTTTTTGGTGCAAACAGTTTTCGAAATTGACGCGCGCCGGCATGAAAGAAATAAATATGCCACAATATGTTAACGACAAGTCGGTGGCAAGCCAAGCCACATGCCCCATACCGTAGGCCAACCCTGCCAAACGTAAAAGGTAACTACGTGAAACTTTTACTTTTTGCCGCCGCCTGTAAATAAATATTATTTAAGCGACACTAAAAAATGACATTCGATTATTTAGCCATGCTGGCAATGTCCTTGCTATCGCATGCAACAATGTATATACATATACATATGTGTATGGATGTGTGCGTAAAACTAAGCCCATGTGCGTAAATGTAGAGATAAATGTTTGTGGGTTTCTTGGTGTGCAGCACACAAAATAAAAGTCGGAAAAATTACACAAATACCACGAATTATGTGCAATAAATAGAATGTTGCACATAAATCATTACAGTAAATCATCATTGTTTGTTGTTCTTGTCGCCTTATCGACGTCGTTGTCGGCCTCAGCAAACATCTTTTTGTTTCGGCCCCAACAAGTATGGAAGATTTTTGTATAAAGCTAACGAAAATTACGCATTCGCCCAGTTGCACGAGCTGACTAGAAGCAAAGAAAAGCTGACTAAACAGCCAAAGAAACAAGAGAAAACTCTACAGCCGGCTGCCCGACAATGAAATACCCTGTACCCAGACAAACTTCCGCTCCTATCAGAAGCAAAAAGAAGAAGAAGAAGAGCGAACCTGATACAGCAGCTTGTGGGCGTATTACTGGAGTGATATTTATTTGCTAATAACTTTTCTAAGGATTGAGGGATTTGGGTCAAATTTGAAACAAAAGTAGATATATATATAAATTACGTGTGCAATGGTTCGGTTTTGAAATGTGAACCGTATTGAAGTATAGAATTTTTATACTCTGTACATAAAATGTACAAGAGTATATTAGGTTTGCGGGAGCTGAAAAATGTAACAGGCAGAAGGAGGCGTGGCAGACCCCACAAAGTATATATATTCTTGATCAGCATGACGAGACGAGTCGATCTAGCCCTGTCTGTCTGTCTGTCCGTCTGTCCGTCCGTATGAACACCTGGATCTCAGAGACTATAAGAGATAGAGACACCAAATTTTGCACAAAGATGCGTTATGTGTGTATTCTATACGAGTTTGTTTTATTTTTTTGATTTTCCCCCCCACTTCCCCCCTATGGGGGTTTTCCCGATTTTCCATTCGTATAATCGCCTATATCTCGGAGACTATAAGACCTAGCAACACCAAATTTTAGTCCCAGATGCCTTATGTGAATACGCAGAAAATTTATATTTTGGAATTCCCCTCCCTCCCCCCTCTACCCCGCAAATCGTAACTCCCGTAATTCTTGGAATTTCGAACTAAAATTTTGGAAATACCCCCAGTTGGTTATTATGTGTCCGTATGCCAAATTTCATTATGATAGACCGATTTAACAAGAAGTTATAGCCATAAATATATTTGCTGATGCAGCGCTGCTCAAGCGCTGCCCGCGGCTGTTGTTGATGTTGCTGTTTGGTTGACTGCGAAAATGCTTACACAGACACGAATAGATGCGCATAGGCATACATACACTCACACAGACGCAATTGCTATGTAAATGTGCAATTATACACCCTTTACGTGAGTTCGAATACCGAGAAAGGTAAAATCGATCAAATTTTTTTTTTTATTTTCTTAATTTTTTTATTTTCTATAATTATTGTAAACATATGTACAGAGTATTTCAAAGTCGGGACACCCGACTTTAGCTTTTTTACTTGTTAATTCCTACCGCTATTTCAATTATGCTAAAAACGAGTGCGAAAAAAAGTTCAAGTGTCCTAAAATCCATAAAATGGTCCATTGTGGCACCTATAACCAATTTTTGTAGAAAATACTTTCTGAAAACCAAAATCTGCCACCGTTCCATCAATAAATTAACAATATTACGATAGCGACAACTCTGTACACATTTTTAAAACCTAATGGAAAATTGTTCAACTATTATTATTACATACGCCTATATACTTATTCCATTTGCTCACATCCTACTTCTTTATGTTATATTGAAAAAACGGACGCAACGAAGAGAGAGACATATGGAATACATTACTTATTCATATTTTTATATTTTCTATTTAGTTTGTGAAAATTACGTAACAGACAGATTACAGCATCTCTGCCCCTCTAAGCATATAAGTATAGTCTTGAACAGCATAACGAAACGAACCTACTTATGTACACATTTCTGTTCGAATGCCTGAATGAAAGTCTACATAAGTCAAGCTTCGCACACATACATATTATATATGTATTGTATATTCTCTACAACTACTATTAACTAACTTAAAGCCCACAATGCGGCAGCAGCAGCTTATTTTTACTTTTTTTTGTTGCTTCTTTTTTGGGCGCACACCACCAGTGTAAGGTTTTGGGGGCACGGTATTTCACAGTTGAAAGCTCGGCAGTAACATACTCTCTTGTATTATGCTGTGCTTAGACTGCCGCAACATTGCCGATGCGGCGACTAAATGCAGTAAGATGCTCAGAGTTGGTCTGGTAGTTTCAAAAGCAGATTTCCGCTTCCCTGTATGTATGAAACGAAATCGAAAGTGAAAAAAATTACAAAGCCTAATTATTATTGCAATGGAAAGTGGTATTTTTTAAAACTAATGGAATAGTTTTCTCATGTAAAAACGCCTTCAACTGGAAGATCTTCCTTCTATTATAATTACAGCTTCCTCCAGTAGAGGAATTTTAAGAATAAGAAAGATTAATCTCTGCCAACAACGACAATCGTAGGTAATCATACAACATTCAAGTATGCAAATATTGGCATATATGTGTTTGCTCCACCGGAACTCAAAGATGTTAACTGACTAATTAAGGACTGCAATTGTGTTCCTTACTTATATTGATGTAAAATATTTCGTTTGCCGAGGCACTACTTATGTAGTGTAAACAAGTTTGCTACAACTTCGGTTAAACAAGCAATTCTCTTAGCTTCAGCAAGCTACAATAATTAGAATTTTATGGTGTCCAGTTGGAACAGTGACGGCAAAGTAAGTTGAAAGTGTCGGTCCTAATAACCTTATTAATTAGGCACTGGACAGTTGCGGTGCCTTAACTCCTGCGGAACGCAACGACAACAGCAAATAGCAGCAACTGCCGCTGGACTGGTATATTAATTTATTCTATTTCCCTTTTACGGCCTCAAGTGAATTTAGCAATTCGCTTTCGTACTTTAACGAGGGCTTTGACGTTTACAACGCCCAGCGGTGAAGAAGTTATGTAGACTATTTATTGATATGTGCCTTTTTCATTGAGCAACGCCCAAGACTAAAAAGAATGGAAGAACATCATATTGAAAACCAACAGAAAATATTCCAAAATTAGTAGAACCTAAAACAATACGAAAAGCACACCTTTATTATTATTTTACTTTTGTATTGTAGCTTCGAGACTTTATTAAATAAAGATGAAGACTCTAAAAGATTGCCTGACTCCTTTTACTAGAATTTGCTAAATGTAAAAGTTTCTTTGATACAAGGATGTTAACTTTCAGCGCGTGTAATCACCTGATATTGAAATTATTTTTGTATGCCTACTGTAGTAAAATAATGTATGAAAAATTAACAAATAAATTCCACGCCATTTTGAGCTAAAAAAAATATAAAAATATTATATACATATAGTGCACTCTAAAATCAATTTATTCGTATACATTAACTTGGCTTGTGATAATTTGTTATGCTGTTGAGTAATCAAAACATAATCCGGTTGTTTCATCACGCATACATAGCTATTAAATTCGATTAGCACTATTTTTATATGTTCCAATGAACTGCTGCTTGCAGCTGAATTAATCTGTACAAGCCCGTCATAAATATGATATGTATTGCAAATGATTAAAAATGTATGCATAATTTATGCACAATCTCATTTTTGTTGCCATTATTATTACCTACCATTTTTAAAACAATTGTTTTTTCTTTCAATTTTAGTGAATTGTGCGAATTGCGAGTAACCTTTGCTTAATTCATTTGTTGCCCTCTTTTAAATATAGTTATTAGCGTAGTTTAATTGATTTACTCTACTAGCATAATAAGTAGACAACATTTATTCACTCCTGTTAAGAAATCGATACCGGCTTTCGTAAACTGTTGTACATTTTTGCCACAGAAAACACGCAATCACGCAATAGTTAAATGAATCACAAAAAAAATACTTTATTAATACTTTTGCCTTTTTATATATGGCAAACTATTTACTGCAAATGGGTATAAATGATGTGGATTAAATGCAACAAATAAAGCACCAGCCAGCAGACACACACGCCCGAATAAGCTTACTACGGAGCGCAAAAGGCTGTGCGCAAAAAAGTAGGCAATGATTTTTATTAATTGATAAGCATTTGCAACAAGTTGCCCCAGCTGTGCGTTCTGTTTCGCTTTAGCGCCCAGCACACAAGACACAAAGCTCACCAAGCATATTTATGAACATCGAGATTCCCACACACACACACACACACACACACACTAACAGTCGTTCCGTCAGTCAGCCATCTTGACTGTCTTTCATTCGAATGAAACGGCGCCTCTGCCTGTCGCTCGTAGATTAAGTGATAAATACTTTCATATTTGACGTAAGATTTAAGGGGTGTTTGTTTCTGTGTATCTGATCATCGCACTGCGATACGCATTGTGTGGCACAAATAGACATTGAAAAAGTAGCACAGATTTGTACCAAAGCCGAAACTAAGACGAAATGAATGAGAGGCACGCTGGGGGCCCCTGGGTGCGAAATGCTGGGTCTATGAAAATATAGTTGTGCATAGTTATATGCTAACATTGGCCACATAAAGACATCAAAGGCAATCTTTGTACTCTGCTATTTATACGGCAGAGAATTTTGTAACAGGGCACAGTGAATACACTCTAAGATACCGAAATACATCGAGAGCTAAGCGTTTAAACTTGCTTAAAGCTTTTGCTTGCAATTTATTTAAAGTTTTCCTTAATTAGCAGTCATCTTGCTTACTAATTGGTTTTTTCACAAAAGAAAGCAAAGACGTATTACTACTATGCCTCCAAAATAATTATTTATAAAGTCAGCTAATTAATTAAAAGGAAAACTTTAAGAAATCAGCGTAAATTCCAAAGAATCAGTCAAGGAAGCACTTTCAAAGTATTTACGACTGAATGACTGGAAAAGCTAACACAAGGAAAATGAATTGCAGCATTTTTTAAAGTTTGACGATACTCAAAAAAGAAAATAAAATAGAAATGAAAGGACAAAAAATAAAAATTAAGGAAAAAACATTTCGATGATGTAAAACTTTTGAAGAGAAAAAATACCAAAAAGTTTTCTGAATAAGAGAGGGCACATGCACATACTCCTACAAAGGCGTAAGGGGGCGCCAAGAAAAATGTGCACTTGTCAGCAAAAGAAAGGCAAAGAACAGAACAGAACAGAACAGAAGAGAACAGAAAATAAAAGATATCCAAGTAAGCAGCTGCACTGGCAAACGAAATCATTAAAAAGCGTAATTGATAGAAGCGAGCAAAATGCAGAAAGAAGTATGACGGCACAAGTTTATAGCGATGACATCGTTAAAAGTCTGTCGAGTACTCCCAGAAAAGTACTCAAGACCTTACTAATTCGGCCACAAATTGGCTTGGCGTAGATTCCATTGGAGTGGTAGCGGCAATGACGAGAAAGTGAATAAAAAAACTGTGCGATGCGCTCCTTTTTCCTCTCTTTCCATTCAGCTGAAGCTAAGCGCTGCTTTTTGACGGATGTAGTAAAATACTTTTCCTTTATTAAAAGGATATAGATATATATATATGTATATACATACGAAGCAGTGTCAGCCAGTTCAGCGCATAACTAAAATGATGTTTGTGTTTTGATATCACAGCTACGCTTTTTCACTTGTTTTTTGCCCACATTAAAAACAAAACAGCTAAAGTACTGACTGAGCCAACCGACACTCAAACCCCTTATGCTGAAGTTAAGCTCAGACTAACAAAAGCTGGCATTTATTTTAGTTCACTTTTGGCAGAGGTCGCGGGACGTGCAAGGGGTCGCGGTCATTCACAAAAGAAATGCACTGCTCTGTGCGGCTGCTGTATAAGTGATTTGCATAAGTTTCCACAAAGTAAGTAAAAATGTATTTTCGCAATTGTGCAGAAAAGTGGCGCATATTAAATCCAAAGAAAACTCCCGCAAAAGAAAAAAAAACTTCAATCCCAAAAACAATAACGAATTTAAGTGGAAAAAGAGGAAAGTTTTGCCGCAAATATTTGTGTGCTAAGTTAAATTAACAGCGAAAAGGAATTACTTACAAAAATGGTGAAAAGTAAAATGCTATATCACGCGCGTAGCACATGAGATGTTAAAAAAGATTATTTCAGTTGAAAAATAACTCAAATAAGAAGACACAATGATTTTCAAAAATTATATTTTTGCACTTAAATATAAAAGGCTGAGGAATTGTATAAGTCAGGACAACTTAAATAATAATTTACATGAATATGTTTAAAAAAGGTTAAACATTTTTTTAAATAATTCTTTGATTGAACCTATTATCATGGTAATTAAATACAAAATACAAAAACAATACTTTTCCATGTTAAAGAGTCTATAATCTAGATATATAAGCACATATACGTAAAGTATCTTACTATATTACGTACCCTGCATATGGTTTGCTTTCTTATTTCACCTTCTACGTAAGCTAATTTGTTAGCCAAGCAACCATATGTGTATGTAAGCAAGTAAGCGTGAGAGTGAGGGTGCGCCAGCGCTTGTGCTATGGCCAACTAAAAGCAAATATTTTCCGCATAGTTGCGTATTAAGCCAAAAACTTACTTTTCTTTTTGCATGTACCCTTGCTTAAGGTATTTCCACTACATAGAAATTTGTGAATCACACAAAATAAGTCACTTTGTATACTATCAGTAAAATATTTCAAGTAAATTTAAAAAATATCTGTTTAATAATTTTGTATGATGGAACTTTTTAGTGAAACACATATTATAAGAGACACTAGTATGCAACGAAGAACTCCAATTACACTTAGAAATGTCCATAAACTTCAAAAACTTATGACAACACGTAAACACTTCAACATTATACAAGTATACTGAAGCAATTTGAGCAATAATGTAATTTACTTCGATAAATTTACCAAATAAATTATATTATTTGAATAAGTTGAGGGTATGAAATCTTCGAGGCATCGTTGATAACATTTTTAGTTCCTTCCTCTGCTCTCATGTACTTTTTATCAGCGGCGTTGTGACAGCTGTCAATATACAATATTGAGGATTATGGCAAAGACACGTCTTACGACAAAGCTTTGTGTCAATATATTAAATTATGGCTTAAAGGCTTTGGCCCATCTTAGTGACGTTCAACTTTTTGGCGCGCACAAATCCCGCAGATAAATACATGGCACATAAATATTGTGAATGTGGAGCATCGCAAAAGAAAGCTGAATTTTCACGTTGCCTTCCGTCGCATTGACGACATTCCATACTATGGGAAATTTGAAAAATTAAATTTGCAGCCTTGCAAAATTCCTATTATAATTAATAGTAAAGCCAAGCAGATATTCGCACATACATATAAGCAAAGTAGAACATGAGTATTCATTTTCATTTCTATACTTTGGTATGCAAAATCGCATTCAAATTTGCGTATGAAGATAAAATACAAGAAAGAAGCGAATGTGAACTATGCCTGAACATTTTGGACCACGTTGCTAGATGGTGCTTAAAGCATTTGGAACTACAACTGAAACTTTTGCCATTAGCATTGAAAACAAATTATTAATAATTTTAACAACTGCACCTAGATAAGTAGAGAAAACAAAACAAAATGCAGAAACATTTGCGTATTCTCTCAACTTTAACGTTCTCGCAACTTTCCAATGCGCTCCATACCACCTTCTTAGTCGTGGCAGTTGTTGTTGTTCATTTTCATGATGCTGCGATGTAGTTGCAGCTGTTTCTGTTGGTTGTTCTAGGATAGCATTGCTCATACGCACCGTGCACGGCTCGCAACTCAAGTTTAATAACGCTTGGCAAAAAACTTGCACTGCACAAAGCTGATGAAGAGAAATCTTTTTTAATTAAAAAGTAACTGCTGCCACTGCTGTTACAGTCTCCACACTGAAACCCCCTCATACTCTACGCCTTTTCCGCCCGACATGCATTTAATTACTTTTTACTTTAACTTATTTGCATTTTCTTTCGAATTTATTGTAGGCATTGGCAGCGTCATCGATGGACGTTTTAGTTTCCTTTGAATTAAATTCTAAAGTTGTCTAATTAAAGGTTTAGAAGGCCAATGTACAAATATTGACTACTACAGTAAGCTCATGCCAGCCCCACTTGTGTGATCAAGGGATACTTACTGGGGTATTGGCTTAAGTACTAATAACCATTCCACATACTATGTGCCTAAAACATGTTTGAAATTTAGCGCTTAGTCTTTTTTTATACTCTTATAAACTTCGGGTACAGGGTAGGCTCGGGCGAAATGCGAAATAAAGAGGTTATGTAGATTTATTTGTGTCATTATGCTCATTAAGAATATGTGTACTTGTTATTCAATCATTGGGGCAGAGGATATGAAAATAGCTACGAAGTTTACTTCAATATGTTGCCTTTTCTATTATTCGAGCTGGATATCGTATCATTTACAATTCCATTGCAATAACAAGTACGACTCTTGCTCTTGCTTCCTTTTTCCAAGCACACAAAACCAGTGATATATATTTTAGAATACTTTAAATTGGAAAGCAAATTCTAGTTTAATTCTAACTTTAAATTAAATACTTTTTATCAACACATTTTCGCAATGTTTATGTGTCTCATCAATCACTTGTAATTTTGCAATTATTGTTTGGTCTTATGTTCATTATTTTGTGTTTCATGGAATTTAATTTTTATTTATCTCATTTCCTTGTATGAACAATCGCAATGCTTAAAATTAATCTACTAAATGTAATTCCAAGAACACGCACCTTTAATCAAAGTGTCCTTAATCTCTCGCCGAGTTATGTAAATAAACAATTAGAAGCACAAGCATTTGTGTACGCACACATGCGCAAACACACATACGCACACACATGCATTTGTGCAAATTTTGCGGCTTTAAGTTAATTCATTTTGCAAGTGTTTACCTTACCGGGCATTAAAACGGCTGAAGGTGCTCAGCAAAAGGGATTAGAAGGGAAGATGGGAGACAGCCTCGACAAGTGACAAGGTGCGTTTGTGTCTGTGTCTGTGTCTGTGTGTGTATGCCATTATATTTGAGAGTGTGTGTCTGCATGAATAGAAAATACTGAAGATGCCGCAGCTAGGAACAGAAGGCACCTAAGTAATTTCGATGCACACCAAATACCCAAATAAACAAACGAACAACAAACACCAACAACAGCAACAAAGCTGATGATGACGAAGCCGATAGCAATGGTGAAGCGCCGAAAGCGGAAGGAAGCGCGTGCGGGTTCAGTCGAGCGCAAATATTTCAATTTGAAATTGATAAGTCCTATTAATGTGCAAACACACATGCGGCGCCCACAAACACACCGCACACACACACCGTTATCGCTAATCAAACAGATTTTCCCTTCTTCAGGTCACAAGGCTCTAAACTATGCATTAAAAGTAATGTTCCCCATTTGATTTAATTGTGTATTACGAATTAAAAACAACTTTCGTGTGCCATACTGCGAAACCACAAACAATCTACAAGTAGAGCGCTTTTAATGCTATCCAAAACCATTTCGGAAAGTTATTTCAACAGCACTCCTTCAACTTGAGCTGCGAAATGTGTATCGATTACTTTGTCTAATGCATTTTCCAAACCGAAACTGCACCAAAGTTGCTCAGGCCACGATGGCGAAGTCTCTGTACAGGAGTGAGTGTGTGTGTATATATGTATGTGCATATATGACGTCACCTATTCAGAGTGCCCCGCTGGCGAGCTGAAAGGATAACAGCACTTAGAAAATGCGGCAATGGAGATAGCTTTAAATGGTGTGTGAAGCGTTTGCAAGTTGGGATACTTATACGTATGTGCATGTAACTAAATGTTTCGGAAATTTGTGTGGGAGGGAGAGAATATACATATTCTCAGCAATATCGAAACATTTTACATTACTATTTTTAATTAAAGAATCGCAATATAGTATTCTAAGCTCTTCACAAATCAGATGCCTCACAGGCATAGTATGGAGGTAGTAAGTATATACTTAAAAGTTGAACTGAAATTTTTCGAGGACAGTAGATGAGCTCTCTTTTTGCGTTATGCTTGGGAATCCACATAAACCCAAACGCAATGGTTATGCTAAAACCACTCAGAGGGAACTTGGCAGTTGCAGCAGGGATGTTGAGCAGACCAGTGTGTGTGAATGTGTTAAACAAAGGAGAAATAAACAATATAATTTAACTAAATTAAATAATTTAACGAAAACTGAATGTATTATAACTAATAAGAAGGGAATGTGTGAGCTGGACGGGGCATACCATAACTCACGCGCTAGGCTCTCCCTCAATCATGAGGTGTCCAGATTATAAAGTCAAACTTAATTGAACAAATTAAAAAACCACATTAGTTATTGCACTAAATTAGTTGCAATTAGGAGGAACCCATGACCACAGCCAGAACCATGTGTCTATGCAAAACTGAAACTAACATAGCTTTCAAGTCCTTTCACTCAGTGCCGCATGAATATGTATGTATGATGATCGTGGGTGCCACTGTGATTTTTTCCTCTGCGAATTTAGCCATTTTGTGCATAATACAGCAACTTGTCCGTCCTGGCCGTGCTTGGCGGGCAGACACGGGACTCTTCCCGCGCATTGTGTGACGTGCTCCTCCACAACAAGCATTTGCATCAGGTCCATGCCCCACCGGTCGTCCTCGTGCCTTTGACGGCGATTTACACCAGCAAGAGTTTTGCGTCCGTACTGCATGAGAAACAGGCTTGAATTACTCTTTTTTGTCGGCTATTTTGTGTGTGTGAAGTTTTTTTTTGTCCCTGACATTCCTTTGTAGCTGTCGCCATTTGGCAGTGGTTTTACATATGTATGTGTGTGTTTGTAAGAGTGCATTCGTGTTTGCATGTGTATATGTATGTGTATGGTGGCATACATAATTCAAAACGTGGCGCGCATATGTTTCGCTAGCCATTTTTTATGCTTGTAATTCGACTAAGCAAATGTGTTTGTGCGGTGCAAACTCAACTAGATATTTGTGTGTGTGTGTATGTTTCTTCCATGTGTTAACACAATATTATTCAGACGTACTTATAAAAAAATGTTGCACAAAAATATACCAAAGTCCGCGCTCCTTTTACAGCACTCGTACTCTGACATATTTTTCACACAACATGTGCCTTGATGTTAGCATGACAGGCACAAAGCTACTGACACTTACACCCACACACAGGTACACCTACACAACTATATGGAGGCCCGGAAGGGCAACTAAGTTTACTTTATAGAATTAAACCCCACTTGCGTTACTTATTATTGTTTTTGTTGCTATTGTTGACTTCGCAACATTACACATGGCTTTCCGATTTTTCTTCGCTCTCTTTCTTCCACATTCTTTATTTAAATGGATTAACAATCAAATTATACATACTTGTAAGTACTATATACTTACATATAGTTATTTTTAAGTCTTATGTTTTATTTATAAATAAAAGTTACATGACTCGTAAATTTTCAGCAAACAAACAGCAACAGCTTAGCAGTTGGATACACATACTTAGTATGTATGTATGTATGAATGTTTACTTTACAAGTATGCATTCGAAGGCCACATAGGTACATACTATGTACGTTTATTTGTAAGTATGTATGCATGTGTATAATTCCTTAATGGTAAATTGAACTCAAAATGCCTCAACCAGCAATCAAAGGGTCGATTGTGAAATAGCTATGCGAGCATATTTTCAAGGATAAGACGTTATTTATTTGTTGCTTCACTGGACAATGTTGAACATTATTTAACTGTAATTCTCCACATAAGTCATTCTTCAGCAGAAATGGCAACCATGCACAGACACCCATACAAATTCATGCAGACATTCAGACGGAATGGCGGCCAAGCGGACGTGCAGACCGACACTCAGTTATGAACATACTACTAGTTGTATATACTGTATATTGGAGCACAGTGCCAGTCAAACAATTGACCAAGACACACCCACATAAACATAACAATCAATTTGTTGCGCGTACACACACACACACACACACACACACACACACACACACAAACACAACAACACCAAGAGAGATATTGTAAAAGTAAACAGACAAACATGCAGTTGCGAACAATTTACTGGCTCTAAAACGACAACAATCGAGGCGAACGTCGAGGCTCAACAGAATACTACACAAGGGCTATTATTCTAATAATACCAATGAAGCATATCATAGACATCTCCTCGCAATATATATATTTTTCAGTGTTAGGGAAATTAAAATTAAAATCTACAAGTATTTAATTGCCCATTTGTTGATTCATTCAAATAAATCACAGATCGTAGCGTGACACGAAAAGGAACTAATTAAATTTGTATATACTTATTTACATATATTTTTATATTTTTGATATCTTTGATCTTTATAAGGTATGATATGCTAATTAATTATCTTCTTTTATTGAGGTTATGCAAAACAAAATAGACTTGGTTTTTGAGTAAACCAAAATTAAATATCTAAGAGCTCTGTAGTCTTAAAAAAAACACAACTAGCAGAAGATAAAGACCTTTTCCACATAAGGTTTCTTATATTATTATTTTTCAAACTAACTACCACGTTTTTAAGGAATGTGTTTACTTTTCTTGACACGCTCTCTTTCTGTACTTTATGAGTGAAGTCCTTGTAATCTTTTACTTTTTGTTTGCTTTTAGATCTACAAAGCATATTAAGCTACTTTAGCGGAAAGGAATAACATTTGTGACGAGCTCTTAATTTGCACTCAAATAATAAAATATATATGGAAATAATACAAAAATTAAATAATCAACTAACTCTTCTACGTTAGCAGATTTAAAATGTCATCTTCTAAGAATTCCTAATTATTGGAAACACTTTATACGAATTAATTTATTAATTTCTTCTGCATAGCTTTTAGCTGATTATTACTTTCGTTACATTTCCTCATAACATATAAAAAGAAAAATAAATAAGAATTTTCCAAGATTAATTACAAATACTTGAATTATCCCAAGAGCTCCTTCATTTTATGAAAAGCTTTGAAAGAATAAAGCGCGCTGTGATTTTTTTTTCTGCTCGGTAACTATAAGAGGTGCAAGCCTTGACTGCAAGTCCTATGTAACTCAATCGATACCAGGCCTGAAAAAGAAAACTTAACAAATTATAATTGCACCAGCGACAAGCAGTAATTAAATGGAATATTTTGACTCAAAGCTTGCGTGACTTTGAGTTAAGGGCCCTTAAACAAACACACGGAACACATCCATATACACATTTTTAAAAATTAATTTGACGCTGCCTACTTGACCTTGTTTTGAATGTCCTTGACAACTATTTAATACCAAGTTATATGTTTTATGCATAAAGGTATCTTCGTATGTGTTCATTTTTTAGGCATGACAGTTTTATTGATTTGCGCAATATGTCAATCCAATCCATTGTAATTCCAAAATTTGTTCAACGTGAAACCTGAGACCAATCGCCCAAATACACAATGGCTCAGAAACTTTATTGACTCTTTTACTGCTAGACAGTTACTCTTACATACACATACACATATATAGACGAGGCAGAAGGATCGGATACTTTACGATTGTTACACTTGTTGTTGTTACGATATTATTGTTGGAATAGTAAAACCAAGAACAACATAATTTTGCAAAGAACAATAAACTGCGAACAACATAATGTGCCCCTACACTAACAAACACACACACACAAGAAGCAAACATAATGTTGAGATTTGTTATTTCTTTCTTACGGAGTATGTAAGGGTAAGACAAAAAATACACACACACACACACATGTAGTATATATAGATATATACAGACATAACACAACACATGTCAGTCTGCATTGAAGAAAAAAATTATAGGAGAGTGGCGAGTGAAGATTGGGGATTGGGGAGCAAATTGCTAAAGTGTTGGAGCAAAGTTTTGTTTGTCAAAATGTAATAAAGTGCAAACAGCAGCAAAAATAATGTGAACACATAAAAATGCGTGAAGTTTTTATTTTTATTTGCCCTGTCTGTCTGTCTGCTCCTGGGCACTCTTTAGAAGTTTAGGGACTGGCCTTGGCGGGCACATTGTTTGTTTGGAATGTTATTTACCCTTTGAGTAGCCAAAGGAACAACAAAATGAGCGTTGACAGCGCACTTAAAGCCCTAAAGTTAAAGCTGTGCATTTGGGGCTTTGCTTATCGGGCAGCTCAGCTGAATGGTTAATTATACTTGTATAATCTTCTTAATCAGCACTTTACACTAAACAGCATGTGTGTGGCTCGCGAATCTTTAAATTCCATTCAGTCTGATCTGCCACTGTCCCCAAAGATTGTGCGGTAGCACTGATATATTGTCGAGTAACTTGAAAAGAATGCCACAAAATTAATGAGCAGTAAAATCCACGATTTATTACAAATTATTTCAAGAACACTGTGTCTGTTCTCGCATTTCCTTGTGACTTTGGAAAATTAATGGGACTTGAATTGAATGCGGCTCAATCGAGTGAAAGCGGCCACACATTAAAGTGTTGAAAAGAAGCTGTACGTTTAAGAAATAGTGCTGCAATTTCTCAAGCACAGACAGGCTTTATTTATTTTAATTCATTTATAAAACGTTAAAAAGAGTCAACATTGCACCCAAGAAACAACAATCATCTTATTTACCTTTCAACCTGAGCTCAGATCGGTGTGGACAAGCAGTGATGTATAGAAACTGAAACTACGAGATTCGTGGACCGACCTGTTAGTTAATTTGTTCATATGTTCGTATGGGCTTAGAGTTTAGGACCCAAAGGGTTCAAACACACATAAACATTGTCAACGGCCCTCGAGTTATGAAAAATGGCACACTGAAGACAATAGCTTTGTTCTTGTGCCACTTGCTGTGGCATGTGGCACTCAAAGACTGCCCTAACTGCCCGAACACCCACATCCACACACACTCCGACAAAGTTGTCTACGAACATCGCATTCAAATCAGCCTGTGGAAAAATATTCTGCATAAATAATATATATGTATATAGTACATACAATGCTTATATCCTTGAATTGAATTTGATTGTTTTTCACTTTGGGCAAGAGTCTTATTGATTTATTCGATTTTTTATTCTTTTGTTGTTCTTCGTGGTTGCATTTTCTATGGAATTTACTGAAATTTGCATACAAAACCGGCATGTGATATCCAATTAAATATACTGAATTCTGTGTCAGGGAATATCAAAACACTAAAATGATAAAACCCGTATGAAACATTGATACTCGAGGTTTTAATGTGTGTGTTTCATGTTAAATTTCAATCTCCCCCTCGGTTTTTATCTCCTACTACGAGTATACCCTGTGAAAATGTTAGTGAAAATGCGTATATACTTGTATTACTGATCAGTATAACAAGACAAGTTGATATAGCCATATCTGTCCATCTAAAAGCATAACAGAATTGGCATAACCACTTGGTATTCCTATTTCCCTAAAGTTAATATTTTTTTCTTGACGCATCCCTACCACATCCACGGTATTATATTAGGGATTTCGCACAGCTCCCGTTGTTCTTTGAACTGTTTTTGCTATTTTTAATATTAACTTAATCCTTTCCAATTTAAATTTGAATCAAATATATACAATAACTTACCTTTTAAAGCGATACCCATCTATGATAAATACTCCCGTCCTAGTTTTTTATACTTGTAGAAACGCACAGAAAACTAATCTTTCATTTTACATAAACTATAAATGTGTAAATCATTTCCCTTATTAAATTTTCGCCTTTCCCAGCTCCATCTTAGTGTTCACTTAAGGAAACTTGTATCCGTAGATGAATGAACCAAAGACAGTGTTTTGTATAAATATATTAATTAATCTAGATACATATAATTTTGACTAACTATAATATTTTGGTAAGATTTCTGAATCATTTGATTTTGTCGTAGAAATCCTACAGCTAGCGAATAGTCCGTCACCGAATCGGCCCCAGGTAGCTATTGATGACATGTCTCCCTTATTTTGCTTAAATTATCTTCCAAGAAAGGCGTTGAACATGCTAGAGTTTCTTCAAAAGAAAATGCTATGGGCAACTCACTGGGGGCGCCTGGAGATGTTGCTGCCGTGGACTGGTTATTGGACAAGTTGTGCTCTGAGGCATGAAAAGAATTCAACAGCTGCTTCTGCGCTTCCACAAAGCTCTCGGTCATGGCATTAAGGAACA
The DNA here is from genome assembly GCF_003285725.1 of Scaptodrosophila lebanonensis. Classification (NCBI taxonomy): domain Eukaryota; kingdom Metazoa; phylum Arthropoda; class Insecta; order Diptera; family Drosophilidae; genus Scaptodrosophila; species Scaptodrosophila lebanonensis. The sequence continues at coordinate 4,662,354 of NW_022060529.1, forward strand.
CCATATTGTTCTTATCTAATGCTTGAGTTACGTTGGTCACATTCCAAACATTACAGCTGCCGTTAAAATTGTTAGTAAGCGGAGCGGTGTGGTTGGGTCTAGATGCTGCGGCTGGCTGAGATATTCTGGTGCTCTGTGCCGCCGTTGTCCCTTTGTCCATCTCATAGGTGCGTCCACCTGAGGTAGCTGCCTTCACCTTTCCCTCTGGCTGCGATGTCAATTCCTTGACGCGATCCGCATAGCGTAGAGTGTTAAGCGTGTTTTCGCACGAGTGCAGGCCTGGCGAGATCATGGCTATCATGCAGGTCTTCACCTTGCGGCCTCCAATAAAAGAGTCTCGCAGGACTTGCGTTAATTTTGAGCCTCGAAAGGGTAGGTGCCGTGATTGACGGCTGAGCGCCCTAATACACTCCTTAAGTGCCAAGAGTGACTTGTTTATCTCAGCACCCTCCAGACGCGTACGCCGGCAAGCCGAACAGTTATCCGCTCCCCGCTCATTCCCCGCTAGATCTATGAGCGAGAACTTTCCATGTAATTTTCCTTTGTTGCCAACGCGCAATACAATCTGAAATATGGCGTGTGAGCGGGACGATGTCGCATTCGCTGACGTCTGGCCGGAGGTGCGTACACTGTGACCCATCTCAATGAGCTGCAAGACATCCTCTGCGTTCTCCACAGGCTTTTCGGTGAGACCTACCACCTGAACCTGCTGATGGCCATCCTCCAGCACACGTAACTGCGGCTTTCCAGGCACCAGCAAGTCCGAAACGCGCATTCCATAAATCTCAAAAAAGGAGCAGGTAACCCTCAGGCCGAGCTGTGCATATCGAGGGATGAGCAGATGGGCAAACACATCGCTTGCCGTCATGGCGTAGATGCCATCGCGGCAGTTCTGCTGCTTGCCCGTAAACTCGCCACCCATGGTATGGGTCTTGCCGGAACCCGTCTGGCCGTACGCGAAGCACGTGGCCATGCCGCCATCAAAGATGTGCTTGACTAGCGGCCTGGCCGTGTACTCGTACACGGTGGCATTCGAACACAGCTCGTTGAAGGTGTAATCGAAACGAAATTTGTGATTTTCTAAGAACTTGGTCAAGTCAACTTGCTTTTTAGGTTCATGAACCACCAGCACATCCTTAGTGGGCACCGAGATCACATCCTGCTCCTTCTCAGCCACCTCTTTTCGATTGAGCGGCCGCTTGCGCACACACACCATTATCTGGTGCTGTTTTAAGGGCTGGCCTGGACCAAGCAACGGATCGAACACCATTTGCCTCTGATGCATTCGAATCATCCTCGCAATTTCCCAATTAGGATTATCCGGATCGGCGTTCTTAATCTGTTCCCGTTGCTGCCTAGCCAACGCCTGCAGCTCTCGGCGTTTCTCACGCCTCTCGCGCATCTGATCGATGACTTGAACTATATCGGGCCGACCGGAGTTTTGGATTTCTGGCTCGCTAGGCATTGGCCGCTTACGTGGCTCTGCTATGCATTGTGGGGAACGAGCCCTTGTGTTGATATTGGAATTAGTCGGCCCAGCAAGTCGATGTATGGTAAGAGGTATGTCAGCTTCTGGAAATGGCAGCTCTGTAGCGGCAGTTTTAACATATGAGTTAGGCTGGTCGCGAATGCCAGGATCATCACTCCGCCCATTGATGGTATTCGAAGCGGGCGAAGAAGTTGTTACTGGCTGCGGGTGAAAAGCCTTGCTGCTATGCGACGGATGTGCGGAATTCGACTGCTGAAATAGCTCGGGATTCATCTGAACAACGGCGGATAGTGGCAATTCCTTGCCGCGAACTGTAGAGCCCTCGGACCACTCCACGGTGATTACATTGTTGACCCCTCCGTCCAACTTAATGATGCAAGCCTTATGGATGCGCCCATCCGAGCGCTGGATAAATACCTCTTGGTTGATCGAGAGCACATCCATCGCTCTGCTGAATGAACGGAAAAATTTCTACAACTAATTATTGAGACGATGTAAAACAAATTTTGTTTTTAACTGTTTAGAATTTTTATGTCTTTAAAACAATACAAGCCAAAAACTAAAACGAATAACCGAAACAATATCCAAAATTGTATTGATTGAGCTTGAAACAGAAGTATTTTTTGCCACATGAACACTAAACTTTGACTAACATCGAAATGTATGTACTATGTACATAGTAATGTTTTATTGGGTAAGAATTACTTCGGATAAAGTGGTACGGCAACTTAAGGAAATGTCCGTTCAATCAATTCAGAAAAATTAAAATGGAAGAATTGCACCTACTTTGTATCTCTCATAATAATTGCATTTGTAAGACCATTTAAGACCTTCTTAAATATCGCAAAATTGTGTAAGTTTGAAAGATATTTCATTCATTTTTAAAATGTTAGCCTTCCAAATATATTTTAAAAAAATGTAATGCAAAGGAAGCCTGAAAATTTTACAACGTTTTCGAGAGTAAGTAGGTTTTCTTAAGCCTATTGCATAAGCTTCCCCTTTTCCTCGCTTTTTAAAATTTGAGAATGTATAAAATTAACCAAAACGTATTAAGGCGATGCATTTTTATATCGTTACTTCATTGACTGACCTCTGATTTATTTATGCTAAAATAATATATATATATATATACATCTTAAATAACTCAGCCACCTTTTATAAAAGATACATCTATACACCACAAATAACTCAGTTAAAGAGTTATCTTTTTATCTTACTCTGTTTACTTAAGCGTTGCTCCACACATGTCGAGGGGCTATGTCAAATGCCGGCTTATTGTTAAACTTGACCCACGACAATAACTAAAACGGCCAACTACTATATAGTGCAATTGCATTTCTCGCTGGGCAAAGATAGGGACTTGCTGTGCGTGTTCGCTGTATAAAATACATAGAAAGACGGATAAATAAAGCATATAATCGGGGATGCTCAGCGTTTTTGTCCTTAGAACTGACAACCAAATTTCGTTAAAATCCAATCATAAAAAATTTTTCGCAAATCCAAATACAGTAAAAATACAACATTTGGGTCACTTTTTCGTTTATTTTATGGCAGCTTTCAAAGTTTTTACTCATTGCAGGACCGTTTCCTGTGGCTGTTTTCTCTGACTGGGAGCGACTGCAGCTGTATGCGAAAAGGTGGCAATAAAATAAATGGCAGCACTTTCAGTGTCGGGGCACACAAACACACCTACACATTAATACATAAAAGGAGGTAGTATGTATGTACAATACTTAAAAAGGGCAGACCACCAGACGCGGCACGTCGAGAACTTCATGCCGAAAAGGTAATTTGGATAGGTGGAGCCGTGAGACGAACCGAGCAACCGTCATATATCAAAAGCGAAAGAGTAAAGCACATAAACCTGCGAACGTGAGCGCACGTGAGTGCCAGGAGAGTTGCAAACCTGGGCTGCTCAGAGCCGGGCTGTCCAGGAGACTGAGACTGAGAGTGGGGCTAAAACTGAGACTGGGACTGATTGTGTGCGCTTGGATTTACAGCGAGCGAGCGACTGAGCAACCGAGAAAGCAAGGAGTTGGTTAGCAGCAAATATTTGTGGTATTTTAGTTGGCCACTGAGTGGTTTATGACTTCTTACGGCATTACTCGTTGCTCTTTTCGGTTTCGCTGGGCAGGTGGTGGACAAGCATGTGGGTTTACGTTGTTATTTCTGTTGAATTCGTTGCTGCTGTTGTTGTTGTTGTTGTTATTACAGCTTCAACTGCTGCCGTTTGTTGTTGTGGCAATAACACTTCAGCCCGCTCAAGTAAATCCAAACACTTAAACGCGCAGCTGCCACATATTTGTGCGCCGAGCTTATGCCCACAACATGTGACAGAAAGTCCCAGCCCGTTTAAGATTAATGCTGTCGCCGCTTGAGAGGCCGTTCATTGTCGAAAAATTGACGATGTTCTGTTGCCGTTTAGCGGAATGAAACATACACATGCACACATCCACACACACACACATATTCCAAATACAACACACACTATTGAATAGCAAACACAAAAACGAATATAAAAAGCTCCAGAAAAAAGTCATTTCTAAAAGGATTACGCAATGCTTTGGTGTGACACTGACGCCAACGCCGACGTCGACGACGGCGACAAGGAAAGCAATGGCACAGGCGACGTGAATGTGAAAAATGAATTGCTGAGAAATTCGCATTTTCATTTGGGCGCAGAGCACGGCACACGGCGAACAGGACCGACAACATACAAGTGCGACATATTGCCCGACGGGTCGCCTCTCCTCGTAGCCAGAGTAGAATATGTGAAAAATGAACGGAAATACCGCAACGCTGAGGCGGAAATGAAAAATGCACCTAAACCGATGCCACAAAATGCTGACGAAAGTGTAAAATCAACTGTGGTGAGATGTCTGAAGAGCATAGCCTCCTATTTGTAAGAAGTTCGCTGCTTTCCGTTCGATGACATGTTGCAAAGCTGTCAAATATAAATTACAAAACATTAACCACAAACCAAAATTTTTCAGTATACTCGTACAGTCACAAAATGCAGAAAAATACTTTCCTGACATCATTTCAATGACTATTTTCCATATATTTTCATTATGTAAATAATACCAATTGTAACACAAATTTGATCAGTCAATCATATTAAATAAAAATAGCAACAGTGTTTTCTTTTTACATCTAATTAGCTTAGCAGTATACTATATATGACATTTTATGCGTTATTCAGTTTTTCAAAATTATTATACAACCCATAAGTATTTAATAAAATACTAAACCAATAGTTGTGCGCAAATTCCCTTTCAATTTCACTGATCACAAATTTAAATGAAGATATTTTTCAAAAATTTACTTCGTTATTCTTTTTTATAAAGTCATATTATTTCTTGTATCTTTACTTTAATATATTCACAATACATAAAGTCTTTAAGTTAAAGTCGAAATATTAGCGGAATATTTTATACGGTTATTATTGTTTCATTAAAATTATGAAAATTATACATGAAATAATAATAATAATATGATTGTAATAAAGAGGGTTTTACAAATACTATATGCATACATACATATACCAACATATCGACTAAAATATTTTTACGATTTTAAAAATATATTCCTTAGAAAGGACTTTCTCTTGAAGTATTATAATGATTACTTTCTTGTATCTTAAGCATTTCTTTTTCTTGTAAACTGAAAGTATTGCATATAAAATAATCACACTTTAATCACACTTTGTAACAAAGAATGAATCAAAACATACTTGCAATTCTATTAAATTTTCGACTCGATTTGTTGATTCAAATTAACTCAAGAGCTTAAAATGATATGGAAGAACATATTCGTACCTTTTTAGCACATTAAATTTAAATCAATACTTATAAATAGACTTAACAAGTGGAACAGCACTCACTGCTTAACCCCAGAACTGCCAACCACTTCCCATTTCCCAAAAATCCAATTTAATTGAAAACCAATGTTCTTACATAGTTTATGCTGAAAATGCGATTAAACTAATTTCACACACCACAAAACAGATGACAAAGTCAACGAAGGGACAACAAAAGGGTTTCTCATGTTCGTATCCTGGCACATCCTGCTTGTGGCGGCCAGAACAAAACCAAAGCTGACAGCCAAATCACTAAAGTAGCCAAAAGTTGTTGAGGAAAACTTAACACAACACACACACACACACTTATAGTCATAGAAAGAGGCAGATACCCTGTGGAAAAGCCACTCAGTCAGGTGTTAAAACTAATTTACAACAATTTGACCAACAAACGACAATGGGCCAGGCCACATGTAGTGCTGCAGAAGGGCGCGCACATATTTCACACGATATTCCTTATGGCCATTCACTTATGAGAAGGGTTCGTTGGAAACCGCAGAGCAGTGAAGTGGGGGCACTTCAAAGTTCTGAGACTGCTTCTCACATCCGTGCGAATTTATTTAAGTATGTATGTAAGTACTCGAACATATTGAAGTAGCAATTGCTGCTGATTTCTAAGCAGTAGAGTTCGACCCAAAGGCTAAGCTCATGACTTTTAAATGAACATTGGAAAGTTGCGATTCATTCACTAACTGCCGCATCATCCACAAACAATTAGCAGCACGATGCCTAATTAAGCGAGCCAAAGATGAAACGCCCCAAAGACTTAATAGGGCCAAGTACCAAGTGTTTAGTCACCACGTAAGATTTGCCTTAATGATTGTTTAAGAGAATTTCCGGGCGAAATAATTAGTCTTTATTAACGCACCTAGGGTGCCTGTCGCCTTTGTTGTGACAAAATTAATGTTTTATTTGAATGAGTAAGTGAATGCGTGCCTCCTTTAATTCTGCATGCAATCCAGCATATCCCGACTGTTCTTCTTGCTACACAAGCACCTATAACAGGCTGCATCGATTACCAAACCCTTGTTAATTTTACCCAGTTCGCTCCTATATTCCGCAAGATCTCTCAAGATCAAGCTCCGCATCTGAGAACGGCGTGCCTCACTGGCCACCGACTGCAAGCAGCGAAGCTCAAACGTGATTGGCCTCAAAAGTGAAGCCAGGGGCGCAGAGCCACTTGGCTCTGCATTGCCAAAGCAGTTAACCCATTCAGATACTCTATTGTGTGGATAATTAATTAGGCTCATTTGCAAACACCACAAAATACTTACAAGTTTGGCATCTTATAGGAAGTGTAGGATGTGGAAGGTTCCAAAAATTATCTATCAATTCGCAAACAAAACAAGGGAAAGCGTGTGTAAATTTCTGTGATTTTCACCCAACAATGTTTAAAGTTGTAATGAGTTTAAAATCAATGTAAATTTAGGATAACTAAATGATCAAATAACCAAATAATTAAGTTCACTTCATGGGAACCATAAAGAAGAATAAGCAGTGATTAAGGGGGAATAACACAGATGAATGAGTTGCTATAATGTATTGTCTGCTTCGCTAGCAACAAATCTAAGCAAAAATATATCACACGTTATGCAAAATAAGGAGTTAATAACTTAGCATATAAAACTTCTTATTGATTGAATTGTATGGAACATTATGTATTGACAACAATAGAAGATACATTTTCTTAAGCTCTATACATTATTCTGTTTCTAAGCTGAAAACGCCATATGCGAATGGAGAATGAATGCCTAAAATAATATACTTTGCTGTTTCATTAAATACTATTTGAGCAGTTAAAATGTCCTCAAATTTATTTGTTGTTCCAGCTTCCTATCAAATTGATAAGTCAGCCATGCCTCTGGGCTCACAATAAATTAATAATTTAGATATGAATTACGTTTTCTAATACAAATTAAAGCTCCTTTACTTCAAATTCCTTTTGAATCAAAGCCTGTGCTCATTATTCGCTCCCATATGTTACATCTTGTAACATCCTTTAACGAACACATAAAAGTAATCAATTGATGGCTTCTTCAGTTGGCAAGGCTCACCTGAAACAGTGGCTAACATATCCTAATGAATGCCACATGTATGGCAAAGAAAAGTCATTATATTACACATTTGCTCCTAATGAGATTTTTTACGCTGATGACGGGCACACATACGAGTAACCACACAGAGCCCGATAAGCATATGTATGGGTATTTGAAAGACACGCCAACCCGGTCTAATTATTCACAATGAGCATACTCGTATAAGGCATGAAATGTAGCAAAGGCAAATAGAGAGCCTTATACAAAAACAACAACACAAGCAAGTCGAGGAACAACAACGCAGACATTTTGACACCTTTATAGCTCAATAAATTCGACTCCATTTTCTGCAATGGCCCGGCCAGGGCATGTGCATAAAAACAAAATGGTGGAAACAAACCAGTTCATTAGAAAGTCGCCGGGGATTTTGATTTCAGTTTTGATTACATTCAAGATGCAGAGCGAACAGTCGGCAAGCCCACATATGTATAAGTAGTTTAACCCTCCGCAAGGAGGCATACACGCACACTTAGCCACAAATGGGTTTGCAAGTGAGCCATGCACGTAAAGCTTAAAATTACCAGGCTCTGTGGCTCGCGTTGGTCTCGTTATAACTTAAAAAGTACTAAACCCGCAACAATTTGATGGGAGAAAGGCCGACTCGCTGATTCTTCGGCTTGTTCGCTGGTTGGTTGGCATGCGAAGCAGGTAAACGGCTGCTCGGCTAGCCCACCATCAGTGTTGATCCTTGACTTGGCTCGCCATTAACGTCGACTTCGTCGGACTCGTCTGCTTGTGAATAATGTTTTAATTTCAGCCTTGCGAATTCAAACCCAACATAGCCGCTGCCATCGCTATCGTCGTCCTCATCATCGTTGTCGTTCCCTACCAGGGCACGCAATTGCATGTTAAATGCATATGATTCCCCATGCAGTGTTCGACTAATATGCGAAAATTATGGCTTGTAATTTAAGAGGCACTTCTCCGTCGGTTTTTTAATGACATTAAAACGCAAACATGTTAGACGTTAGTAGCAGCTTAGAAATAGGTGCGATTGGAGGCGCCTCACAACCACAGTTCTGTGTTTATAAAAGTATCAGCTTAGTCTAAGTCATTAACTTTATGCGTTCCAAAAAATTTATACGTTTATTTAAAACACAAATGCTTACAAATATGTCCTTAATTTTCCTAAACCTACACAAAGAGGAAAACGTATACTACTATACTAAATGTATATAAAAGAGGATAGCATGCGTGAGATCCCATGGCTATAACAGTAACCAGAAACAGCAAGCTTAATTCACATTATGTAGCTGTCCTAGAAACGAACGGTACAAAAGTCAATCTAATTAATAAAGACTGGTCTATTTATTTCAGTATGACCAAATTTTGTATTTATGGGTTTTAAATAGTGCCTCACAATAATCTGAACCTATATTTATAAAACTTCTGAATATTGTAATGCACTACAAATGGTTTACCATGCACTAATCTTGATAAAACTTCAGAATAAAGAGGCACAAGACAAAACTCATAACTTTATGGCGTGATCTAATCGCAATCAATCCTTCGCACGATCTTACTTAACATAGTGTACCAAGCTTGGTTTCATTGGTCAGTTCTCGTAGTTTATACCTACAGTAAGGTATATGCCTCGCAACATTACGGCCTTTATATAAACGTTTTAGTACATCCATTAACCCCTTGGCTACGGCGTATAAAAGAAATGTATTTTAATGAAACATATACATATATATGAAATTACTCCTTATATATAATGAAATATCATAAAAATATACATTTTATATGCACTGGAGAGCAGGTCCTAACATTGAAATCAAAGAATTTATTTTGTAACTGTCAACTACAGATTGTAAATTTTTACTAAAAAATATCTGTCAAGTACAATTAGGTTTGGAAAATTAAAATTGCAGCACAAAGGTATGCAACGTTTTTTGTAAAAGCATTTCTGCATACATATGTTAATGTATATGTATGTACATACAAACATTAAGAGAATGCGCAAAAACATTTGCTTTTAAAATTTCGTTGTCAGCATAATTAATATTTCTGTACATTTTTTTTATTTTTCAGTATTTTACCTCTAAAAATAAAAATCAATTATTTTTATTCTGTAGTATAAAATATACATCCCGCTGTAATTTTTCACATTTTCTGTTGCATTTGATTTGGCATTGACAAAGGTAGGCGCGTTGCATATTTTGAGTCGGTGGCAGATTTAGCTGCGACATCAATCGCCCTCCTCGCACTTGCAGCAGCCGTCGTCCTTTGTCTATGTGTTTGCCCAAGACGTAGCGTGCCCAACACTTGAGACGCCTAGAATGCCATTGGCTATGTTTAATATGCTCTTGAATGACGACGGCAAAGCTCTTATGTATATGCATGTGCAACTATGTACATACTAATATCTGTACGACTATGCACATGTACTTATACATACATGCGTATATGTATGTAAGTATGTGAAGATGAACTACCGCGGTCGCGCGCCTGACGTTGCGAGCTTTTCACTAAAAATAAGTGTTATGCAAACATTTTACGGGCATAGAATTTCACTTGCCGGGCCTGAAGAAAACATCTTCTCGATGCTGCTTAAAATAAGGCCATGTTTGTTGTTTCAAGCCACATGAACTACTTATACATACAAATAAGGAGAAAGTGGTACGCACACACATATACAAGCTTAGAGCCAACACCCTTATTGACACAACAACATCGAATGGGTTCGCTAAACAAAAGGTCACTAATTGAAACGCATAGCCATTCCATATAGGTAATACCGCATGCCAGCCCTCATATGCGTACATCCTATAAATATAAAGTATATGCAGAACATTCTTTGTACAGTTACATTTAAAAAGTATTGCGTATTAATATATAAATAATAATTTATACTCAAGACAAAGAAGAATGTTGCAAATATTTAATTACACTTAAGTCACGCGACACTTTTGTAATGCACTTTGTTTTTTAAAAGTGGCTTAAAGCCCGTATATATATACTATTGATTTGATACTCGTCATGCTAAATTGAAATGTAGTCCAATAATTATTTTTCATAATCAGTCTTTTAGGTTTCTAAAAAAAATTCCATTTACAAAACTTGCGTTCAACGTCTACTTTTCAAACTACTACTGGAGTCAGAACAAGTATATCGTTAATTTCTGTACAAACTTAAACTGAAAATAACCTTAAAAGTATATATTTGTATTGAAAATAAAATATAGGGTTTTTTATTTTCAGTATACAAACTTCAGACCCAATACGCGTTTTAGCTACCATTGCTTGGTGCAGCTGTGGCATAACCTCTTGCTTAATAGGCATTTCAATATAATTTTATTTAAACTATTTAAGCCCATATTTAAATCGTTTTTAACTAAATGTTCGATTTACGCTGCGCGATCTCTGGTTTTAAATTTATCATATGATTTTTTTTATTCGGTACTTTCCTAAGTAACGCGGAAAAAATTTCCCAAAGAGCCCTCTATTGATGCTGGTATGGGTATTTAAGTGCCTTCTGAGAAAATCAAACCTGTCTCTATTATTGTGCATTCACTTTTTTAAAAGTAAAAACAAATGGTTTTAAAACTGCACCCTAAAAACATCGTCTTGATGTCAAACGGCAGCTAATTGAATTTCATTAGAAGAACTAAGCCTTTATTTTATCATATCAATAGCTTATTGTTAGTGCATCATTTGTATATATTGCAAGAAGGGGAATTTTGATACACTGGAAGTATGCAAATTGGCTTCGGGAATGCATTTTCAGAGATAAGTCCTTTGAAACTGCATTTGTTTAAGAAAACAAAATTTGCAACGAGCCATCCATCGAACCGCACATAAAGAATGCTTCATTTTCTCAATGTGTCCTGCCTTCGCAGTTCCACTACAATCACAGGCACATATACATAAACATAAGCATTCGCACTCGCATCCACATCCAAGCCCACAAAACGTAAAGCCATCAAAGTGTCAGACATTCAGTTGGCTCTTGTCGTGTTGTTAGTTTTGGCTTCAAGAGAACTTGCCATGCATTATGCTAAAATGTCGTTGCGTGTTTATTGGCGTTCCGCCCCGACATTTGTAACTGTACACTGCAGCATATTGCCAATATATTTCACCATGCAATGCCCGTTGGCGCAGGATTAAACTGCAGCTTACTTAAGTAGCAGGGATACGGGTACGAATGCCGTATTGAATGCCAGCTCGTTTATTTTGGTTGTCGGCAAACTATTGACACTGACATGCTGTAGAGCTCCACCAAGACTGTGGATTTGTCTGTGTCAACTCCACTGCGGCAGCCCCAACTAAAGTTTCTCGCTAATCCAAAATAAAACATGGCTAAGAAGAGTGTGCGAAGAATTTTCCACACTGCATGAAATGACCATTATCGAATGCTTGGCTACAATTACAGATGCCAATGCGAGAACTTATTCGCACTATGCCTCCGAGTTTCCACTCATTATCGTGTTATTTTATGGGGGTCGTTTTTAACAGCTACGCATCGTTTCACAGCACACACATCGGGCCCACCCTCAAAGGGCATTCCTGAGTGTGTGGCCCACAAAAGAATTGGATGCTGTCGCTGTTGTTGTGGTTTTTGTTGTTCTTAATGGTCCACCCATACACACATCCGTTTCTGGCTTGCGTTCGCGCTGCCGCCTTCATCACTCCGTGGTCTTCTCCTTGTCCTATTGATTTTGTTTGCGCACATGTCAATGCCTAAATCCAGCCGCCACAGGCGATCCAATTTATAAGCTCGCAGCAGCAAAAACATTCTTCCAAATTTGTCCGGATTGCTTATATTTATTGCTGGATAAGGCCTTGTCATAATTGCCGTTGAGATCTGTCTGTGTGCGTTATTAAATTAGAGGGCTTTATTGACAGTTTATTCAATCAACAATTTAAGTAGGAACAGAAACGAAGGGAAAGCGACCTCTTTGTTTCAGAGAATCACAGATTTTATTCAACCAATTGTGTACTTAAAATTTAATTTAAGGATCTCCATATTGAACATTGACATTTTAACAGTTTAATTTGTTGGGTTGGGTTATATATACATGTATTCTTTTCAGCAGCAACATTCCTGCAAAGCAATACATATATACATCTATATAGTATATGCGCACCATTTGCGTTTTCAAACATTTATAAGAAACCTTGCAAGCAAGGCATGAAATGAAAATTAAATTGAATTTTTGCCACGCCATGCAATTGCTCATAAATCTGTGCGAAGAGAAACGGAATAACACAAATTCTACGCTGCGTCAAAGAAAATTTGTAGTTTACATTTGCCGTAGGGAAAGATTTATTGAATCGTATCATAAATATTTGATTTTCACATTTTTGCCAAGTCTGTCGCGTTGTCTCTGTGCCGCTAGCAGTGCAGAAAAAATTGATAAGTTTCAATGATTACGTTCCGAAATTGATATAATTTGTGTGCAATTTTCTGCAATTGGCAAAAGTCGCGTACGTGATGTGGATATGTTTATAAGGACACTTTTTCAATTGCATTCAACTAAGACTTAGTCCTATTGATGCATGTGGACATCTGTACACATGTTGGTGCATAATTCTCGAATTCTTTCGGTTTTCCAGCTCTGATTTAAAATCAAAAAATGGTTTGCAAAAACCAAAAAATTAAAATTTTGATTAAATAATGCACGATGCATTTAAAAAATAACTTATGAATGTGATGAAAAAACTTCAACAAATCCAACTCAGATCAATTTAAAGGCGAAATAGTGCGTCATATTAATGAACTTGTGGTCGACTTTATATGGCAACATTTTTTCTAGGGGGGGAGGGGCAAATGGCCCCCCTTGCCTACACCCTTGCATATATCAAGTGCACCAACGTATTGTTTACTTTTTAATACTATTTTGATATCTTTCTATCACAATCAACAACACATGAAATTATATTTGTTATCAATAAACGTTGCCAACATTCAGAAAATAGATAAGCTTATCATCTGAAAGCTTTATAAATGTGTACACTTATATTATACTTAAAATATAAATGAAAAAGTAGATACTCAAATCAAGCGGAGTTGTATTGATTTTATTTAATTAAATTTTTTTAAATTGTCAATATTTGATATGGTTGTGCTACTATGGGTTAAGTGTATTAGTATTTAATAAATTTTTAAATGAGAACAGTTTATACTTTTATAGTTAATAAACATTAGCATTGGCACTCAAATTCTTTGCAGGTATATTATCGGTAGAATGGTAATTTTAAAGCAAATAACTTGAATAAAACTGATTGACTGTAAAAATCTGAGCATATTTCTAATATCACTTTTTTGTGGACAAATTAAGTAAATTCAATTTATTTTATTAATTTTGCAATATTTCTAATGATTTCTCAATGCGTTCGTCCCGTTGCTGAATTGTTTAGTCTATTTATATGACCATTATTGTAAAACGATAATCTCACGTGACAAATGCTGCTTTGGCCTTACTCTATACTGAGCTATGTAGATACAAAGCATCTAAGCTTTTCTAATTCTTTTTCGCTCTTTCTGTCGAAGAACAGACCAAAATCTATTCTCTTTATTAAGCTGAACGCAGGAGAATTATTTAGAAACGCTGAATATGGGGGAGAGAGATCGCCTAAGCATGAGTAACCACAGATAGGCGATACAAGCAAACAATAAACAATTATTTGTTTTGATTATGGCGCAGCAGCTGCGTCGCCGGCAAGCGCAGTCTAGCAGTTCCGAAGTGCTAATATTTTTGAACTATTCCATGTATGGGTTTAGTTGAAGAAAAACCTGCGAGCAGGGCACAACACAGCGGCTCTGAACCGCTACAGAAACAAATTATTGCAGTTTATCGGAAGAAGCCAAGACTATCAGCAAACCACGAAATGGAGAGTGCCGTGAGTAACCGTTAAATAGCGCCAGTAGCTGAGCACATGTTTTGAAATCTTATCGCATTTTAACAATAGCCAAACGACCAACGTCCAGAGCATATACTGAAGCTAAGCCAGGAGCAGCGACGCCGCTTTTTAAATTCCTTTGATCGCGTCTTCAGCGACATTGATGGTAATTTCCTGTTAAAGTGTTTACTTTATAGCAACAACAAGCATTCTTTTGTGCGTCTTTAGGCGTTGTCTGGTGTATGGAGTACGACATTCCTGGCGTGGCCGATGGCTACTCAGCTCTGCAGGGCATGGGCAAAGAGTTATCCTTTATAACCAACAATAGTGTGCGCAGCATGGAACAATACGAGCGACGCTTTCAGAAACTAGGCATAAAGGTTGGTGAATCGGAGTTATGGCATCCCGCACAGAGTATTGTGGAATATTTGCGGAGAATAAAATTTGATGGACTCATCTACATTATAGCATCGGAACCGTTTAAATCTGTCCTGCGCAAAGCAGGTTTCCAGCTACTTGATGGGGTTAGTAGCTACAAGTATTATAGAATAAACGTTCATATAAATCCAATTATTTGCCACAGCCCAACGAATTCATTAAAGAGAATTTTGGGTCTTTGGCCAAGCATATCTTCGATCGTGAGCCCGTTCGTGCCGTCATCTTAGATGTGGACTTCAACTTGACATCGCCAAAGGTTTTGCGCGCTCACATTTATCTGCGCCATCCAGATTGTCTTCTGATCCATGGCGCTACAGACACGATGCTACCCGTCGGCAATGATTTGCGCATAATTGGACCTGGGCCCTTTCAGAAAATACTGGTAGAGGCTACGGGTAAGCCAGGGGCAACGCTCGGGAAGCCTGGCAAGGAACTGGGCGAGATACTTCTGCAGCATTACAATATTCGAGATCCCAAGCGTGTGCTAATGATTGGAGACATGCTCGAACAGGATGTACAATTTGGACGACAATGTGGCTTCCAGACGTTGCTCGTACTTTCCGGTGGCTGCACACTCAGTGAACTAAGGGCGGAATCATCGCCGGAACGACTGCCCGACTACTATGCGGACAGCGTTGCCGACCTGGCGAAGTTGGTCAACGATGTAGCCAAGGCTCATGTTTAAATTTTGATAGTCTCCCCATATGTATATACTCGTACATACATATGTATTTACTTTTATAGCTATGTATAAAATAATCAAAAAAATTATTGAGGCGATAACAAAAATGGAAGGTTAAGTTTCAAAACTTGATAATAATCGTGATAATTTTATACCCTATACCGAATTATACTACTGATAAACAAACTAGAATTTTATAAATTATTTCACTACTAAAATATATACTTCTATACTTATGTATGTTTTGTATACATTATATATGTATATATATACTAACCCTTTTAAAATGTAACAAAATAAAGAAAAATAGCAAAATTGGGGCTTTTGTTAAAAGTTTTTGAATAGAAAATGTTGTAGTGGGCCTCTAATTGCCAGTCTATGGCCTGGGCATTCATATTTAAATGTAGCTTAAAGTTCAAATCGTAATTGTAAAATGTGAGTGCATATAAACAAATGTTTAGTGTTATTTATAATATTATTTTTTCATCTGTTTATTTAAATGACATTCAAGCTGAGTATGGCTCGACGCGCAACAAATTTAAATGTCCATAATACTTTGTTAAGATCTGTCCTCAATATTTACCCTGGATAAGATGCACGAGCTAAAAAACAATTGACACATTGTATCACAAATGGGGAAGGCGAGAGGTGCCATAGGTTGGTTGTGCAATCCACAAAATGCATTTCAATTTAATTTAAGGCAGATTAGATTAGCACGTCTGTTCTGGTTCTGTATGCCTCACTGATCTTACAGAACTGCAAAAGCTGCTTGGGGTCTGCCGGTCGCTTGATGGGCTTCAATTAGGAACAAGTCGTTTGTCACTAACGTAGTAGGTGGTATTTATGACGATCGAATGCAATGTGGAATATACATAAGTATGTACATATTTACATACATATGTACACGTATGTATGTATGTGTCGTATGTAGTTGATATTGATAACTTACTGGGCCACATTCTCATATTACTGCTTCCGGACTGTCAATAAATATTAATTTTTCTTAGCCACAGCTTAGCTTTCTTTAGAAATACAAACATACATATGCATTATATTTTATAATTTATTTAAAGAAATGCAAACAATTATAATTCTAACAGCACAAATGTAATATACGTAATTCACGGACTTTGTTTTTATTTATTTGTTAATCGCTTGTGCTATTTTTGTGGGCGTCCATGTGTCTTATCTGATCGCACACTCTCCCACTCACAGGTTTCTCACTCACTGGAGTCATAAAAAATGCGTAAAAATATTAGCACCTCGTATCAAAACCAAATATTTTTGCTATTGACGCCAGTTGGTTATCGGTCATGCCTCCACGCAGCTCTACTCACTGGATTCACGTGCTACGCTCTCGCGTTCTTATTCAGCGCTATTCGCTCTTAATGCCCAGACACATAAGCAGAGAGAGTGCAGATGTTGTCACCTATCAGTTCTTGGGCGCTGACAAAGTAGGAGGATTACGAGTACTGGGAAACAAACAAAGGTGAAAGTGCGAATTCTAATCGTTCGCAAGAAGTTCATTATTCTTAACAGCGACTTTTTAATCGATCATTAAATTGTTTCCTCTTGGAATTTTTATCATTCCTAATACGTTTATTATTCTTAAACGTCATTATTATTTCTTACTTTTTCAATATAATCGGAAATGGGAGTATTTATATCTGTAACTTCTGCCTTTCAAAACTTTGACTGGAGGCATTTGCTCTGTTGCCTAAACATAAATTATTGCTGTTTTATATTTAATTGAACTCAATAAAACTATTAAATTCCAAAGAACTTTATACTACTATAAACAAATATGACCCGCATTAATTTGTATAGTTTTGACACAGCTGACAATAAAACAGGTAAATAGTCCATTCTAATAAATGAGTGTATATTTTAATGTTCATTATAACTGAAAATTAATTATAAACAAGAGAGAACGCTACAGTGGAGCAAGCTCGACAGTAAAATAGCCTGTACTCTCCACAAAAAAGGAAAATTAAAAAAAAAAAATACTTAAAAAAATTAAATTATTAAAAAAAAATTAAATTAATTAATTTAATACATACATAGAAGACATGTTTATCCGAAGAAAAAAACACAAACTCGTCCTTTCTCGGACTTGGGACAATCTGGATACCGAGTTTGGTTATTCTTGCTCTTGTACTTCCTGAGATCCTTGTGTTCATACAGACGGACGGACGAGCAGACATGGCTATATCGACTCGACTTGTCTTCCTGATCAATAATATATATACTTTGTGGGGTCTGCCACGCCTCCTTCTATGTGTTACATACATTCGCACAAAACTAGTATAGCCTTTTACCCTTTGGGTACTGGCTATAAGAATTTAACAAGTAAGGATCCTTATTATCCTTAAATAAATAGTGCACTTCTATACAATTGTGTCAAACTCACATAAACGTAATTAAAAGATAAAATTCTGCCAATGCGGCAGACTTTTAACTGAAAATATCTTAGAGATGTCAAAATATGTTTCATGCCAACATAGTGAAATGTTATTAACTTTTGACTCCGACATTACCAAATCCGACCCAAAAGATCCAGTGTTTCTCTTGCTATTTAAGTTAAACATCCTGACCATTTACGAGCTTTTCTGTCAGGAGCGGACTCCGCTTGCGGTTCGTGGCGTGTATGCGTGCCTCATAAAAACTATAACAGCATTTTTGGCCAAGTAGTGCTCGTAAATACTTTTTATGCACACATTATAAACTTTAAAAATTTATGTCTTACTGTGTGTGTGTGTGGCTATATACGTATATGTACATATGTATATGTAGGTGCGCATAGGTGTGAGAGTAGAGCATGGGTGCCATTCCCAACATCATGGATAGTGTGGTGTTTTTGGTTTCTCGTGAACTGCATTTTATGAATTTTTTATGGCATTTAATGTAGAACCACCAGCACGCAGAGGTACACACATATGCGACCGTGTGTGTTTGTGTGTGTGTGTGTGTGTGTTGAAGGCAGCACCTGTGCATGAGGCTGTGACGCAATGCCACATAAAGTCAACCTCGATGCTGTTATTTTGCGCTGGTGCTGCTGTAGATTCTGTTTCCATTTTTGGCCAGTTGACGGCATTGTCATAAAAAGCATCAGGCAGTAGCGTACACCTTTATGACGTCGACTAAAGAACAATCGGCTCACGCGCCAGACCCGTATATCATCTGGCCTAATCCATGCTGCTGCACATCGGTCCTGGTTAAGCACAGTATAAATTATATGCGTCAAAAACTTTTCTGAACTGCAACTAGACTTGATTTATCTGCGCTTCTTGAACCTTCAGCTTTCAAATGGCTGCTGGAGAGATGGGAACGTGCAGCTTTACGCCACAGTTATGCAAGCTTTAAGATACAAAATCGACATTGAAAATTCGATTGCATTCTTTCCGGACATAAATCATGCATACGCCTTCCTCATTAATTTTTCTGTGTACTTACATTCAACCGCATCCAAGACAAATTGTAAATTCATACTTGCGCATGACTGCCATCGAAGTGTATAAAAAATAATGATGTCGACTGCCGAAGATTTCAATGCATTAATAAATCCGGCAGCAGCAGTTACTGGCACGGCACCGACCAAGCCGAGCACGGCTCAAGGGCTCCTTCAGATAAGTTATTTGCTTTTCGATTTGAGTGACAAGCCGAGAACCAACCGACAGTCAAGGAGCAAGTACTTAGGCGACCAACTTGCCAGCAGATAATAACAGCAACTTAAATTTCTTGCGGTAGGAAGCAAAGTGCAAATTATTCCCAAATCAACTTTGCACAAATTCAACAAAATGTACAATGTTTCTTTGCCACATATCGAACATATTATTAATTAATAGTTGTAAATGTTAAGTAGTACTAATTAATGTCAGTTTATTTAACTGACTCAAAATGATCGAGAAAACACATCCGCATTTGATTGATATAAGCTATTTTCCTCGGAAAAAAACTCAAATATTAAAAGATTACTTTTATGGCAAACAGTGGTATTAAGTTTCTTACATTTACTTCAAATGTACTTAATGCTAGCTAATACCATGCCATGACAAGTCTGCAATAAGCTCTAATATTCTTTCTGTCTATAGCGCATATTTATAAGACCTTTAAGACCTCATAATATAATGAACAATGTGTTGTTGAACTGGATAATAAACATACTAGTCATTTTTAACAATTAAGAAATTTATAAAAAAGAATTATAAAGTAAGCCCGAATGAACCATATCTATGATTTCGCCCCCAGATATAATAATGTGATATATTAACATTTCACTTCAAGTACTAATTAATGTCAGTTTATTTAACTGACTCAAAATGATCGAGAAAACACATCCGCATTTGATTCAAATATAAGCTATTTCCCTCGGAAAAAAACTCAAATATTAAAAGATTACTTTTATGGCAAACAGTGGTATTAAGTTTCTTACATTTACTTCAAATGTACTTAATGCTAGCTAATACCATGCAATGACAAGTCTGCAATAAGCTCTAATATTCTTTTTGCCTATAGCGCATATTTATAAGACCTTTAAGACCTCACAATATAATGAACAATGTGTTGTTGAACTGGATAATAAACATACTAGTCATTTTTAACAATTAAGAAATTTATAAAAAAGAATTATAAAGTAAGTCCGAATGAACCATATCTATGATTTCGGCCCCAGATATAATAAAGTGATATATTAACATTTCACTTCAAGTATCCCGGTTAAAAAAGGTCTAGATTATCGAGGTTCAGATTAGATTAGAGTAGACTACTAAACTTCCCCCTAATATTGTTAGATGAGCTAACAATAACTAAATACATACTTTAATAATATAATGTTTAGTATCCGAAGAGAAGAACCTCACACAATTACTATAAGGTAATTATGCTTAACAACTATCGGCAAAACAATTTACAATTATAATTTAAATTACAAGCAGTATATATCGTTGGTAGTATTAGTATATAACCAATATAGATTTGGCATTTAATAACATTTTGGATTGAACTGACATTTTGCTTTTCAATTTATTGATTAGTAGAAAATAGCAACCACGAGTACATAAGTTAATGAACAACTACTTTGATTACTAGATTATAAAACATACTATACTTGTATATGTGAAGAACACACGTTCGTTTACGCATACCTTGTGCATTAATATAATTACACTTTGCCATAGCTCTACTACATATCCTATGTGTCAGTGCCATTAAGCACTTATACAATATTAATACTTGATCCAAAAATCAAATGTCTGACCCGAATTCTCTCTAGTTGTCAATGTACTTGCATTAACTTTCCAGGCACCAGTGCTACATTCAAGCAAGCCCGACAGTGAAATACCCTTTGCCCAGACAAACTTCCGGCAATGAGTTGCAGAAGCTAAAAGAAGAACAGCAATCTTGATGCTGCAGTTGGTAGGCGTAGTACTGCATTGAAATTGTTTCCCCGATAACTTTTCTTAGAATTTACCGATTTGAATAACATTTAAAAAAGTAGATAATTGTATGTAGATGACAAAGCGTTCATTCAGACTGATGGACATGTCTAGATTGATTTCTTTCGTCATTAGGAATATACATACTTGTATATAATTTATGGGGTCGGAGATGCTTCCTTCTGCCTGTTACATACTTTGCACAAACCTAATATGCCCTTTTTACTCAACAGCTACAGGGTATATAAAGAGAACACGTAGCACTTGCACTTTTTACATTTTCAATTACACTGTCAACTCGCTGCTTTCTGTTTTGTTTTCCGTCCGACCTGTCTGATAAGCATTCGAGTTCGCGCTCTAATTGCATCTGATTGCAGTGCCAGTCTCACATCCTCATCCGTTGATTTTCGATTCGTGTAATTCCTTTCCAGTTCATCCGCCGACAATCGTGAGTCAAATTAAAATGGCGCTGCTTCTGCTTCTGTTGCTGCTGACTATGCAATTGACTGACAGTTTTTGTTATCTTCAATTATGCACACTACGAAATGCAGATGATGGGGAATGGAAAACGAAAGTAAACTGGAGACTGATTGATGGAAGAAGTGTCAGCGAAAGAGGCTAAGTAAATATATTCCCAAACTACATCGCTTATGCAAGACAACTAACGCGAATGCCCATTTAAGAAATTAAAACAATGATTTTGCTTAAGGACCTGGTTTTAACCTGTACGCTGTACAGCACTCTAAAATAATAATGTAATAATACCCTGTACTAGAAACAAAAAACAATACAAATACTGCATGTTTTAGGTTCATATAGTAGCAAGATAAGGCAAATCGATGTAACTATGCTCTCTTGTGCGTTCTATTACAACACAAATTTATTTTATTTTCCTAAACTAACATCGATTCTGTCCATAAATCCTAACTTGTAACATTTTCGATATTTAATTAAGTCGGTTAACCATAAGAAAAGTTTTTAATGAATTCAGTAGTACGTCATAAACAGCAACAGCGAATCGCTATTCTTCTTTTTTAAGCACAACGACTAAACTTATTTTTTGGATACAACGCCTTTCTATTAAACGTGATTCAACTCCGCATATTTTATTTTTACAGGAAATCGTTGGATTTTTCAATTTTTTAATAATCAACAACATTTGTAAAGTAGTTCAGCTTGTTGGCTTTGGCAGTTCGAATCGACTCCAAGTCCCTTCTCCAAATCACGACTCCTCCAATTGCTTTAAAATTATAAAAATAGTTGTTTATTATGTTTTAAAGCTTAAAGCTAAACTCTATTTATTTTGATACTCACGATTAATCTTTAAACTCTAGATATTTGAAGTCTGCATAAACATTTCGTGACTTTTCTCATGTTCTAGCCCTTTTATGCGTTGTTAGCTTTGTAATACTATTTTCTTATTGTAGCCTTAAGCCTTTCTGCCAAACAACGAGAAATGCAGCGTTTTTCACTTAACGGCTGTTCTTTCTTGCAGCAAGCTTTCAGCCCAGTTTACATGCCTAAATAGGCCTGCAATGATCTGATTTCACTTGTCGGCGCGTGTTTTACTTTCAGTCAACATAATTTCCATAAATACGCCATTAGAGAGGAAACGCAAGGGTTGGGTACGACGAATATTGGTGGCTATACTATGAAGCCAGTAGTAGCGATGCCAACAGCAAAAGCCACATTGCGGTGTTTTTCGTGTTTTGCGGTTTTACAGCATGCAACATGCTACATAAATTCTCCCTCAAAGTGCATGTAGATGTAGAGATACCCATATGCAGATCCACACTCACACACATGCACACCCATACATTCATACCTGCATACATGCACACAGACAAAGAACAATGCAAACACGCTCAGACCCGTGCGCGGCAGGTGAGGAAGGGCATGCAATGTGTTAACCCGCGGTAAAATGCTAATTAAAATTTACTAAGGTGCAACAGAGGGAACGGACAGTGAATATATGGTCATATTTATATTGTTCATACAAACAGAATCAATGCATGCACAGTAAATCCTTCCTATGTCAAACGAATTTCAAGTAAGTATACTGGAAGCTGAAATTATTAATTGTAGGATTTTTGAAAAAAATAAAAAATTATTTCATTGTATATTTCTATCTATCAAGGAAGTTGGGATGGAAGTGCATGTATATTCAACCAAATAATCCACCAAAAGGTATTTAGTGAGAAGAGCAAGACATTTCTTATATATATATATATGTAGTCGTTAGCTTGCTTCGCAGGAACTGTGAACATATGCAAAGGTGTACTTTTATTTATAGCTCTTATCCACCAAATTCCACAATTTAGAATATATGCTTCCTTCACTTTATTGGCTGCTGTACATACTATATGTTCGATTATTATTTTATTTATAGCTTATGCAAAAA
Organism: Scaptodrosophila lebanonensis; assembly: GCF_003285725.1. Lineage (NCBI taxonomy): Eukaryota > Metazoa > Arthropoda > Insecta > Diptera > Drosophilidae > Scaptodrosophila > Scaptodrosophila lebanonensis. The sequence goes on from NW_022060529.1 coordinate 4,685,599, forward strand.
TGATAAAGAGCCCATTAAAGACTATTAGAGTTCAAAAAGTGTAACTAATGTAAATAAAATTATAAATATTTGGATAACAATAAATATTTTTATCAGAACTGAAATTGAATTTTCATCTTCACAGCTCCACTATCGATTACTATCTCCACTTGGAATTATTAAACGACTGTGTTTGGTGATCAATTTAATGCATTTAATTGGCATCAGAGTCGGATTGGATCGGTTCACAAGCGGTGTTCTTCCACAAAGGTCAAAGATTTTGAATTCTCGGTTCTTTTATGTTTAATGAGAGACTCTTGGTATATTCTGCTCCAAATATAAAGAGTCTTATAATCTACTCCAAACCGAACTTTGTGAGGAAAGATAAAATTCATATATTTTCAACTATATCCGAGAGAGTGAAAGCCCTGGCTTTGATTTGGAGCTTCTCGTACTGCATACTAAATTTCCCGACCCTGGTTAGAGACAAACAAAAAATGCTGCGGGTTAAAATAAAGTCCGTTTTAGAGGAAATGTAAGTATTAGATGTTTTCTTACTTTTTGGAGTATAAAAATGTTAGCTATTTATCTATCGATAACTACTACTTTATTCCACATGAAAAAAAAACTAGTGCTTTGTTTTTGTTTTGTTTTTCCTACAAGTATAAGCGCACATTTAAATCTGAAAATGTCATTGGCCCCATAAGCAGTTGCTGTCATTACACATTATTGCTATTGCTGGACAACTGGACAGCTGTTGCTGGCCGCAGTATAAAGTCTAGGCCGCCTGCATCGATTTGCATAAAATTTGCGATGATGGCACATTTTCAATTTCGATCAACTTGTGAGCAGAGGCACGCATAACGAGCCAGCAGACCCTACGAATCACGGCACGAATCAAACGGATAAATATTCAATGGCTGACGACGACAATGTCGCAGCAATAGCAGCAATATAAGTGACAGACCAACGGACAGAGGACAGGCAAAGAAGCCGAGCCACTGACTGGACTGACTGTTCAATAAATGGCCGAGAAATGCAAAGCGGCTCACAGATTTAAACTCAAACATTCATAAATTATGCAAGGGATTTCAAAATCGAACGAAGAACTCGTTTCGCATGGTCGCCCATTCAAGGAGAAAGGGAAAGGCCAGTAAAAGTTCGAGTAGCTGTATCTAAAAACGCTGGAGAGGCATCCTGCGCCGAAGTGACCCAACTCAATATCCTGTGTGTGCGTGTGGGGGTGTGTGTATGGGTGCACTGAGCAGGTCACTAGCTGCGTAAATGGATGTCTGGGCAGGCCCTTAACATGCTTTTAAAATTCGCTTCAGCCATGCCAAGACAAAGTGGCCGGCCATGGGGAATGAAATATTCATGCGTTTATAGTTGCGAGCCTATGTCACAATAAAAGTCAAAAAGCTTTTTCGCCCATGGCATGGCAACGTAATTAATGTAAATCCTTTTTCAACGTTGGCCCTGCTATACTCGTATAGTATAATGCTATCCATATAGTGGTACGTATACAATAACTATGTCAGCCAGTATGTGAGGAGGCTTGAGAGATGTGCATGTAATTGATTTTGGACCGTTCAACATGGCACCGCTTCCTGTTCATTGCTTCCGGTTATTTCTTGTTATTACATTTCATTGCGCTTGTCGGCATGCCAGTTATGGTTTATTATTTTCACTCGCTTATAAAACGTTCGCTCTCGAAAAAACACAAAACTTTTCATTTAAAAGCGAACAAGTTTGCGATATTTTTGCGTGCTGAGCAGCGGAACATGCCAACACTTGTTTTCTGTTAAGTGATTTAGGCAAAACTTTTCACCCTTCTGCCTGCAGCCTTCAGCCCTCGTCGCTCTACAGTGTACACTGTCGTGTTTGGCACTTGCCGGAGAGGAGCGTGGGTGATGTGGTGTAGCGATGTGTGTGTATGTTTGTTTGTATGTTTGTGTGTTGTATTTGAAACATCGGAAATGTTTTACAAAACTTTTGCAGCAAGTTTGCTGCCTTGCCGCCTGGTTACCACATAATCGCCGTCAAGTGAAATTCATTTTCTTGACAAACAACATGAACTTCAAAGGCACATTGAAAAAACACGCTCCCCGGCACGCTTCTACCGTAATTGTTGCTTCTTGTGTTTTTGGCTTTGCAAAAGTTTGGCATGTCAAGGAAATTGAAATGCTATGGAAATTTCATGCTACATACATACTTATACGTACATATATATGTATGTATGTTTCACATGTGTGCTTTTATTGGCACTTAACAGGTGCGGCAGCGTAATGAAGTGGCCTTTAATTGTGACAAAATTAAAATTGATTTAAGTGAAACATTTTCATTTTGTGGCACACAAATCGAAAACAATCTTTGCCCTCTAATCCTAACGTCGAATTTTAAATAATTTTATAAAAGCATTATCTTTTTGTTTTAAATAAATTTGACATTAGAGCTATTTATATTTATTTCTATAAAAAGCCCATCGTTCCCAAATGATTGCATAGATAAATACACATATTTAAATACACATTTTATAATTACAATTCAAATGTCTCTGCAATTGAACGGCAGCATAATATACAAGTATTGCTACATCTTTGGGAAACTATGTATGCGCTTACCAAGAATCTTAGACTTTTCTCACATGGCGTCCTTGCTCTCATTAGCTATTGCTTTTCCGCTATTGCGCCTGCTCCTGTATGCTCATTACAAGCCACTAAAAGGCAAAACTACTAATATTCTAATATTCCAAGTGACATGCTCGCACGCTCATACTTGTACGTTTCCTTCAAATTGAGCCGTCACAAAAGTTTATCCAACTACTTGACACTCTGCTGCGGTTCACGTGCTCCTTTCTCCCTTGGCTTGTTGGCTTGGCATGGTGTCTTAAATTATCTCACGTTTTCGTGTGCAAACTTTTTGAGGAATGTTGCGGTGTGTATTTTTAATAAAACTTCAAAGTTTTTGCTGCTACTACACTTTACTATGTCTCTGGCATTTTTCTTCTGTTTTTAGTTTTGAAATTCTTTGTCACGAAACACTGCTCGCGCTCGACAGTCGTTTGGGTTATCATGTGCTAGTACTTGTAATATGGTTACATATTACGTAGGTATGTATAGTATGTTTGCGTGTGTCTGGGCAGGACAAACTTTAGTTAAGAGAGAGAGAGAGAGAGAGAGAGAGCAGAGAACCTACATAAATTCTTCAACAACTTCGAATTTGGGTAGACAGTTTTAATGTTGTCAGATGGCAAAAGGCAAATGCAGTTGGCATAAGAGAGAACAACATCTTAATAATTTCATAAGTCGCACAAAATTGTTCCCTTTAAAGCATAAGTATAGAATATGATTGAAAAACATATACGGGATGTAAGGTCGTTATATAGTAAGTAGTACTTGTACAATATCAGTTACGTAAGTCAAATATTTCACATTGCGCCTGAAAATATGCAATGCGAAATAAAGAACTAAACACAACTCCATGTAGCATTAATGTTGCATTACATGTTCTTATTTATGTACTTGTATGTACATTTATTTATATGCATACATACATACATACAACAATTTCTTGATTACTGCAGAAATTATGCCTCTTTTGCTTCAACTGACTCTACCTACATACTATATATGTATATGGACATGCTTACGAGATATACCTATGGTCTAATGCTCTTTTCTGCTTTAAAACATCGGCAATGTCAGGCTTATATAAATCAAATATATCACACATTTTTAGAATGTGAATTGAATACTATAAGAACATTATTCTGTAGTACACATTTATGAGATTTACATTAAAATGCATTAAAACAATTATTAATTTTAATAGCTTGAATTCAATTTTTTATATTTTAAAACTATTATTGAAATGAGTAATTATTAATAAATCAATTTAATTTAACTTATTAGTATTCATCAAATTTGTATTGTTTATCTTGGTACATATACAGAGAATATATTTTCGTTTTCAGAAACTAAGAAAGTGTCTTTATAAAGAGATGATTGTAAATAAAACAAACAAAGAAATTCCTTGTCAAATATTCTTTCGGCTTCATTGATCTAGTTTTTCAAAAAATATTATTTTTATACTCTAAGAAATAGGGCAATTGCTTTACATTTTCAATTTTTCCTACATTTAACAATTTAAATAAACAGTTTGTTCTTAACGCGACCTGCGGAATATTGTTATATTTGTGTGCGTGTGTGGGCAGAACAATCAACGATTAAGTACGGGTATATAGCTTGTGCAGCATGAATCTGCATATCAATTATCTAACCACTCTCACAACGGTTTAATCCCAACTACACCTACCTACACAACGTTTTGTTTGTCCGATAGTTGTATCTGCATGAGTATGTGTGTGTGTGTATGTACTTATTTAAACATGTGTGCGTTTTCTCGAGCACTCACGCCCGTCTGCACGCGCAGATGCAGGACCCAGAATGACAATGACAGCATCCTTGCACGACACTGCTCTGCCAAAGCCGTGCAGTTCCACCTCCTCCAGAATTAACAACATGTTGTGGTTATGGAAATTAGTTCAGAGCATGACAAGCAATATGCGTGGCTAGATTTATGCCTGGCTCATACTTAAGTGTCCTGCGAAAATGGAACATAAACATAAACACATGTGCGAGCACAACTCGAGCTCAAGATGAATGCGAGTGTGTTTGTATGTGTGTGTTTGTGTGTTGACAGCTACAGGATAAAGTAGGCAGCACCGCTTAATTGGTATTTATTGCTACTTAAATGCCCAAAACTTGTTGATACTTTTCACCTCGTATTTCATGCAGACCAGCCGGAAAAACAACAGTAGAAACAGCAAGAAGAGAGCATTTTCCAGCAACGCCCACAAAATGTCGGCGCTGCGGATCGTTGGCCACCAATCAGCAGCATCTTGCTATAATTAGCCGATCGCTGCCATCTGTGCGATGAAGGGAGAGAGTTAGATCAAGAGCATGAGCGAGAGTGGGAACGAGTGCTCATATATATGCGCGACTATATGCAATGCATGTGATGGATCATGCGAGGGATCGCGCGATGGCAGCGCCAACATTGCCCTGGCGCGATCGGATTTTGAGGCTAATTTCAGTAGGCACACGACTTTGGCACGGTTTAGTATCGCGGCGACAATTATCGTAATTAACTCGTTTATGTGTTCTGTGCTAATCTAATTACCAAGTTCGCAGGATGCTAGCGGCCAGAGAAAAGAAATTAATTCAATCAGCGTCAAATTAGACGCGTTCGCTGCTCATTGCTTGTCGCTCGTCGCAGACAAATGAAGAATTTCGAAGGTTTTGACTTGCAGTGTTTCACATGGTTAATTGAATTGTGTCTGGCCAGCCCCGCAAGCGTCGTCCTCTTGGCCCAATTGTTCAATTAGCCAATTGTGCGCGTAAATTGATTGCACGAATTTCATTAAGAGCAGTGACGAGTGTACACCTCAGTCAGTGTGTGAGTGTGTCACCAAATATGTTAAACTATCAGCATGCTCTGCCCGTCGGCAGTTTGGGCAGCAATGGCAGCAGCTTTTACTACGCCTCGGCGCCGACGGCCCCACCATCGAGCACATCTTTACACTCCCTAGCCATCAATGCAGGTGAATCGAATGTATCCTCGTATTCTCCAACGCAAGTAGAGGATACTGCCCTTGATGCAGCTTACGCAAAGGATAAGCTTGGAAGCACTTCAAATGTACGAGATCTAGATAAGATGCATCGTTTCTCGGTAGGGAACCTCATTGAGCTCAAACAGGATGCCTATGTGAAAAACAAACTACAAATGGAATTGAATAACAATTTTGGTAAGAAATAGAACAAGCAATAGAAATTAAATCATATTTTAAAAAATACAATTTAAAAAAGCTAAACTGATTCATGAATCCCTAATTAACATCATTAAGATTCTTATGAAATGTAAAGTACATATTCATTGTTCTTGATATTTGGCCAAATATTTGCTGAGAAAAATTCCAAAATTTCTTTATTTTCTCGCTAATAGTTCTGCGTATCTTTGTTACTAAAATCCGTTACCAATTATATCAAAAATGATAATCCAATCTTGCAACGTGAAAGTGATGATCATTTTTGTCCGCAATTAAAACTATTTATTTGTTAGAGGTCCCAGAATACAAGTGTTACTGATATGGTGGTCTTAATTTATCTTAAATAAAATATGCAGATCGCTCTCGGTATTTAAAATTAAACAAAATATCCACGACGGTGATTTAACATTTCGAAAAGTTCTTTCATTTTGAAAACGCCTTATTTAAGCGGTGTTCTTAATTTTGAGAGCAGCTCAAGTAACACAGCAATACTATACCAAAACACATTATTCTTGTAAGTTATCTTATGTCATTTCCAAGTTTATATTTTTATTTTGCTAACTTTAATAATTTAATGAAGGTGTTACTTTTAGGCTTACGTATTTAGCTGGCTAATCAGTTCCTTACAGCTAACAAAAAATCAACTTTTTTCAAAATAGAGATTTTATCAAACAGATATTCGGTTTTTTTATGATTTGATTTAATGAGGATAATGTCGACACATTATTTTACCATGAATGACATTTACTCGTAAATGTACTTGTACTATATATGGTCGTAATGTCTGAACCTAATAGTAAAATGGTAAAATATATATTTAAGAATTTCATTTGTAATATTCACAATGTTTTAGACAAAGACTGGAAAGATAGACAACAACAAAAAACAAGTATTCTGCTTCTTATATTTTCGAACATCCTTGCACTCTTAGAGCTGGACGGATATAGCTATATCGACTCATCTTGTCATACTGTTCATATACAAGTATATATTCTGTATCATGCCTCCTGATTCTGTATATTGCATATATTTATTTCCGCTGAACTACAAATATACCCTTTGGGTACAGGGAATACACATTTATTTTGAACGCTAGAAAGACAATCAAATGAACTCATAGACACATAAAATGATAGATTTGTATATTTTATCTCTCTGTACATAATTATTTTAATTTACTCGCATGTCGCAGGGTAAATAATAGCTGTAAATAAGAGCAGTTTCTATTCAGTGTCTCTAAGGGGCCGGCCCATTAAATGCAATTAACAGCTTTTATTGTTCATAACTCAAATGGAGTAAGCTAAAACAATCATTTATATCATTTTTAAAAGATAATACTACGAGGTTCATATAATAATATTTTTATTTCTAACAGTGAGTAGTATGTATGGTCCCATGAATGGATGAAGTGGGCTACAAATATTTAAATTCAAATAACAGGTCTCTCGGCTTATTTTTTCTAGAAACTGATTATATTTTTAAATCGTTTGTGATTGTGATTTGTAAGGACTTCACCAAGCAAGTCTACGAGGCGTAATTAAATGGTTCGACTAGCTTAAATATATATTCTGGGTAATTACTTAAAAAAATGCTATGGCACAATTTCTTTGAAGAGAAAACTAAGCGCAGCACATTCGTAATTTGAAAATTTCAACCTTAATTTGAAGAATCTGTCACTTACCCATACTCGTTCGGGGCTGCTGTGAAGCACGATATTTGCAGTGTTTACTCGAATGATAAATTAATTTGAAATGAGTTGAAAATTTATGGCATTATGCGCACACACATGAATAGACAAGTGCATACGAGTATGTGCGAGTATGTATATGAAAGTGCACACAAACCCACATACAAGTACATATGTACAGACGTACTCTCGCGTTGCATGCGAAACTCATGCATGACATTTAGGTGCCATATGTGGGCGACACACGCTCATTTCTGACGCCACCAATTGCGCTCAAATGGATGACAGTGTCATCTTCATGCATTTTTGCTGTTGCGGTTGCGGTAAAATGGGGATATGGGCTATGCGGTATAAGGAAGGAACTTGGAGCTCGGGGTACGAGACTCGGTATGATCCAGGCCGACTCGGCTGTCAGCATTAAAGAGCGCTTCCCTTGTCAACATTAGACCCCAATAGGCGACATGTCGTCTCTCTGTTGCGGCTTCGTTTGTTGCTTCTTGTTGCAATAGTGCTTGTTGTACGTGTAATCAACGCTCTAATTCGTTATGAGATATGAAGTTGCATTCACATCATTGTCATTGCTGCCGTACGTAGCATATAGTATCGACTTGAATGAAAACGTTTTGTATGAATTTCGGAGCCAATTTCAAGTACAAAATTCTGGTACTTTCTACTCTTTTCATTTCTTTGCGCTAGTTCTGCATTTCCGACCACGACCACGACCAGACAACTTCAACATTGTCAACATGACAAAACGTAATCAAAGCTGACATGATATTCCCTCAGAGGCCGCATGCCTTTGAACAGCCGAAACGTCGACCGTGCGCCTATATTTTCCAAGTGGAGCATAAAAAACCAAGACAGCATACATGTAACCAGCTACCGAGGCAGTCAGTCAGACAGCAGGCCCGTCCATCAGCCCATTTCCCGCTGGTGCAGTAAATCGCTTGGGCGTGTATTTATTTTCGTCGCTGTGGATGCGTTGCAACGGATTGTAACATGTGCCGTTTACCCTATTCCTATTCCTTCACATCCGCGTGCATTGCACAGATACGAGTATCTGATTGAGGCTAACCTCCGTCCCTCCCTCACTCCCTCCCTCCCTCACTCCCTGCCGCCCTTTCGATTTCAGTTGCAGTTTTTTATCAAGCTACTCATACAACTGATTTTTTATCGTTCGATTCGGATCCAGTGGCAATTCAAATTAAAGATCTTTCCTTCTTGTTTTTATGGAGTTATCTCTGGGGCATTCCAGTTGCTTGCACGCCTGAAGGAACACTCAACTGCACGGTGATCTACGACGAAATCTGTGAATGGTTTTGCTGACAAATTGAGACAAATGGCGTGGGTAAGAGTTTTCGTTTTTTAAGGGGTAACTAAAAAAGAGGCATTGCGTAAAAAAAACGAAATTCAATACCAAAATAGCCAATGTAAACTCTTAATTTAAAGTTTTATATCCACTTCTTCGGCCTAATTGTGTTTCAATGTGATGTGAGCCTTCTGTGGAGATACAATGTACTTAGTCAGATATGTGGGAAGAAAGAGGTATTATTTTATAAAAACATACAGAACAAACAGATTCTTAAAAAAAACCTTTTCTGTCAAATAATACTTTTTGCAAACTGGATTTAAATGTACTGCATTCTTTTATTTAATTTAGAGTGAAAAATTATGAAAAACGTCATTTTCTAAATTTATTTTTTATTGTAATTTTCAGATGCTCACATACATTTGTACTCTTATGTATTTATTAACAATTTTATACTTATTCTCGCTGCATTGCCCCATAAATGTCAATTATGCTCTTTGAGCTCTAGCCACAGATGCGAAATCAATTAGAGAAAGTTAAACAGAAACGCATAATCTTTCTTAATGTCACAATTTCACTTTAATTAATAGGTCGTTAAAGTGCTTGTATGATGTCGACGCGTCGGCAACTAAAATTAGTAGACAGCTGTCTGCCATTGTCGTCAAAAGATATTTTATAGCCGTGCCATTTGTTTATTACCGCCAACAACAGCAACAACAGAACCACACCGAGTAAAAGGATCAAACAGAATGCAAAATTTTATGTTCGTGCCCATAAAAACGACCAAATTCTTGAGGTGCCAAATTAATAGATTTTTGAGCATCATCAACGCGTTTTCCCTGCCAAAGCACTCATCGATTATTTACGATACTGTATGGACGCCTGGGGGGCATTTGCAGCATTCCACGAAATCCAATTGAAACTCCCGAGAGATCTTTAATAAATTTTACGGCTTCATAATTGTTACTAAATGCGAACCGCGTGCGCTCTTCACATTGCAGGCGGCGCCAGCGATTACAACAACAGCGGCGGCGGCAACAGCAGCTGTCTAGCCGCAGGCGGACACGGGCACTCTCGCAAACCCCGCCGTAATCGGACCACCTTCAGCTCTGCCCAGCTGACGGCCCTGGAGAAGGTTTTCGAGCGCACTCACTATCCGGATGCGTTTGTGCGCGAGGAACTCGCCACCAAAGTGAATCTGAGCGAGGCACGTGTGCAGGTGAGCCCCAGGCATTTTCCCTTACACCTACCTACTTGTACACCTAGCACCTTAACGAATTCAATACCGCTTACAGGTCTGGTTTCAAAATCGACGTGCCAAATTTCGCCGAAACGAGCGGAGCGTCAGTACGGGACGCCCACTGCTGGACACGGCCCCACAACTGGTTCCACCCATCACCAACGCCCACAAGTATCCAAATCTGACGCATGCAGGGGCATCCGGAGCTTATGCATTAAATTTTCCACCACTCGAACTGCGCAGCTACCAGAATTATGCAAATTGCTATGCCGGCTTTGGCTCCACACCCGTAAGCGGCACCGGTGGCTCTTTTTTCGGCGCCTCCAACTACTATGTGGCCAACTATGCGAAGAATGCCTATCCGCCACTGTGATAGTAATGACTGGCTTCTCCATATATAAATTTATATCTAATTTAGACAAATTGAGTTGATATCTTATGCCAATGTATTCAAATTATTTTCTAAATACCTGACTAATATTTATACAATCTTAAAGCAATAAACTAGTTTTAATACAATTATATACTTACAAATAAACATTAAAAAAATTAAATGATTGGTTGATGATTATACTAATTACTTCTATTATTTTTCCAAACCCAACTACCTGAGAAATTCTATAAAATTTTAGAAACTAAGTGTTCCTCTAGCAGGAAATTGTGTCGATATATTACAGCTGTGAGCAAAATAACGGAGATAAAAGAAAGTTAAAATTAAGTAAACTTATTTCAAGCAACTAGAAATGATTGGGGATTAGCGGGCATTCGAACTAAACCAAAAGATTGGCCGTCTTTAAATGCTTAATCCAAATCGCTTACACATTTCCTCCCTTTATATTTAAATACGAGCCCAAGATTTATGTCAAATCTAAAATGCTTAAGCAATTAATTTTACAAAACTGCAAATAACATATCACATTCATTCATTCAATTATTCATTTCCATATATTAATTTAACATTCACAGGAAAGCTTAAGGTGAGAGCTGGTGTTTGTGTTGAAAGGTCTTGATCCGTATGTGTAGCTTGCACGTGTTAATTTGGATAATAAAGCTTAATTAAAATGAAAACAAACGCCCAACCAGATAGACAAACAATGCCTCAGTCAAACAGGGAAAACTTTCTAAAGCCACCCGGCAATGTGTTACCGCAATAAAGGTGCGTTAGAATGAAGCCCAAATAGAATTTCGAGGCAATTAAGAGACAGATTGGCATAATAAATACAAACTAAAATACAAACACATACATATACTTGTAGTCCCCATCCATACGTACTCGTAACTATGAAAAAAGACGTAGACAGGCATATACATATATGTACATATGTGTGACTAAAAGAAAAGCAACACTCGAAAGTTTACATAAATAATTCATTCTTACGCACTTTTGATGTCCTAATTCAGGCTTGACTTCATTCAGATTATAAGCAGTTGTCTTCGCAACACTATTAGCTCAACAAACTATCGCTCCCACCACATTAAAAACTGCCTCATTAATTTAACAATTTACTAAAAGGTTTTATTTATATTTGTTTAGTTTTTAAAAATGTTTATCAAATGAACCAAAGTTATAAACAAATATTCTAAACATGAGTACACAGCCCTGTTGGCATTCTATACAGACAATGTATAATTTTTCTTCTGCAAGAGTAAAATAGTACCTCAACCTACTGGAATGTTGGACCAGCAGGTGGAATATACAACTTGAACCAACTAATTGCACCAAAGTATGCTTTACATCCATGTACCTCATCAGTTCTTAATTGGGAATTTTTATTTAAAACATTAAAACATTATTTTTCCCTTTCTAATTCTTATCATGCTTGGCAAAAGTAATTTTAAGATTTAGCTCAGATCAGTTTTTCAAAACTATTCATGTCCATTTGCCTGCCAGCACAACGCAAGAAACTTGTTTTGTAAAAAGCTAGAATAACAATGCTCATAAATATTCTATGAGCCCTAAACGGGAGTAGTTCCCCCGACATTGGTGATATTCCACGACACTCATCGAATTGGCTATAATAAATAAAAAAAAGTTTGTTTATAATAAATAATATGGCTACAAAAAAAGGAATGATTTTGTTCCCTACGTTCGATTTGACATAAACCTGGTCTGGATATACATATGTTAAGCTTGAGAAGTTCTGCCTTATACATACGAGTACATTAAACGGATATAGGTTAGAGAAATAAACTAACTCTTGTTCAGATAGATGCAGCATTACAAATGAAAGAAATTTCTTCATCCGCTGAATAGAGAAAAGGAAAGGGCGGTAATACTATAGTTCAACCACATACCACATAGGAGTATAGTACAGCTATCTATTTCATAGAAAAAAGGTTAACAAGTATGTAAAATTGCGAAAGGCAAATAAAAATTCCTTTTGCAAGAAATAACAGAGCGCAAGGAGCAAGGAAAAATGTAAATTAACATTTGGAATGTGAACGGTTTCGCAACTAATTTGCATAAAGAGCACGCAAAGTGTGTGTAAAGTGAGAGCGCGACTATCTGTGTGTGTGTATATATATGTATATGACTTTGAATAAAACATTTTTATAATATTTACAAAATTGCAATAATGGTTAAAGGACGCAAGAACAAAGAGCAAGACAATAGGACACAAAACGCAAAAATGCGTACCAGTACTCGTATTGTTCTTTTTTGAAATGCCAATGCCGCAAATAGTTACAGTTGGGAGCGATGCGGAAAACAATGCGACATTTGCTGACAAGCAACATGTTGCGATCCTTGCCACAAAGGATATAACATTTTATGCGACCAACACACACAGTGCAAAAATGCCCCCGGGCAATGCTTAGGAGTGTTTTGAAATCAAAACGGCCAACGGAAATGCCGGAACAAACGAGCGCTTGTCCGAGTCACATGTCAAAGACAACTATTTGGGTCGAGCAGTACTTGTACTACCCGTACTACTTGTGATGAGTGAGGCATGCAATAAACCGAACTGCCAACACTTCTACTGCAAGGAGCTGCCTCCGGCGAATTTGCATGCAAATGTCAACATTCACGCGCCACGCGCCTTCAAGCCTCTAAAAGGAAGAGCCGCAGCGAAAGCAAAAGGGTACTCTATAATTAGGTGATAATTTTGCGTCTGTTAAAAAGCAATTATTTATTTTAAAACTAATGAATGGGTACACACGGAGAACCCACCACATGTGGGCTGCCTTCATCATCTGTGTGCGCATCGCTTCGTTCCCTCCTGGGGTCGGGCACGGAAGGCAGCGGCAGCGGCATGTCAAGGGCACAGCCACTGTCACATGAAAGACGAGACGCAGCCCTCTTGACAGCTTCTTAATGCCATGCCGACACAAGTGATGGACACAGATGGAGATGAGGGGGATGAGGGGGATGAGATGAGATTTGTGGTCGTGCCGGTAATTGCAACCTTCTGCATTTGTCGGCGACTTTTCCGCCAGCTTGTAGTAGGTCCTCCAATGTACTGTCAAAATATGTCAAGTAGGCTATAATCTTGATGGATATATTTCATCATGTGATATAGAGCAGTTAGCACATATTTACCGTCATTGTCGTGTTAGGACAATAACAACAATTTCATTTATTCCGAAAATTTTCAATATGACCGACAATTTTGTTCCAGTCCAATAATTTTGTTCTCCACCCATACCATATTCATATTGAACCATATATTGAATAAGTGAGCGTTACATTGAATTTATAAAACACTTCGATTCCGCCAAAATATGATGAACAAAACTAGGCCAAGTGAGAGTAAAATTAGTAGGAAATTGTTTGGAACACAACATGAGGCTCTATCATTTTCCAATATTTCTCTTAGGCGACCCTCCAGATTCGTATAATAGAGAGCAGTAAATGTGTTTGGCTGAATTTTCCTAACGCCACAGGAAGCGGCAAGATCGTCAGCCAAATGAAATGTATAGTTCAAGCACATGACGTGACTATACGAGTTGGTCATATTGTAAACCACTTGACCATTAGGAAAACATTCAAAGCTTCTTATGTTGTTCACTTTAAGCTTATCACAATACGAGACAGTGCTGCTGCGAAAGACAATTAGGAACGCAGATGGATCCCTCTCTGAGTAAAACACACTGTACGGCTCCCCGCGTTTCATGAGCTTGCCGCCATATTTCAATAATAAATCTAACGGATAGCTTCCAGAACAATGCTTTTTCATGGTTCCATTGAAGAGTCGCTTGCAGCGAGTTGTGAAACGTTGATAGCTAGTTACTGTCTTCATTTTCAATACTTCGTATGAATTGCAAATTTTATAAATATATTTGTGTATTATAAATTTTCAAAACTATGAAAATAATAAAATGATTGCTTAGGCTTTCGTACAATCATAAATATTTAAAGTCTTTCACATTTTCAATAAATAAATTATTTACTATGCTTAAATTAATGGCGTTTAACATTGATTTAAATTATTAGCGATGATATCAATGTTGGGAGAATTAGAAGCAATAGTGCAATATAAGAAGGATAATGCAAGAAGCATTATTTAATAAATGCTACGAATGAATGGTCTCGAGAGCTAATGGTCTGGAATTGGATGCAAATTGTCGGGGTCCAGTACACTAAAAATGAACATGACATCATAAAACGCTATATCGAATCGAAATAATAATAAAACTAACACTTAATTATAAAAAATACTCGTATGTATGCATGGACAATTTAAAGTTCACTTAAACAGTTGCGAACGCTCTCTATTGTCTTCGACAAAGATTAACTTAATATTTACGAACATGAAGAAATAGAACCAAAATGACGCCTTAGATAATACTCTGCTCCATTAGCAATGGTAATTTCTTCGCTTAAATTCTCGTATATGCAAAATAAAGACATAAAGACACCAACTTCTCGATTTGAATAGAATTAATGACTGAATTGATTAGCATTTTGTGTTAATATATTTAAACATTTTCAATAACTATGACTAAGCAACCGCATGTGAAAATGATAAACAAGCAAATGAACTATAATATTTTATTTTATGTTAATGACTGACTGAGATAACACGCTAAAATTTCAGAGTGCTTCCCAAAATCCCACAATAAAAAGCTATTTTTGATTTTCTTTTGTCTGCTAAGGCGCTGCCGAATAGGTAGTCCAGATGTTTTGATTTTATTTTGTTTACAAGATACCAAACGAACCGGTTATCAGTTCAACGTTTGATATCATGCGGCCTACACAGTATATATTATATTTTGAAATCCAGTTAGAAATCGATTGTGCCCAATATTTCCACTTAACTGTTAGGAGGAATATTTAACAAAGCTTCACACATTTTTATATTTTTGACGCATTTCACCAATTTCTGGTCGAACCAGACCAGCAACTGACAGCACTGTCTGTGCCTAAAACTCAATAAAAAGCAGTGGTCCAGAACGCTTACAGCTTATAACGTAGAATCCGTCCAGCCGTGTACACCTCCAGTCATCTCCTAACAAAATGCGTGCCTTTGTTAATATCGTTGCTGTGCTTTTCGCGCTGCTGAGCCTAGCGGCGGCTCTGCCACAGTTTGGATTCCCAGGCAGTTACGGCGGCTATGGTGGTGGTCTCGGCGGCTACGGCGGCTACGGGGGCCTTGGTGGTGGACTTGGCTATGGTGGCCTCGGCGGCTATTACCCTGGATACGGCGGTGGATATGGTGGCGGTGGCGCCGCTTCAAGCGCATCAGCTGCATCATCTGCAGGAGGATTTGGTTATGGACGATAGTGACGTAATTTATACATATAGATTTATTTAAGTATATTTTCAAAAAATAAAATACATTTTAAAAACATAATTAAAAAAAGGGTATGTAATTGTCTGACATTTCTTTGCAGCTATTAGGCTTAGGCCCTGGAATTTCGTTAAATTTCGGTATCAGTCTTGACACTTGAAAACAAGAAGCAGCTATACTACAAGCGTATATGTGTTTGTTAAATAAACATTTTAAAAAGTTTTTCATCATGCCAAGAAAATATTTAAAACTTTTACTGCACTTTACGTAAGCATGCAAAAAATGAACTTTCACTTAGTTCAGCAGCTGGTTGAGCACAAAGTTCGCGTTAAGTTCGTAGCTGCTTGCCATGCTTCCAACAACCCACAACCCACAACCAACAACCAACAACAGCTGACACACATCTTTAACCCAAATACGACAAGAACAACAACAACAACAAGTATAACAATGGCACACCACTTGGCAAAATCAATGCAGGCAGAAGGCAGAAGGCAGCATCGGCAGCAGCATCCTTACTGCAATGCAGTTCATATTTCGCTTTGAATTTTCGGCCGCATTCAACTTGGGGCAGATCCGCCCCACTCCACACTCATTTATATGCGCCCATGCCTTTGTGCTCAGTTTAGTTTTTGGGTTAACAAACCTGTGGAGCATAATGCAAGCATCTTGAACACTAGTGAAAGTGATTGGATATGTAAATTTGCCAAGTTAGAAGCAATGTTTAACAATGAGAAACCGACCGGGTCAGTTTCAATAACCGGCTTTTAAAAAGCGCCTAAAAAGCGCATTAATGTTCAAATTTGTTCAACAAAAGCCAAAACATCAAAGTTCACATGAATATCACAATACTATCTGTGCTTGATCCAACTCAAACTAAATGAATGCACTAATATTCTGTTGCCAAATATTTTTACATTTTTTATTTATTTTCTGGTAAAAACGCGCGGTTTTATTTGAAATAATTGGGTAAATGCCTGATTTTCTTGTATGTATTATACGGACACGTTTATAAAATACAATTTTAAAATGTTCCATGCCATATGGTGGAGTTGAATAAACTCAGAACAAGCAACAACATCTAACTCCACCAGTACTCTTCTTTCAAAACAATTTTGCGTAATCTAGCAGAAAGTCAAATGCCATATTAAAGAAGTAGAGCCAATGTTATATGTTAGGCATGGTATATTGAAAGTATGATCAACATAACAAGAGTAAATGCCAGTCTGTAAGCGTGAACTTTTAAACCATAACAGCTGGGAAGTCACTCTTAACAACATAACTTTTTTGTTTATTAAAATATTCAAACAAACTTGTTTAATAAAGTGTTCATATACATAGCTGACGTAAAAACGATTGGTTTAAAAATCAATCTTAGCTTAGTACAATATCATAAAAGTGGTTGGTTTAAAAATCAATCTTAGCTTAGTACAATATCATAAAACTGCATCACTATATAATCTGAAATCTTATATTTTCAGCTACCTCCGGCCGAATCCTAACTCCGGTAAGTCTTGGAATTTTGAACTCAAATTTGGCATATACATCCAGTTCGTGGTTATTTGTCCGTATGCCAAGTGTCATCAGGATAGGTCAATTCTGAAGAAAGTTATAGCCATAAAATCGCTGCCCATGCGCTGCTTGTAGCTCTGCCCGCTGCGCTGCCCGCTGCTGTTGTTGCTGCTTTGGTTCAACTTTCTGCTGAATACATAAACGCATATAAGCACGCATAGACACGATTCTGATGTAAATGTATGCTGTTAAAACTGTACATAAACATGTCTTTAATTTAATTAAATAATTTAATTAATATGCTTTTTTTAATTATTTAAAAAAAATTTTTTTCATTTTTTCCTTTTTGGTGGGAGGTACAGGGTATTTAAGAGTTGAGCTTGCTCGACTTTAGCATTTTTCTTGTTTTTATGTACATCGACTGCATTGTTGTCGATGAAAAATAAATAAATAAAAAATTAAATAAAAAAAATAATTGTATCTCCATTTATATTTCACATGTATTGCAATTAAGCGAGTTGGCATGAAAGGCTGATCAATTATTAGCAAATTCGAAAAGTAATTAAGGCTTAAGAGTTGAAATAAATATATAAAAGGATTAAAATTTTTAGTTTCAATTTCAAATTCAGAAGAGTCTAAACAGAAACGCATATGTCTACTAAGTATAAGTAGTAAGAGGCATTGAAAAGATCAAAACCCAACCACGACTATTAAAAGCGTCATATATCATTATTTTTTCCGCCTGATCCCTGCATATATCTGTGGTGGCATACAATACTCCAACGAACAGGAAACTTGCCGATTAACGTTTTCTTTTCTTTCTCAGTATTTTCTTTATAAATGTTAGTACAATAAATTGGTACCGAAATTAGTAATCCATTAAAAATAATATAGAAATGCATCTAAATAAAACTCTGGTTATTTTTGATGAAATATTTCAAGTTTTCTTAAAGGTAAGAGTACCTGGCTGCGAAATTTGATGGATTAGTGTGCAAATTAGTTTCCTGTCTGGCAATGGCTGTAAACTTCAAGCACTTTTAAAAGCACCTTAAGAACTGCATTTCCTTCAGGCATATTGACAACTCATGCGACCACAACATGAGAGATACGATTTTTTAACGACGTTACTGGTTTGTTCATTAAAAGCTCCACCGCTGCATAGCTGCTGGCATCTTATGGCATTGTAAGCATGCACACAAGAATCGTATTCCTGCCCATCATTTATGTACGTGTACAGGACACAACGCTTGCATTCACGAAAGTCTAGCCAACATATTGTGATTTTTGAATTTATGTCGAATGATGCCTGCCACGAGCAAAAGGCAAGAGGACAAAGTAATGCAAGCCAACCTATAGTATTCAGCGAATTCTTGACACAAACTATCATTGATGCTCCCCACAGAGCTTTCCCCTGAGCCGGCCGAGCTAGCCACTGACTGTGACTGCGGCCATAGCCATAGCCATTCAATGCAGGCACAAAAGCCGTTCCAGCTGCTGCCACTGTTGATGGCGTTGATATGTCCTTCTCAGAGCATTTGGTAAAGACGACAGGCATGTCGATGTCGCGCCATTGTGCTGCGGCTACTATGGACGATGACGTTTGCACAATTTCCCTCATTCTTGGCCGCATTCAAGTGGCCGTTGCTTCCTCGCTTTGTTGTACTCGTAGTGGTCCCTGCTGGCTGAATAATATAATAACGCGTTTATAGTGTCTTTTCAGTATTTTATGATGCCAGCCAGCCGGCTAGGTGGCAATATTTTGTGCGCGGCTGTTTGCCATTCAGTTTTACAAAGTCATACATAAAGAAACATGAGTAATGATAACTGGTTGCCAACCTGGACTACCTATCCAAAACCCAGTCAGGGTGAACGCAAGAGTGGAATGGATGCACTTGAACCTACATATAGTAGCTTTGCTGCCGTACTCGCGACTTTCTAGTTCAAAGGATATATCATACCTTACCTCTGAAACTTAATATATTTACTTCGAGAGATCTTTCTGTGTGCGACACATATACTTATATATAAACTTAACTGGCTGGTAAAAATATTATATGGAATTGAACAATTGGATCAATTTTTAAATAAATATTTAAATTATTTTGAGATAAGCAAGTGCTAAAGAAGCAAGATCTTTTATATTATTTCTCTTATTTCTAAATCGAACAGCAAAGGGCACAAACTATTTTATATATCAGTATAAAAAGACGAGTTGATAACGCCATATCCATTTTTCGGTCTGTACGTCTGTAAGAAGAAAAATATCTCTGTAAGTACAGAAGCTAGAATAACCAAACTAGGCATTCTTAATATTATTATTCCCCTAAATTATACCCCCACCCCCCACTCCATGCATGTTCTTTCAGTTGTAAATAATGTGAAGTACGTAAAACGTTTATCAAAAATTACAGCAATTGCAAACAAAAAGAAAGTAAATCGAACAATTCTATTTAAATTGCCCTAAAATATGCCACACTTGTTTTGATTGGAGTCTTTGAGTTCCTGTCAATGCAAGCCGCCCGCTCGTCATTCAGTCAGTTAGTCATTCAGTCAAACAGTTCGTGAGAATCAAACACGGAAAGGGTGGAGCAGCCGGCCAAGTTGTTGTTGCTGCGGCTAAAGTGCAAATTTTCCCCTAAAATATGTCAATCGAAATGTATGTAAATCACAGAGTAATTTGCATTTTGAGCGGCCGTACAATTGAATGCACGACTGTTGCTGGCAACACGTGAATTATTGCGACAATTTTGACAATTGGCAAACGCTCAGGCCGAGGTTGAGGCTGAGCCACGCCCATCATCCGTCCACCATATTCTAACGCACACACACACACACACACTCACAGAAAATCTAAAGACTGACATCTGGTGACTGACGGCCTGTTGTTGGTGTGGGCTCACAAGCACATGTAAATATTTACATATTGTATATATATATGTATGTATATATAAGTATATACTATATATAGTGTGGTTGGGTGCTGTACAAACTTGTGCCGTCCTCACGTGCTCATAAATCTTACACATCAACATAATTGCGTTGACGTGTTCATACTAATTTAAACGTTTTGATATAAGCTGTTGATTTAACTTCACACTCGCCCCCATGTCTTTCTAAGGAGTCGCTGCTCAAATTTCCATTAAGTGATTCAAAAACCGACACGTTTCCTGGTGAAAAACTAAAAAACAAAAAACAAAAAATAAATTTAGCGTGGAATGGATGGGTTTTTTGTTTGTTTAAGCGAATTTATTTCCCTAAATTATATTTTGATTTATTTTATTTATTTATGTTGTACATAGAACATACACATATGTATCAATGCTGTTCACCTGTGTCTGACATGTGTGTGTGTGTGTTTATGACACAACTTTCATCACGTACGAACAGAGCAGATGTGCATACGCCAAAAAGTATGCAACGGCAAAACGTGATTTCGTTTTATATTTCAACTTTGCTGTCAAAGCAGAATTTATTTGCTGAACGCATTCATTTGGAAATTATCAAACCGGAAATTATTGGCTGCCAGAATCCAAGAGTGCACAGCTAGTGCTTCTCTCTCACGTATGTTGCTGCTGTTCTACTTGTAGTTGTTCCTTCTTCGACATAAAAGCAATTCAATTTTTTCGTTATCAATTTGTGCATTTTTGCTTAGCTTGTTACAGAATATACATAACAAATTTGTGTGTACGAGCTTGTATGTAAAGATAGTGTGTTGCTCAGGCGACGTTATTCGACTATGCGTGCAACAAAATGATTTATTTACAATCGGCTAAGCTAACGCCAGTTTATGACTACAGATTTGAATGCCGGATTACGAACCTGAATTCCTTTTAGTGAGGGTAGTATTCGTACATTAAATACAATGTTTGCACTTTGTTTATAAACATATTTTTTAAGAACTTACAATTTATTTATGTACATTTCCAATTTCTTAAATATATATGAAACTGCATCAACACAATGGAATACGCTGTAATAGAGCACATCATCTTGAACCACAACTTTTGATTTGCTTGAAAAAGTCCGCATACCCACAAATTTATTTTGGAACTGCTCGCATAAATCACAAAGTCATTTAGCTATATAAATGAAAGAAAAATATTATTCCAGTACGAAATTTGTGAACCTAGAACTTTAAAATATATAAACATACAAGAGAAATATAAGAGAATTAAAAAATATTGGAGCATATTGGGTATAGTAGAAAGTTGAGTCAAAAAAATACTTTAATGGGTATTAATAAGAATTAATTGGGTGTGATTTTCGAAGATTTTATCTTCTGTCACACGAAAACGCACCTCTCTGAACCATCGGCATTCGGTCAGTTCATGCCGCGGCCACTGCTGATATTGCAGCACCAAATCACACATTAGATCCAGCAAATAAAAGTCTAGGGTGCGTGCCACATGAATAGATAGTCCGAAAGCAATCAAATATGCGGGCGTATCGAAGGAGAATGTGAAGAGCAGCCCCAAATAGGTATTGATAATACTTGTGACCACGTAGTCAAAACGCGAAGCCAACATTTGGAAACTGTAGACCTGGTTAATGCGCAATGAGGTCCGGGTGAGCACGGCGTGTAATGCCCTCAGATGACGCAGATGTTCCACATCCTTACTCGTTGGTTTATTAACTCCCGTACGCTGGCTTAGATCAGTTAACTCGTTGTTGACAAAGTAAAAAGCACGCGCTATATGCCACAAAGCCAGGTAGTAGCCAAAGGTGGTTGTGATAATCAGGTTCAAGGCGTTCATATAAAACAATAAGCCCGGCAGTATCCACCATTTATATTCCATGGCCATAATGACGGCGTGAATCCAATTCGAAATGCACAGGTAAAAAACAGTTGCGAACTTCGCATAGAATAGGTATCCAAAATATCTATCCATGTGTTGGCAATAGACTCGCTGCTTTTTCAGTATTCCCAACCACACCTGTGTGATAACTTCGCCAATTCTCTCCAGTTCACAATCCCGACTGCGGCGGGATATCAACGAATACAATATGGTAGCATAGTTGACCGAGACGAGCACATAAGTGGTTAGCCACATCAAGCGCGTAGAGTCTTTGTTTTTTTCCGAAAAATGCATGTATCCCACTCCAAACCGTATCAATATGGGGAGTACAAATATAGTTAACACATTCATAAACAGTGCATATGAGCTGCTTAATCTCGTTGATCGAAAACTTGAGCCAGCTTTTCTGAGCGCAGTTATGCCAATGATAAAACCATAGTCCAAATAAACCCGGATTATTCGTTCCATAGCTCTATAACAAACTGACCAACCAAAAGCCGCGTTGAGACTGACGGGACCTTTAAGAGTGCATTATGCATTGTACATAAAAACAGAAAATTAATTAGCCAAAGTACTTTTATCATCCATCTTCAAAAACGCCAAGGGGAAGCGGGATACACGCTGAATTCCTATTTAATTGCGGACATACACGTATGTCGCCCAACACAACAAAAATAAGGTAAGCTTTTAAGAAGAGTAATGACGAAAATCTTTATTAGGTCCATATTTCTGTTTCCTGATAACACTACTTGGAAATTTAAAACAGTTCGTTCGTTTGCATTTCGAAAAGTGAGCTACATGTCCAATTTTCTAGTATTATTGTATAAATAGTTCCGATAATTATGTCGAAATTTGTTGATAATTCACCCGTATTTATGTCTATCTATCCAGCTTTTATATCTAAGTATATCTATATGGCGATAGCTAAAAAAAATACGTAATTGAACTGTCGAGCGAATTCTGTTGGGAGTAGTTGATAAAGATTAGTAGTAAAAAGTTTCAGTGAAAAATAATGATCAGAAAGTTTTTATAACTCCACTGCACGATATTTCCTCTTTAATAAGCATCAATTCAATTGTGTATTCAAAAATGTTTACATTTATTTATAAATAAATTTACATTTTAATCCATCACTCAAATGCTTGGTCCATGATAACAACGCTAACCTTTATGACCTTTTCGGTCTTATCATCATTTGAACTAATTTTAATGAGTAATTGTGTCCTCGAAATGATTTCCAAACTACACCTTTTGCATAAAGGCTCTGATTGTAGGCGCCATGCAAGTATTGTCCGTTTAAATTGCTACAAAAAAGAAGTCAAAAAATTAAAGAATTCTGCTAGGAGTTTCGAAGTGTAACAAGTATACCTCGAATGGCACTTGGTATACCACCAAGCTCCTGTGTATAGAACGGCACAGTTCTTCTCGTAGGAATCGTTGTCCTGGTCATGTGTTGTGAAGTTTGCGTTTTTTTGCGGACTTAAAGAGTCGCCCGCATTGCCAGAGTATTTTCCCAAAACATTAAGTGCATAATTCTGATTTTCGCTGCCAATAGCAAAGCCCTCATATTTCGCATGCTTTCGCTCGCCTTCAAAGTCCTCCATGAGAATTAGAAGTTCCTGGGGCAGACCAGCAGTCAAGACATGCAATCTGTCCAAGCCTATAAAATACTCGCCATCCACATGCCCGAATCCATTCTTGTAGTCATTCCAACCACGATAGAAATCAATACTGCCGTCGAGTCGCTTCTGTATGATGGTCCAGGCACCGCCCTGCGTCTCCTCGTCGCAGGCCACCATAAATGGTTGCATGTTATGGCACGGAAAGTGTAACTGATAGATGCCACTGCGACGCGAGTTGGCCGTAGCCTCGGCACAGCTGCTGAAGTACATTTGCGGCTTCGCAACTTGGTCACAGTACTTCTCGACCGGAATATAAATATCACGCTCCTCCATAAGCTCATTAAGTACTTTGCTTTGTCGCTCTTGTTCCAATCTGAAAAGGGCAAACAATTTAATTGGTTGTGCTCGAGCGTTATGTGTTTTATATTCTACCTCAGACGCTGCACAGCTATTCGCATTAGGAAGACTTCACTGCTGACGCTTTCGTTCTGCAGCTGAAAATAAGTTATACATATTATGTAAGTTGGTCTTTGAAGTTGCAATCTCGTACCGTTCCATTGGAGAGCAACGACACATCTTCCAAAGTACCTCCAAGACATTGAAATGGACTATTGTTAAATATTAGCACAGAATATAGTAAAACTGCCGCTCGAAACATTATTGCGAGCTCAATTAGCTTTCGCCCGATCCGCTGAACTTTGAAGACTGAAATGATAACACTCAGCGCACTTTTTTAAAAACAACACATTTAGAATACATATAGTATTCACCTATAGTATATTGTTGTTCGTTATGTCTTTATATGCCCTGCGAGAGTCTCCACAGCTTGGCTATTGCGATTTCTTAAAACGATCAGCTTATAAGTAATATGAATAACTTATTTACAAATTTTACTCCTGCATCATACAAAAGTGTGCAAGACTGAACAAGCGTATCATTTATGATGTTTTCAAAACAACCGGATTATAATTTTATGACATTTGTGGGTACCCCTTGCCATATCTCATCTCACAGGTACCGGCAATTCCCCTCTTAAAGACGACCGAGCTTTACCTGCACTATTAATCAGTATAAAAGGCTTGGCGAAGTGCACTCCACATCACTCACTCACTCGGCACTTCAGCGGGCACATCTCGAACATCTCGTCGGAAATGGAAGGATCTCTAGCGCTCATGCAGCTTGAACCCGGTTGCTTGGTTCTATTCGTGCTTGGAATCACAATTCTCGAATATATGGTTAGACATTGGTCCGAGCTTAGTAATGGAATGTGCATGAGCAAACCAAAAGTAGAATGCACTGATAAAGCTATTTTTCACTCGGCCATAAGTTGTAAGGATGATTGTGGCTCTGTCTGGGAAATTGAAAATATATATACGCCATTTTCACGCTTGCATTTCAAGAACCATATGGAATTACAACAGCGTGCAAGGATAAATTCACGCGTTCGCAGAAGGCTTGATCTACAATTTTAGACTAAAACTTATTTTTAATAATTCATGTACAAAGTTTATAAAAATAAAGTATTCCTTATATCGTATTGAATATTTCTGTATAATTTGTTTTAACAAATCAACCATCAAATGCAATAGGAAGAATTGGATTTAAAACACGGATTATACTGCAGCAATAACATATGTGCTTATTTATTTTCATCAGATGCTTTGGTAATATTTTTCAAACTTCAATATGGAATGCATGTTCATGTTCATATTTTCCGTCAAACAGAATTTATGTATGTGTGTGATTTGAAAAGGAAGCTCATGTCTCTAAATGCATTGATTTAAATGTAAAAAAGTGTACAAATGGAAATGGCAAAATGCAAATTTTAAAAATGTCTACAAGGCTCCACAATCTTCGATAAAGATCTTCTTAGATGTCTTGCCGCTGTTCGACCCATAAGACTCGACTTTCTGCACGATTTCCATGCCTTCCACAACTCTACCAAACACCACGTGTTTGTTGTCCAACCAACTGGTCTTCTCCGTGCAAATAAAGAACTGAGATCCATTGGTATTGGGTCCAGAATTGGCCATTGAAAGCACTCCGGGGCCGGTATGCTTTAAATCAAAGTTCTCGTCAGCAAATTTGTTCCCGTAGATCGAACGTCCGCCAGTGCCGTTTTCATTGGTGAAGTCTCCGCCTTGGCACATGAAGTTCGGAATAATACGGTGAAATGGGCTGCCCTTGTACCCGTAGCCCTTCTCCCCAGTGCACAAGGCACGGAAATTTTCGGCAGTCTTCGGTACAACATCCGTACGCAGTTCCATAACAATGCGCCCAAGCTTTTCCCCGCCGGCCGCAATATCGAAATAAACGCGTGGCAAATTCATGGTTAGCTTTTTTAGAGTTCGACCGAAAGCCAGACTTAATCTGTAAAATATGCAATGTGTTTAACATATTAGGCGTTTACAACTTTTCATATTTACCGGTTATGTCGAATAAAAAATATATTCTAAATTTGTCCAAAGCGCTGGAGAAAACGGCAGCTACTACAACCTTTCAGTTGGAAGTTTCGAGAAGGAATGCTGCCCACAAACGAAAATGATAATCGATAGTAAATGACAGGAAAGTAGAGGACTCTACGATCAGGAATTCATTATATTTTCCTTAGAAGCCCTTGAGTTAATCAAATTCTTAACTTGATTTAAACAATAGTGAGTGTCAGCAATCAAAAAATATGTAAATTATAATCACAAATATGATGCACATTTTTTATAATTGTTATTTGTATTACACCATTTAAAAACTCGTCCCGAAACGGTCTGTGTTGTAAAACACTCGTCGTACCGTGTATTGCCACCCTTCAAAAAGCATTCGATAAAAACCAGAATATGTACATGTGTATCGATACCATCAATATTTTTCGCACGCGGGACTTATCACCATTTTTATGCAAGTAAATAATTTGTTAGCATTTTCAAGATTTTTCCGCTGCATAAAAGCAATGGGAACTTTTGCACAGGTAACTAACCCAATAACGGGACAAAACACGTGGCAAGTGCACGGTGACGAATACGATTATCACCAAGAAGTGGCAAATGCCGGCTTTGGTGACATGTTACACGATTCTGAGCGCAACGAAAAGTACTTTTCGGCGCTAAAAAAGACAATTGCCAAAATGCATAAGGCGGGACGCGAGGTACACGTTTTAGATATTGGTACAGGTACCGGCATTTTGTCTATGATGGCTCTGCAAGCCGGCGCTAATACCGTGACAGCCTGCGAAGCCTTTTTACCGATGGCAAACTGTGCAGAGCGCATATTTGCAGTGAACGGTGTGGCAGACAGGGTGCATTTGATTAAGAAGCGCTCCACAGACATAGCAATAGGCGTGGATATGCCGCGCAAAGCGAATTTGCTTGTAACGGAGATACTGGACACCGAACTAATCGGCGAAGGCGCCATTAGCATATATAACCATGCTCACGAGGAACTTCTGACAGATGATGCGTTGTGTATACCAGCGCGAGCGAATTGCTATGCCCAAGTGGCCCAGTCACCCCTTGCTGCCCAATGGAACACTTTAAAGATACTGGCCAATCTTGATGGGGATGTGCTTCTTCAACCGCCAACGGAGGTGTTGCAGTGCAGTGGCGAGGCCACGTTGCACGACGTACAGTTGTCGCAGTTGCCCACTAATGAATTTCGGCCGGTAACTCAGCCTGTGCAAATATTTCAGTTTGACTTCCAGCGCAAAGAGACACGTGACAAAAAACGAGAGCAGGTAGTGCGCGTAAAGGCCATCCAAGCCGGCGCTGCCGAGTTGGTATTCTACTGGTGGAACATTGAAATGGACGACGACGGCGAAATTTTGCTAAGCTGTGCTCCATACTGGGCGCATCCGGAATTAAAGCAGTTAGGTGCTGACCAAACAGGCCAAAGACCGCTGGCTAATACTGTGCCCTGGCGAGATCATTGGATGCAGGCTATTTACTATATACCAAAGCCGTTGCAATTGTCCACGGCTGGGAAGGAATTCTGGCTAGTCTGCAACCACGATGAGTACTCCCTGTGGTTTGATGCGTACATCGAAGCGCCCCTGAAGCCTGTTCGTCGTCACACATGCACCTGTGACCTGCACATGACCTACTCCCGCAGCCGCATTGGACAGCTGAACCAGGCCAAGCGCAATAAAGCCTACCTGCGCCAACTAGAGCAGACAATAACAAAGGACTCCCACGTGTTGGTTCTTGGTGATGGTTGCCTGCTGGGAATAGCCACTGCTAAGATGGAGGCGGTCAGTGTAATCTGCCATGAACCGCACCGCTTTTCTCGACGTCTGCTCACGTCCATAACAAAGAAAAATCAGCTTAATAATGTTAAGTTCATAGATAGGCTGGAACAGCTTGGAGAGACTGAGTTAAAAGCTCTCACACACATAGTTGCCGAACCTTATTTTCTCAATGCTATACTTCCGTGGGATAACTTTTACTTTGGTACTCTACTACTCAAGATTCAGCAGCAACTCAACCTGTCTGTGGTGATAACACCATGTGTAGCACGCATCTTTGCACTGCCCGTACACTTTCTGGATTTGCATAAGATACGCACTCCTGTCGGAAACTGTGAAGGTTTCGATCTAACATTGTTCGATAAAATGGTTGAGGTATGTATTGAATTCAAAAAAGGCGAAGGTGAAGTTTTGAAAATATTTCATGCCTGTTCATAGCATTCTGTGGAGCTCGCACAGTCAAAGGTAGAAGCTCAACCATTATGGGAATATCCTTCTCGAGCATTGTCTCAACCGCAGGAAATATTGTGTGTTAACTTCAAGGACTTCAGTGCTGAGCAACGGCAGGAAGGCAGCTTCACATTACCAGGGTAAGTGAATTAATACCGTGCAGTTATTATTTATTAAGTTTTTAAAATACTTGTGCATCTTGGAAGAAAGTTACATGGCGTTTAAAAAGGCAGTTACCGCCACAACTGTCGATTAAAACGTCATGGTTTTTCAGGATACAAGAGCATTATATGTAATTGTTTTTTTATTATTATTGTAATTGTTATAGAGTGTAGTGACAAATAAAAACGTTTTCTTCCCAAATCTTGCTTAGATTCTGCAAATATTTCAATAGAACTCGGCATAAGTAATTTAAAAAGATAGCTTCAGCTTTATTGTAATCTAGTATTAAAACAAGCGTGCTTTAAAATAACCAAAAATTGGCTAAAGAAGTTGAGTTATAAAATGTGGTTTTAGTACCAATAACTTAAAAAAGGATATAACTAGTAGGTTTGCATTAAAATGCTCAAATTATGAATTGAATTCTTCTGCAAATTATTTGGTATTTAATTTTGTTAGAGTCCCTGGCATTTAACAAATTTTCAATTAGTAATGTCAACCATAGGCATCGTCTCATATAGAAAGCAAATGTCATAGGAAAAATATAAAATGTCATCGGCTGTAGGTAAATCTATTCAATTAAAGTTAGTTAGTTTTCAGAGATGTGCTCGTCATAATCTCTTTCCTGCCTTAATATAATTAGGATCCTTTGCAATTTCAGGAATAGTGAGCAGTGCAATGGTGTAGCGCTGTGGGTGGACTGGCAGCTGAATGCTAACGACACAAGTGCCAAGTCCACAGTAAGCAGTGGACCTGTCGAACCCATAGAAATTGGAAAGTTCGTCAAATGGGACATGTTTGTGCGCCAGGGCGTGCATTTTACGCGACCAGAAAGTCGCAGTAAACACGTAGATTGGAGCACTGAGTTTAAACCCCTTCTTGGACAACTTAATTTCAATTTTACGCTACGAAACAACATTAAAATCGAATGAATGCCGACGAAAATTCATTTATTCACAAAAATTTTGACATCAACAGTGAAAGTGGAAATGAATGCGCAAAATATTAAAGAACACAATATATCATCGTCTCTGGGCATACACACATCGGCAGAAGTCGTCATTATCATCATCGTGGATATCAAATTATGTTCGTGGAAGTTCATCCTCCATGCGGGTAAGTACAATATTACGATCGGTCTGTTCACTGGGGTTTTTGATCTTCAATCCAAATTCGCCGCCCTTGAGGCGCTGCCGCAAATCCAAAGCACGTATATCGGTCATAAGAGAATGCTGCTTATTTTCCAAATCAACATCAATCTTTTGAGCATGCTCCTCCAGTAGATTATAATTGGCCTTCGCCTGATCAATCTTCTCGACGAGGCGACGTCGAATTTCACGCAGTTTCTCTACTTCCAAGCAGAGCATATCGTGAGCCTGATCCATGCATAGCTCCATACCAGAGCGTTGTGCTCGATTCTCTAAACGTGTCTCGGCCAGTTTCAGAGCATCGGTCTTTCCGCGTAGCGCTTCCTCCAGTGTTTTGATTTCGCAAATGGCCAACTCCATTTCTTCGCTCATCTGCGTGTTAGGATTAGAAATAAAGCCCTTCTAACTCCCACCTTGATCGAGCCCACGTTCTTACCTTTAATTTCTGCCACTCCAGTTCATTACGAGCGCGCTGCGTCTCAAAGATACGCTTACGAATGGTATGTTCCGACCGCTCCATCTGCGAATGGAGCATATTGCGAGCCTTCTCGCGGCACACAAACAATGCCTCACGTATGGCATAAGTATCAGCGAGTTCATTCTCGGCCAACTGCTTCATATTTTTCACATGCTCCAGCCAGGCCTGATAGGAACATGAACTGGAAGGTACATGAATCTTAGTCACCCAGCACAACAACAAAAAATCTTTTTTATTCTCACTTTTTGGGGTTACGAGTTGGATCCGTCTTAAATGTAATGTTAGCCGAGAACTTGTCCAGCACCAGTTGGGATTCATCCAAGTGCACAGCCTCTAGTTTATTTTCAATCTCTAACCCAATCTTAAAACGCACCTCCTCTAGACGAGCCAACTTCTCCCACGCTTTCTGGCAACGATCCGCGAGCAAACGCTGATTATTTTCCAGCACGGCCAACTCGTTCTTGATCTCAGTATCTGCGTCGTCGTAGGTCATTTCAGAACCCAATCGACCATCGCGCATGGTTAAGACTTCGCTTATCACTGAAATGGGACCAGCAAGAGCCTCTAATTCGCGCTCGGTAGCATTCTTTTCCTCCTGAAGCAAATATATCTCTCGTTGTATGCGATCAAATGTCTTGCCAATAATATCGCGCCAACGATTAAGTTCAGAAATGCTGAAAACCAATTAGTGAAATATACTGTTAATATAATTTTCAGGTTTCCACTTACCGATCGGTCAGGGCCTCATTGGTCTCATAATTGGCCCAGTCTCCCTCGATGCGTGTCTCGTTGCGTAGCGTACGTGCGGAATGTCGCAAGGTGAATCCATCCGAGCGACGCGCATCGGCTACGTTCCTCAACTGATTTACGCGTCCATGCCAATCCGCCAGCGACAAATGCTGGAGCGGCTTCTCCATGGTCACAACTGAATGGAATGCCATTGTCCTTCAAGATTCTTCTCAAGAAAATCAACTAATGTAATATTTGTGCATACAAATTTCTAACCTTTTTTGTTTAGAGTTTTATTTAAATACGTTTTTTCCACCGAATTTCCGTTCACAACTGCGTGAAAAGTCTGAGCACATCAATAGAACTCTATGAAATATAAAATTCGCTTACTAAGGGTATTTCGGAGCTATAAATAAATGCTTCTAGGCAACTGGACTGTATGCCTTATAAAGCTGAAAACATGGTTACTTGTTAGGTTCAAAGGGACTCTCTTACGTTGCCATGTCAACCCTAGATTCCTGGCTAAACGCAAGTACATATACGAACTCGAGTTCAGCTGATTATAAAAACAATTTGGATTCTTAGGCAATCTATTTTTCTAAGGTAACAACAAATGCATGTTTTATAAACTTGAAATCATGGTTACTTTTTCCTTTTAAGGGAAGTCTTTTACGTTGCCATGACAACTCTAGTTTCCTACGAACTCGTGTTTCATAGTCAGCTGATTATAAAAACAATTTGAATGATGTCAATTTGTAAGATGTTGAGTTTAAAAATATAATATACAAAATATTATTTGCGGAAGGAAGGCACTAATGATTTGTTTTAATTGTGTATTTTCAGATCTGTGGACTCCATCCTCATAGGGGCCAAGTCAAATAAACAGTAAGTGACAGGGCTGGACTATGCGCAATATAGTTCCCCAGTGGAACCACAGCCTCTATCCAGCCAAGACCGTGGTGCGTCCTGCTCGAGGTGGCCCTGCTAGTGGCTGTCTCTGTGCTTTATTATGGAGGCAGCCACAACAGAACACCACGGATCTAGACTGCGAAGTCGATAAACATCCCCCTAAACCAGGGTGTAAA
Source organism: Scaptodrosophila lebanonensis (assembly GCF_003285725.1). Lineage (NCBI taxonomy): Eukaryota > Metazoa > Arthropoda > Insecta > Diptera > Drosophilidae > Scaptodrosophila > Scaptodrosophila lebanonensis. The sequence goes on from NW_022060529.1 coordinate 4,717,580, forward strand.
GCGAACCGTGCCCATTGGTTGGTTTGCAGCCAGGGGTTAGCCGGCTGTATTTTAACGGAGCCCCATCGATACCTGGTCACCTCGGTGTTGGTAATAAAAGACCTTGTCGTGCTACAGGGGGCAATTGCATGATGGACCTCTCGAACCCCCACACTCGTGGGAATCAAAATGAACCAATCTTATAACCAACAAAACTATTATTATTCACAACACCAAAACCAACAACAACAACACTTGCGACAACAACACAACCAGCAACAACAACACCACCAGCAACAACAATTTCAGGGTAACCAAGCCCATTTATATAGTCGACGGGAGCAATCAAACGCCCCTGTAGGAATTTCGCAATTCTGTGAAGAATATCGCAAGATTTATATGAAAGTTCTAGACCTTGGCTATTCACCGGATCATGCACTGCAAAAAGTTTTAGACGTGGCACCTCGTCAAACACATCAAGATATATTGCGATCATTGAGAGGGGAACAAGAAATTGAACCGAATTTCTCGGAACGTAATTTTGATGAGCAGCGTAAGCGAGCTGCCAATTTTGGGGATAGAAATGATGCCAAGAGATGGAGGCCTCCTGAAGCCAGTACTTCACAATCACGCGGTATATGGCAAGAGAGAGGCAATAGGACAACCGGTAATGGAGGAATTGGTGCACATCCAGCCCGAAACCCAATGGAAACTCCAATAAAGCCAGCCATAATCCCTTCATCGAGGGCACCAAAGAAAGCGCGACTCGCAAATCCTGAACGACCTATACCCGAACCTGTTCCACCACCTGCACGAGTACCCTCCCCAGCACGTGTGGATATTACGAAGAAACAACCAGTTGTAGGACCTAGCAAGTTAACTCACATGAGAAAACCCGTAGAAAAAGCTCCACCACCATCCATGAAGCCTAGCCCTGTACGTCCACATGCTCAACAACGCACACATACTGCAGCGGCCAATCCAACTCGCAGACCTCTTCCTGCAGCAGCTTCAAATCCCAAACCACCTCCTGTGACAGGGCCAACTCGCAGACCATTGCCTTCGTCCGCTTCAACTCGAACACTTCTTTCTGTCCCACTAGCGCCAAGCAAACCAACAACAGCTCAAACAAACCAGCCAATTACAGCAAGACCGGGAACTCGCATCGAATCTCAAAGTGATGCCAATGCTAATGAGTTCTTGCCCAAAATGTCGCTCGAGGACCGCATGGCACACATCCAACAGATTCTCACCATGCGAAGTTGGTCCAGCAAACGCAAAAGGCGGCATCGGGCGAACGTGAAGATATTCATGAATATGGGCTTTTCACAAGCAGTTGCCGAGCCGATGGCCGTAGAATTCGGAAGGATAAACTTTAAGATGAAAAGTGATTTCTTAGATGAGATTGGTGTTCCGTCAGCAGCCAGAGAGACAATCAAAGAAAATATTAGCAATGGGCAAGAAGATATCAAAAATGTGGCCATGGCCTTAGAGTCGTATCCCAAAAAAAAATTGTCTACAGCGCAGATGGAACTTATCGAAAATACGCTAGTCGAAGAGCTCTCCAAGGAAGAAAGTTCGACTTTTCTGCGCTTTGATGGAATATTTTACAAGGCCGGCTATATGGTGATAAAATGTATTGGCCGTAGACCCAGGTCCTGGATGTATAGCAAAGTGTCCAAACTGAATGTGGTTATACCGGATGGAAAGCTCAAGATATGGAACGAAGAAAATCTGCCCAAACGATATATCGTTACTTTCATATTACCAAAAGGTGATAAAGTGGATCCAAAGACAACTTTAGCACTTCTTGGTAAACAGAATTTTGGCTTAAATATTGAGGACTGGGATATCTTTGAAAGTGAGAATCAAGGCAATGATAAATGCTTTAAGGTCGGTATCGACGAAAAATCAATGCAGGCAATTGAGGCCAGAAATCTAAAACTGAATTACCGCTTGGAATTGATTGAAATTAAAGTATTAATGAACTCTAATGATCCTAATTGGGATACAATGGAATCTAAATTAACTGAAACTGGAGCAAGCAAGGCAATTTCATCGCAAAATAATGTGGACGGAAACAGTGCGGGGAATAATGATAATTCAGTTCCGTCATCGAAAACAGTCAACATTGCAAAGGGTACCGAAAAAAATCCCTCGACTGCTTCTGTTGGAAAATCGGCGGCTAATACAGCCGCTACTGCGAGTACCCCCGTCACATCGAAGAAACCCGAAAGCATACCCAAAGAGGTTCCGAATTCCGATGCAGCACCCAAAAACAATCTAAACTTGAGTATAGTTAAGATTGAGCCCGTTGATGCCACCTAAGTTTCACCGAAGAAGAAATATCATGCATATATGTATACAGAACACCATGCACCTTATCTGAGATGCTACATATTGGAAAGGTAAGCCAAATTGAATCATTTTAAAGAAACATATTTTAAAAGGTGACACATTCCTTGTAGCGTGATCTGGAACAACCATTGCAGGATGTAGCGTCAATATTCCATTGGGTTCTAAATTTGTATATGCATATAAATAAACTGACTAAACCGAACATTTTGTTTTATTCGTTGAAGTTCTAAGATGCTTTTAAATTCCGTTGCTTCGATTATCGAGCAAATGAAATCGATAAGCCTAGTCCAATGTAATCGAATAACAGCTGATTGTATGCTTGCGATAGTTTTTTATGCGTCAGCTGCCATCACCAGCAGTAGCTGCTGTTTATATTTTATTTTGAGTTGAAATAATTCGAAAACCAGGAAAAAAAGCTTAATAAGTTTGCGGGACACACACCAGTTGTTGTGAACAACTGCCATAGATAGGTGAAGTAGTCAGTGGAAGGGGCGTACCAGTAACAAGAAGGGATTGCAGCTTGAGGGTGCTAGTATTGTCCCCTGTGTAACAATTTTGGTGCAGCACAGCCTGCACGAAGGTGAAGGACGTTGGACCCAAGGACCTCTCAACAATGGCCGCCTGCAACCTGATCAAGGTCAACAGCGAAAATGACGACAACTGTGATGTCACAACGTCCTCGCCCGTCGATAATGCCAACTGCACGGACATCTCTACCACTGCCATCAGCTTAAATGTGTTGCCCGACGAACTGTTGGAGTTCATTTTCACCTATTTACCGCCTTATGGTGATTTGGAACACTGCAGATTAGTGTGTAAGCGCTGGCAACTTATCGTCAAACGTAAGTTCAAAATACTGGATAAATAAATCAATTGCTAACAAAGCCTCAACGCTATGCAGATCTCATACGTCGCTCAAAAATTAATTTGGAAAAGGGGCTAACTGACTTTGGTTTGCGCTGGGAGATATTTTCACTGGAAACAGCTAACGCCGTGCAGGCGAATAAAGCCAATTGTACTCCCGATGGTAATGGTGTAATACCCTATATTGCTGGTCGTTTTGCGCATTCCGCCGTGCGGCATGGCAACTCGATGTATGTGTTCGGTGGCGGATCATCCTCTGATACGACATTCAACGATCTGTGGCGCTTCGACTTGACGCATATGCGCTGGGCGCGTCCACTAGCGACCGGCACGTATCCTTCACCCAAAGGGAGTGCTTCCATGGTGGCTTGGCGCGACCAGTTAGTACTCTTTGGTGGGTGGCGCTATCCCTCCCTGCATCCACCGTACCAACCGTGGTGTCTATTTGATGAACTACACTTTTATGACCTGCCAAAGGATCGCTGGCTTTTGCGCACAACATTGTCATGTCCACCTCCTATGGCGGGGCATTCGGCCACAGTGCACGGCAATCGCATGGTCATCTTTGGCGGCTATCAAATCAAGGATGATGTCAATGTCAACTCCAATGATACCTGGGTACTAGATTTGATAGAACACCGCTGGTGGCAACCACTGTTCGTTGGCAATACACGGCCTAGTCCACGCTATGGTCAAATACAAGTGGAACTGGATGATAAGCACTTGCTGGTTGTAGGAGGTTGTGGCGGCGCCAATCGCGTTTACACCGATGCCTGGCTTCTAGATATGACGCGCGAAGCTTGGTGTTGGAAGGCTGTCACTGTCCGTAATAAGCGTTTCGGTGCCGTGCACATGTGGTGCAACCCAGGCTGCAAGATCAAAAACTTTCTGGTAGTAGTGGGTCCATCACCAAATATGCCGCAGGACTTTCAAATGATGAAGCAGAGCCGCATACCAGTGGGCGGTGGTGGCGTGCGCATTGGTGGCTTGGGTCAACCGCCCCCACTACCGCCACCTCTCCAGCAACGTGCGTTGCTCGCTGAGCGTCGTCCGGGTGGAGGTATACTTGGCGTACCAGCACAACAAAATCGGGCACATAACTTACGTTTTGGGGCAGGCGCCGCACTCGCGCCTCAGGAACAGTATTTGGCCAATAGACGCGCCATACTAAATCAGCATATGCAGCAGGCGCAAAACTTTATGCACAATAATAATATCAACAATAATAATAATAACAACTATCAGCCACGTTCAGGACGCCTCAGTGACTTGCATGCCCCGCCAGCTCCACGGGTGGAGCCTGAACGAAATCAAAATCGGTCGGCACGTCCACATGCTCCAGCAGCCGACGGAAATGTGGATGCAGCACAGCGATTGCAACGTAATCTAGCACTGCGGTGTCGTGACCATGAACCGCTGCTGCCCAAGCGTTTCGACGAACTTTACGAGGTGCGTAGTTAACAATTTGACTGCTTAAAGTTTTACGAGAATTTAGAGATGTTTCACATTCACAACTATTAACATACTGTTTTATATCTTCAGGATCCCTTTCGTATGGCCGCATTTAATGTGCACGCCCGTTCACGCAGCGCCTCACGTGATCACAACGAACGCATACGACGCATGGAAGAAAAGATGAATGCCATACGCGATTCCAGACGAAGCGCTGCAGTTGCACACGTCGAACAGCAAGCGGTACGTGAGCCATCACCAAAGCGTTTGCGATGTAACGTACAGTCCCTATTCGTCTGCGACATTTCACACATAGTGGGCCATAGCAGTGAACCCGCCCTGGAATGGGTCGAGTACAAGAATTTTGGCGTCCTAAGCGGTGCTCCCGATCGTCTCATACTTTCCAGCCTCATTGCCGGCAATGGCGAGCTGATATTGTTTGGAGGCGTGCACAAGGAAACGCTAACGGACATCACCCACCATGTATCTAATTCCATACACTTTCTAAGTGTGCCACGTGATATTATCTAAGTGTAAGCTAGGCGGGACTGGCTGGCTGCATCATATATATAATTACTTAGTCTAGTTGTGAATTACTAAATTACGTAAAGCCAAACAAATTACGCGTTTCAAATTTGCTCCTTTCGTTTGTTCCATGACCCTTAAATAAGTTGAATGCCGTACAGCTTAGCCATTAAATTGTGTGTGTGTGTAAAATAATGAATTACCAATAATAAAAAGTGATTCTTATGAATATGTCGAAACCCTCTAACAAATATCCCCCCTTTTCTTCCCAAAGGCAGACATCGCAACCTTTTGACACATAACAAATGAGGCATCTCGTTTTTTATATGAAATAACTCCGATTGACCATAGTAACAAATTCTTGCATTTTTAAATGCATTTATATTTTCCAAAGATTCATCGAAATCAGACAACTATGTGGATCTATTTTATTCACACGAGTCGGGAGTCTTAAGTTATTTTAGTAGACATTTCTTGTAAATCCTCAATTTCGCTATATACAGGGGTTTTGAGGCAACTCATGAAATTTTACTTGCATACAAATGATATACGTAATGGGAAAAGCTTTACCAACTGAAAAGAAATTCTTTTTTGAAAAGGGAAGACATTTCAGATTGCTTGAGCTCCGATCAAAAATAAATCCACGTTGGTTGATTTTATGTTTTTGGTTGTGCAACTTGAAAATTCGTTTATTGTTTTTAGATTCGTTATTTTAGTTTTTAGAATCAGCTTGGCAATAGTGCTCTTAATCCGAAATATGGCTGGACGTTACATTCCACAAGTGGTTTAGGAACTTACCCCAAAAAATGCCTGTGTAAATCCTAAAAATTCAATTGTCAATTGAACCACCAAATTAAATTTCCTATGTTTTACATTTCAGGTCTGCTTAGAATAGTATCGCGTACACGTTTTGTGTCTATTGTGCGAGTTCTTTAATTTCAATATGCTAAAACATTTTTGAGTACATTTTAGATTGAACAAAATAAATGTAAGTATGTTCTACAATATCCCTGATAAATATTCACTTCACACATTATGCCGTGAAGCTTGTGCATCATTCCAGCCCTTGCTTAAATATTTTAATCAAATCGTAGGCATATTGAAAACGCAAATCGCATAGTTCATCAGCACATAGCACACAATTCAGGAGTATCATGTGCAGATCCTCGTCCGCATCGTGCAGAAGGAAGTCGCTTAAGAGTCGGCAGGCCTGATAGACATTCGCATCGGTTAACTGCCCTGCACAAAAGGCGACTACATCGTAGGTGAAAACATCATCAGAGCCGGGCATCGGGGCATATTTTTCGGCTTCGCGTAATGGCGTCGCTGCATCCACTACTACGATGGTGTCCAAATCAATTACCGTCAGCTCTTGCCTCGTTTCGTCATAGGCAAAGTTGTCGGTGGTAAAATCAGTTATATAAATGCGAAAATTGTCGAACCCAAATGTCATTTTCAGCGCTAGCTCGAGGAGCTGCTGCGCCAGACGATAGCGTAATGCCGGCGCTTCTTGGCCAAATTCACTTAACGTGCGACCGGCATAGGCCTGGAAATAGGTGAGACCGCAGGCTGCATAGATCCGTGGCACAGGCCACTGCAGCGCCCACAGCTCCTGCATGAGTAGCGGGGTGATGTAGTGGGTCATATAGTACCAAATAGTCAGTTCCAAATGTCCACGGTTCCGAAAATATTCGACAAAACGGTGGCTTTCATTTTTGGTGGTATTTTGTCCGCTGCATAATTGAAATTGTCCCGGACGTTGTACTGAGCTTAAGAACTGTGCTCGCAGCAATTCTATGGAGGTTTCTTTTGTTCCTTTGGCTCTCCTGATTTCGACTGTGCTTCGCTTAGCCAGAAGCGTGGCATTGTTAGACTTCAATCTTAGCCAATAGTTGTGACGATAATCAAGGCGCAACGTGATATCCTTAAGCAGTTTATTCAGATCCTCTGGTTCCGCTAATGATTCGTATAAGCCTAAGCAGTTCTCGATTTGCGCGGCAAAGCACTCCCTGCAGTCTCGCAGATCTGATTCCAAATGCTCCTGGAATATGTGACTTTGACGTTTCAAAGTTAATTGCTGCAGCAATGAGAGTATCACCACAATTCTGAGATGAGCAGGGGATAAGTGCATTACACTAAGCTGAAATGAATGAAAATAAATAAATTAGACTCCTCCATCTATGAATATTCTTAATCTTTTCTACAATTGTAACTCAGCCGAAACGTAACGGACGTTAATATCTCGTTATGTTGATAACATATACATAGTACGAATGCACTCGTACTTATCTTACATACACTTGGAAATCTAGAATGTCCATTTTTAAGTCCCTCATAAATCGTATTTGGGCACAAAATTGGTTGTTTGCATTTCAAAGGCCAACATGACCTGATGTATAGGTAAAGATTTCTGCGTCTGTTAGTATGTAACATTATTTTTAAAGCTAACCAGATTAGATATTTCGTACTTATTCGCATTATAAAATAGAATGAGAGTATTAAAGTTTCGATCAGGCCGGACTTCTTTAAATATTCCTTTTCATTTTTTATTTGGCTTCATTTGGAGCTTCTACCTGTACCTGTTTTAAAGCCAAATACACAAAGTGTCTGCCCATCTGCCGGTGGCAGGCAACAAAATGCCGTTCTTGCACACAGGTATAAGAAACTTGACCGGCAACTGAAATAGCTTTGGTCTTGGTCTGCTGATGTTGAGACTTCGACTCAACCGAAGACGGGCTATTTAAAGAGTTCAAGGTTGCAACAGAGCCTCTGCAAAGCTGAGCATTGGCAGTTAGTATAAAAAATCGCTTATTCGCTTTTAATTTGTAATCTTAATGGCTGATAATAAGGACGATTTATGTTTGCGCTAAAGCGAAGAGTTATTAAATGTTACTTTTACGATATTCACCAAGCACCCCATTTGTATTTTTGAAAGTTTTAAGTGAATCCAAATTTGTTTGATTTTTCAATGTCCACATATTGATCCAAAAGCATTTAAATGGGTTGGCTTTGGGACACAATTTCTCGATTTTGCCGCAACATTCTGTGGTATTGCTTTGGTCCCGGAATGTACAAATCGGAACCACCAAAAAGATGCGTCCCTGCTCACGTTAGGTTCAGTCCGAGCACGTTGCGTCGCCAACAGGTTCAGCAACTGGAGAAATTGGCCTCGACCAATCCGTACTTCAACTTTCTGATGTTCTACAATATATATAGAAAACAGATCTGGAACGGGCAGACACTACAAATGAATGGTCTGAACTACTTTGAATTTGCACACTCTGTGCCCGCCGCCTGTGATCTTTGGTCTTGCATGAGCACCAAGAACCGAGCGCCGTATGTGGAGTTGGCGCAGCGTGTGCGGAAAAGGAGCACCAACAATTTTCTCGATAAGCGCGCCTTAAAAAACTTGGGCAACCGTACGCACCTGCAAGCATTTTGTAGGAGAATCCATAATGACAAAATAGTTCAGGACAAGCATACGAGTAGGTCAGCGTTCGGTTTATATGATAGAAATTAATAGTCGTTTAAAATATATTGTGTTCAAAGCCATAGATTTATACAAATTAAAGCTACGTGCTGAAAATAGCCTAAAATTTTAAATTAAAGTAGTTCAATGAGTCAATATATAAAAGATTCAACGAATATACTATGTACATTAAAATAGTTTACATAAATTAGTATACATTTTGTTAAAATAATAGCGCAACGGTTTGTTAGTGACTTTAAACTGTGAATATGATACAAAATACAGGGAAAGAAACGAAAGCGGAATGTTTATTTCGACTCAGATGAATTTTATTAACTTTAAATGCAAGAGCTGTTGGCTAGACATAAACGACATTAGAACCGAAACAAAAGACAGATTCGGTATGAAAATAAAACGTTTCCCCTTTCAACTAAAATATACTTTGTTTTACCAATCAATGCTATGACAGCTTTATGATATACTGAACCGATTTTGATAAAAACTCGGATTATGCTACGGCACTATAAATAATTTAATCAAACAACAATGATTGTGGGCCGTTTGATTTCTATACCAGTCGCAGCTTTATGATATTTATGAAACTTCAAAATATTATGAAGCCTTTACAAAGCTTATAAATACTAAATCGACTTATGTTATATGTATGTTATAAACAAGAAATGTAACCGACTAAGTATAATTTATACACCGATCGATCTTATGTAACAAACTTTGTTTTCATATAGACAAGACAAGACTACTAAAGTGTACGAGAATATCGGCACAAAACTATAGCTTTTTCGGCTTGATTCCATGTTGTAGACTGAAGTTATGACAATTTAAAGCTAGGGAAGCTGAAAAAAAAAATTTGATGGTGGAAGACAAATGCCCGACAAAACTGAATGTAGCGCACAAAAAGCGGGAGAACATGAGCATGAGTTCTGGGCTGAGAGCGGAGAGAGTCGGCGTTGGAAAACGATAGCCTGAGTAACAAAACAAAAACGTTGCTCGCTTGCCTTTGCCGTAATCATCTTGCGAAGATCAGTTGAAGGTGGCGCATTGCGCTCAGCGGTTCGTTCGTTCTATTCTTGCTAAAAGTCTCGAGGTGTTTAGGCTGCGGTCAACATCACCTGCGCAACAATATCGGTCAAGTTCATCACCACATGAAAAAATGCAAAAGGCACAACAGTTTGACATTCCTAATTAAATTAGTGCTGCGAAAACGCATTTGGCCTCAACTTGTAATTGGAATTCGGATTCTCACGACATCGTGTTAAATAATTTGGAACTACTTGTATAATAAACTATACATAAACATAAAAAAAAACTTTTGTCAGGCTGCCAAATTATACTATTATATTATTATTGTGTCCGCGTGTGTGTAAAAAAAGGTGTGATTTGTTCATTTTTTCTGTGTCGGCATGAATTTACAAGAAATTTGTAATAACAAAAATAGAATTTAAATTCGTTTAGAAACACACTATTATCGGTAATACAAATTATACGTACGTATGCGCGTTAAGATTTTGATTCTCAGTCAATAACAAATTTCACAATATTCGCATACAATTTGCGCAGCTATTAATCGCTCAAGTTCCTCGATTACGCAAATTTATTGTAAAAGGTAAATCACTAATGCAATCAAGCAGACTGTTTTAAATTCGTTGGAAGACTGAATAATGTGAGAAATTACTAGCAGAAATGAAACTGGATACCTTTTACAACATTGTTGTATACATTTTGAAATATATACATACATATACACAAATATGTATGTACATACTTTTATAGACTTATACAGACAACACACATACTTGTAATGGGGAAAATAGTGAATAATAGTAGGATGACTTCTTCCGATTTTGCAATAATATTTGCCAAGCAGCTGTTCCCCACAAATGCTGTTGTGTGACCAAATAATTTCGCTAAATATAGTCACACAATTTTGAATCCAAAACGTTTTTATATTCGAAAACAACTAGTTTTAGACAGTAATTTGGCCACCTCAATCAATCTAATATGTATATTGAAGTTTCAAATTTGACCGATTTCTTTAATAATATTATTTTACATATTTGCCAATTTTTAGTACAGTTATCTATTAAGTTGCAAGAATACCACTATCTGAAAAATTGTGTAGACGCTGTGATTATAGCGTAAAAGCCCCTTCGCGCATATACTTTTATTGAACAAATGACGCGCCTGCATAAGGTAGTGTCTACAATCTGATTTCTGTAGAAACATTGTGAAACGGGTTATGAGCCATATTTTTTTTACTACCAGCCTGTGCACAACAAACAATAAGCAAATGTATTAGCAAAACAAATACAAAAGAATAATGAGCATTAGCTTAAGAATGATTAAGCAAAAAAAATTGTTCATATCATCAATGAAGAATTTGTTATTACAGGCGAAGCTAAAAACTAATGAGTACGTACAATCAACATACGTACATACATACATACATATGCATGTGTAAATAGTAACAGGCTTACGTCACTTCTGAAGTATTGCATACAATATTAAAATCTGAAGATAGCAGAGAGTATTGAGGCACCCGACACTTGAGCTGTTATCAGTTGGCATTACTTGAGGAGATTACGTGCTAATTTAAAGCTCACGCGGAAGAATCAATATAAAATGTATGGAGCAGATAAAAAATACGCAAAACGTACTCTGCTTGAGAGCCAATATTGGGTAATGGAATATAATGTATGTATCTATGTACTTATATGTATATAGTATGTACATAAGAGGGTCAGAAGCCGGGTCGAAAGTTTCAACACGTGGCGTCAGACCTAAGCTATCTATAAACTCAATTTCTCTTCATCATACTTAATTTCCATTAATTTGATATTTAAAATAGAGAAAAGCAAATAGTGAATAATTTATAAGCTTCTATCACAAACTGTATGATTGATTGTGATCAATTTACAAACCGGTTTTTATCCCAAACGTGCATAGTATGTAGATTAGGTGACGGAGCGGGGGCTTGGCTGCCAACTAGATGTCTGGTTATTTATTTAACAAAAGCCGGCACCCATTGCTGAGACGCAATTTAATATTCCTTTCGACTTTTGCACACTTTCAGATGAGCGTCATTTCGACATCACAAAAGCAACAGCAGCCACAGATGAAAGCTTTGGAGCTAGTCGCACAACACAAAAAGCAAGCTGAAGTGGGCACTTTGCTCAGTCGGCGTTATGGACAACTCCTGCGATCCGAGAAACACACAGACTGCATCTTTCATATATGTGAGCAGCGGCTCAAGTGCCATAAGCTCATCTTGAGCGCCGCCAGTCCGGTATTCGAGGCCATGTTCTATGGGCCCCTGCAGGAAAACGAACCACAAATTGAAATACATGACATAAGTGCGGAGATCTTTAAAGTACTTATTGAGTACATTTATACTGGGAGTGTGGACTACGAATGTTTGCAGCTTGAGGCGTGCATTGAGTTGTATTATGCGGCGGAAAAGTATTTGCTGGATCAGCTCATTTCCGGCTCACTATTGGCTGTGACGCATAAGCTACGCTTCTGCAACATTCTACCTGCCCTGGAGTTAGGCGTTTGTATGAATTTAGACAGTCTGCTAGACGTTTGCATGACGTTTTTTATGCGCTGCTGTGTGAGCAATGCTCAATACATGAGTTATTTAAAGGAACACTACGTGCACGTGTCCAAGGAGTGCGTGAAGGCGATTATAACGGCATGCAAAGAGCCACATAAACTCCTGCTCTGGTATGTATACGAGTGGACGCAACAGGAATGCATGGAGCTCGGACTGACGCCCAGTGATGCTGATTTGGTTGTGCACGAACTTGAGCTGGGTGCCCCCGCTTGGCAGGCAGCGACAACGAAGGCATTGTCTAGCACAGCAGACAACTCATCATCCACCGCGACCCTCGTTGAGCGCTGCTATTACAAGGCCTGTCGACCCTTTACCGTAGACTCGCAGACTAACATCTGGCGCCTGCGACTGAAGAGCTCTCGTTTCATTTCCATGTTAGGTCTAGTGCTTCATAGTCGGCTCACACCAAATCTAAATTGTACCATTTCCCATGGTCCGCGACAACAGTTATTGGAGTACAGAGAGTCGCTGCGCATCGACGTTTATGAGCTACCATCTGGTGGAAATGCAGTTAACGTGGATAATGTGGTTTGGACACATGTGGTGCAGAGCCAAACAACAAAATACAATTGTGATTTGCATCTCAGCTGGACAAGGGAGCAGGACTGCGTCCTAGCTCCCGATGTGATATACGAATTGCGGCTGCGCTGGGACAGTAACGCCTTTGGAGCAGAGTACCCATGTAGCCTGCAGTCTTCTAAGATCGACGGTATTCAATTCATTGACGACGGCGACAGCTTTAGCGGTAGTTTGGTGAAGGGATTACGTTATGTAAATTTAGTTTAGTATAGGATAGTCGTCTTCTAATATAAATGTATTAGTATTAACTGTGTATTTATTGTTTAAAATTACAAACACTGATGGAGAGTTCAATAAACTGTGAGATTTAATTCCAGAGATAAGCGAAAAAGCCGGTTTGTTTTGTCTGGTTGTCAGCTTTGATTTGTTGTGTCGCTCAGCTGGATTGCAAAAACAAACATTTGCTCTGATTTGTTTGGGGTACACTCACCGTCATAAAATAATAAACACAAACGGTGACGAAAATTATAGTGTATGAAATTGTCCAAATATTACGAAAAGCGAACTGAAAGCAAAAGTTTTCGTGTAATTTAAGAGGGGAACTAGAGCCTGCGCAACAGTCTGGCAGCGCTATTCACTCTGGCGGCATTTTTGTGTCTGGTTGCGATTTTGTACCCATTTACCATCGAAAAGTTTGAAAGACTTATGATATTGTAAAATTATCCCGTTTATTAAATGACTTAATTATTACTAAATTTGAAACGGGGAGGCAATTTCGGATAAAAGTACGACAATAGATAAGTGGCAGTACTTTTAGTATATTTCAGTCTTCTGGCATTGCCCAAAATGTCATGGTCACACTAAAGGGCGTTAATGCGCATAATATAAGAAGAAGACCTAGAAATTTGTTTACTGCTGAAGGAGCCGGAAAAATGACTATTTTATATAAAGTTGAAAGCAAAGATTTCAGCAAGGACAGTGTTTTCCCCCATAAAGTGGTACTCTGTGCAATTTCGGCCAAAAACATCATCGCCTTCAGTGCCTTAGAAAGTGTTACCGTACCGGGTGAAGGCGTTGCAGGAGGTGTTGCAGCTTGCAACAGTCACATCTATGTTTGCGACATCGTCACACCGTGGCAGTATTACAAAGTTTGCTCGGCCAAGGCATTAATCAATGTACTGGAGTGGCGGTCGAATGGCGAAGAGCTGCTCCTCGGGTATATTGGTGGGCGCGTTGAAATTTGGCAACCCAAGGAGAATGTCCTTAATGTGTGGCAACTACAGTATGTTGTTGACATACCCAGCGAGGACATTATACAGGCCAAGTTCTTCTACAATGGCAAGGGCATCGTTTTTAATGCCCAGAAAAAAGATGTCACCTACTATACCGAGAAGTTTGAGCGGCTAGAACAGCGCCCCACGCTGACGGGTTTTGGTGGCGTAGCGAAAGAAGGCTGTATTGTGGTTACAGCCTCGGGCTTGTTAGCTGCATTTCTGTTACCAATGCTGCAAAAGAATACGCCTGGAACGGAGTCTGCCACCACCGAGGTAACTAAATTGACACCGTCCATTCATAGCATTGGAATAGCGCGTAGCTACATCACACATTGCAGCCTGCTACCTAGTGCCAGTGGTGCACTCAACGTTGCTATTAGCTGTGGTTGGCAGGAACAGCTGGTGAATTGTTTCAAGGTGTCTTTGAAACTGGACAGCGATTACGGCGTCGAGCCTTGCATTAGCATTAAATCCGAGTCGCAGGCGAGCATATTTCTCAATCCACTAGAAGGCAAGCACATTACGCAACTCAAATGGATCCGGGTAGCTGGTGACGATGTTATCTGCATAGTGTATGCCTGTGTCGATGGCGGCAGCATTCTAGAGCAGTGGGCACTCACACGACGACATCACAATGTCCATGCCCTATTGCAACAGCAGCAGCAGCAACAACAACAGCAGTCGAGCAACAACAATGTGCAATCCGAAAGTTGGGAGCAGGCGGCCAAGGTACATTTTCCAGTGGCTATTAGCGATGTGTGTATTACACGTATGTCCATGGCAACAGCGGACTGTGTCCAAATCTATGCCATTATGAAGGACAACAGTGTGCATGTGCTAGAGTCTGGTACACTGAAAAAACTCAATCACACGCAATTTGATCGTTTTGCTGACGCTGCAGGGGTAAAATTCGTTTGTGGTGATCTAACACCCACAAGTCAGATGCTTTTAATCTTCGATAGCAAAGCCCAGCTGTATGCCATGCAGACACCACTGTTAAAGCATCAGGGCAGCGGAGCTTTGTTGCTCATGCTTTTAGAGTACTGCATCATTACGGGCGTCGATTGCAGCGATGTGTTGCTGCTCAATCTTAACAATCTGGAGGCTCTGGTGGATAAGTTATCGGATAACTTTACACGACAGCCATCTTATGCCCGGCACTATTATTACTCAAATTTTCTTGCGCTTAAAAGCAATTTGTGTCGCGTCCAGCAGCAGGAGTTTGATAATCTTATAATTCTGCATGCAATTTCCACCACTTTTAAAAGTCTCTTGCGTCCTTCGGATCTTGGCTGTCAGGACAAGGGACCTGCCGATAATTTGGCCATGAAATTGGCTGAGTCTATACCAGATGTGGACACCGTTATGTTAAATCTGGATGCCAAGGATTTTACTGTCGAGCCCATGATGCTGCAGAGTTTGCAGCAACTGATTCAGTGGGTCACAGATTTGGCACTTAATATGCTTAATCGGCTGCCTGAGGAGGTGATGAAATCTAAATTAACCGGCAAGCGCCCCAGCTATGATATCAGTCGCGACATTGTAGCCATCAGTAGTCTGCGTGAGCTTTTGGTCATGATTCGAATCTGGGGACTGCTGAACACACAATGCCTTCCCGTCTATACAAAGACCATGGATAATATTGATGTACTTGTGATTCTGTTTCGTCTCCTCACGCGTCTCGCTCAAAATCCATCGGAGCCCGACGAAATGCTGCTTGACGAGTGCAGCGTTTTGTCCAAGCAGGTTCTAATACCACAAATGTCCAAATACAATCCGACTACGCTTCTGAGTTCGCAAGGTTATGCGGCGGTCAAGTCAGGACAGTTAATGTTTACTTCACTGGTGGAACCGGCCAATCTGCAAGAGGTGGAGATGGAAGAGGTCGTCTTCGCCAATTGCATCAAGGATGGCGTAAGCAACCTACAGCTGGGTGCGCATCCCTCCACCATCAGGCGCTGTTCCCGCTGTGGGTTTGTTAACAGTGCCAGCAAGGTAGCCAAAACATCAGCATTAAAGGCGTGGTATAATAAATGGCTCTATTGCCATTGCGGCGGATTTTGGAAACAATGCAATTAGATTACCAATTAAGTTTGAAATAAACACTGGCATTAGGCAGCTCACATAAACTGTATTTTTTACTAGAATTAGCAATAGAAAATATATGTACATACATACATATGTATATGTTCAAAATTTATTGTCATCAATATTATAAAGCAAACTTTGCAGAAGGTATGTAAATAATTCCATGAGAGACGAAACTCAAATTGGGGCAATGCCTAATAAAAATGGTTGCTTAAATTATTTAGTGTCAGTTTGGATTATCTTTGGATATTTTCATTACATGGAAACTTTATAAAGGAAAGGAAAACAAGCTTCCAAAAACGTTATCGAATTTTTTTTCTTGATGATTTTGGAACCTTGAACAATCTTTGTATTGGAGATTAACTATTCTTTAAAATGCGCGCTCATCGTCATTGAACATTCACTCATAAAAACCTAATCCTAAATTTCAAATACAGCGTAATGCACTTAAAGCTTTCTCTTAGGTTGAAAAATTAGTATTTTATTTTGTGCTAAATTGTTCGTTGGAACTTTTATTTTGCAGCTTCAGTATAATGAGAGTGGTGGAAGAGAGAGAGAGAGAGAAAAAATAAAGCTTAGATTGACAGTCTCATTTTTGTTTGATTCTTAACCTTTTGCCATTCACCACGAACTGACTATTGATAAATACAAACAACAAATTTGAGTCTGACGAATATTTCGATTTAAAATTAATTTCGCAAAGAAAACGTTACTCAATAAAATTAAAATCAAACATGAATATAAATTTACCGAATTTTAATATGAAAAACTTGGTCAGGGAGGCGGGCAGCACAATATCGCGTGTCGTGCAGGTGTGAAAGACGAAAAAACCAAATCAATGATGAGAAAAAATTGGGCTTGGGGCGTGGGTGGGTGGTGGCGGTCCTCCCACCCAACACTCAGGCACGCACATTTCGAAAACGAAGACTGCTAAATTTACCCTTGCCCTTTTCACAGCTAACAGAGGAAAAACTGGGCACCACTGAACGCACAGAATACGATTTGCATTTTCAAAATCTAGCGGAACGTGCCGATGTCACCAAATCATGGACCGAGAAAATCGTGCGCGACACCGAATCGGTGCTCATACCGAATCCACAGAATCGCGTCGAGGACTACATATTTGAAAAAATCGAAAAATCCAGACCAAAACGGTTAAGCAATTTGGAGCACTTGGCCCTGGACATGATTGAGGCGGGCGGTGATTTTGGTCAGGACTTGCCTTACGGACAGGCTCTGATCAAGGTCGGGCAGGCCGAACAGAAACTGGGCCAGTGTGAGCACGATTTCATAGCCACCTCGGGTATTTGCTTTACCCAGCCATTGCGTAAATTTCTGGATGGTGAGATGAAAACCATTACCAAGGAACGTGGCATATTAGAGACAAAGCGGTATGTATCCTACCGTTCCCTAAGCTTGAAGTGATTTATATGTATTATTGTAATTTTTTACAGCTTGGACTTAGATGCATGCAAGAATCGTGTCAAGAAAGCACGCAGCATGCTGGGACAGCAGTCGGTGAGTGTGCGTGTGTGTGTGTGTACTTGTGGGTATACATAGGTCCTTTTTACTTGCTACATTCTCATTATGGATTTTTGCCTTTACTCTTTCACTTTGTGCTGCTCTTACGGAATTTGTATATGTGTGGGTATTGATTTGCGATTTATAGAAAGATGGCATCTCGCCAGAGGCTGCCTTGGAACAGGTATCGCAATTTCGTTGCCCCACCACCCGTCATGGCCTCATTCTATGTTATAGTTGACAATCTAATTGATTTCCTTTTTTGCTTCTACAGGCAGAGCGTGACTTGCGAGTGGCACAAGCGGAATTCGATCGGCAGTCGGAAATAACGAAACTACTGCTGGATGGGATAAGCACATCACAGGCATCACATTTACGTCATCTGCACGCATTCATACAGACACAGGTGCGGTACTATAAACAATGCACAGATGTCATGGATCAACTACAACGCGAGCTGGCCAAGTGAGTATCCCATTATAAAATTGTATCTGTATGTGTGTATATGTATTTTCTTACGTCTCAACTAAGCTCAGTAAACTAAGCGGCACACTATATTTTGTACTTAATAACATTTATTATGATTATGTAGCTTGCACTTTGCCACTTGTCATTTGTTCTTGTTAGTAACAAAGCGCTGTCGTCTGTGACACGAGCATTGTGTCTTGTTGTTATGTTTATGTTTCGGTTTGTATTTGGTCTTACAGAATGGGACCCGCAAAGCCACGCCTGCGCATCAATAGCGAAGATGTTGATGGGCCTCCCAGCGCAATGCAGTCATGCGATTCTGAAACGAATTCTATTGTAGAATTAGATAGCGCGCACGTAGAGCTCGATCTCGATGATGATGGATCAGCACAATTTAGCGCTATTGATATGGGTCAGGCAAAAGCATTGACGCACCTTTTAGAAGACTTTGACATAGATTTCGATACAAGCGCCATAACAACCGTTTAAAAAACACGTCCAAACACATGGAAGCAGCAATCAAAGAACACTGTCGAAGATATCTAACCAAAAATCAAAATGAGTGAATTTGTTTATTAACTCTTACTATTGTTCTATACGTAATTAATTTAAGCGTCATTAGCATAGGTTTTAAACGTTGTTACACTTGTTGTTGATGTTCTTCCTAGTATGGTTTTGTGCCGGTTTCTAGTGCAAGTCAATTTTCCAACCTTCTTCGTCCCTAGTTGCACGCACTCGCAAGCAAAAAAAAGAAAACAAACCAAAAATTATTTGCTTAAAGTCTGAAATACCATTTAAACTATACGTTTTTTATCAGCTTGGGAGGCCCAACACCATATGTACCGCTTGAGCTGCACGATGGCATTGCATCCAAAACAAATGCATCCGGCAGTGGTGGCGGCGCCAATCGCGGCGGTGGCAGTGGCAACAATACCGGCATGGGTGGCCACAGGCTCAATCAACCCATGCATGTAAACACAGATCAAATGCAACGCGCACGCGTCCTGTGCTCCTACGATGCTAAGGACCACACCGAGCTCAATCTCAATGCAAACGAGGTAATTTTTTCTCGGTTAAGCATGAAATGGATCATCCCATATCAAGAAATCTAAATACTACCTGTGTATCCTATTTGCTTTTCAGGTCATTTTTGTCACCGAATGTTCACCCGTTAGCGAGGATTATATGTATGGCAAGCAGGGTCTAATGAAGGGTCTTGTGCCGCGCGCTTTTCTCGAAATGCTCGACGATGAGAAAGATGACGAACGCGACCGTCCTGCTAATATTGCTGCGTTCTAAGCGCTAAGCACTTGGCGAAACGTACAATAATCTCAATTGAAGCAACCAAAAAGACAGAAGTAAACGCAATTACATACTCCAATAAACATACCCTCACTATATGATGATAATACTCATGATGATTAAGAAAGGCAAATGAACAATTATGACATAAAATGGCTTGCCAAAGGCATAAAAACTTGGCAACCAGCAAGAGAGTACAATAATTTATCAAAATATACATACATATATACTGCATATATCTAATGCAATGTAGGAGACGCATTGACAGCGTCACAAGTTATATAGTTCAGAAATGTTGTAAGTAGAGAACGTACACACATACATACATACATATGTATGTGTGTATGCAGTTGCCAAGCGCGGACTCCTCTCATTAGTGTGTTGACGATGTTAGCGCCGGTGCGATATTCACAAAGCCATCAAACCGATAACAAAAAATAAAAAATATAACATTCCAATCAGATAGTTAGCCTAGCATACATTTGTACATACTTTTATGCCAAGAACCTGATTTATATTCAGTATGGTAAAAAAAGGAGCTTTGCATGAGCATACCAATAGGCATTAATAAAATTTAATTCACAAAAAGGCTTTGCGAAACCTATTACAATCGAATGAGAAGAGATTACATCCAGCAACAAAATAAGTTAACAAGAATACATACTTTAATTCTTAAATTGCGCATTTAACCGCCCTGTTCTTAACCATTCACAGTTTTCAACTTTATTATATATCTCCTATGTGCAATAAGTATTATGCAAGTCTTTGAATTATAAATTCTAATACTTATTGTTGTTAAATCAAAACCTAATTGAAATGCATATGCAATTGAAATGTGCTAGTATCGAAATATTTAGTCAATTTTAAAGATCTTAATTATAAAATTAATGCCAAAATTCGCTGGCGATGTTTACCTTTTTCAAAACCGAAACTATTCACACTGAGGAGCTAAAGGTTTTAAAAACAAATTACTTGTTTAATTTTTTCTACGAAAGCCCGAATCTTGTACGTATTTTTAACTATATGTGTGTTTACCATTTAACTTTGTGTGTTAAAAAAACTAATTAATACCTAAATTCAATTTCCTAGATATAAATATATATACACACATATATACAAATCGTGCTCCTAAAACTAAATACTGTTCATATAAAGTTAAATTATTTTTAATCAACAATATCAACACGTATATTTCAATAGAAACCAATTTAAATAATTAATTTAAACTTATTGATCAATGCTAAAACTACAAGTATGTATATGTAAAAATTTCGATCAAGCTTTTGATTCTCTCGAAAATGAATTTTCAATTTATTTATTTACAATTACATTTAAATAAAATTACTGTGCTTTAATTTAGCTATACATACATGTATACATATACTCTTATATAAATGAAAATTGTTGAATATGTATTATTAAACTATTTCAAATTCTATGTAATTATTGGTTTTGTTTAGAAATAATTTTTGACTTCAATTCTATGTCTTATTAAAACACTTAGCGCGGTTTCCCGGCGCAGTAAAAGGTCAATTAAGTAAAATGAAGAGACCCGACACCAAAAGACGCTTAACACATGATATCACTAAGATAACAATACAGACAAATTGGATAAATAAACAACGATATTTGGGTTTTCAAATAAAATGCTTATGCATGTTAGACGCATCATAAAAATCGTCTTGTGGATTTTAAAATATAATCATTCTATGTAAAAGAAATGTATTGCAGAAATAATAAAAATGAAAGAGTTTATAACACACAGATGTTCTTTGAATTTCGAACATTTTATTAAAATTTATATTAAATATATACGTATGTATATATGTATAATTTGTAGGTAGTATAATCTCTATATATATACGGACTGATCCTATCATAGTGTAGGTGTGCACTAAGAAATTGGTTTTGGAAAATTCAGACTAATGGGGGAAAACGAGCTCCAACGATTGTTTGAAAAATCCACATTTTTCAACGATCATCTTAACTCATTTGATTTATAAAATACAAGAAGAACTGCATACTCAGTTTTTTGAAACTTTTCTTGGATCTTGAATTAATGGGGTTTTAATATTTCTTCACTTTTTTTTAAATGAAAAGTTTGTTTTATAAATTTCATCCGATCGATTTCGTTATAATTTTTTAGAAATGTCACAATTTAATTCTCGATTTACCAGCGCTTAGTTATATGGTATGAGAAACGCAGAGGAGGGCGCCCATAATATTTTTATTGCATTTTTCTGAAATTTCACAATTTAACTCCACAATATAATTATTTGCGACAATATTTTATTTACTTTTTCAGAAATTTCACATTTTAATTTCACAAATTTATTATTTAATTTTTTTAGAAATTTCACAATTTAATTCTCGATTTGCGAGCGTTTAGGTACTTGGTATGAGAATCGCAGAGGAGGGCGCCCACAATATTTTTATTTAATTATTATTATTACAGAAATTTCACAAAAAATTCCACAATATTATTATTTGCCACAATATTATTATTTAATATTTTAGAAATCTCGCAATTTAATTCTCGATTTACCAGCGTTTAGGTACTTGGTATGAGAATCGCAGAGGAGGGCGCCCACAATATTTTTATTTAATTTATCAGAAATTTCACAATTTAATTTTAAAATATTATATTTTTATTTTTCAAAAATCTACATTTATACATAGAATATACATACATATGTAACTATGTACGTGTATGGTCGCAGTATGTATTATACTATACGCTCTAGCTTTCGTACCAAAGTAATTTGCTATTGGCCGTTCCTTAAGAAACTTTAAAGACTGCCGGAAGAGAAATAGCATGTAAATAAAGCTATAATTAAAAGCAAAAATACTGAGCTAGTATAGTAATATATATTCAAATTTTTTGTTTTGTCAACAAAGCAAAATAAAAACCTAATTCTGATACTTTAAGTATCAAATAACTTGTCCCTCTTGACTGATAATCCTTTTTCGATTCGAGTCAATTTTGCATGCCAATAAAGAATCTAATGGCCCGGCGATTTCACTCTTTATGATGAAAAACGGATGAATCAGTCAGTAGAAAATAACATTAAGGCCATGTATGTACTCTTTCTCGAAGTTCTGACTTCAGAAATGTGAGTTGGTTCAAATAAGCTGCGAGTCACTGTTAACTCCCGTTACTCCTATATGTACATATATAGTAATTTAAATATATACATACATATATGGTTCCTCTTCCAAAGGCAGTGTACTTGATTCATTCTCTTATTATATTTGTGATACTTGTATTGTTTCATTATCAATGTTGATTCTCTTTACGACAGCCTTATCTCTATTTGTATGTCCACAAGTATTAAGGTTTTACAAGCGATTTTAGATGCGAGAGTGAAATCACGAACATTTTAGCTCAGCTATAGTGCTATACAAGTATTTCACTAAAATGGACGCCAGCGGCTGGGAGTCCAATGTGGAGCTTCAATATTTTCGCGAGTATCTGCAGATACCTAGCATGCATCCTAATCCCAACTACGGTAAGTGTCGTACTAGACTTGAGGTACGCTACTTACTAACTGCCCCGCCCAGAGCCCTGTCTAAAGTTCTTGCAGCGTCAAGCAGAACAATTGGAGCTACCCATGACGGTGCATTACCCGGTTAATGAGCAGAATCCAGTGGCCGTGCTAACCTGGCTGGGAGAGAACCCACAATTGCCCTCAATATTGCTTAATTCGCATATGGATGTGGTGCCCGTATTTCCGGAGAAATGGACACACCCGCCGTTTGGCGCTGACATTGATACGGAAGGTCGTATTTTTGCGAGAGGTGCTCAGGATATGAAATGCGTGGGGATGCAATATCTGGCAGCCATAAGGGAACTAAAGAGCAGTGGTGTCAAGCTTAAGCGTACCATTCATATCTCATTTGTGGCAGGTGAGTGCATTTTGTAGAAAATAATCTACTTGGTACAATTTTTTAAAGTTTTTGTTGTTCTGGGACGCCCCTGAAATCATTCACGGCGGTGTTTAGCCTTTAACAATCATGCACGAACACGTTCTAATAAAACTATATTTAGATCCCATATTAAGAGTATTTGTAATTGTTCTTTAATATTTGATTTTGATTAAACTGAATCAAAATTGAATTATTTACTATTATCAATCTAGACAAAATCTGGATTAGGAACGTCCATTTACTATCATCAGATATTCAAAATAAAAATGTAACATTTAATAATATGACACTATTTATATTTATCGGACATTTGGCATACTTTATTATGTTATTGCTTCAAAGACAATAACACCTTAGCTTAACATTATTTTGATTAAAGAAGTAGGAAAGCAGTCTGAGTTGGTCTTAGGTTCGATTAGAGTCTCTCAATGCTATGGCTAGGACTCACATACGCCATAAGTCGTTGTGTAGCCGTCATATATGCGTACCTCTACTAAGAGAGGCAGACTAGCATATCAAGATTGTAAGCTGGTGCATTATAGAAATAAAAAGTTTTAAAAGATATCAAAAATAATGAAAATAAGCCTTTCATTTATTCGTTAGACGAAGAACTAGGCGGCAACCTCGGCATGCGCCCATTTGTTACCACCGATCATTTTCGCGCCTTGAATGTCGGCTTTGGATTGGATGAGGGTCTGGCCTCACCAACCGCAGAATTTTCCGTATTCAACGCGGAGCGTAGTGTATGGCGTAAGTTGCAATTTTCCAACTTCTTGTCATTTTATCAATGCACATTGAATTCTTTTCAGAAATTCACTTCAAGATCAGCGGCACTGCCGGGCACGGATCCCTACTATTACCGAAGACGGCCGGTGAGAAGTTAAGCTATATACTCGATAAAATGATGGCGCTTCGAAAGGTTCAGGAGGCACGTCTCCAGAGTAATCCCAAACTGACCATTGGGGATGTGACGACCATTAATTTGACACGCATTGGCGGGGGCGTGCAAAGCAATGTTGTGCCCCCCTTGTTAACGATTTGCTTTGACGTTCGTCTGGCTCTAGATGTTGATCACCAGCAGTTTAAGGCTGATGTAAAGAGGTGCTTTACATTTTTTTCGAATCCATTAAAATTGCGCATTATTCCTAGTTACACAGATGGATGATGGAGGCTGGCGGTGGCATTGAATTGGAGTACGAACATAAGGAGCCATATGTACCGGCGACTCCTGTCGATGACAGCAATCCATTTTGGTTGGCCTTCAAGAGGGCAACAGACGTTCTGTGAGTTGAAAGCCTAACCTAATGGATCATCCCCGTGTAGTGATTGTTTGTTTTTATTCACAGAGAACTCGTCGTAAAACTGCAAACCTTTTCTGGTGGCACTGATAGTTGGTTTCTTCGGCAGTTGGGCATTCCAGCATTGGGCTTCTCGCCCATGAACAATACGCCCATTTTACTGCATGACCATGATGAATTCCTGCAGGCCGATACATATCTAAGAGGCATAGAAATATACAAGAAGATTATAGCCAGTTTGGCGAGTGTTTGAATTACATTTTTCAAAATATGTTAAATTTAAGAAATATATTTCTTGGTATTGAATTGATTAGATAATTTTTACAGAGTCTCAGGTCATTTTATTTGCAAAAAATCTACTATATCCTCGATACCCATGTTATATATCAAATATTACATAACTTGTATAATGATTAATAAATTGTTTATAAGCAAGTATGTATAAAGGAACAGTTGTCATTAGTTTTTTTCCACCGGATTTATGCAAGTTGTTTCCATCCAAACTCCTCTATCAGACTAGCTTCTTTTAAATCCAGCTAAAGAAGCATACAAATATTTTGTTAATTAGCTTTTCATTTTAATTTCGTCAAATAATCGTTTTGGAAAATTTTACAAAAAAATAATTATATTTACAGAAAACCTAGCACGTTTTTACAAAAAATATGTTTAATTACACCTGAATGTATTTACAAAATATACACAATTTATTATTAAATTATGGTTATACCCTGCCTTTAATAAGAGTAACGTTTTCTAGTTTTTGTAAGCATGATTTGCTACTACAAAGTCTTTTCCTATTTGACAAAATTATTAATAAATTAAAATTTATTTACATTAAATTAATGTTTAACTAGCCATACAATAGTTGAAGCTGCCAGCAGCTTTAGCATGAATAAATAATAATAAAGAAATAACTAAGATGCCTTGTAATTTGTATTCTTCAAGCGTTGAAACGCTATCGTTTTGCCCGCGGTCACGACAGTATCCAGGAGTGTATAATACCTGAGAAGAGTAGGGAGGCAAAGGTGGTTAGAAAAGTGCACCACTTTCATATTTATGCAAAACTCACGATTCTCTCCCGGCGACAGCGTTATATGAATATCCTCACGACTGAGTAGGGGAGCTGAAAATATACATGTGTATATTGTTGAATAATAACTGGAGTATGCGCATCTTTTTTGAGCAAAAGGAAATGCAATGAAGTTTGGTTTTTAAGTTTTAATTGGTACTTTATTATTCAAAAGGTAAACGTTGCTTTTGCGTTAGTCAAACTAAGTATTTATAAAAACACAAAATGAGGCATGACTAACCTTACATTATGTTGTTAATAATTTAATAAGCTAAATGTTTTGTAAATGTGACAAGCAACAAATGTAGCTGTGTGTGATTTATTTTTTGTTTCAGTGTATTTCAATACTTTTTATAATTGAGCAACAGAAGTGCTGCGTTGTTATTATATTTTCAGCAGCGCTTTTAAATTACATAAATATATTTGTTTTTAGTTTATAACTAATTTATTTGCTATCACAGTCCCAAAGTTGCTAACATGCATGCTAACAATTATAAATCATAAAATAAAGCTATGCTTAAAAGATATAAATTGAACTCGCATTCTTGAGCTGGAATGGATTTAGTGGGTGGTTAGAGCCAAAAAAAAAAAAACGAAGCAAGCAATTCTGAAGTTGTGATAGACATGAAGACGATGTCAATTTCCAACAGCAGGGGATCACAAAATCACAAAAAAAAAAACAGGGTATATACTACATATTGAATTTGAATTTCCCCGCTCAGCATATTATATTTAAGGGAATTATTTGCCGTTTCCCATTATGTCGTGGAATCAAGTGGATGGAAATTCTAATTATTGGTTAAGCTGCAACATTAACTTGAACAATGTATGGCCGATTCATAATGTTATTAGCCATGCATGCTAGCCAACCTTGCACACCTAATTAACAGTGCAATCTACATTGTTAAATTTTAAACATAAACAGATCATACAAATTGCATACGATTGCACAAAATATATATGCAAAAACAATACAAAGCAATTAGGCTTATTGCAATTAACAAAATATTAAGAACACTCAACGCGTCACGTATGCAAAGCATATTGCTGCTGCAATTGTGGGGTTAGGTTAGCATCGCTCTCAAGGCCAGGAGCACCACTTGTGGTGCTATTGACGCTGCTGCCGCTTGCACTCGGCACAATTCGGATCGTACCCGGCTTGATTCTAATGTTTTCACAGGCTTCGCACATGTTCAGTTGCGGATGATTGCGGAATGTACACATGTTGCAGGCCCACATGTCGAGTGGTTCCTCGCCCTCATCAACATCCGATTCGGACAAATATTCTTCATCATCGTTGGGGGTATAAACTGAAGGTGCTGCTTCTTGCTCGCGCTGCTCCTGTAGTGACTGATAGTACTGTTCGTAGGTGGGCGGAGGCTGCTCGTGTTGCTGCTGGTGAGGCGTAATGCACGCTGATGCTGGTGCACTGCTGTGATTCTGCACAAAGTCGAACTGGGACGGTTGCCGCTGCTGATTTCCCGACGACGCCCCTGGTGTTGGGAGCGAATTCAAGGATGGGGGATATGGCGGTGCACGTTGCCTCCGGAATGGCTGTGGCGGATTTTGTTGTGGCATGCCACCTATCGCTGGAGGTGCTGAGTTTTGACGATTCATGGAATTTGTCGCTTCACCAGAGCCATTTATATTAGTATCTAATCGAAAAAAGGTATACGGGTTATAATAGTATGAGGATCACATAATCTTTAAGTAATCACTTACCATTTATTAAATTTAGGAGGTACTGACAATCATCCTTCAATTTCTTGATATCTTTATCCAGTCTTTCAGATGCGCCCACAGGCACCGGCTCAGTAAGTATGTTGATTTCCTGTTCCAATTCGGAAAGTCTCTTTTTATTATCACGCAAAGCATTTGCCAGCTTATCGCGTCGCTTTTTCTGACGCTCTATAGTGGCCCTGTGTGCTGGAAATAATAGAAACAGATAATGATTAGATTGTTTTTAATTTTTATCAAATTGATTAGCAATTCAGCTTAGTTTGCTGTGGCTCCCTCCTAGCAACAATTTGTTTGCACGCGCAAATACACACATTTACTTTACTGTTTTGCTTTCGTTAATTACACTTTTCGTGTATTTGTATTTTTCTGCGTATTTCGGGCTATTTTTACCTCACATTTTTTTTACTGTGTTTGTTTCTAAAAATAATTGCGCTAAAGCTTCATAAACAAATTTAAATATAGTTCAAATGCGCAAACACAAAATCAATCTAATAATAATTTATGAAAATCTAAAGGGGGGAAAATGAAAAACCTATGCATTGGCTTGCATGATTTGAAATGAATTGGATTTGGCACAATTCGTTGCATTATTCTTTTTCCATTTTTGCATATGTGAGAATTATTTTTAGACTTTTGATAGATTTCTAACGGAAATAGCGAAGGAAATGGGTCAAGTTTTGGCACTCAAATGGCGGCAAGGAGGAAATGTTTAGTAAAAATTGGGACCAGACGTCACGGCATGGCAAACATTTTAATTGATAAATTAATTCATAAACGTGGCAAGTGTGCACAGAATTCCAAAGTTGAACGTTGGAAGATGAATACAAAAACAACATTTAGAATATTGTTTCAGCTCTGAATGAAGACACATGTAAGCCAAATTAATTATATATTTTTGCTTTATAAATAAAAAAATGTTCTGATTTCGTTTTGTATAAGTCTGAAAAAGTCTGAACAGCTAATATACTTGTATATAAAATTAAAAAAAGAAAAACTGGTACAAACTCTTTATAAAATTATAGTAAGCAATAAATTTTCCATTAAAAAATAGCATAGGCTTTCGAAATTAATTGACATTTTTGATTTCAATATTCCAATTGTTATCAAAAGAATAATACAATTTAGCTTAAATTTACATAACCATATTTAAAGGTTTGACTATTCATTGTTGTTGAAAATTACCTTAAAAGCAACCAAAGGATATTTGAACAAGAAAAGAATGCTAAAGTCGAGCAAGCTCAACTCTTAAATACCCTGTACCTCCCACCAAAAAGGGAAAAATTAAAAAAAATTGTTTTTAAATAATTAAAAAAAAGTATATTTATTAAATTAAAGACATGTTCATGTACAGTTTCAACAGCATACATTTACATCAGAATCGTGTCTCTGCGTGCTTATATGCGTGTATGTATGCAGCATAAAGTTGAACCCAAGCAGCAACAACAACAACAGCTGCAGCGATTTTATTTATGTCTATAACTTTCTTCAGAATTGACTTATTGATGAAACTTGGCAGACAGACACATAATAACTAACGGGATGTAGCTACTTAATTTAAGTTCGAGTTAAATTCCAAGACCTACGGGAGTTATGGAAAAAACACGAATTGCGGGGGAGTGGGGGGTTGTATCAGAATAAAAAATAAAACTTGGCCTGCTTATGGCTTATGGGAATCTGGATACCGAGTTTGGTTACTCTAGCTCTTGCACCTTCTGAGATCCTTGCGCTCATACAGACGGACGGACGGACGGACGGATATGACTATATCGACTCGGCCTGTCACCCTGATCAAGAATATATATACTTTGTGGAGTCTGCCACGCCTCCTTCTATGTGTTACATACATTCGCACAAAACTAGTATAGCCTTTCACCCTTTGGGTACAGGCTATAAAAATGTCAGGTTTAGTTATTTTAAGAAAAACGAGATAGTTCCGAAAAAGATCCTAAAGTGAAAGGAAAAGTTTTTTGGTTATGCATTTAGTATCAGCCGACTTTAAGAAAGTATCAGCTAGTTGTTATTCATGCGCATTTCCTTTAAAAATAGTGTTTAATGCCCTTTATAATTTCGGTTTTTTCACGCAGCAGATTTCATTAAAATATCTCACAAATTAAGATATTGGATTAAAATTTTGGTCCCACTTGATACAAAAAAGTGAAAAAATAAAATTCCTAAGATATTAAGTTGTTGTGGTGTTTATTTTTATACTTCTATGACGTATGTATGTTTGCATATACTATACAATTAGAACGAGTCGCATGATTGAATGTCAAATGCTAAAAACTCTCACTTGGCAATACGTTTGCTTTTATATCCTCCATTAATCAGTTAAGTATACGATACGTGGGCTTGACATTTTCGATTTTTCACTTAATGGATATTCCATTTGTTGGAATTATTTTTTCAAAGAAATCAAATAGAAACTTGTGTCGCCGTTTTCATTGCCCTGAACTTGAACGACGAGCGGTATGCGCGATAACAACAAAATCAAATGGAAAACGTAACGGAGAGACAGACAAAGAGAGGGAGAGCGAGCATGTTGGCGAAAGTGTTGCTTGTATATGTAAATAAAATAACGTATACGTGCCAAATGTTCTCGGCCCGTACAAACACATACATATGTGTGTATAAGAGAAACACGTCGAAATGAGAACGAGTATGTGGAAAGGCAAGGAAGAAGCAATAAATGTGCGAGTCTGTATATAAAGCAGAGTGTGGGCGCCTGCATATGTACTTACATTTGTTGCTATGTATGTATGTAAACATGTCTCTATCTACGTATTGATATGGGGCCACATAAATAAACGAAATGCAAAACAAATCGGAAACCAACGGCAGAGCCTCTTGAATACCCTTCCGCCAATTCATACTTATACTGAACGGAAACCAATAATTTCAGGAATTGGCAATAAAATTAAAAATTAATTGAAGCGCATTACCGACTTTGATATATAATTTGATCAGTTTTGGCTCATAATATTATTTAAAAAATTGTATATTCTGTCTGTCTGGATGGACGCCTGCGTTTCGGAGACGACTGAGGAAACTTGGTATGTAGACTCTCCTAGTTCCTAAGCAAAATGAGTTTATTTCATTCCTCCATACAGCATTTTGTCAATACTGTCTACAAATCCTAAGCTCAAAATTTAAGTGAAGCCAATAGTAGTAGATCGACAAATTAAAAAATATATAAATTACTGATCATAAAAGCGGTTTGTGGCTAAATTAAATTACGTTTCCAATACTCAATTGCTTGCAATTCACTGATCAGAAGTAAATTGATAAAGAAACACAAAATACGTAGATACATTTCAGTAGTTTGGAAAAGAAATTATTGTTTGGTATCACATTTTAAATCTAAACCATAACAGAAAGAGATAGACATTTGTGAAAAAATTAATTTGTTTCGTCAGTCTGATAAATTGAACAATGGTTTTCCATGCGACAAACTCATTCAGGAGATATGTATGCATATAGTATATTACTATTTGAAAAAAAAAAAACCCCAAAACGCAGATAGGAACCCAATCATTGTAGTGGGGACAATTGTGTATTACGTCCTTACATCGTTATGGACAGAAGGTAGATGAATCAGTTGGTCAATCATCGATCCTAGCTACAGATTAAATAAACCATGTAACCAGTCGCTATCTTTTAACCACTCGGGCCACTCAAAATTCAGAAGAAAATATACTTGTATATGCTTTCGTCATATTTATTGATTTCGTTTGGTACTAGGTAAAAGCTACAGCAGGTGGAAGGCGTCCATTGTTGAGATTATATATTTCACAATAACTATTTTAAGAATCACACGTTTTGCTTAGAAGCTTTTTGCCCTTATTTAACTTTCGGGCATAATTTAATTTGTTATCAGCTGTAAACAATATTGGCTGATAACGACTATTGTCATATACGATAGCAAAACAAAAAAATATCAACATTTTCGTTTGTAAACACATTTGTGTTAACGAAATGCCAGACAAGCGCTTCGAATATAGACGATGCCCAGAAAACGCACTAACTACGACGTAGTTGAAGAGGCGACAAACCAAAGCATGTGAGGCGATAAGAAATGGAAAAAATACCCGAAACACGTCCATATGTACTATCAGCTGTGGCGAAGGAGTATTAGGCTCATAAAACTTAAAAGTAATATTAAGCTTCAATGCTATAATTAAGCAAATAGTTATATATGTACATATGGGTACACAAAACATTGTAATTAATTGACAGGAGCTGAAGATAGTACGGCCTACAATAATTTCAAAGACATAAATAATTTGTTCAATTATGACTTTTCTTTTCAGAAATACGCGTATTGTTTCAAACGGTTAAAATATATTGGTATGGGTGATTTTTGATAGTTGTCAAACCCCTTCGCGGCGCATTAACCAAGAGTTCAATACTTTACGTAGCATTACGGTTTCCAAAATTATCCAAAAATAACTTCAAAATTTAATTGCCACAACAATTTTAGGTATATTATGAAGGATTACGATTTTCTTTATAAAAACTAAATTAAGAAATTATTTCATTATCTGTTTCTGTGAGGGTGGTAGATGCTTTAACAGTTACTGCTAACCAGAGATGTTTAAAAACTTCTTCTCGTCATCGTCTGATCATGTACCTATAATGTACCTATAACCTGGGTGTATGCTATTCTTCCTAATATAAAGTTTAGAGTATACAAATACTATAGAAATGCGATAAGAAAAATGTATACTCCAATCGAAACTAGGTGAAACTAGCTGTAACCAGATTCTTAATTTGAAATGTTTTAATAATGGGCTTTAGACAAGAATTCAGTTCTCTTTTCGAATATTTGTGTTGCACAAATTATATATACAAGTATATACTCATTATAAATATTTTACCTTCCAAATCACGTTCTTCATCGTCCGTGTACAGCGGCCGGTGCGGCACACTGGGACTGTTTTCAGCACTGTTGTTGTTATGCAAATGATTGCTATTGTAATTGGAGGCGACAATGTGGTTTTGTGCCTGTGTAGGATATGGAAAAATTTCCGGCATTGGTTGGACCGTTGGCTGTTGGTATGGTTGATGGACGAAGTGGTTGTAGGGGGCGAGGCACAATGGACGCCCGGCTGCGCTGCACGGCGATGCTATGTCTGGCGGCGTCGGCGACGTTGGTCCATCTGTGCTGAGGTTACAAAACTCGTGCTGTGCCGGCGGCTGGGCACGCACGCAACCCGCACTAAAGACACTGCCCGCGTCGGTGACGGTCAGCTGAAAGTTCTTTTGGGTACCGCGCCGCGCATCAAATGAACTGCTCGTATAGGTAATTCCGCTGCCTGTACCGCTAGGAGCTGGACCGGCCGTAATGTCTATGGTGGATTGAGCGGCACCGGTTGTCGGGTGCGGCTGGCGTAGTGTGAGATTTAGCGAGGTGAAACTTTTGCGAGCACTCGGTGTGCCGGTGACGGGCGACGAAGCACACGACGAGGAAGAGAGTGTGGGCGATAAAGCGGTACTAAGAAAATCGCGCGCGTACGGCAGATCCGGCTGTAGCGTGATAACTGAGCGATGGCGTATAGGCGATGGCTGTTGTACTGTCGAAGCCGCATTCGCTGTCGACGCAGCTTTCGCTGCCAGTGCTGCTGCCGACGTAGGTGACGATAAGGAAACATTGAGCGATATTTCCGATTCGCTGGAGCTCATCGGGCTGGTGAGGCAGGAGGAATCGTTCGAGCAATTGTTTTGCGGCGTATTTGCGAGTATGCTGCCATGACCATGTGGCTTGGGTGGCAGGGGCGGCAGCGGCGCTTTGCGCAGTGGTCGATGTTGTTGTAGCTGTTGTTGTTGTTGCTGCTGCTGACGCTGTTGCAACTTTTGCTGCAATTGCGCATTCACTTGCCGCTGCTGCTGTCCAATGCTCAGGTTGAGCGTTGTGGGTCGAGCCCGCGCTGTTGGCGTCACACCACCGCTGGGCATATCAGCGGCAGCAACAACTGCACCACTAGCATTAAGACTACCACAAATACCGTTTAAATTACTTGTTGCTTGGGTGTTTGCAGTGCCCGGATTACAATTTGCACGCGGTAATTCAATTTTGTGATTAGACGATAACACTTGACTTCGAACATCTTTTGTTGTTTGCTGTGGATGTTGTTGTTGTTGTTGCTGCTTTGTTCCACTATCAGAATTTGGCAACAGACCCCCTGGCACATTCGCCGGTCGCTTTGACGATAAGGAGGGGGGAGGAGGTTGTAAAGGTGCCGCACGTGACGGTTTTAAGGGCGTTGGCGGTTTCAATTGACGCTGAGCTGCCGCTGTTGCTGCCACTTGTTGTTGCTGTTGCTGCTCTTGCTGCTGTTGTTGCAACACTTTAGATGGATACGTTTGCACTGGTATCGGATGTAGAGCCAATTCCTTCTTTAACATTTGTATGCAATTCTCACGATGATGGCAATTCTCAATCACACATTGCGTCACTATTGAATCAGGTATTGTGGGGAATTCTTGCTTCATCTCATGAAACAAATGCATAATACTTATGTTGGTGCAATTGCAGTTCTGCTTTGCGGCCTTGGATGTTGTCACTGACTCCAGCTCCAATTCCGATTCAAGTGCATTACTGCACTCACTCTTGTCGTTTGTGTTGCTGCTGCTCTTATCGATCGGTTGATCACTATACCCTTTTTTATGTTTATTGAACGCTTCAGCTTTGTTGTTATTGTTTGAATTATTATTATAATTATTATTTGTGGTTACGTTGCCATTTAATTTGTGATTATCTGGCGGCATGGGTGGTTTAGCCGCCATTTTAGGCCATCATTTATAAGAATAGCAGACCTGCAAATAAATATTAAAAAAGAAAGTATTTAGTATTACAGTTTTCAATTTAAAATGTTTTTATTTATCTAAGTTAAATGCATAGAAAAAAGAGGACAGGCAAAAACGTTAACTAATTGAATTAGAGCAAAAGAATCGAATAACTCTTTTCCCCTTATATTGATTTTCTATTTTCAAATCGGTGTGTGATGAAATAAAATGTTAGCTCACCTAATGCAATATTATTTCATTTCCACATTTAGCAGAGCGACTAACGCAGTAAATTAAAATTTTCAAAATTAAATAAAATAAATATATAATTGAAAGAAATGTGTATATGGAAAGCGGCCAACATGAAAAAGTAACTCAGGAAAATCGTATGAAAAATCACACGAAAACAATAAATGCAAAGTAATTTGGATAAGCGCCGAAACAATAAACGAATGACAGTGGAAATTTAAAAATATTTATGACACAAGTTCTCATCAAATAAGTTCTTCTGCGGTCGCGTAAACATTTTCTAGAGATATCTACAGATCAGCACCACATATTGTATTGCCTGCTCTTTAGCATTGAACGCTGTCAAGGATTATATGGTGGCATAATCGAACAACAAGGTGAAGGATTTTATCTATTTCTTTGCGTTTATTTTCAAACCTTCGAGATAGACCAACATAATTCAATGGAATATATGCACATATATTCATGGACATTCCCCGATTTTTGTGTGCAGAACTACCTATCCTCTCTATAGTTTAAGGATATTTACACAGAATAAAGGAATGGATTGCATTGCCTACAGAAACATTTGAGCCTACATGCATATTCACCTGAAAGTGTAAAAAAAGAACCGTAAATCTTATCTATATGAACAAATAAAAAGCAGACTACAATTTTGTTTGTTGGTTTATAATGATATCGTAACCAAATTTGTTTTCTGTGAGGTTTTTAAAAATTCACTATATTTGAAAGCTATAATGATTGGTGGAAAAAATTAGAGTTTATTATTTTTCATTCGATTGAGCTGAGACTCCATTTGAATATTATACATGGGAAATACTTGTAATTGGGGCCGTGCTTTGACATCAGTAGTAAGACCCTGCGTATATATATACATACATATGTAAATCTATAGTATTAAGTAGTGATGTATAATGAATATCAATATTTTACATCAGAAGTCTGATTATTTTTACAAAAGTCTCATAATGAAGTGCTATACTATAATGAATATAATAATACATTTTAATAAGTTTGTTTAACACATAATTTGATTACTTTTCTTATATATAAATATGGCAATTAATAATGCTGATATTTTTAGAATAAATTTGGCACCAATAAAAGTCTGAACTATTTTTATACCGGAAAAGTTTCACTAATTGTTAGGTGACCTAAACATTTCTCGATGGTACAATATTTACAGTTCATAAATATACTACATATGTATATATATAAAAAAAGTTAATTGAATTTAGCATTGCATTTATTATATTGTATTTTTTGGTGTTTTTCTTGACATGTTTGCGTTTTATTTTCCCGAAAGACTAGACTGGTGTAAAGAGTATATATAAAATCAATTTACTATACATCACTAGTTTTAACCGGTTTCATATATTTGTAATTCGGGTACTTACATTTTGATAAGTTTTAAAGAAACCGATTTGTATGCACTTAAAGGAAGTCAAGAATTTTTAATTCAATAATTAACTTTATCGTGTCACAAGTATTTATTGGTCTCAGTAAACGCGACTTTTATTGAAGCTCCCGAAACTACTATAACTTTTTCTTGAGCAATTTGTTTTTGTTAAAAAAAAGAAGTGAAACATTGAATTTTTAAAATTCGTTGTTATTATATTATAGTTTATACACAATTAGTTACATTCCGTTTTTTTAATAACTAATTTGATTTTAAATTGATTTTGCGTTCAATTTAAAAGAGTTGTGTATTGATTAAGCAAAACAAATACATATACCGCCACGCACTAAATGTTATATTGACAGAACAGATTTCTGTAGCTCGCTGGCAACCACTCGAGACGTCTACACGCTTTTAATGCTAACGAAAAACTGAAGAAATTTTCGAAAACGTTCAAAAATGATTTTTTTTTTTTGGCTTGTTAAGACGAAAATGAGCAACAAACCCAAAAGAAATTGTATATGTTTGTATGCATGCTCTCTCGCTTAGAGACATACATACGTACATACTTGTACGTAGGCATGTCTGAGAGAGCGCTTGCAATGTTGACTTCGCATAACATCTGATATGCACATTCGCATTTACTTGTATACAAAATAGTGTACACTATTGCATTAAGTCGTATGCGTAATACGCGCCAAAAACAGTAATAAATATTGGCGTTATTGTGGTTTTGGGGAACTTTTCAGCAACCACAAAACAGCTTAGCATGCATTACGCATACGCAGTGTATACGCTGCGGTTCAAAGAGTTGATCTGAGCTGAGCTGAGCTGTTGATTTCTTTGCCCAACGCCTGCTGTCGTCTACTGAGGCAACGATAGGCCACAAGCAAAGCAAATCAATTAAATCATTAATTATTTTTGCACACAAACACACACAGAGGCACACACACACACACTAAGGTACAAAAAGTCAGACAGAGAGTTGATTTTGAGTTTTGCTTATAAGAGAGAATTTATGCCATGAATATGTTTGCCAAAAAAACACAAGTGTGTGCGAAGAGGCAATGAAATTATTTGCATTTGTCTGTGGATGAGTGAATTTTTCGTTGGTGTGTGTGTGTGTGTTTGTTTGTGTATGCGCTCGCGCTTTCTGCTTCCAAATAACATTTTTCATATAAACGTCTTAAAAATAAACTTTCGTGTGGGTGTTACACAAAAGCACAGAAAATTGAATGAAATATTTAAAAACAAAAACATCAAAATCTACAACAACAGCATCGAAATTCGTGAGCAAAGGAAATTATAATGGAATTAAAAATTGATATGTGCGGGCATTAAGACGAGCAGAATAAATTAATGACATTTTAGAGGTGGAAAAGTTCAATTATAATTTAATTAATTAATTGTATATGTATATATGTTTGATCTACAGTATTAAAAAATCGTTTGCATATATGCAATTATTGATTAAACATTAAACATAAATATTGAATAAATTAATGACATTTTGGAGGTGGAAAAGTTCAGTTATAATTTAATTAATTAATTTATGCATACATATATATATGTATATATGTTTGATCTACAGTATTAAAAAATCGTTTGCATATATGCAATTATTGATTAAACGTACTTGGAAGTTTGTAATGCAATTAATATACAATTAAGAATAGAAATAAATAAAATAAGTCAATATATGCTAATTTATATTATATTATTTCTTATTATTAAGGCATGACCATTTGTGCCTTGAACTAATATTCGCTATTAAAATGCTGGTAGGTTTTCAAAATTTTACTAATCACCTGACACCACCTGTCGTCGCTGACGGATTAAATCTGCTATAAAGAATTAAAATATAACAAAATGTACCTTTATATATATATATATTTAATGACAATATCAATAAAAACAAATAATAAAAATGTGGTACACTAAAAATACATACATATTCATAAAAAAAACGACATACATATTGAAGAAAAGCATTAATAATAAAGTACGGCATTAAATTCGTGATGGCACATTTAACATGGCGCCATAAAAATGGCAAGTCATAAATATTATTAATTTTTTATTTTTTGGGGTGTTTGTTAAAGGAGGGAATACATACAAGGTTTACATATTCTAGCAATGTTTGAGTCTATAAAAATATATAGGCTATATATATATATATAAATAAATGTTTATCTTTAGAAAGTATACATGTTCTACATATATAAAAATATATTTGGAATCAAGTATTCTGATAGATAGGTAGATATTGAATGAGGAAAATAGTTATCTTCGGCTTCGAATTTACAATGTTCCTCTTTAGGTCAATATCCGTTTTGTTAACTGATTTGTTGCCAGGTTACCGCTACTGAAAAACTTGGCCAACGGGTTGTCGCAGTTGAGGGCCTTTTTTTGTCACCATGAATATTTTGTAATTAAAAAATCTGTTAATCATTTGATGCCAGACCCGGGCTATACAATGTATTAGCTCCTCCCAACCACGATCTTGCGAGGGAGCTCCCTTTCCATCAATCAATATGTGTGGTCTAGCATTTTCATGCAGCAAAACAATGCCTTTTCTATTCACTCATTCTGGTCGTTTATTGGCAATCTTTAAACGGTGTGTGTGGCAGCTCATAGTAGCTCAGTCAAACTAAATCCACAGCAAACTCATTCTAGCTGTTAGTTCTGGTTTCAATCATTTTCACGATCTTATAGCAATTTTCAACTACGTTTCTACCTATCTCTCACGTCAAGTCTCATAACAAATTAATCGACCTATCAAGAAGCGACAAATGACTTTTTAGAATCCCCCACTTCCAGTAAGCGCAATAACAAATTAGTTTGACCAATACTTAACGAATTCTAATATCTACAATTTTTGTAAGAAATTTCTTTCCTATAAAAAGAAAAGTAATAAATTTACAAAAAAAAAAAATATATATATATATATATTTTGTAAAGCTCCTATTTTAATTATTTTAGAATTTTCTTGAATTAATTTAAAGAACTTCAAAATGAATAACTTTTGAAATTTCTCCAACAATTTAAAATATTTTTAAAAGTGTTTATACAAAAATATTGTAATTGGCACTGCATTGTAGACAACCATTGAGATTAAGGTTAAAAGCCCGAAATGAAATTAAAATTTACATAAAAAATGTAACTAATACGAAAAGCGATTCGTTCCATAAAATTCCATCTTAGCGGTGCAGATTTATGAACGGGACAGACGCGAAGCGAAGCCAAAAACAAATGTCTTCAAAACACGTAAATTGCGATCTGATATTTGAAAATATAAATTTAAAGATGTTGAGAGGAATTTCGCTAGTGTGCGGGTAAGGGAGACCTGGTAATGAAAATTCGTATTTGTGTGCGTTTTGTTTGCCCATTTTGTGGAGGGTGGAATAAGGCAGATTTCATATGGGCTGCCAGAAAATGCACAGGCAGATGACCAACAAAAACAACAACATCATCAGCAGCAGCAGTAGCAATAAAAACATCGAACGACTAACCGACAGATCGACCGACTGCAGACGTAAACGACCTTCACAATTAGCGAGAGATACATATGGATGTATATACGAGTACATACATATCTACATATGTAGATGCATATATGTGTGTAGTTTTATTTGCAAAAGGAAATTTGCGTCAAAAATGCTTCTATATGAAATTGAAAAGAGCTCGTGCAGACCCGCAATAATATGATTAGAAAATACTTAGCAAGACATACAGGTTTATGTTTTATGAAGGTATATAAACATCTGTCTGTAGCAGCAATTTTGCGCAGGTAACTGATTGCTTTTCTCTTTTTTGACAACAAAAAATATAAATTTTCCTAAATGAAAAAAACTTGCGTTGTGTGCCAGAAATTTACAAAGTAATTAAATTTATGGCAAGACGTACGCCTCTCGAATGTTGATGTTATTATGGCGGCATGCAATTTCTTTCTATTCCATTCATTAATGCTTTGTAAAACAAATGGGCGTGTGCATCCATTCTTTTTGTTTTTGGGAAAACTCAGAGTTAACCATGTATATACTTTTCCCAGAAAGGGAGCTCTTACCTGGAACTTTTGACTCTCAACGCGTTAATAAGTGCAATTTCGGTATTTAGTAGCCATGATGACTTAAAGTAATTATAGAGGTTAAGCTTGTTCTGTTTACATGTACATGTTTTAAAATAATGTTTTAACATTAACTTAAGCGAAATAAACAACTTAGAAATGGGTAAGTTCTGGGTCGAAAGAATTAATATAAAAATATACAATTTTGAATTTAGGAGATTTGTTCTTTATGAATTTTTACTACCATCGGGTATTTCATTCTTTTGAAGCCTATTTTAGGTACATATCAATGCACCGACCGGAAATCTCGCTGTCTAGCACGTCAAAAAATATATAAATAAAGAAAAAAAATTTGTACACAAAAATAAATTGCAAACGGGCAGCCCCACAGCGCCACTCTTATTGTCCACGCAAACTAACAACAAACAGATCAATTTTGAAACAAAATATACATACATATAGTATGTATGTATACACACGCATATGAGTACACAACATACTTACATTGTTAATATACATAACAACATGGAAAACAACTTTCTTTGTGAGACGACCCGTATATAAAAAAAAAACGTACGTAAGTATGCACGAATATTATGTATAAAAGTCTATATAAAAAGTACCGAATTTCTTCAAAAACAAAGTATGAAAATATAAATCAAATGAACGCGAGCGGACCACAAAAAAAAAACAAGAAAAAAGAAAATAGAGTTAAAAACATGAACATGAAATGGAAACAAGAAAAGAAAATGGGACGAAAATATTTAATTTTATTTTGTGCGGTTCTCGCCAATAATTTGAAGAGGCGTTTTGCGGAATTCGCTGCAGACGTCAGTCAAGGCCTGACGTCATTAGAAAATTGGAAATTGGAAGAAACGCCGTTTTGCTGTGCATGTATGTGTACTATGTATATATGTGTGTGTGAATGTGTCTGTCTGTCTTACTTGCGCAGTGCGAAAATAAAAAGATAATACTATATGCGGCTTATTTATTTATGCATGCTGAATTTTTAAAAATATTTTTTACGCCTTTTTTTCTTCGTTGATCCAATGTGCAAATAATCAAAACGGAGTCAAAGACTGGTGCTATATTTAGGTGCTGTCCAATTGGGCGTGAAATGTGACATCTGGGCGGTATGCTCGTCTGCTTATCGCCAACCTGGAAAAGCGCACTTTGAACTAAAGCCACAAAATGATGGGAGAACGCAACGTAATCAAGAAATATTTAAGGCAGGTTTGCCCGCTGATAAGGACACACAAATGCTAAGTAGATATAAGTATGTAACATTAACCTCGAAAAAGCGTCCGATTAATTTGAAATATTTTGATGAAATTTTTCTTACTGAATAAAGAGTGTACATTTAAAATATTATATACATATATTGCTTAATAACCAGCGTACAATCGTTAAAGTTACACATATCAAATGAGAAATGTCTAAGCATCTACTAAATATTAAAGTTGAGCTCGAATTTATTCAAAAACCCACAACGCAGTGGAACTAAATATGTAACGATCGATGTTTTGTTTACATATCGCTTGTCTCAGTGATTAAAATGCTAAACTGGTTTCTAAATATTCCTTAAGGTTGAACTGAACTTTGTTTATGTCCGCTAAATACTCAGCTGATTTTGTATTGCTTTCATAAAGATCCATATCATCAATTTTGCTTGATATTGCCAAAACAACTATGTAGTATGTATGTACATATGGATATTTACCCTACTTTAAATATACAAATCCATATACATATGTATGTACATACATACGTACATATGTACATAAGTTGGCTATGTATATTGAAAAAGCACTGCATACATACAAAGTTATCTCAGTTGCTCAAGTTTTACAAGCATGTGAATAAATAATAAACTTGCTTATGCCGGGAAAATCCCGCAATGCAGCAACAACAAAATATAAACAAAGACGCAAAATGTGGAATAAAATACCTACAAATTTACATTTGTACACATTTTTACAGATGCACGTACATAGTATGTGTGTATGTACGAGTATGTACATAACAAAAGTGTTTCGTTATGGCAGACAACAATAACAAAAACTAACGCACTTGCACAAGTGCAAATACATTTGGGGCAGAACTAAGGCGATCGTACAACAAAGGCAGCCATTGATAAGCAAGTGGCTTGCTAAAAAAGGTACACATACATATGTATGTGTGTATGTCCGTATACATACATATGTCTGTGTAGTATCAATATTTGCACTTTAGATTACATACATATATGTATGTATCTATATGTACATACATATGTACACAAAAACATAGATGTATAATAATATGTGCTTGCACATATTTACATATTTTCGCAAGAATTAAGGCCAGGCCAGTTGGAGTTGCTTCTTATCACAATGGCGGGACGGAATTAATCGTGCGTAAGTATATACATATGTACATATACATACACGTATATTAACGTCTGCATGTACATATGTATGTATGTACGTACATACCATGCACATTTATTGACGCCCCAGTGGGCAGACGTGCGAAAGGGACACGTAGACCCAACGACTGTTCGTATTAACGGCAAGTGACAGCAACAAAACACAACAACCACACATAGAAAAGATAAAAACCAGCTATACAGAGAGCTTCAGTGTGTGGGAGCGAGCGAGAGAGCGTATAAAAACAGGTGACATTGGTAGCAGTGCTACGCAACTGTAGATAAAAGCAAAATTAAAATAAAATGTCAAATATTTCGTTGGTTAAAAACTACGTCAAGTGGCCGTTGTCGTCGTGGACGCATGTGGAAATGCATGATAAATATGAGAGCAAAAGGTAGCATGGGCAAAATACACAGCCACCCCCACAACTAACACAAGCACAAACAACCAACAATATCGGCCCGTCTGACTCTGATTGTACGATGAAGGCTTTGGGAAGGTGGCGGACGCAATTTGCTGCATATGTAAAGGTGTTTTGCACAGAATGCCTACCAAAATCAAATTTGATGGCACATAAATACAGAAGTATTGTACATGCAGGCGCATATATGCAAGTATGTAGGTATGAAAAAACATAGTCTTACAATTGTGTGTGTAAGTGAATTGTTTTTGCCATTTTCTGGTTATTCTGTTATCTGTTGGGTTTGGACGGGCACAAATTGGGCAATTAAGTACTTTGCGCACCTTTGTAAGCCTAGTATCCTGGTTTCACTTTTACTTACCAAATATATAAATTTTTTATTGGGCCCAATAGCTACGTATTGAGATGTTATTTTATTTTCACTTTTTAGTTAGGCCTTTATTTTAATTGGCTGGGAATACCTGGCAGACAACTATTATACACAAACACAACACACACGATCCGCGTTTTAATATGGCCGAACACGGTTTTCGCTAAGCTTTCACAAATTGAATTAAATTTCGTGCATTATCTTTTTTCGTCTTTAACGCTATTATTTACGCGATCCGTCAGCGAACGAACTAAAGTACTGCGTTGCCACCAACGTTTTGTAAAGCACAAAACAGCTGTGGGGCTGCCAGCTTATTAAAACTAT
Source organism: Scaptodrosophila lebanonensis (assembly GCF_003285725.1). Classification (NCBI taxonomy): domain Eukaryota; kingdom Metazoa; phylum Arthropoda; class Insecta; order Diptera; family Drosophilidae; genus Scaptodrosophila; species Scaptodrosophila lebanonensis. Next base: position 4,761,084 of record NW_022060529.1, read on the forward strand.
AGCAATGACAATCAAAAGCTCACTGGTACAAAACACAACGGCCCTCAATCAGCTGGAAATGAGCACGCGTGACAAAATTTGACTGCACGTTCACGGAAACGTTCACGAAACTTGTACATATACGATTTTCCCTGTTTTTAACAAAAATAATTTATATTTAGGTACTTCTGGTTACTTTCATTTTAAGTTATTATTTTTCGTAGATGTTGAAATCTATTTTTGACCGAATAATTTGGGTTTTAATATATTATAAAATGATTGCAGTTACACTTGCAAAACTTTACTGCAGTTTTTTTTTTTTTTTATCAAAATAAGTTAAGCTTTATATATATCAATATGGATTTGATTTACATGTATGTATGTACATCGTGATTCTTGCACGGAATTAAGAATAATGTATGATTTCAGCTCATCTCTATTAAAAGCAAAAACAGTTGAGAATTAATATTTATTTCAATACCAAACCGTGTACAACTTGCGAAAAACATGTATAAATAACACTGAGAAACATACAGTTTTTTGTTAAATAAGTAACTAAAATCAATATATACTACCAGATGTACATTTGCGCGCTCTAAAGAAGTCCAAACAAATAATAAAAGATGGGCAGGATAAGCGCTGCCTTGGCATTGGTAATACCCGTAACGGCAATTATGAGCTTGAAGACGCCATAGTAGAAAAGAAGCTGCAGCGCAACGTGCATGCCCAATAAGCTATAAACGAAAAATAATAACTGTAAGTAAAAAATAGTTCTAGTTTTAATGAATAGTTTCCTACATTTTGTCCTTACGGCGAGCTTTGTCAAGATTCTTGGGAGATTCTTTGCTCAGGTACTGACGTACGCCCATAATGGTATTGGAAAAGTATTCATCCCAAGCCAACTCGCCAATATCGATGAAAAATTTCTTACGATCGGCTATGTCTAAAGTTTTGGACAGGGCCAGCAGACGTTTGCTGTCGAAATGCCATTCCGTGAAGATGAAACGTTCCAGAGTGTTGAGGGAGTTCCATACGTTCTTGTGCAGCCGCATTAAACTGTGGATTACAAATATGAATTATTCAAATCGAAATTGTGGGTTTTAGATGCGCACATTGGTCTGCCGCCGGAAATTTTGGTAACCAAGTCAAGGAAAAATCCAGGAATAAAGTGAAATAGAATGGCGCTCAATCTAAACAAAAACAGGCTTTTGACCAGGCGCAGATTTGGATACCAAACAGCGCTGTTAAGCGGATATTCATGCAGGTAGGTGTTGATCTTATCGGCCAGGAATTCAAACCGGAATGGTTTATAGGTACTCGATGTTAAGTGGAAGATTTGCAGCTCCGCAGGACGACCGCCATTTTTGGCTCTGCGAAGACAGGTAGAGGTTACATTTGGAGGTCGGACAGTAAATAAGCCACCTACTTTAACGTGTTGACGTAATAGCCAGTGGTTATGATGCCATTGACAACGACATCAATTGGTATATAGTCCATAATAATGCTGGGATCTAAGGGTAGACGACGCAAGATGCCCTTTGAGGCACCCATGAAGAAACCCTGTGGGCCGTTCTTGGAAATGGTCCATCCTGGAATTGGTTCCTTCCACGCCGCCGTAACTGCAACGCATAGAAAAGTTATAAACGATCAGAAACACTGGCAATGTAGTTGCAACTTACTCATGCTGGGCCGCACAATGCCACAGGGGAAACGAGAGGCCGTATTTGCCACCTCATGCTCGGCTAAGTGCTTGGTGAAGGTGTAAGTGTTTGGATGATCCTTAAGCAATCTGAAAAGATGTAAACATTAGTATTTTGCAGTGCATGAATAGACGTGGTACCCACTTCGGCTCCAGCTCCTTCAAAGCATCGTCGCTTAAGGTCTCGGACAGCTGTATAATTTTTTCTGGATCATCAGGCAATGGATAGAGCTTTTCCTCCACCTCGGTGATGTATGCATTCACATAAGCGCTAGATACATGAACGAGCGCATCTAATTGGCGCAGCTGTTGGCATAACTCAACCACCCGACGTGTGCCACGCAGATTTATGTTTGTGGTCTCTTTGAGGGATTGGAAAAAATCCAATGTGGCGGCGGAGTGAAAGACCACATTAACATTATCGATGAGTGTTTGACGATCTTTGGGCGAAATACCCAAATGATCCAAGCCAACATCGCCCTCGATGGGTACAATCTTTGAAAGACGCGCCTCCAGCTTTAGCTCCTTGAAGCGATCAAATACCGAGTTTTTCTTCAACTCCTCCAGGCGCTCCTGCACCGACTTGCCCTTTTTTGCGCGCATAAGCAAGTACAGTGTGCCCACGTTGGGGACATCGCGAAGCAGCTTTTCCACAATGGTAACGCCCACAAATCCCGTGGCTCCGGTAATAAAGACATTACGCCCCTCGTAAAATGCAGTAATGGGTGAGCTGTGAAGTGATGGTACAATTTTTAAATTAATTGCTTTATTCAATAAAATTAATGCGACTATTCACAGATTCTGCCCTACGCTGCGAATGGGTATTAAAAACCGCTTTCTCCAATTCAAATACAAGTAGCTGAGATGCTGCCTACACCATCGACTGCTTCGGACTTTGATTACGACAACACGCCGAAAACGAAGCTGCGCATGCGCGCCTCTTTTGGAATGCTGCCCTGACTGCCAACGTGTCTCTCTTTGGTCTGGTCAGGTCTGGTCTGGTCTGCACCTCGTTTGCTGCTTTTGCGCAATTTTGGCTAATTGAAGGTTAAAACCCGTTTGTGTGTCAAGTGTGAGTTCTAAGTGCTCACCACACCTGTAATCTTTGTTTATTTATTTATTTCTTTTTAACCAAATTGCGACCATGTGCTTGGGTTCAGCTTTGATGTCACTACCAACATCTATTTGGGCGTAACTCGCAGCCATGGATAGCGTTAAATTTGAACACATAAGAGACGATGCGATAATTTTCAAATTTCTGGCAGGTGTTTCGCTTTCTCTTTTACCACATCTGTTCACAAAATGTGGAATTGTATGGAGGGTTTAGAACGTATTCTCTAAAATATCTCCTTCAACTATCATTCTAGCTGAGAGTGCCAAGGTTACTTTTCGCATTTTATTTTATTTTATTTTATTTTATTTTTAAAAAATAATTTCAATGTAGTTACCAGAATTGGCGTTCAAATTAACTGCATTTAATTTAGTGGAATAAATTTGATGTGCTTTTGTTTTTAGCACGTTTCAAAGATTATAAATTAATGCTGATTGTCTAATTTGCAATTTAGCAAATTAACACCAGCTGTAGTAATAAAATAAAAATTATCTTTAAATCAAAGTAAATGCTTTGAAAATGACTTGGAGCAATATTTTTCACTGTTCTTGAATGGGAAAACTACGCTTGCCACTGGATTTTGTCTGCATATTAATTATGTTGATCACCCACCATTGTTGTATGAAGATTGTTTTCAAAGGTGCTGCACTTAATGATGGTGTTGACGCAAACATTTCACTCTTAATGAAGACTAGTTTCTATTAACAAGGTTTCATAATGTCTGTACAAATGATTTTATAATGAACAAGCGGAATTTGTGTCATAGCTTGGTGGGTCTCGCGTGTGTTACACAATTATTGTAAGAGATACATAGAAAACGAAAAAGTAATACAAAACACTTTTTTGTTTACCAACTCTTACAATCAAATGTCATTTTAATGTTTGTCTGAGCGCCCATCAATGAGTTTTATTAAGCAACATGCAGGCGAAGCTTGCAAAATATTTACATATAGTATGAACACTTTTTGCCACATCAGACCCTTGAGTGCAGCAGTGCAACTGAAGTGTTGCAGCTTTGTAGCTGCATGCGAATTCGCTTCATCATGGCTGCTCTCAACTGCTCTCAACGTATGGACAGGCTGCTGGCTGTGGTCTGCTCGCCGTTAGTAGCTATTGGCTATCTGTCATACTAAATTGAGCTTTCACTTTACGCTCAACTGCAAATTAAACGAGGAAGTATAGCAGAAGTCGCAAGTCGGTCAACAAAACTAAAATCCAAACCATACAGCGACAAAAAGAAAAAATAATAAAAAGAAGAAATGAAAACTAATTTCTTTTGCGTTCGATATTGTATCGAAAAAGCTGTTCGAAAGCAGAAAATAGAAACTAAAAACCTCCATGAACTGATAATTTAGCCAACGTTGCAAATATTTGCATCTATTAACATCTTCATTAATTTGTTTTGTCTGACGTTTTGGCGAAAAGCGATTTGCAAATCTTTTACACAACTCCTAACCTTTGACTATTCACTTCGTACCAGTGCATAGTTTTTGATTTGCCAACAGTTATGCAGTAAATTGTGTTTTTATCGCGAGTGCCAAGGGGTTTGCGCTTTACCTTGATTAGATTTCGAATTTCGGTAGCGCACGTCTTATCTGCGGCAATTATGGGAATCTTATAGCTATACGATTACGCTCATGTGGCACCCAAGTCTGTTCAAGTGTGAACAATTTATAAGTGTAGTTCATTAGTCGTGATTGCACGTTGAAGAATATAGAGGAATGCAATCAAATTATTTCCAATGACTATTCCTTCTTGATTTCTATATTTAGTATCTACTTACTATATATGATGAGTATGCCATTGCACCAATCGTTTCTATTACTGCTAGCTATATAGTATGATGAAAATCAGATGTGATTGGAAGAAGAACGCTATAATATAGTGAGAAGAAAGATTTCGAAAACAGAATTTATTGTGAACGGTGTTAAAAAACACAAAATAGGAGAGTTTAAATTGAAGAAAAATTTATTGTTTGTATATGCTGCTGTAAGGATATAAGACCTTATATATTTATGTCTATTTATTGAAAATTAGGTGAAGAGTACATAAATGTAAGGTAGCTTCCAAAAGCCCTTTTATAGATGGGTGTAGAATTTATATCACAAGTGATTTAGTTTTGTTTAGCATTTCGGTCCATTCAGTACTTTTCCATAACGTCTCCAACGTAGTTGGTCTAGACAGGGCCACCGGGTTAGTAGGGTACATGTATATGTATGTAGTACGCATAACCAGTTTGTCAACAGGTAATATTAAGCTCACTCTGATCGAATAAAATAACCGTAGCGCGCAATGTAAACTAAAAGGGGGGAAATGAAGTGAAGGCTTAAAGGGCGTTTGTAGGTCTGTCAGTCAACGCTCATAAATACAATAATCAACTGGGTTGGCTCGGTATGCACACACAGCAATTACAAATTGCATTTGAAGTTGCAATTAGGGAGACACCCTTGTAATACCCACCACCCCCCATGCGACGCCTTAGCGCTTGCCCCTACTCGAATGCCGCTCACCTTTGAACCACAAATTGCGAGTCCAAAGAGATAAATAAAAATAAATACAGCGCTCTGTTCAATGAGCACCGCTGGACCCAAGTATCTAGTATTGATCGCCCTTATTCAACCAAGCACACAACTGCACACATTTTATGTTAAATTTAATTTTCACACTTACCTGCTCATTTTAAAAGCTACGTTTGAAGTACGCTTGGCCACAAATCCAATATTAAAACAAGTTTATTTTTTTATTTGTCAATTTATCCGTTTCCAGTTCTTTTCTACTCGTCCACACAGAATATCAAAAATTTCTCTTTTCGTTTTTGTTTTTGGATTTCTTAGACATTTGCTGCAAAGCTGTCTAATTCTTCGCCTCTTTCCTCACTCTGTTGTTGTTTGCTGCTACGAAGTAGTAAACAAAGTATACACATGCGTGTGTGTATGTGTGTTTGCTCATGTATCTATGTACAATATATGCACATATGTATGTATGTATTCTTAACAGTTACGCGCCTGTGGAGATGTGTACATATGTATATGTACGTGTGTATGTGTGATTGTAGCTGCTCTGCTTATCCAAAACTCTGTGCTGCCGCGCGATCACAACTCAAGCGTTTGCCGGCCGAAGCTAAACTGTTCGACGAGCAGCGAGTCGTCAACTCTGTCCGCTGGTCACAATCTCGATGATCATCATGCGGGAAACCAGTTATGCAGTGGCGTCCACTAGAAGGGGTGCAAACAAACCACGCAGCTCATCATGTTGTAGAGAATTTTAATGAGGATCATCGCGATGCTGCTTATTTCACAAACATAAGAGTTAGTACGCCAATAGGCTCTTGTAAACCATCATAGGAATCTCAAACTTGGTAGCGAAATAAACAACAACATTTTCATTTAACTTTATAAAATCAGATAGTAATAAAATAAATGCGTTACATATATCTATTTAAATGTAGAAGCTAAGAAATTACAAGAAAATTGTATATCTTAATTTTAATCTTTTGGCGTTAGCACCCTATTTGCGAAGAAGGTTAGATATGTAGAATTTCGGTATAGTTTGTTGGTGAGTAAGTTTATTAATTTTGCCACTAGTATTTGTACATGAATTTATTATAAATTATTGAAAATTGTTTTTGTACATTTACAAAATAAAAGTAAAACGATAAAACAATAAGTACATGTACTTTTAGTCTGCTAAGTATAGAAGCTTAAGTAAATAGTGCTAATAAATAATTGCATACTTTTAGGCATACATAAATGGGAAACTTTTTCATTTGGTATTTTGTAGCCCTGGCTACGAACAACATTTCTGTAAACTTTTGGGGTTATTTCAAAATGTTAATGCTGGCGACCAATCTCAAAATTGATATGACACTTAAAGTTAATTAAATGTTGGCTATAAATAATTTCGTGCAATAGTAGTTTTTAGAATATTCCATAACAGTTCGATATAACAGCTTATTTCCAGCTTTTAATTGGCTGCACCTATCAAAATGGTCATTAGGCAAAGGAAAGTAAGTAACGCAGCTTCACAATATGTATTAAGACTTAAAATCGGTTGACTGTTCTGGGGGCTATACAGGTTATTATAAGCTGAAGCAGCTGTAGAAATTGCCCGATTTTTGCAACATCTTTCAGGTGCAAGTTTTCGCCATAAGGAAGGCAGCAGAGCTTCTAGACAACTAACTTTTTAAAATACAGACAGAAAATCTGGCTAAAGCAAGAGCAGACCTACCAACTGCAATATCTGAGAAGGATAGTGACGTAGAATTTCTGAAATCCAACTCACTGCTTGGTAACCACCCATGCCAAAAACCTGGTTATAACAGGCAGTTGTGAAGTTAGTGTTTATATTGTGTTTGTATATTTGTATCCCATTAAGGAATAACTGTAGCTTACATATTAAAGGAAATAATATTAGTTGTGGCCCAGTCCGCCTGTTTCTCGCACAGTCACATAGGTAGTTATAGTCTCATTTTTGCATCGACGAATCTTTTTGGTGGACGCTTCTTTTCAATATAGATGTCATTTAGTTAAAAACAGCATTTCTAGCTTTTGTATCCAAACTGCGTATCAAGAATGAAGAAGAACAGGAACAGAGACTAAGGTAGCCCTTAGTTCGTTTATTTTATTTTGAAGCTCAAAGTTATATTTAGATTCTGAATACATTTTACGTTTTTGACAAATTCTCAAATAGAAAAAAGAAAGAAGAGCACAAAGACCTATTTCTTAAAATTTATTTATTTATTTCAATAATAGATACATATTTTATTTATTATTTATTTAGCGTTTACGTTTACAATCGTATTCTATAAGTGCACAAACGTTGACTATTTCCTATGTACTTGTATGGATTTATTTATGTAGTACTATTTAGGTATTGTTTATTCGTTTAGTTAATGTGACTACGCTACACAATTTAACTACGTTTTGGGCTAATTTGCATTGCCTTGTAGTAGATCTTTTATTGAAAAACAAATTGGCTTTAGTAGTTGAACAATTATGCACATAATTATCGTATGAATACATAGCGCGTATTGAACTGACTTGTACTCGAGTGAAGACTTAAAGTAAAATACATAATACCCTACTAAGAAGAAAAATCTACATGGAGAAGACAGGCAACCTATGACGATGACAACGCGGAGAATAAATGAAGAAGGTGCGGATGCGGTGCTTATTTGTTTTGGATTACAACCAGACCAGAAATCCCCAGATGAGCAGAGACAGTGACAAGCCGACTTGCACGCCCAGGAATGGAGTTAGCGCAAAGTACAGGACTCCAAAAATGACAACGTAGCCCAAGTAGTAGAGAACATTGAAGCTGTGAAGGAGAAGATTGGGGGAGCATTGAGCATGAAATAAATACAAAGATGATGTGAGAGCTAGACACTTACACCTTCCAGTAGTTGCGATGCCATTGTGTGGTCAGCGCCGATTCCTTGAAATAAAAGCGTCGAATGCCAATTAGGCAACGATCGATGAACTCCGACCAATCGCAGTGACTAGCATCGAAATTATAGCGCTTGCGATCGGTGTCATGCATGATCGATGAGATGCGCAACGCATTCTTGAGTGAGTACCGAAAATCTTTGTCAAGAAAATAGTCGAAAGCTTTGGTGCCCTTCTGAAAGACGCGCATATACTCGTAAGCCCTGCAACAAATGAAAATGTTGGTCAATTGGTCAATTGGTCAATTGTCTGAACACTGATGCAGTACTTGTATATAGTAAACAGATTATTGCAGTTGTACTTACGTGTGCTGCGGCATGCCAATGCCAAAGAGCTTCTCCGGTATGATGAAGACCATAGCGGGCAAAAGGTGGAACAGATAGAAGAATAGATTGTACCGCCAGCCATTGCGGAGTTTCGCCGATGGCTTCCACACAAAGTTATTCGGTGGATGACGCTCCACGCTGTCGTTGATAATGTTGCAAAACTGCGCCAGAGTCAGTGGATTGACCTCGCCGGAGGTGCAGTGTATAACCTCGGGCTGGTCCAATGGCCGGGTGCCCACATACCAGCCCATGACCAGCGATGAATTGATTACATAATCGCACGGAATGATGTCTATAATAGCATTGGCACGCCCGCACATTGTCCGAAAAATGCCCTTGACGAAGCCGGCCAGGAAGCCCAAGTGCCCAGAATTGGCGTTGCCCACCCAGCCCTTCATGGGATGCTCCAATGTGCCGTAAACTGTATGAAGGATCGATCACACATGGATGCTAATTTGTAAGTAGAGTGTGCTTGTCGACTCACCTATTGATGGCCTAACTATGGCTGCCGGGAGACCGGCCATTTCTGCCATGAGCAAATTCTCGGACAGATTCTTCGTAAACGTATACGTATTGGGGTGATCACGAATATAGCCTCGGCACTTTTGCTCCGTAAAGTCCACCCAAGCCTCATCGTCTTCCGCCATTTTCATCATCTCGTATGGGTCGAATTGTGACTTGTAGACTTCCTCGGAAATGAGGCCGCGATTGTTGCTATTGCAGAAGGCCGTGGAGCAATAGATGTAGGCGGCCAGTTGTTTCAATTGCTTGGCCAGTTCAATGGTACGCATCGTACCCGTCAGATTTGTCTTGATGGCCGTTCGCAGCGGTGAGCTGAACTTAATGGTCGCCGCACTGTGATATATCACATTGACCCGTTCGATCAGCTCCTGCAGTATATCGGCGCTGAAGCCAAAGTTCGGTTCACTTAACTCGCCCACAACCGGCACCACTTTGGCGAGCGTCTTCTCATTGTACTTCTGAAAGATCTGCAACGGCAGCACACCAGGTGTGAGCGTGTTAATCGAATATGACAATATGTGTACGCGGCAATTGTTAAATATTTGAGTGCAGCACCCACACTCTCTGCGTTAAGTACGAAAAAACAATATCCACAAGACTGGGCCACCATAATTATGCATCATTTGCTGTGGCCCTTAAGTAAGAAATTGGTATGACAACGGGGAAAAGGCAAACAAATTTTAAAGCGCCATTAAAAATGCGTTTAAAAATATAATTAGAAAAAAATGTCTTAGCCTACGGACGGGCATGTGGTAACAGCAAAAACGTTGTCCCATAATGCGGATTTAAAAAAATAATGAGCCAAGCAAATAGCCCAACAAATTAACGCGTTGTAATAACAATGTATGTGTCTTTAATAAGAGCCGGTGTCACAAATGTTAACAACGATATGTGAGGTCGCCCCAGAGCATGAAATACTTAAACACGGAGCGTGTCTGAAACGGTAGTACTAATGCTACGTATTCAGTATATGGGAACGAGATCTGTCCTAGCGAAAGGCACAAGTTCGTTGCCCAAGTCTTTCGTACTTACCGGCTTTTGCAGCAAGCGATTTATGCGTTCGTTTGGATCGAATTTACGCTTGCCTCTGACTAGTACGTAGATGGTGCCAATATCCGGATGTGTGTCCAGCAGTGCCTCGATCAGCACAGTGCCAAGGAAGCCTGTGCCGCCAGTTATGAAAATATTTTTGTGTGCAAAGAACTCAGGCACGGTCAGCGCATTGCTAATATGCCGACCACTCAGCCCCTGATGCGCCTTCAGCGTGTTCGCCAGCGCATCCTCGCCGTTGCCGTTGATGCCGTTGATGCCGCTCGTGCTGTTGCTGCGGCCGCTGCCATGTTCCGTTATGACAGCCATATTATAGGGCTCGAGATTAGTGGGTGGCGCCAATTTGCTGCTGGTTCTTAAAGCGGTCTGTAAGCAAAAGAACGAAATATTTGTCATAAGTTATAAAGTATCGTGAGTCAATAAAAATACAATTGGAAAATTTGCACTTTTCCCTTTTATAAGTCACTTTTCAATACAGAAGACCGGATTAGGATGAGTCCTTGCAGATACTTGTTGACCAATATGTTGACTCTTTGTTGCCAAGCAGGCATGTTCTGGGTAACAATCTTGAAGTGTTTCATTAGCTGCTGCTAAAAGGTAAGCCTTCCACTCCGAGAAATTCGTACTTTTTGGACCGCAGGATTGGGGTGAAAACATTTTATAAATCAGAATGGCTGCCAAAGCAAATTATAGCTTCCACACTTTCGCGTCGAACTGATGATGACACACAAATGTATCTGAAGTGAAACTTACGAGGTCTACATTATTTGGTATAGTATTTGTTGTTTGATTTCTTTTTTTTTACGAGTATTTTTTATCTCTTTGAATTACATCAGCGATGGACAGGGCGCAAAATGGGTTTTTCGTCTCAAGGGCAATTAAAAGTGTTGCTGGCAACAACGAACACCACACTTGCAGCGTCTGTGTGTCACGTTCAGTGTGTCAAGTTGATTCGCCGTCTGAGCACCGTGGGGCAGATTAATATTTGCGTGAATTTTATGATATACTGTTCATACAACAATTCATCAGAAAAAATAGAAAATATAAACGTTCATTTACTATGCACATTTGACTTTAAATTAAAAAGCATGGTATTTGATGCTACTGGTAAGGTATTTCCGAGCGAACCATTTAACTTAAATGGCGCCACAACAAAAAAATCCCAATTTTGGGACAAATCAGATTTTTCCTTTATTTATAAGTGTGTAGGTAAGGCTAGATAATCAAGTAAGAAGGGATTTATCGCAACTCAAACCCATAAAATGTATCTCTCTTAATTAAATTTCCGCTCTATTTGCCACAATTTTATGAAAAAAAAATAAAAATACAAAAATAAATATAAACAACAAATTACAAAAACAATCAAAATAGAAGTCAGTAGCCAATAACCATATCTTGTATATTTTTCAGGCAATGAGTACAATTTTTGCCTTGCTCTGCCTTGCAACAACTTCAAGTATAAATGTATTTTACAAAATGTGGCCATACAGAATGCCTCGAAACAACGAAACTTCTTGGGAAAACGAAATGTTTCAATTGAGTTCAAGTCGTTAACTATTCATTAATCGCTTACATCTACAATAACGGATTATTTCGAGCCAAGTATGTATGTAGGTAACCCATTTACCTTTAATTATTCGGTCAGGAACCAGTTACATTGGAAATGAACAAGCAAAACACCCTATAGCTCATCAGTTATTTTAGTATCCAATTAGCATTTTTAACACTTTTTGAGCAACAGTGTCGGAAATGTATTTTAAAGTGTACACTTTGCACACTTTGTCGCTGCTTTCTTACCACTGTGTGTAGCGGTTTCGGTAGAAACTTGTTTCAATATCATTGACGGCTACGGAAGTGCATTATACAAATGAATTGCTACTAAAAACCCTCATAAATTAGGTTTTCAGTTGTTAAATCTTATTTGTATTAAAAGTGTTCAAACATTTTTTTGGTGAACCGAGCATGCTACGATATATGTGTCTGCCAAACTTCAAGAGGTTCGGGAGTGTAGCCCAATTCTTTGCTGGGTAACGTCCTGTCGTCATCAAAAATATAACCAAAAATATTTCATTTCAAAATTTGAATTAAAAACATCAAAATTATAGCTGTGCTCACATTTTTGAAACAAAACAATCAAAATTGTTAGTGAATTTCCGCTACTTATTTACCAAAAATGAAAGTGGTTAAGTGTCTGTCTCATTGTATGCGATTGCTACGCGAGCGCGCCTCGCAGCAGATATTCGCACGACGATGTATTTCGCATTGCGGTCCAAGCTGTGCCTGGACGTGCGAAGGTTTCGATCGCAGGTGCCGCATCTATCAGGGCTTCCGTTCGAAACGCGAGGTGCATGATGATCGCTATAATTGGCGCGACCCGAAGACAAGTCGCACACAATCGGGCATGGATACGGCTTATGAGAGGCCTGACTATGCGCAGACGCAACCGCGATACGACGACAAGTACTACACTCCGTCGGGCTATCGCTTGGGCAATGCGGAAGGCGATGAGGGACGCTATGATGATCGGGCCGTTGCTGCGCAGCAGCGGAACGAGGAGCGCGTCCGCAGGGAGGCACAGCGTCGATACGACTTCGAGGAAACGGCTCGTCGCAATCGTGAAGTTCAGATGGCCGAACAGCCGACAGCTTCGCAGAAGTCGACGGACTACTTTAACTCGTTTCAGGATGTAGAGATGCGACGACGTCCCACGAAGCAAGGTAGCATCCAGCATCGCCAGATGCAGGAACGCATCATCGAGGAGAACAAGCGCAAGTGGCTGAATCGTCCCGAACCGAAGCGGGAGATCAATGCGCCCGGTGTTATATATCAGTTAAAAAATCCTCTTTATGCCGCAGAGAAGATACACCTCCATCATGGTGGTGGTGCTGGTGGTGGCAAGAATAGACGCGGCCAGGGTGATGATAAGGCTGCTGAGGAATACAGTCGTAGGCGTCGAGCCCAGCGCTTGAAGGAACTGAAAAGACAGGAGCGCGAGCTTCAAAAGAGCCGTCGCGGCTATAAATTTCCTAGGGCTGAGGGAGACTCCGCACCGGAGGGCAGAATGAAGGACAATGTAAGCCAACAAGAAACTGAAGCTCAGTATTGGCATTCGTGGCAAACGTGCCCTGACGAGCGCCGCATGTTCAAGACTGAAGAGGAGATGTCTGATGCAGAACCATCGTCAGGATATGGCAAAACAGATGCTCAACAACCCGGTCTCGTGCGTCCACCGCATCCATACGATGGCAGTCGACGTCGGTTCCAGACTGCGTCATTGCAACAGGCTGCCCGCCTTGATCTTGCCCCCAAGGCACTGGAGGAACGGGCTATGTGGCGAACAAACGGCATTAAGCCCCCATCCTACGATATGCGCGTTAAAAGGCGTGCGAGCCGCAAACTCACCAGCATGGAGAAGCAATACCAGCTGGCTTACGACTTAACTGATGGGCACAAGCGTAGACGATCCTCAGTGGCCGACGCCAAGGTCCAGCAATCGCAAATCAAAATGCCAATGCCACAAAAGATGTGGCGCAATCCTGTACCTGATGATGATGAGGTTGAGCTAATAGATATGGAATTGCCGCATCAGCCGCCGCGCAAGAAAATGTCCTGGAATGGAATGCCACAGTGGTGGCACAAACGTTTCAACAAAGGCAAGCGATCCCGCTCAAATGACTTCGAGGACGCAGCTGAGGAGCGTGATGAAGCCCCGAAAGTAAAACCGCCACGTTATCGCATGACCGTCCAGTCGAAGGCTCTCAAACGCATGCGCGTACCGGTTCAAAGCTTCTCGGAACGGTTAAGGATTGTGCCTCGCAACACGCCGCACAGCGAGTACACAGGATATTCTCGTCCCACAGTTTGCGATCAGTGGGAGAGCTTCAAGAGCGGCATGATCAGCAAGTCCATCTACTGATGTACCAGGAAGAAGACAAAGACGCACAATAAACAAACGAAATAAACCATTTTCAAGAGTCACATTTCGAGTAGGCGATGATGAGAATCGCATTCACATTCGGCCATTGACGCAAGACAAGCTAAACAGATTGATTTGAATAAAGAAAGACATATATATATATATATATATATAAATATATCACCTGATTTTTTTAAAGGGGCTAGAATCTCTCTATCTCTACTTCGCCTAATCTCAGTCAATGGCTACGGACGGATGGGGTCTGCTTTGATTGTTGTTTCTTTTTAATGCTGCAGTCCCCGAATCTGTTTTGTTAATATATGATTTTTCCTGAATAATGTAAATAACTCACAACACCTGACAGCGCACACAATAATAGTCCAAACGAAGAGTTTTGGAGTTGGAGCTACATTCTACACATATCTCTTTAGAGCCAAAGATTACTTAGATCCGGAAGGAAGCACTAAGATGGATTTCACATGGAGTCTGCCGCGCCCTCTTTTATTACACACATTCAGATTTCGGGGGAAAAGGAGCAACACAACAGCTTAGCTGGATTGCATGTAATTTTTGTTCTCCACCTAAAGACGATATGGATATCTTACTATAATTGGCTGAATATCGGTAATAGGCAGAGTTTAACTTTTTGGACTTTATGGGAGGGTTATAAGGATATCGACAGAACTATTGTTGATGTTCTAAATAAAAACAAGAGAGAACGCTACAGTCGAGCAAGCCCGACAGTGTAATACCCTGTACCCAGGTAAACTTCCGTCACTGAGTTCTATGCGTCCATAGCAGCCGCAAAAAGAGGAAGAAGTAGAGCGAACTTTTTGCTGCAGTTTGTGGGGGTTGTACTGGCGAGAATTTTTTTCGCTAATAACTTTTCTTAGAATTGATCGAATTTGATAAAATTTTAAACAACAGTAGATAATTATATAGAAATTATGTGCGTGGTTTAGGTAGCATTTGAAATGTGGACGCTATTGACGAAATTCTGTAGCGGGGGAAGGGGGGGAAAATTAAAAAAATAAAATAAACTCGTCCTTACTCGGACCTACGAGAATCTGGATGCCAACTTTGGTTATTCTAGCTTTTATAGTTTCTGAGATCCTTGCGTTCATCCAGACGGACGGACGGACAGACGGACGGACAGACGGACGGACAGACGGATGGACAGACGGACGGACGGATGGACATGTCTAGATCGATTTCTCTGGTCATGCTGATCAAGAATATATATACTTTATGGGGTCAGAGATGCTTCCTTCTGCATGTTACATACTTTGCACAAATCTAATATACCCTTTTTACCCTAGGGGTACAGGGTATAAAAACAAAAAAATGTTATGCATAGCCAAAGCTTTTGGAATTTCTATTTTCACTATCAATTGTGTCAATAATTTCAGAATTCCTTGAAGTTGTGTAACTAATAATAAGGCGTCACTCCTATAGTGACGATACTCTGCATTGTTTACTTCTTAAATGGCACACTTTTCGCTTCTGTTAAATATCAATTTGCATAGGTTTTAGGGAAGACCACGTTAGGAGAGCAAAAGCTTGTATCAAAACGAGATACCTGATTTGAGATGACAAGCTTATTAACGGATCTTTCTACAAATGATTAATAATATTTTTTTGTTTGTTTAATTTTCAGCAATTCTGCAACAATTGCGGTACTACCGCCTACACACACACACACACACTCACACACGCACACTCTCACACACACACTCATGCCAATGAAACTTGTAGTGCTTTTAAAGACCACAGTTCAAGCGGTAAGCTTAAGATTTTGCTCGTTTCCTACACGCCCAGACAGACACAAAAGCGACCGCTTAAAAGCAAAAGTATGCGTAGTCATCCAAACAAATGACGCGCATATCCGTGAGATACAAAAATAAAAGACAACGAGTGTAATGTAAGTAGTCAGCGCCTATACAGAGATCTAAAAAGATGTAAGTATGGTAAAAAAAATGCGTATAGAGTTGTATGTAGAGATTAATTTTGATTTTGTTTTTGGTTTTTTGGTCCCCCTCCCACTGCAGCTTGTTTGATGTTTTGTTATTTGTGTCAAGGCCAAGTAAAGTAACTCAACTTGAGTGCCGAAAATATTTGGAATTTACCTATTGGGCATTGTATTGTGGTTGCGGTTGCTGGCATCGCCGACAAGGTGTTAAGCATTTGATTTTTCATTTGGTACAAGACACAAAAATACAAAAACAAAACTTAAAATGCACGGTCACGGTCACGTACGATTGATCTTTTACGTGTCTATCGTTATACATACAAAGGTAATATCCATGTATGTATGTATAGCTACAAATACCGTTGATATTTGCCAATATCGTACGATATTTGTGTCCGCTAATTTAATACGGGTGCGTTAATTGAAAATCATGCTGAAAATCATGACTTTCTTGCCTTGATTTTAATATTGATCAAAATTTGTGGGTCCAAGATGTGTGGACTTTAGTAAATATTAAAGGCAATTAGCAGCTATATGGGACCTTCGCTTGATTTTCAGTTTTCTTACAAATTGACAGCCAAATTGTAATGACTCAACAGCTTTTGCTAATTGGCAACCATTGGACCTTTCAAGGTGTTGCGTATGCAGCTCCTAATTGAGACTTTCATTGCTGAGCGTGGCACATATCATCTAAAATGAAATACTATATGTCTTTCAGGTCTGGTCAGTATAATTTATTATGCAAATTGCACAGCTTCAGACATAATGTCGACCCTCAACGCACACTCGTGTTTGTTTCGTCATTAATTATGTCACAAACAGTACATTTTTATATTCAATAAAGCCAAATGTATGTAGGTTTGCGTTTCACGTGTTTGTCCAACAACTAGAAAGAGTATAACGCTCTTTGATTTACGAATTCTTCGCCTTTAATTTACCTTTTCTGAGAACTGGTTTGACTTGGACTAGGTCTTGGCTCTCTGACATTCAATATTTTGTATAGATTTGCATTTCATTTCCTGAAACATCAACGCCATTTTGGTTTCTATTTTTGTCTGGCAAATGTTAATGACAACGAAGGTATTATACCTTTGATAACAAATTGTCTGCCGTCAACATCAAATTCGCATTATCGCAAGTCATTGAACCTGTTCAAAATTGTAAATATTCTTCGATAGGTAAGCCATAGAATATTTTCTTTTACATATTTTGATGAATTACCTCAAATGGATGGCTGGTTTGAAAAGTTAATAAAGAACTTGGTTTTCAAAAGGTTGCAGCGTGCAAATGGTTTGTATTTTTTGTATCTCTTTTATTTTGCCTAACTTAAGAATCAGTATGCAATATTCTAAATATGAGGAAGTCTAACAACTAATTAAATATATTCAGCTTTTTGCTAGCTTCCGATTCAGATGAAACTATATAATGCGGATACATTTCACAAGACAGGTGTTTTTGAATTAGTGGAACTAAAAACAAAGGAAAACGATTGCGAATTTGTAGTATTAATCTATACTATGTGCTGGTCTTAATTATTCATTTTGTATTTCAGCATAGAAATGAATTTAAAACCAATTTTTCTTAAGAAAAACAAATTCTATTCTCGAGTAAATCATGGCTGCAATTCAATCGCTAAAGAAAATGTTAGGTACCAGTATTTATCTCAAACATTACATTGCATATTAAAAGTTTCAAATAAAATAGAGTTATAATTGTTAAAGTGAACAAATTAAAAATGTTCAGAGTATACTCGGATTTATACAAGAATTGCTTTTCAACGCCTAATTCGTAAATTTCGATGTCTATTGTTCGATTTAACTAGAAATATGAGTTGCATTTTATAAATAAGTATATAATATGTTAATTCCTGGAGAATCTTTTGTGAGAATTCCAAATTATGTATTTCTGTGCAAAATAACTTGCTCTTCCTGCTTTTAATCGTTTTCCCCCTCGCTTCACAATAAACTCAAATAGAATTCCCATCTATGTTGACGTTCGTCTATGCATGCCAATGATTATATAAGTAAGTTTTAAACATACATATATACTTCACTGGAGACATGGAGGTAACTTTGGTATATACACGTATGTGCGTATGTGGTTGCTAAGCGCAATGAAGCGTAGGGATTTCGCAGATGTTTCAGTTTATTTTTCCCTATTTTTGCACAATATTTATTTTCTGCTTTGTGCAGGTCTGCCTATATATTTTTGTTGTTGCTTTTGAAGCTTGACAAGTAAGCAGCCAATACATACAAGTATATACTTTATAGTATAAATATATAAATAAGTGGATAGATAAATATATACATACGGATAGCTACACTTATTTAAAAGATTTGCATAATTTCGCTAGGTTTTCGTTTCGTTTGCTAATTTTATACAACGAAATGCGAATGTTACTGAGTCTGGTTGTTGTCTATCTACTATACATACTATATGTATGTGTGCACATATATGTATATGCATATAGGAGTGTACTTGTATGTGTGTGAGTCTTTTAGTAAGCAAGAGCACGCTGGGGAGCAAAACCGTTTATGCATATTAAATATTTTGAAATTTCTTTCAGCTAATATATGACAGTTTGACCCATTTCGTAAACAACAATAGATATAACTATAGCTGGAGCAACAATAATAAAAAGTTAGCCTACAGCGTAATGTGACGTCTGCAAATGAGCTTTGGATAAAAATGGCAAAAAAAACCGCTGTGACGAACTCAATATACTATGTAATAGTATGGCCTTGCCTCGGCACATGTGCCACTTTCTATTTTATGAATGAGTATGGGCTTATTTTTTATTGAATTTTATACAAAAAAGAGAAGTGTATATTTTTATAGATTTGGACCGCTGTTATTTAATTTTGTGGGCCTTTTAACGCCGCACACTTCCGCCTTAGCCACAAAATGTGTAACAAATCAATTGCTTATGCGCAGCGTGACTTGAACTTGATGTCTATGTAAAGGCAGGTAAATGCGTAAAGAGCTGGCAAATCAATGGAACGCCTGTCTGTCAAATAGCAAGTAAAAAAATTAAAAAAAAAAAATAACAGCAAAAAAAAGCTTATGCTTTTTTGGTTTCCCATTCAAATCGGCATACGCACGCATACGAGTACAATAAAAAGCACAGCGCACTTAACTTTTTGGGTTGGGTCTTCTGCTGTACGTAGTGCTTGGCATTAGCATTTTTCGTTTTATTGGACCTTAACATTGAAACCCAAACTGAGTTCAATAAAATGCTGTTGAGCTTTATAATTGTTTGCTCAATGTCAACAAGTGGCGGCACAAAAGTGCTATAGAATCAAAAGACTGAGGCAACAAACGTGCCTGGTGCTTGACTCGCAAAAGGGATTTCTGATCAAAAGCCATTACCAATACACATAAATATCTAGATCTACTTGTAGAGACTACGCTTAAAACCTGCAGCCTAGCTTCATTTCACATACGTACCTATACTTAGGCTTTGCTGTCCATTACTCTTGGTTTTTTGATCAAAGCATTTTAATTTTGGCATGTGCATATTTGTATATATATACTTATATATTTATGTATGTATAAAGTTTATTGTCGCATTGGCGAGTCAAAAGAAATGATAAAACGTGGTTTGTCTGCCAACCGGTTTATCCATCTACTAATAATTTATTGAATTATTTAATATACATATGGAGAGAAGATAGAAGAGCTTGCAAACGAAAAAAATACTAAGTATAAATGCTGTGTCATCTTGTCAAAATTGCGACAATATTGCAAATTGGTGTAATAACATGATTTGTAGCGCTTTGTGTTACCTTCAAAAGAGCCAACAAAAGTCGAAAATAATAACAACAAATAACAAACTGATTCGAAAACACTCCACGCCAATGAAATTTCCAGCATAAACAAGAAAAAACGCACAGGCTTGGGAAAACGTGAAAAATTACTCACCGTTACGTCGCGAAAAACTTTATACACACACAAAGCACGCACACACACACACACCCGCAGAAACAGGCAAAGACAAAAAGCAAAACAACAACAATAACAACAACAACAATAACAACAGCAGCTACTAAACACACAGGCAATTGAAAACCGTTGTCGGAAAGTGAAAACGCAGCGTGTCAATAGCAGGACAAACAAATTAGATTTTACAAACGGCACTTTTTTGATTTTCACACATTTTTTCGCACATACAAGTACATCTGCATATATAGACTACATTTGTTAGATTTGTTTCTCTGCTTGCCCTTTAATTTTTTCTGTTGTACAGAGTTGCCGCAAATGTGCGTCAGAAACTCAAAACATTTCCGTTTGCGTATATCGTGTATTTGGCAATCAAACTTTTTGTGTGTTTTTTTTCTTTTTCAAATTACAATTGTTTCAGTAGTTTTATTTATTTTTGATCTGCTATTAAGTTTTGTATTTGGATTACTATTTTTTGTATTTCGATTTGTGCAACTTACACTAACCAAAAAATTGTTAAGCACACAAATATTGTTTAGCGAATAACTTTTTATGGATAGCGCGGTATAATTTCAGGTTGCTGCCAATGCCGCCGCACGCTCAAGTCTGACTGAGCGTTTCGGCATGAGGAAATTTTTAATACAGCTGAATGCTAAGAAAACCAACAGCAAAGCAAAAAAAAAAAAAAAAAAAGCAAAAACAAACACAGCAACAACAATAGCAACAGCAAGCCCAAGACGTGGTTGTATGGCAAACGAAACACGTAATGGAAATCGGAACATAAAATAATCAGCTCAAAAGCCAAGCGAACGTCGAGAGATACTAGTCGGCAGGCAGAGAAGGTGAGCTGTAGAGCGAGCTAGTGAGTGAGTGAGTGGGAAATAGCAAAAAAAAGCAACAACAACAACTAATTCAAAAACAACAACAGCTAAAACAAATGCAAAGTCAGCAAAGATACTGTAAAGTGAGCCGATCTGAGACTGAGCCAGCCACTCAGCATGAACAAAGTCAACTACAACTACAACAACAACAACAACAACAATAATGCCATGTACAGAAATGTTTTGGTAACAGAGCGAGAGCCGCGCACGCGCTGAGAAAGCGGACAAAACAACATTTTTTTTTTGGCCATGGAGCGGGCGGTGGGAGGAGGTGGAAAAGGTAGTCAGTGGTGAAGAGTAGCCGCCCGGCAACAATTGCGTTAGTTATCACATCACAGATAAGACATTTAAGCCAACCGTTTTGACCAACTTTTAGAGTACCAACATGCACTCGTATGTATTTCTGTAGAGCAGAGAGTGAGAAATATACCCTAAGAACCATTTCCATAGACACGAAGTGTCTATTTCCCGGATCCCGACCGTACACTAATTAATCGGCAGACATACAACAAGACTTTTAATATATGGATAGCGGAAGCTGTTAGAATGAGAAGAAAGAAAAATGTTACTTCCTAATCGTAGCCATAACATCAGCTAACCGGGCCTAAGCATATTGAAGTTTTTATACCCTGTACCCAAAGGGTAAAAGGGTATATTAGTTTTATGCGAGTGTACATGGAACACACAGAAGGAGGCGTGGCAGACCCCACAGAGTATATATATTCTTGATTAGGATGACAAGCCATGTCCGTCTGTCTGTCCGTCTTTCCGTCTGGCCGTCTGTCCGTATTTTTGTCTGTATGAACGCAAGGATCTCAGAAAGTATTAGAGCTAGAATAACCAAACTTGGTATCCAGATTCTCCTGAGCCCGAGAAAGGACGAGTTTGTTCATTTTTTCTGATGCTTTTCGGGCTTGCTCGACTGTAGCGTTCTATCTTGTTTAAATAATCTTATTAGCATATCATATTTGATACCGATATTTTGTTGCATTAATAGAATCATAAATAATATAGGAACGTATCAAATGAAAGCCGAAAATAGCTCAAAAATTACTCTTATATATTCGTGTATATACTTGTACGTTTTTGTGAATTTGAGCCTTGAAGGATTTCTTTCAGCATACAGCTGCGTTCAAAATAATAGCACCGCTTTTTCAAAATATGAGTTCTTTAAGAACATGTATAAATTGCTTCTTTATTGCCAAATCAGGGGCACATGGAAATGTGGGCAACTGCATTATATGCAACTATAGGTGCCAATCAATGATATCTTTTAACATCACTTTTTTAAACATAAGTACTAATAACAAGGAAGTATTTATTAATAGACGAAATATATGTCAATTAAAGCATATCGAAAAAAAAACCAGAACACCTCAAATGACAATTGGAAACAATGTTATTGTCCGATTCTAGCATGTGGAAAAACCTGAATTAGATTTGGTCTAGCACATTTATGTTTCTAGATATTAATTTAGTTTGTTAAACAATGAATCGCTAAAAAAATTGTTCTTGGTTTTGTTATTTCAATGTTGCAATTATCATACTCATGGCTTAAAGTAATTAAGACACGAGTAGAAGAGTTAACTTAATAAATAAATAAAAAAGCATTCAAAGTTATGTATATGTAGTATAAAGAATACAAGGTTACTATTTTTTTTTTGGTGGGACTGGAAGTTGCCGAAACTTAGAAACTTTGAAATCGATATGCTCAGAGACCGTAACTAATAAAACTATAGTGCTCGTTATGAATCACACGTACTTGGTTTTGAATAACTGGTCTACTTTAAATGTGAAATGTATAAAATATTAAATTTAAGTTAGCAAATATTGCATTATGGCTTATAGCTCTTCTGCCCTTTCAATGAGGTCAATTATTCAGCAGCATTATATTGCACGGGTTGGGAAATTTCGAGCTAATTTTTATGCACCTCGAGTGCGCGTTCATTTGCAGACAGCGGCACTTTTCTCACCCCATTTCATGTATATATAATGAATGTATATTTTATGCTGACTTGGTGTTTTCTTTTTCGTATTAATTATTGCAAATTTTGCGACGCCTGCATTAATTTCTCGCGACCTGACCTAAAATGCAAGGCGAGTACTGCATGCAATTTATTGCACTGTATATATTAATTTGAATGCATGTGCATAAATAGTTGTAGAATAAGGAAATGCATTGTACATGATTAGGTTATGTGTGTTTATGCATAGGTCACATTTAGAGGCTGTTATGCAAATGCAGCTCAGACGATTTCATTAAAAATCACCGATTGATTTAATGAATATAAGTTGTCTAAGGTCTAACATTACAAATTTGTATAAGCTGATGGCAAATATTTCACTGCTCAAATGTCAATTTGCGTTCAATAAATGCGCATCAAAAGTCCACATAAAAACACCAGCAATAGCCATTACAACAACGATAACAACAGCTTACAATTATGTTGACATGGCTGGCAGTGCAGTTTCCAAAGTAAATAGCCAAGAGCTCAAACTGAAAAGATATGCTGGGCTATATACTTGTAGTAGACCTGCTCATTTAGATATATACACGTACATATAGTAGTATACAAGTATGGGCAGGTAGGTGGGTACAGCTCTTGTCTTCATATATGTATGTATGTATAGTACATGAGTGCGTGGGCTTGGCGCTTTCGTGTACTTGCAAACACTTCAGCGGCTAGGGACAAGTGAGGAGGGGCAACTAAACAAATAGTACACGAAAATGTTGGACAAAGTACGTAAGGTAACAAACATTTTGTGTTTAGGCTCAATTGCAAATGACCCAAAAAAACAGATGGTGTCTCCATAGGCTTAACAGGCATACCACATAGGAGTATGTATGTATGTATGTTTGTACAAGTACCAACAAAAGAGTTACACGTAAAACGCATCAGGTGTAATTTTGTTTTTTATGTACAAACCTATATACGTGATGGACAAAAGAAATGCCAAAATTGGCAATAATTTGTGAGACACGCAAAGGAAAGTGACAAGTTGTGGCTCTGCTTTTGGTAAAGTATGCTGCATGGAGACTTATGGAGAGCTCATACAACTCTTTTTCGAATATTAGCGTTTGAACCTATCAGTTACTTATTAAGAAACACGAGTGATTGAAGAAAATAATTTTAAAATAGAGCAAATGGTTCTCATTTAGAAGAAAACAATTGAAAAATGGATTACAAAATTAAAATGAAGAGAAATGTAGTGAAATGTACTGTCGAGCAACATTTGCTTACCATTTATTTTGTTTGTTTTAGGTATTGTATTTTGCTTCCATTATTTATAGGCCATTTATAAAAACACACAAACGAAAACCACGCCATAACAATAACAATAAATTGATTGAAGAAAACAATTTGAAAAAATTATAAATGAAAATACAAGCTGAGCCAAGGAAATATAAGTTTTGTTAAAATGCCTTGAGCGATGGTTCACGCCCCTACTCTTAGGCCTGAGAAGGCTCATTGTCATGCCATTTAATTTCTTTGGGCTTTTATTGGTCCACGTTCAACCAGCGGGCTACGATCTTCAGGTTCGTTATATCGGTGAGATTAGTTCGCAAAGGTTGCCCGAAAGCAATGGGCCAGAGTCTGCTAGGAACTGGAGGGCAACAATGAAGGTGCTCTAGGCTTTCCACCTCTTCTTCATCTCTTCAACTTTTGCAGAAATCGTTTGATGGCGTAAGAATCTCCACCACAGAGTTTAATTCTTTTCGGTTTTGAGAGTGTTGTGGTTCTTTTGGTGTCCAGAAGCAGCCAGGTCAAGCTTGGTCGAACACACTGCTTCCAGTTTTGCTGGGGACTTGTCCGTTGTTGGGCGAGCTTTTATACAAGTATGATAAGATATTAGTTAAATAATTATATTAATTTTGCATATGTATGAAAAAAGTTTTTTTTTTAAAGATTAAGTCACTATTAAAGTTGTGAATTTCCCACCAAAAGACACAATTAAAATTATTATTATATTATATTATTATCTGTGTGTTCAGCTTTCAAGAAGAACTTATAGTTTTATTGATAAGATAATAAAGATTGTTCGTCAAATTCTTATTTTTTTTTTTTATTATTTGATGTTTATGTATATGTTTATGGATGGCGGGGAAGGAAACACATTACTTGAAACTACACCAAAATGTAGATTAGTTGCTTTGTGTTCATGAGCCCTAAGTTGCTTTTGTTGTAATGGCACACATAGTTGATATATCATTTGAGCATAGGTGCATTGTTATAATACATCGTTATGCATACATCACACCACAAAATCTATAAATAACTGGTGACCAAGAGGTTCAGGGTCAGTAAATAATATAATGTCCATTATAGTAAAAACAACAGTATATAGAAATATAAGGTTTTACCGCGATTAGCGGCTGAAAAAGTACATTTCATTAACAATACATTTTTTAACACAAAGAACGCGGATAAACATAGGTGAATTAATGAAAAATTAAATACCAGTCTGTACCTATAATTTTATTGAAATTAAATTTAAATTCAATCACGTTCCAATAAATTAGGCTTAATACTTGTATATGGTAGATATTTTGAATTTTCTGTATATGTTCACAAATATCTGAATGCATTTCCTCATCGCTAAGTAATTATAGTGTATTTGTTGTGAATGAGAATCGAAAGGGCTACAAAGTTCACATTCTGTTTATCAAAAACAGAAAATTTAATCGTACGTATTAACTGCATTCATACATACCTATCCTATAGTGGAACGTATGGAAAAGTACTATTCATCTGTTTACGTTGCATTGACCTGTTTACTGATAGCACTTGAATAATAAGCCAATAAGACAACTACGGTCATATACTATATATATATTGTAACTGGCTTTTAATTGCTAATTAAAAACATTTCATTTAATAGTTCTGTCTAAGTATGAATGAATAACTTTAAAATACGTGCACTCACTAAACTAATTTCCGCTTACTCATTCCGGCAGTCGAGGAGCGTCAACAGATTGCTGTTAACAGCTTTTAACAACCAACATTCGGTGAACTAAGGCGGCATGATTGTGGGAAATCCAGTGTTTGGATTAACCCATTAGGTCCGGTTCTATAGTAAAATAGAATTAACATAAAAATAATAACATTCTTTAAAAAGAAATGGGAAAACCAAATGTAAAAACTAAAACGCAACTTCGACGTAGTCTGGCTAAAAATTTTAAGTAGTAACTATCTAGAAATATTAATGTTAGCGCAACAAGCTTTCAGCTTTTAAGGGGACTCTGAAACTATTAATATTATATATGAAATATTAATATAGAAAACAATATCGAAAACAGCGTCACTCACATTATTTTTGCGCTTAAAGCTCTATACTTTACCATATCAAAGAAAAATCTAAGTCATCGGCAGCCATGGGTTAAGTAATGTGTGACTGAAGTGTTGATGCTGCATTTCAGATTCAAGCGGACCCCAGAGTTCGACGTCAGAAAGCGCTGCATGAGTAATGAGTCTTTGGGTCTCAGCGTTTTGTTGTGTGCTTTGTGTTTTGAATTTTTGTTTTAGTTATTTGACTCATATGAGCAGCATTTATTATGCAGAGCCTAGTTAAGCGATGACAATGCAGTTTTGATGCAGACAATCCACTTCGTGTGTTGTCCCAATATTCGATGGGCTTAGTTTGGTGAAGGTCGCGGCAACTTGTAGATTAATTGATTAATTTGCGTGCCTTTGTTTTACTACAATGCTAGCGATTTCAATGACCTAACATGCCAGCAAACATTATGTGTATGCACACACGCATATATGTATGTACTATGTGTGTATGTATATATTAATTAAATTTAATGCTGCCTTGAGATGTGGCAACGCCAATAAAATCAAACGAGCCGAATTGGGCGGCAACGCTTGGCGCAAATTTTCATTATGGTGAAAAGCATGCGCTGACTTAATATTTTGACAACAAAAATAATTACGAAAATGCTCAATTTTTCCAGCAATTTTGCTTAGATTGTTGTGATTTTGTTTCTGTTTTCAAACGCATGCGTCGGTGTAGCGAAGAGGAGCAGCATTTACAACAACAGCAATAGGAAGAATAACAGCAACAGCCACTGGGGCTACAAAGATAGCAAGAAAATCGCATTTAATTGAATGGGAAAAACTCAAACAGCATTGAATTGAATTTGGTGGTGGAAAAGGCAAAATAACAACAAAAATAGTAAAAGCACCAACAAGAACAACAAGAAACGGTCCCAAGCACCAGTGCGCAGGAGCTAAAGCAAAGAAGGGTGTGTTTAGCTCACCACCGAGCAGCAATCGGCAAAACGACAAACAGCAAGCAGAAAGGCGCGAAAAGAGGGTGGAGAGAGTGCTCATCAAATTCAATGGTGAAAATTGCAGGGTATCCAACGAGCGGCTGTAGCTGTGGCTGAGGCTCGTGCCGTGCCTGGGCGCTTTCATTTCCTCGTGCTAAATAGTCGCATTTGAGCTTCGCTGCGCGTTGTTTGGCCAACACGGAGGAGCTAAAAAGCCGGAAGGGCACATAAGCAGTGCAACGTACGATATTTTGTGCATTTTGGCAACAACAACATCAATAACAGCACCAACCCATCACCACCAGCACCCTCTCCTAGAGCCCAAAAAGTGTTCTATATCGTCGCGTGTGTCGTGTGCCTTTCTACAAGTATACATGTATGTGTGAGTGTGTGTGCCTCCCGGGCTTTGTATTTGGTTTATCACATATAAAGCATAACGTGCAACAAAACATACTAAAATAAAATAAACGCAATAGTACATCGGCAGAAGACACAACGAATCCAGAGACGCAGCCGCTCAGTTCAATTGCAGTTTGCAGCATCATCAGAAGCAGGAAAGCATTTCCAACCTCACTTTTGTGCCGGTATGTACATTCATATAAATACTATACTCGTATATACACTATTATGCACATACTGCCAGGCCCTGCACTATATACATACATACATACATATGTACTTACGCATTGGCTATGAAAAAAGGCGACAAAAACATGTGTAAAATATATAGCCGATTTTATTTTTAGTCGGGCAACTGAAGTGCTTGCTCGCTTTCCCCTTTCAATGAGTGGCGACTGGCACACGCCCGCGCTTTTGAAAATATACAAGTATGTCGATGGGTTTTATTATCTCATCGACAATGTCGCCATTGGAAACGCGGTGCGGCACGGCACGGCTTGGCAGCAGAAACTCAGTCAGCAGGGATGACCAAAAAAACGGCACAAAATCTGACATTTCCGTTAGCTGTTTCCGCAAACACACATCAAGCTTTTTTACACTAATAAGAAATAGCTAAGGGAGCAGCTAAGAGATAGAGAGTGAGAGAAAGAAAGTGAGAAAAAATCACAAGAGAGCATACCATACTCAAATTTTGCCCTAGTGCCAAAAATAAAATTTATTCGCTCTCTCTCTCTCCCTCTCTCTCTCCCTCTCTCTCTCACTATGCCCGTTCTTCCGTTAATCCTGCTCTGCAGTGTTGCCGTGCAGTTGTTTGGAGCGCCAGCCTAAAAGTATGACATATAAAATTTTAGCCCTGCCCATTTCGCTTACGGTTGCCAAGGGAAATTGGTCTTTGGAAAAAAGTGAGTGAGATTAGTGAAAAAACAAAGATAAGATATGCCAGATAATAATACGTGTACGGATAATATAATCAATAGATTAGGGCAACACGCGCACATCAATTACGAGTATGTGATATATATCTACTTATATTATATAACGCATAACTAAAGGCGTGCGACCGTGTGCGCATACACCGAAAAAAGCCGGCAGTCAAAAAACGTAGTAGATGGCAAAAGGCAGTAGAAGAAATATTGGGCCAGCTGCAAAATGTGACGAGCGCGAACTCAAATCTGCTGTTGTGAGTGAGAGTCTGGTGTATGTATGTGTGCTCGAGTATTCGAGTATTCGTGTGCAAGAGCAAGCGCGTGTGCAAAATCTTAGACACCAGGAAAAAAACAGGCATTTTCCAATTGATTTTCAAGGCGGTCATAAGCACAAGCATTGTGCAAAAGTTTTACGTGCACAAAAACTACTTTAGTCCGTTTGCTTCGCCAAAATATAAACAAAAATTAGCTAACTTAATTTTTGTGCTATCAATCGTCCCAAATGCTAGTTAAAAGTTCAAAAAAATTCAAAAATGTTTGCCAAAATGCGTGAAAAATTTCTGTGAAGCTCAAAGGCGCTGCCACTAAGCTTATTGCATAAAAAAATGTGTGAGTAGCTGTAGTAAAAGAGAACAAAAAACCGTCTTAAGCCGAAAAGTATGCTGGGAAAAAATAATGCGGCTGCAACATTTTGTCTATGATAGTGTGTGTGTGTGTGTGTGTGTGTTTTTTTATTGATTTGTGTGTGTTGTATGGGCCGCTTAAGCTTTGCTAATTTCTAATAATATTAAACACGCACACTCAACCAAGTAACCAAGGAACTAATTTGACCAAAATCTTTCTGCGTCTGCTTTTGCTTCTGCCTAAACAAAGTCGAGTGTCTCGCCATACCTTCAATTTGTTTAATATAGTGGGTATAGTTACGCGCATATGTACATATGTATATGTACATACATATGTATTGTATTTGTCTTTTCGGAAAGTTTTTTATGTCATATTTTCGCTTTTATTATTTTTATTGTCGTTGTGGGCGCCACCGACGCGGCCGACGCGGCCGTCGCCGCCAATGCGTCGTCAGACATTGAGATCGATATTTGGGCTATTGATAAAGCACTGTCTGACACCAAATTGCAGTTGAATGCTTTTTTGTTTCTTTTTTTCATCAGCTGGAGGCTACTTGGCATTGCAAAGATAACAAAACAGTTGAAGTGCATTATGTCATTTTCTATTTTGTAGACTACCTCCTCAGCTTGGGTGCCGTTTTTGTGTGCATGTGTGTGATGGAAAATGGGTGTGTGCTTGTATGTGTGTTTGCCTCTCACAGCAAGGACGCCAAATTGTCAACAGGGCGACATTAATTAAGCCGAAACAGGGAAAATAGCTACAAGGCGATTTTCTAAATGGCTAGCTGCCTAAATACATACTCGTACATACACACACGTACATACGTTGCTCCCACATACTCGTACTTATAAATAAAAGCGTGGATGTGGGTACAAAATTATAATTTCCGCTTTGTAATACACACCCGTGCGGTCCAAATGGCCACCTATGTATATAGCTCAACACTCGACCACAACGTTGTATGGGAGAAATTGAAATTTCCGTTGACTTGATGATAAAAGTGGACATGCTGTTCAGTCAACACAATGCTACCAGTAGCAACAATAGCAATGGCTAACAACAACAACAACAACAACAACAGTGATAATGATTTCAACGAGTTTACCACAAGCAGGCTAACTAGCATGTGTGTGCGTGTGTGCGCCATGTTTAAAATATGGCGTGTAGTTGAGGACGGCCAATGAGGAATTGTGGCAAATAAAAAGATAGACGGGGTCTGCTCGGGCGTGTACATGTACACAAAGAGTCGTCGCACATGAGCGGCAGGCAAGTGCTAATGAATTAAATTGAAAAAGTAAATAGGTAGCCGGTGTGTAGCCCGCCTGCCAACATTGCATGGGCTTGTGTGTGCTAGAAGTAGTTTCAGTGTTGTTGCTTTTTTGTCATCTTTTTCCATAAGCCATAAATTCGAATATAAATATAATAGAGAAAACTATAATAAAATAATAACTAATTGACGTTTCAAATGGCTTAAAACCTCCTTTCTGCTCTCCTTTCGAGCTGTGTTTCTTTATCTATATATATATATCAGAATACAAAATGGTCTACAATTATCAATAAAAAATAATATGGTACAGCTGTCCACATAAGATAGGATCGAATCTGGAAATGACAATCAAATCAAATTGATTGTTGTTGCAAGAATGTTCGCTGGTTGACGCCACAAACAAAAATTAAGACAATTTATGTTGCAATTCGTTACACCCGCACAAACATACAGCAAACATAATGTAGTATTTCTTGCTGCTCTTAGCTTTCGCTGATGGTGAGCACTTCCGGTTAATTGGAATTTATGTGTTCAGCCCAAAAGTAGGCAACACATGTGCGCTCGTGGAGCTTCAGCTTGCGCCCGAATGATTTTCATGCTGCGCCTTCAAGTGAGATAGTTGGGAATATACTATATGTAGCAATATATCTATTTACGTACACTACAGACAAGTGTGATAATTTATTACTATAAATTGTGTTTTCTGGCAGTTTTGTTTTCGCACAAAATAAGCTGTTAATTGACGTCTGGGCAAATATGTATAAGAGTGTGTAGTATAGCTAGAAAAGTGACTTTGGCTCTCAATTTCCGCTTTGTTCAGCATTACTGCTGGAATCTATACTTGCTTACAGTTCACCGTATAAGTGAGCAAAATCAATTAAATGCTCAAATATTGACTACGCAAATTCAGAGATACCACGTGTCCGTCCACTTGCCACAACCTGTTTGACTGTCTGTCAGTAAGATTTTCAATGAACTGACATCTTTAAGCTCACTTTTTAAGTAGGGCTATCAATTTTGTCCTTGTGGCTCATTAATATGCATTGCAATTTACCTTTAAGCAATTTTTGCTTTGACGCATTAACGAATTTTGTTTTCTTCTTCTTCTGTAGTTGTTGTTGTTTTCTCTTTTTATGATTCATGCATAGTATTCGTATTTGGGCAAGGCACAGTTTTACGCTGGGGCCTTTATTATTATTATTTCTTTTCAGATCTTGCATCTATATATGTATGTATATGAGTATATTTGCCTGAGTTCATGTTGTTGTTTACCAAGTCAGCGGCAAGCTCAATGTTCAAGAATCCTCCTACCCAACAATGTTTGAATAGGTTGTTGTTGTTGTTGACATATGCGCTACAAGTGTAGTGTGTATGTGCATTTGTAGGCCAGCATTGTGTTCGAGTATATGAGAGCAAAAAGAGCCAAAGTGCAGCAGTTGAATATTTATCCTATGATGTCAGCACTTCACTAAACAATGGGGGGTGGTAGGTGGCAGCAGCTGGCAAATACTCATATGCATTTGCTGTATTGAAGTGTTAATAAGAGAGGGGCAAGTACACACCCTTTTGCTTATTATCAGAGTATACTTTTACATACATATGTACATTCATGACCAAACTTTAACTTTTTTCTGCCTGCTGTTGCTATGTTCGTCAGCTTTTGGAAATCAATTATTTGCTTTTATTTATTATTAAATCTTCTCACCTTAAGTATACACCTTCTTAAAAAGTTGGGGACACTTTTCAATTTTGATTCGAGCCCATTCTTGCTAAAGCCTCGATTCCAAGAGGTGTTGTTTAGATTTCTTTCCTTGCAAAAGTACAATAGATATTATCTACAAACTCTTTGTCGGATATTAAGTAAATTGAAAAACCATGAATATTGTTAATGTGATGACGACATTGCAAGAATCTGGATATTACAGAATGTGAATAATTACCGTAATTTATTTATTTAAACTGAAATTGTCAAATGAATAATATTAGCTTAGATATGTTTGGGAACATATATATTTTGGGAGATATATTTTTTTCTTAATTTATTTATTTCATCAACAAACAAAGCTATCGACGTAAAATTAATAGTCAAATGCCAAGCAAGTTGTTAGAGATTAACAAGTTAAATAAAGTAGAACTTAATTACTTACTTGTTATTGTATTTGGTGAATAAATAAATAATAAACACTTACTTATGTTCCGATAACATTTTCAGATATCCAACTTACCAAATAAAAAACGTGCATATTTCCAAATGCAAAAATGATTTTAAATAAATTGTACCATAATTTGTTGTTGTCGATATTACAAATTGGCCTAATACCGTTAATTTGGACAGTTCATTGAACTGCCTTTCAATCTAGCATGCTAAGATATTCGTGGCCCTGTCAAAGGCGACATCGGGCGGTACACTTGCACTCGCATTGGCCAAGATGACACCGCATACGCACACACACATACACACGGCTACCATATTACCAAGTGCAAGATTATGTATGCACATTCACACACACATACACTCACACACACATGCGCACACACATTGCTATGCGCAAGCTCATGTGTGTACTTTGACCTCTTTAGTGTGCTGGCCGCTGTCGCTGTTGTCGCAGCCGCTCTTCTGCTGCTGCTGTTGCTGCTGCTGTTGCTGCTGCTGCGACGGTGGCTTCGCACACTCACTGGTCTTCTGGTCAATGTCAGTGTTAGACACTGGCTTGGTTGCTGCTCTGCATATTGAATTTCTTTGCCATGTTCAGGCGGTAGTCGTGCAGGTTTTTCCACGCTCGCACACACACACACACACACACACACACACACACACACACACACACACAAAGAGCCACATGAACACACATGCTTGCTACATTTGTATGTTGCATACATAACATAATTTTTCACGACTTGTTTTTCACAGTTCTTGCTGTGGCTTTTTCAATTAAAGCTTGTTGCATGCCTCTGCCGACTGTCCAGCGTCGCCGTCGTCGTCGTCATTCGCTGCGCATCGGCACTCTACATACATGTATGTATGTATGTATGTAGTATATGCGGTCGCGCGTCTGTCTGTGTGCTTTCTTTTGTACGCTGCTTAATACGCTTTACGCCCGCCTTTCTTGTTGCTGGCTTGGCTACACACCATAAACCAAAAAAAAAAAATAAAAGCGTCGCTGTCGGCACAGCTGCTGTTGTCGTCGTCGTCGCCGTCGCCGTCATCGTCGCTGCCGCTGCATAAAGTCTTTCACTTCTTTGCCGTCCAAGTTTAGTTCAGTTTTTGTCGGCGTACGTATCGCACGCGTCTTGACCGAAGAATCGTGTATAGAACACGTCGAAAGTCGAAAAAGTCCAATAAGCCAAATAAGCTTTGAACGGTCAATTTTTGAACAGCGCGCTCTCGTACGCTCTCTCAACAGCAGCATCAGCAGCATCATCATCATCAGCAGCAGCAGCAGCAGAAGCAGAAGCAGCACCAACTACGATAACGACTCGATTCGATTTCTTTGCGCATGCGCAACGGCCTAACACAAAACGCATGCTCGCGTCGTTCGCTGACGACGCTGACGTTGGCTACGCGCAAAAGTGAAAATATTTGGAGAAATTTCTTGGGCAGAATTTCAGATTGTCGCCGTTCCCCGTTCCCCGTTCGCAGTTAAAGTTTTTTTGTGTGTCAGCCAAAAAGTAAATACCTACGTGTATAAAGTAGACACACACACACACACACACGGGTAAATGTACACACTTATGTGCACGTATACTGCAGCTTGGTGCTCTCTCGCTCTCCTTGCTTAACTGCCTTGATAATAGTGTCAATATCTAAACCAAAAATTTGTTGATTGTAAGCAATTCCCATAAATGAAAGTGTTTGTAAAATTTGCGCGCAAGTGTCATTGACCTGATATTGCGCTCTACTCTCTTCAGAACAAAAAGATAAAAAGTGAAAAGAAAGAAGAGCAATAACAAGAAGATACATATAGCCGAGCTTATACGGCGGCCTTCTAGCCCAGCTTCATACAACGCACAATAATAACAGCAGCATCAACGGCCTCAATAATTGTTAAAAAATATAAAATAGCTCTCGGAGCTTTTTGACAAGTAAGTGTAAGCCAAGTAAGCCCGATTGGCTAAAAAACTACAACAACAACAACCGACAACAAAATTGTACAAATATTTGACTTTGACTTATGCAACTTTGACGTAATATTTAGTCTAAAACTAAAGAGCACATGCCGAGAAAGTTGTGTGGCCTCAGAGACAGAGACAACATCCAAAAATATTTTCGAAATTCGTATGCTTTTTTTATTTGTTGTATTTGTAATATTAATCATTGCATATTTACAAATAAAATTTGCACACAACCAGCGTCTGACTGGGCGAGAGAGCAGGCATAATAAATAAATATACACACATATGTTACATACTTGTACATACATACGTATCAGGGCCAACTTTGAAAACGAAGATGACGGAGACGTTAAAACAACATTGCAATTCCCTTTCAGGCCAAACTTTGTACGCATGCGCAGCTTCGAAAAACCAAAAGCGAACCACAAAAACTGTTGCGAAAAAATTTAAACATTCTCTCTCATTGGCTCTCTTTTCTTCTTTAACTCTGCTGCTCCCCTCCTATCCCTTACTAGTCGACTGAATCAACACATTTGGTTTTTTTTTTTATTACTGTCTTTCCACCGCCGTTTATTTACTTAACTGCCATTTTTCTTTGGCTATTTCTGTTGGCTTGTAAATGTCATTACAACAATTTGAATATGACGAGCAGCAAACGTGTCACAATTGTTTCGTTGTCGACCATCGACCATCGACCGTACCGCTTCACCGCTCCCCCAGTAAATGGGCTTACTGTGTGACCCACATTGACCCACTTGGTGGTGCGCATGCGCAAAACTTTTGCGGCCACATTAAAATGCACTCGCAGCTTTCGCAGTGCAGACCTTATTAATTTTATTAACAGTTTGAAGGTGTGTGTACGTATGTCTGGTGGCAAAAGTTATTGTATTATTCGCAGACGTTTGCGCAAATGAAAAAACACACGAATACAATACAACTATATTCACTTTTATATGTACCTATATGTATATCTCATTCAATGTTTGTTGCTGTATTTCTATTGATTACGTGCCTTGTTTTTTCGAACAGTTGGCGAAATATTCAACTTGAAATACTTTCGCAATTATAAATTAAAAATTCTAGGCAACAGAGCGCAGAAATGGGTTATAGACGCCTAAAGACGTTATGGTACTTAAGCATGTGTGTTAATATTTTTGTTTAGTACTCAAAACTCGAATGCTTTTTAAAAGCCCTGGACATAAAAATGGGTTGTGAAACTATCAGCATGCTCAAAGGCAAGTAATTTGCATTTGAAATAAAAATGCTCGATGCGGCAATCTGTGACGTATGTCCTCCAAATCTTCCGATAGTATATGCATATGATGGTGCGGTGTTAGAGACTAGATGAACATATTTCAGAGCTGTAAAGGTATTTCACATATTTTAGGATCGATTAGCTTAATATATGGTTTTTAGATTGCTGTGCAAATATTACAGTTCCCATTTAAATATAGTTTGTTTGCATTTCTCTATTATAACAATCAGTTTTTTGAGAAGTCAAAAGTAGAAATAAATATTATTTAAGTTGTTCTGAATTGAATATTTGACTTAAACTACGAAATGTGTTCAATTTATTTCTAAATCCGAGTACGGGGCTACTTTATCAACTATTTCTTAAAATTCGAAACAAATTCATATTTTCACACATTCGTAATTTGTATTCTAAATACTTAAAGTGCCACTATACTCAATTACTTTTTGAAATGCTTTGTTGCCATGCTCTCGATATGTTAGAAATATATTTACCATTTTACAGAAAAAGTTAATAAGCATGTTGGTTACAGTAGTATACTTACTATATGTATGTATACATTTACTATATGTGTGTATGGCACATGGTATATGTTTAGTCAGATCCATTCGTTTTGCTAAACAAAACGAAGGTAGATGCATTTTCGTTTTATCTTGCTGTCATGACTTTAAAATGCTGGCTAATGTACTTTGTGTTATACCTTGCACATTTTCGCCAGTGTAAGCGTTTCGAATTGTATAACAAAATGCTGTAGCTGTGGGAAAGTACATTAGCCCTGATTACATATGGTCATGGTTGCGAGTTCCACGTAAGATTTTCAATTACCCCCTGTCGAATAGGTCGTATGTGCATTGAGGTGTTGGAATATATACTTTTTAAATAATTTTTAAAACAATTATATAAATGGATTGAGTCTTAACGACTGAGAGCATGAATCAGTTATTATTTTACATTTAATAGTTTTATGTAGAAATATACCTTACATAGTTTGTAAAAGAAATAAAACTAGTTTTCATTGTTAGAGGACGATTAGAATTCCAAAGGGGTTCGTGAGAGTAAAAGATTAAAATCAATGTTTCATCCGAATTTCCCTTTTAAGCGTTTCATATTATATTCAAATAAAATAAATGATAATGAAATCGTTACATTAGGCATTTAGCTGGAGACCACCTGCTCTGAAATAATTTAGATAGCAGACGACCAATTTTTATTAGCCTATATTAAACTTTTATGTTGTAAATTGCGACGACTATGGGCTTTGTTAGTTAATAAAAAAAGTACCCGTAATAGGGAAATTATGAGCAGAGTATTATTCAATTACAGACAATGCATAGATAGCTTAAGATAAACTCAAGTAGGCGACACAGTCGAGCCACAATACTCATGAGCCACTCAAAGGTTCAATAGAATGGAGGGCACAGACAGGCCGGGTCCGTCCAGCAGAATGTACGACGTTGTACTGCGAGTAGGCTACTGTCGGCGGGCGGTCAATTATGAAGAACGCTCAATGGATAGGGCGGCAGAGGGGAGTGGGACGCTGTTGCGGGATGGCCTCGTCTCAACCATTGAAGGTGATTTACATAATGATGTGGATGTCTATTTGGGGGACGGCTTTTTAGAAAAGTGAAAATGTAGTTGTGAACTTTTGTTGAAATTGCTAAATACCCAAGGTGGTTTTATCCATTAGAAAGGGCCTGCAATTGTTGTTGTGGCTCAATGCCAAAGCAAGTCTCTGCCAATGACAAAACAGGTCGTGGTGTATGGTGATAAAAAAGGGGAGGTGGTGTTGGAGACAAATTGTTAAAACATGCTTCCGCATATGTCAAAACCCCAACTAATGCTTGTAATCCACAGCTCGGGGAAGGTGCAAATGTGATGAGCGCCAAGAAAGCGTTAACAGAGGCGGCATGGAAACAAAAATATATACAAATATACAAATGTATACTGTGTATAGAGAGTGGGAGAGACAGTTTTTTTGTGTAAGTCACGAGAGACCACAAAACAAAATAGGTATTGGTCTGATATGTTGCAGTAATGGGCAGTGGACGACGAAGACAGGGAAGACGCCAAAGACAACGATAAAGATGATGTTGTAGCTTGCTGGACGACTGGCAGGGCCAGTTGTTGATGGCGATGATGATATGCGACATGATTATAGGAATTGGGTCAAACCATACACTGGCACACAGAGTGTAACTACCTTGTCAAGGCAGGTTGAATGTTTACCGTTTAACACACACACACACACACACACGAACTTATAAATGTTTACATGTATCTGTCAATGTACTCGTATGTCGTGTTCGTCTGAAGCGTTGCTCAGACTCAGAGCCGTGAGTGTTTATGTGCATGTGTGTGTGTGTGTGTGTGTGTGTTGCAATGTTGGTCTGTGGAGCTCTTGCTTGGCTGGCTTTGCATGTCATGCCTTTGGATATGGTCTGGACTGGATAGGCGCGCAAATTTTCATTACAACCTTCAGATCAACGTTCTCTACCGCCAACTGGCTTGTTGGAAAAAAGTTGTTTTTCAAGAAATTTCACTTTAGAATGAAGTAGGCTGGACAAGCTGTTGCTGTTGCTGTTGTTGTTGCTGTTGCTTGCTTAGTTGGCCAACACAAAACTGGCTTATTCCATTGATAAGTTTACAGTTACGTGATGAGAGCCTCTGATTGCGTGTAGCTCTGCTGAAGCATCAATTACTCACAATCGCTTGTCGTCTATACGTTATACGAGTATAAGTATATCTGCTTATTCGTGTATGCATTATTTGTATCAGATATGGGTCATATACTATATGTACGTACTCGTATTTGTTAATGTATGTATATGCATACACAAAAATTTGTTAATCTACAAAATTATGACAATGCCAAAAAGTGTGCCAATTTTTGTTGGGCTTTTTCACAC
Organism: Scaptodrosophila lebanonensis; assembly: GCF_003285725.1. Classification (NCBI taxonomy): domain Eukaryota; kingdom Metazoa; phylum Arthropoda; class Insecta; order Diptera; family Drosophilidae; genus Scaptodrosophila; species Scaptodrosophila lebanonensis. The sequence continues at coordinate 4,799,681 of NW_022060529.1, forward strand.
ATTTCTTAATAACGCATTTATTTTGCATTTACCTTGATTTTTGTTGTTATTTCTCTTTTTCACGAACACCACCACAGCAACAAAGCAACAACGAAAATAACAATAAATGGCTGGGTCAGCCAGCTATCGGCGCGTCGTCTCGTGCCTTTCGTTTATAGAAATTTTAAATGCAGATATCTGAAATTTGGGTGAACAAACACACACACACAAACACACACACGCAAGCCAAAAAAAAAAATCGTTAAAAAATATGATAAAAATAACAGAAATAATGAAATGCTTGTCATTCCGCAACAAACAAGAAACTCACAATTTTGTTACCCAAAATGAAAACGAAAGTTTGGGGCAAAGACACATCTTAAAAGACTAAAATTTAAATAAGTCCAAAGAAATTGCGGAATTTCGATATCTGAAAAGTGAAAGTCATGTGCAATTTGCCGCCCTTGTTTTATTTCTTACTTTAATAGTGAGAGACACCTTGAAATTAATCAAATGGCTCTAAATACTTAAATACAAAATACACATTTAATTTACACGAGTCGTATAAATTTTATTTCTTATAATTAGTATTCTTTAGATACTGATATATTGCTATAATGGCTTGCAATTCAATTTGAATTCAATGTTCACCAATGTTTAAATCAGAATTGTGGACATACTTTCATCTACTAGTAGTATTTATAGCTCCCACGTGTTGACTAACATCGTATTAATCACAATACTTAAGTAGATTCGTGCTACATTAGCTGTCGCCATACTCAAAGCAATATGCAGTTGAATATAGAAGCAGGTTAAGGCAATTGTTGATAATTTGCGTATTATTAATTTAATTCTTTAACTATATAACAACACTAATTTAAGTTTTCTTTTCTATTACCAAGAAACAACATAAGCCTTTTCGTTTCCAAATTTTAGTTTATTTTCGAAGAATCAACACAAATCAAATGCTTTCCAAAATTAACTTTTTAGTTGAACTTAAAAGTAATTTAAAACCAAATCTATTCCTTTGGTTAACTTTCCTACATTAAGATGCTTGAATAACCTACTATTTTCAATGCATTTCACAAAAACGGCAGTCACTCACCCAATGTAAGCTTCTATTAATTTAATTTCCACTCAAATGGAAGCTTTTTTTTTTGTTAAATGCCTAAATGTGTATCTAGTATAATGTGTTAATGTATGTAAGTATTTTAAAATTTAAAATATTATTTCATATTCAATTTATAATGCATAGTGCATTTGAGTTGCTGTTGAAAGAATATGTCATGTAATGACTGAGCATTTCTTTTCATTTTAAGAAAATATTTGATTACCATTGACGTCAATGTCCATCAGTTGTTGTGGTGTTAGTCAATATTTTCGTTGCATTTCATTTAAAATATAATATTTGTTAAAGCTGTTAATTATTAAGTATAGTTGCAATGGTTAAATATGCACTGACCAAACCCAAGTGTAAATTGCGTCGCAACAGCAATTCGCAAAATCTGCCGAAAGAACTTCTCATGTACAAATGACCAGGCTTGCGAAATGAAGCATTCACTTATCATGATCGTTCCTACACATACTCATAATCTGGCGCGTAACTGCTCGGTCTGACTTAATGCGCTATTATGTACAAATGAGGTGTGGCTCACTAAGTCTGAGGTGCTATTTGAAGTTATTCGTTTTAAAACAAATAATAATAGTGTAAATGTGTTATTTCCCGTTGAAAATGTTGCGAGGGTTCAGGCGAAATATTCGATGCCAATTACGTCTTCCCTCACAAAATCCAAATTATTTCACAGTATCTTGTTCTTAGCAATAACACAGGAATGCTCTCATAGAAGAACACTGTTTGTTTCTTTGAGTTTGTTGAAATAATAAATTTGAAAATGGCAATGCAAAGGGTGCGGATGATTATACCAGACAAGCCCTTAACCTTAATATATATTTTCATTTTAATAGATGAAAATGAACGAAGTAGTTCAATCTACATTTTATTGAGGTTGTCTCTCTGAATTTGTCTCGTAAAGCTGACAAAAGTATATACCAATATAAGTACATTTATGTACATTTTACTTGTTAAATTTTTAATATAATAATATTTTCTTTTTGTATTATATTATCTGATACAATAGCAGTTCTGGGAACATTTTCTACAAAATATTAATTACCCTTTTTCAATAAGTTTGTGTTCCTTTTGAGTGTTGCTTGTATTTTTTAATTTAACTTACCGGGAGTTCCTCAACATTTCAAAGTGTATTTATACAGTTGTTGAACTAACTATATTGAAGCACTGCCGATCGTTGTTTAAAGAACATTTCTAGAAACGTGATTTTTGTATACGCTTTGGGATCAAAGCTCATTCAACTGTTTGCTGTTCAGCTCGAGCATGTTGTCCCCTTATTTGTTGACAAAGTGTGAAGCCCGGCATTACATCGCACCTCTCGAATGGCAACGCTTGGTGCGGGTTGAACGGTTCTGACACTTCGCTATTCTAAAAAGCAATACATCTGTTGGGTTGCAAATTAAATTCCATATAGAACGGCCGGTCGCCGTCGAGAAAGTGTTCATTCGCAAATTGTCATTGGGACACTACGGTGCTTATATTGAGCGTGGCCGAGTCACAAACTTGGACAACGTTTTCGGTTTCGTCATCGTAGTCATCAACGTCGTTTGTTGTCTCGTCGCTTTTTCGTCGCGCTGGGCGTTGTGCGTTGCGCGTTGTGCGTTTTGCTTTCAGTTCTCATTTGCAGGCGCTTAAGCGGATTAACTGTAAAGCATTCTACAAGCTCTATTGTGCGTTAAATGAAATCGGTGGTTAAGCCGCCTTTAAATGTGTGTGTGAATGATTCTCGGCAGAATGTTTTATATTATTATCGTGGGTCATTTGACACTGTGCCATCGTATAAGTTTTATTTAAATGCTTTCCTGATAATTGACGTGGAAAACGAGTAATCAGCAAGACATAGACCCTTTCATAATCCTTTTAGTTTATAATTTTGTATTGTTGTCTTGTCTTGCTTAATGACAAAGGGCCTGTGGCAATTTAAATTAAGGCTTCGACGTCATAGCCATCAATGCCAACCAGAACAAGAACTTGAATTCTCTCGACCTGTTCAATTGCCAAAAAATCCAATTGTTTCCTCTGTTGCCTCAGTCGCTTCTGTCACTTAGCTGTCTTTTTTGGGGCTTCTTTACGACGCACACGCACATGTCAAAGGCGACTATTTTTAGGCCCTTATGACTTATTGATAGACAGGCAGTGTTTGGGGTGGGGGGAAAGACAACTCAGCGTAGAGTTGGCTAGCATATGTTGAATTACAGAGCAGATTTCATTTTAGAGGACGCTAATATACTGTATGTGGAAAACTTATCATAGAGAAAAATCTTTGCTTTTTTACACGCATATATTGAATAACTTTTTATTGCTTAACATGCTTTAAAGAAATAAGAAACAAACCGTTTATATTCCAATTTAAAAATTATAATAAATCAAAAACTTTTGTCTAAACGAATAGCGCACATTTCAAAAGCACTTAAGCAATTAGCTTTAACATTGTTTCCTAAACAACTTAAGTAGGCATTGAAGCAGGCGGGATAAAATTCCTATTAAAATTTATATTTATTATTTTTGAAACAAGCAATTGTTGGTTCATCGGTCTCTAATGTGAAAGAAACAGCCCACTCTAGGCAAGTGATCTTTTAGTGATCTACTACGACAATATATAATTATTTCTTATTCCATAATATGCTAATGCACTTACTAACGCCCAGTTTTAAATGGAATTTTTATTTACAGCAACCCAACACATAACACACACAGCCCGCTTGCTTGATATTTAGTTTTCAATTGACTGTAAAGCTGGAAGCAAGCAACCTGCGCACCGGAACTGACACACATCCTTACAAAAATGTCTGAGTGAATCGGCACCAGTCCTACATTAATATAAATGGCAACAAAAATGGATAAACGCTCAAAGCAGATAGCAACCGAATTTTTAAGCAGTTGATAAATGAAAGCCAACAACTTCATTTAAAATTTAATTAATTTTAACAATTAATTAATGTAATTTTTCTGAAACAACAGTCAATAGTAAAGGCAAAACAAAAAAAGAGGAAAGAGAGCAAAGCAAACAAAAATTCAGCGAAATTCCGAAACCAAACAAACAATTTAACAAAAAACTTCCAAACACTTCCAAAGCACATGCGGATAAAGCAGCGGCAAACAAGTAAATGAAACAACATTTATTACAAGGAAATAAAATAAGTATCGCTAAAACGGCAAAGCGCACATGCAAGAGAAAACTGCTTCCTAAAAAATTTAAATATAAGTAAGGCCACCAGCCAGGCGACAAAAACAATAAATATAATAGCATTACGGCAGCAAAAAAAAAAGTCAAACTCTACGAACATGTCACACGCCGTCGTCAAAATAACAGAAACGGACAATACCAGCCTCAAAAAGTCTCAGCAGCAAGCACAGTCTCCACAGTCCCAAAACAGTAGCGATTCCAAGACGACGGCCCTGCTAAACGGCGGCCTAACAGCGTCTGCAACGCATCTATTTAATGGCTTGAGTACGGCGGCGGTGGCGAACGCGCATGCCGCAGCAGCCACCTCCTATAGCAGTGGTGCAAGTGGTGGCGGGGGTTCTGGTGTCAACTCGACGCTATCCGGCGGCCCAGCATCCGGCATCAATGTAGCGCTCGCAGCCTCAGCGGCCACGGCACTGCCCAGCAATGGATTGCAATCACCCTATGAACACTATAGAGCGGACGATTCCAACTATACGCCCATTGGACAGTTCTATGCGGGACGCAGTGTGTTCATCACCGGTGGCACTGGGTTCATGGGCAAGGTGAGTCATGTACTTTAAAATATTTAAATTATTCAGTGTTAATGTCCGGTTAGGCATGAAATATGAGTATTCCATTTATATTCAAAGTTAAAGGAAATGCATTGGGAGAACATGTGCTTCACTTGAAGATTGATTGCGAAATAGATGAACTAATTTAGAATGCAATGCAAAGACTAAAGATATGGTGATTTTAATCTTCGCTAAATCATGTCATTAATGTGTAATTATTAATATCTCTTGGGTTTATATATTATGCCCTATGTTTGAGCTTAAAAGCTGTTCTTCATATTGATTGCAACCGCTTCCCAATATGTACTTATGTACAGTTCTGAAAAGCCTTTCAAAACATTTTGTGTTTGAACATTAAATCGGGTTTAGAGCTACATCAACAAAATCAAATACTTAACTTTGATAAGTTGAATATATTTTTATACTCTGTACATAAAATGTATAGAAGTATTTTAGGTTTGCGGGAGTTGAAAAATGTAACAGGCAGAAGGAGGTGTAGCAGAATATCTTGATCAGTCGATCTACCGCTGTCTGTCTGTCCGTCTGTTAGTCTGTCCGCCTGGATCTCAGAGACTATAAGACCTAGAGACACCAAATTTTGCACAAAGATGCCTTATGTGTGTACGCTATACGAGTTTGTTTTTTGGATTTCAAATATGTACACTGTCTGATTTTTATTAGAAATATCCAGCCTAATCCATTTTCCTTTCAAAAGTTAAATTTTGTGAAGCATACTTTTGTGCGCTCCATCTCTGCACACGCGACTCATGGGCCATGACGGCCATGACGTGGTTACAATTGATATTTTATAACGCCACAACACATCCAGAATTAACTCAATTATTAACTCAGTGTCAGCATTTGCCTGCTGCGTCCTTCGAAATTAATAGGCACATGATCAACAAGCGTCCAGTGAGGGGGTTGGACTGTTCGTGGTGTCTGTTTGGGTGTGGCATTAGGCGTGGGTTTTAGGGTGTCATGTGTGTGACATGCACAATCTACAGTTTGTGGATATTTTTAGCTGCTAGCCAAAACAAAAGATGCATGTATTCTGAAGTGTGTAGGCCGCACGCTGAAAATGGTTGGGATTGTTCGAGTGGCATGAGCTGGGTTTGTGTCGCCGTTTGTCTCAAGTGCCAGCCTTACAAACCCAAATTATTATTTTTTGCTCAAGTTGACGCATCGCATGCCTTTGTGCATGGCCATATACTCGTGTGTGTGTATATATATTACATGCATATTATATTTTTTATTTCAATGCATTTGGCTTGTGCACTTTTGTATGCCAGGCGCCGCCTCAGGCCAATGCATGTCCGCACGCATGTGTAGAACTGAGCCGACGTCACAGTTTTCCAAGCAATTGCACCACCCATTAGTGTTGGAAGCTCTGCCCATCTCTATGGTGGGTGACGCGACATCAGCTCTAATTGTTCGTTAAGTGTGTATGGCGCTCAACTTCGACGGCGGTAGCCGACAGCCGACATTCGACGGTTTCTCTAATACGAGTACATGTCCCCGCTCGCATTGTGTGCTGTGGCTGATGTGCCAATTTTCATAATTGTTGTTTTTGTAGTTGTTACATTGCATGTGCCAAAGTCCTGACTGCGTCATTTAACGTACACAGACATGTTAAAAAATATCGGCATATACTTGTTGTACAGTGCTTGATAGTCGTTGTACATACTTGTATGTATGTGCTCTTATGTGGGTACCGTCTCACCCAAAATTTTAAATCGATTTTACCAATGGGTTTTTTGAATAGCCTAGTCTTGCCACCACAAATGGTGGCTAAAAGTTGCAAAATAAATTTATCAATCAATTTATTATTAATCATTTAAAGCTGCATTCACTGGTTCGAATTTAAATTTTAAAACAATGTCGACGCGTCTGTTATGTTTTTTCAAATTATACAAATTTGTATAGGTAGATAAAATATAAACAAAGCCACTATAATCGTTAAATGAACTGATACAAGTCAATCAAACTTGTTTAATAGCCAAGTTCACTGCACCATCATGCCCCGCCTTATTGATTGTCAACATCGTTTTACCCCATAATAGGCGTGTCTGTGCTGAGTCAGTCAACTGTATCCTTTTTTCCTGCCTTGTCTGCATTGTGCACTTCCTGTCAATGTGCAGGCGTGGATTGTCCACACGTGCCTGGGACATGAAATGTCAGTTCACGTTTTCACGACTTTATGGGTCATATTTTATATTTGTGGTGGTTACTGGTGGTTATTGGCAGTTAATGCTAATGACTGAATATTTTAATGTTTGCGGTTTCTGTGGTTAGCGTGATTCTATTTCAATGTATGGTCATTAGACACAAGGTTGTTAAAATAAAGTTTTTAATGAAAATAATACATATACACGTATATCTGTTTCGTGGATGTGTGCGCCCCCATCTAATTGTAATTGGGGGCCGGGGGAGAGGTATGAATAAATAATAGTCCTTGCCATAATTAGTTCAGATCATGAGATAATCAAAATTAATCGTAAATGAATTTAACGAGAATATACTTGATTTAAAAGTAAATAAATTTAAACTTTTGTGCTTTAGTTATATGTATTTAAAAGTCTGATCTTCTTCTCTTGTTTAATGTTTAGGTGCTGGTTGAGAAACTGTTGCGGTCGTGCCCAGATATAAGAAACATATATTTGCTTATACGACCGAAACGTGGACAAGAGGTCTCAGCGCGTCTCACGGAATTATTAAATGCACCGGTAAGCAGACACAATAGCATTAACTATGGAATTGGTGAAAATATTAATAAAAATTCTGCAGCTTTTTGAATCACTGCGTCGAGAAAAACCGAAAGAGCTAAGTAAAGTCATACCTATATCCGGCGATATAACATCGGAGGAGTTGGGAATTTCAGAGAGCGACCAGGTGCGTTGACAAAAATTGAGGGATACAAAGTTTTGTTTTTAATTTTCGACTGTTCTATTATATAGGCACTACTTTGTCGGACCGTTTCCATTGTATTTCATTCAGCTGCCACTGTGAAATTCGATGAGAAACTCAAACTCTCAGTCACAATCAACATGCTGGGCACGAAACGATTAGTTGAGCTGTGTCATCGCATGATGTCCCTAGATGTAAGTATAATTCTTGTTGAATATATACAATAATCGCTCAAAGGAAATGTGTAACATTTTGTTCAGGCACTTATACACGTCTCCACTGCCTATTGCAATTGCGATAGAACCGATGTCTCTGAGGTTATCTATGCACCACCTTATAATCCTGATGATATAATTTCATTAATCAATTGGCTTCCGGAGGATATACTCGATCAGGTTTGCCCTTAAACTGCACTCTACAAAAACTATTTATTTACAAATTTTTTTATGATTAGTTGACACCCCGACTTATTGGCAAACGCCCCAATACGTACACATTTACAAAAGCCTTAGCGGAGCACATGTTACTTAAAGAGGCTGGTAACCTGCCTGTTGCCATTGTAAGGCCCTCAATAGGTATGTTAAGCCCGTTTTAATCTCAGCATATCGCTATAGAAGTATGTATGCAACTGTTCAATTCCAGTGACTGCCAGTTTAAACGAACCGTTTGCCGGTTGGGTGGATAACTTCAATGGGCCAACGGGCTTAGTCTCAGCACTGGCCAAGGGCCTCTTCCGCACAATGATGTGCGAAAAGAATTATGTGGCCGATTTGGTACCTGTCGATATTGTGATTAATCTAATGATTGCGGCCGCCTGGCGCACAGCGACGCGTAAATCCAATAATCTACTCATATACAATTGTTGTACCGGTCAGCGCAATCCGATTGTGTGGTCAGAGTTTGTTAAGTATGCCATGACCAGCGTAAGAAAGCATCCATTGGGTACGTACATTTCTGTCTCTCTAATTAATAATATTTAATGATATTTTGAACTTGCAGAGGGCTGTCTGTGGTATCCAACTGGTGATCTGCGCATGAATCGTCCCCTAAACACGCTGAATTGTATATTAAAACACTTTCTACCTGCCTATCTACTGGATGTTGTTGCGCGCGTTATGGGCAAGAAGCCATTGTAAGTCAAATTGTTTACATTTGCCACATTGGCAAGGCCTGTTCTTAGTCGCTCCCAAAAGCACTAGCTTATATCTAACAATATATATATTTTTTAACGACATATTCTTTGATTTACAGTGTTGTCAATGTACAAAATAAAATTGCTAAAGCTGTCGAATGTCTAGAGTACTTTGCCACGCGTCAATGGCGTTTTAATGATGACAATGTCAACTCATTGCTGTACACGCTCAGTCCCAAAGATCGTGAGATTTTTGTATTCGACGTACGTCGCATACACTGGGATAAATATGTGGAACGCTACGTTTTGGGCTTCAGAGAGTTTCTGTTTAAACAGCGACCCGAATCGTTGCCCTCCAGCAGAAAACGCATGATCAGGTGTGTAAAAAATTACCAATTACTATATTATGAAAGTTATTATTGAATGAAGTATAAAGTAAATCAATAGTTTTTGTCTAGCTTTTAGTCTAGACTGTGCATGTAATATTTATTAAACAGAAAACGCATGGGCAGGTGTGTAACGAAAAATGATACACAACTTATAGCCAGTACAAACTAAAAGCAATAGTTTTAGTCTAGACTGTGCATGTAATATTTGTTGAGCACATTCGATTTTCTCCATCAATAGTAGTATGTAATAAGAAATACTAATTAGGAATGCAAGATGTAATCTGTATTAAATTTCAATACAATTTAGTATCCTGGATTAACGGATATATCTTTATTTTCAACAGGCTCTACTATCTGCATCAGCTAACCAAATTAGTGGCCGTGCTACTCACCTGGCGCTTTCTGATGTCACGCTCAAAGCGTTTGAACGATCTGTGGAGCGCATTTCTGGATAATGCGCTTAAGATGGCGCGTTTGATACCATTTTTGTAAAAACAGGCGTATAGTAATATAATTGTCTGGCGATTGTCTTTTTGCAATTTCTAAATGCTTTAAAATGGAGTAAATTTTAGAGGTTTTTTAGCAAATAATTATAATCATATTTTTTATATATGTTACAAAAGTAAATACCAACAACAACAACAACAGCAACTGCAGCAACACCAACAACAACAACAACAGAACAATTAACAACAAAAACATGGGGTAAACATGCAACTGGTTATTGCCTCCATCAGAAAACAGTACACATACATACATACATACATACAAGTACATACATACAAACGATAAAATTCGCAAACAATTGAATACTATTTGTATGCTGTGTGTTGTAGTGGCAGTTGGCCGCCCAATTGGCCGCAAGTGTAAAACATTTTTGAGAAATTTTTAAGTAAACGCGAGAGGAGTACGATTAGCGAACATCGTTGCGGTGTAGGGGTAAGGTGGCGTGAGGTTAGCACGTAACTTTTGTAAATTTTGTGCAGTCATCTAAGTAATTGAGATACAACAAATAAAATAATAACATATTCCACCTTTTGCGAACGGAAGGACATATGCATGCTAAGAATGCTGATTGCAAATTAAATGCAAAATTCAAAATGAATTAAATCGATTAGCGAGCTAGTGCATATATGAATATGTCGATAATAATAAAGCAATTTGAGGTAATTAGTGCATCTAAAAGTGTTTACTAAAATAAATATAAACAAATTTAACAGTAAACAGACACAAAACAATTATAAATTAGTAAAAAGAAATTATAAAAATGGCTTGTTATTGCTTTAAATTACATAAACATAACGTAAACTATGCTAATTAACTAACTATAATTATACTATATAACATACATTGCATATAAATAATAATTATGAGCGTAGTTTTAAAATTTTTACATTTAAAACTAAGCATTAAATTCAAAACAAAAGCAAGAAACTATATGAAAAACGACTTACGACAAAAAACGGAAACAAACAAATTATACCTACTTATATATACAAAATAAAATTTCTGTATATGAAAAGTATGAAAAGGAAATATGGTAGAAGAAATGAAAAGAAAGACAAATTGAAAAAAAAGCAGAAAAAACAATGAAAGAATTATATTTATAAACACATCAAACATAATTTATTAGCATTTGCAGTCTAAAATTTAAGCGTAGCCGGCGAGAAAAAAGTTTCACAACAAATTATAGCTGACCGAAGTTTTGACAAAGCATTGTATACACGATTAGCAAATTGAAATGATTAAATTTATATTATAATTCAATAAAAACTAACAAGCAAAATTAGCAGCATGAAACGAACCTAAGGAACATACATACATATAGTAAGAACATTCCATCCAGTTAGTAGCAAAAATGGGGCATAGACATTTCGTTCTTGTTTGTTTTGTATGCGCTTGTGCGTTTTTCTTTTCTTTTCATTTCCTTTCTATTCTGGTTGTTGCCTGAGCTGAGAAAAGTCTACCGGATGTTGATTATTTCCACCCTTCGTGCAATAAGTATATTATGTTATGCCTAGAATTTATTATGTTTTATTTTTAAACAGTTTATAAAATAAATACTTACTGTATATTGCAGCGCATCAATAAAATATATGAGATAATTCCAAAACAACCCCAGTTCATAAATTTATTAATTTTTTTAAATCAAATTTTGATTCCAGATATAGCTATTTTGTATCAAGCGGTGCAGCGCATAAATTTTTGAATATTAAAAGAAAATACAATAAAAATATAATAAATATAGTTGAACGTGAAAACAAAACAATTTAAAAACAAACTCTAGAGCATAGGTAATAGTATATTAATACCAAACTATAAATAACAAAATAAACTATACAGAACAAAATATATTGTGTAATTTGTTATTGAATGGTATTTAGTTTTTATTGGCCTGGCGTATATTAAATTTAATAATTTGCATTAGTACAAAAAAGCGAACATTTGAAAAGCTGATCAGAAAATAAAAAAGAGATATAAATAAAATTGGTATTATGTATTTTATACTGGTTGTAGATTTAAGGGCGAAATTTTCAGAAGCTATGCTTTGTTCAGAAAGTAAGTATCCTAATTAAAGATCTGCTTTTAAATCCACATGCCAACTGTCCTGTTTCTGTCCTGATTCAGGCCGAATACTTAAAAAAAGCATCCCGAACTTTTCTCAAACTAAAAGTCAGTAAGCTCAAATCGCAATATCAGTCTAAGGATATGTTTCGGGTTTAGCGGCAGAGAAAACGACTGATAGATAGTACCTCCGTCATATATAAGTGCTGTGACTAGTTAATCGTATCTAGTTAGATGGCTTTCCCCAAAAGCAGAACAGTCTATTAAGTCAAATAAAGTACACTCATAAAAAAAACCAAATTCAACTATTTTCACGTAGATTTCAATATTTATACGATCTATTTTTCACGACAGTATAGTATTTTAGAAAAATAAAGCGTGCACACTTCAAATTAGTTTTTAATATTAGAACATTGAATTTAAAGTGTGATGTTATATAGTAAGAGCAGAAGTGTTGACGTGGAAGTGGGCTTGACTCACGTCGCAGGTTTCTAATTTATATTTTTCCCACTTTTCTACTAACTAAAAGTATTAACTTATTTATATTTACATAGTAGAAAAATTTTATAAGAACGAAATTTTCCAAAATGTTTTTTTTTTTAATATTGACATTTGCCGCAATTTAAAGCTTAGACATCAATATTGATATTCAAAGTGAGAAATAGTACTTAGTACTTCAACAACCTTAAAATATTTTTAAAAAAATATTTAAATAAATTAGTAGCAATGTTTGAGCAAGAATAATCAATGACATTATAGTAAAAGCACCACCTTTCTTCTGAAACTTAAAAAGACTGTGTACGGGCAACTGTCCGCCGTAAAACTTCGCATCCCATCAAACGATTCTGCAGAAGCTGTAGAGATGAAAAAGAGGAGAAAAGCGTAGAGCCCCTACGTTGTTATTGTCCAGTGCTTAACAAACAGAAGCCCTGACCGTGTCTTGTTGGTGGAAAGCAAACCAATAAAAACCAGGAGGAATCAATCCTACGTTGGTGTTGCAATGTGCTTTTTCAGATACAGCCATCTTAAGCAACCCTAACCGTAAGTGAGAAAAGGATACATTTTTTGTACACATTAATTTTCTTTTATTATTTGCTCTGATTTTTGTTTGTTAAATTTTCACATTTCTCGCGCTTACACGCTACCAGCTTCACAACTTTCGTCATCCTTCGCTCTCCTTTACTTTACTCGTAATAATATACAAATTATGTATATATGTTTATATTCATTCCTCATTTTAGTTATTTCATCTGCATTAAACAGTATCCGTGTATGATCTCTGTGCTTAAATAGTATATGTACTTTTCAACATTTTTGTGTTGGTTCTTTTCCTTTTTATGCACGCATACAAAAAAGAAAAAAAAATTATGGCTAAATAAAATAGAATAGAAGTACAGAGTCAAACTGAAAATCTGAGCTCCTACGATATAAAAATGATATATATACCATATTCGAGTATATACAGTTATGAATGAGCTTTGCACGCTTTTAAGTAGATTGAAATGTGAGTTATCCTTGAATTAGATCGGTTTTGAGACAAGTGCAGCATGGTAATAAATGTAAATATTTAATACATGCATATTGTTTGCGTTTAACTATCCATTAGTTCGTATTTGTATATCTGTTTATCTGCGTTTGTATATTCGTTTTCAATATTATCTATTTGTGTATAATTTTCTTATGTGTTAATATGTTGACTTATAATCATAAGTACTCTTATGTACATGCAAACACATGTACCTTGCGGATCTGAGAATTTATAAAATATATAGTATATATGTAAGTATATGTATGTTTTAGCACTCTCGACTGCTATTTGGTAAACGATTGAATTGAGTATTTAGCATTATTGCCTGACATAGTGACACCATTTCAGGGTGATTTAATTCCCGATATGGCTCGATTGCCAATTTTTCGATAAAAACGCTTGTTGAGCAATGGGCAAGAGCAAGAGCAAGAGCATGAGGGTGCTTCCTCAAACATTTATTGTTGCTGATTTTTTGTAGTTCGAGTATTTTTTCTCTGTCCCGGCATTTGTGTACGCATGCATTTGGGATATTAAATATTTTCTCAATACGTACTAAATGGACTTTCTTGCGTACTAAGCTGCATTTTTTCTTTATGCATGGTTGATTTAGTCAATCGTTCATTTATTTCTTTATGTTATTTTGTTTAACAAATTACCTTTTCCAATTCACTTGTTGTCTCATTACATTTCTTTTCATTTCAATGACAATTTCATTGATACTCTTTTTAAAACTTGTAGTACATGTTTCACTAACTGCTCGCTATTTTTAAACTCACATGGCTGCTTACAAAATGTTGTTCTAGTCTTTACGTTTCTGTTTTCTTTTTAATTTAGTTTTTGTTTCTTATAACAAAATAAATTACCGTTTAAATGAAAACCTTCAATATTCAATATTTTAATAGCTAGTTATCGCTTGTTACAATTTGTATACGAACTAATTGCATTTATCTTGCATTTACCTTTTAGTATATAAAAATACTATTTATTCTGTTTAAATAATACACTTAAACATTTGGCTTAAATAAATACTCGAGTTCATTATAATGTTTGTATATTTCATTTTCTTTCATAATGTTACAAATTTCGTTGCGATTTTTTATTGTTGAGAAATAAAGTGTATCATACTCTGATATTGATTGCCGGCATACTTCTATCAGTAAGTTTCCGAATGCATGTAAGTATTGAAAGTAATAATATTGGAAATTTAAAAATTGTTGTGAACAGGATGGAAGTTTAGCGCTCCATTTAATTGTGCGGCTGATAAATCGCTGTTACAAGTATGTATGCAGAATTCAAACTAAGCTCAATACAAAAATTCAGGAGCACTCAAATCATTTGCATATTCCAATCAATCGATAATTTGTACCAAATAATAAAATCAAAGTAACAGAATGCATGGATTTATGTATGATCGTTTTGTTTAAGAATGGTTGAGCTCATTTCAGATCAGCCAACATTATAAGAGTTACATATGTATATACTATGTTATGTACTCATTGACGCACTCGTATGCAGGTGTGTATGTGTGAATAAATATGTAACTTTTGTCAGGTTCTGGACTTAGGTACACAGGTAAGTTATCAGGGTACAATTTGTTGTGCTGTGTAACGTAATGGCGGAAAAGCAAATGCGTATACAAAATTTGTAATGCAACACAATAAATCAATGTTACTCATATGAAGTTAAAGCTCAATAACTTTTCCAATATCACAAGAAAACCCAAAAAAAAAAAAAAATGAATACCAAATATTGTTTAAGAGTATTAGTTTAAATCTGGCCACTCAATTCTCAAATGTTTCGATTTTTCGATACTATGTAGTTCAGTGAAAGCGGCCAGTAGAAATATATATGGCAGATTTCAGCTATCAAGGCTGCGGCTAACATTCATTTTGAACAATAAAGAGTACCGTCAAACAATAATAAATGAATGTGCATTTTGTGAAAGCCACTTAGACACTATATTCTCTTATAGATAAAGTGTTATTTGTTTGTTTTCGATTTCCTTGTTGTTTCGTAGACAATGCACCGCCTTAACATGCCTGAGCACAACCATATTAGATACACATACATTCATAAATATATAAATGTTACTTCATGACAATAAACATCGTAAGCATCTGTGCTTATAACTGCTCTTAAATGTAAATCAATTAAGCGATACCCGCTTTAGCAAAAACTGAGCTTCAAGCTTAGCTAACGTTGATCTGAAATATACTTGAGGAATTATATTTGATCCGTTTGTTTGTCACAATGTTGATCTGAATTAATGTGAGCATATTAACCTTTTCTTTGTTTTGTACAATTCTCTGTATGTATGAATATTTGTATTATTATTATAATATTATAGGGGCTTTAAATGACAGCCGCTTGACCGCCTGCAATCAAATTTGTTTTAAATTTAATGTACAGCTTTAGTTTTTGTTTTGTTTTCAGCATTAATTATGGGTACTGCACGTTTGTACATACATACATATATAAATATGTTTTTCGGTTATTAGATACATATGTTTTTTTTTGAGTTTATATATATATATGCGCGTATAACTGTAGAATTTTACATAAGCAAAACATATACATAAACATATATATATATATTTATTACTTCGTAAGATGTTTCGGTTTTGTTTTGTATTAAATATACGAGTATGTATATTTATAAGTATATGCTGTTTGAAACACACATTGAATATGCTTACGTTTAAATATACATACAATGTAAAACAAGTGTTTAGTTAAGATTTTTTCCTAATTTTTTAGCGTACACACTTGCCATGCTTTATTTTGAAATTTTACTTTATTTATTTTTATTTTTAGTTTTTTTTTTTTTTGGATTTTAAATTATTTAAATATTTCTTATATTTTTCATTTAATGCGTACATACTTATACTTATATTGGTAATACAAGTATGGTTGTTGTTGTTGTTGTACGAGTATATGCACAATATGTGTGTTTGTATGTATGTACTATGCATGTATGTGTATACATATATATTTTTATAAAAATTATATAATTTAAAGCTTGTTTGTTACGTTTGAACTAAATACGAAATTTTCATAGCTGCTCGTCAATGCATTTCAATGACTTTTGCAAAACAACAATTTTTCCAATATTCCAACAAAAACATTTCCCATTCAGGCTTGCACATTTGAAAGCATTTAAAGCTGCACACATATGTTGTGATCGTGTGTGTGAAAATACAATACTATGTATATAGTATGTCATAAACGAGCAAAATGGCGCCAAACACAATAATCTAATCAATAATCTAATTTTTCTCAAATTATGCAAGTGCTTTTGCTTTTGCTTTTGTATTTTTGTTTTCTTTCTAATTTCTTCATTTCTCATTTAATGCTAGTTTTTTGTTTTTTAAACATACAACTGAATTTTTATAAAAATCACCCTGTAAATTGTAGTTTTTCCATTTTCTGTTCTTGCTGTTACATATTTATTAATAACGAGCTACATTTAGCTTAATTTGTTTATATTTTTAATACATAAATACATATTTTAGGCTACGACGGAAGCTTTTATTTACATTTTCTTCTGACAAAATAATAATATCGATGTTAAATTATTAAGAAATACATTAAATACTTGAATATGGCGCTTCATGTTCTACAAGTATTGTTTTTTGTTTTGTTAAATTTAAATTAAGTATTGAATATATATTTAAAAAATAAATGACTATACTCTTTGTGTTGAGCACTGAATTAATTCTTTGTTTATATATCATTTGGGTTGCGTTTCTTGTATTTTTGGACTGTGTTTGTTGCTTGTATATAAAAAAATGTGTATGCCAGTAAGCAAATTTTCATTTAGGAATATTGTTTAGCATTCAGTCATTAGCTTAAATGAAATAACGTAAAATAAAATGATAACAAAGAAACCCAACGATGTACATAATGACGATTTTTTGGTATAAATTTAAAATGAAAAATACATTTAATTTATATACAACCTCTCGCATTGGCAAACTAACGTCTTACAAAAATTAACTAAGTTCCATATACGTTAATGTGATAAAAATTAATATTTTTATTACAATACAATTTTTGCGAACTTCTCACTCGATTTCTTTTTCTTTTAATTATGTTTTTTTGTTTTGACTTTGGCTTTTGCAGCCAACAGGGCCTTCATGAATGTTAAATTCAGGCTGATGGATAACTTCATGATCAAACACCATTTTCTGCTCATGTCCATTAGCAAAAGCAAGAGACAGCAAACTTTTGGTCTGTTTTCAAAGTCATTCCCCAATGAAATCGCACACAATCGAAAACTAAACTCTAACAGCTGATTTCGGAATGATTGTTGTTGTCCTTGTAGCGATCTGCATATCCCTGTATGGTAAATGGTGAACCATTTGCTGTCATCGTTGTGGTCGCAGCGGCCTGAGGTAGGTCGCCATTTGGCAGCGATCCGTTGAGTTTTTCGGGTTCCACCACAGCGTTCTTCACCTGTACGTTGGCATAGGACTTGCTGCTGCCATTGGCCTGCGCCTGCGCCTGCTGTTGCTGCTGCTGCTGCACGCTCTTGGAGAGCGCTGCCGGATCGAGCGTAATCCCGTCCAGCTGTGAGGCAAACGATAGTGGAGGCTGTATGGTTGTTGGCGTGGCCTGCGGCGTATCGAGACTAATGAGCTTGGCCTCGTCACTGTGCGTAGGCGATCGATTTATGGGTGTCATGGTTGGCGAAGCAGCGGTTGATGTCAGAGCCTGTAAGTTTCCTTGAGGGTCAAGAGTTTTATTGCACCCCAACGCATTTGTTGTTATGGCTGTGCCATTTAGCAGCGGTTGATCGCTTTTCGAGTTGGGCAATATGAAAGAAGTTTCCCAGCAGTCGGCACCGTCGTTGGGCTGTGCCTGCGCACCAGGAGGCATCTTGGGCGCTGCGGGTGACGTAACGGCTGGGGGGGTGCACGCATGCTGGTGTCGCTGTGCCGGCCCATAATTGGCTCCACTAGCTGCAACGGCTGCTCCATTGCCCGGTAGAGGGACCAAATAGTCTGGAACCGCCAGACAGAACTCCTCGCCATTTGGTGGTCGGATCACAGTATCATCCCGCTCCGAAGCCGTGGAACCAAGTATGTTGGGTAGTGGTGCATTCATGATAGTCGGATCCTGCGAGCATGCAGTCAAATGCTCCAGCAGACTTGTGAACGTTGGTCGGTCCTCGGGCGTGGGGTTCCAGCAATCGGCCATGATCTTATAAATGGACACGGGGCATTCTGTTGGTGAGCCCAAGCGTCCGCCGCGTACTACAAGCTCCATGACTTGCGTATTATGTTGACCGGGATAGGGGGAGCGTCCTAAAGAGAAAACTTCCCAGAGCAAGATGCCAAAGGACCATACATCCGTCTTGGACGTAAATATACCATCAAGGAAGGCTTCGGGAGGCATCCATTTAATTGGCAACATAGCCTTGCCCCCCTTGCGATAGTAGTCTGAGCGATAAATGTCGCGGGACATGCCGAAGTCCGCAATCTTGACTACACGTCCGGGCCCCTTGCTACTAAGTAGGCAATTGCGCGCTGCAATGTCCCGATGTATGAAGCGCTTGCTTTCCATATAGCGGCAGCCCTTGGCCACGTCCAAGGCACAGAAAAGCAGATCCTTCATAGTTAGCAAGGAGGGACGCTCGGGTGTGTTGCGGTTTTCGCGCAGGAATTTTTGCAAATCCCCACCGGCCAGAAGTTCCAGTACTATGTAGTAGGGCTGACGATCAAAACAGACGCCGATCAAATGCACCATATTCGGATGATTGAACTTAGCCATAATAGCAGCCTCTTTGAGAAAGTCCTCTTCCTTCTCACGCTTTGGATCCTCCCGCAATGTTTTGACTGCTACAGGCATTTCAACGGCATCACCATCACGATGGCGATACAGTGCTAAATACACTTCGCCAAAGGCGCCCTTGCCCAAAGCACTGGAAAATAGGGATCAGTTAGAAGTGATAATCAAGGAACGCGGGAATATGTTGCTTACTTGACCAGCTGCAAACTCTCGCGGGCCACTCCCGGCAGACTGTTGACGTCGATGTGACCGTTGAGTATGCCATCGCATCCATAATTGGGATTAAAGTTGTTCAAATTGGAGTCGTCGATGTTGTGGCGCAGGCGGCTGAGCTGCAAATCCTGCTCTACGAGCATCTTGTGGCGTAATTTGGCTTGCTTTTTACGTTGATAGCGATTATCTGTGATAAAAAAAGGCAGACGTACATTCATAACTGGTAATATTACAGCTTAAGAGAGAAATGGAGAGGTATGTTTAATGTTTGTATGTAGAATGGAAATCGACTTTAGAGCTTGGAAGCTAAAGCGCTAAAGAATACTGTTGGAATTTTTTTTTAACGAAAGTGGGGTAAAATGGGATCAACTTATATATGAATTAAAAGTTATTATGCAACCGATGGACTTAAAATTGGGTTCGCAAAAACTTCGTATGTTTAGCTTCATACTTACAGAGCATAAAGATAAGTCCGCCAATACAGGTGAAGAGCACGGCCAGCGAGAAGACAAGGCATGCAACCAAATACTCGAAAGATGATTTTCCGCTCTCTTCGTGTATTTCACAAGCCGTATTGTTATCCTTCTTCAAAGTCCAGCCATCAGGGCAAATGCATCGCACTGAGGATCTGAACTCATCTATGGCCACGCAGCGATAATCACAGCCACATCCTTCAATAGCAGGGATTATTATAATGGATCCGGCGCCAGTACTAGCACCCGCATAAATGGTGCTAAAGTCACGCAGGCTGCGACTGCTGCTGATGAAGGAACTACCGCCTTCACCATTTGACTCGTTGAGGTAGACATCGCCACCAGCATAGCCACCTCCGCCACCGCCGGTGTTGCATCCGCCACCGCCTCCACCAAAGCCACCCTGACCATGTCTATGGACGGTTGAGCCATTGTCTGCCAGCTCCACGTAGCACGAATGGCCACCACGCCCGCCCTGCAGCAGGGCAGCACCATAGGTGGGGCTCAGCGCTTGATCCTCCTTTGCACGCCAGCCACCTCCGGGTCCAGCAGTTTTCTTGTTTAGTGGTTCACCATTGATTTGCCCGCTTTCTGGTGCCTGTAGCGGCTTTGCCGTCTGCCCATGCTGAAAGTCTTCGTCGATGTATTGACCTATCCCCAGACCTCCACCGCCACCGGCTACAAGAAGTGGCACTGCCTCGTTCTTGGCCTGGTTGAGCAAGAAAATGAAGGAACCGCCACCACCTCCGCCAGCGCCATTTTCAATATAAATGTTCTTGACCATGTCCTGTTTAGAGCGAAAACTGTATTGACTTAGGTCAACGTCAGCATGCTCTGCTCCGCAACCGGCCTCCTTGTGTGTACCCATGGACTTGATGCATGCATTCTCACCCTGCTGGCCCACTAGGAAGTACAGTTCCTCATTCTTATGTAGCTCTAGTACAGCAACTGCAACAGCGCCACGTGAAGAGCCCACACCACCAGAGCCCAAGCCGCCGCTTGCGCCTTTGGCAATAATGCTGTAGTGGTTAGAAAAATGCAAAATTAAAATTAAATTCCAATAATACAAGTAGTTCTATCCATGCTACATACGTGTAGTGTCCTTCATTAGGCACCTTCCACTTTTGCATGCCTTTGTAGGTGCTCTGGTCCTCCACCACATGCACCTCGCGCAGGACATGCGTCTTATTTTGCTCCCGATACGAGGACTCGCATTGCAGCTGTGTCGGTCCTATCATACCTCGTGTATCGCAGCTAGTCAGTTCAAGATCTGTGCAAACAATGATTAACATTTTTTGTGTTTACCTATGAGCGTGGTTTAGTTGTCACTTACAATTAGTGTGTTCGAAATCATGATGACTGGGTTTCTTCAGATAATGGCGCACATCCCAATAGTTGTAGCCATTGAGATGCTCTTCGGGTATGTTCAGTCCAAAGCATTCTGGACTCAATGAGAAGTCATCGACTGCCACATCAGAGAAAATCCGCATGCCCATACGTGCTTCGAACTGTAGATAGTATCTGCAAGAGAAAAGTTTTAATTATTCATTCCGGATAATCTATTTAGCTTAAATACGAAATAAGTGCACTTACTTCGATGTAATATTCGGTAAAACGTATTCAGCTCGCAACCAATCACTGCCCTGGTTCTTGGAGCTCCACCATAACGTAGTCGTTATATTCTCCTTCTCTTTCATCTCGACCACAGACAGATTAATGCTGCCTGGGTTTTTTCCGAACTGATGTATATAAAAGCGTACTACACACGAATTCCGATAGGGTGAGTCAGGGTTCCCATGTACGGACGGTGGAGGGTTAAAGGTCTTGCTTAGCATGATGGCATTGCTGGCAAAGCCAATAATGGAGTTTTTCTCAGTGTCGTTTACATGCTGATTCATGTTAACGAGCATATAATAGCCACCAGTGCTATTTAACAGATGTTGCTGTGTGTGGTCGCCATCCGGTCCTGTATCGTGGGTCGGCGACGAGCCGGTATGTCTTGACCAGGTCAACGTTGTTTTGCCTGAATCCCGCCATCCGCACCAGTCTTCTTCAAAATCGCAGCGTCCGCCATAAGGTATTTTATCTGTGTATTATATAGATCCATTATAGATCAAATTAAACATATAACCAAATTGAAATACTCACCGCAACTTTGCAACTCGTCCTCGGCATCATCACAGTCTCGAGTAATGTCGCAGATACGCGGTAGTGGAATACAGACTGGTACTTTGTTGGACATGCACTTGACTTGTGATGTGCTGCACTTTTCAGACTTTGCACCCTCCCGAAAGCAGTTGACCATACGCAGATTGTCGAGCGCCACATGACCCTTCTGGCCGGGCTTCAGCTCGGGTACAATTTCAAAAACCAGACGAAACTCCCGGGAAATGCGACCAATGCGAAAGAATTTCCGTGTCCACTGGCGAAAGTTGTCGCCTTGTATTTCAGCTGGCACCCAGCTACTCTCATGGGAATCCGTTGGTTCAACGACCACACGCGATAATCCATGACTCATGTCGCTCTGGTGCATGTACACCTCGAGGAAGCACTTCTCCATGGTGGTGCTAAACGCTGGCGAGGTGAGATTCAGTTGCTTGGTTGTGGGCAAGACGCGTGCGTATAGGAAGTGACCTGAATGGGAAAATTATTTATTAAATGATGTTCAATTCACTTATGTATAGCCCACAATACTTACCATTCGCATCATCAATGCTATCTGCTATAGGACCTGGCAACAGACCCGTCATATTCTTTTGGGCTAGCTCTGTGCCGCTAATGACTTGAAAACCATCGGTTAGATTTTCGGTCCAAGCCCAAGCGCAGACGTTTTCAAACTTGCATTTTACGCCAAGCATATATTCAATTTCCGAAGACGGCGTAGATTCCGTATGTGGAGCATAAGTATTCTGTCGTGTAGGAAGTGTAGAAGGGGAAATGAAACAAATTTGCAATTAGTATTGTCAACTAGGACTCACAGGCTTGGGCGCAGTATCACGTATGCGTTCCTTAATTTCCTGTATAGGATCCAAATGCCCCGGCTCTACATCACCCTCCAGATTGCCGTGTGTCACACCACCAGCTGGCTCGTCTGCCTGTCCGTTGTGCAGACGATTCTTGAGCTTCCACAACTCACTAATGGAGTTCCTGCGCGGTGTGTAGCGCATTGGCTTCACATCTCCGGTCTCAGCGCCCCCATAGAGTGGCGGAAGCCGTGTTGAGAGTGGACTCTGAGCTGTCATAGCTGCTGCTGCCGCTGCCGCTGAATTGGGTGGACGTAGTTGTTCACCGTAGCGATTTGCCGATCCAATGCCACCCAAACCATCGATTTTTCCAATAGATGAGGTGGCCGAGTACGACGGATAGCCGGCGCTACTGCCGGAGATGCCACCGCCGGGACCACCCACCGATGGTTTCATCAGCTCCTTACGCAATGATTCCATGCCACGTCGCCCGTTGCCGCGTTCTGGGCGCGGCAGTGCACCAGCATTCAGACTGGCCAGATTCTTAATGCGTCGATTGTCACGACGATTGCCTGGCGGAACACGGGTGCCGCCTAATTCCGTCTCGTAGTCATCGTAGATGGCCACACCCCGTTGCACAGGCTGTGCCAGCGAGGGGATTGTGGGTCCGGGCAGGGGCAGCGGCTGCTCGTGTGTGCGACCGTTGCGCAGCTGCTTGCCGGGCAGAGTGGAGGAGCCCACATAGTTATGCTGGGACATGGGCAGCGCATTGAGAGTGTGATTGAAGAGCAATGGACGCTGACTACAGACCAGCACGAAAACACTCGATAGATAGAGTAACAACAGCAATGGCAAAGGGCGTGGCAGCAATGCTGCTGCTGCTCCAAGCAGCGGCATTCTGTGCAATCTCAGCCAAGTATCCTCCTCACTTTCCTCTGTTCTTTCAGTTGTCTGGGCTTATGCTCGCCTTATGCTTGTCTTAGCTCTATTTGTCGTTTCTTGTGATACTTGCTGTGGAGTCTTGGTAGTTTTACAAGTACAAATTGATGTCTTATCGGTGCTTTAACTGTTGCTAGACTTGGATAATGTATTGGAGCGCTGTGCGGTTAGTGCACAATTGGCGCATTTAAAGTTCTTCAAATGAAAGCAACACATTGTTCTTGTTGTTGCCGCAGTTGTGGTGTGGGTTTGTTCATGAATTATGGTTTATTTTGTCACATGTAATTTACGATTTGCTGTTATGCTTGTTGCTTAACGTTGCGACTTCCGCAGGCATCTGTAATGTGTCCAAAGGAAACCATACAATTAGTGACTTTTGACTTTTTAGATAGCGCCCACACGAATTTCGTCGCCAATGTTGGCATTTAATTCATGCACCTGACACGCTCGAATAATTAATTGTATGTTACGAGATCCCCAAGAGGGAAAGGGAAGTCCGATAAAAATCAAAATAACAAAGACAGCACTCTAGTTGAAGCGCCCACCTGAACAATCAAATATAGCCATTTTGTTTTCCAGCACTTATGCAGTCATTTGCATACAGACAACACAACACATTTGGTCATATACTATACCCACTGGTATGTATGTAGAAATTCGTATTGAATTGGTTAGGCCAATGGCAAACATTGAACCTTCAAGCATTACCTGTAGGCAGCAAAAATTTCAATAAGTCTAAAAATGGAAGAGCAATGCAAACAAATGCAGCCGTTATGCTTGCGGTCTCAATATTGTCGACGTTCAAATTAATTGCTTGACATTTTGCCATTGCAGTTGGCAATAGTCCGGTACAAGGCCCTTAACTTTTTAATTGATACGGAAAATAGGTCAACCAGATTGTGTGAGCTCTTACGAAAGGCTTTGTGATTAGTGATGGCTCAAATGCAATCAACTAAATGTGTAGAATCGTTTTAATTGAGCATAAGAAATATGAGTAAGATGGAATAAGCTGAGATTGAGGTAATATTAATACCTATATCATACCTGTATTAATTAACAAATTGACTTCAATGGGAGATGTAATTTATTTTAGAAAAAATGAAATCTTCATTGAATTGGACCCTGACCTAGCAACGCTGGGAGAATACAAGCCAATATGTGCGGACGAGGTTTACCGAAGCTTTAGGGGCACCTTCTTTGTTATAGTCCGGCTCTCAGCAGACTCAGACTCACTGCCTTCGGGCAGTCCTTCCCAGACAATTGCACAGATATAGCAAAATTGGAGTTCGTTATATTTATTGGTTAGATGCTCGTATGGTTGTAGGTTGAAAAGGGATTAAATGGCATCACAATTATTAATTATATAATTAAATATTTTCCAACTCCTTTATCTATATGGTCAAGAGACGGGCAACAATGATACGTCAGTCTGGCCTAAGATATAATAAATCAGTATTACAGAGTGTTCTTTAGTGTAGTAATTGGCTACTTTTCAACGCAAATATCTTCGAAAGTCCTTAGAAGAGCATTTAAATGATGTTTCTCCAGTTCATGGCAGAGAGATTATTTAAACTATTCGTAAGGAATTGATGAGCTAAATTCACATACCGTTGTGGTAAAAGCATTAATAAATTGATTCAGAGTTGAAATCCATATTACTTTGTTGATATTGGTTAAAAAATTGCACTTCAGGCTCATGAAATAATTCATTAATTGTCCTTTATGAAAAATCTTAGATAAAGCAACTAGGAAAAACAAGTAGAGAAGCTAAAGTCGGGTATCCCGACTTTGAAACACTCTGTACATATTTATTTATTTCCATCGACAAACAGTGCAGTCGATAGTCGATACCATAGATAACTTAAAATAGGTAAAACTAAAGAAATAAAAAGCCTATAAAAATGACAAAAATATCTAATAACGAATCCGACACGGTGGGGGAATTTTATTTGCCAAACGGCCAGCTATGCCCCGATTCACAGCAGAGAGTAGTCAGATACGTTATTAGACCTATCAAAACAGAAGTGTAGATGAAAAACTATAGCAATAAAAGATAGAAGAAAACAAATTAAAATTAAAATACTAAAATAATAAAATATGAAATATAATTAAAATTTAAAGGTTAAGAATCACTGACCCGTTGGTGGGAAATTTATTGAGCAAAGCAGTAACAACAATAACAGCTGCGGACACTACTTGGTCTTATGTATATATATGGCTATAACTTCCTGTTAAATCGGCCTATCATGATGAAACGTGGCATTTGGACTTATAATTACTAAATGGAGGTATTTGCCAAGTTTGAGTTCGAAATTCCTAGAATTACTGGAGTTACAATTTGCTGGGGAGAGGAGGGAGAGAGGGAAATTCCAAAATACACATTTTCTGCGTATTTACATAAGGCATCTGGGACTAAAATTTGGTGTCCCTAGGTCTTATAGTCTCCGAGATATAGGCGATAATACGAATAGAAAATCGGGAAAACGCCCATAGGGGGAAGTGGGGGTAAAATCAAAAAAATAAAACAAACTTGCACAGCGTACACACATAATGCATCTTTGTGCAAAATTTGCTGTCTCTAGCTCTTATAGTCTCTGAGATCCAGGTGTTCATACGGACAGACGGACAGACTGACAGACGGACAGACAGACAGGGCTAGATTATGTATATACTTTGTGGGGTCTGCCACGCCTCCTTTTGCCTGTTACATTTTCAGTTTCCGCAAACCTAATATACTCTTGTAAATTTTATGTACCGAGTATAAAAAGTTATAAGAAGTATCTGTCAATGAAAAACCTAGGAATATTGTTTCATTACTTGTAGGTGTTTTTGAGGAAAATAAATTGTAATATTATAAACTTTTAAAATTAGCAATGTTATCACAATATTATGAACTTTTTAATTCAAGTTAAGTATTAAGTACACACACATACTGCTTTATAATTTAAAGCTAATAAATCGTGCAAAAAAAGTGCCCATATGTAAAATGTGCAACAATCAATAACAAGTAATGGAAGCTTTTAATTATGTATGTATATACTAATTATTGGTGACTAATAATTTATGTTTGGCACGCCCTCCACAACATCCGATGTTAAATTAGTTTGTAATCCATCATTAAATCGATGTAATTAAAACTAGCGAAACATTGCGTAGTTTATTTTTAGGTCTCCAAATACAATATACCCGTATTTGTGTTAAGAAATTTCAATCCAAAATGCAACAGAAATTGTGAAGTGGGATTGCCCGCTTTTAATTATTTGCCGAGTGCATTTTAATTATGAAGGTTTGTCTTTTGGGGAATGCGTGTTTTTGCGCAATCATGTACTATATATATGTGTAGGTATACATATTCATATACACAGCTTCTTTGGGGCGTCGCACAATTTCACTTTTAACATTTTGTTGCGGACATGTACGCACACACACACACACACACACACACACACACACACTCACACACACACTCATACACAAGCAAGCGGAATCATTTTCTCGCGCACTGCTCTTCGTTCATTTCATTTTCACATATTCCTTTCTTATTGTAATTGTTGTTGTTGCTGTTGTTGTTTTACATACGGCGAAGAAAGAGGTGGCACTTTTCTTTTCTATTTAATTTTTTTGTTGGTTTTCACTTGTAATTTAGGCAAGAGCTTAGCAACTATAAACAGTATATGTTGTTTTAATTGTTGTTGTCGCTGAAAGGATATGTACTCGTACTATGTAGATTGTATATTGTTTTTATTGTTGGTGCAGGATGCAGAAACAGCGAGTGCTTGTTGTCCATTTACCTTTCGCTTTTCATTGTTGTGTGTGTGTCTTGTGTTTGTAAGTACGAGTATGTGAATGCTCATCTCGCCAGACACCAACAATTATTCGCTGCTAGATACATTGGAAAGCATCGTGGCAAATACGAAAAGAAAAAACAGTGGGAAATTTTATTTGTGGCAACCAAAAAGGCTGAGATTCTGCGAAAAATTGCAAACAGCTTTCATCGGTCTAGGTATGAACGAGTATATATGTATGTACATATGATTGTTTGCATGAGCTTGGGTGCGCGTGTACGTGTATGTGTGTGTGTAACTTCATAGTACGCTAAGTATGCTATAGAAAATGGCGTAGCTTCCTCTGCGCAGTTGTAAAACTTTTGCGGCAGCAGCGAAGCAACAACAAAACAAAATTGTAAATACACGCACGTATATACATACGTATATATGTGTACATCTACATCTACATCTACAACACAATACAACACGCCTCGTAAAATAAAAGCGAAAATGTAACTAACGAGTGCCAGCAAGAAGAAACTCGGTACTATGGTGCGTATACGCACCAATAAGCGAGTGAGCACAGAACGGAAACGCAATTGAAGCTGAAAGTTGCAACAGAGCATTGGCTGTGCTGACACCTCAGTGCAAAGTTTCAAAGTTTTAGTTTAACTAACAACTAGCGGAAGCTATGTATGAGAGCAGTAACATGACGAGCTGACGAGTTTTTGTCCCATGCCCTGCCCTTTTCTTTCGCCCTGCACGCTCAGTTTCTAACCGCTGGCTAAAGCGAACTTTTTAGGTTCAAAACACGAACAAGTGCACACAGATACACAGCACACACACACACAGCCACAAGAGCACACTCACACTCCCTCACGTGTACATTTCAAGTGACACGAGATCATCAGCATGCTTTCCGTCGCATCTCGTTCGCATTTCCATGGTTCTTGCCTTTTTCAGATTTAGTTGCAAATTGCCAATTGCTCTACGGCTTTGCTGCGGTGGCTAAATTAGTAGCTACCGCAACCGATGCGTTGGTTTATCTGTGTTTTAGTAAGCACTTGGGGTCATATTTTGTCCCACCTGCACCTGCCCGGAAGTTGTAATTAAAAGTCCGTATTTAATGACGCTACAGTAGTCAAATAGTTGCGACACTGCCTAATCTCTAGATGGCATCGAGAACCAACGAGTGTGTATTAATAAAAGAAAAAGTTTACTATTCTTTAACATAAACTACACCCATTACCAAAAAAATGTCAGTTATAAATGATATTAAGTGAATGATCACTATCAATTAACTACCAGTATATTAGCTAATTATTATGTGCTCGTTCTTATCTATTTATTCAAATGCAAATACTACATAGAAGTTGCGACTGAGCCAAATATAGAAAATGAAAAAAGGCTAAAAGTCTGATATAAATAAATGACTTTTTGTATGATTTAGTATCCTCCATCGAAACGAGTGACTATAAAAGGAGTGACCGTTTTTTATATTTCGTTAAATTTCAAATGTTATACAAGTATATAACGAAAAATTTTAATATTATGTATAATAGTTGTCCCTTTTATAAGCAGAACCCCTGTTTGTAGAACTCTTAAGATGGTTTAAATCAAGCGCAGGATAGAAGGGATTTAACATATGCTTATTGTTTTGCCACAAGCAACATTTCATTGGTTTTAGATAAGTTTGTTGTTGTTAAACGTTAAAAGCATAGGTGAGTGGATTCCGATTTGGTATATATTGATATTCTTTTACATAAACTAATTTCTTTATTAGTTTGAAATGAATTTGCCATAAACAAAGCTATCTTAACTAGCAAGGTTATTGCAAAACTACAAAATTTCAATTTAATTTAATCAAAAAGTTGAAAAAAACTAGTTGGCTTTTATAACAAATATGTGTTTATAAATTCAATGGAACTAGTTATTAGTAAATTATCTTCTTATTTTGGTTATGGAGTCATTTAATCTTATTTGAAGGTTTTAAGTTTACCTCTACATTTTTAATTAAGTGTATATTTAAATGTGAATTTCTAACTAGCAAGAGGAAAGCAAGTTTACGTTTCTTGAAAAAGGAATAAAAGGAGCACAATTTTCTTTACGGAATTTGGTAAAGTAAAAATATAAATTAGGACTCGGTTTATTTGTTTGCGGCAATGCCTCTGTTCTGTGGTTAGGGTATTCAACCATAAGTTTCCAAGAATTGAAATTGTCCAAACAAAATTGTCAACATGCAGAGCTATGTGCACTGAACAGACATGCAGCTATGTTGATTGAATTTAAAATTGTGGCTTGGAGCTATATGTAAATAATTGTTTTGAAGTGTTTGTGGCAATTGCGGAGGATGTTCCCCAGAGAGTGTGTGAGAGTTTTGTGGCTCAGGTGCAAACATATCCTGACTGTAGATGCTGAAAGGAAAATTCGAGGAAAAACAATTCAAATGCCAGAAATAGAACGAGCTGTAAAGAGAACTTGGCATTATCGATGATTTCAAGGAATTATCAAAAATGGATTTACTTGATAATTAAGAACATACTATGTGGGAGGTGTGGAAAATCTGTGTTGAGCATTATTACATAACAGATACATTTTTCGTGTGAAGTAAATATTATTCAGTTTAATTGAATATTTGGAATTTTGCAGACAAAAATTAGTTAAGTTTTGGAAAAGCAACAGCAATACCAATACAGACACACACTATGATAGAACAAATATGTATATGTATGTAGTATATTTTTTAGATACACACACATCGGCAACAACAACAGCAAGAGTAATGAGTTTCCTAAGCTCCGACTGAGACTGCTGCTGGCTGCGTCAACATCACAAATATTGAGCTATATATGTATACTCTATGTATAGTATGTGTGTGCTTGTGTTGAATGCTCCGCAGAGCAAAGGACAACCGAGCACAGAACACAAAAGGCATCGAGCCAGCCCCAATGCGAAAGTGGGGAGCGCGACGCAGCCTAGCATCGGCTGCTGTGCGCAGGATACACACGCAAATATATGTACACATATATATGTATGTGTATATGTACATCACATATTAAATGTAAATATATGTATATGGTTAGGCACATACAGCAACAAGAACAAGAACAACCACATAGTAAAGCAAAGCGGTGCTACTAATGGCGCAGACAAATTGTTTTGCGTATCTCACAGATACATAGATATATTTCCCAGCGTCTATTCGCAGAAAACAATGCACATATACATCTAAATTTTTCCTGCAAAATTCAATTTCTTTTCGTAATTGGTTGTTAATTTCCAAATCTTTTCCACAACATTTTAACTATTAGCTTTGTAGATTTGTTGATGTAAACGCGTATATATATATATATATATATATTTTTTTTTTTCCTTTTCATTACCATAATGCACACATTTTCTTTCACTTTGCAAATACTTTTCACATGGTTTGCAATATGTATATAATTATATATTTTATATTTTTTCATTTGCCGTAAAATTGCTGGCAATCTTGTCGTTTTTCACATCTTCTGTATAGAATCATATTTTGTATTTTCCTCTCTTCTGCACTTTTTTCTGTGCACAGAACATTTTCTGCTGGCTAACTGCTCTTAGAAAATCCGTTCACCCGCCGCTTGTGCTTGTGGCATTTGTGGCACTTGCGCGCACGACGCTCGGCTAACGAAGACTGAAGTTGGGAAATTTACGTGCGGGCTGTCAAAGCTGCAACATCAACAGAAGCAGAAGCAGAAACAGCACCAGCGCCAGTGCCAGCATCCAACGCAACGATGGAGATGGCGATGGTGATGGTGATGATGGCACAGCACTCGTCGGTGTAGGTTAAACGAATATCCTGCGCTGAAATTGAGCGGCCCGATGTGTTTCGAGTGTACAAGAAATGCACAGGAAATTTTCACAGTACTCGCTATGGCGGCCGACTCTGATTTGGAATCGGCGAGAACTGGAAAAACTAACGACAGCAAACTAAGCCAAAACATAACATGAAGCTGTTGCTGTTGGTGTTGGTGTAGCTGTAGCTGTGATTTCAGAGGGGTCGCTTGAATGGGATGTGAGTGGGGTAGGGGTAGGGGTACGGATACGGGTACAAGTACGAGTACGGGTGGCCTGTTTGTGATAGGTCGTCATCTTCGTCCTCGCCTTTGTCGTCGCGAGCACACTGGCGCGCTCTATCGTTGGCTCAGCTGCTGGGAAATTAATGCAAACTGGTGGAAATTTAATTTAGCTGGGAGGCATGACAACGTCGACAACGGCAATGCCATGGCCCCTGCGGTCGCAGTACGTCAGCTTAGCTTGCATTACGTTTCCTTTTTCAATTTGCGCTGCAATGCGCTTAAGTGCAACTACAAGTGGGCCTCGATGAGCCCGCCTCCCTGGACCTTCTTCATGGCCTCGACTACAGTGTGCGGCATCATCTCAAGTTCACTAGTTGCGGGTGCGTGTGTGCGTATCATTGTATCTGTGTCTATGTGTGTGTGTGTGTGTGTGTGTGTGTGTCTGTATGGTTGGCTCGTGTATAATTTCATCTAATCAGTTGCACGGATGCGACATAAATGCATTTATCATGATGCCAACGCTCTGTCATATACATACTTGTACACATGTACACAACCAGGAACGCTTGTCCTTAAGCCGCTGTATTTGTGTGTGTGTGTGCGTACGGGTCGGCTGGGTAGTACTATATCCTGTTGCATTGGTTGCCGTCTTTTGCATTTGTAATTAAATTCTGCGGCATTCCTGTTCAGCGTGTGGGTGCGTATGCCATATGCTTGTTGCGCATTGTTGATTGCACTTAAACTCAATTTGTTAAGAAATGAAATATTAATCAGCTGCGCTTAATTCGTAAACATCACCCACGTATAAGGATAATGCGATTGAAGCAGCGACTTGCTTATAATTGAAGAAATGACCACCAAGAATTAGAGCTTTGTGTTCGTTAGATTGTGCTAAAGCTAATAATACGTTTACATTTTTGCAATTGGACTTCATTTTCAACAAGATAACGATGACAGAGTAATTAATCAATTAAGATAAATACGATTTATTAAATTTATTTTTGAAGTAGGTTTCCAACATTGGCAATATTTGAACATTTGTTGTTGTTGCGGGTTTAGTGTCTCTACCTCTTATAGTCTCTGAGATCCAGAATTAAACCGAGTAAGTGATATACTATATTAAGACTAAGTGCGGGGTTTGTAAGACTTCCAGTTTTCACAAAAGTAGAAAAGTAGGTTTAAGTTTGTCCGAAGGAAATGCCGGCACAGTGTTATAGGTATAACAAAAATGTAGGGAAATGCCAGATTGACAGCACAGTTGATGTAAGGGCGATTCAAAAAATATATAAATATTATTAAATAAATCTGGATAAGTGTACATGCAAAGTCTGGTGATCGTAAGTATGTAGCTGCTGTGATTAAAAAAGTATTTATATAGGCGGTGGGCGAGTTGTTTGCCAATTCTCCACAAATATTCAGGTCTAAAATAAAATAAATAACATTCAATTTGTGATTGTGAATTTGAGGAAAATTGTACCTAAATTTTTAACTATTATATGGAACTTGACACTTACTATATTTATTAAAGTAAATTGCATCGTCGGCCTCCCAGTGCTTCCCACCTAAGAATATTCGTACACAAATAATTCAAAGTGCAAAAGCATCGTCGGCGATCACAGCAAACGGAAATGAACGACACTATATACATTTATACTTATATGCTTATACTATATGCCGAATATAGATGGGACATCTTACGTAGCTGCGACAGCCGCAGACGACACCGACGACGTCAAAGACCACAAGAGGCACATAAAAACATTAAAATGCGACGAAACAGGGAACGAGGTCGAATCGAGACGTAGGCTGGGAAACGCCTATACATACATATATGTATGCATGGACGAGTATGTAGATGTGGCGCGAATTTCTATTTAAGAACATTTTCTACTTTACTCACAATATTTTCCTTAGGCGATATACGTGCCAGTAAACGCGGCCGTAAAATGTTTAAGATACGCAAATTATAAGTTCGAAAATTGCACATAAAAGCGTCACTGCGGTGCAGTGTTTGTGTCTCAGAAAAATACTCGTACAACTAAATATGCTCTCTTTATTTTTAGACTGCCAGACGACGGACGGATGTGAACTTTATGGACGCGTGCCGCTGGCGAGGTTCGAATTGGAAAGAATTAAACACTTTTTTCATAGTTCACTCTTCAGATAATAGTATTGTCTTGTTAGAGCTCTTGAAATATTTTGCACTTTCTTGTTGATTCAAACACAATTACTTTAATTTGCGGCAAAATAAATCTCAGCTACGAGTATCTGTAGTAATCAAGCGAGCAAAGCACACGCTCCGCACAAGCGTTGAACAACAACTGCCAGCTGAGAACTAACAACTGACATGTGAGATCGGGCATGGATATAGCATGGCAGAGGCAGAGGCAAAGACAAACTAATTGTTGCGTCGGCGTCTGCTTTCTGGCGATTTTCTCACGGCCGCTCGTCTGCGCAGAGCGCCGCTCGCACGGCTCGTCATCGTCTCTGTACATAGAGTCAAGGATGCAGCAGCGGATGCCGCTATGTGTGTACAAATGTATCTGTATCTTTTGTTTTAGTTCTTGATTTGTTTGTTTTCATTGCGCTTGTCGCTGGCGACGCGTCAAGTGGCTGGTTTCCCGATCCGAATTGACTTGTGCGTGTATATCTGGAAACGACGAGGGCGCAGCGGGGATGCGGCGTCAGTGTCGCCGCCTGTGCTAATGCAACGGCAGCCTCTTGAGTATTGTGTGGCATTACCGCAGACAATAATTGGCTGCCTACCTGCAGACTGCAGCAAATTGAAAACGTATCTACGGGATACGTTTAAGCTAGTTTACACAGACACACATCTGTGTGTTCGCAGTCATGATCAAGGCATACCCCAAGATTTATGTGCAGTTGCACGACAGCGGCTGCTGATGGTCGCCTATTTTTAGCTTTTCGCAAGCAACTCTGGTCTTATATAGCCGCGTATTTGTGCCTGGAGTGGGTTTGTGGTAGCTGAGAAAAAATACATTAATGAGCTGCATGAGCGCCCTGGGATGCGGATTTCGCAAAAACGGAAGCACTGCAATCTACTTATACAAATATTTCTTTGGTGAAACTATTTTTACGTTATATGCGAAAAGAAAGTACTATATATGTATTTTGAGTAGCTACCAATGGGAAAAGGGTATACATACTATTTAAGTGAAAATAAATGTAACACACAGAAGAATCACGAGTCGATATAGCGATGTCCGTATGTCCACCAGTTTGTATAGAAGCAAAGATATCAGAAATTATTAGAGCTAGAAAACTCGACTTAGTATCCAGGTTCTCCAAAGAGATAAGCCAAATGGCTTAACTCTATGCTGCACAATTGCACGCACACAGACACGCCTAGACATAGAGATAGACACAAATTTTAAAACTGTGCTACTCTATGTACGTGCTATGTATTTCTGAGCTTTTTACTTTTATTTGATTAGTTTAATCTTAAAAAATGTTAACTGAAAAATTTATCACGCAAATATTTTGTTTATTGTTTTTATGAAAGTGGGTACAGAGTATTTAAGAGTTGAGCCCACCCAAATCGAGCACTATTTTCTTATTGAATTGTAGATTTTTGAGCACTCCTTCGTTCAGATTAGTTAAAGTACAGCCTTATGCCATAATGGAGAAACTTCATTAGTTATTTTTTTTTTTCATTTCTTAGTAAGGTTCAAAACAACACTCGATTATAATTTAGTTAATGCGAAAAAACGCATGGAGTTGAAATTGGTCAAGATTTCTAAATTCAAACTATAAATGTAAATACAATTTAATTTATACTTGGAAATCTATGGGATTTGCGCAGGCTTTTCGTAATTTAGGAGCAGTTGTAAAACAGCTCCGTCACTAAAGGAATCATGTTTCATTCTATATGTTAATGTGTAGCGACAATGTTTACGAACAACTTGATGCAAACGCAGCAGTCGACAAAACTTTATATTTTCTATATCGTTAATTATAAGAAGGACAGTGCTTCATTATGTTTTGTTTTTCTGTTTACTGTAGTATTTTAAACTAAAAGTACCCTTAGGTCTATTAGTTAATGGAACGAACAGCTGTCTATGTATTTGAAATTGGTGCATATTGCTAAAACCGATTCAATGAGATAATATTATGATTTTAAAGATGTTAAAGAATTGTATGCATATTTAACGGAACGTTACTAACAAACTGGTTTTAAAATCGAACCCCATTTGCAGAAGAGAACTTATGTTAGCAATGGCTACTAGGGCCATTGTTAAAGTAGGAATACATACATACTATTATGTAAGGGGATTGGGTTTAGATTTTGTGGTAAATGTTTGTGGCTTTTAAATATTTAAATATGAGTTTGGAGTTATGTATTGATGGGTTGGCAATTAAGGTGATGGGGTTAATGTTTGGGAAAATAGATAATCTATATGGTAGGAGTGTGGGGCATGAGGTGAGGATATGTGCAATGTTTATTAGCGCGTTATTGCAGAAAGCGCAGTGTTTAGATAGAGTTTAGTCCATGTCTTAATGCGGTATGTCCAAGGCGAATTCTATTAAGTTTTATTTGTTCTGCTTTTGATAGGAGGTTTTGCGGATTGTTATTGTACAGGTCAAGGAGAGATAAATTGTCAGCGTTGCTTTGCTGGTACCAATAGGATGTTTGGTTGAATCGAGACGCTTGTTTTAGAGTAAAATAATTTTTTAGAGCTAGGGTTATGTCGGAGGAATTGTAGTTGGGGGTGTAAATAAGAGGAAGAGCTGTGGCCAGTTTTGCTGTTTCGTTTCCAGTAACATTCTTGTGGTTTTATTTTAGGGAATTTGTGTTGTAATATTGATCTGATTGTGGTAGGATAGTAATGGTGGTTGTCGAAGTTGGCTATGGCAATAAGGGAAGAAAGTGAGTCTGAACATATTGCATGTTTCCCTGGTTTTAATAAACATATTGCGAATGCTTTTTGGATTGCTATGATTTCGGCTGAAAATACGGAGGAGTGATGGGGTAGAGTCCCATAGTGGATTTATTCTGTTTCTGATGAGATTGCATAACCTGTAACATCTTTGGTTTTAGAACAGTCTGTGTATGTGAAATTATAATGAGCGTATGAAGCTTTAAGGGCAAGAAAGTGTTGTTGAAATATTACTGGGGGTGTCGAATTTTTATTGAATTCTGTGAGAGATAGGTCTGTTGAATCTTTAATAGTTGATTTATCTTCGAAAAGTGTAATTTGAAAAGGTAGTTAGTTATGGGATTAAGATGCAATATTTTCCCATTACATTTATATTAATGCAAGCGGATTGGATACTCGCATTTAAATGTATGGCTGTGTGGTTATTTGGTGGTTATATTTCTACAGATGTTTTGAATTGCGGCGCGTGGTAACCCGACGCCAGAGTTGTTGAAGGCGACAATAAACACAGCCAGGCGTCTGCTACTGAAGGTGCAGCTGTCAAGTGTCAAAAGGAAAATTGTCAAACGGAGCGGTTTGTTTATGTTTACATCGACATGCGCATTGGCTCAGTCTGTGACCGCACGCAAACAAGTGGCCGCTAAACAGGACACGTTGTTCTCGCCACGTACACGCGGCAAACTGTTGACTGCTTTTGGCGCCAGGCGTCTCGGTGACCAAAAGGAGCCTTCCCAGTCCCGCATCGTCAAGACGACTGGATCGATTGGGGCAGGACATGCGCAGTTGTTCTGCACTGGTGCTGTTGGCGTCGCTGCGAGAAAGCTGTCTGACATTTAGAAGGAAACTCCTTTTGATGTACACAAAATAATTATGATGCGAATAAAATTTGTGTGCTGCGTGTGCAGAACGTCGCTGTGCTTCGTACGAAACGGTTCATTTCATTTTATTGCGCTTGAAAAGCAGAGGCAACTGGGCTGTGTGTGCGTTTGTCTGTCTGTGTGAGAGTTTGCAGATAGAGAAAAAATAAAAGCCAAATTCGTTTAGTGCATATTGAAAGACAAAACGAAACAAAAAAAAAAAAAAACAGAATAGCAATTGAAAAACATTTGTAATTTATTTCATCATTTGTAGTGGCGTTATCATCAAATATAATTGCTTTTTGCATTTGGTTTTTGTATACGCCTGTATATAGAATACATATATTATATACGTGTTTCTTTTCTGTTTGTTGCTTCAAACACACAAATACATACAAAAGCAAATACGTTCAAGTGAAAAGTGAAAGTAACACTTGCCCGACGCAAGGCCAAAGAGTTGAATTTTCAGACACCGCAACGCCAAAAAAGAATAAGTAATTCTCACAATAAAGCCATTTAATTTGGTCCCGTTTTTTTTTTTTTCAAATTGTGTGCCTTCCTGGCGTGCAAAGAAATTTAAACCAATTTTTTTTTGGTCATTATTTAAAATCCCATACATGCTGTATATAGGAGTACATGCACAAACGCACACACAAACACATCTTCTTCTTAGCTTTTTTAATTTATGCGTAGTACAGAATTTGGAACACTTCACCCCACGCACCCTTCACAAGACAGATTGTCGATTTTCAAGTGTATAAAATCAATTTGGAGAGCATGTTGTATGGTGATACGAATTTTCTTCTTTTTTCCTCCGTTTCTTATTTACTTTCACGCATTTTTTAATACACTTTTCTCATTGCTTATGCTGTAAAATAATGTAAATGTGTCTTGAATTTATACTCTCAATTTATTTAATTCGCTGGCTAAACTTTCGATAATTCAAATTTGCAGTCAAAATGATTTAATATTAAGCGGTTGACGGATTTTTTCGACGTGTCGAAATCCGTTTATAGTTAGTTACTTGAAAGTGCGGAGAAACGAAAATATTTAAAATTGCAACAGGTAAGCATTTATTATTTATTCGCCATTAGTGTCTCGTTATGTATTCGTTTGACAACATTTTCTTACTTAAGAGAACAGAGGTGGAGGAATCTAAATGTTCTGAAATGTTTAAATACATATGTTTGGCTTGGTGTCGATGGATTGTTTATGGCAGCTTTTGATTTTTAACTTAACGGTTGCATCAAAACTAATATTATTTGTCAAATAATTTGCTAGTTAGCCAACCTTAAGTGTTATTTCAGGCGCGCCTATTATACAAGTAATTCAGGTAACAGACTATCGCTTTATATATTTTCCCTTTAAGAAATTTCTCTCTTGTAAGTATGTGTATATTTTCTGAACTTGTAAACTTGTTGCAACTCAAGTGCTCCTTTATTGCATGCAGTTTGCTCGCACACATACACACAGACACACAATCTTAAAATAGAACCACTAACCCTGAAAGTATGCAACAATTCTTGCGGCAGCTCCAACAATCCCCCCTCCCCAAAAGTCAACACAAAGGTACTGAAGTGGCATCTGTTCAGTTTTTTATTTCAATTTCCTATTGTCAATGTTTCTGCTCTCCCAGCGCCATCGATGCTCGCGTGGCCTGTAGTCGCAGTCAGCATTTTGCAATTGTAATTTATTTTCAGTTCTGTTCAAGGACAGTCCCCGCAGGTGCTACAGACAAACTGACACGCACCACCGCACAGTCAGAGCAGCAAGAGTGTGTCTCTGTGTATGTGTGTGTGTGTGTGTGTGTGTGTGTGTGTGGCATGTGGAGCTTACCTCTGCGAACGGTTGATGTTCGTTTTGTCTGCTCACAATTTGAATTTAATTACTTTGAAGTCTTTGTGGCTTTAAAGTATTTACGTGGTCGTGGTATTTGCTTAGGTCTTTCCTACTTTTCCCTTTATATAACATCTAGCATAGCTATTTTTATCATCTTTTAATTAAATTAATAAGCCCCAACACCCCCCACCAACCCCACCAGTGTTGGTACACTGCTTGTGGAAACAACCTAAAGCGTTAAGTCAACATGCGTCTCTTTGCAGTAAACACAAATGCCCGAGGCATTGATTCTACCTGGTATGGCTGACGCAGAGCCGGACTTATCAACGTTCGAGAACAAAACAGGGCTCGCCGAGGACATGAAGTTTCTGGCATCGATGCCGGAGCTTTGTGATGTAACCTTCCTCGTGGGCGACACACGTGAGCCCGTGTGCGCCGTCAAGGTACGTGTGTGTGGGTGTGTGTGTGTGTGTCGATGTCGCTATTCTGGTATGGGTGTGAGCATCGACGTGTGTCTAAATCAGGTCACTGCGTATTCAACGCAGCATTACAAAAGCTGTAATATTACTCTCCTCTCCTCTTTCTCGTTTTCTTCCCTCATCCTTTTCTGCATCCTTTAGGCTGTGCTTGCCTCTCGTTCCCGCGTATTCGCCAAAATGTTGTACGCTGCGCCATCGCCGCAACGCAAACGCGAGACCTCGACCAAGGAGAACAAGTTGCGCTTGTTTCTGAAACGCTCCTCGGAGCCCTTGTTGAATCTACAAAATGCCGCACAACAGGTATGTACCGCAGTCATTCATAATCGATTACCCAGACGGGTAAAAGGACAGGGAATGTGGAATAGATGTGTGTGTGTGTGTGCGTATATTTTATAATATTTTGTGGCGCGTGTGTGAAGATTTTATTTTATACTTTTATTTTGTAAAATAATATGTACTTTGTTTACCATTTTGTATCGCAATTTTTGTAAATACGAAAACCAAAATTGATTAATAAAATTGTAAATTATTTTTTATATATTTCTCTGTTGTAACTTTTTGTCACACTCTTGAAACCCAAAATTGGTATTAATCTTAGAGAACCGGTTTCACCCAACAATTAGCTCCGATACCCGAGGTAATCACTGAGTAATCCAAGCAAGTTCAAATGGCAGCAGTGCTGTCCAAAGCTTTGTGTGTCTCTCTGTTGTGTAGCTATTGTAACTGGCTGTGTGTGAATCTATGCTCTATGTCCTCTTTTCCCCTAGATGAAGATTAGGGTTGTGCTTGTAATCTTCATAAATTTATCAATTTATTGCTTTTCATAATTTTTAAAACAGATGAAAAAGTTTAAATAAAGTAATTATTGGCATACTTTGTGTAACTCTGTCCTAGAGATATTAAATAAAGTCTTTGTAATCATTT
This sequence comes from Scaptodrosophila lebanonensis, assembly GCF_003285725.1. Lineage (NCBI taxonomy): Eukaryota > Metazoa > Arthropoda > Insecta > Diptera > Drosophilidae > Scaptodrosophila > Scaptodrosophila lebanonensis. The sequence goes on from NW_022060529.1 coordinate 4,840,245, forward strand.
TAGAATCATATCTTAATGTGTGTTTTGACTATATTTAAAGAATATGTATGGTATTTTTTAAAGTGTAGTCAGAACATGTTGCTATTTCTATTCTATATGATCTCTTCAATGATAGTAAAAACCATTGCTAGCCAAGGCAAGCATGCAAATAATCTGGTCTCGTATTTAAAATTGGCTTCTATTGAAATGAAGTATGCGGCAATTAAAAATATAAATATGTAGGTATGTTTTATTTCATTTATTTTGCGAAGCCATGTTGCAGTCGATGTAGCAGTAAAGCAGTTTGTTTAATTTTAATTTCAAATAACTGGTATATTAATCATGTTTCTGTTTAACCTCTGAATGAGCAAAGTGCAGAAATTTTAGAATATTAAATCTGTCTTAGTTTCCTGCATTGATGCCATTATCTGTTCATAACGCATGTTCTGACTCTTCATTGTATTGCAGACAAATATGAATATTGTAATTCACTGATTAATGGTTAAACAGCACTTATTGTCTACTTACTATATATTTCCCCACTACTATATAATATCTGCTTTAACCTGCTTTGCATATTATTTTTGTACTATCAATTTGGCGCGATGTTTTTGCAGCCCTCAGGTCAGCAACATCAGACCTTGATTATCGAGGAATTCGAGCCGGATGTTTTTCGCCAGCTTATCGAATACATTCATACTGGCTGCGTTACATTGCAACCTCGCACCCTTCTGGGTATGTAAATGACGGATGATGTGTGGTATTTTATTTACTCATTTTTCACTCCATAGGGGTGATGAATGCTGCCGATTACTATGGTCTTGAGGAGCTGCGCCGTGCCTGCGCTGGCTTTGTGCAATGCTGCATTAACGTGGACACGGTGTGCGCCCTGTTGGCATCAGCCGAGCGCTATATACAGTATAAGTGCACGAAGACGCTGGTGCAGAAGGTTCTAGAGTTTGTCGATGAGCATGGCAATGAGGTTCTTAACTTGGGCAGCTTTACACTGCTCCCGCAGCACGTGGTGCGTTTAATTTTGGCACGTGAAGAGTTACGAGCGGATGAGTTCACCAAGTTTCAGGCTGCGCTTATGTGGAGTAAGAAGTATTACGATAATAACCCGGTAAGTAATTCAAAAATAAAACAGCTTTCTATAAATAAATAACTTTTACTTAAACCGACAGAACATCGATATCAAGGAAATACTGGGCACATTTCTGGAGTATATACAGTTTCATAAAATTCCCGCCAATGTGCTTATGCGTGAGATTCATCCTCTTGGTCTGGTACCCTATTCAATGATCATGAATGCGCTGGCCTACCAGGTGCGTTTTGTGGTCGATGTTTGCTTAATTGTTGTTTGGCTTCGTTGGTGTTTAACTCAGTATCATTCATGCTATATCATTTATCTGTCTGTTGCGCCGCCCATCGTCCATTGTCCTGTTGTCCCCCTTTATGTCTGATTCTACAAATTGCAGGCAGACCCAGAAAGCATCGACCCCGGAAAGCTGTCTCCCAACTCTAGCCGAGTAAGGCGCGCCCGCCAGAACCAGGGCCGTTCGATGTCCGTGCAGAGTTCGCTTGATCCTTACGGTTCGAATACAACTTTGAGCTCGAGCGGCAGCAGCGATCCCACCAGTGGCCCGCATCACAGCAACTAACATAAGTTGAACGGCCCCTCCTCCTCCTCCAACCAGCAACAGCCGCACGCCTCTGGTCGCCATCGTCACCATCAGTCCCTTCCCAAGATACGCAAGGCTAAGTCACAAAGTTTTAGGACTCGTCGCAGCCCTTCCGAGCGGCGTAGTCCCAATGCGTCGACAACTACGGGTCTAACACTCAACACCTTGATCGCCAACGGTGATAAAAAGCGTAGCCCCCTCACACCCAAGAGCCCTATACTACCACAACCCGAATCCAAAAGTCCTGGAAGCGCTTCGCAGAAAACAATCACAACATTATCCCGCCAGGGAACGCTTCGAGCGTCTACGAGACGAAAAAATAGCGGACAGCTTGCCATTTCGGTGAGCTCGCAAGGTCGACGGAGTCCAGTGGGCCTAAACGATCGCAGTCCACAAGGCAAACGCAGTCCTCTCTTCCCCAGCAGTGGTCTAAAGTCCCCAAACAGTCCAACGGCTCGCAGTCCCACCGGAGACAGACGCACCAGTCCAACGTTCAGCATTCATACCCAGGAACGCCGTTCGCCGTTGGGTGCGGCTGCACCCACAGATTTCGGGTGCCAAACAGCCACTTCGCGACGTAGTCCCACGTCGACGGTGCACGTACAGGACATGGCAACGGAACCGGAAGAGACGGGTTTTGTGGGAATAAAGAGGCCTTCAATAAATCTCTTCACGCCCATATATTTCAGCGGAGACAAGCGTAGTCCCATAGGACCTATTCCACCAATTACGGTATCTAATCCTGCAGAGACGTATAAAAGTGCTGCTGCGGAGGCGGCACGTGAACGAGAGCGACAAGAAGAGGCGGCGGCCTTGCGCGACAAGGAGAAGGAGGGGCAGACGCAGCCAGAGAAGAAGGAACGTACAAGCGTGATGCGCGAGATTTTGGCATTTGTGCGTAAACCATCGAAGCACATTTCCACTCGCACCAACCGCTTTGCCAATGCCTTCACCCGAGCCGAATCCGGCTCGTCTAGTGGGCCGCTCATACGTCAGAGCACGTTTTCGGCCAGTCCGGCCGCTTCGTCGACGGCCGCAAAAAGTGCCGTTGTCAAGCAAATGTCCGAAGTTGGCTTCGAACCGAAGATGTCATCGAAATTCGCACACTACACGAAAATGTCGCTGAAGCTACGAAGATCTGCACGACGTGAAGAGGAGGAAAAACAGAAGCAACAACAACAGCAGCAGCAGCAGCAGCAGCAACAACAACAGCAGCCATGTACATCGACAGCCGGTTCTAAGCGAGCCAGCGCAGATTCCAATGCGGGCAATCTAGACCCACAGGTAGGTCGTACCTCCGGACGTGCTTCACCGTTAAGTGATCTACCATTCGAATTGGCGAATGTGCACTTTGAAAAGGTAGGTGAGTCTTATATCAAGCATGAGCGTTTGCGTGAGATCGACGAGCCAGCGATCGAAACAGAAGTGGAAACTGAAGAACAGACAGAAATAACTACGGTTAACACCGAGGATGTAGCAATGGCCCAGTTCGTAGAGGAGGTGACTAATTCTCTGAAGGTAGTGGCTCTCACTACCGACGGGGCACCAATTACGCATCATTTCACACGTCGGTCCGAAAGTCGAGAGCCCATTGAACCACGCATTAGCGAAGAACGTGAATCAGACTCCAATGATTTGGTCATACCCGAAGATTTTCGCGTTGAGCTCGTAGAGATTTTGAAAGCCTATCCGCCAGAACCAGTTTATGTAAATCTGCAGGTACTGCGGCGTGAAACAGAAGAGGTTGTCGCGGTTGAGGCTGCAGCTGCAGCGGCGGCCGCATCACCGCCCGAGAAACAAAATAAACCGCTGCAGTGTCCTACTATTGAGTTTGAACCGCCTTCGCGACGTTCTTCCTTTGATCCACCGCGTTCGCCTTTTCTTGAAAACCTGCGCAGTCCCGGCGGTGATACAGACACGGACCTGATCAATTTACAGCGTTTAGATTCTGGCGGCGATAGCTTCGAGATGGTTGAAGGCGATCGGAAGTCTAGCCGCGCAGAGTCCAGCTTTGATTGTCCCTACTCATCGCGCGATACTAGCTTTGACATATCAATATCACGATATCAATCCACCAGCTACGAGGATCAGACCTCTAGTTTCGAGATTGTCGACACAGATGAGCGCAAGCGACATGTTGATTTGCGCAAGTCCTCCATTGAGCTGGTGGACGCTGAAACTTTTCAACGTTCAGGCTCTTCCTGCGGCCGCAAGTCCTCACTTGAGACGCACTTTGATTATACGCCTTCGGAAGCGAGCGGCATCACGCCAGCGCGCTCTCCGAACTTTCCAATGACTAAGAAACAGAAGACCGAAACTTTTCGTTCGTTACACATTTCACCCTTCAATGCCTTCTCGCGCGCCCGCAGCCCCCTTTCGCAACAGACCTCCTCTAACTATAGCTCGCGCGACAGCTACGACTCCAGCTCGTCCTACCCACACTCAGCACATAGCCATGAGCCGCAGCGCAGTCCCTATGCTGATCCCACCAAGAAGCACTTCCCCCTTACAATCAAGCAACGCGAGGAAGAGGTGAAAACCTTCCTGTGCACGGATCAGCGTTGCGCTTCCATTTTTGAACCGCGACCCAGTTCAGTATTGACACAACAGCTCTCCACCGGATCCATGTCCACACCATCAGGCTACACAAATGGCACGCCCCGTATACCCAGTGCAGTTGGGAACAGTGCCGTTGTCGGACCAACTGGGGTTGGTGGTGCGTCCACAACTTGCGGTTTTTCCAGCGGCAGTGAATTTGAGCCACCTTCGCCGCGACGTGCGGCCAGCGCCTCACCCAAACACACCTTCACCTTTCGCATTGTGATGAAAAAAGTGGACAGTTCACCCGAGGCGTTATGTCCGGAAAGACATCGATCACGAATTATTGATCGCTATAGGCGTCGAGACAGTCGTCGCAAACGTATTCACGATGCAGGCAAAAGCTTCTAGGCGACCTTAGACGGGTCGCAGATGCGCATATCATAATATTCTAGATAGAAATAATTTTGACGATCGCTGTAAAGCAGTCCGTAGTTAGGCAATTTCTTAAAGGAAAGCAATGTAAGCAAGACGCTTTCTAATTAAGCATAGCCCTAAGGTGAAATTGTGTTTGAATTTTTTATGATAGGTCCCTGTTCCATGGAACCAAGTTAACCTGTCCAAATTATCGTCGATAAGCCGTTAGAGCCAGAAGGCGTTAGTTTCTAGCGTGAACCTAAAGCTTTTTTGCATCGCAGTATTAGCTGCTATTGATTTTCTGTAAGATAGTGATGTGAACTGTGCTATCGCGTTAGGTATTACGGCAAGTTTGACGCAGGCAGTTGAATATGGCAGTTGACTTTGGACCTTACCCCCAGAGTAATAGGAAGAAAAAAAGTAAATGTTTAACTTTCTGAAATGTTCTTTCATCATAAACCCATACTTGTATATTTATACTATATCACAAACTATTAGTAGGACTATCGCTTTTTCGCTGCTCATCGACATATTAATACAGGTGGAATTTAAAAAATAGCTAGCTAGAAAAAAAAAACACTTTAGCCCACACACCACCGTTAAAACCTCATACTGTCTTATGAAGGAAATTCAAAAATACAAGAGTCTGTTACTCGCCATAGAGCGGGTAGTGCAAGTCAAATTCATCACAGCAATATTGAAGTAATATTTTTCTACGCAAATACAATTTTTGACAATCTAAATGTTATATAATCCACAAGTGTTTCTTCATATGTGTACTTGTATGTGCTAGAACTAACTTGTATCTCTTGTACGATAACTTGTTGGGTAACTTTTGTATGCGTATGATTACAATTATGTATATAAGTAAGTAAGCCATCAAAGCGTATATCAAACTTTATAAAATGGTTCTGGTTTTTAGGCCGTTTTGAAACTCTACGAGAACGCAACAATTTTACACAATTTTAAGTGTTTTGGGCTGCTACGATTTATTGAAAACCACGCAAGTCTTAAAGGTAATCAAATTTTAAGAACTAATAAGTATTAATTAAATGCGCGTCTAAATGTCACCTTAATTCACAAAGAATATTCATTATACTATATATTAATAAGAATTCAAATAACAGAAAACGTTCAAATATTCTATAACGATCTACAAATTTGAAACAATAATTCCTCCCACGATTTACCTGATTAATGTTTAAAAAAATGAGCCACACTCATTTGTATACATACAGAATTATATAAAGATTAACTAATAACTAATGTTAGTGCTATTAATATTATAAGCCAATGTGTGCGCATTTTTACGTGGTTCCTGTTATATAGATACAACAAATTTTTGTATGATAAAGTATATAGTGTTAAACAATGTTGTTAAAATAAACTAATTGCTAAAAGTTGAGTTCTAATTGAAATAATTCGTATAATACTTATAAGAAATCTAATGAATAACATTGAAAAAAGAGCAAGATCTATACATTTAAATCAATTAATTAAATGTAAATTTAAAGCTGGATTTGGGGCCGTACTTAAATCTTAAAATAAAACATTGTGCCGCTATGTAATAATTTCAAAAATATTTATAAAGTCTCAACAGGCACGCTTAGAAGCAAACATTTCATTAAAAAATATTGCAAATTTAAAATAGCATTGTGCTGTGGTGAAAACTTGAGTTAAAACAATTGAAGCGGTCAATAAACAACTACTAACTAAAATCTAATTCAGAATTAAGTTACATCTACATCATTATTTATAAAATATGTACTGTTTATAATACTCTTAAGAAGAAAATGATATCATCAACTTACAGGTATTTACGCATAAAACGCATTTAATTTAATTATGTATGTGTATATATAAACATTATATATATATACATCGCTTACATTTACTATGTATGGTATAAAATATGATAAAATTTTTATACAAATCTCTTTCGAAGAAACAAATGTATGTACGTATGTATGTATGATTGTGCTTATGCCAGAGACCTGCATGAGTCCGTTGCGTTCCAAGCTTAATACAAAAAAACACTTTCTGATTTTTAAGAGTTATCAGAAACTACACAATATTTTTTAAATCGAAAATTTCGAAAACTCAACTCATGAAGCTTAGGGCAATAAAAGAAATAAAACTACATAGTGAACTCATTGATGGCGTATTTAATTTATTAACATTTATTTAGTAATGCTCAGTGTGGTTGTAATTGAAACCCAAAATTATTCTCGATTTAATTCAAAAGAATGTTATAGTAGTAGGCATTCATGCAGCTCTCTTCTATAAGTACATATATATACATACATACCATATATACCTATTTATACCTATATTATACTTACTATTAACATGAATGCAAGTAGAAACTGTTGCAATTTTAAGTTGTAGTTGCTTGTTTTAAACTAAAACACAAACGCTTTAAATAGTAGTGCTAAGCGAAAGTACTCGTTTTTGAGTCGTTTTTCATTTGCCTGTGAATGCTCTAAAGAAGAAGCTGACGCTGCTTTAATTGTGAGGCACAACTACAATTTGACAATGCGACTTTCTTCTATTTGCAGACATGTTTAAGCCACAATCCTAGCCAAGTTACCGCACCAGCGGCAACGATACTGAAAGTGGAGACAATGGAGATTGTGTTGTTGAGGACAACGTGGATGCACGCGTGGCCAAAAACATTGTTATTATTGTAGGATATATACATACATCTATACATACATATATATGAATACTTAAGGAAAAATATAGTTCAACGATGCATCAAGTTTGAGGATAAAATAGGTTTTTAAGTCCCAACAAGAAACGCATTTGCTAGTCTTAACAATAATTCAAATTCTAAATGAAGTTCATGTTCAAGTTTTACTTTGCATTTCAAAGTTTTTGACGTTTGTGTGTTGTTTTTTATCGATATTGTACAATCGAAACTATACATACTTATATATACCCATATACCTTATACTATATAGTATATACATATGTATGCAGATATTTGTAGGTTATATCCATCATTAGTTGCACAAAAGTGCTGCAATATTTGTTTAGCCAAATTATACTTTAATGTGCGTTTTTATTACATGTACAAGTATGTTATCTGGGGAAGACAAAACTAAAAAAATAAAACCGAATCATTTATGTCGTTATTATAAATACATCGTCTCTGCGTTTCACAATTTTGCGTCAGCGTGCAGGGCAAGTACACCATCGAACTCATTGGCTCCAATGCTGATGTGTGCATAGCCATTGCCATCCACAGTGACTGACTTACCGGCGCATGCGCCGTTCAACTTGGCTCCCGAAATGACATCGCAGTAGGTGCCAGCAGGCAGGCAGGTTTGCAACGTCTCATTCAGGTCATAATTATTGTTGTTGAATGCGATAAAGCCCTTGGAGCCACGACAGAAAGCGACTTGATTGTCGCCATTGTCCCACCAATTGCTCAGCCCAGTGCCGCGTACGGCGTTCTTGAAGCCGACCATATTGTAAATTTGCCGCCAGCGATGCTCACATATCCAGCCATTGGTGCATGCTCCCTCCACATCAAACTGGGGGGAGATGATGTTCTCGGAGGCATCTTGTGGGGGCGCCTGATCGCGGTCATCAAAGCCAAAGGAGCTCATAACGCGACTTATGCCATAGGGATAGGCCAAGTGGAAGGCGGTGGCCATTTTGTATTGCTTGGGCGACTTGTAGTTCAAAACCTCACCACTGTCGCGCTGATTGTCGTGATTGTCCACAAAGGTCAATGCTTGCTCCGAGGGCAAGAAGCCCCAGGCGGTGCCCCAACTTTGCAGCCACTTAAGTGTATTGTGACCACGGAACGCCTTGCCTATTTCCTCCGAGAAGCGGAACTCAGTGACCGCACCCAATTGATTATATTCCTCACGTGACACAGTCTCATGCCCATGATCTATAACCTCCTGGAAGATGAAGGCACGCGCGTTGTTTGGGAAGCCATGATCCGTGTTCAGGTCTCGCACATTGTCGTAAATAAACTGCAAAATTTCGGATCAATGTTGACTATACATATGTAGTTGTTGTAGTAAATTCAAGAAATTTGCATTCATCGCTACCTCATACGCAGACCATGTTAATTGCCAAACATATATGGCTTTATAACATTAAAAACTTGTTGCCGGCATGGAAACGAACAGTGTAAAAATTACTATCCGAAAATCCAAATATATAGTACACTGATAAAAAAGTTGCATAGTACAGAAAAGTGGAAAAAATATTTTATAATTGTAAAAAATAAAGCTTTGGCGTGAATCAAACCCACGTTCCCACATTATCACTTGTGATTTAATATCGTCACACTTTAAATTTAATATTTTAATATTAAATTTAAAATTTAAGTGTGCACACTTCATTTGTACCAAAACACCGATGGTGCAAAATCGATGGTAAAAATAGTTAAATCTACATGTAAATATTGAAATTTCCGTGGTTTTTAAAACGAATATGGAATAAGCTTAAATGTTCGTTTCCATAACAATGCTATAATAAAATTTTAGACACGTTATATAAAACATTTTTGAACGAAGCCGAATACTGTTTTCTTGTTTACATATAAAATTAAACTCACCTTTAAATCGCTGGCCGCCATATGCTTAGCCGCGTCCACACGAAAACCAGCCACGCCCAATTGTATCAGATGATCTAGAAACGCGATGAGTTGTGTGCGGACCCAGTTGTTGCCTTGGTCCAGGTCCTTCAGACCCACCAGTTCGCATTGCTGTACTTGGAATCGATCGTTCCAGTCGGTTATATCACAGCTCGGATGAAAGTCAGCAGCTGTGTAAGGAACAGCTGGGAAGGATTTCTTGCTGGGCTCAGCTACAGAGCCGCCAGTTCCAACAGCAGTGCCCTCAAAGTCTCCGGACATGTGATTGAGCAGAACATCCACATAGATGCGTACTCCCACATCATTGCATCGCCTGACCATAGAGGCAAAGTCCAACTCATTGCCGGAGCGTGTGATAAGCTTATAGGAAATAGGTTGATACCGTTCCCACCAGGGACGACCCGCAGAGATGATGTTCTCGTTAACGGGACTCACTTGAACGCCAGCATAGCCTTGTGGCGCCAAGAAATTCTCACACTCATTGGCAATATCAGACCACTTCCATTCGAAGAGATGAACGATGGTGTTGCGGTTGCCCCACCAGTGAGGATTATGCTGTGCCCTTGCCACGGTAGCCATTAGGCATGCGGTAAGCAAGGGGATAAACAAAGCTAGCTTCGCCATTTTAATCGACTGACTGTGTTGGAAGGCTATTGGGCTTGCTGCTTTTATATTACACTCGCCGCTCCATGGGGCAATCTTATCACTGGGGGAATTACGCAGCGCATCACTAAAATCAGGTTTGTCGCAAATTTATTACACCCCCCCTGTTTAAATGCGAATTTATGATCAGTGTTTTTAAGGGTGTCTATGCTTATCTGGTATGCTGACCTCAGACACATTTTTGATCTTATTGAATTCACATTGATTGTAAAAGATTTCTGACAGTCTACGAAGCTGGATATTCTCTCTGGTAAAGATTTACAAACATTTTAAAATGTCCAACGTTTTGTATTGACATGCATGGGAACGCTAAAACTCATTTGTATATTGTGTTTGATATTTATTTTATTTAACCTAACCTTATAACAGTTTGATTCATTAAAATTGAATAAACAATTTGTGACAGTGCACTAATACGAGTCCTTAAACGCATTTACGTTCCCTGTGATAAGCAAAGGTGATAAACAAAATGACATGAGCCGGCACATTGGCAAAATATTTATATGATGTAGTGTAGGCTTATTTGACATGTCCACAAGCAACAATCATATTTTAAACTCAAATTATTATTTATGATTCATTCGAAATGTGGATGTGCAGAAGTTAAAGGTGATGTGGCGCACGTTTCTTATCGCCAGCGGACTGATTAAATAAAATATACTTATAAATTATGAAAATGTCTTCACCGTAGGTGGTCGTTCAATTATTTTGCATTCCGTGCTTGGGTACCTTGAACTTCTGGCGAAATACTTGAAGCTTAAGCCTAGCTCTGGCCTGCTGCTCCAACACGTAATTCTTGTGCAGCACTACTGTGAAATAGTAGATTATTTCCACAACGGACAACATACTCATGCCGACAAAGAGACTGAAGGCGCTGCCAAGATTTGCTGTCGAAGAAAATAGATTTACTTTCATTTAAAGTCGCAATATTTTCTGATAACTTTCTCTAAAAGCCACATATTATATAATATGTTCTCAGCTAGAAAATAACTGTTTAAGATTGAGTTTGTAGAGTTCTTTGAAAATCTTCATACTTTTCAACTTCAGATTTCTTCATTCGGGTATGGGAAATACTTGTTTTAAAATCGATTTTGAATGCTAAATAAAGTTACAAAGTTGAAGAAACTAAAAAAAAGTTTGTTCCATCGCTTCCTTAGTGTGTTAAACAATCTTTCTAACTTTTAAATAGTTAAGACTTACACACTAGTGTGACCATATTTGAGAGCAGATCGAGGCGCACGCGTCGATAGATTTGCGAGTTCATAAAAATATGAACAACAGCATCATCCTTCTCAAGACCTTCACTAAGAAATGGTAGCATATTATATAATTTATTGGCAACTTTAAAATGTTGAATTCTTACTAAAAAGGATCGACAGTTGGGATATTTAATTCAAGCGGCGTGCTTGTAGTTTGGACGTCGTAATCAATGTGCTCGCATATTAAAGGACATTTGCACTGAGTTTGACGCCTTCGGGTTATGATTTTGTCTGTGGAAAAATTGGAAACTTTTCAAGCCGATACTGACAATTATATAGCAATACACACCAAAGTTTTCTACAAGACAGTGAACATCTCGAAATGAGCAAATACGTTCGTTGGTGCGATTTAAGTTAAAGAAGTACGTGTAGCAGCCGCAGAACTTGACCATGTTTGTAACACGACAATTAAGTTCACAATTGATATACATATATTTGCGAAAGTAACGCAGCTTGACCTCATCCTGGAAAACACAGTTGCGTTCCTCGATTGGCAGAGCCTTGACCGCACTCGAGCAGAAGGTCTCCTCTGGACGCACCGCTGCAAATACTTCAGTGTTCTGGGGCATGAACTTAATAAGAGAGTGGGCGCTGGGGTATGTGAGTGCCTCTTGCATAAGCATTTTAAAACCATTGGAATAGGATTCTAAAATATCGTAGCTATCGTCCTTGTAGCGTAGAACTAATGAGAGCCCATTTTCCAAGCCACCGGCCGCGTAGCGAGCCGTAAAATTGAGTCTGTAAGGCTGTTAGTGTGGAATCATTTTCTGAAAACGAACTGCGAATCATTTACGCACCCAAACTGTCTCAGATTGAATGAGCAGCAGTGGCCATAGAACGTCTTTGAGCGCTGAAATAGCTGGGAACAGTCGACAATTATCCCCTGATATCGACAACGATGGATCAAATCGTTGCAGTTCCAAAGCATCCTATCCACAAATTGTTCGATTGTCAGATTATTCAGAGCCAGCACCGATTCCAACAGGTCAGTATCTGCTTGGGAGTAGCGGTTGTCATCCACCATAAATCCGTGAAAGATGTGGAGTAGATCTAAAATGTTTTTCACCTGCGTCGCATCTGGCAACTTACTTGTGGGCAACTGTATATATTAACAGACATCCAATTATAATGAACACTCAAACTACTCACAGGGTTTGCAGAAAAGCCTTAGACTGTTGCGTGTTAAAGAGAACCTCCGGACAGATGGTTACGGGTGGAAAGTAGATGGTCGTCACAGGCGTATGGTCGTTCTCGACATTCATGCGTGTGGGGTTACTCCGATAATCGATGTAGAAGGTATGTACCATGATAATGGCACATATGAACATGACCAGCGAAATAAGAATCCATACAAAGCGTACAATGCGATTTGTGTCCTCATCACGAGTGTATTTCAGACCGTGAATGCTACTGGTGGCGCAAAACGAGTTCCAAGTCCGCCCAAAGGCCCCGGACAATGGCGATATATTTAAATCTATCTGCTCCGCTGTAAGCTCCTCGTCGTGTCCCATTTTACAGGTAAAATGAAACTCCAGACGTTTTTCTGCCCCTAAACAGTTTCATAGGGGCACGATTCTTATTTGGCTTGTAATTGAAATGTCCGATAGACACTTTAACAACCTATTATTAAATTCAAATCAATTTCCACTGCGTCAGTATTGCAATTGCTGCCAGCACTTAAATGTAGGGTTGTTCTAAACAGTGCCGGATCATTATATGATTCATTTGCCAAGCAGGTACTATGGGCCGAAATAGCTCAGTTGGGAGAGCGTTAGACTGAAGATCTAAAGGTCCCCGGTTCAATCCCGGGTTTCGGCAACACTAAAATAATATTTTTTAAAACAATTTTTTTATTCACTATATTTAGCTTTGAAAATTCAGAAATAAAGCAATTTTATTTTCATCATCATATTTACTTATTTTATAAAAAGCTGAGCTTTTTGTGATGCTCTATAATCATACTGATACTGGACATAAACATGTTTTGAATTAATTGTTAAATATAAAGAAAATATAACGCAAATGCACCGATTTATTTCTTGTAAAAAAAAGTTGTTTTTGTTTTATTTGAAAACAACTTCGTTAAAATTAATTTGCAATGTTTTTTTTTTAGCTTGGTGACTGCAGTTGGGCGAGAGAAGCCGTCCGCCGAAATAGCTCAGTTGGGAGAGCGTTAGACTGAAGATCTAAAGGTCCCCGGTTCAATCCCGGGTTTCGGCAAGACAGATTTTTTTTATATTTAATTTAAAATGTTTAAATTACAACAAATTTATTTTTTACATGTGTACCTAGAAAAATATTCTTATCATGTACGGACTATTTAAATCAAAACTTCAACTTATAGGAAAAAGTTTGGTCTCAAAATATTTTTGTCTAGCATTAACATGTATCGTCTCGCGGTGGCGCTTTTGTGTAAAATTCTGCTTACTGTTAAGGGTTGATGTGTAACTCGACAAGCGTTTTGCCTAAATACGCATTGGTGAAACTTCCGTTATGTGCCGAAATAGCTCAGTTGGGAGAGCGTTAGACTGAAGATCTAAAGGTCCCCGGTTCAATCCCGGGTTTCGGCAATAAACAATAATTTTTTTATATTTTGAATAGTAAATATTGCCGTGTTATTTAATAAAAAATAATTATTTAAAGAACGAGTGGGATAATTAAAAATGAACATGTTTGTACATGAATACATATTTATATAACTTATATTATGAGAAGCTCCCTTCTTGTTCCATAGGAAAGGAAGTATGCATTAAAACACAGTTTATGCATCCGATGAAAATTGCATTTCTGTCATTGTAAATCTGTCGTCTATTTACAGTTAAAATGTTTTCTTTATTTACTTTTATCATTTCACACTATTAATTTAATTTACTTTAGGTATCCATGTTAATAACCACTTTAAGCTTAACTTAACTAAAACAAAGCAGTTAGGTACTAAACTCAGCTTATTATTTCTTGGGCTCATTTGTAGCGATAGTGGGCGCATTCTCCTTGGCCGCTTCATTTTCGGGATTGTCCCACCATTGCCGCTCGCCGGAACCGAATATGTTGTAGATGGTACCGCAAATGATATACACAAAGGCGGCTATGAAGAAAACAATCTGCCACTGACCCATAGTTGGCTGCAAGTGAAGGTGAAAGTAGGTTAGGCTAGAAGCGCCAGTTTGGTGTGTGTAGCTGACCTTGTTGTTGATCAGGCTGCCTGCTACAATGGGTGCCAGCAGACCTACCAAGTTGGCCGAACAGTTTGTTATAGCCATGAGGAAGCCAGCGAATCGAGGAGTTAGATCCAGATGATTGATCTTAAAGCCCGAGTAGATGCCGCCATTCAGACCCACACCAGTTGTGAGTATCGCTAGGGTCAGTGCGCGATCGCAGCCCGTGTAGGAGGCAGCTATGAGCGCTAGACCAGGTCCGTACTGACCGATGCTGTTGATGATCTTGCGCGTCGAGGTGTGTGTGAAGCGCTTCGATGTGATCATCCAATCCGCAATAACCGAAATAAACATGGAGAACAGCCACATAGCGAGATAGGGCAGAGCGGAGAGCAGACCATTAGACTTGAGCGAGAATCGCAGCACCTGCTTCATGTAGGTGGGTAGTTCAGTCATCAGAGTTTCATAGCCATAGTTGTGACCCATGTGTGCAAAGAGAATCGCATAGAAAGGAAGCGATTTTATGATGGCCTTGAAAGGTATGGGAGGGCTCTTCACCACATCCGCGCCCCACAACGAGTCGTTGATGTACTTCTTTTCACTCTCATCTATGCGCGGGTGTGACGATGGATCTTCGAAGACCATAATCAGAAAAGCAATGGACCAAATGGTGCCCACCACTCCAAACACATAGAATATCGATGGCCAGCCACCATCGAATCCGTATTCAGCCAGCAATCCAGACAACGGCATTGATATAATTGTTCCAAACTGAGCTCCCGCATAGACTACGGTTCCCATGCGAGAGCGTTCATTGGGTGGAATCCATTTGGCCAAGAGGGCGTGAGTGCAGGGCACAATGGGACCCTCGCCCAATCCCTGAATGAAACGCACAATGCACAGACCCCAGACGCCGCCTTTACGCGCTGCCACAGGCACAAGGAATGCGAATACAGAGTTGATTAACATGCCCCAGCCCAGGAAACGTAGTGCTCCATATTTATTGGCGAGAATGCCGAACGGGATTTGTGTGATGACATAGCCGTAGAAGAACGAGGATAAAATGAATCCTTGCAGTTTCGAATTCCAAACAAACTCCCCATCTCTATCATCTTTCTAAAAAAGATTCCGTCTAATTACAATATTGTCTCTCAAGGGATTTCAATATTATTAATTCAACATATTCAATACTTACAATACTGGGCAACTCCCTGTCGGGGCACTCGTCATCCACTAGCTCCTCATGACCATCGAAGATAGCTGTATGGTTGACCATGGCTACAATTGCCACGGACATATTTGTGCGCATCACATAGGCGTTGGCCATGCCCAGGAAGAGCATGAATGTGACAAAACAGCGCGTGGTCTTACATTTTGCAAGAAACATAAAGTAAGTGTGTCAAAAATTGTTTTTAGTCTCAATAAATACAATTACAAAATGTATACTCGATCGGAAACAATGTACGTGGAAAGTGGAAAGACATGTTACGCAAAATATTTCACATACTCAACATGTCTTCCTTTATTGTAATATTTTCTTTGTATTAAATCAAGAGTAATATTTAAACATTGATCGGCTGTCAGCTCATTATATTCAATGAAGTGGTTTCTTGGCATTTAAATGAATTTTAAGACACAAAACTACAAACAAAGCTTTTTTTGAACTTCACAATCTATACAGAATGGACGGTTTTGAATGTTTTGCACTTTATGGGGTCGGCGATGCTTCCTTTTACCTATTTACTCTTCTGGAATAATTAATGAATTAAAACACAATTTATGCATTACTGACAGATACAATTTTATTTTCAAATCTGTGGCATATATACGTTCCTTGTTTTCTTTTTTGCTTTCATCATTTAACAATTTTAATTTAATTTATTTCAATTAAATTGACATAGAAACTTGTTTCGTTCTCCTCCAACTTGTTTGATCTATACAAAGCGACATTTTTTGCTATCACAATAAAAAACTACGCATTTTAAATGGTAGACAATTATATTTTCTACGTTGCCCTGCACAAAAATGTTCATTATTTAACAATAATTTTAATTGAAGTCAAGAGTTTGTGCCTATGTTTGTGTTAATTTCTAGATCAACATACAATCAATATTAGTGGCATTAAATCGATCGATGTTACATTCTCGATTATTGTCTTTTTATTTTTTAGGTGCACGGAGAGTCGTGCTATAACAATTTTAAGCTTAACATAACTAAAACAAAGTAGTTAGGTACTAAACTAGATGTAGTGGGTAATCGGCAACGGACTCGGGTCCTTCTATTATTGCCTGGACTCGTTTGCGGTGATCGCCGCCACCGCCGCCGAATTGTGACTCAGCCTTGGTGAGTTTGCAGCGGCACCGTTACCATTGCTAAGGCTCTCCTTGGCGGCGTCATTCTCGGGATTGTCCCACCATTGCCGCTCCCCGGAACCGAAGAGGTTGTAGAAGGTACCGCAAATGATGTACACAAAGGCGGCTATGAAGAAAACAATCTGCCACTGACCCATGGTTGGCTGCAAGTGAAGGTGAAAGTATGGTGTTAGGACCACCCCATTGCATACTTATTTTAGGTTTTTTTTAGCTTACCTTGTTGTTGATCAGGCTGCCTGCTGCAATAGGTGCCAGGAGACCTGCCAAGTTGGCCGAACAATTCGTGATAGCCATGAGGAAGCCAGCGAATCGAGGAGTCAGATCCAGATGATTGATCTTAAAGCCCGAGTAGATGCCGCCATTCAGACCCACACCAATTGTGAGTATCGCTAGGGTCAGTGCGCGATCGCAGCCCGTGTAGGAGGCAGCTATGAGCGCTAGACCAGGTCCGTACTGACCGATGCTGTTGATGATCTTGCGCGTCGAGGTGTGTGTGAAGCGCTTCGATGTGATCATCCAATCCGCAATAACCGAAATAAACATGGAGAACAGCCACATAGCGAGATAGGGCAGAGCGGAGAGCAGACCATTAGACTTGAGCGAGAATCGCAGCACCTGCTTCATGTAGGTGGGTAGTTCAGTCATCAGAGTTTCATAGCCATAGTTGTGACCCATGTGTGCAAAGAGAATCGCATAGAAAGGAAGCGATTTTATGATGGCCTTGAAAGGTATGGGAGGGCTCTTCACCACATCGGCGCCCCACAACGAGTCGTTGATGTACTTCTTTTCGCGCTCATCTATGCGCGGGTGTGACGATGGATCCTCGAAGACCATAATCAGAAAAGCAATGGACCAAATGGTGCCCACCACTCCAAACACATAGAATATCGATGGCCAGCCACCATCGAATCCGTATTCAGCCAGCAATCC
Organism: Scaptodrosophila lebanonensis; assembly: GCF_003285725.1. Classification (NCBI taxonomy): domain Eukaryota; kingdom Metazoa; phylum Arthropoda; class Insecta; order Diptera; family Drosophilidae; genus Scaptodrosophila; species Scaptodrosophila lebanonensis. Next base: position 4,857,858 of record NW_022060529.1, read on the forward strand.
AGACAACGGCATTGATATAATTGTTCCAAACTGAGCTCCCGCATAGACTGCGGCACCCATGCGTGAACGTTCATTGGGTGGAATCCATTTGGCCAAGAGGGCGTGAGTGCAGGGCACAATGGGACCCTCGCCCAATCCCTGAATGAAACGCACAATGCACAGACCCCAGACGCCGCCTTCACGCGCTGCCACAGGCACAAGGAATGCGAACACCGAGTTGATTAACATGCCCCAGCCCAGGAAACGTAGTGCTCCATATTTCTTGGCCAGAATGCCGAACGGGATTTGTGTGATGACATAGCCGTAGAAGAACGAGGATAAAATGAATCCTTGCAGTTTCGAATTCCAAACGAAATCGCCATCTTGCCCATTATCCTGCAAAATAGTGCATATCAATTAATATATGTTGTATATCAATTTAATATATTCAATACTTACAATGCTGGGCAACTCTCGGTCGGGACATTCATCGTCCACAAGCTCCTCATGACCATCTGTAATAGCTGTATGATTGACCATGGCTACAATTGCCACGGACATATTTGTGCGCATCACATAGGCGTTGGCCATGCCCAGGAAGAGCATGAACGTGACAAAGTACCGTGTTGTCTTGATTCCTGCAAGGAAAAAAAGAAAGAGTGTCAAAAATCGTATTTTCATCTCAATGAGTACCACTACAAGTATTTTATCGGAATTAAGGTACATTGGAAGTAAGACGAATTACGCAACAAATACGCCAAACATTTTATATTATTCCTATGTCCCGAAATACTTTAACCATCTACCTTGAAATGTTTCCTTTCATAAATCGTCATGGCAATAAAATGTACTGTGTTTATCGCAACAATCAGAAATAATCACTTCTATACTGATAGGACGCTTTCTTATACAGCAAACCTCTTTTAGAGGAATGTGTGTCCAAGCAATATCTCTAACTGATTATAAATTTGTTCAGATACCAAGTAATGAGGTGGAACTGCTATCGTACCACGATTAATGGGCTTGCATTTTCAAATTAAGTTTTATTAGCAATCATATTCAAATGGTATTTTTTTAATATCCTATATTATTGTAGGTTTGTGTGAATAGCAACCAACTGTGGCGTGGTAAAATATTGGAAAAATAGATTTAAATCCTATTAAAATCTCTGATTGAAGGGAGCAGGGTGCAAATTGATAAAAGTGATGCCCTGTGGCCTGGCTTGCATTACTCTGGCACTTAGGTGTATGTTAATCAAATGCTCAATTAACGTCATTAGCATCTGACGTATTCCTAGAGCTGTGAGCAGAAATACAAAAACAGAACGCGAAACCGAAACGAACAAGTGCAGAGATGTGTATATATGGCATGTCAGCTAATGAAATGATTAATTAAATTTAATTACTGTCGAAATTCGCTTGCTAGATGAGTTTGTGTTGACGCCAGACATGGTCGTGCAGGGTCGCAAAAATTCTAGATAGCTGCCGGCACCAAAAACAGTGACTGTCCCGTGCGGAAATGATGCGAGCGTGAACGAGGTCATCTATACATTATAAATCTATATGTATCTATATATATATATATATATATATATATATATATATATATATATATATATATATATATATTTGTACAAACAAAATGGTATACATATATGATGAAGCTTATCAGCATCTACGATAAGATCTATTCTATATTTAGAGATACTTTTGTGTCGCTAGGGTTAGCTTCTTGTTTGCGTAGTCTGAGTCAATAATGCGCATACGCCCTGTATTGCCACTTAATTCAGACGCTGTCCCGCCTTTTAATTTCCTCACGTTCTGGCCAGGTCTTGTCTAGCAATAGATAAACAATCACAGATACATAGAGATAGCGATAGCTATGACAATAAGCATTACTAAACTATTTCACAATGAAGTCACTTGGCTGGTTTTTGAAGCAACTCCTCACGCGATACACACGCTGGCGATAATTTCTATTCATTTATTTGTTATTTGACTCTTCGAGTCATTGTTAGATTTAATTGTTATTATGACTGATATATCTGTTTGGTTTGCGCACGGGCGCGGAACACGTGATGAGTGTGTGTGATTATTCATTTTTATTTTCAATTTTTACTTATTTCTCTTTTGCGTGGAATTTTTAGCGCTTTTGAGAAGTGGTGCCGTGCTGACGCACATGAGCTTTATGGCTTTGCAGCTCGGGACGGCGCGTTTAATGTGAAGTTTTTAAATAAATATCGGCTTTTGTGCCAGCACCAAAGTCAAATCTGTAGCTGGGTAGTATATAGTATGAAGTACAGTTATGATTCCCACCACACACAGCAGAAGAAGCAATTTATATTTAAATTTTTACACAAACGGGCGGGCAGTGCGGAATGAATTTCTGTCCCCTCTCTCCCTCCCTCTCTCTCTCTCTCTCTCTTTCTTTTTCCTCTTTTGAGTATAATATATAGAATTTTGATAAATGTGTGTCTTCACGTTTGTTACCGGAATAATCTGCAGCTTAATACTTTGCCGGGGCTTAAGACTGTACAAAATGCGCTCGGCCGGCTCTAATGGAATTTGCACCCAACAATTCGCCAGTCATGCTTATTTAACAGTCTTCTCTACATACAAATGCAAATATACATACATACATACATACATACATACATACATACATACATACATACATACATACATACATACATATGTACGTATGTATTTATGCATGAAGAATTTACATACATACATACTTATAAGATGGAATATAGTTCGTTTTACGACATTTCTTTACCAAAAGCATACACACACACGATAAATGTAGTGCATGAAATTTTTTATACTTTTCGACTCTCAACATTCTGTTTTGGTTATTTGTTGTTGTTTCTGTTTGGTGTTGTACAACAAGAAATGGGGAAAACCGCAGAATTGCGGAATATATATGTATAATTTAAATAAAAATATATACATATATGTGTGTACGTTCGCTTTTATTTGTGCGCAAGCAGCATTAAATCGCGCGATTTGCGATTTCTGCTCAAGCAGACGTCTCGTGTTGCACAATCGCCTGGCAGAGAGCGGGCTGGGGGCTGGCAGCTAGATATCAGATAGAGAGACAAAGAGAGCGAGAGAGCGAAAGAGGTTACAACAGCTACTACTGCTGCTGTTGTTGTTGTTGTTGTTGTGGTGAGTAAATGCTGATGACACCAGCACGTGCATATCGTGCGCAAGCCAGCCACAGGGTGTTGCATTTATCATCTATTTAGGCATCTCTATTCGTGTTACGTATACGCAATGTGCTCGCATGCTCACAAATAATTAACCAGAACAGAGCAAAGTACGAGTGTGTACATACATAAGTATTGGGGCATGTATGGATACCCGCACGCACATTTGCATATGTGGCATTTTTTGCATACACAGTACAGTCTTTTCGTTAACCAATTTGGTGGGTTATATTAATTCTTTGTTGAATGTCATACATAGTATATGCTAGTATGTATAGTGCTTATATTATTTTTTTTTTTTCGGCTTACTTTGGGGTGAATTGGGCTCGTGTAAATCTCTCTGATCCCAGACCAACACATGGCCATCACGGCTGCGATTGTCCTTTTTCCCGCGACGGAAAGGCATTTTGTTAAGTGTTCTGCGTTGGTGGTGCGGTTAAGGTTGAGGTTCGAGTTGTATAAATAAATAAGGAGACTACACTAAAAATTCGAATCGCGCTACGTTTTGCACACGTATTTGGCAAATTGTTGCGCTTTAGATCAGAATATTTTTGTAAACAGGCTATTATATTTTTTTGTTATATGTATATTGCGACTGTGCTGCTCTGTTGTTGTTGGCTCGCCGTTTGCTCCAAAATTTTACTTTTTGCGCACACGTTTAAACCATTTCATTGCTATCTGTGCACTTGGCCGGGCCGAAACATTGCGCGGGCTCAGACTAACGATTGAATTACGTTTTAAATTGGCCCAAAACTGATAATTGTTGTTATAGGGATTATTTTCTACACTGTTCCACAATTCGAAAAAGGTATTTAGTTTGTTGCACAAACGCGCGCGTTTCTCACGACGTTGTCTTGAGAACTGAGCGTCCCGTTCTAAATGCGACGATGCGGCTACAACGCCAGAAATCAGAATATTGTTGCTCGTAACAAATGTCAGCGCACTGCTCTCGTCGTTCGCTGATGCTTGTGCTGTGCTGTCGGTGGTGCTGGTATTGGTTCTCGTTCGCTCCCGTGCCTGCTCGTTCGGTTGCTCACTTGGTGTCCAATGTGTGGTTCAGCTGTTGCTGTTGCTGCTGTCAACTGAGCGCAAACTGTTGCTTCGCTTTGGCTTTTTATAAAGTCGAACACACTTATGTGCACGCACACAAACATATATATATACAAATACACACGCACACACACACACATCTAGACGAAACGAAAGCACTGGACGTTTGGGCGCGTGCGCCTAAAACGCAACTCTCGTCTCGTGCGATTACATCAACATTGGCCGGCATGGTCGCTTGGTCATTGGTCCAGTAGTCACTTGTTGTTCTTGTTTGTTAGCGTGCTCTGATTTTTCAGTAACAACAACAACAACAACAACAATAAGCAATTAAACTGATTGCAATGGGGCAGGCAAGTTGACTCGCCTTGTCTTTGGCTTTCATTTCTTTGCCTTGTTTCAATGCCAGTCACTTAAGGTTCATGCATGTTATGCCAATTTGTGGCAATTCTCGATTTGCCAAAAAATTTGGGAAACTATTTTTAATGTATGCGCTAATTTTGGCGGCGACTGAACTCAACTCGATTGATGTCAATTGCCGGCACTTAACATACATACAAACATACGAGTATTTATACCTCGGCATACAAGCTTACTGTGCTGCAGCATCTCGTGGGCATCTCGTTGATACATCTTACTGGGCACCCAGTCAAAATATATTATCCAATAAATATAGTATGCTAAAAATATCTGGCAGACGTAAGCAGCTTTTCACATCTCGTGATCACGCATGGGACGAACACATGGCAAAGTCAACTCGACTTTGGTGTTGCGCGTGTTAAATGTTCTACCTCCGCACGCCAAAAGATGTATGGGCGTTTAAAGTATACAGCGTGTTTCCAAATAACGTGGAATTTCCCTATAGGGAACACTTCCAAAAGTGGGATGATATTATCAAAATCATAATGATTCAACAGAAATGGATTGTTTGATAAGTTCTACATTAAAATTCTCATGAAATTTATTTCGATTTGGTTAATGTACGATCTTGGTCTTATTGGTCAAGTACTGTACTGACCGAACATAATGGCCAGAGGACGTGCCTAGCACTCTCCACAGACCGGAAAAATCAACTAAAGTGACAAATGTGATTACGAGATTTTCAATCTCGCTGCCTGCGCAAATGGAATAACTTTCACTGTTTATTATTTTTTTCCTGATCCGCCGCAAATTCCTTATCGAGAGATTCGACTGTGTGCGTGTGTATGTGAATGTAGAAAATATGTATAAATATGTAAGTATAAAACGGCATGAAGTCATAGAAGTGTGCGGGTGCGGCATGGCGGGTCCCAGAGGTGGCTAAATGTGCTCGTGCTGGCGGGAGGCGGCTGAGCAGCGGGCGAGCAAACAGATGAGAGCCAAGAGCGGCTGAACGAGGCCCCAACGCGGCGCCGAACAATGACTAACAGGTCGCAATGAATGTTACACACAGTACGCATACATACTTGTATAGTACATACATATGTATGTATATAGTACATATGTACATTTCATTACTAATTCAACAAGTAAAAGCATGCATAAAACAAAAGAAACAAGTCATCGCTCAGACAAGCTCTTACTAATTTTTAACATTGTTATACCCTTTACCTTAAAGTGTAAGGAATTATGGATTTTTAATCACAGAAGAATGGCAGACCACATAGGCACATATGGACATACTTGTACATTTATATACATACATATGTACTAATATGTACATACATACATGCATATAAGAGTATATAATAATCCAAAACGCGAGGCTCGTCTTTTTGTTTCAATCACTATTGTTTCCTTAATTTTCTGGATATCGCGTTGGAGCTATATAAGACACATATGTATGTCAATTGGTATTGAAAATTTAGATAGACGGACCCACTACGGTATACAAACGAGAATATGGAGGCAATGTTAAGGGTATATGTAGCTTCGTTGCAGACGAACCCAACTTCCTAACTCGATTTAATTTGTTTTTTTTATTAGCTCGCGTTTTATTTTTTTTTTTTTTTGAATAGCAAACTCTACTGAACTTAAAAAACTAGTCACAGTCACGCTTCAACAGCGGCCGGTAAATTCCTCATCTTTTCTCTCGCTCTCTCAATGTGTCTGTGGCTGTATTACTACCGCACTCGAATAAATACAAAGCAGCCACTGTTTGTACGCGTCCGTGTGCGCGTGTGTGTGTGAGAGAGAGTAAACTGACTTAAGCCGCTCACAGCTGCGCTCAATTCCGAGACGCGTTGTCAAGCCGCGAGTCTGGAGCACATTTTAAGCGCACGTGTTTGTCGGCTGTTGGCGGCCGATGCCTTGCAAGCTCGAAACGAATTCAATGGCGCAAGAAAATAATACTAAGGCGAATTGTAAATAACCTGCCTGCCACCAACCATGTGATAATGCTGAACAGAGACCGAGAAACTTGTGTGTGCTATCAGCTGAATCACTTTTTTTTTTGTTAAATATGACAGCAATTGTTTTTGTTTTTGTTTTTTGGACACAGCTCAAGCGTGCAGTGATTTCGTTTTCGTTGATAGCGATTGCAAAAGTACAAAATATCAATTATAATGCAAAACTCAAGTGGCATTGGGAAGTTCAGATCCTGATATAGAACACATACATATGTATGTATGTTCAGGAATACATACTTGTACAGTATGTACATACATATGTACATATGTATGTCATATCAAATAGCCATGGCCAGCAAAGTGGCGTTTGCTGTACGTGTTGTTGTTGCTGTTGACGCAACCAAAAATGATAGATGTCTAGACAGTAGTATGCTTTCGTTATACTTTGGCAAGCTTTTCAGTGGAAATTATTGTTGGTTTTTTTTTTTCGTTTTTGGCAAATGTGCAAAGTACAGTTGTGTCGGGCGTAGTTAGTTGACAAACGAATCAATTGTTTGCAATAAACGCAGGGCCTAGGAATGCTTGAAAAATTAAGATACATATATTCATTTATGGCACTACAATCAGAACAAATTTCATTGCTCAATCCGGCATATGTATGTATGTAGGTGTAGTGATAAGGCAACAGCAACAAAGTAACTATCATTCCCCATTATGTATGACGTATGTACTCTGTGCTTCAAAAGCTTATGCCTGAGCAGTGGTTTGTGTGCCGGCTAAGAATCGTAGCATGCTTTTAGGGCGCGCTTAATATTCGGGAGCTACTTAGGTATTTCAAAATACATAGTATATTTAATATGTTCGTGTTTTTCTTCACACACACAGACACCACGTACTCCAAAGCCTTGCTTCGGATCAACTGGAATATGTTACAGCTTATATTAAAATTCAAAAGATCACGAGTAGCATTCACTACTTATTGACGAAACTCATATTTACGTGCTGTTTATGTTGCAGCTATAGATTAGAATTTAACTAAGAACTTGTGCTCTCTGGCACATGTAGTAGTATGTACTATATATGACATTGTTACGCTTATTGATTTTTCACATAATTAAGCAAAAATGTTACCTCTCTATTGCATGCTGATTGTGTGGGAACATAAGAAGTTAGAAATCAATCCGCTCATTTTGTTCGCGTTTCACAAAGAATACCAAATGAAGCTCTGACGGGCGCACATGTGATCCCCAGATAAATATGCATAAAACATAAACAAAACAATTGTTTTAAGCAAATGAATTTATTTGAGCACGCCAAGCGTTGGCAGGTGCAAAATAGTTCAGCAAATATTTGGCCACAGCTAAAGAAGCTGAGACGGCTTGACTCGGATTTGACTCCGACAGGGCTAATATTAACTTATGTCTCGCAAATACTTCACCTGTCGTGTTAATAACTTTTTTGGGCCCGTTCGTGGCTGGCGAGCAGCAGACCAGTTAAGCAATTGGGTCGCTGATGTGGAAAGTGATGTCATTTTATAAACCCGGGCAATTATATCTGGATTGGGGCGACTGTGTGCTCGCTGAGTCAAGCACTTTGTCAGCGTGTAAGGGTAAATTAATTGCAATGTGGAATAAAGTTACAAAATTAGAATGTATGTAGTATTTTTATTTTTTTAGGGATAAGTAAATCGTAATTATCTGTGAAAATTGTCAAAAGGAATGCCGAACGTGCTCTCTGCGTGATGTTCATTCAATTTTCACAGCTGGCCAGCGTGCAATTTCATTCAATTGGATTCAATTGCCGATCTGTTGTGCCAAAATAGTAGGCGAAACTATAAATAGTTTTTGCAATAGAGTGGAAATGAAATGAGTAATTTGTTTCACAAATTGTCGCTGACAAATTTGTGCTTACGTGAAATAAACAATAGGTACGATGTCAAATTGTTCTGTGTTTGTTTGAGAAAAAACACAATGCATAAAAAGCTCTGCTCACAACTAAATAAAATCTCGCCTATAAAGTCTCTTTATAAGGGCTTTTAGTATGCTTCAATATTAAAAACGATAGCTTTAATATTGTGCCAAGGAATTGATTTGGAAAAACTTAAGCCATGAGTTGATAGTCGTATCCGTCGATCTGTTCTTTCTATTCTTAAATGCGTTGTGAAAGAAATAAACTCTTTCAGGTATTTATGGAAGTAAACACAAATTTGTATTGGCTACAATTTTAACATTACAAGTATGTATTGGCGTTGAATTTTTTAAATTTGCTGCCCACTGTAGGCACTTTTGTTTTTTTTTTTTATATAAAAATACTAAAGTATATGTATTTCACTTGCACAATTCCAAGTAATCGCAATTTTCTAATTTAAGACAAGTGAAAAGTGGTTGAGATCGCATTATTGCCACAGACGTGACAGAGCTGGGGCGGATATATCAAATAAAATGTACATATAGTATGTATATAGTCGTTTTGAACTCAAGTGTAATCTTCAGTGCTGCTAAACTGGTTGCTTTTGTTGAGTCGTTAAGCTATTTCTTTGTTTGTGTTTGAGGTATTTTCCTAGAATCGCATGTTCGTTTTTTGTTTGTTGTTTTTGTGTCGAGTGCACAATTGAAATTCAGCTATGCAGTGAGATGAATGAATGGGTGAGCTGGCGTTCGCTCTGAGTCAAGTCCGGCGACTGAAATCGGATCGGTGGAATTCAATTAGGGATTGTCCGGGGCAACGATTTCTCACCACTCACCACTTTAAGTAATTTGGACGCATCGGTGTGAAAATTAGCGCTTTGATTTCGAATATTGCACATCATTTAAAAAAATAAGTATAATTTGATTATGTGCCAAGAAACTGTTGCATGGCAAATCAAATCAAAAGTTATACAAGATTTTCGCAAAAATACATTAGTACATACTGTCAGTGCCGCACATTTGAATGTCAATATCAGGGCCAAATAGCGCCAACTTATGAAAACTTGTCAACTTGCCAAGTGCAATGAAAAATCTCTTTTTTCTGCGCACAAATATTCCGTCTATTTAATGCAATTAAATTGTTCAAATTAAGCTTTGAACCGGCTGTTAACTGTTGGCGCGCTCTTAAAACTTACATTCTGTTAAGCGCCTAACAGTTTGAAGCGCAACGAAAGTAAAATGGCTACGAAAGTAATTAACAATCTGCGGAATTTCAAGGTTGCTATGCATGTATTTGAATGTGTATATGTATTTGTGTTACAGCTGATTGCACATTTCCTTAAACTCGCTAGAGTGCCGATGGGGAGAGGGAGGGGGCCAAGCCAGATGCATGCGTTTTTGACCTTAACATCGTGAGCACGATATACTACAGTTTCGAGTTTTTTATGAAAAAACTAGTTTTGCTTTTATTGCCGTGCTAACAGAGTTCATTTGCACGGTTTTTGTTGAAATTACTGTGCCGGCAACCGGTTGACTTGCATCCATATAGGGCGAGTAAAAAAAAAACAAAAACAACTGCCAACGCTCAGCCTCCACTCTGAAGAACTGTGTCAAGTGCAGGCAAGCTGCGAGATTTTTGTTTTTTGGCAATGTAGGAAAATACTTGCGACAAATAAGTGCTGTGCCAGAAATAATGTATGTAAGTACTATAGATATAAGCATACATACATATAGTACATAAACACGTCAAATATAATTGAATTTCACATTCTTTCACAGTCAATCAACAGCTCACACTAATTGCGAATTTTGGGCACGCGTTGGCGTCGCGTTACTTTTCATTAATGAAATTTAAGGCAATACAGAATTGAATAACAAACAACTTCCGTTTCTCACTGATCATCGTATAAGTGCGTCGGGAGGTCGCCTGTTTATGTATCTGTTGTATTTATTATGTATTAATTTATTTAAATCAAGCCGAGTGAATAAATGATAATAAAAGTGTTTTCAACTGCGCTTATGCTTCAACTCTACTTAAGCATTTCGCAATACGTATTTGTCAACAAATTGTCCATGTCCGGAGAGCTACTGCAATCAAATTACATAAATAAGTTGCCAGCGCAGTTACTACTGACTACGTTTTATATGATTTTTGAAAGTCAAATAACTATTATCAATCATTTCGTTTTTAAATTCAATTTAAATTTAGAATAACATACTTGTATAATTTAATGCATATATGTTTTGATCTAAATTAAAAAATATTTACAATTTCAAAAAGGTATGTATTTGACTAGAATTTTAATTGTAAAGGATCAAATTAGAATCTGCCTAGAATAATAATATTATAGATATAGATAATAATAGATAATAATGTCACTAAAATATCGCAGACTTTTCATTGAAAATCTGGATGCATATAGTGCATTACTATAACGAATTATTATTACCAAAGTCAACAACAAAGCCTTACCTCACATGAATATTGGAATACGTGCCATAACTAATTTTAATTTTACCGCAATTATTGGTAGCCTAGGTTTACAATTCGACAATTGTGCAAATTAACAGTGGAATAGAGCAATTGGAAATCAGCTTTTGATTGGTTAAATAGTGTGGGATCTGTATCTTATATGTTTAGTCCAAATTAGTATCTTTATTTTCGGAAACTTCTGAACATTTGAAGTATCATTAACAGGGCTAGAAACGCCGTTAATGGTTAATGCTTTGTTTTGACTTGAAAAGAGCGCTCAAATCATCTACAATGGCACTTTCGAGTTGACAAATGCGAAATAAAACGTGTTAAGTTGCTTAACGGGTAGCTTTGTTCATACTATATCGGCTTTTACGCTGTCTCTGAGCTTATTTGTTAACATTGTGCTATATTATATGTATTCAGTATGTAAATACAGATGTTAATCGTTAGCGGCCTCAATGAATAAATAAAGAATAGTCATTTAACTGTTAGACTATTCCTATTTGTGAATCACATAATTTAAAAGTGTTTTGTCTGTATTATTAATAGAAAAACATTAATGAGTCTTTTTATATACTATACGAGTACATACTCGTACTTTTGTAAGTCTGGTAGGCATTTGTTTTCCAAAATGTCAAAATGTATGCATTTATATGTAAAATGTCTATATGTTTAAGAATGTGAAACTAAAAACACACCCGACTATACATATATTTTTATATTATTATTTGTATTGATTTGTTCTCGGGTGATCATTTTAATACATAACCCGATAAAAATCCCTCAGCGTTGATGCTCAAAAATAACTTTTTAATTTAATCAGGTATAGAATACGAACGAATAGACGGTAAATATTTTCAAAATCCAAGCCAGCATTGCTTCACCTAACTAGGCTTTAAAGTTGATTTAAAGCTCAAGTGATAATCAGTTTGTCAATAGAAGGGTCGAAGATGCACTAACTAAACAATACTAAGATTAATGTAACTAAATCTTTATTTTAAAATATGTTCATTAAAAGTTTGTGTTACTCACCAAGCTCAGGTTTCTCGATATCCTTCTCTGTGCTGGAAAATATTTGTTCCTTGGACGTAGACATTGTGGTGATTGTGTGTTAAGGCTTATTAGATCTCTTTAAAGTTGATTCTGTGTGTGTATTTCGAATTGGTAATCGGTAGTGCGATTGTATTCGATTGCTTAACACGCGTTGCACTTTGATGATTGTTCGCTGGGTTTTGTTTCACAATCGAAATAAACGATTGAAATGCAAATTGCAAAACTTCGTGAATTGATTTGCTAATGTTTGGTCAGTGCTGACAGCAGAATGAAAACACTAATTGTTTAATTTATCGGGCAAGCACGTCGGTTTGTGGCTTCAACTTTTTTATTATTATTCTCTTCTCTTATTTATTTTTATTTAGCCGGCAATCACTTTGAAAGCAATCTGCCTGTCCTAACTGTGTTTCCACACTTACTCGCTGTTGTTGCGTAAGCTCGGCATGCGATGCTGCACGCTGAGCGGCTTTAAATGTTCTGATTGATTGTTGCTGCCGCGTCGGCGTTTTAAATAAGCAGCGGAGACTATGGGGCTGCGAGACTGAGATTGAGATTTTGCTTTCACGGCGGCGTCGGCTGCTCAGCTGCTCAGCTGCTGTTTACACGATTTATTTTGTTTTGTTAGGCTTCTTCGTATGTTTGTCTCTGACGGTGCTTTGCGCATGCGTTCCCCGTCTCTTGTAGTTCCCAAAGCTTCTGTGCGTTTACCGTTTAAAGTGTGTGCGTGTGTGTGTGTGCTTGCCTCAGCAGTTGTTGTTGTAGTTCTTATTGTAGAGCCCGTCTGTGTCAATCTGCAAGCAGAGAAAAGCAAACAACAAATTATTCTGATATGTGTATATGTACAAGTATGTATATATTTAGCTGCAATTGATTAAGCAAATCAAACGTGTCTTTGGTCACAGGTTTCTTGCCTTGTCAACGACAATTGCACGTTTTTATTGTTAACACACATCTATTCGTATATCTACAATTTGTTGTTGCATATTTATCGAAACAATTCATAACAATTATTTCTGCTGATTTGCGAAAACTGATTATCAGCATTGCGTGGGCAGCAATTGTGTGTGATACTCGTAATCTGTACTCCTATTTATATCTAGTATAGCTTTAATTTCCAACGCAAATATTCAAAAGACAGCTTATGTTGAAAATAAGTTCGGATCATGGTGAAAATAGGACCTTAATTTTTGTTTAAATAGCCATAAAACTCAATGTCTGGCCTCGATATCTTTATTTTTTTTTTTTGGCATAAGCTGTGTCAATATTTATAACAATTATGATATACATATGTATGTATGTACACAAATACGAATATGTACGACCTGCTTCACTGATCTGAATTGTATTGTAATTACTTAACAGCTCATAAGGTGGAAGTAACTTTTTTGATACATATGTATGTATGTATTTACATTGAAACATAATAACAAATTTTGCATATGTATGTATGTACTCGTGATGATGTAATTGTTTGTTGTGTTTCTATCCCTCTCTCTGTCTCTTAGCTGGCCAAAACTTGTTTACGTTTCGCACGAATTTTTAGTCAAAACCCCATAAATAACTCTTCGAAGTTTTATGACAATAAATATGTTTTTGTTTTTTATTTATTTTTATTTTTTTAAATCGCAAAAAACACTGTGCGACTGCTGGTTCGTTTGGAATTTTAATTGGTTGTTTGTACGAACCCGATTCAATTTTGGAAAGTTTTTATAACATATGTATGTACATAATTTATTGTTGTTGTTGTTTTGGAAGTTTTGGTCAAATTGTAGCACTTAGTTATAAAATTATCCAAATGATTTCTATATTGCAGAAAATATTTCAAATTTTGATTTATTTACATTGTTGAAGGTCAGAGACACATACTGGTATATTGCTTCTTATAGTCTATATGATTTATTTCATTAAACCGTTGAAAATAGTCATGGTAGGCACTATATGGATAGTAACAATATACCAATCAAATGGAAAATGCTAATATATAAAATCGACCAGACATGTCCATGCAGTCGGGTCTGCCTGTTGGCAGAACTACTTATCTGTTTTTTCCTATCTATGTATACGTAAATTTATCTCTCCTGTGGTCTGACCATCTGTCTATCATTCTGTTTCTTGTTTGTTTTAAGTCAACAATAAAATCGATTTTTAAAAAACTGCTACAGGAACTTGTCCGATTTGTTTATATTTCTGCTCATTATAAAGATTAAATCAAATTCTGAGAAATGTACTCTCCCCGCACACGTTAATGTAGAAGCAGAGTGTCGCAAAAAAGCTCGCCCATATAAAACGATACTTAATGGCATAATACTAATAATGACAATTACCGAAAGAACAAATTAATATTCATATAATACCCAGATCAAATAAATTTATATTATATATAGACCTATATTCTATTTCAATTGTTATGGACACAACTCCCTTAAACGAGTATACTTATACCACATATCAAGTGTAAAACCTGAAAGGCATTTCATACTAATTTCAAAATAGAGAGCTGCAAGAAAAAGTATCTCTAAGTCGAATACTCTCGCATATGGCATTCGCACTTATTTGTTAACGAAATATTTACCAATTTAAACAATTTGCAAATTCTGCCCAATTTTGTTCACAAAATACGAAAGACCTCAAAAATCAGCGATGATTTTGCAAATTTGTCGCCACGAAAACGCCGTAGCACGTTTTTAGTCTTCAACTATCTGTCAGCCGATAAGGTGGCTATATAGATATTTACTGCAAAACTCTGGAGATACCCGGAAGCTAAGCTAATTATTTTGTTCGTTTCAATTTTTTTGAAGAAGCAATTACCTCTGCCTAATCGTTAACTTGCATACCTAGTCGGATGGCGTAAGTAATATGAAAATTACATGAGTGTAATAAATTGCAAATTCATTGGCGAATTAAGCCGACTATTTTAATTCCACATTCAATGTTAAATATTGCATTTAATGAGAAACTGGAATCCTTTTACGCAAGCCGGGAACCACACTCGAGACTTAATGAATTATTATATCTTATATATTATATATTAATTATATCAATGCTTTCTCTCGATTAAAGAATAAATTGGTTAACTGGCAAAATAAAGCATTCCTTGGTAGATTTTAATTGAGTGTATTCTTTCAATCGGGTAAACGGAGTTCGTTTGACAAAAAAGTGTTCTTAATAAGTTCTTAATAATTATACAATATGATTTGTTTATTGTAATGAGTTAACAACACAATTAGAAAATGAAACTTAAGCTTTAGTTTAGTGAAAACTAGGATAGTAAATGGTAAGATTACTAAATCTACATTGTGGAAAGTTGTTAAGTAAAATGTCTATAAATAAATAACTAAAAGTGATTCTAATAGTTGAATTTCAATCTTATCTGCGCCTTGAAACGTCCTCGACAGCGGAAATTAGGTTGTTAAGTGGAGGCGATTGGCTATTTGTTCGGACCTATTGTGGGTTTCTTGAAGACCATAAACCACATTTATGGCTATAATGTTGACTGATTGCTGACGAATTGGCAACTAGTTGGTCATAATATGATTATGATTTACAAATGTGCTCTAAAACCATAAATTTTCTGGACTTTTGAAAGATTTATATGATGGAAGAAGCAACAAATTAAATTTATCTAGAAATGACCACACAAGTAGGGATTTTATTACCAGTTGGCGAGCTTCCTATAAATCAACCACAATTGAACTGCCCCCCGATAAAGGTGAATATATTGGAATTGGAATTGGATTTGGATTGGCTCGTGACCAATGTACAAGTTCAAATACGAAAAACCGGTTAGATAAGGCCGAGCTATAGTTTCGCACTAATCGGGAATTATGATGGTTTGCCACAATAGATGCACGTGCACCTGATACGGCCGCATTGTCTTTAGTCAGCAGATTTTTGTGGCAGCGCGCGCACATTCAGCAAAATTGTGCGCCAAATTGTAAAGTCAACCAATAATCATAAACATATATAATGGGCCATAGACGATTTTGCCCCAGACACGTTCTAGTGTAGCAATTTGTAAAATTCTGAACTGATTAAGTTTATCGCAGTACCATAAAAACCGACAGACATTCCGCCAGAGGTGTTAACAACGACACTCTCAACGCCCTGCTGCCAATATTTTTTTATTGCTTGAAAAACTTTCCGCCTGCGAATGAGCCTTCACGTCTGTCTCCCTCCTAATTACGAGTCTATTTATCATTGTTGCCTATCGTGTTCTATATATGAGTATATATGGCATCCCATGCACTTCACGTGCAGGTTTTGTCACTGTTTTTAGGTTTTTATGGCACAGCCATAAACTGGCTAACAATTCACCATAAAGTAGCAGTCGATGCTGCGATGCCATGATGCTGCGATAAATTTCTATTTCATTCAAATGCTCGTAATTAATTTGAATTATATCCACAATTTAATTGTCGCAATTCCGCTGCAATATACGTGAACTTTATTTTCATTGCCTGCATATATGTGTAAGTGTGTGTGATTGTTGTGTGCTTTCGTTTATTCAATTTTGTATTGCAATTCACCTTTCAAGTTCAAGTGCAGTCGCATTTGATGACCGACACGAGTGGTTCTTGATTGAAGGAGTGGGGCCAAGTGGCAATTGTGGGTTTTAGAGGGGAATTTGTTGTTAAATTGTTTTTATTTATTCAATCACTTGATGCTAGCATAAACTAAATGCAGCTGTATCTACGGAAAACGATTATGTGGAGAACTTGCTGTTCTTTAGATAAGAAGTTCAAAGACCTCATTTCTTTATTATTAAATTTTTTATTTTCGTGTCGGAGAGTACTTAATTTTCTTAATATTCTTGTATTATAAGAGTATGCAGTATCACAAGCCAATAAAAATATTTGAAATTTTGCATCCAGAATTAGTCATAAACGAACTAATAAGTACTATTGTTAGGCTTTGTTTTTTACACTACCAATTCGAATGAATAAAATCTGCTTATGTAAGTATTTAATTGCTTATATAGCAATTAAATTACATAAGTCATCAAAAGTGTAATAGTGGTGGACCTTTTACATAATACATTTGTTTTTCTTTTTACATAAAATATACCAATTTACTTATTTATTTGCCAGCTGCTAAAAACAAGGTGCTCAGTAATAATTTAAGGCTCTTAAAAACTACACCTTTAAATGCTGTTTAACTTCCTTGAATATAATGAGTTTTTTGACGCGAACACTGAGGCGAGTAATTTGCATAACCAAGTGATATATATTAAGTGCCCATACATATACTATATGTAAGTACATACTATACACCCGACTGTGACAAATTCAATTTAGTTATAACATGCTTAAGTAATTAACAACTAGAATTAGGCTAAATCTTGATAAGATCACTCACCTTAGCACACAGAGAGGAAATCAGCTGTATTTAATTTATTCACTGTCCTTGCCCTTAACGAACGAGGGCACAAAACACAAAACAAGTATGAGAGCGAGCGTAGCGAACCAAAAACGAATTCTATACGGAATGAGAAGCAGAAGCCAGAGCAGCAAACGGCTTGTTCTTTCTTTTTTTTTCTTGTTGCTCTGATACTAAGTATCGACGATAATTATTTCAACTGTTATTGTTCGTATCAAAACAGTTTTGCATTGTAACACATATGTTCGGATTTTATTTAAGCACTTCTTGCTCTGAATCGAAACGATTTTCACCACGCGCACGCCTTATTATATATATGTACGAGTATACTAGATATATGTATATACATATGTATATATGTACATAAGTGCGATGACTGATGGATGATCCACTGAGACTTTCTTATTGCAATCACAACTGAGACCGCCTGAGACGAGTTGTTGCCTGGCCAAGCGCTGTCGCTTGACTTACCAACTGCGCTAATTGAACGCTTTTATAATGTTGTTTCACTCTTATTGAAACAACAGTTACACTACCAACAACCCAGCGCTCCGGCGTCATATTTGACGCCGCCGTCGGCTTCGCCGCTAACGTCGACGATGATGCCAGCGACAAACGACGAGCCAACGACAACTTCGTGACTTGCCGGCGGTTGATGATGGGGGCGATAATGAGCAGTAGATGGCTGGATGGCTGGATGGCTTTAGGCCGTGTGTGTTAGCCCTGCATGTTGTATAGTTCATCAGTGTTTCTGTGCAATATTTTATACAAGTATCAACAGTTATAAACAATTAAGTGAGTGTTTTATGATCATGAACATGTCTATGTCGGAGCTATGCCTTGACTTTGGCACGTGAGCGTACCCCTTTAGCGCTCTTGGCTCTCCTTTGCTCTGTTTGCAATTACAAACAGGTTGTTCTCAGAGCGCAGCGGCTCGAAGCTCTGCACCATGGTACAAAGAAGCTAGAAGGCTTGGCAATGCGCAGCTTCGCTCTTTACTGTTCTCTTTCGTATTACGTCATAATGAGCTCCATGTCGAAGCCATAGTGTTTGCACTGTGACTTTTTGCTTTAGCCACAGGCGTCTAAATAGGTCATTCAAATAAACAAGTACAGCGATAAAGTCGCGTCATTTCGACTCTTATGTAGGCTTAATAGGCCCTAAACATTTGTTTCAAAAACATTTTTCCATTGGTTCTTCGACAACTATTAATAAACTTTTCCTATCTTTAAATTATACGAATTTTCTACACACACATTTCCACATCTCCACATTTCCATTTTCTCTTAATAATTCGGATGAAAAAGCCGTATTTGTTTCTTTTCGTTTAGTTTCTTTCTTTAGTTTGTTTTGTTACTGTAGCAGCTATGGATCAATATTTATAGGTCTCCTTATGCTGATCATATTTACAAGTACAAGTTACTAGTATATCCTTTCGGGTTCGGGATATACAAGTGTCGATATTTAGTGTGGGAGGATTATCATCCCGCTTAGCTTAGCTTCATTAAAAAATATCGGTACTAGGGGTAGGCAAGATATCACAAATTACAGGGAATCACATTGGGAGA
The DNA here is from genome assembly GCF_003285725.1 of Scaptodrosophila lebanonensis. Classification (NCBI taxonomy): domain Eukaryota; kingdom Metazoa; phylum Arthropoda; class Insecta; order Diptera; family Drosophilidae; genus Scaptodrosophila; species Scaptodrosophila lebanonensis. Next base: position 4,876,802 of record NW_022060529.1, read on the forward strand.
GACACGTTAATCTGACACCTGACTCTTACATGGCTAATGGGCAGCATATGAGAGCGAGAATAAAAAATGTGCGGCGTTTATTGCCATACCTTGTCGAATTGTCTGTTAGAGTTGCACTTGCGCTCTGCTGCCGCATTCTCCGGCATTCTCTTTTTTTTTAACATGGTGGCTGCTGCCTCCGCACGCTTTGTACTTCACGTGCTCACGCGCAGGCTGTGGTCGGCATATCGTGCCCAGGGCTAGTCATCATAAAGGTAAAAATGAAGCATTGCCTCATTGTGCCAACAAAATTACGCGCGACCATTTGCAGATAAGGGCGATCTCCCCCGCCCAATGCCCTAATCCAGACTAGTGGGTTATATCTAATTGCAGGCAGGCAGATAGGCAGGCTGGCATGCATCTTTTACAATATTGACAGATTTGTAAACACGACTATTGACGCAAGTTATCATGCCAATTTCACGATTTTCGTTCCAAAGCTGTTGCCTGGCATGTGCAAAAAGTGACTTATATTTACTTACCTACAGATACACATATGCATAGTACATACATATATATAAGCGGACCAACATACTAGCACACATACATGTACACTCGTATGTATGTAATAGGCATTTTTACTTACGATTCTCGTCTTAGGCATACCTTTAACATCTTTAAGTGCCATAACGATAAGCAATCGAGTTGATTAAGAGCTAGGGAATTATTGACCGGGGCTTATCTTATGTATGGAATAGCATTGCTGGGACAAGCCACAGCCCCCGTCATATTGAAGTCGCTATCAAAGTGATTTTTGCTGTGCGGTTATGGATCGCTCGTGCTGGGATCATAAATATCAAATTAATACTTTAAACAGTAGCCAGTAGACCAATTTGGTTTGTTTGGCCAATTGATTGGGCAAATTAAAAGATACACCGGCGATCACATGCCTATGCTTCTCAAAAAAAAAATAAAATAAAATAAACATCAATGGTACACACCTGTCTCTGAAATACCCTATTCCCAGACATTTCATAAAATGAATGCTATTGAAACAGTAATTTCTAATTTTGAAAAAGAATCTAATATACTTTGTCATAGGTGGGAAGTGCGGCCTTGGAAGTAATCTGTAAGATTTATTCCTGCTGTTAAATACATCTCTGTGTCTCGAATTCTACTGGACGACACCCAAGTAAATTCGCAGAAATCTATAACCCCATTCAACTTTTAAGTATAGTGTATAGGAAGACATCTTATCTGCCAATAATGATGTATTTGACAATTTTAAGTGCATCTTTATCGATTCCTACCGATCGTTGAAACTGAATTTGATTAGTCTAATGAAGCGCCACTTCAACAAACTAGCACACAAACACATATGCATTACATCATTGTTCAATAGCTAATAAACGGGAATTGTGCGAAATTTAACTCATTCTAAATTAAATATTGATTAAAATCGTGTGAGTTTATCATATCAATTCATCTTCCTTTGATGACTTTAGTGACGCACCAATAGATAATGTTTGTTTAGGCGTATTTAATAATATAACGCCATCTCCAATTGTGACGGAATTGCTTAAATAAATGTAAGTCGTATATGGGCCTGTCGCTTGACGCAGTTAGTGATGTGCCTCCTTCTTGGGTCTGATCTGATAACAATGCGATTATTATTTGTGCGTAATTTATGGGGCTCGTCAAAACAAAGTGAGTGCGCTTGTAAATGGATTTACTAAAAAGCAAAACAAAATGTTGCCAGGTGAACAACAATTTGAAATTTGTGTTTAAGATCCGCAAACACACACATCATTTATATAGAATTCTGCTATTGTGACTCAATAGGGACAGCTGAGAGTTCAACTGGAGAAGGTGATATATTCTTTAAATATACTAATCTTTTGAGGAGACTTGTAAAGTAGAGCAAACGAAAAAAGATCGTCATCATATATACATACTAAGTATATTCAAATAACAAGTCTTGGCATTCTTTCAATTGCCAAAACAAACAAGGTATCATGAAATGCATTCTTGCTTCTTAACTCATTGTGGGATGAATCTAAAAATTTAAACTTGTTTAAAAGCGTGACGCAAAACCATCAATTGTGGTTATTTCTGACGTTAACCGGAAACACCATTCTTTCCGCTGAGCAAGCAGTGTCAAGCAGTTCGTTTAATTGTAGCATGCAGTATCAGGGGAAGTGTAAGTATAAGGGTCCGCTGTAGCATGTTATGTTATACTTTTCCAGATCAGTGCTTATAATTTCAAATACAAGCTTGATAATGGCTTAATGTAGCTACATTTATATCAATTTAAATCTAATTTGTTCAATTGCGATCATATTTTTTCCCCCTGATGGGATAGGAGGATACAACATCCAAGCTCCATCACTCAACTCGACAAGCCAAAAAACGTAATTGTTATATATAATTTTACCACCTGTTACCCAGTTTAACCAGTTTATTACTGTATTTTAAATCAGAAAACAATTTTATGCCCGAGTTTACGTGTTTCAACAAAAAAGTGAAGCAAAAGTGGCGAGGGAATACAAATAAAAACATATGGACGACTGAAAATGACGTCAATTTTTTTATTTGTTTAATGTGGATTAAAAGAAAAATCAATGGAACAGAAGCTAGTAGCTTATGCATAGCTAACATACCCATCAATACTCTTTATACTCAATTAATTAAATAAAACTTGTAAAATGGAAGCATTGAATATATATATTAAACGCGATCGTTTTAAAATGTCAAGCACAGATTAAGAATATGGATTTATATAATTTATATAATTTATTTATTTTTTTAATTTTCGGAAAAAGGTAAAGAGGAGCTTTAAAAATAACAGTAGATATATAAATTGCTCATCGGCCAGCTTAGGCCCCGATTCAAAGCACAAAGTATAAATAAATAAACTCCAATCTCTCAAAATGGAAAGGAAATCAAGTGGAGAAGCTAAAGCTGGGTGTCTCGAAATACTCGTTAATAATTGTCGAACCATTGTAGAAAAAAAAAAATAAAAAAAATTGAAAATATTTTATAAGAAATATTTCTTTAAATATGTTATAAGAAAGTATAGAAAAATTTAGTTTAAATTGCATTAGAAATAAATAGTTATCTTAAAATACTTAGCCTTTTCAAATTAGGCCCAACTTTAAATGAGTTGGTATCCAAATTATGCTTCCAATTTAAAATTTGCGTACTTTTCCCAAGGTAGAGGTGTGTAGAGTTCTTACTAGGGCCATGCATTTCACGATAACAGGTTTTGACAAGACTGACCTTGTCAGTAGCATAGACATGAAGGACACTGATGAAGGGAGTTTCTCAGATCGTTATATTATTTATTTCAGTTCCACTGCTCTTTTTATAAATTTCAGTGTAAGTTGCCAGTTGCTTTGCAGAACTGAAATGCGTCGAATCGGCAGTCCAACACTTGGGTACCAGCTGTGTCCAATGCAATTAAAAGAGCTGTGTTCCCATTTTACGTCGAGCAGTTTGAAATGATCAGCTTGCTGTGCAGTTCGAGACTTGCACTCACAGCCATCAGTATGTGCTTGGCTATGTCCATGGCCACGGAAACTGACTACGACAGACCTTATACGACGCCCAGACAGCCGTATCCGAATTGGCTGAACTGCGGTCAGAATGGGACGATATCATTTTGCTCGTCCCGTTGCGAGGAGACCTGCAAGTACAAGTCGCGAGGCTGCCCGCCCCGTATTTGTGGCGGTCCCTGCGTCTGCAAACAAGGCTATATTATTGATGAAGACCTGCCCGGTTGTGTGCTGCGTGCCGATTGTCGCGTTCAACAGCTCGAGGTTCCATCGCACGAGGTGACCAGCCTGGAGCAGTACGGGGCCAACTATGGTAACTCATCCTTGCTTGAACGGAAGTTTGTGTCTTTTCAGAAACCAAAAAAACATAGAATTACGATAAGACCGAAAAAGTTACCCAATTTCGCCGGAAAGCAACGAAATGGCAAAAGAGTTCTTGCGCAATAAATTTTAGTACACCCCCCAATCGAAATATATAAATCTGAGCCATTTGAACCAGTGCCGATAACGTCCAATAAGCGGCCTGAGGTAATAAGTGCTTGGGTTTTGGCAATATAGTATGAAAATAATATGTCAACTAATGCTCATATAAATAGCCTAATTTGCGACAGTCTGTGCACTCCATTTGACTAGCACTCTACTTGTTTTGTACACGCACAACCATTGATAAGGAAACGTGACAGTCGGCCGAGCTCTGTGCACGTTCACGTGAAGTGCACAGCTCAACAAGTACAAAAACAATATTAAAGGCGTGGAACCTACAATAGAGCGTTAATAAAGCTCTTAACTTAGCTTATCTTGTCAACTCTATCGGCTGTGGGTGAAGAGTCTGTGCCTGGGCGGGGTGATGTGGCTGTTTAGAACTGCGACAGTCTCTGGATTTATGGCTGTCGCCTGACTCGTATCATTTCTGCTGTTGACTGCAAACAAGGCGGGAAAACAAATGGGGTTCAATTATCTCGTTGGGGCCAGAACATATAAATAATAACTAATAAATTTATAGTGCGCCGAGTACTGCCTGATACTTATTACGCATACGCCCCATGCGTTCACGCAGCAGGCAGTTGCTGAAATTTTGCACAGCTCCCAAAAGTATGCTTCAATTATTTGCTCAGCATTTTCAATCATGCGATAAAGTTGCGTGCTGTTTATATGTACTTACTATTAACCAATAAAATGAGGATAAAACAAGAAAGGAATGCTAAAGTCGAGCAGGCTCAACTCTTAAATACCCTGTACCACCCCACAAAAAAGTAATTAAATTAATTAATTAATTTAATTAAATTAATTAACTAAATTAATTTAATTAATTAACTAAATATTAATTAATTAAATATAAAATATTCCATGCATGCATACATACATTTACATTTACATCAGAATCGTGCCTTATGCGTGTTTGTGTACTTGTACATATGTATGTATGTGTGCATTGGGCCTGGTTATATGGCTATAACTTTCTTTCCGATCATTCTATCATAATGAAACTTGGTATACTTGGTATAATTACTAACCTAATGTGACTACCAAATTTTAGTTCAAAATTCCAAGAATTACGGGAGTTATAGAAAATCGGTAATAGGGGGGGAGTGGGGGGGTGGATCAGAAAAAATGAACATACTCGTCCTTTCTCGGTCTCAGGAGAATCTGTATACCAAGTTTGGTTATTCTAGCTCTTATACTTTCGGAGATCCTTGCGTTCATACAGACAGACAGACGGACAGACGGACAGACGGACATGGCTATATCGACTCGGCTTGTCATGCTGATCAAGAATATATATACTTTGTGGGGTCTACCAAGCCTCCTTCTGTGTGTTCCATGTGCACTCGCACAAAACTAATATACCCTTGTACCCTTTGGGTACAGGGTATAATGAAAATGATAAGAGCATAATATATTGCCTTTGTTATTGTTTCAAACCGACAATTGTTGACAACTCACAATTATCGCTAAAATGTGTATCTGAAAGGCTATTAGGTATGCAAATACAAGTACGATCAACAAATTTAGACATTCTACTCTGCCAAACAGAGAAAAAATAACAACAAAAATTCTGAGGATTCCTCCATACTACGCACAATATTCTTAACTCACATAAAAACTTAAATGTAGATTAGGAGCTTAATGTGATACACATATAAATGCATGTTCCTAGACCCTAGACAGTTATCATGCCTGTTTAAGCAGCAATTGTAAGTTAACAAACTATTTTCCCAAGTAGCCACTGACTTGAACATGTTTTAGTTTTCCAAATTATTCATTTGTTTTCACACATTAGTCAAGAATACAAGTTTTATTTGCGTTCGGTTTAAATCCTTTTGATTCGGGGATCAACATTTATCCAAACCCAGCCATAATGCCGTGCACACCTGCTCTATTGGATACGAGCTCGAACCGCTTTAGTCCAAGTGTGCGGATCGGTAATTGGTACGAGGACTCGTGCCTAGAAGAGGTAAGCAGTATATTGAATATTAGATATATATATACTCGTATTCTTGAATTGCCAAATTGTGGACAGCATAAGCAAAATGTCTTCAAAAGGCAGAGAGATCGCGGGGAACTGCTGGTGGAGAAGGCACGAGCCCTCTTCGATAACTTCCACAAGGAGGTTGTGCTAAATGCGCCCAAGAAGCATCTGAGCTTTGGTGCTGTGGTGCAGATCATGCCGATCTACGTGAATCTCTGCGATGTGGACACATCCGACATGAATCCGGCGCTGTCGGTAATCATCAATGAGCAGGTGGTTCGGAGCAGCCAGAGCATCAACGAGGAGTGTGAACTGACCGTGGCGCCCTCGGATCGTTCGTGTGTGCGAAACTCGTTTCGCATTGTCAGTGGAGACAGCACCGATCGCACGAATGAGGTCCTCAAGTATGGCCAGCACTTTCGTTTCGAGTGTGTGGAGCCCGTCGACGATCCCATTTGGTTGTACAGCGCCCCCAAGCAATGCAACCTTTTGCACCCCATCAGGACAACGTTCGACTCACATAAGCAGGGCGAGGTCAATTATCCCCTTGGACTCGTTCATCGCAGCGTGAGTAGCTCTCCGATATTTAAAATTCACTCGGTATACGATATACTTGTATTCGATGGTTTCGTAGAACTGTGGAATTGGACGGAATGTTCCCACCGCTCATTCGAATTGGTTTTGTATACACGTTGATCCCAACAAGCGCTTCGAGAGCGAAGGCAAGGAGATGCCCGTAAGTCTTGCATTCTGTGGACTTTAATTTATGAAGCTAATTCTTAGCTCATCTCTCGACTAGAGCAATTCGCCTATTGTCATTGTTCATGCGGCCACCAACAGAAACCTGGCAGTTGAGAACGTTGTTATACAGACCTTATTTGGGCCCGAGTTTTTGGTGTCGGTGCAGAACTACCGCAATATTTACAGGCGTGAGACGTGGAAGAATGTGTGGATGATTAGCAATGGCCACCAGACGAACGCTAAAAGGGTTCCGCACTAACAAATTCAATGTATTATCGGGGGAACCTAAACTTCTGCAAAGATTGTTTGGGACTAGAAAATAGCACAGATAAAAAGCGATTGCACCGATCGAGGTATTACTTCTGACAAAACCACAAATTCGGATTGAATGCACATTTCATCCCAGTTGGATGGGCTTTGTGGTAACACCTGGCATTTCTGCAAAAAAGGAAACATATGTAAAGCCTGTAGATACTCGTGATATACTTTTAATTTGTAAAATAGATACTAGTAGTGGGACGTCCAAGAAAAAAAAAAAATAAAAGCAAATAATAATTAAACAAAAACTGAATAGAAGTTTACTTTTATTTATAATATAAAATCAGTAATCATGAATTACTTGCCGCAAATCGAAATTACCTGGCGAATCCCCCCATTGCTTGTATGTAAATAATCTGCAAATCTTCTAAAAACCTATAAGAATCGTAAAATTGTTAACAATCCCAAAACAACAACAATGTAGCGAGGTTGGCTTGTGATGAAAAACGTATATAGGTTCTCCACCGATTCTTAAATGTTATCTCAGTTAGCCTGATATCATTTAAAATAAACATCAACATAAAAAATATGCCACATGTATATATTACTCGAGAAACTAAGCAATTCTAAAACCTATCTCTATAAATACAAATACAAACAAACCCAATGCCCTGCATCCATATACTGCTTGATTCGGGATCGAGTCGGTATGGACCCAAAACACTCATGGGGAATTGGGTGGAGGACAGATTTCTGAAAGAGGTAATCACACAAATGTGAGCTAACAAGGTCGGTCACTTACCTAAACTGATTTATGATTTTCTTCCGTAAGGATAACGTTCGCCAAGTCCAGAGCAAACACAGTAAGGGCACACTGCTCATTGAGAAGACGCGTAGGTTTTTCGACCGCCTCTATAAAGAAATCACATTCGCCTCAACTGAGTACCTGAAATTCGGCGGTGTGGTGCAAGTGAAGCCTCTGCATTTGAATATCGCTGACCATGATACCTCCGAGTTCAATCCCGCACTCTCGGTTATCATCAACGAACGGGTCCTGATGCATAGTGAGGGCATCAACGAGGAGTGCGAATTGACAGTTGCCTCTTCGGACCGCCCCTGTGTCCGCAACTGCTTCCGCCTTATCAGTGGCGACGAGAAAGATCGCACCAACGAGGTACTTAAGTATGGGCAACATTTCCGTTTGGAGTGCATCGAACCGAATGACGATCCCATTTGGGTGTACAGCGCACCCAAATTTACAAATTTGCTGCATCCCATAAAAACCAACTTCAGTTCCACCAAGCGGGGCGAGCTGAACAATCCTCTGGGCCTCGTGTATCGCAGCGTGAGTAATTTAGGATCGCAATTGGATCCAATTGTCGCCTGCAACTATTTTTATCACTTCACAGAACTGCGGTCCTGGCCAGAATGTGCCCAGCGCCCATGCGAATTGGTTCTGCATGCATTTCGATCCCTTAAGGCGTTTCGAAAGCGAGGGCAAAGACGTTCCCGTAAGTTTCTACCCAGTAATGTACAAGTACTCCTGAAGTAATCTTTTCCGATCGCCAGTTCAATTCCAAAGTACTTATTGTGCATGCGGTGACAAACAAGAATCTGGCAGTGGAAAATGTCTCCATACACACCCTATTTGGGGAGGAATTTTTGGTATCTGTGCAGAACTATTACAACGTGTACAAGCAGGTGACCTGGAAGAACCTGTGGATGATCGGGGGTGGTCTGAAGCACACTTAAAAACGAACTGCACTTTTATTAGATATCATATTAATTAATAACACCAACTACAAAGTTAAAACGTAAACGTGTAACAGCAAACCTTATTTACGCAACTTCGGGTAGAAAGTGCAATAAAAACAGAAACATCCGATTTTTGTACGTCAGTTCTTCAGTAGGAACGACACAAATAATCTGTAAATGGCGTAAACACTTAAACTTTGATTTATTTCTTCGCATAAGTAGTACTACTTACGTCTTAGCATAAGGGGCTTAGTAAATCCGGCAGTCCTCTTCTAGAAAAACCGATAACAACGAGATCAAGGAAGATCAACTCCCTTGTGGCTTGGCTAAACATTTCCGATGCTTCTCTTTGTTATGTTTTCATAATTTTACTGAAGAAATTAATAAAATCTTTTGGCAATTTAATAATTGATATAATTATTGATCAGCTTATTTATCTAAAAATCTATTAACTACAAGTATAGTATATAGTATGTAGTAATAAAGGTTGATCAGTAAGCCTTGATATTATGGAGTTCTCGAAAGTTTTAGGTGGTATAGAGTTGAACATATACATAAATAGACCTAAATACATAATATACACCACGAACACAAAACATAAAAAAACGAAGCTAGAGGATACACGATTACAAGAGCGCATACTTATTTTAAGATGCCCTGCAGTTCCGCGGTGATGAACCTAAATGGAAACCACTACTCGGCACCTGTGCGTCTGGGTAATTGGGTGGAGGACTTATATTTAAAGGAGGTAAATAACGATATTATAGTAGTGAGTAATGCTTCTAGTCAATGGTGCTATGTGTAGGATGAGCTGCGTTACTTTAAGAGGCAACGGGACAAGCGCGAACTACTGGCGGTCAAGACACGCGAGTTATATGACAACTTTTACAAGGATGTCGAGCTGGATGCGCCCAAGATGCATATCAGCTATGACTCTGTGGTGCAGGTGATGCCTGCAAGCTTGAACATCTGCGATATGGACGCCTCCGAAATAAATCCGGCACTCTCGGTAGTCGTCAATGAGCGAGGAGTGCACACCAGCCAAACGGTGAACGAGGATTGCGAACTGACCGTTGCGCCGTCGGATAAGAGTTTGGTGCGCAACTCCTTTCGCATCTTGAGGAGCAACAAAATCGATCAGACCAGCAAGGTTATCAGATATGGAGAGCACTTTCGTTTGCAGTGCATGGAGCCCACTGATGATCCCATTTATGTGTACAGTGCACCCAAAATGTGCAACTTGTCGCATCCGATCAACTCTTCCGCAGTTTCGTTGAAGAACGGGGAAATTAATTTGCCATTGGGTCTTGTTCATCGTAGCGTAAGTAGCATTAGTGCCGTACTATATCCCCCTACTCTATCAGCTATGCATGCCTTGCAGAAATGTGGCATCGGTCGCGATGTGCCTTTCGCCTTCACAGACTGGTTCTGCCTGCACGTTGATCCCCAGAGCCGCTGCGAGTCCACATTTCAGCCCGTGCCCGTGAGTACTCCAAACTAATCATGTATCGGGTATTTACTAATCGTTCCATTGATCAGAGCAATACGCCTTTAATACTGGTGCACGCATCCACAAATAAAAACATGGCCGTGGAGAATATTGTTGTGCGGACCCTATTTGGACCGGAGCTATTGGTATCGGTGCAGAACTATCGCAACAGCTACATACGGGAGAGCTGGAAGAACTTGTGGGTCATTAGTAATGGCCAACGCAAAACCGCCTAAAAATCCCTGCACTCATCTACGCTTTATCTACCCATTGCACCTACATATATAGTACAGGAAGAACTAGCCAGTACATGTACTGGATAATAAACGACATTCCACAAAACTGATAGCCACCCACAATTAAAATAGTAATGACTGTTCTTTGCACTTGATTTCTGAAATGGCACACATTGGAAATTTGCACAGACGTGGAACTGTGTCAAGACACCCGCAGCTATTTGTGTGATAAGACTCTATTCACACCCCATTTCGACCTAGCCGATAAGTTGTGTCACTGCCAGACATATAAATACGCCAGTTTGGGGTACACTCCACACACTTTCCAACGGCAATGACTCCGCTTAACATTCTCGTCGCTTCTCTCCTGCTGATCGTTCCGAGCGGTGTTGTTCGCTCGGCCGACGTCACGCGCATCATTGGCGGCCAATTCGCTGCTCCGGGACAATTTCCTCATCAGGTTTCGCTGCAGTTGAACGGACGCCATCATTGTGGCGGCTCTCTCATCTCGGACAGCATGATTGTAACTGCTGCCCACTGCACCAAGGGCCAGAATCCGGCACAGATGCGTGCGGTTGTGGGCACCAGCGATCTAAGCTCCGGCACCGGCCAGACCCACAATATTGCCCAGTTCATCATACATCCTCAGTACAATGCGCAGACCCAAGACTTCGATATGTCGCTCATTCGTCTGAGCACGCCGGTTTCGATGGGTGGTTCCGTGCAGAGCATCGAGTTGGCTCCGGCCGATGCCAACTATGCGGCCGACACCTTGGCCACCATCAGCGGCTTTGGCGCCATCAATGACAATCTTCAGCTCCCGAATCGCCTAAAATTCGCGCAAGTGCAGCTCTGGAGTCGCGACTATTGCAACGCACAGAACATTCCGGGAGTCACCGACCGCATGATCTGTGCTGGACATCCAAGCGGACAAGTGAGCGCATGCCAAGGCGATTCCGGCGGTCCTCTGACTGTCGATGGCAAACTATTTGGCGTTGTATCCTGGGGATTTGGCTGCGGCGCAAAGGGACGCCCCGCTATGTACACATATGTGGGTGCCTTGAGATCGTGGATTAAGCAAAATGCAAACGTCTAGTGTTACAAATTACTGGGTGTTACTCGTATATATGAATTGGTCTATTAAAACGTGAATCGCAAAATTTTCAAAATTCATTGATTTTTCTTTGTTTCGCTCAATTGCGTCATGTGCTCGTGCTAAATTTTTAGCCTGTGCAGCTACCGCGTGGTGAGTACCGTTCTCACCGTACAAGAAGAGAAAACCTGTCTGCGCAACTCACCACTGCTTTGGTTTTGTTCTTCTCTTGCAAAATAGCTGCGGGCGTCGAACGAACTATAAATAACTTTAACTTTAAAGAAGGTTAAATGCGTCTCCGATTTTTGGACATATCCTGCTTGATCGAAGAGTTACTCAGATATATGTATGATCGGACAACAACTCATCTATACATAACAGCATAGGAGAAAAAAGAATAATTTTCCATCATGAAAATAGCAGGAAAAACGATTCGAAAGATATTGTAGTATTTTATTTTATTTGCAACTATTTGTTTGCACAGTTTTGCAATTGCTTACAAATTTAATACATGCCTATGTCAATATTGTAGTATTACAATTAATTTGTATTATTATGTATTTATAAATTTCTGGACAACTTCTATGGCATTTTGGATTGTACAATAAATGCCGTCTACGCTGAAGCTCTCTCGAGAAACTAAAAAAATAAACAACTGTCACTTAATTGCAATATAAAAACTGTTTCCTGTCTCTGCCAATTTGTGAAAAAATGCGATTTGTTTGTAACTCGTATGTGTATTTACATTAACGATATGCGCTTAATTGATACATACAATGCATATTTACAGTCGCCGTGTTTTAAGCCGTTTAACTACGGATTTAAGTAAACAATATTTCATATGTTTGTAGGTATGTAACTGCTTTTCATATGATCGCATTTTCTTTAATATTATTTAGTATTTAACAATAAGTAGTAGAAGGCACTATAGCATACTTGATTTGTATGCGTTAAGTACTAGTAAGTACTATCTATACGATATTTATTTAAAAACACACACTCAACAGAACCGATAGACATGTTGGCGCAGTTTCAGAAACGGGATATGTTGTCGTATTGTATGTAAATATTAAATATTAAATAATTTGGCATGCATATAATTTTCACAATAGAGAAATTGACAACACAATTTCCAATCAAAAACCTATATATTTGAAATGATTTTCTGATTTCATTGATTATTGGCAAGAAAACGCACTAATGTGGTAAATAAATGAAATTTCTAAAGTAAGATTTTAAAATGCAACAAAGATAAATACAGCTCAGAGAACAAAATGAAAAGAACAGAACAGAACAAATAAAGGTAAACGAATTTTGGTACACCACACACTTATATCTAAAATTAAAAGATACACATACAGCATATATGTAGTTTAAAGACTTAGGTAGGAATGCTGTCTCACATATGAAGCATAGGAAAGTCTAATGCTATCACCAAATGCTTTTCCATACGAATAACAATCAACGACAAAAATTGACGGAAAATGTAAGTAGTTAGCCTAAGCGGGTATTTGGAACGAGGCTCAGTTATCATTATCATTATTAATATTTGTATTCTTTTTCAAACAAAGTAGATACAAGTAGTAATAGTAAATAAACGCTTGCTTTGCTAGTACCTAATGCATATGTATGTCTAACACATGAGTTACATGTTCTTAATGCTTCAAAATTGTGCTAAAAGTTCCACATGTAAATGCAAAAATTGCGCTACGACTCGCTTATGATATTTTCGTACGTCTATTATTTTTAAATGGTTTTTTTTTTTCATTTTTTTTTACCACCTTTTGTGGTGCCTTTAATAAAATTCCTACAATAGCCTTAGTTTTGTATTGTGTATGCAAATCCTTACAGTCTACTGTACAACAGTCATTCATTTTGTGTGTTTGCGTTAGTTTTGAAAAGGTCCGTGTTAAATAAAAAATGGTACATTAGGTGTAAAATTAAAAATATAAGTCCTATATGTAGTATATATAGATTATTTGCTACAAGTTGATAATTTAAAGCCATGGCAATTTTCTTTCCCCTTCTCCTTCCTTTATCGGCATATTGCACAACTCCTGCTCTCCGCCCTTGTATTCATATTCATTCAGCATTTACATCTCTTTATACGTCCGCTATACGCGACGTCTCTGCGAAGTCGGCACCAGGATGGTGCCGTTCGCATAGAAGTAGCCTCACAACTTGGAGCTATCGTAGTTCTCGAGCTTCCACTGCTGGCGCGTGTAGGTCGCGTTGCACTCCTCCATGATCAGCTTATTCTTCAGCTCGTTAATGGCCAGACATTTGTCTGAGGAGCCGTGATGTAGCTGCTTCGTCTGTTCGCGGTAGCTCCAGAACTATGCCGTAGAAAAGAAAAAATAGTGTGTTAATTGAAAACATTTCTCCTGTACATAGAACATAATTATTTGTAATTTAATTAAATACTTTACTTCATTTTCAAATTTAAATTCAAATTTTTAAAAAAATAAGTTCTTAGATTTAGCACAAAAGTCGATTTTCTTTTGAATTTGCAGAGAAGAGAAAGGCCAATTTTGATCTTGGGACAAACATTTTTTCATCTGCACAAAAATAATATTTTTATATATAAATTATTCTCGATAGAAGTAATGCAGTTCTCTTTTACTTTGAAGCAATATTTTGATATTGCCAAAATATTTTTGTATAATGAAAAAAAAAAAAACATAAGTAATTAGATCTTTTGTTTCATTTTTTACGATTTTAGTAAATATTGTCCAATATGTGGGACACGATTGTTTCCCTGCATTTTTTTTTTAAATAAATGGCAGATTTTTGCAGTTTATATCTTGGAAAAAATCCGTTGGTTATAATGTGAATTCAGGCACTTTTCCCAAGTCTATCTTTTTACAGTACTCACCTGATTTCCTTTGGAGCCGTGACAACCGAACAGCATCACATCCTTGCCGGCATAATCCAGGCACGCCTCATCGCGACGTATTTCTCCCGACTTGCTAAGCAGCCAGTACTGTGTTCGGAACGAAATGCAGTGGAATTAAAAATTTTAACACTCAACGCTGCATTTAATTTGCATGTCAGAAGTATTCTATCTGTTTTACTCGTAAGTTGCTTGTTACAGCTCTATCCACATTACTAATTATTATGTAATATTTAATTAAAAGCCAAAGCTGCGCTTACTCCGTCCGTACATTTGTATCTCCGTCCTTTAGTTTGTCTGTCCGTCCATTTGTCTGAGTATGTCTCTGTATGTGGCGTGTGTGTGTTTGTGTGTGTGTTTTGTGGCTTCTGCCTGCCCGCTGACCATGATTGTTTATTATTTAAACCACGGTACTTGCTGTCCGACGGACTGGCCTGCTATTTGTCTGCCAGCCTGTCTGTGCGGCTTTTATTTTCTATGGCTGCTCGCTTGCCAGCTGGCCAGCCCGACTCGTCTGCTGCCGCCATTTTGTGCTACCATTTCCGTTTCCGTGTTGATGCCAACGTTATTTCTCTTATTTATAATGATGCGCGTAGCCATGTCGCTGCTCTTATTTTATTTTATTATTTCGCTATTAGCTGTGCTCGAGGATAGAACACGATGCTGTTTAAACAACGTTATTGCAACGCATTTTCTTTAAGTTTTAAACAAAAAAGTTTTATTAGAGTAAGGCTAACATCTGAGAGACGGTACATTGTAGCATTACCGGAACAGAAAACACTTCTTTCAGGCATACAAGTCTTAATGGCTTGGCTTCTGAGAGAGAAAGATTGCTTCCGCAGGAAAGTTGGTATAAGGTATTTAAAAACACAAAGATGCCATTATTTGTCTAGTTTTTGATACGCGAATTATTTCTTAACTTCAGAGTTTGTAGAGTTTTCCATCACAACTTTTTAAAATGTAATTTGTGGTCGTGTATACTATGGCTTGATTTTTTTTCGAAATTGCGTATTTTATTTGTACGTGGATTTCATCTTTAATATTTTATTTGTTCAGCTTTTATGATGCATTTTTAATTACGTTCCGGTATATAGTATATTTCTTTCGCACAGAGTTTTTATTTCCAGCAATTTTTTTGTGGTTTCTTTCTGTAGAGAAACTTTTTTGCTTATGTGCGCCCAACAACAAATTTTGTCTAGCATGCACACGCCCGGCGCGTTTATATGAAATTTTTCATTATGTTGCATTTTCCAGCGTTTTGCCTTGCGACGAGGACGAGGACGATGACGATGACGACGACGACGATGACGGCGCGATCCTTTGACGTGCGCATATTCAAAGGCACACACACACAATGCCACACCAATCCTCTCGCAACCTGCCCACCACCGCCCACTTAAGCGGCGCATGCATAGAAGAAAGGGTCCCTCACTCTCACGTTTCGTTCCATGCAAATTTTACGATGTGCAAAATTAAAATTTGCGTGAAAAAAGCAACGCGACCATGCCCATTCCGCCCATGCCAACAAATGTTGATTATTTTATCTGGCAACCACCCAGCTTCCTTTTACCAAGCCCCCCTCCCTAACAGAGCACCATCACGGCTTCAGCGCCCAGCGTTTTCGAGTGCGCTCACGTTTTTCATGCCCTGCACCCATAGAGGCAAGCATCCCAGGCCAACTCATATACGAGTTCACAGGAGCAGAGCCTCGGCTATTATCAGATCTGTATATAAGTCTTTAGCTCTTCTGCGAATATTTCATAATAAATAATTGGACTGAATTGGAGAGATCCGAGTGGTTTCCTAAGCTATCCTAAGCCTTCATATCATTCATATGAAATCATATTTCAATGCTTTGTATTCGTTTAGTTTGTATATATACGTAGACAGACATTAATAATTAAAGAGACATGAAAAGGGATCTCCTTTAAACTTGGAATTGCGTTTGAAATTCATTTATAATCTGAAAAGTTTTGTTTGCCCTTCTCGGCTATTATTAGATCTGTATATAAGTCTTGAGCTCTTCTGCGAATATTTCATAATAAATAATTGGGCTGAATTGGAGAGATCCGAGTGGTTTCCTAAGCTATTCACAAAAGAATGTCGGCCATGAATGCCTTCATATCATTCATATAATATCATTTTTCAATGCTTTGTTTTCATGTAGCTTGTATATATACGTAGACAGACATTAATAATTAAAGAGACATGAAAAGGGATCTCCTTTAAATTTGGAATTGCGTTTGAAATTCATTTATAATCTGAAAAGTTTTGTTTGCCCTTCTCGGCTGTTATTAGATCTGCATATAAGTCTTTAGCTCTTCTGCGAATATTTCATAATAAATAATTGGGCTGAATTGGAGAGATCCGAGTAGTTTCCTAAGCTGTTTGCAAAACACTATTTGTAGCTCGAACAGAATTGAAATCATCCACGGCAAATAGATCGCAGATTGCAAATAGATCGTAGACTCTTAGTTTTTCCTCGTTGCATAATCATATCAATATATCTGTGGCTACCATCACAATATATAGATTTGAAGATTAGAGTATTAGAGTATTTAATAGTCTGATGTGTGCACCACTCTCTCATTCAAGCTTGTGTCTTGTTGTCTCCTGCCGTTGTTTGTTCGGCTGGTGTTGTTGCATTGCGTTCAGTTTGCAGTGTTAGCGGTTCAGGAGTCAGGGTGGGGGAGATGGTGAGGGGGTAAGGGGGTAGGGGGTAGGGGGTTCGCAGTCTGGCGATTTCGTGCGTTTTGCGCTCCGTTTTTGCAAACAGGGCAAAACGAGGTCAACACTTTCCATTTAATGTTGAATATACATTCATCTGTGTGTACACATCGTGTTCAGTTTTATTTTATTTTTATTATTTTGTTGTTGTATGTTTCACTCTATTTGCCCGCCATTGTTGTTGTTGTTGTTGTTGTTGGTGGTGGTGTTGTTGTCTGTGCTGCTGATGCTGGGGCTGGTGTCGCTGCACTGTTGTTGTTTAGTTGTCGAAAAGCTTGTTATTAAATGTTGGAAAATTGTTGGTTTGTAAAAACTTTACGCCACGCTGCGCATCCATGAAATTGATTTATCATTTTGCATTTTATTTATGATTGCGATTTAATTAAATTTGTGACTTTGGCATAAATCTTATTACCAAGCTCGACTCTCTATTTGTTGCTCTCTCTCTCTCTCTGTGTGTGTGTGTGTGTGTGTTTGTGTGAGTGGAAGTGTGCGTGTGTAGGTGTTCGTTCTTTGGACCGGATAAGGCAACTTTTGACTTTGAGTTGGCAAACTTACGTGTATGTTTAAATGTTTATTTAATCAAATAATTAACAATGTTCAGCATAAAAAACATTTATGTAGCCACAAACTCCGTGAAATTAGTGCTCAAAACCGCAGGACTAAGACAAAGGTCATCAAAATGTTAATAATTTTAAGTTCCACATACCAACGACTTAGTTTAAGCATCGATATTAACAAAACCAAAGACATAGCCCTTGCATAAGAAACGCAATAAAAGAAATATTCCAATGAAAAGAAATTGAATTTGATGTATGAATGATAGTTCTAAATACCTTTTTTTTATTTGTGCTTTTGAAGAATTAAGGCATTGCCAAGAGAGCTCTATATTTACGGTCCATATAATTGGACTAAGTAAGAGGCGTTATTAATTTCACAGCTCATTAAAAACAAGCATGTGTTGGTGATACATAGATCGAAAAAAAAGCATTTGTTTGAGGCTTTGGAAATTAGGACCAAACATACAAATCTTAAGAATAGATTCGACATTGTTGCGTCAAAGGAAAGAGACCCCAGTTTGAGGGCAGCTATCATAAGTTGATGTCTTCATATAAAAACTCTTAGAGTCTTGTTATTCGGCAACGAAACATGTCTGGTAATGCATCTTAATGGCATTTCGAAGCACAACTTTAATCCATTTGGACGAGTTTTGGAGGGACGGACTAATTTTACAAGAAGTACCAACAATATTTTTGCTACAGCAGCTGTGAAAAACAAACTACTTCCATATGTTATACATATTATAAATACATGAAAAACTCACATAAATGAAAAAAGAATTTACAAACAAATTTTTACAGGTTCAAACTAGCATATGAAAAAAACTTGTATGTGTTGTGTAAAAAATGCAAGCAGAAAGAGTTGAAAACAGAATTAAATCTGAAACAACAACTATAACTAATAATTAACTAAAAGTTGCGAAAGCGAAAAGCATAAAAGATTGAAGCGCATAAAAACCAATTAAAGTCAAAACCTGAGGCCAATAACCATAAGAAAATAGGTGTGAACAAAAGGATTGAACAAAAGCCAAAAATGTATGCTCTTATTGTCAGCTGCTTAGTGTTCTGTAGCTGGCCGTGTTTTGCGATACCTGATTTCCTCCTTGACCGTGACAACCGTAGACACCCACGGCGGAATCCGTGTGTAAATTTACGGGCGAATCCACGCACATTTTTGATGCTGGATTCGCGATCTGCAAATTAAGTTCGTATGTATATGTTCAAAATAAAAAAAATCAAAATGCAAGTTGTGTGTTAAGAGGAAGAACGCAACTCGTTGCTGATGTTGTTTTAGTTGTTTTCGTAGGATAGTAGTAGTAGTGGTAGTAGTTGCAGGAGGCGATAAAAGTTAGTGGCAATGGTACGATTATTATGAGTGGAGTGGAGTTGCTGAAAAGTTATGCGCTTGGCCGCACCATAATAAGTATACGTATATAATTTGCGTTTAAGTTTGTTGGTTAGTACTTGTATTATTGTTGGTGGAGCTTAAATTGCATTTAACATTTAACTCTGGCTATAAATCTCTTTACGGTTCTGTGCCTCTACGGAGTTTGTGGCGGTCGCATGGCTGCTGCGAAATAACAAACCTGATTGCCACCCTGGCGATGGCACGGATAGAGACCAACCGCCTTCTTCAAATCGCGCTTGTGCGCCGGCGAATCCAAGCAGGTGCGACCGCCATAGCCTAAATTTCTTATCTACAACACAAAATAGAAGAAGAAAATGTTCAAGCCCAAAGTTAGGCGATGCAGGCATATACGATATATAGTACGATAACTCGTTACACGTGATCTGAAAATTGCAATATGTATTCCGTGTCCAAGGGGCTACAAAATTATATTAACTTGTTAGGTGTGCGTATACCTAGAAGCCCATGACGTGACAGACTAAAGAAAGAATATTCTCGAGCTGTGGAATTTGAGAACTACATTCTGGGGAGTAATACTTTTCGATAAGACTACCTAGTGAAATTCATATGAGAATGCCCTGAGAATGACTGAATTCGAAATTTGTTAGTGTGGTAAGACCAGCAATAATCGTTCAATTCCTAAGTATAACATCATTTTTAAATTTATTTATTTATTTATTATTTAAATCTCTTAGATATGCACTGACAGGACTGCTAACTACCCCTGGATAAAGTTTTGAGCTGTCTAAGCCAACTAAAACCGAACCATTCATCGAAAGCGAGATCGGATTCTAGAAATCCGAAGTTCTGTTACAAAATCGTATTATTCACAGTTTAAATTCTTCAATTTTGGTCATTTCTGAACATAACTCCCTCCCTCTGGAAATTCTCTGTACAGCCTATTGACTGGGGACATTCGAATCAGAGTTGATCTCCACAAGAAGGTGCTATAAGAGCAGCAGTGATCAAGCCACTACAATTCGAGTTCTATCTATCCATTTGGTTCCCACAATACTGTAGCATCAGTTTCTAAGAGTAGGGTTCTAGAAGGATTCACTGCCCCCCTCATCAGTTTCGTTTCAAATGCTGCACTTAACGGAGTTTGTGGCGGTCGCAGAACTGCTGAAGCTAACGCCTCTGCCGCTTCTGGAAAGTAACCAACCTGATTGCCATTTTGGCCATGACAGGGGTATATATCAACCGGTAGCCACATCAGGTCGCGTTTGTCCGCTCCCGAGTTCATGCAGGTGCGACCGCCATAACCTAAGCTTCTTATCTGCGAAACGAAAGGGAAAAACATTGGGGGGTCGGGGGTCGGGTTGGTTGCATTTAGCTTAGGATCTGGAAATGTTTTGCTCTTCGTGGGATCTAACATAAGTACTTATTTGCATAGGCTGCTCATTGTCTACCTCTTGTTCGCTGGTTAGTGTTTCAGTTTTGGTTCTAAAAGGGGTAGGGCTGGGGGCTGGGGGGAGTAGCCATCTGCCACATTCTGGGTGCACCAAACCAATACATGCAACTCACCTCGCCTTGGGCCACTGCTTCGCCGGGTATGAAAAGTTCGGGATAAATATTGTCCAAATACCATTTGAAGCTCTTGCAGCCGAGGTCCTCGCTGTGTATATTAGAGAGCACAATAAATTACGTATCTTCCTGATGGTGCAACAGGGGCTTTGGGGTTCCACTTACCGCAGCTTTACGCGCGAGCTGATATCGCCAAAGTTGCCTTTGTCGTTGCCAATGCGCTGATAGTAATACTTGGAATACTCATCCATCCAGACCTCGGCCAGGCGCACGGAATTCTTTTTCAAAACATTGACGCCTTGACGCCACTGCAAATAGCAAACAAAAAAAAAAAAGAATGAATTGTGAAGCGTTAGTTCCAGTTGCTAACCTGATGAAGATTATTACACATATTGATATTAGCTAAGCAGATGGGGCTACTATATGATATAATATCTATTGTAGAGTGTATCCACTCAATTGGTCTGGATTTTACATTCTAACTTTCACTTGTATGTTACTGAATTGGTTTCCATTGCCAATAGTTCTGCTCATGTGTATGCAGGTTGTTCATTTCCCAAAAATGCAGTCCCATAAAAAACGTATAAGCATGTATACTCGTAAAAAGTAGAGTAGATAGGTTAAACCTGATGTCAACAAGATACATTAAATATTTCCAATACCTTTCAGCTTCGCTGAATTGAATCACTTTCCATAAGCATCACAAATCGGTCTTGAAATGGGGCAAAGGTGCATGCACTCGATCGGATAAAGCATAAAATATGTTCCACTTGAAATCGGACTTTAATTTGTTCAACTCTTTCAAAATTTCCCGCAAAAATGTTGCAGCATTTGTAACTGCATCTCTTTCAATTCAAGATATTTTTATGTACCGCCTGCAAGATGAATAAAGCCAGCACCCCTATAAGCCCTAAGTCCTTTGAGTGCAAAAAGCAATAACAATGCAATGTCGTTACCAGGAGCAGCCATAATAATGACAAAAGCAATCTGCTGGTGCCGGCCGGTGAAAATATTGTGCGACCAAACAGATGCAGCCCAGACAATGGGCTGGAGTTGGTTAGCTGGTGTTGTGGATTCTGGTTGGGAGCCACACACCAGTCTAATTACCTGAATGAACAGCTCTGTTTAGTGGCGCCACTCCAGGCGCGGCAATACAATGGGCAGTGTCTCTGTTTCGTACTGTTTATGGACAATCAGGTGGGTTGTTTGTATGTACGTGTAAGTCTGTCTGTGTGTCTGCTTATTATGTATTAAGTTTTGTTTACTTTGCAGCCCTTGCCGTTGCCATTTTCATGAAGTAAACATGCTTGGGCCAGCTAAGATAGAGGCTACACTGTAATGCTAATTAATAATCGATCGGCAATATTCTTAATTAATAGTGTAATAAAGACAACGTCACAATATATAAGCATATACTACATCCTTCAAAAATAAGTTAAGTTATGCGTTCTCAGAGCTTGAAAGAGCTTTGAAATATTGTGCGCAGTCAGCAGATAATTTCGTTAAGTGTTTATTACTCTATCATATACTCCTAACGCAGTGATTAATGATAGCTTGATATGTTTGATTGAAGAAAAGCAATCAAGCAAATATTAGGGATAAGTGGTCAAAGGTACAATTGAGTCTATAATTAATCAAAATTGAAACAGAAGGCGTGGCGATATTTTTAATACGCGGGTAGATATCAAATAAAAGTACTGAGCATAATCCCGAGAATACAACAATTTCTTTGCATTTATTAACGGCAGTTCTTCTGCAACGGTAGGTAATCGGGAGAACCCTAGGTGCCCTATGACTTATAAGAACGATTATCTATTTCTTCTTAAGATGTTCGTACTAAGAGATCTAAAATAACATAAAACAGCAACCGAAAAAAGTTTTATTTATACTTGTAATACTAAAAGCTATTAAAAAGAACACACAAATAAAATATGCAATTCAGCAATCACACTTATTTGCAATTACAAAAAGCATTAAGTTTAACTGATCACTAACTATTAATCCCCATATTCCAAATTTCTTTTAGTAAGTTTTGGTGTTACCCGTTCTATATTGGAATTTTATCTGCCATTCAATCAACAAGTATTCAGAGATTGGAACAAAAAGAAAGAATCGTATCTGAAATGATTATAAAAAGAACTGCAACTATAATGTCTAGTTTCTATTGGTAAAGGAATAACCTTTTGAATTAGAAAATAGTGTCATTCAGTGTTTGAGGTCATCATTGGAAAATACTATAATATAAAAGAGGAGAGAGACGTCCGTGCGTGCTGAGTTTTGTTTGAAAATATTATCGACTAGTCTATTCGTGTGTGCTGGCTTAACTAAAGTCGTAGTCCGTTGCTATGCCAGGAGTTGCTTGGCAGGTGTCTGTTTAGTGCGTTACTGGCAAACTTTCGGCCCTATCTGGCGGCTTAGACTATGCCACTGGCATTAAAACAGTTGCCAAACTTTTATCAACCGTAAACCGTTGATAATTGAAGAAGCGTAGCCATTTTTTTTGTCGTTTTTGTTGTTGTTGCCGTTGTTGTCATGGCTGCAGTTTTTGTTGTTTCTGCTAGCCACACAAGCGACATTCTGCACAGGCGCTTGTAGATGTCGATGTGTACGTGCATGTGCATGTATATGTATATGTTGATGTGGACAGACCGCATTCGTTGGTGACCAGCAGGAGCTGTGCAGGAAACTGTCGCTGCCTGTCCACATCCACATCCACAGAATACACAGAACACACACAAGCACGTGATGCTGGACGTTGTGTAAAAGTTTAAAATGCTTGCGGTCGTCGGCGTTAATGAGCAGGGAGCGGGAAGGGGAAGGGGCAGGGCAGGGGCAGGGTGGGTCACGCTCCAGTATTGTGTTTGTCTATAAATATTGGTTTGCCTGGCCTGCGGGCCATTTTGGTCAATGGCCAACAACCTGGCATGGCTACACAAATCGACATTCTCTGGGCCTGTGT
Organism: Scaptodrosophila lebanonensis; assembly: GCF_003285725.1. Lineage (NCBI taxonomy): Eukaryota > Metazoa > Arthropoda > Insecta > Diptera > Drosophilidae > Scaptodrosophila > Scaptodrosophila lebanonensis. The sequence continues at coordinate 4,900,448 of NW_022060529.1, forward strand.
TGCCATTTACCATTTGCCAGCTGTCAGTTGTCAGCATATAAATCCACACATACCTTGTAGGGAGAACGCTTGCGGAATATGTGACCCACATGGGAGCAGGGGACGATTTCGAGAGTGCCGCCGCACATCCATGTCTTGAAGGAGAGCTCCAGATTTTCGCCACCCCATATATCGAAGCCAGAGTCGTAGGTGCCCAGCAGCTCGAAGAACTCACGGTCGATGGAGAAGAGGCCGCCAGCCATGGTGGGCGAGTAGACGGGCTCGGCTGAATTCTGCAATGAAGAACAGAAATGGCAAACATGAAACAGGTAAACAAATTGAATGGCTAAGCAGTAGTGGCTCGTAGTACTTGTATGTACTCGTGTGTAGTCGTTTGTTCTGCAAATGAAATGGGCCGGAGGCGTCGATGGCAGCCAAGGACAAATGATGCTTTGCAGCCTCCTGGTTTGGTTAGGACCCCCATTGGTGCTGTGTTGTAAAGAGTCTCGCCATCATAGCTGCTGGCTGTAGCTTCTCTGTACGTGTGCGTGTGTGTTGCAAGTACGTGTTGTGTTTGTCTATTGCTGCCTCAGTTATTTAGAAATAAATTGAATCTTATAAGAACATTTAATTTCTCTAATTGAAACTCGAGTTGCGCCCGAGTGTGCTATCTATTGGGCGTCGTTCGAGTGCCAGGCATACCCACACACACACACACACACACACCTTTACAATTACAATAACAGATACACACACACACACAAAGTTGCTGAGCCCTCGGGTAAGCTACAAAGTCTGCTTCCACTGCTGCCATTTTTTTTTCTACACTTTCAACAACTCTCAAAAACACTTGAGGCAACATTTTATTTAGTGCGTTTGTATATGAGTATATATATATATACATATATATTGCTGTTCTGTCCGTCAGCTTGTCTGCGTTGTGGCTTTGCTGCTTTCACCAATTTTGTTTTAATTTAATACTCGTAGTCGTATTTGGAGCCTTGCTAGTATTTGCCTTACGCCACAAAACTTTCCGTTGGCAGATTTTGCCTTTAATTGGAGAATTGCATTTGATAGCAACTTAATTACAATTTTTGTGTTGTTTGTGTTTTTACTTGGATAGAAAAAGTTTCAGACTGTTTATTTGGACCTTTTTTTTTAAAAATAATACATGCATGAAAAAAAATATTACTAATTGATTTGCCGGGGCATGAAAATAAATTAAAAGCAAATATAAACAACAACCGGCCTTTAACAATTCAGAATGACAGAGCAATTTTGTTAAATATTGAGAAAAGCATTCAATTTGAATCAATCCAAAAAATTGAGGAGACAAAAAAAGAGAGAATATTACAGCAATTCGAATAAAATAAAACAAATGGGGATAGCAAAAAGAAGCAGAAGCCTTTTCACAATTAAAAAGTATTTCAATTCTAAAGCTATAGCACAAGAAAATAAGAACCATGGAGAAATGTTTGTTCTACATTCTGGAGCTCAACCCATATTTAAAGCCTTGCGAACGCTCATAAATATGCAATGCTTTTTTGTTAGGGCACAATGGCTTAAAGAAAAGCAAATATATGTCAAATGAATCTTAAAACAGGCTCAAAGCAGTAACCGTAATTCATCTTAATGGCCCGGTAAGCAAACTGTAAACAGTCTGCTTGCAGTTAACAGCCAAAGGTGTTTGATTTTGCCAATGATATAGTTACCGCATCCCAATGTGTGATGCATGGCATGCAGGGGGTAGAGAGAAGGATGGGTAACTAGGTAACTGAAAAAAGATTCGAGTCAACAAAGGGAACTAACAAGCTCAGCAAAAACATAGCGATGCAAACAAAGAGAAATCACGACAAGTGCCATTGTGTTTGGGGCCAACGGGGTGGCTGGAGAGTCCCGGTGCTCCAGGCAACGGTAGAAGCTGTTTGATGAGCTGCAGCAAGGGTGGCCCATGGCGAATTCGCACTGTGACATTTAATAAGCGCCAGTAGCAAGAGCCAACAAACAAAACACGGCAAAACGGCATGACAAACACTCAGACAAGGCGTAAAGCAGGCAGATAGAGAGGAAGTTAGAGAAAGGGGGAGAGAGAGAGAGAGCGATACGTAAATATGCGAAAAAAGTCATAGAAGTGCGGGCAGGCGTTCCGGTTTCATTTTTTTCTCGACTCGCCCGCCGGAAGTGACAAAACAAATAGCACAAGTGAAAAGAGAGTGCCGGCGTGCAGCAAAAGAAACAAAAACAAACGTACATATCTACCCCTATACACATACATATATACATATATATATAAATATATATGCGTGTGTGTGCATGTAAAGGATTTTTATTGCTATATGTAGGTATGTATATATATAGTGGAATGTTTTTTTTCTGTGACGCTGTCAGAACAGGAAATGGAAGTGAAAACAAAAATAAGTTTTTGTGCCCAAAAAAGGAAGACAACGGAAATAAAATAAATATAAATATGAAACTTTATGAAAAAGCGTGGCTGCCTCGTCTGCCACAGCAACAGGAACAGCACAAACTGTTGTTGTTGTTGTTGTTGATACAGTGCCGTCACTGTTGTTGTTGTTGTTGTTCGTGTTGCAGTTGCAGCTTGTGCAAACAACGTCGCATAACTTTTCGCTTTTGGCATGCGACTTGAGTTGGGGGCGTCTGCAACGCGTGGGCTGAATATAATGCAGCTTAAATGATTTAAAAGTGGGCAAATAAATTTTAATGCGATATATGTGTATACACACACACACACACACATGCATACATATGCATATGTATATATAATATATATGTACGTACAACATGGATGAGTTGGGAAGTGGCAGGACACTGAAATGAGTAAAATATGATAAGTGAGGCAGGCAATTTAAGAAACTTGCAGACGACTGCCTTTGTGTTTTCAAGCGTACACTGAGAGAAAAGCAACGCTATGGAATCCTGAATCCAACTTAAAATCGAAACATGAATCAGGATTCATTCACTCTATACGTAATGAAATTGGGGGGAATAACGTTACATACTTGTAGAAATGATTTTTGAGGATAGTATGGGTTCATCGATACACTTAGACTTTGCAGTTTTTCAAATGAAATTCTGAAGTCAATAGGAATCTTAATTCAACATTTTATGTTCTACTCTATTCTCATTAAAGCAGCATAATTAGAATTTTAGTTGCCATGATGTATACATACATACATACATCATACTTGAATAATGCTCACATTTATGATGATTTCTGAATATTCCTTCCTTTGGGCTATTTTATTTAAATTATTTAATTAATGGATTAATATAAGTAGTTCTCCTGTAGATGTCCGATTGTCTGTATGAACTCCAGGATCAGTTTAACCTGTGGAGCTTGTTTTTTCACAACCTTTCATATACTATTTTCAAAATTTGTCATTTAAATTCATCTCTGTCCATGATCATTTTCGAAATGAAAATGAGAAGTAGTAGTAAGTTTTCTTCATCTTTGAACTAAAAATGATTCAAATGCTTCGTAATGTTGAATACAATTTCTGAGGATGGTACCAGCATTTTACTTGTTATTCATAAATCAATTTTAAGTCTATTCCAAATAATTGCTTTAGCCTACATTGTGTCTTTGCTTGAAATTAGTTTGTGCAAATAACTTTCTTTTTTCGGGCTGTGTACATACACACAGGCAAAGATAGTTTTTATGTGTGCGTTTATAAAGCAAGCTAAACATGCTGTTGGCAGGCAACTAAAAAACAACATGCAAGGTGCAGTTATAGACACGAATACTTTGTTTGAAATTAAGTGCAAAACTGCAAACAGGTTGGGACTTGCAGGGCTGGCCTTAAATTCAAAATGGTATTAAACCTCGCCTGGCTAATAAGAAAAGCATTTAAACAGGCTTTAAGTAAGTTGCGTTATGCGCCAAAATATGTCGATGTACCAATTCTTAGCCTCCTTGAGAAAGTCGATAGTTGTACAAGTAAAGTAAGCGTCGAATTAATTTAGCCAGGCAACTAACTTTCTCAGTCATTAATTTCATAATTTTGCTCAACTTTGAAGATTGCTGTGCCGTCACTTAAGCTACTTGAAAAACTCTGCGCTATAATTCTAAAACCTTATTAAAAAGTTAGAAAAAGGCAAGTTTCTCGTTGAGGACACATATTGCGAGGTAGTCTGCTGCCAACAAAGTTTGTTCATTTTTGTATAACTTTTTATTTTATATCAAAGCGCAACATATTGGCTCGCAAGTCATTTCTATTAATGAAGAATGAAGTGGCTGAGCTGCCAGCATTTTTATAATACTATTTAAGGAGACATTGATTGAACTCATTCAGTTGCTTCCGAAATTGAAATAAAAATCCACAAGCAGGTCTTTCTTGCCAACAAAATACAAGTATAAATAAACTTAAAGCCGTATGCGATTGAGAAATTTAAATTCCAAATAAGTAGCTGCCAGTTAAGGTATTTAGAATATTTTCATTCTTCCATTCAAAGAATAAAAATATACTTGATATATTATATTTGTAAGCCGTTCAGTCATTCAATATTATACTTTTGTGATTTATTCAATTTTCCATTCTGAATTCATAAACAATTGGATGGCAGCAGGAGAAGGGAAGAACGGGAGGAAACATCGGCAAAGCATGAAATCAAAGTCACTTGAAATGCCAACGTCAAAGTAACTGCTACCATTATTTATATAGCCACTTGACATGGCACGAGTTGCGATGCGAAAACGGGCGCTAAAAAAATTGCGAAATGCGCAGAGTTGGGCACGACAAGGCAGCCATATTAAGATATCATATAAATCTTAAGGCATTTATAATGTAGCCGACATGTTGGGTTTTCTTTCCATTTTCTTTTTGGCCCTTTTTGTGTGCCTGTGTGTGTGCGCGCCAGAAAGTATGACACATTCTGCTGACAAATGACTGGCCATGCGGCCGTGTAAGCCATCGCTCAAGGGCACAGGTCTGCTAGAGCCTCTCTTCGAGCCATCGAGCTGCCACTTGCCAGCAAAGCCACCGCAAATTAAGCAAGAAGAACGACCAAATTTAAAGACTAGCGCCCACTGTAATGTATGCTATGCAAATAATGTGCTAACCTGCGGTGCGACGCGGCCTGGAGTTCTTTCCGGCAGGCATCGCAACATTATCATCAAATAAAACAGTCACGTACAGCGCTGGGGGATGTCGCAGTGGATGCTGTGCGGCCAAATGGCGTGAATACGCTTCTCAAAATAAAATATAAAACAACAACAACAACAACAACAACAACAACAACGAACGAACGAATAAAAAACAAAGAAATGTCGTCGAACATCGTAAATGTCAGGCGCATTAGACAACATCTTCGTGAGCTGAGAATGCGGAGCTGAGGAGAATAGGTTGAGGAGCTAAGGAGCTAAGGAGACAAGTGTGGCCAACACATACCACATGCCACACTCGTACGCACCACGGCGGCTCTACTTTCACATGTGATGAGTCTGCCACACAGCATGCAGCTAAATGTTAAAAAATAATGCATGGCATTACATATGAGTTAAAGGGAGGCGTAGTTGTTGTTGTTGTTTTTGCTGCTGCTGTTGTTGCCTCTCTGGCTAAAGGAAGGAAAATGGTGCTTGACATAATGTGAAGTTGACTTTGACAAGTGGTTGCATACACACAGAGGCACACAGCAGCGAGCACACAACACACAAGCACACACATGAGAGCCAGCCACGGTGTGTGGAGTGTCGCTCAGCAGGCGAGCTGGCTCAGAATTTGCATACGCCACCATTCGCTAAAAGTCGCTCGCCTTGAGATTTTTGCCAAAGAGCGACGAGCGATTCCTTTTTTTTCCAGAACATCGTCAAAGTTAATAGTTGCAAAGAGTTGCGATGTTCTGAATAGTACTTACCAACTATATTTGTATGTATATATTCATATATACTCGTATATGTCAATGGGTGTGTTTGTCTGTCTGACTGTCTGTCTGTCTGTTTGTCTGTTCGCTGAAGTTTGAATTTGGCTTATTTCTGAAGTGCATGCCCTGGCGCATAAATAGAAAAAAAGGAAGGCATTGAGGTTAAGCTCAAAACGGCAGAAGTGGCTACAAATGGCAGTGTCTGAGCAGATTTGCTTCAGCTTCAAGACTATCAAGATACTAAGCAAATGCAAAGCTCTATACCGAGCTATTTCAAATTCCGAAGATAAAAAACTAAAAACCTGGAGCCAGTCAATAAGAAATCAGAAGCCACTTCAAGATCAGTAGCTTGTTGACAAATGCTATGTCTCTGCAGTTTATTGTGACTTTGGATGGAACTCATAACTTGATTGCACTCTGTAGTTGAATATTTGTAAAATGGTTGAACATTTTGTAAAATTAAAGCCAGTTGTACAAAGATTTACTTATTAATATTCATATGGAAAGCAAATAAGGGCTTATCGCTTTTACCAAATTAAATGGTTATGTGGGAGAAGAAATTTATCATGATTTTAACTGATTAGTTTCTAAAATTATTATTATGTAAAATTTTAATATAAATATTTAAACAATGAATTAATATTGATAATTTTTTAATGAATTGCATTCAAGTTTGATATTGTTCCTATAACTATGTATATTATTTAGAGATTGTTTTTGGTAGGTACTAAATAAAAATGTTGCCTAATGGTCTAAATTTGTTTATTATTATTTAAATGCTTACAAATTTCGAAATGATAAAAATAAATAAAGAAACTTGTGCCTCCCTTTAATGATCCTTCATAGACATAGATGTATAGTATAGTTACATTCGCATTCGTCACATTTTTGACGCTTTAATGAGCAAAACTCTAAATACAAGATGAACTCGTACACTTGTAGTAAACAAATTAGTTAAGGCATCTTTAATTTGGATTGCATAGACACCCTTCATATTGGGTTGTTGGAGGTATTTGGTCAACGGTATATAAAATAATACATATGTCCATTTAAAAAACATTAGATGCATTGAATGCAATATAATCGTACTTGAACCTGCACTAAAAGCATATAGCTTACTGTTATTTTCAAACCTCATTTTTATATCAAATGGATTCGTTGACAATATTATTTCAAGCAAAAAATCTCCAATTGAAATGCGATTCCAAAGCAGATTCCCAGAGATACTCCAAAGCAGCCCTTTCACAGGTCACAAGCAGGCAAAGCTTAAAAGCTTATTTAAATGTTAAATGTAGCGTACACAACACACTCACACTCACATACTTGCACTCGTAGTCGTACACACATTCCTACACAGAGAAAAGGCAGAAAACGTGAAGCAACTAAAAGGCAACTTTGCTGCGTTAAGAAAATCGTTACATGAACGTAAAAATTAGCATAAAAAGTTGCTGATTTCGCTTTGATTACCGGGCTCTCTGGACCGTTAGCGAGTGCTCAACGTTGGCAGCTGTGTCTCACGTCCCCCCATCTCTATGCTCCCCCCTTTGGTGAGCAGGGACTGGTGGCGTGGGCTGCAGTGTGGCTCAGTAGAATTGCAAAGGTTGGCTAACTCTGAGCTGTTAATTTGTCTCACGGGCGAGGCAATTAGCGTCGTTGCGTAGCTTAGGTAAAATGTTAATGGTTTTAACCTGTCCTATCCCCCCCACAACTCTTCCGCCATTGACCAGCGACCAGCAGTCATAAAATGTAGCACAGATTTGAGCGCGAAAACTTTTTACACGTAGACAGCGTCAGCATTAAAATATCGAGGATAAAGAAAAGCAAGAGGAAAAACATGCTGTAGAGTGCAATAAACGTAAAGTGCAATGCTACGTATTAAGCAGTAAAGGGCGTGCACCAAGTATGAAAATTAATAGAAAGCTTTTACTGTGTCCGGGTTAGCGAAAGCTAAGACACTTGCCATCCGACACTAAATTACGTCGAAATGGCCGACAGCTTTGGTATTAAATTTGCCCGCCAGCGGCCATCTTATAGCCAGAGCTGAGCACGGCCCGTTTCGCATGGCATGTGCGCCGCTGGAGGCTCTTATTTAATTTAATACACACACATTTCCTCTTTATTTAAGCAGTGAGAAGGTCGCCAGTGAGCTGTGCTAAGAAAATTCAAACTTGAATCTAATTCACTCACACAAAACTTTGATGTACAATTTTCTGTTCATAATATAAATGTGTTTGCATAATGAGGCTGTTGTCATTTTATAATTACTTAAGAGTCCAGCAGCATGAGAGACCATGCGGGACTACTCCCAAGACAAACTGACAAATAGCTTGACAATAGTAAGCAGAAAATGTAATAAGCAGTGGTCCGAGCGCTCAGTCTAAGTCTCAGCTCGGCCAACGGCATCTTGGAGCCTAGAGATTTGAATGCTGCGCACGTGAGAAGATCGGGCTGTTGTGTTTCCTGTCCTTGTGTTTGTGCATACAATGTGGCATTAAAAGTTTCAAATTATGTTTACGCCGCATATAATTTGTATGCAAGAAAGGGCGACAGCTACAAACAAAACAACAAGCAAAGAGACCAACAAATTTTCTTTTCTTGTTTGTTTGTAGAAAATTCGTATTTGATTGCATATATTACCCGAATCCGTATGCGACCAATTTAGCAATAAGTGCCTTCTTTTGAAAAACAAAGCACCTGGAGAGAATGCTTTCTTACTTATTATTTCAAAGTTTGGTCATTTACTTTCATTATTAACCATACTTCTTATTTATTAATTACATTTGAATAATTTCAAGTACAAAATTAATTATTTATTTTAAACAAAATTATGGGAATTGTGCACAAGTGTAAAGTTTAAGAGCTTAGGGTGGGGTTAGGTGGATTTAAATCTTCTATTATATCTTGATAAAATAATTTGTAAGCTTTGATTGCTAAAATGAGGATTTAAGTTATAACCAATTGAAGATTAAATTAAAACTCATTCTTTTGCTCACATACATTCGTGGAGGGTGCTTTAAGACTGTTTCAATAAATGACTTAAATCAAAGAGTTAAACATGAAACCAACACGATTCTACAAAATAACTGAAACAAATTCAATTAAGAGATTATAGCTTTTAAGGAAGACAAATTTGAAGAACAGCAAGAACATCTGCAAAATAGACCTGTATTGCTTTTATTATTGAAGTGTGCTTGCTGCATGAGCAGCTTCATTAGCAAGACTTACATTTTAAGTTACTTTAAATGCTTTATGAATTGTAAATGGTTGCTAGTAGTTAGTAGTAGCTTATCCTCAGGAGAAAGACTGATTTGCCTTTGGTGTATAAATATATTTTGCTACCTCTGGGCAATTTGTTTATGCCTCTGCATAAACAGCACTATATAGAACTATGTCTAAACGATATTTTCAGCCCGAGTGCCAAACAACTCGTTTAAGCTGAATTTTCAAATGCTTCTGGAATGTTATTGCACACGAAAATTTGTTTAGAACTATAACAAGCTCACAAAATTATATACCACATTTGCCAGCTGGCAGCTGAACTGCAACCGACCAAAACATCCGGCGGGACGTCAAATCATGGAAACCCCTATGACTGCTATGAAAAATTCAATGTAAGCTAATTAATAATGGTGGCCTGCAGACATGAAGCAAAACATAGCGGCCGGCAGCAGCAAAACCATATACCCGTAGCAGTCTGTATGTTGATGTGTGCATATGTGTGGTTTGTAGTTGGTTCGCTCCCGATAATGATGATAATGATGTTATGCCACACAGCTCGGCGCATAACTTAACTTCCGTCGGCACTGACGCTGATGCCGGCTTCTACGTCCCCGCTGGCGTTGTTCTGGTATGCATCGGAATTTGTTGCTGCACGTCATGGCTTCGCCAAGGGTCCACAGGATGACTACGTAATGCTATCTGCTATACACAAAATATCGGTTGTGTAAATTGCTTAAAAATGAGCAAGCGTTGGCAGTTGATGGATGAGTTTGAAAAGTGTCAGCGCCAGCCTCAACGCCAGTTCTAGTCCCAACCAGAAAACTTGCAATTCCTACTCCCAATATATAGTATAGGGGACGAGCCTGGAGTGGCGCCCACAGCGCTCATCATGCGGGAGCAACCAACTCTAAAGCTGAGGTGGTGGTTAGTTGGCATATATGCATGTAGCTTTAAAATTTTCATATCTATTTTTAGCTGTTGCTACTGCCGGTACGCTGCTTATTTTCATAGCTATTTTTCGTGCATTTTTTCAGGCTGCTTTCGCTATATATGTATGCATATACTTGTAGTATATACATATTTACTTTCTTCATTCTGCATGCTCTGCTATTTTCTGTTCTGTTTTTTGAGTGTGCATTTTTACGAGGGGCTTTTTAATAAATCATGCGCAACGTAAGCTGACTTTCATATACAGATACCCCAGGAAGAGGAAAAGCGACTAACACCCACTTCCATACATACATACATGCATGAGGGTCGCCACCATTGAACGCCTGAGTGAGTGATTTGCATATGTTGTTGCGAGCACAGCGATACGAAGAAAAAAGAAAAAAGAGCAGCTCGCAAATCACTTTCGGGTGGCGAGCGCCAGTGGCAGACGAGTGGCAAACACGCTCTGACCACATCACAGACCAGACCACACCAGATCTGAGCAGGCCAGACCAAACACAGACGACCAAAGTCTAACAGAAGCGGGCAAAATTTAGGATGGCGTGGGAAACGGCTCTTATGTTCACAGAGTCACTTGGATTGGGTGCAAATTAATACACTTGCGCGCAGAGATTTTCAATCTATGGAACATGCTGTCGAACTTCTCTACAAAATCTGGAAGCTTTCAATTTAATAACGTTTTATGCTTAAAGAACGAGGAAATATAAGATTTTTATGATTGGTCAGGGAAATTTTAGATGATAGAATAATGATTCTAAAATATGTATTTAAAATGTGAACTTCTTTCTACTAATTAAAAGAAAGATAGATATATATTTTTGGTAATGGTAATAATGCAAAAACGATATAAATGAATTGTCGTTTATGCACTTAATAGAGTTTTAAAACCCGACTAGGTCGTGATGTTTCGACATATGGACTTTTCTACTACTGTACCTACAGTTTTACACTGTTGCCTTTTTTGGCTGCCTATTTTGACCAGCAAGGCCTGCAAGGACAAGCAGCAGGCATGTGCCTGACCATCGAGGCAGACATTGTTGGTGTGACCATCCACTTTGCCGGGCATTGTATGCCGGCATGGTTCAAGACTTAATGCGATAGTCTAGCTGTGCGTCCGTTCCGATGCCATGAATATGAAAAGAGCAACAGGGACACAGTTTGCGGTGGACAGGCGGCTAAATCCTGGCCATGCTTTAAGCGCATTAAAAATGGCGACCATTTCATAATAATAATTTGTGATATTAATAGCATGCGCTTAAAAGTAGGCAACACGCTGCGCGTGCAATTAAGCTGCATGCCTTTTATAAGTAGCATATATAGTATGTAGCATACTTTAGGGCTGACGATGAAATATGCTGAATATGATGATGATGTTACTTGTTTAATTAAGCAGCAACGCACGTGCCCGGTTTTCCATACGCTCATTTTTCATTATGAACAGGCTTCCTCACTCACTCATTTATAAACATAAATACAGCTTGCCTCATTGGGCCCGCGGCTCTTTTGCCAACTTGTTACAACGTTTCAATTAAAAGTTAAACTGAACATAATAACATGAAAATGTGTAAGCAATATTATAGTATGGCGAGCTCACCGAAAATGAATTTACAAAATGCTGCCAGCCATGAAAGCTTTCCGTGCGAATTCCAACTTTTAACTTTAAGCCGAGTCCAATGAGCCAGGAGCAAGGACTGCACACAACCATTTCAACAAAGTTAGTTGTCAATAATTAAAAAAATAAAAAAAACCGGGTTGGCTGAGCAACTTAATTGAAAAAAGAAAGGAGAGGAAGCCTAACGAGTCCGTTAAAGGGTTAGAGCGTGCGCTACTTCCCTTACCTATTTCGCCTCTTTTTTCTTTTCGATGCCTTCCCATGCTTCTTTCAAATCTGCTTACTTTGTTTGCATTTCTTGAATGCTTGTGTCGCTTTTTTTGGGGTATCCTTTTGACAAAGAGCGCGTTCTAAACTAAATTCAATTTCAGGCACACAAAAAAGGGCAAATTCGTTATGAACCACTTTTTGGGCAATGTATATATGTATGTGGGCTTATGTATTCATGGGCGTGCAACCGCTCGTGCATGTGATTGACTTCGTAATAAAGTTTTTGAAGCCCACAAAAGAAAAAATAATAAAGGATAACATCAATTCATATAAACAAGCGTATATACGAGTATATATATGTAATATATAAGTTATGTGTGGGTAATTGCGGCAATTGTGGGTTGGCTTAAGCTCTTTGCTCTCTACGTGAGCTTTCACAGTTAAATTGCATTTCCAAAATACATAGCACATTAAACTTATGCAAATTAACAGCCATGACTAATGTCAATTGGTGGCCCACACATATCCGTACAGACACATCTACATGGTCTCTTATAAATTCGCTTTAATTTCACGATCGAATTTGTATGCCGCATTCATTTAGCAACGCCCCGGGCGATAATTGCTGTTTTGGCTAGCGGTTTGTTATCGACTGCCAACAACAATAGAGTCAGAATATATGCACTGGTATGGAACATTTAGAGTCAGAAAAAAATAAAAACATAAAAACGCAACGCAACGCAAACCGTACACAAATATTTAAAATGCAAATTTTACTGAAATTGGTTTTGCTCCTGTTTTGCTTTCTTTTTTTTAGTACCGATAGAAATAAAAGCAAACAACAATCAGCAAGGCAAATATAACGCATAGAATCGCATTTTTGTTGTCACATATAAAAGCGACAAACATTTTTATGCAAATATGTCGAGTCAAAAATGTAAAATCGACACGAACTGATGCAGATAGTGGCCGATTCTGTTTTGAACTCACATGTGTCTGATGAAGCGTGCGACAGTTTGAATGGGATGACAAGTTTTAGGAGGCAGGCACGGAATTCTTGTTGATCCATCTATGTACGTATATACATATAAGACGGAATGCGTGTATTTGTTTCATGGCAAATGAATTTGTCGTTAAAACAAATACTCGTACTTTAGCTTTTGTTGCCGATAGAGAACCGAAACGCACGCCTATGAATTTCTGAGTAGCTCGCATGCTCGGCAGAAGTGATGTGGGAGGGTCACAAAGGGTAACTAAAAGTAAATAAATGGAATTGGAGCGCGTTGTTGCTGAATGATGATGGCTGGCCCGCAAGGGATTGGGTGAGGGAGAACGAATGTGAAGAAGAGAGGAAGAAGATTAGATAGATAAGGCGTAACTAAATGGAATTATGTATTTAATATCAATAGAGTTGGCCTAGGCAGTGATTATAATGTATGTGTAGATTTAAATATTCAAGCGCAAATAACAAACAAACATATTAAAATCTTAATAGCATTTGACAAATAAATAAAAATAAAACAGGTTAATATTCTTTTGTAAAACTGTTTAAGTCCACTAACCAAAAAATAATATAATTCATTTCAAAATTAAAATTTAAGAAGAAAACGTAAGCAGTAGACAAAGGCATTCCATCAAATGAATTGTATAGTACAATTATATTTATTTTTACTTTTCAAATTATTGTTGTTCTCTCTAACAAATCCTCAATGAAATTTTGCAGCTAAAGTGCGAACTACAGTAAAATAAATAGAAGTAAAACCAAAACGAAATCAGATTTGTCGCTATCCAGAGCTCTAATGAGCACCATTTTTCGTGGGTCCACTGTATGTGTCAAAAGTCATCTTTATAGAAATTGCTGCTGCTGCTCAATTTGTTTATCAGCGCGCGCTCAGTTTGCTAAGTAGGCAAGGCAAAGCAACAACAACAACAACAACCAGCACCAGCACACAGCTCAAAACAACAACAGAACCGTAAAGAACTATAACAACAAAAACATCGTCTTCATCTCGGACAACCTTCGCTTGAAGCCCAGCCCGAGCAACGATCGCCACCGAGCAAGTTTCAGTTTCAGTTTCAAGTTGGCAGCCAAGCGGTGCACAACTCAACGAATCGCCAACTAAGAGCTAAGAAGATGAAACTTTTGGTCATCTTTGCACTTTGCTTAGGCGCCGCTCTGTCGAGCAAGATTGGACAGCAGCAGCCGCCAGGTCTACAAAAACACTTGGTCTGCTACTATGACTCGGCGAGTTTTATCAAGGAAGGTGAGTCCAACTAGTACACGAATAAGAGTACGTGTACGTAATGAAGTGGAGAGGAGTGTGTGTCTGTGTGTGTGTTTGTGTGTTAAAGTGAAGATGCTTACGTAATGCTTAAGAGGGAAGTAAGTGCCTACATAAGTAGTGCCAGCTGCTAAGTAAATAGAGTTTTACAAATTGTACAAAATATTAAGAAAATCAATTATCTTTAATTGCATTGTAAAGGCGAAGAAACAAGTTCACAGGTAATGTAACAATGTGAAGAAATGAGTTTTACTTGTAGTTAAATAGGAATGACTCTCATTTCTCACATTAATTACTTGAGAAAAAGTAAAACAGTAAGAAGGAAAAACATTAGAGTGCAGTGGCCGTCTATTTTCGTAGAAGGCGCTTTGAAAAATATTGAAAAAGTATTTGGAAACCTGACTTGTGCTTTCCATGTTTATTCTTATCAGCCTTTTTCTGAAAATAGGCAATCTAAATACAAACATACGAGTTTGCTTTGTTATTGAAATGCGATAGCTTGTCTCGCTTCGAGCTACAGCTTGACGACACAGTGTAATCCCGATAATCCGAACAATCAAAAACCGAGAAATATTAGTCGGGTTGCCTTCTCAATGCAACATTATTTTATGAAGCAGTAATAGAAAAACATTATGATTTTGAATAAAAAAATCTTGAATAGCGAGCAATAGAGTGTAATTATTTAGATATTTAGTTTAACGATAAAGCACTGTACAAGTAGCTTCAATAAAAATACGAATGTCGTTCTCTCTCTCCAATACTTACAGGCCTTGGCAAGGTGGTGATTGATGAACTAGAGCCGGCACTGCAATTCTGTGACTACTTAGTGTACGGGTACGCGGGCATCGAACGCGACTCTCACAAGGCAGTGAGTCTGAATCAGCAGCTGGACTTGGATTTGGGCAAGGGCCTCTATCGGACTGTGACACGTCTAAAGCGCAAGTATCCTAAATTGCGCGTCCTGCTCAGTGTCGGTGGTGACAAGGATATCGAGACTGGCGATGATGCTAAAGATTTGCCCAACAAGTATCTCGAATTGCTGGAGAATCCAGTCGGGCGCACACGTTTTGTAAACACTGTGTACTCATTGGTCAAGACCTATGGCTTCGATGGCCTCGATGTGGCGTGGCAGTTCCCAAAGAACAAGCCGAAGAAGGTGCACAGTGGCCTGGGTAGCTTTTGGAAGGGTTTCAAGAAGGTTTTCACTGGTGACTCCATTGTGGATGAGCGCTCCGAGGAGCACAAGGAACAGTTCACGGCATTGCTGCGAGATGTAAAGAATGCTTTCCGTCCGGATAACTTGCTGCTATCAACCACTGTTCTCCCCAATGTCAACTCATCGCGTAAGTTTAGGTGAATAGGGGATTTATTGAACTCCAAAGTAATTCCAACGATGTATTCATTACCTTACAGTTTTCTACGATGTGCCCGCTGTGATAAATTATTTGGATTTTGTGAATCTGGCGGCCTTCGACTTCTACACACCTGAGCGCAATCCCGAATTGGCTGATTACTCGGCTCCAATTTACGAACTGAGCGAGCGCAATCCCGAGTTCAATGTTGATTATCAGGTTAGGTATTGGCTACGAAACAGTTGCCCGGCCAGCAAGATCAATGTGGGCGTGACTACTTATGGACGCCCTTGGAAACTGACTGAGGATTCGGGTAATACGGGTGTGCCGCCCATCTCAAAGGTAGTTGATGAGGCACCGGTTGGTGGCAACACTCAACTGCATGGCCTTTACAGTTGGCCCGAGGTTTGTGCCCTATTGCCCAACCAGAACAATGCCTACTCTAAGGGGGCCAATGCCCCGCTTACTAAGGTGGCAGATCCCGCCAAGCGTTTCGGCTCCTACGCATATCGTGCTGCCGACAAGAAGGGTGAGAATGGCATCTGGGTGAGCTACGAGGATCCGGACACAGCCGCCGACAAGGCTGGTTACGTGCGCACTAACAACTTGGGTGGTGTGGCTCTATTCGATTTATCGTATGACGACTTTAGGGGACTCTGCACCAACGATAAGTATCCTATTCTGCGTGCTGTCAAATATCGCCTAGTTAACTAGATTGGAAAGCAAAACTTAAGAGCAAACAAGTGTTTTCAATGCATGCGAAAATAATAAATAAGTGACTTCATTTATTAAACTAAATACATGCTTTTTACGAATCGTTAAATGCTATTCAAAATATAGAATGTTATAGCTACCTGAAGTTTCCTTATATTTTTGTCATCAATCAAGTCTTCCAGATTAAATTCCAAGTACCCTTCAATGTTCTTTTGATAGACAGGGGATATTTTTTATTAGACAAAAACACATTTGTAATGTGTTTTGGCATTTCTAATTGTGCGCAATAGAGTAATTGTTGATAATGAGCTGGCAAGTACTTATTTAATTAAGTCAGAAGACGATACTTAAATGTTTCAAATGCAACCAACACCAATTTCAATGGATTTTTTTTCATTTTAAATGAAATCTTTCTTTCTTATAATAACAAACCCACAATTCACAACGTTCCACAAATTTTTTTGAACTATATCAACATGTAGATACGTCATTGGACATGTACACATATTGGTTAATTCCGATTATTGAATAATTATGAAGATAACATGAATATATACAAGTATGTAGTTAGTCAAATCGAAGAGTTTATGGTCAGAAATTCGGAAAAGTTGCTTGCAAAAGCTGAAATGAGTTTGACATTAAGGGGATTAAGCGGATTATCATTAAACGCACATGGCTTCGACTTCGATTGGCACAAGGGTGCACATTTCAAATGCCGACACTCGAACATAAACACACACGTTCAGGCACAGAGACAATGCAGGATTGATTGACAAAGTGACGAGCATTTGTCATTGAGGCTGAACGCAAAATATTTCGCATACGCAGCGTGTTACTCACACGCTCACCATTATGCACGATTTCACAACAACATAGACCTATACAACAATGACAACAACAACACAGCTAACGATGGTTTCTAAAGCAGAAAAGCCCTCAAAACGCACGCATACGCAATCAGAAAGGAATAAACGTGAAGTGAACGAAATGAAATGAAACGTGCAGTCCCATGTGGCAAGTACATATGCACGAGTGTGTGTGTGTGTGTGTGTGTGTGCGTGTATATATACTAAGAAGATAGATGTGTGCATGAATGTAAAAGTGTCTAAAATACACATACATTTAGTGTGTCGTTGTTGGTTGGCTGTTTGTAAGTTTGTACACATTAGAAACCATTTACGTTTCCTCTTGCCCATTTGAACGCAAATGCTGCGCTGTTAAGTCTTACATACATACATATATACACATGTACATAGGTAGATAGATTGGCGAAGGTACACTGGAGGAGGACGACAAAACCAAACGATTTTCATGGGTAAACTTTACCTTTTTTATGCCACAACAGCGGTAACAGTGGCAGCCGCAGCAGCAGCAGCATCAACAGCACTTTTCTTTATGCCAATTCATGCTTGCGTATGTGTGGTTGTGTGGCTTTGCCAGCGTGCGTGTATTTGTTTGCACTTGAGCTAGGCCGATTTTTGTCATATACTTGTACATATGTATGTATATATGTACCGGTATATGGAACATATATCCACGTATATACATATATGTATATTTAAACGCCATGGCAAACGGTGCGTATGAGTGCGTTTTCATAGCTCATGCATTGCGCATACGCCCCGGATACACCTAAGTTTTCAAATAATTGGATTAGTGCTTTTATGGCCCCGCTTTCTTATGTATGTGTGTTTGTGTATGTGTGCTTGGTACGGTGTGTGTAGTTCCTAAGTATTTCTGTGTATCACGTATCCGGGATTTTTATGAAATTGTTGTAGTTTTATTTTATGCGCTTTGGGTTATTTGAGATTTTTGCTGCCTCCACACGTAGTGGGCGGATCGGGCGGTGGCTGTAATGCTGTCGGATTATATAGCAATGTGCACGGAGCTCGAAGCACATTGAGCGGATTAGTGGCTGGTATTCTATTTTCATTATTTCTAGTTAGCCGCCAAAGGCAAGAGCAGCATCGCTCCCTCCGTTCGTGCCTCTTTGGCAGCGAATACATTTTTATGTATGTTAGTTTGCGATAGCCGCAGGGCCAGCCTTTGGTATCCTTTGCCGGATGGGTATCAGGTTTCTTGTTGCTTTAAATATTTAAATTCTTATTGCCTGCAATTTCCCCGGTAATTTGCTGTCAAGTGCCTTACGTTTGCGCTCCGAAGTATGCTCGGGCCAATCAGAAATTCGAGTCTAAAGCTAAATGGTAAAAATATCATGCGAGGGTCAACAAACAAGGTAACTGGAGAGCAAATCAAAATACTGTTGACATAAAAGAAATAGAAAAAGCCACTTGCCAACAAGAAAAAGGTAAGAAGGACGAGCAGCAAATGCGAAAAAGTTGTAAGCTGCTAGCGGGAATTTAATTTTCACTTTATTTAGTAATTTAACTTAAGTTTGTTTTTATTATATATTGCTTCTTTATATTTAGAGAAAATTACAATTTTGTGCGCGAAAAGCAGCGCTTGAACTCAGTAATTACTGAATAGAATTCTGTTAGAAGCAGAAGGAAATCAATTCACAAAAGACAGCAATTTTGTATGGATTGTTCGAAGCTGATTAAAATTTCGCAATATTCTACTTAGTCCACCAACCCACACGCAACCCCACCTGCCTGGGCTCAAGCAGCTTATTGACCCTCTTCAAGCCCAGCAAGTGAGTATTTGGCAATGAGAACAGACACGTCCATGTAAATAAATAAAATAGCTGAAGCAGAACATTACGCAACCCACTCTATGGCTATTTGCAGGCAGCTCCAACCGTTCCAAAAATGTTTCCTCTATCTAAAAACTGTCGGGGCACAGATGCTTGACTGGGTTGTCAAGTCAATTTTTGGACATGCGATGGACAAACAGGCGCAGGGCAGTTGCTAAGCATTAAGTTAATGCCACATCCATTAGCCAGCGTTGCCGTGAGCTTATATGTAATCAGGCCGTCTAACTGGACAGAGCTTGCCACTTCGCTTCAATGAACTTCAAGATACTATATAGTACACTTGAATATATACATTTTAAAGCGCACACGCACACAGACTTACTATAAGAGTATACTCGCATACTAGTATACTTGTAGAGTGAGTCTTGAAGTCTGAGCCCGCCCACACGCAAGAACTTGACAAATGCAAACACAAGCAAAAGTTGTGCCGCAAGTTTGTACAAGGCTTATATAAAATACACACAAATACATACACACATGAACACCCACTTCTACTCGTATATAGTACACATATGTATATGTACATGCGTGTGGAAGAGTGTGTGCTTGTTTATATATTTTTTGATTCCCTATGCAATGTTGATCATTGTTATTGTTATGCCCAGAGCTTTATGTGCGCTGTTGCTGCCCCTCGTATGTTGTAACAAGTTAAGCAACTTTTGGCAGACAGGCGCATAACGAGTGCGCAGGAGTGAAAAGTTATAGGATTTTCGGCTGTCAACAGTTGAAAGTTTGTTCTTTATGCCTGCATAGCTGCCAAAGCTTAGATTATTTTCCATTTATAAATAAGGAATTTTTCAAAATTGTTCTCTGGCAAATTTCGATTGTCAGTCGCATATTTATTTAATAATTTACCGTACTGTAGTCAAAGATTGTCAAAAATTTTGACAATATACGACAATTTCATTAAAGTAATGTAGACTCTGCCCATTTTTCTCCCTTCCCGTTTATCCATTGTTTGGATGCAGCTGTGCGTAGCATGTTATACGAAAAGCATAAAGTGTGGCACACATGTGCCAACAACAAGAGCAACATTTATGGCTCATTTTGTCTCCGGGCAAATTGCCAATGCCGTGTGCATTGAGCGTGGCGAAGGAAGCGCTTTTACTTGATTTAGTTGTTAAGTGTAGCTCGAAGCGCTGCACACGCATAGGCTTACGAACACAAACACACAAGCACACACAAGTCTTGCAGTTGTTGCAACCGCAAGGGCAAGAGGAAGTGCAACATCAACAACAATGCGCGTTTGTCTCTGTCGCGTGCCTCAGTGGCTGGAAATGGTTTTTGGCAACAATGTTCATAAATCCCTTAACGCTTGTAAAAACAATTATCTCTGATATTTACGCCGCAAAAGGCAGCAGTAGCAGCTACAACAACTGTAACAGCAGTGTGCTGCAAAAAGACGATGAAAGACAGCAGCAACAGCGTCGGGAACAAGCGAAATTTGCTGTTAACATTTTTGGCTTTTAATTGCCACTTACTTGCACTGCAGGCTGGCTGCGCGCTTATGCAATACTTTCCCCACATTTCTCGCCCTCCTAGTTCTCCAACCTGTAAGTCCCTCACACCCTTCTGTTTGCTGTCATCACAGTTTTTAAAATGTTCGCTATGTAATTTGCGCACATTATGTTCGGTTGGTGGGGTTGACGGGACGTATGTGTAATATTGCAAGGCATAAATTTATGCGCTTTGAGCGAATTGTATAATTAAGAATTCGTTGCATGTGTACAAGTATGTGTGTGTGTGCTGACACACAGATAACAACTGTGTGGCATCTGCCCGGCTTTTAATTAAAATTTGAAACGAAATTTAATGCTGTCGACAAATGTTGCCCTTATCCCAGCTTGTCCTTTGTTGCCACACCTTCACCGTGCACCCGCTAAAATATCACAGAGGAAAAAATGTAACGCCATTCGCAAACGTAAATTATATAAAACAGAACGATCTGAATCTAAAGGCATTTACAAACAGACTGATTGAATGATATGGGAATGAGTAGCAAATTTGTTTGATGCACAAAATGTATTAAACATTTAATTTAAAAGAGCGCTCCGACAATGTATCATTCTAACATGTGGATAGATAAATAAGTCCTTAAAATACTCGTCTAATTCTTTTTGAAGAATTTATAAAATGGTAATTTGTTATCTGCTTGATTGAATTTATTTTGCAAAAGAGGCAGAGGGGTTTCATCAAACATGGAAAATGTATACAATGTGCTAAACAGTCGGATTGATGAATTGATAAATTAACGTAATTGATTTTCGGCACACCTAGTCTGAGTTGGTGAGATGATTTCAGCTTTGTTGTGTGTGATAAAAGAAGCATCGTTCGTTTATTTTGCCTACTTTTGGGAGCCTTTTTGGAATTGTTTGGGACTTTTTAAAGTAAAACTAACAATAACAAGAGAGAACGCTGGAGCCAAGAACACATGACAGTGAAATACATTGCCTCAAACTTTGAATTGACCGATTTGGATCCAAGTTAATACAAAAGCAGATAATTTTATATAGATTAGGAAGTGGAGGAATCATGCATGCTAAATAAATAAAGAGCGGTCCCTATTCAACAAATTATGTTTAACTAATATTTGCATCCCCTTATTGCCTGATCATTTCTGACAATTAGGTAGCTATTTACTATTATATTCGAACTTTGAAAAGCAAACATTTAACCTGCTATGCTTAGTTCGCTTTCACATCGTTTGCAGAAATGTTATCGGTTAGAATTCTGTACATATTGTATTTGTGCGAGGGAGAATGGAGTGCGTGCATGTTTTGCTGCATACGCTGCAGCTTTGTTTGTTTTGTTGGTTCAACCACTTTACAGCAAATGGTCACGTCCAAACGCTCTAAGCTGCTTCATGTTTTGCCATGTGTACGACCAACTGACTAAAAAGGGTGAATAGCACCTACCTCCGCCCTATATAAGTATGTTTAAAATATACAGTCGCACATATGGACACACCAATGTGCTAAAACAAACGCGTGCGATACTACGAAAATCAACCCTCTTCGCGATATTCAAAAGCTGTCAGTGCTTGTACTATATGTAGGTGTGCATGAGGCTAGCCACGCGCTAGTACTGCCAGAAAATTCCGTCAGTGGCAAATAAGCTGCTTAGCCAATAGAAAAAACTTACATTATGCCTGCGCTTTTCATGCTCCGGTACGGAATGCCAGCTGAATTGTAGATTCCAATCGAATCCGCCGACATTGACGCCGCTGGAATCTCGAAAATGGAACTCCATGGTCGCATCGTCAATGACATCGATGACGGGACAAACAACGGTTGTTGAATTGCGCGCTATACGATCCAGCAATGGTTCCAGCCAGCCTGTCATAAAAAGAAAAGAAAAAGATAGATAGAGAAAAAGGGGGAGGGAGTAAGAAAATCAATGCCGTTGAGGTTAATTGGTTTTTCCAAGCATTTTGCAATACACGGCTCAGACGTTTGTATCATCGTCAGCCTGCCATCTATCAACGGCATCAATGACAACGATCCAGAACGAAAATGAAATTGTTTTCTTTCATCACAAGGACCCGCCCAAATACACACTTGGACCAACACATTGATACCCATATGCTATTGCACGTTCTCACATGATTTTTTTGGCTATTCATTTTCTTTTACACTCGCACAATTCCACTATAGTTTTTACTTATTTTTATCGATTTTATGACCGAACAAAACTCAATAAGCAAAATTGATTGCGCTTTTTATGCTGTGCACGTCAGCGCGCTGGCCCAGTCAACATTCATTTTGTGGATAGCTCGTCGGCTATCTCTGAAGTGCGCTGGCTCGCAGCAAAACTCGAGATTAAGTGATTTACTAGTTTGCTTTGTTTTATTGGCGTCATTTTTGTTGTTTCCCGGCGGATTTCATCTTATGGCCATCATCGTAACAATGGTCGAACAGAAGTGGCGCACTTGGGAATTTCGTTAAAAGGAAAATAGTGCCCCGTCGAAAACGAATTAAATTACTCTATTTTATTAAGAGTTGTTTCGAATTGGGGAATTTACTATAATTGTTCACTGATGGTTTATGTTTATTGTTTAATAATTGCTAAAGCTCAAAAATTGAGCAAATGCTTGCCTTGTCACTAGCAAATGCGGCCAGCAATTTAAATCAATATGTAAATATAAATTTGCTTAATTACACATGTTTTTAAACAATGAAAATACATGTGTTTATGCGCCACTTTATGGGTCATCAATTAAAATGTTTTGTTTGCACAAAAGTTACGCCTTCATATGGATATTTTATTTTATTTTATTTTATTCGATTCCCAACAATGCGCTACTCAATTATAAAATATAATGGAAAAAGTACACAATGCACGCGCAGTTCATTTTCATTTTTATTTCCGTTTTTCTTGTGCATCATTGAATAATACAGGAGCCTATTTAAAAATATAATTGAAGTCAATGGCATTTGAAAAGCCAACTAGCGTAATGGGAAAAAACGGCTGCCTACTTTTAGGCGGTGCCATGAAATTTGTGTCAATTGCAGTTGGCAGCAAAAACTTTGCTAAAAAAGTTTCCAGCTAAAGCGCAAGCCATTGTTAATGCCAATGCAGCAATTTGGCTCAAATATCAAATCCATACGAGCACTTCAACTAATACAACTGCACTCACCTTCAGCGCACTCGCAATGCGAGTCCAAGTAGGTAAGCACCTGCGATTTGGCATAACGGGCGCCCAACAGCCGCGCTCTTATCAGACCTTCTCGCTTGGCACCTCGCACAATCTGTACTTTGGGATAACTAACGAAGTAGTCCTCCAATTGTTTCTTCAGGTGAGCTGTTACAATTGGAACACAAATTAGTATTCTAGCTCTACTAACTATTTATCTCTCAAGTCTACTCACGCATATCCGAAAAATCATCGACCAGTATGATTTTGCCAATTAAATGTTCGGGTGAGCGATCCAGAACCGAATGTACTGTTCGCAGTAGTACCGACCACGCCTCGTTATGGAAGCAAATGACGACATCTGTCTTGGGTAAATTGGTTAGATAGCGGCCGGAATCCTTGCACCAGGCATCGCGCGGATCGGGCAGTGAACGATGCACAGACATTAAGTCGGAAGCGTATTGATTGAAAGCGTTCTTTGTCCAGCCATCTTCAACGGCCTTTTTCATTTCAGGCGGCATGTCCTTTGGCAGCTTGACTGGTTTGCCCATTTCGCCGGGAATTTCTTCCATGTCACCAGCAGGCGCATCCAGCACTGGCTTATCTGTATAAAAGATGAGAGCAGATAAAGAGTACAGCTTTGTAAGTTAAGACGAGGTTAAAGTTCTTATTTGAATTGCCCTGAAATTGTCATAGAAGCGTCGACGTGCGCCTCTTCTTCAAAATGAAGATGGTTCTGACATCGTTTGTTGTGCGTAAAATGTACGACATGCCCACACACCCACACCAGTACACAGGAAAAGGCAGACAAAAGTACACCATCAGCTTTAGCCAAGTGCCCGACGAGATAAATTATAATGCATGTGACATGAAAAGTTGTCATCATCAGCGTCAGGCGCCATCGTCGCTTTTTGACTTTTACATTTGTGAGGCATCGTATGAAAAATTGTTCGCTACGCTGCAATTCACAGCCTTGTGTGTACATACTATCTATATGTGTCATTGCTGATTTACCGAATGCATCTATGAATCGAATTTTGTTGCAGTTGTAAATCTAATTGCATAATAATCAAAGTATAATTAAACTATCGTTAAAATATATAACAATTACAAACTTAATGCAATGTAATCAGGGCAAAGTTTTGCAAGTTGTTAAATGAGTGTTAAGTTAGTCCGTGACGCTATTAGAAGTCACGTCTAGCCAACTTCATTTGTGGTATATATTAAATGTATTTTCTGTATACTTCAAGGATATTGCTACCAGTACAAAATTATTTAGGATGAGCTGCATGAAATTTCTTGTACACTGTTTTAAATAAAATCACACTTATTGTTGGCGTTAAATTATTTTGATCAAACATAAAATTTATGAAATTATTAGTCAACTATCGCTCATTTACATTTAATCTTCGGTTATAAATGACCTTACAAGGACATTTTAAAAACAAAAGAAACTTTAATAATACTGTCAGGCATGATGATATTGGTATTTAGCTATGATTCCAAATGGCAGCAATGTAAGCCGCTGGCTTGTAAGAAATTGGTAATGACAAATTTATATTCTCGCCTTCACACATTCTGCATTTTCAACAATCAAGTCAAGTGCTTACAGGAGGGGCATCAGAAGGAAACTACGAAATTACTTGTTAGCATCATAGCTGATTGAGAAAAATATACAAGTACAAAAGTATTTTTTAGACGAAAAGGATGTAATAATTGAACTTTGACGAGCAATTCAGAATAAAATCCACATCAGACACTTAATGATTTCTATTGTTTCCAATGAAGTAATTTACAACAAGGAACTCTTTCGCAGACATTACTATTTTGATTTTGATTTTGCATTTGCATGCAAATTATATGTTCCCTCTCCTCACTTCTTTTTTAAACGTTAATGCGATTTGTCAGTCACAAGTAACACGGTACCGATGCAATGGTTGGTCATAAGCCGATCACAAAAATGTGGGCTGTTTATGCAAAATATTTCAATTGCACGCAATAATTTCGATTCCAATAACCAGAAATTTTGCAAAAATATGCCGGCCATTGCTTTATAGTATTATAAGCAACAATACACTGGACTCGATTTCCCAGTCAGGTCAGCAGTGCGATAAATTTCAGCACAAAACCCATTAAAATAGGGGCCGACCAACATAGCCGCTATACATTTTATGATTTGTCGCCTGTAGTCGTTGCTGCTGTAGTTACAACTTCATTTGTGAAGGCGCGCGTGAAGTGTGGAAAGGCAGGCCGCATAAGGATGCCTCGTAAAAAACACAGGGCTCTATAATGAAATTTCTGTCTGCCTGCTGCGAGCGCACGCATCGATAAAAAACAATAAAATACTAAGGGAGTCACAACAACAGCCTCATGAGCAAAAAGAGCACAGTCGATTTTATTGATTTAGTTATTTATTGCTATGCATATTCTATTATGGCTTTTATTTTCCTCGCTCCCCGTATGTTTGTTTGCGGCTGCATAATAAAGTGAAGCGGCTTCCCACACCTGTTTGAGGTGGATGGCTATACATACAATAACCGCAAACCCAATTATAAGGGCCCTCCAGCGATGCACAAAATAAAATCAATTTATGGCTTCAAGTTTTATTAGAAACGGGTGCGTTCGAGCGCCACACTGCGTATACGCAATGTGAATGATCGGGAGAATTCTATATGCCGCTTTTAGCGGTGTGGCATATATTTTGTATGTTGTGGCATTTCATGCCTGAAAACTGACGAAAGCAGACAATAAAAGGGGCTGGAAAGCACCAAAGTACAGGCGATGGAAACGACAGGAGCAAGAGGTGCCCGCGGGACACGCCTGAGCGTGACAGGAAGCCATAAATGCTTGGTTATGCTTCTCCTATTGAGGCACGACAGTGCGACACACAAATATACACAGACACTCTTACACCCACCCACACGCACACACACACACACACACACACACACACACACACACACACACACACACACACACACAACGGCAGCTGGCAGTGACAAATGTTGGCGCGCTTGTCTGCAAACCCGCCTCCTAGCACCCACCTGACACATAAAAGTAACATAATATATGCCAAAGTAGCGTTATTTGCAGAATGAATGAATAGCTCCGGTAGCTGGAAACATGGCTCATAGACAAGCTCGCATGGACACGGATAAAAGCAATGGCCACATGTGTGCGCGTAAGTGTGTGCAACAATGGGATTTGCAGTACAAATCTGTGGTATTAATATTTGCATTTGGATTTACATTGATTAAAATATAAGCCAATGGCAAGTGGGGCAGCTTGCACATACTCGTATGTACGCGCATACATAAGACATCTCACAAAATGTAAATTTTCTTTTACCCATTTGCATTTTAATAAGAGAACAATTTCATTATTTTGAACATGCGAGTAAACACAAGTGCAGCACGAAGAAGTATAGTTGGTTAATCGGAAAAATGGATTGCTTGCAATTTAGGAATTCTGATTATCTTTCTTTATTTGTACTTTTAGATGTTGTTGATGTTTAAATAAAAGTTTGTATAAACAAATACACGAATAAGGATGTGTTAGATATATTATTTGTACACGAGTATGTCTATCTTGGATGAGTATATATAAAAAAATTACAAGTATATAACATCATCACATCATTAATCTTATTATACTTGAATTCAATTTGGGAAAACGAGTTTTGTTAAAAGGTTAGTAACATAGTTTATATATATACTCGTCCCTTATCCTATGCTTATAAATGGAAAATGAAAGAATAATAGATTTCGATAAATATCAATTTCTATAAATACACCAGAATTTATCCTTTCAAGCAGATGCAAGAAGAAGATGCCAGTGATATAAGCCTGGCGAACACTTTGTTGCAATTTCTACCGGCTTGTAGCTAGTCTCCACATGGTTGCCCACCTAGCGTAAATCAATCTGCCAACTCAGAAGGGGTCTGTACGGGTATAAATAGGTTTGTGTGTATAGGAATGGTTTGGTGAGAGCGTGTGTTGCAGCCTTTGCCCGAGGGCGTTTTCATTTATACGACGCGTTGTATGTACAAAATCATTATCACCGCTAAATTGTAAAAATATGAGAAGGCACCTCAACGGCAGAATCGGTGGTAGAACGGCAGAAGCAGCGCGACCGCGTCAGCGTCAGAGGCAACAATGGGGCGAACACATGAAAGGCCAAATAGAGATCAAGATAGCGAGCGTATTAAAGACATAAGCAAGAGGCACGATGACTGACTGACTGCCTCACTCTGGCCGACTGGTCGGCTGGTCGGCTGGTCGGCTGGCCGCCTTCCTTTAGGCTGTCAGATGCTGATGCGCGCGCGCGATAAACGCATTCGTGTTGGCCACGTCTTTTGGTGGTAGGAGCCCCAAGGCCAAGGCAATAAGTACAACAACACTAATTACCAGCTATGAACAATGCGCCCAGACAGTGACCAATATCCAGAAGACCACGTTCCACGTTCCATGCTCCATAGCCAATACTTCATGCTCTCTACGTGTACTTTGGATTCATGATGCCAGTGCCACATCCCGACCATGTCATGTGCGTAAAGAGTGTTGGTAAACGTTGTAGTTGCGCACACAATTTTGACGCCATGGGCAAGCGACAGGATCAGCAAACAGTCAGTTCGAATATAGGCAACCAAAACAGCAACAACAGCAACAACAACAACAAGTTGTAGCTTGTAGCTTTGCCACCTTTATGCCAAGTAAACGAGCCCACAACAAGCAGCCAAACAACAGCAGCAGCAGCAACAGCAACAGCCACAACAACAACAACAACATCAGAAAGACAAAGCGCGCGCGAGAGATGCAAACATGATATGCGAAATTGCAAATACGTGCATTGTCTGTGGCAGACGCCCCAGAACGAGGCACTGCAACAGACGACAGCAGTGAAGGCGATGGCGATGGCGATGGCGAAGGCCCCTATGTGGGCCTCAAAGCTGGCTAGGCCTCTGATGCCATCTTAAATGCTTGTTGTCCCCCATGAAAGCGTCTTTGCTGGCAATAGAGAGCAACGGTGACTAAAAGAAAGAGAGAGGGAGGGAGGTAGGGAGGACTGAAGATAGGGCTGGGCATCTTCGCATCGGACAGGAAGTACGGCTGCGACAAGCTGGCAGGCCGAACAAGAGAGAGAACAGTCGGCAGAGCGTGTTACCGCTGACGACCCGCACTTGCTGAATAGCCGGCCTTACACCCAATGCCACCCGCACCCCCCAATCTTCCTCCCCTAGCTGCACGCTTCGCTGCACATTGATGTTGTTGCAGTTGATGTTGCTGTTACTGCCTCCGCTGCGTACTTGCAGCTTCATTGATTTGGCTTTGGCAGCGCGTTATTTTATAGAGACATGAGACCCAAGACATGGACAGACCAGTCTTCAGCCTTTCAGTCAACGGTGTCAGCCAGTTGGCCACTCAGTCAGTCAAGATATCCATTGAAATTTTATGAAAGAAAACGATCGGCAATGTGGGAACGCAAGTGTTCCGCCCCTGCCTCTGCCTCTGCCTCTGAACCTGCCCTTGCCACCGAAATATTGGTCATTCGTTGATTAGTCTGCTGCAATGCGCCGTGTAAAATAAACTAAGAGATTTTTTAATATGCTTAATGCGAATGCTTCGCATGACAGCGGCATGAGTTAAGTTTTGTTTTTCTATTGCCGAGGAAAAAGGGGCTCTGTTCAGTTCTCCGCACTACTTGAGTCTCTGTTCGAACTGATTGCAAGTCTAGTCTGCTTT
The DNA here is from genome assembly GCF_003285725.1 of Scaptodrosophila lebanonensis. NCBI lineage: Eukaryota > Metazoa > Arthropoda > Insecta > Diptera > Drosophilidae > Scaptodrosophila > Scaptodrosophila lebanonensis. The sequence goes on from NW_022060529.1 coordinate 4,929,734, forward strand.
TGACATTGAAAATGTTGTTTGGCAACAATTGCAAGTTGTTAAGTGCTCTTGGTGCTGCTATCGTTCGTCAGTGTTGTTGTCGGTTGTTGTTGTTCTTTTTGTTGCTGGAAGTGTTGCGGTGCTGTTGCATTTGTTGCTGTTGGCAACATTCGACATTGTTGTTAAACTTGTTAGAAATTTTCTTAAAAGGCGCAAAGCCAGGGCAGGCACACATTGCGGCGGGCAGGCGGCAGGAAGTGTGAGAGCAGCAAGTTTGCGTCGATGTCTATATTGTTGTTGTTGATGTTGTTGCTGATGCTGATGCTGCTGCCGCACAACAGGAAAGCAATATGTGTTATTATCCGTTCAAAGCTTGTGACCCAAAATGCATCTTGAAGTCGCATTCGTAGCTATGTACATGTGCATAGCAATTGATGGGAACTATCGTGCATGCAGCATGGGAGCGTTGAGTGCGTAGAAATGAAGTGGGATAAGGAATGGAAACAGGGTCCATCGATTGTCCGTGCCGATAACAGTTTGCGAGGAGAAAAGTTTACCGCGGATTGCATTCGTCGGTGTAGTTGTTGCTGTGGTTACAAGCTCTGGAAAGTAGCTACTCCATGAATAGGATGGAGAGCACAATTTTCATGAGGATGTGAACTGGCTTAGATTTCACTGCGAACCGTTAACCTGAGAGAAAAATGAATTGAATTGTGTCGGGTATTTACACAAAAAAAACTTGGACTCAATAACATGTTCACACATTGCTACAAATCGACCAAAATTGGCGAAACACACTTAAGTTCTATGGAACTATGGGCACATGCAACATAAGAACAAACAGCTTTCTCAAGCTCGTTTTGAAATAAATTACAATTAAGAGCACGAGCTACCATTAAATTTTAATCGTTAATTCAAATCGTAATTATTCGTCTGCTAACTTACCATCATCCTTTGGCTTGTCCACAACGTCTTGATCTGGCTTGGGAATCTTGACGACCGGACGTGACGTCACTATGTGTCGCACGGTCTTATCTGCTTTGTGGGCATAGCCAGCTCCCACCTGCGACTTTCTGCTACGCACTGTGGGTGGTAGAGCTGCGCCTTCTCGCCGCCGGTTGCCATCTATGGCATTGCCACTGTCGCCAAACTCATTTTCAGCTCCGAAAATGTCCTGGTCTTGTCCCAAATCTTCGCTGTCGCCGCCGCTTTTAAGCGCCATGGCATCACCGCCTCCACCACTGGCACCGCTGCCCACCTGAGCGCGCCGCCTTGTGTCATCCGTGTAGAGCAGGAAGGCAATGCAGAACCAAATGGCCAGCAGCACGGCCAAAATTTTCACAATCGAGGCGGAACGACGCCGCCAAATGAAAGCCATTTTGTGATCTAGTCCCTACTTAATTTCCTCAGTGTTTTTGTGTGTAATGTGAGTCGGCCAGGTGTGCCAATTGCTATATAATTACACGTGGATTTTGTGCCTACAAACGCAGCCTCAGTCTCTGGATCTCAGGTGCTGGCAGTGCGTTAGACGCGGTCGGCCTGGCTGTGGCTTTGACTGCTGTTTCTTTCACTGCTCCTGTTTCTGCTGCTGCTTATGGGCACTGGCAGCAAGCATCCGTTGCGTATACGTAACATTAATCAAGGCGGAATCGCTTGCGGTTCGCCTTGTCACGCCTAGCACTTTCGCTTTGCGTTCTCTATTGCCGAGCCCTCGCGTATGATTTATTCGACAGGATATGTACTTCTTATTTTCCGTTTAATTTAGTTGCAGATATGTTGTTGTGTTGTATTCCTTCTTCGTGTTGCCCTTGGCTGCTCTTTCCGCACGCTTGCCTTTCCTTTCCACTTGCCTTCTGATTCAATTTGTGCGCATTTCTCGTTACGTATTTTATTCTATTTGCCGCTCATGTGTTTAGATTTGCAGTTTGTGCCCGTCGTTGTTGTAGTATTTGCTGTTTTAGCTGTTGTGTAACTTGGCCTGTAGTTGGACGCCGGCGGGCTTGTGGATATGTTGACCGGAAATTTGTGTCCTTTTTGGTTTTATTGCGCACTTAACAGTCGCCTCCACAGCAATTGTTTAGTCAATTTTACAGTCTCCTTGTTCTCTCTTCAACCCAGCCTGCAAAAAATAAATAAAACATGTGTACTGAGTGAGAAAGAGCATTGCTTAAATTTTGTTCATCAACTGATAGTTTAGATATTTGCACAGATATTTGCATGAATGAGCAAAATAGGCAGAAATTAATAGCCATCAATCACTCTAGCTTATTTATAACATAATCAAAACTGCATGACGATACCATTAAAATTGACAACAAATGCAATTAATTTCTACACAGCCTTGATAATTTGCAAGCCATTAATTTAAAAGCCAAACCACATTCCTATGTGACATGTTAAAGACAATATTGATTTTTGATTCTAGATTTACGGAACGAGCTCGTATGAGAGCAAAAGTTGCCACCTACACATGCCGACATTACACTCCGCAACAAAGGGTGTGCACAACTTACGGGTTGCTATAAGTATAGAACTTGTTTTAGGGGCAATGAAGAAAATAACGCAGTGCAATAAAATTACAGGAAGTTAAAGGAAGTTAAGTAAAAAGGGTTATGGCTGATACCTCGTGCTGACTAGGATTTTGACGCAGAAAAGGAAATTTGCCACTTCCCATTAATTTTAGTCACGATTCATGTAATTCTTTTTAAAATACAGCTAGAAAAAAACATTAGAAAAAAGAGCAGAAATTCGAACAATCTGAAGAACATTTATTAAATTTATGTACAAAAATGGTCGTACAACGAATATGAATCTAAAAACTTGTGATATTAATAGCTCTAAGTCGATAGGTCGACATAAGTGAATCTTGTTTAGTTCCGAATACACTATTTCTTTCGCTCTTATTTAAATCATTATTAAAATATTGTCTGCAGAGTTAGTGAAATTACTTGGCTTAAAATGAAGTCTCTCTCTGAATGTCTTAGTACCTGTTGTATAGTGCAACGCAGCAGGCTACTTGTATTACAATGAGCACGGCAAAGATGCAGAAACAGCCAATCATCTGCACAAGTAGCTTAGTCATGTCAGCCGAGGCCAGCTTGGAGTAACCCAACCGCACCCAAAAGTCATTTGAGCTCATGGGATGACATGGTACATGCAACTAATGTCAATATTATATAATTGCAGTAAAAACCACAGAACTTAGACAATTTCCTCTGGCATCATCTGTGGCAGCAAAGTTGCAGCAGCAGCAGCAGCAGAGGCAGCATCAGAAACTTCAACAGCAATTTCTCGCACTTGCGCGGGTAAATGACACGGCTTTTAACTACAAGTAGTTGTTGTTGGCCATGGCGATTGCCATGTCTGCTCCGAGACAAGTCAGGCGAGTCAAGTAGCTGCCATGGCCAGGCAAAGTAGCTGTTAGCTGTTAGCTATTAGCTGCGCCTTGGCATGCAATCGGAGGCATTCGCACCCAGAAGAGTTGCGTGCTAAGTTGGCGCATCGCAGATAGACGCAAATGGACAGACAGACTGCAAGATAGGCAGACAGACAGCTTAATACAAAAACGAAAAACTAATAAACATGAAAAATTGTCTGAATGAATGAACGAGTAAATGATGAAGCGCGCAATGCAATCAGTCAGTCATGTCGGCCATGTACGAGTAGCTTAGACTTAGGTCGGCGCTTGGCCAACAGGTTGCCGGCTTCTTCCATTGCAGCATAAAAATAATTGACTGCACATGCACACAGGGTAAGGCGTTGCAACTGGCAAGTGAGGAGGCTGGAGCTGCTACTGAGGCTAAAGCTAAAGCTGAGGCCAGGCGAGGCCAATGGCGGCCAATGGCCTCAAGTCAGCTTATCAATTAGGCCAAGTCAAGTTAGGCCAAGGGTAGCGCTTGTTGTTGCTATTTTTTGCCTTTTCAACTTTGCTGGCCAGCAATAAATACCAGTTAATTGCTTCGTAGTCAGTAAGAGCAGGTATTATGTATGTGTGCCTTTGTTATGGCCTGTTGAGCTTGAGGGGAGCAGCACCCGCCCCCCACTCTATTCTGAAAATTTGCCATGCCAGCAACTTCCGCTTGTAAATTGCAAAATTGAGTCCATGCGTGGGCAGTTTTCAGTTGCTATTTTGTCCTCACTCAATTGTACAAGTTGTACTCTGTGACAAAATGCCAGACGGACATTTCAAGTTTTTCTATACACATATACTTATATACAAGTATATTTACTATTATCAAGTCCACCACCTGTCTGTTATGCTGCAGACAGATAATCTGACAGACGCACACAAACACACACACAAAAAAAAAAAAAAAAAAAACAAGCTCCCTGTTGTCACTCTTAATTAGAGCCAGGAGAAGAACTCTCGAATAAGTTAAAAATTTCATTAGGCTGTTGGCTTTGGTTTTGTGAAAAGTACAGGTACAGACAGTGTCGTAGCTCCGAGATAAGCGCAAATAAAATTGCCCACAAAGTGACAGGTCGAAAACTGTTGAAAACTTTAAAATAATTCGGTCGCAAGTCAAGAGCACGTGTCACAAATTGCTTTTGAAATTGGGTGTTCGTCAATTTGATTTCGTTGTGCTACACATCCACAAATGGTATATGTTTGAGTGTGTCATTAAAATCGTACAATTAGTTTTTCATTACTGTACTATACATGCTGACATGAGACAAGTTGACATGAAACAAAAGCTAGGTATACCACGCATATTTAAACACTTTTTGCTCAGCTGCTAAATGAGCCCTGACACCGCCACATGTCGCTGATATCCATATGAATATATGCATGCATGTACATATGTACATGTGCAAAAATATAGTTGATGCGCCCAACAAAAATGTCATTTTAATTGTATATTAATTATAATACATGGTGGGCTTTGTTTGGTTTGTGTTGCAGTTTTCACACGCGGCGTATGAGTAATGATATAAAATTACACACAATTTTTGACAATCACCATTGATGGAAGCTATTTGTTTAACATACCATTTTGGGTTATTGCCCACAACTTAGGAAGTTATTTATAGTCTTTGCCAAACAAATTGTGCGTCATTCAGTTGTAAAATACATTTGGGAAATTCATGATTGATTTTATTATTTTAAAAGCTAGAAAAATCACTTTAATAACACCGTTATCTATTTATTTATATTAATTATTGTACCATTCTTCATTAGTCCATTATCGCAAAATGCACTCGACAAATTCCCAAACTTAAATTAGTCACGGCCATGTGTCCGGAGATAGATTAAAATGGACATTAACGAACTTCCACGGAATTTTGATAACTCGGAACGACAGCATGCAGCAATTTTGTATTGAGACTCCATAGTTTTAGCTTGCTTCTGGTAAGTATATTTGATACTGCCGTTATATAAATAAGATTGATTGAATTTTGCGAAAATGAAAAAAAATAATGTTATCGTAGTAAATGAAATAAATTCATGTCAAAATACAATCTATTTTTACATATTTTCATATTATTAGAAGCAATTATGACAAATTTTTGTGTACAGATGCTATTTACTTATTATTGGAACAGAAATTCAAAATCAAAAACTAAATTCAGGTGCTAATTTAGTGACTTGTGACATTTTGAATTAGTTGTAATCTTTTGCAGTCTAGGTAATATTTATTTCTGAGTATTTATTGGCAATGGCAGCTGGTTCTTTTAATAAAAACAACCATTAAACAAATTAGGTCTTTGAATAGTTTACAAATAGGTAAAATGCTGCCTCGATAATATTCCAAAAAAATGTTTATTAAAGCCATAAAAAGCCTTCGTGTTATGCTACCATTTTTTTCCATATCTTGAATTGATTTCCTACTTTCGTAGTAACATTGCATAATGTACAGTCGAATGATTTGCGTTAAGTATTCCCTTGTTTTCACACTTCGTTGTTATGGTTACTACACTATATAGAAAACTATTTCATTTCATTTCGTCTGAATCGATCACTGAGCCAGGTTGATCTACACAAAAAAAAATTGTACCCCTTAATGAATGGGATCAAATATAAAGGTGCATTTATTTCAATAAAAGAGTCTAGAAATGGAGCAAGAATGGGAGTTGTGGCTTTGACAAATGCCCGAGCCATCAAAACGAAACAAGAACGAAAGTCGAGGCTTCGGCAAATTCGCGAAAGGACATCTGATCGAAGAAACACCAACAGGGGTCGAAGGACATCATTTGTACAGACGACGAAGGTGGACGACAGTGGGTACTCAATCAAGGACCTAATTGCAGCCATAAAAAGCCAAGGACGTTTTGGGAAAGATGTGACGTCGGAAAGATTAAAAAGCACTATAATTCAGTGGGGCAGCAACGCAAGCCGGAAACGCTAGTATTTAATTAAACACAATTATACAACTAAACTTAACTCTCTAATATGACTTGTTCTAGAATAAGGTGATCCCGGCCTTCACATTCTTTCGGACTGTCCTTGTTTTGATATTTTCTCTGTAGAGCCTATCTTAGCTTTTAAGCTACAATTATAACCAATTGGACTATTTAACAACCATTGTTTGTTATTTTACGTAATAGTAAAAAGTAAATGTTATTATAGGTAGTGTCATTATTATTTATATTACTCCGTAACGCAGAGTACGAACAGTATTAACAAAGTCACAGGTGTTTCTAACAGTCTACTATAAGAATAAAGAATCCAGAAGGTGACAGTCCACGAAGACAGTTAAATACTCTGAATCGAAATTAAACTTCAGCAGATGTGTTAAAGAATATTTACATATATGAATAACATATATTAAATATAAATAGATAAAGGATTGTGGGGGGTATTTATAAAACGGACATGTCTAGATTAGACATACTACTATATGCACGTATATCAAGTATATTCTAGTATATTCGTCGGAGCTATATTTTTTTAACATTCAATAAATGAAACTATGCATAAATTTAACATTTGTTAAAGATGCCAAAGAGTTCTTTTATATAAGAAAATTACATTTAAGAATGGAATAACCATCAATGTTAATTTCTCAATTAAATGAGGTATTTAAACACAACCTTTTCGTGACATCGATATAGAATAGATAATAATAATTACACGGAACGTCGATGCGATATCGATATTAATGAACAATCATATTCTATTTGAATTTCAGACCTTTAGCTATCCTGTAAGTTTGTCCTGGCTCCAGCTCTCTGCATCACTTTAAATTTAACTATTTTTTAATATTTCGTAAAGTACATATAATGTTGAAGATGAGAAGTTATTGGGTTTATGATTATTATATTCATGCAGGACCGACTTGCATGAAATTAGAATGCAAAAAGAGAGCACAATGAAAGAAAATAATACAAATATATAAAATATAATATATGATAGGTTTGTTACTTTTACTTAAATTTTTTCAAGATCTCACGTTCATATACATAGAATTCAAAGAATTAGACTAAAATTAATTGACTATCACCTGATGTTGATCAGGAATATTCGTATATTGTGTATTCTTTTTGGTGCTACTTTCAAACCGATATTATAATGCACTTTTCTTGTAGGGTATTATAATAATTTAAATATCATTCAAAGTAACTAACACTACAATTGCTAAATGCGTCAGACGTAGCCTATTTTTAGTCGCATTGAATTTGGTTTGTGAAGAAAATCCAGACTTTTAAATAAACAGCTGTGCATACACTTATATTTAGATCGTTGAGCACTTTTGTGTGTGAGTAAATGTCAAACGAATTAAAGTAAAGTAAAGTAAATAACCTAGTGTTGGTGTTACTTTATATAATCAACATTATTTAACTTTTTTTGTGCTTAACATGCGTAAGCATTGGGAAAAGAGCTATGCGCGTCACAATCTAGATCACAAATTTTTTATCACGTTTATGAAATTTTCGGATATCTTTGCCGTTTCCGATCGAACACGTCCATGTGCCGCTTTTCTTTATATACCATAAAATATATTTATACTTTCTCACTATTAAGGGTATATCAACATTATACTTGTAGTGTTGATAATCCTTTTGTGAAGGCGTAAAAATTGTTCGAGAAGGTTCATGATTGCGGATGAGGTGGTTTTGTGAGTTGGTTGTGTGTGGACTTGTAACGACGTGAATTTTTGTGACATTGTCAATTTTACAGGGATTTCTGTTCGAGATACCCATTAAAGATCATGGTAGTGCTGATAATGTGATTATCGCAGTTGTACCCCACAATTGTGATCAACGTTATGCTCATGAACATTGCCAGAACTTCAGGATCACAATCAGGGTAAAATATCGGTTCAATGTCAATGTTAATTTGTTTTTGATTTTTATGGATGAGCGTTGAGACTGTCACACAACGTGTAGTCATTATTCCATGATCAAGCATATTTCTGCACGCATTCCCGCTGCTGTTAGTACATTGAACGTAAAACCAAGAAGTATTATGAGAAATACCACTTACAGGAGCGTTGACACGGGAGCGTTGCACGGGCATCTAAAATAAAACTAAAACACTGGCTTAATAATCTACAGTGCTGCAAAAGTGCACACGGCAAATCGGAGAGGCTACGTGTCATACTAAGTATTAGCGAGCTCGCTTAGCTGCGTTTTATCGGTTGTGCAAAGCCATAGACCGACATTCTTGTCTTGAGGTACACACAACAGAGAATTGGAAACTTTGCTGCGCTGTGCCTGAACGTCGACTACCAGTCTTAGGCTCCCTCGCTAGGTATTGTTGGTATTAGTAACTTGTGTAGCTTTATCTACCATACTAATTGACTGATAAGCGGCGAAGCAATTCTGTGCCTTTCTGTTCTTTTTGATTGCCTTGCTTTTATTTCAGTTTGCGTTGCGCTCTTTTGATAAGATAAGAGTTAATTGCATAAACACGTTGGGTTTCTACTTTGAAGCCGGAAATGTGGGCACTGATATATATAGGAAACTCAATTCCGAATCCATTGTAAAATTGAAATCTTTTTTGTCAAAAGTATCTCGGCCTTGTTTTATTTACTTCAAAGGAACTATAAGCGCTTTAAGACATTTGCTTTCTTTAAAAATTTAACTTTTGTTTTGAAAATGCGAATGCTTTAAAAACAGATTTATTTTCTAAGTAGTTGGACAAATTTGTTTTATGAGTGTCGCAAATGCGATTAAATGCTTGTACACAGTGGTGCAGGGGTGCAGGGATACTGGTCATTGCCGTGGTTTCGTTTTAGCTAGAAGTCTGTTTTTTCTTAAACACCATATGTTTGCAGTCCTTAGGTAACATGTCGTATGCGTAATATCAATAAAGCAGAATGCTCTCACCCTTTTCTCTTCATTAATCAAAGTCCCATATAATTGCTGCCATAATTATACGCACTTAACTGCAAATTAAACCAGGCACAACTTTGTACCCACAAAGTGAGTACAAGAAGAATAAAAACTTGGTAAAATGGAGAAAAAGAGCGAAAACACTTGCCATTTAAGGCAAATGAAAAATTACACAAAGCTGGCCAAGCGCAAACAAAAGGAACAGCAAAAAAAAACGCAAATTGCGCGCAACAGAGTCCAAGAATTTTCCGAAGCACAAGCACAGTGAAGTCAGTGAAAAGCAGCGAAAAGAAAAGTTCATTGTGGCTTTATTATTCTTATTTTATTTTTTCTGTATTTGGTTTTGTTCTTAATACTTTGGAGAGCTGAGCTCCCTTGAGCTCTGCGATCATTTGTCATTTTCCTATGCGTAAAGTTTTCCTTGCTGTTGCCATCGAGGGGTCGTGGTGATGGAGGATGCGCTTGTACGCGCTGATGCGCATTTTCACGGTGGCAGCGTTTTGGCAGCTCGGCGGTTTCCACGCGCACTTCATAATCATTATTATTTATGCAGACTTAATCTTCAGTTATTAAAACGCATAAGCCTGGCAGTCACACATATATATGTATCTATATATATATGTATATACACCCACACACACACACACATAGACCCAGAGGCACACATACATAGAGACGTCAAGTGCAGTTGCGGCTTCAGCTTCGTTTAATGTTCATTTGCATTTTGGGGCAAAAGTTTGGCAGACCACAGAATTAGTTTCTTTGCACAAATTGAGTTATTTTGCAGCCGAGGCCAAACATTTTCCAATTGAGATTAAGGCAATTGTGCTTCTGCGGTGGTTAGTTGCTTGGATCTGGGATCTGGGACCTGGAACCTGGAGCCAGCAACCTGAGACCTGTGTCTGCGATGAGTTACCAAAAACCGCAAGACGTAGGCAAGCTCTAAGGCACGTTTGTTGAAAGTTTTCAGTCATGTTTTGTGGCTTGGTGTGAAGGCAAAGGCCATGGCCAAGAGCAAGCGTTCCAAACGGACGCTGTGCGCCAAACGTGTTTCGAGAATCGTTGGAAAATTGTGGATGTGCCTGCTGTTGCCGCTGCCGTAAGTGGGTACCCGTTGCGAAACCGGCAGCTGCAACTGCCACACGCACAGAGAACACAGGAGCGCAAGCATTGCCACATTTCGTGGAAAGAAAGTTGCTGTAGTGAAAATTTAATCAAAATATTTGCACATCCGCCAAGCAAAACGCAAAGAAAAAGAAAAGAAAAGAGAAGAAAATGATGTTGCAAAGAGCAGAATTCGAATTGCAAGCCGCTGTTGTTGTTGTTGTTGTTGTTGTTGTTGTTGTTACTACTGCTGATACAGGTCTCCCCAGCTCAACTTAGCCAAACTCCTTTTGGCATTTGCTGCATGTCACGAAACCAGTCAAACCTCATTCGCTATCATCAGGCGATGGCAACGGAACGCCAGCAGTCGCATCCACATCCCCATCCACATCCCCATCCACATTCACGTCTGAGCTGCATCACGAACGTTTTTGGAGCAGCGCGTGTTTGACAATTATTTACCGTTTACGTTTAACTGTTAATTTGTGCCAGCTAGCCAAAGCCGGTTCGCCATTGGCCACGAGGCTTCCTACGACTGTCCGGCGCGTCGCAACGTTGCAATTGAAACATGCCACGCATTTTTTATTGCTTTTAATTTGACAATGCAAAAATGTTTATCGATGGCTTGACAGCACACCAGCAGCAGCAGCATCCTTTCAGTCCGCTGTTCCTCTATGAGTGTGTGAGTGTGTGTGTGTGTGTGTGATTGAACATAGCGCCGTGACTATATGCCACACAAATGTAATTAAGTGTTTTTCTGCCTGGTGCCCTGGTGCACATTTTTTCACAATTTTCATTATTGCTTTTCTATTTGCTGCATTTTCTTTTCGATAACATGCCACTCTCTGCGCTCTCTCCAACTTCCACATTTAATTACAGGATAAACGGATTATTAGACAGTGGAAAATAAAAGATTTCAATATGATCGATTGATTTCAGTTGAATAGCGACGAGCTGGCGTACCCGGAAAGTTACTTTTCCAGTTTCATTGTTGTTGTCGTTGTTGTTGCGACCAGCTGACAAAGTAATTTGCTAAGTGGCGTTATTGCCAAGTAACTTTTCCAAGAATTCGCATTTGAAACACAAATTGTTTAGAAATATGCAAACTTTGTTGAAAGTCCAATCCATCTCTGCTGCTGTTTGGTGAAATTAAAGCATTTTTTAATTTAAAAGTGGACGGTTGTTTACTTCTAAGTATATGTAAAAATATATATAAAGTTTTTACATGTAGTTGTAGAATCATCACCTGTTTAAACCTGTGATTAAAAAGTTAAAGTAAGTTTAGGTTTTGTATAAGAGGTGACTTTTTAGTTTTAAACTAAGTAAATAATGAACAAAATGAATTGCTACGAACGCAGTTATTTCCAGGTCTGCACCCTTCACAGAGCCTAAAGATTTATACTCTCAGAAATAGCTCACCATTTCTAATCCTATCTACAAATACCTGCATCAATTTATAACAAAACTAGTCGTTCATATGTTTAATAATGGTTAATAATATTACGATGTTAAAGATCAACATACCAAACATCTAATTACTCTAACTTTTCCTTGAACCTTCTATTAAAAAATGACAATTCCACGAAGTCTGAAATTCGCATTGTGAACTGCCCAAAAAAAAATTATTTTTGAACATCCATTATAAACCAATGTAAACAAAAAAAGTTTTGAAGTACAAGGAAAACAATCTGTTAATAAACTTTTTCAAAATGTCGGATGTGTCGTTTAGGTTCAGGAATAAATATTTGAACAAAACATTTGCTGATAGTCTATCGTCAATAACATCAAAGCTTGCCATTAATAAGCAAGCATATGTTATCGCTTTTAATTACAATTTGATACACAATATTTATAAATTTATCGAATTTTTGTTTTCCTATGACTAAGATCTCATTTACAATTATGACAAACAACTAACCTATGGAATGTTGTATTTATTGTAGAGACAAAGTTTTACTTTTACTTGGCAATCTCAGGAACGGTTCCACTAGAAAGCTATTGATTTGTATTCGCATGCTAAGGATTGGAAATGCTGTTAAAAAATATAATTTCCATTGCATTTCCACCTCTGTCGGTCAAATGGTTTCCAAGAAATCAAACAAATATTATTTAAATACAGCCCTATTTTCATTTGTATAAATACGTTTAGAAAAAGGCACAAATCTATTTCAAACTCTAAACATTTGGCTAAAGTGCCGTGCATTTCAGTGCAGCCAAGGCTAAATCAAAAATAGCTGCATTGCTTATTTCTTTCAGCATATGCCATCCACCAATTGACCTTGCACTTGACGATAAAGCCAAGGTCAGCAGAACCGCAAACTAATTCGAGCAAGAAGCGTCAATAAGATGAGCGGTCGAAGTGGCCACAAAAGCAAAAGAAAGCCAAAAGCCAGCACAAAAGAGCACAACTTGGGAATGCGCACAGAAAAATCAATTGTTCATTTGCATATGCATGAATTTTCCACAATTGTTGTGCCGCCAAGTGCAGAAAGGCTGATTCGGCGCTAACGACGACGACAGCGACAAACATTCGTACGAGTATATATTTAACCATGTTCATGTCCAGTAGAAGCAACTTGGCCAACTGCCTTTTGGGCCACATCTGGTTTATTGCACGGCCGACCCCAATATTTATTTATTTGTTTGTTTGGGCGCAGCGCATTCACTCAGCGCATTCAGGCATTCATCCACGCAGACTGCCTTTGTTTTTTCACGCTTATCCATGCTTTTCCATGCTTTTCTACGGTTTTCGGCTTTATTTACTTGCAAAGTGAATTTCGATTTTCGCGCGTTAGTCGCTTGGCCAGCTGAACGGCGGCAGACTCTTGGCCAGCTGCCTGCAAACTTTTCAAATTGCATGAAAAACTAATTCCGCAAACTATTTGCAAAAGTAGCAAACAATGAAGCAAAAAAGTTGAGAGCACTAATTTTGCTTGTGTGTGTGCTTAGGAAAGTTGCCGCCGAAACGATTTAAAAATTCATTTACGCCGCAAAAGTGATAGCCAAATATTTGTATATATGCTAAGTATATAAGTAGGTATATGGAATAAACGGTCGCTCATATTGAAACTCGGACATAAACAGATTACGATTTAATCAAATGATAGCCTGTCTGGCCATAAGCACAGCACCCAGTAATAAAGTCAATAATTCAATGAAGATAAAATCGCATGCGAAGCGCTACCGGAAAATCCGTCTGTAGGACGTGTGGCTGTGGAAATAAATGCCAGAAAAAGGAGAAAAATGCATGTGAAAATATTAGTGCTGTAGTTGTAGTCGGTTTTGTTTGTATGTTTGGCAACATGAAAAATGTTATATTTTTATACCATATACTATATATACAAATACATATGTATATGTCTGTGTGGGGACACATTACGATAGTGGGCAGAGGGAACGAAAATGAGAGAAAAATGGGTTTAGTTTCATAAAAAACTATCATTGTCAGATTTGGGTCATTTTATGGGTTAAATTTTGTGGTTGTTTTTTGTCGACCAGCATATTTTTAAGGGCCAGACATATTTTTCCGCTCTCAGTATCCCTGGATACTATATATGTATATATATATATATATATTCTGTCGCTCTTCGTTTGGCTCCTCTTACAAATAATCTGTGCGTTGCTAGAACAAATTATAGAAAGGGAAGCAGTCAAAAAGTTTGAAAAGAAAAATCGGATATGTTTCGCTAGAAAATTGCCTGTCAAATGACAAAAATGGCCTCATTTCAGCTTAATAGCTTTTGGTCATTTTTTGTGCACGAGCATGTCCCAAAACTTTTATTTGGGCTGCCTTTACGTGTGTAAGTGTAGCTTAACAGATTATTCACATCGACCCCTATCCCCCTTTATGGTGTAAAACATTTATGCCCATGAACATGTCGAAGCGCACGTGTTTGGCTCACAATGGGCGGGCTTAAGTTGTTAACCTCATACATTTGAATCGCTTTTGTTTGAAGACAGGCATGGGAAAAAGGATCCCAATTTGTCAACATTTTTCCCAGTAGGTCGACATAAAAATTTATATATTCAAACTATCCTCACAAATTAGAGCAATTAGGGTACTTCTGCGTTTTCCATAAATAAATTGTATCATTAGTATTATATATTATCTATCAATATTATCTACATAGCTAGTCCGAATATAGATTATAGTTGCATGCAGCTGTTTTATGCATGCAATAACAAAAGGAGGATGTCAAAATTGAGGGGAAAACCTCTAAATCGATTGCCTTCTGCCGACAAATACAGAAATACAGAGACATAAATCAAACTCATTTATTTCACTTGGCCTTGAAGACGGTGTGTTTATGATATTTTATCGTATAATTGGTTGTATTCTTTAAGTCTTTTTTGCTACCGACTTTGAATTTGCACAATATTTAATTGAAGTGCCTACAAATAATTGTTTGCGCATTTTAATGCGCCAATTACAAACTATTTAAAAACACATAAATCGCTTCCACACAATTACACAAATTCCAAAAGATAACGCTTTTCGTTTTAATACTCGCACACACAGTCCCCTGCATTCATTTATATAAACTCATTGCCTGATTATTTAATGAAGCATACAAATCCTGTAGAGACCCAACTGTTAACTAGGCAGCTCATTCCCATTCCCATTCTCAGCTCGTTATCTCCCTTGTTTAGCCCTGCCAATGTCCAATGGGGCAGCGACATAAAACTGTCAAAAAGCGCCTTTATAAATCGCTAAACTAAATGCCTTTCATAGTTTAATGTCACCTCAGGGGATTTAAGTCAAATACACTCTTACACATAGAAATAGAACCAGGACTAGACAACGTGTCTCTATCATTTAGCCCGTCAGCAAATGGCGATGGCGATGGCGACAACGACACCGGCCATGTCGCTCGCATTCAGAGAGCGCGCTTGTCGCACCCGAAGTCATTAAAACCGCATGAATTATGCAGTAGTCCAACTGAACTACTTGCCAGTTCCTTCGGTAGACCAACTGTCCGATACAAGCCCTTGCCCTTGCCCTTGTTCTGGTGCTGGTACTGGTACTGGGGCTAAGGCAGAGGCTGGGCCTGGGCCTGGTCCTGGTCCTGGTCCGTTGTTAGTACGTTTGGTTCAAGTTGTTTGTTGTTTTAATTAACTAATTAAGATTTTTCTATGTCGCTTGTCGGCGCGCCGGTGCACTCAACAGCGATTGTTCAAAGGTTTGGATAGGAAAAATGTTTGCATTATTTGTTGCAGCCAAGTTGTTAAGGACCCAATTAACCTTTTATGGCCATTTGGCACAATAACAAGATCGCAGTAACAATGCCAAGGCAACAGCATCTCTTAAGATAGTCAACCGGAGCAACTTGACCGACCGCCTTCGTCAGCATAGTCCGCAATGTTGGCGATGTCTTCGTCGAGCTGGTTTTGTTAGACCTGCGTTTGTGCTTGTATTGAAGCTCTTAAGGCTGCAACGGCAATGTCTGCTGCTGGACCAGCCATGGTTTATGGCCGACTTATCGGGTGAAATTGTTGCTAGCCATATTTGGTGCTTATTAGTTTTAGGACTAGTCTCCAAAATGGAAGTGATGTTTCCCTGTGCCACTTTATAATTGAAATCATAAATTTCATGTACAAATTGACATTGAATATTTAAGGCCTACAACGCCAAATAGGCAATCAACGTCTTTTTTATTGCTCACCTCGATTTCGGGCTTATCAACTGCCTGTTAAAGTTCTTTGCTTGCCGTCTAAAAATTAAATTTCCAAGAAATTGAACTGCAATAAAAAAGAGGATGTACATTATTAAACTATTTTTAGTTGTGATAATTATTGTTACAAGTTCATATATTATGCATTGTAAATTAAGCATAGTGTTCTTTATAATGTGTTTAGTATCCGCTAGAAATATTTTTCAATTAACATAATTGCTGCTTTGCAAATGTATCAGTAACATATGCATGCATGATTAATAAAATTTGCATCCGAGTTTCATTTTGGAATAATGACGTCTGTTCAATACGCCGTTGATTGTGCAATGATTTTAAAGAGTTTAATTAACAGGCATGTAAACAATTTCTGATTTAACTCTCAATTGTTTGTGAGTTTGGTTAAAGATTCAAAGTTTTCTACTTCTATTAAAAAATATATTTTAGAACCTTTAAAATGAACAAAATGTATTTAAAATAATGTTCAAAAACTTCATATTTCATTATAAAGGCCTTACTATTAAATGCAAAAACTACTTTCTACTCATTAGGTGCTCTCAAAATGTTGTTGAATTTTCCCGGAAATCTAATTAATATTAAAGGCAACACCTACACAAATCAAAGAAAAATATATTTTTCAAATAATAACAACTCGTTAGAGGCATTTCACAATTAAATAGATTCAGAGAGGTTGTTTTTAGAGAATGAAGTATGAATTATGTATTTATCACAACACATGAACATTTCAGCTTAGATCTCAAGAAGTCCAACCAAACTCGTAATTACAAAAACCATTAGCCAGTGAATTAATGTTTCATTAATTATGAAAAATGTTAGCTTAATTTTTCTTTGTTCATTTGCCATGCAAGAATAAAGCATTAAAGCATTCACAATGCATTAAATGAATGTGAGATTTGGAGCTTCAATTCCATTCACACACCTAACCCGAAGGGGAAAAGCATTTATTAGCAACGCCTGACGCCATCCCAATGGATTTTTGATTTTTCTCGCCCATCCCCAGCTTCAAAAATTTGTCCATACTAACCATTCTATAGCTAGATATCCTAGATGAAGAACATATACATTTGGGGAATTGTATTGTCGGATCAGCACCTGAAGGGCAAAAGAGTGCGAATCATTTTTCGTTGATATGCGCAAATGGAGGCTTGAAAAGCCAAACAAGTTTTTGCGTAAGCCTACCTTAATTTATATATGTTTGGAAGTAGAGATTTCTAAAAGTCAAATTATAAATTATCTACTTATAACATTTACCCTGCACCGCTTTTTTGCGATGCCAAGTTGGGCGTGCACTATCTGTTAGAGTCGGTATTGTGCTACAAGATTTTAAACGCTCTTCGTTATGCTGTATATGTGGTTTTTCATGCTTCCCTCACGCTCCCCCACGAGCATTTGAAGGGGATACCATCTCCATACTGCACTTGACAACAACTGCAAGCAACTGGCAAAGTTAATTAGCAAATTCATGCTAATTTCGAGTTGTACCAATAGTATATAGCATGCACGTGTCGCTTTATATAATTAGTTTCAATATGTTGGCCAGAACTGTTACCTTGTTAGGAATGAGATAAAGCCGCTAGTTGTGCGGCGAAGTTTTTCTATGCGAGAACATGAAGCAAGGCGCATAATTCATAATGAAGATGTTGTTGAGCTATTGACGCATGCGGCGACTGCGACTGCAACTGCCTGCTGCCGGCTGCCGTTTGCCGACAAAAATCCAGCGGAGGCATTTCAAAAAAGACAAGCATCCGACCATTCGTCCCTCCTTCCTTGTCCAACAAGTCTGACAACGCAGCGCGCACTCGTTTATCACAATGGGAAAAGGCAAGGAAGAGATGCGAGTATTCAAAGCATTGCCCCGGCAGCAGTCCGCCCCACTCCTTGGCCCTTTTCTCCTCTCCATGCTGAAGTCCGCTGCATAATTACAAGTTTTATGCGCTTTTGTGCGGCGCTTCCTTGGCATGGCATGCAAGCGATGCTGAGCAAGTCTGTGACTGCAACCGGGACTGGGACTGGGACCGGGACCGGGACTTGGACTGCTGGCCTGCCTGCCTGCCTTGCCTGACAGTGTGCGTGCCTTGTCTTTTAGCCATTCTCTGAGTTATGGCATCTTGTCTATGCATTCAGTATAATGTGTATGTGTGTCAGTGCGTGTGACGTGGTCTGCGTGCCTGCTACTGCCACTGCCACTTCAGTTGTTGCTGCTATTGTTGTTATTGCTGTTGGTGAAGCTAGAGCTGCCTGGTCTTAAAATCGATTTCACTTATTGATTGTAACGACTTTGCCTTGTTGCATGATTAATTTTTATGTTGAGTCAGGCTTTTGTGTGCCGTTGATTTGAAAAATTAGTGCAAACTGGAAATTATCATAAATCAAACAGTTTCCTGATTGCATTCGAAGTGCACACAAATTGCATGATTTGCAATTTCTGTCCAATGCTGCAGGTCTCTACCCCTTCAGTATCCAGATGCAGGCCACGACGATACGACGCCGTTGTCCTGCTGCAAGCTCCAGACCAAGAAATACTCGTATACAAGAAAAAGGGAAACCTACACGTACTTACAAAAATAATTCGCATTTCTGCACAACTTGCGACTGCAGCAAGTTGCAAAAATTATTGCTGGAATTTTTATTTATTTTTTATTGATGCAATTTTTTCAGCTCGTGCTGCGAAACGGCACAATAAAAGAACTAAAGAAGAGCCTTCTTGACTACGGCAATACCCTACGCGAACTTTCTCATATTTAGTTGAAGATCATCAAAATCTAATTGAAAACTATGAAAGCTAATTAGGAAAACCATAATTTTAAATTTAATTTAAACGCAGCCGGGGTAAACTTTTCATTATTTTCATTAAAGCAGATAAGTATGTATGTACTTGTATATGCTGAACACGTACTCGTATTTTATCTATGAGATGTAGAAATTGTTTCCCTTAACAATTATGTATCCATATAGCCAATAAGCTCCTTAACACTCGGAGCATACACATTGTATTCCCATTTATCTGAGTCTAAGCTAAGCTAAGCTAAGCTTGCCTCTCTGCCAGCCGACTCGAACAAGCTGCGTTCCTCCATTTCCCTTTTGTGTTGCAGCTGGCCCTTGATTAAGTTTGTTTCATTTTAATGCACTGCCTGAGTTCGTTTTATTGTTTGGTAATTAAATTTTGTGCGAAATCGTTGCCATAAATTCTGCTCAACGATCGATATAGACCTTATTAATGCCAGTCAAATTGCTTGAGATTCTGTGGAAACCATTTATGGCGTGGCTCTTAAAGTACGACTACTCGTATATGCCTTAATTTGGACAAGAATTTGCTTGGCACTCATAAAGGGAATATACAGTAGAGTCTCGAAGAAAGTCTAACTGCTTAGAATAAGGGGGTCGTGTTAAACCAAACCCGTTTCCAGTCTGTGCAATCAATTTGGCCAGGCCTTGGCTAACAGTTAATTAACCCACATCCAATATAGTATAGTATATGCTCTTGGCAGTTTCTCTGGCAATTAGTTTTGACGAAAGCTGATCAAACAACAAATATCATTGACTCTGTCAATGCTCAATTTACAGGCATGTTTGTACATATGTATTAGAAAACTCTTTCAGACCCAGTCCAAGTTTTCTAAAAAGAAAGAAAATTTTCCCATGCTGTGAAATCAGCTTATAGGCCATTTGCTTCTCATAAAGTGAGGATGAGTAACCATTCAAGCGCGGATCGAGCATTGTGCCTTGGCTTAAAGCTGCACCAGACACACAGAAACCAGACGAACTTTCGTCTACAAGTGTAAAGTAAATAAGCGAAAAATTGCTTTATGTCTGTTTAGCTGGTTGGTCTGCCTGCTCGTTCTGGCATTCTACTGTGCATGGCCAAAACCAAAATCAATAAAGCTAAATATACGAAAATATAAATACGTATATGTACATATGTATATGCAGAAGTTTGTATGAACACTAAACAGGTTTTTCTTATATGCCGACTTAAGCGGCAGCTGCGACTATGTAAATGTTATTTGATATAGGAGTAAAGGCAAGTATAATAAAAAAGAAAACGTTGCGTGTATAAAATATTGTATGTACAATAATCATAAATATGCATATGACCTTCAGAGATGTTGGAGGCACTACCAGCAGCCCACCTTGATGCGTGGCCCAATCAATGGGCCAAGGAGCCGCAAACACTGAAAAGCAAAAAGCAAATCAAATCAACGCAATCCGAACAATTGCAGGAATTAAGTGAGCTTAATCAGGTTGTTGTTGTTGTGGTTTTTGCTTTTTCGTTAACCCATGACGCAAGCTCCCAGCTCATTTGCCGCCTTGAAATATTACAAAATAATTTGCAAGACGTAAAAACAAGAGAAAAAACCACGGAAATTACGAACATGCCGGAGCGCTGCGATTCAAAGGCAAAACTTAATGAGTTTACAAAAAAGCGAAAATGCCGCCGGCTCTAGAACCGAAAAGCACCCGCCAAAAATTATTACGAAAAATAACTAAAGTGCTCTTGTTCTTTATTAATAGTTTTGAGTTTAATTTATTTATTTATACCGCCCTGAGCGGCACGCACATTTTGCAATCATTAGTAAATAATTTACGCCATTTATTGAACAAAACCTTTTGCCGTTCTCCCATGTAAGCGGCTTAAACTTATTGGACAACATTTATTAAATGAACTGGCCGACATCGACCTATCAACAACACCATTGCATGCTGTTGCTGGTATTGCTTGAAGTGGCTTAAAAGAACAACAACAAAAAATAATATACATCGAACGCTGCCGGTGGGCGCTTCAAAGCGTGCGAAATTTGTTGTCAAGCTTTTAAGCCTATTAGGCAACCGATCGAGGTTGAGAACATAAACTACCGACCGGCCTCCCAGTCTCGAACTGCGACAACTGCAGCTCGCAATTAAACAAATTAATGTCGAACTTTTGATCGTGAATACGTTCGATTTAATGAATTACTTTGGCGTCAGTGTCGGCTTACAAATCAAATAAATACAAGTAAGTTTCCATAGAAAAGCACGCTCTAATAAAGACTATTTATAATGTGACAGCTTTAAGACTGATTGCTGTTGAAATAGTACGAGTATGTAGTATTCACCAAACCACAGTGCCAGAGAGGCAGACCTCTAATTAGTGTGACAATATTAATTACTACAGAAATAGTAAGACACATACAGATGCTACGAGTTATCTTGGTCAGTAACACACACGTTTATAGATATGCATACTCGCAAGTAGTCGTAGATATTGCAGCTCGGACTACTTCATGGTGCACACACACACACACAGTCACACACACACACACTCACTCACACGATACACATGCACATTGCCTGTCGATTTTATCAGCCTTGAAGCTATTTACGTTTTGCTTTACTTTGAATTGTCGCCGGTGCGCCCAAAGCCCTGCCATACTCGTATGCACATACATACTATATATATCTATGTATATAATGTACTTAGAAGCATGCATGCATGTATGCACATATAGTACATGTGTACTACATACATACATAAATTCCACAAGCCAACCCAGAACAGCTACTAATTTTGACGAGTTAACGTCTTAATGAATATTACTCACGCACCAATAGTTTCTAGGGCATTAATATAAAGCTCTAGAATATAGATTAAGGTATCTCCTAAGTACCCAAAACAGTTGTTCTACAAGTATGACAGCTATAAAAAATTTACATTTTTATATTGTGGCCATATGGTGCCATATATGGTGTCCCTAGATGGAATACAAGTAGTTCAAAATTTCTCAATGTTCGTACTGACGCACATGGCTATAGCGTTTCGCCTTGTTGAGGCAGGGTCTGTCACGACACTTTACTGTAATCGAAAAGTGTAGCAGCCACATATACGTACATAGATGTTGTTTTCTATTTACAACTTCTATCTACATACATACACTTGCCTGAGCTACGTTATTAAAAATGTCGAAAACATGGTAAGGCCAAGTAGGCGAACTACTCATTAGTTACCCATATGTTTTTCAATCGCAATCGTTGAGTTTAACAATTGAGTTTCAACCAACTTTTTTATAGCACTGGGAAACATGTGGCAATATGACTTCTGGTTTAATTTAAAATCATTGTGACTCTTATCTTATGCTCTAAAATGAACCATGCAAGAAATTTGTTTGCAAGCGATAAGAAAGCATTTGCAAGCTCAAAGTTAAAAAAAAAAAAACAAATCAGAAAGGGGGTTGCGACTTCTTTTTTCCCAACTGTCAGCCATTGACAAGAATCTGCAGACAACAGCATTTGCTAGGGACTACAACAAAATCTAGCCGAACATAAAAACTTAAAAGAAAACTTACACAGAAGTAACCTAACTTTTCCACTAGATCTGAGAATAATTGACCTGTATAACCTGCATATGTAGGCTGTTTAACTTTTGATATTTGCCAATATAAAGGGGCAAATACAACTGTCTTTTAAAATAAATACACGTGTGTGTGTGTTTTGACATTTAATATTCCATATGCAAAAAACACATGCTATTTGCACATCTCATTCATTAAAAATGCAATTTAAATGTTAACTGCACTTTTATCAAATATTTGTCGCCTTTATTACAACGTCGTACAGTTTTTAAACACAGTTTTAACAAATATTTGTAATTACCATATATGTGTCTCATTTCGTGCCCAACAGAATGCGACGTGTCTCATTTCAATGGACATCATACTAGTGTACTTTTACTATTTGTTGCAAATTTCCTATTAAAGTTCATATAAACACAAACAACATACAAGTAACTGGGTTGCAAAACAAAGCAAATTGTACAAAACAAATTTGTGTGGCTATTTCCGCTAACAGTACAGAAAAGATTAAAAGCAGTGTATAAAATATGCAGTGCATATAAATATGTACAACAAAATATACACATAAATAAACTATACCTAAAAAGTGCACATTCATCGAAATAGCAAAACACAGAGTGTAAAACATTCACAAACATAGCCGCACATTTATTTATTCATTGATGATATCAACAATTATAGACGCTTCAAACCGGTCATTGATATGTGACACATACAATATAAAGAAATTATTATACAATACCCCTCACAAATACAATATACAAGTATAGGCAAACATAACCATTGGGGCCCTGCAGCCACTAGTGAAAGTTCCAGCGAGTGGACAACGGTTCAGCAGTCGCTGACCCGCTCTTTTTTATCTACATATTTATTCAATATACTTGTATGTACAATATTTATGCAAGCTCGTCTCATTTATAAAAATCACACCAGCACTAGCCCAAACATTTTTATCAACAAGTAAAAAAGCTAAAGTCGGGTGTCCCGACTTTGAAATACTCTGTACATATGTTTACAATAAT
This sequence comes from Scaptodrosophila lebanonensis, assembly GCF_003285725.1. Classification (NCBI taxonomy): domain Eukaryota; kingdom Metazoa; phylum Arthropoda; class Insecta; order Diptera; family Drosophilidae; genus Scaptodrosophila; species Scaptodrosophila lebanonensis. The sequence continues at coordinate 4,953,131 of NW_022060529.1, forward strand.
TATAGAAAATAAAAAAAATTAAGATAATAAAAAAAAAAATTTGATCGATTTTACCTCTCTCGGTATTCGAACTCACGTAAAGGGTGTAAATTTGCACATTTACATAGCAATTGCGTCTGTGTGAGTGTATGTATGCCTATGCGCATCAATTCGTGTCTGTGTAAGCATTTTCGCAGTCAACCAAACAGCAACATCAACAACAGCCGCGGGCAGCGCTTGAGCAGCGCTGCAGCAGCGCTGCATCAGCAAATATATTTATGGCTATAACTTCTTGTTAAATCGGTCTATCATAATGAAATTTGGCATACGGACACATAATAACTAACTGGGGGTATTTCCAAAATTTTAGTTCGAAATTCCAAGAATTACGGGAGTTACGATTTGCGGGGTAGAGGGGGGAGGGAGGGGAATTCCAAAATATACATTTTCTGCGTATTCACATAAGGCATCTGAGACTAAAATTTGGTGTTCCTAGGTCTTATAGTCTCCGAGATATAGGCGACTATACGAATGGAAAATCGGGAAAACCCCCATAGGGGGGAAGTGGGGGGGAAAATCAAAAAAATAAAACAAACTCGTATAGAATACACACATAACGCATCTTCGTGCAAAATTTGGTGTCTCTATCTCTTATAGTCTCTGAGATCCAGGTGTTCATACGGACGGACAGACGGACAGACGGACAGACGGACAGACGGACAGACAGACAGACAGGGCTAGATCGACTCGTCTCGTCATGCTGATCAAGAATATATATACTTTGTGGGGTCTGCCACGCCTCCTTCTGCCTGTTACATTTTTCAGCTCCCGCAAACCTAATATACTCTTGTACATTTCATGTACAGAGTATAAAAATATACAAAAACAGGCAAACACAGATGTGAGAAAACGGTAAGAGGCAACATATACCCATAGGTGAAGACTTGACTTTTTTTATTTCGAATGCGATTTGATAAAACAAGGAATTTAAAAACAACTGAATAATTAGGATCTAAGACTGTCAAAATTTTCCGTTTACAATATAAACATTGATCCGATACAATGCTTTGCAACGTTTTTATCGTTTGTGAACAATGACTGAGAAAGAGATCATTGTGTTAGAATACCAAGTGTGTTAATTTAAAGGCGTTGTTCCTTAAATTGCAACTCAATATTGATATGCTAATGAGAAACCTATGCGTCTGTCAAGAAGCCAGGGATAGCAGTGTTGAGGTAAATATTTCGTCAACATCGTCATTATAAAATACTTATATTTTCTGTCACACAAAGCAATAATTGTATGATAATCAATATAGCCTACATTTCTAAGTAGATAAATATAAGCAATGATCTCATTTTGTCACCTCATACATTTTGCAGGCAAAGCTTGTACTTGTATAGTACTAATATTTTTTATCATGACAACAAGATATTGCGACACATTATTAATCAAAAGCGTTTTTTATGATCATGTATAGAGCGAAAGTGGTTTTAAATTGGCGAAGCGATTATTTATAGCACGGCTTTTCCATGTGCTAGAAGTGCTCTTTAACTTAAAGTTCAATCTGCCAGCACCTACTAAAGTCTGCAGAAATCCTGCCAAAAATAGTTTTAAGTTATAATCACCCACTAAAAAAAAACTAAACGTTCTGAAGGGCGTTGTTTGAAAATGCATATGTATATATGTATGTATTCATGCCATTAATTGACACTTAAATAAAATATGAATTCTCATTTTCAATCAACTGTCATATAAAAACTAGCAATTGCCAAGGTATTAATTACTCTGCTCAACTTAAAAGAATTTCTAATGGGTTGGCATTGGAATTTAAAACTTTTTTTTTTAACATACTCGGACATAGGTATAACAATGTTAAGTAATGAAAACATTTCACTCATGGATTTTGCGACAGTGAATTTAGCTATTTTCATTCGCTATTATAACAGCACATTGTTTACTACCATGCAGCGTTTTCTTTTTGCCGTTTTTGCTTATTTTGGCCACTTTTTGTTTATAAACAAACAACAAAATAATTAGAGCGGCCGCTGTGTGAAAACAAAACAGGTGTTCCGGACAACAAACCAAACCAAACCAAATCAAATAAAGGCAAACAGTACCAAGACCCAGGCAGATAGCGAAAGAGAAAGAGTGTAAGTCCACGTAGTGTTGAATTGCGTTGAGGTGCGTTGAGTTACGTTGAGCAAATAGCAGTAAAAATATCTAAATGGTAATCAGACGGTTGTTCACCTGCGCCCAAACGACGCGCTCGAACTCATTTTTTGGTCATTTCAACGCCTTTTTCGTTGCGCTGGGCTGTGGCTCATCGTCTTATGTGGCCGTTGTTGTTGTTGCTGTCTGTTGCTGCTACCAGGTATGTGTGGTTGCTGTGTCTTTGTGTGTGTTTGTGTGTGTGTGATTGGTCGTCAACGTGCCTTGCCTGCCAAGAACCTCACTGCCAACAACTGCCAACAGCAAAAAAAAAAAAACCACTCTTGTGAATTGGCTGCGCACGTAGACGGGCAGGCCATAAACTGATTTAGTTCGATTTTCTTCTACGAATATTATTATGTGGGAGTTCGCTGTTACAATTTTTGGGGTGCTAATTGTAGACGACCTACTTTAGCCAAGTGCGCACAGACAAGAAGAGAGTGAGATAGGCAGCCAGCCCTTTTTTTAACAGCCGTAACAATGTGCAATTATGTTGACAGTATCAGAAAACATGTGAAAAATGGTAACTTTAACTGAGCTGCCATGCAACGAATTCAGTGCAATGCAATGCCTAATTACAGCTCAATCAACAGGCAGACGCAGCAGCAGCGGCAGCAACAACAGCAGAGGCAGCATAATGAATGCCGCCTCAAGTATCTGTGAGCCGAGTTGCAGGGCAAAAAGTTGCAACGCTGTGCGGCTTGTTACCTAACTCAAAGTTAATGACTTACTAAAAGTAAAGGTAAAATAAAAAGAGCGACAAAGGCAGAGAGGAGCAGCGAGAGAGAGAGAGAGAGAGAGGCGAATGGGGGGGCAGGAGTGCAGCAGTTCAAACGAAACTTGAAGCATGCTTTAAATATTTTGCGGCACCTGAATGCATTTTACAAATTTTTGCAGCAGCAGCATGTGATGCAAGCAGCGCCAGCAGAGACAACAACTGCAACAAGTGATAAATTGCAGACAGCAACTGCCTCTCCATTAACAGTGCAACTGCAACTGCAACTGCAAGCGCAGCTTTGATTTGGCCTCTTCTTCTTATTCAGCTGCTGCTGCTGCTGCTGCTGCTATTTTTCCTGTGCTGGCGCTTGACATTTTTTGCACTCACTGAGTCATTGTGGCTGCACCTTTTGTTGAATTTTGGGCCGCGCTGCCCACTCACGCGCATTTGTAGCCGAAAAATGCCAGGCAATTGTCTATGCCAAAAGGTGAAGCTGCCGTCTCTTGCCAACTATCGAAAGTGCCAGCCATTTATAAGTTGTTTTGTGAGCACAAAAGACTTGCACACAATAATCATAATCATAATATATACGGTTGATGTAGATGTAGATGCCGATGTGGATGTGGATGCTGATGCCGATGCTCATGTTGATGGCAATGACGTTGCTGCTCATCTGTTTTTTTTTTTTCACTTTTTTCATTTTCTGAGCTAGTGATGATGCAACACATGCTGCCACAATTGTTCAAAGTTAAACAGCAAAAGCCAAATACGAATACCAAGAGCTGCAAACTCACGCAAAGTTTAATGCCTGAAGGCCAAAAGCGCGTTGAAGACTTCAGTTTCATAGCCTTTTATAAATGACTTTTGTATATCTAGGCATGAAGAAAAAGCAAATAAAGTCTTCTCCTTCCGTGGGGTGGCGGCTGTTCCACATGAACTTTTCGAGGTATCTTCATGCCAGCAGACAAGCATTCGACAAAGAAGCGACAACACCCGAAGGCTAAACAGGTATAAAAATATATGTAGCTAGTATATCAATTTTTGCAAAAAGTGCAAATTAATTTATTATTTGTTTATTGTCAATGCTTAGTTTGTGAAAGTTGAATGCTCGTTCCAAATGTTTAAACTTCATATGCGTCATGCATCAGTAAAATATGCTGGATTTTGCAAAATTAGTTGACTTATTCGATAAGAATTTCGCATTACTTCAGTTGTGGTCAGATAGACAAGCAAACAATTCGCACACAAGGTTTTGGAATATCACAGAAATAAAAGGCCATAGCTATAATGCTACAATAGTCTATAATAGTCGAACCATGTTTTTCTGATATATTTATGCATGAGATAACTTTATTATTAAGTTGTTACAAAATAGCATTTATATTGCTTATTGTACATATGCCAACTGAAGTAAATAAGTGATTTATTAGTATAACCATCCCAGGGGTATTAAATAGGGATAAGGTATTAAACTGGGTTTTCTCAGTCTTTGTTGTGAATATTAAAATGAAATGAATCTTTGAGTCTTCACATTGACATTTTTGCGGTCGACTGCAGCCTCGCAACTCGAATTTTCTTTTATGTTCAATAAACATCAATTTTTAATGTCAGCAAAGGCAACCAACAGCAACATGCACAACAATACAAAAATCTATTATTTAAAACTAGTCAAGTAGTGAGCAGTGCAAAAATCCAGCAACAGGTTTTCTATGTTTTACGTTTGTATGACTAGTATTATAAAATCTTCTGCATTTTGTTGGTTGCCATTCTGTTATGCCGTGTTGAGTTGGTGTCAGCTATGATTTGTTGCCGAAGGTTAGTTCAACTCATTAAATTTTAGCTGTTTTCTGACAGGAGTTATGAAAATAGAAAATGTTTGTGCATGTGACTACAGTTATTTCAACACACATCTTTAATTTTTAATGGTAAACATAAAGCCCAAAAGATATATAGTATAATGAAAGGTATTTGCAAACTGTAAACTCTTAAAGTCGTTATTGCTAAGCGTTAATGGGATAGAGAGTGGTTCAACTTAAGTTCTAAGCGCTATTGGAAAATTTATAAGCAATTCAGAGACGCTGGTGAAAGTGCCTGTCGAGACCACAACAAAAATCAGCGCTAATTATAAATAAATTAACTAAATTAAAAGACATTAAAAGTAACACTGGCTAGTGAAAACAAATTAAGAATGAGATGAAAAAGCCCCCGCTATATAACCTTAAGAACTGTTTTACTGCTTGTTCCCAAAAAGAATTTCAACTGGAATCTTAAATTTTGTAAGTCCTCCCTATCTAAAACATTTGATGATTGAACTGATGATGCCTTAGAAATTTACAATAGCAGCTTATAAAGCATTTATTGTGTTTCTAACTTTTTGTAATTATTCAGGCTAACTTTTCAAGCAAATCAATGCCTTTACATCATTTAAAGTATAACCTGTGCAATAGTACTTCTAAATATAATGAAGCAAGCAAATGCATTTCTATGCCAAACACATTCATTCCAGTCACAAATTTATTAAGCGTGAGCCTCAATAAAGGAAGTCAAACAAAGCATATCCCCCGGACGGTTATGCCTCATGCTATATAATTTTGGACTCTATTTAGTGGCCATCAACTTCATGGCCAAATTATGGCAATTAGAAATAAATGCCAAACTCTTAGAGCTTTAATTCCTATAAATTGTTTAAAGCTGCATTTAATTATGGTTTTCAGCTGCAAAGCAAACTAATTGTGCGTAATTTGTGTGTTGAGCTGCAATTAAAAATGCGTAAAAGAGAAATGACTAGACTAAAATTAAATATAGTAAAGCAAAGTCCGACTAAGCGACCAACGGACCGACCAAACTACAAATGGTCACTGCTGATGGAGCAAGTGGCGCAGTGGCTGCAACTAATTGCCAAACTGACAGCACAGATATGGACTGGGCACGGACATGGGTACGCATCATTTGGCCAAGTGCATGATGTAGCAGCAGCAGCAACAGAGCAGCAACAACAACAATGAATCCAACAAAGACAAAACAAATGTTTGGGCAAGCAGAGGCACAGCGACAGACGGCCAACAATTCTTTTGTGGTGACTGCAACTACATGCAGCGTGTGTCTGTGTTTAACATTAAACAACATGACGGGAAGCTACAACAGCAGCAACACAAAAACAACAACAACAACAACAGCATTGCCAACGACAACGATTTGCAACATGCCGAACGAGCGTCTCGACTTGCTGCATGTTTGCCTTGGGGTCTAAGGCTGTCGGGGTCGGAGGAGCCAAGCATAAAAATTTGTAGCTAATCCAATTCGAAAGCAATTTCGCGTAGCACTTAAGCAAAAGGGTGCTTGGCGAGCAGGGGGTGTGCCATCACAGGTAATGGAAGTAGTGCGGGCGATTTGCATAGTCGTGTTCTGTTTCGTATGTAAGTGAGTGTGTGCCACACATTTGCCGCTGCCTCACCCTCTCTCTTACCATCTCTCGTCAAAGGGGGCCCACTTAGCAGACCGTAGAGATTCTAAGACCGCTGGGCAATAGTGGCGCAGTTTTATGGCCAACTCTCGAAGACGAGTTCATTGAATTCTTCTTATTCGCCAAACTCGTAAATTTCCAACCAAATACACATACAAAAAAAAAAATCAAACCAAACAGGTTCCTGATGCAGTGGCAGCAACAACTACAGCTACAACGGCCTACAACAACAAAAGCCACAAGTCCGACCATATACTCTTTAGGTTTTTGTCGTTTTTGGGTTTATGTGCACGTATGTATGACTGAGTCTGCGTGTGTCTGTGTGCAGCTTGGAATGCGGCAGTCATCTTCAATCGCTGGCGCAAACTCATCTTTCTTTCCTTTCCTGCTGAGAGCAGCAAACGAAAAATCAGAAGAGCGCATCGAAATGAAACGAGAGCGGGAAACGGCACGGTAAGGCGAGAAGAGAAGAGAAGAGACGGGGTGCATTACAACTGGCAAATGCATAAAATCATCTTCTTTTATTTCTTTTGCCTTAACGATCAAGTAGCTGTCAGCATCTGTATCTTGTATCTGCATTTGTCCCATGCACATGCACATCCACACAAACATGCGACTGCATTAGCCTCAAGTGAGAGTATCTCGCCCACTCTCTACGCGTACTTGTAGGATTTCAGAGCTTAGCTTGCTTTTTTTTTGGTGAAAGCGCAAAGCGATGGGTATGTTTGTGTGTGTGTGTGTGTGTTTGTTAGCCGTTGGCCACTTTTACAAATCATTAAATGTCGTTGCTCGTTGATGACCCACTTATGAGCGCGGACGCCACTTGGCTGTCACTCCAATGTCACACAACTCCTTTGTCGGCTGTCACTGAAATGTCAGAAGTGCTTACAACAAGTAGCTCGTTCAGTTTTGTGTGTTATATAGTATTACCAAAATATTTGAACAAACTCCCTCTAATTGGCTCCATCACAGTAAGCTGGTGTAATCAGTTTCGGCGATGGCCAATGAAATGCGCGACACAAAAGTAAATACATATGGAAATGAAATATAATGCCGGCCAAAGCCGCACTCAGCAACAAACGGCCAAACAAAAGCGATAGCTAAACAATAGCAAATATATGAAACAAAAGATTTGTATCTTCAGTTGCTGTGGTTACTGGAGTGGCAGCGTGAACGGCAGCGATGGCGATGGCGATGGCGACGACGCCGACGACGACGATATCTGTAACGCTTATCCAAATCCACCCAAAACAAAACACAATATACTAACATCCACAAAACGTACAGTCAAGCTTCATAAGAACATCATTTCACTGTACAGTTGATTTTATAAAACAACTTATATAAGCACACAGCTGCCAAAGCAGCTCAGCCTGTTTACTATTATCTTGTAATGTGAAAAAAGGAATATGGGCCAGATGTTATTGGCAGCGTGTTGATTTCGCTATTTCAATCTGAAAATATTGTTGGACGTAAAATTTGTGTGTGTAGTTAAGGTTCTTAAAAAATGCTTAACGCCAAATTTTAAGAAACCTTTTAGAGCAGTAAATAAGTGATTCCAGAAATTCAAGAAATAAGGTCGTCTTGTCTGATCTTCTCCCGCGCTGCATAAGACCTAGCTTAATGTAGTATTCGGATGGAAAAGGTAAGTTTTAAAAAATGTACACCTTAAAATCTATATCTTTGGCATGAGTAAAAAGTTTTCCATCACTTTTCTTACAGCGAAGTTCGTCTGTACAATGACAGCTCAATCGTCTATCTGTCTGGGTTTGAAGTTTTTATCTGCGCTTTGCGCTCCACTGACAGCCGACTAACAAAAGGGCAGCCCAATGCCCTGCAAGCTGGGACCGCCTTTTGTGTGCTGCCGACTTGGATTGCTTTGGACATCAATCAAATTTTGAAATTAGATTTGGAACGGGTACGGAATACATAAACACCAAAATTCTCACATGCCACGCCATTCTACTATCATCTGGAAGTGCTTTGTGCCGATGATCTGCACATAAGTGCGAGCGTACTACTGTTCTCCGGAAATGAACTTCAAGCTGGAGTTGGCGTAAGCGGCAACTGTAATTACGCACAGCTTGCACAAGATACATTTGTATTAGTTCGTTGTTCGGCATGACGCACAAACGGGTTGCGCACACGCCCAGAAACACAGAGACAAGAACAGCTTAATGACCTTGTAACTCGCCTGTCAACTGTCACGCAGCAGATCAATAGATGCAATTTATAGGTAGCTATAAATTTGAGCATGGCATGGCAAAATGTTGGCCAACAGCAGCGCCAGAATTTGTGGCGTGCCTTTCACTGTCCCACACAATTTTGTCTGTTCATAAATACATATTTTCATAACATATTTAAGGTGAGCTGTATAATAGCGCAAATATCTCGATAAGTCTACGATATTTTGATTCTTTAATAAACATCGAGACTAATAAAGGCTTGAAATTATTATTAAGAATCAACGAGTTTCTGACAAACATACATTGAATTTAAACAACATATTCTGATGTAATACTTATGTTTATACTTTTATACATGTATATATATAATTTATAGTATATATATTTTATTTGTTCAAACATTAACCAACAAAATGGAATAACATTATATTGGAACTAGATTCCGTGGGCCTGTATTTGGACCCTGCCAGATACGATCCATCAGAAATAAAACACTTTCAATTGAAAAAAATAAAAATACTTTCTTTTGAATTAATAATATCGAATGAACACAACGCTCTGCCTTGTAAGTATACACACATATGTATTTTCTAGTCATGATAGCTATAAAATACTACATTATCCACGTCCGCTTCGCCCGGAGCCGTAGCCCAAGCCCATTTCATTATAAAAATGCGAGTACGCAAAGTAAGTACTTCTGGAATGCCTTCCAGCCCAGGGCACACCAGCAGCTGTTGGTTTTATACAAACGCTTATCGCACTAAAAATTTTATTGTATTGTCAGCAATAACAACAACAGCAACCGCTACGATAGCCAAACAGCAAATAGCGACAACAGTAAAATATGAGCATCTCAAGAAACACAAATAGTGAGCACGATACGTACGTACTTGTATATCTGACGAATACAAAACACACACACACACAAGACGCACTACGCTCAGCCGGCAACTTCCTCTTCGAAAGCATTGTGTGGAATTATTTTTGGCAAAGAGGCAGGAAGGAAGAAAGAACAAGGGGGTTAGGGCAGGACAAGCACACACAGCCTCAACAAGTAATGAATTGCGCGCAAAAAACAAATTGCTGCCGCACTCTATGAAAAGATCTGCAAACAAAAAAGCGACTCAGCAGCTGTGGAAAAATGGAAGCACTTGCGAGATGTGCATGTCTGAAAGGTTTATCAGAGAAAAAGGCATGCTCCAAAGTTTGTGCATTATTTGTTATCAGGAGAAAATTAAGTACAAAGCAACCACCAAACTTTTGGACAAAAGGCCATCGTCGCTGTGCTTCGGAGTTGTCGGAGCTTTGTTGCTGTAATTTGTTGTAGCCTTGTGTGGTAAGAAAACTTTCCTTAAGGTTCAGGACAACACAGTACATTCTGATTCAAGTGCTAGTGTTAAAAGTGTTAGCTACCGGCCATACGAACAACAACAAATTACTGGAAAAATACTGTCTATGGAGCAATAAATGTACTGGTGTGTATGAAAGTTGAGTGACAGCAATCTAACTTTGTTTATTTATTGCTCCATAGAGATAAACTAAATGATTTTTGTTAAATTTTACAAATTTGGGCTCTAACGTTTAAATCTGAAAAAACAAACCCCAAAGTTTCCTCTTTTTTTTTGAGCTTAAGACGGCAATGCTGAAATGACGAATCGCACTTATTATAAATTGGAAGATATACGATACGTATGTGCTGCCGATACAAAATCGATAAGATATTTTTCGCTTATGCTTAACTATTAATGCATAATTTCAAAATGAATAGAATAAAGCGGTTATGAATAGCTCTACAACTATAACTAAACATGCTTGCCAGTGTAACGTTGAAGCCCCAAAAAATTGACATACATACATATATAACTATTACATTGCCATTTTAATCACAATGTTTAAATTACTTATGAAAACTAAGAGGCTATGATTTAAAAAAAAGATTGACAAACTATTAAAAATTCCAACGTACATGTCGCCAAAGAATATTTGTTATTTTTTACAACAGATAGAGAAATGTATTTACTCACAAGTCCATATTGGTTTCTTTGCTACCAAATGTATTATGTACATTTCAAATAGAGACATATAAACATATTTACATGTATTTACATACTAAGAGCATATCTTTTTACTGCATTCTTTATATCTTGGACAGATAATTTGCCACTCTATTCTTGCAGGCTTATGTGACACAAAAACCGCACACTCTTCGGCTGAGCATTAGACACTATACATATTACAATTGCAACATTGTTGCTTTCTACGTGCTCATGCAACTTACAAGTCTGATAGTGCACCCTCAGCTCTCGACGAAGCCATTCTATCATTTGCACTTCCGTTTGAATTGGCACCACTTGATTTAGTAACGCAGTACTACGTGCCTGCCCAAACGCACACAGACACACAGTTATAGTTAAAGACACACGACTGCACTATATGAAGTCACATTAGAATAGCAAGTGCTCTTCACAAAAACCACTGATCCCATGCGCCGCGGAGCTTTAAATGAAAATTCTTCGATCATGTCACAATCAAAAGAAACGTGCACATTAGGCCTTGAGAGCTTCGTTTCAAAACGAGGAAAAGAAGGTAAGAAAAATAGGGGATAACATAAAAAAATAATGAAACTGCAAATCTTCTTAAACTAATAAACAAGCAAGCTTAACAATATCAACAACTTGTTCAACATGTCAGAGTTCTGCCCATTGTTTAAATATTTTTACTGCAATTATTTCGAGTCGCTTTTTATGACAAGCGGTCTGAAATACGTGCACCCAGCCTCAGACGTGCGAAATTAATAAAAGATTAAACAAATGCAGAGATTTGACTTGGGAATTTCTTTGGCACCTCGAGCACAGCTGGGTGCCTAACTTGGTAAGAATGGCGAGTTGCTTTATGGGGTCAACGTAGGCATTAAATAAATCAACACCAACAGCCGCAGAAGCAGTGACAGCAACAAAAACAACGTTACAATAAAGGGAGCGACTGGGCAGACATTTAAATCAAACCATGCCGCATGATGTCAGCCTTCCTCCCATAATATGTTTTTGATTAATTTATTGAAATTAACATAAATGGCAACAACTTTAACTTTTACTCGGCCAAACCATTGACCATTGGCGCACGTCTGCAGCTGACCACGGGCGGTCAGCTGCCTCCCATTTCCCGCTGCCCGCGCACTAGCCGACATCAATAATTAAATTTAATTGCCATTGCTGCTTCTTAATGATGCAAACATAAAAGACAGCACATCACGGCGGTGGCAAGTTGTTCGTGCTAGGTGAGAAAAACCCGTTTTTGAAATGAAAATCAAATTAAATGAAACCCGCGAATGATTGCAACACACAACAACCGAAGGTGAATTACACATAAATGTATGTATATACATATATTTTATATATCTATATACATTAAATAAATGAATACCATCCTTGTGGTATGAGAAAATGCTTCCACTGTTATGAGTTGAAGGTGCCGGAACGTAGAGGAAGGTGCCATTAGATGCTGCCAATTAGGGGAAACTTACAGCTGGGATGCATCACACGTGCCACGAGCCAAATGTTCTACACATGGGAGGGTGACTAGAAACTACATTCAGAGCACGACCCTCTCAAGTGAGTGTGCGGCCTCTAACTAGCAATAGTAGGCTATTTGGGTTGAAAAGGTGAAAAGAGGGGGGCACAGGCTATACATAAATGCTTGGTGGTTGGCAACTCTAATCTCAACTACCCCATTGTTAACAAAGAAATCGGTTAAATAAAGACTTACTACTACAAGGAACACCTGTGTCTGTGTACATATGTACACGTTTAAGGGATGGGTGTAGCACAAAAATGGTAGACTAATTTTAAAGGGACTATATAAACGTGGGAAAACAATGTTAAGTTAAATATTACAGAACTTAATCAAACTATGCATTATATGTAGGTAAGGCACATCTTCAAGTACGGAAGTGAGTGTTGACATTAGACAACGCCAGGAACTTATGGTATGTGTTAAAAAAGAGAACCAATGAACCGAATTAAATTAGTGAAACATGGTTTATCTACTAAACAATACATAGTTAGTACGTATGCATATAATAAAATAAAATAAAATAACTAATCTATTCAGTACTCCTTTCGTTTTGTGTAGTTGCTGCATTCAAATCCAAATATCTTGTTATTTAATCTTCTCCATTGAATGAGAAGCAGTCTATCCGGAATTTGGGCCGTTGTCGGTTGTCATTCACTCACAAAAGAGCTGTGTACTATAGTATGTATGCCAAATCCCACCTGGCGACTTTCTCATGCCCTGCCTTTGATAATTAATAAATTTGCTCGATTCTAGGGCAGCGCATAATTGCCAAGCCCAGAGCGACTGTATAACAGAAAACCAAAAGCAAAACAAACCGGCAAAATTACTAGAACCAAACAAACACACAACATAGATATAGTATATGTATATGTATGTATGTATAAATACCGACCAACGAGGTCGCATTGTGGGCGTCGCGCGCCTCGAAATCCTTTTTACTAAGGCTAAAGCAAAAAGTCAACTTTGCCTGCCAAGGAAACGGCGGGCGGCCAAAACAAAACGTCGACGGCAAGGCATAAAAATCAAATGAAATTTATTGATTTTCCTATGCAATGGCAGGCGAAAAGGCAACAGCAAAAGCAGCAACAACAATGAACAGGCAAAGTAAAAATGTTGCCAAGGAAATGGCCAATAAAAATAATTTGCAAGCAAAAAGCAAAAACACCAAAAACATATTTGTGATGGCAAAGTCAATGCACGACTGAGAAGTATAGTAGAAGGAAAAGCGGCTAAAAAACCAAAACGTGCGATGCGAACATGCAAAGGCAACGTCAACTGAATACACGTAGCGGTGGCAAGTGCGTGCGTGCGTGTGTGCAGTCCAGTGGCAAGGAGCATACAAGTAAATAGAGAGGGGGGGCCGTCGCAGCAGTTGCGGCGGCATTGTAAATGTCAGCTCAAGTTAACGGGTCTGAGGCGCTAGCAAACCAACACGACAGAGACGAGCAGAAAAACCGACAAACAGACATTCGAAGAGTGGGACCAGCGGACTGATGGACAGACAGACAGACAGACACGCAGGGCACGCACGGCAGCCGGCATGGCAGCCAGCACACAAAAGCGACGTTTTGTTGGGGGCGCCAACAACAGAAGTCTGTATGTAGCAGCAGGTGCCGGTCTATAGCTATAGCTATAGCTATTGTTGTCGTTGCTGCTGATATTGCATTTGATTTGAGCGCGTGGATAAACTTACTTGATACAGCTCATCAGGCGACGAAAAGGTTTTGCTTCAGATTGAAACACTTCTTTCCACAGTTTTGAATTTGCTGTCAAAATATTTACTTTTAAATTATGCTTGATTGGAATCACAGATGCGGATGCGGACGCGGGCACGCACGGCACAAAACCGCAATGTAACGGATACTTAGAAAATAAACGTCCAAACTCGTCGATTGATAAGCGCCTTCGGATAGCGGCGAGATAGTGGCCGTAGAGAATGGCAATGGGCGCGTTTATCAGGAGTGTGTCGCGACAAAATTGCGGACGAGGGACGCGGAGTGAGAAACGCGGACACGTATTCTCTATTCATACATACAGGCGTACATATGTATGTACAAGTGTATGTCGAGCACTCTGGTTTTTTCTATTTTGCACAGCACGCTTTAATTTCATTTGTGTATAAAATAAATATTCACGCTATTAATTTGTAATTTATGCTTATTATTTCATTTACATTTATTTTTCACACATTTCTCTGCTGGCAAAAAGACGCAAACTTCACAGCTGACTCTGATTTGCTTTGTGTGCACGTTGTTGTTGTTGCTCTTGTAGTGGCGGTGGTGGCAGTATATAAGTGCTGCCCGCTGTTGTTGTTGTACATTTCACGCGCCCTCTCACACATACGCACGCACACGCAAACACACACTCATCCACAAACACCAGCACCCACACATAAAGATGCGTGTACACTTGTTTGTGCCTGTATGTAACGTTGTTCGACAATTGCAATGTTGGTGTGTTTTCTGGCTGATGTTGGTGTTGGTGTTGTTGCACGCGCACCTCGTCCAGCGACTTCGACGGCCAAAAATGAACTGACAAACTGAAGCGGCCCGACGAATCCAACACGAACAGCGAGCCAAGCTAGCTCAGACATGTTGCACGCAACGGTTCGATGTGCTCACATTGGCCATGTTCCATGTTCCGCCGCTGATAACGGCTTGGGACCTTAAATGTACTTATAATGGATGTATATCGATATCATATAAAATATACATATATTTAGAAAACTCTCTTAACGAGGTATCTTTGTGGCTAAAGCAAGAAGGCAGCTTACAAAATTAGTGATATCCATTTTGAGTATGTTTATTCCTTTTCTTTCAAGCGGCATGGCGGGGAAGTGCCTTATTTGGAATGTTGCATATATTTACTTAAGAATTCATTTCAATTCAATAGTTTAAATGGTAATGCTTTTACCAAGAGGGAAATTGTTCAAAATTACATTAAGCCTGTAAGTACCATCCCAGCTTCAACAGAAATATCCTTTTATTAATGTTATGTTTCAATGCTCACATTTTTGCATTTTAATATGCATAATTACGAAAAGAGTTATTTGCATAAGAGCTTTGAGGAAGAACTTTGAGGAAAGAAATGTAAGCAGGTAGCTCGACCCGTTTGTTTCCAAGTTGTATTAACGTGGCATAGTTGTGGTTAGTGCAGCCATTAAGCCATTAAGAACAAACTGTATTTTTGACAAACTTAGTCCCCGGTGATTAGCTATGCTTTAACAAGAACCGTATCAGTTATAAGAAACCTCAAACAGAACATAAATATACTTATGTGGTTTCAGGTTTTTGGGCTCAGTCTGAATCTTAACAGACAATGCAATGATTCCGATCTCTTCTACTTAACAAATTGGGCACTATACTATTTTAGGCGCTATACCTACACAAACGGAAATTAGAAATGTCGTTCTATTTGTGTAAGTTATAGAATCTGGTCAGTTACGCTGAAACCCTTTTTACACATTTGTCTTTATAAGAAAGGCACAGTCTAATGAAGGTAGGTCAGATGCTGCACCATTCATGCTGACCTGCACCTCCCATTACTGTTAATATGGATCATTTCAGCTGTATTTTTGTTAACGTAAAAGCTTTATCACTACACTTCTAAATATTCTTCTTTATATGACGTATGTATTCATACAACTCGACGGCCGAGCACATGAATTTGGATTTTGGACTAGTTGGCTGCTGCAGCAGCCTTTAAAGTATATAATGCGTATAAACTCTAGATATTTAAACATACTTATTTAGCAATATAAAACCATGCCTAAAGAAACATAACGATGACAATCTAGTATAATTTGGTATAGTACATAAATAATTGCCATCAGAATGACAAATTGTTAGACGAACTGCCTAGTCTTATCTGTTTCCTTGTATTTTTAGAAGCAAATTTATGGGTATGCCGTCAGATATCGTTCCCATTACCAACATGTTTTGAAGGAATATTTTGCATGTGAGTTACTTTCTCCACCACCACGAGAAATGTGATAAAAACGAACGGAAATGCAACCATGAATTCACGTTAGTGCACTTATGTGTAACGAAATAGATTTTATAAAAGACCCTCTTTTGAAACAATGGTTTCGATGCTGTTTTATTAGTAGTATATTCTTTTAATATACACTTACTATATTGATAAATACTTATCTCTAACGTGCTGAAAATTGTGGATGAGCACTTGAATAATTAAATGTTAGATAGTTGTGTATGTCAAGAAATGTAAAATCTAAAGTACATGCACTTGATGTAGCCTGACATTCAAGAAAAGCTCACATTTAGTTTTCATCATTATACTTTTAGTTTTGAATGTCGATGCGTATTCGAGGACATACTTTACACTTCACAGCTGATTTTTGCAGTTGAGGCGACTCATTCATAATGATCTTGAAAAGCACTTTACGCATTTTGTGTAAATGGATTTGCATTTTTGGCCAATATATGTAAAGCGTTCCAACAACTGCCAATTTGTGGTTATGAAAAATGCATTTGTCCTCTCAAAAAGGACACAAACTAGGCACTTCCTTACACTTTTCATTTGTTTACACACGCTCGGCAAGTTTCCATTGTGCTCCCAGGAAGAGCAGGCAAGGGACTGGACATGCAACTGCAGCATTCTTTGTGACAGCAATAAACTTTTTGACACAATGTTTTCGTTTCTTGGTATCTATGTACGTCTACCTCTCCACTTCTCCCCCTCCCCAGATACCGCTGGCTAAGCAGAATGCTGCAAATAGAGCCCAAGTTTTTCACAACTTTGTCGAGCGCTTGTTTTGTTTGTCTCTCTCACTATGCCATTGACATTTTCAGCTGTGCACATAAATGCGATATCTTTGAATGGAAAATGCGTTTGTATTTAGCACATTGTGCCATTTGAATTCAGCCAAGCAATGTTTTGTTGTTTAGATCGTTAACTATGTTTGCTCAACTCACATAGTTGTGCAACAAAACTGCAGCTCAGAGTCATGACAGTCGTGTGGTAAACCAAAATAGTTGTATAACAGAATGACATTTATGTGCACATTTATAAATACGTATTTAATAACAAGAGGAGCTCCTAGCATAAATAAATGTATAATAAAAATTGTATGAAGAAAACTAAATCATGCATAAATTAAAATTAAAAATTAAATACTGGGTCTTTGTACTTCAATTAAAAACTTAACCGAATTCAAGATCTAAAGAATAATGCTATCTTTTTTGTGACGTGAAGATCTGTCTGACGCTTTCTGATCTTAGCAATGGAATGATATGTATTTTTAATTCTTTTTCTGCTAACTCATGCATATTATACTTGTATATATTATGGTTCACCTTTAATGTATTCTTTGTGTTATTACCAACTAACATTTATATAAGACTCATTTATTACAAATGGAGGGTTGCATTTGTACGGGTCGCTCCTATAAGTACTATGACAACTATATAAAATAATAAACCATTGCTGGGTGTCTGATAAGATTGGCTAACGGATGGATCTGTCGATTCTACTTACAAAGCAAATCGAACAATTGAATCACTTAAATGTTTATATTTCCTCATGTTAAGTTTGTCAGATTAATTCTACAACTCCTAGCGTTACATTTTCTTTTTATATTAGGAAATCGTAGTCCGCATGTTGCGTGCCCCTGAGTCATTCTTTTTTTTTTTAACACAATTACTGGTTAACTACATGAATGTTTATGTACTTAAGTATATTTTCTACTAAATACTTTTTTGCATATTTCGATCATAATTTAACAATTGATTTTCATGATTCGCCCATCATCCCATCATCTGCGACCTGCCTGTGGATAACAACTTGGCAGCAGCCGTCATTTTACAGCCTTAGCACACTTCATTGATTTTTTCCTTAACGCTTTCGAGATGCCACGTTAAACCCAAAGAGGCGACTTCAACAGAGAGCGCCTCACGTAGTGGGGCAACTGCAACTTCAGCAGTAACGTGTCAACCGCATGCAGATGCCAGCTCTGTGCTTTTGTCTGAGCATTTGCATCGATTGCTAGTTTAGGTAAATAGCTGTTAGCGTGCACAAATATTTTCTTCATATCGACCTGGTATTGTTGTTGTTGTTTTTGCTGTTGTTGCTCAGTCAAAGTAATTGCCGTTGGCATTTGTGCCGGGGCAACTTGGATAACGATCTACATGTCGCTTAGACGCAACACAAATGTCAGATTTCTAGGCGAACTTCTGGGCACCCACAACGTTCCAGACCTCATGCGAATCTACCCCAGCCTCTGCCTCACTGTATCTCTACTCTTTCCCTAGCTAGTACTACTTGTAGGCTACCAATTTGCAGGCAATTGAAAATGCAATACACGCTCAGGCAAAACCTCATTTGCAACACTTCACGCAACGCAGGCGATTCCGATTTAGCAAAGATCAAGGGCGATAATGCCACGTAGTCCAAGCGTCGAGCAAGCGACCGCATTGCGTGCAACAACGCCAAGCTATAAATAGGCGGCATTGCAGCCGTTGTAGCAGAAGCAACAAGCAAGCAACTTGGCCTTATCCCAAAGCACTGATCTTTACGCAGCGGCAGCAATAGCAAGAACTACAATAACAAGAACAATTGCAGCTACAACTACAACAACAGGTATAACATTCCTTTCGACATTTAATTAACGATCGCGATTGCAATCAAGGCAATGGGTGCTCCACACCGCCAATTTCAATATTGTTGCTGCTGCTGCCGCTGCGCATGTGCAGCATTTTGTGGCAAGTTAGGCACTAAGCTGACAAATACTGTAATTAAAGTTAATTGCTGCAATTGGCGCTTCGTTTCCGACTCATTAATACTGCTCTCTCTCTATATATACAAGTATACCAACTGATTAGTGCGATAAGCGCCAACCCAACACAACTACTCCCCCCGCTAGCTCACCGGGTTGCCTGTCATATGCGCCAGATGTCGTCCATAATTTCAGCCTGCCGATAAAGACGTCGCCTTCGACGTCATTGTCGCTGTTGCTACTGCTGCGTACGTGTTTTTGCGCTTAATTGCAAGGCACGTCGTTTGTCGCATGCCGCTAGTGAAACGAGCCAGAAGTTGAAGATTTTAAATTGCTTTAATATTCCTCCTCTTGCTTTAAAAGCGTCGCACACACACACACACACACACACACACACACACACACACACAAATACACTGGTATTGCTATAATACCACATTTATTTGCGCCACAAAATATTATAATATTATAATATATATTGAAGGGGCTGTTTTGCATAAAGCAACCGCTCAATGGAGTGTGCCAAAACAGTTTGCCAAACAATAAAATGCATGGGGCTGAGCGGCCACATTTGCAATAATATTGTAGTACTCGTATAAAATACTCTTAGTGCAGTTCATTGAACGCATACAAATCCAATTAGATTTTCTACTCTAATGCTCAATGGCAGCCATAAATATGCGCGCACACGCACACACACACACACACTCATACACACAGACGCACACTCGAGAAGTCTTTGCGAGCTTCTGTTGACTTGGCATGCAAATCAAGTGCAAATGTGTACGCATTAAGAGCGATTGATAAAAAATCATAGCATACTTTTTAGCCAACAAATGAAGTAACTCGTACAGGTCTATTAGCTATGCATCGGTGGGCGTGCGCGATTGTGTGTTTGGCCAAAAGTTTGGCTGTTAATTGTTCTGACATGCAAAGTTGTTACGCCATGCCTTTTATTGATTTTAGGAATTAAAATTGCGGCATATTTGCAGTAAACTTTCGCATACCAATGTTCTCATAATGTTGATGGGTATTCCTATGTAATTTATGTTGGCATTTTCTGCATGCATATTTTAATGGTTTAATTATGCATGGAAACGCTAACGTAAATATTTAATCATATTATGCAAGCTTAAAAGAGTTGTAATCAATTTTTTCATGCATGTAAATGACTTAAAAAATTGACTATGAATTATGGCACATGTGATAAGAATTTATTCATTATTAAAATTATTGAAAAGTTCCTGCTGTGAACAGCTGCTGTAAAAATTGCATATTAACAAAAGACGTTGCTATGTGCCATAAAAACAAAATTGAAGCTCTTTTTATTACCTGCCACAAAAAAACTTTCCACACTCACTGGCAATTAAGAAGCCATAAACAGAGTAGATGGTAACATAAAAAGCGCAGGGGCAAAAGTTCCAAAGCACAATTTGAAAAACAGTAAATATTCCAGCTTACCGCAGGAGTCCCAGTACCAGGTCGATCGCCAGGCACGTAACTGCGGGACTTGGCACTGTGAATTGCAGTCACGAAAGGATTTAGACAGATGTGTGTATGTACATGGGTGGGCATATAGTAGAGAGAGGATACACAGTCATACCTGCTTGCATTCACTATGCATACATATGTACGTGTGTATTTACATACGTATATTATGGCCAGGCAATAACATGACTTGCCAGATATATTTTTGTGTGCCACTCTTCGGCAAATAGCAAATGTGTTGTGACAAATGGAGCAAAGCAGGTGCTCTATGGCGAATACATAAATGCATGCAATAATCATAGTGAACGGCAAAGTGGGTGCGCCCTGGACATGTGGCATCCGAGAGCACGCACGGAATATGCCTCACAGACATTTGAATGCTTGGCTAGTTTTGAGGCAAGAGTTGCCTGGCATTAGCATACGCAGCATAACTCTAGCAGATAGTTGCCTGCATTTTCTGCTGTGCTTGGCGATATGAGTTGGAACTGATGATGCATTGCCCTTTATCCGACAACATCAGCCAACCAACCAAACCAAATACATACTAAGCTTGTGCAATCGATTACCCCGAATTGCAGTTGCCAAACCAATAATTTACTGTTATTTCGTAAAGACTGTTGAAATACCAAAAACAAAAACTGCTAGGATTATAAAAACGTGCCTTACAGACAATCGGGTACAACTACGATACAAATCGCAGCAGTGTCCATATCTTTCCTTAAAATTTTAGAACACGGTTTTTTAAATACATTAGGATTTATTTTTAAAATCTAAGCTATAGTTTGTTTGAATTTGAATGTACTCCCAACGTCCATATATTTAAACGCAAGCAAACACAAATATAAATCTATATTGAAAAATATTCCTGTTTATCACGCACTTGATTTACACCGTCTTAGTCGAGACTTCAATTTCATGAATTCCAGTGTATCTACATATGTATGCAACAACTTTAAAACACCCCTTTGCCACGATGCCACTTAATAAAAGTTCGAAAACAATGTTAATAAAGCTGCGTTGGTATTTCGCACTTGCCATTATATGGTAAATAATTTGATGAATTGGAATTTGCTTGCAGCTGAGAAATTTTGTTTTTCAGCTTCCGGATCCATAAAAAATAAAAAAGGAGCAGCATTTCGCAAATAGTTAATACATTTAATAGATCATTTTATGAACGCGTTAGCAGCTGTTGTTATAAAGAAAAAATATTTTTAATACGGCATCAGATACTCATATAAAGGCCAGTGAATCACGGCCTTAGTACCATACATTTTGTATAAGAAGGTGGACTTTGAAGTTAGTGAAGAAGATTACCAGATGTTTATATTATAAATGGGTTGCCTGCCCCAAATATGCCACAATTATAATTAGCATCCTGTTTGACACACATGTATGCAGACATGCATATACTTATATACTTATATATATATATAGTATATACATATAAATGTGTTTGACGTGATTGGCTGTGTGATTTCACAGCTCACATACACACGAGCACACACATGGCTTTATTTGCCAGCATGATATATTGGCATTTAAGATGGCTTGCGGCAAATTATTTCAATGTCTGGTATCTGCTCGAAAACTCAGTCCATATAATTTGTGCATACTATTCGAAACGAAGCGGCAAAGCTTTCACAAGCTCAACTGAAAGCCAGAAAAAGTTATCACTGAACTGTAAAAATGGAATTAGCACTTGGGGGATATTAATTAATTGGAATTAGAATGTCATTAAACGGCTGACACTATTCACTGCATGCCCAAACATTAGTGCCTTTTGCTGTCATTTTGTCTAAATAGCAAATACCAGGAAGAATAAAAAGACCAATGCAATTAAGAGTCAAATGGATTTTATTTTGATCTCACTTTATGTACACTAAGTGGATAGATTTATTAGATCCAATAATGCTTTCAACATTAAATACACTATTTGAAGACTCTCTTTATGGAAATTGATGTTTAAAACTGGTCTAGACCATAGTGACCTATTATATAAACGTGGTCCTCGTCGACGACGGCATACGTAAAAGGCGTTAGAGCTGTAAAAGTAGCGTCTGCGTCTTCCTTTCTGTGTGAAGGCGTTGCTTTCGCTATAATGCAAAAAAAGGACAGAAATAAATTTGAATTAAATTGTCATGGAAACACTTATAATGGTTCGCCGATGCATAGGTCAGAACTTTTTCACAATAAATATGTTGTTACAAGACAATCTAAGTTTTAACTTGAATACAGCAAAAAATGATTCGCTTCATGGGTCTTTCTTAGTCTTAATTAATTACGTATAAGTAGGAAAGTTTCGAATGTTTCTAATGAACTACTCTTTGCTGTGCTTTACAGTGAAAACTTAAAGCCCTCATCGTAAATATCTACTATGTCCAAAAAAAAAGGAATAATCCAATTTTCATGTAATCATATTTCTCATCCGCAACAACTTCCCATGATTGGTAGGGAGAGCTTCTACTACTAGACAAGTGAATTGGTTTCTTTATTCACTCGTGAGTTGTCAAAAAGAACGCTTATTAACTCACCTGCTAAACGTTTCATGTTTATACCGTTCCGGCCTATTTCGAAAACTGTCTTGTGGTGCAGTCCCTTTAGGTATTCGCCGCTCTGATCTCCGATTTTGTTGAGCTGCGCCTCCCCTGCCTTGAAAATACGTTCCACGCCTACTTCGGTCAATGGCTTCTTCAGATCTAGCGTTGTTTCGTGGCGAAACATTGGCACAATAAGATTTACCAATTTGACTTCCAATGCTTTGAGAAGCTGGCGCAAATCCAACGTTTCCAGATTGCCCTTCCATCTCTGGAGCAACACCAGATAGCTCGTCGTATTTATCAGTGGAAGTGCCACTACACTGTCTCCAAAAAGGGCGGGCACTGAATTTGCCCGCATACACCTCACCTTCTTTTTTGGATTGGGATAAACGGTGAAATCGCACATTTCTTCGGTAGGGAATTCGTTTGCGAAAATCGCGCCGTAAAAAACCCCGTTTACGAGCAAAACTTGGGTGTCCGGCTCGAATGTGTGATCTGAGACAATCGAACGCACTGTGTTCTTTGTAGCATGATACACACCGGAATTCATTACATTTGCCGATCTTTGTGCAGATGTAAAATTTGTTAGCTCCACAGCCGCATCTCCATATTGAGTGACTTCTGAGATATACTCTGGATCGATTGTCAGACCACTTTGGACTCCCAATGTTGTGAACTGGTACAGCAAGTGGTTCTGCTTTAGTTTCACTTTGTTCTCTTGCATCCGCGGCTTCAGAAGGTTCTCTATCTCCAGTGCGCTGTCGTCGCCAAGGGCGGGCACCAATATACCTAGGGCCTGCTTTATTCCTAGTGGTGAGATGGCAAAGTCTTTGTTTCGAAACAGAGTTTGCTGCACGGCGCTGTACATCCGAACCGGAAAGTGATGCTCGAGGTTTGCGGTATCTGCTAGAACGCTGCAAATGAGCAGCTGCAGCAATGGGAATAAGAGCAGTGGACGTAGCCCCTGTATCATCTGATCTGTGAAAAATAACAAGATCAGTGGTGCTCTTCACAAACAATCCAGAGAATAACCCACCTCCCATGCTTCTACTTAGCATGGGTGTAAAGGAAGAAATGAAACTGAATCCATGTACCCAAAACGCTCAAATTCCGTCATCACAACTCGATTAGTTATACTTGCATAACCATAACCTTTGCTAAATGCACACGTAAGTACATATTGGTAAATCAACTTAAAACGTTTTGTCATGCTTTAACACGTGCTATCGCAACGTCATGCACCAAAACATGCCCTGCACTGCTGCTCTTTCACATTGTTGCACTTTATAATATATCTGGGCCACATGGCAGAAACAGCATCCAAAAGTGTGCACAGTGGGCTGACAGACACCAAATGGCTGACCTAACATGTCACATTATTCGCATGAGATACAATCAGCCTTAGAGATTCTCTATGTTCTCTCTCTCACACACTCTCTCGGCGAAATTGTATTACCATTATAAAGATAAAGTACTCTGAATTATTCCATTTATCATTAAATATTTTAACAAAGTTCGACTTTTTAAAAAATAGTTAGACTCTGCGTGAAATACCCGGAATGACCCTTTCTTGTGTGTGTGAACATTTGCAAGACAGTCAGCATAAACAAATTATTATTCTATATATTATTCAATTCAAATTAATCCATTCAAAACGAATTAAATTTAAATTATTCCGGCTCTGTTTACGTACAAGGACTCGCCATCTACAATCCTACAATTCTTTTATATATATTTATCAAATTTTCAAAACCCTGTATATTTCGGTTCATGTAAGTAAGCAAATACTTAGACATTTGCTTACTATGCTGTTGATTTCATCTCAATTTCATATGGAACAACCCCACTGTGCTGCAGAATAAGCAAACATTCTGTATACGATAATGGCACACATTTCTGCCACGCTTATCCACGTGGCCCCGGCTTCGTACCCATGCTGCTTCTGTCAAGCTCCCGTTGCCCCAACACTCAGCCCTTGCTGCTTGTCGCAATAAATTTCAGCGCCAAAGTGATAATGAAAGTGTTTCCTTCCGTTTTTGCCAAACAATGTGTACAAGACAGAACAGAAGAAGAAGAAAGGAAACAACGTGGCGTATGAGTAACGTGGCAGGAGACTGCACTCTCCAGTCAACCATCCCTGCCCCACCTGTTTTGGCATTGTTCGCTTATTTTCTCCATTGCTTGTTTATTGTTTTCCGCTCAGCAAGAAATTCAATTTCAAGCGCAAACACGAAGGGTAAAAAATGAAATGGGATCAAACGCAGCCAAATGTGCGAAATGAATCGCTCCTACAACTCCTTTGGCATAAATCGCTTTCAGCTACTGGCACAGCAGACCAAGCAGAGCTGAAATTTTCGTTTCTAAGGGCAATAACAACTAGCACAACTACTATGGCTTGTCTTAGGACAGACCTTGTGTCTGCCTAATTGTTCGTTTAAATGTAGCGCAATAGACATGGAGAGACTGGACACTTCGAAACAATTAAAGTTGCACTAGAGTCAGGCAAAAGTTTTTTTTAAGTGTTTTGCGCCAAAATGAAAAGGACCAAACAGTTTCCTAGCTATGTATGTATGTACCAGCTACCAGTTTTTGCTTGGCGTTCAAGATACTTGCCCAAAATGGACAACGGCCCGCCAACTGGCGACGCTCTTACTAAACAAAATGGCTGCCTGCCAGTTTCGACTTTTGTTTAGTTTGTTTGTGCGAGTGCGAGTGTGCATTGCTGCGGCTAAAGTTCCTTTGTGTATAGAACATTTGCTTTCTTATTCCTTTTTTTTTTATTTATACTATATACACTTTTTTTTGGTTGAGGCCAAAGTTGGAGAAGTGCCGCAGTCCGTAGAGGAAGAACCGTGAAGTTGTAGATGGCGCGCAGCAACTATGACAAAAGATTGCAGTGGCCAAAGTTTGGCACAACGTTAATTAATTTTCGCTGAGCTCGAGCTCTCAATTCTGTAACACAGTTGCATTTATTTTCGCTAATGAAGTCAGACTCTAGCGGAGCATAAGCAAATTCGTTATGTGTCTCACTTAAAATATTCATAGGAAGCGCCAAAGTAGAGACATTCGGAATTTAATTGGATTGTGAAGGATGTGCTTGATAAACATTATGCAAGCATACTATAGCTTCAAAAATATACAATTTATACTCACAAGCTATACTGCTTTCGGTGAAGCTGAACTAAAAGTTTCAGGTAAAATACCTCCCAAAAGACTGAAAAGACATTTCACCGGATTAAATATATAATATACTTGTATGTGCTCTACTTTCTTAATGTGAGGCCCTAGTTGTATTTATATGAAATAAAAAAACCTATATGTATGTATATAGTATAGTATATACCCATAAACTCAAATTAAGAAATTTTACTAATTTAAATTTTATAATTTAAATGTATAAATTAATGTGTATAATAGGAAATATTTTCAAAGGGAAATTTTTGAAATTTTACATATTTCCAACAACTGTAAGCCAGCCACCCACGTACACATTTACTTTATAAATGCACAGAAGTTTTATTTATCAGCCATTGTAAATATTTCAATTCAATTCTTTGCATTACCATCCCACATTATCAATTGATTGGAATAGCAATTCCTCATTTGGAAAGAGATTTTTTACATCAATTGATTGTTAAATTTACTTGATACTGTAATCAATAATATACGTATTTGTGCCGACACTATCTGCTCAAGAGTGCAGCAATATCAAAATTCTGCTTAAAAAGACGCAAACGTTCCGTATCCTGATTACACTTGCACTCGGTGAGCTGCATAACAAACAATATACAGAAGCAGACACAATCAACTACCAACACGAGCAGCAACACACACACACAAATCCACCCCCATCCACGCACACAAGCTGCAATCAGTGTGTATGCCCCTAGCTTAGGTTCGGAGCGTGTTCCTCATACTCTGAACTTTTGTTCTGAAATTGTTTGCGCAACCACAAAAAGAGCAAGAGTTCAAAAAAAAAAAACAAAAAAAAAAACAGACACACACTCTCACCCCACAACAATGCCAACGCCAGTTGAAACAAGTTGTTAAAACGGGTTGCATAAATTTTACATGTTCTGGGCTGTCCCTGCTGTTGTATAGCTTACTAGGGCTATGGACCAGAAGTACAACCGCCTGGAGGGACGATAATGGCACACATTAGAATGCGTAATTAAGCGCCTCAGACGCAGCCTCGACACTGCATCGTCCATTTCGGCTTTTATGCTAATGACCAGAGTGAATTGCTTTCAGTTGCTGCTGAGCACACATCAGATATAAAAATGTTTGCCACTTTACGACAACCTGCATTGTTAAGGTGCTAAACCTGAATGTACGGATTCAGAAATCCAAAAAAAAAACCATTTAGATATTATTGAAATACGTATATTTGAAATTACAAATAATTGTTATCACAATATTATTCCTGAATCTGTATATTATTTTATGTTTTTAATTTAAAGTCAATAAAGATCATTATTGGCAAAAATATTGATCATATAAAAAATCTGTACAAACATATTGTTTCTAGCATCGCTAAATCGAAAATCGTAATTCGGATTCGTACATATTCACAAGATGTAGGTTTCTATTCTTTATAGTTCTGTTATAATTAGAGTGGGACTGAAAAACAATAAACGTTTCCCTATGTGAAGAGTATAAAAACAAGATAGAACGCTACAGTCGAGCAAGCCCGACAGTAAAATAGCCTGTACTCTCCACAAAAAAGAAAAATTAAAAAAAAAAATTTTAAAAAAAAATTAAATTATTAAAAAAAATTAATGAATTAATTAATTAAATTAAATTAGAATATATGTTTATGTTCAGTTTTAACAGCATACATTTACATCACGTACCTATACGTGTTTATATGCGTGTATGTATGCAGCACAAAGTTGAACCAAAGCAGCAACAACAACAACAGCTGCGGGCAGCGCTGCCGACAGAGGCAGCGCATGAGCAGCGATTTTACTTATGGCTATAACTTTCTTCAGAATTGACCTATCATGATGAAATTTGGCACACGGACACATTAGTACTAACTGGATGTACCTACCAAAATTGATTTCAAAATTCCGAGAATTACGGAAGTTATAAGAAAAAATACGAATTGCGGGGGAGTGGGGGGGTGCATCGAAAAAAAACTCAAACTCGTACTTTCTCGGTCTTAGGAGAATATGGAAACCAAGTTTGGTTATTCTAGCTCTTATACTTTCTGAGATCCTTGCGTTCATACGGACAGACAGACGGACAGACGGACAGACGGACGGACGGACAAGGCTATATCGACTCGGCTTCTCATCCTGATCAAGAATATATATACTTTGTGGGGTCTGCCACGCCTCCTTCTGTGTGTTACATACATGCGCACAAAACTAGTATAGCCTTTCACCCTTTGGGTACAGGCTATAAAAACTAGAGGGCAAACAACATCATTTAAAGAAACATTGTGTCGCCCATAAAAAATGCATGGCATATGCATTCGAGTCTCAGATTGACAAGAAAATTGGTATCGAAAGTGCATCTATGTGTTGAAACAAGAACCAGCAAAAGATTGAGCAAAAGATTGGATATACAAAATGCATTTGGTTTGCATTGCATAAGCTGTGACAAGTGGACGGAGTCATTATTATTTGCCACATGTGCTATTAATGTTAAAAAGTAATCTCCACCAACGATGATAGGTAAGCATCTACTTATTTAATGCCAAGAATCCGTAAGAATCTATTTCCATTTTCAGTTACAAGGACTTTATGTTTGGCACTTTTATTTGTGGCATGGGCGATAAATGATGTTACGGGACAACAAAACCAGCACATTAATACTATACGAAATCAAATAAAAAGATGTAACCTTTTGAGGTGGGAAAAAATTTGCAGCAAACAAAACCGGGCCGTCGAATGTCCACCACGACAGTGGCTAAGACGCTGTGAAAGGCAGCATCAGCAAACATGTCGAAAGCTTACTGGTCGGCCGTGCCCAGTAATTGTTCAAGAGACCGTATTACTCCCTCATATCATATTAATTAACAACAGCGCCTCCCTGCCTCCTCCCAAGCCGGATAGGGTACTGAACGTCCACTGGTTCATGACCAGCTCCACGAAAGAAAATGTGTTCTTCTCTCACACAGCTCTGCAGCTCGCCTTCAAGATGTTAAGGCAGATTACTAATGGTGCAACTTCCTCAGAAATAGAAACTGCTCTGCAAGTGGACCGCTATGACAGCCAGCAGCTTACGGGGCAGCCAACTGAAGGATATATGATTGGTATTTTCAATGGTATCTTTCTGAAAAGCCCCGCAAAGTCATTCAAAAGAAACATAAATAGTCGATTGGGTTCGATTGAAGCAATAGACCAGGAACACTTCCCACAACAGCTGAAATTTATCAATAGTCGTATTGCTCGGGAAACAGATAACAAAATAATCGATCCAGTGCATATTGAAGATTACATTGAATTGGATAAGCCCAATAAAGTTGTTTCGATCAATGCGGCTGTTCTAAGTGCCCAATGGGAGTTCCCATTCCAATCACAAAAGACTAAACCTAGAGAATTTTACGGCATTGAAAAGCAGCTGATTGACTTTATGCAATTCGACAAGATCCGGCTTCCGTACGCCAACTTGGAAAGCCAGAAAATAGATGCGCAAATGTTGCTAATGCCATTCCTTCGCACCACCCGCAATCTTAAAATGATGATTCTTTTGCCCTCAAAGAAGAGTAACCCTGCAGTTATTGTATCGGGTCAAATGGCATTCTTTGGCAAAAGTTTGGTACAAATAGCCAAACTCGCCAAATACACGGACCTAGAGGTTCAAATACCGAAATTCGAATACAAATGCGATGTTGAATTAGTGCCGGACATACTCGACGATTTGAATATACGAAACATTTATCAGGAAGGCAAAGCTGATTTTAGCCCAATATCCGAAAGTCCAAACCTTGCCCTCTCTAGTATGAGGCATATAACCTACATTCAATTCAATGAACACGGCATAAACATCGATAATGCGAAGAAGCAAACACGTAAGCCTAAAAACTTTTCGAAACTTAATAGATTAAAAATAAGTTTTATCTTTCAGTTAATGATGTGGCAAGCTTGGGTGGTAGCATCATTCAATTCCATGCCAATCGTCCTTTCTTCTTCGCCATACTGGACGATAATGAAATTTATTTCACAGGCCAATTCGAGAATTCCAGTTAAATTTGAGAATCAAACTAACGGTTCTTCAAGAAAAACACCGTTAATTTTTTTTTAATTTTCAGGCAAAGCTAGGTGTTTAGTTGGGAGAAATAAATCGTTGAATTTTCTAAAAATATTATCGATAAATTAGTTAATTTAATCCAGTCATAAGTTTCTTCCTTCTTCTTTATCGCCTTCGACTATAAATCTAATCATCTAATGAGCATGATAATAACTAAAATACTGGCTTATGTTATGTGTAACTCCTTAATGACTTTTACAGTGAATTCTTGTAATTGAGTCGCCTAATGAATGGCTTTAGCACTGCAATTGTAATCGCTTCTTACTATTCATTTTATACACCTGAAGCAAATCTACAAGCCAACCAAATAAGCCCTGCCTGACTAACCACTTTTATCGCATTTCTCTGGCAACTTACGAGTATATGTGACTGATTTACTAAGATTGTTTGGTTAAGTAAAATGCACAAGTGACCTGCATTTAACATATGTAGCTTACAGTAACACATCCTTGGCAGCCAATCAACTTGACTTTAAAATACCCATGACCTCCTAGTAAGCAAAATGCACCTAACAGTGGAAATGTGCAACGCTGCCACAAAAAGTATAAATTGATTTCGACATACTCGTACATCAGCAGCAGAAACCCAGTTAACCAGTTTTAAACAGGCACCAAGATATGGCCGTAGGTGACAGTGGGGGTGAATGGCAAACGAGTGATTTTCGACCGGAATGCTGCCAAAACCACATCAAATTTGTCTGTGCACTAAAAGTTGGTTAAAATTGGCACGTAGATGGCCCTTAGCCCACATACCTACACCATAGTCTTTAGACACATTGGGAGTTGATATTGGAATTTCACTTCTGTTTCGGACAGTTTTTGCATTTCATTTGAAACTCAGCCCGTTAACTAGTATTGGCTAAGTTACAATTCAACAACTTCTTCGATTCTTCCATCGTTTAGCCAATATTCCCACATTGTGGCACACCTTTTCTCTTCAGTCAAGACTTTTACCAAAACTGGCTTACTATTCTTGTTAACCTTTAAATGTGTTTCAGCACCAAGCAATGAAACTTGTTTGTAGCCATTGGTGCACAACTGCAGGCCATCAAAAGCAATAAAGTATTGGTTTCACTTCTTCTGGAGAAGAAAATAAATGGGAGGAAATCGCTCGCAATCAGTGGAGTGATTCTAATTCAAAACAACTACACTCTCTCGAAGCATTTGTTTATAAACTAATTAGAAAAAAAGCGAAATGTGGGATACATAAAAACAATATATATAGTTGGGACTTCTTTACACTAGATCAATTAATATATTAATAAGCTGGATCACTCCAAGTAAAAGTTTATAAATAAAACAACTTTTGTAACATTTAATTTACGTTCGGTTACGTTAATATTCCAAAAGTTGTAAGTGATTCTTTGTGTAGTTTTTAACAATGGAAAACAACACAGGTACGCCGCAGCCTATGTCTTTAAGCCAAATATATCAGTTAATATAGATATCACTTATTTAGTTTACCAATTCACTCATTTACATCTCTTTGCATTCCTCAACGCCAACATATAATTCGATTCTCTTTATTGTTTTTGTGCAAACAAAATTAAATTTTTATGTACGAGTATTAATCGAAATAAAAGTCAAACAGAAATTCCAAGCACAAATTGATGTTCATGTTCAACAAAGTCAACAGTAAACTCGTACAAGTGAAACAATTTGCGGAGTTACTCACGCAATCATCTAGTAACTCCGGCAAAACAAAACAACATTCTTTGTTATTTAAATTAAATTGATTCAGTGATTAAATTTCTCGAGCATATCTTTGTGTCTTTTTTGTTTTTTGTTTATGCTGCTTAATTTTACTTCCGTTAAGTAAAATTAATGTTAATTGCAAATATGCCGGCTTTATGACTCGCCACTGCAGATGTCAGCCATTAAAGGCCATATTTAGCTTGACGCGATGCTGAATACGCAAATTTATGCAAATCACGCGTTGGCAGCCATTTTGAAAAACACAAAAACTTGCTCACATTGCGAGTGAGAATTGACGCGATGTCGCTCTTGGTGCCACATGCTGAGCCAACACTACGCCATGATTTCTGTTGCGCATTTCAAGGACCTTTTGTGTATTAGCGTGTGTTTATGTGTGTGTTTGCCTGCACAGGCATTAACATTTTGTTGCCTACATTTTGGCGCGCTATCATCGAACTAAAGTACTGGTATAAAAAAAAAAAAGCAACACCATATATAATAACAGCAAATCAACAACGGAGTGCCACAGTAATGCAAATTGAATTATATCCCTAATAGCACCAAAGTCTGAAGCTGCGCACTGAAAAGAAGTTGCTCAGATTTTTGTAATTTACATTTTGTTGTCATTGCTGTCATTGTTTGTTTTATGTCAGAATTTTTTATGTTTATGCTTATATTTATGAGACTCATTTGCATTTTATTAAAAGTAAGCAGTCGCATCATAAAAAACATTAGAGAATGTAAGTGAAAATACTTGTGGCATGTTTCCACATAAATGTCAAAATTTTGAAAAGTATCACCCATTCCGACTAAATTGCTTTTACTATAAATAGTTTTGATGATTTCATTTTTATACTCTGTACATGAAATATACAAGAGTATATTAGGAAGTGAAAAATGTAAGGCAGAAGGAGGCTTGGCAGACCCCACAAAGTATATTTATTTTTGATCAGCATGACAAGACGAGTCGATCTAGCCCTGTTTGTCTGTCCGTCTGTCAGTCTGTCCGTCCGTATGAACACCTAGATCTCAGAGACTATAAGAGCTACAGACACCACATTTTGCACAAAGATGCCTTATGTGTGTAAGCTATACGAGTTAGTTTTATTTTTTTGATTTTCCCCCCACTTCCCCCCTATGGGGGTATTTCCGTAACGCCGTTCGTATAATCGTCTATATCTCGGCCACTATAAGACCTAGTCATTTCAAATTTAAAGTCCAAGATGCCTTATATGAATACGCAGAAAATGTGTTTTTTGGAATTCATCTCCACCCCCCACCCCTCTCTTCGAACTCCAATTTTGGAAATACCCCCAATTAGTGATTATGTGTCTATATGCCAGTTTCATTATGATAGACCTATTTTACAAGAAGTTATAGCCATAAATATGTTTGCTGCCCAAGCGCAGTCCGCAGCTGTTGTTGATACTGATGAAGCTGTGTTAACCATTTAATTAATAATTTGCAAAGTATAAGTTTTCCCTTTAACTTGAAACTATTTCTACATTTTAATTGTCAAATTTGACAGGCAATGGGAAAGTTGCAGATAAATTTTGTCAGGTATCAATGGAAGTGCAGAGGTGCACGAAAGGACAAAAAGATG
Source organism: Scaptodrosophila lebanonensis (assembly GCF_003285725.1). Taxonomy (NCBI): domain Eukaryota; kingdom Metazoa; phylum Arthropoda; class Insecta; order Diptera; family Drosophilidae; genus Scaptodrosophila; species Scaptodrosophila lebanonensis. The sequence continues at coordinate 4,986,574 of NW_022060529.1, forward strand.
AAGACTACTATTGAAAGACAAACTAGTATATATATAGTTGAGATTTTGTATTGTAGTCAAGTCATCCATGTTTTCTCGACCTCCTCTCTGGTATTTCCGCCGGTTTTTCCACCGTTTTTGCTACCGCATGTCGTACGCCAGACCCATCATCAGGAATATCAACTATCGCCTTTAGCAAGAGTTCATTGTTATTTTCTCTTAAGTTTAAATATCCTTTGCTAATATCAACTGTGGTTGTTGGCGGCTCCGTCTCTTGAACACTCTCGGCCTGCTGATCTTCGTCGTCATCACTGTTATCGCCTCCTGGACAATCTTCTATTTTGTGACAGCCTCCATTATTTCGAACTATGTAACCATCTTTTGGACCGCAACCATTCCCGCATTTATAAATGCATTCGACGTCCCCACCGCCCCCGTGGTCACGGCAATAATCCTGACAGTCTAAATAGGCGCTCCCCAGGCAGGCGACAACACGATCCGCATATGCGATATGCACTTGCCATAGCTCAAGAAGCAGATATATGAGAGCAACGTGAAAGTGATGTTTCGGCATAACAGCAACAGTGCAACTAACTTTTAAATATCAGAGACGAAACGACACGGACGATGTAATAATATTACACCGTGTAAAGTCTATGGACAATTCAATTAATATTATACGTTAAATATGAACTTATCTTGTTATACCCTTTATTCAAAGAGGGGGAATACTAGTTGGATGCAAATGTATGTAATACTCAGAAAGAGGAGTAGTTGATTCTTGACATTTATCTTTCATTTCCAAAGTTATTAATTAGATCCCACTCTTGTTTCTTTATCCTCCTGTGTGTTTCAGGGTTAATTCTTAAACGTACTTTAAAATAAATATCGAGTTTTTCTAGTATTTTGAAATAAGTAAATTGTGTCAAAAAAAGAAAACGTGTACGTATATGTATGGTATAACGAACATCGTACTTCCATTAAGAACCATCAGCATTTTTCGCTTTCATAGAAAAGAAAATAATCATTTTATTATAATTTTAATCGTATTATTATATTTATTTTTTTTCGAATGTTCATTTTTACATTAATACTTGCTTGGCACATAAGTAACTGCCGCTTTCGAGTGGCAACGCGCTCACTCAGCTGACCAGCAAAGATGGTTGCAGGGCCAGCTGCTGTAGCGCTTGTACTCGTATCTATTTTCCAGCTAACGCAGAACTTGTTAGTCAACAGATATGTACTGCAGGATCCAAATCAAGATGCTACCACTGCCTACATTCTGTAGCGATACTCTTGCACCTGATGCCAATCAGCTGCTGCAGAATCTGCGTCTAGTGCAAGGGAATTCGGACGTGATGCTCTCGCACAGACCTGTGCCGTATAGGTTTAGGGATCGACTACTCGCGAGGCGGTGGACCACGTGGCCGTAGCACACTTTCGAGCAAATTGGGACCTGGCTGGTTCTTGGGCCTGGGCGTGGGCGTGAGTGAGCGGGTGTGTGGTGGTGCCTCCTCCTTCTTGTGGACCGCTGATGTGGCGGCACGACGCTGACGTATCTTCTCCTCCATTTTGCTGGGAACCATGAAGCAGTTCGACTCCTTGTACACTGGCTTGCGACGATCATTCCATGGGAAAGTCCACTGTATGGGTGTAAAGTCACGTCGCCAGGGCTTGCGCGGCTTAAACCAGCAATCGCACGTCCAATCCTCTTCGCCAGGAGTATCATCATCTCTGCAAATAGCAAGCAACTGAGTCGACACGTCTCCACAAACTGTAGCTCAATACTCACCCGCGAACATAGACGCGAACATAACGGGATGACTTCCGGAACAGTTGTAGTGCCTCGTTAAAGGTCATTTCCAGGGCCGGAACATCGTTGATTTGCGTGATCTCATCCCCAATACGCATGCCCGCTCTCTTAGCCAGCCCCGTGGGCGAAACATTTATGATGGTCAGTGGCTCGAATTGGTCACTGCCCCCGGACACTTCAATTCCCCACATGGCATCGAAGAAGCTCATGATGCGGCGATCCGTTTCGAGAGTATAGGTCATCTGCAGCTCATACTCGACATTATCGAATGCATCCGAGTTATACTTGGGCACCCTAATTTTCGAGTCAAACATGATGCTGCTCCGATTTGTTAATTCTACTTCTAAGCACTGACGTGGCGCGCAACCCGTCCTGTTCAAAGATTGTGGCGATTGCATCACTATCTGATCGCTTTTATAGTCACTTTTTTGGCAGCACCCACCCGCACTCTCTCCCCATCGATACTCGACCTGAGTACTCTCAGTGGCCGACAGATTGGCCCATTGTCAATGTCATTGACGGAGTCGCCTGCCAAATTGATTGCAAACGCATTGGCGCACAATTGATTTAGAATTAATTGTAATTACAAGTATTTTTAGAACTATTTTTTGCGGAAATTGCAACTACAATGGTGTTAGATTGCTTTCATGTTAGTCAAGAACTTAGCGAGCATCGAGGGCGGACAATCACTGTCAACTCATCGCACTGCATATCGCTTGCTACAACTTTTTGTTTGTTTCTTTTGGGGCCACTCTACTATATGTATTGAAAACGGAAATGTCGCCTTTGAATGTCGGCCAGCTATACAACGCCCACCGTCCCACACACTTGTACTTGTATGTACGTACATACTTGTATGTATGTAAGACAAAACGCGCATCGTCCGATGTGTCCACAACGCTAGGCTAAGCCTAAGTTGTTTTGCCAGTTTTCGCACAGGCCGCTGAGCAGAAGAAGCTGCCTAACTGCAAGTTTTTGAAGTGCTAACGAGATGTCTTGTCGCCATCCATATACATGTTCTTTTTGTTGCTGTGCTTGTCGTTGTCCAAGCGATTTGATTTCACTGACCTCAATTATAGCCATCGCTGTGGTTGTGGTTATCCCAGTCGTCGACTCTGTGATAATGCAGCTTCAGTTTTTCTGCCGCCTACTGAATAATTCATTTTTGCGAATCCAACACAGCACAAGGCCGTAAAAAAATATGTCACTATGGACAATGCCTAATACTTGTAGTTTTTGCCTCAGGCCACTCTTTAGATTCAGCAAAGAAATCAGCAAGAGTCAGAAATAATTACATTTGGACATTGGCAAATCTAACAGCCACACAAAATTCGACCTGATTAAGAGTGGGACTATTGGAATATGCAATGCTTTTTAGATATTTAAGAGTAGGTTGCAATATTTATCGGTAAGTATTGGATATGTGCCTTTCAAAACTAGTATAATTCAATTTGACTCAACTATAGTGCTTAACACTTTTGGTCTACATATAGGTATATGGTAAGGGTTTCAACTAACCCCATGCTTTTTAATTAAAATGTTAACTACAGTTAACATGTTTTCGCTGCTTTCCAACTAAAATCTTAATCTTCTTTCCAGCACCTTACTGCACACACATTTTTTCAGCCATGGTCATGGACCGCCAAAAGCTATTATAAATAACTTTTTTAGATTTTAAGTACTATTTCCAGATAGATAAAAGAAATAAATTATCAATAACTTTTTAGGAGAACTCTTGAGTAAGGAAAAGGTTTTGAGATGTTTTCAATCGAAAATGCTGGAAACTTGTACTAAATATTTACGAGAAAACAGTTATAACTAAATCTTGATTATGTGACCACCCAGCTTTCTGAATCTTAATTTTACATTATCTGTGCACTAATAATTGCTTACTCACGTATTGCTCGTAACTTGGAGTCATGCAGCTCCTAATCTTCTATCGTGCCCCGAACCTTAGCCTATTGTAACTATAAAAGCGTCCAGCCGTTGCCTATTACTATACATTCTAATCATGAAAGTCTTGGGAATTATCCAATTGTATTGTAAGTTTGTAAAGTGATTCACAAACTCTAAAATGAAGATCATATGTGTCTCATCTTTTAGTGATCGTAGTGCTGGCTCTAAGCAATGCTAGCGCCGATAAAGAAAAATGGACAGCACGTATTGGACCCAAAATCTTGAGATAGATAGATGCGTCAATATGTTCGATGCTAAACAAATACACTAACTATTTCTGGAGCAAAACTTGATGAAAGTTCGTGAAACTGATGATGATGAATATACTTGATAATTAAACACAATTTCCAAATTAGTAAAAGAAATGTAAAATGTCAAAATTTAGTTTATTATCATTGCTTATGTACAAGTATGTAGTATACGTAGTAGGCAAATAAACATTTGATATTGACATTGAACGTCTCATTATTAGTTATGTATCTTTATAACTGCAGCTACAAGACAGTAGGTTATGCTTTAAAAGCACTAAATATGCTGCCAACAGTTGTTCGCCTCAGCTTTTTCAAGAGAAGGTTTCATTACTCCATAAAAACTCTTAATTGCATCACCTATGCAGCTAAACTTTTCAATAAGTGCCTTCTTCAATATAACGTAGGCGTTCTTCACGTAAAGGTTCAGTTTTGAGCCCGGATTAGGATCAGATTTGGCACCAACGCATTTAAGAAAGTCCTTGGAAAATGGCACTATTTTTTCAGCCAAGGGTTTTACCATGTCAACTAATGGAGCAAAGCAACTAGCAAGTTTCGGAAAATCTGGAAGCGCAATTGATGTCGTCGCCCCTTGACCCATTGTAGAGGGTATGAGGTACAGCTGTTGGTGGAAAAAGATCGAAATTGAGGTTATATCCTCCCTATTGAAAAATATACTTACCGTCAATATGCTTAGACACAACGTGGCCTTAATCGCGTACATTTTTTTCTTGTATGCTTTTAGGTAAAACAGTTACTCTATACTAGGATCATTGCTTCAAATTGCTGACAATTTATAGACTAATGCCTCGAAGCTTACGAAATTTGAAATTTCACACCCAAAGGTCAAGGTGAAAGTCATCGTCTTCATAAAATTCCTTATATAAGTCGTCTTCAGTAATTTTCTTTGCACACATATACTGAAGGGCGTAGGCAGGGGGGCCATTGCTCCCCCTCCCCCTCCTACAAAAAATTTTGCCATATAAAGCCGAGCACAGGCTCATTATTATGAAGCACTATTTCGCCTTGAAATGGATCTGAGTTGCATTTGTTGAAGTTTTTTCATTTTTCATTTTTCAAATGCATCGTTCATTATTTAATCAAAATATAAATTTTTTGGCCCCCCCTTTGGTAAAAGCTGCCTACGCCCTTGCATATACTCATATAATACATATACAGCATTCGTCATCTACTTTATTTCTGCAATATTTCTATACTTATTTGAAACAAAAGAGTTGTGAAACCGTAGATGTACCAATTTGTATATAAATATTGTGTTTATTACATAGTATTTCCTTTTATACTTAGTTTAGGAGGTTAGTGCCCTTTTCCACTATACAACAAACTGAATACAAACCATGTCTTTCCTGAGAAGCAACTAAGTCAGTCAAAATAATGGCATATCCAATAATTTTGTAAAGTTATGCATGTGAAAATTTTAACACTTTAGATTGTTATGCAATTGTTATTTAAAGGCTTCATTGATTTGTACATTCCTTATTTGTTTACATTTTGATTGTGTAATTTTTTATTAATCTAAACTGAAAATTAAATGACAAAACAATTTACAATTTTCAACTCATTTGATACACACATTTTCTATAAAAATGTATTTATTTATTTTCGTGATTGCTGGAATACGAAAATATTGGAGTTTCCTATTCATGAATGCACTCGCATGCTGCGAACGCACTACAAAAATTTCCAGCACTCGTTCGCCTCGAACTTAACAAGACTAGGCTTAGCGACCTCATAGACTTTCTTAACCAGTGTTTCCGCGCAACTTAACTTCTCTAGGAGTGCTTTTTTCGACCAATTGTAGGTATTCTTCAGAATAACAGCCAGTTTATAACCCGGATTAGTTTCCTGTTTAAAATCGACACACTTGTAAAGCTCTGCAGCAAGTGGTATCAATTTTGTGGCAAGTGGTAGCACCAAATCCCTTAATGGTGCAATGCAAACAGCAAGCTTAGGAAAATCTGGAAGCGTTATTGCCAGAGTTGTTCCTTGACCCATTGTAAAGGGCAACATGTAGAGCTGTTGATGAAACAAGTTTCTAGTTGGGGCTATATTCCACGTTATTAAAAAAATACTTACCGCCAATATACTCAGACACAACGTGGCCTTCATAGCGTACATTTTTATTTAGTATGCTTTTAACTAAAACCGTAATACCATACTAGGACCAATCATCCAAATTGCAAGCAATTTATAGAGCTTAATACAAATGCCTGGAGGCTTAGAAAATTTGAAATTTCACACATAAAGGCCAGGGCGAAATATACGAATATGTACACACTTCTTATGTAAGTACTTATATCAACGTAACGCCATTTTCTTGCCTTAATTTTCTCCTCGATTTATAATCTTACGACAATAATACTGAAACTATTGATATTAGACATGGGTGTGTTCCATATTCGTATTACCATAAGGGCATGTTATGTAATATACATATCATCATATGTATCATATGTACGTAACATATATAGAAAATATAAGATGAGAAATGCAAAGAACATTTCTTAGAACAAAAAACACACCTTTAAAATGTTACCAACAATGTAGCTATGCTTTTAAAGAGCCCATATATATTCATTGCTTAATGAGAAACTAAAAATATATATTGTAGATCTTTCTGTTCAATCACAAATTGTTGGATTTATCATGCTCTTTAAGATTTCCTCCAACAAGCGAGAATATAAATAAATAAATAAATATAAAAATAAAGAAAATTGAAGTATTTCCTACTACCCAATCGGAACTCAGTTGTCGATAAAATAGGCTCTGAGGACTTGTATTTATTTTACCAGTATATTTATAAAGTATATTCAAATATCATTTTCGTCCAAGCAATTTAAATCCTCAAATGCATCAATGTGAGGCTTCACCAAAGATCCTATTTTCTGAATGCTCTCTATTAGGCAAACGACGTTATTAAGGAGAAGCCTCTTCATGAACTCGTAGACCGTCCTTATAGTTCGGATTATGCTGCGTTTGGGATTTGGCGGTGCCTTAAAATCAATACATCGAATGGCGTGTTTAATTATCCCAATTACATTAACAGCAACTGCAGCAGTTCCCTCAATAGCGATTTGGCCGCATTTGAAAATCTTGTCCCAATCGTATGGTTCCGCCGTAGGTTTGTCTAGACTATTACGATCTTCAGCAAAACTTATGGAAGAGAAGAGCTCGAAGTCAAATGTTTAATTATAAATTTATTGCTTTTAAATTGATTTATGTACATACTGATAAAATGCTCAAGCACAAGATGACTTTAATGAGTTCCATTTTCCTGAAGTGATTTCCTCACAAGGGCTGTACTGACGGAACTGTTTAAGGTATACAAATAGGTAAAGTAATATATCTTAATTAGCATGGCGACTGGTTTCTTTTGATTTTTATTTATAGTTTAAACTATACATAATGCAATTACAATATATATAGGGTGTTCTTTATTTCTCTAAGTCATTTTCAAATGTTCATCGTTTAACGACAAGTAATTTATACGGAAAAAAGAAACGTACTATTGGTTGAGTATGATTGAATTGAATTTTGAAGCAGCACTTGGGAGGTATTAAAAGATCATGACGATTATAACCCTAATGAATAACAATATTAAATCTTGCGGGGCAAACGTGCCAGAATAAAACAGTTTGTTCCACTTACGTAATAACTGGAAAAGCCTCATACATAAGGGCTCAAGAGAAGGTTAAATAAAAATGGCGAGCAAACAATATCTATGGGTTATTCTCCTTCCGTTCTGCCAGCAGCCGGCTTATTATTCTAATTTAATTCCCCCAATCCATTCTGCTGCCTTGTTTTTCCCATCAACAATTTTTATAACCCACCCTGCGTTACTTGGATATAATTTGATTTGATTTTATCTACAAGTATTTAGTCTTTTTACGATATCGCCAACACAAAAATAATACCAAACAATAACATCAAGAAAATACTAACAAAATGAGGTGATTTCTTTCTTACTTAAATCCATATATAATGTAATTATATATATACCATATATATATAGGGTGTTATTTTATTCGTTAAGTTACTTTCATTAGTATATGAAATTTTAATTTGAAATATTCGCATATAATTCCAAAAAACTTATAAAAGCTGCTTAACTTAAATAACTAAACTGAAATAAAAATATCAGTTCGAAATTTGTATCTACAAGTATTACCTCCCAGAATAATGAGTCACCAATGATTTTATTTAAAGCCTTTTTATTTTTATATATATTTGTTTAATAGTGATACGCCCACGTATATATCAATATTGGATTAAATATACATATAGCATACATCTTTTTTTATTGGTTTGTCACTCTAAATTAAATCTTCCAACCATTTCTGGTGTTCTTGTTTTCCTATCCACGATTTTTAAATTGGTTCAGCCAATTTTTTGTAACCGAAACGAACCAGTTTTTTTCGCTTATTCAATTTGCACGCATTTTGAACGCTGTTTCGACATTTGCATACATATACTATATAGAGAGAGATTGTATTTATATGTGTAAATTCAAATGTACTGTATTCATATGTATGTATAACTTAAGTGGCTTATATGGTAGATATACATATATATATATATATGTGTATAGTCCCAATGCATTCATGCATTTTACTTTCCATAGATTTTCCGCTTGTGTGCATTTTTAAATGTAATACTATATGGAGGTTAGTTAAACACCGCAAAAAGGGAAACATACAAGTATAAACATGATAGAATAAAATATTGTTTGTTTTTTGGTTTTTGCAAATTACGCTTTGTATTAATTACAATTCTCTAGTATTTTACAATTGGAAATTATCTCAATAGTTTAACAAATGTTTACATTTTGCTATAAATAAAAAATGCGAATTCCAAACTCAGCACCCTCTCCGATCTGTCCCCTTAACGTTGTGTGTTCCTCAAAGTCAAACACGAACGAAAGCAGACTTTTTAACAATATTATGGCACGCTTATATGCATTTAGAAGCGTCCAAATTGTTTTAACCCTTATGTGTCCTGCTTGCTTCAAGCTAGAGCTGGGCAGAGCCTTTTTCTCTTGCTTATATATCTGGTCTCTGTGCTTTGTTTTAAGTAGAAATAAATTAATTGATCATTAGCGCAAATTAATTGGAATCGAAAACATTCGAATATAGTATAAAGTACGTAGTAGTATAATTTAGCATTTGCTCGTTATTTGTATGTAAATAAATACTTACACACCATATATTGCATTGAAAGCGCATTGTTTTACTTGAAATATACAGGTGGCATTGCATTTCTTTAAGATTCGTTTAAAATTACTTTTAGTTTTGCTTTAAGCTTAGCAGGTGGTTCTCATCGGGTTTCAAGTAACAAACCAAATAGGATATAAATGAAGCGAAGCCAAGCAAACATTGCAAAGCGTTGTTAAATTAGCCATATTAGCAGTTAAGTCGTGTTTTTTCTTTGATTGGTAGTCGAACTTTTGTTTTGACAGACAATTATAATTGATTAGCATTGTTTTGAATAAACATATACAGTTTTGGGTTTACCTTGATTTATGCTTAATAAGAAAGTGTCACTTTATTAATGGCCCATGTGCCATTTACATGTTAATTGTTTACGACTTTCGTGTGGTTAACAACATTTTTCAAAATTATAGTTTATATTTAATTGTATACGTAGACACGTATGAATTTATTTCTAAACTTTTAACAAACTAAACACGATACGCAGTTTGCTGTATGCTGAGCTTTCTTTATTCGCCTGATTAACTTGTCGTCCACTATGTCTATATACTGTACGAAGTTCCATTTTTATATTATCATTTAATTCAATTGCGTTTCCATATATCTTGCGTCAATGGGTTTCATTAAACAATACATAAATAGTTCAAAATTTGTGTATAAACAGCAAATATATATGTTTTTACAATAATTGTTATACATATTTATATTGTTTAAATAAATTAACTTTGGTTTGCTTGCTCTTTTAAAATGCATATATATTTATAAATATACGATTTTTGTGTGTTATACGGTGTTTTTATTTGATTATTTATATAAAGGTATTTAACAAAAGCCCTAATAAACAAGTTGTGGTTTAAAACTGCCTATTGGTCAACATAATATCCGAATATCACTTGAAAGCATAAATATAAAAAATGTAATATGTAAATTTAAACTAAGTAATAGCAATATTTTTACAATCATAAACTATTTACAAAACATATAGCATATGTATATTAAATGAATACATTACAAAAAATGGAGGAAAAATCATTATCTACAACTTAATGCAGGCGCATTTTGTGTAGCCTGGCTAAGCTGCACCTTCCGAATTTATATTTCAAATAATTATTGCATTTATATTGTTCATTAATATGCACTACTTAATAATTACGTACTGTTTGCACTTAGTTATCGCTTTTAGCTGTTGCGTTCCAACTTAAAAACAACTACAAAAAACCATTACGCTTCTCTCAATTAAATTAACAACATTTCCGATGGAATCCTACTTCAAATGTTGGCCATTTCGCATTGGAATCGACGCGTCCTCAGATAGTCTCGGTCTAAGTATTGTAGTTCATCAAGCGCCTACCTATCCCAATACGCTGCAGCCAACTGTAGCCTGCGTCTCAGTAAACCAAAACGGATTCCATCGTAATTGTATCTCATTTGTTCGCATTCGCGGAATTTGCAGTTGTGGTGGCTTGTATCTGTGAAGCGGTCTGCGAGGCTGGCTCCAGGGTGCGACGTGCCAAACGAGATCTGCAAGATTATACAATCCGTTTCACCGAATATTGATAAGAATGTTGCGGCATCAAACTCACTTAATTTGTCCAGCCAGCAATGGATTAATTGCATAGAGCCAGTCATGCACCTCCTTGTCGCCGAGCGTTTGCAGCAAGTAGCCGCGATGTTTGGTCACCACGCTAAAGCAGAGAGTTGCTCTATATTAACTAAATAAATGCAGCAGAAACAAAACTGGATTTACCTGAATGTGTTGGGTATCTTAACCATGGCAGCCTGATCCTCGCTGCATTCCACCTGTGCCGTAGCCAAATTCAAGACTGCACGCTCCACGGGATCCTTTTCTGACCGATAAATGAAGACATAAGGACGACGCACAATCTAAACGTGCAGGAAAATTTGTATTTTAAATATATTTTCCAACATTTGGGCATATTTGTGTTATTTTGCATACCACCCAGCGCTTTTTCCAGCCCGAGCCCCCATGTTCCAGCACATTAAGCAGACCCTTTCGTGCCACAACGGGACTAACGCGTATCTCTTCTAGTTCGGGAACGTACAGGCGCAATGGCAAGGCTGGTTGTGTGGCCGGCGCAGGTGCCTCCCAACCATTAGGCGCATCAGCACGATCTGGCGAGCATAATCTGTGGAAATAGAAGGCAGAATATTAAGTGGCAGTTTTCATGAGTTTCGAGTAAATGCGACAAGCAAAAGGTACTCATTATTTACATAAGCATAGGCATTTTATTAGGAAAAGAAAATTACCTGTGTCGAATTACAAATTTGTTGTTTCTAATTAAATAAAAGAAACACAAACAGAAATAAAAATGGAAATTGTTTTTAAGTTTTCAGTTTCCAAACAATATTAGGATTTGTAGTATAAGTGATGGAATGCGTGAACAAGATAGAGATTGATTCTTAGATTCGTGAAACACACTGCTATGCAGGGATATTTCTCAAAAAATATATTCTTTTCGACAATTTGTACACCTTAACATATCTTTAAGTAATGGGAATTTTACAACAATTTGTTCCATGAAATGGCGTAAATCGAAACATTTATTCAAAACGAAATGTTTAAAGAATGGTATATATTGGGCTTAAAACCTGGCATTATTCATAATGCTTATTCAAATATGCATTTGCTATGCAATTGTCGTTGCCAATTTACAATACGGGATCAGTGAAGCGAAATGGCCTTCGAAGACATCAAAAAGAGCAATACAAGTAGCTTGGCCTTGGGATGTAAAAACGGTTACAAGGATTAATATTTCTTCGCTTTCGAAATATCATAAACCTGTGTCATCAGAGAGGGCTTTTCAGATATTAGCTACATCAAGCCATCCCCAAAATTTGAAAACCAGAAGCAGACCAGCAAGTTTGAAAAGTAATGTGTCTTTAGCGAAATTGTCTGATACGATTAAAGCGAGCAAATTTCATTCAATATTCCCTAAAAGACGCAGCAAAGGTGCAGACCAGCTCGACCAACTTAAATTGATTGACCCACTGTACGAAGAAGAAGAGTTTTCCCCGCTCGAAATTCAATATGATACCGACGATGAATCGGACTACGACAGCTCCTCAAAGCAAAGGCCCCCTCTAAGCGAAAGGGATTGGATACAATCGCCATTTCCCTCTGACTGCGACAAAAATTCTACCAATGTTGGCTGCGCCGGAGTCTGCCCGGAGACCTGCGAATACCGTTCAACATACTGCATTCCATTGTGTGGTCCGCCATGCAAGTGCAATTCTAAGTATGTGTACAATATAGCCGCCAAAGCCTGCACGCTGCGCAGCGACTGTCCAGCGGGCGTGGAGCAGAGCTATGGCGGGGTGTATCGGGTGTTTGAGTGATAAGTGTATGCCTAGGGTGGCCAATTTTGAGTTAATAAACAAGGAAAGAATATGAGCATGCGTTGTGTACACTACTTCATGACTACTTACTCCATGGAGTTGCTGGATATGCAACTGACGGTCATGTCGGCGCAACCTTCGTCGCTGGGCGATACATCTGACTGGGTTTGTGGGTCGACGGGCTCGCTCTTGTGGTAGCGACCTACGAACACATAAACTTGAGCAAATTTATAAGAAAAATGTAGAAGATTCGATTACCTTGGACCAGCTTCAAGCATTTGAGCATCAGATCCTGTTCACGCTGGTTATACTCACGCTCCGGCATGATTTGTTGCGGATCTTTGACGGGCGTCTGTGGCGATGGTGGTATGACCATGTGCACCGGTGAGGTGGCAGCGCGTGCCGCCAAATTGCATACATCCTTTTCGGTTTTGGTTGTCGGATTCGGATTAGTGTCCATGCCCAGTCGTTCGCGCAGCAAGAGCAAATGACGCATGCGTCCCACCTCCTCGAGACGGGTCAGCTTTTCTAGTTCCCACTGGTGGTCGAAGATAAGGGAATCGCCGCGTGGTCGCCAGCCATGTAAGTTCTCTTCACCACGCACATAGGTGGAACTGGTATCGAGGACACGTCGCTGCCGGCGTTGCACACCTGCGAATGCATTAAGGAGAATTAAGTGAGGATTGAGTGCATTGCGAACAGTTAACACTTGCGTGCAAACTCAAAGATTAGAGCAAAGATCAACTACAATAAGAATTGCTACCTGGACTACCTGCTTCAGATGCTCTACGCAGCGACAGCTCATAAACTCCCGAAAGGCGGTTCGCCTCCGGATTGCGATACTGGCCCGAGAACAAATGCTTCAGTGAGCGTGGACCGGTGCGAGCATCGCGTCCATAGATGACCATACTTAAATCCTTGGTAATAATGGCGGGGCGAGCGCAGTTCTCCAACTGTAGGTGGTTCAGTAATGTAATACTAGAAAAAAACAGGTTGGTCCTTGAATAAATTACCTCAAGATAGGCGCTCAGTGTGATGTAGATAGTTTCGCCACCCTGCGAAACACGATTCAAAAGTGCAGAGTTATGCAAGCTCGAGTCCCAAGCAGCTTCAAAACGATAGAATGCGCGATCATCTCCAGGAACTTCTAAGAGCTCGCCTGGAAATAGACCCAGCGATAGTACACAGGCATCCTCGTCCTGCTCATCCGAAGATTCTGGCGTGTTGCGAATACGTCCGACGACCAACTCATTAATATCCTTCCACTTCACCTCAGGCGTGGGCTCATGCACAATGGTAATGCGTATGCGCCGCTGTATGCCCTGATGCAACAAGAACAGGCCACGGCACGGAAGATCGTCGCTATGTTCAACGACCTGCAAGAAAGAAAAAGCCATTACAAATGTTGCAAACTAACTCCAGGTCCCATTAACTTACCGATGGTACGTACTCTCCATTTGGCGCTAGCTCACAAATCTCGAACCACACCAGCACATCATGCTTCGCCAAGACCGTTGACGATGGCGGACAGGGCAACGGTCCGAATTTAGGACTGCGCACTGGCTGACTTATGGGTATGCTTGGTGGCAGCATGCGTCTTGGTGGTGGACGAGACACGAACTCCTGCTTGGCATCCTTATGCAAGGGATGTGTCTGGTAGTGACCAAATATCTTGAACATGATGGGCTGAGTCTTCAAATACTCGATAAAGGACTTTGTAACAGGCACCGTTATCTGCAAATTTTCGATTCCACATTAAACATCAACTTGTGTTACGTAATAATATTCCTTACATTCTGAACATGGTAAAAACCAAGGGGAGCGCCCGAGGCTGAGTTCTTCACCGGCTCTGTGGAAAATGCCTCCTCATGTCGATGCAAGAAGCTACAAATTAAAACAATTGTTACTCGCATTATGTTGACCCTAAGTACTACAATCAACGCCTCACGTACTTAAACTGACAGAAGATGTCCGCGTACTCTGCGCCAATCCCCGTAGCCTGCAAAACGGTGACGCGGAAGGTAAACTCCTTGCCCACTTGCAAATGCTCTCCTGGTTCCTCTGAGTTCTCCTGGCACTCTGAAGCGGAATTGGAATCAATACCACGTCCCGAGTCAGCATCCTCAAGTTCTAGGGTGCATAAACATTTTATGCTGAGACCAGCACTAACTAGAGCTAAGACTTACCGTCCAGCTTGCTGTCCATACCGCCATTGTCAATATAGCGCTGCACATCGTCCTTTTCGTTTAATGCTCGATACTTCGGCTTGGCATCGTCCTCGTTGAACACCAAGCGTGCCGACTGTTTAACACCATTGTTGAAATCAATGGATTCTTCATCCAGCACTGGTTGCACTGCAATACGCAAGTAGCCCCGCACATCACCACGTTCGTTAACGATGGCCACTTTGTGGACCAGCGGTACCGGATAGAGCAAGTTGCTGAGATAAATGAACGATCGACCCACCATACGGAACCAGGGGAAGCGATCATAGAACGGATCGCCGCCAGTTAGGCTCTCAACATTGTAGTCCGGCGAAGTTGGGCTAAGCTCGGCTTCATTATGATACATTTCCCGCATTAGTTCGAGACGTTGCCTGCAACAGCGAGACATTGGAAGGAAAATGTTGGAAAGGCTTGTAAATAATTTGAGAAGGCTCAGAGGTGACACAATATGATGGTTTTGAATAGTGTAATACTTGTGCACATCTAGATTCTGTATGTCCAAATTGAAAGCAGATCCACTATACAATATACAGGAAAAATAATAATGCCGATACAAATAAATGTAATTATTTGCAAAATTAAGCTACATTTGTGCTGCCTACAAAGGATAAAAAACCAAACTTTATAAACAAAATGTATTAAAGACACTAAGCCACAAGTAGATAAGTACACAATAGTATATAATTCCCAATTGGACAGCTTTAATTTTGATTTCTAAGTTCAAATCATATTTTCCCGAATGGAACACAAAAACGTTCGAAAAATAGGCACAAGTTGAAGCGACGGATTGACTATGAAGCCATGCTAAATCACTAAATCGGAGCTGCATAGGTAATGCATGCATATTGTGGTTATGTAATCAAACAAAAAAATAAAACATCAAAAACTAAAAAAATAAAGAAAAATCTATGAAAGCAAACCTAGAAGGTATTAGATTGGCCAATGTTAAACGTGATGGATGCGCTCTGGCCGCCTGTCTCAACTCCGGCTGCTGCTCCTGCTGTTGCACATACGTATATGGATGGGGATGCGCCACTAAATGCTGCAATTGTAATTCAAATGGCGCATTGTCGACCAGTCCTTGGCCTGTCGCCACAATGCTGGACGTATCGAATAGCATGGATGATGGTGGGCTCTCAACATTATAAACTTGCCGCATTAGCTCGAGACGATAGCTTTATGTGAAAAGGTAGCCATTCGAATTTAGGCACAATGATTGGGATTTGGGGAGTTAGGGGGTTGTAAGAGAAACCAAAAATTAAATTCAGCAGATTTGCCTACCGATTACTTTCTTGATATGGCGATGAGTTGAGGCGTAAATGGTGGCAGTGATTTCTGGTGCAGAGCAAACGCGGGCAAAACAGAGCGACTTTTACGCTCGAGCTTTATTTTCTTTGCATACTTCATTCAACATTATTATGACAATAAAGACTACAATTCATGAACTTGAACTACAACCACCATGCACGTACCAAGAAAAATAAAAACTAAAAATTACAAAAGGCATCTTTTACTTCAGCTAATTGGCAACTTCGTTTACGTCTGAAGCCGAACGAAACCAAAAAACCAATGTGCTTAGAAAAATGATTGTGATTGAAACGTAGAAGAAACTCGGGATGTAACTTACCGCAATTTCTCCAGAGACCAGTAGTGAGTAGCGCCATTTTTGGTGTCGGTTACCTCTACAGCCACCAATGTCTTGGACACAGGCGGTGCGCCAAACTCGTCTTCTTGCTGCAGTGGCGCCACGCTTGAGGCCAACTCGGGTGGCAACGGTGAATACAGAGTGTCGGTAAGTAGTGTAAATTGGAATTGGACCTATTGGAAAGAAGAGCAGTGATTGAGGCAAGTCTTGAAAACCCAAAATACACCGTACCTTCTTCTTTAGCTCCACCGATATGGCATTGGCCTCTTTCAAGAAAATAGCATTGCCCCAAAGGTCGTCCCGCAGCGAGGTAAACTGATGAAAGCGCCACTTGCGGAAAGCCCAGGCAGCCAGACCTGCCTCCCGCGCTGTCCAGCAGGACTCGTACAATGGGTTGGCTGTGAACGGTCGCTGTACTTAAGCATTTCAGATCTTAAAAGCGTTTCTCTGTAAACTCACTGTATACATCTTCCTCCTGATGGAAGTCCTCCGGTGAGTAGCTGCTATACATAGACATTGTCATCGATTGCTCCTCCACTTGCTTTTGCAGCGCATCGATACGAGCCTCATATGTCTGCAAGGTAGAGGAATATTTAATAGGATACAAATTTAGAATTGATGTGCAAATGATATGATATTTTGCGTAATATTCTGACCTTGCGCTGCTCTTCGAACTGCTGATCCGCCTGCATTTTTTCACGCTTGTATTGCTCCTCCAGATTATCCAAGCGTTTCTTCATTTCTGCCTTCAAGTCAATGCCTTGTTTCTCCAACAACTCACACTGCGCAAAGTTCCAGTCCACTTGTTGAGTATCTTTCTTTTCCACCTCATTTTCAGCGTTCTCTGTGATCTTTTCACGCAGCTCGCGCGCTTGCTCCGGGTTGGTAAACCGAAAAACATGGTTTTTGCCCAGAATTACACGTGATCCGGTCTTCAGCACCTCCGGTTCAACTAATTTACGTCCATTTACATAGATAATTGCATCTTTGTGTGGCATCAGTGTGACTGAGCTATTACGATTCTCAAAAGTGCAGTGCTCCTTCAATATGTGCGAGCCCGAAAGCTGTATATCCTGTGGAACGTTCGCTTCGTGGGTACCAAGACGTGTAATACCATCCTTGATGTAGTACAGCAGACATTCTGACAAATTGGGATCTTCGTTGAGATTGACCAAGTGAGGAGTCTTCTTCGGCGAGAAGACACCCACGGTAATGCCATCCTCTTTGACGGCCACACCCATTTCAGCGAATACAGCCTCCCGCTGGACGCGTATCTCCTCGGTGCGCTTGAGTTTCTCCTCCCAGGTCTCATTGAGTTCTGTGCAAACGTGGATTTTGTACCATATACTATGTGTGCGTCTGGAAATGCGACTTACCGGCTATTAGCTTTTCGCTGGCCTGCAGTTGATCCACAGCCATTTCCGTGGTGGAGCCATTACGATTGCGTCCCTTGTTGGGCGACTTAATCACCGAGGATTTCGTAATTTCATCCTCTACAAATTTATTTGATCATGATAGTTTATTAGATAATTTAGTCACAAGATGTGTGCCGCAAGCGCAGTGATAAGCGTGCTTTGATTATTTAATTGGATAGAAGTTTTTAATTACAAAGATTACGGATATATGGAAAAAATTAACAAGCGTGGCCAATATGGTTTGGAGCGAGCGGACAACGACAATATAGATTAGAACTGTATCAATATGTTGGAATTGTTGAGTACAAAACACTAAGCAACTAATCTCTGGCATGTTCAGGTGCTGTCTTCGAAAGTAGCACCAACTGTTAGAGACATGTATAGTAAGAGTACAAGTATGTGGGCTTGGGGCCACAAAGTGAACAACGTATAGTAGTCTACTATCTGAATAGATAATGCTATTCTTTTGCTTAGGCAACAAAAATGTAACTTGAAGAATTCCATCAAAAAAGTTTGCACACAAATGAGAGACAAAAAGCAAATAATTTGTTTAATTTTTTTTTTTAACAATATAGCATTGGCGATCAATAGGGATCTTAAATTTGGAATAAATATCTCCCACTGTAGCAAATATGTCTTTGGAAAAATGCAACGTAAATGGACCTTGGGTATTTTTTTTATATTTAAAAATATGTTTCGATTATATGCAATCACAACGGTCTAATAAGATACACGTACTTACAAGTAATTTTGTAAGCTTTTTAAGTGCATAGCTATGGTTTAGCTTTATTTGGGGGATCTTGAAGTGGGAAATATGGTTGTTTAAGCCTTGCATATAATCGATACTGTCCTCAAGCAGTATTTATAGTACTTATGTTATTAAAAGCGACAAATTACAATTTGCACAAAAATACACACGCACACACACACTTGCACTTTAAAGAATGTGGATTAAATATGCATTGATGCAAACATACACACATGTACTCGTTTCGAATAGTAGGCATGAATATATATATAGTAGGTATGCATAATATATGTGTTTATTTATTGCAGCTCAAATTATCTTTTTGCAAGTGAAGGCTTTGCATCGCAATCGTTTGCTTGATGGTTCGTTTTACTTACTATTCGCATCACGCTTCTCACAAACTACTTTGCCATCGGGTCCTAAAGGAAATAGGTTGTGATTCGTTTTTTACTCACAGCAATGGGAAATATCTAACTAATGTCTAACTTAGGTGATGTCAATAGTTTTTGTGTAGCAGGAGACTTTTGAAAGTGTCATTGGCTTAGGTTTAGGCTTAATGCTGTTCGGCTACAGATATTATTGCAATAGCCGTACTTACCTTCCTGAACCTCAATGCCCTCGGCCTTGAGTAGATCCCGCAACTTTTGTATTTCTTCTTTGAGCTCTCGTATGAGCTTAGCATTCGCATCCTCATTGACCACAGCCTTGCAAACGATTTGCTTAGCACGATCGGCATAACTATAACGAAAAAAGTTCAATGACAATTTCCGGAGGCCCTCGGCCATTACTGAAAACCCCCAACTAACCGTAAAGTACTGAGAGTTTCGTCATAGTTGATATCGGCCGGTGAAATAGCAGCTATCATAGCAGTTTTTGAATTGCCACCAAGATTTTCACGAAGCAGCCAAGTTAATACGGAATCGCGATAAGGAATAAAATCGGCTTTCTTCGTGTTCTTTTTCTTCGATGCCTGTCCGTTAAAAAATACGCAATAGCTCTAGAAAAAACTAACAACATCCTAAAAGAAAAGTACTTACGGACTAAAGTAAAGAAAACATTATAAGCTTTAATTAACGCACTCAAACTTTTTATAAATAATTCTACTCACAATTTCGGCCAGTGCTGAGATAACTTTGCCCAATGTGGTTAACGACTTATTTATGTTGGCGCCCTCCTTCAAGCGAGTGCCTTTGGCACCTGTCGAATCGGCGCGCTCAGACCCAGCCAAATCGACCAGACTAATCTTCGACACCTTCTCTGTGATCAAATCGGTCATAGCATCATGACGACGCTGAGTGAAGAAAATGGTGAAAACGGCATGGGAACGAGAGCTTGTCTCGTTCATGTTGGTAGCAGCCACGGTTCTATAAGAGAAGCGATTTTATTGGACGGATATTAACATAAAAGACTGCAACTAATTACCGGGCCTTGTTGCCCTCATCAATGAGGTCATGTATGTCCTGGTAGTCGGTCACCGCCAACTTAGACAAGTCCTCCACATAGGGACCCAGCAGTGGATGTTCGCGCACCCGTAAGTTTCCCTTGTTCTTTGGATTCAGCAAATCCCGTACTCGCTCGCAATAGATTTCCATGTAGGAAACCTCGACCTAAACATGGCATTGGAAAGGATTAAAAGCTGAAGCTTCAACAAAGGGTTTATGTTATCTACCGAATACTTAAGGTCATCCGTTTCCGTTTGATGTATGCGCCCGAAGAGATCCTTGCATATCATAGGGATAATGCCCTGCTGATCGTGGTCCTCCTGCTTGCCCATCATGGTGTAGGACTTGCCAGCGCCAGTTTGTCCGTACGCAAATATGCAAACGTTATACCCATCGAACGAATGCTGCAGCATCTCTTCGCCAATGTCCTTGTATACCATCGCTTGGGTGGAGAAATCAGCATCGTGAGGCTGTAAAAAATATACCCGTTAAATTTTGTTCCCATGTATGCTTTTGTGTCTGGGTAGCTTA
Organism: Scaptodrosophila lebanonensis; assembly: GCF_003285725.1. Lineage (NCBI taxonomy): Eukaryota > Metazoa > Arthropoda > Insecta > Diptera > Drosophilidae > Scaptodrosophila > Scaptodrosophila lebanonensis. The sequence continues at coordinate 5,007,161 of NW_022060529.1, forward strand.
CATCATGGGACCAGTAGGAGTAATCAAAATTGAAACGCTTTATGGACTCGCTGGTGTTGGGTGGCACCTTCGGGTTGGTTATGGCTGCAAAGCATTTAAAATGTGGCCATTAGTTGGCATTAACGAGTCAACTTTTGTCGGTCTTGCTCACCGGTTGTAGCTCCACTCATTTCAATGATGCATTTCGACTCGCGCCCAATCTCGCGCGAGTTAAAAGGGCGCACTCGCACTGCCACCTTAACGGACGACATCTTGGTGCAGGCTTGAGATCCACTCGGGCAGATGTTGTCTTAGGTTGCTGTTAACTGGAACGGAAAAAGCAAGTGGCACAATCAAGAAGACGATTTGGCATATGCTCCTTCTGGCCGCAACTCATGTACCAACAGCCTCACATTCCCATTGCAGGAAAAAGAACAAAGGTCGACCTATTTGTACATACAACTACATATGCGTGTTTGTATGCCCTTATGTGTGAATAGTATTTCATTTTCTGGCTCAAATCACAAGGGGGTGGGCTTTAAAATGTTCATTTCAAATAGCATCAAGAAATAAATATTTTAATTAGCCAAGAGCTTACACTTATTTTATGTAAGGCCAAAAGTAGTTCAACCAACCCTCTAGTATTACATCTCTCTTCTATCTCTTCTCAGCTGTTTTTCTACCTTCGGGGACTGTAATAATATTTTCAAATGTGTGGTTTATATTGATACAAAACCGCATTGAACGTGTGTACTGCAAGAGTCACGCCACCGACCTTTATTTTATTTCATTTGTTTAATTACATTTCAGAAGTTATAACAATTTTCAATAAAAGGAGCATCAAAAAAAAGAATGGCTTTAGTAGGAGAAGCCTTCACCACACAGCTTCGAAAATAAACTAAATCGTGACATTACTTCAAATTTTAAGACTGTAGCTTTAATACTCTTCGAGATACTCCAAATTTCAACCAAAATTTTGGGTGGGGGTATTATGAATTTAATATATATTGCAAGGTAATTGTAATTATAAGTGTTCTATTATTTATTCAAGTCCTGTATTACATAATGCTAAAAACATCAAATCTTTAAGGATTAAAATATCGAATTCAAAGATTTTAGTAGATTAAAAAAAAAAAGTTTTAAACCGACCTTAATTAGTTTCAATAGCGGCATTAGTTTATGTTTAAAATACTTAATTATATTAGTTTTGTACGAGTGTACATGGAACACACAGAAGTATATATATTCTTGATCAGCTTGACAAGCCGAGTCGATATAGCCATGTCATTCTGTCCGTCTGTTTGTATGAACGCAAGGATCTCAGAAAGTATAAGAGTTAGAATAACCAAACTTGGTATACAGAATCTCCTGAGCCCGAGAAAGGACGAGTTTGTTAATTTTTCCCGATGCACAGAGTTGAGCCTGCTCGACTTTAGCATTCCTTTCTTGTTTTATATAGTGATATGAATTGGTATTGCAGCTGAATCTAAATCTTAAAGCTATACAAAAACGTAGAAACAGGTTTGTGGCGCAAATTTTATAAATTTTTTTATAAGCAAATAAACACTAAAAACGTTTTATATTGCAGAAGAAATCGTTAAAATAAACCTTATTGTACATATGTATGTATATATTGTGCACATACATTTTTTGATCTTTAAAAACATATAAAAAACGTACCACGCTCTGGAAATATGAAACTATACATAGGCTACCAAAATTCAAATCAAATAACAACCAAATATCTCATTGGCTTGAATGACTCATCGGCGAATAGGAGGCGGAAAACTCACACTCGAAGCACAAGTACCTAACTTTTTACTTTTGAAACAAGTTAAGTTTATTAATAACTTTTACTTTAATTTAAATATGCTTCACATTTTCTACAAGTATTTATTATATTTACCTTCGATTTATGGGCCAAAGCAATTGGCTCAAAATTTGTTAAGCACTTGACATTTTTAACACTCCAAAGCACTCTTTATATATTTATTATTTCATTTATAAGTGGCGAATTTCATGTATTGTTCACATTTGTGTGGCTTTTTTATTTTAATTTTTTAATAGATAGCACTGCGTTGGTTTGCACTAGCGATGAGTAGCTCTAGAAAATTAAGACATGTCCTTTGATTACATCCATAAACTCGATTGAGATTTACGCAGACGCCAATCGACGCTCTACCACTGTCTCTCTACCGTTCTCTCTTTTGCTCTTTCTTGATTTGATTCAACTTTTTGTTTATGTTTTTTAGCGAAAATGCAACAGCCTGTATCTGGGGGCTGCTCGAAACATAAAAAAGAAGACGTCAAAGTCTACAACTCGCTGGGCGCATGTCTACGTAGACATTCACGCAGAGGGAAAGAGAGAAAAAGCGTGAAGGGGTAAAGAGAGTGAGAATGAAAGAGAAAGAGAATGGCAAAAATATGCAAAATATTTATACATATTACATACAAGTACTGTTTTCTTATGACAAATGAATTTACGCATCTGCAAACAAATGAAAAAAATATACGAAATTGGCAATTTAAAAAAGGAAGCATACATCCAGCGACCTTCTAGAACTTGTAAGGATCGTCTGCTCAGACACCTTTCGCAAAGCAATTCTGAATACCTCACATATGCTTTTATGGCCAACAACCGTTGAAGTATATTCGTTTTATGATGTCGTGTGTAGAGCCCTTCAAACATTTTCAACTTGCATGGCATATGTAAAAAACAGCCCATACACCATCATACTCTCATGTCGACGTATCCTTCGCGGGTTTCGTCTTGACCTTTATTAATAAATTTTCATGTTGCCTTCAGCACGAGTCAAACAAACTCTACAAAGAAAAAACTCTACATGCACGACGAACGCATTATGGTGATTGTCACTGTACGAAGCAGTGTTTTTTTTTTTTAACAAAAAATTGGCATTATAGTTTTTCCTTAAAAACACTGAAATGATAACTTAATGACAATGTTGATGCATCTTTTTTAGCTTTGAATTTTGAAATGTAATATGCGAATTGATGAAATTTGGGAAAAATATATTATACATATTTTTGAAGCAATTACCAATTGAATTTTCACTTTATTTTACTAAAACTTCTTTAATTCAAAACAATTTCGGTTTCAAAAACATCTGCTGCTCTGGCCTTAAATGTTGTTGTTCTTGTGTATAATTGAAAATTAATTTTAAACTATCCAGCAAAGATCTTTTGGATGTTGTGGCAAAAATTATTGAAAGTACTAATATTGTTGTTAGGAACAGAGCAAAAAGTAATAAATAACCAAAAGCGCACATTCGCGTACGATTTTTTTACGATTGATCCTTGAACACGCACTAAAACTTTTCCAGCTAACATATACAAATACTGTATAGTATAGTATGTGTGTAATAAAGTTTTGTAGTTGTTTTTGCTTTCTTCGGTATAACAGCGAAAATTTTCACACAGTAGTCAGAAACGTTAAAAGGAAGCTCTTTAATGGATAATCGAAATTTCACGTATATGCCAATATACCAAAAGCTTGGGTGGAAAATTAATTTGTTTATATATTAGTTCACTGCTTTCACAAAACCTTTATTTATTGTTATTTTGCCCATATAATAAATATTCTAAAGTTTCTGCACAAAATCGATGACGAGTCACACGGCCCAGTACAGCCCGCACACGATTCCGAGACGTACTGCACCCGTTGAGGGTAGACAACGTATTGAGCTTTCATTACAAATTATGCCGAAGTCCAGCTCGTCGGGCCAGCCCTCAATGGGCAGCGCATGCGCCTTTTTTTGGGGGTGGCTGTTGTTAATACTACAAGTACATTGGTATTACATTGGCATGATAGCTATGTGGAAAATTTCATAAAGGCCCGAGCGCAATAATAACAAAGCGTCACTGTCATATTTCAGCATAATGGATTGCATTACCGCTGTGCCGCTTTCCTTGGCCACCAGTGTGCCATGTAAATGTCTGATCTTATTATGGCCTGCCGGCACATCCTGCCTGGCCCGACCCGCTTGATGACGTAAAATGAAATTTCTATTGATTTCTATATGCGCTGCGGCAGCCGAGAGACAGCAGCAGGACTTGCAATGGGGCTGATGAGACAGCGCGCTGCTTTTTATGTTAGTTCCATTGTTTTAATGTAATTACTTTGACATTGAAATTTGCCGCGCCGCCTCTATACTTCTGATAAAAGAAGGTAATGGCTCAAGCAATTGGTAGGTGCAGAACGGTGGCGAATAGAGTGCTTGTATTTAGAATTTCATTTAAAGGCTTGACTCAAATAGTAGTACAAGTATATAGGAGAATTAAGTAACACAAATCAAAGAAATCGTAATAGCTGTCGGTTCATAAACTCAAACTCCATTCTCATAGCTTTACAGAATACATACTTCTTCTTTATATTCCATATATCGCCATTGTGCTTTCCTCTTACACAGTCTAACAGCTTTAATTTATATTCATATTAGCACTAAATTTGAGTAGTTTCTACTTTCTATTCTATGTTCTTTATGACCAACTGCCAACTAACACTTCTCCTGTTAATAACAACAACAGGAAGCCAGAGAAAAATAAGTATTCACAATCAAAAAGAAAATCTTATGTCTTCAAATAATAAGTTAAAACTATCTCTATAACAATTTTAAAATTGTCTGAATTGAAATTTTACATTAAAAATATATTTTAATGGACAGTCAAAATGTCAAAATGTACATATAAAAGCCAAAATAAAAATTACGAAAGAATAAAAAGCAAATAATAAGTTCTGTTTTAATCTCGGTTACCTTTTTTTTTCAAAAAGGCCTCAATTGAAATGAACAAAATTTGTAATGAAATTGGTAATGCCGTGGCAGACTCCACTAGTGGTATACGTGATTCAAGAGTGACTTGATTGGCGATAAACATGTTGACGATCTAAGTTTCGAGAATACCGAAAATGCAGTAATTTTACACTGAAACTGAAAAATTTAATTTGAAAAAATCACAATTGAAGTCAATGTCGATTTGTCTCCTCAATTTGAAGAGAACTATTCATCGGTAATTCATATCAAAGCTGTGTTTTATGTTGGGGTTATTAGGGTTTCTTAAGCGTTTGGTTCATCGGATGTATGAGTATCTAAATCAAATGCTCAACATAAAAATCGTTACAAAACAATTTTTCAATGAAGATGTCAGACTGTACAAGTTTGACTTATTGGTGGCGTGGAAAAAATTATATTACTGCGTAAAAACAATGAAGCCAGCACGCAAACATCAGACGGGGGGGACTGGCGCGTGCGTGGGCACACGGTGCGAACAAAAAACCAACCCAAATAATATCGAACGTTTTTCGACTACGCATCGAAACCCCGTCTGTTAGACAGCTAACGAGGGTTTTGCCATGTGTTTTTGTTTGTGGTTCGCAACGCATGGAAGTCGTTGACGTTTTACTGTTGGCTGCGCAATTTTGTGCCAACTTTAAGGTACTTTGTTTGGTGCGTACTCTGAGTCAATGACAGTTCATCTACTGTGGTCTCCGTGCCGCATCATGCTTGACCCTTGGTGGAGAGTGTTGGGTCATTGACACCAGTGAAAAGTAAGCAATTAAAAAAAAACAGCGCCGACAACTTTAGCCAAACACTTGACAATCCTTTGCCAGCAAGCAAATCACATCAAGCGCATGACTCACCACTTTCGAGGAAGCCATGCCAAGAAACCAAGTTTGCCTTGGGCCCACACTTCCGAATTCAATTTAAATCAATTTCAATTCTATTTGCAACTTCAAATGATTCAATTAATGCGAAGCGTTGCCACATTTTCAATTAGAATTTAAGTAGAAAAATGAAAAAATAAAACCCGAGGGAGTTGAGTGTCTAACATTCATGCAGAACCAGATTCTCTAATATTCGCAACGTCAAAGCCCACACAGCACGCGGCATTTTTGTAATCCATTAAGTCTAGATCATAAACTAAATGCGATTTTGTTATTTAAATTATTGGCAAGCGCCAGAGTCGAGTCGGCAGCATTAAAAATCCCACGCAAATATTCACATTTCCTTTTCCTCTACCCACAGGCCGGATGACTCATTCAGACACATACTCATACACATATACAGAGACACAAAGGCGAATGTTCGTGCCAAGCGAAGAGAGGGAAACAACAAAAACAAAACCTCTCACTTTTACAGTAGTAGTTACTTGAGCGTGCCTCTTGTTTTTGTTGTTATTTTGTAGTGGCAGTGGCCATACAGTCGCGTCTGTCACAATGTGTACGCTTTTTTGGCACCTACAACAGTCCTAGCGAAGGAAGAAAGGGAACGTGCGGTGGCGAAGTCGAAAATGGTGAATCATACTTTTGATGCGCGTGTTTCCTGCTCCTTGCTTCTTGGTCTACGTTATGTATGTAGGTATTTGTATGTACGTATATTTATGTATGTATTTATGTATATGTATGTATGTATGTATATGTATGTATGTATATTTAGGTATGTATGGTTGAGGCATACAAGTTTCTTTCTTGCTGTGGCTTGTATGTTTACGCTTAAGCCATTGGCATAAAACCAAACACTACGCCTCAGCTTATTGAATGGGTGTATACAATTTTTTTATTATACATACCAGACACAAGTTTTTCAAGGTTTATTCACTGCTCTTTTTTCTGCTCCTAATGAAGAATCTGGCAATAATCTTGTAACCTTTGGTGCCGAGCTGACGGCGTGTGTGTCGCAGTAGGCAGGAAACAAAATAACAAAGTTCGCTTATTAGAAACTTTTTGTAGCATATTATCAGGCGCACTCGATGTCATAACTAATGGTATTATGTATGCGTGTATGTATGAATGTACTTAACTCAAAAGAGCTTCTAAAAAGTTTCGCAAGAGGTTGAATTGATAAAATGTCATACTAGCAAAGAATTGTACATTTATAAAGGTCCGGTGTAAAACAAACTATTAAAAACAAGATAGAACGCTACAGTCGAGCAAGCCCGACAGTAAAATAGCCTGTACTCTCCAACAAAAAAAAAATTTAATAAAAATATTTAAAAAAATTTAATTATTTAAAAAAATTTAATTAATTTATTAATTTAATTAAGAAAATGTATTTAATACATACATAGAAGACATCTTTATGTACAGTTTTACATTTACATCACGTGTCTATGCTTGTATATATACGTGTATGTATGTAGCACAAAGTTGAACCAAAGCAGCAACAACAATAACAGCTACGGGCAGCGCTGCAAGCAGAGCATGAGCAGCGATTTTATTTATGGCTATAACTTTCTTCAGAATTTACCTATCAAGATGAAACTTGGCACACGGACACATAAGCACCAACTAGATGTACCAAAATTTATTTCAAAATTCCAAGAATTACGGAATTTATAAACAAATACACGAATTGCGGGGGAGTGGGGGGGGGGGGGGTGTATCAGAATAAAAAATAAACTTGACATACCTAGAGCTTAGGGGAACCTCGATACCAAGTTCGGTTATTCTAACTCTTGTACTTCCTGAGATCGTTGCGCTCATACAGACAGACGGACGGACGGACAGACGGACATGGCTATATCGACTTGTCATCCTGATTCATAATATATATATTTTGTGGGGTCTGCCACGCCTCCTTTCACCCTTTGGGTACAGGCTATAAAAATTATGTTTCACAAGTTTTCATTATTTTCATGAAGTTTTGAAAAAATACAAATTGCTTTTTAAATTTTAAAAATACAAAAAGCTCCTCTTTTTTTAAGCATAATTGGAAACATTGATGATTTTGATTAGGTAGGCGTCTAAGCCGTGAAAGCTTAGTTTTTTATATTAGTTTAAAAATTCGCCTAGTTTACAAATAAACCTATCAAGTGGTATTTACATTCACAAAATCGGTTTTCTTCTCATTGGCTATGCAAACTTTTATTTTTTCATAGAATGAGTAATATACATATCTATGTATATAGACAACCGCAACGACCCATAATAGTAAGACACGTCTACCAAACAATGAAGCACATAAAGTGAGGCCACGCCTCACCCAACAATGGTATCCAAAAGTGGTAGCAACGAGCCCAGCAACCACAATTTAAATGTAAGTGGCTGCAACAACAGCTGCAACGTAAGTGCAATTTTGGCAAAATGAGAAACGGCGACAGGCCGTACGAGCCGCACTGTTGGGTTTTTTTCCAGCTCTGCACAGGAACACATAAAAATGCAGGGTGAAGGAGCACACATTAAAACCAAATACGCAGTAGCATAAATCATCCACAGAGTGTGCCACAAAAACCGCAGGTCAGCGTGAGGAGGAGTACCTATTGGGAGCCCACTGGTCCTGCTTTGCTAGTGCTTCTAACAGGAATTTCCATTAAAACCATTTGCAATATTTAATACAGAGCAGTTAGCCAGTCCTCCGAGTGGCAGGAAAGAAAATGTCAAGCTGCGTTGCAACCATGCCAGCGCCATCAGGAAGCCATTCTGCGGCAATGTGGGCGTAAAGTGCACACAGGCAAGGAGTTAGAGGTGTGAGTCGAGTAGAGGTGGTCAGGCAGGTGCCTGCGTGCAATACATTTTCTCTTTTTCCCTCTCCATGCACAACATTGGTGTTTTTAGTTTTGTGTTCTTTCCGCCCTATAACAATAGCTACTTAGTAAAATATTTTTTTTTAAAAACTGTACTTAAATATTGGAAGTGTGTTTCTGCTTTTGGTAGGCATCCTCTCCTGGTATTGGTATGTATAGTATGAATATAATGAACCAATAAGTTGAAAGGACCTTATTGAATGTTTTTATATATCCTATAGGGGCTGTATAAATTACTGTTCAGCTGATCAATGTGTTAATCCCATTCAAAAGGAAGAACAAATTTGGAATGCCATACAAACCAACTAAAAACTCTTTTCCATATTGCCTAAAAATATTAAGCCGACATTTATTTGTAGCTACATACATACTTGTACAGTAAGTAGTATGAAGCAGGGCGACGACTTTTGAAAGCACAGAATGAACTTTAAATTATAATGCACCATTATATATGTACACCATATATGTACATATTATCTACGCATATATTCTACATGCTTACTTGGTAAATACGAGACGGGATCCATTTGCTTTAGTGACGACGCATCCTGAACATAACAATGTTGACCCGCTATGACGCACGAGACGAATTGATGCGTAAAAGCGCACTCGTCACCCACGCTCAGATAAAGAAGAGACAGACAGACAGACAACAACGGAGAAAATAAACATCAGTTATGTATGTACATACATACATACATATGTACCCAAGTTAATAGATAGGTATTTTCATACAAACAACTGCGTTTTGTAAATATTGAGCAAACAAAAAGGTCATAGGTTAAGCACGCAATATGCTTAATCAAGCTTTTGATTGCCATCAAAGCTTAGGCACACCCACTTGGGACCAAAACTGGGAAACCATTCACACACGAATGCGCAAATATTTGACTTATTCGCATGTGACGTCAAAATATGCAACACATCTGGGATATGATAAAAATACTAACAACATTATTGTCATCGACAACAACATTGCAATGTGCGTAGGCGACACAAGCGCCTGGCAGCAGGCAACACAGATCTATCCACCAATATCGTCAGTTGGTGCGCTTATACGTAAGTCTGCGCGTCTGCTGATGATGACAGGTTGCACCATATGCTGTGGCAATTTGCAAAAACAAATATCAGAGGTTTATTTTTAGTACAAATCGAAATTTGAGGGTTCAGTATGGTAGTCAGTATCATGCACCCACTTGAGTTAACAGCTGGCAACAACAGCAACAGGATAAAAGGCACCACCTTGCTCCTCCCCGTTAAAAGTAGTTGGCATGCGTGCGCACACTTTTTGCTAGATCTGGGCGCCTTTGGAATATCGATTTTTCGCACAATTTCTTAATACAGCCAAGCAATCTTTTTTCACCAAGCATTAGTCATGCCAGGCAGAAGGGATATTTAAAAAAAAATTGTACAAATAAATAAACTTCTTTAAGTACTTACCTAATTACACAATTAGTTGTCTGCCCTTTCACTGCAAGGACTTGACAACTAATCGACAGTTTATTTATTTTTTTTTTTTTTTTTTGTTCTTCAGCACCCACTGCACGTTTGAAGAGGATCTTAAATTAATTTTGATTTACTTCCGTTATGTTTTGCACAGTTTTAGGCCATTTTATTGTGTTTGCAGGTTTAAATTTCATTTATTTGTAACGCATTGCAATTTTTACTTTGCGCCGCAGATTAAGGCAGCAATACCAAACTGAACAAAACGCACGCACCAAATGACAATAAGGAATAGAATTTAACTATATCAAGTTAGGCTGGAAAAGGGCTTGCACTTGCGCACGCAGCGCGTGGAAAAGTTTGGGAAAACAAGTGAGTTTTGTTGCTGCACCCACCCAGCTTTCGTTTATTATTGTTAAACAGCTGATTACCACAGCTGCTGCTGCATTAGTGATGGACCTTCAAATATCGCGCTGTTAAGTTAACAGCAAGCGAGCATGTTAACGACCGGAACAGTGGCTGCCAAAAAATGGACAAGCAAGTAGAGTATTGAATACCGATTTATTCGCCGGTTCTGTTTTACTAACATACATACACTACTGGTTAATGCAAAGTACAATTAAGCATTTAATTTTTTAGCCTCCTGGTAGCGGCATGAGATGTCATCCCAGTTAGCGATGTCCCAAATGGCCTCTACATAGGAGGGGCGCACGTTTTTATATTGTAGGTAGTAGGCATGCTCCCAGACATCGATACCAAAAAGTGGAATTAAACCTGTGAAGAATGCTTAGCATTGGGCGTATCATTAGATTGCTTTTGGGAAGTACTCACCAGTCGAAGCCTCCAAGGGATCCTGGTTGGGCAACGCAGCCAGCTGCAACTTACCCGTCTTCTTGTTGTAACCCAACCATCCCCAGCCGGAGCCTTGCACGGCAACAGTGAGTGTGGTTAACTCTTTTTTAAACTCTTCGAGGCTCTTGAACTGCGACTCGATGGCCTTTTTCAAGTCATCGGTCGGTTGGGTCTTATTGGGCGAGAGGTTCTGCCAGAAGATGGTATGATTGATGTGTCCGCCGCCATTGAAGCGCAGGGCCGGAGCCAACTGAATGATTTTAGTAGTGTCGCTCTTGCACTTAGCCTCCTCCAGTTGTTCCTCTGCTGCGTTCAAATTGTTCACGTAGGTCTGATGATGCTTCTGGTGGTGCAGTTCCATAATCTCACGACAAATTATGGGCTCCAAAGCAGCGTAGTCGTAAGGCAACTTTGGCAAAGAGTGCTTGCAACGCACCGCGAAACTGCAGCACCGAAAAAAGCACAAAGCAAATTAATTAGAGTTCATTGTCAATGCACTCTTGTTGTAGCTATTTATGTAATCAGCACCGGTAGGGACAAGCGCCCGGCAACCAGTTCTTGTTTTTTAACTTACCGTGCTGTTTTCTTTAAATTGCGTGCGACAAACATCTTTGGCTAATTTATGGCGCTTCAATGGAAACCTTCAAACTGTAAATACTACAGATTTTGATTTTACAATAATCTTTTAATTATCTTTTAGTCGTCAGATGCCTGACACTGACAGAACAACCGATAGGGGAAGCAAAAATTCAATAAATTTTTTGTTTCTGTCGCAGACGGTATAAAGACGCATGCGTGCGAATGAGATAAATAGCTGTTGCTGCAGAAACAATATGACAACAGCTGTTCACCACTCTTAGTTAACAGCCGTTCTGTTTTACAGGACAGTGCTATCAATGTTAATTATTCTTACCGTTATGCATTTAAAAATGGGCATACATATAATTTTTTTTAAATACTATATTCAATCGCCTAATACATAGAAATTTAAACAGACAGCACATATTCACATTAAAAATATGTCCAATTTTGTTTTGCCTCCGAAAATACAAATAGACATTTCCGATCGACGGGCACAACAAATTATATACAAATCTCTAAAGCACCGTAAGTTTTCGGTGCTATTTTAAGTTTCCTTTTGACTTTATAAGATTTTCTGAATCTACAGCCGCCGCCAGATTAGCAATGTTCAAGGATGAAGAGCTTGCGACAGCAGTCGTTATTGATAATGGGTCTGGTGTATGCAAGGCTGGTTTCTCGGGCGAGGCAACACCGCGTGTTGTTTTCCCCTCTATTGTTGGACGTCCGCGCCATATGAATGTGCTCTTCGATTCATTGATAGGCGACAGTGTAATAGGCGAGGCAGCAGCAAGCAAGCGCGGCATACTTACGCTTAAGTATCCTATTGAGCATGGGGTTGTAACCAATTGGGATGATATGGAAAAGATCTGGACTCACACATATGAGCTTTTGCGCGTCGAGTCCGATGGGCATCCGGTGCTGTTGACCGAAGCGCCTCTCAATCCGAAAAAGAATCGTGAGAAACTGACCGAGATCATGTTCGAGACATTTCGCGTACCAGCACTCTACGTAGCTATACAGGCGGTATTATCACTTTATGCCACCGGACGCACTATTGGCATTGTCGTGGACTCTGGCGATGGCGTAACGCACACAGTACCTATCTACGAAGGATATGCTTTGCCGCACGCTTGCATGCGCCTCGATTTGGCAGGCCGGGATTTGACCAATTATCTAACCAAAATATTAATGGAACGGGGTCACTCGTTCACAACCAGTGCTGAGCGAGAAATTGTACGAGATCTGAAGGAGAAACTGTGCTATGTAGCCATCAACTACCAGCAGGAACTGGAAGATTCAGTCAATTGCAGCAAAAAGGATAATGCTAATGGCCTTAATAGCACGGAAGAGGCATATGAGCTACCCGATGGCCAAATTATTATTGTTGGTAATGAACGCTTCCGTTGTCCAGAGGCTCTGTTCCAGCCCAGCATGGTGGGAATGGAGATACCTGGTATACACGAGGCAACCTTCAACTCCATACAAAAATGCGACATGGATCTACGCAAGGAAATGTATGCAAATATTGTGCTCTCAGGAGGTTCGACTATGTTCAAAAATATAGAGCAGCGCCTGCAACAAGATATTGAACGAATGGCACCGTCATCCGTAAAAATCAAGATTTCAGCCGGTCCGGAGAGACGTTTCGCCGTGTGGTCTGGCGGTTCTGTTCTATCATCTTTGTCCACGTTTCAAAACATGTGGATCGACGGCGCAGAATACGATGAAGTGGGTCCTAGTATTATACATCGAAAGTGTTTTTAACTTACCACATTTGCAAAACCGTCGTTTGGCCGAAGCAGGCTTTTTCAAGAAACTTATATATATTTTTTTTATGTTAAAATGGGTTTGATTGGCAAAAAGTACTAAATTGTTTGATAAAAGTAAAAATAAAGCCGTGTGAACATTTTTTTTTTTTAATAAAAACTTTAACCATAGGTCTTTATATTTTTCATATTCTGACGCGACATTACCATTCTATTTGATATTAAGTCAATTTGGAATACAAAATTAGAGCTCTATATATTTATTATCTTATTCAGATTAGGTTTCCTTTATTAATATTCTCTTTTTATCCAATAATGATAAAAGACATTCGAATGATTTGACGGCCCACCAAACAGAACCAAAGATTCCACAATATAGCTCAACTGTCAGCTTTGTTTTAAATAAGCACTTCAAATTATCATTACCAAAGTACATTATCGCCATGTTTTCCATTAATTAATTGCGAATTTATTAAAACACTGACGCATACAAATAAGGCGCTTGGATTTTGCAATACAAAGTGCGAGTGCAGCGGCAACCTTCCCCTTCGCCATCTTTATGCCCCGCAGTGCAAACACGTGCAACAACGGTGACAACAACAAAAGGCACAGTCGCATTACCTTCAACATGCCACACAATCATCAGAGCTTCATCATCAAGCGTCGCCAGCTGCACTTGAGGCGCTTTTTGAACACGGATCTGTGGCGGCGGCGCACGTTGCAGCATCTCAACGGCACTTTGCGACCGCGCGTGCGCAGTGCACTTCAGCAAACCGCTTCGAGCTTGACAAGCTGCTCAAAAATCATTTTGATTTGAGTTTTGGCGCAGCTGTGACTGCCACTTGGTAGCATTAGCATTAGCCCTTCTAAACGCAGCTCACAACAAATTTGCGTCAATGACGATGCGACATATCTACGACTCCTCAAGTTGAAGTGTAAAGTTCAGTAAACTTCTAGAGCCATTTGAATATTGAAATCGCGTTCAAATCAGCATGCTCCATTTTGCCAAATCGGCCGTCAACGCATTATGTCGGCCCAATGAAGCGCTAATAATTCAAAGCGACAGAAGCGAAGGGTTTGCCTCCAAACTGTGTCGCGTTTTACTCGTAGATGCTGCCACTGCAGTGTGGCCCAAGGTTGCACATTTATTTATCACTTCACTTTTGCTGCAAGCTGTATTGCCTTTTTTTATTTATTTTTGTATTACCTTATGTAGGAAATAAGCTGCAAATTTAATTTTAAGTTACATATTCAAAGGCCGATTAGACATCTTTGCAATTTTCGAAAATTGGTTTTAAAAACATGCGCTTGTCACTTTTAAAGTCCGTGCCAAAAATTACCGCAAGTTTTCCTTAAATTTATATTAACGCTAAAGCCTATGTTTGTTTGGCTTCATGCAACACATAAATATTTTCAGATTCGTGATGCTATAAATTAAAAAGGGACATGGACATGCACAAGCGTATCAACTTGTTGGCTAAACATGCTGCATTCAGGCCGTTGTAGCACGAGTTGGCGGCTAAAGAATACAAAAAATTAAAATAAAATAAAAGCTGCAACAAGATGCGCCAATTGTGAGATATTTGTGGCTCATTTGAAATGCAGGCATTGAAGCGTAACTGAAAATTGAGTGTTTCGTTATCCATATATGCATCATTTGTTTTGTGTGAGAATTGCTTTGCATAATGTGTCAACAAAGGTGTAAATCGGATCACTTTGAACTGAAATCTTTTACACAGAAAGAGTATACGAGTACAATATTTGGCTCAGCCACGCCGCTGGCATATGTTGTTGAAACAGTGATAAACAAGAATTTCAATGTCTTTCTACCACGTCCATTATAAAACTAAGCATGTCAGCTATTTTAGTGCATTGTACATAAATGGGTTGTAACATACTTACACTGAGCCTCAATCTTTTCTTACTATGAAAAGGTTTTTGTTTACTCATGAATTTTAAGACCGTGCCGAATCAAAATATTTATAAAACTAACTAATCAGTTATGATCGACTGGACCATACTATATAGTATAAGTTGTTCTGCCACACTTATTTTTTGCTCACTTCACTGGTTATCCATGGCCACCATTCGCGATCCGCGATTGATGCCACACCATTAGATCTGACATTCTCAATCTGAAATTGAATTCCAATACCGTTGTACCTTACAATATTCGATATTCGTGGCAGCAATTTGAGAGATCAAATAAGTTGGATCTCTGAGACCATATTACTTATATATTTTTAAAGTTAGATCTGTTTTTCGGTATTCCGGCTGCCTTACTTTTCCACCTTTTCCACAAAACTCGGTTGCATTTTTATAGCTTAAAGATGTGTTCTCTCCCTCTCGACCCCTGAACTTATCTGCTATTTACGACCCATACATACGCCCACACACCCGCTAGTTAGGAACATCAACAACTTTATTACCTGTTGCTGTTGTGTCAGAACGAATTTAATTTGAAGAGCGGAAAATGTATGCAACCATAAATAGCACGCATAGTTTGGGGCGGCACCGAAGGACCTTTACATTTGGTCCTGACTGCGCAGCTGCCAAAATAAGGGTTATCAGCGAACTGAGAAAAAATATTAAAAAAAAAAAAAAACTGAGGCGCACAACTGATTCCTGATGGATAAATATGTTAGTTGGCAACTCTAGGCGCGGTAGTTATTTTTTCCTGAAGGCGGGCTCATTTTCCGTGCAGCCGTTTCCACGGACAGTCGCAAAATGAAAGGAGAGGACATCCCTACGTTCGTATCTGGTTCCCGCCTGCGTATGCTCTGCATTACGGGTCTACTTATTTCCATCTATTCGATGTACGTTAAGTTACAACTGGATAGAGATGCCAACTACACGGCCATGTGTGATTTGGCCGAAAAAGTGAGCTGTACTGCTGTTTTCAAATCCGAGTGAGTAGCCAATTGCTGAATGTTTAGCTCGCAAAAATGCACGTTTCAATATTATTGTATTTCCTTTGAGTATTAATTCTTTAAAACTCGTAAGTTTAAGGTTTTTATATTTTAATAAGCCATAAAATGTTTATAGTGACCTTGTTGCTTATTTTTCAAAATTCGGGGAGTACAAGTTTCCGCTTCAACTCCATCTTTGCACATACATACATACATACACACACATGTGTCTCAAAAATAGAACAGCTTCTCGATTCGGAATTTTTAAAGTTGAAAAAACATACAATATGTATGCAAATAGTCGGGAACACTTGCCTTAGCATCCGATTCGCATTTACTTATTGTTTGGTGAACATTAGATATGGAAAAACCTGTCATGATATAATTATCGTGTTTATTGTGGCGTTATGATGTGTTGCCAAGATCTGGCTAACCCAAAACTAATGGTACTATTTTGTTTTCTTTTTAAATATTTTAAATTAAATATTATATAACTTACTCTGTCTTATCTTCTGCAGCTATGGACGTGGGTTTGGACTTACTCAACTAATTTTTGGTGCGTCATCTACATATCTGAATCCCCCGAATGGTATCATAGGCATTGTATTCTACTCGTTGCTCTTCGTTTCTTGTGCGTTTCATATGGTCCCATAGAATTTAGGCATATATCAATGAGTTTATTTATTCTACAGCATTCTATGAGAACCGATGGCTTTGCATTTTCCAACTTATGGCTGCCTTTGTCACTCTACTACTGTGCGTCTATCTGGGCGGCCTCTTGCTATTTGTGTTGTGCGAATGTTGTGTGGTTTGTTTGCTCATCTATGTGCTGCACACAGCACTCTTCCTCGAGGTGCGCGGACGTTACAAGCGTTTGTATGCCGCCAAGGCTCCAGTGGGCAACTAACCGAGAGTGAAATTCGTGTCTTAACTAATTGTAAAATATGCAAAGAAATATAAAATATATTCACTTGTTAGTGAACAGTTGCGAATTTGTCAACGCATATTTTTTATGTGGGTCAACGAGTGGGGTTAAGCTGCAAACGTGCTACCTGGCTGCCAACTAATGTGCCTCCATGGCAGGCATGGATCGTCGCAACAAATTAAACAAAATCGTTCACTTTTGACCCTGTTTTATTTCTACTGCACTCTGTGCATGGCACGTCTTTAAAACTGCTGCCGAATCAACGACGGCTGATGTTTCACGTAGTCAGGCAATTAATTTTCTATATAGTAAGCTCATGCATATGTGTGTGGGAAGTCGAAGCTCCCTTGAGGAGGGCGTTCAGGGCGAACAATGGATCAATTAATTTGCTATAAACTACAAATCCGTGTAGGCCTCAAAGCAGAGCGTCGAAAAGAAAAACACAGTAGGTTTTATTAAATTAAAACTTTGATGGTTAATTCGATTCTAGATGTGATACTTAATTCCGTAGCTTCATTTATGTAGATGTACTCGTATTTGAACGCATTTAGGGTAGAAATTAGGTATAATAAATACCACATTTCAATTGGAAACTTTTGTCTATGCTCTCGCCCAAAGGTGCATTTAAAATGTGCTCCCATCCGATACATAACTATATATATATACATATATGCAACACTCTCAATCGGGGTCGCCATGGGCACGATCTTCTTCAATTTTGACAACGCAAACAAAACGCAAGCTGCATTTTTTTTTTTTTTTTTTTTGGCTCTTCATAGAGCCCCCCTTTCAGGCAGAGTTAGAGCACAAGGCAACACACACAGGCATTCACTGCGCGACCGAGTAGACTACTTTGCGCCAACGTCAGTAAACAACAAACAGCTCCAAACGGGCCGTCACAATCACTCGCCGCACGCTGAAGATGTTCACCCAAAGAAGGCAAATCAGTCTGCGCATGCGCGTGGCAACCACTGAAACAGCAACAATATTAGTGCTGGAGCTGCCTTCACGTGCGCTCACCCGACAATGACAACGGCAACGACAACGGCAACGACAACGGTGCCGCCGACAACAACGACGACGACGACGACGATGACAGCCACGATCGTTGACGATCTAAGCCAGAGCACCATGTTGATTGAGATTTTTTGGCAGGCGGCGGTGGCGGGGCACTGACAATAGAACAACAAAAACAACACACACACACACACACACACAAAAGCTTCAAAGATGATCATATGTGGCAGCTGGTCGCTGTGGTTGCCACACGTATCAAGATGACGTCGACGCCACCGCCACCACCACCACGACCACCAACAACACCGCCGCCCCCACCAGCACAGATGAGCTGAGCAACACAAGCTCATAACATGTGTGCATGTGTGTATGTATGTAAGTACATCCTAAACTTTCAGTTTCGATATGGGAGCAAGACAAGCGTTTTATATAAATACGTGTTGTGCTTGCTATTCGAGATCAGTCAGAATTCGGCGTTAGTCTGGGGCGCTAACGAAGCATCAAGATCAAAGCGCAAGTGGCAAAGCAGCAAAACGCCCGTGGAATATGCTTAAGTTATTCGGCCTAACGCTGTTGGTGGCGGCGGTACTAGCACGCCCCGAGCCTCCGGTTAATACCTATTTACCACCTACGCCCTCCGATAGCTATGGTGCACCGGGACAAGGCCAGAGTCAAGGCGGCATTGGCGGCAGACCTTCGGATGCGTATGGGCCACCCAATGGGCAAAATGGAGGCGGCGGCAGCAGTCTAGGTCGTCCTTCAAGCAGCTACGGAGCACCTGGACAAGGACAGGGTGGTTTGGGTGGCAGACCTTCGGATACTTACGGGGCTCCTAATGCCCGAAATGGCGGAGGAGCCGGACGTCCTTCAAGCAGCTATGGTGCTCCTGAACAGAGTCTTGGGCAAGGTGGAGTTGGTGGCAGACCCTCGGATACTTACGGAGCACCTAATGGCCGAAATGGTGGCGGTGCAGGACGTCCATCGAGCAGTTATGGTGCTCCTGAACAAGGTATCGGGCAGGGTGGAGTTGCTGGCAGACCTTCTGAGACATATGGAGCCCCCGGTGGTCGTAATGGCGCTGGAGCCGGACGTCCTTCGAGCAGTTATGGAGCACCTGAACAGGGTTTGGGACAAGGTGGACCTGGTGGTAGACCTTCGGATACTTATGGAGCTCCTAATGGCCGGAATGGAGGTGGAGCCGGAGCTGGACGTCCTTCGACCAGTTATGGTACCCCCGAACAAGGCATCGGACAGGGTGGACTTGGTACCAGACCCTCGGACACATATGGGGCCCCTAATGGACGAAATGGTGGCAGTGCAGGACGTCCGTCGAGCAACTATGGTGCTCCTGAACAAGGTATCGGACAGGGTGGTGGACGTCCATCAAACGGTCGTCCTTCAGACTCTTATGGTCCACCCGCTTCTGGCGGCAGCGGTTCTGATTACGATAGTAATGTAAGTAAAAATTAACTTGGGTTGGGTTCTTACTTGGCTCCTTCCACCACAAGAACAACAACAAAAACAGCAGCTCATTCAGAGCTCGCATGCCACACGCCGCTTGGTAGCTAGTAAAATTTGAAAACAAAAATGCCACGATGCACAGCGCCTAGTTGCACGCACCAAAAACCCATATTTTTGCTCTCTTGCACTGCTCCGAATCTCGCTTTCGATTCCTTTCTATAACTCACCCTCAAAACTCTATCTTGAAATATTTCTATTCTTCTTCTCTACGCTCTCTCCGCTATTTCGTAGGAACCAGCTAAATACGAATTTAATTACCAAGTTGAGGATGCTCCAAGTAGGCTGTCGTTCGGGCATTCAGAGATGCGCGATGGTGACTTCACCACCGGCCAGTACAATGTGCTGTTGCCCGATGGAAGGAAGCAAGTAAGCGCGTTTGTCTAGCTTCCAAAGAGGACGGGGAGAATTTCATCGGTCAACAGTGACCTCAGTATTTGTTATTTCAAGAAACTCATTCTTATATTAATTTTCAGATTGTTGAGTACGAAGCCGATCAGCAAGGATACCGACCACAGATACGCTACGAGGGTGAAGGCAATGGAGATGGTGGTCTTGGCGGTGCTGGTGGCCAGACTCTAGGTGCTGATGGCTACTCTAGTGGACGCCCGGGTGGAGATGAGTTAGGATCGCAAGGAGGTCCTGGCGGGGACGGTGGTGTATTCATTGGTGGCCGTCAAGTTGGGGGACAGGGCTCTGGTGGCCAGAATGGCGGTTACTCAAATCGGCGCCCAGGTGGCCAGGACCTCGGTCAGAATGGTTATTCCAATGGACGTCCAAGTGGTCAGGATCTGGGACGAAATGGCTATTCTAATGGACGCCCTGGTGGACAGGATCTAGGCCAAAATGGCTACTCAAGTGGACGCCCTGGTGGGCAGGATCTGGGCCAAAATGGCTACTCAAGTGGACGCCCTGGTGGGCAGGATGCGGGCCAAAATGGATACTCTGGTGGCCGCCCAGGTGGGCAGGATCTGGGCCAAAATGGATACTCAGGTGGACGTCCTGGTGGGCAGGATCTGGGCCAAAATGGATACTCAGGTGGCCGCCCAGGTGGACAAGAACTTGGCCAAAATGGCTACTCAGGTGGGCGCCCTGGTGGACAAGATCTTGGCCAAAATGGCTACTCAAATGGTCGTCCAGGTGGACAGGATCTTGGCCAAAATGGCTACTCCAGCGGTCGTCCTGGAAATGGCGGCGGCGGTGTAGGTCAGGGTGGCGGTAGTTCTGGCGGATCTTCTGGTAACGGCAACGGTCGAGTTTTCATAGGGGGTCGCGAGGTTGGACAGGACAATACTGATGGTCAGGGCTACTCTAGTGGCAGACCTGGCTCAGGACGCAATGGTAACGGCTTTGGGCCCGGCGGTCAAAATGGCGATAATGATGGAAGCGGCTATAGATACTAGGGCCTCTCAGAGAACACAGATATTGACACACTAGCTAGACACACTTAGACGAGACTTTTTAAGACGTACTTAGTAGCAATACCTAATTATTAAGACTTTGAATATCTAAAAACTGGCTGCCGTGAATAATACAGGCCTGCTATGAAAAGCTTTCTGTCATTTTTTCGCTCATTGTCTCTATTACATTCTACCTGCCAACATAACTTTTCCAGCACTCCTAGCATAAGTCCACCTTGTTGTAAATGCAACTGCGAAAATCTTTGCTTAGCAAACAAAAAAAAGAAGAACGAATGATGTACCTTTTCTTGAATAAGAATAGATAATGAATACAAGTAATAAAACAAAATATATTTTGTAAGTCATATGATTTATTTCGATGGATGATGGATTATTCGTGGCAAGCTTTAAAAAAAAGGCCGGCTGCTATAACATTTCTCTGAATAAGTGCCGTTTTCGACACACTGCTCTTGTTCTTGTATCCTTTTTTGAATGTTGTTTTAAAGATATGCCGTGCCCTTGGGAAAGACAAGTCAAAAATTAGGAGCGATCGCTTTAAATCGTACAATCCTTTATTATATTCCCTGTCTTCAGCTTACAGTTCAGTTCTCGAAACCTAATTTATTTATAAAATAAGCAGCATTGCCAATCAACTAATACTGTTAGCTGTAATGAAATGTTGAAATTTAGAAATTAGTTCTAATCGGTTTCTTTGTAGGCCTCTAAATTTGATTCGTAAAACGCTTTTTTTACTTCTCAAGGTAGGTATATTAATATCTTAATAGTATAAATGAATGCATCTTGAATCTAAGCCCTATTAATACAATATCCAGACAATAAATTTCGGATTGAATTGAAACCCAATTATCTACTTTCCATAATAAAACAAGAGAACATTTTAAAGTAGTGCAGAGTACATATATGGAATCGGAGATACTTCTGTGTGCCTGTTTCATACCTAATATAGCCTCTTACCATTCGGATACAGGATACAAATACATTATTCACAACTATTTGGCTTTTACTTCTTTCACGTGGGATTCTTCATAATCCTTTTCAAATCAATCTTACAACATCGTTATAATGAATATCTGAGTCTCCAAAATTGGTCCACGTATAATTCCAATGTCTTGGTGCTCCACGTGGATCGTCTGGCTTGTTGGTGGGCGGCACAGCAGTTGCATTAAAATGCGCAAGCTCAGCTTGTAATGATTTCAAAACATCGGGATATCTGCAAAATGGATCGTCTTAGTGTCCTATCCAGCACAAATACAACTACACCTTTTACTTACTGTCCTGCCAGATTGTAATACTCGCACGGGTCGTCGCGTACATTGAACAGGCAGGGCGCCAAAAGCGGTTTGCATTCCGTGCCCTGCTGCACGTAAGTCTTATTCAAATTACAATTTACAGTTGCGCCGGCCCGTAATCTCTGCTGCTCGGCTTGACTTGGAAACATCTTGATTGCTTTAAGTGCTTTTCCCGCTTGACTTTTGGCCACGTGTTGCCAATCGTAATGTTTAGGACTGCGTTCGCCTGCTGGTCCATACCAACCATCCCAGGCGCCCTTGTAGTTGGTGCCACGCATCAGTTTCCACTCACCAACGGTCAAAGCTGCACTACCCCAGATGTCATCGATATTGTGCAGTACACTCTTGCGAGGCGAGGGTTCATCGTTGCTCAATGCCTGCCAAATGCTCTGACCGTCCAAGTTGGTTGAGGTGAGATTGTCTAAAGCCATCTTCCCGCCTGCTGCTTCAATTAGCGTGGGCAGCCAGTCCACAATGTGCATGTTCTGATTCGCAACGCGCTGACTTTTGCGTAGGAGCGGAGACCATAGCAGGGCAGCCCCTCTTACTCCACCCTCCCAAAGTGTATTCTTCACGCCTCGCAGCGGATAGTTCGAGGCAAAGTTTTCATTAAAGCCCTCGGCGGGTCCACCATTGTCCGTGCTAAACACGATCAGCGAATTCTTTAGCATATTGTAATGCTCCAATTGCTGCACAATCTTCCCGACAGACTCGTCAAGCTTGGAAACGATGGCTGTGGCCGATATGGAAATTAATTTTATCAATTAACGATTCCATTTGGTAATGATGTGCTGATAACATACAATGCGAAAAGCATCCGAATCCTTACCTGCATACCTCCGGCGCTTATAGTGGGGAATGTGCCCCATTTTGATCACAGAATCATCGCTGACGGGCAGCGGATTGTACGGATTACCAGAGTGAGCGGCTGCATGAGCTACGTAAAGAAAAAGTGGTCCCTTATCCGTGGCATTGTGCTCGGCAATAACCTTTAGCGATCGCTCCGTCACTAAATCCGTAGTGTATTTTCCATGCATGTCATATGCCACTGCAAGTCCTTTACGCATATCCAATCCCCACATATTGTGCTCTACGGCGATGTGGTCGAAATAGTCATGATGACCCGTCCAATAGCCCACATGGCTTTTAAAGCCCCGAAAAAGTGGTGTGTATATTCGTTTGTAGTGACCCAAATGCCATTTTCCCACTATATGAGAAACGTAACTGAATAATCGTGCGTTATAAGAAATCAAGAGCTGTGTTTGAAATCAAAAAAAAAAAAAAAAATGTACACCAAGGACATACCCCAAATCATTGAGATATTGTGGAAGTATTTTCTCCTTCAGTGGCAAGCCACGCGGCTCCGCGCCATAAAGAACCGTATGCTGCATTCCTGCCAACGAAATTACAAACTATCAAACCTGTAACACATTCCAGGAACGCAATTTCACCCGTATGTATAGGATATTTTCCGGTCATGAGTGCAGACCGTGACGGTGTACAAATGGGATTCACATAATATTGATTTAGTATCAGACCAGAATATGCTAAGGCGTCTATATTTGGGGTAGGTATTTGAGCGGAACCGTGAAAGCCAACATCGTTGAAACCCTTAAAATTTTTGAATATTTAATATGATTAATGTATGCACTCAATTGATCAGCATACCAGATCATCTGCCAATATAAAGATGATGTGTGGTGGCGTCTGCTTATGATTGCTTGCAGACGAGCTCATAAACAACAGGCTACCAATCCATACCTGTCGTAGAATATGGCTAATACTTGTATTGTGCATATTTTCTGAAAAAAGTTATTTATGATTTTAAATATTGAAGAATGTGATTCCTATTGTGTACTCGTACATACATATATCTGTACCTTACTATACTTTAATTTACAGACCTACCTACAAAATTTTAATTTCACAAATTTTACGTAAAATATTTAAAACGGAATAGCATGAACAGAGCAAATATACACTGACATCTGTGCATAGATACTATTTTGAAAAAAACTTTTATGCTTGAGTTTGAGAATGCTTTGCGCAAAGCTTTAATACATTGAAATGCAGTGATATTGCCGCCTCGTTCGAACTGAGCAATTGATTGCTCATTACCTTTTGAATATGCGCCGAGCCCCAAATGACATTGATTTCCATTACAGTCCATTTAAAAATCAAACAAAAATGTGCCGATTCACTTTTAAGCTTACTTATTTAACTGATTCAGCACTCAACATTGACCCCAGGTGTTAAATGTTGTTGAAAATTCTGAACAACAGCGCGTTGGGGTTTCAGTGTCTTTTATATTTAAATAATAAAGAAGATGCTGACACTGGCTCATTGCATAATACAATTAAATTTCTTAGCTACAAATTGATTTTATTCGGCTACTACATCAATTTCTTTCTTCTTATCAGCTTGCCATAACAATAAACAACGCTTTTGGCTTCTCTCACAATACTTATGCGCCCCGTATGCCAGACTTTTCAAACCTGCGCGTCACGCTTCAAATTAATTCGCGTCGCGTCGTTACTCAATTAGCATAAATTATGAGGGCGAGGTTTGTTGAACTTTTCATTATGCATATTTAAACGGGACTATCGTTAATGTGCCAAAAACTTATGCAAATTATACACAAACAAAAGTTGCATTTGTTTTGCTTTGCTTGAAAATTATTTTGATGCTGGTTTCCAATTGGGTTAAGTTCATAATTTGACTCACCACTCAGTCAATCCAGTGTCTCTTTGTTTGTTTATGTTTTAGGTAGGCACATACGGGTGTAAGTGCCCAACAGAAATGCTCTTATTGGTATTGTTGTACAACATAAACAAATAATAGCCGTTAGTAAATGCTCTTTAATTCATGGTCATTAATTATTTAAATAAAATTTTAAACACTGTATTCAGGAAAAAATATGCAAAAATTTAAAATATTTTACATATGTGGTACACTTTCGTTTTTTTAATTTTTATTTTACAAGCCACAAACCGCTTTAGGACGCGCTCAAAACGAGACTGACCGCACCAAAACGAAATAGATCGCGCCTGCGTCAACGCTACAGTGAAAGCAAAGCAACTGTTAACGGGTCTCTGTTAATAACAGCCGTATCAATATGCACAGCGAATGCAATGTAAACAAAATGAAATAAACAAATTGACTTGGCACTGATGCAGAGGCCAAAAAAAGCATGCGCTTGCAATTATGCAAATTAGTTTAAATGTGAAATAATTAACGAACTTGTAATGCTCTTTGTGAAATGAAAGTTTACCATTAAAACTAAACAAGTGATAAATTTGAAAGTTAAACCAGGCAATCTTAGCTATTGCTTCGATTTATTGTATAGTTCTGCATAATGATAATTTTAAACATATAAAGCAGATAGATCTATTAATTTATATCAGACATTATCTTAGGCAAAAAATATTCACCAAAATTGTCTCATTTTTGGCAGAAACACTATATCTTTTTTTCATTATAGACTCAGGTACACCAAACAGTATCACGTTTCAAGCTAAGTTGATAATGCGTCTTCTCTTTGTCTGTTATAACTACCATATGCTTTCTTTCGACTTGACCCTCTTCTCATGTGGTCACGACGACAATACATTCAAAAATAAATTTTAAAAAGTCAAATAAGTTTCTGCATTTATCGTGTATTTTAATTATAGACACTCCCTACGTTGGTATAACAGTAATTCAACTATATTTTAAACGTAATTATTTAAGATTTTCATTTGCCCACTTAAAAAAAACAGCCAGACAACAAAAACACTTTCAATACTTAAGAACTAAAAGAGCAGCACATATGATTTAAAAAAAATAAATAGCAGCTATACAGAGGAAAGATTTTTGCCAATTTTGGAAAACACCACAACCGCTCTAGAAGCCAGACTTAGAGAATTTCCAAATCAACGTGTCGTATTTCGGGGAAATGCGTCTAGAAGAAATATGGGAATTTCAATATTTTTCTGTGTGAGTTGGAAGTCCGGTTTACTTACGCGCAGATTCATTTCTATGCGATCAATTTCGCCACCCATCAGATCCACAATATTTTCCCCCTGATCAAGTAAAAATGCCTCCAGCTCCTCAACATTTTTGAAAGACCGGACAACCTGTTAAAAACGAAAATTGATTTATGTTTTCTTGCTAGATTTATAAAATAGAATTTTACCGCCAGTAACTTATTCAGATCTTGCTTGTCCAGATACGATCGCGTTAGCTCTCGTCCGTCGAAGTCCAGCTCGGCCTGCAAGGAATTATTAAAAGTTAAATGATCTATGAAGTATATTTTCGCAACTTACCTTGTAACGCACTCGAGCATTACCTATATCAATGCCCTTTACGTCGTATATCGCGCGAATCATTACGTCAGCCTCAAGAGCTGAATTGATCTTCTCTAAGCGTTCGGTGGATATCGAAACACCAACCAATGCATTGGCATTCGTATAGATAATGAATGAAGCTACTGCGCCAAGTAATCCACCAATCAATAGTGAACCAGCAGCGTCAAAGATCGGGGAGCCAGTGTAGCTACTCAAAGCCATGCAGCTGCCGGCGATAATTACACCCACAACAGCCGCCGCATCCTCGCAAAGGACCACATTGACACACGGATCTTTACCAGACACCACTACAATTATAAAAACCTGTAGTAGCCAAGTCACACTAAGTCCAACTCTTACCATATTCCCTGAAAGACACGTTATGTATGCGCGCCGATCGTTTTAGCTCATTGATGGCCACAACAAGAGTGGCACCCTCCGACACGAGAGAACCCATTAGAATGCAATAAACCCAGAAGAGATCAGTAATGGGCTCCGGATTTAGAATACCCTCGATGCCATGGTAAACAGACAGGCCGCAGCCCATGCAAAAAATGCCCACTCCGGAAATAAGCGAGGATACATAGCGCATGTTCATATAACCATAGGGATGATCCGTGTCTGGTAGTTGCGACGATTTGTATATACCGAATGCAAGAATTAGCTGATTAATCAGATCTGCCAAAGAGTGAATACACTCGGCAAACATGCTGTGCGATCCACTGTAGAGCCAGCCCCCGATCTTAAATAACAGATTAGCCGCATTGCTGTAGGAGAGCGAGCAAATTTATAAAAAGCAATGGAAAGTACTTCACTTTGTTACTTACATAGCTATGGCCGTGGCTACAACTTGACTGGATTTTTCAAGGCCCTTACGATCTTCTAACATTACCGTCGTGCGAGAGCCCATTTCACGCCGATAGTCTCGTAGGCGTCGCTTAACAGTAAACAAATCTGCAGAGTCAATTTCTTAAGCATCCAAATTATAACCGAAATGACACAAGGATTCGACAACTTACTCTGCTGATGCTGTTTACGCTCCACCTCGCGCTTCAGCCGCTCACGAAGAAGATTCTCACGTGAACCCCATACTTCGAGCGCCTTCGACTCGACATCACGTCGCCAGAAAACTGTCATGGGCGGCTCCTGTTCATAAGGTGAGCGTCGCTTAATCTTGGGTAAACATTCTAAGTCCGCCGCAGTTAGCATAAAATCGCTTATTGCCCGAGCGGGAGTGACAAAGTTGCGCTCCAGCGAGGCACGATAGTCAAATCTCGGTCGTTTTGGCGTTGGCGTTGGTGCAGCTGCCGTTGCTGGTAACGGAGCCTTGACCACTGCCATATTCATTCCCTCTACCGGCGTTACTACACTGCCCGGTGTAACCTTACGTGGAAGCGGGGACGGCGTGCTAGTAGGCGCAATTTGAGGCATCGACAAAACGCCATCTGTTGATGTTTCCTGTACCTTAGTTGGGTTATTTATATTTATGTTGCCTGGAACCAAAACTGGCTCATTGAGTTTCGCTATTGGGGTAAGTTCTGACTTCTCAAATACAATTTCATTGATCTTAGAGTCCTCAATGGTGGTGGTAATAGTCAGTATGCCTTTCGGGGTTTTCACCTCAAAGTTCTTAGTCTGTGTGAAGCCGGGTGCGGATGTTGTGGCCACTTCTAATGTTAGGTCACCTTCTTTAGATGCGCTGTCTTTTCCAACTTTCAGATGTAATTTGTTCAGATCTTTGTCTGTTGAATCACTGCTGTCAGTGCTTCTGCACCGCAGAGGCAGAAGCGCACCACTACCGCTTAGCCTACTCTGTGCCTGTTTACAGAGTAACGCGTACTCCTGCCTATATTGACTACGCCCACAAATGCTGCCATGGTGGATCAATTTTAGGGCGGCACAGGTGAAATTGATGTGTCTGCACTGCAACAGCTGCACGCCCCGTAAAAGCATCTCTCCTCTGAAAATAGCATAGAATTATTTTGCTTTGGGTGCAGGGTCACGGCCACTTACACGGCGCGCGCGTCAGCGGCGTTCAGAAATTAGTTGTGTGTTCGGTTTCACTTTCAGGAGACGGGCAGAGACGTCATACACAAGGTGGTATTGCTTTTGCTTTTTGCGGGCCCTTCTCACGTTGTTATATTTTAAGTCTGCCTTCGGTGGAAGTGCACTCGCTTTCGCTATTTTAATGGATTGCCAAAATAAAGAGCACTTAAAATTTTGATATATTTTTTTTTATTTACAATTTACTATGAATTTAGCAGCGCCCGGCTGTGAATTAGTGATGCAAAATCTGTTGTAGTGCACTATCGATATCAACCGAGCATTTTGCCACACTGGCCGAACGGCTGCTTGTGTTTTTCTTCACGCTCAGCTGTTTTTGCCGGTTTTGTAACTTTTCGTTTTGCTTTTTCCAATTTTCGGTACCACAGGATGTCGCGGCTACTGCAAACGGCCACGAAACTGACACGCATAGCGTGCCAAGCCTTGCCAGGCGGAACAAGGGCGCAAACATGTCTTTACTCCACAAACGTTTCAACTGGCGATGAGGTAACTGTTGAGCGCTTGGAGGGGTCGAAAAAAGGCATTACTGTTCTGGGTTTGAATCGCCCGGCAGCCAAAAACTCATTCTCTCGAGGACTGGTTGAAACTTTTAGCGAAATATTACAGGAATTGAAGAAGGACAATTACTCACGTGTTGTTGTACTACGCAGCACTTCCCCAGACATATTTTGTGCTGGAGCGGATTTGAAGGAACGCAAAGGTAAGATAAGAAAGAATTAATTACACATATTAATTATACATATTCGCTTGCAGGCATGTCTCAGGATGAAGCACGGGAATTTGTAACTAAGTTGCGCAATCTGCTCATCAGCATCGAACAACTGCCAATGCCTGTCATTGCTGCCCTCGATGGTGCAGCACTTGGGGGTGGACTGGAAATGGCGCTAGCCTGTGATATACGCACAGCGGCAAACAATGCTAAACTGGGACTTGTGGAAACACGCCTGGCCATCATTCCGGGCGCCGGAGGTACCCAACGCTTACCGCGCATTCTGTCCCCAGCTTTGGCCAAGGAACTGATATTTACGGCTCGCGTCTTAGATGGTGCAGAGGCCAAACAGTTGGGCCTAGTCAACCATGTAGTGCCGCAGAATGAAACAAAAGATGCAGCATATAATCAAGCCATTAAATTAGCCGAAGAAATATTGCCAAATGGACCAGTAGGTGTTCGCATGGCTAAGCTAGCCATTGACAAGGGAATGCAAGTCGACTTGAAAACTGGGTACTCAATTGAGGAAGTGTGCTATGCACAGGTCATACCGACTAAAGATCGCCTTGAAGGTCTGGCAGCATTCGCGGAAAAACGCAAGCCCATTTATAAGGGCGAATAATCTTTGGCGCCGAAACCAACTGCTGCATTATTTTTAAGCTGTATAGTGCATTTATAAGTTGCCTTGTTATAGTTAAACATCTGGCCCCATGTTTTTGGGTTACACAAAAGTTAATTTCGATTGTTTAAATATAAAAATTATGATAAGATCAAGTTGCGTGCAATTGTTGAAGTTTGTCATATAAAAACAGTTTGAAATGCATTCATGTAATTAAACACAAACACGCCTGCATAGTTCCAAATTGTTCGCTCAGTTACTAATGCCAATGCTAATTATTGCAATTAGTGCACTACCCTATACCTCTCTGTAGTTCCACTTTGTGGGCACACAATGCAATCGCATTCTATTTTCTCATGATTTATTTTGTATTGAATATGTAGAATTGAATTCTAAATAATATGTTATGTGACGCTAACACCTATGCAAAAATCCAATACAAGCAAGTATGCGGAAATCTAAATTTCTATAGAACTACTATAACTGTGGGGCGTTGTTTGAAACAGAAAAAGGGGAACGTTTAGGAAGCACAAAAAGTTTTGCCGCTCATTATTACACTAATCTCGACTATAACGATGACGCACGCTAAAATTTGTGCGTTTATTGTTGTGGCATTGATATACCATTTGTTTACATATTTCATTCATGATAAAAATCATTTTTATTTGGTCAAGCATTTTTTTGTGTGTGAGTTTGTATCTACAATGTTATTTCAAGTAACAAAGGGGTTTGTTTATAAACAATTCAGAGTGCTCCTGGAACCTGTTTGAAGGGAAATAAATACATAGCTAGACTGAGTATAAATGGTACTCCGAACAGCACGAATTTTAACCATTTACTTACTCATAAGGTAAACATAAGTAAGTGACGCACAGCCGCTATCCCGCCCCTGCACATTAGATGTTACCGACTAAAAACAGAAACCTTAAACTCACACCAATTAGCATGCACAAAAGTCTTTGACATGACACAAGGTCAACATTTGACTGCTTTACCTAGAATCTCTTACGACAATCTTTTAGGCTAACACCAAACGCATTGCGCATTCTAATTAGTCAATTAATAGCTAAGCACTTCATATGGATGCGCATGTGAACTTGTCGAACCGCATACTTGTCTCAGATAAAGACGACCGACGGACAGACTGGTAGTCAGGTGGGCCACCAGACAGAGGCCGAGCCGGAAATTAATTGCGGAAGCAAATCAATATTTATTTTTAATGTATGTACAACAATAATCTTAACGTATAAATATACAAATGTGCAAAAATCGACATACATACATACGCGTATACAAGTAGTAATGTACATATATTTCATGCGAACTTAAACGAGTTTCATGCATTTCAATTAGATTGTTTTGTTTTATTTAATTTGACAAAGATATGCTGAATATGTGCTCACGAGCTGCATATTAAAGAATGAGGCTGGGCCTTTAAATCGTAACACCCAACACCCAGTTTATACGTATACAAAAGGGGTTTGTTTCATTTCATGACGCATTCTTTTTGGGGAAATTTTGTTTTTTGCTTATGTCAGCCATTAAGTCGAAAGCATGAATTGTTTTTCAGAAATTTGCACCGAAAAATCAGGCACGTCACTAATTTAAATGAAGTTCAATTGTTATAAAAACTCAACGTGAGAGTAATCACAAAAAGTGAAGTGCCCACTGAACTAACAATTGACCCTGATCGGGGATTTTTCTGCAGAGACAGCACGGTCCAACACTGCCTACGAGAGCATTGCCATCGAATTTATTGTTTAATATATGTACATATAGAATATATTTAAACATTATGTAAATATGCAAGTAAATCTGATTTGGTAGAAGAACTACTTGTACTAATAACAAAAAAAATACTCTCAGAAGACACATAGGTCAGATTTTTTCTAAGAGGTTCAGAGATTTTTTTTTCGAACTTGGTTGAATAATTAAGATCCTTCAGTAAAGTAATTAACTTAATTTCATACAAGTCAAAAATGTGTTCAATATATTTTAGGGATATATATGAAATGACGGGATGGAGTTGTTCCCTATTTCCCAAGTAGAGTTAAAATAGGTAAACAATTATTAATTTCTGAAGAAATCAATTTAACATTAAACATGAATTTAACTTATTTTGTTTATTATAATATACAAATAAAAAATTGATCAACATAAATACTTCAGACTATATGTGTGTTCTTAAATATTCTAACTTTTATTATATTCGCATGCTCCGTTGCGTATACGCAATATTTATACCTTTGCATTACTTATACTTATTCTACTACAGAAGTGATGAATGAGCAGATAATAAAACTGTGGCAATTCCTGGCATTGATGTGGCTTACAAAATATTATACACTTTGCACGACACTTACGATGTGCCTGAACAAATAGTACATTAGTCAAGCTTAGGGGCTAAGCAAATAAATTTATATTCACTTAAAAGCAACAAGAAACGATCCATAAATTAAAGATAAATAACACCGTCACAAAAACGACAGCAATAGCCCCATCCACACCCACCAATTGCTCCAAATACAAAACGTTAGAGATAAATTTCAAAATGCACAACACGTGAAAATTGCATTTCGAATTTGTGTAAAAATTTTCCACTGGCGCTCGCCGCACTGCCAAACGCACATTATTTATGGATAGGCAGAAAACTGGCAACTTCAACAACAACAGAAACAACAGCGGCAGCAACAACAATTACCATTTAAAACAAGTCAATCACTGGTCGCTAACGACACCAGCTCCATAAACCTAAGCTGACTTAAAAAGACGCACAAGGCGAATGCAACAACAAATAAAACTACAACAAACACTTAATTACTGTGTTGAAGTGTGCCTCTAATTCTCATGTGACTGGTTATAGTCAGTAAGCACCAGAAAGCTGTTTAAAGTCAGTCAAATTCTTAGATCACAACGCATTTTATAATTTAACCCATTTATGGAAGTATCTAAATGTTAGACATTTATAACTGTGTTGCAGATACCGATGTCGTCTAAAAAACTGTGCTCTAATTAAGGAAAATCTGGCATGATGGTTTAAAAACTTCGTTTTCTTCTTGTGTACAAAATTCATCTGCACTTACCTTTGGGCTGGTTTAATAAAAAATCCATAGGCATTAATAATTGTATCAATAAATATAATAACAATTCAAATTAGGTGGAGTGCCTTTTGGCAAGTTGGTCAAATTAATAATAATTTCAATTTCGAGTTAGTTAGAAATTAGTGAAATTGACATACGATCCATCCCGACAGTGCCAACCAATTCTGAAATGTGAAATAGCATCCTGTTATCTAAAGGCTTCCCATTTTCCCATTTGCGAATAAATCCGAAAAGGTCGTTGGTAGCATGCAAGTTATTTTTAACAAAAACAATTGAACTGAAATGCGCTCGCTCGAACTTAAATAAATCAAAAATAATTTGTAATATTTGAAGAATTTGCGAAGCTTCTTAATGCTCTAGCTTGTTAGGCAGCGTTGTAACAGCATAAAAATTTATAAATGTTTTGCAATATTTCGCTTAGAAAGATACACTTTGTGGTCGTGTAGTTGTGTTTTCATGCGATTAGCCAGGCTTTGAAATAAAATGAAACTGATTTGCTGTCAACTGCAACTATCAAAAGATAAAGAGTTTGTCAAAAACTGCTTATCTACTCGATTAACGTACAATTTAAGTTTATCTACATTTATTATATAGAGCGCTGCAAATACAATAGTCTTGGGCGCTCAGTGCGTATGAGCAATGCCAGAGACAGACTCGTCTTGTCGCAAATGTCCAAAAAATGTTTATATAGAAAGCATAAGCGCGCACGCACACACCAATACTTATGGGCACATATATTGTATATATATATATATATATGTACGTATGTATAAAATAGCGTCTCTGTTAAGTTTATGGTCCCAGGAGTTTGACAGGTGAGGCGGGCTGCCGCTGAGAGACACTAATTGCTTGTTGCTCGATCCATATGGCTCACAGTAGCCTGTCTGTCGCTCCCTCTCCGAGTCTGACACTGTTTCTGCCTGTATCTCTGCGATATACATTATATTGTCAGCGTGCACTCGCTGACGTTGGCAGCAACAAATTCAAGCACAAACATTGGCTTAATATCAGTCACTAAGCGATCGTCGGACAGTTAACAACACGATATAAACACAACAACAAGCCGAGACGCGTAACCAAAACACTCGAATTTGAATCGTTAAAAAGATACGCCAATTTGCTTTGAGCTACATACTACCTATATTTTCAACGGGCTAAGCTCTAGTGCCTGAAAATTAAAGACCATTTCAGCAACCATTTGTCAACTGTTAGTTCTGCATAAAGTTCTGCTAATTAGTTTTGTTTGTTTGGGCCGAAATTACCGCCCAATATTTGGTCTTGCTGCCTGCCTAGCCGTCGATTAACGCGCGTTTAGAAAACAATGAGAAATCATAGACTGACGCAGTAGTGCGATTGAGAACAGTATTGTGAATTTTTAAAAACCACGTAGTATTTCATTAAAGGCAACGCATTAAAGAAATTTTCCTGCTAAATAAACAAAATCGTATATTAAAAGGTAATTAATTAATTAAGAAATAATTCGTTTAATTTATATCTATTCTATATTGCTACAAATTTTTCCATCGCCTAAAGTGAAAAGTGAGGTTTATATCTAAGCAGATATACGCGTAATCGTTTGTGCGTCCCTCAATAGCATCTCAGTTTATGAAAAATGTTGAAAGAAAGCATTTATTTATACTATATGTTTTAATTAACAGGCCAGTTGATTGTACCATTAGTTATGTATTTCAAACCTTTAATTGGGTTTGAAAATGTAAAGATAAATAATAATCTACTCACATAAAAAAAAATAAATAAATCTGAAACCTAAAATTTAAATAAATAAGATTTGTTGCCAAAATGGCTATATGTCTTTTAATAGCCATTCTAGGTATATACACATGTTTGAATATTCAATAAAACTAATAACCCCAACAGTTGCAAATGGTTCATTAGTTTTGTTTTTTTAAGGAATTTTTTAATATTGTATATCGACAAAAATAACCTATACACTTTTTATTGAAAATGAAAAAAATGTTACTTTCTTAAATATCTTAGATGAAGAGATTTTAAATTACTTTAGCTCCTTCAGAATCCTCCTGATCAGCACTATGAGGTTTATGTAGCGTAAACTCTTCAGATCATACATATATACATATGTAGTAAAAAGTGTTTGCACCTATCCATTTGGCATATAGTATGACTATGTCAATAGATAATAGGAACGGCACAAATGATTACTGCATGACAATGTTTGTAAAAATGATTGAGTTTGTTTAGCTGGCAGCTACCTTTTAATAAAACCGATTAAAAAGTGCAATAAACTTCAAGTTAGCTAAAAAAAAAATAATAATAATAAGGCGAAAATTGAATGCTTTAAACTTTACGAGTTTACATAAGAAGCGAGGCTGTCTGTGCATTGATAAAGGCAAGCGAATTGTTGTTAATAATGAGATAAGTGTAAGTCAATACCATAGCACATTAAAATACTTGGAAATGAAGTGCCGCTTAATTATTCGTTGCATGTGTCGCTCGTTTTTTGCGTGCATATCGAAAGTGAAGAGGCGGGCCATGAAAATAGGGGATCAGATCGGAGCGGATCGGATCGGAGCGGATCGAAACGATCGATGGACAGACACAACTGCCTCCACTGACATGCACTGACACTGAGCCTGATCGAATGAAAAAGCTTTTAATGCCAAATCGATTGATGAATTGCGTTATTGACGCTCGTGCGTGAAACAAGTTTCAGGCACGTGAAGCCGACGAACAAGAAGCAAAACAGAAACGAATAAAAAATCGCATACAAAATGCGGCTTTTGCTTACTTTTGCGCCGTCTGCTTTATATGGCTATTGACCCAAATCGATAGTTGCAGATTTTAATTGAAATTCAGTTAACAATTAACGGTACTTGGCAGGGCGTACCTTGTGCAATATTTAAGATAAACTTCAGCCGAACGCCTCGTAATTGCAGAGTACAAGGCAAGGGAAATTTCATCAGTACGATGCAATATAAGTACCTTGATTTATGTAATGATATTGCACTTGCTTTCGGAAATTTAATGACATACTACTACTTGTATATGCTAGCATTTGAACATTCTAAAAGTACATTTTTAAATAACAGAAAGTAAAATAATTGCAAGCTCGGTGTATGTTTATTTAATAATTGTTGCTATTTTTTGATAGTCAGCATTATCTTGACTGATCTTTCAGAATGAAATAGTAGCTTATACTAACATTATTTATTAATTGAGCTCAACAAAAATTTCGCTATCTGTTATATCTGCTTCAACCATAAAAAGCGTTCTCACCCCTTATTGAATGGAAATCAAATATATTAAATAATAAAAAATATTCAGATAGTTTGGAATAAAAAACGAAGTCTAGTTAAAGAAAGCTCATTTAAAATTGTGTATTTCGTAGTCGAAGAGAACTTAATTTTGTTATTATAAAATGCAACAAATTGTAGGCATCTGCCAGATTATTCGAAACCCCTTTATACTTGTATATGCTTAAACGAACTTAATATGCGGCGTTTTAGAACTTTTTGATATCATTTGACGAAGAAGTGTTAAATTATTTAGCATGTTCACAAACACAGATTAGCACGAAAAATGGACAGCGCAAACATGACATGGAGGAAAAGTATTTAAATTATAATATCAATACATTTCTAATTGGCATTAAAAAGTCACACATACATACCTATCACTGATGTGGACTTAAATTCAAAACAATATATTAGACAAGTGACGGACATAAATCAAGTCAATGTCCAGTAGAAACTCGTGGACATGATGTCATAAATACATTACTCGAATATAAAGTCAATGAACATGCTGCCCCATTGGTTGTTTCGGCTTTATAAAATTATAGCGAATTGCCCGACAATAAAGATTAGTTTCATTATCTGTATTCACTTTGAAAATACCAATATGTGCTTTAAGAAGTGAAACATTTCTAGAAGCTATTATATAGTCCCTTTCGAACTAGGTAGACTATATTTGTAAATGAGCAATAAGTATGGTAGACCACGCGTTGTAGGTACATATAGTATAGTTTTAATTTAACATTTTTTGTTATTATTTGCGATTTCCTATATATAAATAGTACTCTACGTATCACTACATATTCCACAATTCTAGAACTAAAGTACCAATGACATCGATATTATGTAATGGGCGCAGATAAGAGGTCGTGACTGAATTATATAGCTGCAATATAGAAAGAGTTTTTGCATAAAACACTTGTTGTTTATAAAATATTGAAACCAATTGAATATTGAAAAAGTCATACCTGCATTATTTGTCTGCATTATTTGTGTGCCAAGGATAACCAAAATAGATAGAAAATAGATAGCATAGTACAGTACGCGAAGCATATGTAGTACTCGGTACTCGTATAGCTTTAAAATCTGTGTATTTATAGTTTAAAAAAACATTAACCTTATCCCAAGAATTTACTTTCACTTTAAAGCTATTTAATGTAATCCCTAGTATAAAAAAATGATTCAGGAAAAAGAATCGCCTTCACTGGCACTACACTTCTCATTTACGATCATAATTCATCGTGTAGTCGTTAATTAAATAACTTCTATAACATTCATCGAACAACTCTGATAATAAAGGCATGTCAAATGTAAACCGTTTGTAGACTCAGCACGACACACATTCTGATGTTACCAACTGAGTGGATGTGTGGAAAAGTTGTAAATGGGTTTTATGTTACCTGTTATTGCAAAACATTGTGTTGCTAATCTTATCAGGCTAAGTGGATAACAAATGCTGTGCGATTGCCTTTAATTCGTAGACATTAAATTTATTAACTATTACTTAAGGTAAATAGAAATATCTATAATATGAAATTTGGAAAATCTTTAAAGTTGTTTATTTGTATGATAATTAACGGTAATTAACGAAATTACCCTGAATACTTTTCCACAGCTCTTAGTGAATTTAATAAATTACTTGTGGCGCCTCGTAAATCAATTTGCTTCTTCCACCCCTCTCAGTGATTACCTGGCCATAGCTTTTGAACATTTTCCTTATCAGCGATGGGTATAAGTGATTTTAGAAGCAGCTTTAAGTATTTTATTATTATTGGCATTAAATATTGAGTTGTACTTATGTATCAATTATTGTTGCTGTCGCTCGTCGTGTACTCCTTCCCAATATTTATGTTATCATAAGATACGATTTAGACAAGGCTCGCGCTTGGGGAACTGCGATTGAGGTAAAAAATTTTCAGTTCATTTTTGCCAGTAAGTGTGCGCGGTTCTGTAATAATCGAACTTAAAGAATACAGTTGCTTAATTGGAAAGTAAGTGAAGGATCTATTACGTATAAAGCAAAATGTAATCCAATAAATTAAAATTCAATTAATAATCAACTTTAAATAACCCGTTTCCCGGGCTAAATTTTAAGTGGGCACTTATCCTCTGTCAATTTCTTGAAAAGGAAATGACGCAGCAGTAATTGAAGTGAAATTAAAAGAAATAACAGAACATCAATTTTTTGTAAAAAAAGAAAAAATAATGTATTTAAAAGATTATTGCCCTTTACAATTTTGCTGAAAAAATAGTGCAGTAACATATGAAAAAAACTCTTATAATTGTTAGAATGTATCGAAGTTTAAGTCTAGTACAAAATATTCTGAAAGGATAAACGAATATTATCATTCTTACTTTAAACAAGTTTTGAAAGAAATGTTGAATGGTTTTAAAATAAGTTTTATACGAAGTGAAAGGAAAATCTATTGGGCTGATATAGATCTTAAAACAAATATTTTAAAGTTACCTTTTTTGTAAAGATTAATACCATCCGGCAGACTTATATATAATTAAAATCGATCTTTTTAATTTGAAGCTAAAAAATCAATTACATTCGAATGAAATTAATGATGTTAAATAAAAGGATAAGAGTATAATAAAAGGATAAACAGTTTATTTAATAAATTTTTCTGCAAACTTAACAAAATTGTTTACCATTTAGGAATTGAAAGCAAAACCGTGGATAATTACTCTACTAGAAAGGAAGGAATAGGAAGATTTTTTTTACTTTCCATGACGCAGTTGCAGAACTGTTCAAATTTTTAGTGTGATGTTTTCATTGATGGTTGGCTAAGTCAACCACAAGGTTCTTAATTTAATCATTAAAGTTTAATCGAAGCAATAAATTTTGAATGATTTTACCACCGTGCTAGCCATAAACAATCACCGCATATATCACGATTAGTTAATCAAATGGACGAAGTTCCCTACTCAATCGATTGGCAGAATTGTCGGTGTTAATTGATCCATCACAATTTTGCGTGTACCTGGCGCATATGGTCACAAAGCCTTCTCACCTGCCTTATAGCCTGTTTTATTACACATATATCAATATCATGAATAGTAGCGGATATGGCTGTGAATCGGCGGTGATTTTAAATCCAGTACACCCCGGCACTATCGAACTAATTGCCAAATAGGCCCATAAAATTTATGAATGCACTTGAGGCAAATAAATAAAATACTTAGAACGTACAAATGGTTGATGGCCAGGTTGCCATGCCTTCTTTTGATAACAATCGGACCTCACGCGGAATTTTCTGATAGCAGAGATATATGCTTAATTATGAAGAAGTTTTGGAGCTGATAACATATCAATGGAATGCCCCTGGCAACCCTTGCCGCCGAATTAGTTGCTGTGGATTAGCCTCTGCACCCTGGACAAATGGTTTCAGTGCTTGAATCACGTGCTAGATAAGGTTCCGATAATGGGATATAGAATGGCATTAGAAAGTTTATAAAAAGTTGTTGACAAGTGGGACAATTAGCATTACCATCAATCAACATTAATCCCCGTTGTGGGCGTGCTGCATAATTAGATCCAATACATTTATCAGTAATTTTTGTGCTCCGATAAAGCAGTGGAAAATTTTTATCTTCTTTGTAGATGACGAATAAAGAAGATTCCAATGCCCCGCCCTTGGAACAAAAGAGTGCATCCGTTTTTTCACTAACCGACTTCAACTCCAGGTATATTTCCTTTTTATGGCACAGTTTCATCGAAGTACAAACTAATACTACTTCTTCCACTAAACACCTTGCAGAACAAATTTGACCGACAAAAATCAACTGTCGTTGGCAGAGGATCCCTACAATCCTTTCGAGCATCGCGATGAGAATGGCGCCAGTAGCGGAGGGGCATTGGCCCACTTACTCAAAAGTTCCCTGGGTACCGGTATTTTGGCAATGCCTCTGGCGTTTCGCAACGCCGGCCTGCTATTTGGCATGATCATGACGCTCGTCGTTGGATTCCTCTGCACGCACTGTGTTCACATTTTGGTGGGTAATAAAGCGGATATTGTAAAGTGTTAATTTTAAAATTAACACATTTATTGCTAATATGCTGAAGTGGTTAAGAAAATCACCAGACTTGCCTAGTATTTGCTTAACGACAGAGGCCATCTACGTCAAACAACTGTCTGAAGTAGTTCAAGGCACACATTATATGCCTGTTTCTACCAATGAGCCATGTCAGTATTACGAATACTGTTCGTTTCTAGATAAGGGCCGCGCACGCGTTTTAAATCGCTGCTATGGACGCACGCGTTTTTATCAGTGCCAGGCAGCGATTTAATGCGCTTTAAAGTCGGGGACAGCATTGGACGCTTTTATCAGCTGCAGACATCATTGATAGAATTAGCTAGACAGTTATGGGGGATTTATGTCCATTGATTTAATCAATAAATTTTAATGCTTCAAGTGGTAATCCATATACGATTAGGTAGACGTAGTGTGGCTGGTGCAATGACATGAAATTATTTACAGTACTTGTGTAATTGGGCAAAACCCAAAATAAATTTAATAAAAACAAAAATTTATAAATTAACACCTCAACTAGTGATTCAGACGTACTACATATATGTATGTATGTATACGTATGTATACTAGCGGAAATAATACAAAAGAAACCCATATATGCTATCAGGAGAATCTGTATACCAAGTTTGGTTATTCTAGCTCTTATACTTTCTGAGATCCTTGCGCTCATACAGACAGACGGACAGACGGACAGACAGGCAGACGGACAGACAGACAGGCGGACATGGCTATATCGACTCGGCTGATCAAGAATATATATACTTTGTGGGGTCTACCACGCCTCCTTCTGTGTGTTCCATGTACACTCGCACAAAACTAATATAGGGTATATGTACCCTTTGGGTACAGGGTATAAAAACTCTCTAGTCGTAGTGTAGACATCTGACGTTTGAACATCTGTCACAATCTGTCGTGTAGACATCTGACGTCGCGGTCTGATGCCGAGATGCGGCTCAATATTATTCCAATAGGCTCCTTTTAATGTTGCTGATGATAATTAAAGTCATCTTTTCCCAAAATTCAGGTGAAAACCTCGCACGATATATGCAAAGAAGCGAAAGTGCCCGCATTGGGGTTTGCTGAGACAGCGGAAAAAGTGTTCGAGTATGGGCCGAAGGGCATGAGAAAACATTCCAACTTTGCCAAGTGAGTGACTATACCATGTGCATATATAATAATTGATATATTATTTATTGACAATGGACTTTCGTTGCTCAGACAATTTGTAGATGGTGGATTGATGGCCACTTATTATGCGGCTGCCTGCGTCTACATCGTGTTCATTGCTACCTCATTTCATGATGTCATCAATGCGAACTGCAACCTGAATTGGGATGTGCGCATTTACATTGCGCTGACTGTGATTCCCTGCCTATTTATTGGTCAAATACGGAACCTGAAGTTCTTGGTGCCCTTCTCATTAATGGCAAATGTGTTTATTGTCGTGACCTTTATCATTACACTGTACTATATGTTTGACCGACCTCTGGTCTACTCGGATAAGCCGCTGATAGCAGAAGCGAGTCACATTCCTCTCTTCTTTGCCACCGTCATCTTTGCCATGGAGGGCATAGGCGTAGTCATGCCGGTGGAGAACTCAATGCGCAAGCCGCAACAGTTCCTCGGCTGTCCTGGTGTCCTGAACACAGCCATGATTACAGTGGTCCTTCTTTATGCCATCATCGGCTTCTTTGGCTATGTGCGCTTCGGAGAAGATGTGCGCGGAAGTGTGACTCTTAACTTGCCTGAAGGCTGGCTAGGCGACACGGCTAAGCTGTTGATGGCTGTCGCAATTCTCTTCACCTTCGGCCTGCAGTTCTATGTGCCCAATGAGATCCTCTGGCGCAAAATCAGTCACAAATTCAACGAGGATAAGCACAATACAACGCAAATACTTCTTCGCACGGGCATTATTCTCCTTAGTGGCGGCGTTGCAGCGGCCATTCCCAACCTGGAGCCGTTCATTAGCTTGGTAGGTGCTGTGTTCTTTTCGCTGCTTGGCATCTTCGTGCCCAGCTTCGTGGAGACCGTGTACCTCTGGCCCAACAACCTTGGCTGGGCCAAGTGGAAGCTGTG
Source organism: Scaptodrosophila lebanonensis (assembly GCF_003285725.1). Taxonomy (NCBI): domain Eukaryota; kingdom Metazoa; phylum Arthropoda; class Insecta; order Diptera; family Drosophilidae; genus Scaptodrosophila; species Scaptodrosophila lebanonensis. The sequence goes on from NW_022060529.1 coordinate 5,049,604, forward strand.
GAAGAACATCTTCCTCGGCGTCTGTTCCATACTCGCCCTTATAGCGGGCGCAACAGCAAGTATTATAGAGATAATCAATATGTACAGTGGGAGTGATGATTGAGCCGTCCTTCTGACTGGACATGTGGTAGTGTTACACACATACCTATACGTACAATAATGCAGGTACTTGTTGAGTCCACACCCATTTAGCTAGATTCCCATAGTTATAATTTTTTGTTGTTTAGATTTTTCGTTTTTGTGTCGTTTTTTACTCCTTTTTTATGGCCATGTTGAACATGGTAAAGCGACTGCAGGTGCGAGCCTTGCCTGCCGTCGCTGACTGCATGAACATGATGATATTAAGCTATAAGTTTTAACCATGAGCGTATAATCCCTAGAATGTAAAATGCAATGCATAGAATTTATATACCACACATAGCTCATAAGTTCGAAAGCCTACTTACTACTTTCACAAAATAAATAAATATTTAAAAAGTGTATATCTTCTTCTGGATAGTTTTCAACGTCAGGAAGTCTTAGTGGCTTTGATTTTTTACAACCGGCACTTGAACCAGTTGTACTCGGAGGACCTGAAAGGGAAAGGTAAGATCCAAAGGGCACGAATTTCCTTTTGTTCTGTTTTATTCGATGAAATGGTTGGGTTTATATACAAATATACAAAAATGAAGTGTGAACTTCATTGGTATGGGACATAGATGAACACCAACACTTGGTCTGCGGATTAAATACAGCATGAACCAAATACTTGATTCGCTGAGGACCACAGCGCCTCTTCGGCCTCAACTTTAGAAACGAGAGTTAATTCGTCAAAGGAGTATCTCTAAAGGAAGTAATACAAATGCAATTCAATGACTCTTCTGAAAATCTATATATCCGATCTATGTATATGACGATCGTAATTTTCTAACTTGTTCGGTTGAAGAAAATTTATATCCGAAATTTTTAGACATACGATATGGACTGTTGAACTAGCCCGTCTCCTTTCCAGTCGCTTTACTATGAAGCGACATACAAAAGTAAGTACAATGACCACTTTTTAAAAGACAAGTCTAGCTTTACTTTCTGCCTGAACTTTACTTTCTGAAATATATATAACAATGTTTGTTCCGATACAATTCAAATTATGATATTTGTCTGAATGGCTGGAGCTGCTCTTTTCAATATATAGTTTATTAAAAATAATGATTTACGATAATTATGCATAAGTTAAGGCTTAAAACGATACAGATAAGTGGAATAGAATACAGCGGCAACGGCGCACATAATGCGAGTACGAAGGCGTAGTACCTAGTATGTATGTATATATTTGTATGTTTTCTGTATTTAAATTTAAGTAATATAGCAGTAACTAATGCTGTACGTCACGTCCGATAAATGGGGATATTTATTGAATCTCATATAAATGTCGTCGGTGCATATTGTGTCTCTTTATTTCTTCTTCTTTTTGGCATTTGAACTGGTAGCCACCACCTCGTTCTTCCGCTTCTGATTCGCTTTCGGCTGCGGGGGTGCTGCTGGGGTGTTGTTGTTGCCACCTCCGCTGCTGCCGCCTGGAGTCTTGGGTGTCTTCTTTTTCTTCTCGGCTCGTTCCTTTTTCTCCAGCTCCATATTCTCGCGCTCAATTAGTGTAATGAGCGTATTACAACGGCGTTGTAGTTCCAGAGCTGTGCGAGACTTGATGAACCAGTCAAAGCGGAATTGTGGCGAAGCGCTATGATGGGATGGTAGGCAAAAAAGATAGTTTTGCCAAATATGAGGGTTTAATGTAAAGCTACACTCACCGTATGGCCGCACGTAGCTCCTCGTACACATTTTCCTTATCAAAGCCGAGCTTGTGCAGCATGCAGACCAGAAAGCGATCCTCGATTTCCGTGTAGTTCTTGCCCTTGTTGTTGCCGTATTGCAGGCGTAGTTGATGAAAAGGTGCGCGATAGCGTGACATCTGCAAACAAACATAAATAGTGCAGTTATTACGTTTTTGATATCTCTAATGAAATGGTTATTTACCTTTTGATCAAGCGCTTTTTTTATGGACAGGCGACGACGTATTTTGCCCTCACCGCGCTCTATTTGATCCATGATGCGCTCAATATCCTGCAGCTCGGTGCAACGCTCCCAAAAGACGGCATTGTACTCGATAACCTCCTCAGGCGTCTTCCCCTCAACATCCTTGGCAATATTTTCGATATCGTCACGTCCATACTTCTCGTTCGCTTTTATAAACTGATTAAAATCACGCTTGGTCCACGCAGTAAAACCCTGTGAGAGAAGCGTCTCTTTCTCTTGAATCTCCTCTTCGCTAAGTGGCTCGGCCTCATCAATTTTCCGTTGCTCCTCGCGCTGTACCTTTGAAGCGTCGGAGCCCAGTTCTGTGTTCTTGGGGACTTTGTAGCCAACGGTTTTACGGAAGTAGTAAATCTCCTGATCGAGAAGCTCGAACAGACGCGGCGGAAAGAATTGAAAGTCCTGCACAATTGGTTGTTTTGGTGGACGAGGAGCTTTGGGTGCCTTCGGCTCGGATACGCGCAGGGCCTCACGGAAATAGGCATCCACAGCGTAATTTGCTTTACGCTCACGCTTAGGCGGCTCAATCCAATTGCCAAGTGCATTGAGTTTCTGCTTTTCACGCCAATCCTCGCCTTCAAACTGATACACCGATGAAGTGCCTGCTTCACCGTTGGTGTCGACGGTGAATGTGCGTAACGAGCTCTCGCCCATGGAGTCTAACTTGGCCTTGTCCTCGGCGGTCTTAGTCTCGCCTCGCTCCAAAATTGCATCAATATCTTCGTCGGTTATGTCGGTATCCTTAGAGCTAAACACCTGATTGGCTCCAAATCGAATGATATTCAACATTTCATCTTTGTTCAATTGATTAGTGCGATTGTCGACGAGTCTGCCGCCCTGGATGACCATCTTATCCAATCGCAGTTTTATCTCGGCACGCTCCACAATCTTTTCCTCTACAGTGCTCTCTGTAATTAGACGGAACACACGCACTTGTTTCTTCTGGCCGATACGATGCGCACGATCCATGGCCTGCAGATCCATCTGTGGATTCCAATCCGAATCGTATATAATTACCACATCGGCTGTGGCTAAATTGATACCCAGACCGCCGGCACGTGTGGACAACATAAATATAAACTTGGTGCTGTTGTCAGCATTATATTCCTGAATCTGTCTGTTGCGATCTTCGTGCGGAGTGTTGCCGTCGAGCCGGCAGTAGTTGTAGTTACGCCAATGACAGTAATCCTCCAGGATATCCAGCATGCGCGTCATTTGGGAAAAGATTAGCACACGCGAATTCTGTTCCTGTAGCTTGGGCAGAAGCTTATCTAATATTGCCATTTTGCCAGAATTGTACACCAAATGAGTGTCGGTAGTGTAGGGTGGACCCGGCTCGGCGCCATCGAACAAATACGGATGGTTGGTGCACTTGCGCAGCTGCATCAAAATGTTTTGGAGACGCATCTTCTCCACCTTGCCGGCACCATTCACTATGTCAATATCCTTCAGAAGAACTTTGGTATACCAGTCTCGCTGCATCTTGGACAGACCTACAAAGATCTTAAGTTCCTTCTTAGGCTTGAGACGCTTCTCCACTTCGGCTTTAAGACGACGCAGCAGAAAAGGCTTAAGAACAGCATGTAACCGCTTGATGAGCGCGTCATCGCCCAGACACGTGTTAGTGTTAAACCACTCATCAAAATCTTCCGACGAATTAAAGACATCAGGCAGCAAGAAATTCAGCAGCGCCCACAGCTCGTGCAGATTATTCTGCAGTGGTGTACCCGTGATAAGCAGACGATTAGCGGTCTTAAATTCGCGCAAAATCTCCGACAATTTTGACTTTTCGTTCTTGATGCGATGTGCCTCATCAATCACTAGATATCGCCAGTTAAACTTCTTGAAAACGGACTTCTCACGTATGCACATTTCATACGAGGTGACGCATACATCCCATTCGCCTGGCAACAGTACATCGCGTATGAAAGTGTTACGAGTGTCCTGGTCACCAATCAGGCATACGGCACGTAACGAAGGGCACCACTTCTTAAACTCGTTAACCCAATTCTGAAGCGTAGATTTGGGCACAATGACAATGTGTGGTCCTGCTTGGTTTCTACAAAATAAAAAAGCATTTGAACCGATAGCTGATAAAATAGGTGGTGGGATACTCACTTAAAATGTTTGAGATAGCCCAAAAGTGAAATAGTCTGAAGTGTCTTTCCTAAACCCATTTCATCGGCCAGAATACCATTAATGCCATTCTCGTAAAGCGAAATCATCCAGTTCAGACCGCGGATCTGATAGTCTCGCATTTCGCCACCTTTTATATAAGCAGGCGAGCACTCGAAACGAAATATTTCCTTGGCCGTAGAGTCCTCGGCAAGCAGCTCCTCATCCTCCTCCTGTTCGGTCTTGCGATGCCGATGACTGCAAATAACCCGTAAAAATTATATATTTATAGACTTTGAGGCTTCCTTATCACATACTCTGCCACATCCTTCTCCTTATCTTTATCCTTGTCCTTATCCTTGTCTTTCTCCTTCTCCTTTTCCTTAATCTTTTTTGGTCTACCCTTGGGCTTTGTGGGGCTCTTGGCACTGTTTGTCATGAAGTGCGTGAAAATTTCGGTTTGTTTAAGCAAAAAGTCAAAGCGCCTGCTGCGATCAGCTTCTATTTTATTATCAAATTCCGCCTCCTTTTCGCCCGACGAGCTGGTCGCCGCATCCGAAGTTGTCTCATTCTGTGAAAATTGCAAAGAAAACTACAGACGCTACTCATCAGACGCCTGCGGTGACAACAGCAGCGCGTCGCTTGCCGCAGAAAAACTGCTAATGGCTCTGCGCAAATTTTTCACTTACAGAGTTCTCCTCCGTCGGCTCCACGGCGCCAGACTTTTCTTCGGTTTTCGACATAATTGCGGTGCAAATAAATGTCGTTGGTTTGTTTGAACTGTTTTTAATAAATCGGTTCTTCGATTTAAATCCTTTTCCGCAAAAATGTTTTAACTATTTGAGAGAGTGTCGCGTTTATGTATGTGTGTGAGCGGCGCGGCAAAAGTGGCGTGGGGAAAATTTGGGCTGCCCACTTGCTGAGCCAATTACTCCGTTTAACGTTTACAGCACTGGTTTGGTGCTATGCCAACTTATTAGAAAAAAGTGTATGCGCACCACACTGCTTTTTAAGCTAGGTAAACAGCATCACGGTCACAGTAATAAAAACCGCCAGTTTAAACATATGAACATGTATATCAAATTCAATTAAACAGTATTTACAAACAACAATGTGCAAAACAATGTACCTTTTGACCTTTGTACCTTAAAAAATAATTATTTTTGGCAGTAACAGCGCTGATGGGTTCGTAATTTTTTTGGGAGTAAAAACATGCGGCAAATCAAAAACCTTATTAGAGATGTAAATTCCCAATTTGAAAGTCCTATTTTTTGTATGGACTATGTTTAACAAAAAAAAAAAGCAAGTATTTATTCGCCCTCATAATAAAAAGCAAAGCTACAAGTCCAGATTTATAATTTATCTTCACTTTTATCCTACTATTTATATTTTACGAAATATATATTACATACAACATATCATATTACATAAAAAGTTAATTTATACAGTTTGTTTTTTTATGACCAAAAGGTACAAGAGCTATTGCAGTTTATGCTCTTGAGAAGTAAACAGTTGAAATAAGAAAGGTTTATACCATGCAGTGTTCAGCAAAAGTGCCTGAGTTTCTACTTCTTTCAACACACGCGGAATGAAATGCAGCAAAAGGTTTAAGTTGTAACTGCTATTAAAAATTGCTAGGATTGGAATACATATTAGTCCGCTTGCTGGCCCGGTGCAAGCCTCCAACAATCAAATTTAGCGCCTTCTTTATTCATAATTGAGACACGTCCTTTCAATGTTCGACTATGGAGCTCAATTTCTTACAGAGAACAACTGCGCTATCTTGGTGGCATGACATTTTAGAAAATCGTATCCAATTTTCGCTGCGTTCTTCATTGTCTCTGTTTTGTTACCGTTGTGATTACCGGCCGTTGTCGCAGTCACCCCCTCTCCAAATTGCGTAAGCGCTGCCGTGCCCTGTTGAGTACCCGCTGCTGTTCCTGGCGCCAAAGCAACTGCCGTCGTCAACGCCATTTGGTGATGGGGAAACATCTTGCGTAAGACATAATTAAAACCATTCGACGCTTTGTTGCTATTAACTTTAAAACGCTCAATGCCGAAGGCGCGTATAGCACGTGAGAAGCCAAACACCTGTGAGCTTATATAGGCACGACGCACTGCCAGAGTGCGGCCGTCTTTTTGTTCGCTGTAGACGACGATCTCGTCAACTTTCTGCAATATAAGGTAACTGTTTTAATTACAACGACTCAATCCACAACGTTTCCATTAACTTGCCATTATCTTCTTCATTCCAATATTTCGAGTGAATGTGGTCAGTGTCTTCTTAACAGGATCCAGCACTGAGTCCTCAATGATCCTTACAGGTACATTGTTATAAAAACGGGAGCCCCATTTGGGCACTGGGTTTGTTTTCGACAGCAGCCGGCGCGAGTATAATTTACCATCTCGCACCTCTCGCTTGATGGTGTCTTCAGTGAGTACGTGCGTGCTGTCAAGTAGTGCAAACAAGCATATATGTAAGTTAAGAGGCAGCAATAAAATAAGCTGTATGGTGACAAACCTGGATGGATTTGGGTAGCGATTCCAATACGCAACAACCACTTGCCTCCAGCTATAATCGAAAACCGTCTCCGTGCGGCAAGAAGAGGCTGCTACGACCATGACAGGCGCCTCTAACAAGAGCGTTGTGTGCACACTGCCAATTGAAAGTGAAAATCTGCCGCTGCTCACGTTTCCCAGCGTCAATCAATGCATTACCCGTGTCCCTGAACTAAAAGTCAGAGAGCCGAAACTGAAATGAGAAAGACACTTAAATCAATCGCAATCGCATGTTGGTTTATAAATAGCTTAGTGCCACCATTGGGCTTATCTGCGTACCTGCTTTAACGAGCGTACTTTCCGGCTGCTACACGGCTCCAGTGTGGGGGGTGCTCTTCAAATGTGTTTGACGGTGGCACGTGATGTTGTTGTTTTTTTAAAACTATCCGTGCCCCTAACGATGCCGAAGCCTACTCTTTTCGACTGTGAATTTTGTCTTTGCTCTGCGTTACACAACTGCGTTTTACACAAACATAAGCACAGAGAAGGCGCGCATGCCTATGTATGTTTCTCGATTCTCTTATCTAAAGCAGATGCAGTTGTTTATAATCAAGGGTGCCGCACAGACAAAAAATACTTCGTATTGTTTTTACATCGAGTTTTATACAATTTTAACAAACATTGCAGACCAATTGCTATGTCGACCAAAGGCCAACCGGAAACAGCTGACTATTGATTTACTGACAGTGCTGGAGAATGCGCAGCATATCGATATCGATTGGCATTGTCTAGTGTATTGTCATCTCGAATTCTTTTGGCTTGACTTTCTTGACGGCTACGTTGCGCGGCGCACGGCACGAGTTTTTAACGCGACTATATTAACAATAAACCGCACTCAAAATGGCATTCGGTGATGTAAAGACTCCCCAAGGGCTGAAGGAGCTGAACAACTACTTGGCTGATAACAGCTACATTAGCGGGTAAGTGAAAATTGCACACGCTGAAAAAGTGTGGTTATGTGTAAGTCGCCCCACGTCGACAATCATATATACATATGTATGTTAATGCATATGCCTGCATTAATCGTAATTCAATTGTTTTTGCAGCTACACACCCAGCAAGGCCGATGTGTCCGTGTTCGATTCTTTGGGAAAGGCACCAGCAGGAGATTTTCCACACGTTGCACGCTGGTATCGCCAGATTGCTTCGTATGAGCCCAAAGAGCGCAGCGTATGGCCTGGCGCTCCACTGCCACAATTGGCCGGTGGCAAGCCCACAGTTGCCGCTGCCGCGAAGCCAGCTGCCGATGATGACGATGATGTTGATTTGTTCGGCTCGGATGAGGAGGAAGACGCTGAGGCGGAGCGTATCCGTGAGGAACGTCTCGCCGCCTACGCTGCCAAGAAATCCAAGAAACCTGCCCTGATTGCCAAGTCATCGGTGTTGCTCGATGTCAAGCCCTGGGATGATGAGACCGACATGAAGGAAATGGAAAATAATGTCCGTACCATTGAAATGGATGGTCTGTTGTGGGGAGCATCCAAGCTGGTGCCTGTTGGCTATGGTATCAACAAGTTGCAGATCATGTGCGTCATTGAGGATGACAAAGTTTCCATTGACTTGCTCCAGGAAAAGATTGAGGAGTTTGAAGACTTTGTTCAATCCGTCGATATTGCTGCCTTCAACAAAATCTAAACTAAAATCGAACAACTAGATTTTATAACGCCAGTAACCATTTTCAATAAACTCATGTAAAGCAGTACGCATATACTGGTTTTTTTTTCGTGAGGTGTGATGGTATTTAGAGAAAAGGGTATTGGGTAGACCTGACATTTATTAGATTTCTAATCAGTGAATGCGACGGTGGCAATGCTAGGGAGGAAAAATTTGAGTATGCTGAGCTTTCGCGATTATTTAGAACATTTTCATATTCACAAATTTAGGTAAGAGACGAATCTTAACTTTCTTTTTATGCCTTCTGTTAAGTTTATGTAAAGTTCGGATTGAGCGTGAAAAGATCAAGCAGTGTAAAGCAGTTCCAATGCACTGTAAGCTCTGTTTGATTATTCATAATTTTGACTTCGTTTTTTTTTTGTACCGAAAATTGATTTATAATCAAGTGTTGTGTGTGCTGCCAAATATAGGATAATACAGAAAATTGTAATTAAATAGCTGAGGTACAAATAAACCATATTTTATTGTAGATCTTTAAACTCGACTTACAGATAAAAGTTTCTGTACAGAAAGCAAGGATCATTTTTTCATAAATCTTCGACGCCGGATTTTTCGTTAACTTCAATCGTGTTTGTTGCTTTAGTCTTTCGTACAAGCATGAGCTTTGAGCGCGAGCACGCACTAAAGCTTTGACTACAAAAAACGCTCAGCACATTTGAATCCAAGCTCAGTTACTCGCGCAACGCGTAAACGTTCAGTTCCAAGCTTGACGCTCGCTTCGGTTCCAAGTAGAACAGATCCCACCAAAATATCTCGAACGGCGTGTTTTGCATCTATTAAAAATTTGAGTTAAAATCATTTTTGGCCGTTTGCTCATCGATTGTATACCTATTCGTATTTATTATGGCGGCGGCTGATCATAAATTGTGCTGCACTTTGGCGTTCAGCGCTTTATTGTGTTTCGGCTTGGTGGCTATTATTCAGGCTCAAGCGCAGGGTGAGTACCGGAATATAGAACAAACGGTTTTATGGATGACATACAGAAAACTGTTTTTATTGTAGTTTCGTTCTCAGTCATATGTATTGCGGATTTGTTGCTGAAATTGTCACATATTTGTTGATTTGTTTATACATATATACATATGGGAGACACACATACCTGCTTCGTGCATTTCATTAACATTAATTAACTTAATTGTATGTGTTAGTGGTTTCTTTTGTTTACTGGTTAGATATATTGGTTGTTTGGTAATTCCTAGAAGCAAAACGTATAACAAATGTTTCTTTTTCATATATTCAAACACTAATGTTATATATAGCAGTGCTTTGAAATAATTGTTAGAGCACTAAGACATAATTTTAAATTCATTTTTTATTATGTCCATGAGACAAGCGCTTCATACGTGAAGTAGTGCCGCAATGAGCAATTACTTCCGATTTGTATAAATAGGAAACAAGTGCCAAGACAATTAATATGTAATAACAATTTCATAACTAAAAGCTACAGTTTGATTTTCCTAAGCCCCAAACAAATAAGACTATATAGTACTTATAGTAAGCTATGAGGCATCGATTACGAAAAACAACGGGCACTCTACAAAGCGGATGTGGAATAGGATGTTAAATGATATTTTTCAAAAGTCCCCACTGTTTCAAATTAAAGTTATTTGGCGTGTGTGTTATCTCTGCTTCTGGAAAATCCAACATATGTATATATGCATTATTTGTGTTTCCAGAAATATATTACTTTTATTGCGTGTTGTTATTCATTTGGAGCAATTAACAATCAAGCTGGAATAAAATAGATTTTTAAATCAAATTTAGCAATGATCTAACAGCCATATGTAGTATGGTGGCATTAAAATTGATAATTCCAAATGTGACCTAAATTATTTGTCAGTTGTATTGCGGATATGGTTCATTGAACCCGTAAAGCTCAGAATAGGGTGTGTAAAAAATGAGAAGACTTAAGAGATACTATACATGTATATATTGTCATATTTCATGGTTATTTTACATATTTAAATATCAACAGCCTTGCACATAATATACATATACCACAATCTGTTCATCGAGGAACAAGCTTTCAATAAACTGTGCGTATGGAATTTTTTGCTTTCTTGGCCTACTATGAATATAACTTTATATATTGTCGAGAGTAGTTATATATTTTACGTTTTAAATAAAAATTATAACTGTCGTCCCATCCCGTATTAGAGCGATGGAGTTAGTATTCTGTTTGAAAGTTGTAAGAGTTGGAGTAAATTCTCAGAAGTTTACGTAGTTTACCTAGCTTGATTTTTGAGAAAAATGTCAACACTAGCAAAATCTATAGACTTTAATATTTCTTGGTGATAGCTTTTTGTACTACAAACGTATTTTGTTAGCAATATGAGTCTTCGTCATAATTGTTGTAGAGATGATCAGTAAAGGCTATAAGTATATGATAACACAATAAATTTTAATTAACGCAAACAACAAAAATGTGACAAATTCATAATTATATTTTATATGTATGCATGTATGTGTAGTATGTACGTATGTATAGCCTATTATGTGCGACTGTATTTATTTGCATATAAATGAAGAAGATACAAGCTGCATTATTTGTGGCAAGTTTTATGCATTCATTTTTTTCGTTCTTTTTTTCTTGAACTTCCACTTGGTAGCTAGTTCTCTGACATCGTGCAGAGAAGACCTTGGAGAATGAAGGAATATATAAAAAGCACAGCTTGACTACATATAAAAAGAATAATGCAAAGCGCTTTAGGCATGTCGCTTGATAACGAAAAATGGACTCATCCCCGCCTACGGCCAGATCGAATTATAGTGAAGATTCAAAATACAGAAAAATTATACAAGCAGACGTTTAAGCGAAGAATCGTCAATGTTGCCATTGAAAGTTGCAAAACTAGTTCGACGTTGGGCAGGTTCATGGGCGTACGCGTTGGAACTTTTTAAGATCTCATATTATTATTATTATTTTAATTAAACAGGCTGGGATGAGCAGTGCGTTTACATTTAAATGATTATTGTTTGTTTATATTAATTTAGTTCGCATTACTGCTGTGACAAAATAAACGATGACTTGTGCTCGCAAAAATGTCTAATGTATAGTATACGAGTATACTCGTATATAGAAGCTCGTGCACTTGAAATCAGCAAGCAAGTTTCATTTTGAAATCGGAGAAGCTGTTTATAAATCCAAAAGTAATATGTCAATAAAATAAGCATGTGCAAATTGTTCTTTCGTTATCAGCATGGGGTTGCTACAAGCTGAACTGTTCCATTTGATTATTTTGACTTTTTCTTAATCATTGATTACAAGTATACCTAAGCTGTTAGTACTTCGTAGCATTTATATATTATTGATTCTCCTTGTCCTCATTTTACTCTTAATGAGCGGTTGTAGTATTCGACGCTTTGAAAACCGCATTCTCAATCAAGTATTAAGCAACCATTAAGTTTTATTATGATTCAGAATTTACTGATATTATTTACTCTACTATTGAACCATTTCTTTTTATACATTGCATTATTCCTATTAGGGAAGCCCGTTACTGACGTTTGTCTAGGCTGCATTTGTGATGCCATCAGTGGCTGCAATCGCACAAGGTACTGTGGCGGAGGAGTCTGTGGACTGTTTCGCATCACTTGGCCCTACTGGGCAGATGGTGGCAAATTGACTTTGGCCAATGAAAGTCCCCAATCGGAAGAGGGTGAGCTTCTAAATATGACTTTATAAGAGAGAATTTATTCCACATTTTCTGCCAATTACAGCTTTTGCCAACTGTGTGAATGATCCCTACTGTGCGGCCAACACCATTCAGAATTACATGATTAAGTTCGGGCAGGATTGCAATAACGATGGTCAAGTCGATTGCTACGATTATGCTGCTATACATAAGCTGGGCGGCTATGGCTGCTCTGGCGAGCTCAACTATCAGTATCAGAATACTCTGCAAACATGTTTGAATACCTTCCAACAGATTGATGTACGTGCACAGCCCTAATTTAAAGTCTTATTATTTATAAATATTACATCTTTCATCTTAAATTTCGACAATTGTGAATTGTGCAAAATATTTTAATTGTATGAACTTATGCCATTGATATTTCTGCTTAAATAAAATTATGTCTGTTAACAAAATACTATACATATGTACATACTTATATGAGATACAAAGCTGCTAAATAATACAAGTATTCCATCAAATCAGGTTTACGTAGCGCCTTATATTTTCTCGTCTGAACAATGCCTCTAATAGCTTATCACTCATTCACAGCTTTTCGATAGGTTTGTGTCAACGATAAAAGCTTTTTAGTAGAAAAATAAAACTTGGTTGCTCATTTTTGGCGTTATAGTAAAAGAGAGGTAACCTATCTACAAGCTACTGTTTTTATAACAATTTTTAGCTTACGATATGAGAAATCTGTCCCTTTGGACATATCCCAATGGATCTGTCATCCCGCTGCTTTCACAGGTTGTTCCTCCGCCCGCTTCGATGCGATCCAGAAACCGGTATTATTGTTGTTGACCTATAGTTTACAAATATCCGCCGCACGGGCCAATCGGCAGCCATTTGAGTTGCAATTGCGGAAGCTGTTGGTACTTGCTTTGGTGTTGCCATTTATTAAGATGAGATCTGAAATGCGGGTCGTCTGTCTGTGGATGCTGTGCTGCAGTGTTGCTATGTTGTGTCCGACGGTGGGGGCTCAGGGTAAGTAAAATCTCTCTTGTGGCTACACGAGCTCACTCCTGACCACACTTAGGACATCTGCTGGACAAACCCGTCACGGAGCTGTGCCTCAAGTGCATTTGCGAGGCCATAAGCTGCTGTAATGCTACGGCCGTATGTATTAGTCCCGAAAAGGGAGTTTGTGGCATTTTTCGCATCACATGGGCCTATTGGGTAGATGCTGGTAAACTGACTATCGAGGGGGAACAACCCGATTCGGAGAAGGCCTTCATAAATTGTGCCAACGATCCGCTGTGTGCCGCCAACTCAGTGCAGAACTATATGAAGAAGTTCAATCAAGACTGCAATGATGATGGCGAAATGGATTGTCATGACTACGCCCGCATACACAAGTTGGGGGCCTATGGCTGCCACAAAGATATGCCCTACAAGTATCAGAGTGTGTTCGAGGAATGCATCGAGCTATATGAGGAACAGAGTGTAGAGTGATATAAGCTATGCAAAGTAGTTGTAATTAAAGCGTAGAGTCAAGCACGACGTCAGCTCAATACGAGAACAGTTTTACAATAAATATCGCCCACTGGCTTTGGGTATTACTCAGTATATTATAAATAGTCGACCCGATGGGAAGCGTGTATCGTACTATAGGTGCAGTAATTTGAATATGACGGCGTCAACACTTCTCGGACTCGGCTGTGCACTGCTCGTGATCTATTGTGGTGCGGCTGGAGCTGTTGAGAAACCCATCACAGAGATTTGTCTCACTTGTATGTGTGAGGCCCTGAGCGGCTGCAATGCAACTGCGGTTTGTGTGAATGGCGCCTGCGGTATATTTCGCATTACCTGGGATCAATGGGTGGACTCGGGACGGTTGACGGTGGAGGGAGACTCACCCATGTCGGACACTGGTAAGCTTTTTTTTTTGTCATCAGTGGTTGTGCTGAAGTGTTAAAATCCCGTATGCATTCCTACAGCCTTCACGAATTGTGCCAATGATCCTATCTGTGGTGCCGACACACTCCAAAGCTATATGGTCAGGTATGGACAAGACTGTAATGGTGATCAGCAGGAGGATTGTTTTGACTATGGCGCCATTCACTATATGGGACCGTTCAATTGTCAAGCCGATATGCCCTATACCTATGAGAGCATTTTCAAAAAGTGTCTCAAGCGGCAGCAGCAACAGTGGAAGCAACAAATTTAAGCTCACCTATAATACTTGAATAGCGCACTGAAGGTCCTAACATAAAATGAAAATAATTGCTAGCTACATACATACATACATTTAGCAATATTGTGTGGAAATTGAATTGCAAATGATTGCATTTTTCTAGCAAGCGCACTATTTATATGCACTATTTATACTAGATACGGAAATCCCACTACCGGCTCTCAGCTTTGCTCTATAAGCGGAAAAAGCAAGGTAGATAAACATGTTTGAGCCAATTTAAAGCTATCACATTTAATTACGTTAGTTTAGAGTACTGGGAGGGTACTACGCAATTTAATTCTTGGAAAATGTACACCTTCAGTTTTACAACTGCTACATTTTGAATAATAATGAATAATATAAGTATACTGAATAAATAGAATTTATTTCTAAAACAATCTTTTTTTTATCACAAATTAAATGCTTATCTGTAAGTTAGCAATTGAATGAATAAGAACGAATCATTAAGGATCTCTTCGGCATCCGAACTGTTTAATTGTCCCATCCAATGGGTGGGCTAAATCTATATTTCATATACAATTAGTTTGTGTTTCAGATTTAATCAAGCTCAGTACATTTGCGTTGAGCTCAGAATCCTTACAAATTCGTAAGGAAAGAGCATTTGTTATCAATGCTGCCATTAGCCGGCGCAAGTGAACACTATCAAGTTATACTGTATTTTTATTCTCAGACATAAAAAAGCAAATATGTACCACCTTTTTTATCCAGAATTTCGACTAAGAAGGTCTATGTTTTAATTTTACAATTATAGAGTAACATAGTCATACCTGTTTGGGCTTATTATTTATTATTAATGTAATACGCGTTCCTATGAAAAGTATCAGAAAATAATTTTAATTGTTAATACTATGTTTGCATATAAATTTTCTGAATACATCAATGTGTGAAAATTGCATTTCAAATAGATACGTATACATGCATATGTAAGTACATACTATAAAATGGTGCAATGACGTTCTCGACTCTCAGTTGAGTAAAAAGCATAGCTTTATCGAGTGCTCAAGCACGATACCGGAACCATTTTGGAATCGGGTTGCACCAAGCACGGTTAATGGTTGGCGCACAGCGTTCAAAATGTTTTCCAGAATTGGCTTCGTGCTCAGCGTATTGGTGCTGTGGTCTGTTATTAATTGTTTCAGCGAAAGTGTGGATGGTGAGTGAAGGATGTAAGCTTCTGGCTATAGCGATAAACGATGAGGGAATAATCACAACCTGCTTTCGAAAAAGGGTGCATAGGTGGTTTAAAAAATCCACAGTATTCCCATGGACTTAGCATTTTAGTTTATGTATTTTATTTGGAACCGGATTTACTTTGAAATCTAGCAAATATAACTGCAGCTTATTATATACATACTATACATACAAATAATGAAAAAAATTCTTTACACGCTGCCAGTGCCACTCAAGCCCGTCACGGAAGATTGCTTGGAATGCCTCTGCGAAGCGTTGAGTGGTTGCAACGCCTCGGCGGTTTGTGTGAACGGCGCCTGTGGCATTTTTCGCATCACCTGGGGATTCTGGGTTGAGGCTGGACAATTGACTCTGCCCAATGACACGGCTCTCTCGGATAACGGTAAGCAGAGCGGGAATAATTGTTGTTGGACTATTTAGGCACAACTCACTTTGTAGCTTTTACGAACTGTGTGAATGAACCCCACTGTGCAGCCGGGACGATCCAGAAATATATGTACAAACATGGACAAGATTGCAACAACGATCAGAAAATTAACTGCCTGGACTACGGTGCCTTGCACAAAATGGGTCATCTGAAATGTCGTAACGAACTTTCTTACTCCTTCGTCAATACATTTAGCAAATGCCTGAAAATCAAAGGGCGTCAGGCAACGGCAGCTGGTTAAGTTAATTCCTTTCGAAATGCTCCCCAAGATACATTTTGAGTACTAATCACTATAAAATGCTTGTTATTAGGGGCGACAAGAAAAGGAATTTCGTTTTTGAATATAAGTATAATCGTTTACCTATTCCATTAATGAAATATCACAAAATGTAAAATTAACTAAATAACTCTTCTTTATTTGTTGTTTTTAAAACAATAAAACATTCATACATATATCGAAACATTGCTTATGCTTGCTTGAATAGTTTCAAATATAAGTAGGTAATATATAATACAATACATAGTATATATAGGTTGTTCATATATGTATGAAAACTGCTTTTACAATTTCTGGTACATATTTATGTGAATTTTATTTTCAAATATTTCAACTCGTTAAAGATCCTTGTCGATTCCCGAAGGAATTGCCACCTTAAAGATAGTTTGTCACGTAATAATTTGTTGGATGACAAACATACTATTGCAGCTTGACAAATTTAATTTATCACCGTTATATCAACTTGTAGGTATATTCTATGGGTTTTCTATATATTTTTGGTTAAATTGTTGTCTATATGGTCGTTTTTATAGATACATAGGCAAAGTAGGTTTGGTTTCCTATATGTAATCAGAGAATAAGATTATATATTTTCCTTATAGTTTTCCATTTTTTATTTTTATTGAATTACTTAATAATCTGTACATGAGAGTTGAGGGGAGCTCAATAGGATGATGGAAACAAAAAAACCAAGTTATGCGACAGAAATCAGATTTAATCTTTAAGTCAATTTTTTGAAGAAACGATTTATTTTGTTATATTATCTGCTCGTGTAAACTAACCTTAAGCTTAGTTTCTAATTATTGACTTGTTGTAAATGTTGAAGCTTAACTTTAGTATTTGGTATTTCCTTGCAATTCATTATAAATAATTTTTCAACAACCTTTAACTATGAGATACATGAAATCTGAGATGTAGTTGTATACAGAAGGGAAGCAACTCTGCAACAGAAAAATGGCAGTATATGTTGAAACAAGTCATCAAGTTAATAATACAATTCATCTAAAACAAAAGCACATTACTTGTATAAACAACTTATGTTGCAGTTCTGTTCCTGCAGAGCTGCAAAAGTTGGCGGCCCTTTAAAGAATTAAGCAGCAAAAAATGATTAAATAATAAGTAAAGAAACAAAAAATTTGTTCTTTAAAACTGTTGCCATAAAAAACAAATTTTGTTCACAATTCATTGTTTAATTAAAACAGTTTTCTTAAATTTCAATCAAGCTCTTAATAAGTGATGTGGATGTTTCTGAAATATTTGATATTTAATGATGCTCTTAATACTAACTTGTAGCTAATAATTTGTTCCCAAATGGGCACATTATTAACTTTACTTTTTATTATTGCCATCATTTGCCAATAATAGTTTTTTTGCCTCCTTCTTGCCACGTTTCTTCTCTTCCTTGGCTAGACGCTCCTCCTCCTTCGCCAGTCGCTTCTCCTCCTACAAAAAACGAATTTGTTTAAAGCGGTTATGGAAATGAGCCGTTTCTTTGTTTACATGCACTGAAAAACATGAAAGCACCGCCTATTATGCACTGGGGCTGCTGAGGCTTAGAAGGACGAACTGTGGAACGCAAAGTTGTTGTTCAGTAGCACAAAAATAGCATCGAAAAGCTGCACAGTTAATGAAAATGTTACAGCGGCTACAGCAGCGAATGAGGCCAATTACGAACAAAGACCGCTAACCTTTTCTATTTCCAGCCCCAACGTCGCCATAACAATAAAAACCATGCACAATGCAACAAAATTACGAAATTGAAGCAGCGTTGGAAGTGAAATAACTTCAACACAGTATTGCCAAGCTACATTCTCAAATAACTTAGATTATATCTTAATTTTACTTTATGTGTTTCCAGCCTGCCTTGTAGCATTTGTGAAGACTTTCTACTCAATTAAAATGTCTGCCTATAATATGCAAAACCGATTTCGATTTCCTGTTCGTTTAAGGCAGCAAGAGACTTAGCTTATAGGTCATCTGACATTTTTGCGCTACGGTCAGACTAGCAAGTAATTTGCAAGAATTTTAGTTTTAGTTGAAGAGTTTTCTGCTTTCTTTTCTAAGCAACTAGAAGGATTCGCTAATAGACGAATGAACGACTGTTGCCTAGCCAAAAGCTTTTCCACATTTATATATTTATTTATTTGTCTTTTACTTAGGAAAAATTATAATGATGGCTTCCTTTTATGTGTCACAATTATATTACCCTTCCAGTACAGAGTATAAGAATTTACTTAAATTATTAAATTATAAAGGGTATCCAAAAGTCAAACAAGAACTAATGTATGGGCAAATAGTTGACATTGCTCCATAGCCAATTTGCATAAAAGTATAATATTGTTACGCCTTACTATTCAATTCCTTTCCACAATTTTCCTGTAGCTTATTAATATGAAGTGAGCGCGAGTGAAAACTGCGCAGCTGACTGCATTATTAGCCAAGTTGAAAGTGTTGGCAACTCTGTTGTCGGCCCACTCACCTTCCTTGCTTCCTTTTCCGCCTTCAGCTTGAGTTTCTCTTCTTTTTTCTTGCGCTCAACGGATTCGTTCTTTTTATTGTCAGCTTTTTCCTCTGAAATCGGTTGGCGGAACTTAATTAATTTGCACACAATGAGCAATTGCGAAATAGCGTCTGCAGTGACAGCAATGGCACACATTGCACATACGCCGTGTGGGTCGCAAAGGAGGGGGAGATAGAAAGAAACTTACTATGGTTGCTGCTGCTGCTGCTATTGCTGGAGAATAGTGGAAAACTGCGACTGGAAGCGCTGTTGTGTGGCTTGCCGTTGCTGCCATTGCTGCTACTTGTAGCTTGACTTCCACTGGCAGTGGAGAGGGATGTGGAGCTGCTCTTGGAGCCGCTGCTAGTCGAGGGGGCGCTTTTGCTGGCCAATTTTCCATTTACAGTTGGTGTCTTGTTTGGGAGCGCGGCACTAGCTGTATGTGGTTTCTTGTCCTTCGGCATTTGATATGCATTCTTGGGCAATGCATTTTTAGAGGTTAGAGGACAAATTTTGGCACCACCGGCTTTTAGTGGTGGCGGCGCAAGTGCTGAGCAGCTAACTTGTATGTTCATGGGGCGACGAGGTGGTGAAGGCGGCTCACGAAGCAGCGGTGCCAGTTCGTGAGCGCTTGTCTTTGTGTATGAAGCGTAGCTGCAGCGAAGGAGAAAGGAAAGTAAGAATGGTGTGAGTTTCCAAAGGTTTGTGAAGTTCTGCATACACACCGAAAACGTGGATTGCTGACGTGCACCGGTGAGGGATGTGGTACTTTGGCTGGACTGCGAAACTCCTTTATGGGTGGCAGTCTATTTTGCAGATCCAAAAGGCGACTCTTTACATGGCGTCGACCTGGATAGGTGCCAATAGCAGGCGTCATGCTGCCGTTTCCACCACTGCCACTGCTGCAGGACCCACCGCTGGATGACGAGCTGGAGGCGCAGTTGCTAAGGGTGTGTAGCGGCTTGCGTGGCACAGCTCCCGAACAACCACTAGGACAGCCGCCATGATGTGAGTGATGCCCTCCATCGCGTGGTGATAGCGAACTGGCAGATGAACCTGAACCCGAACCAGATACAGAGCCCAAGGGCGACAATAAGTTTGACTGCTGCAGCTGATGATGTGTAGTGGGTGATGGAGGCGCCAGATGATTGTTTAGCACTGTTACTGTATTGGCAACTGCCGGCGAAAGCGGTGAAGCCGGCGAGCACGGGCCACTGCTCGATATGGAAGACGTCTTTGAGTAGCCGGAGGCGTGCGAATAGCCTGACAGCGTTGAGCCAGCAGACCCAGTCGAGCTCATGGAATAGAGACTATCCGATTGGGAAACACGTGCCCGCGCTCCCCGTGGATAATGTCGTCCAACTGCTGTATGCAGTGTTGGCTGATGAAACGCATGATGACCACTGTGGGCATCGTTCATGGAATAGCTGCTGGCAGAGGCAACAACACCGCCAGCTGCAACGCCGGCCGAAGCCCAGCTTTTGGCACCCATTGAATAGCTGCTCGCCGACTCCTGTATGCGCCAGCTGCCTGACGAGGAGGTCAGTCGATTGACCCGCGCTCGACAAATGACGCAGCGCAAGGGCAGCAGACGCTGTGCTACTGCGCTCTGAATGGTTTTGACGAAACAGCGACGGCAGACGACCCGGTGGCCACAGGGCGAGGTCTGCATGGTGGCACGTGCATTGATACAAATAACGCATTCATCCTCCTGCGATGTGGGTGGATCTGGTTCACTCTCCTCCAACTTGCTTAGCAGCTTGTCCTGCAATAGAAATAAAATAGTTAGTTTATTGTGCTGCCTAAAAGTATGCAATTAAATTTTATTAAAGGTGTGCTAAGAGAATTGTTTGTTTGAATACTTCTCTTTATTAGGCGCCAATTGATTAGCTGACGTTTAGGTTGGTCTTTGTTTGAGCCCAGTTTACAGCTGTTGTGACCGTGGCAAGGCCACAAACGGAAGTCAGTTAGCATGAGCATAAAAATCACAACGACATCAATTGACATACAAAAGAGCGCCATAAATTCAAACTTTAGACATACCTATGTACTATACGAGTATGCATATGCTGCTGAGATATACTAATTACTTATAAATGAAATCACTTATTGGCTAACTATAACTGTGGTCGCATGCCTGTAATTTAGGCACCACATACATTTGTTTAAGCAATGTATTATTTATTATATTTTTAATTAGCAGATATAAGAAAGGCTTATATTCAAAGATTGTTTAAACAATGTGCCACAAAATTAAACATACCCCAATCATATTTAACTGCCCCTTTAATTTGCTCATTCAGCTGGGTGTGATTGTTTAGTGTTTATTTTTAACATTTTAAGAATTGTTGAGCTCGTTCGGCCCGCATTGTCGTTGACTTGCTGTCATTGCCATTAATTATGTGATTCAGCATTTATTTTTTGGGGCGTATTGATTGGCAAAGTGAAGAGAATAATCATAAACTTACCAGTGCTTAACTATTTATTAATAACCGTTGGCTATTTTTGGCACTTCCTTTGTATATAATACCCTACAAAATCATCAACAATACGATATTGTGATGTGTGTATATCGGTATTGTACGTTGACTTTAATGATGTGCAATGCACTTTAAAGTGGCTCTGTCAAGGCTCAAGGAAGTCATTCACAAAGGTGTGGACTGAAGATGAAGCTATTAAGTCTGATTTTACTTCAGCTTCTTCTCCTTTATATGAATAATAATTATTTGTTGTTCCGTTCAACACTACATAATACATTTTTGGTATTAACGTATATTTATATTTTATATCGCTTATAAAATAAAGTAAACAGAAAATAAACAAAGGATGAAATTCGAAAGTGTTAAGCAGATGGGAATTACCTCTTTCTGGGAGTCAAGAATTTGTGGGGACTCCCTAGCAGTTGCTTTCATTAAATGTGGCAACTGTGCGCTTTGTTCGCACTCAAAAGGTGTCAAAGTAGCAAAAGGTCCAGTAATTAAAGCACCCAGCCGGAAGAACATTTACTTATTAATTTTTTGTTCGCTAATACCGCATGACCTTTTTATAAGACTGTGGTAAAGACCCGCAGAATAACTATGAAACACAAATGCTCGTTTTAAATATTTTGATATGAATGTAATAGTCAATTCAATTTTTTTTAGCCGATCTGCATAAAGAAAATATTGCAAAATTCCAATAATTCGAGAAAGGTGTTGAATGGTGACGCTTTATTTTATGCAGCTATAGCATTTGCCTTTTAAATAAAATATGTACTTAAATTTACGAGTGATGGAAAATTGAAACGTTTAGATCGTATATAATATTTACAAAACATACAGAAATAAACCTATTCTCATATTCTGATTATAAAAACTGCAACAAAAAATAGGGCACCATGTGCTATTTATACTAGCAATTCATGGCCTTCATTGAATTTTCAAAACATTCCCCTTTTATTGGTGGTTATCCGTGGACTTGGTGGTTTTCACTGCCAATTGTAAGTGCATGCATTATTGATTGCAAAAATCGTGGGGAAAAGCTCAAGGCATAAAATAATTGGTTATTGAACAATTGTATGGATGAAATGTTTGAAAACACAGACAAATTGCAAAAAGTATGCATAATTGGGTAGCAATTTCATAGCGAATCAATAAGTTTTCAATGACGACCACAAATACGTAAAATTTAATGCCAAGTGCATTTGCTGCTGCCATTTGCTGGACAGTCAATAAATATTTTGTGAATTATGCAAAAGTAAGCAATTCAAATTTATGTTTAAATAAACGCATGCTACTGTTGTTTGTAATCCAATACATCGCATAAGTCAATAACAGGTTGCCATAAACGCTTGAAATATGAGCACCTGACGGAAATAAGATAAAAGCACATAATTCAATACGCCGAAGATAGGCAATGACCAAAGCCGTGAAATCGCACGCCCGCAACTATAGGTGGAGCAACAAAAATGTTATGTTATGTCGATGATTAATGCAAAATAAATTTAACTTCAACTCCTAATAGCAAATGAAAAAAAAATGAATAAAAAGGGTAGAAAAAATGCGTGAAGTTGGGCAGAACATAATGTTGCTGCTGTGTGGCGGTCAACGAAAGGCGATAAGTATCGCAGCTTGAAAACCATCTTATTGGTATAATAAAAACAAAAGTCAGTCGCTGGTCAAGGTAAACTGGCTGTTTGGAATCATCACTTCGCAAGGCGTTCGATGAGCCGCTCAAAAGAATCAGTCAACAAAAAAAACAAGCTCAAGTAAAACGCAATCAGCGCAATTGCCGGCTGGCAGCAACACGTGAACTTTGGCTTTGTAATTGCTGTAATTGGCCTATTGAGCATTGTTTCAGCCCTATTTTAAATGCGCAGCACGTTGTGCATGCGACATCAGGAAATTAAAATCAATTCAAACAGCCTATTTAGTTTGTAGTCAGACTTTGTTGGTGCGTACGCGAAAATTGCACATTTGAATATTTGGCAAATGCTTAATGCGGAACAATTAAATTGACAATACGAAGCACTTTCAGATAAATTTTCTCGTAAACTTTACAAGTCTTCAACTTGACATCTTAAGTCTTTAACTTTGATTGCTGCTTCCGAGTTCGTTGTTTTAGTCTTTTGTTTGCTTACAACATTTTAGTGCCGTGCGAATTTGTTTATCAACAAAAGCATGCTGTGACGTTAAACAATTAAACAAATCACGTCAAGCATCGGCTAGCGTCTACCCCTCTAGCTGCCGCCGCCCTCCAGCAGCGGCAGGCCAAGCCAACGGGCTAGCTGGTCAGCTAGCGTCTCAAGCAACGCTCAGTTTAGCTTAAAACTCGCCCAGAACAACACGTCGTACGGCAAATCAGCGCGTTGCCTTCTCCGCCATCAACTTCGTCTCCGCGCCAACTCATGTTTGTTGATTTAACAGTGATGTGTAGCTATAAATATTTACCAATCTAAATGAGTTCACAAGTTAGTGCGGAAATAGACAACGCCTTCTAAATTCTTTGCAATTGTCGCTAAAAATTTTGGCCAACCAAATTGTTTGATTAACAACATCGAAAACAAATATTGGGGACCAACTAATTAAAACATAAAATAAACAAGCAAGCGACAACACACACGCACCCATAAATATTTATCATGGTTTTGCCTGCTGCATCAACATTGTGCAATGTTTTCACATTTTTGCTCGGTAAGTGAGAGAGATAGAGAGACCATCAATTGGACAACGATGTTGCTTTATTAGCACCCGTTCGATTTATGAATATTGGGGTGTATGTGCTTGGGTATCTACATGTGTGTGTACTCAGCCGTGCGGGTTTTCTTCAATGTCAGCGGAAAATTGTGTATGTGTCCATGTGTATGGCGTTCTTTGTGCTTTGTTGTTTGCACACTTTATTAGGCAAAATTTTATGGCATGTTTATACATCCATCCCCCCAGCCATCCATATTTATGTCTGTACTCGTATGTATGGATGCGTGTACATGTTAAGTTCAAGGTGGAATGGGCTGTAAATTAATGTAGTTATAAGAATTAAGTAGGCGTATGTACAAAAGCTTGGCTCACAGTCATTGTTATCATGAGATGAGCTTCATGTATCGTTCAATATGAATGCTTGAATTGCCTTAGGTCAGTGTTGCTTGATGGCGTAGCTGTTCAGTAGAACAGTGGAAAATGATTGAATGGAATGAAAAACACACTCCAACATTTTTGAAAGATTTTTTTTTTAATAAAAATTTATTAGTATAGTATAGAAGCACCATTCTTGTACTTACGCGCAATCCTTTTTGAATGTGCTAAATTAGTATTATACATTTTTTTGGCTTGTTTCTTTATGAAATTTTTAATAGCTTTGCGTTTAGGACTTCGATTTATGCTGTCAACATTATATAATATAAGAAAAAAAACAATTTAAAATCAATTTAACCACAAAATTTGAACTACAATAATATCTAATACCGGCTCTGGTTTTTTGGGGGATTTTTATTTACCCGTCTAGCCAGTTATGCCCCAATTAACAGCAGAGATTTTTTAAAAGCAGGTTTTAGAATAAAAATCTTTAATGAGGAAACTTATAGTTTTATTTCATTTAAATTCTTTAAAAGGAAAGTGCAATGCGAAGTTGTTTTTTTATTAAATAGGGGCAAAAGCAGCACAAGAGCTGAATGCATATTTAGGGCTGTTTCGCCCATATTTCTAAATTGCGAACCACAACAGCAGTATAGAATACTAAAGTGATCTTACTAATTTAAAAAACCTTTAATGAACTAGACCGATTTGCGAAAGAAAAGGACGCAACTTTCAAATAACCTCGAATGCCGATAAACGTTATAAAATTATAAGGTAAAATCATGTTTATTTTAATTTAATTCGCAATGTACTTACTAAGTTTTGAAGTACATAAATATTATATTAGTTCATTTACTTTTTCTTACAGACTTAATTGCATAAGGACACAAAAACAATCTGGTAGATTAGTCATTTTTTAAACGCAAAGTGGATTTTATTTAAACATGTGGATTTTTGTGAACAGTCAACTGCAGGCCATACTCATATTAAATCATTTATTTCCCGAATTGATATATAAGAATAAAGAATATATTTACGACCCTGCACATCAACAGCTGTAAAATACTTAACTTTTTTTGCACATACAAATGTAACTATTTTCAATGCTAGCGTGTTAAGAATTCAGAATCTACAAGTAGAACCATTAAGCTTCTCTCTTGGGTGCCACACACAGTGTTCAACGTTTTGTACAATAACAACAATATCAAAAACAATAATAACATTTCTGTGCTTTTGGTAAGACGTTGTTAATTAGCTGCCAGCCAAATGAACACTTTAATAAGCCGTAGTACAATAATAATAAAAATGCACGACACGATGCCACCGTAGTAGCTATAAAGAAGCGAAACAGCAAAAAATGAAATAAGAAATAAATAAAAATATGTGCGCCAAAGTCTTCCGCTCTGCACAAAGAAAAAAACGTGCAGCTACAAACATGGCAAAAACTTGAAACTAATATACATAAATACATAATTTAAACTACATGCATAAAATTTAGACCAAAAACAAAGTAACGGAAGGCACTGACAAACTTGCAAAAACAAAACACACACAACACATATACAAGTACATAGTGGCGTCGAGTTCGAGAAGGTTAAGATGCATCCGATGTTGTTGCTGTCGCTATTGTTGTTAAGCTTTGAACGAATTTAAATGCAAAATTAAAGTGGAATCGAATCAAACGCTGATAAATGCGTGTAGCAAAACAAAACAAACGTGCAAAAGGCGTTAATGAAAGAAGGGGGTAAAGGGTACGTGAGGGTCATTCACAAGCTACGTCATTGTTGAGCATGGCATGCATATAGCTCATTGAACGAAGTTTTATCTTTTAAACTTGTTTGACTCTCCGTACAATGTGGCGTATGAGTCACGTGCTTAGCCGCTGCGGTTTGTGCCTTCGCTGCGCTCAGCTGTTGCCATTGATTGTTGTTGTTGCTGCTACTGCTTCCGACGCTACTACATACTTGCTTGACTTGAGATGTAGTTGTTGTTGTCATTGCTGCGACCGCGGCAACCGCTTCAGTAGCTTATAAATTCAAGTTCACGGTTGTTTCAATTTCTAAAAAATGCCATTGTCTGTTTTTGCCTGCTTCGTTATGGCGCCTATTTGCAAAGTATTGTTTTCTGTCACTTGTTGGTTTGTTAATGAATCAATTAACATTTAGTTTTTGGTTTTAAACAATTGCAGCTATTTGTCTCGACATTGTTTTGTTAATGTTTTGCGCATTTTGTAGAATACTTAATCAATAGTAAGTGTTTAAGTAAATCAAGACGTTTTTGCAAAAATAATGCAATTCAATTTTCGGAATCTTCGGGGAAAAATATAGAAAAGAAATTTGTGATATGTTACATTTTTATCAATATTCTCAGTAAGCGGTTTGTGGTTATAGCAGAAGATTAACTAAATCAATAGTACATTGCATCAAAAAGGCCAGCATTTCATTGTTAGCTTTTTGTTAAACAACTTTATCGTTAAATTGCATTGTGTACTGATATCGATTTAGATAATTAATGACTAGCGTTTGATTTTCGAATTGAATAGATATATCCAGCATTACTTTGATAGAAGCGATAAATCAATCAAGACTTTTCTTTTATGCAAACATTTATCAGTAAGCAAGAATGTTGGATGAATAAATTTAAGATTTGTTTGATATTTTTTATACTTTACATTTTCTTAAATGTGCTGTTTCGCACTTGCAACCGTTTAAGGCCTCTTTTTTATAGACAACATTGGAAATTGTCTGCGATAGCGCACAGAGTGATTGAATGAGAGAACATGAGTTCATATTTGTATCATATGTTGAAAATTGGGAATATTTCCTTCAAGTTGGCCCTTCAGCGGGTTTTTCTTATATACTATATTTTTTCAGTTTTTTTTTTCAACTCTTTTATCTGGTAAGGAAATGTTCCCATTAAGTGCCATAGTTCGCAACATTTTCACTTTTTATAATTACAGATAATTTTGAAAAAGTACAATAACATACAATTTTCCATCCCGCAATATATAATTTATCCTTCAATCTGCAGCTGGTTCGCCAATTTTCTATAGTGCCGCACCACGAGGCGGCTGTGCTAGTTGTTGTGCCATACGCGAACGCGAGGACATTCAATTTCTGTTGTATACCAGGTATATATAGCCACGAGCAGCCTTACATGGCCCTGGTGTAATGCACGTTGGGTTTTTCAGGAAAAATCGTCAGTCTGCGCAGCCGCTAGAATTGAACGACAGTACGCGCCTGGCTCAAAGCAATTTCAATTTCAATTACCCCTTGGCCATCTATTTGCATGGCTTCTCAGAGTCAGCAACGGGTGAGCAGCAGAGTAGCCAGCAGCTAAAGGATGGTGAGTGAGCCCACTTCCTTAACTATCCTGACCTGTATGATATTGTGTTCATGGCCTTGCCTTGCAGCGTTTTTGCGAAGCGGAAATTACAATGTCATACTCATCGATTGGAGCGCCATGACCGCCGTACCCTGGTATGCCAATGCAGTTGAGAATCTGCCCGTGACAGCGCGTTATATAGCCCGATTCTTGCAATTTTTGGTGCGTCGTGGCTATGCGGCCAAACATATACATCTCATTGGCTTCAG
The DNA here is from genome assembly GCF_003285725.1 of Scaptodrosophila lebanonensis. NCBI lineage: Eukaryota > Metazoa > Arthropoda > Insecta > Diptera > Drosophilidae > Scaptodrosophila > Scaptodrosophila lebanonensis. Next base: position 5,077,427 of record NW_022060529.1, read on the forward strand.
TCTGGGAGCCGAAGTAGCTGGTTTTGCGGGCAAGCAGCTTCAGGAATGGGGCATCAAATTAACGCGCATCACAGCTCTGGATCCTGCACTACCCATGTTTGAGGGCGAGAGTTCCCATAGATGCCTTAATCCAGGCGTTGCTCGTTTTGTCGATGTTATACACACAGATGGCGGTATCCTTGGCAATCCCACGGCCATGGGTCATGTGGACTTCTATCCCAATGGTGGCCGCCCTTTGCAACCAGGATGTGCGCGCCAGGAAATTGCCAATAATCGTTGGTTGGGCATAATAAGTGAGTACAGAGTGGAAAGCAAAGGTATAACTCGATTTCTGATGCACTGCGCATCCTTTTTAGTTGGCTGCAGTCATCAGCGCGCTTGGGAATATTTTGTTGAGTCCGTGCACCAGCCACTTGCATTTCATGCCAAACGCTGTGAACCCTCCCAAACATTTGGAGTGTGCCGCGATGGCAACGGACGTGCATACATGGGCATGGGCGCCGACTACAGGTAAGCTTCACATGCATAATTCTCCATGTTTTCGATTCACTCAACTTTACTTGATAGATTGCGCGGCAAGTTCTATCTGGAGACGAATGATGCCAAGCCATTTGGGCGTAACAGCAAGCCAAAGGATATTGTGCGCACCATGCTGCCCATCGCCTACAAACTGCCTGCAAATCTCACCGCGGACAATGGCAGCAATGGTCTTGCTTTCGAGGATAACAACACACTGAGCAATAACATTGACAGCATTGCCAGCCACTCGCTGACGTGATAAAATGTCAAAGTGTCAGTCTGCCGGCTGTTATTTTGTCTAAGCACATCGCGCATCTTGAATTGCTTCACGACCCTTTCCTCGACAGCTCTACTTGTAATAGACGTGCCTGTCTACGCTTAGCTCGAGATTTATGTAAGCTGCGTGATTTTGTCGCCATCACTGCGATTAGATGTAGATACTCGTAGTAGCATAGCATAAAATATAGAATATGTTTAGTTTAAGCAGCATTTTGTGATTTTTAGCGTAAGCATTGCTAGAACGTAGTTTGTCTTTGTTATCAATATAGACATAAAGTAAGCTATGTGTGGAAATGTGTTTTAGCTCTGGAAGCATAGAAACGAATGCATTAGGGGAGAATTTTTTGCATTACACTCTCTCGTATGCATTTCAAATTGGGGAAATGCACTTGAATGAAATGCAAAGGTTCTCAATGCTTTTTAAACTATTTTTAAACTAACAAGTATTTTGTGATGAAAGAGATGCAAAAGTTTCAAAGAACAAATTCATTGCATTTCCTTGTTGATCATTATAAATTAATGGCCAGTTATAATAAGCAGGCATTTCCACGAAATTTAAGTTTTTTGAGCCAGAACTGGGCCGAGGGTTCTAAATTTAAAAGAAGAAAAGAACAAGCACATAAACAATTTAAATTTGAGATAATTTGCGAATCACAAAAATAGTCTATATTAAAATTGAATACATAAGTAATGCTTTAAACCTTATCCCACGCCCACCCCACAACGTTACATTTACAAATGACCTACTTCTTAAGCTTTCGTCAGGTAACAAACTAAATTTACAAATCGTTGCTCAAAGCCAAATCGGGCACATAATGCCTCAACCCATTGCTATTTCCCTCAAAAACCCATAAGCGGCCACGTACTGCCCTGCTGTTCAATGCGCATTTTCTATGCAGCCATCGAGAAGGTGAAGCTTGAGCTCGTTCGCTCATTAATAATGCAACTTGTGTGCAACTTACACACACACCCACACACAGATAGGTATACACACTCAAATAGGTATACTTATATGTAGAGTTTGTTGTTCACATGCTATTCGGCAATTGCGACAAGTGGCTCAGTCCCCTAGCCCATACGATTTTCCTTCCGGCAACACCAACTTGGTAAGCTTCCGCTTGTTAAGCGCTTCGTTTGCCTACGAAATGAGTTGAGAATGAAAATCAGGCACTGCCACAGTTTCGGTGGTCGTCGCCGCCATCAGCTCATTGCACATTATGGTGTCGCACATCCGGAAGCCGCCATTTTTTTCTCGCTAGCATAATTATAGGCGGCTGCATTTTAAAGAGCTGTTGGCGCCGGTGCCGATTTAATAAACAATTTGCCGCCATTACAGTACATATACCACGAATGGCGGGCCTGGCTGGCACATTATTTATTAATTACTTTTTAATTACGCAGGCAATTGCTCATTTTTCGGACGCCATTTTCTAGGGCCTCCCATGGCATGGCCCTGTGTTTCATTTTTGGCTCACCCGAATATGCAGGTAAACATTTCGTTTTAAGCTCAAGTTCGTGCAATTTTTCGGACATGTCTATGCGTGTACGATATACATATGTATATACATCCATACTATATGCGAGCTTACATATAAGGATCTGTGTGTACATGTTTGTCTTTCTTGGCTTTGCCAAAACGTTATTGTTGCTCTTGCTGTTGCCATGACAAATATTTTTTTGGCAGCCTTGGGGTGTATACCGAATTTTTTATATTTTATTTTTTGCTTCGTGAGCTTTGTAAGTAGTTTAGACGCCCGTTCGTCGTCCTAAGGCTTCCCGTTGCGTCATGGCATTTAATATGCGTTTCGGTACGAAATTAAATTACTTAAAGCACATCATGCGAGAGGTGCGTCAACGGTCGCCGGTCGTCGGTCGTCACTGGTCACCTTCCTTAGCGTTCCTTACTGTTTTCATGACTCATGAGTAATTTAATATCCTCTTTGGGATGGCCTTCTTTTTGTAACAAGCATGGGTTTCAGATAAAGAAGCGCAAATTTTAAAGCTACATTAGTTTTAAGTTTAATGCAATAAGTAGCAAAGTAAAATGAAATTTGTAAGTGTTTAGGTAACTTTTCACCATGTTTCGGATCAAAAAAAGCCATTTTACAGAACATAAAAGAATGTCAAATTAAGCTCGAATTTAAACAATATAGGCAAGATTTGAATTAAACATCGATAATTAGGTCTCATCGTTTGCAATTCTATATTCCAGTTGGAGTTTCTGCCCAAGGAAGAGCCTCTCTTTTGTTTGGTTTTTCTCTCCCATTCAAACAAAATTCCGTTGGCTGTCTAAGATGCCCATTCCCCAATCCACTTCTCTGCAATTATCTGAACATTTTATGATAATATAGGTTTGTGCAGAGAGAGAACAAACTTCTCCGATCCTAAAAAGTATATATTTCCTTAATCCTCACGACGAGCGTAATCGATCTAGACATGTCCGTCTGTCTGGATGAACGTCTGCGTATCGAAGACGACTGAGCCCACATTCACCAAACTTGGTATGTAGATTCTCATAACGAGTCTATTTAATTTTGTTGATTTGCTTTTCTTTCCCCTCTACATAATTACGTCAATACTGTCGAAATTTTAAAAGCTTCATAAATTAAATTTTGCTCACATAATCATTATGTAAATTTCTACTCTAAATTGACCAAATTGGTCTATTCTTAGGAAAGTTATTAGCCACAAAATTCTCTATTACGACACCCATATAATGCAGGAGGAGATGTTTTCTTCTTCATGCTGCTTCTGCTACGGCCGCCTATAACACAGCGCCGGAAGTTTGGCTGAATCGGCCTCTCCGATTGTTTTTTCCTTTCTTTTTTGTAGTACCTGTAGGTCGAGCTATTCTATTAAGTAAGTACCACTGTTAAATATTACTCAGTCAATTACCCTTTTGGAATGGCTTTTATTAAAAAAGTAAGTGAAGTAACTTGAGTAATATAGAATGTATCGACCAGCTATGATTGCACAACAATCAACAAAAGAACTTACGCTATTTACGAGTACATGAGTTTCTATTGAGAAATCAAATTAATTTGTCTTGGCCCGGCATTTCGACAGGTTTGCCTAGGAATTTCTATCGTTAGCTAACGGCATTTCAATTATATGCGTTCCACTAAGAGTGGCAGCCGCGAGTGGGGCCATAAAGACCCCATCATTAGGGTGGGTCATTCACGAGGAGAATAAATTGTGGGGGAATTGTAGCCAACGAGCGTCTGGCGTTAGGCGTTGGCGTTGGCGTTGGACGATTGCGTAGCGAAGCCACTGAACATGACAAAAACTAATAAACATGGCACACATATAAATGAAGTGACTGATAAATACTAGGAATGTATAGCCCGCACACAAACATGCATGCATGCACGCACGTTTGTAAAAATGGCTGACTCATGAACGGGCTCACAGATACCCCTAGTGTAATGAGAGCGTGTGAAGACATCGCCTGCCACTTTACAGTTGCAAATGTTGAGCTGATTGACTGACTGATTGATAGATGGAATGCCTGAATGACTTGCTGTTCGATTTGATTATCAAAAGTGCTGTCTCGTTTTATTTGCTGCTACGTGCATATTATTTATGACTTTTGGACGCGCTGTCTGTGCTATGCCTAGACAGGGTAATAAATGAAATTTAATACATTTCCTACATTTTTCAAAATGGGGTCACATCATGTTGCAGGTAACACGTTGTTGACACCCTAAAGTAGGCAATGCCACTAAACGAACTCAGTCGGCTAGCCAGTCAGCCAGTCAGCATTTGGCGCCTAGGTTGAGCGACGTTGACGGCATTCTGTTAGCGATTCCTCAGATTGTGTTGCTGCCTACATAGCGGCAACCGAACTGAAGTTTAAATGCAGCAGTGGTGCTAAAAATACTCAATGTTATAGCAAAAATTAATTAAATCGATAAGCTCGCAATATACATAGTTGCCGACTATTTTTTTCTAGCTATATAGCAACAACTCTTTCACAATACACTTCACAGCGAAAGGGCATTATGCTTCTGGGAATCAATGTTTCAGGTGAAGGAAGCATTATAGACTAAATTGTACGTAAAGTTCAATATGTTGGTCATTGGCATTCAGCCATTTGCATACTGCTTATATCAAAAATAGACTTTGTTCAACTATCATTTCCATAAGCTTTGCTCATCATCTGTTGGGTAAAAGTACTACCTAAAGATAATACCGCAGCTTTTTACGCTATTCAAGGTACACAGAACACATTCGTCTTAAAATTGTAATCGATTTACAAGTAAAATAGGCTCATCGTGTCCAGGTATAAGAATATTGTTCTCGTTTCCGAAATCCATGCATTTGTTACAAATATAATCGCGATGGCATTTAATGTTGCTCTTTGTTATCTGCTAGTTATATATTTATTTATTCAATCAAGCACCATATAGCATAGAGTATACCAGTTTTGCTTTTGATTCTAGTTCTTTTTCTCCCTTTTGTCGTTGCATTTTCATGAATTTCAGCCAAGCTGCTAGCTCTTCTGAACCGTGCAGGTAGAGAGATTTTACACACACGACGCCTACCAACAATTCCATTAAGTTCCCCCTTGGAAAGAATGTGTGTGTATGTGTTGGTGGCTGGGTGTTTTATTGTAACATTTTGATGGCAACATTGTCATAAAAATTGCATTTATATCAGCGCGGCGTTAGTAACTGTATGTGTATGTGTATGTGTGTGTAGCTGTATGGGTGTCACATTGTCGTTAAGTAAATTTATTGCTTTTAATATGCTTTTCATGTCACTTCAAACAGCGCGTGGGTCTTGACATCGTCCTCGATATCGAGGCATCTAGGGCTTACCCAAGTTGTGCCTTACGCAACACATAAGTAAAGAATTTCTACAATACAAACCTTATTAGCTGTTTGAGGAGGTACATACTCGTACATATGAGGAAAGGTAGGGCAGTATTTCGGTAGCACCACCATTTGAGAACTTAATTGCCACTCACATTAAAAACTAATTAAAATCCACGAAAGCCGACAACGACACAATGTGTGTAGGTGGCTATTCGTTGACTAATTGGGCTGGCCAACCAATGGGTGAGGCGCTGGTTGGCTGCCTGCCCAACTGACAATTGCTATGGCGCGGTCCACAGTTGCCAGGAGCCAGCACTCGACAACGGTTGCTCGCTTGCTATCAATAGGCAAGTTGGCTAATTGCACACACACATACAGACAAGTATATGTACACACATAGTCATACTTGTAGTTATGGCACAGACTGTGCTGTTTGTTGTTCTCAGCAACGATGTTGAGCAGGACAACAATGAGCTATAAACATACACAGACGCACACACACACACACACACACATTCATGCTCTAACAACGATGCCACAAATTTATGACAAAACTGTCAAATTTGCCAACTTGTGCTCTCACACACACACACATGTACATAAATTTAGATGCCGCATCAAGCGTAATTACCGCTTTTAACACATATAGTACACACTTACACATGGGCACGTACACACACACACACATATACAGGCCGTGTAAAGTGAAAAGTGTAAAGTGCCCTTTTCGCTCATTCATTGAAAGGCAGTTGACAGTCAGGCAAGTCGCTCTCTTTATATATATGTATGTGTGTGTGTAAATGATATAGTTAAGTTTGCTCCGACGCCTTTTCTGTTAAACGAAATTCGTATTTTAAAGTTGGCCATGTGCATGGCGGCAGCTGCGCCTGCAAGTATGCTGCACATTTCGGTCGCTTTCATATTTACTCACGTGCGTGTATGCGTATGCAAGTGTGGGTTGTACATTTTCACGCTTGTCGTTTTTGTGAATGTGCAAATGGTGTGGCACAGGTATTACCTGCGGAAAGTACATAAAAGCATATGAAGTGCCGATGATGGGGAGGGAGCGGAAAGGGTGCTTCAATAAATACGTGTGGATGATTATGAATGGAAATGTTGAGCTGCGTTTACTTTCATTTTTACACAGAGCTGATAAGTGTATAATTTGAAATTATATAATGTTGTTATTAGTTGCTTTCAATTGCATATAACACAAGTATTTTTTGGAGTAATATTAAAAGTACATCTTGGAGGAAGAGAATACATATATCGACTTTTTTTCACTGTTATATTGATTCTGAAAACTATGTACCCACTTTTCTCACTTTCCCCCATCGTTCACTTTTCGAATTCATTTATTTTGTATGCCAGCAAAGACACAATTGAAAAGTTATTGTTTTAGAAATATATTGAACGGCATATTTCCGCTGCCAAGTTGGAATGAATATCTATATCGAAAAACTTTGACAACACTGCTTTTTCATACTCGCAGATAAACTGAAAATGGCATGACAATATCGCAGTAAAGCTAAAAGTAAAAAAATCTGCGATGCAGCCAGAAAAAAATGCATGTCGTAAATTTGCAATATACGCCTTAGTAGTGCAGGAAATTGTAGAAGAAAAACTGAAAATGCGCCCACAAACTGCTCAGGCACACTCACACATACAAATACAGAGAATGTACACATCCAAATAGACTGCGGGCTGGACAATCGCAAATAGAAAATTCATGTAGTTTCCGCACTCGAAACTTTTTCCACAACAGACGCAGGCGCTGAAATAACACAAAAATTTCTTTGCTCAAGGCCGAAATTCAATTAAATTTATTGTTTGGTAAATGAATCGAATTGCATACAGACGGCGTTATTATTTTAAATGGACGGAGTGGGCGGAGGCTTGGAATTTAAGGCCAACAAGATTTATAATCAAAGCTCTATGGTTTTCAGTCCGATGCCGAGAGTAAAATTAAAAGCGCCTTACGAAATGGCTTAATTTATTGCAAGTACCAATAAGTGCGCAACTTGACTCAAAAAATGTTTATATTCACAAAAAATTATAACTTAATTGGTGGTTCGTTAAGGATACAAATTGTATTAATCATGAAATGAAGGTGAAAATATGGATTTCAAGGATCAAGACAATGAAAGAAGTGCTTGAAGTATTGCTGAGAATTTGGCTTGGCATTTCTGTCATTTAGTTTAAAGATTGATTTGTGATCTATGGTATGTCCACACTTTAATTTGCTTAAATATATGAAAAGTATGAGCTTGTGGTAACTTTAAAGCAAATATTACATACTAATATTTGTTTAACATACATAGTAATTACTAATCACACCAAAAAACAAGCATGTATTTATACAAGTAAAGCGTCAAAAGTTTGCTTACTGTTGTGGATGTGGCAGTTGTACACTGTGTGTACAATGTGAAAAGAAAAAATTAATAAAATATTAATTTTGTGTCGTGCTCAATTTTTTTTTCGTTTTGTTTTATGGTGCACCTGAGTTGTCAAAAGTTGGGAGCAATATGTAGGACTGTTTATGTATCCGCTTAAGTCGAAGGACTACTGTCTTAAATATATGTACACTTTTATAGTTACTTTATTATAATAATGGACGCGACTATTGTTTTTTTTTTGAAATAAAGATAATTTTGCGCACCATTTGAAATATCTGTATGTCTATTATAAAGCCTGCTTTATTGAAAATCTTACTAATTTCTTTATCTCGAATATATATTTAAAATGCAATTAAGATAAGCAGTTGTTCATTTCTGCAATTTTTTTTTAACGTTGTGACAATCAGGATATATTTAAATATGTAATATGTTTTTGTACTGAGCTTGCTATTTTTGAGAAAATGGCCGTGCATAAATAAATTAAATGATAAATTAACAATTGAAAATTCCGAAAACATACACCCTCACAAGTTTGCCAATCAATGCACTTAAAGTAAACGCTCGAAAGGCAAACATACACACACACACACACACACACACACATTATAAAATTGTACAATATAATGGGATCGCGTGTGTTGCGCTAATGTGTTGCCGCACCCAGGGCGCTAGCAATAGGGATGGCCATGGCTGGCGATGGCTGCCCACTTGCCAACCCTTTGGCCACGTCATATGCAGCACGTGAGAGTTAAGTCGCGTGTGTACGAGTATGTGCGCTGATTGCGAAAAAGTAAACTAAATAGCACTATGGTGACAACAACAACAAGAAGGCTGCTCTACAAAAACAACATTAATTATATTTGCTGGTGGCAACAGCAACATGAACTCAATGCGTATACCGTAAAGTTTAATGCACTCTAATTGCATGGCTGTGTATGTGTGTGTGTATTCAAGGGGTAGACGACAACAAAGCTAGGTATGCCCCTGCTTGACATTCTAAAGCATTTAAATGAACTTTTGTGTATGTGCTTGGTTTTGCAGTTCTGTGTTTATGCCAGACGGATAGGGGTTCCTTTGCCCTCGATTGCGTGTGATTGTTCGGCGCGACACAAAGTTCAATTACTTGCCATTTTCTTGGAAACAAAGAAAATGAAAATGGCTACTACTACGCGGATATCCGCTATGTGCGTGATGCGTGCGTACGTGCGTGCTTTGGTTTTGGCCTGGCGGGGTAGCCAACTAGGGAAACATTTAGCAATTGGCTGCAATGTGGCTTTGTTTTTGGGCGCGGCTTTTAAGTGAGCGGGCATGTTAAATGGCCATTTGGTGGCAGCTCATGAAGTTGATTAATGTTTGATTTCTGTTGATTTATATGATCAAGGGGTTACATTGAGTTGCCTGGCCACAAATTTTTGTCGCAAATCCAAGTGCAGACAATTATTTACCCATTCCAATGCTGGCATCAGTTGTCATGGACAATAGAAGAGGTTTATGTAAGGCTAAAAACGCTCGATTGCGGTGGACACGAGAAAACGACACCCAGGGCGCTGTATCAAAATCGCATTTATAACGTTCTACAATATTGGTATACGGCGGCAGTTCCTCGCAGTTTGCCAAACACTAAAAAAGGAATTATTTTCACAAACACTTTGTGTGATTTATGTCCTTGGCTTGTAAACGCCAACAGGAGCAAAAACTAAGAGCCATATAGCGGTGTCCTATCGAATTAAAAATACCCTGCACTTTGTTCCAAATGTTGCTTCTTATTACAAAATGCGTTTTAAATAAATTGTTCAATTTAGTTAAGTGCAGTTGAAGTGCAGCTTTTGTTCTAAGAAATTACCCACACACTTCCAACAGAATTATGGGATAGAGGCACTGCAAAAAAAGCAAGTGTTAATAATGACTGCTAAAGTATTAAGTTCTTCGATGTCTTTATCTTAATTATAAGTTAATTATCTTAAATGAATTACTCATTGTATTTTATGCTATAGAATTTTTACATTTCATTTTTACATAAGTCTTTGCTATTCAGTGGTAGCCCTTACAGGGTTAAAACGAGCTATTGCTTGCAGCCTGGTTGCCTGCCTTTTGACCACAAGCCGAAAAAGAGACAAAAACAAAGAGAATGGTCAACGAAAAGCCAAAACATGAGCAGCCAACATGTTCGAATGACTAAGCAAAGCTTAAAACTGTGTGCCACGTGAAAAGGGAGTGCTTGTGTTTGTGCGGAATTTATTGGCAAAGAAAGGGGCCTGCAAAACGTGCAAATTACAGAGCGCTTTTGATGATACAGTTTGTTTGGCTGACTGCTTCTTGCTATAAATTTTCATGTCATATAATTCAAAAATTTGCAGTTGACATTTTCAAATGCAACTGCAGCTAATGACCACGTCAGTCATTTGGTAGGACAGTCAGAGAGTCGGACAGCGAATTGGGGCTGGCCCTTTGGTCTGACGCTGTCCATAAATTTTGAATGTGGAAAAGGTTACAAGTTTTTGCCATTTGCTCCCTGCCTATTTGACTGCCTGTCTGCTCAGGTGGCCTGTCCACATTTCAATTAGGCGTCACTTGTAAATGTTTCGAAATGGAAGTCCCCTATTTTTGTTTTTTTTGGCTGCGCCGCATTGCGACCTTCGTTGTCAGCAACATGGCAGTCAGCAGTGGCCAGGCTTCATTAATTTCAAGCATTTTCAATGCCTTTGCCGTTGCCATGAAACGCCTGACTTCCGTCTTAGCGCTCGGGTGCCGTTGCGCTGGCCATTGCCAAAGAATCGCCAAGGCGACTAAGTAAATTATAAATTTTATGGCATAGCACAAAAATATTTTGTGGCCATTTTCCTTGGCGTGGGTCGATGTCGATACTGCTCCATTTCTCCCCTTTTCGTTATCGTTCTTGTTGTCTGTCGCACAAGAATTGTTCTTATGTTGCATTGTCACGCGACCAGGGCGTATTTTAGATGCAGATTGGCTGTCTGGTTGCTTGTTAACATAAAAATTAGTTGAAATGTTTGTGGGCTGTAAATATTTTATAAAATGTTGCCGTTTCAAAAAACGCTACCCGTGGCGGATGTGTTTATGGAATTGTGTCTCTAGCGTGCGCTTTAATTAAGTTTTACCACACTATGCGTATACGTAATCATGCCATTAACATAGGCATACAGCATGGCCTGCCAAAGCTAGCAAAGAGATTTTATAATTTGGCGAGTCCAAAAGGCTTGCAAGCTCACTTGCTATGTAGCTAATGCCCAAATGGTATTCAAGAGCTACGCTCTTTGCATTTCCAACGAGACAAGCTAAAGCCTGCCTGCACAAGCATGTGGCAACAACATTGGTATCGGCATTAGCTTACCTTGCCTTTGCATTTACAACTTACGAAATTGCAACCATTTACACTTTGACTCCGTCTTATGGCTCGCCAATGTGCGTTGCCACCTTTTCTGTTTGTGGCATACTTTCGGGGATTACCTGCGAAATGACAGCACAACGCTGTGCCATACTCGTACACCTGCTAGTACTCGTACGTGTGGATATTTTCGTATGAGTGTGTGCGAAAGTGCGTGACAAAATGAGCTCAACTGTGCTGCCTTTTACCAGCAGCGACTTGTGTCAGCCCTGGTCCACAGGCTGGCCCACCGCATTTCATATCCTTGCGTTTATATCCATGCGACAACAGGCGCAAAGCCCATAGCTAATTAAAATGCCTGCGCTGCGATTTATGGCACATCAAGTCGAGCCCTCTGGTTAGCACCACAACGCAATGTCAAATGCCAAATTTTCTGCAGTAAGTTCACACTGCAACCCATCGCCGTAAGTTGAAAATGTGCCACAATGATGTACTTATAAATGTAAAGAGCATATACATAAATAGTAATGTAAACAATGAGAACAATTTAATTTTAATTTTATCAAACAAATACATTTTAAGGGAAAATAGCGGCGGTTCTAAAACTACTCGACCATATGCTGCAGTCTTTTTATATAATAGTATCAGTTAATATAAACAGATAGTGTACTGTTATAAATAAACAAGGAACTTTGAAACGAGAACATCACTATTTAAAATTTGTGCACACACCTCGTATCAAATATTTGATAAATAAACTGAACTACTATTTGGTGAAAAGACTTCAATTGATATACTTGTATATATAATAGAATTGAATTTGATAATAAGCAAACGTGTTGACTCAACTATCATTTATACTATTAATAAAACTGATTGATTAGTCTTACTTCAGTAGTATAGCTGCCGCTCAGATATACTAGAAGTAGGAATGCAGTCAGGAAGCCCCATCAGTGATGATAAAATGTTCACGGTTCCTATTCCTGCAGTTCCAGCTCCTAGAGAAAGACAGTCTCCACATCTCAACTCCCCACTTCTATAAAAATCTTAACAGGCAGAATAAAAATATAATATCAAATAATATGTAATTATATTAAGAATGCATAAAATTGTATACTTTTGCACGAACTTCGAATGCCGTTAATTCGAGCATGGCTCTGAGAAGGCTCTGTTAGTTTTTTCTCTGTTTTCACTTTGAACAGTTTTGGAACTGTTCCCATAACACCTTAACCTAATTTTGTAAATTATTTATGCATTTAATTCTAAAAGCTTTTTTTGATTTTTTTGTGCTAACTAATTCGTAGCCGGCACTAGGTCTTTGTAATTTTTAATGTTGCGTAAAAGCTTTTTCATATAGCCTGTCCCTCTACCACTCTGCCTACAGATGTGTTTGTGTTTGTGTGCGTGTGTGTTTTGCTTTTGTTTCAAGGTTAGACAAGAAAAACTTTACAGTCACGCAGCAGATTTTATGCAAAACAGCAGTCAGCCAGTTTATATTTTGTGCATTTGCAATTACTCTGCTTATTCTTTCTGTTGTTGTTGTAGTGTAGTTGCTGCTTTTGCTGGCTATTATGTAAGTCACTAAGTATGCTTGAGTGTTAGTCGTATGTGTGTGTGTGTGGGGGGGTGGGCGTGGCTGTCTATTGCTGTGAAAGTCATAAATTTCAAACAACTCTCGTAAAATCTTAAGTGAGCTTAGCATTTGTAGTGGCACGTTGCTCATTTCAGTGGCGTTTTTGCAACGGTCGTCGTTTTTGTTGTTTTTGTTTTTTTTCTAACATGCAAATGATAAGCGTGAACTGTTTGCTTTGCTCTATGAGTTAATATATAGTAAAAAGTGGTAGGGTATAGAGAAACTTTTCTGCGATTGGGCAGTACAAATATAAAAGGCTTCTTGCGAATTTATCATATTCTTTATAATAATTTCAAAGATATTACGATAAATAAACAAAAAAACGAAAACTTATAAACTAAAATCTGTGAGCCCTTTATTTTATTTTATATACTTAATTGTATTTAACAAAATTTTTCAAACCAATATTACTTTTGCAAAAAAATGTCTAGATTGACGCATTTTCTACAAATTTTTCAGGCATCACATGTACATAAAACATTTTTCTGAGATCTGTTTCGTCACATAAGAAAAATTCGGAAGGAAAATTAAATTAGAAAATGATAATAATACATAATTTAGAGGGAGAACAAATTAATTATAATTTATAAATTAGCCGGGAAAACAATAAACAAATTGTGTTAAGGTGTTTTCGCATTCGAATTAACTTAACTTTAGTTAGTAATTTTTGTGCTTTTAAAAATGATTTTTCGTTATTAATTATTTTATTCACAGCTTTAAATTGTCCATGGCCGATGCATTTAAATTTTACATCTTACTGAGTGCCATGATGTTCAACGCTAAAATTATTTATAGAGGTCTGTATATGGGTCCTGTATTTATAAACTATTCAAAGATGCCATCGTGAAATTTGTAGCAATTATTATCAGTTGTATTATTCAATTGGTAGCGCCATGCACTGTTAATTGCCGTGAGACTTCAGGGCCCGTGTGTGGCTACAACGGCACCTGCTATTATACATTCATCAATCATTGTGTTATAAAGCAAGCGAATTGTCTTCTTAAGACTGGTGAGTGAAAAATAATTTTTAAAAATACATATGAAGTATGTTGGACTTGTCTTTTTTTAGCATTTCGGCAAATCGCTAGAACCGCCTGCACCACCACCCAACTTGCTATTTGTAAAGTACATAAAGTTAAACAGCATCTAATGTAGAGAATAAAATGTTGTGCATGAGTATAATAAACAACAACCTAGCTTGATTTATAAATATAAAACATTCTTTATGGAATTATTTGCATTCCTGACGTGCTTTTGACCGTTTATTTATTTCAATCTGAGCAACATTGAAGCGCATTTCATTGTCGACTTCGACAATATATTTACACAGTTAGTTACCTTGCCATAACGAATTTACCAATTTTAGACATATCTGATGATTTTGAAGTTATTTTGGAAAGTTTCTCAACTTTACAAATGCTTGAAAATTTCGATCCTCCCTTATTAAAAATGAAGTTTTACATCTTGTTTTTGGGTATGTACTTGAGACTTGCATCTACCACAAGCCAAAATAAATTTGATTCCTTTAGCAATCTGTATCATTTTTGCAAAAGAGCCACCTGTTAAAAAGTGTACGATAAATCGAGGTATGTTATGCGGCTTCAACGGCGAATGCTATCAATCATTTTCATCTCTGTGTGCTATGGAAGTAATCAATGCCCACCGCAAAAAATACGGAAACAAAGGTACGAGTAAGCTATAAATTCTTAATTGGCTTGTTACGTGTAACTAGTTTTTCTTAGAATTCAAAGAAGCCAGCAGGGGAAGATGTTCAGAGAAATTGAAGCCCGTTTGTCCCCGCTAGACGAAAGCGGAAAGGAAGGAATGTCCATTGTGCACTACTTATAAATATTGTTAATGGAATAAGTGCTTGCCAATTGAATTATTATACTGATTTAAACTAATCAGATGTACCTCTGGAAGGTAATAAAAATATTTTCTTATACCAAATATGCGACATTTGGAGAAATTTGAATCGGAGACGGTGTAGTACAAATATCGTTTTCATACAAGAGTATGTCTTGAAAAAGCCAAAACGTTATAAAAACAAGAAAGGAATGCTAAAGTCGAGCAGGCTCAACTCTTAAATATCCTGTACCACCCCACAAAAAAAGAAATTAAATTAATTAAATTAATTAATTAATTAACTAAATTAAATATAAAATATTCCATACATGCATACATACATTTACATTTACATCAGAATCGTGTCTAGGCGTGTTTGTGTACTTGTACACATGTATGTATGTGTGCATTGGGCCTGGTTATATGGCTATAACTTTCTTTCGGATCAACCTATCATAATGAATATATAATCACTAACTGGATGTGTCTACCAAATTTTAGTTCAAAATTCCAAGAATTACGGGAGTTATAGCAAATCGTGAATAGGGGGGGAGTCGGGGGGTGCTTCGGGAAAAATGAACAAACTCGTGCTTTCTCGGGCTCAGGAGAATCTGTACACCAAGTTTGGTTATTCTAGCTCTTATACTTTCGGAGATCCTTGCGTTCATACAGACAGACAGACAGACGGACAGACGGTCAGACGGACAGACGGTCAGACGGACAGACGGACATGGCTATATCGACTCGGCTTGTCATGCTGATCAAGAATATATATACTTTGTGAGGTCTACCACGCCTCCTTCTGTGTGTTCCATGTACACTCGCACACAACTAATATAACTAGTGTGTTTAATAGTTGTCAAAAATATTGTCTAGTAACAAGGTAAAGCTTTCCAAAAATTCTGCCTGTCAACGATTTTAAAATATTGTAATATAAATAGCTAATGCACATATCTTTGCTTTTATGTGCTAATAGGCTGCGAAAATCACGGCAATTAGTATTGGAAACTTCTCTTAAGCCACAGCTAACCATATTGTTAATATATGCTATAAGAAATAAGTATTTTCGGGCCTAGAAGAACCTACATTTTCAAATTGATAACCGTAGCTGTTATAAATACTTGGTAAGACCCCTGCATTCAGACCATGCTATTAAACAAGAATTTATTTTGTGTTGCTTTTATTACAAATTGTATTTAATTGTACTATAAAGTCAGAATACATGTAACAGACAGAGCTAGGTAGGGCTATCTGTTTGTCCGATTATTAATCTTCCCGTTTGTATTACGAAATAATAAGCCCAACCAGCTGGTAGATTTGTGTTCTTCATTTTGTTTTTTATAATTTACTCTAGTAATACTTGTATCTGAGCATTTTCGGAGTAATTTCCACTGTGAACAACCATTACCTGCTAATAATTAATAAGTGTAACAAATTTCTATTTTACACCCCTTTAATGACTTTGACTATAAATTTTTAGAAAAAAGCCAACTCTTAACAGTGTTGTTCAAATTAAGCAAAATGAAGTATCAGGTATTATTAATAGGTGAGTAGTTTGTGAGAGATGTTTTAAAATGCTTTTAACATTTATTTTTATTTTAGCAATCCATGTCATTTCTGGCATACAAACACAGGAAAAAGAGTGTATAACATCGAGGGGTGAACTATGTATCCACAACGGTACATGTTTTCAAACATATGCACGTACTTGCGCTACGGATATCATATTAGGTGTGTTATGTATGTTAATGCGAGTTATAGTAAAAAAAAATCAGATTTACGTCAATCAAGTACGACGGAATATCTACTATATTTGTTCGTGCTTACGATAAGGAAAACCCATCACAGCTTTTAATCTGTTATTTGTTTTTTTATTAGATTTCAAAGAAGTTATTGAGGGTAGATGCCCAAAAGCACCTCCTTGTCCCCGATGAATTAGTCTGTATCTTTAAGCCAAAGGACTTTTTATATTGCCTTTGTATATGGTCATTAAATTATTAATTATTAATCTGCCAAACCAATTGAAACAAACAATGATTCATTAAAGCAACTTAAAAAGTGACATTTCTATTCTGCACTTAATACTTGTATGATTACACAATTGAAATGTTTTATTTCATAGTAGAAAAAAATGCTTAGCTATAATTTCATTTCAGTATTCTATCAGGATTTGTTCAAAATTGTTGGTTTCGAGGGAAAATAATCTTGCAAGCTGACAAGTAGAGTGGCATGATGGGTAGAATAATATTCTCAAATGGAAATTTAATGTTTCAATTGCATTCGTATTTATATAATGCATTTATTTTGTACCTACATATGTACATCGAAAGAAATGTCTTATACTTGTATATATGTGGGATATTATCCAGTCATTTTTAACTGGTCGGCCGTCGGTTACATGACGTTGTACATTTTTCTCAAGTGCTGGCATTATTTGAAATGATCTAGGAGCAATACAGGCTCACAAGCTGTGCCAACCCAACGCATTAAAATCATGTAAATAGATAAAATGTTTAGCATAGCCCCCTTTCGCATCTGCTCGCAAAATACGAACAATTTCACACAGACCGCATGATATTTTTATAGCATACTTTGCCCGGCAAAGCAAGAGCCAAGCCATTTGGCACACTCGACACACACACGAACACCTTTGCCGACGCCGCTGGCCATCATTTAAAGTGATTTTTATTTTTATAACTATTTGTTATCATAAAAAAGGGGTGTGTGGGACAAAAACCAGACAAACTATTCTCAATGTGAGAGACAGACAATTTTGAAGCAGCGTTTCGGACAATACAAAAAGCAGCAGCTATAGCCACAACAAGAACAAGCTGCAGACACTTTAAAATGTCAAAGCCATTGTACCATTCCTATGTAGCTGACAGTTGTTATTGTTGTTGTTGTTGCCCTTCTCCTTGATGTGTTTTGTGGGCACTTAAATATACAGTTTTTAGTGGCTGCTTTTGCTTTTTGCCGCCGGCCCCTTTATCTGTATCTTGAACCACTTCCCACTCTGTCTCTGCTGTACGAGTATGTATGCTTTGAGGACTGAAGCTCAAGTTTTATTGTCCATGCACATTTTATGGGCCAATAAAAGAAATATGTTTGTTTATTATTATTATTATTATTTTTTTTTGTTTATGCTGTCAAACTTTACTTATTTTACATTTGATTGTAACAAATGGTAGCTGCTGAGCATATGGCATACTCACGATTTTGTGGTGTAGCGCAGATAACTCACGCTCTGTGACACGTCTACTGGCTGCTTCACGCCGCCTTTGCCGGAACTGTGAGTACTTATAGGCGAGCATAACGCCGGGCAGAGCGAGCGCCTCCAGCGGTGATTTGCGTCCGAAGGGCATGGCGTTTTTCGTCACACACTCGGCGTTGAGCTCCTCTACTCCTTATTTCCGCTTATTTTTGGTTTTTTCTTGACGAGTTAAGTCTAGTTGAGTTTAAAAATATTGCTTTGCGTTTGTTTGCAATTGAGTTTAAGTTACGTATAGTATGTATGTTTATTGCACAGTTGCACTTTAGCTAATGAATGCCTGCTCATTATGTAAGCATGCAAACAGACACACACACGCAACCAGAATACTTGTAAGTCATTTGCGGGACATTTTGCTTGGCCAATTTGTACGCTCTATGCCTTTATTTTTTTATTTTTGCTTTTCGCTTTTTTTGCGTTGCGCCTTTACTTGATAATTGGCGTGCTTTGCATTTCATTTGTTTTCGCTTTCTTTTTCCTTCGCATGCTGGTGATTATGATGGTGATGGCTGCAATATATATCAAGCGTGTTGTTGATTGAAAAAAATGTAAGCGCAGTTCTCAATGCTACGCAATAAATGTTGGGACAGCAACAACAATTCGAAAGTAATTTATCATGCCCGCTGCTGTTTGCTTGTGCGCAATTGTTAGCTGTCTAGATTTTGAGTGGGACACAAGCATTTTACTCCCAAGAGTACGCCCATAGAATTCACACAGCTAACACATATTTACAATTATATATATACATATATATGCATATATATGTTGATACTACGCATACGACTCGTATACGTAGTGTTCACAGGCACTTGAGCATTCAAAGGGCGCTTTGATACAAGTATGTTCCTTGCTTTCAACTGTACGAGTAAGTGTATGCAAGTACTCTACTTGCATATGCTCTTGTGTATTTGCATATCTACAAATAGAAGGTATTTTTAGGAAATTTATATTTTAGGTAAACTCTTGGTGCATGGCATTTGATTTATATCCTGTTGCTTCCTTTGACTTTTGACTTAATTACGAATTTAGTTTCATTAGAATTTCTCGTTTGTTTTGATAAGTTATTGAAGCAAATATTTGTGCAGAGAAATGTTGCTGGAGCGCCTTTTAATATGCAGCAAATTGTATATCCTTGGGTATCATTCGGACGCAGTTATGTGCATGAATGCGCTTTGAATTTAATAAAATTTATGTTTTACATTAGTTCTAAGTTCAAATTACAGGCGAACGCGCTACTACATGGCCATTAATTTCAATTACAGCAAATGTCGCCATACAATAAATCACGGCACACACTCAGACACACACAAACACACACACACGCATTCACGCATAACGGCAAGCGCACATCTCAATTTATTTTTATTTTTTGCACAAAACACGCACAAACATGTTCAAGCCAAAACGACAATGTGTCTGCAGTTGATTACACGCTGGGCTTAGCTTGCCATAAGCCAGCGTGCTGCGCACTTTTCCTTAAATTCTCTGATATTTAAGTTGCCCACACACACACACACACACATAGAAAAATGTCGCACAACACGCACTGCACGCCGCTAAGTCAATCAGTAGCCCGCTAGTTGGCCACGTGCACTGAGGGCCAACGTTGAATGTCGAATGTAGCAGGCAAACGCCACAGTTTCCCACGCAACCGCAACGATGGAAGCTGCGTGCGTGGTACTGCAAAACTCTGTGTGTGTGTGTGTGTGTGTGTTTGTGTTTGTGTGTGAGCGACGCACGCTGCGCTTCCAGTTTTGTCATTGCAAAGACAGTAACACAGAACACACAGCATAGACACGCACACAGCCAGAGCTTATTGGAGGTGGAGTCTACGCTTTCCAGATAGGCCTTAAGGCTGCCAACATTTGTTTATTTTCCCGCCTGTCTTTTTGACAGCCTTCTTTGGAATTAATTATTATGATTATTAAATTGCAAAAAATACGAACACGACGCGCTTTACACGCAACTCGAAGGTTCGTCTCGGTTATAGTGGTGCCCACGCTCAGTTGCCACACGCTATGGCCACAAATTGACGCAAACTCGTATTACTTTATATTACTGTATTGCTTATTTCCTTTACTCGTGTCGTTGTTGCAGTCTCTTTTTCGTTACATTTGCTTTCATGCTTTCACTAATTGACTTTTATTTTTGCACGTTTTGGGTCGACATCGCCATCGCCAGAGCCAACACCAGCGCCATCGCCAAGGCTCAGCACTTGAACATACGCCATGCTGGCGAATTACGCATACGCCACGTGCGCTCACAACATTCACGATGGCGTCTGCGAAAGCAACTGCCTGCCGAATTTCGACTGACGGTCGTATGGCAGGAAAGGAAAGGCAAGACAAAGTAAGGATTTCCAAGTAATGGGACGCCTCATCGGCGCATGCGCCAGTTAGGTAGCCGGCTAATTTGTATAACAGTTTAAAATACTCGCACGGGTACTCGTACAATAGATAGCAGTAGATAGTGCCAATTTATTGTTTACTTCGCTTTGCCTCTTAGGCCGGACAATGGACACTGCGCAGACACACACAGACTTGTAAACAAAACGTCATCACATTTTGACAGTTTTATGTTGGCGCTTTTCATTGACGACTCTCAGTGATTGCGGCTAGGGCCCGTTGAGGCGCCTAGAGGCAACTAGAGACGCTCACAACAGTATAAGTATTATAAACAAATCACTAGTCGGGGGCACATTTGCTTTGCGCTTGTTTGTCGCATCGGCAACGCTGGCTGCTTTGGGGCTTCGTCATTTGCTGTTTTGTGGTTTCAGTTGTGGCATTTAGTTGTTCAATTTTACGAGCGTCGGTTAATTATGGTCGGTATTGTTTGTAGTGCTAATTGTTGCGGTCTTTTGTGGCCATAAAAAGTGAATTTATGTGCACTACATGTGCGAAACTTTGTTAGAATTACATTTCCAGGTTTGCGCCTTTCTAGTGTGAAAAAGTAATTAATTAACTTAGAAAGCCTAATAGGATATCCAGCCATGGATTATTTCTCTGGAAATATATGAAAACTACGAAATGTGTTATAGACTTGGAAGCCTAAGTAAACATACATCAACAATTTACATTTAATAAACAGCGAATTGTAGGATATTTGGATATATTTTTTAATGGGCAGCACTTTAATGCAAGCATCTTAATCAGCATGGCCTTTATAAGCCACTCTAGGATTAAAAGATAAAAGCCTATATAACTTAATCAACATGGTCAGATTAATTAATCTGGGTATGTCTGGATGAAATGGATGAGTCCACAGTGACAAACTTTGTGTGTAGACTCTGCTAAGCCCTAAACCATGTCCGCAAATTGTTGTTCCCTTTACACGAAGGATGAAAAGTTAAGAGATAGCATCACCAGCTTTAAAAATATTTTTAATTAGCATGTAATAAATTGATCAAATGTCTGGCTATGTAGTTATATTTTTAATTAGTTTAACAATAACAATTATAATAAATAATAATAATCAAAATAATTTTATAAAATAAAATAGTATATTTTATTTAATTAAAATAATACTTTGATTTCAAAACTATTCATTGCGGCCCACTGTACAACGCTGTAGTCTCACAATAGTCATGACACAAATCCGGCACGTTGGCTAACAGCAAAAAGTTTGCCATCATTGCTGGCCAAACACAAGCTGTGATAAGTATAACAACAGTAATATCAAAGGGAAACGCCGCAGATTTTCACTCACATCCTCAGAACGTATCGTATTTAGTTATACTATACAGATCAATAGGTATAAAGAGCGCAGGTCAAATGGCGAAAAAGGGTCAATAAAAGTAACAAGCAGCCAAAACAAATCGCAAATGTCCAACAAAATACACACAACAACAACTACAAGTACAAAAGCAAAAGGCAAATACAAGCAAAGTCACTGGAATGCTGGTAAAAGTGTGTGAGAGAGCTCGAAAAGTGTTATACAAAACAGATGAAGAGAGTGAGAGAGAGTGCTCAGGTGAGAGTGCGAGCACATGGCCTGCTTTGGGCAAGCAAAATAAAATCAGCGACGCCATGGAAATGATGACGTAAATTGCAACTGGCTTGCTGTTGTTGTTGCCATTACCGTTGCAACAGCATGACAGGGCAAGAAATTTATTTGTGTGCATGCGAGACACACGCTCTGCTTGACTGTCTGTCTGCGTCCAACTGTCTGTATGCCGCTGGCTTTAGCATTTGCACTGCAAACGCATTGTGTGTGTGTTCAGGTGCTTGCCTTGGTCTGTTTGTTTGTTTATTTGTCTGTTTGTTGAAATGAAAATGTGCTGAGTCGCTGCTGCACTCTACGAGTAAGTAGATTTTTATGATACATACATACATACATACATACGTATTCAAGTAACGGGCACAGTGGCTTTAATAACATCTCGATGCTCACAATGCCAACAGAAATGTCCCATTTCCGCTTAAATGCATTTTGGTGGCTCTGAGCTGTTGCCCGCTTACTTTATGGCCGCCCTTTGCTTGTTGGAGGTGTTTGCTTTTCTTGCCTTTGTTGACGTCATTGGTAGCCCGTCTTGTCATTTTCAGAGGCTCGTAAGCATGTAGCGTGTTTCTCCGATGCTTATGAGTGTGGGTGTACGAGTATGTCTGTTAGTGTGTAGTATGTGTATGTCCTTCTCATGACATGCACTCGCACACCCATTTTTTTGTTTGCTGGTGCTGGTGCTGTTGCTGTTGCTGTTGTTGGTGTCGTAGTTGTTGCCACTGTGTGTCCTTAAAAACTTTTGCACTTTGCGCTCAATTCGCTTTTTGTTGCTGCTGTGCTTGTTTGGCTATTTTTAGGCCGTACATCTCTCTGCACATTTTATTTATACACATTGTGCATTTTGTTTTTTGTTCACATTTAACCTCAGCTTAAATGCACACAAACCCTTTGTGTATGCTCGGTTGCCACTGCACGCTAATGGCTCAGCAAAAGTTTTATATTAAAACGATATCAATCATACGCCATGTGGGGCACACGTATTTTTACACTCATTTCTCTCTCTGGTACTCTCAGTAGCAATTACTCATATCAAATGCATAAATTAATCAAGAATGACATACAAATAACGACATCGTTAGCGAAAGTTTCGCACACAGGCAGCGCTAGTCAGCAAAGACATAGAAATGCTGACAAAATGCGACCATAATGGTTGTGTGGGTGTGTGTACTATGCTACATGTATGAGTAGCAGAATATATGCGTTGGAGATGAGTTACTCGTAAAAATACACGACTAACAAAGAAATAAGTCAATCTGTGTTGCAATTACTGGTATGGAGGGTACTAATAGCTGGAACCGTGTTCAGTTGCCCATTCAATTAAAATTGATTGAAGATAATTGTATGTCCCATCCGTATAAATAGTGAAGATGACCAAATGTGTAGACGTTCAAGCATTTTAGAGGAGGAAGTTTGTAGCAAGTTTGGCTCACAATGTTACAAAGCTATTGAAGTCAAAAACTTCAATGAGGTAACGTCAATATTATGCAATAAGCTTTAATATGGAATTACAATGAAAGTATACACTTCAGGCGTCCTATCATTTTTAAAACTGCAACTAACGTAATGTGAAGGATCTTTGTAGATGGCTTTTAAAGCGGCATAAGAAGTGGCAAAGTTATAAAAACCAATAGTTAATTTTTAATCATTCAGTACCCGTATTGCTCTCATCTCTAAAATGTGCGTCTGCTACTGGGACAGTGATCCCGACTATGTGCTCTTGTCAATAGCACTGTGTAAGATTGGGTCCGACAATTGACGTCAGACATTCCGATATGGCACACTCCAGTTGTGGGCACATTACCGATACGCACTGTGGCCCCAACTGTGTATCTGCCTGTTTGATGGTTGTGTCACAGACTATGCGGGCATTGCATTTGTGATTGCTGGCGCTGATTGTTATATTGAATACTGTGTCATTGTCTGTCAGACTGGCTACCTCTCCTTCCGTCCGTCTGCCGATACGTCTGTGTGTGACACTCATGCGCTTTCGATTTCGAGTGCTTGTGCCTGTGAGTGAGCTCAAATGATGATGATGCTACAGACAAGTGCTATGAGCACTCATGATTGACCTTGATGAGTGCCGAGCGGACGGCCCGCAATTTGTAATTGTTTTCATTTACTGTAGCATTCACTTGATAAGCGCTTTATGATTACGATTGGGTTTAGTTTAACCTCAACGCTGAAAAGATGCAAATGGTAGTCTGTGTTCTAGCTCTCTTCGTCCTCAGTTTTTCGGGGGCTTACAAGCAGCCTCATTATGAGGGTAAGCGCACTACTATGGTGCATTTATTTGAATGGCCTTGGCCATCTATAGCCACAGAATGTGAACAGTTTCTGGGACCTAAGGGATTTGGCGGAGTACAGGTCAGTACCAAATATTTATTGGTCTTACAGCCATTTGTAAAGCTAAATATCAAAAGGGGGAGAGGGGAATATAATAAACAATACAATAGACATGAAATATAACTTAAATTTATTCTCCTGAAATGCGTAAAAATGCGTCTGAGTAAGCCCCGATACACAGGAACGTTTTTTCATGATTTTGACGACGAACTAATTAAGCTTTGTACTCCACATTGGGGAGATTTTTATTCCTGCTTTTCTTTGTATTATATACATAAATATTATAATTTGATTATCTTTTTAATGCGAGCTTTTTAGTCTAATTTTCATCTTTTTTGTTTTTATTTCAATTTCTTTCAGATTTCGCCACCCAACGAGAATCGGATAGTCAACGGCCGACCATGGTGGGAACGTTATCAGCCTCTCTCCTATTTACTGCACACACGGTCGGGAACGGAGCAACAATTAATCGACATGATTACGCGTTGCAATCGGGCGGGCGTAAGGATCTACGTAGATGCAGTGCTTAATCACATGACAGGGGGTGGAAGCGATGCTCAAACTGGTACTGGAGGCTCCCTGGCACACTATGAAAAGCATCAATATCCAGCTGTGCCTTATGGACCTGGAGACTTCAATGGGGCCTGTAATATTATAGACTACCAAGCACCACAGCAAGTACGCAATTGCCGCCTGTTGTCATTGCTGGACCTAAATCAGAGCAAGCCACATGTGCGTCAGGTTTTGGTCAACTATATGAATCGCTTGATAGATATGGGAGTGGCAGGTTTCCGCATAGACGCTGCGAAGCACATGTGGCCACAGGATCTGGAAGCCATTTACGGGCAGCTGCATAATTTGAATACGTCTCACGGCTTTGCTCCGAATTCGCGGCCCTTTATATTTCAAGAAGTTATTGATTTGGGTTCAGAGCGCATTACGACCAGCGAATATTCCCCTCTGGGTTGTGTCACCGAGTTTCGGGCTGCTAATGAGCTGGGAAAGCTCTTTCGCGGACGCAATGCACTTAAATGGTTGCACAATTGGGGACCTGACTGGTCAATGCTGCCATCGGGGGATGCAGTGGTTTTTGTGGATAATCATGACAATCAGCGGGGGCATGGCGCTGGTGCTGGGGATGTCTTGACGCACAAAGATGGAAAGCCTTATGAGACGGCTCTAGTCTTTTTGTTGGCGCACCCGTATGGGCTG
The DNA here is from genome assembly GCF_003285725.1 of Scaptodrosophila lebanonensis. Classification (NCBI taxonomy): domain Eukaryota; kingdom Metazoa; phylum Arthropoda; class Insecta; order Diptera; family Drosophilidae; genus Scaptodrosophila; species Scaptodrosophila lebanonensis. The sequence continues at coordinate 5,103,084 of NW_022060529.1, forward strand.
ACACGTGTAATGAGCTCTTATGCCTTCAATAACAGCGATCAGGGTAGTACTTGTAGTTGCTCTTTAAATACCTGTGCCACTTATTCTAGACTAACAACTTTCCATTCACAGGCCCACCTGCCACAAGTGATGGGGCTATTGTGGCACCACGCTTTCTGCGTAATGGACAATGTGACCACCTTGTGGGCTGGATTTGCGAGCATCGCTGGCCATTGATGGCACGCCTGATAGAGCTTCGCAACATAGCTGGCTCATCTCCATTGACCCATTGGTGGAGTCAGCATGACCAGCAAATTGCCTTTGCGCGTGCTAATGCCTTTGTGGCCATCAATATGGAAAAGGAGAAAGAACTTAACGCCAAACTGCAAACAGGCCTACCCTCTGGCGTCTACTGTGACATTATCGATGGCGAAAAGTCCGACTCCGGTTGTAGCGGGCGAAAATTGTATGTCGACGCTGAAGGCTGGTTACAGCTACAGCTGCCACCCGGCTCGATTAGTTCCGTGGCCACGCACATTAATGCCAAATTGTAAATGAGTACGAAATAATAATCTCGACAGTATAACTATTTTAATTCTTGAGTTTCTTTTTCCATATATACGACATAAACAATTGATAATCGTCCGTTAGACTAAGTGTCAAAAATATTTAATTATTCAGGAACTTCTTTAGCTTAATGAATCATAAATAGAATTATATATAAGTGTATAAAGTATGTAAAGTATATATCTTTATCTTAAAATCAAAATTTTAAAACTTTATTTGCCACGACTATGAAAGTCTCTGAACATTTGTGTAGATCGCCTAAAATTCGGATGATTTTTTATTTATTGTAAAGCTGTACAAATTTTTGTAGTAGTTATGGAAGAACAATCGGTCAACTTTGGCTGCTAACGTTATTTCGTCATTTATTTGTATAATTTGTCTGAGGACTTATTCGTTTCACATGTTCACATAATGTTTGTGCAACTTATTAGTGGGCTAAGTGAATAAAGGTGTATTGATTTTGTGGGTGTACATTGACCATTTAAGCTCTTTTCTGTTATTTATTGGCTGTTTGCGCTTTACTTAGCCCACAATTTCACCTTAAACTTTGCCAGCACTTTGTTGGCTTCATAGCAGGTAACAAGCATCATGCGCCGATGGCTGTTGGGGTCAGTTGCTGACAAGGCGTTGGCACGCGCGGTTCCAACGCTTCACGAAAGATTCATAATACAATATTGCATATTATTGTTAAACATCCTTCTTAAAAATGGCTGCTGCTGCCACAGCGAGTGCTCCAGCTCCTGCTGCTGCATTGCCCAGCAACCTCGTGGAAATCGCTGGTGAGGCCAACATCGTGAACTACATGAAGAATCGTTTGCGAAATGGTGCCTTGAAGCGTAAAGGACTGCAAATCGTAAATGGTCACAAGTTTGCGGTGCGTTTTTTTAAACAGCCTACCTACTGTGGGCATTGCAAGGATTTCATTTGGTAAGCAGCGCTCGTTTTTTTTTTGTTCCATAACTGCAGGCGTTGCTGCCGCTAATCTAATTAGCCAGACTGTAATTTGACACGTTTCTTTTCTTCTTCTCGTCATTGTTGCATTCGACGACCATTAGGGGCTTTGGCAAACCGGGCTTCCAATGTGAAGGTAGTTTTTTACATATACTTGTATATACATATAATTGTTAGAGCATTTTTTGCGTTTGTGTTCACGAATTTAAAAAATGGTAAAATAAATTTATTTACACACACAGAATGCCGCTTCAACATACATCAGAAGTGTTGCAGCTACGTTGTTTTCAAATGTCCTGGCAAGGACACGGACTTCGATGCCGACTGCGCCAAGGTGAAGCATGGCTGGATCTCGACCACCTACACCACGCCTACATTTTGCGATGAGTGCGGCATGCTGTTGCACGGCGTAGCCCATCAGGGCGTTAAGTGCGAGAGTGAGTGATGCAGACTCGTTGGATACTTTGGATAGTTGTAAATGTTGAGTAATGGGTGCTTTGCGCACTTCCAGATTGCAATTTGAATGTGCATCATGCATGCCAGGAGAAGGTTCCGCCGATGTGTGGTGCGGACATTAGCGAGGTTCGTGGCAAGCTGCTGCTCTACGTCGAGCTGAAGGGCAACAATCTGAAAGTGGACAGTAAGTGTAACAAATTTTAAAGTAATCCGGTAATAGTTTTAAGATGCTTAGCTATGTATTTTCATAAAATTTTGTAAATCAGATCTGTCCTAGCTTCACATTTCACTAGAAAGGGTACACTTTATTGACGTATATGTTTGTAACACTCAAAAGCAAGGTAAAAATTGACGAGATGAATACAGACCATGTTGTCCGTCTATCTGTACAGTCAATAATCCTGCCACAGCTACTAGGATAAAACTTTGCCCCGAGATTTATTTTAAACGAACACACAGCTATCATAAAAAGGATGTGACATAGATTGTGTTCTTGATGATAGTAATTAATGCTTATATATTTTTTGCAGCCCAAGACCATGCAAGAATAAGGGTTTGTTTTTGTGAATCTTGTTGAACAATGATAACAAAATAAACAAAAAAGCAATATAAAAATAAATTTGAATGCATTTGCACAGAATTTGAAAATGAAGATAGTGAGTTATATATAAACATATATGGAAAGTTTAGTTTATATAGCTTGTTTACACCGATATAAGAAAATTCCTGATAAAAGTTTTCTCACAGTCAAGGAAGCCGCCAATCTTATTCCAATGGATACCAATGGCTTCAGTGATCCCTACATAGCTGTGCAAATGCATCCTGATCGCTCCGGTCGCACCAAAAAGAAGACAAAGACCATTCAAAAGAACCTGAATCCGGTTTTTAATGAGACCTTCACTTTGTATGTGCCATCCCACAACTAAACCAAGCACTAGACTAATTTACGGATAATTCTTTCAATGTCAGTGAGTTGCAACCACAGGATCGAGATAAACGTCTTCTCATCGAAGTTTGGGATTGGGACCGCACATCACGCAACGATTTTATGGGCTCATTCTCGTTTAGCTTGGAAGAGATTCAAAAGGAACCAATCGATGGCTGGTACAAGTTCTTATCGCAAGTGGAAGGTGAGCACTACAACATTCCTTGTGTAGATGCAATCAATGACATGGCACGCTTGCGTGACGAAGTCCATGTAAGTCGATCAATTCATTCTACTAGGCTTTAAGCTAATTACCTAAAATTGACAGCACGAACGTCGACCGAATGATAAGCGTCGAATGGATAATAAGGATATGCCCCATAACATGAGCAAACGAGATATGATTCGTGCTGCCGATTTCAACTTTATTAAAGTGATTGGCAAGGGTTCGTTTGGCAAGGTTCTATTGGCTGAGCGTCGCGGCACAGATGAGCTTTATGCAGTGAAGGTGTTGCGGAAGGACGTTATTATACAAACCGATGATATGGAATTGCCCATGAATGAGAAGCGCATCTTGGCCTTGTCTGGACGACCTCCGTTTCTGGTATCGATGCACTCGTGCTTCCAGACCATGGATCGCCTCTTCTTTGTCATGGAATACTGCAAGGGCGGAGATCTCATGTATCACATGCAGCAATATGGACGTTTCAAGGAGTCAGTGGCTACGTAAGCTACAACAATATGTGTTAAAATGTAAATGTCTTATTAATTCAATTTATTTACTTAGCTTCTATGCTGTGGAAATAGCAATTGCGTTTTTCTTTTTGCACGAACGCGACATTATCTATCGTGATCTTAAGCTGGACAACGTGTTGTTAGATGCCGAGGGCCATGTAAGGCTCGTCGATTTTGGCCTGAGCAAGGAGGGTGTTACCGAACGTAACACCACACGTACCTTCTGTGGAACGCCCACCTACATGGCACCCGAAGTATTTTAAATATTTCAATAACTCATAACGGTTGATGCTTAGCTAGATAGAAATTTTTACTTTTAGATTGTCAGCTATGACCCTTATTCAAACACCGCCGATTGGTGGTCTTTTGGGGTATTACTATATGAAATGATGGCAGGTCAATCGCCGTTTGAGGGAGATGATGAGGACACTATATTCAAGAATATCAAGGACAAGAAGGCCGTGTTTCCAAAGCATTTCTCACAGGAGGCAATGGACATTATCACAAGCGTAAGTTATTATTGAACTTTCATAGTCCCTCTTCAACCTACTATATTGTATTGGATTCATTTCATTTAACAGTTTCTTGCCAAAAAGCCAAATAATCGTTTAGGCGCTGGTCGCTATGCTAGACAGGAAATTACAACGCATCCCTTCTTTCGCCTAATCGATTGGGATAAGGCCGAGGCTGGCGAAATGGAACCACCCATTGTTCCGAAAATTGTAAGCACTCGACCATAAGCAGATAAAGTTTCCCAATTGAAATATGCTTTTCATTTATGTAGAAACATCGCAAGGATATTAGCAATTTTGACCAGGCCTTTACTAAGGAGAAAACTGATCTAACTCCAACGGATAAGCTTTTTATGATGAATTTGGATCAAAATGATTTTATCGGGTTCTCCTATATGAACCCCGAGTTTATAACCATTATCTAAAGTGTAACTATTGTGAATTTACCAAACTATGTGGTTCTAGAACTAAATAAAGCTTTAACAAGTTTTTGAAGAGCTTTTAAAGGAATGAAAATTATATTTTGCACCAATAATTACCCATTGATATTGCTTTCTTTAGTTGCATAGAAAAAGCTTGAGCGTCCTTAATTCAGCTTTGGATTGTAGCTGGGTGAGCTTTTGTTGCAGCAGCTCCTTCAAGCTTTCACAAACTTGAAACCTGAAAAGTGCCTCACTTCTTTACAACATAATCCTAACAGCGTGCTCAACCTTTTTTTTTCAAGCTTTCGCTCCCAATCTCAAGTCTCTTGATTGTTTTAATGCTCTCGCTCACAGCTATTTGCTTCAACAAAGCCCAGATAGCAAATGAAAACAAACCCACACTCTCAACACCCGCTCAATCCCAGTAAAGCTGTTCCCGCTCATCATTTATAATGTCTCTGCACAGGCAAAGAGCTACACAAAGGTACCACCCTTTCGACTGCCTAGTGGTAGACTGAACTTTAACCTTCACAGGAGAAGTGCATCGCGAAATTGGTGAGGGGAAATTTTGAAATTCACCACACGTCATGAGTCTGTGATGATGGTGGGCTTTATGTTACACATACGCCGTGTATGGCTCGAAAACAGCTGACAGCTAACATTTACATTTTAGGACGCCTGATGCTCGCAAACTAATTGACCATTCGATTTTGTGTTGACTTTGTCTCCTCTTTGCCTTCCTCGTTGCCTTCGGCTGACTGCCTTGATAAATGATAAATGAGCAGTCGCATGACGCTGCCTACAATTCGACCGTGAAAGGCCCTGAATTTGTGGAGGCGCGGACAAAATTTGGCAATTTTGTTTTAGTTAGCATGTCATAGCCCAGTTAGGTTAACTTGTTGCATTGCCCTCGCAAATAACAGGTTACTTCGTTACAACAATTAGCCGCTTAACAAATGCAATTTAAGCTGCATCCATTTTAAGTTCTTGGCCACTTTAAATTACTTCCAAGCTGGCGAGACGAGATGTAGCTGCTGCCTCGCCAAACACGTTATCCAGCACGCGCTGAGCTGTAAAATTGTTTCGAAATAGTTTGGCAGTTGGCAACCGCAACCGGGCACATACGCTCGCAGGCATTACATATGAGCATATACAGATTTGTGTGGATGTGTGTATATGTAGACATTAAAGCGCGCCAATTTCTTTTCTTTTTTCCGGCGGTTTTATGCAAACTATGGCAGGTGTTTCGTTTATGCTGCCTTTGGGCAAGCTACCAAATAGTTTTTGGCCCAGAAGATATTTCATGCCACAGAGCGCTGCTGTCATTGCTTGAAATGTGTGAGTTGTGGTGTGTGCTATATTTTATTAAGCATTCCTTGCTTTATATTTACGAATTTTACGTGTGCATTTCACCTTTGCGTACCACTCAGATGAAATATGGCACTGTGGCATGCATTTCAGCAAGAATGTGCCGCCAATTTGCACAGACTATCTGGCTGAGTAACCCATGCGAAGAGGACATGCAAAATATGTCCAATACCCTGTACATTTTTAGCTCTTTGTCGTTTGCTTTCGACTCTACTGACTTAAAAACTGTTCGCACTCTTTTAGCGGCAATTTGCAGTCTTATGTGCGTTTCAATGTCTTTGGCTTTGCCTGCAAGGCAGGAATGCAAAGCGCAATAATTTTCCTGCTCTTGTTGGTTATTTGTGCGCCGTTCGTTTTGGCAAAGGGTGCGGTTAGTTGAACAAGCGAAAGCCATAAACCGCAACATGTGCCTGAGCTGTCTTGTCCTAAAATGCTTTTGACTCACCCGTCATGTGGAAGGCAGGGACGGGAGTGGTACAAGGAGAGCGTCAGGAAACAACGCTGAGCATTAGTGTGTGCCAAAGTGCTTAACACAATATAAATAATGGCACGACAGCTGCGAGGTGGCATGAGCTTGGCTCCACATATGCAGGCAGCTACTGCTCGACATAATCTCTTTAAAGATTAATGTATCAAATTGAACATTGTTTAAGGAAGCTCATAAGCCAGAACACATTAGTTTACTCTAGTCACAATCACTTGTGCGAATCTTTGCGTGAGTTTGCACAATCATATCCTTTTGTACAATATCTTGTTAGCTTTAATACTTGGCGAACGGCACTACAACTAAGGTAAGGTGTTTTTAATAAGTGGCAGGGTTTTCTTTCATTCTAATTAAATATCAGAAAAGACAATCCCGCTGTGGAGCTGCAAACAAATGTGGTAAAGTATAATAAAAACAGTCCCCCAATTGGTGCCATTTGTAGTCTATTGATTAAAAGATTGATTAAAAGAAATTGATTAAAAGAAAAATAATTTGAAAACACAGGTAACAGAACAGTAACAGAAACATAGACTTTTGTCATGTAATGAAAATAGAATGTAGCTGATAATATACAAAAATTAAAATTTTGTAACAAATTGCTTAAACCTTTAATAAAAAGAGATTGTCAAGTTTTCGATCAAATAAGTATACAACGAAAATTTGATATTTTTATGCAATTGGTATAGAAAAAGGTAGTATTGTGGAAGCTTGAATTTAATTTAAACGTCGAAATCTTTTATGTACTACAATTTATCCAGCAAAAATGCTAATACTAATCCTTCAAGTCGAAAATTCAATAAATTACTAGTCATCTGAATGGAAAGCAATTAATATGCGAAAAACAAGGTTAGCAGCTGCCAATATCTACTTCTTATGTCCAGTTAAATTTTAATTAACTGTCAGCTACAGATTCCCTTTTAATGCTTCAGCTTTTGACGTAACAGTGGCTTTAAAATTTGTTCTATTCATTTGGCCTGCCCGAATATTATACATTATTGCGTCTTCTTGTGGAGGAAACCAACCATTCAGCCCCCATTTGATGTTTGTGTAAATTTGCTTAGGCACATACCCACACACTCGCACATACACACATGCCTACACATGTGTGCGCATATACATTATAGCCATATAGTTTTCTCATGCCATTACGAGCATGATAACAATGAAATTGTTACGCTTTACTAAGTACGTTCCTTATTCATGTCCATTTTCTGCTTTATGCCACTACGTGTGTGTGAAGTTGGTGCTGCTCTGCAAGCTGTTGTTGTCTGTCTGTCCATTGGCGGTTGTCGGTTGTCCTGCTGTCTGTTTTGTACACTGTCACTTCCGTTTCCGCATGAGCACTCCGTCTCAATGTGGACCACACTCGTGGCTTGCCATCTCAGACTGCTTGGCGTTTTTGCGGCGCTGCCAGCGACTAACAACTGAGTAACCAACTGTCGTCGGTCTCTGTGGCTCATTGTCAGCAACCTTATGAGCTGCTGATGACCCAAGTGACATGCATATACCCATAAAAGCCACAAAATATGGCCAAACTGTCTTCTCCTGTTTCTGTATTTGTGTACAAGTATATGGAAGCCTTTCAGGCTAATTTCATTCTCCTTGCATTGTTTTTAATATTCGAATTGTTTTTACTTGCAATGAAATATTTAGATTTATTCCAGTCACAGATTCCAGATACTCACTTTTGTGAGCGTTCATCCAAAATGCAAGCACCACTATCCTTTCTTTCACCGTCTATGGTACATAAGTGTTCACCTACCACCCCTTAAATAGTATACACGCGGAAATGGAAAAATGGAAAAGTAAAACCACAAATTGTCGAAGAAAAGTGCACACCATACGTACTATTCTGTCATTAAAAATTTAAAACCCCGTTATAGACTCCTAAAAATGTGAAGAGAATTGAACATTTTGTAAAAATTAAGACAAAATATATGATATATAAATATAATATATAAATCGTCTTTTCTTGCCGCATGTGATGCTGAAATATTTATTTATTTATGTCATTGACAAAAAATCGACGTACAAAAAATATAAATACAAAAAAGAACTGAAACTAAATAAAACTAAAGAAAAAAAAGCCTATATCTAAAAAAATATCTAATAACGAATCCAACTCGGGGGGATTTTATTTGCCACACGGCCAGGTATGCCTCGATTCTTAGAAGACAAAAATGGAAGATGGAGATATACCGATAAAAAAAAGAAATAAATAAGTATAATTAAGATAAAAAATTAAAAATAAAATAAAGTCGTTCGATTCCCTATATCATTACGATTTACACGTACAAGTGCGTAAATGCTAATATTATTCCTTTTAAATAAAAACAATAATTATATGTCAATGATATTCTTTTAATACATAGATAAATGAATATCTGTGTACAGCTGTACAGAATTATTCATATTTTTGCTTATTTGTGCAAGTACACAATATTGTGAAAATACAAGTATTTATTCATACAATCGAATCGAACGAAATGAATTCAAATTTTCGCTTTATTAAATATTTCTTTTGTCGCCTTATGGCACGGAAACGCGATGCAGGCGCAAGGAATGATAAATACGAAGTGAGAAGCGCGCAGCATGTGATATGCTCGGCAGCGACGTTCTGTCTGGGTCCGCCCCGACCCTACGCGCAATCCTGATCCCAGTGTGGCCGTGTGGGCGATGGTGATGGTGATGGCGAGGGCGATTGCGATTGCGACGCCTGTTTGTTGGCTCGCATTTCATGTCATCAAATCTTTAATCTAATAAAACATGCTGAAGCAAATACAAAAGAGAGGGAAAGCGATGCATGTATACACGTGCATACATACATACGGACATACTATATAAGTATACATAAGTATATGCGAGTAGAAATAAAAGCACACTGACGACAGAAATAATGTCAGTGAAATGTATATTTGCATAATTCCTGTTGACATTGGCCACGTGTCGCAATGTGTTGGCCATGAGGGCCCTGAGACTCATTGTTGCCTAAAAGTGTGCCAAACAAAGAAATAATAGAAATAAAATTAAACTTGCTTGCTCTATGTGTAGTAGAGTGTAAACTGCTGCTTCCTAAGACTCATAAAGAAGTAGGCGTGGCCACGCCAACAAATTATAGTGTACATGTTACTTACCCTAAAACTTGCTCATTAAGGCATTTACATATTGAAGCACATCAGCTTAAGGATTTTAAAGACTTGTTATTTTACAACTGGAAGTACTAATTGAAGACTTAAATTAACATTTATGTTACTAAAATATATAAACTTTGTTGTAAAATGTGAGAAAAGATATGTAAGAACCAGCACATGTCCAGCGCAAAAATTGTATTGTGTTGCCTGAATTGTGAGTATTAGTTCAATTTATACATATGTATATAATTGTCGATAAACAAATTATAATGCCAGTACCGATCCTGTTTATGAATGTTGTATGACAAACTATGTCTTCAAGTATTTTAACGACTTAAGCATAAAAATGTAAAAAATGTGTTGTACTTTATGTAATACATATGTACATATGTAGTATATCTGTCTTCAACATTTTTCATCCGGAGAAGTCGAAGCTGCCGTATTTTTAATAAAAAAGAAAGACATTTCTGTTGCGATAAGGCAGACTAGCTCAAAATAAATGAAGCATAAACAAAAACGAAGTGTGACTTATTTTTGGTATGCAAGAAAATGAGAAATAATGAAAAACTTTAATTGTAGACTTTCGACAAGTAGTGTTGGTTTACTGAACTCTTAATATGCAATATTCGCATCGTCTTGCGTCTATTTATAGTGGATATATATAGGATAGTGACTTAAGTGTTCGTGAATTCTCTCCGATTGCGCATTTTAAATTATATTTGAAATAATGCAATTTAAACTTCAACAAAATACTTCATTAAAAACCCCACACAGCTTTTCACACACAATCCTTTGCTAAACAAAAAACTCCCCAAGAAAGCATCACATACATATTTCATAAAAAGTATTTCTATTGCTATGGAATATAGGGGCTATATAAAACTAACGATTGATAAAATAATTATTGTTTCGTTTCCATTTCCGATAAACATAAGTCAGTCTTTAGTTCCGCAGCAATTTTATTGATGTGAGACGATAAAACGTAACAACATAATTTATCAAAATCAGAATTTATACTCAACGTTGTTTTATCGTAGTCCTTAACCTTACGACCGATGTAATGAATGGTATCCAGTTCATCTGCACACAACTATGCGTGGAATCAAATATTTATATTTGCTTATACTCGCATACTCGTATACTAGTATATCCGGTACCTGATGAAATTTCAGTGTATGTTTGCTTGGGTGTGAGCCACTGCTGCTGCTCTTGCTAGCTTATTCCCAATGCAAACAGCGCGCATGAAATAATTATACAGTATCCTCGGACATACAAACAGACACACACTATAGTAATATACGAATGAGTAAAGTGTGGGTGGAAGCTACAGGTACCGACATCGCCATTGGGTCAGTCCCACGGGTGTGTACTCCATCCATATAGGTAGATAGCACATAAAACAGACAAAACAAAACAAAAACCATTGCGTTCATCCATGGGACTTGCGTGCTTTGCACTGCTGGCATTTAATTCAGCTCTACTAACTTCTTGCTGTGCTCTAATTTCCCCACTATTTTCTAGCATTCTTTGACTCTAACTTGTATATTTTTTTTGGTGGGGCACATTCTACTTTTTATTGTTATTCGTTTGCTACGTGTGGCTTGTGACTTACTAACTGCCCAGTAAGTGTAAAATATTAGTCGGGAAAATGCTGCTTAGGGGTACATACTCGTAGCAGGTCGCCAAGACGAGACAGGGCTAAGTGTTAGTTGTTGCTAGGCTGTGGCGGCTCGGTGGCGTATACGTGAGATCTGGTCAGTTTTTAGAGCTGCCGGAAGTTGGTACCGCCAGCATCATAGCTATAAAAGAATTTATGATACTTGGTCATAAAATTATAAACTACAGATAATAAAAAACAGAAAGAAAACAGAAGCACCGGAAGCAGAGACGACAGTTCCAATAAAAACGCCAATAAAATAGACAAAGTAAGTCGGTCGTTGCGCTCCTTATGCTTCAGCGCACACTTAAAAGCGCAGAGCGCAAAATTTAGCATGGGTGTGTGATTAAGTATGTGGGTGTGTGTGTATGCTTTGGGTGTATGTGTGTTTGTGTGGAGGACATACCGAATAGCTTTAGTTCTGGGAGCTTGCAGATTGTGCGCTCATAGTGTCGTTTGAGAGAGAAGCTGGGGCTATTTGACCTTTATAAGATTTTGAAGCTGCACGTGGCAAATGCGTGTTCCACTTTTTGTTTCTGTATTTTTGAAATTTGTGTTAAAAAAATACATACACTTCCGAACTGTTCAAATGTGTTTAATCAAACGAATGAAAGGGCTATTTTCCTATCAAGTCTTTCCTATCAAGCCTTTCCTTTCTGTTTTACGTTCATTGCTGCAGTTCTATTTTTACGGTAACTGGGATGCCCTTTTAATTAATTTTGACTCTGATACAACAGTGAAGGTTAGCATTAATATAATGCAGTACAGAATGGGAATGATTACAAATGTGGCTTATTTATATTAGTTTATTTATAAAAAAAAATTGACATGGTTGGTTATTGATAGATTTAAAAAGAGGCAATGAATATTGTTTGTGCGCTTAATGTTTTAAAACTTATTCGCAATCTCAGTTGTTTATGATTAAGATTTTGCCAATTTTGTTGTTTGTATTTAGCACGAAATAATGTATTTAATTCTGCCATTGTCTTATTGTAATGTGTGATTAAAGCAAATCATTTCATGGAAATTTGTTGAGAAATATCAAAATATTGGTTTATTTGCTTTTCCTTAAACTAAAATATTTCAAAAGTTTTTTGATGGTCTCTAAGAAAGCAAATTCACACCTTTTCGACGAAAATTAATTCTTATTTCAATAAAAAATTTTAAAGACAATGCTCCGGAATAAAAAGAACAAACTGAATTTTAACTTTTAGGCTTGGCCTGTCAGATTTTGTTGGTCGAAATTTAATTCGTATAGAAGAGATCGGCATCTGTTCCTTGTCCAAATTATTAAATGTCTCTACGACTTCGTCGGTATGCATTGTTATAAATTATTATTCAGCATGGTATATGTATTCAAAATGCATTCCAAAGTTGATTTTATCTAACAACTACAAGATTGAATTAAAGGCAAGCCGGATTGGCCTTTAGGCGATCTGGCCGAAAGTGTGCCCCGATTGTTTTAATAGACTTACGTGCGCAACTACATTACGTCAACGATCAAAAAATGTGAGGCAGACCAAATGAGCATTTAATAAAAAAGCACATAAATTTTCAAAAAGCACGCATAACGTACGCAGCCATGAAGGAACCTTTGGTTGCGCACCTTCACAAACGCAAATTACACGGTTGAACACGCACACATAAATACAATTGCGCCAACTTAAGTGCAAGATGGTTGACCTTTGCTGTTGTTCTTTTTTCGGATGTGTTGATGGCAACCAATCTGTTATGGTTGTTGTTGATATTATAACACAACTGCCAGCATTGACCGAGGGTGTAGCCAAAAAAATATTTACGATATTGGAGGTTTCCCCTTATTTTTCGCGTTTTTATCTTGCATTCACTTTAGCATTAACATAAAAGAATGACGAGTCCATTTGTATGCCTAATTACTCCCCATAGTGTACTTGAGGTGTGCCTCATTCTCAATTACTCTGGCACGGTACTTCCCTCGAAAGCAGTCAACTGCCCTCTTCCTGGCCATGGGAGCACTTCACTTAAGCAGACTGCCAATTTCTGTTGACAAAATGCCACCGATGCAGACAGACAGTTTGACAATTTTTTTCAATTTTGCGCGTATTTATCAGCGCGAAATTACCAGAGAAAAGTAATTGCACAGGGCATGTTGTGAGAAGGAACGTTAGTGGTAGAAGGTACAAGTAGAAGCAGCGCCTGCTAAGCGTTGCGTGCATTGCATAATAAATGAGATGCACGAACAGCCAAAATACTCTTACGGCACAGAGCAGCCTCATCACATATACAAATACAGTATACGAGTATATGTATACACATTGGCACTGGTAGGGTGTGAGCCACGTTTCTTTCCAAAAATCCGCACCTGAGCCTCACCACTGTTGTGAATTGTTGTTCATATTCACTGTCTGTTTGATTAAAAATTCATATCGTACGCCGAAAATTTTGTATGCGCATACATATTATACAGATGTATGGCGAATATATATGTATACGAGTATATATGTATGATGAATAAAACGATAGCAGTCATTCGACACACACTGTATGCCGACCACTTGTATATGCCTGAGCTGCATTAAATCATTAAGCTGACGACATTAAAACCAAAGCGTGGATAAATAAGGCCAGCAATAAAAACGTAGTGGAGGCTCGTCATTGGGAAAACTGTAAGGCGTGACAGCAGACAGTCAAAGGACATCGAAGGAAAGTGGCGACATCGCTCGGCACTCAGACACGCGTTACAAAAAGATAATCGCATCAGGGCGGCAGCTACAGGAACAACGGCATCCGCCTATCGCAGGCATCCCAATGGCACAGCCGCTTGACGAGCGACACCAAAAGTAAGAGGCTGAAATGGAAAGGCGCTTCAATTGAAAAAGGAAAGAGGAGCTGGACAAAAAGGCAAAAAAATGTGAAGGTAAAGTAAAGTGAAATGTGATAAGTAAATGAAGGCAAATCGAACAAGTACACAGGCAGGTAAGAAGAACACTTAAATGCTCGGGAATGGGCGTAATGGTATGCAATGGCATCAAAGAAAAAGTGCGTACGAAATATTTTCTTTTATTGACAGACTTCCATCAAATAATATAAATAATTATTAAGTTCATTAAAACATTTATTTATTTCCAATAGCAAATGGTAGCAAATGCTATTCAGTTGATTATAGTTTACCTATCCATAGGAATAGGAGCTAGACTTCAAGAGACTCTTAGGCAACTTAACTCTTATTTAGAGTTGCTGCAATAGAAAACTAGTCTTTAGCAAGAAAGCAGAACTTAAGCTGGTGTTTTAAGACCTAAATGCTAATATTCAAGAGCAGGCATCTTATGGAACAGCCGATTTTTTATTTACATGTGTAATTGTTTGGCACACGACCATGCACACCCAAGCACAGATTGCAAATTGTTAAAATGTATTTCCCCCATCAGTACAATAAGCAGGAAAAACCAGCAAAAAATGGTGGTTATTCACGCTGTACGCTTTCATGTTTGAACTTATTTATCGTGCCCTTTCGCCTTTTATATTTGTTTTTTTTTTTTGCATCAGAATAATTGGCAATTGGTTTGCATAAACGACGGACTTTCAACTTTACTCACAAATTGTTGAAATCAACACGAAATACCAAAGCGAAAATGAAAAGGATGCGGTGTCAATTCTCGACGGTGTCAATTCTCGTAAGCCCCTCTAGCTACCTGAGTGCTTCGGTAGCCGTCATCGCCATCAACTGATCACAACGGAGGGAGAAGACAAAATAGACGGAGTTTAAGCTTCCGTTTGTAAGTAAAAATTGTTCAATTGAGAGCGAAAATCGTAACGAAATCAGTGACATTGAGCCGTCTTTCCCTCTGCACTCTCTAGCAACCAACTTCTTTTTGGCAATATAAAAGTTTGGGCAAATGTGCTCATGTGAGTGTGTGGGGACATGTGGACAAGACAGTATCCTTGACTACAGAAGCAACAATTGAAGTATGAAAACGTGCAAGTGAGTAAAAACTGGGAACGTAAGAGGAAAACAAAAAGTGCACACAACTTTTTCAAAGTCGATTTTGTCTAGCTTTTCTGTGCACTCGTGTGCAAGTGTATGCGTGTGTATGCCAATGGCATGAGCGTCGGGAAAAGTAATACCAGCCCAAAAGTTAAAACACATTTAAAATCAATAAAACTTCTTGGAAGCAAACTGACGTGAAACCAGTCGACCGCTTGTCCTGTTTGCTATTGCTGCAAATAGGCTTAATTAATGAAAAATATTTGCGCCAATTTGTCGGAACTTACTTAGAGTTCTTCAGTCACTTTTTGATGCTTAATCTAATGCAGTAATAGGTATAATAGTCGCCACAAGTTATTTAAACGAGCATTCGTTAGAAATGCTTGCTTGATGTTAATATATTTAACTGCATCCTAATTCGTAATAGCAGGAACAAAAGCGGCATTTCTGTCCCTTTGTCTTTACCTGGCCATCAACAACATCAACCAACAACAACAATCTGTTCAAATATTTAATGACTCGTAGTCAGTGTGGTTGCAAAAAGGCAGGACATGGCCAGTACGGAGAACCAAATTGAAAGACGAAAGACAGGTAACGTAAACTCAAAAGCACAAGTTATGTTTGCACTGCACACAAACACAAATCCACACACATACTCGTGTACACGCAAACTCATACAAACCGACGCAGCGACAACTGCGAGCACAACATGGCGGCACAGCGGAAACGGAAATGAGTAACGAGTAACTGTGAACAACGAGCGTAAGTTAGACGTTTAGCAGCTGGCAGAAAGCAGAAAGCAAAGCGGAAACAGACGAGGCGAAGCAACAGTTCAACTGTAAAAACATTAAATGAAAATGAGGCAAACAAGCTTGCCTTGGAATCCAATAGGGATGCGGGAAGGATGCTGGGCGTACAACCTGGGCGCCACAGAGAGAAAGAAAAAATAAAACACACAAAACGAAGGCACATAAAGCACACAAATCAGGCAAGTTGTGCCACTCGTTCGTTTTCTTTTTAAGCGACTTCTCTCTCTCTCTTTCTCTCGTTCTATCTCTCTGTCCCTCTCTATCCAACTTTAACTGTTTGTGTGTGTATATATGTGTGCATGACTGGCAACAGGGACAAGAAGGGGAGCGTGTTAGTGTGCCCGCGCCATGTAAACTTGTGCCCCACAAAACAAACAAGGAACCAAAGCAAGAGCGAGACGCCTCAAGGCAAGCCGGGAAACGAAAAAAAGAGGGGGGAGGTTGGGAAAAAACTAAGACAAAACGAGCGACCACAGCTGCTGATTCAACTTGCTTTAGTTTTTGCTTTCTTTCTGGCTTTCATTTTCTGGCATTTAAGCGCCAACTGCAGCTGTTAAGCTCCTACGGTTTCTATGGTAAAGCAATTGAAAATCAGCGATGTCGAACAAAATATCGAGCTCCAGCACTCTTAAGTCGCATATCGGCTGAAAAATGGTTAGGCACGTGCTCATTGCCACACAGTGTACAAGTATACTATGTATATGGAGGCTCCTCTAATCAATATTAGCCACACGGTGACATTGAGCATGCTGTGATTGGATTTTGGGTGTCAGCTGCAAGTTGCTGGTCGACAGCTTCCAATGTCAGCTGCTTAAAAAATTGAAATGTCCGTGAAGGAGAAAGAGAGAAGCCGAAAAACGTGCTCTGTCATTCTATTACTCTTGTCACTGTTGTTGCTTGACGGAAACACTGCAGGAATTTAAGTGCTTCCGCTTTTAGCAGCACAACAAGATTGGTCGGGCAGAGGGTGCGGCAAAAAGAGGAAACTCTGTGCGCCGTGTTGGCTAGTACTCGTATAGCATGAAATCAATAAACGAAATCATAACTGCCATTGGGGGGGTATTATTTCAAGTATGTGCTACTGCTATTGACTTGTGGTCGCTGCGTGCGTCTGTGGAGGTGTGCTCGTGTGTGTGTGACAGGTCAAGAAAAAACTAACATTGATTGTGCGGTTTCGAACGGCTCGTGCGGTTGCGGGACACTTTGATGGCGCTGCTGGAAATGGCTCACATAATTTCACCATTAATAATTGAAATATTCGACGACGCCAGCCAAATCAATACCACAGCAAGTCATATGCACATTCATAAATACACATATGATATATTTTTGGACAATAAGATATCCAATACAAGGAAAAACTTGAAAAACTCTGCCCACATTAAATCACAAACTCATGCAACGAAGTAAATTATTTCGAGAATAATTACTAATATTTATAAATTCTCTCCATTAATAATTCATCGAGTTATCTCTACTATCCTAGCAGCTATATACAGTACAATCTTATCTAAAAATCACAATAGAAGGGGAATAAAAAAAAACTATACATAAATCTTCTAAAGTAATCAATTTTAAAGTCTTTCAATAAAACTGTAGAAAATAATCTTTATATAAAAAAAAAGTAAATTGAGTTAAATATTTATATCAACAAGTTAAGTAAATTGCAAAATGAACCCTTAACAATTTAAAGTCTTTTTAAAGTCTTTTAAAAGTCTTTCAATAAAACTGTAGAAAATAATCTTTATATAAAAAAAAAGTAAATTGAGTTAAATATTTATATCAACAAGTTAAGTAAATTGCAAAATGAACCCTTAACAATTTAAGGGCATAGCCGCTGATTCCAATAGCCCAAATAAATTAGATAAGCTTGCATATAACAGCCATTTTCTTATTATATATTTTATGAATACGCTGGCCAAACTTGATTCTACTCTCTACTTTTCAATAAAATGTCAGCTCAGCCCTTTTAAATATGAAAGTAAATTACTTTATAAAATGCCGCCATAGAGCGAATTAAAAACTTTTCAAGTGTAGACATGTACATAGGAAATAGGAAAAATATCAAGCTTATATATGTAGTGTCGTATATATGTACATATGCACATGACAAGCTGCGTAAGCAGCACATAATAAAGTTGAGTTTAAATGCCCACATTAATTATACGCACTGTGTGGCTGGAGCCGCAACTTTTACAGCTTGCCTGGGCATAAAACGAAGGCAGCCAGTTCTGTGCCATAATACTTTTTGTGTGCCACATTTGTTAATTACTTTTGCTCCATAGACACACACATTTTGTGCTGACCTCAGCCAAAGTTTCTAATTTTCAGCATCGAGCAGGGACGAGTCGTGCAAGGCTAAGCAGCTAGAAAAGGTACAGTTCGCAGAGGCTGAGAGGACAGCGCAACTGAAACTTTGACAACTTGAGACAGCAGGGTAGAAATGAACAGTCATCAAATTACAGGCGCACTCTTAGATGCATCCACGTGGGTAAATATGTATGTGTGAATATCTGAATAGATGTGTATGTCGATGTTTGGTATAGTAAGCGGCAAACATCAGTCAAACATCCTACACTTGATCAACTTACAGTATTCTACACCTTCCAAGTAATATGTGTTGCATTCTTCACGATTAAGCTGGGACCTCCTCTTCGGTGATAAAATGCTGAAAAAAATAGTCTATTTGGCTTATACACTATAACTGTATGTTAGGTATATATGTTTTTGGTCAGACAAGACAAATCGATCTAAGCGAGTCAGCGCGTCTGAATGTCTTAAGTGAAATTTCTGAATTTTCCTGAATGATTTAAAAATTATATGATATTGTTCAGAATTTCCGTAGTTTTAACTTCTGTACATTTGATTCAGCTATCCTCATTATACATATACGTATTTCCAACTTGACATCTAACGCCTGACATCTATTATCTTGTTAGTAATCCTCCTATTGAGAGCAGCAACCGGAGGTGAGTGGATATGTGTTTCCATATCTTTTTTATCTTCTGGGAGACTCTACAGTTCGTTCCTTTTCTTAACATTTTACCAGCTGCACAAAAGTTATCCTTGAATTAAAATTATAATACGAAAATGTCTATACGAATTAGGAATTAAATAATATTCAGTACCCTCTCAAATGGCAAGCAAACAACGCAAGAAAGCTGTGTAAACAAGCCAAGGTAAAACGCAAGGAAATTAACATAAAATAAATAGCGGAGCAGCAACAAATTGTGCTCATCTTCATTGTCCCAGCACTCTCTCTTTATATTCCTTTTGTTTTGTCTCGCTCGCTCACCTTTTGAGAGGGGCGATTGCAGCGGTCACACGCGGCGTATGCGCAATTTCAAATTCATGTCAGTTGAGCTGCCAAGTTGCCGCTGCCGTTCCTGTTCCTGCTACCTTTAAATTATTAAAATTTCATTTAAAATGTTATGTGCTGAAAATTTGGCAGACAGGTTTGGTTGCCAGCCATTTAGTTAGAGCAACAACAAAGCATCAAGCTGGCCACAATTGATGGCTCACTAGGTTAGGCTGATGTCAGTAGAACACTGGTTTTGTTCTTGCTCGCGGCTCTTGTTGCCAACGTTAATTTAATGGCAAATGAATAGCAGCATAGTTGGCTCAGCTTATATTAATCAGTGTCATTATGTGGGCGTGTATGTGTGTTTGTGAATCGAAGGCAGGGTATATGCGTGTGTTCCTAAGTGATCTATATTTTATGTCTGTACATAATTAAGCAGCCACTCGGCCCTTATGCACAGCATGCGTAATTATGCGCAGCCGTCAGAAGAGCATAATCAATTCTTAAGGTCAACTGTCCCTCTCATGGCTCGCCACAGAAACTGTTGCGCCTGGGAAATAAAAAATATAATCGCCATAGTGCCAGCAATCGTAAATTCAAATCAAGTATGTCACACAAGCTAGCCACAGCCAAAACAGAACACATGGCAATCAAGACTAAGCGCTCGATATGTAGCTCCCTATGTCGTCCTTACGTACTACATACGGCAACTTATAATGTTAATACTGGTTGGTTGCCAATTGTGCTCTACTCGCTGGCAAGCACCACTCTTAGCGCATAATAATGGCCTTGGCCATAAAATTAGGTGTTGGCTGGGGCAGCAAGCGACAATGGTACAGACAGTGGGGCGACAGAAGTCGGGGATGGGCGGTTGCCTGGATTGCATAGCATTTGCTAGGCAGGACACTTAAAGTTGCCCCACTTGGCAAAGCGAGTGTGAAAAACAGCCTTGGCTGAGTGGTTTGTGGGTTAGACCCCGAGTCGGTTGATTGGACCTGGATGCGGTAGCTGTTGCCAACAATTTGTGCAGCCAATCAATAATTGTCACTTTAAGAAAGCAAAAAGTACAATAAACACAATACTCAAGCTTATCGCAAAATTGATTTATTATTATTATTTTTTCCTTTAATATGAAGGAAAATAAACAAATATCAAGTCAATATGTAAAACTTTCAAAACACAACTCGTAAATTCTTCATCTAGAAAAATTAATAGTTTCTTAGCTGTAATGAACATTTCTATGACATTTCAAATAGCCATATAAATTTACTATTTTATTAATGTACTAAGAACGTTCAAAAATTTTTACTTTTTACTTTTCTAAGGAAAAAACCCACTCATTCAGTCCCCGCTGGGCCTGGCATACCTAATCGAGCTAGCAGCACTCCCACAATGTGAGTTTTTCTTGAGTAGAAGGGACCGGTTCGAATCATCCCGCAATCATCAAAGTTATCAAAAATTTAATATTTGTCCAATTCAGGATCTTAAATAGAGATTCAAGAATTAAATGTAGAATCAAATTGCTAGAAATCGTAAATGAAATAAAAATCTAAAGAAAGTACTGGGCACCATTAAAAAGAAAAGGCTTTCTTCGACCCCAATGTTGTTTATTTATTTATTTATTGATAATTACTTCCTCGTGCATCAAGTGAAGCTACTTATATGTTAAAGCAGTAGTCATTTTCTGAAACCGAGTCATTACACAAATTCACATACTATATTAGTTAGTTTTTTATCATTATAGCCTGTACCCAAAGGGTGAAAGGCTATACTAGTTTTGTGCGCATGTATGTAACACACAGAAGGAGGCGTGGCAGACCCCACAAAGTATATATATTCTTGATCAGGATGAGAAGACGAGTCGATATAGCCATGTCCGTCTGTCCGTCTGTCCGTCTGACCGTCTGTCCGTCTGTCCGTCTGACCGTCTGTCCGTCTGTCCGTCTGTCTGTATGAGCGCAAGGATCTCAGTAAGTACAAGAGCTAGGATAACCAAAATTGGTATCAAGGTTCCTATAAGCCCTAGGCAGAACGAGTTTGTTTATTTTTTCTGATACACCCCCCCACTCCCCCGCAATTCGTATTTTTTCTTATAACTTCCGTAATTCTCGGAATTTTAAAATCAATTTTGGTAGGTACATCCAGTTAGTACTAATGTGTCCGTGTGCCAAATTTCATCATGATAGGTCAAATCTGAAGAAAGTTATAGCCATAAGTAAAATCGCTGCTCATGCGCTGCCTGCAGCTCTGTCGGCAGCGCTGCCCGCAGCTGTTGTTGTTGTTGCTGCTTTTGTTCAACTTTGTGCTGCATACATACACGCATATAAACACGCATAGGTACGTGATGTAAATGTATGCTGTTTAAACTGAACATAAACATGTATTCTAATTTAATTTAATTAATTATTTTAATTTAATAATTCATTCATTTTTTTTTAATAATTTAATTTTTAAATAATTTTTTTTTTTTTTTAATTTTTCCTTTTTGTGGAGAGTACAGGCTATTTTACTGTCGGGCTTGCTCGACTGTAGCGTTCTTTCTTGTTTTTCAATTAAAAATTTAAACAAATTAGGCCAAAAAAAAAAAGAAGCTTGGGGCACTATCTCTAACAATATTTAATACTTCTCTTCATCTTTTCAAAACTATATAAACAAACCGAATAGCGATTTTGTTAAATTAAGTCAGATTTCAAAAATGGTAATTCATTTAGTTTTATCTTTAACTATAAGCAGCATTTAATTGAAAGAAAATTTTCTGGTCCACAATAGAAGAAGAGCAACAATGTTTAGTCTTAAAGCTGGATATGCTGGCATGTGAATAATCAGATTACATAAATTAGAAACGAGCTGCCAGCTCTGCACATATATTCATCAGTTGGGGTGCACAATCAATTTCCATTGAAAGTGTTATGACATATAGTATTTCAATGAAGGATTCCAATTTGCTTTTGATTTAGTGCGCCATTGTACAATCTATCATCAGTTACGAAGAACTCAATTCGTATACATTTAGTAGTAAACAAGTGGTGCAAATTTGATTAAAAATCCGCTGAATAAAATGCTGCTGCATTCACATTTCAGAGCATCGATGGCAGCAGTTTATCGTAAGTTTCAGTTACCAATCAAGCAACGTAAACAAATCCCAAGTGTTGAGCTGTTACTATTATCGTCATCCCATCATAGCTGATGGTGCTGCAGACGACAACATTTTTCTCTTGAAATCAGAGCGAGGAAAAAATGAAGGGAAAACTAGAAATGAAATACGTATAGCACAGAGACGAGTCTGTTTGCGCAATTCAACTCAACTCAACGACACTGCAGAATAATGAGCATAAAATACATTTTCATATCCTGAGGGAAATGAAATTTTAAATACGATCCCCGACGTCGTTAGCCATGAAAATATAGAGAAATCAGCATTTTGAGTTTTGCATTCTATTGTGCTATTGCTTGTTATAATATAACTAATTAATTGACCATTTCAGTGCTAAAATGGAACAAAGCAGAAACTTATTTAATTAATTACTAAACTTTGTGATATCTATCTCCATGCAGCAAAAAAAAAAGATATGGCTTTTAATTGCAAATGTATGTCATTCTAACTTATTTGACAGCATTTGTCAGAATCGGTTGGGGCCACAGTATGATTGGTCAACTATCTACTTACCTAGCTAAATATTCAGTTTGAATTTTACATTTTAGCACCTCTGCATGTATATTTAATCAGATCTTTTGTGGAAACTGTCAAGCCATTTCACTTGAAATTGATTCAAGGACTTTGAAATGTTGTGTTCTGCCGCAACAAAGTCTATTGCCTTGAAAGACAATTAAGGCTTGACGACTTCGTAACTTCATCACTTTTCATTATTTGTCAGTAACAAAGTCACTTGTTTATTTTGTTGTAGTTTAAAGCACTTTCACTTAATTATAAAGTCAAGCTATCTTAAAAATTGTGCAAATTAATTGAATGGTCTTTCTCACTTATTTTCAACACAACTCTTATTCCATAAAGAAATTTTTAATTAGAATGACGAGACATATTGATCTGAGTAAATGCGTGGATTTCGTAAGCAGCTATATGGGCTATATTGAACAAACTTGGAAAGAAGCCCTTCTTAGTAGAAAGCACGCATTTATTCTATATTTTTTCCTCCCCACCTCCAGTAAAGAGGTTGGAAAATACGGTAATCCAAGTCCAAGTCTTTGTTGTTGTTTTAAATTTCATCCAGATCGATCAATTCTAAGAAAAGTAATTAGCGAATCTATCAGCACAGCTCTCCTATTAAAAAGTCTATAAGTACAATAAATATGTATATACTATAATAAATTAAATGACTCAATTTTCAAACCTTTGATTATTTGTTTTGTCGTTACTCTTAGTGATTATTAAATCGTGTGAACACTTAAAGAAAGCACTTAAAAGGTGCAGAAGACTTGGAAGCAATAATGTGCAGCATACTTTAATGGGATTGCTTGCACAGCACTCCATTCCTACGGCTACTCACACACACACACACCTGCTACTTGGGCAAAACACTTGCATTTATCTTATTGAACGTACTGACATTTAGGTGGTTGTTGTTCAACAACACCTTTTTGTAATTAGCAAATGGCTTGAGCTGTCAACTTAGATGCCGACTGCAAGTACACACAAACACACACAACCACTTAAAATGCCACAACAGGCTATTCAAATCACTGCACTAACGATATACTTTTAGTTTGTCGTTGTTCTTGTTTTTGCTGTGCTGTGCTGTGCTGTGGCAAGCATGGAAATCAGTATATGCGTTTAAATGTATAGCATTTCAATGAAACACATTTAAGCAAAGTTGAATTCAAAATGCTTTCTCCACCACTTACTCTGCCATATACTTCGAAACTCTCTTTGCCTGCATTTATTTCCCGGCACACACGCAAACGCACACTGCCAGGTGTACATACATTCATGTGTGTTCGCATATACGAGTCTATTCACACCCTGGTTCTGTTGTAGTTGTAGTTGATGTGGAAAGTTCATCTGCAAAATGGAAAAATAAATTTGATTTATGCGAAGCATGTTCAGTACACGTCGAGTACATTGGAGAGAAGGCGCCGAGACTTAGCACCCGTATTGACTTTATGCTGTTTTTGTGGATATCGCTGGTGCTGTTGAGATTGAGATTTGGGGTTGGGTTGCGTGCAGATCGATTTGCAAGACACACTTTGATGTACCGTTCACAACTAGATACACATATCATGGATTAAAAGTAATATTATTACCATCTCGCGATCCATTAACTTTAAACATAGAATATTTTGGATTCCTTTTGTTGACAAACTCGTTTGTGCGAAACAAGAAATTTGTAAAATATAACTATAAAATAAAATTCATAAGTTCATGCTATTGATTTCGGATGTTTGAACAGGTCTCTAGGCTGCTAAGCCAACTTGGACTTCGCGTTGCCATAAGATGTTTCTCTTCGAACGCAAAATCACTGAAGAAATCCAGCTTGCCTTGGGCTTGCTTGTCATAAAATTCAAAATTTTTGCTCACCGCCAGCAATAGATATTTGCATATTCAAATGTATTTCAGCTGCTGCTCGAAGGCATTTCATTCAACGGTTGAGTTATCAGTGCTTCCCCCTAAACTGTAGTTGTGTGTGTGTGTGTGTGTGTGGCTGTGTGTGAACACACATGTGCATGTGACTGCTCAGCGATAGAAATGTAATGCGAAATTGAAAATTGAACATTTTTGCTCTGTGCCTTTAAATTGGGCCCAAGGAAGACAACGCCAAATCAAGCTACAGAGGGACAAACAAAAGACAAACAGCAGCGCTGCACAAAAACATCATTTTTGTATTTTCCGCCAAATTTTGTCAATGTTTCAATGTATATCTCTGTCTGCTTGTTGTTCGCTTCGTGCTGCCAGCAAAATTGGCATAATAAACAACCACAATGTGCGTACTCGCACAAATGTATGACGAGTGGCCGTTGCCAGTATTGGTGTGTACGGGTACGGGTTCGGGTTCGGGTAAGAGTATGTGAGCGGCTGTGAATGTTTTGTAATGCATATATCTATGTATGTTAGTACGAGCATGTTGTGCTACATGTGGTGCACACAATGCCCCGCTATGGGCGTTGAGTGAGACTGCGTTTACATTTACAACAAGTCGTAAAACTCAATGTATGTTTGCGAATATGATGGTGCACGAGAGTGGGTCGCGATAGAGATTACTGCATTTAAATAGTATTGATATATAGTACATACTTTTGTTTAGAAATCGTTTGCCTAAGATGTTTCACTTATAATAGATACAATATAATAGATTTTAAAATGTAACTCCAATACTAACACATACACACCTATATAGGAGAGGCATGTGTACGCTGAAAACCGAAAATTGTCATTACCATTATTTGTGGTCATTATGCAGACACCAACATTTTGGCCACATTCCAAAAACAAATTTGCTCTAATTAGACAAAGCTGCTAGTCACAAACAAAAGGCGACCCTGTTTTGCAGACAGCCAGCCTGTTGAGTAAGCATGCCATCTATTCAGGCCCAATGCCCCCTTCATATGTTCATATGCTTGTCAGTTTTAACCGGGCATTGAAGCTCGCATAGCTCGTAAGGCCTGAATTTAGTTGATGTGCACTTTGTCCCTACTTTGGCCTGCCCTGCTTTGATATGACCGGTTTGCTTTGTAGCTCTTTTGATAAGACTCTCATCTGGCATCTTTTGTAAACTTCATTTCTTGTTGCTAGCTCTTGGCCATAAGCTGAACATGACCATATGCATGTAGCCACATACGAGGGTAGATCAATAAGTGTTCCTGTGCGAAGATACTTCACTCCAAAAAAAAGCACTCAGTATAATATCCATCCATGAGAATAGATTAATAGATTGAAAAATGAGTCTTAGAAAAAATTCGTTTTCAATTTAAGTGCGTTTTTGAATTTAGATATATCGAAACATTTCTTAGAGATTTTCTTTTGAGTGTAGCGGAAGAAAAATATCATGTACTAAATAAACTTATAATTGTAAGCACAAATACCTAGACCAGCAAAGACGGGCAAAACCTGCTACTCTAAGAATGTATACAAGATAAACTGCATAGTGTTCCTGGAAATTATCATTAAGGCGTAGGAGAAATAATTATAAAAGTGTAAGTTTATACAAGTACATACATATAAACATATTTTGTGCATATTTATACATACATATGTTTTGCAGTTGCATAAGTTCAACAAACATCTTTGCCAAACTTAATTATATGAATGTACGTGTATAGTGTATTTTAATTTAATTTATCAGCAATTTCTCTATTTAATTCTCGATTTGCCAGCGCTTAGGTACTTGGTATGAGAATCGCAGAGGAGGGCGCCAAGAATATTTTTATTTATTTTTTTAGAAATGTCACAATTTCATTTCACAATACTTTTTAATTTGTCAGAAATTTCACAATATTTTATTTAATCTATCAGAAAATTCACAATTTAACTTCAAAATATTATAATTTTTTTTATTGTACAGAAATGTACATACATGCATACAATATACATATGTATGTAAATAGTATGGCCACAGTATTGTACTATATGCCCTAGCTTTCGGAACGTACCAATGTAATTTGCTATTGGCAGTTCCTTTAGAAACTTTAGAGGTTGTTGGAAGATAAATATTTATTGCAATAATAAACTTAACACGGACAAGACCTGCTGGTAATATTATATACTTTGAACATTGTATTTAAGCGATAGGTCCACAGAAAAAAAACAAACTATAAAGTCGCGCAAAGAAAAGTAAATACGTATGAAGAGAGACAAAAGTGTAATTCTCATTTCTAAAATGAATACGTTTTGATCGACCCGCGTACATTGTAGTGCGTACAATATGAGGGATTCTACTTGTATATCTGCGTCTGGCAGCTGCCTTGTGGCCTGCTAATGTTATGGCATTTGCTACATAAGATCAACTTTGTTTTCGTTGCTGCACATGGGGTGTCAACAATGTCGCTTTAAGTGCCAGCTCTGGAGCCAGACAATCCATGCAAGCTATCGGGGCAGCTAGTTCCTTGTGGCTGGCAGCGGCAGCGGAAACTGTCACATAGGCACGTTGTTGGCCTTGTATACCCAGTCACACTAATCGTCAAGTTAAGCACTGCCATTGTCGCTGGCTTACAAACAGAAAGTTGCATGATTGATTAAACACATATACGACAGAAATTAATAGCTTTAATTATGAGCAATTAAATTTCAAACTGTAATCCATCATTCCATAATTTTACCATTCCATCATATTTACCACAGGCTTTTAAAAGATTCCATTACAAGCGACATTGAAGTCCTACATACGAGTATATCATGGCTTCGAATCAGCAACATCAACAAAAATGTGTTTGGGTAGAACTGAAATTAGAAAAATGGAAAAAACAACAGAATATATAAAAAACTTGTTTCAAATTATTAAATCTAAGGTATTCTCTCAATTACTTAAAGAATAATTATATATTTTTAGCTTATTCTCAAATTGTAATGCATAAAATTGTGTGTGGCTTTTCGATAACGAGCTTATATTCCATCACTTTATTTTTAACTATTTACGTATCTTATAAATTGCCGCCTTCTGAATTATATTGGTATGTGCATGATAAAATACAGATAAGACCATCACACACCAATATAATGTTCTATTAACTGTAATACGAGTTAATAAATTAAGTAATCAATCATTAAATTTCCAAAATGTGCTCTCAGATTAGCAATAAAAAAGTACATCTAATAAATTGATGTTTTAACTCCAATGCTTCTAAATACACTTTATGCTTAATTTATATTTTTATGTATTTTTCATATTCTCGCTTGTACGCGTCTGTTTATGTGAATGTGTGTGCGAGTGGGTATATTTATAAAACATTGGTTCATTGTTTGTCCTTTACCGACCCAATGAACTCTAAAACGGCTTTATTGATTTTGTATTACGAGTAGTACACAAGAGAGCGAGAGAATGAATAAGAGATTATAAATATTTATATGCGCAATTTAGACAAAGGAAAACGTGTTGCATATAAAAATGGAAGCCAGGGAGATGGCCAATGACTTGGCTGGCAGTTGCTTTATACATACATTCATAGATATACATATATACATATACTTGTATATACATGTATACTACGAGTGTATATTTTCCATATTTAATTCATGATCATGCTTGTGGCTGTATTGGTAACACTATATGCCACAACAATTTATAGCTATTTTAACAACTCACGCTTTGGTAACGATGTGATAAATGCGTGTGCAAATACGCTGTGCACTCAAGCAAAGAAATGCAACAACAATACTCGTACAACAACAACGGCCTGTTATTGATAGCAAAATTAGTCGCCTGTCTGTCTCGGGTCTTACAATGATGAGCTCTTAATTAGTCGCAGCAATCAAAGGCAAGACTCAAGAGCACAAAAAAGTATAATATGAAATGATGGAATGGTCGAGAAAAACAGAATTTAAATATAAATGCTGTATATGGCAGCGTGTCGGCCCAAATTACTTTTGTTTAATGTGACCGCCCCCCTCTCTCTCTCTCTCTCTCTCTCTCTCTCTCTCTCTCTCTCTCTCTCTCTCACTCTCTCCCTCCCTCTCTGGGGGGATGATTCCCCACCACTTTTTGTTTGTTATGCTGCAGGCTGTATGGCTTTTGCTTATCTTAAACGCAGATAGGATGCCACGCGTTAAGGCTTTGCTTTTTTAAGCTTCATTTACAACGCTTAACCTTGCCGAAAATGAAACAAAGCAGGAAACCGGAAATGGCAGCTGAAATGGAAATGAAAAAAAAAAACGGGCAAAAGAAACTCACAAACACACAAAGCAACTGCAGAACTCTAACAATGCGAATTTAGCAAGCTTGTATGTGCACGCTATATGAATATATATATAAATATATAGATGTATACACACAGCTGTTGATGTCGCCTGATTTTGAACTGTGCATCAAATGGCACTTGCTTTACTTGTGTCTCTTTCTGTGACTGTTTTTCGTGTCCTTTTGTGCGCCTTTTGCCTCTTAACCAGCGTGAAAATTTACTCAAACTGCCGCTTGACACACAAAAAGGTCTGCTTTTAGGCGTGGCAGGGACGAGGGTCTGATGTTTGGCCTGATTATAACTTATCGAAGGTAAAGAGAAACAGAGGTCCAAAGGGAGGGGCAAACATGCAGCAGTCAGGCAGTTAACCCGCTCAAACAAAAACAAAGGTCCTTTTCAACTGTTGCTGTCATTTGTTTGACTTACTTTTTTTGTTTGCGAGCTTCTTTTGCTTTTGGAGACATTTTAAATATTTTATTTGATTTCAGTATGCATTTTTCCTAAAATGTTGATGCCCTAATAACTTGAAATTCTGTTCAAAAAATTTGGTTCATGAGGGAAAATGTTAGTATTGTTAGAAAATTAAAAGACCTATTAGAACAAAATAAATTCAATGGGGGGCAGTCAAAATTTAATAAGGTTTATGATCTAGAATGGGGGTTGTTCTTAGGAATAACTTTTGAGAACAAAACTAATTTGTACAACAACACGGCTTTCATTCGCTTGGATACAGCTATGAAAATAGGGATTACAAATTATTTGGATGTGCAATATACTTTCAAATGCTTACATTCTTAGAGGAAGTCAACGCAGTAAAAACTGAAACGCAAACTTTTAATTTAATTGCAACCATCTGTAAAAATATACATACTTATATTTTGAGACTTCAGACAACTAGCAAGCACAGATGTATACTCTATAACCATTAAAAATTTCGTTTAAATAAGTTTTTATATAATAAGCTTAAGTGTTTAAGCAGGTGTAGCCTACTAGAAGATACTAGAAGATCCTACCTAGCAGTTATAATGCTCAATTAGCCTGCATAAATGGGTAAGGAAATGAAACAATATGGCAACATGATAGCAAAGTCAACATACTATGTGTAGTGCCTCGTCATACTAGAGTATTGTAATTATCATTTTCCTGAAATACAATTACTTACGCACTTGTAAGTTCCGAAAAATTGGTGTGTATTTTCTTGTCCGACGGTTGCTTAAATACCATTTTAGTTACATATCTTTGCTTTCACAATTTTTACGGCAGTGCATTTAAGGTGCTTGTAAGTATGTACATACTTCAGGTATTGTGTGTGCCACAAGCTTAAATGTTATTCATTTTCATGGGTTTTTGATTTGCCGCTGGCAGTTGTACAAACTTTTGCGCACATTGTTTACTTTGTTGTTTGATTTTTTCTGTTGTTTTTTCTTATAAGTACTATATTCATTCATACATACTTGTACACGTAGTCATATGCATGTATTATCCTTGATAAGTTCTGATGCTTGGAGGAAAATGAAATTTTGTGGAATTTTTATGGCCGACCTGCTTTTATTATATTGTTTTCCCTTGTACTATATGCTCTGGTCTTCCGAACAATCACAATTAAATACCCTGCCACTCACATACATACTCGTATACCCATACACGCGGATATGTCTACATACCTTATTAGTAGGCATGACAAGTATTAATTTTAGTCCGAGCGCTCAGTCATTATGTTTCTGAAAATGTGGCATGAAAGAAAATCTAATGAGCCAACAGTTCTACACAAATTAAACACTTGTAATTGCCTTTTACACATTAGAATGAAAATGGAAGAGCAGGATGCATGCAATTTGGAAATATTTGCCTCACCTTGCATTTTCGAAAAACAATTTTATCAAAGTATGTGTGCCGTAGCCGACGATGCAGTCGGCTACTATGTGTGTGTTGGTTTAAAATGGTGTGGTCTATGCACCTTTTAAAATGAATCTTGCAGCTATCGGTAAAGTTATGCAACTCCTGCTTGTGTGCAAAAGAATTTTAAGGCTTGAGGTAAAATGTCGAATTTTGTAAGTAAAAACATGTTATGCCAGTTTTTCCTCGCGTGAAAGCATACATGCCAGAGATGCTTCTTTTCTACGAAAGATTACTCTTTTGGGCTATTCGATACTCATACACATCGCAAAAAATTGCAATGAAATTATGCAAATTATTCTATTTCATTTCATTTGAGGCTGAATATTTTTTGTGTTTTTACAAAATTAATATAACTTTTTTCCATATGTAGTTATTTGGTGTAGGAACTTGGTTGAATAAGATCCCCTACTGCACAGAAATTCTGGTAAATGCAATAAATATTAAAATAATTAAAATATTAAAATTCGCAACACTGTAAACTGCAAAATAAAAGAGTTTACAATTAAAACGAAACTTCATGTTTATGAGATGAACAAAGCAATGATAAAATGTTGGTTAATTCTGTTTTTATTTATATTTTATACCAAACATTGAATATACCAACCCAATTTGTCAGACTTTAATATAAAGTTCCCATACCTAACAACACACTATTTGCAATATTTATTTCATCCTAAATATTCGGTAGAGCTTCAATTATGTCATTGATTTAGTGACTGCGCTTAATTAACACCAAGTTGCTTCTTTTTCTATGGGATGCAGAAAACTGTGTTAAGTATGTATTTATATTTTATATAAAATTCATTAAACTGAAAAAATCGAGTATAGAGTAAAGTGCTGCCTGGGCTTCAAGTTATACGATCAAAATATTTGCAGTGCATTTGCATGGAGTTGTTGTTGTTGTTGTTGTTGATTTTATTGTTGCCACTTGCAAGCGGCTTTCATTCAAGTTCTTTGGAGAGCACTCTGCACATTGCATGCCTGAGTAGTTGGAGCCCCGATGCAGCCAACTTAAACCCACATGAAAGCATGTTTGTGCCATTTTAAGCTTCGCCCCATACATTGAAGAGAAGAAACCATTACCTAACCATATCCCCATTGATGCTGTTTTTGTTCTGGTCCGCTACTGTTCGGTGGCCACTTCGTTCATTTAAAGTGAACTCGCATTATACTTACAGGCAATGACTCTCGCCTTTCACTCAGCGGCTTAAGCGCCTTTGTTTTTCCAGTAATTAAAACCCATTGAAACTTTCAGCATTTTCCATTCACTCTCTCACCCGTCATACTGCAATTGAATTTATGTGCAATTGATTTGTGTGCAAGCCGAAACTTTTAATTAAATACACTGAGCTGAAAAGTTAAAAGTTCAACGAGCAGGCTACACACTTGGCGTATACGTGATGCAGTGTTCTAAGTATCGGCATGTCGGCAACAACATTTACGACTTAACGCATTTAAATATAAAAATAGTTGGCATATTTCGAAAAAAACTCGCTCGTCGTCATTCTGCTCGCACTCTTTACGTGTTTGTTGCGAATATTTTCCACAGTTTCCACAAATACGCTCGTCACCAACTGCTTACTGCGTCTAAGCACGCGCTACAATTTCGTTTTAATTACATGCCACAGCAATGGCTAAGTACTTTACTGTAAATTAGTGAGGCAGCAGTGTTGTTGCCAATTTTTCCTAAGCCCTTCACCGCCATCACTGAAAAGCCGCCACGTGTTGAATCATTTAAGACTGCGAAGACAGACCTGAGCTACTCGTACTTCAGAAGGCCTACGCCTAATTTCGCTTTTTCGCCTTAAGTGGTGGGCGGCCTCAGCAACAACAATGGCCTTTTAAAGGTCACCTGACTTTTAACATTTGTTATTTTATATGCTAAATATTTTCATTCGCAGTTCGTCCAATTTTCCCACCATTGCCTCTCTTTTTTCAGTATTTCCTTTTCGTTTTACTCGGGCAAATTCTTTAAGTATCTTGTCCTTTTTGCATATAAATTAATGTTGTACGAGTCAAATCGAAAAACGAGCACAATTTGTAGAGAATTTCGGGTCATCCCAAAAATTTAACAGAACTCAAATGAAATGTCAACATGTCCCTTCACCCATTGCTCAGTCATTCAAAAGTTTGAGGAATCACGTATCCATACAATAAACTTTAAACTTTAGTTTACTTAGTTTATGATTTGGGAATGCTCTGATGTGTGCATCATTGATGCTGTTAGTATTAATATAATGTAGCACTTAGAGCTAAATATTGTACGTTTTTTTTGGTAGATTGATCCTATTGAGCGTTTACGTGAGTGCACGTCTCGACCAAAAAATGCCTTCCTTCCCCAAAAATTCTGGATGTGTAGTTGAAGTTGGCATATATCAGTCCTGAGGGTATAGATTGTTTGTAATAAACGTTTTTCTTTTTTATTGAAAAACAAAGTTAGCATAGCATGTTTTGTTCAAAAGTTCTCAGTGATCGTATAGATGGGCATGTGTAACATATATGTATCAAACAGTCTTGTCAAACTGCCTTGAAGAGCAATGGAAACAAACCCTAAGAAAGACATGATATCGCGAAAAAGTATTGATGAAACTTTAAAATATATAAAGGTTGAACAATTTTCACTATAATTTGGGAATAAATAAATATCTCTTTATACTAATAAATTAGAGAGTAGCTGATATTCAAGTCAGAGCTAATCCGTATCTAGAACCTGTTGATATATATCTTTATCATTATACACGTACATATATATGCGTTACAAAGGTCACGAAAATCAAAAAAGGCAGTAAAAAACAATCATAGTATCAACATAAATGTAGTAGTAGACTTCAGTTAGGTTATATTTAGAAATTACGGCAAACTAATCGTACGTTGTCATTCAGTCCTTCAGCTGCTGCGACATATGTACGTTTAGTCAACACAAAGAATCGGAAATCTCAACAATAGTAACAGGACAGACAGACCTTAACTCAATTGTTGGCTTTGTAGCTCCGGCCTGCCAGACACAAAACCGTCTACAGCCATCGTCACATAAGTCAAAGGTGTCGCACACAAAGTAGTTGGCTGTAGTTCAGTTCTGAAATGGGCGCGCATGTGGCTGCCAGTGGTTGCCGACCGGCTTTGTTCTAACTAAAAGGCTGGAAATAATCCGAGATAGACAAGTGCTCTGGTGCTCTCTAATACACATCTACTCCATCTACTACGTACAAATGAGGGCATCATAAGCAGCGCCATTTTGTTCTTGCCCAGTCATCTTCGACATCCCATATGCGCAACATCGTCATCCTCGTCAACATCAGCGCTGAACACGCACAACTACGCAGACACTTGTGACCATTGTGTGAATTGGTAGGGGGAGTGTATGTGGCTTTTGTATAACTAATAGTTAGCAGCTGCTGTCGCTGATTACATACTCGTATACATGCAGACTTATGAACATATGTAGATGTGTGTCGGAATGTCCGTATAGCATTTACTTTGCATATGCGCTTATCACATTTCTGGCTGTAATTTGAAGGCATGACAAGACTTTCAATTTGTGCCAGTTGTTACTAACTCTTACAACTTACACACATTTACTTGTTAAGGCTTAAAGCAACTTCCATGAGGTAAGCTTTCATTTGCATTTAAAGTCAATTCAAGTGGTCGTACTCACTGTGGGCTTCCATTCACCTATTCCAGTCAATTACCATAAGCATTGCCTAATTAAACACAAAATTTGAACGGCCACTGTCTCGGCCCCTCCACATTTCCACTAATTATGGCACGAAGCTGAAAGTGTCGCAGCCGGCGCAGCATTTCCTGCTAAGCTATGGCAAGACTGCGGCTCCTTTGGCGACGAGATCGTCATGCAACAGTTGGCCAGACCGGTTGCCATTCATTAGAGCCACACGGAATGACAGTCTATGCTGTTGTTACTGCTTCTGTTTCTGCCGTCAACTATGGCATCGCTCTCCAAATCACTTAATTTAATCAGGAATAAGAAGCATGCACGCAGCCATCTCGAAAGCTTGAAAGTTTTGCAAAACTTTTGTAAAACGATTTTTGAAGGGCAACTGCCAGAATTTTTGACGGACGTGGCAAGCGAACGGCAATGGCATGGCCAGTACAACTTTCATTTCAAACTTTGTGTACGTGTAAGGGTATGAGTGTATATGTGTTTAGTAATGGCAGTGAGGATGTGGGGAGGAGGGCTGGGGTCTGCAGTGCATTCTGTAAAGCAAGTGCCTGGTTCTGCTGCTGTCAGCGCAATTGTGTCGGTTACATTTAGAAAAGTGAAAACTTTAAATTGTTTTTTTTATTTATTAACTTTCAATGTTCTGCCTTTTTCTGCGCAAACTTTTGTTCTCATTTCTCCTCATAATTGAGATACTTGAAAAGTATTTTATTATTTTAGTTTCAGTGGTGGAGCATAGAATTAAACAAGGATTAGTACACGTTGCTTGAGCAAAACTCACAAAGTACATATTTTAGTTAAATTAATTTAAGTTTAAGTATGGACATAATGTGAACATTTTCAAGATTTATAAAAATGTGGTGGAGTGCTGTAAAGTTGCTTAGGGAGTACAAGTAATAACTGGATATATTAAAAACATTTTTTTATTTATTTATACATGTGTCTGTATTAAACATAAGACAGATAAGACAAATACTATATAGTATAATTTAAAAAATAGCATACAATACAGATGGCTATTCGTGAATAAGCCATAAGCTATCCATAAATAAAATTGTTCTAAGAATAATGGTACTGAATAATCCATAGTGGACTGCATTCGACCGCATCAGTCTACATATTTTGGTTTTTAAATTTTATTCTAAGTTGCGACCCATTTGTATACGTATTGTTATTTAAATGCCTGCCTAAAAGAATGCTGCATAATGTTTTCGGATACGCATTGCAGCCATAAAAACAATAACTATTATTTATTTCCACACACAACAGCGATTTCATTTCGCGTATCATTGCAATACCACACAGCAAAAAATACAGTAAAAATAATATAAATTTTAATTTATGTGCATACATCAGTAAAAAGCTAACAAAACGAAAGAGAAACACAGCAGACCAAATAAAGCAGCATAAGCAACAAGCAAGAGGAAGAAAAAGGCAGCTCTAAAAATTCTTGTGACGCACAAAGCCACAGGCCGTAACCGAAATTCGACAAAGCCCATGAGTGAAACACGACCGATGCCAAATCGGTATAAATTGAACGATGAGGTGGAACAATATTGAAACAAAAGCTATAACAGCAGTAGCTTCGCAGTCAGTCGCAACAACGCGTCAGTAAATTTTGGGCAGGGCCGTGTCTGAGCAATGTACAAGTAGTCAGCTATATTATTTATTGTCGGAAGCTGTCTTTTCAACAAGAATAAAATAGTGACCTTTTTGTACATACCTTAAAGATTACGAATATCTTCGTTGCTAGAGTTTGCTTATAGTTACAACATTAAAAACACTATATCGGCTTACTGTGGATGATTCAAGCAAGTGTAAAAAAGCCAAGTTGTCCCAAAAGTGTTATGTTCGTATTTATATTGACAAATGGCATGTGGTATTCATCACTTTACTCGTTAGAACTGAACAAACACAAAATCATCCTTTCATTAGCAAAATAATCAGAATTCAAGACATGACTGTTAATAAGTATGGGGACAGTGGAACAGTATTAAAGCACATGGATTTGCTGACTTTAACACATTCTTTCATTATTTTCCATCTACAAACTCATACTCATGCTCCCTGCTTTCAATATTTTCTCGTAGTAAGTTCAATATTTTTGTTCTACGTTAATTAATGGCTTTACATAAATTGTATTTTCCATGTTTTTTCATTAAGCTATTTAAAGCATTTTGATTTATTTACTTTTCGGTGTTGATAACTCAAAAATTGCAGTACACATAAAGTGTAAAAAATTCTTTATAATGGCAATGAAGACAAATGCGCGGGCTTGGTAATCGGCAAAACAAAACAAAAATAGCAACAACAACAGGAATATCAGTAAACGCAGGCATAAAAGCAGCGCACAAGCGATAAAAATATGCCATGTGTTTTCTTTTCATTTATGGGGCTATAGAAGTCATGCGGTGACGTTTGAAAAATTGGGATAGGTTCTTAAGTGTGCATAACTTGAAGCCCGAGTAGAACACAGCAACATAAATTGGCGTACTGCCAGCTCGAACTCTGGCAATGGAATGCCACATCTGTCAACGATTGGACGATGAGCAGTCGGCCAGCTGGGCAGGCACTGCACGACGACTTGGACGGCACATTCACTTCACTCGCTTAATGAATGCAAGTGCTTTTTCATTGAGGAGGGATGGACAATACCTTGAATGGGAGAGTAAAAGAATGCGGGTGAAATGAGAATCAGTAGAACTAGCATGTCGATGCATTTGTGGCTATATTTATGAATATGAAAACGGATCCAGCCAAAAGCTATATTGACCATATCGAAATTAACACGCCCTACCGAACCTAATTCATTTATGAAATGCTATCAAAGGCTTTTTGACTTTCAGTTTGCTTTCAATTTATGAGTTTGCAAAACTAATGCCTAGATTTCTGGAGCGTACAACAGCATTTAGAATGCTATTGCAGAGTATGAAACAAAGCCGTTGGTTTTTCTTACAAAGAGATCTACTTGTATAGTACATATCGTTAGTTTAAAGCACAGAAGCAAGTAT
The DNA here is from genome assembly GCF_003285725.1 of Scaptodrosophila lebanonensis. Classification (NCBI taxonomy): domain Eukaryota; kingdom Metazoa; phylum Arthropoda; class Insecta; order Diptera; family Drosophilidae; genus Scaptodrosophila; species Scaptodrosophila lebanonensis. The sequence continues at coordinate 5,140,774 of NW_022060529.1, forward strand.
GAGATTAATTGGATGAGATGAATTGGCCATCGTCTCTCAGTATTTAATGCTATATCTGCCTCTATCTGCATGTAGACCCTTAAGAGCGCCACCAATCTTTCAACAAATTTTCCGCTTTCAACTTAATATGTGGATGTTCTATAAAATATTACATATTATATTTTAATTGGAATCAAATCAAACTGCTATGTAAGTATATGTTTTTTATTACTATTCTTTGCTTTTTAAATATTTATTTAAATTATATTATATAATTAGTGCAATTATCATTAAAAGCCTAAACGGGTACCGGGCATACGAGCACTGAGGGAAATTTAAAATCAAGTTCAGTCACATACTATAATACAAGTATACTATATTAGCATGCTGTGGGACAAGTTGCCAACGCAGCGCCGTAAATACAGATTTAAATTCGCATGGGCATGTAAACAGCCAAATGGAGCAACAAAAAAAAAAACAAGCATGTACATACTTATACAACAATGAAAACGAGAAATTGAATAAAATAAAATGCAAGCGCAGCAGCAACAATAACAACAACAACATCATTGACACAAGACGTAAACGATCTTTCCCGGTTGCACAGTGGTCTAAGTGGCAAGCGTCGACTGCCGATCGCCGCTAACCACCGCCAACCGCCGTCAGCTAACCGCCGCCGCCACAACCAACGACCAAACGCCAGCGACGAACCGGTGCGGCCTGTCATAACAAATCGAGAGGCGGCAGTCGATGCCAACGCTGACGCCGGCAGCGCATTATGGCTGCTGGGAAGATCGGTTCGTGACCACTGAGAGCAAGTATCGAGACGGCTGACCCGCTGCGGGCTCCGGCTATTTGATGCCGACGTCAGAGGCAGATAGACGCTAGTTGGATCTCGAAACGATACGATTTGGCGGCGGCTCTCGTACAAGTAATCAAGAGTGGTCGCTCGGTCGGTTTGGGGCTCTCGGGTTCGGGTTCGGGTTCGGTTGTGGAAGAGCCAAGTGATTTTTATAACGCGAATAGCGCGTCAACCGCAATCACATTTGATTTATTCGAGCGCATTTTTTAAATACTCTGGCCGTGGCCATTTGTTCAATTAGCCAGAAGATATCAAATAAATTAAATAAATAAAATTGTGTAGACTCTTTTATGTGTATGTGTGTCTGTGTATTTACTTTCATTATTATTTGCATTAAATTGGCAGCAAGCTGAAAATATTCCAAAACACAATGCCTAAATCATGTGTTTTTACATACTAGTAGCGGGAATATAAAAAGATATCCAACGGAACCATTCTGTTAAAGGTTGCCAAATAAAGCTGAATATATAGTAAATCAATCAATAGTAGGAGTACGTTTGTACTGCACATGTGCAAAATGTAAATGATAAAAGTCAAGTGTACTTTTATTGCTGATTTTATTGTTGTTGCTGTTGCTGTTGATGTTGCTTTTATTGGTGTCTCTACAGTTCTGCTGTTGGTATTGCTGTTGTCATTTTGATTGCCTTAATTGTGTCAATTTGTGTGCGCGCCAATGACCCTCCTTGCCAGCCACCACACCCCTCACCGAGCCATTATACTATATGTACGAGTATGAGCAGTGCTTCCAAATTTGGAAATTCTGTTGAAAACTGAAAGTGAAACGTGCGCGCAACTTATTCATGTCTGTGTACATTTTACATTTTTCAATTTTCAATTTTGATACTATTCGTACTAGTGTTTAGTGTACATTTATAAAATGAGTGAATATGAGAAGTACATTTCTTCAAAATAATGTGAAATGATATGAAGAGCGAAGCAAACATTGGCCCAAATAATATTCAACTATCATGTCTGCCCGAGGGCACAACGCAAACAGTCACTATCGAAATAAATAAATGAAGCTCAAAAGTGAGCAGTAAAAAAAGTAGAGCGGTCAATGTGCTTAGAAAGTTTTGCACTATCATTACCAATACGCTGGAAGAACAACATTTCTGCCAGTAACAAAAATTAATACGATCATGCTAAATAGGAGTTTTATGAACAAACTTGTTTACTATCTTACTAATACCTTAATGTAATACCAGCTTAATCGTCATTTCATTGTTGATTTCCTAGACAAATGCTTATAACAACTTGATTTTCGTCTAAAGAATTTGTTTCTTATACTCTATTATTATTTTAGTATTTTAAGCAAATTCGAGGAGAATTTTCATTTTGGACGTGCAAGTTTGTTTAAGAATTTATAATATGTACAACAAATATATCCATAAAAAAAACGTGCTTTAGAAGAAACTATACATCAAGCTTTTATACATTTCGAAGTCTTTATTTTTGAACATGATAAACGTAGAATCAATACTAGATTGGTTTTATAGAACTTAGGTACCCTATCTTAAGCCGTGAATTTAAACGGCAAGAGAACAAACTTTAATGCGCCTAAGCATCCATCGAAAAATAAGTAATTGAACTAATAAAAACAACTCCTGACAAGTTGTTTCAATAGTTTGAAAAGTAAATAAATATAACAAAAAACTTGTTTATTCATTATGCAAAAGTATAAAAAATAATAGAAAAGCATTCACATGATGTGTATTTATTCAAACATAATAAACAGACTAAAACAATTTATTGGGGCCTTTAGCACAAAATAAACTTCATATTTCTGCAAAACAAAACTAAACATACATTAATCAAATGTTTAAAATAAAATGTTTTGCTGCCGATTCTCATATCTTTTATATTGTAACAGCTTAGAAATGATTTTTATTACATAATTCAATTTGGTTAAGCAAACGCAAAAATTCCAATTGAAATACCAAATAATTTGCTCGAAATTGTGTGGCCAGCAGCATTTTTTGTGTACAAAGTAATATATTTTTCTTCCATTTAGCCCTAACTCAGTGCCGTCTCATGTATTTTAAATATTTGGCATTTTTATTAGAGGCTAAACAAGAAACACAAACAAACTGCCCGACAGCCCGTGTACAAGTATATGTGGGTGTCGGAGTGTTTCTTTTTGTTTTTGTTCTGAAAACCTCCCAGTTTACGGTAGTTTATGACCGTGCATAAAATTTTAGACAACTGCGCACCATTTGCCTGCATACGGGCCATAATGCATAAATAATTATTGCATTAGCCGCAATGAATAAATGCGAGTATGCATTTCGTTTCTCTCTCCATACCCTCCACATCAATTGAAAGGGTATATTGTGTTTGGCATGAATGTCTGTGACACATTGAAAAATCTCAATGAGACATCTGTCCATTGCCTTTTTGCTTTTCTGTCTGTCTGCTTCAATAATTGCTCTGTTCCTATACCAAGTGGGATAAACCTTTAGACAGAGCCTTTTAGTTGCTGCAGGCAGTCAGAATATTCATTGGAATCGACCAGATTACAAAACAATATCATATACGTATATGTATTTGTCATGACAACGATACATATATATTAACAATAGTAAAGTGTGTATGAGATGTTTCTTGCAAGTGATTTACAGGACCAGCCACCGATTTGAAACACGGCGAAGGGTATATAACTTAACTGTTTAGATCTCTTTCTGTTCGCTCCACATGAGAAACGTGACACTTTGGTATCAGATTTTGCACTTGCGCGCTAATAAAAAAAATTTAAATTTAAAAAACAACTGAAAAGAATGAAGGTTGCGGTGGGCACGTATATGTTTGCCAACATACATACTATATGCAAACGTACAGATAAGCACGTAGATATGCATGCAGTTGGTTAGTTGATTGCCGCCTATTTTGTTACCAATTTAATTGATTTTGCAGCTAGTTGACATTTCTATGATCCGGGCTGGTTTTGGGGTTCGGGGTGCGAGTCTACACAAGTGAAGTGTTTACACTCAATGAAACTTTAGTTCAAAGCCAGAGAAAAACATTTGGTCATATGCACTTATGACTGTAATTGGACGCAAAAAGGCAAACCGCAAAATGCACGACTGATAGTTGTCCAAAAACGACAGAAAAGCGAGATAAAAACCAAACAGGCTTGCTGTATTAATTTTGTTCAGACTTGACAACATTTTTGTGTTTGTGTAAATGTCGCGTGAAATTAACAGCCGCTTGCGCCCAATGATGCACAGAAAACCAGTTAGCGACATCGTGATAATGTTGTTGGTTTTGTTGTCGTTGTCGCTGTCGTTGTTCTGACGTTTATGCCAATTTCAAAACTCATTTACCAATGTTTATCAATCGGCCATGCAAATTGGCTGTGCGATGCGTGACGTAAACGGCACGTTAAGGTTAACAGACAGGTTAACAGTTGATCCAATAACAGCGCTGCTGTTAATGTTAACAACAGCGCCCAAAAGCTCGCTTCGAAAAGTTTCACAGAGCGCCACTGCTAAACGCAAAATACAAAGCGCGTGTCATAACGCGTTGGTTACTCAAACGAAGCGCACGTGCCTATCGCTGAAGCAAATCTAGCGTCGTTTTAACCCATCAAAAGCAGTGGTAGACATAACAACAACAACAACAACACTAGCAGCAGCAGTATTAACTTGCCCCTACGCGGCAGGGGCGACGCAACCAACCAACAACAGGCAACAGGCTACAACAAGTGTGTATGGCAGGCTAGTGGCATTGCAAGCAGGACAGGCAGGAAGGCAGTCAGCAAAGATAGAATCTTGTATAATATTGAATATGTGTGCTGGGAAACTCACCACGACAGCAACGCGTTTGTGCTTTTCACAGCGTGTGAAAATATTTTCACACTCACAACGTCTTTGCTATTGGAAGGTTGCAGTTCAGTGTGGCTCTGAACCTAATATTTCAATGTGTTTCTTTCGTCTGTCTGTGTGTTTGTGTGACTGTAACTGTGCCTGTGTCTGTGCCTGTGAGCTAATGCGTGCGTGTGTACGTTTGTGCGTGTGATAAAACGTAACGAAGAGCGCTAAAATGCAATAATGAGAAAAGTGTTACACGCGCAAAATTAATACCATAAAAAGTGTTTAACGCTAACATAAATTTTGGCGGCCCATAAACAGGACTATAAGTCATGTTAAGCGCAAATTTGACAAGCCCTAAGTGTAAATATTCAACGCGCCGAACACAAATACTACAATAATACCAAATAAGCAAAAATAGCGGAGTCAAATAAAAAATTCCACAAGAGACGCACGTAAAACAGTTTGTTTTATATGTTCACAGCTATATAGTAACTGTTGCTTGCCACAACCAAACAAACATTGTCATAGTGGAGTGTCTGTGTGTTTGTTTTGTAGGATTACACATGCATATGCTGACATTTTTATTCAACAGTTCAAAGTGTTTCTGAATTTGCAAATACTCGAAGTGAACCACTTAACATGTCTGTTGGCAAATAATGCAAAGTATTTTTTAAAAATTGCAAGCATACAAACAAAAAAACAAAACAAACATACAATCATTTTTATTCAATTTGTACGACTCTTCGAAATACAAAGTGCAGTAACTATTAAAAATTCTTTATTTACCCACGCGCCCAACAGAGAATGATTAATACAAATTAATTGAAGCAATTCATTTTATTTACCCATTAACAACAAAAAGATACGAAAAAATTGTTCATAAGCCGAGAAAATATATTTAAATGCCATTAATTACCAATCAGTTGTGTATTTTTTATACAGAGACTTTTTACATTTAAACTCAACGTTGCCATAAAACAACAATATTTGTATCGCAATAATGCGCCGTTGCTTTTGTTATTAATATTGCTATCTTATTTTGTATTGTTTTCTTTCATTCTTTTTTCGTAATTAACAGACGCTCCATTTAAATTAATGCTAATTAAGCATTCAGTTTGTTTGTCAATTTGTGAGTCGGAATTATTTTTGTTTTTTTTTTACTTTTTTATTAAATAATCTGTTGTGTCGTTGGTTTTGCTTAATTTAGTTATTTGTTGGCGCTCAAGTTTGAAATGAAGAGGGCCATTTCAATATTACTAATTGAGCAATTAAAAATTTATTGTAGAAAATATAGGTTTTAAACTTAATAATTGCTCACACTGATAGGTTCTTAAATACATTTATGTCACCTGTAATGGAAAATCAATCGAATAAGCACAAAATCAATGAATGAGTCCCAAACATTAAACCAAACGCAAACGATTCAATCAATACAAAAATTTGATTTGATTGCCCATTCGCTTGTGCTTTAGAAAGCACAAGAAGAAACCAAGGCATCTATAGTAGAAGAGCAAAAAATAATTCGAAAAGTTATTTAATTTCCATGCCAGTTAAAAATCAATAGACAACCAACTCAAGCACCAATCAAACAAAAAACAAAACAAAAATTATAAAAAAAATATAGTCCCTGTGTCCATCAATGAAGAATAAAAATAAAAGCAAAGGCAAATGAAGCAACGAGCAAGTGACAACAATAAAAAGATAAACAACTTTTTCAATTTGCAAATACGCCCGGCTAAGCAATAACAAACTCAAACGGTGCAAGTGAATAATCAACTAATAAACAACAACTATAACATAAACTTAAGCAACAAAAACATCAACCATGTCCGAGAGCAGTGACAACAATGGCGACCAGGCTCAGGCGGCTGCCAGCGGGGGAGCTGATGGCGAAACGAATGTTGGAGAGAACAAAATGAAGTCGCGCCTACGTAAGGGAGCCTTAAAGAAGAAGAACGTCTTCAATGTGAAGGATCACTGCTTTATTGCTCGCTTCTTCAAGCAGCCTACGTTCTGCTCACATTGCAAGGATTTCATTTGGTAAGTGACATGGCCCATCAATTGGTCAGCTAACTGTTAAGATAATGCATTATGCAAGCAATTGCGCCCACGGACATACTCGTACTTTGACATTCCTCTTTAATCCGCTGCAATGTAGATTAGAACGAAAAAAAAAGAATGTGAGCAATGCTAATGCTGTAATTTTAAAATCACACATGCAATTTCTGAATTGGGTTAGTCAACATTTGTTGCTGCTCTTGGCCATTTTTAGTTACCCCCCCCCCACTGAGGACGTGTTCCATACACAAGTATATATACAGGGTGCGCCATCTTTTATGTCGGTATGCAAACATTGAATATCCTTGAAAATAAACAACCGATTTTCAAGTATGCGATATTTTTATTTAATTTGGTTCTGTACAATTTCTTGAACTGAACTACTCAAGTCAATCGGTTCACTAATGACAAAGTTATTCAATATCTACATACCGACATAAAAGATGGCGCACCCTGTAGTATCTACCGTGCCCTGTGCAATTAGTTGTAAGCAACCTTCTCACGACAAGTTATGTTTCTGCTACCTCTATTCGCGTACATACTCTTACAAAAATATGTATGGTTGGCATGTATTACATATGTAGTTTTCAAACCCCGGACGCACTTGTGGGTCTACCTGGACCTGAACTATATAACGTGGCCGTCGTATGCAAAGTCGGACTAATCGATAATTGAGCGCTTTGTTTGTGCGCCACTTTTATCAACTACGTTTGAAGCGCGAAGAAAGAAGAAAGACAATGAGAATTATACAAAATAAAATACTGAAAACGAAACAAGACACGATATCCAATGGAATTAGAAAACAAAGGGAAAAGTTAGTGGCCACAACAAAATCAAACATGTAACAACAGCAGCAACAATAGCAACCAAATAAAATATTTAATTTAGGCAAAGCCACCAAAATCTCGCTTAATCCATTGTTATGCCCTCTGTACCCATTCAATATCTCAATGCTTATGTTTGCAACACGTGCCCCGAGTCAAGAATTTTGCTTTTCAGCCTCCACTTAAGGGGGGTATGCAAAACAGCCACAACCACGACATTTACATCCACAACCACATAAACCCAAAGGCCCAAGTGTTTGCGCTTTTTATGCTATGCGGATTATAAATCAATTTCATACGCATTATGTTTGCTCTGTTATGCTATTCTGGCCATATTTTTGATATTCACCACAACACTCGCCGTGATGTAGTTTGAAGCGTAAAATTTGAAGATTAACAGAGAATAATAACAATTTATATCAGAATTTTCCAATTTTTACAGTGGATGTAGGTATTTAATGAATGTTCGACCATGATTATGAACATATTTTGCATATTAGTAGCGCTACATAAATATTCATCGAGATATTCAATTTTTTGCATCTCAACTGCCTCGGCACAACTTTCATTTGAATTTAACTTTTTTCCGCACATTGGTCCAAGAAATCTGATATGTGCTGGTTGCCAGATGCGGCCCATTTATAATTACACATGCAGCAACTTTGAAACACTCTTGGCATAGCGGGGGAGTGGGGAAAAAAGAAAAATTCTGAAATACACAAATTCGGCGTAATCATATACATATTTCGTCTTGAACTAAAATTTGGTTGAGTCACCAAATGATATAGTTTACGAGATGATTATACTAGCGACGTTGACAATTCCCTATGAAGCGACTGGAACTGCGTACACATATAATGCATTTGTGTACAGGCTGTTAAATTTCGTATTTCCCTAGGAACAGAGTTTAAAAAGGGTCTATATAAACTCATAGAGGAGTACACACATAATCGGTTTGAAATTTATAGTTATGCAGACTAAATTGGCTTTAAATTGAAAATCGAAATTAGTGATATTAGTTTACTTAATAGCTGTCATGTACGCTAAAACAAACGGCAAAAGTCTACTAATTCGTTGACATGAGCTTGAATTAGTCAATTCAACTTGACAATCGTTTAATATACACACACATACTCCCACTTATAAATGTATATAGGCCCATGGATTTACAGCCATCATTCATTTGATAAAGCGCCACAAAATGGGCGTTGATTTTAAAATGAAGTTAATCATTGTAATATAGTCTAGTCGCCACGTGCCATCAGTGCGGCTTAAACATCAAACTAATTGCCATTAAAACGCAAACATTTGGGCAATAATTAAATTAATTGCTGTTTCAAATGCGGGCCAGCTATAGACCATCGAACTGAACGAGAGCCTTGAGACCGAACGAGGGAACGATGTGAAAACGATAGGTGCTATATTTCTATATCTGTCTGCCGACACAGCTGCTGCATCATTACATGCTGTAATTAACGCGCTTCGACAACAACAGACAACAAGCGTCAGCAACAGCAGCAGCAGCAGCAGCCAACAAACATCAGCCGACAATACCAACAACAAGCACTGAACATGAGCTGCCAGAGGACTGACAAGCACAAGTCGTTGCTTTTGCTGTTGTTGTCGTTGTCGTTGTCGTTGTTACTGTTGTTGTCGTCGTCTATGGTCGCATTGTACATAAACGCCTCTTTTGGCCAACAGCAGCTAATTAACAACTTCAGTTGCGCTTGGCAGCGAATTTAATTAATAGTGTGGGGCGCCAAAAGGCGTTGCACGCACGTAGCCCGCCAAGTGTGCCAGAAAAAAGGGCAGGCGGGAGGAGGATAGCCTGCATCAGGCAATCCACCTCGAAACAACACCAACAGCGCCATCACCTTGTCGCCTGTTCGGCATGTTTATGGCATGTCATTTGCATAACAGTTCAAAAGTGGAAGCCTCTTTTTTCTCTGCTCTCGCCTCTTCTAACAATTTTGCGCTGCGGCCCGCTACTCTAATACTTGTATATACGTTTATACAAGTATGTTGAAAGTATGTGCGTCGACAAAAAAAATTAGTTAGCTTTTATTACTGTTTCAAAAATTGAAGCTCATAAAACTTTCAACTCAACTCAACTTGATACCTAATTACACAGTTATTACTAATAAATTATAATTTTAAGATTGTGCAGTGGTCGAAAAGAAGAAACCTTATTTACCTGCAGCATCAAAATAAATTGTGCGAGCAGTGAAAGCAATGGTGAAAGGTCAAGTGACAATGCATAATTGGTGATAACATAAAACGTTTTTTCTTTGCAATAAAATAAAATGTTCTGATTCAAAGCCAGCGAGAAATGTCAATTGCAATACTTTAAAAACAGGCGGCAAATTATGGATTAATCTTATTACTATGTCAAGAGACAATTGAAGTCTGCCCATTTTTCTTAGGATGTTTTTATCTACATTTTTATCATGTCCCTGTGGTATAAAGACTGCAAAGTTAAAAGCAATATTTTTAATACACAGACAGCTCAATAAATTGCCCACGAATGTGTTGAATTGCAAAGTTATGTTCCGAATATAAGGTTACTTTAATTAAAACTTACAAGAATTATATAACAAAATAAAATATTCCGCAACGACATACATCTTTGGGATTTACTTTTTCGTGACTAAAAAAAATTTCTCGAGCGCTTATTTAACCTAATTTAATGTCTTATTTTCTCACTATTAAAAACTAGTGGCTTTTTGGAGTATGAAGTTCACAATAACGTGGACAGCTGGCACGCTTCTACATACCAGAGCTTTTGATTACATGTGCAACATTTTCACCCGCTTATGGGTCGAGTTCACCCAAAACTAATAGGTGTGGAAAAAAGGAAAAAAAAAGCCATATTATTCTGATCTCCATCTCTACTGTTTTGCCACGTCCATTGATCAATGATTAAATAAGTAAATAAATTATATTTTACATTTGTATTTAGTTTCTGTCCCTTATTCTGCAGGAATAACAATATTCAATTCTACAACTCCAACTAAAAACTAGTAGAACAAACTCATTACGAATGCATTTGGTACAGCTTTCCAATGGACTCATGGATAACACCGATGTACATGCGTCATAATTACTCGAACTATTCTTAGCTCTGCTTAGACCCTTTTAGATTTAAATATATATTATGTTTTTTTTTTTTAAATACCAGGATTAAATTCATTTTAACTTATTAATACATATGTTAAGACCAAAATTTGTGAAAAACCACTCGCGTAGTTGAATTAAATTGCAGGTAACTATTCAGGCCATTCACTGAATTTATTTCAAAAACATTTCAATATGATTTCACTTTTGTGTGATTTTAATTAACATGCAAAGCCAACTCTATTATACTTGTAGTATTTCTGTTTTCGTCGTATCCTGCAACTCTCATTTTCGGCAGGCAAAAAAGTGCTCTTAATTAAAAAAAATATAAATATATAATATAAAGTCCATGCCAAACAAATGATAGCTGCCATAGCAGCCACTAGCTACGAAAAGCTATACGAAATAAACCACCACAATTGTGTGTAAAAATGTATATACATTTAATAAATGCGTAGCATAACTGCAGGCGCTACAACATGCGGCTTTTGTGCTGGCGAGAAAATTGCTTTCCACTTCATTTCATGTGCAAGCAAACAAGCAGTACTATATAGTACAGACAAAAGAAATCAAATTAAAAATTTAATTTAAAGCTGTTGCAAAAACTAAATGAACAAGAAATGGGCCACAGTTCAACCAATTCTGGACATTGCTCATTTTAATGCTGCTATATCTGTCAGTTGGCTTAAAGCTCCATTAATTGACATCTTCTAATGGCATCAACCTAATTGGCAAATTGATGGCAAATGCGACTGAACGGTGTACGAGAACGTTATCTAATTATACATTACCTCAATGTGCCAAAACATGAAATCGCCTGCATTAGCTCCGACAAACACAAACATACGAGTACATACATATAGTATGCATAAACGACTATGTGTGTGTGTGTGTGTGTGTGTGTATATATGTATAGTATATGTGAGCGATTGGCTCACAGACTTGGTGGGTTGGCTTATGGCAAAAGTTATTTGAGTAAAAACTTGCGCAAAGAACGCAAATGGCCGCACGTTCGACAAACAAACAAGCTGCGCCTACACAGATATGTATGTACGTGTATATATACTTATGCTCAGTCGCACACATGCACACTCGTTTACACTCGTATGTATGCATATTGACTACAAGTACATAAAATATAAATGTGTATATATGTATATATATGCATAATTTGTGCTGTGCTGTGTCGTGTCTGCCAAGCACGATATCAGGAATTGCACACTGGTCCGAGATGTGAACAACATTATTTAGAAAATAAACAGCATATAGTCTAAAATAATAATTACTGTAAACGGACATTTCTGCAAGCTGCCTATTAACATTAAAAAAATTTAAGTGACCATTTAAGGATTTTAATATTCACATTAAATATATACAAGTATATGTGAAGCAGGCCAGGTAGATAGGTAAAGTACAAACTATGTTTCACAGTACACTTAAAGCAGCGAAAGTGTTGATTGCCTTAATTAAGGTTTTAGTAATTTGATCCTTTTCGTACTGAGAAGCAAGACCTATCAATTGTAAATAAAGGACTGCTTCAGACAAATCCGAAGAACAACTCGAATGAAGAATTGTAAATACCTTAAATGACGCAGATTGCGAAGTAAAGAGTTTTCTAATAAATTGAGTTAAATCAACACTTTGTGCTTAAGTGTAATCTTTAGAAGAGTTCCAGTGTGCACTGCAATCTCTAAAAAATTCACGCAACACTTTGCGCTTATGTGAGCAAATACACTTATGCATATGATTTGCTTAAGCTTTAAGCGGCTTGTGGTCAAGGCATTTTTGGCTTATGCATATGCCTAGTCCATAAGCTACGCCATCGTAAACAGATGTAGGGGTGTGTAAACATGTCTATGGCTGAACTAAAACCTCACAAAATATGGGCCCAAGTGCAGATAATACCAATACTCGTAATATGTACATGTGTGTAAGAATTTAATGTGGACATAGCAAAAGTGCGATATACGTAAATTTGCATGCAGTCAAGCGTTATTATATTGATTAAATTAAAATTGCAAGTAGCTTGCTACAAACATACTTCTACTTCACAATTTGCATATTGTGTAGGACATTACAGTTGTTGTTTTTGCTTTTGTTATTACTGTTGCCCAAATGAAATATTTATGCTAATTGGGCGCCTGCCAACAAGCAGCAACAGCAATAATAACGTTTGCCTAATTTGCATTGCTTAAGAATTAATTCCAGTCAATTTTAGCTGATACGAGTAAACACTAATTGTTATCAACTCTTTACTAATTCATGGCAATTTCTTTTCGTTTAACTCATTCTCCTTTCAGGGGCTTTGGCAAGCAAGGATTCCAGTGTCAAGGTATGCAAGATGAAAACAAACTATCGAATGGCTATTAAACTAACTAACTTCCTTCGACCGCAGTTTGCTCGTATGTGGTGCACAAACGTTGCCATGAGTACGTCACATTCATATGCCCCGGCAAGGATAAGGGCATTGATTCCGTAAGTGCACGCATACTTTAACATACACGCACCTACAATACCACTTTAACCGAGTAGTTTCAACGTTAAGGCACCATGTCCAATGCAAATGTGTGTGTCTCTGTGTGCGACTAATCTTTCATGTGCGAGTTGTTGGAACCAAAAAGTGTAGCATGCCTTGCGGCGCAAAGCAAATGCCAGAGGTCTGTCGCATTGTCCTTTCTGTTTTGCCTACTTTGGTGCTCTGTCATATTAAACTGTCATTTTGGGTTTTCGGTTATGCTTTTAACGGACTGCGCTACCACTGCCCTGTCACTTTTGCTTTGCGAACTAAGAGCCGTGCTTAGATAAAGATATATTTTTGCTCTTGCTAAAAAAAAACGTCAACAGATTTCAATTTTTTCTATGCTCATACATGCCTACATTTCTATGCGACTGAGATTACAACTGCTAACTTTTCTCTGCGGCAGTCACAAAAAGTTTTTGGACATGATTTGCATATCGGTCTGCTAAATAAATCGCTTGCTTTGTTTGTGAAGCGTAAAAAGTCAACCAGAGGATTTACATATTACCCTTAAAGTTGTAATGCAAATAATTCAGCAACCATTTACCTCTCTAGAGTCTAGACCATAAAAGTAATTTTAATAAAGAACTATCCTACTGTCCGCATCGGATGCATTTAACAAATTCTTCGACTCTTGGGCATACGTCCTGTTCAAAAGAAAAATAAATCATTTTGTAGAACACATTTTCGGTGTGTACTCAACATACTATTCAGCCAAAAAAGGAAAGCTCGCACATGAAACTATGCACATTTGCAACATGAATGACTGCGACGGATAGAAACAGATTTAGAGCTTAGAATTTAAGATCTTTTAACTAATGCTTAATAAGCTTTCATTCATATAATCGCAAATTAAAGAGAACACATTTATACATATGCATATACTATTACGTAACACATGTACACTTTTCGATATGTTTTAGTCGCAGTGCCGTGTTCCGTTGTTCATTACTTTATTGTACTTATTGTATTTTCATGTGCTCACAAACAAAATTGTATGAATACCAAAAAATTTTCCAAATTGATCATCGTGTGCGTCTCGACACAACAACTACAACAACCAATCAACTACCACCATCAATTAAAAAACAACAACTTCTACTACTACAACCAAAAATATGGCTCTCACGCATTTTTAAATATATATATAAAAAAAACAAAAACTGAAACTAAAAAGGACTCACCAAAAACTCAACACCATTTCGAACCATTCACATACGCAGGACCCACGTTCTGCGACCATTGTGGTTCGCTCTTGTACGGCATTTACCATCAAGGTCTCAAATGCTCAGGTAATGTGCTGCAAAAACCCCACAACTTCAGATATTCTCCTACCCCACCTTTCGCCCTGTCTTTCAATCTATCGCTAAGTGCTGCTGGGGCTGCTGCTAACCAGCTCAGCTGCTCAGCTCAACGGCTTCAATGCCGCGGCTATCTCTACTTACTTTCTTTCCTATCTTCCCAGTCTAACAAAACCCTTACATAACTTTTTTTCACATTTCTTGTTGGCTACTGTTTAACCTTTTATGTGTGTGTGTATGTGTGTGTGTTTAGATGTGTATAAAAGCGAGCGAAAGCGTTGAACATAAAAATGAAATTCTTCAAAACAATTTGGCCCTATATATGAAATATGGACTCCCAACAGAACCCACAACAAATGCCCACAGGCATTAAAGTTAATTAATAAAATGTGTTTATATAAATAGGCATGTGTTGTTGATGTACCTGCACAGAAGTGTGTATATATTATGTACTTCCTTTTTGCTTCCCCCCCCCCCCCCCACAGTGCTCCTTCCCTTCGTATATGTGAGCTTGTTACCTTGTAATCATTAGATGCTTTTAATAAATAACTTTTTATGCTATTTAAGGGCGTTGGGCCGGGCTTGGTCTCGAATTTGCCACCGAAACTGTCCCTAGTCCCGCCCCTAAGCCGCCCACACAATTCATTTGCATAATTATGCGCACGCAAGGCTACCAAGGATTGCTTAGCATAGTGTGCATTTAATGATATAAATGTGTATACATGTGTGTATATTGTTTTTGTTAGTAATTTGTATGTGTCCTCCTTCTCGAACATAAACAATTTACCTTAAACGATTTTTTCTGCTGCAGCCATAACAGAAAATATAAATACATGCTCGTTGAATAGAACCCAAAAACATGCATAATAAATCCTTGTATAACATTAAAGTCCTCCCAGCGTTCCGGGTTTGTATCCATTTGTGCAAATATTTGATGCACTCTCCCGTTAGGTGGTGTGCCTAGATAATGTATTCATCTCTCGAATCGTAAAATGTTATGACCAGTTATTAGTGTACTCGTTTGAATATGATCACAAACATATTTAGTCATATTTTTAACTACATATTCTTCTCCTAAAAGCTAATTTGAAATAGTATTTCGAATAATTTAACATATGTATTTATTTCAAAATTGTTGAGTGCTTTGTAAGCAATTGGAGAAATACAACAGGCATATGTTTTGGAGTAAATTAAATTCTCATTACATAGTAAAAAAGTTGGTATATTTTTCTTCAAACTGTAATATATTTTAATTGAAATTATTTAGGCAGTCACTTTTTATAATATCTGTGCTACGACCATGATGTATCTTTTAACACAAAAACCGCATAAATGTTGTAAACAAGACTTGTGTGTGTGTTTGTGTGCAAGTCAAATGAAACGATGCCATGCAAAATGTCAGCATGTTGATTTTACAATTGTCTTCTGTCTGCACTTGTGCGAATGTGCATATGTAGATATGTTTGTCGGTGTGTGCGAGGGTGTCTATTTGTCTTGGAACTCACAAGTACCACGCATATGCACACCTACACACAACTATAAACATATGTACTATATAGTACATAGTGTGTACACATAAGCCAGCATACTTGTGGCACTTAGGCGTGCAATTTAAGATGACTTGAGTGCTATTCAGCGCCCCTGTTCCTTGTTCTCTGTCAATGGATGCATAAGGTTTGCCTAAAGCTGAAAATTGTTTGACGGGCGAAAGAGAAATTATGTGCACGTTGCCTTTTAGTGCTTAGGCCAAACTAAAATGCTAGGAATTCACAGTCAAATGGTAATTAATTATTTTGCTAGCAACCGTTGCGGGGGGTGTGGTTGCACAACAATAGTAAATGCAAATGGAAATGATAATAAAACATAGAAATAAAATTCAATTCAATGAAACGAGCGCAATTTTGCGAAATTAAGGGGATGCCATAATAATATAAGTATATTTTATAGTTAGGCGATTGGTAAAAGTACACTTATTTATTCCTGAAATCATACTTCAATGTAGGAGTATTTAAAACATAATGAAACTATTTGTACATTGAAGTGCATTGTCACAGAAATAGAACCTACTTCTGAAGTTACACTTCATAACAGATCTAATTTATAATAAGTACGTGATGTATACGTTTTTGTAGTCTTTTCACACAATACTTCAACATAGTAAGGTACTTAAGTGAAATTCAGTACACCTGATGCTAAATACTTATTATTATTTACTATTTTACTATTAATTCCATGGCATTTAAAATGTATAAGAAAATAATATTCATGAGGCTTTAGATCAGACGATTTTGCCTTTATTGATCCTATTCGGAAGAGCAGCCTCAATTTATTCAATAAGTTCATAATCAGCTTTCAGCTCCTGACTATTAAAGACGACTCTTATACATGGATGAAAGCATTATTTTATATAATTTCCTTTGTCTGGTTCAGATGAGATGTTGATAGCAGCTTCCGTGGTATATGTTGATAATTAATTCAAGGCCGCCACATATTAACTATGTACGATTGATTTAATCCGAATTAGCAGCCAATAAAAGTATAGTGAACGGCTCGGAAATGCACGACGTTAATTCGCCTTACTTCCAATTCCTATACAATTGTAATCTAATTAGAGTTCAGCACTCAATCGAGTAATAACCTAATACCTAAATAAGCGGACTGGTTGCCCTAGTTTGGCGTAATGTATATGATTCTCACAAATAAAAACAGCACCACAACAATGTGCACCAGAAAACATTAAAGCACTAAACTATTTATATCAGAAAAGCTTAAAATGCTTATCAAATTAAATCATCCTACAGTGTTATAAACAAAGCACTTAGTCAAGCTAAATGGCATTTTGTCAAACTTGGAAAATAAAATTAATACTGTTTCCACACCTAGACACCAATTATGGTCGAGCTTACACTATCAGTGTGGCTAACACAGACACTGAGTCAGGGTCTGTGTAATACAAACTAAGCGCTTAAATGTCGTCATTGTCATTTAAAATTTTTTATTCGATTGCAGTAACGATGTGTGCAACGCCTCCGATTTCCACGCATTGCTGTCATATATGTATAAATCGGATCAAATATATATTTCGTTCTGGGAGTATTTCACAAGGCGTTGGAACACATTTGTCTAGCAATAAATTACAAATAGAGCAAAGGAGCAGGAGGTCTTGCAGACAGTCGACGCTACTGAGCTATAGAAAGACCAATCAATAGCATTTCTACTTGTAGGCCCGCATGCGATGTCTGTGTGAAATTCATGCTTTATTTTCACACCTGTTGGTAATTTATTTTCCAAGTGCCTGAATACACTCACAATTGTGATTATATAGGATACACGTATGTACATACTATATATGTGTGTTGGTTAACAGAATTTGGGGCGACAATCATTTCAATTGTTTGCCAAACAATTTTATCAAACTCATGTCCTTTATGCCATTCTGTCCGTTTGTCAATTGCTATTGTGATTTACCTTTTGCTCACCCAATTTGTACATTTGATTGTCTACTTTTGGGCACACACGGTCGTGTATGCGAATTTGATTTGCATTTCCAGCCATTCAGTGTGTGTGCCCTGTCACTAGAAACCAATTTCGAAGCGGAAATTGAAAAGCAAATTAGCTTAGTGCAACCTGCAACTAATTGTCGCAAGTCAATTGTGTCAATTGTGTCAATTTTGACTTTTGACAATTACACATTCATATCTATTGAGGATATCACGCCAGGGCTCAGAAGTTACGACTCTAGCTGAAGTGCCTTTAAGGATACTCAGCAAAAATCCACTGGGCCACTTAAATAAATGTGCGCCCATATGACAATCTTAGAATTATGTGTGAGTTGGCAATTCTAAATTTCTCACAATCTGCCCCCATATAAACACATACAAGTATAGGCATAACCATACCCATGCCAGCCAGTCACACATATTTATCTGTGTTGTCAAAATAAATGACATGGCAATTTATAAATGCTACTGTCTACTGATGCTTCTTATGCTGCTACTGTGACACTCACACACCAAGTACTTGTACATACAAATATATACATATATGTATATATGTACGACTACGACTACACACACTGGAGACTTGGATACTCTGATTGTGAGGACGCTCGCGTTATCGGGCATCAGTTGTTAATATGCTGGCAGTTATGCGTTGTACGTTTTATACAACCAAATTACCGACTGAGCTCCAGAATGGAGTAGGAAATTGCTGGCTAGGAAAGCAACTTGCTGATATAATGCCACAGATATCGTATATACTCGTACATACTCGTATATGCATGCTGATGGCATCCAATGTGGATGAGAAAAAAGAATGAAAGCATGCTGCAAACTGATGGCATATTTGTTATGTGGGCCAAGTGACAACAGAAATGCCAAATTTCGTAATATATTGCTGCAAATACATTTTGCATTTGCACGTACAGTTTTGCCAAACAACTAGGGGGAAAATAATTCAAAATATGATAATATGATTTTCCTCAAAACAAGCTATGAAAATGAGATATAAATCCCACGCTTAACTAATCACAGCAACAAATATGAAATACATAAATGATACATTTCAGTTGTAATCGTATGTACATATGTATCATACATATTTCCAAATTAGTTTTTGCAAAACACATCAGCAGGATTAAAAGATTAATAGCAGCTATCATGTGGGGGATAGCTACAACTAAATAACATTCTGCGAACAAATTTTAACGAATGGTACCTATCACCTTTCATTGCTGTGTTTTCCTTGCTCTCGGACTATTCCACGGCGAAGGCTTTTTGGGCAATAAACCACAATTTTTGCGCAACCTTCGAGTGCCTGTCACTTGCAATTCACCTAAGCCTCTTGGGCAACTAAGTACAATACGTGCCGAGTTGCATTGAACAGAGTCAACAAGTTTGGGACCTTGGTCGCGCGCCACAGACTATGCAACACATATATCGTTTTTTTTTTATAAGCAAGTCTCTAACATTTAATTTCACTTTGGGAGACCTTAAAGTCATCTTTAAACTCAATGTCGCTGTGCTTTCGCATTCTATTTCCTGTTTGATTTTCAACCCTATTAATAATAGCTATCTAACGAGAGCAGAGCAGCAACAATAGAGATGGCAGTGGGAACTGCTGTTAGCTGTTGAACCTTGCGATGGCCCAAAATGAGAGCGCAATGTAGCTACTAGACACTATACTTGATGCTCGTGCCTTTTCATAATGCGCTTAAATGCCCTTCGTGTTGTTTCCAACTTTAAGGCCACCGCATATACACACTCGTGTGTGCATATAAGTATGCAATAAAAAAATAACTCTAAGACGCACACAAAGGACCTCACTGATGAGTTCAAGGCTCTGACACTGCAAGTTCAAAATCACAAAAAAAAAATAGGAAAAAATAGCGCAATATGTATTAGTGTGACAGTGGCCGCAATAAGTATGTGCCTTGCTCAGAGCCAAGAGCAAGACCTTAAAGGCGCTTCGAACGTCACATGTGGGACACAAAAAGTAGATATCCCTACAAAAGGGTCGTGTGGGTGTCCGTGTATTTATATCGAAGCGTGCCAGTAGTCGACACACATTTTTTACGTATATATGTCCCTCAGCGTTGTGCATATGAGTTTCTGAATCTCTGAACTAGTTCCTATGTTTAAATTGAGTTATTCCTCATTATAATAAATCTATTTTTTTGACGCAAATACATTTTTGAAGAAAACAAAACAGATTACCGAAATTAAGAATAACAAGAAGTAATACAATTTTGTTTCTCAGGTTACTTAAGAAATTAACAGAATTCAACGGTTTGTGTTACTCTAAACGAGAAAGATAAAAAATAACAAGTATTATTATTTATAATATAATCAGGAACGGCTTTTATGCTGCCAAATAAATACTACTGCAGTCTCCATTGCAATTAAAGGTTTCAGGATTTTAGGATTATATTTTGAGTAAATTAGCTTAATTCGAACGACTGTTTCACAGATTTTTGAATTGGTTTCTTCTTTCCTTGCACAACTCTTATGTACACACATATATGTGGTGTGTGTGTGTGCAGCTTTGAACGGATTAGACAACAATTGTTTGTAGTCTTAGTGGGGCTGTCTGCTTGGCTGCCTGCCTCACACTTTTTTGTGGGCGTAGATGGGTGTGTGTGTGTGTGTGGAGGTCTGTGTGACAGCTTTCAACAATATAAAGGAAATGAAAAAAAAAGCGAAAAGGTTATTTATGTCATTTGTTGTGCCCTGAAAATGCACGAGGAAGGGAGGGGAGGAAGAAGAGAAAAAGTCCCATTAAAATGTGTTACGTCTGCTTTGCTCAATGCGATCAAGCAAACTAAACTAAATTTACGTTTATAATGCAACTCCCAGCACATTAGACCAAACCGACCATGGCCCAAACACAATCCAATTCTCTGACACAGACATTCACGCACATGGAGCACACTTTCAATGTTACATATTCGCAGAATTTTTGCTTTCCATGTACCCATTTACACATACATATATAAGATACATAATATATACATTCAGGCGTCTTTATATTTCTGCTTTTTGCTTACTGGTGTCTGGTGCAAATTTCATTTGTCCAAAGTCTCGCGCCATTCTGCAACTCAATTAACGTTGCGTTAAAATCATTATTACATACGTATTACATTAAACTTCTGCCTATGCCGTTTACTTAATATGCGTATGTCTATAAGAATATATACAAAGTATTATTATCTGTAGAATACCTGCGTTAATTTTCCATCAGTTTTCTCCAACTGTTCAATTCCCAGGCGCATCAAATGCCGCACAAATGGCACAACGTCGCCTTTCTGTCGCCGATGTTTTGCGATCATTGCGGCTCTCTGTTGCACGGCATCACGCACAAGGGTCTCAAATGTCGAGGTAACGTCTATGACTCTTTATGAGTTTGTGTGTGTAAGTGTGTATTAAGTGTCTCTGTGTGGGTGTATGTGTGTGTGTGTGCTCATAAGTGTGCCTAGCATTTAAGAAAAGTTAGTTAGGCCTCAGAACTTTTATGTTTCCACTTTTTTTCCACCGCACTTAGATTGTCGCCATTTACAATTAGCATTAGGAGCGCTTTGTTCAGTTTCAAGTGCACACTTACCTGGGTGAGTGTATGAGTGTGCGAGTGTATATATTTGTGTATGCACATGTAATGGCGAGCGACGCGCACTTGAGCTTTTGTTGTTGTCGCCGACGGTACGGCACTCTTTTGTGACAAGTAACGCAGCCTTCCACCGTGCCGTTCAGCTTCAGCCCTCCTATTACCACAACCAAGTGCATACAGATCTCTGTTTGCATACACTTGAGTTTACAGTTTGTTAAACATTGTTGAAAAGTTGTTAATTTTTGTTGTTATTCGCTTGCAGGCATGTGCTTGTCACTTTTTTTCTAGTTTTCTTTTTAGCAAAGTTTTCTATTTGTGCAGTTTTGCACAACAAATTCAATTTGCATGCTCACGACAAAATTTAAACAAACACAAAATGTGCCACACCAGCATCTATAGTAAGTGACTAAAAGGCGACAAATACTTTAAATAAAATAAAGAACGAGCTACTTCATTAATACAAAATGTATATCTGAAATAAATTGAAGCCAACATTTAAATGCAGCTTTTCATATGCATTTTAATTTGTTCATTCGTTCAGATTTGCCTGTTGACTTGTTTTTGTATCTCAACCAAAATGGTAAAGCCTCTTAATAAATCGAAAAAAGATGTTTATATTGGAAATGAAACTTTGAACAAAATTTGTATGCTATTTATTAAGGTACAGCGAATCAGAAACGTTTGGTGTATCGAATGAGGTCAATGGTGGCTATGGATATTGATGACAAAACTATGAAAAGAATTTTATTTCGTAACTAAAGCGTAAGCGTCGATTATATATTTTCTTTCCCTTACTTGTTGCTTATATTTCGTTAATATTTCGATTGCATTCAAATATTTCATTGCATTCTGATTTATTATATATTATATTACATTATCTACTCATTACTCAAAGACTACTCCTTCCGTTTATTATAGTCAAAAACATCAATTTGAATTTAAGTTTCTTTTGCATTGAAATTTTAACTTTCTGACATTTATTAACAGATTTGATAGCGCATATTTTTTTTTATTATTTGTGCGGTTGCATTTACTGCAAACTGAAATTTTCCGTATCACCGCCCAGTGTCGCGCCCTTTTCAAATAGCAGTCATCATGCTATCGTTCCAAATATCAAGTGCAGCTCTTTGTCGTGTCAATGGCCGTTGATTGAGGGACACAGAAAAATCCAAATAAATAAATGACTTACGCTTCATTGGCCAGGTACGGCATCCCAAGTAAACAAATGACAAACAAAAAAATGACAACAACAAAATTGTATGACTATGAAAACAAACAACAACATAGAAAAGTGAAAATGTAACGACCGGCATTGAATAATGGCCGTAGCCGGAAGTGTGCGGTCGCCATTTTCAAGCACCTAAGCTCATGTTCATGCTCAAGTGAGATGTATGTTTGTGTGTGTGCGAATGTGTGAGCTTGTGTGCAGATTTGTGTATAGCAGCCCAGTGTTCAATGGCATTTGTAATTCTATTGCATTTGTCTATTGTTTTACTCAAACAGCCAACAATTCCCAGGGCTATTTGTTTGTGGGTTTGTCTCGTTCATGCGTTGGCTTGTTGCTTTTGGTTAGTTTTTGTTTGTATTTGTTATTTGGCTCTTCAGTTTGTCATTTGCTGTGGTTTTGTTCGATTAGTTTAGTTGGCAAAGTTATATTGCATACTTGTATTGTATAGGCTTAGTTGCATGCGGTATTTATTTTAAATTCAAAAATGCTTTTGACAATTTAATCCGTGCTTGACACTAGAACGCTTTTTACAATAATAATTATGTTCTCCATTGGTTCTTCGTATTATTTATGTATGTTAAATTTGGCATTTTTGCGTTTTGTTATCTTTATATTCCGATTATAAATTATTAATTATTAAAATCGGTGATCCCCATCATACAGCTGCTATTAAGATGATAAAGGCACCACTTAACCAACGTTCTGCTCGCCTAATTTATATAATTTCTTCCGATTTTATCAAAGCCCCATATAATTCAATAAATTTCTATTGGTCAAAAGCAAAGGCAAATGTTAAATTGAGTGTAGAGGGCTACAATATTAGTTATATATATTAGGTATTGTGCACATATAAGTTTTTTTACGAAAGACAGGACACACAATGTAGGGCATACACCACATATTTTTTATTAATACTGATTTGAGCTAGTGTATAAGAGTTTGTGTGAGCGCGTGCTGGCATGCCATGGGTTTGTTTATGTATGTATGTATGTGGTCCACAAAACATGCCACGCAAAAAGTGTAAAGGAAGCCATTTCTTTTTTATCATTATTTTGTGCTGCAAAAACGCTTTCAGATTTTCATTAAATGCAAAACACACACAACAGACCAACTACAACAGCCATAATGGAGGCATTTTTTAAAGCCAACCACCACTTATAAGCTCGCCATCTCAATCTATTTGTAGCGCCTTCATATTGTCGGTTTGTTCAGAAAGCCGGTCAACAACTCGCTCTGTGCGTGTCTGTGAGTGTCTGTCTGTGTGTGTGTGTGTGTGTATGTATGTTTTTGTCTGTTTGTGTGAGTGGGTGGCATCAAAATGATTACTTTTCATGTGGCAAATAACGCAACAGCAAAAGTAATAGCAACAGCAACAACAATAGGGTCGACAAGCAACAAGCAGCATTGCAAAAGAAGGCCCAAAAAGAAAAGAGAACACATATCGCACGCGGATGGTGGCATGCCACATGTGTCTGCCAACTGCAATTTTGCTTACAACAAGCCGCTCGATGCCTGCCCACGGCCGTTAAGCAACAGCAATGGCGCCCAGTATAGTATGTTCGGGCATTGGACCTCAAATGACAAAAGCAATTTTACACATGGGCGTGCAATTTGGTGGCAGTCCGAAAAAAGAAAATACACCAACACAAACGACATTGATAAATAATGAAATCAACCTTCCATGCAATGCCCGCACTTTGCCTCTCACTGCTCGTGTTGTAGTTCCCATTGTTGTTGCTATTATAGCCTGGTCCATTCGCGAATCGAACTTATTTGCTCGCAGTCGAATTATCGGACATTGAATGTTATGGTCATTGAAAGCAAATTTCGTCTGGCAGTAATTGCGTTTGCTGCTCGGCTCAACATGCAGGCATTATATTTGCACCTATGCTCAAAATCATGAATATACTAACTAACCCATAATAGTGGATATTAGTGCAAATAACAAGCTTTTTATGAAACAACTTCGTTTCATTTACATTCGAATGCGCGGTCCTCTGTCAAAATACTAGCAAAGGTCAGAGTGAGGATTAATTGTAAGGATTCACGAAATATTCAATATATATCTATCACTTTAAACAACTACAAAATATAAAGAAAAATATCACAAGTCCTTGAATTAATTATAAATATCAAACTGGTATTTGCTTAATACTACTATAAATGTTTTATTTTGGCACTATTCACTTTTCAAAATGGCACTTATAGGCTCAATAAATGTTTATAATCTACACTGATTTATAATCAACTTATGACCCTAGTTATGTCTCCGTATTTTTCACAAAATACTAGACAAATCGGAATCCAAAACCAATCTACGAATTAATCATTTTTTAAAGCAACTCTTCTTTCGGCTTCAGACTCCGCTGTAATGCCAGAAAACTCAACTATATTTATTGCAAAATAGGAATTGTATTCGCATAGAACTGATCCCCACCCTTGCTCTGGTATGAAACAATTTCTTGACCTGGGCCTGAACATATAAAAACATTTATTTCAATTGAAACAGGTAATGTAAAAGTGAAAAGTAGCAATTACAAACAAAATCCAAAGTACACTAATAGGCTAATAGGGACATTTTCGATCGTAATTATTTCCATTTCATTTCAAAATTACTATATTATATCACGGCAGTAGTTAGACTTTTAGTATTCAGTTGGAACAATTGTTTAGATGACATATAGTAAGTAAGCATGTCATCATAAATTGATGCCCAGTTGAAGAAAGCTACATTGGTGTATTTATAATTTTGTGCATAAGTGTATTTACCTGCATACTCGTATACCTGCGCACAGTTTCGAGTATGTATGTACGTATACAAATATAGGAGTTTGCACGATTTTGTGTGTGTGCTGACAGCAAAAACAAAATTGATTACATTTCAATTTGCAATAATTTCCAATTGAATGCTTTAAGGGCGGCTATGTCGGTGACAGATGTACGAGTATGTACATACGTGTGCATGAGTGTGCATGAGCGCCTCAAACTATGCAACAGTTTTACACACACGCTTGTGTGCGCGCACCATCATTTCCGTTTGCTAAATGATTGCAAGAGACATTCAACATGCACCATGTAACAAATTGCCATGCAACCATCACAAGCGCCCAGCAAATATAACTCTACGAGTACATACACATATGGAGGTAGGTGAGTGGGTGTTAGTGGATGGATAGCTGAAAAATTGTTCGCCGAACTATATTTGCTGGCAAGCTTATTGGATTGCACGCTGATTGATTGCTGCATTGCCCTGCACAGCTGTGCAACAAGTATGTACCTCTCTCTCCCCCCTCATCTATCTCGTGACACTCATCAAGTAAGCATCAGTTCAATTTAAATACATACGAGTATGTAGCTTACCATTAGCCTAGTCCAGTGAGCAGAAATACCAACAAAATTACCAGGTAAGCATAACAAACTTCACTTTGTATGCGTGCAGTGTACCGTCTGTCTACTTAATGTGTTTGTGCGTGTCTATGTGTGTTTGAGTGTGTGTGTGTGAGTGAGTTTATGTACGTGTACAACTCTATAGTATATGTATGTCCAGCTTTCAATTTTCCCAAAAACTTTCTCACCAAGCCCACACCGAAACTTATATGCCAGTCATGGACAACTAGCCATCAAGTTTTTCTTTATTTCAATATCGGCTAACTTTAACGTTCTGTCGTTTAGCATGTGACATGAATGTGCATGCACGCTGCAAGGAGAACGTGCCAAGCTTATGCGGTTGTGATCACACCGAGCGTCGTGGACGTATCTACCTAGAGATAAATGTCAAAGAGAATCTTCTCACTGTGCAGAGTAAGTATTATGAGCACGACAAACAATGCGGTTACTCCTGAACTTTTAAGCGCCAACAATTGAACTGCACTTCGACATGGTCAGTTAGAAAGTTAGCCTGGCTTAAGTATATTATGGGCGCTCTGAGGCAGTTGGGTAAAACTTTTGCTGACATGCCGCTATGCAAAAGATATACAAATGTAAGCCACTTAAGTTTTAACCAATTACGGCACGAAGAACTTTTTGTAAGCCGCTGGGAACTTTGTTTTGTAAAATATGTGGGAAAAAATATTATGTTAAAAAAGTTTGAGGCAACAGCTACGCGCTTTAAATGTTTAAGTTTCTGCCTTCCTCTAACTACTTACGTTTCTTGTGTAATTTCTTGAATCGCTTACAATTGAAGGTATAAGAAGGAGCCTTCTAGTGGCACATTTATATTTAATCGCATATATATTATTAATCCTTTAATGGTGTGATATTCTGAATATAACCAAGCAATATTCGGTTAAAAGAGAATATATGATATATTCGTTTTGAAACGTATTTTTCATACGATTTTTTTGAAAACCACTTAATTAATTGGACCTTGTTATGCAAATGTTTCTAGAACTTATAGTAAATGTTGTCTTGACTCCCGTTTGCATATTTTCTGAAAGCAAAGAAGAAATTTTGTTGGGCGTTTTAGCGATATGTTTACATTCTATTATGCATGGTTGCAGTTAAGGAGGGTCGGAATCTCATACCAATGGATCCAAATGGTCTAAGCGATCCGTACGTGAAAGTTAAACTCATACCGGATGACAAGGATCAGTCGAAGAAGAAAACGCGCACCATTAAGGCATGCTTGAATCCCATTTGGAATGAGACCATAACTTAGTAAGTTGAACAAACCAACGACCAAACAACAAGAACATGTTAATTACACCTGTCGTACAGTGATCTCAAGCCGGAGGATAAAGATCGCCGCATACTCATCGAGGTATGGGACTGGGATCGCACCTCGCGCAATGATTTCATGGGCGCTCTTTCCTTTGGGATATCAGAGATTATCAAGAATCCCACCAACGGTTGGTTTAAGTTGCTCACACAAGATGAGGGCGAATACTATAATGTTCCATGTGCGGACGCGCAGCAAGATTTGCTTAAGCTAAAGAGCCAAATGCGAACAAATACAGTGAGTAACCGCAATCGATGATCCTAATCGATTGACTTTACATTCATCTCAATGCTCGTTTACTGCAGAAATCCTCACAAAAGAAGCCGCTTGTTATGCGTAGCGATACAAACTCACAATCGCAATCGAAAAAGGACTTGATACGTGCCACAGATTTTAATTTTATCAAAGTGCTTGGCAAGGGGTCTTTCGGCAAGGTAATATTTGTGCATTTGTGTGTATTCTTTAAATTGTGAACCCATATCTTGGTCGCCCACATTACAGGTTTTGTTGGCTGAGCGCAAGGGCAGCGAGGAATTATATGCCATTAAGATACTCAAGAAGGATGTGATTATACAGGATGATGACGTCGAGTGCACGATGATTGAAAAACGTGTCCTGGCGCTGGCCGAGAAGCCGCCGTTTTTAGTTCAGCTGCACTCATGCTTTCAGACAATGGTGCGTATACTCGATAAACCAAAAAATGTTACACTTATCGACAATCCGTAAAACTAAGCGATAGCATTATTTAAAAGCATGTACATACATACAGTGAACTGAAATAGCTCGATTTAAGAATATGTATATAATTGATTTCAATTTAATTCTTTTTAATTGCTATTAATTTACTAAGAGTATATTAAGCGAATTAAACAATTTCACCATAAATATGCAAAGCTGGCTTGGATCAGAGTATTCAAAGTATTTAATTATAATTTTGCAGGACCGCTTGTTCTTTGTCATGGAATATGTGAATGGCGGAGACTTGATGTTTCAAATTCAACAGTTTGGGAAATTCAAGGAGCCTGTCGCTGTGTAAGTTTAGCACACAAGAGAACTTTAATTGCTCACTTAGTTTGCCCTTCCCACTCAACTGCCCACTTACCCACTGTCACACCCACAGTTTTTATGCTGCCGAAATTGCTGCTGGGCTGTTCTTTTTGCATAGCAAGGGCATTCTGTACCGAGACCTCAAGCTGGACAATGTGCTGCTGGATGCCGACGGACATGTGAAGATTGCCGACTTTGGCATGTGCAAGGAAAACATTGTGGGGGATAAGACGACAAAAACATTTTGCGGCACACCGGACTACATCGCGCCGGAGGTGTGTGTGAACAATGTCTTTGAAGTTGCACCCCTAAGCCATTTTCATGCCCATTCCACAGATAATATTGTACCAGCCATATGGCAAGAGCGTGGACTGGTGGGCCTATGGTGTGCTACTATATGAAATGCTGGTGGGCCAGCCACCCTTCGATGGCGAGGATGAGGAGGAGCTGTTTGCCGCTATTACCGATCATAATGTATCCTATCCGAAGAGTCTTAGCAAGGAGGCCAAGGAAGCATGCAAGGGCGTGAGTGGAACATCCCGAGCACTAATATTCTCTGCCAAAATTTAATTCCTGCCTCTTCTTTCAGTTTCTGACCAAACAGCCCAGCAAGCGCTTGGGCTGTGGCGCCTCCGGTGAAGAGGATGTACGTCTGCATCCATTTTTCCGCCGCATCGATTGGGTGAAAATCGAGAATCGCGAAGTGCAGCCACCGTTCAAGCCGAAAATCGTAAGTAAACATGTCAGGCTAATTGGCAGTCCATTTATATGCACAAATGTTCGCTGATTGAGTCGCTTGTGCATTTTCAGAAACATCGCAAGGATGTGTCCAATTTCGATAAGCAATTCACATCAGAGAAAACAGACTTGACGCCCACGGATAAAGTATTTATGATGAATTTGGATCAAACGGAATTTGTTGGCTTCTCTTACATGAATACGGACTACGTTTTCAGCACATAAGCGACAGAAGTGACGGTTGAGGGACTAAAAGAAGTTGCAACAGCACCAAAATTCATTGAGTTGTGTCATCAGTTGATATTAAATGTTAATATTTTGTTAAATATATATTTCTCAATGCTTTATGCAATGCAAAAGACATTTGTTAGCATAATATTAGACAATTTCTTTGAGAGCAATAATTTTGTTATGTCTGTATGCTCTGTGTAAACATACAAATACACAGACAAAAGTAATTTATTATTGTTATATTTTATTTATATACCTATGTCTAATGTTATTTACCGACGTTTATATAATAATTAAGTTTAAAATAGTTTTATTTATATTGTAACAATGATCCAACCAACTATGAGCCAAAAAATATTCAATAAAAAACAATTTATTTTAATAATAATATTACTTAACATCTGCTTTTCTCTACAATTTTCCGTGTATATAACCCAGACTAAATAAAATCTACGTTTTCCTGCGTTTCTATCCAACTAAGCATTCCAAGCTCCTACACAATACCCACTATATCTTATGTCCTACGTTTTATTATCTCTCGTTTTTATAATTTTTGTGATCTGATTCGTTATCTACTTTATAAGAAACTCTTTAAAATTCCCATAGCGAATTTCTAGCAGAAATTAAAGTACTCAAAACAAATTGCAATAAAACAAATAAAACAAAACAGTGCATATTTACATTTTAACAAGAATCTTAATGTTAGAAAATACAATAAAGTAAATATGAAATAAAAAAA
Source organism: Scaptodrosophila lebanonensis (assembly GCF_003285725.1). NCBI lineage: Eukaryota > Metazoa > Arthropoda > Insecta > Diptera > Drosophilidae > Scaptodrosophila > Scaptodrosophila lebanonensis. The sequence continues at coordinate 5,171,040 of NW_022060529.1, forward strand.
AAATATTTTACTTTTAAATTGGAAATACCAGTTTTAACCCCCAGATCTCACACAGCCCTAGCAACAACAATAACCAATTCGATATCTATTCACCAGTTTTTTCGAGTATACATTAAAGTATGAATCGATTGGAAAAAATTTAAATATATATATATATATATATATACACAAACATATATATATGAATAAAGTACACTATGACATTGGGAAAAATAAAACTGAGCAGAACATGCCTAAAAAAGAGGTATTTTGTTATTGAAGCCAATTGTTTGAAAGTTAAAACATTGCTCGATTATAATGTTGGCCCCTGCATTATAAGAAATCGAAATATGTGTTTAACTAAAATACACTACAACAACTGAAATGCTATATAACTTGGCATTATTAAGTCACAGACGAAATGAAAATTGTACTAAAACTTTTAATACATGTACTATACACTCACAATATCTATTATAGATGGTAACTTTTTGTTACTCTGTCAACAAATTTGAAAACATGGCATAAAGAATATCCGCATTTCATTTAACTGATTCATATAGTATGTAGATCTTTGTGTGTGGAAGACAACTGAACAGCCGTTTTAAATATGATATAATTTATATTGGCATTTTTATATATATGTATAAAAACTTTGCATATATGTAAAAGGCATAGAGTCTCAATGTACCATAACTAAAATAACAAAACAAAAATTGCATAGCAATAAGTTTAAGCTAACAAAAGTAAGTAACACTCACTAGTAGTTTGGACTACCAAGTACGCTGGGGCAACGCAATTGCCGTTAACTTTATAAGACCTCGTCTCGAGGTATTACTTTTCAAAGACCATTTATGCAAATAGACGTATTCTCATATTGACTTTAGGTTAATATCGTAGTACCTAATATAATTAGCGGCTATTTATACTGATCAACTTTGGGAAAAGACAATCTACTATAAGGTATATTATAAATTTATATATCATATTATTTTCTTTTATCATTATCAATACTTTTAAGTGTGCCATTCAGTTTTTATTGTAACGCCACCTGAGCTAAGCTTTTGTGCCTCTTGTAGCTATCCTTTCCTGAAAAAACAGCAAACTACAGTTACAGTAACTAAAACTAACTACCGAATAAAAACATATTTATAAACATATTGTCTAAATGGTTAAGTAGCCAAGCTATGAATGTGCATTGGCGAGTGCACAAAAACAAAAAAACAATTTATTAACAAGAATAATGCATAAAGAAAACAAAAACAAACATTTATTCAACTAACGTTTAAATTATTATAAAGTTTGCGTAATTAAAACTATGTTGCATTGAAGAATATAAATGTATAACTCCGAATTTGATGCATTTAGATACAAAGAAAAAATACACTTAACAATTATTTAGTATAATGCATACATACTTATACAAACTTATGTTTATATATGTATGCACATCACAAATTTAGTATATTATAATCATCGCTAATATATAGCATGTATTCAAAAAAAAATGCAGTTGAAAGGATTGTAAGAATTATATGCGAAAATATCTTAATATATACTCGTAATATCTTCAAATATCAACAAATACATATTAAGTGTAATTGGATTTTATGATGTATTTCGAATTATGAAGTTGAAATGTACTTAGCAACAAAGAATGAAAATTTGCTCATATTATATTAAATAAATTATACAACCTACTACAACACATACATACATACATATGTATATATATATATGTATTTGTAATGAAATATACGAACTCAACATGATTGATTACTTTAAATAATTTTATGGAAAACACAACAAGATTTCTAAGTCTGTTAATATATTGAGAATATTTATGAATTACATTTTAGAAAAATGCATTCAACTATTGAACTGTGCAAAAACTTATATGTACTATGTGTGTTTAAACAAACATACAATGATAATTGATAAACTTTTATTTATAGAATAAATTTATTGAAACTAATATAATTGTTTTTTTAACATTTTTAATCTAACCATTTATTTAAAAACAAATTAGGTAAGCAAATCATTAACAAACTCTTATGGAACAATTCAAATCAATCTCAATGTTTTCCGTCATCTTAAAACATTCACTTATTTAATTGACAATGTATATTTTAGAACAAAGTAAAAATTGACTATGAAATGGTAGAAATCAAAAATATATTAATTAATAAAAATCACTTTATGAACATAAAGAATAATGAGGACCTATTTTCTGAGCTGTAATTGAACTTTACAAAAGCCACAGAAGCTTGACTTATAAGACCATTCAACTAACATTTCGTGTTTAATTAACTAAGTTCTATCATAAAAGAAACAAGTATATCGTAAAATCAATGTACTCATAATTAAATGGATCTACAAAAAGAACAAATAAATCAAATAGCATACATACATGCTGCTTATAAACATGCATATATGTACCTATTATTAAATAAATCTACTTCAAAAAAAGTTCAAGGTGTTTTATGTGAAAATTTATGGAATGCGCGTCAGTAGGCGAACATCATTATGGGGTTCTGCTTCTCTCGGTTGCAAGAGGATAACGCCTGATTTATACAGGGTGTGTGCTCATGTTATCGTCGATGGCGTATAAATAAATATTAGATAATCTTATCACATAAATTTGGAGGCAATTAGAGATAGAAGTGCCAGTCGCATCACAATCTGCCCTGCGATACTGACAGATAGTCCGACCTTTCAGTCAACCCAGTCATTCGCCAGTTATCAGTCAATTCGCATCAGCAACCGAATATTTCAATTAGGAATTAAAAAATAAAATATAATAACATGGATACCAACATTTCCATGATGAACCTTACAACATTTGTGCCAGGAGACACGTGTGTTTACCAAAGCCATATGCCGTCCGTTTCTATCTTCATTATCTATGGCCTGATCGTACCTACGCTGGCCGCTTTCGGCCTATGCGCCAACTTTATCAACGCAGTTGTTTTCATGAGACCCAAAATGACGCCGTCAGCGTTCACATATTTGGCCGCGTTGTCCTGTCTAGACTGCGTCTCCTGCCTCCTCATCACCTTCACAGCTCTGTCCCGCAGCTACTTCTACAACAGTGCCAAGTGGATAACCTACGACTATCAGTGGCAGACACCTCTATTTAGCATTAGCACCGGTGCTGCTAATCTAATACTGGCCTGCCTTAGCTGCGACCGCTTCATCTACCTATCGCATTTACAGTCCGGCAATGGGGCCCCGCGCTTTTGTCGTCGCAAGGTAGCACGAAACATGGTTGGCGCTGTCCTGGTCATCTCCATTGCGGTCAACATGCCATATTTCTTTGTGTTTGTGGTGGACAAAACGGATGGCATATGCTATGTGACGAACTTTTATTATACCAAGTGCGTGAGTTTGCTATCTTCGAGATACTCGTAAAGTATATAGAATTTGTCAAAGAAGTGAGAGCGGCGAGTTTTATTTATGAATCAATAATGTTACTTCATCATAATAAGTCAAATGTGAAGAAAGTTAGAGCCATAGCCCGCCGCTGTTGTTGTTGCTGCTTTGGCTCAACTCTGTACTGCACACATACAGGGTGCGCCATCTTTTATGTCGGTATGTAGATATTGAATAACTTTTTCATTAGTGAACCGATTGACTTGATTAGACCAGTGTTGAAAACCTCAGATCAAGAAATTGTACAGAAACAAATTAAATAAAAATATCTCATACTTGAAAATCGGTTGCTTATTTTCAAGGATATTCAATATTTGCATACCGACATAAAAGATGGCGCACCCTATACACGTACACAGAGTCACGCATAGACACAAATTTTGATGTTAATGTATTCTATTGAAACTGTACGAAAAGTTTTTTATTTGATTAATTTTATAAAATTAATATAATTTGAGAAAAATAGAAATTTAGAAAATAATCGGAGTACGTACAGAGTATTTAAGAGTTCAGCCCACTTGACTGTAGCTTTCTCAGCCTAATTTAAAATAAAGTTACATACTGGTATCAAGCTCCAGGATCCTTACCAACCATGACACAGGAGTACTGTTCTGCCGTTTACCTACCTTTAGTATGCCCTTTCACCTTGTATTCCTGACTACTTGTATTCCTTTGTTTTAGAAAGCTACAAATTTTCGTGCACTCATTTAACAATTGTAAATTTTTTAGGTTCTATCAGGTGCACAATTGGTTCACGTTTACACTACTTGCTGTTCTCCCGGCCATTTTTATGATTATTGGAAATGCCGCCATTATCATTGCCTTCGGACGCTGGGCCAAGCAGGGCAAATTGTGCCAACAGACCTCAAATTTACGTACCACACGAAAACGATATCAGGTGAGATTGTATAGCCTTTATCCTCAGCTTCTTAACCCACTACTTCTTCCTGCAGCACCAAATGAAACTGACTGTTACGATTGTAATTGTTGTGACGCTTTACCTGATTGGCGAGCTGCCCGCTCACATGACATCTAGGAAGAGTGCAATGAATTTGCTCTTTGGTGGCGACAGGGAGAAAATCAATCAAGATGTAATGGAACATATGGAGGTTATCTGCATCACGCTCAATGCCCTGCAGCTAAGCATGAACATTGTCGTGTATGCGGTCATCAATCCATCCTTTATACCCGAATTCTTTTTGTGCCTTCGCGGTGCTTCGGATGCCGTTTTTCGTCTGTGTTGCCTGACGGCAGTGACGCGTGGCTGTAAAAAGTGCTGGAAAGAAAGGCGACATCCACTTGAGGAGCAGTGTGTGGTCAACAGCATCTCGGTGCAGCAGTTGCCGGCGGATGAAGCGCGGCAGTGCGGCTGCGAAAGCTGGAGCTCCAATTCGGCGTGCGAGATCGAAGCACATGCAAATTCAACGGTTGGTACTTTTGCTTTTATGCATTCGGAAGGCAAGTCAGAGCGATCCGACGATTTAAAGAAACCGCAAGTATTTGCTACAATGTCCAGTGCGTCTTTGCATCTGAGTGAAAGCAAGCCTGACGACGACTTACGTTTCAGTTCTCCATTTATTATAATATCTTAAACACCTTTAATACACATACATATACGTAAATAAATTTGATTACAATAAATTGAAAGATTGCATCATATAATACACCAGGTTTTCAATAGAATGCCAAATCCGAATAACGGTTCAGCAAGCGCCGCCATATTTTGTTAGTAAAAAGTCGCGCCTCCTCTTTATCATTTTTGAAAACCTTATAGTATGGATCACCGTTTTCCACTTTGTGTATAGTAAGGACGAGCTTCTCATTATTTGCTCCATCAGTCTCCAATTGATTGTTTCTTAGTTGACGAAGCAAGGGAGGGCCATCATATTCTACAATAATTGGATCCTCTGACTGAACAAACCGATGTCCAAACACGCATAGTAATATAACACAAGAGGCAAATTTAACAAGCATGTCAACTGACACATGCAACAATATATTTCAGACTAACCGCGAGTCACTTCAAACTCTTCGAGATTCATACCAGCGATCCGAAGAGACAACTGTGCAAACAAAGACATGAACCAAAAACTCGCAACTGTGTACACTTTTGCAGCATGTTTTTTAATTTATTGATTGCCATAATGTGGATATATTTGAGGAAAGCCAAATAATAGAATGTGAAGAATAACATTTTATTATGAATGTTAACAGTCTTAGTTATATTGGGGTGATGAATGTAAGCTCCTTTGAAGTCATTAAATTAAATATGTAACATAAATTAGAATAAAACTTTAAAAATGATCTTAAAATACCTTACTTATGTATAATACGTGTCCAGTTTGTTTTGTAACTATTTTTTTTTCTAAGTCTTGCCCTGCAGCTTTGATAGAAAGTCCATCAGAAATTGATGGCGTGAACGCAGTTCTGGCAAAGTGCGATGCCTGAGCTTTGTGCTAATACGTCTGATCAAATAATCTCGATCGCGCGCGCCCAGTTTCATTTCAATAAGTATAATCTTGTCCTCTTCGCGTGTCCACGCTGTCGAGGTCGACTGAGGGACAGTAGCGGGGGGCAATGATGGCGTGGAAGCGGAACCTGATGCGGCTGTGTTCACAGTTGCCTTTGTGGTGGTCACCGATGGTGAGTTCTGTTCGCCCTGCTGCGCACAGTTGGCCAACGTGGCTACAACATCCAACTTACAATCCTCATCGCTATCGAACTGTGTGGTAATAGCATGTTGCGGTGTGGAACCGCCTCTTACGACTAGTGGCTCCATCTCATCTTCCGAGAGAGGTGCATCCATTTTAATGGCTGGAAATGTTTGCTGCGACAGCGATACAATCGATGAGTCGTTATCCGATCCAGTTTCGGGCAAAAACTCTTGGTCTTCTTCTGTCTCCACTTCTATTTTGGCAATGCGTGACGATGCTCCTGACTGTAACTCCAAAGGTTGCTTGGCCGTTGCTATTATACTTATGTTTGCCTTGTTATCTAACTCTTCACGTGTGCTTTCCTGATCTATCAGTGTTTTTAGGCGCTTCGCACACTCAATAGCCGGGGAAGCGGGTGATGAAATTTGCGGTCGCTGATGCTGATGTTCCTGATCGTGTATTACCACCATAGGCGGCAGATTGCATCGTAGCCGCGAATTCGTTTGTCCCTGTGGTGAGCGCACCTTTTTCGTCGGAGATTTGCGCTTCTCCTGTTGCGGTGAGATTTGCGTGCTCGTAGCGCCATTAACACCATTGACTGGTGGCAGCGGACTTAGTCCAGACATGGGTGAATTATTCAGACCAGACTGTTTACGTGGCGACATATCTCCAAAGTTGATCGACGTCTTCTTGGCATTTGCATGATGTCCGGAGGCGTGCGAGTTGCCGACATTGGGTGTGCTCGTGGCGGTATTGCTGAAGCAGTTGTTGCCATAGTAGCCAGAGTTTAGACGCACTGCATGCGCACGCAGCATCATATCGTCACACATTTCAATCGATGAACAGCTGTTTTCTTCATCTCCTGTAGTGTCAATGACTAGAGCCCGGCTGGCATCATCCTCCTCAGAACGTTCATTGTCGTCACTGTCGACAGCCGCTGCTGCACTTATTTGCTTCTCACCCTGATGACGCACACTGTGCACACAATTCAAATTGCTGGCGCCCGCACCAGTGTCCTGTTCCTTTTGACTTTGATCGTTATAAATACTTGCAGCCATAAATGAGAGTTTGGCAGGTAGCAGTATTTTTGACCCATAAAATATACGTCCATTTATGTATCTTAATTGACAGCCCGGCGCTTGTTCCTGCGTGGGTGATTCGAGAAGTTCACTGATAGTCTCCACATATTCGCCAGTTGCATTGTTTTTGACCTCATGCAGATTGATTGTCTCTACAGAAGGCAGAAGTCTGTGGGGTAAAAAAAAATAGTTGGCATGGGATGGTTCAAAGTTTTGATGGTTTTCGTACCGTTCTGGTGGCTTGGCTTGCGGAAACTGCTGCATAAACCAGTCGCATAGAAACTGATTGCCTTTAAGCAAAGGCAAAATTTTGGACTCAACCTTTTTCATGCTTACACTAGGCAGCTCGGCCAATTCGCTGAGGCACGCATATATTTTGCGTATTTGCGCAGGTTGTTTGCAAAAATATATGTTTAGTTTATTGATGAAGTTTGTGGCATTTGTAATCATGAAGTACTCAAAGAATTTGCCTAATTCTGCAGCCTCAGCAGGTAACAGAAAGTTAAGGAAGACCTCGGCCAACTCTGGGTTATCAGGAAGCAATAACTTTTCTACTTTCTAAAGGAGTAAATAAGGCCAGTATTATAAAAGTGTTCATATTTGGGCATTTAGTATAGTAAACATACCAAATATAATTCAGCCACTTTATCATGCCTAGGATCGAATGACTGTAGTAGCTGATTGAACTTTTGGCAATCCTCGACACGATTGGCAGTTAGCAAAGCTTCCTCCACCTTTTCATAAAAGTTGTATGCAAAAGCTATGTGAGAAAATAATTAATTTTCTTTTCGCTCAGAATCAAATCAATAAGGCTTACTTGCATCCTTCCGATTATTTTCGTCTGCACTATCCGGTTGCAACATGTGTCGCAGCATTTCCTCCTGACGATTGGCCTTGCGGATTCGTGCGCCAGCAGCGAGAGACTCATCCTCGATGTTGTTACTACTGGTATTGTTGTTGTTCCCAACAATTCGTTGACGCTTTTGCTGTTGCTGGTGTTGTTGGGCAGCAGCATTACTGCTGCTTGGCGATGTAATTGTGACAGGATTTGACAATTTCGAGCGGCAAAACATGCTCAAGTCGACGAGTAGCCGTGTGTACAGTTCCAAAGCCAGAAAGTGTCTGTAATAAGGCTGTACGACTTTCGTGTGGGAGTAACGTTCGCGCTGGTTTTGCAGGTAGATGCCGTAAGAACGGATTAGCGAATAACAACGTTTCTGTAATTTATGACGCAGCCGTTGACGTAGCACGTGGAAGCGGGAACGTGTTGGCGGTGAAATAGGTGACGACAAAGATTGATCCGATGAAAACTTTGAAGGCGTTCCGCGGTTTTTAGCCTGACGCTTACGAGTATGTACCTTCGGTTTGAATATACTAAACCGTGCCTTTCGGGCACAACCTAAAGATTTCGTATCATTTGTCAATGTTGTTATTTCTTGTGACTGATATGTGGAAGCGGAGTTTTCGATTTCGTTTATTTGTAATGAGTTTGTAGCACTGTCAAATCTAAGATTAACACACGGCCCAGCATCGTCTGGAAGTGGTGGCGGAGGCGGCGGCAGAGCCAATAAATCACTTTCTTTGCTAGTGTGAAGCGATCGATTAATTGTGACTACATTGTCGTCGTAGGTACCATGCTGATAAGGCACAGAGATTCCAGCTCCACATAAGTTAGTTGCAAGTCCTCCTCCAAAAACATAATTTACGTTAATGGTGAGCGAAGTCGGTTGATGTTGATGTTTACAAGCCTCGAATTTTGAACTATTTTGAATGTTACTTTTGGATCTTGCTTTCTCAGTTGCTACCGTATTTTCTGTTGGTTCTGTAGCTTGGTCGTTTTTCTGTGCAAGTGCCAAGCCAGTGGCACTGCCATGGGGGGCGGCAGCTTCCCCAAAATTCTCGGGCAGTAATAAATCTTCCCCTATAGCTTCTCGAACAAATTCCAAGTACGACGCACTAGCTTGCGCAGAGGCTTTAGACAAATTCGGAGCTCGGCGACGGCGACGTTTGTTCCACGTTTTCTGCAATTAATTTGTATTTTCTATATTTAAACCATTTACAAAAATTTAACTGGCAATAGTTGAAAATTTTCCGCGAATTGTAAACAATAGTGATGACAGAAGCCTTGAGCGCGCATATCGATTGAGAGGTAGCCGATTTTGTATCGCAAGCAATCGATAGCTGCATATCTCTCTTTTTCTCACCACCATTCTGTGAAAGTGGAGGAAATTAAAATTGCTTTGATTTCACCAAAACTGTGCGTATTACAACCTTCACAAAGAAACAACTCAACTAATTTTCATCATATTTTGGCTAGAAGAACTCTAAAGGATTTTTCCTGCTAGCACCCGATACCCAAGTACAACACAGCTGCTCAAGTGTGCATCTTAAACTGTCCACGTCACACAACATTGCATTCCCGAAGCATCATGAGCAAAGTAACTTTTAAAATCACGCTAACTTCGGATCCTAAGCTGCCCTTCAAAGTACTTAGTGTTCCGGAGGCGACTCCATTCACGGCTGTGTTAAAATTCGCTTCAGAGGAGTTTAAAGTTCCTGCAGAGACAAGTGCCATTATTACAGATGACGGCATTGGCATCAGTCCACAGCAAACGGCAGGGAACGTATTCTTAAAACACGGCTCCGAACTACGTCTTATACCCAGAGACCGCGTGGGTATCTTATAAGCTCTATAGACTATTGACTATTTAGTATTTTGTTATAACTCAACGAGATTCCCATAATTAAACAAAGGCAACCCAAGCTCTTACCTCTATATAAAACTTCCAGCCACTATGCAACTCGTGGTAACGTTCACGCGGTGGTCGCACAATGCCGCCCTCGAATCCTAAGAGTATTTGTTGTACCGGCGGGGCCAGTCCATGGTCGAGGTAATATTTCACAGGATTATACTCTTTTCCGTCGCGCAGCTCTTTAATCTTCCAATATAGGCGTCTTCCCTGCTTTCCATGCACAGTGTCCTTGGCCATCCGATTACAGGCAATGCTTATAGGATCAACGCGTTTCCTTAGCGGCTTTTTTGAGCTGTTTATGACATTAAGATGTTTCTCTAGTCCCATGGCTATAAGCTGATACTCGGACGGTGCGTAAGCCGTAAACTGAACACTTCTTGGCTGAAAGGCCATGCGCGGCAAATATTGGGGATACATGAAAACCGTGCTGTCCAGCATGAGGTCCATAATCCGAGGCGCCAGACGAGGCACTTGACGAGTGCGACCATCACTGGGAAAAGAAACTGTTTCAGGTTATGATCCTACAAGTTATTTAGGTACACTCACGTTAATTGGATTTCCTTATTGATGAATTCCATCATTTTTTTGTTCTCCTTCTCAAACTCATCGCTACTTAAATCCCGCTCCCATTTATCAACCAATTTGACAGCAGCTTTTAAATTCCAACAATTAAAATTGCTATTTTGGTTTGCCTTCTCCTGTAACTCGTACAACATTTGCTTTGGTTGTTTAGCCATGTGATACAATTTGGGATTTGAATAAGTCTGCAGAAAAGTCTGCGTGAGCATTTGCGTGTGTATTCGTAGTTGCTGCTGCAGCAGCTCGTGCTGATGGTGTGTGAAGCCTTCAATATTATTTTGCGTGCCCTCTGGAGGTACAGGTTTCAAGTTTCGCAGACTTTCAAAGTAATCCGAATATTCGTTATAAATATGCTTACGCACCGAAATGTACTCCCAGGTGAAATTAGTGTCGTAGGGCGTAGAGTACCGGTCGTCGGCCTTTGGCGCATTATCGGGGCCTACCAATTTAGCTGGTTCGGGATCTGCTGGCTCCGCAGGCATAAGGAACTCTGGCTCTGCAGTCATGGAAGCCCCTTGTTCTGCAAGGGGTAGTTGCACCACATCTAGGCATTGATTACCGTGTTCATTGTGCGCGATGACTTTTGCCAACTGAAAGCAGTTGGGCTGACCCGGCAGCGGAACCGCAATAAGATCCGACGTCTGTGTTAATGCTGTTGTAGCTATGCCCACTACTTTGCATGTATTGTTCATGACGTTTGTATCCATGGAGTTATTTAGACCACATGACTCAAAAATGGTCATGGGAACCAAATTGGGACCATCTGTTGTACTTGGAGTGGACATGACATGCGGATGAAATGAATCCTGTCCCATGGGCGGAAAAACAGCTGTTGTATCGACGACATCACTTCTAACTACGGATGATTGAGTATCAAAATCTATTTGTCGGGTCACTTGCTCAACAGTTTGTGGTAAAGTTAGTGATGTTATGGAGTTCTGATTCTCGCTCAGAAACTTTTGCGGTGTCTCCAGTTCAATAGATTCTAATGATACACCTTCCTGGAGCAAGCCTTCAAAAAGCTCCGAGACCAAATCAGTCAGTTCCTTTTTGGAGATATTTACATCTCGAAGCTCCTCAGCATCCACGGGTATTTTTTCGGCTGCTACATATTCAGGATCATTAATAGGATCATCGTCGTCACCCAGAAAGCTGTTATCTATAATAGTAAAATAAGCTAATATGCGATACGTATAAAATGCCTAACTGTACTTACTCAACGGCTTGGAAAAATCATTGAGAAACTGCATCCACTCTTCATCGTTTGCTGTCATGTCATATTCTGGCACATCACATAGTTCCACATCTGGCGGCACAAACTCCGACTGCAAGTCCTCAATTGTTGTTTGCTCCAAACAGAGCTTAGATCGTGTGCGTGTGGCAATGCGTAAATCCTGTCCTGGTTCCTGGTTTTTGTCCAGTGGTACTTTGAAACATCCATCGGCACTAAATTTGATAGGTGAATCTTCTGCTTCTGTGGTTGCCAACGGAGTTTGCGGAGTACACGGGTTCGAATCAATTTCTGAAGCTGTCGTATTCGGATCCTCATCTGACTGCAAATTAAATAGAAGAATAAAGTATCTGTAAAAAAAAGGTGCCCAACCACAGACAAACTTACATGAAAATCATCCTCTTTAAATGTATACTCTTCGTCCTCTTCGTCAGAATGCAAGTCCTCACGTATTAACACTTCAATCCCGTTGGTTGCCGGCGATTCGCTCAAAGCCGGCAACGCTATACCTGGAGTACGGTTTAGTTCCCGTGCCTTGGCACGCGTCAGCTTTTCTCCTGATGGCGTGTCTGTTATGATGATGGCACCACGCTTCTCGGCCTCCCGCTTCTCCCGCGCCACCTCATCCTCAGCCTTGAGTGATACAAGTGCTAGTACATGATCGTTTCGGACCACTCTGCGCACCACCTTGTGCATGTCTTCATGACTAATGGAATTATCACGTGCTACCTTTCGCAAACGCCGATCTATCTGCTTCGCATCCTCAATATTACACTCGCCAAATTTCGACTCCCGACTCTTACTGCGGCGGTCCTGAGACTCTTTGTCCAATCGACGCCTTTTGCGTGGCCGTGATCCGGTAGTTGGCGTCGTTTCGGCACTGCTGCTACTAGTAGAAAGCGCAGCATTGAAACGCGTTGACGTGTTTCCTATGTCGGACTTCTTTGTGCTCCTTGGCATGTCCACAGCACATCGAAAATGACTAAATTAGGTTAATAATTTAATAAATCACAATGCGTTCCGATACTAAAACAGAAATGCGGACAGTGTGTACACAAAATACCGCCACATAAGGAATAACAATGATACTTCAAAAATATCGATATCTGTGTAGACATATCGATGATTACACATACGGAATTCAGTTGTAATTTTTCTATTAATATTTGTAAACAGTGGTAATTGCTTGCAAAAAGTCTTCCGCAGAACTACTTAAAGTGCTTAAGCAATATAAGAAGTTTTGAATTTTAAAAATTCCAGCACCATTCGAATAAAAAACGTCGATAGTACACAAAAATGGTTTGTGGTAAGCAATATTATCGATAATTGAGCTAAAAAAAATTTGTGTTTTTTTTTTTCATTCGGGTGCGGGTAGCCGGTAGTTTAATGTCAGTTTAACATAATCGTAGTTTTTATATGAACTCTGCTCCACACCGGTCATTTGTGTGCTCACGACGCTTGGAAGTAAGCAAGACCGGCTAAATTTACTGTTTTAACGTTAAGGTAAGTTTTATTAGCGTAAGCATCAATGATTCATCAATCTTTCATTCCTACAGGAGATGACACTTAAAGTTACTAAGCTGGCACTCACCAGCCGCGTTATTGTGCTGGTGGTCCAAATGCTCGCCAATTGGGCCATTACCGATCACAAGCCGGACGTGTTTCGGATGCCGCTTAGCTATAAATACGGACCCTTCCCGTGGCTTGACAAATTAATTTTGCGTTGTTTGGGCGGATTGCGACACTGGGATGGCGAATATTTCTTGCACATTGCTAACTATCTGTACTCGTACGAAAACACCCTAGCCTTCTATCCACTGTATCCTGTGGCAGTGCGTCATCTTGCGGAGGCCTGTCACATAATGATTCCCCTATCGCTGCAAACACTCACGTTAATAATGGCCGTTATACTAAATGTGATAGTGTTTTGCAAGGCCGCTAATCTGCTATACCAGCTGACCCATAAGCTCTTTAATGATTTCAACAAGAGCTGGAATGCAGCATTAATATACTGTTTCAATCCGGCGACTATTTTCTTCAGCGCGGCCTACTCAGAAACATTGTTCTCGTACGTGAGCTTTTACGTGATGCTGGAGTGTGTCAAGTCTAAGCAAGAATTTAGCTATCTACGTTTATGTGGCGGATTGACTGCATGCTTTGTCTGTCGTTCCAATGGTCTCCTGGCGTTGGGCTTTCCATTGTACTTCTTGGGGCGTCACTTCGTGCTTGGTCAGGAGCGGGACCGTATCAAGCAGATAGCCAAATTGCTTTTAACTATTCTGTTGGCTCTTATCATACTCCACGCGTATTACTTTTACATTTATCGTCTCTATTGCTTGCCCAATGTGCAGGTGCGCCATGCACAACAGGTTGTGGACTATGCCAATGAACGAAATTATTTACTATCTGGTCAGGGGCCGGCTCGTTCACCATGGTGCGAGTATACGCTGCCCTTTCCCTACACCTACGTCCAGTCGCACTACTGGGATGTGGGATTTTTGCGCTACTATGAATGGAAACAGTTGCCGAACTTTTTGCTTGCACTACCCATGCTGCTTTTCATGCACCTGCACTGCTACGAATACTTTTGGTGTTTGATTCGCCACGTCTATCCAAAATCCGAAAATTGGAAGAATTTCATTAGGATTCACAAGGCGTTACCATTTGTAATGCACGCCTTCCTTTTGACGCTCGTCTGCACGTTCTTTGTGCACATTCAGGTCTCAACGCGACTAATTGCTTCGGCTTCGCCTGTTTTCTATTGGTTTGCAGCGGATCATATGCCCAAAACTCTGGCAGAGCTGTCTATACGCTCGAAAGCTGGCATGTTGTTTATGTGGTGTGCCTCCTACGCCTTGATGGGCACCATTCTTTTTAGCAACAACTTTCCTTGGACTTGAGCTTTAATTAAGTGAAGACGCCAATGTTTACTGCTAGGATAATAGACTAATATAATTGTAAATATTTTTGTATACTTGCGTGTTGCACAAATCCTTAACTTCTAATGGAGTACAATTTGTTAAATTATGTTAGAATAAAAGCTTTAAGTTATCTTAAATTGATATCTTCCTTGTCGCGTGCGAAACGACATTTCTGTTTGGCTCCAACATTAGGCAATAAAACCGTTATTACTATTTTAAAAGGGCAGTGGACCACCCTGTGCTTCCTGCAGTCATTTTATATATGAATATAAATATTTAAATTTATTTACAAAAACGTGTTCCTATTAAGAATATTTCATTTTGATATTTTCCATAAATCATTACTACCTGCTAGAAAGTGTGAAATCTTTTAAATACGCACCTAATGGTCTAATTAAATTGAGGAACAGCCCAACGCTTGGTTTGAGTTTTTAATAAATGAACAGCTTCCAGCACTCTTTTCTGGCAGCACTGGCAAGATGTCAGCTGTTTTGCAACAAATGTTAGATGGGTCACACTCGTGTACTGACCACCTATAGTAAATAAAAAGCAAGAAAATAATATTCGGAAGTTTAATTCAACCTTATAACTATAGGTAAGTCAATGAATATTTCCGCACTCACCGCACAAAACTTGGAAAAAACAGCCTAATTGAAAAACGACTGCTAATGGGGCACATACTCAGGGCTGCTAGTATATTTCGAAAAAAAAAATGAACTTGCATTCAAATTCACTACTACTATGTGAATTAAACTGCTCAGCTAATCTCGATTTTATTAATTGTGGGTTTTTATTCACCAGCTGGTCTCCTGACCTTATTCTTTTGAATGTCTCGCTGACTGCTGCAATCCTATCACACCTGCCTGGCGTTAAAGTAAAAGAAGAGGTAAACAAATGGAGCAACACGGCACAAAAATGGAGGAGCTGTCGGGTGTTATGATTATTATCATAATTGGCGGCGGTGTTCTGACCTTCGTCTTACTCTTCATATTCGCCAAGCGCCAGATTATGCGCTTCACCTTGCGTGGTCGGCGTGGCCCCCATGTACCCGTTGGCAACGATGCCAAAAAAGCTCTGCGGAGGGAGATAGAGCGTCGTCTAGACTGCATCCAAAAAATAGCGTTGCAGCCAAAGTTACTGTGGCATGATCCCGACAAGTACATTGTGCAACCGGACCAAGAACTGCCACCATACTATCATCGTATGAAGGCTGTCGACGATGTGAAGTTGTTGGAGTCGGAGATAAGTCGTGCATACGGCAGCTCGCGACACGCCCATGAAAGCCTGCGAGCTTTTCTGCTCACCACACTGTCGGTAATGTTGAGTGGAGCCGAGCAACGCATTATTCATCAGTACTGTGATATGTATGAGCATGCCCGACACGATCCAAATGAGTTTGGCGCCGATGAGTATGAGGCCTACCATCATCTGCTCCTTAAACTGATGGAAGCGTAAGTACAAACAACACGATATTCGAATGGGCCACCAATAATTAATTTAATATCATGTTTTTGTGCAGTGCTAAGCAATTAAAGAATTGCAATTCAGGCAAACCATCACCAGCACGCACGCCAAGAAAGCAGACGAAACGACATTCCCTGCTCGATCCTACACGTCTTCGTCCACCCCCAGTCCATGAGACAGGAGGCATGCCAATGCAGCCGAGCAGCGAGCTAACTGCGGGCCAGCATGCGAAAGTCAATCTAACATTAGGATTGCAGGGTGACGAACTGGTGGCGGCTGAACTGGCAACGAATCCTTTGCATTTGCAAGCGCCAGCTGAACGGGATCTTATTATACGCAATCGCATACGAACCCCTACGTTGGACGACATTGTCGTTGAGGCTAATCAACAGCAACAACAAAGCGATGCTGTTACCAACGGGGTCGCAGATGCTACAGAAAATGAGATTAAAAGCATCTCATCGGTGCAATTTCAGCGGAACTCGAGCGTCGTTTAAAGCCAGCTTGCACCAAAATACCAAACAATGCAATTATCTTGCAAGTGTCATTAATTATTATTCTAATTGTACTAGTAGTTTAGCATTTACCAATATATTAGTGTGCTCGTATTTTATTTGTCCTTTTTGCATTTGTCCTTCTTGGCGGCCTCTGCGCACTTTTTCTTTTTGGCCGCTTCCTCGCACTTTTTCTTTAGAGCTGCCTCCTCGCATTTTTTCTTTTGCGCAGCCTCCTCACATTTCTTTCTTTGTGCTGCCTCCTCGCATTTCTTCTTTTGCGCAGCCTCCTCACATTTTCTCTTCTGCTCCTCTTCCTCGCACTTCTTTTTAAGTGCCGCCTCTTCCTTCTTCTTCTTGTCGCGCTCGGCACACTTGTCCGCGTTTTGTGCGTACTTCACCAAATCGAAGAGGCGGCAACAGTATCCCGTTTCATTGTCATACCAACTGATCAGCTTTACAAAATTGTCGTTGAGGGCTATACAAGCCTTGGCATCGAATACGGATCCATAGCGTGAACCATTCATATCAGAGGAGACCACCTGCTCATCCACATAGGCTAGTATTCCCTTAAACTCGTTGGTGGAGGCCTCCTTGATGGCATCCTTAATCTCATCCAGCTTGGCGCCGTCTCCCAGGCGACAAGTCAAATCCACCACAGAGACATTTGGCGTGGGAACGCGAAACGCCATGCCAGTCAGCTTGCCATTTAGATCAGGTATTACCTTGCCCACAGCCTTGGCGGCGCCTGTGGATGCAGGTATGATGTTGCACATGCCGCTACGCCCATCGCGCCACGCCTTGTTGCTCGGCCCGTCGATAATCTTTTGGGTGGCCGTTGCCGCATGCACGGTGGTCATCAGGCCCTCAATGATTTCAAAATTGTCATGCACAACCTTGGCCAGTGGCGCCAGACAATTGGTGGTGCAGGAAGCGTTCGAAATGACTTTCATGTCCGGCTTATATGCATCCAAATTGACGCCGCACACAAACATGGGAGCATCGGCGGAAGGGGCGGATATCACCACCTTCTTGGCACCCGCATCCAAATGCACCTTGGCCTTCTCCAAGGTGGTGAATCGACCGGTGCACTCGATTACCGTGTGAACACCCAGCTGACCCCACTTCAGCTTTTTGGGATCGGCTTCTTTGGTCAGCTTTATCTTCTTATCGCCTACAATCAGCGTATCACCCTCGAGTGAAATTTTTTGATTGAAGATACCATGTGTGCTATCGTGGCGCAACATATAGGCTACATACTTTGGCTCCATAGCCGGATCATTGATAGCCACTACCTTCGCATCGTCACGGAGCACAACGTTACGTAAGAAAACGCGACCAATGCGCCCAAATCCGTTCAATCCAATAGCCATGCTCTGATAGCACCGAGATTATTGCAGGACCGTGAATTTGTAATTTGAAAAATTATTGTAAATATATGTTGAAAATTTTGAACTGGGCTATTAAGATGTCTCAAAATATAAATAAAATGTATTGAATACTTAGCACTGATTAATATTTCATTGCCGACTTGCAAACCACTAAGCCACATCAAAGCATTACAAATGCGAATCCTCAACTCACACACACAACTGCTATCGCTTAACACACGTACTACATAAAAGGCTGTACAAAAGCAATATTAGCACATACTCTTAAAAACCTATACTTGTAAGTACGTGCCCTTATGACTGCTGCCGGCCTTCATGTTTCACTTACGCCGCGATTGTTGCGCGCCCGCCGACCATAATCGAAACGCGCCCGCAAATATGCAACAAATATTTTAGCACTCACTTGCAGTGCGTATAATTAACTCATTCTTCTTGGAAAAAAAAAACCAAGTTAAAAAGAGTCGAGCTAAGCGCTCGCACACGCACAGTTAAATCCAGTATACCCTGGATCAGTTATTTATTTACATCATGATCTGGTCATGCTGATCAATTTGAGGGGACTACGAAGCCTTCTTCTGGTTGCCCTTTATATAAAAAGTTGCCCTCATAAAAAGATTTATTGTGATCGGTCAGTTCTAAGGTTTGTAGCCATAAATGTACAAGTATACTCCGCCCAGCTGTTGTTGCTGTTTCTTTGCTTCAACTCTGTACTGGTGCTATTGCAACAAGCAATTGTCGTAATTTTATCTTATGTCCCTGTAGCATACACGTTCCAGTCTTCCTGGGAGCTTTCGCGCATCTCAAGAAAGTCAATACCATACTTAGTGCCATAACAAGAAGGCTCAGCTAAAGAGTAAAAATTTCAAACAAAAAATAACCGAGATGAAAAATGCTAGCGCCTGCCTGTAAGCTAAAATTCTCAACAGGCAGGCCAAGAACAGAAGAAAAATGCAGATAGCCAGGCAGCTGTCGCGGTTGCTTATGTAATTAAATTTATTAATTTTCCTTCTTGTTCTTTTTCGCTGCAAGCATCAGCCGTGGGCGTAAGCCAAAAGTTTCAAAAAAAAATCTGCACTTTTCCACGTCCAATTTATTGATGCTGGTCGAGACGCAATCTAAACGGACAGCTTGCGCCCAAGCGGCATTGTTTGCAGCATAGTTGCTGTTGTTGCTTTTGCCTTATTGGATATGTCCCTATATATGTATGTATATCCTAACGTATAAATCAATCTGCTGTGGTTACCTGCGATGCTTCCCCGAACTTCAAACCACTAACATTCAAATAATTTTGCTCACATACAGACCTAAACACACATCAATTCTTTGGTGGCCCAAACCAGCGGGTGGTGCGCACCACACACGAAAAAAGGTATAGCTAACTTTGTTATATCTTTTTAGAACAGTTGTACTTGTATATAGTACATAAAATAAAATACAACATACAACATTTTTTATTTTTAAAATAGGGAATTTATTCAGGACTCTTTTATATATAAAATAATCAATACCAATTGAAGGAAAATTGGTTAAAAGTGGTGGTTAAACTTCCTACACTATGTAAAACACATTTTCCTTTTCTTGCATTCTTTATTATATAATACAATATTTAATAATGATCTTTCTACGATTTACTTTGAGGTATGATAGGCGAAATCTGAATTAGTTCCCAGAGTAAAACCAAATATGAAAATGTTGTCGGCTGTACGCTTACACGCATAGCAATCCAGCCTCAATCACACACATGTACACACATACAGTGCATATAAATAGCATCAAAGCTTGGCCTTGCAGGCCCGCAGCCTAAAAATCAGCTGCGGCCATGCTTGAGGCCCCATTACTTACCTTTGTCTACAAGGCGCTTTGACGCCCCATGACAGTTTGTTGGTTGTTGGTTAACAGTAGGCAAAATAGTGGGTGGGGGAACTATAGGCGTCTACCACGATGCTATGCCATTTTTTTAATGTAACACAAAGTGCAAATTTCAATTCCGTTTTAAGTTTCGCATGCTCTACTGGAACCCGTACCCCTGGGGCATTACCCAAAAAGACTTTTTGCGTGTGCGTGTAGGTGTGCGTGTGTGTGTGTGTGTTCGTGTAGGTGTGTGTGCGAACTTGCACATTTATCTTGGCTGTTTGGAGCAACCCGTACGTTTTATTACAAAATGATTTAAATAGGAGTTTGCATGTGCCAGCTAAACCTACATACTAGTCTAGTTTTATGCATATGTCCTATTCACCAATTGCTTGGTACAAGCTGCGCAACTTTATTGTGCATATTTATGAGTGAGTTTTTATGACTTCAACATTTGGAGAGGAGAGTTAGCATTTATGTGTAAAGCATTTCAACAGTGGACAGGGATGACACAATATTATTCAATACAGAGTCAGGAAAAAATTTAATCAAATTTTGCAAAATATCTGTCTCATTAATAAAAAATCCTCATCTGCAGAAATGGTTTCTGAATTGAGCCTAAAATACTCTAAAGTACCAACTTACATAGAACAGTAGCAGCAAGCCGTTATCATGTATCCATTTAGTTTATATACATTTGTCTTATATACATTATTTGCTGCTGCAACATGCTTATACATTATTCCAAGCGTTTCGCAACAAGCAGTATTGGCATTACAGACAGTCGTGTGTATAAGCTTGTTGCGAAGCTTTTGATGCAAAAGCCAATATACATACTACAACTTGTTGCAACGCAATGAGTTCGCAATGCAACCATGTTCCAAAGCGTCCATCGTTTCGTTATTGAAAATTCAAAATATATTTTGGTTCTTTTTACAAATAATAACGTCATTTTTATTTAATTTATTTGGAAATTCTATAATGTACTATATAACCTGATAAAGAAAATGTGTAATTTTTCCATAATAAAATTATTTTTTAATTCATCATTTGCAACTACTTGTAAATTGAAAATCGATAGCTTATCAATAATAAATCGAATGAAATTATATAGAATAAAAGTCCATTTAATTCATAAATAAATAATTCATGAGAGTTTAATCATTTGGTTACCCGCATACTCTTACATTATTCGCCACGTGGTGAGTTTGGCTTTCCTGTCGGTTGCCCGCGAATGGCACGCAGCGCTCTCGGCACAGTCTGCAAGCGAAGTCGCGCAAGTCGTTGCATGTGCTGCACGTTGTAGCCTGTTGTTGAATGAGGCCATGCCACAACTGCGCCTTGATTACGAAATTTTTGCACGTAGTAGCTTAAAAAAAGAAGTCCTAAATCATCGGGGAGGACTTTTGTTTATTTTTAATTCATATTTTTACCATTTTTCAAGCATATTCAAATGAAGCATTCTGTCTGAAAGCTCATGCTAGAATATCATTACAACTACTGATATGGGGAGCGTCCAAGCAAATAGAAATTGAACTTGCTGTCTACCAATCTCTGTATCTGTGGCATTTTCATTTCACTTTTCTTTTTCAAAGGATTCGTTGAAAGAGCAAACTAACTTTGTTATTTTAATATATGGCAGATTCGAAAACATTGATATATTGCCAAAGTTTCAGAAAAGCAAACGAAAAGTGCCAAAGTTAACCAAAGTGGATTAAATCATAATTACGTAGTACATATGTATATTGCAATAAGAAAAAGTTGTACAATAAGATGGTAATGTGTGTGAGTGTAATGATAATAATAATAAGTAATATTTTCCTGTATCCTGTTATGAACAATATTAGAACAATACATAAGCTATATGGTACGTTATTTAGATAGTTGGTATAAATTTGATCGGCCAATAATTGTTCGCAATTTAAAGATTGAGAATCTTATTTCTGTTGCACTTTTTTTCTACACTTAAAATTAAGCACGTATTGTTAACAACTACAACAAATGATTGAATATCAAATTTAATAATTATAGATTAGTCTTTAATAAAAAGGTAATCCTGATAAAAAACAGTTCCAATGATAATTATGTTAAGATTTATTTATATTTTAGCTTCAAATAACTATTGGCCCCTTATTCTATTGAAACACATTATTATTTATTTCACTTTTATTTTTTAAATTCACTTTAAATATTACCATTTAAAACTGCGACGCAATCGAAAAACCAGTTGCCCGCGTACAAGATAAAAATGGTCGATTTGTTGGTATTTTGCACAAATTATTGTTGTCAATTCGGCATGTTTTATGCGACTCCAGGGGCTCTTTAGAATTTATTTACAAGCCACTTGTTGTTGTCGTCCTTTTTCGTGCATATGTTTCATAATGTGTTTTCTCATTTCCTTTTGCCGCTCATTGCTTTAACAGCTAATAGTGGCACTTTAAGAGCTAATAACATTAAAGCAATGACAATAAAATCTCGCTTAATGATGGGAAGGGGAGGAGGGTATAAGTAAGTATAGCTGCTGGCAAGGAACTTCATTTATGCGAAAATGCGTGTTATTTAAGCCGGGCAAGAACTGTGGCGGAAGCGAAAATTGTTTTTGGCAAGCAGTGACAGGAACAACAAGTACTCGTACAGACATGAATTGGCAGCGACTCGCAGTAGCCAACAACAATAACAACAATAACAACAACAACAACAGCAGCTTCCATAATTTCAGCAGCTGTCAAACCGACAAACAGTATATATATACATACATATATAAGCGCAGACAGTTGATGTTGTTTGGGAGGAACGATGTCAGGGCAATAATCGTATTGAACTGATAAATTTGTTATGAGCATAACATTGGCAGCGTTTGCCGTTGTTGCTCCTGCTGTTGCTCTTACTGTGCTCGCCCACCAAACTGAGGGAGTGAAATAATATGGCTGCGGGGTTGGTGGGATAGGGTAACGAGCAAAGGCTTATCATAGTTCTGGCTTATGGCAAATCGAATTCAGTGCTATAAGAGGAAATACGAACTGCAAATGATCATAAATGTGAATATGTGAGCTGCAAAGTACAAACACAATCGTAAAAGCAGAGCTTTATATTTCTCCTTAAGAGTGCAGAATCGACTTCAACTGCAGCTGCTATTCAGAAATATATGCGAGTACTAGTACGAGTACATGGCCGCACATGTAGTTGCCAAAAAAGCAGCAGCATGAAAAGCGCATTTTGTGAAGCCATACGAGTATTTGGGCTGCTTTCATTGGTTTCTTTTCTTCTTTGCTGCAAAATGAATACGCTAACGAAATGACTACAAATTGAATTGTCAAATGCAAGTGCGCCATACAATTCGGCAATTCAAAGCTGAATTGAAAAAATACCCCCATTGTCCGGAATCAGTCAGAGAGCTAATTGTGCGCTTAAGTGTTTAAAGTCTTGTGTAACGCAATTTATATGCCAAATCGCAGTTGTTTTCTGCAACGAACACGAAATTGAATCAAAAGCTAAGAAAAGGCGCACATTTTCAATTTTCTAGCTCATGGTTTTATTCCTTTGCTTTGTTGCAGACAAACTTGCCTTGAGCAGCAAACTGATGTTGTAATTCGACTGGGTCACATAAATTCTATGATTTTTCAGAGCTGTTGCCTTGACAAGCACTCAGACATACAGACAGATAGACAGACAAACGAATAGACGGCATGGCGCAAAAGTTGGCAATAAAAATGACAAATTCAATGGCACTATTCTAGTTTGCATTTGCAATTCGATTTCTCTGTTGGTGTTTAAATTCTGGTATTATAATTCTTTATCCAAGTTATAAGGAATTTTCACGTTATCCGTTTAGACAGAGTATCAAACACTTTCCATTTAACAAGGTATTTATTTATATAACTTTATAACATTCGTACAAGCAATGTGCAGTTAACTCTCTTTAAAATGGACTTCAGTCCGCGGCATGGAAAGCCAATGAAATAGGGTTGTACGAGTACGAGGTGTGCACGCGACTGTTAAATGAATTTTCACACATTTGCTGCTGCTCCTGATGCTTGGTGTACAGCATTATAAAATATCAGCATTGCGGTCTACTAATTTATGAGCCATCCAGGTGAAAAATGGCGTTCAATTCAATTCCAATGAAAAAACAATTAATTAAGTTAAGCGAGGTGCCGAACGATGTTAACTGCATCGGCTTCGGCACATAAGCCACATAGCGTGAAGTAACCGCAACAATTAAATTGAAGCATGTGTGCAAATGAATATATCTGCACATACTATATAATATGTATATACAACAGTTTGGCCCTGGCTCTTGAACAAAAGGGCACATTTTTTTAAAATCTAAACTATGCCATGAAGAACTACTACATAACATTTTAGTGCCTTTCTTACTTAAATATAAATCCAACAAAATCCCTATAGTTCCAACGTATAGTACAAGATGAATGCCCACTAACCTGGGTTTATTTTAATCCACAGTCTGTTTTCCATATACATATTTATGCAATTTACTAAAGATTTTGAGGGAATGTGCAATGTGTAAGTTTGTAATAGCCCGAAACAAGAAGAATGATACACCACACTTGGTATGCGCATGTATGTATATGTAGTACATGAACACATAGGCCTATTATGGCGACTAAAATACCCCATTAAGATTAGTACTGTATTACTACATTTTTAATATTAATTTCTGTTATCCCCCCCCCCCCACCCCCTTTTTTATAATTATGTTATAAGTTTTCTGCTTTCTTTTGTTATACAAAATGGCAGTATCATTTGCTATTAACTTTAAATAAATAAATAAATAAATAAATAAATAAATAAATAAATAAATAAATAAATAAACAGCAGGAAGAGACGAATCCAAATCTGTTCGTCCGTCTCTTTGAATCACTACTTCTGCCGCAGCGTGTTGACCTTGTCAGAATAGTATACATAGGTCTAAATAGGTACGTCTAGGTAAATAGTTATTATATCAAAAACCTTTTTTATCTAAAGACATGTTGCAAATTAGGAATGTTTTTATCTATATAATAGTTATGTATCAATTACATAAGTAAATAATGAGTTATAGTGAAATTAGAGCTGGAAAAAAGTATTGTTAGAAGTCATTACATTTTGGGCTTGTTTTATTTTAAACCTTTTTAAATACGACACTTTAATAATTTGTGCTTTGTTTTATGGCACCCTATTGCAAAAAACAACTAAAATAGAGAAATAAAAACAAATTTTTGGAAATACTGAATTTATTTGTATTATTTTATTTTAGCAAGTATGGTTCCACTCCGCCAGTTTCAAAGAATGGGAAAATTTCTCAAAAAACGTTGCTTTGGGGCATTAATTCCTTAATTGGGGCGATTTTTATAACATTTAGAAAATGTGGGTGGTGTCGTTTTATTATTAATAGCTTTTGTCAATTTCTTCCCTCTATACTTTTTGATTTCAAAATCACCAATCAATCAATACTTACATTCCAACTAACAACGTCGAGAAGGCGAAAAATGTTGATTAAAGGAATTCCAGAAACTTTCCCGATCCTAGAATATTGCACACGTATCGATTGAATTAGAGTCGATTCAGAAATAATTTCTTTTTTTTGCTTTCCGGTGCCTAATCTTCATTTATAACTCTGGCCGGGGATCAAATAAAACAATTCCAACGGGAGAGGTTCGGTATTAGGTATTATTGTTCTTCAAATGGATATTTTTCCATTGTTCTTCTTATAAGTGTGAGTTTACATTGACGCCCTTGTTTGTCGACAAACAAACAAAATACATAGACATTGAATATTTTCATTGTAACACGTCAAGACTGTTCCCTAGTGTGGTTTGTTGCACCAAAATTTGTTATATTCGCGCTGGAAAATACACAAAATGAACGGATGTTTCGTAATGGCAAGTTCAAAAGCTACAACAACTACTAGGACAGGCTGCAGAGCATACAAGTATACCATATACAGCAGGTATATACGTAATTTAATAATAGCAAAATGCCATGAAATTTCATTACTTTCGAGTGGACCACACAATAAAGACTTGAATAGAGAAAAAGTGAACCTAAACTGGTAAAGTAAACCAATTACATTTGTGCAGGCAGCGAATGAAAACAGCGCAGTCAGCAACAGGGGATGGAGGGGATGTATACAAGTAGAAGAACAACAATAAAAATAGCTGTAGGACAATAACAACCAACGGCAACAATGTGCTAGTCCATGATCAAAACACAAGCGGAAACGGAAGCCACAGCGACGCTTGAAAAATGGTCACGCTGAGACGTTGTCATCGCAGAGGTCCCCTGCTCCTTGTGATGCTGCCTATGCCACTCGCCCTGAAACAATGAAAATGCACAATAAAATGCGTCGCATAAACCGTTGAGAAAGCAACAGTAGCATCAGCAAGAACAAAAACAAAAACAATAACAAAAACAACAGCCATAATGTGCTTAAAAACTGAGACATTTCAGTGATTTATTTATTTGGCAACATTGTGCGACTCGCGCAACTGTTGCTAGATAAATAAACAAGCAAACGAGTTGGTGAGATGGGGGCATGCAACAGCCAGGGGTGTGCATTTGGGGATTTCTGCCCCTCAGCACATGCTGCGTCCTTTGCTCCGCTGTCAAAATCTCATTTATTATTTAAATATTAAAAATTGCTCATTTTGGATTGCGTGCTGCTCTTTTCACTTGAGAGAGTTTCGCACCCAAAAAGTTATGCCAGCGAAAACTTTTGGCCTTTATTATGACGGCCACAATGTTGGCCATCAACTTCAATGCGCATTTCCGTGTTGTCTGTGCGGCCACCCATCACAATTGTTTGTTGTGTGTGTTTTTAAATTTAAAATGCTGCCGCTGACAGTCTCTGGATTATAAAACGGACGCACTTTGAAAAAACTTTCTTAAATATATTGTGAAATTATAGTTAAAAGTTAGACAATGGAGCTACCTAAAATTTGAATAATGCTCGTTTTGTTGGGTGTACAATATTTGAAATGAAATCATATTTGATCTGCGAGTATTTGATAATATTTGTTTGCTGAACAACAAACCTAATCATAAAATCATTGTTATGCAAATTCTTCGAATAATCCCAAGAAGTGTGCTAAAAAAAATCGGAATTTTATCAATGCAACAAAATATTAAAATTGCTTTTTAAAGATAGGTAGAAATGCAGAAAACAAAGCTGAAGAGTTTTTATAATGCACATCAGCATTCAAACTAGTGCTATATCATAAGTATGACCATCCACTCTTAAAGAAGTCTCAAAGTCCTGCGGCGCAGGCCCAATAGTTAGATCTAGGATCTCATTTCCGTTTTAAAAATGAAGCACATTTAAAATATCATAATTACAAGTATAATCTTCAAAGCCAAAAGTGTTGTTGAAAAGTTCAATATTTTAAGAAATTTTTGTTGTAAATAATTATAAAGTAGCTAAAAAGTAAATAACAATTCCAAATACATAAACTTGTTTTCCCAATATGAAGTTAAATCTTATCAGCACTTGCAAAAACTGATGGCTTTGATTGTTAATAACATAAGCACTGGGACTATGCAAGTTTTTTATATTGTGGGTTATAGGTAAACATTACTTCTACAGCTATTTCAACTTTCGACTCTCGGGTCATTGCTGCACGACACATATTGTCTTTACATTTTCTTTTACATTTTATTTTGCATAAGTGTTTATAAACACACTTGCACTTGTCTTTCAAGCACATAAGCAGACAAACATGCAGCAAGTCACATGCAAAGTAAAGTCAATTGGAAGTTGCTTAGGCGGCGACACAGAACGGGGCAAACTTTTTGTCCAACAAGCCGCCTTGCGTGACCGACATGAAGGAGGTGATAAATAACTGCAAAATAGAGGCAACAATTTGCATGTGCATGAATATCTATACACACACACAGACACACACAAATGTGTATAGTGTGTGCTTGTGAGTGTGCGGTTGAGTTTATTGTTGTATGGAAGACAAACAAAAAGTGACTAACATCTTGCTGTTGTTTCTGAAAACAACAATTGCCCAGTTGAGTTATTCAATTCAGATTTGGGTTCTCAGACGGGCTTAGCGTGGCAGATTTTAACTGACTGCCAGCTAAGTTTAAAAATCAGTTGGAGAATTTCTTAACTACTGTTGTTGTTTTTTGTTTTGTTTTATTGTTGCTTTAACTGTCTGTTGCCTTTTGCCCCCAGATGTAAGCTGTTAAATCTCTATGACCTTCCCTTGCATATGAGGCAAAGACAAGGCCATGAGCAACGACGAGATAAAAGCAGGACAAATACTTTCATACTAGCATGTGTGCGAGTCTCTGTGTCGCCTACGTAGCCTGCATGTCCTTGTCTTCGTTTGCATTGTGCAACAACAAAGAGCACCGCAGCTAAAAATATAAATGTAAATAAATGCACATAGCTGAATACATATGTATAAGCAAATGTTTATATATTCTTGTATGTGTGTACATATGTATATGAAACAGACTACAAAGTACACTTAAAATAATTTAAATACAAGTTCATGCTCACACACAGAGAGAGATATATACATATATGTACGTACATACATATATATACAAACAGACAACAGTTCATAAGCAAATTAAGTGTAAATACGCAGATAATATGACTTGGCCTTTGTCCTTGTCAGTGCCTCTCCCCGAGACAAGAACCTTGCTCGCCAAAGTACTTGGCGAACAATTGCAAACAAGCCGCATACTCAAGCAAAACCAACATGCATCAGTTGGCTTAGTGGCTGTGTAAGCCATTCCCACACGAAACAGTAGTGTATAGAATATACTTGTAGGCAAGGTAAATTCCCATTTCATTTATGAACATTGTCAAAATGAAATTAAAACAAATATGGCGAAAAAATGTAAATGAAAGTTAACCTACAAATGGATTGAGTTATAAGGAAAGCGTCTATTTATAAATGCTTTTAAGAATTCCTTTATTATATTCATCAGTATTCATATTTTTTGACGAGCTCAAACAGAATATTCAGTACCATAATTTAAAAACTTAAGGAAGTGGATGTTGTGTGGGCCCAAAAAACAACTTAACGAAATTGTGCAACATATCATATTCCTAAGGGGATTCAAATTTTTCAATAAACTATTAACTTCGAAATAAAATGAAAAATACTTGTTTACTCCTACTTTGCCGAAAATTTATTTCAATTTGTTATCTGCTGCCTTTCAAGCAATTCACAACAAGCAATTCGCGATATTACGATTGAGCTTTAATAAAGAGATATCTATCGCGCGATTTTTTAACAGTTTCATCTTCCATCTTAAAATTCACTTGACTTTTAATCTTCCATTTTAGCTTATTGTAAGCTTTAATTCCTTTGCCAAATGCGTAAATAAGTGAAAACTGATTTAAATCCAACTGCAATGCTCTGTAGTAAATTGCTTTTCATTATAACGAACTTGACAACCTTCTATTATCGAAGTTGACACTTGTCAAGGACATCGACTACGCTCCTAATTTAAAATTCAATTCATTGTGGTTTGTCATAAGCAGACAACTATTAATGTACATAAATACTGTATTACGCATGGACACGCCAAATCTATTGTGCATTTACACATTTCCAATTAATACTGACAAAATGTTTTACACCTGCATTTATGTATGTGTGAAGATGTCCAAGTTGTGTTTTTAAATAACATGCATATTTATGAACTCATATTTTCGAACAGCTGCCATGTTCGACATGATAAAGCGTTTACATTTATTTTTTGATAAAAATTGAGGTATTTGTTTGCTTAAATATTCAAATAAATAAATGGTTAGAAATATTTGTTGAATTACCTAATGTGTGGGCTTATTCGGTTTTAAAATGTGGCATCTTTATATAGCCATAACAATTAAATAACAATACACAATTAAGGAGAGAAGTGAATTACTAAACTATTGGCTCATGCCGGAGCGACAATTTCTCTAGTAATTTTTTATGAGACGTACCATTCACACCTATACAGGCGCTAGGAAAACCGAACGCAAATTGAACTGCATTCTCTAAAGAGCTTGAACACTGAATAAAGCTGTTGATAGAATTGATGAAATTTTGGGATTGAGAATCTACATGCCAGGTAAGATTATATATATTGGGGTCGTTATATAAATTTGTTCAAATAGAATAGTTATAACCTTTCAGCCTTCGTCTAAATGAAAAATCATTAATTAGTATAATTTCTATCATGCAATCTGTGATGTAGTCATTTTTTTGTTTACCATCAAATATTGTAAAAACTATTGTAATGTTTGTCAAAGAATATTCTTCGCTTTTAGTTTTTTCAGTAACATTTTAACTGTGATGGATAGGCTTTGATTTAAGCTAATTTTAAACTGCGACTTAAACTGCGAATAGCATTCTTTTTCACAATTGCATTTGCATTCAGAAAGAATGCTTACTCATACTCTTATGAAAAAGACTTCCATAAAATTAGGCTTGTAAAGCAGCAGCCATCACGAGCAACTAGGGAGTGCTGAAAATACTCTCTGGCATGGAGAAACAAATATGCGTAGACATTTGCAACGAAATCCCAAGCACGCAGAACTTTAGCAAATTTTCCACAACATTTTTGTTGTGTTCTTTTTGCAGATTTTCAGCGCTGGTTTTGCTTTCATACAAATCTCTACGCGCTCATCTAACAAAAACAAAGAGCAACAATGGCGGGCCACAGTCGTTGCAGCACAGCCAGCTAAAAAAACAATAACAAAACTATGATAAAATGGAAACAGCATTCCACATAATCCACAAACAAGCTGGCAGAGAAAGCACAAGCATGGATCGCTCGCTTGCGTAGACTTTATTCGTATTTTTGTTCTGTGCAGTTAGTTGGTGTTTGCAACAAAAATTACTAAAGTAGGGAGCGGGTGGTTCTTCGCCTGGGTGTGCATATTTTATAAATATTCCTGCAGTCCATTAGATATAGTATATACCATAAACCGCTGCACGGCCAGGCTGTATGCGATTAACCATGGAAGGGCCGTGAAAGCTTTTAATTGGTAATTAAAATCGGATAAAACTAAAATGGCCGGACTTACACAATTGGTCGATTCAGCGAGGAAAACGAAGAAAATAAGTACTTACAAGTATATGAAGAAAGTTTAAAAGCAGCTTAGCTAATGTATAATAAGTTACAAATGCAAAGCACTTAAAATTTAAATAACAGAACCTCTTCAACGATATAAAGTCAAAAAGATGTGATTTGCCGATAACTCAGCTGCAGCAGCTCACTTTCAGGCTTAATAAGTATTATACTCGTAATTTCAAATTGTGCCAGAAGTGAAAACACAAATGTATATGCAAAGTGAATTGGCCCAAATAAATAAATGAAATATATTTGTGTGCCTTGATATTAGGAGAGTCTACATACCAAGTTTGGTGAATGTGGGCTCAACCGTCACTGAAACTCAGGGGTCTCGTCTCATGCCATTAAAATCACTCAACTAATGTAATTTATAAAGGGAAAAAAATCGGAGGCGACGCATTTTTGATTTTTGGTATACAACAAAATTAAAATAATGTTAAAAAAATAATAATACAAATCGGGAAGTGTGCTATATTTTATTTAATACGACATATATAATTATATTAAAATTGTTTTTTGATTCCCAAGTTAAATAAAAGATCACCGTGTACGATTCAAACAATTCTAACAATTCTAAAGTGAGCTTAAAAAACCAAATTAATTGATTTATTTAAACAATAACAGAATACAACTCCAGATCCTATTGTTTGAACACATAAATATTGCCACTATCTATTAAAGAAGATTAACGTTTCGGACATTAAAGCACTTGAACACAAAACTGCAGCACCAACATCCACACTGCACCCACGTTTACTTTCATATACGAGTATATGCTATAAAAATATATAAATTGATATTAACATCAATTCGCTTTTTTCAATATTTATCAATTTGGCCAGAGGGCTTGGGAATACATCAATTTTATGGTTATGCCAGCCACTGCGCGCTCTCGATTACTCATACGCCACATATGCCAAACGGACTGACACCCAATGTGTACTTACATACTTATATGTACGAGTATAGTACTTGTATATGTGTTTGTGCTGTTGCCTTTGTATGTGTATAGCCACTGGGCTATTAAGCGTTCAAAAAACAAAGCAAAGGACTTTGGCTGGCGGCCATAGACGAGTGCTGATGACTTCATTTCCAGCAGTCAACAGCTGCAGGAGCAGAGAGCATAAATTTCTGTTGAGCTTAATGCATATAAAATGTAATAATGCGGCTATTAGCCAAGTTGACGGCACAGCAGGCAAATCGTTTCTAGATACATATATACGTACAGTACATATCCAAATGTACATACATACAGGCGCTCTTGTCGTGGTCGAGTTAATGAGCCGAAGAAAAATTTTATTATGTGGATTACACAATGCGCAAAAACATAAAAACCAAAAACAATTAGTCAAATCGTGCGCAAAATTGTACGACCGTGCAAAAATGCCAGACAGCTGCAATTAGCAGCAATTGTGTACTTTACGTGAGCGTGCATATGGTTATGTGTTTGTGTTTGTGTTTGTGTAGGCGATTGGTTGCGGCTAAGCAGATGACCAACATTTATGCTTCCCTGTCATTGCAGTTGGCTGCACCTGGGAAAACGCACGCACAGGGATAATTAGAGTGACAGCAGCAAGGTATTCCGCTGATAATTTTGTATGCACATCAATGTAACGTAACTGTGTGTTCACTCCCTGTTCATTAAGTGCATTTAAGGCCCATGCCCCAACACTGCACTTGAAAGCGAGCGAAAGCGGAATTTTGAACACCCATTGTAGCAGGATGGCAACTGCAGTTAAGTGACAACACTTGAAGAGCTGCTCAGCACGAAATGAACTTAGCTACGTACGTGGCTGGGTTGGGCGTATAGACGTCAACACACTGATACTTCAACACTTTGTCGCACTCATTGGATGCGACAGCGGCAGCATGCTTCAAACTTACATTAATCATACGCCACGTTGCAGCCGAAACGTGCGCTTCTTCTGCATATTTAGGGCTGACACGTGTGAAAACGGAAAAGATTAAATGCTAAATTTAACATAGTACACAAAATTGATGTATTTATAAAAATCATTTGTAATTTTTTCACATAATCGAAAGAATAAGGTGAATTAATAATATTACTATCAACTTCAAGTTCATGTTATTATCAATATTGATTAGAATACTGTAAAAACTGTGTTCCTCCCTCTCAAAAGTTTTCTAACAAAATAATATCGAATAGACCAAACATTATTTTACAATAAGTCTTAGCATGTAACGAAGCATGGAACAACTTCCTGAAACTGCTTTAACTTACACATTTACATTTTTCATCACAGTTCTTTCAACTGGGCGCAGCTGTCGTTTATTTCGTATACGCACCCACTCAAGCTCCAACAAAGTTTGATTGTCTCTGCCTATAAATACAAAATTTACAAGTTTCTCGCTCTCAACAACCGCTCGTTGCGAAACTTATTTATATCCGCTTGAATTTGAGCTTGCCAATCAAGCAACCACTTGTTCATAAATTAAAAAAGTTTTCAAATACGCAACAGGAAAAGAAATTCAATAATTATGCGTTCATTCCATCGGAGACTTAGCAGCTGTCTTAGCCGTGAGAAAATCAAGCAGCTGCATTAAGTACGAGTATAGTATATAAGTGCCGAATATCGACTAAGTACCCAAAACTGCTTTTATGTGCTGCTTAAAACAACTAAATTTGCATAAATATCCTGCCGCATATACCCGTACTCGTATTTCAACTTTCCACTTGGCATATATGCTCAA
Source organism: Scaptodrosophila lebanonensis (assembly GCF_003285725.1). NCBI lineage: Eukaryota > Metazoa > Arthropoda > Insecta > Diptera > Drosophilidae > Scaptodrosophila > Scaptodrosophila lebanonensis. The sequence continues at coordinate 5,204,662 of NW_022060529.1, forward strand.
ATATTTGAGCTGTGCGAAAATCGCTTTTAATGCACCAATGTCGTCGTGATTGTGTGTGTGTGTGCCGATAACGCACTTCCATGTTCGCGTATTAGTGTGTATGTGTGTGCTGGTATTGTGTATAACGACAGCACGTTCTTATGTATTTGAATTTATATTGATATTACGCATACGCCAAGTTGTCAATGCAAGTTAAGAATTGCTGCTTAAATACGTGTGTTTCTTACATATTTGTTTGGAGCTCCGCAAATTTGCATGGCAATTGAAGCAGGTTGGCTAAATGTGCGTACGGCAGCTACACTTTAAATTTCAAGCAAACTTAGACGTTGATTCAACTTTGGTGAAGCACTACATGTATAAATAAAAATTGTTTCATACAAGGTGCACCGCTAAATAAACAAGACTTTTGTTAAATATTCCTTCCTGGTGCTGCCATTTATTGTTGGGATTGTAAGGTATATCTTTCAACGACATCCTGCTAAAATGTATAGAAAGCAAGTTATTACACACAGTGTACCAGTTTTGTACTTTATTGTAACTGGTGTTGAAGGTAGTGTTTTGTATAGGATTTCGAATGAAGGCACCCAGGCATTGTGTTCGCCGAATTTAGCCCGCATATTGTAAATAATGATATTGGTTAAATGTGTCGACTGTTTTTTTGACAAAAACACTCGCTCCAAAGGTGATTATTTTGAATAAAATAATCTCGTATTGCCATAATATCAATTTTGTGTTCATATTTTTAAAACAGTCAATAAACAAACAAGTTTTTTACACTTATGTTTAGACATAGGTATATCGATTACCGAATTAAATAAATGTGCTTTCTTTACTACACATACAAGGGGAGCCCTTTTATTGGCTTATAAAATAATTCAATACAATTGTTCTTTTCATTTAGATTATTTTCCTCCTTTTTGATGTCTTCAATTGTCGGTTTTAAGCAGAAACAAATGTAATTTAAAAATTTAAAGTCACTGTCCTTTAAAATATATTTCAAAAAGACAGCTTCCGGAACTCTGATCAATTTTCTCTACACTTCTCTTTTTGTCTCGTTTGCTTTCTCATGTACTTTTTTGTTCTTTATACGGCTTTGCTGCACAAGTTGGACGCCTGCTCTCTTGCCCACATTTTTCACACACAACACAGTGCTGCTGATTTTTTTTTTTGTAGCTCTGCAGGCACTTGTTACAAGTTGCAGCTTCGACGACGTGATAATGTATGCATAACATATTGTGTTAGCCAATTTCTGCTTCTGAAACTTCTGCTCGGTGCTGATGGCGATGGTGCAACACCTGAAACAGCTTCCGCTTCCGCTTGCCGACCAAATTAGTGAGCGTGTTAAAGCTGACTGCATTTTAAAGTACATTTATTATGCTCATACTAAAGCTTTCAATTAAATTGCAACTGTTGCGCTCTTAAAACTGAGGGGCATGCAACATTAATGACAGCCATTTGGAACAGTGACATGCAACTGCACGTGCCGACACGGGCTGGGTCAACAATTGAAGAGCATGTATGCCAAGGCGCTAATTAACAAACTACTTGTATTGTTCTGTACTCTTTGTTGAATGAGAATTTGGTGTGTTGCCATGTGACTGGGAAATTTCAGTACACAAAAGTTTCTTCATCCAAGCGATTAAAATTAAGTTACGAAGATAAGTTCGTCAGCCATAAAGTACTGCCTACTCTTTGGTTCCACACTTATTGCCAATAAAACAACTGTATAAGAAACCTATGCTATAGCATCTAATCTGTGCATACTCAACAACAACTTAAAGTCTTAGCCATGCTACACTTAAGGGAAAGTGAACGTGCCGTTTAAGCCTTTTCAGAGTCGTCTGCCATTCGATTGTTCGGCATTGTTAATGTTTGTGTCTATCCTTGTTAATTTATGTAGTGCCAGAACTGAGCTTTCCCCACTTAAGCCACCGCTAAGCTGATGTGCCATGGTTTTGGTTATTTACACGCTGACAAACTGACAAACTGACAATAACAGGCAAACTATTGTCTGCTTTGTGGCCTATCGTGTATTGTGCGTGTAGAATGTTTTTGCTGTTGCTCTTGGTCTTGGTTTTTTGATTGCCCGTAATTCGAGTGGCAATATTGACATACAATTGTGGCATTTGACATTTAAGTTTTATTTGCCTATCGCATATTATTATACCTATTTCGTACGCTAGTGCGAAGCTAGTGTGAAGGTAATGTGATGAGGCGGTCCGGGAGTTTGGTTGTAATCTAAGTAAGAACAGTTTTTGTGTACTTATTTGCGAATGGAATTTGTGATGGAATTGGAATAGAGCAGAGTAAAGGGAACTCTTGCAGACCATACATATGTCCCTGAAAAAATGGTAGCTTTTCTGTATTTACATATATGTTGAGTTTGCGATTGATATACTTAGTATAAGTACTAAAATTCTAACTTAAAATTATGAGGATGAGATATGTAAATATTAGTTCATTTATATTTATATGTTTAAACTAAAATTTAAAACTTTTCGCTATATTGCTAAGCTTCATAATTAAGGAAAACTTGTGAAAACTCGAAGTTCCAAGTTCCTATGGATAATATAAAAGATGAACCAAAAGAACTTTAATATTTCAAACAAAATTGAAACATAAGGTTCTGTTATTCTTTTATGTACTTGACTATTACATATTCTAAGGTAAGTGGTTGCCTTTTCGGCAAAGCTTTAAGCCTTTTTCCCCTAATATATTACATAATAATATTGGCATTGCCACAAGTGCAGAACACATACGAGTATATGCCAAGATTCGGCCACGCGCCTGTCTATATTTTGCGTTTGTCATCTCGACGGTTGTTAGTTTTGTCCTTTACGAATTCAGAAAATATTTGACAAGCTCAACTTGGCCCAAACCCAAGCAGAAATCTGCGTACATTTGCTGTCAAATGGCAATTAAAAGTGACAGCTCCTAAAATAAAGCATAAAATGGATGATAAGGGAGCAGTTCTCGAAGTGCCAGCGTTATATGCATTTGTCGAGCTTACCCGGACGCCTATTTAAATATTTAACGATTTTGTTACGTTAGAGTCCACAAGAACAGGACGAGCGACTTCTATTGCAATGTGTGTTTGTGTTTCTCATTTGAATAGTACGTGCCTAATAGTTAAACAGTTGAGCGTTCGCTTTGAGTTAAGACATAAAATTCCCTCTGCCATGGGGAGTGATAAACACATTAAGACAGCTGCGTGCTCTTCTCACCAACAATTCAAGTAATGCTGCAAACTAAGGCCCTACACAATAAATCAACAAAGCCCGGCATTACGCGGACAGCCTTGAGATTTGCGCTCTATGCTTTACGAGTATGTTCCAGGCTTTGTGTCTTTGTATACGCGACTGATGCTATCTACGTAATTAAAATGGCCACAGAGTTAACTTTGCCCCAGGGGGCACGCGGGGGGTAGATGGGCATAGATTTGTTCTTGCTTTTTAGTTGTCGTTGTTGTAGCTGTTCGTGGGTCGCGATAAAGAGGGGGGCAAGGTTGTGTTTAGCTATCAGTGGTCGCAGTCAACTCGGAAGTGGACTTTGCTGTCGGTCATTTGGCAAGCGTTGACACGAACATTTGTCCACCATTGATACCGGGGCGCCATCAAATTTCAGTTTCAGTTGCGGTTTTGTTTGCTCGAGGCTGGCAAATTGAGCGCAAGCGCATGGAAATGGAAACGCCATTGGCGCGTGGCCAAAAATGCTTCAAGGCAGGCTCATTAGTGGCAAATAAAAGAGAGCAAAAAACCTCACATTGTACTTATGTAATCAGCAGTCGTCGACCGGGCGTACACATCTTATATGTGTTTAATGTGCCGTAAAGTCAGGCTCAGAACACCGTGTGTGATTCAAATAAATTGCTCGTCTTTCTTCACTTGCCGCTTGTAACGATTCAATAATTATTTTTTAATGGCGCGCACTTCAGCGTTTGTAGAAAGGTAATTGCACGCCTACCATTCTTTTGCATATTTCATAAACTTCAAATAGAAGGTGTCATAGAATTTTGCATGAATTTTTAATGTCCAACCTAAGTGCAAAGCATTTACCACGCTAATAATTGTGCTTGGAACATGTGTGTGTGCGCGAAAAAGTGAGCTCTTACTTTTATCAATAATGTATTTGTTTAAATAAGTCATCCTCCATTATGGGATTTTATGGCTAATGTCGCCAAGCTCAATGGTTTTGCATCACAACAAACAAATAGAATTTTAAATTTTTAGTTCCAATTGCTAGTAGTATCAACTTTTATGCCTGTGTATGTGTTCAGCATATTTAACACATTTTGAAGATTGTACATTCTAAAATTCTCTTTAATCTTATAGTTTAAAGATTGCTTCTACAACGTGCTGTCTTTCTTCAATTACAGTTCGATTTTCAATAAATATTTCAATTTTCTGCAATCAGGCATTGATTAACATTCTCTCAAATTTACTTAAAGTCATCTTTATTCGAATTCATGTTGATCAAACAATGCTTTTGCTATAAAATCCTTACTCCTTACATTTTGATGTGCATAAATATTGTACATTGACTGCGAAATGAATGTAAATGGCTAAAAATACTTTCAGTTGCGACCGCAATGAATACAAAAAGGACACAAAAGGAACGGCACAGACAAGCACACACACACTGTAGTCTGGCATTCGAGTAAGCAAAACAAGCTGCATACAAATCTCAGGCAATGTTCAAATTATTGTAAATTCTTATATTTATAGAAATATAGTAGAAAATGGGCTCAGAAATTGTGGATGTGACCGAAATTGCAAATGACGACCACAATAAAGACGTATTCATAAACATTTAACTATTGGCAATTGCAGACAGCTGTAATATAAATATTAAGTATGCGCCATGTGGTCACACAAACTGGCTTTGCTGTCGGACATATAGACAGAAATCTACTAAATCGTAGGACGGTTCACTTCATGTGGTATGCCACATTCTGCGCAATGTGCAATTATTCTGTCAATTGACTGACTTCGAACAAAAAGCTGCCAAGGCGAATCAGACATAACGCTTCAATGACTGAACAGCAATACCAGATATTTTTACGCCATCAGAAATGTTATATTTCTTTTTTTTTCCGCTGCGGAAATGCAGTGCAAAAGTTTCTAATCACAATTTTTGTGAAATGCCACCAGATAAGCTAACATTCAGCCACCGTTAAACAAGACCGCATTGCCAAAAAGTCGTGCAACTCGGGCAACGGAAATGAACGGAAGCAGCTGAGTGGCAGCTGCGTGTAAAGCCAGCATGGCATTGGGCAGATGGCAGAGCTCAGACATACGCCGTAAAGCGTCAAAAACTATAGCACATCCACAGCAAACGCGACATCAACTACAATTTACAACAACAGCAATATAAGAAAAGGGCTTGAAGCACTTGTTTGTAAGTTTGTCTGCATTTTTGGGCACTTCAACAATGCATGCCAGCCTGAAGAACTTTTAAACATGCCTCGCCACTACTAAAATCAATAATAGTTCATACTTCAAGGCTGAAGCGACCTACACAGGGCTGAAGCAACCTTGCACCAAGACCTCTCAACCACCGCACCACAGGAAGGAACAAAGTTTCCAACCGCACATAATCAGGCTGTTCAGCCCTCCTTAATAATTTATTTCAACAGTCCAACCAAACTACCCAACTCCCGGCCGCTTATTGCGTCTTAAAAATTGAGTGTTGGTGCAAACTTGATTAAAAACTTTAACTTGATACCAGTATTTGTTGTGTCTTCACAATGTCAGCAGTATGTTCTCTTGAACTGTATTTATTATTTATAATCAATAATTAAGGGCCAACAAACCGCTTATTATTCATGCATAGCCAAACTAATTACATGCTTGATGACCCAGAATAGCCTTTAATTAGCTTACAAAATTCAAATTTTATGTTCATTTGCATATCCTCCATTTCGATTCTCCAGTTTAAACGCTTTAAATGTTTTTCACTCGACCCTCCGAATAACGAAATTGCTGCTATCAAACTAACCGTCAAGCAGTCAAGTTAAAAGCCATTTGATAACCCCTTGAACCAATTTTGTGTATTTCACCCTTTGACTGACAGTAAAAAAATAAAAAGTGGATATCATTTTTCCTTGGTATGCTTTGTGGTGCTCTCATTGGCATGGCTGACCAAAGAGTTGACTTTTACTTGACAATTGGCTTTAACATTGCGCATTTAAGCAGCTTAAGCTGGCAATCGAAATTCAATATGAAAAATTGAAATACATATATTGATAGTTTAAATTTGTGAATGTTGATACATTTTCGTATCTTATATCAAAAGAAATATAAATGTTAATTAAAAAGATTAATTGTAGATTTACCAAAGTAAAGTAAAGTACAAATTCCTTATTTATTTACTATACATATAATTTTATTTATATATTTATAAAAATTATAAAAAGCATCTTATAAGCTAGAAAAGCCTAAAAAGGAGAAATCTAATCAAATTACAATAATATCTAATTAACGCCTCCGAACCGGTGTGGGAATATTATTTGCCCTTCGGCTAGCTATATAAATTCATTTCACTTATGTTCAAGAAGTGAAATATTTTTCCACAAAATACATACGTTATTAAAATTGGAATCATATTCTAAATAACAACACATCAGCTTAATATACTTTTGCAAATGAGAATTTTATAATAATAATTTTATTTGCATGACTTCTTTTGAAATTGGTTAACAGCTGTGCAAGGACTACTTATAATCAATTATCGCAAATTAATGCTAATTCTCTGCTAGTAATATATTTATACTCAGTATATACCAGCATTTCCAATGATGTATATGTACTATATAGTTCAGTTCAACGCCAGAATCGTGCGCAAAAGCAAAATGTTCTCTTTAATTTCAAAGACGAAATGAATTTCTTAAGGGCACTATTTTAAATGTAAAAACAATTTTCTAACCGGGCCATACAAATTTTCTACCCTAAAATCACGCACCCAAGTAACTTACGAATAAGAAATGAATGAAAACGGGGTTCATCTAACGGAAAATAATGCTGTAGCAACAAATGAAAAAAAGAAAACTGGCAACGAGTACTGCAGTAATTAGAAATGCAAATGGGGCGAGAAAAAAAGAAGAAGAAAATAAAGGAAAACACATAGAATGTCAAGCCAGGAGAGGAATATGGTGTCGAAGAAAACGGAGCACGCAAAGTCTTGCAAGTATTAAGTGCAACGGAGAAAAGGTGGGCACTTCAAAGTGACTTCAACTTGAAATATTTCTTTAATTTCTGCATTTAATTAAAAATTAAAATTTTAATGTTTACAAATTTTGTTTGCAGAACGAATTTGCAATTGCGTTGAACAGCTTGTGATTTTTATACGCTGAAAATGTCAAGAAGGTCTGCAGACTTTGGCTGAAAGAGTACATCGCCATTACATTGTTGTTGCTGTTGTTATCGCTTTGAACATTGCCACCATTTGGGGCGCATCAAATTTTGTTTGCTTTCTTAATGAAGCTCACGGGCCACAGCCCACCGAACCCAACTCTCATTGCGCTGTTTTGTGCACACTTATTTTTTACATTTATGTGCGGCCACAAAAGGCTAATGGACAGGCCGTAAGGAGCGAAAAAAAAAAACGAAAACAGCCACAAAGTAAAATACAAAATTCATACGCACTGCTGCACATGACGGTGTAAATATTAAGGGCCATCTGCTAGGGGCCAGGTAAGGTGTCTGACTGGAGGCTAACAGCCATTCGCACGTTTCTCTAATTTCTGTATTAAAATTGCATTTACTCTGTACTTACACTTCATACCATAGCTTTGTTGATTTTAAAATTACATTTGTTAAATACAAGCCAAGTTGTTAACGAGCTCTGATAGCTTTAACTACACATAAACATATTACGCTTAATCATATTTACAGCATCACAAAACTATGTACAACACAAACAAAAACAAGAACTACTACAAATAGTTACATTACAACAACTGCTGCCAGCACATTGTCAAAGGCAGCCACTTCAACTGTCTCAAAATAAACAAATGTCGCAATCCAATTTAAAAGTGCTGGGAAATTTTGTTTACTTAACACACGCCCTCCTCTGACGCTGTCACATAAATATCACAGGCAAAGCATGCACACACACATTCATACATTTATAGACATATGTATATAGATACTCGGCCAGCAGCCTTGACTGCAGCTTGAATGCGACGCCGCAAGCAGTCACAAGTAGGGCGCAGGATGCACACCAAAGAAATTTCCATTCAAAATGACATTTGCATGCAAAACCGCAACCGCAACAGAAAATACCAAGTGCTGTGCAATGTAATGTAAATAAATGTGGACTTAGCGTAAAGCACTCTGACTTGGTGACCGATCCAAAGGCAATGCAATTGATATTAATTTGCTAAATTATCAACAGCTGATAAACAATAGCAAAAAAAATAAATATGTATATATAATAAAAAACATTTAAAAAGAAAATAGTGTTCTTATATCACATCATACTGATCATGGTTGTAAGTACACTCTTTGTGAACAGGGCATAAAAGCAACAATTTTTTTATCAAGCAATTTTTGGTGAGTTATTTTGTTGATTTGCATACTGCTCTGAACAAATGTCTCAACAATACAAGGAGAGGTATGTGGTATGAGGTATGTGGAATGAGGTATGTGCTACAAATATTCAAATATATTTTGAGCTTATTGCATAGGGTTTTAAAAGCTTTTAAAACTCCATCCTACTACAAAAATATAATGGTACACAAATATACTACCAATAATTGGTAATCATGATCAGCAAAAAGCAACCCTATTTATCGATATCATGCATGTCAGAACAACTGATATTGACAGATAAATTAATTAATTATAAATTAATATCAAATTACACCTTAATACCTTAAACCGGAGGATTGAACCGGCCTGGATAAGTTTTCTCAGCTATTATATATTATTAGCTACAATCAAGACAATGCCCAATCACACTTTCAATTTGGGTTGTGGTGGTCTAATTGACACCGAACAGCACCACTAACAGTATTTGTGAGTTGCGAGCATTGTTTGAATTGGCCGTTAAATGGTTGTAGCTGTAACAGGCAGCTGTCAAAACAGAATGCCATAGTTTGTGATGAAAGTACGTGTGTGCCCGCATGCAAATCTACGCAAATATGCATTGGAAAACTGTTGGTTCGCGCCTAAAAGATGCACCAAAATTTCCGCGCTGCGGACTTTGTGCCTTGTCTGTCAATAAACGCAATGGGACCCGGCACTGATTTATGGATGGCAGCTGTTGTTTGCATTTTAAAGTCGGTCGAGCCATCAACGTTGCGTGATTTACAAATCGTCAAAGCGTAAAATTGAAAATGGTTTCGGCATCATGCGATGCCCAGGGCTCAACGTGCATACTCGTAGTTAGCTCCTTGTTGTTGTTGTTGCTGTGTTGTGCCCTCAGGGTACAACAAGTCCGAACAAAAATTTGTTGCATTTTTTCGATCTTTTCACTTCACAACTCAAATGTTTGGCATTGCATACAAAAGCAGCGCGTGCTGGACTCTAGGGGTTTATCCAACTCAGCCACTTGAGATAGATAGCGCTTTCTCTGTGCCTTCGATTCGCATTAATCGTATAATTGCCTCCACTGCACACTAACAATGCAAAGCTAATTAATGCAAAGCAATTAACTTAATTTATAAGCGCCTGGAATAAGGCAAGGCACGTACCCTATTGAGCTACTGCTTTATCTAATTATGCTTCATGGCCAATTCAAGTTCAATCGACGGCCAACAATGCCATCTATGAGTGTGCTAAGCAATTGAAGCTGAGTAGTTTGAGTGTTGGTCATGACAGATAATACACTTGAGCTAATTTCGGGGAATCACTTCGATTTTCGATACGTGGGCAGCAATCCAGTGCAAATGTGTTTGTGCTTGTTCTATTATTTACAGCATTGTTTGCAGATTAATTAATTAGAGTCGTATATTTCGCAAATATTTCTTTAATATTTGATAGTGACTTTAATAGCCTGCAATACTTGTTTGATATAAATTTTCTGGGACCATTTAAATGGCTCACGCAAAAATAAACAGCAATAAATAAAGCTTATTGTTAGCTAAAAGCAGGCCCACACAGTTGAAAAATATCTTGTGGTGATAAAAGGCATAATGTATTCGTTTTCTTTGACGCGCTTTTCGCAAATGTTTACGCATTAAGATTCGCAGTCTACTCTTCGGGTGGAAAGGACTGGTGCCGCATAAAATGGCACACAATTGATTTTGGTTTGAAATTTGTATATGTGTGTGAAACGGCAACATTCGAGCTAACTTTGTTGATATTGCTTGTGTTTTTAGGGCCCCTGCATTTAATTTGAAAAATATACAAAACTTTATCAGATGTTGCGTATACTTGGCACAATAAACTAATAATGTTTGCTTCATTTTGTTTTTGCAGTACAAACCATCAGCCAACTTTTCAAATTCAATTTATATTAGACAGAATCAGGAGAAATATGTTTAAACAAGAGTATGTCAGAGGCAAATGCCTTTAAACAAAAACCCCCGGCAAAACAAGAAATCATTGAGTGAATTTATTCGTCGTTGCGCACAAAAATAAAAAAAATATGTACACAACAGCGCTCCGAACATTTTAAGTATTTGCATGTTTTATTCATGAAAAAGGCGCGAATATTCCATTGCCATTTTAACATATTTAAGACTCTTTTTACGTTTTATTTGTCTAAATCTTTAGTCTAAGTATAAACATGGCCGTGTGAATCATGTTAACAATCGTTATTTTGTTTTAAATGGTAAAGCTTCGTCCATAAAGTAAACAATCTTTTACATAGAAATCTGGAAATCCCAAGCAGTTACAGAGCACATGAACACAAGAAATTTTTATGTTGCCCAAATCAAAACAAAAACAGAGCGCACACATTTATTTGGAATTTCATTATATTAATTAAAAATTGTAAACAATGTGTTCCGCTTGTTTTACCCAAAGATAACATTTACATTTACTTTCAATTCAAAGCGGCTTTGTCTACACTTGCCTGATAATCGGGACATTAGCAACGGAAATTTATTGCCGCTGTTTATAGCCAAGCTGATCTACTAATTTTAATGATTTGATGTGTTGCTGTGTGTTTTCAAGACCTTGCAGCATTTTGCAATTTCCGCTTTGTTGTGCCACGGATCAGTTGACTGACTTCCGAGTCGCATTTTTGAGTCTAAGCAGTTGTGAATACCTTCCCTTATGTATTGCACATACATACAAGTTATAATTATGTGTTAAGTCCTTATACACGTGCATTTATATATGAAGTGCCATTTTCAAAATATAATTATGTAATGGACTCATTCCCTGCCAACAAGGTGTAGCCCTTTTTTGATAAAAGATTACAGCATGAATGAATGAATGAATTAACACAATACGACAAAGAAAAACATGTTGGGTCATTGTGAAGAAAAATAAAACTCATTTGACCCTTGACTGGGTGTACACGCCCATTTTCATGTTCATATGTGCGCAAAAGTCAAAACAATTAACTTTAGAAGCACGTGTACTAAATAAAACGCTTCTAAAATGAAAAAAGAAAAGCTATATCATTTCTACATCGAAGCTGTAATACACTTCGAAAATATGTGTAAATAAATAAAAGGAGAGTTAAATAGTACCCTTGGTTCGTCATAATAATTTTAATAATTTATACAAGTACCTACAGCCAAAAAAAAGGACCTACTGAAAATTTGATTTTTTTTTTTATATTGAGAATGGGTAATGGCACTATAGCTTAACATTTTAATTAGTTGTTGTTTATAAATGCAGTTGAATTCATTGTTAGGCAAGATTTTATTCCACAACTTGCAATTTTCACTGCACCTTGATTTTGAATATATCCAGCTCTTAAGCACAGGAAAGCCATCATTTGGCAAGTGTAACTACAAATAAAATACAACACAGTAAACAAACCATGAAAATAACAATAATGGAATGTTAAAGAAGAAAAAATGAAAAATGAATGAAACACACGCTAAGGCTACAGTGGCAAGCCGAGTACCAGAAACAACAACTACATGTGTACATACATGAAGGAAAGGTGAAAAAACAATGCGCTACGAGCATGAGCAGATCTTGACATTGCCTGATGAAATATAAAAACGCACAAGTACACACACACACTCGTAGGCTTACGGGCGAAAGGACACCCACATATGTATGTGGCAGCCAAAGGCAGCGCTGAACGAGAGACAAAGACCGCTTCATGGGCATTATAATATTGCATGCTGATAAAACATCGACAGCACGAGCCCCAAGGGAATTACAATTAAAACGCACAACTACGTCCATTCACTCATAAAGTATGTACATATGTATGCTTTCAACCCACCTGCACCCCATACAGAGCAATTCTTAGCAAAAGGTGAATCACACGGCAAAAGTTGAAAAGCAGGAAATCATTTCACCCATTATGTTCATTTGTATTTTTGCACTTTCGAGTAAGTTGTCATATGAAGAGCGCGCCCAAGGGTGCAACGCCAACGAACCCTGATTGTCTCTGTATAAACATCCAACGAAAGCGGCATAGCTTCCAATATAAAAATAACTTAAAAGTCATCATGTGCTGCACCGATGCCTAGATACCCTTTCCTGTGTTTTTGACATTGACTCCATAGCCATTCGCGATTTACAGACCCTACAACATACACACTTATAAGTATATGTATTAAATGAACTTTCTCAAAATGTCATTAGGCATTCTTAAAGTTTTCAGCAAAAATCATTTAAATACAGGCTTTTTAAAACGTCTTGGTTGCATGACAAGTACTGTATACGGTCAGTAATACGCCCTTTCGCCTTAATTGAAGTGTATCCGAGAACATAAAACTCAACTACGTCTTTGTTCCAATGCCGAAATGAAGCGCGCGCATATTTGTTTTGCTTACGAAATGGTTTGGAACGGAATGAAACAGAAACAAGCGGCAACAACTCAACAGTTTGTTGCCAGCAACATGCCGTGGACGCAACGCAGTTGCAGCATGTTGCCGTGGCCCGGAAAATTTTCGGGCACTCTCTTCTCTTTGGCCAATGAAGTGCGTGTGTGGTGAGTTTCTTTTGCGGCAGTTTTCTTTGAAAAAGCATGTTCGAGCCAACATTTGAAACAGTCTGCAAAGGATTCTAGACGTTAACGGTTCTTCAAAATCCCAAGTATAAGCCAATTCGCTGCGTGCGTTCCAATAAATTTTGTGTGCTAAAAGTTTTTAAAAAGTATTTTTAAATTTTTGGTGCAAGTGCAAACGTGACAGTAAACATTTTCAAAAAGTTATAATTGAGTTGAAACACTGACCCAGGCAACTCCGGCGTTAAGAAGTAAATATAAAATTTTGAATGCAATTTTTATAAAATAAATAAAAGCAAATACAGACCCTTTAAATATTGTGACTAAATTAGTTTTAATATTAAAAACAAAACAATGATTTGGAATCGTTCGTTTAATATACTTGGGAGCCACATTTGATATGTATGCCTGAATTGGAAGCTGAGTCTTAAAGTTTATTTAAGATCTAGGAATAAAGAAATAATCATGTTTGTAGCTACAAAAGCAATTTTTCATTCGCTTTCTTTTAAATATAAATTTCCCGTCGGTTTTTTTGAAGCAAAAAATATGAATAACTTTAAATTTGTTGATTTGCCGTTGGAAGAACATTTTTTTCCCTTTCGATATAAAAAAATTACAATTTATAATACACAAAAAACATTTTAAAAACATCAGAAAATTTAATATGAGTAATTATAAGACGGAAAATTTTAAAATCTACTTAAATATTAAATACATTAATAAATATGAATATATATATAAATATAAATATTAATGATTTAAATAGTAGACTATTTGTCTACATATTCCCAAAGTAGCATTTAAATGTTACGTTTGGATTATTTGGTTAAATCAATATAGTTTTAGTGCTGGCTTAAAACTCTTTGGAGATATGTATTTAATAAATTCCTTTCTTATTGTAGGCTATATTTTCAATAGCTTCACATTCCTTATAAGAAATCAATTTGTAAACTTTTTTAAACTATACTTCACCTGCAAATTGTCATTCTACATTATTTTGGGCCAAGAGCAATAATGAAACACTTGTTTAATTTATGACATGAATTATGTTAGATTGCAAGTATGTTGGCAGCGCATTGCGGATCCAAACTAGTTTGCGTTGCCAAAAACCAGCTGCAAGGTTACACTCGATGGCTGGCCCTATCTTGCCACGCTCTTCATGTAAAATGCAAACTATTTATTGAATAGTGCTTTGAATTCCAACAGTGGTTGTGTTAGGAAAACATTTGAATGCATTTGTGCCAACCTACCTGAAGTAATACGAAAACAGACACACTCTCAATCATAAATGAATCTAAATGTCATAAAATGTCAATAAAAAATAACTACACTAACGTGTGGCTGAGAACTCAATATAGGTTTCGAAGCTTTGTCTGCCTCACCCCTTTATGTAAATTTGGGCAAACACTAAAATAATTTTACTTGCACGAAATACTCGACGAGGAAAGTTAAAAAAATTCCAGTACGCATTGAAATGCTTGAATTTCAATTAACAGCGAAAGGGTCGCGACCAGGAAAAACACAAAAAACTGCGAAAAGGCGCCAGAGCAATTTATATTCATATTACGTATACGCAGTGTGTGCCGTTTTCTTGTAAGGGACTTTCCACGCGGTGACGCTACGACGGTGGCACAATTTAATAGCTCTTATATGCCCAAGGTCGGGCTCTCAGATACTGCCACAACGTTGTCATTGGTGTTGGCGTTGCTGTCGTTTATTGTTTATGTTTATTCAGAAGGAATATTTAACACAATCGAGCAAAAAATGTGTGGCACTTGGCCAAAATGTCGTTTACCATCACATCTGTTTTTTTTGTTTTGGTTTTCCTTTTTTATCATTTATGAAAAGCAGACGCGTTAATTTATGCGCAATCATAAATTAATGTTATGTACAATATTAATAAGACGCCGTTGCTTTTGCGCCTGTGCATATGCTATGGTGAAAAATTAACCACTTCAAGGAAAAGAGGAGGATAATTAATGCTTCTTGTTATACAGATTGATACGTGTAGTTCGTCATATTTAAAGGAGTTTGCTTTGATTTTTTTGGCAGATTAATTGTGAGAAACACGTAATGACCCAACTCAGAATCACATACCAATAAGCTTCTCTAGTTGACAAAGAGGCAACTAATTTTATGTAACTTAGATAAGTTAAGGTAGGCATTAGCTTCATGTTCAAAATTAGAATGTTATCTAACTTACTAAGGGAACTATATACTCGTATGTTTATTAAATACATTACATTGTTGGTATATTTGTAATCAGCAGTCGAGACGTATTGATATAGATATTCCAGTCCATCTAAAGCTTAACAGCTGGTGACACCAAACATGGAAAATTGACTTGCCTTACTCATTTGTATACCAAGTGTATCAAAAGATTTTAATAACTTACTACTTATAAAATCCTGTTAGCTTATCACCTTGTAAGATCTAATAATACATCTCTGTTTTCTCAATATTCTTCGAAATCTATTACGATATCTTATTAACTTCTTTTTCGTAAATTCTTAACAATTTAATTTAAAATAAATTTGTTTACGTTGTACGGCTGAAAGGGAACGAGTACATGAACTTTAATTTCCTTCTGAATTTTCGTTTACTATCACCCAACTGTTACCTAATTAAGCCCTCATTATAAGTATTTTGCATTTAAAAACTTTAATTAGATATTGTTGCTATGTATACTTGTCTAAATTAAACTTTGGCAATTTTAACAAACACATATTCGATTTCTTAAAATCCTACGCATTTGTAGTTTAAGGTCTGTTTAAAGCCTCTATTACTTTGACTTACTTTTTTGCTTATCTTATTATTTAATTAATTGCAATCAAAAGAGTTGCAAATAGGTTTGGCTGCCATCCGACTGTAAAACGTATATTACTTAATTAAAAGGATTAAAACACATAGGACACATGCAATTCGTTACATTAAGTGGCAAAAATTTAGTATATCTGTGATTTAAATAAAATCAGAGCCAATTAGCTATATTACATACTCGTATGTATGTGCATTTGTTACCTCAGATAATAGTCCCGCCAAGTGCTTGTTAATTTTGTTAACACAACTCATTAATTATCTGAAACTGTTTCGTCATGCATGCCATTTGGGTATTCTGCTTTTAACATACATATGAATACCGAATGCGTCTTCTTTTTTGGCCCTCTTACAATTATTTGGTTAAATCAATCGAAAGTAGAAAAATATTTGGTAAGCGTGCACAAACATTTTATTCTTTCATTGTTATTATTATGTTTTCATTTAGCCCGCCACTCAAATGTTCATTGTTGCTCACGTTTTTCATTTCCACAAGCAATGCAAAGCAAACAGTCAAACTGGAAAACGGGCAAAAGTCAACAGCAGC
Source organism: Scaptodrosophila lebanonensis (assembly GCF_003285725.1). Lineage (NCBI taxonomy): Eukaryota > Metazoa > Arthropoda > Insecta > Diptera > Drosophilidae > Scaptodrosophila > Scaptodrosophila lebanonensis. The sequence goes on from NW_022060529.1 coordinate 5,221,112, forward strand.
CATTGGGTGAAGGATTCCCATGCCCGGCGCGGACTTTTTTCTTTCCCTTCGCGACCCCTCATTTTGCACACAAATGAAATAATTAAAATAATACGAATTCGCTTGCGTTGCGTCTGTGGCTCGACGAGGCGTCGGCATCGCCACAGGCATGCAACACTTTCGTTGTTGCTGCTTGGTTAACCTTGTTGTTGTTATTGTCGTTGCTGATTCCTGGTGTTTTCTTAATTTAACAAAGCAGCGGTAGTGGCAAAACTTGCGGCTGTTGATGTGCTATGTATTGTTGTTTTTGTTCTTGTTACTGGCCGATGTGCACGCGCTCACTAAACATAAATACAAATTAAGAAAATAAATAGAAAAAATGGAAATGAAAGCGAGGGAAAATATAAATGATGAAGCCTTTTCCGCTATACTTTGATGGCAATAGGAAGGAAGTAATAATTTCACCAATAATGCAAATGGTAATTTGCTATGAAAATGTTTCACAATTTATCGCAATGCATTGATTCCAATGCCCGGGCCATTCACAATATTAATAGTATAAAAATTGAAAATAAAGATCAACATGACATTAAAATATTTTCTAAGTGAAATTCATTGTTTTTCTGTTGCAGCAAAGGCGAATCAATTACTTACAAATAACCCTTATGTAGACAACTTTGAAAAATATATTAATATGTTAATAAACAAGCGATATTGAACTACTTGAATAAGGTTTTCGTAAATCTAAAAGACTGGTAATTAATATAATATTTTTTATTTATATATATATATGTATAAATATATTTTTTTTATAAAAAAATTAAATTTAGATGAACTAATACTCATTAATTAAAGCTACAACGTTGCTCTTAACTAATAACGAATGCTAATGAATGGAAATGTTTAACAACAATTACAGCTGAAGAGACTGAGTTTGCAAAAAATCAACTAAAATTGCATTTTGCATTTTAAATGTATAATATGCATATAGTATTTTCCATATTTTGACAAAACTGAACAACCACTACTCATTTTATTACGTACTACTAAACAAATTACATCATTTGTTTTGCGCAGTAACTTTCAGAAATGGAATATAAATGAATTTCGTTCTCTCGCTCTCATTATTTACCTATTATTCGGCTAACTAGCTTTATTTCTAGCTCACTGCCAAAGGTACTTGTGGAAATGCGCAATTGCTGCCACTTGAAAAGCTGAAGGGCAACTAAATTGTGAGAACCTCCCACCCACAACTCATTCATAACCCACATAACCACAATGAGCAGCAGCGCCCACACGTACTTGCCTTCAAGGTACTCTTTAATTATGTTGGTCTAACAAATTGCCGAGTGAAATGTATTATCATTAACAAAAAGTAAAAGTGTCATTATGAAACTTTCACGCATAACAAAAAGGCACAATTCGAATTACAACTTCGACATTTTATCGTGGTTGCACGAAAAAAGAAGAGTTGGCCAAAGTGCTTATAGCACTTTAGAAGCTGGCGTCAAATATTTGCCCAAAAAATGGCGAGCACGCAAAACAAACACAAACACTACATTTTTGGCTATTTATTGAAACAACAAATTAATGATGAGTGGTGGTATTTACACATGCCACTACCAAATTCCCCCACTGGACGCATGCTGCTTAATTAAGTACAGCCATTATTATTATAATTAATATTATGTTGTGAATAACATTTGTGCACCCCGTCGCAGTTGGACAGTAAAAGAAGCGCCTCGGTCTTTGTAAATATTTACAGCATTTGCGCGTGTCCCGGCTTATTATGGACCCTAGCATGGGCCGATTTATCAGAAGCCAAGGCTGTGAAAACAGTGGGTGGCAGTGGCTAATCAAAGACAGTCAGACGGCCAACCGTCCATTTGTTATGCCAAATGTGGCCATGTTATTTATACCTATTAACTGGCCTTTTGTGGCGCCATAAAATGGACTTTAAAAATATTCCGTCAAAATAAAATATTAAATTGAAATAAAATAGAGCCATTGGATATTTATGCTTGCATAAACAAAAACAAAGCTGTTAAAGAAATAAGCTGCAAATGTACATACAAAACGCCATTTCCTGCACCCACTCCAACTGTTGACTCTACGCCTCCTCATTCCGCTTTTTATTTGTCCATTTTATGGGCAACTGTGTTCCTTACTTTTCTTGCTCGGAATGATGGGGCAGCAACCGTTGCCGGCGCAGTTTTATTTTTTCGGAATTTCGATCTCTATGTAGTTGTATACACATAGTATATATTTGAATTCTTTGCTGCTTTTATGTTTATCTTAACACTTTGTTTGCCTTGTTCTGCGTACTAAAAATTTTTCTTCTTAATTAATTAATCGTTTCCATTGTTTGTGAATTACAATGAACTTGAAAGCCTCCGGACTTCACCATTGTTTAATCACATAAAAGTGATTGAATTGAGTATTTAGTGACTGTAGTTTATTTATAAAACCGCACACCGCTGTCCACAAACACGAACGTGTCCTTCGAAAGTGACAATTTCAGTGCTCGTGACAACTTCAAAATGAATGACTGGCATTTCCATTTGCAAATTGTCAAACCCGCGCAAACAACAGGAATAAAAACAAAACGAAGCGAAACATATTAAGTCAAGTCAGACAAATATCACAACAACCCAATGATGAATTAAACAACAAGGAAAAAATTAATTAGTTTAAGATTTATGGGCATGAGTTGAGTAAGATGGAAAACAAATGAGCAGTTCTTTAACATAATGCGCAGAGCAACACCAACACAAACCTATCAATTAACCTTTTCTAAACAAAATCAAAGTTTAAGAAATTTATATTCAGAGCTTGACAAGAAAATATTGCAAGAAACACATAGGCTGATTTTAACATTTTTCTCTGATATATCACCCGTCAAGCTGTTTTACATAGAAATCATAATGTCAGGACGATAAACGCTTTTTGATTGACTGCAAACATTTCGGGAGGTATCTCAACAGCCTCGCATGAAGTACTAGTTGAAAGAAAATATCAAACTGACATGCATAATTTAAGCATGTCTTTTTATTAATGTGGTGTACATTTTACGTATTCTGGCTCCAAGCAAACCCCACGACCAGCCTTCTACAAAAAACACTTTGAGAGCTCTTTGCAGCATTCCTAACATATTCATGAAAAAGAATTTTTGAAAAGGGTATTTCTGCCCCGTCTCTCCACAATCAGCAATTTTTCTTCTTTCTATTACATTTTCTTTATTCTTGCTATTTCTCTTTTTCTTTACCAGTTTTAATTAATTAATTAATTGAACTCTTGTCATATGGCTGTTGAAATCTTTACGACTCAACACAACGTGTCTGTGCTTGCTTCGCACCAACTTTTATGTACTTAGCCCGCTATTTTCATGCTTCCCTTTTTCTGTGTTTGCGCCCCGATGTGTGAAAATATGTGTGAAAATATGCGCTGAAAGATGCACATCAACCAGCAATATTGAGAAAAATCGCTGTGTTGGGAAAAAACCCCAAGGTTCTCTTATAGGCTATCAAATGGGCCAATATAAAGTAAGTGAAAAAGTCAAGCCTGCATTTTTTGTCCGCCACTCAGTTAGCCAACCAAATTTAATTAAATCAACGTCGCCCAGTCGGAGGTTTTCGAGCCAACAGCCCTCTAATTAGTTTTATGCCCAAGCTTTGTAAAATGTTTAAGCCAATTTCAATTTCAATGCATTTTTTTGAAAGTCAGTTCGAGTTGCGTGTATTTTAAATTTATTTGTTTTTAATATATATTCTATTGGTGGTGTTTGGTGCCAGGACTGTGGTGCACCACCACCATGCGCGCCGTCCGTCTGTCAGTAAAATTGTCTACAACATGTGGCTTTCCGACATTTTTAATTAAATTTGTATAGCCCCTGTGAGTGTGTGTGCCAGAAAGTGTATTAAACACATGGGTGTACTGAGCGGCCACTGTGTCACACAGTATGTGGCCACAGCCACTAATTAGTCTGTGTTAGCAAACGTTTTTTATTGTTTGAAACAAAATTAAATTGAAATTACCTACTTATTACTACATTCTCGTATAAGCAATATTCAAAAAAAAAAATAGGCCCTACAAAATCAAGCGTGAAATAATAAGAAACACAAAGCGATACAAAAAAAATATAAATGTAAATAAAATTAATGCGAAAAGTAGATGCTTGTCATTAAAAATACATGTGCTGTTTGAATATTACCTTTCGCCGTATAATACTTTCAACAATATTATAAGTCTCTTACTCTTCTTCTAAAAGCACTTTGCTTTGCTTTTATTTGAGATATGCTTCTGTTTCAATTTTTATTTTCAGTACATAATTCCAAAGATAAAAAGCACACGTATTCTGTATTATTTCTTCTAATTTAAGTTTAATATCAATCTTTTTATATATTCTGTAAATATTTATATTTATAAAGAATGGGCGTGCATTGAAAGATGAACATTTGTTTATTAACCAAAGAAATTGCTTAAATTATTTAAAACAAAGTAGTAAAACAAGTTATATATAACACATATGTTCGTCCATACATATAAGTACCTATCCTCCTTAGAATTTAGAATAATTTAAGTAAAACGTTTGGGAATGTCTTCCTCATACATACATTCACACTAAAGTGTAATCTTTTACTATTTTAATAAATTGTATTCATCACTCTTTTCGCTGCAAATATTCGACTTAGCATTATTGTCTGTTGGCTCAATACTTATTTTAATGCAATAACTAATTCATTATTTTAAATATTTTGCATTGCGCCCATCCATTCCGACTATTCCATTCGTTTGTTTGTGGGATTTTCTAATTCGGCGCATTGACTCTCATCGAACTCTGCATCGCACGATAAATGGCAATTGCATGTTTTCTATCACTTTTGTCAGTTGCCTCAAAAAGAAATGAGGGGCAGCTGCTTTAGATTTATTCAAGTAATGGGAGGCACCCTTGAAAGGCAGTCGAAATGTAAATCGTTGCTATAAATAGAGCCTATTGGGTCAGCACATATGTACTATGTATATGTACTTGTATGTGGTACTCGTATCCCACAAAACACACTCAATTGTTCGCTAAATATGATTTGAAGCTTGTTCGTTTCTTTGCCAGCTATACTCGCATACTCATAGGCCTGTCTATTAACGATTGTCTGATATTAAGCACGTAAATCAGACACTTGCCAAAGTCGGTCGAACCCATTGAACTTGAGAGTGCGCAAAACACTTTGCAGCAGAATGAATTCAAATCATCAGCCACTGGCCGTCTAATTAAGTGCCTTGCATGTGCCTACAATTGCTTACAATTTCATTTCCCAAGCAGCCAACGACTGCAAACTATGCAAAAATAAATCACCCGATTTCTTATGCATATGGTAAATCTCTCAACGCGTGAATCAACCGTGCAAATAAATAAAGAGATTTATTAAATTACAAAGAAAAATATCGCAGACTGCACCATAAAACCATCGAAGATGCGGTTCTGTTAAGTTTCCTGCAGTTGCGTTCCATCACTTAAAAAAACCCTTCAGCACATATATAGTACTTATATATACATACAAATAGGTACATAGTTCATATGTATGTGCATTTGCAACAAGATTTCTCTGTGCTCGCACTCAGAGGAAGTAATTTATGCCATTTAAATTTATATAAATTCCCAATGCAGTGCACTGAAATGTTCGTCTAATTAAAATTTATGTACGTTTTGATATTGAAATTATTATACCATGTGGGAAACGAGGAGAGCTATTGGCGCATCTGCTCGATGTTTTCAGTTTCATAAACATGCCCGTAAATAACGTACTAATTAGTTTAATCATTCTGCTTAGTATTGGTTCTGTGCGATTGCAGATTTGTTTTTCGTTTCTTTTTCCTCGGTATTGGGTTGATGTGTTTATTTTAGTTTGTTTAATCTAACTGCGTTTGTGAAATGTGGATTAATGTGTTAATTATGTAATTGATGTGAATAATAGTTAGGAATTATTGAATTCAATTAAGTTTTCGAATTCATTTGCTAGTAGAATGTAAAAGTTTCGATGGTCCGACTCTTGCTGACAAACATTTTAATTAAAAATTAAATCATACAAAATTTATTGATATCCGTATCATAGAAAACAAATAAAATGGAGACACAGCAAAAAATATTATTACACCGATTGTGTTTCGATTGTAATGGCTTCAGACTTAAGCGGCTGGACATAAAAATAAAACTATATTTGATTTGTTTGGACAATTTTTCTTGCAATTATAAAGAAAATACTCTTGAATATAGTAGATGGACATGTGTCTACTTTCGTCTCCTTATTATGATTGAATATGTCTGTCCCGCATATTTATACATTTTGGTTTATTAGCAGCCTTCACTCTTCGGTTATTGTATATGTAAAGCATAGTGTCAACTCAAATATTTGTCTAATAGTATGTCAATAAGTCCAACACAGGAATATGAAATCACAAGCAACTTTATTCATTTTATTAGAAATACTTCAAAGCAAAATTCAAGTGAAATACATTTTGTTATGTTGCCCTAAACACATGTTCGTCGGAACGCCTATTGGCTTCGCTTTTAACCACCCTCTGTCAGATCCAAAACAAAGCCACGGGGCCGCAGCTGGCTACCCGTTTAACCCAAGCTAACCTTTATGTTTGTTGATGCGTCATTATCAATCGGTATTTAAATTTTAACTGCAGCATTCAAGGGAAAATGCCTAGACGAAAAATGACTCAAACGCCATAAATAAGATTGCGAAAATGTCAATGTGCTTTGATAAATTGAACGAGCAGGCAACGAATGGCCAGCTCATAAATTAAAAGGGACACTCATCAGTCAAGCTGAACAAACCTTTTGAATGACTAAGCAATGCCTTTTAAATGATCGGCTCAGGGATAAAGCCCAACACAAGCCCAGCACATGCGAATGGGCTTATTTTATGATATTTTATGGGCTCCCCCAATTTATCATTTTGGCAACAAATCGCATAAAAATATGATTGCGCTATGACTTTTATACAATATTTGAAACCAAAAATTCTTAAACTTTGGTGCATCTGTGCAGTATAGTTTGTTTTGCCTAACAAAGAAAGATGTTGAAAATGTCAATGCCAAGTCATCAACTGTTGCATCACAGCCACTATGGTGAAGTGTTGACGCCGAGCCAAGGTTAACTTCATTCATTATATGCGTTGCAGTTGCTTATTTAAAGTGCGCCTGGGGTTGTTTTTCAACCTTCAACTTGGACATTTTGGACACATATGTATATACACGTACCTATATGTAAGTATAACAGTGTGACGCTGACATTAATGAATATATGACATTGCAAACAATGTGCAGACAATGTCTGCTCTATAATTCAAAAGTTACCAGACTTTTCAGGCTGCCAGTCAGTCACTCATTCTGTCAGGCAGTCAGTCCGCCAGTCCTTCAGTCAGTCAGTCACTCATTCAGTTAGTGTGAGCTCCTCCATCTTGTTTGTCAGCTCAATCTTTTATGCATTTCGCATGTGCCTGACAGTGTGTGAGTGCGTGTGCTAGTGTATTAGTGACTGATATAGCCTACACTAGCATAAATTATAAATACACGTCAGTGAGTTTGTGTGGTTTTATAAGATTTATAGCTATGTGTGTGCCTCGTGTGCACGTGTCCATTTATTATTTTTATATGTTTTTTCAACTATAATGTAGTGACAGCTTTCAGAAAAGTACTGTGCAAGTACTGTTAGTTCGCTAAATTTGAAAAAGTCAAGGAAATAGCTAACCATTCGGAGACTTGCATTGTCTAAAGGACACCACATCAATTCTGTCCATTAGTAAAATAAAACATAAGTGGAACATGTTTAATTAATTTGGATAATGATTGCCTACCCAGTTTAACCAATTTAAAAGCAATGAATGAATCAATGTGGCACTTTAAAGAACACTTTAAAGAAAATTCTCATGACTTTAATAGAAATGGGAATGATTCTGCTGCTGAAGAATTGGTTCACTCATTCTTGTTAAATAAATGATTATAGATTTACTTGTATTATACTTTAAACTAAATCTACATTATTCTTACTTAAGTAAAGTCATTTTTTTTTTTAAATTTATGTTTCATTATAGTACAGTTCACTTTAAAGTGCTCTTTTCATTTCAAGCAATGCCCATAAAATGACAAAATCAATAAAAATTAAAATGCACTTAAATATAACACAACCTATAGAAAACTACTCAAAAAGTCACAGCTAGGACAGCAAAAATCACAGAATGAATGTTTAATTCAAGCTCAAAAGCACAAAAAGGATTCTAAAAATAGAATGGAAATAGCCACAGCGGCGTGCTGTGGGCTGCGCGCAACGACACGGAACGTACACATTTCCGCAATTTGTGGCAGCAACAATCACAACAAGCTGAATTGTGCATGAAACCCACTCAGGCAGACGGCAGGCAAATAAACAGACAAACACTTAAATTAAATGCGAGCCAAACTTAATACACTTTAAGTCAGTCACGGCAGCGCCTAGAACTATGCAACTACATAAATGTATACTAAAACAAAATATACATATATATATGTATGTATTCATATTCAGGCACATGTAAATAAATGAGCGTGTGTGTGTGTGTGTGTGTGTGTGCACCATTTTCAATGTCAGCTGAACAGCGAACAATACACAGCAGACACAGAGGGACAGACAAAGAGGCAGTCAGTCAGTTAGACAGAAAGGCAGGCAGGTACCAAACAAAAGCTTTCGTGCGTGCTCGTCCGCAGGCAGCCAAGCAGTGGCGGGCACTTTAGCACGCGCTTCTAAGCTTATGCAACGGTAAAAGGCGTCCAAAGCAATTGTACTTGAAGCGATTGTGACGCCACTGCCGTCACCGTCACCGTCATCGTCATCGTCCAAGTCAACTCGTTTACTTGCCGCATTCATGCGAAGCGCCTATTAGCGCGCCCTCAGCCCCAACCAGGTGTGCCACACGAATTTTATGATTTGTTCTATTTCTATTTTTGGCTAGCGCGTTGACAAGTTAAAGAATTTGCCAGCTACCGGGTTGGCGCACAAGCTAATTAAATTTATTTAACTGCTTTTACTCCGCTATTGCGTTCAATGAATACGTTTATGAATGCGTATTCCCAATATCTCTTATTCTTACCATGTATGTATGTGTGTATTTTTGGGTGTTCTGCCCAACAATTATTGACAAGCGGAAAAATACTCTTAATGTTATTAACACATTATTTGACTGGCTAATGGAATTAATGAGTATCATACGGCCTTGTCACAGCTCGTACCAGGGACTAAGCAACCACATGGAACTTAATTATTTCTTTGACTTGTCAACATTGACATTTAGGCTTATTTATAGGACAATGAAGCCAAATAAGGCACGGTGGATTTTATTTTCCAGTCTTTAATATTTAGAAAATGTAGCTGTACAAACAAGTACGCGAGTACTTTATCATTACATAACAGTCAACACCCACCGAAATATATATAAACCATAAGTATGATAGAAATTGATTGATTGCATATGATGTGTCTAATTAATCATACTCCCCACTAAAAGAAAGAGTTCATACTTAGCAATTAAAGTAAAAGAAAAATTATTTAATTGTTATTCGTTCTTAAGTGACGTCTAATGAAATATAAAAACTTTTTGGATAAATATTGGATTTCCCAGCAAACATTTAGAATGGCATCTTTTGTTAATCATAACAGTAACGAAACGCATATTTGTCTCATATAGTGTTTTCAAGCTCAGAAATAAGTTCTCATGGTGATGCAACATGAATCTGCAATCGAATTTTTATAAAATAAGAGTTATTTTTCCTAAAGAAATTCCTAAAGAAAGCTCCAGAATTTGGGTGGAGTAACTAACTGAAAAGAAGTAGATAGTTCTTATTGCAATTTTTTTGCTGCTCCCTCCTTCTCTCTTCCTCTCTCTATGCAAATATGTTGGCTGTGTTAGCGAACTATCGTCCATAAATTTAATAGCATTGTTAGGCGGTGACATACCAACCCCACCCACTCTCCTTAAAGCAATCAATGCGGTTGTGAAATAATAAAAAATTGTAAATAAATTGCTTTACAAAGCACAATAAAAAAAAATAACAATTTGCCACACTAGTGTTGCTTTTGTTTTTGTGGTTGCTGTGTAGTTTTTATTTATTCGTATGTTTCGCTGCGGGCGCTTAAACAAAACAACAAGCAACAAAATAAAATAACATAACATACATACAGGCGTAGTGGGGAACATGAGAAACCATGGACTTGTTTGCGCTGCACGGAAATTGTTTGCGGGGACAGTTTGTTGTGGTTGCTGTGGCCCTCCTCCTCTGATTTTTTTCTTTTCCGTTATATGTGTCCAAAAACACAACAAACTGTCGTGTTTCTATTACTGTTGCTAGTGTGGTTGGTATTGTTGCTGTGGCACCATTAAATGAGTTTCGTGACGCAATCGATGAGAGCCAAACTTGTTGCTTTTGTTGTCAAAGTTTTGCACATTTAATTTTTTTTATTGGCGTTCTTGCGCCAAGCAAACTTTGCACACAAAGTTCCACAAATTGAAACAGTAGCAGAACAGTTTCCCAACTTTTCAAGGTGCTAATAACATGGAAAACTTTAATAGGGAGCATTACATAACGCATACGACAGGTAGTGCAAATGTCAAGCAATTATGTGCCCTGACAAGTTCTTTAAGCCCTGCATTTATCTCAATATGTAACACTTAAAGGCCCTTTGGCGCTTTCAAGTATCCCATGGCATTGGTGGACATGTTATTGCTTTTGCTCGCAGAAATTGCATTAAAGGCACGCGTGCAACACAATCTTCAGCCACCTGCCCTTGCCCGCCACTTTGGCTCGCCGCTGAACCACTGAACCTCCACCGCATTCTAGGTCAGGCTCATTAGAAGCCGTGGCATTGTCGAGCGTAGCGTTTGTTATTACAAAACGCATAATAGCATACGAATAGCGCACATTGCAGCTTTGTTGTTGTCGTCGTCGTTGTTTCTGATGCTTTTATTATTGTTGGTCATGCTGTTGTTGTCGCTGTGTAATGGCATGTGTGGCTGCAAAACCCTATATAGCACTATGTGCACTTCTATTGAATATGTTTGCCAGCTACACGACAATTTCGGAGTGCCGCTATTAAAAAAAAAAAAAGCCCCAGCCACGCTTGGGATACCACACATAAGAACCACTGCAAATAGAAGGAGTACATTTTAGTTTGCCTTAAGAACGCAACGCTTAGTCATTAGTATAGATGTGTGAGTGTGGCACAAAGTGCAACTAATTTGGAAGGATTCGCAGCACATGGCCATGAGTTAGCAAATGAGGCATGCAAATACCGACACGTGTGGTACATGCATTTGCTCAAGATGAAGGTAAAGTGCCTGCCATGACCGGGAAAATTCCCAAATGTAATCACATGAAAATATAATGGCCGAGAAGAAGAAGGATCAAAATGTTCAACTTTATACATTAAAGCAAAGTAAATTTAGTTTCAAATGAAGCTATGGTGATGAAAGCTACAATTACTGTATCTGACAGGTTAGAATCTATATTGCAGTTATTATAAGACTTACAAACTACTACTGCTATAAGTATACTTAAACTAAATCGGAAAATAAAGATTTATATTCAAAATATTAGTTAATCATTTAGCTAAGAAAAGCACTGATAAAGCAGTCTTAATATGTATATTCAGAGGCGGTAAAAATGAATCGTAATAAATCAAAAATCGCCTTTCTAAAGAGATAATTTGTAGTTAAACAAATTTGTTGTTTAACAAATTATCGGGCTTACTTATAATAAGTTAAAAATATTTAAAGACAATATAGCCTAAGGCCCTGGTAACCAGGCTAAAAACCTTTTAGCCTATAGTTTTAACTTTAAGCTAACCCCATAAAAAAATAAATAAATAAATAAATTTAAAGACAATTTTAATAAATATCGAAAGCTGGTCTTGGAACAATGAAGTAGGAAACTCTATTTAATAAAACATTCAAATAAAAAACATAATGTAAGCTAAATAATAAAATCCAGCGTCTCTCTAAATACTCGAAAATTTTTTTAAATAATTTTTTTTATTAAAAGTGAAAAAAAATAAATAAATTTGTATGTTTCGAATGCGATTATTCTATTTGAGTTTAATATCATTCGCAACCTAAATTTATAACTCTGCATTTTCAGAGATATTTGTTGTTTCCAGAGTTATTTTATGATAAGTGAATAGAAGTGATAGAACGAACACGTATGCTTCCATATTCCCACAGAGTCCAGAAACGAATCCAATACAAGCTTAACAAAAGGCGCTTATCGATTACCATCGACACATAAAAAGACATACTTGTATAATTTATTTTCGAGGTACGACCTACAAATTTTAAAGCAGATCCCGTTTAGTTTATTTGTTAGAGTAGTTCCAATAGGGAGGGGAGAAAGGCTTAGATGAATGCACGTTTGTAAGTTAGTCGAAGGGTCGCATTATATCTGCAGCTGGAATGTAGAAACGAAACTTATGTGTGTGTTTATGTGTGTGATTTTTAATATGTGTGCTTAAAGTTTCGGCACTGCTGTTTGCACATCGCACTGAAAGAAGCTCAAAAGTAATATCACGCACATACTCTTACTTACTTTGTGCATACACACTCGTACATATGTAGATACAATGTACACGTATGTAGTATGCCCTTGTGCAGGGCGTCCGGTTTCTCTAATCCTGTTAGCTACGTCCTTTTTTCCTAGTTCTTGTTTAAATAGTTTCATGGCGAACAGTGTTTGTTGTTCTTCATGTTGGTCGACGTCCTGCTGGCTCTGTTGCTATTTTCAGAGCCTGCATGTTGGCAGCCTTCCACCCCATTCGTGTATGTTGTGTCAGTTCCATGCCATTAATTTATTTGCCCGCTTCTGTCTTCACCCACAACGCTAAGCCAATAATGAACTTGTGGCGCTTTGTGCTGTGCTTCTAATTAAAAAATGCATTTATTTCATATTACTCTGCTTTTATTTCGAGCCCACACGCCATGAAATATGCAACAGCTAATTGAAAAATACTTTACGCTAATTGCAATTTGAAAAGGCAATCAATTCTTCTGAAAAATATAACAATGAAACTGGACTGTGGAAAGAACAACTATAATTATAGCTAACAAACGTCCCACGCTAAGTAGTTTCCCATGTTTGTGGGCGTCAACTGATAACAAACACACCCACATACACGAGGCTGGTTGCACAGCTATAGCTGACAATAAAATCAAGACTGTGCTACGTGACTACGTGATATCCCGATCAACCAGCCCTACCGAATTCAATGTAGCGTATTTTTATAACACTTGCGATTTACTTTTCACTCGTTTCAGATTTTACTGGAGCCACCGTGTGCGAGCTATAAAAAAAAACGTACTCAACTTACCTGAGCCAACTGCTGCCTGCCAACCACACACACACACACAGACAGCAACAACAACAAAAAATGGATGCCGCCGCAGCCGCCGCCGCCGCCAAGCGCGTACAAATCGAGAAGGCACACAATTTCATGCGTCAGTATCGGGATCCTGAGTCGCGGGAATTGAAAAAACTATCGGCAAATCAATTTATGGATGTGTGGGCACACTACGATAAAGATGGTAAGTAACATGTCAATATTATAGCTTCCGGAACGCGCACATACTTACTTCCCATGCTTACTTAACAGGCAACGGTTACATTGAGGGCACCGAGTTGGATGGCTTTCTGCGTGAGTTCGTATCCAGCGCCAATGCCACCGATATCAGCCCAGAGGTAAGTACTCAATAGTCGTCGAGCATAGTCATGATGCGCATTGCCACTAATTTGCCAAAACCACAACATTTTGCTATCCACAACATGCAGGCTGTCACCGACACAATGCTCGAGGAGCTCAAGTCCTGCTTCATGGAGGCGTACGATGATAATCAGGATGGCAAAATCGATATCAGAGAGGTGAGTATACAAGACATTCGAATACATCTGCTTATCATGCAGCATCCAAATTAATGTTTTTGCTCTCTGGGATAGGTGGACAGGCAGGCGAACATACATTTCAATTCAAAACAAATTTTCTTTCTAACCTTTGTGCCCCGGGACGGGGGTGGGGCCAATATTCAAAACGTTTTGTATTCCCAATGATATTTCTTAAAGCAAACATGTGCGCACTTTTTGGGATCGCATGAGAGCGCGTTTTCCTTCGTTACTTTTCCAAAATTGCTTTTTAAATGATTTTTCGTGTTCTTCTCTTGCCTCTTCTTCTCCACTTCAGTTGCATGAGTGTGTGTGTGTGTGTGTGTGTGTGCTCCAATGGTGAAATAATTTATTTCGGGCATTGTGTGGGTGTGAGTGTTCGCAAGTTTGTGGCCATGGCCAAACAAAGTTTTTGTTGCATTGTTAAATGAGTTTTTAATTGAAGCTGTGTATTATGACAACAACCAGTCATAGTAGACCATTAAAAGTAGATTTTTTATATTGCATTGGTATTATTAGAAATTGAATTTATTGCAAGTCCAGGACTGCTCCACGCTCCGAACAATAAACAAAGTACACTGAAAAAACAAAATGGTACCAATTGCATTAAGTACACCTGTAAAGAAGGCAACTATTTATGAAAACCCAAGTCACCATTAATTACGAAAAGAACATTAAAATAAAAGGGCCAACAAACATTTTAATTACTTTCCTTTCTATAAGGTCGCAACATACTTTAGGTCAAATAAGAACTTTTTCATTTCAATTATTTCACAGGCGTTTTAAAATAACTACATAAAACAAATTCCCACCCTTACGAAAAACAAAGTTTCCTTAAAAAATATACCCATATCATTTATCATTTACTTTTGGGTTGTCGTTCATGTGTCTTACAGGTTGACTGCTCGGTACGTTCAATAAAAAGGTCTTTTATATATTCCTGTCATTTTTCATTTGCAAGGTTTTTTTGCCGCTTGATATTTAAGGGCAACTAACATATGCGTTATAAGATGAGAAAAAATAAAATACTTTAATTATAATAAACATTAAAATGCACTGCGTTTTAGACAACTTGTGGTCGGCATAAAGTCGTTAAAGTGTTGTTTTTTACTTCTGACCCAACCAAGCCTCGAGTGCAAAACAAAATGCAAATCAACGCTTGAATTATGCCAAAAAGTTTTCGTGTTGCAACTTTTAGCGAGTCCGTTAGCTGTATACGGGTATGCAGCTTATTGTTTCCCCTTCACACCTCACTTTTCTTCCCTTGCTTTGAATCGAAATAAAAAACAAAAAATTTCTCTAAAAGCGCCTTTAGTTGTAATATAAAAGTTGATGCCGTGCTTCAAATGTTGTTCGCTTTGGTTGTAGTTATTTCAAAGTTGTTGCGTACTCACATTCTTTAAACGTGTCGAACATTCGCTTGCAGCTATTTAAAGCCAGTAGCAACGCCCATTACTGTTGTAGCCTACTGTTCATTGAGTCAAAGGAAAAAACAATAAAAATAAAAAAGCTGTGCACATTAAAAATTTGGCAGCTCCCACAAAGTGTGAAGGTACAGAAATTCTGAGTGTGGGTGTGTGTGTGTGTGTGTGTGTGTATTGTTGGGGCTTTCATCGTTTTTCACCAAACTGACCTGTTTTACTCGATTTTCAAATATTCACAGCTCGCTCAACTTTTACCAATGGAGGAGAATTTCCTTTTGCTTTTCCGCTTCGACAATCCGTTGGAATCGAGCGTTGAATTCATGAAGGTAAGTTAAAAACAAAAAGCTAACAGACAATTCAACAGACGCAGGTCGTTTTAGCTCGAATATTCCTTAATTAAATTGTGCATAAAGCATTCTGCATACCAACTGAAATAACTGCTTTTTCAACATTTCATCCATTTGCTTCTTTTAAGATTTGGCGTGAATACGACACCGATAACTCTGGTTATATAGAAGCGGATGAGCTTAAGAATTTCTTACGTGATCTACTCAAAGAGGCCAAAAAAATCAATGATGTTTCAGAGGATAAGCTAATTGAATACACAGACACAATGGTGCGTATACGTTATGTTTTATTATAATATGCTAAAGATAATGACGTGGCGGTTGGTCAAACATTATACTATACTATAAATGTTTTATTAACTTTGTTCATCAGGTATCACGAGTATTGTTGAATGACTTTGATAATTTTTTCAGTCAGCTCTACATTCTAACAACACCACTGCACTTTCAAAATATTAAATTTTTATCAAGGAAGATCCAATTTGTTAAGGATTTGAGTGAATTTCTGAATGATTCATTTTTCTGCCTAAACAATTAACTAAAATTAACAGACTTTCTATGGTGGTAGCTTAAATTGCTCAATCCGTCTAATAGTATTATTTTTTTTATTTTTATTTTTTTCAATTGAATTTAATTAAGCAACCAGTATAAAATATTTTTGAATTTGTAAATCATGTATTGCCAGCAATATAGTAACCGGGCTGCCTTCTTATAAGTTAACAATAAAACCACGATAGTTTCAAAGTGCTTAAAAATCAGAGTATGTTTGTTGGTATGAAAATATTCTTTAATATCTGTAAATGCAATGGAACTGCAATAGGAATGATTGGTACAGGAAGGTTTATTTATTTTGACTAACTGGGGGAGAGGTGCTCGGTTTAGGGTATACACAAGCCGTAAATGTTGTAAAATAGTATTTGTTAGACATATTTGAACATTTGATATACCAATGTTATGAAACCTAGGCTTGCAATTTTGTGCCACGCCCTCCTGTCACTTATTATTGCAATTATTTATTGTTGCTTGCAAATTGCTGACGAAAGCGGAAAATATTTAACGCGCGTACGAACGCAAACTTTTGTTAATTAAAAACTTGATAATGCCGCTGATGTGTGTGTTTATGTGGGCTTTATGGTAATGCCCATGAAAGCCCGTGTACATATGTATGTAGCTCCTAAGTGTGTATTGGGGCTTCATTAAGTGTCATTGCGACAGCAGTTCATTATGCGTGTGTGTGCGCGCCTTGTGTCTCATTAGTGGTTTTTAATAACAATCACAGCGAACTTGCCAGAGCACATTACAATAAATTATGATAAAGGACCATTGTTGGCCCAGAGATTTTGAGCAGAACGGCAAAACTCATTTGCAAGTCAAATTACGCAAAGCAAAGCTGGCACTTAAATGTGTTAAAAACTTTTGGTACAAAAGGTCAACCACATCGGTGGGGGAGGTCGTTTGGCAAACTCATAGCGCCTGCAGCGAAACTTTTTCTTTTGTTTTGGTTATCGTTATTGTAGCTTTCGATGCTATTCCTACTGCCTTTCGCAAGGCGCAACATGATAAGGATCATTGTGACACGCGTATGAATTGAAACTTGAAACCCACTTTACTTGCCAATTTCATGTCTGCATCGTTCCTTTTGGTGCCATTAATTAAACAGAAGCCAGGTTTAAATAATTCATGATGCGGAAAACTGTGATATGTATACACAATTCTGCATCCTCACTCTGAAAAGGTCTGACCAGGCTACGAGGATGTTGTACCACCATCCATTTAAGTCCTTAAGCTGATGAAAGGCTACTGACTTAACCACTTCAACTTATATGAATGTTTGTATGTGCAATTGTATTCTTACAGCTACAAGTTTTCGATGCCAACAAAGATGGCCGTTTGCAGCTCTCGGAAATGGCCAAGTAAGTAGCTAGTTTGCTGCCAATTTCGATTACCCAGCCATGTCAAATGTCTTCTCACTTATTTATTGCAGATTACTTCCGGTTAAAGAGAACTTCCTCTGCCGTCAGGTATTCAAGGTAAGTGCGCTATTGATATGCAATGGGAATAGCCATTTGTTTGAGGAAATTACCATAAAAGCGTCTTGTGCTCTAGTTTAAGTCGGTGGTTTTATAGGGAAGAGGAAGATTGAGTTGAAGGAAGGCACACGATACAACAGTTATTACTTTTTCTACTACTATTTCTAAATACTAATACATATTACCTTCTATACTAAAAGGCTTTCACCTTAGCACTTTAGCTTAGCTTAGCTTAGTTGCCAGAGCATTTAAAAATACTTTACTTTAACTAGTCTTGCATTTACTTAAAGCATTGTCTTTAATTTCAATTTTATAAACTTTTCTCTTATTTCATTTTTGAGTTTAAAATATTTGCAATCTGTATTGGCGCATGAGATTTTAAAATCAAAATCCACGTTTCTACTTAACTAATTGATTTAAAAAAAGTCTTCTGTGAGAAGTTAAAGAAAATTCATGTTCATTTGATTAAAGGTAGTGATTCTTATAAGCTGATTAACATTTATCTAAAAACAAGATTATATTATTTGGCGCTGGAGAATATTGTTGGAACTTTATTAAGAAGCTTCTTCATTGGAACGATCATATTATTGAACAACAAAGAAATGTTACAGTTTAAGAGCTTAATTATAGCGTCAGTTCTGATAAATTAGTAACAAAGTAATTGTATATCTTAGTAGAAGTAAATCTATCCATTTCAGTGGCTTTGCGCATTCATTTTAAAGAAATTTTGTAGCAATTTGATGGCAATCGCGGGCCTGTGCTAACAAAAGCCATTCCAAGTTGAAAACAACAAATTCATATTTTATTTATGTGAGACTGTAACGCAAAATATTTACAACTCACCCAATTTTAGACTACATAGTCGTAAATATAAAATCAAGAAAACTCACGCAGCAGGTAAGAATTTTGAAAAGAAAATTGCAGAGCACTGCAAAAAGCAATAGGTGAGATTTTCTCAAATGTATCGAGTGACTCAAGTTGCGGTGCGTGACGCAAGAACACCTACCAGAACAGCCGAGCAGGCGACTGAGAAGACCTGGCAGGCAACGTTTGCAAATACAAATCAATTTGCCTTCGTCAGCGACAAGTCAAACGCCCACACACGTACATACTTTGCGCTTTGGAGAATGGTTTCCGTATCTACTTTTTTTATTCGAACGTCAGCCAGTTTTATTTGCCTTAGATTGGGTAATAAAATAACCAAACTTGAACTGTGGTATTTTACTTAGCTCGACTGCAATACCGGTATATATATATGTATATATGTATATATGTATATATGTACATATTTATGTCTTTGTATGTTTAGAAATTTTGATTGGATCAAGTTTGAGCGAACAAAGTTTCAGCTTCGGCAGACTCCTAATTATAGTACGACAACGAGGACATTCTGAGGCTACCAAAATATAATTAGCAAGCAGTCAAGAACAAAAAGCCAAACATTTCAACATGCTGGCTCATACAGAATTATTCAAACACACACACACATACACACACACCTACACTCACCTTAATGGATGCACAGGTGCCTAAGCTGCGGCACAGCATTCAGCAGCTGACAAATAAGTTTTCAGGCTCCTTTATCTGGGTTGAACTGAGAATTGGGCGTTTGGCACTGACAACGGCCACATTGGCAGCTGTTTAACTTTTGTTCTTGGCACATTAGGAAGTCATTCGGGACGGGGCAGACAACACCACGATTCAGCCCCAAGCGACTTGTGAGTAATTGCCTTTTGGAAATGTTGCCCATTCAGTTTATTTGATATTTAATATTAAACAGCAAAAGCTGAAAGCCGGGAGTGGGAATAAAGTCAAAATTTAATGCGTCCATCAGGGTTAAAAAGCGCTTATTTCGGTCGGATCTATAGGCCATACGATTAAGCCAGCCTGTACCAACGGGGCCTAACAATTGGACTACACCCAAGGCGAAACTTTGACACGGCTGCCCGGTAGGCGGAGTAGGAAGTAAGGCAGGCACGTAATATGCCACAAGGCATTACATGAACTACACAAACTTGGCCATAAGTTTGTCATATAATTTCAACTGCAATATTTGCAGCATTTTCTTCCTTTTTAGCCTGTTCAGCAACATTTGGCACGACTCGGCGGTAAAAAGAACAAGTTGTATATAAAGTAGAGACATTGTATACGCCACGAATAGTGATGGCCACAGCTTGGCTTTGGTCGACAAGAAATCCTTTTAAAGGGGTAGTCAAATTTTAAATTATAACCCAATCAATTTATCCAGTTTATATAAATACATCTACTAGATTTGATGTAATTAAAAATTTGAAACTAATTTGAAAGTTTCACTAAATTTCTTAATTTCTTGGATCCAAAGCAGACACACGGTTTTGTGCGAGATTCTGTCTGTAAAAAGCTATTCTTGCAGCTTGGCTTCTGAACAGACCTTTATTTTCTTCGAGACACTAAACTGAAAAGAAGGAGGAGTTTCCGTCACATAACTTTTACAAGATATGTGGAAATGAGCAGATATTCTAGTTTCGTTATTAAGGTTGTTTTTGTTTCGGGATAATAAATTGTATTCGAACTCAGGGTGTTATATGTGGAAAAAGTCTCATCAAAAGAATATTCTTATACATACTATATGTGGAGCAAGTCTCATCAAAACAATACTCTTATCTAGCCGGGCATAACATTTGTTTGCTGCAATCACAAATTTGAATTTGAATATTATTGGCATTCGCATTTGTCACAAATGCATACAAATTTTGATTCAACTTACATTTTTCATGTACTTGACTTACCCTTATTATTTTGATCGAAACTGCCTACGTTTGCAGCATAACTTAAGCAACTCTTCTAGCCAGCCAGCACAATGTGTATGTTTCCTTTCAAAACGGAGCAAAGTTTGGCCGAACCCAGAACTCAGTTTGCATTACTTTTTTGTACTTTTTCTTTCTTGTTTCAGTTGCTACTGTTATTGGTGGTGTTGTAGGTTTCGTTGCTTCTGTTGGTAATCAAGTGCGCCGTTGGCACACGAATTGTGCCAGTTGCGAGTGCTTATTGTTATTTGCTGCAAATGTACGTGCCTCAGTCACACTGCCTCGACTGCTTATTGACAGCTACAAGGCCTGGAGCATTTCTCGTGCCGGCATATGCGCCATTTTGTGTGTGTAGGTTAGTATGTGTAGGTTAACTGACAAGCGGCAATTCGTTTAGTGTGGGCGCAATGTAATCCATACTTCAGTACATGTTACAAGCATAGCGGTTCCAACAAGAAGAGGCCAAAGAATAGTTTCCAAGCTGTTGCAAATATGCTGTTTATGCAGCTCTTTTCGATCTTTTTTTAACGGAGCAGTAAGCAAATTTAAGGGCACCCATTCGAATTATTAACTGAATAAAAATTGTATGAGTTGAAGGTTGCTGCTAATCCTGTCGATATGTGTTTTGAACATGCAGTCCTTTTGAAAACGCATTCCAATTTGTACAAGTATACCAATCCAGTTGTTGTATATTTATATGCCGGTGGCGGTCTTTTAATGAAAATATTTATCGTATATATATGTATGTATGTCGCATGTCTGTGATTCTTTTACGCCCCTGATTGATAGTCAACAGTCAGAAAGTCAAGTTTTTGTTATTTGCCGTTTCGATTTGCATATTTTGACAGGCACCACAATACCATTGCAATTGTCACTTTGTCGAGCAATGTGCATGTGCAATGTTCATGTTTACTCGTACTTGCTATGCAGATGCAGCCGCAGCAATGCACACGCTCGCTATTTGCCCATTGTTACAGTTGGCAGCACAGTGACATTTTATTTGCCTTTTATTGACAGAACATACACACACAAAAAACTTGCCACATACTCGTATGAACTTCGTAGTTACAATGTGGCCAAAATGAGAAATAAGTAAGCACCGACTTTTAATCTACTTACTTCACTCACTGACTATTGACAGAGCCTGATACGGCACCCTCGTAATAGTCGCGAACGGTTTCATCAGGATAATGTGCATTAAAAATTTATTGTCCGCCAGCACTCAATTTATAAGGCGCTTAATAACCGACACAATTATAATGTTTCCCTATCTCTGATAAGCCATAAAGGTGTAACTACTATTTACAGATGCCACTAGCCATTGTCACATTGTGGGGACATTGTTGTTTTTCTTGGCAGCGCATACGCAGTACTATAAACCTATTCGGTCGTACAGGAAAGTATGTAATAATAATAAAAAGCGCAAGCTTAAGACTGCTATTAAATTGGCATTTCCACAACATTTGCCACAAATTACACTGTTTTCATACATACATATATGCGCCGGATGGCACTCGCAGCGTATACGTAATATCGCATTCCGTAAGCAATAAATAAAACCATGCATCAACACTTTTACAGTCACATAACTGAAAACCAAATGAATTATTCTTCTGCATTGCTGTAAAAAGAAAAGATGCAGGTTATTGTAAATTTTAAAATTTATAAGTTTATTTGCTGTCACCTGGAAAATATTATAATACTATGTGTCGACGCAAAGACACATTTCTTTAATAAGACTTTACAAACACTAACTTAGAGACTTATCTTAACATGATTAAATAGCCCTGAAACTCGTCTATGGACAGCTTATTTCATGTTGTTTCCTATAAAGACTTATTTTTTACTCCTTGCGACTATATTTCATAAGTAGAACAAACTGTTATTCAATGTGGATCTGTGGTGTTAGTAGAGCTGTACCATTTAGTAAACTTTTTAAACAATATCTACGTAGCTCCCTAAAAAAATAAAAACTATTTTTTGTATCTTATAAAAGCTTCGCTCGTATCTATTTCTGTGAACTGATTCATAACATACTCGTATGTATGTACATCGTATCCTACATCGTTCTGTCTTGATCATCACCACAAGAATGACTCCTAAATCATCATTTTGTACAGACTTTGGCTGTGGCTGCGATTGCTGTCAAGTCGATTTTATAACATGCAGTGCAATAACCAAAGTTTGCTGCTCAGTAAAAAGAAGAAAAATGCTTATGCTAATGCACATCACGTATACGTCATGTCTGCCCCAGCTGGCTGTGACATAATGCACACGACAGCGCGAAAATTGTCCTGTGACCGCTGACGGGAAAAATTGCAATGCACGTTGCACGACTGACTAAACTTTTACCTAATGCGGTTTTTTGAAATATTTACCCTAATTTTGGTTCTGACCACATGGCTGCGGCGCCGGATGCTGCTTCTGCCACTGTCACTGCCCCTGCCACCACCTTTACACCTACAGTCCGAGCAGCTGGCGCCTTCAACTACATACACGTACGTGTGTATAGAGGCATTTTGTGTAACGGCACGACGACATTTCACTTACCTTACTCCGGCTTCCTGGCATTACTGCGCCTTGTCAAGTGGGGCGTCCTTCCGCATGTGGTTTTTATGCTCTCTTTTTATTTGTTTTTCTTTTGTTTTGTTATTTTTTTCTGTGAGTTGTCTCCGCCACTTGCTGTGGCTTGGGGTTGCGTGCTTGGGCCAAATGGCAAACAAGGCTTTTTGGCCTGCACTTAAGTGCAGTCAGCTTAAGTGGGAACGTGGCCAAAATGGTACACCATGCCATATATAAGATTTAAAGTCGCCAACGCAGACATATTTTGGTTGATATTACTTTTCTTCTTGTTTCTATTTATCAAATAGGCTATTGGTTTTTTTTTTTTTGGTAATTTTTTGCACCATTTAGCGCTGCCAGCAGCAAATTTAAATACCTAGTTTTAGTTTAGAGCTATGGAATTTGAATGCAAGGCAATAAAAAGTGCAACTCAAACAGTAGTATCACTAACAATTTTTTGGACCAAGCATTTAATTGGTTTTGCAGAATGATATTTAGCTTATATTTAATAAATTTATGCTCTACTTGCATATATATTTATTTTTAAGTTTGCTGCACTTTAGATAAACTAGTTTTATATCTTAAATTAAGACTAAACATATAAAACTAACCATAAAAAATAACCCCATGTTCCTTTAGCAAATACTATATACGATATTTTAATTTATAATTTACGACAACTTTCTTACAACAACTATCTTTTATTCCTATAATTTCTTGCCTACCCTTTGGCACTCTCTGCTAACTAACTGCAATAAAATACATCTACATGCATATGTACATCTATATCTATATGTATATTTTAAACGCTCTTCCAACAACAATGAACATATAAACCAAATGCGTAAAATTAAAACAATAATTATTGCACGTGATGTAAATTCTGGCTTACAATTTTATTACACGATTTACGCCAACGTGCCACTAACAAAATTTGTGTAAATCAAATTAAAAAACAATTAAATACAATACCATAAATACTTGTACTTCAACACCTAACAAATAAACAAAACCAAAATAATGGAATGCAATAAACTTTTACAACAACTAAATCATACATCTATGTATATATGCTGTATATATGATCTAACGAAACGCAATCCATTGTGGAAATAAAAATGACAACGGCAACATGCAATCGTCTGCAATCAATTGCACCAACAAAATAAAATATAACAATCGAAAATATTTAAAACAATTTTGCACAACAATGTGCCATGCAAATGAACCAAATAAAAAATGCAAATGCATACCACAAAATAAAAAACAAATTCCTGACACAAAGGAGGGCATTGATGTAAGTATTTATTTTTCAAGCAAACGCAGCATTGAAATATTTACAAAAAAGAAACAACTGAAAACCGACGAGAATATTTTTTTTTCTGTAAACTCTATAGGCTGCTTTCTATTTAATTGCTTCACAGCAGACCTAAGTTGAAATATACATTTATTTAAATGCCCTATGTTTTCAATTAACGTAGAAAATAAAAAGAAATGACCATAATGTTGACCTTGCAATTTGAAGTGCCACGCTATTGATTTCATTGTGTTTACCGACATTTTACAAAAAGAGCGCTTGCATGCAAACCATTTTTGTCTATCGACTGTAGATATAATCTAATTAGACACAAAACCCACATTTGAATAAAATATATAGTACGTGTACACCAGTTTTTTAAGTATTAAACGCATGCTACCATGTTAGCTTTTAGCCCACCATTCTATCTTTTTTTTTAGCTTTGTGTCAGAGTAACAATTTTCTTTATTACATGTTTTACATACCATTTGATATGTTAATGAACGGGACCCAACTCTTTAGTCAATAAATATAAATACATATATATGTCATTCTTATGTCTTATGTTATGATGTCGAAATGCCACAAAAAATAGTGCCGAAAATCCATAAATATTATTATTTTCAAAACAAACACAAAATAGCGTTCAACCTTGCTGGGCTTGGTTAAACTTTTACATTAAAATCTAGTAGCAAATAATACAAAAAATCGACTACAATGTATGTTAAGCATAACACTTTTTTCTTTATGAGAAATTAATTTAAAAGCAATTATAGTTATTATGAAACAAAATCGACAATTGAAACTACACAGCAATCTGCTGAAGCTCAAAATGTTTCTAATGGCAATATAAATAAATTCTTTATTTGACAGCCAATTTCATTTTTATATACTTGGCTTCAAAACTACCGTTCAAATTACCGTTCTTCCTGAAAGTGCCCAAATAAGCCATCCAATTAAAAACTGCCTAGCTCCAACATTTTTAAGACGCTACCTAGAATAGTATTTTTTCTTAAATAATTAACGTTGCGGCCAGTAATGTCAAGTAATTATAGCAGAACCCTTGGCAGACCAAAGAAACGATCTGGACGGAACCAAAAATGTCTACCCATAACAAAGTCATGGTTTTTGGTTATAACACCTTAAGTGTCTACAATTTGTCTAAGCAGACCCAAAACAATAAACACGAACGAAACATGTACTTTATGTAACAAATATGTGACCCTTTGGTATGTATTTTCTGCCACTAGAGTAAGCCAAAAATAAGCGGCAACTATGTACAACCACATAATTAGGCATTTATATGACCACACATACGCACACGTGCTGAAATAATGAAATGGTGTGTAGGGTTGGCCTTAAATGCATATACGTGCCCCGCTTAAACCTAATGATGGCTCAGAAATTATATGCTATGCTATAGCCGACACCACACACCATTCACACGGGCAGTACAGAAGCCATCCAGCCAGCTTCTACAAGCTCCCCTCCTGCATAATTTAGCCATTTTCGAATGGCTGGTGCTGAATGGTAGACCGGCTTGGGAGCTTTAAAAGTGTTGAAGTATAAATTAATTACTTCATTTTATCATGGAACCTACGTGATATAACACGTCGGCTTAAGTGAGCAATTTGTAGGGTCCCTATGAAAATCGGAATACAATTTTTTAAAAAGAAAGCGCTTTAATAAATTTAGGCAGAACAAAATACCTACTGAGCCTATTTCTTAGGTATAGACTGTCACAACAGCTTCACTGATAATATTTCAGTTTTTGTCGCATGTGACAGCAAATGCGACTTAAGGAAAATAAAAACAAAAAGGGTCGGTTCGGCATTTAATGGGTTTTTAATCCTCAACATAAATCTGTTGAAAGCGGAAAAACAAGCAAGTACAGACGCTGTAAAATGGCTTCCATACATGTGCCCAGCTTGTTAGCAAAATAAAATAGCTGTTATCAGGCCGCAGAGACGTGAAAAGACACAAACACACATGTACTCATTCATGCTATATATCCACAGATTGTGAATTGTTTGCGCAGAAATTTAAAAGTGGCAACCAATTTTACTGCTAGTTTTCAAAAACGAAAATCACACCTGCAGCGACTCTGAACTTGAATTGTTGCTTAGTTGGCTAGTTTACTAGTGTTTTGTGTGGCTGCTACTTCGCGAGCACGTAACGTATATATATGTATGTATGTCATTACATAATCCCATTGCCAAAATAAAGTGCATGTGAGCGAGCGTCTTTGTATGTATATATGTGGTGGCGTGGGTGTGGACACACAATATGTTTTAGTGTAGAAGAGCGCGCAATGCGAATGGAATCAATAAATCTAACGGACAGTTGGACATGTGTGTGGCTGCTGCTATTATGTATTGGGTGCGCTGAGAAGTGTGCTATAATTTTTAGAAAGCACACGTTCCGTATGCACAACAAAGCTTACAAAACTGCTGGCAATGCAAAATAGCAAAAGCTGCTGAAATATACGGGCTGATTGCTTATGACTTTATCGCCTCATCTCTGGAACAAAAAATGCTATTCAAAGAAAAATACAAAATGAGAAACGTAGTTACATATGAATTCATGAAATCAGACCTAGAATAAGGGCATACTCAAGCTATGCGAATAAAAATAATAATATCTTATATCTTAAATTAAATAAGCAATGTGATCTTTTATAGTAATTTACAACATTTTCTCAAGCTCCTTTTTTGAAAAACCACTATCCGAATAAAAATATAGTTCACAATTTTTGTTAAAGGCCAGCTAGCTAACTATGTATGTATATGTATATTTATTTATCATCGGATGTTTCTTCTGCTATTATGTACGCACACCAGTCCGTGAAAAAAAAATCCATTTTATAGAAATTACAAATGTTTTCGATATCACATTTTTGTGGAAATATTTGTATACACTAATTTCTTTTCGATAAGCCCGTATCCGTATTTCAAGTACATGGAAACTTTTGGCAAATGCCTTAAAACCAAATGTCATTTATTTTCAAAAGAATAAAATTTGAACACAAAGGAAAACTTGATACTAATATGTAGTGAAATAAATTTGTGTATCCTTATTTTTTGTTCCACTTTACTTTCGTTCAACCACATTAATCGGCACACATTTTAATTAATTTGTTAGGCCTAATTAATATGCTAAGCCCATAAGCCAATTGACCAAAAATTCTTTGTGAACCTTTTCATTATGGTAACATGGTGCAAAAAGAAAAATGCCTAATTAAGTCATTCATTATAATAAGGGCCATTTTTGTGTCATTTACATTACATTACATGCACATATATACAGAACATACATAATTCTTTCAAGTTGCGAAACAAGCTGGCACATCCTGCAGGACTCGCTATAGCTTCCTTCCACATACACAGAACCATTGTTATATATTCCTTGTACATGCACATTACTCGTTCATATAAATCTGTGCGTATTTTTTACGATTGTGCAAATAATTGTGCGCAAATTGGTTGTAATGTTTATTGAGACGTTGCGTATACGCAACGGAGCCTGACGTATGCAAATGGAGTTTGCTGTTTGCCCATCGTGACACAAAATAAGAATGTAAATGAAAATTGATTTTGCTTGCATGTGAGCGTGCATGTGCATGTATAGTATGTGTATGTTTGTGATTTAAATTACCATAAACAAATAACGTGACACACTGTGTGGGGCTCATCATAAAAAACAGTGCTGTACTACATACATACTTAAACGTTAAATGTTTTTTGGTAGAGCTGTAAATAACATGGCATTAGTATGCACAGCCCGCCAATGGAGAACAAAACACACACCAATAATAAAGACAAACATAACACAATAGCCCACACATCAATATGGTTATGAAATCAAAAAGTAAAAGTATACATACATTGAGTTCCATTTTAAACATATTCGAAATGAGAGTATTGTTTAATGCCAGGCTCCATTTAAATACGGGTATAATGCTTTAGCTTGTTATCTCACGTACATTTATTTTTCTCTCTATATTGCCACTTTAGGGGGCCACTAAATTGACAAAGGAAGATATTGAAAAAGTTTTCTCGCTTTACGATCGCGTAAGTTTTCAACTTAGTTTGTAAATTCAAAAATGCAATTTTTACATAAAATTTACAACAATGCAGGATAACAGTGGCACCATTGAGAATGAGGAGCTGAAAGGTTTTCTCAAGGACTTGTTGGAGTTGGTCAAGAAGGTGAGTTTTTTTTATTTGCAGCAATTTTGAGCTCAACTTAATTTGCATTCAACATCAGGACGACTACGATGCTCAAGATTTGGCCGCCTTCGAGGAGACTATCTTACGAGGCGTTGGTTATGAGAAGCATGGCAAAATATCGCGCAAGGAACTAACAATGATTTTATTGACCTTAGCCAAATTGTCGCCAGATGATGAGCAGTAAGGAGTTAAAAAAAGTAAATTGAAGAATTGTTAGCATATATTTTTGGTACCAAATTGGTAAATAAAAAGTAAATGAAAGAGAAGCAGAACATGCAAAACGGCCATAATTAAGCATAAAAGGCTTAATCTTTTTCGAAAACGAGGCAATTAATTACTTTAAAGCAGCAACTAAATATAAAAAGCGTGCAAAAATGGAACTCCAAAAAACCATTATACTTACATTTTACCAGCACATGTTTCAAATGAGGAAATTTGTGCATATTAATAAAACTAAGAAATATTGAGAAACCGTATATTTAAAATACCAAAAATAAAGCATAATGAATGTTTCAAATCCAAATAAATATTTATGCATGTTAAGCTTTTGAAAGTCTATTTCCTAATAACAACAACAAATCTACCAACAAATTTGAACAATTAAAATACACCCTTGAAAATGGAAAGTCCACTTAATTGATTGTACTAAATGAAAAAAGAACTTTGAAATAAAACTATTAAAAGGGAAAGTAATCCATTTGTCAAAGCAACTTGAAACCAGCCATCACAAGATTAAAGTTCAGTACATCGATTTTATTGCATTGTCTGAGGAGAATTTTTGAAGCCAAGATAATATTTTGAATATAACAATAAATTATATATATACATACATATATACTATGTGAATTGCATATTGATTACATTTAAAGAATAATAACAATTTAATTTTAAATTATAAATGATCTTAGCTAAGTGTAAATGGCGCAACAACCAGTCAAAATACGTGTAGCAAAATTTTAGATAATTGTTATTAATATTTATGTGTAAACTACATGAAACAAGGCGTAAATTATACCAAACCTATTTATAATTATAACATACAATATATATGAATATATTTTGATGCGTGTGACTTTTTCTGCTTCATTTTTTGAGAATTAAATTAATTTTGTGTATTATAGTTCCAATATACGTGTGACCTAGCATGTAAGTTTTAAGGCAAGTCCGAATAAGAAGCATACGCCTCGTCCTTAGCACTCGAACATATGCCAATTGGCACTCAAACACGAGAACATTTTACCCATTTGCATGCCAAGCTAAATACATACATATGTAGCTAGCAAACAACCGTAATAACATGCATTGAACTTTGGCCCCTTGCTCATGTCTTCTCGACATATGGGTGCCCAACCGACATGATTGCATGTCCTTGTCCTTGTCTATCCCAATCGCAGAAGCGGACAAGGTGTTGAGCTTGAAGAGCTCCCAGCGTTTGCGCAGGTATTCGTATTTGTGTCATGCCCAAAACTATAGCATAATTATGGGCGTTGACAGAGTATAGGACTGCAGTTAAATTGGTGTACAGCCTATTGTAATTTGCCGATTCGATTCCTTAATTATATATTATTCGTACACGCAATGGAATTAAAAACAAAAAAACATGCAAACACTATGCTACATTTTAAGCGCAATGTTAAATCTTTAAAAATAACATTTATACATCGTTTAAAACTCCTCAAGGTGCTATCTCTATTCTAAACATAAACAGTTACTTGTACATCTATAAATAATTCGATTTTTTGTTTGTTTTTTTTTCTTTCGAATTATGCCATACATTCACATTTTCCTAAACGCTATTCGAATCCAGATACATATGAAGTCTGGATAAGGAGCGTTATGTGGAAACAAATTATATAATAGAGTTTCGTGTCCGCTTGTAATGAGGATATATTATTGGCACCTTCGTTATGGTATCATTTTTAAAAATATTGCCAAAGGCAGTGTTAAAACAATTTTAATTTCCCGTAAAATCTTGGATACTTCTTTACTTATTTACTTGCTAACCATGCTTTAAGTGGCAGACACTAAATTAAAATAAAATAAACTAAATTCTGTGGAAACTTATATAAATGCCAAGTATTTCAAGAGAAGATATAAAAATACACTTAATGTCAACCTACAACTTAAGATACTACCGAAGAGAAACTCTTTAGCTATCTATAAAACATATAAAGCTTCAATGGACTTTCTATATACATACAAATACAATACATACATACAATATATATAATATGCCCTACGTCAAGCAAAATATAAAAATACACTCATACTTATATGGAAAATGTTTAAGGAACTAAAATACATGGCTACAAATAAAAGTATAAAAATAAAGCTTTTTATTCAAGGCCTGTGAAAGGGTATAATGATCACTTTATTTAAATCGGAATACTTCTGGGGCGACAAACGGTTGAGCCCCAAAGATAGTAGGGCGTGGATTGTCGAAAGTCTTGCTCCAAGTAAATTACAAACTCTCCATCGTATACTCAATGCTTTATTTGTGTAAATAATATCAGGTTAGGTTATGATATTTCAACATTTGTTCACTTCTTTATCTCATCTTAGCACGAGCACACTCTTAGCACGTCTGCCTTCCTCGACCACTCAGACCCGACTCACTGATCTCATGCTACTCATTACTTGGTTTTCTTTCATTGTTCTTCTCTTTCTCTCTACTTCGTAAGAGAGGTTACTGTATAAGAGGGCTACTGTATAACAGGACTACTATGCATAGTCCTAACACTCCTACATACTAGTTAAATAAATGAAGCCTAACTCATTCATTTTTGATTTCAATTGGCCAATCTTCTTATTCACTGTTAAGCTTTTATTGTGCTTAGATGTCTTCCACACCTATTTCGTCTTTCAACTGAAGTATATAGTTTAGTTAAGCTCTGGGCTCTGAAGTCTAGTTTAAAAGTCTTTTCCCCACATTTGCTTTATTATTTAAGCGAAACTTCTTTAAGTGTAGGTAGCTTTAAACATTAAAATTTTATTTCATGTATAAACTCATATCATTTGATTTCATAAGAATTACCCTCTTAGTTTTTATAAATATGCATTACAAATACCTCGCAGCTGATCGCAGTCTGCACTTTTGTAAATTATTCACATTAAGCGCTGCTTTCTGTGAGCTGGGTCTGTTCTGCCAAAATATCATTCAACTCCTTCAAGTATTTATTCATTTTGATCATGGAATCAGTCCAATCAGGGGATTTGTTGATCGCATCTGCACCATTGTCCTCAAGATGTGAACAACTAACCAGCTCATTGATGGAATCCATTAACTCCTTTATTCTGTGGCACTTGCTGCGGTTGGATAGGTTAGCCAATAGGAAATATTACAAGTATGTGACTGAATACCCACCATTTCGGCTTTAGCTGTGTAAAATGTGTGCGTGTAGTACAGCTTTGTAAGTGCCAAGCGCGATTAAAGACCTTTAATTGGGCGGTTGGCCACTCCAGGTATGTCGCCCACTGTGGCTGTACTGTGTTCAACTTTTTAACACGCACCGTATACTTCACCGCCTCATTCTGTTTCGGTTGCTCGGAAGTTCTCCTGGAGGATGTCAGAAATGATTCCTGAGGCTCGCTTGATGTTTGAGCTATGAATGAAAAATACTCGGAGCTTGAACCGCTATCAACCGTAAAATCCCCGAAGCAGCTTGCCCATTCATCTTCCCCAACCACTGAGGTTTTTGGCCCAATATCAAACTCTTCTATCCAATTCTGCTGCTGCATTCCCTCATCCTCCGATTCACTTGAAGAAGTTTCAGGCAGTGGCCACACATGGTAGAGACGCCTGATGGCACCTGGCGTCATTTCTATTGCTGTTGTGCTCTTTGGACCAAAGTGATGTCTCAGAAAGTGAGCAGCTTTACTAAAGACGCTTGTAGAGCTCATATTGTGCTGGACTGGTGGCTCACCACTCTGGAACATATACTTGAGGGAATTGCCGCAAATCTTACGTCCTAAGCCATCATCATAGATAATGTGCGTCTCACTGTGGAAGGCGTTAAAGCTTATGGATTGAGCGAAACCCCACCATCCGCTTACCGCTCCTTTATGTTGACCACCAACTTTGTAATGCGCCTGAAAGAAGACATGGCTTTCAACGTAATTGGAATGACCTCTAATTTTCAATTACACAGTAATGATTTACAATTTTAAAAAGTATAAAATAGATCTTTCACGAAATAGCTACTTGGATTGAAAACTAATAATTTGTAGGTTGATTTAAGTTAGCCCTATTTTCATTAAAGTTCGCCCTCACATCCAGCTTCTCCTGATAACGCAACCTTTGCAGTATGGTCGGATGAGTGTGGTGCCACCGAGCATAGCACCTGTCGAAGACCGGAAAGCTCATATGGTCCGCATATATCTTGACAAGGGCTGCACGCAGCTGCATAGAATAACCCAGCGAATGGGCATACTTGTCGGCGGCGAATTCGAAACGTCGCAGATTCCAAAGCATCAAAAAATTTGCAATTACTAGATACGGGGTCAAGGCAAACCGCAGCACGATGAGGAATCCCACTATGATCGGACATAGGCCACTGATGAATCCCACCGCTTGATACAGCTGGGGACAATGGAACAATAGACCAAAAAGTACCATAGTGAACAGAAAGTGGAGCTTCATGATGATCGTCGCTTTATAGAAATGCCCGTACTTCCAGTGGCCTAACTCGTGCGCCACTACTCCGGCTACCTGTGAATTGGTCAGGCCACGTCCAATCTCGTGCGGCCGCAAATAGGAAGGATCCATGCCTTTGTTTAACAACAACGTATCAAAGATGACAATGCGTTTCAGACAGCAGCTACCATAGAAATACGCATTACTGTACTGCACCGTCTTCGTCCGAATAATGAAGACACGTGACATGGGAAACCGAGCCATGTCGCACACACGCTTTACTTCTGTGTAGAGCGCTCCCTCTCGCAGTGGCGTCTGGACCCCCAGACAAGGTATACAACAGTAGGGCAGAAAGAACACCAGAATAAGCGTAAAGAGAGCCCAAATCAGCCAGAACCACAGGAAGAACCAGTAGCCCGCCTTCTGTACGCAATAGACAATCAGCAATGTTGCAGGTGCGAGCAATATCTGTGACAGAACGACAGCCAACACGGCCACAAGACAGCATAGACAGAGTTGAAAATGCTGCTGACCACCATAGCGCAGCTCCAGAATGCACTTTTCGTAGGCGAGCACAGGCAAATAGCGCACACAAATATATATGGTCAGATAGAAAACAAATACTATGCTAATCCACATCTCTTTGGACGTCAGCTTGGCCAAGGTCAAGGCGGCAAGATGCCAAAGGAAGGGGTAGAAGCCGAATACTAACTCGGCTACGCTAATAACGGCTTCTATGAAGTGTTTCCATATGAACAACTCGGCTTTGTGCAGTTCATAAATACGGGCCCGATGGAAAATCTCCGGAGATATAACATGGCGCAGCTCCTCGGGGACGACAATGGAGTTCTGGCAAACTATAAGCTATGCCAATAACAGATTTATGTTAACTGAAAATTAAGTTTGCCATGTGCCGCTCACCTGGCGTTTGGTTAAAATTATTTCCCACAAATGATCGGCCACCACGATAAATATCAGTGCGTAAAGAATGAGTTTAGGATCTATGGACAAACCGTCGTAAAATGTCATAGCTAACTTAAGATAAATAAACAAAATGATAACATAGTGATTGTGTAATTTTCATTTTTGAAACTATACACAGAGATGTTACGATCCCCCTTCCTCACACCGTCCAAGCCATGCCGGTTTCCAGTTCCTCAAGTGTGCGAAGGCGATCCAGCATGGTGGGGTGCGTGTGTCGCCAGCTTGCGTAGCAGGAATCCGATATGGGAAAGGACAGGTTATCGGCATAAAGCTTTAAAAGCGCATGGCGGAGATCTCTGGCATATCCCAATTCAAAGGCAAACTCATCTGCCTGATACTCAAAATATCGAGTCACGCTTAACATAAAGAAATTGGAAAACGTCATGTATGGGGTCAGCACAAAACCAAATATTATAATAAAGCCCGCTAGCACGGGCTGCACACCCTTCTCAAAACCAACGGCCTGATATATCGGGCCATGGGGATAGCAAATGCCAAATAACAGCAGAGTTATTAAGACATGTACCTTGAACATTATGATCGCCTTGTAAAAGTGTCCGTGATGCCAGTGTCCAAGCTCATGGGCAACGACAGCGACCACTTGTGAATTTATCAAACCCTTGCCAATCTGATCAGGCTCCAGTAATGACGTATCTTTCAGACCCCTATTATACAGCACCGTATCAAAAATCACGATGCGTTTTAAGCAACAGCTTCCATAGAAGAATGCATTACTGCCGGTGTTCGGATCATTCACTTTTATGAGGTAGACCTGCCTAAATGGAAATCCAATCGATTCAGTGAGCTTTTCCAGATCCGCCTTCAGGGGCATATTTTCGAAAGGCACGCGTTTGCCTATGCAAGGAATAATAATAACCGGCATTAGGAGGATCAGCAAAACAGTCATCACACATGACAAACAAAATAGGCCGACAAAAGAATATATTCCCAATGCAAGACATAATGAGACGATCACCATCACCACCAACACGATGGTTACTACCGCCACAACAGTATCACAAATCTCTCCACAAATTCTGCGAGCTAACGAAACTTTTCGTCTTTTGTGAAGTTTAGGTATACAAAACCTTTCATACAAGGCACCAGGCAGTGCCTTCAGCGTCAAATATATGCCCAACAACAAAACATAAATAACGGATATAAACAGCTCCTGCTGCATCCATTTAGCGAAAGCACACTTGCTCGCCACATACCAGACAACAGCGTAGAAACCGAAGAAAAGCTCTAGACAACCAAATACTAGCACGAAGATAAACGTATTGACTAGCGAAAACCAGGATTTGTGAAGTTTATAGGCTCGCATGCGATTAAAGATTTCCTGAGGCAAATACTGGCGCAGCACGTCCGGCACCTTACGTGTTTCGGTAACGACAGCTATCTGTGACAAAGTAGTTTTAGAAAAAAAAATATTCTACTTCATTGGGTTCACTTTACCTCGCGCAGCAGTAAGTACATGCTCCACAGATTATCCAAGATGAGAACAGCCAAAATTGCAAATAGTATCGTTGTAGGATTATTCCAAAAATATGCAGACATTTTATGCAACCCGATTTGAATTTAAATTTGACATTTTGGGTAGCATGTCAAAGGCAGTACATATGAGTTCTGATACAACTGAATAATTTTCAATGAGAACGGACGATGTCGCCTTTGAAAGGACCCTTTCAATTAAACGACTTGGGATCTGCAACTTTACCAATCCCGCATGATTTTACATACCTCCTCCTCTAATGTCGGCTATAGTTCGCTAATTGGATGTCCGCTCACTAAGGTGACCCAAATTGCCGATCAACACTGCTTTGACACCTCCACAAGTCTTCATCAATCTTTTCTTTTTTTTACTGGGGTAAATCCTATATTGTAGTAGGATAAGTACGTTTTCCCCGATCTCGCCCTAACTTACTTCAGTTCACTCGCGAGTTTTAGTCTGATTCATGTGAGATAATAAAGATAATAAGCAACAGCATACTGCAAATCTAATTCTAATCGATTTAAGCTAAGGTACATAAACTAAGGTGTATATGTAGGTACTACAAATTTATATATCTTCAGATTGTTATCGATCTAACTCGATCAGTTTTATGATATCAACACGCACACCGCATAGCTGTGACATAACCAGAAGCAATTCATCCAACTTTTTTTTGTAATTTAAAGTATTTACTAGCTGAAGCCACGTTTATTTCAAATATAAGCTATTAGAAATACACACATAGAAATACATACATTAAAAATGCACGATTACCTATTTCAGTTTGTTGCTTTGGTCTTGCTTTGTGATTAGTTTAGCTTCTTGTCAAGGCCAAGCTCCTTAAGACGGGCCAATCGCTGCAGGAGTGTGGGATGTGAATGATTCCAGGTAGAGTAGAGCCAGTCATAGACAGGGAAACCCAAGTTGTCCAAGTTGAGCTTGACGAGTGCACGTCCCAGCTGGTCGGCAAAGCCCAAATTAAATGCAAACTCATCGGCTTGATATTCAAAACGCCGCGAAAGGATAGTCATGGCAAAGTTCACAATGGCATTGTAGGGCGCCATAACGTATGTAAATACAATAAGCAGCCCAACTAATATGGGGCATGTGCCGGGCGCAAAGCCAAGCGCCTCATAGAAAGGCGCAAAATTGAACAAATAACCAAAAACTAGGAACATGAGTAATAAATGCACCTGCATAATAATAATATTCTTGGTGACATGGCCTAGCTTCCAATGGCCCAGTTCGTGGCCTAATACAGCCAGCACCTCCTCATCGGTACAGCCCTTGCCTTTCTCAGCATCAGCAAGCTGTGAATCGTCTGCTTGACCTTTATTCAACAGAAGTGTGTCAAAAAGGACAATGCGCTTAGAGTTCCACAAGCCATAAAAGTACGCATTACTGTGTGACGATCGCTTTGAGCCCTCTACAACATATAGTTTGGTTAGAGGAAACTTTAGCGAGGCGGCCAGATCTTCAATGGATTTGCGTAATGCGCCTTCCTTCAGAGGTGTGTATTTATCAAAGAGTGGAGCAATGAAAATAGGGTAGATCGTAAGCAGTATCAGCGATATTACGCCTGTGAACAGCCATAGCCAAATAAAGAAGTTGTCGCCGCCACGTTGTACTATGAATATGATTGCCGCAGTAATGGGTACCATTAGCACCTGAGCTACCAAGAAACCTTTCACTTGGTCCCAAGCAAAAAAGCCCGCCGTCTGCTTATTGAAGCCGTGCTTTTCCTCCAGCACAAATATCTTGTAGATCTTGAACGGCAATGACTTGAATGTACTCATCACATTCGATATGAGCACAAACACGCAGCTCACAATTATTTCATTTTCATGATCCCAGTGCAATCGTTTCACTACATCTACGGACATTTGCCACACAAGCGCAATCAAGCCGATGTAAAGCTCCATACACAGCAAAATGACATCCATCAGTAGCGCCTTAAAAATAGCGAAATTCTCCTGATCGAGTCCATATTTTCGCGCCTTATGGAAAGTTTCATCGGTCATATGTGACTGTAGTTCTCCCGGCACTTGCAGAGCTGTTCTGTACACTTTTACCTAAGACGCAACAATAAAAAACGCGATAAAGTCCAATCGACAGTCAGGCAATGAACTCAATTGACATTTTGGCATACGGTGAGCGCCGCTAAATTTATCTTTCCATTGATAAAACAAATTGATTGCCCACTCACCGCACGGCCGGCAACGCCAATCAAAATTTCTCACCTGGCGCAGGGAAATGTAGATCTCCAATGCATTTTCTATTATCACTAATGCTAATATGCTGTACAGCACAGTTTCTGGTTCAACGTTAGTCATGTTTTAATGCGATCTCATCTAGAAATAAATATTACTTGAAATTTTCGTCCGGCTTCACAGCGTTTTGGGTGTAGTGGTGACAAACCATATGGCTGTTATCGATTTTTCAGGGATGGATGATTCCGAGCAATTTAAGTCCAACTATTTATGTCGTGCAATTTCTATCGATGAAATCATTTAAATATGTAATTATTTAAGGACAAATTTTATTTTAAGCTCAATTAAAACGTAACAAAGTAATTTATTTTATAAAGCCTACCATTTTGGATATCCACAGAAGATATATGTTGAGAATTTGACTTTATTTGGAATCACATTAATTTTACTAAATTAAAGCTAACGTATTTGCACATTGAAGTTTTCCACGCTGGCATCAGCTATTTGTTTGTGTATATTGTTGACCTCCACCTGCGTCAAAGTCCGCTCCATATGACGATATACGATACGGAAGCACACACTTGACTTTCCCGTTTTTGGATGCTTGAATTTGTCCACCAAACTTATCTAAAATTAAACGAGACCTTGCAAACGTAAAATTTATACACATACGTGGTATGTCATCAGCTTACCTGCTCAACAATATCTCCAGCAACTGATCGTACCAAATCGTAGAAATCATTGGCCGAGAAACCCGCATCTACTTCCACATCTGGTGGCAACCAAAACGATAAATCGTTTGTGCACTGTGGATAGTGCGAGACTGGCTTGTACTTTGGCAAATTGTGCAAATCTTTCTCGCTGAACTGGGACAAGAAACCACTGTCATTAGACCAAAACAGCCTAATATCCGGTATATCAAACAAAACCATAGCCAGACGCTCCAAGCCGACCCCAAAGGCGTAGCCAATTGATTGATGTACGCCCGCCTGCTGCAGAATTTCATGTCGCATTATTCCACAGCCTAGGACCTCCAGCCAATTGTCTTTAAAATAGATTTCCAGCTCCCAAGAAGGCTGTGTGAACGGAAAGTAGGTGTCGACCCAACGGTACCTAATTCGAGGCCCAAACAACTCCTTGGTCAGG
Organism: Scaptodrosophila lebanonensis; assembly: GCF_003285725.1. Lineage (NCBI taxonomy): Eukaryota > Metazoa > Arthropoda > Insecta > Diptera > Drosophilidae > Scaptodrosophila > Scaptodrosophila lebanonensis. The sequence continues at coordinate 5,260,187 of NW_022060529.1, forward strand.
CCAACAAGCACATGCTTCATTTCATGCTCCATTAACTTAACTGCCTCCAGCGTGTGGCATGGCTGTTTTGTTTGATCCATGCACTTGGCAGATGGCAAAATATTGCGCGGATCTGCCAACTTCCCAGTCCACGTCTCCTCAAATAACTCTAACCCGGGATTGCGCTCGAACAGTTTGTCTTTGGTAACCAGACGCACAGCGTCCAACTGATGAAACACAGGATAGTGCGTGCAGTCAATTTCATCACGACGGTAAACCTCTCCCACGACCAAAAAATTATCTAACCCGCCCGATATTAGTTCCACTTGATGAGCCGTCGTATGTGCCCGCAGCAGGTGCTGCTGATTAATGTAGTAGCAGTCCGATTTCTGTCGACTTACATGATCCCGGGGTATTAGCAGATTGTCAAAATTCTGCTGCACCGTAACCACAGGATTTAGTTTGTCGTAGACGGAGAACAACGGATTTCCACGCTGATTACGATATGCCCCGTAAAAATAGTTTACAATTCGCTGTCGCATTATCGAGAGCGGATGATCATTTTGTAGATGCTTGTTAGCGCCTAGGTATGAGAGTATCTTGGGTGTCACATTAGTCCAATTGTCAGTTGCGTACGTGCAGCGATTAATTTCCAATTGGTGCGCTTTCTTGACCTCCTCGGCAGCACTGCTAGCAAAAGCTCGCGCCACTCGACGTCTATGCTCAGAAGAGGAGACTGCAAGGCTCGGGCCGCGCACACGTAACGTTAAAAACATATTTAACACTTTAATTTATAAATATGCATAAATTCCCAAATACTGCATTCTATTACAAAACAACAGCTGTTGTGGATTGTGGTGCGTAAGGAGCCTGATACATATAACTATCGATATTTTAATCGATAATTTAATCGATATTTTAATGTGATATTTCAAAGACAGTTAGCAACACCAGAGAATGTCAAAATTTGAAAATCACAAAAACACCACATTTTTAATACCAATTTATTTTGTTCTCCTCCAAAGCTATATAGTTATAATAACTATGCCCTGCAGCACAAACCTTTTAATCCATGGTCATAGGCCGCGTATTATAGAAGATACTGTGCCTGAAATATTTTGTCTTTCCTTTTTAAAAATCAAAGTTTGACCAGAAACTCTTTCCTAACCTTATCGTTCGTATGACATATAATATAGATATCAGACATGGTTGGTCCCGACAAAAGTGTGTGCTGTGATTGAAGAACAGAAAAACAACGTGATTCGGACTCGTCTCGGCATATACATATGTAGATATGTATGTACGTTCGTTTCACATGTGATTAACCATTCTCCCTTCTTTTCAATAAAGAAAATTATGCATTATTTTATAAATTTTTATTGTTCGTCAATCTTTGTCTTCGCATCACATTAGGTTATATGTATGTAGGTTCAACAGCAAATTAGTTTCAGTACAAAATTGAAGTTATTGGATACATTTGTTGATGGCAGATAATGCGCACTTAATTATTAAAATTACATTTTGAGATGCCTGCGTTGGAATACATTCTTACATATTTATGGTTTTTAGGGGGCGTATGCACGAGTGTAATATAAATCATATGATTTGGCTTAAACCACTGGGTAGCTAGCCGCCGTGGCAATGCCACATTGGTTCTCCTGATTGCGCGACATCCTGATGAAGCCCTTATCACCCCAGGTGGTGCCCCAAGAGTTCTTAACCAACCAGTAGTCCTGACCATCTGAATCAGTGCCATAGCCGACAACCAACACACCATGATCCAAGTTCTGGGGATCGCATTGCGGTTCATTGTACACACCCTCGGAGTAGAATTGGAACGATTCGTGCGAAGCATCAATAGCAACCGAAACTGGTCCAATAGTAGCCACTGCCTCGGCCAATTTCTTCTCGTTACCTTGGGGAATATCAGTGAAGCCGCGATCAGTTGCACCAACGGTAGCCTTGTTGAAGTGGCACGAATCATCAATGGCTTCATAGGGATATGACTTCTCCGTATCGACACCGCCATTATCCTTAATATAACGGAAGGCATTGTCCATCAAGCCACCATTGCAGCCATTGTTGCCATACTTGGTGGAACAGTCAACTAAATTCTGTTCTGACAACGAGACCAGTGTACCGCTCTTACGGAAATGTTGGCCCTCCAGTGCACCAGTGCTCGAAAAGGCCCAGCAAGAACCGCAATGTCCCTGATCCTTGACTTCTGTAACAGCACCCTTGTTGCGCCAATCGACAGCCTTTGGCAATGTAACATGCTCCGGCGAGATGAAAGTAAAGCCCATGAAACTACTGTCGGTGGTACTGTGGGAAAATAATCCAACCTGTGTTAACTTCTCAACCAATTTATAATTTAGATCGCACTTACCGCAATTGTTTGTGCAAAGTATAGTTGAAACCGTTCATAACCTGACGGAACTCATGATGCAACATATCCGCGTACTTGTTCACGGCCATTTTGTAGCTAACTTCGCCGGCTGCCCAACGTTGATTATGCTTGGCAATCTTGTGTTTGTTCTCATTGAAAATTTTCAGACGGAAACGCTCCTCAGTATCATCTTGATAGTGCTTGCGATGCTCCAGCTGCAATGATCCCGTATAATTGGTATTTATTTTGTATTGTTAATTAATGAAAATAGTCCCCCATTCGTCTTTTCATTAGAAGCAATCAAATTTATAGCCTCCGCCCTCTATACTATAAATTTTTTTTTTTTTTTTTAGTTTTCTTATCATAAAACATTCACTTTGTACATATGTACATTCTGTTCACGATTAGATATACAAACCAGCCGCTTTCGTTTTACGCAACAGAGTAAAGGCTTCGTGACTAAAATTCAACATTCTATTATAACCATAATGGCTATTCATTTTCTTAACATACTGCCCGCATTGTTAATTCTACAAAATGTGAATTTTAATTCACAATACAATTTTCGATGCATTACCCGCTTTTCCCCTCCCTAAACGCCCTCATCATATATGAAAATAAAATCATTCATTGGTATTTTGTACAGATTACAGTTTTACTCAACGATCAAAAATGCTTATGTAGCGTGTTTTTTGTTCATATTTTAACCACAATACACATGTTCTAACCTCTAACCAGAGCAGAAACTACCTGAATTTTACCCTTCAAGCAGTTATCAAGAGTTTCCTAAATCCATTGCTAATATGTTGACCGCTTACAATCAAAAGAAACCTCGGCTATCTTGAGTACCGATAAAGGCACGTCCTTATCAAAATTCAAAACCCTTCCTAGCTAGGTAGGTGGCCGCGCTGTGCCAGCTAGCGAAGAAACCACAGTAGTCTCATAAACAAAACAACAAAAACGAAATCGTAAATTGTTTATGACTGCTGACCTGCAATATCGAAAACAACAACAAACAATTGTTGTTGATTTTCTTTAAGCCAAATTTCTAACATGAATTGCGTGCCGGAATAGTAGTTCATTGAACATAAAATCGGACAGGCAGACAACTAAATTAATACTGTGTGTAGGCTAGACTGTTTCTAAAAATAGTATCAACAACAATGTATTGAACAGCTGGCAATTGAATGACATCAAGCGGCAAAACTAAAAAGGTTCGGAATTTTCAGCACTACAGCAGAGTTCATATTGAAATTAGTACAACCTAATTATATGTGACAGGGGCAACAATGCTAAAGATAACGATAGTAACAGAGGCAGCATGCACACCAACACAAAAACAACAACAACAATTGTCGCCCCAATGTGTTGACATCGCCATTGCGTGTTGGTGCCTTTGATTGTCTTTTGTTGTTGTTGGTGAGCTTTTCATATGGTTGTTGCCTCATATAATTGACATAATTGATATAAATTTCAACAGGCAAACAGACAGTCAACCCGGATTATGCTATTGAATGCATTTTTTTTTTGTCAATCTACACAAATTTTTCTCGAATCACACAATAAACCTATGTACCCATATATGTACATATGTATATCTTATATAAATACATATATATGTACATACAAGTATATGCGCTCGGGTATTGATTTTTTCCAGACAGCAACCAGAACATTATCAACAATATGAATAAAGAATGCAACTTCTTGGAAGTTTTTCTTAAAGATGCACATATGTATATCAAAATTCTCACATTTTATTAAAAAGCAAAAGACAGCAATATGAATAAAAACAATAATTAAATGCACGTGCTTATCGTCAAAGTTAGCTATCGAAAAATGCATGTTTGCCCGTTAATTATCAGCTCTGTTCTGTTACACAATTTATTTGTTTGCACTTGGTTGTTTTTTAGGAAACAAATTCGTTGTCTAAACTGCAACTTCCAAATTCTTAACCTTATCCATTGAGTATCCTAAAAATATGTTAAGCTATAGAGTATGGCTAAAGATGCTCCCGTTCCTGCTACAGTCGTTCCATTTCAATGGCACAGCTCTCGTCGTCCGTCGTCTGCTCGGCCATTGCACGTGGCGCCGTAGGCGGGTAATGGCTCTGTTGCAATACTAACGCTGCATTAGTGGATGTGCAAGGAACTTCCGCCTCTGCTCTCGCCACATTCTCGTATTTCGCTTGCCGGCGTTTACGTATGATAAAGGCAAAGATGAAAGCGTTAATTGTAAAAAGCCCCACCAAAATTAGTGTGGGCACGATAACGTCTGTTGTAAATTTTAAATCATTTGCACTGGCCATTTTATTAGTTAATAACTCTTTTATTTATAAGTAGTGTTTATATAATTATAGTTCACGTTTTTCGAAACGACGCGAAGCGCGTGCTTTTATTTTTCACGGCCTTTTTACGAGTGTTGGAAGCTCCTTTAATTTCTTTCATGCATCTGACTCTGGGGGGCAAACAATTTTGTCGCTTCGCTCTTTAGCTCTCGATATTGGCGCGCGCGCGCTTTATTTTCTCTCCTCTCTTTATTTTCCTGCATTTGCTCACAGTTTTTTCTGTGGGATTTAGATTGCTCCGACTCGACGGACCACTTGCTTTGAGCGTCGAGCGTAGAATAACAAAAATAGCTGCTTGCCATAGGTGGTGGGCTCAATATGTATGTATAAACACACACACACACACACAGGCACAATAATAACACAAATACCCACATACATGACGGCATATTCTTGTACTACTCGGGCTACTCAACAACAACAAAATATATGCAGAACACGAAGACAGGGCAGCGAGCGAATGTTTTGAAGGCGAACCAGTTTTGGAACCGCTGCGAGGAAAGTGAAAAAACGTCCTCAAATTAACACTCACACAGTCACGTACAAATACTTTGGCTCAAAGCCTTTGCGGTAGACAGGCAAATATTCGTAAAATTCTTTAGTTTTGTATACGTTAGAATTTTACGTTAAAACATTTCATTAATAAATACATATGACATAGGGGCGTTACATGTTATCGGGAAGAGAATTTTACTTTTTAATCGAACTCAGTAAATAACAGAGGGCATACTTTATTAGCATGTTTTAATTTAAGCAAAAATTTTATTTCAAAAGCGTTCTTGATGTTTAAAATACTAAAAACGGCCCATTGCCCATTTTAAACAAAGGTCGCCTTTATCAGAAAAAAGAGGAAACGGAGAGCATAAAACCGGCCTTAATCAAGTTCTTTTGTATGTGTATACTCGTATGTGTATACTCGTATGTGTATACTCGTATATGCAAAAAACCAGTCGTCCTACGCATCAAACTAAATTGCAATATAAACATGAATTAAATTCACATCAGCCGCCATTATAGCTTTTTCTCGCTTCCGACTGATATTATGCACTTGCCAGCGTAAAACAAAATACAGACAGATGTATGTATATATTTGACAAACAAATCACTCAGATTAGCAACGATCTGTCACGCGCCCTCACAATGTGGTTGTTACTGTAACTATTCTTGTTGCTTTCGATGAAATGAAATAACGAAATTATAAAACGCCATTAAGTTGAATGGACAAGTTTGCTTTGTTGTTTCCCTGCTCTCCCTTATCAGAGATAAGACGCGTGCTGGGGTCAAACCTGGCTTTTGTTGTTGTGCGAATATTTGCGCTATTTCACTTTATACTTACAATGAAATAGTCTAGCTTACGTGCACATATGCATTTCTACGAAAGAATAATTCCTCGAATCGATAAGTTGGCTTTTCGAACTACAATCTCTCCTCGGATTTATACTATAGTGAATAAGCAGAGCAAGAATGGTAATCTCAATTTGAAACGTTGCTCCCTTTTATAAATTTGCATCGTTTTTCATAAAACCCCTAATGGGTATGCAATGTTTTTAGCATGCCTTGCAGCACAAAAGTAGGCAACACTTTCACATTCACAAACTAACAGATACCATCATTGCATTTTATGTTACCCTTCTTGTAAACGCAACAAATTATTTGAATGAGAATGTTAACTCGTTCCGTATATTTGAATTTAATTTTTATCTTTTTTAAAGCGATCATCTTAATCCTAATGCTTTATATTGATGTTTTAATACTTTAATACAACTTTAAAAGAGTGCAAAAAGTATCAAATCCTTTTCATCTTAGAGATTGCAATACTTTTTGGTGACCGTGCTCCTTATTTACATTTAAACTAAGTCCAAAATATCATGAATGGAAAACATCACGATGCTTTATATTCTATAGCTGATAGTATTATATGTTTAACCTAATCTTATCTGCCTGCATTCAATAAACAAAGAACGCTAATAAACTCAACAAAATCGGCACAAAATTACACTTAACTGATAATAACAATTGTCCATACTATAGCTGATATAACTATGGCAGAAAGAGTCGAACATTTAACCAAGCAAAATGTAACGCGCAATAAATTTTGCTGCAAGTTTTAGACTAAACAAAATACGAGCGCTGATAAGAAGCGTCTGCGAGAGCATGCATCTCACATTTCAAAGGAAACAGAAAAGTTCATATGTACATACTCATAAGTGGCTCAGAACGAGCTTAAGGGAGCAACGGCCATCGACGGATATTTTCAAACGCTTAGGCTTATTATTGTATCATGCAAAATGTATAATGGAATGGACGAGCCCGTTGCTTATCACTAACAATATTTTGCCAGTCACATGCATAAGCCCGACTTGCTTTATCAGTTACCATTGTATTGACCTTTCAGCGTGGCTGGAAAGTCCGCCTGACTTCTTGTCTGTCTGTCGACCTCTTAATCACACAACAGAGTTAATAAGCGCCCTATTTAATATTGCATGTGATGCTGATTTGTTGACGTCGTACTTGTATTGTCATGTGAGAAAAGACATGTGGTTTCTTTAACTATACAGTTGCTTTAAGATAAGTGCTGAGACAGGCCGAGTCTATTATTAGAAATTCACAAAGCTTTACAAGAAATACATTCTTATTCCTCAAATCAGATAATGTTCCAATTAGTCGCATACCCTCGATATACTAAGGCAGTATTGTCAATCATAGTTGTTCGAAGTTTTTATTCAAATTACTTAAATTAGGCAAGGTTTTAAATGATCGTATTTAATTTCTCAGTTCCTTGCAGAAGAATAAGTTATATTTTCCTAATAATTAATAGATGCACAACTTATGCATGACACAATCTTTTTCAAGTTTTATGCTTAATTCCAGCTGCTCTCAACAAAACTGTCTCTCCGCTTTCTAAAGCCTCTCGGCCATGACTAGGAGACGGGGCATAGCTTGCCAGACTGCCATCAAGTCGAAGGCGTTCAATAGATATTATTGTAATTTGATTTAATTCTTCCTAGCTTTCCTAGCCTTTAAGGCTTTATTATAAGGTTTGTAGTGTTTCAACTATGCCGATAGCTTGTGTTTGTCGACATAAGATTCATTTAACAAAATCAAATGATAATCAAATTGAAGTTGACTTAAATGTTCAGATGTAACCTGAAAGTTGATGTAACTAAAATGCCTGGTTTTTGGAATTTTACTTTTGTTATTTTGTTTTAAATCAAAGTTATGTTATTTATCTGCTGAGAGATACTTATTAAAGTCAAATTGCTGTTTTCTCGGCTTGCTACTTTTTTCAGACAGTTGTGCAAATATACAAGTACATACAAATTGAAAAATTTGTTTAAACAACCGTGGTATTAAACAATGAAATGTCATTCACATTTTAGATGTTTTAATGTCAGAAAACTTCCGTATAATGAGACTATATGGAACGTAAGAACGTAAGAATTTCGATCTTAGACAAGTTTCATATATACATATGTATGTATGTGGGCACATTCATACCATGTACATACATACATATGTATGTTTTAAGCACACACTTTTCCCACATGACTCACAGCTGTACATTGAACGCTTATCATAATCTAGAACAATAAACAGTTTAAAACAACACAAAAGACTGAGCCGGAATTATTCATCAACTAACCGTCTGCTTTGTTGTTGTTTTCCCTTACAAAAAACACTTGTATGACATCTGCACTAAAATTTCCCAGGTATAGAACTAATACATACAACAATGGCACAACAAAGAGCTGCAATAGGATCCACTCACCTTGAAGGAGTGCCATTCCTCCTTGACGACATCGGCAAACGAAACAGCCTGTGCCACAGCCACCAGGGCCAAGAGAGCTAATACTGAGCGCATGTTGGTTGTAGAGCTGTAAAGATCGCCAATACAAATATTAATTAGCTTTAATTATTCTACTGCGGCTATCGTACAATCACGTGATAGCGCAAACTGGCACGACCAAGTAAGCGAAGCTTTAAATCAAAGCTCCGGAATTTTGCAGCTTATTTGCAGAAATAACAATATATTTTCGCTGAGAGAGTTGTGAAATTCAGCTTTTTTTTGTTGGGCGGACAAATAAACAATGTTGTTGACAATAAACAATAAAGCATTTCAAGGGGCGTTTTTCGAACATGTTTAAAATAACAGTTTCGCTTTTTGGCAAAACACACAAAGAGAAGAGAAAAACGAATTTATGCATATGTATATGTATACTCTATAGTGTGCGTTTTTCAAATCACTCTTGCACACACACTATCTTATCGGCCGTTGCCATTGTTATTGCTTTTGCTTTTGCTTTTATTTGCTTTTGCTGTTTGCAATTTTATGTTAGTTGTTTTTGTGCCTACCATTTTGTTATTTTAGCGTCAGTTTTTCTCAAATGGCTGCTGACGGCAACGAGAGGAATTAATAAAACGGTCAAATATTAAGCATCGTATTAATAACAAATAAATGCACCGATAGAGGAAACAGGTTTTGAAGGTGAATCAGCAGGTAGGCATAGACAGCAGACAATGATAAGCAAAGGCGGAAAAATAGGCCAACGAACAGCAATATAGAGCGTATATTGAGAAGCAACAACTGAAAACAAAGTGCGCAAAAGTAAATGAAACGCAGAAGAATCTAGACAAAGAAGTATGATGATAAGAAAAAAAGCGCCTAAAAACCCGAGTAGAACCAAGTAATAGGCAATATTAATGGCATCGAATGCACTGTCAGCGAATTTCTGATGCTGCTGGAAGACGTGAGCAAACAACAAACAAATGTATGTATCTTCATACAAAAAAAAGTTATGGCGTAGTTTCTTAAAAAATGTACAGACTAACATTTCAAGTACGTTTAACAATAGTTTAATTACAATGAATAATATACACACATTAGGAAGCAGATAGTTACACCTAGTTATTTCTCAAGAAGACAAAATCAACTTACCAATTATTAACGCGCAAAGAACGCCGACAGTATGTTAAGCACTTGCGTTTTACTTAACACAGAGCAAAAAAAGTTTTAGAATTGGTATTGGTATGCAACTAAATTACACTTTATATTAAATAAATTGTTAAGAACTGCACTGCAACCACACTCGACAACTTCTCGTTTTTGAATAAACTCATAGGCAAAATGATGTGAGCAAGAAAACTAAACATCTGACCACTTGTGACTTTGTCGTCAGTTTTCTGCTGACATCGTGCCCGTGATAAGCATGTCGTTCCATTTTGGCTTATTGGCAGCACAATATTTCACGAAGATTCCAGTATCTTTGCTAGAGATGTGGTACTTTCTGCTTACAAATTCACTTGTCACTAAATATCATCACTTTCTATTTAAATTTTGTTTGTACAAACAACTCTTTTAGGAATATGTTCAGTATCAAATATAAATAAAAACCAAAATAGACTGCAGCAATATCCATTATCCATTATTTCAAAAAGAAACATTGAAATTGTTGTTACGGATTTTTTTTTTTTTACTCGGTTTTATAGTTACATATGTTGTTTGTTTCTCCCCTCTATTTTATCAACTGATTTGTCCAGTAGGTGGCGTGATTCGTAATTTGGTGTTCTAAATTTATTCAGTTCATTATACAGAACTAGCTCAATCCGCAGGTTGGCAGCACAAAATTCCAATCTGCATTGTTTTTATGAAAGATCTAGCGCAGAATTTTTGTTTTCACCGCAGTGTTAAGAATATAATCAGTATTACTCATAGGCTTAGATGTTTCTTAAATAGATTATATTAAGCGTACTTTTAGAGATTTACATTACATTGAAGCGCAAACATTTTCAACGCACAAGTATTCTGTGGAACTGTGAACGAGTGAAAAACAAGCCGCAAAATTATTGAGAAGTGACGTACAAAATAAAGTGTCCAACTAAAAATAATGTAAAATACAACAACCTATTTAAAACTAAACCAATTAATGTGTATTAATGCGAAACACAAACTTGTTGCTTGACGCTACAACTGCCAGTGCTTATTGATTTTGTAAAAAAAATCTAACCATTCAATGACAGCTGTGGTCATTTATTTTTGTTTGCATTTGCTATCTACACAAACTTTTTCATTTGCCACATTTATACAGCAGCTGCTTCCTTACCTTATCACTGAAATTGACGCTGTGTGCCACACACCCCAAAATATTTTTATTATCAGTTTATTGGTACTTGGTGCTTTATTATTGATTAGCATTCATATATGTATCTCATTAAAAAGTCAAATATTGACGCTTCACCCCATAAATGTTACGACGATGTTAATCAAATTTCCATATCAAATTGCAACGTCTTATTCGGACCGTTTGTTCAATTAATTCACTCAATTAATTTTATTAAATAAATGAATTGAGATACCCACCTTCAGCAAAAGCAAACGAGACTAGAAACAATTAATAAAATACATTTGCTGAACATTTAGTTCTTAGGTATCCATAAATGCTTAAACCTTCCTTAATAATGTTTGCTTTTAAATTTGAAAACAGATACTCCTAAAATGACCACAACAACAACAAAAACAACGCTCATTAGTCAAAACTCAAAAATATAAATGGTTTACGAGCCTTCTCAATAAACTTGACAAAATAGTATGGTGTTTACTAAAAAACGTCAAAAATGAAACACAAAAGCTGGAGACACAAACGCAAATAAATAATTAATAAAAAGATAACCAGTATAGAGGATTTTACGGCCGCACCAAGACAAACCGTTCGCATAACAAACTAAAGAAGTAAGCAAAATTACACCTAAGAAAACATGCTCGGACGCACACAGAAGCTTCTACTGGGCATAGCAATTTTGTTTCTAGTCGACATCATTTGGGTTTCATCCAGCGAGCTGACCAAGGTATGTGGAGAATGAAATATGTTCATGATGAATTGCTGACTTATGAAACCAATTTATTTCATACAGTTTCTCTACGATGACGCCAAATTTGATAAGCCCTTCTTCTGCACATATTTCAAGACTTCAATGTTTAGCATATATTTACTGGTTATCGGCATAATAGCGCCATGGAAGGAGTCCTGCGATCGTCAGAATGGCAATTACGCGGTAAGTGTTCATAAATCGCTTTAAAAATGTACTACATTTTTCCGTTTTAGATGATGGAACAGAACGCTGATGATGAGAACTATTATTCCAGTCAAGCGGCATTGGTAAAGATTTTTTTATCGGCACCATTCTTTAAATGTCCCTAGCTTAACAATATTTTATGTGCTTGCAGGGTGATCCCACATATGTACCCATACGTTCGCCACATTTTGGACCCACTTGCAATGGTACGGTGTCCGGTACGGAGAGCGATGATTCCAGTGTGCGGAGCGTACGGTTCAATAAAATGGCTGAGGTACGTGAAATGTCCGCTCATGAGGCAACGGATGCGCTAATGGCGCGCCTCTCGTATGCCGCGAGCCTACGAATACGGCGCCAGAAGACACATCACAAAACCGCGAAGACTGCACTGCTCTTCTGTCTACTCTGGTTCATGGCCAACTATTTCTTTCAACTGGCTCTTGATATGGACGAGACCGCAATGATAACGCTAATTAGTTCAAGTTCGTCGTTCTTCACCATGTGCTTGGCCGCTATGTTTCCATCAGCTACAGGAGATAAATTTACCATAACAAAACTAATTGCCGTTGCCATGAACATTGGCGGAGTCGTGGTGATCACAATGAACGATTTACACGATACGAAAATGACACGCGGTGTTCTGTTGGCGCTGTTCAGTGCTTTTTTCTATGCCGCGTATCTGGTGTTTGTCAAGCGAAAAAGCGACACCGAGGAGAAGGTCGACATACCTTTGTTCTTTGGTAAGAAACACATTTGAAATGATTTAAAAAAAGTTAGTTAGTTTCAAATTATATCTGTGTCATTAATATAGGATTCGTTGGTCTCTGGAATCTCTTGCTCATGTGGCCTATATTCTTCATATTACATTTTACAAAAATCGAAACATTCGAGCTGCCAAATCAAAGTCAGTTTGCGCTGCTCTTTCTCAACGGCTTCATTGGCACCGTACTCTCGGAGGCGCTCTGGCTGTGGGGCTGCTTTCTAACCTCCTCACTGATCGGCACTATTGCCATGTCACTGCAAATACCACTCGCCATTGCCTTCGATGTTCTGTTGAAGGACAAACTGTATTCACCCATATTCTATTTGGGCGCAATACCCGTGTTTCTGGCCTTGCTCCTCGTAGCATTGTTGATGCGTAACGATGATTCAGATCCGCTTATGAAGCTGTTTAAAATTGTATACCGCAAAATATGTGGTTGCCGTAAGCCAAGCATTGTGAGGTGAGTAAACTCAGAAGTTGATTAACTTGTGCTATTAATTGAGAATACATTTATTTGCAGAATTAACGATGACGAGCAACAGGAATCACTTATAAGCGGCAGTGATTAAATCTTAAACTATTGAACGCTTTTGGAAAGAGCGCTTCTGAATTCATATTGCTCACTGTAACGCAATCTAAACATGGCTGTTCACGAGTTCGTTTCGAATCGTTTCTTAATCTATAGGGATATCGTAAAAGGAGAGAGTTCTGTACAAGGTTTTCCATTTGATTTATTTAAGTTCGAATTGAACTTGTAAAGCTTTTCTATTTTATTTACAATTAAGTTGACCTACTATTACTATTACAAATGTATTTTCTGTAAATAGATTTAATCTTAGTATTTATCTTTGTGATAGTGTTAAAACTTGCTGAAGCTTATTTATAATTTATGTTTTATGGTTTGTCATCTCATTCATTTATATATTCAAACTGTATCTGTTAAATTGAAAGAGTAAAAACAATAATTGCAAGGAAATAATGTACATGCAACTATATACAAATAATGTAAAACTGTTGACTTATCTAAAAGTGGTACACAAGAGAAAATGTTTAAGATAAAGTGACAGAAATTCCAACCAGTAGTTTAAATGAACTCATGTAAAGAAAGCCCCATAAAATGCTTTAAATGTGCAAACTGTAGTTTTATTCAACGGTCTAATTACATTTGTCAGTTCAATCTATTTTAAATTATAACAGCTGTTTAAAAGTTCCCTGAAGAACTGGCAATATGTGAACAGATGCGTTGCGAACTGGTGAACGGAAAACATCGATAATAGTCTAGCTATAAAACATCGACATTTCGATAAGCAAACGACACATCTTTGTCACTTTCGAGCGGCAACGGAGAAGGAAAGACGTTCTAGTTTTTGTGCGGCTCTTTAGATTTCGATTGTCTTAGCAGCAAAATGAAATTAATTCTTGCATTTTGCTTGGTCGCCATATTGGCCGGAATTGCAGCCGCTGATGAAAGCAAAGGACCTAAAGTGACCGATAAGGTGAGTAAAGGAACTGAAGCTATTTTCTCGCGTATACACAATACATACATATACAAGAAATCACGCAGTTATTTAGTATACACATAAATCATCTACATACGTATGCATGTATGGTATGTACCAACTTTTTTTTGTGTTTCTTTCGTCTTGCGTAGGTCTTTTTTGACATCACCATTGGTGGTGAGTCGGCTGGTCGAATCGAGATTGGTTTGTTCGGAAAAACTGTGGAGAAAACGGTGAGGAACTTCAAGGAGCTGGCTAGCAAGCCTCAGGGCGAAGGGTAAGTAGACTCATGCGCCGATAATTGGCGTACTTACACACACACGCATACTATAAACACACGTAGCCACTAAAGAAAGCATTTGGAGGTTAGAGCCGCAGTCGTTCTTTCTGAAGCCGCCATCAATTACGTGGCGTTTAAGTTGCGACAAAATAGTTTATATTATACGTACAAAATATAACAGCTCTAATTGACGTGTTTATTAAGTGAATTAGCGTTAATATGACAACAATATTTACTATTTTCTCTACAACAGCTACAAGGGCAGCAAGTTCCACCGCATCATCAAAGATTTCATGATCCAGGGAGGTGATTTCACAAAGGGAGACGGCACCGGCGGACGCTCCATCTACGGCGAACGCTTTGAGGATGAGAACTTCAAGCTGAAGCATTATGGCGCCGGCTGGTTAAGCATGGCTAACGCTGGCAAGGACACTAACGGTTCACAGTTTTTCATTACCACCAAGCAGACTAGCTGGTTAGACGGACGCCACGTTGTCTTTGGAAAGGTACTCTCCGGTATGGATGTGGTGCGCAAAATCGAATCGTCAGCCACCGATGCCCGTGATCGTCCAGTCAAGGATGTTGTCATTGCCAACAGTGGCTCCATCGAAGTCCCTGAGCCATTTTCCGTTTCCAAGACTGATGCTACTGAATAAGCAATACGCAAGAAGGCGTCCATAACTTTTTAATCCACTCCTAATTCAACAGCAATAAGCATATTAGTGTCAGTAATTAATTAGTGCCCGACTTCATATCAGAGAAGTTGGGTTGCATTTAAAATTATATTTGTATCTGCTCAAACTCAACTAATCAGAATTGTATGTAAAACATTAAAATAAAATATGTGATAAAAAACTAAACTATATTTTCTTCTATAACTTGACAGGGTTCAATGAACCGGTTTTAACGCCTCCACAGGCCAAGTACACACACACCTGATCATTCGTTATACATTTGTAGGTACACATATTATGTATCTATGTGTGTCTGTATATATATGTGTGGCTTCTGACTTTCTTTAGAACATCTTTTTATGCCTTAACCGGTTTGTCAACAGCTATTGTTGCCAATTTTGTTTTATTCCCTTTGATGCGCTTATTAGCTTATGTATGGCAATACTTAAAAAAAAGGCAACTGGGGCTTGTGTCACATTATTGTGATTTGCGTACTCTCGAGAATGGGTTATTTAAATATTTGTGCTGAAGTTGTTTGCACTTCATGCATGCATGGCACCGCGTTTCAGGTATCTGCTGTTGAGACTCGTGGGAGCCAAGATAATGAGCCCGAACATTTTTAGGTATGCAAAAAACACACAAGTACATACATATGATTATTTGTATATACATATATATCTTCATAACATATTGGTATGTAGACCTGTCTTATTGTATGTATTATCGTAAAACTTCCATGAGATTGATTTGTGTAACGAATTTTCTCGGCAATAAGAAATTAAAGGTTATGTAAGAGTTGGGTTGGCCCGTCTTAAGTGTTCTACTCAGCCTACACAAAAAATTGTAATGCTCTTAAAAAATGCAATCTTTACTGTTAGTCTTAACTTTCTCAAGAACTTATTATCGTAAAACTTCCATGAGATTGATTTGTGTAACGAATTTTCTCGGCAATAAGAAAATAAAGGTTATACAAGAGTCGGGTTGGCCCGACTTAAGTGTTCTACTCAGCCTACCCAAAAAATTTTAAAGCACTTAAAAAATGCAATCTTTACTGTTAGTCTTAACCTTCTCAAGAAGTGCTTATTCTATGATTTTTTAAAAATATACTCATGTAATTAAAAAAAATAACATTTTTGTTTGAAACTTTTGGCTTGACTCGTCATTTTCCATGGAGGGAATGCACAAAATAGATTTTATGCAATTTACTTATACCCAAATAAACAAAAAAAAAAGATTTTATGCAAAATATGTAAGCCCGTAAATTATGTCCAATGTCCAATGTCGAAACGAACAAATTGTTTGTAGGGTGAACTCAGAATGTCATTCGGACTGATCATTTCAATTACTTTACTGAGCAACATTTTTCATATTCGTAGAAAGAGCAAAGCACCCCTTTCACTTGCTAGCCTGTGCCCCATATTACCCCACAATTCATCCAATAATAAAAACAAAAGCGAGAGAGAAAAAGAGAGAAGCGATATATATGTGAGAGGGGGAGCGAGCTTTATTATACTGGAGCATCAACGTAAAAGGAGATAAAGTATAGCTCTAAAGCTGCAACTTTTTACTCTCACTGCGCGATACAGCTACGTGCGGGCATTAGATTATGCAACTGTTTAAACAAGTGCAAAATTACACCGTTTCAGGGTTCATCTTAAAATCGGATGCCTAATATATTGCGCTTAATAAAAAAAACTTTTCCAATTCCCACACCACATAGGAAAATTTTTGAATATAACTGTGCAGCAATAGAGTTTAACTACTCTAAATGCAGACCTTTTTGAATTTTAACACATTACGGCTACGCCTCAGTGCGTATTGTGACGTCACACGAGAAGAACACCGAAGTACGGACCTGTGGCACTCGATAACATGCTGGAGCATATGCAACACAAAAATTGAGCAGCGCGATCATATCGTTAAGCTCAAATGGAGGAAATATGTCTATGCAATTGTAGCCCCGTCCCGTCCATGCGTCTTGTATTCATTTACGACAATCTTCCTTTGTATACACACATATGGAGATATGCATGTGTGTACTTTATACAAAAAATATACATACATACATACATACATACATATATATGTACAAACACACTTATATATATACATAGATTCGTATATTCATGTAGTATCATGTGCCCCATATGTTTTACCACTAAAGTGCTGGACGCTGGGGAATTTCTAAGATTAAATTGCTTTGAACAATCAGTGCTCGAGGCAAAGCGCATGCAGACGGCCGAAACATCCAGTTAGGGAAGCCGGAAAAGTTCGAAAGTGCACTTCGCAAGAGTTAGAAACTTTAAGTATGGTATGTATGTATGTACATCATTATTTTTGAATGGTTATCAAAATAAATATGCCGGTGCTGAGACTGAAATAATTCAAATTGATAAGCAAAAGTATCTGGAAATGGCTGATGATGTGTACCAATAAAATTGTACGCACACACATACTTACATACATATGTATATTCATAAATACTTAATGCAGCATATAGAAATGGGGTTCGGTACAATGCCCGGCCGGATCGTCCTCTTCTGCCTGTTACTGATCTCAAATATATGCCGAGGAGAAGGGAGCAACATACTTGTGCTCTTCCCACATGCCAGTGAGAGTCATTTTGGTGTATTACGCACTTTGGTCACAGAACTGGCTAGCAGGGATCACAATGTAAGTTCAATGCTAAGATGGGGAATGCGCTCGCAGCTAATAATTCACTTGTTTTCCGTCTTAATAGGTAACAGTTTATAGTACCCATGGCTTAGGCGAGACTTTGGAACGCGTTACGGAGAAGGTTGTGCCAGAATACGCATTTTGGAACAAATGTAAGTAATTTAAATATTGATTGGAAAGTAAAATCAGGAAAATACATTTAATATGTAGAGGACGATATAACTTAATCTTAGCCTTATTTTTAGCATATCATAGCACTGGCAATTATCGTCTATTTTATTTTAAATATTTTTTTCATAAATGAAAATCCCTAAAATCTTGAAAAAAATCTTTATATATACGGACAGAAAATATGTACCTACAAAATTTAACGCGCCTGGTTAAAAATAAGTTCCTCCGTACATCAATTGTCTTTTGAGTTGCTAAAGTTTTTTAAAGGTGTTCTCCATTGTTACACAATTTGAATTTTTTTTAAATCAAACGAGCACTATGGCAAAAATAAAGTGAGGGATCAAATGTTTGTCGTGAATAATTAAGAATTTAATTTTCTTTCTGACAGTGCAAGAACATGCTGTACCGAAGGGCACGATACAAGATCTTAGTGGATTACCTTTTGATAAGCTTCATAGGTCATTAGCCAGCGTTGGTTCTGATGCTTTGAACCATTTCCTCTCCCAAGAAGCCGTCCAGGCATTGATCCGACTGCCCGATGCAGATTTTGACTTCGATGCCATTATTTTGGACCTTTTCTACAGCGAGGCTTTGTTAGCACTGGGTTATGCTCGAAATAGACCCACAATTGGGATAATAAGCTCGGACTTTGGTAACTACATGGACGTTGTACAGGAGTCTATTGTACCAGCAGCGTGTTCACCAATTGATTTTGAGCAATACACCCCAGATTTGAGTTTCATGGCGCGCCTGGGACAGATTCGAAGCTGCATTGCACGGCGCAAGCAATTTGCAAAAGACCACTATGGAGCCCAACAGCAACTTATCAGTAAACATTTTAAATGTGAGTATTTATTTCTGACGCGCAGTCAGCATTTTTATTCATGAGGGACTCTTTCTAGTCACCGAGGCCCCATCTATACCGGAATTGCAGGCTTATATGGCCCTATTGCTGCTTAACAACCATGTGCCGCTTCTTACCCCCAGGCCACTACTTCAACAAATTGTGCCTGCAGGTGGACTACACATTCGAGGCCACCGTGAGCTGCCATGGAACATAAAACGGTTCATGGAGGAATCTCGGATAGGCGTCATTTACATGCAGCTAGGAGATCAGCAGCTCTGTGGTCAGGTACCAAAGGATAGACTAAAGATGCTTTTTGAATTCCTCGGAGCCCGCAAGGAACGTGTTGTTTGGACATGTCATGATGTGACCACGATCGAGGGATTGCCAAAAAATGTTCTGATACAGCATGCCGTGCCTCAGATTGATATATTGGCGCATCCGCACGTACGTGCATTTATCATGAACGGAGATTTGTTGGGTCTTCAAGAGGGCATTGTAAGGCATGTGCCAATCCTGGGTTTGCCAATTTTTGGAAACGAAAGAAGGAACCTGCAAATAGCAGTTAATCTTGGGGTTGGGATACAGTTAGATTATGAAAATGTAACTATATCGGCGCTCAACTGGGCCTTGGAGGAACTAATGACGAATCAAAAGTATCAGTTAAAAATACGCGAAGCGTCTGCCGAATATCGTGACAGACCTCTAGGCGCACTGGCCAGTGCCATGTTTTGGGTAAATTACGTGCTTCGTCACAAAGGTGGAAGCGCTATCAAAACACGAGGTGTTGGTATTTCTTCCTGCCAGCTACATCTCTTTGATCTTTTCATCTTTTATTTTGGTGTAGCAGTAGTTTCTATTGGTCTTCTTGCAGGAATTCTCTTCGTGGCCGTGTTTGTTTGGCAGAAAAAAGGAAGTAATGCCGAAAAAAGATCCAAATTAAGTTAGTTTTACAATTACATTCAGCCACAAGCGGCGAATTATTACTTAATAAATGTTGAGGAATCTGAAGTAATCCCTGGTATTATTAATTTAATTAGTCAGTTTCCAATGATAACTATTTTGTTAATCATTTCGAAAAAAATTTGGTTGCGCGTAACGGATTTATCGTTATTGCCGAAATAGTTACTATCGAAATGCTACACTGAAAAAGTGCTACCCGTCCAGATTTATGACAGTGATGCCAAGTCTTAGAGAAACTGCGGTGGCCATCTTCCTTTCTAGAGAATCGCGTTCGCACTGAAGACGTGTTTGAAACATTTTAAAGTGTTTGAGCAGGTAATAATTGTATCAAAGTAGTTAAAAATGCTCGTCAACTACAGCTGAATACGTTAAAAATACATACAAATGAAAACAAGTGATTGCAAGCTGATATAAACAACTGCACGGTTCTGTGTGTCACACGTGGAGTCCCAAGTTGGGGGAAATAGCAGCGCAACTAGCATTCACATAGTGAGGTTATGTGTTTTTGCAAAGAAACAACAAAAAGCAGCTGGATGCAACGGGCAATTTCAATTAATCTGTGAAACTGTTGACTAATGTGTGTTTTTGTCGTTTTAGCTCCGTCAAAATGTCAGGTACAACTGCCACAATTCGCACGCGCAAGTTCATGACGAACCGCCTGCTTGCCAGGAAACAAATGGTGTGTGATGTGTTGCACCCCGGACTATCGTCGGTCAACAAGACCGAGATCCGCGAGAAACTCGCAGCTATGTACAAGGTGACACCGGACGTCGTCTTTGTTTTTGGCTTCCGAACCAACTTCGGTGGCGGCCGCTCCACGGGCTTCGCGCTTATCTACGACACACTAGATTTCGCCAAGAAGTTTGAGCCCAAGCATCGTCTAGCCCGTCACGGACTCTTCGAACAGAAGAAACAGACTCGCAAGCAGCGCAAGGAACGCCGCAACAGAATGAAGAAGGTCCGTGGTACTGCCAAGGCCAAAATTGGTACCGGCAAGAAGTAAATGGGTTGACCACTGTGTGTGTGTGTTGCTGCTGTTGGTACACTCGGTTGTGAGCGGCGCGCACCTATATTTCCAAAAGCTGCTGGTTAAGCGTTTTCACTTTTTTTACCAACAAGAACGACAACATTAACGGTGTTTACTTTTGGAGCGGCTTCTGTTTATATGCTAAGTAAATAAAACTCTAAAAGTAAATCTATATACTTATATTTAATTAACCGCGGTTGTTTTGGGTAAGATTAATTCAAAATTCGTCAAACGTGTAGTTTTGGGAAATTGTATTGATTTAGCGGGAATGTGCGATGATATGGCAACACTGCGCTGCGGACGATCTGGCCGAATGTTTCACGCATTTCAACCCTAGCAATAAAGCCACAAAAAAAAGTTGTTGCGAGAAGTCGCCGGGAAAATTAATATACAGAAATTGTATAAAACTGAGGTTAATCTTAGTTTGTGTACGGGAATGATATAATTCCTAGAAGTACCCAGTCTTTAGTAAAAGGCAACTAACGAGCTTAAAATGTCAAATGGTGGGGGTGGCGGCGGCGTCTCTGCAGGCGATTGGATTTGCCCAGATTACGAGTGAGTTGCGCGTAAAGAATCAGAGAACCAATGAACTCGATCGGTTGGGTGCAGATCGGAGACAACTGTGCAGAAGCGCAGTCTTAACATACAAATACAATAATTTATTTGTCATTTTGTTGTTACTCTTGTTCTTCCGCCCGCTCATTTGGCGCGTGTGTTTCTGGGTTTGGGCTGCAGCTGTCGCCATCTAAACTTTGCACGCCGCACGCAGTGTAATAAATGCAATCGCAGCCGAGAGCGGGAGAGCAACAGCAGCGAGAAGCCAGACCGGGGCAACGGGAGCAGCAGCAGCAGTTCAAGTTCAAGCAAAAAGAAGCTGGGTACAGAAATTGGGAAGGCTGCGGCAGAGAAATCGCGTGGACTCTTTAGCGCCGAGGACTGGCAGTGCAGCAAGTGCGCCAATGTGAATTGGGCACGAAGGCAGACCTGTAACATGTGTAATGCCCCGAAGTTCTCAGATGTGGAGGAACGCACAGGTCAGTTTTAGAGTATTATTACAAAAGGGATTGGTGGATATGTATTGAAGTACCTTTTAGGCTTTGGTGGTGGCTACAATGATCGTGGAGTTGTGGAGTACAAGGATCGTGAGGATTCTGATAGCGAATACGATGAATTTGGACGTCGTAAAAAACGCAAGGCTAACGAACGGGAAGGTGAACGTCACGACGGATCAGATAAGGACGATGCTAAGAGAGCTAGAAGGAGCCATGCCAATGAAGGAGGCGATGACGATGAAGATGAAGAAGAAGACGAAGACGGTGACTTATCTAAGTACGATCTTTGGGGCGACAGCGAAGTCACTTCTACCGAAGCCAGGAGCAAGGAGAGCGAGAATGCCAACAAGAGCAATAATACCAGCAAGGAAAAAACTGCAGCGGGACCTAGCAGTAAGCGATTATCGCGTGACTCTACTTCGTCCCTTTCGTCGTCATCCTCATCCAGTTCTTCTAGTTCGAGCGACTCATCGACATCATCAACGTCCAGCAGCAGCACGAGCAGCAGCGGCTCTAACCGAAACCGTGGCTCAAAATTAAGCATAAGGTCCAGATCAGGATCCCGATCGCTAGATGGAGGAGGCAGGCGTTAGACGTCCACATCATTTTCTCATGGATTTCATGCTGTCGTCTTGTTTTATATGGGAATCTGCCGTTAATTTATTTTTCTAAGTCTGAATCACTCCAACTATGACATGTATTGAAGTCCAATGTACTCTTTAAAAATAAATTCATTTAAGTACTTTATGTATCTGTCTATTTAGGCAATAAAATATGAAAAAACACGTCAATTGAAGCTGTCAGCTTTTTGCCTTAGATTCTCTGCGGAAATGTCGCGTTGCTTTATCAGTTCGGCTAACTCCTTTTTTACTTCCTCAATTTGCTGCTCCGTAACTGTTATCGGCACATCGCAAGCGATTTGCTCTTTGCGTACGAACTCCATTTTCTTCACCGCTTCTTCCAGGAAGGGAATCTGTTGCGCCTGAAGTTCTTGGTGGTAAGCTTCGAGCCTATCCTCCCTTAGCTTTTCACAGTAGCTGTCAGTCAGCTTCTGTAACGACTCCTTCCGCGTTATCCAATGAAAATAAGATGGTGGTGGTTTATAAACCAAATCGAGCTTCTCCAGTATCCACTCAAATCGACGATAATCCCAACGCCTCAAGTACTTCAGAAACTTTTTGCGCTTATCAATCAGCTCCTTTAGCCGTACTTTTATCATCTTATCGCGCGGGTGTTCGTCCATGTGCTCTTGATACCGGCGTATGGTTGCGGTCATCTTGGCCACTGTACATACATAGAAAAATTTCGATTAAAGATAGTGTTCTGGGATGTACACTGGTAGATATACATTTTGCCTCCATTGAACCAAAATCCAGACGGTGTCGCTGTACCTCCTTGACCATTTGATCGCGGTAATAACGAGTTGTCAAATAATTGGGATTGTTTTCCAGCTTGAACAAGGATCGCACAGTTTCATCAGCACTAGAAGGTCGTGCATTTTAGCATTGGCTTTTATAAATAAAAGTAATGATAAGTGCGCTTACGTTTCCAGCTCCTTACAGTCCCTATACTCTGGAATCACCTCACCGGGATTTACTTTTGGTAGCTTCGAAAGATCACCACTTTTTTCGGGCTTAATACAAGGTATCTTTTCGGGGCGCACCCATTTTATTTTCAGGTCTGACTTGAACGCATATTGTCGCACAAATTGCCGCGGAACGGCTTGTGCAATATTTAATAGTTTATTCATTAGTTAAAAATTAAATCGCCAGACTGGCTGTAAGGTTATATCACTTTCAGCCAGTGTGTACCAATGAGCAACATAAAATAGACCAGCTGTTGTGTTCGAACAGTGTGAACACAAGAAAAACAGATGTGGGAGAGCAGCCAGCTGAAGTCAAAGCAAAAAGACCCAATCGCTGCTTTTCTTTTTTGCAGTTTTGTCAATTTTCCTAAAGTTTGTGGTTGTAGTTTAACCGTTATCACGAAAGTTCTGGAGTGATTAATTGTAAGCCCTAACAAGTTGGAGCCCCAGATCCTGTGGCAAAAGCGCGTCAAGATGGCGCACATGTCGCATATGATGCCACAGTCTTCTACATCTTCGGGAAGCTCCTCTCGCACCATGTCCTTGATGGAGAAACAAAAATACATCGAGGACTATGATTTTCCATATTGCGATGAGAGCAGCAAATACGAAAAAGTGGCCAAAATAGGTCAAGGCACATTCGGGTAAGTAGTTGGGGAATTCTTCAGGTGATGGCCGTAATGAAACAATAATGCGTGTATTTTTTAGGGAGGTGTTCAAGGCTCGAGAAAAAAAAAGCAACAAGAAATTTGTTGCTATGAAAAAGGTGCTAATGGACAACGAAAAGGAGGGTGTAAGTGGCACGATTATTATTTACTGAAGCTTCTTACAATCCGTCTCGCAACCACAGTTTCCCATCACAGCACTGCGCGAGATTCGCATCTTGCAGCTGTTAAAACACGAGAATGTTGTAAATCTCATTGAAATCTGCCGTACTAAGGCAACAGCCACCAACGGCTACAGGTCCACATTTTACTTGGTCTTTGACTTTTGCGAACATGACTTGGCTGGCTTGCTTTCCAATATGAATGTCAAATTTAGCCTGGGTGAAATCAAGAAGGTTATGCAGCAGCTGCTTAATGGCCTATACTATATACATAGCAACAAGGTAGCAAGGCAATTAAATATCAAACAATTTTACATATGTAACTGATGCATAATTCCTAATTCCAGATATTGCATCGAGATATGAAGGCGGCCAATGTACTGATTACCAAACACGGTATATTAAAACTAGCTGATTTTGGTCTGGCACGAGCCTTTAGCATTCCGAAAAATGATTCCAAGAATCGTTATACAAATCGCGTGGTCACATTATGGTATCGTCCTCCCGAACTGCTGCTTGGGGACCGCAACTATGGACCCCCAGTGGATATGTGGGGGGCCGGCTGCATTATGGCCGAAATGTGGACACGTTCGCCTATTATGCAGGGTAACACAGAGCAACAGCAGTTAACATTCATTTCACAACTGTGCGGTTCATTTACTCCCGACGTTTGGCCAGGCGTCGAAGAACTAGAACTATACAAGTCTATTGAGCTGCCTAAGAATCAGAAGAGGCGTGTAAAGGAAAGACTGCGACCATATGTTAAAGATCCAACCGGCTGCGATTTGCTTGACAAGCTGTTAACTTTGGATCCGAAAAAACGCATTGATGCTGACACTGCCCTGAATCATGATTTTTTTTGGACTGACCCCATGCCGAGTGACTTAAGTAAAATGTTGTCCCAACATCTCCAAAGCATGTTTGAGTATTTAGCGCAGCCCAGGCGTAGTAATCAAATGCGCAATTATCATCAGCAGTTGACTACCATGAACCAGAAGCCACAGGACACCAGCATGATTGATAGGGTCTATTAGATTTTAAGCTTAGGTACACTATTATATTACTACATATTTTGTAATTTCATTTGTTAGCTTTATACAAGCTACATTTTCTTGTCAACTGCATAGTTGTGTCATTAATTAAAACTAAATATTATACAACAGCTTGCAATGTCTGAATAAATGGGAATATACATATGTATACGTATGTACATACATGATAGATATACAAGTAATTTTTGTTTACATTTGTCGCTTATGTGATTTTTCCCCTTAGCGTTGTGGATACATTGTATAGGAGAAATACCGATAGTCGGCATAGTCAACGATAGTTTTCAGAAAACAATCGATAGTGCATTCGGGTTGAATGTAATGTGTTGCAACCTGTTACTATTGTTGCATTGATTTGGTTACAGGACTATCCACGTCTGTGTGAAACCATTTTTAAATAGTCTTATTAACTTGAGGGGTTTTCGCTCGTCTTGTATTCTTTTTCTTTTGGATATTTTCTCCTTTTTATTTATGGCACTCACATGCGATTAAATTTAACGTAAGTGTTTTAACCTTTTACAAAATTGCTTAATTCAAAGTATCTTTTTCAATATAAAATAGTGCCGTTAGTTCTCCATCTCCAATACACTGCCAATTGGAAAAAATGATTGCCACACATGTGAGCAAACCTAAAAAGGTGGATAAAAAGAAACGCCGTTGTTTGGCCATTATTAAAGCGGATTATAATGTCACCGAGAGTGAAACGCCAACAATTTTTCTGGCCATACTAAATGCCGGCCTGTGCAATGGTCTTACTGAAGAAACACTGCTGGCCAAGGCAACAGCACATGGTAAAGTTTCACAAGTGTTGATGTTGGCTTCCAAGTCGTATTGCTTTCTAAAATGTGCTAGCATTGCGGACGCCGAGTCCATATTTCTGGCAATGCACAACGTATCCACCATAGGACAACACGGAGCGGTGAGCATATACGAAAAATTAATAAACCATCTTATTCATTGTCTAAGATTTATTTAGGTTTGCTACCTTAGCTACGTAACCGGGATTCCTCAGCTTGAAGCAGTAGAAAACGACTGGAATAAACCTCTTCCAAAGGGTCTCATACTATTGACAGACTTTATAACCGAGGAGGAGGAGAGCGCACTTTTGAAAGCCATCGGCAACGACAGTAGAAGCAACGAAGGTAACATGAAAAATAGGCGTGTAAAACACTTCGGTTACGAGTTCGTTTATGGTAGCAACAATGTGGATTCAACGAAACCATTAGAGTGTAGAATTCCAACCGCTTGTGATTTTCTCTGGCCGCGTTTCAGGCAAGCTGCGGCTGAAAATGATTTGCAGGGTCTGGACTGGACGCAACCAGACCAGCTGACGGTGAATGAATATGAACCAGGACATGGTATACCACCACACGTTGATACGCACAGTGCATTTTTAGATCCAATTCTTTCACTTTCGCTGGAATCGGATGTAGTCATGGAATTTAGGCGTGGTAGCGAGTGTACTCCCTTACTGCTGCTGCGTCGTTCCCTTCTAGTTATGTCGGGCGAGGCGCGGTTTGATTGGATGCACGGCATAAGACCCAGACATTTAGATTGGCTGCCTACGGCCACAGTCAGCCTTACAATGGAACCACGCAGGAAACGAACTTCGCTTACATTTCGACGATTGCGACGTGGTCCCTGCCATTGTCAATTTCCAACACTCTGCGACACACACCAGTCAACGGCACCAAAACTGTTGATGGACACATTGGCAAAGCAAGCGGTTAGCCTGGAGCAGCAAAATGTGCATGATGTCTACAATAAAATTGCAAATCATTTCAGCGATACACGTCATACACCTTGGCCAAAAGTTTCCGACTTTTTACACAGCTTTGATCCGCAATCAATTGTGCTGGATGTTGGCTGCGGTAATGGGAAGTATCTATGTTGTAACTCACAGCTGCTGGCCATCGGCTGTGATCGTTCGCAAGGATTATTGGGCGTGTGTAATTCCCGACAACAGAGCGTGTTTCGCTGCGACTGTCTGCAACTTCCTATACGCACGGCAAGTATGGATGGCTGCATCAGCATTGCTGTCATACATCACTTGGCCAGCTCTGAACGTCGATTGACCGCTTTGCGTGAAATGGCACGTATATTGCGGCCAGGTGGACGCGCGCTCGTGTATGTCTGGGCAAAAGAGCAGCGACGCGATAACAACAAATCAAGCTATTTGAGACAAAACAAAGCCGTTAACAAAGAACGTACCACAGAGCAGGCGCAACGACAGCATCAGGCGGCGCAATTAGAACATAAAATAAATCCGCCGCATGTGTCTCTTCCAGTGCACACGAATCGCACTGAATTTCAACAACAAGATGTTTTTGTGCCCTGGAAAACGAAAGATGCTGAGCATACAACATTTCTGCGTTACTATCATGTTTTCGAAGAGCAGGAGCTGGAGCGACTTATAGCTGATGTACCAGAAGTATTTCTAATTAAAAGCTACTACGATCAGGGCAATCATTGTGTGATTTTTGAGCGTGCCGTAAGCTAAGCTTCAATTATATATGTATATATTTTCTTAATTATACATTTATAAAACTGCGACAATAAAAAATATAGCAAAAATTAGCGGTAGAATTGTTATAAAATTACCAAACATAACACGCAAGTGCAAATTAATTTATTTTTCAACAGCAGAATCTCCTTTAAGAACAACCTACTTCATTCAAGCAATGGTTTCACACATCACTTTCATAATATTTCAAAAAGTTGAAAAACATAAGTCTTTGTCGTTAGAATAAATGTGGATCCGCAAAATAACCATTACAATATATGTATATATAGTACATATATGTATATATATTTATATATAATAAACCATTTCTCGACTCTACAATTGGTATTAATACTCTGATCTCTTTTTCATCAAGTTTTTTCATTGTTATAATTACGAAATACTGATTATACGGAAACTTTGATCAGACTTTTAAAGATATGGATGTTTACTACATCGCAAGTACACTTTTATGTACTTACGAGTGTAATCGTGGGCCAGCTTGGCGAAATGATTAACTTATGAGGAAAGTATGTAGTTAACTTGACAGGCCTGACTGCATGTTATATATATTAGATTAGATCAGATATACTGAAGACGAAATATCACCTGTAATTAGTTTGAAGCTCTTGTTAAGCCGATACTTGATTTTCCCATGTGTTAAAGGCAAGCCAATGGAACTTGTTAATTATTAGCTGGGCTTAAAATAATCTTTGGGTGTTTTCCACGTTGCGCTTTACGCTTCACTCTTCCGCAGTTAATGTTTTTTTTAGCTTATTTACGACATTTTGCCGTAACTGCACAATACGCTGCCAGCACAGTTGCCGTTACAGCTGAACCTATCAATTCAACAATTATTCAAGCTATGCAACGTTCATTTCGATACGTGCTTTCGTGAAGTTCGCAATGGCAAAAGCAAGCAAAGCTCTTCCGCAATACATAGCAGGTCTGTCTGCCGGTTTCGGTTCCTTTTGCTTGGGCGCCACCATCGGCTGGTCCGCGCCAGCCGAGAAAATGATCACCGAGGATATCGAATATGGATTTGCCGTCTCTACCAACCAGTTTGGCTGGATCTCGTCGTTGCTGACCTTGGGGGCCACCTGTGTTTGTGTGCCAGTTGGATTTCTGATCGATAGGATAGGACGAAAGCCAACAATGTTAGCTTTGATACCACCCTACATGATCGGATGGGTATTAATGATTTTTGCCAAAAACGTGGCCATGTTGTATTGTGGTCGTTTTATTTTGGGAGTGTGTGGGGGTGCCTTCTGTGTAACCGCACCCATATACACCACCGAGATCTCAACGCTCGCCACGCGAGGTATGTTGGGTAGCTTCTTTCAGTTGCTCATCGTTTTTGGAATACTTTACGGCTACGTCGTGGGTGCTTTTGTCCATCTACAGCTACTTAACATATTGTGCGCGATTCTGCCAATGATATTTGCCGCTTTCTTCCTCTTCATGCCCGAGTCGCCAGTCTACCTGGCGCTTAAGGGCCAGAAAGAAGCTGCGGCGAAATCGTTGGCTTGGCTGCGCGGAAAGCACTACGATGTGGATGACGAGCTTAAACAGATTATGAGTGGTGTGGAGCAGAGTGGATCTAAGACAGGGATTGCAGCTGCACTAAAACGGCCCATTACGCTAAAGGGACTTGGCATCGCTGTCTTATTGCAAATCTTTCAGCAACTAACTGGCATCAATGCGATCGTATTCTACTCCACGTCGATATTTGCTGATGTCGGAGCAGGCCTGAGTGCTTCTATGTCTACGATTCTCATAGGCGGCACACAGGTGGTGATGACTTTGGTTGCAGTCAACATTATCGACAAAGTTGGACGTCGCATACTGCTCGCCATATCCGCTTTTTTTATGGCACTAACCACAGCACTCATGGGTGGCTATTTCCAAATGCGACAAAACAGTGAGGAGTCTGTTGCATCTCTTGGCTGGCTACCTATCTGCAGCATTTGCATGTTCATCATCTTCTTTGCCATAGGATTTGGTCCGGTCCCTTGGCTAATTGGTGCGGAGTTATTCTCAGAGGATGTTAAGGCAGTGGCAGGATCAGTTGCGGGCACTAGCAACTGGCTAATGGCCTTTGCCGTTACCAAATTGTTCCCCATACTCCAGAGTTCGTTAGGCCCGGCACCAACATTCTGGATCTTTACAGTCATAGCCATTATGGCGTTCATCTATTCGTTGCTGTGGGTGCCGGAGACAAAAGGCAAGACGCTCAATGAGATACAAGAAATGCTAGGCTCCAAGAACAGCTAGGAGAAGAGTAGACCAAATAAACTATGTACGTAATTGAAAAGTATTGTTGATAAATCTAATATGAAAACATTTTGTTATTTCATTCAATAAAAATACGTTTAGTTGCTCAAGTGAAACATTTGTTTGTCCGAATTTGTTTATTCGATTTTAAAAATACACTTCAAGACCAAACACATATAGCGAATTAAACATAACCACTAGCTTATCGTCTATTTGCCTACATTTGACCCATTCTAATGGTTTTTTATTGTAGCTTTGGACCATAAATTGACAATTCCTTAATGACATTTTGTGGTTTAGATTACGTCCCCGAACGCCCACTTAAAATACACTTGTGAACTTATTTAATAGACATGCAATATCATGGTGGGTGCATGGGTTAGGTAAAGGCTTGAGTGTGTGATATATATTTATTTTTATATACATACATAACATTTTATGACAATGAATATATAGTTGCTTATTAATTAATTCGATTTTAAATTTGTAGCAAGTGTGATTTAGAGGAAATTCGGGTAACATAACTATAGTTGAAAGATTAGACTACCTAGAACGCAGTATAGAGCAAATGTGGGTAAATGTGTGCTGCTTAATGAGGCATTCACATCTTTGGTCTTACAATTGCATCCGTACGATGTACTCGTATTATACCTACATATATCTGTAGTATGTATCTGTGTATTTCTTAAACACTAAACATTAACACACAGTGAAATATTTAGAACGTCAGTTAACATTTATAAATTTATAAATCCATTCGAGCTAATGCTGGAGATGTCATTGGTTCTGGACACTTTGGTAATTACAATATCATCTTGTTAGTTAGATATACTCGTACCTTAGTCTATATATCAACTAGATTACAGTTTTAAATGTTCCATTTTGGTCGAAGGTGTGCACATCATGCATTTTTCAATTGATATGTTAACAGGTAACATTTGGACTATGTATTTAGGGTGCTTACATGCTACAGACACCATAAGTACATAAGCATTTGAAATTTTTTAGTTATCTTTAATTTTTGTTCTGTTTTGTCTACTTTAAAGATACCTCTAAGGTGTATATAGGTTGCTAGTGAAAATATAGGTGTGTGTATACTCATATAGTATTTTAATTAATACTTACAGTAATGGTGCCAAAATTCTTAGACACACGTATGTATATACATACATACATATTGTATGTATTTTGATTGCAGACAAACACAAAAAGTTTCCCATTCCAGCTTGTGAGTCTACATCGACTATATGTATTTAGGTTGAACCAGAAATTCATAATATTAAAGCCTGATAGTTTACTTGTTGTTGTTAAAGCTGATTTATAAATTTCTTTGTATGTATAGTATGTATTATGTAAGTACATATGCACTATATGTGTATATTCATTATAAGTTTTAGTACTTGTGTATATACTAGCCATATGCTTATACATATGTATAGTTCAGTCGTTGTTAAATAGACAAGGCCTTCTAGAAAAGCATTGCCCTGCGGTACAAACTGCGCTTTCCATTAACTTCCTTTACCTTCTTCATCTCCTTTCTTAGGTAACCTACACCGAAACACTTATTTGAGCAGCTGGCAACATTTATATTCACCTTAGGTCTCGTTTCATATTACGCGATCTGGGGGGTGGGGGTGTGCTGTTTAGTGTGGTGATGGGGCCATCTTCAGTGCGTCTGGGGATATGCTATGGCGGAGGTGTGGGCGTGAGCGGTCGTGTTCCTGCAATATGTTTCGGCTTGACTTGGTGTCAAATTGCCTTGAGCGCACGCTTAGATAAATGTTTCGGCAGCCATTTGTTACAAGCACTCGGCCAGCGGCGGCTTCTCAATAGGCGGCGATGGACCTGATACTGAGACCATTGGCACGGCGCTGATTTTGGGCTTGATTATTTTCAGACCCAATTGCTTGGGGCTGCTGTGCGGCGAGGAGGAGGCTGTCGAGGACCGCTGGTGCACCAGTACACGGGGTTTGGCCTCAATGGCGATACTGGGTGCACTGGGCGTGATCGTAGCGGTGGCGTTGGCATTAGGTAGCAATGATACCTGCACAAGCTCCTCGACTGTTTCTGCGGAGTCTTGGGATGGCTCGTTTACAATAGCGGCCTCACTATGCATATGACCCGATTGCGCATCATCATCCTGCATGTAGGGCGGTGGCGCCTCCAATGAGATGCTGCCCACTATGACATTTGCTGTGGTAATGGCTGCCGATCGCGCCAGTAGAGTGGTCACTGCAGAGGGTGGTTGCTTTGGATCGTGCACCGCGTGGGCATTTAGGACCGGCAATGTGAGTAGATCCCCACCGGCTCCGCCGCATTCCTTAAGTTCGATGTCGTTGCTGTCCTGTGAGGTGTTCTGCTTCCTGGCGGACTCATCATCAGTACGCCATTGGCGTTTGTCTGAAAAGCTCTTCTGCAATAGATGTTTTTATTAGCCGGATAAACAATAGTTTAGTTACTTATAATCACTTGATCTTAATTTTTTTAAATATTCTATCATAAAGGGTGTAAAAGTTAATTAAGATGTTGCCGTACTCAGTTCAAGGAAAAACTAGAGCTCATAAAAAACCTATAGAAAAACTAACGACTATGAGAAAAATATTTTCCGGAAATTATGAAATGTGCTATCTTAGTCGAGCTATATAGCTATAGAGCTGGTGTTATACCATACCTTGCGACCATTGTCGGTGATATTCTCCGCACTTTTCGCCTTGCGGCATAGGACGCTCTGTGAGCCATGACGCCGCAGGAACTCAATGGAGTCGAATCCCCTGCCCTCCGACGACACAAAAATGGCAGAGTTGATGCGACTGCGGGTGCAGCGCTCCGAGATCGATGTGGAGTGTTCCTCGGCCAACATGTGGATGTGCTGGAAAACAAAGAGAAATTAGCGAGAGGACATTGGCATGGTAATGAAAACCCTTCAGCTATGCGCTGATCCTTACGCGGTTATTGCAGTGCAACGGTGGGTGAGCAAAGGTGCCGCCACATTCACTGCTGTCGAACTGTTTCATTGGAAATAGAGAAAGAGAGAACACAAATGAGGGAAAAAAGACAGAGAGAGAGAGAGAGAGAAAGAAGAGCAAGAAGGCTTGTCACACATATTTAGGACACACATATAGGCCTAGCACCTACATAAGCAAACACACACATAGAATATACGAAAAAGCATTGCCTGGACCTGCAAAAATTCACGATCCTTCGAAAACAACAAACACTAGTGAAAAGTAATCTAATCTAGCACAACAGGCGGAAGCGTGGAACGCACACCTAATAAGCGACAAGCGTGAGGCACTGAGTTGATTTGTTGCTGTAGTGGGTGTACGGGTGAGCACGGTGCGGAGCTAAAAGCACGAGCTGGGCTATAAATCGTTGGCACAAGCTGACCAAGAAAGAAGGGTGCTTCTGTGACTGTGTGTAGCGCATGTCGGAGCGCAAGTTGCCATTCACAAATACGCATCTGTTTTTTCTCATACTTTAAAAATAATGCAATGAAATTAGGCCTATTTCTCGATCCGTCACATTTTTATTTTCGTGATTCCAGCTCGAAATCAAAAGATTACATCTAAGTTGAATTTAAAACAAGAGAGAACGCTACAGTCGAGCAAGCCCGACAGTGTAATACCCTATACCCAACTAAACTTCCGTCACTGAGTTATATATATATAACTTTTCTTAAAATTGACCGAATTGAATAGAATTTTGAACAACAGTGGACAATTATATATAAATTATGTGTGCAAAGTTTGGTTTAGGTAGCATTTGAAATGTGGACGCTATTGACGAAATTCTGTAGCGGGGGAAGGGGGGGAAAATGAAAAAAAAAATAAAAATAAACTCGCACTTTCTCGGACCTAGGAGAATCTGGATGTCAATTTTGGTTATTCTAGCTTTTATAGTTTCTGAGATCCTTGCGTTCATCCAGACGGACAGACGGACGGACGGACGGACGGACGGACATGTCTAGATCGATTTCTCTCGTCATGCTGATTCAGAATATACATATGTACCTTATGGGGTCGGAGATGCTTCCTTCTGCATGTTACATACTTTACATAAACCTAATATACCCTTTTAACTCTACGGGTACAGGGTATAAAAATTGACAAGAATATAAAATGTGGTATGATATCAAAACTAAATAATAATTAACTATAAATTGACTAAATAACTAAACATATGTGTATGTATACAAATGTGGGACCACTTGTGAATGACAACTCGTTTTGCTACTCTTTGGGACTTGCACAATTTCTTTACAGAGTGTTCGTTTTTCGGTGTACAATGGGTGCGTTGTGCTTCACCGGAGCGGTGGCAGAAGTAAATCATGGCCGCCTTTACAAACACATGGTGCAAACTTTGTGGGTGTTTGTGTGTGTGTGGTTGTGGGTGTGTATTTGTGTTTGTGTGCAATATCGCAACGAACGATCGAACCAAGGAACCAAGGAACGAACGAGCGAGCGATCGAACAAAGGAATGAACGAACGAACGAACGAACAATTCGTGCACCAAGCAGGTGCTGCCTCTTGAGAGGGCAGGCAACTTACGCTGGCCGGTTCGCTGTAGTTGCTATGATTGATAACGGACGAGTCGGTGTGTATGGTATCGCTGGCCACCATGCTGCGGTACTTCTGCAGCGTGGAGGAGCCCCGGCTTTCGCGGGACCCATCCCGGCTGCGATCCGCGCAGGAGTACTGGCGTCGGTACTGACGCCGCCTGCGGCCCGCACCTGGCCCGACTGGTGCGGCTCCAGCGGCAAGGGCGGCAGTTCCAACGCCAGATGCGCATGCGCCGCTGCCGCCATATGCCCCGTAATCAGCGCCTGCCATCTGTCCAAGCGGCAACGGAGGCGCGCGAAAGTAGCTCGGATCGTAGCTAAACTGTCGTCGGCGCCACTGCTCATACTGTCGATAGTGGCTGAACAATCGGCGTCGACGCAATATCAATTGCTTTTTGGCCTCGAGCACCTCGTCGTCCTCGACAAAGGTGCGTTCGTGGGAGTTCTTAAGTATGCTGCGCTGTTGCGCAAATTTGCGCTGCTTGGAGCGTACAACTGTTGCTGCCTGGAGCGGCAGAATGCGTTGCTTAACTACCACATCCCGTTCCCGCTGTTGCTGCAGCAGATGCTGCCTCTCCGCAGCCGCCTGGCCTTCCTCCTTTGCCAGATCATCGGGATCGTCGTGGGCAGCGACACTGTTGTCTATGCTGTCCACATGGTTTAGAATGTTGGCACCCACTATGGACTGATTGTCGACACTGGGCCCACGCACATAGGTGTTCGTTGGCGTGCCATGGCTAGCTGTTGCATTCCCGCTGCTGCCACCGCAACCCTCTGCAGATACGCTTGCCGTGACCGCCTCGCGATGCACTGGTTGCTAGCTCTCTACATCCGCCTTGTGGAGTAGCGCAAACTGACAGCCGCAGTCGCGCTCCAGTTCGCGACGCGGATATTGAAAGCAACGATCAAAGAGTCCACAGCCCTCACAGCGTGGCAGACACTGCCGGGATCGATTCGGAAGTAAGTCAACGATGAGGAATGCGATCAAGCGAAGGAAGGAGGAACGTTATGTCAGTGAATTCTTTAGAAAGGTCAAGCCTCAACAGCAAAATTCAAGGCCCCAAGTGTGGGGATCACTAAATATGTAGCTCTATAATTAACGCATATGCAT
The DNA here is from genome assembly GCF_003285725.1 of Scaptodrosophila lebanonensis. Lineage (NCBI taxonomy): Eukaryota > Metazoa > Arthropoda > Insecta > Diptera > Drosophilidae > Scaptodrosophila > Scaptodrosophila lebanonensis. The sequence continues at coordinate 5,295,825 of NW_022060529.1, forward strand.
ATGAATTGAATTGAATTTCGAGTGTTTCAAACTATTGCAAATGATTGATCTTGATTGATTGGGTCAAAGAGCTGTGTGCGGTTCTAACTTTTGCTAAATTGACACGAGTACGATGTACATACAAGTATGGATGGCATATCGTATGTTTGTTAATTATTTATTTATTATTGGAAGCCGATATCTAAAATGTTTGCTGATTTCTAGGTAAATCAAAAGCAGTATAAATATGCATATAAAACGAGCAAAGTGCTAAATTCTTCGGCAAACCATAGCAAGGATAATGCAAGCCTGCATTTCTGCAGTGGTCGTGTGGCGGTAAGATCCAATACTTTCAGTTAAATAAAAAACAAAAAATTAGCCTGGCATCCTGCATTTAAATCTTTTTTTTATAAATGGAAATAAATGAGGATATTCACAGTCAGTCGATTGACCTTTTCTATTTGCTAAATATTTTTTATATCCTGCTTGACAGTTTAATTTGAATTAATTTTTACAATTTATTTAGATCAAAATGATAGTCCGACAATCGACTGAATGGTAATACTCCTAAAGAATATTAGCACATGGCTTAAAAAAAGCATTTTGCTTGGATTCCATGTTGAAATCAGGAGCAGAGATTCGAAAATTGTATGCGGGCGTGCACTAAGTAATATAAATGTGAATGGATTTCAAATTCAAATAATTACTTTGATGCACAAAAGCTAATTGAATGCAAAAATTGAATGTATTGAATGATTAAAGTTATAAGTTATTGAAAAATTAAATATGTTGAATACCTTCACAAAGAAATCGGGGTGTAGGTTCTAAAAATAAAGCATAATATCGAATGAAACACATAGATAAGTTATAGCGAATTCATTGACAAGAGGGCGATGGAGAGAGCAACCCCGGAAAGCTCCAGCTCCGCACGCCCCACAATTGAAACGCTCCAAATGACCCTCGACAGCACTTACCTGATGTGAGTGCTGACCATTGCAGCCACCGGCGCTGCACACCCCTGTGCCGGGCACCTTCAACTGTTCATGCTTATAGTCCGGCTGATAGGGCAATAGCATTCGGATTTTTCCCCAGCGATTGAAGAAGAGCGCAATGGCGCCAGCCCACACCATTAACACAATCAGGACTATGCCAATCTCGACACCACGTATCTGCAACAGCATGTTGGGAACGTTCTGGGCTTAGTGATTTCATTAGTTGTTTGCATCGACCTTACCGTTGGCAGTTCACGCGTCGTGCTGTGCGTTAGCGTATTGGTGGCCGTTGAGGTCACATCGTCGCCGAATGCGCTGCCATTACCAGTGCCAGTGTTGGCATTACGCCCAGCCACACTGTTCCCATAGCCACCCGAGGCTAAGTCCTGCTGCGAATTGTTCTTCGGCAAATCTGCAAAGTATATGTAATTGCATTAAAGAAACTCGATTAATGTAAAAATAGAACTTGCACAAAATACAGTAAGCATTCCTTAAAATATATGAAGCAATATAAAGCTGGCATAGCTTTAACTTAAAAAATAGCTATAGACTTAAAAAACAGACTTAATGCCACATTTGTTAGAAACGCTAGCATTTTATTCTTCACTAATATTTAAAAAGTGAAGACAACTTAACATTTCGATTATCGTTAACTGAAATTTTTTCTGCATCTAAAAAAGGCAAATCAAATTTTCTATAGACATCGTTTTGATTTATAAAGCTTTATTTCTTTTGTTTGAAATGAATTGCATTTCTGTGGCGCGAGAGAGGGGAATATCAAAAATTAAATCATCTCGTATCGAAATGCTTATCGAAAATATATGCAGAAGTATTATACATTTTAGCATCAATAATAAGTCCAAAGTTGAAGCTTTGTTTATTGTACTATACTGTTTATTTATAGAGATCCACTAAAGCATGTTTTACAAGTACTTACCTAATGTTTTAAATATGATTTGCTGACGACTTCGATATTTCTTGCCCAGCCAGATGGCCGTTACAGCCAGAGAGTATTGTGTGCTTGGTAGGAGGCGATCTAGGACAATGGCCTCACTGTTACCGGCGACGTCCTGTACAACCCTGTAACTTAAATTAATTCAATTACCACCCTCGACCAGCTACTAAGTGTGGTGCGATTGTAGCGCAAGCGAATTGCAATCAACTACACACACGCTCTCTCTCTCTCTCTCTCTCTCTGTCTCTCTGTATCACTCATACACATACGCACATACTAATATCTATGTATATATTTACAATTAACAGGCTATGCAGAGCTTGAAATATGAGGCCGTAATTACAGCATGGGCAATATTTCACAGAGTCGCAGTTTGTCACACTCTTGCCGAGTAGTTTTACAACATGTCCTCGATTTTCGTATACACTTGGTTTCTCTGTGGAGTGTGTGTCTTTATGGGTGTGTGTGTGTGTGTGTGGGAAAGTGCGTTGCTACCATTTCCTTCGAACTCTGGCCTATGTGTACTTTGTGTAACGTCTCTTGTTACAGGAACAACAACATGTCTAACAAATGATTCATTATTCATAAAGCACATGGATACATACATATGCACACACACTGACACACACACACACACACACACAGACAGACCTCGCATATTCTCATCCGCGACAGCGCAACGGCCCCCAATGGACTATGCCCGACCAGCCACAACAATAACAACACTAACAAATTAGGCCGCTTTATACAAACAGCAACATATGTGCTATTGTCGTGCTCGCCATCTAGAGTTTCAGCTTATTTAAGTTTTACTTTATTTTGTAGCATTCGTTTGGTTCAGTTTTCCTTTTTGGGAGGCCCAGTCAAATCAAATTTAATGCGCGCACCTTAGCCCAGCCAATTTTCGCATGTCAGATGAGCTGCGTCGTGCGTCAAGCGGCAGGCAGCAAGCAGCAGGTAGCGCAGAGCAGGTGGCATCGTTGGGGACGCCAAACTCGCAAATAATATTGGCCACAAAGTGTACGCACGCGAGACTTTTTATACCCTTTTGCTTATCCCTTTGCTCAGCTTATTGGCATTTGAAATGCATAAGAATTTGGCACAGGAGGGCGTTTCGAGCCACAATTCGAAGTGCTGGGATAGAGGTGGCTGGGATAATGGATTTTTAAGTCAATGTGCTGAAACATTGTACAATGTACTTTTATGTGGAATGTGGCTTCACTTTTGGCAATTTCCGGAGCATTTAATAAAAAATAAGCTGACAACTGTCTGAAGTGAAGAAAAAATGATGCTGGTAAGTGATTTCATTTCATTCGATTTGCCAACATGTTACTTGCAATTTCTACAACTTCCATACCTCTGCTTGTTGTTGTTTCCATTTTCATATTTAATGCGCAATTATGTATTGTTCTAACTAAAAAGTAATCGGGAACTACAAGCTTGTAGCACGAATATTCTAACTGATATGAGAACATACTTTATACTTAATTCATCATAGCGTGGCTGGACGACGAAAGCAATAAAAAAAACTATAGCATACATTCGTGAGTTGAGAAAACCTTGACATTTCATATTTTTCATTTCATTAAAACCTATCTGTGTGTGTATGCAAAGACATGAGGTTGACAACAATAGCAGTAAGAGTAATAATAATTTAAATAATTACATCTTCGGACGGGCCATGATTGCAGCATGTTTTGAATTGATTGCGAATAGCATGTGTGTGTGTGTGTGTGTGCGTTGGCTAAGCAGTGTGGCGTCCTCTGCTGCGCTTGCAGCCCGCTTGTCTTTCTTTGTTTAACCAACTGTCTGTCCAAAGTACTTGCCTGACAGTAATTGTTATTTATTATTTTCTTTATTGATAGCGGACGCTCGGTATATCGACATGTTGGACGGTCTGAAATGCTCATACCAGAGTCTTGTCAAACGAGGCATGAATTTAATAAATCAACTAATTGGAGTGTATGTGCTGTATCGTAGGCATGGGAGTGGCCTGCACACCTCTGTCTGTATGAGTGCATCCATCTAATAATTATAAACGTTCATATAAATATATATTTATATCGATATAATATATATGTATGTATGTCAGTCTTTCTGTGTTCCCTTTCTATAAAAGTCAGGACACTGGAGACCAAGCGTCAACGTGTCCATGTATTAATCATACATTATTCAAAGGGACAATTTACTCGAAAACCGGTAGGAAGATACACAAGAAGGCCCCCAAATAGCGCCCAACTTCTAGCGTAATGACAAGTGAGCGCAAATGCCAGGGCGAGACTATCAAAAAAAATCGATAGAAAACTAACACAAAAGTCAAAAACAAAACTAATAAAATAAAAAATAGGTAATAAACAATAAGAACCAAACTGGACGTCAAATGACTGTAATAAAATTCTGACATAGGCGTGAACTTTATGAAACAACAACAACAACAAGTAGTAGGTAGTAGGATCAATGCCAACAATAGCTAACGCGATAGTTAAAGACAAACACGCGCATGCAGCAAAGCCGCACACACAGAGCCATCAATGCATTTATATGTATGTATGGTATGTATACTATACATACTATACATAGGTATATAGGCTCGTATGCATACCAAGAGTTTTTAAATTGAAAACACCTTGACCAGAAGAACAACACGGACATGCCAAAGTCGCGTACAGCTTGCAACCAAAGGCGGAAAAGCCGAGCACTACACTTATTACGCGGCACGGCACAGCACGGCACGTCACGTCTTTCAGCGTCTCAGCCACATCAACGACAAAAAGCAAGAATGAACAAAAAAATCGGAAGTGTTTAGTTTGTAGTCCAAATATGCAACAAAACCAACAACAACAACACTTGCTTGGCAATTTCCAAAAACGTAAGGAAGGAAGGAACAAAGCGAGCACCAAAAAAATCACTGCGGCAGCAACAAAAGCAAAAGGCAATGGGCCAAGTAAATTATTACGATTACAAGCAGTTTTCCTTTGAACATTCGTGCCCTTGCTCTATCTCGCTCACACTGGGCCGCTAAATTGCAACTCTCTTACAATTGAAGCCAAGTACACGCGCCTCCCTCAGCCAAACAGTGTTGCCCTTTTGCCTTTTCTTTTTGTTTTTCTTCGGCGCTGCAGCGGTCAGCAGTTGGCTTTGACTTTTTTGTTGTTGTTTGTTGGCTTGCTTGAACTGTTATTAGCTCATGGCCAGCACGCACATACACACACGCACGCAGACGGGCAGGCAAATACATATGTATCAACATAAATACATACACACATACACACACATTTTCATTGCTGCCCCGACTTGCCCGACTTGAGCCTGTCAATTGCATGAACTATACAGTGGATATTGCATTCTTTAAAGCTCTCTGCATAAATTGCTTCTTTTCAAAGCATACCCCCAAGTGCGCCCATTAATTTCAAGTGCAGTGCAGTTGGCTTTTGAGTACTGGCTTGGTGTTTAGGCTACAGGGCATGCCACAGATATCTCCAGTTGTTTCTTTGTTATGCAGTAGGCTGCTTCTTGATAGTATTGTTCGCGTGCAGCACATTTAGATTGTTCAAATTATACATACATAATACAGGGACATAATGCTTTGCTAGGCTACTAAGTTGAAATCTTAATCTGATATTGCACTTTAAATATGTTTATGTTTCCAAGATTCCACATAAAGTATTTAAGTGAAACGCCAAATAATAATTCACATTTTAAACTCAGATTACGGTTAATGCGCTTTTTGTTCGTATTATTGAAAATGCTTTGAGAGTAAAATTATTGATATTCAAGTATAGCTAGTTTAATTTGGGCCATAAATTATTTAATACTGTAGCTGAATAATAAGATTGGGCAAACAATTTGAAAAGCCCAAAAGAGTGGAATTGGATTTTTAAGGTTGTTTTATATTTTTGTCCACATTTTTTGTTTTGTTTCGTATTATTGAAAATGCTTTGAGAGTAAAATTATTGACATTCAAGTATAGCTAGTTTAATTTGGGCCATAAATTATTTAATACTGTAGCTGAATAATAAGATTGGGCAAACAATTTGAAAAGCCCAAAAGAGTGGAATTGGATTTTTAAGGTTGTTTTATATTTTTGTCCACATTTTTTGTTTTGTTCATATTTCTTCACATTTAAGTTGCGATTTATTTTAATTTTTATTAATAAATTTTGTTGTTCGTAATGAAGTAAGTACATACAGCTCAAAAATTTAATTCTATTTTGAAACGCATAGAAATGTGTGTTTTCAAAACCGATTTATGTTAAATTTGTCGAAATCGCGATAACTTAGTTTTTCAAATTGTACAAAAGAGGAAATTGGGAATTCCCAATTTGGGAATGGAATTGCATTAAACGAAAATGTACCTGATTGCCTGTTTTATATTTACCAAATATTTATAGGGATATTAAATAAATTTCAAATCAAATGTATAGAATGTCTTGCCAAATACGTTTATGTACTGAGTTTTTGTGAACGATTTGGAGAATCTCTTTTCTTAACCAGATTTCTGCGGCATGCCTGTGTATCTGCATGGTAATGCCATTCCATTAGTTGTACCTACCTGTCATCAGTTGGTTTATATGTCACTATATACTTCTCAATGGGATGTGCATTTAGGTCGATCATTGTCTGCCAGGAGACGCGCACGGATGTAGGCGTTAGAAATGTGACCGTTATGTTCTCTGGCGTTGCTGGTATGGTGCCTGCTCCCAAGAGAGTGTAAGGGGGTAATGGGGGAACGAGAGAGAAAGAAGGACATGCCAATAACAGGAAAAGTCCTTGCAGAAAGTCTTGCACAATGCACTCACCCGCTAGACAGGCATTCACAAACAACACAACAAGGAATATAAACATGCTGCTCCTCCTGCTAGGGATGCCAAAGGTGCTGCTCATCTTTCGACCACTACTGCTCTTGTTGTTGTTTTCGTTGGTTTTGAGGCTGTTGTTGCTTGTGAAACGGCAACTCTTGTGGCGTTTGCGGCTTTGTTTGCACGTTGCTTGGATTTTGTCTTGACGTGCGGTATTACCTTTATGCTTGCTGTAGTTGTTGTTGTTTTGACAATTGCTTGTGTCTCTATCTCTGCCTTTGTTTTGACTGAATCTGAAGGCTTTGCTAGGGTTTCGTTTGAAACGCGCACTACGTGCACACGTGTCGCCTATAGTTGTTGTAGTTGTAGACGATTTTGTGTGCTTGCTTCTCATATTAGTTGCAAAAATAAGCTAACTAAACATACACATACAATAGAAAATAAAAATCAGTCTTTCTTGTTGTTCTTTGTTCTCACTTTTCCTCTATGCAATGAAATTGCTGTTGTTGTTGCTGTGGTTGCTGTTTTTTCTGTTGTTGCTACTGTTTACACAATTTGTTTATGAATTTTAGTTCTTTTAACTTTTAGTTTGCTCACTGATGAAATATGCAGGCGATTGTTGAAGGAGCGTTGCATGCCAAAATGGGACTATTTACTTGTTTGTTTTTTCTTGTTTGGTTTTCGTTGTTGCTGGTGCTACTGCTTTATTCTAATTGACTCTGCATGGCCGTTAATAATGTCAGCCGCCATTGACATTTGAGCAATGTGCTATAACTTCAGTTTTGGCATTTATTTTTATTTGTTTTATGCGTTTGCCATATTTAATGCGTGTGCTTAAGTATTTTTACCAACAACTTTTCTGTGTGTGTGTTTTATGATGTCCCTTTGGGGTGTGCTGAGTGTGTAGGCAATGAATTGAACGTGGCGTTATATTGAAGAGCACTGAAGCGAGGTGAAAGCAAAAGTAAAGGATTTTCTAAACGTTTCGTGTAGTCGTCGTCGTCGCTGTTGTTTTTGCTGTTGTCTTCAATGTTGTTACTGTTTTAAGTTAGAATTATTCACGTTGCGTTTGGGTATTTGTTTTTTTTCCGACCGCAATGTTTTCCCTTACTTACAAAATCAATAAAAAGCACCTTTTGTCTGCCAGGCAGCCTGACTTTCAGGCTCGCAGTCGGTTCGTCAATGCGTCAGTAACTCGCAGCGCCGACTGCCAAGCAATGCCGTTGGTTTCACAAAAGACGGCGACCAGCCTTTGAGTAAATTCTCCTTTTTTCTGGTTGTAGTTGCTCCGTGGCCTTTGGCCTCGGTAGGAGGCAATGCGTTACTTTTTGGTGGCCTACCGCGCTTTTTATTTGTATTTGTTTTTCTGGAAATTAATTCAATGAGTGCCCGAAGCTCTTTAGTTTCTTTTGCTTTGCTTTGCTGCCTTGCCCGTGTTGTTGGTGTTGCTCTTATTTTTGCCGCCACTTGTCGCTGTCGCCATCAGGCGCTGTCGCTATTGTAGATGTTTAGGGCCCTGCTACAAATTGTTTGTTTGCTGTTAATGTTGACGTTGCTGCTGTTGGCATCGTTGTCGGCTTGGCGCATTTATTTAATTTTATACATTGCGCATTTTGTAAACAATTTTTGCGTAATTACCAAAACATTTAGGTGGCATTTTATTGAATGCTCTCTTGTTGCGCTTTACTTTGTTGGTGCTTTAATTTGTTATTGTTGCTGTTTTTCGTTTGTCCACTTGACGGCAAGCTAAATTATGCTGTTTTATTTACTTGGCGTTGTATCTGGGCGGCAGAGGCTGCAATAAATAAAGTGATGGCATTAATAGCTTACAGCCGGAATACAATGGACGTACATTAATTATAATGGAAACCAATCACACATACAGACACAATTTTGTGAGTCAAAATATAATGGACAAAGAAAAAATAAAGCAAATATGGTGAGCACGCTCAGTTGTGGAATACCCTATGAAGCTGAACAAAAATGTAAAGATTAGTCGACTGAAAAATGAAATGCAATATATTTTTGACTAATGGAAATGTTTTGTTATTAGTTTTTAAATGCATGGTGTTTTATATTTTCTTATTTAGTGCGAATGTATGTTTAATAAATTTGCGATTATGGGCGAAATGGGCCATTTTCAAAAATATTTTCGTTATTCGAACTATTTAAATTCAGTATATATATTATAAATATATATTGGTATCAAAACAACAACTTTTGCTTTCCACCTAATCTAATCTAATAGTACTATTAAGCTCTATTGCTACTCTTTGACCTGTGTTTGAACGGCTTGAACTCCAATTTTCATAAGCAAACAGGCTTCGTATTTCAATTTGTAAAATTGCACTAAGCTTGGCCATTTGCAAAGCTAATTAGACAGAAATAATCGAATCAGATGTTCCATTTAAATCGACATCTACATTGAATATATGCAAGTTAGGTAGTTAATTCAAATTAATCAGACGAGTCAAGCTAATCGACTATAATCGCAATTGCAATAATTTATTATGGAAATATATATACTCGTAGAATGTCAGCGAATTTGCTAAATTGTTTTCAAGCCGATTTTTACGACTCCGATATAAAATTAATGTGTGTATATGTAGTCATAATTATAATTTAATGTCTTTTATGACATCAACCGCTGTAGCAAATGCGCTTCCGATATTTTACTTTATTTCCTTTTACTTTTGGTGTATAGTGCAGGGTATTAAAAATGTGCTGCCTACTTTTGGGCTTTTGTTTTAATTGGCATTGCGTATGCGTCGTGTGAGACAGCAGTTTGCTTAAGTTTCAGTATGTGCTTGTGTATTATGTTGTTATTCACATACCAATACACACACATAAGTATGTACTATACATGCATGCAGGAATGTGTGTTTCGGCGCAATTTCATATTCATTTCATACTCAAATTCAAATGCCCACCATTAACACACACTCCCATATGCACGCGCCATTCAATTCAATTTCCAATTGCCGCACGCAATAATGTGAACGTGTGTACTTGTATGTATTTGAATGTTGCGCTGTTTTGTGTGAATATGTGTGTCTTAGCTTCATTCAGCTCGTCTCCCTGCCAACCTTAGCTTATATAGCTTTGATTGCCTTTGCGTTATGTGCGACCATTTGTATTCCATTTTTTGTGTTTTTGTATTTTATGAGTTTTCGAAATAATCACTACCGGGATTTATGCTGGTATCTGTAAGGCATAAACTATGCGGCCGATGGCATGTGTGGGTCTTAACCTGCCTGGCACTGACAGGTGCCCACTGCCAGCCCATAAATAAGTGAAAAGTCACATTAAATTGTCGCCTGGCATTTTCCGTCAGTACAAAAAATAAAGTTAAAGCACTTATAAATGAGTTTTCGTGTACGCTCCATTTTCACTTCCTCTTGTTGTCTCTCTTTTCGCTTTTTGATGATACAGCTTGATGCCTTTCACTGTTGTTGTGGCAAAGTAATAATAATACGAGCTGCTCATGTCGAAGTCAACAGCTTAAGACAACATTTTAGCCCTTGGCATTAAAAATTTTCTTATGTTGGCCGTTTATTTTTTATACCTCTTATTTCAAGGGTACAATGAGTGGCAGAAATATTTGCCATAAATAAATAGCGGGAGATGCGTACAAGGGCTTGGTGGTGTATAACGAGAAATAATACATTTTTGTCAATAAAGTTGAAAAATCCCTAATATTTGGCACCAAATGGTAGGAAAACAAATTTTTTTGTGAAGGACAGTGCAGGGTATACAAACGAAGAAGACGAAGAAGACTATTTTAATCCTATTCTTTCATCATTCATATCATTTTGCGCTATGGCTTACGTTTTGGCATGCAGCTCTTTTCAAATTTTGAAATGAGCGGCTGTTATGTGTTTGTGGCATGTAAATGTGAAGTACACTTGGCACTTTAAAATGTTTGAAACATTAATGAAATTGTTCATTAGACATGAACGTCCAAACTGTGTCAGCGTTAGCCCTTGATGGCCAGTTGTTTGACTGGTTGGCTGGTCTGTCAGTGGTGACGCACACGAAAGCCATTGTTTTGATGTTGTTTTTGCCATTGCTGTCATTATTGTTGTTGTGGGCATGCAGTCGCTCACAAAAGAAAATAAGTAGGTGAAAGCGGTAATCGTAAAATGAAAATGGTGCTTACTCGCTCACTGCCGCTGTTAATTATAGCGACAACAGACACGGACACATGAATGTGTGTGTTAGTGTGTGTGTGTGTGTGTGTGAGTGCGGGAACACGCATAGCTTTGGCCATGCAAGCAATTCAACTTATGATTTTCCATTGCATACGTTGCGGCGACTGCTTTGAACGAACTTCTGGCATTTCGCTTTCACTTTTGTTAGCAGCTAGCAACTACGTACCAAACAATAAATCAATCAGCTGTTTTCGCATTAAATTGTTGCTTCACAGACAACACTGCCAACAATTTGTGCGTGTATGGGTAAATGTGCGTGTGAGTGTGCGTGGAAAAAGGTCAATTTGACCAGAGGCTATATCGATGAGCTACTTTCAGTCTTTCAGTCGCTACCAAAAAGGCTTCAAAAGCGCGCCTCTGCTTGGCTACTAGCCCGACTACAACTAGCAATGCAAGAGTGTGAGTGCGGATGTATATACGAGTACATACATATGTCTGTGTATATGTACTGTGTAAAATGGTGTAGAGAGGAAAATGCTATTATTTTCTGGCTGTAAAAACAAAAGCACTTTATTCGGTTTAGCAAGGGACCTGACACAAATACACCCACCCTCCCACAAACACACACACACACATATATATATATATATAGATATAAGCCATAGCGCGCGCATATAATATATTATGTATCTACATGTTTGTATACTCTATGTACGTATATGTATGTATGTATTTGTTTGTCAATGCACTTTAAGCGCGCACAATTGCTAGTTGCTTAAATTTTTTCCAGCAATGCGCGCGCTCTTGTTGGCCCTTAAACCATTGTTATTGCTATTGTTGTTGTTGATCTTGTTGCTGCTGTGTTAGTTGGGCTGCTGTGGCATGGCATTTGAAAGTTTTTTATGTATAGTATGCAAGTGTGTGCCGTGTGTACCCCAACATTTATGTGTTGTCATAGGTTGCTGTTGCTCATATTTCTTTCAAAGACATGCATAAAGCATTCCCATATGCATATATACATACATACACACCTAAAAAATTCCTCGTCTCGATGCATACCAGGTTTTTATTTTCTGTTAATAAATTGTTTTAGGCTTCAACACAAAATGTACTCAAATAAATATTTATTTCAACGTTTAATACTCGATTGGTCTTCCGCTTAAAACATTAATATACATATAGTAAAATTATTGTTATTATTGAAGCATTTTTTGAGAAAATAATAATTTCAACTAAATTTGAAATTAATCAGAGTTACTCTCTGCAATTTCTATCGAAGCAAAACTTGTTTGTGGTTCAGTGAACTCAAAACAGAAGAATTTGATACTCGTATTTAAAAAAAAAAGCTACAGCCTAACATTTTACCATTAAAGCAACCTAAACCGTGTACCTACATTTCACTAATTCCTTATTTCGTACTGAATCTTTGGTATTTATAAACATACTATGTATATGTGCCGCTGCTGGGGCTGATGCTGCAGCGCTTTGTATGTGCATTACTTTGTGAGCCAAAAATAACATAACTGTATAAATATATCATGTGTAGTATGTGCGTATTTTTGTGGCCAGACATTTCAACATGTGCAGCACACGCAACTTTCCAACTTGGACTGCGATTTTTTTCTTATACATATATAATTTGAAAATGTTGTTTTCTTCAGATTTTGCTTTGACCTGTTTTTGAGGTGTACGGCATTCGTTTTATACCACATGTATATTTTCTTAACGTTGCTTTTGTTGAAGGCGCGGTTGACTTTGTTTATATATTTATATATAAATCTGTATATTGTTTATACATTGGGCGCTTTACGTGCGCCTTGCTACGCTTCAAATATTGCCCAGATGAAACAGATTTACGGCCTAGGCGTGGGCAAAACGGAACAATAAATGGAAACATCCATAAATCGAGCACAGGAAAACACAGGAAAACACACGGTAGGTGGTAATTGCAAATTTCAGAAATGTACAATGCAAAACATAAAAATGACTTTTTAATTGCCACAGGCAGCAGCTGTCTGTCTGCTTGCTTTGGCCAAGGGCGTAAAATTACATTACATTAATATTTCACTTGTTTTCTCGCTGTTTGTTCGACTTTATTTGCTTTTTAACGCAACAAATCAAGCGTACATATATCTTAAATGGCGATGAAATTCAAAATGAGCTTTTCACTGATTGCAGGGCTGAGCAACCACGATTAGGGTGAAGGAAAGCCCTCTGCCCTTTTAAAGAACCCGCACACACAATATAGAAAAGTGGGCATGGACATACTCGTATACACGTACACGTCGTACTTTGAACGTTTAATGGTAGACACGCTTCCAAATACAAGCGCACGCACACACACTCACGTATAAAAACAAACACATTGACGCAGTGGACGTTTAACAATACGACTATTACTATTAAATATTGTTATGACAAACTTTCTAAAATTACTTCAGTTGGCTGTTGTTGGTGCTATTGTTAACGCACTTTTTGTTGCTCTATTGCAAGTTCCACTTGTAAACGTTATCTATCATCGTCGATAAAACTAAGCTACTACATATATATAGCTAACAACAGCTAACGTTCAGCGTTTCGTTGCATCGAATTTGAATTGGAACTTTGTGTGGCTACTCCGCCAATCTGTTGTGTTGCGGCCGCCGCGAAAACTACTACTGAAGAAAGGAAGCGTCGCTGACTCTGCTGCCACAGTCGCTGCCGCTAACACTTGGCTTCTTTGAATGAGCACACAAGCCAAGGCAGCGGCACAAAGTTGTAATGCACGAAGAGAGCGAGGACAGAGAGTCAGCGAGAGAGTCGTGAGCGAGTAAAGTACACTGACACGGAAATGGCGAAAAATTCGAAAAACAAAAAGAATTGCATATCTTTGAGGGCATATTTATGATAATTGATATTTAATCACTATCTTTACTGACCTGAGTTATTTTAATACTACATGCAAGGAAAAATTTGACGCGTCATCACCAATACGTCCTAAATAAGATTATGCACAATAAGAACATTCTAAAGATACTGAAAAAGTTAACTGTGTTCGGCATGCTTTGAATACAAAGTTCTTTTATTTCCACCTCAAAAACTCGTGTAAATTTGTGAATAAGCTCAGATTTCTGTGCTCGCTAGTTTGTCGGAGTTTTGTTTTATTGTTTGTAGCATTTCTAATGTAAAGCGTTTGATTTACTAACGTAGGGTTTATTTTTTAAAATGTTGATACTGTTTCTTTGTCAAAAATTTGGATTGTGTATGAACAAAGCTCTTGTGCTCTGGTCTAAGAGAATTTGGTTTTGATGAGAAAGAGTTACACGAGCAACAGCACAACAACGAAAAGAGCGCCGAAAAGCTTTTCGCAAAATCTTGCGTTAGGTCGTGTTGTCGGCAGCTTGGGTAATGCCAAGTAATACCACTCAAGTAGCTAGAAAGTGGGGTATTAACTGGCAGACATGACAAACAGACTAACCAATAGACAGACAAAAATTGGACAGATAGGCGCTTTATTAAAGTTTAAGTGCTTGGGCAACAAGGACGCAAGGCAGACGGCACGAATGTGACAGCTGGGGAAATTTTAATATTATATGTATATCCAGCCACTTACCGCTAAATGCGCCTTGAGAGCACCAACTAAGCCTGTACAATTAAGAGCATGCTTAGTGGCATTTAATTATGTACGAGTATGTATTTAATGCAGGAAATCAAAAATAAGATACGAGTAGTAGCCACTCAGATCTGGGCTGAACAATTCTTTAGCAAATGACGAGTGATGGAAAGAGATGAGCTTTTATGTTGTGCTTTCGAAACGCACAAACACTTGTTAGCGCGCTGCTAGGTGCCATGGATGCCTTGGATTTTGTGTCAGACATACTTTAACAATTCCTCAATTGTTTGATCGAAATTTTGTTGAATTTTCGCCGATTGATCGGAATACACATCGGTAGAGTTATACCATTATTAAAAGCACACGTATTGCCTATATATGTATATATTTTCTATCTCAATCACTTTTAACTAAAAGTTATCAACATGGAGGACGCCAAGCGTCCATCTACTAGCTCCCAAACAGTAGCCATAAGGCCGCGTCTCATCTATGGCCTGCGCACGGACGTGATTGGCAATATAAATTTCAATTTGAGTAAGGAGGTCATCTATCCGGTGGAAGGAGTATTGGCTTTCCATGACTATGTGCTCAACAAACAGCGCTTTTTGAGGTGGGCAATACAAAAAATACTACTTCATTTTCACTAAGCTTTTGTTTCGCAGATTTCCGGAGGATACGCGACCAGAAATAATTACCATGAGCTCCCATCGCAAATTGTTGGCTGTTTTGGAGCGCCATGTCAAAAAGTATGCAGCATTTTAAGAGTTCTTAATAGATCTTTAATAACTTAATGCTAATTCTGAATTCGTGAGCCTTTGAAGGTTCTTGTATTTGACTTATGTATATTTGCATTCACTAATAATGATGAGCTTTTGTTTCTAATAGTGGCCGCTATATCTCCATTTATGAGCTTGCGACGCTGAAGAAGCGACGCCATTTGGAGTTGCCGGGAAATCATCGCAACACAACGGTACAGCAAATGATATTCACCTACGATTCTAGGGCCATTGCTGTGGTCACTCACCCACCAGATGAAATGATTTTTATGCTGATGCTTGACAAGGTGGGCACGGTTATTGAAGGTCGAGCCACGGTCACGGGATCACATGGCGGGGCTGAATGCATTGCCGGCAATCCAAGCGATTGCAGTTTTTTGGCCGTTGGTGGGAAAAGCACGTTGTTGCTGATGAGTAAATCGGATCGTGGTTTTACCACAAGCAATAATCTGAAGGTTAACTACCATGTCACCTCCATGGCATTTCTGTCCATGGACCTGCTAATGGTGGGCACCAATCAGGATATGTTGATACTTGTGGAGAATGGCGAGCAGAAGTTGAAACAAAAAGCCAGCGAGGCAGACACTGTGGACCTGCTTATCGATCAGGAACAATTCGATCGAGAACGTAATGTACAGGAGCCCCGATTCGCGATTCAGCAGACTCCGCAACATCTTCCCGATAAGCGGGTACTGTGCATGACGGCCTTCACTAAAGGTTTCGCCTTCATCATGTTTAACAAGATGTTCGTGTTCGAGCGCGTTTCCAAATTCAAATACGAACGCAAGACCATACTAACAGTCCCAGTGACAATCTATGCCGAGCCACTTTATCAAATCACCAATATAGCCATCGACCATAAGCAGGAGACGGTCATAGTGACCACAATGCACTCACAAATCTATGTAGGTGTTCTGATTGTACCTGAAACTCTAAAGACGAAGCATCTAAATTTCGAGCCCCTGGGCGTTCTCATACATACCGGAGAAGTTATCGCTCTATCTGTATGTGCATGGAAACCCATTTTGATGACAGCTTGTAAGTAGTAGAGGGTTCATCTAGTTATTGGATGTGGCGTATACGTAATTTGTTGTACTCTTCATAGCAAAGGATCAAACTATTCGAATATGGAATTATGAGACGGCGCAGATAGAGCTGGTTCGCAAGTTTCAAGTGGACGTCAACATTGTCGAACTAAACTCAACAGGTCTCATGGCTGCCATTGGTTTCTCAGATCAGCTGCGCATAACACAGATTTTTATGGATGATCTAAATGTAAGATGAGCCCTATAGAAAAATGTCTTCATTCTAAGATAGTATACACACAAAAAAAGTTCACTCTAACCAAAGAACAAACAAATATTTAGAGGATCAGCAAGTCAAAATGGAAGAGATAGATTCGTACTGCTAATCCTTTTTTTCTACTCTCTAACTCCTGCTTTTATTTTGTTATATGATATGTTATGTTATGTTATGATACCATAACATTTATTTTTAATCCTTTGATCCATCATTAAGTACTGTACAGTTAAGCATAGAATATTTTTAAAGCATTGTCTGCATTTTATTTATTTTACTCCATATAGATTGTGAAGACTTACAATTTTCCGCACTGTAATGATGTGCGCTACTCTAATTTGGGCCACCTTATGGCCGCTGCATTTAATAATAATATAGCCATCACATCAGTGTACAATCTTGACCTGATTATCAACCTGAAAGGGCACAATGGAACTGTGCTCTCCGTGTCTTGGACCAAGACCGACAAGTATTTGATTTCAGGTGGAGCTGAGGGTGCTATCTATCAGTGGGACATTGAGACGGGCTCTCGCCTACAGGAGATTGTACAGAAGGGCACTGAATACTTGACAGTTTGCAGCAGCTTCTCCGAGCCTTTCTCTATTTATGCAGGCACAAATTTTGGCACTATACGCGAGTTTCAGGACTCGGAGCTGGTCCGTGAAATACACGTCCCATCGCATAGTAAAGGGCCTATATCTGACATTTGTTTGGCGCGCTCCGATCTCATCATGTTCGTGGCAGATCATGATGGCAATCTGTTCAATATACAGCTACCGTTCTTAGATGCCGGAGGTGGCATGTTCACCAACTTCCGTTTCTTCGATGGTCAAGTGAACAAATTACGTTTCTCTTGTGACGGTACCTTACTGATGGCCATTTCAAAGTCCGGAACCGTTTCCGTGTGGGCCATGGACAACATTGATGGCAAAGTGGCGCCAATTGATCAAGACCTGATGAAAAGTCAAGAAGTCCTAATACCACGGAGCCAACTAAATGACAAAAATCAACAGATTACCAGCCTAGAGCTGCGCCTGAAGCAACAGGCTGAAGAGTTCCAGTATCAGTTAAGCCAGAATGAGATATTCGACGGCCAGCAGCTGGCGGAGGTTCATCGCAACTACTGTGCAGCACTAGAGGAGCTAAAAAAACTTAACAACGAAATTGAGCAGCGGCACACTGAGGAAATGAACTTGATTACCTTCCAAATTAACGACATGAAGGAGGATCATCGCCATCAATTGGAGACTTTGGCAAACCAATACTCGGAGCGAATGCTTATCGAGTACCAAAAGTTCACTAACTTGCGCGAGAGCATGCTGGAGTTACGTGAGAGTTATGAGGAGAAGTTGAAGAAATCAACGGGAACGCTACAGGACACTGTGGAGGCGCTTGAGAACGATTACAAGAAACAACTAGACGGCAAGTATCTAAAGCTTATTAAATACATATGCATGTAGGCGCAACCTAACATTTATTTGCAGAACGCAAGGACCTAATTCGTGAGCTGATGAAGGAAATGCAGGACAAGAAGTCAGAATTTATCGAATACTGCCATGAGGTCGAACTGGAAAACGATCGAAATATGGTTGAGACGCAGACGCAGTATGAAAATAAACTGACTACGGAGCGTAACGAGACACAAATGTGGCGTGGCAAGGCGGGCGTGCTTCAGAAAAAGTATGAGAACCAGAAACAAGAGATCGACAATCTTCTCGAGGAGGTCGAGATTCTCAAAGAAGAGCACCAAAAATCTCAAAGAAACATACAAAAACAAATACGCAACATCGAGGACCTGCAAAAGGATATTTCCGATCGAGACTACGCAATCAGTTCAAAGGAGAAACGCATACAGGACCTACTGCACAAAAATCAGGAGTTGGACAAGTACAAACAAGTGTTGGGCCACAAAATAGCGGAATTGAAGGCGCAAATTGAACCCCGAGAGTTTCAAATTAATGACAAGCGCAAACATATCATTGAGATGGAAAACGAGTTGGAGGGCCTTAATCAAAACAACATCCAACTCGAACTACAGCTAAAGGAGATGCGTGATAAATATTTAAGTAATGTCGCCGAGTTGCGAGTGGAAAGGCATCGATCAAAGGCAGCGCGAGAGTGTCTCCATAGCATTTGCACGGACATTTATTACGTGGCCGGTGAGATGACCTCACCCGAAGGTCTAAGAAAAGCCGTCAAGGAGTTATTCCAGAAGCATGCCAGTGATGACGAATTGAAGCGCTTTGTCTCACTGGACGCAGAGGTACGGGATGAGTTTCTACGCCAGCGCAAACAAATCGAAAATGTACTGGCCCGTTACAAGACTGCAGCCGAGGACAAGACCGTACAAAAGAAGTATGACAAGCTGTTTAAGGAAAATGTTACGCTGCTCGAAGAGATTGAAAAGCTGCGCGATGACAATGAAGGTCTTCGTTCGCGGATAAAAGAAGACATTAAAAAAGTCGGTCATCAGAAGAGATTACAAATGATGTCCACGATTAGCAAAAATTAATAATTTAAATGGTACGAAGAACGTTAAACATGTGCAAATTGTCATAACTGATTTCGAATAACGATAAAAATCATACCTATACATATATTTGAAATAGGAGAACTTACACTTTTAACTTATTACAATGGCATTGTTATGCAGTATCAAGCCTCCACTAGCACCTTTTTAGCTTTGCTTTTTTCTGTCAACTTGGCCGACTTAATTGCTTTGGTATCTAATTCTTCGTCTGCTTCCACTTCCACTTCGTTGTTGTCAGGAATGGGTAACTCCTCGGACGGAACATCTGGCAATTGTGCACGCTGCTCTTCAGCCTCCAGTGCGTCCAGTTCGGCTAATACATCCTCTTCGTCTTGTGTTGTCAAAACATCGGTAAGTATAGCATCGATCTCTTGTTGCTTTTCAATGCCCTCGCGCGTTTCATCCATAATCTTTTCTACCTCGTTTATGTCCAACATGTCGTGCACCTTCTTCAAGGCTGCATTACCTTGTTTTAGACCGTCAAGCACCTTTAGCTCCACTTGTGCGAATTCCAGATCGGAGGCAAGTTTCTCTAAGTTCTCTAACTGTTTGTCGGCATTTATCAGCAGACTCTCCTGGTACTTTTTCTTGCGCAGCAAAAGCTTTGCGCGACTGCAAGATTTTATTTGAAACTTCTTTCTAATACGACTTTCTCAAATTTACTTACTCTTTTCGGCCCTGTTGCAGGCACTTTTTGGCCAGCAGTCTGTCATTCTCCAGCTGTAACTCGATGCGCTTCTGATACTGCTTCAGGCGATCCCGCTGCTGCTTTAGTTGCTGTAATAATAAACGCAATTGCACGAGTTCCCTCCGTGAATATCCAAGCTGTACCTACCAAAACCGCCTTATCCTGGTCGGTTACACGGCTTGGAACACTCTTTCTGCTTTTTCCAAACAAAGCCCCCATGACTAACTATCCTAATAGAGATGAGCAGCGTGCACTGAATTATAGGGAACATCGATATTCACCCAATCGACTTATCGATGTTTAAAACAGTCGTCCTATCGATATACAAATTCAAGAACTAATATTTACGCAGGTTTCGAATTTTTTGTAATTGAAGTACTATTAAATATATAAATCAAAAATCAATGAAATTAAGTACATTTACATATGGATTATAACAGGGTGGCTCTCAAAATAAAGTAATAAGCAGATAAATATTGCGATTGAGCAGCATTGTGTACAATTAACTGCTATTTACATACTCCAGCTTCGAGTTACTTGTATAAAACATAATTTTTTCTCATGACAACACAACTTGTTAAACGTAAAGAAACATCTAAAAAGCGTTAAAAATTGTTTTAAATTCTTGTTATTACACAATCCGAAAATTTGTGTAATTTTGATGCAATTCTCACGAAAATGTGTTAACTATAGCTTAGCTCTCAGAGCCTCATAGCAGTTAGGTTTATACTTTTTGTACATGCTTCGCCAAAATTCAATGCGTTCGCCATCGGGATTACGCCGCATTCCACACTCCCGATCTATTCTGAAATAGTCCAACTGGTAAGCTTGATTCTTGTCACTATGGGGCTGAACGGGTGTCCAATCTCTTGAAGGTCTTCCGTGTTTTGCAAAATTCGCCCACATTTCACATATTCGGTGAGACACTGCATCATCCTCCTTAGTCATCGGCGATTCATCATCTGACATTTGAAATAAATAGAATAGCTCATCTCCATGACAGGCACCTCGAAGTTTTTCGCACTGCAACATACGCTTATACATATTTCGATTGCCCACATAATCAAAGCGATAGAAATAGAGTGGCGATGAAGTCTGGCGATGGGCATGTATCTCTGCGGCGTGTTGGAGGTCAATGTTGAAATGAAAGTCAGTAAGAAGGTCGACCAAATTATCCAAACTTTGCGACGTTAAGGCCTGTCCATTAAAATAGAAGGCCCGCATATCCTTTGCCGCTTCTAATGCTTCCGCTGCATTGGGCTCCACAACCAAATTCCTCGGCACCAGGCGCGCCAAATCCTGATCATAAATATCTAGCTTGCGTTTTGCATTTACCACCATGGCAATGCCCTCAGCTGATGTGTACCCCATAATAACAGGCATTCCATTCAAACGGTCCTTCTCGTAGAGTAAATCCATTATATTAACATCAATGAAACTGTCTGGACTGGTGGATTGCTCAACGACGGGCTTAAAAGGCAAAGGCAAATGACGACGACGCTCATCGGGCGTCAGTAACGCCATTGTATTGGCAAGCATGGCCAATGGCGTTACTTTTGGAGACTGTAAGAACTTGAGTATTGATTGAGAATCATCTATGCTCCCACCAAGGAGCTCAGTCAAGCGTCGGGTCTTATATTCGGGCTGATTTTGTAGCACCCATTCCATATTCGCCGTGCCACTCTGCATGATGGCCTTATGGAACAGTTTGTTGGCATGTTTTGAGTATGTATGCAATTGTACGGAGGCCGCACCGGCGCTTTCACCAAACAACGTCACATTCTTGGGATCACCGTTAAAATTAGCAATGTTTTCTTGAACCCACTGCAAAGCCAGCCGCTGGTCTTTCAGACCTGCATTGCCGTGGATTCCTTCCTCGGGTAAATACAGAAAACCCAGTGCGCCCAGACGATAGTTCAAGGTCACCACCACTACGTCTTGCTCTAAAAGCTTGGCTGGAAAGTGACTGAAGTTAGATGTAAGTATAATAATCGTGAATCGAAGCACCATACTTACTAGTCGCTATTGCCATTTCCAAAAAAGAAACCCCCTCCATGTATCCACACCATAACAGGAAGTTTTTCCGTCGTTCTCTTCTTGGGTGTAAACACGTTGAGAAAAAGGCAGTTCTCTGAGCCGACCACACTTTGTGTTAATGGGTCCCGCTGATGCGAAACATCGCCCTCCTTGGTACAGTCCAACTCATCAGCATCGAAGTGCTCGAGCGGCACCGGGCTCTGTGAAGATGATATTATTAAAGCCGAAATTGTAGCCCGAAAACTCACCCGAAAACGTAGCTTTCCCACTGGGGGAACCGCATAGGGCACTCCCAAGAAGCATTCGTATTTTAATCCACTCGGCAGTTCGCGCTCCCGACCTACCACTATACCCTGCTGAACAGGAACTTTTACTGAGCGGTCATTCTAGATACAAAAAATACATACATAGAGAAAATGTTCGCAATGATTAGACAGTTATTTCTACCTTACCTTCATCTTACTGTACCGTCTGCAAAAAAGTTGATTTAAGCAAAATCCACGCCGTACGATTAAATTAGTAAACATACTTGTTGCCTTCACCAAACCAATCTAATCGTAGAGTGGGCGAAAAAATGAAATGAACTTTAGACGGTGTAAACAAAATCAGCTGATTGCATTTAACCCTAACCGGGCATAGTGGGTTAATTTGCGGACTAAATACCAATTTGAGAGCAAACTGATTTTAAATAAACCGACAATATAAACATAGTGACATTTTTATAAATAATATCGTTTAAAACTGTGTCTGCGCTAATGTGCGCTTACAACCAAGACAAATAGCGAGATAAATCAAAAAACTGTCGTCAATATCTGTGTATGCATCATTTGGAGAATTTTCAACGATAATCAACAAATCCGCTGTTGTCAATGGCTTGGTCAATATTCCGGTTAGGTAGTATGCTAGAGATTGGCGGACCTTTCGCACAGCATTTAATACTGTTGTTAATTAAAAAACCCATAAATCCCTCTCAAATGAAATATTTACAGAAAAAATAACAGTAATTGTAAAATTGCTGGGGGTTTTAATACAACACATTTGGAAAAATATGTGTACATATATACATATGTATGTATATATAGTACATACATAAATTTTCATATCACATAAATCATGCTTATCACATATGTATATAAATAAATGTTCACTATAGTTTAGCTCTCAGAGCTTCATAGCAGTTAGGTTTATACTTTTTGTACATGCTTCGCCAAAATTCAATGCGTTCGCCATCGGGATTACGCCGCATTCCACACTCCCGATCTATTCTGAAATAGTCCAACTGGTAAGCTTGATTCTTCTCACTATGGGGCTGAACGGGTGTCCAATCTCTTGCCGGTCTTCCGTGTTTTGCAAAATTCGCCCACATTTCACATATTCGGTGAGACACTGCATCATCCTCCTTAGTCATCGGCGATTCATCATCTGACATTTGAAATAAATAGAATAGCTCATCTCCATGACAGGCACCTCGAAGTTTTTCGCTCTGCAACATACGCTTATACATATTTCGATTGCCCACATAATCAAAGCGATAGAAATAGAGTGGCGACGAAGTCTGACGATGAGCATGTACCTCTGCGGCGAATTGGAGGTCAATGTTGAAGTGAAAGTCAGTGAGCAGATCGACTAAATTATCCAAAATTCCCGGCGTTAACGCCTGACCATTAAAATAGAAGGCCCGCAGGTGCTTTGCCACCTCTAAGGCTTCTGGTGCATTGGGCTCCACAATCAGATTGCGCGGCACTAGACGCGCCAAGTCCTGATCATAAATATCTAGCTTGCGTTTTGCATTTACCACCATGGCAATGCCCTCAGCTGATACGTAGCCCAAAATAATGGGCATTCCATTCAAACGGTCCTTCTCGTAAAGCAAATCCAGAATATTAGCTTCAATAAAACTGTCTGGACTTATGGATTCCTCTACGACGGGCCTAAAAACGAAAGGCATATGACGACGTCGCTCATCGGGCGTCAGCAACGCCATTCTACTTTCTAGCATGGCCATGGGCGTCACTCTTGGAGACTGTAAGAACTTGAGTATTGATTGGGAATCATCTATGCTCCCACCAAGGAGCTCAGTCAAGCGTCGGGTCTTATATTCGGGCTGATTTTGTAGCACCCATTCCATATTCGCCGTGCCACTCTGCATTATGGCCTTATGGAACAGTTTGTTGGCATGTTTTGAGTATGTATGCAATTGTACGGAGGCCGCACCGGCGCTTTCACCAAACAACGTCACATTCTTGGGATCACCGTTAAAATTAGCAATGTTTTCTTGAACCCACTGCAAAGCCAGCCGCTGGTCTTTCAGACCTGCATTGCCGTGGATTCCTTCCTCGGGTAAATACAGAAAACCCAGTGCGCCCAGACGATAGTTCAAGGTCACCACCACTACGTCTTGCTCTAAAAGCTTGGCTGGAAAGTGACTGAAGTTAGATGTAAGTATAATAATCGTGAATCGAAGCACCATACTTACTAGTCACTATTGCCATTTCCAAAAAAGAAACCACCTCCATGTATCCACACCATAACAGGAAGTTGTTCCGTCGTTCTCTTCTTGGGTGTAAACACGTTGAGAAAAAGGCAGTTCTCTGAGCCGACCACACTTTGTGTTAATGGGTCCCGCTGATGCGAAACATCGCCCTCCTTGGTACAGTCCAACTCATCAGCATCGAAGTGCTCGAGCGGCACCGGGCTCTGTGAAGATGATATTATTAAAGCCGAAATTGTAGCCCGAAAACTCACCCGAAAACGTAGCTTTCCCACTGGGGGAACCGCATAGGGCACTCCCAAGAAGCATTCGTATTTTAATCCACTCGGCAGTTCGCGCTCCCGACCTACCACTATACCCTGCTGAACAGGAACTTTTACTGAGCGGTCATTCTAGATACAAAAAATACATACATAGAGAAAATGTTCGCAATGATTAGACAGTTATTTCTACCTTACCTTCATCTTACTGTACCGTCTGCAAAAAAGTTGATTTAAGCAAAATCCACGCCGTACGATTAAATTAGTAAACATACTTGTTGCCTTCACCAAACCAATCTAATCGTAGAGTGGGCGAAAAAATGAAATGAACTTTAGACGGTGTAAACAAAATCAGCTGATTGCATTTAACCCTAACCGGGCATAGTGGGTTAATTTGCGGACTAAATACCAAGTTGAGAGCAAACTGATTTTAAATAAACCGACAATATAAACATAGTGACATTTTTATAAATAATATCGTTTAATACTGTGCCTGCGCTAATGTGCGCTTAAAACAAAGACTAGTTACGGTTAAAGACTTCCCAAAACTCGTCTAATCGTAGAGTAGACGAAAATCTAAAATGAACTTTAATCCGAGTATACAAAAACAGCTGAGTGCATTTAGCCCTAAACAGGCGTAGTGGGTTAATTTTCGGACTATTTTAAATAAACAGCCATGTTTTTATAATATTATGGAATAACTTGCAGCTAATTATTTTTATAAGTTTTAAAGATAATGTTTTTAATTTTTACAAATTATCGAACCAAATCGCGTATTTCGATATTGGTTGTCATACCCAATATGAGCTCTTCTATTGAAAGGATGGTCTAATTTTGATTGTACATCATCCGACATTAATATTATGGTTGGGAAGGGGTTTGGGAATTGTTAACAAATAAAACACAGTACTTTTTACACATTTATAGTTACATTTAAAATGTTTCTAAGTTTTATTTGACTAGTTCCATTGCATAAACATTAATACAAGTTCATTTTTGCTTTCTAAATTTGTGGTTTTTAAAAACATATGCTGGGTGCTTTGGCGATTCAAAATTTACCGTTTGAAAACGAAAAAATTGGTGTTTTAGTCAGTTGGACGAACCAACTTAAAAAGGTTTGAGCTTTTTTCGCTTTCAAACTTAGGAAAGTTTTTGATCGCAGAAGCACACCATCTGCAAAGTTTGACAAAGTAATATTGTTAATTAACTTTAGGTTTAAGCATAGTTCACACCAAAAATTGAAACATTTACACATACATTATGTACATACATACACATTTAACATACATACATCCAAACACTTAATAAACATTTATATAATATTAATAATGTAATAATAGTAATAATAGTAATGTAATAATAGTAATATTATCCTGGTCGGTTACACGGCTTGGAACACTCTTTCTGCTTTTTCCAAACAAAGCCCCCATGACTAACTATCCTAATAGAGATGAGCAGCGTGCACTGAATTATAGGGAACATCGATATTCACCCAATCGACTTATCGATGTTTAAAACAGTGGTCCTATCGATATACAAATTCAAGAACTAATATTTACGCAGGTTTCGAATTTTTTGTAATTGAAGTACTATTAAATATATAAATCAAAAATCAATGAAATTAAGTACATTTACATATGGATTATAACAGGGTGGCTCTCAAAATAAAGTAATAAGCAGATAAATATTGCGATTGAGCAGCATTGTGTACAATTAACTGCTATTTACATACTCCAGCTTCGAGTTACTTGTATAAAACATAATTTTTTCTCATGACAACACAACTTGTTAAACGTAAAGAAACATCTAAAAAGCGTTAAAAATTGTTTTAAATTCTTGTTATTACACAATCCGAAAATTTGTGTAATTTTGATGCAATTCTCACGAAAATGTGTTAACTATAGCTTAGCTCTCAGAGCCTCATAGCAGTTAGGTTTGTATCTTTTGTACATGCTGCGCCAAAATTCAATGCGCTCTCCATCGGGATTACGCCGCATTCCACACTCCCGATCTATTCTGAAATAGTCCAACTGGTAAGCTTGATTCTTGTCACTATGGGGCTGAACGGGTGTCCAATCTCTTGAAGGTCTTCCGTGTTTTGCAAAATTCGCCCACATTTCACATATTCGGTGAGACACTGCATCATCCTCCTTAGTCATCGGCGATTCATCATCTGACATTTGGAATAAATAGAATAGCTCATCTCCATGACAGGCACCTCGAAGTTTTTCGCACTGCAACATACGCTTATACATATTTCGATTGCCCACATAATCAAAGCGATAGAAATAGAGTGGCGATGAAGTCTGGCGATGGGCATGTATCTCTGCGGCGTGTTGGAGGTCAATGTTGAAATGAAAGTCAGTAAGAAGGTCGACCAAATTATCCAAACTTTGCGACGTTAAGGCCTGTCCATTAAAATAGAAGGCCCGCATATCCTTTGCCGCTTCTAATGCTTCCGCTGCATTGGGCTCCACAACCAAATTCCTCGGCACCAGGCGCGCCAAATCCTGATCATAAATATCTAGCTTGCGTTTTGCATTTACCACCATGGCAATGCCCTCAGCTGATGTGTACCCCATAATAACAGGCATTCCATTCAAACGGTCCTTCTCGTAGAGTAAATCCATTATATTAACATCAATGAAACTGTCTGGACTGGTGGATTGCTCAACGACGGGCTTAAAAGGCAAAGGCAAATGACGACGACGCTCATCGGGCGTCAGTAACGCCATTGTATTGGCAAGCATGGCCAATGGCGTTACTTTTGGAGACTGTAAGAACTTGAGTATTGATTGAGAATCATCTATGCTCCCACCAAGGAGCTCAGTCAAGCGTCGGGTCTTATATTCGGGCTGATTTTGTAGCACCCATTCCATATTCGCCGTGCCACTCTGCATGATGGCCTTATGGAACAGTTTGTTGGCATGTTTTGAGTATGTATGCAATTGTACGGAGGCCGCACCGGCGCTTTCACCAAACAACGTCACATTCTTGGGATCACCGTTAAAATTAGCAATGTTTTCTTGAACCCACTGCAAAGCCAGCCGCTGGTCTTTCAGACCTGCATTGCCGTGGATTCCTTCCTCGGGTAAATACAGAAAACCCAGTGCGCCCAGACGATAGTTCAAGGTCACCACCACTACGTCTTGCTCTAAAAGCTTGGCTGGAAAGTGACTGAAGTTAGATGTAAGTATAATAATCGTGAATCGAAGCACCATACTTACTAGTCGCTATTGCCATTTCCAAAAAAGAAACCCCCTCCATGTATCCACACCATAACAGGAAGTTTTTCCGTCGTTCTCTTCTTGGGTGTAAACACGTTGAGAAAAAGGCAGTTCTCTGAGCCGACCACACTTTGTGTTAATGGGTCCCGCTGATGCGAAACATCGCCCTCCTTGGTACAGTCCAACTCATCAGCATCGAAGTGCTCGAGCGGCACCGGACTCTGTGAAGATGATATTATTAAAGCCGAAATTGTAGCCCGAAAACTCACCCGAAAACGTAGCTTTCCCACTGGGGGAACCGCATAGGGCACTCCCAAGAAGCATTCGTATTTTAATCCACTCGGCAGTTCGCGCTCCCGACCTACCACTATACCCTGCTGAACAGGAACTTTTACTGAGCGGTCATTCTAGATACAAAAAATACATACATAGAGAAAATGTTCGCAATGATTAGACAGTTATTTCTACCTTACCTTCATCTTACTGTACCGTCTGCAAAAAAGTTGATTTAAGCAAAATCCACGCCGTACGATTAAATTAGTAAACATACTTGTTGCCTTCACCAAACCAATCTAATCGTAGAGTGGGCGAAAAAATGAAATGAACTTTAGACGGTGTAAACAAAATCAGCTGATTGCATTTAACCCTAACCGGGCATAGTGGGTTAATTTGCGGACTAAATACCAATTTGAGAGCAAACTGATTTTAAATAAACCGACAATATAAACATAGTGACATTTTTATAAATAATATCGTTTAAAACTGTGTCTGCGCTAATGTGCGCTTACAACCAAGACAAATAGCGAGATAAATCAAAAAACTGTCGTCAATATCTGTGTATGCATCATTTGGAGAATTTTCAACGATAATCAACAAATCCGCTGTTGTCAATGGCTTGGTCAATATTCCGGTTAGGTAGTATGCTAGAGATTGGCGGACCTTTCGCACAGCATTTAATACTGTTGTTAATTAAAAAACCCATAAATCCCTCTCAAATGAAATATTTACAGAAAAAATAACAGTAATTGTAAAATTGCTGGGGGTTTTAATACAACACATTTGGAAAAATATGTGTACATATATACATATGTATGTATATATAGTACATACATAAATTTTCATATCACATAAATCATGCTTATCACATATGTATATAAATAAATGTTCACTATAGTTTAGCTCTCAGAGCTTCATAGCAGTTAGGTTTATACTTTTTGTACATGCTTCGCCAAAATTCAATGCGTTCGCCATCGGGATTACGCCGCATTCCACACTCCCGATCTATTCTGAAATAGTCCAACTGGTAAGCTTGATTCTTCTCACTATGGGGCTGAACGGGTGTCCAATCTCTTGCCGGTCTTCCGTGTTTTGCAAAATTCGCCCACATTTCACATATTCGGTGAGACACTGCATCATCCTCCTTAGTCATCGGCGATTCATCATCTGACATTTGAAATAAATAGAATAGCTCATCTCCATGACAGGCACCTCGAAGTTTTTCGCTCTGCAACATACGCTTATACATATTTCGATTGCCCACATAATCAAAGCGATAGAAATAGAGTGGCGACGAAGTCTGACGATGAGCATGTACCTCTGCGGCGAATTGGAGGTCAATGTTGAAGTGAAAGTCAGTGAGCAGATCGACTAAATTATCCAAAATTCCCGGCGTTAACGCCTGACCATTAAAATAGAAGGCCCGCAGGTGCTTTGCCACCTCTAAGGCTTCTGGTGCATTGGGCTCCACAATCAGATTGCGCGGCACTAGACGCGCCAAGTCCTGATCATAAATATCTAGCTTGCGTTTTGCATTTACCACCATGGCAATGCCCTCAGCTGATACGTAGCCCAAAATAATGGGCATTCCATTCAAACGGTCCTTCTCGTGAAGCAAATCCAGAATATTAGCTTCAATAAAACTGTCTGGACTTATGGATTCCTCTACGACGGGCCTAAAAACGAAAGGCATATGACGACGTCGCTCATCGGGCGTCAGCAACGCCATTCTACTTTCTAGCATGGCCATGGGCGTCACTCTTGGAGACTGTAAGAACTTGAGTATTGATTGGGAATCATCTATGCTCCCACCAAGGAGCTCAGTCAAGCGTCGGGTCTTATATTCGGGCTGATTTTGTAGCACCCATTCCATATTCGCCGTGCCACTCTGCATTATGGCCTTATGGAACAGTTTGTTGGCATGTTTTGAGTATGTATGCAATTGTACGGAGGCCGCACCGGCGCTTTCACCAAACAACGTCACATTCTTGGGATCACCGTTAAAATTAGCAATGTTTTCTTGAACCCACTGCAAAGCCAGCCGCTGGTCTTTCAGACCTGCATTGCCGTGGATTCCTTCCTCGGGTAAATACAGAAAACCCAGTGCGCCCAGACGATAGTTCAAGGTCACCACCACTACGTCTTGCTCTAAAAGCTTGGCTGGAAAGTGACTGAAGTTAGATGTAAGTATAATAATCGTGAATCGAAGCACCATACTTACTAGTCGCTATTGCCATTTCCAAAAAAGAAACCCCCTCCATGTATCCACACCATAACAGGAAGTTTTTCCGTCGTTCTCTTCTTGGGTGTAAACACGTTGAGAAAAAGGCAGTTCTCTGAGCCGACCACACTTTGTGTTAATGGGTCCCGCTGATGCGAAACATCGCCCTCCTTGGTACAGTCCAACTCATCAGCATCGAAGTGCTCGAGCGGCACCGGGCTCTGTGAAGATGATATTATTAAAGCCGAAATTGTAGCCCGAAAACTCACCCGAAAACGTAGCTTTCCCACTGGGGGAACCGCATAGGGCACTCCCAAGAAGCATTCGTATTTTAATCCACTCGGCAGTTCGCGCTCCCGACCTACCACTATACCCTGCTGGACAGGAACTTTTACTGAGCGGTCATTCTAGATACAAAAAATACATACATAGAGAAAATGTTCGCTATGATTAGACAGTTATTTCTACCTTACCTTCATCTTACTGTACCGTCTGCAAAAAAGTTGATTTAAGCAAAATCCACGCCGTACGATTAAATTAGTAAACATACTTGTTGCCTTCACCAAACCAATCTAATCGTAGAGTGGGCGAAAAAATGAAATGAACTTTAGACGATGTAAACAAAATCAGCTGATTGCTTTTAACCCTAACCGGGCATAGTGGGTTAATTTGCGGACTAAATACCAAGTTGAGAGCAAACTGATTTTAAATAAACCGACAATATAAACATAGTGACATTTTTATAAATAATATCGTTTAATACTGTGCCTGCGCTAATGTGCGCTTAAAACAAAGACTAGTTACGGTTAAAGACTTCCCAAAACTCGTCTAATCGTAGAGTAGACGAAAATCTAAAATGAACTTTAATCCGAGTATACAAAAACAGCTGAGTGCATTTAGCCCTAAACAGGCGTAGTGGGTTAATTTGCGGACTATTTTAAATAAACAGCCATGTTTTTATAATATTATGGAATAACTTGCAGCTAATTATTTTTATAAGTTTTAAAGATAATGTTTTTAATTTTTACAAATTATCGAACCAAATCGCGTATTTCGATATTGGTTGTCATACCCAATATGAGCTCTTCTATTGAAAGGATGGTCTAATTTTGATTGTACATCATCCGACATTAATATTATGGTTGGGAAGGGGTTTGGGAATTGTTAACAAATAAAACACAGTACTTTTTACACATTTATAGTTACATTTAAAATGTTTCTAAGTTTTATTTGACTAGTTCCATTGCATAAACATTAATACAAGTTCATTTTTGCTTTCTAAATTTGTGGTTTTTAAAAACATATGCTGGGTGCTTTGGCGATTCAAAATTTACCGTTTGAAAACGAAAAAATTGGTGTTTTAGTCAGTTGGACGAACCAACTTAAAAAGGTTTGAGCTTTTTTCGCTTTCAAACTTAGGAAAGTTTTTGATCGCAGAAGCACACCATCTGCAAAGTTTGACAAAGTAATATTGTTAATTAACTTTAGGTTTAAGCATAGTTCACACCAAAAATTGAAACATTTACACATACATTATGTACATACATACACATTTAACATACATACATCCAAACACTTAATAAACATTTATATAATATTAATAATGTAATAATAGTAATAGTATTTTTTAAGCCAAACATTGAGTACAACTACTCAGAATGCCAGCTATTTGTCGAGACTCTTTTAGCCATGGTTGTTGGATTGTTATTATTATTTGTTGTGGTTTGTTTTTCATTAAATATAAGGGTCACAAAAATTGTTTACAAATAGTAAATTGGTGTTTTGTTCTTATAACATCTTTTCAGATCATCGTTTAAAACCGTCTCAGCGCCAATGTGCGCTTTAAATAGAGACAAATAGCGCGATGTATGAGCTCATACTGCTCCGAGTTCTGAACCATACCACCGCGTTGCAAACGCAAATTGCACACAATTCCCAAAATGTCCACGAAAATATCGGGCATTTTTGGCAATTTTTCAAATGTTGCCGGCGGCTTCAAGTTAGGTGCCGTTGTTGTTGTTGCGGCTGTGGCGCTTGTTACCACCAAAGAGTCCACAATGTGGCGAATGTGCAAAATGGTGTTGCACGTAAAACTGCTATCAATATCCGTATCAGCATCATCTCGAGCCTCTGCAGCAATTGGTGGCGAGTCCGCTGTTGTCAACGTCTTGGTCAACATTCCTGTTAGAGAGTATGCCAGAGATTGACGGACTTGTCGCACAGCATTTAATATTGCTGTGAAACAACCTGTACGTCCAATGCCAGCCGAGCAGTGGATGATGGGTAGCGGCTGTACGGCATTGAAAATGTCCTGCTTGTAGATTTCCAAGCGCTGCGCCGACAAGTGTGCATTGCACATGCTACGCTTGTCGTCGTAGTTGTCAAATTCCGATTCGCACTTGCCTAGATTCAATACATGTAGACAGGTGTCCAGTAGCGTGTTAATATCGCGTGGAGAGTGATGGTCCGGCCAATCTGGATACCAGTAATGATAGCAGCAGATTTTCTGCAAGTAATAGTCCAACTGACCCGCACTTTGGGGCACATTGATGCAGTAAAGTAGTACCAGCTTACGAATAGAATAACCATTTCGTCGCACAATTCCAACGTTCTTGGCCAGAAAGAAATTGCTATTTTTGGGCAATGTGTCGCGAACTTCCACGCTCAACGATACCTTCTTTGAATCGATGCTAATATGCCGGCTGCTTATTTCCAATTCATTCAGTCCCACCGGATTGTCCACAACAGTGGAAGGTAACAGATGTGCGTCAAAATATTCTTTTGCAGAAGTGCTCAGCTCGAAAACCTCACCCTTGGCAGCAACGGCGAATATTTCATTGAACTCGATGGGAAAGTAAATGGCGCACTTCTGTCGACTTGATTCCGTGAAATTTGTAAGCATCACGATTTTTTGAAAGTACTGCTGGAGTATGTGCGATTTGTCTACATGGGGACTGCTGCTACTTCCTCCGTCCACACATCGGCGAATGTAACGCTGTGTATTTTGGTAGACCATTAGCCAAAATTCGAAAATAGTGTTCGGCATAGGTCCCTGTGTAGCTACATAGCACTTGGAGACATAGTCCGGACCCTGTAAAATATTAATTTTATAAACAATTAATTATTATAGATCCAACTAATTGATTGTCGAACTCAGGTGAGGTTTCTTATCTCTGCACGCATAAAACCTATCGTGACGGATTATATACATATGTATATCATATTACTTTCATAGGGACAATATTTATCAAGACCCCATATATGAGGACATTTTGATATTTTAATATATTGGACCCACATTGCATGTTTGCTGCTGTTCTCAATATTTACGATGTTCAAATTTTAAAACTTCGTGAGACTCAACAAATTGTCTTTGAATAATAAAAATAATCGTGAAATATTTAAAATTATACCTTACCTTAATATAATTGGCATTGATGTAGGGCACCTCGTCGTAGGCTAATAACGATGACTTCTTTATGTCCTCAGTGGCACTCTCGCTACCCATACCCAAACAGGATTGCTGCTGCAAATTTAGTAACTCGATGGCCTCGCTATCGACCAAAACACGTGAATGTTCGTTGGGCAATATGGTCTTATAACGATTTTTTGTTTGCGACCCAAAGACCATCGGTTTCTCCTGATGATTCAAAGGTAAATCCCAGAATTCCTTGTGCAAATCGCGAAATATGCGTTTCTGCTCTTCCTCGGCTAGCTGTGGTATTGGTGTAATAATGCGCTTGACCACAGCCTGATACGATGTCAACAATTCACTGTCCTCTGATGTAGGTGGCAACTGATTTGTGGGTGTGTCCCCATCTCGTCCATTTGCACCCAAAACAGGCGGCCGTTCAATAATATTGCGATTTGTCTTGTAGCTGTTGTCAAAGACATAGTTTAATTTGATTAAATCAAACTGATTGAGCGGGTTTGATGCGCTCTGCAGCATTTGAATGCTGGCTAAATAAATTTTGAACTCCTCACTCGTGGTTTGCGGGGACAACGGTCGCGTCATGATGTTACGCACGCCACCCGTACAGGTACACATAATTGCTTCCTGTGTATTGGTCATAATGGTTGACTGTTCACTGGGTTGCAAATTAGAAGCTGAGCCGAAGCACGCTTGCTTAGTATCGAAGTCGAAAAACTGTTGATTTCCGCGATTTGTATTTAAGTTTTCGGTGCTATAAAATTTGCGCTGATGTGGAGCTTGGGCAGCAGCACAACTGCAAGCAGACACTTTTGGCTGTTCGCTTACATCCTGCATTTGAATGTCACCCAGATGCTGATTACTGGAGCCCATGATGCCACCCATGTTAAGGGTAAGACTTTGATTGGAGCCGCGTCTTTCGAGCAGACCCCGCTTTGGGGTGGGTACATTACTATTTGTATGTGTCGAGGAGCCGGTCGAGTTAGTACGCGTGCTTAGCCGGTACTTATCGGCACTCAGGGTCTGTTGTGTGGATATCGAATTAAGATCTCCACACGATGTTGTTGTGTGAGCTTTGAGCGTGATGCTGTGATTGGAGCCACGGCGCCGAAACAGACCTTGACGTGTGCCCTGGTTGCTAATAATTGGGACACCTGTGGCATTCAATGTGTGTTGCTGTCCTGGCAACTGTGCGCCAGCAATGCGTGCTGCATTTATGTCCAGATTGCAGCTGGATTTTGAATTGAGTATTGTATTAAAATTGCCCATTGAGCCCAAGCTGTAGTTAGACACGCTCAAACTGTTGTTCACCAAATTTCCACATGAGCTGTGCAAATTAAGCGTAAGACTGTGAATGGAGCCCCGTCGCTGCAGAAGGTTCATCGATGATGTGGACACGGTACTCTTCGTCTGCATCGCCTGCAAGTTGGTGTGAGCGGCATGTGCACTGACCGGCAAATCCATAGATTTTTGCTTATATGGTGACGGCGATTCTTTGGGACTGGGACCACCGCACAATGAGAACTCTACGAGAGTCAGGGACTCAGGCAGAGTTTTCAGATTTGTACTAGACGAGTGCAGGAGCTGGTTGTGTTTGTGTGCATTGCGCGGTGCTAAAGTAGCTCCCAGCCCAAACTTGGTGTTGCTGCTGTCCACACTAGATGCGGATTTTAGTTCGGCAGCGCTACGTTGGGGCGAATCACTGCCGCTGTACTCCATTACATCCGAGTCGAGGGAACTTTGCGCTGTACTGCTGCTGCAGTCTTGAAGTTTGACGGTGTGCGGCACCTGATATGGATTGTGCTTGCGGTGGTACATCAGCCAGTCACTGTTGTTAAGACCCGGTGACTTTCGTCGCGAAGTGCGACGATTGACCAAATTGCTGTGCGTGTCCAAGCGGGACAATGATGTCGAGTGTATATTTGAGGCAGGTTGCATGAGCATGTTAGCCTGAAGTTGGCTGGTGCTTCCACTGGTAGGCATTTGTGTGTCCATAACATCGCAGCTGCCATGAGATTCAGTTATGTTGTGCACCACAATTGACAGCTCGCCTTCATTTGCGGCCGAGTCCAGAGAGCGCGCCTTCTCCTTTGTGCTTTTAATAGTTGGTGTTTTCGGTTTGGGCAGCGGTGAAATTTGTGTCGAGCTCTTGATGGGGACATCGGTGATGCGGATGGTGAGATTGTTTTTGTTTTTTCGGTTTTTACGGCCCTCACACTTTTGCTGTTCCTCCAGCTGTGCTTCCGGTTGCAGTAATGACTGCTCCTGGCTCAGCTCCGATGTTTGTGTGGATGTGGATTCCATAATGTCGGAGCTGGTGGATCGCTTGCGTATACGTTGCTGCTGTTGTACGGTCGCATGGCAAAGTGCCGAAGGTGATGTGCTAGCGAACTTTGTACGAATATGCATCTGGTTGTCACAATAGCTAGCATGCGGGTCCTCAATGGTGGATGCAGCGATGAGCGGTATGGCTTCCTGCACGACATGGTCGATTTCGGGAAAACGAAAAAAGTTGCCGTTCTTATAGCCGGCAGAGTTTATTATGTTTAGGGGTGACCCGGATAAATTTAGATTGTTGATGGAGGCCAATAATTTGGGGGAGTAACTCAGGTTTGGGTTGGGTGTCGAGGTTTCATCTTTAAATAGAATTGTGGGGGAATTATGTTCGCTTTTCGACATGTATAGTATATCCTGTTCGTTCTCAGTGTGGGTGCCGGTGCCCGTTTTGGGTATGGTATTTTCTTTGTTGGCGAATGTGGTAAGCCCCGTTCCGCGCTCGTCCAGCGACAAGCCTGATGTTACAGTTGTACTCGTTGTTGCAGTCGTTGCATTACGGGTTGCAATGTGTGGCGAACAGGATCGGCGATCATATAGGGAGAAACGTTTAAATTTACGATTTAACGTCGGCGACTGGGAATTGGGTTGCGGCTGTGGCTGCTTAGGAGTGGCAATTGTAAATTGTTTTGGTGTATAGGCGCGTGCAGTGTCCTCCTTTTCCAATGCGTACGTGTCTATGCGTTCCAAGGACGCATTTTGTTGTGTGTATGCAACATCGAAAACACCCTCACCGCCCCCACTGTACTCATTGCTGCGCCGCTGCTGCTGCGTTGGTGGCAGAACAGCGTCTGTTGCTGCTGACGTTTCGGACGTGGGCGATGGAAATTCAAAGGACGTTTGCAAAAACTCCAAAGGGGTATAATAGGGTGTGCTCTTGTTGCTTTCGACATCGTCGTTATCTGTCGTTGCGGGGTAAGGGTATTCAATTGATGCAATAACTGCATTTTCCTTGTTGTTGTTGTTTTTTAACTTGTCCATTATACACACAAAAAGGCAAAACGCACAAAGTGAAAGCAAGGCAGCGTTCACTTTGCTTCTTGCTGGTGCCCTGCACACACACGCCGCCACACAATAACTTCGATGCCGTCACTCAATTAACATTATTAATTACATTATTGTCCGCAGAACATCCATTTGTTTTTAACTAACTATATTGCCATTACACAGACTCCGATGTCGATGTTAAGCTTTTCACGACACCAATATAGCCTGGAGCTATCGATGACACTACCGATAGTAAAGATGGCACGCTCAATTATCGACTGTAGTCTAATACCAAAAACGCATAAAGTACTGCCTAAGTGGTATTCCTGATTTCAAATAGATGCACCTTAAAATACATAACTAAAAGCAATTTCTTACATACTATCCAAAACACCTTGTCTTTCAAACGTTCTCAAAGCAAGATGACTTATTTTCTGTTATTATAAAATTTGACTTAACTCATGAAATAATTTCGTGTTTACAACTTGCTTAAACATACATATCTGTGGAGCTTTCTAAATTCAAATTAGATCCTGGATTATTAATATTGTTTAAAAAAATTGTGTGATGGAGATAGTTGGGGTTTTATATCTATTTGCATCTCATATTTTAATGCATTACTTCAAACATATGTACATTTAACTTGAAAATTTATTTGCTTTGCGTAATAAACATCCTGAATGAAAAAAATTGTCTTTATGCTGCGTGCGTCTGTTATGCGTCACGATGTGGCCGAAGAAGTATTACGCATGAAACGGTTCTGTGCTAAGATAGCGACTGCCTCTAAGTTTTTAAAATGAGGATCATCGAACTGTGGCATGTTCATTTCGATTTCGGTAGACATTAAACTGGATTTTTGTAAGCTCATTCCGATTGATGTAGAGTGTCCTTGGTTAGCAAGTATTCGCTTCAGGCGTTCATGGTGATAGGTTAAATAGCCAATGGTGTCAGTAAACAGCGGTTGAGCAATTTCTTTTCGAAATTTTGGAGATTTTACAACATCAATTGGCGCTGTCAATGGCTCTTGAATTAAATCAAAAACTTCAGCTTTCTGTTCCGAGGCAACAGCGGTAATTATCGAACAGTCAAGCATTTTGATATTAATTTCACGTCCCTTCTTGTCAGCGTCAACTTTTTCGGCAGTACGTGTAGAAATCTTTTCAACGTTTTTAGTCCGTGGTGACTTTTTAGCCTTTCGTTTTTTTTGCGATGCGCTCAAATCTGCTTGATCGTAAACGACATGCACAATGTGTGGTTTTGGTTGTTCCACATCGAAAATGCTGAACTTGGCATCACTTGGCATTACCCTGGTCTTACATTTACCCGGCTTTCTTGGTTTTTTGACACATGTAGTACAAGGCTTTATTGTCACGTTCACGGCGGGTTTGGCTATGGGAACAGTAGCGGGAGCTGTGGCCACTGCGGCCGCATAACTCACGCCTTCGACAACATTTGAGGAACCCAAAGACAGTTCTAAGTTCAGGTACTCTACCAGTGGTTTGCAATTTACCGGTACAAACGATTCGGGCTCTTTGGTCGATTTGTCAACACCATTTTGTTGTGCATTTTTAATGCGGGCTTTCCGTGTGAGCAGCGCGGGCGCTGATCTTGATATTGGCGCCGCCAGCTTTGTTCCGCGCCTTTGGGCCTCAATCACCTCTGGTTCTGGCTGGGTTGTGGTTGGAATTGGCCAAAAGCCATCATTGAGTTTCAAGTTAGTTAAACCATAAAAATTAAATAGACTTACTGAATCTTTTTGTCACTGATTACTGCGTTGCTTGGTCACTACATAGAATATATAATTTTTGAAACTAAACATTATATACAGAAAGCTGTCGATCTGTTACATTTGTATGTTTATGCATTTCTATGGAACAGTATAGCCTGTGATATTTAATTTGGATGTGTATATCTGGCAACTCGTCTACAGCTACACAGCCTTAGATTTTACGAATAAAACTTAAAATATATTTTGATACGAATTTGGTAAAGCAAAAATGTTGGTGGTTGGTCTATTGCAGCGAAGACTCCAAACTATAGGTCTAAATTACGCGTAAGTTACCGAAAATTCGAATGTCATATGTGTACATATTTTACTTCCCTCTCTTTCGTTGGTACAGATTTTTACCCAATAAGCGTTATTGTGAATATAAGAAGCATGTTCCAAACGTATTTTTATTGGGTGGTGGCTTGGGAAAATTACAAGGTGGTATTAAGGAGGAGGAATACTTTAGTTCAGTCAATCACAGTCTGATGTGCAAAATACGCGAACAAATGAAGGGCACAAAGCATGCAACTGACTATTTACAGAACTGGGATGAATACCAGAAGACACTGGATCATGCAGCTCTGTATAATACTGGCTGCATGAACAAGCACAAGAATTGTTTAGAGGAGGCATTTTTTATGAATGAGTCTACTGAATGCGTTAAGATCTTGAATAGCCGTGTCAAGCCTGATTCCGAAGTTATTGTAAACGATCTAGTTGCAAGCTGCAGCGCTATTAACGAATGCCAAAACAACGACATGGAGGAGGAGTTTGAGCCCGAAGAGCAATTAAAATAGATATCTTTCCAACAACTTCAAATACTGACAACATAAAAAAATAACACCGCAGGCATGTCACAAAGACTGTTGCTCATTTAACCAACGTTGTTTGTTGTTGGTTATGAGGACGGTTTCGGTGACATCTGATCTTGGCCTGTTGTCTAAACAACACCATTTCTTTATAAAATTGTTAGTTCCTCATGTCGTAATTTATTAAAATTAAAAATAAGTTTATTGCCCTGCTAAACATTTGATGTTTAAAGAAACGTTACAATAGCATTTGCAAATGAGTTGGCAGGCTTAAAAATTCAAACAGCTGTTGGTATTTTCATAATCT
Source organism: Scaptodrosophila lebanonensis (assembly GCF_003285725.1). NCBI lineage: Eukaryota > Metazoa > Arthropoda > Insecta > Diptera > Drosophilidae > Scaptodrosophila > Scaptodrosophila lebanonensis. The sequence goes on from NW_022060529.1 coordinate 5,335,732, forward strand.
CTTGAAATTGAAAAAGCAAATCACTATCTATATATAGTCGAATATACTATAAGCCTCTGCTATATAATACACTATGAATATACTGCGCCGTCTTAGTTTCAACATTTATCCAAAAACAATACAGTAAGTTTCAAAAGTGCTACCGCTTTCTACTAATCTCCAGCTAAAAGTACATTGCATAAGCATTCTACATACCTACATACATATGTATGTATGTAGTATGCCTGTTGCATTTATGTACATATGTATGTGCATGCATAAGTATGTAAACTTTGACATATACAGTTGCACACATCTTATACGAATCTTTAAAGCTACAGCTAGTAGTTACTTAAATATACGTATAATTTACGTGTTCATATTATATATACATACATATATTTCTTTTTGTAGTCATTTAAAAATGTCGCAGATTGGCGAGCTGGGTAGCGGTGCTGGTAAAGGTGGTGGTGGGGGAGGCGCCATACGCGAAGCTGGCGGTTCTTTCGGCAAAATGGAAGCAGCGCGCGAAGAGGAGTTTTTCTACAAACAGGTTTTTTATTCATACTAGAATAAAATTTGAAATTGGTTAATTAGCAAAATATTTTTTTTTAGCAAAAAGAACAGCTTAAAAATCTCAAAACTAAGACGGACCCCAAAACGCCCGACGCCAAGAAGTGAAGAAATTTAATTTAAATGCATTATGTATTTTAATTTTTTTTTTTTAATTTATTAAGCCAGTAGTAATTAGATAAATAGACGCCTCAAATTTAGTACTACTTGTAGTTTTAGAGTTTAAACAATTTTAGCAGATACATATGCACATGATCAGCTGTTCTGCATTTACAGTCAGTCAAAAAAATAAAATTGAACAAACCGAGTGAATACTGTCATTGTTTACGAATTTGACAGCACAAAGAATGTCCGGAAACTGATAACCTGCAAGAGCTGCAGCTACATATGCGTATTGATCGATAAGAATAAGCTACTAAATACAGTTTTCACCGGTTTTGCCATGTGTACATAGATCAGTAAAAAAGCAGTGCTATGGCAAGTACAACCATACAAAGCGGCTTGAAAATGGCGCTCAGGAAGCAAATGAAGGATGTGCTCAATAGTATAAAACCAGATTCGGTGGCCAAGCAATCCCATGCTGTTACCCAAAAAGTTCGTTCCGCAAGTTTATTAAATACAGTCTCAAATAATGGCTGATATATTATCATACATACATATGCATCTTTCTGCATATAAATATTCATACATACATATACCTAATAGGTTCTACAAAGTGAACCTTTCCGCCACGCCCAACGCATCAGCATTTATCTCAGTACTAGCAATGAATTGGACACGACCGAGCTGCTATGCGAGATGTTTCGCTTGGAGAAGATGGTGTTTGTGCCTACCTATCAGGGGCCTAAAATGAAAATGGTTCGTTTGCGTAATATGGAAGAGTACGAAGACTTGCCGTTGACAAAGTGGAATATCAAGCAACCGAACTTTAAAGAGAGCCGCGAAGATGCAATGACCAATGGTAAGTACTGACGGTATTTTACATTTAATTCCTTGTACAATATTGGAGAGCACCTGCTTCAGGACATGGAATCGAGTTGTTTATAATGCCTGGCGTGGCATTCACGCGCAGTGGGGCTCGCATGGGTCATGGAAAAGGTTACTACGACACCTATTTGCGCCAACACTCGGAGAAATACCCACAAAAAAAGGTTACTTTTATGGCTTTGGCACTCAACGAACAGATTGTGAGTGATGAACAGCTGCCCATGGAAGCGCACGATGTCCGTTTGCATTCTATTATTACTGAGTCTTAAATTATACATATGTAGATGCATATTCTCACTAGAATATACAATAACTCTTATATTGGATAAATTTGTGTTTAATTTTATCGCAAATAGGACGGCCGTGAACGAAGTCCGCGCCCACGTGGTCGGCTACTGTAGTGAGGAACTGATGCATAATGTGAGTCCCCGCTGCCAAAATGTGATTCAGAGGTGCTGGATCGATATGGTGTGCCTGTCGACTCCGACCAGCTAGACGGCGAACCAATGCGCATCAGTTTCTTTTGTCTGTAATAGAGTGATGAAAACTATGTTTAGACTGGAATTTGCAGATAAAGCATAATTCTATTTTTACCTAAAGGCTGCGGCCGCTGAGATGCGGGAGCCACGATTGCGCCCCACACGGGACCCACGCAACATTGAGGGTATTTTATTGTAGCCCGTCGGTCCGGTGGGCTGTGCACCGCATGTTTCCAACGCTAGAAAATCATCTACATGCAGAGACGGCGGGCGGGACGTGTTTGGCGGTCTAGAGCGGAAAAGATCACCACGTGATGGTGGTGGTCGTGCAAATCCCCGGCCTCGGGCCGCAGTTATAAACATTTTCTTCTCCGGCCGACCTGTAGCTGGCTCTACTTCAACTCGTCTTGTGCGGAAGCAGGACGCTGTGGGCGTTAACTCACGGCTCGATTGTGGCGAACCAGACAAATGCAGTACACGCTTACAGTCGCCTGTGAGATTAAGATCCGGATTCAGACACGCATTTGCCAAATCTGTTAAATCACAGGCAATGCGTTCGTACAGCGGCTCATTCATGTCCTCGATGACTTCAATGGGTAGTGGATCCAGCCAGTAGCGGGCAGTTAGTTGAGCATTTTCGGCGGTTGCGCAGAAGCGAGTGAATATTGGACGGGCCTCGTATTGGGTAACAATGCCCTCCGCTTGCGGCAGGAATGGTTCTACGTTAAGAGGCGCAGGATTGCTAGCTGGGATGTTAGCAGCAATAGAGATGGGCTCACTTTCAATGTGCTGCTCCGTGGATACCACTCCAGTAGGTTCTGTGCTCGCCGGCTCCTGCTTCGATGCCAGTAACGCAATAAGCTGTTTTAAATCGCACAACGCTGCCTCATTCGCTACTGCCTTATGCTTCTCCAACACTGTGAGTATGCGTGTCAGGACTGGTGGCCTTTCAATTTCCATATCTTGAAATTCTACTAACTGTGCAAGCTCTGTAGCGCCCAGTTTCAACGTACGATGGGGCATGGCAGAGAGCATTGGCGGCGGTTCGATTTGAGTTAATGAACGCAACAGCAATATAAGCGATTCAATATTAGCATTATATTCGACATTCTCGTTGTGCAGAATGACGCGTTCCATCCAAGCCTGAAATTCCGTTATCTTTTGCTTTAGCAATAGCGCCATATGATAAAATGTATAGCTGCAAATGGTCAAATTAGGCCGAGACATCAAAATATGAAATGGAAGTAGAACTTACTCATGCTCAGTCAGGATAACCAAATTACGTACAGCCAGAATGGAAATGCCGTGTGTGACTTCCACGCTCGTTAGATTGCTAAAAACGGCATCTATAATACGCGGTATGAGCTCCTTGGGCGGCAAGGCAGCAGCCAAATTGAGCGTCGCTGGAGCCGTTGATTTATGCGATATCAATGATATACCCGAATCCAGAAAGCTGTCCAAAATTCGATGGACTGCCTCTTGACACTTTGAGACCACCTCATTAAACTCATTCATAGCCAGCAGCGATTGGAACAGATCCCAGAATTTGCCAGACAATATGGAAAGCATTGAGCTTTTAAGCGGCGCAAATGCACAAAGACGCGTTGAGAAGCGCAACAAGCGCTCCAAATTGGTGGTAGGTATGCAATTGGAGCTGTGATACTCATTGCATAACAGCTCGGTTATAGTTTTAGCAATAAGTAGTGTCATGTTTGGAGCCAAATCCGACAATTGCATGCAAACGCGTTGCAGCAGCTCGGACAACTGTGGAAAACTCGATGGGGCTAATGCCTCGACTAGTTTCGCAATTTGTCCGCTCTGTGGATGCAAATGTGCCGACCAGAGTTTGCGCTCTGTTATCAAACGTTGCTTGTGCTGCTGCTGCAACTGATCGGCCAAAGGCTGTGGCATGGGTAACGGCAATGGGAGCAGCTCGGCCATTAGCTTGAGACCTAGAATGGGGATATATATTTCCATAACTTATGTCGCAATTCAATAATTATAGCACATACCTGGTATAAAATTAGCCGGACCATCTATATTTTTGAGAACTTCACGTATCATCTGCGTCCAAAGTGATTTATGCAGCGACTCTTCGTCCTGCTCATGAGGCTGTGTGTAGGCTAATAATGTTTGCACTACCTCCAGCTTGCATTGTTCCACCTCAGCGCCAGCCTGACAGCGCGTTGGATAATAGTAAAGTAAAAAGTAAACCTTCACCAAATGATCGACCGCTGTAAGATCCTTGAAGCTGCCATCGCGACATAAAATGGCGTAGGTAAGCAGCTCGCGCAGTATTTGCAGCGTTGGAAGCAAAATCTGGCTGCAATGCACGCCCTGTATGGTCATCAATGCGGGAGCATGTAATCCTGGTTGTTCAAAGTATGTGCAAAGGCGCTCCAGTATCTGGATGAGTAGCTGTACGCCGTCCGCTGCATAGAGTTGGAGAGCGACAAATCTATGTTTCAGTTCCTCGGTGTTCGTGCGTTTTTGTGTCTTGACGCCTGGTACTGGTATTTTACTTGTGGCCAGAAAACGCAAAATGCGTAGTGCCATTATTAAATCGCCCGGAAATGTCGTAAGGTAATCCAAGGAACGTCCTATAACCTCAACCAGAGGCATAATGTCATCATACGCAAACACATTAATCGCTTCCAACGGTTTCATATACACATACATTTCCTGCAGCACAGCCGAGACAGAGGGCTCGAAAGTTTCATGATTTTTGGCCAGCTCCAATATGACACCACCATGTTCGATAAGATAGTCTAACTGTTCGCAGTAGCGTACACATGAGTCGACCATATCTACCGCATAGCTGAGTACTGGACTTTTGTATTTGTTACCCGGCGAGATAAGCTGTCGTTGCGTCTGCAGACGTTGCTCCTTTTTGATTAAGTCCATGAATATTTTCAGGTTATTGTTCATACCCAACACTTCGACGGTGTGTTGACGACCAGCCGGATCACAAGTTTGCGAGTAAATGGCGTGCATATGTGTAGCTAGCTTGACGGCATCGTTTTCGGGCGACCCAGCCGTAAAAATAATAGCATCCAAGTGATAGCGCGTCTGTACCTTATAGGCCAATTCAATGCCCAGTCTGGCCAAGCGAGGCAAGACAGGACGGAGAATGATGGGTTTCGGTGGAGCCATTTGGGGAGTATGCACAGTTATTACAGGAGCAACTGCTTTTGGTGCTTCAACAGCTTCGACAGCACCCTCAACTTTAATTCCTGCTTCCTTTTCCTCAGCAGTATCCATTGGATTATCCGCGGTCTCCTCTTTTCCTGTAATGCAAGAATTTATATTATAGAATCGTTGTTTTAAAAAATAGCTATTTACACACCTTCTTCCTCCTCCTCCTTCTTTAGTTCCGTTTTAAGCTCAGCTGGAACCTCATCCAAGCCCAATAAAATAGCCACAATAAGTTGTGTCACATCAAACGCATCGTCCACAAAATAATCGATACCCACATGTGATCTAAGAAGCACATGCATAAGATCTATTGTACACAAAAAAGTGGTGGGAGGCAGCTCTTTCGAATTGCTAAGAATTACTAGCAACGATTCGGCAAAACAGTGTTGCTTAAGGTACGACTGCAGGGCATTGCCAAAGCTGCGTTGTGCACTCGGATCCGTGACCACTTCGAACTTTTTTGAGACAGGTAAGAATCGACGTGGTTGCTGATAACTCAAAGAATTTGCGGCCAATGCGTCCATTAACATTTCAAAAGCATATTCAATGTGCTGAAATGCTAAAGGCTTTTTATCCGATTCCAATTCTTCGGTAAACAAAAAGAGTTGGGAGCAGATTAGCCGCACAGTTTTCAGTGCCTCGTAAAGGTGTAGTTTCTTAATGATCGCCTGCAGTGCATATTTAGTGCGCGTCAGCTTAGCCGTTTTAATGGACTGGATAATCATGGAGTAGCCATTTATTTTTGAGTTCAAAAAGTGTTTGATGCCTGTCTCAGTGTCCAGCATTGAATAAACGGCTTTTAGAAGTTGCAGTTTGATAGATAGCGCCATGTAAGGTTCATGATAGAGCTTAAAGACAGCTTCGAAAGCATCAAAGTTGTGCTCCTTCAGCAGATGCTGGAACAAGAGGACATTGTTGCATAGGAGTTCTGCCATACGGGCCCCCAGCTTGATATGACGAATCTTAAAAGCAGGCTGTGGCTGCATGCAGGCCGCTTGGAAGCTCAGTGCAATTTTCAAGATATTGGCTGCTTGGCGCAAATGCAAATCATCGTTCTTAAAGAATTGATCCAGCACATAATTTCGACGCTTATAGTGCAGCGTTAGGTAGCCCAGTTGATTGTTCAGTTGCTCGCCGAGGTAGACAAATTGTTCGCGTTCGTCGACTGTAACGCCATGCTCCTCATTGAATGCAGTCACATTCTCGCACTTTGTTTGTACCGACAGCTTCTTGAATTGGAGCCGTAAATTGTCTAATTCCTTTTTATAATGTGCATGCAAGTCACACTTGTAGACAAGAAGTGGTCGCTGCCAGGGCTCAAAAGCGTCTATAGCTGGAGGCGCGGTTGCGGCAGCTGCCTCCAGTTCACGTTCATACTCTGCTGCAGCAGCCGCATCTTCTGTATCGTCTTCTTCCTCATCATCTCCAATGATTTCATCATCACTCAAGATGGGTTCAAACTGTTCTTGTGGTGTGCCCGATCGCTCCTCATCTTCGCGGTGCAGGGACTCCGAAGAGTGGCGGTAGACATGTGAGGTTTGCATTTTATAATGCGAACGCGTGTCTTCGTCATCGTACTCCATGGTGTCGGGCGACCGTGGACGAGTAGGGGAATCTATGGAAGCTGGGGGTGTACGTGGCCATTTGTGATCTTCGGCATCAGAACGCGAACGCTCAGAGCGTTTCCGACGGGAGCGTCGACTAGAGTACTCTGGCGAACGTGACCAATCCCGTGCTTTATCGCGCGGGCTACAAATTAAACAAGTTGCAAATAATTTTAATAATCTTCGTAAGTAAAGTAAATATTTTACCATCGCAAGTATTCTCTTTCATTGCTCTCTGAATGAGAGTGTGTGCGCGCAGGTGGCGGCGAATGATCTGTCGAATGAGTAGAGCGACGCAGGCGGCGAATATCACGTTGGTCATCCTCTGCGTGCTGATGATAATGCTCTCGTGGGATGCCATATTCTATGTCGTCATGTTCATAGTCACTGACACTTGTCTTGTGAGCCAATAGTTCAGTAGCCATCGGCTCTGACCACTCGTCCTTGAGGACCTCGTCTTCTAAAAGCACTTGGCGGGTCTCGCCACTTAGATTGCACATCTCTGGTGCTGCCGGCTCACATGGCAACGTTGGACTAGCTATGGGCTCAGTCACAGAATTGGTTAGTATGCCGTACACAGCCAGTGTAATTGTGCTATACCAGCCTCGCAACACCAGGCCATCTGTGGGAATCTTTTCTTGGGAACAATCCAAATGAATGCAGTCGTTTTGATTATAGCGCAGCACTCCAAGGTTTTCAAATGCTGATGCACCTGGCATGCCCAGGTCGTTAACGAAAAATTCCAGGTCGAATTTCGAGGGATTCGTGGCGCCCAGGCGGACGCCGCCTGGGAAGTCGGCCTGCACACGTGCGCCCAATGGTATTATTCTCACTTGCGTAATAAACACCGGCTTTGGGAACTGCACTAAGTCCAAATTGATGTCCTACGCCACCACAAATTGAAAATGAAAAAAATTCACAATTTTCTATGCTTTTATGGGACTTACAGTAACTTCTTCGTGCGAGAAGGTATCGAAGAACACCAACTCCGCTCCGTCGTCGGCTTCGGTCATTTTCTCATGTACTGTACACCGATATTCCAGATATAAAGTGATGTTCAGTCCAATTACTAATTCTACACTTTTTTAATGTTCTCTAATAATTAAATTTAAATAAAATAGCTGCAGCTGCGGCAAACAGCGTCGACAAATCCGAAATTGGGGTGACCAGTGCAACGCACAAGTGGCATTAGTGATGTATTAAATATCGATTGAAAATATCGATATCTTATACGATGCATCGAATACCATGGCTAATGGCGCTCGACCGGGCAGACCGGCTCATAGAAGTTTTGTTCGTCGTGAAGTAAGGTATTTTTCGTTGAGGCAACGGTAGCTATATACTCCATATGTGTGTATAAGTAGATACATATGTATAATTCTTAAATTTTTTGCGCTTTTAAATAAACAACAAAAAACATATATATTTGTTTTGTGCGCTTTGTTCACCTACACGTAAATACGTATAAGTACATTTATATTCAAGTGTAAATCTGCTATTGCGCTTTACGTTTTTTATTTCGCCTCTTTTGTGAAAGTTTAATGCACCTATTTTTGTGGCTGCCTGCCGTCTTGTGTCGTATTAATTATATTTTCCAATTATTGCAGATTTAACCAAATACTCGAAACATAAACAACAATGTTTGTTATCCGTCGTAGCGCAGCTCGTTTGTATCCAAGTGGATTGCAGTAAGTTTCTTGAATTGCAAAATATTTTTCCCAATTGCATGCTAATTTATGAATCTCGATTCCGCCACCGGCACCGGCACCACCAGTCATACACACATTTAAAAATTGTATCTAAGCTACTTATAAAATATGTATACCATTGACTGCTGAGGTGCTCAACTTTCTTCTATTTCCGATAAGATAAACATTTCTTATTCGTATTGCTTTTAGTTTTGACCGCGCACAGCGGGTGTCTTTGCGTGTGTGTGTGTGTGTTTCTTGAGTCTTTGTTATTACGTAACAAATGCTAAAGTGTATGCCCATGGAGTTTTTCTTTTTTTTTTAAATACAATCTCTCTCTTTTAGATTAGCTAAGATGAGCAGCAGCCAAGTCGGCGACTTGGGAAGTGGCGCCGGTAAGGGTGGTGGCGGCGGTGGCTCAATTCGTGCGGCTGGTGGCGCTTTTGGTAAGCTGGAAGCCGCCCGCGAGGAGGAGTACTTCTACAACAAGGTGAATCATTTTGATAATTTATTTACAATTAAAGATATTTTTGTGTTTATTGAACTAGCGTAAACATAGGGCATCAATAGCAAGCTTTTCCGCTCAGCAATTCGTGTACGCCGCACTTCTGAATGCGATAATTGGTTTCTTTAAAGTTTAGACCGGCTCCAAAAGCCTTTTGCAGTCGATTGGATAGCACCCACAATTCCTCTTTGCCCTCGTGATTGCGAACAATTTTGAGGCCGCTCACAAACTGTAGCCGCTCCTCGTCCTCGACCAGCATGACTAAATTTTCCTGTTTATAAGGCGTCGCTATGTTCCAGCCTAGAATGCTGCTTGGTTGCACGAGCCCGCAGAGAAGTGTGCCGGTTTCACTCATGGCAGCGGCCACACACTGGCTGCCCCGCTTGCCCAGTACTCTAAACTGGTCCAATGCAGCGCTGACATCGTTCAGCTTCCAGTTGCTGGCATTGTTCACTACCTGTAATGGAATCGCTATTTGCCAGTCACTTGACAACGAATGGAAATATAGCATTCGTCTGGTACCCAAAGCATGGGGCGTCAGGGTCAATGCAACCGTACCATCCCAAAGCTGAAAACTCTCTCCAGCTATGGTAAAAGTGCCAAAATCTGGATGCGGGAAGGTGTATTTGTTTTCGATGCGCCACGACTGCTGCTTGGCAACATCGTAGACTACAATACCATCGCCAATTGAGTCGGCCATATAGACAAAGCCCACGTCACAATTATGGGCGTCTAGATCGATTGTGGGCGTGACGAACCGGCTAACACCCACTTTATACAAACGCTGCGGCATGCGGTAATGGTGGACGACCTTGCCGCTCTCTAAGTCGATAGCATAAATCTGTGGAGCGCAGTGCTGCACAAAATCAATCTCACCACTGTCCAAGATCCACATCCGTCCGCATTCATCAATTTGGGTGCGATAAACTGAAGTCAGGCCATTGCAATCGGCTCCGTGAGTTTTGTGCCAATCGTAGCTGGGATATGCCATCAATTCGGTTCCATTGGGCTTCGCTTCATTAGTGACATAGGCAAGGGAATAGGGCACGCCCTTGCCGAAACGCGGTATGGTCACAAAAATGCTAGGTGTCTTGTCGCCATCTGCAAAAGGGAAATCTCTTTCTGAAAATTTCTCAACAGCTAACTGCAATATTGTTGTAACAACAATGCAGCAAATAAATATAAGTCATACTAACGTTTATAGTACACATCCACATCGATGGGAATTACGCTGTCTGGATTATATAGACCTTCACGCAGAGCACGCTCGCGTTCCTGGTGCGTGGGGAAGCCCAGTTCCAAATTTTGTGCTTGAAAAACGCTCTCCAGACCCAAGTGTATATTTGATGCATCCTCAAGCCTAATCTGAGCACACGATGCACTCACAACTGCGAGGATTAGCAAACATTTGTAAAAATACATGTTGTTTCCTTATGTTGCCCTTGTTGGCCAATTCCTTTCACTTTCGTTTGTTCCGTCTGCTCCACTTCAGACACAAAGTGCGACTGCGCATGCGCAGCAATCAACTGGCTCGTGTCTTTCTAATCCGTCGACCAATTCGCCGCGTAATCGTGTCAACTTTTGTAACTGGTTTAATCACACACAAAACATTTTGCATTGAAATACTGTTTGTGCACATTAAAAACGAGTTGCAAGCTGGCCCATTATCCCCACCAGACCCCCTCCATGCCATTTCGTCTATCAGCCACTAAGTCTGTCAGCTCCAATTGCTGGGCGCGTCCAAGAGGGGAACGTGTTAAATTGGTGCACATTGGCACAAAGTGTCTACAAATCAGAACTCAATTACAGCTTGCATTAAAGGTGAGCGCGTGAAAAATTGTGTTCACGGATTAATGTCTTGATTTCCTTTGCATATAAAATGTAGCAAAAATTAACAAGTAGACTCTTAAATAAATTAGTCTGTTTTGGTTAAGAAGTATTTTGTCGTTCCGAAAAATTGGCTAATGGAGAGAAAACATGACAATTCTAAGAGTATTTATGCTATCTTAAGTAATTAGGTCGTTTTAAAGTAGATTTCAAATTGCCTTGCACTCAGCGTTCATAAATTCGCTTTCTTTGAAACAAGTCTTTTAAACGCGATTTAGTACAGATACCAATAGGTCTTGCCCACTGTACGGTGACGACAACATTTGCAAATATGGATGTAATACCACGTTATAGTTCAATGGCCTATTCAGCATACACTATCAGAGCAACAGGTAGTTGTTTACCCACAACAATTTCATTTTGAGGTCGATCCAGTTTTGAAGATCTGGAAACCTGTTGCTCTTAAGTCGTGCGTGCATACAGCTAGCAACAACACATACAATAACAATAATAACGAAGTGGATCCACAGTGGATCTCTATAGCGCCATGTTTGGCATATTTTCGACATTGTCCGGCCCATACTGATAACACGAAGAGTGAACTTTGCCTTGATAAGCCGCGTGCATGACAGCCGAAAATATTGTGTGTATTCTATTTAATGACTATGTTTAATCAATTAGAAAATATAACCTTAGGCATACTATAGACGATTCCCATAATCGTCGTAGTCTATATCGTAATGTGGAAAGAATGCTCCACTCTGCACATCATCGAGCTGACGTCGCAAAATGCGAAAGTTGACCTCTTCGGCAGTTAGAGTGCCCGCCGCCACCTTCTAATAGAGATATAAGAAAAGTTCAGTAACGTAATCACTTCATAAGTACTTAGTATTATTATGTACCTGGAATCGATTAGAAAATAGCCAGAGCTCCTCATGTCCCTCAGCATTACGTACCACCTTCATGCCGCTCACAAACTGCAAGTCTTTGGGATTGGCAGGCAAAACGGCGAAATTTCTTGGATTGTAACGCGTGTTCACATTCCACACAATCAGCTCGACGGGATTTAAGGTAACGCAGTAGAGATTGTAGCGGCTATCCATAGCGGAGGCGGTGCATTCGCTGTTGCGTTTTCCGATTTGTACGAACTGATCTTGCATGGCATCGACACTACCGACCCAATGACTGGCGTTGTTAAGCACGCTCAATGGCACAGAGTATTCGCTTCTGCTGGCCAGTGGATGGAAGTACAGATTACGCTTATCATTGTTAACCGTGAAGATGCCGTCCATCAGAGTGAAGCTCTCTCCGGCAATTGTGTGAAGACCATAGTCTGGATCGGGATACATGAAACGATGCTCCGCTCGCCAGGCCACATCCTCGTATTGATCATAAATAACCAGACCATGATTGCTCACATCGGCTATGTATATCATTGTATGCTCACATTGCCCATGCGGTGGCGGGTCTCTTACGAGCAGGCTTGGCGCGATGAGGAGCGAGCCGCCGGGAACGTATGTGGTGTTGGGGAAACGGAAGCGGTGCAATAAACGATCGTCCCCCAGATTAAAAAGAAGCAGCTGGGGTGGACAAACTTGATCTCTACCTATGACGCCTGAATCGAGAACCCACATTTGATTGCACTCGTTAATCTGTGCAGGAGAAAAGAATTCTTAGTTAATATTTAAACAAATCAAGTGGGGGAATCAAGTTGCATTTCAACTTACGGTCACACGAAATGCTGAGGTTATTTGATCGCAATTCTCCCCATTCTTATTATGCCAGTCCAAGCTTGGATATGGCTGTAGTAGCGGCCCATTATCGCCAAACTTGGACGACACAGTGGCCAGCGTGAAGGGTATGCCACCCAAAAATCTGGGTATGCTCGTAAATATTCTCACTAGACCATTTGGCAAGTATTGCGGCTGCACATCAATGGGTGTTCCATTATCGGGTAATAATTCACCCGTGGTCAGGGCATTGATAACGTCCTGAGCCGTGGGAAATGCGTATTCCAATTGATTCCATTGCGTGACAGTCTGGATGCTGCGAATTCTGTTGCTGCTATGACTTGCATGAGTGTATATCTGGCTGCCCGTGTGAATTACCAATAAGAGTGCGAATAGTCGATATTGTGGCCAAAATGCCATCATGGAAGGTCTAGTCTTCACTCTAAAGCGGGTCTTTGAGATTTACGCTTCTTGGCCCCACATACCAAAACTTTTATAAGCGGCCACTTAGTGTACGTGGGTCTTGGCATACACACACATTATTTGCAGAAATGATAAATATTTTGCAAAGAGAGCACGGCCCGAATTGTTGATCGTGTGTTAAACTATTGAGCTCTACTTAGTTGTTTTGCAGTTAGTTTTTAGTGGCATTGAGTTGACAGTTCACGTGGGGCATTTTCTTGTTTGGCTAAATGGAACGTTCGCAATTTATTGCCGCTTCATTGCAATTCTGTCCGGTAGTTCTTTAAAGTGCTAAACAGTGGTTGAAATACATATTCGTTCCCGGTTGGTAAACAAATAAACTTGATCATGATTAGCAATCGAAATTGACAACCGTCGTACGTTGATTCAACTGGTTTATCAGATTGGGGTCTGTTGCCGATGAGGAAGATGATGCGGCAGTTGTTTCATCCCCAACAGCCTATAATTCAAACGGTTTTAAAATTAAATCCAGATGAATGTACTCTTCGGAAATACGAGTTTAACAATGAAATTTTCCATTTCATTATCAGCTGTGGATTTTTTTGTGAGCTTTCTTCAATTCTAAGGAGCATAATGGATTGCTAGCAACTTGTTCGGTTTCTTCTGACAAATCAATAAAAGTTTAATTAGTTTCAAATCAACTTTCTTTCTATAAAAAAAAGAAGTGGTATCAAAATATTTTTGCAATACTTTAAACGTTCTGTCTCGTAAGAAACTTATTATTAATCAAACATAACTGGGCTCTTATCTATAAACACCTAATCTGTATAGTACAATCAATAACATTTTCGATATTATTCTGTTCTATATTCTTTCAGCAACGCGAACAATTGGAACGTTTGAAGAACGATCAAATCCATCAGGCAGAATTCCATGCTCAGCAAATCAAGGAGCACGAGGAGGCCATACAACGTCACAAGAGCTTCCTTGAAAACCTGAACAAGTAGACGATGGAAAATAAAGCTTGCTACACAAACGAAACAGCTGAATGTGAACTTAAAAACGATGCATTTCCGATCTACTTGTAAAGTTCTCTCTATATACTATATATTTTGTATTGCCAGATTATAACACACGAATTGCAAAAGCAGTGTACAAATTTTGAATCGTTTATTTACACACCTGCATTGAATTGTTCATTGTTTGCGCCTACTATTTACTTAAAATAAAAAGTCGTTTAAAATAAATATTCTTTTTATACTTTTTTTAGGCTGATTGTTGTCTGCTAACACCAGAGCTTGATTTTAATAACGATTTTACCTCTTTTCGTGTATTTAAGATGGTTAGATTAGACTACTTTTCTTCTCCTTCGTCTTTGCATCATCTGCTGTTGTCATTGTGTGCTAAATCTGGTGAAAAGGAGGCCTCTAAGTCTCAGTAGTGCTATCCTAATAGCGTATAGCCCCACTTTAAAACACACTACAGTGGGAAGGGTAGACTGTTTAATGAAGACAGAACTTTTGGTTTGCCAGATATCGTATTTTTGCAGTATGAGAATAGGGATATTGGACTAACACTCCCTTCGGTTCTTGCAAATGAACAGCGTTATTATAGCGTTTTCTGAGCTTAGACACCTGCCTTCTGTCTAAAGATTAAGCTAGTACCATCATGTTTGGGTGGAGTGGTAAAATTTTATATTTCGTAGTAATTAGGTAGACCGGTTTTTGATGGATTTGTGCCGATTCCATCACTTTTCGCCCATTCGACAGTATTTTAAGAATGTTCGTCATACAAATACAGAGTGTTTACGAGAGTTTGGCAACGCAATGAAGACTCCAAGTTTATACACTCAATCTAACTAATTATAGTTTTTGTTTATTATGCGTAATTATCATCAAATGCTGCTTTTAGGTTGTCCCAAAGCCAAGACCATTAAACGATCGCGTGCTATCTTTCTATTCTGCAAAAACAAAAAAAATCCCTGCCCATCGCGTAATTATCTAATTAATCTTATTTTCTAGCATTTGTGTTGATTTCTTCCATTTATCGACGCGATCTTTCTACATATTTGTGGTAGCGTCTTAAATGTTTAATGTTCTGATGCTTGGAGCTTGGAACTTTAAACAAAAGCCGTAAAACAAATCGGCATCATTTTTAATTAACTACCAAGAAGTAATCTTGCAATCTTGTTCTACTGAAATTCACAGGAATTTTGTAAAACTAACTAAAATTAATTTGCACCCTTTTTAGAACCCCTTTAATATTGCCAACTAGGGAAGAAATTAAACCAACGCCTTATTTGCAAGATTGTCTCCTCAAATTAACCTTATAATAAAGAAATGTTTTTTATTTTTACAAAAATAATACTATGGTATGGAAAGTTTTACTTTTCGATTTGTTATCTTTCAATTATTGTGATAAAAGCAAATATGTTGTAAATATTTTTATTGTGCATAGCTATGTAAATAAATAATTCTGAAAATGTAAAAACTAAGTAAACACGAGACGATTGCTTAAGTCATCGTCACTGGAAAAGAATACTCCATTCTGAACATCGTCGAGGGGGCGTTTCAAAATTCGGAAGTTCACCTCGTTGGCATTTATAGTGCCTCTGGATATTTTCTATAAAGGAAGATTTTTAGTCCACTATCAAAGGTGGTCTGGATGGAAACTAACCTGGAAACGGTTGGACAAAAGCCATAGCTCCTCCTGGCCCGCCGAATTTCGCACCACCTTCATGCCACTCACAAACTGCAGCTCATCCGACTTTGCGGGCAAATTGCCAAAGTTACGTAGATTGTATGGGGTATTTACATTCCAGACGAACAGCTTGATGGGATTGAAGGAGACGCAATACAAATTATTGAAACTATCCATAGCAGAGGCGGCACACTCGCTCTTGCGTCGACCCAGCAGCACAAACTGATCGTCCATAGCGTGCACGCCATTAGCCCAGTTGGTCTGATTGTTGAGCACATTCAGAGGAACGGAATATTCACTGGTGCTGGCCAGCGGATGGAAGTAGAGATTGCGCTTATCGTTGTTTACAGAGAACATGCCGTCCATTAGCACAAAACTTTCTCCGGCAATTGTGTGGACTCCGTGGTTGGGATCGGGATACATAAAACGATGCTCGGCCCGCCAAGCTGTGTCCGCTCTAGCATCGTAGATGACCAGGCCATGATAGCTAACATCGGCCACATAGATCATGGTACGAGCGCATCTGCCCTGTGGTGGAGGGTCCATCACAAGCACGTTGGGCGTAATGAAAAGCGAAGCAGCTGGCATATAAGTGTTGTTGGGGAAGCGGTAGCGATGAACCAAGCTATCATCGGCCAGATTGAAGAGCAGCAGCTGAGGAGGGCAATACTGCAGATCTCCAATCAGGCCCGTATCTAGGACCCACATCTGATTACACTCCGTTATCTGGTGGGAAAGAACAGAATAAGTTGTTCGCCCAAGGCTCAGACCCAAGGATTTAATAACTCACAGCCACGCGGAAGGCGGAGGTTATTTGGTCGCAGTTCTCGCCATTCCCATTGTGCATGTTATAGTTGGGATAAGCTTGGATCAGCGGTCCATTGCTGCCCCTCTGTGAAGTTACGGTCGCCAGGGTGTAGGGTATGCCATTCACAAATCTGGGTATGGTGGTGAAGACGCGCAGCCCTTGGTTAGGCAAATACTGAGGCTGTACATCGATGGGTGTACCATTCTCGGGTATGAAATTGCCCGCCTCTTGGGCTCGACGACGATCCTCTTCGGTGGGAAAACCAAATTCCAATTGCCTCCATTCGGAGACGCCTTCCACGACCCGCACCTGCCGACCAGGCCCTCGCGGCGGCATTCGCATTGGGGGTCGATTGTTGCCATGGGTTGCTTGGATATTTCTGCTGGCGATGGCAAGGAGCGCCAACAACAACAACTGTGCCTGCTTCAGCATCTTGATGGTGTCCGTTGTGGGTGCTGCGAACAAATGTTTCGGTGTTAGATTTTCACTGTCGATGCTTGCCGAATTGTCGAACTTGGGTTTATTTAAAAAACAACATTTTTGTAGCTCAGCTGCGTTGGTGCTTGATAAGCGGATGACTTTGAAAACATTTGTTAGGCGGTGTGTATTTTAAATTGATAACTTTTCATTCAAGAGCAAGGCCCCCATTTCGGACAGGCGTTGTTTAGTTGGTGTAGTATATAGTATAAGTAATTCATAGTTTAATGAAGTATTTACGGTAATAAACACTTTTATTTTAATTGAATTTCTTTTTGTTTATAAACTTACTTTCCCTGCTCGTATTTGTTTTTTTATTTATGGAAATTGATCCTTGAACAATTCGTTGCTCCTGCCACTTGACTTAGCACCTTTAAAGTCGCCGCACTTTACACGCGGGCTGTCAACTAACAACTAAAACGGGTTCAGAAGCGGCACGAACCAAGTCAACAGGTTTAGCAGCGGCAAGCGACGCTTCATCCGCTGTCAATGGGGAAGATGATGTGGCTGCCTGATGTGCCTCTCCCCCAACGACGCCCTTTTCACAACACTCGAACATACTTCAAAGCGCCGGTTTTTTTGTTAAACTTTTTACATTGCTGTTTCCTTCTTGCTCTCAGTGGCATTTATTTTATGGATACCTGGCGTAATTTGCATTGTGTCTAGCTTTTTGACGTTTTGGACCAACAAATCAATTTTTCGTGTGCGTGCTAAATTTATTTAAAATAATTTGTTGCTGCCGTTTTTGTGCCTTTGGCAATGGGGATTTTTATGTGACGCAGCATTTGTTGTGGACAAAGCAAAGGCAAATTGAAAACAAATAATATCCAATAATGACATTTGTTCTTTACAAATATATACACTATTAAAGATAATATACTATGCAGCTGTGCCAATTTGTAATTAGCTTTTGCTCTTACATACATATATACCCCGTTTTTCTTCTTTTAATATTCAACTGATGCGCTACTTCATATATATAATAATAATAGTATATTATTATTGCAGGCACAAGGCAAGCGGAAAGGTAAGGTACTTGTAGTTGCGAAACAACCAATTATTATCTATTAAAATATATGCGATATGCAGAAATGTAGCTAAACTCACTTTCATTCCGATGCCTTGCGATCTGTATCAAATTATTCAAAAAATATGTTTCAAGATAAAAATGGAAAGCAGCTTTCATTAAATGCTCATTTACTAATTAGCTGCTGACGCTTGGTGGGCCCGTCAGCAGGTTTTTGCATATAAAAGGTGAGCAAAAACATCATACTTGTATTTGGAAATAAGAAGCACTGTTTTATAATCGAAAAAAGGGTCGATTTCTTTTTCACTTCATCAGTTCCCATTGTCTTAGGTATAGCATAATAATAAAAATATGTAATAAAAAAATAACATCGGCGTATACTTAACGCTTAACGCTTATTCTCTTCTTACCGATTCACCAATACTCCAATATTAAGCATTTAATTAATTTTAATAACAAATTTATAGATTTTTAAGCGCTTTTAACTTGTGATCGTTTCTGCTTCTTATGTTTCTCTTGACCTAATTTCTCGTTTTAATAAACAAACAATAACACTTGAGTAATTACTTAATCAGATACCAGAAGTTTTAAAAAGACCACTCTTTGTCAGACTTCAATTGCAATGAAGGTATAAAATATAATCAACATGCCCCAATGTCTGATGTCTCAGATAATGCAAACAAGTCAACAGAATTGCATCAATACTTATAATGGCGCACAATTTTTCTCAACCGAATATAACTATTTATTATGCAAGCCCAAAAGTAGGCTACAATGTCGCATCCCAGATAATGCTAGCATGGCGCACCCTGTGATTATTCCCAAATCAAACAATTTTTGTGTGACAGTTAAGTCCAATAATTAATGACCTTTAGTTAGAAATGAATAGGCATTTCCTTAAATGTTGAACTAAGCTTTACAATATTTGGCTGTTCTAGAAACATTTTATTTATTTTTCGTCCACAACAAAATCTTGTACATATACAGTTTCATTTTAGAGGGGGAGCCCAACGATGGCACAAATCATACGCAATTTTCTGAATCAGGCAAAATTTTTACCGTTCTGGTAAGTATTAACTACAGTAGCTAAGAGGTTTTTTAACACAATATTGAACGCTATGCAGGGCCATGATGGTCAGAAATAGTGTCGGCGAGTTACAGCCTACTAAGCTGGAACTTTTGCAGGCGGTAAGCTGCAATATGCACGGATTATTCATTTCTGAAATTAATAACTATTCCCCGATAGGAACGCGACCAGTTGGCAACACGCTGCGGAACTTTGTGGGTACAGCAGCGAAACATTGAGGTTCAACTCACAGAATTGACGCGTTGCATAAAACGTATAGAGTTCGATATCAGACTGCAAGAGAAATTGAACCCGAAAGTGGAAAACAAGGCCAAGCAAAACGCAATCGTCTCCAACAAATAAGCCCCGAGAGCGAAATGGGACTAGCTATATATTGAGAGCTGCTCGGTACTTTTCTTGAGCTTATCAACACAAAAAAATCACACAAAGTGATTCACATCTGCGTGCGAACTGCTGTCGCGAGAGGGCTACAATCTATAAAAGACTTGAGCATTGCATTATATTTTATTAAATGAAATATAAATCTCAAACCTGGAACAACATGAACTTCTACACGCTTTGCTGTTTTCTACTTGTTCTGTGCGCAGTCATTGGCAATCTGCCCGTCTCACTGGCTTCCCGTCACAGCGGCCCGCTGCAAGCACCTGGAGGCAACAATCCGTTTAGACCGCAACCACAGCCTCGTCCCTTCTACTATGATTCGCCTATTAGAGTGCCAGGCCAGCCGAAAACTATGTACGCATAAGAATATGTCATGTAATGTTAATTAAATTAAATAAAAAATTTGGCTAAAAAAATCATAAAGTGTTTTTTGAATAATAGTTAAAGCATTTCTTTAGTTGTCACCTTCATAAAATTAAAAGTATATAATTTATCATTGCACTTCCAAATCTAGACTTTATTACACACTTATTTCTCTTCTCTATTGGCTAAATTCCACATTATCGAAAAAATGCAAAAATTCACAGTCTTTATATTTCAAAATCTGAAATTATTGCAACCACGTCAGCTGGCCTATCATTATTGCATCAAGTAAGTTCATTTACATTTTTCGATTTATGCCGACACAAATGCCCATATCCTAACAATATCTAGTCGCTACTTGGACAAGATTTACGAGAAAGGCAGAGCGGAAGAAAATGTGCACTTTTTGAAAAAGGTGAATACTAACCTAGTTTCTTGTAATAATTGGTCTTACCAATTCCGTCTATCGCAGCAACGTGAGCAACTAAGTAGTCTTCGAACCAAACTTATCAAGGAGAAGGAGGCCATTCGAAAGAGAATGAATATACTGGACGGGGAAATCGAAAGCATTAAGATGAAAAATACGAAACGTGAAAACTGACAAACATAATACGGCTTGTAAATCTTCACTTCCCCACCAATTCAAAAATGGAAAATGACGTAATATAATATTAGTTATCGGGCTCGTATCGTTTTGTAATTAAACAAGCTTATAGTACATATATTAAGTACGTTTCATTGGAATCATGTACTTATCGTTTAGTTCGCTACAGCTATACGTATTACAACGAAATGATTTTCTAAATATTGTCTACAATCAACTTGGCCTGACATCTGCCTTCAATATTAAAAAACAAAATTGTCCGTTTCTTCTCTTTAAATAGGATTATAGAATTCAAAATTTAAACCGCAATGCAAACTTCTATTTCTGTCTTAAGAAATTGTAAAAATATTCGGCCAAGTAAATTATATCTTCTACCAATATTCCGGTAAGTTATGTCTTATCAAAGTCTCAGCCTAACAGTACTGATCAGTGCTGAGTTATAGATGCTATGGAGACAAAATACGCGACAAGGGTCTGGCAGAAGAAAATGTTCACTTTTTAAAAATGGTTTGTAAATACTTATATACTAGAAATTTTAAAGTGCAATTCATTAAAATATAGTTATCTGTATTTTAAGCAGCAACGTGATCAACTAAAGCAGCTTCGGCGAAAAATACTCAAGCAACGGGAAAATCTGGGAAAGCAAATGAAGAAACTAGAGCAGAAAATTGAAAAAATTGAATTAGAAAAGAGGGAAGAAGACAAACAAGTGAAAAACCAAACCAAAAAAAATAGCAAGCAACTGGACTAAAATCAGTCGATTACTAATATTTCAAATCATTTTGGCCAATATGATAGTACAAATTAATAATAATCTGAAGAACATTATTAAATTCATTGTTAAATACTTTTGTTGACTTTTTTTTTAAATAAATCTGTGTTCGACTGAGTAGCAACAATGTGGAGTGCTTCCTCAACAGCAACTTTAATGTTAGCTTTTAGGCAATAAAGCATCCTTTAAACCATTTTAGAATTACTTTTTTTCCGGTTGTGATGGCTTTGTGGTTTGCAAACGTCAGCAGTGCTTGGAAGAAGACTTTCGGCGCTTATGGTATAGGCAGAGCTCTAGCGTTTCTTTCGCTTCCGGTTTCTTGCATTTTCTTTTTTCACTTTTAATCACTTTTATCACCTAATAATTTCACTGACTGTTATCTATGAATCGTTTTAGGGCCGTTTCCATAATTTACAAAATGTAGATTTGCCGACATACTTAATTACGATTAAAGGTAAACATTTCCATAAGCTCTATGAAGCTAGTGTCAAAATTTTTCAAATACTTGTATTTAGGCTTTATCTCAAAAATTGTCTGCAAATATATGAATTTGTAACATGTGGAGCACTTTAATTTGCCAGGGACGATGTGTTTTTTGGAAAAGATCCGCCAAATCCGATTATTCGAAACCTTATACTATGCAATTGGCACAGCGGCGTCAGCTTTCCGATAAAGAGCGAACAGAAAATAGAAAGGTAGTCATTCCGTTAAATGCAATAGATATTATTTTTTTCTCACTCTTAGGATATAGCTTTCTGGTCCAAGGATTTTGATGCATTGCTGAAGGTTAGCCAGGTAGTGGCATATTGTAATCAATTTTAAAATAAACCATTATATCCATAGAAGCGGAAGCTGCTTGCGATGGTCTTAGAGAAGGTGGAGAAACAATCGCTATATGTTGATGAAATGCTACGGAACAATCAAAAACATTTGAAAGCAGCCGAGAAGAAACTGAAGGAATTCGATGAAAACCCAAAAAATGGAGCATCCATAAAGTGTTAGTAAATACTCGTAGTTACTTGAAGTTATTTTCAAATGATTTTGTTGTTTTTATTTAAAATAATTTGTATTTATCATTTACATGTTTGCTAATTTACAGGAAGCGTTCCACAACTGACGCAAACTTAGAAATTTGTTGAAGAGTTTTGGAGAAAGTTTTGTTACAGCGCATTCAAGAGCTAATCAAATTTTTGAAATACGAAATAAAATGATTAAAATGTGTACTCGCAATTAATATGGCATTTAAACAAACTCATTTATCAACATAATAGCTATATAAGAATTAAAATAAATAGACTGCCTGAAAAGGGCGTCATCGTTTCAATGAACAAACATACATATATAAAATATATGCACTATTTGAAGTACAAATAACTTAAGAACTAGAAAGTTTTCTTTCATGTGTGTGTTTTGTTTTGTGCATATTACGTTAGTAACTGAACGCCGAACTGAAGTCATAAGTACATACAATAAAAAAATACAATACATTCATGGTAGTTGTGTACGGTTTTTTTTGTTTTGTTTTGTTTTTGTTATATAAGTAGTAGTTTCGTTTTTTGAGCAACTTGGAGCAGGTTACGAGACTAAAACTAAACTTGAATGCGGGTGGGGGCGTCATTTGTCGTTGACTTAGTCAAAACAAAGCCCGACCAATATGAAAACGAGTTTGTCTGTGTGTGTGTGAGGTAGGCTGGATGCAAGGGCCGTAAGTAAAAATAATATGGCATACTTATGAGCGCTGTTTGTGGTTCACCTGTTGGTATATGTGTGTGTGTGTGTGTGTTTGTCTGTGTGTTCAAGTGCGTGTGAGGCAGGTTTGCTTCTAGCGTTTAAATACTGGTTGTCATCAACAATGCCAGGAATGTTGTGTATGCGTGTGTGTCTGTTTGTGTGTGTATGTGTGTGTAGCTCTGTCCATATGTCTCTAGATGTGTATACATTTGAAGCTTATAATAACTAAGCCCTACGTTCTGCGCGCATCTGCATCCAAAAATGCAGCGCCTATAACTAAAAACAACATAAAAACACAATTCAGTAAAATAAACATAAATCGAGTGGCGCACTTTTTAGCTGGGCAGCCGCTTGCTCGCAATCTCCTGCAGTCTCTGCAGCGCCAACGTCTTGTTAATCTCCACCAGATCGCGACTATGCTTGGCGGCTTGCAACTGCACCTCCAGGATTTTCATGCGCATCATATGCTCCTTGCTCTGCATCTCCATAAAAAGGCGCATCTCAAAGTTGCTGCTCGGCGTCGAGCTGCTGGCACGTTCCAGTGCATTGCTGGGCTCCACTTGGGGCTGGGCAACTGCTGGCAATGCCTCTTGCTGCTCATCATTTAACAAATTACTGCTGCTGTTGGTGCGTTGCCTTTTGGCCAATGGCTTGGCCACATCATCGTCCTCCTCATTGTTATTGTTATTCTGCTGCTGATGTTGTTGCTGCTGCAGAGCAACCGCCTGAGCCTGATGCTGTTGTATGGCTACGGCCGCAGCCGCCGCGCTGGGGAACTGGCCGGTGCGCAAGGCATTGAGCGCCTCCAAAGTGGCGGATATGTTGTTCATATTAAAGCCGGTCTGAAAGCCGGACATGTCTGGGGTGGGCGGCAAAAAGGCGCCTCCGCTATCGAGCGTCACATTGGCCAGGGCAGCGGGACTTTCAGCATCCTGTAGTCCATTGCGACTGTGATTGGGCGACGCACTGAGACGTTCTCCATTAAGATGCGGCTCAGTATTGTTGAAGGTATTGTTGAAGGTTTCATTGAAGGTCTCGTTCATTTCTTCCTCTTTAATGTCCACATCACAGACATCCTGAGGTGGTGTGCGGCTGCTGCTTGGCAGAGAAATATAGAATTAGATAATGATATTCTCAAATGTCTTGTTTTCTGCTCAACTTACTCATCCATTTCATGTTCGTCGTTATTGAACTTATAGTCCTCGCGATACTCGAAGCCCTCCTCCAAAGCCAGTGGTATTTTCGAATAGTCTATGCCATCCAGAGCCTCTGATTTGCACGCTTTTTTGGCCTCCTGCATGAATTCCCAAACCTCGAAGGTAAATGGCGAGGGCTTCTTGCGGTCGGCCACTTCCGCACCAAATCTCGCCAAACGATTATTATAGTCGAGTATCTCATTCCGTGTACAGGCTGGAAATATACAATATACAATGATAATAAAAAATCACGCCAATTAAACAGAGAAACCATTTCGCTCTACCTTTCATTCGTCGCCACTGCTCTTTGAGGCGATTGCAGGTGCGATCTGTGCCAAATTGATTGGAGAACTTTTGGTGTATTATCTTCCAGGCTTTGTTCTTAACTGCCGTCAAGCCCGCATCTAGCCGTTTGTTCTCTATGATACGCATATCCTTGCGACACAAATCCAGCAGGTATTTCTTCTCCTGATGGTTCCAGTTCTGTGTGCGTTCGCGTTTCTTGTACATGTTCATCGACGGACTGTTCATGTACTGTGTCATTTCTATGGGACAAGAAATTAAAGTCATGTCATTACTTATTGTCTAGTATGTGGCGATGGGTTGTTTCCACACGTACCTGTTTTTATATCGACGCCTTCCAGCAAGCTGTGATTGGAACTTTGCCAATTGGCGGCAATTTTCATAAAAGCCTCCAGATCGTTGGCCGTATATTGTTTGTTAACCTGTAACAAAAGAACAATAAACATATTTAAGTAAGTAACGTTTACTAAATGCCCATAACGCATGTGTGTTCACACAGATTTTTCAAATGATTTGTGTTCGTTTACTGCGCCAGCTGCTTAAGAATGCAGATCTTGTACCACATAATAATAAAATGAGAACAACAAAAGCAACAAATTGTTGGGTGCGCGTACTTTAAAACGCACTTCAAAATTCAATGAACCTTAAGTTACTTTTTTCGAAACAATTTCGACTCTGACTTGTGTGCAGTGCCGAAGCAGTCCCGGCTCCAAAAACCAAATGAATTCTGTACCCGCACATCAATTAACTCCGCAGCGCACAATGAGACAAAACAAAAGGATTCCGATTCGGGGATGATGATGATCATGATGATGGTGATTAAAGTGATGATGAACTTGATTTCTGACGCTGACACGATGGATATAGCCAGCTACAAACAATATGCTTGCCATATACTACATTAATTGATTTTCAATTAAGAGAACAGACAGTCAAGGGGGCAGCGTCCACAGCAGCAGCGCTGTTGCTTTTTTCAATTCCATTTCAATTCATTCAGGTTGGTATGAGACACATGTACATACAAATGCCTATATATAACTGAGGTATCGGAAATATGTTTAAAATATTGAAATTCCCACATACACTAGGGACCTTAAAAGAATTTCAAATTAAAATTGATCAGTAAACTATTTTACAGACTTTAGATTATGGTTGGAAATTGAAATACAATTCTTGGGACTTAAAATAATTCTTATCTTAAATCAAAGCAACTTTCCAAGGTAAAACCGTTTCAAAATTCGTAGCTAAATTTTGTGAGCTTCAATAGGGGTTTGTTCCCGAAAACTTTAGCTTTAAATCTGCATGACTTAGAATACCAATTTTTTAAATTTCAATTATGGCTTGCAAGTCCCCACCAGCTTATAATTGAGCAACAGTCGATATTTGTTGATAAATACACATACACTATATTGATTATTAGAGTATGGATATGTGTGTGTAAAGCGATCCAACGTCGAACACTCTGACAGCCAATTATATCGAGATGAAACTCATACACACACATACATACTCGTACAGTCATTCACAAACACTTATGAATAAATTCAATGGGGTACAGTCAACTATTTATGCATACATATACTTGTATATGTATAAATAAATGTACATATTTATATGGCGTGTACATATATCGCTTCTCTGTTAGTTCTCCCAAAAGTGTTTCAGGCCCCCTTCGGCCCACACTCGTCAATCTTAAGTACATTTTATTGTGCTTTATTTCATTTTGATTTTTAGCTCGCGACTGCCTTAGACTCCCTCTCAACTTTAATGCCATGTGTTCAATATTGGTGCCATATCTGATTTGTATACTATATATACATATGTACATATATGTTTGCATGTGTGTGTGTAATCACATTTGCTTGATTCTCGTGTAGTTCTCGTACATATGTATGTATTAAGCAGTCGTCTGTAGACTTGTATTCATAGGACTTAGTCACTATTAGTCTTATGGGCACGTTAACTGCGGTTCTTTCTATATTTATGAATAATTGATCGTTTTATTGTATGCCTAAATTGTAGTTATGATTACTGCCTGAATTACTGACGACTGCCTGTTGCTTACGAATTCTCGAGACATTTAAATTCTGGCCGACTGCCGAAAGGGGCGTAAGAGAAAGATCGTATTTAATTCATTTAAATTTTGGAAGGCGCTGAAATGTCAAACCCAATAAATGTCTTGCTATACTATTTAAAATGTTTATTTTTCACCCTTTTGACTATTGTTTTTATGAACAACAACAATCCAAGCTCAATTCACAATTGCTCAAAAATTTAACAATTAAACTCGTTTTGTATTATTTTTCTTTCTTTAATATAAAACGCGAAAATAATTACTTTACTTTACAATTGGAAATCAACCTACACACACACTCACAAGTACAGAGAAAAAATCAAACCAAACCATACTTAACCTTGTACCTTAAAATAAAGCACGTCATTGTTAAGCTTTAAAATAGTTTTTTCCAACAACAAAATGTCCAAATCGACGGCCATAAACAACAATAATAACTATATAGTAAGTAGTATGTGCCACGTTTGCACAGTAATTACAACAAATTAACAAACAAAAATAGATATAAAATAAAATTACATACTTAGTACAGTGAACTATTTTCATCGGAAATGTCCGCCGATGTTAAAGCAACGCTATAGTTCAGTTCAAGTAAATGGAACAGTGCGTTAAAGTACTGCTATAGGTTAGGTTAGGGTTCGGAGCGTGTAAGCAAAGCTGAAGCCGCACTCAAAACGATTCTACAGATTGTTTTCAGACAGTGCCCCAAACCCAAAACCAAAACCAAATCCATGCCATCCCATCCCATCCCAACAACATGAGAGCCACATTTCACATTTTTAGAGTCGAGCACTTGTGGCATAAATTTATGTATTATAATAATTACACGCAGAGACGGAGGCCGCGGACGCAGACGCAGACGCAGCCGAGGCAAAGGCAGATGATCGTGAAAACCAAAAACGAAATGTCATCGAACGTTAAAGTGGACGACGAACGCTACAGTTGTTGGAAGAGTTGGATGATGATGCTAGTAGGAGACGAGTATGGGGCATTGATTTGATGTGTTTTTCGATACTTAAAATTTTGTGCGCTGTTTATTATTCTAACGTTGTGTGTCTACCACCCTGTCTGTGTGCCTATGGGTGTGTGTGTGTGTGTGTGTGTGTGTGTGCGTGTGTGCGGAGTTAAGTGGAGACCATCAAGACTATGCGCATTTCTAAGTAAGCCCCAGCTACTACTTGAGTCAGTCCCTCCAAGAAGAAGACGAAGAAATGCGCCTGAGAAATTGTAAAATAGTGCTGGGAGCGGAATAAGTAAAATAAATGGCATAAGTACGTCATATATGTACATATGTATGTAGGTATGTACATATATACGAAAATACAGAGAGCGAAAAGCATAATTTCGAAATTAAACGAATAACAAGCAGTCAGAAATTAAAAATCGTCTTTGTTAAGATTAGGGTGAGTCCGAAAAGTGATTATTTAAACGCCAAATTATTGACAGTTAAACTATTTTTAATGAATTGACACAAATTGTTTTCAAAGGCTAATTTCACAATCTCCAGTAAGTGCTGAACAATTACAATGAAGGCGCTTTCCTCCTCCTCCATCCTTATAGCCCCTGCAGATATCGTTAGATGGAATGCCTACTGGACAGTGGCCTTTAATGCCTTTTAGTTTTAGGAGTATTTTAATTGCTGGAGAAGACTAGCGGCATACCGATTCGTACCTTTTCAAGAGGGATGTGTGGGGTTGTTCCCTCCATTGCCAGCTTTTCTGCGACGCTAAGTCCACAACTAATTTACTAAATCACTTTTTTTAATATTTTTTCAAAAAAGTTTGTACTCCCACTTTTCGTAACGTTAAATTAATATTCAAAGCTGAAACTATTCTAGTGTTAGACTTGGTTTGCTCGTACTTTTTGTGAAAAGGGCTATTCTCGTCTTGGCTAGTTGCTGGCTAAATTTTCATGGCACCCTGAGTACTTTCCCTTTTACTTCAATCTAGTATTTAGACTTGAAAGCACATTTGTATTACTTAATTCAATTAATGGCATTATTATTTTGATTGTTTGAATCGTGTTTGTTGAATTCATTTGAGTTTGATTTTCAAGAATTGAATACAGAACGTCAATAATCTCGCATTCATATACAAATGACTATTGAGGTACTATTACGACAAAAATGTATAATTTTTTTTTTTTTTTGGCAACTGTGCAGCCTGGCGAGGGAAAATTGACTCATAGCAACAAATTATGCTCCAGGTGTGCATGACAGACGCGCAGAAACAACAAATTTATTAGAAACACAACAACAACAACAACAACAGCAGCGACATGCTCGCCCCACCATCGACGCTAATGTAAGCCATGTGTGAGTGTGTGTGTGTGTTGGTACTTATTTATGTATGTACATTTTTATGCAAACAAATAAACTAATTTCATGACGCACACGCGCGCCTGCGCAGTTGGGTTCGAGTCGCGCGCATGTGCTACTTACAATTGTAACTAAAGCTAAAAACTTGGAGATTTTTGTCAAACGTGCCTTTGTTTACCAGTGTATATGTGTATGTATGTGTGTGTATCTATGCGAGTAGCTATGTCTGCCTGCCTGCCTGCCTGCCTGGCCTACACCCAAAATAAAAGTAAGTTGGAGCTACGGGCAGAGTGGAAAAAAGCAAGTTCAGTGACTTTAGTGTTGGCAGAAATAGTAACAGCAACAACAACAACAAGAATAACACAGCCACAATAGACGACAAAGTCGACAAATTGCGTTGCTGTGACAATTGTTAAAGATCGAAAGAAAAACAACAAAAAAGTTAACTGCGCATGCGTAGGTACAACTTACTAAATTATTGTGTTTCATTAGTCAGCTCAGGCACACACACACACACACACACACAGCGAGACAGCCATGAAGTGGCGCAGCTGCCAACAGTTGGGCTCCAGTCTTGTCGCATAGTTTTCAATCTGTTTGTGTGACAGTTACAGATATCGGCAACAACTACAATACTACTTACATACATACAGAAATACATATGCACATATATATACTTGTACTTGTAGTACGCACGCAAAATGGATTACCCTCTCTATCGCACTTCATCTCCCACTCTCGCCCTGTTCCCCCTTCTTCGCTCTTAAAACAAAAGTGGCAATTTGAAAAGCCATATTTTCGTTTGTGGTGAATTCGAGTAGGAGAGCTTATGACTATATACGAGTGTGTGTGTGTACGTGTATGTCTGCAACTTTCCTAAGCACACCTTTGAAATGGCTGACAAGTTCATTTACACTACGCGCCCCCATCAGCATTAGCTGTAGACGAGTGGTGTGCAACAGACAAGCTATGGGATATACAAGTAGCTCTTTATTTAAGCTATGATTTAGAATACATATAATTTAGAAAATAAATATTTAAGAAATGTTGCTTACCACAAAACTGCCCCATACATTTCAAAGAAATTATTGCAAATAAACAGATAGAGCCATTAATAACTTTTCAAGGAATGGAGGCAGCTAGCTATTCGTAATATCCATAAAAATAATGTGGCAGCTGTTAACGCATTAAGACTCGTAATATCTCTGATATATCTGATAATATCTGATATCTTTTAGTCGGCAAATTAATATGAAATATTACAGCAAAATAGATTATTGATTTACTTCCTTCTTGTAGCTGGTAAAGCCATTTTATTATACCCTGTACCCGTAGGGTAAAAAGGGTATATTAGGTTTGTGCAAAGTATGTAACATACAGAAGGAAGCATCTCCGACCCCATAAAGTATATATATTCTGAATCAGCATGACGAGAGAAATCGATCTAGACATGTCCGTCCGTCCGTCCGTCCGTCCGTCTGTCCGTCTGTCCGTCTGGATGAACGCGAGGATCTCAGAAACTATAAAAGCTAGAATAACCAAAGTTGGCATCCAGATTCTCCTAGGTCCGAGAAAGGACGAGTTTATTTTATTTTTTTGAATTTTCCCCCCCTTCCCCCGCTACAGAATTTCGTCAATAGCGTCCACATTTCAAATGCTACCTAAACCAAACTTTGCACACATAATTTCTATATAATTGTCTACTGTTGTTCATTTTTATTCAATTCGGTCAATTCTAAGAAAAGTTATTAGCGAAACAAATTCTCGCCAGTACAACCTCCCCAAACTGCAGCAATAAGTTCGCTCTTCTTCTTCCTCTTTTTGCTGCTGCTATGGGCGCATATAACTCAGTGACGGAAGTTTACCTGGGTACAGGGTATTACACTGTCGGGCTTGCTCGACTGTAGCGTTCTCTCTTGTTTGTGGTCTAATGCAGATTATAAGGCTAAATTGGAAAATTTAAAAAAAACCTAAAAAGAACATTTTTATTCTTTAATATGTAAGCAAACCTCAGGGTCCTTGGAATATGATTGAACACAGCCTACCCATGATTATAAATAATAAAAGTATTTTGTACGTCTGGCCGCCTGTCTGTATGAACCTCTTATATTATTGACAATTGTTGTACTGCATTTTTTGCAAATCAAGCTCTTTTCAAAAATGTACCTTACTGAATTTAGTATTTATGTAATTTGTCTGTGTATAAATAGGCCTCACAACCACTTTCAAAGCCCCCAGCCACATGACTGCAAAGCACAACATTTTATCCATTTTATCCAGTTCCTCTTTTAGCTGGGTTTTTAAATGCCCAACTCTTGCGGCACCGCCTAAGATGCTTAAAGACAACTTCAAGTAAACGAACAATTTTTTTCTTCTTTCTGCTGCTGCCACACTTTTCAATTTCTATTCAAAACTTTTTTAATTGTTTATAATTCAAGTGCGCATGTATTAATATATTCCTATGTGTGTGTGTGTGTGTGTGTGTGTGTGTATTTTTTGATGTGGGTTACCATTTTGTGTGCTTGCCCTGCCTGACTGCCTGCCTGGTCCCCCCTCTCAACTGTTTTACTTACATCTGCCCAGCTAAGCATTTCTCTCGGGTTTCAAAGTTGATTATTATTATTATTATTATTACTAGACAATTCTA
This sequence comes from Scaptodrosophila lebanonensis, assembly GCF_003285725.1. NCBI lineage: Eukaryota > Metazoa > Arthropoda > Insecta > Diptera > Drosophilidae > Scaptodrosophila > Scaptodrosophila lebanonensis. The sequence continues at coordinate 5,367,209 of NW_022060529.1, forward strand.
AGCACTTGCGTCGAATTTTTGTTAGTCATTTTCCAAAAATTTATTTGAATATTGCCTGCTTACAATTTGGATTGCGTTTGTATGTGCGTATATCTAATTTCTATTGAGCATTATGCTTTTATTTTTATTCTTTGAGCCCCAACTTCTAGGGAGTGTAGCGAGCAACGCATTTTTTAATCGCATCAAGTCATGATTTGGCTGGCCACGAATGTTGTTGTGGCTTCTATGCTCCACACACACTTTTTTCTTTGTGATAAATACATGGTCGTTACTATGGCTGTGGTTGTTGTTGTTGTTGTTGCAGCACTTGAAGGCATCAAAATAATTTCTGGTTCCATTTAACTTAGACTTAAAAGCCGAAAACTGAAACGCTTCAAATAAACGACGTGGTCGTCGTTGCCGAAATCGAATTCGGATTCGTCGTTGTCGTCTCATCTCGTCTCGTCTCGTCTCGTCTCGTCCCGTCTTGTCTTGTCTATTCAACAGCATACACTATACTTAGAGATCATAAAAAGAAAGCCAGGCCAAGTCAAGTCATGTGGTAAGTATCTCAATACATACTCGTACATACATATATAGGTAGAGTTGAGTTATTTTCGAGTTTTGGCATTAATTGTTCCGCACACCGAATTTAAGATTGATTGCATTTGTATTTGGCTGTGAAATCTTAGGTGAACGTATTGGACCTTATGCGCGTGCCGCAATTCCCGATCCCCCCTAAATGGAGCTACAACAGTCGAGCAATTGGGCGACAGAGTTGAACGAACCACGGTCTTGAATCTGTTCGCTGTGTTTACTTTGTAATCATTTTCGGTGGCACACACATGTAAATTATCTACAATTATCATTATCCACATACCACATACATACCATATACACTACAAGTATACACATCGAAATGAATTTGCAAATTGACAAAATCGCAGCATGCGTTAGACACGCGCGCTATTTGTCTTATTAACGTGCCGAAAGCACTAATACTAAGTAATTGCGAGGCACGCAGATATTACAATTTGATCATTAATTTGGAATGGAGATACAATTCTTAACATGTTCTAAAAAAAACAAATACAAATTGCAAAGAGCAGGAAAGTTTAGCATTGTGGATTGTTCGCAAACTCTTAACCAATTTAAAAGTGAAACCAAAGCTGCGATGAGATTACTGTCTTCGAAAAAATCGAGGAGCCCTTGGGTTAAAATGGAACACTATTATTATTAAGACAGCATTGGGGTTTTAGTTAGTTAAAGGACAGTATAAGCATTTAAGGTCATCATAACAAAAATAGAATAATAAACGAGCAACCGTAAAATTTTGCAGTTTCAGTTTGCAGTTTCTGCAGAATTAAGAAGAACGAAATACGAATGAAAATTGACATTATTAATTGCGTTCAGCAACAGTGAAATCAGTTTTGTTTAAATATGTTTGACAATAAAAAATAAATAATATTTTCTCTGATGCTGACACGTTTACAATTCTTTAAGCAATGATAGCCCTCTTAAAACAACGAAATCGTTTCAAAACTAACTCTAGCCGGCCTATGATCTTTGCTTTTTGATATCCCATAGATCGAACGGGATTTAAAAAATCAGTTTTTTATCCCTCTTCAACTGGACTATTTTATTATCCTTCTGAACCACCTTCTACTAGCTTAATAGCAACCAAACATGCTATGAGTTCAATTCAAGTTTAGATTTTTATTGTTTCAATTGGGAGGATTGCTTGTTTATTTATGTGTATATTTTTGCTACTAATGCGCCCATGTGTTTATGCCAGATTAGTTTTATTTTCTTTAATGGCATTCTAGCCACACAAAGCCATTGATTATAGATACTTGAGATACTTGTGAGTAGTGGAACGCTTCTGTCGCACGATTCGTACAAAGCAAACATAATTCAAATAGCTAGCCAATAAAAAATCGTATGTCATGCTTAGAAGGCCACGCCCAGTTCCAATGGCGATGCCGATGCCGATGCCAGCAGTAGCTAGCCATGTCAAACACATTCTCGTACATACATATGTTGTATATAGTGGATATGTATATATGCATGTTGTATATACTTACATATATACTATACGCATAGGCTCGTACATACTCGTACAACATAATAATAATTACAAATGATCAGATGTCAATTTCTTGACGATATTATTTTACAGGCTGCCAGTTCGACTTGCGACTTGCGACTGCGCCGCTCGTTGCTGCTACTGTCGACAATTGAGGCGAACTTTAAATAAATGAAATTTATTGTTAACGGTTAGTGACCCGAATTACACGTATCGCTTATTTATATCTATCCAAGTGTATGGCAAACCAAAGAACGAACGAACAAATGAACGGCTGACTTGCCTGAACGACTGCCTGACTGACTGACTGACTGTCTGTATGTCTGTATGTCTGTCGAACTGAACTGATCGGCGGGTTGCGCGTGTATGTGGCATGTAGCATTAAGTAGTCGAAAGATAGACACGCATAGAACTTCGATGTGGAGCTGAATGAGTGGCTGCTTAGCTTGAGGCGTTTTAATTGCGCCAACGTTGCCGCTGCCGCCCACAAACGAAGCGCACAACTAAGCGATAATGTATCTTTGTATCTGATCTTAATGTGTTCAGAACACAGCCGCACACCACTTACATATATTTACGCAAGCCCAGGCATTGAACAGCCTCAATAGTCACAAGTCAGAGCTTTTGTACGGCAGACAGAGTTTCATTTGATGAACCCAACAGCTTGCCAGGTCACACTGACAATATCTTTCAGTTACATTTGTGCTTTGAATAATACTTTAATTAACATATCGATCGACATACAAATACTCGTACAAGTATGTTGCCTGTTTGTGTGGCAAAAATCTTTAAAGAAAAGATTCAAAAGCAACTACACACACGTTGCAACAAAACAAGAACAACAATAGCCTGACCAATCTGCTGATTTTGTACTTAAGCGTATATAACGTCAACTGAAATACAAAATGATTTGAATTATGTTCTTTATGACTTTGCACGCACGCCTTTCGCTTCTGATTTTTCCCACTCATTGTGTATATTACGTCTTATATTCAATTTTCTACGCATCTGTACTACATACATACTCGTAGTACGAGTGTGTGCCTTAGGTTTTAATCCCCCCCTGTGTTTGTTTGCGCGCGTACACAAAATGATTTCGATTTTCCAAACATCGTCAAGCATTAATGTTTGGGCTTGCGATGCCGCATCTGTCGGATACCATTGCTTGGCAGCAGCTTAAAGATACATATTTTGATATTTAACAGACCAGCTAAGTCCTCTTCAAACTGCAGTTGAACTTCAATAATTCGAGCATGCCTTTGAACAATATTATGGAATTATTAACTGCTACTGAAGCAATAGTTGTAAATATTGAATAAAGTGAAATCACAGGTAAATAGCTGTGAATTATAGATAAGAATTGAAAACAAAACAAACACACTTCTTTACAAACAAACTACCAAATTGTTATTTACTTTTGCTAATCAAATAGCAATAGAAAAATAGCCTCAAAAGTGCCTACAGTTTCCGTAAAAACTAAAACCGAATTTGCCAAAATTTGTTTCATCACATTGCAGGTTTTCACTGGAAAAGAGTAGAAATAACTGAAGGAATATTTGAGAAGCCTATTTTAAGCATCCTATAGATAAAACTAATAGAGTTATGTGCATTCTGTTTCCGTTTACAAATCATAGATTCAAACCATCATTACATAACTAGCTACAAATTTTGTCCTACTTACTTGCATAATGCTATTTGGGTCTAAGAGCCATCGCACAGTAGAGCAAAATTAAATTAAATTAAACAAAATTCAAAACCGCTAAATGTAAAATATTAAAAATTATTTTAAATATACGTTTACCGTTATATGTTTGGACAAAACGACTACACAAGCAATCCATTATTAAAATGATAGATGAAATGATCTCTTGCATTTTTGTAAGTAAATTAATTAATTTGCAGTGCTGACTAGTTTCTGTTAAGTAGAAGCTTAGTAAATAAGAGTAATTAACCATAACCTTTAATATTAGCTTTTAGTTCCACTGCAAATTTGTAAATATAGATAAGATATTGTTCTAACTCTGATTCTTTATACTTATATACAGCTGCTCTTAAGCAGTAAATAAGTAATTAGTAATAACTAAGAATAATAATATATTAGTTGAATTTTTCTAGTTGCAGATCAGGAAAGTTTGACTGTTGCGTGTATTAAGTAAGTATTAATATCCGCATAATATTTATGTATATGTATTTATTAATGCCTATGTACACATAATGTGAACGGCAATTAGGCGCAATCGTAATCAAAATTAAAACGTTTGCTTAGGCGTGTTTATTGGCTTATCAGAAGAGGCTTTGCATTGGCGGCAAAAACGAGTGAATTTCAAAGAGGAAATAATTTGTAAGTTAACGCGCACCCTCAGACAACGAAATAAAATACATATTGTTTAATTAGCAATGACAACAATAACAGCAATAGGAGGGTAAAAGTGTTAACTAATTCTAGCAATTTGAACTGATAAATATATGCTCGTTCAACAACAACAAGAGAAGCAACGAAAGCAAAACATTTTTTTTTCGCCTTTATGACTTCTTTACGTAAATTTTCACGACAACAACAACAACAACAAGAGCAACAAAAGGCCGGCACATTTGTATTCATATGTTTGTGTGTGTGTTTACACGCTCGCCTGCATTTACATATGTACAAGCAGAGTTTAAATTTTAATTAGGCAGAAACGAAAAGCAGGAAAAAAGAAGAAACATTTATAACAATAATGCAAGCCTACTGGCATCAACGACTTGCTAAGCAAATTTACACAAGTTAAGAGCTTGATTAAAAAAAATAAGACGGAGCCGCCACTGCGTGGCTCAATAAGCTCATACATAGGTGCATATATATATGTATGTATAGTGTATAGTATACATATACGAGCATGTGTGTGTGTGTGACTAGGTGTAGTCATGTGTGCAGACATACTCGCATACACAATACACATATTTGTAATTGGCTTTTGTCGCTTATCGAACTAAATAAATATTAAATTGTAATTAAAGTCATGGGAGTGATTTTCATTTTTTCTCTTCTCTTTCCCCTCACCCCTCCCTGCCCAACTACCACCCTTTGCTGTGGCTTTTGTTGCTATTAGTGTTATTGTCATTGTTCGTGAGTTGAGTAAACAGTATAAACAATTATAAAGCAAACCACCGCGTCGTCCACCCAGTTATTACTAATTTGTGCGTTGAGCACTTTGTTTATCTTCAAAATGTTGTAGCATGCGCTTCCACCTAATTGATAATTAAGTCAAATGGATTTTTTTCGGACTTAGGTCAACGTAAATTTAATTGCTAATTGCATCGTTTAGGGCTTAGGCACTGTCGCCGTCACTAAACTAAACTAAGACGCCTGTGATAGATAGCAAGGCAGCCAGACATGAAGACAGCCACTAGCGACTCGACTGGCTCTTGATTAAGTTGTTGTCGTGCTTGGCGGTGTTGACTATTAGAGCGACTACTACAACTGGACGACTGGTCTGCTGCCCACCAAAGTGGCATGTTCAAATACCTTTCGGTTGACAAAGGCACACAACAGCAAATACTATAATACACAATGATATGTCTTTGAGTTGCAAGCAAATTGCGCATTTTTTTCGCTCCTTCTGACAGTTCTGCACATTTTTGTGCGCACACCTGGACTTGACGCACATAGCTACATAATGCGCACACATATTTACTGATACAAACATACACATGTACAAGTATGTATCTAGAATCTGAGCCAGGTAACAATGCCACGGGCGGCCGTGGCAAGCAACAGTTGGTGGCAGCGCGTTGCACAGTGATGCGAAGCAAATTTTTCCTAACCGTTTCCTTTTCATTCTCAAATAATTCTAAAAGGAGTTACGAGCGTACTTGTAAGCATAGATAGTAAGTATAGATAAAAGAGAAGAAAATGTAAATAAGAGGATAATATTTGATTTTTCCATAAAAATGCAAATTCACATTTTGCATACTGGGTCAACTGGGTCAAATATGGTCCCATAGAAATTAAATTAAGAGGATAACTTACACAGAAGAGCCTCTAGAAGGTTATCGTCAAATTTATACACATTACTTGTACCAATATTTAAAATAAGACGAAGTGAGCAGTGACTGAGAAACGGCTTAAGGAAACTCAAAATCATTCAAATTATATACCACAATGGTTATATTATTAACTATTTAGTAATAGGTTTAATTATGGTTTAATTATTAAACTTTTTTGACATCTTGAAAGTTATGGGTTGTTGAAATATTGATAAGAGATAAATTTTATTAACTATTTAGTAATAGGTTTAATTATGGTTTAATTATTAAACTGTTTTGAAATCTTGAAAGTTGTGGGCTGTTGAAATATTGATAAGAGATACATTTTGAGGCAGGAACAAATTGTTCTCAATCAGATGTGCTTTTCATACCACAGTGCGCTGTAGGTGGCGCTGCATTGGATTTGCCTAAAAATGATATCAACCGACTGGCAAACACACAGGCTGGAAGGGAGTACGGACTACGGGCAACAGTCAGCAACAACAAATGCAACAGCAACAACAACAACAACAACAGCAACACTAGCACCAGAGTTTTGCGCATGTGTTCCCATTTAGTTCATAGTTGCCATTGTCGCTGTTGTTGCCCATTTTGCTTTGCTTGGTTTGGTTTTTCTGCTCCCAGTTATTATGCGCAAGTGTGGCATGAATCATAGCCATTTATTTGTTTGCTGTTACTGATGTTGTTGTTGTTGTTGTTGTTGCTGCTGCTGCTGAGCCAATTGCTCTAAAAGTCATGCGCTTTAAGTTTTAATAAATTAATTTTTGCGCTGTTTTAAGTCGCAGCCGTGCGCGGGTGAGTTTCGGTCTGCCAATACTTGGAAAAATGTATTATTCATTGCAATCAACAATCGGCAATTTTGCTTAAATATGTGACTGGTTGTCATACTAAAAATTTTAGAGGAAACACACTTTCACATCTTTTGATCTTTAAATAAAAGCTATATCTTCTATATACTCTTACTTATGTCTGGACAAGGCGTTAATTGAAAGGCATCAGCAGCAGCGAGCCAAACTGATGCTTTCAATTAAGAAGTAACAATGCATAGGAACGATGCGAGCTCAGATGATGAATAGTAGTTTCTTAATCGGAATGAATACCCAAATCAACTGTCAGAAGTCAAATTAGTGACCAAGTGGCTAATAAAGCGTTCCTGTTCTGGGTGTGTGTGTGTGTGTGTATGAACGTGTGTTTTAAAAAACTTAAACATCAACTCAATGCCAATGGCAATGCCAAAATGCTTGCGACGACGAATTTCAGAGTAAAAAGAGCTGACGACATATTTAATCCTAAAATTGAGACTAAAATCGAAGTGTGTGTAGGAGCAGCAACAAAATATGCGCTGATATTTATGTATGTATGCACTCAACGCTCCCAAAATGTTGGGGGAGTGGGAATGAGGCAGTGGCAGTGGCAGTTTACCTGCGAAACGTCAGTTCGTGCGATCGCATTAAGCAGGCATATTAAAAAAGATATAAAGAGAAAACCAAAACACAAGACACAAAACGAACTGAGCGAAACAAACAAAATCGACTACTATACAAAACTGTAACTGAAATCGTACAATCAAGATTAGGTTTTAATAATTCAAAGTGAGTCTCCTCTGACGATGACAACCACGGCGACGACGCCGACGACGACGACGACGATGACTACGACGCTGGCGAGCCATGCGAGGGATTAGCAGCGAAACGAGTCTAAATGCGAGTTCGTTTGTATATACAATGCGTAGATACACATAAAAAAAATAAAAACAAAAAGCAAAAAAAAAGAAGTATGTAGGTACAACAGCTTCAAGTAAAAACTGAAATCATGTTACTTTTTGACAAATTCGAAAGAAATTAAACAAGTCGAAATATCGAAGGCAGAGGGCGCGCTTGATTGTTTGATCGTATGTGTGTGTGTGTGTCTCTCTGCGTGTGTATCTGTGTGCGTACAAAAGGAAGTGGTAATGCGCGCGCGGCTTGCTATTAAATATACAGAACACACCCAAAAATATTTTCAAGTCTTCACAAGACGAGCGATCAAGAAAAATAAAAACATTAAAGCAAAAAGGCAAACGAGTTGACAAAAGGCAGTCCAAGGGAACAGCACAGGGATGGAAAGGGGAAGGGAAACTGAGGGCAGATTTGTGTCTAAGTAGTTGTATGCGTCGATGCATAAGCTAAGCCAGATCTTATTGTTATTACTTTCGTCAGATACATTTAGCAGATACACGTTCAAATGCCAGTCGCAAGGGCAACAGACAAGCACTCTGGCTTTATATTCAATTTATGTTTTGCTACTGCAGTACAACAAGTATATTGATCTGTTGGACATTTTCCCCTCCATCCTTTTCCATCCTTTGGGGCTTCAATTGGGGTTTCTAGTCGCCCATTACCCATGTATTCAAATTTTGTGAATGGCATCGTTGTCGGTACCTGCCATTATGCTTTACTCAAGCACTTTATATCGATTGAGTTAGCGTTTTCAAACTTTTTATACTTGTACATTCGCTGACACAATAGATAGATGCAAAATTTTCTTTCGTTAAGCTAAGACATGAGAACTAACCTTAAAAGTGTTGTTTGCCTGCCTGGACATGCAATTGCCATTTCGACATTTTTCCAAGCGCATTGTTGAACTGGCCATGCAGCGAGCACAAAAAGGAGATATAGAGTGAGAGAAACCATTACAGCTGTCATTATTTTCAATAACTGGTTATATAAAATAGTAAATAATAACAGCGCCAGCCACAACAGCAGTCAAAATATAAAAGCAATCTTCAGTGCAATGGTAAAACACACAAGCCCACATACACATAATGCAGATACAAAATTTTAATCCTATTTCATTAAGTACACGCAGACAGATGGTTCACTGCAGTAACTTCAACTTCAACCCCAGCCTTGCAGGCCATCGCAAAGGCAACCATTGCGCTTTTTTAATGTATGACTGTCTCGGCAATCACATTATTTAATATCCATGTACATAATGGACTGGCGATATTTGAGAATACAAAAATATTTCAATTCTAACTGAACTATAAAGTTCGAGCAAATAATCAAATGTTGGTATAAAGAGAAGTAATACACTGCTGGTAGTTTCCAAAGTGAGCTGTGTTTATTGGAAAGGCAAATGGTTTCATAAAGCTAAACAAGTAACTAACTACTGGTGTCTAGCATGATTTCTAATCGCAGGTTGTCTGGATAGATGAGAAACTGAGGCTTGGCGAGGCCCATTACTTTAGTTTTAAGATGCATTTTTAAAACCCAATCAAACAACGCTTAACGTTACATTTATGTCTTAAATGGAGATAGTCTTGAGGCCAATTCAATCAAAAAAGTTAATAGGCTAGTTAAACATAATAGTTAGTTAAAAATTGCTACAAACATTTTTGTACACAACAGAATACCACTGACCAGTCAGAATGGATTACAGCTTAAAAGTTCTTACTCGTAGTAGCTACAGCATTCATAATTGTTTGCTATGTGCATGTATTTGGCTTTATTTTTAACGTCTCTTTTCTTGTTGGCTGTTTGATTAATGGTCTCTGTCTTCTGATTTGTCAAACTCAATTATAGCCCTAACTTTTCTCTCATTTGTGAACTTATTCAAGGCAGAGTGCGGACAAGTTTTGGGCGTTACCTACGTGGCTACCTTTTTCAATGTATGTACATGTACATATGTACAAGTATGTGTGTTGGTGTTGGCAGCTGTTATGATTTATAGAAATTCGTTTACGATATAAAATGTACTAAGTGTGTAATTTACACATATTAAGGCACACCCGCTGAAAGAAGGAAAACCCACAGCCATTGCAATTTGCAGCTATTTTATTTTATTTTATTTCAAATAATTGTGAACATTGAATTTCAATAAGAAAATGCATTTTTATTGTGACTAATTGCGATTGGTTGTCAATTGGTTTGCATGTTGCAGACAAATAAATTAATGGCCTTTTGAGAGCTGCCTCTATTGTGGTTGTTGTTGTTGTTGTTGTTATACTCGTAGTATAGAATAGTCAGTCGAAAGCATGTCAGTCCATTGAAGTGCAGTGGTGGGACCCGAGTTATCCGAGTTATACCCGCTAGCCCGCATCTGTAGACAAATGTTCATTTCGATGGCGGCAACATTTGAGAGGGACACACGCCACATTATTTAGAATAAACATTAGAAACAGTAAATTCACTAATTTAACCCAATTTGGTAACTCGCGATACAGGAGCGGGTTAACGCTTTCAAATACAAATACAAATACAAAAACAACAACAATTGTCACATGAGCTGCTGTCGTCGGCAGCGTTGCGTGCATAACGGCCTGTGGGCACCCCTATATACATACATACATACATACTCATATATACATAGATACATATGACAATATTGAACGGGCTGCTTAATGCCATTAATGTTTTACTTAATTGCTACGCTTTTATCAAGTACAAATATATCTTGGGTGCGCCTCTTTTTGCGTTCTAAGTAAAGCGTCTTGTTATAAAAAAAGAAAGAAAATAAAAACGTTGCATAGTCGCTCATTGAAAATAATTAAAATTAATTAAGCTATTTGGCTGGTTGACTATCAACTCGCTCTCATCCCCCTGCTTTCTGTGTACGAGTATCGTAGTAGAAATACTAAATGTGCTTCAATTTATTGAATATTGTGCTGAACGAATTAAAATAATGGGTTTTCCTTTCGTTCTGGGAACGTTTCCCAACCTAATAGGGGTGGAATTTGTATAAAATGTTCTTGTTTTTAAAGCCAATAATTATTATTTTTCTTAACTTTTCAATTAAAATATAAAAAAACGTTGCAGCAGCTGTTTATCAGATTCGCCATGCAAATTGAGAAACGCATTCAGGAGAACTAATGAAATTATAATTAATTGTAATTGGTTCATATAGTTAGAACTGCTATTGGTGTTTGTTGCAGTTTAGCTAATTAATTGAATGAAAAACAAAAACGAGTTTTCTACAGATCTTTTTTAGTCTTCAAGTCCTCTCCAGTTACAGAGCAGTTCGTTGCGATAAAAGGAGCTTGCTTTTGAAATTGTTTACAGGAGCATTCATTCTTTTAAACCCCCACTACATATTGTCCACGTCTATAAGCCTGAATAGTCTTCAATTTGGGGAACTTTTCGCTGGCCATGTTGAAATTTGTTTCGCCATTGCGTAATGTATTAATTACCAACTTTTTGTTGCTTGATCAGTCAATCTTAACTGAGCTTAGACTGACTGATTTGTCAAAAAAATAAAAAAAATAAAGTATGCGGCATTATCAAAAGTTGAAAAATATCTTACAAATACACGTGCAATGATTGATTGTCAGTTATTGTGTGTGCAAGTCTTTAATAAGTCGCTTTGGCATTCGATTTCGGTTTGAAGTTGGCTTAGGTTCTTTGTAGTTGCTATTGAGTTGAGCGTCTATACATACATATGTATGTAGGTTCGTAAAAAAGGATGCCGATAGATAAAACACATACTCGTATATCGGAGCCAGCCGGCTGCGCTTGACTGATTGAACGACTGAATTGGCTGACTGACTGCATGACAGACTGTCTGTCTGTCTCTCCCTCTCTCTGACTGACATGCTTTTGTATGCAGGCAGCACTTTTCTTAGCATTAATTGCTCCCAACTTGTTGTTTTCACAAGAAAATTTCTGTGAAAAAGAAAATGTTGCCTTGAGTGATGGAACGAATTTGCATTAGACAGCGGCCAAAGGGGCACAAGCACTCCATTTACGTGTGTGTGTATGCTAATATACAATTATACATATACAATATCTAATTCTATCTGGATACTTATGATCGCATAATGCTTCACCATGCAATAAATAAATAATTGTGTCTTTCAGCGTGAGCACTTTAATATGAAATGCTCATGTCACTATCATCTGCCCCCACCATCGCCCTTCGCTCCGTCTGTGTGTCTCTCGACATATCAAATGTGTCAATAAATAAACTAATTGTTTATTGGCTTGCTTATTTCTTTTTCATTTGAAGCTTTTAAATATTTATAAGCATATCGATAGAATAACAAATATGCCTTTTTTCAACGCCAAAATCGCTGGATTTCAATTCCAAAGGCACAACAACCACAAACACTGACACAGATACAGACATACAAGTACACATTTTTATGGCACTTGAAAATTAAGTAGTCAGAGTCTCAGAGCACCAAGAAATGCCAGTGAAATGAGAGAGCAATATATATGGACATATTGCACATTAAAAATAAATTCGAATAATTGCCATTTGAATATAAAATATGGCCAAACGTACGCGTCGACGTCGCAATGCTGCTCCATAGACGCTGTTCGATGGGGGTGGTGCGGTGGAGTGCTGCTGACGCTCAGTGCGGAAATCTTAAACCCATATAGAAGTGTGTGTGTGTGTGTGTGTATTGTAGACACACTTTTGGCTTCTGCTTAGCTAATTTTCATTTGATTTTGCGCTTTTGCCAAGAGTGTGTGCGCTACTTAAATAAAAAACTGCTTGTTATTATAATTATTATAATACACATTTTTATGTTTATTTCGCTTGTATGTACAAATTTGTATGTTAAATGGCAATTAATAAAACAAATGCGCCCATTGCTTGCATGGGTGTGGGTCTATGTGTGTGTGTGTGTGTTTGTGATTGTAGTTGTGCGCTTGTGTACAGGCGGTGTTGAGTTGAAACATACATTGCCTTAAATTATTAGTTTTTCCTAAAAGTGTAACATCAGATCGATCCGATGCTGCAGCACACATTCACACACACACACACACACACACACTAACACACTCATTTCATTTCCTTTAATGAAAACAAATTCGAACGCAACAAAATGAAAAAATCAAATGAAAGAAAAGGAGAAAACAAAAACTTGAAAGACATGCGCACGGACCCCACCGAGCAAACAACCCAACGAAGCAGCAGCGACCAAACCAGCAAACCAGCCAACCAACCAACGAATTATGAATATGATTTGTGTGTAAAAGTTTTGCGCCGCTCTTCGTCTGTGATTAAGCACTTTAAATGTAATTTGTGTTTGTAGTTGTAGTTGTATATTGAGGCCCTCATAGACATTTGCGGGCTGCAAGCTGCCTGTGCCGGCTGGTAGTACTTAAAAATAGCCGGAATATACAATTTTTAAATCATAACTAAAATCTTTATAGCTACAAATCTGGTTGCGACGACGGCGACGGCTGCTCTCTGTCTGCTTAAAGTCAATTTTTGAATAATTATGAATCGTTTTTCGCTTTCGTTGTTCTCTAATTATAACAACATCATAATCATAATTTCATCTTTGGCTCTGCCTTCTACATTCCACATTCTGTGGTGTTTCTAATGTGCCAAAATTTATTTGTATCTATTGGTGCAGATACTCGTATATGTATGTATGTATGTATGTTGCGGAACACACACATACACACACACACAAGCATTTATCTATGTATATGCATGTACATACATATGCAAATAACACAGCTTTGATATATACGTTTATGAAATTGCGATTAATTTAAGTGCTATGAGAATTCCTGTGTATGGTTCGAAATGGCTGCGAAAATGGCAACTGAAATATTCAAATAAATTTGAACTCATCTTGGCAGCGTGAACTGCTCTGCTTTGAAGTGCTTCCATAAATACATTAGCAATATGATCGTGTATCAATATAATTATGCCAAGTCCAGCACGTGCTATATACTATACATACATATATGTACCTATGAAAGACCCAATCAAAATAAGAATCCCATTTGAAGTGGTTCCATAACAATGTGTGCGATATACTGTTATGATCTACACTTAATTTTTAATGCAAATGAGGAATCTACCCACCAAGACTCTATGAGTTCATACCACTGTATAAGTTATACTTAGGCATGAATTTAGAAGTAAGACGGATTAGTGGGTTAAGCGAAATTATAATAATTATAACGAATATAAGTATACAAAGGTGCATAAACCACTTCTTTAAATTTAAAATTGAAATAATAACACAGAAATGATCTCTATAAAATAATAATAAGTATAAAATATGTAACAACTCTACTAATGATCTTTGGTATGTTGGCATTAGCATATATGTACATATATACAAGTATATCCAATTTCATATTTACAATATAAACAATAACAAAATGTGAAATAACAATAAACAAAGTTCAAGTTCAAAGTTCGTACTTTAAAACATGTAAACAAAGTGTAAAATTCAAACATTTTCCATCACTAATGTATGAATTAATTAATTTGATATTTAAATAAATAAATGCGAACATTATGAAATCTTAAAGACTTCCTCTATAAATTGGTGGGCTTATCAATGGCTTTAATTTTCAACTGTCATACAATTATTGTTAATGAAATGTTCATCATATTATGTACTTAACACATGCTCTGCATTGTTCATGCTTAAATAAATTTGCTTCTACAAGCCATATTGCTCCATATTATAAAGATGTACATAAGATCAGGCTTTGATCAAAAGATTTAAGCATTTCTGCATATGACAGCACTAATTGCTCCCAAGAAATTCAAAAACAATTGTAAACTTTTAGTTTGGCGAAAACTGTTCAAACTAATTGAGCATAGAAAAGTCTCTCATTAAGAATGAGTCAAAACCGCAGTGGCCACAATTTCTTTAAGATGTGGTTGATATTATAATCTCTTTTCTTGGTAGTTGATGTGCTAAATCTTAGTATTTCCTACGATTTGTGGTAGGCATTAATACAGCTCGCATCTTTATAATTATCGCTATAACGAAATACGTTTAGAAACATACTATAAGTCAGCATGACGGAAGTTTGATGCATGACTGCATTACAAATATGTTTAGGTACGATAACTTATTGTGAATTTTATGATTTAAATTCGCATATATCGCACAAATCGCAGCGCCTTGTATGGGATACGCCGACTGTGCTTAATCAAAGCGCCGGAAATTATAGATGCCAATAATAAAAATTAATATGCAAGAGATTAAAACGATTTATATGTACGGCCACACGACGCGTTTAGTGCGTGCGACTGCGCCATTAAACTTGTATAGACATACAAACATACATTTGCAAATAAGTGCATACATATATGAACATATCTATATATGTATGTAAAAAATAAGCTGTGATATTCTTCACTGTTTTGTTTTCTACACTTAAAACTGACTGCTGTAGTATATCGAGAACATTTAGAACTAATGACTAAGACTAAGGAGCGCCCGCGCGCACAAAAACTGCTAATAAAATAGAAATTAGCGGCGCTGAATCACATTTTGTTTCTCTATTGGCCATATTATAATAAAATGAATGTACTTGTAGATATACTCGTACATGTTTGTGCATTTGTTAAACTTAAGATATATGAACGTATAGAAGAGATAAGTCTTTTGCTATTTACCATCTTGTCGGCTTTCTTATTGTTGTTGCTTGTTATCCTTGTTTTAAGTGTCACTCAATTATTAATCCAGAGCAAACGACTGTTTTGTGTAATCCCAATGAAATATTTGCACAAATCGAATCAAAAGTTTTCGTGCTTCTCTGATTGTTCAAAATTAATTTGAAACTTATATGTGAGCAAGTGTTTTAGCTCTTGGTGTTGTTGTTTTTGTGGTTGGCGTAGTAGTTGTGAATTTCTGTTGCAGTTTTTTGAAGCACATATTCTCAAGCGGTTTCAAGTTGCAAATGCAGCTGCAAATGAAATTAAGTTTATTGCAACAAATATATGCATATGCTAACCAATAAGCTCTACAGCACAGTTCTTTGTTATTGTTCTTGGTGTTGCAGTTGTTTTATTTTTTTAGTTATCGTTCTTAGATGCCAACGTAATTGTTGCGCGCGTGCCGAATAATAAACAAATGTTTGACACAAAAATATTGTAGAGTTAACAAACAAATTTCGAGGAGGTTTGTCAAATGCCGCACGCACACACACACACACGTACGTTCGCAGACACTGCCACAAACTTTTCACTGCCGCTGCGCGTGTTCGTACTGCTGCACGTTTAGTCAATGACTAAGGGCGGGCAATTCAAAATTTTTTTAAATTCATCAACGCAGCAGCGGCAACGAAGCCGACGACAACGACGGCAGCGACGACGCCAACGGCAGCGTCGACAGAGGCAAACACACAACAAAAACCAAAAACTAATAAAATCAATTACAAACGCACACTCAAACACACACACACATACACATACGCACTCACACATATAGCGAGACGTTCAAGCAAATGCGCTCATTTATTCAAGCCATGCTCATACACAAACACACATACAAGCGCATAGCAGAAAAGAGCGAAATATCGTCGGCAATCGTCGTCGGCTGCTGTTCGGTTGTTCTTCGTTTCGTTTATTTCATGTACGAAGTAGCTGGACAAGCACAAGCACAAGCACAACAACAGCAATCGCAACAACAACAATAGTGGCGGTAGCGGCAAAGGAAACGGAACACGGCATTTGTTATATGAATTATGGCAGGCCAGAGAGAGCGCTACGCACACGCAAATATATGCATATATAGTAATACGCTCTTTAGCTAAATTGTGAGTATTTGCAGCTCTCTCTTTGGCCATTTGAATGTGGGCCAAAAGTAATGACAATAGCGCCAATTGTTTGGCTTGTAATTTAACGTATTTGTAGCTATTTCTTGGGCTACTGCCAGCTACATAGGAACATACGCACACACACACATTTTGCTTAGCTCTCGTGCTCTCTCCTTGCGCTCTTTTCAGCGCTGCCAAATGAGCCAAGCAAAACAAAAAGGCAAAAATATGGCTACAACAACAACATGCGCAACAACAACACTTGCACAACTTCTGCCATGTACAAGTACAATAAAAATATGCAAGCAATTTATGCATTTAAATATTGAGTTTGCTGTTTTTGTTGCTATTGGGTGGCTGAGCATTCATTTGAAAAAAATTAACATTCGTGGTAGGTATGAAAAGAATTTCTGTTCGTCGGAATTAAGAATGTGTGTACCATTTATACAAATAATAATGTTTCATCTATGTACATATATTTCTGGATAGTTTCTGATAAGTTGACATTTCTTGTAGTATAGTTGTACACCACAAAACGGTTGGTAATACCAAAATAAAAAAATTAAATAATTGCTAAGGCAGCCAATTGCATAAGTAACCCTCATGTCAAGAGTCGGAACTACATATAACATTCTGTTTCCAACCATCTAAAAATTACAAAAAAAAATACAATAGAAACCTATGTATGTATGTATGTACATATGTATAAGCTGCAGCGCATAAACTGTAATTAATCAAGTGCAAGTCAATGGCTTCGAAATGTAACCCTGTAAAAAATCGAGCCAACCCCTCTTGCCAATTTCGAACAAGTTCAAATGGCCGCATGCTCTCACTCGCACAAACTGCACACACACACACACACGCACGTTTGGGAGCTAAAAGCTAAAATCTACTAAATATGTAATCATTATGCTTTATCATAATAATCAAACGTACTCGTACAGTCAGGCGGGCAAGCGGGCAGACAGGCAGTCAGCCAGCCAGCAACTTTTTCTAACTCAACTGCCAACACTCACATACACACACACACACACACACACACACATGCATACAAACAGTTGTACATAGTGCACATGCACACATACACACAACGGTTCATGCTAACAACACAAACGGGCAAACAAACAAACTAAATTACAACAATTCCAAAAATTTATAATTGTGCTTGCTGCGCGCTCTCGCAGGCAGAGAAATCTCAAACCACCACCGAGCCAAAAGCAGCAGCAGCAGCAGCAACAGCACATTATCAGCACAGTCGGCAGCACCACCACCCTTTCTATATTACCGCCCCACCACAACGCAAATCACCAAAATCATCATCGTCATCATAATGCCTTCGTGCGTCCCCTAAGTCCGCGTCAACGTCGTCATCATATTGCTAAAGGTTTGCCTTCTCGCCTTACAATTCGCTTTGCTGCCGTCGTCGCCTGCTCAGCAGCAGCAGCAGCATAAGCAGCCGCAGCAACAGCAATGGCAACTAAAAGCAGCATCGGCGGCAGAAGCGACACACAAAAAAAAAAAAAAAAGGCAGTTAAGTTAAAATGTACTTAGAGTTTAAGCGTAACCCCGAAATCCCAACCGAACCCAAACGAGATTGTGTGTTTTAAGCGTTTTAGTTGCGTTTGCGTTCCGTGCACCCATCCTTCTTCAGGGGGTGGTGGCGTATGATGCTGCCTTTGTGCGCTCAACTTTGGCCCAAACCAGACCCAACTTCAGCCAGCCAGTCAGTCAGTCTGTCAGCCGGTCGCTCATTCAGTCAGTCCGCCATCTTGTGCGGCGTTATTAAATTTTATACAAATACTAAAAATGAAATCAAAATTTTCTTATTACAATGACTATTTTTGATATGCTCGCCAAGCGCTCTCGAACAGCTGGCTCCGAAGCCCTTGCCCTCTACTGCTCTCACCCCTCTCCTTCTCCTCCTGCCTCCGTTCGTTCCTCTATGCCTTCGCCAATACTCTGTAACTTGACTTCGAGTTTGGTTTGGTTTGGCTTGGTTTCAGTTCGGTTTGGTTTGGCTTGAGTGGCGAACAAACGAATCGCTCAGTGAGCAGCATCGGGCATCGGCATTGGCATTGGCATGGCATGGCACGGTACGGTATGGACCCCATGCGTCTGTATGTTTCAATTGTACTTATGCCATACTTATCGACTGCATTGTTCCACAAAAGTTGGGTGTTGGCCCTAAAATTAAGCAGCGACAGCAGCATTTGCCAGTTGTGCGTTGCTTTTGAATTTTCATTGCTTCATGGCTGCTATTATTATGATATGTAGTACTTAGTTGTTATTGTTCTTGTTGCTACCACAAATTTCGAAAGTTCTTTCCCCTTTTTACATGCAGCCATATGCAATGCAATGAAGTAAACGAAATTAAATTATACAGAAACCTTTCAGCAAAAGTATACGAATATATATTAATTTTGTTTCATTTAAATCAAATCTAAACTAGTTCTTAAAAGAAATGGGGGAAGGGTTGGAATAAAACCGAAAAGTTGGCCCTAAAAGTATATTATGCTTTATGTAAATTATCTTTTAATATCACTTTAAAGATAACTGTTAAGAGTCTGAATGCGTTCAAACGATTGCAGAAACCCAATTATGGATTTGTATGTTGCACAACTCCTAATGAATCATCCTTCGTAAGGCTGTCTTAATAAATATGTTACAATATCTTATTTATTTACGCCAAGATCCATCAGTCCAACCAGTTTATAATGAGGAGAAAGGAAGCTGCGTTCGATCGACTCTTGTATAGCCTGCGCAAAATTGTATTATGATATCATAATGAACAGTGTTGGTACTAACAGTGATTTTTGTTCCAAATAGTTAAATGGCCTTGATTTAATGGATAAGAAAAATCCACACACTAATATTATAAGTCCTTGCTGTTATGGTCTTACTCCTTTTTGGGCATTAAAACAAATGTTTATTCACAAATTTTTTGATAATCCTTTTATTTCATTGTTTTTATTATTTCCTATGTTTAGCACTTTATACGGCAAAATATTAGTTTGATTAAAATCAGTCAAAGTTGAGACGACGACCAAGCCTTGTGAAACAGGTTTTATTTCTATTTGAAGGGTGGAAAACTAAATTCATAACGCATTCTACTCATTTTACAACTTCCTCTTCTACTACTTACTTCCTAAAAGAAACACACACAGACACTTACATACTATATGCCTAGCAACTAAATAAATGAATTTCCATTAAAATGTATTCTACCTGTTTTAGATAAGGAAGAGCAGACAACAAGAAAAGAGCAAATGCAACTACCTGCCTAAAAATATCGCCAGACATGTGTGAAGCAAAATGCATACTTAAAGTATAAATTAAACAGTGCGATAGGTAGGAAATACCCTAAACAAATCAAGCAGGAAATTTTTTGATAAACAACCATGTATGTAGATAAACAAATGACAAGAGGATGCCAACAGGATAAAAACGACACCAAAGAAATACATTTATTCAAGTCGAAGTGCGACCGCGATGAATAATACCAATCACGTACCGAACATGAAGCCATGAGGCAACGCCTAATCAAAAACGCATTGTAAACTAAGCCCAGTCAACGAAAATTCCAAAGGATCAACTATAAATGCATTTCGTCAAAATTCCAAAAAAAAAAAAAAAATAGGGAAAAAACAAAAAAAAAAAAGAAGAACGTAAAGGAGAAAAGAATAAGAATAAAAATTCATCAAAAACAAGACAACCAACCAGACACCAAGCCCATGCGTAATCTCACACGAATGCAACGAACAAAAACAAAAAACAAAAAAATTAAGTGCCAATGCATAGCACACACACACGCAAACACACACACACACACACACACGCATGCACACACCTTGACACCGGCTCAAACACACAAACGAAGCTATGAAATGAAAACATTTTTCATGCTCATGCTCATGCGCAGAAGACTAAAGACTAAAGGCTGACGATTGACGAGACGACGACGCTGCGACAGGCGGACAATTAGTTCGGACAGGCTTCAATCTACGTGGCCTGGTCGTTGTGTTAAAAGGTCAGCGGCGATGCATTATACATAGTACTATAGGCCAGATCAGACCAGAAAGCCGGCTTGGTCGGAATCAGGCAGCAGTAATGCCGTTCTTGTTGTTGCTGCTGTTCTTTGATAGCGTTGATCTATTGTGTGTCTGTGTTGCTGCTTTTTACATTTTATACGGCTGGATTTTCTTTAGCCTTTTTGCTTCCATCTTTTTTAGGTTCGTCAAAATGATTGATTTGTAGGTGATGAATTACAACAACAACAACAACAACGACACTGCACTAGGTTTAGGTTAGTTAAGAGCATATTTTATACACAATGTAGAAATACCTTTTCCCGTTTATAGGTGTGTGTATTTGTGTGAGAAAAAGGAGCGACATAGTGAGGATTAAATGAGAAATTCCATTTTAAAAAATGTTCTTTTGTATCTTTGCTCATTTTTTGGGGGTGCAGCAGCCTTTGGTCTTTTAGATAAAACTGATATCAGGGCACACAAGAGAAAAATGAGTTTCTTCAAAAACGAATAATTGCGTTTTGTCTGCCATTGCTGTACAGTTCTGTACGTGCCTTGATAAAACAATATGCTAATACATACTGCCAACTGGCGCGTTTCCAATTCGCACATATTTCAACACAATAATCCGAATATTTTACGAGCAACCCTTAGTGTAGCCCTCCTCTAACGGTAATGGCACCAAGGATAATGTGCTGCAACAACTTTGATGATCAATTAGCAGTAGAGCAGTTGGTTGAGGGTGTTGCCCACTGCGTTATTTTACAATCAGTTCCTATGTAAAACGTTCTCATCTAATTTTTGACAACCCCCTAAAATATATGCCTATATATATTTTTATATACAGTACAACATCAATAATTGGGACAAATAAAGGCCAAGCTTACACAAAAAAATATGTTTTTAAAAATTTTATAATTTTTTTATAAATACAATAAAAAAAACCTTTTCTTTTATATATTTGTAAATATTATGTTAATATTTACTGTTGTCTTTATCGAAATCGAAGACATTTTACAAAGTCAAGCTTACACGAAAACAGATGCATTTCAAAAAATGTTTTTAAATATCAATAAAAATCCTTTAAAACCTTTGTAAATATTATGTCAAGTCTTTTTTCAGATCACTAGTTTCTGATTGTTAAATAATCACAAACTTTGACATGGGCAGCAAGGCCATAGAATAGAAAGCGAGAAATATATGAAAACAATACAATTAGAAAGAACTGTCCGGAGAACTTTTCCGGAATATATGAGAATGGCTCTACTCGCATACTCCAAATTGCGAGATTTTACTGTACTTGCTTAGCAGCAACAGTTATATAGCCGTATTGCCATAAAGTGCGCAAAAGGCACAGCATAGCACAAAAGTGTTTAAATTCAAAAGTGAACCCAAATCGTATCGTATCTATAGATTGCCAACTGACTGACTAACTCACTCGTTCATCCGCTTGCCTGATTGTTTGTCCCTTCTCCTTTGACAAGCCGAACAATTTCAATTCAAATTCAAACTCTGGCTAATGGCTGCGTAATCAAAAACTTGCTCATTAATATTATTTTGCAGCCGTACTCGAATTATAGCGCCATTATATTGGTCGTTGCTGCCGCTGGCACGGCTGTTGCCGCTTTGTGTTCTCAATGTATATATGTATGTATATATTGAAATATGTATATGCTATACATACATATATACATATCCGTATATATATGTAAGTATGTATTATGATTATTGCTTTAGCTATCCCTCAACACAAAGTTCCCCCTTTTTATACAAAAATTTAGAGCAAGCAAGCACGTCGCATTTGACGTTACGTAGTCGCTCATATCTCGGGGTAAACATCTGTAATAGCATACATCGGCCAAAGCCATAGACAGTCTCGGACGAGTCGCGTTTTATGTGCATGTATGACACTCATTGTCTATGCGCACACGCCAAACTCTCAACCCTGCACTTAAGTATATGCTTTTGGTTTTTCTGTTCTTTTTTTTTAAATGTAAATACTTTTGCTTAAGTTTAGACCGGCTGTGATTTTGAAATAGCTCAATCACCACCACTGGGCAGGGCAGGCAGAGGCGGTCGAGCAACCCGCTAACGATAACAGTGGATTCTCCATCAGTACTCGTATCATCATAATCATCATCATCATCATCATCATTGTCGTCATCATCGTTAGTCGACGTTGTCGTTGCAAAAAACACAAAAGGAAATTCAAATACGCTTTTAACAGTTAGATTTGAATTTCAAATATGTACAGTTGTTGTTAATCTAGATATGCCGCTGTTGCCCCTCCTACAACAACAAAACACACTTATATACACACACATACAGAGAGCCCGAGCCCAAGCCCTTTCCATTTGACTGTCAGTCTCTTTGCGCCTTTTCATAATTCCTTCAAAGCGCCAAACAATGCAAAACTCGGTGTCTGTACGCAAATCAGCTCGGCTGCAATTTTAGTTTTCAGTCAGACATTTTAATTTGCTTAATAACAGTGATGCTTACCAAAAATTCACCCTTCATCCATCCCTACTTCAGAATAATTTTCCTTGCCAAGGCGCTGATGCTTTTATATTGGGCAAAGTTTGTGGCAAAAGATGGTCGGGGGCGTAACTCTTTCGTTTAACTCCTCAACACTACTCGAAGTAAGCGGTTCAATGCATTACATTCACAAATTTGGAAAACTTTGAATGCTACTGATAGCAAATAAATTGGTTACAAGCAGCATTATGTACATACATATATAGACAGCACCAACACCTGCTTGTCCTTGCCACGAAATTCGATCTACGTACGTAGTATATACAGGCAGAATCTGAAACTAAAGTAGTTTACAGACACATCGGCAGACAGCAAACAAAAGATACGCATATAGCATGTATCTTTGTAAGTATCGCACATACATACATTGGTTTTAAATCCTTATAGGAATGCATGGATCGTAGTAGTTGTAGACAGCTGCTTCCATTTGTGCGTGTTGTCAGGCACATGGAAAATAGATGCGCATTTGCCAAAATGGCAAAAAGGAAACCAAAGAAACTCCTAAATTATAACACGCACAAAGGACACACAAACACACACACACACACACACACAAATATAGAGACAAAGAAATCGTATTTAGTTTTCCAACAAATTTTATGGCATTGCGTTTTTCATTTCATTTGTTTATTCTCTGCGTTTAGCTTAAGCAGCAACAGGAACACAGCCGCCTGGGATTGGCATTAGCCGCAGTTATTATGTGCGCCCCTTTTCGTATTTGCCATGTCGAGAAAACCATTAAAAAAAGGATAATGTGTTTTATGCATTGTCTGGCAGTTTGTCTTTCCCTCTATCTATCCCTCTCTCGCTCTCTCTTTATCTCTCCCTGTTTGGCCGTCTGTTTGCACAAGACGCAAAAATTTACCAAGAAGTTGATGACGTGCCAGAATTTCGTTCATCCAGGTAGTCACAAAAATATAAGTGGCTATACATACGTCTTGGCTGGCATTTTTCAAATGTATTTCTACTCTTAGAGTTCATTCCTGTTGTCTGTTGCACAGCTCGATTTAGTTTTGCATGGATAGTACAACTAGGGGTGGCTTTCTGTTATTTGATATGCTAGAGATTTGCTACGAGAAGAATAAAAGTAAGAAAGAGAAATGAATATTTCCCATGCGAATACGCTCTAGATTACTTAGTTTATAACGGAGCCGGCGTTAAGTCGTCTATTGTTTGCTATTTCTTAAGCTGAAATACTATGATGAGTTGCAAATGCAACATTAATTAAAAAACGCCCCAAGAGGAACCGAATTAAAAAAAAAATACTTTAGTTGGCAACTTCATACGCGGAAGATAATAATTTTTAATTTAAACTAATACTGATAACAATGCATTACTTTTTTGGGATCCAGAGAAAATAAATACAAGTACATATAAAATATTCGAGCTGTGTGAAAATTTTTGAAACTAGTCGAACCCTTTACACGCAAAACTTGTCGCGCTTTAGAGAGCCTGTTTCGTAAAAACGTCATAAATATGATGACATACCAATTGATTTATCACCGAATATTTTAAGATATGCAAACAAATATTGTATTATTATACCTATTTCCATTGTATATTTAAAGCAAAAAAAAAATAAATTTCAATCTTTTAGATTACTATAAAAAGTAAATACAGGGTGGTCTATATAGTTTTATGTTTGTTATTGTGAACTTAGAGCTATTTCCCAATGAAAAGAGAGCTTCGAATATATTTTGTTTCAAAATCGATCTTCGGTAGTCGTGTTATCAGCCGTCTTGGCGACAAAAGTAACAAAAGTAACTGCTAAACTGAATGAAATCATATTCCATAAATAATGGGAATGTTTACTTTTTTGAATTTATTATATTGAAGAAATAGATTTTTGTTCTTTTTTTTAATTTATAAAAAACTATCCAAGAAGTTAGCAATTGGAGGAGACAGCCTTTGTGAAGCGAGGGACTTGAAATACTGCCTAGCACATCACTTATACGGGTATATGGACCATGTGTTTGTTGTTTAGCAGCCAACAATGCGCTGCCCACAAAAACTCTAAGGAGAACCGACGTAAAAGCAAAGCCCAGTAGACACAAAACAAAACCTAGAAGCTCTAAATATTACTAAATATCCGCTTCCACAACCATTTGATACAGTTTCCCTTTGATCACGTTTGACGAACTATAGAAAATATAGATCATTTAATGATTGTCCATGATGGACAGTTTTAAATAAAATACGAAAAAGAAAAAAAAAAAATTTAGCATAATGTTACAATGTTATAAAGTTACAAAATTCTACCTAATAACAGGAGAAGAAACACTTTTTTTTTAAATATATACGGTACGTTTCTGTTTCCTAATTTTCGTTCTGCATCTATTTCCGTCCATTAGAAGTGTGCACTCGAACCTAAGAGTGAATATCGGTTAATTTAGAATATGTGATTACTTAGAATAACATAGTGATGTTGTTAATTCAAAGGGATGTATTCAGATATCAGTGCAATACCCATACCTAACCAAGCATTCGGCCATGTGAGCTGTCAAATTAGCTTAAGAGTGGTTAGTTAATCGGCCTACAACCATAAACAAAGTAGGTTATGTGGCACTGGCTGCTGTGTTTACTTCTGTTTAGAAACTGACCAAAAACAAAACCGCGCATATGCCCGTCCCCAGAACGGACCAACTGTTGAGGTCGTGACTCTTATCGGTGAGGTAATGTTGTGACATGCCACAAACACCTATAAAGCTGCGGCAGGCCGTGTGCCGTCTTCGTGCCTGCCCCTAAATTCATTCTGACGCATATTTGGTAGCATTTACCTTTTCCTACAGGCATGCAGCTCGACCTGACCTATCTTGACCGACCCAACGACCGACCGGTCGTTCCATGCACATGTTGCAAAATGTGCCGCGGAAACCCAAAATGGCTGCAATAACAACAAACCGAACCGAACAAAAATAACACCACAAGCGCACAGACTGTTATCCAGCGCTAGTCCTTTGGCTTGTCAGCTTGGGCAGCCGGCCTGAAGGACGATTAGGCATGGCAGTGCAGCCCTCGTGTGCGCGCTCAGCATGTGACGCGATTCGCCTCTCGGTTCGTCGCTCCATTCGGCTGCTTCTCAATGGCAGCACACGTGAGCGTTGTCCTTTTGGACGTTTTGTGAGCGCGTGTCGATGTGAGTGTGAGTGTTCGTGTGCGTGTGCGTGTGTACATACATACATACATATGTGTGGCTGTCTGCTGCCTGTCTGTGTATGCGAGTGTTAGTGTGTTTGGGTGTTTTTGGCATCAACAGGTGTCTCACTGGTGCGTGTCGGCTGTCGTCTGTCGTCTGTTCCTCTTTTTTGTGCACATGTGCGTGTGACTGTTTTGAATTTTGTTGTTATTCCTCTCCTGTGTGTTTGTGTGTGTGTGTGTGTGTGCGTCCTTGCCACAGGTGCCGGTGCCTCCGGCTTATTTGCATGCATTCCATTCAGAGTCCAAAGGAAGGCAGAGTGTTGAAAAAAGTACCTTAACCGCAGAGCTGCTCGAGCTTTGATAAAAGTACTTAACTTATTCCTTTTGCTCTTTCCATTCTGGCCTTTTCAAAGCATTCGTTCGCCCGCACAAATACAAAAGCATTAGCATCTTGGGTGCCGTTTCAAAATTAGAAATTCGGTTTTATCAAGCGAACGACAGAAATTCCAACTTGAATTTTCAGCCAATGGAAAAGCGACAACAACAACAGCAACAACAACAAAAACAATGCCAACAACACTATATAGCAATCGAAATGCGCATAAGAATAATGGAAAAAGTAACTCACAAACTTGTCGAGGCAAGACAAGGCACAAGTCAGGCAACTTACACTCACACACAAGCAGACACATTTACATTTTCATACATAGATACATATGTATGTATGTATGTATGTACGTACTACAAGTATACATAGAGCTCCCAGTTGAGGCAAAGTGAAAGAGTAAAGACAAATTGTTTTCAAACGTCGTAATCAAGAAATGATTTCTTAAAATATGCGTCTACTTTTTGAATTTGGATTATTACAACAACAACAACAGCAGCAAGAACAACAACAGCAGCAGCAGCAAGAAGAGCGATGATGATGACGATGAAAACGACGAGGAGAGCCAAAGGCAACAATGACAAAAGCAACCACGAAAGACGCTCGAAGGCACACAGCTACAGCTACAGCTACAGATACAAATACGGCTATAGCTACAGATACAAAGATATAAATACAATTGGGCGCGCAAAAGGGATGCAAAATATAATTCAACGCAGTTTGATAAATAATGGGCATCATGGTGAAATGAAAAGGAGTTGAATACACATTTCCATATCTACTATCTACTATGTATGTAAGTACGTGTATTGTTTGTTCGTTTGTCTGTGTGTGCGTGTCGTTGGGCAAAGCTGCGAAACGACAAATTAACGAAAAGTACAGTACGAGTACAGAGAAAACCCTGAAATTATATTATACACGTACTTGTACTTGAGTCAAACATTGACGCATCTTTCTCAAATGTATAGTAAAAGATTTTGTAACGCCGCCCTAATGGAAATTAATAGAATTGGGCAAAAACAAAACAAATTCAAACAATATTGTCCAAGAATTTATGATTTGATTACGCACACTCAAGTGTTGTCGCTACTTTGGATCCCATCTATGGGATACATTTCATATAATGGATCTAAAGAAGGGCAGCACACTGTTCGTTAAGTTGTTTACGAAAAACCAAAATACAAAAAAAAGAGCAGCTGGCTGATTGCCTGACTGAGTATTTGATGAGATGGCGAGCTGCCTAGCTGGGATTGATTGCTCAAATCGTCTTGGTAGATATATGTATGTACATATAATATAAATACACTCGAATGTACATATGTATGTGCGCCCTGCTGCGATTGCTCAAGTTTTCTCTAACTGTACAAGCACTTTAAATCCCAATGCTGCTGCAATAACAGCAATAACAAATTGTCACATTTCAATGTTCTCAATTTTGTCGTTACGTTGCGATTCAAATGGGTTTGATGGGCGGCGTGTTAGATTTCTGCTTATACGACTAAAGTGCACATAAAAACATACAAAAGCAATACAAGCCCCCGATGCGTTAGGGTTGTTGAAGTATTTTACAATTAAACGCGCTGACAATAATAAAATTAGAGTAATGTCGGACTGAGGGTCCTTTGTGGTGGGCGTGACGCACATCCTTTACTTCTGCCATGGGCAATTTGTTGCAACGACATACATAATTGAGCCGTTCAAATGCATAGCTTTTCATAAAGGCTTCTGAGGGTTGACCATGGGGTGCTTGCCATTTTAAAATGCCGGCCATGACGCATTTGTTAAACAAATTACTTCTATATACAAGTGTGTATATTCGACAGCGTACAAAAGAAATTATCAAATGCCAAAACTTAGGCTCCACCCAAGTGTGTGCATGTGCTTGAATTTACATACATATGTACATATAAGCATGTGAGTGTGTGCGACTATATACAACAGAGCACAACTAACTGGTTTTTCTTAAATAAACACAATTTAAATTAGCGAATAAAAATGTATTATTAATGCGAAAAAACATGTTTACACACACACACGCACACACACACAGTGTGGGGTCGTGCACAAAAGAACAGAATCACACAAACATCTACAGTGGCCAGAAAGAGAGGGCGCATAAAATTTAAAATACAACAACAATAACAACAGCAGCAGCAACAACAATATACTTAGCTATATACGGCTAAAGAAAGCCGCGCCCCATTCGCGTTGACGAACACTGATGAACGAACAAAACGAAAACGAAAAACAAAAACAAAAGAGCAACAAAAATTTAACAACAACTGCAAAGTCTCGCACTTATCTTAAATAAAATTAATAAATTAGAATTTGAATTTGAATTTGAATTTGCGCAGGCGACAAGGCAAGAGGGTATGGGAATGCCGGGGAGATCTCAGGCCGACATATCAATGGTATTTTATTTTTTTAATTGCATTATAATCACGTAGCACATTACGTTTGTGCTTGACGTATTCGTCGTCTGTGGCTTTTGAAGTATGCACGATATATATGTATATGTATATTTTTTCTTTTTTTTTTATTGTTTCCTTAGCAACTTGAATACCCCTTTAGATCATGCTCTAAATAAACGAAAACTAGTTTTGATTTTGATTTCGATTTGGCACAAAAGCGAATAGCTTTAATTTCAATTGACGCATATCTCTCACTGAATAATATAATAATGTACGTAAATATACATAAGTATATGTATATACATACATACCTCTCTGCAAATGTTACAGTATGGATTGCTTAAATCTAATTGTAATCTAAACATCATGCCCAAACCAAGTTATACATAAACATTTATAAAAAAAAAAATAGTGCAATAGACTTTGTTGAAAACATGATTTCTTTATAACCTGATCAAACAGAGTATATGAGATTAAATAAGAGCAATAAAATCGATGAGAAACCTATTTTATTTTTCATAATTCATGTAATTTATGGACTGCAAAAATAAATATGATTATACTTTTTATATTCAATGAATGCAAATTTTATTTTAAGTCTCACAGACGGTCATGTTGCCTTTGTTTCAAATCTAATTTGTTGAGAGGTAAGCATTATATTTTGCGGTTTGCGTACACATTGAGTGGTTCGTAAAAAAGTTTATTTATTGAGTTAGTGAAGAGGATAAGGGAAGAGTAAGAGGTGAAGTAATATAATAGCTCTGAATGCAAAATATATGGATAACCACACGACCACCAGAGCAGCCCCCATCTGGACTATTGGAAAGCTTTATGGCAACAAAATCGGCATAGCCCAGGGACGAGATGCCAAGGTTCACCACACCCAATGGGGCAGCAACGACATTAATGAATAAGGTAAATTCTTGTATGATTATATTATAAGGTATTAACCTACTCCTATGCAGCCAAGCGAATGATCCCACCTTTGATACCCAAAAATCCCTGTGAAGTAGTACTTAGAGTAAAATATAAGGTTGAAATGGATAGAGCACCCACACGCTTGGGCCTGAAAGGTCCAATTGGGAAGCCTTGATTGGCTTTCATTTTCCGCTATCAACCACCCAGTATTTTTAATAAATTTAGCTAATTTTCCAATTTCAAATGTTGATATAGGAAAGGTTACCCCAAAGCAATGAACCTCCGCCAGCTTAGTGCTGGACAAAAACCAAGAAGGTGTTCTAAGCTTTCGTCCTCATTCTTCCATCCCAACAGCTTCTGCAGGAATTATTAGACGTGTCTGCCTACCAGAGATTGGCCGTAGAAATGATCACTACTGTGGAAATATTTAAATCTTGGGAGATTTTACACTTACGAAAAATTCTTTACTAATCCAGCTTGATTTTAAGCTTTCTTGCATCTATCCTGAATCTAGTATCCAGTATTAATCTCAAATGAAAACAGAGAAGAGAGAAACACACGTTTAATCGTTGTAGGCAGTAGTTAGACTTATTAAAGGTATATGTCAATTATTTATTTATGGGTTTGGATTTATTTATTCGTTTTTCTACTTTATATGGAGCAGTTATTTTTATGACTAGAATGAGTTATTATTTAAATCCAAGAAAAACAAAATCTAGTTACGGCATCATAATAAACATAAAACTTATTGGCACTAAGAACGATTTTATCATATTCTTATAACATGGGGTGTGTCATACCTCCTGTTCTACAAGTATCAGTTACATATATTTATTCAGACTATTATACCCTTTCCCAGGGCATAGTTATTCTATTTTCATTGCAGCGAAATTATTTTGGTAATACTTGTATGTATAGAAAAATTGGAGACACTCTGCTTGTAGGCAAGTAGAGCTGTACCCATGAATCCCACAGATACAAGCTTAACGGCGGCCACGACATACGCATACTTAACGCACTCAAGTGACAATAATTGAATTCATTATTACCAAACTATTGTTATATGTGTAGGTACATGGTACATTTGTATATTTGCGTATATTAAGAGCGGCCACAACTCGAGAAGGCGGGTGGAGTTGCGACCAAGCGAAACAAAGCGTGTGACAGTCAGGCAGTCAGTTAACTTGTTATCGTTTTACTATACGTGTCCCTAGACTTACACGCACACACACACATTCATATACACACATACATGTGTGTGTGTGTGTGTGTACTCGTATGTAGTTGGTATTAGCTATTTTGCCCGGCACTTTTGGCCCAAGTCGTCGTACCAACGAGGATTAACAATGGCAGGTAATTAACCTGATAGATACATTGGCCTTGGAACAGAACAGTACACGCGTACATACCATAAGTCGGGGCAGCTTAAATGCTAAGTTTTTACGACTGCCGAGCGCCGAGTGCCGTACACTCGCAGAGTCTTGAAGAGTCGAAGAATTTAGCATATTTTGGCATAGTTTAAGTTTTGGTACATTTTTTATTTGATTACGTGCGCAACATGCGAATGGCGTCTCAGGCCGCTTCCTAATTTCCATCTAGTATCTACATTATGGTGACTTATTCTCGCGCGCGTACATATATACTTGTGCGTATATATATTTGTAAGTTCTAACCGCACACGCTATAAGGCATTATATTGTCAGCTCTGAAGTTTTCAGGTATTGCAAAAATCTTTATCAGCACAGGTCAACAAACCGTGTACTCTGTTCTCTTTCTATCTGATAATGGCCAGAGAGCTGACGAATAGCAGCAACAACGTCTGACTCGACAGCCATAAACTTCTGCCCGATTTCGCACACGATTTAACGGTAATATCAACATAATGAACAACAATAAAACGTTGATTTTTCTATTTGATTAGAGGGCGAGGCACTTAAATCTGTGAGTGAACAATATAATTATTTGCATTCAACCACTCCATCTTTATTAGAATACCCAAAGGCAAATGACTTGGTGAGTATCTAGTTGGGGGTGTGTAACAAATTATCAGATCTGATGCACAATGCTACTTCGCTGAAATACTTGGAATTTGCTAATTCAAAGCATTCTTAATGATTTAAAGTTCGAAAAACTTAATAAAGAGCTAAATATGCATCAAGATGGTGCTGGAAAAGTTAAAATTTTGTAAAGCAATTGAATAGAATACATTTATGGTTTTAGCAAATGTTTAAACTTATGATCTATTACAAGATGATAGGATATTTACTTTTAAATATTATAGACTATGGTACTAAATAAATTAATATATCTTTAATTTTCTAGTTCACCCTTTATATGCGTAGCGTATTTATATCTATACATATAATGTGGTAGGAGATCGCTGATCTTTTTCAAAGCTCACTCCAAAAAATTATACCTTGCTTTCGATTTATTTATATAAAATGCTACAATAATGGTACTTTAGTTTGAACCTCAACGTACTAAGATAGTTTTAAGGTGCAGTAATTATTTAAGCACTAACAGGATGTAACTGAGTAAAGGAAACTTCTGCTTTCTAGGACTCAGAAGTATTGAGCTTAGATAAATATATCGATTCTCCTTATCATACTAATCTACAATATATACTTTATGGGGTCAGCCATTCAGTTCAGTTCAGTTTCTTCAGTTTCCCGCACACATTCGCACTACCTTTGTACGTTCTTGGGTTCATGATAAAAAAACCACTTTTAACTTTGATTCTATGAACATAAAAACTCACCATTTACACAAATATTGCAGATAATTTGCACATAAACTGTTCCACGGTAATTTTGTGCAATTCCTTTTCCACAGATGTGTTTGCAAACGCTTTTGGTTCGATTAAATGTGTTTGGTATTTCGTTTAAAATTAAATTCGTGATTTACGATTTATTGATATTAAAAATTTCAAACACGTCGCCGAATGCCACAAACCTCTCTTAATGCATAACAAAAAGAGCGTTATACGTACAGACATACTCGTACATACATATAGTATGTACATATGTACTTATAGTATATACACGTATGTATTAGCTTACGTTTTCTGTTTTTTACTGCCGCACCGGAGTGAGTCAAACTAAATATATAGAAACTCGCAGATAACACGGTGAATGCACAGTAAAACAAATACTATAAAATGCTCACATTGAAAATAAAAATGGAAATGAAAACACTGAATGAGACGACGAGCACTAGGACAACGTAACCGCAGGCTGCAGAACCCGCACTGAAATCGAAAAGAGTAGCGGACTGGCAAATACGGTGGCATAACGTCATCAGCCGAGCACTTAATAAATAATAAATAACGTTTCTAAATCATAAAACGAATGAACAAACCGATGCTTAACTAAACAAATTGCATAAACAAAGTCGCGGCTTGGCTTTCGTTATTGTTGTTGGTTTTTTGTTTTTTTTGTTACATTTAAAGAAAATTTGCTGACAATTGCAATAGAATTGTATTTTATTTTGCAGTGCGCTGCTTTCGTTTGTGTGCTTTGTGCTTTAGTTTTTCGTTTCGCCTAACTGTTGTTGCAATAAGCCCCCGGCCCAGGGCATGGGCACAGATGGAGTAACAACGACGACCAACTGGACGATGGTTGGTGGCGATGACAACGACTACAGCGGCGATCGCGACGCTAGAGCAGCAACATGTGGGTCTTATTTCAATTTACAACCAAGTGACGAAGTATCACAATTCAATGTTTAAAGTTTTTATCACGTTGTGGACGACAGAGCCATGCAAACAAACAAGCGCACATACACAATGGCAGCAGTTGGGGGCGGTCGAGAGGGGGGCAGGGGGGCACATATGCAAAACTGTACACTGTACTGTTGTATATGTGTGTGTGTGTGAGTGTGTGTGTTAGCTGGCACACTCCGGTTAATGTGGCGCGTCATATGGTTGGTCGCAGGGAGGGCCGGCCGGCCGGCCGGCCAGTCAGTCATTCAGTCAGTCTGTCAGCCGGTTGGGGGCTTTGACAGTAACATTTAGTAACCAACTGAAATAGTAGCACCCGTGTTAGTACGAGTTCACGAAAAATAAAGCCACACCATTCGATTTACATGGATTGGGCTTGTATAGAATTAGTTGTATGTATGAATGTAACTATACTCGTACATTTGGATATGCAAGCGCATTTAAAAAACCCGACAAGACGACGTCAGCGTAAACTGATTGCCGCGATCTAGGGGAGCTGCATAAGCGGCACGTACCCAACGTTCAGCGACTCTAGTTATATGTATGTACATATATGTATGTATGTATGCATGTATATGGGAAACCTTCGTTTGGGAGTTTAGTTTTCAGCGTCATTTTGAAACCGATTCATTTCTTGTGTATGTCAATGGTGTGGAATCGCTACTGTATCACAGCACATACATAAATACATATACAAATGTATACATATGTATGAATGTATTTACATACATATGCACATACATATGTACGGAAACTAATTTGGTTGCTTCATAGAGCTGAAGTTACAAATGGTGCAGGTATCAGAACCTATGTATTACTAAATTATCATTTGAACGTTTTAACCCACATATACATATGTACATACATACATACATACAGAGAGTATGTAAACTAGTTCAAGGTTAGAACCAACAGACATTGCCTCCGGATACGTAATTAGCATGCTTTCTAGATTAACTTTTTCGTTTTTTAGATTTCAATATATTACGATATATTAATGCTTTCATTAAAGCCTAATTGTGACAGCGAATATTTTCTACAAAATAAGAGTACACGGGAATACATACATAATTTCCTTTGAATAAAGGAATAAATAATAATAATTCGCAAAACAATTTGTCAATTTTAAAAAGAAACCCAATGTTATACGAAAAGGTTTTAATAGGGATTTCACTTTCATTGCTTGTTTTTGTTAAATCTAACATCTGAAGGAGCTTAACGTAATTTTAGATTAAAACAAAAATAAGGAGGCTCCGCCAAAATGCACACCTTTTATAAATTTGTATGCATTTCAGACCCCAAAAAGTGTAATTTTTTTTGGCAGTACATAAGTACATAAGTATGTATATACATACACATATAAATATTTACATTTGAACTCGAAATGGCCTATAATTTGGGTTAAAATTTTTTTTCAAGCCAATTTGTTTGGAGGTCGTTCCCTTTTGTATGTATTACAAGTATTTGTAATGTATTATTTTTTAATTTCATAATTTAAGATTTTTGTCAAGATTTTCTTAAAGTTAGTCACTTAATGCCACCAACCAATCAATAACACAAAGATGTATGTATGAACTATTTTAATTATAAACAAAGCTATATTCGATTTTCAGACATCAATATTTGGCATCAATTTCTATCACATTACTTTTTATAAATTTAAAGAAATATCAACAAAGCAGGGAAAACTAGTGCGAATTAAAATATTTATGTGTTCTATGCATAAATATGTATGTATGCATGTACATATGTTACTAGAGTTCTAAGCTATGGTTACGATTATGATATGAGCATGGATCGTATGTACATACTTATAACTTTTAAATACAACCAGTTAGCGCTCTTATCAGGCTCTGTCCCAAGAAGACAGTCACGAACACTCATCTGAAGAATCACAATAAATAGGTGTACATATGTACCCAAGTAGATGTGTTTATGTACATGTGATTATCCTACTCCGTAGAAACAGAAAAGAGTGGCAATAGAACAAACAGAACACCCACTTGCAAACTGCACGTAACGAAATATTACGATGGACTAACCTAACATGCTGTGATTTAGAAAACGTATCTTTCAGATGCACAAGCTTTGCCAACATACACACACAAATACACATAAACACATTCTCCGCCGACACTCATACCACGGTGCCAAAAAAAAGTACATAACATTGCATTCCAAATGACTTTGCACGAAAATGAACACGTGCTGCTTGCTTTCAGGAGTGTGCGAGTGGCTGCTTGTGGGTTGGCGCTCGATTTACTTAGCCGGCTGAGTTTTTGTGCATGTGTGTGTGTGTGTTTGGCAGAAGGGGAGCCACGGCCCCTACAATATTCTTGCATAGCCAGCTCCAGAGCCACAAAGGCAAGCGCAACAATAACAAAAGCAGTTGGAAGTTGAGCGCAGCTGAGTCGACGTCTCCGTCTGTCTGCAGCTTATGTGGGTGACTCATGTGCGTTTGCTGTTACTGTTGTTATTATTAGTTTTGCGTCCGCTGCCATTGCTCTTGCTCTTTAGTACTCAAGAGAGCGAGCACGTTTGCTGATAAGAGTACTGATACCCTGCATCCGAAGGGTAAAAGAGTATGCTAGTTTAGTGCCACTGGATGTAATGTACAGAATGAAACGCAGCAGACCCCAATAAGCAAATACACATATGTACATACATATCTATATTCTTGATCAGAATGTTGGTATTTAAGTTTATGTGGTTTTCATGCACTACTCCCTCACCTGTTAGTATTCTCTTTAACATTTTTTGGATTTCCATACATATTTCACCAAATTTGCTAATTACATCCTATTAATGCATGATGTCGCATGTAATGTAATGTAAT
Organism: Scaptodrosophila lebanonensis; assembly: GCF_003285725.1. Classification (NCBI taxonomy): domain Eukaryota; kingdom Metazoa; phylum Arthropoda; class Insecta; order Diptera; family Drosophilidae; genus Scaptodrosophila; species Scaptodrosophila lebanonensis. The sequence goes on from NW_022060529.1 coordinate 5,403,771, forward strand.
GTTTCGATTTGTCAATTAAAACTTTATAATTAAAAAGAAAACATTAAAATTAATTTTTTGAAATTTGAGTACAGGATTTTTAAGAGTTGCGCTATTACGAAATGAATGGCAAATTAGTATGAGGGGAAGATTTTGGCAAGTTTGCAATGTCCAAAATAGTTGGCTTGGACTTAGTTGGCGTCCACTTTATGCATATGTATGTACATATGTATGTATAGTACACACGTACATAGCATTAGCCGTTGGGCAAAACAAATTTTGCGGTCTGGGTCTGTCAAGTTGCAGCCGCCACCCTGCGCGCCTTGTGCGATGATGTGATTGCTACGTCTATTGTGTGTAGTTGTTGTAGTATGAAACTTTAGTAGCCCCTGCTAACTTTTGGTCCAAACTTTTGATACGCCACTAACTAAACAAAACGTAAGCACATAGACGCACACAAACATGCACGCAACATAAACGGACGGCTTGGCTTGTGCCAAAAGTTCCCAACAAAACCACGCATCGAACTATGAAAATCAGAAAACTTTGCAGACAGCGTTTTACAGCAAAGCAATGCATTCGAAGTCAAAATGGAAACAACAACTACAACCCGACAAAACTGGCCAAACAAAATAAAGCAACGGGCGCTGCCAATACGAAAATTGTAAAATGTTAGAAGTACTCTCTTACCGCAATGCTAGCCATATAATTTAAGTTTTCAGGAAGTCACGAAGGAAAAAAAATTCACAAACACAACGAACGCACAATTGCAATTACAAATACCGCAAGGCAGGCCGTAAACAAACAACTGTCAAAATGCCCGCTCGATGGCTTAGACAGGGTTGCCGTAGAGCTGGTACAAATCAGCTGTTCAGTATTTAGTTGCGCGCGTTGTCGATGTAGATTCAAATCAGTCTTCCTCCGGCTCACTCGACTCGCTCATATAAACAGTGAGAGTTCCGGATACTTTTGATCCGCGCCTTTGTTTATCTTCAATTATATTAGAGGAGATGGATCGATAGCAGGCAAACTTATTTAAATAATGATCCGCACCCATGCTAATAAAGTACAATTTCAGCGGTCGTTTGCTGCGCTGTTTATGTTTACGGAGCTGCAAGTGAACAACATTGCCGTCGACCACAGTCACCATCACATGGGAAAGTTTTAGATCTACGGCCAGTGTACAGTGCATAATATAAATCGCAGCTGTGTAGAGAGCCAGTATTGCAGTTCGGCGACAGCACACAAAATACTGATGCTGTTTCTCCTCTAGGCTAAGTAGGAAACATAAATGTTTATCCTTCTCCGCCACGTACATGCTCACGTAGACGGTGATTAAATGCAGCACACCATACAGTCCACTTATCATCGCCTCCAGGCGAAGTGTGGGCCGTTCTGCCAGTATCAGGCCCACAATGGCTAACGAGCATGCGATTGTGGAGCCGCCGAAAGTGCCGCATAATAGAAAAATATGTGGAAAACTTTCTCGATCAAAGCATTGGATGTGCGTGTAGGAGCATGCGATGCTCATTATAAGCTCCACTACTTTGAAGAGCAGCCAAATGGGCTTTTTGGAAGTGGAATAGTGCATTTTGTAGTATTTGATTAAATTATTGACAAACAAGTATAAGTCTCCTAGCAAGAAAATCAAAATGTTCGCAATACCTGATAAATTCCGTTATCCACTCATAAACATTTATCAAAGTGTATATTTTAACTCGGAATAAGATGCGGTAGAGCTAATTAATATTGTTTCTTATTAACAATTGTATTTTTAGATATATCCAACAAGAGTGTCAATACTTGGTATGTTTGGATTTAACATAATTTTAAAAAGTATTTAATTGTGTGTTTATACAAAGAGTTAATTTACATTTATCCTATGGATATGGGCTAAAATATCTTAGTGCTAAGTAAAATAAAAGATCATCTACTTCCGCCAGTATTGAGCCAATTTATGTATATGCTCCACAAGCGCTGGCATTACTGCTGTTATAGATATGTCCAGCAGGCTCTGTAGATGCTGCACTGCCTCCTCGTCGGTCAGACCCAATTGCAAATTTTCCTCGACTTTCTTCACAGCTTTGTCGGGCTCAAGCGCAATATCCGGAACGGTTGCATCCACCATCAATGAGAAAAGATTAAGCATGACATTGGCATGTCGCCGCAGATGCAAAAATGCTGTGTAACATTGCTTGCGGAACTCATGATGATGCTCAGAGCTGACGCCTCCCATGGCCTCGACCATTTCCTTGCTTAGTTTCATGGGAGGCGGCAACGGTTTGGGATCGCGACCCAAAATATATCCGAAATCAATGTGGAATAGCTTGCCATTGGTAGTCAGCAGTAAATTATCCAAATGGCGATCTCCAACGCCTGTAAAATATGGAAATAGTGCCCCAAACCAATAGCGAAATAGTAATACACTTACCCAGTAAATAGGTAATAACACAATATCCGGCACAGCTTTTTATATATGTGTCCATAACTTCGGCTGATATTCCATAAGGTCCATTTTCACAAGGATTGTGACGTCTAAAGAAGTTATGTATGTTGCCCTCCCGAGCCAATACTTCGGCCACGGTGCAAGACTCTACATACTGAAGTAAGCCGTGTTTGGAGCTAGTGGCCAGCACCTTGTATGGGGTCAATTTTAAGTCAAGGTTCTCCCGACGAAGCAACTTGTCCATGAGGGTGATCATTTGTAATATAAGCTGGTCCTGACGCAGATCATCACCATGCTTGAAAATAGCTACATATTCATATTGGGCAATCGACGTAACAAAGGTAAGCCTGCAATAAACAAATTATAATTGTAGAGTAGTTACCACATTTCCTGTCTAGCTTACTTAGCCGGCATAAGGGCGCTTTTAAAAAGTGTAGTGCGCGTTGGCACTATTTTGGTTATCCAAATTTCTGGATCTAGCGGGAATGGTATTGGCCCAAAACTCGTAAAATTCACTTTAAACATATTCTGTTCGGCTAAAAGATTTTGAAACTTTTCGGTTTTTTTGTTGCGATTTCCTGTTTCCTTGGCTACTTGCTTTACTAGCTTCACGAGTTCCTCGATGAAAACTTTCTGTTTCTTTAGATTGTGATAAATACCACGTTGTTGAAAGTTTCCTACAAGATTTTTAAAAATAAAAATGAAGATTAACACCATTTAGTTATTTGTTTATACGCACCATTCTCGAGCGCTTTTAGCAGCATTTTTAATACCATATCATACATATCATGGGCTCGCTCATCCTGTTTCCGGACCGATTCCACATTTTCCACCTCAATAGACAAGTACCAGTAGAAATAGTTGGCTAAAGTGGCGTTTCTGCATGCGCGCTGTATCAGGAATGTGCAGAGGGTTATGGGCGAGGCACTAACACCATCAGCAAGCATAAGTGTATTGGAGTTATCCGAACCGGCTGATCCCATTGATGGATTCCCATCTGCAACAGATGTTGCTCCATTACCATCACCCTGATCGGCTCGGGAAACTGAAATGCTAGCCTTAAAAGGTCCCGTGCTTGACTTCTCGCCTTTGATGGCCGCCAACATACTTGCTGCTCGCTGATTAGCTGGTATAACAGAGGCATGCAGGCCACTGGTCGTGCCACTCAAATCCGAAATGGAACTTCGCTCCAACATTGATCCGGTCTCGTCAAGCATTGAAACATCACGATCGGGAAAAATGCACTTGTATAATTGAGCAATCTCGTGGAGATTCTCATATTTCAAGGCCTGCACTAGTTGAAGTAAATAGAGAAGCAGGTCCTCGTCAGGCGCTTGGGCCAAGCGACTGATAGCGTACTTGCGCACCTCCGGGTGTGTAAATGCTGGACTCAAGAGTTCAAGCGCATCCTCCACATCCATAGGGGCCCAGTTGGAAAGCATCCAGAGTGCTTGCATTACCTCATCCTTTAACTTCCAGTTAATGCACTTTAGGAACTTTGTTAGCGCCTTCTTGTGTGTAGATAAGTAAAAACGGAATTTCCAAATTAAGTCTTGCTCTTCGCTGCTCAGCGTACAGGTGGGTGGATATCTATAAACAATTGTGTGTAATTGATCGCGTATGCTGCAAATTAAAGGAAAGTATTAGCAATTCAGATTGTACTTTTCTACGGCACGGCTTCTAACCTAGCAGTCGGCTTGGCATCTCGATCGGAAATGCGTGACCGTTCCGAACGCGCCAAGCAATGATGTTTGCGTTCCACGAGGTTTTCCTAGAAGAGAGATGTTAAAATGGCAGGTTCACTGATTTTAAAATATTATTTACTCACCACTAAAATCTCTGAATCTGGAACAGAGACGAGTCTTGGTTTTGGCACAAGCCTGTCGGATTTACAGCTTTCTGGTTCGAAGTAGACCACCGAGTACTGAAAAAAACACCGAATTAGAATTTATACATGTACATATAGGTTTTCTTTTTTAGCTCACATTATGCACATCATCCAGCGTGACGGTGGGGAATTCAATCATAAGGAACATGTAGTCGGACATGCGTTTTTCCCGCTCGTTTATCACTTCGATTTCGCGGAATGTGAGACGATCTAGCCAGTCCACTTTTTGGACCTGTCCATTGCGATGTTTCTTGGCTAATTTTCCCAAGCGTTGCATTTGCGACTTGGATGATTCCTTTCCCTTGCCCGGTGTTTTGGTGGGAAAACTTCCATCTCCTTCAACACCAAGCCAGACCCGCAAATCATACATTCCCTGGCGGAACATGCCATCCTTGCCAAACAATGAAATTGCTGTGCCTCCAATGATAGTTGTTTGACCAGCCCCCGAGCAGTCCAGAATGGTGAGCACCAGCACGGCAGTTCGTGGCAAGTCGGAGAAGAGCAAAGGCAATGTCACCCACTCGTTCCAGCTCCATCGCTTGCCAAACGCCTTATAAGAGCTGCTCACGGGCGAACAATAAGGGCGGCCTTTATTGTATATTTGCAGACGAACCTGAAATGCAGGGTATTCCTCCGAGTATAGGCCGGAAAAGCGAAGTATGGGGTCATCGAGCAGCTTTTCGTAATCAGGCTGGCGTTTTTTGCCCTCAAGAGTACCACTGAAACGAACAATTTATGTACATATGTATGTATATATTTGTGTACATGTAACCTTTCGGTTATTTGCGAATTACTTACACTTTTATCTGCACACGCTCATCCAAATCGGAACTATATATGTAACGAAAGTGATCGTCAGGTTGATCCATTTTCAGTTGATTATTTATCCTCCTTTATAAATTTTTCATTTATGCTGGTGCTGAGTGTAATTTTCACAGAAGAAACACTAATAACAGTGAACAGCTGTTGGGCTCGCTCATTTTCTTTTCTTTTTTGAACTAGTTCTGGTTGGAATCGCGCGTGTTTCATCAGCTGTTGGCTTCATTTGTTTATTAAAAATCGCAGAAAAATGTCTGTAAATGCAACGATAAGCTTGGCTCTGGATCGCGTGGACTGGAATGCTCTGGCCGGGAACCAGGAAAAGTTGCCTCGCGTCTTTACACCTGGCGAAGTACTCATGCCAGAGGCAGGTTTCATGCGTGGACATGGCACATTTGTGGAGGATGAAAATATAAAGGCTTCCGTGGCTGGCGTTATCGAGAAGGTGAACAAATTGATTTCAGTTCGTCCATTAAAGAGCCGCTATGTGGGTGAGATTGGTGATGTAGTCGTTGCTCGAGTTATTGAAGTGCAACAAAAGCGATGGCGCGTGGATACAAATTCGCGTTTGGATTCTGTACTGCTGTTGTCGTCTGTAAATCTTCCCGGCGGTGAGCTGCGCCGACGCTCAGCAGAAGACGAGCAAATGATGCGGCAGTATCTGGACGAAGGCGATCTTATTTCTGCAGAAGTTCAGGTGGGTACTATTCTAGTTCCTGATATGTCATTTGGCTGAGCTTCTCATTCATCAGAATATTTTCGAGGAGGGCACATTGTCGCTATACACGCGCAGCTTGAAGTATGGCAAACTTTCCCAGGGCATCCTTGTGAAGGTCTTTCCTGCGCTGGTTAAGCGTCGAAAAATGCATTTTCACAATCTCTCATGTGGTGCATCCGTAATATTAGGCAACAATGGTTACATTTGGATATCACCTACTAAAAACGAAGATCAGGAGGGCGGGGAGGGTGGCTTTGCACAGAATCTTAGTGAAGTGGTGCCTCGACATGAGCGAGAAATAATTGCTCGCGTCCGGAACTGCATTCTTGCACTTGCCAAGTGCAAACTGATGCTTTACGATACCAGCATACAGTATGCATTTGAGGAGTCTCTTAAATACGACGTGCATGAGCTACTGCAGCAGCATGTTATTTACGATATAGGCGAGCAAACCCAGGCCCGCTTGAGGGACGCAGATGAATAAAATAAAATTGAAAACTAACGCTTTTGGTTTTGTTTTACCGAAACTGCGCCCATACACTAGCGTTAGGTGGCAACTCTTTGAAAGTGTGGCAGTTTATAAATGAGACTTCAATTATGGACGAGATGGCAGCATTACAGCGGTTCGTGTATTGATGCATTGTGCATTTATGTGTGTTGTGAACATTTTTGGTAATTTTCAATAGTTTGTTGTTATCAAAACAATTCCCCGTGTATTCACTTTAGTTTGCTTAAAAGGCGTAATAGTAGTACTAGCCATGTCTACCATATACGAAACGCGTGAATTCGAACTTCGACATAAGGAAATCTGTCGCTTTTGCTTGGTGCAGGGAAAACTCGGCTCAATTTTTGTTGAAAATGCACGTATTAAGTCAACGGCGACACTGCCGTTGCAAATAATGGCCATAACATCGATCGAGGTAAGCTGATAGGTTTTAATTCGCACTAAATGTGTCCCGACTTGCTTGCGAGAATGAACTTTACTAACACAGTTGGCTGGTGGGTTTGTTTCTAAATAGACTGCGTTGGCGTCTTTGCTAAGCCCATTTTGGCGCCAAAGCCCTTATTGTATCCAAAAGAAATTGGAAAAGCATCAGCCCCACCCTACTTCCCATGCATGGACATTAATGTGCATTTCCCAAATTTCAAGCGCAATTGTTTAACAGTGGCGATAACTGTACGAGCTACGCACGCACACATTCACTCATACAAACACATATCCATACACACATCCATATGTACATAGCCAACCATAATATACCAATGTTGCCATATGGGCAGGAGCTAAACCGAGGATGAGGCGTATGATCCATTTTTACTTCAATTCTTCATTTTATTCGAGTTTTTTTGTATATCAAATATATATATTTATATATATGTTATATTCATTATAAGTCTTCAGCGTGAATACAATTGGCAAGTAAATTATTAATATATAAAACATAAATATAAATGAGTATAGGAATAAGAATTTTTGTTTGACAAAAACATATTAAGTCAACAATAAAGTACGAGTACATGAGTCTGAAAAATTAGGTGTTGATGATAATCTACATCAATATTTATAACTGGATACTTAAAGTAAAATGGAATCCAATGTGAATGTCGAAAGAATTGCTGTGCGCGATGAGAATCAGGCGTTTTCTTATTTTAGGGGGGGTTTACCACTAATCGACAAAGATGATTAAATTAACCAGCTTTACTACCGGTATTTTTGTCGGTAAAGCGCAGTATGCGAGTAAGCATTGATGTGACGCATGGAATTTGCTTCTGTCGATCCATTATTGGCGTAGACGGCACATTTGATTCAAAATCCACCGCAACCCGCTGACTAACGAAGGTGAGCAGCGTCAGCATATCGTACTTCTTGCCATTTGTGTTCAACTCTTGAATGAGCGACTGCATGTACCATGAGCCGTTAGAGGTATTGCGCCAGGAATAATAACCTGCATATTGAAGAACAGACAATATTTTTAATAACTTTAGGAAGTAAAAGAAAAACTGGCATATTTTACCTGGTATGGTGGAGTATGAGAAGAGAAAGTCTGCATGTATAGGTATCTTATAGCTCATTGAGGACTCGCCGTCCGTTTCAGTCACATTTTTCTCTAGCATAACGCCCGCATCCAGTCGATCGCCTTGGCAAGCCTGAATGAAAAACATTTTCGGTTTACCGGCCAGCGACGGACAATTGTGTGCTGTAAAATAATGCCAAATATTGTCCAGTTTGTATTGAACATCCTTGGCATAGATATAGCCGTGTTCGCCATGCGACAATATAGCGATAGCAATACAATCGTTATCATTGTGATCGTGCGATGCCGCTTTTTCTATGTGCTCCAGAATCTCGCGAAACTTGCAATCCTTGTGCACTGAAACGTCGAAGTCCAGGCGCTTCAGCGCTTTGCGTAGTTCCTCGCAATCCACATTAGTGCCGGAGCGGGCCTTCAAGGAAGGTATGTCGAATAACTCATGATTAAATATTAAAGCTTTCCCGCGGTTCTTGTGATTCATATTATATTCGCTGGCATAGCGATCTACCGGCATACGAGCCACATATTTATTGGCTTGTGGTGGATGGCTATGATATAAACAAAATTATTATCAAAAGGCTATATTACAAGAACAAAAAACAGAACAAACAAGCTAAGGCTATGAAACTGTATGCACATATCTGCAATAACAAATAAAGCGTCATAAATTAGCTAATATGTACGCAGCTATTACCATAATAATTAAATAATGAACGATGCGTTTAAATAATAATTTATGCATATGATCAATGATCAATCTTCACAGAATCCAACTCAGGTCCATTTTAAGGCGAAATGGTGCGCCATAATAATGAATGTGTGGTCGACTATATATTTGGGGCAACACATGTATCATATAGTTTGGGACCCTCAAAATGAAGGCTCTAAAATTCGGTTTCATAATTACCCACTAAAAACTATATACCATTACCAGTTTTCGTTAAAGGGTATAAAAAGGAATGCATATATACTATATACATATATTGAAAGAGAGAGGGAGAGTACAAGCGCTCACCTCGCAACGACTGCACCACCAACTGCACCGCCTTTATTGTTCTCCGAGCAGCCCTGTGCATCCGTCTTATCACCAATAGAGTTGTTGCTCTTTCCGTTTCCAAAGCACAAAACAATGTTTTTTGTTATACACTCGTCTGTCATTTTTTTGCTGTCTCAAATGCACGCCGTCGTCGTTTGCTTGCTTGCTTTTCTCCTTGCTGCCTGCCTTTTGTTCGTGACTGCACCCTGCCCGCTGAAATTGTTGCGCCCTTCGTACAGATACGCTCTTTGCGCTTCTATTGTTGAGAGAGGTGGTCCTTTAATTTAAATAAACTGGAATAACCAACTGTTGTGCGTAATTTCACTAATATAGCAAGTTCAAATTGCATTTGCCCCGAAATAGTGAATTTATCCTTTTATGGTTAACTGTGTTTACTCAATTAATTGACAGAGGCTAAGCGTGCGCCCGCCTGCTCACAAAAACAAACTGCGAATGCATTTGTAGTTGTGTAGTTCCTCTTGCCGCCAAGAAAATGTAGCGTTGCCATACCAAGTATGCTAAGCTGCCAAGGCTCAATGCAATGCTGCCAATTACGAAAATCAATTAATAATCGTTGGTATTTGAATTTTTTTTTTTTGTAGGTGAACAGCGAAGATGGTATGCCGAGTTTTATATGTTTGGACTGTCGTCTACTATTTGAACATTGCTATCGTTTTAAGCAAATGTGCAAAAGAGCGGATACCTTGCTACGTCAATATCCACTCACTGGTCAGTGGCCAGAGCCTTTGGAGAAACCCCGGGCTCCACACATTTCCAAGCAAGTTCAGGAGTTTAAAAAGGAAACAAAAGATGCACCACCCATGAAGCTCTTGAACTCGATGGCCAAGTCGCCCAATGTTCAAATTGAGAGTGTGGAAGTTATGGAAACAAGCTCTGCCACGAGAAAATTGCTTAACTTGGGAGTACTGGTTAAACAAGAGCCACCAACCACATTAATACGCGTTTTCAACAAGCGTTACAATAACCCTCAGACATACCAGGAGAAGCCTGAAAGTAATCAAGAGCTGTCAATGGACGTTCAAAATTTGATCGCAGATTTGGCTGATGAATTGGACGATGAAACAGTTCCGACTGTTTCAACATCTAATAAACCGAAGCTGCTGAACAAACAATCCGTACGTATCCTCAACAAAGGGGCATCCGCACCAATTGAGCCACGACTGGCCACACCACAGATTAAACGTGATGAAGAGGGAAATATGGCAATTGTTACAGAAATTCTTAGCACAACGGATGTTGTAGAAGAACCGTTAAAGATTGCCGCACCCGTAGCCACAAACGTATTTCCTTGCCCACAATGTGAGCGGACTTTTCCTCTTGAACAGCTGCTTGACATACACAAGCTCAATCATTCGCGTGAACGCAGCTTCCTCTGCACAAAATGCAACAAAAGTTTCTTCTCCAAATATGATCTACAGAAGCACAACTTGGTGCACACCGGCGAACGTCCATTTAAATGCACTGTTTGCGAAAAGGCTTTTACTCGGAGCACTCTGTTGCATCGTCATGAACGCACCCATACCGATATTCCAAAATTTATTTGCGTCTATTGCGAGAAGCCTTTTATTTCGCGCGAGGAGATGGAAAAGCATGCTGAGCGACATACCAAAAAGCGCCCATTTCAATGTGGAGTTTGTGACAAATCGTTTACCTTCAAACAAGGCCTGGAGCGACACGAGGTAAGTGCAATTGAGAAAGCTGCCAACTTATATGTACATATGTAGTCACTAATAAGCACTTCAATTGTTTTCTACCGTTTTTAGGTAATTCACTGCAATGATTTGCCTTTTCCGTGCCAGCATTGCGACGAGAGTTTCATAACTGCTGGCAAATTGGCCCGTCATCTGGTAGCACATGCTGGAAAACGCGTCTATCCTTGCAAGTACTGCCCTAAGTCGTACGTGCTGTCTCACCATCTGTCTCGTCATATGCGCACTCATAAGCAAGTGTCGGCTACATTCACCTGCAGTATTTGCAAGAACTCGTTCAAAACCTACCACAGTCTAGTGGATCACTCCATAACACATGCCAGCACGTTACTAATTTGTCCGCTGTGCAATGAGAAAATACCAGATATAAATTGTGTCAATCAGCATGTGGAAGCCCATAAGGAAAGCGAACCATTTCAATGTGGATTTTGCGACGCAATATTCCTGAGCTCGGAGGATCTACAGAAACACATCGAGGGCGAGCACGTTGTAGATATGGTTTCATATCAGAGCTATGGAAAAAATGACGTGGACGTTGTGATTAAAGAAGAGTCAGATCTGCTGCAGCAATTGCTCAACGATGATGGCGAAGAATGTATAGAAAATCAATCCCAGAGCAAGGCGCCTTCGCCACCACAAGCCAAAAGTAGCAACAACAAAAAAGTGGGACAAGCTAAGAAAAGTGTTTCGCCTGTGGGAACAAAACAAAATAAAATGAAAAGAGAATTAAGTTCACCGGATAAATGGCTGCCGAAACGCCAGACTAGGAGTACTGACACTGTAATAGATGTTGAGAGACAAACATCTAGCAAGGTACAACGCAAAAAGGGGAAGTAAAGATCAATTAAGAACAGGAAATTGATGGCAGCAGATATGCTAAATAAAGAGCACCATACCATAGCATTCTAGATTTAACTTACGCAGCAAAACGAGAATTTGATTGAACTTTTAATTCTTATAAAATCCCAAACAATGCCGACAAGAATAAATGATTATTGTAGATATTTATGTTCGGACCCATTCTCGTTGTGCTGTGATTATGTTTTACAAAATAAAAAAATTAAATTTACACCGAGTCGTAGTGTCCTTAATTCTTTTTTCCCTCTGAGTTAACGATAAATGTGCAGATTGTCTGTTTGGTTTTTGTGTATTTTTGCATTAATTTCAGCGCGCAATACATTAAATACATGTGTCGTCCTACTGCTTCAGAATGTGTGTATAAGCCATTTTACCACCAACATAACCAGCTGCAACAGAAATCTCTTGCATCACTTAATGCTCATAACCATCGGGCAGAGCATTAACGTGGGGGTTGTGGAACAGACTCTTGTTGCCCTCACCCCAGGGGAAACGCTTCTCGCGACGACGCAAGTAATCGTACTTAATGAATTCTGGACGAGGTTTGTCGTGCTCCTCCTGATGTTTTAGGTAAGCGTTTAGCATGCACAATCCAACGGCAGGCACAGCCACGAAGAAGGACAGCCGCTTCCAGACTTTGTAGCCACCTACAATAAAAATAAATTCAGTAAAAGACGAGTCAGAGTCCTTGCTTTGGGATTTTTTTTGGTCATTAATTAAATTACATAACCTTAACCTTACATAAAGAGAATTGGTTTTGAGGTCTAGGATTTGCTTACCAGAATGTTCACCAGCCACGGCCGCGGTACCGGACATGTTTCTGGCCGCGGTAGCGCCAACATGACGACGAATTGCGTGGTTTAGAATTGCGGACATCTTTATGTATTCCTTATGTTTCTGTTTGTCCTGAACTGAAAATAATGAATACTTTGACAGCTAACTCAGCAGAGTCTTTTGTGATAATTTATCGATAAGTCGTTGGTGATGCCACTGGCCATATAAAAGAAGTGCGGCATGCCACGGTATTGCCATTCGGGTGGCAAATCGTCCAACAACAACTACGTGTCGCCTCGTCACACACGTAATTTTTGTTATTTTTTGTTGTTAATAAAGCAATTAACAGCACACAAAGATTGTAAATAATTTTCACGTCACTGTGTTCAACCAACTGCCGACAACAACGAACGGTGAAAAGCTTTTGCTGGTGACCTCTGGACGAAAAACAACGTACCAGTCGCCAAGGACATGAAGTGTGTGTAAAAAAGTGCATCAGCATGAGACGGCAGCAAATTAATTGAAATCTAGCTAAATAAAATAAAGTACAAAGTTAACTGTAAACTAAATTAAGTGAAAATCTCTCATAAGTCTCATTAGACTGCATAAATATTCGAAGTGTAGGAAACTATTACGCCAATTTGGCTGTGTGTGAAAGTGCGTGGAAGTGCAACAAAAAGAAAAACATATTTATTTTGTAAAAACTTATTAGGATGGCAGGCAATAATTTGCGACAAATTCCATTGACTTGTAGCGGTCACACGCGTCCTGTGGTGCATTTGGATTTTAGTAACATTTGCGACAGTGGCTACTTTCTCATCTCGGCGTGCAAAGGTGAGTGTCCTTGTATTATTAATAGCTACGTATGTACTTGTATGGTTGTATGAGATGATCAATAGACGAGCCGCAGCATCCGTCTAGCCTGGTTGAAGCCTTGACCCAAATACAAATCAATTAGTTGCATGAAACCTGTTTTGCAAAACCCTTTGCTACTCTCGCATGCTATCATTTTTGCATTCTTTACCTTGACGGGGGGCACACAACATGCGGACAGATTCATACTTACTTATACATATGTACATATTATAAGTTTGTACTCGTACTTACAAGTACATACATACATATGTGCTTGTTGCCATATGTTAAGTGCGTTGAAAAAGTTATGCGGAAAGCAAATTTCCATTACAAGTTCAAGTTAATTTTTTATCGCCATTTAACGCACGCTTCCCCTTGTTGAGCAACTTTTAAAAACTGATTGTTGTTATTGCTGTTGTCCGCTTTGTGTGCACACAGGAAGTACCTTGAAACTTCTATATTTATTTATGCGAACTGAATGTTGCAGCTGGGACACGTCAAATAATGTTAAATAAATATATACATATTTATTAAGTGATAGCCGCCTGTGTAAATTGTGAAACAAAAAACTACTTTTTATTTCTAAACCAACCGATTTCATAGGCTGTCCCGATATGCATTTCTTTCGAGCTAACGTCACGATTCAACTTGACGTGCACATTATTGCAACTAGTGACAGTGGGACTAACACAAATATGCTTAATTATAAAGAATTGGATGAATGAAAACTCTATTGTTTTACATGTACATACATACATTGTATGAGAACCGTTTGTTTAAAAGTAACCTGCATTCAATTTTCTCATTAGTATGCTATAATTTATGCAGTTAAAATATGCTTCATGTAAATGTAAGTGAAATCAAAAACTTAACACTACTATTTTTCAGTAGTTTGAATGTTTGACTCTGCCATCCAAAAATGCATCACTATTTCCTTAGATGCCCAACTTTTGAGAGTTAAAACTAATCTCATTAATTTATCAAACATTCATTCGAGTTTTTTTTTGGGGAAGTTTTTTTCACCATTGGTTGCCGCTCGATTGCATGCATTTGTGCACGAATCGATTGCAGCTGGCGTCAGGTCGTTGGCATTGATGTAGTCATTCATTCAAGGTGATTTTCGCTGCACACACGCACACAAACCAGCAATGAAGCTTTTTAATCAAGCATTCTACTCAACACCCTTACAGATGGCAGCCCAATGTTGCGCCATGGTGACACCGGTGACTGGGTTGGGACCTTCGAAGGCCACAAGGGTGCTGTCTGGGGCGTTGCGCTTAACCGGAATGCAACGCTGGCCGCTTCGGGGGCTGCTGACTTTACCGGAAAAGTGTGGAATGCGGTCAGCGGTGCAGAGATTCATAGTTTTCAACATAAGCATATTGTGAAGAGCGTTGCTTTCGACAGCACGTCAGAGAACATTGTGACGGGAAGCAATGAGAAGCTGGTGCGGGTCTTCAATTTGGAGCAGCCCAGTGCGGAGCCGGAGCTGTACGGTGGTCACGGTGGTGCCATTAAGCGTGCACTATTCTGTCGTGACGACAAGTGCATAATATCAGCGGCCGAGGATCGGACTGTGCGTCTGTGGGATCGCATGACTGGTCTGGAAGTGCAGCGTCTGCAGTTTTCCAACAATCCCAACAGCTTGGAGATCTCTCGTGATGATCATGTGCTAACCATCGCGCACGGTTCGACAATCAGCTTCTGGGAGATTGATACACTTAAGAAACTAAAGGAGGTGAAAGTGCCGACGAATGTGTCGTCAGCTAGTTTACATCCTGACAAAGATGTTTTTGTTTGCGGTGGCGAGGACTTTAAAATGTACAAGTTTGACTTTATTACCGGGAATGAAATTGGTAAGTAAATAATCTACATCTATATACATATATTATCATGTATTAATAATCGTTTTTATTTTTCTCCGCTTAGAATCCTTCAAGGGTCACTTTGGTCCAGTGCATTCGGTAAAGTTCAGCCCTGATGGTGAACTTTATGCAAGTGGTTCTGAAGATGGCACACTGCGTTTATGGCAAACCACTGTGGGCAAAACCTACGGCTTGTGGAAGTGTACTGAGCCAAACGAAATGAACTCCATGAATTCGCCCCGCGAGGTACCCGCAAACTGATGCTGGAGAAGTGCCAGTAGTCACTGCTATAGACCGCAATTACCGGAAACGCATAGAAAGTGATTCGAGCAATATCTGCGATTTTTTAAGTTCTTATTTGTAAAATCATTTCTCAAATGGCTACAATAAATATAATTTAAGTTTCAACGCTCATTGGCACATTGACACATTTACTTGTAAAATGCAACAGAAATAAATAATTTTATTTTTTTTAGTATGAGCTACACAGAATTCTTAATCAACTCGCGGCTTAGATGTGCGTGCCCGTTGCCCAGCCGTGAAGATAGATGGTCGTGAAATTTAGCAAGGGTTCGCCTTGGTGCACCTCGGGTCTCTGTTGAAGATGATCAAACCATCGTGACAAATTTAAATAGTTTTCCTTGTCTACAGGTGAAAGCGATTTCTACACAATACGAATGTACATACAAATTAAAATATTAGCCGAGGGTCGGTATATAAGTCAATGCTACGCACCATAAGATCGTAAATTGCATAATAGACAGCCAGATCCGCCAGTGTTATAAAGTTGCCGACTAAATACGATTTGCTAATAAAAAGCTTGTTAAAGTCAGCCAGAAGTTGTTTGGACACGTATTTGTCTTTAGAGCCGGGTGCCACATACAGAACAGCAAATTCCAGCCACTGATAAACTTGCGCCTTTACTTCTTTGGTACTGGTACTGTTCTGCGCTGCCTCCGATTTTGACTCACGCGCTAAACTTTCAAGTATTGTAGCAAATCCTTGGACCGTTTTGTTTTGGCCAATAGTGCGTGTCACGACCTTGACAATAAAATGTTCATTGATTATGTACCTTGCAAAGTTCTTTTACGTGTATATGTAAGTTTACCTGTTCGTCGTTTAGTTGAACCTTGCCAGGTGCCACTCCCAGGCAGTTAGCTATCTTCTTTACCACCGCAACGTCGCACATATCGCGAGATTGTGTCTTTTAATTGATATTTACGCCTCGCGAAGCCAAAATTCTGCAAACGTGCAAAACAAAGTGATGCGCGACTTTACGATAAACGATAACAGTGACCTGTGTGATAATTATCGTTTTGCATGCAGGTAAGTTCGATCAATATTTATCTATAGGTTGCGCGGTCTTTTTCAAACTACTGTTTTTCAATGAAGTGCTGAAAAGTACCTCATTGCGGAATAAAAATGATTGGAGCTGCACGGAGCTGTGTAAATTGCCGAAATATAATTCTAAAAGTATAATTTATTTCATAATTCAGACGAATATCGCCAGCAATACATGTGTTGGCTGTCGGTGTAAGTTTAATAACTGATTTCTATATTGTATGTATTTTATAATGAATTAAGTAAAGTAATTAAAATATTTATTAATTGGATCGATTTATTATAAATATGAGTAATGTATTTTTTATACATTTGTTTCGTTTTTGGCCTTCAAGAGGGCAGCGTATGTTATGTCGTACTGCACCATAAATATAAATATGTTAGCAGAGGCCATAAGTAGCTTGAAAATAAAAAATATTAGCTGTGCTTCAAAAATGATATTTCTGCAGCTTACCGCCGTTATAAATTTAAAGTCCAATACTATGAGGCCACACACAACATGCTCCCGAACATTGAAAGAAATCTGTAGTTTAAAATGGCTTAAGGTTTCCAGAACATCTATATCCTCACAGTTTGCTTTATTTAGTAACTCCACGCAGTATTTTTGCTGTTATAATATAAATATGTACATTGATTTTTGTGTTAGTGATTTGACTCACCTGTTGTTGAACGCGATGATTAAAATAAAGTATTGTATACATTTTACCCAGATGCATACCATACCACAAAATGTTATAAGCCCACAAAGCCCAGGGAGTAGAATCAGATTTTTCAAGGTAATTATACATAAGAAAGGAACTGACGTTTAAGTTTATGAAGGAACCCACATAAATTAATAATATGGAGGCCCCGTAGGCGTGATTGATGTTTTTGGTAAACCGTCGCAAGCGAACGAGTTGACAACGCAAATTTTGAATTGCAGCTCTAGATATGGGCGCATGCTGAAGGACCAATTTCAAGGCCTTATTTAAGGCATTAAGACGCGATGCGGTTCCATATAGTAGAACGTAATATTGAATGAAAGAAATGCTCGTAATTATGTTGGGCAAAACATATGTGGTAATGCTGCGCAATGAATTAAAAAAAATATAATTACTATAGCTGAAATCTACAGCCAAAGAACAACAGGTAAATATTAGCACCAATGTCAGATGAAACCGTATAAATCGCATAATACTTTTACAGTCTAGAATGTAGTTATTGGCCAAGTCGAAATCCACAATACCATCGATCACAGCTCCAATT
This sequence comes from Scaptodrosophila lebanonensis, assembly GCF_003285725.1. Taxonomy (NCBI): domain Eukaryota; kingdom Metazoa; phylum Arthropoda; class Insecta; order Diptera; family Drosophilidae; genus Scaptodrosophila; species Scaptodrosophila lebanonensis. The sequence continues at coordinate 5,421,358 of NW_022060529.1, forward strand.
TTGTTGCGCCATTTAAAACTAAGACACAAAATAAGGGCGATGTGAACTAAATATATGAGCGACTCCACCAGATACAAGTTTCGCTGCAATTCCACCAATTTAAGCGTAGTATGCACAAACTCGAAGTAAGCTGCAAAACAGAGCCAAGTGTAAAAAACGACGAACCAAACAAGCTGCAGCCACGTGTAGAAGCTGCTTTGAAGACGAGGAAGAGCTGCAGCTGGCGCGCATCCTGCCAGAACGCTGGTGAGAACAAACCCATGCAGAACGTTGCGTATAATTTTCACTTTCGCACGTTGCTGGGATTGAGGAAGCCAAGCAGCCACTTTACGGCGATATATGCGAGGTGCTTTGTTTACAACCAACATGACGTATGAGTAATGTCAGACATCGAGTCAGTCAGTCAGTAGGCACTCTCAGTAGTTTGTCTCATTAATCAATTTAAATGATACCGCTTAAACTAAACTATTAATAATGCTCTAATTGTACAACAATAAACAACCGCTGTCCTTTGCTTAACAAAGTACAGTATAGACTCGCCAGAAATTCTATAACAAAAAGACCAATTAATTGAAAATACATCCATTAGAATAACCTTAAACTTGGTAGTCAACAAATCGAAATTTGAATTTAAAAGTTTGAATCTTTCAGAAATAAGAAATAAGTACACATAATATTTTCTCAACAAACATACATATATACAGCCAGAGAAACGTTTGGACCTTCAAGGAAACACTGAATGGAAGCTTAAAAAGCTATTAAAAATGCACAAGTCAGTTTTGATGTTTATTATTATTATACTATATTTTTTATAATAACATTAGTTTTTAAATAACATTAGTCTGCTGCTTTAATTTGTGAATATTTCTTTCCAGTTTGCGAGTGTCGCCTGTATATCCATTTGTCTACCATTTCTAAAGATATGTTTCGTTCTTGGCCCGCGACAATGCAGCATAAGTGATGTCGTATTGAACCATGAATATTAATATATTGGCAGTGGCCATTAATAGCTGAAAGAAACATTTCATGAGTACACACCCTAAACATACATAGCCCTTTTTCTCACCGCCGTTATAAACTTAAAGTCCAGTACTATAAGACCGCAGACAACATATTCCCGTACATTTGAGCAGAGCTGTAACTTGAAATGATTTAAAGTTTCAATCACATTTGCATTCTCGCATCGAGCCTTGGTGACTAGCTGTAAGCAGTGGCGCTGCTAAAATAATAAATCTACTTTAATTTAATGATTAAAAATGATAACTTCGTAGGACTTACCTGCTGTTGCACCCGGTGATTGAAGTAAAGAATGGTGAACATTTTCCCCACCTGCATTCCCTGCCATAAGAACGTGTATGCCCATGAAGGCCACGGAGGATATGTAGGACTGTTAAGGTATTTGTAGAGCAAAAAAATGTTGAGGTTCAAATTGATAAATGAGCCCACATAAATGAAGAGGATCGCGACGCCGTACGTCTGATTGACGCGCCTTGTGAAGCGCTGCAGACAAGCATGCTGCCAACGTAGTTGTTGGATTGAAGCACGTGAAATGTTCGGCTGCTTCAGGACAAGTTTTAGGGACTGATTGAAGGCGATAAGACGGCGGGCAACGCCATACAGCAGCAAGTAATACTGCGCAAAGGATATGCTAGTTATTATATTCGGAATAATGTAAGTGCTGGTGCTGCGCAAGAAAGGGGTTAAATTATAATCATTAAAACAAAAATCATTGGCTCCGGCGACGCAAGTGAAAATAAGCAGGACTAGCAAGTGAAGGCGTACAAATCGCTTCAGTCGTTGACAATCTACACTGTAATTGGCGGTCACGTCAAACTCTACCACCTGGTCGATTACATTTCCAAGCTTGTGGCGCCAACGAAAGCTAAGCTGCAATATAAATGCGACGTGAGCCAGATAAATGAGTGATTCGACAAGATACAAGTTGCGCTTCAGCTGCATAAGTGTGATAGTTTCGGTTATGAATTCCAAATAGGCTGTGAGACACAGCCAGATATAGCACAGGAGAAGCCAGCAAAGTTGCAAGCTCCCGTACAGATCTCCTTGGAAACGTTGAAGGGCCGATGCCGGCGCACAGCCCGTAAGAATGCAGACGACGAGCAGAATGTTAAGTGCATCACGTATGACATCACATTTGGCTGCACGACACGACTCTGCCACCCAGGCGACAGTTTTACGTTGGTTGCGTGGCAGTTTCTTCAAGCTCAACATCGCGTATGAGCCACGAGGAACAGAAGGATCCATTAATATTCCATTAGTTGGGCTAGTCTTTCATCATTCATTAATTAAAAAAATACTTAGCAATGCTGTCACAAATGAAAAGCACCCACCTTGCCAGTCAACCCTTTCACAGTTTTACTTAAAACGTCAGGATGTGCAGTTCAAGTGTGTTGGAGTCCTACCATCGACGCCTTAACTTCCTGCTAACCATCAGTCGCATTTTTGTGATGGCGCCTGTTCAACCGAAAAGCGCTCCTTTCAAACGATGTCTGCACTTTACCTGGGGACTAGTTCTGTTTTGTTATATATGTGGCCTTAGTATTTTCCGATTACTGCATTTTGAATCGCAAATGATCACAATAGAGAAGTTCATCTATCTTTTGGAATATCCATTTAACATTCTAATACTTGGCACTTTGATCTTTGGTGGGCCGTATAACGAGACTTTCTATCAGTATCTGCCACAGAAACTGTATCGCTTGCAGACGCGTTTGTGCGAGGATCCTGAGCTCACACAGCAGTTCTATGCCTCTCTAGGACGTCGGATACTAAAGCTGCTAATATCTGTTTTCATTTTTCATGCTACCTGTGTTGCTTTCGATGTCCTATGCTGTGACTATAATTGGCTCTGCACCCTGCACAGCAATAGCATCCATAATTTGCCGGGTCTCATGATCAGCTTGAATCTAATCCAATACGCAATAGCTCTGCACATACTCTGGCAGCTGCACGTGCAATTGTGCGATCGTTTACTGGTGGTGAAGCGTCTTCTCAATGAGAGCTTCCTTCCGCCAACAGGATATCAGAAATTACTGGGCGCTGGCTATGAGAAAGCCTTTTGCGCCTTTGTCGATGGTCATAAGGAGATGGAGAGCCGGTTAACAGAGGCTGTACAGCTGCTGGAGATGCTTCGTCTGACTTCGGCAACCTTGGATCGATTGCACAGCAAGTTGATTGGCATCCTTGGCTACGTACTGCTGCTGAATCTGTGCAATTCCTTCTTTAGCTTCTGTGTGGACTTTTTCGCCATATATAAATTCTTTGAGGAGCCCAATTGGCATAGTTATGCGCTCTTTCTATATCGTGTGCTATGGTTAATCCTTCACGGTGGTCGCATTTGGCTAATACTCAAGGGCAATGAGCGCATTGTGGAGCAGGTAAGTATCTCGACTATGCTCTGTGTACTTAATAAGTTTGCAGAATGTTTCATTTTAATTTTACGCTGAAACTCCTTTAATAAGGTTAGATCGATATTATATACCCTGTACCGCCCTGCTTCTGCTACAGGTAATCAATTAATATAATGGGGTCTGGCCAGCATCCGTCTGTCTGGTAAAATTTAGTAGGTCAAATATTAGATGCAAATATCGGTCTATATTCTTTATCAGTGTTCGATGAGATATGCCTGCTGTTCTGGTCTTCCATTTATATGATTAAAAATCCACAAGTAACACGAGTTCTCTTTCCCCTCTTATAGTGTGTGATTCTTTCTTCTGTTTTATTTTCTCCCAGAAATGTGAGCTGTGCTTGCTGCTCAATGAGCTGGACATTTGCGACAAGGAGTGCGAGCGCGTCATTAATCGTTTCCTGCTGCAGCTCAATGCGGATGAGGGCCATGTTGTGGCCGCCTGTGGTGTAATCGATTTGGACACCTTAGTGTTGGGCGGGGTAAGTGCGTGACTAATTGTCGAAAACAATAATTGTTTTTGATTATGCATTTCTTCTGCCAGCAGTTCATCGGGGCTTTGTTGGCCATTGTTATATTTCTAATACAAATTGAGCTGGGCAATAACTCACTAATGGGCATTGCGTTGAATAAATCAGAGTGGAATTATTTTTAACTAGCAATAAGTAAGCAATAAAATGCCTTTTCCCGAACATTCGTAGTTTCGCATTCAACATGGCACATTGGCGGTCGTATGTCAACAAAGTTTTGGTGAGAACATGGAATATAATTCAAGTTATTGGCATAGCTCTGCGTATAATTTTCAAACATTTGAGAGTCCGAGTGGTAGAAATAGCCTCACAGGCCGGTGCAGCGACGAGTTTGCTGGCAATTAGCTTGACAGTAAACCGAAGGTTACATCCATGCGAGAGGTAAGTGGGTCCGTCGTCAGGATATTTATGCATTTTTCGATAACGCATATGGAAGTACAGCAATTATAAAATGGGGAATGGTTGATGCTAAAAATTAGATTTTTATACTCTGTACATGAAATGTATATTAGGTTTGCTGGAGATGAACAATGTAACAGGCAGAAGGAGGCGTGGCAGACCCCAAAAAGTATATATATTCTTGAGCAGCGTGGCAAGACGAGTCGATCTAGCCCTGTCTGTCCGTCCGTATGAACACCTGGATCTCAGAGACTATAAGAGATAGAGACACCAAATTTTTCACAAAGATGCCTTATGTGTGTATTCTATATGAGTTTGTTTTATTTTTTTGATTTTCCCCCCTATGGGGGTTTTCCCGATTTTCCATTCGTATAATCGCCTATATCTCGGAGACTATAAGACCTAGGTCCCAGATGCCTTATGTGAATACGCAGAAAATGTATATTTTGGAATCTCCCTCCCGTAATTCTTGGAATTTCGAACTATAATTTTGGAAATACCCCCAAGTTTCAAAAGAAGTTATAGCCATAAATATATTTGCTGCTGCCCGCAGCTGTTGTTGATGCTGGTGCTTTGGTTGACTGCAAACATGTTTACACAGACACGAATAGATGCGCATAGCCGTTCATACACTCATATAGATGCAATTGTTTTGTATATGTGCAATTATACACCCTTTACGTGAGTTCGAATACCAAAAGAGGTAAAATCGATCAAATTTTTTTTTTTTTATTCTCTTACTTTTTTTAATTTCTATAATTATTGTAAGCATATGTATAGAGTATTTCAAAGTCGGGACACCCGACTTTAGCTTTTATACTTGTTTTACTAAAAAAAAACCGGATAAACAAAAGATCTATCTGGCAATAGACAATTCTCTTGGTATTTTGTGAGATAAAAAAGTTTTGTGCCATATTTTATATTTCGTGCAGGCTATTATGGCTTTTGATCTTACTGCTCAGCATTTATACTGCCCTCATGCTGAGCGATTTGCAACGTCAACGTTTCTTAACATCGCCCACTGTAATATCTGTTGATCGGGACTATAGAGGCTGGAATGGTTCGCTGCCTGCGGTGACTTTGTGTTACTACGATCATATCGATTCGTTTAAGGCCAACGAATTTATACAGGATATCTGGAATGTGTCCATAGTTGATGAGGACTATTTCTTTTTCATGGACTTTCTTTATGCCGTTGTCAATGCCACGACCAGCAACTATGCGGACATTGCCAAATATGCGGAGGACGAGCGTTTTGATCAGATCGACTTGCACGAAATGATACAGCTAATCGATCGACCCTTCGAGCAGCTCATCAGCAGCTTCGATGCCAATTTCCGGGTACAGGTGCAGCAGGTGATGACGGAGCGCGGTCTGTGCTACGCCATTAATGCACCCATGGCAGAGGTGCTTAATGGAAAGTGAGTGTGGAGCACATATGATGGGGCCCGGCCCACCTTAGCTATTTTCTATTTTTTAACAGGCCCGTGATATACGAACAGATGCCTTTGCCGCTGTCCTGTCAGTATGGCAAGCAGCAGTGCTACATTCGTATGGATCTTTATGAGAGCACAGGCGTAGTAAGTTGAAACAAATACGCTTCAATCCAATATACATATAAATGCTGACTGAAGATTTGAAATCTAGATCGACGTGCACTCACCATTTGAAGTGTCAGCCACGCATGCCAATATCATTCCTTTGCACACATCGGACGAAATAACGGCCTCGTTCAAAGTGCTAGAAACTGTGTAGGTAGTCCCTTATACTATGTGCTATGTGTTTGTAGGAAAAATGGCAATTTTAACATTTAAATTTTTAATTTATTAATTAAATTTAGTCTATTAAAAATATATTAATTTATTTCTGATATATAGGTACAATAATGTAGTTATGTTGTATACCTAAACTCCAATGGATAGAAGAGCATTACTATATTGGTCCGATTGTTTATTCTTGATTAGCTTCATTAAACAAGAGAATCTTTATGCAGGATCTGCAAAGCCAGAAAAATGACAGATTGATCTTGGTTTTTATTTTATAAAATAATCATTTAATTTTAATAGATTTTAATTAGTAATCAAAACACCATTTTTATTCATGAAATCGTCTTTTTTTTAATTTTGTAAGAAGGATGTCCTGATTCTGCCATACTTTTTCAGTGCTTCCAAAAACTTGCGTCAGTTGAGTGTGGCACAACGTAAATGCGTGTTCAACGATGAGGAAACCTCCTATCTTAAGGTAAATAGAATCACAGACATGCCAGAACTATGGCAACTGAATATCCATTTTGAACAGATATATAGCAAGTCGGTTTGCCTGGCGCGTTGTCGTGCCATCATGGCCTTGGAAATGTGCAACTGTGTGCCGTTCTTCTATCAGTTTGTGGATGGACCCAGCTGTAGTCCAGCAGGCTTTGAGTGTCTGCTTGATTTCAAGTGGCCTATTTGGGCACTACATATATGCAAGTGTCCGTCGACCTGCACAGAGATTGAGTATACCATGCAAACGGTGAAAAAGAGCTCATGGGGTGTAAAGAACAATGACGATGGCATGGGTAGTGATACGGCTACATCTAGTTTTCGCTGGGATCTGATACCGCCCAAGGTGCGAATGCGTCGCGATGTGGTGTTCAGCTTTGAGGATCTCATTGGTATAAAATAAACATAAAAACTAACACGTACGTAATATAGGCAAAATTTGTGATTTCCCGATAGTGAGAGATTGAGATGATTTGAAAATCATTTTAAATGAGCATTACTTTTAAGCTGCGGAAGTCACGAATTTCTAGCTTTGCTCTGCTAACTGGAGATAAAACAAAAATCAATATACATACTTAACTGTTAGTTTATATAAGTATGTAGTTTTAAAAAGTCTACTGTTGCGGTTTCTCGAAACCGATTTGTGAAATTTTTGGCATTTTTTGCAGTTTCTTTCGGCGGTGCCATGGCCTTTTTCGTAGGCGTCAGCGTAATGGGCCTGGTTCAAATGTGTCATGTCATATTGTACAATGTTCTACGGGATCTTTTCAAACTGCTGAGATGCATTTTGGCCTACGGCCGCATTTTTCGACAGCGCTATATAAAACCGCCAACAATTTCATTGGAGGCCACAACGGAACTACCACCATTCGAATATGTGAATTAGTTAACGACATACGAAAAGACCAGCAATTGAAAACTACAAAATTTGATTTATAACGTTGATTTGTAATATTTATTTTTTAATCATATAGACAAATAAATTAAAAGTCTTGTTTGAGAATTTCAGAGGTGGTTAGTACATTTTTTTATATCGAACTTCCTGAAAAAGAGCCACCCATGTAGAACTGTATACAACTTTTGTTATTTATTTTTAAACCAGGACTTACCATATAGATTGTACCGTATTTTTGTATTTACACTTTTTTTTTATATGAATACATTACGAGGTTAAGGCTCAGAATCTAACCATGAGTCTTTTTGATAATCAGGAAGAATCAAGAAGAAATCTTTATACGTATTTTGGAAAGCTCCAACATACTTCACATAAAATGGGACTGAATTTGAAAATTAGTTCAAAAGCGAATAAAAAAGCATCTCAGATATATTTGATCAATCAAAAGTTGGTGGTATAGAGATAGATGGAGATACTTGTAGATCGTCATAGCTTCTCAGATTGATTTGCGAATATCTTACCTTTATTAATTATTAATTACTCTTTATTTTTAAACTGTTTCAAATAAATAGTTTGCGTTCATTATAACGTTGAAATAAATAAATAAATAGCTTAGTTAATGCGGTCAAAAGTTTAGCATTACCAATACGAGTACCCATAACTAGCGTTTATTGAGAGCACACAACTGGCACTCGTTGTGGGGGTAGAAAAGAGCGAAGCTCGGAGTCTATGAAGCATAGTCGGTGCCCGGTCTTTGACTCGAACGGTTGTGGCAGTTGTGGCGTCTGTGGGGTACTAGTAGTCGTATACTTATTCCACGGTTGGTGCGTCGTGCAAAGGTGACAGATTTAAGGTTTCACCCGAGCATTTGGATTTATGTAAAAGCAAATGAATGAACTGTGGAAATGGTTGTGCTTATACAAACACGTTTGTATTAACGGTGTGAGGTGATAAGATAAGGAGTTGTCTTAGCATGATAAGCGGATGCTGCTGCCCGAAATTCAAAACTAAAGCCCAAAGAATCATTTCACTTCGAGAAGAACGCGTGCCGCACATACGAGTAGACTCTTGATTTATTATTTTTTGCTAATCAGTACATTGAACTCTGGCATGGAGGAGGAGTCCAGTGGACAGCCGGGCTTGTGCCTGGAATGGAAACGGCTTAACTACTACGTGCCGGCGCAGGAAGAGAGCAACTATAGCTTTTGGAATGAGTGTCGGAAGAAGCGCGAGTTGCGCATTCTGCAAGATGGTGAGTTGTGGCCAGTGGGGGCTGTGAGAAAATATGCGCTTGCCCAATTTGCGGTTTTGCTTGTTCCGCAGTCAGTGGCCACATGAAGACTGGCGACCTCATCGCTATACTTGGCGGGTCGGGTGCTGGCAAAACCACGCTATTGGCCGCTATTTCGCAACGCCTGCGTGGTAACCTAACCGGTGATGTGGTTTTAAACGGCATGGTTATGGAAAGGCATCAGATGACACGCATCTCGAGCTTTTTGCCACAGTTTGAAATCAATGTTAAAACATTTACGGCCTACGAACATTTGTATTTTATGGTACGTACTTATATGCATGCATACTTTTATTCAGCAACTACCCATATAATTGCTTAAATCAACAGTCCCATTTTAAAATGCATCGCAGTACGACGAAATCAGAGAAACGCCAGCGCGTCAGTGACCTCTTATTGGCGGTGGGATTACGAGATTCCGCCCACACACGCATTCAGCAGTTATCGGGCGGAGAGCGAAAGCGACTAAGTCTAGCCGAGGAGGTGAGTGTTTTTGAGATTTGCATTCAACATTTCATTGGGCTCATCGAACGAGCTTCAAAGTATGTCAAACGAAAGACCGTCGAGACTTGGATAGAATTTGTTCAAAACGTTTATTCAACGATCTACGAGTTATAGAAGATCCAAGACGGATTATCAGAGCAAATATAAAAGACAGAGAGCCGTAGAGAATACAATTTCATCGAACGATCTCCAAAGTATGCCAAACGAAAGACCGTCAAAACTTGGATAGAATTTGTTCAAAACGTTTATTCAACGATCTACAAGTTATAGAAGATCCAAGTCGGATTATCAGAGCAAATATTAAAGACAGAGAGCGGCAGAGAATACAAATTCATCGAACGATCTCCAAAGTATGTCAAACGAAAGACCGTCGAGACTTGGATAGAATTTGTTCAAAACGTTTATTCCACGATCTACGAGTTATAGAAGATCCAAAACGGATTATCAGAGCAAATATTAAAAACAGGCCGCAGAGAATACAATTTCATCGAACGATCTCCAAAGTATGTCAAACGAAAGACCGTCGAGACTTGGATAGAATTTGTTCAAAACGTTTATTCCACGATCTACGAGTTATACATGATCCAAGTCGGATTATCAGAGCAAATATTAAAGACAGAGAGCCGCAGAGAATACAATTTTATGTATCTTAAACATTTTGAGAATTGATTGGCATTAATTTTTAACTTTTGGAAAAATGTTTTAAAAAATAATTGGTTATTTACTTGAATTTGATATCAATGTAGAATGGAACTTTGATTAGCATTGGCATTAAATTTGACTTTATTTAAAAATACTAAATCGGAGCTAAGGATTTTCATTCGATCCAGCTAATTACAGATCCAATTTTTTTGTTTTGTGACGAGCCCACTACAGGATTGGACAGCTTCAGCGCCTACACAGTGATCAAAACGTTGCGTCATTTGTGTACGCGCCGACGTATAGCGAAGCATTCGTTGACTCAGGTGTATGGAGAGGACTCCTACTCCACACCCAGCGATGAGAGTATTAGCAACTCCTTTGAAATGGAAGTTGTCGATCAATCACATGAGAGTTTGCTCAGCTCGTGGAAAGAGTTGCCCACGCTGAACATCCTAAATAATAGCCCTAATGGCACGCAAAAAAAGGCAGCCATATGTTCCATACATCAGCCAACTTCTGATATTTTTGAGCTCTTCACACACATAATACTCATGGATGCCGGTCGCATTGTATATCAGGGACGTACCGAGAAGGCGGCCAAGTTCTTTACAGAGTAAGTGTGAAAATAAATTTAGTTCCGTATTAGGTTTTTGATTTTAAAAAACAAGAGAGAATGCTACAGTCGAGCAAGCCCGACAGTGTAATACCCTGTACCCAGGTAAACTTCCGTCACTGAGTTATATGCGCCCATAGCAGCAGCAAAAAGAGGAAGAAGAAGAGCGAACTTGTTGCTGTATTTTGTGTGGGGGGGGGGGGGGGGGGGGTTGTACTGGCGAGAATTTGTTTCGCTAATAACTTTTCTTAGAATTGACCGAAGTTAATAAAATAAATTCAAAAAAAAAAAAAAAAAACAACAGTAGATAATTATATAGAAATTATGTGTGCAAAGTTTGGTTTACTTGTAGGTAGCATTTGAAATGTGGACGCTATTGACGAAATTCTGTAGCGGGGGAAGGGGGGGATTCCAAAAAATAAAATAAACTCGTCCTTTCTCGGACCTAGGAGAATCTGGATACCAACTTTGGTTATTCTAGCTTTTATAGTTTCTGAGATCCTTGCGTTCATCCAGACGGACAGGCGGACGGACGGACATGTCTAGATCGATTTCTCTCGTCATGCTGATTCAGAATATATATACTTCATGGGGTCGGAGATGCTTCCTTCTGCATGTTACATACTTTGCACAAACCTAATATACCCTTTTTACCCTACGGGTACAGGGTATAACTAGACGACCAAAGAGTTTGCGGATAACAAACATCTGTCGAGAAGGAATAGCATTGCTTAAAACTGTTGAAGATTTTTTCTTTCTTAATTACGTGCACATAATTTGTCCGTCAGACCTGTTTTCTAATAATGTAAATCTCAGATTGGAATTGCTTGCTATATAAATAATTTTTTATGTTCACAAAGTTTGCATATCCTTTTGTTGATTGTTTGGATTGATTCGCTTTCTCGTCATCCAGTCTGGGGTATACACTGCCGCTGAACTGCAATCCTGCAGACTTTTATCTGAAGACACTAGCGGATAGTCACAGCTCAGAAAATGCGGGAGCGGTGCTGCGAGCCAAGTACGAGCACGAAACTGATGGCCTGTACAGCGGTAGTTGGTTACTGGCCCGGAGCTACAGTGGGGATTACCTGAAACATGTGCATAACTTGTAAGTATGGATTTCTTCAGCCTTGATGTGTATGTGTTTCTCATAAGTGAAATGATTTGCAGCAAGAAGATACGCTGGATATATCAGGTGTATCTGCTGATAATACGCTTCATGACTGAAGATTTGCGCAACATAAAGGATGCGCTCATTGCTTTTGGATTTTTTATGGTGCGTTAAGTCCCAAACATTTTTTTTGCTTATTTAAAACACTCCTTCTGTAGATCACCGCAGTAACGCTCTCCCTTATGTACTCTGGAATTGGCGGGCTGACTCAACGCACGGTTCAGGATGTTGGTGGTTCGATCTTTATGTTAAGCAACGAGATGATTTTTACATTTTCTTATGGCGTCACTTACATCTTTCCCGCCTCTTTGCCCATTATACGTCGAGAGGTGGGCGAGGGCACCTACAGCCTGTCGGCCTATTATGTGGCCTTGGTGTTGTCGTTTGTGCCAGTGGCCTTCTGCAAGGCCTATATATTTCTTTCAGTTATTTATGCTTCTATTTATTACACTCGCGGTTTCGTGCTCTACATCACCATGGGCTTTCTTATGGGTTTATCGGCGACTGCTGCCGTTGGCTATGGTGTATTCCTCTCCAGCTTGTTTGAGACGGACAAAATGGCTTCGGAGTGTGCGGCGCCATTCGATTTGATTTTTCTCATATTTGGAGGCACTTATATGAATGTAGACTCAGTACCTTTGCTGAAGTATTTCTCATTGTTCTTCTACTCGAACGAGGCACTGATGTACAATTTTTGGATTGACATTGACAATATCGGTAAGTGCGGGGCCATTGCTTTTTGAATAATTATTTATTTTTATAATACGATTAGATTGCCCGGACAACGATGAACACCCGTGTGTCAAAACAGGCCTAGAGGTACTGCAGCAGGGCTCCTATCGTACTGCTGATTATACATATTGGCTAGATTGTGTTAGTTTGCTGATCGTTGCTTTGGTCTTCCACATCGTCTCCTTTAGGCTGGTGCGGCGATATATTAACCGCAGTGGTTACTATTAAATAAGTATGGACATTTGCTATTTCAATTTTTATTTTTACAAGTTTATAATGTTTTCATTAGTGCGTATTCAATTTGAAGTTCTTGGCCCATTTTACACATATGTAATATGTAACTAGTTAAATATTTGTAACTTTAAGCACAATTTGTTTCTCGTTCTTTAGATTCTAACTTCATCGAAATATATTGCATTTGCCTTGTACCACATCATAATTTAAGTACAAAAGACTTGCGGGAAAAGTTTAAAACTATAAAAAACGAAAAAGTGAATTAAAAATAAATTAAGCTAAATGCTAAATAATTAAAACAACCAAGAAGTTTAGCAAAAAAAGATCTATAGAATAAATACAATACGTTGGTATAAAGTGACATATAAATGGAACTATGATTGAAAGGTGTACAAAATTTAGCTATCAAAGGAAATCTGGCGCTTGGCTTTGGCCCCAGAGTCTGTTGTTTTTGCCTGAATTTTGCGAGCTGAGTTGTTCCCACTTAGACCATTGCTGTTGCTGTTGTTGTTGCTTCCGCTATAGTAAGGACTTATATTACGTTGATCCTTGCCAGTAAAGTTCTTCTGCGCCGAACGCCGTTGCTCACAATCCATGTTCTCCCGCAACGCCAATCCACCCAAATTGCTTTTCGAGGAGCTGTTTTGTAGCGATGCATTTGGTTGTATGGATAGCTTTTTGGTTTTACCACCATTAAACAATTCTTCAGAAATGCGTTCCACTAAACTCGATTGGGTTTGTGTGTCGCCGTAGCCAGAAGTGACTTGGCTCATCTGGCTAAGACTGAAGGAATCGATTGAGTTCTCACTGCCAAAAATGTTGTGAGCTGAGCCGGTAAGTTTACTGCGCGCCAATGAGTTGGTAGAGTGTGAAAACAGCAGCTTCCGCTGTTCAAACTCCTCTGGTCCAATGTAACCGGAAAGACGTGAGCTTGACTGGCGCTTGGCATCACTTTCTTGACTGCGCGCATACACATAAATTTCATCGCTGTTCTTGCCGCTTATCACATTATACGCATACTTCTTGGCCAATCTATGGAATGGATGAAAAATATGTTGTTAAAAATGAGAAACAATTTTTGGTACAATAAGTGAAAACTAACCGTAGTAAGGTTTCGCTGTTGCTAGAGGTTTGGCCCAAATAAAATTCCTGAAAGATGCGCTTTACTATGCGTGCCAAGTCAGCGGCATGTTGGCGGAAATGCTCATGTTTGGCCGATATCTTTTTCTCCTGCAGAGCTTGCGACACGGCCCAAAGCAATTTCTTGCGCTGATTCTCAGTCATAGTGCTGTGCGTCGAGGCACTCATCTCAGATTGCGCACGATGCAGCTTAATGCCTGAGGGTGTTCCGCTGGCTGTGCTGGTCAAATTGCTGCTACTGCCACTAAGTCCTAGGCTCAAGCGTGTGTGCGTCGCTGTTGCCACCGCCTGCTGAGCGTGAAGAACAGCCTTCTGTTGCGATGTCGTGGAGGAACCAGCTCCAATACAAAAACTTTGACTCTTTATCTTAAGGGCGCGTGGCGTTAGGCCGCTGCTGCTGTTGGCACGGAAAAGTTTGCTGCTTTGGCTTGACAAATCATCGGCATCTTCCTCATCGTTGCGTTTGCGCTTAAGCAACTGTTCTAATTGGTTGTTACTAGCGATGGTTTGATTGTCAGGTGAGAAAAGGGCCCGTTTGGATTTCTCCACGCGATTCGCGATTTCAGGCTTGATAAGCGGCTTTGGTGGCAACAATTTATTGAGCTGCTGCGTCTTTGCGGGACTTTGAAATAGTGCTCGCTTAGATGTTTCACGTGAGGGGCCTGGTTTGATGAGATCATTGCGATAAAGACGTTTTCGTGCTGAACTGGACGGCGTTTTGCGCGCTGCTGTATAAATGAATTACATTTACAGACATAGTTTTCGAACATTTTCTTTCCACTTACTTTTCTTTTTGCTACCCGGAGTTTTGCGTTTTGGCGTAGCTTTGCGTTTATTTCGGACTTTTCTGTGGAGCATAAAATAATAGGTTTATCAACAATAGAGATACCTAAATGTTCCTGGACTTACTTTTTGTCAAGCAATATCTGTGGACCTATAGAGCTGTTTAACTTCAAAGAGTTGGTTGCTAGATTTGCAGATGAGAATATGGCGCGCCTTTTCGCTAAATGACTCAGACGATTGCCCGGTGATTGTGTTAGCATTCTGTTGGAGCAAGAAAATGCATAAAAACGCACAAGTTGAATCGGCATTTGCACTTACTTCATGCGCATGTTGCGCTTTTTGGCGCTGGATGGTGAGCGTACATAGGAAGTGGCAGTTTCAGCGCCTATATAGCGATCCACAACAGACAGACTGAGATACTCATTTTGTTCGGCAGCTTTGTTCAAGTTGTAACTGCAAGATATAATATAGTTAAGCTTTGAACATTAAAGCTAAATTGCATTTTGTACCTGAGCCCATGTTGGCGGACACCCAGCACTTCACGCCAAGCCATGTTTTGTGCTTCGTCTAAGCTGTGAGTGGGCTTAAATAGGCATGGTGTAGCACAAATGCCGCTGTCCTCGACAGGCGGTACTGTCGCTGTTTTTAAAAAGTTCAGTACATTTTCCTTCATTTTTACAACTGTCTGAAGGACATCGATGTCGGGCGAGGTTACCGATGGTGGAGGACGCACGCCTTGTAGACATCTGCTAATGCGCCGATAGAGTTCACGCTCACGCCGGCAATTCTCAAGAAAATGGGATCGCGAATCGTTGCCCGATATCTGAGTAGTTGATGTGTCGAGCGTGTTCTCGTCAACAAAACTTGATTCCGTAGGACCGGTAAGAGAGTATCGTGTAGGAATATTTTGCTCGAGCGTCTCATCGACATAGCGACTTTCCCCCAGTACTTCAGGCACATCCTCAAGAGCTATGCACATGACTTTATCGGATTGGTCCTCGTCACCTTCATTACCATCGCTGTCGGCAAACAGATCGGGTGACCGTTCATTATTGTATTTCTTCAGCATAAACGAGTCCGTCAGCTGATTTGAGGTATTCATTGAATTATCTAGTGGCGCAGAAGGACGAACATTCTGCTGAATGTCGCAGTTTGCCGAGTTAGTTGTTAAATCAACATCTTTTGAATTGCGCTCCTCGGTCAGACTTTTAATTTTGCCATTAAACGACAGGTTGCTGAGTATTGGAACTGAATTCACCGTGTTATTGTCCATGGCGAGCTGTTCATTGCGCAGCGGCAAATCCACTGCATTAGAACTGTTTTCCTCCAAGACTATATCGTAAAACCTTGGAAAAACAGTCTTACCCGGTGATTTCCGGGACCCTGTGGGCTGTTCTGGCTCGGGTAACTTTAAATTCTGCAACTGGGAACCATAGAGCTGCTTATTGACTTTTCCGTATGGACTATCTCCAAAACCTTTAAAATCCGACTCTTGGCTGCCTTGTAGGATTGTTTTATTGGTATCATGCAAAACTATCTGAGATTTGGATGCGATTGCCTTAGGTTTAAGCAGATATGGCAGATTCAATATATTCTCTTCGTCAGATATTTGGCCCTCATTATTTTCGCTTAGTGAAGACTGAAACGAGTGGTAAATTATAAATGTATAGGCCTATAAGGTAAGCTTTTACTTACCCCGCTGCCAGTTGATGGTTCCGACTCATAGCTGTTGTTAATTTTATGCACTACGCCAGATCCGTTAGCTGCCATTTGGCCTGCAAAATGTAAAAAAACCAATGTGTGGTTATTGACGCTCTAGGCGTGGGCACGCGGCATTGTACAGGCCGTAGACGTACGGCTATGTGGTGTGATTTGCTAGTGCATGCATGCACAAGAGTTAGCAAACTTGGTAATCGAACCACAATTTAGCCCGCATTGTTTCAACGTTGATTACCTTCTGATATGTATCACTTAAAAAGAAACAATGAAATAAAACAATCAGTCAAGCCAAAACGCGCGCGGATTTGTAGGCTTTAATGTGCATTTGGCACAGAATAGTCGCACGCTCTTTAATCTTTAACAATTCGAAATTTTGCGTACAACATTTGATATATTAATTGCATAATAAATTTTATATAAAATATTAGTATGTTCTTTAAAAAATATTAAATTTTCTCCACCAAAAAGAACGACACCATCTGCCTGGTAAAAATTGGCGGTGGTTTGCGCAATATGGCAACGCTGGATGTTCATGTACGATGTGGCAGTGTGCTTAAAACAATTTATGGTTTACATTTATTTTATGTTACATTATAACTTTGCACAATCATTGCTCTAAAACATTAAAATATTAAATTAAATAGGTCTATTAAAAAGCACACAATTTTAATTATGTCTATGATGTTAGGGCGCGTTGCTTACGCGGCCCTGCCAATCAGCTGGTTAGTTTACACTATCGTTTGTCCCATCTCTAGCAGGGAAGAACGCACAATAACATTTATTTTATTATAATCTTTATCTTTGTAAGCGCAACAACCGGCGCTGTTGGAGTTTTTAAGTGAATTTTGTATCTGTATATATATCAAGTACCCGCCTAAATCCATAATTAAAGCATTTATAGGAATCCCAAGCAGTGCCTTCCGACGTGTAACAAATTGTAAACATTACAACTTCTGAACAATAACGTATAAACATATGTACATATGAATGTATGCATGCGAAATTATGCATCAGCAGAGCCAGTAACCAATAACAGTGGCACAATTTGTCGGCAATGCTATTAAATTGATTGCAATAAGATGCGCGTAATTGAGGGCAAAGTTGTTGTGCTTGGTTCCCGAGGTAAGCGTATAGTAAAATATAATGCATTGAGCCTTAATAACATTGTGATTCATTCATAAGACTGAAGCAGCAATTCCAGCAATCGCAGCGAGATAACACTGCCAAAGCAACAATAAGAGCCACGCAGATGCCCAAAATACCGATTTGAGGCATCTTGGCACGCGAATCGATAAGCGCCAGCCTTGAACTCATTGGCCTAAATCGGGGGCGGGCGAGTGTGCAGAAGTGAACGCCTTAATTTGTTTGCCTCTTTTAGCACACCTATGTACACAAGTATATGTACATATGTATGTATATGTAGTATGTACATAAATAAGTAGCAACAGCTTAAGCTAGACTGCGTGCACGGGCACAGGCCTAGCCACCAAAGCAACGGCAGTGTCACACTTTTTATTGGACTATTTGTCTGAGAATCTGGCATGGGGGCTGCGCTTTGTTCCCTTATCATTTGCTGAATTCCAGAGCACAATTTACTCAGGCTGGGCGTAGGGCATGCGGTTGCTGCTGACTGTGCTTTAACACACATTTCGTTGATTTTACAGTCGCGCTACCCGGTTGTTGCTTTTGCATATGTAATGCCTATTTCCATAGACGGGTATGTCTTTAGCTAACTGGGGACTTTTAAACTCAGTTCATAATATCGTATTGGGGGCATCTGTTCTTTATGCGATTGTGAATTACTTGATGATTCAGTGCTTTGTCGTCTATATACATGCGAATGCAGTATCGTATGTATGTTTATACAAGTATGTATATCGTTTGTCATCTCGGGATTTTTAAAAAGCCACCGGCATCCACTGACAAACACAAAGAGCCTTATGTGTTCTTATCATTGTTTACTGTTAAATAATATAATTCAATATCTTTTATTGCCTTCAAGCTGTCTTAGACTTTGTTTATGAACTTTATGTCATATAATCGTTTTACGTTCTTGATATTATAGAGCTAATCAAAATAACTGTAACTTTCCCCACACTATTTCCTTTTATATACATATATAAATCGTTCTATTTTCAGGCGTGGGCAAGACGCGTTTGGTCATCAAATACATCAATAGTACATTGCATCGCAATGAGGAACCAACGATAGGAGTATCATTCTTTACATGTAAAATCATGTTGGACGAAGTCAAAATCAAATTGCAAGTGCGTAAAATTGTTTTTAATATAAGGCTCAGCCAATTGTTTGGGCATTAGGCTAACAAATCGCGGCTATAAAAACTGACAGCGGCCAAAGGATTGCGCATAATTTATAGAGCTGCTGCTGCTCGCTGGCTCCATGCAGCCCGACAACATACGGCACGCCCACTAATCCTATTTAGTTCAATGGTCGAGCGTGGCTAAGCTCAGCTTATGGCTGCTGCCATCGTCCTTTGTTAGTTCTTGCTCATTTTATTTCATTTTTTATTTTGCAATTTCTGCGTTCACTGCATTTTGCGTGTCTGTGCTCAGTACTGAGATGAAAGAGAAGGAGGAGGAGGGTGGGAGGGAAGGTTTCAGTTTTATTTTCTTTTGTTATTTTTGTTAGCTTGGCGCGCTTTCTTTTTATAGTTTATTGATAAGCTAAACGAGAGCGTCCGTTACTTCCCCTAGGGTGGACACCCTTTTGTACACAAAAACAAACTATACCCTTGCGCATTGCTTCCCTTTATGCAACAACATAAAGAGCGCAACAGCACAACAATGGCTGCAAAAATTTTTATTTGCAATTGACGCTATAGTTTGAGTTTGCAAGAATTCCAAACTCTTTGTTTCTGCCGATGCTGTGCTGGTTCTGCTTTCGATTTAGCAATGAAAATGTCGTTGCTCCAAATTTTTATTAAGATTTGAATTGTGCGCATAAAGTTCGACCACAAGCAGCACACAATATGATTGTTATTATTGTGGGAAACCAAAAGAATAAAGCGCAAAATTGCTGAATAAAAGCAGAATGGAATGACTCAATTAAAGTTCAGGCGGGGCAGCTGTACCATTCAATCAAGGGACTGAATAAATTCATGATGTCGGATTTAGAAAAGTAGAAAGTAGCGAAACAGGCATTCGTTCTGATAAATTGCCTTACATAGAAGTTTCTGTAATGCATAAACAAAGGAAATTGCTTATTATTTTATAAATTATATAATTACTTTTTGCAGATATGGGATACAGCTGGCCAGGAGCGTTATAAAGCATTGGCACCTATGTACTATCGCAATGCAAACGCCGCCATTTTGGTATTCGATTTAACGCAATATAAAACATTTGCGGAAATTAAAAGCTGGATACAGGAGCTGCATCGTAATGTTCAAGACCCAATGATATTGACACTTGTGGGCAATAAAATGGACATGCACGCTGAGCGTGCGGTCTCTCGGGACGAGGCCCATCTTTTCGCTAACTCCATAGGAGCCACATACTTTGAGACCTCAACCGAAACAGATCAGGGCCTGGAGCAAGTGTTCCTTTCCACTGCATTGGGACTCGTTCGTTTGGCCGATGAAGGCAAAAGTCGTTCTTTGCGTTCGTTTCAATCATGTGAATCGATTTATAAAAACAATAACACTGCCTTCAGTCATCTCAACTTGGATAATGGAAGTGCTGCATTTCGACTGCCTTATGTTCATATAGGTATACCCGTCGATGGCGAGGATGTGAGGACCAGTGGTGAGGGTCGCCTAGAGACGCCTTCATGGAGCATAGAACACATTGCACTCGGCGAGGTGGAGCATACCAGTTGGTGTTGCTAGCTAGTATTAATTACTTGAGAAGTGAAGAACCAAGCCAAGTTCAGACTTCACACCATATTGTGATGTTGGCAAAGCAAATTTACTTTAGTTTTTACAAACCAACTGCAAATCCTTGCAAATAGACTGGTAAGGCTTTTGCTCGAATATGTTCATGGGTGATTTATGCAGGGCATTGAAGCGCTTGACAAGCAAAACCATTGAGTTAAGTTCAAGTTGTCTGTGAAGTTGTTTTTATTTATAAAAATGTATACATATGTATTATAACAATTGATATAACTAATAATAATATTAAGTAGTTTAAAGAGTGAGGCAGGAGGCTTTTCAAAAACTCATTAGGCTGACAAGGCATGCCATGTTCATGGCAGTGTTGCAATTTAAAACAATAACGAGCTTACAAATTGCCAGATGATGCCTGACACGCTCATAAAACTGATGTAACTGTGGCTATCTTCTATCTTAAACATACTATATAATGAATTTATATTTATCATCATAAGCATAAGCCTAAAACTCATGTGACACACATAAACAAAGCCACAAAAACATAAGTATGTCCTGTCATCTCATCAACAAGGAACATCTCCAACACATATACACAGTAATTTCATGTACAAAGGCGTTTTATAATCTAAATATATGTATGCAAAAAATGTATGTGTAATGGAAAGGCTTGCCAGTGGTATCATTTGTTGTGCACCATTTGATTGAAGTGCGCCTGCGTCCATAAAGCACAGCAAACTTGGGCCGAATGCAAAATGCATTAACTTGGCCATTAACACCAGTCAAGTTGCTGTGTAATTTGAATTTAATGCACGCGCCAATGCCAGAGGGTTAAATTGTGTCACCATTCTAATGGTCGGTAGTTAGCGCATAAAGTTTCATCAAGATGCCAAGTGCTGTGAAGTGCCCCATGCAGCAAAGCTCGTAAAACTTTATGGGTAGATGTAAGGAAGATTTCGTTAACGCTATTTGTGCTGGATTTCTGCTGAGGGGTGTAGTCGTGCTGATGGGTGGGGGTCAGTAAAAAATATCAAAAGAAAAGCTTGCTTGTGTCCAAGTTAGTAAATAGCGAGTGAATCAGATAAATAATGGACTCGCTCGTCAAGATCGTAAAGCAACACAATAACAACATTGGCGATTAACTAATATACATAACTTATGGTCAGTTGATTCTTTATGTATAAATAATATGTGCAATTTAGCGTAAGACTCACCGAAAAGCCACAGGAACTGACAAAAGCTAAAACACACAGAAATTATTCAAGTGTCGTCCTCAACACATTTGTACACATTTATAAATAGCTAGAAGCTAGGGCAGTTTGATAAATGTTTACCATAAGAAAGAATTTGATGAACAAAATTTGGAAAAGTATATACCTACATATACTGGTGTTTTACGAATACTAAATTTTTGTCTAGGATGCAGGGGAAAAAATACGGAACGCTAAATTCGGTCGCGTCCATCCTTAAACTTACACATTGTTGTAAAAAACATGAATAGTGTACAAATGAAATGATTTACAAGTTTTAAAAGCTATACGCATAGATTTTTAACTTCTTAATATAGTGTGGAAATAAAAAAAAAGTGAGGACATATTTTTTACAAAAGCGAAATAAAGAAAACTTTTTTTTAACAAGAATAATATTTGAAATTATTGTTGCTAGAACAGGAGACCTATGAAAATAATTAATTTAGTATCTAGCATATATTATTATTATTTCTATTATCTGTTATTTCAAATTTCAATACATTTGATCATATATAACCCCCTAACATACTTACTATAGTATAGTCTATAATTCTTCAAACTCACACCAAAAACAAAATATCCTAACATTTCTAGGTTATTGCTTTGAAAATATACTGAAATAGTACATGTGAATTGTCTTTGAAATTCAAATGTTTAATTTTGTTTTTTTTTTTTTCATCTGTTACTACTATCCCTGCAAGACCTTTATATGTATATGTACATATATATATAGAACTGTATAAATAATGACAAATGGATGAACTCATTTAGTTAAAAAAAGTAACGAACAAACATACCTAAAGTGTAACTCATGTTTTTAAATTCGTGAGTTTGAGGCAGATCTGATTCTTATTCCAATCACGATAAAAACTTATTTATCAAACAGCCTGCGCATAAATGAAGTCCTGACAGGCACCAGTTGGGAGCAGACCACAAGCAGCTCCGTGTGAGCCTGTTGGTCACATTTGCAGCACATTGATTTGCCATTAGGCGGCAAATGAGTTGACTTTTCGTTCAGGCTGTGCAGCACTTGTTTGTTTGCTTGTGAATTTGTGCGCTCAAGTGAAAGCGTGCCCACACACACACACACACACACACACACATACATTTATATAAGTATATATATATGATAAATGCTGTGCTGAATACCTTAAATTTGGAGCAACCGAACAGACATACAACATGTATTTATATACACACATACATACATATATGTACATATATACTTATGAGAGGCTTGTGGCACGCTGCCACACACCCAGCCGACTGCTCTAATGATGTTTAGGCGGTTTAATGATGTAGAAAT
Source organism: Scaptodrosophila lebanonensis (assembly GCF_003285725.1). Lineage (NCBI taxonomy): Eukaryota > Metazoa > Arthropoda > Insecta > Diptera > Drosophilidae > Scaptodrosophila > Scaptodrosophila lebanonensis. The sequence goes on from NW_022060529.1 coordinate 5,444,099, forward strand.
GCATCAATGTAATCAAGGTAAGACAGCAGCACATGCAGGTTTTCTTGAGTGCCAAGGTGTATGCATGTGTGAGGGTATTTGCGTGTGTGTGCGTGTGTGCTTCTAATGTTAACTGACAACCGACACGTGCCTTCAGGTTAACCGCGTTGTGTTGTCTAGGCAAATTGCTTACTTTACCGTAAATGTTATCGTTGCCCGTCGCCAGCTTGAAAGATCAAGCTGAAGCCCAAGATTATGTGAACCTTCCATTAGCATTTGTGGATACACTTATTTGTTTATTTTACTTTCATCGAGCGTCAATTTTCGTTAGTCTCCTGTCCACCATTGGCGTAAACATTTACATGTCGGTGCATTTAATTAAAGCCCTACTACGACTAGGGACTACTTAGTGGCAACAACACTTTCTGCTGCTTATGCATATAAATTGTATTACATGTCACTTTTGGCATATTTATGTAATGCTTATGCTGCGCATGCAGAATCCTCGATTCCCACATAAATTTCACACAAATCAGGAGAGTACGAAACGCTCAAAGTGCTGAACCCACACTTATGTGTATGCGTGTACACAAATACTCGTACTATGTGCAGTCATGTGTAAATACCCCATAGTTAGACTAGTTGTAAGCACTTTCTCATCACCCCAAAAAATAAGCAAACGTTAACGCGTTAAATTTATCGCATAAGAGCATGAGGAGACAGCCAAATTTAGCTGTAGAATAATTTCTATAAATGATAAATATAAATGATTTCAACTAACGAAAATACCAGTTGTGCAAAGTGATGCTATTGGCAAGTGCAAGGAAATATTTACATATTATTTAAAAGACTACACAAAATTATATCAGCATTAAATGTACATTTATAGTATTATGTATTTATGTCTACAAAAAACGGGGAAAACAAACATTTTATACACTTAAAAATGTAGGCTTTCTGGATGGACTAGTATTTCATGTTATTATACTAATAGGTATTACTTGTATGATTTTCCAATTACAGGTCGAATATATATTAAAATTAATATTTACAAGGTGCAATTCAAAAGTTCCAGGACTTTTATTAAAAACGAAAACAAGTGTATTTACATTTGTATTTGTGTACGTTTTCGTATGGATCGAGGTGTTTGTGTCAAAATGCGTCCGGGGGCAAGTTGGTCATGCAAATGATTTTAAATATTTAACAACTACAACTGCTGTAACTGCAACCTGGGATGTAACTGCTAGCACAACAGCATCACTGATGCATACTTGCAGGTATAATGTTTGTGTGTGTGTGTGTGCGCGCGCGTTTGTAACAGCAACTATTTTGATATAACAAAAGTTTTGTATTACCATTTTGTACAGGAATAAAACATTTCATTCATACTACAACTGAATGCCAAAATAGTTTTGTTAGCATTCTGATGTCCCCCAAAAGCAATTTTGTACGAAGTTTATTTGATATAAAATACATTGTTGTAATTGTTACACTTGTGACGGAGAAGATGAACAAAATGTTAACAATGTTAAAGCAAGTGTTAAGACTTTTATTGATAGAAATAATGGCTTTTTCGTGACTCCTTTTGATTTGTTTTGTTGAAAATTGTGATGTTTAAATTGAGTTGCAACGTCTTCTAGTTTAGGGCATCCTTGGGGATACCTTTTGAAAAGAAGTACACATAATTCTGTTGTTACAGAAACAACCGTGTAAAAAAAGACATTGATCATATGCAGAAATAGGTGATTGGTTCCTTATCTCTAAAGAAATACAAGTATATATGCAATTTTTAATTTTCAAACCGTGTTATATCAAAATTTTGTAAAAAAAGACCGCGTAAAAACAGAATTAGGTGTATACATATACGTCCTACTTATACATTTTAAAAATAATTTAGACACTTTATATGCTTTTTGGCTTCTGAACCACTTTTATATTTAAAGGAACAACTGTTAGTTTAAATACATAAGAGATCACTTTACTTGTTAAAAAACAACAAACCAAAGGCTCGCCAAATATGATACTAAAATCGAATGAAAAGTTCATCCCTTTATCCTTTGTCAAGGACCACCAATTGTAACAAGAACAAAGAGGATTTAATACATTATTTTCTTATGGTGCCTCAGCTCACTCAGCTTAAGCATAAAAATTGGCTATCATAGGAAAAATTGTTACAACAAAATGTATTTTACAAGAAGAATGTTACAGTGTTATAGCCTGAACTCAGAACGTACTTCCCCCGCTGTGTTATATGCGTTGTTATCATCGAGCATATCAAAAGACACACGAAGCTGGTGTAGTTTTGGCATTTTGTTAAATAGAGGTAGACAACTCCATCGAAAAAGGTATGCAAAGCTTAGTTAATGTCGCTTTTGAATTATGGGCAGTATTGACGAAGTTCTGCAATGGAGGAAAGGAGGGGGGAGAAAAAAAACTAGTGTTGCTTAAAGACTAGCGCAGCCGTTCATAAAACCACGCTCCACCCTCTAGACAGGCGGACAAGCGGTCGGCTGGACAAAATAAAACTGGATGTCCTTGTTTAGTATTGAAGCTGTAGAACATTTGTTAAGGACAGTTTTCAGAAAACTATGTAAAAATCCGAAAATAAAAACATAGAGCGGGCAAGTATGTCACAACAACCAAAAACATTCTCATACGCTAATATGCATTTAAATCTTAGAATGGAATTCAAATATACAAATAAATTAACTTCACAAATTTAATTATGGTGTCTGTTCAAAGAATTTTGAATTACTGGAATAAGTAGCACTAAGAAATCCCATCTGAAGTCATTAAAGCGCATTAAATACATACACTTATTACGGGAAATTGCCGTTCATTTATATTGAGGTTGGGTTCAAATAAATTATACTCAAATGCATTTAAATTGGCATTTAGCAATTAAATGCAACTTCTGAGCGAAATTAAATCAACAAAATCCGAACATGATACAAACAGCTTGGTTTCAACGACATCTCTTAAAGGCCACAACAGGAAATACCAGAAGTTCCGGATACTCCCATCCCTGTAATTGCTGCGGGCAAGCCCGTTGATATTCCCAACTGCGCAGTGACAGGAGCAGCCAAGTGATTGGGACTGGGACTGGGTCGAGGATTGCGGTTGCGGCTACAGCTGGAGCTACAGCTGCCTTTAAACGCAATCCAAATGGATTGTAATGCTATTTTAATTGAGCTGCATTGCAATGTCTTCGGTTGCAGTCGAAAGCAGATGCGGACACAGACACAGACGCAGCCCGCTGCTTGGTGGGACTTATCTTACACATTGCCTGCAGCTTCACAATTTTTCCATGCCGTTGCTTAGACCGAAGGCTTGGCCAAATCCCTTAAGTTATTTATGGTAAATACTTGCATATGGCTTTTTCACTTCTTCCACTGACTGCAAGACTTTGAATTTGATTTCCATGCATGGCGCACAATGTCTGGCAATTGTTGTGTATTTCTTGCGCAATAAATTTGAAGTAAATTGAATTTTAAGCGCTTGCTGAAATGGTGTGTGACATAAAATATTAAAGCTAGAAGAAAAAAGTTTTATGTTTAAGCACAATGGATCGAAAAAAGATTTATTTATGCAGCATGCGCGGAGACTTAAAAATGTGATTCGTTGAAATAGACTTATTTCTTGGTTGTACAAAAGTTGGTGAAATCATTAAATGATTCAATTTTTTCAAGCTCCGGCGGCCATATATATGTACTGGCTGAACCGATTTGAATGAAGTACTTGTAGTTAACAACAAAAACAAAAGAATATGGAAAAAAAATATTTATTTTTCTACAAGCTCCTTAAAATGACTATTAACCGCAAATCTTTTATCACCGAGCCATTTATTTCTGTTTGGAAAAGGAAATAAATCTAGCTTTTCTTCTAGCTTTAATATTTTATGTCACATACCATTTCAGCAATAGATTCGCATAATAATCACGCTTGATTGTGATTGCCTTTGGAAAATAACCCATAAAAATGATCCCACGTGCATCTCAAAAAACTGACACTATGAACTTGCCTGCAGGTGGAATTGTCTTCGACTACTTTGGAGCCAATTCTTTCCTTTCAGTCCATTGGTTTGAATGTTCATTCGCTTCAAGTGTAAAGTGATGGAGCTATGTATGTCTTTTGAATCGATGCGACGAGCCACCCTGCTCCCGCACTGCTTTCTCATCTCCAAATTACCGGCCAATACAGCACTTTTTGAAATGCCTGAAATTCTTAGCTAATTGTAGTTATTAAACTAATAAATTCAATGAATCTGTTTTTACATTGAATCGCAAATAATAATTGGATGAAGTCAGGGATTAAGATTTACAAAGAAATTAACGTCTATAGTATTACGAGCATAATTAGTGTTTGGTATAATTTGCTCCGAAATTCCTTTTCTTATGCATTTTTTATGATGTTGTTGATTTATTTTTATCAAACAATATTATGCTAGTGTGAATGTGCGGGTCCTTTGTCTAATGTTAATGGAAGGCAAAAGGAACATTTCATTTATCATAATTTAATCGCAAATTACTTTTGCTTAGACCCGACAACCCACATCTTGCCAACTCATGTTGCCAATTTGAAAGGCAGTTGCGTGGAAATATGAGCCTAGTATGCAGATATGAAGTACAATAGATAGTATGCTGCGGCCCAGCAAATATGGGAGCCATTAAAATGATAAACCGTATACACAAACGCACAAATACTAATACAAAAGGCAAGCAAACACAAATGAGGCTCAACTTGTGTAGCAGACATTACGGAGCAATTTGTCTAGACTCGTCTGACACGGACTGTCGCAGCAGTTTGGCGCTATTTCATTTCTATTTTTTGCGTCGTTTGCACCTACACCCCCACCTAACATACACCATAGGTAGCTGAGGTAGTTGTGAGCCGAGCTGTCATAAATATTGAGAAATGTGAAGGCAATGAGTGTGCACCATTTTATTCTTATTTTTGGTCTTACTTCTGCTCGGTCCCATCAAACTTCCTCTTTTGTATTGAAGTTGTCATTTTGTGCTCTACACAGCAGTGTATGCGCCGTTTTCTGTTTTAATTGTTTAGCTGTTTCTCACAGAACAATGCAGGAGTATTTTTGTGTGGCTCACTCAAGGGCAGACACGTGAGAGTGGGCATGTTTGTGTGTATATGTGCTTACTTTATTTTTCATTTTACTTTTGCAAAAGATAAGTATTTGTGCCTGTTGTTGTGCCACTGGCTAGACAACAGATAACCCAAATGTTTTGTTGTTATGTGAAAATTAATTAAAATTGTACGTTTGCAGCTCGGTAGAATGTTATTAAACGCGTAGCATACTTTTATGGGCAACGGCTTTAAAAGATACTCGCAAGTGTAAGCGTGTCATCATAAATAAAATGTATATATTTAAGACGAATTTCGTCTGACGAAATTGTGGTTATTGACCGAAACATAGCACGTAGATGTGAAAAAGGAATCTTAATATTTTACAGTTTGGTGATTTCTTATTTAAAATTGGAATTAATTTTCTTTGTAATTACACCTTTTCCTCCATTTTATATTCGTTGTGCTTTATTCTGCATGAGTCGTACACGGCAAAAAAAAATAAATAGAATTAATGCAAAATCTGTAGGACTGTAAAATTCTTCTTATTTTAAATATGAATTGATAAATAATTCAATCTATTTTCCAAACTTAAAAGTATTTATTGATTTGTTTAACAAACGGAAACGAAATGCATAATCTTAATATGAGTTAAGTTGTAAAGTAAAAACTTCGATTTTTGATAAAGGGGGACTTAAATACATAATTACAAAATTTAAAAGCCACATCACCGCGTATACTTCTCCAGTTTTAATAAATAATTAATACATGAATCGAGCATTTGTTTAACTATGCGTACTTTGCTTTGTCATTTATCTGAAAATCTCTGGGACCTTAAACACTTAGGCTATGCATTAAATTTAAGGTTCAGCAATGTATGAGAGCTGCACGTCATTTATTTGCTGATGCCCTTCAAACTGCCACGAAGCCGGCATGAATTTGCATTTATTAAGGGCACCTGAAACATGAGGAGGACAATGTCAATGGCATTGTAGCTTATTGTGTGCATAAATACTTGAAGCTTGCGACTGCTCAGGTGTGCGTTGGCCAATTGAAAGTGTCAGGGCATGCGAAGCTATTAAGCTTTTTGGGCAACATCCTGCACATTCACCTTGGTCCGCGATAATGTGTCTTTGTAGGTAGCATGGTTGCCTTTGTTATGAGCAAGGCTGTAGCTTGACATTGACTGGCTGATAATATAAATATCATTGTTGCTTGCACATAATTAAGCAACCTAGTCAATGATGCGAAGACCATGTAGCCAAGCTGTAAGGCCAGCTGTCCCCGCACTCCTGGTGTTCCGGCCATTAACTTTATTGGATGTGAGGGTGTCTGTGTATGTGTATGCGTATGTGTTTGTGTTTGTGTGTATGCATGTTTGGCTTTGAGCTTAATGCACAAGTGTGTTGACTTTCAGCTCCTGCGCTAATTAAGCTTGTTTATTGGCGTTAGTTTGATGTTTTACTTTTGCGTTCCTGCACAAGAACAGTAGCCATGCAAAGTCAGGCACAAAAACAGAATGTTCAAGTGGTTAGCTTGATTAGACATTACACTTAGAGAAACTTTTCTTCGTAGACTAAATGACTTAAATAGTTGGCTCTTTGGAGGCTTGTGCTTCTAATACAAACTGTACAGTTGATGTGTGTAGGAGGGAAGTCTTTATTGTGGAATTATAAATATATGTACACAATATTAAATGGAAGGACTTGATAATAATAATAATATACTATAATATAATACATTATCAAAATATGCAAATTAAAAAGCTAACATCAAACACTATAAATGAAAAAATAAAAATATATATTATACGCTTTTTAAAATATGCTTCCTATATCATTGATTGCAACAAAATAATATGACAAAAGACATTGCAAATACATAGGTGTAATCCTACTTATTCTATTTTCGTTTAATACATCACTTTTAAAAGAATGAGCCGAATGCTTATTTAACTTGGAAAGCCTTCGGAAGAAGGCAAAGTAAATAGTTAATGAACAACACTCTCTGAAAAATAATGTGTCTTATTTATGTTGTTCAAATAGTAAGAATAGGAAATTCTTTACTAGTCGATCGAAATCTAATACGAACAAGCTTAAAGAGAATCCATTTGACCTCATGATGATTTTTATTAACTTTTTTTGGCAGTTTTTTCTTAAATATATTTAAATATTTAATATTTATTCAATTTTCAGAATTGTACCTAAAAAAAGAAATTTTTCGAGTGTATGCTGCTTAGTTATCCGGGGCCGCGCATTGCTTTGCCTCAGTGCTAAACCACATTTGGCTTTTATCAGCTAACAAATTTCATTTCACGTGCTAGCCTGTGTTGGTATTTCCATGCTGTTCGTAATGTACGAGTATGTGCGTGGGTTGGGGCATGTGGAGCATTAGGAACGCTTCTATTTAGACCGCGACGCTTTGCTTTACAGCTTAGTAAAGCAATTCAACAATACGCCAACGCATATGCGTTACTTCAGTTACTTGCTCTCTACTTTGAGTGCAATAATAAAACGATTCTCGTAAATGCCACAAAGCCCTCAAGCTCTTGTCTAATTGAGTAAATTATCCAGGGAAATGAAAGTGCTATGACGCAGCCACTGATACTTACTATACATTGGATTTTGTGGCATTGTCATGTGTACGAGTATGTCGGCTGATTTGCCTTATAGTCTTTCAGTCCTTCAATCTTTATGTCTATCTGGCTCTCTGTCGTTGTCTACGTTTTTTTCTGTTTTGTGGTTGATGTGCAAAATCAGAAATAACTAGCAGCAGTCAAAAAATAAATGCAATTCACCATCAAAGACATATACACAAACTGTTGCGGTTTGTTCTGGCCGGGACATTTTATTAGGAAAAAAAAGCATAATTAAATAAATTATTACACATGTATACGTATGTACTTCTATGACACCAGCAATGTTCGTACATTTATATTACGCATCCACATTGCATTGGCAGCCCATTATTTATTTGAGTATTCCTGTATTTTTGGTTTAAATTTCGCTGCGGAAGAATGTTTCAGGTTGTTTATGCGGGCGACCCACCGTGCATATCACTTAATAAACGGTGATGATCACAAGCCCACCAAAAAGTAATTGTTTCTCAAACCACTGTAGAAATAAATAGGATAATTATAGAAATATTGAACTGCACTTACGACTTTAACAACAACATATATAACAACTTGGTTCAGTGACTGTTTTCCCGTCTATAGGTACTCTTTCGATTTACAATAGGATGAGTGCACCAGCTTGGATTCGCCAGGCTTTTTATATGAAGCTTAGCTGACTACCGAGTCATACTTTTTAATCTGACCCAACCAAAACTATGTCTTGCATTTCCAAAAACGATCAACAAATCAAAAGGCCAATCTTTGAGTGTTTGTGGCGTGAGTACAGAAAATGAAAATTTCTTTTAGAATATATCCACATGTCGGCAAAGCATTTGCTTCGTTAATTTGCGCAACTTCTGAAGGGATGAAGGGGGTGTAATGAAGGGAATTCTCAAAAGTGCAAGCATATCACAATATTAATTTATACATTTATCGGATAAACATAGAGCTGCAATGAATATTTATTTGCTTGCTCTATATATCTAAAATGTGCTGATCATTTCAACTGACTTCTGCACCCATTCAGAGCTCAACTATTCCCATTTGACATATTCCAATTTGCCAGTGAGTGGGTACTAGTAGCTAGTGCTCCAAGAGCAAAACATTCGGGCAGGAATGATTTATCATGATGATACATGTTGCACATGAATTGCACAAAAGCTTCCATTAGGGTCTTCATCAGTCACACATACACACACACACACACATATACTCTCAGACACTTGGGCTTAGATGTCAATACGTATTGGTATTTTGTTGCTCAACTGCAGGATACGGATGAATGTGTGCGTGGGTGTACGCGTGTCCCGCCCACTTAACCTTAGAAAAAGTTTGTGTGCTGCTTAACCTGTTTAACTTTACCTTTACCTGCTAGAACTTTTGCAATGGCCGGCTGAACTAGTATACGAGTATACGAGTAGAGTATATTTATTTGGGCCCATCTGGTGGCATGGTATATGGAAGTATTTATATGCTTCATTTGTGCCACAGTGGATGGATTTTTCTTTGCATTTGCTTTAAAGTGGAGAACCGTTTATTGCAAACATTGTGAATTATAGTATGTGGAGTGTAATACTCCACACGACAGCACAAATTACTGAATCACTATCCAACGGCCCAAATGTAAATGGCAAACTATTCACGCTACATTAGCTTATGCATTTAACTTCCGTTTGGTCAACAAGCAATTGTCTGTTGTCATGAAAATGGCATTTGTGAAACATTTTTGTATTTGAAATGCCTACATTGGGCATCAGTGCGTATGATTATTAGAAAGGCGTTTTGTGTTTTGGATCATTTGGGTGCCTGTTTTTATGTGTGCTTGTGTTGGACCCGTTTTATGTGCGTCTGTAAATGAAATGAACAACAGAATAAATATAAAATCATTGAGCTATAAAAATAAGTGTAGCACTGTTTTAGTTAGCATAATAATTAGGGTTAGCTTTGGGCTTGATTTTCTACTCCCAACCTACATACTTACTATATCTGGACACCCATTGGGTTTCTTTGTCAATTTATGATTTTATTGGTCAAATTGAGGGCACATTAAGCCACAACGTGCTTCGTATGCGTACTCGTAAATGTCCTGAAAACATTGTTATGAATAAGATCCACATGTTTACATTGTGTGTAGCTGTGAATTGTGTAAATCTCCATGTCTACAATGATTAAAAAGTTGCATAGTACAGGCGAATATTTTCATATTAAATTTAATGTTCTACTATTTCATATTCAAATCAAATAAAAACATCTTAAATTTTACTAAAAACATATTCAATTAGTGTTTTTAATATGAATAATATTCAAAACAAAATGTAAAAGTTTTTTATTATAGTGTGTCATATTCCATTTAATGTTGAACCATATTAAATATTAATGTGCACACACTTCAAAAAACAAATAGTTAAATTTACTATATTCCATACTAAATTTTAATATTTTTCTCAACTTCAGCTGCTCCTCACTTTTAATATTAATATTGATCCAAACTATATCCTTACTAATAAAAGGCATACAAAAACAACAACAAGAACATTAATTCAAAATAACAAAGGAAATGTTAAAATTACTTTCTGCTAAATACGGTTCAATAGAACAAAAGAAATAAAATATGGAAATGTCTATATTGAGTTAAAAAACCAGTAGAGCAGGTAAAAAGTGGATAAAATATTTTATAATTATAAACAAGATAGAACGCTACAGTCGAGCAAGCCCGACAGTAAAATAGCCTGTACTCTCAAAAAAAAAAAAAAAAAAATTAAAAAAAAAATTAAAAAAAAAAATTAAAAAAAAAATTAAAAAAAAAAAATTAAAAAAAAAAATTAAATTATTAAAAAAAATGAATGAATGAATGAATTAATTAAATTAAATGAGAATACATGTTTATGTTCAGTTTTAACAGCATACATTTACATCACGTACCTATGCGTGTTTATATGCGTGTATGTATGCAGCACAAAGTTGAACCAAAGCAGCAACAACAACAACAGCTGCGGGCAGCGCTGCCGACAGAGCTGCAGGCAGCGCATGAGCAGCGATTTTACTTATGGCTATAACTTTCTTCAGAATTGACCTATCATGATGAAATTTGGCATACGGACACATTAGTACTAACTGGATGTACCTACCAAAATTGATTTCAAAATTCCGAGAATTACGGAAGTTATAAGAAAAAACACGAATTGCGGGGGAGTGGGGGGGGGGGGGGTGCATCGAAAAAAAACTCAAACTCCTACTTTCTCGGTCTTAGGAGAATATGGAAACCAAGTTTGGTTATTCTAGCTCTTATACTTTCTGAGATCCTTGCGTTCATACGGACAGACGGACAGACAGACGGACAGACGGACGGACGGACGGACAAGGCTATATCGACTCGGCTTCTCATCCTGATCAATAATATATATACTTTGTGGGGTCTGCCACGCCTCCTTCTGTGTGTTACATACATGCGCACAAAACTAGTATAACCTTTCACCCTTTGGGTACAGGCTATAAAAATAAACCTTTGGCGTGAATCAAATCTACGACTCCACATCATCACTTGTGATTTAATATCGTCACATTTTAAATAATACTCTCATATTAAATTTAAAATTTACGTGTGCACACTTCATATTTACTAAAACACACGATGGTGCAAAATCGATGGTAAATTTTCGTGTTTTTTTTTTATCAGTGTAGCTCTTTTCCACGTCATTTTCACTTCGTTAATTTTTCTACAATGCAGCAAACGCAACACTCGTACATTTCAGTTAATTATGCAGTGTAATTGCATATCTATATTTAAGAATGTTTACCAGCTACCCCAAAAAGTGAGGTTGTGCATGTGTGCGTGTGTGCTACTTGCCTCAATAAAGTAGTCATGCTGCTCTCCATTGTGTTGCAATATACTCTCTGGGCGCTTGCCACACTCGATTGCACTTCAGTTAATTTGTGTAGGGTCCCTACCTTTCCAACAAACAGGCTGCTGAGTTAAGGACTCGGTAATGCTGAACACGTTTAGAAGTAGCTGTTGCTGGGTTCCCTTCTAATCCTCGATTGATAATTGGCATTTACGCAGAATGTAAACATTGCGTATATTAATAGGTTAATATTTTGATGGGCATGTAAATTGTAAGGAATTGGATTTGTAACAACCTTCTTTATGAAAACATTCACTTAAAATACTATACAATGGAAATGACCCGATTCATATAAAATAAATTACTATACATAACATAAATAAATCCAAATGTAATACTATATATAGTAAATGTTAATGTGCTAATGAAAAATATGTATAGGCATTTGCAAGAATTTAAAGATGCTTGAATAGGCGAGGAAGTAAAAATTATATTATATTTTCTTGTTTTATTTAGTTTTATGACCTATTACTCTAAACCAAGTTAAGTTCAATGAAAAAAATGGATCAGCAAGGGCACTGCCATGAAATTTTAAATTATTTGAGTAATACGAAAATGTTTTCCGAGTGAAAAAAGATAGGATCTTAAAAATTGTATTCCTTTACGTGGAAGCTATACAAAAATACTATACAACAAATTTTTATAAAAACTCATTCTAACATATATTAAAAAATTGCTCCAACATTGTAAAAATGAGTTTTATCCTTGGTTATCCATTTCAGTGATTCTCGTATTATACCGTTTTTATTGCTTTGGAAAGATATATACATATGTATGTGTATTGTATGAATTGTAATTATTTGTCGGAAGTCGCAAAATGTTTCATTTTACAAGTATATAAGACTGCAGCTGGCGCCTTTCAATTTCATCGGTTATTGTAAACAGAAAACTGATAAAAGGCCAGCGTCGTCTATGGCAACTGAAAATTACGTTAATTAGATGGTCTCGCTTGTCTCGCCTTGTTTGTGTGATACAACTGGCTATTAAGAATGCTTGTTGCACTTGTTGCATTTAAAGCGACATTAAAAGGTAATTTGCGTAATTGTGAAGAAGTGGCTATAAAAATGTGTGTGTCTTGGGCGGCTCTGCTAGTATTCAAAGCGATCTGGGAGCGCGCTTGTGCTCTTGTTTGGTTGAATATGTTACGGTTGAAGACGATGAGCTTTATGCTCTGCATGTTAGTGCTGGTACTGACATGGGAAGCGATGGCCTCCAAGGACAAAGTTACTAAATGTCCGCCTCATGGTGGGAAGCAACGAATCAAGAGTGCCATTGGTGGCGATGAAGGCGGCGGCAATGGTGAAGGCGGCGGCACTGGTGAAGGCGGCGGCACTGGTGAAGGCGGCGGCACTGGTGAAGGCGGCGAAAGCGGAGGCGGTGAAGGTGGCGGCAATGGTGAAGGCGGCGGCAGTGGTGAAGGCGGCGGCAATGGTGAAGGCGGCGGCACTGGTGAAGGCGGCGGCAATGGTGAAGGCGGCGGCACTGGTGAAGGCGGCGGCAATGGTGAAGGTGGCGGCAGTGGTGAAGGCGGCGGCAATGGTGAAGGCGGCGGCACTGGTGAAGGCGGCGGCAATGGTGAAGGCGGCGGCACTGGTGAAGGCGGCGGCAATGGTGAAGGCGGCGGCAGTGGTGAAGGCGGCGGTAATGGTGAAGGTGGCGGCAGTGGTGAAGGCGGTGGCAGTGAAGATGATTGCAATGACGAAAGCGATGATAATCGCGATGGTGATCTATGCAAAGATTTCCAATCACTTCGCGCCACCATCAAGCGCGGCAAGCTTGTGGAGCTCATCCAATCCCACTATCAATGCGACTCCAAATTCCGTAAAGCCATGAACTTTTATAATACCACTCGCTTTCACGAGGTCGCTGAAATGCTGCAGAACAGCACCGCTTTCAAGACGCTGTTGATATCACTGCGAAATGCCGGTGTAAACACCACACACATTCAGAATGTGGTGGACATTTTCAGCTGCATCGTGCTGCCGGTACCTAAGGGCGACAGTGACTGTGACTGCAAGGAATTGCGTGGACATACTTTTATCGGTGATGTCCTTGCGGCCATGCCACGCTCGAAAGTACATGCCTACAGTGTAAAAGCCCAGAGTCGCAATTCGAACTTTGCACGTTTTGCGCGCACCATTTCCTCACAAAAATTCCAAATGCAACTGCAACAGAGTCTTGTGAGTAGTCCATGCTTTAACTAAATGAATAATTACTAACATATATATGTCCTTTACAGGTTAGGAAAGAGCTTGTGCGTCCTTTGAAAACACTCCGTCGTTATGGTTGGGACATTCCAGACCTTCTAGACGCTGCGATGTCCATTTTGAGATGGTAAACCCATACGTACTATTAAAATTCACACTGTTGTTCCACAAAATACAGTTAAAAAGTGAAATAGAAAATATATTATATTTTTCATGGACTACAATACGCATTGTTAATCCACTCCTTGTTCCCTCTCACTTGCATTTTCTACCGAATGTTGCATTCCACGACAATTTTAGTTCCACGTTTTCGCTCAAATGTTAGTTTTGTTGAAACTTGTGTTTATTTTTATAGCAGTGGTTGATCCATTTAAAGTGGAATTCAACCTCGGTTCATGAGATGAATAACAAATAAGTAGCTAACAAGCTTAGTTTTGAAAAGTGTAGTTGAAACATAAAATAGTTTCCAAAATAGTGAAGAAATCTGAAAAACTAACAGATGTAGTATACTTGGAAAAATAGAATCTGTTTGCACTTGATGTTTGTTGTTTAGGAACACATAAACTTGCTTTCTGATTTTTTAGTCTGCTGGTGGTGCTTTTGTCGAGAAAATGCCAAAATATTCCTCCATCGTTTTCAGTTCCTAAATCTTGTTCCATCAGGTGTATGTCGGGGATAGAGACCTTTGAAAATTAAAATTTGATTTTAATATATTATTTTCTGTATTTTTAATTATATACTCGCGTTTCCGGCTTGCGTTGCTGCGCCACTAAATCTTAGTGCTTTCTAAACTTTCCGACGTCACATCTTATCCAATACGTCCTTTGATTTTTATAACTTCGATTAGATCCCTAATTATAGTTGAGTATTAATGGCCATTAATGGCTATGACCGTCAAAGCTAATGTGATCCCTATGTCACCGGCGATGTTTCAATTAAAGCTTTTAGGGACGTTTAGGTGAAACAATTTCTTACCTTCAAAATTACAGGAAACGCAAAATTTTCATGAAATTGCCAAGGCCTTTGGTAAAACTTTTTAAATTTCGACACATTTATGCCACATCCATATATACTACTTCTACTTTAAACTTGAAAGTGTATTTTATATTATACTTGTATATAAGAGTATGTTTTCATTTCTTTACTTTTTAAATAATTGACTTCCCAAATGCAATGATAATGGGTGGGGGCATTACAACCTTTTTTTCAAAACATTGCGTACCTGTCATTACTAATTTGTTCTTTTTTTAATGAGAGTTGGAATGCTTTCTGGCCATAGCATAGCACTATTCGCTGCCCGGAATACCAAATTGTTTCATTCGTCTACAAGTATTTAGGGCGTTGATTTCTCATAATTCGAATTAATTTGTTGATAGGCCAGCCGCCGCTTCACCTTGCCATTCCTATCCTCGTTGTAGCACAAAACAAATTAACGCTCGTTACAGTTTCATTGCATGCGCTAAATTTGGGCCAGCTGCCAGCTGGCAAACAAAGCATTTTGGCAACAAAACACGCCGGCGCCAGCATCGTCCTGAATGTCGTTGTATGCAATCGTGCAATTTTCACGGCACGGTCTCACAGGAATTGATTTATGCGCGCTACGTGACTTCATTTGGCAAACAGGCGAGTTGGCGTCGAGAGCGATTGGTGAGCCAGCACCTGTTGTTGTCCTAGCGTTTGAGACTGATGCGGCTGTCTTTTTATTAAATTAACAAAATAACAATGTGCCGAGTGCGTGCGGGCGTGTGCTCTGTGTGTGAGTGCGTGCGCATACTTAGTAAGCCAAATTCAATGTCATTATGCATTATAGCTGTATAAACAAGTCGCATGATTAAAATGCTGATGTACTCCAACACATAAACATATAAATGTATTTGTATTAAGTAGATGCTTGCATACATACAAATATATAAATATACATACATACATATATACATATTTATCTGCATATAAATGTAAATAGCTACGTCGCGCTTTGAACGTGCGCGCTGCCCAAAATAAACACAAAAGTATGGACATGCCCCACTACTCGTAGCAGCTTATTTGACTCGGGTGTCAATCAAGTTAAATGTTAATGAATTAGTCGGTATAAGGACATGCTGACAGTCCGCAAAGTTGTTGTATTCGCCACACTGTTACTCTTCTTCTTTTTCTGCTTTCGCTTCTTTTTATGCCAGTTGTTTTTGTTTACTTTGCGGGCAATCGGGAAATGAAAAAGACAGGCAGTCAGTTGCCTGTCATGCACGAAATAAATCGTAGCATACTTACGTGCGCGGAAAAATGTAGCTCCTTTTATGTTTTTGGTTATTTGGGTGTTTGGTTTCTGCATTTCGCTTCATTTCGTTTATTTCATTTTTCACGATGTCGCATTACGTGTCATTGAATTCATTATGTTGTCGACAAGGTTGTTGGCATTGTTAACTAGGTTGTTATATTTAAAATATTTGTAGATATTTAAGTGCTTGTTTTATATTTTGTTTTGTTTTTTTCCCCCGTTAAAGTAAATTTGAATGAAATAATTTATTGTGTGTTTGCTGCCTTTTATGAAAACCAATGGGCATTTCAATAAACTACTATACTATACAATCTGAATGCTCTTTTGTTTGCTGTATTTGATTGCTTGTTCAATTTGTATCTTTATGCAAAATAATTCAAATTAAAATCAACGCTTTATTAATTAATTCATTAATTAATATTCGTGATGATGGTGTACTGAATAACAAGCCCAGTAAATTGATTTGAGTTTGATTGCACTAATTAAGTTGGCTGGGCAATTTTTTTTAATACAATTAATGTGTGGCCGCAGTTCAATATCAATTAACAACTTTGCATCTGGTGCTTACATTTATCACATCCATTTATGAGTAGTGTTTATTTCATTTTAATCAATTAAAAGCGTGAAGTTTATATATGTGTATATTTAAATTCAATTCTTTTGATATGAACACTTTTTTATTTAAAAGCATGTGAGGTCGCAAATGAAGCTAAGAGTGTATATAACATGGCAGCCAAACTACTACTTATATGTTCGATCAATTGTTCAATCAATATTGATTCAATTCAATATGGCAAGATAATTCCAACAATTTCTCAGCATTGATTGGTTATCAAATTGCATTATAGAAACGAGGCAACTGCCACTTGAGGCCACATGTCTGCATCTGCAATTGTGGAAAATCCGATTTAAGGCTCTGACAGAAACAAGATACTTGTGCCGATTCATCGTTCGTTCGGTTGGCCTAACCCTTTTACTAGACAGTTTCCCTTGGACTTTTGCAATAAATCGAATTTGTGGTATTGCATTTTTGCTTACCTCTGCAGGCCAATGTTTGACATCTAAGAACACTTAAGCAAGCAGTCATACCATAATGAAGTTAAACCAGAAATTTTATTGCATAACAACAAAAAAGGAGCAGTTTTTGTTAGAGGATGTCTTCGTTTCGTGTATCGTGCACCTCGCTCCACATTTCGCCCCGCAATTGTGCATGCCAGAAAGCCATGAAGCGGGCACTATGACGTTGCACCAGACTCTGACTCTCGGTAATTACATAAATTAAGGTTGCACTTATATCATATATCGCATTGTACAGTTCGCGACTTATTTCGGAGCGACCTTCAATTCGATGATGGCCAAGTCGTTGCCGCTGACCTTGAACTTCTGCTTGTGGCATTTTGGAAGTCGGAGTAAATTTAAATGTAAATGTCTGAGATGCGCGCCGTGTTAAGTTTCTGTAGAAAATTATATTACATCGAAATATTTTTTGTTCGGTTTTTCTCTTCACACTTTTTGATATTTGCCGAAATGCTTGCTATGTGATTGAGCAACTAAGCGCTTGTTATTGTGTTTATTTGTTGATAAAAATTACGGCTTTGCGCAGTCAAGTTTGTTAATATTGTGCAAGATTTATGTGAATGGGCATCGAAGGCCCATATACGCGCTTATCAGCGCTTGCCTTGTGCGTTGTTAGTGAAACGAAAAAGAATCCGAGACCACAACTGTGGCTATAAATAAACATTGACCACGGGTATCTGTATCGGTTGACAAATCTCATTATGGCTAGTTATGATTTGGCCCGCTTGGTGTTGTCCTCAGCTTATTGTCCGTTGCTAAGCTGAGCTGCTTATCTGAGCGCTAGTCAGTGGCCATGGCAATGTTATGCTCGTATGCCTTGTCTCAATGACAATGAAAAATGTTCTTGTCCCCCCAGTCTTCGGCATAGTCTGGATGTTGTCGCCAGTGTCTTGCGTGAGTGTATTTTTGAACATTTTTCAATTTAATCCGTGTCCATGGTAAGCGGCATGTAATTGATAAATAAAATATTGCATCAGCGAATTTTCATTGTTGTAATCTGAAGAGCTTTTCAATTGAACCAATATATTTCGAGTGACAATTGCGGTGGCATTGGAGGTGTGAGTGCGTAATCGCATGCGTTTCTGTGTAAATGAATAACGAGCCGGTATACATTTAAGGTCGCCAGAACCATATTGCTGGTGCACTATTTACTTAAGCTGTACATAGCTGGTGGCAGTTTAATTAGCGCTGATGAGAGGAAAGCCAATAATACAAGTAATACCATTTTTTGGATATTAACTGTTGGATGTCCTACTTTAATGGAATAGGCTTGACTTAAAGATGTTGGTTCCCAATAAGTCATTGTTGAATCTGTAACTCTAAAGTACTTGGAAACGGAAGGAATTCCTATTAAAACAGAACTATTTGAGAACCACTAGTACAGGAAATGTTTGAGTATTTTTTTTTTATTCAGAACATAACAAAAGACAATTTTTTTTGTAATGAATTACTTTATAGTTTATAAATTTGAAATCTTTAAATAATTATTAGTGCAATTCCGTAAAACGGTTTTTTATTACCCTTATGAATATTAAATATTTAGCAGTTAACTTTTAATTTGCTCTTATATTGTAACTGAACTAAATAAAAGCGGGGAAAAATATTAAATTTTGTTTTTATTTTTAAATGAAATAAAAAATGGAAATATCTATTTACTGACGAATACATCTATGTTCGATTAATTAAACAATTTGGCCTGAATGATTGACTTATTAGTGACCAAGAAATAGGAATGTGAAACAAGCTTTTATATACATATACAGACATATTTTGACAAGAGTCGGAAATGCCCTTCGCAAAAATGTACACATTAAATCCATTTACAATAAACATGGAAAAATTAAAAAAATAATAGATATACTTAGTGTGAGGCGTAAGTCCTTAAATACATAATGGATTTTTTAAAGTCAAATACATTCCATTGTAAGCATAAAGCATTAATGGACATACGAACGATGAAAGCCAGTCACTTCTATGTGTGAGTTGCTGCCCATTTGGGATGTTGGCGCTTATCTTTCTCCACACACAAAACAAGTGTACGCCCGCACAATTTTTTAGAGGCAGCAGTACCCCAACAAGTTCTGTAACTATGTTTACGTATAAACGTTCGGTCTTAGTTGTTCCCTTCCTGTTGCTGGTTTGTCGTTTTTTCCACACACAAAGTGGTCATGCGGGTGTTGCCTCTTAGTCAGCGCAAATATTTTAACCTACATCTGTGCCGCCCGCCAGCAAGTAAATAAATGCTCTTGAGATAAACCGGTGCTTTGTGTGCCATTTCTGCGAACATGCCTTAAAGCATAGGTGCTTGTTCGCTTAAAGCGTTGCAAATTTTAAATGCAAAAATAGTTGATGTACGCCTTCCACAAACACACGCACATGTGCACATCTACACGTTTGGCCACGCTTCAGAGTTACGTGACTTTGGTAGCTGTTGTTGCATGCTTCGCGCCAACATCCGTCCATTCGTCGTGTTCGGTCATTAATGTGAAGGCGCAGTCTGTTTTGGGAACGCCTTTATGGGTTTTAAACGTCAAACTCTACGAACTGTGCCATCGTCTACACACACCGTCAAGAACGCACACACAAACATTTCAATTTGGCGCACACATACAGACGTACCCTAAAGGACACAAACTTTGTCACGCTGTGCACGTACGCATCACGTATGCCAGCGTCCTGCAATGGCCCCTCGAAAAAAACACAAAAAAAGGATTGTCCACGCGGTCAGCTACAGTTGCTTAGCTTCTGCGGTTTGCCAATTCCCCTCTCCATCCATTCGCGGTTTTGTGTAACTGCTGAAGTGTCTGGTCGTTGGATGGCTGGTGTAGTCCTGCTTCTACTTGGCAGCGAACGGACGCATTAAAAATTGTTTTAGCAGCATATTTTTGAGGTTAACAGCGTGCACGTGCTCGCCGGGCAAGAAGAATTGGTGGAAACAAAAGGGCAGCCGACATCGGGAACTATTGCGTTGAGTGCTGCTTGGCCAGCTGGCTAAGATTTATCAAGCCAAGTACGTGACGCGCAATCGTGTCAACTGCTACACTAGGTCACATGAATTATGACGAATACCGCCTCGACACGCTTCTAAATCTCGACTGGTCCTTCTGGGCTCTCCTTGTGAAAAACGCGCCGAAAGTAAACTACAATAATTTGCGATATAAATCTTAATTTGAGTTTTATTGTCTTGTCAATACATAAAGTTATTGGTTGTATATGTACACTGAAAAAAATCATGTTTACTGACCGCTCAGATCGTACTTGTTTCGTGCATTAAAGGCTTAAAGTGCTTCTCTAATACGGATTACAGAATATTGAACATGTTATGTTTGAAATTCTTGTACGCAAAAATATGTGCCTTTTCGATCAATTAACTTAATAATTACACAAAACGAGTTACATGAACGGGTATAGCATAGTTCGCAGCCTACCGCCATGGAGGAATAAGGCAGTGATAGCAACTTCTATGCTCGTTGCCCAATTATTTTCATATAGTTGTAAAAACTACACTGGTCTAGATTGAATGAAATTTTAGAACAAAACTATTTAAACTTATAAAACAATCATCAAACAAGAGAAAAGTAAAAATATTATTTTAATTAATATTGTTAATGGTATTACATTTTTCTCTGTCTGTATACATTAAAGGTTGCAGTTGAGCGATGGCTGCTTGGACCCAGTAACAGTTGATGGCGTTTTAAAGTCAACTTAATCCTTGCCAAATCTGTGCGAATTGTCCATAAACATGTGGGGCCGCCTTGACATTGCTTAATGCCATTCTAAGTATCTGCTCTGAAGTGCATATAGCCGGAAGTTGAAGGAAACTTTAGCATAGCTTAATTGCACATGCAGTGTTAAGCAGAATTTGCGGCCTTAATGCAAACTCCATAATATACGATTTTGCGGGGTCATTAAATTTTAAGCCCACAGAACACAGTAAACACATTTACTTAGGAGGTCACATGTTCTGCATTTCGTCAATTGTATGCTGCCAGTAGATAAACGTGCGGAAACGAAAAAGCCATTGCAAGCAGAAAAATAAATACGCCTGCACTTCGCCTGAAAGTAAAGTTGGTCCAATAGACTGTGAGCCTAATTGGCCAAGTGAAAATTCGAAAGCAACCGGCAACGCTTTCAGAGCCTGTTGCCAGATATTAACGACTTAGCTGAAAAGCTAGAGCATCCACATCCACAGTTAAGCTGGCCCGGGGTACCGGTCTACGATAGCCTTGCAAATTGCCGGTTTCATGCTTGACTTGGCTTTTCATTTATTTTCCTTTCCCACATCGAACTGCGCTGCACATGACGTCCAACGGCTTGAGCTTTGCATTTTTATAGGCTCTGTCTTTTGGCTATATTCGGTTGCTTGTTTATCGTGCAGCTTTACTCTTAAGTGCTGTGGAGAGCAGGTGCAGTCGTTCGATTTTTGCAGTCGTGCAATTGAATTTAGATTAAGAGTATATTTCTCCCTATTCTAAGCTATAGTTTTCATTTTCAGCACGTAGCTAGTATCAGAATCAATTAGTATTCAAATTTGGGCACTTAGATTTCAGAGCTGGACTTTGGAATTAGTTTAAACAGAAATAAGATATATATTGTCAATTGCATTTAGAACGAAATTCGTAATCCTTGTGATTATTTATCAACTACAAGGACAACAGTGTGGTCAAGTGATGGTTCTTTAATATACCTTGTAACCCTATGTATGCATATTTGGTTTTTATTTTTATTTTTTCATTGTGTAGAGCGAACAGGCTCCACAGTTTGTATAAAAAATCCACATTTTTGAATCGATCCACTTCAAACTCGGCGTGTATACTTTCAGGCATACAAAGTAAATATATTCGAAAGCGATGCCCGTCCTTTAGTCCATCTGTCAGGCCGCTCGTCTATTTCTATGAACGCAAGGAAATCAGAATCAATTTGTATTCAAATTTAGAGCTGGACTTTGGAATTAGTTTAAACAGAAATAAGATATATATTGTCAATTGCATTTAGAACGAAATTCGTAACAAGAACAACCAAACTTGGTATTTATAGTTAGTTTTATAATTTTAAAAACATAAACAAATATAGTATTGTTTTTATAGGAGTTGCTACATGGTTATTAAGAGTTAAGTCTACTCGGCTATAGCATTACTTTCTTATTTTTTAAAGCAGGTGCCCATTCGTAGCATATGGCACTCATTAATTATACAGCCGCAAACATTGTCGATAGCTTTGTGTATCAAAAAGGGAGAAAGCAGGCGAGAGTTTTGCTTTTGTTTGCTATTTGCATTATCCGAATTTTCGGCCATCAGATTTATTTTTCAAGACTTTTCGACGCCGCTTTTGGACGATATATTTTTGAATGTTTGAGTGTCTATTTGTGCATGTGCATGAGTTTTATTTTGTGTGCTGTGTGTGTTTATAGTCAATATAATTAATTTATGAAAATTAATAATACTAATTGATTAGTGAATAACAAGGGTACAAGGGTATATTAGTTTTGTGCGAGTGTGCATGGAACACACATGAAGGAGGCGTGGCAGACCCCACAAAGTATATATATTCTTGATCAGGATGACAAGCTGAGTCGATATAGCCATGTCCGTCTGTATGAACGCAAGGATCTCAGAAAGTATAAGATACAGAATAACCAAACTTGGTATCCAGATTCTCCTGAGCCCAAGAAATTACGAGTTTGTTCATTTTTTCTGATGCATTCCCCCTCTATTCGCGATTTCCTATAACTCCCGTAATTCTTGGAATTTTTGTATTCACATCCAGTTAGTTATTATATATATATATTTTTTTTGTGGGGTGGCACACGGTATTTAGGAGTTGAGCCTGCTCGACTTTAGCATTCTTTTCTTGTTTGGTTTTTGGCACGTTTGACACGTTTTACAGCTAACTCAAAACTGATTTCACTTAATAACTTCAATTGAAAATATTAAAACTAACCCAGAAGCATAACATACATACTATAAGCATGTCTGTATGTGTTCAAAGCATACTTAGCTAGACTTTAATAACGCTATTATATTGTACTTGCTTTGGCTGCTAAGGCACGTCTTAGTTCGTCATTTGTCTTAGATAGGAACAAACTATGGCGGCTCTCTAATGCACACTCGCGCACTAAGTATGCTATAAATTTGACACAGTACCTGCCGAAGTGTGTGTAAGTGTGATTGTGTGTGTGCCATCACTATAAACATTAACAGCTTTTACTTAGTTCATGGCAAACGCGATAGCACTCACTTGGGTCGTTGCCATAAACGAGTGATGTCTGGGGCAAGTTGTTGGCATTTTTTCCATGCATATTTTTTACGTTCTTACCACAATTCCTCACAAGCTGCTGTTGTCATTTCAAATATGCGACAGACATACTCACCGGCTGCAGGGGGCTAAACTTTTATGCGAGCTTATAGTGAGAAGTGCGGGGAGATGGGAAAGCTCTGAAATATGTGATGTTATAAAAGGTGACAAAATGTTGACACTAGTTTCGCTTAATAAGTTTCCCGAGTGGTTTCCATCATATTTGTTTAAAGTTTGTCAATGCAACAGAAAAGTGTAGGCAGAGCATTCGCAGCTAAGCCTGGCATACATTTTAAAGCAGCCACATAAAAAGGACTAACAGCTCGACCTAAGATCTAAGAGATACTTAGACCACAGCCTTGTACTACGTAGGTTATGGGCTTGCCCGTTCCTTTTGGGATCGCTCTTCGCTGTGTATGCCAAGCACGATTAACTTAATTTAAAAGCAGGCCACACTCGGGTAAAATCAAATAGAATTAACCCGGGGCGGGCTGCCAGTTATGCATGAAGTCGGAAGAAAATGTTTTCATTATCCAAATAGTTCAGTAATTATGATCAGCATAACAGGAGACGTTAGTATAGACTTGTTTCTTCACTTGTTATGAAGACTGTACCATTTCCTAGGAGATGCAATATTTATTTATTTCAATGGGTTCTCCCTCCCTTCCACTCTATGTAAATCAATTGTGATCTCGAAATGAAATAACGCTGAATAGCTGACCTCCTATTAAAAAATAAACAGATCAGAATAAAAATATGATTTTATGTTTTACTTCATAGCTTTAATTGCATCTTGCTTATATTGCATCTTGCAGAAATCCAGAGTAGTTGCGACATCAATATATGGCCACCCTTTTGGATGTACATATGTAGTTGTAAATTGAATTTATTTATTTTCATTCGCATACGTACGTGTAGATGGAAAATAGGCTTAATAAAACTATTCTCAATAAAATGCTGTACTAAAGTCATACACCAGGCACCTAAGTTCCAATAAATTATCCGTTGCTGACTGACTTTTCATAGTAAGTACCATGTTAAGCAGAGAAGTGCAAGAATCTTTCACCATATTAGAGATTAAACCTTTCCTCTACCTTGGTGGGAATATCTTCAGCTATTCAACAAGTTTTGGAGGTTAAAATTTGTGTTCAGATATACTTCAAATATTTTGATACATACATGTACATACATGGGCTGAACATTTTAAACAATTTACACAATACTTGCAGCTTTGAATGGCAGCTGTCGCAGTCGGTGGCACTGTTGGCACCGTTGGCATTGTATACATAAAAAACACATCTATCACTGTCAGCCTAAATTGGGCGCAACATGCTTTGATTATTCATTCAAAATTGCAGCGCTGATCGGGGCTGTCGCTCCTTTGATAAATGAAATGCAATACATTTCATATCCAAGGTCGACCTCATTATCCAAGTATTAGTAAAATTATTACTGAATTACTTTTTTTCTTCTTTTTTTTTTTGATGCGTGTATTTCTGTAAAAGCGATATGTCCTTTAATGCTAATCAAGAATTTTTGTTAAGTTCTTCACAAATTGAATGAATTCAAATTTCCCTTTTGCCCTTCGGCTACAGGGTGACAAAATAAACAATTGTTGTTATTTTAATTAAATTAAATTTAATACCTAGCAGCTATTATTTCAAACTGCATTTCCATTTCGGAAGCGGGAACAATAAAGATGACTTTTCATTTCTTTGATATCATCATTAAAGACTTTAAATTCTGAAATTTTTACCAAATTCCATCTACAGGGTGCGCCATCTTTTATGTCGGTATGTAGATATTGAATAACTTTGTCATAAGTAAACCGATTGACTTGAGTAGACCAGTGTTCAAAACCTCAGTTCAAGAAATCGTACAGAACCAAATTAAATAAAAATATCTCATACTTGAAAATCGGTTGTTTATTTTCAAAGATATTCAATGTTTGCATACCGATATAAAAGATGGCGCACCCTGTACACATTGCTTAGCATGCAAGCATTTAATAAAAAGGTTGAAAAAAACCTATTCTTACCACAAATATGCGCGATAACTGACAGCTTTTGCGAATTTTGAGTGGCAAGCTCTTGTACGCAATTACGCACAATCGAAACGGTAGCCTGGGCTGGTCTTTGATGTGGGAAGCCGCTACGGTTGTAGCTGCCGTGACTTTGAACTCGAAGCTCGGCATAAATAAATAACAAAGTACGGGTGAGGGGAAACAGTTTTGCGAAACATTATGGTTAAAGGCTTTAAGGCTCATTTGGAGCACTTGTGCTGCAATTTCAGTAAAGCTAATGAAAAGAAAACAGGGCAGGTGTGTGCTGTACAAGTAGTTGTAAAATTAAAAAAGTACATTAAAAATTAATTTAAATGTTTAAATGAATGCACACGACGCCTTCAAGGTGGCACGATAATTGAGCGTGTCGCAGGATGTGGGCTGCTAGGCTGCTAGGTTGCTTGCCTACCTGCCAGTCAGGCTACCTGCCTTTCGGAGCCTTTCAATGCCTCTTTAAATGTGAGCAATTGTTGGGCAGTAACATTTTTATTGACTGACTGAAGCAAATTCTCTAGCTTGGAGGCCATGTGGTTTTAATTAACTTTTTCTGTTGCCATGGTTGGAACTTTGGTTTCGTCGCCTATAGCAAGCTATATTAATTAGCCTGGAATTTAAGGCACACAATAATTTCCATTCGCTTGATTGCCTTGAATGCTAAAGTTTGTACAAAGAAAATTTTGCTATTTAGCTTGGCAAATTGGGAATTGAGGAAAACTTCAAACGTGCATGAATTTGAAAATGAAAAGGATGAAATATTTATTTTTTCGCACGCACCACATGACGTATGATTGATGTGCGTAATTTTCACATTTGATTAAATATTTAAAAAATATCGTGCCAATACACCAGCAACTAGATGCTCAGACTTCGACTTAAAGTACTTAAATTAAAGAAATTGTAGAGAAGACGTTGAGAGGTCTTGCGCCCTCAATATCAAATGAATCAAGCCATGACCATGAGCACCGAAAACTTTCCACATTAAATGACCAGAAATAATGTGAAGCCAATGCGAATTCCAATGCTGTTTGAGCTCAGATGTTTTTGTTGTTGTGGTTCTCAAAGCAATTGATTTTTGTTGTCAGCTGCACGGTTAGCTGAGGGACACAAAGCCAGTCAGCCAGACATTGAACGGCTGCAAACTTGACAAGTCCTGCGGCTGCCGTTGTTACGAGTAGCTGCTGTTTGTTGTTATTGTTTGTTGGTTGCTGCTGCTGCGGCTTAAGTTTGTCGACAAATTGAAAACTTTGTTAGTAAACTTAGCTGCGCATGAGAAAAAGAACACACAAAAAAACCAAACGATATGCTCATCAATGCAGCCAATACGCCCACTATATCTCCCCCTTCCCCCGCCGTCCAAAAGCTGCTGATGGCGAAGCAAACAACACGCAAACAAACTGAGAGTTTGGTTGTTGTTATTTGTAAATTTGATGCTGCGGGTGCTGGTGCTGAAGACTGCCTCCTAGCTCTGACTAAATTTCGTATCCCTGCGGACTTGGAAGTAGGAGTACCAGCTGCTTGAAATGACTTAAGCACTCGTGTAAGACAGTTTTCAGATTCGACGAAAGTGATTTTCAGCGATTTTAAGTCGAAAATAAGACTAAGCACAAAGTATATTTTAAACCGAAAAGGTGTCTAAAGAATTTCGTAACAAGTTCACTGAATAGTTTAGTTCAATCAATAAATAAATAGAGACGTTTTTTGTCAAACATGTTGTTACCAAAGTAGTGAAAGAAGATTTTGATAAAGTCTTTGGTAAAGTACGTTAAATTTGTTTAAGTTTGCATAAGTGTTGTAATGTTGTAGTTGATAATGGCCAGAAAAAATATTTGATAATTATGGCCAAAAGGGAATGTTGTGCTTTAAAACTGGTGCTAAATAAAAACTTTTTAGTTGCTTGAAGAGGTATAGCATACTCCAAAAATCGACCTTGGCTTGCTATGTACATCGACGCGTTGGAGTTCTTCTTCCAACTGCACATCAGTGCTTGAGAATGGAGAAGAGCAGGTGATGTGAGCGAAGCGCGGCTGCATCACTTTTATGGCTGCCACACGTTCCCGCCACATATGCCAAAAGTGCTGCAAATAGGAAACTGCAAATAACTTAATGGCATTAGCTGTGATACTATTTGCCAACCTGTTTGTAGACATGCCCACCAAATTCAAAGATCATGGGCTTCTCCTGCATTTCCAAATTCTGCACATTGATTATCATGATGTAGCGCTGGCCTTTGCGAAAAAAATTAAAACGAATGAACTGTAGAGGCATCATGCTGACCAATTCGAAGCATTCGATCTCTGGATCAAGACCCAGGCTATGCCAACGGGGCTCGCAGCATTGCTCGCCGTGCTTGTAGAAATTGTCACAGCCAAACACGATCCTGGTGCAGGTCAGTGCTATGTGGTATTGGCGCACTCCGATGCCCTTGGCATCAACTAGCGTAAATGGATTCTCGACTAATACTGGCTCGTAGATCTCATCGAATTCACTGAGCAAAAGCTTCTGCACTCGAAACATGTGCTCGGGCAAAAGCTGCGATCTAGGATATAATAATCAAAGCTCATATGAATTTCGTCTTCATTCGGTTATATATTCATGCTTACGGACTTTCTGTTTTCAGCATTGACTTTAGTCACAATGCCTTCTGTTAGACCAATAATTACAAGTTACATAAACATTCATAACATTCGGATGATGCTGCTTCACTAAATAAAAATAGTCCATTATATAAACCGACTCCAATATATTTTAGAAATTATAGTGTAATTGAAATTCCTGAATACTGATAGTATGAGAGTGACCGAGAGATTGAAATATTATGTCTCGCATTTAGCTTCAAGATCAAAAGTTTGTTATTGTTAGCAAGTTGTGCATCCAGACAAAATAGTGTTTTGTTGGTCGACAAGGAATATAAATGCTAAGACGACTTTAGAGGGCAGGGGAGTCTACATCGCCAATAATAGGTAACTTTAGGTTAACTGTACATATAGAAATGTCAAAATCGAATCTTAATCAGTATGTTCAGCGCTTTATGAGATGTTTAAGGAGCCATGTAATTGCGCGAGATTTAAATTAAAGTAGCGTTTTCAACTTCATGCCTTTGAATAAAAGTGCCTCTGAATGAGTTCAGCTGAAGATAGTTGCTATGACAGTCATTGCTGCGCTGGAAGATTGCCCTGATGAGAACAATCATGTAGATGGCTGCTCGAGAAGTTGAGCAAGTGCACGTACTTTGTCAACTGCCAATGTCAACACCAACTGCGACTAAGTGCCGGCGCGTAGTTACTTGTTACAACTTTGGCAAGTCGTCGTCATAGTCTAGCCAACTGGACCCATAATCTTGGCTTATTCAAGCACTTTTCTTGCACTGTCCTTGCTAGCACTTTGAAATATTCTGATTTATGGCAGCTTGCGGGCTCCGACAGTCACCGCGGCAACTTGTTGTCGCTACCCTAGTAGGTGGGCACGACAAATTATATGGCAGAACTCCGAGCAGCAGAAACTGCAGTGCATGCCGTAAAATGTGGGCGCTGTGTGCTATTTAATTTGGCAACACTTGGAAATTGTTACACTTGGATAAATTGTGGGGTGCTGAGGAGAACCTGCGGTACCTTTTCCTTTGTGTGTCAAGTGCCATCTTTACAGCAATTCGGAGCAATTAATTTTCACAAATTGCAATGTGTATGGGGCAACATTCCTCGACTACGTTGCACTACTGTCTGTGTTAGCGAGAGCATATCTAATTTGTGATAAATAGTATTGCATACTTTGCGGCTGCGGCTTCTTCATGCTTCAATAAAGGATAACCCTTTCTTCTTTGATTTGACAAGATTTGTAATTAATATTGTCAAATATATAACGAATATTGTATAATGTTGTAGAAATCGTGGTGGTGATTTCTTATATATGAGCATTAAAAACTTGAAAGCTCTTTAATTACGCCAGTTCTTTTAGTCAGTTTTTTGAACCAATGGGTTAAAATATGCATTGCGATCGAACTCAATAGCTGTGTAGCTCAAAAAATGTTTTGTTCGTTCGAACAGTGGCCAATGCAGTCACACTTTTCACTGAGTATTCCCATTATTCTTTTTTACATTCGACCGAAAATATATTTCAAAAGTGGTGAAAATTATAAATATTTTTGTTAGATGTCTAGATCAGTATCTCCCACACCGTACGACAATTAAATGTTGCAATCACCCACATGCACTTGTCCATTAATGAGTAGGTAGGTTGTGATTAATAGGTACGGGCATGCTCATATAAACGTAGGGACAGCAGTATGTATATTTGCGTTATCGGCCTTTTGCATGTGGAATTAATTAAAATTTCTCGCTCGGCAGATTTATGCGGTAACAATTAATTGTATAGGTTCTCAAGCATGACAACAATGGCAATTAGTAGTGTTAGTCGAGCAAAATCGATTCAAGACACAGGCCGAAATTAGACTAAATTTGTTGTCACATAAACGCGTTGAGCATAAATTCGCACACACACACGCACACTAGTGGCGATAATGTGTGTGTGGTCTGACTATTAATTTTGGCAAATTGCGCACGTTGCTTTAATTTCGAACCAGAAATTATCGCCATAAAGCTATTTTATTTGTCAGCCCAAACTCACAAAGAGTGTGTTTGTGTGTTTGAGGCGTATGTACATGCATGTGTAGGTGTAGGTGTAGGTGTGGGTGTAAGTTTATTCCAACTATTGTTTTCAAGTGGGCCATACATAGACGCATAAGCTTAAGTGCCTCCTCTTCAAAATGACCGCAAATGCATTTGTGGCAAGTACTGTGCCGATTCCCTCTTCCCCCTACCTCACATTCCCTTTGAGCTCGGTGTACACCTCAATTGTGCTTGAGCGCTAACGGAGTGCAGCAATTAAGTAAAAGTTTCATCCACATATACACATCCACACATCTAGTACACACCGAATGCTCGAGTGCACCAGAGCACATTCCCAACAATTGCTATATGTGTTTGTAGGTATTTGTATGGGTATGTACGAGTATGTGTGTGTGCACATTCGTTGGTGCTTTGTGTTTGTTTTTGTGCACTTTATTACCGCTTTGCGCTTTTCATTACAAGCGTTTCATATCTTATTGTTAAATGCACCGTGGCATAAAACAAACAAAGAGCGAAAATGAATTCATAAGAGCATATACTTGTATATTATATATTTATGTTGACAAACACTTACATATAATTTCAGGCTACTTGTAGCCTCATTATGTTGAAATTCATCATTATTTCTACCGAAAGTATAGTCAATTAGAAGCCGAAATGTGTGGCTTAAATATTGCAGCAAAAAATTAATTGAATGTTATTTAGTTTAAAATCTGTGAATATAGTTTTAATTCAACAATTAAGTAAATAAATTGATTGGAAGTGGTAATTAAGATTTTTAAAAGAGCTTCTATGCCACCCATTCTTTTTGTATTGTAGTTGGCCCCCAGAAGTCATATTGAGGAGCCCACATAGAATCCATTCCTCAATTTAAAGAGTTGCATCTTTCAGAACCTTGCAACGATGCTCTGGCCCGGGTATGCTCGCCAGCCTGACTGTGCTGTAATTTATTTGGGGCACCCCAAAGGTAATGCGATGTCGGATTGCTCTAACAAGCGGCTAAGGGCAAAGTGCATACGTTTATTGTGCCTTTAGTGCCAAACTAACTAGCGTCTGTTTTCCTAAACTCCATTTTTTCGCTAACAATTACACTTACATCTTCCTTTGTAAGGGTCACCAGGGCGTCGTTACAATCTATGCATTAATCAAGTTGGCTAATATGGCCGTAGAGATATTGGCTACAGTGGGCTTTAAACAGCGATTTTGAAAGGTCAAATAATCAAAATTTGTAAAACAGACTTATTTTTATAAAAGAAATATATATGGCTATGATCTCAAAATAGATCAGATATATTGAAACAAAGAGAAAGTGACATTTTATTTCTTGAAAATTATTATTATTCATACTTAATTATGATAACAAAAATAAATCAGCCTTATCCATCGGATTAAATATTATATATACTCCACAACGTATGCCATTTTTAATCAAATTGTAGAGTCGAGCGTCTGTATCAACGCAAACTGTTTTCTGAATTTGTTATAAAAATACTCGTATATGTTAGACACACCGGATATGCTTTTGCACCCCATTGATTCGCACATGATTCTCACACTTCAGTCAAAGCATGTTATGTGATCCTTTTACCCCTTCGCTTGCCTCTTGCCATTTTCAAAGTGATGCCCCTCTTTAGTGAGGTTTTTTTCTACATATCTCACATTAATTAAGGACACCCACTCCTACTACTTACATATCGTACACAGAGATTTTACTTTGTCAAAGGAAACTTACTGGCTCACACTTACTTAGTGCACTTAGTCTGCCTGACCTTCTAACAAAGAAAAAGTTAATTTTTTCCTCTCTCAGATATTTAACTGATGTTCCTCTTCATTTCCGCTATGTAATAAAATCGCATTCAGTTACATTTGTGCGCTCAATTGAAGTGCACCGACGGATGGAATTTGCAAAAAAAGCAGAGGAAAAGGAGGAGGACGAGGATACAACGGCAGCAATACTCGTACAGCAATGCGCTGCAGTTGGCATGCAGATGTTGTATTAAGTGGCAAGCGCATAAAAAGGCACATGCCATGCCGAAGTGTGGGAGCGCTGGGCGTGACTCACAACACTGATGGATGCACTAAAGCGTACTTGCTGTCTGTGTGTCTATTCGAAGCATTTCGTTTTATTTTTATTTTGGCAGTCATACGCATACTATAAAAACAACGCAACTATTCACACTCTTTATCTTTAAAAGCTGACACGCGCATATAAAGACATGCCACATACAGTTACTTACTCACACACACGAACACATTCACGTACTCAAATTTTGCATTTGGCGAGTGCCTTATCGCACATCTTAACCAAATAGGAACCGACACATTTGCACAATTGCTTATAACTGAAACGTAACATCGGAGAGAGGGAGTGATGCGAAGAGATAGCAGAGAAAGAGAGAGAGAGAGAGAGAGAGAGAGAGAGGGAGTTAAAAACTAAGACAGGGACAAAGAGATGGTCACAGCAGCAGCACCGGCAAAAACTATGGCAAACTTACTTGGATCATCATGTCTGTATTCAAATGTCCCGCTTGTGGTAAGCTACTCACTCTTATCTGATTTACCGCTTCCCCTCTCCTGGAAGGTCCTTGTGTGTGAGTATACGATTATGCAGGTATGTGGTTGGGCACAATCTTTGCATTTCAAGTAGATTTATTTCATATGCCGGCTAACTTTTTTCTAAGGTACAAAATACCAGTGTATGTACGTACACTATGTGTGTGTGTGGTTACACGTTGTGCGTACGTGTTTATAAGATGATTTTTTGCCGGAAGTTCTTCCATTTTTGCATAGCGGAAGTATTTGTATAACTGACTGTTGTGAATATAATTCAAATCATATGCTAAAACTTGGACGTCCGTTGCCTGTTGAATGCAGCAGCTTAAAATTATTCCTGTCTGGACTGGACAGCACATCTTCTGCACTGCAAGGCAAGGCCGTGAGCAATGTGACTGACAAATTTTAGTTTAAAGCAATTTAAAGTAATTTAAGCAATGCGTGTTCGTTAAAAGATATTAAATTTGTATACCCTGCATCCAAAGGATAAAATGGATATACCTATTAGCTTTGTGGAACGAAGCACCACGCCATAAAGTATGCTATCCAGATTCTTATCATAACGAGACAAAACGATTTAGGCATGTCCGATTGCCTGCAAAGCGTCTACATTGACAAAACTAGGTTTGTAGACTAGCCCCTATTCTATTTTTTTAAATCCAGCCCCTCCCCACAACATAATTTTCTGAATTTTGTCCACAAGTCCGAAGTAACCTTTATTTCAAATGTTATATGTGTTTAGTTCACAAGGAGGTATAATCACTCAAGAAACTTTTTATATTATTACAATTTCCCCAACTTTTTTTTTTAATTTTCTAAATTTTTGTTATTTTTATAGCCTGTACCCAAAGGGTGAAAGGCTATACTAGTTTTGTGCGAATGTATGTAACACACAGAAAGAGGCGTGGCAGACCCCACAAAGTATATATATTCTTGATCAAGCCGAGTCCGAGTCCATGTCCGTCCGTCCGTCCGTCTGTATGAGCGCAAGGATCTCAGAAGGTACAAGAGCTAGAACACCCAAACTCGGTATCCAGATTCCCATAAGCCCTAGACAGGTCAAGTTTATTTTTTTATTCTGATACACCCCCCCACTCCCCCGCAATTCGTGTTTTTTTTTCCATAACCTGTAGTTCTTGGAATTTCGAACTAAAAAATTAGGTAGCTACATCCCGTTAGTGATTATGTGTCTGTATGCCAAGTTTCATCATGATAGGTCAATTCTGAAGAAAGTTATAGCCATAATAAAATCGCTGCCCGTGCTCTGCTTGTAGCGCTGCCCGCAGCTGTTGTTGTTTTTGCTGCTTGGATTCAACTTTGTGTTGCATACGTACACGCATATAAACACGCAGAGACCCGATTCTGATGTAAATGTATGCTGTTGAAACTGTACATGAACATGTCTTTAATTTAATTAAATAATTTAATCAATATACTTTTTTTAATTATTTAAAAAAATTGGTTTTCCCTTTTTGGTGGGAGGTACAGAGTATGTAAGAGTTGAGCTGGCTCGACTTTAGCATTCTTTTCTTGTTATCCTTCAAAATTTACCCGACATATGGTTGTTTTTTAAAAGAAATATGTTTCATAGGTATATCAGCTTACGTAGATAGGAAGTCCTTTTTGTATTACATTAGGCTTTCAAATTGCTTCACCTCCTAACTATACTCAAAGTTTTGGCTGCACTCTCCCAAACAAACTTCATGGCAACTCTAAGGGTTTGCTTTTACAAATACATATACTCGTACATGTAAGAACATATGCAAGTCCTGATGTGATGAATTGGTAACTCCGGGCACACCAGCTAGTTGCTACAAAGAGTTGGTCAGAAAATATTACTAACATATACATATACCTGTTCGTCTACTTCTATGTGTAAAGTTTTTTGAGTGCTTCTAGTCATAGCTTTAATGCTTGATAAATAAACGTAACATGTAAAGTATTTTAAAAGTCTAACATTGAATACTGTGCGTTACTTGTGAGTATAACATGCACCTGGTATTTGTAACTTTATATAAATACAAATTATTTGTCTGCAGCAAACGAAGGGTATATTCAAGGAGATTTTAGGTCAGGCAGGAAATGTTTTTCTTTCGAAGGGAATGTGAAGCAATTAATGAACATATGGAGAGCACATGTGCACAGTGCGGATATCAAACAATGTCTGTTTAAATGGCACCTACGGGTAAACAAATACATAACTTAAAGTTAAGCTTAAAGTCACTTAACTAAATGGCCCAGCAGGCACAGGCTGCCAACTCACAAGTACCTGTAATATGAGCCTTCATTGCTGGAACCATTCAGGAACCCACACACACTCACGCGCACAACCACTTGAGAAAGGAGCATGCTACTGATTGTTTTTTTCTTCCCAAAATTACAACATAATGTCAATAAAAATAAAAGAAGAAGCTGAAAGAATCAACAACCACCCTTTCCTTTGCCGATTTCTTTTGGTTGCTTGTTGTACTTTTTCTTGTTCTTGTTTAGGGAGACAGCAGCTGTTAATAAGGTGTTAAGCAATTTAATTTTATTGAATTTTTTTGGAGCTAGGTATGGGTTCCTGCCTACAAACGTACTTATTTGAAAGCGAGCCCTTGGCGTGCTCCCTTTTTTACTCTGAGCCCGGTCTCTCTTTTAATTGGCTACACGTCCTATGCACGTGTCTATGCCTCTGCTTGGAATGGCTCGGGCCCAGGCCGGATATGAAGCGTCTGGGTACTGCTTTTTGGTACTTAGGTACTTATTGTCGTCAACGACATGTTTCTCAATCGCTTGATGCCTTATAATGGTGTTTTCTATGTTTGTGTGATTCCTGCTGTTCTTTTTTGTTACGCACTTTATTGTTTTTCTCATAAATTTACGCTCTCTTGCACTCTGGTTTTTTGGTATTTGGTTCTGTTTTCGAATTATTTTTAGCCCGTAAGTCGTTAACATGCTTTTATTTAATGCCATTTTGATGTGGCGCAAAGAAATTGCCACTGGAATTTATCACCGTAATTAAGTGATGAAAAATGCTTGAAATACTGGCCAGGCCAATAGGGCGTTTCTCCCTCTCCCACCACATCACATATCTCGTTTTCACCATTGACATGAACATGAAAATAAATTCTCATACACTGCGTTGCCATGTAGATACGAAATTGCAATTGGCAATACAAAGAGCCATTTGTATTTCCGTTTTTTTCCTCCCTTTGCTTGTTTAGAGCAATTCCAGTTACATGACGTCTGACTCGTTGCAATTAAACTTTGAAATTTATGAGTTCTCTCGCCATTTTGGCCA
Source organism: Scaptodrosophila lebanonensis (assembly GCF_003285725.1). NCBI lineage: Eukaryota > Metazoa > Arthropoda > Insecta > Diptera > Drosophilidae > Scaptodrosophila > Scaptodrosophila lebanonensis. Next base: position 5,480,046 of record NW_022060529.1, read on the forward strand.
TTTTGAGCAGTTTTTGGTTTCCCTTATAAAGTTGTGGCAACAGGCGTCTAATTAAATGTTTGTTATTATTTTCATCTCTCTGAAAAAACGGATGGCTTGAGCACGGTTGGCCAGGCTTGGGTTTCCACCCAACAAGTATATTTATTTTTATTTACATTTTTGCCGCCCTTTCTCCGTTATAGAATTGCAATTCTCTGTCACTTTAAAAAAAATAAGCGAAACAATTTTCACCACTTCATGGCAGCGGATACGTTTTATTTTTTATAAACAGGGGGTACTTCATTGTCGGCCTGACACATTTACAACCATTAGGCTAGCAATTTAAGCTTTAAATTGCTTAATTACTAAAAATGTAAAATTTTATTTATGAAAATAAAACTGCGACGTTTTTTCGATTGGTTAGTAAATAAAATCATTCGACAATAATGGTTATTATTATTTTATTGCGAAAAAAATGTAATACAAAAATGCATTAATTTGCAGAAAAAAAAATGTATTTCAAATGCGTAAGACTTTTTGTGAATATTAAATTGATTTATTGTAATGCTGTTTTCTTGTAACTATGTTTACAATTGCGCAACAATTTCCGTTCGAAGCCGCATCCACAAGCTACAATGAGATAAAAACACGTCATTTCTATACAAATACACAATAGTCATATATGTTTTGAAACGTTTTCATTTCTAAATTTCATTCACGTCATTATATATATATTATAAATATATACATATTAAAAACACAGACTTTCGAAGGGCGTAAGACGTTCACTATAAAGAAGGTCGAAAAAGCCTTTAAAATGAACCACTTCCAAGATAAGCAGGAAAATAAACTAATGAACAACACCTTTCGCAAATCATAATTTTGCTCGATTGACAACGAGAGACATTGATGATGCCGTTGGCATTTCTAATGGATCAGTCATTATCATTTCAAGAGAACTTTTGTGCCTCGTAAATGTCAAAACTTGCTTGGTCCAACAAGGACCGTGCAGTGGTATTCGTTCTTCATGACCATTTCACCGGAAACAAGGCGCATATTCCAGATCCACCGTATTCGCTGATTAACTCTGGCTATTCATTAAATTGAAAATACCACATTGGGCACACCCTTTTAACTCGATTGAGGAGATTCAAGTCGAATCGAAAAGGGAACTGAATTTTTCGTACAACTTTGGGTTGGCATACTATACGTATGTGTAATGTATCCGGACGGGCTTATATTGAGGGCAATAGAAATTATAATAAATAGTGCAGATCATATTTGTACACAGTAGTGCATTGAATTTAAATTAATGTATTAGAATTATAAATTGAAGACGGTTCTGTCTAAAGGTTTTAATTTTCATCTTAATTGAATATGCAATTGCTGGTGCTATTGTTTTGCACTAAAGTCAATACTCATCCTTTAATGCGTACTTATACACTTGAAATAAAACGGGCTTTTAAGTCAGTTCCAATGCCAATTTATGCAGTGACAGGCCGTGAGTTTCGTTGTTCGTTGTTCGTTGTTTGCTGTTGTACTTGATGAGTTTGTTCATTCGTCTGATTTGCACGCATCAACACGCACATGCCGACAGTTTAATTAATGGCATCACGTGCGAGCTGTGCATGCAAATACATATATACTACAAGTATATGCACATGTGCGTGGTGAAAAATCGGGCGGAAAACGAGAGTACATCGATCGTTTAATGCTGTAAATTTATACAGTACACATGCAGACGGGTATTTGTGTGCGTGCCATGTCTGTCTTTGATGTTTTTGTATATGGAATTCAATTTAAAGCTTCATTTACAAACTTAGTACTTCAAATTAATTTCATTGAAAACTTGCCGAGATGTTTTAAATTCAATACACGCACACAGCTTGGGCGATGGAGACCTTATAAACTTGATAACACTTAAGTTACCTTTGCCGAGGAACATATACTATACATATGCACTGTGTATGTGTGTGGGGCCCTTTTAGGCTATGGCTTGGTGTCAGCTGACTGGGAATTTTAATGTTGAGAAAATGTTGAAAAAAAAAAACAAGGACAAAAAAGAGAACAAACGATAGAAGCAGAATATGAAGCAAACATCAACATACGAACTGCCGTAAAACATTTAAATTAACGTCTCCTTTAAAACAGTTACATTGTACATGTGTGCGTGATGTTGTTTCAAAAGACATTCACGGAATGGCGCCATAAATGACAAAAGGGTCACAGTCATGCGCTTACACACACCCGCAGACACCGACAGACTGGCATGTCCATAAAGATAAAAACCATAACGTGAACATAAACTGCAAAGGCACTGACAGTTTGTTTTTGTTGTTGTTTTTGCTTGTGTGTTTGTATTTGGGATTGCTTTCAGCGAATATACATATGTACATATACGCAGAATACAGATAAGCGAACACAGTTACTTACCCAAAAAGAGGTTGCGCACTATGGTAGCATTATAACTTACAGCACAGAGCAGATAACACACGCATCTGCAATAAAAGGTGCACAGGCTGTGTGTGTACTACGATGCGAATGAGTAATATTTTGTAGAAAAAAATACACTTTCAACGAATAGCTCCACTTTATCAATTTTGTATGCAAGAACTGGTGTGTTGCACTGCACATAAAACCGTAAGACCAGTTACAGTGCATCATTACACATATAGCGTGAGCTTCCTGAAAATATGTCAAATTCCTGGCCCTGTTAGAAAAATTTGGTACGCCTTTTGCATTGAGTGAATATTCTTTGATAACCGTCACAATTAGAAGACATATAATTAGTATGCCAGGGTCTGCCTTGGTACTTACAAAATATAAAATATTCATTGATGAAATTAGTGTGTCTTTGTTTGAAAACAAAAATTAAATTTGGAATTATATACTTTAATAAAAACCATATGAGTATACAAGAGTATATCCACTGAAAAATATTGATAAAAATATACCTTAGTTGTCAATTAGGCTCAGTAAAATATTTAATATTTGAAATAACCAAATAGAAATGAAATCCTTTAATATTAGTTAGCGGCATAATTAGATGACTTGCGTTGTAATTTTGATTTATCGTTGTAATTTTTGATTAAATGCCGCTGAAGATGAAGCTCTAAGTACTGTTTATATTAAAGGGGCGTACTTACGGAAACTGGGCTTTCCCTTGCCATAGTCCATTCATATCCAATGCACCACTGAATTATTCATAAAAGTACTTGTATAATGTTTTTATGCATTTAAATGACTTTTGATTATTTTATTCATTAATTTTACACATTTAATGCATTTTTATAATTATTAATTATATAACATTTACATTTAGAGTTTTTTAATTTACAAGTTTTTGCAATTTTTGTAAAATTCTTTTAGCACAGTTTTGAAATTCTCGCTTTGTGTATAAATATGCAATTTATTATGTTGGGTTAAATACTTTCGGTTTAAGTTCTATTTAACTATTGCTATATATTTAGCCGAGCAGGATTTGGTACATGATTTTGTCATTAATGTGTAAAATACTATATATTATTATTACTATTTTAACTTTTTTTTTGGCAGAGATATGTATGTATATTTTACATTAAACATAATTAAATAGTTGTGTATGCTCGTTTTGTTTATAGCTCTCGTTATTTGAATGACATAATGGTCGCGCATTATTTTTAACATGACTTTTTTAATGATGCATTATATTTTATCGTGAAATAGTTCAGTTTCAATTAGGAAGCAGTATATTTCAATTAATTTACAGTTCTTAAATTAATTTTAAATGCTTGTTGCCATTCGCGTAAAACACATGATTTTCAACAAAATGGCTGCAGCTGTGTGTGTGTTTGTGTGTTTGTGTGTGTTCATGTGAACGTGTGTAGATGTTGTGTTTAGGCGAGTATTTGAGGTTAGCCAACAGCAAAATATTTACAACATGGGGCTCATTATAGTTGCAAATTATTTCTGCTATTGTCAATTTGTTTTATATAAACACAATGTTCATTGAAATCAGGTGTTTTAGGCTCATTAGCGGAAGCATCAAAGCTAATCCTAAGTAATTAGCATAAATTCTACAAACATACATACAAATATATCTAAATAAGTGCTAAGCGTATAACAATACAATTCAATTTTCATTAAAGTCTTTTGTAATAAAACTTGCATCAAATATAACCTTTGGCAATCAATCCGTTAATCAATTAAACTAATCTCGTGTTAAGCTACTAAGCTTGGCTTTTATTTTAAGTTTACTTGTATGTTTTTACTTACACAGAAACCTCCTTGGTATATTTGGAGCGATCGTTAAGATCAAGCACCAGCTTATCGGGCCGTTTCGGTCGTGCGCTTGAGGCTGGCGTGGCGCCGGGAGTTGTCCCGCTGCTGTTATTCGTCTTGTCCGTTTGGCTAGTGGAGTTATTCGATGTTTGGGAAACATTGCCCAGAGATTGGGTGGCGATCTCACTCGGCCCTGGAACTAACTGTGTGGGCTCAATCGACGTCGCACGGATGCTTGCCCTGTCACTATAAACACTTTCATTGTCTTCATTGCCGTCCGCGTCCCTGAGCTCGGCGGTGCCTGTCGTTGTGGTCTTATAGAGGCTGATGTCGTCAGTGGAGCGTGTGGCTTTTGTGGCTGCCACATGACTGCGCGTTTGACTCATCTGTGTGCCCACCGTTGGTAATGTTTGCGTCGAGCTGCCTCGAGCTGTGCCATCGCTAAGCCTATACTTATTTCTACAGTTATCACAAATTTGATACGAAATGCTGACCTCAGCCTCCAGCATATTCCGAGCGCCACGCTTACAGCTGGCCGGAGGCGTATTGGTTGCAGCCGTTCTCACTGCCGGTCGTCGGCGTTGTGCTTGGGCCAGCTGGTCACTAGACACTGTCGTAACTGCCGCCACTGTGGAGGTAGTGGCCTGCAGCATATCCAGATCGTCGGACTGTGAGCACATGCAGTCCAGTTTGATGTTGGCAAAGCTAATACTGCCCTCCTGTTGTGGCGAGCCCAGTTGCTCGCAGGCAGTGCGCGGTGCGCAGCAGTAGTAATGCTCTTTGGATGCATCCAGGCAGCGACTGCAGATAATGTGCCCATCGGCAGAGCGTCGGAGCAGCTGTTCGCGAAAATCGTCGCCACTAAGGTCTGTGTTGATGGCGCGCTCTTCATAGGCAGCAGAGGGCGGTGTCGACGATGGTGGCGTCTCCAGCACCATGGTTGGTATACTGGTGCGTGCGGCACGTGCTCCGTTGCTGGTGCTGTTGTTGTTGTGCGATTGCGGCTGAATTTGCTGGTTGTACTTTTGCATTTCAGCGTTCAGGGCCAACAAGGGTAGAGCTCCTTGACGAAGCGTCGAAGTGTTGGCACTTGTTGCGTGTGTGGCAGCTGCGGCTACCATCATCATGCCGCCGGGAGTTTTCAGACCATCCAGCAGACTCGATATGGTCATAACAGCAACGCCCTTGGGCGGAGCCATCTCTTGGATGCGCTGCAGCTGTATGCTCAGCTGTCGAATCTCCTCCAGAGCTTCTTGGTCAGACAGTTTGTTCTCTGTAAAGGCATGGGATAGCGCTATTGTGGGTTCGTGAATACTTCAAGCTACTGTTCTCTGTCAATTACAACAACGCAAAAAAGTGCTGCATTTACATGCTAAACAAAACTTTCAACTCTGAAAAAGTTGCCTCGTTTTCCGGGAACTTTTTCACTAACGCAAAACTTGTGCCGGCGACCAACAATAACATCAACAACAACAACAACAACATAAATAAAAAAACCATGTCAAAAGTTGTTGGCATCGGTAATGCTTCACCAGAAAATTTTAAATGAGTAATGCTGTAACCACGGCCTTCTCCCCTACACCTCCACCATCGTCTTAATATGTCTGCAAGTCGCATGCAAACAAGAAGCGCGTTTGTTTTTTGGCCATCGCGTTGTGGGATAATGCGGGCGATGTGGGTCGTGGCATGGTAGGATGGCGTTGGCCGGCTTGTTTAAGTGACTTTAGTTGTAGATGTTGCTGTTGGCGCTGCCACCGCAGCCGCCTTTTTTGTTCCCATGTTGTTGCGGTTGTTGTTGGTTGTTGTGGCTTGTTTTTTCGGAAGACATCCGTGTGTGTACTTGTGTGTGGCTAGTGAACATGATAAATGGATGCCATGATGCCGCTCAATTCAAGCGAAAGCCTGTCAGAGTGATTTAAGTGGGTGAGACTCAATGTAACACGACTTTCAAATGGAACCGCGCTAAAAAACTTTTAAAAATTTAGATTTATAGCCTTGAAATTAAGCTCACAGACGGCAGCGGCAACCAAAAATTGAATTTATTATGTGCGCCCCCCCCCCCCCCCCCCCCCAAAAAAAAACGAAGGCTACTCTTTTATTCCAGCAACTTTTTTAAATTCAACCACACACGGCCACACGCACACCCACACAATGAGTGAGTAACGACTGTGTGTGTGTGATTGTCCGCAGACATCGGGACTTTCAAGCTAGACTCCGCTGCTTCTTGACTGTTTAATTTAAATATGCAAATAGAAGCCGCTTATAATACACACGCCAAAGCAGAACAAAAAAATGTACATACAAGTATACTCGCATACACACACACACAATAAAAAGCGCACGACAAAAGTGTAGGCGGAGCAAAAAAAGAACATCAGAGAGAGGAAAAAAGAAAACAGAATGGAAGAAAAAATTGCAAATTTAACGCACAATTTACGCAAGGCCAAATGGCGGCCACAAATGTTGAAGGCATTTGGCAACAACGACCGGGCACGTAATACGAAATAAAAATAATAAAAAATTAAATAAAAAGCGGCACTCGGGCCCAACTCTTAGAAATTCGCCATAAAGCATTAAAACATAAAGCGCGCCGCTTGCGATAAACTTTGACTGCAAACCAAATTAAAAAGGCAAGCGCCAAGCAGCTTAAAATACACATAATAAAACAATGCTAAGTCAAGAGGCTATGTATATGATTAAAATTATGGCTTTACGGTAGCAATGAAACCGGTTAAGGCGCAAAGAACAAGAGTTGGCCCTGAATGGCTTGAGCCTCGTTCGAGGTAAAATGAAGGTATAGCTCGGAAGTTTTTTGTAGGGCACTACTTTGTTATGCAGTTGACTTGCCTCACTTTTTTCTATAGACCAGCCATTCTTCTGTGCTTATTTGTTTATGCCGACATAAGCCAAGATAAACAGATATGGCAGCCTCCTTTTGAAAAAGTTACTAACGGAAGTTCGGGCTTTGTTAAAGCACGCACACAGACATACACAACTGAATAAAGTTTACCACCACAAACGCAAACGGAAATTGTTAAACCATACACATTACGCACTGACAGAAATGTATGTGTGTGTGTATGCGTGTAAGTTAATAATAACAACACTAAAAGTACTCTGGTCAACGCTCCGATTCGGTTACACCAGCTTGCACTGCAGAATCAGCGTCTCGTCGGCTTCCGCCACATGCCAAGCCAGCGCAGTTGCAACATAAAATTCACTGTAAGTCAAATTGTGCTGACATGGCCAAGTTTCTTCAACGTGAGGTTCGCTGCATCGCCGACTGACGGGAAGCGCCGCTGCCAGCGTCACTGAAGGCGTCCACAGCTAGCGTAGGGCTAAACTTAAGTTTATAAATTTAGTCTTAAATTTGTATCCAAACTGAAAGGTCTTAATTGACCGATGAATAAATATAATTTTTTCCAATAATTAAACATTGTGAAATTTAACTGGCGCCCGAGCAGGGACCAACGACGCGCGATAGAACAAAAAGTTTTCTAAGTGTGCGGTCGGACAACATAGCAAAAAGTCTATACGTCGCGACCAATTCGTTGGCAAAGAAAAAAACTATTCGGTTCGAATAAGACTCCCGCACAAAATCGCGGTCGACCAATAGTGCGGAACTTAATTGTTCAAATAAAATTTAATCAGTGGTCCACACATCCTGTCAGGCTCGCCCGCAGGATAACTTGCAAGCAGTACGCATCGCAGGAGCCCTAGTAGGAATCTGGAGAGACCAAAAAGGATGACATCCGGATCGTCGGCAAGAGTGGCCACAACAACACTCCTAATGTAAGCTAGTGAATAAGTTAACACAAAAACGAAAATTTGCAACCAAAAACATTAAATAAGCAAACATAAAAACAAAAATTTTAAATAAAAAACGAAAAAAGAATTATAAACAAAACCTTAAGCTAAGTGAATAGTACAAGGTGATTGAATAAAACAGTGTAAAACGATCAAATACTACGTCTTAACTGCGTTGACAAAGGAAATTTATTTCCTTCGAGCAGTATAATATAACCCAATCCTGCGAATCCTTAAAGGACCCTCCAGGGTAAAAGGGTAAAACCAGCTACTTGGTTTTCAACAAGTTTTCATAAATAAATACGAACCTTTTACAAATAAATTATAAATAAAACCTCGAAAAAATCCCTTGTAAAGTAAGAAGAAATAATAAGTGACAATTGTTGCCCAATATTTTCACACACACACACACGAATTTGAAATCCAAAGCCACAAATAAAATAAAGGCAAATAAAATACCACACAAACACACACACTCACGTCAAATAACAAATACAGGGGGCAACATTGTCAAAACAACGAAGAAAAATATTAGTGCATTGATAAAGTTGGCATTTAGTCCTACCATTTCACACTTTGGATTTTACATCTGCATGTTATATTTCATTATTTTTAAACGTTCAATACATTTGCTTTAATTTTCATATTTATATTCTTATACCTTTGTATTTTTGCATTTTGACATTTTGTATTTCTATTTTTGATACACTGACATTTCTATTAACTACGACACCAAATTTCCCGAATAAGCTATATGGCAAATCAAGATAATTTAATTAGACCAGCCGTTATTGATTTAGACGAACAAATACAAGAAGGGGAGCGACAACTAAGATCGCAGCAACGACAGTTACAGAGACAGTTAGAATTTCAACAACAGAGAAATATGGAGGAACAGCAAGCACTGCTAGCCCTTATTACAGACTCCGCCACGCGAGTAATTAACGAACAAGTGCCAGCTCTAGTTAGAGAAATAGTCAACCCAAGTCAGAATTTCTTAAATGAACCAGATCAAGAGATTAGGCCAGAACATCGGGCAAACTTGGCTGACTTAGATAGAGTGCCAGACGTGGTGAAGTGTCTTCGCGAATTCTCAGGAGATCCCTCTCAATTTAACTCATGGAAAAAGGGAGTAGACAGGATATTAGAGAACTATGAGTCCCAACGGGGCACCCCAAAATATTTTGGCATCTTGCATACCATACGCAACAAAATAATTGGCAATGCCGACATAGCCTTGGAATCATACAATGTTCCATTAAATTGGGGTGCCATGTCGAAGTGCTTAACACTGCACTATGCGGACAAACGTGACTTGAGTACGTTAGAATATCAGATGACAACGATAGTTCAGACCAACAACCAAACAGTGGAGGAATTCCACCAAGCGGTCTACAAACACCTGTCTCTGATTTTAAATAAAATTGGTTGCATGGAATTGTCACGGGAATCAGAACAATTAATGACTAAACTTTATCGAGATAAAGCTTTAGATACATTTGTTCGGGGTCTTAGAGGCGACCTCCCACGTCTGCTGGGCATGAAGGAACCAGCTGACCTGCCACAAGCCCTGCACTTGTGCCTGAAAATTGAGAATCAGACCTTCAGGTCTAACCACGCAGCCACTAGGGCACAGCCCATCGGTTTCCGACCATTAGGACAGAAACCAATTCCAATGCCCAGACAAACAATTACACCAAGTAATTCAGTTAACCACCAACAATCAATCAACTTCCGTCAACAGCCAACCCACTTTCGTCAAGAACCACAATGGGGGCAACAACTCCATAGAAATTTCCAAAATTATCCAAACCTCCACCAACGTGACAGACATATTTACCAACAACAACCAATTGCCCCACCTCGCCCTTCGGCACCAAAACCGCTGCCACGCCCAGAACCTATGGACGTGGATCCCAGCATCCGAACTAGACAAATCAACTACATGAACCGACCAAATTTCGAGACTGGTAAGCGACCTTTAAGTAATATGCTGCCAGCAGACAAAAGACAAAGGAATTTCAATATCGAAAGCAACGAAAACGAAACGAACGGCACGGACAACACAGTGACAGACTATGAACAAACAATCGACAATTACGAAACGACCGACGAACCTGGGGAAACATTAGAAGAATACCAGGAACGATTCAATTACGACTACAGTACTGATACACCACAAGTTGAATATGCCGACGTACATTTTTTTAGAGTAGAAAGCTCCTCTCTACCTTACTTTGAAGCAAGAGTGAGGGGCGGACAAACTTTGAAAATTCTCATTGACACCGGCTCCAACCGCAATTATATCAAACCAACCCTAGTTTCAAACCCAATCCCAAATAATAAACCTTTCGAAGCCATATCAGTGGGTGGCAATATAAAAGTCACACACCATAAAATTGCGAACTTATTTAACATGTCCGCTGTCCCAATTAAGTTTTTCCTACTGCCCACTCTGAAATCATTCGATGCCATTCTAGGCAATGACAGTCTGAAGGAATTAAAAACAATAATCTACACTGACAAAAATTTTATGTTAGTTAATAACCAAGTAACCATTCCAATAAAACAAAAAAAAATAGAAGCGGTAAACAATATAAGCCCACGAACAGACCATTTGACCGAAGAACAGAAAACAACACTACATAATTTGTTCAAGAAATATTCACAATTATTTGCAAAACCGGAGGAAAAACTCACTTACACTACTAACGTAACTGCAGAAATACGAACAAATTCAGAAACCCCAGTCTATTCCAAATTCTATCAGTACCCGATGTCCCTTAAGGACGAAGTCAATAAGCAAATATCCCAACTATTAGAAGACGTATTATTCGACCTTCTAGGTCCCCGTATAACTCACCCGTGTGGGTAGTACCAAAAAAAATGGACGCCTCAAAGGAAAAAAAATACAGAGTAGTAATCGACTATAGGAAGCTAAACAAAGTCACAGTGGCCGACAGATACCCTATTCCCGAAATAAACGAGGTTCTTTCTCAGTTGGGTAACAACAAGTTTTTTTCGGTGCTTGACCTTAAAAGCGGGTTCCATCAAATAAAATTAAAAGAGTCCGATATTGAAAAGACGGCGTTCTCAATAAACAATGCGAAATATGAGTTCACACGACTACCCTTTGGGCTAAAAAATGCCCCTTCTATCTTCCAACGCGCTTTGGACGACATCCTACGCGAGCACATAGGTAGAATTTGCTACATTTATATAGATGACATCGTAATCTTCAGTAAAGACGAAAAATCCCATTTTATGAATATCAGAACAATATTCGAAACTTTACAAAGGGCCAATATAAAATGCCAATTGGACAAATGCGAGTTTCTCAAATCCAAGGTAGAATTTTTAGGCTTCGTCATTTCCGACAAAGGAGTGGAGACCAACCCAGAAAAAGTTTTGGCAATAGCCAAATACCCATGTCCGAAAACAGTCCGAGAACTGAGAGCCTTTCTAGGTCTCTCAGGTTACTACAGAAGATTCATCAGAGATTACGCAAAGTTGGCCAAGCCCCTAACTTCTATGCTGAGAGGTGTGGATGGACACGTTAACAAAAAAACCTCTCAGACAAAGGCAATCAATTTCAACCAAGAGGCAACAGAGGCATTTCGCAAAATAAAAAATTCTCTTATATCCAACGAAGTAGTCTTGAAGTACCCCGACTTTAGTAAAGAATTTCATCTCACCACAGATGCTTCCAATTTCGCAATAGGCGCTGTTTTATCCCAGAATAATCAGCCAATATCCTTTATTTCTAGAACACTCTCAAAGGCAGAAGAAAACTATGCAGCTGACGAGAAAGAAATGTTAGCCATAGTTTGGGCCCTTAAAGCCTTGCGAAATTATCTATATGGCAGAGCCAAAGTAAAAATCTTCACGGACCATCAGCCTCTTACCCATTCACTAAGTAGTTGGAATGGTAATCCCAGAATTAAAAGATGGAAGGCACTTTTAGAAGAGTACGACTACGAATTACTCTACAAACCCGGAAGAGATAATGTCGTGGCAGATGCTCTGTCCCGCATAACGAACCCCATTGAATTAAACTCAGTTAGCACCCAGCATAGCGACGAGAGTTCTAGCCACAACCTAATACCTAGCATGGAGGTGCCCATCAACGTTTTTAGAAATCAAATATTCCTTCATAAAGCAGATTCTTCCGAGTACAAATTTAGCATACCCTTTCCGACATTTCACAGGCATGACATTTACCGCCAGACATATGACAACGACGAACTAAAGACGCTTTTAAAAAAATATCTTAATCCCTCGGTTATTAACGGAATTTATACAACAGAAGATGTAATGGGCAAAGTTCAGGAGATTTATCCAGATAATTTTGGTAATTACAAGGTTAGATTTACCCAAAGAATGGTAAAAGATTTGACAAGCGAGGCACAACAGGAGGAAGAAATTATAAAAACACATTTCCGTGCTCATCGCAACGCGCTAGAAAATAAAATCCAACTGTCCGAACGATTCTACTTCCCAAAGATGAAGCAAAAGATAGAGAGTTTGGTTAAACAATGCGTAACCTGTAAAGAACAAAAATACGATAGGCATCCAACAAATCCAAAATTGAAAGAAACTCCGATTCCAGAATACCCCGGCCACATTGTCCATATAGATATCTACTCGACAGAGGGGAAATTAGTTTTGACTGCCATTGATAAGTTTTCAAAGCTGGCACAGGGAAGGATTATAAAGTCAAAATCTATTGAAGACATAAAAACCCCACTAAGAGATTTAATTTTTTATTTTGGTGTCCCTAAATACCTTGTCATGGACAATGAAAAATCACTGAATTCTGCTTCAATTAAGTTTATGCTCGTTGATCAGCTTAAAATCGAAATTTTTACAGTCCCACCTTATAAGAGCACAGTTAATGGACAGATTGAGAGATTCCACTCTACACTGTCAGAAATAATGCGGGTTGTGAGAAAAGACAAAATTCACAGAACATTCGAAGAACTTGTTGACAGAGCCATCTACGAGTATAACTACACCTTTCATTCCGTTACAAAAAAACGACCACTAGAAGTGTTTTTTGGAAGAATAATAACTACTGACCCAGAACTATACGAAAAGACCAGACTGGACGAAATAGACCGACTTAAACAAAAACAGAGCACTGACCTAGCATACCACAACAGGAGTAGGAAATCCCTAAAGACATACCAACCCGGTGACGAAATATTCGTGAAAGTCAACACTAGGTTAGGGTCGAAATTATCAGCAAGATTCAGGAAAGAGATTGTACACGAAAATAACGACACAACAATCACCACAAAAACAGGCAAGATAGTACACAAGAGTAACATCAAAAACACTTAATTACAGGTGGTTGTCATGGACAACAACTGGGACGTACGGAGTCGACATAACGAACTACACAGACGCGCAAACTGCAACAATATACCTAGGACTAGGCAAAATACGTACCGCAACGACCAGAATTATTCACGTCCTCGATCTCGATCAGATGGAGAAAGCATTGGACACCATCAGATTTCACACAGAACAAGGGCTAAAATTTAGCAGCCTCTACCATACTCTGCACCACGAAATAAACCAAACCTATTCGATCCTCTACACCATAACCTCCACTTTTAATAAAAGAACCACCAGAGCCATAGATATGATAGGAACTGCATGGAAGTACGTGGCAGGAAGCCCTGACCACGACGATTTTATTAAATTGGAAGAACACATTAATAAAATAGTTTCAAACAATAACAAACAAATAATTATAAATAACCAACTAGAACAAAGACTAAATAGCTTGACTAGAATAACTAATAGTTTGACAAACACCATAAAAAGGGATGACGAATTTAATCATGATATTGCCATTAGCCTCCAAAACCAGATAAGATTAATCAAAGAAGAAGTTATTAATATTAAATACGCCATACAATGGGCAAAACTGAACATAATAAACACCTTTCTACTCGGTGAAAAGGAAATACATGAAATAGACAACATTTTTAAAATAGGAAATATGCCTTCTTTATCAGTCGAAGAGATGTTAGAATTCTCAGACGTATCAATTTTACATAATAAAACTGTACTACTATATGTGGTGAAAATACCAAATTTGGAAGAAATAGATTATGAAAATATTTTAATCAAACCAATAATAAAAAACAACACAATTGTCAACACCCAATTTGGGGAAATTTTTTCGAACAAAGAAAATATGTACGGGATCATAAAGAATTGCAGGAGTTATAATAATATAAAAATTTGTCATAAGAATGAAATTGTAAACCTTAGAAATAACACTTGTTTGCCTAGGCTCCTAAAAGGAGAGAAATCGCTGTGTGAATTCAGTAACGCCGACCACATCGACAAAATTGAAGAAATCAGCAGCGGACTCATTATGCTCAACGACTTCAACGGGATTCTGACCTTTCGGCAAAACAACACAAGGAACCTGGCCGGATCTTACCTTATTAACTTCGGGAATGAATCCATCACAATTGACAACAGAGTGTTCACCAACCTAGAAACCACAGTACTAAAAACGGGCTCCCCAGTAATCCAAATCACCCCAGAGGAAACCAAGCGACTTAGAATATTGTCTCTGGAAGCTCTAGAATCTTTACACATCGACAACACCGAGCAGCTGAATAAACTACGCATAGCAGCTCACAGCTCATGGGTCTTCACTGTCATCTGCATTGTGGTAATACTCATCAGTATATTCTACCTCAACAAGAAGAAACAGCAAAAGATAATACTGCAAATGGCTCCTCAACCTCAACTCAAAGCGATACAAGACCTACAGCCACAAAGAAATGACCAACTACATTTCAACAATATACCATTCTTTTGATGCTATTTGGAGAAGACGAAACCGCTTGAGGACAAGCGTCAATTAAAGGGGGAGGAGTTAATAATAACAACACTAAAAGTACTCTGGTCAACGCTCCGATTCGGTTACACCAGCTTGCACTGCAGAATCAGCGTCTCGTCGGCTTCCGCCACATGCCAAGCCAGCGCAGTTGCAACATAAAATTCACTGTAAGTCAAATTGTGCTGACATGGCCAAGTTTCTTCAACGTGAGGTTCGCTGCATCGCCGACTGACGGGAAGCGCCGCTGCCAGCGTCACTGAAGGCGTCCACAGCTAGCGTAGGGCTAAACTTAAGTTTATAAATTTAGTCTTAAATTTGTATCCAAACTGAAAGGTCTTAATTGACCGATGAATAAATATAATTTTTTCCAATAATTAAACATTGTGAAATTTAACTTGTACAGGGTACAGGGTACACATAAATCAACGCAGACAGAGTTGACAAAAGATACGGTTAGAGGAGTACATAAATAGCAACAAACGACATTGCTGTCTTATTTTCCACAGATCCAGCAAATATCCTGCGTAGGCAATGGGGTCGTAGGGGACGATAATCTGACGCCACTTAAGAGACATGTCCCACATTTTTTAAATAATAGGTAATAAATATATACAGCAGCCTCCTGCAGGGTCACCAATAAAATCATACACAGATACAGCGACAGCTTAATCTAAGCATTAGTAATATCTTATGAGGGAAAAATAATACTGGCTTTACTGAGCTCCTACACAAATATTTGTTTAAATAAAATTTTAAATTTCGTTTTAATAGAATCATACAACAACAATAAAATGCTTTCAAAAAACAGAAAAAAATCTATTACCCGGGTAATTATATAATGTAGCTTTTCATTAAAGTAATGAGGCTTTTACAAAACATTATTTGACTAGGCGATGTAATGCTACCATAGATAACAAATAAATAAGCCTATTTTGTAGCAAGCTTCCACCAAACTAACAAGTAAAAAAGCTAAATATAAACTCAGTTTTAACTCCTGAAAAAATCATAATACTATAAAAGTTGTTACATTTAATGTACAGCTTTGGAACAACATTTGGCTCTTACTTATATGCTTATTAAGACATGAAGCCGAATACGACTTAAGAAGAAAATGCTCATAATGTTTATAAATAGAAACTGATATTAGCCATCCACCAATCAGTATAATGATTGACAGGATATCCGCCTAGGTATCTTACATACAGAACCATAAACAAAAAGGAAAAAGGCATTTTTTACGATTTGGATTTGAAAAAAAACAAGGTCTGTGTTGGTCTAAACATTTTAAATGCTCATTGGTCAAAAAAAAAAGGCCACCAACCATGGACGGTGAAGACTCTGGCGTACTGAATTGATTTAATGACGACCGGCCGTAAATATAAGTTTAAAGCATTAAATGTAATAGCATTAAATTAGTTGCTCACCTCCTGAAGTAGTGCCCGCAACGGGAACGGTTGATGTTGTCATCGAGCTGGGATTGGCGAAGGTACGCACTTGTGGGCGAAAATTGAATTTTGCACCCGATGCTTTGGCGCCCAGACCAATATTTTCCTGATGCGATTTGCCGCTACGCAGCACAATGTAAACCTGCAATTGGAGGAACAGAAACAGTTGTCAGCATCGAGCTGCAGCAATTGAAGTCGGCGATGGGCTCACCTTGCTACCAAAGATAAGCGCCAAAAGGAGTGTCACTGTGAGCTGAGTATGGGAAAAAAATATGATGTAGAGCAAATCCGGATTGGCAGGCGATTGTAGGAAGAGCCTGAAAAATTGACGCAAATGTGAATGTAATAGCAAAGTAGTTGCAGAAAACAAAAAATGCGTTAATTGAACATTCAGAGGGGCTTTCACTTACATAGACACATTGAGAAAACAAGTCAGCAGGAATTCATTGTATATGGCCATTGATATGAAGCGGCTCTCGTTGAATTCGGACGGTGCTTTGCGCACCATGATGCACAGCCGTACGCCCCAGGCAAGAAATAATACCTCCACTAGAAAGGGACGTATAAAAACATTAGTAAGTACACTAGTTGAATTTTTTTTAAATCTATAGGCACTCGAAATTAAAGTTTAATTAATTTCCCGAGAACTACTTGAGAGTCGCGCGTGTGCATGTATGTTTAAACGAACATGCTATTTAATTGGTCGAATATGCTTATAGAGAGCACCATAGCTTAGGAAGAAAAATTTAATCAATCTAAATATAATTTACATCTAGAATATATGAATATGAAAGCTAAAAAGTCATAAGCTATCTCTCTGTACTATACATGTCACACTTTTTTTCTCAGTATAAGTGCGCCAAAATTAAAATGTACAGCTTCTACTTGTAATATAAAAGTTTGCTACGGGACGATGACAAAAAACAGTTGCACTCTTTGTTGCGCTAAATTAATGCACTTTACGTAGCATACAATTAAAAGTGTTGTAACGCGCTCTACGTGCTCTAGAGCACTATGAAGGCATTTAGAACGCATTTCCATAGTAACTGGCAGTGTTGATGTTGATGCGCGAAAATTGCAATAAAAATGAGTGACTTTAATTAAAATTGCGTGCATTTAAAGGGGATAACCGATTTCCATTTATAAATGATATGAACTAAAAATGTGGATGTGCTATGCTGGACAAAGAAAGTTCCTTTTATTACAGTTCAGCATGTCATTTTAATTCAACAAAAAGTGATTTGTGCATATATCTAACTTCTTCTATATTCCACAATATCAACTTTAATTAATTGTTCATTTCTCACGAATCTTAAATTCAGAATATTTCACATTTTAACAAATTTAGCTGGAAACAATCAATATCGCACTGTCAATGTAGTGTGTGAGAGACAAATCAAAAAGACAAAGCTGTTCTTTGTATTGGTACAAAGAAATGTCATCCACCATGATTGAACAGACATGTATGTGAATTGGGTCAAGTAAAGCTTAATTTCAACATTGTTACGAAATGAACCTTTTCACATTGCTAAGAATATGGCTATACTTTTCTCGGTATTCTATACTCCATCATGCACTCGTATAAATGCATACATATGTATGCAAGTTTTTTCCTTTTTCCACATGCTGCTGATATGGTTTTTAATTTTGTACTTCTTGTTGTTTGGACTTCATGCAAATATTGCATGTGTGTAACATAACAGTCATTGTTATTCGAAATGTCCTTTGTGTGTTTTTATGTGTTTTTTGTGCGTTGCAGGTGCTTCCATTTCATAGCGTGCGTGCGCAATGCAGTGGCTTTTAGGGGCAAGTCCATTGTGTGCTTCAATTTTGGGGCGAATGCATCGCAAATTATTTTCATACGTTGCCTAGCAACGTGTGCCCTGTTGTTGCCTTGCTTCAGAGCTAAACGCGGCCCAACTTTTTGTCAAAGGGCCTTTACTTACTGGATGTGAATGTGTAGTCCCACCAATCGGTTTTGCATAGAAATGCTTTCAGGTCATCGGCAGTGCGGCCCACGACAACGTCCGGAGGAGAGACAAGAGTGCGTACGAGGAGGCAGGTACCGATGGCTCCACAAATGATTCCGAGACGCTTGAGCAAAGCTGCATCTGTTATTTTCACAGCTTTGG
The DNA here is from genome assembly GCF_003285725.1 of Scaptodrosophila lebanonensis. Classification (NCBI taxonomy): domain Eukaryota; kingdom Metazoa; phylum Arthropoda; class Insecta; order Diptera; family Drosophilidae; genus Scaptodrosophila; species Scaptodrosophila lebanonensis. The sequence goes on from NW_022060529.1 coordinate 5,498,537, forward strand.
CAGAGCGTACACGAAAAATCACCGAAATCCTACACAAATAGAGATTTATTTTCTTTGCGTATTCCAAAGCATACTTTTTTGCGCTTACCGCCAAGTTTTCAGCATTAGAGCACCGTATGTCAAAGAGAAACCGAGCTCACGCAGCCAAATACGCGCAGTGCATGTGTAGAGATTCGGATTTGGATACATGACAATGTTCTGCAAAAAGATAAAAAAGGTTAATGCCAAACTCAAGACAAGCCACATACTCGCAAACAAATCTATTAGAAATTCTCTGACTATTGTTGCAAAACGGTCGCCTAATTCGAATTGCAAATGGGTCACCCTCCCACATACACACACACACACACACACACATACATATATACGTTAAGGCACACATATGGGTATATGCACGATTTTTCTCAGTTGTTGTCTATTTAGCTGCAAATGATGCGCAACTCAAGCACAAGAAATATCAATATAAATATTTAAATATTTTTCTATTCTTCTGCCTTTTTTTTCGTTCAAAATGATATATACAATTTTTATATGTGCTATCTACTATGGCATTAATAAATCAATGTGGGGGCAGCACATTTTTTCACATTATATACGTATGTATAAATATACACTGGATGGAGCAGACTGGGATTAGGTATTAAAAAATCATAAAGCTGTGCACATAAATATGTATATACGTTTTTTAATATATAAATATACATAAAAAGGAAGAGCATACTAATAGCTTCATCTGCATCGACAGCATCATAGTAGTATTGTCCACTGATGAGTGCTGTGGTGGCAATAGCTCAATATTTTATCTACGATTTCTTTGCACTGCCTCTCTTTGGTTACGGATAGGTTTTGTTGTTTCTGTGGCCGACTTGGTTTGGCCAGTCTCGTTTCTCTTTTTAAGTTGTTTATTTGGCCAGAAGGCCATTATTTATTTATTTTTTGTCATGAGTCATAAATCAATCAAATTAAATTGCGTAGAAATTGATTTAAATTGACTGTGGTCACTGATGCGTTTTAAAGTGATTTTGTTTGCATCCTCTCTCTTTTTGAGTTTTGTAAATTCGCTTAAATGCTTAAATGTAAATGCTCTTATGTGGCTTGAGGTTTTTATGAACGGAAATGAAAATCATGTAAGAGGAAAAACTTTCGCAAAGCTTATTCATAGAATATTTTGCAAAACAAAATTAGTTTGGCCTTAACTTTAGCATAACTTTAAGACCATTACATACCGTGCAGTAAATGAAGAAAGCGCCCAGCGCAATGACACGCAACAGAGCTGGACTTGCGGCTCGTACGACCTGAAAAAGTTATGAAGTATGTTACCAAGGCTACAATTTAATTTATTAACTTAATAAAGGTAGATTTAATAAACGACGAACTGTGGTTAATTAACTGTTATCAGCATATGCATGTCAGTATATTTTCTGGATGGAATTAAATGAGAATAAGCTGAGCTAAAAATAAAGACTGCAAGCCCTTTTTAATTAAATAGTAGGCAACCAGTTATGGTTTTGACTTTAAAGTAATTTTTGTCAAACACATTTAAAACTCATAAATAATAATAAATTGATACAAGCTGTTCTACTATTTTTAATTAGTTAAGGTATAAGGGATCGAGTTCTTGCGCATGACTTAAGAAACCCATTCTTGCCAGGGTTACCAAGAAAACTTTTGATTTCTCCTTTCAAATCGATCTTACCATGAATGTATTCGCCTTTACAATAAAAGGAAAGCATTTCAAAAGGACTTTCAGCACTGCAGCAACTCCCGCAGAAAATAAAATACACGGACTCCATACAGTAAAATTATTTCGGCATAAGGGTTTCGGTTTTTAGAAATCAGAGTTTGATCACATTTTTAAAGAGTCCTAAGCCTTTCTATTTAGAGTTATGCAGTTGAATCATTTTATTCAGTAATTCCAAGAAATAACAAATATTTGCATGGAAAAGCTGGTCCTTTGCACTCTGATAGATGATTCAGCACGCATTTCAGTTGTGTTGAAAATCAAATTGAAATCATTTTACTTGCCCAATTGCACACGACAAACTGAAAGTCACAGAAAGGCAGTGACAAGCAAGAACAGATAGATAGACAGACAATGGACAGACAGAAATGTCCGATGGAGTTCCTTGGCATTCAACATCCATACAGCAGTGTGTTTTGTGCCATTTAATTAGTTTGCAGTGTCGCCGTTCTGAGGAAGGACGGACGTGGACACAAATGCGACAAAATCGCATTAGGAATGAAAACAGTTTAGTTAGCTGGCTGCCTTGCGTTGCCTTGTGTCATCCTAAGGGAGGGTGTGGCAACGGAAAGGGCTGACACGCAGCAAAAATGGCAGACATAAACTGGGGAATTGAATAATTCACAATACTTGGGTATATAAGTAAGTTTTTATATTCTGTACTTTTTTTCTGCGCGCCATGGCAAAGTTCAAAATGGTTTTAAATTATACGCCAGAGATGTTTGCGTGCAGTCTGCTGCACAGCTTAGCGTCTGATGCAAACAAAATGGTGGCGATGCGAAGGAAAGGGTCTGAAGAAGTTCATTTAATGAGCGCACAAGTGGCAGCGGGGGTGGCAGACAATGTAGCAGGACGCATGCCGCAATGCAGCCGGAAGTCAGTCGAAATTCGTGCGAATGTTTCCACTTCCGTTTATGCTCGACAATATCCGTTGCCGGCGTGCGCAAACTTTTGGAGACCACAGCAGGATGCGGGGGAAATATATATATATACCTAAATATATATATATGTGTATACTTAGATACACAGAAGCACGTACAAAATTAACTTGCAACTAACAATGCTAAGCTGCTTAACTTCTCAATGACAGCAGCTTAGCTTGAAAATGCTCAGGAGCAAAGGCATTTGACAGTCAGCTGACCAACCATCCAACCAGCCAACCAGCCAACTAGCCAAGCAGTCAACCAGTCAGCATTGTGGAAGTAAAAACACTTGCCCTGCAGCACTGACTCCGCCGACTTTTATATGAAGAAAGTTTTCATTTAATTTCGTAGAACAGCACTGAGGGAGGAAGTAATCAAGGAAGCGAAACGTAAAGTAATTGTATTATTTGGCCAAGAGAAACACTTGAAAATGCAGCTGTGACTGCTACTGGAGTTATTTTTTTCCACTACACGGCTATTTAACTTCATTATCCTGTATGCACGATATGTTGCAGGACATGCATGCATGCGGGTTTTTAGCCCATCACTTATTACATACTTACTTACTTACCTTGACTTGTTGATAGCGGAATGTGAACCAGGCAGCCGGTGGCAGCAGACCGATGACAATGCAGGCGAGAACCAAAATGCTGGTCCGCATTGGCCAATTCAGAGCCGCAATGCAGGGCGAGGCATCCTCACAGGAGTCACAGCCCTCGGCACAGGGCAGGCATTCGTATTCGTTATTGCTGTTGTATGTGGAATTCTTGCCCTGCGGGTATGATAAGGCAAAAATAAGGATGCTTAATGCGAGTGGAGATTGTGGAGCGGCACGTCAAGCAGCGACAATTATTGAAAGCACTTGACTCAGCATTTTGTATTTCATTTCATTTTCTCTTCTTTATTTTCAGACATGCTGCGTTGATTGTTTAATAATGAAATCGGCAAGCTACGCAGTGGCGGACATTGGACCATGATGTAGCCATTTATGGTGGGGCTTGCAAGAATTTTTACAGTCTGCTGATTTGCAATTGTTTTGAACCGAGCAGGCGAACGAACGAGCCCACTCACATTCAACAGCTGCCTTCAAGCACTTACCCGCATCAGTTTCTCATATTCCTCCTCCAGCAGACTGCCATTAAAGAATTTTTGCTGTGAAGCCACATCGGGAAAGTAGAAGCCCTTGCGGCACAGGCACTTGTAGGAGCCGCGTCGAAAACCCAAGCCCATTATGGGTTCGCACTATCGGTAGAGTAAAAGTAAGTATATTTAAAGTTGTTCAAAGAGAAGTAGCTGTACTTGATTTATTTTTCCATACCAACAAAATAAATGAATAAAATGTAGCTTTCGAATTGAATTGCTTTGTTCTACATAATAATTGTAAAGAGTTTATGCGTTAATGTTTTCTACCTTGGGCTACGCAGTTCCCCACTCTTCACTGGCAGCTACAGACTATTAGCTTTATATTTTTATATTTTTTTTCAATAACGAATACATAATGATTAAAAAATGAGTATAGAATTTTTATAAGTACATGGATGCTTTTATGTATAGAAAAACATCTGCGGCTTCAAAAATCTTCCTTTATCTCTCAAATTGGTAGCAATAAGAAGTGGGAATAGTCCAATGATTTCGGCGATCCCATATTTTCAATATTAAAGTGAAATAAATTGCCTTCTCTTTCGTTAGCTAAAATCGTTAAATAACATATTTGTATATTGTCCATTTTAGGTTTGAAATAAATTGTTGCTTTAATCAATTGTTTAATTTAAGTTATGAGTTGAAATTAAATATCTCCCAATGCTCTAGCAATTTACGTGTATGCCTTTTAAGTGTCTCATAAAAAATATGTATGTTTAAGACACTATTGAACTATTTACTGGTTATTGAACTTAACTTAAAATGAACGAAAACTCAATATCGTGGTAAATGTATGTGCGCTGTTCCTTATATTCAGTTGATCCCGTTGTCTGTTATACGAGTACTTAGAAGGAATCTTACCATAGTTGTGCGTTGCTTGCATTTATCCGTTCCAGCAAAGATGTTTAGTGGTCGCTTGGTGCCGGGGGAACTGCGTTGTGGGCATTGATCAATATCGACGCGCCTCAAGTCAATATCAATGCCGGAGGTACCTCTGCGGCAATAGAACAGGGAAAAAGGGAATGTCAGAGGTCACAGATTTATGTTATTAATTTGTCAGTTTAACAATTGGCTGGGCGGCACTTAAATGTAATGTGGCAATTTATAAAATGAATTCAATAAAAACTTCGTAGCGGGCACACGCATATTTATAGATTGGCATGTGGGCCTCGTTTGTTAGGCAGCAGCTTGTAAATAGTTTGCCACTAGCATAGTACAGTGAAATATTCTGAAAATGTATTTTTAATTTTTTTTGTACTTGGTATAAGAATGTCAGAGTTATCCATACTTTTGCCCCTGTTTGGTATTGGTTTAGGTACATTGAACTTTTTATATTTTTATTTTTTGTGTTTTCTGGGTTTTTTCCTCGATTTGAATGTTTTTTGGTAGTAAATCTTAATGTACATCAAATTTTAAATAGCAATTAGGAGTACCTTTAATATACATTATTTTTAATTAACATACAATTATGCTTGTTTAATGGGACAACCTTTTTACTATCTGACGATATCCGACAAGAAATTCATTACAGACAGGTCCGCCTGTAGTTGGCTACAAGAACAGGCAATACCAAAACAAACAATAAATTCTGGCTTTGATTGTCTGTATGGACGTGGGTGCCAGTGTATGTATGTATGTGTGAATGTACGAATGTATTCGAATTGTTCATAAAAAGGCTAAAGGCAGGCAGTACAGCAACTAACAAGAGTCTTATGTTTGCGCTTTTGCGTTGAAAGTGGTAGAAAATAATTTTGTTGTTGTGCCTTGTGCCGTTTCACAAAGACATAAAGCCATGAAAAGGGTGCGCACACTAAGCCGATACACACATATCTATATATATATATATATATATATCTATATATATATATATATACATACACACACTTACATATGGATATGTATATATGTACAGGCATATTGAAATCGTAGACTTTCTTCACGAGACTGCTACGGTCAAGGCGCAACACCCAATTACACGCATATCTAAACACCAGCTTTGAGGAGAGTAGTTGAAGCAGTTCGGGTCTGACAACCTGGGCCTCTATTGTCGAACATATGTAGAAATTTAGGCACAGCCCAAATAAGCCCGCATTCTCACGCAGCTACGTATGCTTGTACTCCTTACTATGCCTGTTTTCATCTTTGTGTGTCAACGGAAAGCCCTTTTTAGCACACACACACACACACATACGCACAAACATCAAATGCGCGCTGGCTTATATCCTCTATAATGCGTGCACATACGAGTATAACCCATATCCTGTTCCATGGCTCGCATGCGCTTGTCAGTTAATATTGACATATCAGTTTGTATTTATTTGATTGTTTCTGACAACTTATTGATTGCAAAGAAAATAAGAAGCGAGGAAGGATGGAAGGAAGGAAGGAGAAGGAAAGGATTTCAAAACTACGCAACGGGAATATAACATTACAATAATGATTATGTTAATTCCCATGCAGTTGATCCCAACACTTTTGTTCGTTTGGCCCCATGACGGGCCAATTTCTTATTTGCCGCTCTTTTATTTGCTGCGGTTTCGATCGGCCCGTCCTCCTATGTGCGTGTGAGTGTGCATGTGTGTGTTTGTGTGTGTGTGTGTTCGTGGGCCATCGCTTGGTGGAGTCAACTAGTAGTTGTTGTTGGTGTTGACAGTTTTGAAGATAATTTGTAAACGGATATTGGAAAATGAGCTTATTGAGTTGGACCGAGCATCAAAACGAATGAGTTTTGCATGGCTACGTGTGTATCACATTTTTCTCTATCTTTCTACTTATCTACTATACTTGTATATATGTAGTATGTCTGGCTGTCGCAGCGCACACATACACAGCCATTGATTTATAAGTTGTTCTTGAAGCCTGTGTACGTGCTAGTTGATATTCGCCTATGCTTTTGGATCAAGGCCAAGAACGATAAAGCTGCTAAGAGCCTTGCAAAGGGCACTTATAAATATTAGATACATTAATATGTATAAGTACTTATAACAGAACCAAATGACGGTCTACTGATTATATCGTATTTTTCGTCGATAATATTGACTAGCGATACATAATAACTACAGTTATGAAAGCCGCTTTAAAAAATAACAATTTTATCGTATTTATCATTTATCAAATCGAACCATTTTTCTTCCATTTTTTAGTAACTTCATTCCTGAGCTTCGCAAATGTATGCCACCGGGCATTTAAACAAGAACGAGTTAAAAGACTTCCTGAATAATGAACAAGAGAAAACGCTACAGTCGAGCAAGCCCGACAGTGTAATACCCTGTACCCAGGTAAACTTCCGTCACTGAGTTATATGCGCCCATAGCAGCAGCAAAAAGAGGAAGAAGAAGAGCGAACTTGTTGCTGCAGTTTGGGGGGGTTGTACTGGCGAGGATTTGTTTTGCTAATAACGTTTCTTAGAATAGACCGAATTGAATAAAATTTTATACAACAGTAGACAATTATATATAAATTATGTGTGCAAAGTTTGGTTTAGGTAGCATTTGAAATGTGCACGCTATTGACGAAATTCTGTAGCGGGGGAAGGGGGGGAAAATTCCAAAAAATAAAATAAACTCGTCCTTTCTCGGACCTAGGAGAATCTGGATGCCAACTTTGGTTATTCTAGCTTTTATAGTTTCTGAGATCCTCGCGTTCATCCAGACGGACGGACAGACGGACAGACGGACGGACGGACGGACATGTCTAGATCGATTTCTCTCGTCATGCTGATTCAGAATATATATACTTTATGGGGTCGGAGATGCTTCCTTCTGTATGTTACATACTTTGCACAAACCTAATATACCCTTTTTACCCTACGGGTACAGGGTATAACAAGAAAGGAATGCTAAAGTCGAGCAGGCTCAACTCTTAAATACCCTGTACCACCCCACAAAAAAGTAATTAAATTAATTAATTAATTAAATTTAATTAATTAACTAAATTAATTTAATTAATTAACTAAATTAAATATAAAATATTCCATGCATGCATACATACATTTACATTTACATCAGAATCGTGCCTTATGCGTGTTTGTGTACTTGTACATATGTATGTATGTGTGCATTGGGCCTGGTTATATGGCTATAACTTTCTTTCCGATCATTCTATCATAATGAGACTTGGTATACGGTTATATAATAACTAACCTAATGTGACTACCAAATTTTAGTTCAAAATTCCAAGAATTACGGAAGTTATAGAAAATCGTTAATAGGGGGGGAGTGGGGGGTGGATCAGAAAAAATGAACAAACTCGTCCTTTCTCGGTCTCAGGAGAATCTGTATACCAAGTTTGGTTATTCTAGCTCTTATACTTTCGGAGATCCTTGCGTTCATACAGACAGACAGACGGACAGACGGACAGACAGACGGACAGACGGACAGACGGACAGACGGACAGACGGACATGGCTATATCGACTCGGCTTGTCATGCTGATCAAGAATATATATACATTGTGGGGTCTACCAAGCCTCCTTCTGTGTGTTCCATGTGCACTCGCACAAAACTAATATACCCTTGTACCCTTTTGGGTACAGGGTATAAAAAGAGTAGTAGGACCCAAGGAGGGGCCATCAAAATTGATTTTGTAATGGAGGAATATAAACTTTTCTTATAGAGCAACACACTGAAATATTTGGAATGTGCTCTTTCAAATGGACAAGTATTCAAATGGATAAAGTTAAAAGAACTTTAATGACCTTGACAATGCTGATTCTTTAGTTAATCAGTCAGTGACTTAACCAGTGGCTATCTGTGCTGTTGTTGCCGCTTGTTATTTGCATTGGGGATTGCCTGTTGATTTTCAATTTTCGGAATATCTACCACACAGCATAACCGATACATAAACACAAATGCGGTTGGTTTTCGGGACTGGTGCATATTTACTGCGAATTTCTTTATGTTACCTCACTCTCACTCTCCCTCTCTCTAATTCTCTTTCTCTCTCTCTCTCCATTTCTCTCTACCGCTGAATATATCGTTTTGCTCCGAGTAAATGTTGATGGGGCTGCGGGCCAAGCTGCGGCATGTGCCAGTGGCATGTGGCATGTGGCAGCGTGCGCTCAGCTGATTAGCATAATTGGTTTTGTGTTGGTCTGTGGCGCTTATGTACGAAATTATTTGAAAATTGTCTAATTAAATGAAATTCGGTTGTTAGCTGCTGTCTGGGCAGCTGCTGGTGAACAACAACAAAAGCTTGGATATACATATATAAACGTACATATAGTATTTATTAAATTTAATGCAAGAGCTTTTAAAACTAAAATATTTGAAGACTTTTCAAGAGATTTTAAACGTGCACTGTTAAATTACATTGAAGCCAAGGAATTTGGCAGTAAATCTCTGCGAAGTTTCAGCACTTTACTGTGTGTTTGAATATATACCTATATACTTGTAAGTCTGTATATGTGGACTATATGTGTATTGTGTTTGCATTCCGTGTATCCATGCCATATGCTGTGCACGTTCTGTGCACGCACGAACAAATACACGCGTAGCGTGCATAAGCGAAATGCATTTTTCCAGCTTAGACACAAGCCAGTTAGTGAACACACACACGTATACACCACTCAAAAACACAAGCACAAGCATACATGTGTTCATGAAGTGTTTACACCACGTATACGCTATTTAAAAATGGCGTCAGCTAATGCTTTGCCAACTTGGTGGTGTTTTTGTCTGTCTGCGGCACCATTGTCGAGTACATAAAGTTTACTACATACTATAGTATCGTGAATATTTTGGTGTTGCCAACAAGCTTCATAAAACGCTGTCAGATTTACCCTTTTACCTCATCGCCTGATACCTCTTACCCCCTCCCATTCCAGCATGCCGCACATACTCGTCACACACGCACCAACAGTTTGCAGTTGAGTTTGTAAACAACGCGTCAGCTTGGCATATTACGCATACGCCATGCGTGCGCTTATTTACTATTTGCTAATGGCGAACTATTTTTGGTCTCGACAAAGTATGCAGCTTGTGTTTATGTACATGAGCTCTAATAAGTTTGGTATTGGTTGCTGGCGGGATGACATTGCCCGAAAATTGTTGTACCAACCAACTTGTTATGCATAGCTCGCAAGCCAACAAGGTCATAGGAAATTTGATGGTAAGAATGCATGAGTGGTTTGTTTGCCTGCGAGCTGTTTTAAAGTCAGGGCAACCACATTAAAGGCGCAATGGTACAGGCGCCTGATTTGTTTAAGTTGTTGACATTTCATTGCTGGCCTTGTTTTTGGCTTGTTATAGATGTCGTCTATATACAAGTGTGTTTATAGCTACTTGATATTGACTTTGACTGAAGGTGGGCGCACCTGTAATGTAAGGGTCTACTTCTGAATCAACATCTGAGACATACCGGTAAAGTAATGAAAGCCAGGGGGCTGGATCATACATATTGATAAATTTTCGTGCAATCATGGCCAGCGGCCTTGGCCCCGTTGCGTGGATCCATGACAAGTGACACTGACATTGGACTTTAACATGCAAACTATGGCAGTGCTCATCAGAAACATAAACTGATTGCCAGAAGGTGGCCAGAGGAAAATATTGATGATGTTCTCCTCTTGCAGTTATTGACAGAGGGAGATTCCGAAACATAACTTTCGAGTTATTTGATACACTGTCCCACACTAAATATTTTGAAGGCAAATTTATAAATTGGATTAAAAATAAAAATTGTATCTTATTAATCTAAAAGCCAAGAACACAAAATATTGGTATGATGGATAACCCAATTGAACCTATATATATGTAGTTCGCATCCCAAGACCATGTAAGAATACAGTTTTTGTTGTAAGCTAAATAACTTTTCAGCTCGTAATAGTGAATGCTACAAGCCTGAAGTCTGGAATAAAATGCAAAGGAATAAGTTCAACTTTTAAAGGGTATATATACTTGTAGTATAGCAAAGAGAATGGTTCATATAGTCGACATAAAAAAAATTTTCAAATACATTTAGTGTCAGCCTCATCAAAAGGATGCTCTTTATGAATATGAGGTTTTCTCTGATATATAGTTCCACAAAACCACTTGCATAAGCTATGAAGTGATTGTATTGTACTTTAAAGAAGGACCAAAAATAGCTGTTGCATAAAGAGAAATGCTAAAAACAAGGAAATTGGCACCTGAAAACGGTAGCAGGAAAAACCACAGAAAACAAAATAATGTTAGTTATGAAGCCCTCTAGCTTGTTCTACTCTAACTCACACTGAATCAATTTGGATCATAAAACAACAGTCATGCCAAAAATATCAAGCAGCTCGGTAAATTGAAATTTAATTTTTTTTTAATCTAACTACGAGTATAGTATAGCGTACAATGCAGCTGACGGAAATTTAAATGCTGCATAAAAGCCAATAACACAAATAGTATGCTGGTACGAACACATTGATCAGAGGTTGCAATATGCATATTTCACAATCATGCATATTCAAAATGTATTCACTGGCTCACTGGCTCGACGAGCGAAACCTCCAACAAGTGACTGTCTAACAAGGCATGCTCACAATGGCAGTCTTATTGCGTGGCATATTTGATATTTCCGTTTCCGTCAGCCTCATTATGCTTTGTGGCCCGGCATGTGTACATTTATGCTATTGTGAGAGTATGAGCATTTCGTATGTGAGCATCTTAAGCCGCTCAGAAACTGTGCAACTGTGGAATATTGCAAAATAAGTCAAAGTAATGCACATTAAGGCCCATAGCTATGCGAACGAGTGACAAACTATACATAAGACTTTAATATTGAAAATTTGTTACACGCTGTGCGGCGTGTACTGTGTGTGTGAGAATTCTGAAATAAAATCTAATAAAATTATTGCCGCAGTAGGCCCGTCAACATAAATGGCAGCTGGGCGTAATAAAACGGCCTTTCTTTGGTCCTTCTTAGTCTGTGCTCAGCGGGATATTAATGTGATTTTCGCTTTGTGCTCCTTTTTGTCGCCTTTCATTTGCAGAGTTGGCTGGCTTGATGTCAAATAAGTTTTAATAAAATTAAATGAAATGCTGAGCATTGTTGTTTATGCATTTTGAATGCAATTAACACACACAAATATACATACATTTGTTCACATACATACTACGACTATAAATGGTATACAGAAGACCACACGCAAACAGCGTTATAAATTAAATCAATTGGCAACTTTCGGCGCAGGCATTTTACTTTAGCTTGGCTGGCCTTCGCCTTTCTGTTCCGCGATGTTCGGACCTAAACAAATTAATTTAATGGTCAGCTTCAACTAATGGGAAACTGATAGCTGCACATTATTAACACGAGTCAACTCGATGCCAGACCAGCCAGTTGAACTTTTGCATGCAACAGAAGTGGAGGCATTCGACTTTTTGCCGCACAACTTCATTTTCAGTTTTCGTGCAGCACGCCCTTTCACAGGCAATGTCGAGGCTCGTGTTGCCGCTCCAGCTCCAGCTTCTTCTCCTTGTCCGGCCCGGCTGTGGCCATAGCACGCTTCTCTAAGCTGCTAAAATAAATGAGCTTTGTTTGTGCAGGCGCTGCCGAAGACGATGATGATGATGGCGACAATTACAACGATGCCGGCAATGGCCGGCGCTTTTAATAGACACTGGGCCAGTGGGCCCGTATGGGCCAACTTTTATTCGTTGGCTGCATGAAAATGAACTTAATGAACTTTAACCATTTATACATTAATTTTTCTGCATCCGTCCATTAGGCAGGCGAATTTATGTTGCAACTAATTGCAGACATCGCTGTGCTTCCGTTCAGTGTTTGGCCTCAACCAAGTGTTGCAACTTACGCTTCAATTCAGTTGTCTATAGACAGCTGCTTCAGAAAAACTTTGTGAGTTAAAACAAATTTCTAACAAAGTTAAAACTAATATTTTAGCTCTACTATTTATCTTCAATTTTCCATATGCGCTCCATATATCTACCTCTGGCTAATAAAAAATCCTAATTTGAAGTATTAAATCAACATGAAAAAGCACAACTTTTAAAATTTGTAAGCCTAGTATTGTATTAGAACTTCTAATTTGGAATAACGCGTTTAATTATAGTTATAAATACAACCAGCAGAATCGATTGAATGTATCTATATTTTCTCATTCTTAGGATATTGACAGTAAAATTTCGTGAATTCGAATAAATATGTTTGAATTATCCCAAGAGCTTCCAAATAAGATATAAGTTTATACCAGACATTTAAAAAAATGTTTTTAAGCAACCACTAACATAGTTATAGTAGTCACACTGCAACATATACTTAATATACATACTTATATATTTAATATACAACCGTTGTTTAACATTTACAAACCTGATGAAAACAAATTGAAAATGTGGTTGTTATTTACGAAAAAGCAACAAAGCGAATAATCAAATTTAAGAACGGTCTTTATACGATTTTAAAATCAATAAAAGCAACAAATTTGTAAAGACACTTGTCTGAATCAGTTGGGGATGATTGGTTAGAATAATTATATTTTAAAACTAATTGGGATAGAATATTCATTCAAAAAAGACTTTACTACTGCAATGAGCATTACAAGCGTATTTTGGGGGTGTGTATAGTATATGGAAGAATTAAAAAACACATACTATAGTATGTATGTGCATGATTGTGTGTCTGTCGTCGTCTCTGTTAATTAATTACTTGAATTAAATGCTGTCTGCAATGTTCGCTTACCAAATGGAGGCCACACCGCACCCCAAAATGCAGGTAGGCGGGAATGTGTAATCAAATTTTCACGCTTGCGTTGCGCAGTGGTTTAATAATTATACCGTTCATTAGTGAAAAGTCACGCTGCAATGTGTTGCAAATCTGAGCGGAATTAAACAAGTCGAATTAGACAGAAGCGAAATGTTATTGGAACGGTTACTGCCGCAGCTTATTTTGATGGGATTGGGCTTCGCTGAACTGCATCACGTAGACTGGCCTCAACGTCCCTTGTCCTGGTGGCAAAGGCAATACTACCAAACGCGCTGTAAGTAGGAGAAGTTTCCTTAAACATATATTTGTCTATATTTCATCTTCTGTTATCTGTAGGGCATCAGCGGATGCGCTTTACGACAACCCCCCGACCAGGAGCAACACCGGAATGGCATGAGCTGCGAATGGTTTACCCATGCTATTGCTATAAGCCCGATAAAGACTCGAATACGGAACAGTATGAGAAATTCTTGGTCGAGAACAAAGATATATTTATTTTGAATAAATAATAATAATATTCCAGGGCTAAGCCGAAAGCGTGTAACGACAAATTGGCCGAGGGCCTGCGAACGAGCAGATGGATGATGCATTCATTAGCCTCCAGGCGAATTATGACTGACACTTATTGTAGCGACAAACAGTCACAAAAATTATTTGCTAATTTGTTGTCAGTCTGTCGTTTGTCTGTTGTTGTCTGTTCCTGCCAGTTTCGGCCTGTTTCCAAATGATAATTACAAATTAGGCAGGAAGCTGAGTGGAAATGTGAATGATTGTATGCGAGCGTTGTAGTCCTACTTTGTGTCGTAAATAACAAAATGGCTTTTTGCTGTCATCAAGCTGAAAGCCCGAACACTGAGGCACTCAATTCTGTGTAGTAACTACTCCTGTTGTTACACTTATTTGGTGGCTGAAAACTGTAACCGTCAACTGCTCTGCCCCCCGACTGAATGGCTTACAGCCAACCTTGTCTGCTATTGTTGATAATTTGCTGTAGCTTTCTAAGCAGCTTATTGTTTAAAGCACTCTACCCTCACAGCACGGAAAATTGTGCGTTTTATTTGCCTAATTTGTTCATTTTATGCGAGAGCTCTTATCAAAGTGCCCAAGCATTTCATATTGAAAATAGCTTTCCACTGAATGCAGTAATTAAACGCTACTAAACTACATCTCTTGCTCTTCTCCCATATACAAAAATTAATTTCTTTTCAACTTTATTGATTCTTGCCGCGTCAAGCGAACACACAACATCAGTAAATTTCTTTGATTTCCCAAAATGTATCCTTACTTGTTTTGTGATGCTTCATTGAGCCATTGAAAAGTGGGAAAAGTTTGTGACATAGAAAAGGAAAACTGCAACTAAAATGCTTTCTGAGGATAAGGAATTCGTTATATTTATATGAAATCCTAGTAGCTGATGACTTTGGCATTTCTGAAGACTTGAGAGTTTTCCTGTACATTATGGAAAACCCCATGCGCAATTCGTATCGGAAGCATACTAATCTCATTAATACTAAAATTACTTATTCGTAAAAGCTTGTAAAATTAATACAGTATTCGAGCAAAACTAAATAACTTGTTAAAGAATAGACGGATCGTTTTTCGAATCCGTGTTTTGAGTGAGCCAGGTATGGAATACTCATATTCTTGCTAAAAGGTTTTGTGCTGCAAACTTTTTGGTTATTGTGTGTTTAGTGTTCACACTAATTAGAGTTTAAGCAGCAATAGTTGCTTATTTGTTTAGAGTCCGCCCGTACTAGAGGGACAGGGGCGGTCTTTTCTCGACCCGATAAACATAGCCATGGAATTGGATTTCAATAGGCAGAAATGACTTTTTCTAACGAAATCTGAGGTTTTTATACCCTGTACCCAAAGGGTACAAGGGTACATTAGTTTTGTGCGAGTGTACATGTACATCCCTTTACTGTTGGATCTAACTTAAGTTAAGCGTCTTTTATAAATTACGAGTATACGAACAATTTATAATGGCCATAAATGAATATACAAGTACTCTATACACGTATGTACCCCTGTAAAATAATTATATCTGCAAACTGTTTTATGTGTTCGCTATTGTAAAATAATGGTACTTTATATGTATATACAACCAAACACATAATTTTTTGGGAGGCCGTATACGGGGTATGCTTGAGTTGGTGTCCGTTACTTTGGCATTTAGACATATTTTCTGTATTTCTAATGTTTTCAATACTCACTTGAAATGATATGTGCCATTTTCGTAGCCAAAGAACGGCACTGTATAGGTTAACATCCAGATGTTGCCTCCGCCACAATCGTAGTAGGGCTTCGACCATCTGCCATCCTCGTATTTGACGGCCAACGTATCGGCCTCGATACGTTCCTCAGTGCGGTTCGAATAGAGATGAAAGGCTACAAAGGCAAGGAGTGCAAGTTTTTTTTATTGATGCAATATAAATGTAATGCAAGGCACAATTTAAATAATCGATAAATGTAGCCTTGAATGCAGTGTTGCGTGTTTTGAAATGCAGAACGCGACGGCATCACGTAAACTTGCCCATTGAGCAAGCATTTCGGATGCAATTTTAATTAAGTCAATACTCGGAATTGGAGGGGAAGCATAAATCAAGGCGAAGCTTAAGAATTTAACAGCATATCAGATGTACAATTAAAATTAACCATATAAGTTTTTCGTTTCTGAACAATATTAAATCAAAACTATTTAGTTTTCCTGTGTGATCGACTGCCAAAATACGTAATTGCTGAACTTCTGAAATTCGTCTTCATTTTACTTGTCAAGGACCGTACTAATTCATATTACAAATAGAAGGACTACAATAACGAAACAATAATCTTGTTGTCTATATATTTATTTTCGATTTAATTTGTATTTTTCATTAACTAACTAAGCAAGTATAAATAATATGTAGTATGATGCCATACTTCTTAAATTCTTAAATCAAAAATTAAAACTGAATTGAATTTTTTTTATTATTACGAAGTTTTTTGCAGTTTAAACTTTTTTTAAATTTTAATAGAGAAAATAAAAATATCTAATATTTGTTGTTATAGTAAACAATTATTTTGAGAAAAAAAAATTTTATTACTGATACGAAAGTTATTGTATGGAGGTGTAGGAGCACTGAACTTGAATCGGGAAAGAGTTCTGGCAAAGCAGTGGCAGATCATGATCTTTCTGGGAAAAGTAATTTAAAGCGTTAAAGAATAATGAAAATTACCCAATTTCTTTGTACTTGTGTTTGGATATCATTCAGCATTTTACCAAGAGCTTCGTGAGAGGGTTCTAACGGGCCCCTTTATAAACGTATACGCCTACCCAATCAATCACAGCCACTCCTACACTTGGTAATAATTTAAGTTAGTTGTTTAATTACAGACCAAGTTCCGTGTGGAGGAGGCGTGTGCTTCCAAAGTACCGAATGGAGCAGCTGGCAGGCCACATTTGGTTTCCATATTGCTTGTATTGGGGAGGCGTTGGTGTTTGCATTTTCAATTTGAGAACGTATCCGACCGCCAATTTGCTATTTCTGTTAATTAAGTATGAGCAGTGGCGCCCCGAGGCCTTTATAAGTTGCTGTTCTGCTCGAAATGGAAAACAGAGAGCACGATGGACATGTTCAAGCTAATTCGACCGGCTCCCGTGACGCAACACGTGAGATCGCGGGATGCGTACATATATTTCCATCGAGCTTGTGTTGTAGTCGGATGGACGCCCCCAGAACGAGGAATAGCGCGATATCTTTATTTGATTTGGGGCTTTCTGGCTGTTGCAGGTGGAATTTGCTACTGTCCTGTTGGCTTCGTCATACCCTACTTTTTGGAGTTCAAAAACTTTACGCCCGGCGAGTTCCTAAACTCGTTGAAGGTGTGCATTAACGCATATGGCAGCTCTTTCAAGGCCTCCGTTACACTTTTGATGCTATGGCGTTTGCACGCAACGGAAAAACTGCTAGATGAGATGGACAAGCGTATACAGAACGATAAAGAACGGACGATACTACACGCAATGGTTGCCCGTTGCAATTACGCATTCCTCATTTATACATTCATATATTGCAGCTTTGCAGGATCAACGTTTCTCTCGTATACACTTTCGGGCCGACCGCCTTGGTACATTTACATGCCATTTGTGAATTGGCGCAATGGCTTAGGCAGCCTATGGACACAGGCCCTCTTCGAATACGCCGTCATGTCAACTGTTTGTCTGCAAGATCAACTGGCCGATGTATATCCACTAATCTATACCCTGATGCTTCGTTGTCATTTCGCTTTGTTGATAGATCGTGTACGCAACCTTCGCAAAGATCCCAATAAGACCGAGGATGAAAACTTTCAGGATCTGGTGAATTGCGTCATCGACCACAAAATGATAAAAAGGTGAGATGAAAGAAGTATTTCAAATTACTTCCAACAGTGGTAGTTTTTATTAAATACTGTGAATCTAGTAAACCTCAATGTGAAAAGATGTTCCTTGAGGACTAACAGGGACCATTGATATAATTATTTATGCCTAGCATAATCATCTCTTGCACAGTAGATGTGAGAATAAAGCTTATTAGAACGAATCTACACATACAAAAGAAAACATTTGCTCATGTATCCGTACTATCCTAACTTAGACTAGGAGTTATTTTCTAATTTGGGGTCGAATGAATTTGAAAAAACTTGTCACTTTCGACATATTATCTGCGTCCGTCAAAAACACTTGGTTTTAGGTGAATGGAACCAAAGACTTATCATCTTATCAATTCATTTTTTATAAGATACAGAGTAATTTTTGTTTGTTTGAAGCGGCGATTAATTCATTATAAGTATGTTAATACACAAATTATTACAAACCAAATGTTTGAAACGTGATTTCTTTTTAGATGCTCCGCGATGTTTCGTCCCGTGATATCGCTTACTATTTTTGCACAATTTCTGTTGATTGGTATAGTGCTTGGATTAACATTGATCAACTTGTTCTTCTTCTCGGATTTTTGGAGAGGTGTAGCCTCTGTTATGTTTATCGTGACTATTCTGACGCAAACATTTCCATTCTGCTACACCTGCAACTTTCTTATGGACGACTGCGATGACCTGTCGAAGGCGATTTTCCAATCGAATTGGATCGACGCCGAACCACGCTATAAGAGGACACTGTCTTATTTTATGCATAATGTGCAGCAGCCCATTGTTTTTCTGGCAGGTGGCACATTTCCCATCAACATGAACACCAACATCAGTGTGAGTTTGATTGACAAGCAAACACAAACACTCACTCCCACGCACATACATTTAATTTAATTTTTTTGTTTTTTTCTTTGTTTCAGGTGGCAAAATTTGCATTCAGCATTATTACAATAGTTCGCCAAATGAATTTGGCTGATCGATTTATAACGGATTAGTTGGGATATTCGCTGCAATTGGGAATGTTTTTTGAATTGCTTGGCAAGCAATTGACATTTATTCACTTAATCGCAAACGCAAACAAAGCAGCAAAGCCACAGCCGAGCAAATGAATGCTCTTATTTAAGCTTATTTATAGCACTCCCATTGGATCCAAGCAACTGTTCCTTAGCAATTGTTGGCTGGCAAAAAAAAGAAAGAAAATTTTCCCACACACAGCCGCATTTTTTATGTGCACAATTTGCATAGAATTTGTATATGTTATAGTTTATCTTGGCAGATTTAGCTGATTTAGTTGCACAGCCCATGGAAGTTTAACATTAAATGGAAATGGAAATGAAAAACCGCACGCTGCGCAGCGCCTAGCGAGCTGGGGGAAGACCGTAGAAACCATAATCAAATTTGCAAATTGTGTTAACAGACGGAAATTACAACTGCGACGATGCTGACGACGCCAGCGACGTTCACAACAACAAAAACCACTGAAAATTAAGCCAAATAAAAAGAGAAGCCACTGGAGACACAGTCATACGCACTGTATAACACAGATACAAAGGAAGATACATATAGATGTTTACATATTGTATGCGATTTTTATTTAAATTTTATGTTAAACACGTGACTGGTTGCAAAAATAAAAAAAAAACGAAATCACCGAACACAACCAGATTCCCATCGACAGTGACTGTCACAACGACATTGGTAGCGATGGCAGCTGAAAGCAAATATTACGGCATATTTTTGCGGTTTTCTTACAACTCGCACATGTTTACACCTACATACACGTACATGAAATATACATTCTATATATACATATAAGTGTGTATGCGACTATGTGGGAATGTGTGGGCCGATAGCACGGACCTCTGCCACATTAGTGGCGTGTAGAAAGTTTCATCGGACTGCCCAACAAATCACTTGCAGGTTTCAAAAGATTCCCCTTTGTTACTTTCCTGGCTGCAAGTACATTTTCACTTATTGTATATGGAATAACCAGTCAAAATATTGCCCAAGTGCTAAGGTCACTATTACGGCAATGAAATCTCTTAGGCATTGAATTGGTTGTTGAGTCTTTTTCATTCACTTCTTTAGATATTTGAAGAAAACAAGAAAAACTATGCCAATAATGCGGACAATTTTTAGTAAGGGTTGACGACAATGGAAATTTCACAAATATGTATATTTATTGTCGTTTTGTCAAAGTCTTTAGATAAATGCGAAAGAATTAGACAAATTAATTAAAAGAAGCTCTAATTATATTTATCCTTTTCGATATGCTGTTCTGTTATTATTTTGCCTTCTTAGTTACCATGGCGATTGATTGAAAAACTAAACACATTTTTCTTGCAGTTAGGTACGCTACATTAACTAATCCTTTTGCCCTACTTCTACTGCTCCTGGAATAAAGCCATTAAATGATAATTTTATTAGGATTTGCAATTTATGTTGAAATGTAATTTTTAAATTATAATCTCTTCTTAATATGTTCATTTCTTTAAGGTAATTGTAATTGCCTATTGGAAACTGGACATATAGTACACACACGAGTACAAACCTGCGTTTGGTTTACTATACAGCAGTTTTAGGGAAAACTTTAAATGTGTGTGTCAGCCTTTCATAAAGGCTGAGGGGTTCCTCGTAGTCGAAGTAATTTGATCTAACTCTTGTTGTTAGTCCATGTTAAAAATTGTAATAAATCAACGCACGCGAAATTTCCAGCTTGTTTCAATTTTTTGGCAGAGATGAATTTTTCAATTCAGCGTAAACAAACGTTCAATACATGCTGTTTGTGTTTGTGATGGAAAATGTCAGAATATCAAATGTCAAACTTTTTAATCAAAATTGAAAATTGAAATTGCTTTAGGTAAAAATTTCTACTTTCACTTAATACCTTACTAGCATTTGACCTTACCTTACCTTACTAGCATTTGATTTTTGTTTTTATTTTAATTTAATTTCATTTGAGTTAACATGTCATGTTAGAAATAAATTTTAATAATTATATCATTTGCCATAACTATGCAATTTATAAACAATTCTTTACCTCTGCAGTGAAATCATTCCCCTGTTTTTCAAGCTTCTAAGATACTTTAAGACCATCTTTCACCTGTCAAGAAAATTTCGCAATTTATCTTGTTTTGTAACTGTTGATTTAAATATGCAAGTGAGCTATGATTGCGATTTTTCCTTCCTAGAATGAAGGCTTTGTCATTGTCATTTGATTTATTCATAATAAAAACAAGATAGAACGCTACAGTCGAGCAAGCCCGACAGTAAAATAGCCTGTACTCTCCACAAAAAATGAAAAATTAAAAAAAAAAAATTTAAAAAGAATTAAATTATTAAAAAAAATTAATGAATTAATTAATTTAATTAAATTAGAATATATGTTTATGTTTAGTTTTAACAGCATACATTTACATCACGTACCTATGCGTGTTTATATGCGTGTATGTATGCAGCACAAAGTTGAACCAAAGCAGCAACAACAACAACAGCTGCGGGCAGCGCTGCGGACAGAGGCAGCGCATGAGCAGCGATTTTACTTATGGCTATAACTTTCTACAGAATTGACCTATCATGATGAAATTTGGCATACGGACACATTAGTACTAACTGGATGTACCTACCAAAATTGATTTCAAAATTCCTAGAATTACGGAAGTTATAAGAATAAACACGAATTGCGGGGGAGTGGGAGGGCGCATCGAAAAAAAACTCAAACTCGTACTTTCTCGGCCTTAGGAGAATATGGAAACCAAGTTTGGTTATTCTAGCTCTTATACTTTCTGAGATCCTTGCGTTCATACGGACAGACGGACAGACGGACAGACAGACGGACAGACGGACAGACGGACGGACGGACAAGGCTATATCGACTCGGCTTCTCATCCTGATCAAGAATATATATACTTTGTGGGGTCTGCCACGCCTCCTTCTGTGTGTTACATACATGCGCACAAAACTAGTATAGCCTTTCACCCTTTGGGTACAGGCTATAATGATAACTAGATTCAAATGCAATTTAAAGATAGTTTTAGGCTTTTATTGAATTTATTATAAAAGTAGATTTTTAATTGGATTTAATCAGTGGAAGAGTTGTATGGAATATTTTCATTTCATATCGATAATTTACATGTTTCAACTTTAGTTTGAATTTAAGCTTATGTATAACAATTCCCAATCGATAATAAATGATAAATGATAATAAATGATGTTTCTTATTTATATTTATTGATTAACAAGAAAGTAGTACTAGTAATAGGGAAATCAAAATTAAAAAGATTCCACAAAGTTTCGAGCCTATTATTTTCATTCAATTTTAATTTTTCTATTACTGTCACTGCCACGATGCATGTGGCAAAATATGTAACTAATGAAATGGAAATGTAATTATCAAATGAAGTGAAGTGTTGAAATGCCCGTCGTGGCAATTCGTTGATAATTAAATTATGCCTGCCAATAGCTGCTGCCCATTTAATATTTGTCCACTATAGATTTTCAATAATTTATTAAATAAGTTTTAAAACACATAATCCGTTAATCTATATTTCAATATATACAGAATTTATTATTTTTTGGCTTCCTTATTTATGGCAATCAAATATGGGCCAAACTAATTGCAATGTACGTTGCTAGGAAATGTTTATAAAAAGGTAATAAATTGATGCGCTTAAATTGCAATCATTAGGGAAATTGTTTTTTTTTTTTTTCAAATAATATTTAGTTCGGTCGGTATTAAACATATAAAGTATACTCGTAATTTGTGTGTATTATAAAAATGCCCGTTATGTGGTCGATTGACTATGGTGTCGAATTTTCTAAAATTATAGTTGGGTTGAAAAAGTTTGAAAATTCAATAAACTAACTTTCAATTTCTGCGATTTACAACTTTAGGCATGTTCGAAATTTTCATTTAACGGCAAAGTTTTAGCATGGAGGAACAAAAGTTTAAAACGTTTGCGGCGACTGGAGCAAATATGCAAAATAAATGTGAAAGACGGCCAATGTAGTGTTCGCCTCTCGCAAGGATGCTGCAGACACTGCCTGGAGGCGCATTGTGGCGCGTTTGCCCAGAATTGTTTTGAGTTATACCTAGTAGCAAGCCGTACACATATTGATACTGGTACACACACTCACACATGTAGGAAGGCGCGCGCCTTTAGAGCGGCAAACATTTTGTCCCATAAATCATAGTAGATGCTAAAGTTATGGCATCTTCGATATAAGTTTACTGTGTCTGTCTATGTCTCTATATGCATTCATACTCGTTTGTATGTTTGGTAGGAATATATATGTACGTGTATGTATTTGTTTGTGTGTGCGGTTGTAGGCATTGCCGTGACAAATACGGCGACGAGGTCGTATACTTTAATAGATAAATGAAATGATGTCAAATGGCGGTCACTGCAGTATACAAGCGCCCAAGCTAACTCATGGTGTCGAGCCCAATTGAATTCGTTGATTATTTGAGCTGCAAATATTATTTCACTGCGTTTTTCAATTTCATCCTCATAGCAAATAGTAAGTTTCCACACGCAGCCATTGTTCGTGGAACAGATGGGCGTCAGTCTGCACACATGGCATTAGTTTGCATGGGTATTGGATGTTTGTTTTCAATTCCATGTCATTTGTGAAAATGTGCCACACAAGGCCAATTGAGATGCTTGCAAACAGGCCCCAAGCCGCATGATGCATGCAATTTTAAATTCACAGTGCACCAAACACATGCATCACCCATGTCCCATTTAATAGGCGTGTAAAAAGGTTCAATTTCATGGAAATTGGAAAAGCCTATTAGTAATTTGCATGGAAAATGGTGTTAGGAACGTTTATTTTTTCTGTTTCTTAATCGCTATGAAATTTTGTTCAAATATGCAATGTGGCAAGCTTAATATTAATTTCAGGCTCATATCAACTTAAACGGAGAATACGAACAATGAGCAAAATATGTATATTTCCCCACGTAGAATGCATTAACGAGAAATTGTTTTAATACATAAAATTCATTATATAGTAAGTATAAATAAAAAGTATGTATGTATATCTAACCGCTTCACAAGAGCTGTGGACTGTGTTCCCTCAACCGATCGCCGTAAAATCTGCCTTAACCATCTATTCCAGCGATGTGCCAAAAAATCGTTGGTAGTGGGATCGCTATGAGTTATTATTATTATTATTTTTCATTGATATTAAGTCAAGCCTGCATCTATTTTGTTCGCCTTTAAATTGAAAACTTTCGTTTTTTTCTCATTTTAAGCATTGCTGACGAGTATCTATGTATCATGCGGCTACAAGGTCAATGAGCGTTCATTTGGCTCTCTGAACAGAATTCATTTATCTCACTTTTACTTTATTTTTTTAACACTCGGCTTCTAACAGATAGGTGGCGTATCAGCTTGTAAAAAAAACAAACTAATAGTTGAAGCTATTCAAACAATTTCACGTGCTCACCAGAGATTTCAGTTTTTTTCAATTTTTTACGCTTTTTCATTCGCATAACATAATTCAAACGTAAAAATAGTGCTAGATAGGACAAACCGTAGTCCTTAAACGGTTAAAACATTGAATTCTATTCAACAAATAGGTATAAGTGTGCACTTAAAATGGGGATTTCCATTTGCATGCTTTAATTGCTGCGCCCAAGTGTATGCTATGGTTTCAGTGATTAAGCAAAGATGTGTATTTAATTGACTTAGACACACACATACAAGCGCATACATAATCTAGCTTGCAAAATCACATGCAAATAGAATATCAATGCGTCAGGCGGCATATAAATAGGCAATTTGCTTCAAAAATATGCAGAGAAGCGCATTAAATGCACTCAAGCATACGAAGACCCTCACTAGGGACTGTGTTGGCTGTTGCCTGGAGGGCGGGCACGTGTTATACCATAAAAATCACAGCTAATTAAGAAGGCGCTCTACTCAATGGTGCGCTGGTGCGTTGAAGCAGCAGTTCTCATTTGCATGTTAAGTGGCTTTGCCTTTTTATTTGTAATTTTGCGTTTATTGCTTCTATTTTTGGGAATGAAAGGGCACCAGGAATAGAAATAAAAACCGTGCCTCGCATTTAATGATGCTCTATTTATTTCGGCTGCTTAATTGCCGTCTGTTGTCATAGAGAAATTTGACTAGCCAGCTGGCGTAATAAAAAATGTTGCATGATAAAAGCGCATTGAAATATGTGTCTCCAAAATGGCTACTTAATTAGGCGAGGCTGCAAACAGGCCACGAACTTGTGCTTAAATTTTATTGTCCGCCCCCTCATGTCGTCGCATTTGACTAATGTAGCCAAAGATTAAAGCACGCGGCACATATAAATATTCAATTCTATGGCGCGACTTTTATCAGCACATAAATAAGTGCGTGGCTGCTCGAGTCGTGAGAATAGGCCATACGCTCATTGCGCATAAATCAAGCGCAAGCTAAATTGCTTTTTCACACAGACAATTACACATACCTTAGCTGAAAGGACTTGTACTTACATTTCAGATACTGCTCATTGCGAGCTATCACCTTCTCGGCATTCTTGCGCGCCAGAAAGAACCACTCCGATGTATTACCCAAATAGTGATATTCCATGGCCAGATCCTTGGCTAAGACGGCGCCCAAGTTTGGTGGCGGCAACCGGTACGCAAAGGGACAGAACAGTCCTGGCTGCGCAGGATGTTCGTTCCAATCGAAGCAGTTTCCAGCTGCAAATATATCATCATCGAATTCGACCATGGAAAGCACGGAAGCGTGGAGCAAATTGACATCTTCTTGCACCGAATGTGATGTCATCTTAAATATTCTAAAAGAAAACGGAAAACGAAAAATTACTTAAATTTACTGCACTTCACGTCATGCACATAGAATTTATGAAATGCCGGAAATTGCATTGAAAATTCATAAAAAATAATGCTGTGTCCGTAAAGTACGTACGTCATAAATCTCCGCACTAAAAATTGAACGTATCCTTAGTGCAAGCGGCTGTCTAGTGAAAACTTATTATTGTTTGCTTGGCCTCCGCTTCTTTCTCTTTCTGCCTAGCTGTCATTATTATTTTTATAACCGTTGCGAAACTGGTGGACTGGTGGGCTGGCGAGCTGGCAAGCCGGCGGGCCAGCTGGCTGCATTGCTGGCAGCTACTTCCCTACTTTCCCATCATGACGCTACACAAGTGCACACTTATAGGCACAGCCCATTATGCTGCTTCAAGCTGTGCTCAAGTGCTCCACAGCCAGGGCCCGGGCTATTGTTCGCCAAGTTTCACAGTCTGTTTGTGTGTCTGTGTGTGTGCGACCGTGTCGTTGTGCACGGCAAATGAGTAAATGAGAAAATTACGTTCAAGACAGTGCTTGTAGTGTGCCCAGCATGCTGACAATATTAATTAAAATGTCACTTTAACATTTGCTTTAAGTCAAACAAAATCAAAAAATTAGAGAATAGAGTAGACTTTATTTCCAATACATTAGACTGAATTAGAAAGAAGGGGCAGGAGCTGCGTGCTTTTCAACAGCAGATTTGCATGTCGGCGGTGTACGCACACCCCTCCCCCCATACACCCACACATACATACATCCATATTAATATACAGACGCTTGGAGGCAGAGCACACAGCACTTTAATTAGCCGACTCTGTGCACTGGGCTCATTAATTAGTTTGTCTTTTCAGCGCTCATTTGTAAATGTCAACGGCATTTTGTCAAACTCGCTCGCATGCCAGGCCCAAGCGAACTTACATGATAAATAATTGCTCGACCAGAAGTCAAGTCGCGGCATGCTAATGATGCTCAGCTTTGTTTGGTTCTGCTGAGCGGTGCGAAATGTAGCTGACAGCTTTTTCTTATACTCCCAAGAGTGCTTACATTTAATTTAAAGGCTAAGAGCTGAGAAAAGTTTTCGTAGCATTAAACCAGAAAAAGGTATTGCTTGTGCTAAGATACACAAATTTACAATGTTAAGGGAACATTTAAAATTTGGCACGAATCATAAGTCAGAAAGAAGTCAAGATAATAATTAAGTAATACTATTGCCTGCTAAATAATACCTCAAGCCTCATGCTTTTCATTAACAACTTGACAATTAATCCAGCCAATCAGCGAGTAGTCGAGAAAATATTTATAAATAAATATTATGATCGATTGATGGCTTACAAAGTCGTTTTTAAAGTCAAAATTAACGAAAACCTTTGCTTATTTATGACTAATCTGCACGACTACAATATAGAATTTTTCAGGCCTTGTAATATGCCTCGAAATAAATAATAAATAAATAAATAAAGTTCCTGAATCGAATGACAAAATATATGCAATGTACAGAATGAAAATAATTAAATTATAGTCCTTTCAGCACAACAAAGAAAATATATTCCTAGCACAGCCTTCTAATGCTTCAAACGAAACAACAACAATTCCGTTTATTTAGCAATGAGTTTGTTCTATTTCCAAAGAAACACCTTTTGACTTATCCAGAAATTAAGCAAAAATTATTATTAAAACAGCTACCAAGAACTTTTTGTTTATGGCTTAGTCGGTCTAAATAATAAATGTTTACTTTGCAAAGCCCATTTACCAAAGGGAAAAATGAAAAACGTACACACAAATTTAGAAATTAGACTTAAAGTGTTTTCTGAACACACATCGACATGCGAAGATTAATTTTTGCGTGAAAATTTGTGAAATTTAGTGTTTATATGCTTGAAAATGTATAACACGAAAAACTAATAAGTGCAGAGAACATTTTCCGGAAATCTGCGTATCTCTTGATTTTCTTTTGTAAACTTTCAATTGGAAGGGGAATTCAGTACAGTATGTTTGTACTGTGTTTGCATATAGGTTCGTATGTAACTATGGAAGTTGCAATAAGCCAACTCACATGCCAACATTCGCAGTAAGTCGTAGCTCATTTGCATTGTTAGTTGCTTGCACCAAGAAGTATGCTACATAATTTGCAAATGTCTGGCAGCTTTTAAAGAGTGTGTGCGTATGTGCTTGTGTGTGACACTTCTTGGCACTTAAGTGTCGAAAGTTGACACAAACGCAAGTTGGCGGCACTGTTCCACACACATTCACGCATGCTTGGCAACGTTAGATTCGCTCAAATGTTGGGGGAGTGGGTGCAGGATGGGGTGCTGCCTATATACATTCGGGCCTTTGTGTGATGGTGCCATGGTATTGATGTCTGCGTGGAAATTTTTCTTTTTATTTTTACGTGGGCTTGCTTTTAATTAAATATATGAGTTTTCTTGTCCCATTTTAAATGCATATAATCTTACGGGTACAATAAGAAATAGATTCCTCTGGGCAGTTAATTAACTAAAAAGTTAATTGAAAAAGACATTAAGTTAAACTTTCAAAATGTTCGCACACTTGTTTCTTGTTTGTCATAAAATATTGTTTTAAGCTAAAGTACATATAATAAACAAATATATATGTTTATATATAAATATATATGTTTATATATAAATATATATATTTGTTTATTATATATATATATATGTATATATATTGAACTTCGCTTTTTTGTGTGTACTTTTTGTCTGAACTGTGTTTGTGCTTGAAAAATGTTCATTGCATTAAAAACATTTTTTATTTAATCTCTTATCTGTTTGTTCATATAACTTGCTACAGAGAGAGTAACAAATTTTCTAACGAAACCCATATTTTTAGTAAGGAGTTGCACACGCAAATTTTTATCAAAAATAAGATTGTTTTTCTTTGAAATAGGTACTGCCAAACGCGAAACAGGTTGTTTACACTTTAACTGCGACTTTTTCTTTTTGACTTCTAAGAAAAAATGTACAATGGATACTTTGCTTTTATACAGTCGAGTTTGTTGCTTCCCTTTGGAATTCCCATTTTTATACCGGAAAAATAATATTGTTTATCTCTACAATTTTAAATGCCGTTGTAGATCACGTGTAAAACGAATATAACAGAGTGTTCCTTTTTAAATAGAATTGAGTACTTCAACTGTAAAATCAAAAATGGACACTTTGTTTTTAGTGTACACAAAAGATTTCTTTCGTACGCAGATTGTTTGTATTTGTCAAAAAGGAAGGCCCATCTACATATACGTGTACATCTACTTGTTTGTGTTTATATGATGTTTGGATAATTCAAATTGTGTTCTAAATTCTTGTATGGCAGGATGTTGTTTGGCAAATTTTATCTTTTCGTCGAAAAAATAATGGGTCGTTTAGGCAGCGCCTATTGATTTGCTTTAAAAAAATCATTAAGATCGAATGGAATGCAAATAATTTCGCTGCTGGCAGGTCGAAGCCTAAATAGTCTGATAAATCACATTAATTTCATTACTTCTATGGGGGGAGGCAAAATCCAATTAATTATGCATGAAAATTCCGTTGAAAGGGAAATTGGCAAATTAAATCCTTATTACGACACCTTTCGAAAAGGCTGACATCCAAAAAGCACAACGGCAACATTAACATAAAGAAGAAGTTGGAAAATCGACAAATGAGCAAAACAAGCTGCAGGACATTTTTCAGACACATTCAAACAAACAAAAAACAACAGACAAGAAACAGACATAAAAGTATATGTATGTTTTTGCAAACAACACAAAACAAGGCCAACATTGTAGTTGTTGTTGTTTTTGCTTATTTGATAGCATTGCAGTTGTGCGCCTTCCAAGCACTTGAAGCTTCAACATCCGTTTTGGTTTTGGGCGTGTGCTCGAAACGGTGTCGACGTCTTAATTGAAAGTGAAAATTTCCAGTTTAATTATTCAAGGCACATGCTGCGCCCGTTTGCCTCCAAGCACAGTCCATACCCTGGCTCACTGGCTGACTGGCTGACTGGCTGCCTGGCTCCTTGACTGAAGCTGAATGGATGGTTGGTTTACTGGTTGTTGGCTTGTTTTGGACAGCCGCTCGTTTTGCTGTCGTTGACCTTTTCCCAACCAGTCTGATTGTGGTGCTGTTTGTTGTTTAAGCATAAAACCCTTTTGTCCTAAATTTAAACTTTTCTCCTGCTGGCATATTGAAAATGTTCATTTTGATGTGCGTCGCCGGCTAATGGGCCTTGGCTTTTGTCAATTTTAATGAGTTTATAATTAAATGAGCCAATGTGCGTAAAAAGTAAAAGGCAGCAACCAAAGATTTCTTTTCAGTACAAAATAAAATAAAATAATAATTGAATATGACATTAAAAAAGAGGCGCTAATTGGTTTCACACGTATACTATATGCATATTATTGGCAATGTGTGTTCAATTAGCAAAAAACAAAAATGAGAAAAATTAATTAAAAGTTTTGTATTTTAATGTTGCCAATGTTTCTTGGTAGCTGGCTAAATGAGTTTGTGGAAGCATTTGTTGTTGACATTTTTATGCACAAAAGCATCAACACACACCCACACGCTTGTTTTCGTTTTTTTTTATTATTATTATTGTATGCCATCATGTTGCCTTTCCACTTTCGTTTTTGATACTTTTGTTCATTTGTTCGTCTTTGTTCGTCATGAAAAAATTACTTTTTGATTTAGTCCGTTAATTGCTTTCAAGTTGGCAAACTTTATACGTTGCTTATTATTGCCTCGCAACAAGGCGAAAACTTTTGCCTTTTAGGTCTTGCCAGCTCTTTAGAGCACTCCAAATGAGCATACTAACAATAATAATAATATACGACGACACGAGCAGTGTCGGTAAACTTTTTGTGGCCACAATGCAATGACCGCTTGTCTCTGACTTAGACCTAGGATTGAGTGCCCGTCACAGAAGGCGAAAAAACAGCGGCCATGATTTTATGGCCTCCAAATGGACTTGGCCGACCCTTCACAACAACAACTGAAAAGTTCCTCAGCTTCAGCTGCTTTCAAGCTATATACCCTTCCATGACAGTTTTAATTACCATCAAGAACATTACACAACTGATCTGCTTGATTTTTTGATGGTACATAGGTATTGATTGTGAAAAGAGGCGGCAGCCTTTGTTATTTGAATTCACGTGATCTGTTCAAAGTATATCATTATTGTACCCTTGCCAGCCTGCATATTAAATAAGTAGTATGTGCACTTAAAGTGAAGAATATAAAGATGCGTTAAATGTTGAACTTCCCAGCTAGTTGGAAGGCAGAAAATCGGAGCAATTTCGTTTTTCTTTTTTTTTTGTTTTCTGAGCTTACTAGCTCTTCTGTCATATGCGCGGCCAACATGTGTCGCTGTGGCAATATTAACACGAACAATAAGGGAAACAGCAGTAAAACTGCCGACTATACACCAAACAAACAATAAGGCTGAGTTGTTGAACATGGCAGCGTGAGTATTGCAGTCGACATGGCGTTTAACAACAACAACAAAAAAAAAGAGGCGCAAAATTAGCAACATACAAAGCTGTGCCACAGCTGTAAATACTGAAACAGAAGCAGCAACAGCAACAGCAACAGGGGCAGTAGCGGGCGGCTAGAGTCAAAGTCAGATGCACGGACAACAGCAAGCCAACTGTAAAAATAGTTGAGCACAGTTGAGCAAAACAAAAATATAAAAAAGAAGGCAAGAATAAATAGGAGCGGATTCAGTTCAGTCAGCTCACTCAGTGGCTGCCACTTGCAAGTGGCAGAACCGGAGCCAGCCACCACGGCCACAACAACCATGGTGCCCCCGCACAGCTGTTTTACGCTGCTCGCGTTTCACGTTTGTGTCAGTTGCCATTGTTGCACAACAATTGCAAGCCAGTCGTTGAAATCCACATTAGGAATGTTCTCTGCAAAATGAAAACAATTTTCATTTTGTTGCCGTTTTTACGCCGCAGCACAATACGATCCAACAGTAGAAGCAACAGCAACAACAACAACAACAACACCAACAACAAAACAAGACGCGTATTGAGCTAAGCTGCAGGCACCTTTTTTGGGGGTGGGACTGAAGGGGCAAGGACGTTGGCAACATAGTACGTTATTAGCAACACCCGCAGCGCCGAGGTAGAGCACGTCAGAGGCAGCGCAGCGAACCAAATCAACCGTCACAAAACGACAAAACGACAAAGGAAGCGGATGTTAGCCATGTGCATGCGTTGTCTGTCCAAATGTGCTTCCATGTACATACATCTGTGTGTGCGTGTGTGTGTGTGTTTGTATGTGTGCATGCATATTTATTTATTTGCGCTTGCAAACTTTGAAGCATGTTGACAATGACGCTGGGGACTAAAACGACAACCATTACTATTAGCACAACTAGTTGCAAAGCACAGTGCAACAGTTCAGTGTGCATTTAAAAAAAAAAAAACCAGAGGGAAAGCTTAAGTGGGTTCTCGCCCTTGAAATACTCTATACAATCTTAATTTCAACAAAGTCTGGGTTTTTTTAACACACTCGTCTGGCCCAATTTTCATGGTTTTTGATTTCTTGTATTTGTCTCCGTTCCGAATAGCATCTACCTATTAAAAACATTGAAAAATTGTCGTAGAAGAGATTCTGAACATACAAGTAGTGTTGAATGCCTGCGACAAAAACATATATTGAGAACAAGAGCTGCGCGACAATGAAATATTCAGACAAGGCGACATCTGATCGAACTAATTTTCAAATGGCATACAAAGTCAAAGGCCAAGTGCATCATTATTCATTACAATGTTTTTTTTAACCTACATAAAAAATGTGTTTTATTTTAAATTGTTTTAAGAAAAGAGTTAACAAATCAAGTAATTGAAAAATGTAATAAAAAATCTTTAAAAGCTTAGTCCCCATAATACTTTTAAAGTAAAACTTTCCCAAAAATATCCACAGTATGTATGTGGCCTGCCAGAATCTTGCAAATGTTGGTAGTGCCGTTGGCAGAAGGGGCGCTGCTTTTGACCTTGTAGCTGTCGTGTCAGCAATGTCGCGCATTTTATTGCTTTTTTGCAATCAGAATTGCATGCGCCAGCCATGCAAACAGCTTATGCAGATTTCGATTTGTCTGGGAGGAGGCAGTTACATCAAAATCGTTACCTCTTTGTTTTTCGTAAAAGTTTTCTAAAGAAATTGCGAAAGAGAAGATGATCTGTGCTGCGCTCAGCACAGCTTATTTCAACAACAAGCAATAATGTAGAAAACAGAAACTTTGCAACAACTTTATTTGAATTGTATCGAGTGCAAAACACGACAAATCGCGTAACGCTGAATGCCAAACAGGACGACAGCAAAGACCGGCTTTTCTCCATCTCTATCCCATTGAAGCATGAAGTTGTCAGTGCAAATACTATCCAAACGCAAATACAGACAGCTGTCAAAAGACGTGCCCCTTTGACGTGATGTTGCCGTCGTGCGTCAAGCGTACCATAATGTGTCCCAAACATCAACAACATCAGTAGCAGCAAGAACAGTAGTACTTGTAGTATGTAGCTGTCAACGAAACTCAGTTTAGGGAGAGGTAAGAACGTGGCGCAAGCTGCGGCAATACTCAACGACAACATGGCTAAGTGTTTAAAAGTTTTCCGATTCTTTTTCACTTTTTCACTTTTCCACTTTGGCTTTGCAACACTTTGCGCTACTTTGTTTTTATGTGCAAGGTGTGTGTGTGTGTGTTAGTCCTTGTGAGTTGGTATGCCTGTGTGAGTAGCGCTGAAACTAACAAAAGTGGCCAGGGCAGGAAAACAATTGAAGCTCGTAATTTAGACTGGAATTGATATTGTTTTTCCTGCCTCCACATCTTGCTTATGTATATACATATGTATGTATGTGATGTATGTGTATGTGCATGTAAGTGTGAGTGTGAGCGTGTTCACGTTGTTGCCTTTGTTTTGCTTAAATGTTTCTCTTTTTCTTGGTCGCTGCCTGCTGCTTGGCTTTGTTCTGTTTGCGTAACAAATAAACGGAAATGCCTCAACACACAAAGCGGCAAGAAGAGCAGCCAAAACAACAACAGCAGCAGCAACAACAACAACAATAGCAACTAAGTATCACAAAACAATAACTTCAATTAGTTTGCTATGGTACGTGGGCCAAGTGCTCCTCCAGCTACTTCACTTCGTCTGTTGTGCATGTCTGGGCCGGAAGTTGTGAAGGCGTCGTTTTTACACACAGTTATTGGGTGTGATTTCCTTTGCGTCCTCGCTTCCCCCAACCTCCTTTAGCGCCCACCACTTTTCCATTTCACGCACAACTTTTCAGCTTGATGTAAGAGTCGCGGGAGAGGTGCAGAGATGGGGCGTGGGATGCAGGACGCAGCAAGTTTTTGATTATGTTTATCCATGAAACAAATTGCGTTGCGCGCGCAAACTGATTAAAATATCTTCGAGTCTGATGATTATCCAAGTTTATTTATGTGCGTCGGAATTATGAGCAAGGGATTTGTGTGCGTAGTCGATTAGAAACTTTTCTTATTTTATAGGTGGGCCAGATTTATGGCATGGGCAGCGATAGAAAGAACCAAACGGAGAAACAGAGCTTGCAGCTAAATGGACTCACTGTCTGCTTCTAATTAAAGTTGCCCTCTGCTGATACTACAGCAGCTCGAAAGCTATCAAGCATGGTATACCTTTGCAGCTGAGGTTCTTTCTGTTAATAAATTAATATTGTACTCAATGTTATGCAAACACAACAACACGGAGGGGGTATTTGTAACTATAAACTTATTAATTATTTGCTGGCAAATCAAATGATGCGTCTGGAATCGCTCCTCCCTCAGATAAATTTAACAACTGTTGTGCTTTAAAAATATTTAATTGTATATCTCTATATGCCGATTTGGAAACGCACTTTAAACTATGGACATTACTTTTGGGAAGCAATTAAATTAATAGAGACTTTGAATTCGTCTCCGCAAAATAGAAAAGTCCATTGGAAGATGCATTCAGGTGTATTTTCTAGTTAGAAACGAAGTAAGGATTTCAAATAATTAAATTTCTAGTTAAATATAAAAGGTACTAATTAAAAATAGTTAATAAAAAGATATAAGTAATTATAAAGAGGACATAGATCGAGAAATCACATTTCATTTTCATTTAGATTAATTAATTACAATTATAGGTGAAATATTTGAATTTATACCTTTGTATCTTTGTCTATTAACCTTACTAATCCCAACCTTCTTACTGGCTTTTTCTAAAAATTTTATTTCAATTTTTTTTGCAGTCAGAGCTAATTATTAAGTCCGCCATTACTAACATTTTCAATTTCGTTTGAACTCAATTACACTTAATTGCTCATATTTTATATTATTTATCTTAAGCGCTCAATAAATCTGCATCGAACTGCTAGCAATAATTTATAAAACGAAAGCTATTTTCAGTCTATAAATATTTAATAAATAAATAACAGAATTGAAGCAGCGACTCTTTACAGTTTGGAAATTATGTTGGTCTAGCTTTCAATGACAGACCTCGGTTATAAATAAACAAGAACACAATTCCCAATGGCGAGATTTTTTTTATGTTAGCAATGCGTGTTATGGAAACAAATGTCTGGCATTTGACACTAAATAGAATAATGTTGATCCTGTTGAGTACAGGGCATATAATTTAATTTATTGACATTTGACAGCGCGTTGACGATTTATTGCAATGGGCTCGCTATTGTTATTGTTACTTCTACTGCCATTGATGTTGCTCTCGTTGTTGTAACTATTTGCTCTTAGGCTTGTGTCGTCTTTGTTGTTATGGCTATGTTGCTCTGTTGTCCGGCTGCACCAATCCACTTAATTCGTCCAAACGTCGACCAGCACTAATTGTTTGTTTGTATTTTATTGACAGGCAGTCAGCATTTGTTCATTAGATTTGTCAGTCGTTGTTGCTTCATTCTATTCTATTTCGTTTGACTTTACTTTTTATGGTTTCTCTGCCAGTTGAGGTCGAACACTTTATTTTGTGGGCAGGCTTTTAACAAATTACTTTTAGATGCGCACACGTATTTAATGCTAGTACTCTAATCAAGGCTTTTGTGTCAAAGCACGAGCAACTATTGAGACGTTTGGAAAAGCAAGTTGCTGAGAACACATAAAAAGTGCGACAGAAACGACAGGAGGAAAAGCTCTTATCGACATAAAGAAATTATGTGGAGACGACGAAAAAAGTAGAAAGAGAAATCGGTAACTGGGTGCGTTCAATGCTCGCTTTGATTGCCAACAGCTTGTAAAAAAGAAGAGCAAAAACAAATGGAAAAAACTTGAAACATTTTTTCGTTAGCATTCTATATTTTTATGTATGTATGTATGTATATAGCCACACATGTGCAGTCTGACAGGGCGTACCCACATTCGAGTATATATTCCGATGTACATATGTATGGGGGACGTGCACGAGTCTGCAACAGAAACTCGGTACTTATTATAGTTGACTGCCCCGCCATGGAATAAAGCAAAAAGAGAAAATGTTCAGGGAACTTTGCAGGACACGCACAGAGCTCCAAGCTCAAGCCGTATGTCCTTGAGATTGTCCAGTGCCTGCTATATCGATATACATATCGAAGACAAAATATTCGCACGCACGCTGACAGCTAGATGAAAGAAATTGGAGAAATTGCAACAAAAAACAAACAAGAAAAAAAAACCGAAACTAACTGGCATAGTTGTGGTTGTCAAAGTAAATCAAAACATTCCGTCTTTGTTTTTGTAGGGAGCGCCTAGAAGTAGGCGGCAGCTTTGTCTCAGTCCCTCTGTGGTGGTCACCAAAGTAATTGAACTTTTATCAAAAGCTGCAAGTGGGAAGGCCACACACGAACTGCGGCATCAAGGCATGACAAAGACCATGGAGGCACATGAATTCTAGGGCCATCGCTGGCCACACATGTGGCGCCCATTTGCGTGCGCGTTTCCATTTGACCGAACACAGTTGCAGAGACAGACGGAATTGGCCGACTGTTGTACAACTTTGAATTGGAAAAGTTTGGAAATAGGTATAACAGAAACTATGGTAAAGGGCAACGCAACTTTTACAGTAACTCACCTGGTCAGCATATTGGCGCGATTGACAGCTACCTCAGCCTCAACCCTAAATCGATCCTGTGCATAACGGTCCACGACGCCCTCACCCAGATTCAGCGATGTGCCGGCCACACATTTGGATCCCAATAGATGTTGCGTCTCAATGTATTGCAAAAAGGTCGAAACCAAGTCCATTTTACTATCACGTGCATTAATCACATCCGCGGTAATTTGATTCGATTCCAGATCATCACCCTCGACATCGCCAATGACTAGAGGTTTGGTGTTATCATCGATTAGCACTTCCGGTGGATAGCCATCGTCCATGGTTACTTCTGAGGTATCTAATATGCCATCGGAATCACTCAATTCGGCTTCGCTTTCAAAATTAATCTCCTTCAGCTGCATATCGTCGTTTTGGCTTGTGCTGGCCGAATGATGGGGCTCCCGGGAATGGTCCTCCACCACATTCCATATGTATTCGGTTGTGCTGCTGTCGCTGCCGCTTTCTCTGCTATAATTCTGAGTAGCCTCGTTGCTATAATGCACAATGCTGTAGTCGGTTTTAGCTTCAGCTTCAGCTTCGTCATCATCATCATCATCCTCATCATCCGCATCATCATCGCTCTCAGCTTCTGTATCTGTCACTGCCCCAATGTTAACGTTTGCATTGTTTTCATCGTGTGACTGCGCGTAATCGGATTCCGTGGAATCTTCAATGCTGCTTACACTGCTGCTTCCCCCAGCTGGCACTTTAATGGATCCAGCCTGCAGTATATCGGGACTGATGTTGCTGCTGCTGTTGGTGTTGCTGTTGCTCCTGACAGCGACCACAGGCAGTAATCGCGTGCTGCCTGAACGGCGACTATGCCGATTCCACGTCGGAGCACCCATTTGGCTTGGATCATTGCCAGCATCGGGTTTACTGAATAGAGGAAATTTCACTCGTTGCGTGCTTGCGCCCTTATCGGCCTCATTGCTATCATCTTCCTCATAATTGGCATCATTGACACGCACAAATTGTCGGACGGCATTTGCACCTGGTCTGCTTGTGGACCGTTCAGCCGCAGGCTCAATGCTCGCCACGGTCGTTTCATCAACTAAGTCCATGTCGACATTCTGATAAGCCGACTCTAATGAGTTTTCCAAATCAATCTCATCAGCCAGCTGCATGACCTCTCTGAGTGCTGCATCTGCATCGGTATCCATGTCCACATCAGTGGGTCGACCTTGTAAATGCTCGGCCTCGACCAAGCTGCGATGGTTTTTTGGAGGGTGCAGCACGCCGAGACTCTTGTCCACGCTTTTTCGTATGCTCTCGTTTATTTTCTTTTTGTGCAATTTGCGTATTTTATGGGTGACTGGTGCGCTTGTTGTGCCGCCAGGCAGCATTGTGGGCGTCACTGGCGGCACATTTGTGACCAGCAGAAGGCGTGTGCTGCCACTACCTCCACTGCCACTGCCACTGCCCCCGCTTCCAACTACTTCGACGCCACCAGTACCACTACTGATGTTGTGCAGCATGTGTTGAACACGAGAACGTCCGTGGCGTATGTAAAAAGGCTCTCCCGCAGTTTTAGCCGCCATGCCTTCCGTTGCGCTTTGTTCAGCAACGGCAACACCGCTAGCACGGGAAACCGTTTCCGTTTTGATGCGAGCACGCGCCGGTTGGGTTGCCACATCAAGGCTATGCGTCTGCATTACCATCCACATGAGCAGCAGCATCATCAGCATCTGCAGGTATAAAAGACGCCAACTCCCAAACGCCCGTGGCATTTTGTTGCTCCTTTGGTCCTTCTGCCGTTGCTGACGTCGCAGCTGACGTTGTTTCTGATTGGTATTGATTGACTGCCTCTGAACAGCAAAAGGTTTCAATTCCAATCCTCTATACCCGTCACTGCCACCGTCACCTCTTAATGGCAATGTGGATTTTATTGCTTCCCACTTAACTTGGCTTTCTTTTGTTTTTGCTAATGTCGATGCATTTCTCAGAAATGCTTTGCCATTTGCATCAAAGGAATCAAAATCAGGATGTTGTGCACAGAGGACCGCATGCAGTGACAGGCTGCCAAGTCCTTTATGACCATGTCTCTTATTTGGCTTTCAGTCTGTTTATCTTGTGCCACCTGCAGCATCAAACAGCTGCCTTTTTAAATTTCAGTGTCAGCTGCAAAGATATAAAGAAAAATGTTGCAGTGAGTGGCAGGGAGCGAAAATCTTGTGATTAGCTTCTTAAAGTCTTTGTGGCAATACTCTTAGTGAAAGTGACGATAATTTGCATAACAAAAAGAAACTCAGTCGGATTTTAATAAAATATTAAACAAAATCAATAAGTGTACCTTCCACACATAATTTTTTCCAACTCATTTTCGCATCGTTTTCGTTTTACTTTAATAAAAATAAAACTTGTAATGCACCAAATCTCATTATAATGATGTTAAATGCTATACCACAAATAGCTTTAACTTTAGTAGGTAAATGTAAATATTACAAAATTTTAGAATTTCATTAAAGAAACATCTAAATATATTCTTGTCTTGTCAGTTACTCAAGATAACTGTCCGCAATGAAGAATATATATTTAAAGCAAAGCTTTTATTTACAATGAAATTGCTATACATTCTATCTTAGTAGCTAAATGCCATAATTAATTATAAAACTAAACTCAGTAATTATAAATAATTTTTAAATTTAAAATGTCGGATTTAAAGGTTTAAAATAAAACTGAAAAATCTCCATTGGATAAAATCGCATTTTCAAAAATTTGTAGAAACGGTTTCTTTGATTTGTGCGCTTCAAAAATGTTTAAAATAATCAAGAAAGTTGTTTGCTTTCTCGCATTGAATGCTGTAATTTTATATATTCTTGTGTGTGTGGTGGGGGAGGGGGGGTGGGGATTGAGGGAAGAAATTGGGGTGGGTTGAAGGCCGCGCTGTTTAGCTTTCAAAAACGTAAGCACATTATTTACTTTGATTTATGCGAATTTTGCTGTTATTTATTTTGCAAGCAGCCCAAGGACATTTTGATGTCCTTATCTGAGTCTGTACAAGTATTTGTGTATTATGTAAGTAGATATTTGTGTGTGTGTGTGTCGTGTACAAGTAAATAGTCAAGTAAATGAAAAATATTTCTCTGTCATAAATGCGAATGCTTGGGGACCAGCGGTCATGAAATACAGCCGCAGCAGGCATAAGACCATCAAACAACAAGGATGCGAAAACAAAGGCCATTTGCTTGTTGTGCTTAAGCGGCAATTAAAAATTTCCGCACGCTTAACACCCACAAGTAAACATAAATACAAACACCCACACACACCCATACACAAACACAAGTACACACACTCCGAACAAATACGCAATTGTTACTGCTTTGCTTTTACAACGGGCTCCTACCGTGGCTGTTATTTTATGTTTTCCCTTGACTCGCAACGTGTTGAGTGTTGCACAGTTGCGCATACGCCTGCATTATTGCGCAGAGGCCGCTTACAAATTACGCAAATGTGATTTATAAGCGGGCTGTCAACATGATGCTCAACTGGAGATTTGCGTGCACGACAAAAGTCATGGTAACAAGTAGCGAAGACTGTTGTCAAGCAGTCAGGAAAGCGGCCTGTGCCGTGAGTCCCCTAAGTCCATCGAATAGCAACCGAGTGTAGCTACATAAATATAAGACTTTGGCTTTGTACTTAAATATTATGAAGCAAACAAATTATGTGCCATTTAAATGTAATACTAATTCCACAAAAACAAAGCCACTGGCTGCAAGTTTATGTGCGTGTACGTGTATGTGTGGGCGTTATAAAGTGTATTCACGTTCACTCGATTTATCCACTTCAGTGAAACCCTGTCTACAAAGGAACAGCAGCCTCGGCAGCGGCTCTAATTTCACATTTTATGAGCCATAAAAATTCGTGCTAAGACGAACACACAAGCAACAGCAACACAAAGCGGCAGCAGACGTCTGCAAGTGGCAACAGTACGAGTAGCAACAATGACAACAATAACAAAATAGGTTTGGGTGGGTTGGTGATATGGCAGGAGCAGGGATGACTTAAAATTGACACCGAGTTTTAGTGCGCCTGGGTGAGCATGAAACTTTGTTATGGCAACAAAATGCAAATCACACATGAATTTTGTATGCAGTTAAAAGCGGAAAAGAACACAAAGTGGCAAGAGTTATGCCTGCCTGCCTGCCTGCCTAACCGTCTGTCTGCCAATGACGATGTCAATGCCAATTCCCGGACCGGCAACACACAAATCAAACGATGCATCTAAGATTGCCTAATATAAATTCATAGTAACTGCTGAGACTTGTTTGATGCTTGATAAATTAGAAAGCTGAACTAGAGATTACGAATTTGGCATCTGAAAAGCGTCACGGTGCTTATTTTACTTGGATAAGTATATGCGCCCATTTGCGATCTTTGCTTCTATTGCGAGATTGGTTTGGATATTGTTTTCGGCTGTTGAAGAATTGTTAAATTCTGTAATCTCTGATAACGGCTCAGTGGCAGGACTTTTATACCATGCTTATGTACGAGAAAAGACAATCACCTTCTTGTTAATAAAAAAACACAGCACACACAGTCGTATTTTATTTTTCTCGGTACATTTTAAAAAGTCGTGAAATATATACTTAATTTTTTTCTAAACATTCAATATTGAATTGGGATACTGCCTGAAAATAGGCATAGTCGACATACCAAGTAGGTTGTTTAGCCCTTTCCATAACCTAGTCGTTTATCGTTATTCTTTAAGACTTAACGTTTCGGATCGTTTATCGTTGTTTTAAGATTTAATGTTTGGGATGAATGTATTTATATATAATGCCACCTACGTCCTGACGCCGCTATAATTTTTCGTTTATACTATACCCATGCAAACTATGTTTACACATCAGGTTAGCGTCCCATCAGCCATCTAAATAGAAGAAAACCTTCGGATCTTATGGATTAATCATTATGTAAATCCTCAATTTTTTTATTTATTGTCATATGGCTATTGGTAAATGCCGATTCCCTGCTACAACACAAATTAAAAGAATTGAAAAAAAAACAAATAAAGAAAAGAATGTGCTGTTTTCTACTTCTGTTTCAAATTAAATTCAAATCAATTAAGCCTTTTTATATTTATTAGCATAACAGTTTTACGCCGATTCTAAGCCTATCCAGCTGCAGAAGACCTTTCAGATCTTCTCCGCAGTTTTCAGGTATAAGACAATGTATCGAAAATTCTCTGCACTGTTCTATAAATTACCAAGCAATGTCAATGTTAGCGATGAACGCACGTTCAGTGTTAATGCATAATTCTTAAACCCTCGTCATTCTTTATTTATTTGTGTATAAAGCAGCAGCTTAAAATAACTATTGAATAAGTATTGAGCATTTTTATACCTTTATTGAATAGTTGTCCTTCCATTAACAGAATGTCAATGTGGTCTTCTCCAGAGACAACCCAATCTCTTATTTCAGAAGCTAAGGGCAAATAGACCCGTATACAAATACCAGTTTGGTGTTTTGACCCACATCTGTGCTGCCTAAAAAATATGAACTTTGACTTGCAATTTCATTTTCTTCTGGTCCATGACAACGCTAATGCATTACGACAAATGACAAATCAGCGTCAAGAGATGCCAATTGCACACAACCATACGTGTGAGTAAAAAGAACAGGGTGTTTCTAAAGAAGTTTCATTTCACAAGCTTACAAAAAATATGTATTTCGAATGTGGTTGTTTAAGCTGATTAAGGTAGATAAAAGTTTGCAAAATTATAATAAATTAAATAGAAATAATTTTCGGGCAGAGCTTAGACAGAGATTACATAACAATAAATGTTTTATATAGTAAATAAGTACTAACATCTGTAATAGTTCGATGCACTCGAAAAGCAATCATAAGCTTGAGTTGTAATTTTTGTTTTTAATTCTTGTATATTCATTTGAGTTGTGAGGGTTTTTTTGTGAATTTATAAATAGACTAATTTAATTCGATTACATGATTCCAGTTTTAGTTTAACGACAAAATTAACAATTTCGGAAATAATCAATAATCCATTCTTTATTGCTGGACTTCAAAGTTTTAAAGTTATGTTCATGGGAACCCTTTATGAACCGACGCAACGGCAGACGGACGTTTTCAAAACTCAGTTCGACATCCTCATGCACTTAGCTTTCGACACAACCAAGCAGCAGCGCAATAAGAGTGGTGGAAGGTATAGGATTGAAGTAGTCAGTTGAGCGCACACGCCACATTGACAGTTGAACTTTTTCCACTGCGATTAAGTGACTAGCTAGCGCTGCGGGACGCCACCCACATGGCTGGTGGGTACGTCACGGTCAACAACACAGCAACAAACCAATTTGCCAGAGCGACGAGAATGGAATTGCAGTGCATGGTGACGTTCGTCAAATGCTATGCACTGTGAAGCTGTAATGCACGTGGAAATCAGGACATTTCGACTCAGCACTAAGTATGATTAATGTTAGGCTGTAATGCGCGTTGAAAAGCTCATCAAATTTGGATAATACATTTGTGACATGGACAGAAATTTGAAAAGAAGAAGCCAAATTCTACTCTGTCGCGTATGGTTGGTGCAGGTCGTCGGTTGATGCCTATAATTTATGTAAATACATTAACAAGCTCAACTCATTTGCTGGCTGACGTGCTCGGTGACAAAGTTGTTGTACCAAATGAAATTGGAGTGGTAATTTTCTTAATATAATGTTATTTATTTGCGACAGCTGCTGCTGCCTTGAACTGCCTTAAAAGAGCTTCGTCTCGTCCCATTTCGTTTTATTTTTTTCATAGGTGTGCGCCATTTTGGCAGCATCTCCAATGGCTCGTCGGCGGCAATGCCATAAAGCCATCTCTTTTGTTAGGTAGCTCACATTATGTCATGACATTTGACTTTTAAATTGGATAATTTTTTCTTGGCATTGTAGTTGCAGTCGCTGCTGCTGTTGCTTGTTTCTGGATGTTTGCC
Organism: Scaptodrosophila lebanonensis; assembly: GCF_003285725.1. NCBI lineage: Eukaryota > Metazoa > Arthropoda > Insecta > Diptera > Drosophilidae > Scaptodrosophila > Scaptodrosophila lebanonensis. The sequence goes on from NW_022060529.1 coordinate 5,542,238, forward strand.
CATCAACTGGCTGTCTGGCATGCACATGTCCTTGGGCATAATTTAATTTGCTTGGCAAATATTTATTCATTTTCTTTTGCAAATGAGAAATTACAGAATGTGGTCGATGGAAGAAAAACTATTCAATAGATCCATACAATTTAAGCTCAAAATTTGTGCTGGCATAAATAAAATATCTGCGCATTACACTCCTTTTATATTATTCAACGAACATAACCTTAGCAGTGCCATTGTACCTTGGAGAAGCGAAAACAAGTCGGTTTCAATTTGCATGCAAATGCTTCACAAATACAGCCATGACAGAGACTCAGATAGCAGCGATTTGGGGTTTCAAGAATAACCAAACTCTCCTTAGTATGCGCTTTACAGGGATTTTATAAGCTGCCACTAATAATTGTAACAAAAATCGCATAAAAACTCACGCAAATTGCTAAGATTATGTGCCACTTGGGCTCGAGTTGGCCCTTTTATGCGCGTAGAGAAGAAGACGCGAAATCTGTTGCGTTTTTATTGCGATGTTTGCAAAATTTATGAAATAAAACATAACACAAGACGAAAATCTACAAATGGTTGAGCAGGCACGAGCAGCAACAGTGGAGTGGCTTGTCCCTGACACATTGAGTGCAGATGAGGCGCAAAGTGAGCAACGAGCAAACCAAAATTTAAAAAGAAATCTCATTGAAATGTATAAGACTCGGTTTCATTTAAATCGGGGCGCACTCAAGCAGTAAGATATGTCGTTGCTTAAGAGCTGATAAATTGCTGGCGGCTCTTGGTGCGTATGTGTAATGTTCGCTTCGCATTTTCGCCGCTGCTCTCGTATATGCTTTGATTAGCGTTCATTGGCAGACAGTTTTCACAACATATGTATATATCTCATACTCATCTATAGTATGTGTGTGTCTGTTTATGTTTTTACTTTGGCGTCATGTCGGTTTTGTTTGTCGGTTTTATAACAAGTATGAACGAAAGCATGAACAAGAACAACGCCATGCGCATATTTAATAAACACACAAGCACAAACACACTTTAATCACAGAAACCCCAAGTCTAATGCATCCGTATATAGGCCTATTGCTTATGCATCAGCTGTTAAAATTAAAGACCACCAAAGCCGTTGAAAATTCTGCGCAAAGATGAAAAACAAAGACATTGAGCTCGTCACACTCAAACCTATGTATATAAATATACTAACACATATACAAAGTAATTATATGTATATGCGAGTATATTTATGCATATAAATGGGTACACATACATACTATAAACGCAAAAGCGAAAAGTCTAATGTACGCGCCCTTTGCCCCCTAAGTTGAAGCGTATGTGAGCGTTTGTGCGTGGGTGTGTTTTTGTAATTTTCCATCTTGTTTTTCAATGCCGCAAGAATTTGTGCGTTTAAATATTTTGCGTACTTGTTTAAGTAAGTAAAAAGATGAGTTGAGCTGCTGTTGTCGAACATTTTACTTACGTAACCGTACTCTATCTATGTGGATATAGATGTACATATACTTGTATATGTATATGTATATTAAAGAAAATAATTTCATTTAATTGCATCGTGCCTAAAAGCAGTCGTCGGAAAAAATATATTGCACACTTTTGTGCGCCTTTTGTTTTATGCTAATGGAATTGGGATTTGTTTACAGCTTAGAGGTGGAGCGATAAGCTCACAATAATATATATATATATAGATATGAGTGTGAGTGTGTGCGTGTACGTGCGCTAACGACACCGTTTCCCAACTGGCAGATTATGTCGCCAGCTCTTAAATCACAGAAAGCAGGTAAAATATTCGTTTCTTAAGGAAAATCAATTCTATTTATACGTGCGCGCATAAATAACGCAAGCAAACAGCTGCATGCACCCATACAAACTAACGTTCGCACACAAGTGTACACAGAAACGTGATACGATTTGAGCAGTTACACAAGTTGAACAGCAATAAAATGGAGCTGTAGCCCTAACCAAAGCCAAAGCCAAAGCCCTAACCAAACCAAAGTTGTTTATATCAAGATAAATTTATAAGCAGTATTACCGGAAAGTGCCAAAAGGCAAAGTAAACGCACACGTCCATACACCCATGCATTCCGCATTCCACATACCCGCAGACAATTACTATACTTCACATATTGATCCTATTTAGCTTGTGATGTTGGATATGGGGTCGCTTTCTTTATTAACGAGAATAGGACGCACATTCAACTATAAACTGATTGAATCACAATGTCAGCAAATATATTAAAACACACATACATGCATGTTTATCTATGTATGTACTATATAGTATGAATGGAAATCTCATGTCACAGCGTTGAGGTATTGGGCAGCTGCTGAAATTTAAATTTGCATTCATACATATGCAATGTAGCATTTTTGCGCCTCTAAACGTTCATAAAATGCACATAATTTGCGCACATTATTGAGATAATTAGCTTACCGTTATTTATGCCCAGTTTTATCAATTTTGAGGCTGTTAATTAAAATGCACAACATTTCACTGTCCTGTGTTAGGCCTGTTGAGCTTTGTAAACATGTTGAGTTATACTAAGTATCGCTTTATTATTTTAGTGGTTCGCAGCAACAGTCGAGAATAAAAATTAAAATAAATGGCACAAATCAAATAACACTTAAAGTGGCAAATGATTATGAAGTGGCAAGCAGCCAAAAGCAGAGTCAGTTACAGCGCCCAAAGACAATTTTGGCTGGCATCAGCCATTCGCACAATTGAGAGGCAGCTGAGTAGACAGCAAAGGAATGCGACGCACTCTAATAGACCATAAAATTGGCAAACAGCTGCTCAGCATACATTACTTATAGTAGTTAATGGAGAGCCATACTTAAAATGCTCTTGATCGCAGTAAGTAAAGGACAATTTTAATGTAACTGCGACATGCCGAGATTGACTGACTGCCGAACCACTTGGCGTATGCGTGATAAATGTGTAAAGTTTATTATGCCTTGTTTGATGGACTCTCGCCATAAAGTCGCCCTTCCGGTCCCCATTACAAAAGGACTTCGGCGTTATCATCGTTGCTGCTGCGCATATAAATAAACTTGACAGTCATAATTTGTTTCCTTCCTTGTAGCAGTTCAATGCCAAGGTAGGGACACCCTTGTGTGCCATCGGATAGCATTTATCGTATGTAACCATATATATTGCAAAAAAAAAATGTTTGGTTGAATGTACAAACATGTAGTATATGTATCTATAGCATAAATAATATGCTATTATTATTATTACACTTGATTTAAAATTACATATTTCCGTATATTCAATCTGATGAAAAAATGTTCAAAAATTTAGTTTTTGTAAGAAACAGAAACAAGTGTTCTTACAAAGAGTAAGAAATTAGTTCCAAGTAATTTTAAATTCCGATTTTCATCACCTAAACTTTTAAAGTACAACAGATGGTTGCGAACGCATCAGACCTTTTGCTAAAATAGCAGTCTCAACAACCAAGGAAGTTTTCAATCGAATAGACGGGGAGCTCGAAAAATAAATGCACATAAATACACTGATTGATTTAGTCATGCTGATTAATAATTTATTATATGTGCTAAAAACTTGTATGACATAGGCAAAACGAGTAGAACATGCACGCATCCATGTCAGACAAGTGTGGGTGGTTATATATGTATATAAGTACTACTTGTATACATCTTATGGAAGACTGGGCCCTTATGTCGGCTAGTGAACTTTTTTTTGATGAACTGCAAAATAAAAGTTTTTCTTTGCTAAAAGTTGCGTTAAATACAGCTTGTAGTAGACAAAAAGCGTACAAACATAAATTTTGTATTGCCGAACTTAAAAGCGACATAAAAACCCAAAAACTGTGCTGCGACCGAAGCTCTGAGGCAGCCAAATGGAATCCAGCTTAATTTATGGCACTCCACAGACTTCAACAACATGGCCAATATAAAACATGACGTAGACCTCCCAGTTTATTGACCAAGCAGACAGACGACAGGCAAAAAGCAAATCATCAAAGCAGACCGACCCGCGGGCCCTGACCGCTGTATAGCGATCTGTTTTTATTGAGGGCCAATGCGCACATGCAAAATGGCCGCCGGCATCTTGTGTGTGTATGTGTGTGTTCGTGCTTTGAAAATAAAACCAAATAGCGCGCGTAAGCATAAACAAAACCGTACTCAAACTATTAAGTGAATTATCGGCGAGCAATCGTAAAATGAAAATAAATACATACATACATGAGGCCTCGTTGAACGATGAGCGCAGGCATGTGGGGCAGGCTTACTAAATATATACGAGTATGCATGCATGCTCTGTATAATTGGGGAGTTGTGTAAGCAATGACGTCAGCGCTCTTAGCTCTACCCCCACAATTAAATTTTAAAGTGAGTCTGTGGCAACAACAAAAGTTAAATGCTCGTCAATAACACTTCCGGAAAATCGGCAAAGACCGGACGAGTGGCCGGCGTGATTTATGCGCTCGTTTTTGGCTCGATTTTTATGATTGAAGTTTGAGTGTTAAGCATAAAAAGTTAAATGCCGAAAACTTTGCTGTGTGTTCGTATATTCGTACGTCTATGTATAAATAATACAATCCAATTTGTTAATGGCTACGATTTGTCGTTTTATACTTCGTGCCAATCCGCTAGACTAGACAGACTTTGCTTTACAATTTTTATGAGCGCACGCGCTTTTACTTATTCATTTTTTATAAACCGCCGCCATTTATATATTTAATGTCCATAATTTTGGTGGTGCAACCAACTGAAATTGAAATGGGTAGCAATTTGTTTTCCTTAAATTGCGTCTCCATGTAATGGAGAGTTTTAATTTTCTGCCTATTGTGCCATCAATCAAAATGGGCAGGGACAGAAATAAATAACATGTAAATGGACACTAGAACGGATATAATATAGTGATTAAAACATTCGAGTATATTCCAAGAAGTGAAAAGCTAACTTTTATTTGGCAGTTCTTTACAGGCAAATTTATTTTATTCGACTTCTTGCAATTCTTTAAATCTTCTTAAAGAATATTTGACTGGTGTGATAAGAGAAAACCATTTATAAAGGTATAGGGAAACAAATAGCATTTTAAGAACATGTTTTCTTAGCTCGCCGTTGCTTTTCTTATTAACTAATCTGTTTATCCAGGTGCACAGCTTTCATATCATAGACATTATACTCTGCGCTTTCAATGAGCAATATAGTTGAAGTTCTACTTTCTTGGCCAATTGTTGCAGGCAACGGACTTAATATTTTACATTTACAAGAGATGTGAGCTGTTGATGGTATTGTTGTTTCAACTTGCACCTAAATATAATCTGTATAAGTCACACAAGCACTCCACACACATAGGCCCATTTGAATGTATTGTGTTTTAGTGTCGTGGCATCAGGAATGCTTTTGCTGCCAAGTGACGTCTGCGAACGCCGTCATGCCTCAGGTCAAACATGTCAACAACACCGCAGCACGCTCAACATAATACAATCGCACACACAACCACAGAACCACACAGTTGGCGGGTGCGAAAATAGCACCGCCTGCCACATAAAAGGGGGACGCATGCACTTTAACACACGCACACGCATATCTGGGTGACAATGGCAACCAAACAGATAGACATAAAAAGAAAAGGAAAACAAAGTCGCGGCAAATACACGTGTTAGCCAAAGTCACCAACTAAAGTTAAGTCAAGGCAAGGGCTAAAATCCATTAGGTTTTATTTTTATTGTTGGTCGTACTCGTATCATAAATAAATGGAAGCTGCAGCTGGCCAAACAACCTGGTGAATAGTAGGGCCTGGGACGGGGCAAAGGCCAACAGCCAGGCTCAAATAAAACAAAAACAACAATAAAACACACATAATATAAAAAAGGCGCGCATGTGTGTGTCTGTACATATGTATGTGTTGTGAATATGTGTTTGTGTGCGTTTCTGTTGTCAACGGGCCTGACGACAACAGGCACATTTTCTTGAAAAGCAAACAATAAATAATACAAACACGGACAATGGGCACGACTAGAACCGAGCACAAAAAAAAATCAATTCAAACTATTGCACTCCCTGAACCCAACTGAAAATTATTGTAATTTAATTTATTTCTTAAATATACCTAATCGTTTAGACAAGTTTCAAAAGAATGACTCCACTGAACAGTTATTAAATAAATGAAATGCATTCAAAGATTGGTGGCGCCATCATTTGTGTCTACTACCAGGATTATTACAGCGGCTGAAAACTTTTTTAGGCTTCGTACCTACGTACCTGTTATACCTACTTTTACTTACGGGCTGACAACTAGACTAATGATGTCATCTCGATTCGCTTATCAATAAACATGCTCGTGGGTGTTACATACAACATTATGATTTTATAATAACCTTTAAGCTTTCAGATGTAGAGTATACAAAACGACAGCTAACAAAACAGAAAAAAATGGTCATGTCGTAAGATTCCCAAGCCCCAAGAAGGGTTGAGGCAACTGCCACAATGCTCGTAGCGAATGTCAAGCGTTGAAGCCATGTCTCAACACTGACACACACACAGACACGCACACACACAGACACAAAGCCAAGAGACTTTGGCGTACGCACGAATTGTGAGGCAAGTGACGTTGAAATGTTCGCGTTGCAGCTGGAGTTTTGAGCCTTCGAAAAAGCAAACGTAATATGACAATTTACGCCCATGTCAGTGTAGTTTAACCTTGACACTTGATGTCGGCAGGAGCAACAATGGTGACAGTGTCTGGTGTGACTTAAAGCCTGGCAAGGCATTGATAAATGCATGACGTTGGAGCTAGGAATGTGCAGCGGGCAACTAAAAACTTTCACTATGAATAAAACACACTACACATTGGCTCGTACTCTGGTTTTGGTCTCCGTAGGCAGCTTAAAAGTTGGGCTGTTTGCACAGCCAGTAGCGACTGTGGCCATAATTCATTTGGGGCAATGTAGAAAGTAGAACTTGTCTTCGTTGCTGCCACAAACTTGGAAACGACACTTGGCCAAACAAGTTTTGCAGAAATCTGCGGGTCTGGCCAGACCACACAAAGTAACCGCAAACTGTAGCTGGTGTGGATGTGGATGTGCATGTGGCCGTTGAGAGCTTGATAATAAAACATACCTCGGCAAGTCGATGCCTTCAAATGCTTCATCGTGTACAGATGGATGGCATCTACACACCTGAATAGCAGCAAAGCTCATTTACTTTTGGATGCGGGAAAATTGTTGCCATTTGGAAAAAGTACAATCACAGCATGACAGGAAGAATGGTGAACCATAATAAAATTCAAATCACCTGACGCATGGAGCATGAAAACCAAAAGCTAGAAACCATGGCAAAATGCTCAGAAGGTATGTGGCAATAGAGCAAAAACGACAACAGTGGTTGAGGCTAGGTGTAATCAAATTGAAAGGCAGCAGACAGGCAGACAGGCAGACAGACAAATTGAGACAAGTGCAAGGAGCGGCAAGTGGTAAGCGGCAAGTGCCAAGCTTGTCCAACTGATGCTGACAATATGTAGGTAAAGAAAACAATTCCAAAGATTCTTACCACTTTCTCGTTTTTACTTATTTGCTGAGCCATTCACGCCCACGACGTGACTCTTCCCTATCGCCCACTCCCATGACAACACCCACCAACAGCAACGCTGTGACGACTTTTGAGTGTGGGATGTGGCACCCAAGGGTCGAGCACAGTCAAGGGTCTTTGCTTACACACCGGCAGGCGCATACAAACAAAAAGGCAAAGAGAAAGTAAGGAGGCAAGTATACGGACACAGACAAAATTCAGACGACTTGGCCGACTGTAACCCGACTGCTGACTGGATGAGCGCCTTAGTTTTTGTGGCAATTATTTATTGTGCAAAAATTGTGCTTTTCTTCTGTTTTATTTGCCTTTCCTCACAAGGGCAAACACTACAACACTTGTCTACTTTGCGCTTTGTGTTCAGGTTAAAGAAAAACTGATTAAAGCAAAATTGAATGAGGTCAGATATCAAAGTGTTGCATGCCACGAATGCTAAGCCATTGCTGATGGCCACTTCAACATGAAAGACAGTCGCTGTCAAAGCAAGAAGTTTCACGTAAATGTCAATTATGAATAGATCAAAGCTCAGCTACAAAGCGACTCAAAATACATACCTACATAGATTCTGTACTAATATTTGCCATGCCAATCAATATGCCCGAAACATTTAAAACCGCTTAAATCATTAATTGGTTTGACATTACACAATCAATCAAATGAATTAATTCTTGGCACGCCATAATCATAAATAATTCACTTTGAAAGCCCTTTGCGGTTGCAAGCAAAATAAAAAATATTTGAGGGAAGGAACTCGAGCGTGTGCGTGTTGCACAAAATAACTAAATCGTTGAACAATTTAAGGCGTGTCAACATTGCCTGACAACTGCCTAATAATGCTGTCTAAATGCTTGATCGATGTGTGTAGCTCGTGCTTGGTCTTTCTTTTAATTGAGCGACTTAAATCATGCAACAAGCGCACAGTCAATTAGATTGATTGCCTTTATCTAAGACTTCGCTGACTTTTACGGCTCTGGCTGCCACTAATTAAACAATTACAAGCTCACACACACACACAATGGAACAAAGGTGCACGGGTAAAAGCGAATGGCAAATAAAAAGGCATTGTAGCTCTTCCTGCTATATTACATGCATGCGTAAGGATAATTTAGTTAAAAGCTGTATGTTTGTAATTGTCACGCTCTCTATTTCAGCAACACCTGCCTTGGAGACTTCACTTTTACATTTCACTATAATAGGCTTTAACCGGCTTTAAGAAATGGTAGTCAGGTATATGAAGAACAAATTATGTAAGAAGAAAGTATTTCACTTCATTGAAAACAAACCGTTAGTTAAAAAATTTAACTAATCAAGCAATACAAGTAATTTCAATCTAATCTCCTTCATTACAATTGTTAATAATGCACTGAAAGCTTTAAACCGCTTACGAGTTAAGGCTCAGGCAAACCATTCCAAATAAATAAATCAGATGCCATTATTATTGCTATGCCTCTGCACAAAAAATTTAAATATTCTATCATGCTGAAAATGCATTATCTTTAAAAATAAACAAAAATTTCATGTGTAGCTTTGCAGTCGTACATCCTCCAAAACCTTTCTGACGGTTTCTGGCTCTACCTCACAATATCGCAGCTCCGAGATGGCTATAGCCAAAAATCGCCCAGGTCCTGTTTTCAGAGGGAATGCGCTGTTATTGACAAAGTAACACATATGATTACGAAAAACACTATATGGACTAATCCTGAAACGATTTTTTAGTTTTTTCATTGATTTCTTGTAATTACTATATTTTACTTCCCTTATTAATAGTATGTTTATCTAGTAAGCCCAAGTTGACAAAAATGAAATCACATTTTCCAATTCAGCACATCGGATAGGGTTAGTGTGTGTTCATTATAATATTTTATTTTAATACCTGCACATTTTCAGTGTGCAGCTATTCAGTAATCTTCTCTTAAGCTGCAGCAAAGTACTTAGTTATTTGGACAAACATGAAAACATATACTCGTATGTGTAAGCGCTGCATAAGTGCGCGTATTTAAGCTGCTTTTCGCCACAGATACCGAAATTGTATAGATGGCTAGACTTACGTGTATGAGATATTCGTGAATTCATCACCAAACTTCGGAATACGTTTGTCTAAGAAATAGCAATAGTAGTAAGTTGTAAACCATTTAAAATGCTGCTCTCTAATTATTAAGGACTTGGCTTGAAGTGAAAATTGTCAGCTGACGTTAAATCAAACTCTTGGCATTCTCTTGCTGTAGCATTAATATACATAAATTGTGCAGATTTTAATTATTTTTTCGTGCAGAAATAATTAAGCGTATAAAGCTCTTTTAAAAAATATTAATTAAATAGCGGTACACATAATAATCAGTGGCCAGAGGCCAACAATTATTCTGTGGGATTAACTGGCTATAAAATTATGCAAATGTTGAACATAGACCGGCAAAATAAACATAATCAGGTAGGTTGCAGGAGACAGCTGTAATGGCAACGACAACAACAAATATAATAGTAGTAATGTGTGTGAAAAATACAGGGTGTTTTTTAAAACAAATTGGTATTAGAACACACAAACATAACTGAAATGAAAGTCAATTTTTGCATCTTCCGTGGATAACTTTATTGCGCTCATATTACTCCGGGAATATTGCCACATTTTCCACCACATCAGCCATTTAAATGCGCCACACCAATGACCTATTCTTAGCTGAAATATAAAAATGTTTATGTTTTTATTGGAAAATGTATGCTATATTTTATTAAACAGGTGTACCGCTACCTAATGTGGCAGCTTAGCCCATTTGTAAATTAAAATATAATTTTATAAAATAGGTTAAGCAGGTTAATCAAACCGTCTTAAATTTGTTTAATGAAAATTGTATGTTTCTAGTGACTAGTGCATTAATTTATAAGAATTTATTTCTTGTTGCACTAGGAAATAATAATAAAATAATAATAATAATAATAATAATAATAATAATAAAGGAAAATTCAACAATTGTCCATGCGATACATCTATAGGATTGCACCTAAATCTTTGTAACTCTACAATATACAAATAATTAAAATTATTTTCAAATTACTGTAGAATGTAAAATATATGACGTAGCTTAAACATGGAATGTCGTTGAGAGATCATGTGGGCAATACAAGTTAGACACTGTTGTTCTATTACGAGTACATCACGAGTAAATCATTTGTGTTGCCTAGCTCGAGACGCTCAATTGTAGGCAACACTAATGCAGTGTAGCAGTTTTGCTGCATACTTTGGAGCTAGAGTAAGAGCAAGAGCAGCAGCAACAGCAAAAGCTACAGCCCCAAGACCAGCAGCTAAAAATGTCAGAAATTAACGAAGCATTTCAAAAGCTGAAGTAGAATCTGAATCAGAGTAACAGGGTAAAAGCAACGCTAAGACAGCTGCCGCACTGCCAACGGCCAATGCTCTGATCACTATTTGCACCAACTTTGTTGGTAGTTGTTGTTAATTATTGTTGTTGCTGCTGTTGCTGTTGTTCTTCTTAAGCCATTTGGCCATGAAAGTTTATGAGACTTATGCAAATATGTAGCTAGTAGCCGTGCAAATGGCTGCAAATAGCGTGGGTCAGCGTCTAATTACAGAGTCGAGCGTAGAGAGAATAGCGGCCATCAGCATGTTTTGTAGTAAATTGTTATGCATAAACAAAAAACAAAGTGTACGAAAGCATCAGCTTTGCAAGAACAACAAAGAATGCGTGAAAGTCGGCGCCTAATTTGTATGCAGGGCTAAGTGGGATGGTTGGGAGGAGGGTCCAAGAAGACTTTCTGTTAGCCATGTTTTCTTATGTACGTGTGCGTTGGTAAGTGCACGCATTTAGCGCTCAGTTGGTGGGCGCTTGCGTGCAAATAAACGCACCAAATTAAAACAATAATCAGAATCAGAGCCAGCAACAGCGAAAGTGGCGTCAAACTCAGCGGGCAGCAATTAAAATGAATGAAGCGTATAATAACTTATTTTCTGTGAATGTTTTGGTAACCCAAACACATACACACACTCACACATACACACACAGTCACAATCAGCACGCTCTTAGACAAATCTACTTAATGACATTAAAGATGTCTATTTCCGCTCATTCGTCTTGTTGCAGGAAAAAAGGTACTTGAAAACAGACTAAAAGCGTTGTCAAGCCAGCAAAGCGAAACCGAATGCCTACAAAAATGTGCCGAATTAATTAGGCGTTAATTGTAATTTCGAGCAAACAAAAGAGTTTAATTAATTTAGCAACAACGGCAGCAGCAGCTAAGTATAAAGGAAAAGAACCAAGTTTCAGAAAGTCATTACCGCACACTTGAGGCCATGAGAAGAGGTACATAAATATGATTTATAAATCTTTAGGCTGAAAACCACTATTTTGATGTTTAGCTTGCGTGGAACTTAAGTTATGAATATATGTGTTATTTTCTTCACACATATGTACATATATCCCTTCCGAAGAGTAATACCAATTGCTAAAGTACTGCTCACTGTTATTTCCGCAACTACTCGTGTAGTGTTCGATAATAGAATGCAGATGGGGAGTAGAAATGCAAGGAGTAGTACTTGTCGGCCCGTGTATAATAGTTTACTTATTGGGAAGAAAGCCAACAGCAAATTACTTAATCCATTAAGATGTGTGTGAGTGTGTGTGTGTATGTGTATAGTAAAATTGTGTTGACCTGTGCATACTCTTCCGTTGGTACTTTGTGTTGTAAGCAAATCGATTGTGCGCGCTCCGTGTTGCCATAAAGCAAGTATGCAAGTATTATTAACAAAATATTATTAACAATATAAGTATGGGTATTGCGTCGCAAAATTAATTAATTAAATTACTTTTTAAATTACACTTTTTAGGTAAATTTGTATAATTTATATTAAGATTAAAATCTGTGCACCCTAAACCGGTTGATTGTGGAGTTATTTAACGGATTTCCATTTGCTTAAAACATGTTCTGCAAAAAATATATTGGCCAGGTAGAGAACCATCTAGTACATGAGAGTCATTAAATCAAAAAAAAAAAAAATTGACGAGCCAGCAGTTCAATAGTGGAGCCTTTTTTATCGGGAAACTAGAAAAGAATTACTCATTTCTTCAAAGCGATTAGCTGAACCTATTTGAATGCTCGGCAGGGTAAGTGAAAATAAAAAGGGAAAGTTGGCGGTGCAGGCAGCCAAATACAATTTCACACTTCGTCTGGCGCATTGTGCCTTTACGCACGTGCCTGGCCGTTCCGAGAGCGCGTCACACGCAGCGTATGAGTGATTTTTCTTGTTATGTTCTCTGCCAACTGCTTTTAATGTGCCACCCCTGCCGCCTTGGACCATATTTCTTGGCACACACTTTCTCTGCTTTTGTCGTTGTGCCTACCTTTTTGTTTGCTTTGTGGCCCCGTGCGTTTAATTAATTGACTGGCCACGGTCGAGTTGCTGCATCCAATAAAATTAACTCACCGCTTTTTTTTTTTTTTTTGCTTTTTTTATGCCCCACAGTTTCACTTTGTGCTTGACTAGTGGGCAATTAAAACAACGCTTGACAGCTTTGCTGGACACTTAATTTACTTATTTCTTCTCCTTTTTGTTGATATTGCATTTGTTGGTGGTGTTGTTGTTGGCGTGCTTCAATGTGTGCGCGCAGCTCGGTTGCAAAATGTGCTTCACAATTTTTTATGCAATTATGCCACAAAATTGTGTTCATCAAAAGGCTTTCAACGGAAACGCTCACATATGAAGCGTCTATACATGTTCACATACAAATACTAAGACAAGCAGGTAGGCAGCCAGTCAGCCATTTTATGTGGGTGTGTGTAGCTTTTTGCGCGCATTGACAAATTTCTTAGCATATAATGCAATTTGGCTACGGCTCGCAGGATGCCAGAGCCATGTAGATTGCACAGGCAAGTGTGTAGGCCTTTGTCTGCTCTTACTAATACTGAAACAAAATTGTGTATATGTACGTATATCTATTGTATGCACTTGAATATGCGTTCATTTTTTATAGCCGAGCTATAACTGGATTGAATTGAAACCTGTCTGCTCGCACGTCTAGCATTGAATTGCAACATTGCCGCATTTACATGTTGCGTTAATAATTCGCAGCTCAATGAATATACACGAATTTTTATCATGATTTTATTGTTGTTTTTGCACCACGCCTCAGGCCACAACATATGCATGCATATATGCAAAGTTTAAGCGCTTTATTATATTATGAAAATCATCAAATGGGGCCCCCATTGAATGACCACAAATGCATTGCACATACGCCAGATGGGCAGACATTTAATTGCTTGACACAATTAAGTTCACATTTTTCTCTTTGTTTCTCTTTATTTCAAAAATATTGTTAATTAAATTTGAATTTAATATTCCTGAACGCGCTTACCTTCTGAAATTTACATTTATTATTTTCACGAATTAATTGTAAGTTAGTGAATTAATTATTATAAATTAATATTGTACTCCAGTGTAAAACCAGTGCGTCACTTATATATGGGTATATTTAATATCTTAGTTGATTAACTCTATACTCAATTGGGGAAATTGCAAAGCTCTTTATTTATACATATATTCGTAACAGCACTAACAATTTGCATATACCGCATAATTATGTTTGATTGTTATAAGTTAAGAAATCTTTTAACTTATACATTTCACTTCAAAACACTTAACGCCCAAAATTCGCGCTAAGCTTAACTTCCGCCGCCAGAACACTTCAACACACTTCAATCAAGGCTTGAATGTATCGAAGTATGGTCACAGTTAGGTGGAGATAGGCATTCGCTTTGGACACATCCACGCCACGACGCGTTTAAAAACGAACTGCACACGTCTGGACTAAATCACAGTCCGAACTGCTGGTAATTGTGGGCTTAGAAGTTCACCACGCGGGGCACGAATGCCGCTCGGCTGAGCTCGTGCTGGCGATGTGGGTCTGTGGAGCAGCAATGAAAAAGGGGCACTGAAAAGTGAAAGCAGTAACAGTTATTGAGGCAGGTTAGTAAGTTTAAGAGAGTTACCTTGTGGCAACACATTCCAGCGCTTTATATTGTGATGTTGATTACATCGGAAGTACTTTACTATAATTGATAAGAAATAGAAACTAAGCAATCTATGATCAGAAAAATCAAGTACTTTAGTGCAACGTTTCTATAAAAACAAGATGATATAGTGGTTATATCTGGTCTAGCCAAAATTAGAATTGTATTTTCAAGAAGTGTCAGGCTCTTTTATTTTTGGAGTAAATTAAAGTATATGCATAATCAGTAAATCGAGACCAATCAAGTTAGAATGTCCAGCTATCCACCTGTCCGTTGCAATCACTCACTTCTGAGCCAAAAATTTAAGGCCTATCGCGTTAAAATTTTGATTCAGTACTTCGCTTTGTTGGACACTGAGAAAGCTGTCAAAGAATTATTTAAGAAGAAATTTTGTATTGGTGCACAAAGCAAAAGTTAAATTTATAATGAATATAATTAAACAATAAAGTTGTATACCAAAGGATGTACATATGCCTAATTTTGAATGGACGAAAATATCATTTTAATATTATTATTAGGTGGAATAAAACGTTCACATTTTAGGAATTGCAATACACGGATAAATTAGTGTAAATGATTACATTCGATTTGTATTTCAACGGATAAATTCGTATTATGCTATATTGGAGTGACATCGTTGATACATTTAATTAACAAAGGTGCTTGTCTGTCAATCAAGTGAATAATCGTTTTAATATGCATTTCAAGGTATAACATTATTACCTTTATTAGTTAATTATTTTACTTCTAAATCTGTGTATGCATAAATATACATTTGTGAATATCTTAAAAGATTAAAAAACGGTCGGAATTGTATCAGGTTGATATCATTCAAAAACATTTCCATTCTATGTTTGCCATTTCCAAAGCATGCGCAGTATTCGCACTTCTCCTTCGCTCTCTCGCTCATCCATGCCCCATGTAACAGAAGTTGTGGGTGTGGTGAGTAAGAACTGAACTGATAAGCGGTGATAAGAATGCATTGCACGAACAACAGCAACAACAACCATACCATACCAACATACGGCCCATTTTACTTTAATGGATGCTTTGCCAGTTAATGAAGCACAAAAAAGAAGAATTAAATTATCTCATCAACGCATCGTCTGACAGCGCAACTAACTAACTAACAAATCAAACAGACAACGCTATAGATGCAATTAGTGCCCTGCTCTTTCATAATTAGTGAACTACCTCAACCTCAATTATGCAGTTAGCCCCAGATGGCATCAGATGCGACTGCGACCCTTACAAGTATTGTTGTTTTCTATGGCGCTAAAGCTTTTCATACGAAATTCGCAGCCATTGTGCATAGTAGTTTTTTGACTGTGGTATGGTGATGGGTGGGTGGGATGGTAAAGGGGTGCCTTTTAATTATGATAATTACATTGTTGTAGTGCTCATTTGCTGACAGTCACTGCATTGGCTGTGGCAGCCACAACATCGTAGCTAGCTACGCAGTGCGCCTTTCACACTCTCGGCAAAATTTAAAATTTGACTGCATAATTTGCTGCACTTTTATTGCTCGCAGCAATTCATGTTAATGGTGTTTTAATGACCATTGGGCCGGTATTCTCGCAAAAGTCATATCCGTTGCGTCTTCTCGTAATTGGGTTATTGTTTTAATGGCCTGCAGTCTTTATGGTTGACATGGATGTTGATTTGAAAAGTTTCTGCTTGCTCATACGCGTACATACGAGTATGTACATGCATGGAAAAACAATGCATATGCCAACGAAAAAGTTTTTGATTCAAGCTGCGAGCGAAAATAGGAAGAGAACTGATACAAAAATAAAAATATAACATTGATATTTATGTAAAGCATGGCTTGGTGTCGAGTGTGAATTGTGCTTTTGTTGTTGGCGACTGGCCATAAAGCCAGACATGCAACAATTTATGGCATTTTCAACAATATGACAACATAATTTTCTAATTATCTATACTCGTACTTGTATGCGTACTTGTATGCATATCCTTTTTATCTGTATGTACAAATGTGTGCATGAACACTTGCTAATTGCAACTAGAGCCCCTAACAGCTTTGGCTTTTCCGATTCCAACAGCATGTGATTTAATGCGTTTCAACTTCGCATTCATGCAAATAAAATTGACATGCGCTCATAAATTTTGCAGCACACTTTTGAAAGTTAGATATGCAAACACAACACATCCCGCTGACAGCATGAATGAATATTGTCAGTTCCATTAATTATAAATAGTTATATATTGTTAAATATTTTATTATAAAATAAAAAGTGACACAAATTTGCAAATGTCTGAAAATTGGGTTTAATTTTATTTGCTTTTGCAATTTCACTTAAATAACACATGCCTTTTTCAACACACATAGCACAACTTTCAAATAAATATTTAACTAATTGAAGCTATACAAAGAACTTTAAGAATTTAAAGCATTTGTTTGATATTTGAAGTGCTCATTTGTGTAACGAACACCTGACCATTTTAAATGACACTTTCCCTAGTTTTGGGCACATTATTGCCATGCATATTGAATGATACAAGTATATTAATTATGACAGCCACGCACACGTAATTGGATAATCATACAATTAAAAGCAATTAGACATAAAAAGAAACGATAATTCTAACCGGCACGTCTTATATAAAAGGTCACAAGTTAAATGCTGCGGAGCTTACACGCTTCTTCGCAATGAGTGAGAGTATTAACAGTCTGAACTTCTTCAGAAGCCATTCATTTCTATGGAAGTTTCTGGGTGCATCGCACAAACAAACTAAATGGCGCATTCCCTATCTGGCATTCACCATTCCATTGAATATTCTATTTACGTTGGGATATCCTTTTCACCTGGGCATGGCGGTTTTTCGTAATGGCAACATGTTGGATGACATCAACAATTTTACTACCTTTGTCACCTGTGGTGCCTGTTCCATCAAGTTCGCATTCTATATCTTCAATTATGACAAGGTTGCTAAAATGGAGAAACTCCTACAGCTTCTGGATACTCGTGTGACCGGTGAAAAGGAGCATGAAATCTACAATAGGGTTAAAACGCAGTTGCGCATGATCTTAGTTATCTTTGTGTCTATTTACGGGCCAATTGCACTTTTGGCCGAACTCACCTTTTTGACTCAGGAGGAGCGAGGATTAATTTATCCGGCCTGGTTCCCATTTGACTGGCGTAACTCAACACGCAATTATTATATTGCCAATATGTATCAAATCGTGGGAGTAAGCTATCAACTACAACAGAACTACTTGAATGACTGTTATCCGGCAGTTATGCTCTGCTTAATTACGGCCCACATCCGGATGTTAAGCATTCGTATCGAGCACTTGGGCACGGACAAGAAGATTTCTGAAGATGCTTCCGAACAGGAGCTTGAAGCTTGCATAACCGATCACAAAAATTTGTTGGAGTGAGTATTCTAAATCTTTACAATAAATCAGCTTGTTCTGAATAAATAAGTAACTGAATTCCACATTTCATTTCACAAAATTCGCACGCCTGATGGGTAGTTTAATATTCTCAACATTCGTTCTGTGTATTGAACACACCAAAAGCATTGAATTATAAATAAATGAAATGATAGCGCCTACACATTAAATAAATGTATGTACGTACATATGTTTTGTTCGTCCCTAGACAACACAAGTTTATTTATTTTTTCTCTTTTTCCTCCTCGTTCCCTCGCTAGAGAATTTTGTCTAAACTGTCCATATTCATGAAATAAACGTATACGTAATTTTTTGCCATTTCTCGGTGAATACTATGAGAAGCTAATGGCAAAACGGAAATTAGAAAGTGAAACGTGCGCGACATTACGAGTTCATTGTTTTAAACTTTCCTATCTTTTGCAGGCTGTTCAAATCTATCGAGTCCTTCATGTCGCTCCCTATGTTCGTTCAATTCACTGTGACTGCGCTAAATGTTTGCATAAGCATAGCGGCTCTGCTCTTCTTCGTCACGGAACCGATGGCAGTCACATATTTCTTTTTCTACATGTTGGCCATGCCTTTGCAAATCTTTCCATCCTGCTATTTCGGCACGGAAACCGAGTATTGGTTCGATCAGCTCCACTATGGTGCTTTCAGTTGCAATTGGATCACACAACGGCGCAGCTTTAAGAAGAAGATGATGCTATTTGTGGAAGGCACACTCAGGAAGAAAACGGCCAAGGCGGGTGGAATGTTGCGCATCCATGTAGACACCTTCTTCTCAACTCTAAGATTTGCATACTCTCTGTTCACCATCATTTTGCGAATGAGAAAATGAACAGAGGAGTTACTTTGCATATTTATTGGAAGAACTATAAAACTAACCAAACTGCTGAGTATTGAGTACATTTTCTCGAAGGGGTTACAAAACTTAAGATACAGGTGATCGTACCTGACAACTAAATAGCTGCCTCTTAAGTTTATTGTTTATATGTTATTTTTTAGCTGATACGTCTTGATAATACGTTTATGATGCGTAACGTTACGTAAGCGTTTTCACGGCTCTGAGAAATTCGTAGCTTGCAACGTTTACAGGCACAAAACGCATGTATTAAACGTTATCTTACATTTATAATATTATCTTCAATAATCGCATTCAAAAACTGGCAAACTCTGTACTCCTTTCAGAACATAAAACTTCATGATAAAAGAAGTACAGTTTGTGCAAACTTAATAAATTTGAGGGTTTATGAATAAGGTAAATTTAATAAATAAAAACCATATTAATAATAATTGAAAATCAACAGGAAAGGAAAGTCAAGTCAAGAGGGCTCAAGTTTTAAGGGTATTTAAGCGCACACTCCCACTTCTGAGATCTTTCTGTTCATACAGACGGGTAGAC
Source organism: Scaptodrosophila lebanonensis (assembly GCF_003285725.1). Classification (NCBI taxonomy): domain Eukaryota; kingdom Metazoa; phylum Arthropoda; class Insecta; order Diptera; family Drosophilidae; genus Scaptodrosophila; species Scaptodrosophila lebanonensis. The sequence goes on from NW_022060529.1 coordinate 5,561,638, forward strand.
GGACCAAGCAGCAACGACTCGGCTTGTCACCCTGTTCAAGAAAATATGTATATAGTTTGTGGGGTCATACAGTGTATAAAAATATATAATTAGTTTATTTTTTATAATTCTTTGTTTTACAAATATTGGAAAAACTTGCTGTGCAATCAATTTTTTGTGTACTTTTGTGTTTGGTGCAATAATTATTTGACATTTGAAATTTCCACATGTCATGTGAAGAGATGCACCTTCGTGGTCATATTTAATACAACAACAATTAAAGCTATCAAACAGTGCTAATTACGTAATGGCACAATTAAAAGCAATTACGCATTAAAAAATTCTATCGGCGGCTATAAAGTCAGGCGTATTCGGTAACAGAATAACCTACACAACAATTATTTTTTACCTTTAATACCACATATTTGTAGACTATGGGTATCATATAAACATAAAATAAGAAAGAAATAATAACTGTCCGAATGAGTTTTTAGGGTCAACCAAAGTTTCCATTTGTCCGGGGAATGCTCATAAAAGCCATCTTAAATACATTCCGTCTGGGTATAAAACCGATATAGCCTTTTATTTATAGCATACAGTACTCTAAAAAATGTCATCCATACTATATGTCAGGTATAAAAGGGTAAAAGTTAAACGCTCAGAAGCTCAAACATTTCATCGCAATGACTGAAGCTATCAACAGCTTGAAGTTCTTTAAGATCCATACATTTCTTTGGAAGTTTCTGGGCGCAGCGCACAAGCAAACAAAAAAATCAAAATGGCGGATGCCCTATCTGGCGTTTACCATTTCGATGAACATTTTGGTTACGTTTGGCTATCCTTTTCACCTGGGCATGTCGGTCTTTCGTAATAACAACATGACGGATGACATCAAAAATTTGACTACCTTTGTCACCTGTGGTGCTTGTTCCATCAAGTTCGCATTCTATATCTTCAATTATGACAAGGTTGCTAAAATGGAGAAACTGCTAAAGCTTCTGGATGCGCGTGTTACTAGTGAGAAAGAGCACATCATATACAAGAGTTTGGGAAAACAGCTGGTAATGATATTGTTAACATTTGTGTGCATCTACACGCCAGTCGCAATTTTTGCCGAGGCCGCCTTTTTGACCCAGGAGGAGCGAGGACTAATTTATCCGGCATGGTTTCCCTTGGATTGGCATAACTCTACGTGCAATTATTATATTGCCAATGTATATCAAATCGCGGGAGTTAGCTATCAAATACAACAGAACTATGTTAGTGATTGCTATCCGGCAGTTATGCTCTGCCTTATTTCGGGGAACATTAGGATGTTAGGTATTCGTTTCGAGCATTTGGGCAAGGACGAGAATATTTCTATGGATGCTCACGAAAAAGAGCTGGAGGCTTGTATAACTGATCATAAGTATTTGTTGGAGTAAGTATTGCCGGTTTGTTAATACATTCAAAAGCCAATTCCAAAAGGATTATCTTTGATTTTATATAAAACATCAGAGTTTAAAAAATTACAAAATTGAAGTTATACTTCGAGCTTAGATTTCTTGATTTTTATTGCAAATCCAAAACTGAAACCAATAGTTTTTCGCCTTAACTTATATTGTATTAAAAACCTATGGCTAATAAATTAATTCTTTTCAGGCTCTTCAAAACCATCGAGTCCTTTATGTCCATGCCCATGTTGGTGCAATTCACGGTAACTGCCGTAAATGTGTGCATCAGCATAGCTGCTCTGCTCTTCTTTGTCACAGAACCGATGGCTAAAACATATTTCTTTTTCTATGGCTTGGCCATGCCGTTACAAATCTTTCCCACCTGTTATTTTGGCATGGACGCGGAATACCGGTTCGATCAAATTCACTATGCGGCCTTCAGCTGCAATTGGATAACACAGAGGCGTAGCTTCAAGCAGAAGCTGATGATTTTTGTGGAGGGCTCGCTCAGAAAGAGCACGGCCATGGCAGGTGGAATGCTTCGCGTCCACATGGATACTTTTTTCTCAACTCTAAAATTTGCGTATTCACTCTTTACAGTTATTTTGGGAATGGGAAACTAAAAATTGCATTAGTTTACACTTTATACATTTTTAATTAAATTATCTTATGAAGGAATATAAATGCATCAAGTAAACCAGCAATAAAGCAAATACTGGTAATTGATTTTGACGAAGGTATGTATATGAGGAATACGAAATGCGCATTGCCTACGAAGGGCAGCTAGTGGTCGTGAATGTTTGTAATCACGGGCGTGGTAAGTTGTGTTTGTGTTTTATTTACTTAAGCAATGTAAAGGCATTGAACGACTTTGGAGGCTTCGTGTTTCCTAATACGCTTGAATCCAGCACTAAGTCATGCCGAGGCTGTAAAGTCAACATTACAGAATAGGGAAGACCAAAGCAGCTTGTGAGTTGGCAAAAAAAAAGGGCAACATGTATTTATAGCCAAACGCAATTGGCAATGGTCAGACAGTCAACCCAAAGAAGTAGCGTCTGTTGTTGGGGATCGGGGCAGAGCAACGCAACGCAACGCAACGCATAAGGCAAATCGATTTGATTATGTTAAGCAGAGAGAGTAGTAGGAACAGTAAGGGCAGCTTCTAAGTTGATTTGAATTTATATCAAAACGTCTTTAGCTTACACACAGACACACATCTGCATGCAAAGCACGTAAAGGCAAACTTATACATACATACATATAGCTATATATAGACATGCTTATTTAACTTTGCTGATTTTACAGTTTTCTCTTAATATTAGGCGTGAGTTTAATCACAAGCGCCAAAAAAATGAGGATGCTTTTAATGCTTAATCAAGTTTGTTGCATACCTTAGGGCGCTGTTCAGGGATCCGCATCGAGCGCTGTTAACAAATTAACAATGAAACTACTTTCGTGCATAAGCCAATGAACAATTCAGCATTTAGCAGACTCAGCTGTTTCTCGTCCGCAAGAAATTGTATTTCGCCACTTGGCTACTTGTTTATTTGAGCCATCAGCAGGGTCCTGCCACTCACTCACTCTCGTCAGCATCAGCATAAGCATCATCGTAATTGTCATCATCATCATCATCATGAGCAACACCGACTTAAGCATCAACTAACCGCACAAGCAAGCTATGTAAGTCATGCAAACTGTTACTGAAAAGACCACTGTTTCTTCCCTTGGCCCACTCCTACCTCATTCCACTGCTGCCTGCGCCCTCGCCCAAGTGTCTGTATTTATGTTGAATAAGTTTGGTCTGACATTACCAAACTGCTGGCTGATACTTGTAGCGCACACTCAAGTTCCTCAACTGTCTTGCAATTCTGGCACAGACATATTGGTCGCTCTGAGATTGACCCTTTGTATGCTTAGCATTTGGAACGCTGTTGTCAGAGCAACGCATTTATGTGTGTAATTTATTCCTAAGCAAAATATTTATACTTACTAGTAAAAGTGCACTTAAGTTGGTCGAGCGCTGCACAAATGAATGTGTTCCAAACTCTCACATCTGCTTCAGAGCAACAGTTGTGCCTAGAATTGAAACGAATTCACAAACAGCTATACCGAGTAAAGCTTAAACGTAAAGTTCGAGTGAAATTTTAAACGCCTCGTCTGCTATTCAATACTTCCGTTCTAAAAGAGCGGAAAACTTTGCTATCAAATTAATAGTTTCCTTCTGACACAAACCACACACTCAACTACCCAACCATCCGAGCCGCACAGCCCTTAACTTTTGGATCAAACTGTTCAAATTTCCAGCGAATCAAAAAATACGCAACTATGCAACTTTCCGGGAAAACTTTTGTCAACGGCTTAACTGGCGGTGCGTGAACATGGCAACGACGACTAGAGACCTCACATAATGATTCGGCCCTGGGGCACTCAACATTTTGCAGTATCTGGTCGCTCAACACGTTGACGCGTAAGTCTCTCTGGCATTGTAGATGCCCGCCGCCTCCGGCCAGAGTACTCCAGTAAATTACAGCTCTTAATAGTCAACATGGCAACATACACTCAGGAACGCTCTTACCTCTTACCTAGTAGAAGTGTACGTTATGTATTAATTCTGAAGCTAGTTAATGAAGTCTCGATTGTTATTTCTTAATTTTAACTTTTTTTTCAATAGACCCCATAAATTGGCATATGTTTTTAAACATGCTGATTAGGGTAGCTTGAATGAGTAGAGTATTACAATAGTCCCTTATTAAATCGGCTTCTTTCACATCAGAAGCATTTGGGATTTGATGTCTTTTACATTTTTAAATAGTGTCTAAAATGTCATTTCTTCATATAAGAAAAATTATATTGAATAAAAAATAATGAATAGTCGCTCTGCATGCAGCACGAATTCAGTAATTCTTACTGAATTACTTGTATTATTAAAATTTAGTAAGTAAACTAAAAATAGGAAAAGAGGTGCAAAATAAAGATATTTTAATATAAATAAGCAATAGATCTAATAACGACTCAACAACTAACTTTCTTCAGCTAAACCAACACAGCACTCCCTAATTCATGAGTTCATACAAAACAGAGAATTTTACAACCAAAATAAGAAAGTCACTTAACGAAAGCACGGACGAGCAATGGACTGAGCACATAGACACACACACAAACGGCACATTATGTGGCTCAATACAGCAAGTGAAAGTTAATTTCGCAGTCAAATCCGAAAACCAGACGAAATGCGTAAAAAGGCAACACAAATATCCGCCGGCAGCATCCAAGTCCAAATCTTAAGCCCTGCTGTGTGCACTGAGTTGTCGTTGTAGGGCGCCAGTAAAAACATTGGCGCCGAACGGTATGTATGAGCTAGGATGGGTGTGTATGTGTGATCACGTAAATGCTTGCTGGAAAACTTGTGCGAATTAACAGCCAAAGTTTGCTTTGCTCCAGGAAGATACTTTGCGCTGACAGAGAACTTATATAATTCGTATAGCATGGAACTGCCGTTGGCAAGTGACAATAACAGGAGTCAGCTACTCGAACTTGTCGACAGTTGGTCGTCGTCTGTCGCGCAACCAACGAGGCAAGTAAAAGGCTTGACAGCCAACGCTTGTGCCAAATGTCAAATTACTATATTTTGTGGCAGAATCCAAATGAGAGTCTGCATTTTTAAAGCTAAAGCTACGCACGTGGCCGCTCTATGTACTACTTATAAGTATACCTAAACATTTATAGCTCACAACTTTATGATTGCCAGACGGGCAGATTAGGAGATACGCAGAAAAACAAACAGTGTATGCATAATGGATGCTTTGGAACTATAACTCATTATAGATAATGAGCGCACTCAAGCCGAACTTAAGTGAAAAGGTCAAAATTAGATGGCGACGGGAAAGGACAGCGGGATAACAGAAAACAGAGCCACCAACACTTGTGGCAAGTAAGTGTCAACTTGGGCTTTGGCAACGGATTATTTCTGACTGCCTCACTGGTTGACTATTTGACTGGCTGCTGCAAGTGACAGGCAGCTGTAGGTCTGGACGAAGCAAATATAATTACACTCTCACTTGACTGTTTCGTTTGCGCACGGAGTGGGAGTAACTTGGTTAGTTGGTTTTCATGAAAACTTTACAAATAGATTTACACAATGGTTCGTTAAACGGTGGCAATAATGTTGAGTGCTTAAGCAAACACATAGATTCTTAGTGTATGAGAAGGTGTGTATGTTTTTCTCACACAAAGTCTTTTGGGGTCTTCTCGAACAACTGATTGGCTGTTTAAAGATGAACTCATTTTTAAATTAAGCTGCAAACTATTAATTGGTGTTTTATTGCGGTTTTGTTTATCTATATACTTGTTTATAACATTTTTTTTTTGTAGTTTTTCATGATGGAAAAATCCCAAATCAAAAAATAAACGCACATGTGAAACAACTGATACAAACATGTTGATAACTGTGCTACACAAAAAAAGAAAATTCGTAATAAAGGTATAATATTCAATTTTATAAAGCCACGTAAAATGAAAAAATACCAAGGAAAAAAAAATAGGCACATTGGTGTTAAACAAGTGATACAAACATGTGGATAATTGTACTAGAAATAAAATGTGAAACAAAACCACATACATATACGCATTTTATTATTTAAAATTCTTTCAATTTATTCGAATAATTGGATTTTTACTTTTTTAGGGGCTTATCAAATTTTTGTGGAATTAAAAAAAAATATGCGAGACGAATTTATTAGTTTTAAATTTGGATTTCCGTAAGATATCTGATTAAAACGTATGATTTATGCAGCTTACCATCCTTTCGTGAAACCTGTAAGGATAACAGTTTTTAGAAAATATTTACAACATATGCTAAGATAACAGATTTTTGGCCAAATATATATTTGGAGACATGTATGTCTCTACAATTTTTATAATGATTGTTTTTTTAGTGCACTTGTCTTTCTTATCACAATCAACATACAAGCGAGACCGTTAACACGTGCGTCATAAATGGTAATGGAGTAAGCGAGCCTGTTAATACGAGGACCGGCCCAAACGGCATACGTCATTTTAAGAGTTCATGTCGACACCAGCGGGGCATGATAAAAACAATAAACGCTGCTGACGGCAGGCAACAAAATAAAGTTGCCAACAGCAAGGCATATGCAAATGTCAATAATAAATACAAATATAAAAAATAAATAAAAAGGTAAACGTCATCACCTTTCATACTGGTACATTACACATACGCACATTGCGCATACGCCGCGTGTGACGCCGCAGCCATGCTTGCGGGCAATTATTACACGACTGCGCCTTCGCCATTGGCGTCGCATTGTCATGAATGAGCAAAGCCGTGCATGTCGTTGACTATCACTTGCTGTAGGGGGAGGGTGTGCCCCAATGAAATTGGCGGATTTGCTTACATAAAACGCAGCCAGACAAATACGAATACCGGAGGGCGAGGTAAGGAAACAGCCACAATTGAAATTTTAAATGCGCCCCAGGCAAAATGGCTGCGACAGCAATGATGATGATTCTGTTCATGATGATGCTGATGATGTTTATGCAGATGGCATTGCCATTGCTTCACGCGAATATCACAATGTGCGTATTGTTGGCGCAACAACAACAATAACAACAGCCCCAATAACAGCAATGCGGGTCGGTATCCGCCCCCAAGTTGCCCCACGCCCCAGTCATACATGATATTGATAACGTGTGATTTAATGTGTTTTTAACGGGTTTTAATGCGATTTTCAGTTAAATGAGGCATAACATTTTGTTGCCCGCAGCCACGCGTTGACTTGACATTGATTTGTAGCCCAAGACCAGATTGGGATGGCTTTGCATAATGGTTAAGCAATGAATTTGTAGCTTCACCTTCTATTTGCATTTTAAATGGCGCCTAGTTGACTAGTAAGTCGGGCAACACACACACAAAAAAACAGCTAAAGGATTTTCAATTTCAATGCACCCTAAGGCCACATTATCCATATATGAATGACTACTTGTATTAAAAGGATAACGTTGACAGCATTTATCTATAAATACTTATATACATACAAGTATATATATATATATATTTTTTTTTTTCAATTATCAAGCCTTAATCACAAAATTTACAAGGGAGTAGTGCCTGCGCCTCCCAAACCTTTTACGAGACATATACTGGTATATATTTTTATATTAAACCTACATATATATACTATTGTGAGGAAAGGGTATTAAAACAAAACAAGAGAGAACGCTACAGTCGAGCAAGCATATACCCTTTGTACCATACGGGTATAGGGTATAAAAATATTGTGAAATTTCGGGTAAATTCAATTAAATTGAAATATTGTGGTCGCCGTTCTCTGCGATTCTCATACCAAGTACTTAGGTGATGGCAAATCGAAATTTAAATTGTGAAATTTCTGATAAATTAAATTAAATAAAAATATTTTGCCCTCCGACCTCTGCGACATACCAAGTGACAGCAAATAGAGTTTTAAATTTTTGAATTTGTGATAAGTTAAATTAGATACCAACTTTGGTAATTCTAGCTACGGACGGACGAAACCGCGGACGGACATGGCTATATCAATAGGCTGCACCCTGATCAAGAATACATACATTCGCACAAAACTAGTAAACCCTTTCGCCCTATAGGTACATGGTTTATGGTATATATTAGTATTAATTTAATATTTATATTAATATTAAGTGAAGCATACTTTTGACCACAAAAATAAAACTTAGCTGGCAACACAGCTCACTTCAGCCAAAAAGCTTGCAACACTAAATTTTCACCATACATGGCATCTAATCCGTTTACTTTTGGTTGCTACTAACAATTTATTTGCTGTTTGAAATAAAGCAAACACTTAAATGTATTTCTATATCAATTTGCTATATTTATTTACGCATGCTCAAATGAACAATAAAAGAAAACGAATAATGTTGTACACTTACAAATATCTCACAGCATTTATTTTCATTGCACCACCATCAGCCTCTTTCACATAGCATACTCGCACACACACACACACACACACACACACACAAACACACATATTAGTATAATTCATGGCTCAGAACTATATATGTTGTATGAGCACTGTTTCTCTACATTTCTTTTTTATTTACCAAGCGTTTTTGTGTGCTGTTCAATGTAGCGCAAAGTTTTACATGTGGCTCCAACCACATAATCTGCCCAAACCTGCACTATTTTTGCTCGATTTCAGCTCGAAATATATCGTTAGTGTGTGGCAAAGAAAGGAAAGCGAGATACAGTTATTCCATTGCGGCTGCTCAATTGGCATGCAAAAATGCAGTTTGTAGCAATCATGAGAAGTACTTTTATTTAACATTTTTGTTATATTTTCTCATGCATGTTGTACCATTTCAAATTTCTCTAACGGACAAGTGCTAACCAAAAAGTTTATGACCATACAGAATTTATGCCTGAGTAATGATGTGTGAATAACAATTTTGCAAATAATTAAGCAATTTCTAGACGGAGTGATTTTATTTCAGGGCAAGCGCTGTTCCCATTTAGTTGAAATTTCAATTTAAAAACAAAAAGATTACCAAAACAATTTTTCTTGAACATAATGCTGTATATTTCTTTAACTGACGAAAAGGGCCATCATTTATTTATTATGTTATAATTATATGAAATGGCAGCTGAGTGTAAATGCCGGTTCATTGATATTACCTAATAATATGTTTCCATATAGCAAAGTTATTGGAAATTAATTTTTCCATTTAATACTATCTGTGCAATGATGATAAGAATTTTCAGAAAGGGTAGATATATAAAATTTTAGTGCTTATTATGTAAATCGAATTTTTACCAAGAATACAAAAATGTTTATTCTTCCAGAAGAAGCCTTGCGATAATAGATCCTTGTGACTGTACCGAGAGGGAGGTCTATAGACTTAGTGTTAGTGTAAATTTCATATACCTATCCCATTTATCTGCAAAAGTTCCCTAAGAAGTCTAGAGATCTTTCCGTGTTAGTGTAAGTTTCATATACCTATCCCATACAGCTTCCAAAAGTATATTGATCTACATGGAGAACATTTTAAAACACAAAAAAAACCGTTTGCAATAAAATATGTGTTGTTGTTTTTTTGGTCGAAAATAGAAAAATTAGCTCTCGTATTCAAATGATTTAAAATAACTTTATACTTAAATTATGTATTTTCTCCCGCAAATGTCCTAGTATCTACCAATTTCAAATACCTTTTCAGCCTCAAAATAGTCATCTAAAAAAATAAATCTAAGTTTATACTTACAAGTATAAATGCCTATAAATTAATATGTTGTATCCTGGAATGTCGACCAAAATCAAGAAAATAAATTTGCATACACTTACTTGTATTGAAGACAAATAGTATTTTTGGATGTGACACATTGTTGGGAGTATTAAATTGGCAATAGAAGTACAGCATATTGACACAAATTGCGCTATTTTAAATGTGTTTTTGACCTTGGCGTATGTAATTACAAATATTGCGACCCCAATAGATAAGCACAAAAATTACTTGAATGTCAAACCACAAAGCAATTTAAAAGCAATTTTGCGATCATTAAATGTCACGATCAGATGAGCTTAGTAAAAGCGAGAGGAAGAACATAATAATACTATATTTCTCATCTCTTGTTGACAGTAATAAAAAAGGCGAGGGGCGTATGAAAAGTTTCAATTTTTGATAGTCCCAACACATTGTGCGATTCACATGTCGCATTTTATTTCGCGGATGTTCCCAACTATTGGCGGAAATTACGAACAAAATTGCAATAATAGTTACAACATGCACGTGATGAAAAAACTGTACAGCATATATTCAAGCCATAAGTGGAATAGGAAGCATCCTTATCTTGTAGCTGAAGCTGCACCTGATGCTGACAAGCTGCTGCTTGAAAGCTAAGCTGTGGATAACGTGTCCAATCTTTCCTCTCTTTAGGGGAAAAGAAATTCACATAATTTCCGCTTGCCGAAAATGTATTTTGTTTACTGTTTTCTATGAAACATCCACATATATCCTGCTCACTGCATTCTACCTAGATTGAAATGCCTTGCCTATTGTGGTTAACACACAAGTGACCATAATTGAGTTGGCAAATGGGTTCACAGCGATATACTCCAGCACGTGAACCTCTGCAAGTCTGGATATTGGCACGCCTACACTAAAGCAGCTGGTTAAAAGAATGCCACACACCTACAACTTCATTCAAATTCATCTGCGTCTGCAATTTAATGCCAAGGAAAGCATTCATTTATTCAAACATTCCTTTAGCCTATAGCCGAAGCGAAAACATTTCCGTTTTCCGCATTGGCCAGCATATATAAGTGTTTTTGTTCAGCCAACGGTCTGTTTTTGGGACTATGACGCTCTTCTTTCGGTTTGAAAATAGAAGCACGTACACATTTGACCAATTATTGTCCTCGTCCGATGATTTCAGAGCAGACACATACGAGTGAGTACTCACGCAGCTCCAATACAAATTTATTGAATTGTTGCTAGCTGTGAATTAAACTCAAATTTGATTTCGCCCAATGCTGATTTTCTTGCTCTGTTGCCAAGAAAATACCTTACTTATTCAATTTAAGTTGGTGCATATTTTCGGTATGCTTTAATTAATACCGACATAATGTTTTCTGTGCAGATTCTGGTAAACATTTACGCTCTAATTCACACTCGTTTATTTTCGTTTGCTGACAAAGCAATCACAACCCAACTAGCGTGAAAATGTTTTGAATTATTCTAATCGACTGCTTCGATTGTCCATACATTATAAAACTATGGAATCATGCCTGCACACAGCAGTTTTAAAAAATCCCTAGAAAGGCGAACAAGTCACTAAAACAAAAAACGTGAAACAATTGAAAGTTCCAAACACAAAAAACTGGACAAATATAAAAATCGATTTCATAATTGCTGTATACAAATCAACCGTGAACCTACTGCAAACAGGTAAAGTTAAAATAGTTGTAGCAATATTTGTCATTTACATAGGTTTTTAATTTAATTTACTTGGCGCACGTTGCGTATACTCGATAGTGTGTGACAGTGACAAATGTTTTGACTATGATGCTGTGTGGGCATGGGCCGTGCAAACATAGTTAGGCATACGTAACAATTTGCTTACCTGATCAAGTCAAACAAACTAAAATTCGCCAAACGAAGGCTGGCTGAAAAGTAGTTTTGAATTGAGCTCAATTCAATTAATCCATTGGACGATTAGTGTAGATCTTCAAAATAGTCTTGATAAATGGAAAAGACGGTGGTATAATGTTTTTACTGTATTAGTCTGACTGTTTCGATATAAGCGTAAAAATCGGTAAAGTGGTTTCCTTGTTTGACAATAACATCCGCGTAAATATCGTCCTTTATACATTCCCTCGTGCCCTCTAAAACTTTTAAATTTTTCATCGTCATTGTCCAAATATTTACAAAACAATTCCTAACCTCTGGCCAGTAAGCGCTTTAATTCAGTTGTCCCAAAATGTATTCAGCTTTGATCGAGTTTTATATTCTCGAAATAGAAAGATTATATATTTTACGCAATTTCGTTAAATTTGCTGATGGAAAGGGGTAGTAACATAATACTGGTTCGTTATACGATTACTTTTTAGCCCGCCTATGTTGCTGTAGCTTTGAAATGAGTGGTCGAACTTTGTTTGTCGCTTTAGTGTGAAAATTTGCACCTAATTTGCTACCTAGTCGACCGCTAGTGAAAGTTGATAATTATTTACCAAATGTGCAACCTCAAACATATTGCAACACACATGAACATTTTTACATATACTCATAGATTTTTTTGCGGAAAAGAAAGTTGCACATTTCCAAATCAACGCTGGCCGCAAAAGTTGCAAGTATATAGTGTCTATTGATCGACTGCGATCGATTTGTGGTTACACAGTTCAAATTCGTTGCCGAAGAAGCAAGAAAAAGCGACAAACTAACCAACGCGCTCGGCATTCAGTCATGCGTTGCCTTTTCACACCAGCCAGCGGGCAATGAAACAATACCTCAAGTGGCTTCCATTCGTTGCCAAGTAGAATTATCGTCGTTCGTGGGTCTGTTGCGATAAGTCTGATTCGAATGCGCACGCGCAAAGCGTTGAACGAGTAGTGAACAGCGAACAGCTGAGCTAAGTACGAGCGACAACTATTTTGTATCTGCCGCCAGGCCCGCACTTTCCATACTTTTGTCTATATCTATGTATGTATATACAGCGCCGTTGCTTTTGTTGTTGTTGCTGTTGTTGTTGTCTAAAGCAAACACGTTAAGCGCCAAAAACCAGCCAAGCAGGCAAGCAGCAAACAGCGAGTGAGCAACAGACAGCTCAAGTTGCCGGCTTCACTTGACTTGACTTGGCTTGGCTTGGCATGACTGCGAGCCGGGCTTATTTGAGTATCTGTAAGATACATTCAAGCATTCAGTTGCGAATTTCATACAAAACGAGGCGGTCGTTGCTGAAATCTGCTTCACTCGTATTTCCTACAAAACTTTTTCTATACAATTTCAATTTGTGAGTGTGAAACTTCGATTGAAAAACAAGTGATAAAATCGTAAAGTTTTTTCCCCCTATTGCTAATGCAATTACCGCAAAATTTCATAAAGAGCAAACATACGTTGCGCAAATAGAAATACAAAAAGTTGTTTGTATACGAATATCACAACAACGGAAAAGTTATTGTGAAACGAGAAAAAAGAGATTTCCTAGAAGTGCAGAAAAAAATTGTAACATCAAATAAATTATATAAATATTCATAAATTGTAAACATGATTGAGAGACGCAGTCAACTGGATAAGGTAATTTAATAATTGTTAATTTATTAGCGTGGGAATTGTAATGCATGTTTAATTTCTTTAATGCTCTCCCCTAATTGTTTAATTTGTATTGCTCTGTAGACCACAATGGTTTTAACACTTGGCTTATTACCTCCTCTTCTATTCTCATGAATTGACAGTCATTTAGTTATCGCTTGGGGACGTGCCATTAGCTCCCGGTAACGAAATAAACTAAGGTCAAGCCTCAACTGTAATTAAGCACTTTACACAACCACAAATATGTAAACACGAAAACAACTTTAGTTATAGACGAGTTGTAAAAAACTGACCCTACTTAAATAATAAAAGATTAGAAATGCGTAACAAGTTGGACAGAAAAACATTCAATTAGGAGTTACTTAATTCTTGTAACGATTGCTGTAAGGCACTACGCACTAAGTATATGTGGCTTCAGATTTATTTGTGTATCAACTGAATTAGTTGTGCCTATAAAAAACAGATAGGCCATAAAAAGAACGCGTATAGCAAGCGCCTTTTAAATTCATTTGCATTTTTGTTTGCTTGGCAAAACCAAACAAAAACACAAAAACGATATATTAAAATTCTGTGGAATTTGTTAGCGAGAAAGCACTACTATTTAAAAAGGTTTGAGTAATCGTTTTGTCTTCTGATTAAGAATATGAATGCTAGTTACGTAACAACGTTATATAGTCGCAATGAAAGTAAAAACTCATACACATATCTCACTTCTATGCTGATTTCGAATTCACATATACTTGTACAACTGAATACGAATGAATAATTTATGAAGAATATGGGACATTTTAATATCGTTGCATCGTTAGGTTGTTTCTTTACTTAGTTATATGTAAATTGGAACTCGATGAATATATTTGGATCACCACTGATTGAGCACGAAGTAAAATTAAACATGTCATGCCACAGGACGGAAATTTTTTACTTACTGTTTCTTTTTTTGGCAAGTGTATCAATGATCCGAGAAACGAATGCGTCAGTACTTGCGACGCATGCAAATCAGACCACATTTTTGGAAAGCTGGTGCGCAGGCGCGCCATTCTCGATCGCTCACCTGTGCGCTGAGTCACGTAATCCATTCTGAATACTTGCCTTAGCAGCCACTGCCACTGGGTACATACATACTATAAGTATATGTAGTAGTCGAGCTTAACTGTTTTATGTAGTGTTTGCTTCTCCGCTTGAAGCATTGTATGCACAAATATTTGAATTGTTCTAACTTGCAATGCACTTGAATAAATATAGTATTGTGTGAGAAGTATTAGCATACACGTTTTAGCCGTTGTGCAGTTGGTCAGTACACGTGCCATCGATTTGCTGCCAAGGCGACTAGAAACAACCGACAATTGGCTCCCAACTGGGGTGGCATGATTTAAATAAAAGCATTATTCTTTTTAGTCAACGCATTTATTTATTTGCCTGTGTCATTTGTCATTATTAATGAGCACGGCCGCGCTCAGAGTACAATTAGGCTAATAGCAAACAATCAGTGCAGCAAATGGAATGACGTAGAGTGCGCTGAGAGCAGCCTCAGCCATGGCTACGTACAAGTAAATAGCTTCTTGGTTGAAGGGAAGCAAGGGGCAAAAACTGAGCTCGCTAAGTAAAAATGACAGCCAATTAGACGACGCTCAGCTACGGCGTTGACTGCCACAACAGCAATAGGAAGAACAGCAACAACAATTTCATTATTTATTAAAGTAAACTGTGCGTGGAATTTGGGCGAACGCTCGGGTGTGCCAATTAGATAAGTACTACTTAGTACTTAGTAGCAATGCAAGCATCGGAACGTATTAGTATTGTCTTATGACTAAATGAACAGCCTTGGATTTTTCTAAAACCACTCAGTGGAACAGTAAACTGGTTGCATACTCCCTCTACTTGGACATATACAACTCGGGACGGTCCCAGTAGCCGCGTCAAGTGCATCACAGCTTACTGCCCGCTGTTTTAATTAACTTTTAAGAAACATTAACACATACACAGACATATGCACATCTATAAACGAGTATTTACTGTTCTACCTCAATGTTGCAACGCCCATGGCTCATCGAGAACCGTAAAAGTAGTATAGAATGACAGCTGTTTAATTAAATCGAATTGCAATTCCCATTTTTAAATATGTAACTTTTATCGCACAGCTTCATGCCCCACGACTTTTGCTTACATTTATTTTTGCACACACGGCATATTAAACACTAAATAAATGCACTCCTTATGTTTTGCGCTACAACTTTTTCACAAAGGTATTTAAATATGCACATTCATTCAGCGCCCACTGCGTCTGATCTGCTGCAAGCTGAACGAATCGTGCACATCATACTCTTTGCGAATATACTATAAGAGTTTCCCAGACTTACAGTATTCGTAAAATATTGTGATCTATAAGATATTGTGGGTACTAATGTAGATTGTAGGAAGAATTGCTGCTTCCATTACATACATATTTTAAGTGTGGCGCGTTTACAACAAATCAAAAATGTTCTTACTATTTGGTCTACTATCAAGATTTGGCGTGCAGTTGGAAGAGCATACAATAGCAGTGCAGTCTGGAACCAAAAACGATTGCTTCCAATTTATAGGCATACTTATGTGCATATACATATAGTATGAATAACATTATAGTATTTATAAAGTACACTTGACTTCATTTATTTAAATTTTCCGCTTTCAATCAACAAGTTAATTAGCCGTATACTTATTAGCATATTTAAAGAGCAGCTGAATGTTGTGTGTTTATGTGCTTTCATTTAACAAATTAGATATTTAATAACGTAATTTTATTTTGTTTTCTACATGACAGAAAATTCAAAGTTGTAATACTGTTCAGAAACAAAACAAAAACAAACATAAATATGAAAACAGCTCAAAAGTAAATTAGATATAATAGCATATACTTGTATTTGGTAAATAATGCTTCTCAACTAAATTTGGGAACGATATTTTGATTGAGAAAGCTTCTAAAGTCTCTTATAACGAGATCTATAAGGTATGTGCTTAAATGTGGAACTAACACAATGAATTGGTGTCGAAATTAAACATTATAATTGATTGTTTTTCTTCTGCTTTCTTACCTTACAAGTATACTTATAGTTTGCATTTGTATTTGTAATGATTTCCACTTTAAGTAAACAAAATTTAATTGTATATTCATTAATTTATTCGTTGCTTAAACATTTACTTATTTAAGCCGAAATTAAAGTGAAATAATTAAAAAAATGCCCATAGGGAAAAATTCGGTGTGGCAGAAATATAATATGGTATGAATCTTCCTACAGAGTTTTTCTCTTTTGGAAAACACATGAATATGAAATGAGTAAGTGTGCCTGTGGGTATTTTTATTAATGCGAATTAATTACATTGATTATATGAGTATTAAGTGGCTACCATTTTTGTGGCGCTTGCGGCAATTACGGTGTGTGCAGTTTGAGTTTCTCTATTTGCATGTGCGTGTGTGTATGTGCGAATCAATGTAAACATACATATGCTGGAGTGTATGTGTAAGCGTGCGCTACTGAATGTCATTAATTAGCCGCTTGATTTACGTTGCTGCTACAAAACTCTACCAAGTTTAATTGCAGTTTCACTTTTTATTGACATCACCTTAATTGTTTTCCTTTCTGTGTACTTTACGTGGTACTTACGCTTAATTGATGCCAAATTAGTGGTATTTAAAACAAGAGGGCCAAAAACTTTGTTCACTGCAAATACTATGTACAAGTATATACTACTTACTTATCAGAAACTTTGGCACTCACATAATGAATTGGCCAGTTTCTGAAACCATTCTAGCAAATGAAACGAAGCGCTAACCATGCGTATAAAGACTTTGTTCTATGTTGTGAGAATACAATCCATCCGTTTGTTATTTTGCTTGGCTGTGTGCCAAAAATCAATCAACAAAAAACTACAATGGTTGCAAAAAAAATAAAAAGAAAAAAAATTCACATTAACGTCAAATTACAACGCAAAAAAGCCGGTTACAAGCAGCTAATATAAAAAACAAGCAAGAAAAAGAATGAAAAAAAGTAAAAAATAAAAACGAATCGACCTTCTGCAATTTGCCCGCACAATCTTAAAAACCAAATGCTAATAATGAGCCATAAATAAATCTCTGCTCGTTCTTTTTCCCAGCTTTTACATACTCGTATAATCATTTATTCTTAGCCAAAAACATTTCTTTTGGTTAAAGCACAACTGGGTTTTTGTGTTCTTGCACGTGTCAGGTGGGGCGGCAGTTTGATTCCGGCGGCTATACAACTGGCCGATTTTAGAGGAGGGCAATGATTGTGATTGTGATTGCGATGACGACGTCGATGGCGATGGCGACGCGCGTTTTCCGCAAAAAGTTCACGTTTTGCCGCTATCTACAAATCCGTGAGAAAAAAGAAACCAACGGACCAACCGTCCAACGAACCAACGAACCAACCAACGGGCCAAGCCAGCAAACAACAATAACAATTGTAAGAAAAACCAGCACAAAGCATAATATTAATGACGAAAATGAACTATAAGCAAAACAGGTAATAAAATATAAAGCTGACCCTGAGCAATGTCAGGGCTTACGGCGGTTGGCTTATGACGGTGCGTTGTCGTTGTTATTGTTGCTTTTTTGGCTCATTGTTGCTCAAAAATGGAGGCAGAGCATAAGTGTGACCAGCGGAAAAGGTGCACAACAAACCGTTGAACGGTTTCTTTTGGCGTTGTTGCTATTGTTAATTCGTTATTTAAATTTTGTGCATCGTCAGCAGCTAAACGAACAATCAACAGACAGAAGCGAGCCGGTTCGATTTAATTCAATTTTGCGCTCTTTGGTTGGTTATTTGGTTTCTAGTTCAAGTTTAGGGTCAATAACTGTCGGTTGCATTTTACAAAGTTATGCAGCCAGTTGACTGACCAAGTCAGGCCAGACCAATCCATTTGCTTTCAAGGACTGCTCGCCTGCTGCTGATTTTGTTGCTGCTGTATTGGCAATTTGTAATATTGGTAAATAAACACACATTAGTGTTTATATAGAAAATAGAAGAAAACAAAAAACGTATCTACTTGCACACTCACTAGCCAAATGGATAAGTGTTCGAGTGTCTGTCCAACTGTCTGTTTGTCTGGCCGTCTGTATTTGTGCTTTTCTCATGTTTATTTTGGCGCAAAAGGGGCGCAGCGATTGCGGAATGATTCATAAGCGTTTACAAAATGGCAACACACACACACAAACACACACTGCAATAGTACGAGTAAGGGTAAGAGTAGAAAAAGTTCAAAGTGATTCATGCAAGTTCAATGCTTCATAAATCTGTTTGCTTTGGCTAATGCGACAAGGTCAAAGGTTGCCGTGCCTTTCAGCAAACACTTTATATTGCTTTGTAGTTTGTGCGCTGTTGACACATCACTGTTAACGGTTCCCTTTGGGATAGATCAGTTAGCAGCTTGGGTATAGACATAGGGACAAACTTTAGGGTAATTTTGTCAACGTGTTTACTTTCATACTCATGTCGTTAGTTTGATACCTGACCTGACGTCGTTCTCATAGAGACTCATGGAAAATGGGTTACTAGCACACCTGCGCTATCATAACTTTTTATTTGCTGCAAATTCTTTCGACCTTTAAATAAATACTGTTATAAAAATATACTCAACTGCTTTCAACTTATAGTAAGTAAAACAGAACAGTAATAGAATAGAAGGCTCCACAGACAATTGCATATTTATATTTGAAAATGCAAGCTTATTTGTTTAAATCGCGTTATGAAAACCAAATTCTATTTATATTAGAAAACATAAATATGACACTTTAACAAATTTCGAATGAAATATTTTGAAGAGCCTACAACTCTGAATATTCAATATCTATGGCGAAGTACTTTAAATTGGAAGGTGTGGGAGCTGCTCTTTCCCGTTTCCTCAGAATTTCACTCCAACGTTACTGTCATCAGACATTAATATTGGATATTCATTTCCAGTTTACTCTGATGCTGAAGCCCGCTGCTAAATTTCAACCTTTTTGGCTCATTTTCGTACTCACTTCTGTTTTACTTTCGTCTCTTCAACATATGAATATTTTTTTATGTTTATTCACTGCCACTGCGTTCGAGTTCAAGGTAGTTCCGGTCTGAAGACGCCACTGCTTTTTGTTGACGTGAGTGTGCATGTATCGTGCATATCATTTACCAACTTAAGCTCGCAGTGAAGTCAGTGAGACACAGGGTTAAGTGAGCGGCTGATGCCGATAATAATGATGCAGCGATGTTAATGCCCAGCCAAGTTTTTTTGTAGAACCCAACGTAGTATATTGTACATATAGCTGCTGTAGAAACTCGGTCAGGAACGTAAGGTAAACTACTCGGGTGTTGCTATAGTGGCGCGGGCGAGTTCATTGAACAGCAGTAAATTGCAAATCATTCAAAAGTCACAGGATCGACGTACACCAAAAAAGGCCAGTTAACTTTTAATACAAGCTCAGCTACTTTTCTGGCAACCAGCGCAGCTCCAAATAAAGATTGTTCCCTCATTTAAATAATACAAATGTGTATTCTAATGTTATTAACTTATCGACTAAAGATCTAAGCATACTGAGGTAGTACTTGACTCTCAAGTAGTAGACCAGTTTTTGTTAAACAGTTGGCAGTAAATCTAGAGCAATGGAGCAGTAAACTTTCTTACACGTCCTACATTTCACTGAACGCCAGTTCCAGTTCCCAGACAAAAACTGGTTTCCCAAGTTGGTATTACTGCTAAAAAGAGAAATTCATGCTTGACATGGCTCTGCAGCAATTCAACCATTTGTAACTCAAGTGCAACATTTACAGCATTAACAGCAACAGCAACAGCAACATTAACAGCAACATTAACAGCAACATTAACAGCAACAGTAACAGAAATGTTTTTTTTGGCGTTAACACCTCTGCTGCCTCTGTGTCCGTCATGGCTGCCAAAAATAAAACAGTCGGGCAGCCAGCACCCAAGTTAAGCAGCCTGTTTAACTTTATGTGTAAGCTCTGGCTATATTTACCTTAACTGCAAAATGCATGACGGGCGTGTGTAATGCAAACAATCGACTCGACGTCTGTCTGTAAGATCAGCTGTTGGCTGTTGCTGGTTGTTGGCTGTTGCTGTGGGCTGCTGTCAAGAATTGTGCTACGTGTTTTATAAATGCGACGCATCTGCTACCCGCCAGTTTCAGTTTTCACCCAAACGCGCGCATGTGCAGTTCAAAAAAAATAGTTGTTGGATACCTCGACGACTACAGCTCGCAATTCATTCAATCATTTCAATCGCTTTATCGTCCAAAATGGTAGCACACATCACGAACGAGGTGAGTGAGGAGCGAACAGTTCCTGGTTTACCATAACCGTATCCGATAGAATCATAGAGCTCACAGCAATCTACCATGCCTTGTTGCTAATTAGTGCTGCCTCATTAAAAGCCACAAGCGCAAATCTTCAACGGCACTCGAAACGAAGCGCTGCTTTAAACGGTTTGCATGCCCGGTGATTAATTTCGTTTTGCTTTGTCAAAACATGAAATTCTTCGCTGGTTCTGGGCCTGTATGATTTCTGGACAATTTGCATAATAATTTCGGCTTTATGCTCGTCTGTCATACACCTAACAAACCTACATATATCATAGCCGAAAGACGTAAATTTATGCTAGACATTGAATTAAGTTGAGGAATAACAGTTGGCGCCAGCTGTCTTTTCATTTAAGCACCAAAGTTCATAGGTAAAAGAGTAGTGGAATCCAAGCCAGCCAGCCAGCCGGACAAATTATGCAGAGCAGCACGCTACAAGGCTTACATAAGTATATACCCCAAACAAAAATAACACATTCCACACAGAACTCGCAATATGAGAAATTAATAGTCAATAAAAACAATTAGCGAACAGATGAAGCGCAAATACCCAAAAGCAAAAACTCGTTTTTCTATAGAACAACACACTTCAGCTTTTTGTTCTTGCTATACTTTTACTTTAAACCCAGACTTCACACATACCCAATCATTCCTGCTCATTACATTCATTTAATCAAATAAATTTAATTCAAATAAATTAGTATTAATTTGGCACAATAATCAAACAAACGGCTGTGAGGCTGACAGCCTAGCATAACGCCCACGAAAAAGAAAGCACAATGAGAATTTATTAGAGAGCAACAATACAATACAAGTAGAACAAAGGGAATAAATGCAAAGGGCAATGAAATGAAAACTCTGCTACGAGTTGGGCTGAGCGACAGATGGTACAAATCGACAAAGATAAAAAGTGAAAAATAAAACCAGGAAGAAGTTACGCCTGCAACACCAAATATGAAATACCCTTTAAAGGTTCTAAGATTACTCACAGTTCAATATGTACCATAATGATATAGGCATGTGGTACAAATCACTGATTATTAAAAATTCCATTTTAATTTGATACTGATGTCATGAATATTCTGCTTTCGTTACCCACTTACTTGTAGGTGAATAAACCCATGCAAAACAATTATTGGAATATTCTTGGACAACAGATTAATCAAAACAGCTTCCTGCATATTTGTGATATGACAAGAAATTTATAATTTAATGTATTGTATAGAAGAAACACAGATTAGGAACATCAAGAATTTAAATATAAATATAGTCTAGCTAGTCCTTAAAAATGGGCCCTTGAGGTTTTGCCTACGCTACGCGCATAACTAAAGGCAGCGAGACCCGTTGTTATACTACTAAAATCGCCAAAGGCAATTTTATCATCAAGGCGCAGATTTTTCAAATAGCTTGGCTAATTATGCATATAATTTGGAAGTAATTAAATCAAAAATGTGTAAACAAAAAAGTAAAAATACTCGTAAATGGTAATGTTGAAGAAAATTCTCATATTCACATGTTCGTTCAGCAATCGCACAACAATTTCAGGTTTAATTTAATATACACTTACATATTTATTTACATATATATACACATGTATGTATGCGTGTCGTGTTGTCAACAAAAATTAACGTTTATTGACAGCAAACAAACAAAAGGCCCAAGCAAAGCAGCGCAGGCATCGAGCTTCTTAAAACTGATAAAAATTTGACTGTTGATGTTCAAATTTTTATTTTTTGCCACAAGTCGACTTTGTTTTAGTCTCTCTCTGTGTGTGTACGTGTATATATATATGTATATACAATATATGTGTGCGTGGGTATTTACATCCTGTGCTGTCGCAGCAGCTGACTTGCCGAACTGAAGCTGAAACCAACGCCCACATAAAGCAGTAAAACCGTCGCCCACATTTGCATCAACTTTGCTTGTTTGCCAGTTGCCAGGCTCTTCGGTTTTTTAAATTCATACACGCATACATATACTTCATACATTCACATATACTAGTATATAAGTACGTATAAATTTGTTGTTTGTTTGCACTTATAATATTTACCAAAGTTTTAGCTAAGAAAAACAAAAGATTTTTGCGCGAAAAATAAACAATACACTCTGCCACACTCACACGTGCATACTCTCATATATACGGGTACATATACACACTTACATATAAAACTCGCAAACAGAAACAGATACTGTTATTAAGTGGAATAGATGGTAAGCGATTTCGTGGCACACACAAAAGATATGTATTTTACATTACATTAAGATGACGTATACGCCCAGGTGGCCGATAAACATTAGAAAATCGTACAAGATTTAAACACGACCATATAAAACTTCCTGACCCCGACTAAGTATTTGACAATGTAAACAAATGCTATTCAGATTGAAAATTGCAAACAAAAAATGCGTATTAGAACCCAAAAATACATTTAAGAGCTTCAGTAACTAAACAAATTGTAATTATTATTCCATTAAACACAAATAAATGGCAATATATGTATATATGTATGTGGCATAAGCTGGCCGGTAAATATTTCAAGTCGAATGCGAAAATGTTGTGACTGGTAATGTTTTTGTTATTTGTGTCGTTTCCCAAAAATGCCACATAAATGGCAAGAGACTGACACACTCGAGGAAAAAGCCAATGACATTGTTGTGTTTCGAAATTAGAAATCCGTGCTCAATAAAAAATTAAATGAAGTACATTTTTGTTCTTGATTTACAGGTAAAATGATACAATTTTCAAGTTTTTGAGCTAGCTATGCTTATTTTACTTAGTAACATTAGATATGACATATGACAATACTTGTATATTATTATTACTTATAATATATAAGTAATATATTACGTATATTATTCATATTATTTTATTGATTTTGACTCTTAACTATACAAGTAGACTCAATGGCAATGCAATATTAATATTGCTGGGCTTGATTTAAATAAATGTGTTGTCATATTTATTTAATTATAAAGAAAATAATTTTTTTGTTAAGTGTAGGCATGGGGCTCTAAAGTTTTTCCTTTATTTCGTTAGTTGGTTTCGTTTTGTGGTTTTCAGTGAGTTTTCCTGAGTTTTCATTGTGAATGTGAGTGTGTAAAAGGTTTTTGTGGATTTGTTTGTTATGCAAATTGAATTTGAGGCATGTAAAGTGCAGTTTTAAGGCACAATTGCTGCTGGTACTCATATGAATGTGCAGAAACTTTGCATATACGATAGAAACCAAATGCGACTAAACAATTTACAATTTTTTAATTTGAATTCAAAATTTGTGTTTCTTGTTCAACAAATTGACATTCCCCTTGATGACACATTAAATATAAAGGTGATTTCTTGGAAATATTTGCTGTACAAAATGTATGCAATTAACTTCTTGGTTGTACTGTAATTTCTGGGCTCATATTTAATTTGACTTTTGTTGGCTTATATTGAATGCACACAATTGCACTTTCAATTTTAAACTCGGCCATTTACATGCAGTCCCATTAAAAAAGTCCCAAATAAAATAAAAATAAGCTTCAATTTGAGATATTGAATAAGTCACAATTTTTATTACTTTTTACACTGAATACAATATACATATGTGTTTGAATCATTTCTAAACGTGTTCTGATCTCATTTTATAACAAAAAGAATTACAAAGCCTTTAAGTCCATTTGAGTTTATCGGCTGGCATTAATAAAAAGATCTTACTGAAAAAATTAAATGTAATTGGATTTCAAAAAATGAGCTCACATGAAAAAATTTCATTTCGCCTTAGTAACTACATTAAACAAAGCAATAAAACAAAAGTAAATTATTTGACAAGTAAAATATAAAGACGCAACTTTACCCCTTCTGTTGTAAGTTACCCTTCACTTACAAGCTTAGAGATACTTGTATATTGATTTTGGTGTGTAACCTTGTAAAGCCAAGAAGAAAGAACGATCTCTTTCAATCAATACTCCTTCCAGCTTGAAAGCTCCCGCGTGAAACTTTGCATTGAGGTTTCTTTTTAACCAACAAAGATAATATGTGAAGACAGGCCATGTCAGCTCGCTAAAACGATATATGGCAAGAGTTTTTAATAAATATATTTAATAAATCAAATTTTATGTTACGAATGTTCTTCTTATACCGGTTAGTGCTGCACCAATTAAGGGCCGCGAAAAATAACCAATTGCAAATAACGTATGAAATATTTAGTAATGAAAAAAAGATTGCAAGTACGGTTATACCAAGTATATACAATAAAGTCATTGTAGTAGGCAAAGTAAAGGGTATACAGCTTCGGTGAAGACAAAACTTCCTAGCACGTTTCATTTTTGTTTTTTTTTTTTGCTTACCAACGTTTTCGTTTCATTGAAACAGTGCTCATTTAATTTGTTTTCAACGGCATTTCAAATATTGAAATGTAAAATTATGTTTTTGGGTTTTGTTTTGATTTTTTCATTCGTTGTGCTTCTTGTTATCAGCTAAAGATTTTAGCTAATTTTGTGGTGAGGAGAATTTTTATTCATTGTCTGAATATTTCTACCTCAAAGCGGTTTGACAAGGGTCATGGTTGTCATATAGCCAACAGTTGTTTAATTTTTTATTTAATTACCAAGCTTTATGTTGCACCTTGTCTTCTAACTGTGTCAAGGCATCGGCAGAATCTTGTAGCTGCAAAGCCAACAATAAAAGGAAAAACAACTTAGCTACAACTACAAAAAGAGCAAACAACCAATTAAACGTTTTTACAATTAGAGGCAACGTGGTCGGACGGGTGGGACATCATACGCAAAGTCAGTGTCGCTTTTAAATGTTCATGGCTCGTTGGGCACCGCTCCTACTTATCTCAGTTCCCATTATTTCAGCAAGCACTAAAATTGCCATATTTCATGCTAGATAGCCAGACAATACAAAATACATACATACTATTGATAAATTCGTATTTTGATTTGTTTGTGTTTTACTAATGGCTTATTAATTGGAAGGGGCTGCATTGAACAGCGAACTTTAAAAAATTGAGGAAAATAGGCCTACCAATTCAAAATTTTTATTTTTCGTTTATCATACCCGCCCACACACACGCACACTCACAAACATAATTTTGGTAGCAGTGTCATAACTAAAATGCCTGCGAATTTGCTTGCCTTGACAACGAGACCAGCCTTCTACTAAGTGGGTAAGAACAAGTACATTTCAAGCCACTTACGAGTACGACTCGTTTTCTTACGTATATGACATCGAAAATAGTCGCTGCTAAAGTAGTCGCTGCAACTGCATGGAAAAACACACTGGAAAACTCATAACAGCAACACTTTAAACATCATGAACCGGTTGCGCTGGGCAAACACCAAGCGGCATGTTGGCCTTG
Organism: Scaptodrosophila lebanonensis; assembly: GCF_003285725.1. Classification (NCBI taxonomy): domain Eukaryota; kingdom Metazoa; phylum Arthropoda; class Insecta; order Diptera; family Drosophilidae; genus Scaptodrosophila; species Scaptodrosophila lebanonensis. The sequence goes on from NW_022060529.1 coordinate 5,587,554, forward strand.
TGCTAATCCACATTTCAGAATGCTACCGCCAACGGCGGCAAATTCTAGGAGCCAACCACACAGCGCGAACCCAAACCCGCACAAGCCGTTGGCCATCAACCGCAGCCACTTTTGCACAAAACGAAAATTCAAATAAAATAACAAAAAAAAAAAAAAAAAAAAAACTCGAAATGTTTGCCGCTTATGTTTGGCATCGATATTTTGAAGCCGCTGTCGATATGTCTCAGAACGTTTTCAGACAACGTTCGACTAAGTCGCAGAGATTTTGGCGCGCGCTTTGTATTTCAAACTAACAGCTTAATAGTTTAGTATATATACTTACTCGTATATCAACATAAGTGTCCGTGCTTGACTTTGTGCAACTGTAGCGCCTTATAAGCGCCGACTATTAATTGCGCGTATCCAAGATCAATGTGGCGGCGCTCAACTAATTGAAAGTGTTTGCATCAGCGATCAGTAATCTAATCTGGTTTGCCATGAGTTTTAACAATGACGTATGTTCAATGTCCTATATAAATATAATTACAGAAAAGCTTCATTTTCAATTATCAATTTACTCAATTTCATCGAGTTAGTAGACTGCAGTTGAACTAATTAAACAATCTGTTTATATTTTTAATGAGTGAGCAAACAAAGTCATATGTTAAAAAAAAACCCTGTACCCACTTTTAACAATCTTTTCAAACTATAATTATATAGTTAAAGTTATTATTTATTAAGTACAAATGCTATATAAAACATACTTGCTTACACTAGCATTCATACAAGTACATACCACGAATTTGTGGCACACATTACATTTGTGACTATAGCTTTCTTAGAGTTACTAAAACATGAGCTGAAGACAAATAACAACAAAAATTTAAATTGAGTTCCAAAATTTCTTGAAAACTGTGAGAAATTTGGGTATTGGTTTTAAATAAATTGTTGGCATATGGAGGATATTTTGTTTGCAACTGTGGGCAGATATTTATGCAAATTACTGGTGCGGATTTTTTATAACATATTCACATATTAGTTTAGATTTAAATATTAAAGAAGAAGTAACTTTTCAATTGTAAATCTGAAGAGACAGACATATTGACCATGTCAATGCTAAATGTTTTAACACCATCACACACCACACATATGTACATACACTTTGAATGAAATTATATACATACGAGCATATTTACAGCTTTTTAACAGTAAACAATCCAAATTATATAACAACTGAAGCTGGAGAGTAATCGCCAACACATATACTCGTATACCGAAAATTAATTTACAAACCCATTTATAATTGCATTTTACAGATAATTATCACGGCGATGGATCGCTTTGTATGGTTTGTGCTCTTGGTGGTCATGTCGCATTTGGTCACAGAATTTACGCGGGTCACAGGCTATGCGCGCGGCCAGCGTAATGAGGTCCTGCTGGTCAATGATGTAAGCTGTACATTTCAACTAGAATTAAATGCATTTTATTTCAATGGTCATTAAGTCAAACCACAGAGTGACAAGACAAATATGAAAATGCTTTAATGCTTTTATATCAAACTAATTGTCATTTAAATTATACTGTGCATATGTTGCAAACAAAAAAAAATCCGGTCATGTTGCAAATGCAATTTAAGCCAAGCCTTGCACTTTAGCCAAAGGCCACGGCCAACCCACATGTCGTATAAGCAATGTACACACATAATTACATGCAGCAGATGCCTTTGAATTTGAAATTACCAGCCGAGAAAAAGATGCTTGTGTACGTGTAAAATTAAAAGGCAACAAGTTTATGCTAACGAGCAAGCTATTAGACATTTTTTGTTTAAAAAGCCATTTCAACTCGTACTCGTACCTACAAATGCATTATTGTTTCATTTCTCAACTTATTGTTTGTCTTCTTCTTCCTCAGACCATGCTACAGCCCATGCCCGTACAGAATATGTTGCTCTATCCCGGTCACGATTATGCGCACTACGAGCGACCAGCCGTCCTCTCCGCCGCACCCCAACAATACGCACCTAATCCTGCCGGTAATAGCTTACAACAAAATGCTGCACTGCTGTTGAACAGCCTGGGCGTGGGGGGCAACACGGCCGCAAATGCTGTGCCTGGCCCCAGCCATAGCAACACGGTGGAGTCAAGCTATCCACTTTTCAGCTTTCGACCACTAATCGACAGCATTTTTGAGGTAAGTGTGCCAAATTTTTAATTAAGCCTCGGCCGGCCCACCCACTGAGCCTTTGAATGTGCCAAGCGCACAGACCATCAAACAACGAACATAGACCATCGACCGAATATTGATGCCACTTGCCACGGCCAACGCAAACAAATTTGATATTTAGTAATTTTCAATTTCCTCCTTTCCCTTGCAGATACCAATATCGACACTTCGAGCTGTCAACAATTTAGTGGCACGCTTAACGGGCAGCTACCGCCAGGCGCCGGGCTCACCGGAAATCTCAGAAAAGTCCGCCGCAATCACGACCAATGCCGGGGCAGACACGCAATTACGCTTGCCAGCAGGTGCGAGCGGAACATCTGACGGGGACTTCAAGTTGCCGCAGCACGATACGCCCAAGGCGTCAAAACTGATGGCAACCGCAAGCTCCCGAATGCGCGAAGAGTTGGCGTAGTTCAAATGCCATTCTTAAATATAAACAATTAGTTTTAATTAAACTTTGACCTTAAGCTGGGGCGCACACGCACCTCTTCTATATGTATACCCACATATATAGATACCTATACTCGTATACTTGTATATACATGTTCATATGTATGTATGATGTTTAATGAGTTTTGTTTCTCTACTCTGTTTATATGCGCGAATGAATGTGCTTTATACCTATGTATGTGTAAGTTGTGTGCATGTTTGTGTTTTTTCATGGAACTTAACCCGCATACGGGAAAGTCCCTTAAGTGTATTTAGCTGTTAGATGTTGTCGCTTTTTAATGTGCGCGCACGTACCAAAAGCATTGTTGGCTTAAGCATTTTTTGTTGTGATATATGTGAAATTGTTGTAAGTTTAGCTAAGCGGTATTTATCATAGTGAGAGAAAAAGATCAAATGAAATTTGTAAGCAACAAATATGTTATATAATAAATGTGTTGTAAAATATGAAAACTAGTTAATTTTGCTGATCGTATATGGGGGTCCTTTAACATTTTACAATCAAACAATGCTGCGAAATTCTAGCATTTAACAACAAACGCTTCAAATTAAACTGAATGTCAGCTGAAGAAATCAGATTATTATAGTTATAAACAATTAGATATCCAATCGTGCTGATTAGTTGTTTAGATTTGTTGAATGTACATATATATTGCCATGTAGGGGATCATGGCCAATGGTATCTGTAAAATCTTAAAACTTTTCTTAGGCATACACTTGATCGCCATAGGTTCAAGGATTTCAAGGATTAGATTCATTCGTCTAGAAATGCATCAATAAAACAAAAAACGTACGAGTATGTATAAAAACTTCAAGGCCGCATTTACCGCAGTTAAAATCGATCAGCCCAAAAGTATGTAATCATTTTTGCACGATGCTGAAAAAACTATTTATAATTGTAGCAAATTTTTTGGAGCTACCAATAATTCCATCTAAATCTTACACTGGAAAATAAAATTAATTAAATGCATTGAAGTGGTTTCCAACTTAACGCTCTTTTGACGGGCTTTTCTCGTTTATACATTTATTTTCTTTTTGAATATATTTTTTTGCACATATTTGTACAAAATCAATTCTTACGCAATTAGCAGTTGCATATTTAAAACAATCACCAGCAATTGCCGTCCATTGCTATCAATGGCAAAATGCTTATCGCATAGCTAAGGAAAAATAAAGCCCGAGTTCAACTGACAGCTACGAGATTAAAAACATAATTGTTCCTTAAACATCAAGTCATTAACATTATTGTTTTAGCGATTAATAATGCAAAAAGCTTTCTAAATTAATACTATTTATTATTCGTGGAAATTTATAAAGACACTTGCCTTGGAATTTGGTCAAACGGTTTAAAAGTCAACAACTTAAATCCCTCAAATATATTTTGCGTTGATCCGTTAATTACGAAACCGACTCAAACCCTGCGAACAAAAAACCGACAAGGACTCGCGCGAGTAAATCAACCGCATAAATGCAATGGGAAATGGCACTGACCATTGTTAAAAACATAAAAGGACGGACTTTATGCAAATCGAAGCAAATATATTTCGCACATTCAATTATTTATTTATGCCCTTTTTTTTGTCAGTATTTGATTATCGAGCACGTGCCGTAAACGCTTAAAGCGAATCAAATAGCAGGAGAAATAAATTAACGCAAATGCCTTAACAGTTTGAGCTGCTGGAAATTTTGTCATTTGAATATTTAATGAATGCTCGTTAAAACAAGGCATAAAAAACGGTAAATTTCACCGATAGGCTAACAACTAATATCAATGTCTGGGGAATATTTTTTGTGCCTTGTGTTTTTTTCCCAAAACGATTTGGTCAAAACGTTTTGGCATTTACATTCGTATACATATTTGCGCGTTTAGGGCTGCAAATGGAACCTTTAAACAGCATTTGTTGAACTATACACTTAAGCTTAAGTCAAACAAAACATTTATACACATCGCGCTTTTTATTTTCCAATAAGATTAGTACAATAAGAAATGGAAGCCTGATATTGACCTGCAATGGCTCTGAAGCGTGAAGAAAGCAAAAACTAATCAAAGAAGAACACAATGTAACGCTCATATCAACAAGTTCATTAAGGTTAAAGCTGTCAGAAACGGAGATGTCTTGAAAACAAAAAACAAAAAACGATTGCAACAAATAAACCGGTTTTGTGAACTCTCTGCACCAGCTGCAGCACTTTAATTTGCACCGGTTTGCGTATACGCAATATTTGTTAGTTCTATCAAGTAACAAACCTATGTCAATGAACGCGATAGCCCGTGCTATTATACTTTTGCATATACTTTTGCAAGAAATACATATATTTATTGAAAATATTGCTTTATGCTTATCTGCTCAGTTCTACTCCCAGACAGCCTTAATCGTTAATACGCAACACATAAATTCCTATATAAATAAACGTGGGCATACTAATTGTGTTCAAAATCCAGTTCAGTAGTCACAGAGCCAGATGCTCAGTGGTTTACAACAGCAGCAGCAGCAGCAGAGCCAGACAATCCGCCAGATACTTTTCACAGTTCCAGTCTCAGATACAAAGATTCAAGCGCGGCTTAGCGATCGCAAATTCAGTGCTAAACCGAAAGGCAACGCGTACGGACGTTTTTTCTACAACACAATTCAAAATTAAAGTGCCAAATTCTGAAAGTGAAGTAAACAGACAAAGCAAATTAAAGAAAGAATAAAAAAAGAACGCGCAGGTATAAAAAGTGGTCAGCCATAATATTAGACAAAATAAATACCTAAGTAAACAGTGGGGGCAAATAACATTTGAAATCAGTCTTAGTGTTTATATATGCATTATGTGTAGGAACACGCCCATGTGCAAAGAATTTAAGCCCAGCAACGAACTTCGCATACAAAGCAGGTCTTTTGTTTTAAAGCTTTCGCTTGGACTCTTGAAAAGCCGGGGCCAGTAGCATTGGAAGCTACTCAACTGTTGCAACTAAAGCTCTTTGGCAGCTGTTGAGCAAAAGTAGTTACCATGAAATTAATGTTTGTTTTTAACCTGTTTTCATAGCCAAAAGATGTTTGCTGTAATTGGAGTATTTTGCTTGCTGCAAGCAACTCTGGCACCTGCGCAGGTAAGTTTTCACAATATTGAAATCTCTTGACACGATATGAGAAATTTATGCCAGGCAATCCATCCTTCCTGTAATGAATTTTCGATGGAATGCTCAATATGCAACCAGTTGCCATTTGTGGTCATTTGTACCCTTCAGCAATTTGGGTGTTCCATTTGTGGCTCTGTTGGGGTATGCCTGTGTGCACTATAAAAAAATAAACCAACCATCGCGTCCTAATATTTTACGCTATCCAAACCAAATTTGGACGTTTTCTTATTGTTTAATAACTGTAATAAGAGCCATTTAACGCATGGAAGATTCCATTCAAAGCAGATATACTATGTGTTGCGTATAACATTTGCTCGTTGCCCTCACTACCTAAATGGCAGAATGCTGAACGTTCGTAATAGCTTTGTTAACTCCCCATCGCTCAGAATAGTTTACTTGGAAACAATCAAAATAAGCAAAATAATGCACAGATCATTAATTTAATTTAATTTTTTATACTATCTTACTTTGTCAAATACCACCAGTACAGACAAAATAGATACAATGCTGCAGCAAAAAAAATACAGCTGTTTTTTTCGTATTCTACTCGTCATGCACCAATACTTCAAATCTTTTATGATTTTTTTTTTTTTTTTGTACAACATTTTTCCAAGTCTAGGCATTTTTCATCAATCTTTCTTCTTCCTTTTGAAATGTCTATGTTTGACGCGTAACTTTTATTGTGGGCTACTTTTATTTAGTATTGTTCTTCTACGATTTTCATTGTTTGTTTCAATTTTTTCTTACTTTATTTAATATATAGTATAAATCAAATCTATGTTCAAAACATGCGTTTTGGCATTATGGCCATTTTCATTTGGAATACTGGGGAACACGTTTCGCTTTTGTCTGAGTGTATTGTATGGAAATGCAAACATTTTAATTACTGCGCGTCTGTATTTCGTCTGTGCTTTGGTGTTCTTGTCAAAATTCGCATTCGTATTTAGTCGGCAAATCAATGCGATGCAAACCACCACAGGCATGTGTAGCTCTTTATTTATTTACTAACCCCAAACAAGCACACACACACACACGCAATCATCCCAATTATCATCGCCATCATCAGCAGTAACAGCAACATCATCAATGTTGCAATCATTTGCTAGCAGGTAGGAAAATTGAATTTATTTGTGGTTTGTTACATTTCTAAAGCTGCAATGGCATCTTTTTCGGTTTGTGTTTTTCTTTTTGCATTTAATATGTTGGCCTCATCCTCAGCCTATTTAAATTGCTATGCAACCTTTATGGCTATTAAATGTGCTTATGAAGAGTTTGAGTACGTTTGCTTGCAAAATGCCATATAATTACAAGTACGTATGAAAAGCCATAACCAACAATTTACACATGAAGACTCGTGAGCGTACATATAACATATATAAGTATATATAAGTTTGTATATACAGCTGAGTGGGCTGCCGTATGTGCGCTTATCATCAATCTTAGCCCTGTGCGGTCAACCGACAATTATGGCTCATTTTAATAACTAAGTTTGGCGCATTAAACCGCCGAACACCTTGAACCTTTGAGGTCTAAAGGCATTTGCGCAACGCCATCGTGACTAATGTAAATGTAATTGCATTTTAAACTAATTGCACATACGCCATGTTGTGCGACGTATGTAGAGATTGCAACATGTCGCCAGCCTGCACGCTGCAGCTGCTTCACAGTAATTTGTGCACAGATATACAAGAGAAGTATTGTGTACAGTAAAATGTGCTTATTATGAATTTTCTTAAATTCGATATATACTTTATACTTTAGATATATGATTTAAATCTATTGCATATGCATCGCATCTTTTAATCCAAAAAGACACGAAACTTATATTTACGTACTTTGTAATGCAAAGTACTTTTCTCTAGCTCTAAGATTTCTTATCACATATTTTGGTATTTATTTATGTTTTATTACTTAGCGTATCTCATTCTTATTCCAATAAGGGAATAAAGCACATCTAAATGAACTTAAACAGATTATTTAGAGGATTCTTAGAGAAAAAAGTTACTAAAAAATCAAGCATAACTAACTAGGCCTGTCTTTTAATGGGTTATTTGGCATATTTGCGTGTGATTTTATTCGTTAAAAATGCCTTCATTGCTGAGGCATCACTGTATGCATGCAGTCCGGCCGAAAAGTATGCAACAACTGCGTATGAGTGTGGCACTTAAATGGCTGTCTCAGGCCCTTTTGCAGGCGCATGTCAAGCCAATGTAAATATTTAAAGCTGACACCAGGCCCAAGGTGAGCGAGGACCAAAAGTTTGGAGCGAATGCGTGTCTGTGGCCATTGTCGTCGTCTGCTACTCCTACGAAAGGAGAAAGGAAAAAATAACGGAAAATATGAACATGCTGCGACACGCGTGGCTGTCGGCATAAAGTTGGGGCGGGTGATGGGCGTTTCTGTGGGCATAGGGGCGTGAGTCTGTCTGTGATGCCGTCTGCGTGGGTAGTGTGTTGTTGTCGGTTTTCGGTTCACTGTTGTTCTTGCTGTTTATTGTTGTTGTTTTTTTCATCAGCCCAAAAAAGTTTTTACGCCTGCCAGCAGCTGTAACAATTTTAGGCAATTTCCGTAGCTTTCCTTTTGCCTCCTTACTTCTGCCTCCTTACTCCTGCCACCTTGCTAGCCCCCTGCTTCGCTTGCTTGGGGCGCAGTCGAAATCTTTGCATTAAAGTTTATTTCTATTTGTTTGTGGCGCTTGTGGCCTAATAGAATTTAGATTTTAATCAGCGCATGCATGAAATTTGCATTTTGTGTGTTCTTTAGAAAAAAAAATACTGAAGAAAAAAACGGTAAGGCAGCAAATATTTTTGTGGCTTGGTGGCAAGCATTTAGCGGTGTGGAGAAAAATTGAAATTAAAGCGCTCGTAAAGTGAGCTATAAAGGGTTGCAATTTAACCGCAGGTCTGATTTCATGCAAATTGCGGGTCATAGTCGATTTGTTTTTTTACAAAAGTGATTTTGGCCACATTGGGGATTGGCATTTTAGGTGTGAAGCCAAATAATTTCATTGCAAACGTAATGCTTGTGAAGCTGACAATTTCAAAGGCTCTCCTTTTTTATGCATAAATTTGCACATTAGCTGCTACCTTAATTTCAATGCAAATTAACTTGATCATTTATCGTTCATTATATATTTCTACCAAGTATACAGTGGGCAGAAATTCCTGTATCAATTAAATTTACTGCCAAACTCAATTCTAACTACAAAAACAAACGATGCTGACATACATATAATGAAGAACTAAATAAACAAATAAAATTTCAGTGTTTTGCTATCTCATCTTATGCATGCATGCTTAAATGTATATTTGTGTTGATTTTACATGTCTAAGCAAATATGTTTTCATTGTGTCCATTGACGGAAGCGTAAACAAATAAGTAGAGCAAGCAGAAACAAAATCATCATCATCAGTAGCGTACGGTTCAAACAGGAAACAATAGCTTATATATGTTTACATAGATTCCTATTTGTACTGTTAGTATAGCTGCTATAAATGTGTTGCACCTATAAAAAAGCATTTTAAATTACAAATGTTTTTAGTTGATTCTAAATTCATCCTCATTCAGGTATAAATGTAAAATTCAAGGTGAACATATAACTTATTGACTGACAAACTGGCTACTCTTTTCATTAAAAGCTTGATTACTTGACTCGTACAAATAAATATTTTTATTATAGTATAGGAAATGTTGTACTTAAAACAAGATATTTATTTATAAAAAAACACAAACACATTTCCAACAAGCTGAACTCTTGATGGCTTTAAAAACCTTTAGCAGAAATCAGCACACTCGTATGCCGATTGTTGCACGTCATTCCATTCTGAGCTGTCAGAGGGCTCTAAAGCTTGGCATTGAACTTATCAGTCATGAATTCAGAGGTTGCAGTCGAACAGGAACTTTTATTGCTTCATCGTCTTAAAGCCATTTCACATTTTACTTAAAGCACGATGCGCCGTAAAAAGTTTTATCAGACACTTGCTCTCTTAACACCTGCAAGACAGGCAGTAAAGCAGCTAAACAGCATAGCTGCGGCATTTATGTAAAGGTGTGTGTGTGTGTGTGTGTGTGTGTGTGTGTGTGTGTGTGTGTGTGTGTGTGTGTGTGTGTGTGTGTGTGTGTGTGCAGAGTATTGCATTTGCATCTCATTAGTGAGCTGTGCAACAACCAAGACTGAGGTAACAAGTTGTGGCCATGACTCAGACGTTGAATGCGGTTGTTGTTTCCGTTGTCACAAGTAGGGTAGGGTAGGAAACTTTGAACGACTTAGAAAATAATAACAATTTTCCGTTCTCGGTGCTAATAAGCGCAACTCATGTTTATAATTATAACATTATTATAATTTAGTTTGCAAATTGCTTAGCACAAGCTGTCAAACAGGAAGCTAGTGGTGATGAGCTCAAAGTTTAATTCAAGCTTAATTAAGTTTTCGAGACATTTGAGTGCAAAACAGATTATATACTATACATATACACATTACATACCTAGATTACCCATTTGAATGCCACCCATTATTACTCATTTCATTATTAATTATATTAAAATAGGGCCACGCATGCACAGAACGTTTTGGGTTTCGTTTATTGGAAAATGGCAAGTTTAAAGATGGTCAGTAAAAAAAACCCTCCAACATTAAATAGGAGCGCAAGTCTTTACTGCATCGATCATTCGCCGCTCTATCGAGGTAGCAGGTCATAGAGAGTTAAGTCAGTTAGTTGTATGTGGAGTAAAGAGAGCCGGAGAGAGAGAGGATAGAGTTATCGCTATTGCTTACAAATCAACACCATAAATGACCAACTGGAAGTGCACAACTGTGATGTTTCTGTTCTTGCCTATATTCATGTTGTTGTTGGTGGCATCAGCATTCTGTAGTCGTAGTCGCTGTAAGCGTACTACCGCATGCTGTTGCCCAACACCACCGCTTAGAAGTAGGGCAGTGGTCTCGTCGGCATCGCCAGCCGCAGCCTCGGCCTGAGTCAAATCATAGGCGTGTATTGCGCTTATCGTATAAACATTGCTGACATTCTTTGGACGCGGTTGGGTGGAGAGAGAAAGGCTGAAGAGTGGCGTTTTTAATAAAAACAAAGCAGCAGTCTCACCTGTGCAGGATACGCAATATCCAAGCTGATGTCGTGTGGCTCCAGGTACACATCTTCTGCGTGTAGCGTGCTGGCATACTTGTTTACATAACCCCAGGTGACCGTGATTCCTTCGTTGAGCGGCAACAATACTAACAGCCACAATCCGTGGAGCCACAGAGTGTGGGTTTTATTTGTCATGACAACAACATATGTATCCAAGCTTCTTCTTTCGTTTGCCGTCGTTTTACTTCAACTACACAGTATACTCGTACACGTAAACGAGAACGCCAATAGAGTTAAAAGCAAACGCATTGGCGACGACTACGTGTGAGAACTAAATGAGCCAAAGCTAAATATTGACCTTATGTCTGCTTGTTAGTAAGTTTTTACCATGCTCTTATCAGTAGCAGGTGTTTTATGTAGTAGCTCTCTTAAATTCACTCTTTTGTTCGCTATCTACCAATTTCCTTTTGTTCTTCCACTTATCAGCCGACGCTGGCTAGTTCTGTTCTGTTGCTCGCTGTTATTAATATTGATAATTTATATTGTTACTGAGAATTTACAATGCACATAGCTATTGTTGGGCCACAATTCATGGCTTATTTGTAACTGAAATCGAAAACTTGTCGAGTAAATTGTACATACCTATTATAATTACGAGAGTCGAGTGCCTTTTGGGTTATTCTAATGATATTTATCAGGCTTATCTTACTTGTTGAAACCCTTTACGGTTCACATTTATGTTGTTTGCATACATTCTCTCAGTTTCTGATTTACGAGTACGAACATAAAACTTTTTGATGAACGAGTTGAGCAGAGAACGCAATGGAGTAAGAATTTGAAACAAAAATCGCTCTACAGCATACTCGAAATGACCTAGCCCAATGTCGTTTCGATGTCAAACGTAAACACATACATACATGTATATATACATGTAGTTATAAGCACAGAGAGAAGATGTTCGAGGCCTATTTAAGGGGACAGTCTGGCTCTGAATTGAATTTCTCAGTGAGTTTATGTAGAAGTTTTGAATTTAATTTAAATTGATTGGCACATTTCGCACACGTTTGGACATTGGCAGCCAATTTTTGAAGAGCCATTACCCTTTTTCCGCTTAATGCTATGTGCTTGCCTCTAATTTCATTTTCAGTACAACAAAAGGGGCTCAAATTTTATATAAATAAGTTTCCGGCCACAGAAAATCAAGCAAGGTGTTGCTAAAACTTTTCCCCTTAACCATGCGTGTCTTTATGTGCATGTGAATGGGCATCTGTGTGTGCGTGCATGACTAACAACTTTTCGTGTTTGTAGAAAACGAGCTCAGATCTAATGTCCAACTTTGTTACGCCTAAGAAAGAATGACAACAACTTTTCAATGAGATTGCGTATACGCAACGTACAAAAAAGTTGTTTGTGCTCAACTAACCTTCTGCTCTGCTAACCCCCTCTCTTCTCTCAACTTCCAGTTGATTACCTTTCGCGATGGCAAAGTAGGCGTTAATTTTGCAGGCTATCATGCGGATGCAGGCTTGGGCGGCCTGTTGACCGGAAATTCAGCGCATGGCGGCCTCAGTGCCTCCGCCGGAACACCTTGGGGTTCACGTGCCGCCGCCGGCATTGGCGGCGATCTTAACGGTAAGTGGCATGTTTTGTACATTTAATTCAATTAAGCTATAATTTCATAATTTCGCCCACAGGACGCACTGCAGGAGTTGCGTATGCGGGTGCTCAAGCAAATCCTGATGTTGGCGCTAGTGCTGTCCTTTCCGGAAGTGTGGGCGAGCGTGGCTATGCAGGCGCCGAAGCGCACTCAAATGGCAAAGTGTCTGGAAAGCATTACAGTGTACAACAACAAGGCACTGATGCTCCTCCGGCAATTGCAATCCCAGAGGAACAGCAACACGAAGAGCCCAGCCATGTGCAGAAAATTAAGCCCCCAAAGAAATACTCGCTTATTAGGCCCGAAGTAAGTACAATCGAATTATATTACCAATCCAATCTTATTTTCGCTCCTACGCAATGGAGCTAAAAATAACTCGGTCTAACTATTCGCATAATATCCATAGTGTAAGAAAAAAGTATTTAGTTTCTAAAATTAAGAAACATAAACAAGTATACGATTTTAAATCAAGCAGGATCGTTTTGCGAATACATTATATTATATTAATAACTTTTTACATTGTTTGTTATAAAACTTAATTATATTTAAATGAAATTTCGAAATCAATTTTTAAGTTTAAATACTATACCTATTCTATTAAACTATCTTCAAATTCGTTAATTTAAAAATCTGATGTGCTGCTCTTAAATTGTGTTTTTTAAATGGCCAAAAAAATATATTACATATGTATAAGGTATTAGTATATTTTATTCAGTTTCTTATAAATATTATCTTAGTATATTATATTCAGTTTATTATTTATTATTTCGCATGAAGGCGAAAATAACAATAATTAGTTTTATAAGTAGTATATAAGCCATATTTGGATGTTCTAATGTTGGGCATTCAGCTAGACATTTCTTGGCTATTACTTTAATACAAAGCTAATCAGAACTACCATTAGTCCAAGTTTGGTGCCTTGTCTGCATCAAGCGAAATCATAGAAAGTCATGTTAAACCCAAACCCGAGACTTTGCCAGCGACTATCGACACTAATGCAGGACCTGCACCTATCTTAATTGTAAAACGGCCTCGTCTGCGTGTTAAGCGCCCACGTCCGCATCTACGCACCGTCTATGTGACACAACAGCAGCCGCAGGTAGAGCATGAAGAGGAACTGGTCAACCAACAACAACATCAACAGGGAACTATTCAGTCTGATGATAAGCTGGACGAGGTAACAACAGCAACCAGTCAGCATTCAAATTGGCCAAGGCACACCAAATACACTCTACAGACTGTTCTTCCAATACACACCCATATACATATACTTATGTATAGTATATACAACATGTACACATATATTCGTATAGATATACTTAGGACTGAAATTATCGTACAAACCAATGCGCACAATTAAAGTTGTTGCTTGGTTACCGCTTTGTTTAGAATGCATGGACGGGTATTGAGGTATTTTGACCAAGTGTATAAGCAGCTAACAAAAGCTTTGCCGCAATAATTGAAATAGTTCAGCAAGCTATAAATATTTCGAAAATCGCGGAATGTGGCACGCTTTAATACGTATTTGCTATAAATAATACAATGAATACAATATTACACTGATGTTGGGAAACCATTTTGGCTATAATTATATAACAAATATAACTTTAAGAATTGTTTGGATCAACAGAGAAGGATATTTCACGGTTATCTAATCTATTTATAAATATATATTTTTTGCATGTTGTTTGCTTGAATGTTTTTTATTCGTTACATAACAAATTATTTTTTGTTGTATATTAAAATATTTAATTTTAAATCCTTCACAAAAAACTCGTACAGGTGGTATCACGAAGTAATGCCAAGGCGGTTCACGCAAAATCCGTCCAGAAACCTGTATACCAATCCTTTGCACCACAAAGCGAGGCTAACCCAGTGTGGTTAGGACTTCAGGTAACTAAAACTTGTTTATTTTCCTTTTCTTCTCAATGAATTAATGAATATTGCACCGTTTCTTTTAGATTCCCATTGGCATTCTGCAGTCCTTGCAGAACAGCATTGGTGGATTGCCCGCCCCACAACCCCCCGCATCGTATCGTGGCTAAATAAATAAATACCTGTCGTCGTATATAAACGAGTCAAGAAATAAATACTTAAGAAGTTGTTTCTTGAAGGCTAAACCACTTTCGTTTTTTTCACACGCATTGCACATACGTAGTCAGACCGCATCTAAATGATTGAATATTCCACTTGAACCGCAAAATTCAGCCAAATGTAACAACCACAATAACTAACAGAAATATGCGCAGGTATACACAGAGAAAAATAATCATAAAGCTTGCTCTTCCTTGGTCTTCCTATAGATAAGAACGCGCTTAATTTTATTTATGTCCGAAATAAATACACCAACTTCTTTCGCTACTCGGTAAGGCAATATTTCTTAAAGTGTTATATATATCGTATGCTGCAAGGACATACCAACCAAGTAATAAACAAAACAAACGGAAGTTTTCAAGACCTTTAAAATTACCACTTTAATTGAAAAGCTGACTTAGGGATAAGTTAAGGCCTTCACGTATGCCTTAATGAATTTCCATGTACCACTGTGTTATATAAACATTACGAAATATGTGCGTTTGCCTTAAGGCGAACTTTTGCTGGTGGTGGCTGCTTAAAAGGGTCGAAAGCCGCAGTAATGCCAGAAAAAGCAACAATAAAATAAACAAAAACAACAACGGCGCTACGAGAGAAGAGCAGCAGTGTTGAATCGTTCTTATCTGTACAATAAGTTCAAATGGCTGCCCCCCCATATAGTAACAAACATATTGGCACGAACTTTACTCTCGAAAATTCAACTTTAAACACAAAATGCCAAAATGCCAAAGCGTTACTCTTGTTTATTTAGGAGGTTGGTAGCCCACAGACAAGATATGGCAGGCATGGTCACTACAGACATTTTGATGCTATTTACCCTAACCCTACACTACTATGTATTCATGTGTGTGTGTGTGTGTGTGTGTGTGTTTGAGCGTGTCTGAGCATCTATATATGTATGTATGGGTGTGAAAAATATTTCACACTCGGCAACCGCAAGCACTTGTGCGGAATAGTGGACGGGTGCACACATGAATGAATGCATACATACACTTAAAAGAGTCCACACAGATAGCACACACACCACACCACGCTCCACTTCCATACGTACACAGACAACAAACATTCAGCTGTATATTGTGTAAATATGCTTAAACACCTCGGGCTTTTATGCTTTTAACCCGCGCCCAACAAAGTCATGTTTGTAAGCATTTATGCATACGTGTGGGTGCAGAAGTGTATGTGCCTCAGGCCAATGTGTGCGAAGATTTGAAAGTATACTTGTATGTGTGCGTACGATTATGTATGCGTTTGGGCTGGTATTTGAATTTCTTAATTAATGTCACGCTTGAAATTTATTGCCATTTAGTAAATTGTAGTTACTGCTTTTGGCTATTCTAACCGCCCAGTTGCAGCCCTCAGACCCACAAATTGTGCGCAAAAGTAGGCAATAATTTTTGGCACACACACGACATTTATGTGCATTTTTGGGCAGATCAAGGCACTTGCCGGCAGCTAAAACCCCTTAGTCTCAATTGGCACCAGTTGAGGCACACTTGTGACTTAAAAAATATTTTATGCATGTTCAGTTCCAGCTTTATGCCCTCAGCCCTAGATAAACAAAAGAAAAAAGGAAAAAAAATATTTTAAATGAAATCAAAACAGAACGGGAGTAGAACTGCCAGTAAACGCATACTAGTAAATACATATGTGGTACAAGAATGTAGCTATGTATTTACTACCATATGCCTGAGTCAACAAGCCTACATTTCATCTTTTTCATCATTTTTTGTTTGGGGTCAACGGCGGCAACTCGCGTTGAATTTGTCGGTCGCGGGCGCTTCATTAAATTTCACGCACGTGCCGTACAAATTATATTTGCCCAGTATATGCTACTATGTATGTACAAGTATGTACATATATACATATATATAATTTTGTTGCTTCTCTTGCTGGTTGCAGTGGTGGATCTTTGTGTTCGTATATTTAACATTTTTCTAATTTAGAAAATAAATAGCAGACCACAAAGCAGACTGGACCAAGTGGAAATTTTGGAAAAGGTCCACATTTCTCTTTTATTTAATTTTTTTGTGGCAGCTAACCGAAAGCCGACATTGGTAATTTATGTACCTAAGCTTTTAGCCAAATAGTAAAGTAAATCATAAAAACGAGCCCACACACACTCGAACACTTCACGTACAGCGCCCACCTGACTACCCACTCATAGGCTTGCTAATGTAAGACTGTACTGTTGTCTTGTCAGAGCCATAAAGTCAAAAACTGAAGGAATCCTAGAAAACCAGGAATTTAAACAACCAGAAAATAAAGCGTGAAAATGTGCCTGCACGCACACACACACACATACACAGTACGTGGGTGCACAAGATCTGTTAATCTCGAGTTGAGTTTCAATTTACGGTTGCATTTTGAGTGGCAGGATAGTCAAATTTGACGCGAGTAAGCTGCTTTGCCTAAGCACAAACCTGCTTCACTCACTAATTGAAAATTGCAATTGCATTTTAACGCACTTTGAGCAAAGTCGAAGCCATCAAAGTTTCAAATTACAAGTACCCGAATAAGTTTTTTGCTAAGAAGTCAGGAGAAAGAAGTTCAGTTCAGCGTCTGCGAACGCATAAATCTCACGCACCTATAAATATTCATTTTGAAAGTTAAAATTTCATGAAACCTGTTCGCAAATAAGTAAGGCATAAATATTTAGATATTCTGTAAAAGTATCGTATATACGCACTTTAATTGATTCAAGGCAAACGTTGAATTTACCTGTTTGCCTGTAGGTGTTTTAATATTTGTTCGCTTCTACCTGTTTTGCTTTAATCTTGATATTATTGTATAATTTATGAAACTTTTTACACATTATTCAACTATAAACTGTGCGAAGGAAAAGGAGAGAAGTGGAAGATTTTATGCATTATTAATGAAGCGACGTCATTTAATTGAAGCAGGCTGTGTACTTTCAACAAGCATCTGTAAAGTTGTATATCGCGCATACGCCGAGTGGGCGGTGGGTGTATGCAAATTCCATTGACACGTGCTACACCAAAGCAACAGCCACAACGAGAGTTTAATGTGCTTTACATGTAAGGTATATAGTATATACATGCAAGCGTACAAATTAACAGTTCATAAACAAACACCTCAGACGCTCTCGTACATTCATACACAAACAACGACAGTGTGTATTTGTACTTTATGGTATATACGTATATATCGCACATTTTATGCAAATCGAAAACAGCACATGTCCAAATTTTAGAACGAAGAATATACATGTTCTGCAGTAAAAAAAAATATATGTGAGCGTAAAAATATGTAAATAAAATATTTTAGCATTGAAGATGTGTAAATAAAATATTTTAGTATTAAATGATTTCATGAGATTATCAATTTTCTACTCAATAGTATCTCATCATCTCAAAAACATTTTACAATTTATGTAAAAAAAATATTAGTATGGTATTTTCTCTAAGTTTGTTCGATTAAGTGTCTAAACACAATTGGCTGCCAGCAGCGACTACAGCATCTGTCGCAAAAGAAATTTTTTGATATAAAATTGAACTGGAAAAAAAATCAATTAAATGAAATGAACGTACTTTGCTATTTAAGTTCCCCAAATAATACATATACGTATGTATGTATACATATATAAATAGAGAACAATTTGTGCTTGAACTGGAAGTACACGTTGTGCTTTGTCTTGTTGCGGGCCTTCACAATGTTTACCTGTGAAAGTTATACGCACAAGCAAAAAAAAAAAAAAAAAAAAGAACTCGAAACAGACTAAGTATCTATGTTCGTACATATTTAGAAAAGTATGAAAATTTTTGCATTCTCTCGGTATCTGCTTCTAGCGCCTGTCTTTGAGTTATGCACTGCGTAGCCGCCATAACATTTTAAATCCCCAGCCTAAATCGCAAGCATTAAGTTACGGAGATAGTCAAAAAAGAGACTTTGCCTTGAGTAACGGTAAGGCGTGCGGAAGCGGAAATTGTACTGGGCTGCCTTTAGCTTAACCTTTGTTTTCTTTGCCTTTGTTGGTATTTGAGTTTTGGCCGCGCAATGAATGATTGCATTTAAGTTCACCGGTAGCCCACGGATGCTTTGCTTTTATATTTTATTTTACTTGTTTTTATTTCACTTTTTGTTATGGAGCACCTTTTTTGTTTTTCTTAACAAAAAATCTTATTTATAAGTCTCCCATCCTTTCCGTTTGTTGCTTTACTTTTTCTTTCGTCCGCCTGGTTTCATTTTTATGGCTGCAGACTCATAATTAATTTCATTTTATAGCAGGGTGCGCTAGCAAAGTGCATAAAGTCAATTAACTCAAAACGCTGTGGCTTAAGGCTGTAAATTAACAAAGGTATGTATGATATACGTCTTCTAGCACACAATATAAGAGACTAATAAAAGTACTGTGCTTAAAACCAACTTATCGCAGGAATTAAGCTACTACCCATAAACTGCGTAACTCATTTTGTAATATACAGCTACAACTTATTTTTGTTTATTCTTTTGTATTCTTTTTATGTAATCTTATGCATTCAACGGAGCAAGGTTTCAAAAACCAGTTAGTCATTTTTAAACCATAGCCAGGGATGCCAAAAACCCAATAAGCACATGTCATGGTCACACTATCGTGCTCAGCTGTTTACAGCTGATTGACTGAATACACCAGTAAATTTATCGATATATCGATACCATATCAACATTACCTGCCGTAATTTCGGTTTAGCTTTTTAAGCTTATTTACGTTTACTTTGCAAAATAGAAACGCAACAACATAATTAAATACTATAGTTAATATTGTTTCTCTTATAACATAGTTAAAACCGTTGTACAGACTGAATGCTTGATAAACAATATTTACGATTACCAGGCACGCGCGGCTTCCACCAAAAGTTGGTAAGAGCTACAAATTTAAAAAGCGCCGTCGTTCATTCGAGTGGCAACCGTGTAGGCCAAAGGACACGCGTGACGCAGAGATTCTAACGGTCTTTTTTCTGTTACCCAAACAAACAATAAATCGCGCGAAAGCTAGTGTTTGTGTGTGTTTTTGTGGCGGTGACGATTTAGTAGTTGCACCGAAGTTTAAGTTTACTATACGTTAGTAAGTTGAGTTAAACTTATTCTGAAATTACCCTTTCAGCGCCGCCATGGAGGAGTTTAATAGTGTTAAGGCCAACACTTCTGTAGTCAAACTGGCAGCATGCTTGGAGAAAATTTACAACAAAATCGTGGAGGCAAAGGAAAAGCAATTGGCTGAACATCAAATCAAGGAAATCGAGTTCCTCAAGACACAATGCAAGAACGAGCACATGCAACTGAGCCTGATGAGCTGTCAGACATTGGTACGCCTTGTCGACGAGGGCGTGCTGGATGCGAACAGTGTGCAGAACACTTTGCTATCATTGTTGCCGCAGGCGGGGTAAGATACATACTCACATTCACATACCTATCTTCCATACGGGCGCGCCCTCCGCTTGCATTTCCTGCCTGCATTTGCAAAATTGCGCTCGAGCACTGAGGCGCATAAATTACGCGACTGCCTTTTCTTGGCTTCGCTTTTGCGGTGAAATCCAAACTGCAAGGTAATAGCCCACCTTAGCTAGTTGGAGTCCTCGCAGCACATACAATTAATAACCCAAGCTAATTAAACGCTGCTTTCTGCAACAATGCGCACTTGACTGCCCTAGCAGTGCCCATGGCTGTCAACATGCAATCCTCAGCGAGCGTCGTCCCTATTTCCTGGCACGCGCATTTCCTAGTTCCGTTTCAAGCGTGCTATGCGGACTTTATTAATTGGAGCCGCACTTTCATGTCACGTCATGTGATAAACGCGGGAATGAAATATGAAGTGTTTGACTAGGAAATCCGTGATGTTGTTAAATACATAAAACCCAAGCACACAATGTATGCATGTATCGAATTGAGTTCAACGCACACTTGGCATTGACTAAGGCAATTTGCATAGCCCACAAAACGGATTTCCTGTGGCTGACCCCTTGACCGCATTTGTGCTGCTCCATCAAAACCAGTAGACATGTGACAGCCCCAAAATTGTATATGAGGTCTTGTTGATTTGTGGCGTCGTCCGTTAATATATGTTTGTATGTACATACATATATAAAAGTATGCATGCGTGCGAATCCCTACCTATCATGGCCTTGATAATCCAACTGAACATATTTAAATTAGGCGCCAACTCTTTGGCTTTTCCTGCTTCAAATATTTGAAATGCAAACTAGGAAATAAAAAAATCCGACATTGAACTTGAAATGTTTGTACCTTTGAAGGACATAAGTAACGTGAAACAGCATGAAATGCAGAAGTTAACCTTGATAACAGGATGTTAGACTGGCTAACAAACAAAAAAGGACTGCATATTAATTGCCCTACGGGAAAAACATTAAGCTGTGGCGACCACATGCCTCACAATAACCCGCTTGAATGGTAATTACCGCTGCCAACACAAGGAGTCCAAACTATAAAAGGTTGGGCGTAATTGCCGATATGCTTGACTGCAAAATCGTTTGGCTTAGTGCCGTATAACGGAAGTGGGCTCTAACTGGCAGTTTAGTGGTAATAGCTTCTCACCTCTCTAATGCACTCTTCACCCTTACAGACCCATGCACTTTACTATAATTACGGACAGCATTGTCGGGCTGCAGCTCCTTACGCTGAAACGTAAGACGTCACTGCTCAAGGACAATGATAGCTATCAGTGTCCGTATGGCCTGAAGACGCAACAGCATCCGCTTATCGCGCTGCTCCAGCACCCGAGTGTTAATATGAACGACGTCAGCAATAAGATTATTGGCATTTGTATGCATCATGATAAGGAGTAAGATCATTATTTGATTTATTATTATCTTATTCACAGTCCACGCTTTCCTTAGCATTAGGAACCATAGCATTGAGTATCTTCGACCCGTCTTCCTCTACATGCTGTGCAACCCACAAACGCTGCAGGATGTCAAACCTATCTGGACCTCTCTACTCACCTTAAGTAGCTCACAGGTAGAGGCGCGGGCGCTAATGCAAGAACTGCTGTCCTGGAGTAAATTCAATAACGCCACCACGTGTCTATGCACCAGCATTCTTGTGATCGAAGCCATTGAGTACTTCCTACAGCAGGCGGATCATGCCCAATCCATCGAACTGTGCATTTATCAGGCACTGTTGGTTAAACAGTTGGCTCAATATGGTGTCGATCCACGTCCCAGCTTGCAGTGCATGCTTCGCGTCTTGCATGAAACCCGGGAACATACACAAAATCATTACCATGTGTTGCTCGTTCTGCTGGCTGATTCACTGCACCTCCTGTCTCCTTTTTATTTGGCTGATCTGCTACGCATTGTTGCCTTCATTGTCGTGCAGGAGCGCTGTGGTCATGAATACATTCTGAACATGTGTCTGGACGGTATCATTCAGTGGATGTCTCAGACTGCATTCATACCCGCAGAAGGCCTCGCACTGGCGCATCAAATTGTGCAGCGTGTGCTGCAGAAGACGTCGACCGAGGAGGAAGCTCAGGAAAATCAAAAGATTGAAACGCACATTTGCACAAAGGAGCTACCACCAGCACATATACGTAACTATCATCCGGACATTGCCATCGCCTTTGACTTGGCCAATTTAGTCGAGTCGTTCGATTCCTCCGAGTACAAAGATGTGTTTGCATTTGTCGATGCTCTCAACGTAAAGGCGAACACAGCATTTTGTCAACGTTTGCATTTATTTTTGCGCGCCCTCTTTTTGTCGCGCGAGCCCCCTGTGGACTGCTGGTTCAAAATCTACGAGGTCATTCTGCAGATAATAGCAGTGAATGAGAACATTGCCTATGATTTTAACATGACGTATATTTTTAAGCTGGCCCACGAACAAAATCCCGAGCTTCAGTTGGAACTACTACGTGGCTTGCCCAGTTTTGCCGTCTCAAAGGTGAACTAAAAAATACTTCATTTTGCGATCTATGCTCATAATATGCTTTTTAAATCAGGACAATGTGCCCATGATACTTAACACCATTCGCAACTTAACGGCGGAGAATGCCACGCTTTGTGTGGACTTATACTTGCGTTTGTGGCGCGTTGAGGCGCGCACCTATCCATTTTTGCTAAAACTTATTGCCCAGCCCCTGACCAACAATGACAAACGCTGGGAGCTGGAAGTGGCGCGCACCCATGCAATGCGTGAGATTTGCCAGGAAAAGTAAGTGCTGAAAACATCCCATTGTTATGTAAGAGAATTCAATTCAATTCTTTTACTTCCTGAAGACCGACATTACATGGCTCTGAGCTGCTGCCGCATCTGTCCAATACATTGAACACATGCACCGATGAATCGGGTGATTTGGCGACTTCATTAGCTTTAGATGCCATCTACGCATTATGTGACAGTCACACCGTCAACATTGCTTCTACCTGGCAGGCATTAGGCAGCAAATTTAGGAGTGAGCAGCGTCCGCAGACTCTAAAGTCGCTTTATCGGTTCTTTGGTCTTGTGCCACTTCTGCAAACGCCTACACTGGAGTTTGAACAGCTAGCGGACGATGCACTGGAGCAATTGTGGTTATCCATCAGTAGACCCAACACGGATGCCACGCACATACGCAATGCGCTCACCGCTCTCAAGAGCTACGAGCCGGGAGTTACACTAACGTTACGCCACATACCACCACAGTTTAAATTTGATATCACTGGAGGAGGTGGTAGCAACGAGTATGGCGGAAAGCTAGGTGGACGTGAGGTTGTGGATCTGCAGCAGGAGGCCATACCAGGTGAGGTTTGGGTGCAGCTATTGCAGAAAATTCGACCAGAGTGCGGCGATGCGGCAGCCGATTTAATAGCCCATTATATTGGCAACGAGATTAATAGTTACCGGAGTGGTGTCTACCGTCTGCCCGAAGGTAAACCGGAGCCACGCAAGTTAGTAGGCCTCTACGCCACCAGTCCATTGCGTTCTGTGACCAACTATCTCGCGGCTCAAGCGCGATTTGGGGATTATGTGCCTGAGCCATATGCAGTGACGTTCGCATTGCGGGCGATTTCAAAGAAATTTCCGAAGCCGATACCACCGCTTGATTGGAGCTGCCTGACTAGCTTCTTTCATCTCTCTTTTGATGCACGCAAGTATTGCATTATGATAGCTAAGAACCAGGCCTTACATTCTGGAACTGCACGAAGATTGCTCGAAAATTTTTTGGTTGACTTTGAGCCAAATTGTTTTGAGGAGGATCTACTTCTGCTGTTTTCGCTACTACCCGAGATTGCTAATAGCGTGAGTTTGCAAATTCTGAAAAACTTTGCGGAGAAAGTGGCAGTCTACTGTTTTAAAGAGTCGCAGCTGAATGAATTTTCAGAGGGTAAGGCTACTGACCTGTTTAATATTTTGAAAATTGGTAAATGTATGATATAATCGCAGGTTGCCTGTTTGAGAAATTTCTGGACAGCGTTAAGTACATCTACATGGGGAAATGCGATATACCTGAGGTTCTGGATGTTTTCACGCTGATTGTTGAACGTTATATGGACTCCATGAACTTGGACTCGAGAGTAAGTAACCACGTACATACTTAGATGAAAATATGTTTAATAACACCATAAAAATGCAAACATGCAACAGTTATTTGAGCGCTACACTGAAGTGGTGGCGTTGTTACATCCCAACGCTATCGACGGCCTCACAACGCCGGCAAATTGGTGGGAAACGCCTTTAGGCAAACTAAAGAAGGCAACCATAATCCGATGTTATCTGGTATTGTACAATACAAAACTGCCGAACCCACTTAAATGGCTAATCCCAATCATTGATGCCTACGAGTGCAGATTAGAAGAACGAGTTTTCTTCTACCGTCACTTGGCCGCCACACTCTATGCCTTTGAAAGCGATGAGCATTCCTGCAATTGGATTATGGAAATGTTTGTGGAAATACAAATGCTGTTGGCTGAATCGTCCAACAAGAAGAAGCTAACAAGGGCCCTTTATCTACTCGATATATTTATATTGTCCGTTGATGTGCTATCCGGTTGTGCAGTTCTCCTTGGCAGCGTGGATGTTGTAGCTACAGAGAGTAAAGAACGCTTTGCACTGTTTCCTGAGAGCATGCAATATCTCTGTGATCACATCTTTTGGAAGGATCAGGAAGCAAAGGTACGGATATTGTTGATTTATCAAAGTTACTATAACTAAGACGTGTATATTTTGAATATTTGTATATTTTCAGATTTATGAATTTCTCTATAACCTCTATAGACATGTGTCTATTCCGCCTGCGTATTCGGATATATTTAGAGAAGCGCTGATTTCTTCACGCAACAAACCGTACTTTGATGGCAAAGGTGTATGGACCAAATATATAGGCCTGCGGAAATAGACACAAGCATTTATTCAGATTACATATATACATATATGAAATATGAGCTTAAAGCGTGTTGTTTGCTATTTCAAGTTGCCCATTGAGTTTACGGAAATATATACATATGACAATTTTTTAATTGGAATTGGATTAATAAAGTTAAGTTTTTCTAGTCTAATAAAGTACGAAAATGCGTAGACTCTATGAAAATGAAATTATAATTTGAATGCGCGCTAACTTCAACATTTCTTATTTTGACTAGGTTTTCTTTTTTGAAAAATTAACTGCTGCAGTTGAAATTATCGATAGCTCACCAAGAACAGCCATTCCCAACGCAACGTGTAGCCTGCCACATTTTTACACTCCATAAAAAAAGCTGCCACCTGATATAATTTGGAAGGGCTCCAACTAGGTGGCAAGTATTGAATTATGGAGGGCGAGAGCATTTAAGCAATTGTGAAAGCAATTAGTACATTTTACCAGTTTACAATGCGTGTGTAACTGAAATGGGCAAAATCTAAAGTGCGTTTTATACTGTTTAACTAGGTGATAACTTGTGCAATTATATATTCCGGCTGTGCCCGTCTGTGAGTGTTTTTGACAGGTGGTAAGAATAAAGTTGCCAAACAAAAAACGTAAACAATGGACGATATTAAGTTAGCAAAGGTAAATATAAGAATCTGTTACCTTAAAAATGAAAACCATAAGGCTAAGCTACCGATTGACAATAGTAATCCCCTCACGTACGCACATTAATCCTTTGACCTGATGTGAGTCATGCTCACAGCTCATGCTCCTTAAATTTATACCTCTTTGTTGTTATTTAAAATCGATGGTCACCTGTGTGTCCGTCTCCTGCTACATAGCCCACATGTGGCCGGCCAGCGCAGAGCCAATGTGCGCCCATTTGCAGACCAAGGGCACGAATTTGGCGGGCAAGGGCAAATATCTACCTATATTACTATGGCTATTAACTGTGCGGGTGGGTCGTATGGTCCAAACTGCAATCAAGCACCTGTTTATATATACATATATAGATACAAATGTATGCAAATAGTGAACGCAAGAATTATCAATTTAGCCGTCAAACATGCGCGAATTTAGTCTGTAAATAAACACGGCGCACCGCCTCCCCTTTCGCACTCTCTTTTTATTGCTCCCTTCACTCTTTATCTACTGCTGCTCTCTTTTGATTATGGTTTCTACTCACATGAGCACATTAATTTTTTTTGTAATTTGACGCGGGTGTTTTGGTGATTAACGGTGAAACATGCTTAAGACACTTGATAAAAGATTTATTACCTATCGGCGCACAATAAGGGTTTGATTAACTTTTTAAAATTACACATCATAGTTATAGCATCAAATCGGCTTTAAAAAAAAAAACACGATTTATATCTTTAAAGCTTCTTTTTTAACTCAGTAAAATTTAGATTTTGCAACCAACCTATAAATTATTTTCAGCCAGTCAACTTTTTGTGCCCGTTTTGTAATGTTTGCTTACCACATATCCAGCCTAGGCTCAAAAAATTTAAAAGTTTATCGTGTCCATTTGGAGAAATAGCCATTTCATATATTTTACTGTATCTTAATCGAATGGAAATATAACCAACCAAATCATAGATCTTAAAGCCTCGGGAGAAAAGTTAACATCGATAGCAATATAACAGTAAAGGAGTGTTATTGAAACGGGCGGTCGCACAGACAGACTGCGCTATTCAGATTCGGTTACAAAAATCGTTTATGTGTAACAAGACACCTCCAAATAAACTTTTGAAATTTAACCGAGCCTGCACTGAATGAGACTTTTAAAGCATTCAAAAACATCAATATTTGTATTTAAACATAGTACTTAAACAAACTGGCAAACCATTTTAAAAAGATTTCCATAAAGAAATTCGAAACAACTGCGCTGGAGAGTAGTAGTAGAACGTTATTGTGCGGAGAAAAATTCCCGTACTATGAAAATGTCCCTGAGAGCAGTTTTTCAAAGCATGCTTTTAAGCGCACGCAAGCGGCAGTCATCGCTGAGTTCACTCGGAGCGTTCGTCGGAACCTAACGGGACCGCTACACGCGCCCATTTAGAAGTTGTATATTTTACTTCGCACTTGTTCGTTACACATCAAAATCAACACACACAAACATAAACCCACTCTCGCTCTCGACCAATAACAAAGTGGCATTCGTGTGTTAAACGAAAAGTGAAAGTATTATATACCCACCGCCAACATTCACGTGATTTAATTCATGGGCTAAGAAGTGCTGCAAGTCTCGTTATTTTTGTTGTTAATTTAAAATCAATAATCGCTTTGTTGTGCACGAAAATAAAAGAAAGCTAATAAGCAGAGAGCAGAGATGGATTTCACAAGATTCATGAATAAATTCAATGAAATAGAACGTCAGTTGTCGCCTACATCGGCACTGCGCCTTAGCTTCGACAATATATCGCCGGAAACGGAGGAGCCACCCGAGGGTAACAAACGCCTATGGGGCGTGCCCGTTCCTCCATTTGTGTCAGAGAAGGTGGTCTCTTGGATCGAGGAGGAGTTTAATGAAGCACCCATTTACTACAATGGCAATTGTGTGCTCAAGAAGGTAAAAGTCCAAGTCGGGGCAAACTTAATTTCCTTTTTCTTTTGTACCATTATGCTAATATGCCGAGAACAGTACAAGCAGCATAAAAAATCCAACTAATTTTGCCATCAAGCTTCCTTTGCTTTGTTTTTCTTTGTAACATAGCCGGTGGCGTTGCGATGAATTATGCAAATTATGCTTTGAATATAATATGCTAGACGTCGTCGCTCCCCAATCAAGGCAAACCCGATTGAGCACACTCTGTTGGGCACCTAGGGAATAGGGCACCATATATTTATTTAGGTCAAACGTGGCTATGACAATACGCACGCAATTCTCAGCAAGTTGCAGCCATCCTGGTTTTACTCGAAACGCTGCGAGGTTATTTGCGTCATATATGTACTCACCCAGCAACCAACCAACTTACTCATTTTCCCAATTGCCTGTCCGGTTCCTCTGACAGCGGAAATGCAGAAAGACAAATTGTTGCATTCTCGCTGTCACCTCAGTCTTCCACCCAGTCGTTCAATGCCTGAGAAGTGCGGCAATTAAATTTACGTTCACATTGTTGTGATTATTGTTGGTGCACAGCGGAAAGGCCTTCAGTGAAATTGCCTTGTCACGCATCGCCTTCAACAGGCTGTCTGACAGCTGGAAAATACTGTGCAGCTGCACAAGAATTCAATTTGTTTCTTATTGTTTCAGCCTGTGTCTTAGCCCCATAAAAGGGTAGAGGGTCGTGGTCGTTTGATATTTTGAGTTACTAAAAAATGTAATAAGGAAATACACAAGCCTAGTAACAAGCTTAGGTTCCTTTTAATTTTGTTTTTCTTTCAGTTTTTATTTTTGAATAGTTTCTTATCTCAAAGGAAGAGCAAATAAACAAATTACTGACTTAATCATTGCATTTAGCCACTCGATTCAGAGTTCTGAATAAGACATTTGCTTCCAATCACTAATTTGGTGAAATGTCTTAATTTTAACTTCGAAGCTGTAATAGGAATGTTAAGGAAACTTTCTTGTAAGTTAATTTCATAATGCACCAAATGAATGCCAAATAAATTTTGCAAACACACATTTTTCCAAAAAGTGTGGAAGCAAGTATAAACAATGCTTATAGCATGTCAGGCAGACGGGAAAACAGTAAGTGGTAGACAACAATCCAATGTCACATTTTAGACACTTGACGACACTTTTTTACAATAACTTATTTAAGTCTAATTCAAGACGTACTTATAATCGTAGCCTAAGATTGATTGATTGAATTGAATATTTAATTTGAAAATATTTTAAAGCAATGAAGTTCTAAATTAAATCGGCACTCAAGAACTCATGATTATCGTGTACAAATATAGGCAGCCAATATTTTGTAATCAATTATGGGACCTAAAGCGACAAAAAGCTCATGTTTCGAAACAAACAAAACTGAGGGCAGCCGACCATCGATAACAAAGTACCATTGAAAAAGTAAAATACTGGCTGTCAACCGCAAATAATTTTGTAAAGCCGAAAATTTGAAATGCGCAGCTGTCCGGTCGACGCTTTGCCTTTTTAAAATGAAATGCCAGCAAAAATAAAAGCTACATAAAGATAATGTATGCCAGCCTACATAGTACATACATACATAACTCTTTCCCATATTTTGCTGACGTCGCAGATAATTCTTTACAATGTTTGCAGCACACAATGTTGCACAATAACTTTGAACGCATTTAATAAGGGATAAAGTAATGCCGTATTATAAATTTTCCTACATTTACATTTTCTCTCTGCTCTTTACCCATCACAGGTGGAAAATGTGCGCATGATTGATCGGTACAACACCAAGAATCCAACAGTTGGCACTTTATATTTGACAGCCACACATTTAATATTTGTGGAGCCCGACAGCAACAAGGAGACATGGGTAAGCATTTTAATCTCTGTCCCTCTAAGTAAATGGAAAGCGCGAAGCGCCAATTGTCAACAACAATGGTTGGATCTGCATGACATCATCAATTATTTTATGGCTCCTACATTCTTGTTTGTATTTGAAAAGTTCTTGTACAACTTTTGTAATTGGGCTGCCATAATAGTCAATATTTTAGTGCTTGAGCTGTTCTGAAGGACGCGACAGTGTTCGTGCTAGTCGGGGGGAAAACCAACAACTTTTCGGCAACTGTTGTCGGCAGTAGGAGCCTAAACTTTTCCATGAATACTACTACAGCAAACGCTCGATAAAAGCAAATGTATGGAATGACTATAAGTTATATACAGATATAAATTTTATAATTGGGAGTATTTATCAATTTACAATCGCTTTAGCTCATTTAAATACTATCAGACAAGTATACGAATATGAAAAGGTAAATCCTTTAAATTCGACATGGGAACTTCCTGAAATGTTAGTTTTTATTTCCGAGACTGAAAATGTCCTTGCACTACACACATTTACGCTTTATTCCTTCTTTCTTGTATATTTATGCAAGGAAAGTGCCTGGTATTAAAACGACTTCAGTACCTTTATGTACCTAGAGCTATTTATTTTGCAATCCTTGGCACGTCGCACAAAGTGGGCCCTGTAACTCTCTAGGCCAGTCAGTCTGTGAAAAAGTCAATTGCAAGTGAACGAAAAGAAGCGGCGTCATTTTAATGCGCCCTCGTTGTCGCGTCGTTGAACCACAAAAGTATGCTACAAAGAAGAGTCGACGAAATAAAGCAGTGTACGACGCAAATAAAAAGAAGCGCTAAAATTGCTTTCAAATTTTGCAACTGCCCGACTAATGGACGCCTTAGTTGGCTGTCTGCCTAACTGACTGAAAGACAAACTTAACGACTGACTGACTGACTGACAGGGCTCTTTTACTCCTACATTGCTGCTTACGGGTTTGCAGTCACTTGCCCCCACAATGCTTGAACAGAACGTGGCAAACGCACAGTTTGCGCTTATTGCTGACCTCGCTCGTTAAATATTTGAGCGGCGGTCGCACTTCAACGTCTCTGGCCCCGCCTGACAGACATAAAATATCTTTTATGCAGCCACCACGATGCGTTGTTCGCAATTTGTTGTCTTACTCGAGTTTAAAGCTCACACTTCCATTTGTTTGTGTACATTTTGAGAAAAAATGTAGTGCATTTTTTAGTTAAAGGAAAAGAAGATAAAAATCTTTTCTGCATCAAAGTTGTAACACATATTATAGTACACTAGCGTCCTGCTCCTGCTTCGCAAGAATTGCAATTCCGAATTTTACCGTCAATTCATGTGCCGGCAGTCCAGAAGGGTTTTAATGTTCGATTTTTCCAAGTGGCAGAAATTAATACGGGTTGTTTATCGTTGTTTAATGCTGTTAAGCACCAACACCTTAATAAAAATATATATTTAAGACTTTTGCAAAACTAATAACATTTAAATTCTCTAAGTGTATAGCATGTTTGTTGAGTGTGCAACATCAAGAGTTTTCTGTGACAGCTGCGTTGCCTGTTTTTCCGCTGTGCCCCAAGCCGGGTGTTAAATTTTGGATAAGTAGGCGCTCCCAAAGCTGACATTACTTATGAATTTCCCTACTTTTTTTAAAAGTTGAAACTCGAAAAACGCAGGGCTTTAATTTAATTAAAATTTGTTTTGGCATGCCACAACAACAAATACCAAAGTTAATGTACTGCCCATTGATATTACGCATACGCATAGTGGCACGCTTGGCATGAACGCAAATTAAATTGGCAACGCGTGCCGCTGCGCTGAACTGCGTGGGCGTTCTTTGCATTTTAAAATACGAAGAGGAAAACATGCATTTTCATTTAGATAAGCCAACAGCACATAAACATTTGACGTTGTAGGCATGTAGTATATGTTTTGTGTTAAGATGTGGGGGAAATTTTTTGTTGCTGTTGTTGCAGGCGCGTTTGCAATAAAAGTTTCAAATAAAGGCCAAACCAGAGCACAAAAGACTATTGTTAAACATGAAAAAAGTGAGACGAAAAAGCGCTTCAAGCTACACATGGGTTAGAAAAAATGCTTGTGGCCAAGCGCCTGCTTGCCAGTAAAATAAATAATCAGTGTATACATACATATGTAATCGCAATGATATTAGGCAAACTTAAATCTCTGTTTGCTGGCGCGTCAGTCCTATTCGTCTGCCACCAACGCCTACTCTATAAGCCACACATAACCACATTGCTCATTAGTGGCTTACACAACGCACACAATGGCAAACTAAAGCATTTACTAATTGCACTTTTTGTTGGCTTTTTGGGGCTTACGCTTTAATTACAAAGAAGCTTAACTTTTATTGTAATGCCAAGTTCCTTCGAGCCATGAATTAATTGTTATTACACCGTGAATTCAAATGAAAAAAAGTAAAACGGCTAAAGTCGGGTGTCCCGACTTTAAAATACTCTGTACATATGTTTACAATAATTATAGAAAATAAAAATAATTAAGAAAATTAAAAATCTATTTTACCTCTCTAGGTATTCGAACTCATGTAAAGGGTGTATAATTGCACATATACAAAACAATTGCATCTATATGAGTGTATGAACGGCTATGCGCATCTATTCGTGTCTGTGTAAACATGTTTGCAGTCAACCAAAGCACCAGCATCAACAACAGCTGCGGGCAGCGCGTGGGCAACAAATATATTTATGGCTATACCTTCTTGTTAAATCGGTCTATCATAGTGAAACTTGGCATTCGGACACATAATAACTAACTGGGGGTATTTGCAAAATTTGAGTTCGAAATTCCAAGAATTACGGGAGTTACGATTTGCGGGGGAGAGAAATTCCAAAATACACATTTTCTGCGTATTCACATAAGGCATCTTGGACTAAAATTTGGTGTTCCTAGGTCTTATAGTCTCCGAGATATAGGCGATTATACGAATGGAAAATCGGGAAAACTCCCATAGGGGGGAAGTGGGGGGGAAATCAAAAAAATAAAACAAACTCGTATAGCGTACACACATAAGGCATCTTTGTGCAAAATTTGGTGACTCTATCTCTTATAGTCTCTGAGGTCCAGATGTTCATACGGACGGACAGACAGACAGGGCTAGATCGACTCTTCTTGTCACGCTGATCAAGAATATATATACTTTGTGGGGTCTGCCACGCCTGTTTCTGCCTGTTACATTTTTCAGGTCCCGGAAACCTAATATACTCTTGTACATTTCATCTACAGAATATAATAAAATAAATAACATAATAAATTATCTTTCTGTCGGACTGCTAAGAGAGTTTGAGCCTTCACATTTGTGAAATGTAACATATATGTTGCATACTCTTATTAAAATACTCTGCATCTATATGTAGAATAATTATATAAATTAAACGTTGTATGGTGTCTTAGGCGTTAAAGAATATAAAAAAAAAAGAATTATTTTTCTGCATTTTCGTGCAAACTATTACATCAATTATGCACTTTACCCTGCTGCCACAAGTGCATCAAGGGTGGGGCAATGGTTAATGAGGGTGTTGTGGAAGAGCCGTAAATTGCCGAGCTAACCACATCACATCGCACACACATGAGCGCTGGCGACAATGAGCCCTTTCAATTAAAAGTTAGGAGCTCTCGAGCCGCAAGCCAACAAGTGCCAATTAAATGGCAAACTGTCGGGGCACAATTTATCGATTTTCCTGACATTAAGAAAGTCTTTTTTAATGATGTGTTTCAATACTACTAGTTTCGAAATTTACTGCTCTGCGCTCATACGCTTATTAATTATTTAGTTGAGGAAGTTATGGACACAGAAGTCAAAGCACGTAGCTAGGCACTCATCATTTTGTTGCCTGTGGAAAAATAAAGGCAACGGACCTGGCTTACAAACTAAAGAAACAATATTGATGTGTTGTTAAGGGAGTTGGATCCCAAACCAAATGTGGGCTTGTAATAAGAAAAACATTATTTTATTGCAGATTTTGCACATGCATATTGCGAACATTGAGAAGCTGCCGTTAAGTACAACCGGATCGCCGCTACTCATACGTTGCAAGACCTTTCTGTCAGTCACATTTGTCATACCAAAGGACTCCGAATGTCACGATGTTTACACCTCGCTCATCAAGCTTTTTCAGCCAGGTAAATGAATGCCTGAATGCATAAAATATGGTTCAATGTATCATAAACTTAAATCTGCAGTTTCCATCAATAAGTTATATTGCTTCAACTATCAGCCGGCCAAGGACGATTTTCCGCAGAACGCTGGCTGGGATTACTTCAAGCTGGATGCCGAATTCAAGCGTCTACGCGTGCCAAATGATATCTGGACCTTGTGCACCATGAATGAGAAATACGATCTTTGTGACACGTATCCTCGACAAATCTACGTGCCACAGGAGGCCACGAAGCTGATGTTGATAAGCAGTTCGCGTTTTCGGTCTAAGGGTCGCCTCCCGGCGCTGACCTATTTGCATGCCAATAAGGTAAAGGGTGGGCGGTTTTTGTACTCAGCTATATATATAACACTATATTCGATGTACTATTAATATTAATGCACAGGCATCCATATGTCGATGCAGTCAACCCTTGTCGGGATTCAGTGCGCGTTGTCTGGAGGACGAACAAATGCTGGAGGCCATACGCAAGACGAATCCAAACACCGACTACATGTACGTTGTTGACACACGACCACGGGTGAGTTGCAAGCCTGAAAAATTGCCTTGATAGACAAATAAACAACTAAAAAACAACTACTGTTTGCAGATCAATGCTATTGCAAACCGGGCAGCTGGCAAAGGCTATGAGAATGAGGCATTCTATGAGAACATCAAGTTTCATTTTCTGGGCATCGAGAACATCCATGTGCAGCGTGCCAGTTTGCAGAAGGTGTTGGAGGCATGCGAACAGAAGACCCCAACCATGAGCGGGTTTCTGAATGCTCTGGAATCGTCGGGTTGGCTAAAGCACATACGTTCCGTTTTGGGCACGTCAAGGTGGGTGGTGATGTGACAGAAATTGTCTCTGTATGCTCTGCAAATCGCCCAAAGCCAAACAGATTTGATGGTGTAGTATTTACGTGGGTGTTAGGTCTGCATGGATGTGGGTGGCTTTGCATACGAAACAAGTTGACGATTCTCCCTTTGGCCGCGGCCCTTGAGTTGGGAATCAACAGTATGCTTAGCTTATACATTTCTATAAGCCCGTTCGCATTGGGCCCTAAGGCAGCTATGTGGGTTATTAAAAATAAAAAAAAAAACTTTGAACAGACTTTTTCAAGTAAAGTCATGAACTGGGACTTGTCATCAATGACATTTTAATTAAAAACTTTGTGTAACCACCACCATAGCAGATTTATTATAATTCATTGAATTCTCTATTGATTCAAATTAAATAACTTTGATTTCAGCTTCATTGCTAATGCCGTCGACAAAGGCGTCTCTGTGGTCGTGCACTGCTCCGATGGATGGGATCGTACCGCACAAGTTTGTTCACTGGCGTCGCTCATGCTGGATCCGTATTATCGCACAATTAAGGGTTTTCAGGCTCTGATTGAGAAGGACTGGCTGGCCTTCGGACACAAGTTTAGTGAACGCTGTGGCCACATACAAACAGAAGCGCGGGAAGTGTCGCCAATTTTCACACAATTCCTCGACTGTACCTGGCAGCTGATGTCGCAGCGAAGCGACGCTTTCGAGTTTAACGAGCGCTTTTTACTCATACTGCACGATCATGTGCATTCGTGTCAGTTTGGCACGTTTGTGGGCAACTGTGAGAAGGATCGTTTGGACCTAAAATTGGCCGAGCGCACGTACTCGTTGTGGGGCTTTATGTCCAATCATTTAAATGAGTATATTAACCCGCTTTATAAGCCGGTAATGGATGAGCTCATCAAGGCGAATTTGGCACCGCAGTGCATAAAGTGAGTCCTCCACGAAAGGCCTTCTATGTGTGGAAAATTATGTGTTTATTTACCGACCTTGCAGATTCTGGAGAGGTATGTATAGTAGGTTTGAGAGCGGCATACATCCACGTGAGCCACTTGGCGATGTGCTCTTGGACAGCAAGGAGCATTGCAATTCGCTAGAGGATCATGTGCAGCACCTAACAAAACGCATTGCTAGTTTCAAAAATTACATCTCAAAATCGGCAAAGAAACTACAGGATGCGACGACCACAAAACCGAGCAAGGAAACAGTCTCAAATGAAATCATTGACAACAAGTAAGCTAAGCCATTTATACTTTTTCATGAAAACTATAGAACTATCCATTGCGTTTCAGATACAACTATGATAAGAAATTAAGCGAACTAAGCGCCGCTGATGATGACCATCCACTTAAGGCGAACAACATGTCCTTTGCTAATCTTTCATTGAATTCCGAGCAAACTGCGAGTCCAAATGGCTTGACTGACGAGATCACAGCCGTTGCTGTAGATTGGAAGCCTATGCGAAATGTCACAGCCTGCTCCTGCTCTACGCCCTTCGATCAGTTCAGCAAAAAGGTGTGAGAGTACATTTTATCACACATAATCGCTCTAATATTGCAAATATCTTGCTTTCTGTTGCAGACTCACTGCTGGAGATGCGGAGAAATCTTTTGCGAACGCTGTATAGACAAGAGTATGGCGTTGCCTGGCCAGGATAGTGGCAAGGCGGTTCCCGTCTGTCGAAGCTGTTTTCGCACAATGCAGAAGAACAGCCCATAAACCCATAGGTAAATTATAAATCGTGAGGTCTTAGCATAAAGTTAGAAAAGCACTTGTAGTTGTAACGTTTTGAGAGAATATTGGCGCTCGCGTGTGTGTCTGTGCTTGAGTTGTGGAGTATGCAACAATTTTGCGAACGTTATATTTATAGTACTTATATGTACATCGCAAGTAAACAACATAAATTACCTACATATGTATATCCACAGTTGCATTTGTAGTTGTAGCTGCACATTTTAATGTAATGTGAAGATTATCCATTCTTCCAAAATTCAGACTTCGTGCCCCAATACATTGCAGATTGCAGCGCCTAACTGATTACAATTATTATAAGTTGAGCACAAACCTACATTTTCTGTTAGTCACAATTTATTTTAGCCGTGTTGTTTTCTCCAAATTCCTCCACTTTAAACACAAAGGAGTACAATTAAAAGTTACCCTATAATAAATGTTCGATAACAATGTATGTATAAAATATTTCAAGCAATTCCATTAGAGTGAACAGCAAAAACATTTATGAGAATTACAAGCAAAAATATGTTAATCGATTTGAT
This sequence comes from Scaptodrosophila lebanonensis, assembly GCF_003285725.1. Lineage (NCBI taxonomy): Eukaryota > Metazoa > Arthropoda > Insecta > Diptera > Drosophilidae > Scaptodrosophila > Scaptodrosophila lebanonensis. Next base: position 5,624,231 of record NW_022060529.1, read on the forward strand.
CAAAATGTAATAAAAATTATTTATTCAACAAGTTACGTGAACAGAAACCTATAAATGTCGAAAATTTAAGGCATTCAGGGCTTAGTAATTATCATGCTGCGTACTGTGCGCCGACATCGCCAAGTGCAGCGCTTTCTGCGCTTCACAATTGATTTTTTGGAACACACCAATATTCATGGGCTAAGGCACTTCATCTATCGGGGGCAGCACTGGTGGCAGCTGTGAGTTCAAGTACCTGGCGACTAACACATTTATCACTAATATAATGCAACTTAGGCTCTTCTGGATGCTGCTATTCCTGGGTGTAAATATTTATTTCCACAGAATACGTGGCAAGCTGATCGCGCTGTATGAGAAAAAGAATACTGGCATTGAAACAGACATGGATTATGTGCACTTTGCTTCCACTATGCCGGCATTTACATTTTGTAGTGAGCCCGTTCTCGATGAAGATGAAGTGTCGAAACTTATTGAGTTCGTATCTGTAGGGGTGACCACAGTCTTCGCACCCTAAAATTAAGCATAATTTCAGGCAGTATCCGAAGAACCAGCACAAAGACATACGCTACTTTTTTGAGGAACTTATAAGCATTAAAATGGGATCACCACAGATGCTACCATTAGGACGACATAAATTTCAGCCAAAGGATTTTATGCAGCATATAGTCAAGTGAGCCAGTTTATCTATCAGGTTATATTGGTTTGTCAGTTGCACTCCATCTTGCAGTCTGACAAAAACTTCGATTGTTTTTAACGATCATAATGAGCGGGGGGCTGCTGTAATGAACGACGGAGGCATTTGTTACACTTTTAATTGCCTGATTTCGGATGTGATGGATCTGTCGTAAGCACTCATATAAATTAATGCCATTGTTTTTAGTATATAGTAAGCCCTAAAAAAATTATTGCCAGCTTGTACAGCAATCTGGGGACGCCGAGGCCGGAAAGCAACCAAACACCATCAACTTTTGACTTATATTCAACATTTCCGATTCGGTTTGGATTCAAACACAATTTTATAAAGAACACGAAGCTTTTCATACATTCGCCATATACTTTGCCTCCCTCATGGAGCAATCCATATATATTGTTAGCGCCGGGAAGACATATTAACATTGGCATCGAAATGCTTGAATTAACTTACACAAAGGACTTGCTCTCGTAAGTGATCTTATTATGCCATTTTTCCATTTCCATCATTCTTCGAACACAAGAGTTTCAGCTTGCAATATTTATGGTATGAATTAATGCTTAAAACTTACAGCTTAATTTCTTGAAGACATGAGCCCAAGCCATCTGGAATTCAAGATTCATATTTTAAAATTAATTTGATTGGCTTATCATATTTTCACAATTGAATTTCTTGAATTAATATTAACCAAATCACACAATTCAAATTCAATTGTCTCAGTAAAATGAACATATAGCCAAATTGAATTGAAAAAATGAAAACGTAAATGTCTGATTCGTAATACCAGAGTCAGAAAATCGTTTTGTAAAATGTAAAGAGAAAAATGGAAATGGAAAGTGGCATGTGTAAGTAGCACCCCACATCCAAAGCAAAATTACTCAAATACTTAATAACTATAGGACTCCCATTAAAAATCGCAAATGTCGCATGAGCAACGAATCGAATCTGGTTATGTATCCAAACAGATATTCCAGACATTTGTGTTTGACGAACTGCCGTGCAAGTTTTGCTATGAAAAAATGCCGCTGTCTGCCCCATTTCTATGCAAATCGAGCGATGCGCGATATATTCCCAAGCTATGAGGTGTGTGACATCGTTGGACTAAACTGTTTAGCTGTTCAGAGAAACTGGCAGTACGGTGCAACGTTGAAGGCCTGTCAATGCTTGCCAGAATGTGCAGGGGCGAGAATCGACACTTTCATGACTACTGATGTGCTGGACCATTTTAATAAGACCACACTGAAGTGGACACATGTGGAAGTAGTGCTCCCGTTTCCACCAAAGATGCAATTGCGCCATCGCATTTACTACACAATCACCGACTATTATGTGTCTTTGGGTGGCTTCCTAGCCCTACTAATGGGTTGCAGTTTGCTAAGTCCTTTGGAAACGATTTACTACTTCACTATACGCCTCTTTTGGTATATACGGGGCTACCGAGGCACAGTAAATTGAACAGAATAAACTGATCTGAAAATAAACACTCTCCACCGCCGACGAGAGCCTTGCCGAGGCTATATTTATGTTATCATCTTAAATTTTGAATTTAATATTGCACAAATAATTAGTCAATTCTTACAAACTGAAAAAATTTATTAATTTTCGAAGTGACAGCCATTACTTATATTAATATCCAATTTCCGGTTTTATGCGCAAAATGACAGGAACGCTGGTGCATGGCAGAATTGCTACCTCAGTGACCACGGCGCTGACCAATTCCGGAGGCGTTATGTCATAGTTCAAATTTAATGGCGTCATTCTGCTCTTGGTTTGCCAGTTGAGTAAGCAACATTTGTCACTGCGTACTAACTCATTGGGATCGCCTAGCTCGTTGTAGACAATGGCATCTGTTTGGAAACGTTCGCTAAACTTGTGGGTCTCGCAACAAACCAGGACGGGAACATTGTGAGCATTTGCGACAAGAGCCACTTGTGCGGTGCCTGTACGCGCCATGACATAGCCATTGGCAAGAAGTGCATGAGCTCCTAGCAACACCTTCGTAGCCTCAGGCATGACGTAGCTGATAGCATTAATTAGGACATAGGTGCAGGGTATACCATCGGCACTTAGGCGTCTCAACATCTCTTGACCCTCGCAGAAGGGACGCGAGTCAACGACAATAACGCGAAAGGCGACCTGGCGTCGTTTTGCCTCTTCACAGATGTAATGTATAAGGGAGGAGCAACCGAAAGTGAGAAGCACATCGCCATTTGTGATTTTCTCTTGCAGGAAACCACTAATGGCCTGCGCAGCCTTGCCAATTTGATTCTCTATGTATGTGTCAATAAAATGACTGAGCAGATCCTTTAGCTACATAAAGTAGATCACATAAAAAGTAGATTAGAAATGCTTGACAAATATTCTACTCACCTCGGTTTCAGGTTTATCCACGGGAAGTTGTGTCAACTGATTTTTAAACTGTTTATAAGCATTAGATACTGAAACAGCTAGCGGACGACATTTATGCAGATGATCCACATGATGTTTGACTGTTACATCTAAGCTACGACCAAATTCCTTTTTGGCTGGAGTCTCGAAATCCTGCACCACTTGCCGCAGGGCATTAAGAAAAGCAATGCATCGCGCATTAGAACCGACAACAATGCGTTTAGCGTATTGCTCGCCTAGACGTGCCATGCTTGGATGCACAAGTGGATCATTAATAAACTGGCTAGCATCCTTGGATGTGCATAACAAATGATTGAACAGCTTTACATTATGATCGCGTTCGGTCTTCGAAGGCACAGATTTGACGGGTGAACCTTCTATTTTCGATGGTGAATCATTGTCGCGCTTGATTTCCTTAGAGCCAATAGTGCTAGTAGGTGGAGAAATCGCCTGGGAGCCTGGTGCACCTGCTGTTAGTGTCTTAGTTGTGTCTTTCTTAGCTTTTCCTTGTGCTTTTGCGGCACGCTGTGCTTCCTGAATGGCACGCCGCTCAGCTTTGCTGAGTGCGGGCTTTTTCTGCAATAAAAAGTACAATATTGGAAGGAGGTTATATAGCAAATATTCGAACCTTTTCCGATTCCGCCGCTTCAGTTGCACCAGCGGTCTGAATCTGCAAATTAGCCAATTTCTGAGCTGCTGCATCGACATTGCCACCGCTAACTTTTGCCGATTTTACAGCTTGTTTAGCGGCCTTCTTTGCTTCGCGCTCAGCTTTAATCTTTTCTCGCGTGTTTTCGCCCAATTCCAAAGTTGTTGTTGAAGTTACACTTGTTGTTTTCGTAGGAACTGCAGCTGCCACTGTTGTTGCTAATTGTTCTTGCCTATCATTTGTAGTGGTCGTTGTAGTTGTAAGTCTGGTCGTTATTGTAGTTTGTTCCACTTCAGTTATAATCTTTGTTGTGGGCGGCGTTGGCACTGTTTTGCTTTGGTTCTTTTTGTTGTGCTTTGCCTGCTTCTTGGCCTCGCGCTCAGCCATAATTTGTTCACGGGTCTTGTCCGTGGCTGCAATTAGGGCACTCTCATGTGTGCTTTGCCCGCTGAGTTTCTTCACTGTTGGAATAGAAGTCTCCATTTGAAGCGAATGCTGAACAGTTTCAATTTCTTTATCTTCAACACGATTGCGTTTGTTTCTAGGCCGATTCCGTTGGCGGGGTTTCCTGCGTTTGGGAGCACCCGGGTCTGTTGATGTTGATTCAGAAGCACTCTGCAGAAATTGAATATGAATTTAAGTGATTAGTGGCACATACATAAGTATGCATGCATAAAGAACGCATGTTTTCATTAAACGTCCTACCAAACTAACGACATGACTACAAACAACTATTACTTATTTATGTAGTTATATGTAGGAATGATCAGTGGGGTTGGATGTTACCTGTGGCACCTGTTCGCTCGTTATAACCATTTCGACAGCTTGAAAACACGAACGAAATAAATTGAGGTTTAACAAGGAATGGGAAAATGAGGTGCAGAAATGAAATTCTGAAAACAGACATTGCGATTTACGTTAATATCCACAAGGAATACCCACCACCATGCATTTGAAAATTTACCACATTTATACTTACAATAAATATTGCCTTTTTGATATAGTTTACTTTGCAAATTTATCACATGTAAGCCAAAAGCTTGCGTTGATTTTGCTCACGATGACAATTCTTAACAGCTGTTACAATTGGGCTTGCCACCCATTTAAAAAAAACATTATCGATTTTTTTTTTTGGGAAAATATTTTAATCTCTACACCGATTTTGTAGCAATCAAGTACTCATATTATTTTTCAGCAACAAAAAAATAGTCCCACATATAAACCCTTTAGGAGTCGAATAAAAATAAATGTTCGGCAGCTCTGGCGCATAACACTCGCAGCCAACTTCACGTTCATCTATCCATTGTGAACTAGTCTTCTGGCAAGGTACGAGCGGTTTTCGCAAGCAAATTACATAATTTCATCTAATATTTATTATTTTTCATTTTCTGCATCAGTAATTAGTACGCAAATCAACTAGAACATCATGGCCGACAAAGCTGCTGTTGAGAAACCCGCTGGACGCCCCATGAGGTATCCATACACATTCTCGGCCAAAATTGCCCAGTTCCCGATCAAACATTACATTAAGAATCAGTGGATCTGGCGCTATTACTTTATTGCGGCTGTCGCATGCGTGCCTGTTTTCTACAAGATCAGCAAATTGGGTAAGTTCTAGTACTCTACTCTTTATCGTTTTACTTATATTTTGTTTCAACAGCAAACTCGCCCGGAAACAAAAAGGCCTGGGCCGAATCCAAAGCCAAGGAGGCTGCAGAGCATCACCACTAAGTTGAAAAGGAAGCGACGCTGCCATTGGTTTAGTTTTAAAAAATTACCTCTTTATTTTTGAGCAGTTTAACATGCATTGGTGAATAAATGAGTTGGAAAAATGAAAAATATCTTTTTGTATGTTTCAGTTAGTACACGGCCATTCACAATGAACATGAACATTCACCAACACATGTGTGATTTTTTTTGCAGCCCTGTGCAGTGCTGCCATTTTAGGGTAGAGTGCGAGAAAACCGGCGTTCTGCTGGCTGCTATGTCTGTTTTTGTACGTAAAATCGAGGGATTTGAACTAAATAAAACGTGCTTTTAATAGTTCAAATATATTCCGAAGTATGTGGTAAATGCCCATACACGTTGGCGTGTTTGCTACTTTATTCTTTAATCCGTGTGTAGTAAACATTCAAAACGCTGCCGTTGTTGAGCAAACCCACGTGAACACCAACAACAAGTGCCCCGCGAATAGTACATAACAATAATAAACATGGATTATTTGGACATGTTACTTAAATCGCCGCCGCCAAATGAATCCTCTGCAACTACAGACGTAATGTCTTCAGAACATCAGTTCCCGGCATTTTCATCTCGCAATGATAAAGTTCAAACAAAGCGAAAAAGGCTTGCGGAGCGCATTGTGAACACTGATGAATTGGTCCGCCAGGTGAAACAGCTGAAGGAAACCAACAAAAAACTGTCGGATTTTCAAAGAACCGCTGAAAAGGTCAGCGATCTATATCAGCAGGAGAAACAGCAACGCCAGGAGCTGGAGTGTCGTCAAAAGCAATTAACCGAGCGTTGTAACCTTCTCGACGAGGATTTGGATGCGCATAAGTCGCAAAAAGAATATCTGAAAGATAAACTCAAGGAGATGGAGCTGCCTGCCACTGCGAAAGATGTAGCCATAACATACATTCAGCTCGCCCACAGAATGATGGACAAAGAACTGGGTGGAGGGGGGCTGTTACGCCGCGAGACCATTATGTTGCGAAAGCTAAAGGACTATTGTAAAAAGGAGAACATTGAAATACCAACGACGCAAAGTCCGGATAACAGGCGTAAAGCCGTCAAAACTTCTACGTCTATTAAGCAGGGTGAACATTTACAGAATCCTACGACCACAGACACACAAAAACCTACAACGCTAAAATTAGAAGACAAATTCAATATGAGTCCGACCCCACAGCCCAAGCCTATGACTTGCGAATTTGCCGTTCAATGTGGTGGTTCGGTTGTGATGAAGGATCAGGCAACACAACACAGAAATACAACTGCAACGCGCGGTACCACTACAGCCACGTTCTTTACAAAACACAATGTGGGCACTTGTTTCCCTGAACTCACTCCTCCACCAACCGCTGAAGAGATTCTCAAAGAAATTTTGAGTTGGGATGTGACGCCTATAAGTCCCATTAACGATATTTTCCCAAAAGAACTAGAACCGCCGTTAGTCTCTAAAATCAACGTTGGCACTTGCACCACTTTGTGTAATGTCCACCGCGAGATAGACTTCTTGTCTGCCATACCATCTCAAATAAAACACTCCAACTCGCGGCCGCCCTCGCGTGGTGTTAAAGATGAGATAGCTATGCCCAGCGGCAGCTTTGACTACATTAATATAGCACGCGAGTTCCTTAATTCATTACCTCAGAACCAACTGCCAACTTCTCCACCTAGCGCTTTTGAGGAGATGTGCCTATGTTTTTTTGGCCAATTGTTGTTTAGGATCCTGCAGAAACGCTCCGATCCGACACCTGTGACATCGCAACCAATGAGCCAGGCGGACTTTTTAAACTGGTTGAATCATGGAGTAATCTTCAATGAGGCTACAGGCAGTTTTACTCCAAAGAATAATAAAGGTGATTGCTCCCAAAATATTTTAAAATTCCATAATCCTAATAACATGTGTTTTGCAGGCTATGAAGCTAATGCAGAATCCCGGAAGGACGTTGGAACCGATCCCATAGTCGACGAATCAATCAGTATTGGTGTGGATCTGACACCGATCTACTTGCCACCTAAGCCAAAATCTAAAATTAGGAAACGCAAAACCAAACCTGATTCGAATTCCAGTTCAGAAACAGCAATCAACTTTGTTAGCAGTTTGAATGCCTTCCATCAGCCTAGTTGTGATAACCTCGAAGCAGATCTGAAGCCGGAGGAACGTTATTTGCTTGATCTAACGTCTAAAATCGCAGAACAAACTTTAGTCAACAACAGTGATACCAAAGAACAATGCACGCAAAATATTTTACAATTCTCAGAAGAACAAAAACTAACACATAAAAAAAGGAAGATGAAACTAACTTTGTTTGGAAACGATTCGGATTCGCAGGATAGTGGTGATGAAGAAATGATGACAGACCTCGAGAAAACGCAGACTGTTCAAATGGCTAATATTGGAAATAGTCCTGAGCTTCCATTCTGTAAAAATAGTTCGGACACTGGAGAACTGAACTGCTGTCCATTTGATACTTTAGACGCACAAACTGTAAAAGGTGGACACAATTCTAAGATATCATTTGGCTGTGATTCACTTGTGGAAACAGAAACAACGTCCAATCCCTTAACAAGTCTGCAACTAACAAGCGAACAAACGGGACATTGGAATTGCTCTGACACATCAGTATTAGGCGATTTTGATTTCGAAAACAATGAAAGCATAGATCGAAATAAAGGAAGAGCCGCATATGGTCGTTATGCGGATTCGGAAGATAGTGATTCTGAAGATTTGAGAGAGTCTGAAATCAAAGGTTCCTTAGAAGACAAAGGAACTAATATTTCCTTGAAAAATTCACCAGAATGTAATTTTAATAGTGACAGTTTTGAATCTATCGAATTAGTAATAGACACGGAAAGAGGTGATCACATCGAGTGTGGCGGGAGAAATGAGTCAAAAATAATTCCATACCCGCCAAACAGAAAACGAAAACGTACATCATCCTCACAAAGTGATTATCCAACAGATAAGCGCATGACACGTTTACGCGCAAAGAAGTTGCAGTTGGAAAGTCCGGGCAAGGAGGATAATCATGAAGAGAAAACCATGACAAATAAATTAGAAATTAGTTCAAGCGCAGACTGTGATAATACGTTGTTGGAATCAATGCCAAGTATTGCTTCCCACACATTTTCTGACCTAGAATCCCCTGCTTCACCTGCAGCTGTCGATTGTGCCACTGAAAATGTATGTCAACCAAAAAATATACCTCTGATACCGCGCGACCCTGTTGGAAACAAGCCAAAGGCACTTCTATTCTATTTAATTAAGACTGCAGAAAGTGGGCCGAAGACACGCGGGCCAAGGAACACGCTACAGCAGCCGGAGATGAAACGGCTGCTACTAAACATCGCTACATATTTCAAAGAATCTTTGGAAATTGAATCCTCTTGTAGCGACTTTGCTGATGTGTTAAAGAAAATCACGACCGATACCACGACTATCATTAATGCAATTATTTCAACATTTGCTCAACTCAAACATGATGAGAATGTAACAGTATGTCGCTTGCTAACTGTTGTCAAATACTTGGAAACGAAGCAAGCTAACTTTATTGGCCGTTTTCTGCATGTATTGGAACAGCGCATGTTCTCGGTTAAAGAAAAAAACTCCAGCGCAGAAGCACACAAGTTTTTGAAACTTTATTTAAAGTTGCTAAGTCTCCAAGCTAATTTGGGTTCGTCTACAACGTATGTCAATCCAGCACGCCTACTAATTGCTAAAATACTCTATTACTATACCACGGATATGCCGTCACTGGTGCTCGAGGTGGTCAACCAATATCCCACTGTACTACCGCATCGCGAGGAGCGCAGCTACGACCACAGCGACCCACTTATTACGGTGATCAAACATCTGCTCATGTGCTACAAATATAATGTGGAAGATGAGAAAAAAGCGGATCGAGCTTTGCTCTCTAAGCTGCGCTACGAATATCATTTCCAGCCTTTTGAGCCTACAAAAAACCAGGTACTGGAGAACCTAATAGAAAAACTGAAGGCAGGCAAAGTTCAGGATCTCTGTTATGCTTTTGCACTCTTCTGCCGCCGAAGCTTCAAGTTGTTGGTAATCCAGGATGTATTGACGGAGCAGCTGATGCCATTGGCCTTAACATACTGTGATCTTTGCACGCATACGGAAGAGTACGTTGAACGATGTGAGACCCTGATACAGTGCATATCGCTCATTGTTAAGCAGCTGGAATCTCAGACGGACATATCTGCCTATTTATTGTTCTTCAAGCTACAGCTGAAAAATCCACGTCCCTGCATCCAACAAGCAGCTGTCCAAGCCATAATACGTCTACAGCGGTTTGGATTCAAGAACGTAATTGAAGCATTGCATAACTACAGGCCCAATTATGAGTTGACGCCTATGACCCGCGCTATGTTGCGGACCTTCGTCGAAAACAGAAGACAGTACCAAAGTCAAAGGCCGTTCCGTCAACCGAAAAATACTTAGTTTGAATTGAACCTATTTATTGAACTTTTAAATGCAGTGCAAAAAAGTTTTGTAGTTATAATTATGTATTTATATAATTTTATTTTGTAATATAATTTCAATTAAACTAAATGCTAACTGCAAGTGATCTTTACAATTTTTAACTTAAAACTAAAATTATTTTCTGCATTAGGAATTTGTATACACTCGTAGAAGAAAAAGTGATTGATTGCACATTAACAAACAATGCGTTCGTAAAATATTTGAAATAGCCAAAGGTTTCAAAATGTACACAAGAAAATGCCGTAAATAGAGTCGAATCAATAGATCTCTATAGAATTTAGAGCGTTCTGTTACTGTACAATAGCAAAGAAGGATGAATAGGTAAGTCCTATTCACTTAACAAAAAATGTTGCTTTTTAACTACAATTTGAAGCCCAGTGTGCACACGGAATCGAGGTAAGGTACTTTATGTGAACTTAGACATGTTTTGATTTCTTCATTGTTAGTCTACAAGCGTAGCACTGCACGACTGCCACCAATAGTTATTGTTGCTGCTGATGTATTTGAAATTCTGTACAGTTGTCGCCGGTAACTCTTGCTATAGAATTTTGTTGAGCTGTATATCAGAGAAGGTGTTAATGAAAATGTTTTGTACTCAAAAGAAACGACTTCTTACCAGCGATCGTCGTTGATGCTCCTTTTCGAGGGCAACCTGTTGCTGCTGTGGCGAGAATTTCAGAACAGCAGCTATGACCTTGACCAAAGTCTCATTGTTTGTATTGCCAGTTAAATACTAAAAGGTTAACAATGTAACAATATATAATATATACGTGTATACTATACTTTGGATTCCTGCTGCTTACCTGAAACATAATATTACGCAAATACTCGAACTCCGTATTGACCGGCACGTTCTCGCTGTGTTGCATGGATACCTAAAATTAAGCACGCTATTATTTCAGGCTAGATTAATTTCCTGTGAGTACCTACCAAGGTCTCATCCAATTGACGGGACAGTTTGGCATTTTGCGATTTGAGGCGTTCATTCGATTGTTCGAGAATGAGATAGTTTTCACATTTTTGTTCCAAAAACAAATTCCGATTGGTAACGTCCTGAACCTCGGTCATGATCTCCTTGAGCTTCATTTCCAGCTCAGTTTTCTCATCGTCGGGCGACGCAATTGCCTCGGATTTGGTGGAATTTTGCACACTTTTGGGTGCCATGCTCGCAAGCAGCTGTTGTGCCTGTATGCTGGCCCGTAACGTTTCCAATTCCATAATCCGTTCAGCCATTTGATTGTTGTTGCCCTGCAACTCATCGATCTCTTGCTGCAAATTGGCCTGCTCGCCATTTGATTTGTACTTGAGATCTTCCAGTTCGCGTTGCAATTGCTCATTTATGTTACGCAGATGAACGGCATCGGTGCCATTGGTGGCTGGTTGGGCCGCGAGCTGTGTTTTAAGTTCGGTAATTTGTTCATGAAGTGTCTCAAGAGTCTGTGTGCTGGTTGTATGCTCAGCTTGGAGCTTCTGTAATTGCACCTCCAGGCCGTTCCGGGATTCTTGAAGTTGTGTAATCTCGTCTTGTTTTTCTTGCACCTGTTGTTGTGAATGCAGCAACTCCTTCTGCACGGTATCGCTCTGTTCAGTCACGAACTTGGCGTGTTCACTCTGCCTGCTCAACTCGAGGGTCTGCTCCTCTAGCTGGGATTTCAGTTTGATCACCTCTTCCATTGCTGCGATACTATGCTTGTCTTTCTCTGCCAATTCACTGACATGTTTCTCGACCTGTTCCTGAAGAACATAAAGCTCGCATTGCAGCGATTTTAGCTTATCCTTAAGTTCGCTGTTGTCAGTATGAGAGGTTTGTGTCAGTGACTTGGCCTCTGTCAGGTCCTGCTCCAGTTGTTTGGTATGCATGGTAAGGTACTCGTTCTCAATCTGCAGCTGTTCGTAGGCCGCAAGTTTTTTGGTAGCCTCCACATTGCCTGCCAGCTGCATATCGCGTTGGTTTAGAATTTCCTGTAGTTCGTCTATTTGCAGGGAATATCTGTTCTTCAGCGTTTCTAATTCCAACTGCAGAGCATCATTGGCTTCGTGTAGGCGCTCCACATCGCTATTGGCGGCACCACAGCGCGCTTCGAGCGTTTCGAGCTGAGTTACATGCGCCGCATTGACTGCCTGCATTTTCTCGTTTAAGGCTTGCTCCACTTGCTTCTGCGCCTCCAGTTGGTGCCGCAGATTTTGAAGGGTAGCTTGAAGTGCACTAATTTCCTCCGTTTGAGTTGAGCTGCTGCTATCTAATTGTGTTCGCATAGCTTCAATGCTGGCCTCCTTCTCAGCCAGCGTCGATTGTTGCTTGTTGCTCTGATCCTGCAGCTCATGCAGCTGTGTTTCTAAGTCGATTGCCATCTGCTTGTGCTCCTGAACTTGTTGCTCCAATTCATGTCGTTTCTCTCGCAACTCGCATAATTCCTGCTGTACTCGATCCAATTCAACAGGGTAGTGCTCAATGGCTTGCAATTGTGTACCAATCGCAATCAGTTCGTTCTGCAGTTGCGTGTTACGCTGCTGCGCCTGCTCTAGTAATGTCTTGTGGCGTTCATCGTTGGACTGCACCTCCTTGAGAGCATCTAGTTGCTGCTGTAGAGCTTCACGAACGCTTTCAAATTGAGCCAATTCGTTGGCGCTTACTTGTGCCGTTTGCCGCAGTTCCGTTAGCTCGGTTTCCAGTGCAGTATTCGTCTGCTGAAGGTCTGTGGCCGCAAGTTGCGCACACTTGAGTTCATCCTCGAGTAGCAGCTTCTCCTTTTCATAGGCATCACATTTATCCTGGAGGGTACGATGATCATGGTCCATGATCTCTTGTGCATTTTGCATGCGCGAGTGATCATCGAGAACCTGCTTCATTTTCGTCTCCAACTTAGCAAGATCGTCCTGTGCCGTCTGTAGCTGAAGGCGGAGCTCACTGACTAGTGCCTCATTCTCTGTGGTTTGCTGGCGTTGGCGTTCTTCCAGTTGTTTCTGCAAGTGATTGTTTTGCTCTTCTAGCAGGCAGTTGCGCTCGGATAGCTTCGTGTTCTCACGTTCGATCTCTTCAAGCTGAGCCTCAAAACGCTTTGCCCGCTCGTTGCTGGCACCACTCTGGACACTGTTTTCCAGCTGTTGCTGCTGCAGCTGCTCGATTTTTGACTCCAGTTTGCCTTTTTCACGCTCCAGCTCTGCATGTGACTGTTGCACCTCCTGCAAATGAGCTTGCATCGTGGTAATTTCATCTAAAATAGCAGCTACGCGTGTTTGCAGCTCCTCTTTTTCACTTTCTACTTGGGCAGCCTGACGCAATCTCTCTTCCTGCTGCGCCAGCTGACTATTGAGTCGCTTCACTTCCGCATTATGTTCGTTTAGCTTGGTCTGTGTCTGCTCCTGTTGTTTTTTCAATTTGTTAAACTTGTTGCTGTTCGCCTTTAGTTCCTTCTCCTTGCTTGCAAGATTGGACTTGGCGGTGGACAGTTGTTCGTTAAGTGTTTCATTAGTACGCTCCAGTTCTAGCTTTAGAGCAGCAATAGTTTCACTTTCGTTGCTTGTATGTTGCTCTTTCAGTATTTGTAGCTCACGTTGCAGTTGGTCTACCTTCAATAACTGTTGATCGTAATTGGAGCGCAATTCGTCGAATGTGCTTTTTTCGGCATTAAGGGCGGCGACTACATCGCGCTCAATTTCCAAGCTCTTCTCGGCATCCACGATTTTTTGATCCTGCTGCTTCAATTTCTGCTGTAGTGACGCGATTTCCTGCTTGGCTTGCTTCAGCTGACCATCGACTTCGGCGAGCGTTAATTCATTTTGCTGATACCGCTGCAGCATCTCATTTAGTTGGCCATTATGCTGACTCAAATCCTGAATGGTTTGTTCGCTGGCTGTTTTGAGAGTTTGTAGCTGCCCTTCTAGAGTCGCCACCTGTTGCTCTTTGCTGGTAAAGTCACTGCGCAGTGTACTTAGCAGATGTTCTGTGGCTATTACCTTAGCGTCTGCCTCCTGCTTTGCATTTTGAAGCTTCTTTACCTGTTCCTTGGTGTCGTTGTCACCTTCTAGTTTCTTTAGCTTATCTTGTAGCTGCTTTACCTCACGCTCCTTGTGCTCTAGTTCGGTGTGTATGGCTTGCTTGGTTTGCGCCAGCAGCAGCACATTTTCCTCCTCCTGTTTGCGAAGTGTTGCAATTGTGCTTATCGCTGTGTCGTGCTTTTCTGTCATCTGTTGCAACTGATTTTCACTTTCCTTCAGTAACTCCTGCAGCCTGAGCAAGTCATCATCTTGCATAGGTTGACTGTCACAGGTGCTTGTGCCATTTGGCGTTGACTCTGCAAGATCAATGAGCTGTTCACTATCGGCTGCAGGTCCACGCTCCAAGGCAGCTTCTATATTATCGGGATTTTCGCCCAGCAATTTGAGCTTTGTCTGATAGGCCTGCATCTTGCAGCTCATATCATCCATTTCAATACGGAGAGCCTCCTCCAGATGCGCTTTGGCCTGCTGTTCCAGCGTACATTGTTCCCTCAATTCGCTGATGCGACGCAATGCTTTCTCTTGAGTCTCCACGAGCACCGACTGTAAGATATTTACCACAAACACTTATCAGCAACAACATAAAAAGATAAGTGTCGTCGTTGACTCATATCATACCCGTGCTTTGGTGCTATCGCGTTCTAATTCCTTGTACTTTTTCGCCAGATCCGTGTAGCGGCAGCGGTATTTGTGATAGCGATCTAGCGACTTTTTGTATGCATCGTACAGTTGGTCCTTTGTGATCACATCCAGACGTGCCGTGGAAGCAGAGTCATCGAACTCACTGCTTGTTTCGTCCAGATCCGATTGCAAGTGATACATCTAACATAATAGAAATGGTTAGGTATTGATTTTAATTATATTAAATAGCTTACGGAAGGCGCGTCGTAGGTGGGCAGGCGAAAGGACACGTCACTGGCCATCGATGAGTTTGACAGTTTGCGGGTCCGCGGTACAGCGCCCCCGCCTACACCATTAAGTGATTGTGTGGAGGAACGTCCACGCAATGCAGAGGTGCTAGCTGCTGGCAGCTTCTGTAAACGGTACGGCGAGTTCTGTGGAGTGTCTGTGCAAATGGACATCCAAATTCCGTTAATTGCATTACAACTGATAAGAGGAATCAACTAAGCATTCATTAAAATTCTCACCCTCCTCCGTAATGCTGAAGAAATTGTCATTGGTGCCTGTGGTGTTGGTTTCCGAACTGTTTGGCGTAGTGCTGGTCGATGAGCTCACGGCGGCCTGAAAAGAGAACCGTTAGTGTCCATCTGTGTTATTATTTGTGGGGTGTGGGGGGCGCGTTTTGGTTTTTGGGCACGCATTTCAATTTCAAACAGCTGGTTGTTTCGATCAAAGCATAAATGGGTCAATAAGACATCGCTACTGCACTTTTTGCAGTCTGTTTTTCCCAGGCATTCCGAAACTCTAAGACAGGCACTCACTCACACACATGACTAATAGCACTTTTCGTTTGTGTGCGTATGTTTTCATTAATTTGCAAAGAAAACTTGCCTGCGCTGCGTTTGCAAACTGCTGAAATTTGGACGGAGACGCTTTCACTTCCTCGATTAATTTGTTTTTCAGATTGGCAAACATTTTGAGGCAGTTGTTGCGTTACTTGTGCACTGTTGGTATCAATTAAATTAAGCACAGTGCAATTTTTATACAAAAAACATCTAATATAAATAAATACGTGTTCCGTCTGTTGTTGCCACCTATCCGACCGACTGCCTACGCGCTACCACTACGACAAAAAGAGTTTCCACTATGATTTTTGTAACAGGCTGGCAGCACTTTGCTGCATTTCAATTTACCCAAAAGTCCCTCAATCAATTGTGGGATTCCAGCAGAGACGCTTAATACAAATTTTGCAGAGGTACCTAACTTAGTCCCAAAAATACGACACCCGAACGCAGATTTTAATCTTAATATTATCTCTGCAGAAATAATATGGGAATGTTTTTAGTTTAATTCCGTCCGAAATATACTGTAATGTATTAAAGTCTCAGATTTGAAAACGTGCACTTTCACCAGATTTAGATCTGCAATACATTAAGCTATACCAAAAATGTATACAAGTATTATTGATGTTAGGCATGGTGTCAATAAAATGCCGACAAATCAATAACAAAACAAAATCAATATTTATAACAATAAGTAGAACAAACAAAAATTTGTAATTTATTCATTGCCTTTAAAATTTAAATGTTGTTAGCCAAAGTATCAAGGAATGATTTTTTATATTATATAGGTAAAAAAACACTTCTTATTCTTCAATCCAATCTGAAAAACAGTGGGCCCATATGTACATATGTATATACATACGCATACAGTTATGTACAAAAACAAATGCAACAGTAACAGCTGAAAGCTTTTATGAGAGAACTTGGTTGAGCAATTGGCTAAGTCATAGTCAAAGTTTATAGCAAATGCTAACAAAGGACTTCGAAAATCAGGGGTAACCATAAATATGGTAATATTTCCCCTGAACTTCCAGCTATAAATTTAGCGAGATGTGTCTTTAAAATTATAAATGTTGAAAATGGCCTCAAAAAAGTTAAATTTTAATTAAAAATTTAATTGATAAATAATAATGGAGCAAGCAATAAAACGATTCGATTATTATTTTACGTTCTCTATAGACTAGATTAACGGAAGGTGCATTTACAATTAAACGTGCTAGAACGCTTAAAAGTGAATGGTGATTTTCATTCGTTATACTGGCATTTTTATGCAAGTACATACTCGCACATATGGCTATTATACTACATTCACTGCAAATATTTTATTTTCTGTAAGTGAATCATAATTAAATATACTTTCCTTTTGCTGGCGAACTATACACGCATCATATACTCTTTGCCTTGAATGTGTTTGTTTGTATTTTCTTTATGTGGACAAGCACGATACAAACCACAAACACCCAATTAATCGCATCCTTTAAGGCGGCAAGCTTGCCGGATGCCTTGACTTTGCAGACTTCCGCCGACGCCTCTTGGGTGTGCGGTAATTTTCCACCAAGTTCCAAACTCGTCAAGCCCTAATGGAGTTGTTTGAACGTCAGTTGAAAACGTCAGTAAAATTTGTTTCATAAATAAACTTAAACTAAAACTTATACATACAAACCGAGATTGGTGCGTTCATAACTAGTTTCCTAAATTAAACAGTTTTTACCTATTTACATTATGGGTTTGGACTTTTTCACTGTTATGCGCAGCTTTGGGGAGTTTAGCAGCACGGCCATATTAATTATGGTCGGCTGCATGGGCTCCACAGTAAATGGCCAAGATGGGAATGCGAGTTTCATGACAAGCGTACACAACGGCCTGACAATTGTCATTGTCATGCACATTTTTGGTTTTATCTCAGGCGCCCATGCCAATCCGTGCATCTCGATTGCATGCTGGCTCCTTGGCTATATTGGCAGTGAGATGATGCTTATCTATGTGACCTGTCAACTGACGGGTGCCATATTTGGCTATTTTCTATTGCTCCAAATGCTACCTCAAGACTTGATAGATGGCAGCAAACCAGGGGTTTGTATGGTCGAACCCATGGGAAGTCTATCTAATGTGCAAATCTTTGGCATTGAGTGTTTCTTGACTTCGGTCTTGTTGCTGGGCTGGAGTGCTCTCTGGGATGTGCGCAGTGGACGTTTCCTGGACTCTGTGACATTGCGCATGGGCTGCCTGGTCATGGCGTGTTGTATGGCAGGCGTAAGTTTTTCTTTTCCAATTCCAATTTCAACTACCCAATTATTCTATTACATTAACTATTCAATCATTTATATTTTACACAGGGTCAGCTGACAGGCGCCTCGATGAATCCGGTCAAGATGCTTGTACCGACTCTTTTTAAGGGGAACCCGGACACTGTGGTCCTGCAGGTGGGCGGTCAACTGGTAGCAGCCTTTATAGTGCCCTATTTATGGCAGTATGCATACTCCCCGCACTACCGTAAGGTAGAGGTATTAAGCTGTGATCATTCTGGGCCAGTAATATAGATCATAACATATTATAAGGAAAATACATATGTATATCGAATGTACCCAGTATTAGTTTCGTTGAATCAAAGCTTTTTCGGTTGCATTTGTCATTTCGTGTTCGAGCATTCATCAGCGTCTGTACACTTTGCTGTCAGGTACTTGGCCGCTAGTGCCGGCCATAAATCGCAATCAATGCTGACTGCCAAATAGTTTCAAGTTGAATGCATTTCACGTTGCCAGTAACCCTCTACGTTTCGCAGTTGACAAAGCTATGGGAACTGATGCTTAGGTTAAGCTTTAATCGTTGAATATCTATGCTTGGTTAATAATATCCTCATTTATTTATGCAAAACCAAAAATAAAAACAAGTGGAAAGGCTAAATTCGACTTCGAAACACTCTGTACCTATGTGTAGAAAATTAACAAAATAGTAAAACGAAAAAAAGGGAAATTTCAATAAGAAAATCGTTTATTTCTTATTTGTATAAAAAGAGTATAAAAAATGAATGTTTAAAAACCTATGCCAAATTTATTGCACGTCCTTTGTAATATTAATGCTATTCTTATCTAAGAATAAAATAAGCTTCATCCTGAGTTGGATTTGTTGAATTTTTGATTGATCATATGCATAAGTTATTTTTTAATTTAATAAATTTTTGGGCCCCCCCCTTTGGTAAAAGCTGCCTACGCCTTTGATCCTATACATTCTGCTTGTTTACTCAAATAAAATGAAGGTATTTCGAATTAAATGCTATGACACCTTAAAACTTAATCGTTTTGTACTATGTTAAGAACAATCAATTTGTGTTTCGAAGAGTTCAAGGCAGCACCTCCTCAGGAACGACATCTTCTTTGGCTCTGTCCGCCTGCACTTCATGCCTAAAGGCGTACTTGTAGATGGGCGATGCAATAAGTGCGGCTGCCAATGGACCCACCCAATATATCCAATGGTTCTCCCAGAAACCATTCCATAGGGCCGGCCCAAAGGATCGTGCTGGATTCATGCTGGCACCCGTGAACTGGCCCTGCAAGTACAAGTACTCAAGAAATAGATTTAATGCCATTTTATTTGAAATTAAGTGAATGCATACCCCAGCCAATGACAGACCGGCAATGGCTAAGCCAAATCGTACCGCCAGCGAATCCTGAAATTTAGAATTCCGTGGGTCCCAGACAGCGCAGCACATCGTTATCAGTGCAACTGTGAAAATAAACTCAATGAACAATCCCTGCAGCGGATTAAGGTCGCTGTGTATGGCCGTTACACAAACTCCAAACTCGGTGTTTCTGGTCCATTAATGGCGCTACCGGGCAGCACTGCCTTCAGTAGTCCATACCCGATGAATGAGCCAAGCATTTGGCCCACAAAGTACACAACAACCATGGTCAGCGAGAGGTGCCTGTAGACATAGGCGGCCAGCGTGACGGCGGGATTAAGATGAGCGCCCGACACACAGCCAAAGCACTGAATGCAAAGCAGCACGACGAAGCCAAAGTTAAGAGCGCTTTGCAAGTGGCTGTTGGAAAAAGCGCTCGTCGACACACATCCCATGCAGCCGAGGAACATGAGCAGGGCTGTGGCAATTAGTTCGCCAAAGAATACACACAATTTGTCCAAATGTGGCTGCCACCGCTGCGCGCGACTGCAAGGTGGAAAAAATCAATATCAGTTTTGGCATCGACAGGACATATAGGTAGGTCTTATCCTCACTCAGTACTGTTAAATTGATGTTCAGGCATATCGAAATGGTGTACGTTATTTGGCTTTCAGTTGAAACGGGAAACTGTTCGAGCGCAATGGTCAGAGTATTGTCAGAGTGGTTTGGTATGGTACTAGGACAGTTCGAGTGCTGCTTTCATTACGTTTGCTGATTAATTCCGGCTACTGTAGGTCCGAGCAAGCACTTGTGGGGCCAAACAACTTAATTGTCTTGCAAAATACTATAGACTTTGAGTTTGCTTAAACCATAACATTGCCAATTGACAGTTATCAAGCGTTAATACCAATTATCGGGCATCGTAATCAGGAACCTATAGGTAAACAAACCCACATTTGTTGCGTTTTGATTTTTAATCTACAAGTACAAATTTTCCAAGTGCCTGAATCATATACAAAGGTGAGTGGTAATCTGGATGGTTGCTTGTTACACCCTATACCCAATGGGTAAAAGGGTATATTAGTTTGGTGGGAGTATACATGTAACACACAGCAAGACGCGGGGCAAACCCCACCTAGCATACATATCCTTGATTAGTATGACCAGACGAGTCGATATGAAAATGTCCGTTTCCCCGTCCGTCCGTCCGCCTGTAGGAACGGACCTCAGAAAGTATAGGAGCTAGAATAACAAAATTTGGTATCCAGATTCTCCTAAGTCCAAGAAGGGACGAGTTTGTATTTTGTTTTCAACTCACCAACCCACACATGCACACAGAGTCACGCTAAAAATTAAAATTTTGATTAAATAATGATCAATGAAAAAACTTCAACAAATCCAACTCAGTTCCATTCTAAGGCGAAATAGTGTGCTATAATAATTAACGTGTGGTCGACTTTGTATGGAAAAATTTTTTGCCCTTGACCACACACATTTCAACATTCTATCTATATACTTAGTATACTTAAGTATGCATGCTAATGCTTAGACCTCTTGGGAAATGCTTTCATATTTGAAGTGCGAACTAGAAGGGTACACTAGAAACTCTAAGCGCATATGTAACAGGCAGAAGACTCCAGACGTAATATTATACTTGTGTATAAGTATAATCAACACGTCGCGTATGGACATGTTCGTAGTTTCGTCTGTCTATTCGTCCGTATGCATTATCAAATCGTTCCACTATATCATTAAGCTGTCATAAGAATGATCGGTGAATTAATCAAGCTTAGTACCAAAAATCTGTTTGTTAATGTTGCAATCAAAATTGGAATTTTTCTTATAGTTCCTCAATGTAATCGAAAGTTTCGTTAAAAAACATAAATGATTGATACGAGAATGTTTATTTTAACTAAATGCCCTTAAAATATTGAAGTATTTAAAGCACAGTTTTTTGCTTGGTAGCTCAAATTAAATTAATTATATCATAGTATTAAACGCAGTGACACCTTAAAACTTAAACGTTTTATATTAAGAACAACCAAATTGTGTTTTTTAATAGTTATGGCAGCTCCGGAACGACATCTGCTTTGGCTCTGTCCGCCTGCACTTCGCGCCTAAAGGCGTACTTGTAGATGAGCGATGCAATTAGTGCGCCTGCCAATGGTCCCACCCAATATACCCAATGGTTTTCCCAGAAACCATTCCATAGGGCCGGCCCAAAGGATCGTGCTGGATTCATACTGGCACCCGTGAACTGGCCCTGCAAATACGAGTACACAAGAAATGGAAATAATGTCATTTTATTGAAAATGAAACATCATACATACCGCAGCCACTGACAGACAGGCAATGGCTAAGCCAAATCGTACCGCCACCGAGTCCTGAAATTTGGCATTGCGTGGGTCCCAGACAGCGCAGCAAATGGTTATCAGAGCAACTGTGATGAGAAACTCAATGAACAGTCCCTGCAGCGGATTAAGGTCGCTGTGTATGGCCGTTACACAAACTCCTTTCGGTGTTTCTGGTCCATTAATGGCGCTACCGGGCAGCACTGCCTTCAGCAGTCCATAGCCGATGAATGAGCCAAGCATTTGGGCTACAAAGTACACAACAACCATGGTCAGTGAGAGCTGTCTGTAGACATAGGCGGCCAGAGTGACGGCGGGATTAAGATGAGCGCCCGATACACAGCCAAAGCACTGAATGCAAATCAGCACGACGAAGCCAAAGTTAAGAGCGCTTTGCAAGTGGCTATTCGAAAAAGCGCTCGTCGACACACATCCCATGCAGCCGAGGAACATGAGCAGGGCTGTGGCAATTAGTTCGCCAAAGAATACACACAATTTGTCCAAATGTGGCTGCCACCGCTGCGCGCGACTGCAAGGTGGAATAAATAAATATCAGTTTGAGCATTTCTCTGGTATTATTTCAATATCATAAATACTTTTCTATACGTGTGATGTTTTTTTATGAAGTTTTAATGATATATGCACATGAAAAATTCACCCTATTTTGGGTGGTTTTTAAACTTCCGAACTAATTTATTTCGATAGATATTTGTTTTCACATGCATCTGTTTCAGAGTATTCCATAATAATACACAGTTCTCACTTTGTTTTTTGATCGCGCAGGACCTTTTTGCTTTTATTGTACATATTTCACGCTTGCACTTAACTAAATATGGTTGTGCTTGTCTCTATTGCGGAACGGAAACTATTTAAATGGTTAAGCACGCTAATCTTTTTGATTATAATCCATTACCCAATTAAGCATTTTGAATTGAAGATAAGCTCTATTGATAACTTAGAAATTTATTTGTTTATTCAAGGCCTTCAAATAAATAAATTTTGGTTTTGTTCGTTGTTGGTCTTTACGACATTATAATATTGTCAACGATGCGTATTTTTGCTTTGGACATCCGTAACTCGTGCACTTCTTCACCCTTGAAGGCGTATCTATAGATGAGCGATGTAATAGCACCGGCCGCCAATGGACCCACCCAATAGATCCAATGATGCTCCCAGGAATCATTCCACACGGCCGGGCCGAGAGATCGTGTGGGATTCATGCTGGCACCGGTGAACGAACCCTACACCAAATATAAATGTTAAGCTTTATTTTTAAAAACCATAAATCTGTCTCTTATACGCACCGCTGCCAATATGAGGCTTCCCAACGTTAATCCGAATCGCAATGGTAGAGAGTCCTTAAATTTGGCATTACGTGGGTCCCAAACCGAGCATGCAACCATTATAAGACAGCATGTGATGAGAAACTCAATAAAAACGCCCTGCAAAACGCTAACATCGCTACTCAAGACCGTTACGCATACGCCAGCGGGTTGATCAGGTCCCTTAATAGCATTGCCCGGCATCACGGCCACCAGCAAGCCAAATCCAATGAGAGCACCAGCCACTTGGGCCACAAAATACGCAACGGCCATTAGAGGAGACAGCACACCGTAGATGAGGGCGGCCAGCGTGATAGCAGGGTTGAGATGTGCTCCAGAGACGCTGCCATAGCACTGTATGGCGATCATTAACGCCAGTCCAAAGTTCAGGCCGCTCTGGAGTGTGGTGTTGGTAAACAGGGGCGTAGTTATGCAGCCCATGCAGCCGACGAACACCAACATGGCGGTGCCCACGAGCTCTCCAAAGAAGGCGGCAACTTTCACTCTTTGCTGAGGCTGTAGCCAGCAGCGTCTCTCATCAAACTCCTCTTTCGACATGTCTACAAAAAGTATTCCGCACAACTGCGTTCATTGTGATCTACCTGCTAAACAGTAGGCACAACTTTTCGACACAAGCGCCGAATTCAATCAATCAAAATCAATTATAAAACCTTAATGCTATGGATATTTTTATACCCTGAATGCAAGGGGTAGAATGGTATACTAGTGAAGTGCGGATGTATATAATACACAGGAAAAAAGGCGTGTATGAATTCTTGATCATTATGACAAGACAAGTCAACAGCCAGTCTGAATGTCTGTAAGAACGCATGGAGCTCAGATTCTTTGCAGTCCGAGAAAGGACTAGTTTGTAATTTTTTTCTAAGGCATCCACCCATTCGCCTGGTTATATGTTTTTTATAGCTTCCGTAATTGGTACAAATTGTTTATTCTACAATTACAACCTGTTGGAGCCTTTGTGTGCTCATGTTAAGTTTCATTTAATCGCTGCCCATTCTGTGTCCATTCTGCCCTTTCTGTGTCTATGTACGTTGTATAAACTCCAATAGGGTATTCAGAAGTTAGGCCGATCCACTCTACAAATTCCTTTCTTGTTTAGATTGATAAGCAACTGTTGTAGCACTGGCGCTACATTAGGCTTCTTTCAATGTTTCATAAAAGACGAATACCATACGTTTGGTAACTCGTTCATAAATCAATTAATCAAAGCCTGGTTAATGCGGCTTCTTCACATAATTAGGTACCCTGATAATGTTATGGCTGACACATATTCGCAACTGGTTCACATACATATTTGTGCCTCGTGGCTAGCTTAAGCCGTAACCAGGGTAGCTAGGCTCAGTTTAATCTTATCGTAACTGCGCATGGCTAAGATTCTAATCCATAGCCAATAACCAAGGTATTGCCAGAGTTTTGCTGTTGCTGCTATCGAAATAAGCGTTAAGTGTATTTGATTAATGATATGATATGATATGGCTTTTGGGAAAACCATAAAATTTTATTTATAGCATACTTTAGGGGGGATAGCTTTCTATCTTACCATGTTCTCTGAGAAAAGTTTAAAACTTAATGCTCTAAAATGTTCTTGTCATCTTCATCTTATCAACTAAACTCTTTAGTCTTATTAGTAAACATATACCTATTGGAATTTTTTAGTCGATTTAAATAACTTTTGAAGCTTATATCAAGTATTACTTCCTTTTAAAGTTATTGAGTCCAAACATCAACAGAAAACGACATAAATTGTGCTTACAACTCTTTAAATCGAACATGAATGTTAGTTTTTTTATAATAGCCAATATATAGGAATCATTTTCCAAATTATTTTTGCATTTATGGTGGCATGGTAAGCTCTAATCAATATGTTTCTAACTTCCTTCAATATTATTATATTAGCACTTGCAGACTTTACTAAATATTGAATATAAAATATTAAGCTGCAACCGCAACTAAGAGAACGAACTATTTAGCAATCATCATTACAGCAAGTACAAATCTACATTAAGGGAAATAAAGTAGGGACCTTGACCGTTGCCTTTTTATTACTGAAAACCTAATAATACATGTACTTAAAAGTGTTCTTTGCAATTAATATTTCCCCTAATGCTCCCTTAAAATACAGAAATGTGAAATTTTACATATTTTTAACGCACAACGTAAGACCAATAAGAAAATCAACCCAAAGGGAATAAAAATTAGATCTTTTCTGAACATTACCGGATCGGCTAGAGAATTAAGATATCCTCTTACCCTTAAATTACAGGGAATAATAAAATAAAGAAAATATCGGCATTATACAATCCACTTTAAAAGACCATTAAAAAAAAATGTATGTACATGAATTAATTGCGTCAAATAATAATGTTGCATACTTTTAGGGCGTGCGTTGAATACATTCATAACGTATACGCAATATAGCCACAATGCATTATTATTGGAATAAAAGAGTGGATTGTTTTTATTTTCGAACGATTTATATTTGTTTGCAGTGTTTGCATTAATATAAAATTCGACGGATTTAGCTTAAAATTAAATTTATTAGAAAATGTTCTTAGAACATTATTTCGCAATGTCTTTGGCACCTGCACGACATCGTTTATGAGAGCTGTACGTCCTCCAGCTGACGCAACTTTTCGCTGGTCTGGGCCTCGACAACCTCTCGCCTGAATACAGTCTTGTAGGCAATAGCTGTGATGCCAGCAGCTGCCAATGGGCCGATCCAGTAAATCCAGTGGGCATCAAATGAACCATTCCAGAGAGCAGGGGCAAAAGACCTGGCCGGGTTCATGCTGGCACCGGTGAAGGGACCCTACAAGAAAAATGATCACACTGAGTTGAATTTGTCTAAATATTGAGCATCGGCATTAACTTACCGCAGCGCAGGCCAAACAAGATATGGCCAAGCCGAAACGAATGGCGACCGAGTCATGGAATTTGGAGTTACGGGGATCCCAAACGCCGCAGCAGACAAGGATTAGAATAGCGGTTACGACAAATTCAATGCCGCAGCCCTGAATCGATGAGATAGTGGGATGGGGCGCTGTAACACACAGGCCAGAGCCGACGGTCATGGTCTCCTCGGGCAGCAGAACCTTCAGCAAGCCATAACCGATGAAAGCACCCAGCATTTGAGCAACAAAGTACACAAATGCCATTTGCAGTGTCACCATGTCGTAGATGTAAGCAGCTACGGTGACGGCGGGATTCAAGTGAGCGCCCGATACACAACCGAAACACTGAATACAAATCATGACGGCCAAACCAAAGTTGAGAATGATCTGCAGGTGATTGTTCGGGAACAGATCTGTCTTCACACAGCCCATGCAGCCCAAGAAGACGAGCATGCCGGTGCCAATCAGCTCGCCGAGGAAGGCGCAAATCTTATCCAGGGTTGATCCGTTCATTTTAAGACGCTTCAAGCAACTGGAAATTAACGGGACATTCATTCGTTTGCAGGCAACTCATTTATCATGCTCACTACAGAGCTTGATATTAGCTCTTAATTCCTAACAAATGCACAAACATACACACGCATTCACGCACTCTTCGCTACATTTTGTTTCTTATTCTGATAAGTTATTGATAAATAACCGAGGAATGCTCTTGGCTCAATGATTGGATTTCCGTCAATATTGCGTAAACAACCGAGACTAGAATACATTTAATATCGACATTAACTATAGACCTGCTCATTTCTAGCCGCGTCTCTTTTGGACCTGCTGACTGGCTTTTGTCCTCCATTGCTGGTGATTATCCTTTTTGTATTATTCTCAAACCTCAAACTTGCGCACACTTGCTCATTGTCGTGAAGACACTGGCTGATTGAAATATTCCAGTAGTTCCATAAAGCTGACTCGTTTACTTATTTGTCTCTCGTAATCTTAGATTGTCAAAAAGTTATAATAATATCATCACAGTTAACTATAATTTCCGTTGGTTATCGCACACTTGTGTTGACTTAAATGATTTTTTTAATGCCACTAGGGTTTTTTTTATTTTTTTGTTTGCGGCTTATCATTTCTATAAATTTTCTGTCTGTTATCCATGATCACTGAAGTAATTTTCCTTTCATGGGTATATTATGGGTTTTGTAATTAAAAAAGAAACTACAAGTATAATTAATATCATTTGTAGCCATACTTGTATCTAAGACTTCACATATTTTCGGGATCTTTTATTAATAATATTATTAATTTTGTTTGCGATGATGTGAAAATCAACTGATTCTTTCTATAAGAGTGCTCATCGCATAGAATTCAAATCTGAAGGTCAAAGAAAGTTCGCGAATTGCTTAGAAATTTGATTGACTCAATCATTTTTAAAAATATTTTATGTCAGTTTCTGGATGCCTTTATTGCACACAGACAGTTAAATATTCAATTTATTTATATGTATTTATCCCTTTTATAAATAACTTTCTTTAATTACCGATCAACGCACTCGCGACTCATTCTGGAATCGATTTGTATTTCAATTCGTATTGAAGTAAATGCAATTAAAATGTCTCAGTTAGAGAGAAACTTAGGAATGATTCAAATAGTTGTTTCTATCTTTTTAACACCCAAGCGTACTGGTCGCGTTGAATTTACAAAATGACAGTGCGACTGTCAATGTCATTCTGAGCGCTGTAGTTGCTCATAGTCAAATATTTATACGTATATCTATCTAAATTGTATATATACCTATATATTCTGCGTAAGTCAAATCCCATTTTTAGCTGCTGAGAGCCCAATGTATAAAAAATAGCAAATCCTCAAACAACGAGCGACAAACGCCCAGCGCCGAGCGTCTAGCACTGAGCGCAAAAGCATAAAAAAGTCAAGTGTCCAGAATTTATGAGCGGGTTCCCACACAGATGAGGCTCTCTGGGGCACGATTTATACAGTAGCTGCTGACTTGACACCTTTTATTCTTTTAATAGCTATGTCGTGGGTAAATTCCAAAGAAAATAGAAGCAATTAAGTAAAAGTAATACCAGACTCTGTTATCTGGCTGGCACATTTCCATCACAAATGTTTGGCCTAGATCATGCCTCGCTACTTACAAGTTAAAACTGCAAGTGGTGCCTATAAATACTGCATACTACTATATACGTATATACGTAGAGCGCCTTTAAGTGAACAGGGCAAGGTTTGCGATGCGTGACGTTGACGTTGTCGGTGATGCTGACAACAACTCCAAAGGTCTTCTGATAAGAACAACAACAATGCCTATCAATTACAAGTAGGCCTATCAATTGCAACGACAATTGCAATTGCAAGTGCAATTGAAATTGCGTTGCATGCGCTACGCAATGTGGTAAACAAATCGCAGTCCGGCAATCATTTGAGGCGTAAACAGCAGGCCTTTGTGCATTCCGCCTGCCTTTAAGTTAAGCGTCGACCGACATGGTCGTGTCAGGTCCCATCACACAGTCATCTGAGTGAACGTTATGGGCCCATAAATGCACGCAAGTTGCGTTAAATGTCTCAATGCATATTAATTGATCATAACTAACAACATGTACTTGTAGTATAGAAAATTGTGCACACGAAGGCAACTTCTGAATGAAGCTCGCAGAGTGCGAATGTGCAGTGATGCGTTTATCAGCAGCGCTGAATTCAATTTATTATAAGCATGTATATACTCTTATATGTACATATATACAAGTATGTATATGTAGTCGTCGAGATTTTTTATTATTTCTATGGCTACCTCTGGGTTACACATATAGTATACATTTTTAATAGCCCTACGTTTTTTCAATAGTTTTTTTTTTTCATTGTTGCATAAGTTTGTCGATTTTGCATTTCTTGATAACCTTTTGATCTTAATTCCCATTCCCATAAACATTTTTATAGTTAACACCTAGCTAGAATGGCTTAGTGACAGCAAAAATTGAGCATTATATAAGTAAATCTATCTATATAGTATGCATTTTTTATATTTGTGTTTTTATGTGGCAAAAATAAAAATTTTCGAGAATCCTGAAACTTTGCTAAACATTTTCTTTGCGAATATTTTGATGCACATATTTATATTTCACACAAGCCAACAAAACACAATCAATATTTTGCTACCCGATTATCACAACTTTTTACATGTCTACGACCAATATTTGCAATTGTTTTTGTAGTGGCTGGGCGGTAATAAAAAGGTGAAACCAAAGTATCAAGCTAACTTGAAAATCAAACATTTAAACTATTGCGGGACAGGTACGCCACTCAAATGAAAGTTGTTGGGGAATTGTGAACTGTTTTTAAAAGTACATCTCAATCAAGATGCCAAGCACGCACTGGCAGTAATGGTCAAAAAAGTGTCGCACTAGCCTCACAATAGTGTTAAACATTCTATTCGTATATTCGCTCATAAGACTTGACCAACTAGAGGTGGGCCGTGGAATTAAATGTTAATTTCTAAGCCCGCTTGCGATGGGTTGGAACTTCCACACCTTCATTACTTGACTACCATTTATCTGAGTATTTTGTTTGAAATCGAATCACAGCTCAATTGACATTAGCATACCTACTATATTTGTTTATGTAATTATGATAGCCCCCGGGAAAAGTCGTGTGCATGCTATTCATAAATGTTGTCATGCTTAATACTCGTACTAATAAAACAAGTAAGTAAGCAACTTTAGAACCTAAAGGGATCTGAGAGTGTAATTAAATCATTGCTGAATTTTTAATTTGTTCAGCTGACAATGTTTAGCGTATAGTGCAATTGTTAATAGTATTTATCTAATTATTGCAATCAACCCTTGAGCAAAGTGTTAATCTAAAATGTGGGAATCAGTTAATATAATTTATTACTGCATTTATAAAATTAACGAAATTACAATAGAATTGCTGAATATTAACTTTTAGTGTATTTTTGACAATCGATAATTAAAATGGCTTCATTTGTTGCTGATAATTCTGCGAAGTCATATTATAATCGTTTGCCGACTTTAATTTGAATATTGCACAACAATTTAGTAGTATTTAGTCAACAATGCACATTAGTTTCCAAATCTCACAAATACAAATAAACGCTAGTTCTAAGAACTCGAAAGCAATTTCTTTCGTTTGCAGTAAAGCTAGATATTAATTTTGTATTCAAAGGAACTGTGCAAGTCATTAATTTTCTAATAAAAGTCAAAACCGCATAGCTCCTTTAGCTTTACACAGACACATATATGTACATAAATAAATTCCAGCGTATCTTTGCACTCATAAACCATTTACGAGTACATCAACAGACAAAGCTGCATTGCAAACGAAAAATCCATTTAAATGATGGTTAGTGAGCTCAAATTGCATGAATTTGGATTGAAAATCCATCCAGTAGATTTAAAAAGTTGTGCCTTTAAAATCGTATTAAAGCAAAAGTATGTTTCAATATTTAAGGGCTAAATGTTATGTTGTTAATAAACACTTGAGAGTAATGCACACTTCATGCTCAATCAAAGCGTTTATAACTTAATGAGCCCCCAAAAACACTACTTAAGTAGCGATTAGCCCAAAGTGCTGGGCTATAAACATTATTATGGCTTAGCCAAACACGCCATATAAAAAGCTCATTAACTGACGATAATCGAAACTTATGACTGCACTGATAGATATCACTTGACAATGAAACTACGAATATTTGTTTCATCGAGTCTACACAATTGCGTATGCGCCGATGCGTCGGTGGAAACGGAGGGGGTTAAGTCATCGCCACTAGATGTGACAGACGGCGCTGACATGTGTCGCCACAGACTTTGACACGGTTTACCTAGACTTTTTGTTTGTACTTGTGTGTATCAGGCTTTGAAAATGATAAGGTAATTGAGTGCGTATTGTTATACACACACAATATGTACCTACTTCAACACATATTGTATACACTCAGAGAAAAGTTGTGTGAAACACCACCATCAACATCAGACTTGTGGGAGATCGCCCGAGCATTAGAAATAGGAGAAATAGGAAATAGAAATAGGAGTTGTCGCTATACATAGTGGTGTCACAGAATATTCAGTTTTCGCTGATTTGTTTTGATTCCAGCTCGAATTTCAAGGCTAAATTACACTTAAATTAGCCAAGGGACTTGTGATCGATAGTCGGTTGCCACCTTCAAAAATGATTTATTTGGCGTCTAGAATTTCCAAGTGGGTTTTTCAACCTTTCTGAGTGCACTATGGGCTGTACTCTACTACAAGCATTCAGAGTACATTTATCGATTTAATTAAGTATTCAGCATTGAAAGTGTTTATTGATTCAAAAAAAAAAAATACACATTGACTAAGAAAGCTTAAAAATAAACTTCTAATGTTAATGTACTTGTAAAGAAAATAGAATAAGCCAACAAAATTGTTTTTTTTTAATTAAGAAAGAAGATAAGGAATGCATTTGATAATTATTTTCAATTGTTACCAACAATTGACAACCCATCATGCCTAAATTGTGGAATGAAAAACTTGATTTTTTCGCTGATTGTACACGTATATGAGTCTTATATTGTACAATATATCAACTGAATATTGAAGAGCGTCAGCTTGTGATATGATTGTCGTAATTTCGTTTCTCATATTGCAAAAACTACTACTTAATTCAACTCATTATACTACTTGATCACGAACTGCACCGCCTTATCATAGTGACGATGTCTATTGCTTAGGACGTACCTAACTACCTATAAACATATGTACATACTTATAAGTGTGTAGGCATATAATAAATGTGACGTCCGCTATTGATCTTGCCTGCCAACGACGACACTGAAAATTGTTTGTCGAGCCACAGAACTAACGCCTCAAGCTTTCCATTCAGCGCACATGTGGCCGCTTTGCAATTTCTATAAGACGCTTATCACAGAGCCATCTTATCAGCGGAGCTGTTGACGTTTTAATTGCGCAACAAGCCAAAGGCCTCCATAGGGGTTGCGGCAGCAGCAGCGGCACAAGCTACCTCAGTGCTGGTAGTCTATGTATGAGCATTTTGTTGCTGTTGTTGTTGGGGTTTTTATTAGTCAACAGCACGGCGCGCTCTACATTTCCCTATGCCTATTTACTCAGTGATAACAACTTGGCCACTTACTTGTAGCTATGAAGTAGGAGGTCGTGTGACTTTTGATGCGTCTGCTGAAGTGAAGGTTCCGTTATGGGAGTCCGTCTGAAGCGTCCAACTATCTCGTCTAACAGGCAACAAACTTTATTTCATTAGTATTAATTGGCCATTGTCGGGAGGCGAAACTTTCAGAGAACGGCTGGAGAACAAATTTTGCATAACTGGAAAGTTTGCTGCTTGTTTGAGCTTACAGCAAAATATGAAAATTAATGCAGTTGATTACAAGTTTTCAGTAAAGGGGAAAAACTATAAGCCCTGCAATTATAATCAATTGTCTTTTTATGGTATTTACTTTGCTTTGTATGTCATTTTCAAGCTATCGGCATTAGTCGAAGCCAAAGAAGCTATTTCCCTAGGTTGGAACTCTGTTGAAACGCCAATGCGTGTAAATTATAGTGAATTTTTTAAAATTCTAATCAAGCCAGCCCTACCTTACATTGTTTGCAATTAATCTAGAGAGTTTGTTTTTCTTTTTTTACTGTCACCGATGCTACTGCGATAACGTCTAACACGAGCAGCTACTCGACTGCAAAATTCCTCATTATGCAATTGAAAGCGTGTGCAAGCTATAAATCATGGACAGAATCAGTGATGAGCTTCAATCATGGCCGTACTAGCTAGCTATGAACGAGTAAATAACACAATTAACATGAATTACAAATGCAAGCTCAATATTCCTGAAGCACTCAGATGTCGGATGAATTATTTAAAGATCGGGCTTGCGGGTGTTGCCCACTTTCTAGCTTCTAAGAAAAAGAGACTGATGTGCTGGATGGGGCTTTAATACCATACGTCGTCGTGCTGATCTTGGATATATACTCTTCTTTGATATAACATTATCTTTATAATTGAGTTAAATTATGTTAGCATTTGCTTCTATTTTAGATTCACCTTCGCTGTAGCAGTAAAATAAACAAATGCCAGAAAATTTGGAGATACTGCATTAAACTTGGACTATCACTGTGCACAGTCTAATCGCAAACCTTCAGACGCATGTTATCTTATAATTGGCTTAGAGTGGCGCGATCATGGCTCTGCTTTGAAACCCGAACATGCTTCTTTCCCAAAAGCTAGAACGACCGACAAGCACCGAAGACCTCGTCACTACCAACTGAATATTTATGTGTAAAGAAATTTCAGCTAGGTGCTAGATGATAGGCTACTCTCTGATTAAGTGATAATAAAATGTTGTTTGTTTAAAATAATAATTTCATTTGTATTAATATATAAGAATTGATAGTGATTTTAAAATAATTTGATTTTCTTTGTCTAGAAACAAGTTAACAAGGCATAACAATTGAATAGCAAGGAACAAAGGTGCTCATTTCCGTTTAATTTCGATTTGGTTTGTATTATTAAAATGAGTCATTTTTTGGCCATATACTCTGATGCCATGTGATTATTGAAATGTCTGCATAAAAAACGCATCACGAGGCGTATACTTAATTTAAAAGTGCCCACTCATTTGTTACAAACTGTTTAAAGCTTCATATTTGATTGCTGATTGTCCGAATATTTCATACCATACAAGTATTTATCAACCGGTTTGACAGAAATGTAACGGAACGAAACCAGTTTATCGCCACAGTCGAGCAGTCAGTCATATGATGACGAATTTGATCAGAATTGTTAAAATAAATATGGAATGAAACTTCTGACAGCGCGACGAGAAATTTCAAATTAGCGTTCATTAAATTGTTAGATGGGTGCATAGGAAACATACGAGTACCCCAGCTAATATTAATTTATCAATTTGTTTAGCATAAATTAGCGAGTTCGGCAGGTTGACTCAATTAGCTGGCCTATAAGTAGATTTAATCAAAGCCATGTGCCAGATCGCATTATGTAACTCGACATATTGGCACACCTACAACTTGTCAATTCAAAAAGCTAAATAAACAAGTAAGCCAATGTCCGGCGAAAATTTCACCTAAGGAATAAAAGAAAAATAAAGTGCTACCCACGCGCGCGATTGTTCAAAAATGTTGTTCGCTCTTTTTATGAGATCTATAGAAGTGGAATTCAAAAATACGTAGCAATCGCAAGAGCAGCCGACAGACTTACGCAACATATTGTTGGACGATACTGTTGGTTTCATATTTAGACTACAAGCAACATATTTTATCAACAAGTTCCAGGCCTTGAGACCGCAAAAAATAAAAATAACACATTATGTAAATTATTGTGGTTTGGAAATCCTACAAAATCTTAGTCGCTGCTGCATGATCTCATTTTGATTCAAATATATGTATTTTGAAGGCTAGTTATCAAGCTGCGCTCAGACTTAGCTAACACTTAGAGCGCTTGACCCCAAGCCAAAAAGTAGCCTTTACGAATATACTACTGTATACACATACAAGTATGTATATGTATATATTTTTTCCAAGTTAATGCTGATAAGAGTGTGCCTTCGATTATTGTTGATGAAACATTTAGCTACGCATAGCAGCTTTAAAGCACATGAAATATGCTATGTGTGCCTATTAATGTGCGTGCCTATATATATACTTGTATGTATGTGCACATATATCAGCTGTATTTATATACAACACGAATTTCCAAACACAAAAACTGGCATATTTTAAAAATAAATATAGTGCGCGCACCAAACTAGAGAACCAAAGAGCGACCGCTCTTTAAACATATGCCAGCCGTATTCTTCAGGGCGGCAGAGAAGGCATTTGAATTGTATAGCTCCAGTTTAATATACGTACTTATAAATATTACTACTTCAACTTTAATGTGTGCTCTTGGGAAAGTGTTAAATGAATGTCACTTTATGGGCGACTATTGTTGAACACTTTGAACTTTGAAAACATACTTGCACTGTATGCATGTTTGCCTTCCATATGCTTAAGTTGAAAGGTTTCTATGTCGGAGGAAAGGTTGCAGAAACCCAGCTGCACCTTGTTATATAATGCATACCTATTTGCATTCGTATTGTACAATATATATGTAAGTACAGAAAGTAAATAAAAATGAATGAACTAGCCGAGTGCACTTCATCTGCTAGTTGGAGGTGTGTGTATGCTGGCGCTGGCTTATAAATTGATTACATAGTGAATTAAATGCTAAGTAATGCACATAATTACAAGCAAATAATGCAGCAGTAAATAAATAACAATAATTCCGATCTATGTATATATTTGCTATTTTAATTGCCATGTGCGAAGCAAAGGGGCGATTTATTGTTGTGTTACTTTATGTGGATATAACGTAAAATTGATAAGCAATGCAAGTACGTGTACTGCGATTTGTTTTAATGTTATGTGGATATAACGTAAAGTTGATAAGCTTTATGTGTATTGCCGAAAATTAGTGAGATAACGCCAAGAATTTTGGGTGCCTAATAAATAAGCAAATAATAGGAAACATTTTTGAGAGCCGCAACCTACGCAATTACTACGCGATCTTTTGTATGAACGCTACTCGATTTTGTGTGCGAAATCACCGGCAAATATTTGCATAATTATTAATATAAATTGTAAAAGCCAACAAGTGATTGTATAGCACACACGCACACACGCACATCCACACATCCACACACACGAACACACACATATGTTTTTGAGCCTTATCAGAGCATGTAGGTTTATTTATTTTTTTCTTTCTGAAATTCACTTGCATTTACCCGAAAATCTTTCAAAAGCAGAACAGGAAGCAGCCGAGTGCGAGCGCGCGAGAGTACTTTTTTGAACAAAACGCTTTATGCTAAGCAGTGCGCGCCTTTTTATAACAAAAATCTTCTGAAGCAGTAGTAGAAGCAGCCAGCAGTAGCAGCAGCAGCAGCAGCAGAAATTGGAGAATACGAGAGAGCGGGCTTTCTTCCTTAAACTTTTTAGTAATTAGTGCGACTAAGTAGTGGATACGCACACTCGCAGACACTCACGAAAACTCTCAAATTTGCGTTTTGGTCGATCGTTTGTTTGCTATTGAACGATCGACGGACGCAGCAGCTAACGGCCAAGGCGGTATAACAGACACAGAGCGCAGCAGCAGCGGCACAAAAAGCAGCAGAAGCAGCTGAAGCAGCAGCGGCAACAAGACTATCAACAGTATAACAGTAACAGTAGTGGCGAAAGTTAGACTGAAACAATTTACTGATATTACTTGTAATCGCTTCGTGATGACAGAATTGTTGATGTCTAACATATTGAAATGGAATAAGCAAGTTCTAGTGTTCACTCATTTATAGCTTCATCAAAAGTTAATACTACGGCTACATATAATTGCAAGTTTCAAGTTTCACAGTGAGGAGAATGAATGCAGGGATCGATCAAATATGGAAGATATAAACTAATGTAGCATTCATAAGCAAAAAGTTAGTTATACACCTGTCTTGCAAAAACTTGCACTCCTTAAAAATTATTACAAATAAAAATTTCCAAACACAATCTATCTTTTACTTTTACTTATAATAACGTCAGATTTCGCATAATTTCTTTATTATAACTTTGAACCGTTGGCCATATTTCAATATCCTATATGGAGTATTTTAAAAAAATAGCCCCGTCTGTAAAGTTTCTGGAGAGTATTTTCCACGATCAAAAACACTTGACAATTTAAAGGAGTATCAATATCTTTCGATTGACATATCAAACATACCCGTGCTGGGTAGTGGGCTGACACAATGTGCTCGTGTTTTCGCCACTACATGGACGGCCGAACGTGCTGATTGCTTATCGTGGCGCAGCAGTCGGTGTTGACTGCGCAGCGCTTTTGTTTATGTCAGTGGTGTGCACTTTGGCGGCAAATTATCTTGCCTTTGTGTATCTGTTTGGGTCGAATTTTCTAATTGATTTGTATATACTTACTTGTAGATACACAAACAATGATACGAAATATCAATTTTGGACATAGCCTAGAATGTATGGCAATGCAAAAAATAAAAGAAGTAGAAGTATGTCTGCTTTGGTGGTATTGTCTCACTCAGATTTCATTCAAAGGATTCGCAAGGATTGATATTTGTGAAAGGCTGTTCTAATTATTTTCGCAATCGAGCACAGATGTAGAAATGTTGGATGAGACTGAAAATCGTAACTTATAGTATATGTATCAAGAGATTATAGCATATCACTGGATCGTTTCTGGCTAGTTGCAGAGGATGTAAGAAGCAAACGATAATAACGTCATCACAAGGATGTCTGGAAGCACATGAGAAATGATTTCACATTTGCAGTTAATTTTTAAGTGTTTTGATAAAATAAATTTTTATTTCATTACTGACAGATATGTGTCAAGTGTCTGAGAGCGATTTGATAAGCATGCCGCCAGCGTCTAATACCAGCGCTTTACTTGGTTTTTATTGGCGACCGTTGAGGGCATTGAAGTGTCGTTACTTAAGTAGGACCCAAAATTTACAACTGGACTTACCGTCTCATCACTGACTCCTACTTACCTGCATCGTGATCCATTTACAATTTCCACTGCACCACTATTAACACAATTCTTATCACACGATACACAAAATTCACGTCGATACGTTTATGATAATGAAGGCGATGTTGATGATGACGATGATGATGGTGGTGATGATGATGGTGATGGTGATGTTGCTGGTGATAGCTTGTTGGCAGCTATTGAATAAACACGTGACGTTGTCGCGGCTTCCTCGTTTGTTTGCTTGCCATTGACTTTGAATCGATTTGGCGCTATAATTATGACGCGCAGTCTGCTAGATTCGTGCAGACAGAAGACGCACTATAGATTTGCATAAACAGGTTGTCGAGTCGCGACTCGTACACCCCTCGTACACCTCACGGCGTCTTTTTGTTTGAAGTTGAGGAACAGAATGGGCCAAACCGTACAATGAAACCAAAGCGAACCGAGCTTGGCTGAATCATTAATAAGCGCTTAAATGCCACAAAAGTAAGGTAAAGCCATTTAAACTTAATAAATTAATAATTCAATGAAATGACATCGAAACAAATCAATTCAATTCAATTCCATTCGATTCGATTCAATTCAATTCAAACACGACTAAAGGCTAATGATGGATGTGTGGATGTCAAGAGTGGGTGATTTGTGCCCGTACCGGCGGTACAAGTATATAGGCGAGCATGTCCAACTCAGCAGCGCCCATTTGCATAAATACATAGCCACAGGCACATATGTACAAGTATGTTTGTATTTATATACTATGCAGCTATACTATATTGTCTGTTTTCACATTATTTTGGCTGTTGCGTACACAACTTGCGCAACTTCGTATGATTTATTGGTGGTGTTGCGCCGGCAGCTTAGAACTGGTTTGCGAATGCAACTAAACTGTAAAATGAAATAAAACTGATTGCGCATGCGACGGGTGTGAAGGCAAAGTTCGGGGCAAATGTGGGGCAAATGCATATTACTAGTGGATGTATTCATTAAATCGCACCTCTTCTGGCTTTCAATGTTTGTCACATGATTTTTAAACGTGGAGAGCCCATCTCGCTGCTGCTGCTGCTGCTGTTGCTGTTGCTGCAGTTGTATTTGTTGTTGTTGCTGCTGCACGGACATACTACTAATATTTGCACTTAACCGAACCACTTGTTCAAACTTATTTATGCTTGCGTATTTCCTCGATATTTAAATTGAATAAAAAACACAAATGCGTAACTACGGGGCGCTGCGTTCGACACTCGCCCGTCTTTACTCGACTCGGATCGGCGGCAAAGTGTTTGCAAAATATATTCTGCATTTGTCGTTGCCGTTAAACAGCTGCGATTTTTGCTTTTGGGCCTTCGAACCTCCACCGACGACTGATCTGACGGACAAACTAAACGTTGACTGCTGGGCGCACAAAGCGCTCATCAAATACAAAACAACAACGAGCCGATAATAGCTACAACAATTGTGTTTGACTTTTTTGTTTTTGTTCAAATGGGCTGCTGTTCTTGCTGTTGTTCCGCTTATGTTTTGACTCCGATCTGTAGGATTTCTGGGCGTCTCTAATTGGCAATTAATTGGTTTTGATTTGATTCCCCATTCTTTTTTCTTATCTATTTCTATTTTTGGGCGCGTACACGTGCAAGAGCTCTCACATTCGTGCATCATGAATCAGCACTGCTTGGCTTCTTTTCTTTTCCCTTTTTTCTGCAGTGTACGATATTTGGACTTACTATATGGCGCACATAGTTTATTTATCTATACGAGTTCCATCGCCCCACGCAACGCAATATGGTCGCAAAGATCATAATTTATACGTATTTATGTGTGCTATACATATTGAATTGTAGTTCATATACTGCAGTTACCCATTTTAAAAGGTATTTATGATGATTATGATATTAAATTATGGGAGTTGAAATTATATTTTTTATTTAGAAATTATGCAAAATGATTTTGAAATAATAGTAATTGGTAGATTAGTTATATTGGCTGCTATAACTAAAAGAGCTCAAATTCCATTTTCTTCCTGATTGCCTGCTGCGATAGCTGCTCCAACTCCTGTATCTGCTTTGGTCCATTCTTCTACTTTAGTAACGGCTGGGATTTATTTATTAATTCGGCTTAATATTTTATTAAGAAATTCATTTTTATGTCAGTTATTGTTGTTATTATCAGGATTAACCATATTTATGGCTGGGTTAGGGGCTAATTTTGAATTTGATTTAAAGGAAATTATTGCTTTATCAACTTTAAGACAGTTAGGGTTAATAATAAGTATTTTATCAATAGGATTTTATAAGTTAGCTTTTTTTCATTTATTAACCCACGCTTTGTTTAAGGCATTATTATTTATATGTGCTGGGGCTATTATTCATAATATAAATAATTCTCAAGATATACGTATAATAGGAGGGTTAAGAATTCATATACCTTTAACTTCTGCGTGTCTTAATGTTTCTAATTTAGCTTTATGTGGTATACCTTTTTTAGCTGGGTTTTATTCAAAAGATACAATTTTAGAAATTGTTATAATTAATAATATTAATTTGTTTTCTTTCTTTTTATATAGTTTTTTCTACTGGGTTGACAGTATGTTATTCTTTTCGGTTAGTATTTTATACAATAAGAGGGGATTTAAATTGCGGTAGATTGAATATATTAAATGATGAAGGTTGAATTATATTACGGGGGATATTATGTATATGTTTAGTAATTTCGGGTTTTTCGAATATTATTTTAAGGGGGTCAATCCACCTGTGGTATCGAAAAAAAAACAAGTTATTGACAGAAGTTGGTTTATGCACGACAATGAAAACAATGTTTGCATTAATTTAATAAATTCTTTACAAGCTAAACAATTTCATTGCAGCAAAAACAGGACAGACCTCATTTGGGGCTCCCATTGGATCATTTTGCCGCAAACCTGTTAAGGTCGATTAAATTCCAAAAGTATTTAATTGAAATTAATACGCCATTAACATACATATAAAGAGAAATCTGAAAATGTTCCTAATACCTACATGCCATTAAAATAAGTGTTTTTTTTTAAATCGGTTACTAAAATTAAAATTGGACTTAGGACCAAATTACTGTCCTTGTATTAGTTGCCTCACAACTTCGGGATAAATGGCAATTTGTACACCTTGTCCCCAAAGGGCAAAAGGGTCTACCAGAAGGGGCGTGGCAGCCATTTTTGACGAGCCGATATAACTGTGCTCATCTGTATGAACGCTAGAATATCGAAAGGTATAAAAGCTAGAAGTCTTTGAAAGGCTTTCGTGATTTTTGGGGTACAGGGGGCTTTAGAGTTGATCCCGCTTGACTCTAGCATTGCATTCTTGTCTTAAAATTAACTTGTTTTTTGATTATAAATTGCGTGATATTCGCCTGAGTGATTCATTTAGTTGCATGTAGGAATGCTTTATATAAAATAAAATTGATGGATTTCTAAAGTTTATCGTTTATTTATTTGTTTATTTACTACATGTTTGAATGTATGAACTGATATATATAGTATGAGTCCTTTTAATCAATACTAATTCAATATTGTGTTGGGATGAAAGAAGTAAGGGAAGAATATTACCAAACACTTGTTTTCTGATTGCTTGTATGCTTCTACACTTTTTAAGAAAATGGTCGACAGCACACTTGTCAGTTGTACCTACTTGTAGTAATTTGTATAACTCCCGTAGAATGATTTGAAAAACCAAAAAAAAAAAAAGAAGTAAGTTTACAAATTGGTTGCTATTGTAAGTCAAACGAATCAATTTTGCAGTGTACATTTATCAATATTTATTAAAGGTTAGAGTAGCGGACAGAAAACTTGCAGCAGGGAAAGTAAACGCAGTTGTTTAAAGAATAAAAGATCAATACAATCCTACTTTGCAAATATTCAATTAACATCAGACATTAAGTGATAATTACAATTAGGTCTAAATAAAGAACAACTGACGACATATTATTTGTAAAATATATTATTAATTTGCCATATTTTACAAGTAGTCTTTGAAAAGTAACTCGAAATGAGATTAAGTCTAGTATTCTGTAAATTTGACATTTTGACATTCCTGTCGGGCTTTATTCGTCATATTCAGTAAAGCATATAAAACATGTTTGGTATTACAATTCGCGCTTCAAAATTGAAGAAAGCAATGCATATTTTCAAAGCTTGCTATATTTTCTGTAAAATGATAAAACTCCGTAGGAGCTTTTTGATTCGGATACAGCTCCCCTTTTTCTTCTTTTTGCTGCCGATTATGGGTAAGCACAAATGCAGGCTACTCCCTTCATTAAAGAGTAATACACTGTAATCATTATTAACAGTTTGAGGCCAACAAATAAAGAAAGCTGCAAATAAATCGTACGTATAGTGTATATATGCAGTTTATTTTCGTTTTCAGTTGCTATTAAACTTTGTGTCCACCGGGTATTGCAGAAAGAACGGGCTTTGCTTTGCTAAATTGTTGAATTCATTGGAGGTCTAAAAATAGACCTTTTTTTGTTTTTTGTCTGTATGCAGATGGAAAGGTGTAAAAGCTTGGAAGCTGTGCAAAATGCTTATAAAAAAGCGCTATTTTATATGCAAATTTGCACATTTTTTATTTTAGCTTTTAACAAAAATTCTTTTATTTTGTGTTACATACTCTTTTAATATTTATTTCAATGCAGTTAAGTTGTCTAAAGATGCTGTTGCATACTTTTGAGCGGCCGGAATTTGTACTTACAGCTTATACCTATGTTATTTAACATGACACTGTTGTGTAACAAATTTATGTTAAAAGCAGAGATTTTCTTACTTGATTTCCATCTTGTCTCAATTCTGAAGGTTCATGTAGACATGCACATATGTACTTGTATATTAGTTGATGAAACTGTCTATAACTTGGTTTAGAAAATTGCACTTGTGGTAAACATCGAACAAATTTGTTTAAGTATCTCACAACAGATGGGAAATAAAGCAATAAAAAGGAACGAGTACAAACAAAAGTTTTTTGTTGTATACTTGAAATGAAGTTCATGAACGCAGCGCGTGTGAAAACTTTTGACTTTGCAGCCAGATGCCGTAGGCAGCCATTTAATTAAAAACTTCAACACCAAAGTGCTGTCTGTTCTGACAGATTACTTGGAGCATGCGCGGATCTGAAGGCAACAGCGACCTAAAATGATTTTATTCCGCGTAAAGGCATGCATATACTTATATTCTGCAGCGTATAGCGTACATGGCTAATGCAAGGACATTTCCAGAGCTCCTTAGTTTTTTAGTTAGAGTGGTCTATTAATGGTATAGAGTTAAGTGTTCATTTACGCTCGCCTCTTGCCTGTAGGTTTTCTTATTGAATAGTTGAAGATAGCTTTCATTTCCAAAAGCTTGTATAGTCGTTTCACCTCAAAGCTTCCAAGTATATGCAACAGTCACAGATAAAAGCTTTTAAGCTCTTAATAGTAAGTTTGGCAACCATTTAGGGTTACAAGGCAATTCTATGGGCGCGCAAGTTCGAATGGCTATAACTGCCAACAATGATAAATCAATAACAGCCATAACAGAGCCGCAACAGCTCTTTGAATTTGAACAACAAAAACAACAACAGCAACAGCTAAATGTGTCCAACATCAAAAAGTTAATGCCGACTCATTTTTGAAGCATTCGATTAACAGGAATTAACATGTATCGTTAAAGTTAATTCAATATTGACAGTGCTGACTGGGCATATCCGGTCGGTTGGACGCTTGGGCGGTTGGCCGCTTCGTCGAGTTGGCAAGTG
The DNA here is from genome assembly GCF_003285725.1 of Scaptodrosophila lebanonensis. Lineage (NCBI taxonomy): Eukaryota > Metazoa > Arthropoda > Insecta > Diptera > Drosophilidae > Scaptodrosophila > Scaptodrosophila lebanonensis. Next base: position 5,667,169 of record NW_022060529.1, read on the forward strand.
ACCAAGCCGGCATTAGGTCGGTTTAATGTATGTAATCGATTTCACACTACTTTTTAATAACTACAACACATTTATTGTTGTTTGCACGCAGCAAGAAAAGGCAAACAATAGCAGGCATGAGCCAGAGCTTGGATTGGATTTGCTTTTGAGTTGGACAAATTGACTTGGCCACACATAATTAGGCACTTTGCTGCAGTTGACAACGGGCCCTAAACTGGTCGGTGTAGTGAATGAATGGACATGGGCATGGGCATAAAAAGTATCTCAGTATCTCACGCTGTTAGCGGACAAAAGGTTTTTATTGTGCGTAGACAACTCACTGACAACGCGACTGGGGCCCAACATCAACAGCAACACCATCTCCATCGCCTTCGCCTTCGCCATCGCCATCGTCGGTGTCTGCTTTGTCGCACTCGCTCGCATATTTGTTATTTATTTTGTGGTTATAATACTTATACTTGGGTTTTTATTGTATTTACGAAAAAATATTGGCGTCCATTCAGCACTACAAAGCACACGGAGTTTTTACACTTTTGGGCTTTTTTGTGTATCGGTTCGTTCAGATGATAAATTAGCTTTGCACGTAAATTCGAAAAGAAAATCTGTATGTGAAAATATAGATACATACTGTATATGTACATATGTATGTATGTGTTTTCGGTGGAGGGTTTGGGAGCGATACTCGCAGGCGAGTAATTGTGTAAATATCTTGTGTCGTTGCATGACAATAAGCCAACTCGACCCGTACCCGTCCATACCCACGACAATGAATGCCACATTATTATTTTGTACTTTGTTAGTGTCACAGCCGTCGTCGTCGTCGTCGTCGTCGTCATCTTGAACGTTCCGAAACGATGTGATAATTCAATGTCGCGCTGCCAACGCACGATTATGCCAGATATACAGGCTAAAGATACAATATCTTTTTATATTTATAAGCAGAATACTTATTGTAATTTCGCTCTGCGCTCAGTTTCTGATCTTTGTAGGTGATGACCGCAGTTTTAACATACCTAAAGAATTTTAATTACGTTGTATGACTGCGGCCATGTATCTCATGATGTACGAGTACGAGATACAGATGTATCTCATGTATCTCGACAATGGCATCAGCATAACAAAGCACAAATTGCTGTAAACTTTGCTGCTGCTGCCCTGCTCTTTATTTCTCACTCGCTTATGCCATTTAATAGGCGTACACAAGAAAGCGCACAATGAGCGCCTAAATAGTGTCAATGATTAATTACTTTTGTGATTATGTGGAAATTTAATAGATTTTTTATTGCGCTCGCCTGCAGGCTAAATTGAAATTCTATAAAGGTACACACCACATACATACATACATACATACATGCATACTCGTATCTGTACGGGAGATGGGAGTCAAGTATTCAAGCTCTCGCTCTGTTTTTCCTTTTTGGCTGTCAATGCTGCAGCATCATTATTACCATCAGTTATTTGTCAGTTTTTGTTGCTACTGCTACGGCTCCTGCTATGACACCCGGGAAAAGGGCCACATCATTGTTACAAATTCAAATTCAAATTGAAATTCACACGCGTCACGCTTGCCACCAAGAGCAGCGGCAGCAATGCCAGGAGTAAAGCAACTGTCATTTGATTTTCGGGGCGTTTCAGAATGCTTGGTCTGTTGCCAACTTGTTAGCATATTTGTTTGTCGCCCAACACACTCACACTCACACTCTCACACCCAGCCATAATCACACTCCCCTCATCAATTACGTGATGGGCATGTTATACTTAGCACACAAATACATACAAACTATTAAATGTAATGCCACCACAAATCCCTAATCCGACCACAAAGTGCCCAGACCGGCATAGCCCGACGGAAACCCAAGGAAAGTCAATGCCAAGTCGCTGCGAGTCCGCTGCTGTCCTTACACTCGTACTCGTAACAAGGAAATACCAATCTGTTGAAATCCACACAAAGTCAAAGAAAATACATATTGAAAGGGGAAATTCAAGTGGAAATTACTCAATTACATGGCACGGGCGAGAAAGAAAAAATGTAGACGATACCAAATACTTCAATGTTCTCGGACTTACTAGCCCGAGTGGATGCGGAAAGGGAATTTCATGTGCACTTTTAAGTGTCCTTATTGATAATTCAGTTGCATGATGTGATAGCCAAAGCTCCTGCCAGCCAACGAGAAGCACGGAATGCCCTCCCCATATGGTCAAACCGGCCAAGCAAACCGAACAAGCCAACCAGCAGACTTAGGGGATCATATGAAGCCTCACAAGGCATTCAATGTGCGCGATAATTACACTGCATAGCTCGCAATGTAATGTGGGGGGCGAACAGGGGTGACTAGCATTCCACTCAGTATATAAAACAGGACAATTATGTAACCTGAGACCGAACAAGAAAAGTCGCAAGTGTCTGAGAATGCCTCGAAATTAATAACTCGCCCCAAACAAAACATATTTATTACAAATAAAGAGACAGCGACAGAGACAGAACAAACAAACAAACAAACGAACAGATAAACAGTTGGGAAACAACAGAAGCAAAAGCAAAGCCAAAAGACGTTGAAAGAAAGCGTTTAGGCATTTAATAGGCTTAACTAAGGAACTTACTGGCCGCAGTCTGATTGTGGCCTGCGGCAGGCCTTGGGGTATTAGAGGTATTGACATGCTCGTCTCTCTTGTCTATTATTATCGTCAGTCATTGTCAGAAAACGGTGAATGCCTTTGGTAGAACTGACACTATTGGATAAACCAGACGGTTAATATCTGCTTTTATTTGTTATAATCAAGCTTTGATCACATCAATCGATTCCAAAGCACGCAATCGGAGCGTGTTTTATAATCGCACTGCGCCAATTAACACAGTTTTCAATCAGAAGACATTCATGTCTATATACTACCAGTATATAACTAATCATAACTATAGACTTGCAAATTGTTAAATCATTTAAGCAAATTGATTGGATTAGATACACTCCAAGAAAATATGGGAAAAGGTAATTGAAGAGTTTCTTAAAGAATTTAAGTAAAAACTAATTCGAAGGCGCCTGAAATAAAAAAAAAAATTTCATTTCAATTATGTTATTTCACTTAACTTAACTTACTTTTGTTAATTATTTTGGTTCCATCCGATGTATTCTGAAGGAATATAAGGATGAAAAGTCTATAAGCGATTGAGTCAACAATATGAACGACAAATTCAAGAATAAGGAATGCTATAAATACAAGCTTAGGCTACAGGATGCGGGTTCTATCGAAACGAGAACATAAAACAGCCATAAAACGGCATTAGTGGTTGTAAAAAGTGGAAAGAGAGATCTAATGCAAGAATGCATTTCATCGATGCTTATGTATATGCTGTTTTATATTTCAGTTCGAAGGACATATTACATAACTCATAAAAGAAAGATATCAAAATAATGCCAAACAATTATAATCAATATATTAGGAAAGCTTAGACAGACACTAAAATATTTAAACAATTATATATAATTGTTATTATACATAAATTATATGTGGGTATACATATGTACACGTATACATGTATTACTAGCATTTGGACACAATCCTCTATTTTATTTCATGTACTTATTACATGCGAGAAACAACGCGCCTGTCCAGTTTACGTTGAGCAGAGTGGAATTGTGAGCAAGCCTCTGATTGGTGCTTTTTATTTGTTGGCATGCAGCAGCGTTACTGTTGATTTGATAACAATAATGGAAAAGTATCTAACAGATACATGAAGCATGTTGACGACTGGTGTTCAATACGTAGGCACTATTTGGCGATGAGTTAATGCTGTCTTGTCCTATCAGCATCACTTTATGCGCAACACACACACACACACAGACACACACTCTCTGTTCAGATATACATATGTATGTTTATTTGTATCTGCAGCCGCAAATGTATCTGCAAGTAACCCTCGCCGCTAGCTACATAGCTAACGTTCGTTGTTTCGATTCCAACATTTCCATTTCAATTTTATGCGCACGCTCTCGCTCATTCGCCTGCGCTCTGGCTCTCTCCCTCGCACGCTCATGTTAATGCGTTGCCTTGCTCGCTCTTCGATTATTTTATCTGTCCGCTACGTCCGTGGCAACCAATCACATTGCCGTTTCATTGCCAGGTGGGTTATTGGCGTTTCATATCAAAACCCAAATTGTAATTTCCACAATCCACAGCTCCGTGTGTATTTGTAGCATCATATATGTAAGCTGCACATATGTGCAGTATGTGGGAAATGGAATGAAAACATGAGCGGGCATACCACACCTCAATATTAGCGAGGCGTGCTTATACAGTTACAGTGCATTCGTATCCCAATTGGACAAAATAATTGTGTGAGCCAATTCTAAGTAAGTGCTTAAATTAATTAAGTTCTGTAAAACTAATATTAGTGAGCTGTTCAAAGATAAACCACATGCAGAAGAAATTCACGATTCATTCAAATTAGAAGTAAAAGCTTCAACGTACATTGAAAAATACGATTTAAAAAAACATATACATATTTCAAGATTCAAAGTTGTTGAAAATAATTGAATTGATATTGGATGAAAATAAATATACCGCAAACTGGAAACATAAAATAACAAACATAAATAAAATTACAAAAGGCATTATTTAAGTAATAATACCTTTTATTATAATAGCTCTTTCAACTAATTACATTCCTTTCATTTAAAACTCCAAGTACATAATCGCCGAAAGTGCAAATATATTTAAAAAGAAGAAAATTACTTAATAAACAATTTTTAGGTTATTTTATGCATATTGCTGGAATTTTTTAAGCAGATTAAGTCTTTATAAATTATTATTTAATTTATACTAAAAGAAATACGGTCTGCGTAGTGGAAATTTCAAAATCGAAATCTGCTTGAATGTACTTAAATCAAGTCCAATCAAGATTGATGAATCTTAAAAGATGAAAAATGCATATAACAAAAAAATTAAGTGAAAAAGGTATGATATCTAAGCGGTTTTTTTTTGTTGTTGTTTTTTGTTACTGTACTGTAATTCAATACGAATTAGGCTTAGCTTGCGTGTAGTGGGCTTTACTGGAGTATGCCAAGGTGTGTAATTTATAGATATACATATTTCACTGCTAATTATTTAAAAACAATATCAATATGTGGGGACAAAAATAGTTACATTAAATGGATGTAAAGAACTAAATAAAAACGAAATTTGTAATATTTGTGATATAAGCTTTTAGTGTGAACAGATAAGCTGTCGATTTAAAAGCCTTTAAACAAAAACCAGAATAAATTCGCCTTAAATACTAAGCGTTTTAAAGACGATAATTTGGCGTTTTAAATTGCCTTCTAAAGACACAAAATACAAAATACATAGATGTTGCATTTTATAGCCACAGCACCTGATGCTTGTGGCCAGCTGGGTCTGAGCGCAAAATTCGTTTTACGATGTTTTAATTGAGTTAACTAATTAAAAGCACAGTCGGGGGCTGCCCAACAATCCCGCCCACACCGGACTGTGAGAATTTTCACAGCTTCGGTGAGCATAAAAATTGTGCGCGGAAATTGTGATTAGACTGAGTCAGCACTTGGTATCTTCAAACACTTAAATACAGGCCCAACTCTTCGTCTACGATGTTGAGCCAAGCTGCTTTACTCTTGGACTATAACTTTGGACGGCATATCACCGCCCTTTTTCCTTTGACAGTTTAACAAGTCGGCCTAAGTATTATGCACAGACTGGGCCGCTTAATAATTTCACGCAGTGTTAATTAATTGTTTAACAATCGAACAATCGTCAATCGAACCTGCCGCAGGCAAGCGTGGGAAAACGGAAATGTTAGCTTTGCGTCAACCAGGTCGCCTCAATTTTTACAAGAAATTCACACCTGTGTGGCAAACAAGCAAATTGATTTCCACTTCAATTGGTCAAATAAACTAGCCAGTCTGTGGCCGAGCGCAGCAAATTCAATTAGTAATAAACAAGACTTTGATATGCGCCCGGGGCGCTCCTCACTGGAGTCTGCAGTGGGTCCAGCAGCAGGGCACCGGTTCCACACATGCGTGTGACTATAAAATTTATTAAAGCCCGGGGGCAGCCGCACTATGATTGGAAATGGGCAGCCAGAATCCGCAACCCACGTGCAGGCAACTATTGCACCAACTGCCACCTACTGTCGGGCGCTTACCTACCATACTCGTACTCTATAATAAAGCAATTCAGGGAAATCATTACGAATCTGTACGAGTAGGCATGTGAGTGCCATGCGTGGCGAGAGGAAGGATCAAGGGAGGCCCCGGAGACGGCAAGCTATTTGAAGTGTGCATATTAAATACAAACGCAGAAAATCACAACTGATGGGCAACAAGCTGTAAAGTTGTTGCTAAAGATGAAAAACAACAGCAACAACTGCAGCAATAAAACAAAATGAAAACTAAAAAGAGAAAATGCTGATATAAAAAAAGGGCAGCCCTGTGAGGACGCCAAGTCTGCAGGGGCCACAACAGAGCGTAAAGAGATCAAAATGAAAACATTTGTGGAGCAGCAAAGGGAATGCCAGTACAAGTGAAAATGGTAACGTCTACTTCTACGACACTATGATACCCTTTATAATCACCGTTTTTGAGTGCCTGATAATCGCCAACTCCTGAAAACTCATTATTCCACTTATAAACCTGGACATAACTTCCTCTCGGGCATTAAGTATTACACTACAGTTCCAAAACACATGCTCTTAATCGTGCTAGTATTCAGAACATTTAAATATAATTATATATTTTTAAGTGTAAAGAAATTTACAGACTTTCAAAGAACATAAAAATGGCACTAATTCCCTTCAAAAATACCCGACCTAACAACGCAAATAGAAATAGGAAATTTTTAAAAATTATTACATACACCGTTCCTGCCGATTCCAAAAAACTCCAATACCTTACTTATAGCGAGAAACGACAATCTTTGAAATAAGTTCACATAATAATCGCCGTGCTTCCCAAAAACTGATGTTAGATGGAACTGTGCTCGCCATCTGTGAGAACGATTCTTCCCTTCCAGCTCATTGTTTTGAGATGAAGTGAAGGACCCATGACCCGCAAATTAGAATATGTATTGTTTTAGGTTTTGGTTCACAAACTCTAAATGTCAATGATCAGTTTATCCAAATCTAAATGTTCAGCTTTAAATTTAAATTTAAATTTCCCATTTCTCTTTTGAGTTTATAAACAAACGTGAGTTGGATTTTTTAAACTAGAAACAAAGTCAAACTAAAAAAAAAAACATTAAAAATGTTCTGTAACTACATAGTCGTATCAAATTGAAATACGTGTAGTATGTATAAGAGTTTGAAAATATTTTAGATATAGCTAACATTTTTCTTAACCAAATTATTTGATAATAATAAATTATTATTAATAATTTATATTTTTGTTCTATATTTTCTTTAATAATTTTTATCATTTAATTATAATTATCATTGTACTTTATAAAATAAATAATTATTTATTTTCTTTGGGAGGACACTGGTAGGCAACGATACAAGTACAAGTATATTTTACGAGTATACACTGTTTTGGGGGGAAAGAATAATGCCCTGTGATGGAAGGGTGTGTGAGGCCATGGAATACAGGCGACGTAGATGATAGAGGCGGAGAAGGACGAGTTCTGCATCGTCGTCTGCGTCGCGTTGTTGGCGACTCGGCCGCTGATGCTGGCAGTGTGTAAATCATTGAGGGCGTATAACGTTGCTTTTGCTCTTCATTTGTTGTATTTTATGCGTACATCTTCGCAGAAAACTCATAAAATTATTAAAAATCGTTTAAGTATTTCGGCATCTTTCATCGCCGCTACAGCGGAAGCAAATGAAAATGCAGCCAACCAGCCAGCCAGCCAGAGAGCCAGCCAACGAGCCAAACAAGCACTCAGATACAAAGCAAAGCGCACCAGACTCGGCTACAACATTGTTTTTAATAATAAGTAATTTCATTGCCGGCTAAATAACCACCAGCACCACAAACACCACCAAGAAAAGCAACAACTCCCCCTGCTATGTGTCAGTGCGGGTGTCAAGTGATCGATGCATCTATGAGGTGGCAGGTCAATAGTAAAACCTAAATGGGCTGCCCAGTGTAAGAGTATTAAGCTTAAAATATGTTAAATATTATTGATGTTGTTATAAATTGATTTTCATCTTTCACTACATCAGTAGCTTGCGCTACGCATATTTGTAAAGGCATATACATTTACCACAAACATAGCAACCGCTCAAAAACTAGCTGTCATATTATTCTCCCTACATTTTAATGAACCAAACATATTTTCTTATAATATATATTAATAGTTAGGAAGATGTATGATAAAGCTAACAACAAGCCAATAAGGGATTACGACTTTTTTTACTCAATGTCTTCAAAAGTTTCTCAAAATTTAATTCTTAATTTCTCCCCTTTTTTAAGTTTATAGTCCAGCCTCAGTAGCTGGCAGTAGCTACTGTAGTCCCAGAAGACCCTAAAGTTTTCTTTTCATTGAATCGGACGATTTAAAATATTAATGTAATTTGGTTAGAATATTTATATTTGAGCTTTCTTAGCTTATAAGGCTTTCTTATATATTACTATACATATTGTATATTGTATGACCTATATCGAGGTTACCTTTGTCGTTATAAAATTAAATACAATTTTCTTTATTTCTCTACATAGCAGACCAAAAAAGAGTTAACCTTTGATTGATTTGGTTATGTTTCACAATGTTGGAAAAATCTCCCTCTATAGAGAAGTACAATTATTTGATCTGCATGGCATGTCCAAACCTTTACTTGTCAGTTACTTCGAGGTGGCATGGCCTTAGAAATAAAATACTTGTATAACAATATCGATTGGAATTTGAAAATGAAATTACAGTTCTCAATATACTTCTGTGTACTTTTAACTTCTGTAATTTATTTCTGTTTTTAAATTTTATTTTTATTTCCTCATGTTAAATCGCCGACCTCTCGAATAGCGCACATAACTGCCATCGAAGTCTGCGCTCCTTTACATAATTAGTTAGTGTGAGTGAGCTCGGAAATTTAATGATTTTATAAATGTGGTAAAATTAATGACATTATGCTTTCAGGGCATATGTCAGCTAGACATCGAAAGAGTTTCAATCAGCTCACGAACTACAGTTTGAGAACTTTGTGTTTAAATCAATTATGTATTTAAATCAACGCAAGATGGAATGTGGGCTATATATGTACCTATATACATACAAGTATGTTGTTATGTACATATATACTTGTATAATGGGTATTTAGCTGACGGTATCAAAATTGCTATTAAGTGGTTACAGATCAGGCGAGGAGGTGAGGAGGTGAGGAGGTCTGGTCGAGCGTATCTTTGCGATCTTTGTGGCTGCTACAGAGCTTAACATTTGAGCCTCTGGACAGGCGCAAAAATACAATATCCGTGTATTGAGTTAAGCTACAAACATACTTGTACATAAATAAATGTGTGTGTATGCATAAACACGCTCGTACGTTTTAATATTTAGTGTTAATATGTTGACGGATTTCTGGTCATAAACACTTTTTGTGTGGAACGGTCCACGTCGTCTCTGTCGCTGTTGTTGTTGTTGCTGCTGCTGTTGTTGTTGTTGTTGTTGTGCTGTGGTCGTCACAGCAGTCGTCAACACCGCCTTCGTTGCCGCTGCCCCGCAAACTGTTGCCGTCCACATTACGGCAACTCAGCTATAATTTTCTTTAATGATGAAAGTTTGGTTGGCCTGCACACACACACACACACACGCACGCACAGATACATATAGGCACACATGCATAGGTGTGTATATACATATGCATCGGCTGGAGTTCATTAACATAACAAACATTGTGGTGTGTTGAGCCTGGCTGGTTTGGCGAGTCGGGCAAGTCGAGAGCTCTGACTAGCTGGCTAGGCGTTTGCTGCATCGTAGGGAGGTGGAGCTACGCATTATAACAATAGTACGAAACCTATTAACAGCAACGATTTTTACTATAGCTGTCGTCGTCGTCATCGCCATCGCCATCGCCATCGTCGTCGTCGTCGTCTGGTCGAGCCTCTAGCCTGCCCCTGATGCTGATGCTGCTGGAGCTGGTGCTGGAGCTGGAGCTGGAGCTGAAGTTGAAGCTGCTGCCTGATTCGCTGCGCATCGGTGCATTTCATATTTTGCAAACGGCACGCACATGAAATGACATAAATTATGTGGCAATCAATTATCGACCTGATGATCACGAACACGTCGACGACGTCGACGACGGCAGCAGCAGCAGCAGCATCAGCAGCAGTAATGACGATCGCCATTGCAATAATGAAGATGATGGACACAAACACACACACATACATACATACATACAAGTATATGTATATGTATATGTATAGTACAAACGAGCACTTTGCCCACAGAGCATAATGTTCGGGCAAAGGGGCGTTTAGATCTCTAGACCTACTTGCAATCGATCAGCGTTGCGGAAAAACTATGAGCTATTTGGTGTTTGGCATCAACTCTCACCGGACAGTCCCGCCACTAAGACAACTCTCGGCCAAACTCAACTCAACTGAAGTCGGGCCAGCTCGTCTGTATAGCTCTATCCATTACAAAACCTGTAACCCTCTTTTCCTCCCTGCATATACAAACAGCTATTCACATTACATTGTAACTAAATGTGTGTGTGTGTGTGTGTGTGTGTGAGGAGTGACGTTGCTCTGTAGGCTGCATTTTTAAGCATAAAAGCATAAAAACGGCATATACATCATCCATATTCATAGCGCAATATGATTTTCTATATGACAAAAAAACTGCAGCAGCAGCCGTCAATGCAAGTGCTGTATGGTATGTGAAGCGGGCCGGGCTTCTCAGTCTACAGTTTTAGAGGCACAGTGGTATGCGAGTCATGTTTTCGAATAAATAAAATATATTAGCATTACTACTACATACAAGTAACTACTAGTTTCGAACATTCTCAGTACGAAGAGCACTACAAGGAGGAAAACATATGATTGGAAATTTTGCATAGCAATTAAAATAACAATGTAATACATTTATTGGGGAACTAATAATAAACAATTTCCATAAGAGAAGAGACGCACAACTTCCTGATAAGTGGCTTTAATTCTCTCCGTACTTATTGGGTAGGCTGATTGTGAGAAATAGTTGGAAGAATCTCCTAAAACTTGATAATTGGTCTGGAATGATTGAGTTGATAGTTTAATGAGGAGGAGTAAAAAGCGACTTCATTTTCCAATTGAATAAGTCCAAGCTCAAGATACTCTCTTATCATAGTTTTAAGATTCTGAAGGACAATTCTAGCCTGAAATATTTTTCAATCATAATCAGACCAGTTTCAGCAAGCAACTTATGCCGTCAGCTGTTTACCTCTTAGATAAGAAATGTATTGCCGAAGGCGAGATTACTAGGATAATGGAATAAAATTGTGCTCAAGAGCCGGGTTGTCATTGTTGCTTCCAATCCCCCACTTGAAATGATGCTTTTGAATACATTTCCATACGATCTTGTCTCACTATGCATTTAATTCGGTGCATAGATATTTGTAATTTGTATTTGTTCACCTCTTGGTTGAGTTATTTTTCCGTCCGTCACCTTTTCTGTTTCTAACTTGTTTTCTGGTCTGGCTCTATCAACAAGTTCGATGCAAAAAGTTATTCAAAGTACATTTACGTCTATTATTTATAGCCGTCGAGAAGACGACGTTTATTATAATTCGCATTTTTGAACTTTTTGTTTTTGGCCCCAAAGCGAGCGGTTAACATCTACTGTGGCTGTCTACTGCGTCTCCTCGTACGTGCAGTTACGGCCATTTTGCTGCAACTTTTTAATATATGGTCGTAAACTTAATACGCCCCGTTGACCATAAACACATACGAGTATAGTATCAATGGAGTGAGAAGCCTATAAAAATAAATAGATAGACTATGGTAGTTGCTGGCATTATTGCAATTAATTGTTGAAAATTGATTAAGTGGTTGCGGCTAACGCAGGAGGTCAAAGGCCATCAACGTGCGACTTGACAAGTTAATTTGTGTACGACTATCTACGAGTATATACTTGTACGTAGTAGATGCGATATTGGAAGAACACTAAACTTTGGCATTGCGCAAAACAGAGGCTGTTCGAACTTATAAAAATAAACATGAGCATGGGTATGAGTGTGAGTGTGAGTGCGAGTGCGAGAGTGGGTTGTTGGCTGTTTGTTTTTAATATCAAAAGGCATGGCGCATTTTGATAAATAGAAAATTGCCCAAGATTTCCGCCTTGCGCTCTATTTTAATTTTAAAACATTGTAGCGATTTATAAAAGTCACCAAAATTAAATGTTCAGCGTCGAATGGACAGCAGCAACTGTGGAACTGTTTGATGTTATGCTATCTACAGGGGATTTGATTTCAGCATACTCGTACTAAGAACAACATCGACATATCTTGAGATTTTGATATGACCATTTGTACTGGAGGCAGGTCTATGTAAGCGTGTTGGCTTGTTATTTCTCCACCCCCACCACCCCGTTCTGTAAAGAGAATAAAGCGCAGCACACGCCATTTCCTGTTTCATTAGGCATTCGTATGTGTTTAGTGCTGAGCATAGAAATATCTTAATATACGAGTATATATGTACGTATGTATGCTTAGATATACATACATACATACACGCATTATTTGCAAGGCATGTGACGGGAGCTTAGCGCCGTGTTAGCCACACAAAATGTCAGCCACACATCAGATTAATTAATCAGCGTGTCGCTGTCGTCAATCTTATTTTCTCGGCATCAGCATCACCATCAGCATTAGCATTTAGTTTTGAATTTGAATTCTGTTACGGCAATCATTTGGCCGTAGTCGGAAGCCCATCACCACACAAAGCTGATTTTCCGCGTCTAATTTATTTATTTATTTTCGTATTATTGTTGCGCCTCCATTTCTCATGGCAATGGACGTCAACAGCTGGACATGTTATGTCGCCTTTTGGCCTGGCCCCCTTCGCATTTGATTCAATCACACATTTATATCAACTTGCCCGCCTAGCATTCTGTTGTCTGCTCCGTCTCCGTCTCCCTCTCTGTCCCTGTCCCCGTCCCTGTCTCTGGCATTCTACCGATTCGCGTGTCACACACTCAACCCAGCAATACAACAGGTCGTATACGTATTATCATTTCAATCGGTTGCACCCTCAACAGGCAGACGCCCAGGGGTAACTGCTACCTCTCAAGCCGATAACGCTGACGACGCCAATTCCGATTCCGAAGCCACAGCTGAAGCCGCACAAGTGCAGCCCAGCCCTGTCGAGCCCTGTCAAGCCCTGTCCAGCCCAGTCCAGCCCCGGGACAAACCGTCGGTATTATATTTATATTGTTGTCTTTTGAATTGTGTATAAACAGACGATAAATAAAGCAGCGGGCGCAAGAGCATTAAAGACTGCAAACAGAAGCAGAACTAAGTGGGAAAAGTAAAATAAGGCACGACGCAAATTCAATGTCATTATTGATGTCATTCATATTGTATTTGTATTTTTATGGTTTTATACTATAGTTGGTATTTATGATGCGGTTGCTTGTGTGTGGTCATGTACACAATCGTTGGTAAGTAGGAACGAGGAATGTGTCGCAATGTGTGGACACTCAGATACTTGGCGGTTATGCTGACATAATGAAATTATGACAGTTTAGAGCGCATGCATGTCAATGAAAAAATATTCAAATATCCTCCATCCATTCCTCATTTATTGGCAAAATGAATGAACGTACTTTGTTCAGTCAAACCTCTCTCTCTCTCTCTCTATCTCTATACAAACCCCTTTCTATAGGACTGTGTATTCATTATCTTTGTAGCTTAAATAACAGTCAGGATGAAATCCTTAGCCGCGCTCAACTCCCGTCAATAAACGTTGGATATTAACAATCTAGGGCTTATTTTCCGACTTGTATTTACTTGCTATAATATAGGGCAAATGTTTTTTAAATAAGTGTCTGTAAGGCCTTAGTCTATGAACAATTCTGATCTAACTTAGCTCAGAATCGGAAGATAGCTGTACATTTTAACAACAAATTAAATGAATAATAAAAAGGATAAGCAAAGGCAAAAGCTAAAAGTTTTCTCACTTTTAAGTCGTGAGTCCAAATAAGATTTTTTTCGACTGCCTTTCAAGAGTTTAGTTCCGTATTCCACAAGAGGTGGGCGTGATGTTCGTTGGCTTTTGAGGTTAAATCGTTTTCATCTTATTCCCTTTTGAGGTTAAATCGTTTTCATCTTATTCCCTTGGCTCAACGCTCTCCAATACTGTGCAACAACGCACCTGAGGGTTGAGAACAACCTAACCATTTTAGGATACCACAAATCAATTAGAATACCATAGCAGGCAAAGGAAATTCCAGGACATTTGGGGGTCATTTGTCAGTTAATGTTGAAAAATTACTGAATGAACAACTGCCTTCAGAAGAAAAGGAAAGTTTCTGAAAATGTAGGGGCATAATCCCCAAGATTTAAAACGCATTGTACAATGTACACTTTTAATAAAACTCGTATCTTCACCTGAACGTGTAGATCACTATGACTTCTATGTTTGTTTCCAGTAATATTAAGCATTGGATAGGATGTTCAGAGGTATGTAGATGTTGCTGAGAAAGGGAGGAGAGCCTAAAAGCACCGTGGGCCCCGTATTTAGGCTCTATCCGTAACTTAATACTCAATTGTTACAGCGGCACAAATATTTTGTTTTGGTAATACCTGGTAATTGACCTATCTTCTGGAAAGCAAGTTATTTACATAATAATTGCCCGAAACAGGTGCTGACACAGTTTTAAGTACAAGTAGTGTCCCGATATGGTCTTCTGTTAAGACTGCTAAACGTATTTGCATCGGGGTTCCTAAAATTATCCGCCAAATTAAAGAAAGCTTGTAAATCTGCGTAGAGTCCAGATTAATTTTACTAAATAAGGTTTTTCGTAGTACTGTCAACCGATCAATTGAAATTGAATTCTGCGAAAAGGCTCTAAACAAATTCATTTTGTTATCCGCAACTAAGCACTATGCCCGACCCATTTTAGCTTTTGTGGAAGCTCATAACGTTTATTCCAAGTATGTTCGCCCAATAGAAAGAAAGTTAAGGAATAAAAAACAAAAGGAAGAAATCATCATAAAATAAGAGAATGTTTTAGTCAATTAGAAACTAATATTAACATTAATTCCAAGTATGTTCGTCCAATAGAAATAACTTTTAAGCAATAAAAAACAAAAGAAAGAAATCATCATAAAATAAGAGAATGTTTTAGTCAATTAGAAACTAATATTAACATTAATTCCAAGTATGTTCGTCCAATAGAAATAACTTTTAAGCAATAAAAAACAAGAGAAATAAATCATCATAAAATAAGAGAATGTTTTAGTCAATTAGAAACTAATATTAACATTAATATAGTACTAGCAGAAGAAAATAAGCTATCCAGTGGAGTCCTTCTACAACTATGTTTCCCCCCAAATTCGTTAAATTATGTTTTACGGTGAGAATCGCTTGAAGTTTCTTGAAGTTTATGTCCGAATTGGACAAAAAGTTCTAACACATTCATAATCAAATTAATTTTGTTTCTCTGCCCTCCCAGGGTAAGTATTTCGTCTGAGTTCCCTTTCAGATCACTTCAATCAAAATTTTTATGTCAGAGATTAACGATTAAAGTCATTAGCAGTTAAGATTGAGATCACTCATACGCTTGATGTGTCGTTCCAGCAACCGCACAGGCACAGGCCCAGGCACAGGCCCAGGCACACAATGGCTCGAGCTGGAGCTGAAGCTGAAGCTGGAGTTGGATCTACAGCTTGTTCTTTTATCGCTTTTGGCATTTTAATGTTGGACCTGGGCCCCGCTCTTCGCTTGTGGTTGCTTTATTGTTTTGACTCGCAGTCGGGCTCTGCCGCTGATGTTGAGGCCGATGCCGATGCTGATGCTGGGTCGAGGAATCAAGTCGCGTAAGGATGTATCGGCGTTGAACTGACGCGCTCTTGATATGCGCATATTAAGAGTGAAGTTATAAAACATTAGCGCATATTAATCATTTTTGATGTTTTATACGAAAATCCATTTATATGTTTCTTCATTTGCAGCGAGCGCTTTTTGATTTGAAATGTGGGACCACAAATGGCCCTCCAGCGAAATTCAATTAAAGGCTTGCTGTAACATTCCTGGAAGAGTGGTGCGTGTCTCTGCCTCGTCTGCCACATCCACCATGTCCACCAAGTCAAGTCTGCCGTTGAGTGTAACAAGCTCCGAAACGGGCCTCTAGAGTCTAGCGATGCGCCGTCAACTAGTCTGCCACTGATGGGCGCATCGTGCGCCCGTTCCGGGCACTGCAGGCGTTTTATTTTATTTTTTTTCCTGTCGTGAACGTGGGGAGAGAACTGTCAAAATATTGACAGCAGCATCCGTTATGCTTTTTGCCCAAATTGATATTCTATTTTTGGCGAGTATGCTCGAATTCATTAAAAAGCATAAAAAATATTTCGGTAAAAGAATCCGAACAACAAAAGTAAAGCTAAATAAACATATGGATGGTTAATGATTGTAGCCCCATAATGGCCCTGTTCTGTCTGGCTGGCTAGCTGGCTAGCTGGCTGGCTGACTAGCTGTCTTCGGGGCTGCTCGATATGTTGTAATCTTGTGTAAACTTCTGACAGTTAGGTCCAGAATAGCTGCATCAACTAATTTCTTGTGAATGAATTTGCCGATCGCTTCTAACTGTCTTTCCACTACAAAAATTTGAATATTGAAAAGCTCGTTTCCAGTTTTCCGCAGGGAACTCATCTTGGAACAATTATTAATGAAACGTAAAGCTTTTAGAGCCGCAAGCCACACGCTAGAGTGTGTGAAGCACTCAACTGGCCAGTGGTCAGTGAAATACCATAAATTATCGTAAGTATATATAAGTATCTATTTTTGAGTTCATTCATACACGATGTAGATGACGATGACGACGACGACGACGTCGGCGACGATCTTCTCAATTAATCTATCTATAGTCATTGCATCTGGCTCAGGGCTATGGCCGCCTAACAGGTAGAGATTGTTAGCTAAACGAATTCGAACCCGCTTTCTCACACGTTCGACTTGGACACGGCTCGGAGATTTGTCCATCCGCCAGCTCTGTCATATTTGTCTGATCTGCCGTTGTGCGGCCGGAATTGACAAATTGCATTCATCGAATTAATGATAGGCTAAATGGTGTTTTATTAATTGACCCGCCGGAGCAGGGCAGACACGGTACACCGGGCTCAGAGGTGCGCGTGCGCCGTCGCGTTGAAATTGTAAATAGCTAGAAAATTACATGTAATTAAATTCGCATTTTTTATCGAGACAGGAAAGGGTGAGGGATTATGGGTCTCAGAGGGACTTATGTTTGTTTACACGATTAACAAGACACAATAAAGGTTGCAGCACGTACTATACGTGTATATATTGCTTTGACAGAACTGTAAAGTTTCAGTTATTTGTGTAAGATCTAGTATTTTGAACTCTTTACTTAATAGTACCCCAATATTATACGGCAGAAATAATGAGGACGTTGACGCGAAGGCCACGATTGTTGCCATACTATTTTGGATATACAAGTATACTTGTACATATATTATATGTATTTATTTGTACATTTTGTGTTTAAAATGCATTTCCACACTTGAGTTAAAAGTTACAAAGCGGAATTTTATTTGGAAGGAATCAATTATGAAGTAATAATTTCCAATCTGGCACATATAACAGTCATTAACTATACAAAGTTCCCACTAAATCCAAAAACCAAGAACCGAAAACCGGTAGAAAATTACATTTATACAAAAAAGTATTGCGTTTAGTAACATTTGTTCATTATATCTTCGTATTATTTATTGAGACTCACAATGCGCTTACCAATGCTTAGGAACGAACCCTCGTTTGGAGAAATATGTGGATACGATAGGACATTTCAAATAAATTAAGAATTGATATTTAAATTTTAGAGAAGAGCGTGGGCTAATAAGCGTCGATGTACACCAACATATACTCGTACAACGTATAGATAGACTATAGATAATTATATGTATATATGTAAATTATGTGTGCAAAGTTTGGTTTAGGTAGAATTTGAAATGTGGACGCTATGGGCGAAATTCTGTAGCGGGGGAAATTGAAAAAAAAAAAATAAACTCGTCCTTTCTCGGACCTAGGACAATCTGGATGCCAACTTTGGTTATTCTAGCTTTTATAGTTTCTGAGATCCTCGCGTTCATCCAGACGGACGGACGGACAGACGGACGGACGGACGGACATGTCTAGATCGATTTCTCTCGTCATGCTGATTCAGAATATATATACTTTATAGGGCCGGAGATGCTTCCTTCTGCATGTTACATACTTTGCACAAACCTAATATACCCTTTTTACCTTACGGGTACAGGGTATAAAAACTGCAATATTATGGTTATCAGTATTGCAAACTAGGGAGAGGCAAAAACTGTGTGAGAGACATGCAAACTCTCTTTCTCTCTCTCTCTCTCTCTCTCTCTCTCTCTCTCGGCTGCTTCCTTTGAGACTAAAAAGTTGCTATAGGCAAGATCTTTTTAGATTTCAAAAAATATCTCTGTTCGTATCGGGTTTTCGATATTTTCCCAGGGGTTCACTCTGCTGCCCAAATCGTTATTTATTTGTTTATTCAAAATCGTTTTCATCGCCTTTAGCCCAATTCCCTCTGGATGCAATGCCAACGCTTTTCCAATCTTCAAAGCAGTCTTAAAAATCCTTTTTTGGAATGGGCTTCAGAAACTTCTTTGATTCGGCATAAATTTTCTCAGTCTAAATTAGGCAAATAAGGTAGTTGTGTAACGATATGTTTCTTGTTTTTGGTGAATGGGAGGATGAGTGTTTGGGAATCAAACGAGATTCGACTTTTACGAGGCACAAAAGTTATCTTGAATTTGTGTTGACAAATTCATTAGAAGTGCCAATAACACCAACAATGCATTTAGCTGTCAGTCTTCGATTTTGGAGCAGCAACTCTTTGATTTTCCTAGCTTGTTGGGCATCCGTTGATGGTCTTGGCTGTCTTCACAAATCACAAGACCACCTCAAATGAAAGTACTGACAATTTAACGCTGGCAACATAAAAATAAAGATTTGTCCCTATCGAAACACCCGCTCGATTTAAGGGTCATATTTCCGGATCGTATTTATAAACAATATAATGCATTACTTGTGCGGCATATGACATCAATTGAGTCAGTTTTGCTGTGGATATCTTTTTTCCGAGTTTCTATGTAAACGCCCCAAATCGATGTACTATATACGTGTAATTTCCAAATCACTTAATACACATCGACTAATGAGGCCTAAAAGCCCCTAACGGATGTGTGGACAATAACGACATTTATGCGTTTCGTTGAGTATGTCTTGTATGTATAAATGTATTTGTCGGTGTATTGTGTTTTTATTTTCGTATTTATTTATTTTAAAGTTGTTACGTGTATGGGTTTCGTTTCGGCTAAATTCAAACTGCAGGAAATGAGCGTGTTGACAAATAAAACATGTACATATAGTATGTATGTACTTGTTTACCATATCTATGAATTAAGCACAAAAAGCGCACAAGAAAACAAATTTCACCTGAGCTTTTGACAAATTTTTATTTTTCGTATTTTGTTTTTGTGTTTGGCATTTGAAATGCGGCGATCGTATGGCGTCGAAAATCAAATAGCTATGGCCCAAATGAAAGTTAACTGAGGCAGAGGTACTACATACATACTTGTACATAGGAAAAAATCGAAAAACAATAAACGGCAACAACAAACGGCAATTGTTATACTACATTGCTTATGTAAATGTATTTTGGCGGTGTGCGAGACGTACTTAAGATACTCGCACACACACGCAATTTTTACATTTGTTTTTAATACAGACACACACACACACACAAAATTACACACATTGGTAGGCAGACAGCCAGTCAAAACTGTCTGTGGCATCACTCTTGTTTTTTTGGCTTCTTTTCTTCTTTTTTTTTGTTTTTTTGTTTTGTTTGTTGGTGTGCGTGCGAAAATGCCGTTCTATTTATTGAGTTTTGATAAATGCGTTTCGTTTGAAGCCTCACCGATATGCCGCCGCCCCACTGGATCAGGCTAACGTTGCTGCCGCCGCTGCCGCCGCTGCCACCTCCCTCGCCACCGCCACCCAACACTCATTTGCGCCACGAATTTGACGTCGTCTCATTAGTCACATTTAAAATTGTATTTAATTACTTTCTCACTTCATCATCAGTCAAGACTGTGGGTCGCTGTCGCTGCGTCGGCGTCGGCGGTGTCGGTGGCAGCGGTGGCGTCGTTGGCGTTTTCAGCGCACGCCTCGTTATTGGCGCATAGGGGGTGGCTGGCTGTTGGGTAGGTAGGGGTGGCGTTTGGCATTAAGAGCGCGCGCCTGCGCTCCCTAAAAACGCCAAAGCACTTGCTTCTGCTTGTTTGTTTTCCCAAACAGGGCGGCGAAAATTGATATGCTCTGCTTCTGGCAACGGATATGCTCTGCTTCTGCAACGTCGCTGCTTTCATCAATTTCAAATTAGGGAAAATCGAAAACAGAAATTATTTAGTAGAAGCGTGGGGGCATGCCGATGTGATGGGGGCGCTAGCGTTCTATCTATCTATCTATGTATCTTTACCTAGCGCACGGTCATTACAAGTGTAATTTATCTTGCAAATCATTAATCAAGTCCCAGAGCTGCTGCAAAAACGATGAAAATTGTGCTGTTTTTTTTTTTGCTCTCTTGTTTATTGCTTTGGAAAAATGTGTGTACATAGTTATGCACATTATATGAAATTAATATCAGATGACTGTTTACTATTTGCCAAATGCCGTCGCCGATTCGTCAACGCCCCATTACTGGCTAGATGCTCACAACTCTCAAAATGAAAAGGGCGTATTTAAAAATCAAATCGTGTATAAAACGCGCAAGCAACAACTGATTTCTGATTGAAAGATACACAAACAATGTTCAGATACACCAATACTAATACGGGAGCACACACCTTGTCTACCATATACATACACAAAACACCAACACTGTTCTGCATGATTGTGTTATGCAAATGAGCCATATACATACATACTCGTGTGTATGTATAAACGCACAGTAGTATCTAACGAGCGAATGAACGCAGAGAGAGAGCATTGCATTTAGATTACACATTTTAATTGAACACCACCTGAGGGCAACAGAAACAGCAATCCGATTGGCTGAGCGCTCGCGAGAGCCAGATGAGCAAGAGAGCGAGCTGACGAACGCACGGAAACGGCACACATTGTGTTTCGATAACCAACGTTTCGAATGCGCGCCGACTAGTTATTCCCAATTCGAGTTTCGTGTGCGTCGGGTGGAGTGGCGGACAGTGCGCGATGATCAAATGAATTCAAATAAATGAAGAAATTGATAATTAATAAGAGAATCAGAAACACAGGAGCAGACGGAGACAACATCAGCAGTAGTTAACGACGCGTCGTTTGCTGAAGATTACAGTGTTTTGTGCTTGTGTGTGTTGTGCGATCCCAGCAAAACATTTACATAGTTAGTGTTTATGTCAAAAATGCATTTGTAATCCAAAACATACTCATAACAACAATAAGAAATAAATAATCATATTTGCAATAACTCGAAACACCAAATAGGCAAGGGCAAAAGAGAGAAGTGGGAGTGCGTACAAAAAACGGTTCTTTATCGCAATTCCTTTTTGGCAAGTGGGTTCATATTCGTTCAACTCAAGAGCACCACAAGCAACAACAGTAAGGAGAGCAAGTCATTTTTATAACGGTGTCTACATAGTGTGATCTATAAAAGAAAGAAAAAAACACCTACAAAAGAATGTAGATTGAAAAAGAAAAACAACTACAAAAGTGCTGTACAAAATCCATAGCTAATTTTTACAGTGTGTGTTTGGCAAATTCAACAAAAGAACACCTTACGGTCAACGGCTGTAAATAAATCTAACCCTAAATAAACTTACAAATATACACACATACCATATATAGAGCGTGAGAGGACAAAAACAAATTGCGCTCTAATGCAACTAAGTCTGCACCCGACTATGGATTGTAGCGGCCGTTCAAATAATATTGAACGTGATTCCGATTTGGGCGACGATTTGGTAAGAAAAATTATACTTGTACATTTGATATCTGCTGTAATATTTGTCAGTCAAATAATTACATTTCTCGTAGCGAAAATTGATGGAATGTGTTGCTTCCTGCGAGTTTCGAGTTTTTCGAAAGCCCATATTTCAAGGTAGAGAGTAGATGAAACAAAAATTAAGATCCTAGAGGACATTTGGAAAACAAAGCGTAAAATTTTAGATAGCATTTATACATAATCGTGCAGCAGATAAGCTTGCTGATTAACGATCAGCCTTTTAACAGCATATACTTATACTAGTTGCTTTGAAAATAAAACAATCATCCTAAACGGACTGTTCACCTATTAATTTATTATTTTAATTTTTTTTTGTTTGCAATATACGAAATATAAAATAAGGCATAATATTCCAATGTCGCTAGAGCCGATTTTGTTTGAAATCGGTGAGTTGTAAAACATGTGCACTCTACTCCTTATTTACGAAAGTCGTCTAACCTTATGGATATTTTAAAACCTTATAAAGTGTACCTAAAGACCAAAAAAACCTAAAATTGCGACCACATTGCTTGATGAAGAAATATCATAACCAGAAATATACATATATTTCACTTAAAAAGTATATCAGACAAAATAATTAGGTGGTGGGGCTTTGATTTACCGTCGGAAAGACAACAACAAATATGCGAACTCCGCGCACACCAATGCGAAATTCAAAAAGGCCTACAAAATAACCAGTTTAATAAAGTCAGGTGACACTTCAGTTTCCTTGTTGTTGCTGCCGTTGTTGTTTCTCTTTTTATTGTCTTTCGTCGCTGTTCAAAACCCAATTCATGCAATTCAACTTAAATTGTTTGCAGATGATTCAAAACGTAATTATATTGTTAAATTGTTGATTTAAAATTAACGAGACGAACATATCTATGTATATGTGAGTAGAAATGTCTTTATATACGTTTGTGTGCATGTACATACATACATACATACATACTTGTATGTATGTAGCTTCGTATATTGAGTTTTTGGCGTTGATATATTCGTTTTGTTTGTTCGAGAGCCGTTAAAAGGTGACATGCTAAATAGCTATACAACGCATTTATTATACATACATACACATACACACATATGGTCAGCGGTAGAGCTAAGTGCATACATACTCATAAATACAAATAGATTCATCTGTTTTGAGTTGAGTTGCGAGTTGAGTTGAGCGCTGAGTTGTTAGGCTCTTGGGCCCTCGGACACCCCCTCATTCTCATTCTGTCCCTCAACCGTTGTCTGTCGTCTGTCGTCTTCGCCTTCCCAAGTGGGGATCTCGTTCATATTTCATCAATTGAAAGATTTCTTTCAATTCAACTCTTTGATGGCGTTCATATGTAAATAAAATGTTCAAATATTTGCATTATTTGTTAGTACCTTAAATGAATATTAAATGGGTTTTATTGCGTTTACCTCTACCCGTCGTTATACAGAGGAGGATGCTGAGACTGCCACTTTCTTGCCGTCTGTTTGTACTTATAAATGTGTGTATGTAACTGAGTGTGTGTGTGTGTGTGTATGTTTTCTTGAATTCAATAAAACTCTTGTTAGTCTTTTGTTTTTCTTTCATTTTTATTATTGTTGATAGACAGACAGTGTTCAGTGCTCAATGCTCAGTGCCATCGCATCAACAATGAGCCAGACTTTATACACATACAGCCATACATACATACACCGGCATATATGTATGGCTATTTACATAATTTTTAATAGCCTCACATTTAGCCTGTTGCTTACCAAAGAGCTAAACGCAAGCAAGACAGCCAGCTAGCCAGCTAGCCAACTAGCCGGTTCTGCCACAACTTCTTTACCCATCGAATCAGTCCGAAAAAACTTGTGCTTAGGAGGGACCTTTGATAGCAGCGCTTTATGTAAACAGCAGCCTGTCTCGCTGGCTATCAATGTAAGGGTACAGAATTTCGGATAATTTCATTTGAATGGTGTTAATTGGAAACAGCTTTGTGCTAGACATGCTTGGACTACCCAGCCTTGAACACAGATTGCACTTTCAATTGTCCGATGTGGGTGTTTTTAATTAACCACCACATATCTGTCGATATCAGTTTGGCATTTTGAATTGTGCCAGCCAGCAGTTGCCTTAATCATACACACATACTATGTACCTACTGTATATTTGTATACATATATATATATATATATATATATATATGTTGTACTCGCATGTATGCTGGTGTCATTCGTGCGTTCAATTTTAAATCGAAAATCCTAAGCAGATCATTTGCGTTATGCGCTCGTGTGAACGCGCCGAGATTTGCCGAAAAGTCACGATTAAACAATAATGTGGGCTGTCAAAAAGTCATAAATTTTCAAATGAAGCGAGTCTGGGCGACTAGCCACAGTACCCAGTGCCCAGTACCCAGTACCCAGTGCCCATTACTTCTCGTTCTTCTTCGCCATCATAGCCTCCCAGCGGCTGCTTCGTCATTTGAGTACAGCTTTAATTACTTGGGTTAAACGCACAGTTTAAAGATGTGGTGTGAGAGTGAGTTTCGGCTTGATTTTTGAATCGTTTTTAAATTAAATCAAGTAATGTGAAATTCACTTAACATGGCAGTGTACAAGCAGGCTATATGAACATAAAAACGAGCATGTTTGAAGTATTCCTGGGGGGGTGCAACTGCCCCTTGCATTGTCTCTGAGAGCAACAGCTTCCCAATTGTTCTTTTTGTCTTTCATTTGGGGGACGGATTGCCGCACGTGTTCGGCATCAGCGCTTACTGGATTCCCACATTAAATCATTTGGCACAAACAGCTGCTCCATACATACATACGTACACGCTTACATATTAATTTCAATTTACATATTAGATATTAATTTTAAATGTAACCAAAAGAGTCTCACAAAAAACCCCTTGCTCGATATTTATGACGTGGACTAAGAATCAACTGTAAAATACTTAGTTGAGAGTGTTGCTATAAACCGAACCAAGTTGAAGCTAGGACTAAGGAAGTCATGTACAAGTATTCTTAATTAACAAAAACAAGCTTTGTATAAATACCTTTACTGTTGAGTTATATATTATAATGATAGCAAAATATAATTGGTTAAGCCCAGTCATCAATTACATTCAGCAAAAGCTAGTTAAAAATGTTATACGATTATTGCATTATAATCAAAGACTTTTATTGTTACATTACTTACTGGTTGGGTCCAATAGCTTGTTAATTTGATAATCTTAAATATTAAATATAAATTTAATATTAATGTTGTCTTCATTTTATAAAGAAAAGGATTATCTTAAAACTGACAGAGTATTAGTGTTCGGGAATTAAAGTTTTAAAATGTCACTTTTTTAATTTCGCAAAAATGGGAATGTCCCTTCGGATGAACATCGACTTATCTTAAAACATGGCAGCTAGGGCCACAAAAATTGCAGCACGATCCTTATATTAGATTATATGTAAGTAAATTTAAAATGAAGGGAATTTGTTCACGTATTCTTCTACACGGCTGAACGTTTACATATTACGTTAAAAATCAATTCCAAAAACCGTTTTGTAGTCAAAGAGGGGTTTAGGGTTTAGTTCATATGCTAACGCTCGAATTATAAATATTTTAAAAATGTATAATTTATTTTATTAATGTCAACACTATTGGGCTGTTACCTGCCACAGTATCCAGAGCACTTCTTTTTGCGTTTGTGCAGCAGGCTCCGTCCATCTCTTGTGGTTTCGTAGCGCCCCGCAGTTCGATGGAAATGGCCGCCTTGGCGATGGGCACCTGTTATAATTTGTTTGTCTGTTTGTTCGTTGACAGCAACGATTTTTATAAAATTCTTCCCTTGCTCTGGATTGTATCTGGCTGGGGCCGTGGTTGCATAAGTCACACGAATCCGACATACTTATACGCATATAGAAATATTTGATTAAGTATCTGCTCAGTCAGTGTACGGCCCCTTTTGGACAGCTTTTGGACAGCTTTTGGCCGCTCTTGCTGCCTTTGGTGGCGCTTTCTGCCGTCTTCCGTTGCTTTCAGCAATGAATGACAAACGAAATTTGTTTGCTTTTAGTTGAGACATTTTTCTTAGTCAACGGCGCGAACTTGAAAATTTTGAAACGTGTGTGCGGCAGTCTGTGCCCCTACCCCCTACCCCCTGTCCCCCTGTCCACAGTCCATGTGTCACGTCATCGATGCGGATATTTTTAATTTAATTTACAACAAAATGCCGCAAAAACAACAAAACCTAAAAACGGTGCCACCATAACACCATAACAATAACAATAACGACAGCAACGACAAACGTAAAGCGATCGAAAATCGCAAAAGTGCGCAAAACGAACAAAAGTCATAAAAAAATTATTATTACAGTTTTTAGTTTTTAATGAATTTATGAATTATATTTCAACCATAGCTAATAAAATTGTTAATTAGATTTTTCCAGCATGGCGACGACTCGGTCTCGCCCCGTCCCCGTCCCCGTCCCCAACCCCGTTCCCGTTCCCCACCCTAGCCACAGCCACAGCCAAAGCCACAGCCCCGACCGGGTCCCGCCACTGACAGCTGGCCGTTTGTTCTGCCGGCCGGTTTCGTGCAAGTGTGCGAAAAATCGACGATAAAAATACATGTACAAGTATTACTACCTACCTACATACATACATACACACATATGTATGTATGTATGTATGTATTTAATACTTACATGGATGCATATATATGTATGTATATGTAGGTACTCCTATGTATAAAAGCACATTATCAAAACGCTAATAAAAAGTCGTGTGTGTTAAAGGGCGTGGCTTGCACATTCTCGTACACATGTGCTTGTGCGCGCGTGTGTGTGCGTGTGTGTGTGTGCGTGTGTGTGTGTGCGTGTGTGTGTGTGTGTGTCTGGAGAGCCCATGAGTTGTGGAGCAGTTGTTAGTCGTGCGAGCGCGAAATCAAATGAAGGAACGAATAAGCGAATGCCAAATGAATTTTGGGTGTGTGGAGAGGGAACCTATAAACGTTTTTAATGCCCTGTGTAACCGAAGGGTAAAAAGGTGTACTAGATTGTTGCGAATGTATGTAACACCTAGAGTCAGGCGTGGCAAACCTCACAAATTATTACTTATGTATACTTATATATAGTATTGTTGATGAGCAAAGCTTTTTATACGGTCGTGGTGCATGGCAGTTGAAGCCTATGCTCCTAGTTCACAACTCGTAAACGGTACAAGTATTAATTTCATTTACAATTAATGCAAATGTTTATTAACAACTCATATTTGCATGCAACTCAATTAAAGGAAAGCATTGCATTAAATAAATAGTATATATTTTAATTACAGTTTTTAACATTTCTCGTGTCCCCTTTTTAGCATACCAACAATATTCTCGAGCAATACTTATTTCTCCTAAATAAGATCTTAATTATGTACTTGTAGTTCATTTTATTCGTGTGAAAGGGGAAGGCAACAGGGTATATTTTAGTCGGTCACTCAATTTATGAAGGTAATAAAAAACCATGCAGCTTTTAATCATTGCCGTTGCCATTGCCGTTGTTGTTAATAAAGTAGCAACAACAATAGTAACAACAACATAACATTTTTAGACAACTCCCTGCTCATGGGCAGTCAATACTTTTGTAGTTTTTAACCGGTTTCGTTTAATATTTTTTGTTGCCTTTTTATTGTTTACGCGAAATTTTCGTTTGCAACGCGCGACGCACACACACACACACAGAATCGCACTCACATGCTGCTTCAGCCCTATGTGCTGTACATAGACGTGCGTGCAACATCGCGGTGGGGGGCACGGGTCTGGTCGGTGGCTTGTCCACGTCTTCGAGCCGAAGAGCGGCGGCAGCCACCAGCAGACGCAGCGAGCGCGACTCGTCAGCTCGTCAGCTCGACAGCGGCAGCGACAGCGTCAGCGCCATTATGTTGTTGCCCATTTCTGTTTTGTTGTTTTCATTTTTATATTTTATTCGCTTTATTTTTTCCGCTTCGACGCTTTGTGAGCGAATGAAATCGCGTCTCTAAAGACGCACTGGCACACACACATGCACACCACACTTAATCGTGTGCGCATGTGTGAGTGTGTTAGTGTGCATGTATCTTACAGATACGTTTTGCATTTTAATTTTTATTTTCATGCTCTCTGCCCTCAGCGGTCGCATTGGCATCGCCATCAACACCGGCATCGACAACTACTCGCACACTACACATGTTTTAGTCCTGTTTTTCATATATGGACATGGAAATATGCACAAACATATGTACATGTGTGTCGATTTTTTAGTTGATGTTTTTTTTTTTTTTTTTTGTTATTGCCGTTGCGCTGTGAAACAAATTCGCCACGGGGTGGATGCGTAAATGAGCAATTTCCATTTGTTTATATGCCACAAGCATACCCATATCTCCATGCACTCTGTGTGTGTATGCGTTTATATAAGTTATGCCGACTTTTATGCAAATTATGAGAAGGAAACTAATTATATGTTGTTAAAAAAACTCAGTAAATACGACTGTGAGTGTGTGTGTGTGTGTGTGTGCATAAAGGTTTTTATATGAAAGGGTTGCAGGCAAGTGCCTTTTATGTTCAATAAACGAATCGAACATTCTTGTTCTAGAAATTCAGGTTTGATGCTCAAAAGTTGGATGTGCAGTGTTCTATCTATTGATTTACAAATAAAGAATGAAATCAGCCCACTTATACAGTTTTCGTTTTTAAAGATATTTAAAATACATTTGCAATCGCAAAATAAAAATGAAGTTGTCGTTCAATCAATCTTATTACCAAAGACTGTTTTTTTAAAGAAGATAACTTTTGATTTCTTGAGTTGTTTAACGAGCCCTAAAGTTTGATCGAAATCGTTGTACAATGCAATAGTATAGGTAGCATAAGAACGTTTAGTGCAACAAAGTTATTTTTAGTTGAAGATGCAAGAGTTTGATAATTTTGACGGAAACGTACTACTTTCCCAAATAAAATTAAATTCTAGCCTATATTGTAGGTTGTGAAAAGTTTCCTTGTGAATAGCAACGTTATTGCTAGCTTTTGTATACAAGTACTCGAAGCTTATATAAATGTTTTAATAGCCATTTGTATCAATTGTTTGCAATTAAATTGTTGGCTAGACTTTACCTTGGCTCTAATATTATTTTCAGAAAGATTGGTTTATTGGTGTATTTGTTGTAGAATCAACTGCAGATCAATCGACTGAACAATTACATTGCCGAAATCAATCTCAATATGCAGTACTTCTAAATTTTCTAGTACCAATAAAAACAATGCCATGCCATCTATGCATATTTCTCATAATTTTTCTTGTAAAAGCAGGCCGCT
This sequence comes from Scaptodrosophila lebanonensis, assembly GCF_003285725.1. Classification (NCBI taxonomy): domain Eukaryota; kingdom Metazoa; phylum Arthropoda; class Insecta; order Diptera; family Drosophilidae; genus Scaptodrosophila; species Scaptodrosophila lebanonensis. The sequence continues at coordinate 5,696,612 of NW_022060529.1, forward strand.
AATAAACTTAAGACGCCAGCACGCCCGAAGAGCACTCAAGTCCTAACAACATTACGCCGTATAGTTTACAATTCAGTGTAAAAACAAAAAAAGAAAAGAAATAACAATGAAAAAAAAACAACGACCGCACGCACACAAGCAAATAGATACATACATGTGTACGTATATGTGTGCACATAGATACTCGTATTTATAATCTTAATCCTTCGCACAATAAACGCCCTGGCTGCTGTAGCTGCTGTGGCTGCTGTCCTCGCTGCCACCGCCGCCGTCCTTGCGGTGGTAGTTGATCCTGTTTGCATGCTGCGCCCTTCACATTCACAGCTCACCACGGCTCATGGTATTGTCACATTATGGATTTCCAATGTCTAACAATCCGGCGACTGGAAGTAGCGGCAACAGCAGCCTGTTCTTTTGTTTTAAATTAGCGCAGCATGTTGCACATGCGTCGATGGTCTGTGACTGTGCCGCAAGCGGCACTCCGAGACCGAGCAATGCCGTCGGCATTTGAGGGCAGAGGCGACCCTGACAACTTCCTACAATTTGTCAATTGTGTAGATCAAGTTGTGTCTATATCTACTTGTAAATAAGTTGTCTAGCAACAACATGTCAACAAAGCAGACGAACTGGGCGAGGGAGAGGGAGTGGGAGAGAGAGAAAAAAATTAACTTAATTGCATTTGTGCTTCATGGTAAATGCAATGGCAATGATAATAAATTAAAACAAAATTTCCCAGTCACCCGACGCGTCGGGTCCTATCGAAAATAATGTAAACTAATTAGCGATAAAAACTGTCAACGGCAAATAAATTAAATATTTTACCTATACAAAAACAATTTGCGCTTAGATAGTCAGTCAGTCGAGGGCAGCAACATCGTCATCGTTCAAGTCGGGGCTCTTTGTTGCTTCTGCCCCCATATTATTGTTGTTGCTGTTGCTGTTGCTTTTGCTTTTGCTATTGTTGCGGTGCATGGAAAGCTATTAAAGTAAATTGCAATATGGCGTTGATAGCGAGAGCCCAGGCCCCACACGACATCTACAATACACATGCGAACTCACAAAACATACATACATATACATATATGTAGTACAAAGACTCGCACAGTATAGCAGATATACTTGCATAGTTATAGGGCCTTGTATACAAGTATATCTGACAATTATAGCGGTAGGTGCAGCGTTTTGTGGGCCTTCTGCGGTTAGTCTAATTGCGATTTAATGTCTTTGGCTTTTCGTATGAAAGCGCTGGAGTAAAAGTGGCTGGCAGTTGGGCCCAAAGCGTCTGCTCTTATCAATGGAAGCCTGTGGGTGGGGCAACGCAACAAACATACAAATGTACATACATACATAAGTACTAGCATATAGTACATACATACATGGATAGATACATTTGTAGGTAGTGTGGAAATGTGCGCACAAATGGAGTAATACTTGTAATGCACGTTTATCATTAGTAGCGGGGTTTTCTTTATTTTGTAGCTCATCTTAATGCACTTTTGAATGCTCCTTTTTGTCTTTTTCGGCTAGAAACTAGCACAGCTTATCAATTCTTGGAAATTTATGTGACTTTTCAAGCCGACAGTCCATAAATTGCACAATTGTTGCAACAAATTCGTTGATCATTAATTCGAAACTGTATGGGAGCAACATAAGCAAGTCTGGCTGACTTGGACAGACATTAGTCAGTCGGCCAGGAAGTTAGAAACAGACATGGAAGTCGCACTTTGAGAAGATAATGTGTTAGGCCTTGTTTAATATTAAGAGTGCGACATATGCTCTGGTTTCTCAATTTTATCGTTCCTTTGTCTCTATGTACTCAGTATTATGCTTTCTAGTTTGAGTTCCTTCCCATTAGCGATGGACATTTGTTGTAGAAAATCCAAAAATTAATGAAAATCGATCTAACATATACACTACAACACTTATGCTAACTTTTTGTTATTTTTTTAAATGTTTTTATTTTTTAAATTTAAATATATATTTGTAATTTGACATTCATTTCGTTTTGGGAGTTTTCTAAATGTTGTCTATTATCCAACGTTGAATTAAGTCTTTTTTTTTTAAAAAAAAAAAGGTGCGTTTGCATAGGTATTGAAGGCAAGCTATGAATTTGATGTCCTTTCTTGAAACTACATGAATCTAGGGCCAGATTTGAAGATTGTAGCTTTCGTAATTTACGATATAAATGCAAAAGTACGCTTCTAACCAGAACCTTATTGCGGGGTGTGGGGGATGCATCGAAAAATAAACACGAACTTGAAGTTATCTTCTGCTTTCGGAGATCCTTGCGCTCCAGGTATACACTTTGTGGAGTCTACCACACTTCCTTCTGGGTGTTGCAAAAACCTAAACTCTTTTAACCTTTGGGTGCAGGGTTTCAAACAATGGTAACTGTTAATTAAATATTTGTTCAACTTTCACAAAATTGTTTAATATTTAATCAGCTGCTCATAAAGGCCCCGAACACATTTTAATGTTTGCTGCATAGTGTTGTTATTTTGTGGCTCTTTAGCAATAGCGGCAGCATTTCGCATGACTTCGATAACTTACATTAATTTGATGCACACACACACACACCTACATACACACACACACACTTGAGAAACCAATGCGACTTGCCAACTAACAAACTAACCAACCAAGTCAGAAAGGCAGTCAAAGCATCAACAGCAGACGACAACCAATGCCGGCGATCAGACGTGGCAACGGCCACAACTATAGCTGCACACAGATGCATTGCTTCTATACAGTATGTGTGATATGTATGCATATAGGCAGTGGGCAACCGCAACGTTCCCATTTCATTATGCGCGGTCGCAGCAGCGCATATCTCTCGAGTTAACCAAATGGTGTGTGCAACATTTTTGCTATAAAGGCGTTTGCATTTGCGCCAACTTCAAAGAATTCTTGGAAGCAACTCTCCAGCACACCTATGCAGGATGATGCCCATGCATATGTATGTGTGGTTAGTACAACTATATACATATATGTATATATATATATATGTATGTATGACCTGGTATTGTCTATGTTTGGTTGCATTTATGATTACAGCGCGCAGACGACGACAACGCTGATGTCGATGTTGGCGATAAATGCTGTACACACATATGTATGTGTGTGTGTGTACATATGTATGAACATATACTATAAGTGGCATATTGAGATGTGAGGTGATGCGATGCAATGGTCTGGCCGGGTCTGGCCTGGCTGGCTGGCTGGCTGGCTGGCTTGGCTTGGCATGGTTTGCTCTGGTCTGGCTTACTTTGTGCAGCAGATCTTACTTTGTTGTTGTTGTAGTTGTTGTTGCTGCTGCTGTTGCTGCCCCGTCGTTGGCTGTGTTTAAATTGAAAATTCCCGATTTGCACACAGTCACAGATGCGCTTAATTTGCACCTCTCCAAATGCATAAAAAGCGGCGGCTGGCAGCCAAGCGTTGCAGTTGCACTTCTTTGCAAGATGCCCGTTGCGAGTTGCGAGCTGCGAGTTGCAACTTGCCCGAGTCACGGCTAACAACACGGTTGTGAAACGGTTGTGGCCACGGATATGCCATGCGAGGAACGGACTTGCTATGCACTATGGAATAGTACTAGGCATAGAGTATAGGGCTCTGGGAAGGCAGTAACCACCAGTCCAACGCTCCACCAGGGCAATGCGCTTGACTGCCATTCTTGGCACATTTCTGCTGATGCTGATGCTGGTCGCTGGTCGCTGGTTGCTGCCTTTGTTAATTTATTGAGTGGTTTCGCTGGCATTGTTGTGCTGTGTTGTGTTGTGTTGTGTCGTCTTGCTTAACTGACTTCAGGCTCTGGCAATAATACAACACCAGCAACGACATTCAATTGCAAATAGTCGTCGCAGTGGGAAGTTGGTGTAGGGGGGGGGTATTATGTTCAATGTCTCTATTGGCACGAGCTGCTGCTTCATATGAAGTTGACGATCATTTGGTAAATGTTGCACCCACGCGATCACGTTTTATGCCCACAAGCGCAAAGAGGCGCCGATTATTGACAAATTGTTGCAGATTAGGCCAGCACAGCGTGTGGCACACAGGCACAATTCATGTGCCACAATTTTCCGCCGCTTGTTGACATAAGCGCCGCTATCAATTTTATTTCACTACATACAGATGGATGCATCATGAGCTCGAGTTTGTTTGTTTGTTTTCAATTCGCAGTCACACGGCGATCGTACAGATGACGAGATGCGTGACTGCGACTCTGTGGACGGGGAGCATCACCAGCATCAGTTGAGGGGCAAGGCGGCAATAGCGGCACGTTTAAGTCACACCATCGCGACCAACGGTGGCAGTCTCAACTTTGCTCACAGTCCCGAGCAGCAGGCAGAGTTGCCGTTAAGGTGGGTAGCCGGGAACAGAGCCCAGCATTCAGCTACTGGCTCCTTCTTTTTTTTTTTTTGCTTTTGTATATAACAACAAGAATGTTCTGTCCACATTGCAGCCATCATCACCAATTGCCACCAAATCATCCGTTCAACGCACTGGGCAGCTTCATGAGCATCGGCGGACTACACAGCATTCCAAATCTGCAGCACAGCGATGTGCTGGAGAAGCTGAAGATGCAAGTGCGTGACATGAAAGTGGGTCTCATGGTAGGTAGCACACAATCGCAATCCAATATATAATTTACATAAGCTGTTGCGGTTATATACTTGTACTGCCGCAAAATCGAAGCGAATCGATATGCCTTTATATGTCTCGTATTTTTAGAAATTCTTTCCAATACCTCAACCAATATGCTCCAAATCAGCATTTAAAATTCAAAATTATTTTAAAATTAATTTTGTTTTTGTTAAACCGGCGAACATTATTTTTGCCGAATTCTTTATAAAAACTTATCATTTAAATTTATATCCACAATATAATATACTAATTTTATCATTATTACTAAATTTTTTATATTAAAATTTATATTTTAATAAAGAATTAAAGTTAAATATATAATTTTTTTATAAAATAAATTATAACATATTTATTAATAATTGCTAATTCTAAACATATACAAGTATTTATTAAATTTATTTATAACTTTTAAAAATTTATTTTATAGCTTATCCCATAAAATATTAAAATTATAAATAATTAATTTTATTAATTTAATTAATTAATTTATAATTTCTAAATTAAATTTATTTCTTAAAAAACTAGATACCTTTAAAAACGAATAACATTTCATTTCTAATATTATTAAATATATATCTTATCTGATAATTACAATTTGCTGCAACAATGATTACTGCTTTTATTTGTTTTTATTCTCAAGTCGCCTCTTCTCTCACACAAATAGGCAAATATATTTATTTTGAAATTTTTTGAAATTATTTGTTATTTAAAATTGGAAAATTCTAATAATTTTCGCTAAATTCCTGTGCAATTATTTGTCCTTCATATCGCTTTATACTCTTTCCACTCCTTGTAGAGCTGTCAGCTTTTAGTTTAAAAATCGAGACAACAGAACATAATTTTTTTTGTGCCGATAAGGTTTATCTAGATATAGGTATATAGTATGTACATAAATAAAGATAGAACTCATACTCAACTCGAAATTTTGCACAGGAACAGGACTATGCGGCAGCGGCACATGCTGCAGCATTTGGCGCCAACATGTTGCCTACCACAATCAATTCGGCCTTTCCACTGCCACACAACTCGGTTGTCGCTGCGGCAGCTGCTTCCTTCGGTCATGGCCATGCGACGTCTGGACTGGGCACAACGAGCTCAACAAATGGCAGCACGGCAGCCACAAATGGTTACAATGGCGGCTCCGCCGCCAGTATAACCGCCTCTGGAGGGGGCGGCGGAGGCAACCACGGCAGCAACAACACCAACAACAACAATAATAGCAGCAGCAGCAATAACAACAACACTGGCGGCAACAGCAATGCCAATGCCAATGCCCATCCCTTCTCATTTGCATCGCCAACAGCGCCCAGCGCCAAAGACGGTTAGTACCAACTAATAAGAGTATGGCTGGCATATCATTTCTTAGTATAGATACTTAACCCACACCCTCACATACACGTATGCAAATTCGGGCGTAGTACTTACGAAAATGTAACTAAATTGAAATGAACTCGTGCCACTTCACAGCTAATTCCGCATCAAACTCATCGACATCCAGTGAGGCTTCCAACTCATCGCAACAGAATAATGGCTGGAGCTTTGAAGAGCAGTACAAACAAGTCAGACAGGTTAGTCAATTTAATCTCTTTGTTTTTGTCTACCCCTGCCCCTGCCCCTACCCCGCTGCTGGTGGTCATCTTGTAAACAAGACAGGGCGCAGGCAAAATATCAATTAACAACTAATAGACGGGCTATGAACCAGTTCGCGCCCAGTCGACGTCAAGATGCGCCAAGTTTTGATCTCGTTGTGACGATGCCTTGCGGCCAGTTCCGGTTTCTCTGCTGCCTCAACCGCTGCTGCTGCTAGCTTCGCTGCAATTGAGCAATTAATGGTTGGCGCATCTTGAGCGTTAATTTGGTGAGAAAAAGGCCAGTTTTGTGTGCGGTCCATGCTGCTGAAGAGTCTGCTCTAATTAGTGGGCCAAAATCTGCTAAGCCAAGCCAAGACGATGGTTGAGTCCAGTCCAGTCGAGTCGAGTCGAGTCGAGCCTAACCAGAAGGGCTGAACGTTTTACGCTTCGCTTGGCAAAGCAGCGTGAAATTGTGCTCAGCCCAAGAAAATGCAGTGTGAATGCGCACAATTTGGTATTTTGGTCAATAGCATCATTAAAATAGTTGATGCTGTAGTTGAAGTTGTACATGTAGTTGTGTTCCTGTAATTGTTGCCAAAATGCGTTGCCGTGTGAACCGCAACAGCTTTTGGTCATAAAAGTGAACTTCGATTAACTTTGTACATACACATGTGTACGAACTACGAGTATACATACTACCTACCTACCTACATCTCTCAGATACTCTCGTACACGTAGCGCACACCCTTGGCGATGTGTGTGCGAGTGTGCTATTCATCAAACAGCCCGCATTATCTATGCACTATAAAAACTTTGACCCTCGAATGCAAGCACCACACATAAACGCAATACATTATGTCTGTGGCTACATAGGGCCAGTACACTCGAACAAAATGCACTTTGCAATCAATCTACTCGTATTATTGCAATTAAAGACATGTCATCAAAACTATACTATACACGCCTATCGTCCAGACGGTAAAAAGCTTAGCTACAACTTCCCAATTTAAAAATGTGGATCTAAAGTGTTAAATAAACGTTATTGGCTGTTTAAACCTGTCTCGTTCCTTAGACTAGTGCTTACTGATTTCGAGCATTATCACAAATAATATATTATCAGAGCAGAAGCACAGATTTCAAACGAGGTTCCTAAGAGTTGAAACCCAAGCATATCTTAAAAGAAAAACTGCATCTAAGAGGGGAGCAATAGAACGTCTTGACTATTGCATTTTTTATGTACTATACTGTAAAGAAATGTCTTATTTGCTTAAATATATTCCATCGTTAATTTAGCCAGAGGCAAGCATTTAGTTTTTGCCTTCGTTCAGTCTTATCATCATCGGTTTTAATTGCATGCAGAAATAAAACTTTGCGCCTAAGAGTCAGTTCTTTAGCTAGCAATGTGAAAGAAGAACACAGTTTGAACAACTAATTTATTCAAAATAAGAAATATATTTATATATAAACCGACAATTCACAAGTTTGTTGATAAAAGTATCACATCATAAGTGAAGAAGAGCAACTTGTCCGATTCTCAATTCCATTAGCAATATTTTCCTAACTACTGGTGTGCAACTACAATAACCTTTGATGGCTAACATACATCAATGCATCAATCGACTAGGCTAGTTTCCATTTATTAAATTCCTTGTACTGTTTATCTTGTTCAAATTTTTGTTTAACGTCAGACTGATTGAACATTTGAGCAAACTTGAAATTTCAAACCAAGTCTACAGATTAGTAAGTAAGCTGTTTATAGTGAAGGAAGGTTTTAAAACCAATGGTAGAACGAAAAGTTTAAATAAATAGCATGCAACAATGTTCAATGATGTTATTCTCGAATAATTCAAATTAAACTCCATGCCAGAATTTGTAGATTTGCAAAGTTGAGACAGTGTATCTGAAATGTTCATTTGCAATGGCTCTGGTTTTCGCCGAGTGTATCTTACTACTACTACAAGTATTAGCTGCTTCTTCACGCTTAACACCTTCGCTTACACCACAGCCCGGACCACGACGATTGCGATTACGATGACAACGAGGCCGCCTGGCATGTGGAAATCGAAGTCGGCTTAGACTTAGTCCATCTTCGGGCTTGTCGTGGAGGTGTTGCGGCTTTCCTATGGGCAGTGCCAGCAAACTAATCCCTTTAAGCAGTCGGCCAGATTTACATTTGCTGTACGAGTAGCAGTAGATGTGTGAGTTGGGTTCGCTGTGCTCGCACGGTGCTGCCCTCAACAACAACAAAATGGCGTCTTTCATTAATTGTAGAATGTGGCCACGTTTTGCGCGCCCCAAAAGATAATTATGTTAATTGAGCGAGCGAGCTAGCAACTACTCGCATACTCGCATACTCGTGTAGTCGTGTAGTTGTCGAGGGAAAAGCCATTTTGAATTTGACTTTTTGTACTTTCGTGCATATGGAAAAAGAAAATCATTTCAAAAATTGTAAGATACAGCATACAAGTAGTTTGTTGTTCATATTGGTGTTGTTGTTGTTGCCTTAGTTGTTGTTGTCGGCTGCCTTTCCTTAACACACACTGCTCCGGACGCCTGCTCGTCAACTATTGCAGACACGGAATATTATTTTGGTATTTTTCCTCGTTGTGCTGTATTTCCTCTGTGTACTCGTATTTTGTTTTCTTCTTTATTTTTTGCTCTCATTAATCAATGTCAATTATCTGTACATACTGAATAATTATGTTTAATTATAGCCAAAGCCAAAGCCAAAGCATTTTCCAATATTATTTTATTCTCATTTTATGGCTCTTACTTACACATACATACTTGTATGTACTACTTGTATTTTGTTGTTGGTGTGAAAAGAACGCTTGAAACTCGCATGAAATACTCGTATTCGCCACAGCTCGCAATTCTCAATTTCGGGTTTTCGCAATATACTTGTACGTACGAACAGAAAAGGTGCTCACAACTTTGGCGCGTGTTGGTTATTAATTATTTTTCATAATTACAGTATATTGTATTTAGTTAGTACATACATACCATGTGCCTATAAACATGTATGTACTCGTATATATATTAACAAATGGTGTAGAAATTGATTAGTTCTTGGCAGTTACTCTCCATTCTAATTTGGGGCATAATACGAAAGACAAAGAAATATTTAAGAAAAATCATACGACTAAAGATTTCATTCTAATTCATAAATAAATTACAGTCACCAAATTGAGCAAATTCAATGCTTTTAAAACTTTTTTATATATTTATATATTTTTTAAAAAATTCCATTATTTGTAAGCACCAATTATTTAATATTCCAATATTGTAGATGCCATTTTTTAGGCCAATAAATTGAAATTGAAAATATTGTCAGCTTAGCATTACTTAAATTTTCTCATTTTTAATAATCTTGATTATGTTTATTTAGGCATTGGGGTGTCGCATTAATTTTTAGTAGCAACACTAAAAATTCATATATTAAAGAACTCTCAGAAATGTTACAGTAATAGGCGCAATCATTGGAATTCAAATATACTTGTATGCTAATCAATAGAGACATACATATTTTAAAATTTTTAAAAAGTGTTTCACCACCACTCTTTCAATAACTAAAACTCCCAATCTGAAATCCCAAAATATACCTTTAGTGTTTTATGTAGCACCAAGTTGAAGTGTAAATAGAAGCCAAAATGTTGGTTGTACTAAGAAGGTCGATTATTCAGTATTTTCCTTAAAAATAAGTAGCGAATGATATTTGTAAATAAGACTTAAAAGACAGAATAGGCCGATATATAGTATTTAGAAATCAACATATTATAGAGTACTACCTACATTGTATTCTATATGGTGTTGTTCAAATAATTGAACACATATTCCTTACAAATTTCGCAAACTTCTAATGTAATCAGCATCCAGGTTGTGGGGAAATTTTTTATCTGCAGCTTCAACTTCAATCTGGAGAGTGTGGTGGCCGGCACAGGTTATGTGTTTAGGTCTACAAATTTCTCCAAAGTTTTCCAGCAAGTGGTGCCCAGTAACTAGTGCAGCATCTGCAGACACTGTATAAATAATTATTTACGGCATTGTACTGCGATAAATGGCGTTTAAGTGTTCCTTATGATTACGCAAGTCGGCATTTTACATTTTGAAATCGGCCAGTACTTACTATACATGCATATATTCGTATATTATATACCCACTTATAATGTAGAAAGGCAATGAATATCGGCAAATTAAAAACAAAAGCGAAAAGGAGAAAAATGTGGTCAACACATTTTTAGTAATGAGTGTGAAATGCTTAAGCAAATATGCCAGGCATATGCATTTTGGTCGCCATGCTGCGAACACACACACACACACGCACACACATTCAAATAAATGTGAGACGGTCGAATTATGCGCATCGTATACTGTACAGATAGCACTTAACACCAGGGCATGTGTAACGGTATAGCTGTGGATTATGGCATTTTAGTAGCCTTGCCATGTGTAGCTGATAGTTATAAATTACACACACACACACATACACGCACATACACGCACATACACGCACGCATACAGCTGCGGTACAGCCAGCATGGACAAGGACTTGATCAGACGAAATGCATTTCAGAATTTTTCCAAGAATCAAGGATTCAAATTTCAAGCACAAATCGTTTCTCAATTTCTAGGCAAAATGCTCAAGACAAATAAGTGAGATTATTTTTATAACCAAAGATGTACATATGTACATACATAGATGTACATTATGTGTGTGTGTGTGTGTGTGTGTGTGCCATGTGCCTAGGTTTCAGGCAGAAGGACAGTTAGTGATTTAGTTATAAAAACGATTATGATTGGTCTACAACTTCTCGGTTAGGGTACGTTTTATCGCTTTATTGCACATGATGCCGGCGAGAGGACGGGGCTCAGGCGGATTTGCGGCCGCGGTCTGCGCTGCTGTGATGCAAGCGGAGCGGCAGGGTCGGTCAGGTTTTTCCACAAGGGTTGCTGCTCTGGCAGTTTCGATATTTCACTGCGCACTGTTCACTGTTAACTGTTAAGCGGACGGACTTCATTTTATTTTATTTTATTATTATTAATACCCATGCATCGACGGGCAGCAGGCAAACAAACGCACACACACATATGTACATATCCAGGCCCAGACACAGGCAGCAGCAGACAGAGTGATTAAATATTCCCTTTGTGTGTGTGTGTGTGTGTGAGTGCACTTGGGTGTGCTTGTGCGTGTGTGTGTGTGTGTGAGCGTGTTTGTCGTTTTGATTTGTGCGTATTATGCGACTCTGCTTGCGATGCGACTCTGCCATATTTTTAGTTGATAAACGACCTTTGATGGCGTTGCATCGTCGCGTTGATCAATGCAGGGCTATATATACATACATACATACATACCTATATAGTAATATCGTTTATTCATCATTGATTCAGATCAGAAATTACATTCAATTGACAATCGTGTGCGAGTGGAAAGCTGTGGCACAAGTGAAAAGAAGATACTCGAAAAAGTGAAAGTGAAGAAAAAAATAAGTTGATCAAGATGCTCATTTCCGAGGATCAAATACAGGAGGTATTAATTAGAACTAATGCCGGCGGGCAGCACGCACATAAATTATAAATTATTGATATGCAATCATTAAAGCGAATGGCAAGCGAACAAACTTTAATTAAAAATTGGCATGCCCGCCACAGACTGTGAAATAAAATAAATCCTCAGCCCAATCGGAGGAAGAGTGTAAAAAGAATGCGCAGACTTCAAGTTGAACTTCAATCAATTCCTGTGCCCGGGACAAAGAAATATAAAGAATATACTATAACTCTTGTGGGCGTCGTGCATCATAAAAAACATCCAGCCATACAACCAGTCATTCAGTCAGTGAAGCAGTTCGTCAGTAAAGCGAGGACAAGAAGGCAGCCAACAACTTTTTGAACTCGAGCTTCAAATCGAAGTGCGGCTTCATGGCTGACTTACTGTGATTGTACATGTGTGTGTGATGACTGTATGAGTGTGTTTGTGTGTGAGTGTGTGTGTGTGTGAGTGTTGTGACTGCCTTGCTGTAACTTTGGTCATACGATGAACAGCAAAGTTTTAAATCATTTATGCGAGTGGAAGGAAGGCAGTTCATCATTCGTTGACTTAGAATGTTCACCCATACCCAAAGCCAAAGCCAAAGTCACAGCCATAGCCATATCCACAGCCAGAGCTACAGCCATACTTGCACAAATGCAGATATTTCATATATAGTATATCCTACCTACGTATATGTATGTATGTATGTACATACGAGTATGCTGGGCTGCCTGACTGTCTTTGCCTTTGCCTTTGCAGTAGGCGGAAAGTATGATGAATTCCAAATTTGATGAGTTCACTCAGATGTTGTCATTAATTTTATATGTGAGCGTTGTTGTTGGGTTTCTACTATAATGATCAGCTCAAAATAATACAAGGAAGTCTAGCAGTTCATAGGGTTCAAGCAAAGCCCTTCTAATTAACAACAGAAACATTCAGATCCGATAATGTGTCGAAAAGAAAACTAGTATGGGAGGCTACACTACTTCGAGTAATTATTTTAATCGTCTTCCCCTGCGTTAGCACTCAAAAGAGGATTGTCATAGGCAACATTTTAATTGAGTAGGAGACGGTTACTAGGTGTACGAATCTTGTTTATACACAAATATTTCGATTGAAGTTTTCATTCGATCAAGTAAATTCAATTCAAACCCATAATTTAATTGTCAACTGAGAACATAATCAGAAACATAAAATATCAAAAATATGCCTCCAAAGAAATTATTAATTGGACAGCGCAATCGAAAGTCGATCAAATCCAAAAGAAATGATACCCCAGAAGAATTAGATGAGACTACTATACAGGCTGCTGGCAATTCCAAGGCAAATGGAATGCCTGAGGATGGGCGTGCTAGTTCGGCACAGACTCCATTACAGGCAGTGTCCCTACGAAGGAGAAACCCGGCGAATCTAATGGCCCTTAATTATTATCAAAACATTGAAGATAGCACAAGATCAATTATGAAGTTAGACGAAATGAAATATCAATTCGGAGCTCAAGTGAGTAGTGGAAGCGGCCATCATTTGATGCTACAGACATAATAGTCTCAAATACAAATGCTGAGGCTGAGACAGATGATAAAGCGTCATAGTTACAATTGTCAAACTGTTTATACGTATGTACATAAATGACACTCCCTAAAGGTAGAGGCATCATCAACCCTGTTATGGATGGGTGGTCCTACTTGTACATACTCTTTCCTCATGTATACTTGTACATAACGCCCAATTATGCATTGTGATACATTGTTGCCTCTGCTATACGCACCTCTTGTTAGCTCACCACAAACACCTTTGACCTTTTGCCGCTCATTGAGCGCTCTTCACACATTGCCAGTGCCAGAAGCGATTTCCAACCCCCAATACTCTATAGTATTATCTGAGACGCACGCGCGCCCTTTGTGCCATTCTGTGGCCCAGGGGATAGAAGCGGGGCGACGACGCATGTCAAAATACCTATTGTAGTTGGGCAATGGGAAAACATCATAACATGATAACAATAGCGACCATTTTGTAACAATTCTGTGGGCAACTATTGGCCAGAGTCAAGTGTGATATTTAGGCCATTGTTCGATAGATAATACAAGTATGCTTATAATTTGTTCTCTTTGTTCCCCATGTATTTGCAGCTCTACGAAATAAATGATGACCCCAAGCGTAAGGAGTTCCTGGATGATCTGTTTTCGTTTATGCAAAAGCGCGGTAAGTTCATAATTAGAAGTGCAGCGAACTAATAATCACTTGAAACCCGCTGCCATCACTGACTATGGCACTGTGGACTGTCGACAGACGACAGTTGATTGTGGACAGATCGTCGATCGTTGTCTTTCACTTTGTTCTTGGCTGCTTGCATCTAAGCACTTCTGTAGCTCATTGGCACACCAAGTACCAACTATAGAGTACCAAGTGCCCGGGCATTTGCATACGAGTGTGTACGTTTGGGTTGACGGTTGACGGGTGATGGTTGATGGTGACTCAGCAAACCGAAAGTGTGCACGAGTGACTCAAATTATGTTAATTGAATAAATTTTCTTACACTTTGCGCAAAGAGCCGCATCGCGTTTGGGGCCCGACATTAAAATATGCACGAATTCGTAAAGAAAACAACAAGAAATGGTAATAATAATGAAAATATGTTATAACGGAAAATGCGGTGCAATGGCCAAGAAAAGAAATCATTACGAGTATTCTGCATTTTGTCAGATTGTCACTTCAAATTACTGTCACACTGACACTTCAAATCAAAAACACTTCGATGCCAAAGGGGCTCGGGGTTCGGCGCGAACCGTGGATGGGGAAACATATGCATATTGGTACTTAAAAATTGTAGGCGCAGGCACATAGGAAATGCTATTTTTAAACGCCGAATGCTTTTGACATTTCGGCTGCATGCTCTTGCTTGCTGCATGCAAGTTTTGGCATTCACAATTCATTGAAAAGCATTTCCTTTCCGCTTCCTTATCAATGAGCCTTTGGTCGGGCCAAGATTTCTTCCTGTCTGTGCTTGGCTTCTAGTTGACGGCGCGAAATATTTGCCAGAGTCTCACTCATGACCAGGCCGAAGAGTGCATTAAATTTGTTGATATTTGCATTTACGACATGCATAAGAAATGCACACACACACACACACACACATACACACTCACACGCTGGCACGGGACGGGTACTAATGAGAAAAAGAAAACAAATGCATGCAAAGCGTGCAAAGAAAAGAAAGAGCCAACCAGCTTAATTACATATTTTCCTTTGCTCGCAATGTGTTTAAATAACATAAACCCATAACCCAATATACGAAACGCACACACATGCAATTTTCCATACACACACACACATACATACACGTACATGCAGAAGTTGGCCAAAGGGGCTGGCAAACATACATACAAGTACTATACTATGCGAGTACTGTACATATGTACGTACAAATCGGAGAGGCAGAGGCGTACAGTAGTGTCGAGTCGACACCTTCCTGAACAAATTCAGAGAGGAAGGAGTAAGCTTCCCCATTCCATATTTGTCGCATCAGAGAAGTGGGGATACTTCTATTCGATATTATCGAAAGAAAATATAGAGGTAGCTTTAGTAATTAATTTAAAAAATGTTTTTATTTTATTCAATTTTTTAATATAAAAGTTATAAATAGTCTTATAAGTTAGGAAAGCCTAAGCGGGAGAAATGAAATCAAATTACAATAATATCTAATATCCATAATTGTCCATAGGCTAGCTATTCACAGCAATGTGTGATCAGCGGCGACAATAGATCTACCAAATAAAAAGAAAAAATGTTACAGAGAATGCATTGAATTAGTTAAAAGCTAATTTTGAGAATTAAAAAATGTATATTAATATGTACATTAAGGAGGGAAAGAAGCAAAACTGAATCTCAGATCCGGTGGGCGAAGATTTATTAGCCAGTTCGGCAAGCTATGCCTGGCAAGAGATTCCGGAGATGGCTGAAAAGAGATGCTTTTCTCAAGAGAAGAGACAGTTCGGTTAAGAGCAGGTGATGATATTCATAACATTTGAGTTACATGTTAGGCCAATAAATGGAATTACGTTTATATTCAGTATATAGCCGCAACAAAACTAAAGATTTTTATATACTTGAAAAAAGAAAAAACGAATATATTAAAGCAGGTAGCTAAACGAACTACAAATATTTTCAACTCAAAAACGTATATACCTGCACGGTTTCAAATACAAGATTTGCGGCATCCTACCTATTATTGCATGACTAAGTTCTCTCAAATATAGAAGTACGTTTTGGAAAGCCTTCCACACTGAAACTCCAACTTGCTTAGTTTGTTAAAAGTGCCAGTTTCAGCAAGAATGTACTTAGATTCAGTTTATCTTACCGTACAACCCGATCTTTACAGACATTGAGAGTTGGGGTTACGAGTGCCTAAGCATGTGTGTACCTTTGTCCAATTGTGTGTAGCTAAGCTTTGATTTGGAACCACTGTAAGGCAGGGGATTGAATGTCGTTTGGTCGCTTTCAACTGCCCCAAAGAGCTCATAGCTTTTCGCACACAAACACAAGACAAGCTTCAAGTTGCATGCATTGCACATTTATTTACACATGGACAATGGCAATGGTAGAGGTGGAGGAGCGGGCAGCAAGTTGCATTATAAACGTGTTAATGCCCGAGCTTGACTTGACCACACACACACACACACACACACACACACACACACACACACACACACACACGTAAATACGTATTCAATCTGAACACTAGTCGAAGTCGTCGCTGCAGGAAATAGCTGCAAGTATTCCCCTCAGTAATTATTTATTTTGTCTAATTTCGTGTGTTTCCCACATACTTGTATATCGCCATCGCCTGGGTGTATGTACTTATGTACGAGTATATGTATATATTTATATATATATATATGCATGTATCTATATGTGCCCCAACCAACTTGACAACTTAATGGATTTTAATCTGTCACATTCGTGTTCAAGTTTTGACGCGGCGCGCGGTGATGGGGACTCTGTCTAAAGTGTCCGGGCTCCCGAAAAATGCGCATCATTCGGTGGCTTTTTAAAAAAAAAAGAGCCCCGTATCTGTATACATGTGTACTCGTATATACATCGGTATATTGTACAATTGTACCGCCAACTAAATAATATCGTGCACCAAAATTATGCTGAAAATATTCAACATACGTATTATAAACTAAATGCGGCCCGTGTTGTTGTTTGTGCAACGAAGAGTAGCGCAATTCTTAATTAAAAGACGTCAATCACTTATCAACGGGCGAGTTATTTTTGTAGAATTTTTCTCAGTTCTGGCCTGACAGACAGACCCTCAGACGCAGCCTGCTAGCCTGCCAGCCTGCCAGCCTGCGAGGCAGCCCCATGTTGGTTGCTCTATAAAAGCAGCGCCAGCGCCAGCGCCAGCACCGGGGAAAACAAACTCAATTCAACAAAATCGGTGGCAGTGGTGCTGGTGGTGCTGGTGGTGCTGATGGTATTGGTGGTGGTTGTAGTCAGTCAGTCAGTCAGCACACGCATTGGGGCTGGCGTTATGATTTCAGAGTTGATCAAATTTCTATAATTTCCATTAAAATGCTTGACATCTAGGAAAACAGTGCAGATAAATAAATAAATATCACTTTTGGGGGCGGGGGCGGGCATTGTTGCTGCTGCTGCTGTTGTTGTTGTTGTTGTTGTTGGTCCGATCGAAAAAGTGCAAATGCGGCCAAGCATAACAGTGTCTGGGGCCTGGCGGCATGTGCGTGTTGGGGCCAGTTACTTACTCGAACATTGGCACAAAGTTTAATGATCGCAGACTGTGCAACAAAGTTAATCATTAAATTGCCATTGATTATGCTTTGTGGCTCGTGCACTGATCCTGCTGGCCCCTCGGACGCTTGTCCTCTTTTTTGTTACTCGCATTATAAATTGTTTTGTGGTGCAGTCGATCAAATTGATCGCTCTCTGTTATTTCGGCTCTGCTGTCTTGGCCCGCTGGCCGATCGACCGATCGACCGATCGACTGTTCGACCAACTGGCCGGCTTACATTTGTTTATATGCATAAAAACAAAAACGTATTTTCATTCAATCAACACGTCCATCAAAGCAGTTTGATTGATTCCTTTAGGCGCTCATAAAAACACAAAATACTGTAAAAAACAGAGACAGAGAGAGAGAGAGAGAGAGGGGGAGGGGGGAGAGAAGAAACGATCTAACAGCGGCAGCATTCAATAATAATAATCGTAAAAAATCGAAATCTTATACAAAATCGAATTACTCACGTACATGCAGAGCAATTATGCAAGCTGATTCGTTTGCTATGCGTGTGCCGAGCCCAGACCCGGACCCGGACCCGGAGCGATCCATCGCTGGATCTAACATCCATCAGGGCGATTTTGATTTTGTTTTTTGCATCAGCAGCATTCATTTTATTCGAATTAAGTGTGTTGCCGAAGGCAGGGGGACGAAAGCAGTTTAGTCTTATCGGCTCAGCAGCTCCTACTCTTGTTCTTTGTTTACTTCCATCGACTGATTTGTTCATTGTTCATAAAGAAATGCAATAAAATTGAAATGAATGCAATAAAATCACTTGCCTCTTATCGAACAACACTGCCTAACAAGTTTTTTAATCTACTTTGTTGACCTTAAAGTCGAAACCAGATGAAAAGACCAGTACGGCAACTATTGTGGTAAATATTTCTCAAGTTCAATCGCTTGAAGAATATATCTCTTGTCAATTACATCTGAAGGTGTTATCCCATTCGGTTGCCTATCAATAGCATCTGCTGCAATCTAACGCTCACTTTTATAGAAGAAAGTACAGAGTGTTGTGCCCCTTACGGACTCCAAATCTTCAATTCGATTTGAGCAGACAGCTTGCAACCGATCCCCGATCGAAGAAGATATACTTTTAGAATGGAAGACCTTTTCAATTGCGTAAGGAATAACAAGTTAAAGAGTGTCCAAATCATCTTTTCGTACGAAACTCTATTTCTTGAATGCGATCTTTTTTCGTCATTCGTTGCTTAACGAAACTGACAACATTTCAATCTTTCTACATAATTACAAGAAGCTCAAAACACTAGTTTCAAACAAGAAATTTGTCATACGTACTTAAAGGCATACAAGATACAGGAGATAAGGAGTAAAAGGACTCCCTACTGGATAAAAGCGCAAGGGATACAAACATAAGCCGACCAAATACTTGAATTGAAAGGTAGACTTCGTGTTCTAAAGTGTAGAGTATTTATTGGTTTAATTATATTTTGGCACCGAAGAGAATTTCAAATAACAAAAAGCTTTTTCAAAGGCTTTCGTAACTAGAAATTAACGCTCCAGCAACAAAATATATAGCATACACAATTTCCATGTTAATAGTCTTGTCTTATTGGATTTGGTGTCAAAATCCAGATTTTTCATGAATAACTTGTTAAAACTTATTCAGCATAGACTAATATTTATAGCATTTTTAAATGGTTTTGGGCTACAGATAGCCCTGAGGGCCTTTCATAATGTGGGACTCCTTGTTGATGATCAATTTTGTTCATTAATGTTCATTAAATGATGTCTGTTAGTGTTTTGAATTGGAAAAAACGTAGAGCCTTCACTTTTATGTAGCGCAGTGTCAATTATTGGGCACCCACTGCCGAAAACACGTGAAAATCGAATCTTTTGATACTTAATGAGTTGCAAGATAGAACCGATGTGGATGTAGATGTGGAGGTGGATGCCGAAGTCAATGATGATGATGATTAGCTGCCATAAACAGATCGACATATGTACAAACATGTGTATGTAGAACCAACAATTAGGATTTATTTCTGTTTTTATCTGTGCAGTGCGCACTGTCTAGCACTTGATGGCGGGTTCAGGCATGGTGTTAATTGCTCCATGCCTGAGAGAGTCGTAGATCCAACTACTCGAACTGTACTGTAGAGCATACTACCAGATGCATCGAAACGGCAGTTGCCGAGCATATGTATGTATTTTGGTCTCTTCTCGCCTCTACACGATAAATCTGTTTTATGTGTCTTGTAATCGTGTTTTGCTTATTGGTGCATTTAACGAGCGCATTGAAAAACATTTACATTCTACACACTCAAGTGCGGCAATTTATAGTGGAAACTCACACACACATACAGACAGCCAGACAGACAGACAGACAGACAGACAGACAGACAGACACTCTCTATTTTATGAATCGCATTTAATCCTATGGAGCATTCACACAGGTACGCCCATCAACCGGCTGCCGATAATGGCGAAGTCGGTGCTGGATCTATACGAGCTATACAATTTGGTGATTGCTCGTGGCGGCCTCGTCGATGTCATCAACAAGAAGCTATGGCAGGAGATCATAAAGGGACTGCATCTGCCGTCGAGCATCACAAGTGCAGCATTCACGCTGCGCACACAGTAAGTTCAGACCCCGATTACCTACGTATACCCTAGAAAGGAAACCTACTAACCATAAGCAAGATTCACAAGCTCAGAAACATACTACAAGTCGCACTCAACACTGAACAATTCTTATGTAATACGCGAGTACTATGTAGATGGAGTCTGGAGTCTGCATAAAAGATAGGGCCAATTCCCGAGTTCTTTCTCAGGACGGTCTCTTAAGTGAAATGATTTCCTCAGGATCCTAACACACCTTTTTTGAGTAGAATGTAAGGCTGCAGTTTGAGAATTCAGCTGTATGTCGATATCGACCTGATATCTCACCGTAAGAGCCCTTTTTTAGTTTTAAATACTATTTCCTGTTTTCTCTGAGTGTAGCGTAGTTGCAGGCACCTGCTAGGAAACTATGCACAAATCAAACAATCAACCGAACGCAGAGCAAACAAAACTGAAGAGAACTGGTCAGCAAGCAGACAGCCGGGCAGCCGGGCAGCCAGGCAGGCTGGCTTTCGTTGGCCAATTCGTTGTGCCTGGCAATCAAATAGCACAGTTGATTGTCAATCATGCGGCAATCGATCAGCTTGGGCCTGCACCCTTTTGTCGTCGCTGCCTCTTCTTTTGATTTGTTTGCACTGCGCTTTCGTATTTACACGATAATTCAAGCTAAAAGTCGTCGGCCAGGATCTAGAGCCTTGCCTTGTTGTACTTGCACTCCATGCGCGTATTTACACGCACACGCATATTTGCGTCGCTTATTAATAAATTAAATGCATCTTGCAGATACATGAAGTATCTCTATCCGTACGAATGCGAGAAGAAGAACTTAAGCACACCGGCCGAACTGCAGGCGGCGATTGATGGCAATCGGCGCGAAGGACGCCGCTCCAGCTACGGCCAATACGAGGCCATGCACAATCAGATGCCACTGGTAAGTGGGGCGGACCCGTTAGCTCACATTTCTAGCAGAGAACTAAAGCAATCATTTTACTGACATTGCAGACTCCCATTTCCCGCCCACCTTTGCCGGGTGGCATGCAACAAATGTCGCCTCTGGCGCTCGTCACACATGCCGCAGCCGCCAATAATCAGCAGGCGCAGGCAGCGGCCGCCGCCGCAGCCGCCCACCGTCGCCTAATGGGTGCCCCGGCATTCGGACAGATGCCCAATCTGGTCACCCAGGAGATCGAGAACCGCATGATGGAGTATCTGCAGCTCATTCAGGCGAAAAAGGAGCAGGGTGTGGGCGGCAACCAGGGTCCGGGTGCTCTCGCCGCCACTCCCCACCATCAGCAGCAGCAGCAACAACAACAACAGCACCAACAGCAACGACAACGCTCCCAGAGCCCCGAGATGAGCACTCGCGAGGCGCTCAGCGCACAGGTAGCCCTCTGGCACATGTACCACAACAACACGAGTCCACCGAACTCGGCGCACACCTCGCCACAATTCGGAGTCAATGCGGAGCAGCAACGGTAAGGGAATAGTTCACAACAATATTTATATTACGATTTTGCTCGAAACGGACGAATCAAACCACCTGCTGTATTACCAGGTTAACCCATTATCTATTAAGAACCGAATGCACTTGGACTTTGTTTTCTAATTGAGAGTACGGATTGTCTGTGTCAGGAGTGCAGAAACTTAAAGAATGCAGAAATGAATTATAAAAACTATTCATACAATTGTAGCATCCAGAGAAGATTTCATTCTTCCATTAATTAGTAATTTCTTAATCTCAGCTTCAGTCGTAAAGAAAGTTATTTACCGATACTATCAGAGAACATTTAATTCTTCCATTAATTGGCATTTTCGTAGCCCCAGCTTCAGTCTTTAGGAAAGTTACTAAGGAAAATACGGATTTCTGTGTCAGCATTGCAAATACTTAAAGAATGCGGGAAAACTATTTTCAGGAAAAATAGACATACAATTGTAGCATCCAGAGAAGACTTAATTCTTCCATTAATTAGTAATTTCTTAATCTGAGCTTCAGTCGTAAAGAAAGTTATTTACTGATACTATGGATTGTCTGTCAGGATTGAAGAAACTAGAAGAATTCGGGAAAACTATTCTTAGCGCAATTAGACATACAATTGTAGCATTCAGAGAACATTTAATTCTTCCATTAATTGGCATTTTCGTAGCCCCAGCTTCAGTCCTGAAAAAATGTATTATAAACACCTTTATTCAACGTACAATGTATGGGTTTTGACAATTTTAAATTTAAACGAAACATGCAGGATAACAAAAAATACATAAACATTTTTGTAATCTCATTCCGCATCGTGTAATATTCATTGCTATTGAAACAGCTCATAGTGCAGCATCGGTTAGCATTGGATTTTTACCTCGTAGGCGCATTTTTTCACCAGAAACGTGTTATTCTTGCAATAAAATCCATTACGAATCAATTAAATGGCAAAACATACTGTAGGTGTTTCAAGTTGTGAGTATAAAGAAATTATCAGCTATCACTTACTATGAGGTATGGTCGGAAAGTAATTATTATTATAAAGCTGCGGGTATATGAATCATAATAAAATTTCTATAGAAACTGTTAAAACATCTCAGACTACAAGTATAACAAAACAGATTTTCATGAATTACAAAAACGCAAATTGTTGCGTTTGAGAAAATGCAAACTCGGCCTTTGAGAGTCGTTTTAGTTTCCGGAAACTACCAGTATACCACTTGGGGTGGAAAAGTTTCCCGAAATGGTTTCCAAAATATTCTATATGTGTTTTGAAAACGAGCATAGATTGCTAATTTCGATGCGCAGTCTTTGAGCGTGACCTGAATATGTGTTATACCAGCGGTAACTGTTATACAGCGCAGACACACACCACTATAGTTGTGCTTTTCACCTGAGCCAAGCAATCCGCAACTGCAACTCACCACGAATTTTCGTGGTAGATTTTACGGATTTAAAAATGTGCATTCAAAGTCTTTAATTTGTTTATTTTTAAAATACAAAATAACACTAATGGCCTTAATAATTTAAATAAATTTACAGCGAAGCTTTGAACCTCTCCGACTCGCCGCCGAATCTCACAAACATAAAGCGTGAACGAGAGCGCGACCCCACGCCGGAGCCAATCGAGGAAGATGCACCGCACCAGCCGCCGCCAGCCAAGCGCGTGGGCGTGGGCAACACTTTGATGCCGCCAGGTTTCCCAGCCAATTTCTACTTAAATCCACACAACATGGCCGCAGTGGCGGCAGCAGCAGGCTTCCACCATCAGGCCAACAGCCATCAGCCGGATGCGGCGTCCGAGGGCGAGCCGGAGGACGAGTACGGCAGTGGGGAGCACAACACAACGGGCAACTCGTCGTCCCTGCACGATGACAGCGAGCCGCAGCAGCTGAATGGTCACCACAGCAATCACCACCACCATCATCATCATCATCACAACAATCATCTGGACAAATCAGATGACTCGGCCATTGAGAATTCTCCCAGCACCTCGACGTCGGCATCGGGCGGCAATCGTCACAGCTCTCCGGTTTCGACCAAAAAGAAGACGGTCGGCAAGACGCAGTCCCTTTCCAAGGATTTGCAGGCGGACAAATGTGCAGCCAGCAAGCTCAGTCCGCTAGAGACGCTCAGCCTGCTCTCCGGCATGCAGTTCCAAGTGGCTCGCAATGGTATGTGCCACCCCCCCATGCCCCCGCCCATGCACACATCTGAAATATATAATTATTCTTTCCCCCAACGTATTGCAGGCACTGGCGAGAACGGCGAGCAACAGTTGATTGTCAATCTCGAGCTCAACGGCATTAAGTATTCGGGCGTCCTGGTGGCCAATGTGGCAAGCCATGACGACAACGAGGCATCCACAGGGCCAGCCGACGAGGACGCCACAGCACCAGCAACTGCTGAGGAGCCCAGCCTTGACGGAGCAACAGCAACGGCGGCGACAGCCTCAGCGTTGGAGTCGACGCCAGCATCTGGGGACGAACCAACGGGCGAGCCAATAAAGACCGAGCAATCGGACTCGAATGCCATTCTAAATGGTGCGGCGACTGTGGGTGTGGGTGTGGGTGTGGGTCTGCCGTTGCTCAAGGATGCTGTGGTCAGTTCGTAGAGGAGTGCGCCAAGGAGTGGAACATACAAGTACTACGATGTATTGAGGAATACCAAAGTCATATTTTTCAGAAAAATACAAAATAAACAGAACAGAGGGCAGAGACGAGGCATAGAAAGGAAACCCACACTCACACACTCACACACACACACACATACAAAGCACAGATTTCAAACGGCTGCGTCCCATGTAAATAAATGAATATACACACACACACACATTGGCATTGACACACACAGAGGCATACATACCTACATATGTATGTATGTATGTATAGCTACACAAACATTCATACGTCTATATAGATATGTATGTGTATAGAACTAGGGCTGTAGGGCTAATGAGTGTTTGACAGTTAAACGACGTGCGCATTCAAAATGAAGAAAAGCTTGGCTGTTGGCGGTTGCTGTAAACAATTGAACGGGCAGACACTGCCTCCCCATTCCCATAACCATCCCCCCATCCCCCCAGACACTCATCCCCACATCCCTGCCAGCCATCCTCCCAGCCATCCTCCCAGCCATCCTCCCAGCCATCCTCCCAGCCATCATAATCCTTCATTGTATCTTATTAACATATATGTATAACTACTAGAAATACAAATAAACGAATCATATAGCACATACTATATATACAGCAGTTATTCTACACACACACACACACACATATGTCTGTTTAATTTCCACACATCTGCATAAAAGACAAGCTAACGAGTATGTATTTAATTATAAATTATAGGAGGCCTAGAATTAAGCAAACAATTACATTACATTAAATTACAAACATTTAAAAAGATGGAAAAAAGAAACAACAACAACAACACATTTCACAAAACTTACAAGTATAACAAATATGTATAATTAGTCGAAAACCATGCTTCAAAACTGGCATTGCTTCTAAATCTGCAAACATTTACATTTACCTTAAAGTTTAGAGTTTGTTTTAGCGTTGAATGTTTTACATTTTTTTTAAATTATTCATTAATTGATTATCTGCCGTCTGGGGGCAGGCTTCATTTGTTGAGCTTCAAGGCTTGTGTGTACATACTACTTATACAAGTATATAAATAAATATATGCATTAGGATATCTTAGTTACAATATCTTTATATAGTTGTAAGAGCATACAGAGAAACACACACATACACACATACACGCATACACGTACACATACATACAAGTATGTATCCATTATTATCCGTAAAAATATCGATGTATTGTCATAAAATGTATTTACGCAACGCACTTCACTCTCTGCTCTAAAGCCGAGCAGCAGCAGCAGCAGCAGCAGCATATAGTAGCAACAAATACACACATTATTGTAAGCGTTCAATTTATTGAATAATAAATCCATTTAATTTTAGTTCAATTCAATCGTAATGCCTTTGTGTGGTGCGTCGTCTCTGGGCGTCTGAAGTCGGTCATAAATATGGCTGCTAATTAACTTTGCCACATTGGCCACAAAATATCTGGCGTGTGGTGCACGGTCGGGGAGCGGGGGCGGGGACGGTGGAGCTGGACAGTCGATGGACGAATGCTTGACAAGCACAAGGAATTTTGCGAGGGAGGGGGGCGGTAAGGACGTGTAGCTTTCACCGCCTTAGACACAAAGCCATCAAGTAACAGAGAAAGCACTCACTGGGCCCGTGCCACCGCGAGGCAGCATTTGTTGCAAAAGATTATATCTTGTTTTTTATGAAACGAAAATATTTGCGCTTGCCCTTTTTTGTTGGGGGCACTTGCCCTGCCCCCACCCCTATCCCCACTCCTCCATCCACCATGAATTTGTTGTGTGGCGGCTGGAGAGAAAGTCATAAACACGCATAAATGGCAGTAGATTATAATCTGCAAGCAGACAGCCAGCCAGCCAGCCAGACAGGCGGAGCAGAATCATGAAAAACTTCCGTACACAATATGAAAGTGTATGTATAGTACACACACACACACACACACACACACACACACAGAAACGCACACACTCTGTAAAATATACAAAAATACTTGCTACTAACAATATAAAGTGATGAAAAACAAATGTTGTTCAAAACAATGGATGCGTGAAATTGTTGAAATTGCCATGACGATGTGCTTGTTTGGATGTGTGTGTGTGTGTGCGGGTGTGTGTGTGCAGGTGGCACTGTGGCAACAACAACCACTTACCGCAACTGCTGACACATTAAAACCCACAAATTACAGACCTCTGGCTGTGGGAAAAGTTCTTCGCAACGCACGTAACATCAACTCTTGCTGAATGAAGTGTGCTTTGTCACACACAATAAATGGCAATTAAATGAAATTCCGGATAATATTTCTTTCTGTATGATAGGTCCCTCAATAAACGTAATGACAACAACTAATATTACATTATAATATTTATTTTAATTTAACTGCAAAACTTCCATTGAAAAATGAGGATGAGAACAGATGTGTGGACTGATGAGAATAATACAACAGACAGCGGGACTATTATGACAATTATGTCCTTCCAATACAGTATACATATAGTATACTATACATGTGAAGAGCCCTCTTTATAATCATAAGATAATCTAACTGAATTTTAGGCAGCAAAGTATCCGAAATACTCATTGCTGTTTTAACTACCAAGTATTGGACTGCTTGCTGAAGTCCTAAAACTAGATTGTTCCAATGGCTCTTTTGACGTAATAATTCAATTAAGACGCGACTCTTGAATACAATAGCGCATCACTCGTATAAAAAACTCATAAATTCCTTATTTAATTATCATGATAAACACAACGGTTCTGTACCAATAATGCTGCCAGCGCTATATATAATAATGAGGCTATGTATGATTTGTAAAGATGATTTATATCTGAGATGTGACAGTAGTATACCTAATTGTTATATGGTTAAAAAGTTCTCAGTACTCAAATGCACAAATGCAAAGACAGGCGGATAGGTGTATTACGATAAGTTTCGTTAATTTCATCATCATATCATCAAATCATGTAAGGGCGATATTTACAGAGATCTGCCATTTACAGACTTTTCAGCATAAGCTTTTAACTTTCAGGAATAAAAGAAAGTCCTTTCAAAAGTACTAGTTAATGTACTTTAAAATCAATGTCAAAAAATAAAAATGTTTACTAAATAGTAATGAAATCGAAATACTGTGGAGGTGAAAAATCCGTATAGCCACAAAGAAAAGTAGTTAAATTTGTTAATAGTTTATTTTGTTAGGATATTTAAAACGGAATATATCTATTTAGAAGGGTAAGTTTGTTCGACTCTCCAACCAGAAATTGTATCGACTAAGAGGTTTGCCGGGATAATTGGATTCCCCATTCAATTCGCATAACTGTGCAGCTCTGAAGAAACAGAGATATTCATTGAGGCTTTTCTATATAAAGCCAAAATATGATGATAAAATGGATTACTAAGTCTTGTTTAGATATTTACGAATAATACAAACTTAGAGTTGTGATTACGACTTCTTAAAGATAAGTACATATTTCATAAACAGAAAATGGGAAAAATATTTGAATTATTTTAGTCCTTCAACAATTAAAAATTTAAAAACTTTGTTTGCTATAATTAAATATACTTGAATAGATTTATAAAAACCAGCGTCGTTATTAAAAGAAAGAACAATATTAATGGACATAAGCAGATTTCCTTTCATTGCCTATTTTCAGATGCCTTTATATCTATTTGTAAAGCGTCAAAGCGCATAGCTGAATTACCAGTTGATTTACCAAAAAAATAAATAATTGGATTCGGCGCACTTCGAGCCTATCGTCGAAATTGCTGTAATTAGCGAGCGTCTTCTGTTTACTTAACGCGTATTTATTTATATGCTGGCGAGGCTTATATTGAAAACTTGCCACAGCTAGTTTTCGCTTAACTTTGAAATGAAAGTTGCGTCGAAAACTTTTCTCAAGGTAATGTCGGCAGTTTGGCAAAGCCATGCGCTCATAACAAGTGTTGCATCTAAGGAGCTTAAGTTAACAGCTACAGAAGCAAGAACTACTTGCTGCACCCACAAACAGTTGAAAAACAATTGCTGAACAAAGGAAACATTACACAAATTAGCCGGAAAGAAAAATAATAAACAAGGAGAGAAAAAAGAAAACAGAAAGACAAAGACAATAGGAAGTCAGCATTGGCGCCTGGGAATATTGATGTTCAAATTGGAGGTGAACTTACACTAACACTGCCACAGAGACACCCATGCATTGTACATACATATGCCATATACTATACATACACACGAACACATGGCAAAGTGCGTGCCGGTGCTTGAGGAGTATTTATAAATTTTATATAATGTGCCGCTGCTACACAAATGTGCATACATACATACTTACATACATACATATACATTCGCACACTGTGTGTGGATAAATAAAGCAAAATAGCCGTTTGCCCTTTTCCTCCTTTGTGCGTCCCTATTATTTTCCAATACACGCACTAAGCCTAACACGAAAATGTAAAATTGTAAATGCCTCAATACATACGCGTACATACATACATACATACATACATACATACATACATAAATAGATGTACATGGAATTTGTTGAGCGCTAAGCAATTGTGGCTTTTTAGTACACATCGGCGACCTGTTTATGTTTAGCATTTTGTGCGTGCATGTGTATGTGTGTGTGTTTGTCACATCGTAACTGTTTCTTTCCTTCGGCTCTCACGCACGCGGCCACACGCAACAGTTGTCTATGGCGGAGCATAAAAGCTGCGCCTCATGTCTCTGTGTGTGTCCAGACAAACAGCAACTTGTTGCTGGCATTTCACGCAGCATTCGCTTCTCAACATTGCGTCTGCGCGTAAATTATTCATAGCATACTTTTTGAGGCAAAGGCAAAGGAAAGTCGGTTTCGGGCTTAAAACTGGATGGAGAAAATCATTGAAGCAACTCGTAATGAGGATATTGAAATTCGAAAATGTGCGCCAGCCCGAGCTTTCAGTTTTTCTCTTAGCTTTGGCATCCCTGTTCGACATTCGTCGGTGGGCTCAGCCGTTCAACCACCCTTATCAGTGTTGAGCTTTCTCTATTGGCTTTGTATCTCAACATTGTCGATGCTGCCTGGCTGCCTGCCAAAAAGCTGAAACGTCAAGCTTCCGAGCATGCAACAAGCCATGACAAACGCATGTTTGTTTGTTGTGTATCTGCCGTACATATAAATACAGTGCCCGAGCACCACGCACGGAGACGGAGTCACAGATACCAACATTTGCTCAGCATAAACGCGTGAGTAAACTTCTGCTTTTGCTTTTGCCGCTGCTGTTTCTGTTGCTGTTGCCGTTGGTGCTGCTGCTGTTCCTGAGGCTGCCTCTGGCAACCATAAACGAAGGCGATGTCGATGGCGACGGAGACGAAGACGAAATTTCACTTATGTAGGATTTTTGCACACTTGAGAGTTTTAGTTCAGTTTCGGTCGAATTGATAGATACACGCTGGTTGCGGCTCAGATACGGGTTTGCTTGTTTGGTGTACATACACACAGCGCTTTGTTGTACACAACATAAAATTCAAAAAAAAAAAAATGTACTTGCGTTTTTCCATTCCTCACTGCTTGACTCACTGACTGAGTGCCCGTCAGATTGGCCAACCGACTGGCCCATATCGTATCTATATCTATGCAGCGCCATATCAAACAGTAGCAGTAGCAGCAGCAGCAGCAGCAGCTAAAGCTAAAGCAGCACTTCCAATTGGAAATGTTTTGTTGCTTTTCTCCCGTCGGTTGCTTAAATGAACGCACGTTGATTTTTTTATCGGCAAATATATTGTGATTTATATTGATAGTTATACGCGCCTCCGACCGTCTCTGTGTGTGTGTGTGTGTGTGCCTAGTGTGTGTGCGTGTATTTTAATAATCTTTTCAATTGCAAATTAATGTGTTTCCACGAATCCAAACCAAACTAAACGGCAGCCAGCAGCAACAGCAATCCGTTTATGGCTGAATGCCAATTACAAAAGAAGCAACAAAAACAAAAACAAAAAGGAAAAGAAAACAACAAAACAAATAAGTATCTTTTAATTGCAAGTGAAATTTGAAAACTGTTCGGGCAAAGCGCGTGCAGCCAATTGGCAGAGTGTATTGAAAATCAGTGAACAGGTAATAATTATACATACTTTATCGTGCGGTATGCCATAAATTCAAATTCATGAACATGCTCATGTTCATGTACAAAGGCACATGTCTTCATAATTTGTCGGTTTGTGCATATAAAACAACAATAACAACAACAACAACAACAGCAGCAGCAGCAACAATAACACCAACGGCAGCACCAATGATGAAAAAAGTTCATTCAGATGCGAGATTTGTTTGTGCCTTCAACTAATTGCCGACTGACTGACTATCTTATTGACTATCTGACTGAATGAATGACTGCCTGACTGACTGCCTGACTCGCTGACTGATAAAAGAGAAAACGCAAAGCAAACTTGCAGCTCAATAGCAAACGCAATTACACTGAAGAACAAAAATCCCCATTGCTCATGAAATAAGCGGGCCGCTCAACTTTGGCGCGTGCCTGTTGTTGTTCTTGTTGTTGTTGTTGTTGTTGTTGTTGTTGTTGTCGATGATGATGGTGAGTGGGTGGGTGTGTGACTGTGTCTGCGCCTGGGTGGGTTGCCTGTTATGTGAATTTCCTCGCACCCACATACATACTCGTATGTGTGGTGTGCACGTACACTCAGGCATGTCTGTAATTTCAATTTCACTTGCTCCTCCATCTGATGTTTGAGCAGCACTGGCTGCGTCGGTTGTGCCGGTTGGGAGAGGGGGCCACACTGGCAGGGGTCCACAAGATTGAGCAAGCCCCCCTAAGGTGGCTGAGTACACAAGCGATCATTTGCGGGGCGCGAGCGCAGCGCCCGAAAACACTCCGAGTGTCGTCTACACAGCCCAGGCGGCGGCAGCAGCGATCGTCAACAACAGCTGAACTACGATTGCCTTGCAGGTGTGAGTGTAATTGCACGCATGTATTTGTGTTGTCTTTGAGTCACTTTTGTTAGTGTTGCAAGCGCGCTCTTACAGAGAAGGAGAGCAAAAGCTAGTGCTGCGCGCCAATTGCGCCAATTGATCTGAAACGTGTCACGACCAACACTTCCAGGCATTAAATAAAAAGTGCCCAAGTGAATTAGCTGCATTCTAGGTGCAGCTGATAACTTTTTGCTTACATTTTGGTTTCAATCGAAAAAGTGTTAAAGAATTTCGAATCCTATAAAACATCCTAAGCCTTCCCTTCAATATTTATCCGTTATAGAATAAGAGGCATTCTTTTGCAATATACATATTCATTATATTAATTCAAACTGACGTAGCGCGAGGGCGAAAGAGATGCAACAAAAAGATGTACTATTCTCCTTACTGACAAATGGTATGAAAATTAAAATAATGTACATATAAAGTAAAAAGCCTATTTAAATTTTAGATTTATTTTGTGAGACGCTGCTCTTACTTTCCAAGCTGGGTAATGACTTTATTTTTGCAATTTGCATTTATTTTATATATTATCAGTATATACTCGTATTTTATACCCACACTATTTGTTTGTTTTAAGCGCATTCATCATTCATTTTCTATCTTAATTCGAAACTGAATGCTTCGGTATTTTCTTAAAGTATTGGAACTGTTTTAGTGAGGAACACAAAACGCACGAATACGCGGCTCACGAGCTCAGACCCAGCAGAATGGAATGCTCTCCAGCACATGCTCCCCCTCTCTCTCTCTCTCTCGCTCTCTCGCTCTCTCCCATTCTTTCCCACAGCGTCTTGCTCAATTTGCTTTGATTTCGATTTCTTTTCCTTGGCCACTTCTGCTCATTCGCTCTTTGTTGCTGCTGCTACTTTGTGCTGTGGGCCTGTGGTTGTGTGGTGTGGTAATGTGGTTGTTGTTGTTGCTGCAGCTGACTAGTTGCTCGATCGGTTTGCTTGGGCAAGCGCAAGCTCAGATACAGATACTTCTCGTGCCGCGTCGTGCGTTGCGTTTGCGTTAGCGTTCGCCTTCACATTTGTATATAGTTTCTGTTTAGTGTTGTTGTTTTTTCTCAGTTTCACTCTTTTGTTGTTGTACAAGTATGTACATATGTATGTATATTCCGTATTGTATACTCGTACGGGTATGTGTGTCTCCGGTTCACTTTGCTTTGGGCTGTGCGCGAAATCAGTTTGATGTTTGCTTTGACAGGCAGCCGTGTGTCTCGGTCGGTCGGTCTCCGTCTGCGATCGTGAGAGCTCGCCGGTAGTCGCCGCGTTACAGAAGCAGAAGCGAAGTAGCAGCCGCAGTAGCAGTAGCAGCAGCAGCAGCAGCAGCTTTTCACTTCGACTGCTGCGCTCACGCACGCCGACTCAGAAGCTCGAGAAAAAAACCCACAAATAAAACAAAATAAACAACAAGCAGCGCAATTATTGTAACGAAAAAAAAGAGAAAAAGAAAAATAGTTTATCAATCTACAAGTATATGTGAGTGTGTGCAGCATTAAAAATTAATAAAGCGTCTGAGGCAAAAGCAGCGAAAATGTATCGCGCGGATACATTCGCCTCTGTTATCGCGCAGCGCACTTGTGACGTCACAGTCATTTGTGATTTTATTTTAGTAGCTGCCGCTTAGCTTTGTTGCTACCGTTGCCGCTCTTGTTGCTGTTGCTATTATTTTTAATTTTTGTGTGTCTTTTATTTTGTTGTTTCTTTCGTATAACTCTGTATAATACGAACGTATGTATGCTTTCAATATCTTTTGCGTCAACAACAGCAACAACAGCAACAACAACAATAGAAACAAGAGCGACAACAGCAGAAGCAGCAGCAGCAACAACAACAAAGGCATTCTGCCGACGCCGCTGCCATCGTACTATGAACGTGACCTCCGCGTATTAAAATAAATTCTAATTTGTGAAGAATGAGCCGAATGTGTTCTGCCTTTGTAGTTGTTATTGTTACTGATGTTGTGTTTTTGTTGTTGCCGTTAAGATATGCCAGCAAGCATTTATTATTATCATGTAGTATTATTATTATTATTGTTATTGTTATTA
This sequence comes from Scaptodrosophila lebanonensis, assembly GCF_003285725.1. Lineage (NCBI taxonomy): Eukaryota > Metazoa > Arthropoda > Insecta > Diptera > Drosophilidae > Scaptodrosophila > Scaptodrosophila lebanonensis. The sequence goes on from NW_022060529.1 coordinate 5,729,838, forward strand.
TGTGTGTGTGTGTGTGTGTCTGTGTGGGTGTATCTGTAGGCTGGTATTCGAACAACAACAAGTAGTTAGCGTTCGTGTTCGTGTGTGTTGTGTGTGTAAATATTAAAAAAATTTAAAACAAAATACAACAAGCAGCAGCAGCAGCAACAGCAACAGCAACCGCAGTCTTCTCAGCAACAAAACGACGACAACTTTTGTGGTACGTCAACAGATAAATGTGCATATACGAGTATGTACATACATATGTATGTATGTATGTATGTATGTATGTATGAGTACTATAATGGTGCCGAATATATGGGGCACCTTCGTAGGTAACTCGAATCAAATTTATGATTATATTTGCAATGAACTTTTTAGTGACTGGCGGGCAAAACACACAAACACACATGCATACATTCTACTGAAAACGAGTACGTATCTGTATCTACAGAGAACATTTGACCGGTTGATGCCTTGAACATGGTCACATAAAATTAAAGATGCCCTCCAAATTAAAAAAAAAAAAACAACAACAACAACAAACACGTAAATTAAAAGCAAATTCGTTAGTAGAAATTTTCATGCTGCCAACGTCGCACACATTTTCAGTTTTTATTTACTCGTTGTCTGTTTGACTGACTGACTGACTGACTGACTGAATGGCCGCCTGGCAGAGCTGCTCCTACTTATAAGCAAAGCGCCGCACATAAAAAAAAACGTTTAAAAGCCAGTGGCGTTGTTAAGTTGGCAAGCAATGGGATTTTGTCTCGTGAAATAATGACAAAAACACAAATATAATGCTTTGTACTTACATACATACATACACATACACACACATTTGCTATACATACAAGTATGTACATACAGCCACCATCATAAATTTGCAATTTTCGTTTCCGATTTTTGTCTTGTTTGTCGTAAACGTAAGTGTGTGTCACACACACTCGAACTGACCCATTTCTGTGATTATCTAATAACCGATTTTTTCATTTTCATTTTCACTATCTATACTTATGCATACATACATACATACATACATAGTTATACATAGTACATAGGTACATTGCCTGAGCACGTGTGTCTCTGTCTGCGGGCATTCTTTAATTAATTCTCAATTTTAACTGTTTATTTAAAATGAAAATATTTCTACGTTGGCATGCGCGCTATCTACAAACATACATACATACATATGTACATACTTTGTACATACCTACATTTTTGTGCCTAACGTGCCATCTTTGTTTTTGTTAACAACAATAAAATCGAAAGCCTTCGTGCATACTAATTTTGTTGTATAAATTTTTTGCAATTCTCATTTGCTGGTTTTTTTACAACTATAAAGGCAGCGACTGTTATGCAATCTGCAACTCACTTATTTACTAACAATATGTATGTTAATCGTCTATAATTTTATGCTTTATTGAAAAACAATGCAGCGGTACGCGATGTTTCTCTCCACTTACAAACATGCATACATATGTACATACATATATTGTATTGTTAACTGCTTAACATTCAGAGCCAAGTAACTAACTCTCTGGTTGACTGGCTGCCTGATTGACTGACTGACTCTGTGACTACTTGTCCGATTGACTGGATCTGGATGCTTACCCAACTGGTCGTCTGTTATTTTTGCAAATGATAGTTTGAGCATGTTCGTCTCGCCTTCTAAATAGCTAATAGCTTATAGCATTTTATTTCGTTTCAATTTTTGTGCTTTTGACAGAAACTTCTTAAATGCATACTTCATCGAATGTGTGTGTAGCTTATTGTTTTAATATCTCAAGTTAGTCGTCAATAAATTGATTAAGAAAATGCTTAAATAAATTAGGAATATATTCAAAGTATGTATTTTGAATCTGCTTGGGTATTTGTATATGGTTTTGATTCAGAATTTTAAAGCTGAGGCTTACAATTAAAGAATTCAAAAAACAAATGCACATTATTTTGCAACAAACTGCCATTTTTAGATAACAACTTTAAGAATCAAATCAAGCATTTAAAAGGATTTGCCATTTTACTAAATAAATAAAATCATTTAAAGACAATGGATGGTGAAAAAATTCATACATCATTAACCATGAATGACTTTTTAGCTTTTCTTGGCCTCCATAGGCGGATCGAATTTTGCAAAAATCTCATTTATTTAAAATTTAAAAACAAAAGCAGCCTCTGTCCTAATTTGAACTCTTGAAGAATATATATGACCATTTTAATGTTTCAGTAGTCAAGTAGTTCAGGTACTTATAGCAGTTGATCGGAAACAGGTGAAATCGGCAGTCAGTTTTGATAATCCCAACTTTCATTTTTTAAATATTTACACGTATATCATGGCCTTTAGGGCCAGTTTAGGATGGTATGTATGCCTTTTAGTCTAGGCTCTGGCGCAATAGAATTCTAATTCATTAACTTTATGCTGAATAGCGTCTATTGGCCGACTTTATTAATCAACAAGAAAGGAATGCTAAAGTCGAGCAGGCTCAACTTTTAAATACCCTGTACCACCCCACAAAAAAGTAATTAAATTAATTAATTAATTTAATTAAATTAATTAACTAAATTAATTTAATTAATTAACTAAATATTAATTAATTAAATATAAAATATTCCATGCATGCATACATACATTTACAATTACATCAGAATTGTGTCTATGCGTGTTTGTGTACTTGTACATATGTATGTATGTGTGCATTGAGCCTGGTTATATGGCTATAACTTTCTTTCCGATCATTCTATCATAATGAGACTTGGTATACGGTTATATAATTACTAACCTAATGTGACTACCAAATTTTAGTTCAAAATTCCAAGAATTACGGGAGTTATAGAAAATCGTTAATAGGGGGGGAGTGGGGGGGTGGATCAGAAAAAATGAACAAACTCGTCCTTTCTCGGTCTCAGGAGAATCTGTATACCAAGTTTGGTTATTCTAGCTCTTATACTTTCGGAGATCCTTGCGTTCATACAGACAGACAGACGGACAGACAGACGGACAGACAGGCGGACAGACAGACGGACAGACGGACATGGCTATATCGACTCGGCTTGTCATGCTGATCAAGAATATATATACTTTGTGGGGTCTACCAAGCCTCCTTCTGTGTGTTCCATGTGCACTCGCACTAAACTAATATACCCTTGTACCCTTTGGGTACAGGGTATAATAACACAACCAAAAAATTGATAACAACTCCCATTTCACTCATTTAAAATAAATAGCAAATATTAAGAAGATGCTCAATCAAATCTGAATTATAATTTAATTCAGTTCTACTTTTTATAGCGGAATATCGATCTTTTTATGATCGGTCAGCTAAAATAGTAACAACTTAGTTATCTACAAAAAACCAACAATATTATTGTTAAGGGCAGTACCTTACCTGAAAGAGACTTATAACAGTTTGAATGTAAAATTTATTTTTTTAACTGCAGGATTTTTGCAGTTGTGGTCAACATGCTTAAGTTCGCCATTCAATTCCGCATTCAACTATGTTCGTTGAAACGAATTCCTCATGTCTACTTTGTTGCATTGGCAATGAAATTTCGAAATATGCTATGTTTTTATTCATAGACTATCGTAAAAGAGACTTAATACTTTGAACACAAAATTTATTTGGAAATGTTTTAAGTTGCTGTCTTACTAAGTTTTATACCTCGTTCAGATGTTGTTCATATTTTTGTATATACTCGAATAATGTAGTCATGTACAAAGTTACTTGCATATTCATATGTGAATACCTTTATAGTCTGGAAGTTTCTAACGAATCCCCAATAAACATTGAAGTAATATTTGATTCAGCTGTTTGTTGAGTCGCCTGCTTTGTTCTAACTCCACACTCCATACTTGTTTAATTAATTTTATTTTTTCTATAAAAAATTGTACTACAAGTATGTTTGTACTGCTAGATAATGTGGCAGATTAATCTCGTTGTACAAAAATTACCCAACCACCAAAATACAAATTATTTACATTCCTTTCAAATTACTATGGAATATAAAATATACTTGAAGATATTATGTACTTTTCAATACTTTGATACTTTTTAACCCTCTCTATCTAATGCTTATACAATGAATCAGCTTCACCTTATGATGTTTCTAAGGTCCGAGTTGCTTGCCTAAAGTTACGTTCAATAGAAGGATTCTACAGTACGCCTAATTCGTGTCGGGTAATTTCCATTGGTTCTAAATAATTTGTGATCAATGAATTTTTTATCAAGTTGTACATACTACATATATATGTATGTACGTAATGCTCGAAATGTGGATGATGATAGTATTGTCATTGTTATATCAAATAAACTGAAATGCTTTTAAAATGAAACAAATTTCAACGATAGTCATTTAAAATCCTGTTGACTAATTGTAATCCTTTTCGGAATTCTAACGAACTTATACAAGTTAAAGTTTCTAATATCGATAGATATGTATGTAAGTTTTCCAAATTCTATTTTCTTTAAGCGCGAACTTTTAATATTTCCCACAATGTGCAATTGCAGTCAATGGAATGACAAATGTGACTCACAAATACAAAATAACAAATAGCACTAGAATCAGATACACACACACACACAGCTTGTACTTACAAAGTAAACAAGCAGCTGTAAAAGCAAAGCAAAGCCAATCAAAGCATTGCAACGCCAGCTGCAAAACATCATCAGTTGGCAATAACTATTAGATACAAATTCGTATCTGCGGCTGTGAATGCGTTTCGTGTGCGTTTCTCTGCCTATGGCCGATTTAATATGGCGAAGCTTTTGTATATATGGTTATGGTTCACCATATATGAGCGGCATGTACATTCATACCTACTTACCAGCATGTACATGTACATGTACATACTTATGTATGCATATGTATGTATGTAGATGCGTACATACATACATACATGTAAAAAGAAGTATCCAAGATTTAATTTGTATTGTGCGAATCATGTGAACACACCAGCCAGATGATGCTATTATACAAATAGCTCACCACAGACACATACACACACACACACACACACACACACACACACACACCAACGAAAAGCACTTACATTCGTAGAAGGCAGCACCTGCATAAACGTGTCGATATACGAGAAACGTGCAGTGAATTCAATGTGGCTCTTAAAGCATAGTCAGGTGTATTTAAATGAGTGTGTTTGTGCACATTAAGGTGCTTGCGGAATTTAATGAGCTTCAGCAACTTAGGGCACATCCAATTGCCTCTAATAGAATTCGTAGCTGATGCGATTAAATTGCACATTTTGTACCGCTGCACGCTTTTTTGCCTACCCACGCAATATTTACGGGCCATTTCATTTTGTTGTTGCATACCACTAGGCTAACGGGCTAACGGGCTAACAGACTAACAGACTAACGGGCCAACGGACCGATTGGCTGATTGGTTGATTGCCTGATTGCCGCCTGCTCTGCAAGGTCGTTGGCGCTGTCCTTGCCGTGAACCGCACACCCTGACAGGCTAAAATTAACGACATACCAGCGTTTTTTGTTTTTATTTATTAAAGGCCAACAGAAAAAAGTGAGAAAATCAAAATGATTTTCTTCTTTTTAGCTCAACAGATCTATAAATAGTTTGTTTAAACAAATACAACCGGACACATGTCGTCGCCACATACATAACCGTATAACTACATATGTATATATAAGTAGTATGTGTGGTTGACATTTTGCATCGGAGCTGCCTGGCCATTGTCTGCAAGTGATTGCCTTTCTGTTTTATATAAATATAGGTATATATCCATACTATATATCCGACTGTCTGCTTGCTTGTCTGTCTTGTTGAGTGTTGCTTTGTTTTTTGTATTTTTGTTTTCTGCCTCTGGCCAGCATTCACAGTCGTGCCAATATTTTTATTTGCCATGAACAAAATGTTGCGATAATATCTATATCTTCATAAGGGTATATACTATATAGTATGTATGATATGTGCACATATCCAAAATAAAGTAGAAGAAAATCTCCCATGGGAACAATTCTTCCAAATGAAGTTGCCAATGTCGATTACCAAAGCATCCGTACATTTTACGGAAATTGTAACTCCACTGTTTTCTTTATCTTTCGTTTCTTCATCTGAGCCCCAGTATGTTCGATATACAAGTATTATAGGTCAATGCTCCCTGGCTTCGACACTTCTTCTTATTTAATATCGCAAGTCTTGTTACTAATTGGGCAAAAGATTTCCAAGAAAATGTTGAAATGAAGACAAAGGCCGATTAGTGTAAGTTAAAGGAACTAAAAAGTTGTTCAGGCTACAAAGAGTTGCTGTAAAACGATCAGCAATGAATATTTTGTGGGCCTTAAGCTTTTAGCCTAAATTACAATCACTAGCAAACTTTTTGTTTTATTAAGTTCCATATGTAATTTGATTTATTTTAAAAAATCGCAATTTTAATATTTCAATATGTGTACACGTATGCGTTGCATGATTTAATAACTATTAGTAATTTTCAAAAAATATCTTTGTACCTTGCAAAGACATCTTTGTCTTTGTCGATTAGTAGGCCCCAAAAGTATATAGTTTTATCAACTTTAGTCGTGTTCCATTCTCTTTACATGAAATCGAGTTGGAATCCTGAAAAATATTAAATTATAATACTAAATCAATAGCTGCTCGATGTTGCACAACTTCTAGTTATATTATGAGTACTAGTCCTAATTAAAATAAGCTTTAATGCGTTCTAAAAATCAACATTTAATTAGAGGGAGTTCTTTCCGAGAACCCAATTAAATAAAGTTTAATTTAGTTATGCTCTTTCTCAGTACTTGCTTGATACAATTCAATACTTTATTCTCGTTGCATAAATACACACATGTATGTACGTACATACGTGCTGAAGTTGGCCTGAGAGTAGACAACAAGTGACACTAAATAGCACATGTCCTTGGTCCTTGTAGGCTGTCATTCCTCTATTTAGCAAGTCAATCAATGTCTCTGGCATTCATGGAAATGTGGGGAGACGTAGACTAGAACACAATCCTTTCTCGTTCCCCGCCACCCCCAGCCAGACACCCTAGGTCCCTTGATCCAAAGCCATCAGGCAAGTGTGACTCATGTTTACAGCTACATGTACATAAATATACACACACATACACACAAACATACACATCGACTCGTTCTCACGACGCGCTCACGTCGCGTCGCAGTGCGGCTGCTTAAATGTTTCAACTTTGAAATAGGTCGCCTTTTGCTAATCTAAAGTGTTTTGTCCATATCAGTTGGTTGGTATTTTTTCATTCGCCTTTTATCTAAATATTTAAAATTGGTTTCATATGGTATTTCTATTTGCTGTACAAGTATATACGTTTACAACGAGAACCTTTGCAGATAATAGGAAGGCAAATGCGTCACAAAGACGTCAGGCGTTACCCATTGGGGCGACGCAAAAGTGAAACCAAAAGCATTTTGCCAAAACGTAAACAAGTTCAAAAACTACGAAATTCCCGACAAGTCAAGTGTTTGAGACGTGCCGGCAAGGGTCACCAGCGCATTTTACGACAATACTTTTTGGCTATCAAATTTCCTTGTCATGCTTATGGCAACAACAACACCAACAACAAATAGGCCAAAAGCAGTAACATCAACGGAGGCAAAAAAAATGAAATCAAACTTTTCAACTTTGGGATGCAAAAGTTGTATCGGGTTTGCACACTTTCAGCAATTTATTGACAGCATGGCGACCCATTGCAATATTGAAATATGTTTTATGCAAGTTAATCACGTAGAGTGCGCACCTTGGCTTCAATAATCATTGCCAATATTGGCCATTTATGATTTTCTGGCACGCGCAAAGCTTAATAATTTCTAAATACGTTCCATCTGAATTATGTTTAAAACCGCAAGCAAGCAAAGGTAGTGGAAAGCATCAAACCTTTTGAATATGTTGGTTATATCTACTCCCAAACTCTTTGAAGCACTCATTTTAGAAAAAACGGAAATCTATATCAATCTATGTATAGTACGTATTTAAATGAGAACTTGTTATGAGAGTATGCTACAGGTATTTAGAACGAAAGGGCTTACTACAAATATTCATGGAGGAACGCTTTCAAACATTTCTCTCTCGTACTATCTTGACTAACACTCACTTAGCAAGACTACACAGGTGTACAGATAATAAAGAGCTACCTTTATTCAACCTTGAAAGAGCAGCAAACTAAGTAGCAAACAAACCTATTACTTACTTTTAACGTATGCTGATTTAAACATATAATTACGATTTTTTTAGCTTAAAACTTCCCAAAGTCTGCACATTTCACAGCCTGCAACAAATAGCATTCAGGTTAGCGGTTGGTTGAATTATTCCTGGAATGTCAAAATCCGTTTGCAGTCTGGTGTTAGCCGCTGGCTTATCTCATAAAAGAAATAAGCACTTTCTACATTCTTCAGTGATCAGGGATTCCCCACCGATTGATTAACCAAAAACTTCAATTGTAATCCTCACTTTTTGTGCAGTAATTTTTTCTTACCTTTTAAATGTTTGACAAGTGTTGTTGGCATATTTTACCATTTCAACAAACTTGTGTTTCTTTTTCCAGTTAATAGTTGCATGATTTATATGAATACAATGAGTTTTATAATATAATGAGTGATAAACGCTGCAACTAGACTCTTGGAAGTAAATTGAAGAAATTTGTGAATTTAAATTTAAACGCCTCCAAACGAATTTTCTCCGACACATGAACAGAGAACCTTGAGGCTTTCAGTTCTTTCTAGGAAGCTGCAATAGACTCTAAGAAGCTCGCAAGATTATTTTATTATTATTATTTTTGTTTTTGTTTGCAAAAATACATAGGTGTAAGTAATTTGTGATTTCGCTGTAAATTTAAATGCCGACGCAATATTGTGGCAGGTTCTTTTTTTTGCAAATATCTATGAGTGGATATAACTCACTTGTTTTGCAACTAGTTTGCATTTTTTTCAGTTCTATTTGACCTTCTGCTATATCGGCAATATGCCATAAAAAGCTCTTCACATAAACCCATTTACAACCGTAAACAAATGCTCGAATTTAAAGGCATGTCAGCAACAAAATTTTGAATGTGGGCTGCTTTGCTTTGCAAAATGAACTTACTATTAAATAGGGCAAAATATTAGTTTACAAGCAATTTGCGATTTATTCAGGGCAGTATGATAGACTCTTTGTAATCAGTGATTTCGTTTCGTCTCTTTTTGCAGCAATTGGAAATGTAATTTCCCGTTTGAGGAACCAAAAGTAAACTGGCCATTCAACAGACTGCCGTTCGAAAAATATAAGCCAAACATGTTTCAATTATGTGCAGCACCACCATCACCAACACACAAACAACAACAACAACAGCAACAACAAAAACACCAAGAGCAGCAACAGCATCAACAGAGAGACAGCAACAATCAAAGCCTAATAAACGCAACAGCAACAGCAGCAGCAACCTCCCAAACCGCAACAGCAGGCTCGGTCAGAGGACAAGCCTGAGGAGCTGGGGTGCAGGAGGAGCTGGAGGAGCTGGAGAAGTGGGGGCAGTCAGCTGCATTAAAACTCAAACAACAAAATACCAAAGGCAAACAAAATATTGGCAATAGCAATAATAACAACAACAAACCAGGAGTAGTCAGCCAGGCAAACCGAAACCCAAACCAAATTAGTTTAGCTGAAGGACAACAACAACAACAACAACAGCGACAGCAACAGCATGGGCTGCTCGCCAAGCACACTGGACACATCGCCAGCTGGTGGAGGTGGGGGAGGAAGCGGCAGCGGCTCTGCGCCCCTGCCCCTTGATGCGAGCAATGCGCCAGGGTCGGCAGCTGTAACGACCACAGAAAAGGATGGCAACTTTCTGTTCTGCATCAAGTTTCGACGCGGCCGCATGCGTCGCTGCAGCTGCGGCGCAGCGACGTTGCAGAATGGCGATGGCAGCACTGCGGGCAGTGCAACATGCGGGGAGCGTCTGCATGGAGAGGACTCGTTGCATGCAAATCTAATGTGCAGTCAACTGCTATTGAATCCCATGCAAACCAAAAACGAGGCTGACTGTGAGAAGGTTCGTATTCCCAGATGGCAACCAAATATCCAACCATCCACCCATTCGATTGACCCTTTGGGGGTCACCATAATAACCACACAACCACACTACCACACAATCATGCAATCAAGCTCTCATATATTTCCCTTTCAGCTAAGCACTGGCAAAAAGGACTCGATTGTAACGGTCGCCGCGTTGGGGAATTTCACGCACAGCGTGGTTCGACGTGCAACAGGAAGTAAGTAGCGCTCAGTTACCATAAAACAGTTCATTTTTCATAATTGAATCACGACATTTGGCATTTGGTTGGAAAATTCGAACGGTATGATGGATCCAAATTGAAATACGCGAAATTAAGCTGCATAGCTCCCAAATTGTTAAGGTCCAGTTGGGACAGGTTAAGGACAAACTAAAGCCAGTGAAAAACAATGGCATCCTAGTATATTGCATTTCTTATAGATACCACTTATACCGTAGAAGTAGGAGACCTGCTTATTTAGTTGATGGTTAATTTTTAGTAGAAAATAGCTACTGTGTTTTCCAAAAGTGCTTTAAGTTGATGTACGATCGATATGATGCATCGATAAAAGATCCCTTTAAATTAAAGCCTTTTACTTGTATTATTTACCTCGTAATTTGATGGAGCAATTACATTTCTTATAATTAGAAGTAGGAGTTTTTGGAGCATCTTATTAGAAAGCCTAGCAAACAATAGGTTTCAGCTAGACATCCTCATTAGTATAATCAAAGTGAGGCTAAGCGGTTACCAATGCTGCTCACACAATCTGCCTGCCTCCCCAAGAGCTCCGGTACAAATGTTAGATTACAGCAACTTTTGGGGCTTGGTTTTTTGATAAGCAGTTAAAAATAGTAGCTCTTCACAAAAATAAAGTAAAGTAGTTGTCATGCCTTTGCTCGTTGATTATCAAAGCATTGATTTCCAAACATTTCAAAATGTGACAAAAATGAACTAAGCCTACGCAATATACGTGTATAACACATTCTATAATTAGCCTGTCGGAACAGCCAAGTAGTCTCTAGATACGAGAATTTTTATTGTTTACTCTGGATATGCCTACCTAGTCAGTCATGCGGACGCTTGCTTGCTCATTCCGTTGTGTTTTCAGAGGGATATTGTTTCTTAGGCTCTTGCATTTTTAGTTTTAAAATATAATATAGAATATGTATAATAACTAACTAATATTTTGAGTTCATGTAGAAGCTCCAGTTCAATAATTTTAGCTGGGATTAATCTTGCTAAAGATTTTTTTTTGTTTTTTTTCTGATACACCACCCCCCCCCCCCCCACTCCCCGCAATTCGTGTTTTTCATAGCTCCTGTAATTTTTGGAACTTTGAAAATTTTGGCAAATACTATACATCCAGTTTGTTGTTATGTATCCGTATGCCAAAATTCATCATGATAGGTCAATTCTGAAAGAAGTTATAGCCATAAGTATACACGCATATAAACACGCAGAGACACGATTCTGATGCAAATGTATGCTGTTGAAACTGTACATGAACATAATTTTTTAAAATTTATTAAATATTTTTTTCCCCCTTTTGGTGGGAGGTACAGGGTATTTAAGAATTGAGCCTGCTCGACTTTAGCATTCCTTTCTTGTTTTTTTTTTTACAATTATTATATTTAAAGTTTAGATTTAATAGAATTCGAATTAGTTTGTTAACGTCAAAATGTCTTAAAGATTTTAATTTCTTATTCTTCTGTTGCTGATATAGGAATTGTTTTAGCTGGTTTATTAACAATAAGATATTGAGGATTATGTGGTTCTCAAACATTAAGACGAGAACATTAAAAGAAAAGTAAAATGCCTAACCAAACAATAAACCAGCTTATCACTATGGTAATTTAACAATTTGTAGTAGGGATTATAGAATATGTTTTGATCAGAACATGAGAAAGAACAAATTTAAAAGAAATTGCCCTTCAATGAATTCCTACACCACGGCGGTTTAGCTTTTACCGGCATTCTAAGTGATTTTAGCCAAGTGATCGAAATGACCCGTGTAAACTTGGCCTTAATGACGCGGTACTGGAAATACGAGCTGGCAGTCAGCTGTTAAGCTTGTCGGGGCGCAGCTGTTTGTTCTGTTTATTCGCCCCTCTTTTCGCCGAAGTCGTTTGGCTAATTAACAGCTTGCCCTTAGCTGCGCATATCAATGGGAAGCACGGTAGCTGCCAGAGCGTTTACTTAAGAGCTACTACTCAAGTAGGTGAGTGCGACTGTGTTTTTGCTTGTGTGTGTGTGCGTGTGTGTGTGTGTGTATGAGCTTGCTCACGTTCCATTGAAACTTGATCGCTCAGCGCCTCATCGCCTCAGCGTTGAGCGCCAGCCGATCATGGAGCGGCGTTTATCGACCTGGTCTGCCCGTCTGCTTGCCCGTCTGTCTGTCTGTCTGTCTGTCTGCCTGCCTGCCTGCCTGCCTGCCTGTTCGTGTGACCGTCCGTTCGTCCGTCAATGTGTCCAGCTATCTGGCTGCTTCTGTCTCTCAGCAAACTCACTTCAAAGCTTTGGCAACAGCTGCTCGCCATTTATGGAGACATCGGCCAAGTCAGTTGCTTTGAATTGCTGCGCCGTGTCGGTCGGTCGCTCGTTTGTTTGTTTGCAGTTTGAGTAACGGTAACATGCGCGCACGATAAACCACAAACAACAACAACAACAATAAGAACAAGAACAACAACAATACGAGTAAAACCCCAATAACACTTGCCCAGAGTTTTGTCGAAGGCTGCCGCGCATAAATAAAAACACAATAATCAAAATACGAGAAATAATAATAATAAAAAAAAAACACATTCATACAGACACATACTACACATATAAACATACATACTATACATATGTACATACATCGAATTGTAAAGTATTCGTTATTATTTTTTTTCGACTGCCACTCAGGCATGGCCACGAACGTTTTTAAAGCGTTTGCCTTATGTATGTAAATCAATGTATGGCGGCCTCATGCAAATGCAAGGCGCGCAGTTTTGCGGGCGTGTCACCAACTGGACCCCAATAACACACACAACAGAAAACAACAACAATACGCTCGACTTAAAATGCAACTGGGTGCAGTTGTTCAGCTTGAAGTTGCTGCTGTTGTTTCTGATCGGCGGCACAAATTTGGCAAACTGCAGTCGCCGATCAGGGCCAACCAGTTGAGAACCAAAAGCGATGTGTCTACATGGCATGCAGGCTTTAATTACTTCTAGCTGGAGATGGAGATCGATAGCAATACGAGACTCACACACTTACGAGCTTGCTAGTGGACAGAAGTGGCAGCAAGTTTAGCCTCTATGGCAAAAATTTCGTCTAAATTGCCGCCCGCCTTCACTGCAATTTGGTGTTAATATACGTGTGTGGAAAAAAACAGCTAACAAAAATGTGAAAAAATGTGGAAAAAAATGAAGCGTTTTTTTCTTTTCTTTATACAACTCGACGACTACAAAAACATCGAAAAATGTGTTAAAAATCAAAATAAACTTCGCAACTACACACATGTGTCAAGTGTGCGCCAAAAACGAGACAAACAACAACAGAAACAGCAGCAGCAACAACAGCAATAACAACAAGAACAAATACATGACTGCCTTTCGACTGTATTGGTAGCTAGAGCGTAACTGGCCATACTATACACATTGGCTTTAAGTTCTAGCCCGCAGTAGCAATGTATCGATATCTGTGGCCTCTGCTCTATGAACAATCTCTTTCCCCCTCAACATGAACTGCAATGCAAACGTCTATTTGTATGTGTTTTTGTGTGTGTGTATGTGTGTGTGTATAAGTTTAGGCTTATGTGCGAAAATGCTTATTAACATGCTTTTGCAAAATTCTTCCTCCCAACTTTAATCAAAAACTATAATTCAAAGCAAAAAAACGAAATGCAAACGCATTTCAATTCTTTAGAAAACTAACGGGCTCTCCATTCGTACTATATGTATGTGTGTGTGTGTGTGTGTATGTTTTGACTTTGTCTATAAGATAAAAAGATTCACATGACAATCTGGTTTGTGTTACACGCGACGATCTTTTTTGGTAGCACAACATTACACACACACATACACATAGAAATGGGCTCTCATTGAGCATCGGCCGCAATGGCGTTGGCGTTGGCGTCGGCGTTGGCGTTGGCGTTAACGTCGGCGTTGCCAGAGCGTGTGAAATGAAATTGCTTATAAATATTTAGTTTAGGCGCCAGAGAAGGAACAATAACAATCAGTTGGCAAAATGTGCGCCTGCGTTCTGCACCTCCACCTTCCACCTTCCACCATCCACCATCCTCCATCCACCTCATTCGTTTTCCGTAATCCGGCTGCACATCAATCAAAAAAATAAACATCGAAATACGCAAAAGGGCGCGTTCGCACAACAATGAATGAATCAAAAAGATGGCAAAACAAAACAAAGCAAACCAAAAGGAGGAACGCAAAAGGCGAGCCAACAAAACGATTCATTATGTATAACTGTTGAGATATGTGTGTTTTCGTGTGATCGCATAATACCCGCCTGCCAAATGCAGTTTATCAATTTTCACGCAAACTCGCTCATTAATTAACCCGCCATGTGGGGTGGCCCCCAACAGTCAATATAAATATATACGTATACTATTGATTACCTTTTCAAGTTGTTCAAACAAAGCGCTCTTAACGACAATCGACGCTTTTGCCGCTTAAGGCATTAATATTATTATTATTAGTATTACGATATGATGCGATTTTAAAGTTATTTTCAAGTAGCTGGCTGTCACACTTCTGGCACGCACGCACGCCCATGCCATTAACCCTGCCCCCGTCCATGCCCCTCACTACCACCGTTACCGTCTTTGCCATAAAGCCACGTGAAGCTTTTCGCAAACATTGCGGCAACGATTAGATTAGCAGCACATACGGTTCACAAAATTTTCACTACCGACCAACATATATGCACACACACACACACACAGCCACACACCCACACGTATTAGTTTCTATTAATTTTGGGCAATAGATGGCATTAGCCTTCGATATGGCCAAGCGTCCAGCTACGAGTATCAATGCCCCATGATGATGTTCACTTTAATGATCAGCCAGCAAAAGTATTCTTTCGCCCATTGCGAGTACTCAGATAGGTGTAGCAGCGCTGATATCGCTTTCTACCAAATAGCATACATATACTGGCATGTGTGTACATATGTGTGTACATATGTATACAGACACAGGCACACATATGCATATATGCAGGCCTAAACATCTGAATACTATGCGCATACTTGCCTGATATTATCTTATCACAAATTAATTCGTTGCCACGACAACGGCCAAGGCGCAAAAGCTCTCAAATGATCGGTCATGACTGGCTGGCCGGAGCGCTGCAGCACAGACCTGGCCCTAACCATTGGACGGACTAATGGTCCCAAACAATTTTCAATTCAAGCCATTCAAAATATTATACTACCAATGTAGCTTATCCAGAGATTTTGCATGCACATACTTAGATTTCCCTTCGAAATACAGAAATAAGCAACAGAACTTAAGATTTGTACGTCGAATTATGTTTTTAGTTTCCCAAAATCCAGCCAAGCTGTAGGTCTCTAATTATGTGGAAAATATGAAAAACATTTGAATTCAAATTAAAAATTGCCAAACTTTAATATGACAACTTCAATTCATTGCCAATCAGTTCTTGTATAATTGGCAAGTTACAACCAATTGTATTTTTTTAAAGACTAATTTGCATAAGTTTATTTATTTACTTATATTGTACAAGCTTATAAATAGAAAAGGAAGGGGTAAGCCTGGGCAATCCTGCCTTGCTGAAAATCTCGTGTACAAAATAATCAATGCAATAGCAGTTTAATGCCTGTTTGCTTATGCATGGCTTAGATTGTTTGCCTATGATTGAAATAATAGAAATAAATATTATTATTTATTTAACGAAATTCCATGCCCATCATCACACACGGGATCTTCAAAGCACTGGGCTCTTGCATTTGCTGGGAGAGACCTGCGGAATGGCAGCATGTCAATTGCTTTGACTGACATGCAGCAGGCCTGAGAAGCCAGCGAAATTTATTACCTACAAGTATACAACTTTTGATGTTCTTCGAAAGAAGAATTAATTACTTAGACCAGACATCAGACATTTTATCAATGCTAAACAGCAACGGATGCACCTTTCAATTCGTACGAGTATATGCGATGAAATGTTAAGCGAACCTCATTATACGAGTACGCGCTAAGCGCATTTTGACAGCTTTAAAACTTCTCATAGATACTAAGCTATTTATGTAGACCAACCGCTCGCAAACCTGACCACGATGGCGACCACTCCGCACACTCTATAATGTAGCGCAGTTTGGCGCTGGCGCTGGCGCTGCTTTCAAAATCCGTGCGAGAATTATCATCTGGCAAACAGTTTTTCATAACGGATTAGTGCGGACGTTTGTCGTCGGTGTCGTCGTGTTCGTATTTGCAGTCGTCGCGGTTTATTTCATTTATTTGATATTCATTTTGTTTTTGTTTTTTTCTTCTGCCGTTGTTAGTGTCGTCGCATTGAAAATTTAATTTCGCACAATTTTAATTGTGTAATTTGATAAAAAATAATATAAAAAAGTGTCGCACTGGCTGTGCTCGTTTCTCGTGCTGTTAAATTCCAATTTAGTCAAGAGCATTTGCACAGAGCCTTGTTGTTGGCCATGTTGGCCATGTTGTTCGTGTTGTTCGTGTTGCCCGTGTTAGATGAATAAGCCATAGGCAGCCAATCGATCAAAGGAGCGCGCAACAGTCTACAAACAAGTACCAGTACAGAGAGAGACGTGCAAAAAATAAAAAGAAACTCGAGAAAATTGTGTAAATTTTACACACTAATGAGCCACAGTGTGTGCGTGTTTGTGTGTGTAACATGAGCCTTAATGTGAGCAAGTTTAGTAAGTACATACAAACATTTAAGCACCGAGAAAAAAAGTTCATCCAATTCAATCCCATTTGTGCATTTGTTTTAGGCATGGACATTTTTCTTAAACAAATATAAATAGTTCATTTAGCTACCAGAATTGTATTCTTGTGGCTTGCTAAAATATTCTCAGTGTACATAGAGATAATATTTGTTGCATACATAGTTAAAGTTCATAATCGTAACCCCGATTTACGCACAGATGGGCGGTTTGAGGGTGTTGGGTGTGGGTGTGTGTGTGTGTATGTGCCTGTTTAAAAATAGTTTACAAACATTGTTTATATTTAAGTAAAAATTGTAAGCATAAACAGCCATGGAGTTATTGCTTGCTCTACAGCACTTTGAGCTTCTCCCTCTCACTCTCTCTATCTCTGTCGCTTCTCTTCAGTTCAACCTGCCCTGCGGCATCCACTCATCCATAAGTCAAGTCCTGTTGCTTGTGCGGCAACTGCGGCTGTTGCGGCAAAGGCAAAGGCAGCGGCTTCATTTGCGGCTGCTGCTCTTCAGCCGCCGAGCTACTTTTATCTAAGCAATTTATTGATTTTCGTTTAGATTACAACGCGAACCGCAAAAGCCAAAAGGCCTGTTTGCATGTGAGGCAACAGCAACTGACAAGCAAACCAAGCAAACCCAGAACAGAACCCAGAACTCAGAACCCAGTGCCCAAAACCGAAACCAAACCAGACCAGACCCAACCTCTACCGACCAAATAACGATAAGATACATATACCCACTGGCCAGGCAGTACAGTACGAGTACATACATAAATACATGTACATACATATCTATTTATTTGAATATACGCAAATATTTTTGTTCGCCGTGGAACTTTTTATATTTTGTGTATGCTGAATAGGTCATATATAGTCTACATACATACATACATACAAACGTACATACAAACGTACATACGTAGGTACGTTTGATATGAGCCGTCATCCTCACACTTGCGTAGATACATATTCATAGGTGAATATGTACATACACATACCTATATGCTATTTATATGCATATGAAGCAGGTTATCATTACGCACTAATTGTACGAAATCAATGCCACAGATAAAACGGACCCACGAAAAAAAAAAATTAGCATAATGCCGCAAGAAACAAAATGAAATTATGCTGAGCACAAGTATTTGTAGTTAATTTGTTGAAGGCGTCGAACGCAGATACATTCTCGTATACGAGTACACACCAAGAAAGAAGCAAACAAAAGCAAATCAGCAAACATAGTTGTAAAAAAAAAAAACAAAAACAATATCCAAACATTTGCCGTGAGTGTCGAGCAACTCCAGAGATGATAATTTCTAGCCAGCCGAATATGGCGGGCGCCGTCAACCTTGATGCGCCAGTGGCGGTGGCGGCGGCGGTGGCAGCGGAAGTGACTGCGACTGCGACTTCGACTGCGACGTCGACATCAACATCGACGTCAGAAGCGGGCATTATGAGTGAAAGTGTTGAGAGTATGCCGCGGGTGGTGGCTGAGAGTGTGTCGAGTGTTTGCAGCGATTGTGCTGCAGGTGTGGGTGGGAGCGTGGGTCTGGATGTGCAAACCACAGCAGCTGCCACAGCAACAACAATTGCCACAATGGTGTCCAACCACACACAAGCAACCGCAACAACAACAACAACAACAACAACAACAGCAAGAGAAACTAGAACTACGACTCTATTGAATACAAGACCAATGCAAACACAGCAGCCAGCAAGTGCCATAGCCGATATGAAGGCGATTACAGCTACAACTACAACTACAACTACATTAGAAACAACAACAACAATACCAACAACATCTATAACCACATTAACAGGCCCAGCTTCATTAACACGTCCGGCCTCTGAGTCTGAGGTGGTTGTGGGTAAGAGCAAAAGTGTTGGAGTGTGTCTGTGCGTGTGTGTGTGTGTGTGTGTGTGCCTATAAAGTGTTTATGAAATGCCAGCGTTTATAATTAAATAAAACGAAAGACTAGAAATTTATGTATTTGCGTGTGCGTAAGTGAGTGTGATTGTGCGGTTAGTTGAGGGTGTTGCCATGTAAGTGTGTGTGTGTGTGTGTGTATTTCTTTGAGCGTGCTGGCATGTAAGTTGCTGGCGATGACCCAAAAGTATGCAACACTTTGCACGACACAACGCACACTGAACTATGTAGCATGCTTTTAAGCGTCGCTGAAGTGCATGCCAAACGCATCAGAATGTTAAGAGACCTGTGGAACCGAAATTTGCAGATTAATTAAGCATTTGCAATTGGCTTGATTTGACTGAAAGATTCATTATATTTAGTTTACTCGTATATGAAATATTTTTTGAATTGATAGTTTTCTATTCTCCGAAGAATAATTTAAACCTTCACCATCTGTTCATAAATTATGAGTGCAGTGTTCCTTAAAGATAATTTGTCCCATATTTAAATTCTATATACATTGTACATTTTCATTACCCTTATCAGCCACCTCTCCAAAAAGGAGACCTCACATATGAATAGATGAAAAATTGTTCACCTGCAGAAATTGTTTACCTGCAGAAATTCACTGAACAAAGCGCTCGGTTAAAACAAAAGCAGTAATAAAATTCAAAATTTTCTATTTAAGTTGTCAAATTGGGGATATCATATATTAAGAACAGGACACAATTAGAAAGTAAGCACTAGGCTTTATTAAGAAGCATGGCATGTACAGATTGCTCCAAAGAAGGAACATATTTTTCCTCAGACCTATTTTGTATTAATTGCTGTTTCTTTAGTAAAGCTTTTATAAGTTTACTTTCAACAAGTGTCAGTATGGCAGAGTCCCCACAAGAACTATAAGAAAATGAAATACTTGACTAGAATTTGCATCTGAGTAAAAGGATCTCTCTTTTTGTTCTTGGCATAGGCACAGGCACATCGGGCACCAGCTCATCTGGCGGCGGTAGTCGACCGGGTCATCGCAAATCCTCGCTCGCCCTTGCCCTCACGCCCGAAGATGAATCAATGGATGTATACCAGGTAAGTGCACCCATAAACGCCCACATATTCGCGCACATTATGATTACGTATTATTCAAAAATCATTGCCATTCTACGGGCATTTGCTTGTGGATAGTGTCGACAGAGCGTACACACATGTGTTGCGTCTCTGATAAGTGTTATCTTATCACAGGTCGTTATATGGCAACCCGCTCTTTTCGCTTTCGGGGTTGCCAATTCCACTGACGCGTTTTGTTTTACATTATACGCAACACTTTAAATGCTCGCTCTTTTACACGAACGCTCGATTGGTCATTGGTTGTCGTGGGCCGTGTGTGTGAGAGTGTGTGTGATGGTCTGAGAGTGTGTGCACATAAACAATACGCGGCCAGAGACATCAAATCAATTAACATTGAAGGTGGGAAATCAAAAAGCAAAGAAATAGATTAGCTATCGCCGAAAAGTCTTGAGGCAATTGACTCAGCCAGGCAGCCAGGCAGTCAGTCAACCAGTCGATCAGTCAGTTGGCCAGTCAGTAGGTCTACGGTCGTTCGGTCAGTGTATATTTTGCGACAGCAAAGGTGTGAATAAAAACCCAATATATACATACAAATTAAAACTCGCCTGAATTCGGAGTTTCACTTACGAAACGAACGGAAAGAAAATCGCTAAGAAATACACGAGTACAAGTATATAAATTTATGTAAATATGTCAGTGCGCAGCTCACTTCACTGCTCTGCTTATGCAAGTGCCTGGGGCGCATAGAATAGCCCGCAACAAGTGAAAAAACAAGGTCAGCATTGAACTCATTGGACACCAATCCAATCAATAATTCAAGTGCTGTTAGGTGCGTGTAACACGCTGCGTATGCGTAACGAGTGCGATCAGTGAATTGCAATTTAAAAATAGAAAAATGCGCAATTGTTTGCCAAAAATTAGCAGCGTTTTTCGCGTCAAGTCAGCGGCAAGGGGCGAAAATGTTGGAAGCGGGGGCAAACAGCGAGCAGCGAGCCATTCAAATGAGTCGGATTGTGAGAACGAAACGGAACAATATGTGCCAGCAAAGACAATGGTGACGACTACAAAATGTGATCAATTAGCTGATAGTGATAATGAAATCCAGCGCCAGTCGGACGCAACTATACTCTACATTGATGACGACAACAACCACAACACCGACAATAACGACAACAACAACAAAAACAACATCAACAACAAAAACAAAGGCAATAACAGCGATAAGACCAAAGCAAAGATAAGCAAAGGCGCATCTAATGTCGCAGATTTGAACAGACACAGCAGCAGTCTCAGTGCCAGCAGCGAGAGCAGCGAAACCACAATAAGCCAAGTGACGATGCGTCCCAGCATTCGGCCCATGGATGTCCGTCTGGTTGGTGGGAAATCCTTGGACAGCGCCAGTGCGGAA
Source organism: Scaptodrosophila lebanonensis (assembly GCF_003285725.1). Classification (NCBI taxonomy): domain Eukaryota; kingdom Metazoa; phylum Arthropoda; class Insecta; order Diptera; family Drosophilidae; genus Scaptodrosophila; species Scaptodrosophila lebanonensis. Next base: position 5,751,157 of record NW_022060529.1, read on the forward strand.
ATGCTCAAACAGCCTCTGGGGGTTGTCAACTGTAAAACACCAGAGGAAATGGAGCGGGAGTACGAGGCTAATGTGGCGGCCGAAGGCCAGGACGTAATGACACCGTTGCCACGCAGCACAAGGTCATTGAGCATGGCGGCCTTCGGCACTGCTAGCGGACGCAATATGCAGCCGGAAATAATCGAGGCAATACGTAATTTGGACGCGCAGGCCTTGCGACTGAATAATCTGACACTGGAGGATAAGGGCGGACGTAACGTGCAGACGACCACGTCTTCTCCTGCTGCTACTGCCGGTCAGTGTGTGCAGGGAGATGAGGAATGCGTGATTTTGCGGGGCAAGGCGGCACATGATGTCGCTGTTGCCGCGCCCAGTCTGGGACTCTACGAGCGACGCTTGCCCAGGGTCCCCAAATTGACACTGATGGTGGGCAACAAGAAACAGAAGCAGGAAAAGAGCAAAGAGAAGAACAAGGAGAAGAACAAGGAAAAGGAGAAACAGCAGCCTTGCGAGTTCGCTGAGTACAAGTGCTGTCAGGTATTGGCAAACAACAAAAGTTACACTTGGCGAAAAATAAGTTTCAAGTCCGCAGCATACCGACCTGTTTAAAATAGGCCGCAAAAGTTCACAGACATGCTAGCAAGTTCTCATCATACTTATGCAAATGGTGAAGGTGTATGTGTAGTTTGAAATGTAGAAGCGTCTAAAATATTCAATTCTTTGTACCCGATTTCAATGTGCATACATCCCCATCGATTTCACTGCTTAAGTTTTCGTTCAGGCTAGATTTACTTTTTAGTACACCTTGATATTAACTGCAAAGATTATCGTTTGTTTTTTATTTATTTACGCCTTTGCAATAAGTTATAATTTTCAATGTGGTCAGAGGCGATAATAGTCTTAACATTTACCTAAATAATGTAAGAGGAAGAGCAAAACTTAAATTTAATATATAGCTAATTATTGAAGGTAAATCTCTAAATCGAGGGTGAAAATTTTAGTAGCCAGCGTGTGTTGTCAAAGATTAGTTCAAAGATGAACGTTTTTAAATGGAAGTAAGATAGTTCTGTTGTAACTCTCAAATAAGTGGGAAAAGATATAAGACAAAACAATTCTAGTTGGTCCGATTTCAGAGCAAGTTGCCACTTTCTTTTCACTCAAATGAATGAAATTATAATCAGAATATAATATTTCCAAGATATTCAACAACAACCATCGTATTCATAGTAGTTAGAAAACGACTAGGTTTTATTTTCTTTTGAAAATGAAAATACTTCATTGTGAGCAGTTGTTAATAATTTCTTCAAGTGTATATACACACTATCCTACATATCGTGAAATTGTTGGCTACCTCTGTGCAGTGGCGTGTGCAGCAAATCCCTGATTTTCACATATCGGATTTTTCATATAATAAATCTGCAGGTTGAAGTCACGCACCCAAACCAATTTCCACAAGGCACAAGCAATTTTATTTTAATTTATCATCATTTAAGCGACAAACACACCCACGCCCCACATGCATACAGAATATTGTTTCTGGTAGATACAGACACGACATACGACACACGTCGCACGAAAGCTAAGTTAAGCCCTCTTATTTTCCTTGCCAAAGCCCAGGGACAGCCCGGCCTGGCAACCTGGAAACCAGGACACCGAGAACACCGAGAACACCGAGGACAGCTAGGACAGACACTCCCGACAGCTGTATATATTATTAAATTTAACTTTTACACGTTGCTCAAAAACTTCATCTCGCTCACCCTCGTTTGTCTCCCTCTTTGCTTGTTTGTTCTGCAGCGAAATCTCATGGACTTCAAATATCCAACCGTGTTACCACCGAATCCTCAACTTAAGGTAAGTTGACATGCCCTTAGCTTTAGCCTTAGCCTTATTGGAGCCAACCGCCACTCTTAACTCACGCTTAATTGAACTGCAGGCGCTTTTAGTCTTTCACAAATCGGATAATATCTGTGAAGTGATCACATTAGCGTGCCAACGCCACCAATTGGATGTCACGCTGGTCAAGTCCAAGGAGGAGGCGCTCGATACGCTGCACAAGTCCTATGCCACAGCGGAGTGCTATCATTTAATTATGATTGACGCGCGCTCCACCAAAAATCTTGATGCCGAGCACATTGCAAGGTAAGACAATTCCGTCCACGCTGCGTATACGTGATGTGCAAAAGTTTTATATGCACGCGCGAACTTATATATATATACATATATATACACACATATATGTGTATAAGAGAACACTTTGAACTTTTAGTCACTGTAATCACATATCTATCCACTTGGCAGAACAATACGTCACACACATGGACATCATTTAACGACAATAATTGCGGTTTGCAAGAAAAGGTGCGTAAATAAACTTTTCTGTGGAGTTATACAGTGGTTCGCTTGCCGGAAAAATATAGCATTTTACTTAGTTTGCAAACTGCCGAATACTTATTTAAGCTGATTAAAGAGCACTAACCAAACAAATCATACTGTTTAGGTAATTCCGATTTTTAAAATAAAGGGAATGCTTTATATAAATTATACACGAAATGGAAAGGAAATATACAGGGAGAGAGATAATTGACTATATTATATTGTAAAATCTATGAACCTGAAAGGATTCGAACAGTCTACTTCTCACAGATAAGCTTAGACGGGCGATGAACAACGTTGTACATCGAGAACTTTGCTTCGGCAGATTTCGAATAAATTTCTGCAACGGCTTCCACCTCTAGTTGGGTTCATAGAGTAAATGACAAAGAGCGTCAATAAGAAACTTCTCATCTATTGATTCAAATTATTGTTCATTCGTACACAAGAGCCAAAGTCTCAATTTACTTTTTGATATATTTTACATTACATTTGATATGTACTCCAGAAAAGTATTTTCAAGTTTATGGTAGGGTAGGTAGGCGAGCTCAGACGATGGTGAATGATGAATGGCTACCAAGCTGGCAATTCACCAAATCGGCAGGCAGTGTTTATGCAGTTCAGCAGCTCAAATAACTCTCCCCCAGAAGAATAATTTAAATAGTTGTAATAGGAAACTTTGCTCTGCTTTCAATTAGAAGCTGAATACAAGTATAAACGCTTCAATATGAATTTCGTTAATTTTGAGCCACTGTATGAGGAGCCACTTTTATCCGGTCTTAATTAACAAGTTTTATTTGCAGTTTCTTTGAAAAGGATGATGTGCTAATTGCTCTATTGGACGCTGGCGTTAATAGAGTAAGTTTTTCACCCATACAATTCCACTGCTTATTAATAATGGCCTCGCTTGGCCCCTTTACAGTGCATAGCCGAGACCACTAATTTGGGTGTGTGCAGTGTGGAACTGAAACAGATTCTGCACTCAATCATACGGCCCCACAATGTCATGTCCACTCAACAGGTAATTGAGTTGAAATCGAGTGCATTAATGCGATTAAATGGCGTTCAGTCAGTGTCGTAGGACTCGAAGCCCCTACCCACTTTAATTAAATATTCAACCGCAAATTCTCTGCTTGTATCTTCCAACTGTGCCAGGCACTTTACACCGCGCTGCACCGGCTGAAGGAGGTGGTCCTCATCACTGACGATGTGATGCGCATCCAGTATGCCAATCGTGCCACCGAGCGCTTGCTCAATATGCGGCTGGTGAGTGCGGGTGTGGGAGTGCGTCAGCTTTCTATGCAGCATTAATGGGTTTCTCTTGTAAAACAGGACGAAATAATTAGCAAGCCATTAGCTGACATTTTCGTATCGGACCTATCGACCATCACAGCACAGGGCAAGAGCATCAAAGAGTTCGACGGCATATTGACGGTTCGCAGAAAGAATCAGGACGGCATACCCATGCATGTGCGCGTCGTTCCGGTGGCCTGCATCGGAAGGTAAGTGAATTATTCTATAACAGGACACGCTAATTGGCAATTTATTTTTGCTTTTTCGTCTCATGCCATACACCACACAGTGCTCCCACTCATCTAATTTTCAACTTTGATGTGCCCGGCGGTCAAATGGATTTCATAGCAACACTCCCACAACCAAAGGAGGCACCCCGGGGCTCGTTGCATTCGGTGCGTCGTTGCAGTTTTGATGTGCGCTCTATTGCCTCCGATGGACTGCGACGCACCAGTCTGGCCAAGCTCACGTCCCTGCCACTGGAGGCGCCCATAACCAAAGTATGACTCTACCCCAACTTCACTCTCATGCCAAATTAATTTCCAAAGATTCATGCCTTCATTAATACGCTTTCGCATGCATCCGAATCGATGCATGGCGGCCAAACATGAAAATGCTTTTTGTGCAATATGTACTATATACAGTTTTTCAAAGAAAAAATCGGAAACCCAAAACTAAAATTAGTAACTGTCGTCCGTGTTGTGTGTCATGTTGTTCTGTCATGTGGCCAGTTCGAATTATCAGCCGCAGCCGCAGCACTATAATATGCAATTACAACAACAACTGCGCACCTGCACAAGCACCACACACAGCACACATGTGTACACACATACACACACACAGAGAGAGAGAATCGAAAACCAATTGACATTTTCGGGGTTGGCCCACAAGGCGCGCTGCGGAGCGCTTCCGCCACTTCCGCTATTTCCGCGTCCGCCTATGCGGCCATCCCCTTTTGACTACTTCAGTTCACTTTTATGCTGCTCTTACTAATCCCAATTGTCAACCAACAACAATAACAACATTTGAATGCACAACTAAAACTATTGTTTATAAACATATAAATATTCTCTTTTTCTCTTATTTGTTATGTTCTCTTTTTTTACTTTTATGTTTCATATATATACACGAACAATGAACAATGTTTAAAAATAAAAAAAAAAAAAAAACAAAACACTTTTGTACAAAACTTGCTCGCTCGCTCGCTCGTTAAACGTTAAACGCTCGCCCTTACGCTCGCCCGCTCGATCTTGCTACAAAAATGTGTTTTCAAATATCAACCAATCAACTACAACAACAACAACAACAACACACCATAAATCTGTGCAACACACACGCTCTTTAGATAATCAATTTACTATCACAAGTACAGGAGAATTGTTCGGCCGACGAGGCGCGCCTCATAGACAAAGTGCTGGAGTTCCTTAAACGCGAGGGACTCTATAGTCCGCAAATGAAGGAGATACGCACCGATGATCCCATAGCCACCGATCTTATTGGCGCCCTGCTGACGGTAAGTGTTTCAAATTATTCGTATTTAGAAAAAGGACACCCAAGTTAACTCTTTTCCTTTGCGTTTAGGGACCCAGCGTCTACTCATCGCGTCGCAGCTCGAACGATTCCATCATACGCACTGGCAGCTCTACTCGCACCGCCACTATTGTGCCCGCCAAAATGAAGGTAGCTTACAAAAAATATTTCTCATCTCATTGAAAATTTGCTCTTTCATATATACATTTTAAAAGTCGGAACAAGATATTTGTTACTGAATGAACTTCAATTTCGTCGAATTCCTTTGCATTGAAACGTGAATTGTTTCTGCAGATTTATCTCCATTTTAAAACATTTCAAATCTGTCTATTGTGACAATCGAACTGGTTTCGATTCGGAAATCAGATCACCTTCACTTGAAGAACTTTTGAATAACATTTCCATAGTGATCGAAAACAAGTGGCTCAAAAATTGCGACCAAATCACATATGTTTTGCAAAGTATCTTAAAATATTGCAACGACTAATCTTAATCATCTGACTAATGATATAAATAAATATTCTTTAAATAGAGCAACAATCTCTTTTTGTGACTAATCATAATTACTTAACCTGTTGTTTTCAAGGCGAATCCCATCGTTATGGAATTGCTTGAAGAATCTCTTAGCTGGGACTTTGATATTTTCAAACTAGAGGAAATCACCGACTACCATCCACTGCTGTATTTGGGCATGGAAATGTTCCGGCGGTTCGATGTCTTCGCCACCCTGAGCATCGATGAGAACGTGTGCAAGGCTTGGCTGGCCGTTATCGAGGCTCATTATCGCAAGGGCAACACATATCACAACAGCACTCATGCCGCTGATGTTATGCAGGTACGTCAGCTAGCCATATGTTTATCTATGCTTAGACCCAAAATCATGCTGTTCCAATTAATATCGCCATGTTTAGGCCACGGGCGCATTTATCACGCAGCTGGCCAACAGGGACATGGTTATGGAGCGCATGGAGGAGGCCACAGCACTGATTGCGGCTGCGGCGCACGATGTTGACCATCCGGGACGTTCCTCCGCCTTTTTGTCCAACTCGAACAATCCTTTGGCCATATTGTACAATGATCTGACGGTGCTGGAGTCGCATCATGCGGCAGTTACCTTCAAACTGACATTGGGTGCGTATACCTCGACTTGATCTCTATATTAGTTCAAACATTAACTAAAAGTTGTAAGATTGTTGTATTTCTAAAATATCAAATTCTTCAGTTTAAAAATCAATTTTAAAAGAACTATCTGATGCCAATAGAAAGGCGTTTAAAATTCTGATTTACGAGGAATAGTTCAAACCAAGCGTAGGGATTATAGCTTTTGTTCCTTGGGCTGATATAGAATACAGACAAAAGGATTCGCTTGGTCCTTAGGTCTGGCCCAACAAAGCACCTATACAAACACGGGTAGACAAGATCGATGCCAACGCAAACAAAGGCTTGTATGCTTATGATTAGCATATAACAATATGTAATCGACGTGCCCAAGCCCGTCCGCATTTTCAATTATTGCCTCAGTAATAAGCCGTCAAGACGAATCTTTAAGCGCACGTTTAATCTTTCTGTATACAGATGTATTTAAATCGAAATAAACAGCTGCTATAGTAACTATGGGTTGTAAATTGATAAAACAAATATACACAATTTGAACAACTTTTTTGGCTTAGATAGGGAAGGGTATACTTAGCTACACATATCGTTTTGTTTCGATCATAAATCTATAGTGAGTTGCTGTCTCCACAGGTGACGATAAGATAAACATATTCAAGAACTTGGACAAGGAAGCGTACAAGTCAGCGCGCAGCACAATCATAGACATGATACTGGCCACGGAGATGACGCGTCACTTCGAGCATTTGGCCAAATTCGTTAGCGTATTTGGTAGTGACGTGGAGCCACGTGAGGTGAGTTGTAGAAAGAAAAAGAAACGAAGCTAAAGCTCACTAATTTCTAAACTATATACGTGTTTTCCCCAAAGCTTATGCAAGCGGAGGAGGAAAGTTCCATACTAATGCGTCGCATGCTCATCAAAGTGGCCGACGTTAGTAATCCGGCACGCCCTCTGCCTTACTGCATTGAATGGTCAGGTCGGATTGCCGAGGAGTACTTTACGCAAACGGACGAGGAGAAGCAACGGCATCTGCCCATTGTGATGCCAATGTTCGATCGCGCCACCTGCAGCATACCTAAGAGCCAAATCGGCTTTATCGAATACATCATACAGGACATGATGCACGCCTGGGATAGTAAGTTATCAAGGGTTGGCCAATCTCGGCAATTGCTCATTTTCTTTAACAACACGCAGGCTTTCTGGACATGCCCCAGCTTATCACTCACATGCAGACCAACTACGCACAGTGGAAGAAATTCGATGAGCAAGGCATTAATACGCTGGCCGACATCAAGGCCACTCAGCCGCCCATTGTGACACATAAGTTGGCCAACTCCAAATAGCATACGGCATTTCGGAGACTTTTCTCGGGACTATTGAAGCCATTGCCGGCACAGGCGCCGGGCACATCCACCATTGGGGAGAACGATTTGGAGGATGCGCTCTAGTGAAGGCCGCATAAGGGCCGCGACGAGCGTCGCAGTCTCTCGGTGTAGTGCAGCATATTTCTACAATACTTGTATTTGATTTTGTATACATATCTCGACTTACTAACGCTTCCAAAAAAAGAAAACCAATACAAAAAACAAACAACACAGAAATCGTGAACTAATGAACGAATGAATTGAACGCAGAGAAAAGGTGAAACGGTGCCAAAAAGTTGGACACATAACACAAGAAAGCAAAAACAAACAAACTAACTGTCACAAAACTAGTTTGAGGAAGAAAAAATGAAACTTATTGGGCTGGACTCAAAATTAAATATTTAAGATGGAAAAAAATAAAAGAAAACATCACACAAACTGAAATTATATATACTTATATAAATCTGTACTACGTATCGTTAATATATGTATAGGTATATATGTGTGTACGAGTGTGTCGCAAGGCCTGCACAGGCTTCACATTAGTCTTAAAAAAACTTAAGAAACAAACAAAAAAATAATAGAAATTATAGTCACATATTGTCGCCTACAGGGCGTATGAACAATATGGCGTGCGCTCAACGGTACCTAATGCGGTATAACCAACAAATTGACACGGGGCGGGACAAGATCGTCTATTGCAATGCAATAGACTCTTGACCCCTCTAAACATAAGTTGTATTTCAAATGTTTTTCCCTTTCAACAAGACAATCTCTTTTAAATATCAAACTAAAGTTTAAAATGAAATGTCAACGCACACAGGCAGGCATAAATACAAAACAAAATAGGAAGGGAAGTCCCGCGAAAGCACTATGGAACCAGGTCTGCAAACTACTTCTATTGTGTGGCGTGTGTGTATATATCCTATGATGCTATGGACTATTATTAGACTTACGTATAGCATAAAAAACATAAAAAAGCAAAAACAAAAATCAAACAAAACAAACAAACAAACAAACAATTCGAATCCGAAACATTTGAAACGTGTGAAATTTTACATGGGGCCCCTTACTACTATTTCTACTACAACTATTACAACTATTATGATTAATGTTCTAACTTTCTAAGCATACCTATTAAAGAATTAACTAAACTAAAATGTATCGTTAAGTAAGAAGAATCCTTTTTGAAATCTTTTTTATCTAATTGACTGAACAAATTACATATTATGTATAAAAAGTATATTAATACGAATTGATAATACGTTCTTGTTATAAAAACGGAAAACTAATATATATATATATACATGTATGAATACAATATATATATATATATATATATACATATATATACGTTTATACAACTTTTATTAAGCGTAAGCATATAAAGAATATATTTATATATAAACACTTATGTATGTGTGCAACATGATATCGGCATTCAGTAACATAGACATTAAAATGCGTTAAAACGTTTATCTTGTGCTTACATTTTTTGATAAAATTATACACAAGCAACACAAACAACCCACGATAATCCGACCTATCCAATTAGTGGAGCTGTTTGCATATACGAGTACATACTTGTACATGCACGTACGAGTATGTTTGTAGTATATAGTACATGAGTGTACAAGTAGGTCGTCCCTAGGTGCAAAACCGACCAACAATTAGAAAGTGTCACCCACCTAAGCTATGCAAGTTCTACAGACCACTTTATGCATCCGACAACTTAAAACGTAAAAAGTCATCATTTAGGAATCTATCTTGTTCGTTTATTGCATATGTATGCTTATATATGTATGTGAATGAGTAATTATTGTTGTTAATATGTGTGTGTTTCATGTACAATATGTGCTATATAAAATATACATAATGATAAAGTAATATGCAAATACATTATAGTTTAAAACGCGCGGTTATACATACACATATACTATATATCAGAATATATAGAAAATACATTTAAACAAACATTTATCGTACTGTGTTTCTAAAAATTAAAAAAAAAAACAGACAAAAAAACAATATAAAATCTTTATATATCTATGTATATTTGTTACTATAACTGTTTGCTCCTTGCAGGTTAAGGATAATAAATGTTAAGAATTAGTCAAATTTATTGTAATAAAAAAAAACAAACAAAACCAACGCAAAATGCAAATAATACAAATAAAATTAAAAAATACAAAACTTGTCTAAAAATCAACAAAACATATCTCGTATGTAGCTCTGAAATCAATCCCCGTCCCAGTTGGTAGTAACACAGGTGAGTAATATGTATGGTACGTTCGCAATAATGAGTGGAATTAATTAACACGTTAGTCTCTTGAATGAGCCGAAGGTCAGCCTATTATTTCTAATTCGCTTTTTAAAAGTCAAGCTCTTCATCAACCAACCCCACACCTTCTTAGAGAGATAAACAACTTTGACTATCGCTGAGACTAACAAGCTTAAAGGATTTCAGCCACATGGTACTAACCTTCCTCAACCACAACAAGTGGCTGTCTGGTGTATGCTATTGATGAATGCTAAGAACGACGCCTCAACACCCCTACCTAGCTGTGGGTCTGCCTTTATGAACCCCAAGTTGATAAGCAGCTCGAGAGCAACAAACTGCTCAAAAAGTGGGGCAGCGCATTTTCTTCGGAGTCTGCTGAAGGCCAACTGCTTGTCAAGCTATCAATTACAGCTATTTGCCGCCCACACAAGCGACACACACTATGTACTTGTATGTTTTCTGAGAGGAATATATTTATACATACACTGTCCATAGAGTTCGTGCATCGCATTTAAATAACCCGCTTATGCCCAAACTTGCAGCCTGTATCCAAAATAAATCTGCTAACTAAAGCGACACGCTTAATTTCACCGAACTTTATGCGAACAGTAAACAAAACACATAATCACAAAAGGCCCTGCACCTAAAAAGAAAATAAAAAACACGCTTTACTCTACAGAAAACTTTCTTTCGACAATGACGCGTTATCAAACGAAAGGGAGAGACTGTTGGTAAACAATAAAAGTCTTTGGTAAAGGTCTTACGCACCCGTTGCAGTTCGAAAACAATACTTGTATAAAAACAAGATGACAAGAGCAACGTTTTTATACTATACATACTCGTACCTACATACATACATACATATGTATATCTGTGTGCTCATTATATAATGTGTGTAAACCGCCCGATCGTCCAACGAACATTGAACGGCTGAGACTGCGTTCAATAAGCCGTCGACTGCAGAGCCGTTCAGTTGAGCTCAACTATTGAAGCGCCTTATTTTAATAATAATTTGAATTACAACGTACCGACGCAGTATTTCGGAAACCAGTTTACACATTATATGAATAAATCTTGTGCTGTGTAAACATTTTGAAACCACTATCGTCGCCACCTGCAAGATGCCGCAACCGAGTTTCTTTGCCAAGAGCGTGCCATTCGAGCAGATCGACAAGCTGGCCATAAATGGTGGCTACTCCTCGATTTATGCGACAGGGGAGCCCAATGTGCCAGTGGTTGGCAATTGGAAGCAGCGCTTTTGTCGCCTGGCCGACACCTTTCAGCCAGTCCTGGACCGTGTGTACAACTTCGAGGTGCGCGAGGATGATGTATGGATTGTGACGCTGCCCAAGTGCGGAACTACGTGGATGCAGGAGCTCACTTGGCTCGTATTGAACCAATGCGACTTCGAGACGGCCAAGAGCATAGACCTGACCATCCGTTCGCCATTTTTGGAGTAAGTGGAGAGTGTACAAAATAAGATAGGGAGCTGCTCACTTCAGTGCTACTTTGCAGATTCAATGGTGTGGTCTCAAACGTGCCACACGACACCATTGAGGCAGCCAACGAACTAAGCTCGCCCCGTCTCATCAAATCGCATTTGCCAGCCTGGTTGCTGCCCCATCAAATCTGGACCAAGAAACCCAAAGTCATCTATGTTTATCGCAACCCGAAGGATGCGGCCGTCTCTTATTTCCATCACTGGCGCGGCATGGTTGGCTATCAGGGCAGCAAAGAGGACTGGTGTCAATCCTTTATCGACGGCTACGTAAACTTTACGCCCTGTTGGCCCCATGTCCTCGACTTTTGGCAGCTGCGTCATGAGCCACATATTTTCTTCACCAGCTACGAGCGTATGAAGTCCAACTTGGGTCTAGTTATTACCGAGGTGGCGAAGTTTCTGCAGCGTGTGGTTACCCCTGAACAAGTACTGCAAATGGTCGAGCATTTGTCCTTTGAGAGCATGCGGGAAAATCCGGCTTGCAATCATGTCAAGGAGTTCGAGAGCATGAAGGCAGCAGCCGGACGTGAGGTTGAAGAGTTCAGGTGAGATCTGTTCACCTACGGAGTAACTGGTGTGGTACATTTGAATAAATAGAGATGTTTCCCATAGATTTGTACGTCGAGGAGTAGTCGGCAGCCATAAAGATGAGCTAACCGCTGAAGTCATACGCGAATTCGATCTTTGGTCAGATGTCAACCTACGCGATTACAAATTGAACATGGATGACTTCGCTAATTACAGCAAGTACTAAAAGTGATGGGTTTAAGCAATTACACATACATATATGTAGATATATAAAAGCATTATAAGTACTAATAGTGATAAGTTTTATAAATAAATTCAAACAAACACTTTTATATTGCAATGGTGGCCTTATCAGCTCATTTGTTTTTGCAAAAAAGCTTTAGTAAGCTCTGAGCAAATGTGCGTTGCATGAATCGCGAACTGAGTATAGACATTGGCCATTCGCTCACAGCTAAATAGTTAAAAAGCAAGAACCTGACCACTTCGGCAACAGTGCACCGAGGCCATGGAGACCGTAGAGATCACGCCCAAAAGCTACCCCTCTAACCTAATTGATAAGGACTGGAGCAAGCGCAAATTGTATTTCAAGAGTCCAGCTAAGGATTTCCCAGACTTAGTTCATGATATGGAGGTGCGGTCAGACGATGTTTGGATTGTAACTTTTCCGAAATGCGGCACCACTTGGATGCAAGAACTGCTTTGGCTGCTCATAAACGATTGCAATTTTGAGGCGGCACTATCTGAGCACTTGGAGGTGCGTTCACCGTTCTTAGAGTAAGTATCTATACTATATCTATCTGCAAATGTAATATTATGAGTATGTATGTATTTCAAGATTCGATTTCTTTATTAACGCTGATTCGGAGCGCGCCCTCAAGCCAGTGACGGAATTACAATCACCTCGTCTTATCAAATCGCATTTATCGCTTGCCCTCCTACCCGCACAGCTGTGGACAAAGAAACCCAAGCTGGTTTATGTATTTCGCAACCCGAAAGACGCTTGGGTTTCATCCTACTACCATGGAGTTAATAGTGGCTTCAATTATGGGAAAACTCTAGACCAGTTTCTGAATGAGTACCTTGAAGAAAAAGTTCAGAAACAAGCACCTATTGCTCATGCAAGCGAGTTTTATCAGCTGCGGAATGAGCCATGGGTTTACTACACTAGTTTCGAGCGGATGAAGAGCAATTTGCGAAGCGTAATCGAAGACCTATGTCAATTCCTGAACAAAACAATAACAGAAGAGCAAATGCAACGAATGCTTAAACACCTTTCTTTTGAGGAAATGAAAAGTACGTTTCTTTGGTAATGTGGAGCTCGTTCATAATAGTCTTTCGTTATATCTCTAGATAATCCCAAGACTAATCATCTATGGGAGCAAGCTCAAATAAAACACAAAGATAAAGATAAGGAAAAGCACAAGTAAGTTACTTTAATATCCTATATACCATCATAGTTAAATTGAGGTCAGTTAAACGAGCAAATAGGTAAAACAAACATCGTACATTTTACAATAACGGTGATTATTTGATTTAAATATTTTTCAGTTTTGTCCGCCGAGGCAAAGTTAATGGATATAAAGACGAGCTAACCCCTGAACTGATTGAAAAGGCTGATTGTTGTTTAAATGCACAATTAGATGAACATGGAATCACCTTGGATGAACATTTATTACTATCCTAATGTATCCTAAAGTAAACTCTTGAGTTTTTGTTATTTTTTATCACAAATATTAGATCACAAAATTGAAACTTAATAAATAAATAAATAAATTTTAATATTTAATTTGTTTTGCAAAGCCATACTTTAGAAACAGACTTTGGTAAACATTTTAATAAGTCAGCTTGAACTTGTGCCGCACTTATCCCAACGATCTCTAAAATGGTTGAGTCAGGATTGACATAGGATTTCAAAATAAATACTCGCGTACTCCATTTTTGTATGTCACTGGCATAATCGAACACAAAATTTGGTTCACAGATACACTCCTAAGTTGCCTTTACTTCAAAATCGCGATGTTTAAATGTTTATTTGGGAGAAAACGTGCTCAAAACCTCTCGAAAATATTGAACATAACTATCATAAAGCCTTTATGATAAAGGCTGGCTTAGCTTTAGGGGAAAGAGGAGCTAGTTGGCTTTTAAATTTATTTTTCTCAAGATGAAAAAAAGGCGTGTCAACTCCAGAGCTGATTGAAATACAATTGCTAAATAGAGGAAAAAGAAAAAGCCAATGTAGTTAGTCTGTATCAGCTGTTACTTCCTAATGAAAGTTAGTTTTTCAATATCATTAATTGAAAATTGATTGAAATCCACCTCGATTCGAATATAGTATTACACAAGTTTTAAAGTCTATTTATTATAAAAAATCCAAATGTTGTACTAACTAGTTTTCATTCCGATACGATGATATAAAAAATACAGTGCAATAAGCACTGCTCAGCTCATTTTCCAGTCCGTTGAACACTTTAGGCTGTGGAGGTCTCCACCTTCCTGGCATTATCCTCCTTGGAGGAAGGTCCAGTCTGTGTAATCTGCACCAAGCGCTCAGTCGAGGGTGGTGGCAGTTTTTTCATGGGCGCCGTTATAGTTAGCAGACCATCAGAAGAGAGCGATGACGTCACTGTGTCGGGATTAACGTCACCTGTAAATCATAAAAAAAATAAAACAGATAAAAGCCTGCGCCATGTACGAGACTGAGCTTTAACTTACTTGGAAGCTGGTAACGTCTGGAGAATTGTCGGGACACAAAGCCATGCTCGTCCTGTTTCTCTTCGTGCTTGCCCTCAACGATAACGAATTTATCGGCCACCTTGACGGTGATCTCATTTGGAGAGAACTGTTGCACATCCAGAATGACTTCGAACTTCTCGCTGTCGATATTCAGCGTTGAACCGGACTCTTGTTTTTGCAGGCTGTTTGCGGAACGCTGCCAGGGACGGAGGTAGCCCGAACGCAGAACTGTGGGGCGCGAGTTCCACACGGACGAAAGCAGATCATCGCGTTTCAAGCCCTGGCCAAAATGCTGATCCAGGAGGCGCGAAGTGCGCATTGGAAAGTCCAACTCGTCCCACCAATCGCGAAACATTAGAGGCACTACAGACATCTACTTTGAATACAAACGAAAATGGGAAAGTAATAGCAATTATTCCATAATCCTTTGCTATGAAATTAGTCTCAGAGTCCACGTTAAGGATGTTGGATTAGTTTCAAATTGGTATCTTCTACTATATGTATACCTTTGTTTTTTTTTTTTTTCGATTAGTCACCACACACTACAGTACACTTTTTCTCGCGATTTTTCAATTTTCGCGTGCGTCTTTTGAATTTGCCGTTTGCAATATGAATGTGGAGATCTCTGAAATACTGCTCGATTTTATATCGAAATCTCAGTGTTTACATCTGCACAGAGTATGTTGCTTTCTACACTCATACATTTGTGCTAAAAATATTAAAATTTATTTGCCTTCTAATTTTAGCCAAGCGTCATCTGCCATATGCATGTATGAAACACCTATATATATAGGAATGTATCTAAGTTTATTTTGTTTTTGTTTTTTTGTTGAGGTTTTTCGTGTTTGGGGGAAATTGTTTGCTTGTGATAGAAATCGCTGCTAATGACGCCGTCAAATGGAAAATTCTACATTTTCAGCCAACAGCAGTCTAATTTCTTCTTTCCCCGCAACTATATCTAATTTAATTGCCATTTTCCGTGTGCAGTTTCCAAAAAAATACATATATATATGCACTCACATATTGTTAGAAGAAACGAGTGCATCTGGCAAGTTCTTTTAGGGCCCGCCTATATACACTTTTATTTTGGAGGCAAATAAACATTTGGAAAATACTAGAATGTACAAACACTTATTATCAACACTTATTTATTTTGCCAACCTACTTGGTGAAAAAACATTTTGTTTTTTTTCCACCTGTTGAAATATTTGATGCCACATATTAAAATACTTTTCGAAAATAAATGAGTTTACGTGCTATTTAAAGTATAGCTGCTGAGTCATGGAGCGTGCGTCGTAGACAATATTTAAATGACGTCGTCTATTTGGAGAAGACACATTATATACTAGTATTTATATTGTATTATTAATATAGTAATTATATTATTCAAACTTTTTTACGATTCTCTTATGTATGCACTAAACTGTAAACTGAAAGGATATACTTACATGGAAGAGGAGGAAAGCGTAGAGCACTATGCAGGATAAGGGCGAACCCTCCTGCACGATCTCAAGATACCAAATCCCGAGATTGTGAAAATAACAAAATACATAAGCAACACCGAGCAGTTGAAAACTGACTTGTAACAAACGAACTCGAATATCAGAATGGGCCTCTAAGCTGAAAATCTCTTACCTTTCAACACAATGTAAAATATTGTGATGTATTAGTTTTTTAAGGCTAAATTTACATAAATGCTTTTAAATACAATTTTCTAATCATTATATTGATCTAAAAGCTTATATTGATAGAATATGAATTTAAAACAACGCGTTTATAATTGATTAATACATATTCAATAATTTGTAGTAATTAATTAAAGATAATGGAGTAACAGTTCTAATAATCACTCAAACCTAAATTAAATATCATGCTATTAGAAAACAGAAGAGAATGGAAAACTCTCGCATCAAGAATATAATTAATAATAATAATAATAACAATACCCTGTACCCAGGTAAACTTCCGACACTGAGGTATATGTGCCTCTAGCAGAAGCAAAAGGAAGAAAAAGAGCGAACTTGATGCTGCAGCTTGTGGGCGTAGTACCGGAGTGAAATTGTTTCGCTAATAACTTTTCTTAGAATTGACCGATTCAGATGAAATTTGAAAAATAGATAATAAGATGTCTATTGAAAATTGTTTGTTTGAACTTGATTCATTTAAATGATTGTTAAAAGTTCGAATCTTTTCTTCTTGAGAAAAAGGAAACGGAAGGAAAAGGAGCCATCATGCAGCACCCCACGGCTTCACACATACTTACAAGCATGTATGGAGTACATTATGCAACGAAACTGCACACTGATACGAAAGTACACGGAGACTTGACCAAAGCATGGGGTGTGCTTCGCGATAGTGTGTATGCCTGTGTGTCTGCATGTGTGCGTAAAAGCCGACGAACGCAAAATGAGCGCAAGAGGGTCGCCAAGCAGTTGGGCTTCTACTAACAGGTCATGCAGCCGTGTCGGCTCCGCACGGGCAGCTCGTCATCGTCATGTGACACGTGAATTTTGCTGTACGGTAATACCAGGAGATACAAGAACAATAGCCAAGCCCAATAGCTACTCGTACTGCGACGACCAAAAAAGAACACACGTGACACAATGACAAAGGTAATAAGAATAGGCAACTATGTAAATTGATTAATGACTGTTTTTGTTTACTTGTTGTTATGTGTGTGTGTGTGTGGTTTTCTCCTAACCCAATTTTCAGTCGCTGTCTATGACGTCACGCCATCAAGCGACGCTGTTGCTTTTCCTGTGCCTGCTGCTGCCAGAGATGCAGATGCAACCATCAGTCGAGGCGCGTCTCACCAAACGTAGCTACTCAGACCAAAGTGTTCACGGCTACATGACCGAGGTAATACCTACATCATTGCGGATATACTCACCTTCTGAAATGAAAACAAATGAAATAATATTTTAGCGCACCTGCTGGTGGAACGAGGCGTGCAAGGAGGAATTCCAGAGCCTCTTTCGCTGCAAATGCCCACAGTTCTCGTATTGCCGGTAAGTGGGCTCTGCAACATAAATATTGAAGACACCCACTGCTACTAATTACTTGCCCCATCTGCCTGTTTTTAAGCTCGCCGGGGCGCTATTATAATGCCTACTGCTCCATGACGGACACCGGCTATATTTGGACGCAGCCAAACTGGGATTGGGGCCCATAAGTTCGTGGCCGTGACGTCAAACAAAGCACCCACAGCACACACACACTCACACATCTTTAGACCCAAACCAAGCCAAAGTGACGCGCATGCAACACTGACTGCTGAAATTATGCTTCCGTTTCCCAAGTGGCCTCACATCGATTCAGAAATATTCGTAAACGTAACAATGTTGAAATTCTAAATCTATTGGACTTATACCTGTGCTTTCTATCTAGTTTATGTAGATTGTTATAGCTTGTCATGCTTATTCAAATAAACTTGACTTCAATCAGATGAGAGCTGTCTTTTGGTATCACATCAGTATAGTTGCTGGCACGGAAAATATAGACGCATTATTTTTTAAATTACCCATTAATTCAATTTTCTGAGTTATAAGTTCTCAATGAAAATCCATTATTCAGTTTGTTGGAAATGTGCTTTTTTGACTATTTTATTAAAATGCCTTTTAAATATACTGTTCAAACCACTATAAGCCCATTTTGAGTTCTGCAACTTGTATGAATCCAGAGATAAACATTTACATTTGATAAACATTTGTATTCGTCAACTTTTGGCGCGAATGTTTCCACAACATATTGCATCGCATTATAGCAATGTGAAAAATCGATAAAGCGCTTTCCATTCCTCGTAGGCGTGCATGCACAGTGGAACGATTTACAGCAGGCTGCTTGGGTCCAATACTGCTCTCATCAATAGAATTATTTGCTTTACTGTGCGCTCGTCTTTCCTGCGAATACGATGCGCAGGCGCCGCAATAAAAGCGAAAGGCGTAGTAGGTGCTTTGATGCTTTCTATGGGCAAAAGCCCAGTTAATCTACGGGTGCCAAAGTTGAGCATATAGACGACGCAAACAGATGTTGAGTTGGCGAAAATATTTAGCTCATTGAAAAACTAATTGAAAGGTCAATTAACCACAGCTAAGGATAATAAAAAATTTAGAAAAATTGTAATTTGTGTTTAAGAATGCGCGGCGTTCTGTTTTGCGCACTCCTGACGCTTGGCGCAATGTGCGCCACTGGCAACCACCTGCCAGAACCGCTCGCCTTGAACGAGCGCTTCTTTGACGAGGTCAGGGCGCTTATCAAGCGTCGCATGGTGGTAAGCAACTGCTTTGCAATACATTTAACCAAATATCTAATCATTATCCTTTGAACAGCTGAAGCAGCTGCCTACGTCCAGTGATGACTTGGCGCTACAGAATCAGCGCAGCTATGATAACGTGCCCATTCCAGCAGCAAGTGTGCCCACGCCAGTGCTCGTGGAGAACTGGCCCACCGAGAGCCACACATTTGGGCAGGTCACGGCCGTCTCGATAGATCCCCAGGGCAATCCAGTAATTTTCCATCGGGCCGACCGCTACTGGGACGTAAAGTAGGTCAACAGCTGTGCAATAACAGCGCCTAGTAACAAGTGTTTCAAACACGTACCTTTATTTCCCAATGTTAACCTGTTCTTCTTGTTGCTGTTGCAGCACCTTTAATGAGAGCAACATCTACTACCTCATCGAGTACGGCCCAATTAAGGAGAAGACAATTTATGTGCTGGATCCAAAAACAGGTGCCATCAAATCGGGCTGGGGTTCCAATATGTTTTATATGCCCCATGGCATG
This sequence comes from Scaptodrosophila lebanonensis, assembly GCF_003285725.1. Lineage (NCBI taxonomy): Eukaryota > Metazoa > Arthropoda > Insecta > Diptera > Drosophilidae > Scaptodrosophila > Scaptodrosophila lebanonensis. The sequence goes on from NW_022060529.1 coordinate 5,770,656, forward strand.
ACGATTGATACTCACGGCAACTATTGGATAACTGATGTAGCCATGCACCAAGCATTTAAAGTAAGCCAACTGTGCATTTAAGTCTGCTATTAATTCTGACGCTCTTACAGTTCAAGCCCCTGGAGAGCAAGCCACAGCTAACAATTGGTAAACGCTTTCGTCCCGGCTCCTCTGTCAAGCATCTGTGCAAGCCCACGTCTATCGCGGTGGCCACAACCGGAGAGGTAGGCAAAACCCAAAGCAAAATTGGCAACAATTTTCAATTATCTTCCACTTTTCCCACAGTTCTTCGTTGCCGACGGTTACTGCAATAGTCGCATTTTGAAATTCAATGCCGCGGGAAAACTCCTACGTACCATTCCACAGCCACCCGGTGCGTATACGCAACGTCACATAGAAATCGGATTAGACTAAATTTTGCACTTTCTGCATTCCCATTACAGAATTTCTTTCGCTGCAAGTGCCCCACGCCATCACACTCTTGGAACACCTGGATGTTTTGTGCATTGCTGATCGGGAGAACATGCGAGTTGTCTGTCCCAAGTGAGTATTAGAAATGATCACAAATTACTTTCCCATTTACACTCACATAAAAAAAACAAGTAAAGAAGGCAAGGCATCTTGGACTAAAATTTGGTGTTCCTAGGTCTTATAGTCTCCGAGATATAGGCGATTATACGAATGGAAAATCGGGATAACCCCCATAGCGGGGAAGTGAGGGGGAAAATCAAAAAAATAAAACAAACTCGTATAGAATACACACATAAGGCATCTTTCTGCAAAATTTGGTGTCTCTATCTGTTATAGTCTCTGAGATCCAGGTGTTCATACGGACGGACAGACAGACAGACAGGACTAGATCGACTCGTCTTGTCACGCTGATCAAGAATATATATACTTTGTGGGGTCTGCCACGCCTCCTTCTGCCTGTAACATTTTTCAGCTCGTACTCTTGTACATTTCATGTACAGAGTATAAAAACACGAATATTTAAAACAAAGTAACGATAAAGGGAAATCCGCTGCTTTTATATCGATTGCTTGACTAACGTATTCAAACATAAATCTCATTATCATCTTCTTCCTGCAGAGCTGGTTTGAAGTCCTCACATGGTGAAGGGCAGCCCGCGGCGACGATTCAGGAACCAGATTTGGGTCGCGTGTTTGGTGTTAGCGGTTACGGCGATATTGTATATGCCGTTAATGGGCCCACATCCATGCTACCTGTGCGTGGCTTTACCATTGATCCCCGCTCAGAGACCATTATCGGACATTGGGGTGAATTCAAGAATCCGCACTCCATTGCGGTAAGTGTCAATGGATCCGCTTTGTATGTCACCGAAACTGGCACTAATCATCTGACGAATCGCGTATGGAAATATGTATTGGCCTAAATGACCGAGCGGCATTAAAAGCGCTTAGTTAGAGAAATGGTGGTTATTAATCCATATATTCATATGTAGCAGACCATTCCGAAATAGTATCGCATATCCTTAAAATAGTTTATATTCAACAGAAGCGAACGCAGTAGACAGGAAATTGCAATTTTTATGGTTAAAAACAATAGAAAGTAATGTACAATATAAGTTGTAAATTGCTTGACAAACAAATACCACAACAAACATAACCTCAACTTTTATGTTTTGCACTGTAATGAGCAAAAAGGAATTACAAAGCAGCTAAAAATAATTATAAATAAATAGGTACATATGTTCGTGTGTGTGTGAGAGACTACCATAGCTTACCCATAGCATACAGCGCGTATATCTAAATATATAAATATATATCTTTGCGTAAACAATGTATAATATTGTAATAACCTATATAAACATGACTCTATGAAATATGTAATATATGTATGTAATAAACTGTTGTTGTTGTATCTTGTCATACAGCCTATATATAAATATAAATACATTTAATGGGTGAGTTCGCAAATGCGATTATCAATTTGATCGTTTTGTAGGATAAATGTATTGCTCCATAATTTGTTCCGAGCGTTTTTTTAGTTCTTCACACATCGTTCTATACACAATCATTATATGTCGAGAACAATTTTTATGTATTAGCCACGAAAGCGATCACTCATTTATTCTGAAGGCCACAAGTGAGTTTAAAAGGTTCTATCCCTGATTTGTAAAATCGAGCATAATCGAGCTTGCATTGATGTACCTATAGAAAAGCAGCCCCTACAGATATAGTATGTAAAGTTATTTACCAAGTTAGCACATTATTGTTGGAGAAACTTAAAGAAATATACATTTAATAATTGTACCCAAACATAATTACTACATAAATATATCTATGTGTACAGAAAACAAAACTACTATAACATAATTATGAATTAAAATTTTGAACGCAAAACACTAGACACCAACCTCAGGCACGTAGCCAACGTTTCACAATTTCCAGGGCCTCATTCAGATGCAGTAACCATTCATTAAGTTCCGATTGGGTATCAGTAGCAAAATAATATATATCTGATTCATCGCACTGTATCATAAAGCTACGTGCCCGCGCACACAACTCACGTGGGGCCACTTTTAGCTCTTCAAACGGACAGTTCTGCAATCCTAGGGCTAGCAGTGGAGGCTGTTCGGTTAGATTTTCCTCATATTGCCACACGTCCATCTGCAGACCCAGCAACGTGCACCAACGTCGGTTCCAGTTGTGCTTATTCTTGGTGTCCTGCACATTTAAATATCCTGCATACTGTAGCTTTGGCAATCGCAGCTCCGCGCGGCCTGTGAGCGTTATTTGAGGTGCCAAATTCGTGGACTTCGTGTGCACAATGATCGGCAGCCGCCAGGAATGTGAGGTGCGTAAGCATATTTGGGAGCTTTGCTGGGTTTCGCTCGTCACCACCTGATAGGGTATCATGTCAGAGGCGCGCAGGGTGAAAGAGGCGTGTAGACGAAAGCGCGAGACAATTTGATCGCAGCCAGAAGTGCTGCTGTTGGAGCTGCCGGCCGAGCCCAGGCTACCGCGTTTCTAAGACAATAAAAGGTTTCTAATAAGCAAGTGGCTAAAAATATATTGTCTTCAGACTATACATTTTCATGTAGCTCCTGATATCTATGGTCTAAATGAGAAACTTTTCAAAGCGCGTCTGTTATATAACAAATTGGCATTTAACTAAACATTTCCTTCGGTAATCAGAATCTGGAACACTTCGCAGAAGTAATTTTCATTAAATATTAAATCAACCACCCGGCCCAAAGCTGCTAAGATAATTAGATCGGTAGTGCTAAGCTTAAGTCGAACGATTTCCTGTACTTCCTTTGGTAATCGGATATTCAGAAATGTGATTGGTCTAAGCATGGGATAAGGGCACACGTATACTTACCGTCACTGACTTTTGGGGCTCCAACGATAATGTGGAAACTTTACGCAAGCGCAGCATAAAAATTTGGCATCGCAGCTCCAGCGCTTCGGCCTCTAATCTACTGTAGAATTCTATGCCACAGTCACGAAATACAGCCTCACCATTTTGGCATTCAACTGATTGAGTAGAAGTGATGCGGCCCTCGCACTCGAACGTGCAGATATAGTAGTAATTGAAGAACATATCCTGACTGCCATCTGCTTTCACGGGCAAGACCATGGCATCAATGAGAAAGCACTGTGGTTGTCTTTGCGAGGCCATCACGTCCTCCCGGAGAGGCTGAACGTTCTGCCGCAACGTAGAAAATAAAAGCAACCGTTCCGCCTCGACCATTTCGGGTGAAATTTCCAACTCGGGCATTTGACGGCATATGTTCACAGCCTGTGCCAGTTGCTCATTTGTCGACAGGGAATCATTCATCAGGGTATCCAAATTAAAGCTGGCATACTGACTAGAAGTACTGTTGTCCAGCTCCCCGCCTTCAGTCTGATTGCATTGATCCCGTGGCAAGTTGAAACTTTGCGCCAGTCGCTGCTTCTCAGCTCGAAAGAAGTCTTTGCCTTTACGATAGGAGCGCCGTAAAGCGTTCTTGAGCAGACGATACCGGGCCATAGCGCTTATCGACAACACTTGACTCTCTGAGTGGACAGCTGCTGGCGTCAACTCGCCCAGACTGCGAGTCACGGGCATGGCTTCAGATACGTAAACAGGCTTGGCTTGTTGCGGTGTTGTCGGACAACTGATGCTTACATTGACCGAATGAGACCCAGCAAGATGATCGGCAATTTCAAGACTTAGTGCACGCGTTGGCTGAAAAATGGACTACACTTTGAATCAGGGAATCAAATCAATTATTACAAAAGCGGTTGCTTATGAATAAGTATATAAAAGAGTTGCCATATACCGATAGTAAGGAAATTTACAAATTTAAGATGCCCGTTAGACCATAGCGTTACTACTAAAATATACATATATATTATTTCGATCCATATTATTTTACATAAATCATGTTTAAAATGAATCAACGTAAATATATAAAATCTGTTTAGTTTTGTAAGCTTTCCATTATCAATTTATTTTAGGGTTCATAGAAATTTCAGATAGCGATCATAGGAAGAAATATTTCGAAAGTAAACAACTAAAGATTCCGATCTTTAGATTCCATAAATGATCACCACAATGAAGATTATATTTTATAGTAATGTACACAGTTCAGTTTGAATAAGTGATAGTGATAGCAAAGTATGTAGATCTTCAACTCAATAGGAATCAACAAAAAACTCTACCTTAGTTGTAAAGCGCGGACTGTGTTTTTTCGGCGTGCTCTGATTCTCCGAAGCCAGTGGCTCTATGTGTGTTGAGCTGTACTGACTCTGTCTAGGGGCGGTATAACAGCTATCATTGCCAATAAAATCATGATAGAGTTCATCTGAGAATTCGTGCGGCAAGTCATAGGAAACGCTATCCTCAGCCGTGGATTTTGCTCTCATTGGGGTCTAAAGAAGTTTAGCTTTATTTAATAAAGTTCTAAAAAAGTATGATTTCACTTACATTTTCCACCTTTTCTAAACGTGCATTGTTGTCCTGATCCAAAACGAGCTCACTGCGGCACAAGTTCTCCAAAAAGATTTCAGAACGTTGCAATGATAACTCGGACTTTGAAATGTTCCGATTTTGCTTTGGCGGCGAGTGTTGTTCGTGTATGTTATTAAGAGACTGATGCTTGGAGGGCTGTCGATATCGTGGTGAAAACCCGTGAGTCTGTGGCGTCAATGGTGATGGCGTTGTAGGCAATATGGACGCACTATACGAGGATGCGGTTTCTGGCTCAGCTGGTAGCGGGGTAAATTGAAAGAAGCTGCCATTCTTTAGTGATTCATGCAGAAATTGGCCCAATGGCGTGGGTGTGGCCATGGTTGTAGTTTGTGTATGTGTCTTTAAAGGTTTTTGAACCTTAGCATAGAGCGCTCCAAGATCTTGAACTGTCTGTGCCGAGGCAGTTGGATTTGGCAGACGAGACACCATGACTGTCGATACTGTGTTCGTGGGCGTTGGGATCACATCAAATCGTGCCGCCGTTCTGCTCTCATAATGTGGACTACCGCGTATGTGCAAGCAGTCTTCTTCGATTTCCGAGTAAATGGGTTCATGCTCTTGCTCGTGAATCTTCCGTGACGACAATGCCGCTGTTCGATGACTATCAGGACAATCAAAACCTTCATCATTTCCCTGAGTGCACTCCAAGGGCGAAAAACGGGAGCATTCCTATGAAAACAAATGAGTGAATATTTAAATTTAAATTCGATTACGACGCCGATAACAAGCAACTGCAAAGATACGATAACAAGCGATAACAAAGCGAACTGACGAGGAAAACAGCTGATTGGTATTTAGTTCCTACATTTGATCTTCCAAGGAAAGTGGCGACGGCTCTATAGATGGCGGCTTTCTCCTGATGAGATGTACAAAAACCTGTTCCGTAGCGCTCTCGTCGGTTTTCCCCACCTGCAAATACTCAGCCGAAACAGTAACAACCTCTTCTCCATTAGACTTTTGAGCACGCACAAAAACAAAAGCAAGAGGACAAATAACATGGAGCCGCGCTACGATTTAAATCGCAAGTGGGTGTTAATGCAAAAAAGTGCACCAAATAAAAAAAACAGCTTTAAGCTTGTATCCTACAATATCCTCGCACAGGATCTGCTTTTAGAGCATATGTATTTGTACGTAGAAATTCAGCAAAAGTGCCTGATCTGGCGTCGCCGTATGCAAAACATTCAAAGGGAACTGACCAAGCTCGACCCGGATATTGTCTGCCTTCAGGAGATGCAGTACGACCATTTGCCGAAGTTGGTCCACCATATCAGCGAGCTCAATGGCAAGCGGTTGGAGTATGTGTATAAAAAGAAGACAGGCAGCCGAACCGATGGCTGTGCCATTATTTACGACGCGTGTAAATTCCAACTTCTGGAACATCGTGGCCTGGAAATGTTTACGGAAAATGTGCCGCTACTGAACCGTGAGAATGTAGCACTCTTGGCCAAGTTTAGGCTGAAACAGCCCGAAAGGTTAACGGAAAATATGGACAAGGAAATAGTTGTGGCCACCACACACTTGCTCTACAATCCAAAACGCGAGGATGTGCGCTGCGCTCAGGTGCAGAAACTAATGAGAGAGTTATTAAACTTTGCCCGCGATGCCAATGATGGCATGATAACGCCCGTCGTACTGACAGGAGACTTTAACAGCACCATAAACTCAGAACCCATTGCGTTGCTCACAGACAAAAAGGCGGACGATACTACCTCATTCAATTTCGAGGCACTCGATCCGGGTGAATGCTACGCGTCGACGTTTCAGGGGAAATGGATCACTGTCGACTATATTCTACGCTCTGCCTGCGTCCAGAGCAAGCATCAACTGCAGGTGCAAGGCGTATACTCATTGCCCACGGTGGAGAGCTGCACTCGTTCGGGCCCCATACCAAATCATTACCTTGGCTCCGATCACTACGCTCTTGGCGCAGTGTTTGCACTTGCATAGATCATAAGTTCTGCCTTTGTTTACAAATAAACCAATATTAACCACCCATTATTCTAAAGAAGAAGAAAAAAAGAAACTCACCCTAAACGTTCTAAAGGCACGTTCATCGCTAGCCTCCAATTTGGCACGGATACTACTCAGTACATAGCCCATTTTATTGATGCTCACGTCCTGATCGAGATCCTTGTGGTAGGAGCGATAGGTGGTGGGTGGAACACTGCAATCAGCATTAAACTCAAGCTTGCGGCCACGTTGGGCACGCTGCACCTTTTTGGGAGGGGTTGGTGGCTTAACCGTGCGCTCGAAATCGAAATATGGTTGATGAGAATTCCCGAGTTTTTCAAGATGCGGCGTCGTGGCGACAGTAGTTGCTGAAGAGTTTGTAGTTAACGTGTGCTGGACACATGATTGCACTGGCGAGTGGTAGCTTCCTGGCGGAGATTGTGACGAAAGAGTATGCAGGTCTAAGTGTGATGTTTGCACGCCCACGGTACAAAGTCTAGTATTAACTTTGACCGGCTGCTGATTCGTTTTTTTTGGCGAGACAAACCGTAGAATTCTATTTTTTGAATTATTGATAAAGCTCTTGGACTTTTTTCGCAGACTGATGGACTTCTGACCGCGCTTCTTTCCATTCCAAGGCGATAGAGTACGCCACTGCTCGCCCCAAACAAATTTTTGATTTGTTGCTTTATTGGCTCGTGGATATTTAATTGGGGTGTGTTTCTGCTCCATATTGACAGCGAGATTCTCACTCATCGGACCATCAACGGTGTCGAGAGAAATTTTGTGCGGTACTTGCCACCCAACTGCACTTTGTGGCGCCGGTTCTGGTGCACTGGTTTTGAATTTTTGCTGCTTGTCATTGTTGTTCGCATTTTCATCGTAATTTAACATATCATTTATTTTTGGCTCGGTCCAGCCCAGCATAATCTCCTTCATAGGTTTATCGGCGACAGCATTTTTTCTATGTAATTGGCTCGCCGAGTGAATGTTTTTAGCATAGTGCACGCCCCGTTTAGATTCCACAGTACGCTCAATATCGCTCAACGATGGGCAGGTCGGCAGTAACCTCCGATGCGATTTCCGTTCTAATTCGGCTGCAAATAAGGGAATTATTAAGAAACGAGTTTTGATTCTTCTTTAAAAGGTTTCCTTAACAACCATGCTTTTCAAACGAGAACGAAGACAGTAAGGAGTCCCTTTCGAATGATTTTTACTGTATAGCAACTGCCTACTTACACAGTGGATAGGATTTGCGAGTGCTACTTCTACTTTTGTTGCTTTTGTAATTCTCTACGTCTTTGCTAGCCGAGGGAACATGGACCCCATGCTTGCTTAGGAACTCATCCACTACACGTTCAGCCTCGCGAACAGATGGCGTTGTTGAGCTCAACGATGATAACGAGAATTTACCATCGAGACTCTGCGCACTGCGTCGTGGTGGTTTTGGGGGCGGATGCGCCACATCACGCGGCTTAAAATTGACTTGACCATGGGAGAGTCGCTTCTGCAACAATCGTCCGGCGGCGCTGCTTCGACGCGTACGTTTGACACTGCTATGTCGAGCTGACGAAGTAGATTTAATGCTACCAGTGTTCTCCGTCCGATCCGTGTGTTCTGCTTGAGTATCCTCCTTTTCCGGCTCTGTCTCCTGCTCGCTGATGATCGATAATGCCGGCGCTGTGGGCTTGTATGCAGTGTTCTCCAACGGCATTATGTTCTTGGACAACTGCTTGGTGGGGGATGCAGTGGACTGCAGCTTCTGCTTGTTCACACGCACTTCAGAGATGACACAATTGTCCCGCAACTCCTGTATTATGTGTATAAGGGGAGCATCTTCTTCAACTGCACATAAACTGCTGACAGCCGTCAAAGGACTTTTCCTACTGGTGCTCAACTTTACATTCGGCGGGACTGACTGACGACGATGTTTTTGTTGCCTGTCTAAGTTGTTTGGTTGCTGTGGCTCAGGTGGCTGTGCGTTCATAGTCTGCTTGTATACAAACATATAAATATACATATGTAGATATTGATTAAAAAATTAAGGGTTAAGCTGTTGGTACACACCTTACTGCTTTCAGAGCGCCTGCTACGTCGCTGTTGACGCACGTGTGACTCACGTGTCGGCGCTATAGATGCACAGTCGCCGCTGTCGCTGTTGAAGCAATAGCAAAACCCATTCTTACAGGGCTTACTCTTACGCTCCTGTGCCTTGTTACAACGATTTTGTTGAATTAAATCCGCATCAGCAGATGTGCTTACAGGAGCGTGCTCACATTTCTCGCTAGGCGCGGGCATGGCCTGGTCGCGGCTTTGAGTTGAAACACGTCTAATACGACGGGCACGAAACTCGTTTATGCACTCCTGCAGACTGAACGATGTTGTGGACCCTGTTTCAGCAGAATCCTCATCTTCCTCCTCCTCGTCAGGGTCAACGTTGCTTTCTGAAGCAACAGTCGTCAGTGCTTTGGGAACCGGGTACTTTGAACCTGCAACAGTCTGTGAAAGTCTCGTTTGTTTACAATCTGCACGTCGCGAGAATTGTTTCAGCACTGTTTCAACACTCACCATCGCCATTTTAGCGTACTTTATATGTTATGGGAGATAAGCGATCTCCGACCACCGCTATCTGTAAAAAAGAAACCAAACACTAACACGTTGCACGTTTTCTAATGCGTTTGTGTGTCAATCGAAGCGACGCGCCTGCATTTCTCAATTCTCTTTTATGCCGCTTTTTCGGCGTTATCAGAGGCACAGGGTTGTCAAGCACCAGCAACAGTTTTAGTTGAGTGACAGCCCTGCCTACCAGCTGTTCGGCATGCTGTTACGTCGCCGCTTGGTTAACAAACTGTAAATTAATTATTAGACGAATAATATTGTCTGAAAATGTCAAATAGTCACTTATTTCTCAAGTCGGGGTTTCCACGTGCCCCCTTGCAAAATGGGCTTGGCCGATATGTGTGCCAGCTGCAGCGCATAACGCTCAAGTTTTGCAAGAACAACGGCTCCAGCAGAGGCATGCGGTATGTTTGGAAATGCTAACAAATTGCAGGGAATTATTTATTGTATTTATGCACAGGGATTTCATTGAAAACCATCTAGTGGATTTTGCAAAGGAGAATCCTGGCATTGTGGTTTATGTAAAGCCGCGCCGACATCGCACACCCGTACTAGTAGGCGAATACTGTGAGTAGCTTAATTTGAAACTTGAGTTTTTATAACACACGCTTATGTGCCGTAGTAAATGGTGAACGGGAATGGCTCAATTGTCGCAACAACACCAAGGATGAGATCTCAAAGTGGATAGAGCTGCTGAAGACACAAAACGGCTGCTCCAGCTCATTACGCTTGCGGAAAATGTGGCACACTGACGTACCTTCCGTACAAGGGCCCTGGACACCATTCCTGCTGCGTTCGCCCGATGCAAATAGCATAGAATATCCAAATATAGATGCATCCAAGCCCTTGGATATTCCGAAAACAGCCACCGATAAGCTCATTGAATTGTTTAAAAAACAAAAACTGGAGGCTGGCGATGGTGCAGAAGATTTGCTGAAGCAGAAGCGAGCCGAGTAAATATTCAAACTATTTAATGTTACAAATACAATTAAGTTGAGTTGGCTAATCGTTGTCTTTATTTGATAAATATTCAACATAAAGTGGTGTTCAAAAATTTAAAAATAAATACTTTATAACTAAAAGACAACTGTCATTGACATTGATAATTGAACAATTTATTGTCCCATCCGTGATATAGTGTCCGAGCCTTTATCTATAAATTTTGATATGTTTTGGTCTCTTGAATATCAGTGTTTAAATAATGTAAAATATCATAAATAATGCTTAATGTCAGGCCTCTGGGCTATGAGGCTTGGAATGTAGGGCGGTTTTGGGACTGACCCCTATCAGCATAGTAAATGATCTCTTAAAGGTACTATACAGAAAGGTGTTAACTTTGAACATATTGATTAACATTTTAACAATTGAGTGCGTGTTGTGGTTAACTTGTTTTTTGTTTTAGGTATTTCGGGATGTAGGAAAGCTTTTGGAGATCAGTAGAGAGGAAATTAAGTACATATAAAACTGCCTGATTTAGACGTTCAGGATTTTAGTTGGTATGTAGTTAGTATTGAAATAGGTCAATTTATTTGTACAAACAAACTCCCTTGCTATTTATATAAATAGGTTTCAATTTAGTCACAAAGTTAGTTTCCGAGTATCAAAACAGTAATACAAAAATCTGTTTTGTGCAGACGTTTTGCATAAAAAATGCACAAACACACATTTGCAATTACACATATGCAAAAACATGCTACAACGTACGTATATACGGAAAAGCATTTAGGTTTGTTGTTAATTCATAGACAAAATTTTCTTTTCTTAGATCTAAACATTTTATAAATTTTTGAAAAAAATTATAATATCGTTACACAATTAATAAAGTACATGTACTATATATGTATGTACAGTTAACAGGACGTTTTTGGATTTTTAAACTTTAGTTGGTAGTGTTAATTTCTTATCGCAATATCACCATAGAAATTGAAATTACTTTGTGTCTTCCATATGCGCTCTTTTAATCTCTTGCAACGCGATATAGCGTGCCTGACTTGTTTTTGGTGTTGGTGGGCTAATAAGCAAAAAGCATTTGCTCTTAACTAGTTAGTATCTCATGTTGTTGTATTTGGTTTGTAGTATAGCCTGTCTTTCATAGTTTCGTTTCGTGATTTGCGTAACTGCTGACCCATATGCTTACATGTCGCCTGTTTCCATCGCTGTATTTATATCAGCCACAATTTTTCCCATTACCTCACGATATGGCGAATCTGGTTTGAAAGCTGTCTCCAAAAACGAGGCATCGCCGAAGAAGTCGAATACTTCATCAATACGGTTCAGAGATTTATCTGTCAGATGTGGCTGCACTATGGACTTGAGCGCAATTTGGGATTCGGCTATTGATTTTTGCAGATATGGCAAATCAAAAGTGAAGTCCACCTCGTAGAATGATATGATGGATAGCTGTGTATGCTGAAAAACAGATATTAATTAACCAGTCTTTGGATTATATCGATTCGGAACTGTACCTGAAACTTGCGCTTAAAGTTTTCGGCATTTTGAAGCTCTGCCGGACTAAATTGATTATTGCGATGCAGAACACCGATTTTGATTACTATTTTTATAATATTCTTGATGATCTTCTCTGCACGCGCTTTGTTTCCGGTCTTATATTTGGAGGTGAATGGTCTTTAAGTAATATTGATTTATATAAGAATGAATATACTTACATGCATTTTACACAATCTGTATAGGTTATCCAGCAGCGATGCTGTTGAGCCATCTATAAAGGTCTTTGCAATGTTTTTGGTTGCCATGCGTGATAGGATTTTCTTTTGGGCTCGCAGCCCGATGTCGTGAGACTTAAACACATTGTCAGCCATCACTAGGGTAAATATTTGAGTTAGCAAACACATATTTACATATTTTAAAATGCACATATTTAAATTAAAGGCAAGCAAGAAACCAAAAGAGACAAGCACACATAAATCGTGTGGATTTTTACCTTCCAAGTTCCAATAGTCGACGCTCCAGAGCAATAAGCACTGGCGTAAGCCTGCGACCGACATATTGCTATGATTATTTTCATCCATTTGTGAGCACAATTTGTTAAAAAAATAAAGTTAAATACACTATTAAGCAATGTCTATTGATAAAGACTGGAATAATCGCAAAGCTTCCCAAGAGCACCGCACAGTGTACGATAATAAATGCAAGCGCACAGCTAGTCTATAGGTTACAAACACAAAAGACCACCGTACAAGTAAACTCTATTAATACGTCAGCTGCCACTTGATTCAATGAATTTTTTAAAAGGCCATTCTAACGGCTTCAATGCGGCACGATGTACGTGCCCATGCTATAAACAGAATGGGGCTTATACGATGACTTTTCCAACAGCCAAAAAGGCGCGTCTTTGGCCGCTAGTGTAATTTAATTAAATACAAAAAAGGAGCTAACAGTTTCACAGTCTCGTTTCTGAAGAGCATAATAAAGCAGAGGGGGAAGGCGGGACATGTAACGGTCACAAATGGCTAAAGTCACGCGAGGTGCAATGATACGGCTAAAAATTTGGGCTGGGCCCAAGGACAAACGGGCATTTTGTTGTTGGGCCGGAAGTGGGGAAATGGAAAAGGAATGCGGAAACAACATGTTCTACTCCAGTCAACCAACAACGAGTTTCCAACTCTTTGTAGAACGAATCGAAGAGTCAAGTTTATCTTAATGTCTTTTCGTTCATTGGCGTGTTAGATATGGCCACGGCATTGTTGTTGTTTTTATTTTGATTGTTACTGTCGCTATCTTTCGTTGCGATTGTGGGTGGTGACGAGGCTCGTGGTGGGTGAGGCTAGCGCCCAATGTTATTGATTGCAACAGGCTCGCATACCTTGGCGCTCATTCATCGCCGTTACTCACCAGTTTTTTGTTGTTGTAGGTCCTTGCGATATGTCCTTGAATGTTGTTGTGTTTTGTTTTTGTATTGGGTATTTAGATGCACCAGCCTTAACGCGTGTAAATAGAAAAGCACTACGTCCGCTTATTACATTTTTTATTTAGCATAAATTTATTAATATTTAAATATTAGCTCGCAGCAAGAGAAGCAACAACAGCACGCAACAAAACTACGCGTAAGCAGCGATTGGTGGAGCTGTTGAGCTATCGACAGACCGATAAGTAAAACTGAGGAGTTGCATTTATTTACTGGTTCGATCAATTTTGTAAACGAATAATTCCTTTCAAAGATCCGAAATCAGGTACGATGCGTTTATTCGTGTATCAGATTTAGATTTGTAATATATTTTGTCAAACAGTTGTTCATACTGTTCCATATAAACTGTGCTTTAGGCTTTTTTTTTGCATGAAATACTGGTCTGATTACTGTCCGCCCGTCCGTATGAACGCAATGATCTTGGAAAACATAAAAGCTTGAATAACCAAACTTGAAATATACATATATATATATATATTTTCTATACTAACTCTCTTATGAAAAGCAATATATTTGAAGTGAATATTTTGAAAACTTCGTGAAAATTAAACACATTTATAATTCTGAAAATGTCACAAAATATTATGATCAGAGCTAATTAACTTTTAATTAAAGATAAAATACACCATAAATTACAATTCATTTTACGTACTTGTAGCACAGAAAATATTAAATAAATATTCAAATAATTCGATATACGGTTAATATTATACATTTTTTGTAAATAATCTATTACATTTAAATATGTACGAGATATAATCAGTTTATATTTTCTGAAAAGTTATATAAGCACATTGCCAAGCAATATTACAGTTGAGACAATAAATTTGTATAACGGTCCTAAAACCACAAGTGGATTTATTTTCTCCCATACATATACACATAGAGTTCTTCAATATCTTAAATTACTGTGCCGCAGTTTTTACTCATTCGACCTTTTGGTCTCTTCTGGACTATATGGTGTCATTAGGTTTTCTGAAAATGCTTTAATGCTGTCTGGACCACGCACTTCCTTCTCAAGCAATGGTAGTTTTGTAACATGAAAATCTTCATATAAATCGGCAATTTGATCCAAGTACTTCTCTTGAATCTTATAGCGGGAAGCGCACATGCTGCAAGAGTTTTGGGCCTTCTTCATAAAGAGTAACTGATTCACAATTATATTGTGTACATCGATGCCGCATTTGGTCAGCTCCTGGACAAGACGCTCTGTTTCATACAGGGAAAAGAATTCCGCAATGCACACGCAAACGAATGTTGTTTGATCCTACAATAATTAATTAAGATTAATTAGATCTCATCCCAATTAATTAAATGTCTACCCACTGGATTTTTAAACTGTTCGTTGACTTGTGTTATAACGCGAAGCATATCGTCCAGCTTTTGCGATAGAGTGTCCGCATTCACATCGGCCATGCCTAGCATCGACACAAACTGTGTGAGAAGCGGCGCCACCTTCATCTTCAGACGTAACAACTTTCCCAGACCTTTCTCCACAACCTGCGGGAAGGCTATCAGGCGCAACGTGTGTCCTGTGGGGGCCGTATCGAAAACGACCACTGAGAAGTTCATGCCCTTGACCAATTTCATAACCTCCGCATAGCTCATGGCCTCATCAATACCAGGCAGCGCATTTATCATCTCCTGCATAACGCCCTTGCTAACGCGCAAAGCTTCGTTGTCTCCATCAAAGTACTCCTCGGGCAGTTCATTGAGTCCGGCATTAGGATCAATCTCCATCGCGTATAAGTTGTCAAAACCATTAATCTGTAGCGAAACACACTTGTTCACATATAAATTTATACATATGCATGAATGTATAAGTGACGCACCTTGGTCGGCACTTTCGTGAACTTCTGATCGAAAGCATCTGATATATTATGTGCAGGATCTGTGGAGATAATAAGTACCGATTCGCGTACTTTTGCTAATTGCACGGCCAGGCTGGAGCTGTAATTTGCATTGCAGTAGAATTTTTTATGATTGCTATTGTTATTACAAACTATCTCACCTGCAGGTTGTCTTTCCCACACCGCCTTTGCCACCGACAAAGATCCATTTCAGCGATTCCTGCTCCACCAAGTTTTGCAGATTCGGCGCCAATGGCTCTAAATTTTCAGCCATTATTGTTATTTACTTGAGACCACGTACGTTTAATTAGAAATTTTTCTTGAATTGCTACGGCGTGCCGTCTGCCGTCAATCCTTAATTCTTGATCGACTTGGCAGCCCCATAATAAGGTATCGATAACTAAGTGCAACGACATATCGTCAACAAGAAATCGAAAGGCGCGTGAGAATGCGAGCAATTGGAATAATTTCTTACGACTGTTTATGGCAACTATGGTCTGCGTCTGTATACGATAATATTAATATTTCGCATTTCTTAATTGTAAGATGGTTGCATGGTGCGTCGATGGTTAAAACATACCATAGTCAACGATTACACCAAAATAGTATACATTCTAACATAGTTTATTTTAGAATAGGTATTTTCAATGTGCGGCTGAAAGCATGATCTTACTAACGATTAGTTGGAAAATAACGGAACCGGACCAAGTGCTAGAGAAGGGCATCCCCTTCGTGACATGCGTGATATTAGGGATGATACATTCCATCTGCTGCACCCTACTGTTTTACACATATCGACGTTTTTCTTACACCACTAGCCCGCAGGACACAGTGCACAGAGCCTAGAGTATTTATTTATATTTATTTATTAATTAAAGAACGCGTTGCTTGACACTTAATAACAAAATCCTCCGAATATAACATATGAAAGTTGGAGATGAAAACTCCAAATGAAAACTCAAAGAAAATGTTGATAAGAAACTAGCAGTGAAAGCATGTGAAAAGTGTGGAAGGAAAAGGCGTACAACCAATACTAGAAAAAGGAGCAAATCCTGTATGTGTGCGTGTGCGTGCGCGTGTGTGTCCATGCGCGCTTAAGATTTTTGGCTGCTGCGTTTATTCGTAAGAAAATTAAGTTTAAAAAATCATTGTGTTTGGCTTGTGGGTGTAAACTTAAAGCGAAAAGTGATCGAGAATAGTAAAAAATGTGGCCAAAAAAAGGCTTCACAAACGATAACGGTTCTTTTGGTTCTCTCTCGCACACACACACAGCGAATAGGAAATCTTAACAAGTGAGCCGAAGCCGCACCTATAAAGTGGGCGTAGATTAAATCCAAAGTTACAAAAAGTGTTCATTTAAAAAACAGCCAATTTTGCACAAATGATGAAATAAATAATTAAACAAAACAAGAAAACGCACACCAATACATTCGCAGCAGGCAGATCCATTCAGCATACATAAATACATATATGCGTACATACACACCGACAAACAGTCGCACGCACTCACACAACATAGAAAGCATACAGGCCGCTGCCGCTGAGAGGAAAAGCACAGTGCAAAAAGGACGACAAAAAAGGGAAGAAGCAGCAGCAGCATCGGCACGCAACGTGCGCGAGTGTGTGTCTGTGTGTGTGTGTGCGTTGGAGAGATGCGGGAAGATTGAAAATAAACGTGTAGTAGAGAATTTTTGAAGCACACTCCAGCATCCAATAACAACCACCACCACAACTACCACCACCAGCCGCTCCCACCACCCAGCGAGACCCTCTAAGCGGGCGCTGCTTTTGAGACATGTCGTAATGGCCAGAGAGGTAAGTGAGAAATCCAAGCCAAGCAAATCGCGCGGGCGGGAGGGCCGGCATACTACCTACAAACATATGTATGTACATTCATATATATATATATATATATATATATATATATATATATATATATACTACATACATACATACAAACACACACTGTTATACATACATACGTACATATGTAAGTATATATGTATTTTTAAAAATGTACATTTATTGTAAACTAAAATCCTTGGCGCTCAGCTAAGTTTATTTTTTTCTCTGCTGTCATTTGTTTAAAGTCTCGGCATGTCTCGACTCCATTCTCATTTATGTACATTTTAGTTACTTGAGCCCCCACAGCTTCGGAACTAAGCTAACTTAAGCATGTGGGTGCATTAGCTTCTACGGTTAAAAGAGTGTGTGTCTCTCTTTCAGTGTGTGTACGAATGTCTTATGCAGTTTCTTCATTTCGTCTCGCTTTGCGGGTGAGTGAATAGCTTTGACCCAAATAACTAGGGTAATACACCCCGCAGAAGGCTAAGCACATGTAATTGTTGTTGCTCTCGTTTACTTTTTATTGCTTTTGCTTAGTGGCATATAGTATTGTTGTTGGTATTACACAAACATATTAACCTTTTATTTTTCTTGGTGAAAGGTGTTTAGGGTCGAACTATTGACACTCCCATATGTGTGCACTTGGTAATAAGTGGGTGTGTAGTGCGTTTAAATGCCAAAAAAAATTTATAAACAGTATTGCTGTCGGCGACTTAGCAGTTCCAAAACATGTGCTACACGTTAATTATTTTGTTAACTACATTTGTGAGAGTTGAATTAATCGCCTAAACATCTACGCTATTCACCCATGAAACAATTTTAAAAAGTTATATTCGTTTAGTACAAATTGGGTTTCACATTTGAATAAAATGTGCGCGGTCCTCCATAACATTCACTTCACACCACTGTGCACTGTTAACAATTGGGAGACAATTGCTAGGTTTACTTGGACCTGGCAACGCTGTTCGCCAATTAGAGAGTGCACTGCAATAAATGTATGTATGTAAATAAAATTTGCAACTTGCACTTGCTCATTAAAAATGACGCTCTAAATGCTGTCATTGTGTTTTAAAAAAATATGAAGATTTTACAAAAGATTAATATTTCTTAATTAAATGTGCACTTATTAAACGAAAACGCCGTAAACTACATTGAGATGTGAAATATATGCCTCGTTGTATGCAACAGTTTTTATTGCAAACAAACGTTATGTGACAAATTGAATGCACATATGAAGTGTTGATTGAATGATTTCTGTTCAAATATTTACAGTTTACAATTTGTTTAAAGTGCGCACAAGTAAACGAATGAAAAAAGAACACGAAAGCATGGCCGAAGATGGGAACCAATTGAAAACCTTGTGCAACCTTCGTGCATGTGTGTAGGATTGTGTTTGTGTGTGTGTGTGTGTTTGCGTATGCCTAACTGACAAAGCTTCTGGCATTTAGCATATAAAGCAGCGATGGACGATATGCCACCGAGTCGGAATACTTGTGGAGCGTTCGTGTGTGCGCGCGCGTTTTGTTAGCTTCAGCGCGCCCTGATTATATCACGTAGAAAATGTAGGCCAAAGCACAAATGTTACTACCACAGAACACACATACATACATACTTATAAACATGCATACATACCTACGCAAAGATGAGTATATGTGTGCATATACGAGTCAGTCAGCTGCAGTCAGTCGCGCTTGCAACGCGAAATGCAAACAAAATGGCGTACAATGTGTATTTATTTTGTAACTCGCCGTGAAAGAGCATAGAGAAAAAGTAGCTGCAAGCATTAAATAAATAATGAATAAATAAACAATACTCATTATTTTCCACGAAAGACACGACAGACGTCGGCTGCAGGCACTTGTGCTTATATTACAGCGCTCCGTGAGTCAGGAGCATGCCTCTTTCTCTCAATGCAGTGCTGGTGATGTTCTTGCTCTAAAATTGTGCTCAATTCTCTCTCCTCTGTACGATTTGGCTGCGCTGAGGCTCTCTTACTATCTGTGTGTGTGTGTGTGTGTGTGTGTGAGAGAGTCTGTGTCTATGCGTATATGTATGTGTGTATTCCATTGCATTTCTGTGTTTGCAATCAAAGCACACGAAGACGAGAACGACAGGAGCAGCAGCACCAGCAGGAGCAGCAGTAGCAGCAACAACTGCGACAAACGCGACGAGTGAACGCCGACGATGTTGACATGCAGCCCCAGCCCCAATGGAGGTAACAGCAGTAGCAGCATCAGCAGAAGCCTCAGTGTGTCAGTTTGTGGCAGTCAGGCAGTCGGAACCAAACAGTCGCAGCCAGCAAGGATGCTACTTTCATTTATGAGCGCTTTCACATGCTCCGAGATTCCGTTGGCAGTTTGGTGAAATATTAAATTTTAACTGGGTGTGACAACTGCAGCAGTAGGAAACATCATCATCATCATCAGCAGTAGCAGCAGCAGTACCAGTTAAAGTGGCATTAACGCTCAGGAAAAATAAAGAAACAATTTTATACAATACACAAATTTTTATACATGTGTGTAACATAATTTTAAAAATATTGTTGCAAAGAAACAATGCTAAAGTGTGCCACTAACTCAAAACGAGCAAACGCAGCTCCCCCACCAATCCAAAGAAAAACTCTGTGGTTTCAGGCACATGCAAGTGGCGAAAGTCGCGTAGTAAAGTGAAAGTGCGAAGGTCAACTCTCGAAACTCGCTGTAGCTTTAGCTGGCGCTGGTTCGGTTACGTTCTACGCCTGTCCGCCTGCCTGCCTGCAATTACAATACACACTAGGACATTATAGGTACATATATATCTATGTATGTGTACATAAGTAAAAGAACGTACATACATATGTACATATGTACGACGCACCCAAAATTGTTGAATTTATGCACCAGTTATCACCCACAAAATGCCAAGTGAAGTGTTCGTTTAACAGCAGTAAATAAAATTAACCATTCAATAAAAATAAAAAATACCACAAATTAGCATGTGTGCAAACATTTTTTAACAATGGAATGTTAACGAATTTGTAAACAGCATTTAAAAGCAAATTTCATGCAAATTATAACAATAAACGTGTTTAATTCGACGTAAGCTTTAAATTTAATCAACGCAAACGAACGATTTTTTAGAAAATCAAAAACATTTTATACAAGTATTTTTCATAAAAACATAAATACATGAAATCCGTGAACGTATCTATAAAACGCTGCCAATTAAACTAACAAACATATTTTAATCTTGTTAAAAACAAAAATCTTTTAAATAAAAATTTACACCTCACAAACATATTTAACGCGTCCTCCTTCCATACATCCTGTGAAACACAATAACACAGACACGCAGGCTGGCTAGCAAAGCTGAATCAACCTGCCCCGCCACCAGCGCCACAATGTGGTCCAATGCTTTGTGCACGCTAGGCGTGACAAAGCCGCTCTGCAATTGTCTGAGCATCAGACAAGTGGCAGCCGCGGCCGCAGCAGCAGCGGCGACGCAGGGCGGCGCAGCAATAACCACCGGACCTGGACCAACGGCAGCGGGAAATGTAGCTGGGGTAAACACGATTAATACGTATTTAATGCGATAATGAACAATACAAAATTACACGCACAAAAACACACCACCCACTGAACGAATTGCATTTAAAAGGGCCAGTAGCAGTGACAGTGACATGGGGCAGGGGCAATACACGCCCATTGGTGGCAGCAGCTGATGACTGCCATATGGCAATGGAGCGCAGCAGCGGCAGCGTGTTTGACCTATCCCAATGCACACATACATTAACACATACTGCGCTTATACGTACACTTAAAGAAAAATATGTGACCTTAAGTTCTATCTGTGTTTATCAAAACTAGTTCACCGTTTTTAAAAGGAAGGAAAGGAACAAGAAGTCGATATACAAGTAGAGCCGATTCAGCAAACATTCAAAATGTGCTAGCAAATTTGTCTCTTCAAGCCTTTCTGAGAAAATTTCTAAATGGAACAACTTTGAGGTCTACTTGAACTTGAAATCTCAATTTATATATTTCAATATGTGTATCACCTCGTTTGTTTCTACAAGTAATTGTTCACATAATTATATTCATATACTTGTATGTGTGCGTGCGTGAAACAACTGATTTTCGTTAAAAAAAACTCTTTTTGCAATTGCTCCCAACAGTATAATTTAACAAGTCCAATAAGCAACGTCGAGTGAATTTCTTGTAATTTTTCAACATTTTCACTTGGGTTGGGTCTGTATGCGCGTGTGTGTGTGCTTGTATGTGCGGAGGGTCGGTTATCTTGTATGAGACTGTGTATGTGTGCGTATATCTGTTGTTGGTGTTGTTGTTATATGGCTCGTGTGCTGCACTCGTTACTGGGTCACTGGAGCGCCACACTCATGTCCTTGCAATACATTAAACATGGCTTGTTTTTGTCGTTGTTGTTGTTTTTTTGCATTTGGCCGAGTGAAAGCGCTGTTAGCTTACAGCGACAGCCTCTGTCAACTGTTAACAGTCGCAATCATAACAGCACCAACAGCAGTACCAGCGACCACAATGCAACAGTAACATCAATAACAGCAACAACAATAAAAGCAGTACTATGTGTGCGTGGGGTGCTCTACATATTTTATTAATTGATATATGTATATATTTTTTTAAATATGGTATATTTGTTTACTTTATGGGTGGCCAATTTTCATTTATCTGAATTCTGCAGGCTGTTGGGTATTTGTAGTGCCGATATTAGCGGATCTATATACAAAATTGACACAATTTATCAGCAACTTGCTTGCCAATTGTGGCCTTGACATCAGTGCCGCGCTTACGAGACACAATTAGTGGCAAACTCTAAAGCAGGCGCAAAACGTCCTGCCACGCCCACTTGTGCGCACATCGAGCACTTGGAAGATGACAATCCAAAGGTGTCACGCCCTGGCACACTCATACACACACCCACACACACTCATAGACTATACTCGTACTCGTAGTGTTGCTAATCTGATAGCGCCTGGTTACTAATTATGTCGTATGTTCCCTCTAAATGTCCCTTTACAGGAGTCTCGCGGCAAGCGACCATTGAAAATCTGGGACAGTTGGCGTAATGTACGTAAAGGAGTCGTAGTTGGTACGTTTGAGGAGCTCTTGGTGCGGGGCAAAGACAAATTAGGGGTTCCTGCTTCAGAACCTGTACGTGTTGTTCTGGAGTGTGATGGAACCCAAATCGAGGATGGCGAATACTTCCGAACGCTGGCCAATAACACGGTATTGTTGTTGTTGAGGCAAGGTGAGCGTTGGTATCCGACTGGGGTGGATGTCATAAAGGCTGGTAAGTGAACCCTCCTCTTCCAATTGGGAGAACACTGCAGCCAGGCAGCTCATTGATTGTATCTTTTGTTTTCAGCCATATCAGCTATACCGAAAATCGTCTGTGAGACGATCCATGCACTGGAACTGCACGATGAGACACCATCGTGGAAGATTATGGATAACAAAGGGCGTGTTACGGTCGTACTGCACTGGGATCAGCGGCAGGGTGGTGGGGGCGGAGGCGGCGGCGGGGGCGGTAGCAGCAGTGGCGGTGGCGGCATGTGTATGGGGGCCGGTCTTGGCAGCAGCAACGGACTGCTGTCTTCCGACAAATATTCGCCCTCCAAGAAGGGTCTCTCTGCGCAGAGTTCGCTGGACAACAAATCGGTATCATCACAATCGTCACAGCCTCGCTACGCCAGCCCACAAATAACCGTCATCAGTGATGATGGGCCGGCGAGTATATACCATCCGGGCGGCGTGGTTCTGCCGCCAGGCGTTGTGATACCTGGCACCAGTCGCCGTCTCTCCAAGCAGGGCGGATCTTTTGACAGCGCGGTAGGCGCCGTTCATGTGCACACCCCTGAATGCGCCCATCATGCGCATACGCCCAGCCGCGCAGGCAGTCCAAGCACCACAGAATGTGATTTCCATTGCTGTGCACTGCACGAGGAGGGACGCAAAATAGCCGTACACAAGAGCGTAGCCACCTCACCCATACAGGACGGCAGCAGCAGTCCACAGCCCCAGCAACAGCATCAACTGCAGGCGCATCAGACCACACTCGCAATGTCATCGGTTATGGATCCTATGTTGGGAGGCAGCGGAAGCATGCAGAGACGTTCCTCGGGCGCCAAGGGTCATGTTCGTTTTCTGGACATCGCACCAGAGCGCGACAGCTCGGAGAGTGAGACGGAGAACACTGTAATGGAGGATGATAAGACGACTACGGAAAAGTTTCTGCTGCTCATAGATCAGCTGTCCGTAGATCAGAAGCGGCATCTTAGCATCAAAGACATTGGAATCATACTGGAGCGTCTCAACTCAAAGATCTTGGATGTGGAGCGTTTGGATCGTGAGTCTGAGTCGGACGACTGTTACAATTGGACGATAAAGGCCACAATACGTGGCGATGCGTTGCGGGAGCTGGGCGTTATCTATAATGGCAACTACTATGCCATATCCGAGCATCCTGGTTACAAAGAGGAGCTTGAGGAGAACGGTGAGGAGGTGGAGGAGGAGGATGAGGAGGACCGAATATAAGGGGAAACAAGATGAATACCATGCAAGCGATAATAGTAAGTTAAAAAATAAATAAATAAGTGAAAACAAAAACACACATTCAACGTTATGGCATACCAAACAATTCATAGTAACTAAATATTAACACAAAGTGAGAAAGAAACCAACCCCAGAAAAATGAATAACATTGAAGTATCAGTAACTAGCGCATTTTAGAAGAAGTAACCAAGACGATTATATACATACTACATTAAAAATGAAATACAGATAAAGAAAGCAACCGCACATTGTACAATAGTGAAGTAAGCATCAAAATGATTTAACATTTTTGGACAACCATAACAACAAATGCAAAATTTAACAAAACTGAATAGAGGGAGAACTCACGAGTAGCTTGAAAACATTGCAAAGCATACTATACGAGTATTTCGTGGCTATTAGCTACTTGACATACATGCTATATAGTTTCAAACCGATGTTAGAGAGCGCCACAGAAAGTAAAACCGAATCGAGGCGAAGAAAGTCGACGAAATGCACTTTTCAAATCCTAATTTTGACTTCGAACACATACATACATACACACCCAGGCACACACACGCACACACACACACACACATTTTTAAGGGAAACTTGCCTTATTTAGTAGTAAACCCAATTTCTAACTAAGTACATAGAGAGTACGAAAGGCTTCTGACATACGAACCAGACTATAAACAACAACAATCTGAGCACGACGCGACGACAGTGACAAACATAAATTACACAAAAACTAAGAAGTTCATTAAAATCATCAGGTTAGTAAGACTATAGCGAACTGCTCAATTTTCCAATAGATGTCCTTATGTAAATTGATGTTGTGTTACTTGATGAGCTATGTGAATACAAAAGACAGAAGCATAAAACAGCAACATACACGTAAATGAAAAAATACGAAAACAAAAACGATAAAGAATACAAATTTAAATACAAACGAACCAATCTCACAGACTCACATGCAAGAAATGCAATACATTTTAATTCAAAAGTCGCATTCACGTTATTTGTAAACTGCCAACAACAACAAAAAAAAATGGTGACTTTATTGGCATCACATGGGTTCATTCGCAAGCTTTAGAAAGTGCCAAAAATGTTTGTCCATGTTAACGTGGCTTGTGAGTTAGTGCTGTTGACCAGTACGCTGCAGCCAATAATATCCTCGGGAACCCATTCCCAATTAGTGCCAAATGCAAAGAAATTTGAGTTATGAGTATTGGTGTACGACATGGATATGGAGTATAAAGTTAATGTACAAAACTGGTAGACTAATGCGAAACTAACCAACTCATTCCTGATTTACTCATACGTATAATGATCAGAAGTTTCTGATTGTTCATTGCCTTATTGTACATACAAGAAAAGCTTTCAACATCTATTGGCGTGTTTCTAAAGAGTTCCTCAAATTATTTTGGCTCAGTTCCTTTATAAATTCCCTTAATCAGACATATACGTGTATTCCTCCTGCTTCCATGTTTGTTGTTTACATTTTAAGTACTGCAATACCTTACTCGTACATGTGAGTCCTCAGAAATCAGCATGAGGAAACTGCCGTTATTTGTAGTGTTGTACAACTTAAAAACATAGCGCACAACCGCCAAAAGAATGGCATTTAACATAATGAAAACAATACAATGATCGTATGCTTGAACACGTTATGAATTGTAGTTATATTTATACATAGTAGAAAAATACTTAAAAGTCACCAAACATTTTATATAAATGAACACATTGTGTTGTCCTCGAGTCCCACATAGCCCTAAGCGCGTTACGAGTATTGAGTTTCTTCCAAAAACCGAAGATGCGATGATTCATATTGTATTTATATGTAGATATAAATGAAACACTGCCAGCATAAAGGAAATTACAATTTCTATAAATATTTGCTCAATCATTCGTTTCCTTTTAAGTTCCCATCATATTGTAGAGTATCCTTCATTTACTAAAATAAAAATCGCGAGTGCTATGAGTGCCACAACAGGAGGTTCTTAGCACATTCGTGCACATACAGAAAGAAGCAGAAACATTCACATACTAGTTGATTAACGAATTATTCACACCAGTTAAGGTAAATGTATCGTTTCAAAAGCGAATTTAACTCCTTCGGCCCACATTGTGTTGAGGATCTGTACAAAATTTCCGGGTACTGAAGGGCAGCTGCTATGCCTCTCGAC
This sequence comes from Scaptodrosophila lebanonensis, assembly GCF_003285725.1. Lineage (NCBI taxonomy): Eukaryota > Metazoa > Arthropoda > Insecta > Diptera > Drosophilidae > Scaptodrosophila > Scaptodrosophila lebanonensis. The sequence continues at coordinate 5,796,556 of NW_022060529.1, forward strand.
TGATTATTACTATCTTTCAACAAAAGTAGCTGGCCTACATAGCTCTCTTTGAGCTCTATGATGTACTCTTTGTCTCGGGCTCGATCCATCAGATCTTCGGCTTTTTCCTCATCTCAACACACACACACGCACACAGACACACACACACACAAACTCTCGCACACTCAAAGATACATTTAAAACGCATTCTTTACAATTTAGTTAATGGACAAATAACGGTAACAATTCAAGATCAGCCACAACTGTCTTCTGCTCCATTATAAATAATTTTAAACAAAGTTTGTCCATGGCACAAAAAAACAACAACATATAATTATACATATATTAAAAAGTAAACCTAGTATGTGTAAATGAATGAATAAAGTAATGGCGTTCAGCTTATAAAAAGGTAACTAAAACATAGTTCTAAAAGACATGGCGTAAAAAATTCACACAATTAGTAAAGAATAAATTCATTAGCGTTGTTTTAATTTACGATATAAGTCAATAAAAGAGAAGAGATAGAGCAACAAATATGATGATACATATGTATAAACAAACACAGCCGCAGAGTACAGAGACAAGTGCTGGCAAAAGGCACTACTATATTTAAATACATATATAAACAAGTACATAAATACCTATACATTACCCGAATACATCGCATAATAATAAGAGAACTCGCAGTATATACATACATACATAATAATAATAATAATAATTAAAATAATTGAAAAGAAAGCTCAAACTTCCACATTGACTTTTTCAACTGACTTCCATAATCATAACCATTGTTAACACTTAACTATAGAAAATATCGCTTTAAACACAAAAAGTTGAAAGTTTGTGAACGTATTTTCCTTGGTTCGCCTTTCCTTTTGTTACGTTTTGGTAGGTCAAGAGCTAATCCCAAAGTTTGTAGCCGATTACCGCTATTTGTGTTGATCTGCTTAATCACAAGCTCAAAACTGAATTCAAACTCAATCAACCCGACTAATCCGCTCTCCGATTTTTACTCGTCACACTCTGTGTAAATGCAATCAGTTAGATTTATAAGATAAATGAAAAACAAACGGTGGAATGGATTGAGATGGTCAGAAGTTATGAAAGCAAATAATTCACTTGTACTTGTATTAACTAGGCTACAAACAATTTGCAAATATTGCTCATAAATGAAGCATAAGAATGAAAAAATGTATTGTTATGGCAGTTGCACACAGTTGCCAATTCGAGATAAATATGAGTAGTAGCGAACAAATCGTAATACATAGATAACAAATAACGTAAAATCGAAATGGAAATGGAAAATTCGGGTGACGCATCATAGGAGGAGCATACGAAAGCTAATTTATACGTTATCGACATTGTTTTTAATATTATGAATAACGAATAAATTGATCAATTAATAACATCTATAAAAGGTACATTGTTTTTATTAATTTTGTTAACGAAATAAAACGTAAAAAATGCGAATAAAAACAAAGAAAACGTTTAATAAAACAAAAATATACAATGTAAAAATAAAGACACATTATTTTTAGCGTAAGAGATTAATAAGCAAATAAATAAATATATAAATATATATATAAATATGTATTTATTTATTTATTTATTATATATAAATATAATATATATATATATATATATATATATATATATATATATATATATATATATATATATATACAAATACATGCAAAAACAATTCAATTAAAAACAAAAACAACAAAGTTAAAAACCACAAAAAAGTAAAAACAAGCTCAGTTGTGAGAACACGGGACAAATTTTGTTGAAAGCATAAACCACAAACAAATGTAAAAGAAAACTGATTGAGAGAGGCGCTATTATTAAAACATTACATTATATACATATTCCATACAAAACGGCAACAAAGCAATGAGCAATTGAAAAAAAAACAACAAATACAAGAACAAATGTACCGAACCTTTAACAAGATAGCAATGTGCTATCAACAAGTGAGCAAAATAAAAACTATTTAAAATCGAGCAAAAATTTGCATGACAAATTAAAACGAAAAAAAAACAACATTATAATATGCAGCATGAAAACTCATTAAAAATAAGCGTTTCAAATACACTAAAAACAAAAACAAAATTATAAAATAGAAATGTCTCATAACATTAAAAAAAGTGAACATTCACAATGGTTCAAAACACAATAAAAATTCGATTAACAACAAAATAAAAAACATAACAAGGTTATTTATGATGCGATTTAAACAATAAAAGGAAAACTAAATAAAAAATTTAAACACAAAAATACAAGCTTTTTTCTGCAAATCCTATAAAATTCTAATGCAGAACAGAGAAATGTGGATACAACATTTCCTTTGGTGTTCATAGACGGAAATTGGAAACGACCGGAGTCTATCAAGCTCACATAGAATTCTGACAGATCTGGACAAACGGAGAAGGGAGTATATGCACGGACAATAATTGACAATCTGTCATCTGAGGCGTTAGGTGCTGCATCATGACTTCTGAAAGAGTTGTGCCAATAGAAGATTGGAGCATCGAAACCGATCTGACCAATACTTATATTTGTGAAACAACTATCTCCATTACCTGCAGCCCTTTTTGAGAAAAACAATCAATGCCCCACTTAGTCGTACCCTTAACTTAGGTTCCCATTGGCGGCCGTAAAGCTCTGGATCAAAACAAAACTATAACATTGCACTAATGGATTGAAATGTCTTCATTGATGGACATGGTCGAGTTCCATTTGGGATATTACTTTAGTCCACTTTAGTTTGCTTTCGTTATTTCGATAAAGTATCTATCAATAAAATCCCCATTTATATCGCTTTTAAAAACGTGACAAGCTTATCATTGTGTACTGTGATTCGCAATCAGACATATAATGTTATTGATATGGTTTCTAATTTGTCATAATCACTCCGCTGCTTTTTTAAATTCACCTGAATATGCGTTATCTGCTGCGCCCGACGATTACTTATCTGTATACAAAGAAAAATTCTTTTTATTGGTAAATAATATTCTTTGCTAATCTGGTAAGCGATAAGTTAAATGATTTTAAAGGACAGGGTTTAAAAATGTCTTATAAAGTATGCACGTGTTTTTACATAATAATATTTTAATATTATTTATTGTTAGTTCAAGTAGATATGGTTCAACCAATTTTAATATAGTGTAGGGCCGTTTTTTATCCATATATATATTTTTATGCTATTTGATTATAAGGAAATTTACACGTTTCTTACAAAAAATGCAGAGCATTCTTTAAATTCTGTAAAATCCTTGTACAGATCAGAGAAATGTGGATGTGTGCTGTTCGTAGACAACAAATTGGAAAGATCGGATTTTGCGTCCACAAATCAACGCATTTCGCAATATTATGGACGCAGATGAAACAGCAGCAGCACAACGATTTATCCATCAAATTAGAAAGTAGCAATTACTATACTATATATGTATATATTTTATTTATGATTTATAAAGCTATTCCTCTACTGATTTCTTTGGCTTGTGGAAATCGGTTTGGGTGAGTAATACAAAGTCATTATTCATACATTTGGGAAAAGGACAACCTCCTAGAAAGGAGTAAGTTTCAAATGTAATACTGAAAATACGTAATGTATTAAATTATCCTTGGGTGATGGTTTTATGTAATGTTTTTTTATAACTCTTACAGGTTCCTTTGTGAGTTATTGGATTGCATTCATCGAAGAAATCCAGCTGACCTGCCAATGTCTCAATGCCTCGCCACTTCGGCTCGCTTCTCTTATCGGAGCGAACTGCTTTTGCGGTTCTTCACTGAGTCCTATCAGTGAAGCGTCATTGAAGCCGTCCGTAAATACAAGTTTTAAAATTACTCAATTCGCAATAAACATGTAAGAACAGCACGTTAGCTGAATGGTTGATTTATCACTCTTCGATATGTGTTGACAATTAAACTGAAACTGTTAAAAGCTTTAAACAATGATGCTGAGACTATTTTATCAGCAGATTCTTCAAAGACAGAAATTACAGTTGTCGTGGTGATATCTTCACTATATCACATATTTCCAGATCGACAACAATTTGTTTTTAGCTTATACGCACAGTTTTTCTGGTAAGTGTACTCGTATATTATAATACTGCATTAATTATTCATAGAATACGAGTAGTTAACGAATTTCTAAGTATGGTAAACAAAAACACTTAATATATGACTATGAATAATGATAAAGAATAAACAAAAGCAACGCTGATACGGCATACATAGCATATACATACAGATCAATAAATAAGCTTGGCAATGGACTGGCAAGCCAAAAAAAATCCCCGTTTTTTTTTTTTATTGATTTCTCGAGCACCTTGTTGTGCATTTTCAAAACATGGGGCCGATGGGTCTCATATTCAATAGTTTCGTGATCACACTCAGCCATAACTCATTCAAACAGATGTATTTACATACATATGTATATACATATATATGTATGTAACTTTATAAAGAATGCATTCCACGTTCCCCTGGGCGCATTAATTAAGGTACTCGACTTATGAACGCGTAACAAGTTATATTTATTTTATTTATTTAACGCGAAAACAAATCAATACAAAACACAGCACAGAAAGTAATAAGTATAACATTAAGTTTAAAATGTGGGCCTAGCAATAAAAAAAAGTGCCACGAGTGCTTCGAAGTAATTCATCATCGGCGAGAGCAGAGAAAACAAAAAGTCGCCTCGAGCTCAGTCATTCACCGATTCCATCAATTAGAAATATGTATGTTCGTATGTACGAGTATATGGCAATGTGTCGCTCGTCATATTCATTTAACTGGGCGAGGTGTTGTATATGTATGTACGAGTACATATTGTACAATCAAGTATGCATTCGTATGGGTATGGGACACAAGTTCTACAACATGCTCAAGTTACTCATCAATAGACTGTACGCAATGAGCTAGCTGGGAGTAAATAAAGTTAACGACTGCGACAACTACTAGCCACAGCCACAGCCAGAGCCAGAGCCGTTGCCATCGATCAAATATTGAGCTTGTAGTATAGCCGAATGAAAAATTTAATTGAATTAAGTCACTTATCGAACGCGTGACTAACAACTAATTGCGTATTGATTAGCAACGTTGCATTTAACCTCAACGGGTACGGCCTGCTTGTGCTCTGTATCTTTTGTTGTTTGTTCGTGTGTGTGTGTGTGTGTGTATGTGTGTGCGTTAATGTGCGATTAGCGTATGTATATAGATTGTCTTTATTTGTTGCTGTCTTATATAATTGAACAAGTGCGTCTAAATACATTAAGTTAGTCGGCTGGATAAGGCTAAGGATTACATACAAAATCACTAAAAAAAAATGGAGCGGTGGCGGTGCATTTCTTGTTTGTTTTCAAATCAAACGGCCCACAAGTGAGAGGGTCAAAAATTAAGGAAATTCATGGAGCATAAGTAGAATCACATTTGAGGCGTGACATGGCGCACAACTGTAGCTTTCCAGTGTGTGTGCTTTAACTTGGCACCTGCAACTTCGTGCTGCTGCGCGTGAAGACCTTCTTTAGAATTTTCGGACGCCACTTAATTGAGCTCTTCTTACTTTCTGATGTTGTGGATAGGTTGGAGTTGCTGGCGCTTAGCGTTCGTTCCCGTTCGGGCATATTGATGCCGTTGGTTGAGTACGCATGCCTAAGGGGTTTTTTGGTGCCACTGGGCGTTGTGTTGAAATTCAGCGTTAGCTTTTGGAGCAGCTTGTCTTTCTTCTTTAGCTTTAGCTCTGGGATGGGTGCACTGGTGTCGCCTGTCATGGTCACTAGCGCTGGCTCCATTGATTTGCGCTCGGTTAAGGGCATATCGGTGACATCTTTGTCGTTGAGAAGTATGCGCGGTGTCTCCGGCAAGGAGATATGGAGCACTCCATCTTCTGCGATAGTTTCTGGAGCTGAGGGACTGCTGAATACAACAGAGAGAAGCCAGTTAGTTTTGAATTTGCAATTAAAGTAATTAACTTACGCATATAATTCCCGTGAAGTGTAGATAGAGAGGGAATCCAAGTCAAACAATGATTTGGCCAATTTGTCCCAAAAGTTGTAGAGACTCGAGTGAGCTGCGTAATTCAAATATGTGTAGATGGCTAGCGTGTGCGGTATAACCATGTTGTGGTTGTAAACGATTTGTATAATCTTGCGTGTCTGGTTCTCTGCGAGAAATGTGGAGCTGATTATCATACAGAAATATTTGTTACGAATTAATAATTTTACTTACCTATTTGTAGCTTGTGCGTAAAATTCACGAGATATTTATTTTCGGGGCTCTTCAGAAACTCATCGGTTAGCACAACAATCAAATGATTGCATCGTGTGGCCATGAAATTTGACAGCTCGACATGCTCAAAAGGCACGCCACCCAGCAGGTCACGGTGCTTCAGAAACAGCTACAGATGGGTGGGGAATTAAGTGTGTGTGAGGGAAATTGCTTTACTATTGCTACCTTAAAGTTATATCGCGGGTCTTCTAAGTTTCTCATAATCTCTGTGGCATGTTCAATGTCCGCCTCGGCGTACAGCACACAAGCATTGTAGGTGGGCAGAGGGCGACCCTGCTGCAGGCAGGTGACATCCTCAGCGGTGAGAATGTTTATATCCCGTCCCAAATGATTATTGTTGGTCTCAGTAGATACTCGAATAGGCGAGGGGCATTCACGCGCATGCTCCAGCAGTCGTTGCTTGTTGTTATAGATCTGTGTGTCCTTGGCTGCATAGCATTTAGTTAAATAGACAGTTCTATAGTGTGGAAAACACTTCTCAACTTACTCATATTCTCTTGTATGTCATCGCGAACATCCCAACGATCGATAATGCCCAAATATTTTTCCAGATGTCCAAACGTGGCTGTCTCGGGATTGTTCAAAGTCCAATTTCTTAGCACCAGCTCCATAGGATTGGGTGTTTGGTCTGGGATATAGTTAGCCTGGCGAGCTAGCGTCGCAATTCCACGCCAATCCCGCTCGTACCCCTCCTCAGAACGCAGCACCTTCTTGCGATTAAGCATACAGGCCAGCTGCTTCCGTGTTTCGGCACTCAGCTCATTAAGCGGAGTCTCATTGAAGCCGCCCCCACTCTGATCCTCTTCATTCATGGTGTGGTAAGACTCAAGCTGACGTACCATTTTCGATTGACGATTAAACGCACTGACGTCAGCAGGTGAATGTGAATGCCTGTGGCATACAAATGACGATTACGGTTGCAGGCGCTGGTGCGGTTGCGGTTGCGGGTACAGGTGTGGACGATATACCCCTAAGAGCAACAATGTGTGTTTGTGTGCTTGTGCTTGATCTTTATCAGCACGGCGCGCCAACAAGCGAGCACGGGTTATCAGTTAAACAATAAAAACAGCCCCGTAGGTGTGAGTGGTTATTTTCGGATCGCGTTAGCTCTATTGTTTTTTGATGAGCGCTAATATCGCAGCGATGTGTTGACGCTTTTCAACGCTGCTGCTGCTGCTTGCGCGTGTTGTGTTGCGGGTGGTTGGCTGGACGGCCGTGCGCGAAATGGGCCTGAGCTGACCTCGAGCACCGAACACTGAGCACCGAGCGCTTCGCGACGCGTCTGGTGGCACTGGCAATGTTGTTTATCTGCTGTCTACTGTCTGCTGTCTCTTGTCAGCTCGTCTGGCAGTGCGCTGCTTGCGCAGAAGATTTTGCTTAAATTTTTGACACACACGCACACATAAACACAGAGAGCAGCGCACGCGTTCGTTGGCAGGCGGACCTGCGCGGGACCCGGGGCTATCGTTATTTACTAAACACGAAAATAAATTTTATGAACCAGAGACTTCGAGTTGCTTGTTGTTTCGTTGGTAGCGGGCTGATTCGTTGCTGCGTTGTCGTTTTGGCTTTTACTTTGCTTGTAAACTGTTTATATTTCTTCTTTTGTTATTTATTATTATTTTTTTTTTTTGTAATTTACGTTCCAATTGTTTTCGTTTCACTGTTTGCGTTCTTTATTTGCTGATCTATACATTGTTAATTGCGAATTAATTGTATTCTTTCTCCCGTTTTCTGCGCAACAGGCTATTCTATTTGTTTCTCGTCACAAGTTGTTTTGAGCATTAACCCTGCTTGGACCCTCAGGGTTTAATATTACCTAACGTTAAGTGAAATTAAGAAATCGATTTCTACACGCAAAACTACTAGTGGTTTCTATATAGTTTCCTGTTGACTGATGAAAAAAATCAGTTATTTATTATTACTATTCATTATTTTTAACAAAAATAGATGTATAAAACAAGAATCGAAACTGCAGTTTCCATTTTCTTGTACTACTTTTAACTGTGTGGCAACACTGCAGGTTATCGAAAGTAACGTCAGCTGAGTCGTTCGTGCTGTCAGAAAACCGTGGCTTGTGTCTCGGCTAAACGATAATAATCCATATGGTATTTCTGTGCGGCCATATGATTCGATAACATAAATTTGTTTAAAGTTGGGTGGTTGTCAATGCTAAAAAACATTGTGTTCCAATGCACCTTTTTAGTTGTATTTCAAACATACTCGCTGGACGTACTCATTGTACAATGTTCATGTTGCGCCAGTATTATGTTCCCTTTCTATGCACATACGTCTTCCGATTCCACCAAGTCCTGAATCTTTCTTTACAAAAAATTTGGAAGAAACTAGATGTGTATGCTTCGGGCACAGGGTGAAAGGATATGCAGCTAAAAATGTTAAAAGAAATGAGAAAGTCTTTTGTAAATTCAGTTTATTTCATTGGTTTTTTTTCCAAGTTTCGTTTTACGTTTATTCTCTTATTTTGCATTTAAATACGTTCCAGTTACAAATACTGATATACTACACAGGTGACACAATTTGATTTACGTTATTTTTTTAATTTAGTGGTTTGTTTTAATTCAACATTCTTTCTTGATGAATAAAACGCTTGATGCGCACAAATCTGTTTATTTTTTTTTGTTTTTTTTGATTTTTAGCAACAATTAACAGTTAAAGTTGACTTTTTGCAGGCATGTATTTTAAGTTTGGCGTGTGTGTGAGTGTGGGTGTGTGTTCGTGTTCGTGTGTATATATTATGTGTATTTGTGTTTGAATTCGTCTAGTTTTATAGTAATTGTTTACTTTCTGTTTTAAGCATTGCCTTACGTAAGCTTCCATCATTCTAATTCACTTGCAATTGTTATTGTTATTTACATTTTAGTTGTCTCAGTTGCGCCTTCTTGTGTTCTTTGTAAATAATTGCTCAGCTGGGTTTGGGGCTTCAGAGTCTCACATACAAAGGCTACAAAGGTGCTCAAGAGCAGTTTGATTTGAGAAACGATTGCTGATTCCGAAAATGTAAATCGATTTTCGTTTTGTTGTTCTTTATGTTATGGTTGTTGTTTGATTTCATCGTATCAATTGTTGTTTTTTCGCTTGTATAATAATTCAGCTTAGATTTTATATACTTAGCTAACTGTAATTAATAATAGTTATTTGGTTTTAGCATGTATTATCTAAATAAATTAGTCTAACATATTATGTATATATATATACTATATATATGTACTTTTTGCTGACAAATGCAATTACAAAGTACTTCAACGTTTGATTTTTTTTTTTAAATGTATTATTTGTTTTTATCTTCGATTTATTGAGCAAAGAGTTGCCCGAATTGAGTTTTTACAATAAATATTATCACTTTCGTCCAACAAATCTGTATTGAGTTCCTCGTATAATAAATGTTTCCTTATTCTTTGCAAATTTCTTTTGGCCTTGTCGAAAGTGAAATTGATTGCGTAATGCACTTGCCAATTGAGTATTTTACATAACTCTGGCTTGCCTGGTTTTGTGTGTGTTTGTGTATGTCTCTGTGTGTGTGTGAGTGTAAATCATTTTTAAGTATCTATTATAATAGTAAATATTTCATTATTGAATTTTTATTAATTTATTATAAATTTATTGAGCTACTTTAAAGCTTTCAATTTACTTTGTTTCGAATGAATTCGTTTTCCAAAAATGACTATATGAATGCAATTACAATATTATATTACTAGCAGTAAACTTTATTGACACCGAGTTATGCTGTATAGTTTTATAGTAAATATTCCTCCATGTCTCATCCCACTATTACTTGTATGTCTGTCTGACTGACTGTCTGCCTGTAAGAGTGTGTGTGCGTGTGCGTGTGAGTGTGAGAGTGTACCATCCTTACATACGCGTATCTCACATTACATTTAGGCACATTCTTACACAAAATTCGGTCTGTCTTTAACTAATCGTACATACATGCGTGTTTTAATTAATTTTCCCACATTTTTCATTCTGCCTTCTCGAATTTTCAATTTGCAGTCCTTGCTCCCGGCTTCGAGAGCGTTTCACCTGCTTTTTTGTATTTATTGTACATATGTATGTGTGTGTGTGTGTGTGTTCATATATGTAATTAGCAACAACAACGGCAACACAAGTTGGGCAAATACATTCGAACTGGTTGTAATGCTTGAGTTGAACCTTTAATGCATTTGTGGCTGAAACCGATAGAAATTTGCTTCAAGCAAATTGCAAACATAAACTCAAATTAATTACTAAATTTCTTAAATCATATACATATATACTTGTAGTGTATATATACGAGTACGTGTGGGTCGAGCAAACTGTTGAAGCACCAGAACTGCTTCTACATACACACCTAAGTACATACATATGTGGTCTATCCTCACCTGGCTTAGTTGTAGTTTCATTTGAACACCTAAAAACATTTAACAACATTCATTAACATACATACATTAATTGTATGTTATTTTGTTTTAGTTTCTGTTTCTCATTTACAATTGCACGTTGAACAATTTGGTTGCATCTTTCAGTTTGTGTTTGAACTTAATTTAACTTTAAAATTATTTCGACAACAAGCTCGTTTTGCAGTATTAAGTACCAGTTTTCATATCGTTCAATAAGTTTTAGTTTTTCTATTCATTTTTTATTCGCTATTCAACTATAATTTATCCCCTACCCTTGCAGCTTGGCATATACCTACCCTAGAATGCCGCGAATCAAGTCAAGATGACACGGTTGAGTGTATGCAAGTTTCTTTATTACGAGTATGTGTATAAATTTATTGTATATAGCGTTTAACTGAAATACTGTAATCGCATTTGAGCAACATTTGGTTTCACTCTGAATTGCTTTCCTATTTTTACATTTTTTCTTACTCGAACATAATTTTCTTTCAACATTTACTTACGAGTACGTTCAATTTACAACTTTGCTTCAGATACATTTACATACCGACTACATTCTGCCGATTGTTATAGAATTGATTACAGAACTGTTTCAATCTGGGACACAGCTCTTGCATGTTTTCTCAATATTTGACAGGCAAGTGAAGGTCATAGGTTGTTGAATGAAAAGTAAGCAAATGGGTGTTTGGAAAAATAGTTTAGTGGAGAGACAGACAGCTACATTTTTATTATCTGATGCTATAATATTGAATGGCTATCATGAAACGCATTTCGCTTAAAAAAATAAATGGATTAGTTCTCATAATACCATCTTTAAATTACTGATGTGTTGGAATCTTGAAGTTTCTCTGTCTTTTTGAATGTTTTAAACCTGTAAACCTAGCAAAAATGTGTGCAAGGTTCCTTATCTGCTGTTATACTTGTAGATAAAAAAAACGTAAAGAGGTTTTCACCCATGTAGCTGAATATTTAAGGAAGCAACAAAATTATTTTTGAAATAATAATATTATGGAAATTATAGTAGAATTGGATTTTAGAGTGCCTTCTTCAAATATTGCTATTAAATTCTCAAACTAGTTAACAAGCAAATAACCAGGCTTGAAACACCCATATGCGAAACCTTTGTCTACCACGATGCTTTTGGTTCTTATTTTTTGAACGCGGGGCTATATACTTAACTTAAGGAGTTGGCTTCCTACTCGTAACATGGCCGTAACAGTGGATATACTTAGTACATACATTTCAAATGCTATGTAGACATACCTGGTATCAATCGAACTTAACTGTAGACTCTTGCTTACAACTAAACTGGATCACTTTTGATTTGTTTCTTAATGCAAAATATTTTTTAGACTAAGTATTGTTGTTGTTTTTGTTATAGCAATACATACAAAACAAACCCGTTATGCTTAGGCTAAGATTTTCCATTGCTGCTTGTGCTTACGAACATTCGTTTTTCGTCAAATTGTTTTCCCATCTGTGGGTTGGCCAGCTGTCGTACTAGCCTCGAGATATGGCGCCTGTTATTGGCTAAAAAAATGATTTGTGCGTATAGCTTTGGGGCTGCGTCTATTATATGTATTTTCCCTTTGTTTCCTTCACAGGAATTGCCGTTAAAAATATAAAATATATTTGCGAGCAAAGAGGAAAATGAATTATGACATTTTTAAAGAAATGAGGATGAAGTAGCACTAGGAGGCAAATAAACACACCAGGGATTGTATCAGACGCAGGCTATTTTTCAACCGCAATTCACAAACTACTATGCAGGTGTGTCCGTGTCTATATGCGTGTGGATGGGTGGGTTGCGCCATTTTTAGCATGCACGCGTTTTATTTATTCATATCTGGTATAGCTTTTGCGGTACTTGTTGCCCATACATATATAGAAGACTCATAGTTGTAACTGAACCTGGAACATTAGTCTAAGTTGGAACAGGAGCTGGGACTAGAAGAGAAGCCGAAGCTGTGCTTGTTGTTTATGACAAACTTGTCCTGCTGGCCAGCTGGAACGCTCCTTCGGTGGCTCAGTTGTAGTTGTCAGATGAACGCCAACGCTTGTCACGCTCATAAATATTCAGCTTCTGTTATGGAATCTGCAGTTGCTGCAGCTGTTCCTCCTGGCCGGCTCCTCGCTGTAGTTGCTGCAGTTGAGGATGCTGATAGTGTTGTTGTTGCTGCTGCTGTTGTTGTTGCTGTTGCTGCTGCTGCCTCTGCTGGCCCAGGAGCGCCGTGTGTTCGGTCATGTTTTTGATCATGCGCGTTCTTTCTAAATTCTCGCGAATAATCCTTTCGTTTTCTTGACGCACTGCACCGGGTAGGGGAGGAGAGTAAATGGTAGAAGTGGATTAACAATTTGTCGTATATAATAATGGCAGTGAATAAGTAATAAGCAAAGGCAGGGCATGGCTTTAAACTACAAACTTTAATGGAACGGCTTGCATAGCTAAGAGGCGCGATGTTTCAAATCCGTTAAATAATTAATCATCATCATTAATAATTAGGACACGACGTTCTTCTCCCACTGTTGCTTTTCGTTTAAACTGCAGTTGAAGTAAATGCCTGTTGATGAATTTCTTAAATATAACTTTCATCAATCCAGACTATTTACTTTAAGCACAGTTTAACATTTTACTGACTCGTTTGCTGACACAGTTTCGTTTGTTTTGTTACACAACACCCAACCACATCCCTCATCCCCCTCACATCATCTCACATCACCCACAACCAAACCTCCTACAACTCCCCATGACGCGCACTCAACAATGTTTGCACGGCCGTTTTGTGTGTATTACATGCTTTTGTGCATTTTACAGCAGTTTTAATTAACAGCAAAAGAATTGACAAGCTTCATCATTTCCCATATTCCCTCCACAACAACCCCCCCCCCCCCCCAACCCTTCGGTTATTGCTGCAGCTGTTTGTAGTCACTATCAGCATGTTCATACATGTATGCATGTTGGGAAAGTGTCAAAATTTGTTTGCCAATCAATCACATGTGCACATATTTGCTTGGCCACCGAGTTCGTCCTCTTTTCGCTTGATGTCTCGTTGCCGCACTTCCTGCAATTCATGTTCCATAGTGTGCAGTATATATATATATATATATGTGTGTGTGTTTGTCGAAGCTTGTTTATTGCACCTGTTCATGCTCTAAATGCTATCTAGCTGTAATAGATTCGCTTCGAACAATTTTCTGTTTAGCAAACGAAAACCTTGAGTTCCAAATGAACTCATGAGCCTGCCTTTGGAACCTTTCTTCGTTAATTGCTGTACATACTTTTCCCGCACCACATTTTTCCATGTAACACAAAGTATCTTTGGACGCCCTGCAGCTAAAGCATAAATAGGACATTTATTATGTTTGCATAAATCTGTGTAAAAGGCAGAAGGGAGCACTGGATATTGCTTAAAGGATATTGCTCTTTATCAGCATGGATATATGTCCAACTGTCTCGCTTGAATGAATGCTTTAGTTTCAAAAAAGGCTGAGTCCGGAATTCTCGAATTCCTATGTATAGTTACTTGCACTTACTAGAAATCTATAATTTTGATGTTTTGTTTACAAGATGCCCACTAGAGTTTATTCGTGTGTTGTAAAAATTACAATTTTTTGAAACAATCCGTATTTTAAATGTTTGCTGTCCCCGCGCGCATTTTTTTATTGTTAATAAGAAGATTCGGCCTGGTCTTTGTCCATTGAACTCGACCATCTCGCCTCTGCATGCAAAATAATGCAGCTGTTTGTTCTGTTGCATCAACTAGCGCATAGTTGCTCTTCAACAATGAATTGCAGTTGCTGGAATTTAATTAAAATTCTTGCGCTACGATGGCGTGCCATTCGCATACTTGCAGGCGCACGCCAAATATTACAAAAATAAGGGGGAAAAAATAGTGGCATAGAGGCATATTGCATTACTTTTTATTGCGAAAAGCATACATAAATGCAAGCATTCAAGTAATTTGTTGCTGAAATTGAAAAATTAGCAATAAAGCCCTAACAAATATTCGACAAGCCCGCGGCCACAAAAATGTACGCTTTAAACGCATTCCCTGCATTAAATTAAGAGTGACCCCGCCAGTTCGTCACCATGCGCATGCATGTCCTTTTGAGGCGGCAACTAACGCATAATGCACAGGAGTGCAGCTCAAAGCCAAACTCAAACAGAGCGTCCTCTGTCGAGTGTTGTTGTTTTTCTTGCCGCTTCTGTTGCTGTTGCTTGTGCAGCAACTGTTGCCTTTGTATGGCATCTGAGGCGTATGTACGAGTACGGCGTGTTAATGTGTGTTTGGCAGGCCGGAGGCGAATATGGGGACACGAATGGCGATGGGTATGGGGTACTAGCGGTTAGGCCTAGAGGTGATGCCAGCCATTATTCACATGCCGTGGAGCCGTGTTGTTGCTATTGCTCTAGTAAATAGCAGCTACTCAGCATGTGGAAGCGACATGTATGCTCCGATTGTGTGTGCGTGCCTGCGTCGTGGGCTATTTGAGACCAATTAACATATAACTTTCCCACTGGTAAACAAGTTAAATTGTTAACAGCTATTATGGCCGCTCATAGCTGCAGCTCCCGGCAAGCGTCTAACTTTGTATAGTATGTGCCATGAATGGCCATACGCGTAGGTGTGTGAGTGTGCACGTGTATCTGTATGTGCCTAGGTAGGTAGCTGTAGCTGTAGCTGTACATGTGCATTCTTTGTCTTTCTTGTTGCTTAATTATTTATGTGGCGTTGAAAGCAGCATCATGTGCGTGTGTAACTACTTGGGTTGTTGTTGTTGTAGCTCCTGCTGTCGTGGTTGTTTTGTGGAAAAGAGCAGAAGCCCCCCGACAACTAATTAGTTGCTTGGTAATCTATTTTGCAGTTTTTTAAAGAGTACTTTAATTTTAAGCGTGAATTTGTAACATTTAAAGTTATGTTCTCAGTGTTGGTGTGAATTATTTATGCCATAAAGTATGCTATGTTATTTTTAAATCCTGCTGAGAGAAAATGTTTTTATTCTTTTTGACAGCAAATTATTTAAAATCATTGGGTGTGGCAAGAATTATTTTCCAACTAGGTCAACGATAAAATGCTCAATGTAAATTAACGACAACAAATAATAATAAATGTATTCAAAACGTGGACTGCTTTAGATAAAAACTAGATCCAAACGGCAGGTTTCCTTTGGATGCTCTAGGATGATGAATTTGACATAATTTCGTTATCTTACTGGGCGTATAGGTAATATTTAAGGAGTTCCTGTCATTTCCCAGATCGATCTATATTTGTCCATCATAGGCAACCATTTGGCAATTGAAGTTGTCAATTTATTTTTGATATTTGTAGCGATGTGAGCTCTGAATCAACACATATACTATACGTACACGCATATGTATAAATATCCACACCCATAAATGCATGCATATGCCCGTACATACTACAAATACACACATAATGCGTTTTAATATGTTGTCGTTGCTTTAGTCGCATGGTCACGTGGGCATTGCCTCGCCAAGTGACGTTCACAGGCATGGAGGCTGCCTCAAAGCAAGGCCATGAAGCCAACTGAGCGGGCAATGTCACCAACATGAGCGGAGCTCGCTGCCAACAATAAACAATTGTTGCTGTTGCACTCTCCCTCACAGACACGCTTATGCGAGTACATTGGCAGATGAAAAAGTAACCTAGTTTCATGTCGTAAACGTAAAATTAAGGCTTATGGGTGTGTGAGTGTGCTTATGCGCATGTGTGTGTGTGTGTGTGTTTGTGTGTGTGCATATTTGTAAATAAGTGTAAGTGTGCCTGTCTGTTGGGCACACATAAAAACATAAAACCAACTGTACCGCACCGTTATAATGCTTCGTGTGCACATACACACACACACACACACACACACACACACTGAAAGAGAGAGACACACACACATAATAAAAAAACACACGCGCGCGCCTCTTGATACAAACAAACAGCGAAACTATTAAAAGAAAGTATGAAAAAGTGAGCATGATAACTACGGTCGCAATGTTCAGGCTGCTCAGACGGGCATGCGTTTGTAACTACGAGTATACATGTGTATGTATATATTTATATGTGGGTGTGAGTGAGCGTTTGTGTGTGTGTCGGTCAGCTGTTGTCGTCGTTGGTTGGCAGCGGTACTGTTAGCCCGTTGCCATTGTCTGTGCTTAGCCAAACAACACAACAAGCGTACGAAGGCACGCACACAGCCACACATTTTTGCAACCATAACCATCGGCCGTGCTGATTAGTTTGCGTTTGGCTGCCTGCCTGCCTGCCTGCCTGACTGCCTTCTCCCTTCTCCTTTCAGCAGGTGAGGTGGCTTGTCGACGCACGACAGCCTGCAGCCAAAGTCATTAAAGCCAAAGTAAGTATAATTTTTTATGGCCGGCGCATGTGTGAGTGCGTGTGTTTGCATTTGTTGGCGAGCCAAAGTAAGGCTAAGTGAGTCGGTGAGTCAACGTTAGTGCTTGGCCGGTTAGTCAGTTATGTAATGCTCGAGATTTTCTGAGGCTTTTGTCAGCTCAAGCTGGTAATCAGGCTGTTTGTTCATTTGGATAGCATTACAAACATTTTCGAGCATGTCCATAGTATACCCGGTACTTGGTACGCAATGTGCATTTGATAATTTGGAACTCACCGGGTCGTGAAGTACCAGAGAAAAATGGCAAAAATTGTAAATATATTTACATTTTATTAAGCGCCACTAATTACCTAAATTAATCGTTTTAGAATCTTTAAGTAGTTCAAAAGCACATTTTACAATTGCACCTCATTCTTCAAAGAGTTTACTTTAAGGCATATAAGCCATAGCAATTAATGATAATTAATCAATGATTAAAAATCATGCAAACAGTGAGATAACTTCTTCTTTTTTTTTATCATTATTACACAACACAATTCGAATTTCAAAGAATTATGGGCGCAAACAACTGCCAACAAAAGGCCTATGCTCGATTATATGTTCGACGATCAATTTCTGGTTTCAGTAAATGGCTTAGGTTTTTTTTTGAAAATGTGATAGTTATCTCGTTGTTTATTATTCTCTGCTGTACGTCCATTTATGTATATGTGTGTGCTTGCATGTGTGTGTGTGTGTGTATTCGCGTGTCTGTGTGCTTTATTTGACAACAGCGCACGCAAAAATGTTTCTTTGTAAATGATTTGCGAATATAATAGAACGAATGACTGGCAAAAACGTAAACATCATGGCGATGCTGCCTACTTACAGGCGTGTGTTTGTGTGTAGCATTTGCTGCAATTGCTGAATTGGTCGAGAGGATGTGGTCGCGGCGGTGGTGCTCTGGCTATGTGGCTATTTGAGGAGATTATTGTAGTGCTCACGTTTGATGCAAGTAGAAACAAAAGTGCTCGTTGCCGTAGCAATTAGCCGACATCGATTGGCTAAGCGGATTGATTGCTGAATGTACAAAACACACGCTCACGCACACATGGGAAGCAAAAGCATAGTACTTAGAACTGAATAGCATAGAGTCGAAACAAACCGATTTGAATATCGATGGGTTGGAACGTCTCAGATTGCTTTGCATTTTATCGAGCGCTGTGCACACGAAGCCTACGATGAGTGTCAATACTACGTGCTTGTCTCTAATAGTGGCTGTTCCTATTATTATTATTGTTATTGTTATTATTATTGTTGTTGTTGTTGTTGTTGTTGTTGTTGTAGTTCTTAGTGTTGCTGTAGTTGTTGCATTTGCACTTCATGATGGTCGCATACCCGTGTAGTGGACCGGTGTATCCCTGCTGAACGAATGCGTCTTCTTGCCAGATTGACTCTGTCCAGAGGTGAGGGTGACAACCACAACGAAAATGCTGGCACACACCAAACATAAGAGTACGGTGGCTAGGACTATGCAGACGATGCGTTTCCGCTTACGATCAGCATCCTCATCCTCGTCGGTGTCATCGCTCAACGACTTCTTCTTCAGCTTATGCGAGCCCCCACTCACCGAGGCCTTCCGGCCAGCGGCCAGTTTGTGATGAAAGGGTCGCAGAACCTGCGCGGCAAATGCTGCGTCACTAAGCTCGTAGGTCAACGAGGGTTTGCGTTCGAAAGAAGGTCGCTTCTCGTCGATAAAGGCAGCGGCTGCAGCCGATATTGGACGTGGGCTGCGTTTTATTTCGTCCAGACTGGCACCCGCGGTTGGCACGGCCGTGGACAACGGACGACTGTTGCGTCGGTGGGGTGAGGTAAGCTCAAAGTCTTCGCCAGCTGAGCCAATGGTGCTCGGTCCCGGCATTCCAGTATCCCCGATAAAGCTTTTCGACTTCTTCGATGCGCTCAGAGTCTCTCGATATGTTCTGAGTCTCATGCTCGCACTATGCAATGCCTTGGCCTGTTTTACACTGGCGCTAGCATTTGTGCCTTGGAATGCAGCTGCGGCTGCCAGCACTCCCGGCCTGTGGACAGTCAGCTCCTCTAAATTGCTAGGCGAGAGGTAAAGCGAGCGTCCGTGTTGCGCCCCACGCTTGAAGTGGTACGCAGCCGTAGCCGCCGCTGCGGCACTGTGCAATTGCAAGGTGTGTGCGGCACTTGAGGTTGATGGTCTTCCGTCTAGCTCTAAGCTGTGCGTGCTCTGTTGCCGTGAATGCGGGTGCGTTTCACGTTTTTGCTTCACGCTGTTCGAGCTGGAGGGCGGATGGGTCGCACTGTGACCGGCCATGACGGTGCCGCCGCTTTCCTCGAAGGAGCCAGAGCTCTTGCGAAGACGCTGCACAGTCGCCATATCAGCAACGCCAAGATCCTCCATTTTGGTGTGACTGTTGCTGCGCGATCTCGACTCAACAAAGAGCTCGTTTTCCAGTGACAAATTCGACTGCGGGAAGAGGGAGGTGGGACGACCATCCAATGGATCCATTACATCGTCATTCAGTGATGGATGACGTATTTGGGACTCGACTACCGAGTCCGGTTTGGTGCTGGGTCGGCGCGCAGGATCGTTGAAAGATCGATGCGAACGACAGCCCCGTCGGCTGGGTGAAGGGGAACGCGATAGTTCCTTGCCCGCCGGTGGTCCCGGCATCAAAAAGTTGGCGCGCACCGAACTGGTGCGCCGACTAGAGGCCGCCGAGGCGGAACTAGCCTGCAGTATCTGTTCCATGGCGGCGGGATCTTGTTGAGCGTGGAAGGAATGCGTTTTCTTCATCTGAAAATTGGCAGACGGATGCACGTCAATAGTGTCTGAGCGCCGGAACAGGTTCTTCTTCAGCGGGTGCGTGTGCAGAGCGCCGCTGCTGCCGCTGCTGCTGGCGGCGGCGTGTGCACGAAATGCCGCCGAAGCTGCAGCCACAGCCGCTGATGGCGGCAGCATATCATCGACATCGATGAACTGTATCGGTGATGTGCTACCGCCAAGCGGGGATCGCCCCAGGCCATGCCCTAGGCTCATGCCACTGCCAACACCGCCGCCGCCAACATCTTCGCCCAGACTGCTGCTGCTGACCAGGTAGATGTCCGGCTGATGCTGCTGATACTGATGCGCTGCTGCGGAGCTGCTGCTCCCCAGGACGGGGCTAACGGCATGCGAGTGCGAGGTAGGCGAACTGGTGGAGCTCGAGTGCGTGTGCTGGCGGTGCGGATGCTGGTGGTGGCGCGCAGCAGCGGCCTGTGCGGCCAAATGCTGAAATGTGTGCAGATGCTGCTGCTGTTGGTGCTGTTGGTGGTGTTGTTGTTGGTGGTGGTGCTGTTGGCGTGCAGAGAGTGCTGGCGAAACGGCACCACTGCCACCGCCCCCGCCACCGTGTGGGTGTGGGAGATGTTGTGCTGGGAGTGCTAGGGTCTGCGGCGGAGCCGAGCGCAAGGGCAACGGCGAGGCCGAGCGGTGGATCAGCGGCTGTTCAATAATCAGTCCATCGTCGAGCAGCATCTGCTCGCCTAATGGCGCATAATTGTCGATAGCCATAGAGAGGGATCTATGGATGGCCTTCAGCTTGGGTGGCTTCTTCTTGGTGGCGGGATTGTCAAACGAAGACGAGCCCGCCGTGTGCTCTTCGTCCGCGGCGCCGGACGTCATGTACGGATCATAGCTATGAACGGCAACCACATGCTGGTGCTGGCCCGGCCCTTGTTGGTGCTGTTGTTGGTGGTGGTGTTGTTGCTGCTGTTGCTGATGATGTTGGCGCGACTGATGCTGGTGGTACTGCTCATGCTGCTGACCACCGCTGGTGCCGCGCTCCATGCGGTAGTAGTACTGGCGTGGGTATCTATGGTAGTAATGTGCAATTGTGGTGCTGGTATGTGGGATTTGGCTCGAGCAGGAAGAGGGTAATCACACTGACACTGACCTGGGCGCGGGATTGCGGCTCGGACCGGTGCTGGTAGCGTTGTAGCCACCTAGTTAGGCGTCTTAGATAACGGTGCTAGCGGTGACAGTTCTTGTGATTCTTGTGATTCTGGTGGTTCTGGTGGTTCTAGTGGTTCTAGTGGTTCTAGTGGTGGTTTTTGGGTGGCAGAGGGTGCTCTACTAATTTGTGCTGACTTGGTTAGCTTGTGTCGCGGGCAGGGGAGACACACAGACACGGATATAAATGTGGTGGCGCACACAAACACAAACACTTGGTGCTGTGTGGATGTGCAGGACATTTAGGACATTTAGCAAGACATAGTGGTATACGTATACGTGTGGTCACAATTAAGAACAGTGTGCCAAATACATATGTAAGAACTAAAATTGGAGTTAAGCGTGTGTGTGTGTTTGTGTAGGCTATAGCTGTAAAAATTATTGCTTCTGCTCTCTCTCTCAGAGACTACTGGTAGTGTTCTTGTGTTCTGCTATTGAACTATGTTTTATTGCTGTTGTTGTGCGTTTCATTTGATTCTTTATCACTTTTGCTTTGCAGGTGCTTTTGCTTTTTGTTTTGTTTTGTTTTGCTTATGCTTTGTGTTCTTTTCGTGAGTTCTTTTGCTTGAGTGCTGAGTGCAATTGCAATTCTCTTTGCTACTTTGCTTTGTCGCTTTTAACTGTTTAATTTGTTTCTCTTTTATTGTCACATTGTGTATGTGGTTGCTGGTATTGTTGTTGTTGTTGTTGTTATTATTGTAATTCAAATGAGTATTTGATGATATTTCCTGTCCTTGCTCATCTACGTTCTTACTTTGAGGGTTACAAAATGTGCTGTTGTTGTTGATATATATTTTTGTTTTAATTTTCACTTAATCAGTAAAGTTTGCAAATATAAAAGCACAACTAGAAGTAGAGAAGAAAAAAATATATATACGTGAAGAAGTACATATTAGCAAGCTGATTGGATAAGTGCTGTGTGGGGAGGGGGCAGTGGTTGGTGGGTGTTGGGGGGTGCACAATGGGAATGGTGATTGGTGGCTGATGGGCAGTTGCTTGAAATTAAAAGCCAACAAATGTGTTACAGAGTAATAAAATCATCACAGCGCTCTACAAATTGAATCAAGTCGAGTCCGCTCAAATTGCTGCTCAAACAATAAGCCAATATACTACAAGTACATAGTATATCCTTAAAATGTACGCAATTCCCTAGCCCCGATAGCTATGGGCAGTCACGTAGCGGGTGCCCTGCTGTTTAATGTGCCATAATCAAATTTAATCTATGGAACAGCCACGATGGCCACACGGCAAACAAATCGTCAGTGGTCGTCAATGTCGTCAGGGACATTACGCTTCAACTCTTTGGGCCAACATAATTCATCATTTTCCCTTTGCCACTACCTTGACGGTAGTCTCTGTAGCATTTTGCATAATTTAAAGTGACATGCGGTTGGTTATTGGCCACAGACTCTGTGCTAGCTGGTTGGCGGACAGACAAATGGGCTGTGCGCGCCGGCGACTGTCACTCAGTGGGTTAATTTTTCAGTGTTCATTGATGGATGAGCGCTAGTTGACACACTTCTCCCTTACTTTTTCATCTCCTACTCTCCATCTCTTTCGCTCTTCTGCACCTGTGTGTGTGTGTGTGTGACTAGGCCTTGTAGTCATTCTAAATGGTATTTTAAAAATTAAAACGCTCTGCGGTTCGAGACCCAAAACGAGTTAAACATATTAAAAAGTTTCGTGTTGTTCAAAAAAGGTGAGTCACAGTCTCTGCCTCTACACATATATGCACATATCTATGTAGTACTATGTATATAAATGTCTGTGTGTGTGATATATCGGTCTGTCTGTCTGTCCGTAGTATGTATGTGCACGCTTGTGCCCAAAATTCAGAGAAGACTGTGAACATCACGTACTTTAAATATTTTTAAACGAGCTTAAGTGAAATTATATGTATTTTTAAACGAAAGCCTGCGATATATGTATACACAGCTCTGTGACACATACAGATATATGTATGTATGTACATATTTGTACATTAATATATTGATATGTATATGTCGGGAATTTTTGTCCCGCCAGCATGTTTGCGTATTTTCGTGTGTTTCCCAGCCAGCACGAACATGACTCGGTTGCTTGGGAAAACGGCGTAGGTCTTTGGGATGCTCACCTATGTTATAAGCGAAATACTCGAAATTCGCAAAAATACTCATCAAATTTGGCATTGTATCAAATGTCGTACCAATTAAGAACGGTCAGGCAGTGATATGGGTGCACTGGCATACGAAATTGGCTTAATTTCTGATATAGGACTCGCAGACGTGTCTAAAAATATACTTCATAGCTAGATTCATGCACTTGAAAAAATATGTTGCCTACTTTCGTGATATCTTTGATTGTAAATGAGAGAAATAGTTTTTTTAAATATGAAGAAAGAAACGAAACTCTCCTTGTTTTGGTTTGCACTAATGGCTCCATTGCAATAGGGTATCCTGTTTATTGTGAACGCACATTGCACTTATTACCATTCAATGTGCCTGCTGGCTACATTTGTAACTCACAGAAGACCAAGTAACTATTAGAATGGATTAAAAAACAGCACGGCCAGGCGAATCTAAATATCGATGCACTATAGGTCGGTTTTACACATCTTTCCTAGCCTTTCCTAGGCTACTACATTTAAACTTTGCAATAGCACTTCTTATTGTTACTTATATTATATATTAATTATTAAATTATTATATTAATTATGATTGAAATAGTGTCTCTGCATGAAATGAAGCTTCATGTGTGGAGAAACATTCGCTAGTACAGACACAAAACGTTTAAAGTTTTGCTTGTTTTTATCCTACGTAACGATATTACAAAACTGTGGGTAGTAAGTTGTGACTATGCAACAATTTTACAAAAACGACACAGTAATTTAGTTGCTGCTGCTGGCTTGTGGTAATGGCTGGCTGGCTTACCATTTTAATAGTTCACTTTTTTGTATACAAGATAGTTAGTTGTCCTAGCCGAATATAGTTTATAAAGTAATGTTTAACAAGTGATTATCGTACTTTTTGCTTCCAGCTGGATCGGCCAGCCTGCCATTAAAGTCTGAGCATACCCCACATGTTCGAAGCCCAGTTGCTTCTGTCAAGCTCCATTCACACACTCACACGCACGCACAAGTGGGGCGTCCCTAATTGCCATAAACAATGCTTAATTAACATAAAACTAACATTTCAAAATGACAACAAAAGCAATTTAAACAACTATACGTGCGTAATGAAGTCCGCCCACACTTCTAGTGGCCAAACAGATCCAGGCAGGGGCATTAAGCGCACGCCTTCGAGTTTTTGGGCATGACTCGGCACCGTTAACAGCTCTGATTTGGTTAAGTGCGGCATGGTGTGAAAATCAAAGTGGCATTAAGCACACGCCCACGCACTTTTGACGATGGTGCGATGACAGAAAGACAAGCGGACAGACAGAGTGTGTGAACAATTAATTGCGTTTAAGGGAAACCGATGCTGCCGATGTAGCTGGCATTAAGGAATTTATATGCTTGGTTGCTTTTACAAAATCGAATGTGTCTTTAAGTGTATGAGTAGTGTGAATATGTGTATGCGTGTGTGCGGTAGACGTCACTTAATATAATTAATTCGATGGTGTTTCCATTCGGTTTCACAGATATTCCGCGATTTTCTTACTAAAGTACACACAGCTTCCATAATTTGAGACCTTGCATCGGTGGAGTATATAAAAAAATGATGCCTGCAGATGTATTTTGCAATTTACAATCCCGAACTGGATCGTTTACTCGTATATGATGGATACATATACGATTTTCGGACAAATTTCAGATTTCGGGTTGAAAAGAAGAGCATACACAAAATCAATAGTCCCATTATAATTGGAAGAAGCTTTGAGAATTCTAAATCCACCAATTTGCCGCAATTCCTTGAAATTCGTTTAAATTTGTTCAAGCCAAATGAAATTGTAGTTAATATTATTTCATCTTCTTCGATAAAAGAGCTAACAACTGGATGAATAATCACGACTAATCTGCCATTTATTAAATTATTTAATTGGATTGAAAAAACAATCATTTAATTGATTGTAATGTCAATTTGTTCAAGCTTGGTGGGTCACATATTTTAATATATTTTAGACATAATTTTTATTGTTTGATAACTAAAATAATCGTTATATAGATACTGAAAACAGTTTTGACTGCGCCGATTGTTATTGTTGTATAGTGTTGGTGGAAGAATGAATTACAAGTATGCCCTTCTTGCTACCATTTGTGAAACAAGATTATCCCATTTCGATTAACTAAGTCTACAATAATCGAACATTACAACAACGGACTGTAGAGAATTGAAGTTGAAAATTGTAGTGATATTCTTTCAACTGCACATCTGTTTTAGTCACTACTCCTCCCACAATTAGTATTTTAGGAAGGTTGTTAGCGGACGATGAGGCTTCATTTATGGGCCGCGGATGACAGTCATGGATGACCAAATGTGTAATTAAACAAGGACAACGTTGTGACTTCTGTTGATGGCAGTGGAGGACTTATGGTTGCGGCGCAAGATAACGATTACATCTTAGCGGTTTTTGAGTTCTCAATGATTTGATTTCGTTTTAAATCTGACTATTTGAAGAAGTCTAAATCAAAAGTCATTTAATACCTGAGGGAAACAATACTTCCAAACAATAGTGGGAAATGGTCTGAATTTAGAGCATTTCGTACACAACGTATACTTGTGTAATATATATCAATATTTTTTGGATAAAGTGCGTTTATACAGTAATAATTTGATCTCCATACACAAACTAGTGCTACCAATTGGTTACTATTTTCAGCTTTTCTAATAATTAATTACAACAATCAGCGAATGATTTCGAAGCGCACAAGAATAAAATCAGACTTTTATTCCTGCATGTTACATTTTCTTTGTTGAGCCGTGCCACGAAATACACACTCGAGGGCTCAGTTGCACAATTAAAAGCATTAAAAGCACATACTCCTCGACCTCACACGCTCACATGCAGCTGCTCATTCACTTAGTCAGTCATTCAGTCAGTCAGACAGTATGTCAGTAAGTCAGCCAAGCTCGTTTTCTTTTGCACGCGCTTTTCCCGAAAAGCAGAGCATGCTAAAGTTTTGTTGTTGCTGTTTATGTCGGGGGATGGTGTTGGCATGATGGCAGAGGGGATGCTGCCTCTGAAAGCATCGCCTGCAGTTATGCAATATTATTTTAAAATAAATTCCACTATCACAGTGCGGCGCTTATTGTTGCAGGCGTCGGCTGCGGCGGCCTGTCAGCAGCAAGGCATAGAGACGTAAGAAAAAGCGCGTGCCACGCCATACATGAGTTGTTTCTTTTTCGTTTTTTGAGTTTGAAAATTTCCATTTTATTTGAATTGTTGAAGTTGCCAGGCATTTGCACTCGACGGCTATGCTTAAGATCATTGTGCGTGCTTGCCGCTTTAATAAACAGTCGTAAAAAGTTTCAAATGGTTGCCTTGCAAGTGCAGCAAACTGTTGGCCACATTAATTCTGTGCCTTGGCCTTCGGACCAACTTTACATGATGAAGAAACGCTTAACATTTCCCTAAGACGATATGCGGCTTGTGGAAATGGAAAAGAAATGAATATAGAGCGTACAAAAACATGAACTTTTCACCAGCCACAACGCCTTCGGTGGCGAATTCAATTAAATAACTGCACAAAAACTTTTGTAAAACAATTCAATGTACGCCCTGAATTCTTTGCTTCACAGTTTGACAAAAATTTATATACATTCTGTCTAGTTGCTGTTCTGTTCTGTTTCTGTTTCTCCCTGGCATTTTCCAAAAGTTTGCCATTTTTATTTTTTTATACTCGTACAATATGTATGTGGGAGTATTGTTGCCTACTTAGCACAAAGCTTTTGTAAAACCAGCAGAGGCAGTCGAATGAAAGTGAAGTGGCCTGCTGTGCTTGACCAACTGGCAACCTTCGAGCAACCTTCGTTGCCTTGCCATGGCCCGCCCTCGCTGGTTGCTTGCATTTTGATGAATTGTTGCCGAAGCTCCCACAGTTGCAAAGTCTGAGCAAAAGTGGCCTGAGCTTGAACTAAATTGCAAACTTTTGCGCAAATTCATTGACCAAGAGCAAAATAAAATAAGTGCCAAATTCTTAGACAGTTTTGTTAAATGAATTTACAAGACCGCAAGCTGTTTAGTTTTTGGCTTTACTGTGGAAGATTAGTGTAAGTTTTTTAGGGCGTGGGCAGGACTTTGACTGAATATGGCAGACTGGGGCAAGAGAAGGCTATTAAGTGCATTTTATTTCACTTATAGTGTGTTTTGCGGCAACTTTAATACCGTCGAGCATAGCCCTGTGTAATGAAAAGCAGGGCATAAAGTTTAATTTCGCAAAAACAAACAACAAGCCGGATCTGGGACACAAACAAACTAGTAAAGAAAACAAACAAACAAATGGCGGCGCAAAAGGAAACTACAGAAGACAGAAGGCGTTGCCTTTGCTCCTTTATCAACTGACTGGCCACTCGCCCCTTGCCGCCATTCCGCCATTCCAGCCTCCTCATTGTCCAGCAGTCGACTACTGGTTACTGGCCACTAGCTGCCCGTGTCATCACTTATTGTCTTTATTCTTGTTTATCGCTTGTGTGTCAGTGTATTCCTGTATTGTTCTCCAACATCTCTTCCTTGCGCACTTCCGCCAACTTTTGTTTATCGAAAATGGTCATAAATTCGCCGAGACTATGTTAAATTGTTATTTAAGTGTTGTTTAAGTTCTTACTCTTGGCTCTACACCCAGCAGGAGTGTACAAGTATGTGGTATTAATTGTGGTCGCTATGGCATATGGCAGACGAGTGCGCATAAAGCGAATTCAATTAGTCTAATGTATATTAAATGTGGCAGCCAGAAACTTTGTAATGGAGAAACGATTTGCTGAAATATTGCCACCACTCTCCTGAAAATTGTTCCCCAAGCTTAATCATAATTGACTGCACAAAGATTACACGACTCTAAGAACAAGAACAAGAGCACAGATATTATACATATTACTTATATCATCAGATTGGGAAGGTCATTAAATAAATTGTTAGGTTAAGTTGGAATTAAAATTATAGGTTTCTTAGAATTAAGCGTGGACTCGTTTATAAAAAGTCAATAATTTGAAACGAATAGCTAAATTTTCTCGCCTTCCCAATGGGCCTGATATACATAGTATATCCTTTATGCTATGTGAGGAGCATCACATATGTATAGTATGTCTATAATTTAAAATTTTATTCGATGAACGGCGGAAGACTCGCAAAAGTTTGCTTCAATGCGAATCAAACGTAATAAATAATATCTTTTTTCCCGCTGCAATATACTAGGGTTAAAAAAAAGCCCCATACTCATAATCATACATTCTTACGAGAATGTTGTTTGCATCCGAAAACTTTGCGTTATTTTGCCAAACATCGCCGACACTATGGGAGGGGAAATTATTTGTAGGAATACTCGTATATTTATTTATTAAAGAGTGTTTGCATTGGGGCCATTGATACAAAATCCATAAATAAATTGAAAGTCAAAGTCAGGCAAAAAACAAATACTCTGCCAGCAGCTCAGGCCCAATGGCTCATCGAATGACGCCGTACTCGCAGTCGCTGTCACACTCGCACTCCATAAATTACCGCAGTGTCTGGCGAGTGTATTAGGTTGGGACACATATGTATATAAACATTTTTGTGGCTTGCTTTAGGCGCAGCTGTAAATGGTCGCACACGAAATGGAAACTTGCCACACACGTACATACAAGTATATTACAGGCAGGCCAGCAGCAGGCAGGCAGTCAGCCAGTCAGCCAGCCAAGCAAACAAACCGCTCGGCAGATTTCTGACGTGTGTAAATAAATACATACATACATATACTTGTATTGTATATGTATATAAGTATACTATAGTATGCGAGTAAAGTTCGCCTTGTTGTTGCTATCAGGCGCATAGCCTAAGATAAAGATTTCTTTCGTTGCTGCTGCTATCCTTGTTGTTTGTATTTACAATGTAATTTGACAGTTTCAATTAATTGATTTATGATTACGCTTGAATGCGCAAGCAATTTAGATTGCTTGCCAATTTAGTTCACAGCCGAAGGACAACAGCTAACAATAACCACAACAACAATAACAACAACAACAACAACAACAATCTGTGTAATGCAACACTGCACAAGATTGTGAAAGAAAGCGCATCTTGTTTCCTTGCCACTTGTTAGTTCAGCCGCATGTTCATGCCTGTAATCAGCACATGTATGTATGTATTGTCGTGCTTGTGTGTGACCTCAGGTTATTAAAAAGCATGCAGCTGCATTAATCAATTGTTCAGATTGCAGCAAGATGGCGCCGGCTGCTGGCAAATTGAAAACGACAACATGGCCTATGAATACATGCAGGGCACGTTAGCCGATTTTGGTAGAAAACCCATGGCTTTATTGATTCATTGGCTTCGTATAATTTGACAGCATAAATAAATTAGCGCTGTAGCAATAACAATAACAACAACAACAGCAACAACAACAGCAGTGGCTGATGCTGGCTGAGTCTCGGCATGAAAAAGCCAGCATGCAAGCTCTCGAAACAAGGACAACAAAATCGTTAGCGGAAATTGGTAAGGCAACAGGATACACAAGGTACACCAGAACCAGTATGAGAACAACGCGCCTGCCGCAGGACGCAAATACAGCAACAAAGCAAGGCAAAAGGAACAAGAGCAACAACTGGCAAAGCGCACAAACGAACGCCTTCTCATATTGTAGTTGTTTTTTCTTTCCCCTACGGAAACGGAAATCTCAGGTGTTTGCTTTTTGCGTTGACTATGAAATGTGGGCGCTGGCTCTGGTGCTGGCACTGGCAATGACGTTGGCTCTGGCAGCCGTTCGTTGGCCCATTCTACTCATGTTGAAACAGCTCAAGCTAATTAATCTTATTTTGGCACAACGGCTGGCAAAAGTAAACGCAAAAGAAAATTAAACGTGACTCGCAACGCGTAATGGAAAGTGAAAAGAATTGTTGCGCAATGTATATTGCGGTATTCTTACTCGTCCGACCCGCCCCGCCCCCCACCGCCTGACGCACTTAAGAGCAGCTGCTTTACCCTAAGCACATTCTAAACGACTCGCGTGTTGTCTGCATTCCATCTGAATGATGTGATAAATGTCACAGTCCTGTGATGAATGCCCTGCTGCTTCCCATAAAGTGGAGCTGTGAACAAATTTCAAGTGTTGTCATTGTCATTCATGTGCTACATGTACGGGTACCTTCCATATACTATACATATGTATATATGTATGTACATCTGTTCTCGCATTGTCAACTCGATCTATGGCAATTCCGCTGACTGCTGTTTGCAGTTTGTCAGGCCATTTCAAGAGGAGGAAAACTAAGTTGCATATACATGAGTCTTGCATTGTAAGGCAAAAAAATGGCATTGTAGATGGCAAGCCAAAGCCCTTCCATCCTTCGAGGATGCTTCAAATACTGAAATGGTTAAATGCTTCACTTGAATAGTGGTGATTGTCCAATGCACATAAGTATGTATTATTGGGAATAAGCACAGAAATACATTACATTCCTTTCTTATAACTTTTATACATACATAAGTAATCCATTGCGTATACGCAATATTTTGTTGGTTATTATGGTTCTGCTTGATATGCTTCTACGAATTTCCGACATTACTTTCCTTCTCATAAGCTCATTATAATTCAAGCGTATGGCATGTGTTTTCTTGCTCATAGGGATTAGCGGTGCACACTTCAGATATCCAAACGAGAAGTGAATGCTTAAAAGGATCTACGTGCGCTTTGCTTGTGCATTGAAGCTTTAAACCGAATACTTACTAGCATTGTAAAGAGCGTGTGTATGTTTCGTCCCTTGCCTAACATTTACCTTTTTATTGGCATTTCATTGCTTCATTCAAATTTAAACACCCACAGCGCACAGCTTAAAGATTATAGCTTTGCCTCCTCGTTCCTGCTAAATATACACATATGCGCACACTATATGGCATAGGTATGGTAACCAAATGTTGCCTTGAGACCACTCGATAAATAGTAGTATACATGTACGCGAGATTTCCTTGCACCTATTTTTTATTTATGAATTTCTTACTATTGCCACATAAGCAGATGATAGTGTAACTAAGGCCAGAGTTTCTAGTCTATGGCTCCATTGAAAGCATATTATGATTAGCTCAAATAACTTAGCCCATATAAAAGTATAGTAGCGTTCATCTGCGAAGTCTAATGATGTTAACATAAAATATCAGTTGCTTAGATATTTTTTCCTAACCCTGGCAAGCACATCAAATTTTAAAACTGAGCTGTGAGGAGAGTCTCCAACGCCGTTGTGTTCTGGTTTTAGAAAGTCGACGTATAACTACTATAAAGTTGTACGTCTGGTTTTTTGTTTTCTTTTTTTTTTTGCTTTAAAGATCAAAAGTCATTTTTTTTACAATAGTGTTTACTCTGGGAAGTGTTATTCTCTCTTTGACTTTAAAATTGTGGAATCCAAACAATTATTAATATTACTTACAAATGACTGCATCGCATGTGTCAACAAATTTAAGCTACTCAGTGTTGGTATTATGTGGCTGTTTATAAAAAAGTTGCTATCGTGCTCATACCAACACATAGTCAGTCCAAAATAGCCACAAAGGCAACAAGAGGATACTACGCAGTAAACCGTTTTCTGGCTATTCTATAGGTTACTACTAACAGGTTTGTCGAATACACCGCCAGTTAAAGCGTTAATAATGTCGGCCATATGTACAAAATTAGTCCACAGGCGTTGGGTGCTTCCTTAACGCCCAGCCACTTGAAAGGACTCATAGCTGAATGCCTTTGAGTTGTATTAGAGAGAGAGAGAGAGAGTATAGGAGCGTGTTAAAACCGGCAACAGTTAAACGACAAATAAATTAGAATTGGTAATACAATTTCCGCAAACATGTCGTTGACTGTGGGGAATGTAATCTGGTTGAGTGTGAGGAGCGTCAAGTTGGAAATGTAATTTGACCGCAAATTACATTTGATTGCAAAATTGGCACAGTTGTCAGTGTGTATCATCACACACATTGTGTGTGTTCGTTCTACGTGTATGTGGCAGAATATTAATGCAAATGACACAAGTGAGATACGTAGAGACCGCCTTATGAACAGCTCTCTGGTCACTGAACCAAAACACACAGGAAGCCACCCACACAATCACAGACCGGCTCACAATACAACACAGCCTTCAACCGTTAGTCACTCATTTGGTTAGTTACAGGCTACCAGTTTTGAAATTCATGAATTTCTGCCAGCATTGGTGCTGACAGAAGACCAGACCAGACCACATCAGGCTCAGGCTCAGGCTCCTCGCATTCAATTTAACAATGGCTATGGTGCCAGGCACCTGGCAGTTTAGCATGCCATTCTCGTATAGAGAGGGACCCCTGGCTGGCTGCCTTATCATCACTATTTTGCAAATTTTGCCAATCAAAGAGCTTTTTAGGCGGTCCATTGCACAGCCATCAAAAATATTGACGTACCAGTCACATTTTCCGGCGCACTGTTGTTTTATTTACTTTTTAATTGGTCGCTACTGGTTCGTTCATTCAAATGCGAAATTATGCAAATTTTTGTTAAACACATTTTCATTGGAGGCTCAAAATAATTGCATAATATTATGACAATAGCTGTTGTGGCAATGCAATTAGAAAATGTTCAAGGTGCACTTGTAAATCAGTTCTCTTTCTGCGCTTCTATGCTAATGCGATAAAGCCGCTTATAGAATCGGAAGGTCGGATTTTGCGAATTTCCTATGCCTCAATTACGAAATAACATTTTACTTTACATCGCTCGATGTACTGCTCAAATATCTTCTCCTAAAAGTCAGCCCATCTTCTGTTTATTTTGTTATTATGCAATCAATATGCGCATTTGCATATGGCATTCAAAAAGTACACAATATGTCTATGAATTTTGCATGCTATTGAAATGCATTGTTATTGTACATAGTTCTACTATAGTAGCAGACATTAAGGTCAATTTAAAGGTTTTGCTTGGCAATTTGTGTGTTGCTTGCGTATAGAAAACTCTAAATCTTTTGTTCATGGAAGCCTCGAGCACGGTTCGGCACGCAAGGCGTATGATTAATTGTTCTTTGATTTCCAATCGTAGCATAGTTGTGTTGTGAATTGTAGTGAAAAATATAACTGACCAGATCCGAACATATTTTAAATTATCTTGCAATTGTGTTGCCTAGCAAATAAGCGTTTACTACGAAATAAAAAATATAAATACACTCGTAATCGAGAAAAATAAAAATGCAGGTACTTATACTATAAACGGCAAAACTGAATTCAACATGAAACATTCTGTGATTATAAATGTATTTAATGCTGAGTACAAGAGTCTTTTGCTTACACAGTTTACACTGAGTTTAATTATCATTCTACATTTCTGTGTAGCCGCTTGCAATAATATATTAGCATTATAATTAATTTTCTTTGATATATTCCACACACTTATACACATGTTTTCGTCATGTATCCATTATTGATTTATTTTCTTTACGTAATTATGCCTTTCATATACCTATTTGTCTTTGTTTTTGGCCAGCTTCGGCATCGACAGAAACAGAAACTTGCCGCACTCGCATTTACCTTAACATGCGTGCTGGTAAATATGAATAAGCTTCGAGTTTACCTGAGATCGGATGCAGACCGATTCGAAAATAAATGTTTGAGCAACTTTGTGTACAGCCGAAGCGTCTGTATTATAGTACAAGAACAAATCGAATCGGGTGTGGTTATCCATGTGGTTATGGATATAAAATTCATGAATTCATACATTCTGGCCCTCGTCTTTCACCCCTCATTAGTATGTGCATAATTAAAATATGAGTGAGCGTGCATGTGAACATTGAACTTTGACTATTGCCAGAGGTAGTATTCATCCATACACCCTCCCACTCATTTGACTGGTCTGTGGCCACAAGAGAGGCAAGTTGAAAATGCAACTGTTCGGTATGATAAAGCTGATGAAAGCAAGCAGCTTAGTTGGTAATCAGAGAGTGCACTTTGCTGTGGTATACTTCGGGGCCCCATAGCTCTGGTCAAGCACCAGCAAATTGCTTATGCTCTTTGCGTAATTATGAACTTCGGGAATTAGACGAGCACAACAAACATGTTAACATGTTTTTGCATGAAAAATGCATGCTTCCAAATGAAATGCATCTAAAATTTATTAAAAAAATGTTACATTACTCATGCACCAAGAGCAGCATCAGAAACAGCGGAGAACGCAAAAGTGAGGACTCCAAATACGCGTGTATTACTTCGTATGAATAAATAAACATGTGAATACTAACACACCCACCCACAGCTGTTGCTGCTTCCGGTCATATGTAACCATTGCATAAGTGTATGTATGGGTGTGTTTGTGTGTGGGAGTTGTTCATTGCGTGCAGGCAACAATTTGTTGTTGTTGTTGTTGTCAGGTAACGCGCACACGTCGCGAATTCTGCGAATAGTTGACATTTTTCATTTGCATCAATTTCCTCGAACTCGTACTTTTTCCCCCATGCATTGAAGCTGCCATTTTTCTTGTACATGCTCCACTTCCTTAAGCATTTCGAGGGCGAAGTCTTTTAGCCTGGTCGTGCAACTTGGTATCCATCCGAAACGGATTGTGCTACTTAGCCATTATACTATACATACTTATATTGATTCCCTTTTCGTTGTAAAAAGCTTCTTAGAAATGTTGAAAAACTGCCAATCGATCACACAGTAAACTATTAAATTGTAACGACAAACTGCTGTTTGTGCTTCATTCTAATGGAATTAGTGGATATCTTGAAATGTTTAATTCAAACACAAAATGTTCCATTACGATTTTTTTTATCTAACTTCCCCATAACCTTCAGACTGGATCTTTAATTCATCCCAAAACTCAGATATTAAAAACAATAATCAATTGTCGAATTTTCCTTTCGTAGAGAGTTTCCAAATATATTTATCATTAAGCTTTTCAAGATTTATCTATCCTTATCCATTTCTAATTAATAGAGCACCCATCCTTGGTCCTTATTAAAAAGTTGTCGAATAAAGTTGCATGATTGATAGACAGCTGCTGTCAGCAAGTACAGCGAGCAAAGAAAAGAATAAAGCAAATTTTTATGTACTTGACATTGATATCGACGTTTGGGGATTACACGGATACATTCACATACCTAACCAGGCTATTATTAGATATGTGGGTAGATGAATCAATCAAGGGCTTGTTCGTAAGTTCGAATACAGTGGTCTGAGCTTCGGAATAAATAATAAGAATTTCACAGAATATGTATGAAAACAAATTGGAGGACAAAATGGCACAAGGAGGACCCCCGACATTATGACTGTTATTTCAACAATAATTTGTAATTGTTTTACATTCTGCATTCCTTAGGTTTTCATCTCAAAAGTTGTAAAACAACAGCTCGCTTTAGTAAAGTAAACCCTTTGTGTAAACGTATACATAAAAACTAATCTTATTCATTAAATATTTAAAGCGCTTTTAGTCTCCATTAAATAAAATACAGTTGCACAAATATGTTGATGGCTTCAGAAATATAAATTCTGAACAAGACATATGAAGAAGCCTGACTGCTGCCTTTTCCAGTCACTCATTTTTGACAGTGTCAGAAATAAGCACTGAATCCCATTCAGAGAGAGGCAATGTTAATGTTATTCAATATATTCGTATATGTATATGCGAGTAGTATGTGCCTTCTTCATCACCATTGCAAAGGTATACAGAACACAAATAGTAATGAGCTTAACTTTCTAAAAGACTCCTTGTGAATTCATCTCAATTATGCAATACTATATGCCAATGGAGAAGAATATATGATCTTCGGTGCAACCCAATTATAGTTATGTGCGCTGTCATTGTATCCGAAACTTGCTGCTCCAGTTGCACATGCAAATTATAG
This sequence comes from Scaptodrosophila lebanonensis, assembly GCF_003285725.1. NCBI lineage: Eukaryota > Metazoa > Arthropoda > Insecta > Diptera > Drosophilidae > Scaptodrosophila > Scaptodrosophila lebanonensis. Next base: position 5,832,540 of record NW_022060529.1, read on the forward strand.
ATAGTCGTCGACAAACCAAACTCAACTCAATAGGAATGCGAATGCATCCGTTACATTTTGCTATACACCATTTGAAATGCACTTCCTTTCCCCCACCACAACCCGCTGTTTGTTGAGGATATGTGCACAACTTGTGCGACATATTGCCAGCTGTTAGTTGTTTTGTTTTGTTTTCATTTTCACTTTTTTTTCAATTTTATACGACATTGAAGCTGGCAGTGGGCGGTCCCTGCAGATGCCTCCCCTTCGATTGTATTTCATATTTACGCGCACTCGAATTGACTTTTGCTGTTAATGGTTGTTGCACTTGTTCCTATTGTGTTCTGTTGGTTCTGTCTTTGTCAAGCATAAATAAAATATATATTTTATTTTTAATGCATTACTCTAATCACTGCAGCACGTTGCTAGCTCAATGCCGCACCAGCCTTGTCAGGATGCCATTGCATAAAAGGCCAATCTTTAAAATGGATTTTCGTTTCTCCATTTTCTTTTTCATACTTGTAGAATACCTGCCTATCTGCCTGCCTTGCTGCCAAACTGCCGGCCAGCATGCTATTTAGTCTAGTGGTATATTATTCCACTGTTTGTGAACATTGAGCATTAGTGAGGTTGGTGTGTGTAGGTGTTTGTGTGTGTGTGAGTGTGAGTGTGAGTGTGTGGGAATGCTTATGTATTATCAGCGCTTTATTAGATTAATCAATCAATTTGTAGCACTTTTTTTGCTTGCATAGCTCCGCATAATCAACTCAATATAAAAGGCGTCTGCTGTCTGGGTAAATGAATTTGAGTTTGATTTGATTACGCTATCAAAGTAAGTTCGTGCACCAACAAAGACCGTCTTCGAGAACACAAGAGAGATGAACAGGCATACAGAACAGCAGAAATGAGCAGTCGAGCATTATTTATTATCTTGAAAGTGCAGCGAGCTCTTGGCAGGACAGGGCAGGGCAGGCAGAGCCAGGCAGTCGAGTAAAGTAATTCTCATGGTCAAGTGAGTGCCTGCTGTGAGCCACTTTAGTCAGAATACTCTTGGTTGTAGTTGCAGTTGGCAAATTTATCTTTTCAGCACACATACTACTTACATACATATATACATATAATGTTATACTTGTATGTATGCAGCATGTATTTGTATTGTATATAGATTAATTACTTTGAGATGTAATCAGTTTTGATTTATAACTTTTGTTTGTAGGCCATAAAAACATGGGCTCATTATGCTCGCTCGCCAATTTCACAATTCTGTGTGAATAATTAATTTTCAATTATCCCCCTGCAGTTGCATGTAGCACATAAACAAACAACAACAAAAGTAAAACTGAAAAAGAGCAAAAGCTGCAATAACAGTGAAACCCATTAACACGCACACACGCACACGCACGCTCACGCACAAAGAGAAGCATATGCGACGACAAATGCGTGTGTTTCTGTGTGAGTTTATTTGGGCGTGGCTGTAAGTACGTGCCTGAGAGTGTGAGTGTGAGTGCGAGTGCGTTGTTTGTGTTGCCATAATTGTACGCAAAAAGTGCTGCAGGCCAATAGATGTAATACAAACACACAAGCACACACTCACAAAGACACACACACACACACACACACACACACACGCACACACGGCAACGAATTTCTAGGCTTCTTTCTGAACTAGGCTTACAGCCATGGACGTGGCGCGGAAATGCTGTTGCAACTCCTGCTGGACATGAGTAACGATTGTCAAAATATCGGCCAGCCCACGCATGCATATGTACTCGTACATGTGTGTTTTTTATTGGCCGATTGGCTCACAAAAGCGGGTCAATACGTTTTCACTTTTTTTCCAATTGTTTCTTCCGTTTCGTTTCTGTTGTTGCATTTCAAAGTTAAAGGCAAAATGGTTTTTTGTTTCAGCATGTTTGTTTATTCAGTTGGTTGTTTGCAAAAATGTCAAAAAAAAAAAAAAAAAAAAAACACAACTCTCTGTTGAAGAAAAAATGTGAGAAATTTACTAAAATGAAATTTAAAATTAAAAAATAACACTGAACGACCAGAGAGTCAGCGGCAGTCAGTCGGAGCGCAGAATGTTTTGGCCATTGCCGGCCCGCTCATAACTCAGGCCAGTTCGTGACTGTGTGTGGCATTTGCTTCATGAAAATTTCGAATGTCCGCTACCGAGAAAGCAACGACAAAACAAAACGCACTCGAGCGAGTCAAGATGTATGTATATACATACACACATGTATGTATTTGTGTGTGTGTGTGTGTGTGTGTAAGCGCACAAAACGTTTTCCTGCATTTTAATAGTCGACGTTTCACAAATCAAAAATTCTGCGTGCTCGAAGGCCAAAGTCAACAGCACAGCCAACAGCCTGCAGCTTCAAGTGGGCGTGGCATTTTGACAGCATTTTAGCAGTAGCAGTAGAAGCAGCAGTAAGAAAAACAACAACAACAACAACAACAGGAACAAAAACAACAACGACAGCTACATGTACATACAGCAATAAAGAGTGCAAACGACCCAGACGCTTTCAGTTTATTGCCGTTGCCGTTGCCGTCAGCGTCGGAACCTTTTGTTATTTACATTAAAAGCTTTTTAATTTGTATTCCAATTTCAATATTTGCTTGTGCACAACAATGAAATAAAAATCATATCTGAAAAAGGACTAAATGCAGATGCCAGCGCAAAAGAAAGGGGGACAGGGAAAGGGCAAACTTCTGTAAAAGAAAAATCATTTTTATATGTTACATAAATGTTCGGCTAAATGTGTGTGTATTTGTGTGTGTGTGTGTGTGTGTGTGCTTTTGCGCTCATAAATATGCAAATGGTATTAGGCCTAGGCCTAGGACCGAGAGTGCATGAAGCGTGACTTTTAACATATTCGCTTGCTTATGAAAAGCTGTTGTTCGCAATTTTAAGGTCCACAGCTCGTTTCTGCAGATGTCTAAATGTTTTTAAATTTTATCTGTCAACAAAACAAGCCTACTAGTGGCAACAATGAAAGTTATAAATAATCGAATATGCAACAAGTTTTTCTTTTATTTTAGTTGTAAGTAAATAAAGTCCAAGCAAAGAATATTATTCGTTTTATTTTAAATATTACTGCAAAAATAGTTTACTCAAAAAGACGAAAGATTCTCAGTTATTAATGGGCTTATAGAAAACTATTATTTGTTAATAATTTGATAATTTTGCTTGAATCTTCATCATTGCGGATGTGTAACAAAGAAATCGTAGGAAACGATCCAAATGAGACATTGTTGTAATACCTAACGATATTGCATAAGTGAGCAACGGTAGCATAAATAAATACAATTTATAAAGAAATAGTTAGTAACGCATTTCCTAACAGATAAACCGGCATCTGGTGACCATGGAAGAAACAACTCAATGTTGTGGATGGAAACAAAGGTTCGGTGCAGCCAAATGTTTAGCTTGCCTATGAATGTTATTTATTTATCGATAAACTGTGGCAAATTATTATATGTATATTTATATAATAACGAATCCGACTTATTGGTGGAATTTTACCGGCACTATACTCGTATATCTCTATCCACTGCACGAAGTAGCTAAACATGAAATAATTCATTAATACAAAATGGTAGACATTTTATTGAATTCAACCTTTGTTACTACTACTACAGAAGAAATCAAAAAACAAACTTCACACAGTTAATAAAAAATTAATTAACATGCATAATTAATATGCACTTTAAATTTATTTAAAATTGTCTTAATTTATTGATAGTTTCTGACCCAAGGGAAAATATTTAGTAGTGGGCCGGCAAGCTATGCTCGAACCCACAGCCATGAGTGGCCAACTAGAAACGGCTAAAAAGTGGAAAAGCACTGACCCGAAGCGGAAAGGCTTATTAGCCGGTAAGCTATGCCCCGGCAAGCTAAACCAGTGGTGGTCAGTGTTTCTTTTGAATGAAACTAGAAGGCGATGGTCTTAGTGTGGAGAAGGGAGTTTGATTGAAATTAGGTGAGGAAATGCCTCGCAGATTACGCAGGGCAATTATCTGACGAACACCGCCTTTCCTAAAAAAGTAATCTTTTCAAAGTAGGAACATTTTAATTAAAATCACTATTCGAAATTGAAAACAAATATCGTGGGATCATAATTTATAAAGTTTCGAATTACTTGTATAATCAATTTTTACTTGTATCTCTTCTCATTATTGTATTTTGTTTTATTTATATGAAAAAACAGACAGCGTGCTTACGAGAGTTTTGATCAAATTATTTTACTTTTAAGTCCCTTTTATCTATTTATCTGATAGCCAGCTTGTTATTCAGCTTTTGTTAAAACATTTTCAAAACTTTGGACTAACAACTTTGTGTACCTATTTGTGAAAAAAACTTGGGGAATTGTTACTGCATGGAAGTGTATTTGTGTTTAATGTTGTTATTTTTTTGTTATTTTGTTATTTTGCCTAGAGTTCGTTCATTGTAACACGTTGCGTATGCGCAATTAAACATGCGTCACATCCTATTTACGAAGCAGCATCCAACAATGATGTAAGCTTGTTAAACAATGGAGCAACTGTTTTCAACAAGGATTCGCAGCATGAGGAAGGTGCCAGCTGTTTGTGCTGCACATTGTAATTGCAAGATTGCCAAGCCCTGATTTTGACAGGATGCTGATGGCAATGGTGACGGTGACGATGACGCTGACGCTGACGGTGACGACGGTGGTGACTGAGCAAAACTGTTCAACCAGTTCGACTTTGCCAGTGCAACTCAATAAAAACAGGAATGGGGGACATCAGCGTCTGGCCAATAAATAGCAGCATGGCGCAGGCGATTAGATCACATGTCAGTGGCAATCGACAAGCTTTGCAGAATATTTGAGACGGAAATGCTCAGCTTGATGTGCAGTCCACGTTGACCACAAATTGATATCGGCGCTTGACATTTCCTTAAGTAGCAGCAGGAGTGGCAACAATAACAAAAGCATTGGGTCAGCAAAATGGAAAAATGGTTGTCAGGGCTTTGGAGCGTCAGTGTCCAGCACAAAGGTCCTGCTGGATGCCAAAAAGGATTGGCAAGCGCAGTTATTGACAGGGTGTCAGCAACAGTTCAGAACGTGCCCAGGACATGTGCGACCGCGGATGCCAACTTACTTACTGACTGGCTAGCTGACTGACATTTGTGCCAGGATATGCCATGTCATGTGCCATGTGTCATGCGGGTGAGTGTAAGATGGTGGTCATCCTGCAGTCTAAAAATAAACCACTCATGGAAGTGGTGAATGGCAAGTGTTTCGTCTTAGGGGGGCATTCTAAAATTATTGTTTCTAGTTTGTAAAGTCGCTTTGACTTATGCCTTATTAAAACAGTCTTATTGCTTTTCAGCTGCAGATGGCGTCCTTTGTTTTCAATTTTTTATTGCTGCTGTTGGCTGGGCCAAAGTTGTGCAGAAAGTTTTGCGCATTGTTACCCAACATCGTCGTGCTTGCGATTACAATGTCAGAGCAAATACAAATACGACACGCAACAAAACAAGGAACTTTCTTTTTGAAGGTATTTGCACAACTCTTATTGAGTTAAACAGTTCTGAAAAATTTGTTCCGACAAGCTCAAGTTGAAATGTGAGGAGCGAGCAACTTTCTGGCTCAAAGTCATTATTGACTTAAATTGCTGCCAACTTTAGAGAGCAAACAACATACACTGAGTGCAATAGCGACTCAGGACAGTTAGGAACACAGGCAGTGTGATAAGTAAATATAAAGTTGCTGTCAAGAAACTGGCAAATGAACATGAGATGCTCGACTAATTAAAAACAAGTTAAGCACAACAAGTCAGCACTGTTCGTATACGTTACCTGCGCTTGACTGATATGCGGTCAGGGCTACTTTTTTTGCCAAGTTCAGCTGAGGAGCAGCGGAGCAAAAGACAAAGGCAGTTCAAAAGGCACGGACAATGCGCATATCATGTGAAGACAAAGGCGGTGTTAATGGCGGCTTATGTTTTGCATATTGCCACAGAGACAAAAGCCTAATTGCCCACACACACACACACACACACAAGTCCTTTGGAGAGCTTACTGGGCATTTTATATGCACAACTAAGCAGCTATTAAGAGCGCGCGCAGCAAATTGGACGCTTGCCTTGAGTTGCGTTGGCGCCCCCAAAAGTATGCTATACTTATTCACAAAAAAATGTTCGAAAAAAAGCCTGAAACATGCAATAGTGGAAAATGAAATTGCAACAGCAACATGAGCGACGAGATAAGGTTGCTGAAGCTTTGAGTAAAGGCTGCTACACACACACAAACATATATACGTGCACACGACTTACGAAGGCGGAAACACGCCAAGGATTGCGCTGAGCTGGGCAAAAGAAAGATGAGCTGGCGCAGAAATGAAAATGAAAAAAAGAAAAGTGAAACGAGCGAAATACAACCTAGAACACAAAGCACAGAAGAGCACAGGAGGACGAAAACTGTTGGGCGTTAGTGCTGGCAAGATAAATAGGTAGATGGTAGCTACAGCGACAGAGGCAGAAGGTAGAAACTATCTATGTTGCTGAGCATTGCTGTGGCCTGAACCTATAAACGCTGTGGGAAGGATAACCGTTTTGATTTCCATAAACAAAAGCTCAAGTGGGCCGAACTAGGCCCCAAGTGTTTACTGATGGGCCGAAACTGATTCAATATTATAATGACATTGAATTGATGGCAATGGAGAGCACTTACAGGAATTTAATACATTTGTATAGTCGTATACTATATTTGCACAGTAAGCACTCGGTTTGAAAGTGAGTCCTTAAAGTGGGAGTGACAAGTGAAAATATATCAACTGGATACTACTAATTAAGCAGGAAACTTCAGATAATCTCTTCATTTCATTAGCAACGACATATCATTTCAAACGTAATTCGGTTGTTTTCAGTTCACTGCAAGCTGTATCTGTTTCTTGCCAATTACAATCACAATTAACAATTGAAACTTTATTTATTATTTATTTATTACTAAATTTGGCTGTTAGTAGTCTTTAGCCTGAAGCGATTGCTTGTAAAATGTTTTTATCTGTATACTTCAATTTTTTGAGACTAAGCCCGTAACTCTTCCCGGTAATTTTCATTTTGAAAAAAGTTGAGTTGTTCTCTCAAAAAGAAAAAAAAATTAAAGTGTGACGCTTCTACATTAATTTCAAATTTTAATATTTTATATTTTAGTTCCCTTTTTGACTAGTATGTACCGTTCTTGGGTAGCAAGGACGTATGTATGTAATAGTTTGTTGATGCTGTATTACTCTTAGTTGCCCACGCGCACATAATTTCCTGCGCGCATACGAAATAACTAACAACAACAGCAATAACAACAACAGCGAAGATTGTTGCTGCTGATATTACAGTTGTGCTCTTGGTGTTGTTGTTGTTGCTTTTATTGTCCCTTTAGCGTACTCGCAACAAAATGGCAACCGCAACAACTAAAACAAAACCCGAAAGCCACAAATGTTGGCCATGCAGCATCGTTTCCTTTTACGCTTTACCGCATTTATTATTTGCATTTTCGTGTTTGTTTCATTGTTATTGTTGTTGTTCTTGCACAATGGTGCCGTTATTGTTTCTATTTGCTCTGGCTGCGTACAAAAATCAGCTGACGTCAACATTATCCGTTTTCGGACTGAGTTCGAGAGACAGCATTAAAGAGTAAGTGAGGGAGATAGAGAGAGAGAACACTGCAAGCTATTTTTAGTTAAAAACACATGCACACATAAAAAAACTGCACCCCCCAAAACCAATACTTAGACAATGGCATGCCGTGCATAATAAAGAATGTGGATAATTTTGCTTCGGGTTGCGCTTCGGTCAAGGAAATGAATGGCCAACATTGGAGGACATTGTGCCAGTTTCAGGCAGCCTCATGCCACACAAACAGCTTAATCACATTGCGCTCCCTCGCTTTCTATAAACATGTGCACACATACTCGTAAGAATAATATGCATTTCGACCAGTTTCGCAGTTATGGCAAGTCTCATATAAATACGTTTTTTTTCTCGTCTTCTTCGATATTTGCTCGGCATGGCGACATGGTAATGCACATTCAACATTTGACAAAACTGGCAACATTTGCATTTTGCGCACACTTCACAATTTTCCACTTGAAAATTTTTTCATCCTCATGCAGTTATGAAGGCGTCGATGGTATGATGGGTGCTAGGTGCGGGGTGCGGGGGGGCTGCGAGGGGCGGGCCAACTGTAACAAAATTCAACGAGCCAAGCGGTCCACCGCATTTAGCGGCCAAAGCCGACAGCTGATCCGGTGCCTGACTGCATGTTGGGAGCGAACGTGTGTGTTTATACATATATACATATACATATATGTCTATGTATGTATGTGTATGTGTTTGTAGCGTAAAAGCTTTCAAGCACGCACTCATTGACTATGAGTTTTAGAGACAGCCTCTGCCCATGGCCCACAGCCGCTTTACATTTTACGAGTATGCGACAATTTCTGCGAGGCATTTGAATGCTGCTAGTGGGTGAAAAAGTGGGTGTGGCATGTGAACTGAGAGAGACAGAGAAGGAGAGAGAGTACGAAAGAGTTAGAGAAGGAAGGGGGGGCTTTTCGCTTATGTTAATTAAGCTCCACTTGCTCGCGCAAACTATTAAAAAGAAAACGCTGAGTGTTGCACTTCACAACAAGCCTCACATTGCGCATACGCAACATGGGCCCAGCTTGACGCCTGACGGCAACGTATTTGCATATTAAGCGACTCTGACGCTGCTGTATTTGGCGTTGTTGATGTTGTTGTTGCTGTATCTGCTTGTAGTTAATGCTATCACTGCTGCTGTTGTTGTTGTTATAGTTATGTATAATCTGTTTCGTTAAATCAATTTAACAGCGTCAGATTAGCGTGTGCCAACAACAACAACAACAACAAAAGCTTATTAAGGATTAATGCGCGTCTATTGTACAGGGCCCTGCCTGCCTGCCTGCCTGACATTTGCATCGGACATCAGACGACAGCCAGCAGACAACGAGATGAGAGCCGCTTATAAAACGCCGACATCAAGGTCGCGTAGGGGTCTATTGTTGGCACAATTTAAAATTTTTCATTTTTTGTTTGCCTCGCCTCGCTGTCAGCGTGCTCATAGATAAAGCACATAAAAGATCAAAAGCCTTGAAATAAAGCATCAAACGATGTGCTCGACACACGAATTGATGCATGATAATGAGAACAGTCGCTGGCATGAGGCATGCAAACAGCGCGTATACAAATAACGCAAATAAAAATGTTTGTGCCACTGACACTTGACAAGCGATTACATGTAATTTGCATCGCCACAACCAGTTGAAATGATAAGAAAACCATGAGGAAAAACCATAAAAAAATCATATTTTAAATTACATTCTCTTTTAACTTACAAAAATCCTTCTGCTAAAAGAGAAGCTAGTCCAAAAATTAGTTATTACTCAGAAAAATTGAAATACATGTTCTAAAATAAAAGTATAATATTCGATTGACAGCTAAAAAAAAACCTTAATTTATTTAACAAATGTGAAAACGTAGTTTATGTTAATTGATATTGATTTAAACCACTTATTAGGCTTTACTCAAATGATTCATATAATCAGTTCTATATTATTTCTCATTGGGGATACTAATTGAATCACATCCTTCTATCGTTGGCTGGGTTGGAACTACAATCTTCGTTCTATTCGAAAATATCAAATTGTCTGCCCAAATACTTATCTTCTTTTATTTCTTAAGCAACTTTTTTGAACCTGTGATTAGATCACTACACTACAACCGATTAGCTAAACTCAAAGTGGATTCTCTAATCTAAATAAATATTAAATATTAAAAAAAACTGAAGCCAATTCTTAAGGATGTCTTTTAAATTTGTATGGAAGCTTTAAAAATTGTAATCGTATAATTGGAATAATATATAATATGATGTCCAAATATGAACTAGAATGTCAAATGTGTTTATAAATCTGATACTGAACAAGAAAAGGGAGATCACTTTCACGTTTGAAATAAGATATACATGAAACCATTTGGACTATCAAGTGTTCTGTGAGTACATTTACAAGCCAATTGCTGCATGCAATTATCACCTGCATTGCTAATTACTTGCCCATGCATACCACAGATTCTGTCCTTCATTAATTTATTATTAATGGCCAGCATGATGGGCCCAAGTCGGCCGCAAGCCGATTAGAACAATTAGCATATTGACAGCTGTGTCACTTTAAATTAATTAATGACCACTCATTCTATTGGGGGGCTCAGAGAGTGCGCAGCATACTGTTGCATGACTCTGTTTCGAGCACTAATTACAACCAGTTTTGATTTGCAAATGAATGCAAAGTGATAAAAACATATGTAGATATTGGTACTCGAATGCAAATAAATGGATGACCTTTGCGGTTTTTCTTTTTTTCTTTCTGTTTTTTGTATTAGGGGGGTCATAGAGTTTGTGCGTTTTGTGAGCTTTTGGTGCACCTCATCAACAAAAACATTCACTCAATTATTCACATGTGCATAAAGGTCAACCACAGAAAAACCACTGACATCGATACACACATTTCTAGTTGTTGCAAAAGCCCCTTATATGGCATAATGAAGAACTGTGTATGATCTAGCAGATATGACATGCGGGCGAAGGCAACATTGCTTGATTCCAAGCACCGTAGGAGGCTGACAATCGTGCCAAAGTACCAAAGTGCCAACCAGCAGGTTATCCATGTCTGAACATGCGAGCCGAGTGTCATTCAAGCGGAAAAGGAAATATTCTCTGAGATTTCCTTGAAGGAGTGTAAAAGTAGAAAAACAGCAAAGGCGGCAAAGACGGCAGCAAGTACAACGCTCAGACGTCAAGGTATTCAATTAGGTAGATGAGTGGGCGAACTGATGGGTTGACGGCGCTGCAGATGAGCTGATAAAAGTGTTACTAAGTCAAAAGCAGAAAGGCCAAAAAGCCAAAGACATCTGACACATCGCATATGAGGGCGCATTGGCATGAACTGACAAAGCGCTACTTAGACGTTAGACGACTGTCGATGTCTCTTGGTTTTCCTATTACCCTGCTTGCTGATCCATTGGATCCAATGGCCTGCCATTGAAGTTGGTAATGCGACTGCCGATGGCTTAATGGCAACTTTCTATGTGCACTTTGCACGCACACCTACATATACATATGTACGAGTATATCTCCCTTCCTTATATTCGAATTTGCTCGAGTGGCATAATCACAAAAGTTTGTTGCGGTTCAAAAGTTTTGCCAGCATTGAAGCAATGCCATTCATCATTCATGTTTTGAATTTCCAGTGCCATTTTCGCGTTGTTCAGTAAATTTCGAGAATATATTTGATTTGTGGCACAGCCGCAGGAACTTGCGGGGCCACAGGAACATTGGTTGTGGCAGGGCTGAATAAACTGCAGCAAATTATTCAGTTAGACGTCGCGACGTCCCCGCCCTCGCCCTACCCGTCCCTCTCCGGTTCCACTGAACTCGACTGAACTGCTTTAATTGCTGCATAAATATTTGTTCAAAATTAGCTCATTGTGCTAAAGTGCCAGCGAAATTGCGTGTGTTTGCGCTCCAGTCTCTCTCTTTCAATCTCTGGGTGGTACAAATATACATATATAGATATATATATATATGTTAGTGTGTGCATGCCAAGCTCCAGTGCCCGCACACATCTGGTTTGGTGTGTGTTTGCAACTATGCCAAGCATTTGCTAAGCTTCACTGTTGCTTGTGTGAGGCAACTGCAGTCAATTATATCCTATTTGTATATAATTAATAAGCATCTGGCATGTCTCGGATGCCTTTCTCAGTGCACAAGCACAGACAATGATTTGTAAGTCTGTATTATGTACATTTAGTTACTTCAGTTTCTTAACAAACTTAAAAGGCTTTATGACTAACTGCGAGTACTAGGCTTTCATAAATGCAAAAATAAGCTATTTTTTACTTTTTACTTTCCATGTATGCTTTTCTCTAATTTAATTCCCAAAGAAGCGTTGATAAAAAAAATGTTGTTCTAGTGGCATCTACTCCGCAAACGGAGAAGTCACAGTTCGCACCTTAGTTTCAAACTCGTATATTATATAGCAATACCAAATGAATGCAATTAAACAGAAAAAACTATCTTAGACCTTAAAGAAATGTTAAACCATTTCACCTAACCGTTATGTATTGTCATTACATTCTCAAAGTTGGGTCTGGTAGGTATATTGATTGACTGTTTATAATTATATAATAATCGTATATTCATCATACAATTTATAATGCACTGAAATACTAAGCAACATCTGTGGATTTTTGTATTATATATATATTTGAAACTTGTTGATATTCATAACCGTGAGTTGTCCCTTTTACTATGCGGCCCACGCTTGTATCTGACTCAATTGCATCTTTGAAGACCACTTAAAAGAGTTGCGAGTTTGGGCCACAATGTTCTATGGCGCACTTTTCCTGCAGCGTTTCTTGCCACATTTGCCAACTACAACAAAAAATTTGCCTTTGAACATATGAAAGTATTTTATTTATGCATATTTATTACCACACTTGAGCACACTTCACACGAAAGCACGTGCTCTGAAGTTCCGCGTTTGAAGCAGGTTATCTGGGGCAGCTCAATATATGAAATGAAATTCAATATGCGCTTCAAACGCTGCTCGCGCCCCTCTTCAGGGCTCTTTCAATTTGTAAAACTGATACACACACCAGCGCACGCACATAGCACATGTTTCTAAAAGACCGCAACACAACAAAACAAACACTCACTTAATACCACTTAACCCTCGCCGCACTCGTTCGTATGCTTTTTTTTATTTTTCATTATTCGTGTAATCAGCCACGGCGCAGTTGAGCCTTAGACACCGCCCCATTGCTTGGTTGCGTGGATGCCTGTCTGTGGGTCCCTTTGCCGGTTTTTTGCGGCTATATTACTTAGTTTTTGGCAAAATTAATTTGAGCTCTGCAAAGTCTGTGTACTCAGCTGGCCACATAAAGGGAGGGGAGTCACTTGTTTCCTCCCATTATGAAATGGAATAACTAGCACTCAAATATAAAGGGCTTAGTTCACTTTAGTGCAGATCTGTGTGGGTAATGGTTCTTATGGGTTTATAAAAAATTTAAAATTTTTTTAACTAGGCAATCACAATTTTTCTGATTTACTTAATTCATTGCGCGAAAAGGAGAAGAATACTTTAAAAAAAAGTATTCAAATCACTAGTTGGCCATTTCGTCAACTTGAATTCGCTTCAAATTCGATTCAAATGTTTTTGCAACATTTTCTTCCCACCGTGTCCGTTAGGTGGAAAATAATATTGAAATTAAGAATAGCATACTTTTAGGGGCTCAGTTGTGCTGCGACCCATGCCAGAATTCAAGAAACTTACGAATACATGTTTGACTGGAAATTCAAATGAAATTGAAAATATCACAAGTTAAAAGTTGCTGGGATCAGATATTTTGTACCTTTACTATCGATCTTTAGTCCAATTTAAGGATGACAGAGCGATACAAGGAGCGCATTGAATGCATTTCTATATTTTTGTAGAGCTCATTTTTTTCAGATCGAATCCTGATATCCTCCAAGCTCTGTTGTGTCAATTGGCCTGTGTGCATGATTTGGAAGATAGTTTGGCAGCCCAATGACATTGTCGCCTATCGCGCGCTGCCATTTCGTTCAAAGGCTCACCAGCTAGTCCGCCTTTGTTTGCTCTGCTGTCGTGGAGCGTGGGCGCGTATAAGTCGAAATTTACACAGGGCTGAGCTCTATAGAGCTCTGTGGCGCTAAGTGCATGGTTATGCTGAAATTTGCACTTTTTCACTGAATGTGTGGATATGTGTGTGTTGTGGGTATTGTGGGTGTCCGTGGGTTGGCTGCCTTTTGTGTGCGCCCGCAGTAACTGTTACTGTTCATGGCAGTGTTGCCCAAACACGAGCAGCATAAGTAAACAAGTTTGGTATAATCAGCGCTGTTGCATGTAAAAAAAGAAAAGGAAGCGGACGAAAGTGTTGCATGCATATCAGCTTACATAATACCGCAAAGGTCTCACATACACACAGTATTTGTGTGTGTGTGTGTATTCACAACACACACAATCACCTGCCGCATATGTTTTTATTAGCTTGCTTTGCTTTTTGTTGCTCCTGCTGCTCCTGCTGCTCCAGCATTTAGACGCCGCTTGCGCTGCGCACATGTTACGACTATGTGCTGGCTCGCAGCGAAAATAAAACCTCATTACCTGTGATTTCCGTGCCAAACACAGAGCCACAAACATACAGTAGACGAGTATATGCAGGTTGCGCAGTTAGGCACGAGCTCTGCTTGCTGCCTGGCGCCTTTGTGCCACGCTCATTGAATGTTTTCATATTAATTTTTTATTGAATGATGCTCGCTTCATATCCTTCGCTGTCTATCTACAACCTCGTTAGACTTCAAGACCCCAAGACCTGCAGCATCAAAAGCAACAGCAGCCACAACAGGGACAAGGCAGACAACATGTATATACTACATATGACAACTTTATTCAATTTCTGGACTACTCTTGCGGAACACATTCGCTCGAGTGGCTGCTGTTGTTTGTGTGCTGCTGTTGTAAAATGGCTAACAAATTGCATGTACTTACAAGAGCCGCAGCAAACAACAGCATCAGCAGCAACAACAAATGAGCAACATCAAGTGAAATATTTTGGTAGTTGTTTAAAACGCTGAAGTGGATTGCACAGACGTCAGACAGCTTCACAAGCCATGTTGCATAGGTATGTGCGAGTATGAAGGCAGATGTGTGGGAAAGTGGCAGTTTTTTTTATAACCTTTGTGCCACCCCAAAAAGGCCGGAAATGCGCACATAAAACCGAAACACAAAAGAAACCGACCAGCCAGCAACAAAGCCACTAAACGACTTACGCACTCACTGGCACATACTGACACAATGGAGCAGAAAAATGCGCGAGCTAGTAAAACAAAGTGTCGAAACACGGATGTGTCCTGAAGTGCGCCTGAAGAGCCTCGTTTTCGACTCCTCCCCTCCCGCCTATCAACATGAAAATGATCGAGACACAGCGCTTGGCCACACTCCAATATGAGACGGGGTGTGCGTGTGTGGAAATGTACTCGTACAAGTATGAGTGTGCGAGTGTGTTTTTGCGCACACATGAAGGCGCATGCTGTGCAAATATTTTGCAAAAAATATCAATTTCGCTTGTAAACATCGCATATGAGGCCTGGCAAAGGGAGTGTGAGATAAAGTTCTTGCTTCGTGGTCAACCTGCGCGCCTTAAAGTAAATGAAAGTGACTTTGGCAAGCAGGTGAATGAATTTCAAGTCTGTTGGCCACAAAGGCAACAATAACAACAATGAGTTTGGCAATAACACCGCCGTCGGGTAAGTGCGCAGCTTACAGCAAGAAAAACTTTATTAATATTTTAATAAGTTTGTTTTTATTTCAGCGCGCCACCACACAATTATTTCCTCACAAACATACATCCAGTCCCATAACTTCTTTGGCTTTATTCCGTAATATGCCCAAAGCCAGACTAAAATGTGTTTCAAAAGCTGAGGCGTGCCATTGATGTATGTAGGCGCAACAGCGTCGTCAGGCCTCAGACCGCAGGCGACTAATTTGTATAAAATACAATGGACATACTCGCATCTTAGGCAGAACAATGGTAGATACAAACATAATTTAAGTATGAAGTACATCAATTTTACTGAGTTTTGCTCATTATGCCACAAAAAGAATTCGCTTTACGGTCACCAACAGTTAACAAGTCGCATTTATTCTCAGTCCGTCTGCTCGTCCGAGCACATGATTTTAACAAATTATGAAGAGTCAAAAAACTTGGCAAGAAGATTCTGCTTAGCTATAGGCATGCTAAGTATACATACATATTCCTTTTTTTACCCGTTTTCTATTTAAGAAAAATAATAATTTTCGAATATGTCGAAGGTTATTAGACACACCTTTTAATTGCATTTTATACTAAATAAGTAGCACTCACATATGAAGCAGGGAGTCTGAAATACAGGCAGACAGATGGATGAACTCACCGATGACCGGGCATATCTAGATCAATTTGTCTAGCTACGCTCATAAATATGTATACACTTTGTGGAGTCTGCCACGTCTAGTTCTTCGTGTGACACACATTTACAATTTTCTATTTACCTCTCCCTCGCGGCTGTACTATAATGCTTAATGAATAAAACTACTCAATAAATCAACAATAAAGCTCATATACAACGGTCCATCATCAATTGCGTATTAAATTTGTTATACCCTGAAGCCGTAAGCTAAAAAGGGTATATTAGATAGTGCAAAGTAAATATAGCCAGCAAAAAGGCAAATAATATTCCCCGACCGGGTCGAAGGCGTTTTACTAGATATTAATATTTGTTTAGATTTCGCCTACTTAGGCTTTCCTAACTTATAATGTTTTTAGTATATTGTTTTCCTATGTCGACAGTCAATGTTTGTTGACATGAATACATAAAAAAATAAAAAAATGTCACAAGCAGAAAGAGGCATCTCCCACCCCATAAAGCATATATATTCTTAATCAGCATGAGTGGACGAATCGATAGAGCCATGTCTGTCTGGATAAGCGTCTGGATTGCGGAGACGGGAGAACCCACATTCACCAAACTTGGTATCCAGGGAACACGAGTTTATTTTATTTTCCTCCATTAATTTCATCAATACTGTACACATTTCGAGAGCTACATTAGACACACGTAATCTATATACAATTACCTACTTTGGTTTTAGATTTCATACATATTAATCAGAACGACTTCACTCTAGTACTACGCCCACAAACTGCGACGAGAGTTTTTTTAGGTACAGGGCATTTCAGTGTCGGACTAGCTCGACTGTAGCCGTCTCTCTTGTTTTCATTTTAAAGATTCTCTGTATCTCTCTTTAAATTCGTTATTGGCAATTTATAAATATTTTGTTTCTAAATGTTACTACCTGTTAATGTTAATTCCATTTTTTCAAGACTGACAAATATACATTTTACGGCCATTTTGCTTAAGTAAGTTTAAAAGCAAACAGAATTTTAAACACAACAATGGTTTTATACAGCGTTTAATACAAATTCTTTTTGAGTTGAAGCTTTTAAGTAATTAAAGTGACATTAAGTTGGAAAGCCTGCACGAAGAAAACACCCTTTTTTCTTTGAGCAAATCGCTATTATACTCGTAAAACCTCTTTTCGAACGATTTGTGCATTTACCCAACAACAAGGCAAACAACAACGGCGAGGCACCCCACCATGTGGGTCAATTGTTTAGCATTTAGGCGTGGCGTCAAAGCGTGCCCAAGTACCAGCAGATTTACTCGTTGATTTGCACACTTTGGACCCACGGGCTCGGCTCGCCGGTTTCGTTGGTCAGGAATTTCCAATTAGGCGTCTTCAGGCAGAGTTGTCATATTTCAGTTGGATGGGCAGGGTTGGGGCAGCGCCTAATTCAATTACGCATGAATAAAGTAAGAGCCTAATGGAATTTCATGCGCCCGTGGGGCAAGATAATAATTAATAGTGGGACAGCAATTTTATTCACCCATTGTCAATGCTCTGCATAATTGCATTCTAATAGAAATGTGTTCGTAATTTTTGTTGTTGTCCTCATACTTCTCCTGCTGATGGCATAGAGAGAATTGAAATTGAAATTGTGACCATTGTAGTAGAGCTTGTGGGCAGACAATGGAGTCTGACCAACTAAGCCGATGAGCTGTGATTGCGATTGAGCCTGTGGCATGTGAAATTGAACATGCCTCCAAAATCAAATTGTGGGCAACGGCGACGGTACAAGCACGATAATATGCATTTACAAATGTTAATTAAAAATAAAAATGTTGCATACGAAATGCTGTGGGTGGCAAAAAACAAATAAATAAATAAAAGACCAATTGGAATTTCAACTACGGGTATTTATGCAAATGTTTACTTGGGCTGTACTGCCTAGTATTTACAGTTGACGCCCTCCTTTAACACAAGCTGCTATCAACAAACTACGACTATTATTGTATGAAATTGGAAATTCCAATCAAAACACCACAAACACGCCCACCCACGCCCACCCACGCCCACCCACGCACACCCACACACACATGCATACTCAAACACACACAGATGGGGAAGTTGAAGCGAGCGTTACCGTAACCGTATCACGTTTCCTATTTAACGGAGACAATAAATATTTCAGAGCACAATTTCATGGGCGGCAACAACCACTTAGCCAGGTCAAAGCTTCCAGCTCAGTCCTTAGTTTACGTGTTTGGTATAAAAGCTGCTGTTTCACTGAGGTTTGAAATCAAAACATAGTTCTACCCACAGAATGGCCGCGCATTCCATTGCTGCTCTTGGCGCCGGCTATTTCGGTGTACAGCGCCAGGCTCTGTCCTTCTTGGGCTTCAACATGCAGTCGCCAGGACTCCAAGTGAAAAATCCCCTGAACATAGTGCTGATTTTCATCTTATTCGTTACCAGTATTGTGTCTATGATTATCAATGGGCTGCAAAATTTCAATAACCTGATTATTTTAACCGACTCCTTTGCCATCGTGTGGCAAGGTTCGCTGAACACCAGCAAGCTGGCTTTGCTTATATGGAAGCGACAACGGCTGGGGGCGCTGATAGATCGTGTCCACTCTCTAAATTCCAGTGCAACAGCCTTGCAATTGACACTGATCGAGCAACAGAATATTCGGGAGCGGCGCATTACGAGACCATTTCGAGTGGCAGCTTTTGCCACAGTCTGGGTTCCAGCGACGACTCCTTTAATCTTCGGACTATACGAATATCTACAGACGGGTCGCTTCCGGCCAGAAACACCTTGGAGTTTTGATTTTTGGTTGGACATCAGCAAGCCGTACTACTATTGGGCTGTGTATACGTTGTCCACGCTAACCACTTTTGGTGCCGTCTGTACTTTTGTGAGCGCAGACACTGTCTTTTTCTGGCTGGCCCACAACATCGTGGCACATTTTCACATTCTTCAGCAGGGGATCCACTTCGTAGCGAAAAAAAATGGTGGTGCCACCAGAAAATCCACACTAATCGCATGTGTGCAACTGCATTGTGTCGTCCTAGAACTGGCCAAGGAACTGGGGAGAGTCTATGCCGAGATCCTCCTAGTGCAGTACACTCTAAGCTTTCTGCAGTTAACCATGAACATATATCGATTTAGTCGCGCCGATTGGAATGCGCAAGTCCCCTTTCGTATCGGCTTTCTAATGACCGTACTTTTTCAGCTAAGCACATATTGTTACGGTGGCGAGTATTTAAAGCAGCAGGTAGGGTTGAACATTACTTGGCCCTCTCACAATTCTAGAACAATATTACTTGTAGAGCTTACAATTGGCCAATTCTATATATGAAAGTTTCGATTGGCCGCATGTTCCACTGGAATCTCGCAGAATACTGCTATTTATCATGATGCGAGCTCAACGTGCGTCTAAAATTTCAGGCATTATGTTTGATGTTGATTTGCCGTTGCTACTTTGGGTAAGTGGTTGTGAAAAGATGGGCATTTCAAAAATTATACCAGGGTGATATTCATAGTATAGTGTTTGGGCAAGCCTTAGAGCATAAGAATCTTAGCCAATTATCTTGAGCCGACTCCAGTGTAAAGAATGCTAGTCGAGAGTTCCCCTTTCCTTTCTCCGATTAATCAAAACGCAACCGAATTCTCAGAGCTTATTCGAAACATAAAACACAAACAGAAGTACAATTAATCTTACTAGGTTACAACTTCCTTGATTAGAAATTATAAATTATTACTTTAAAGAGTCAGCTAAAATGCTTGCTCCAATTTAAAATTAGTCCTTACTAAATAATATTCCTTAGCATGTTAGCCGATGTTCACCAATTGAATTTAAATCGATGACTTCATAACAAGATCAGTCAGGAATTATAATGACTGCAAGAATAATGGTATACCTATGTATACACCTCGCAGGGGCATCTTTTTAATTTTGTTTTCATTTTGTTGGTTTCTAATTAAAGATACTATCTCATTAGCCATTAAATCTAATTGTTAACTATATTTTTTCTGCAGGTAGTCAGAACAGCCGGCTCTTTCTTGGCAATGCTGAAAACGCTGGAGCGTTAGACGACCTCTGCCTAAGCTACGCCCTCACAAGCTTTCTCTCTCTCTCTCTATCTCTCTCTCTCTCTCTGGTTATACTTCGCTATACCTATACCGTTGTCAAATTATGCACTAATTTGTTGAGATTGCAAGCATTTTATGCTTAAGCATTTGCCTTGTTAGAATAAGAAATAAATGTGTGCCGCAAGTGTTGTCTCATTTGTTTTGCTTAAAAAGCAACGAAACACAACCAAATTATGGTCGGATATGTGGAAAATAGAGAGACAGACAAACAGACGGCAGATAGACGGAAGCATAGACGGGTAATGGCGGCATGCCACAGTTGGTGGCTGTAGTGGTCCGCTTTTCGTTTGCACGAAATACTTTTTTCTTTTATTGGTCAGCGCTGAAGTATGCAACGCTTTGTCGCCAACCTGTTATTTGTTGCGACGAAAATAGTGCACTGAGGTCAAAAAGGAATACATTTGCTCTTATTGAAGTTATGTCCAAACAATTTATAAAACTGGTTAAGGTACCTCCAATCGTTAATTCAAACTCCCCAAGTTAGGCATGAGAATATTTGAGAGAATATGAGAATATGAAGAAGGCAACAGAGATTTCCGGAAGTGAAAGACTTTCTCCTGGTGGTCAGCAGTCAGTGGTACTCGCGAATCATTTTCTTAAAATCGCGCCGATTTTACTTTTTATTTTAAAATAAAATGAACATAGTAACGTATAATAGTATTTGTGCTAGTG
This sequence comes from Scaptodrosophila lebanonensis, assembly GCF_003285725.1. NCBI lineage: Eukaryota > Metazoa > Arthropoda > Insecta > Diptera > Drosophilidae > Scaptodrosophila > Scaptodrosophila lebanonensis. The sequence continues at coordinate 5,853,347 of NW_022060529.1, forward strand.
ATATTGCTAAGTCCTCGGAAAAAAAACAACCAACATTAGCTTGAGCTAAACTAAGCAACAACAAGAATTAATTCATTAAGTCGCCATGTTATTTATATGTTGAATAAATTAATTGTAATGTTAAACATGTGTTAGTTTGCAACCGATAGGGAACCCGTGCAACGCAGCAATGAAATCCTGGGATCCTGAAGTTTTCAGTGGACCATCAGGATCATGGTAGCGTGCGCACACGAACTTTTAGATGCGTCAAAAAACGAAGAATTCCGTCTGTCTGTATACACTATAATACCTTTTTTCGCGAATTTTCTTGACGGTTACTCTTTCGACCCACTCCATTTCCCGACGAGCCTCCGTCCAAAGTCCATCTGCTTCCATACCGAGGAGGTGTGTTCAACCGTTCCACGTTTCAAATTTCATGCGCCCGTGGGGCAGGACAATAATTAATAGTGGGATAGCAATTTTATTCACCCATTGTCAATGCTCTGCATAATTGCATTCTAATAGAAATGTGTTCGTAATTTTTGTTGTTGTCCTCATACTTTTACTTCTCCTGCTGATGGCATAGAGAGAATTGAAATTGAAGTTGTCACCATTCTAGTAGAGATTGTGGCTAGACAATGGAGTCTGACCAACTAAGCCGATGAGCTGTGATTGCGATTGAGCCTGTGGCATGTGAAATTGAACATGCCTCCAAAATCAAATTGTGGGCAACGGCGACGGTACAAGCACCATAATATGCATTTACAAATGTTAATTAAAAATAAAAATGTTGCATACGAAATGCTGTGGGTGGCAAAAAACAAATAAATAAATAAAAGACCAATTGGAATTTCAACTACGGGTATTTATGCAAATGTTTACTTGGGCTGTACTGCCTAGTATTTACAGTTGACGCCTTCCTTTAACACAAGCTGCTATCAACAAACTACGACTATTATTGTATGAAATTGGAAATTCCAATCAAAACACCACAAACACGCCCACCCACGTACACCCACACACACGCACGCAGATGGGAGGTTCAAGCGAGCGTTACCGTAACCGTATTACGTGTTGATTTTCATCTCATTCTTTACGAATCTTGCGCCTATGATTATCTATGGGCTGTAAAATTCCAATAACCTGATTATTTTAACCGACGCCTTCGCCCTCGTGTGGCAAGGTTCGCTGAACACCAGCAAGTTGGCTATGATTATATGGAAGCGGCAACGACTGGGGGCGCTGATAGATCGCGTCCACTCTCTAAATTCCAGTGCAACAGCCTTGCAGTTGACACTGATCGAGCAACAGAATATTCGGGAGCGGCGCATTACGAGACCATTTCGAGTGGCAGCTATTGCCACGGTCCTGGTGCCAGCGACGTCCCCTTTAATCTTCGGACTATACGAATATCTACAGACGGGTCGCTTCCGGCCAGAAACACCTTTGAGTTTTGATTTTTGGTTGGACATCAGCAAGGACATTGGCCTATCTATGCGTGGACCATGTTCACCACTTTTGGTGCCGTCTCTACTTTAGTGAGTGCAGACACTCTCTTCTGCTGGCTGGCCCACAACATCGTGGCACATTTTCACATTCTTCAGCAGGGCCTCCACTTGGCGTCGAAAAAAAATGACGGTGCCACCAGAAAATCCACACTAATCGCATGTGTGCAACTGCATTGTGTCGTCCTAGAACTGGCCAAGGAACTGGGGAGAGTCTATGCCGAGATCCTCCTAGTGCAGTACACTCTAAGCTTTCTGCAGTTAACCATGAACATATATCGATTTAGTCGCGCCGATTGGAATGCGCAAGTCCCCTTTCGTATCGGCTTTCTAATGACCGTACTTTTTCAGCTAAGCACATATTGTTACGGTGGCGAGTATTTAAAGCAGCAGGTAGGGTTGAACATTACTTGGCCCTCTCACAATTCTAGCACAATATTACTTGTAGAGCCTACAATTGGCCAATTCTATATATGACAGCTTCGATTGGCCACGCGTTACACTGAATTCTCGCAGGATACTCCACTTTATGATAATGCGAGCTCAACATGCGTCTAAGATTTCAGGCTTTATGTTTGATGTTGATTTGCCGTTGCTACTTTGGGTAAGTGGTTGTGAAAAGATGAACATTTCCAATTATTTTACCAGACTGATATACATTCTAAGGTGTATGGGCAAGCAATTATTTTGAGCAGACTCCAGTGTCGAGAATTCTAGTCTAGGTTTCTTGCTTCTCCTCACCGAGTAAAAAAAAGTAACCGAATTCTCCGATTTTTTTCAACACACAAAATACAAACAAAAGTATCTGCCCATCTACAAATTATCTTACTAGCTTACAATTTCCTTGATTAAAAATTATATATAGTATTATTACTTTAAAGAATCAGCTACAATGCTTGCTATAATTTCAAATTACACCTCACTAAATAATATTCCCTAGCCTGTCAGCCCATGTTCAAGAAATAAATGTTTTTAAAATTCATCTGAATTTCAATCTATGGATATTGGGAAACAGCTCTTAGATGACTTCATAACAAGATCAGTAAGGAATTATAATGACTGCAAGAATATACATGTATACACCTCGCAGGGGCATCTTTCAAACTTTGTTTTCATTTTGTTGTTTCTTAATTAAATGTTCTACGTGATTAACCAATATATCTAATCGCTAACTATATTTGTTCTGCAGGTAGTCAGAACAGCCGGCTCTTTCTTGGCAATGCTGAAAACGCTGGAGCGTTAGACGACCTCTCTCTCTCTCTCTCTTTGCTTATACTTCGCTTATACTTCGCTATACCTATACCGTTGTCAAATTATGCACTAATTTGTTGAGATTGGAAACATTTTATGCTTAAGCATTTGCCTTGTTAGAATAAGAAATAAATGTGTGTCGCAATTGTTGTCTCATTTGTTTTGCTTAAAAAAGCAACGAAACGTAACCAAATTATGGTCGGATATGTGGAGAGCAGACACACAGACAGACTAACAGACAGATGGAGGCATAGACGGGTGAAGGCGGCATGCCACAGTTGGTGGCAGCATAAAAAGGCAAGTGCACATAAACGTTGTCGTCAAATTGAAATTCATGAGGTATTCTATAAGATAGGCGAACGTGTTCGTGCATTCATAGGTATGTGTGCATATATGTATATGTATGTGTGTGTGCAGCAAGCTATGCTGGCAGCTTAGCGGAATTTGTATACTAAAAATATGCAACAACACAAACAATCGGAGCTACAACAAAAAGAGGAACAACAAGGAGCACAAAAATAACGACATAAACTATGTGGGATGCCGCCAGCTGTGCGCAGACATTAGGTTCGACCACGGGCGGCAGGAGGGCAGGGGGCAGGGGGAGAGGCTGGCAGGCTGGCAGGCAACCAGGTGAGCAGAGCTGACTGGGTTATGGCATGCTATGAGGAATGTGGCTGCTCAGCTCGAGGAATTTTACGTGCTACCAACTGCTGAGATTCTGATGTTGCAGTAACAACTTAACATGGGTAGTCATCGCAGTCAAAGTTGTTGACTTTTCGCTGCGCAAATGCACAGTAAGAATTTTATTATTAAATTACAAAAGTTTGCACAATGCTCCCACAAACACACACACACACACACACACACACACACACACACAAAGAGCCACACAGCCGCAGAAGCCAGTTGACAGTTGCAGTCAACTAGACAAATAGTACCTATGCTATAATATAGGAGTATGTATGTGTGTATGTATGTATGTATGTATGTATGTATGTATTGTACGATGTAGCAAGTGTAACCTTGCAAGTTAGTTGAACAAGCGGACGAAACTTTTCTGACAAATTACAGTGAATATTTTTGTGTGGCCGACCAGGAACAAGAAAGGAAATAAAAAAATGATTAACTGTCATAGCTGTATATAGCCTGGATATTACATAAAATACGATCCTGTATATACCTGCGAATGAAACAAATTAAGGGCAGCTTTTTATCAATGTTGGGCGTCAGTAACAGGGCGCACTAATTAATTTTTGCTTGCCACACGCACTTGATTTATTAGTCATGGCAACAGCAGCTAAGACAACAACAACACTACAAATGACAGCAGCGACTTATAAAGCAATCACTAAACAGGTAAATTCGAAGACAAAGTCTAAGTTGCTGCAACTCTGCTCTAAGTTGTCGCAAACTTGCTGACCTGGTCGAAGGTGTTGTAGTTGTGATTGTTCTTGGAAATCGTTGCTGTTGTTGCTACTGCTGCTGCTGTCGTTTGTTACGAGCTCAAAATGCAGAGAGCGCCCACGGCAAGAGCATTAGCTTTCTGTAAGAAATGACCACTAATTAATAACAGGACAAAGTCAAAGGCAACAGCAAGTCGCTGTTGTTAAAATTTTCCACCTATTTGCAGTCCTTTCCGTTCTCTCCTCGACCACGCCACCCACACCTGAGGGTAGTTGGGGCGTAGCCGCAAATGCGTTACGCACATCAACTGTCGACTTTTGTGCCCTGTCATGTACAAAAAATGCAGGGGGATGGGTGCCAGGATGAGGGAGATTGAAAATCTACAACATGAAACACACAAAACTGACGGCTGTGTTTATATTAGTGTTTGTGTTTGTTTGTTTGTTTGTTCGTTTGCTGCCAAAGATAAAAGTGCGCACAAGTTGAAAAATAGTAGCGGAAAAAGTATTTCATAATGTAAAAAAGGAGAAGAAAGGAGAAGAGATATGCGAGATGGGCAAAATGAAAAATAGAGCGCAACAGCACAGATTTTTTGCGGTTCGTTGAGCACATAATAATTCCATCAGCAGCTCACTGCCAACACGCTCATGGGTGTACGTACGTACGTATGAGCACTTATGTGTGCTTTAGTATGTGTGTGTGTGTGTGTGTGTGTGTGTGTGACAATAGCAACATCATCATGCAATGAAATGTGCTACCAAAACGTTTAGCAGCAGAAGGGCGAGAGAGCTGAGATAACAGCAGCAGCGCCAACGGCACTTTTCTGCTTTCTATTCTATTCTGTTCTGTTCTGCTCTGCTCGCCTCTGCTCCCCCGCTCTCTTCACGACTGTTCAGCCCGCCTGTTCCAGATCTGCTCTGCCGCCGCTGGTCAACATGCCGTATGAGTGTAACGCGCTCAACGCAACGCCCCCCCGCGAAACAATAAAGAGCGCTTAAAACGATGATGCATTGCACGGCGTTTAAAAGCGTCTGTATTTGCATTAAATTACAATTTCGTATAATATACTATACCACGTTAAGTTATTTATGACATTTGCGCAGCTTCTGTTTGTTGTTGTTTTCCAGTTACCTGCCCATAAAATTATGCTACAACAATTTTCGTTTCCGGCATATGTTTAATTTAATCCCAAAGTTGTTAAGTTTCTTTCTTTTTTTGTGTGTTATGTTGCCTTCTACATCCACTTTCTTTTTTTATTTGGGAGTGAAGGCGAAAACTTTTCTAATTAAAATTATGTGACGCAAGCTTAGGGTTAAGAGCATTTTGGGGTGGGGTTGTCTTTGCTGCTTCATAATTTCAATAGAAATATTGTTAATTAATTTTTACAAAATTATTTGAATTTGCTGTGTAAAGAGACTTTGTTTCCGAATATCATTTTACCGAGAGATTATGCGTACATGTGCTGGTGTATTGAATCAATGCAACGCTTTACTTCGACTAATTAAAAACCAGTTCATTTAGCTGGAAATGAATTTTGTTGGTAACGAGCAAAAGCTTTTTAATTGGCACTTAACAAGATGACAAGAAGGGCACTAGTTAGTTGGAATTTTATCGTTTATATAATAGTAAGCTACATCGATTGGACAAATTTTTATTCAAGTGATTAGATTAAGCTACTACATGTACTTTATTTAAATTTATTTGATTTTCTAACATTGATTCTGACCCAATTGGCAAACAAAAGAACAAATTTAGCCAACACACCTTATTAGATATATAATACACAACTAATTACGACTACTGTATGTACTTGTATTTTAAATACGAAATCTCGAATATACTCGTATAAGTGCTCAAAAAAGTGTATATAGTAACGTTTTTAATTTCTCTGAAAAAAATTGTGTTCTTTCTTTTTTCCAGCAAAGCACTCCTGCTTAAGGAAAAATCATTTTTTAAATATTTCAGCCAGAATATTATCCATTTAGGATTGACTAATCAACATCAAATTCCTGCAACCGAAAGATTTGGAACAAAACCTAAAAATTTGGGAAAAACATCATTCTATATAGTGCTATCAATCAGACAAACTTAATAAACTGACAACGTGGCACACATAACTGACGGAAATATAAATTTCCTCAGTGCTTACGTAGTTCATAGTGTGATTCGTTTTGTAAAGAAAAAATTTAATCATAACAACTTCTTCGAGTCTTTACATTAACGGCTTTGTTCTCAATTGTTTCCGCACGTATCGTTTTTCGGTTTTTTTTTTCTAAAACATACATTTTCACATACATACAATTTTCTCTTTTAAATAATTTCGTTTCATTATTAGTCCAGCATCTATGTTGCAGCTTAGATTTTACGGCTGCATTAAAAATAAAGTTCGCCTGTTCTATGGATTACTGTGTTTTCGCCCTTGCTTTACAAACTTTTCGTTTGCTCGCGTTTTGGAATAAAGCTGACCTCTTGGCTTACAGCCAAATCAGTTTATTATTCAGTTTGGTGTAGTTTTAATTTCTGAATCACGTGGAATTGTAAAATATTTTCCAAGCATTCAAAATGTAAATTGTATAAAAAAAATCCTGACCCAAATCCATAGCTAGAGGTTATTGCATGGATTGTTGAAAAATTCTAGGTCCATTTAAATATTTTAAGGGAAGCCTTTCTTTAACAAACAGTTGTATTCGTTGGATGTAAAGTAAAAGCGTTTGAATTTTTACGAATTGCAAAAGACTCATTTCATGCCTTTTTCTGCCAACAGCAGAAATATATGTGTAGCCTTTTAAGGCGTTAATTATTATATTTGTAGTGATTATACTATTAAACAAGAGAGAAACAAACTTCTGGCGCTGAGTTATATGCGCTCTACAGTTCTTCGGCGTAGAACTAGAGTTCAATTGTTTTGGTAATGACGTTGAATGAAATTTGAAACAGAATTAGATAATTACATAGAGAGTCCGTGCGCAATCGAAATGTGAACAGTATTGACGAAATTCTGTAGCTAGGAGATGGCGAGGAAAATCAAAAAATTAACTAAAGTCGTGTTGCCTAAGGATTAGAAGAGTCTGCATACCAAGTTTGGCGAATGTGGACTCAGCCGTTTCCGAAATTCAAGCGTTCATCCAGACAGACAGACAGACAGACGGACTACAGTGTGATTGATTTGAAGTGCCTACAAGCAGGCATTATTTTGAAGGGCTTTAATTTCTTTGTTGTATTGTATGTAAATGATTAAATATGCGTTTGGAGACAAGCTCAACAAATTGGAAGCATTACAGAAACAATACAAATAACATATAGAGAGGGAGTTACACACGAAGTTTATTTTCGTGTTGTGGGATTTGAATCGCCGCCTTATATGAAAGCCTACTCAACTGTTGGGCTGTTATATCAAATGCAAAAGGTAAAGCATGCACAGCTTTTATCTTATTAGAATTAAATCTCCCCATCATTTTGTTATTACCACACAATGAGTAATGTACATGTAATATAATTCACACTATTTGCTGTGAAACAATTAAATTCATCTTGATCATATTGAATAACCAATAGAGCTAATTAACAAAATTGTGTATGTGTTTGAACATGAACTCCAAACAAATTATAATTATCTAAAAAAGGATGTGTGTGGGTGTTGAATACTGCTTTTGTTCGAATTTCAATTAATATTTAAATGACATTTGCATTTGGTAATGTGGGTTTCATTCGGCATTACATTTTAAAATTAAATTCCGGTTGCCCTTAAACTATTGTTTGCCCGGCTCAAACAAATAGGTGTTTATTAATTTGCTAGTCGATAAATACAAATCAATTTCACGCTCAACTACTGCATTAAAGTATTAATGCCCGGATATATGGTAGTATTTGCTAGTTATAGAATTGCCGCCCATCGAGTGTTCCCTATATAGGAGTCTATTAATAAAATGTCTGCTTTGAAACTTGATTCAATTTGCTTGATGCACTTGATGCTAAACACGAGTAGAATAGCATTACGTTAACAAAGATGCACAGATAGGTTGTTGTGGCATGAATAGGCAAAAACAAAAGATTAAATATGTGTACATAACTTTGAAAATATTCATATTGATAAGAAATGGACGCTTTTGTTATATTATTTAATAAAAATGGGGAATTGCATTGTGAGGAATAAGGGAAAGTCATTGTTGTTCAATTGTTTAGAAATTTTTAAGTGACATAAAAGCGTTTTTATTTTGTTACTCCAACTTGAAATATGCAAAGGAAATATATAAGTATTGAAGAATGACTTGTCTGTGTGGGTAAGAATTTTATACTATGTAATGATATTGGTGTGCATGTGTATGTGCATGAGCATGAAATGCTATTTTCTTTTTTTCTCCTTTTTGTTAGCTTTCGAAGTATGAATTGGTGAGTTGTGTATTCGAATATTTTCAGTTTTTTAAGGGGTGCTGAGTGCGAGTGCTGATATGTGTGTGGGGGAAGTTTTTTTTTTATTTTGCAATTCTTAGAACTTTTGTACTTTACAATTTTTGGTGGTTCCATGCTAGAGTTGGGCGTCTTCGTTGATTTCATTTGAGGGTTTTTGCTTTTGCCTTACTGGCCGTTGTTTAAAAATCAATGAGCATTTATTTGCGCTCCTTCCTTGCTCAAGCGCTTCCTTGTGTCTGTTCCTGTTGCTATGTGAGTATATGAGTGTGAGTCTTTGCGGTTGTTCCGCTTCAGATCAGTGCGATTGAATTTATTTTATTTAATTTCCCTCGTCTGTGTGGTTGTGGCCACTCGTCCGAGTCCGTTTTAATTATTTTTATTTCGATATGATTCTCATTTCACTTGCGTTTCGATTTTAATTGAATTTTGCTACAGTTTATTTATTTAACGGCAATTTAGCATCACATCATTTCACTATCCTTGTCATTGTTGCTATTGTTGTTGCGTTTACTGTTGTTGCTGTCGCAGCTCAAACGAAACCATTGCTACTGTTACGTTTACTGTTGGCTATCTTTACGGTTTTTGATGGTAATTAAGTTATAAAAATGTTGTTTATTTTCATTAAATTGTGTTCGTTTACTTTTTAATTAGTTTTATTACTATAAAATGCATGGAAGTCAGTCCGTCGTTACACGAAAATGTTTTGCCGTTGAACTAAAATTGTAACTTTAGCGAAGTCTTGTATTGAAACCGCACAAACGCACGAACATACACACACTTGCAGACACACAAATGCACAAAGCTGGCAATTAAAAGCAATGCTAACAATGCCTTTGTAAATTCTATTGCTGTTGTTTCTAACTCGCTCGCTTGGCTGTGGCAGCAATTGGGCATGCGGAAAAGTTGTTATTAACAACATGCATGTGGCCTGCCCACAGACTTTTTACACCCACGTCTGTGTCGTGTGAGCGAGAGCAAGCGAATGAAATGCATTTGAAAGTCTGCTTCCTGACCATCTTGCGCCACGGCTGAGCGCAGCAGCAGCAGCAGCGTGAGTTCAACTCAGTGAACATCAAAAACAGCGAAGCCAGTGTGACTGGCATTTCTAGGTTCAGGACTCGTCCAAATTATGAAGCAGCACACGCTAATTTGCGAGCAATCAAAAGTGCACCCAATTTTTCAACCCAACAAGTGCGGGCAGTGTGCATTGAAGACACAGAGGCAGAGCCGCACCCTAGAGCCCATTTTCTGCTTATTAGTGCAGCTGCATGCTACACCTATAAACTCACACACTCACACTCCCACACTAAAACGAACACACACACACACCCACACATACAGTTGCGTACGCACTGCACTTGATGTTGTTCAATTTATTGCACTTCGATACGTTTGTGAATGGCCCAAGGCGTTGATAGCGCTCGGCGCTCAAAAGGAAAAGACAACTTGATCACAGCATGGAAAATGTTCAACTGACCAAAGCATATTTCAGTCAGCAGTAACTTAGTTGTGCTTTGGCTTTATCAGCCAGCAGAACCAGTGGCGCTCGTGGGCAGCATAGCCGAGCTGAAAATGTTGCTCGTCCTCATGTGTCGTCGGTTGGGGCTCGTGGGCGCCAACGAGTGACTTTTTCACTCGAAAGGGCGCGCTTACGAATCCAGCAGCAACAGCAACAGCAGGAGCAGGAGCTGCAGCAACAACTACAACTGTTTGATTCACGAAGCAACATGTTGAGCACTGTCATAGCATCCTTGTGCACTCTTCGTGTGAGTTGTCTTTCAAGGTTCGTACATTTCACTCAAACGGCTTACTCACTCAAGGCGCTCAAGTCGCTCAAGTCGCTCACTCGCTCACTCATGCACTCACTCACTTGTCACGTGTTGCACGACTTGAAGATTGAGTGAAAGCTTAGACGAGGTTTGTTTTGGTTTTTTACACGCTCTTCGTCCGCTATACACATATGGGCGCGCCTTCAGCTCAAAATGTATGCTAATATTTCGAATAAGTAACACACATGGCTACACATTCAATGGCATTGTCAGCAGCAGCAGCTTGTATTGCAGGGGGTATACGCAATACGCAACATGCTAAACCAACTCCCACTACCTCAACCATTCTACTCAGAACCCAGCTTATACCACAACGGAAATTATGTATGATAATACACACCAGCACTATGTACATTTCATACATATATTCTATGGAACAGACAGAGCAAGGAATTCTGTTCCGCTTAGCAGTAACTTTTCATCAGCATTTGGTAATTGAAGAAACTAAACGCGTGTGTATGTACGTGTATGTGTTGCGTTCGCAATTTTTATGAAAGAAAAAGAGGTATGAATGATAGTAAAGTTTTGGCACAACTCTTCCAGGTGCACTTACACATGGCCGCACCTCACGTCTGTCTGCCTCAAAGTAACGCAAAGTAAGTGGCAAAGGCGTGTTGAATTGCATTGTTCTAATTCAGTTATAAAAAGCACGCAGGCAATCATCATCTCATCTCATACAAGTAGTTGCAATTGCATTTGGCTGCCCCTCTGCTTACAATATTTATTTCACAGTCAGTTGGCAGTTGGTCCTTAAATGAACTTGAGGGCAGTTCAGATGATTTTAATATTCTCCTTTTCATGCACAATTTTGCACTTGAAGTGCCTTACTTATTAACAAAGTACCTTACTTATATTGCGACCAAGCGAGAATGCTGGAGCAGGTCTTTAAAGTTGAAAGATGAAAGTGTAGTACTTATTGTTTGCATGTAATATTATAATGATAAATTACTTCTTTCAAAATATATAAGTTGATTTTAAAGATATCTGGAACAAAACAAAATCGACTGGTAATATAGAAAATATTTAATAATACTTGAATACAAACATGATTATTGACTAAGTTTATTTTAACTCTCAATATCAATTTGTATGCAATTAAGTTTGAGTTTTTTATTTCAAACTTAAAAATCCCTATAATTTTATGTAATATTTTTCACAGAGCAAAAACAGCATCTGACTATAAACATTAATTTTCATATAGTCCGTGTCCGTCCCTAATTTAATCAATTTTGTTCCATTTATAGCGACAATGCAGACATATAAAACGATTTGAGTTGGATTTGCTTGCTTGAGGTCATGGTCAGCTTTTCATTTTATTAAACCAAATATATCAACACACAACACTATAAAAAAAAGGGAGCACGATGCCTGCAACGGTTTTATTTTTAATTGTATTATTCACATAATCAATTCCACATAGTACGGTTTATTGTGGCATTAATTAAAGCATAAGGTATTGGTAGCAGTTCTCGTTCTCAGTTCTGAGAAACGATGTTATTTTCGCTTCTAAATATTTTTCCTTCAAATGGCAAAAATAAAGTGTGTTTATAAATATTCTAATATTTAAATTTCTTTTACAGTCAAATTTTATTCCAGCCCTTTTTAGCAGTTAAGCTTTTATTGAAAGCTATCCTGCTTATTCAGAATGACATTTTAATATAAGAATAACCAATTCCTGGCCACTTTCTTATATATTTATTTCTTTTCTGGAGGCCTCAGAAAACGCATGAAAGCTCATGCTTTATTTATAATGTTTTATTACAACCTTTTATATATTAACTTATGTCTCCAAACACAGAAACTATGTCCAAAACACGTCGAGCAAGCAAAGTATGAAAGTATTGTGATGGCATAATATTTATTCAACTTCATGGAGTCAAAGAAGCGGGTTTACTCTGTTAACAAAAATAAACATGTGTCCAAAATGTTTATTTAAGAAGACAGAACAAAATAGCAGATTCGTAAAACTATTTCCAAAAATAGCAGTCTCTCATAACAAATATACATTTTATAGCTTTTTAACTAGAACACGTAATGGAGCCTTTTTCTATAAAATGCAAAAGCATTGTTATTTCCAAAATTGAACGTTTTATGAAAATAGGAAGAACAGGAATGATTTTGTATTGAAGCCTGAAGACTCATTTAGTCCATTTAAAATTTAATAATTCTGCATGGCTGTACATTTTTTATTACTGTTATTATTGAATTATGTGAGTGGGCTTTGATTTAAAGGAACGATTTGTGGCATACTTCAATTTTCGCTTTTAAGCGAAAAACCTGTGCATTTATTGGCATTTTATTTAAATGCCACTTAAGCATCTGCTACCCTGCTCAATGTCCTGCTGGCCAGAAGCAACGGAACCGGCAACAACGACAGTGGCGGCATAAAAAAACAGCTGCGGGTCATGCAAAGCAATTTTGCTTGCCATTTTTAGTGGTCGCTACTGCGGTTACTGATGCTGTTGCTGCTGCTGCTACTGCTGCTGCTACTACTATGAAAATGTCTTCAGTTTGAAATTAAATTTTGCCAGCGGTTTGCTGAACAAACAATTTTCTAGTTGAAAATGGCTACAAAAGCGCGCTTCCACACACACAGACCTACTCATACATAGTTGAGTTCGGCTCGTTTCAGTTCGTTTCACATATGCAAATAAGTAAATATTCCTGCCAATACATACATATGTGTGTGTGTGTGTGTGTGTGTACCAAAGGTAATAAATATTCCAGTCGTTGAGAAATATGAATATTGAATATGTCCACCGTATTCAGCAGCTCCCCGTGTCATAAAACGCCACAGAAACATAACCCAGCTCAGCTCTAGAGCGTGTAAAATGCAAAACTATAAAAAAGGCATTTTATTCAAAGTAGCTGCTCTCACAAACACACACACACACACATACACACACTGAATATGTGTGAGTGTGGGTCTTGCCCTCGGCACACGGCCGCCAATGTACATAGCGAATGAACACTAATGAAGTTTCGGCTGACAAGCAGCAGCCGCTTTTGCCTTCGTCTTCTACTTCTTCTTGTTCTTCTTCTTTCACAGCTGACTGCCTTATTGTTTGGCTTTGCCGCACTACACAGACACAGACACACACACACACACACACACACATATACACCCATATATATCCACGTCTGGAAGTGTAAAAGTGTATAAGCTGGCACTCATGTTGTTTACACAGCATTAGTGGCAGCGGCTGCGGCAGCAGGACGACAAGGATGTGGCACAGCCTTCTGACCAGAGTTTTAAGCACGCTCCATTTTCTGGCTGCCAGTCTATTTATTTATGTTTATAATAGGATTTTTATCAAACTTTTTCAAAATTCATTTTGTAATGAGTATTTAAAAGACACTCACACACACACACACACCCTCACACTCCCACAGACAGATGGACAGACGGACAGACAGAGTACCCGCAGCGCATGGCATTTGTCTTTGGCACGCCCGCACAGTTTGTGGCCGGCAACTTTTTTTGGCGCTCCCATTCACACTCTGTAGTTTTTTGACTAATTTTCTGTAATGTTCATTCATTATCATAATGTCGGTGTTGAAGCTGATGCCGAGCGCCGTTGGATACCGTGCACATCCCCACCCTGCTCCTGCTGCCGTGGTCAGTGCTGGTGGCAACGGCAGCTGCAAAGCCGAAACTAAATAATTGGCAAATATTTGTTGAAGTTTTTGTTTTGCTGTTGAGAGCATTCATCTCATTATGGTTTCACACTGTTGGCAGTTGGGCGTTTACAACGTGAAGCCTTTGCACTGAACAACTAATATATGTATGCATGTACGATGCTTGCTGTACTCGTATAAGTATATAAATATGTATATGTACTGAACATTAAAGTTAAGTTGCTGTGGTTGTGGCTTTGAGGGCCCTGGCGGCCTCAAACATAAATAGAACACTTAAGTAGCATTGAGTAAATGCCAACACGACTCTTCTATTTGTAATTACAGTGGACTGTCGTTATGTAAGAAACTTTTTTAATTTCCTGCAAGTTGGCTTAATAGAACTTTGGAACATTTTTCCAGTTTAGAACTCATTGGAGATTGCAAGTCTTTATTATATCTAGTCAAAAACATGTTGTCTTCAAATAATGTGCAACTTGAATTAAATAATTACTTTGTTTACGTAAATACACGTAAAAATGAAAAAAGATCATGAAATATTTATTCGGTTAACTAAACTTGTATGGATTTGTCTGGAATAAGTGATAGGTTTCCATAGGTATGGTTTTTCTATAGCATTTGTTTATGTTCCTCAAATTATTTTCCAACTCTTGTTCGGTCTTTTAAGCTGACATATCCAGTATTTTAAAAAATAATATAACTTGCGGAACAGCTGAAAAATTCAATTTTCCCAAATTAAGTGTTCACTTATTTTTGTTTTATGACGAGAGCTCTCTTCCCATGCACCGTTTTCTTTGTATAATAGGTCCTGGAATTTATTAAAAACCTTCGCTAATGCATTGCGTCTACTCGATTGTAAAATAATTGAATTAATTCACTCTAATGAATGCGCCATGTACCCGTATTTGCTTCGATTTCTGGGAAATTAATTTCGCATTGCCCAATTTTGGGAAGCCTCAGTAGAGCTTAGTTGCTTAAAGAGTAAATTTAAAGCTTATTTTCGGCTACATTTAATTACTTATATTTACCTTAAAGTGAATTTGCCATCATTTTGCCTGCATTTACGGCAATTAGAAGCCGAGAAGGGGAGAAGAGCAAAGGAAGTAAAAGCATGATTTTCTCAAGCACTTTTGACGCCTCCTTCAGGGCAGTTTGCATTGAAATTTGTTGCACACTAAGTGCTTAATGCACTCGAGTGCATTTTATGTTGATTAAATGAACTATGCAGTACAGTTTTGGGCATTACTATGATTACGTTAAGTAAGCAGATACTTAATATTCGGCAGAAGCGAATCAGTACGATTGATTTGCATGCCTCAAATTATGAACCAACTAATGAGCAACGGCAACAGCAGTAGCAGTAGCAGTAGCAACAACAACAACAACAACAGCTATGTGAATGAATAACGTGTAAACAGCAATGACAAGTTTCCAAAACATCATTAATCATAGAAACTTTGCGAGAACTTAATCCTAGGCAGACCTCCTGCCAAATCCTTCAACAGCAACGATAGCTGACGACGCGGCTTCTGGAAGACAGAAATGGGAGTCGGAGCTGTCGATATTTGTTTTTGCGTTCTGTAAATTGCTTAAATGAAAAAGTGTGTGTGTGTGTGTGTGTGTGTGTGCCTGTGTGTAACCAAAAACAAGTTGCAGCTTTGTAGACATTTCTATTTGCTTTGACCGGTCATGTTTGTGTGCTTAACCGCCCTACTGTTGGTCTGCTGTGTGTATGTGTCTGTGTGTGTGTGTGTGCGTGAGGCTGTGTGTTTGAATTATGTTTCATCCTATTTGTTTGGAATGCTTTGCGCGTTGGCTGTTCTGCAGGCAGAGTTTTGTCATTTTCAAATGCCGTTAGCCGCAGCTCACACACAAAGAGTGTCCTATCTCTCTCTCTCTCTCTCTCTATCTCTGTGTCTCAGTCACGCACTCTCTCGCTCTTTCGCTCTCGCTCTGGCATTGTCATTGTGGCAGTAAATTCCTTTTCGTCCTCCACAAGTCATGCAGATTGCCATATTCCAATGTTTTTACATGCTCTTTTTTACGCTCCGCTCACTCAAAATACTGTAAATATTTTTAATTCTTTGCCTGGCTTTTTAAGTTACTCCGGCAATGCCCCGGGGGCAATGGCAATGCTTTGGCACAAGCTGAGCAACGGCATGTGCTACGGCTACGGCCCACTTCGGAGCCGGAGCCGGAGCCCGAGCTGTATCTGGCGCTGGGCTTGGGCTTGAGCTAGGGATTGGCTTTTTTGGGCGCCACCGCCATTTTCGTTGTCGTCAGAGCAGCATTTCAGCTTTTAAGCCACAGCTATGAAAATAATTTGCTGCTGGAATACTTGCGGCTTGCTGGGCAATCGGAATGCTTTTTGTGGTAGTAGTGGACGGGAGCAGCCCCAAATGGGCGCGACGACAGCAGCGACTTGCTGCCCGCATGACGAGCGTGTTGATTAAGCTAGAGCCCAGATGCTATGCCAAAAGCGCACAACAAATTGTTGTTGTTATTATAGTAGTTGTAGTTGCTGCATCTGGTTGCAGTTACTAGTGCCGTGCAAGTGGAAGTGGATAATAACCAAAGGAACTATGTGCATTTGTTTTATGCAGCAAGTAATGGAACTACAACAAGAAGAGCAACCGCGACAACAACAACAATAACAACAACAACTGTTAGTCAGGCAGCTAACGAAAATGACAACGCACTCAAAAGCCGCGGGCCAGTGAAAATACGACGCGCGGAAATTGTGCGCATGCAGAAAGTTTTTCATCTAGCAGCAAAGTCAACAGCGAGGACAGGACAGGACGGCAGCGACGACGTCGACAACAGGACGACAGGACGGCAGGACGACACGACGACAACGACGACAACGACGACAACGACGACGACGACTCTGACAAGCCAAGCCGCGCTAACCGCCTCATCAGCGTAGCGGGTTTCTTTTCAACATGCTGCTAGCTGTGCTGCATTTTGCAGCTGAGTTCTTTGCATTTTGGAGTACCCTTCCCCCCACACCTCTCCATACATGGCTACACACACAAGCATACTTAAGATTACGTTCGCCGTTTATGCGATAGCTCGGAAATTTTGATTGAAATAGGACTTGCAAACGAGTATTGATATATGAGAAGATTCTGCACGAACAGCGAAAAATACTTTTCAGTTCTAAGAACTTAGTTCGTTTGATGCGATCAAATAAATAAAATAACTTTAGAAAAAACTGACAAAACTTGCGAGAGTGGCACTCAAAAACGTGTTCATATACAATAACACCACCTGCCTCTCAGCCGACATCGGATCTATTTTTATCATTCTCTTAATATCGTTCAACGCTTTCATAAACCTAATACCAATGTTTCTGAAGTAATTTCCAACGTTTATTTCTATTACATTTTCTCATATTTTTTCTAAAGAAATAACAACGCGAAATTGGATTCAATCGATTCTCGATAGCTAAGTTTTACAGCTTTTGGTATAAATGTATTTGAAAATTGATCCAGCTTCTTAAAAACGAGACATTTTGTTTACTATAAACTTTATTGGTTTATGATAATTGCATTTTTTTTGTTAGGTCACATGTTAAAAATTGTAATGAAATGTGTGAAATGCAATAGCCTTGACTTACTTTTTACAAATGGAAAGAGAATTGCATACTCAATAACAAGATTATTGATTCTGCACAGCAATTGATAAATAAATAGTTTAAGCTTCTATGATTTCAATTGTAATATGATTGTGAATGCAATTACTCCATTCTCTCGTAGCTCGAACAAAATATTGAAGTTGAAGTTCATACTTTAGTTAGCCCGTCTAGAAGTTGATTTTATCAATCAAATTAATGTCTTTAATTTTAATTGTTATTTGATCAACTTCACTTGTGCAAGACAGCAATAAGCACAATAAATCACAAAACAACATAAATAAAGCATATTTTAAAACTCTTTGCAAAATCTAATTCAATTGTCACACAACTTTTTGATTTAATAACGAGAGTAATCGGTAATTGCTTTAATTAGAAGCGTCAGATTAATTTGAGCCTGTTAATTAAATCGTTGTTAGTACATTAATAACACAAATGCTCATTGAATTCAATTGCATTTCGTTCCCTAAATAAAAAAAGTGTTTTGCAATCATTTTAAATGCTGTCTTTGCATTGATAAACTGAATACCTTGATTTTGACCATGATTATGTCAGAAACAGGATTCTGCAAAAATTTGTATCTAAATTCTGAGAACTGTTCTATTTTTAAAGCTTTTGCAGTTGTAACGTATATTATTGAGTGTCATGTTTCTGTGGCATACTATTGCTGTTGGTAATAAATCAGATGAAAAATGTTCCTGGTGGTTGAAAAGAGCGAACAGAAACATAAATATAAGTCAGCACTGATATATCTCCGGATGGTAGTCTATTTTTGGATAACAGTAAGCTTATCTTTTAAGTGCAGATTTCAATTAATATTTAATGTATTATATTTAATATTGCCTGAAATATTGGATAATGAAGAAAGTAAAAGAGCACTATAATTTAATTTATAACGCAACTGTTACACTAGTATTACCGCAACAATTGAAACAAATTTATGACTCTCACTATAACACAATCACGTATAAACATTCCAAAAAGCAGACACAAATACACAAACACACACACATACATACAGATGGCTGGCAAACCATGCAGGGCGTTCTTCCGCCGCTCCAAAAAATGGCGGCGCCAGCGTTTGGTCCATTGTGCTGAGCGGGCGCGCTTGCTTTGTCATTGCCGGTGCTGATTTAGCTTAAGAAATGCATAACTGCATTCTACTTTTCTACACAATGCAAACGCATATACAATGCCACAAAAAGCAGGCGCTGCCACTGCCTTCTTTGGACGCTCCTTGGCCACCATTCTGGCCAGAGAAGGTTCGTTCGTGCGTGTGTCTGCTGGCGAAACCCAAAAAGCTAACACACAAATTAGTTTTAACCAGGCATTGTCACGCTATGGTGCGCCCCATTGTGGTCGGCTACTGGGGTTTCCCCTTCAGTTAACCGATTAAGTGCGGCACCTTGACTTATGCAATGGTTTCCTAACGGCAACTCCTGCTGCTGCCATTTCTGCATCTATTGTGTGAGCCTCAGTTGACGCAGCCTTTTGCAAGGTTACGACTATAATGGCTGCAGCGTCTGCTAATGCTGAGTTTACCTGACGACGCTGTGTTGTTACCAAGTAATTAATATTGCAGATCTGCTGGGCTCTTTGAGTGACAATGCAAATGCAACATAAAGTAATGAAGAGGGATGGGAAAAAGCATGCATGATTGATGAAGCCAACCAATATTCCATGCTGAAGCTTGTTTAAGCCAAAAAACGAATTAGTCACAGTTCACATCGCGCTTTTGTCCTTTTATTTTATTTTTTTATTTTTGGCGCCACCTTTGTCAGCATAAATTCAGCAAACCAAATTATCGAACTGCATGCATGCTGTACAAGTAAATGTTTGCGGGTCTGTGTGGGTGTGGGTGTGTGTGCTCGGCAGGAATGCAACATGTGATTCGCTGTCCTAGTTCTGCGGCCATTAGTGTGCGCTGTTATGCAACACAATGGCACACATAAACATTGAGTGAGTAAACAGCCTTGCCCGCTTGTCCCAGCCCAAAAAACAAATTGTAAAAAACTCAAATAGTAGAACTCACTCAATGGCGGCGAACCAACAATAATCCAGGAGCCGAAGCTTCGTTTCATTCTTAAATACCTCCACTCAAGCTGTAATAGAACCAAAAAGCTTTTTAAAAGCTCACATAACTTTGATACAACTTTGTAACATAACAGCAAAAACTTTAAGCTCAAACTTTAACAGTATGCGTAAGCTCTGCTAAACAAGCCCTTTGAAAATATAAAGTTTGCTTTAAGGATATTTTTATGGCAACAGCGCGCCAAACCACAACCGTTTTAACTGCAATATTTGAACCATAAATAAAGCTTTCTAAATCACAAAACTTTGACAACATAATATGCAACTATTAAGCATTTACAAAATAACTGCATTTGGGGCTTTCCACAATTTTCTTAGTTTTGTTTTGCTTTTTGGCGTCTTTGTACTTACATTTCGTTAGCAATTCTAAATTTGAAATATAACGAAAAAAAAATACAATTCACGTGGCATTAGATATTTGTATCATCATAACCATATTTAAGTTGCGTATTGGTTTGTGTGTGTGTGTGTGTGTAGTTTTGTCCAATTCTTGTCAAATGCCTTACTAACATATACTATTTAGTATGTTTTTGTTTATTATTTACGAGTATGTTTCTACAAAAATCACAACAGTGGGATATTATCGAAATGTTTGTATTCATTTATTTCGAGCGCGCCTTTTACAACTAGTCTGTTCCATTAAAGTTGTCTGATTTTATGACTGGGGGTTATTTAAAGGGTTTTAAATTCAAGCCCATATCATATTATTATATATTTTTTTGCTTGTTCAAATTTTGGGGGCTCTAATAATGTCAAAAAGCACTCACCCATATCGTCAATTATGGGCGCCATGCGCAACGTCACGCCCACCAGCATTAGGCACATGAGCAACAGCAGACAGGCAGTGGCTATGATGGTCCAGCGTGCACGTTTCGACAGATCGTGCGGATCAATGACCTATGAAATAAACAAATACTATTTTTAAAACTCATTCGTTGACAGAAAACAAAAAAAAGCAGCCACAAAAAAGATCCTTTTGTCGCGTTCACAAAAATCATGTTCTTTTAGTCTATTTTATCAAAACTCATTCGTTGACAGGAAACAAAAAAAGCAGCCACAAAAAAGATCCTTTTGTCGCGTTCACAAATATCATGTTCTTTTAGTCTATTTTATCACGAAGGATTATATAACTTTTCAAAATATTTCGAAAGATCTCTAAAACGTTCGCCTGAGTGCCGAATAATGTTTGCTTGTAAAGAAATGTTACAGGGCTCTTACTCTTGGGCAGACTAAGTTGCTCTGGATCTGATATTTGTACCATTCACGGGGAGGTTATGGGTATAGGTAATCGATATTGATTGGTCCATCGAAATTATTTATGCAAAACTAGGTCTTAGCTTTAGCGTATATTATGCTAAAAACAAATACTTAGGCTTCATATTCCTGCAAATAAATCATTTCTAAAAATCGTACTGTTATTACTACTTATTTCATATAGAAAGTAGACTACTATATCATATTTCCGGAGTAGGTTCGCGGTTTTTCACTGTTATATCTGGAAACGTATTTGTTTGTACTATACCTTGACTACTTGGGTGTCCAAATCCTGTACTAATATTTTGGGTTTTTTATGACGATGGCGCTTTTTGTGGCGATGCCTGCGAAAAAAGAGTCAATTAACAATTATAATAACATCTATAATATAATTTACAATAGCTTCAATATAATTATTTAGCACAGGTAAAGAATAATTTTATATTAATATCCTTAAAACATTATCTTAAAAACTCCCATTGGTGTTTTTACTTTTTAAGTTATTTTGATTATTTTAAGAAAATTTGTTTTTATTGCTCGTCAGAGGTGAGACCAGCAAATTATTTGCTTAGATGTGTGCTTTCCACGTAAATAAAGCTGATTGGAGTTGAATTAAAGAATGTTCAGTGGAGCATTTGGGTAACTGATCCACAAAATAAGCAAAACAATAATCTTTTTATTTGCAGTTGTTAGCTAGTTGTTATTTCTCGATTATAAAAGAAGCGCTTTTATATAATTTTCATTTAACTAACTAATACAAATTAAGAGTTCCTTCTGATGGTTTAAATTTGTAGATAGGTGTATAGTAGTAATTGAATGAATTCTTAAATTGATAATTCATATTCGCATAAACATCACAGTATTGCAAAATAACAACACTACTATAGAGAACACAAAACATTGGCTGTTTACATTTTAAGGAAGCTGTCAACTTTGGCAGAAACATGACAAAACTTAACGCATACATTTCAGAGCTGTAGTGCCTAAAGTTTCCGCCCTATGCCTTGCTTTAGTTTGAGTCTGCGATAATCTGCGGTCTCAGGAACCGTTGTCGAAGCGGCATGTTTCGTTTTTCCATTGCCGCATTAAAGATTAGGCCTAACCGTACCAGCCTTGCCGCACACGATGACAGCAGCTTAAACACATTTGCTCTATTTCCGTTTTGGCTTTGCACAACTTCCGACATATAAAGCTGCCGCAATTTCCAGCAGCACCCGCTCCCATGACGAAACTCTTCGAATAATATACCATGGCGTGCCATGCCATGCAGCGGAAGTGTTTGCCGGGAAAAAAAAAACAACAGCAACATCAGTGGCATCATCATTGGGGATGGAGCAGTCGCTAAATGGTCCGGTACGGTGACATTAGCTTCAAAGCTGCCGCTTCCCCGCACCCACGGCTGGAGCTCTTCACTCAGAGCTTGTCAATCAATTCCTGTCTACTCGTGCCAGCCGAGCCAGACTCGGCCGAATTGTGAACTCTGGGGAACGAATTAGGGCGAATATTTGGCAATGAAACGTCAGGTAGTCAAAACGCTTTTGCAGCAAAACATTTATTACTGCAGCTCAAGGTCGTCAGCTTTTGTTGCAACACAAAGCACTGCATTTATATCAGCACGCTCATGCCCATGCCCCTGCCCATGCCCATCCCCGTGCCTATGCCTTACATGCCCCCAACCATTTATATGATGTCTAATCGAAAGGCGCTCTGGCCATTTCATTCATTTCTCAATGTGCCCAGCTGTCATTTTGATTGACCGACGGACTGACTCACCGATGCTTGCGACGATGTCGCTGATGACCACTGGGGACTATATGCTCGAGGTCGTCGATTTTATCAGCGTCCATGTCCAGTTGCAAGTCGTATTGCGAATCGTCGACATAGGGACACTGTCTGCTAATAATAAATTAGATTAGTGGGCGATTGTTATGACGTGGTGCTAATGTGCGATACATACACGGGCTCATCGGGCGTCATGCCGAGCACATAGTGCTGCAAAGCATTGGGCATAGGATAGACGACCGCAGGATCCGAGCAGCGATGATAACGCTCTGAAAAATAATAATAATAGAGTAGACAATGAAAAGAGCAACAACAAAGCAAAGTATTGACGAGTAAAATCGAAATCGTTAGTTCATTCGCTATTTCCAGTCACTAGCTTAGAAAAAAGGTTATTACTTTTTCTGAACCGAAATGTTCATTAAAGAAGAGCGAAACAATCATAATCAATAGAAGGGGTAAGGAAGACTAGCTTATCAGCAGGTAGCTGAGCCATCCCGAAGATATTGAATACTAATTGAGGAACTGCAGCTTGTTCGAACCAAGAACAGGTCATTACTTCGAGGAATACACTCTATACTTACGCTTTTAACAACGATATATCAGTTCTTATTCAATTCCATTTCTACTATACAAGTGTTGAAATAAAACACATGCGAACAAATAAAAAAAATTAGGCTTTTATTTGGGCAAATGGTTGCACCAAGGGTGTCTGGACAACTGCATCTTAGCGGCTCAATTGTTTACATTCTTTATTGAATGCTCATTTTGAAAATAAATTTCATCAATCTCGACACATTAAAAACTGATTTGGCAAATCTGAATGTCCGATAAACAAGATTAAACGATTTGATTGCAGCCACATTAAGGAAACCATTACAGAACAACACCTGATTTATTTCAAATTAATTATATATTGATATTGATTACAAACCTTATTATATCTTTGTTACTGCTAATAACAGAACAAATATTAAATAATAATTTTATAATGGAGTTAAATTAATATATTCCCTCTAAGTACCATTGTATACATACTTGTAAGTTGTAAAATTGCGAATAATTAATAATTAATTTTGCAGAAATGCTTTCTTTCCGATATTTGGTTCGCTTTGGTTCAAATTCAAATATTGTTAATCATTTTAAAAAACTTGCAAAGAGGGATTTATAAAAACAAAAACAATGTGGTTATCTGTTGAATGGTCTTTGGAAAGAGAGCCGAGTATGTTTAAAGCCCGTGGAATTGTCTAATTGGAAGTAAGATGGACTAGTTATTTTTACATTGTGCCTTCCCACTGCCTGATAATGATTGGATTACCAACCAATTGAATATGCCATTCCTTAACCCCAGGGCGTAGCCAGGGGGGGGACAAAAATAAAATATTGTTCCATACCGAGTTGCATTTGTTGAAGTTTTTTAATTGATCATATGCATAAATTATTTTTTAAATGCATCGTTATTATTTAATCAAAATGTTAATTTTGTTGGCCCCCCCTTTGGTAAAAGCTGCCTACGCCCTTGCCTTAACCATTTCAATTGAACTCATAAGGTTGACGACACTTACTGTACTTACGCTTACGTCTCCGATAATCATCATCGCTGCCCGCACTCTGTGCTGCCATCGAAGGCACTGATGGCTTCGTGCCATGCCTCTCCTTGACGCGCGAAGTGACGGACTTGGCTGCAGTGCAGCATCCAGTGGCGGCAACACTCGAGCCCGTTGAGGTGGAGGTCATTCGATTCAATTTGCTTAGCTGCGTTGTGGGGAGCGCTACTGGCTCGTCCTCTATAGGAATAATAACCGAAGCTTGCGTCGCCTTTGTCGTTGTTGCAGTATTGATTGTTGCAGCCCTAACTTGGGGAGGTACCAGCTCAGGAGCTGGGAGCAGGCCAGTGCTCTTTGACTTGATGCGATCGCTGCCACCCAGCACCCCTTGGGCTGCTGTGGGCGAAGGCGTGTTTGCATAGCTGGGTGGTGCATGCAGAGACTGCGAATCGCTCTGGGCCAGGACTGTGCTCACCGTTACGTTGGCGCTGTCCTCGGATGTGTTTTGTCGCGAGAAATATCGGGAGTAGGCAGCCGCAGCGTCGAAGTCGACACCACTGTCCGTGCAGGAGATTTGTTTTGGCAGCAGGCGCTTACGTTGAGGCAGCAGCAACACCTCGGGAGCTGTGGCAGTTGCGGCAGCTGTGGGCAAGGCTGTCTCCGGCGCAGGCAGTGGCTCGATGTCGAGTGCCACATGAGCCTTCGCCAGACTGGATGGAACATTGACAACGTGCAGGCGCTGCAGAGCGAACACAAATATATTATAGTTTGCAGTTAAGGACTACTTATAATGGAAGTTCAGCTTCGTCAGCTTTTTCGGTCACACTTGCTGGTGTATTTCAGCAATAAATTCGTGATAAAGTTTTTAAATTTATTTCGCTATGGACACCGAGTTGCTAATGAGAGTTGTTAAAGTATGCTTGAGAGAATTGTTCTTAAAAGTTGTGGGTAAAAATTATAAATGATAGTCCTTGGTCACGTTCTCGAATTCAACGAAACAAAGTTTCTGCAGCAAGCTGCAAGTTTCAAACAATTTTGCGTCAATTGCTGGTATACCATAGGTTGTCAGTGTTATTAAGTGGAGAAAGTTTTTAAATGGATTTTTTAACAAGAACATTTGATAAGACTTCTCAGTTTTGTGGAGTGAAATATGAATAGTTTTCTCATCGAAAAAAAAATGCAGGTAAAAATACGATACTATTTTTTCTTAAGTTAAAGAAGACATCTTAAGAAATCGGTTTTACAAATATGGAGTTATAATTCCGATCTAAGACTAAAGAATCAAAAATCATAACAATTTTTATTAAACGACATAAATACTCTAATTCTCCTACGTACATTTTATTACAGGATATAAAAAGAAATCGGTGAACTATAGCAGACTCGATGCAAGTTTTTTCATGGCAATTTGTTGCTGATGAGGCTGTTGTTGTTGAAATTATAATTATATAATTTTCGCTACTAAGATAATATTAGACACTTTGTGGATGGCATTCCTCCTGAACGTATTTTAATGTACCTAATGAAACATGTTCGAGTCTTAAAAGGTTTCTCAATAATTTTTAAGAAGAGGTTTGTTGGTCGCTAGTGAAATGCGGAATGTTAATTTAAATTGCAAGGGCCGACAGAAAAGATGCAATGCGTTCATTACTTACCGCCTGTTGTGGCATGGGTGGTGGCAGCGATCGCGCCACATGCCTGGGAAAGATGGGGCTGCACTGTGCACTAATGGACTTCGCTTCCAGTATGCGCAGACGCCTGGCGAGGTGTGCACGTTCGCGCTCGACGACCATCGAGTCGGCATCGTCGGGAATAACTTCGGTGCCGCCGAAGCTGACCGTGCACCGGGAGCTGGAGTAGGATAGACTCTCAATGCTACCACGCAGAGAGGTCAGACTGTCATCGGCCATGGTGGAAGTGTGCAAGCCTCTTGTGATAACCGTAGCGGTTCCGTTGTCCGCTCCACTGCCCAACGAGGTATTGTCATAGGAAGAGGCTGGCAGCTCGCCATTTGTCGCCGCCGTGGAATTTCGCATTTCAGAGGGAGCCATTGTCAGTTCCTTGGACTCGTCCGACGTGCTCACCAGCTCAGCTGGCATGTGTGTCTGGGCGCGGACCAGCAGGCTATGTCTGGCATGCGAGGTCTGATCATTGCGACCTGACGAATTACTTAGTGTGCTGGCCACGCTGTCATCAGCGTTGGCCGCCACCGGCGTTTGAGGCAGCACCGTCCTCGCATTTGTTTTGATTCTCTGCGAGAGCTGGCTGGCTATCGAACCGGAAGCTACTTCGATGTCATCGCAGCGTGGCAGTCCCTGGGCAGTCTTTGCGTCGCGTTGACTTTGGCTGGCACTTGTCAACGGCTCTGGCGTCTCCATCGCCGCGTGGTAGAACGTGTCCTTGTCCGAGCTGGCTGCTTCAGCTCCGTTTCCAATTCCGCTTCCGCCGGGCTTGCGGGAGCCAAAAAATTTGCGGGGCAGAAAAATACGTCCTATGGACTTTCGTTTCTTCCGTTTGGATCGCTTGTGCTCCTCGTATTCCCGCTTCAGCACCTGCATCTTATTCTCGATGAGCGTGGTGAAGACAGCATCGTAGGTCAAAGCTCGCTGCAGGTCCAGCAGTATGTCGTTTGTGGACACAGCCTTGTCTAGTTTGGTCAGCAGTTGTAAGGATTCGGCCGATTCTCGGCTCGCCTCATGACTGCGCTCAGGCGTGCTTCCCTCAGCTCCCACTCCAGCTGCAGCTCCAGTGCTACCTGCAGCCGCTCCTCCACCATCGCTATCGTTGAGCTCCGCATCCGCCATGTTGGGTGCGTTTCGTGTGCGATGCTTGCTGCTCAAAGTGTTGCCTCTTGTTTACAACTATTTGCATTATCCTTTGAAGAAACACTCGAAGTCTGGCCAAGGGCTCTTCATGCACCTCCTTTAGTTGCCTTTTTTTCAGAGTCTCTGCTTCTT
This sequence comes from Scaptodrosophila lebanonensis, assembly GCF_003285725.1. Taxonomy (NCBI): domain Eukaryota; kingdom Metazoa; phylum Arthropoda; class Insecta; order Diptera; family Drosophilidae; genus Scaptodrosophila; species Scaptodrosophila lebanonensis. The sequence goes on from NW_022060529.1 coordinate 5,880,626, forward strand.
GTCGTCGTTGGCGTTGTCGTCCTCGTTGTCCTCGTTGTCACGTTCCAGTGTTGCCGTTGACACGTTGATCGATTTCTGCTCCTTTTGACTTTTTTACGCTTCGACATTTTTGAATGCGTATGCTGATGACAAAAACAACAACAACGACAACATCCAGAATGCCGCTAAGCCCAGCAATGGCGGCGGCATCATCATCGATTTTGTGCCACTTGATTGGCGCAGTTTTTTCCCTTGTTTCTATTTTTTTTTCTTTCCTACCAGCTATTGCGAGATGTTCCGGCACTTGTTCTAGTTTTTCTGCGCCAATTTGAATCTCTTTCAGAGCTCTCTCAGTGCAGCATTTTTTTTATCTTTTTTTATTTGTTATTTTTCTTTAATATTGCACGCTGCTTGTTGTGGCTTTTCACAGCCAAAAGTGTCGTTTATGGCTAAATGGCTTGCCTGCAATAAGAATAATAAAGAAAACATTTATGCCACAGCTCGAATGTAGACCAACGAACGCTTAGAACGATTAATTGCAAATTGATTAATTTTTAATCAAAGGATAAAAGAAAATATGCTTGCCAGTTCTTTAGAAGATTTACATCTTCAGCTGTTTTGGAAATGTTAACCTAAAACTTCAAACATCTTCAACAAAACGGCAACGCTTAAAATTATTTATTTATGTAATCTAGGGTATTTCAATTAAATCACAATATAACGGGTTTTACTATCTAGAACTCTAACCATACATACGCATTAGTTTATATAGCTTCTAGAGAAATAATTAGTTCAAAGTCTTTTGCTTAATATAAGAGCAGAGTTAGAGTTTGGCTTACTATTACTGAATGCTTATGTGTTTGATTTAATAAAGCTTGGACATATAGCAGTAAATCAGTAAATCAACTAAAGGTTTCAGCCAGGAATTTGTGAAACATATTGTAGATTCAATCAAGAAGGGACGATTGGATTCCTTTCAACTCTGTAATAGTTCCATCTCTATTTAAATTTCATCAAATCAATACCAAGAAAAAATCGGTGAATCAATCAATTACTCTATCCATCTTCCTTTAATGACTTGGTAATTTTTTGGTTAAATCTACCATTTTTTAATTTTTATATTTTTTTGAGTCGACAGATATGACTTTTTTTCATAAGGAAAAAAAAATATCATAACAGTTGGTGAATTTCACTTAGGTTCTAAGCTACCAGTAATTGTGTTTTGGTGCCACCAGTATGCACCACAAATTTTTTTTATAATAGAAAACATTTTTTTTTTTTGCTTGCCAAGTCTTGAATAAATTATTGGTGGGATTACTTAACAAAGCGACGAGCGAAACAAACTGAATGGGAAAAGAAGCAGATGCTCATTAAAATTAGGCAATTTCTGAGTATATAAGTATGCAACAATATTTCCAACATTTATAACTCCTTCAACCAATCCGGCTTACTTTTTTATTGGTGGCAGCTGACGTTTTACCCACGACAGCAATATTTTGCAAATAAGGTTAACCAATTGTGGATCGCGGGTTCAACAGCCCCATGCCAATGGCTTCCTTCAATGCCATCGCCGTGCGCACACAAAGACGGGGAGTTGCCCAATAGTTTGGCTCGTTCTGCCAGTTCTTGTGTGCTCACATAATTTATGACGGGAGCATGAGCAAGAGTGCAGTTCTCTACTTGTTGCACTGTTACGTCCTGCGAGCACACAGACACACACACACACACACACACACACACACACGCGCTATTGACTAGTGCAGGTGGCGTGGGAGCCACTGTTGCTCTGCTGTCTGGATGCTCTGCGCTCTGTTCTGGCCCATTGGGCGTGTGCCAACGACAGTTCTCCCCACGGCCATTGCGCTTTCTGCTGCCTGCAGTTTTTTGTTGCTCTTTATTGTTGCTGTTGGCGTTGGTGTTGCTCCTACTGTTGTTGTGCTATCGCACAAAAGCATACAATGGAAATGGATATTGTTTTCATTTCCGCAGTCATTGCCGTCGACATGTTGCCAGCATATGAAAGGCATATGTGTGTGTGATTATATATTATGTATGTACGTGTATATTATACTCGTCTAAGTATAAGTATAAGCTGCACATGATATGTTGAATAGGGAACATGGTGGCGCGCTTGTCATATGCATGCAAATGCCGCCTGCATCGAAGCCTACAACACAAAAGGGCCACAACAAAAAATGCAAAAAAAAAGATTAAATGCAAAACATGCTGCAGACGACAGTGTACCCACCAAAACGAACGAGAGTTCTTCGAAAACCGCGCGCCAACTGGCAGTTACTGGTTACAATTATTTTCTTGAATTACGGTTACAGTTCATGGACATGAACGCGTGCGAATAAATGCCATGCGGCAGCCCTTAATTAAACGATATGGCCACCTATTTTACATTTTACATTGGTGGCTTGGTATAATAGAAAAAGTTGAAGCCATTTTCTTGAATAAATTAAAGCAAAGCCCAAACATATACTTAACAGACATACATATATAAATATGTATATGCATTCATACATACATATGTATATATATATATGTACAGCTGGTGCTTTTCTACACTGCGAATGTTGCCTTAGAATTGTATCTGGTTGTCTGTTCAAAACACAATATCTAACAGCCCACGCATGCAAACAAACTACACACATGCACAGTCTCTCACACACGCATAAATCCAAACAAAAACCACATGCCTTAACTCGGGAGCACCCGCCATGGCCGCCAGTGGCAGGCCAAAAATAAATCATTCGAGGACATAAAGAGAAACCAGCAAAAATTATAACTGTTGCTGGCTGCCAGGCTGGTAGGCTGCCATGCTGCCACGCTGCCACTCTGCCAACGTCTTGCTAGCCGCAAATGTAAATAACAGTTAAAAGCTACAACAGCTGTTGTTGCCTTTCTCTGCAGTATCCTGCAATGGCGGTAATGGTGATGGTTATTGCGGCGACACGCTCAACAGTTGTGCAGAAACGCGAGAGTGCGTCTCTATTTAAATGCTCTCTTCGCTCTGTACTGTTAACAACTGATATGCTGTTAAAGCTCTGTTAACAAACTGTTGCACAACAGTGCTGCTATCTAATGATGCCTTTATTTGTGTGTGTGTGCGTGCGTGCAATTCCCGCATGCTGGCCGTACGTTAGCACAACTTTTGTCCAGACAGTTCACAATCAAATTTACATGAAAGTTATAGATTTGGTAGATACATACATACATATACATATACATATACATATACATATACATATACATATACATATACATATACATATACATATGTAAGTCAGCAAATAAATACTATTTGCATGTTTTGAAAGTTGCGGGTTGCAGTCACAAATGCTTAATGCTTAATTAGCTCCAGCCATTATCAATTTAATAACAGAGCTTGCTTGACATACATACATACATAAATACATACATACGTGTATAAAGCATCTGCACAGTAGGCTCCCTCATGGCGTATACTTAATATTGTATTAGAAAATTATGAGTTTACGCCACGAACTGTTAGCGCAGCATAATAACGAGGAGCATAGCGATATACGAACTACACATAAATATTTGTAAATAATTTCGTAGCTCCATTAACTGCGCAAATCAAAACTGAATAGGGAATGTGAATGGTAAATTTTTTAAGACCAAAAACAAGGTTATACGCCTCAACAACTGCTTAAATTTAATCAACTTTGCATCTGTTGTTTTGTGTTGTTGTTGCTCTCAGCTGGGTATTCAATTATTGACGCCTATTTGTTAGCGACCTTCACACATTTTTACTGCCCAAAAAGCAAGAAAAACAAAAATGCAACACAGACACAGACTTACGTGGAGCGAAAGAGTAACAAGAACAACACGAACAACAACAAAACAGCAAAACAAAAGGAAAACAAACATGTAAAACTTAAAACACATGACACCGAAATGAGAGCTGGGCAATGACAACATGAGAAACAACAACAAAAAGAATACAGAAAACTGTTTTTGCGCTTGGCACGACCTTTGAAATTAGAGTTCTGAGATATGAACGGAAAGTTTGTGCTTGTGTGTATGTGTGTGTGTGTGTGTTTCAGCGTGTGTGTATGAGACTATACAACAAAAGCAACACATTCAAATGAGTCCTTGGCCGCAACTGCAGCTCGTTGCAAAAAGAGCTGGTTGCCATTACCTCTGCCTCAGTCTGCTGTCCTGCCGTTGTGTCGTCCTACTGTGCTGACCTCAGCAAGTGCAGCCCAGCAGCGTGTCACATAATTAGTGAAAACTGTAAAGAAACGTCTGTCGTCTGTCCTCTGTCGCCGGTTGTAAAGGTCCACGGCTGCCTGACATGCTGTGCAGCCAATGCCAGTGCCATTGCTGCCTTGCTCCCTGCCCTCCTCCCCCCTTTCTTGCACCGATGAGCCATATGAAATACAAGTTGACAGTTTTATGACACTCATACACACACACGCAGTCAGACATTCAGATGCAGACGCCTGCGAATGTACATATGTATAGTTGTTACTGTTACTGACTATCCAGAGGCAACATTTAGCCAGAAAAGGGCTAAGAAATACAAATTGTAATATTAAATAAAAGAAAAGTATTAAAGACAAGTAATAAATATAAGCAATAATGCGTATCTTAATATAGTTCATCTATTTTTCATTAATTTAAAATAAGTAACTTTTGTAATGTGTACTGAAAACAGAAGCGCGAATGGGTGACCACAAGCTATAGGTTCACATACTGGTTAAAGATTTTCACCGAATGCCAATTGTATATTAGAATATACTTGTATTAAGAAGAATGAGCACAGCATGTCCCCCATATACACCTTTTTAATTAGCTTACAACTCAAAACCAAACTTGACACGTGGACTGTGCTAATTCTTGCCTATTGAAATTTTTTAATATTCCTTTCCCTTCAACCTTCAACCAACTTGAAATTCGTAACAAAAGTGTTAAAAGACGAGCCGTACGAGCCGACGGAAGCATTATTTAATAAAATATCATTGTTTTGACTCTCTACAAATTAACGGAAGTCAGAAATGGCGATTTTATTTTTGTAAAAAGTAAATACACTTTGATTCCTTTTCAGAGAAATATTAACTACGTATAGTTTCTCTGTTCTTCTGGAATTACAGGGCCAACTATACTACTACATCTCTTAGTCCAAGTAGATATTATTCTTCAAGATAGGTTTATTTCAAAATATCAATGAACTAAGCTGCCTTTAGGCGGCAACAATTATACCACATAGCTAACAATAACTTGGAATTCTACTATACAAGAACATTATATTGCAAAAAAAAACGAATGGGAATTGCTAACATCTGATCCATGCGAACTCAGTTATTCAATCGATCTAAAATAAAATGAGTCATTTGATTTAAACAATACAAATTGTTTTGCAACAGTATTATATTTATTGACAAGAAGATCGTGTGAAAGAATGTGCAGCCTGGCTGAAAAAAAGCTAAATTGTCAACACAGTTTTCTTGCTGTGGAAGGGTTTTATTCACTTCTCACCTCTAAAGACTTGCCTATCAGTTATGTACATGTCTTTTTCATGCTCTTACGTTCTGCATTGGTGATTGCTGATAATCGAAATTGATGAGAGCTTCCATTTGCAACACGTGGCACCAATGTGGCCTTGAACTTCACCTTGACATCGCACTAAGCCCAATTAGTGAGTGCAGTCTGTGCAAGCAAAAGAGCCTACCAGCTAGTTGCCTAACCACAAAGCGCATTACAAACTCAATTAGCCAACACAACAACGTCAGTAGCTGTAGAAGGCTCAACAAGCGTGGCAAGCTACTGAACGGCCAACTGTTTTATTACGTTGTGGAAAAATTTATGCGCCGCTATTCCTTCTCCACAGGAAATTGTTATATGACAAGGCAAAATTAAAAATTTTCTCTGCATTTTTAAGCACCTAATCTACCCATTATCTATTCATTCATCCATAGCTTAAGTCGAGTTTTGTCGAATGAGACGGAAGACCAGCGCTTCTTATGAAGAAATGTATGCTGAACTGAACACTGCCATTCCTTTAGAGTGCGAATTTCCCACAATTATTCGGTTAATTGCCGGAGAAGGCTGAATTAGGACACAAAATATAACAAATCGTTATATCAATCCAAAAATCATCAACCAAACCAAATTCTTATAGAAACCTGTATTCGATAATTCCGTTTATAAAATATTTTTTTAGCTCTAGCAAGCAAGACGAATGTTCCAGTGCGATTTAATAAAGGGCTTGTGGTCTTTCTATGAAATCTTAACTCTCTTGGATATTTCGTTTGACTTTTCTTAAATTCCCTATAAGGAGGATTGTAATCAAAGGACAGCGGTCGCAATTAAAGTTACTTATAATTTTTAATAACAAATTTCTCTTCAACGGATCTAAAGAAGCCAAAAAACATATCATGAAATAGTTTGTCTGCCTCGTATTTTTGTCATTCATTTAAGTTAATGCCAGCAACATTAAGGCTATCCGACTATAATATCTTTAGTCACTTAAAATTGTTTAATTTTTCAAATATATACACATGTATTTGAGTTTGCCAAACATCAATTAATTAACGTTTATTTATCATTTATTTATAATGTAGTGATAGAATTAGAATAACATTTCCACGAATAAGTTGGTGTGGCAAGTTTAATGCGACCACAGGGCGTATGCGTAATGTGTTGCTTCTGATTGGTGTTTATTTGTAAATGGGTTTTTATTTTTTCAAATTCACCACCTGCCCCACACATGTACTTCTCCTGCCTATGGTAATGGAAATCAAAGTCAAGACAAATCGCGTTATTTATAGACTTTGCCACATTTACGTTTGTATGTACTATATAGTATGTACAAGCAAATGTATGTAGTTTCCCTTCACAAATCACAATCAAATGTTTTTGTGCTGCGATGTGCGTTGATATATAAACATGCAAATTTTTCTTCTAGGTAAATATTTACTCCTCATGGTTATTTTAGTTATTTTTGTTATTCTTGTTGCAGTTGTATGCTTATGATTTGCTTTGTATGCCTAGCGTTTTATTGTGGCATTTCGGGCATTTCGGGCGTTTTTATGAATGAATCAAACAGTCATTGTCAGTTTCTTTGCTTATGTCCAGAAACAACAATGGAAATAACAATAACAAAAGTGTGAATTCCAAACAACAACAGGAAGAATAAATACATTAAATTACTTTAATTTTTCCGCTTAATTTTCCGTTCAGTTTGACTGCCGGCGCCGCCAATGTCCGTGGGCATGTTTTACAAAACAAATAAATATTGCGTATACGTAATTGGCCTCCTTCAGTCACCCATACACAGATAAACGTATGTACATACACGCATGCACAGAAACAAAGGTCAACTGATTGCCCTTGCTGTTGAATTACATTACCATTCATTACCATTAAAAGTCATGTGCATTTTCGAATGGTATTTTTACTTTTTGTTCTTTGCTTACAATATTTATTTCGGTGCTGCTCCCATTGTTTGCCTCGTAGCAATTGCTGTTGTAGTAGCTATTGCTACTGGTGGTGGCAGAACAGTTGTTCACGCTCCCACACAAACACACACAAACTTTCTCACACAGATCTACATGCAACTGCACTCGAATGACAATCGATTTGCGTTGAGTGTAAATACAAATCAAATATGCATTGCAATTGGCCAACCAACGAACGAGCACTTGGGGGCAGGACCTTGGCCAACAACATTTTTAAAAAGTTATCCTACATTCAACACAAGTTTTAATGCCCAAACACTTGTAATTTTAATGGCTATGCACACACCCTTGCTTCCTGCCGGCCCTTCCTGCCGACCATCCGTTTTCATGCCTTTCGGCATCATGCCGGTCAAATTAGTTGCGAACTTGCCTAAGCGAGCAATATTCCCGCATAGAGCCAAACATTAGCAGCTGTTGCCTTCGAAATGTTTCTTCACACCACACACTACACAGTAACGCGTAAGAGAACACCACACACACACACACACACACACACACACACACACACACACACACACACACACCCACACCGACTAATGCGCACGCACTTTTACTGCAATTTAATTGCAAGCATTTAGTGGGGGGTCGCGGGTACTTTGGCATCCGCTAAGTCATTAATTAGACACAAACAAACAAACACACACACACACACTCACAGCAACTCGCAGGCACATGCTGGCATACAAAATTTATAGCATTTAATCGCTGCAACAAGTTTATCTCGTGTTACTTGCTAACGTGCGCTCATTACTGCCATCGCTCCTGATACATACTAGACTAACTGATGTGCATGTTATTGTTGTTCTTGTTGTTGTTATTTTTGTTTTGCTGGTTTTGTTGTTGGCATGACCTTGTTGTTGTTGTTGCTGCCTCTGCTGTTTTATGGCTTTTGCTATCTTGACTCTACTTTGGTTTGCTGACTACGCAAAAACAGACAATAATTTCGACATGATTTTCTGCGTAAACAACAGAGCGTATGAGCAATAATTACAATTAGAACGTTGTGCTTCGCTCACACATTTTTCAGAACGCATGAAATAAAGTGCCTCCACAACAACAACGCAAACAACGCATGTTGTCCCGAACTAATTAAATGTGCAAGTGAAGCAGTAATCTAGCTTATAGATAAATGGTTGACTATTCGTAAATGCATTATTTGGGTTCCCACGCACAGACCATAGAAGGCATTCATCTGAGCTATAAATGAATTATGCTGCCACTCCGATTCTGACATGCAAGTGCACATGTTTGTATTTAAAACAACCAAATGCTACACATTCTGGTATGTACATGTTTTGTTAGTCAACTAATATGGCTCTATTTACAGTAATGGCCTCAATGCAGTTGGCATTTTGTTAAGCTAACGTTTCTTTTCTGCACTCACATGAAGAAATGTAATTTGCAAACAACACTCCTTAGTGGCATTTTGTGGCTAAAACGGCATGAAACTGACATTCGAAGAAATTGTAAATAAATACATATTTAAATAAAGCACTAATGCCAGAGGTGCAGCATTGCTTTTGTGTAAACTAAAAGAACTATTTTTATACCCTGTACCCGTAGGGTAAAAAGGGTATATTAGGTTTGTGCAAAGTATGTAACATGTATGTAACAAAGTATGAAACATGAAAAAGCAAGCGCAATCATATTTAAATCGGTACAGGTCTATGTTCTTGCTAATTAAGTTATATTCCATATAAATCTAAGAAAAAACGACAATCCTACATTTGCAGACTGGGGAGAATATGTCCATCCCCAGCTGACCTTTTGTTTCTACAGCCAGCCACCTCTTTTGAAATGCTTAGGGACTTAAAATACTGACAGGTAAGAATTTCTGTACGAAAAATTAAATACTAAATGCCCACTCCTTAGGACTTTGATCAAATTTCGAAGTTACAATTTTAAAAGAATTGCTCTAAAGTTGTTTATAAATATATAAATAAATAAGTAAATAAATATAGTAATATACTGGTACATAAGCAATTTTAGAATTACACAAAGTTAAAATACTTGTAAAAGCAACTTAAACTACATGTAAAAAACTAAAATATGTACGTGTTACATATTATTGTTGTTCTTTTTATTGGATCTTCTTTGAAATTGAAATTAAATGTAACAGGAAAAAAGGAAGATTCAAATTGTATTAGATTCTCCTCTCCAATATACAGATCTATTGAGATCGCATCTTTTGAATATTTTAAATACTCTTTAAGCTACCCTCGTAGAGGGTATTTATACGGCTTTTAATTTTATTATATTCTTTAAATTAGCCTTTTATGAAAGGTCGCTACTTCATTGCTACTCTGTCCGTCTGCTGCTGATATTGTTGTTGTGGTTGTTGTTGCTGCTGCTGCTGCTGCTGCTGTGTACGATTGGCTGGCCACAAAATATGCCAACACGTTGGTAGCCAAGTGTGGCACAGTTGCAGTTGCCAGGCAGCACCTTTGCTAGCATGAATGTGTGAGTGCCTGCGAGTTCATGCATATAGTATATCATGTGTGAAACCTCCATAAGTAATATGCATAGTATACACACAAACACACACACACACACACACATACTACATATACATGGCAATATGCGACGGCAATTTGGCTGTGAACTGTGCGCGCCAACACGCCAAGAAGTGGCTAGCCAAAGAAAAGGCAACCACATGCTAGCACGTGTAGTGTACACTACACACACATACATATATATGTATGTTCGAGCATTTACATACATACTTACATGCATAGACTACCCATATGCATACTCGTATGAGGAGAAGATGAAACAGAGGCGTTGCTATTTCGTCTTTGGCAATGGGAAAACAGTTTATCCTTGAGATATAAACTGACACTTAAACAACTCAAGCGTACACACACATATACTATATGTACGTATGTATGTTGTGCACATACAAATGCTGCCATGTACGGGTAGTATGTCTTTCTTCGTGTTTGTGCGTTTGTGTGTGAGCAACGCAAACATACAAACATAAACACACAAACACACGCGGACCCATGGAAAAAATGCCTTGCATTAAAGCAAACACTCACATACACACACGCACACATACACACAGTCAATTGCATTGACTAGCTAGCTGCAGGAAAAAGTTTGAAAAAAGTGTAGCATACCGAGCGGCGCGATTTGGAATAAAAATACGCATTGCGGCGCGCTGTGCATGCATAAATATATTGAAGCGGATATAAGAAAACACACATGCCCATGTGTACATATACATATATGTATATATGTATTTTTACATCTATTTAGACTGCAATTTATTTTAATTTTGTTTTACACCGTAGCGCGCACATTAGCACAAAGGCGCCAAATCAACGTTAACTGCCGTTGAAAAAGTTCAGCAATTAAATTAAATTGCATTCATGTTGCCCACAAATTCACGTTTTTACCGCCACAGTCATTGTTGTTGTCGTGTTTTTATTGAAATTAAATTGTTCGCGTTAAATTTCAGTGCAGCAAACTGTATAGTATGTGGGGGAGCGAGTGATGATTATGTTTGCCTCTTCGAGTCCTCTTCGCCATCCGCACGTTAGTCAATGTCATGTTGCCTCGCACTCGGGTTTTTTGTGGTTTGTCTGTAACTGTTTAAGTGTGCGTGTCTGAATGAATGTGAGAGTCTGAGTGTCAGTGTGTGTGTGTGTGTGTGTGTGTGTGTGTGCACAGTGCGTGCACATGCTGCTCCCACTGATATGAAATATTTGTTCAATGCGCTGTTGGCATTTGGGTTTGTCTCTGTATCTGTGTCTCTTCTGTCGCTCATTGGGTTTGTTTAACTCATTCCGTCATTTTATCAACAGTGGCAGCTGCCAGCGCTGTTTGTTTAGTTTAATTGGAATTTCATTTCCAATTCTTTACCTTTTTTCTCATGTTTTCATTTATGTGAAGCGTTTAAAATTACATCTATTTGTTGTTTCAGTCAAACCGCAATGTATGCATATAAGTTAATAACATTTTTGTTGACACAAATATGTGTATGGAATGATACTACTAATTGGATTGTATATATTAGTCAAATATTTTGAATGGCCTGCACTTTTTCTTCAATGATTTTCGTTTACTGTATTTGTAAATATATCTTAGTTAAACATAGAGAAGTATTTAATTATTTCGAATGGTTTTAATTTGGTGTGCATTTATTGAGCCCTTTGTCCTATTTGTCCATTTCAAAAAAATATCTAAAACAAATGCACACATATTAGTGGTCTGGGTTTGAGAATTTTCATAAACCATCGTTCAGAAGAAACTTTCATATTTAGAAAGGTACGTGTAGAGTTTTGGAAGAAGTCGATTTTTTGTCGCCTGCCTTATTAATATGAGCACCAAAAAGCGACAGAGGAGGAAAAAATCGCATTCATCAAGGTTCTTCAGGGGCTGTTAATACAAACTTTTATTAATTAAAAACTTAAATGAAAATAGTTATTTAAGCACGTACCGGTTCGTCAAACTCGAGCGACTGAGGCATTTACAAAATACGGCTGCCATTTGGCTTGGGAAATCATAAATTTAAATCCTGTTTAAATTTTTAGTAAACTGAAAGCCTAATTCGACTTTTCAATTAGTGAAAAAATTCAACTTCCACAAATAACATATCGCTACTGCACAATATGATGGATGATATCTAGCTTGAGAACTCTTCTATATGTTTCATGAATTGGAGCACTATTTAAAATTTAAAAGCTTTTTCAGAATCTTCAAATTATTTTGTATGCAATCGACGTACAGTTGATTTGATAATTCAAAACTAAATCAAATGAGACTTTGCACGCGACAAGTAACCATAACCGCCATTCGATTAATCGAATGCGAAACCAAAATAGGCTTACTAAATGCAATTATACTCCAGTAATACTGTTTCGAAGTGCAACGGGTTAGGTTTTCTTTTCGACTTTTCCTATTCATGCTGAATCGAACGCACTGACTCAATATTGCCGAATTTTACCAAAAGTGTTTGAAGTCATTGATTCGTAGGACGGGTTTTAAATTGTGTGTGGAAACAAATTTCAGGATCAGGAATGTCAAAAGCCAATTCTCATGCATGGAATCAAATATTTAAATGAGCACAAACGGACAGAAGTAGAACGAATAACAAATAAAATGATAAATGAACGGCAGAAGCCTGAAGGCCGCAGCTAACTTACGCGTTTAAAACCATAAACGTTATTATGAAACAACAAATAAACTTATTTATTATCGATATTCTGCATTTGCCATTCATGGATGCCTTGTGGAAAAACAAACGATTAAAAATAGTTGTCAGGGTTTTTACATGCAATATAGTATCTTTCACATATAAACTTGATGCATTTCTGGATTACGCGAGACATAACAATGAATGCTTGATTGGCTTTAAAAGTGTTCAAATAATTAAGAATGCAGATATAGTATGCAATACGTTGGCCTTAATGTTATTCCTTCACACGAAAGTTCTCAAACACCAAAAATATCTATTTAAGCCAGCTCAGTATAATTTCATAAACTAGCAAAGTGGCCAGACTTTCTCCATTTTCCTTCATTTGGTAATTACAAGCAACGCTTAAAATTCCAAATGGTTGGTTGCCGCAAGACTTTAATTCAATTATCAAATTGTTGCAAAACTGCTCGGCGCGCTCAAAATGCGTTTAAACGAAGGCCACACAATTGTGGACGCCGGAATATCGCCCTAGCGGTCCCTCCATTTATTTTGGCTGTTGATTAGCAGAGCTTACCACAAACAAGCAAACACACTTACAAACGTAAACACGAAATACACAGACACTCACACACGCTGTAAATACCACTGCAGCAGCCAATTAAATGTACTTTAATTTATTGCCAGCATTCAGGTTTTGATTGAAAAGTGTAGAAACATTTAAAGCTCATGCGCTTGCGGCCACCTATTTAATTTATTTGATTATTTTTTGTTTTATTCACAAATGCACAAGCAGGCACTTATTTATGCATTTGATTTTCGATGGAGCTCTTTTTGCTAAATTTAACAAACTTCAATTAGCGGATGTGTGCATATTTATTACAACATTTATTTAGCATTGTGTGTAAGTTAGAATATTGGATTTATGTTTTGTTCCCACTGGAAAATGAAATTTGCATAAAATGTACACACATATGTGCATGCAAAAAAGGACTATTCAAATGAAATGGCAATTCAGGCCACATCAGGAGGCAGTGTAGGGGACGGTAACAGACTGCTTTGAAATTGGCTCGAGAGTCGGAATCAAAGCGGCAGGTAAATGAAAACGGCTTAAGGCGAACACACAAGTGCAGGATTAGGCGGCGAATGTAAAAAAGAACATCCGCAAAATGACCGAAAAACCCGGAAATTGCCATTTAATATCGCCCAAAGCCACTGTAGTATAGAAGTGTACAGGTGTGCTATTGTAAGCGAGTGGATGTAAGCGAGTGGATGAGTATGTGTGTGTCCATGTATGTTTCTGCAAAATATTATAAGCTACTTCCGAACTTTTGCTGGCTTGGAGTAAAAGAAACAAGAGTATTATGGTTAACGGAAAAGAATACACTTGCCCAAAAGTAAATCCTATTTACTGGCATGTCTGCAAATCAATAGATAAATCCCCAATTTCAAAAATTAAACTAAAAAGAAACTGCATAAGCCCCATTTATGAGGCTTTTTCTATTAAAAAGTATGTATGTATATATGTTTATCACAATTCCGTCAGAAAAAGAAAGCAATTTTATTCCAACTTAGTCTGCATGTTTTTAAATTAAAGCATTCGACACACTGACAAATTCCTAGGTTGTTGAAAATGCTTCCTCTATTGCTGAATTTAGTTAGATCGCACTCTCAAAATAGTAACAGTCCTGAATTCACCTCCATTCAACTTTTAAATGCAATTTCAGACAAACGCTTTACTACTGGTTGGCTTAAGAAGATCATTTATATTCACTTAGCTCACTCCCTTCGGTAGGGTATACAATCAGTGGGTGATTATCTACAAAAATCCAATGTCTTTATGTGTCGCTTCCACCACTTTCAATTGATTAATGGGCGGATTCTGCGTCTGGGCCAAAGAAATACGATTACAGCAGCGTCGCATGTGTGTTCTGAGGTCTATGCAACATATTGTGCGTCACATATCGATGATTAAGGAGTTTGCAACTTTTTTCTGGCTGCCAGTAACAGCAGCAGCAGCAGCAGTAACAACAACAGTAACAGCAACCATAACAAGTTGTGCGAGAGAAATGAACACGCGTTGTAGTGTTTTGTGCGTGTATCAAGCCGCGTGTAGCAAAAATTATTTCTCCGACTACAATGTGGATTTATTTTTTATTCTGCTGCTAACACACGTTCACATACATACACATACATCCACACCCACACACATACACTTACAGACACATTGTGTCTATACACAAAAGTACCAAAGCATATGCCACGTTCACAGGCAAACATTTCATATTGATGCCCCAGGTTCGGTCAGGCGCGCATATGCCACACAAAAAATGTGTGTGTGGATATTTGTGCCATCCATACCCATGTGCATACAAGACTGTAATAATCGTTAGGGTAATTCATATGTAATTAGGATTAGATTCTTTCACATAAAATAACTTTAAACTGAAGGCTACAAATTATACAACACTTTTTTTCCAAATACTGAAATTTAAAAACAGGATATAAGAAGTGTGAAAGCAAATGCTCCGTATATTCATTTTTCTTAGTTGTAGTCTAATCGAAAGTGTTTAAGTGGGTCATTATTTAACCTTTAGATCTCTGGCAGCGACAAAACAGATGTGAAGGCGGTATAAACATAAAATAAAAACGAAAAATATACACTTTAATTAAGTTATGTGTATATTATATAAATTAAAAAGAAAGACCAACTTAGAGAGGGAATACTTTTTAAACACGATTTCTCACTACTCTTACAATACTAAGTAACGTAAATATGAACATAATCGTTGACTTGTGATTCACCGTTTTCCCACTTTCTAACGCGCTCTTCCGTTATAAAAACCTTAAATAGAAGGCTTTGACTTGAAATGTAAGTCCTAATGAAAACAAACTGCATTATTGATGCAATCATATCTGCAGAAGCAGGAGACTATCTGTATTTTGTTTTTAATGTTAATATCTAGATATCCAAGCACACTTATGAGATTTAGCTGAACTAGTGGTTGTGTTAAATTTATGTAGAAAAGTTTAGCACACATTCTATAAATTTTAACCTTTTTTATATTCATCAGCCTTTCAAGTAACATTTTATAAGTTGGACATAAAAATAAAGTAAATACCACATTTATATAAATAGCAAAGAATTATTTCTGATCCACCCTAATGCTAAAAGCTTGGACATGTTATTGTTTGCTGTTTAAAAAAGGCATTGTTAAATCCACCATGAAGTTTATAAGGCAGAAAATGAGACGTCAGATTTGTGACACACACGCATACACGCAGTTAGAATATTTTATTGTATTGGGCTATACTATATTCGTTTTGAGGACAAACCTAAACCAACCAAGCCAAACCGAAAGCCATGCATAAAGCTCTTATAGCATTTTATTGTGCATTAATTTTAATTAACCTCATATTTAACTGCGTAACAGGCCGCTTCATAAACGGCCAACTAATTAGAAAAGGGTTTCTCCCCACATTGGCCACATAATCACTGGCAAAGGACAACAGAACATGGTGCTTAACTCACCATAAAATGTAACCGAAATGGTCAAAAATATGTAGATATTTCAATTACGAAATTGAAGACCCAAAAGGGGCACGCACAGGACCAGCCTTGCATGTAAAAATCAACTGTAAATATATAGGAAATTCCACATTTTCATAACACTATAACATACGTACATATACACATTCATAGGTGGGAATGGTCGCTCTATAGGGCCATTTAGTTGGCAGCCAGCAAATATTTAAATGCAATTTGCGAGGGCATAAGTTATGACCACGGAAAGTTGCTAAAATAAAAATGTGGCTAAAATCGAGTTACAACAAGTTGAGTGCCATTGAAATTGGCGTTATATGTCTGCCAAAAAATGAATTTGGCAAGCGACACACGCACTGACTGCTTTTTATGTGCGCCTTCGGTATGTAAGCATATTTGTTTGTGTGTGTGTGTGTTTATGTAAATGCTGTGCTCATAATTTATCTCGCTGCAGAAGGGCGAAGTATGCCAAGCATAACAAGAAATATATGTACTTAACTTAAAATTTTTTTGACATACTTCAAGGCGCCGCACACACCTACACAGATGCTGGCAACGCCAAATTGAAATAGGGACAGAGACGAGGAAGCAGGGAGGGGGTGTGGCAGAGGCGACAGCTTCAACTTGTTGACGTTGCCAGCAAACGGATGTGTACGCAAGTAGTGGGCGTAAAACGCTGGAAGGACGTGGCAGAGGTAGCAGCAGCAGCAGCAGCAACAAAAAAATCACAAAGCACAGAATTCAACAAATTGTTGAATGTATGTATACATATACTATATATGGTCATATACAAATACATGTATATACAAGTAATATGCATCTGTCTGTGTGTGTATAAGCAAACGTCATGGTGCGGCCTTTGTGTTGTTGCCGTTGTTGTATACTTGTAAAAACCAACACACGGCATACATTGGGCGCTGGACTAACTGTTTGTGGTGTGTCTCTCTGTCTGTCCCGCTGTTAGTATGTACGAAAATATTAATGTATATGTGTGTGCGAGTGTGTATCAAGAGCAAAGGAATGTAGAGAACGAAACGCCTGCCCAAAGCCGGAACGAAACATAGTTCGTCCAAGCAGTGCCTGTTGACGCTGAAACCAACCAAACGAGGGCTGGAGTTGGGGACGAAGGCAGGACGAGCCATGAAACGTTAAAGAGCAAATAAATGGTCCGAAACAAACAAACGAAAAAATTCAAGAAGCAAATCATACACACACACCCACAGACATAAACTGAAGCAATTTAGTTAGGTGGTGGGGAGAGAGATGAGGAGGCAGCTAACATCCTATGTGCCCAGCAAAAACAGCAACAGCGGTCGCTACAGCCTCAGCCGCTGTTGCCAACGTCGACGTCGACGTCATTTTACTTGTTGTTTTTCTCTGCCCAGTAAAGTGCGTAAAACGCAGGCAGCTAACAAAACCCTGCACCACTCTCTGCCCACTCTTCAGCTGGATGGGAATACGTGTATGTGTGTGTGCTTTGAACATAAACTTTGGCCAAACACACCGTTACACTTTTATGTACATACACATATATATACTCGTACATATGTACATATATATGTATATACATAAAATTGTTTTTTATTATTATTATTATTTTAAATTTTTTTGGGACAGTTCTTTTTTGTTTAATTTCTGAAATATTTGGTGCATTATTTTTTCCACAGAATTTTAGGCACCCTTTTGTTTGTTTTCAATTTGATGTCGATTTTTTCTCTTAGTAACACTTTTCTTATATGCCATTTATTTACATTTTGCTTGATTTTTTCTACAGATTGCTTGTACTTGAATTTTTTATGAAGCCACAACGAACGAACGCACGCACATGAACACATACATTCTCACACATATATACCGTTTTCTTCTTTCCGCGGATGTGTGTGCGCGGCCATTAACGTCTCACGATGCAAACAGATCGAAATCTCGCTTAACACTGTTGCCTGGTCTGTTAGACATTTGGGATGTCTGCGAATGATGCTGCATTAACAGTACGCTGTTAATTAACATTGCATGACTATTTCCTAAGCAGAGTGAGCATTGAATACGGCCAATAGGTCAGTGTTAACAGTGGTGTTAGGGACGAGAAATGCTAACGCAAGTAAATGCTAAAAAGTAAACTACACAGACCCAGCCAAAATAAAAGAAGCACTGGTGGCAGTAAAACTTTTCAATCTGTTTTTATTCAGCCTCAGTCGGAGTCCCTGTTAAATTATATTTATTAAATATGCTGTTGCATATATTGTGGCCATAACATCTGTTTTCTATCAACCATTGCTGCTGTGGGCAATACGAGTATTACCCGCTCTGTTTACGATGAGCTACACATAGTATATAGTAAATGTGTGCTTGCGTGTGTTGATGTGAGCACACGTTGATTTAAAAGGCAGTTTATGGCACAGTTTCCGTTAAACCAGACTATGCAAAATAGTTTTGCTTACGGCTATTTATCTTTATGTGTGTTTGTGTGTGTGTTAGTGTGCTTGCTGTGTGCATTTGTGCGCAGCCATTGTTATAGTTATGCTTGCTGGCGGCTAAAGGTAATGTTGCCATTTTTATGCGTTGATTTAAGGCATAGAAAATGAACAGCACGAAAACTTCCGATGCAAGTTTTACATACATATACAATGAACATACACACGCGTATAAATGTATAGTACATATACAAAACAAATTGTTGATTGAGATTGAGCTCTCGGTGAAGAGGCAACGGACATGTTACCAAAACCTGTCTGATGAGTACGAGAGTGTATTTGTGTTGATGTATGTGTGTGTACACAGTCGAACCCAACAATACAAGCCAAGTCAGCAACGCGGATAAAAAGGAAGCGTTCTAAAAATGGCGCCCCGCACAAAAAGCTAAAACAGCCACAGCAGACGAGAACGTGCGCAGCATCGTTGTTGTTGTCTTTGGTGCTGCTGGTTTTGCTGTTGCTCCAGAAGCGTCGCGGCATGCGTAAAACACGCACATACACACACCTTTCCTAATGGTGCGCTGTGCTTACATTCATGCCACCGAGGGAATACACATTTACATACGTACATATATATGTTTGTGTACCTATTATATGTGTGTATAAAGTGCTTCTGTTACGCGCCATTTCATTTTGGTTAGCATTGCAGGAAAATGCCTAAAACAACAGCTTAAATATACACCCAGACGTAATTACAACCGCACTAATTACATTCTGTTGAATCCACAATTCAAATTGTGTGTACGCTACGTTGTCTACGTTTGTTTATTGTACGTTTGCATAGTTGATTCCGCTTTAAATTTTAGGTGGCTGCTGCCATAACGCGCTCACCTCTGACGGCGTCGAGCACACGGCGTTGACTGAGCAGCCCGTGATTCGATTCACCTTCCTGTGCGTTCAGTGAGTGCGCAATGTTAACGCACAATGCGACATTTGTGGGCTGCACAGTTGCCACTGTTAAAGTTAACAGAGCCTTGAATACTCTTAACAGCTCCCTGTAGCTGGCCAGCCAAGTTACTAAGTTGGCCAATAGGTCAGTTACACTGCAGTGCTTTCAGTTTGCCGCAATGTTTCGCAAATTTCACTGTTAAATATTCATTTCCATTAACAGACACTGCGAAAAATCGCTTGCTCCATCATATGTATTTGTATTCTATAATTGGTTAATATTTCTAACTAATATTAAACAACAAAGTACATACAATAATATTAAACCGGATTAAACGTCTTCCACAACTGATTTTCTATTATAATCCTTAATTTATTGCAAGGAAATTCTATTTATACACTGTAAATGAAGGGTAAAAAGGTATACTACCGTCTGCCTGTCTTTATGAACCCTAATTCTCCAAGGACAGAGAAAGTACAAGCTTGTGCTTCTGTCTGAGTAACTCCCACTGTTTTTGCTGTTGCTTTGGCCCAGCTCTTTACTGCAACCATACACGACACAAAGTCACGCATAAACACGCATATTGTTTTGTATTGAAACCGTTAATGAACGCATATAACGGTCCCGCCCTATTCTAACTTTACACTCCTGTGTTGATTTATGTTTTTCGATTATTTTCTTTAATTTCAATTTTTCATTTTCTTAATATTGTTCCGATAGGTGTTATAGTAATTACGGCTCAAATTTCTTTGTGCTGTGTAAAATGTTATTGATGGATGTTTTTCTTGTTACCTTATATGTATATTTCCTTTACATCAATAGCCTTGTTTGTCGTCACAAAATTGCTTCTGTTGCTGCATATTTTAAGCTTAAGACACAGCTTGTGTTTAATTCAAATTTAAATCAATTTACATAAGTATTATAGCTGAGGCTCCTCATTAAGCACCACTGGCTCGCCATCCAGCTTACGTATGGTTGGCAAACGTTTAATGCACTCTGCCCGCCACGTGGGCTCGTCTAGGCCCTCGGACAGTGGATTACCCACAACGACCAACTCCTGCAATGACTCGATTTCGGCCAAACGATTGAATTCTGACCAATCTTTGATCAAATTATTGCTTATGTATAACACTTTCAGGCATTTAAGAGCATTCAAGCCCTTCAACTTTTCTATTAGGTTATAGCTGAGCCAGAGTTCCTCCAAAGTTTCAGCGACAGCTTCCTAATGGACGAGTGCAGCTATATTTTTACGGATTTAAAGGACATTGTATGGACTTACCAAACCCGATATTTGTTTAATGTAATTGCGGGATAGAGAAAGCACACGCAGACATTTCATGCCATTCAAGCCAAATATTTTCTCAATCATATTGGTAGACATGCTAATGTGCCTGTAAATGGTCCCAGTTGCTGTTTAAATCAAATTTATTTCTTGTGCGCCCAACTTACTCGCAGTTGACGAGGGTGCCCAGCGTACTGTCCATTTTTTCTATGGGCGGCCATTGGAATTGCAAATCAATGTACTTGGCATTCAATGAGTTTTGTTGTTCGCGCTCCTCCCAGCGTTTGAGCGCCTCCTTAATGGTTGTGGCCTTGGACATTTTGGCAATTCACAATTGACCTATGCAGTCCTCAACCAATTTATGCGTACAAAAAAGCCTGAGACAAATGATAAACAAGTTCATCGTTGCTATTGGTAACAAGCCCATAAATGTAGGCAACAGTTTCTATAAAGCACATCTATTAAGAATATGCCGGAATGCCATTTAAGTTTTAATATTGCTTAAAGTAAACGCACGATTCCATTTTTAAACAGCTTTGAGGAAAGCCCTCCTATCCTCACGCAAAAAGTATCGTTCCTAGAAATATCACTCTTTGCGACAATGACCTAACTGACCCCAGAGTAAATTGGTTTTCCATTTGATATAAACTGGCATTGAGTATAGTATATAAAAGCGAATGATTTCTTGTACATCTTCTGGAAAAATACATTTTTGTATTTGTTGGTAATCGATTCAAAATTCTACAGCAGAGTTTGTTAGCATTGCAGTTAAAGCTAAGCGCTAAATAATAGTCATAAAAGTTCTTAACGACGATCCGTCTTGCCTGTGCCACGCTTTCCGGAAAACAAATGTCTGGGCATTTTGGTGCCGATGAAGCGATCCGCCTCGCCTTTCAGACCCATCTTTGTCACCTTCTTGGCAATGTCGCGCTTAGCCATATCATGTGCCTTCTTCCTGATCGCCAAATTCTTAATGCCCATAGTATCGCGTGATGGTTGGCGTTTCAGAGGCTGTCCGGTCTTCTTAACAATTGCAGACGATTCCTTGTCCAACAGTGGTAGCTTCGGAAGCTTCTTGGATCCCACAGCCACAACGCCACGACGTAGATCGACTACGGATTTTGTGAAGTTGGCATTTTCGGTTCCAGACATATCAACACCAAGGCTCTCCATCGTCTCAACCAGTTTGTGGACAGAACGATCACGCACCTTGGGTTGCTTGTTGCGTGGTATGACTGGCTTGTTCTTTCTGGCGGAGAGACGCTTCTCGTCGCGCAGATCGAAGCGTTTTCCTCGTATCAATTTTGCCATTTCGCGAATCTCCTTAAGAGTTTCATCCATGGTCATATCGGGCACTTCGTAGACACCACTTGCCTCTCGCAAGCCTTCCTCGCGCTCAAGCTCCTCAAGTTTGTCAAATATGTCTGGATCAATGTAGTCTGCAATGTTGCGGCCTTCCCAGAATTCTGGTATCACATCGTAGCGCTCTTCCTCTGGTATTTCTGCGTAATTTTTCTTCAGGTCAAGCGTGTAATCGTCACCCATCTCTTCCTCTATTTCTTTCTCAAGCTTACGCTTCCGTTCAGCCTTGGCCGCGTTTTCTTCCAAACGCGCCAAAGCTTGAGGCGGAATGAATGGTGTACGCTCTTTGTCATCTCGGGGCGCCGGCATTGCTACATGCAGACGGTTCAGGATGTTGTCTACCTTTTTGGTGCGCATTTTCTGATCCACACGATACGAGAGCAAACGCTCGCATGCCTCTATTTTCACGTCCATGACACCGGTCTCCTCCACTGTGGACATAAACAAGACAGGCACTTGTTTATCCTCCTGCAATTTTGTGATTATGGCTTGCCGCTCGGGGGCCAAATCCTCCAGTGACAGGATATCAATTTTGTTTATAGCCAATATAAGTGGTTTATTTGTGAACAGTGGCTTTATGCTCTCAAAGAGCTTCACCTGCTCCTCCAGCGAGTGGCCACACTGCTCCGAAATATCCATGAAGTACAACACGCAAGCGCGTAAATGAGCCAAGGCAGTGATAGCCTGCATTTCAATGACATTGCGTTCCTCCAGCGGGTGGTCAAGTATGCCGGGCGTGTCGATGACCTGCCAGCGCAAATATTTGTAGTCTGTGTGACCCACGTACAAGGACTTGGTTGTGAAGGCATAGGGCTGCACCTCGACATCGGCGCGTGTGATTTTGTTAATGAACGAAGACTTGCCCACGTTTGGGAACCCGCAGATAATAATAGTACGCGAGTATGGATCGATTGTTGGTAGACGTGACAAATGCTGACGTACTTGCTCTAGATATGTCAAGTTAGAAGCCTGACGCTTCATAATAGTAGCCATGCGACCCAAGGCGGCCTTTTTTAGCTGTTTGCAGCGATATAACGAATCACCGTACTTCAACAGGCGCACGTAGTCCTTGGCCACACTGCAAGCAACAGGAAAATTATAATAAAACTAATAATTACTCAACATTAAATACTTACTTATCTATCAGATGTCTGGCTGTGTTTAACTGGCCCAATGCCAATTTGTAATGGTCTTTATCGTACAGCACATTCATCAGATCTGCATAAAACGGGTGGACATCATCTAGCTTGGGGAAATCCTGTATGATCTGCGACAGTCGGTCGTGGAAATTCTGTTGTGTATACTTCACCTTTCGCGTGTAGAAGGCACGAATACGCGATATTTTGTAGTTCTTGTGCACGACGGTGGGAGTCTTACGCTGGGTCTTGGACAGCATAATGTCGATGAAGTCCTGCGGATAAAGAAACAAATGTTATTATTTACTTTTTCGGACTGCTGCGCAGTTTGGTAAACAGAAGCACGAGGTTAGGTTGGTGCTCCGTTGGATGTAAACAATGGGTTTTGGTTTAATGATGCTCACCTTAGCTGGCGGGACCACCATTATTTTCTTGAAGTTGTACAAACTCATTTTTGTAGATTTTTTAACTTTTTTCCACGCAAAATCAAGGAAAAAGTTAATTGCAGCACCACGCGGTGCAAGATAAAAATTCCAAAGGGACTATCGATTATTTTTACACATTATGCAAGACATCGATAGATTTCCATCGGCTACAGATGGGTCGTGATTTGCTGCTGGGACACGATTCTAATATTTTAAAAGTAATTTGTGTGCACATTCCCCCAATTTGTTAGATTTACTTTCATTAGTAAACTTTGTAAATTGATTAGATATTTTATTTTATAAATGTTATCCAATTGTGTTCCTAGTTCAAAGGAAAGGAATATAGGCAATTGTCGATCCCACCCCTACTATCGATAGTTTATGAGTTCTAAAACTCCTGAAGAAAAGAGAATTCCGTAGAGAGCCGTAAGAAACAAATACAGTAATTAGACGAGCCGGGCGCAATAGGTTTATAGCTGATAAATCTCTTTTGCAAACCTTGAGGAGATTTAATAGCAAATTATTGGAAGCTGTCACTACGAAGCTTTGTAGCGCGCAAATTTTCCAAAAACTTAAAATTATTTTAAATCAGTCAAAATGGAGACCAAAACATCACCGTTTCTCCTTACCAAGGATCAACTATCAAAAATATTGCATGAAATTCCTGCCGGCTACATAAAACCCACGGACCCGCTTCTTGTTGCCACAATGCCGCCCTTACCACCTTACCAAAAGCTTGGAGTGCTTGTCGAACGTGACGATATTGTAGACGCTGGCCAGTCTACCATATCCAGTCAAAGCTGTAACAAGAACATTCCGACTAGCGTAACACAATCCTACACCTGTGCCGAGTGCAAACGGACTCTTCCCACAGCGCACCTGTTGGACCTGCACATCACAGAGCAACATGACACGTACTTTGCAGCTAGCGTGGAACGGGGCGATAAGCCTATGTTTTCCTGTTACCTCGAGGAATGCACATTTAAAATGCACACGGCGAAAGAGCGCAAGGATCACTGTATAACTGTACATAAGTTTCCTCCGAACTATCGATTCGATCAGTCCAAATCAAAGGCCTATCACGAAAAGAGCAGGAACGAGGCATCAATGGATGTTGACGAGCTGGCCGGACCAACTCACAACAAAATCCCATACATCAAAGCTTTCAGCTTCGGCCATTACACACAGAGAACCTTCAACACCCGCAGGGAGCGACGCGAACCCGGCACCACTCTGCTCGACGTACAGGATATGAAAGATGCACTAGAGGACATGGACTAGGAGATGGATAGTAATAGTACTTGTAGTTAGGGTTCTATTTATTATGCGAAAGAAACATCAATACATTATATGAAAGCATGTGTTATTAGTGTACTTGCGGAAACCTTGAACATCATTTAGCCTTTGAGGTGGATCTAGAATAGAAGTAAAACATTGTGTTGTATATATAGTTTATATGCATGTTTTTGTATCATTAATTTCGAGGACTGTTTCGACTTACTTGCCCGTGTTGGCATTAATGTAGTGATAGGCCACAACCAGCAGAAAAAGAAATACACCCAAAACGTTGGAGAATATAGCCAATTGTACGTCACTGATCATTTTTAAGTCGAGTCAATACTGTAAACAACATAAATTGAATAAAATTCTTGCTAGTGACACGTCATGTGTGTAAAAACCCATTGTAATTATCAAAATCACAGAGAATTTACGATTTTCTCATATGCATTAATTCGGTCTTAAAGTAAGAACGCTAAACAACGTTTATAACGCTAATTAATAAAAACATTTAACCTTTTCCTCGCGAGAAACAAATGGGCCGGCTTCAATTAGTTCCGTGTTTTGTTACAGATTGTACACAAGTTAGGAAAATAGGGCTGCAAAAAACATATCGATGACATGAGAGCATCGATACTACAATTTGCACGATAGGTCGATATTTTTCAGTGCTGCATAATTCTCTTTTTTAACTC
Organism: Scaptodrosophila lebanonensis; assembly: GCF_003285725.1. Lineage (NCBI taxonomy): Eukaryota > Metazoa > Arthropoda > Insecta > Diptera > Drosophilidae > Scaptodrosophila > Scaptodrosophila lebanonensis. Next base: position 5,906,314 of record NW_022060529.1, read on the forward strand.
ATTGCCCGCGTATATAAATTAAACAACAGATGAAGTCCTTCAGGAGGCACATTGACTACTCAATTTTTAATATGTATTTATATTTAATCAGTCGCAGGGTGCAAAAAAAAAAAACAACCCTCGGCAATATAATAATATGTAAATATAAAAATATGATTATTTTGTGTTGGTCCATATCAGGTATTTTATTGTAAACATTGTTTTATTGTTTTAACAAGTGAGTTTTTTGAATAAGGTAGTATTTATTTTGTAAATATACGCCTAAGTTGTGCTTAACAATAAAATTAATACTCCATGTGTTACATAACACGTTAAATTAAACTTGCTTATCTATTAAAGGCCACGGTAATAAATTTAAATTTGCTAACTTAGACTAAATATGTACGTTCACAGAAGACATTTAAGTGCACTTGCATCGACACAATTAGACAGATGAAATAGCAACTTTATATTATTAACATAAGTTAAAACAAGTTACTGGTAAATAAAAAAAATCGACTGCTCTGCCCCGCCCTGCACATGCACTTTAACACATTCATACACTTATGGCATCATCCACCACTCCCTGTTTTGTCTATAAATTATGGAAATTGTGCTTTAAGCTTCCGCTTAAATTGTTAATTTTAAGAGAAATTGTGTGTTAATTTGTCGGCGCAATAACCGATGTCGTCGTCGTTGTTGTTGTACTTATATCTTGCGTTGTATGAGGCAAGAAGTAGGGCTTTGAGCTAGAATTCTGGAACAAATCGGACACATACTTAGCCTGAAAAGAGAAAGAGACAGTAAAATAAAGTCAATTAGAAAACACACAATAAAGATGCTCCTAAAAGTATGTGATATAGGGAAGCGTCTACGGTAAGCAACAAAAAACAAAGATCTATAATTATCTTTAATTAAGAATCTTTAATCATGTATGTATGTATATGAATTTCCTATTATAAATTGCATATTTTACAAGGCACATTGAAGCGTGAAATTGCAGTAAACAGCTGCAGTACTCGTATCTATCAAGTTGCATGCCTCCCCTATCTGTAAGCGATTCCACCTGAACTGCTGTCGGCTCATGTTTGCATTCGACTCTCAAGACTGCCAGGTGTCATTACTGTCATTACCGATATCGGCTTAGCTTTATCTGCATGCAATTGAGTCAGTGTTTTGATTGGCAGCACGCAATGCCTGGCAATCGCCTCAGGAAGGTGTTGAGTTATGACAAAAACTACAATGAATGCCGCATTCTTTCATGGAAACATGGGACGATAGAAACGCAAATTATGGATTTATGAAATTTTAATCTCTCTCTATCTCTCTATTTAAGCTTAATTTACAAAGTCATGTGTGCGAAGTATGGGAGAAAACATTTCTCCCTGTCCCTCTCTCTGCCTTCAGAATCACTCCTCTTTGGTGGACCAAACTGTATTCCAATTGAACCAGTTTTTGGGCACAAAGTAGCTCTAAAAAGATGGGTAAGCAATTGTGAGTTGAAAGTGCCACAAAGTATAGCAAAAACTTGAATAAAAATCAAAGCGAACATAAGCAGGGGAGAGTGCATGCAATATTTCTTGGAAAAACGCAACAGAGTCTTGAAATCAAATCCAACTTACCACAACAATGGCACAGAGAGCGCCTATTGTCGAGCCGGCCAACACATCCGACCAGTGATGTTTATAGTCCGACACACGACTCAGAGCCGTATACCAGGCAATCATGATGAACACAAACTGCAGAAAGTGACGCAACAGCCTCGATCCACGCCAGGTCATGCGTGCCTGCAGATAAAGCTGGAAGAAAATGCCGCAAACAATGTACCAATGATATACTAGACACACAAGGCAGCACAACAAACAAAACTTACCGCCACATAGACCATCGTGTAGAAGGTGAAACTGGAGTGTCCGCTGGGAAACGAGAGGCGCATCTCTTTGAGCATGCGCGCCGACGAGCCATCACCTACACAGCGAAAATCTTGGATGTATTTGCCAGCATTGCTCGGATCACTGCAGGTGCTGCCATCGGCCATAATGGGTTGGCAAACCTGTGAAAGTAAAGAACGCAATAGGCTGAGTGGAAGCACTAGAACACAGAGAGAAAATAATACATATTTTAAGTGCAATTGGCCGCCTCTGCTCTGTTTTGTGAATTAAATCGGCTTGGCGCGTAATTCGAAACACGCGGCATTTGCGCAAAAACAGTTTAACCAACAAGGCTGCTCTGGTTGGGCGGCATGCAGACATACATACATTCATATGTATATGTTTATATGAACATATGTTGCATATTACGAATATTGCATTATGTTTTATGCGCAATTATGCGGCGCTGTTGCCGATCTTCACTCAACAATAGGGCGGCACTGTGCTCCCTAACGCACAGCTGCAAATGCCGCAAGTGACAAAAAAAAAAATACCAACAAGCGGCCGCACCCCTCCACAGATAAGCTAACAAGATATATGTATGTATGGATGTATGTTTATATGTAGTAGATATACAAAAATAGCTAAACAAAGCCCAAAACTTCCAGAGCTACGCCAAAACGATAACAACAAGAATTGGCGCATGTAGCATAAATAAACAAGCGCAAAAAATAATAGCAACCCGGGTGTCACTTGAAGTTATGCGTGCAATCCAATACCCTAACGTCAAGTCGAACTTGCCGAGATATAAGTACATAAGTATACGAGTACATACAAATATCCATTCGTATGCAGATATGTATATTAATAGCTGTGATGGATTGGCACGTCGTGTGTGTCTGCCAAACGGAATGGCATGACATCCTGCGGCACATGTTGTAAATTAAAACTAATTGGCAATGTCAAGTAGTGTCGGGACACGGACACACATTTAATTGCCTTTTAATTATTGCTTCGACTTACCGCCATGAAATGTGGACGCAGACGTCCAATGGAGTACTTGGCTATGTCCGTTGTCAACTGACTGATGGCGGCGCCAAAAACGAATATGCCGATTTTCTTATAGCATTCGACCAGCCAGTCGGGAATCTGGTATTCCATGAAGACATAACGGCGCGAGGTCGCATTCCCATTGCCATACTTCGCATTATCCCGCGAGATGAGCAGCTCGACGGTGAGAAACTGTGGAAGAGCAGAGAAAGCCATTAACATATTTCCTTTTAGCACCTCATAAAAATGTCTCAAGCCAATGGTAAACCCTTTTCTTCTTGGGAAACGCAGTTAGCAGAGCCTCGTATGCAAATAGTTATAGTTCTCTACATGATCTCTCGATGGGTGCGACCTCGTACTGCATAATTAGTTGTACATTTTTATGACTGGCTATTTGTGCCGGAAAGGCCAGATGTTGTTGGGCACAAGTCTGCTCTAATTCCAATTTAATTACAGACATGTGGACAACTCGACACACACATGCAGACAACACAGCACTCCGTCTATCTACTATATTGGGGGTGTTTCGAGCCATTGCGTCAGTTCGAAATAAATAAAAATGTAAACAAATGTTTCACAAAACTGGAGCACTGCGCAACTGCACTTTTCGTTTTATAGCGATGTCTAGTTCATAATAATTCTGTTCATTTTTTAATGTGTGACAATGGTCTATCGGCAATTGTGAACTTGAAATCATTGCGCAATGGGCTTTTACAACGCACCAACTGACAGATGCTTGAAGTATTTTATGGGATAGCCATATGAAAACACTTGGGAACTGCAGAACTCAAGTGCCTCCTGGGGGGAGTTTAGAGACACACTGACATCAAATCAACAAGCTATTTAATTGGCTCGCTTGATGGCATGTACATAAAAAGTCGTTTAATCAATCTATGGGTGGCCTCCGGAAAAACCCCACAAAAAAGATGTTAAGCGATTCTTTAACAAACGAAACCGAACTTAAGCTCGGATTTTCAATTAAATGGGAACCAGACAACGATTTTTTCAACTTTTTTTTCAGAACTCCTAGGGTATGAGCAATTTCGAGTTCTGTAAGCGAACATATAGCATGTTCCAATACTACACATTCTAAATATTCTTTTTAGTTCTTGAAAAGAATACGTGAAATGACTTTTTATTTCATTAAAAAAAAACAATCATTTTGAAAAAAGTAGTCAGTTTCTTTAGCTATTGCTGTTTTTTAACCATAATCGCTTTAAAAGCATTATGATAGTTTTGAACTCTTTGTATTAATAATCTTCAATAAAGTAGGGAAAATATGTGATACACATTTTTAAGAACGTCCTGCAATTTCAATTTCGGGCATATGAGCAGGCCTGATTGCGCTTGGAAGGGATTTCATGCCGCTTTCTTTGGGTTACTTACCACCACACCTGGTATGACCAGTCCAATGATGTACAACATCCAGTTCCGGACGGTGGACTCCTTAAATGGGTGCTTAAGCGATTCATCGTCACAGAAAAAGCCGCGCTTGTATGGATCTCCGAGCAGAAAGAACAGAAGTATGGGAAAGCCAACTGCAAATAGAAATATTCAAAAGATTCAAAAACTTGAAGTCAAACATTCATACACACACATACACACATAATACGAGCATAAATAATGCAACAACATTTATCAATATTTCTTTTTAGTAGGTCATTGGGACTTAAGTGGCATTATCTACTACGTAGTGTGTCTGCCATTTGAAAAATTTTCAACTGTCAGCGCTCCCCAAACTTTATATGAATGACACTGTTGACTTATGATAGGGCTGAGCCATTGATAAGATTGCTGCGAGACGTGTGCGGAGTTTAAATATACATACGAATACGAGTATGAAAAACCAATAAACTATGCCAGCCCACTCCTATACGTTAACCAACAGCTGGGAGCATAAATTCCCTAGAGGCCCTTTCACCAAGTGCTGCCGCTGCCGCTGCCTTAGCTTGTCGGGGTGCTGGTGCTGTCTAATTAAAAATGCACTGCCATCAATAATAACAACTCAAAAACAAATTGAATGGAGTGCGAGCAGACAAATAGGCAACGCTTTAGTCACATTTGATTGATTGATTGATCAAATGCCTTGCCTTGGGCCATCTATCAACAAAATAAATTGTAAAGCTGCAACAACTTCAACTGCGATCTAATGAAAGTGTCAGCGGCACTTGAAAAATGTTTGTTTTTGGAAAGAGCTCTCCACGGGAGCGCAGTTCATAATTAAAATTGCATTAGCCTGTGCTGCCTTCCCTAAGTTGCCAGAGATTCCAAACGATTTCAATGAAGCGGCAATGCGTTGCAATTGCGCGTAGTACCTGCCTTCGTGGCAAGGTTATTGCCAGCCACGATCAGCGAGGCGTTTCAAATTAGAAAACCAGAAACTTCACTGATGCATTAGCCTAGCAAGGGGCAGTACACGTGAAAAATACTTCGTAGAGAGAGAGAGAGAGAGAGAGAGGGCGAAATTTGGTCTTATGAGCAAAATTTAAAAACATACTTGAAGAACCACGCACGAATCTAGATAAATCCAGCCCAATAAATTTAGCAAGAGTCGTACACTTCTGACGCATAAAAATCTGGCATTTTTAAAAGATAGCTCTTTATTCATAAACCAAGCGGATTAAAATGAGAATTATGATCTTGCATAAAGTATAGCAATTAAGATAATACTGCGAACGAGCCATGAAGTTTGCTTTTCTGTAACAATTTAATGAGAAAGATCAAGGGCGTACATAGCTTTTTCAAAAGGGGGGGCTCCAAAATAACAAGTTTGATTAAATAATGCGAGATGCGTTATAGTAATAATTTATACATCTGATATGTGCTATTAAACACAATTTGGAAACACTGCCCACTGGAGGCTGTATTCGACTATATGTAAGCATTAATATTACGACATAAATACTTAAAAGTATGCATGGAATTGGTTATTATTTGGTTGAGTTCGATTATAAGTATTTTATTGGTTTGTAAGCTTCAATTAAAATATGTGCTGCATATGTACGATATTTTTCTGAGTGTAGCCGTTGTTAGGTTAGGTTAGCTCATTAGGCAAATGACGGCGGCGCGGCTCATTACACGGCGTGGCAATGCGCCGGAAGACTGTCGCTAAATCTCGAGTGGCCGGCGGTTCAAGGCATTGGCGACATGGCACTTAAGGCGGCGTAAGCGCACGCCAGGAGACGCTGCCACTTAATTGCTTCCTATCGCTGGTGGAAAGCCAGGCTAACTGCAGGCAGCCACCATTAGGCACAACTGTCGCATTGTCATATTCGAAAATTAAGCTGATTCTGAGCATGACCTATGGCTATGCATATCTATAGAGAGAAAGGGAGTCTGACAAAGGTGACAAAGAATGAAAGGAAAGCCACCGCTTCAATTTTGCTGCTGGCAGCTGCGTTGAAATCTCTTTGGGAACAGGTCCCACTGTGCGTCGAACTGGAGCAGGCAGTCGACTCTTTGCCATTGTTCATTGCGATCTTTACGACCGTTTCGGTGCGGCTGGGAAAGTTCTAAATTGTTGGTTGCGGTGCAGTCGAGATTAGCGTCATATTACAAGAGCTAGTGAGAAGGAGTCTGTGGGCTCTGAGCTAATCCTGCCGAACAGTAGCCGACACATCTGTGTGTGGCTGTCATTTTTACGACTTTGCGACTGAAAATGAAAGTGTAGATGTGTTCCTTTGGATTATATCTTTAAATAGATACGAGTCTGTGTATGCCGATTAACTGGCTGAAATTTATAAAAAACATAAAAAATATTGTAAAATTCAGTTTCCAAAAGTAGAACGCTTTACAACTTAAACGAATTGTATTCTCTACATATGCTTATATATTTTTTGGGGGTGCCATAAAACGTTGACTCGACAGCACCTCCGACGCACACTAACGAGTATGTTACGCATATAGTAGGGGCTGAGAGCTCCAATTCGAGCGGAAATGCTTTGTTAAGTGACCAACGCGAAAACATGTAGGGGATACCAGCGGGCAGCAGCACTACAAAATGCATTTCAAACGAATTGTGGAACACCTAGCTCGCACATTGATAGCAGAGTGATAGCGGAGTGAGGGACGCGCCCAGTAAGAGCCACTCTAGAGGTAGAACGTACCTCCATGTCCACGTCCATTTGGTGTCAAGTTCATTTCAATAATAAAGCACCAAAACGCCGCGAATGCTTCAAGCGACCGTGTAATTCATATACTTGTATTGTATCCGAATATAAGTGTGTTTATATCGCCCAACAGAATTTAAGGCGAAAGCGCATGACGTCGACGATTTTCAACATCAACAAATTGTTTGATAAACAAAGAGGTAAATGCACACACACCACGCCAACTCGATGATGCTTAAACAAATTTAAATTGTCTACAAAGCATTTGCCGACCTACCAAAAAAAAACTGAACTAAAAAAAAAGACCAAACGCCGCCAAGTGTTATGCGTGCTTGCTGCTGTTGTTGCTGTTGTTGTAGTTGCTGCTGCGACAGTGTGGGTTTGCCTTTTGTCTTGACAGCAAACTCGTGCAAGTGCCACCGGCCTACACCACTCATGGCTACACATACAGACACAAATTGTAGCTTGTCTGGACAGTGAAAAAAATAATCAAGACTTCTGAGCTTAAGTCGATGTTAAACAGCAAGAACTGTACTATATAATCTTATCTGGAACTATGCCAAGAGCGAGAGGCTTGGTAGTCCACTTAAATTATAGACAGAGACCTCTTTCCGTTCCCATAAAACATGTGTCCTTTTTATACCCTGTACCCGTAGGGTAAAAAGGGTATATAAGGTTTGTGCAAAGTATGTAACATGCAGAAGGAAGCATCTCCGACCCCATAAAGTATATATATTCTGAATCAGCATGGCGAGAGAAATCGATCTAGTAATGCCCGTCCGTCCGACTGTCCGTCCGTCCGTCCGTCTGTCTGGATGAACGCAAGAATCTCAGAAACTATAAAAGCTAGAATAACCAAAGTGGGCATCCAGATTCTCCAAGGTCAGAGAAAGGACGAGTTTATTTTATTTTTTTTTAATTTCCCCCTGGGTACAGGGTATTACACTGTCGGGCTTGCTCGACTGTAGTGTTCTCTCTTGTTTAGTTTGTCATTTTAAAGCTAACATGGGAAGGAAAAGGCCAATGAACTGCTATACTTGTATCCTACTTGTATAACCTTAAAAGTTTCATTTGTCATTTAGTTGGTTTTTAAATGTCCCTAAGCCTGACACAGACAGCAAAAAAAAGCACAAAAAGTATTCACTCAAAATCAGTTTAATAATTTAAATCTAATTTTCTAATGAAACTGGACAGAATGATTAAAAATGCAGAAATAAGTACGGGTGAGATGAATCGATATACTATATCTGTCCGTTTTTAGCACCGTACTTTCGATTTGAAGTTAATGTGGCTGCTCTTGGAACTAGGAATATTCTTTGAAATGCTTCCATATTATTTAAAAACTCTAAAAAAAAACACATTTTCAGACAGGCAAATACTTTGCACACAAATTAGTCATTTTTAGAGAATATACTTGAAAAAATAAATTAAACATATAGTATAGATTTGTTTAGTTTTTGACAGTTAAAAGATAAATATATTTAACCTCGTTCACTGACGACAAACTTCTAGAGCTTTGATGGAGGTTCTATTCGGCAAGAGTTAAACAGCAAATAGAAATGCATTTCTCACAGTGTACAAGTGCGGCTGCACACTTTAAAGTTACGTCGTACTTGTTCGTTACTGTTTAAACAAATTGCCAAATGTTTACAAACACTGTTGATTCAATAAACAAGGGCGGCAAGTTGAACAATTAAAATAATCTTAAGTAACACGAGTATAAGTTGGAATTTCTGGTTAATTGCGAGTCGTAAAATTTTGCTCTGAGTGAACTTATATTTGATTTAAAATGGCCACCAGGGACACACACACATACATAGCTATTGAGATACAATCTCGTATATAAATTACAAGGGACAATTAACAAAGAGGCAAATGTCTAATATTCCAGACATACATACAACTGCTTTTAATGAACTGTTGCGGAAGTTAAATTAAGAACAATTAATGCCAAGATTTGCACTTTCAACCTCGCCAAGTAGCAGTGCAGCAGTTGAAGCAATTTTAAGGATGAGTGACAGACAGGCAGACGAACATCTCCCCTCCAACCACAAGAACGAACAACTTGCATTTGTCAATTGATTGATGGTGACAAGGACTTGGCGGAGCAATGTGTCTCTGTCGTAGCCTTGGCCAAGATCATAGACCTCCTCGTCATAATTGTGCAGGCACAGAAATCAGAGGGCAGGTATACATACTTGTACATAAGAAAGGCGATCGTTGGCAATTATGCGCTTGACTGCAATACAAAATCAGTGCACAAACAATGGCTGAAAAGGTTATCTAGCCCTCCTTTGGGGTACATGTGTGTCACATTTCTGGGAATTCCCAGCAATCCGTATACAATAATAGGTGTTGCGCAGGTAGCAGCTAAATAACGTCTTTCTTTTATTTGCGGGCCAATGCTGACTACATGATGATGATATATAGTACTATACTTGTATGATCATCATCACATTAAGGGGCTGAACACAAGCATTAAAATCTGGCAAAACACTGCAGGCGCAATTAAATGTTAAGTACTTTTCAAAACTGTAGCGAAATTGAAATTCCAATCCTCCACAATTATTGGTGGCTGCTGCAGTTTTTAATAAATGCGATGCACGTTTGTGTTTTTCTTTTCCCTATTTAGTGTGGATGCTTTCTGTTTGGATATAAATAAAGACAAATAAACAGTATTGTAATTGTTGTTGCTGCAGCAACAACCACAACAAACCAAAGGCATTGCATAAATATTATGCTTTCTACTTAGTTTTTGAAGAATTTCCTCATGCACCACAAATTGGTGCGGACTGCAGACCCCAAACATACTCGTACATACATACTGGCAGATATGTAGATGGGGTTTTGTATATGCATTTGATGAGTTTAATGACTTTACAAACTGTGGCAGAACCGAGTTTTCCAAAAACGAAAAACCACACACAAACACACGTGAGTGCGTGTCTCTGCTTCTTCGTATTCAATTAATGTCAGGGAGATCGGTTAGTGCCATTGACATGCCGTCACGCCTTGTCAAAATATATACGAGTATATGGAAGGAAAAGCCAAAAGTTGTCTTGTGGCAGCCAATTGGAAATCGCTTTTTCGTTTTCCTCTTCTCAGGTATCACTTTATCAGGTATCACTTTATCAACGACCAACCGACTCCGATTCCGACTAGCAAGAATGTGATCAGGTATGGAAATATCTCAACAGATATGGGCTGTGATACATTTTTAAACACAGCGCTCTACTAATTGGAATTTATTGGGGAAGCCTCTTTTTGTGTTTTAACATATTTGATTAAGTGCATTACAGATAGGGCGGGGAACTTTCTGAAACGCGCCCCATTTCTTATACTTACAGTATGTGGGCGAAGAAAATATAGTTGGTCGACTTAACAAAGTAACATTTTAAAACTTTTCAATTAGCACTTAATGGGCTACTAGCACGCCATAAAGCGTTTAAAATCGTTCAAAAGAGAAAAGTGTATTAACTGTTGCTCAATTTTGTGGGTGTTTCTAACTCTCTTATCGTTGCTGATAAGGCTTTCGACTTCTTTACAATCAAATCTATTTGCAACACATGACTCATACTACTTGTATAACCTTAAATATTTGTCAATACTTCCTCTGTACCTGGGTTGCCAGGCTGGTGTGCTTAATCATGCGCTGGCGACGCCTTTTGGGTTTAAGTCGCGCCATGTGAGTCAGCATGAAAGCTGACTACCTGAACCTTAAATCTACAGCTATGCTGGAAGAAAGAAGCACTAAGATGCGACCCCATCGAAAATATTTGCCACAGCAATCAACACAAAATTTATTACGTTCCACTGCCCCCAGAAAAGCGACGCACACAACCCATAATGGCAGGCGCTAAATTAAGTTTTGAGGTCTATGAGTTGCAAACTGGAAATATGGCGCGCCTACCGAGCAATTTACGTATCGCCAATTGCCCAGATACACAGAACAATTGTAGAGCCAAGTAAACACGTCAAAGTTGAAGAAGCAGATCGAGGTGTAGTTGTGACTCAACAAGGGGGGAAGAGCGCAGTACACAATGGCGATAATAAGTAAAGCTTACGAGAGCGTTCAGGTAACGCTTGTTTTGGAAGGTGAGTTGACGTCCCAACCCCAGCGAACCGGTTATATTTCGTACAACAAACACAAATGCAATTGCGACATAAAACGATGCACAACATTGTGCAAATAGGCTGGTGCACTTGAAATATCGTTACCAATTGGGTTTACCTATAGACAGACATTCGAATGCTACCTACAAATCTTAGGTGCTGATAATTGAATTTATTCGAAACTGCTGGTAATCACTTTTTGAATGCATAAAAACTCCCCCAACAAGGTGCACAATCAGCAATATCAGTTCATTTACCTCGGCGTGTGACACAATTATGCATTTGTTTAAACAATACACAAACAACGAGCTGAAGTACTGTCTGTGTAAAAAGTGCAGATGCAATAAAAGCTACACGGGCCAATTTACTCAGCTTTACAAAATCTTATGCACAATATACATAAAATCTAAACAGCGCTTTACTACTACAAGTATAAATAATGTTTATTGGACAAAAGAATACGGTTGAATATATTAGAAAGAGCAAAATCTTTAATTAAACAAGAAAGAAATGCTAAAGTCGAGCAGGCTCAACTCTTAAATACCCTGTACCGCCCCAAATTCTCGGGCTAAAGAGAATCTGGATACCAAGTTTGGTTATTCTAACTCTTATACTTTCTGAGATCCTTACGTTCATACAGACAGACGGACATGGATATCGACTCGGCTTGTCATGCTGATCAAGAATATATATACTTTGGGGGTCTGCCACGCCTCCTTCTGTGTGTTCCACGTACACCCGCACAAAACTAATATACTTTTTTACCCTTTGGGTACAGGGTATAAAAAGAGAAAACTCTTTTTAAATTTGTGATTCATCTTGAAAAGTCATTAATGTACGCAAGCTAAACAAAAGTTAACGACTTTTTCCATTGCATGGAAACATTGATTAAATCAATAATATTTGAAATAAGTCAATAGTGCATATACATATGTATGTATTTACATATGTACATATGTATACACTTGTGAAAACTACTAATTTGGTAATCTCAGTAAGCTATGAGAATTTATTGATGTCAACCACATGTACTAACAAACTAGTCACGAAATGTTTAAAACGTATTTTAATGGCACTCTACTGTCAAAGCACTAAGCCCGCAGCAGTTGCCCAAAGGGGAAAGAGTTGAATTTAAGAGAGTCCAAAAAAGAGCACACTATTAGCGTTCGTTTAAGAGCGCACTCAAGGTTGCTGCGGCATTCGCACACGCATACGCGTACACTGAGGCCACTTTTAATTACATAAAAAACAGAAAGAGAGCCGCACACAATAATGAAGGCAAACATAGCGCCAAAAACAAGCAGACGGCACAATTAATCAAACATTAGGTGCACAATCTTTTGAGCACATTTTTGGGGGAGATATTTGGTCAAAACATGATTAGACTTACCGCATAGCAGAATTATAATATCAAGGCCCACTCGGCACAAAATGCGTTTGTTTGTGTCCATGTTTTTTATGGTTAGTTGCTGTTGTGAGGAGCGTGTGTTGTTGTTGTTGCTGCCGCTGCTATTTCCGTTGTTGTCGTGCAGTCGCACTTCGATGTTGCTGCTGTCGTAGATGTTTTTGTTGCTGCTGTTGGCTAAAACAACGGTTGTTTGTGCAGTCCCTAAAGCGTTGTTGTTGGCCACGTTAGCGGCTAAATCCACGCCACCACTCAATTGACTTTCCGGCCGACGTAGCGGTGTTGTCTCACTCGCTGACGATTCGTTACTCATCGCTCTTTCCCACTTGGGTTATTAAATAACTTGCTGCGAAAAAGCTTGCTCTAAGCTTTGCGTCTTTCACTCACTGCTCCTCCACTATTGTGGCAGTGAACTTGAGCTTGAGAGAGCGCTTTTGAGACCAAATACAAAGGCAACCAGGCAATGGCAGCTGCAGCGGCTCTTTTGTTTTTGTTTTTTAGATTTTTTGTTGTTGTTGGCCGGTCATAAAGAAATCACGTTTGGCTTTATTATCGAGTAAAAATTTGGGCTTTCAAGTCTGTGGTTGCGACGTCATTGTTTGTGGCTGGGAAAATGTAAAATATAAAGAAAGAATAGCGTCCAAATTAAATGCTGGTTTACGCACGAGATGAGTAACGAAACAGAGTCCCTGATGATAAACAGATACATAGCTATGTATGACGACAACTTCTATCTCTTATGATTCACATCGAGGGAATAATATGTTGTGCCCAAGTTGGAATTGTCTTAGCATTAGCGTACATACTACCTATAACTAACATATAATGGTTTAATGACTGAGCAATTTCTTCAATTTTTTTTTATTTTTCAAGACTTTCCAAGGCAACAAGACATTTCATGAGAGCATCTGTGAGCATTTGGATGATGGATCATAGTTCTGGCTGGGCAGTCAATATTGGTCTTTTTTGATTCTCATGCATTCAAAAAAAATGCGCGAACAACTTTTTTCGACACCTGAAGAAAGTGTTAAAGCTTTTGAGAATCTTGTTTAAAAACTAACGCATTCTGACTGGCATAGTTATTGGTAAATTGATTGAAACGGAGGCACGAACAAAAGATTATTCAATAAAAACCCCCACTTGTTGATAAATCACTAACCAGTTAGTTGCTGAGTAAATTATTTCAGTGTAAGCTTAACAACTGTTCGATTCACTATCAAGGCACACAAGGCTTCCACTGGATGCACTTTGCTGAGAACTTGACGAATTTCTATAATTTAAGGCCATCTTCTTAACTTGTTTGCCCATCAAGGGGGCGTTGTAATAAGCAGGAATGCAAGCTATGCTGTTGGTATCCGTTCTTGCTGATTATGGGCCGTGGAGCGAGAAACCAAAGCCTTAATTTGACATGCCAGCTGACGAAGTGGCAAACGTCAATCAGAAATCAGCAACGCTCCCAATGTTGTTGATCGTGTCGCGCTGTCAGGCAGCATCACCGGAATAGGTGGATAGATGTTGTCAGTTGGCGATTGGACTCGCAACGATCGCCCGATCAGACAAGACCTATTTTTAGATGCTGTACGATAGCCCCTGGTCGATCGAGCCATTACTATGCATGCCTTGGCTAGCATTTTGTCTTTTGTTGCTGCCAACCAGTTTTGCCGATTCAATTCCCATGATTAATGCCCCCGTCGAGTGTGTAGGACAAAACCACAACAGCATTGCATCTTAATTTAAAAAACGAGTGAAGAAACAATCTCTGCGATATAATCTGACCTGACTGGGCTGGGAAGGGGAATGGAGGACGGTGGAGATGGGCACGTACTGAGGCTTGTTTGCTTAAGTGTTTTAATTGTTTTTGTTTCGGGCGGGCGGCATCTTTAAAACATCGGTTAAAAATTCATTAAGCATGCTAAATGCCTTGTAAGACACACAAAGGGTTTTAAGTTAAGGAAAGATGCATCCACAGGGCTGACAAACACCGACACACCTCCCTTATCGCGCTTATTTTATTTTATTTTTTCTAATCAACAGAACGGAAATTATTATGCTATCTTATCGGAGGCATTGCTTTATAAATGTAGAAGAAGTTCTAAAGCAAAAATGATGATTTTGTTTTGATTTTTACAACACTTCATTAAGATAAAACAGAATGACATGGAATGTCAGGAAATTTGGCGAGGATCGTATCTAATCTAAAGCCTGCACTCAAAGATAGAAACAGAAGTTGCAGTTGCAAATAAAAAAGGTTGTTGCTGAAATTCTTCACAGCACTATAAAATCGCATCTTTCCATATGGGAATCAGAAATTTTAATCAGATAATCGATTAACTTATGGCAGCCAGCGATCGACCACAAGCAGAGATTCCACTGGGACTGCCGGTTCCCAACAGCAGGCACATGTCATTTATGCATTTTTATGATCATGTCAATGTTGGCCATGGAGAGGAATAAGGTCAAGAAGCTGCGTGTAAGCAAATACTGAATTATTGAAATTAAGAAAAGCCAAATTGTGCATAAAAATCATAAATAAATTAAATGAAAATGAAAACAATTTACATAAACAGCAGGAATTTACGAGAGTATTTAGTTGGCGGTTGCGGCGCCAGCTTTTCATACTTAAGTACGTACATACGATATACTTGTATTAAGTATATAAATATCTTGCCATGAATGAAGCTCACGTCAGCAGCTGGCACAGGTTCAGTCCACAATGCATGCTCATGGCTTGGACGGGGGCATTCAATTTCATGGCCACAATACTGAAATGGCATTCAGTGGCAGTTCCAGACTTGGCGGCGACGGAAGGAAAATTGACACCAAATCGGCCATCTGTATGTACTACAAGGCTTGTTAATTGGCTGCATTATGGCCTGAAATCAGCAATTCAAATGCATTTTACAAACTCGCTGTCACATTGAAATCGAAGAAGCGGAATTTTAAGACGGGAAAAATGTAAAGTGTTCGATTGAGATATGGAAAGTGTTGGAGTTGGTTGCACAGTTGAACGACAAATATTTCATATCGTATAATAATGGGGGAAAATAAACTCGTACTGCCTAGGGATAAGAAGAATCTACATAACAAAAATTTGGTCACTGTAGACTCAGCCAGTTTAAAAATCCACGCTTTCCTTTGTCTTTGCAAAAAACATAACACAAACGGGGAAGGGATAGATAGGATAAAAAAGCTTGAATTTAACAAATATACTATCTATTTATAAAGCAATGCAGCGAGCTAATTACATCAGCGAGATGTAGAATGTTAAACTATGAGAATTATATTTCGAATTCTAAGTAAGAAAACAAAACAAAAAAAGAATTTGAAATACAATAGTAGATGATCTAAATGGAGAGCAATAATTAAGACAAATACTCATTCCCAAACGGAAAAAATCAATAATTCCACTCAATTCGATGTGCGGGCATGCACTTGCGTTTTGGCCAATTGCCAAATGGCTGGAAAGTGCATTAAAAATGGTCGAAATAAATTATGCAAATTCTATGAGCAGGAACGTGTTGGATATTGTAGATCGCCTAATAGCAGCAGTCATCATGAAAATAAATTATACATTTAGTGCGTCAGAAGCCGCGAATAAATCAGTAACTGTTCAATCAGCTCAATCATTTTTTTATATAATTTAATATTGATAAGACAGTCAGAGGCACTGCACAACTGATAAGGAGAAGGAAATCGCTTGCACGTAAAACAAAGGTGCGAAAGGTTTTGTAGGAATTACGCATTGGATTTAATTGATGTGCTACTTAACGGATTTGTGGTTCGGCCAGTGTGTCTGAGTTGGCAAAATAGCAACGACCTTGACCATAGCTTCAAACAATGACGCTTGGCCGAGTCAACGCAGCAACAAAAATCGATTTTTATGCCTTAAACGCCCACGCTTTTCCGCCAGCAGGTTTCTGCTTTTACTGCATAATAATTTATTTTTACACTTTTCGCACGCTCATGATTGTGTTGGCTACTTGTGGCCAATACCAATATACATATATGTATGTACGTATGTACATCCATGTGTAAACAGACAAAATTCTTATTGTATTTGTTTATGTTGAAATAAATTTGTTGGCTTTCACAGTGGTGGCCGCTCACTTTCCTGCCTATTTGTTTTGTTGGCCAAATATTTCATTAAAATTCAAAAGCGGGCGCTCAGCTTAATCAATAAGAAGCAAGATATATAACAAACAACAAAACGACGAATCCGATAACAAACCAAAAAAATGCTTGCAAATATTTACCTCTCGTGCAATTAATTAAAATATTTCCACAACAAGGCGTTGCCTTTTAAGTCTTTGAATTGTATCTTGGCACTTTATATTTTTATTGTTTCAAATACGCCACTCTCAACCATTGCGAAAAACGTTGTTCTATTCTATTTTTGCATAAATAAATAAACACTTCCATAAATTCGTAAGTTTGGACGGGCAGAGCGAACCCCGTTGGCAGCGACCGCACGCGAACGCTGAGTAAAATGAACTGAGCGCTACATCCAAATGTGAAGAGTCACCGGCTGGGAGCTGTGAGAGCTGTCGACAACAGAGTGCGCGTTCATTTGAAACGTTCTGAAATTGGAACCAGGTGTGTGCTATGCTATGCAATGCAATGCGTTTAATAAATTGATAACATAATCCTGCTGCAATGCACAATACTGTTCCATGCCGTTCGTTTATACGAGATCGAGAGAGCGAATGTAGAAATGTTGCCCTCTCTTCTTCTCTCTCTCTCTCTCTCTCTTTCACTATTGAAGTGCAATTGTGGCCATGAACAATTTTTGGACAAAATGTTGTCAGTTCTTCATTTCGTGTTGAGCGCTTCGGTTGCTCTCTATGTAACGGTTCCGCATCTGACATCTGACTTTACAGCAGACGTTTACATTATCGTGTTGCGCATGCGAATCAAAGGACGTAAAAGAAACATCAAATAAATATTGTGTGTGATAAAAAGCAAAGCTAAGTGCACTATAAAAAAGCAAAATTACAAATTGTGGAAGCAATGCAAGTGCATTTATCATAAAATTTACAAAATTTTGTGCGTGGCCAGCAATTTTTGGCTAGAATTTGACTTCGCTAAGCAATCGCACAATCCTCCTCTTTGTGTGGGCCGACTTTGTGCATTCTGCATTATTGATTGTTTTTATTGTTGTTGTATTGCCACACACACACACACACACACACATACAGAACGCGCTTATCACCTGGCAACTTCAAAAAGTACATGCATACGCGTTTTCGGCTTGTAAATTATTTACGATACAATCAGCTTAAGATAAATACGCAGCAAATAGAGAGTCCATTAGCACTTTTACCCAAAAAAATAAAAAAAAAAAACTTCGTTATTTGTTGCTGAAGTACTTACAAATATTTGAGTCTTTGTTGTGCATTACCTGTTGATAAAAATGCCCGCCAACGCCTGCAGCTGTAAATAGGCAGTCAAGGGTCATAAAGGAACTGTGTCGCCTCCCGCCACTGCCACTGCCACTACCATTAGGTGGCTTATCAGCTTGGACCTTGGGTCAATATTCGAATATGAGCAGTCTACGACCGAACAGCACATGCGACACTACTCCTCTCCAGCGGTTCGAGAGTCAAAGCAGTAATGGTGAGGAGCCATCCTCACCAACCAGCATTATAGCTGCCGCCGTGGTTGCAGCTGCAACAAGTACAATAACAACAACTAGAGCAAATGCTACAAATGCAAATGCAACGGGAGCCAATCACATGCACCACAAT
This sequence comes from Scaptodrosophila lebanonensis, assembly GCF_003285725.1. Lineage (NCBI taxonomy): Eukaryota > Metazoa > Arthropoda > Insecta > Diptera > Drosophilidae > Scaptodrosophila > Scaptodrosophila lebanonensis. The sequence continues at coordinate 5,924,585 of NW_022060529.1, forward strand.
AACAACAATAACAATGTTAAGGTTGATTTACAACTGCCACCGTTTGAAAACAATGGCGGACTCAGAATTGGAGCAGTGGTCATGGCGAATAAGCCACGAGTTCGGGGCACTGCTCACATCTTTAGACGCATTCTCTTGGATCTGGCCATGCTGAGCTGTGGTAAGCAGTCATTTTTAGATTCCTTATAACAGTCCACTTATCTGGAGCTCCATTAGCTGCGACACTTTGGGCCCAATCAATTATATTTCCCAGACAACTCTCTCACATCCCTCGCAGCTCATTTGGTGGCTGTTGTTGTCGTCTCAACTCGTGCCATCTTTCACACTTCTCGCCACATTTCTTTTGTTTTATGTTATGTTATCATGTTGTTCCAATTGATCTCTGGCACATCAACTTGTGAACTGGCGCGTCGTTGACTATTTTAATGGATGTATCACGCAGCATTTAATGTATTCTGACTTCTTTTCATTTCATCTACATACATACACATTTGTGTATGTATGTACACATATAGTATATTAAAAGAGCCATCACATATCAGTTTGATTATCTGGACCGATTAAGAGAACTGCGATATTATGAGCAGCACGTTCTAGTCTACGAGTATACTTGTATGTGTGCTTGGTATCTGAGAGTAGGAAACGCTTTGTTGTATCATCAGCATTCAGCAAAAATCTGAGCATTTAAGTGAACTGATTCCTGTTTTTATTGAATTAATGAAAACATGTGGAATTTGTATCAAAATGTTTCCAACAGCGCTTATGCTTAAATAATGAATAAGCACTTCTATAGTTGTAGACCCCATCGCCCACCAACCCATCAGCATGACGAACCAAATGACCGACCCCTCAATCAACACCTCACTATTCGCACATCGAGTGTTCTCTGATTTATTTTACTTAATTTGCGCATACATACTTGTATATACATATATATACATGTATTAGACCCTGTTTGGTGCGTTGGGGTGAATTTATCACGAGGGCACACAATTGAAATTTTTGTGTTTTTATGCCAACATCAACTTGCTCCGTTTGTTTATTTACACGAATTCAATTTACACATGATCAGCACTGCGCAGACGCAGACTAGTATGCCAGATATGCTGTTAACCCTACTTTAGATTTGGGGCAATATATGTACCTGATATTCCTTCTAAAAGCCAAATATTTATTCAAATGATTAAAGAAATTGGACGCATTTTAAATACAATGAAGTACTTTCATAAATATACTTTTATTTGTCCTCTGTTGATTAAAGAAAGTCACACAAAAATAATTTCACAAGAATTTGAGTTTTTTTTAAAGTGAATCTTTCCCATTATTTCCATTCATCTCATACGCAAAGCCAACAAAGTAAATTAAGAAGGTATGCTGTTAATTCCAGTTAAAGGGATTAGAAATATACTTGTATAAATAGGATCGTAAAGTTACGGATGTGGGAAAATCCGATGAAAGTATACAAAAACATATTTAGTTGGAGGTTACTTAAATGATTTGGAAACGAAATTGTCGCTTTTCCAGCTTGCAGTTCGAAAAAAATGCTTGAGTTCTACGGTTTCGGAAAATTTGATTTTATTCTTCGCCAACCACACTACCAATTATCAATGTCGCTTGCTTCTTTTTATATAAGTACTACTTATATGTTGTAACAAAAGTGACGAGGTCTATTTATATGCTTCCCCCTTACAAATTGCCCCAGTCCGCCCCTATTTAGTGTTCTGTTTCTGAATCTAGAAGTAAAACATGAAATGCATACTTCGAAAATAAAGGGTTAAGTGTCGTCAGCAGTTTTGAATGCGCATAAAAAGTGGACACTGCAACAAAGCTGCAAATGCAACTGCAAGCCTTTGCCACTTTTCCAGCGATATCTTCGATTTTGTGGGAGCGTTTCAAAGCTCCAGCACTTGTGACCACCCATGGCTGCAATGTGTGCGCATTATCTTTTAAAACTGCCCGCTAACCACAGGGGGTATTACAAAATTTCATTTGCAATTGCAAGTGACACACTTGCGTGCTGTTCTTGCACTTGCTGTTGACATGTTAAGCCAACAAACCCAAACACACATACACACTATTTGGTATTAGCAACGGTTAGAGACTCACACACACGCCCATGTTTATCTTTTGCAGTTGGTCTGCCCATGCTCGGATTCTCGCTGTGGGGTGAGCCCTATAAGCGAGGCTTCTTCTGCAGCGACGTGTCGCTGAAGCATCCCTACAAGGACTCTACCATACGCAGCTGGATGCTGTACTTAGTGTGTGCTGGACTGCCCATTTCCACGGTAAGCAAATTACAAATATTTAGACACATTTCCAGCAGTACGTGTCTTTCCCCTCAATTCCCACACTGAACACCTTCATAAAATTGTCTGCAGATCGTGCTGGTGGAGTTCTATAGAGCGCAGGATCGGAAACCGCCGCGCTATGCGCACTACCAGCAGGGCAGTCAAGGAAGCGGCTATTACCTGTGCCATCTCGAGTTGCCTATCTGGCTGATCGAATGCTACCGAAAGGTTGGCATCTTCGTCTTCGGCCTGGGCGTGGAGCAATTGACAACGGAAATAGCCAAGTACGTTATTGGGCGGCTGCGACCACACTTCTTTGCTGTGAGTATTTCCCGAATACTATGTGCCCGATGATCGAAGACTTATGTAGAGTTCTTGGACAGCTTTGCCAGCCCATGCTCCATGACAACAGCAATTGCAGCGATCCGATCAATGCGCAACGCTATATCGAGGACTTTAGCTGTACAGGGCCCGATGCGAGCGCCAAACTGGTCAAAGAGGTGCGACTATCGTTCCCCAGTGGCCACTCGAGCTTCACTTGCTACGCCATGCTCTATTTGGTGGTATGTTGACTAAAAATAGGCATCTCTGCCACAGCCTCCCATCGTTTGTGTTCGTGCAATTACAGATCTATCTGCAGCGTCGCATGCATTGGAAACGCATCAAAATGCTGCGCCACATGCTGCAGACTCTACTCCTGATGTTCGCCTGGTACACGGCTCTGACGCGTGTCTCCGACTACAAGCACCACTGGTCCGATGTGCTCGCGGGCGCTGGTATTGGCATGGCCTACGCCATTGTGGTGGTAATTAATATTTTTAATATAATTTTGCACACGCATGCACACAAGGGATAGCATATTGACGCTGTCGGTTCGTCTGTCTGAATGCTTGCAACTAGAAAACTACTAGAGGTGTAGGCTCTATAACAGTCTATGAAAGAAAGCTTGCGATTCAAAGAAACCCTGTAACTTGATAACAATATAACTCTTTTCATTTGTCCATCAGGCTAGATAACTAAATATATAAACAAAGTCCAGTAAACTCAGAAGTTTCCTCAAAATCGAATGCTTCTGATTCAGTCGCACTTTCTTTAGTTCCCATTAGATCTTAGCACCAGTTCTTTCCCTCCTTTACTCAACAAGTTCTTGTTTTTCCTCATCATTATCATACATTGAAATTTGTGGAGCTCTTTTGATTTGCTCTCTAAGTTTTCATTTGTGAGCATTGCCGACAGCTTAAATAATAATAAAATTCCACGAAAAGCATTGATTACATAATCTAAAATAAACCTTCCTTTTTTCTCTTCCAGACTTGTACTTTGTGGTAACACATTTTGGTTTAATATTGCAACGTTCTAGAAATAAGCTTAGTTACTATATTGGTTTTAAATATGTAGTGTGGTTGAGTTTTAAGCTTGGTTTAGCTTGTCATCTTTTTAAATTACAATACAAGTATATGTGTATGTGTGCTTTCATCATTTTACATTTTACGTAATAAAAGTATTTAACGTTTACAACAAATCAGCAATATTGTTTGTTTTCACTCTCACGCTTAACTTATGGACAATTACTCAATCATTAAAATGAAATTGTCGGCTTGTAGTTGTTTTATCGAACGTTGCTTAAATCAAAACGTGACAACAAAAGTTGTAGTCGCGGGCAATTTAAATAAAATTACACATTGCCAAATGTCCTTGCCCCGGCCACACCACAACGGTGTGCGCTGTTTTGATGGCTATTTCAAATTAATAAACAACAACGACAACAACTTCCACAAATGAATAGCAACCAACTGGTCGATCGGCGGCCGGCTGCTGCCTGCCGCCTGCTTGCTAACCATAACCGTAAAATGTAGAAATGTCGTACGGCAGCTGATCAAAGTGGCAAGTGCCACAAATGCAATTGCCGTTAGTAGTCTTGGCTGGTTGGCCAGAGACTTTGGCAGTTGTTAGCGCCAGATAAGCGCTGACTTATGGCCAGTCAGGCCAACTATGCTGCTTTGTACGCGCATATAGTAACTGACCATTCTACGGGCCATACGGGCCTTTGCCTAATTAGTAATTGGTGCAAAATTAGAGACTTGCTTTTTTAATTGGCCCCTGCCAAAGGCATGGCCCCTCATGCTCCTTTCAACAACTGTCCGTTCTCTACTTGTCGAACTCATTCGCTGATTTGCATTTGATTAGCATATTGAACGAATTTATTGCTTCGGCCACTCAAAGCGCCTTCAACTTGGAAGCATCACTCACTCAGCCATCACTTGAAGCAGTAGTTGTTGTTGTTGCGACGTTGAAGTGTTGTAATTGCTGTTGTTGTACAATTTTATAGTTATAATTTATATGTTAACTCAACTATCAGCACTTAGCCGAGCAAGATGGATGCCACTTTCGAATGATATGCAAATGGAGTTGTACGTATTTAGTACAGATATATCAAATATTATAGTGTGCTAGTATAATAGAGATATAGACGGCAAGTCGGGACACAGGCTTCATGATCTTCCTCAGCAGTTGGCACAATTTCTATGTCTCGTGCTATCCAACCAATAGTGTCTTTGACAACAAACTCACAAACAAAAAACGCACGGAGTTCAATTTTATGAAATTTTTCTTTTGAAGCCCATAATAAATATATTACTGGCTGAACAATTTACTTAAAGAATTATATATCATTGATTTGTATGGCGTTATGCTCAATACTTGTATGTTAAATTCCAGTGCTGTTAACTGCAGCACTGTTAATCCCAAGCACTGTTAAAATGTAATTCTGTTAAAAAGGAAAACCCAAATTGCACTTCCAAATACGAAGCAAGCCAGCTGAAAACATTCTAGTCGATATTTAATTTAATAATTTAATTTTTCGCGTTGAAATTTCTAGCTTTGCAAAATTGCAAAGAGCTAAGAGACTTCTCCATCCAGACATCCTCTTTCTTATAATCAGTGACTGTTGTTCAGGTTCTGAACATTAATTTGTAGCCTTAGTTCCTTCAGATAGTGGGACTTACAGCTTCAATTTCTGTTCGCTCGATGCAATTGCCTCAAAATAAACACACATAATGACATGGCTGTGTTTTACTATATAATATTGTTGTGTATAACAAAGTCAACTCCAAGTGCTATTGGCCACAAATGCACAAAACTAATAAATTATGATATTGAAATGTGTTTCAAATACCCCAGAATACAACCACACTTTTTCCAATCAACAATGCATATCCCACCAGGATGCACATACCGTCCATGTAAAGGGAAAAGGGATGTCATATTTTTCCCACTCAGCACTGTCTATGAATGATTAGTGTGTATGTTCATTCTTCATTCTTCTCCGCACGAGACTTGGTTTGCTCCAAATTCTTCACATTTCATAAGCACATATACTCGATTAGAATGTTTTTTGTTGCTTTGTTTATATTGTTTTATCGCTATAATTGCATCAAGTCCATTTGTGTGATGTTTCTTTGGCAGCTTTCAATTGCCCGCATCTGCTGTCAATTGCTAGAATCAGAATCGGCTGCATTCTCAATCTCTCAACAACATCAAGTTTATGATCAAGAAACTATGCCAAAGTTGCAACAATGCAGCACTCGTACAGTGTGAGTATCGAGAGTGATTTTTATTTATTTTATTCTGTTTTTTTTTTTTCATATAAAACAGCCGTGCATGTAAGTATCTGCGGGGACAAAAGGCCAGTGTTACATCGCAATATAAAATTGCGTCACAGCTCAGGCGGAAAATGAAATTTAAGCATGAAAATTGTAAATTACAGAGCTAACTGAGGAACACGCCCCTTTTTATGGCACGCAAAGTGTGTAAAATTGTAGGCATTGCCATTACAGGGGGTTTGTGAATCATGCAACAGCATTTGGCATGTCCAGCTCTGAGGGATGGGGTCGGTTGCATCAGCCACCAACACCAACACCATCAGCTTCGATTGAAGCGCATTTTTCTATATGCCAGCCATGGTCACAATTCATGGTCCAAGAGAAAAAGGCGTTACATTTTCCACACGAGCGTGAGGGACAGACAGGTAAGCATTTTCGCTTGCGTGGGCTTTCAATCAGAAATGGAAATGCTACACTCAACAAAAATATGTGGCTCAGAAAATCGCGCAAATTTGGAAATTCATAGCATAGCTATTACCAAGCAGCTTCTATCTGCAGTCTTAGTTTCAAGCTTTCACAAAAAGACGACAAGGCATTATAAGTCTTTGGTAAATAGTTTTCTAAACGGTTCGAGTTTTGACCAGCAACGAGAATCTTTAAAGCCTCTATCTATGAAAACACTAAATCTATAAAAATAAAAAAAAATGCTTTTGCCTTTCGTTTAATAAGTTTACATAACAAATGGCTTGTATATAAATATTTTCTGTGGAATGATTCGTGCACTTTTTTGTCAAGTGTAGCGTGCTCTGTTCGGTTGTCTAGTTCCTGTGGCCTTTGTTTTTCTTTCTGCCAATAGCACGAACGTGCTTGTGACCATTGTACCGGTTTCTTTGTCGGTCTGTCCAGTGCCCAATAGGTGGGCAGCACATTCGCATGTCCTGCGCCTGTGGCTCTGGCTCTGGCTGCGGCTGCGGCTGTCGCTGTCGCTCTATTTATGCGCGCCTACGTGCGCAATTATTTATACTCTCTGTCGGGCCTTTGTATGCGAATAGAGGTACGGGGTTTTGCTGCAAATCCAATGCCCTATGGATAGTGTTTTGTCTACTCCTTTTATGGCCTGGCAATTAGTGAGCCTGGCAATTTGCGTTGGCACTAAACGCTTATTAATGAGCTCGAGTCAATTCTATGATACGCTGTTTCCACTATCACACAATGCCTGGCCACTGACTGACAATATTTATGGCGCTGGGAAATTGGCTTAAGTGAAATCTATAAATCTTGGCAGCGCTTTCAAAGATAATACGCCTGCCATGAAATATGCAAGCCCTTGAGCTGCTACAACAACTTGTTCTCTGACACTCGCATACGTGTGTACTCGTGTAAACATCCAGGAAGGTTTGTACTGGTGGTAGTAGAAGGCAACGAATAATACATAAATCTCGACACTTTGGGGCGTTTCTATAGGTACTTTGGAAAGATCGAGAATAGTGCGAGAATTTATGCGCACATTAGAAAATGCAAGCAACGCCTCATTAACCCCCCATGACAGTTTCAGTTTTTGCAGCTGAAAACATTGGGCAGGTACTGGAAGTTTTTCCATTCGATTGCATTTTGCGTCGGGAAATGTTGTCACGATTGTAACTGTCATATAAATTGCGAAGCAACCCCTTGGTGCTGAACATTATACCCCATGCGGTGTGTTTGGGATTACGCAGCTAATGCCATTTAATGCCTCATAGTGTTGCCGCCTATTCACACCTCTTCAGCTTCACTTCATTTCGTCGGCCGCCTGTGATTTCTGCTCTGCGCGAGTGATTCATGTGCCCTCTTAAGCTAAGGCACTTGGCCGGGCCGCGAAGTTGTTAACGTTCGCAATTGGTGGCATTTATCGTGGCGGCTTAAAGTCTTTCAAAGCCGCGCTCAGACAAAACGCCACAGTTTTCGTTTTTGACAGCCAACACGCAGAGAACTTGGCACTGGCCATTAACAAAGCTTAAACCAAATCTGAGCTTGTTAGCACGTTGGGCTTAGTTGGCAGCAGCAAGTCGTTTTCTCCCTCACCCTCCACCGATCAGCTAGATATACAAGTAGTTGCATTGCATTTGAATTTATTTTGGACTTTCTACTGCTGCAGAGACACTGCCGAGAGACACACCCTCTCGCACCATTAATCTTGACAGTTGCATGGCAGTGTTTACATTTTCCTCCAATCTAGTTGCAAATGTAATTCATTTTGTGTTTGAGGCAGCAATGTGGATTGGTATCAACACAACTGCTGTTATGACTTTGTAATTGAGCTGCAGTGGTGAAAGGAGTGGCGTGCTCTTCACAGTAGCGATGGAATGTTGCACTAATTTAAAAGGTTTGTTTTAAGTAAACACTCGGACGAAATTTAACCAATCTCTAATTAGAATTCCCTGTATTCAAAGTGCAGAATTAGGGTCCGAATTAGGCGGATATGATCAGCAATACGAGCAATACGAAAGCCTTTAAAGCATAACAGCTACTTATAATAATAATTGGGGTATAGAATTGTCTTATCAATATGCACTCCACGCTTATTACAAACTCGATATATCGTCAATCTTATAAATAGCTGCAATCGACATGATCCAGATCACTCTTCCTTCCAAAATTTGTTTCTTTATGAAAATGGCTTTTACAAAGTTTGTTTAATTATTGGTACAGCAAAGCTAATTTAGTTACTACAAGTATAAAGCCCCGTGACAAATTTGACGAAGGATGTTACACAAGCCAGGCAATCTCTACTCGTTTCGCAAGAACACCCCACTGGTACTACTATTTGATATACTTGTACTTATTTAGCTTTTCCACTCACTTGCTAGAACCGTTTGAAGCATTTTGTTGTAAGCTGAAGATTTGTTGTAGGCTCTAGCATCATCTTCTTCCCAATGGCCGTAATCACAGAAATTCTTTAAGCTAATCCACTTGAAATTGCTAATCAAAGCCGACAACCATTCATTAGCTTTAATGAGTAGTTGCCACTGGCTAGGCAGATGTAAATTGCTGAACATTACTTTGGAGATTTACAAGGCAGCGACTAATGAATAAAACAAACTTAATCTGCAATTTGTTTACTGAAATTGCAAGCAATCTGTGCGTTGCTGTTTAATTGAATAAACGCACCAGCTAAAATGTTTGCAATTTTAGAGTGCAATGAGGGAATGAGTGCATGAGAGAATGACTACATGATGCCGCACATCAACTCTAATTAGCAGCAACAAGCTGAGGCTGCCAGCTGACGCAAACTGTTGGGCAACGGAAGCTTTCAATTACCAAGACATGGTCTCTGCAAATTTGATGCATGAACTGGCCAAATCGCCTACGGTCCTCAAGGCATCCAGTGCTCCAGTCCTCCAGTCCTCCATTGCTGCAGTAGTCCAGCTTCAGTTCATGTCCATGCAAATCGGCCAACACCAACTGGCTGGTGTCAAAAAAATTGTCATGAATAATGCAACAAAAAACACAAACGCTTGACTGCCATCCAGAAAGCACCTCCGATCTGATCGTGCAATTTGTCGAGCATGGCATCAGGCACGTTCCGAACCGCAAAATAAAATCAATGGAATCATATTTAAGCGTTTTGCATATGACCAACAAGAGACGTGATATCGCGACAGACCAACAGCAACTGTGGCTGAAACGCCCCAGGCCGCCGCCAGACACCCAGTCCAACGGCCAATGATTAGTCAGCCCGTTAGACAGCAGGACATGAAGTTGTCAATGGCTGTTGTCGCTTGTCAATCAACAAAGAGGCGCGATCAGCAATCGAGGCGATGGCCACGCGTGTGCTGCGCATGCGCATTAACATAAATTTAAGGCGTTGAGTGCGTGATTTAGTTTTTTCCTTATAGTTGGTGCGTGACTTTTTTTGAAAAAGCATTGAAAGATAATTTTATTGATTGAACGATGGCCAATACACTAGCGCACCTCCTTGCCATATGGTTGTTTCTTCTTCTGGGATAGAACACAACCCGTGCCTTGGTATGCCTTTTCCAGCTGCAAAGTCTTTAAACGCTCGGTCGCACGTTCTTCTGCCGTATGTTGGAGGTAACTCTGATGCCAGTCGCGGTTGTGTGCCTAGAAATGAACAAGTAGGTCGGTTTGGAAGTACTATATTTACGATTAATGCTTTATTATAATGATTGCTAGTTTTTTTTGCCCAATAGAATGTATTCCAAATGACAAAGATGACCGTGAAATAGTTTCTTTTAATGTTGATTGTCAAATTTGCTAATCGCAGTCTCTGATTATAAGAATAAACTCACTAATGTATCATGAGTTATTCAATTATTTATTCTGTCACCCTTTTCAGTCTCGCAGGCATTCATTCAGTTGGTCAGTCGGTCAGTCAACCGAAATCTCACTCTGTTATTTATTCTTACAATCAATCAATTATATATTCACCAATTTAGTTTGTTTTTGGCCATTTCATTAGTCAGAAAATCAGACAATTTTCCAGATCTTCAGTCGCTAGTCAATCATATCATATACATATTATTCAGACATTAATTCATTTATCCAAATTGTCTGTCAGTTATAAATTATTTCCATATAAACAGTGGCCTTTCATTCGGTTTGTCTGAAAATCACAAACAAAAATTCTATCGAATCACAAATCTTCGACAGGTTTCTCATTAAGCATTATTGCTTCCGAATAAAAAATGATGCATACAACCAAGTCTTTGTTTAAATAAATAAAAATGTACTTTTCTCTTGAAAATTGATTTTATCTATGTTTATTGAACCACTTACCCTGGCATATATTTTTTGCTGCAAGTCCTCATAAATTTGCATGTCCTCGCGCATATTGTAGCCCAGGTTCTCAGACTTGCTCCTTTCAGCTTCTTTCTGGGCTAATTGTTGGTTCTGTTCGATTTGCTTCTGCAAGTCGGAAAACTGTTGCAAGCGTTTGTTGCGAGCTTTAATAAGCGCTTCCTCCTTGCGTTTGGCTTCAACCTCGGCAGCTAATTCCATTCTAAGATGTGAAAAAAAAAAACTTTGAAGCTATATTATTAACCACCCACGTCCACTTACGCCTGTGCATATTCGTGCTGTTCGGTCAACGTTTCTTCAGCCCGCTGCGCTCGCTGCTCCTCTTCTCGCCTTTCATTCTCCCACTGGGTATTGCCTTCGAGTATGTGACGGAGATTCTGCTCGTATTGTGCCTGCTGTTCGCGAGTGGCATCTAGTCGTTGCCACACTTCGTGCCACAGCTGCTGCACCTGCGCCTCCTTGCGGCGCAAAGCTTTGCGTTCCTCGATTTGCTGCAGCTGGGCGTATTTGGTTTCCAGCAGAATCTCTTTGGTTTCCCTGTGGCGATGCGCCTCTGAATTTTCGCTGCACATAAAAATCTTTAATAATATCGAATGTTATCATTGTTTTTTCTGTGCCTACATCTCCCGCTGCTGCTGCTTCAGCTTCAGCAACTCCACTTCTGCCTGCTCGCGCTTCATGCGCTCCAAGAGGATCCACTCATGACGCTGCTTCTCGGCTTCTTCAGCTTTCGCCTGCAACCACAATGCCAGCTCCTCGTCCCACTGCAGAGCTTCCATCTGCAGCTGTTGGGATAACATCATGCGCCGCCTGTCCAAATCCTCAGTATACTCGCGCATACGCTTCTCTACCATGCCACCAATTTGGCACTTGAGGTTACGATTATTGGTGCGCTCCAGAAATTCCGTTGGATCCATCTTAACCAGCGCTTTCTGAACAATCATTATTGTTTAAGCTTTGTAGCCATGGCTGGTTACTGCCTTGGCAACGACTCTTAATATGAATTTAGAGTGGAATGGCGTTGCCAGCTCGAGTCAAAGCTAACTGGGTTGCTGTCTTGGCTATTGACTGTCGGTTCGTGTCCATAGAACAGTCCGGTACGCGATCCAGGGGACAAAATCCACATGTGGTTCGATTCACAAATATTTGTCAAATAATTTGGAATATTTGTATTATATTTTTATATGAACCCCAACCACAATATAATATAATAATAAATTCTATAATATTTTGCGATTGATGATGTTTTCAAAACCTTTTCTAAGTAACTTTATATTCCCAATTTATCTATGAACTATGGTTTTATTGGCCCCTTTTCTGTACAATTCTCTCCCTACATGAATTCACTAAGAATTGGAATTAATTTTTTATATCAGCCCTTGGTCATTCATAGTTTTATTTACGGATTTACGATTTCGTAGCTACTTTGGGTCGCTAAAAAAAAGTGAAAACCGAATACACAACCGAGCAGAACACGAGAATGCAACCCCAAAATGTTGCTGGATATTTCAAAATTCTGATTGCGCCGAATTGAAAAACTTGAAAATTTACTCGCAATAATTTCTAACCTTAGCGAAGCTCCTGCGGAATTTAAATCAAGAAGCCTAACTAGAATCTGTAATCAAATACCTTTCATCCATTTTAAAGACATTCCTTATGGAATAATCAAATATTTTTTAAATAATTATGTTGAATTTATACAAATTATGAAACTATAATAACTAAAAATATTAAAATTTATGTTAGGCATTTAATACTTTCATTCATGCATTCCATTAACATTCTACATATGGTATGCTTTCAAATTCTCAATCAGTAAATTAGCACTTTCATGCCAAATTTATTTAATCATTTGCTATGCAAATACTTGTTATTGACCACTCGTATTGATTTTAAGTTGCCACTGCGACTGAGTATAAATGAAAAACATTTCCTGAATAATATTGATTCGCCATTATAAACCAACGTTAAATTTACGCCTTGGCATTCGAATTTCGGGGCGGAAAAATTTATTTAATATCACACAATGGCAGGTGTGAGGAGATCACTACATGTGATTGTTACTATTAAATAATAGCTTCTGGATTATGCCACTTGGTAGTCGTGTCTTTTGTTTTTCACGAAACCCCGATATTTGTTTTCTTACGATTGCGATTGGTTACACTTTCCACACGGCTTACTTAAGTCGTGAAGAGGTTCGTGTCTTTAGTCTTTTGTTTAAACAAATACTGACAAACAAATTTACGACGATAATACATATATTTGTTTATTAGGTAACTTATGTGTAAGCAGGTTATTCAACTTCCAATAAATTTTGTTTTAAATATTAGGCCTAGCTGTTCAGTTTTTAGGTACTTTGGGTTAATATCAGTCTCTATTCTCGCCTAAGGCACCACAAGTCATTCCAATCGATCAGTTGCGCTTACTAGCCGAAAAGATTGGGCACAAACAGCTTCTTGCGCTTGGCATGCGTCTGTCTGTAGCCCACAAGAGGTTCAAAGCGCACATATCCGGGGGAGCTTCCGTAGATCTTCAAATTCCTCCGGCCCGATGCGCTACTGTCGTAGACAGGCGATATATAGCCACCATCCACATAATAGTAGCCTGTGTCCAAGCTTCTTAGATAGCTCTTCGTCAATGGTTTGCCGTAGGTGGGGCCGTAGTCATCAATGCTATCCAGTTCCAAAGTTGCGGGCTTGGCGCTGCTGTGCACAATTTGGCTGGCGATGATGCCGAGTAGTAGACAGGTCCATGTGTAGAGTTGCTGCAAGGGCGAAAAAAAAGCTAACATTATTCTCATGTCGAATGGATAGGTAGATTTAGATTTACTTACCATAATGTACAAATACGAGGTAGTTTTTGTATTATTGAAGTTTGAATGTATCCTTTAAATTGATTTTTTGCTGATAGGTCTGAACGTTTTGAGCATCTGTTTCGTTCTGCATGCTGAGCTCTGTAGAACTCTTTCTTTTTATACGTAACTGGACCCGTCTTCACACCTATACGTGAACATTTTTTTTGGCTCATACTTATTCAGACAACGCGTCGCAGCCCCAGCCAGCTGTGCTGGTAAGACTACCAGACTCTAGACAGAGTAAAAGCTTCCAATACACCTCTTTCGCACCTCCACCATCTGTCAAACGACCGCTCTCGCTAAGTGCAAACGCAGTTTCATTTTCGTTGGTACTATGATGGCATTTGGCTCAAACATTAGGCTCTGATTGGCGCTCGCGCCTCCCCGGAATTAGCTTCAACTGTGTCTAATATCGTCTGGAAAAACTTGTTACAATGCGAAATAACAAATAGATATGACACTTATCCGCATTACTCACGTTTTGCGGTCAATCCGCTTATAACTGCCTCGGTAGCTCAACCAAGTGGCTAATATAGCAAAGATATTTTTAGAATTGTTTGTCCCGACTAATTAACTCGATGACCCACTGATCAAACCGTCAGGACCCGCTTTAATAGAATAAAATGCACCTAAAAAGAAGGAGATTAAAAAATCGCACAAAAGAAACTCAGTAACAGCAATTGTAAAATATGAGCTTTTCCCTCTTGTTGGTTTTTGAATATCGCTCTAAGTAACGGATTGATAGACTCTCTAATTTAAAGAGATTACAAAATCAAAAAAATTTAAAATGCAGTTGCTATTTGGTTAAATTAATTGTTTAATTTGTGCCTTTTTAAAAATTTAAGAACTCGAAAATATATTACCTGCAATTTCGAACATCCGAGCAAAGCAATCGATTTTATACAACATTTCATTAATTTTTATCAAAAAAAAAATATATATATTATATAGATAGTTTATTCATTCATTTATTCATAAAAAAAATATTATATAGATAGTTTATTCATTCATTTATTAATCAAAAAAATATTATATAGATAGTTTATTCATTCATTTATTCATAAAAAAAAATATTATATAGATAGTTTATTCATTCATTTATTCATCAATTTCAACAACAATTAGATGTAGTGAGTAAATTAATTAATTAAACATTACTTTTTGAGTCAACATATTTTGAACTACTTGTATCATTCCCAAGGCGCAGTAATTGATATTTAGATAGAAACTGTGGGATCCAAAATTCATCATGTTGCTCACGTTTGCTCATTTTAATAACATTTTCTTGAAACACCAAAGTCCATTTGAATTTTATAGTTTGAATACAACATGCATGAATCATTATTTTCAAACTTAATGTTTTATAAAAATATGACATAACAGATAAATACTCCAAATAAATGATATTATGTGTTATAAAATGTGCAAACATCAGCCAAGTAGTAAATTTCAAAACACAGCATGTTAAAAAACAGACTTATCTATTAATAACTATAACTATTAATAACTACAAGTGTACAATAAATATTCATAAAACAATACAGCAATCAAATAAAAATAAAAGGTTTAAATTAGTTTTTGGAATAACATCACACTAACATATACAAGTATATACAAATATATACATATTTGATTCAGTCCCAATGCTTATAGCCGTTCCAAATGTAATCTTCTATTGTTTAGCCAAAGAAATTGGGCACAAATAACTTCTTTCGCTTTGTATGAGTATGTCTGTAGCGTACGACTGGCGCGAATCGAAGACTATAACCTTCCGAACTTGTTCGACCCGTGTCATAGACAGGTGCAATATGGCCGTTGTTAATATAATAGTAGCCTGGATCCAGGCTTTTTACGCGCTCCCTTGATAAGGGCTTGCCAAAACTCGTCGCATAATCAAGTTCGCTGTCGCTATCACTAAAGCCATCATAAGTATCCAAATATACAGGGTCTGCATCACACTGAGCCATTTTGCAAGCGATAATGCTTAACAACATAAAAATCCATGTAAGAAGCATCTGAAAATAAATTAAATTAAATTAAATCAAGCACATTTCGGAGTTAGTTAACATTTCAATCATTAATTCCCATTAATATATACCTTTGGTGTCATTCTTAAAATCGTGCGGTATTTTGTTGTCTTAGTTCTCAATGCTCTGAACTTCTAAGGCGTTTTGCTCGCTTAGCGCTGTAGAATCGCTCTTTTATATTCGAATATTCCCGTTCACACTTACTTAAATATAAATTTGTATTGTATTTCGACTGAAACAAGTAGCTTCTCGATTAATTAATGGTGAATCATTCAGGCTCTAATTGCCAAACGCGTCCACGTTTACGCCGTCTAGGCGTTTGATTTGGAAAACTTTTCAGAGCCCGGAAAGATACCCCCATAAATGTTAATAGATTTCATACCGTTTGTTTTTAATGCCAACGTCAGCTGCCTAACTGGATGGGTGGCTTCACGAAGTTTTTACCCCGTAGGGTAAAAAGGGTATATTAGGTTTGTGCAAAGTATGTAACATGCAGAAGGAAGCATCTCTGACCCCATAAAGTATATATATTCTGAATCAGCATGACGAGAGAAATCGATCTAGACATGTCCGTCCGTCTGTCCGTCAGGATGAACGCAAGGATCTCAGAAACTATAAAAGCTAGAATAACCAAAGTTGGCATCCAGATTCTCCTAGGTCCGAGAAAGGACGAGTTTATTTTTTTTTTTAATTTTCCTCCCCTTCCCCCGCTACAGAATTTCGTCAATAGCGTGTACAATCAAATTTCAAATGCTACCTAAATCAAACTTTGCACACATAATTTATATATAAGTTTACCTGGGTACAGGGTATTACACTGTCGAGCTTGCTCGACTGTAGCGTTCTCTCTTGTTGTTTTTAGAACATGTCTAAAAAAAACTCTGGAAATTTTTATTTACAAATTCTGTTAAAACGAGTGTTGATTAAATTTTAATTGATAGTAAATTAAAATCACAATACTGCTCGAAAATATTTATGGATGTAGGTAGGCTTTTGTTTACGTTTGACTTGAACACCTTGCGTATACGTAATATTTGTGTTCCCAGCAAGCTGAAATTGAAAAGTAAGTGACAAATTCTATAAATAACACGTATTCGGCAGAAATGTTTAATGATTCATAATATAATGTAATGAAGTACAATAAATATTGTATTGCGTGTAACATTCTTAAGCCTAAGATATTTGTGCATATGAACTCGCTAATAAATGAATACGAACAACAACAAACGCCATCTGTGCAGTTTGTTGTTCAACAATTCCATCAATTTTAGAGTTTGCATATCAAACAAAAACTAATAATAATCCAAACAAACAGGAAGGTGCGAATAAAATTTTAAACAACAAATATCAATTGCTTTACTATTTAAATGATACACAGAAATGTTTCGATAAGTGCAATTTTTTGTTCTCTTCAGAACCTTCAAAGAATTTAATAACAAAAAATCTAAAAGAATATTCGCCACTGACATTTCTTTCACTATACTCACCATTTCCAATATACAGAATTTAAAAATGAAAAAAGTAAAATATATATACCGATCATTGAACTTTTCGTTCGAATTGGTAAATGAACTGAACAAACTTTTGTTACTTTATATTCACGAAGATCAATAAGAGTACACAGCTTTTTAGCTCGTTCCTGAACGAAAAGGCGTTACATCCTCAGTTAATGCTAAGTTTATGCTACTTCGGACTGGCCAATCTGTTTAATGTATGAACATAATATATTCATGTTAAAATTTTTGAAAGACACCATATTTGCGAATTAAGAACATTTTGTTATAGGATGCTTATTTATCCCCTACTTTGCGTAAATTTTTATAACAATAGATGATGGAAAATTTAAAGTCTGCCACCTACGCATACAATGGTCGATATTTATTTACATTTTCGTTTAAAGCCTGCGAAATAAATTAAATTTGGAGTATTTACATTTATTTATAATATCCACAAAGATGCCAGTTCATGGCTCTCACTTCAAGTCGGAAGCACACTCTTTGCGTATGTGCAATATTTGGACTTTTGTGTACGTTTGCGCACACTTTCGGCATGTCCGAGTCCCAGTAATTTATTTTCAGATACTTTTTTTTATTTACAATATAGTATCGTAAGCAAATATTTTCATGAAGTGCAAAATACTTAGCGGCAATTGGTAAACAGAATGTGTTGCAGCAAATCGCAAAAATAATAATGACCTCTTTTTTTATACGTATGTACTTTGTTGATATTTATTTGCACGCTGAAATGTTTTAATTTTCAAAATAAATCTATTTGCGCTGCGTCCCGTAGCCCAAAGACCGAAAGATTTACAATTAACTGATACAAAGATGAATCTACAAAATAGAAGAATATAATTGAAACAAGCTGTTAAAAATTAAAAAAAAATGTTCAAATCTGTTACAATATTCACAATAATTTTTGCACATTTTCACAAATAGGTACAAAACTGTATATTTTGTAACACGTTTAAATATGCAATATGCATTCAGTATTCTTATTTAGTAAATAAACTTGCAAGACCATTAAATAATCTTGATATATGAATTAAGTGAGATTCCGTTTGTGCTTCCTTCTCTGTATTCCTAAAACTTCTTACAAAAATATAAAAACTTTACAAATACAAAATGGTGAACACATAGGCGACTAAAAACTAAAGACAAGCAACACAATTGGGCCGGAGGTTAGCGGTTTTTTCTTTGTTTTTTAAGAACCTAACTTCCAGTAACGTAAAAATTCAATAGGAAACCAATGAATGATTTTCGCACATACTTGTATATATGTATGTATGTACATATAGTGTGTACATACTGCTCGCCAGTAAAAGATCCAGAAACAAAAATTCTACACCCGTTGAACTCATCGACAAAATTACTGTTTCATTTGTTTGCGCAGTTCTGGAATTAATTAATTATCATGGCACGGCCTGAAAATGCGTCACAACTGTTTAGCGCCTAATTTCCATCGATTTTCAAAACACCGGAGCCTAGTACGCAGTGGCATTACACCCAGTGCAGAACGTCACAGAACGTTAGGGCGTTGATAATGAATATGAACTGTTGAATTCTATCAGTATATTCGATTGAATGGGGACTAGCGTGGGACCAACTTCCACAAATGCTGCAGTGTGGAAGCACAAAAAAAGGAATTGGGAAGCGATGGATGTGCTAATATTTCCTGTTTAGGCACGTGTTAGTCTACAATCAATAAAAATATCACGATTTTACGATTAAAGTGGAAGCCGGCAGACGTAAGGCATTCATTTATTAGTGATTATGGTTCAGTATGAACTCTGTATATTAAAAACTAATTGATAATTACTACAAACAGTGGTTCTTGTTCCAAAAACGACCGTCTACTTTTTATTCAACAACAGATGACCCTTTGGTTTGAGCTTGTTTTCGATAATGCGTTGCCTCTCAGCGTCGGCGGCCGCCTTTAGAGTTTCATGGCGTTTCTTGGCATAGTCGAGTTCGCCGCTTAGCTGCACGATTTTAGTTGCAATCTCCTGCTGCTTCAACAGGCGCTTCTTCTGATTAGACTGCAAGGCATGAAACATTGACATTATAGAAGCACGTGAATTGATTTGGAAGTTGCTTACCCCCAAGGGCGTCGGTCTGCCGTCAAGGAACGTGTAGTCTGGTAGATTGGTAAGTGGTCCAAACGCGTTTGGATTCTGTGGAAGTCCCCTACTAGCACGCCACTTCTGATCAATGGACCGAACGGCTGTGAGAGCGACATGACGTTGGGCTAAAGGCAAAAGAACAACGTGCTTTGAATTAAATGCAGACCGCTAATCCGTAAGATCACTTACCTGTTGCTGTAGTTGTAGCTGCAATACACAGTTTTTGTATTTTTAACATTCTTTGTCAGGAAGAGCCGTCACATAACCAAATTGCAAATCACTTGCCACCTATCAAAAAATAGTATCATGTGGTTGCCACTCTGTCAATGAAAAAGTGGCAGAGCTGCAGCAGTATCGATAGCTTTGCCACCACTACTGATAGTGAAAAGAATCAAATAGACCAAGTTTTTTTAATTAATGAAATTGTTTTTAAGTAGGCCACATACAAATAAATAATGGCAACTAAAACGAGTACAATTGAACGCAATGCAAACGGCAGCGTAAAATCAGCGCCCCTCAGTGACATTTGCTCCCGCGCCCTTACAGCAAAGTCTGAATGGGACAAGGTAAGTGTGAAGCAACAGCACTAGATGTGGTTGTTGTATTTGCTGGTGGTGGGAGGAAGGTGCGAAACCTCTTGTCCCATCGTCTAGAAAAACAATTATTGCGCACCTGTAACGCTCTCATTTCATCTTGCAGGACGAGTTCCTGGACGTAATATATTGGTCACGACAAGTTTTTGGCATAATACTCGGCATTATTTGGGGAATAATACCGCTGAAGGGTTTTCTGGGCCTCGTGCTGTGAGTACCCCAGTGAATGCTATATATAGCAACAAGCAATCCTACAGATGTTTGACTTGCCATTTACAGTTTCGCCGGCATCAGCTGTGGCGTGGTATACCTATACGCCATTAATTTTCAGATGGTAGATGAGGAAGCTTACGGAGGGGCTTGGGAGCTGGTGAAGGAAGGATTCATGACGTCTTTTGCCGGCTTCTTGGTGACGTGGATAATATTTTACACCGGCCTACACTACGATACGATAATGGCTGCTAAAACGACAACATAAAATTGCAAATCGGAAGCAATACCAATTACCAGATCCAAAATTCAACCATTAAAATAACCGCTATTCCTGCAATTCCAATCGCGTAGCCAAATAAGTTAAAAATCGTTTTGACCTGTATTTTTTTAACTTGTAGATTGTTAAATTCTTAGCTAATTACGGAACCAGCATTTAACATTAATAGTTGCGTGTTGCAAGTTTGGAAGTTTTCTGTGAAAAATTCCTATCAGCAACTTGTTATCGAGAATAAAGTTTTGTAGTGCAGAATAGAGCCGGACGATTTGTTACTTTACTATGATATTTTTTTTTTCAAATTAAATGCGAATACTAGATTCGTTTTACACTAGCTTGTACAAAATATCGAGAAAAAGCTGGCGCGTTATTGCCTCACGTTTTCCCTGCATATCTTCTAGATTCGCAAAGCGTCCACCACTTTCACGCTCAATTCACAACAGCGCTCAGCTTTGACTCTTTTAGCCTCCTCTTTAGCATATCCTTGCAATGTTTGCTGTGGAAGAACTACCGAGCTGCACAGGGTGTTTTGTAATTGATTCTCTCATTTATTTCATGTGGCTCGATAAGTATCCGATAACAAGATTCAACAAATATTCAATGCACTGCCGCCAACCACGAAAAAATAGTCGGTATTTGATTTTTGAATATACCTATTTCAATGCATTACAATGAAGTTTGGTTGCTAAACTATATTGAACATGTTAATAGTTATTATGAGTTTTATTTTAATTTGCCTTAATTGGGTGAAAAACAAATTTGTGCTTGTGTAAGCTAACTGTGTGAAATTTTGCCAATAAATAAATAGCATATTTTACATTTTCTGGAGATTAATCGCAATTTAAAAATACATTCATGAACATTTTCTAAATATATTCAGATTATTTGCGGACTTCAACTCGAATATAGTTCGATCGGTCAAAAAGCATATCTTAATTATTAGAAATAAAAGTAAAAATAATTAAAACTAAAATTGGTTTTCCACTCTGAAAAAATGCCTTCAAACAACATAGTAGTTGAACTTATTTTTCGAAAAGAGAACCAATACACGAGGCGGATTTGGAATTTGTTGCGTATTATTCAACACTAAGTGTAGAAAGATTGGCAGTTTGTGCGCTTTACTTTTATACACGAGCAGTCGCGAAGAGCGTTCATACATACACATGTATGTACAAATTAAACGGCCTAGAAGTTCGTAGTAGAAAGTTCACTGAATTGTCGAAAAGGTAACTATTCGTGTTGCATAAATGTTTAGTGGTGAAGCCACTGCAAATTCAGTACAAATTCACACGCTCATCAAAATTACAATGTTCAAATAAATATGCATTGCCACAGCAGCAACGCAAGAGCAAAATACTAATTTTTTCTGTACGCATGAGTGTGTGCGTGTCAGTGATGGGCACTTTTATTTGCATGTGTGCGTAGTGACTGCCTGTGCTGAGGGAAAACAAAGAAAACTTCATAAAAGAACGGCAAAAGCGACGTAAAAAGTGTGATATGCGGGCAAATGGAAAAATCTTAAATGACAAATTAAATTTAAAATACAATTTAAAGTGAGTTTAGATGCAAGGCCATAATGCAACAGTGTACAAATTTGATTGGTTATTGATTTTTTGACACCTTTTTGATGCATATTTCTACTTGCATATACATACATACATATATGTAGATATGTATGTGCATATGTGTGTATTAATGTAGGTGTACCTTCTATGCAGGGCAGTATTTTAAAGAACATAACTGTTAATAATTTTCGTGGAATAGCAGCTAATTTATGCGACTAAAAATTTACTTATTCTCCGGCATCAAGCTCGTTGAGGCTGTTTTATCTAACAAACCGCTTATCTAGGTCAAAGGGAGAGCCTTGACCACAGAAAGGCAAGCAAGCTTGGGCTCGACGAGCTTAAAAATATATATGTATATTGATGTACCTACATATGTATGTATGTATGTACATACGGTGCTACTGCTGTTACTGCTGTTGACGATGCATACACACACATTGATTCGGTGTTGTTGTTGTTTTTATTAATGTTGTTGTTGTTGCTTGACGTTGGTGTTACGGGCGCATTGGGATCGCATTGCCACCCAAACCACCAACACAATAATCCACTGCACGTAATCCTAATCCTCTCCCAGCTTTATATTACCCACAAAGCTAACTCCCAATGTGCTCGTCTAGCTGGAAAAAATAAAAACGTAAAAAGTAAATGATTC
Organism: Scaptodrosophila lebanonensis; assembly: GCF_003285725.1. Lineage (NCBI taxonomy): Eukaryota > Metazoa > Arthropoda > Insecta > Diptera > Drosophilidae > Scaptodrosophila > Scaptodrosophila lebanonensis. The sequence goes on from NW_022060529.1 coordinate 5,947,072, forward strand.
ACACCGTCAAACAGAAACACAAACACGCCTCCACAAAAGACAAAACCCCACGTACATTGTTTAGCTTTAATCGCTTCTTCAAAATTTCTCTCAGTATATCGACTCTGTCCAGCCTCCAAAACTCGGCACCTCCAACTCTGAATAAAAACAACAATTAAGAGCATGGATTATGAAAATACGGAGAACGACAACTATGACCATCCGAATCTATCATCAGAGAGCAGCAGCGTCAGTAGCAATAGTAACCTGCTGGGGAACGTGCCCATTTTACCTATTGTGGTGCAGCAAGCTCAGGACCCTGATGCGGAGCAGCCCCGACCCTCAACAGTAACAACAACAAGCACTACAACAACCACAACTACAGAAATTATATCAAACAATACACCCAACATTAGCATCAATTCGTCAGCCTTACAACCTTCCCTGGTCCCTTCAATCGATTCTAATATAACCACAAACACCCCTGCTGTCTCCACTAATTCATCTTCTGCTCCTGTTCAGTTTAATGCATCATTTTTGTTTGATATTCAAGTTGCATCGTCAACAGCAGCAGCAAGTTCGCACCCATTAAGAATATCAGGCACCACCTCAACACAACAAGAGCACCATTCAGACATTCAAAATGATACTGAAATTCAGGCAAATAATTCAAATGTCGCCCCTGACCCACAACATCATCAGCACCAATCACAACGAACAGAACAAGAACAACTTGAACATGTACAGCAACAACATGAACTTCATGAACAGCATTCTCCTACTCCTACTTTTCACCAGACTGCACCGCCTCCCACACCACCGCAACTACAGCCACAGCGCCCTGACGCTGACGTTGTAATCGAGGACGACGAAACAGAGGACGACGAGCACGATCACGAGGAGGAAGTCGAGCAGGAGGAGCAGCGACGACAGCTGCAGCCTGTGCCCCCAGAAATTATTGACGCCAACGCCATTGCTGATACAATCGACGCAGGCGCCATTGATAACGAGGAAGTCGGTGAAGATCCTGACGAGGAGGAGTCCTCAAATCAAGCTGCAACTGCAGCATCAGGCATCGAAGTGAGAGGCCAACGTCTGCACTCGGTAGCAGTGCTGCCAAGTGGGTCCACCGTCGGTTTCAGCGTAACTCGAGCCTCTCTGCCACAACTCCTTCGCGCGCCACGTCCAGTGGCCAATAATAACGATTTAGGTACCACCTCGGCGTCGACTTCTGCCTCCACCTCAGCGGACAGCACACGACGCACGCGGCACTTCTACAGCAACAACGGTAGTCATTTCAGCAACGACATGTTCAGTGCAACACAGAAGAGTCAGCAAAGCTCGCCAAAGACGAGCAGTCGGAATCGTCACCAGCAACGGCAGCATTCGCAACACCAGCAAAGCGTTGATCGCCTTCGAATGCTTTATCCGAATGTTAATGAAAACGAAACACCACTGCCTCGCTGCTGGAGCTCACATGACAAGTGCTTGTCCCTAGGCCTTTCACAAAACAATCTTCGCGTCACCTATAAAGGTAAGTGCCGCAGGCTAATGTTCAAATTTGAGGATGGAGCAACGATATAACGAAGTCCCTGGTATAACATATGTATATACATACATATGCCAGCTTTGTTTTGTTGCTACATTTGCAGTCATTGTGTGGATGTTATTTTTGTTTTGTTGTCTTCTTCAACGCTCACACAAACGTTAGCGCACAGCTGCTTTTGTCAGACTGCCATTTTTGGACAAAGCGAGTCAGCAAGAACAACAATGGTAACAATGCACTCTTGTTACATTAGTCGTCTCGCTCGCACACGCGCACTTCACGCTTGCAATGGTTTTTTGTTTTTCTTCTTTTACTTCTCACACACTGATTCGCGTGCCTTATTTTGGTAGCAGTGTGCGTGTACTCAACAGCTGATCAGAAAATGAATTTTTAAATGCTCTGCCAGGATTGTGCTAAAAGATTAGGGATTGTAAACAGGCTTGATTAACAATTTAACGGCAGTAATATGTTAGGAAAATATAAAATAATTTAGCTGGTTTCTTTGTTAGGTCTGCCCCTTAGCATCCTGAGTTTTTCATTGCACACTTTTCAAGTATACATACAATTTTATATCAAATGAATGACTATTTACATGCAGTTTTTTAAATAACTAATTTTTCGTCACTACGTCAGGAAAACTTGTAAAAACTAGTCCTTTTTTCTGAATTTAAACGAAATTAATTTGTATTCCGAATCTTAGGTCTCGGCATAAAGCACAGCGACGCAGCTTCAGTGCGCACTGCCTACCCAATACCATCTTCCTGCGGTCTCTATTATTTCGAGGTCCGCATTATTTCTAAGGGACGTAATGGGTATATGGGTATTGGCTTAACAGCACAGCAATTTCGAATGAATCGTCTGCCCGGTTTGTATTATTTATGAGTTTGTGTTAGTGATTCAGTGTTAATTGCATTACATTATTTAGGTTGGGACAAACAATCCTATGGCTATCACGGCGATGATGGCCATTCCTTCCATTCGTCTGGAAATGGTACCGACTACGGACCAACTTTCACTACCGGTGATATTATTGGCTGTTGTCTCGATTTTGTGAACAACTCCTGCTTCTACACCAAGAATGGCGTGAACTTGGGTGTAGCATTTAAGGACTTGCCTGTAAGTAATTAAAATATGTAAATATTGCGAATCATTTCAGCTCCAACCTGATTTTTTTAAAGACTAAATTATATCCTACTGTGGGCCTTCAAACGCCCGGCGAAGAAGTTGATGCCAATTTCGGACAGGAGCCATTCAAATTTGAGAAATTCGAAGAGATGTTGAAGGAGATGCGCGCCAATGTGCTCAGAAAAATTGACAGATATCCGCATCTCCTGGAAACACCTGAAAACCTAATGAGCCGGTAAAGTAGAAAGCATATAATTAAAATAAATTCGTCCCTAATAGGATATCTTGCAGATTGGTTTCCACGTATTTGGTTCACAGTGGTTACAGTAAGACGGCTGAGGCATTTAATGCCTACACTCAACAGCCCTTCGACGAAGATTTGTCATCCATCAAAACACGTCAAAGTATGTATTTATAAACTGTTTTCTACTGAAACTCGAACTTATTCTGCTTCTGATCAACTTTAGAGATCATCAAACTAATACAGACTGGTAAGATGAGCCAGGCCATTGAACACACAATACGGTCCTATCCGGGCCTCTTAGAGAACAACAAAAATCTGTGGTTTGCACTCAAGTGCCGCCAGTTTATCGAGATGATTAATGGCGCTGATGTTGAGGTGAGTGTCACGGGTAAATAATTTCACTATCGGGTATACCCGACCGTACCATTTTCCTAAATCTGGTCAACGATAAGCGGGTCATGCTTTTAATGACTGATCCCCAACTCTTTCAAAAAAGTAAGAAAACCATCATTTTTACTTTACAATATAACAGCACTCCAACAACAAGGTGACGGTAACCACGCAGACCATGCCAACAAATCAAACTTCTGTCATACAGTCGACCAAGGCCTTTAAGCACAGCAAAAGCAACAACACCAGCCAACCACAAAACAACACTGCGCAACTGGCTGTGATAAAGAATAGTGGGAAACAGCAACAACAGGAAATGAAGAAGTGCGTATACGAGTCATTCTATATGACTATTCCCCTTTAATTTTTTCCTCCTCAGCATGATTATTGATGATAATTCCAACAAATGTTTGGAGCACGATTCTAATAGCATGGATGTGGAAATGGAACCGTGCAACAGCCACGTAAATGGTGTGTAGTATCAAGTTTGTCATGGTAGGCCTTTTCAAAAACGTTGCCAAATTTTTATAGGTGATACGTGCTCCAATGGCAATGCCAGTGCAGCTCGCAACCCTCTAGATGCCATCGATGAGGAAATGGGTGTGTTATTTAATTGTTTGTATGAAAAGTATAAAGTAGATAGCACGATAAATCATACTGCCTGTACACCCAATGACCGTTTTTCAGAATCAAAAATTGTTTATTAAATATTCGTAGTTATTATATCATATCATATCATGTACACCAGACATTGGGAACTCTGGAGTATTCTATTGAAGAAAATTTTTTTTTAATTATTTATTTGCTTTGTTTTAAGATGTAGATATGTCACCCTCGTCGCGTAATTATGGTCGCGTCATTGAGAAAATTCTGGAGTTTGGTAAAGAGCTCTCAACCATGGGCCAGCAATTGGAAAAGGACAATCTTATGACGGAGGAGGAACGTCAAATGTTAGAGGTAAAAATATATTAAAACTAAAACAAATGATTTAAAGAGAAATAATGCTATATATATATATATATATATTTTGCAGGACGCATTTAGTTTGATTGCCTACTCAAATCCTTGGTCCAGTCCGCTAGGGTGGCTCTTATGTCCTTCACGGCGAGAAAACGTTTCTACCACGCTAAATTCGGCCATACTGGGTATAGTCTACACTATAACGTTTGCATTATCTTTTAATACTCAGTTTAATTCCATTGCGCAGAATCACTCCACTTTGAACGGCGCCCTCCACTCGAGTATTTAGTGGCTCATGCGGCCGAGCTCATTAAAATTATTGGACAGCATTCTTTGGGCGAGGATGCTTTCATTACCATCGACGATGTGTTCCCGCAAAATTGACCCAGTTCGCCGACGCTGCTGAAGATGTTTGAGACGACGCTGACATTGCCACGCACCAGCGTGTTGGCAGAACCCTCCACATCGACAGCTGCTGTGCAGACGACCAAGCGCCGGCGTAGACGCCGAAACAAAAAGCGTCGCAAGACTTCAATTTCAATAGTCGCAGCAGAGGCGCCATCACGAACCTACGATCCCGTGATGACGGGCTCCAATATTGGTAGTGCGGGAACAGGGCGAAGGGGTCGGCATCGGGGTGCCGCTTCATCGAGAGCTGCAGCAACAGCTGGGGCAGCAGCAGCGTCGTCATCTTCATCCATGGGACGTGGTAGTCCGGCACTTTTTGTTGATCCACATGACTTTTTCGAGACGCTCGACTAGTTTATCAACAATCTGTAGTAGGTTAATTTTGTTATTAATTTTTATTTTACATGCGCGTTTATTTAATATTTGTACCATTGTAATTGTTTAACTATTCTAAAATATTACAATTACTGTGTGATCGCGGTTGCGATAGTAGGGCTCGGCGTAGTTATCTTATAGCCTGATTTACCATACATATTGTTAGCATATTCATGCATATTTTATTTGGCTCTATATGTAAGCAGAAAAGTGTAATATTCTTTTAATTAAAGTAAAACACCTTAAAATTCGTGCTGCGCTACATCAATAAATCATATAATTTTTGTGCTGCGCCTCATTAATAATTAATCATGTATTTGCGTTATTCATTTTAATTTTATGATGCTTGCATGATGATAACACCAAAATCGAAATTATACTAAAAAAATTTAATATATAAAACAGAAAAATGTTTTTTGATTTAACTAGTGTTAACGTTCGCAAGTGATGCCAGTTGAAAATGTTCTCAACTTTAGGCAACATACATTTGTAAACTATGCATGTAAAATAAAATAGATGTATTTTGAAATTTAAAACATAAACGATAACTTAAAATTTATCCGCGTTATAGTGAAAAGTCCGACTCATATGCAATTAAGATTTACATACATATATCCAGCGTAACTTAAAATGTACTAAACAGTGTTGTGCTCATTTTGCATATAAATCCATCAGTCAGTTAACTGCTTAATTAAAAACTTGCAACAAAAACATATAATACCGTCAGAAAAGCATTCACACACACACAAGGCGAACAATTTAAAAAATTTACATTTATGTATTTTGGAAAATACACAAGGATTAATCTTTTTTGTGCAAAATTACATATATTTTGATGAATTTTTCATAAGACATGCAAATTAAATGCATGTTTTAAGTGTAATATTTGATGTAGTCTATAAGGCATATATTTACTAATTTTATATAGAACTACATAACATACATATATATAAACATACATCATTGGATAACCGTTCAAAAATATATGTATACATATGTATGTGTTTGATGATAACAAGTTCAACAGGATTTTTACTTAATGTAAGTTTGGCTGTCTAAGCCGTTGCACCCGTTCCACATTCTTTACATGCTCTTTTAACAATTGCATTATTTCTGTGTCGAATTGTGGCGGCGCTGGCTTCGTCCCTGTGGCCCAATAGTAAATCTCCCAGTCATTACTAACGCCATTGATAAGTTCGTCGTACTGGGCCGTTTGCGACGCGTTAAAATTTTGGAGGTACTTGGCCGCAAAGGAACTCAAGATCAAATCATTCTCTAACATGCCCCGTTTACGGGACTGGTATATTAAGCTGTATGAAATTTAACAAGTTTTTATATAAGTATATAAGATTGCGTATCCTTTTATTTCCTCCACCTACCGTTGCTTGCGTGTCGTCAGTGGTTCATTAGGACGCATTGGATACTCCGGCTGAGGCAAGTGTTGAGGATCATCATAATCAATTACATTGCACTGTTGTATGTCCAAAGAACTGCCCCGACTGTTAGTGCATCGAATTGAAACCAATCGGCATGCATTTGTTGAGCACTGCAAGCAATCTTTTAAAAATGGAAACAATATTTAAGTCTATACTGAACATACCAATATTTTACGTAGCATATTTAAATAAAAAAAAAAACTAAAAGTGAATTGGATATGATATAACGAAGCTTATATATTAGTGTTGTAAAGCATTAGTCTATAACGAATATCGATAGCACTGCTTGCATTGTCTTAGTGTTGCACAACTTTAAGGGACCAGCTGTTTTGCAATTCCGCTCCTTTATGACTGGGCAGCAGTAGTGGTGGAAGTAGCGCAGTTTGTAAATGAGAGCAGAAGCGGCGACGTACTGTGCTGAGAATTTTCGTATTAATAAAATCCAATATAAATAATTTTAAGGCCGTAGAGAAATAAAGTGTATTAAAGAAGTTCTCGTGTTCAAATTGTGCAACGGTAACTTTTAAAATCGACTTCAAAAAAGTGTTAATAGAGAGGGCATTACCAAAAGCAGCGGCGGGCGAAAAAAGAACCAAATACGAAGAACTGTATACATACATATGTGTGCTCCTCCGTACTTGTCGTGTGTGTATACATCTACGCTCGCTGGAATTAGGCGGTGGTAAATGTAAGGCTGAAAAAATTGCGTTGCCAGGGGGTGGGTGAGCAACGCATATCTACGTTCGTGTGTTTGTGCGTGTGAAAATGGGAATGTGGGAAGACTACATTAAAATTTGTATTGGTAACCAAAACACCACCCAACGCAACAGTGACGAAGACGACGCGCCCACGCAAAACGAGCCGCGGCTTGAAAACGCATTCGCTCGCATATGAAACTTAAATTTTTTGCATAAATAGGATAGGATAAGAGTGTTAACTAAATCGTGCCATTGCAGACTCTGTGGCATTAGTATTAATATAATTGGTTCATAAGTTCGGCAGCTGGGCCGACTCCTAGCGCCCGACATTCTTTTCTTTCCATTGTGCATGCCGGTTTCGCAGAATAGTTAACATTGAAACATTTTAAATATATATATGTGCATATTTACGCCCACGCTTGCTTTGCACATACATACTTGCACATTATCTACACGCAATGTTGATATGCGAGCTTGTAAATTCAATTTTATTTTATTCTTATAGTGATCACATCACCTCGTCCCACTGTCATTGTCCCACCCTCTAGTTTTTATATATATATATTTTTTTTTTTGCTACCACTCGATAGATTTGGAGTGCACAGATAAGATAAGAAATTGATGAATTCCTTCACATTATATAATGGATATGCTTTATGTTGTGTTTTAAGCCATATGCAAAGTGGTTAACTCTTTCGGTATTGTCACTGATAAGAGCGAACAGAACTTTTTTTTGTACGCAACATTATCAATATTAAAACAGTAGTTGCTGTAAAACTTGGCACTCAGCCTAAATATCAATATTTTTTGGCATCTTATCTATGTCTGGGTAACCATGACATGCGCCTAGTGTTTCATTTGCATTAAATGTAGGCATAGACGTCTGTGAGTCATTACATTGCCATATTCCGAGCTACTGCCCAATCACTTGTTATTGTTTATTTTAAAAGATATTGATGCTGCTTGCATTTGCCCTTTGGTTTTACAAGTTGTGAATTGTGTTCGATATATGTACCTACATATGTTTCAATTGAATTTCAGTGTGCATAAATTGTTTCTAAATAATTCGGAGGTTACAAACGCGAACACGTATACAAATTGCCAATTTTAATTGCAACAATAAGAAGTAAAAGCTACTTTGTGTATCGGTGCTCATTTATTTCCAAGTGCATTCAACTTGACGATTATCCCACGCCACAAAAAAATAACAACAATATGGGCTGCACTACCTCCGCCGAAGAACGCGCTGCCATACAACGATCCAAGCAGATTGAGAAAAATCTAAAAGAGGATGGCATTCAAGCAGCGAAGGATATTAAGCTCTTACTACTTGGTAAGTACCAGCAGATAAACTTTCATATACAATTTAAGTATTGGTGCATTGGGGGGCGCAGCGTCGGTTAACATTTTAATAACCAGCGTTGTTAATGAGAGTTCAACAAAATGTTCTTAATTATAACTTCATTTATCGCGTGTATCTGGCTTGTTCATTTTTGTTTCTCCAAGATAAAGTGAGTACTAACTATTGCTTACTTAATGTACATATGTATGTAAGATGCAAAAGGAGGTATCGTAAGCCCCATAAGGATAAATATTCTGTATCAGTACTCGTATGACGAGATGAGTCGATTTAGCTATGTAATATCTTCAGTTTTATTGAAAAAAACAACCACAACTAAAATGGAAATAAACTACCCATGAAGTTGAATTTGCCTCTCACTGGGCGTAACAATAACAATTTTATTCATCTATGGTCATCTGATGCTAAACTAAACTAAACTGTGTCGGTACTTCATGATATTTCATTAGAAAGCATTATTTCCAATTTGACCATCGCGACACATCAGTAATGTAACACCATCAAGCACATAATAAACAAAAGTTACATTCATTAAATATTTTAGTGTCTTTTTAAATAATAAAAATAAAATACCATAGTGCCTAAATATTACTACAAGAAACTAAAAACAAGTATGCTCACAACGCTATCGACGACTAGGTCAGAAATGGAGGAAACGCCATGTCCTGTCTACCATAAAAACTTGCTAAAGTTGAAGTGAAATATATGGCATATGTATGTGTTAGAAATATAAATATATGTCCTTACTAATATACTATAATATATGTGTTGCACTGAAAAGGACACAATTTATTCCACCAAATTTAACGGAAAAAGGAAGGGAAATGTTATAGGAAGTTGTAAAGAAATGAGTTAGTGCAAAAACCAAACTGAACAACTTGTCTTAGGTGGGAAAAACGAGAAGGTATCTCCGCCGACGCCACAGCTTTGTATGTATTTGTACTTATATACCCTTTACTGTGCCATACAACCCGAAACATTGTTCCCTTACACTCATGGCCCGCTAAGTATATGTCCAATTGTGTATTACATGTTTTAAAAATAAGCATAGGTACAAAGTTCACACGCAATGGCTCTAAAACTAAGAGATGTTATTGAAGCAATCTGTGGGTGTAACTGTAAAGAAAAAAAACACAATTATCAGATATCGTTGTTTTAAATACAATTAAAATCTAGTTCGAAGCTTTTGGCTAGGAAAATAACGATATTTATGATGATGGTGGCAACACGACTCAAGATATTTCCTTTTCTTTTCTAAAGGAGTGTCTCTCTTATTAGCTAACGACTTTAATCAAGAAATTCATGCTCACTACTGAACCTGCAAACATGCTTAAGTCATATATTTTTTATCCTATATCTACTTATTATAAAGAAAATTACGTATTAAGAAAATCGAAATATTCATTAATTTAATCTTGAAATAGCACTTGAATATAAAATGTCTCTATCAATTCACAAATGCATCATGAATAAGTTAATCTGATTTAACAGTTCTACACAACATATGACAACTTCCACTGGTCCCATGGCAAACAGCGCGAAATCAGCTCGCCAAATTGACACAAAAAAATAGATGTACATGAGTAAATCGAATTTAATTGACCCAAGTCAAATGTCGCACAAATGCTAATGACCGTCCAATCACCAAACGACCGCCATGTTAAAAATTACACATGTGCTCCACTTTGAATTTACTGTTGATGCTTGTGGCTGTGCCTGTAGCCGCAATCGTCGCTCATCACTATCACCATCAACATCAACATCATCGAGCTGCTCATTTACTTGTTGGTCTAACCCAATTCACTAAATAATTTCATTTACCCATTCATTGTTTTTGCGTTTGGCAATTTCCGACAAGCGTTCTTTGCACTAACCGTCCCTAGAACAGATTCACAATTTAACAGAACCTGAAAATGATAATTTAAGTAATCTTGTAGCAACATTTTAATACTCTACATTCGAAAAAAGGTTTAGGCAGTAACAAACGCATTTGCGCTTTTCTCCTGGTAATCCATCTCAGGGTTCTACTTATCCAAGCTTATTTATTTTCTCGTTGCACTTCTCCCTCCCCTGCTTCCCATAACTCTCTAATACGTGAAAATTTGTAAATTGTGTTCTGTAAGTGCTTGTTTATGCTCATCAACAAGTAGTTATAGATATTAATGTTTAATCTCAATGGTTCTATAATGATAAAACTTTACATGAGGACACAGGATCACAATCCATAGGGTTGGTTATTCTAGCTCTTATTATTCCTGAGATCCTTCAGATATTGACTCTTCTTCCCATACGGACGAGAAATAAACTATATAAACTTTATGGAATCTGCCAGCCTCCTTCTGTGTGTTAATATAGTCTCCCCTCTTTCACCATTCCTTCAAAAACACGATTACATAAATTGAGATAAAACTTTTGAGAGTTACAGAAATTATAATAAATGGTTTTTAGCGGGAGCGGTGGCGGGAGTACACGAAAATGACGTGTAAACGTGCACTTCCTTAAATATATGGTACACTAGTACTAGCACTACATGGTACAGTATACTAGTACTAGTATCATATTTGGAATTTGCTACTTTTATATTTGCTTCTGCGATGCATGCGTATAACAATTCCATTAAAGGGCCGGTGAAAGATTTGTGTGTAAAGAGTATAAAACGGTTAGGGTTTTTCTACTGTGCCATTCCGTCGTCTAGTGAGTGGGTTCACAAACTCCCTAAATGGAGTTTACTCGCGCTGGGTCTTAAATTTGTGTGTGTATGTATACATGTGTGTCCCTTGGAGAGCGCGCGATGTGCACATTTGACACTGCCGTTGTCCTTGCTGGCATACTCGTTCATTGGCTGCCCGTTTGGTACTCGTCACTCGCAGTCGTATTATAGCTTTCTTGCTGTATTGGGGCATGCGTCGTTGCTTTGTGTTGGCCCAGTTGGAGCACACTGTTATTTTCAGTGCAAGTTCAGGTGTGCTTTTTCGCATGCCCTTGTATTTTGCTCTCTCAATCTTAGTGCGTGTGAGTTAACTCTATGAAAATTTCAATATTCCTAACCTTTCAGCTTTCCACAAGCTACTTACTCTCCCTCTCTATTCTCACATATGTAGCTTTTTCAGTTGATGCTTTTACGCCCATTCAGTAAATGTGTGTGTACTAGTTTGTAAAGCTTTTTCTGCCTGCCACTCGCTCGAGCGCCTGTTTCGCGTACGCTTATACAAATGTGAGAAAGTTTGTCTGTGTGCTACGTTTAGGGCGGCTCCGTTTCCTTAGCAGTTTAATGCTTAGCCTACTAGCTAACTAGTCAACTGAATCAGTTAGTCAGTATAGTTAATTCAGAAATAAAACGCGTCGCCGCCAAACCACAGAACATTTTCAATGCACACCATAAAGCTTTTCCAAAAATATACACGGAAAAGTATTGAATTTAATAAATAATTATAAAAGAAATTATAAAAATTATCCAATTATTCTGAACAATTTCTCCAAAATTTATATTGTGTATAGTGAGTAGTGCTACGAAAGTATACATTTTAACCAAAAACAAGTGCTGCCGAAAATTGTGCCTTTGTAGAAAAACGGAATTCTAAAAAAAATAACCACACCATAAACCACCCACCATTTTGTTTCCTTTTTACTACAGACCATACTAGTTTTCATTGTATACTACAAAATAAAAAGATAAAGAGTAACAAAAACTGTTCCCGGGAATATTCTATATATATTATAATTTGTATCCTTTCAATTGTTTCAAATTTATTTTATGTAAATGAAAATTACGACGAAATTTTTCTGTATAACGAAGAATATTTTTCGCGAATGATTCATTTACGTGCTAGCTGCTGCTGCTGGAATCGTGCACCAACAAAAACGAGTACAAAACAACAACGAAAAGAGCAAGAATACAAAAGAAAACTTGAGTTTTGCTTATTTTACTGTTTAAAAAAAAAACAACAAACATACTATAAATTATTCTGTACGCTACTGAAAAAAATTAGTGCATTGCAAAGAAAATGTTACTATAAGCTTTATTCTTTTCTGCTATTTTGCGTCAGCATCAAGAGCGTGCGTGTGTATATAATTATGATTGTAGTATGTATGTGTGTGTGTGTGTGTGTAAAAGTGCTTATGGCCACTTGCAAGAGACAGCAGTCAAGAGGATGCAAATCATAACCGCTAAAGAACACATGGCGAATAATGCGTATTTAATTACAGAAATACACGCATACATAAAATAATGAGGAGCTGCCATCTCCATTGTTGACCACGCCGACACTTCAGCGTGTAATGTGTTCAGCATTTTATTGATTTTTGAGCGCGTTTTGCTGGCGTTATTTTGTGCGCAACACTTGTGCCTAGACTTAGCGGTGCGTTTGCGTGCCTCTGTATGTTTATGCGTAAGCTTCACGACATACACATACACTTTGGATGCATGTCCCACAATATTTCATGCTATTAGCTATGTGGGAATTATACCAAAAATATTTTTCCCAAAAACAAGCGACAAATTGTTTTGTATCTGCCAAGATATACATTTTCTCTTCTCAATATTGTGTAAAATATGAAATAAAATCTTTAGAAAGTTTTAATTGAAGTTTTTCAAATATACTTACATATCCAGAAGCCAAATCCATACTCATACTCACGCGCAGATAAATATTGTTCGCTCTCTCTCTCTCTCTTTATCTTTTGCTCTCTATTAGCTAAGCAGTTCGAAAATGATTTTCGAACTTACTCGTTACCCCAAACTCTGAGCTTGTTGGGTGGTTGAAAAGCGTGCAGTGCATGCAACCAAAGTTTGTTGCTTTTTCACTCATTTTCCACAGCATCCGCGTGTAGAACGTACATGCCACAAAAGCCTTGATAAAAAGACGAGCTGTTCTGAATTTTATGTACTATACGAGTATATCCGGAAAATCAACAGCTAAAAAATAAAAAAAAAATGTAAAATAACACCACAGTTATGTCATTAATGTTGAAAAGTTGTAGAGCTGTGAACGCATCTCCCGCAACTCAAATTCAATTACAGTGCTGGGGTGAAAACAATCAGTGAGATATTAAACGGAAAAAAAACTTTATTAAACAAAAATATAAAACAGCCCCCTAAAAGACTGCAATTGGTTCACATTCCAAAGTTGTTGCAAGCCAAGTACAAACTCGAGAACATTTTTTCGCATTTGCTCTGTATTCGGCCATTTAGTGGCCGATATAAACGACCTTCAAAACGTTTTGTGTCGAGGCAATACGTACCATGGGCTGCGCACAGTCTGCGGAGGAGCGAGCCGCAGCCGCCAGAAGTCGCTTGATTGAAAGAAACCTCAAAGAGGATGGCATACAGGCGGCAAAGGATATCAAACTTTTGCTATTGGGTAAGTTATTAGGCGCAAATAGAGAAACGCTTTTCCGACTTGAAATGGCGCGATTAAATTGTGTGGTTGGTTGTGTGCAAGCTTTTTATATCTATAATAAACATAGCATACTTTACAGCTGCTGGCGCATTTAAATGGACGCCGTTGTCCTTGCCGTGTCAGCTTTGGCGTACAGTTTAAATTCACATTCACACACGACCACATGAATGCTCAACATTCAAACGCACGTGCAAAAGGAATTTGCAATAAATCTAATAGTTCAGCGACCGATTTTGTAAGGTTAAAGCTCAATTATACTTGTAGTTGCCACCGATGATGGGGTCGTACCACGTTTCTTTTTAAGCTCAATACTTCTACTTTCACTTGTTTTCATATTTAACGTTAAAAACCGCCTTATATATTAATTGTTTATACCCTGGAACCGCGGGGAAAAAGGCACAGCTATTAAGGTAGCTTTAGCCGAAAATCTTATATCTGCCCAAACTTTGGCTCGGCATTTGTTGTGATTCAAGTGCACACAAATACATGCTTTAGAACCGCCATCGGTAGAAAATTCTTCCTAACATCTTTAGCAAATCTGGTAGTTTTGGGCTTTCGACATCGGTCCACTATGTCACTAGCTGCCATAGGAGAATTTAGTGCAAAGATCAGTCCTAGTGTTAAAAAGTGTACTTTTTATTTCCATATTGTATCCAATACTCAGTTTGTATTTATAGGTTTTTTTTAACCTCGCCATAGCTTTATTTCCTATCAATCTCAATGAACTATATCTTATGGCTGTCATAGAAATGATTGTTACAAAAAATTGTATTTTATTTGAATAGTTGTGGAGGGGAAAGGATATTCAAGAGCTGCCCACGAGAGTAAAATGTATACTACTTTAACGTTCTACTCGTTTTTATTTACGAAGGCATAGCACCGTCACCATTTGATTGTGTTTGAAATGAATAATGCATTAAAATTGAATAAATTATAAAGGTATTGTTTAACAATTAATGTGAGCAATACTGTCTGAATTCGAGTTGCATTAGTTCTGTATAAAGAAACAAAAATGGAATGTTAAATCGAGCGGACTCAACTATTTGATCAAAAAAGCGTTTTTTTTTTTTGGTTTTTTGTTGAAATCTTTTATTGTTCACTTCAAACAAAAAGTAGAATCCATTTAAACTCATTGTCATAAATAGACATTGGTAAACTTTAGCGCGCCAATTCTCTTACGACAAATATAGCAGAACCGATTTCGGAAATCATTAGAATATATGAGGGCATTATAAAAAACTCAAAGATAGTAAGTCAGAGTTAGTCCAATTGGGGCATTTAAATTAAAAATCCCGAGGTTATGGTGGTTTTAACATTTTAATAACCAACTGAAACAACAACATAGCGCTTTCGAAAAGATAAAAAACAGGAATAATGAATAAAGTTATTCCAACTCTTACCTTAGCTACAGACTTCCTGCTGAAAGCTGTACTACAAGTATTAGTGAAGTGTGCTTCGTCCCTATATGGACAGCAACTCAGTATATCAGAGGGCTTTAGAATTAATTACTCGCTATGTGTGTGTGGATTTCGTAAACAAGGCGAGAATACCTTCTGAGTGTTTATTTCAGTTAGAAAGTATCCATTGCCTCTTTCTTGCTGATGTGTATGTAAAAAGTTAAAAACTATTTCACTCGGCATAACACTTAAAAAAAATGTCGGTGTCGAGCGCGGGCTATTTATAAAAGTCTTAACAATTACAAGTTAGGCGCATTGAACTTTTGGTAACAGAAAAATCCCCACAGAGCTAAGAGCAAATGCTCTTTGTTTGTCTTATTGTAAATATTTCGGGATGTAAACACAATAAAGTTCGATGCTGGACAACTTTGTTTATTTTTAGCTTCACAAAACAATATTTAGGCTAGGCTAATTGCTTATTTACCAATGAACTCATGCTGATCACATTTTTCCCTATAACTTGCGGTCAGCAACGCCTTAAGTGTCCTTTTAGTAAAAATACGCAATATTTATTGTAATATATAATGTGTAAAATTTATATTTGTGTTAATCCACAAGTAGACTTTAAATAGTAAGTCCCGGATTTATAAAATGATCATTAGATGGTTTGCTTGTCTAACTATGCCTTAAAGATATGTCAGAAATATCGAATTCACTCACTCATAAGTATTGGACAACTTGGGAGCTGTTAAATGTCGTACATTAAGTTAAGTTTCAAACTGTTCATTAAATAAAACAATATATAACAATGTAGAGAATGATGTATAGTTTAAGTGGAATTAATATTGCCATAAATCTAGCCGTGGGTCAAGTTTGAAAATTCAGAAACTCACACAGCAGTGTACACGGTACTATAGTAAAGCTATATGCCGACATCAAATGCACTCTTGTCGGCACATTGGCCGGCCCGTTAAATAGTTGAAAATCACATCACCGTATCATCAGAAACAAGACTTGCAGCAGACAGACATGGTACCATAGCCATATCCCCAACCTCAGTGACAATCAACGTCACCACCACTGACCATAGGCAAGAAGACAATAAGAGTGAAACGAATGTTGTACGAGTACACAGACAATTAATCCTTTGTTTGAAACGCTTGGAAAATGCAGCAAATATGATGATGCTGTCGTCGAGTATTCCAAGAGAAGCACCAACAGCATTATAAGAGGATTACTTGATGACTCTGTGCAGTGGCTCGGAGGCACGGGGCGCAAATGTATGAGCACGAGGGTGTTAAAAGCTATTAAGCTCTACTTGTCGAATACAAAGCGCACACATTTTCCTCTTTCTATATAAATATTTATATACATACATATATAGTACATGCCTCCTCCCACATGCAAGTTTCAGTATCAGTATACAGCAGTATACATAAGCAAGCGATTGACCTTCTTACCCTCTATGACATTTTTCTTGCATTCTTATCTTCATGCTTACTAAACAAACTAAACATTACATTCCTTTCCCTTATATCTGTTTTTAGGTGCCGGCGAATCGGGCAAAAGTACAATAGTGAAACAAATGAAAATCATTCACGAGAGCGGCTTCACTCCCGAGGATTTTAAACAGTATCGACCAGTTGTCTACAGCAACACAATACAATCATTAGTTGCAATATTGCGCGCCATGCCAAATCTTAGTATTCAGTATAGCAATAATGAACGAGAGGTAACTTATAGCGCTCGATTGCTCAGCATTTGTATATCCACTGTGTAATATTTTGTATCTTCTTTACTCCAGAGCGACGCAAAAATGGTCTTCGATGTGTGCCAACGCATGCACGATACCGAACCCTTCTCAGAAGAACTGCTGGCTGCCATGAAACGACTTTGGCAAGACACTGGCGTACAGGAATGTTTCTCGCGCAGCAACGAATACCAATTGAATGATTCCGCTAAATAGTGAGTAATATTTATTAATATGTAAACATCAGGGATTGTTTTATCTTTTCAGCATCCTATTTGGATCGAACTATATATAGTCTAACAAAACGAGAGTCTGTCTATTTGTTTGTCTGTATGTCAGTCTAATCCGTTTATTTGATTGGGATCAAATTTTATTCAATTTTTTGTGTGTTCGAGGCAACAATTTAATATATACAACAATTGCTCTGTTCAAAGATATTTACAAAATTTTATGCAGCTAAAAGTCGAAATAATAAGACGGTAAAATAGCTCCAAAATCAACCCAGCAGGATATCCAGGCACGTTAGATACCTTTTTTGAGTCAATGCATTTTTTTTTTACTAAATGGCTTCCTTAAGAAAAATCTGTACACAAAAGTTTTACATCGATTTACAATTTACTTTTTTTTTACTAACGTCTTTTTTTGTTGTTGTTTAATTTTTATTTAGTTATACTATACAATAAATATGTACAACATATAGCCATAGTAAAACATTGCAATAAAGCACGCAAGCAAGAAGCAGCCAAAGCCGCAAGAACTATTCCTATATACATATTCTACTTAATGTATCCGTACACTGTTTGCTCAATAATTAACGGTGCGCATACTATTTCTTTCAACAAAAACTTCCGCAAGCGCAACGAGTTAGCAAGTAGACCATGGAGTAAGCGGAAAAGAGCAACTTAAAATATCACACATCCGCGCTGTCGCACAAAATCCAAGCTTTATAGCCTTATTTATCCCTGGGGGTTAATTTGAAATTCAGCGGTGACTTCGGTATGTAGGTGGAGTTCACTCTGTACACGAATTCATCAGAGCTATAAGACACTTCGTATTTGCGAAAGATCTGCAGCGAGGGTTAGGGAAACTCAAATTCGTTTATATACATAAGTGTATTTTGTTCATCAGCATGCTCACCTTGGCAAGTAGAGTGTGCAATTCGATTTCCGCAAAGCGCCTTCCCACGCACATACGACGGCCAAAGCCGAAGGGCAAACTGACAAACGGATGAATCTTTTGGCCAGCATGTGGACAGGCGGCCACTGACGACGACGTAGAGTTTCCTTTAATAAATTAAATTATTAATAAAATTCATGCACATAAACGCAATAGCGTTTGCTTACCTGTCGCATTCTCTTTTATCCAACGCTCGGGCAAAAATCGCTTGGGCTCTGGGAAATATGTTGGATCATTGGAGACAACCAAATGCGGAAATATGACGTGCGTCTGTGTAGAAGTAAATGACAGAAAATTGCCGCTAAAATGAATAAACTAATTATTTAACTAAAACAAAGCGAACTTACGCCCTTCGGCACATGATAGCCATTTATAACTGCATCCTTTTGCAAGCTGCGTCCATTGGCAATGACAACAGGGCGCATTCTGTGAATATAGGGTTACTTTTAGTTGAAATAGGAATTATTCCCGTGTCCGATTTCTATCACCATTTTATACCCTGTTCTTGGAGGTTTAGGCTGGCCATCATTAAAATAAATAACTCGTATTTCACTTTAAATTCGAAGAAAGTGACTCGTTTTAAGCGACCTAGTCAGCCCTATTTTACTAAACTGAGTCGACTCTTGCTACTTACCGAAGCGTTTCCTTAACACATGCTCGCAAATAGGGCATTTGCTCCAGTACATGTTGATTGATTTGGGCGTCAGGTGTGGGAAAGATGTGCTGCAATTCCTCAAACAGTAGTTTCTGTTTCTCGGGATTCTTAGCCAGCTGATAGATGGTCGATGAGGCGGCTACTGAAGTCTGTGTACATAAATATTGTGTGCAATGCAGGCAGTCAGTAATTTTTACAACCCTGTCAACAAACCAATAGTTACCGTGTCGACGCCCACCAGAAACAAATCCAAGGCCAACACAGCTGCCAGTTTTCTATTGCCTGTTTTGCGCACAATGCGCTCCACAATCGAAATGTCTGCCTCGCTTTTAGGTTGCTCCGATGCCGCATCTGCCTTGTCCATGGTCAGGCTAATGTTTTTCATGCAAATGCTGCAGTGACACAAATAATCAATGTGACAAATAACGGCAACAGCTACAAAAAAAAAACAAGTTAAACCTACGCCGTGAACTGGTCCAAGGCTCGCACAAAACTGCGATATGCCTTTGTGGGATAAATGCGCCACAGCGGCATCCGAAGCTCGAGCTCTGGCACAGCCCAGAAAAACGTGTTGATGGCCTCAATAATTTGCTGGGCCTCCTCGCTGCCCTCAGGTGACAGGCAGCCCAGGCGTGTGTCCAACGAGACGCGACCAACAGCTGCAACATGAGAGGCAAGTGGCATGTTTTGATAATTAAGTGGCAACTGGTGCAAGTGCTACTCACATTCCAGAGCCCATTTATAGAGTTCGTGCAAAAAGTTGCCGGGCAGTTCGTCATTTTCGTCGCGTAGCGCATCTATGCTGTAAAGAAAGAAAACATATAGTCTTAAATAGACTTAAACTGACTACAAGTAATAAAGTATCTTCTTTTGCAAATTATCTTTCGACTAGTTTTCTATGTACATAGATATACTAGTGGCCTCAAATGCCAATTGCTTCTGAATGAAGCCAATAAGCTCAATTAGACAATGAAATAGTATACTACGTATACGTATACTTTATTGATATTCTGCAATAAAGTGCAGAACCTTTTGCACTTACCGTCCCATAAATTCACTGGCAATGTCATTCAACGGAGGTATAAACTTTTTTGCGGTTTGTGGCTGCAGCAAAATGTGTTGAACTTCTTGGCGAAAGTCCTCCCACTTGGGTCCGTGCCTAATTACGGTAACCATAACAATGCAAACAATATGAAATGCAAACAAAACACAAAGTTGAATATGTACTTCTTAGTATTCTTATGCGCTGACGTTTCAAGCGAATGCCAAATGCAACCGCAGTACTTACACTCCAATTAGTCCTGCAACATCGCCAAAAAAGTCGCGCCGCAGATCGCCCTTGTAATGCCTCAGTGACGGCATTGAGGGCCTAAAAGTAGAAAACATGTGTATAAGTATGTGTGCGTGAGAGCCTTTGACGTACTTGTATGTGAAACAGGAGGAGGCTTGTTAATATATTTCAAGTGTGTAAGGAAAAAAGCTAAAAGCTAATTCCCACCCACAATCCTATAAAAAGGTAATTATCGAAACGATTTTACGCTGCTGCAGAGCTTTCTTTGATCTTATTATACATTTAACACCAATTAGCCATGGCTAAATGTTTTCATACCCTGTACTAAAAGAATCAAAGGAATATATTTCACATATGAAAAGAAGCGTGGCCGACGTGTAGTATGTAAGGAAAAAAGCTAAAAGCTAATTCCCACCCACAATACAAAACCATTTCTGCAGAGCTTTCTTTAATCTTCTTACATTTAACACAAATTAGCCATGGCTGAATATTTTATACCCTGCACTAAAAGAATGAAAGGATATAGCAGGTTAGGGTGAATGTATTTCACATACGAAAAGAGACGTTGCCGACCTTGACCAGAACATCTCTATGGCGCCTATTTTTCATCGTCAAAGTTCGTGATAAAGTTACAGCCGTAAATATAGGGATAAAAAGAGTCCAGATGGTACCTTCTACCTGTTGCGTACACCTCATGTAACCCATGTACCCGAAACATATTTAAGAAGTATTTAAGTAAAGAGCTTTCTAAAATCGAACCCACGCGACACTAGCATTCCATTATTCTTAAAATAAATGTTATTACTTAATGAGTGACTTAACTGATGATAGCATACGTTTTAAATCATTGTATTTATTTTTATCTTGCAGCCAATAGGTTTTTATAGCTGTGACTACCAGGATCTTAAGCTAGATTATCCCATAAATGCGTTGGTGAATTCTAAAAGAAATAAATTATGTAGTTATTTACATAATTTATGCTTAGAAGAAAAAAGTTAATCGAGTGAAACGCTAAAAAAAAAGTCATGCCATGCCTATTCTTAAATTCCCTGTACCCGAATTCCAATTAGGCTGAACTTTATTGTAGGAAACATAGTTAAATAATATAGTAGGTCTATCTGTATCAAACTTTGCACTATTATGATTATTATTTATTGTTTTCTTGGGCAATCCTTGGACTCATCATATTGTACATCAAGAATATAGTACATATGTAAAATAGAAGATGAGCTCTTCCTTACTTGTATTTGTACGAAGTACTTGTATTACAGGGTATTACAATACGAACCCCATTTAAAAGCTATTCAATTGGCGCTGGCCATGAACAGTAACTTCGGAAGTTAAGGCGGCGGTGTCTTCAAATGCTTTTGTACCTGACTGACCACAACATAAAGCAAATAAAAAAGGTTGACCTCTTTCGATAGAGTATACTCGTACCTCTTTCTAGCGCTTTGGAAGCCACAGATGTCATTGGAAGATTATGCGCAAAAGCAACAACCAACCAACTTATGTATGTAGGTATGTTGTACTGACATGCGGCTGGTGTTTTTGTTGCTTTTGACATTTTTTGTGATGGGCAAACCGCTGACTAGCCGACGGAATGACTGACTGACTGACTGACTTACTGACCGTTTGACGAACTTGGGCGTTTTTAAAACTTTCTATTTAGACCACGAAAATTTTTGCTGACCTCTGCGTTCCCCATGGTACGCAAAACGTTTTTCCTTTCATTTAGCACTTTATTTATGATCTGTGTATAATAAAAGTTTCGACTTCAGTCATAAAAAATCGGACACCCCGGTTTCACGCACGGTGTTGCGACCACGCCTTGCTGTTGCTGTTGCTGTTGCTTGCTCAAACTTTTGTTGTATAACTTCCCATTGACACTAATGGCGCGCTTTTTAACTAACTTTGTGAGTTAAAGGGCTTGCGGACAAGACCTTTTCTCAAATCTTGTCGAAACTTGTCGAAAGTCTTCATCAGTTGTGCCGTCAATCAGTCAATCAGTCAGTCTGTCTGTCGTCTACCTTCACGCATACATTGCAAACGGTTGTCGGCAAACATTTATATTTATATGGGTATTTGTTTATACACATGGCTATAAACAAACATATCGTACGTATACGCTCATTACACTAATACGCATTAATGTCGATTTATTAGCTATTTGTTCGAAGAGTAAATATCTATCTGCCTCTTTAATCATGACTTGCAGTTTTAGCCACCGCCTTTCCTTCAGTTTCAACCCGTTTTTGCTTTGGTAGGCGTACAAAAAACAAACATATTTTGCGCTGTTTGCCATCTGCGTTTCGCTTGAACCATTTTTTTAGCTTGTCGATTCGGACATTTTGCGTGCCTATTGAATTCAGCCTACCTTATATCATTATTTTAAAATTGTAAGAGAGAGAGAGAGAGCATACAAAAAGACTCGTTTATTTGTTAGCTTTAGTTCATGGACAAATAAAATAGCGAAAACTAGTAAATACCAGTATGTATATGAAAATGGTAGTGGCTTGTAATCAAATTTGCCAAAAATATATTCGATCGCCTACTCAATGCAAATGTATTCAAATCTATTGTCCACGAGTTTAACAAAATATGTATGCTGTTGTTGCATTTGTATTTGCGTATTTTAGGTCTGGCTAAACTGGTCATTAAATTTGTATACCATTTACATTAGTTAATATACTATATATACATATATACGGGTGTTGGCTGCATCTTTAACTCTCTTTTGAATGTACTTCTACTACCCAAAAAAATTTGTCAATTCACACAGATACATTTTCACACATAATACTTGTATGTACTATAATTCTAAATATGTTTAGGTACACACAGCTCGTTTTATTTTATTTCATCCGCGCCCAATATTTGGTTGAAATATTAATAAATAATTGTTGCCTTCATAGTTGAAGAATGCCACAATAAAAACTAAAAACACAGTGCACACAGGGAGTCGTCTACATACTTAGACCTCAAACTAAATTTCTTCTAATTACACAAAAATAGAATCGCGTGCACGGATAATTTGTCTTTTAGGATTGAAAATTGACATGAGGTCAAATAAGCCTAACGCACTGTAGTTTTCTACCTTCTTAATTAAAGCAAACAGCAGTCCTCGCAATTACCTTAGTATATTTAATTAGCATTGTGATGTGCTTTTAATTTCATTACAAGTCTACCCACAAAACTCCCGCTCTTGTATTTTATAATGTAATTTATTAAACCCGACCCCTGATGCAGCCCAGCATAATTGCTCATGTCACCTCGCCCTTCCTCTCTGCATCCCAGAAAAACAGAGGCTTTAAAGGCAACCTTTATCATTCTGTCATCGTGACAGCACATTGAAAACTTTTTTGTAAGGCATTTATTCATGCTCATCATCAATAATAAATGTTGTTAAATTAAAAGAACAATGTCATAATAGCGATTCTTGAATACAAAATTGTCTGAAAAGTGACTTACATGCTGCAACAGGAGCTTCATTATACTTGTACACTTTGTTTAGGTCTAATATTTGTGTGTTGCTATGTAACCTTTTTGACTTGAACTTTGACTGCTATCGAGTTTCTATACTTTCCCAAATCATCTTCGGTATAATCTCTGGCCACACACACTCGGCTGCCCTTGTCGCTGTATTCCATTTTCAACAGTTTTCTTTTTCCACGAATTTTTTCAAACCAACAAATTTCACGCAAATTACTAGCTATGCTGCACAACGTGTCGTATACTTGATATATTAACGTAGCAAAAGACAAGACCCATCACTCATATCATATGAGTTTGCAAGCGGATTTATACAGGGTGCGCCATCTTTTATGTCGGTATGCAAACATTGAATATCCTTGAAAATAAACAACCGATTTTCAAGTATGAGATATTTTTATTTAATTTGGTTCTGTACAATTTCTTGAACTGAGGTTTTCAACACTGGTCTACTCAAGTCAATCGGTTCACTAATGACAAAGTTATTCAATATCTACATACCGGCATAAAAGATGGCGGACCCTGTATCAACAACCTGCACTCACCTGTGGGGCATGGCCTCCTCCTTTTTGAATATGTTGCGAATCTCGTCACCGTCGAAGACAAACAGCAAATCGGGATGCCCAATCAGTCCGCCTACCTTCGCCATTTTGCCGTAATTTACATGCAGCTCTTGCATCACTTTATCCAGTTCACTTATTTTATACGGACCTGTGCAAAAAAACAAAACAAAAAAAAAATGGAGGCCACAAATGTTAATGAAAATTGACATCACGCCTGAAATGCGTTGCGCTTGCTTACCAATTAGGGGCGCAAAGCGCCAGGAATTGCCTATTAGAGGCAACGGACGTGGTCCCGGCACATCGGAGTACGGACGCACACCTGTGTTCACACGCACTGTTGTTGGGGGTGTCGCCACCACCGCTGGTGCTGCTGTTGCACTCGTTTTTGTGCTGCAAAATATGAATATACTTGTATTTAATCAATAAAAACAACAAATGAATGCCAAAGTCGAGCAGGCTCAACTCTTAAATACCCTGTACCACACCACAAAAAATAAATTAATTTAATTGTATTAATTAAATAATTTAATTAATTAATTTTTGGATTAAGATTATCTAAATTAAATATAACATATTCCATACATGCATACATACATTTACATCAGAATCGTGCCAATGCGTGTTTGTGTACTTGTACATATGTATGTATGCATTGGGCCTGGTTATACGGCTAGAACTTTCTTTCTGATCAACCTATCATAATGAACTTGGTATACGGATATATAATCACTAATTGGATGTGTTTACCAAATTTTAGTTCAAAATTGCAAGAATTACGGGAGTTATAGAAAATCGTGAATAGGGGGGGAGTGGGGGGATGCATCGGGAAAAATGAAGAAACTCGTCCTTTCTCGGACTCAGGAGAATCTGTATACCAAGTTTAGTTATTCTAGCTCTTATACGTTCTGAGATCCTTGCGTTCATACAGACAGACGGACAGACAGACGGGCAGACTATATCGACTCGGCTTGTCATGCTGATCAAGAATATATATACTTTGTGGGGTCTGCCTCGCCTTCTTCTGTGTGCTACATGTACACTCGCACAAAACTAATATACCCTTGTAGCCTTTGGGTACAGGGTATAAAAAAATGATGTAATTAACGAGTACAGCGCTCTCACTAATGACCAAATTGGCTGCTAGGACTTCAAAGTTCCTTCATAATATCATGAACAAATGAGGAAGGGTGTTTAAAAAAAGCTCAGGCCGTGCTGCGCAGTTACAAATATATGCAAAATAGCAGTAAAGTAATGTACTGAAATTTAACAGCAATCAGCACTTTTTCATCATTTAAATTGTCAGTATACCCTGCACCCGAAGGTAAAACGGCATTATGAAATCGTTCCATTATTGTATCAATCAAAAGACTGCTTTGTAATACATAATAAGTAATTTAAAAGCTCATCTAGCCAAAAGGGTGCACTGAGTGTACGAATCGATATAAATCGTTATATAAAGGGAAGGCAAGGGCTCCACTTACCTGGCCAATTGGGGTATTGGCATCTGCCATGGTTGCCGTCGCGACTTCTGCTCTTGCTTTGGCTCTCGCTGCTCCCCCAACGCACCAGACGCAATTGGTGTTTCGATTTTGTTTTCTATGCTTACACCGTCAGGTTGCGGTGGCTGTGGGGGCGGAGGTAGCCTTGCTCCGGCTGCTGTGCTGGGGGGCAAATGGGCGGAGACGGAGTAGGCGGTGCGCCTAACGAGCGCCGTCGCTCTTTTGCGTAGAGTTGACATTTTCTTGTTGTACGGTTATGGTCTGCTGTAAAAATGAGGATTTATATTTTTAATATCGCCACCATTACTATCGCACATAAAGATTGTTGGTTTTGTGTATCGATTTATTCATCCAGATGTACGGGAGTGTGTAGATCAGTTTTTCTCGTGTCAATTAACAATAGTTACCCTTAATAATTAACACACAATAACCTGGAAATCAATTGCGGCTTTTCTGACACTTCTTCAAGATTCGTGTTATATTTTTTAAATTATTTGCTTAACACCAACTATTCACATAAAACATTCGCTTGCGTTGTCTTCGCTGCCATTCAAATTATAATACGAATTCACAACTCTAGTAAAACACACATAACACAATAAATACCAAACAAGGCAATCTTCCAAACCAATGACTGTCTTTCGTAAGTTAAACATAAATAGAGGCAAGACCAATAAAAGCCAATATTTTGAATATTTCATGCACACAAAGCCAAGTCATTGTTATTTGTATATTTATGCAGATCGCTCAAAAAGATCGCTTCTTGTATACAATACAGTAAAGCATTTAGCCACCTCAATTAGATGAACCTCAGTTAGATACAGTTTTAATATTTGATTGAAAACTCTTGTTTCCCTAACTTTGAGGGTTTAAACAAAGTTCTTTGTGCTTAGACAATCAGGTCTATGTCGCTATGTGTCATAATATATACATATGTGCTTATAACGTCGGGCACGAGGTATTGCCGTACTTCACAGTTCAGTACACAGTGACTCGCAAATATAACTAGCTACTTAAAACCATAGCAAGGACTGCGCGCTGCATTTTTGTGGTCTGTCTTTGAATGCATTTTGCAATATGGCAGGCATGGGGCTGATAGAAATCAAACAGTCAATAAAAGTAATGAACGAATATAAAGTACGCATATAAACATTCACACGCTCACACTCACACTGTTAAAGCTCGATAAATGTAGTTTAATGGCGCACGGTGCGTATGAGCAATGCGAATATTTCAACAGGTATATTCAACAAGGCTTTAGATTCCGAAACTGACTCTTGGCAATCGACAATAGAAATAATTTCTGACAGCAAGTAATTATTTGTTGGCTTTTAGGTGAAATTGAGTTTGTTGTTGCAACGGCTACTGTTGGTCTTATCGTCTCTACACGATGCTCACTGTCAACATTAGCTGTTCCCATGTCCTTGCCACTGACAGTTACCATATAAGTTGTGGTCGACCTTGAGCGCGCTTGCTACCTCAGCATAAGTACCTTCTGTCACACATGTGTAAATGAAAATGTGTGTAGCACAGCACACCTTTTTGGATTAAGATTAAATTCCAGCACCGCCTGAAATGTCAAGCAGCCTATCTGTCGCTGGCTGGGTGGCATACATATAGTATTTATAATTACCGTCATCTCTTTATAGGCAGAAACTCGCTTCAAACCAGCACTAAATTCTACATATTTGTGTGCAAAAAAGCTTCAGCCGGCAAATGGGCTACCATTTATATGATTACTCTTTAGTACTACTTGTCGATCTACCTGTAGAGATATCTATGTACAAGTGCTTTTTAAGAGATAGAGTCAATCAACCATCGAATTTTCTCATTCGTAAAAAGAATTACAACTTTTGCAATAAACAGTAACTTGGCTCACATCACACGCTATAAAAATTTGAGCTCAGCCATGCAAAACAAATACTCCTCGGTTCAACAAAGGCGCAACATTGGATGCTCAAGGCCATGTTGTACGCGTGATTTGCACCTCGGCCTGTTACTCACCCGAGTTGCTTTTACTTTTTTTAGAAACTTCTTAGCAAGTATGGGTTCTAATTGAATGAAAATGGCTTAATATACTAAGTATACAACGTTGCGGTCTTTGCTTCTCCTTAATTGCCTGATCAAACATTTAGTGCGAACTTTGTTTAAACAGTGATGTACGTGCGAGCCTGTGGGCTCTTGGCCTGGCTTGCAAATTGCTGCACAGTTCGTTGGTTCGGTATTGCAGTGGCAATACAAGTATTTTTCACTTCACTGTGATTTATTATTTATACTCTTTTATTCACGAATGGCGGCTGATTTTTGTTGTTGTCATTTTTGGGCTTAATTAAAAAAACATTTGTTGTTCGCTTGCGGTTTCTTTACACAAAACTCTTTACCTCTTTACTTCACTTGTTGATGTTAGTTTTTGTTGGATCGGTTGTCGGTTTCGCGCCGTCACGCAAGCATGCAATCTTGTTTTCGTGGTTTGCGCACGCCTTAGTGGAAAAAGCAAAAGGCAGCTATACGGCTATACGTTAGAAATGGATGAGACTCTCTCGGCGCTGCTGCCTCGTAGACCAACCGCGTCGTACTAAAAGCGATCGACTCGCTTCTTAGTCTACTTATACGCGCCGCTGCTTGCAGCTTTAATTCACTGGCCAGCAGTCTGTCTACGTGCCAACCTGCCCACATTCAGGTTCATCTACAGTGAAACACGCTACAATAAAAAACACTTTTATTCAATGTCTCACACGCAACAATTATTATAAAAAAGCAACATTTTTTAAGAGACACTCTTAGTGCTCTGCTCGAAAATAGAAATGTTCATTTCGATGTAAAGCTTTTGCTTACCAATCGTGTTGTGTGATCCAACTTGGCTATTAGCTACTGTACCTGCCAGAGCTGATGAGCCATTCAACATTCAAGGCTAACTAACACTCTCACTTATCTCTTTACATGAGCTTGGCTGTTAGTCGGCTTGTTTCATATCTGAGTGCTAATTTCTTGGCGCATCAGCAGGCGGGACAGCTCCCAAATCTTCCGGTTCCATTTGTGTTTTGATTTGTGCTCGGGTGCTAATATCAATTTAGACACTGCATTTAGATACTGCAGCAATGACTTGGCATTATTCGAATTTGAAGTGCAAATTTATTTAATATGTATTATTGTTGATTTTGCACAATTTTATATTTTATATAAGACTTCCTCAATATACAACTGAAACTACGAGCAGACAGACTAAATAATTTGCACACAAATGCGTTCAAGTAACAATGCTACAAAAAAAAGAAAGTTTTTACTTCCATAAATCTGAATAAATTTAAGAATTTGTGTGCGACCTTCTTGATTAGAATTTAAGAATTTGTGAGCAAATTATTTGCTTGCCCGACCTTCTGAAATAAAATTAAAGTATTTGTGTGCAAATTATTTGCTTGCCTATCTCCTACTTAAAATCTATCAAACTATTATAAATATTGTCTACGACGCGACAGCTCGGCTCGGCAGTACAAAGTCTCATTAGAGATCCGCCACATTATGTTCATTATGTTGAATGAGCTATCATTACATCTTAATAAAGATGGATCAACCACCCGCCGCCAGCCCGTACATCAGCATTTAATCAAAAAAATTACTTTTAAAAAAAGCTCTATCCACTGACCTTGCTTAGTTACATTTTTGCGAAAAGGAAACTAAACAAGCATGCAATTCAGGCTGTGGGTGCCGAATCCTTTATGCTCTTGCAAATTTTAAAAGCAGAAAAATGAACATAAACCGACCTGACTTAAGCTTTGCTTAATCAACAAAAACCTTTCCAATACCTTATATCAATATAATCAGCTATGTATATAACAAAATGTTTTGATAACACTAAGTTTTATGGTTTGAAAAAAAAAGTTATCTCAGTTGTTCACAAAACGAGCGAAAGTGCAAGAGCAATCAATAAATTGCCAAGCTAAATAGTAATAGTTTTAAGAGTTTGCAGCTTAAAGAAGTTTTATTAATTCAAGCTTAACGGAAACAATAAAATCTGAAAACCATACAAACGCATCTCGCAATTCACTGTCGTAATATAGATATTTAAAAACTTGTCAAAAAATGTGCGATACACACCATTTGGATGCCTTCAAGAGCTGCGAGCTTGAGCATATAATCGTCGGACCTATACTTAGACCCTTACGTACCCCCAAGTGCTAAGTGAGAGTGGCACATGCTGAAATTTCCGTTACACCTAAATATTGCGCAACTCCACAAAATATAACTATAAAACTGCTGGTCAAGTGTAAATGTAAACAACGGACGTTTGACCAATGGCCACAAATCAAAATCAAAACATAACATTTATAACAAATTTACATGTGCCGGTGTGATGCGATATGTTAGCTTTAATTAGCGTCTGTGCCCCAATACAACAAATATTTGCACTCTATACGGCGCCATTCTCTACACTCTTTGTGCCACGCTTTCTCTATGGAACTCCAGTCCTAGTTTTTTCCACTTGAATTGGTAATGTAACCAAGGCAGCCAGCCGCCGTATTATGCCATCGCATGCGGCCACCGTGACTTCGCAATTTCCGTGCTGTGGATACCACAGTGTACAACCACAATGTGCATGTAGCATGCAACAACTCTGCTATGCAATTCGGACCTAAATATGCCCGCCCTACTTCTATAATAATGCTGATGATGACAAATTGCTGCCACAATCTGGGAAGCGTTAGTTGTGCAATGTGCGTAATACTCGTACTCGAACAATTGAAAGACCTGCAATCTAGCCTTTTCTAGCCTAAATAAAGAGCCGGTATGTAGTCGCAGTAACAAAAGATTCACACACAGCCCTAAAGATGTTTCAAAACTGCACTGCTACAGTGAGGCTGTACACACATGCTTTAGGTACGAGTACATATAATCGAATAACAATTTGAACATTTCTGATTATCATACATGTTATTACAGTTCATTTCACTTATTAATTATTAAATCAACAAATAAGGGCTGTCAACATAGATTATAATCTACAATACGGCACAATTTCTCGAAACGTGGGGGCCAAGCTATTGTCAAATGTGGTCAGAGACCAAAGTTTCCTAGAAATTAGTAAGTAGAAAGAAAAAATTGAATTTACATTTTATTGAATAGCTTCTTGGATTACTTAGGAGGAGAAGACAAATTAGAAAGAAGAGAGAACAGTATATGTAGAGTATAAAAAAGAGTTCGCTGGAAAATGAGAAAGATCATTATTTATTGAACACAGAACTCAAGCACGTTTAAAATTAGCAAAAATTGCTGCTGGACCAGACTCACTGCGTTCCTGATGCTTTTTATATGCATATCTACTAATATATTATCTATCAGCCATAACAAAAATCATATTTACCAATTTGGTTTTGAAATTTGAATTTGAAATTGAAATTGAAAATTTCTGTCTAATCGGACTATTTAAAAAATACTAGTATGTTTGTAGCTGCCACTAGAATCATGAAGTTTGAGAGGAGTTCTTATAATAGGAACTACATAATTATATTTAAGGAAAATTTATTAATGTGCATTTATCATATAAATGATTAAATGGCTTAAAATCAAAATTGGTGGATAACTGTAAAAATACTTTTGGAACAGCAAGCAAAACAAATCAAATTGTTGTACTTCGCATTGATTTTGGACAGTGTAATGGTGTTTGCTGTTAGCTTTTCATTACAATCCGTCAGCTTAATGCGGCATAGTCACATAACCTTTAATTTCTTGCTTTTAAGATAGATGGATGCCTTTGTGCCAACTCTTGTTGTGGCGCGTACGCCTTGACTTCCCAACTTGAATTTTAGCAGCCTGAGCTCCACTGGGCTTTTAGGCTTTTTTTAAACCTGCCATTTGGGTCACTCGCCCTATTCGCCAGTTTGACCCGCGTACACACGCAACTGACTGACTGACGGCCCCAAAAAACAGATGCCCCAGCTCGGTAAAATTGGGCAGCAACTAGCAACGCAAGTTGCGCCTTAAACACGAACATTTTATAAACAACATAACAACTAATTACACAGACGATTATTGCGAAATCTATGTGACTCTTTCATTCACATTCCTGCCGTAATACTTGAGGCCCCGCTAAATCGTTAGCTATAAACTTTGTGTACAATTGAAATCATTTAATTGCTAATAATAATAAGTAATATAGCTCTGTTGATTTGGCATGGCTATGGATAGTCAAAAAATGTAAAACCAATTACAAAGGTTTTAATTCATTTCTTGACTTCCAGCCGGCAAAAATGCAAACTATGTAGAAATGCGTTTATTGGGTATGGGCAGGCGGTAATGAAAAGCTAATAGAAATCTTGCCATAAATCTCCAACACATGAACGCGTGTTTCATTGTTGGAAGGCCCGTGCTGTCAGGCAATTAAAGATGGCTTTTTTGCGACTTTTTATGGGTTGTCATTCAACAGTCCAGTACTCTTGTTTATAAATTTAGCATCATTCAGCACTAAAACCCGTTTTTATGGTCAATTACAGTTTCCTCGATGATTTGGATCGGTTAGGCGCAAAGGATTATCAACCGACCGAACAGGATATCCTGCGCACTCGTGTAAAGACCACCGGCATTGTCGAAGTGCACTTCTCGTTCAAAAATCTCAACTTCAAGTAAGTAATCGCTATTCTTTGTTGGTTTATACCTGTTCGTGTTCATTATAATGCTATTTAACTTTCAGATTGTTTGATGTGGGCGGCCAACGTTCTGAGCGCAAGAAATGGATACATTGCTTTGAAGATGTTACAGCGATTATATTCTGCGTGGCCATGTCTGAATATGATCAGGTCTTGCACGAAGATGAAACTACGGTAAGTAATCGAATTTATATAATGGATCTAGGTATTTGTGATAGCGTTTTGAATGGCATCTAATTCAACTGTAATTCAACTATTTTTTTATAAACAGTAGAAGAGAACTTATACCTGCATTTCCTTCCCTTACAGAACCGGATGCAAGAGTCATTAAAGCTGTTTGACTCCATTTGCAATAACAAATGGTTCACAGATACTTCAATCATATTGTTCTTGAACAAGAAAGATTTATTCGAGGATAAAATACGCAAAAGTCCCCTTACAATTTGCTTCCCCGAATATACAGGTGGGTTTGGAAACAACCATCGACTATTAACTAATGTAACTTGATTAATTATTTGTATATCTACTGTACACAGGCGGTCAAGAGTATGGAGAAGCAGCTGCCTATATACAAGCTCAATTCGAAGCGAAAAACAAATCAACCTCGAAAGAAATTTACTGCCACATGACGTGCGCAACAGATACCAACAACATTCAGTTTGTTTTCGATGCTGTTACTGATGTCATCATAGCAAACAATTTGCGCGGCTGTGGTCTATACTAAGGAGCGGAATTGGAGCAGCCGAACCCCTTCTATACACGTATTAGCAGCGCGGGAGCACAACAACCCACCAGCATTGATCAAAAACGAGTTATGACAGATTCAACACGACAGCCCAAAGAACTTGTATTTGTTTAGATAAGGAAATCCCAAAAATGATGACTACAATTGATGCAGCAGAACATGAACACAAACACAAACAGAAACAGAAACGGAGACACAAACACAGGAAACGGCAGTTATTTAAAACGCATTTGCATCGTATAGGATTACATTACATGCAAGTACGAAACAGGCGCTTAAACCATGTATAAACGCACATTTATGACATGCTTTATACACGCACACCGACAAACATACATACACGTACATAAATAATAATAACAACCATGCACACTATTTACATTATTTATGCCATCAACGATGCATTGCCATGTCCTTGTACAAGTTATGAACGTACTATAAATGTAACGATGTAATGATACAGCAAATGAACAAACCAAAAAGAAACACTCTAACATTTAAGCCTGATTAACGATAAAGCTGATATAAAGTGAAATGCGAAAGCACACAAGCTCTATCTCTATTGTATTTACAATGAAAAAGAAACAAAAAAACGAAAAACGAAATTATACATAAATGTTAATAAGTAACTATATATGATTATAAATGCGTTCCAGCCGTCTCACATAACTTTCGTAAAATACCAGCGCCAGCCGGTCAAGTGTTGACTTTATTTTTTGCGAAATAAATGTAAATCATAATTCGACGAATCTGTATAGAACCTATGCTGGTTGTTCTGTATCGAGGCGAATAAAAAATAAACAGCTTTTCACTATTCAGTGAAGGGTTTCATAATATGTATACACAGTATGAAAGAAAAAATAGGCAGCAGCGGACAATGAAGAAAAACAGAGGAATGAAAAGAAAACCAGTATACCACCTTGCAGTGCAATGTCAAATAAACGCACACAAACACACACTAATACATTACGCACACATTTGAGAACTCTTTGATTGTGTACGTCATTATACAATATTATGTAGTTATAGCATAGTTACCTATTATTTGTTCAATTTATGTTGCAATGTCAAATATGCGCGCACACAAACATACACAAACACACACACACATCAAAACTATCTTTAATTTGTAATTTATTATGATCTAAATATAGTATAATTCTCTATAATTTGTTGCATTTATGTACATAGCAACGTCGACTTTAAAAGTATTCAACATAACCATGGGTTATCGCACAATATTAGGTTTGCTCTCTTCTATAAATTGTCACTTCATGCAGTCTTGCAGCGTCCTTTGGTCACAGCAAATAATTATAATTAATCTTTTAATTGATTCTAATGATTTATACAAAATAAAACGATTACTGTTATTAGACAATTACCCAGTTAATTATAATTACGAAAGGCGCTCAACTTGCTAAAAATAAATGTGAGGTGCACAAAAAGTAATAGTACATGCCTATAATACATAACTTATTACACATAATGCATACTCAAACAATTTTATTATCAACATAATGTGTTTATTTCCTAAATTAATTGTAATTTATATGTATTTAGCAAATGGCATTTAACACGTTAAAGCTCCGCAATGCTAACGTTATACATTAATTACATTTATTACGTATGCATGTATGTATGTATGTATTATTATTATCCTTATGCAGTCAACGCCCATGTGCATTTGATTTTATAGCAAAATGTACTCCAACACTTTAATTTTGCATATTATTTATTTAAAAACTAATTATTTATGGATATGCCGAGATCTTCCGCTCATTATCTGATTCTTTGCCAGCCCGATTGTTTGACAAAAGTCTCAATATTGTATTTATCTATTAATGCTTCAATATTTAAATGCAATTATATTTTTAGTAAATGCAGTGTAACTCACGATTCTATGTTTAGTAGCGAAATAACACATGTTTAATTAAATAATTTAATTGATACTGTATGTTTAAATAAAAGTAAATGCAATCGGCCCAGTGTAATTTAACAAACGTAAAATAGCATTTCAGTAAACTCTATAAAAACAGATATAAGGTTACGCATTTATTTGAGTACTGTATCATAGGGTTTAGCATTTTTACTTAAAATGAACTAAAGAATCACACTTACCGCACACACTGTAATATTAATCTCATATGTATTTTTTGTTCAAATTGTGAAATTCAAACAAAATAAAATACATTTTCAAATAAAACTATTTTATTCAAAAACAAATGAACTACATAACTTATTTCGCATTTGTTGCAGTACAACCTTTTAGTTTTACAAATTCATTGCAATTTATATAACTGCTGTGTCAAGGATTCTATTTACATGTGTATCTAAATACAGGTGTTATTAGAATGGAAGAGGAATGCATGGTTTAAAGCGCCCGCATACGCAAAGAGTGGATAAAAACAAAATGAAACGCATACAAGAAAACACAAAACATTTGACCATTTTTACAAAACAAAAAAAAAAACAACAAAAAAGTAAAATTCGATGAGAATTCAAAAGTTGAAATTGAATGATTGTAATTATATATATGAATATATATTTATTAACAATTTAATTAAAGCATTACGTACAACATGAAGATACATTTACACAAACTTGTAACTAAAGCTGGTGTAATTTGTGAATAGAAGTGGAGAAAAAACAAAAGAAACAAAAACCAATCTTAAAGAAAAAATATAAAGTAACAAAATCAGTCTAAATATACATATATACATACAAATATATATCGAGATATATATATTTACCTAAAAATAAAACTAACAACTACATACATATGAACTATATTTTTCTCAGAAGCTCTTTATTGAACATAGAAGTACACATTCTAATTACGCATATACATACATACACACATAAATAGATAAAACGTTCATACATACAAAAGACTCCGTATTTTTTACTAAAACCGACTATCATTTCCTCTCGCTTAGAATATCCAGCTCAACATTAAACTAAGTAAAAAAAATGAATGAAAAACAAAAATACAAACATAAAAATATGCCGCTTTCATTAATGATTCATAGCACCTAAATAAACCAATACCATTACTAAATGAAATATAATAATAATATAATATAATTTTTGCGAACACTTTGTAATTATAATATGACATAGTAGCTATAAATAAGTATGAAAGTCAGTATTACATTTTTCCTTACAGACATACTTATGTGTTTGTATTTTCAATCAAATAAACCGCATACACTTCACTAATTTTTCAAATAATTACAAAACTCACTAACGCAACATTTGCAGGACAAACTCATATTTTTCTAAAAGCTCATGCAAGATTTTGCTCCGATTTTTACTGAAACACAGACACAGGCCACAACACTACTACAAAAGTGTATAACCAATATTACTTTAATAGCAGTTAAACGGAATTTTTAAGCAAACGATAATATGAAAGTGCAATGTGCAACTGCAAATCAAAAGCCAGTGGCGAACATGACATAGAAATGGATTGTTTTTGAAAACACCTTATTTAGGTGATGCAAATTTTTAGCAACAAGCGAAAAAACTGCAACATAAAAAAAAAATTGTAATACATAACACAAAAATATATGTAGAGAGAAGAGAGGAAGCGATCAAATACGCATGTGGGATATGAAGAGATGTTTATGAACGAGAGTTTATAGGTAGACAAGCATAAGATATTATATCTAATTTGTAGCCTAACTCAAATTGCTTTAGTTGTCCAACCATCAAATTTATGTGTCATATATGTATGTATATTAAAACTAAATACTTTAATTTGAAAATTATGTGGTAAAGAAATGAACAAATACCTATGCACAAGCTTGCAGTTAAAAGCTATTTGTTTGTTTTCAGGGGTCAATGGTAAAATGTAATTTTCAACCTGTTCAAACCAATTTTCAACATGTGCATAGTCCTCAGCTCTGAACCAAGAAAAGTGTAGCTGAATCCCTATATGAAGTTTTTTAATTGAAACGAACAGAGGTAAACTGAACTTACTAAAATAATGGATATTGAAATGAAATTGAATCGTTGAATTAAAAATTTGAATTTAATATAAAAAATAACATGAAAAATAATGAAAAACCAAAGTAAAATGTTTCTATGTAAAAGAAACTTAAAGTGTTAGAGATCATCTAAAATTTAAATAAAATTAAATAAAAACATGTTTTTCTTCGTTTTCATTTAAAAATATATATCAATGTGGATTCGTCATCACACAAATAAGTATGTAGCCAAAGGGTTAAAAGGCGTACAAGTATATTTGTATACAGAGTATATAGATACTGTATATAAAGCAAGAATCTGGATTTACATCATCATTCATTAATTTGTATTGCAATTTTCATCATCGTAGAAGTGAATTACAGAAAATTAGACATCTTACTCAGTATTTGCAGTTGTTTTACGAGTTAAGTTGGAATGCCACACTACATTCAAGTCACAGGCTTATCTGAGGACAGTGCTTGGTGTTGTGTTCCTCCATAAATTCATTGTCTGTTCTTCAATACCTGCCATATAGATGGTTATGCACAATCTTTTTAACGTTTTGGGCTTAAATTATAACGATATTTTCCACCACTCACAGCCAAACTCTCCTTAAAATCTTTCTTTTCAGCGATCTCCGGCAGAATCTCTGATAAATAAAACCGGCTCCTGTTTTTGTTTGCTTTTTATTAATTTGTAGTAAATTAATTAGCCATTAATAAATACGGAATTTCGTTTCTCTGATAATTGATTCATTAAGAAATTTAGTTTGCTTTTTACGCCTCTGGACAGTTGGCAAGTTAAATTTCTTCAATGGGACGGAAGCGTATTTTAGATATTAATTTAATTTGATTATAATTTTCCTATTCTGGCTCCTTACCTTATAGGCTTTATTGTTAAGTTTGTATTAATTCATCTACTTGTATGTCAACAGCCTATGCTTATCGACATAAAATAAAAATTACAAACGAGTACTTGTTCTGTACCTCTTCGTCTGTTCTTTATTTGGATAGATTAATAGCAGAATATTTTAATGCTATTTTAAAAGTTTCATATTTTTTATTATAGGTTAAATTAGGGTGGCTATTGCAAACACTTTTATTCTAACAGTTTCTTTTTCGACTTGGGCGTCGAAATAGTTCGCAATGAAACTCGCCGTGGTGTTCTGGTCTGATGCTTTGGCGTCGTGGGCTTAGCCGCCTCGACAACCGCCGACTCATCGTCCTGTGTATCTTCATAGACCAAGCGAATGTCTTCGGTACGATCGCTGGAGATTTCATTGAGTGTCAATTCTGGCGGGGGCGTTGACACATTAGGGATTTCTTTAACCGGTGTTTTAAGCTTCAACGTGGTTGGTATTGGTGTAACTCCGTCCTCTAGTGGCCAGGCATCCATGGCCTCCTCCACCACAACTGGCGAGTTTACTGGCATTGGCGTTTCAATGAGTACCCGTGGCGTGCGTCGCACAGCGATCGGCGTGGCATGTTTGGCAGACTGTGACTTGGGTGTATGTGTATTGTTGCTACTGCTTCCTGGTGTACGTGGCTGTCGGCGAACTTGAATGGGAGTAACGGGACGACACTTTTTTTCCGGTGACTCGAACTTCTCCTCGGAACTGATAATTTCTTTAGACATGACAATCTCTACAGGCAGAGGTAGTGATATGGGCAGTAAATTGGCTGGTTGTTTTGGTTTACCTTGCAGAGACTCCGCTTCTAAGTTTGCTTTTCGTTTGATTGCAATCGGCGTTGGTCCCTTGTTGCAAGTGACGGCGGATGTTGATTCCGCACATTCAGTGGTCTTTCCTATCATAGGAGTAACTTTGCGCGGTGAGTGGCGGATTGCTATGGGCGTGGGTTTATCTGATTTTTGAATAGTCGGGTTGGTAGAAGAAGACGTTATGATCTCCACTGTGTTTGATTTTTGCTTCTCGTGTAGCGGCCGACGTACGCCTATTTCATCCGATGACGGCTTACGTGTCTTCTGTTTTTTTGATTTCTTGTTTGTTTGGGGCGCATTTTCTGAAAGCTGTGCAACAGCGCTCAACACTGTGTCCATTCCCTCATAGCGCTCCCCCAGTTCACTGGCCTCAAAAGTCAACAAGGAGCAGAACCCGTCTGTGCTGGAAACCACCAGCACATTACCATCACTGGACCACGTGACATCGGTCAGTCTTGTGTAGTGTATGTTCGAGACAATTGCAAATGGTACGGCCTGCTGGGTGTCATAGAAGAAAACCGAACTCTTAGTGGCTACAGCGTAAATAATGCGATAGGGCAGCTTTATCATTGGCGGATTCTTTTCGGCATTGTAAGGTCGCAGACTGTACAAAACTGGAGAGCAACGAACAGCCACGGTGTATTCATTGGGGAAGGGCAGTACAAATGACGGCTGGCTTAAGTTATAGCGACTGAAGCCATAAGTCGTATTTATGGGTTTCACAACACCGTCGTAATCTGTAATGCCCGAAGGCGTGAGAAGGAGCTTCCCATCCGGTGTAAAGCAGAGACGACGGAAAAATGTTTGCAACGTGCCATCGTGAAACAGGCGAACGCTTTTACCATAGAGCTCATGGTCCTCCTTCACAGGCAGTGTCGCCTTGCTGACGCGATGAAGTACCTTTTTAGTATTGGCATCGAAAATACGCAAATGCCTGTAAAAAAATAAATAATGAAGATCAACCGGTTTTAATTTACGGTTTAACGAATTACCTGTCTGTGCTCATTGTGGCAATAAACTGATTACACGGGTCCCATGCCACACCTTGAACATAGCCTTTGTGATCATCAAGAATATTCATTGACTTGCCCTTATGGACGTCCCACAACATAGCTGTGTTATCCACTGACCCAGTCACCAGAAACTGCGAGTTTGGCGCCCAGCTGAGATCATAAATATCCTCCCGATGACCACGCAGCACCTTTTGTGCTATCCATACCTCCTTGTCATGCCCGCTCTGTCCATCCGCATCTACAATGCTTAACACTTCATGCTCTGCCTTTTGCTTCCAAATAAATACTACACTGTCATCGTCACCGGATGCCAGAAGTTCTCCATTGGGGGACCAACGCACCGTGTTCACGGCACGCTGGTGTCGTGCCAAGTCCGCCGCCAGCTCCAAGTCAACTCCCTCACCATCCGCACTGCGATTCACGTACCAAATCAGTACATGGGTGTCTGTGCCGCCCGATGCTAACCGACAAATTGTTGGCTCCTGAAGCCCAACGGTTGCCAATTGAATATCTACGCTCAGAACAGGATCACGGTTGTGCCACGATATTTCAGGAATTTTACACTTCATTATTGGACCTTGCTTTAATAATATATCTGTATTTTCCGGGAGTCCTAAATAGCTATATAGCGTATTCGCGCCCAAATGTAGCTAGTGATGCGTCTCAGTAAAATAATGCTATAACCGATGTCAGAAGACTTTTTTAACTTTTAACAGCACTGCCGATAGCTTTAGATACTCAACCGCAATGTATTCGATATTGCTTCGACAACCGTCCAGCTCTAGCATAAACAGCTGACTAAATAATGCACTGATGATATCGATATCGGCATTTTACAGCACTACTCTGTACCTTTCAAATAGAGGATATCACCGAGATGGTAAATTATAATTTAGGAAGACTTAAATAGTCAATTTAAGCGTTATAGTTAGCTAAATACTATGTATTTATCGAGGTGTGCGCGTGGGTCTTCGACCAGTGAAGGTGGCTCTAAAACAATTTCTCCCGGCACATACGTATATCAATGTACATCAGCGTTAGTCTGCCCACGGCACCATTTGCTTTGTGATAAAAAGTATAAACAATTTTTAATGTTGTACGTATATGTATGTATAACAACCAAGCAGCACATTTAGTGGATACCCTTCATTTGCAAAACACAAATATTGCAACGCCATCCGGTATCAATATCGTAGTGTATAGCTTTAACATAGTCGATATCGACTCAAAATTTCAACAGTATAGCTTATAAACTATGTATTCTTTGTTTTCAGTCCGTTACACTGCACACAGATGTTGGGGATATAAAAATAGAGCTATTTTGTGAAGAATGTCCGAAGGCTTGTGAAAATTTTTTGGCTCTGTGTGCGAGCGATTATTACAGCGGCTGTGCCTTCATTCGAAGCATTAAAGGGTTCATTGTGCAAACTGGAGATCCTAGCAATACTGGAAAGAATGGCCAGTCCATTTGGGGAGACAAATTTGAAGATGAGTTTAAAGAAAACCTCAAGGTAAGTAAGTTCTTCGAGACTTGAGTATTATTTAAATATAGTCAAAATACACATCAAATATTTAATTTACTTTTCAGCACACAGATCGTGGCATGGTCTCAATGGCTAACAACGGGCCCAATGCCAACGCAAGTCAATTTTTCATTACCTATGCTGCCCAGCCCAATCTCGACCTAAAATACACGCTATTTGGGCGAGTTATAGACGGCTTCGATGCACTCGACGAGCTGGAAAAGCTGCCCGTAAATCCCAAGAACTATCGTCCACATGTCGATAAGAAAATCAATGGAGTAACCATACACGCAAATCCGCTGGCAGCATGAAAATTGTAAACATACATTTGTCTTTAAGATTTGTTTATTGTACTTGTCTATCCCTTAAGATATATAATAATTTCTTTTAGTTAATTTAAACTATTAATTGAGAACTAGCAATCATTGTGTAAAATTGCTATTGCCTAATATTAAAATCAGCCAAGTCAAGAGTTTTTATTTTCATTAAAGTGTTTGTATATAAAATTGCATTGCTCTTTTTGTTGCACTAATTTCACGCCAGAACTTTTATAAGACTTTTGGATTCATCCTTCAGTTAAAGTAAAAATCTTAGTATAATGAAAATAAAGCAAATGCAAACAAGAACACACATGCAGTGAGCTCCGCTTAATAATAGTTGCCCTATTTAGATGCACCATTCCCGACCGTTTGCTTAGCGGGTCTCGGATGATCCTTCATGTGCTTCTCGAACATGTCGCGTATATCGGCCAACGCCTTACAAATGTTATCCGCAAATCGGTGAACATTCTGCAAACAAGCAAGTCAAAAGTTTATATGCGATTAGATAATCAGCGATCTAAGCTATCTACCGTTTGTTGGCACGCCTTTTTCGCTGAGATGTGGAAGAAAATGAGGTTTTCGCCAGCTATGATGTAGGAAACACCGTAACCATCATCGGCAACGGGACCGAAACCACCACCGGCACTAATGCAATTCGGATGCTTCTTTAGATCCATTTTTGGAGTTTGTCCGTGTGGTGTTTGACTAGTAGACAAGCGCCAGGGCTCACTGAGCACTTCGTTGAGGAAGGGGGAATCGACTTCCAGGTACTTGGAAACAACGTACAAACAGAAAAGATGACGATCTATGCCACGTCCACACATCGCATCCTGATAGCCCAATTGATGGCGTTCACAAGCGCTCTGTAACATCTTTACACGCTCCTCGTTCTATAAAAGTACAAATTGGTCATTTGAATTGCGCATATGTATAAACATTGTTCACTTACCGAAACGTCAGGATTTTGCATAGCTTTCACCCACGCGGACGACTCAATCGTGCAGGGGCGCACAGTTTCTGTACGACCTTCCCGAAACAGGCGTGTCATCGAAGCTTCGTAAGTGAGGGAGAAGCGTCCAGCATCACGGTAATAGGCCAACTGCAGAGCCATTTGAATGAAAGCGTCAGGCGAAAGACGACATTTCTTCATGAAACCCTTGCCGTACTCTTGATGCACCAATATACGCAGATCAACATCCTAGGAAAGTATTAAATAAAGTATTATTAATCAAAACCAGCGTACATTTAAAGGCACTTACATTGATCAGCTTTGTCACATCCATTCTAGCTTCTTCAATCTGAGATAAACAGGGTGTCAAATCCCAATTCATTTTGGCGGGCATGGGCGGCTGGAATTCGGGAGTGCCTTTGGTATTTCCAGACTCATCATATCTATAGAAAATTCAGATTTATTTACTAAATATTAAAACACTTTGTATTGATCACAATAAGCATAACAATAATATAATAAATGCTGGGGTTTTGCCCCACATGGACTGCTGTCCAAATGTTAGTAACAAGTACATACTTTAGCTTCGAGGCCCCGAAGCTTTTATACCCTTGCAATGCGATGTAGTACGTACTACTTGTACTTATATAACGAAATGATTTTAAACATAAGAAGTTTCTATTAAACAGACCGACAGATATGAATAGTTGGGGCTGGAGCGACGAAATCAGGCGCTATAAATATATGTATGTATGTAAATTTAAGTTACTAATTTTATGTCAATTGAAATACGGCAGTTGCACAAATTAAGCTAAAAGTGATTTAAATATTAGACTGACCGCATTATACCCATTGCAATAGTATTCAATATATATCAATATTTTTATCACAATATCTTAAATTATCTTTGTTTCAAATATTTATTAAAATATTTGCATTAAAGACATTTTAAGCGTTAGGTTTTGGGAAATTGTTCACCAATTTATTGGTGTGTATCCATATGTTTTTGTTTTTAATTAAACATATTTATTTATTTTGAGCTGATGACGTAAATTGTTATATCAACCCAAAATAAGTGAAATATTTTTAGAGTTTTAGTTTACCCATATATATCGTCACCAAATATATATTCCCATAGATGGCCCATAACCGGTGCGTCAGCCCTAAAAAAGGTTATATAAAAACGCATATAAAAATTGTTAGTTCCATAACCATTTTATGAGTAAAATTAATTAAAGATGACTAACGCAGTAGAGCCGCCCCCTTCAGCTTTATAGAAATTTAAAAATTTACCCATCCGTTATAAGATCGTCCATTATTAGATTTTCCCACATGTGTGAGGCAATGGCAGCGTCGGACCTTTTTTCAAAAAGAAAATGTGCATATACTAGAAGCTAACAAAAACGACAAATCTTGGGCAACTCTCACTGAAATATTGTCGCTAAAGGGCCTTCCTCGGAATTTCTCACTTACCAGGTATGCTCGGCATTGAAGCCAACTCGTCCATTGCTGCCCACACAAACAGTAAAGCACTTGTCAAACCAACGATTATAGCCGTTTCCATGCAACAGATTCTTGCCAAAGTTATCCAGAAGTTCGGGCTTCGCCAAATCAAACTCAAAGGGCACATCGTCCAGAGACAGCACAAAAGCCGCCGACTCAATTGTGCGAAGAGAAACGTGGTTGATTCCTCGGGAGAAATACGTATTGCGCACCTCAGCCCACTTGGAGCGATTCCAGGCAGTAAGAGCAGCCAGATGTTCCTCGCCAACCAGCGGTTCAGCCGTAGATTTAAGAATATCCTCGATTTGACTATAAATGTAAAAGATATACATATGTATGTATTTAAATCCAGGTGAAAATGGTCCCAATTCGTGCTTTAAAAATGGCACCGTGCGAACTTACAGTTGCAATTCACATGGACGCAACGTTCGTCCCTTGTAGTAGATCAGCATTTTGTAGTAACAGCCTTTGTGCAGCACCACAATGTAATTGGAGTCCCTGTAGTGAACAATGCGATCGGTTTCGAGCCCCGGAATACGTGCTGTATTGAATGTGCGCTCATATTGCCAGGAACACAGCGGGATCATACCCTGCACCATAATGGGTTGCAGTTCTTGGTGCTCAATCAACCGTCTAAAGTTTAGCAGCAAATAAATGACATTCGCAGCACGTGCCGCCTGATTGTTGGTGAGATTCATAAAGATTGCGTCAGTTCCATAGAAATTACTATTGACACACAAGGGGCTGCGTCCGCGAAGGTACACATACTCCTCCCACCAATCCGATACATAGTTTGTGGCCCACCAGCTCTTTAGTATCAGATACCATTGCAGCTTTTTGCCAATAGTCTGCT
The DNA here is from genome assembly GCF_003285725.1 of Scaptodrosophila lebanonensis. Taxonomy (NCBI): domain Eukaryota; kingdom Metazoa; phylum Arthropoda; class Insecta; order Diptera; family Drosophilidae; genus Scaptodrosophila; species Scaptodrosophila lebanonensis. The sequence continues at coordinate 5,992,047 of NW_022060529.1, forward strand.
CAAATTCCTTCGCCAATCGTTCCATTCGCACATAGTTCTCATCGTCAAGCAGAGGGCGCACGGATCGCAGATAGCGCGACATTGTGTCATTGACCGAAGGCAGTGGCAATCGCGGCAAGGAGCCTTGAAAACTATACAGTCCTGGCTTGTTCCAACTGGACAGCACTCGGACCACTGCCACCCACAACATTGTCGGGATCGACACGCGACTACCCGGCGCTCGTGACTCATACATCCATCCCTTGTACATGAGCAGTAGCTTCAACGTGTAGCGCATGGTAAAGCATATAGAGAGCCAAATGAATAAGGCAGTGAGAAAGCAGGCAGTCACTTGCCAGTTGATTGTGTTCGCAGGGAGATGTGTCAGAATTCTATTGACTAAATTGAATGGCGTTTTGTAGCCGGCAAAATGAAGGCCAAGTGCAATGGCTGAGATCAGCCACAGACTTTGTATATGCGCCGGATAGACACCATTGCGTATGCCATTCTGTAAAGAAATTAGAAAACATACGTGATTGTTTATATAACATAGAGTATAGATGTATGAGTAACTTACCCGCGCACGAGCTACGCGTTTCTTCCATGATCGTACGCCTGAATTCCACACCAAGTTAAGGACCTCCTGATCATAATTTATGTCGAAGCCCTCATGAGTAATAGCAAATGAAAAGGCAACGGCAGCATGGGCTTCAGCCATAGCTACGGCTTCTTAGTGCTACACACTAGTGCAATTCTGTAAAAAACTTTAAAGATTATAGCTATGCTAAATTTGTAGCCGGGATCTATATCCTAAATAAATTACATATATCGATTGGGATTTTACCCCAACAATCTTCCACCGATGAGTTACATGAGCCCAAGCAGAAGTAAAAAGAAGGAGAATAGAGAAGTACTATAGTGACATTGGTTCGCTAATAATTTATCTTACGATTAACAGGTTTGGATACAATTTGACACCAAAGAGGAGAATTATAAGCATGTACATACATATAAGCTTATTAAGTGTGCAGTTTGGCTTATGTAGCTTTGCAATTATGGACAGCGGGGAGAGCAGAGGAAAAGTCATAAAATAAAAAAGGCTCTACTAGGCAGAGCTAATAATAAAATGTCTGAGCTGCCAACACCAGACAATGACTTTACTTATTGTTTAATTGCGCTATTTATTAAAACAATCTTAATTTCTATCTTGTCGCTAAACTGATTACTCCATTTTTTATCAGACTTCTACGCATTAGACACACCGCTTTGTACCCTTCCCTGTCTTAGGTAGAAACGCCTTGCAAAGGTTTTGGATAATCTTCTAAATAATTGTGAAGGTGCTATACACCACACCCAATAAAGCACGCTCGCCTCCTTCACGAGGTTACATACTTGTACATTCGAATCAATCACCTTTTGGTACAGGTCGCAAAAAAGTTAGCACATGATTGCACTTTGATACAAGTATTGCTGACGGGGAATAAAGAGCTGCGCAACAGCCGAGCAATATGCACTCTTTATATATTCCACTTTATTTTAATTAATCATTGTTTACCAGGCATGCCTCTTATAATTTTTATTTCATAACATAGCAGTATCAATTGACGTCGTTTGAAAATATTCTGCCTTTATTTAACATTTCATAAGCTCATTCAAGCTGTACTCCAAAGAAAAGTATTTTGCACAAGATACAAGGTCAACATTAAAGCAAAATATATAAAAAAAAAAACAAATTTAATTTACGATTCATGTTTTAAGGGGTCCTGCTTGTTGCCTTCGCCAATCCTAATAATTTCTCGAGCAAACGATATTTCGCCAATGCTAATATTAATAAAGCTAAAATAGCTACGAGTTGCTAAATTCTTTGCTAGCCACCAATAATTGGTAATTGGTCGCCCTTGGTTATTGTTCCAATCTCTATTATGTACGTTTTTCGTTCAGCAATACTCATCGGTTATTAAGAGAACTCGTCAATGGTGGGTTATAAAGTTTCTTGGCTATCAGTTAATATTCCTGCGAGCAGCACAATAATTGTGAAGCCGTCATTCAAAACAATGCACACAACAAATTAAGTCGAAGATCCCACTATAAATATTCTGTTATTATAGTATTTCATAACTACGTATGTGTATACTTATGTATGAAAATATGTATATGTGTGTTGAGTGACCTAGTTTTATGTGAACGAAGACGCGACGTATACGTTATATTGTATATTTAAACTGAAACCGGCTTTTATGGCTTGTATGGTTTTCGCATTGAAGAAAAGCACAAATAACAACGAAAACAAACGTCGTGGTGTCAAAAGAAGAAACCAAAAAATATATGTATATATACATATATGTATGTACATATTTTATTTTCAATTCTTTTTTATTTGATAATTTGTTTCGCCATTCAAATACGCTGCAGTCTCTCACATTAAACACGCTGGGTACAAAGTCCAAATGTTATTAGCTTTGCACATTTCTGCGATTTTCAACTAACAAGTTTAATATACCGTATGGTTTAAATTGAGTGTTTTGTGTGAGGGTTTTTTTTACTAAGCACACTTTATATAACAATGTTCATACTCGTGCACTAAAGCACTATGAGGTCTCCGATAAGCGAGGCAAATCAAATTCTTATCAGTCACATAATTGATAGTTGGTATAAAAATAAATGTTGGTATTCAAAACGTTTTTTATATTGTTTTGTTTTAATTCATAGTACAAGTATGTATGTATATTGATGATCTACTCATGCACAAACCTATTAATGGAACGTCGCTTTCAATTCGCAATTAATGTTATGATTGCACTGCAATTGATTTACACGTTTAAATCAAAAGATTAAAATAACAAATTAGATTTTAGTTTTTTTGTTTTTGTCTATTTATTTTTTTCCTTTCTTTTACGCAATGCACAATGTAGACGAAAAATTTCAATTCGTAGGCCTACAACTCGATCGCTTGAGTTCCGAGCGCCAACTGATTCAGCTGCGTGGCGAGCGCATTGGGCATTAAAAATACTTAGGAAACGCGAGCGCCAACGAATGCTGAGCAACACACGCGTACTCGTCTGCCTGTCTACAAGTTTGTATGTATGTATGTGTACTTGTGTATATGTGTGAGTGTACGAGTGAATTTACTATGGCAGAGTAAGTGGAGTGGGTGCGTCATGGGAAAAAGAAGGGATCGCTAATTGGTAAGAGTATCGACCGTTCGCGAGGAATGCTTACAAATGCCGCCGTTATAGGAGGCACGAGTAAAATCCTGCAACATTCGAAACACATTTTGCACAAGTGTTATCTTGAATTTAATTCCTTGTGATAATACTGGATAAACGCACTCTTTACAACAATGTTACCTCCTGGCCAGACTCAGATATTTTAAAAGCGTTTGTGTCTATCGATAAGATGCATATAAATAGCATTTATACCTAAAACAAAAATAGCTTGCCCAATTCTTATATACAGGCAATTAAAAACAAAAAATTAAAAAAAAAAACTTTTGATAACGAATAATTATCAAAATAAAACTTTAAACTTTCTTTTAAAGATCAAACAAATTCATATACCCGAAATAGCGAATGTTATATCTGATCTTTGTTGGCCAAGAAGCTCTTCCATCGGCGCTTTTTAATTGAAATTATAAATTGTGAAAAATAAAAGTTTGTCAACAACAAATCGCTTTCTGAATGTACATATGTAAACATATGTAGAGCAAATATCTTATATAGTTATTTATATTGCACTCATTAAGGAGCTCTTAAAATAGTGCTTGAAGATTGTAACAACGCTATTATCATGATTCTTTATCATATTCAACCGAATTGTGGTTCGTACTTTAAAAATGTTTATTTACTTCAGGTGATATTCTGACATATTCACTCTTTAAATAGTCGAATTGCGATTAGTAGTTTAGTTTATAAGCAGTTCAGTTTATAAGTAGTAAGTAGTTTATAAGTTTCAATACTGTATAAAGTCCAATAAAATACTGGAAGAACAATGTGAATTTTTTAATAAAAGCAATTCGTAAACATATACCAAGATTTTAGAGTATGAATATAAATATCTGATAAGAGCAGCATTTGATGTTAAATAAACAATTAGTTTTGTTTATTTGACTCCTTCTTTCTCTATTACTCTGGTCTCTTAATTTATTCCACATACGTGGTTTTAAAATAATAAAAAACGCGATAATCCTTTAATCTATAGTAATATAGTCATTCATCTGTGCTGAGCAGCACACATTTGTATTTTATTTTATGTGAACTTTGAACTTAAACAAAACAAATATTCACTTCAGTCTTTAAGTAGGTACCCTTGAGATTGTTAGGTCTCTAAAGCATCTGACGGTTTAAGAGAGACAGAGAGAGAGAGAGATAATCATTTGAAACCAGTTAACCATATGAACACATATACATACAAATGAATATAATGCATACAAGCAACTAAACTAGAGTTTCTTATCATTCAGATTAAGTATTTTAAGAAAAAAAAACACCTTCGGCGGAGGATAAGACTTTTCATAAGTCTATCTGAAGAGTAACCAAGTTTTATAAAATCATTCTTTCAAATTCCGAAAGGACCATACTCGTACATACATATGTATATTTTTTGGTGGGCATAGCACTATGTGGCGATATAGATGTGTCTGTCTTATTACAAATGGTATGTTGCGCTTGGTCTGATACAAATATCAAGCCGAATAAGACATTGCAAACCCCATGGTATGTAATTATTCAGCATCTATCTCATGCATCGATATGCCTTGCCTGTCTGCTGTGAAATGTTATGTCGGATTGTCTCTTTAAGTAAACCTAAGCACAACATAAATGTTGCAACATATACTTGAAACTTCATTGGGATAGTATATAGTTACAGGTCATAAAGTCTTTAAAAATAAAACTTGTTTATTTATGAAGATATCGCAGCCATATTTAATATTGGGAATTTTGTCATACAAGTAACTTGTAATGTGGCAGGTTTCAGTTCGGACTGCTATCATATAGGTGTAGCTGTCATATCAACACGATGACCCCTATCTTGTCCTAACTTATATTGTTTGTTCACAGAACTATTGTACAATTCAAATAACCGCAGATTCATAAAGTTGTTGACTTGAAGGTAACGTTGAGCGTGACACGTAGAGTAGGACGCGCGCACATTTGTACACATACTCTTGCTCTTAAAAATGTGTATATGTGTATGTACATGGGTATGTGTATGCATTTAATACACTTGTTGTTTACAAGCTAAAGCTGTAGTGACTGCTGGCTGATGTCGCCTCTTTGAGCTTTCGTGGGCAGCCGCCACTCACTTGAGAAAATGAAGAGAGAAAACACCAAGCCAAACGATGAAAATTCGTTTTGGACTTTGAACCGTTGAGAGAACGAAGCGTGTTTGTGGAAGGTACAATACAAGAAATCAAAGCACAGCAAAACACAAATTCAAAGGCAACACAATGCAATGTTACCTCTTTTGTAATGATTTTCATTTTATTTGTAGTTATTTTTTGCATATTTATTGGTTTTGAAATTACTGCGAGCGAATCGGATCGCTGTTCAAGGTAAGGGACTCGTTGCTTATGACCCAAATAATTAAAACAGGTTGCAGCTCTCATTTTTAAAGCATAAGCCTATAAAAACATTTGATTGGTAGAGTGGGGCACTGGGGCAACCAATGTATGTATACAAAACTGTTGTCAGGTTTCCAAATTTGTTTATATTTGTTGGCAAATTTGTAAATGCTGTGCCATCTGAAATAGGATACATAACTGTAAAACGGCACGTATAGGACGATAATATACACATACATATGCATGTATGTAGGGGTCCTTTAAACATACATATGTAATGGGAAGTGGAAAACAGTTCAGGTTTAAATCCTATGTTCGTAGCACTTACTTCGTATTATATAGACTTGTTAATTATATACAAAGTAGTCAAAAACAAAGTGTCTTTATAAAGCAGTTAAATAAGGTACGAGCACACAGAACAGAAACAAAAACACCAGAACAACATAAAAAGGCAATGAAAAGACGCGCGCGCGACGCTATTTCTTGTTGTAAACCAGCCGACGACAGAAGAGAAACTGAGAGTGGTTAAAAAATAAATACATACATATATACGTGTAAAAACGTACAGAGCAGCAAAGCCGTCGCTTTACCAAACATATGATCAAAGGCAGAGCCAGTGGCGTGGTTTTGAGGGGTGAGACTACACATACGCATACATGTATTTACGTATGTAGGCACGTGAATATAAATGCATGTGGCGGTATGCGAATTTCGGACACGTTTTTTAATTTATTTGAATGTTCATCCAACTTAATGTCAGGGCTTTTCATACATAAATTCACATTATTTTCAATTGAAATACATACATACGTATGCACATACATATATGTATATGTATATATAAAAAAATATATACATATGTATTTATATCTTACTATAGTTTTTCACTATTCCATCGATTCAGGAGCAGCTTCAGGTTTTTCCAACTCCTGTTTATCCTGCTCCGATGCTTTGTTAGCCAAGCCACGTATGCTAACGTCATAAACCACCTCTTCGATTTTCTTCACATCGTATTTCAAAGCATCGAATCGTTTGCGCAGGCCATCATTTTTTAGGTTAAGCAGTCTGAAGCCTGTATTTAACTGGCCAATAAAGTGCGATATATTCAAGGGGCGCTCGTAGTCTCCCATTGTAACCGAGTTGGTGGCAAAACGCGAAAGTTCTGAAGCCAAAAGTAAGATGCCTAGCAAATAGTCCTCTATGTCCAAATGAAAACCCTCTGTGTGCTTGGTCTTCACTGTAAAAAAGGACAAAAAAGGATAAAGCTGTGAAGTTCGAAGCTATTAAATGTTGTTTTGAAAACTGCAAAGCCCTTAGCTTTAGAAAGTCTTTATATAAAGTAGGTTTAAGTTAAGAAAAATATTGAGTCCAAATTAGATATTATGAAATTTATTTCGATATACATACATACATGTACGTATTTGCTATTGGTATATTTATTAAAATTTAAACAAAAATAAATACAACCTTACATAATGGTCGAGAATGAAAATGTGCATAAACGGACAATTGGAAAAAATATATGCATGTAGATATGAACATATGTATGTACATACATATGTACATATATCTTAATTCTTACTTACAGTCGAGCCATTCTGCAGCAACTTCACGCTGCACCAAAAATCCGCCTTCCAAGTAGACAACTAGGGCAATTAGAAAGATTAAACGCTGTGTAATGTATGTCCAATGATCGGAATAGCTATGAAAGTAGACAAAGTTAGCGCTTGCAAGACTTCCAGCTTCTACTGCGTGACTCACCGATGATATTGGCCCGCCGGTATAAGCGTGGACAGTTTTTTGTATTTACCGGCACATGCTTCGAGTTGTTTACGTGCCAAAGCGCAGGCGCTGCTTACTGTAACATTTTATATTAGTACTCGTTTGTACAAATGGTACATACATAAGCTTACTTTTAGTTAAATCGCTGTGTATAACTTGCAGTTGAATAGTAGCTTCCTTTGCCAGTTGTTCGATTTCTCGGACAACGACACGGATATTCTGCGTCATGTGGAATTAATAATATAACTAATTCAAACAATGTATGTATGTATGCGCTTCTTACCTCTCTTAGCTCCTGTTCATTGTCTATGTACTTTTGATAATTCAAGAACACCTCCATATTTACGAATTGCGACATTTTGTTTAAGGTAATTTTTGTTTACAATTCTTATACAGCTAATGCAGTTAAGTGTGACCGTGTGCGCGCCTAACACCCATATGGCATCTCTTTCGATAGACGTTCAGTCCCATCTCTAGTCCCTAATCAAAACTAATTTCGTTGTTTAATTAATTTACATCAAAAATGTCATACGTTCGTATTTAGTAGTCGAGTGCATACTTTTAAATTCTAACTAATTTGTTCTTCTCTCATAGGGCAACAATCCGTATGGCCAAGGGGGTGGTTATGCTGCACCTCCCGGAGCTTTTCCTCCACAAAATGCGCAAGTCTCACCACAAGCTCAGGTATGTACATATCTACATACATACTTTATTAACTATTATTGTGTTAATGAGTTATGCTTTTTAGCAATGGTTTGCTATGGTGGATCGGGATCGATCTGGCAAAATCAACTCCTCGGAGTTGCAGGCTGCTCTGGTTAATGGGCGTGGGGAGCATTTTTCGGACAACGCATGCAAATTGATGATTAGTAAGTAGATAAAATTTATTTACATACATACATACTTATATCTAATTTTGTACGAAAAATGCGTGGCTTTCTTGTTTCATGACGTCATGTCAATTTAGCTATATGTATACAGGTATAGGTATATTGTACATACATACATATGTATGTGCTTGTATACATGTGTATGAATACACTCACCATATTTGTAAATATATACACGTACATACGCACATCCATAGACTTAATAACTGCCCGTGTTTGTTTATAATTCATTGCAGATTTGTTGTATTAACTTAAAGTAATTGGTCTGACACACTGGTCAATGTTCAATCTGTTATCCGTTGTCTGAGAATTTAAAAATTATATCGCTTCTCCAAGACATTGCACGAACAGAACGCTAGTTCCCAGCAACTAAAAGTTGCACTAAATATGCACTTTTGCGAAAGGCGACAAATAAGATCAAACGAATTCAAAGTGTGTGTTTCCAATCTCTACGCACAATGTTGCACTCAACATCAAAATACATTCCAATGCTATTTATTTTATTTAAATTATTCGAATACTTACATACTTGTACATCAACTGAATGTTATCCGCAGGCATGTTCGACAATGACGCTAGTGGTACCATCGATATCTTTGAATTTGAGAAGCTGTACAACTACATTAATCAGTGGCTTCAGGTGTTTAAGACCTACGATCAGGACTCATCCGGTCACATTGAGGAGCATGAGTTAACGCAAGGTAGTACTAATTTACTGTAATTTATATAAATCTCTTATAATCGTGCATGTTTATTTATCTCTGCAGCATTTACTCAAATGGGTTTTCGCTTTACGCCTGACTTCATTCAGTTCCTGGTTAAAAAAAGTGATTCTCAGAATCATAAGGAAGTTTCGGTGGATCAGTTTATAGTGCTCTGCATTCAAATTCAACGTTTCACAGAGGCTTTTAGACAGCGAGACACACAACAGAATGGGACAATAACCATTGGCTTCGAAGATTTTCTTACCGTGGCTATAGGATGCTCGTATTAATTGATGTGGCATTCCTAAACAGATTGGAACACATCCATATATGAAATATTTTATTCCATACGGTGCATTTCAATTCAAATTTATGTTTTATTGATTGTCTCTTGTTATTTGCATTGTAATCTCTCTGGCGCAGATAAAACTCACACACAGTACAAAAATTCTTGCGCAATAACAATAAAATTACATTTACACACATATACATTTGTAAAATGAATGTTTTATTTAAATATGAAAATGGCGGTAATTGGTAAAAATGTATAAGGTATCGATTTTTAAATATAATATTCATCTGTTCTTTTTTAAATTTGAACATTTGTGCAGTTATACTGTTTAATCAATCCCAATGTTTCTTCATTTTCGTTAATAAGTTTCGCTTTCGGTTTTGTGAATTAAAGGTACAGTTTTAAATTTATATGGCAAATTTATAACTTAATTTATGTTGCTCAAAAGTATATAAAAAGTGTATATTAGTATTTGTTTTTTGGTATGAAAATCGTGTTTTGTTTTAGTAATTCTTTAATATTTTTTGGTCACGTAGGTATGTAATTTTAAAAATAAAACGTTAAAATACAATTTTCTCAGTCTCAAAGTCAATACATATAAATTCAGGAGATCGCTTAGACAGTCGCTTGTTGCCAAAGCAAATTCATAGATTAAAATACATAAGTATATAGGAAAGCCCAACAACACAATATAAATAAAAACGAGATCCTCAAGTAATGGATGTTTAAAGGGGCAAAATATGTAAAATGAATAATTAAAGTAAATACGTATATATATAAATTTTTGTATATATTTCGTTTCTTAAACCAATGTCTTGGGAAATAATGAGTAGGTGATTTTGGCTTTTTATTTTGTATAGGTATTCGTATGTCCAATATCGATTGTTTTGTTTAAATAAATTTAAATTAGTTTCTGAATTGCATGTATAATATTGTGCTCAAAAATCCTTACATAAAAAAATATAAACGGCATTTGCGTACACGTTAAAAGTTGTATAAAATATCAATCATTTTTCGTCGAAAACAAAAAATAAGATGTAAATAATAAGTTGAGTTCAAATTTCGTATTCCTCAAACTTAAAAATAATTTGATTTTCTTTTGATTGTTCGCTTGATTAGAATTATTTGCATTTGAGAGCTTATATTTAAATGTATATTCCTTATTTTATTTTATAGTTTAACATATAAGTTAACTTTAAATATTTGGGATGACACGAAAAATGACAAGTATATTACTGAAATTCATATAAGCAGTTTTAGAAGACATGAAAGGTGCGTACATTCATACACGTATAAAATAAAGCAAACGCTCGAACGTCATTTACTTAAGCGCTTATTGTCCAATGTTTTTAGTTGTAAGGTGTCCCCTCAGTTGTTTTTTATTTGGTATAGGTCGCATTACAGCAGCTTTCCCTGCTTATTTGTTGCAGTCTATGATCAGTTTCCCCTGGGAATCTTCCGAAATGGAACCACTAATATTTACGCTCACCCCACCTTCCATCTTCATTGAGTATTTAGAGCGACGTTTGCTGGGTAACTGCGGCAAGTCCGTGTGATGCTTACGCACGTGCACCCCAAGATTACCGCGTTGCTTAGACTTATAAGGACAATATGGGCACTGATGCGATGGCTCCTTGCCGCCACACTCCACGTTCTCATGGCGACGCAATGTCGACTTCCAGCGGTATTTTTTGCCACAATGGCGACACTCATAAACAGGCTCACCATCCAACCCAATACCATTTGGACTGGTGGTGCTGCCATTGCTGCTGCTACCGCCATAGTCACTGAGGTTGAACTCAAGATTGCGGAACGCCTGTGCCTGTGCATCAAACATTGCAGGTGAGGCCCCGCTATTGGCCGCGTACATATTCAGGGAGCTGTTGGCAAACTTTCCCACTCCTGCCTGTTGCTCCATTAGGTGTATGTCATCAAAGGCATGAAAGCGAGCATCATCCTCATCTTCGGTCGATGACCCAGGTTCGTTTTCGCATTCCGAATTGCGCATGTCGCGTTCCTGCTGTTTGCGCAATAGATTCTCCAATATTTTGGTGGGTGTTACATCATTACTACTATCAGTCTGATCCTGTGGCGTGTGCTGGCGTAAAATCTCCTGCGCGCGCAGCTGCTGCTGGAAGCTGTGAAGCCCATTTCGCATCAGTGCTTCAGCAATAACCGCAGCTTGCGGCTTATTGATAAGCCCAGCGGCTGTTGGCACATCTGGTGTTTGACCTGCCACTGCTTTGTTGACCACCAGCACAGATGTTGGTATGGCCGAAATACCTGTTTCCAGGCCTAAGACTGGAGGCACTTTGGCGCCGACCGCTGGTTTTTGTGTGTACTTGAATCTTGGATGAAATGATGTTCCAGCAGCGGCGCTTCCTACAGGATTCTTGTATGTTGACATCACTTCATCAGCCAGCAAGTTTTTTGAAGCCGTCTCTGAGGCGGCGCCATACACAGCTATGGCAGCAATGCTTGAGGGCTCCAGAGTTTCAGCCGAGGTGGGTGAAATCTGACCGTGCTTGCCCAACTCATCTTGATCCAATTGCTGTTGTTTGGGTGCCTTGGCCGATTTGGTCTTGTAGAACTCAAACAACATATCCGATACTTCGGAAACAGACAGACGCTTACGGCGAGAGCCTCCGACAACCTTTGTCTCCTCACGCTTGACATTGAGAATGCTTCGCTGAAGACTGCGCTGTATCTCGGGTGCGGTGTTCTCTTTTCGGCTTAGATCTGGAAAAGCAAGCATACTAAATTAGTCACAAGTGCAATTTTTAGTTAAACAAACAAATGATGTGACAATAAAATGACCTATAGCGTGATTAATGAAAAAGCAAAACATATTTTTAGCTCGTTACTGAATGTGAATCCCGGAACATTGCGCTGAATTGTGGTTAGTTGTTTGAAAAGATTAAATTATAATGAAACTGCTTAAATAAAATGCAAATACAATACATGCAAATAACTAATAAAAACAATGACAACAATAATAATAATTGAAGCTATGAACACATAATTTCAACATTTTTTATTTTTATTACACAACATTTTTTATAAATGAAACTAAAATGTTTAAAGCCGCCATTGCCATTGGGTGAAATGTATGTAAATAAATGAATTGAGTTTAGTGTGTGCGAAGATTATCGAATGTAGTGTAGATGGAGTGTGAATTTGGCAACCCGAACCATAAACTCGAAACTCATTACCTTGGTTATCTAAAAAAGAAAGAAAGGGATAATAGGTTAGTTGCAGTTGTGTTCTTCTTTGCAATTTTCAATCTGTGGCATGTTCTCAAATTCAGCGACTCCTTAATTCCCAGACAGTCTGAAAATAGAAAAAAAGTCAACATGTTATTAAATTATATTCATTATATAAATGAATTGGGAAGGGCAGTTGTCATTTGTTTGAAGGGCAGCTCAGAGCCAACTGCGATGCGTGCGTGTATGAGCTTCTAATTGAAATCTAATTCAATTATGCAGTTTTGAAATTATTGTTTGTTTATATCACACTAACTTCAAAGCTTTCGTTAATCAATTCAAGTACATACATACATACAAGTATGTAGCTTAATTTACACATACACACAAGCACGCGCAACAGTCGCCCGGAAAAGCGTCCTCACTGCAACACAAACGAAACTACACTAGTTGCCCCTAAAACACAAGCAGCTTACAATTTTCCAAGCATAGCAAGCATAGCGAGCAGGCAAAAAGATCCTAAATGCAATGCGCAGCTGCAACGCAGGCAAACATGGAAAAATCTCGTTTCCCGGCATTTGTGTGTGTTGTGTTGAGCTCTCTACAAGTATATACATTCGTATATAGATACTTGCATGTGTATTTGTATTTCTAAATTTATACATATACAAATGCACATACATACATATGTCTGTGCATACATATTTGTGGCAAGTGCACGCCAACTCGGGCTTAAGGCATGTTGTGTCCTTGATTTTTTTCTACTCTGAACTCAGATTTTGTTTTCTACCTACTACCCGATTTGTATGGGTGTATTCCGTTGTTTTATTTCTGGCATGTTCCAGGCTAGATTTGGTTCTCAGGAAACTTTCTCTTGTGCATGAGCGCAGTGAGAGTTTTAAGTGCGTTTGGGTTGAAAACTGACTTGATTGGAAAGCCCTTGCGCTGCTATTCCGTAAGTGCATGCATAGAAACATATGTATGTATGTATGTACACATTTAAAAATGTTTATAGGAAACATCCGGTGGTTTATAGGTGCATATGTAATTCTATGTATTTCTATGCATTTCAAGGTCAATAAGTGTACATATGCTTTATGTACATATGTATTGAATATGAATTGTACTTAGGCTTTCGCGCAGCAAAAGTATAAGAAGTCTAACGTACAATTAATCCTGTTTAATACTTTGAATTAATCAGTGAATTCCAAGAATTAAGTATGTACATTTTTACAAAAACAGAAAACAGTACATAGCAATACCTAGAAATGCGCTCATAACATTAGCCGCCAACGCTCACAATCCCTTAGAGCTTACATAGGAAAATATTCTGCCAGATGTAAATATGTAAGGAAGTACATACATACATACATATGCATGTATGTATGTATGGATGGCGCGCTTTGCGAAGGCAAAGCCTAAAAAGGAATTTAGAATTTTCAAAACATGAACGTTGGTGATAATCGGACAGTGCTGCATATGTGTTCTTTGTGTGTGTGTGTGTGTGTGTGTGTGTGCATTGGTGCTGCTGCACCAAACAAATTCGTTGACTATGAGAACTGATAGCCTGGCACAGGATATAAATACATACCTACATAAATACAACAGAAGAACTGTGTGTATGCACACACATGCATATGGTATATACATACAAATATATATATATATGTAGTTTGTTTAGGCGCACAAATGCGTTTAAGCTGAATGTGTGTGGGTGAGAAAGGGACAGTGCAGAGGGAGTACAGTTAGTTGCATTTTCTTGCGGAAAAGCGAACTTGGATTTCTGCACGTGCACCCTCAATGCTTCACAGTTGAAAGGAAACCTGTTTTCGTGATAGGATTTGGGGTGATTTTAGCCTGCTTGTAAGATACGATTCGAATTGCTATTTTTCGATCGTACATTCTGTGCATTGGAAAGGGGTGGACTTGAGTAGTTCACTTTTTAAATTAATAGGATATTAAATAAATAAAAAATAAATAAATATTCACCTGATGAGCCTTATTACTGATTTATGCGTGCATACTATATGCATTTTATATGTATCACAAATTCTGAGATGATTTTCTGCAAAAAACAAATAAAAGTTGTAAATTTTATAATAATAGACTTGTTTATGTTAAATACGCTTCAAAATCGCCTTCTTAACCAAAGGCAATAGTTCGGTAGTAAATCTCCACCTGTAGTAGAAAATATAATACAAATCGGAAAATAAAATTCTATATTATTTATTGAGTAATGATACCTACTAAATCGTTGATTTTTATGGATAAGAGCGCATCCTTTCAGTTGTCAAAATAACATTTATTTGCAGGTAAAAAACTTAAATTGTTACTTCATACTTTCATTATGATACTTGCATGTCCTCTATATCTATGCATGAATACACATATGTATACACTATAATAAACATGAATGTATGTATGTATGTACAAACTCCTCGTAATATCCATGTATGTACATGCATATGTATGGACAAATACACTCATTTATTATTTATATTAAATTCAGCTCTTCCTGCTAACTATACATACATATATGTAAATATACATATGTATATACATGATATACATAGATATGAGTTTTGTTCTCGATTCAAAACCGTGGCCACCGTGGTGCATATTTTTTATGCTTTAATATACAATTTTTGGTCTCTGCTTTTCAGTTTGGTAAATTATTTTAACTAAGCAAAAAAAATGTGTTTTCTGCTCTAATGGAATCAAATTTGTATTTAATTGCAATTCAGCCTTTTCTCCAATTATTTGTTGGTGCCTAAATTAGAACCGAGTGCTCCTTGCGCATGTGTTCATTGAGGAAGGCTTGGGTCCGATAAACACGAGCGCACAAGGGACAACGATTGGACTCGTACTGTGGGGTGCGCTTCGAACTCTGACGGGGCAGCTTTCGTCCTGGTATCAAGCTGTTGGTGTCGATGCGTAGGTTTTGCGGCAAGTGAGGAACGATGTGCTGAAGCGAGCGCGCTGTGGATATGGAGGCTAATTGCTGCAGCGCTATCATTGCATCGGCGTTCAGTTCATTCATATTGTTGTTATTTGATGAATTCTGGGCCGGTTCTTCTTCATCGCTGTTTGGTTCCAAGGGTGCTTCCAATGCTGGCACGATTTTGGGCTCCTTACCTTTAACTGTTTGTTTCGAAATGCTTGCCGTCGTGTAATCCAGATCAATGGCGTCCTGTGCACCCCCAATGTTTTTACGGGCAACGATCACTGCAAAAAACAAATTTTGGGAAATCAAAACAAAAATATAAATAATAAATAACGAACAAAATTTGCAAAAATGGCATTGCCTAAATTAAGAAGCGTATGCTTTGGCGTATAAACAGTTAATGAAATAATTAACAAATATGTAAATTAATCAATAAGTTAAATTATGCAATATGTTAAGAACAAACAGGCACACACATATCTATGTACATACATATGTATATGAATAAACCAACAGTTCGTTTAGTAAAATTCATGTAGGATATGAACTTGAAATGCTTCTCTCACTTTTCTTAAATCACTTTATTTACAAATTCCATTTGGGCACTATCGAGAATTCGGATAATTACATGACTAATTGCAACAAAACATTTTGAAACGCATCCAATGCGCACAATTTTAATTAAATGCTTAGCTTAAAAGATGATCAGCTTCATTCTCCACCTTTACTTCGGTTGCAAACATATGCATTGGGTCAAATATTGCCGAATCGTTCATAGACCTGGAGGTTTGGTGTCTTTGCTTATATATACGCTCCGCCTCGACTTCAGCCACATGCAACTTCTTGTGACGGTTCAGGTGCGAGCGACGCTTGAACCATTTGAGGCAATATGTGCATTGGAAACGCTTAAAGTCCTGGCACTCCTCGCGCTGGTGCAACAACATGCGATTCATTGTGTTATAATAGCGCCCGCACTGACACAGCAACTGGTTCTTAGGTCCATGACGTACATAATCTAGGGACAAGAATGGTAGACAACAGAAAGAACGATTTGTGTTGTGTTTTCTTCAGGGGAATTCAGATAGACAACATCTTAGTAAGCTAACGTGCGTACGCACGTCTACAACATCTTAAAACATACATTAACATATAAATGTTTACGATTTATATGCCAAGTGATCAGAACGATATGAGTTTAATTGAATACAAATTCAGTTAGAGTATCGGTTTGTGTCGTTAATGACCTTTTTTTATTTAAAATGTTCATGATTTCTACCTACTAATTATGTTACGTACGGCTTAACACGAGAACATTAGGAGACGTCTTCAATGGAGAACAATCCGACGGCAACTGCAGAGCATTTCTTCACCCATCTGACATTGGGTCAAGCCTAAAAAAAGAAAATCATATTAGTGAGTACGACTTAAAATCCTTAATAAATAAACAGGTGTGTGAATAAAGACCAAAGAGTGAGAAGTCAATTGAGAACATCAATTTATTTATACCGTACACAAGTTAGTAGGTAATCAATTAAAATGGCATACATCTTTTTAATTAAAATACAAACAACTAGATTTCAGATAATACTGTTTTACAATACCTTCGTATTCACATACTTATATGCTTGTCAGGGGATCAAACAGCAATTTGCGTCACAATCATATGTAGGGTTATGGTTTGATTTAAATTATTTATTGTTTGGCTTGATAATAAAATTAGTTGCTCATTTGGCATATTTATTTTCTATTACTACATATTAGCGATTGTAACTTTTCAATAGAATGATGCTATATAGTACAAGAGGACGATATATGATATACAAGTTCTTTTTTATTACTTTATTAAACAAACTGCGCCCTAATTTTCTCTATGACAATTTACGTTTGATTCCCTGGATTGAGCGGATTTACTATATGTCCCTCATTTTTTGAGCAATTTCTCTAACAGATATTTTCACGATTTACTTTTTGCTGACATTTACAATTTAAAGTAGATGTTAAGGATTTTGAAGAGGGCTGTTAAAACTTATTTATACTAGTTTGGGCATGTTATGTTTACGCCCTGGCATATATTAAACATGTTGAGATCATTCTATTTCACTACAAACAAATACAATACTGTATATGGATTTATTAACTACTGCTATAGATTACGTTGGGTACGCTATTTAAGGTATGTATGTAAATGGAACACAACAAAGAACTCTAACATATACTAGACTAGCCTTCAATCGGTCTGCTTGGCTGTATCAAAAATAGTTAACTGACATTTCCGGGTTGTTGCACCCTCCACTATGTGTGCTTCTGATTGATATGCTTGCGCAGGTCAGACTTGTATTTACATTTGTGCGGACAGTGCGGACACTTAAGCGTCGGCTCCACCCCACATTCATAATTCTTATGGCGCTTTAACGATCCTTTGATCTTGTAGGACTTGCCACAATTGCACACAAATTTGGCATCATCACCAGCTAGGTCGTTAATGTCCTGCAGGCCATGACTGGTAAGGGATAAGTCCGTTAACCCATTCACATAAATTTTTTGCTGCTGCTGTGTCACATCGCTGGGTAATTTATCCACATAGTCGTCGTCGTCATCGATCTCGTCCAGGAGGCCTTCGTTCTGATCACTCTTCATGGCCGCCAGCTCCAATTCACGCTCTGCGTCATCTGCATTGGTGAGAAGCAGCTCGGATTCGTGTGCCACAACAGTAGTGGGGATGACGTCACTACTGGGATGACTTGATGGAGTTACCGTAATGCTCGTCGATCCATATTGCATGACATCGCGCAGTAACATTTTATCCTCGAGGCGCGAGGTGTCTATCTTAATGTACTCCTGACGCTGCGAAGCTTGCTGGGGTGCCTGCCGCACAATGCTTTGGGTATCAATGCAATGTTGCAGTGCCATTTGCCGTTGTGATGACTGATGCTGCTGCTTCACAATCTGTATGGTAGTGGCTTGCGGCTTGTGTAAGCTGCTTGTATTCGTATTGGTTGTGGCGTTCTTGGTCAGCGCTGGTATTGTGTATTGTATGTTACCCACTGGATTGCCCAGATCGTCTGGCGGCAACTCCACGACTACAGTGGCGGATGTTATCAAATTCGTCGCATTGTCGTTGCTCAAATGTTGTTGCCCCGCCGCATGGGTCTGCAGTTGTGTAGCGTGCAAGGTTTGATTCTGCGCATGCGTAGCATTGGCAATCGAATAGGGTACAGTCTCCAGTATGGTCCAGTAGCTATCTGAAAGGAAACGCGAAGTAAAATAGCTTAAATTAGCAGTGCTTAGTTAGAGTTTTGTTTATAATTACTTGCAAGAGTAACAAATGTTACAGCCCATTTCTTAGGCCCATCCATTTTGTTTTAAAGTTGTCATTATACTTTTACTGGCGTAAAAAAATAATACTGTCTTTTCTTTTTTTTTTCTTGTAGAACTATAGACGGGGTTTTCTGTAGCCTTATATAATTTGTATACTCTTTATTCTCAATTTATTATTGCATTACATATAGGAATTAACTCGACTTTTATTTTAGTTTATTTTCATACATACACTTTAATAGCAAAATATAAATGTGTGTGTGTTGTGTGTGTGTAGTTGTAAACATCTTGAGAAACTTATGAATAGGTGGCAATTAATGGCGCTTGAAGTCTTTAATTACTTTCAAACCGAAAGCACATTACTGGCAAGATATTGTGAGTTTTAGAAAACCAACCACATAGTAACTGAATATATAAAGGTCTTGGACCCATCCCTACAAACTTAGGCATAGTCACATAATAAAAACAAATCTTAAGGAATATATTTACAGGAAATAATTAAATAACGTACAGTTCCAATTACTTTTTGAAATAATTAAAAAAGTAAAAGAGAAAAGTAACGGAATGCGATCAGAGATTTAAGTAAATTGTGCATTGTGCTCGGGAATGTGACATGCTGACAATTGCCTCGTTAAAAAGAGAACATACAGAATATATTGAGCTATTTTGTGATGAGATTTAGCAACACATGCTAGATGGCATATACCCTACATAGATGCTACATTTACACGATACGATGGAAAACCGTAATTTCGAATTATTAAATGGTATTATTATTACTGATAGGTCCAGATACAATTAATCCAGTTTAATATGAATGCCTGGATACTTGATAATATAACAGGATTTTTTCAGGATTCATCTAAACGTAGTCAGTAATGGAAAGCTATACGATACAAGCAATCTATATTGATTGATGCGCTGCTGCATTTGGGCATACATTAGAGGTAGTAGCTACTGAACAAACTTTTCTTTTCATTTGGTAAACATTTCAAATTACGCCTCTAGAATTCTCTTGCTTTTTGTCGCTCACTAGCCATCGTCATCATAGTCATCGTCATCCTCGTCGCTTTCCTGCAGCATTGGTACAGCAGTTATGGTTAAGTCACGGCTGGCGAAATCAAAATTGATTTCGCATAGCGCTGCAGCCACATCGCTATCAATTCCACCAGTATCTGGATCAGCATCAGCATCGACATCACCATCACCATCCGCTTCGTCGTTGCTCATGTCATCCTCATTACGTATCACATAGAGGCTCTCTTCATCATCGCGTGCTCGCTCATATAGAAGACAATGTTTGCGCTTGGCATGGCGGAGCACGTGATCCTTGCGACGTGAACGGTACTCGCAGGATACGCATTTGTATTTCTTTTGCTTCAGACAATATTTACGGACATGCTCCTGCAGTTTCTGGTGTGATTTGTAATAGCGATTGCAATGTTTGCACTGCATAAAAGCATCCCTCGAGACACCAGCGCCTACGGTCAAGGCACCCGGCTGTTTTCCGGAACGCGTATTTCCATTGTTGCTACTGCTAGTTGCGTTGGTGTTGTTATTGTTGAGATAGCCGTAGTAGTCATTTAAGGCCACATCGTGACTGTTGCTTGCATTTGTTGTGGTCGTAGTTGTAGTTGTGTCCACACCCAGAAGACTGCCCAATATAGGGTATATATCTATTCGTTATCGCATTGCATCGTGGAGTGCAAAATGAAATAAAAAGAAAAAACCAATAATGAAAATAAAATAAATAAGCCAATGTTATAATTTAAATTAAATGTGGAAAAAATATTTAACATTATACTACTCTACCCACTAAATGATGAATATTGTTGGCCTAGACATTGGTTGTTGGTTGTGTGGTTGGAGTGTCTGGTAATTTGTGATGGTGGTTTATTAACAATGAACACAGCGATGAGATCGACGCACAAACACATGAAGTAGTTGCCGAGTTATGATAATGGTACTGATATTTGGTGATGATAATAAATGACGCAATTCCCGTATGCACATTTAGTAATGCCACTTAAGCGCGTTCTTGGAATAAAAGAAGAGCCAAATAAGTTCTATATACATACACAGCACAGATATCATAAGGTATATCATTAAAAATTATAATAACAACACAAAAACAATCAATTAATAATAAAATCAATACTCAAGGTGTCTGTTTTTTTGTGTTTCCTTTTACCTACAACAAAACAGTATTTAAAGTACATACACATATTAACAATATATTTAGTACTAGGTTTTCTCAATACAATAAACAATTTCGCACTGCTCCCGAAGTAAACTGTATTTGATGCAGCCACCTTGGTCAAGCATAATGGCATCGGCTCCTCAATTGCAAGTGGACGGCATCTAGAGAAAGAGAAAAACGCATATTAGTTTTATATTTTAACAATGTTTTTAAGCGTTGAGGCCGTTTGTAGATCAAAAATGTAGCTGCCAGCAAAATGTTGGCTGTAAGAAGAAAGCGTTTTAGGATTTAATTAGAGTTATTTGTGACAAAATGCTTTAAAAAAAGTGAAGAAGATAACTAACCTGAAAGTATAAAAGAATTCAGTTCAGCTTTAAATATAAACATCCCTTTATTTTTAAAAATTTTTTTATATATTTAAATTTAGTTGGTTTCCAGTTTCATCTAAACAATTTAATCGTTCACCTGCTTTACATTTCTCTTCATACATTGTATTTGAATTGTTTCACAAATTTTAAGGCGTTTTTCGGCTTTACATTGAATTGTTCTTCATAGGATATTAATTATTTTCAGTTTTTAGTTATCAATTTAATTTCATTAAGCACACTTTCAAAAGGACCAATAACAACAACTGGCATTTAAAATGTTCAATTGTCATTTGATTGAATGCTCTATTATTTTCCTTTCAAATTATTTGTATGTATATTTTTTAAAATGTATATATATATGTGTATGTTCGTTTTGCTCCTTTTGCGCAACTGAAGCCGTGTTATCAAATACAATTTGTTCATTCTAATGTTTATTCTTTAATAATAATGTTTTCGTATTAACAAGTTTGAATATGTGTTATTACAATTGTTTGCTTTTTACTTGGTGTGAGTGATTTCTATTTAGAATTTGCTATATTCATAAAGGGTATAATGCCTATGAGGGGTTCGTAAAAGTCGTGCCTTACATTGAACAGCAGTTAACAGTTAGATACAAAAACACGTTATCGTTTGCTACGCTTTCAAAAAGCGTGCTATCACTTATTTTAATTAATTTTGTTTATGCGTACGAGCTACTGTGTGATTTGCATTACTTATAGTATTTCCCCAATGTCGCAAATTTGTTTTCTATGTGATTATGTCGTCTAGGAGCTATTTATTGAAAATATAAACACAAATATGATAGTTAAAACGAACTTAAAATTGCAATAATTAACAAAAAAGCAAGGATGCATAACTATATGACTAAAAAACAAACCGTGTGAATTCATATAAATTTATATATGTATTTTTTTATTATTTTGTTGTTGTTGTAGTATGTGTGTGTGTATGTGTGTTGTGGAAAAGAAAAGCCCGTCCAATCATCACTAACTATTTGCCCAGCTGGCCTGCCCATGCCCTTCTTTCCGTTTCACATTACATGTCCTTATCAATCACAATTAATCACATCGATTTATATATTTAATATTTTACCATTTACAAATATATATAAATATATTTTACATTCACAGCTCCTGTTTACAACTTTTTTGTTTGCGCTTGAAAATGTATCTTTCCCCCAAATATGCGCCATACAAATCGTTGATACATATGTATGTATGTATGTATGTGTGTATGTATGTGTAGGCTTATGTTCAATCTGATTTCAAGCTTAAAAACGTATCAGCAGAAAAATTTGTTTGTTTCTTAATACAATTTCTCAAAAAATATGTTTGTTGCATACAGACAAAAGCCCTTTGTCAAACTTTGGAATCTAAAACATAAATATCTGCACGGCGCTTTTTGTTACAATTTTTAGCTCTCGTGTCTACCATAAACAATAAACATCTTTTCATATTTGTATAAGTAGTACATACTTTACGTTCATATCTGTATATTTAGTATGTGTTTGTATATGAATGGTACACAGATATCTGTATGTTGTGATTGTATCAAAATATTCAGTTATTCTTTAGTTTCAATTGTTCAAGTATTCAAGCCCAAAGCACTGTAATGTTAACTTAAATAATTATTAATTTTCATCGTTGTAAATATGCACTACCTATTACATTATTGTATTTTATATGATAGAAAACATAGCTAGTTTTTTTTATGCGTGTATCTGTGTGTTAGTATATTTGTTGTTAATAGAATTTTATTGAATTTATCACATGCTTCCCCCTTTTTTTCTCTTTACACTTTACCTATACGACTCAAAGCGTGCCAGAAAATTGCCTTACATTTCCAAATACTACTAATTTAGCATTGAAAACTTTGAGTCCATCACATGAGCTGTTGATAAATTAAGGTATCTTGTAATTAATTTTGTTTGATTTACATTTTTAACATCAAATGAAACATTACAAATGTTGTGTGCTTAAAAGGTATTAAAACATACAATGTATAATTAAAAACCACAACCCTAATAGACAAAGTTCAATAATTGAGAAGATTATTTTTTAACAAATGATATATACAATAATTAAATAGTTCAGATTGTGAAAATTTGTATTGCAAGCACTATTAAAGCAAGGTAATTAACAAAATAAAACCAAACTCAAACTGACTAGCGCCAAAGCAATAATATAGTATGATAATAATGGTAGTTCTAAAACAAATATTTATACGTAATTAGAAAACCCTAAACAAAATTTTATACAACTCAATTTTTTATTAAAATACATCTATTTACATGTAAATATGCGCATATTTCACTTCGATCGATAACAAATAACAAATTTGAAAGTTTAATTTTCCTCACATACTTCGAATACTGACCGACAATTACTCTGTTAACTTTTAATATATAATTTTTATTTTAGCAAATTGTTTACTAAAAAATCGTCGAAAAAATTATTTGAAATATTCGCATTGATTTTCTCTGCCATGTTTTGTGCCAATTCAACTATATTTGGATTTTGTACAAATTATCTTTTATCACATTTTTGTGGCTCAAACTGCTCAAACGAAACATAATGCGCGCCCTATGGGTTTTCATATAAACGTATCTAAGAAATTGTGGTTTATATCGCTTATTAACGAATCAAATATTTGTAGATATCAATAGCTAAAAATCTTTTGCTACTCTACATATGTATGTGTGTGTGTTTGTCTGTGTGTAGCATATTAAAGCACAAAAAGTATATATAATTATTGATATCTAAAAATATATATATGTATATATATTTCAAATATATATTATATGCATTAATTATTAATTAAATGTGTAAAACTAAACATTTTAAAACGAGGTTTCAGTGTTTATGGTTTAAACAACATTATTTCGTTTGAATTTTGAAAAATTATGTTCAACATATAGTTTTGGTTTATTAAAGACAAGAAATTAGAAAACTATTAATTAAAACAAGGACTATAATCTTTATATCACATACCAATTATTTCTCGTAAACTTGACTGACTGTGACTCGATGCGAGTTTTGCTTGACCCTCTGCATTTTATTTAAATTTTAATGCCAATTCTTGAATGCGTATTCGCACATGCCTGGTTTTTGTTTTGTTTTTCTATACATATAGTATATATATATATATATTTTTTTTTTAGTTAATTTTATATCATGCATTTCTAATGGTTTATGTGTTGGCTGGGCTGAGGGTGAACGCGTGCCATACTATAATAATTTTGCGATGATTTATAACACATTATATACATACATATATGTACAATAAGTATGTATATAATAAAAAATTGATTTTTTTTCTTTTTGGTCAAACTAAAATTCCCACTATCACATATCGTGTTTGTAAATCATAATACACATTAGAAATAAAAACGAATTTTTCTTGGAATGAGCACAAGCTAAATTAAATAATTGTTGTGTTGTTTTAGAAAAAAGTCTAGAGATCGTTCCGTTTCTACTATGAACTAACTATAATTTTATTTAATTTTTCCCTCTCATATATATATATATATTTTATTTATTTATTGGCACGCGCACACCCAATGATTTTTTTTTTTTGTTTAAAAAGAAAAATGCCGAGCACACTACTCTTTGAGGTTTTAGTGAGTGCATAAAAAAAAGAAACAATATTTTTAACAAACAATTATAAGTAAACTTTGCGCAAAAGTTTGTTTTTTTTTTTTACTGTTTTTTGGTGCCTGTTCTTTGCTATTGCACAAAACTTAGTTTTGTTTAAGAAAGGATGATTTCCTTTTGTAATATATATATGTATGTATATCTGTAGGTTTAAGTCTAACTTATTTGCCTTTTCTTGACTGACTGACTGTTTGATACTCTATAATTCATAGGTTTTCTGCTACTAAGTTCATCTATTAACCAAAATTGAAGCGCGTGAGAGTGTTCGACAATGGAGCTACGTTCTTCCTTCCCTCACACTGACGAGTCACTTCAAGTTGTTCATCATTCAAGTCTTAGTATAGCGTTTTGTCTCTTTATTTAATAATAAATAAGAGTCCCAAAAGGTCAACACTAATATTAATTTGAATGTTGCAACTCTTGCTTTATACGCTCCTTGCTTTCAATTCTGATTCTACATAAAATGCATATTTTCCCCCATTTGTTTCACAATAAAGAAAAATCATTGAGATCATTGAGTTCTTTTTTTAAGGCCTTCACATTTTCGAATAATGCAACACACCGATGCAATACTCGTTACACTCTCACGCGCTAATTATTTCGTCAATTGCAAAAAAGCAAAGTTCAACGTCCATTACAACATTGTCCTCTCTCTTTACTCATTTCCTTTCCATTACTTTCATTTCGTTTCCCCACCAAAAGATCGCACAAAATATATTTAAATTGCGTTAAAGGAATAAACAGAAATTAAAATTTAAAAAAAAGAATGGATTATTACATTAGAAAAAACTAAATATTTTCTAGCCGTTAGAATTTGTTAGTGTTTCGTTTATAGTTATATACACATACTATGTATATAAGGCGTTGCTTGTATATAAAAAACGACTATAAGTTTCAAGATCATTTGGAAAATTGCTCAAAGGCATGTTCCTGCTTTGTCCGTACACTTGACTGGACTGGACTGGACATCGGATGCTGACTAACAAATTTCCCTTATATGTGATTTATTTCACAATTATCACATAACAGCCGCAACGTTAAAAGCTAAATGATCAGTTTTCAATAGCTGGCATACGTATCGTTTAGCTTTTAGTCCGTCTTATTGAATGAGCGATCGGCTGGCTGACAGCAATCGGCTGCTGTCTGAGTCTAGGCGGACAACAACAGCAACAAGGTGTTATTGAGGGCGACAGCAACGACGCCCTTAGGTTGCTCCCCCGAGGGATGTCATTCATGTGGGTTGTGGTATCATCGATGTTGGTGCGTGCGCATGTGCAGCACGAGATTATGTTTGTGCTTTGACTTCTTGTGACAGATGGGGCACTCGAACTTGGGTTCAACGCCGCACTCGAACCGCACGTGTCGATTGAGACTGTGCGGACGAGCGTAGGTGTTGCCACAACGATCGCAAGCGTATGCGCCGCCCCAGGTACTTGAGGTGGTTAAGTTTGAGCCACCGCCGGCAGCACTCGCTCCCGTACCGCCTGCAGCAGCGACCGCTGCAGCAGCAGCCGATGTTGAGGCGCCACTTGTTGAGGCACTTGTGTTGTTGTTGCTAGCCGCCACCGCAGCAGCAAGAGCAGCGGCAGCACTGCTCGGCGATGTGACTACATCCGAGGTAGTTAGCGCCGCCGACGGTGGCACCCCACAAGTAACGATGCTCGCGCTGCTGCTACTGTAACGTCGCATCGGCGCCTCCTGGCACGTTGCTGTTCCTCCCGTTGCAGAGAAATTCAGCAGCGGAAACTGCTGATGTGGATGGGATATGGACATCGGCAGGGATCCTGAAGGCGCCTGGGCAGCGGCTAACAGGACTTTAGCAATATCAATGCGCAAATCGCAAGGCTCCTCCATGATGTCATCGTCGTCATCGTCGTCATTGCTATGACCGCAATTGTCGTTGTCGCCATTATTGCCGACACGTCGAGGCTGTAGCCCCAGCATATGCCCAGCGATGCCTTGAGAGGGCGTGACACGACCGCTGCTTCCCAATCGCTCATGCTCGGTATCATTGGTGCCCATGCCCGGCTCGAACTTAATGACCCGGGTGGGCGTTGCGATCGGGCTTGTTGGTGGACTAGACTTGAGGCCACGTATACTGAAGCGTCGATGCGTCGTCCTGGAGAATAACCCTGCGTCATCAGGGTGGCGTGATTATGCAAAAATATAAAAGAGACAGAGCAAAGTTAAAAGTTTAATTGGGTGCTTATGTTTAAATCGTTTGAAATATGTATATATAAGAGCTGAATGTCGCTTCCCGCCTAATAGAAATTATAGAATCAAAAAGAATTTAAGTGATGATGCTAAATAGTAATAGATAAATAAATTAAATATATTACCGTGATATTATTATTTTTTTTAGATTTGGCTTTTGCACATGTAGGTTAAAAGTTGTTGGTTTCTTTTTTGGATCTGTGGCATATTTCTATTTAGTTACATGGTGCTATGCATTGTTGTGTGTGGGGTGTGTGTATGCGTGTATGTGTGTGTCAATGTGCGCGTTTGTGTGAGTAGGCTGTAAAATTCAGCTTAAATTGAAAATAGATGTGAGGGAACGTATATTAATGCTTTTTAAGTGTAACATTTGGTATAAAATTAAAATTAAAATACATAAACAAAAATGTGAAATATCTGAATTGAATAATAATTGTACATCTGTAAACATCGTCTAGGTAAATTTTATTATTTATAGGTTAAATGAATTTGTTTTTAACTTATAACGTCAAACATATATGTATATATACATATGTATGTATGTACGTATGTATAAACATATATGTATGTACTATATATGCGTGTTAGTGACAAATTACACTGAATTCTAAAACAGACGTAACGATTTGGTTGCGACTACACTGTATATAAGTAGATGTTATACTTGTATTAATAAATAAAGTCGAAGATATCTACATTAAAAAGTATAGAAATATGTATATCAAGGATAAATGCAGCCCAAAACCGACTGGCTGCTGCAGATCTTGGCGTTTAAAGCCCATTAGTTTCAATAAATACGCATGCATTTGTAATGTCTAAAAAGACATACTATAAGTAATTCCATACAAATAAAACAAAACTACAATTTATAAAAAAATTAATGAGGTTGGCATAATATCGATTTTACAAACAATTCTTTTTTACAAGCTAGGTTGGTTTTTCATTATTATTTTTTGTTTTTGTTTTTTTTTTTTTTATAATGTATAAACAATTTATTGCTAATTATATTAATATTAACGTAGAGGGGATATACACTATGGGCGTAAAGAATTACGATAAAAAAATGGTAACTTAAAAAACCTTCAAAATACATAGCAAATAAGAGGCAAGATAACAAACTACAGTTCTAGAAAGTCAGTTAAGAGGTATCATTCAGGCCATATCCCGACAAAGTCTGTCCCACAATCACTCGAGAATATGGCCGACTGTCTCTTTGTCTAACACATAGTTTATAAGGGAAATTTATGTATATGTATAGTATAGTATATATGTATATATAGTTGTACAGATTATGCATTTCTCTAGTTGTATAGTTGTAGTTGTTAAGCATGCAAACAATAAGGGCTACACCATAACTGCGATGTAAAATCGTGTCTGTGTTGCAGCTTCATACATCTAAATACGTATAGTAGTTTTTGCCGCAGCGCATTTATAAACATCAACATCGCATTGGCGCACCGACCAACATCCACCTGAAATAAAGAACTGATTAGTATGAGTTCTTATTAAGTGTTTTTTTTTTTTTTTTGTGTTCTTGTCATAATTCAAGCATTCGGGTTTCTTTCGATTGGACGGTTGGTTGGGGTAGACGGGAATTGGTTTCATTTGATGAAGGTTGACGAATGATGAACTGGAGATGAGGTATGGGCGTTTAAATTAAAATAAGTACAACAATTGTTTGTATTTGTTTGACATTTCCTTTTAATTGTATTTTGAATGTTTGTAATACATGTAGCCGGCAAATTTTACGATTTTGTTTAAATAATACAGAAATATTTATGTGTAATTCGCTTTTATAGACTATCGCATTTACGTTTGTTTTCTGTGTAACATCGCAGAGGTATTTGTTATTTGTTTCTGTTTTCATCAAAACTCTATGCATAACATTTACATGATGTTTCATTCTTCTTATGGCAAGAATTTCATTTTTTGATAGGGAGAAGTTCCCCATATGTATTTATATTTATGGCCTATTGCAAGTTTGTTGCCAACACATCGTTCCTTTTATGTATTGCTAGGCCTACAATCGTTATGGCCAGGATTGCGGTGTCTTTAAATCTAACAATTTTTTCAACGCGTTTTAACACACAATTGAGAAAAGCTGATATTTCGATATTTAAGTAAACATTATTTATAAATATAATATAATTTTTTTCTAAGTTTCAAAATATTATTTAAAGATTCGTTCCGTTTTGACTAGATCGTGTTATTTTTAGCAACGCAATAATCCATCTAAATGAAATTTTATCCAAATCAAATAAGGTAAATCTCTTTTTTATGGCTTAATAGGCGGCATTGCATCTTCATTTTATGTCTGTATATTATTTAAACATAAGTTGTCCTTTTATAGCACACATAGACCAATTGCTGTGACTAGCTTTTAGTTGTTGTAGGGGGGGGGGGGGGGGGGAAATATACATACATATATTCTGAGAATTTGCTAAAAACAAAAACCATTTTCTCGGTGTATTACATCTATGACTACGATATTCCGATATTTTCTCCATAATTGAATAAAATTAAATTACAGAACTATGACTTGGGGTTTTGTGCCCTCAGATGTTTCCTTATTACGTACGCAGTTTGAGAAAAATTTTAATTTAGTTAAAGTCGAGATGCTTTTTACATGCTCAGTAGTTACATTCTGATGTAAACGGAATTGCACTGCACGAACGCTAAAAACGAATGAAAATTGTTTTGTACTAAGACCACAGAGAAGCGGCGGCCGATATATCCCCCATTCAAATAATTTTACTTAATAATAGGCGCGACAGCCAAGCTAAGATGATTAAAAGTTTGTACAAAGTAAAATGACCTGCTTGCCTAGAAATCGCATGCGTTTTAACATAAATAAACCAATTTGCATTCGTTTTTGAAACATCGCTCTCTATTCCTTCTGGAACACTAACGTATAAGTACTGCTCTTCTTTTCTTCATCCTCCTTCTCTCGATCGCGACACTTTGTATTCAGATGGCGCTTCAAGTTGCTGTGCACATTTGTCGCGTAGCCGCACATTTTGCTGCAGAAATATCGCGGCGGCAGACCACACTCATTTTTTAAATGACACTTGAGACTGTTCTTCCACTTGTAGGTGCGATTGCAGTTGCGACAGACCCACGGTTTTTCAATATCAGCATTGTAGATCATATCCTCGGAATGTTCAAGGGACTCCTTGCGCGTTCGTTTGTTTTGCACTAAGATGCGATAGCGATTGTCATCCGTGTGCGACCACTGCAGATTCA
Organism: Scaptodrosophila lebanonensis; assembly: GCF_003285725.1. Classification (NCBI taxonomy): domain Eukaryota; kingdom Metazoa; phylum Arthropoda; class Insecta; order Diptera; family Drosophilidae; genus Scaptodrosophila; species Scaptodrosophila lebanonensis. The sequence continues at coordinate 6,022,397 of NW_022060529.1, forward strand.
GGTTCGATGCATCCATAGGCACGCCCATCTCATTGGTCAAGAGTGTTGAGTTAGCGGTGGTTATGGTTGTGGCGCCGCTAGTACCCGCCCCCAATGTCGGAAGCTTGGGAGCCGGTATAGTTGTGATTGTGGCTGGTATTGTGGGCAATTTGATCTGAACCGACTGACTGGTGGGCTGCAGTTGTAGATGCTGCAAATGTTGCTGCTGTTCCAATAACTGTTGCTGCTGTTGTGCACTAAGTACGATTTTCTTTACACCTCCACTATCCGAACTATTTTTAGCAGTCCCTGCTGACGTATAATCGTTGCTACTCCTCTGTTTGTCACTGGATTGCTTTTTTGCATGCTTCTGGGTGGCCGCTGCTGTTGTCAGGAGGTCGTCATCATCGTCTTCGTTGTCTAGCAAATAACTGTCCTCGAACTCTTCATTCTCGATCTTGACTGCATCGTAAGTCCAGGACAGCGGACTGGCCAGTTTCAAATCGTAGTCAAAGGTGTTCTCATCTTCGATAGCCTCATTGCAGACTTCATCCCCATTGAGCGACACATTGTCCGGATTCTCAATCTTAACAATTACCTCTGTCATGGTCTCATCGATGCTGTCTAATTCGACGCCCGCTGCCGCCAAAGCAGCTGCTGATGCCGGATCTACGTTGCAATTAGTGAATGTATTTTTCTGGCCTGCCACATTTGCTGGTGTAATGCACGCAATGGTTGTCCTCCCGATGCTCCCAATACGCGTCACGGTCTGCGTCTTCGGATTACCGGCTGTCATACAAGTTCTGCTCTTGTCCACAGCTTTTAGTGGCGCAATAATGGCGGTCGTTTGCGATGTGGCGCCCCCAGTCGCAATATTTGTTGCTGCCACAATTGGTGTTGCAACTGCCGCCGTTGTTGTTGTAACTGTTGCCATAGTTGGAGCCACATGATTAGTTGGATTAGCCGTGGTCAGTATGTGCTTGCTGGTCGTAGTTAGTTTGTCTGGCATTAAGCGAGTTAGTTTTTGTTAGCAGAATTTTGTTTTGATTTGGTTAGGCGCATGAAAGTAGAAATTGTATTATAAATGTTATGTTAGTTATGATTCTATGACAGCTTTTAAATGGTATGTTTTAAATGTTGTTAATAAAAATCAATTATAATCAATCAAAGTAAAAAAAATGAACTCTGTGTGAATGATTTGTGTGGGCTAGTGAGTGAGTTGCTCCAGCGCTGTGGCCGTTACAAAATAATAAAAATAAAATCTGAAAAAAGACTGTAAAAACGAAACGAAGAATTTAAAAAGAATTATATATATCAAATAAAATGCATTTGGCAAATTTGAATAAACGAAAATCAACGAAAATTCAATGTTATTTTAATATTCAATAAGTACCTGCAGCTTCTCCACCAGTTGTGCTAACAATAGCAACTCCATCAGCACTCTTTGCAATGATCGACTGATCAGCCAACATGAGCCAATTGCGGACCCTAATACGAGATTCACCGGATTCTGGAGTGCCATTTTCATCTGTAAAAATTATACAAAAGATGGTCATGTTAGTGCTAAAATAAAGACATATATTATTATTATTCCTAACACAATGTGTACCTAACTTTTTTGGCCTCGTAAAATTTGTTTATATTTATTTATATATTGTACCAGTTACACTTTCGTTAACATAAAAAAAAATCAATATCGCCTACAAATATATTAAATAAAAAAATAATACTTACAAGCAGTAATTAAAACGCTAGTGTACAATCAAAAAAAAGGCGCTTTAAAAAAACATAATAATAATCATTAGAGGGAGGGGAAAAAAACGATCAATTTGAACGCAGTATAACAAACAACATTGTATTGCGTTTTATTATTACATGGAATTGTATATTTTTCACAATAAATTGGCTTTTTTATATTAATTTACAAAATGTTTACAAACGACGCTTTGAAAAAATTTAATTATGTATATACTATATACATATATATCTAATATATATGTGGCATTCTTGATATAGTACGTGTATGTATGTGGATATGGTAAAAATATGAATATAACGCATGTGCAGTAAGCTAGACATACACAATTGCGGTTTAGACTATTCGTAATGAGTATTTGAGTTCTTATTAAGTTGCTTCCTTTTGTTAACATACGTATAGTATAATTGTTTCGTATTTTTTACGTTTTACGTTTTCCTAAAACTAAACAAATTGTTCAACAATATCATTTCAGAAAAAAACGTAAAAATGTCAATGTTTATCATTTTCGTTTTACCTGAAAACTTTGTGATTGCTTGTTTCTCGCTTTTTTCTTCTTTTTTTTATAAAGTTAAAAGCTTAATGGTCTTTATTCTTGATTGTATAAAAAACGCTAATTGTAGTCCACCAACACCGCATTACTAACAAATATTTTAAGATATTTCATAATTAATTTCTTTTGTATGTATATAGAAAACTTGCCATCACTAAAGTCGACATTCGAGATTTTGTATTTTAAATATTTATACATATACTATGTGTGTGTGTGTATTTTTTTTAAAGGCTCACAGTTTTACTGTTCGCATGTCTTTTTTTGCGGGGGAAACCCCTCAATATTTTGTTGTTGTCGAGAATGTTTAGTTTTGTCACTTGTGTTTTAAAGCTTAGATGTTTACAAAAAAATCATAAAATAATATTTAATATGGAATGTTGAGTAAAAAGAAAAGCAGAAAAGATAACGCTAAATAAATTATGTAACACATATTTTTATATACTCGTATGTATGGAATACATCGATTCAATAATAATCAATAAATAAGTGCATGTGACGTATTCTGGCGGTGTTTTGCTTTGTGTATTTACTTTTTATTTGTATTGTTTGTTTAACAAATCTGTGACTTTCCTCATAGGCATCACAGGCATCAATCAATGTTCACGCTCAACAGATCAGATTTGTGGCCTGTGAAAACCCACTAAGTACCTGAGTTTTTATGTGAACCATTATATTTTTGTGGTATGTTCTGCATTCGCACACTTTTCACTTGACACAACTTAAATTCAAATTAATAGCTATATTATACTACATGTACGTTATATGGCTTTTAATATAGGTATGCATGTATTTTTTTTATTTAAATATAGTTCATTTCAGCAACAAAGTGCAAGCTCGATAGATTTGCGCATTGAGTAAGCTTCATATTTTAGTTTGTCTTTTTTGTTTTTGTTTGTTTTTTTTTAATTTCGTTGCAATAAAGGCACTTTTCAAATTATTATTATTATATTCTTGTCATCAGCTTGTTTTTGTTTTTTGTTTGGAATTCATGTCCCTTATTAAACAAACAAGCTTGATTATCTTTAAACTCATTTTGCGAATTTGCGGTTTATAATATCTTATGAAAATTTGAGGTAAATTGTTGTCTAAAAGTTAAAGCAAAACGTTAAGATTATACCCTTTGGCCGCTGCGGTTTAGCGTAAGCGGTTTAATTGAACAACAGATTGACTGTTTGACTAATATTGTGATTACTGTTCGGAACTATGGAAAAACTAAGTGAATATGGTACGTAATGTTTTGTCTAGGTTTCGGCACAATATACCGTTTGCCAAAATAAATTATGAGGTGCTCTATGAACTAATTAAACTGATTGTACTCCTTCTGTGTATTTAAGCTTCAAACGGTTTTAAAATAACTTAATATCGTACGAGAGAACGAAAGCTTTACAAAATATCCACTGAGTTTTAGGTGCTGATACGCAAAGTTTTCACTTTCTAGTACCGCCAACTGGCTTAACTTAAATGTCTGTAGGTACTTAAAGATTTATATGTCTATCTAGCTATAAATTGGGTTTTATTGTACAAACTGTATCTTTATAGTTTAAAGCTTTTCGCAAGCGAAATGCGGAATGCTGCTAAATGTTACGAGTGCGTTTTTAAACTGTGTAAAATCATTTTACTAATCACTTTGCTGCTTTCTCAAATATAATTTTTACAAAAATTAACGGTTTACCCAAACGTGCCGATTATCTTTAAACATTTAATAACAATATTTATATATAAAAAAATATATATTTTGAAAATGGCGTCTATTGTTGTTCATTGCAACAAATTGGTTTTTTTTTCTTTTCTCTTTTTTAAATCGAAAACTTCAAAATTCCAGCCTTGTGCATTTCTTTACACTTAAAACACTACTCTTTAAATATTAATTTGGCACACCGATTCCGTATTCAAATAAGAAACCCCGAGCTTGGTCTGTGTGTGTTGGCTTGTGATTGTTTGCAGATTTTGTCTGCAGTTGAAAAAAAAAGTTGTTTTCCTTTTTTAGTCCCTGATATTTTGTTGTTTAACGTTAACGTTAGCGCGTTTTAAACTCAATTGAATTGTGCGGTTTCTCTAAGAGAAATGTTGTTGCAACTCTGCTGCATTAGCCGCCAAGGCACCCGCTGCTGCTGCAGCTGCTGCAACAGCTGCCACCGTTGAGCTGCCTCCGCTATCTCCCTCTAGTACAACACCGCTCGTAAAACTCTTCACGTCCTCTAATTTGAACTTCTCCTTATGCATTCGCTCCATATGCCGGCCAATGTGCATCTTCTGTTTGGCTCGATAGACGCAGAATGGACACTGAAACTGTGGCTCCTTGCCACACTCCCACTTCTGATGATTGCGTAGCGATGATTTCAATTTATAGACACGTCCGCACACGGGACACGGGTGTCCAGCACCATTATCAGCGCCACTATTGTTGCTGCTGCCACTGCCAGCATTTGAATTGCTTCCAAGAGTGCTGCTCAAACTGATACTGGCATTGCCACCGGCTCCACCGGTGTTTCCGCTTATGAGGTTATTCATAGCGCTGATGCTGTTCAGTATATTAATGTGACAGAGTCCCGGAGCTCCGCCCACATCGGCGAAGGTCACAGCGCCACTCAAAGTGGGCATATAGTCGCTGCTGTTGCCATTACCGGCGCCCAAATTGTTATCGTCACCATAGCTTAGATCGGTCAGATTGCCACTATTATTGGCGGCCGCTTGCTTCTCAGCCACGGCCTTAAGCATCAGTGCTGTGGCCTCCTCTTCGGTAAAATGCTTCAGCTTGCCCCCGCCATTACCTTTGTGATGCTTCTCAGCGACAGGCAAGTTGCCGCTGCTGCCGCTGTTGCTACTGATGCGTGGCGTTGATGCGGCACTGGGTTCAATTTTCAAACTCGAACTACCCTCTGTGGGCGTCTTGCGTTCACTGGTCTCTGCTGATAACTTAATGCTGGCGCAGCTTTGTTGCTGTTTGTCCACCGATAGATCGGTGGGAAAGACAAGCGGTTGGACGCCCTCGCGTAACGTAACCAGCGGCATGGCCAGACGAGCATTCCATTCACTCCAGGTGAGGCCGGCAATGCGTGTAATACTCAAATCTGTGTTTCATTTTCGTGGCATATTCATTGTTTTGGGAATTTGTCGGTTTTGTGTTTAGTTTTGGTGCAATTAGGTTGTGTTGTTGATATTATTATAAATATTATTTTATTATTTATTTGTTAATTTTTTTTTTTTTTTTTTTTTGGTGTAGCAGCATACAAAATATGAAAATAAAACGAGAAAAGAAAAACAAAAGAAAAGAAGAACAAAAATCAATAGTAATACTTTGACTGGACATATTAAATTAAAATGAAAAAACGAATTTAACAACAAAGTTCAAACAAACTTAGCTTTAACAATATAACTGAAATTAACATTAATAGAGGAAGGTAATGCGCACACATTTAGAAGCGGTTAGCCAACGCCAAGAACTAAAACTAAACACGCAAGAGAATGAATTTTGATGTAACGGCATGGATTTTGTACAGAAAGCGATGAGGAAGATATTTGTAAATGAAGTTTACAATAGTTAAAATATTATTTAAGCTAGGGGGTGTAAAGGCGTTAAGGATATGGCATACAACAATTAAAAAATATCTTAATGTATGGATTACTTGTTGCTTCAAAGAAAAAACATTAATGCTATAAAAATTAGGAAAATAAACGCTTCAACTTGAGCAAAATTAACGCCAATTAGTGCAGGTGTAAACATATTTATTATATAATAATTATAAATTAATAAAAAGACAACTGTAGCTGCGGTTGCACTGGGGTAACTGCATATTAATACATAGACTCCCATGTTGTGTATTGGGCTTGGACATCAAACGGCGATTTGGGCATTGGAAGCGATTCTTTGCAGGTATTTTTTAGTGGTATGCGGAACTTTTAAGTAGGATACGCAAGTGTATATATACATACTATCTGTATGTATGCATGTATGTATACAATAGTATCTATGTATGTATTTAGTTTGTTTATAATTTGTTGCGGCTGTTGCTTTCGTTTACATAACTTAGTAATACTACATAGGTTAATAATAAAAATATGCATATTACAATTAAAGCTGTCCAACATCCTCAGTCGGTACAGGTAGATTCCATTCGCTTCCACGATGACGCATCTAATACACTCATACAAACTTCTTTTTTTTTAAATCTAGAAAAAGAGAAATATGTTAATTGTGCTGCTCTCAAATATTTTCAGATCTCCGTATGCATTTAAAGCGTTACTTTGTCGCTGTTGCTTGCCACCGTCACCTGCAAAAAGAGAAATATATTAGTAGTGGTTCGACACAGTTGTACTACCAGCCCAGTCTTGCCCAATTATAAAAACATTTCAGTTTTATTTTTCACTCTTTATTTTACAGCTATTTCGAAAATATATTATTTGTATTTATATAAAGTTATTGTATTGATTTAAAATTACATAAATGTTAAATATATGTATATGTGTATATATTGTTTTTTATCGAATTAGTTTATTGCATAATTATTTTTATTTTTTGAAGTGCGATGTTGCTTGAAAATAATTGAAAAAACTTGCATGTTGTGATTTACAATAAAATCTTTCGTTTATACAAACAATTTTACTAAAGTATTATATTTAAAAATTTTACTTCAATTATTTTCCCGTTTTATGTTACACAGGTCGTTGAGGGTGGCGGCTCTTCTCCAAGTCCGCACATGGTGGAAAATGTCAACATATTTGGGGATATTGTGATTTCTTCATAAAAATGTGTTTCTTTACAACATTTAAATATTTCTAATTTCATAATTTGCAAAAACAACTTTTACATATATATAGTAAATATATAGTAATATAAAGCCTCCAATCAGACATCATTTGCTTTTCAATATATAGTTCATTTAATTATAAAAAACTAATATGTGAACATTCTTCGCATGCTATACCATATAGCATTTCAGTTTCACTAATATTGTATTTGTTGTTTGTTTGTTTGTTGCGAAAACTTTCAACTTATGCTAGTTCTAGTAATTAAGAGACACCACGTAAATATAAGATATTTCTGTACGTACAATGTATGAAAAAACAATTTGGATAAACCTATTTGCATAATTTTTTGTGTTATTTCCATGAAAATACTTGCACATCTTTTTTTTTTCACTATTTCACTTGTTTCCAACACTTATTTTGTAATTTCAAAATACCGTAACGCAATTACGGTCATGTGAAGACATAAGTTAAAGCTCTAAATGAATGAAACAAAGATAAAGAACAAAATCGATTTGACGAGAACTTAATTTTAAATGATGAAATATAAAAGAACTATATAATATTATTAGGCAGAAGAGTTACAAACAAAAGAATATTAAGCTTAACAAATTAATCAACAAATAAAAAGGTTGCCATGAAATCTTCGGCTCGTAATGTGTTGCACTTTCTTCGCAACAATACTGTGCAGTACAGTATAAAATATAGTATAATGTAAAATGTGGTACAAAAACTGTACACTATAGCCCATTACAATCAACTTTGGGGAAAAAAGCGAAATAATATAACTGGTCAAATTGAAAAAGTCTTGCTTAAAATATATGTATGTGTTTGTTGTTCTTCCTATTTAGGGTCCTTTCTCTATACACTCACGTTAATATTTCCGAGTCATTGGTTCTTTAAGCCTTGCGCCCGCGCTTGCTCTCCAGCTGCGGCTTCTCTGGATGATGTTTGCGAACATGGACACCTAAGTTGCCACGCTGCTTGGCCTTGTAGGTGCAATATGGGCACGGATGGCAAGGCTCTTTGCCCCCGCATTCGACATTTTCGTGACGACGCAGCGTCGATTTCCAGCGATATTTCTTACCACAATGCCTGCACACATAGCGTGATTCGGGATCATCACCAGGCCCCATGGACGAGTCACTCAGCGACAGTTCGTAAGTCATTCCTGTGTGATCGCCAGCACCATCCGATTCCTCCTTCATGGGGCGAGTGGTGAGTATAGTGTAGCTCTTGCTCGACTCGTGTACGCCAAGGTCTTCGGGTATTATCGTTTCGACGCCATCGTCCTGCTCTTGAAGATGAAGATGCTGTGTGTGCTGATGATGTTGCTGCTCTGATTGCTGTTCCTCTTGCACAACGGTGGCCTGATGCATGTGATGGGTCTGCAACTGAGTTGAGTGGATGGTGTGGTGTGATTGTGGAAGCTGTTCATGTTGATGGGCATGTACCTCTTGAAGTTCTTGCGGCTCGTGCTCAATGGTGGTTATGTGTGTTTCCCCGCCCGATGTTTGCATATGCTCCGTTATCTCAGAAGGCGCAAATCCAATGCCAATTTTTGTGCCATCCGGCAGCTCAATGTCATCGATTTCGGCATACTTTACCAAGTCACTGATAATGGCCGCCGAAGCATTTGGATTGTTCAAGTCAATCTCGCTAATCTCATATTTGGTGCCATCAGACATTGCATGTTGTTGATGGATGGCTTCGTGGGTCTCCACAATCTGCAGATTGCTCACGCCGGGCCCAATAATCTTGCCGCGTGAGTACCGAATGCGTGAGCCTATGCTAGGCTTTTGCTCGGCTATTTGAACATTACGTAAGCCAACCAGATTGATGGTCTGGCCCGAATGAGCCGTAATTATGCTTTGTACTTGCGCATGAGTGGGCTGTGCCACCTGCAACTGATGGTGGTGCTGTTGTTGGGAAGAGGTTTGTGGCACCTCTTCGATTTGGTGTTGCTGCTGCTGGTTAGACTCCTGCGGCACATGATGTATGATATGGTGTGGATGTATTATGGTGGTAGTTGTGGCATGTGGATGCGCTGCGATAGTTGTTGATGCTGGTACGATTTTCTTGATATTGATTAGTTCTGTAAACGCCAAAAATTTCACAAATTAGATACAATTTTTCGAGTTTATTAGGCTATTAGGCTATTATGATATTGATATCGATCCATCTGTTCCAATATATGTACAAACAAAAAAGACTCTTTATTCGTAATTAAAATTAGTTCAATCGCGTTGCACAATAAAGTAAAAGACCAAAGGAAGGTAAATTATTTTTAAATCGAAATAAATTATAACTTTTTCTTTGGGAAAATAATAAAATAAATTATCACAGCTTTTTCTTTCGAAAAAAGGGCGTATTTTGGATCAATGATCAATTGATGAAAACTTCTTTGAAACTAATATTGAATGCCATTTATTGAATATCAACAATCCATCAAACATAAAGACTGACTTACCACACTCCGTTGATGGCAATTTGATGGGGGTATTGGTTAATGTGGTCAACGTAGGTTTTACATCGGTGTGTGATGCGGCTGTCAAGAGTTCCGTAATTGTGGATGTTGGCTGTCCAGCCGGTCCAGTAACAGTGACTGCTGCTGCCTGTTCCTCATCGACTCCGGCACTGGCGCCGCCTATCTTGGCTGTCGTAATATTTCCCAGCTTCTTAACGTGCAGCACAAAGCCATCCTTATTTTGTGTGATTACAATGTCATTGCTCTCCAGCAGGCAATCGTCCAGTTCGAATTCATCATGAGTGCCCTCGGTTTGCTCTGATTTGTCGTGCTTGGAGGCTGCAAACAAATGTGACACGGGCGCATGACATTCAGTGATTAAAATAAGTGGGATGTCAATTTTCTTTACGTTTACCAAGTCTTTACTCGTTCCTAGTTTATCCTAGTTTATTGCTCAGCTCATAAACTTGTTGTCTCTGCTCATTCTTTATAATTTGATTTTAGTTATAACTTATTTTATAGCTTGGGAAAAAAAACAAGCAATCAATTTTGTGCATAGGATTTTAGTGCTTAAATAATTAAATGTTGCTGCACAAACACACAGAAAATGATAATCAAAACTTAAAATAAATAAACACCGCAGCCAAATTACAAAAACCGTGCCCCACATTCGAAATAAATGAACTGCTTAGTCTAGAAAATTCAATAATGACACATTTCATTTCAATTTTGGTAAAAAGGAGTTTTTTATTATTATCAATAAGTAGTCCGGCGAAAGTTTGGTTTTTTTTTCCGAAATATTCCTTATGCTGTTCCGTACTTAGTTCTTACTTACCTGACTTAACTTTAAACATTAAATATTTTGAGCTTACACTGAGCTTAAACTGAGATCAATCACATTTTCAACACAACACATCCCCTCACAGTTCATTATTGTACTTTGCCATCGCCTTCGAAGATATCTCGAGCGGCTAAGGCGGTCGTTGGCTGCACATCACTGAAATGTTCCGGATGTTGACTTCTCAAGTGCGAGTTGAGGGCGTGTTTATAGCGTGCCACATAGGGGCAATGTTCACACTTCTCCGATGGCAATCTTCCGCACTCGTAACGTAAATGTCGCGACAGATTTTTTTTGTAGGTATAGGTTTTATCACAGCGCGGACAAATATGTGGAGTTTGGAGGATAATATCGGTTGCCGCTATCTCAATAGAAGTTCCGGATTCGTCACTTTGGTGATAACGCTCCGATAAAGCAATATTATTTAGTGAAGTAACCGATTTCACTGACAGTGTCCACACATTATCTAGAATGAATAAAAGAGAAAGGAAATAGGTTAATAAATTATGTCCAGAGTTGCTAATGTTTAGTTTCTAATTTTACAGAAATTAGTAATAATGGATGGGTGATTGATATTGATGCTAAAAGTTGACTAGGCTAGATATAGCACCAAAGGCAGCCCCATACATGAAAGAGAGCTGCTAGCTAAAAGGATATATAAAATGTAATAATGTGTATATTGTGTAAAGACTTCCAGTTATACACAAAGCATTTAAGCGGTTAAATCTACAAAAAACAATAGCTTAATAAAACTAAATAAAAATCATAAAAATAGAACACCATGTAAGCACACGATGCTTGCTTTATTATTATTATTAATATTATTAATATAGATTTTTAGAGAAATACCTGTATATGTTACAGGCATACATAACATAATATGTGTGGCTGCTAAGATAAGACCAAGGCATAGCTGCAGGTCGTACCGTCTACTATGCTCTTACGGTAGCAATTGAATGTGCCTTTTATGTAACACAAGCAATTGACCTGACTTAACAATGCAGCTGAGATTATATTGTTACCAACATTCTGTGAATTTAAAATTAATTCAACCAATTTAACACTATGAACGCCAGCGACATGGTCCGACATTTGATCATTCTGATCACAGACCTGCAAAAAATAAGTTTAAGTCGTTAGTGAATCATTGATAATATACAATTTTTGGAGTCAACAACCTGCGACTTTGCGAGCCGTCCCAAAATAAAGTCAATATTTTTGGTTTTGTTTTTGGGGGTTTCAACATTTCAATATCAATCTTTATTACTTTTATTACCACTTTATAAATTCAAACATGTTTACATCATACATAAATGGCATAATGCCGTTTAGGTTTGCTCTCTGTTCAGGGTGTTTCGTTTGTTGCAAAAATAACAATTTTGAAATAGGTTGGTAAGTGTTCAAGTGGTTTAAAATTAACATAGAATAATCTCAAGTGTTGTTAATTGGTTTACACATGCAAAACATTTTGCAGTACATTTCCCACATCATCTGTATAATTTTGTTCTCTTCAATAATATTAGGCTAGTTATTTTAACAATTATTAATATTATTATTTTTAAGGTACTAACAATATCAGCTTCGTCAATTTAAGTTGTTTTCTATCCGTGTTTTTTTCTTGTATAAATTTGTTTCATAATTTCGCCTTTTCCGTGGTTTTTGTTTTGTTTCTTTGTTTGTTTGTTTGTTTGTTAACAATAAATATATTTATGTTCATATAAAGACCATTTTTGTTTTTGTCAATTTCCGCTACGAAAAATAAACAACATTCGTTCGTTACATTTAAATTTGCTTGTTCTTTTTTCGTTCTGGTAATTATTGTAATATATGTGTTTTCCTTTGCATTTGTGTTTACTGTATGTATAATTTACACTGTCGTTAATTTGCTGCTAAATATGGCAATTCGGTTCCAAATACACTTTTACTAAAACATCATATCATTGTTTTTTTTTTAAATATAGATATATACATATATGTCCTTGTATATATGTATATGTGTTGTCCTCTTATATATGTATGTATATGTGTTGTATATAATATATATATATATATATATATACATATATATTTGGTTGGTTTCTTTGGAGTATATTTTGTTCATTATGTATCTTCTTATGCTTCTAGTTGTTACATTAGACTAATTTTCATTTTTTTTTTTTTTAATTTTTAATATATATATATTTTTAAATATTAATTAACAATAACAGGTTAAAACTTAAACGAAATATTAATAAAAAATAATAAACAATCTATGTAAAACCGTCTTACAATTATGTTAAAAACAATGCAACAGAACTAATATTCAATGTTAAGACGACTCCAATTACTCTAAAAAAAAGTGTAACAGTAAAAAATAGAATAATTTAGCTACGCATTGACTTGCAACAAGTTGGGTAAATAAATCATAGATTAACAGGTAAAAACGCATAAATTTTCAACTAATTTCATTAGCCATGAACATTGGAAAGTGCACTTTCAATTTGTCTTGTGTTTTGATTGCTAAATCAACATTCTATATGTATGGAGGTACCTATGACTATTGATCAAAATTGACATAAATACAAGTCGGACAAGACAAATTGCGCACTTCATTCAATTAGCACATCTAAACGAACAAAAAACTATGTTAAAACAAATTGTCAATAAACTTAAAATTTGCTCTCTAATCTCCCTCCCTCCCTCGCTCGCTTCCTATTGAAAATGGTTCAGGATGTATGTAGTTTGAAGAACTTTACGTTGATAACAACAGTTTTATTATTACTTTTCTCTATGTATGTATAATTTGTCTAGTGGATTCGAGTTCAACTGTTAATGCTATTGCCCTTTGTTAATGTATTAATATGCTGATTATTATGCATTCTACCGTTTTATGTTTGCTTTTTGGTGTGTTTAAGCAAATACGAAGGATTTGTAATCAGATTTTTTTTGTTTGTTTTGTAAATATTGAACATTGAAAACAAAATCAACTAATTGCTTGAAAATTAAAACGATTTTTATTGTTTCCTCATCACCCTGTTGACTATTACCAGTTGATTGAAATTCCCATTATTTCCAACTGTAAATTGAATTTATTTAACAAATAATGGCACTCATCTAAACATTTGAAAAATTTGATAAATAATAACTATTCAATTTCGCAGCTAGCAGAGCTTTGCCAACTAAAACATATCTAAACGTATATTGTTAAAAGAACAAAAATAAAAATAAAATTGTTTATCGATTTGTATACTGACGAGTATATGTTGCATTATTTTTTCTGATTTTTGGTTGCAGCATTGAATTTCATTCGTTTGGTTTCGAAAGCGGCTACTGGGTGGCATGTTTTAAATTTAAATTATTAATGGCACATTGTTGTTATTATTTGGTAATTAAATGAAGATTTTGAATTGAAATTAAGCTGTACATGTTTGTACATGAACGAATTGGCACTCAAACAAACCCAAATACCGCGCACAAACCATCAGACCACAACATGCAAAGAAACAGGCGCCAATAATAATCGGCTACTTCAAAATGTGTCTCAAAAATGCTGCCTCATCGCCCTACATCTTCTTAGACATAACTCTCTAACCCAACCTTCGTATGGCTATTGCATCTCATCAGTAACAGACAACAGTTGCTAACATAGCATTATATGTATACTATATATATAGACGTTAATATAGATGTGTATTTTATATGTATATGTTGTATATAAACTTTTGTTCTTTGAACCAACAAATCATGTGGCCTTTGCACTAACTATTCATAAATCGTTTGCTCTCAACTCTAACTCTGAGCCTCCAACTACTATACACATACTCGTAAATCTTCATTCTGTGTGTCTAACAACTTGCATTTATGCACTTTTTACTTTGTTTTATAACAAACATTCACATTTACATATACAATACATATGTATATGGGGAAATAACTCGCAACATATATCGTATAATAAAACGTATCGTTTTCTGCCGTACTAAATAGTTGTAGTTATCGCAAGGCTTTTAGCTTCTATGTATGAAATGTGTCAACACTGCTTTAACATAAGTTTTGCCAACTTCCTTCCTTCCTTCCTTCCTTCCATTCCTGGTGTTATTATTAACTTTGTTTGCTTTCAACAGCTTTACAACAGTTTCTTTGCATTGTTTTGGATAACAAATATTAATTATATTATAAATATATAGATATATATGTATATATATATATATTTGGCAACAAATAAACACAGTACGGTTGTTATATATATATACTATATATATTCTCTTCCTATTATGTTTATGCATTCCTCCCATTTTCATATGTGTGAGTGTGTTCCTTTTTCTCTATGTGTATATATTATTTATAAACACTTCATTTTGTAATTTCACTAAGTTGCTTGTAAGCATTTTGACTAAAATTATATAGTTTTGGTTAGTTTGACTAAAATGTTTTGCTCTTAGCTTCATTTCGTGTATGGGTTTTGTATCTCGCTCCTTCTATACTTTATTATTAATTTTATTTTCATTTCTTTTTTTTTTCAATATATCTTTTTTCAATATATTTTTACTAAAATTCTATAAAATGTCCACTTTGCTTTTAAATATATATATATATCGTATATGTATATATATATATTTTTGTCTGTTAAATATTTTTATTAGCTACGTTTTTAACTATGCAGTATCAACAAGAATTCTTTTTGTTTTCCATTTGTTATGGGTTTTGTTTAGTTGATTTTTTATATAAATGATGTGGCATCCAATAAATTCGTTTTGTTGTTATTTGTAATTGTTCTTGTTTTTGCTACATTCTTGTTCATTTGTTCTTGATTCTGTACCTTGATATAATTTGCCTGTTATATACTTATTGTTTTGTTCATTGTTGTTTGTTTGTTTGTTTCTTTGTTTGTTTAGTCAACAAAATTTTGCACTCTTCCTATTGGGATAACATTTATTCTATTTGATTTTGAAGAAAACATTATCTCATAAGTAATATTTGACACAGACACCGGATTCAAGGTGCCGCTTTAGGTGGGAGCTTTGTGAAAATGCTTTGCCGCACATCAGACAGCGAAATTTTTTCTGTCCTCCACATTCATATCTGAGAGAGAACAAACATAGACAGAATAACATTAAATGCTGTTCGCCAAACAATCGGAGTTATGGAGATGGAAACAAACTGAATTGTTAAAATTATTTTCAGTGTAATTTTACCTGATATGTCGTTGCAATGAACTGGCGTCCTTATAGCTCTTCAAGCAGTTAAATCTGGGGCACTGATAACGTCCATCCGGATTTATAAATTTAAATAAGTCCGAAAATTTAAGCTCATACCAATAATCACGTATCAACGAGTGCGTCGAGGCCGGTGGCGGTGTTTGACTTGAGTTGGATGCATAACTTCCGGGTGCTGTAAAGAGTGATGCAAAACAAATTCGCAAAGAGAAGACATGTTCTCGGATTAGGTACATTTCCAGATACGTTTATACGAGTATAGAAATAAGTAATTTAAACAACCAGAATTCAGATTCTAGTTCTATTCCGAAAAAACAAAAACAAAAAAAAAGTGTAGTGATACATTTAATGTTAAATTATATTTATCTTTTAATATGAGAGCAAGTAGTAAAAATAACAAAATGTGATATTTACAGTTAGTGTGTGTATGTTCTTGTGATATTGAGAGACGTCTAGCATCGGTTTGCGAGCATTTTACAGGGTGTAATAGATTTTTTGATTGATGATGTTTGATGAAAAGTTGAGTTGCTTGAGTGTTGATGTTGCGATTGTGTTTGGCGTGGCGTGAGGCGTGATTTAGCGTGGGGGCGAGAGCGAGCGCGAGCTGTTTATGGCGATTTTTTGGCAGATGCAAATGCAGATAATAGGCTGACGGTCTTAAAAACTACTAGAGGTGGTGGAAGATAAAGCTGATGCTTGATTCGGATATTTGATGATGACTCGACTCTTGTAAATCGGCTGCAATGAAACATGTTTAGTAAGAAGGAAAGCAGGACATACACGATTTTCACGAGCTCCAAATGGGGTAACAAATAGTAAATCAGAAATGCGTTTTGCTTGTGTTAGTTTTTATTCAAATACATACAAAAATAGCTCATATATATATGGTATGGTAGTATGTACGTATAGTATAAATATTTATAAAAAATACTTAGTTATGCTCTTTACGGTACAAAAATAGTTTAAATATGGAAAGTTTATAAAATATATAAATACTTATAGGTGTATATATGTAAATAGATGGCCGCTTACTGGACTAGCTCCTAGTTCCCTCTAGTTCTTTCCTCTCCGTTTTTTCAGTATCGTTATAATAACCTCAATTAGACTTTAAATATAGGGTATAGCTCTCCCATAACTGTCGGTTAGCTATGCAATTGACTTTACATATAGTATTTTATTTGGCTGCAGTTTTTAGTAAACATTTGAACTATTTGTGTATGTATAGTATAGTATTTGTTTTGTGCAAATTGTACTGTGGTTGCATTTAATTTGTATGTTGTTGTTGTTGTTGTATAGAGATCATTTGTTGCTTTTGCTGCTAAATGTTAACCTACTACGTACGAGTAAATTGGCCTGCTGCATCTCATAACTGGCAAGGAACTTAATATTACTAAACTTCTTATGTCTTTTGGCTGCACCCAAAAGCCCTAGGCTTCTTTCTTCTTAGTTTCTCTCCCAACTGTTGACAGCTGGCTAACACATCAAAATTGCCCTTACATGACTAGAATAGCATTTAAATACATTAGATCTGTTTTTTCTTTGTTTCTTCTTCCTTTCTTTCTATCTTTCTTTTTTAGGAATGTAAATTTTCAAATCCCCTCCCATCTACTCTTAGTAGTTCTAGATAATTGCCTCTCAGCGGTTGCTTTATATGCTTTTGACTTAGTTTTTGGACTTTTTGGCTTAAACGTCTAAGTTGTGGTTAATTTAAAACTTAATTTTTTTAAATGTGTGTAATTATAGCCAATTCGTAAAAGCAAACAAGCTTCATTCAAATCAATTGATGAGTTTCGATGAATAAATTATGCGCATTGAAGAGCTTTTTAAATTAATTTTGCAAACTTATAGCTAACATAGATGCAATGCCTGTCGAAAAATACATCTGTTTTCTAAAATATTTATATTTTTGTATGCAAATGTCGTCGTTTGCCTGCTGTTGAGTGGTTCAAACTATAAGTACGAAACTAAATGCCAGAAAACAGAAGAAAAAAAACGAGCTATGTAAATGTGATTTGACTTTGAAATGACTGCGGAGAGCGCGCGCTCATATGGCACATCGTATATAGAATGTTGAACCTGAACTGCATAAAGTAGCGACGGCTACAGGAACAATGCTTTTTCCCGCTCGAAGAAAAGAAGAAAAAACCATACGAAATTTATACAAATGGTAGGAATTGTATGAAATTATCATATATTACGAAAATTTATGCAAATTGTGCTGCTTATATGTATAAAGTGAAAGCAATGAAATATATGCGGGAAATCGAGCAAGTGTGTGGAGCGCACAAAAAAAAAAAAAACAACAAACAAAAAAAAAACGACCACAAAGCCCCCTAGGTTTGCAGTGGTCGTCTGCTACTATAGTTTTTGATCGAGTTCAGTTTAATTGATTATTTTTATATATTTTGTCGACTGAACAAACAGCACGGCATTGCATCTGCCTGATTTTAAATAAAATTAACGTACGTATGAAGACTAAAGGTAAGTTCACGCAGACAAATCATTTTTACCCAACATTTTGTTAGGAAGGATCTTCTGCTCTTCTTTGTTTTTTAAGCAATGGATTTTATAACCTCTCCAAAAATATTCATTATTTCTTTTGTATTTTACGAGATAAAATGATTTGCCTGTGTGCGTGCGACCACATATCGTGGATATATATAAATTAATTTGAGTTGGGAAACTTAGGGCAAAACTGGGAACAACAAATAGATTATCTTTGGCCTATGTTGTACTGGACTGTTTTTGGTTGCCGCCGCCCCCACCGAGTTATGCCGTCTCCCATTTGGTTTGTATGGAGGCGGCCTGCATTTGAAATGCTAGTGGCAGGAAGTCCTTTTTCATTTTGGCAAAATGCGTTTTAATGTGCTTGGTTAGATTATCGCTACGCTTGGCCGCATAGCTGCATGTGGGACACTGAAATATTGGGCGCTCGGTGGTGAATCGACACTCGAAGCGACGGTGGCGACTCAAGCTTTTGCGTGTCTTATAGGATTTGCCGCATTGATCGCATGCATGCTGATACCAGGTTAGTACAAAATCTGCAAAAGAACCAAATGGTGCGTGGAAAGAGAAGAGAAAAGCACACACATACACACGCACAGGTGGGCAACGAGTGGGTGACGAGTGATGACAAGTGTGCAATTGTTGATATTTTGGGTAAATACAATGAAAGTTTGTGAATAGACTTAAGCGTTAATTAATATATTATGCAAGATATGATGGCACAGTCTGATATGAATAAAGGATATTGATTGATGATTCAAAGTAATTCTCTATTTTAGGTTCAATATTGAGCAAGTGAAGTTTATTGAATTTTAAGCGTGAATTGTTGAAATGAAATATGTATTTGTAACATAAATGAGAACTCTTATAATTAAAACAAAATAGCGAAACATACAAGACCTACTGTAAGGTAGAATGAAAAGAAAACCACTAAAACATAAACTTACAAAACAAAATGCATTCAAAAATATAAAAGCTCAAACACTTTGACGGGTAACAAAAAAAAAAAAAAAAAATAGCTATAAACATTTTTATAAAATATCAGCACTTATAACTAGATAAGTAAGCCCGTAAAACCCAGATCCGTTTCAAAAAAGACACGCACATTAAGAATAGTAGACTTATAAGCTAAAAGGCTGTGTAAGAAAACATCGAGAGGTTAAATATATTTATTAATTTTTTTTTTGTTTTTTCGTTTTTTGTTTTTTTTTTTTTGTTGTTGAAAAAGACACATGAATAAGGCGCACAAATACAATAATCATAAGATAGGTGGTAATTGTACATATTTAATATAGTTATCAAAAGCGCAGCAGTGGACAAGACAAAAGCACGCACATACAAAGAGTGGGAAACCCAAGAATATAGTATGATAGAACACCTTTGTTGCATACAAAGAGGCGATCCCGCTTGTGTAGACACATATATATAAAGTTGTAACTAAACATGCTTTACATATTGAATAAAAAACATATATAAAGATGTATGTGTGGGAAGTGCTATATAAAGTAGTAGTCGAGAACCCATAAGAAGGCGCGTACAAGATTGAGCAGAAGAGAGAGAAAGGTTGAGAGTCTTGGTGGTGTACTGTTCTGGGCTCCATAGCCCCCACGTGTTTGAGAGACCTACTCGTATGTAGAGCAGACTTTGGGCAGCACTAGTAGAGTAGTCTTAGTAGTTTTGTGGTTTGGATTTTTGTAGAGTACAAGTAGTGGTACATAGTAGAAGTTGTAGAGATATCTAAAAGAAATTTAGTGATAAGAATAGGTTAGTGAAAACAGTACAATCTTAACAGGAGTAAAAACACAAAATAATAAGAGGTAAAAAAAAAAAAACGAAAATAAAATTAAGTGATATGTGACATGTGATGTCGAAACGATGAACACAACGAGTAAATGGGAAATTAAATTGCAATAGACAATTATTTTTGTTTTCTTGATTGTGTTTTTTAATTTATTCAATTAATGGTACAAATTATCTTTGTTCATAAATAAAATAATGCATATACACATATATTCGTATAAAAAATACTTAAAAATAGCATACAATTTGGTGGCATATCATTTGGAATACGTAGTACCTAAATAAATATATATTTTGTATAGTTTGTCCTTGTGTTGAGTATTTTTCGTTTTGGTATTCTCTTCTCTTTCTCTTGTTTTTTGGTAAATATTTTCTTAAGTAGTTAGATGATAATTGAGAGGCCTTGCGGAAAAAATACAAATTTCATATTACTCAACTCGTAGTAAGAAGCTTTGATTTCTTCCATCAATCACTGTTCGTTCAATTCGATCATCATTAGTATTTAGATAGCCGCAAACAAAACTTACGTGACTAACAATAAAGTGTTAATGGGAGGGAGACTTAGGCGATACAAATTCGTGACGATTTTTATATTAAATACATTTAGTACAAAGAGAGCTGGTACACATGGCTAGGATGTGGGAAACAGAAGTACATAGGCAACATTGTAATATCGTTTTTTAGACACGTTTCGCTCTAACGCTGCAAGCCATCACGAGGAGCAATGGATGATGGATGGCCGCCGCCCATCACTAAAAGTTAAAATTAAATATATTGAGTGGAATGTCTTAGTTCTGAGATTCATTCGGATTACATATAAAACGTATTAAACATAAAAATACATTCAATTATGTATGTATATAAGCATGACACATTGGAAAAAATATATATATATATTAATTATAATAAATAGCTCGCTCTCTCTGGGCCGGACATCAATATCGCGATAGTGTGTGTGTCGAGGACACCCACGCACAGCCAATACTTTGGTCAAGAAACTCAATTGTTATTGTAAGCAAATGGCATAGTGTTCATGAGACGCTCCTTGAGCAATGAATTCGATATGATTTGCAGACCCAGCTTCATATTCCACTCCTCGTCCATGAGGTTTTGCGCCTTTTTGGGTGTGACTGGTTCCGCTTTAATATTCACCTTGCCAACATCGCCAATGTCGCCCAAGTCAGAAGCACTGTCGACGCCCCTCACATCGTCATGATTGTTTTTGGTACAAGCTGTGGCTGCAGCTGCCGCTGCAGCGGCGGCGGCGGCTGCCTGTTCCTCCACCACAGCAGCTGCTGCCGATATGGCAGTTATGGCACCAGTAAGTCCATAGGTCGGTATGGGCATCATGTGAGGCGGCAATGGCGACGAACAACCTGAATTCGGCAAATTCTCGTTCTCATAGTTATCCTTTCGCAGCGATAAGTTTTCCGGTATGGGACTCTCACAGCCATTGTGTGATCCGGCGCTGCCCACACTGGCGCTATCGCTGTGACCAATACCACCACACGCACCCGCACCAGATCCGCTGCTTGCTCCCATCGCACCCAAGGCCATTTTCAAGTCCAACTTCATGTCAAGGGCACCGCTGCCGACGCTCCGGGGGCTGCTCGTGCGTGAACCACTGCCGGTAGTTTGCTGGGCAATGGCCGCAGGTATACCATGCTTAGAGATCAGATGCCGAACCATGTGGTATTTGCGTCGAAAGCGCGATGGACAGAACTCACAACTAAACCGGGGCGGAATGCCGATGCACTCGTCGCGCATGTGGCGCTGCAGATGCCGCTTCCTCAAATAGCTCTTGCCGCAAACGGCGCAGGGAAAACGTTCACCCATCTCTCCAGCCCGATCGTTAGCCATTACACCATATCCATAATCAGACTTTGCGTCATATTTGAAATCTGTCAGTTCTTTTTTTCAAAGTGATTTCGTTGATGGGTGTGTGAAAGAGTGTGTAGGTATGGGTTGGTGCAATGTTAACATTTTGTTTTTGTTTTTTATTATTTTTTTTTGTTACATTTTTAATGTGTTGGTGAATTAGTTGAAGTCGATTTAAGGTTTTACGATTTTTTTTCATATTTTGGTTGGTGTGTGGTTTGGATTTATGAAATGAAAATGAAAAGAAAATAAAACATGGGTGAAAAACATAAACGTAAGTCCAGAATTGCTTAAGAGTTATAGGTATAATGAAATCGTATTGATTTGCAGTAATGACTTAACAATTAACTTAAAAATAATCGAATACATAACATACATAAATAATAACATTTTTGTTTGCCAATGGGGCCCTAAACACAACTTAGATACAGTTGGCACTACAAATATTTTACAAAGAGCAAAAACTAAAGAGAAAAATCTAAAGATCACACAATGTTCAACAAACTAAAAAAAAAAAATTACATTATCGATACGGACAACAATTCGAAGCTACAAATTAACTACACAAATTAAAGACTAAATACAAATTGACAAAGAAAATTACTGGAACAATTTATTTAATATTTATCATATAATATTAGTTATTAGGTTATTATAGGGTAGTATTGTCCCACGGTGTAGTGCCCGCACAAGAGAAGCTGCAAGGATTTAAATAATAACGATAATAATAATATATAAAAAAGTTACAATGTTAACAGCGGCATTTGTTTCAATAAATAATTGTACACATATATTTAACTTCATTTTGGCATAAGGGTAAAATACAATAATAATAATCATCATCATCATCTCCAGGATCTCAACAGTACATGTCTGCTTATTATACTATATACAGGTAGTGTAAAAATTTGCAATTTCTCTTAATAGGTAACTAACTGTCAACAATGTGATATAGAGAAGTTTATGCACAACGGCCAATTTCTTTCACAGGATATCGCGTGCACCCTACATTTTCTTTAGCTGATGGATGCCGTGCTTTTGGCGCAGGTGCAACTTCAAGTCGTACTTCCATGTGCAATGGAAGCTGCAGAACTCACAATGGAATTGCACACTGGGTTTTTTGGAAGCAGCCACAAGCAGGGCGGCAGCGGCTGTTGCGGCGGTTGTTGTTATTGTCGCATTCGACTGGCTACCAAAGCTAATGTTGGCTGCCCCATTGTTGCTCAGGTTTATCGTCGTGGGCGCTGTTGCCGCTATTGGCGGTGTTATTGTTGTCGCTGCACTTTTACATTGCTGCTGGTTCTTCTGCTGCTGCTGTTGTTGCTGCATCACAGCAGGCAGCAGCATGGTGGAGTTTATTAGGTTGGCCAATTGGAAGGAGGCAGCTGCTGCAGACATTTGGCAACCACTGCAGCTGCCAGCATTGCCGCAGTGTTTGAGATTGTTATTGTTGCTGTTATGTGCTGTGGTTGCAGCTGTTGGTTTGACCAACTGCGACTCATCGCCACCGATACAACCAGATTTATACATTCTGCGTATTGTGACGTCTGGCTCGCATATGTCACCACGTATATCTGTTGCATTCAAAAGGTGGCTGCTGCTGCTGCTACTGTTGTTGTTGTTGTTGCGCATGGGAGGTGTTGTTGCCGGAGCTGCCGCCGTCGCAAAATTACAGTACAGCGTCCTGAAATCTGCAAGTATTGTGATTGTTTGTTGATTGTTGGTAACTAATTTGAATTTTTTTTTCTGAACTAAGTTTGGTTTTTTATCGGACAATCAGAAGAGATGGGAAGGTTCTTCGTATCGTGTTTGTGAGCGCATGTGTATATTTCTCATTCTGTACAATGTGTGCTTACATCTAAAAATTGTTGTTTGTAGACCTGCCAGCTCTTAAAATCAAGCATAATTATCAACGCGTTTGGTCTGTGTCTGTATATAGTATGTCTCGCACACTAATTATAAAACTAGAGTTAATTTTTATAATAGATGTAAAATAAAATTAAGTTAAAAAAAGTGAATCCACCGCGCCGACGCCAACAAAAAAATACATCTGTTTAAAACGCACATTAAAAAAAATTATGTAATATTTTATTTGTTGATAAATTATAGCGAACTTAATTATACACAAACTTCTTCACCAAATTGTACATAAATGTATTTTGTAAATTAATGTTATTTACCAAAGAAATTGTAATATTTTCACGCGCTAAAAATGAAAAGCTGGCGTTTTTAAACATGCAACTTAAAATTTTTTCTCGTTCGAATTGAAAAACGCGTTTGGCTTGTATATATATATAGTATATATTTATACATATATATTTCGTTTATTCATGTTTTTCATTACTTTTTTACAAAATAGTATTCTTTTTTTTTTTAATTAATAGCATTATACATTTTGTTAGTTCAACTTTGATTTTGATTATCAATTCGTGTATTCCTGAAAAATATTTCCAGACTACTACTTCGATTTATTTATATTTTTTTTTTTAACAAATATAAAAAGTTGTAATTAAAATGCAAAACGCGAGGCCAAATGTCTGTCAATCACTTTGGTTGCGTTCTTTGGTTAATTTGATTAGTAAAGTATGAGCATTATTTAAGTTACTAAAAACTATTCAATGACGATGTTTACAGTTATCATGGTTGCGTCTTTTGAACGTTGAGGGGGGGGAGGTAACGAAAACCTTAAGATAAATCCCCCTCGACCGTAATGAAAAGTGTGATGACTGACCTATTCAATTATACTGAAATGAGATTTCCCTTCCTGCAAACTATTCAATTATCCGGTAAATCTTTATAGAGAATGAACAGTTCGATCAACAAATGCAATATAATTTTAAGGTATTAAATAAAAAACAGAATTATCTATGAAAATCATATTTCGTTCAGTGGGTTCGTATCAGATCGAGTTATTCAAGAGTATCGATGATTGAGAAACGAATAAAAAGAGTACCTCACACAAAAAAAAAAAAACAAGGTCAACCATAGAACGTGGAAATGGAACACCTTAACAGTTCAGTGGTGGGGTGGCATCGCCACCTTCAACACCACCATTTGAATTGGCAACAGCCGCCACAGCAGCTGCAGCGGCCAACGCTTGGAGCTGTTGCTGCTGTTGGAACTGCTGTTGCAATTGTTGCAATGCCTGTTGATGCAACTGTCGCTGATAGTAGTTAGTAGAGTGTTGTTGCGTCGAGTCCAGCAGCGAAACATCGTCTATGTTTCCCTCTTCGGCCAACTCATCGTCGTTATCTACGCCCAGAATAAATGATTGTTGCAGCTGTTGATCATCGTCAACTTCATCTGCAGCAACACTGCTCAACTCGTTAATATCATCCTCAATATCCAGATCAACAATATCGGACTTAATGCTGCTTGTCACTGCTGCCAAACTCGCGGCACGCTGCTGCTGATGATTCTGTTGCCGCTTAAAGAGCGACCGCATGGCAATCTCGGGATGCTTTTTGCGCACATGCTGGCGCAAGTGATCGGCACGCTTGGTGCGATGTCCACAAACAGAACAGACCATGCTCTTTCCTTTGCCACACTCCTGACGCAAATGGCGACGCAATGTGCCGTGTCGCCGATAAGTTCGATAACATTGCGGGCAAGTGTAACTCTCCTCGCCAGTCCCCGCGAATTGGAAATTATCAAACTGAGGTGCTTGAAAGTGATGACCCGCTGCTGCATTTGGTTGCTGCTGTTGCTGCTGCTGCTGCTGATAATGTAAATGCAATTCGTTGAGTTGCTGAGGCTGCTTGTGCTGGTGATTTTCTGTCAATTCGGACTGTTCAATACAACGTGGCGAATTATTGTTGTCCTGAATGACATTATTATGCTTGTGAATGAATGTGTTGTTGCTCGCGAATTTCGCTTGTTGTGGTGATTGTTGTTGGAAGGTTTGTTGTAGAAGTCGGCCTGAAATTTGTTTTTGTTTGTTGGTATTTTCAGTTTCATTTGGAATTGCTTGGTAGTTGTGTGTGAGTGTGTGTGTGTGTGTATATACATAGATACATACGTAAGTATGTATGTATGCATATGTGTGTACCTGACCTCACAAAGTCTGCAGTTGAAGTTAGTTTTAATTCGCATTTCAATATTGTCCTTTATTATATATTGTTTCATGCTTTAATTTGTTCAAGCATTTAGTGAGCCACTCACTCATTTAATGCTCTTCAGGCAAAACAAGCAGTTATCATTAATAATGTCGCAAATGCACATTAATTGACAATTAAATGATTAATTTTAGCCCTTTATTTTATAGAGCCAGCAGCATTGGTTAAGGTGTTAAGAATTAAATTTAAATTAAATATATTATGTTTTTTTTGCGTACGCTCATCAAACAAAAACAAATTTCTAACAGGCAAAATCAAATGCACGGCAGCAGTTTTGGTTAGTAAAGAAAAAGGAGGTTGTTTGTTTCGTTGTTTCCATTTCTGGTTTTTATAACTTTTAGTGTCACGTTAATGTAATGGTTCTCTGTTTAAGGAGGTAAAATAAAAATGCGTCATTTTTGAAAAATTTGGTAAGTAGGTAAGTCAAGTCTAATGAGCTTAAATGTAGATGCGGTGTATGTGTGGTGTTTGTGTATTTGGGTGATTAGCAAGTCGATTTATAGCAGGCAGGCAGCGTCGCAAGACAGGCACGAGCATATTACTAACGACTAACATCGAGAAAAATGTAAACTTTTGGTTGGTTGGTTGGTTGCCACGGGACTTTTTTGTGGTTGTCTTGTTTGATTATGGGAGGAGACCGACCGACCGACCGACCTGATGGTAGTGAAAAGCTGTTAATTTAAAACTGGGTATATGCTGTTACATATGCCTCTTTTAATTCTCATAATACTTGTCGTGAATATTTACAGCACCAACATACAATTTGTGTACGTCAAATGCTGCAACTCTAATAATACATTTGGTTATTAGCTTTATACTATACTCGTATACCTAATGGCACGGCAGAACAACAATTGAAACGATGGGACTAACAATCATGAAAGAAAATATGTTGCAAATTTCTGCAATGCCGCGTCAATGAATCTTTGCGTTTGAAGCCAGCACCGCACACCTGACATCGAAAATTTTCAAGCATGCCGCACTCGAACTCCAGGTGGCGCTTTAGCACCGACATCCTGGAATATAGACTCGAACACTGCGGACACTGTAGTCTGCCGTCGGCCCGCTGACGTGCACTCTTTGAGAGCGCAGCCGCTGACTGGTCATGCGTACGTGTGTGAGCAGCAGCATCAATAGCGGAGGAGTCGGCGACAACAGGAGCAGCATTTGCATTTGTCCTGTTTTCTCGTTTACTGGCGCGCAATTTGCGCGTTGGTGGCGGCGGTGGCGACGCATATGAAACCAGCTGACCAGACGACGGCGGCAGCTTCAAATCTGGCTTATAGTACTCGCATATGGGTTGGTTTGAGCTCAACTCAAGCAGACCTGCAATAAAATGTTGGTAGAACAAAGAGCACATATAGAGCAAAGCAGGTATGAGTGAGAGCAGTAGAAGAGAGAAAGAGGCCTAGCTGGAGCGTTTGTGAGCGTACGGAAAGAACAAATTGCACGCGTGCACGACAGTTTTCGAGACATTCAAATAAGTACTATCCTTTAGCAGGAAGGAGCTAAAGCTGGCCTTTTAACCACCTGCCCCCTGCCCCCCCTTCACGCATATCAATGTATGATCCTGTCCGTGTATATTTAAAAAGAAATATGGGACAAAAATAAATAAAAGATAATAGAGGAACCGAACTCGATTTTGGGATCAAAATATATGACAGCGGTTCCTAATATCTACTAACAATAATAAATATAGATTAAATTGGTTCCAAAAACCAATTTTAAATTTATTTTTGTGGTATGTTTCCTTCATATTTTACAAAGGGTTAATCGTCTTATATATTTGACGTAGAGCTCTATTTAGACAATGACATAATGTGCAGAGTTATTATCTGGCCCAATTTTCGAGAATAAAACCAAGTGAATCAAAATTATGTTGGGCTTTAATTTCTACAAATAATGCTATATTTTAAAATACAATAAGAACAACATCTAAGAGCATTAGAACACTGAATTACTTCGTTTTTATCTGAAATACTTTATTATTCTCCTTGAACTATTCAAAGTCTAATATTACATAGTCCTAACTGATATTACTACCTTGTCGTTCGCTGTACGGAATCCACTGTTAGTTCCACTGTGTAACTAGGTTTTTTTACTCCCGCCTTAGCACTCCCTTATGTACATAATAGTAGTGATCTTGCAGTTTGAAATTATAGTGAAATCCTCGTCCACACATGCGACATACGTATTTCTTGGGCTGATTGCACTCTTTGCGCATGTGGCGCGTTAGTGTGCCCAGCACCTGATACCTGCGACCGCACGTTTGGCACACGTAGGGCGCGGCGTTCCCAGATGAAGACGACGAGGTCGCGGGGGCCCCAACGCCGCTTGAGCTGCTGATCGAGGCTGCAGTTGCTGACGACACATTTCTAAGAGAGCAAAACAAAACAATGGCAGAGAGTGAGTTCAACTAAGTAGTTGCCGGAGAGAATCCCACAGTTCTTGGATCGAGCGGATTGGAGGATGGGTGACAAAGCATAGCACAATTTACCTGCGCGAAGACGACGACGAAGTGGACGACGTGGTGAGCTTGCTGCTGGCAGCAACGCCTTTGCGCTTGCGCCTTGAAATGTTGCGTGTAAGGGGCGTTGCCGCAACAGGTGGCGCCGCCATTGCTGAAGGCTTTCTTCTGCCCATGCGCTTTGGCAAGCCACGCACTGCGGCTATTTGTGGCAAAACGATGCCCAATTTGGATTCTGATGTATTAGAATGTAAAAAAATGAGAAATAACATGGGACACTTGTCAGACTCAGAAAGAACAAGAATGCAAATTCTATATCTATAACTATATGTACTAGTCTGTCTAACTGATCTCGAAAAAAGCTCTTAAACCGCTCCACACTCATTAGTACTCTAAAACTCATTGCTCTCCTTCAACAGCAGGGAAATCGCAAGCAACAACAACATCAAACAACCGGAGCCCATTTGCTTTTTTTTTGTGTTTAGTAAATTTTATGTTTTATTTTTTTTTACTGTTTATCTTTTAAATGTAATGCAAGTTATAAAGTTCAAGTAAAAATAGAAATGGTAAGAGAGCAGAGGTTAAAAACATTTACCAACTACAAATAGATTGACGGTAAAGAACTAATTATTATATTGTTTTTTTTTTTTTTTTGATTTCCTTTTTTATTATTATAATTATTTGTTTTATATATAGTATATATAATAGAAGTAGTATAAATGTAAGCATTCACAATTGTTAAATAAATAGTTAATTTAAATAAACAGCCCCCCACACGCACATATAGGCACCGGTGCTTTCGATAAGAACGGGAAAACCAATCTGAGCTTGTGATGCTCTCGTAGGACAAAAGCTTTGACGATGCAACCTAAAAGCATATGGAATTATCTTGGCTGTGCTTTGAAAAGTGTAAACTGGGTCAAGGCCATGAAAATAGCTCTTATCTGGGCCGCAACCCAAGACATGGAGGCAGATGAAAAAAATAAACACAAAGACACGACCAACGCATTTGCGCCAGGGCCGGTTTCCAATTTCGAAAAACAACATATCAAGAGAACATTTCGATTATTTTGTCCAACTCCAAATCTGCATAAATGCAATAAATAATTTATCCAAGCCTAACTCAATACAAAAGCAGTCCTGCTTTAAGAGAAATGGTCCGAAAAGTATTGGTACCCGATCCTATTAAAAAGTACGAACTAGCAATTCCAGTTGCCACAAAGGAAACCCAAAAAAACGGTTAGCCCACATAAACATATGGCGAATAAAATGTTTGCTCACAAAAAATAATTCAAAGCAACAATAACACCAACAACAATAATTCCGGCACCAGTGTATAACGCTTATATATGTTTAACAACATAGTAGTAGTAGTAGTAGAAGAAGAAAATAAACTGATTGAAATATACTGGCAGATATGCAAATTCTACATATACTGTATAGCGTTATATGTATTTGCAACGCATAAAGATTCACACATACAATAAACATAACCGACCTTGAACTTGACCAAACGTTTTAATATTTTTAATTAAAAACACAAATAGCACAGAGCTCGAGCTCCGACATAGACACTGCATAGTATATAAAGTCGTCTGTATGTAGTAGTATCTGTGTACAGCGGATTGTGGAAATGTATTGGCGATTGTTGTCTGTTTGTGCACAGTCATGGCTATAGAGATACTATGTACATTTTGAAAGAACGAACCGGGCATTGGGATGGACGCAACAAATACAAGTCTCTCGATCAGGGAAACACAACAATAGCAGAAAATAATGCCAAAGTTGAAAACAACAATGTATCAGGGTTTCAGTAAGATTTAGCGATTTGGCAATAAAATTACACAACCACAAGGGAGAGTGAAAACGTAACTATACTATATTGGCACCACTTGCATCTTCACTCGAACTCAATTTGCTATTTTTGACCAACAAACAAATTTAACAAAACGAAAATTCATCATAAATGATATCTTTATGTGTTTAAGCATACAAATAAAGAAGGTTTTAAAAAGTACGGTACATACGAATTTCTGAAAAGAACAGTTTTAAATAAAGCTTACCCTTGAATATTTAAAATAATTTTTTATTTGCAAAATACTTGCAAAGCTCTAAGCGGGAGCTTGTCCCATCTTCATACATTACCTGAAAAAGCTGAAAATTCTCTTTTGTGTGTGTGTGTGTGTGAGTGGAATATAAATGATTGATGATAACGGTGAATTAAATGTTGGGAAGGAATATTCGGGAGGGTATTTGTTTAGGTCATTTCTTTGGATGTTTAAAACAAAAAATAACTTAAAAGTATCAAAATTTATTTCATTTTTCTTCGCACTTCGCTCGACCGATACCGTCGAGCGAAGCATACTTACCTGAAACCACAAAAATTAGACATAGTTGATTGTAGAATAGCTGTCGATGATGTTGTTGGTAGATGATGTCGATCCGGATGCCAAAAAAGCAACAAATTGTACCTCACCATCTGATCATCAGATCGGATGGCTACGTGCTTTTAATGACAATAGACGCAGGATAGATAACTGGCTGGCTGCATTCTCCGAACTGCTCGCAAATTATTCGTGAAACACTTTGCACTTGACTTTCAAAAATTGTTTTGACTTGAACACGGTGCACGTTCTTTAGAGACCATGCAATATCGAAGAACCGCAACCGCACAAACTTGAGAAACCGAGAAGAACGCGTTGACAAAATTGACAAGTTTGTCAAATACTCGAGAATTATAACTAGTATCGGAAATGACCGAAATTAAAATCCATAAAAATAAATAACGAAAAAGTCCCGTCAACCAAAATAAAAAATAATATAATATATATAATACATAATAAAGTACAGCATTTTACTTAAATTAAAATTTGGAAACTGCATGCGTATTTCTTTGTTTATATCAAAAGTTCAACAACAAAACTAAAGTGGTGTACAACATTAGCACGCGTTGGAGGGGCCAACATGTAGACATATGTATGTAGTATGTGTATATATGTATGTATAAAAGGGAGAACAAAAATGGCAGATATTTTTGTATGTGTGTATGTTTATGTGTGTCTGTGTGAGTGTGGGTGAAACGGAAAAGTATGCGTTTATGTTAAGAGTTTCATTGTTTATAAATAACAAGCGAAATTATCTTAAAAAATGCAATCAAATGAAATCATTGGATTTGAAGAAAACTGCAAGTGGCCAACATTTTTTCCCTAGACTTATCGCGCCCGTACTAGTAGCAAGGAATTTTCGTCATCTATGTATATATTAAGCCTCCAGTGGATTTGATTTCTTCAAGCTTTGACATACTGAGAGAGAAATGTGAGAGGGGAGCGATTGATATTAAGGGGGAAATGCTGCTCTGCTTTGTTTTTTAATAGCTGTTGAATTTCTTACGTGCTCTGTTGTTTTAAATTGTGTTTGTGGTGCGTTGTTGATAAGCGAAAAATTAGCGAGCATGGTGGGGCACAAGCAAGCAGCAGCAGCACATTGTGCAATCAACAATTTGCACACACACGTCAACACACACGCACATACACACGAATTTGTAGATATATGTGTATGTATGTATAGTGTTTGGTTGGATTATGTGAAATTTGAGTCTAACATTTAAGAACTAACTTAAAACACAACAAAATGGTGCCAGAAAACATGATATGGTTTTTATCATAAGTACATTGCTAGCCTGTATGTATTGTATGTTAGTGTGTATTGATGAATTAGGCTAATGTTGGTCGTTAAAACAACCAAAAAAATGCATGGTAATGTTTCCTTAGAG
The DNA here is from genome assembly GCF_003285725.1 of Scaptodrosophila lebanonensis. Classification (NCBI taxonomy): domain Eukaryota; kingdom Metazoa; phylum Arthropoda; class Insecta; order Diptera; family Drosophilidae; genus Scaptodrosophila; species Scaptodrosophila lebanonensis. The sequence goes on from NW_022060529.1 coordinate 6,054,468, forward strand.
AACTCTGTCAACTTATTAATTAGAGTTATGGGTGTTTATGTGGTACATATACGAAAGAATAATATATATTTATAAGCAAATAATTAAACATAATGCGTTACAAAATACCAAACAACAAAAATACCAGTAAACAAATAATACATAGAGAACGAATGATGATTAAGTTAAAAAATGTAAGTAAAATAGTGGGTAGCAAATGTGTGATAATGTTCGAGTGTTATGTTAAAAAAAGGAATAATTAAAATTATTTGTTTATATATACAAAAACTAGTTATACGAAGTATGTGTATTATAAAAATAATTATAAAATATTAACGTATAAAGTAAGTAGTTAAAAAAGTAGTACTTTCAACTTGCACAAATTATTTCGTTTTTAGTTAATTATTTTTTTTAAATCAAGCGACAGCAAAAACCACCGCACCAACAAAAAAAATATAACGAACCAGCTCAATTAATTTAATGACAAACGTCATTAAACCGTATATTAATAATACTATTTAACATTTTGCAACATTGTTGGCTTGTTGTTGATGTGGTTTTTGTGCGCTTATAATACTCTTTTGTTGCTTGTTTTTTCAATCTTCAATATATTCTTCTAAATTTTAACTATCATAAATTCTCTTTTAATGGGTTTTCTTCGTTTTTAACGTTTAAGAGCTTTTTTCTGAGCACGACTTGTTTAAGTATTGTACATGTAAGATTTCAAAAATTGAAGTTCTTTTCATCTTAAGTAAAGGTAAAAAAAAAGCCGAGTGCGTGTTATGATCAAATTATGTTCATCGCTTAAAGCACCCGTCGTTCTTGTTAGCGGAATGTTTTATGATTTTTGGAAATGTTCTTTAGGATTTTAAATTTGAACTGTCGTGCTCGCTAGATATTCTTTCTTTAGGAAAAGTATAAATATATTGCTTTCTACAACTGTTGTTTTGCTTTTTCATTTGTTCATGTTCTGTTAGCTCATCATTTTAACGCACTTGGGCGCTCTTTCTATATAAATATTGCCTTGAAAAACTTACCTTGTGGATCCCGTTGCTGTGCATCCTGTGCGGCCATTAGTCCGAGTTCGTCCTGAGATCTATCGTGTTGCCATGTTGTATATGCTGAAAAATTAATTGTAACACAATTAAGATCAAGCACATATTTCATCCATATTTATAGAATTGCGATGGCTTATGTTTTCAATCATATAAGCAATCACTATCCCTCTCATTTTATGACTCACCTTGACTAGATCCTTCGCCACCCTGACTGGTGCCCGCCGTTTGGTCCAGCTCCTCCATTGTCATGTCCTCCTCATCCAATGTCAAATCTTCAACGTTCTCATCATGCGCATCCTCATCGTATTCGGCTTTAGGTTCAATAACCAATTCCGAGCCTGCCGATGAAACACTACTATCTTTGTTCTTCTGTTTGTGATTCGACTTTTCGATCGTTGCTGACAACTGTTTAACCACCACACCAGTGTGGACAGCAGCACCTCCTGCTGCGACCACATCCATATCTTCGACGTCACCGCCAGCGCCAACATGAGCGCCTTGGGCGCCACCAGTTTGTACATTGTCGGTGTTAATGGCATCGCTTGTTTGTTGCTGTTGTTGTCCTGCATTGACACCACCTGCAGCAGTTGCAGCGGCTCCTTGGGCGGCTGTCGATGTTAGTTTAGCGCTTTCAGTCTTTTTGGTAACGTTGGTGCTGGTCAATGATGATGGCTGGGTCGTAACTTGGCTGGCAGCAGCCACATTGCTGGCTGAGGAGCTGGCGGGCATTTGGGTGGCGACCATTGCGGAAGCGGCGAGGCCGGTGTTCGTTTGTTGGAGGATTGACTGATTTGACACGACGGCGGCTTGCAACACCGATGAATTGGAATTGTCGTGCGCATCTGCAATTAAGACATATGTAGTTCACCACAATTAAGGCTCAGCTTAGCACTTACCATTTTCAATACTCCTACGTCGAACTTTTCGGCGACGACGCGACGGACTTGAGGAACCCTCGCGTGATCCGGACACATCCTGCGCATCCATGGCACCGGTGGCCATGCGAGCCCGCTTTGTCTGCTCCAAAGTGTAGGCTCCGCCCAATTTGCCGCGATGATGTGATTCCGGTTTGGGCGCAGTAGCTGCGTTACCGGTGCGATTATCGGACAATCCCTTGATCTGCAGTGATTCGGCGGCCTTGAGCAAAGCAGCCAGCTGATCTTGCGAGATATTTACTTCGCCACGATACATATAGTCCATCATAGCGCGCAGCTCCTGGTATTTAACATCCTTAAGTATGAATATTGGATGCTTATCATACTGTTCCTGGAGAAGGGTCTGCAAAGTAAAAAATATGCCCATTAAAAAAATGATGTTTTAGCGTGATTGATTGATCGATATAGGAAATCATGGTAATGGTGATTCCGAATATTGTATTCTATATTCATTTTGGGTCCCACTCTTGTAGTTTCTGAGAGTCGTTGCAAAATTTTGAATATTTTTTTTTTTACCATTTTTGACTTCCAAAGAAAAGTAATAAAAGGAGTGGTTGTATTATACTTACAGCAAAGTAGGGACTGCATGCTGAGAGTACCACCTTGTGGGCCTTAAGAAATTTACCCTCGGCGGCGAGCGTGCAATCGACTAGTGTCTCATTTTCCAGTAACGTATCGAAAACACTGATTAGAGTACTCTGGTGGTTGTTCCACCGCAAACAGAACTGCTGATCGTCGTCCATTTTGGTGGCGGAGGCGTTGTTTGAGATTGGACTTTTGTCGACTAGTCGACGGTGTCGACGTTGCTAATTTGGAGTTGTGCTCTCTCTGCCTGGTGCGATTTTTCCTTTCCGCAGTCGTACACAAGTTAAGTTGATTTAAGAGATGGGAACTTTGAAATAAAGCGCTTGGCTCGTTGTAGTCTGCAGTGTAGTTTCTTGTGATTTTTGGTTTTTCAAATGCTCGTAGTTATGTCATTTCAACTGCAGAGATAGAAACAATAAATTACATTTAGTATAATTATTCAACAAATTTACATAAATAGCAGGGTGCAACTTAATACGTGAATTGTAAGCAATCAAGGGCAAGTTCACGTTCAATTTCAGCAAAGCAGAAAATCAACAACCCATAGTTTTTTATATCAATAAATAGATCTCCGGGCAGTTGCAAGCAAACACAAAACATAATCCACAAACAAAACCGACTGCAGTTATTTAAAGTTCCCTTTTTATTCATTTTCGTCGGTAGGTATGCTAACCACCAAATCTACCACACACTGCTGCTAAACGATGACAATGTCACAGTTGCTAATACAATACATATACAGTTCTGCGTTAGTGTTTGAGATCGATGAAAACGATAAACTTTACATGTTGATAGCACACTGACAAGAAACATAAAAAACAGGGGTACTTTTGAACGAGCGGCACGCACTACCAACTGCCTTTGTTATATTACGGCGCTGACGTTGGCGTCACTTGAGTTTTTGTTTTTCTGTGTAGGTTTTTCTTTGTGGAAATTTTCAGAAGCGATAACTCAAGCCTTCATGGTTTTACAAATTCTCTATACACACAGACACACACACACGTGCACACATTAATTTAAGCGTAAGTTCAGTTCAATCAATGCTCGAAATTCTCGTTTAAACACTGTTCATGCTGATTAAAAATAGAACTTTTTTTAAATAGGAGCAGCAGTAAAGTCATCGACAGCGTCGCGCACATAGCAGCTCTCTCTGTCTCTCTCACACACATACACACACAACATGCATAAGAAAAATGAAGTGGGTACATAAAAATTATTTCACAATTTTTTCATGTTGAATATTTAAGTAGCTTGTTCACAGCTTTTCAAGAAGATAGCTAAATGTGTTTTCCATTTTTGATATGTACTACAACTCACATTTGTTTGCTTTTTTAACCATAGAACACTCTTTTGTTGTGTTGATTTTTTTCTTTTTATGTGTATTTCACATATGTATATATATACATATACATATGTTACTATTGAAAAGTCAGCAAACCGCAAAAGTTGGCGATCTGCCGCACGCGATATCCCAAACAAAAGCTCCAAGCGTACGAAAGCAACTGAAACGGCGCAATCGCTCGACTAGTTGAGAGGCCCTTTTCGCTGTTTGTCGAATATTCGCTCGACACGTTCGTTTACTCGTCCGCTCTCTCGCTCGCGCATATCAAAATGGCCGCCCATAACACGAAGTTGTTTTGTGCGAGAGAAGAGTTACACACACATATAAATTGAGAGAGCGAACGTAACGCATTTGGGATAATGCTGTGAAAATGTCAAAGCAGTAAACAGTAAGAGTTATGTATGTATGGTACATATTCAGGTAAAAAAAAATTAAACAAACTGTTATTTTCAAATACAAATGAAATTGCAACGCGCGAGAGAACGTGCTGAATGCATGATAACGGTAATACATTCACATTACAGGCACCCATGTAGAATGTACCTACATACATACGTGCATATGTATGGCATGTACATATACACATACATGTAAGACAATTGAGCTGCAATGCTCCGCTGTGAGAATGCCACAAAAAGAGGCACAACGTCGGAGCATTTCGGTATTTGTGTGTGTGTGGTTTGCCGATTGTGCTTCTTAATGTTGTTTTTCAAAATGAAAAAGAAAACTATCCAGAAAATGGAAAATTTTCTACATAATGATACATACACATATGTAGACTTGTGGAAAAATAGCGTCTGACTGGATAAGTTGACACAATGATGGTGCATGTTAATCAAAAATATGATGAGGCCAGCTCCTCAGCTGGCGTACACTTGCTTATTTTTATGGCTAGCCATGTAGAGTTCTTTAGAAAATGAAGCTGAACGGGAAACAAAGACAACAACACATACAGATGCGCTCTCCCTCTTTCAGCGAAGGCTCCCACTTTACCATTCTTTATATGTACATACATATGTATATATTTTTTTTGCAAGTAAATAATATAAAGCTGCATGGCTTGACCTAGCACGAGGCTAACGAAAAGGTATCAACCGATCAATATAAGTACATACATATATATGTACATCTGTTTGGCCAGCATTGTTTGCTGTTCTTGTTATTGCTGTACGAAAGGAAGTAGAGAGAAACCGTTACCATTGCATTTCACATCCATGCACCGTGTGTGGGGGATCAGTTTTTCTATGTATATACACACATTTATGTATTTATACTGCACACATGCATGCGTGTGTTTTGTACTTTTGAAATAAATATGTACACAAGTATTTACAAAGCATGCGCAGTAGTTACATATGTATGTATGTATGTATATGGGAACTGGGATTGCGCCCAAGTAACTAATAAATACAAATATATGAATGTACAAATACATATGTCTGTCTAGTATGTACATAACAAATAAATGTGTAGATGTTAGTAATTTTGTCCAATGCCAAAACCCAACAGAGAGCAGTAAAAACTCCTCTTCCCCCAACTGGTGGTGCTGATGATGCATCACCGGCTAGACGTTTTCTCCGCCTCGAAGTGAGGGTTTTTCCTATACATACATACATACATGCGTACTCAATGCAGAAAAGGGGATTTAGCAGTTGTTGCTTTACTTAGGGGCAGAAACATAAATGTACTTTATGTATTTGTGCGCACGTACACATATACCGAACGACCGACAGACGAGACGAGTAGGTAAAACGGCAACAGGCCAGACCGTTAATGGCCGCCGCATGCACAACATGCAAAAAGGATCTTTCTCGTTCTCGAGCTCCTGCTGTCCTGCGCTCTTTTTTGCATTGGAAAACAAGCGCGCCCTTTTAAATGTTGCGCAGATGGTGATGGTGGAGGGTTTGGACGAAAAATGGGATCCTTTTTTTCCTACACAGTTTTGTTGTTATGCCCGCGTGCCGCCAGCGACGATGGCTGCTTGTTTGTTTCTGTTGGTGTTGGCGTTATATAAAAGTACAGTTGGACCCCAGAAATGAAAATGCACAGAGCGCACAAAGTTTACGTATATATGGATGTACGTACACTATACAAACCAAATGTATTTTAATATTGTGTTGAAGTCTACTATCAAACTACGTCCAAGGTTATAATTTTGAAGACGTTGTTAGCGAAAACTCAACTGGTTTAATCTTGCACCCGCATCTTGTATGTTGAGAATTGTTAAGCTACAACACTAGGTAATATGCAGGTGCGAAAATCAAAAGATCTGAAAATGCACCGAGTGCACAAAGTTTACTTATATATGGATGTACGTACGTGTATGTACGTACACTATACAAACCAAATGTATTTTAATATTGTGTTGAAGTCTACTATCAAACTACGTCTAAGGTTATAATTTTGAAGACGTTGTTAGCGAAAACTCAACTGGTTTAATCTTGCACCCGCATCTTGTATGTTGAGAATTGTTAAGCTACAACACTATGTAATATGCAGGTGCGAAAATCAAAAGATCTTTAAAAACACTACCTCTCAAAGAGTACATACACTCCTCACACCTCACAGAACTCATTTGATCCAATTTCATGGCAGAACTTTGAAGTGCAATGGAAATGATAATGTGTATCTATTATACAAATGTCGTATGTATCGCACGCGCCAGAATGCTGTAATCAAGCAATCCACCCCGTAGACTGGTTAGGCAAACCTAAAAGGTTCATAGCTAAGCTGGTGTTAGGAGGATGAAGGTAGAAAGGGAGACAAAAGCAAGCTTATGGTCTCTCCCGATGCCGTCGCCATCTCTCAATAACTTTTATTAGGGGTTGCAACGCATACGAAAGGAGCAACCCCTAAAAATGGGCTTCGTGATCCCCTTTGACCGTTGTTGTTGTCGGATCAGCCCCCGAACGGCAGCTGTCATACTTCTGGCTACCATAAACACACACAACATATGTAGGTATTGAAGGCAAAGGTTTTCCATGGTGTATATATGTATGTCTGTAGGAGCTCCATAAAAAATGCTCGTACTTTGTGTGACTTTCGGTGAGTGGAAATTTTTATTTTAATTCCATAGCCAGAGCAAGAATTTCAATACAATTTATGGCGCGGCTGCTGTTCTAAAAAGTCGAAGGAAAAACCGGTTCCGCAAAGAGCAAACTACAAGCAAATATACATACATATATATAAGTATGTATAAGAACTGTGCCATTTCAACAACAGAGCTCGTCGAGTTGGCAGAAAAACCAGTTTGAGAAAAACGCAAATATGAAACATTCGAAATTCATTCCACACACAAGAGCTGAAAATCGATGCTCGCTTAGCGCAGAAAAACTCATTTTATCAGGAACATGTCACTTGGAAAGAAACAAGCGCTCCACAATTCAAGATGAGCAAAACACTTTCGAACTGGAAACAACTACCACATAAAAAGTAGAAGAGTTCCGAGCAATATTTGCATAGAGGGGGATTTTTATATTCGGCCAGCACACGTAACCACTCTCCCCCCAAATCCCCTGGGTACTTTAGCAATTAGTTATACAGCGATTACTTCACCAACACACACATTCGGCTCGTGTGTTTCAATAGACTACATAAAAGATGTATATTTACGACGTAAGATTATGGATGAATACCAATATCTGCGTAGGCAGTGACTCAATAAATTATTTTCTAGTAGTTGAAAAATAAAACAACAAGCAGCCAAAACAGCAGAAGAAATCGCTCGTTTACATGTAGATAGATATGTACATATGTATGTATGAATGTTATCCATATTTATGTAGGCGTCGTCGTCCACGTTGCGCATTTGTTGTTCTCTTTGCTCCAACAACAACGCAGAAAAAGTCGTTTTTGCTATTAAGGCAAAGCGAAAAGCAGCAGAAACTTGTTTTTCAAAAAGCTATTTTAAGTGAATGTTAAGGGCTTATGGTGTAAAATTCGCAGCATCTACACCACACTGATTCTTCTAGACGACTGTTGAAAGGCCCCCGCACGCTAAAACACTTGCTGTTGGGGTTAGAATGAATTGTTTTTGAAATAAAAGAACAATAGATTTAATATATAACTTTAAGGAAGTTCCTATTTGCGGACACACATTATACTTTTTCCCATTTTAAGATATTTGGGGATATTTTTGTATTAATGCAAATACATATCACCACCAAATGGAGTGGAAATATAGAATGTCTCATAAAAAATAAAAAACAAATTAATAAAAAAGGTTAACAAACTTGAAAACTCAATAGAGAAAAAACCTGAAGGTTGGCATCAAACACAGTGATATCAAAAACACACTCATGAATGTAAGATTGCTTTTATCTGTAGGGAACTCAATCAACATATGCAGAAGCATGTTAAAGGTCTGGCCAAAAACTCGCACGATAACACGCCGACCACTGTAGGTCAGCCAAAAAATTTAAAACTATTATTGCAATTTAGCACGTTGTGTAGACATACGAATACAAGGACGTTTGTAAGAATACACAAACAAAACAAAAAACAGTCCATAATAACAGAAAAAGCATATAGAGTAAAAAACTTTATAAAACGGCAATAAAAAATAAAAGAAAATACAAAAACAATGCATTATTGCCTTTTCTTTTTACACTTGTTGCGCAGAATCAGTCAAAAGCTCTGAGTAGATTTTAAAATGTTATTGCTCTACTATAATTATTACTTGTGTGATATTTTGTATGTGTGTACGATGTAAACAAATGAAACTTTTAAATAGCAAAGAAAACAAACAATCAAAACAGGTAAATGAATTTTGGCAACAAAGCGCAGACGGCTCTAGCCACTCCATGATATGACACCGAAAATAATGTAAAAGATTTTAAAAATATACATATACATACATACATATGTATATGTATGTACATCGACCACAAGCCCGTTAGGGTGCGTGCGAGTAGGATGGGCACAAAAGCAAAGGAAAAATATGAAAATAATGAAAAATGAAAATGCAAACGTGTCTGTAGAGCACGTAACGTATAACGGAAGGTGGGCGCAGCACCAGCGACGAAGTAAAATAAATGGAAGCATGAAAATATGTGAAGGAGAGTGGGGATAAGTGAGCCGACATCGACATCGAAAGCTGAAAGAGCGCAGAAGCGAGGTGAGTGTGAAAACTGCAAACGCGGAGAGAGCACATATCGCACTTTTGCCCTCTCCCCTCAGGCAAGCATGACAAACATGAATAAAAAGCGATGAAAACGAAGTCGGCCGATGCGATGAATGCGCACCAAGCAAGAAGTGAGAGGGAGTAGGAGAGAGCGCCAGCAGCAACATTTTTTCATGTTTGACTGACTCGCTGCTGCTGTTGGTGCCATGCGGGGAAAACCAAGATGGCGGACACACATAGAGAGCTTAAAACTGCCACTTCATCTTAAATTGAAAGCATACTATTGCATATACATACATACATATGTACCTACATATTATATGTTCGTAATTGCAGTAAAATTAAAGTACACAATCCAATGACTATATTTATTTTGGCACATAATCACTGGTTTTAGTTACATATACGCTCTTTTCAAACTGTTAAATTTATGCTACTGCGCATAAATATATTTGCCCCTTTGGAAAAGGCTTATGTAACCCAGTCATGAACACACACACACAACGGCAGCACCAATGGAGAATTTTTCTTTGCAACACTTGACCTCATTTGCATTTGAACAATTAAGGGGGAAGCCCGGGGTAGACAGGTTGTGCTTGTTCGAGAAATTAGTGAAAATTGCTAGTCATTATTTAGAATTGAACAAAATGTGCAGTATATCATAGAAAGCTTTTCACTAGCTCAAAGCTCACACAACACGCATGAAAAATCGATATGAAAGTGAGGGCTCGCACACACATACACGTACACCCAGACAAATAGCATATAATACGTTGGAAATATTGATTTTTAATGCAAAAACCCACACATAAACGCAAAATAGAAAGTACAGTTGCGAACACAGTGCACACAAAGTATATTAAAATGTATAATGCATTTTGTTGCTAGCTGTTGTTTTTGTATACACACCGATATCTAGAATCACAGGCAGCACGTCGCAGTCGTCGTTTCTTGTTTCTTTTTTTTTGAAGCTTTGCACATAAAAATGATGTTAATTTTTGTTCTGTCTCCAAATACAGACTCACACACCCACGTACATATGTAGCAGCACGTTATATGTTGGTATATGTATGTGTAAAAACCCGACGCGAAAAGCAATAAAGTTAAATTTATTTTTATTTAAGAGCAAGGTTTTTTATGTGTTTGTTTCTTAGCTGCTGCGGAGTAGCAGTAGCAGTAGCAGTAAGCAGCACCGCACAACAGAATGCCGGACGCGCGGAGCCACTGAAGAAAAACTGACGACTGTCGCGCGAACAAGCGACCGAAAAGTATCTAGCCTTCTTGCCAGCATGCACGAAGTTTCGAAACTTCGGCAGAGCACACGACGACATCAAAGCGAAGAGTAAACGAGCGAGTGAGCGAGCGAGAGTGTGAGTTCGAAAAAGGTATGACAAATAGTCGATACAGAGTTGCCAACACAAATGAACCTTTAATTACAGAAATAACATTGTTGTAAGGGTTTTATGAGCACGCGCTATAAAACTTCAATTATTAGGTATTGCTAAGTTAAACTGAGCGCTTTTATAATAAAAACGAACAAGACATTAGTACATACATACACACATTACAAATTAGTGTTTATAAAATTAGCATTTGTGTTGGCAGCTCTGTTGCTGTAGTGAAGTTCGAAAATATCATTCGTTGTCGTTGCTACATGAAAATTGCTCGCGATGAGGGCGAGATTTTTTTTGTTAAGTTTTTGCCAAGGCGAAGCCATAATGTTCACAAAAACAATGGAAACGAGTGCTGAAAACTGCCGTTGGCTGTGCTATTTCTATCTCTCTTGCTTTCTTTCTCTCTCTTTTTCGTTTATAAGTACGTGCGTGTGTATTCGTTAGCGGGGGAGACAGTTTTTGAGTGGGGAAAACAACAACAATAATAAGCAATTACATTTATTCATGTAGTATTTATGGTTTTTGTTCGTAGTTTTATGTCCATGGCACTGCATTTTGTACATTAAAATTACAAATAATTTACTGTAATGTGAGGGCTCACTACTCGTTTTCCGATCGCGCACATATGTATGTACATACATATGTATGCATGTGTACGTATTGTACATACATACATATGTATGTATGTACATATGTATAAACGTCACGGATTTATTTAAGGTTCCAGCATGACCTCATCGCAAACACTTTATTTTGCCTTTTATACATACATATGTATGTACATACATACGTACATATTGTAATATGTACACATTCTCTAGAGTTAATTGTTAATATTTTTCTGATCATAGATTATTCGAAAGATTTTTCAGTGACCATTAATATCGTAATTTGTATATTTTGGAAAAAGGCCTCAAAATTACATACTTATTCGAGGCCTATTCGCGATACAATTCATTAGGAGAGGCAGTCCTAAATTAACGTTTATAGATCCCACAGCGAATGTTCCGTTAACATATGTATGTACATATGTACATACATACTTATGTATGTACATACATATATGCACACTTAAATATATTTGTGATAAGGAAAAGTTGGTGTGGAATACATACGTACATATATGTATATGTACATGTATGTGTATGAATATACGTAACTCACCTGCATGCAACGAGCAAATGCATCCAAAGAGGAAAAACTTGAAATCGGTCACGTTGTAGGCACAAGTATGTATTTGTATGTGTTTACATACATCAATATACATACATATGTACGAGTATGTAAGCTTTTCCTCAACCCAATTATCGTTTTTGCGTTACGGCGCGTTCAGAAACGATGCTACGACATCGCCGTCGGTGCATATAAACGCACACACATACTTGCACGTAAGTGCATTAAGAGGGGGAAACAACACTAACAACTATGTATGTACATATTTATGTAAATATCTCCATAGAAGTGTATTTTTTAATACCGATTTTGAATTATAACGAATTATTTTTAATACATATGTATAGCACTTTATTATTCAATAAATTTTAAAATGTTCACTGCCAATTAACCAGTTGGATTTTGTTTTATATAACGTATAGTAACAGTCTGGCGGTGTTGAATATTGAAAATATAAAGTTTAAAGGGCCGGCCAACCGAGCACGAGCGCACAACGGTTTCATTCCTGAGAGTTGCCGTTTGTTACTAAAATGGCGAGTGAGAAATAAACGCAGAAACAAACAAGAACCGCACGAAGCAAAAGCTACAGCACAAAACATAGCAAAGCAAAATTGATTGTTGTTGTTATTGTTGCTACTGCATTCGAAAAACGAAGATCGTTCGTGCCAGGTCAGCTAGAACATGAGAGCGAAAATCGCGTATATACCATACATGCCTACAGATATGCATTCATACATGCATAAATGTGTGTGTGTGTGGAGAGTGAGACTTCGCGACGACACGATGGTTGACTGCGTCGTCGCTTTTAGCAAATGGAAATGCTAAATGGAAAAGCAAAGAAAATGTGTTTACATAAAACAGTTACATATGTATGTATGCATGTGTATGTATTGGTATGTAAGTTTTTGGTATTCAATTTTTCAGTACGCACGTATGTATACATATGTACATATGTATGCACACAAATGTATGTATGTACATACATACATATGTATGTGTGTTTGCATGGATACTGTGACTAATTTTATAATTTCGCATTGAGGCGCAAATTTCAAGACTAAATACTAGCACACATATGTACACATGTATGTACATACATACATACATATGTGAAAATACGAGCATATTCTTAATTCTGCAAAAGTACAGCATACATGTCCGACTTCCATCATACCCACTTGGCAGAGTCTTTACATTTGTAAGATCTACAAAAACGTCAAAGACATGAATAACTGTATTATTTAGTCACTTGTCGTGTCACTTGGTACACATGTACATACATACATATTCACATGTATCCTTAAGTTGCACTCATGATACATGTACATATGTATGTACATGTGTACCAAGTGACACGACAAGTGACTAAATAATATAGTTATTCATGTCTTTGACATGTAGATCTTCTTCGTTTTTATTATATTATATTTCATTTTGTTGGAGTCGTGAAAATCCCCCAAATTATATACATATGTACATACTATGTATGTATGTATGTTCATATGTATGTATATTCTATCAACATGACAAGACAAGAGTCATTCTAGATACATACATATGTATGTATGGCTCGAATATCGAAAGGTATAAGAGCTATCACCCAGAGGAGGTAAAAGTGTCATATGCGTTATAATTTCCTTGCATATGTACATCCATACATATGTATGTATGTAAAATACATACATACGGGAAAAGGAGAATTTTGATCTTTCTGAGCTTTCTAATTAACGTACGATTCAATCTTAGCACATTGAAGACACACTGGCAAATGTATGCACATACAAACATACATATGAACATAAAGTTTTTTCCCAGTTTTATCTGCATTAACAATTGCCAAACTGGATTTCGGATGCTTAAAAATAAACGATTACTTGTTTATTAGTAAGAAATACAACAATAACAGCACAAGGCAACCATAATTGTGTCGAGCTTCTAAAAATTGCGCACATTATTTACTGATGAGGACGTCGCTGCCGAACCCTCCCCCATCCAACTCCCCCTCCCCTACCCAGTGGCAAAACACGCCAAGATCAAGCGCAGCACTGCGCTGCTTTCAACCTGCCCTGTCAAGCTGAAGCTGTTGAGGCTGAACGACGTGAACGCGCAAAAAGAAATTAACAATAAAAGTTGAAAATTTTTTGGAATGACGAAGAAAATATTTATATGTATGTATGTCTGCATGTACATACGTATGCTGAAAGAAGAACGGCAGTCAAAAACTTGTTTTTCGACGGTTTTTTGGCAACATTTTTGTTGGTGGTTGAAAGACAATTTATAGCATTGTTGTTGGCTCGCAAAGTGAAAATTTTTGCCGCACCCCGCTCAGTCCGTTGAACAACAATAACAGCAACGACGGCGAACGAACACTCGTATCGTGATTTTAAAGCTAAACAAATTCCATTCCATTCCAAAGCCGCCAAAAACGACAGCAACAACACCGACTCAATCATTTAATTTTATTTTTATTTTTTCAATGGTTTTCGTTGCGCTCACTTTACGGTCTCTACCGCCGTCGCTGCTGCCGACACCGACGCCGACGCTTTTCGCAACTTCGAAAGCTTTCATGTTGATTTTGTATGCAAACAAGGCACAAAGGGTGTTGGGATAGGGGAGGAGTGGCATTTTACATTTTATGATGACCACGCGAACCGATAAAGCCATGTACAAACATTTAGATCTTTTGAAGCATAACAGCTAGAGATATTAAACTTGATTTGCCTTATCCGTACAGAGATGGAGTTTTTAGGCACCATACACACAAACGAATTTGTTCATATTATTTTATGGGTATGCATAGAGACGATCAATAAAAAAAAATAACTCTTTGTTGCTAAATACCATGTCGGAACAAAATTGTCAATAGCCAAGCTTCACTGAGATCGGAAAATGAAATTTGATAATCGTATTTCTCCCCCTATACTATCTTAGACGCCAACATCGCTCTTGGCTTCCATCGAATCGGAGTCGTTGTTAGTTACTTTTGATATTGCATAGAAATATTGAAAAAATATTATAATAAATTGTTACGTTTGGATATAAAAATTGATCTGTTTATTAGAATATCGCCATCTTTAACATCAATTACATACTATATATACTACAAGTATATTCTCTAGGTCGGTTCTTGTTTTCATTAATTGTTTTTCAGAATTTTCTACACTACTTACTACTTCACGTCATTTCGAGTGTGTGTTTGTGTTTCCTAATGTACGGGTATGTCTGTATGTTCTTGTAAGTGTGCTTGAACTTTTGTCTGCGATTGCGTCTTTTTTCCCAATTTCAATACTGTGCTGGAACAAGAGCCTCGATTTCTTTTCGCGTTCGAAACCATATTAGCACGAACCCGTGTACATATGTGTGTGAGAAGCTGAGAGTGATTGATGGCTTTGGCTTTTTAAAGAGCCCGCCTTCAACGAAAAGAAAGAACGTTTACTTCGGCATGTCGACACTTATATACCGTACCCTCCTAAATATAGTTTTTCGATTTTTTTTTCAACATATGTACATACGTATATATTATTTGTATGGTTTTAATGTAGAGTCCGAACTGACTTTGACAATAAAGCTTCCATTATCAAATTTTGATCCAAGAACTTCATATAAATTTGTTTCATACAGTTACTTCGTATCTTATAGTATGTACATATGTATTTATACTTGTATTTTAGTTGTCCGATTAGGTTGATAGAATCTTATAACATTCTTTTGTGCCATCAGGTCGTATAAAAAATAGTTGGATGGGTTCATATCATATCATATACATATGATATATGTACATTCGTATAGTAGACCGATTTTGTCAGGAATAATTATTATAGTCTGTGAATAATTTAAGCTCAATAACTTTAGAATGTAGCTCGCAGTGCTGATCATTTATACATGCACGGCATGTTCTATAATTTACAAATATCAGACCAACTTCAATATACATACATTTTGCAAGGCGACAGTGAGCCGAGACAGCTCCCACAATACATACATGTGTATGCACAGTACATACATATGTTTGTTAATGGAAGTTTCTGGTTTTCTTTAGTTACGTTTTGGGGTCGACACACAATATATCAGAAGTTCGCTAATGTGTAAAGTATATGCATACATTGGAACTAGCAGTAATCAAAGCGAAGGTGAATTGCATGTGTCAAGTGAAAAGGAATTCTTAGACATCTAGGAAGAAATAGCCAGTCCATATTCCAACCCAAATACAGTTGCACATCGAAATGTTCTCAGGCCAAGACTTTAGCTTCTTCAGTTCAGCGAAGCTCAAAGGCGTTGAACAAACATTCTGGAAATAAAATTGCTTAAAATGTACGAGTATTCTTAGCAGTTTTCTAAGTACTTCCACGAAATACTTGATTTCATTAGGTATCCGTTGATGTGGACTATTTAATGGCTCCAATTCCTGCTAAGCCATAGCAACATCGTATGTTTATACATTCGTGCATGCATACATACATATGTGGCAACCAGAACAACAATGTCTGATCCGCCCCTTTTATATTGATTTTTCAAAACAATATCCGCCAACGATATCAACGGACATGAAATTTAATTTCACTTTCTAAGCGACGGAAGCACCGCAGTCGCAAGCAAGCACAACAGGATGGGGTAGGAGAGGAGCTCGGTATGTGGTAGGGTGGTAGGTAGGGGGTTGTTTTAGCCGGTCATTTCGTAAAGTAGTACAGTTCCTGCTGCTGACACACAACTCGGCGGCAACTGAGCATGATCCCCTCGTGGCTACTGTGAACGCAATTCAACCCTGCACCTTTTGGGGTTGGCTGTGGCTGTGGCTGTGACTGTGGCTGCAACGGAAATGTGAATCGAAAAAGCTTTTCCTTGCCTGTCTGCCGCAAACAACCCTGACGTGGAGCAGCGACAACGAACGTCAGATCGTCTGGCGGCGGGTGTTTAGGGGTTGTCGTTTAGTGCTGCGAGGGCGCGCAGGAGAATGGCATGTGGCCGGCTGCTGCAGTCGTCCTGTTTATTAGGGTGGAAAGTCGATGTTTCGACTCGAGATCCGCTATATACACACTAACACATACAGGCCACACAGGGCATCATGCAAGGGTTGTTTCCGGCTCTGTTGAGCTCCGGTACCCAATGCGAATTCCCCCCAAATATAGTCGAAAAATGCGTCAGCTGCCAGTGATCACATGTACAGACATACATATGTACATACATACATATGCATGTTTGAGTGTGTGTGTATGTATGTAATTTGCGAAAAAAGCAGGTTGCTCTTCAACCCCCTAAAATGCAAGTAGCGGAAACTCGGAAACCGAATGTTTTGGAAGCCATGAAAGCAGATATTCAATGAAAAGTGGAATCGAACTTTTATATCATTTATATGCCAGTTAAGTTTCAGATAATGGCATATCAACATAACACGATTAATAGAAAAATGTTTTGAATCAGAAACCCTTTTACCCTTTGGGTATAGTGCATAAAATATCCAAAACAAGTTTTATAATATGTAACTATCCTTAAATTTGCAGAAGTTTTAGAATATTTTATAAATTTCAGATATTATTATATAAAAAGTTTATAAATCAATCGATCCAATTAACAGATTTGTTATTGCCTTGCTATACGATTATTCTGCAGATTCATAGGAAATATGGATGCAATAATCGCAACTGCTCGTCTGTTTGTTTTTACTCCATAGATCTCAATTTTCTTTATGGGGATTTTTCGAAACCCCCTTGAAACATACATATAACAGAAACAGCTGCCGTCTGACATGCGGTGTCGGTTTCTCCCTCTATGTGGCAGCTAGCTACTACCCCTAAGGCACATTGCATGCCTCTGTGATCAAGTTGATCGATCGGTTCCACTTCCACCCTTGTTTCACTGCCTTCTGCTGAGCTACATATGTATGTATGTATGTATGTATGTACGTGTTTCTGCCGCCACCGCCATTCGGAGGGGTAGGGAGCGTGTTCGGGTTCGTGTTGGTTTTGGCTCAGCTACACTAAATTCAATTGACAAAAGGAAATGAACATGAAATGCAAAAACACAAAATACGAAAACGAAGGACAGCCTAATGAAAAACATAGAAACAAAGCCAGCTAACAACAATAAGAAGCTGCCTGCAGCTCAGCAACAGAACTCGAATAATCTGTAAGGGTCGCCGTCGTCTCGCATAAAATGGAAAATTCATACACACATACAAATCGATGTATGTATGTATGTTTATGTGTGTGGAGCCAAACATCGTACATCTGCCGTTTTGGCGCTCTGCTCTCTCTCTTCTTTTTAGAGTTATAGGCAGTTCTCTAGATGGGTTTGCATTTAAAATTTACATTTGTATGCAAGTGCCGCCGCAATTTCTGCCGACGTCTTTAGCGACTGCGAAAATGACTTCAAGGTTAGCCGCCATCTGTCCGAGTGTGTGCGTGTGTTGGTGTAGACGAAACGCAACCCGCTCATTCACACATGCATGCATACATAGTATGTATGTACATATATGTGTGTATGTGTGCAAGCATAAAGCCCAAGACGCCGTCCGCTCAGCTTCGCCCCAAACCAGCCCTACTACTCTTTAGGAAATGTTGCCATTGTTGGCGCCTGCAGTTTTTGCATTTTGCATACACATTTACATACATATGTACTTGTATGTATGTATGTATGTGTCGGTATGCATGTGTGTAAATGAGTTTGCAAAATATATAAATAAACTTTTCTTGACTTTTTTCCATGCATTTTCTGCGCTTTGCTTCGCGCGTGGCTAAAATTAAACGTTGAGGAATTTTTATGGAACAGCTGTGAACAGCAACGGAAACAACAACAACAGCAACAACAACAGTAACAGTAACAACAATGAATGCGCGTGTAAAACTTCAATTTTTTTTCAATCAAAAATCGACCACCTATGTATGTACATATGTATACATACATATGTATGTATGTACGTTGGTTAATATAAGATAAATGCTTAGGTTTAAATTCTACGATTCTACGTTTAATTTTGGTTGATATCTCTATTCGTTGAAAAGTTATACTCATTTAAAATTTTCGACTATGGGCTGGGTCGAAAAGGCTGTGAGCCGTTGGAATGACCATGTTCATATATGATTTAGTGTAGATGTCATCCCGTTTCTTTTAATTTAATAAGACACTATATATGTATGTATATTGGCTTTGTTTTAAAAAAATTGTTATTCATCTAACTCATTACATAGCCTTAGTATAACTAAAAATGTAAAAATAGTTATTTAGGAAGAAAAAGTACAAGTTACAGACGAATCAGATCGAGCTTTACACCATGTTTTCCGTTCTCTGTAATCATGATTAACGGTAACCAACAACTACTAAGCTCGTTTTCAATTCACGTTTTGGTGTCTATTTTGATTACATTAAATTAATTAATTGAAGAAATTGCATCTTGTTAGTGTCACTAATTCTTAATCTAAAATATTGATAGCTTATTATCTTCTATCGTCAGTAGAAGACCGTCTACCGTACTCCTATTGATATGAGTTGTGAACATTTCATAAGTAAAGATATACTTTGTGTCACTAATTCTTAATCTAAAATATTGATAGCTTATTATCTTCTATCGTCAGTAGAAGACCGTCTACCGTACTCCTATTGATATGAGTTGTGAACATTTCATAAGTAAAGATATACTTTAACACTGTTGATATGAGGAACTTAATCGTAAAACTCCGAGATAATAGTAAAACACTCCGGGAAACATATGTATGTACATATGTAGATATCATTCCTCTGTTGAAAGAGTGCCCGAAAATGGCAATTCAAATGGACTGGAGGCAATCTCATCGTGAGAAGTTATCGGAGATGCCTCCTACGCGTTTGTATACCCTCTTTAGCCTACGGGTATAAGATATAAACATAAACGTAATGCAATTCAAGACTTTGTTTTGCAGAGAAATCGAAAAATATTAATGATATTAGATTACAAGTAGATAAGATGGAATTTATCGCATAAATTTTCCGTTTGCAAGTCCACAACGATCGTAGATTTTTTTGCCAACAAAAACAGCAGCAACAACAATTAAAAGATGTAACAAAAAACTCGCCCAAAACTCGTTTTGTGACTTCCAGTATTTTATGCTGTTCTTTGTCTCTGGCAAACAGCTTTTAAATATTTTCACCGTCGTTCCCAAACATTTTCAATTTGTTCTCTTGATATACCCTTCACTAAAAACTAGATCGGTATATGGATTTATGTGTGGAACTTCGTAACACTCAGAAAAAAAGTCCACAACAAATTCAGAAGAATGTAAAATGCTTAAAGAAGATTTGAGGACTCCACAATTGAGGGTGTATTTCAGATGGCCTGGGGGAAAAATAAAAAATAAGAAATAAGAAGAAGCCCGCAATAATAATTCCTTTTGCCTGGGCATTGGACTTATTCTCAGAGATTTTGTTCGGCCACGAAATTTAAGGAGACAATTTTCTTTGCTGGGATTCTTTTGTATTCTTTCTTACTATATATAGTCTAAGTTAAAACAAATCAGTATAGCTCTTCATTCAATTTATTAAACCATATTCATGGTTAATGAAAATTTTCGAAATAAAATCAAGGGACCATTTCAGATCCAAAGTATCTATCTGCTGGGAATATGTCGTTCTTCGATCATTTTAATCCTATTCCTTTTCCAATATAAAGCCACTTTGAAAATGTTTAAACAAGTTAAATATAGATGCATATTTCGCAGCCTTCGAGCTGAATTTATTATTATTAAAATTCCACTTACAATTACAAATTGCAAGCAGCTTTCTGCATTACAAAGTAAATCAGAGATTTCTTTCCTGTTTGGAGTTTTCATTTATATTGAAGCTGCCGCTTGGCTATCGTTGCTTGGATCGTACCTGATAGATCTAATATACATATCGACTAAATTACAATGCGTCTCCTAACATTAAAGATAATAATTCTCCAATTTTTCAAATTATTTTGTACTTAACGATGGTCGAGTCCAAGTAATTGTCCGATCAGACATACATACTATAAGCACAATGGCTTAGGCGCTTACATCATTCAGGAGCTCCATAAGTAGTTTGTTTGTTCCCCTTAAATGAAATCCTGGCTACGCCCTTGCGTATATGCTAAAAATGACGGGGAAGAGTACGAAGCTGCGTCGCAGCCCAACACAACTTCTTAGCTCTTTTTGTTTGCCATTTTAAAATGTTTGAGTAACTCGATGTGCAGCGTTGCTTCTGATGTCAGCTCGTGGGGTGCGGGGGCGAGGGCGATTACGTGTATGTAGATACTTTGCACAATTTCTAGAATTTCTACGCAGTTGCGCCGTAGCCTTTGAAACAAGCAGGTAATCGTTTATTTTTAGGCAACCAAATCAAGTTTTGCAATTGTCAGTGCGGAGCAAAAAGAAGCATGTAATTATAAAAAATGTATGCATACATATATCATATATACGTATGTAGACATACATATGTATGTACATATAAATAATATCTCAGATTTGTAGACACATAGAAAGTTTCATGCAAAACCACAAAGCAAAAAGCTGGAATGCCAAAAAATGATTTTCATGTCGACTACAGCCCACGGAGCCTGGGTTTCATTGACCATGCTGATCCCTCCATGGCTCGACAATGGCTGTTAGGGTCGGGGTGTGGGCACTGAAAACAACGATTGGATTGGATGGAAGCAACAGATGTGGGGCCCGAGGGCTCATTCAATAATGTACTACTTACTTGTATATGAAACGCAACACGCAAAACCGACGGAGACAGACAATAAAGTAAATTTCACGTTGTTATTCGGCCCGCAACAACAAAACAGCAACAATTCATGAAAATGTGTGCACACATCCATACAATGATTACAACAAGTAGACAAGTTGCGACGACTATGAAACCCTAAACGAAGCAACCAGAGTCGGGCCAGACAACAACAAATAAAAATAAAAAATATAAAAAAGCATCTAAAACAACAAATATAGCGACCGCATTTGCTGTCAGCATCATGATCCATGACCGTGTTTGGTGTTACAGAGCTCGCGAACAATTTTCACCCTAAATTGGGGGGTTGCTGAAATGACAGTCAGTATAGTGTATATGTATGTATGTATGTTCATATATGTATGTATGTACAGAGATTGAAGCAAAAGAAGCTTCAGGGCCGGCCACCAATAATGACAATAACTACATACTTACTCGTACATATTCACCAAAATTTAATACATGTAGTATGTTACACTGAACGCGAAGGGTATATCTGTTTATACATAGATGATCGATATTCGGTTGAGAACCTTTAATCCATAGTCGCTAGGAACACCAAACGTGGTACGAGTATGAATTCATACGCAAACCAAGTTTATTATCATTATTTTCTCAAGTTCTCATACAACCGATTGATTTAAAAATCAGTTGTACTTATAATGCCTCACTGTATATGAAATTTAATCGATATAAGTTCAATACAAACACAAATACATATCTACTCGTTTAAAGTGGAATATGTGAAATAACAAATATATTATTTTCTGCAAAATTTAGAGCTACCAATGCTGGAAACCTCGTTTTCATTTCTTCACAGAAATGGTATTCTTATCATCAATCGATCAATTGGAGTCAACAATATAAATTGATAGATTTAGTGAAAGGATTATTATTAATTAGGCTATTTGCTCCTTGGTCTTGCATCAACCAATATAAACGCAGAAATGTTCATAACAGAGTGGCTAAAGAAACACCTTCTACCATTTTTTAAGAAACATAACTGAACAATAACATGTTGGACCACTTTGCTGAAGAGTCAGCAAAGAAAGAATTTTTTCTGTAGAAGATAGTTAAGACAGTAAAACAAAAAAAATCTGTATGAAATAGGAGAATTATGTTTGTTCAGTATAGTCGCATGGAAATGATTGTTAATAAATGGATTCTTTTGTTTATTAAATAGCAACCAAGACAAGTCGATTTAAATGTGTGAATCAATTTGCGAAAAGTTTGCGTAAGAAAATTATCGAAACTCTTATTTATTAAGATAAGAAATGTATGGCATGGTAAATTTTGTCAAGTGTATGTGGGGTGGCGGCGGAGACAGAAACTACCCTAAAGAAGGCCTTGCAGGGTACTCATCGTTGCTTGGTGCCAGATCGAACGAGACAGTTGGGTGCGTAGCTGGTGGCTCGCCAGGAGGGTAGGGTACAAGCCTAGGGTAGCTGACGCAGCATTGATGCGGGTGCTTGCGTGTGCCTATGCTTTTGGGGGTGTGTTCGACTGCCTGCAGGGAGCAAGAGATCCACAAAACTAAGTTAACGAGCAACTCTCACAAGCGTTGTCGAGGTCAACGTCAACGCAGAGAAAAATTTCAAGAGAGCGCGCCAAAAAGTATGCGAGAGTTTTTCAATATTCCCTGCTGGGCACAGCAACGTGAACTTTTCCAAGTGGTAATCTCTGCATGTGTGTGTGTGTGTGTGTGTGTGTGTGTGTGTGTGTGTGGTGTTGCCTTCACGACTGTTCGTGGCAATCTCTCAATTGCGTTTCCATTTCTACTGCAAGCACATAATACTATAAGCACACATGTATGTATGTATGTATAAAAAAAATGCAAAAATAAATCCAACTCGATTTGGATAAGCTTGTGAGAATTTGTAATGAAATATAACTGTATAGTGTATTCTGAAATGATACACAAGTCTAATGTAAGTTGAAAAGCTGTGGAGGCAGGGACCTCTTGCGCGCCTTAAACGTTATATTTGAAACGCCAAATATGTGTAGAAGGCGACAGAGGCGGGGCAGTCTACATGTTATAGGTACGATCCTATGGATCCGACTATCCGTCATTATGAACACTTTAAGAGAAGTTTAAGTCCGCAAACTATAAATGAACTATTAAAAATCCCTCTTAGAGAGATAATTTAATATTTTTAATTTTTTTTTTAATTTTGTATTAGTGCTTTACCATAATTTCTCGGGAAACTATTGCAAAAAGCTGTCATAGGAATGATTGGTAAAATAAAGTTTGTTTAAGTTGGAAGATTGTAGCGGTGAATAAAGTAAGTTTATTAAAAATACATACATACATATGTATAGTATATACAAGTATACCTGCCGTGGAATAATGCTCATATCTGAAAACAATATAAAAAGGAAACTTTGAAAACGCCAACATGTGGGACCTTGAAAATGTCACATTTTTACTAATAATGATGAATTCATTAGATGTTCGAAATCTCTATACGTAAAGCCCTTCTGTATCCGCCTCAAAGAATTAAATATAAATTTAATTTGAGAAACTTCCAAGCACTAAAGAAAAGTTTAAGTTTGCCATTTAACTTACTTGATTCAGCCTCGATATGTATTTGTATTTATGTATTTCTTTTAAATGTACCAGCATTTCTGTAAACACTGATCTCTGACTTAAGGAGGTTGATCTCCATATCCCAATCGCATCAGTATTAAGTATTAGCAGGCTATCGAACATTTAATCATCCCACACAGAACCCCCCTTGTGGCTATTCTCGAGGTGTAATGTTTTGTTTTGGACGCCCTCTTTTTGTATATGCCTGAACTACATTCTAATGATTAGATAATGAATAGAGTGCCGATTTGTGGTTGCAGTTGCTGCGCCCTCTGGCGGATGCACTGAGAGCGCGGTTGTGAGAGCTACCTTTGTCCCAAATACGAGTATTTACCGCTCTCTGTCAACTAGATATGATAAGTTGAGAGCTGGAAGTGTAAGTTATCTTGTGAGTATTAAACAAATTGTATTTTCGTGGCTGCAACTTTATGCTTTTATGATTCTAAATTGCCGTGCAATTTAGTTTTTGCTTTCTGGTAATTAAGGGGTTGTTTTGAGCTCATGGGGCAGAGGTTTTTCTATATATGTACATATGTATGTATAGTATATGTATGTATGTATGTACATATGTATGTATGTGCGTGGCGCTAAAGTTTGCTTTGAGTGTGGAAAAACAAGTAAATATGTGAGCACATATTATACATACATATGTACATACCTTGTAGCAAATACATATACACCTAACAAACAAAAACACGCACACAACACACACACACATGCAAGAATTTAAGCACACAAGTGCTCTGTCAAGTGCATGCAATTTTATGCATGTGTCAGAATTTTCAATAGAAAAGTGCCAGTGACGTAAATTGTCTATGAAGTGTGTGTTGTTGTGGGCCAGCGTTTTTCTTGAATGCATTTGATTTAAAACGTTGAGCTACTTAATATTAAATATAATTTATTATATTTTAATATACATACATAAGTATGTATGTATGTTCATACTATGTAGATACATGTGTAGCAATAAATATTAATACATACATACATACACATGTAGGCATTGGAATCATGTTGGCGCTCTCTTGTGGCAAGTAAGCGCAAAAAGAAAAGGGTGGCACGACGGCTGACGTCGACCTTAATATGTACATTTGTATGCCTATGTTGATGTACGTATATGTATGTGTACATATGTATGTACACGCATTAATTATTGCACTGCACGAACAACTCTATGTGGGTATATTAGGTTTTTGCGAATACATGTACATATGTACAGAATGGAATGGAATGGAATGGAATGGGGCCTTTATATTCATGGGTACATATGTACATACATACAAATGTATGTATGGATGTATATTCTTGATCATCATAGCGAGATGAGTCTGTTCAGCTATGGTTGTTATATATGTACATATACATATGTATGCATATCGACAATTATTCGTCCCGGAAAGGTTTAAGTAAATTTCCAGAAACCTTATTTTTCAACTGTTTAGAAAATTATTAACAGATCCTCACATATAAACATACCTAAATAAATACGTTCTATGTACATACATATATATGTATGTATTTATTTTTGTTTTTTTCCTTAAAATTTAAATTATATTTCAATTCAATTAAAAATAAAAATACAAAGTTTATTTTTGGAAGTGGGTACAGGTTTTTTAAGAGACCGGACCAACTGACACTTTCATTTCATTCTGGTTTGACTTGCAGATGATACCAAAACTTGGGAAATATTTCATTAAATAATGGTATTTATTAGTCTAACGGAATACATTAGCATGTGTACTTGTTCTAATGCGCAGGCTTCCATCGCATTTAGTTTTTGGTTCTTTCGCTCTCTTTCTCGCTCTCTCTGTCTCTCCCTGTGACTGTTCACGTTTTGGAGCAGTGCTGGTTTAGATCCCAAATCATCACCCCACCAACTGCACTTATGTATGTATGTATGTGTGTAGTGACAATATATACCACACATGCATACTAACACATACATACATACATCTAAGTACATACATACATATGTTCTTAATAAGAGGGTTGGTGTGGGGATCTTTTGTTTGCCTTGTTTGTTTTTGTTATTGTTGCTGATGCCCCTGTGGAATTGCATGGAGCGAGCTGAAGCGTTGAAATACAGTAAATATTCGCTAACTTAAAATAGCTACAACTCAAGCTCAAAAAAGAGAAATAAGCGTAAACAATTGTGATTTCTTGCGTCAAATTTAAAATATTCAAATTCTTCTAGAATTCGTGCAAATTCACAAATTTTTGAACGAAAATTCCCTTTGAGTACAGTCTATAAAACTATTTTGTGTTTAAAGCGAGAGCATTAATTTATGTTAATCCATTTCGATTCTCCTTGATGCTACGAATGATAATTTTGTAGTACTTATATACATACTTACGAGTACCTACACTACTTACAAACAAATATACATACATACATATACGAAAGCGTTAAATCCAAAAATGCATGTCACGTTTGCAATAAGTAAACGCGCGCTTTTACCTCTAGGAGCTATATACACACATATATATGTACATATGTAGGTGTGTACATATTTACATACCTATTCATACAAATGTAAGTGTATGTATATGTTTGTTAGTTAAATACTTATGAAAAATGAGTCGCTTTGTATGCTCCAATCGACTTGCGAGCTTTAGGTGCCAGTGTCAGATAATGATAGCTCTATTGCACTTCTATGATGTCACCACCCACTTCCGCACCTATTACACATTTTCAACCCACCTACTCACACTCAAGCAAAATGTTCAAAACCAAACAAACAATTTCAGTATTTATCAATAAAAGTGCACATAATTTCTAATTTCTCTGCGAATATTTAATTACTTATAAAAAGCAAAAAACACAAGCTAATGTGCAAAGAAATGAATAAGCGTATGATTTTTCTCATTTTAAATTTAAAGTTGAAACGCCGCCAATATGCACGTTATTCGATAACACAATGAATATTTATTCGAAAATTTTGTAGCAGGGAGCAAACAAAACAGTGCGAATCGATTTTTTATTTTAGCGTGCAACGAAATTGATCATCATTCAATAATATTATGCACGGTTATTGCAGGAAAACGTTGTGTTTTTTACACCCAATACTTAAATTTGATCATCAATCATATCAAGCAAAATGTGTTAATAGGTGTAAACAATTTCTGATAAAGAGTGCTGCCAGATTTGTGTAGGACGTGTGTATATGTAATTCGGAAGAGTGTTGGTAAATCCGTTAAAGCGGCTGATACAATCGTGCTGCCATTTTCGTAATGGCGAACACGAGTGCAAAAGCAATCTACGATGAACGACGAGAGTCGAAGAAATAATTGTTAAATTCCGTCTGTCCGTTGAAAAAGTTCGCGAAGTTAAAGTTAAACAACATAAGAAACATACAAAGTGCAAAGAAAACTAGTGCAATCGCTTCGTATTTAAGAGAACTGCTAAATATATTTAAGTTCGCAAATTACGAAAAACAAACGCAGCAAAGCAGCTGAAAAACCAATTGATCGGAATGTGTGTGGCTGCGGTATTCGTGTGAGTGCGTGCGTGCGTATGAGTGAGCGAGCGAGAACGTAGTAAAATTTTAATGCTAAAAAAAAACAAATTAAAATAAAAATAAAGCAAAAAAATTGAGCCTACAAAAAGAATAAATACGAAATACAACTGCAAAGAGGTCGGCGGCAAACTGAAAACACGCGAATACAATTAGTTATGTTTGTGTAGGTGTGCAGTGCATAAAAATAACTATAACAGGAGACACAACAACAGCAACAATTGCGGCCCGCTACTCAACGCAAACTGTAATCTTAATCTAAAAGTATATATGAACGTAATACGTAAAAGTGTCGGCAAAAAAATTGAAATTAAAAATTCGTTTAACGAATCGAGTGCAGAAAATTATGCAGTAAATTGAACTGCAGTGGCAGCGCAATGATGAAGGTGCAGCGTTAGCGCAGAGCTCTTTCAAAAACAAATTGCAACAAGAGGAGCGTTGCAGCCACGAGTGCTGTTGAATAAGCGCTAAAATCAAAAATACATACAAACATACATACATATGTATGTATAAATAGCAAAAAGGTATAGCAACAATTACAATAACAACAACGCACCACTACTATAACAGAGAACCTAAAATAGGCGGCAGCAGCAGAGACAGCAACAACTACAATAACAACAGAGGTGACAACGTAAGCAGCAATCCGTTTGAAACGATTTCAATTGATTTCAATTGCTAGTTGGCGTTGTTGTTGTCACTGCCGCTTTTGTAGGTGCAGAAGCAGCAAGCTATCAGCAAACATATACATAACTTTATTCTTCAGTCGAGCCAATTTTATAGTGACATATATTTGCTTTTTTAGACACATACATTTCCTCTTTTTTTTTGTATTTTGCTTCATAAGTTCGCATTTGCGCCCCGGTTGCTGTGCGACAACGCTACGCCAAGAACAATAATAATCAAAACAAAAATGTTTAAAATCCATTTTCTTTTCTTCTTCTCACCTCACCTCATCAACGCTGTTTTAGTCTGTCATTTGTCTTCTTCTTTATCTACTGCTACTTCTTGTCTCACCATACCAACACACGCATAAAAGCAAAACAGCTATCTCTTTCACTCATGCATGTGAAGATGTAAAGAAGTTTCTGCGCTGGTTGTCGCGCGCACAGGGGACTGAAAACAATTTTTTGCCAGTGAACAGTGTTTATTGTTTTCATTACACTTTACATATCTGACGAACACATTTGGTCAAAAATTATTAATTTGAATTTGTATTTATAGGATTATGAACTCGAAGTATTAAAATGTTTACTCACTTATTTTTTTATGCAACGGCAAATAATGCCCACGGTAAAGTGCGCATAAAAACATATTTTCAAATAGCGGTGTGAAGGAGAGAATACAAAATAACATGGGGTGAACAAGTGCATGGTGGTGGACTAAAGACATGTGATGGCTATGAACTTCATAAATCTGCTGCAGTGTTGAATTTCAAACTAGTTCGAAAATCAAGCCCTTTAACGTACAACAACAACATCCTCAATGTGTTAATCGGTTCCAATATTTATAAAAACATTTTTAAAACTATTCTTTTAAATGAAATCGTTTTTATGATTATACATTGTGGTTCTTGACTAGTATCTGTGTCAAGTTTTTAGTGATATGCGTGTGGTGTTATGGGTGTTACAAATTTAACCAGCATAAGAACGAAAAAAATTACAAAAAATATAAATAAATAAAAAAAATAATGGAAGAGTTTTTCCAGGAAATTTGATAAGCTTCTATTAATATGCCCCATCAATGAAACTGGAATGATGATACCCTTCTATTTTTTTTTGTATATTCGACGCAAGTCTGCTAATGTAGAAAATTGAAAAAAATATTCAAGAGCACCATGGAAAGTGAAAAATGAAGGGGGAAAAACAAACGAGGAGAAATGCATTTGGCGAACAAACAAACAACAGCAAGCATGCCTTCAAATAGATGGCCGAAAACGGCTTTGGCGCAAGTCTGTATGAATGTGTGTGTTCATACATACATACATATATGTATATAAATGTATATTTTTTATGTGTGTACAAATGTATGTGCACGTGTGTTTATGGAGAGACAGCAACAGGGGCCAAGCAACAACAGTAAAAAACGTGGATTGGTCGCGTACGTGTATAGTCCGCGAATTGGGGGAGAAAGCAATGGGTCGAACGGCATGCCGAAATGCCGAAAATGATGTATTTTTCTGTTTGCTCGCGCGTTTATATTGTTGGTTGGTTGGTTTGGTTAGTTTGTGGGGTCGCACAACTTGTTTACGCTTCTCTTTTAAATTTCCTTTTGTCACACATTGATGTTTTGATTTCGAATTTTTGCGGGAACTAATTATTGGACTTGGGTATACACTTTACCTTAAAGCAACAAGAGTATATTTATTTGCGGGAAGTGAGACATGAGACAGACAGACCCCATAAAGTATATATATTCTTGATTCTAGCCCGGTCCCTCCGTTCGTATGAACAACTCGTTCTCAGAGGCTATAAAAGATCGACACAGATGCCTTATATTTGTTATATTATTGTTGCTACTGCTTTTTCAACTCTATATTGCAACTCTATATTTTTATTTTATTTATTTATTTATTTCCATCGACAAACAGTGCAGTCGATGTACAATACCATAGAGATCTTAAAATAGGCAAAACTAAAAAAAAAAAAGCCTATAAAAATGACAAAAATATCTAATAACGAATCCGACGCGGTGGGGGAATTTTATTTGCCAAACGGCCAGCTATGCCCAGATTCACAGCAGAGAGTAGTCAGATACGTTGTTAGACCTATCAAAACAGAAGTGTAGATGAAAAAATATAGCAATAAAAGATAGAAGAAAACAAATTAAAATCAAAATACTTAAATAATAAAATATGAAATATAATTAAAATTTAAAGGTGAAGAATCACTGACCCGTTGGGGGGAAATTTATTAGCCAGTCCGGCACACACAGACACGCATAGACATATGTAGGTACAGAGTATTTCAAAGTCGGGGACTTTAGAAGAAGAATCCTTGGAAAATCATGACTGTGCTTGGTATAGAGGGTTCGTTTTCTAAATTTTGTAGAATATTTCGATCATGGCAGACGATTCCCCCCTAGTCCCCAAGTTTGTTAATATCATTAGCATTTTTACAGCTAAACCTTATCATGCTGATAAGTAGTAAATAAACTTCGTTACCCCTTAATCTTTCCTAACGAATCATGGATCTAGAATACATACAAAATCTGATCTATTATAGCATCTTTGAGAATTCATCTGGATAGGCGATGATTTTTTGCTGTGGATAAATAATTCCGATTTAAATGGTGTTTTTTTTGCAAAACTAGCTGCTGAATATACAGATCTATATAAATACTTAAAGGATTACATTTGTTCAGAACTATAAGAGAACAAGAAAGAATGTTACAGTCGAGAAAGGTCTTATAAGCTGATTATGTACGTATATACTTTATGGGATCAGATATCTTCTGCCTGTTACATACTTTGCACAACCCTGATATAGCCTTTAGCATTAGGGTATAGGGTATAAAAAGCTTGAATTTTGGACACCTTGACAAACGATACGTCGGCCACAACAACAACATCCCGAACTGCTTACTTCAAATACAACCTAGACTGTCAACATGGATTGTGCTGCCGGGTTGACGATGCGATGTGGGATGCTATAGAGGAATGCATTGGTGGGGATAATGGTCGTTTACTGCATTGTCAAAAGGTGTACATTCAACTGCAGTGATGTTAGCCACGAAGATTATATTAATTTTCTTGTCTATATATGTACATATAGTATATAATAATTACTATTGTTTTAATCTGCCCATTATACAGTATTAGCGCATGGATCTAAAATTGTATAATATGTAGACTCAAAACTAAAGTTGTCCTTGCTGTCCTTATTTTTAGTGTCACATGCTTAGCAAAGGGATCTACTTTGTTTATTATGTTGTTGATCCAAAACAGGACTTAAAATACAATCAAACTAGACAATAAATTTGAATTTAGCTTTAACATAAACATAAAAAGTGTAAATTCAAAGGAAGACCCATTTTATCTAGTTAGGCACTAGGTACTAAGCGACTACCATTGGTTAACGCTTAAATATCAAGAATAAAACTTGACTTTAGGTACCGAGTTTGTTTGGCTCATGACAACGTAAACATGCGAGGGCGCAACACAAAATCAGTCGGATCCTTCCAGCATTCCTGGTTCTCTCATATGTTTTTTTCTTCGACAATGTGCACCAATACCGACAACAATAAAAACACAGCAACAGCCTTAACAGAGACAGTACGTGCCATTGAAATAGCATCGGCAAAAAGCAACAACAAAACCCAAACTGGTTTCGGTTTTCTTCTGGTGTAAGGCAACAGTTTACATTTTCATGCACAAAACTAAAAACTTTTCTGAATTGAAGCAGCGGGCTAGCAAAGTTTAGATGCAGCGATAAATTCAAGTTTGGTCTGTCGGCCTATACGCTACAATGTTTGGCATTTTTTGAACTCGATTAGGCAATTTAACCGGAACTTTTCCCGTCTATATTTAAGGTTAAGCGAAAGAACAGAATTATCTTCTAGTTCCATGGAAAGCTATAGCGAACAGCAGGTCGCGTTTCAAATGACTTAGGAATGCCTTCTCTTTCGATTAAACAGTATTTTTTAAAAGTACTAACGCTTTTTACAAACTCCTCCAAAGGGCTCCTTCTCTTTGTTATCGGACTACAATACAAGTGCAGGTTACACGCTAGTCAGTGAGCTTGAATTCCAGCTGAAAGTCTACCTGTTTTTATGTAGCTCTTCTACTCAGTCGCACAATGGACTTCTTTAACATGCTTGTGAGGGAAGGAGGAGGGGTTGGGAAGGGGAGGCAGTGCCAGGCTGGGCTGGATGTTGTGAGTCTGTTTAAAGTGCTCTCAGTTGCAGTCTGGGCTGCATTTGGAGCTCAAATAGAAACGGCTAGTGCAAAATTTTCAAATGTATACGAGATTTGCCACTTTAGACTCACTGAAGGTAAATTCCTTGATAAATGCATAAAGCCGAACAAAAAAAAATGCATTCAATAATAATAATGAATAATAAATAAACACAATAATTCACTTTGTCTTTGCAGCTCCTCAAGCCACTGGACTCATTATCTATAGCCGAACAGGAGGAAAAAGGGGAGAATTGTAAATTTAAGTGCGGCGTGTTGAACACGGAACCCGCAATAGTTAACTTAATAATAAATACATCCAGCTAGGCGAACTATATAACAATCGCCTCCAAAATGGCAGCCGTTCGTGGTCATCAGTACTTCAGCTTGCGTTGGAATAACTACCAGAACACGATGACCTCTGTTTTTCAGCAGCTGCGCGAGGATCTGTCCTTCGTCGATGTGACCTTGTCTTGCGAGCATGGCTCCCTCAAGGCCCACAAGGTGAGTTGATGTCAGATGATAGCTTTTCAAGGGGGCTTACATATGAATCATCTTCTACATATAGGTTGTCCTCTCTGCGTGCTCGACATATTTTCAAAAACTGCTGCTTGAGAATCCATGCAAACACCCGACCATCATACTACCCGCCGATATCATATTCACAGATTTGAAAACAATTATTGACTTTGTTTATCGCGGCGAGATCGATGTCACAGAATCGGAGCTACAGGTGAGTCTTCTTTCCAATTTTTTTTTTATATAATCAGAGTAGCCGACTGGCATTGCTTTATCATGATAGAATGAAAAAATATATTGGGTTTACTGAAAAAAATAGATAAAGGCACATGCGATCGATTGAAATTCCGAAATTTGAACAATTCTGCCAGACTTTATAGATGAAAACTCAGGTCCCGCTACAGCCATTCAACTTAAATTAACTTTGTTTGTACCGACCATTCCGATGGCAGTTATATTTTTTAATGTGCGCCGACTTTGATAAAACTGCAGATTATGGGGAGGAATACCCTATTTTGGTTACGATCTTGTAAAAAGAAAGACTTCTGCACCGAGCGTCCCTATAGCAGCAATATAAAATAATGAGGTTATATCGTATATGTAGTATATAGCAACACTTACTCTGCCTATGGATGAGACAAGTCTTTAGATCAAGTTTGGAAATCATAGTTGCTATGCTTCAAAGCTTTATATCTGTATCGATTCGTCTCATCATGCTGGTCATATACATATGTATGTATCGATAACATGTGTTCTGCCACAAGTGGAATACTGCATGATAGATATGTTTCACATATTTACTCTCTAGTGGGGGGGATACCTCCAGTACCTGGTGTAAAAAGGCAATAAAAATAGCAAAACTATTTAAGTAGCAAATCCGAGTGGTTGGAGGTTTATTCTGTTTCTGGCGAGTTAAGCTCCGATTCACAACTTAAAATAAACAGAGATATATATTATTTGAAGTGGACAAAATACTTCAAAAAAATTTACAAATTAAAGAGCAAATGATAATGAAAAGTAAGCAGTAAAAAGTACGAATTACTGTTTTTAGAATTAACGAATTTGGATAAGCTGGAAGTGAAATGAAGGTATAAAA
The DNA here is from genome assembly GCF_003285725.1 of Scaptodrosophila lebanonensis. Classification (NCBI taxonomy): domain Eukaryota; kingdom Metazoa; phylum Arthropoda; class Insecta; order Diptera; family Drosophilidae; genus Scaptodrosophila; species Scaptodrosophila lebanonensis. The sequence continues at coordinate 6,088,381 of NW_022060529.1, forward strand.
TTACATACAAATAACACGTGAAGCTTTCATGCAATTCTGTGTATGATGAGGTGATATAAAATAAACTCGTGTTGCCTAGGGACTTGGAGAGTCTAAATACCAAGTTTAATTAATGAGGGCCCAGCACTTTTCCCAAATCCAGCTGTTCATACAGACGGACAGATGGATTGATTTTTGCTGTCATACCTTAACTTTCCTCATAAAGTTGGCTGCTATGCAGACATTTTACATTTTCGGTTTATAGCAGTTACTTTTTGTTGCCATCCACGTCAGCCGTTAACCAGGGTTGCCACAAACACATCTCATCAATGCCCTCAGTCGTCACAGCCGGGTACTTATTTATCCATCCCTGTATGTTACATAAAAGTTCGTGAGAATATAAATTTTAATATGAAAATATAACATACCCTCACGATTATTTCGGATGTGTTTTATATTTCGGCAAAATGTTCTTTTAAGAACGGAGAGAGAGTTTTAAATCAACTAGAAAGATATTGTTGTTAGCAAACACGTTTTTATTTTATTTATTTATAAAGCTAGAAATAAAACTATAAGGTCACATGGAAATTCAACGATTAGGATATTTTTCCAAAGGCTTCAAAGAATTCTTCTCCTCCCTTTCTTTATACATATATGTACACCAAACCAGTAGATTTAATTTCTATTGGCATTTACTACAACCTATGGAAAACTTTCCTACTTCCCCACTACACGTCCATATTTGCAGCCGATCTAATAGTATATTTATAGGGGGCAGTATAACCCCCTACAAGCCAGACAGATATTCTCAACACTTCCCTTATATTAATTTAGGGGCCCTGCCATTACAATGTAAAAGGTAATGAAAAAACCGACCCCGCAGGAAAAGCAACGGCAAAATACTCACATCCTTCGCATCTATTAAAAATTTCCCATTTGCAACATAATATCACTCCAAGAACTACGATCAAAGAGTCGGTAACCAAATAGATACATATTACAATCCGAATTTTTGACAGTCTTAAACACCAATACTCCCATTTCTCTAAAGCATATTTTCTCAACCGTCCTTTTAATTCCTTCTAAATACAACTTTAAAATCCTTGAAAATTTTCTTGACGTATAAAATCTAGTACACGAATTATAGTTCCATTATAGCTCTAGCCTTTTCAGTAAATGTATTTATCTCAGATAACGTAAGCTTAGATGCAATTAAATTTAATTTTAAGGGGTATCTAAAAAAATCCATAAAAAAAGCATGGCTTATAGGGCCTTACGCTTCTAAAAGTATTTTAAATTTGATGCATTCTTTAAATAATATTTGCTCTACTGTTGAGTGTGAAAGGAATGGTATAGCGGATTGTATTTCGACGTATTAGCTAAGTATGTGTGATTGCTATTGTCGGGCATTCGATTATTATGTAGTATGTGTTCGATATTTATCGTTCTCTTGGTCTATTTTATTTAACGGAGTTGGTCTCAGTTCAATCATTTTTGTACATTTTTCACTGTCTGCCTGTTGGGCTTACATTTATGGTATGTACCAATCTCTCCAGTCTATTGTCTTAACGATATTATTATTAACTAATAAATGTTAATTTTAAATTTATTCGACCAATATTGTTTTTAGCTTGCAAATGTAATCTCTTTGGTAATTAGGACTGTTAGACATAACATTGCTGTTACCCACAGGCTATATTATCCTGGTTAATTGCAATATTAAGTATGGAATGATTTGACCTTAAGAGAGGGGAACATCTTGTAATCTTTAAATTTATTTACTCATAAATATTTTCTAAACTATTTTTTAGATTTTTGTTTTTGTGAACAAACATTTATGCATACGATACGCTGTTAGACTTAACATTGCCGTTACCTACATTGAATTATTTGAATTCCTCTAAGCAGTAGTGAAGACACAAACCCGTACAGTAGTGTCTGTTATTATTGCTGCTAGCTTGCGCACTCAATGCGCGCTGCTGGCTTGAGAGCAAAAGAAATGGACTCAAGTTGACGGTCGCCACTCAAGCGGCTCACCACCACCACCCCTCTTTGCCTTAAAGTTTCCTCTTTGGTGACGTATCCAGTCGACTTCCCATTCATGCTGCAGGTTTTGCTTTTGCGTGTTGTTTTTGTCACAGACGATGCTCCATTTTTATTTTCGTTGGCTATCCAGTTATTGTATAGGTGGGGCTGGGACAGTGAGAGGGACGTGTGTTTGCTTGTTTCTCTTTTGCCAGAGTCGTAGTTGCCGCCTTCGTTACAACTCGGCGGCGTCGCCGTTGTTTCTGCACATGTTCTTGGAGTTTAGCGTTCTCCCCTTCCTTCCTTTCTCTTCCGCGTATTATATGTATGTACACGATTTTTTCCTTCTCTGTCGCGGTTTTTTTGACCATTTTTATATTGCTCTCTATTTTTTGTTTTTCTATTATTGCATTTGCCCTTGTAATTGTGTGTTTTTGCTATTTTGGATGTCGACGTCGACTTCATCGGCGTCGCTTTATATAAAGCTTGTGGAGTTCCTTGTGGAACATCAGGGCTATCTATGCGTATGAATTTTGTCCCCCCCCTTTGTGTTTGCATGATGGTTGTCTTTATTTTTGTTTTTGGTTATTTCGTTGTTTTTATCGCCTTGAAAAATTTGTATGGCTGCCGCTTTGCCTTCGCAGTCGCAGCGACTGGACTTCAGAAACTGGACATGCATGTATGTATGTACATACATACATACATATATACATAGTATGTATGTGTGTACATATATACAAACATATGTATATATATAGTATGTATGTATGTATGTATGTGTATGTGCCTGTCTGCTCTCTTTCGCACGCATGCAGTGCTGCCACTTAGTTAAGCTTTGTGGCCTTTTGCACTTGAGGTTGTATGGATTTGGATTTTTCTCTAATGAGATTAGCTTTAAAATTAACGCCTCCTCCATATTCAGCTCCAAAGTTTTGTCATTGCCCCCAACAATTGTGGTCAAGCTCATGCCTCCTAAATACGTATGTATTTACTTACCTACATACATACATTCATATGTACATACGTACATATGTATGTATGTACATACCTTCCCATATGTGAATGTATGCATGTGTCGGTCTGTGGCTAAATGACGCCATGTGCTTTGATATATTTATTGTACATGTGTATGTACATACATACATACATATGTATTAATGTATGCATGTATACTTTTTTTTTCGCATGCCAGCACTTTGGGGTCTTCTTAAAACGCCGCTGCTACCACTATCTCTGTCTCCTCGTCGTTGGTCCCAATTGCATGTTGGAGCACTCAATCTGCCCTTCTCTTCCTCCTTTCTTTGTTCTTCATCTGCAGCTCTGCAACGAGGCCACCATTGCCTTACCTTTATCTTTGGCCAGCTACGAACAGCTGAAACTGAGGCACACACACACACACACACACACATGCATATGTAGATATGTACGTATGTATGTATGTACAACCGGACAGTTTGCAACACAACAAGAACAACAATAAGCCATCAATGGGGTGGTGTTGGACGCGCGGTTTTTAGCTCTCCTGCTTCTCGCCAGACGTCGCCGCCGTTGGCGGCACACCCAGCATGTATATCCCCACAATCCCCCACCTATAACTTTGTGCGCCCAGCAACCACTTGCCTTGCATTTTTTCCGATTTTTTCTTTCATTCTTTCTTGCAAACAGTTTTTATTTTCTGTGCGGATTTCTTTTTTTCTTTTTCTTTGTACAAGTTGCTCTCTGAGTTTTTTTCTCTCCCTGGCGCAACGGCATCGTACTTCAGCGTGTATGTAAGTGAGAGCGCGCTTTTGCTGGCAACTTTGAACTTTTTGAAGGAAACGACAGCGCCGTCGACCGCTGGGCGAAAAGGAGGCTAAGCAGAAAAAAACATCGAAATTGAGTGAAGCGTTAAGAAAAAAATGTTTGTGCCCATTTTTGTGAGTGCTGGCTACGCTACTCCCAACAATGGCCCCATATTGTACCACACACCCGTACCCCTCTACATACATATGTATGTAAAAACGTACATACACCAAAGGTTAAAAAAATAAGTACACTTTCGATATTTCCCTTTATTCTCAAATATTTCGAAATGTTTAGGTCTTTTGAACATTCGTTAAATATAAATGGAAATATGGACAGAAAGTACCCGAGCAATCGATACATCACGCCTGGAAGGGTTAAGCTAAAAATATCAGTTCTAATTATTTTTTATTGTGGAGATCTTTAAAAAAGTATAAGAAATAGGGGATTTCCTAAGTATATTATAAGTTGATTGTACTAGATTTTGTTTGCAGAATTGACGATGTCTGTTGGTTTACAGCTAAAAATCGTCAACTATATGACATTGCTGGAATAACCTAGTCAACCACCGGATTTGAAGCCATCTAGGGCATTGTTATATTAATATACAATTAATTAAAATTGGAATGAATAGGAATAATAAACGTACTGACACTCTACTCTACTCAAAATAATATTTTGACCACCTGTGTATGTACACATGTACAGATGTACTATATGTACATATGTATGTATGTATAAACAGGCATACAGCTGGCCATACAAATGTAACCTAGAGTTTCAACTCACACTTTCATTCTCAGTCCCCATGCCAAGACGTCTGCATCTGCTGTCTGCCACCCACCACCCAGTACTCGTTTCCATTCCCTCGGCTGAACAGCTTGCTCTTCATTCTCTTAAAGCTTCGATGGACGACGCAGCGTCCGTCCAGTCCAGTATCGTCACGAATTTTTTTCTTGTTTAACTTTTCGTCCTGCTTCTTGTCTTTGGATTCGTCTGTTCTTGTTGTTGTTGTTGTGAGTTTTTTGCAGCGCATGAAACGTACATTGTTTTTGTTGCACAGTGTGTCGACAGATTACATTTCAAGCATTTCGAGTCTAAAATCTGATTGAGTAATTTTGACTTAAACTAAAATAGTTCTAATTACAACAGCATACATAAATGTTAAGAAGTATTTTCATAAATTATTTGGGAAGCACCATAAAAAGTTCTAGTAACAATTACTAGCAATTTTTTTTAAAGTCATTTGTCGTTTGTTTTTGAACCTTATATTCAAACAGCTTGGCAGCTGGACAGTTCCAAAGTTCAATATTGAAATATCAGAGTCGAGTAAGACTGGGAAATGTAATTTAAGGCAACTTGTATAAGTTTTGGTTTGAAAAAATACTAAATCTATCAGAATCTAAATTAAAATGTGTGCATTGCAGGTTCTCGATACCCATATCCACATCCATTGAGATACATATTGTTTGGAGAAACGACGTCAATAGCTGCACTTTTTGTCATCCAAAATTGCATTGTTTTTATTGGTGCGCGCTTATAACCACAACATCACACCACTAACGTCCTGTCCAGTCCCGTTCCTTCTTGGTGACACCCGAACACAAATCATGGCCAAGTGAATTCATCTTCTGCTGTCGGTGGGCGTTCGTATGCTGGTCAAGTAGAGTTTCGTGGTATGGTCAGTTCTGGTCATTTCCAAGGGTGGTGTTATATACTATTGCCTTTATATGCATACATGTATGTATATACATACATATGTATATAAATGTATATGCGCCACTCGCTCTCAAACAACAACACAAACACACGCAGCTGTTTCCGTTGTAAGTTTGCCGCAACTTTGTTAAGAAATGTGTGAGTGTAAGTTGTTGTTTGACTAGGGGGTGGGGAAGGTGGGCTCTTTGAGGCTGTGGCTTGCTACGCTGTATGCCGCTCATCAATAATGCAAATTGTTGTTGTCTGCTGCAAACTTTCGCCCTTGTTTTCGCGACTACGGCCCACTGTACTCGTGCTGTGCCGCAATTTTTTCCGAGCCTTCTTGCTGTGGTTGTTGTTGCTGCTGCCTTTACTGCTGCCGCTGCCGGCGCTCACAGTTTCTTCTCATTTTTTTTTGCTACTTCGATTTTTTTTATGCCTCTTTGCTTTTGTTGTTGTTGTGTGTTTGAGTACGACTGCTTGACTGTGTGAGTTGCGGCTTGCTTATGTTTTTTTTTTCTCTTTTATATTCAGAGAGCGCTCTGCAATTTTTTCCGATTGCCACCGATTTTTTTCCGCTGTCGTCGACGTTATGTGCTTGTCAGTGTATGTGTAAGTGTATGAGTGTGTGTTTCTGCTTTTGCTCCTTGCGCCGCGCTGGCTGTTTGCTAATCGTTGTCGTCGCAGTCAACGTAGACGTCGTCTTTGGGGCATCATCTTTTATTTGTAATTCGGTTCATCATCATCGTTCATCGTTCTGTCGCATGTATGTATGTATGTAAACGTGTCTATGTTGTATGTGTGTGTTGTATGTACATGCGCTCGCTCACACGTCTCTGCTACCGCCGCCGTCACCACTTTTTCTTGCGTTTTTTTTCTTTCTTTCTTTATGGCAGCGACGGCCAATGCTGCCAACTCTGCCGTTGCCAGCCATCAGACAACATTCGTACTCGGTGGGTCTTGCTTCGATCGCCGCACGCTGGTCGCCCAAAAATTGCTCGGACACTTACCGCCGTCGCCGTGGCCGTCGCTCGTTCGGTTGTTGTTACTGTAATTATCGTTAATTGTGAGCCTTGGCAGCAGCCAAATTGTCCCAATTTTAAAGGTGTGCTGTGCTGTGCAACACCGCTCCCCCTTCCTCACTCCGAAGCTCTTAATTACCAAACCCCGTCGTTGGTCGTGCAAAATTTGTCGGTCAGAAGAAGACAACCAAACTCAAATTATTCAGGCCCAAAGTGCTTATAAATAGAAATTGCAATCGTGTCAGCCGATCAGAGGTAGCTCTAAGATCTGTTAATACTATAGTACTACCGTTAGTAGTGTAATGTGTCGCGCGCGAAAAGCCATCTCATCTACGCGCTGCCTTTTTTCGCGCAGTCTGTTTTTCATATTCAAGTTCGCGCCGATGTAGGCCGGCAAACTGAAATGCACATAAAAAAATACCTACATACATTTCTTATGTATGTACATACGTAGACGTACATATGTATGTTTGTATGTATGTACATATGTTTAATATGCAAGTGAAAATCAGCGCAGACAGGCGTCTGGCAGGCAGGCTACAATATTTTTACACCGTCCAATAAGAAGAAAACGAAACGGCAAAGGAAAAGAAAAACAGAAAAAAGCGACTATCTTGTGCTGCGTTACGTTTTCCATTACGTAGTAAAAAGGCATTCCCACATAAACACACACATACCTACTCACTCCCCAAATAACATGTTCATGTACATGCACACATGCATTGGTGTGTGTGTGGGTGTGTGTGTCAAACACATGTCGCTGCCGCAACATTCTTTTTCGTATGACGTAGACGCTGCGTTCTGCCGACTTCGCGCAATGCAAGCTCAATTGACATACACACGCATGTACATATGTAAGTGTGAAAGTATGTATGTGTGTGTGTGTGCTTACAAGTGTCAGAAGCTGCGCTTGCCTGCTGACTGAGAAGCGCTCACATTTTATGATTTTTTGTATTTTATTTTGTGTATTTATTTTGTGTGCATTTTCCTTTTGCTGCGCCATTCGCGTGTGTTTGGCTTTTGGAGCTCACATTATTTGCCGTTACTTCTACGCTCGTCGCACTGTTTATTAAGCTAGACGCCGCGTCGCCGTTAATCGGGAGATTCTGAAATCAAAAAAGAATATATATTTTAACACAAAAAATCTAAAAGTTTATATTTCAGCTTTAAAATTGTTACTTTTTGATTAATTCATTAAATAACTGTTCATTTTCTTGCGCAGCCCTTTTAACAACTGATAAATAAAGCAAACAATGAAGAACGCCGAGTAGAGAATATTAAACTAAAATCGCACTGATAACTAACAAAAACAGCTTTTATTACTGTTTATTGTTTGTTTATTGTTAAAATTAATAAAAATGGAAAAGTCTTTCTTTTGCACATATAAGTATTTTCTTTCCCCTAACACTTGACCATATTTATAATTCTGTACAATTGATTCCGTCACGTCGTCTACTACAATTTGTCAACGACCATTATTCTGCGATAATCCAATGAGAACTGAAGGATAGAATATTAAATTGAATAATTAAATAAAGGTAAATATATTTGGTAATTTATAAAATTAAAAATTCTCGACTAAGAAATACATTGTAGAATTTGTACAAATGATTAAAAAAAGTTATAAAAAGGCATTCATACATAAACTCTTTGTACGTTTCTATACTATTTATATGAAAAAGTGACCCGACCAGATCAGTTTTTTGGGTGTTCTTCAAAAAGAAGCGATCTTATCATGATGCTTATAAGATAATACAAGGTCATTTCCAAATATAAGTTAGGGTATTTATACTCTGTACCTGAAATGTACAAGAGTATATTAGATTTGCGTGAGCGGAAAAATGTAACAGGCAGAAAGAGGCGTGGCAGACCCCACAAAGTATTTACATTCTTGATCAGCGTGACAAGACGAGTCGATCTAGCCCTGTCCGACCGTATGACCACCTGGATCTCAGAAACTATAAGAGATAGAGACACTAAATTTTGCACAAAGATGCCTTATGTGTGTACGCTATACGAGTTTGTTTTATTTTTTTTTGTTTTCCCCCCCACTTCCCCCCTATGGGGGTTTTCCCGATTTTCCATGAAACACCAAATTTTAGTCCAAGATGCCTTATGTGATTACGCAGAAAATGTGTATTTTGGAATTTCCCTCCCTCTCCCCTCTCCACCGCAAATCGTAACTCCCGTAATTCTTGGAATTTCGAACTCAATTTTTGCAAATACCCCCAGTTAGTGATTATGTGTCCGTATGCCAAGTTTCACTATGATAGACCGATTTAACTAGAAGTTATATAAATATATTTGCTGTGTGCAATTATACAGCCTTTACGTGAGTTCGAATGCCGAGAGTGGTAAAATCGATCCAAATCTATTTTTTTTTATTAATTTTCTTAATTTGTTTAATTTCTAAAATTATTGTAAACGTATGTACAGAGAATTTCAAAGTCGGGACAACCGACTTTAGCTGTTTTACTTGTTTCTGTATGATATAGAATTGTTGGAAAGGTAAACTGCACATTTAGAATATGCGATTTAAAAATGCTCGAGATGACGTGGATTATTAATTGATAAAAAATCGTTTCAAATTTTGCGTGAAATTAATTGGAATGGAATTAAAAATCTTAAAATCGAAGATTCATTGCACTTTAGTCGAACCACTGAGTCTGATTTTTCCCGCAAACGTTGACTGAAAACCAAAAATTACGCTCATTGGATTTTTGTTTTCTGACAAATAATCGCAATTTTACACCTCGCGACTTTTACCTTTCGGGAAAATGAATTTGCTTTTGAAAGGAAAGCGTTATTTGGATGTTGAATCCATCCAAAAGCTTAGTAAAGACCATTCTGGCCAACGTTCCACTCGTTAGACGTGCAAATCAGTGTGTGAAGTCCAAAGGGTTAATTATGAAAAAATTAATTGATTTTCTGAAAATTATTGATTGTTTTTTCTAGTTTAAAAAGTCATGCTTACTGTGGAACGCAACAAGCTATTAAAATCCATATAATTATTGTAGTATTGTGTAGTGATTTTCGTGCGAAAGTAAAATATGAATATATAATCAATGCAAAAACCATGTCCATCCGTCCGCATTTGGATTTGTTTTTTCGAACACTTAATCCGTGTTCTAAATGGCCGAAAATGTCCGATGAAAAGCAATATCTAATTCTTTTATACGTGGGAATGTAAAAAGACGTAAAACTCGAATTCCCATTAGTACTTTGTTATTTTTAGCTTTTTTATTCTCTATTTTCTACACCTTCAGACAATATACCAATAAATGTTTATATGGTGAACTGTCCTTAAGTAGAGTGAATGTTTTGTGTTTAGAGTATATAAAAGGGGTTCTGATAATTTTTATATGTATCGATAATTATTTTGGAAAATACTAGCAGTTTGTCTGCGCCCCTTCTGCCCTCAAGAAAACAAACAAATAAATACGCACCGCACCTACACGCGCCCTGTCAAAAACCAAAAAAAAAAAAAAAAAAACGGACAATCGGACTTTTCCAAACGTTCCGGCCAATTTGGACTGCGGCACACCCAACATTATTGTTGCTTATTTTTTTCAATAACCAATCCCACTTTATATCAAAGGACCACTGCTCAAGTTCACAGCTTTAGGTCACAAAGCAAAATTGGTAACATGTAAAGTTTTTCAACTCGTCTTAGCTAAATTCCCAAACCAACCAAATGATACCTAAACAAGAAGGTTAGATTCAATCGACTTATAACTAAAACAAAGCACAAATTAATATTAATCCAAAACAAAGCTAATTAGAGAGAAAACTTGTAAACGGTCTTTAAGCAAAGCAATCGAAAAGAACCAAATAATATCTGTTCAGAACTAAAATTTGTTTGTAAACATTTGACCCTCAGCGTCATTCCTTGATTAACCAATTTTTCCTAGTGTTATCTACTATATATCGTATATAGATAGTCCTAATCCAAATTTGTCGGCTTGTGGGAATTTATTTTTGTATATTTGTATGCCACATGTATACTATGTGTGTATATAATACATATATACATAGATGTTTGACCTATTTCATAAATTCTCTAGAGTGGAATCAATGAAAAATTCTAAGTTACAGTGTACTTATACATATGTATAGTATAGCAGCTACTGGTCGACAATTTGGAAGAAGAAAAAGAAATCAGCAGCCGACAACGATTATGCGTCGGCTTTGTGTATACAATAGTGGGTTATCAAGTCCAACTAGCGGCCGTTGTGGAAACAAAACGCTGCATTATGTTGTGGGTGGAATCGAGCAGGTGGGGAGGGGTTTGTTGGCAGACAGCAACTTGCTCAAGCAGCGCTTATCACAAGCCTATTGAGAGCGAGCCGCCATATTATGTATAGTATTTTGTATCTGTATCTGGGGCTGCTGTTGCTGCACCACTTGACTAAGTAGTTGTTGAGCTGCCGGCCTCTTCGAGGTTGGGACTGCTGCAAAGGGCGGCTTCAGCCACACTGACACTCACACACACACATACACATGCGTGCGTATAGCTGCAGATATAGATAGCGTAATCAGGGTATTTCCGAGCTGTGATTTTTATATTTTTCAATTTGTTTTATTTTCTCATTTCTTTTCTCTGCTCATTTTCCTTCGCTTTCATTTGCACGAATCTTGCTGGGGACTGACTGGACAAGGAGTGGGCGCGCAACGAAAAATGCTACTTCTTAATTTCTTTTTAGTGTTTAAATGAGCTGGTAAGGAGGAGTTGAGAAGGTGGTTGGGAGGATATCAGGTTGGTGCGGGTTGCTTGGTTGCCAAAAAAAAATATATAAGGAAAACCCACCCCAGGGCGTGTAGAAAAGGACCGACCGGCAAGTAAAGGCAAATTTATTTAAGAAAATCACAAGAAATGTAAAACAACTGGGCAGTGCGGGAGCGGGTTTTTATTTTTTCTGTATTTTATTTTCTTTTTTCATGTTTTTTTTTTTGTTACGATTTATTTTAAGGGTAGCTTTGGTGAGGGTTGAACGTGTTTTTTCTTTTTGTTTTAATCGATTGAGCACAGACAGTGTGAAGAATGGGAGACCGTGGTAACATCAATCACAACCGAACACCAGAAGCGAGAAGGACGAAATTTCTTAAGAACATTTTCTTACACCTGACCGGACAAGAGAATTCACTATTAAGATGGAAGCCGATTTAAATATATATTTTTTCAGACTCTAGTGTTACAGCAGCTCGCTGAAGCTTATATACCCCACAACAGAGGTCCTCTGCTTTTTAATAAAAAAAATATATCATTCTTTACATTTACATATTTTTTAATTCGTTGCATACGAACTAGGAGCTTCGATCGCTTTTGACTTTTTAAATTCGATACATTTGTTGTTCCATATGCGTTTTAACTCAGGCGTAGGACCTATGTAGATGGATGCCAGCAATACGACGTTAGCTGATTGGTCTTTGGGTTGAAAGAGACTTCAAATAACTCGGCATACAGAATTAAATAATCTGACTGAAAAAAGGAAAAAAAAAACATTTGGCAAAAAATGGAAAAATCCCTCTCTATTTGTTGTCGCATACACACCCAAAATTGCGCCAGCTCTCCACCCACAAAACTACTAAATAACACGATTTTTTTTTGTTGGTACGTTTTAACTCATCGGAAGTTTTTGTTGTTGCTGCTTGGGTTTTTATTTCTTAACTAATCCCACACCTCGATGACGGCGTGCGTTGTTGGTGTCGTTGCTGCTGCTCTTGGGCACACCCAGTGATTTCGTGACGCCTGCCACCAACTGCCGCTACTGCTGCTTTGCTGTTGCCTTTGCCATCAGCCAGCAGCTTGCCACAGCGCTTTTTTTCTACCACGTTTAAACTTGTGTTGTTGTTCCTGTTGTTGTTGTTGTTGGAACAGCACAAAGATATAGATTACAACATTTGTTGTTTTCTGCTACAAAATATATGTACATATACATATGGTATATATATCTGTATATACATAAATCGTACTCGTATTGTGTATATAAGTGTTTTTTTTTTATGTACAAAAGAGTTCTTTCGTCCCATTTTCGCCTTGCTTCATTTACTGGCTGGCTGGTTGGCTGGTTGGTGGGCTCTTGGCATTGTAGTTGTTGCCTTGTGTGACGTCTAGTGACCGACGGCCATTAGTATGAATATTTGTGGGTGCGGCAGGTTTTTGGTTTTCGTTTTTTAAATGTTTGAAAAGACGAACTTGGACTTTAAAAATATTTTGCTTTGCATCGCTGTGTCTATGTACAATACAATATATGTATATAAACATCCATTTATGCAGTTGTTCTTTTTGGGCTGATTTCTTGCGGGTCCTGCCTTTTTTCAACCTCCTTTTAATTCCCTTTTTTTGCAGATTGCTTTGCATGTGCTTAATTTTTTGCGAGCTTCAGCAAATGCTGCTAAGCTTCATTTTTTATTTATTTATTTATAATTGTTACCAAAACTTAATGTGCTCCTAAAAGTAGGCAACACATTTTGTAAGTAGGGACACACATGTACTTCCGGCTGCTTGTGTAAGCGCCATTTTTTGTTTCTGTTTTTTGGAAGTGTTGAAATTGTTGACTCAAAATAAAAGACTCGAAATTCAAAGACGGAGATAGACCGCAACGCAAAAATAAGAGAAGAGGCGTGTGAAAAGTGGAAACAGCAAAGACAAGTGCGACATAAACTCGTTCACATGACCGACCGACCGAGTAATAAAATGGGAAAGGCAGCGACTGCGACAGCGAAGGCAACTGCGACTGCGACGGCAACGGCAGCGAATGTAAATAAAGTGTTACTCTCAGTGGGGAAAGCAATCATAAAAAGCAAGTTCAAAAAGCGAACGAGCGCAAAAGCGAAATACACATAGCATATAATAATAATAATAAAAATGCCGGTCTCAGCGGCTGATTTTCTGCTTTGACTTCATTCATGCACACACGCACACACACACATACACAACACACACGAAAAATTTAACATCGCCGCCGTCGTCATTACTTTGCTTTCCTTTTCGCTTTTGCTACTATTTTCGTCAGTCAGCAAGTTAGTCTGGCAGTCAGCTGCTGCGTTCTTTCGCTGCCGATACCGGCAACATGCTCCCATATGTTTTTTCATTTTTCTGCCTTGGCATCATTTCTGTTTGTTTTTTATTTTTATTATTATGTATTTTGATAATGCGAACGCGCGAATACTTCCTCGCTACGATGACGACATCGGCGACGGCGACAGCGGCATCGACAGCGCTGATTCTTCTTTACCTATGCAAGCTACATGTGGGCATTTCCTTATAATTTTCTTTCTTTTCCAACACACAGTCTGTCGTTTCTAAGGTATTTCTGGTTTCTGCGTTTGGAAGACTTTATAATAAATGAACAGGCATTTGATTTCTCTAGGTAGGCAGGTTTGAAAAAAGAACACTTTTCCGTATTAAACTTATATTGTACGCCTTAAACGAAATGCTCCTAAATACAGACTGAAGGCAAAGAGTCTCCAACCTTTCGATTCCTCCAAAAGTAAGTTTTTGATGTCCTCAACATAGGGGTTTAATTCAAATATAGGTCCTTCACCTGCACATCACCTCGACCTCAGTTATCATGGAAAATTTTACTTTTTCCACTGTTCTTTAGTCAAAACAGCTCAAGTAATTTAGCTTCTTGCAGTTGAGAATTGAAATGATCCCACAGCTCTCTTTGTTGTCGTCCATAGCTATAAATGGTACCCATTTGCATATGGGCTTTGTTATTTCAATATGAAATTCATTGAAAAGTGAAAGGCTTTGGGGTAAAAGTTTGGAATAAAATCAAATCAATTAAATTCTAATGTGGGAAATCGCTTTGATTTGATATGTGATGTACTTTCTGACTGCTCGAATTTATAAATACGCTGCTGTTTATTTATAACTGCCAAGGATTACATCACTATTGTGCCAAAGGTTTTTTTGTATTTGTTGACTGCTTGCATTTTCGACTTGTTTTATGCAGAGGGCCTTGCTTGCTGAAAGTCAGAAACTAAGTACTCATTACCTCATCGTCATTGGAGCTTTAAAAACCCTCTTTTCCCTAGAATTGGCAATGAGATATCACGTCGGACGTTTTGTTAAATAGTTATATGCTATTATAAAGGTATATTTTGTATACGATCTACCTTAAAAGATGGCTGTGCCACAGAAGCCTTGACACCATTTGGGGTCCCTCTTTTGAAGCAACCAAAGAAAATGTTTATGAAATTTTAATTAAAAAGCTAGCTAGTAGTCGAGCCTAAAGTCGAATCCGTTTGTTGTTGCTTTGTAATTGTGTTTAAAACACGAGATCTTTTGTTTTTTGTATAAATGTACATTCAACTGTTGAGGTTTTCATACACCTGTATGTAAAAGCATACGTTTAAGTACGGATGTGTGCGGGTCGACAGTGAGTGTGCAGCTAGCAAATTGCAAGCACACGCACAAACACCAGTAAAGCACCTGCATATACTATATAAAAAAGGGGGAACAGGGGCGGTTGAAAAGAGCAGCTGGTGTAACATGTAGCGGAAGTCTACAAGCAAAGTCCACATCTTCAGCGACTTTGGCCAGCTTTTTGGGTTGCCTTGCTGTGGAACGGAAGTAGGGCCCATAAGCTGCCAAAAAAAATCGTACCAGCGTGGTTTTATTGTTGCTGTCTCCGACTCAAATGGTCGCCTGGTGAAAGAGACACGCATGGACAGCATTTAACCTAACATCATTCACGAACATGGCCAGCTGCCAACTGCTCAGCAATCCACTCTAGGGAAAGGCAAGTGCATTGTAAAAAAAAAAAACAGCAAAAAAGAAAACAAACTGCGAAGCATCCTTTGCTGAACATGGAGACACACAGTGGCTCTAAGTTCAATTGGAACACATCAATGTTATCGGTCGGCGACGTTATCTACCTTTCCTTCCACAGCTACGATCAGTTCAAGAATATTTAATTAGGAAGGGGAATATTTGGAAAGTAATTCGGAACACTACAGCACTTCAGAATTATTCAAATTAGAAGGACAACAATTTGAAAAGTACTTCCAGCTGCTGCTTAAGACAAAGCCCACTAATATTTGTTTGATGAAAACTAAGTTTTTGTAAAACATCTGCTTCTATATTTACTCGTAAAATGTTGTAGAGTGTTGTGAGTTTCGGGTAGTCTATCTGCGAATTTTGATCCACTGTGCTATGCAGTCGTGAGTTCAGGGACGTGGAGGCATGCCGCCTGTCGTTTCATTATTGTAACTCAAATGTCGACGATGTCGGAGCACTACGATGGTTTGCTTCTAGTTACGTTCTGCTGCTATGTTCATATTCGCTGGAGACCACTGGAGAGTCACTTTATAGCCCGGAATCTTCATTTACTTCCGCGCGCATTTCTTTTTTTTTTTGTTTTTTGTTTTTTTTTTTTTGCGCATACGCCCCGTGTAGTGGGGCATGCAAAATACTCACTGCTGATGCTTCATGGCAACAGCACTACCCATGCGTATATGTGTTGTTTTTTGTTGTTAACATTGTCGAAACCCGTATTCCCTGTGGGCCTCATACATATGTGTTTGTCCTGATTAATAATGTCAATCAAAAAGTATACTTTTAAGAGTAGTTTTTGAACTGCCTCGTAGCCCATAGGAAACGTTTTATTACTATATTTTCTCCACTGATTACTTAATTGTTCATAGGACCTTACAATTTTAAATGTTCGGTTTATTTTAATACAAGGAATGCATATTTTTTATTATATAATTTTTCTCTCTCCCTTACAATCCGCTTCTTGGCGCTTACGTTGTTTTCACGGTTAGGTCTTGAATTGCTGTGATTCCAGCGTTCCATGCAAACCTAACATCCACAAGAACCATACCATAGCAGCATACTGAGGAAACCAACGGCGAACTCACGTTTCTGCTGGTTGTCCCTCATCTCTGCGGTTTAAACGCCCACTTTGTTACACACACACACACATACACACACACACACATGCACACAAGCACACATTTGCAGCTGACAATCAATGTTTGGTTCAGCAGAAATTTTTCTGCGCAAGTTTCTTTCTATATTTCGCATTCCTTTTATTCGTACAGTTTTTTTTCCATCGGCAACCAGCAACAAAAATTGTATGAAGCATTTCGCTGCTGCCATTGGAGGAAACCATGAAACAAAACATCGAGTGCGCAGCATAGAAAAAATGAAATTAATTTCTTTTGTGTTTCCTTCGACGTTATTTAGTTGCAATGCTGGCAGATGACTCTGCAGCAGACTCTGAAGCGCTGACTCCCAATGTTCATTTCCGGCAGTCAACCTGCGCCATTTTATTTCAGCTTGCCCTGTGTGTGTGTGTGTGTGTGTTTGTTTGTGTGTGTGTGCACTTGGACTTTGTTGCATGCCGTTGCTGTTGCTGCTGCTGCTGCTTCTGCTTCTGCTCAGGTGGCTGGCTTGGGCACTTTCCTCTGTTCCCTTCTCTATAGCACATAGATAGCTCCTCGCCTCCCTTGGTCTCCACTACCACTACCTCTTCTCTTTCTATTGCATTTTCCTTGGCTTTTGTTCATTTGCCACTGCAACTGTATCCATGGCCAACACACAACCGCCCTTTCTCACTTTTTTCAGTTCTCCATTTTGCGTTTAGTTTTAAATTTTTTTCTTTGTCTGTCTGCTGCTGCTCGCCTGCCTTTCTCTATGCTAATGAAGCCTCTTCTTTTGCGTTTTATTTTTTTGTGACTGCTGGAGCACCTCTTCCCTTTCCTTTCTCTTTGCCTCTGCTTAAGCTCATGCCATTTGGCTCGTTGTTTAATCCCAGCACTAAAGACCAACCCCCATCGGCTCCCAAGCCAAAACCGACTCTCCCACCATGCGTACGCCTAGTTCTAAGGCTCAGACTGTGACTCAGTGCAGGTCGTGGTTGTGAGTCCTGCTCAGGCAGTGCCTGCAATCTGCACGCCTTGTTGCGGTATTAGTTTGCTTTACGTGATTTCGTTGCATTTTTTCTCGCTACTATTCTATGGAATATTTTTTTGATTTTTCCTTTTTTTGCGCTGTGAGATTTCGCATTCTCACATTTTCTTTGGCATTTCACATTTCGCTTTATGTGGCGCTGGCGCTTTCGTGTGCCCTGTGGAAACCCCATAGATTTAATTACAGTTTTCCTCTCACAGATAATCGAATTTTTTCTCCGCATACAAGTGGCAAGAAGAGCGCAACCAGTTCCAGCGTTTTGGCCATAGTTGACCGACTATAGTTGGTTTGCTCAACTTCCTTTTAATCTGCATGTCGATTTCCTTTAGTCAGATTTTTTCCTTAGCTTACTCTTCTTTGGGTCTCTCTGGTATAGCTGCCAAGTTCGCACATAAATTTTAGCTCAGTTGTAATTAAAAAATGCTTTTGAGGCATGTCCATGCCATGTCCCTACTCAAAATTAGTTTCTTCTTTGCTGATGCTTCTACAGTTGCTTGTTTGCCCGCTCGTCGTCTTCTTGCATGGCTTGCTAAATCCTAGTTTTGATGAGTAGCTTTGAGCAGTGTTTTTCTACACGTCTGTGAGTATTGAACTATTCGCCTTTGCAATATTCATTTATTTTTTGATCCATCATTACGTCTTTACTCTGGCGAAAGCAAATTTACCCTTTTTTTTACTCGACAGTAATAGAGTTTTATGGAAAAACTGTTCTAAATGAGTTATTATTAATCGAACATTGTGCTAAAGTAACGAAAGGTCTTATCTGGCATTCGGATTGTTATAGTTCTGAATGTAAGGATGGAATATGCAACGAATCATTTGCAAAATTGTTTTTGAAAGTTAAGCTTTATCTTATGTACGGTACATACAGTATCATCAGAGAGAGGAATCAATCTAGAATTGAACTCCGGGTTGTCTTCATGAACGTAACAAATGGGGCTATGTCAGGAATTAAACGATATTCAATAAAGTCTAGTTCAACCAGTTAACAAGTTAGTCATTTAAAATTGAACTTCTTCCGTAAATTCTATTTCGTAACAGCGCCAAAAATATATATATTTTTTTTGGTTCAAATGTTCAAACATGAATTCTTTACACTGCCCATTCCACATACCCTTTCAATTGGATATAATTTGAGGGCCATTCCTTTCAGTTTAAATAACCTTTTACTAATGACCTCATTTATCTTTCTTTCTCTTTGCAGGTAAGCAGAAATATTCGTGACAGCCTTTAGACGCCCAATCCAAAAAAGTGAAATTGTCTGAAAGTTTCTCTCGATCGTTTTCACTGAATTAGCAAGAGAAGTATCTCTTTGTTTGTATCTCCTTCACTGTGTGTCTCTTTGCCTCTCTTTGGAATTAATGCACTTGAATGAATGCCCTTAAACTGCATAGCTCTAAAATCCGGAATTACTTTTGAGATTTTAAAAAACCAAAACCAAAAAAGGGCTAGTGACGCGTAAGTGACGCACATCTTTGTCTTTAACATACCTCTAAAAAAAGGGAATATGTTTCCATAAATATACAATTCTTGGACCTGGGAGAGCCTGTATACCAAAGTTGGTAATTCTAGCTCGTACACTTTCTTAAATCCTTACGGTTCGTTTTGTCATCAGCCTTTAGTAAGTCTGCTATGCTTTCTTATGGCTGCTACAAACATTTCCACTAGCCGAGTTTAATAATCTTAATTATGAGGTCTGAAAAGTTTTCATTTGCCGGATTTTTTTTTTATCTTTCTTGCATGTATAAAGAATTTATGACTTTGGTTTATCAAAATTCTGATAATATTAGTCTTTTCAAAATTACCAAGAGAGAATGTTATGTTGAGCAAATACCCGTAAGACCCTCAGCCACTATGTTATATGAGTTCTTATACATATGTATGTATGCTGAAATATCAATCGCAAAAAAAAGCGAGCTGCTGCAGCTTGGAGTCGTAGTACTAGAATTCTTACGCTAGTGTATTTTTTTAGAATATACTTATTCGACTAAATTTAAAATACCGATAAAGAATTATATGTATAAAGGGGGAAATGGGGGAAAAAAATAAAATAAACTTGCGAAACCTATGGAATGGGCTATTCCACAAAGCAATTTTAATCAATGCGGATTTACCCGTTTCTGAAATCCGAAATCCAAACGGACAAGAATCTAGATAGATTTGTCTTATCATGGTGATTGCGATTACATAAACTTTATGCGGTCGGAGATACTTTCTTCTGCCTGCTGCACACTTTGCACAAAGCGAATATACTCTTTTTAGCCTTTTGGTACAGAGTATGCAAAAAAGGCAGAGCTGCCAAGTTGAAGTCAATCAGCAAACCGCCAAATCAATTCCAATTCCAGCACTGCGTCAGCTCGTAACGTTTATCCATGTGCTAATTGAGTTAGTATGATGAGACACATAGTCATGAGTGGCAAATTTTAAAACGTCAATAACAACAACAGCGCGACTACCGCAACAGCATTTTGTGTCTACTTAGCATGTTCGTGGAAATAATGCCATGTACGAAGGCGGGCTGAAAAGTAATAGATCTAGTAAAGCGCATTACTAAACTTTTAGGTTTTATAGGTTGTTGAATGTGTTGCAATGAAATAACATTATGTTTTAAGTTCCCAAAGAGATTATTACCCCAGAAATTTCAAATATTTGTAATAGTGCATTATAGATAATTGAGGTGACACGAGAATGGTGCGACTTCAGGGTTGTATTGTGAACGGGTAAAAAATAAAGATCGATATCTCAAGTTGGGCTTACCCAACAATTCGAATAGATTATATTCATAAAAAGTGAAGTTTTAAATTCTAGTCTATGTTGTAACATCATATTTAACCAACATATACATATTCTTATGTATATGTAGGTTTATTCTTGGTTCTCCTAGGCGGCCGTTGGTCTCCACTTGTAATAAATAAGAGTATGTATATGATGTAGTAGTATAGTCTGTCTCAATTGCAGGTATGGGTACATAAGAAGTACATCCTATATAATATGCGAGAACGTTGTAACAGTATTTTTAATTATTAAGAAATCAAATCTCTAGCTCCCTATAGAGCTCTAGAGTTGGAATAGGAATAGTTGGATAGATATTTCAAGAATTTCAGGAGCTACGAATTACGCGTACAATGGGATGGCGTGAACATAAAATGTTGTATTTATTGGTTGCATTTATTCCGGTCTTACACTTGCCTGCATCTGGGAAGAACACGGGATAGGTGGACATAAACGCTAATATTAATGGTTACCAAATGCAATGGTTTCTACCAATATGACTCCAAATACCAACGGTTGTGTACACAATTATTACTTTCCATGACTAAATGGTGTTTTCTTGCTTAGGCCGATTACTTTTAAACCCGTCCTCGCGAGGTCTCGACATATATGCGTGTGTATAGGTATGGTTCTGACTACATATCAGACTACATATGTACATATATACAAATACATGTATTGACATATTGGCTTAGGGACGTTACACATCATGCATCGTCGATTTGTTTGCATACGATTCGATAATGTTGCTTTAGATGTCGATTGTTGTTGTTGCTGTTGTGCCTATTTTCGCATATGGCATCGAGCGCAGATAATTACCAAAGGCAGCAACACATGCGTAAGGTGTTTTGCATATGTGTGTTTGTATGTGTGTATGTATGTAGCTGTATGTACATATACATACATACGTAACAGTGACTCTCTGCGAGTGCGTTCTACTATATCTGCTGTAGAAGCCTCACAAGAGACTTGTCTAAACCGATACACGGCTCATGGCTCACGATTCGTCTTTGTTCGAAACAGCAGTAAATTACTCACGCGCAAAATTGTTGCTTCGTCGTTGTTGTTGCTGCTGTTGTGTATGTTTCCTATATGCATATGTATGTATGTATATTTAATTTCTCTGTATGACGTATGCTTTCTTGTTGGCATTGTATTGGTGCGCCCATACATATGCGGAATTTTAACTACATAAATACACGTACACGTATATGCAAAGTGCTAGGGTAATCAGTACGGACTCTCGAGGTTAAGTTCCATTCTACACAAGTTGAGTAGGAGTTTTAAATTTTTAATCTTTTCGGACTAGAATAAATTAAATCAACATTTGTTCAATAAAGGATCGTTGATACGACTAATTTATTATTTATTTTATTTTATATTGTATTTTGTGCAATTGCTGGCCTTCTTAGTTTTGTCGAAAACGACATCAGATGCAGTTGCATTATCGATCGCTAGTCTTTAATCTAACTGTGGGGCTGGATCGACCGCGAAATACACTGTGCGCTTGATGGAATAGACATTTACATGTATGTTTTAAAATTTCAAGACACTTTCCATTGCCGCGCTGCATATTTTGGATAAAACTAATATACTCTTTGAACTCTTCGGGTCTGTATTTATTTTCACCTGAAAATTAAGAATTTTTGAGGCACCCTTATGTCGCCAGTGTACATACATATGTATACGTGCATGTATGTATGTGTACGTTTGTATGTATGTACTATTATTGTATGTGTTTCGGTATCTGCTGCTGTTGTGAGCATTTAAGCCTCAAAAACGAAGTCAGCATTTGCGACGTCGCCGTCGTCTCAGTCGCTGGCAAAGGCGTCGCTGGCGATGGCGATGATTACGATGACGACGATGAAGACACCGGTCTACCTGTTCGTTAAAGCTGGACACATTTTCTTTTCTTCCACTCGATAAAAACACAAAAATAAAAATAAATAAATGAAACTGTGCGTTGCGGCACGACTCACTCGTACCTAGGGACGTTGCGTTGTACTGCGCAGCGGCAGCGGCGGCGGCACCGGCAGCAACACCTTAAACACACCTTTGCAAGTTACCTGCGCATAAATACGCACGCATACATAAATACTTGCTCACACATACAGATGCGCGAGGCAGTGCCGGCTCTCCTATAGGCGCTCTCGCTCGCACTCATGGAAGCGGCAGGCACGAACGGCCAACGAAAGTCAAGCCAAGCTGAACGGGCACGCTAAGCTGCTGTTGCCGCTCCGCCGGCGCCGTTAACCACGATGACGATGACGACAACGACACTGATGAAGAAACCGACATGAACACACAAGCGTGTGTCTGTGTCTGTGTCTCTGTCTGTATCTGTGGTTGTGTCGACGTCGTTGAAAGTCTTCGTCGGACAGCGGCGACGTCAGCGGCAATGGCAGAAAAAAGTTGGGTTTTGGAATTTTTTCTTGCTCTTCTTTGGTTTCAGTTCAGTTCGATTTTTATGCACAGTCGCAACGTAGCTCTGTCCCGTTTGTCGTTCCTCACTTGAAAATTTCGAAGCGTCGCGCCATTCCAACAACAACATCAATAACCGCAAACGCAATACCAAAAAGTGCTGGAAAAGAAATACTCGATATAGTGCAAGAAATAACAAGAAATAAAAATAAAATTCACTCCAAAAACCGAGTATAAGAAGTGACCGCAACAACAACAATAAATGGCTACAACATCATAACAGCAGTGAGAAGAAAGCAAGAAAGTTTCTTTTTATACAAATCAGAAAGCTTTTGGCCAGTTTTGTCTGACATCGTTTTTTTTCGCAACATTTTGTGATTCTCGAGCAATATTTAATTCACATATGTACTCGTACACACATTTCAAACCAACAATATCTGCAGCAGGTATGTACATATTATATACGTATACTATATATATGTATGTGAGTGTTATTTTCCACTTGCCACCGGATACGACCAACTAATATGCTTAAGTCTGTCAGCCATTTTATGTGCCGACGTTAAAAACTGTCTGCAGGTTGCCGCAATACGCTGACCGCTGTCAGCTCATTTTGCCTTCACGTATGTATGTACAATGTAGGTATGTATGTACATATTATTGTATATATGTATGTATACATGTCAGTATATATGTCTACTGGCTGTTGTTGTTGTTGTTGTAGTGCTTGCCTCAATTATTGATTGATTAATTATTGCTGACGCGCTTGCGCGCTGTGTCCCATGCTGAACATTCGACTAAGCCAACAATCGAATGAAAGAGCGACCACCGGACGACCGAGCGAACCTTTGGAAACCGGTTTCCTCACGCCTGATACCCGCGTTCTGTGTGGCGCAGCAGCCCTAACTCTTTTATGTTAAAGACCTCCTCCCACCAAATAAATGACAATCACTAACCATAACAGCAATATCTGCACAACAGCCTAATATAATTCTTCGCCATAGCCTATCGGTCATTTGTAATCTGTTATAAGATACCTGCGCACATTTTCCTAGCATCTAAGCCCCCTTGGTACTAGAATCATAGAACAATATTAACTATATTGCAATCTTCCATCCTCTTTTTTAAAAAACCATACATTTTACATTTGAAAACATGTACATACAAGTATGTATATGTATTTCAACAGTCACTATATTTTAAAGTGTGTAGGGTGCGCTATTATCATTTATGACGAGCCAAGTCCATTTAGACTGTCAAACTCTAAGTGCCATATGTGATGGTTTCAAGGATCTTGAAAAGTGTAAGAGCTCGCTTCAACAATTTACTGTACGTTTTCACCGTGGCGTTGCAACAAAATGGTCTAAATATTTGCAGTCGCATGAGCGCCATCTGTTATCGAAACAACAAGAAACCGTAACGGATACAATACGTATGTATATATACTGTATATATAGTATATGTATATATGCGGAGTTGGCATGATGAAGATGCTGCAGCAAGCAGCCGTGCAATATTGTGCCAACAGTTGAGTGCTTGCTTGACTGGCTGGTCAATAACTTTGCGGCTACAACTTTTTTGTGGCCGCCCCACCACTCTAACCGTCTTCGTCTGCCTGTGCACCAGCTGCCCCGATTGCAATTAACACTTATGCGTACGTGCCGCTGCAGCTTTTGCAAATCGAAGCTCAACAGTCAGGCCAGAAAGATACGGAAGCCACAAAGCTAATCAGCGTGCAACGTCTTCGAATGCGCATAGTCGATAGTCGTCGACCGCTTTTCCCCTCTCGTTCCATTATTTCCATTATTTTCTTTTTGTAATTATTTTATAATAAAAAAAATTTTTAGCTGGTCGGCATCTATTAAGCTCTCTTATTTGCTCTCCTAATGCGTCTGCGTTAGACTAAATTCAATTAAGAAATCATTCGACTCTGTGATTATGTGTGCGTTAGCATGGCATGCCACTTGTTCACATTCTATTTCCTAATGGGGTCTCTGTCTCCAGTATCATGTGAATGGTGTATTGTTGAACAATATCTTTCCATTTGTCGGTCTTCAGATGACTTAGAAGGTATATAGTATATATAGTATTTTCTTTACATCAGTTAGTGTATTAAACTTTTGTAAATCATTTTAAAAACTGATGGTGTTATACTACGAGTATACAGATTACAAAATCGATATATTTTAGTGAGCTCATCGTGTCGACTAATCAGGCAGCTTATGTAATGGTTTTACAAATTTGTTTGTCAAAAGCTTGTATAATTTGAAATCTTCACGAAATGTCTTTGAACTAACGTAGATGCCGTGGAAAGGCAGACAGCACGGCATCGATGGCATGTAATTAATACCAATTACCAATTACCACATAACTCACAAAAGTACAGAAGTAAAAGAAATATTTTTTCATAAATAAAAAATGTGAAAATGAATACACATTTCGAAAATATTTCGCGGCAGTAGTTAAATGGATTTTGACCACAACTTAAAGGTCTCGAAATTCGAAATACAAGAAACAGAAAACGTTGAGGAAATGTGTAGACCGCAAACAAGTTGTGAAGTGTGGAGATGACGTGTGTTGAGTTATAAAGTTCGGGGATAGTTAAGGCCTTGAACTTGTCTTAGATGAGAATCATTATGGCCAGTTGTTTCTTGTGATGAATGGCAATAATCATAATCAACTTTGTTGCTGTTGGTTCTTTTTGGGCCTACTCTCTGTTCTAGTCTGTGAGACTGACAAAAAGTTGACTTACCACCAAACTACAATTTAATCATTAATTACAATGGTTATAATTTTTCATTTTGCTCGCTCATTATATTCAATGGTTTTTTGATCTTACTGTCTGTTGAATGTTGCTTTCGGTTGGCTAACAAACTCATTAGACCTTGAAAATCCAGTCTGTTGAAATTAAAGCGACATTGTTGGGCAAGTACCTAGAATTAATTACCAAAAAAAGTATCCATGAAGAAATATGTTGCGTACAATGGTGTTCGCTCCCATGACAATTAAGGGGCATTCGAAATCACCTATGTACGAGTATATGTTTGTGTCTACACATATGTAAAGATACACCTGTGTGTGTGTGTGTGTGTGTGTGTGTGTGTCTATAGTGTAGAGCCAATGACTACATAATCCGCTTGTGTTGGCTGCCTGCTACCTTTCTGGTCTGATCTGTGAATTGCAATCGACGATTACAAAAAGTTGAAAGTGACTTTCAATTTTAAAATTTGGTAGAAATGTGTTGAGGAATTGTGGTCAAAAGTATTGTTGCTACACGCCCTTGTACAAAATTTGAGGTGCTGTTCACTAGTCACACAACAACAAAAAAACACCAAGAACAGGATTTTCAATTAGAGTAAGAGCTAGTGATGGACATGAGCCGGCTTTTTTCATACCATGAAATAGACGACAGGAATTTTTCGTAAAAAAAATTGTTTTGCCGTTTAATATTTGTAGCCAACAAATGAAACTATTTGTTGCTTATAAGAAGCAACCTAGAGAAACTGATAAATCGTATTTGTATAAGTTTAAGGCAATTCAAATATTTGAGTCGATATAAACGATCGAAACACTCGATATATTTTGGTACAATTTGTTGTGAATTTTTGATTCAATACGAATAGACACGGCCATGCACGAAATTGAAATTTTTATCACAAACACTCGGGATCACGCAGTGTCACGATCAAAAACACGGCCCATGCCCACTACTAGGAAAAATGCATATTTTTGAGGAACCATAATTATGGGCTTAATGTATTTGTTAATGACTTTGGTGAACGTCTCCGTAGTTTTAAGTCAATGCTTAATATGGGGGAAAGAGTTCTATCTCCGATGGGAAATTACTACTTTTGTTACTTTTGGGCCTTGTATGTTAAGGTAATACATATTAGTAACTGGAAAATTATGTCGAAAACTAATGACATATTCATGAATATTATTGTTTTAATTTATTTGTTATTAAGAGAAGTGTCCGTTTTGTTCATTTTGATTAAAGGTTATGTTTTAAGTTTGTGCGCCAGTTTGAAAACAATTTAAAAACGTCTCAAAAGTAGATTCTAGAATCTAGATTCTTAAGTGAACTAGTGATAAAGGGTTAAAAATTTTCTCGTTCTGAACTTAAATTTGTTATTTTCTAAGCAAAAATGTAATTTCTTCTTATAATAGACTGTACAATTTAGTAAAATGTGTCTCAAACGTATTTTTACAATATTTCGACAGCTGTTAATTAGTCATCACTAATATTTGTTTACTTCTGAAATTTGCTTAAAGGTTTCTGGGAAAGAGGGGCCTGACAGGCAAATTTGCGGATGTAAATGGTGGACCTTGAACTTGTCCGACTACTTCACACACACACACTCGCTGATTCGTACATACTAGTTCGGTGTCTAGGCTGCTCCTTCTGGTTGCATAATTTATGTCTTATGCCACTAGAAATGTAGACTAGACACACACGCACAAAAACGTTCAGCTTCTTAAGCTCAACGTTGCCATATGTGTGCGTGTGTATACTTGTACATATGCACATATGTATGTATGTGTGTGTGCGTTTGTCTAGTCTAGTTTCAAGCACTCCACTTTTATTATCCCACTTCCTGCCACTGCCACTGCCACATGCCGTTATCAAAACTGGCTTTTCCATTACGCGCACGTCTTTGGTAACCTTCAGCCAAGTCCACGTACCGCCCCCTTTCGCTACTCCATTCTGCAACCTTCAATTCTGGCCATATACTCAGCTTACTTTGCTTTTCCTTTTCTTACTGACGCGGCGGCTCCTTGACTTTGTTTGGCGCATTTTCAAACGCGTTTTTCGTTTGTTGCCTGCCCGTCGTCTGCTTTTACTATTACTATATTTTGTTGTTGTTGCGCCATGTGTTTGTTGTGCGACTTTGCTTTTGATTAAATTTTATGTTGGCGCTTGCGTTTTTATGCCACCATACCTACATTTTTGCTACTGCTGGTGATGTTGTTGTTGTTGTAGTTGTAGTTGTTGTTGTTGTTGCTGTAACGTATACGTCGTGTTATTCCTGTTGCTATGATTTTTGCCGCTTCTTCTACTTACTGTTGTTATAACTGCGACTGTTGCTCTCTTGTTGTTGTTGTTGTTGCTGTTGCTTCTTCTGCTGCTGTTGTTGTTGTTGTTGTTGTTGTTGTGGAACGAGTTTTCCTACACTTGCTTTTCACATCTCCTTTTGTGTGTTTGTTTCGCTTTTACTGTTGTTATTGCTGCACATCAAACAGGTCGCGTTTTCTTTAGCGTTTCTCCTCCGCTTTAGTGTTTTCCTTCCACTTTTATTTATTGCTGCTTGCTCTCTCGCATATGTTTACCTTGCATACGTCCTTGAATATTTGTCTTGTTATCGTTCGTTTTTATATTTTGTTTATAGGTTTTACTTGTCTGCTGGCTGCTGGCTGCTACCACTGTAGTTGTTCCTATTTTTACTTTCTTATCGTCTGACCAGTTTTTACTGTTGTTGCTGCTTTTAAATGATTCTCTCTTTCCCTCTTTTTGTCTTAGTATGTTCTGAGGCGAACTTTGCATTCCTTGTGGCATTGTTGACATTTCGCAAAATGCTCGATTTCCTTGTTTTTGTGGCTGTTGTAGCCATGTTTACCGAGGCGTCAGGGTTGTAGAAGCCTAATCACATATCTAGCATATTCCAGCATAGATCTTGATGCAGTACAGGAAGAGACAACAAGGACACGTGCAACTCATACAGTGGCATTATTGTGCTGTTTAACTTTGTTTGCCATTTGAAATATGAATAAACCTTATACTAATAATATTTCACTAAAAAATTTTGATTTTCAATTTGCAGTATCTGAAATAATTCTAAACAACAGCCGAAAATAAGAATTTAGTCGACCATTGTGAATGGTGGTCGGCTTTGTTTCTGTTATAGTTGTGTCTTGGTTGCTTTGCCCACAAACGAGTATAGCTCTACCACTTGCCTACATAATACGCACACATTTACACAACACACAAGCGCGCACACACACACACACACACACACACACAATCGCACAAACTGTTGACTGACAAAACGCTACTTTGTCTGTCTATTATTAAGTTGGGCCTGCTTCTTTTTGCTGCTTCTTGCTTTTGGCCATAACCATGACTTGGCTTTGAGGTCAACAAACAGCTGGCTGCTGGCGCACTTCGCCGACTGGTTTGCTGATTGGTTGAATGTTAGTTCGCTTCTTGTCTGGGAAAGCCAGAGAAGCAAGAGGCAAAAAGCAAGTCCAACGAAACAGCAGCCATCGTTTTGTAATAGCGCTGAAGTCGTGCTTGTATATAGTAGATACATGTACTCTCACACACATACACACACGCACACACAAGAGTGTAGCCGGCAACAAAAACGAGTTTCTTGTCTCACCGGCGACGACAACGACAGCAGCGACGGCGACAGCGGCGTCCAGGCTTAAACATAAAAAATGTGGCAAGCTGAAAAATTTCTCAGCGCATGGCTGAGTGGCTTTAGAGAGCCCTTGTTGTTGTCGTTGCCGTTGCTGACTGTTTGTAAGATTGTTCGCACGTTTTTTGGTCTTTTGAACCGGTTGCTTCTCACACACAAACACATCCATACATACGAAAGGCATGCAGCCAAAACAAATGTTTCCTCCCGCACACCGATCAAGTTTTATTGACAATTCGTAGCAGCGTTTAACTTTTTGTGAAATTTTACAAATCTGTTTAAATAACTGACGACTTTATTTAATACTCAAATCTATTGGAATACTTGCAGTTTTTGTGCCCAACGGAAGCTAATTTTCCAATTAAAATATGTACATACTTGCATGTACATTGCCAATTTGCGATGATGATGTTATATATATGCATACACACATGCTATATAGTATAGTACAAGTATGTTTGTACACACACGACTTTTTTCATGTTCATTCGATTCGTGGGGTTGAAGCTTATATGTATACCCTTGCAAATTAGCATTCGTCTTTTTACATAAATTAGAAACTTTTCAAGCGTTTGGCAGCTGCACAATTACTACTATATATCAGATCTAATTCAATATCATTGGTTTCTTTGGTTCTTTTGGTTTCTATCATAGGTTTCTATGGTTGCATATCCGACCGATATCTGGCTACTTTTCACATATTATTCCCATACAGGAAGAAGGAGTCTTTCACTTTGGTAGCTTTAGAACTGCCTGAATAGTTCGCTGAACCGATCATTCATGTTTGTAACATTGTATAACAAGAAAGGAATGCTAAAGTCGAGCAGGCTCAACTCTTAAATACCCTGTACCACCCCACAAAAAAGTAATTAAATTAATTAATTAATTTAATTAAATTAATTAACTAAATTAATTTAATTAATTAACTAAATATTAACTAATTAAATATAAAATATTCCATGCATGCATACATACATTTACATTTACATCAGAATCGTGCCTTATGCGTGTTTGTGTACTTGTACATATGTATGTATGTGTGCATTGAGCCTGGTTATATGGCTATAACTTTCTTTCCGATCATTCTATCATAATGAAACTTGGTATATGGATATATAATTACTAACCAAATGTGACTACCAAATTTTATTTCAAAATTCTAAGAATTACGGGAGTTATAGAAAATCGTTAATAGGGGGGGAGTGGGGGGGTGGATCAGAAAAAATTAACAAACTCGTCCTTTCTCGGTCTCAGGAGAATCTGCATACCAAGTTTGGTTATTCTAGCTCTTATACTTTCGGAGATCCTTGCGTTCATACAGACAGACAGACGGACAGACAGACGGACAGACAGACGGACAGACAGACGGACAGACAGACGGACAGACGGACAGACGGACATGGCTATATCGACTCGGCTTGTCATGCTGATCAAGAATATATATACTTTGTGGGGTCTACCAAGCCTCCTTCTGTGTGTTCCATGTGCACTCGCACAAAACTAATATACCCTTGTACCCTTTGGGTACAGGGTATAAAAATAGATGTGCCACGCTTTTTTGTAGGCGTTCAAGGGTATGGTAATGGTCGCAAAAATGTGTCGTTCCCGCACACGAAATGAATTTCAATTAAAGCATTTTTTTTTGCCAGAATGTTACACACAATCATTCATACAACTATATATGTATTTGTATATACATATATACATACATACATATGTACAAGATGTATATATGTATGTATGCATTATACTTCTCTCTGTTTGTTGTTGCTTTTGCAGGCCCGGGGTTGGTTTAGTTAACATAATTTACTTACAAATATCAACAAGCAATACACACAGACATGCAAAAAAAAAAAACAAAAAAAAATAAGAGAGAACGCTACAATCGAGCAAGCCCGACAGTGTAATACCCTGTACCCAGGTAAACTTCCGTCACTGAGTTATATGAGCCCATAGCAGCAGTAGAAAGAGGAAGAAGAAGAGCGAACTTGTTGCTGCAGTTTGGGGGGTTGTACTGGCGAGAATTTGTTTCGCTAATAACTTTTCTTAGAATTGACCAAATAGCATTTCAAATGTGGACGCTATTGACGAAATTCTGTAGCGGGGGAAGGGGGGAAAATTCCAAAAAATAAAATAAACTCGTCTTTTCTCGGACCTAGAAGAATCTGGATGCCAACTTTGGTTATTCTAGCTTTTATAGTTTCTGAGATCCTTGCGTTCATCCAGACGGACGGACAGACGGACGGACGGACATGTCTAGATCGATTTCTCTCGTCATGCTGATTTAGAATATATATACTTTATGGGGTCGGAGATGCTTCCTTCTGCATGTTGCATACTCTGCACAAACCTAATATACCCTTTTTACCCTACGGGTACAGGGTATAAAAACAAAACCAAGGCAACAGTGTCGGTTGGTTCTTTGTACACGAGTTTAGCTAATTTGGCAACTCGTCTTTGTCTTCGTTGTCAGCGTCTGTGCTTCGAAGGTGTCGGCGGGATTTTTATTGCAGTTGCTACTGCTGTTGCAGTTCTTGGTTGTTCTTGTTGTTTGGCAGAAAAGTGCACAGCTGTTGTTATTTTTACTGTGAAATCGATGTTGATTATAAATTTGTAGGTGCCCTAGCTATTATACACTATATACATATGTATATACATATGGCTCTATATCTATTACACACCCACTCAAGAGCATAGTTTTGTTGTTGCATGCAGTTTAGATTTATGTTGTTGCGAAAAGTTTTGAATTGCAGCTGCAACTTTCAAGCTACACATTGGGGCATTTGAAGAAGATTAAAACTTTGTCCATATAATACATACATACTTTTCATAAATATGTATGTAACTAAGCGTTTTTTCCTACAATATTTTGGAAACACAACTTTTTTCTTAGCTGCTTCTACTACTCCCTCCTTCGTTTTCCTATATTTTTAATTTAAGTAAAATATTGTTCATAAAGCTTATATAACTGTGTTCACCGATTTTTAAGACATATAACAAAAACAAGAGAAAAAGTACCGATCGCCTTTAGTTTTTTTTTATCTTTATTTGTTTCTGCTTTCGAAAAGAAAGAAAGTTTGTTTGGCACTTTAAGACTAAGTCTCGCTGTATGTAGTGAAGAAATAAACATTCAAACGAGGGTGGGCTGAAAACTTAATTTATTTCTCAAGTAAAAACCCCAGTCTTTAAATTGAGATTAGCATTGGATCTGTCCAACATATACACATACGAGCTGAACTATAGTGAACTATGAAGAGGACTTGTTGGGAAAGTTTGAGATAAAACACCTCAGTTGTTAACATAACTCTGCTACATTAAAAATATATATGTACATATAAATATTGGGTGCTCTACGCTGTATAGTTTGCTTTTGAACATCAGACAAATCAATGTCATAATACCCTTTTATTCTTTAATTCTGATAACAATTAAAAGTAATAGTAATACGACGAGGAGGTCCAATAATTAATAGCAATAATCTGATACAATGTGTAAGTAAACATCTATTAGTTGGAAGATTACAACGCATTTTACAATTAGTTATTCGGTAGTAACAATAAAATTTCCTGATTATTTTTCATTCCGCCTACGAACATACATATGCACGTCTGTATGTACCTACTACTTACACATACAAAAAAAAAAAAAAATCGAAATGTTTTCGTATACTAAGCGATAATTTGCATTGCAAAAGCCATGGGCATGTTAGTGTCTGCGTCTCTGCTGCTGGTAGGCAGTTGTGTGTGGGGAAATGGAGAGGGGTAAGGGGCTATGGTGGGGAAGATTTGGGTTTCTTTTCGTACGGAAGACGGAATCGATATATACATATGTACGTAATTTATGCATATCTAACTTTTGGGCATGCACTATATAGTATTTATATACTCTACGTAAATTTATGTATGTACAGTGTATGTACCTATACATACATATATGCATACGTCTCTGTTATGTGACGTGCCTTTGTACATATGTACATACATATGTACATTCATATGTATATATATCAGTACCTCAAAATCTGCATAAATGATGATGTTTTGTAGCCTTTCCTCGTCGTTGTTGTTTTTTTTTTTTTTTTATAAATGTGGAATTTGTTTTTTCGTTTATTATTTTGCATACACATGCCCCAGAGATTGCGCCGTCGACGTGGTCATTGCTGCCGGTCTGCCCAAGGGAGAGTTCGTGGTTGTGGTTTCTGTGCTTCAGTTCGGAATTGAAATTTGATAATTTTTTATTTTTTATCTCAATACAACTTTGAATTGTGTGTGCAGAAAAAATTAGCGCTTTGTAGGGCTTTGTTTGTATGTAGTATCTACTATATTCTGAATACAAACATATTCTTTGCCTTAATGGGCTTTGCCTGAATGTAAGGTGTTCAGAAGGTTACGGGAACATAATGGCCACATAAAAAGCGCAAGCGCAGCCGCAGTCGCAGAAGGTAAAGGTAAGAAACCATAAAAATGGCCAATTAACAACATGTGTGTATCTCTGTCTGTATTTGTTTGTGTTAGTTAGCAGAGAAGCCACAAATCAAATATCAGCATCAGCCTTTTACTAACACATGGAAAAGAGCAACAAAAAAAGTTGTGTAAAACGGGCGGGGGCACCCTACGAAGTCTGTCCAATGATGTGTTGCTGTCGCCAATTGACTAATTTCTGCTCGCCCACCCCCGTCTGTCTACCATTTAGGTGCAAGCACGACCTCTGCACACACAGTGGATCAAAAAATGGAATTAGCTGCAAAAGTCTGCGAAAAAAAGTACTTCTTACTAGTTATGGATTAATTGGCTTATGTTGCTTGTGACATGCATTTTGAATGTAGGGAAAGGAGACGCCTAAGCTGGAAGATAAGATATATGGCTGAAATACTATGTACATTGACGGTCACTTGGTAAACAAACGCTAGACCACTCAGCCTCCGTTTACCGTCTGCATACTAAGCACTTAGTAGTGTACTCGAACGCATTGATTATTTTAAGCTCGACGTTGTTTATTTTGATGTTTCGATGTAAGTTTAACGATTTTTGTTATACCATAAACATCAATCTTACGACCATCCGTCTTAAGACCAGATGATTTGATAAAGCTTGCCAAAAACACAGAATTTATGAACGAATATCCAATACAGCTGCTTACAATAAGTTTTAGTTTTCACAAGAATAAATATATGTAGCTAAAGCTTTAGTTATTGGAGCTTAACTAATTTTATCGTTACTAGACTTACATACATCATCAGTAGTTATTTCCTTACCGTTTAATTTGAGTACATATTATAGGTCTGTTCGTCCGCTTATTCGTCTTGGGGAAGCGCAATGATTTATATTTACTTTTAGGACAATATTATTGATGTTCAAATGATCGATACTGAAATTCTTAAAATTTTAACTGTAAATCAATAAATAACTATGCATGTATGTACATAGTTGAATTCGTCATACATATATTAATACATTAATAAATATAAATTCGCGACTAAATCATGGGCTTGCGAAGCCGGCACTTATGAAACTTTTACACTTATGCTCTCATGCTACACTACTATTTTCACAACCCCTCGCATTATGTGAATGGGGCCAGCATCCTTGCTCCTTCGTTTTTCTCTTGTGTACGCTTCCTGCCTGTATCACAAAGCGTTGTCGTCGCGACGTCTTACGAGCATGGTATGTGATTTTTTGTTCCGTTTTCTGTACTTTTTTATGTGCTCAGATTTTGAGGAGTCGACTTGGTTTGGCGATTTCTGCTGCTAAAACGCTTCGTAGCCAAGGCTATCTACTGCCTCTTTTTCAGCTGCTTGCTGAGCCACTTTTGTAACATACATACATACATACATATGGATATCCCTCGGACTCTCTTTGCCCCTACAAGACGCCCGCGCCGCACCTAACGTACTATTTATTATTCTCTCTTTTACGAGCTTTTCTCGTCTGCTGCTGTTTTATTTTATTATTATGTATTATTTTTCGCGCAATTCTGTGTTTTGCTCCGCAGTTTCTTTGGAAAAATTCAACTTTTACTTTTTGTTTTTATTTTATTTTTTATTTGCGTGTACATATGTATATAGTAAGTAAGTATGTATGTATATGTTTGTTTGTTTTTGCCCCTTTATGATAATGTGTGATTATTATTATTATTTTTTTGGGTTTTCTTTGCTCTTGACTCTGTATGTGTATACATACATACATGTATACATTTTTCTATAAACATTTCTGTTTTGCTCGCCTCGTTTAATGCTTGTTGCGTTTCCCACCAAGCGTCTACATTTTTCCCCACTTATGCGTCTTTCTTCTTCTTTTCAACATGCTACTTGTTTTTATAACTTATTATCAAACGTTGCGTTCTTCCTCGTGTTCTACGCTTTGTGTTGTCATTCTTGTTTGCCTTGCAAACAAACACATACATACCTACATATGTATGTATGTATACACATACATACGTGTTTATTCATAGATTCGCGATGATGTAAAATGTAAAGCTATTGAAATCGTTGTTTGTTTCAATACGAAGCATTACTACTACGCTTTCGCTTGTGGTTTGACTTTCTTCGTGCGTTATTTGTTACCTTTCATTTTTAGTCGCTTTTTTTTGCGTACATACATGTGTTACATACATACATACATATGAATGTATGTACATATTTTTTGATTGAAGGTCGTTGGTGGTAGCAAAACTACTAACTGAGCCATGTAGCATTGTAAAGTGCGTGACGGTTTATGTTAATTGCGCAGTATTTTGTTCCAAAAGCAAATGTAATTAGACGACACCTGGGAATAACTGTGAGGAATGTACATACATATGTACATATGTATATAAGAATTTCAATACATACATATGTATGTACATAATACAGTGGCGGTGCAAGAAATAGCATATGAAAGTGAAACATGTATTGTTTGAAAAAGATGTTTTTCTTTTATAATTTCTGAAGAATGAGCTTTGTGAAGAATAAAGAAGTACTGGGGCCCAATCCCCTAAGGAGAGGGCTTGGTAGATTCAATGGAAGGTTATTGCCAACAACTGCCACAAAATATTAAAGCTTATTTTTTACAACCACATTTCACTTGTATTTTTCAAATATTTAACTTTTTACTACTTTTTGTTTTCATTCTTAAAAAAATAAATGTACGAATAATTGTGCTTTTTTAGTTATCGTTTTAATTTTGCACTCAATACCGTTTTATGCCTAATATCCTTAAAACTTTTTAATTACATTTTAAAATTTGTTGTTTCTTTACATACGTAAAGAGGTTTCCAGGAATGCTGCATGGAAGATTGAAATACCACCATAGACATATTCTTTTAATAATGCTACTTATATTTTTCGCCACACCTGTATATACACATACATACATGGTTTAGCTTGAAATAGCTTTTGATAGTTTTAAGCTAGGTACACACGATGCAAACAATTTGCAGCAAGTTAAAAATAATTTGCAGCAAAAGTTTGCACCAATGTTTACACCTATGCAAATATTGCAAGAAAATTTCTTGCTGCAATCAATTTTTGTTTTGCATGCAAACTTTTGCATGGCTATTTCGTGCAATATATTGCGTCAATGTCTACACGTGTTTTCATTTCTTGTTTGCAGTGCTTGCAAGTGACACTCATTTGCAAGTTCTGTTGTTTTGTGAAAGTCAAGGAATAACGACGTGTTTATATCAGCGGTGGACACGAAATGTTAAATCGGGAGCATATATAAAACAAGTAATTACTACGATATGTGCAATAAATTGTACTACTTACCAAATTTTGAATTTTATAATTATTTCCGTCGTCATTTTTAATAAATTTAAGGGCATCGAAAAACTGCTGGTATAGTTGTCCGATGTACCCTGGCCGCTCTTTTTATAGCCTGTACCCAAAGGGTGAAAGGCTATACTAGTTTTGTGCGCATGTATGTAACACACAGAAGGAGGCGTGGCAGACCCCACAAAGTATATATATTCTTGATCAGGATGAGATGCAGAGTGGATATAGCATTGTCCGTCCGTCCGTCTGTCTGTCCATATGAACGCAAGGATCTCAGAAAGTATAAGAGCTAGAATAACCAAACTTGGTTTCCATATTCTCCTAAGACCGAGAAAGTACGAGTTTGAGTTTTTTTTTCGATGCGCCCCCCCCCCCCCCCCCCCCCCCCCCACCCCACTCCACCGCAATTTGTGTTTTTTCTTATAACTTCCGTGATTCTCGGAATTTTGAAATCAATTTTGGTAGGTACATCCAGTTAGTACTTTCATCATGATAGGTCAATTCTGAAGAAAGTTATAGCCATAAGTAAAATCGCTGCTCATGCGCTGCCTGCAGCTCTGTCGGCAGCGCTGCCCGCAACTGTTGTTGTTGTTGCTGCTTTGGTTCAACTTTGTGCTGCATACATACACGCATATAAACACGCATAGGTACGTGATGTAAATGTATGCTGTTTAAACTGAACATAAACATGTATTCTAATTTAATTTAATTAATTATTTTAATTAATTAAATCATTCATTTTTTTTAATAATTTAATTTTTTTAAAATTTTTTTTTTTTTAATTTTTCTTTTTTGTGGAGAGTACAGGCTATTTTACTGTCGGGCTTGCTCGACTGTAGCGTTCTATCTATTCTGCTGCCGAGACATCCCATAAAACAGAATAATTCTCGTAAAATTCAATTAATTTTATCGTTTCCTCGCGATCCCACATGTTGCTTTGCTTGCTGCAATATTGCGACTGAAAGCAAACAGCACATGCAAGCAAGCAAGCAACTGACGCAACCAAGAAACGGTAAAATAATGTATACAGACGACAAGCAAAAAATATTGCTGCAAACAATTTTTGCAAGTTCTTTGTTTGCAGCAAAATGGTTGCACTCGTGTTTATACGTGCAAATTTGATTGCAGCAATCAACTTGCTGCAAATTGTTTGCATCGTGTGTACCTAGCTTTATGTTGGGTGTGAAATATGTGTACATATGTATGTATGTATGCATGGGTGTATGTAATTATATAAAAAATCGTGCGTACACACACATACACGAACACGTGTGCCAAATTGTACATACATACATACATATGTATGTACGTAAGTATACTCGTTCGAGTCCAGCTCATTAATATGCGTTTATTGTTGTATTTTCTATGTGTTGGTCACGTCGCCGCCTCTACTATATTATAACTTTTGTGCACCTTTAAAACACCCAAAGTCGAGTTGCAAAAAGCAACGACAATAGCACATACATATACAATTATATACATATATATATGTATGTATGTACATACATAAACACACATACAAAATAAAGCTACAAAACCGAGGAAACGTCGAAAAAAGTTCAATAAACTGTTGTTACTACCCCGTTCCCCGCTTTTCAATCCAACACTGCTGACGTCGCTTTTGCTGTTTCTTTCTTTTTGGTTGGCCGGTCATCGTTAGTTTTATTTTTCTTCGTATGTAGGTATGTATGTGTGTGTGTGTGTGCTTGTGTCCAAGCATTAAGCTCGCGCACGACTCTCTATCGGCACTTAAGCAATTCCGTAATGTACTTGCGCTCTAATTTGGCATTGTTTCTGCTCCTCTTAAGAAACAAATTATTTGAAATATACTAGACTTTGGTTCATAGCTGCTGAATAAGTTTCAATAGCTTCCGAACTAAAATGGCAATATCTATGATATTTTTTATTCTCCAAATATATAGAGAAGAATGTACATATATATGTATGTGTGTACATACATGCATACGTAATACTATATGCATACATATAATATTTTACAGTACGGTTCAGCCCGAAATCTTTCTAGCCAGGCGATGAAGACGGCTTCCTACATTAATCAAACTTTGGTATTATTATAAGGTATCTTTTAATATCTTTTAGTCAAATCTTTTTTGTAGTTATCAGTTAACTAAATCGATATCAGTGGTTTTGAAAAATGAAAAAATTGGAATATTTATAAGATACATATTTGTTTTTTTGAGGGAACTCATTCCCATCATTTACAAATGTAAAGTTCTGGGCAGCTGGACTTGAACGTGGACGTACTAGATTAGAAGATGAGAGACATCCGGGAAGCCCAAAAACTGTAACTCCAGACAAAAATGGGTCATGAGAAAGCCCTCCGCACGTTAGGAGCCGTGTTTGCTCACCTGCTCCTATGCATTAGCAGTTACATTCGCAAAACTTCATGCAAGGGACTTATTTTTAAATTTTCACTTGGACAGAAATCTTCATCAAATAAGAAGGCTATTACCTTCGTAAGCAACTAGTTTGAGAAGCGGATGGTGAATACTTTCTGCAGTGGTTGAAGAGCTTTGAAGAAGACTACGTCGAAAAATAAAAAATTGTATTTTTTTAGAACTGTTGTATTATAATCAGGCTAGACATTGTAGAAATACCTTAATTGGCAAGATATAGTTGGAGAACTGTGTCTGACAGTCAGGCTAGACATTGTAGAAATACCTTAATTGGCAAGTTATAGTTGGAGAACTGTGTCTGACAGTGATGTAACCACCGGTATGATGGTAGAATACCAGGACGTATGGTCGACAATTATGATAGATAGACTGTTCGGAGAGTGACTTTTGAAATTTAAAGTACTTTTAAATAGACCTGTTTGAAATCGTGTTTCACTCCAGACATTTGCTTAAATGCAATGAATGAAACAGTGCAAGCACTTTGTCAGGGAGTTATCCATGCCCGATTGGACTAAGTTTAACAACTCGAATGGCAGAGTGTAAAGTTTTTCGTTATACTACCAAGGTTTGCTAATTACTTTAATTAAGTCGATATTTTTTCCCTCCAGTATGTTCCTTATTGAACGAGTTGAAATTGTCTGCCTGTTGGTGGCTTCGGGTTTTCTTTTTTGGCGACTGTGGCAATTAGTTGCATAATTTTGCTCGGTTTCCCACTTCAACAATTTGTGGCGTTTTAGTTGCTGTTAATATTGATGATAAGTATGTTACCATCGCTATTTAACATCCACTAACCATCAATACAAAAACTGGTTTGGTTCCGCTTTCGAAAACCACTCTCTACACCCCTCCGTATGGAATTCTTCGCCTTGAAAATTTTGTTTTATAAAAATAACCATACAACACAGCACGCACACGTTGCTATCTGATACATAACGTCTTTTTTACCACAAATTAATTATACATGTATACCTACTATACTGTAACAATAACTTCGTTAATTTGCAAATTTTCTCTTTTCTGTCGCGTTTAAGTTGAATATCGATAGATTTCTTTGCTTGAATATGCTTTCGTTATTTATCCACACAGCTTTAGCAACGTCCATAATTATTGATAATTGGTAAGTTGGGGAAAGTTCTCAGCTTGTTGTTTTTATTGTCTTTATGAGAAGTTCTTTTAACCCTTTGGAAACATGATTTGAAAGGTCATGCAATTGTTGCAAGTTTTACTATCAAACCTATCAAACATCATGACCATTTCCTTATGATTTGTTGATGTACATGTAGATAGT
The DNA here is from genome assembly GCF_003285725.1 of Scaptodrosophila lebanonensis. Lineage (NCBI taxonomy): Eukaryota > Metazoa > Arthropoda > Insecta > Diptera > Drosophilidae > Scaptodrosophila > Scaptodrosophila lebanonensis. The sequence goes on from NW_022060529.1 coordinate 6,128,878, forward strand.
ATCTGTTTGGAAGTAGCGTTTAAATTATGCAGACCAGTTGCTTGCGTACTTGCAACACATTGTTGCAACTTCATCACTTGCGTTAATATGCAAATCTGTGACAGATGTTGTACCTTATTGCCAAGTTGCATATTTGCCATTAGACCCATGCGACTACATACTAGGAAATCATCTCATTTGCATACAATTATTGCGTTCTTCACTGGTGGCATCCACAAAAAGAACCCGCATCAACATAGAAGCAGAACCAACACACACACACACACACTCACACACACACACACAAAGAAGAAATAATGGCATGTACTTCAATTTCAATATTGATGCATTGTTATTTGCCACATAGCTCGCAGCTCGTGGTGGGTGCGCGTTTAATCAAGCTTAGATAACAGTGGTTGGGTTGTAAAGAAAATGACTACATTTATGTACGAGTATGTATAAAAAAAAGCTGACAATAAATGACAAATGCACGCAGGCGCGAGGAAAATAAAAAGTATATGAAATAGAATTTACGTCTTTGCATAGAAAAAATGCAAATGGTGAAATTTTAAACCCTTAAATGGGCTTTGATAGCTGGCCACCCGCACCCGCCCACCGCCCACCGCCTGCCCGCCCCCGACTCAGCCATGCACAGTCCCTGCCCATCTGCCAACTGGGCTGTAAGTAAGCGCTTTATACTTTTTTTTCTTCCTTGCTTGCTTCTCTGCTTCCGCCCATTTTTCCGTACTGAGTGGCGACGTGCTAGTTCATTTTTGTTGTTGTTGTTGTTTTAATTGTATTTAGTTACATCGGTAATTATTGATTTTTTCGCGAGCTGCTGCACGAAGCCAGTCAATTTTAAATGCAGCATAGCTTTGATCTCGGAGACCATTGTGAGCTATATATCAGTTTTGGTTTACATTGTTATATCTCCTAAGTTTAGCTTCCTTGAACAGCGTTCCATTTTCCTGCTCAATGCTTATGCATTTTGTATGTGGCTGCAACCGTCTTGTTCGAAGCCTGTTTTGGCCCCATTGGCTCATCGCTTAGCAATTATGTTGTTTTGCTTTGGTTCGGTACTGGATCTGGGCAAAATCATAGCTTCGTTATGCTGTCCTTATGTTGATGTTGTGGGTCTGCCATGTGCAAGGCGCTAGCGCAATAGTGATACGTCTGCAATTTAACTGTGTGTGTGTTTTATAATGAATACTCCTTCCGTTTTGTCTTTGGTGCTATTGAACATTTTATCAAGATTTATATTGGATTTTTCTTTTCTTACGCAACCTTTTTACATAAGGCAACGAGAACCAAACATCCAACCGACCAGCCAACCCATCCACCCACTCAAAACCGTTAGAGCGCGTGTCCAACTGCTTCAGGCGTCGTAGCTGCCTTTGCTGGTGCGGCGTAATTAAAAACAAGAAAGTCTGCGAATGGAAAAAATGTGCCAAGAAGCTGGCTTCCCAGCACACCCAACACACTCAGCGCACCCTGCACACCCTGCACAAAACCAAACCCCACACCACTGACAATTTATTTAAATTTCACTGCCGCGCAGCCGAACTCTTTTTTCCTTCCTTGTTATTTTTAATAAAGTACTGGGCGGGTGCCGCAAGGAAAGTGAAAAAAGACAAGCGGGCTAAAAAAAAAAAAGTTGCGTAAATTTGTTATGTACTTTTTTAACTTAAATAAATAAATAAGGGACAAGCAAGCAGGCGCATGGTCTTGGGATGGGTTGGTCCAACCATCGTGTTGATGACCAAAGCAAGTGGCAGAGCCAGTAGTAGCAGCAGCAACGACCACAATCCCGCAACCAACCCTTCGCACACACATACACACATACATGCTCATTCACTCACACACAGTCGAAGAAATCATGCATCCTTTCCTGACCCAAGCGCAACGGGCCGCCCCGCCTTGCGCTGTATTTCCGTATCCGGCGCCAGCCATTTGCATCTCCAGAAAAATTTTTCTTTCATTTATTCGGACATTCTTGTATTTTTGTTGTTGTAGTCATCGTGTCGAAAAAGAAAAGATTTTTTAAAACACACAAACTGGACTACAGTTAGCAGAGTGGGGTGGTGATGGTGGCCGTGGTGGTAGCCATGGCGGTGGCGGTGGCGGTGGCGATGGGGGTGGTGTAGAGCGTAAAACATGGTTTTCTTGCGGCCTGGGCATTTTTTCTTTGGCCAGAAAAGACGAAAGACACTGAAAAAACGGGTACACAAACTTCAACCTACTCAATTCTTGCCTTAATTTCTTTTTTGTTTCGCTGGCCAATAGACCAAAGTGTGCGAAGGAGCTTGAATGGGCATCCATCCGACCGCTCCGCTTGCATAAAAAGGCGGTAATAAGAATTTTTCTTCTGCTTCTGCTCAGCTGGAGCCTGAGTGTGTTTGTGTGTGTACGTGTGTGTGCGTCGAAGTGTTTTTTTTTTTTTTTTGTATTTTTAATTTAAAATGCGGAGCATGAAAAAATATAAAATGGCAAGCAGGCGGGCAGGCGTTGCAGAAGGAAAAGATCGAGCTTCAGCAACTTAAAAGAAAAATTTCTGAAGTAAATATTTGTCCGTCCAATTGCTGCATCGGCTGCCAACTGTATGGTCTGTGGTTGGGATGCTATGTGGGCGGTCGCTCGGATGGGTGGCTTGTGGCAAGTGTTGCTGGCTTGGCGAAGCCAACTGAAGCGACGCCATAATGACTACTGTCATTGCGTCAGAAAAACAAATTTCTGCCACCTAGCCGGCCAAGCAATGTCTGGGCTCTTTAGTGAGTGTACTGTAGTTATGTATTGCCAGAGTATACACTATATATATATGTATGTACATATATTACATATATATAAATGTATGTACGTGCAGTCAAAAAAGGGTGCGGTTCGTTCATTTTTGTGTGTCTGGCAATCAGCCGATTTTTTCTTTTCTTTACAATTACAAATCGATGATTGTCTCATATAAAACTTTTCTCCTTTGATTTCTTGCAGGGACTGCTGCGCACCGCCGAACAGTTGAAAATTAAAGGTCTCTGTGAGACAGCTGAGAATGCGGATGATTTGAATGACGCAGCCACTGCGACTATAACCGTATCAGAGAATATTCAGCAAACGGTTGTTGGTAATATTGTAAATACAACAATAGTACCGGGAGCGCCCTCACCCACAACTGAGCAGCAACAACAGTTACACGTGCAGCAGCAACAGCAACAACAACAACAATTGACCAACGCTGCGCTTCTATCACAACAGCACCTTGGAAGTAATCAAGCGTCGGGCCAACTCCTGAGTACAGCGGCCGGCACAAGTCTGCAGGCACAACAGCAGCAGACGCAAACGCAGCCAACGTCGCAGCAAGGTGTCCGAAAATCGCGTCTACGCAAGCGCTCCAAATCCCCCGATCTACAGCTGCAGGGCGGTGCAACACAACCACAGCCGGCGCATCACCATCATCCGCAAACTATACTCATACAGGGACAGAATCAAACGTCAATTGTTAGCCTGCAACAGACAGCTGACGGAAACTATATACCCGTCTCTTCTGGCGTAGGACAGGGTGAAGAGGAATCCGATTGCGATAAGCCGACAAAGATCTGCAAGACAGAAACTTCGGTCGCCTCGCCGGCATCCAACTCGTCCACATCGAATAATGCTGGTGGCGTGACTGGCGTGACAGCATCGGGCCAAGCTATTGTGACACAAATTGTAGTAGCGCGCGACGGAAAAGATAAAAATATGACTAGTTTAGGCATGGGCATGGTAAGTGTCGCGTCGGAGTCTTGTCTAGACAACTCCGGCGCTCAAATGAACTTCTCGTTCAATTTTGGTTAGAATGTTTTTGATAATTATTCCCTTTCTTAAATTTTCATTGCTGCGCAACAGAATGGCGGCCTGTTGGGCGTGCCTATGGGCTTTCTAGACTTCACACCCGAACCACCAGCACCATCGGCCACACCAGTTAACGTAACGGAACACGTCGATCTCTCCTGCAATCCAAGCACGGACACTCGTGATCTATCAAGTGAGTTATCGGTAGAGTAGTGTAGGAGTGTTGCGATAATTTCCTTCAACTTGATATTAATACGCTTTGTATCATATTTTATAGACCCCACCGAACCCCTGGATATCGACAATCACTTGGCTCAACACATTCACCGGCTCGATCAATCTCCTATGCATTCAATGGCGCATCACCACACCGGCGATGAAAGTAACTCGAATCTCGTGCAGCACATCAAGAGCGAGGTAATCGAAGCTAAGCATTTGGCCGCTGCTCAGCAACATGCGCATGCCCAAGCGCAGGCGCAGCATGCGCACCACCAGGCGCAGCAGGTACACCAAATGCACGCTCAGCAGCTGCTTGCGCAGAGTCAGGCACAGCAGCAACAGCAGCAGCAACACCACCAGCCACAATCCTCGGTGCACTCACAGCATGCACAACATGCTTCGCATGCCGAAATATCGGGCGGCACTGTTATGGAGATTGATCCGAGCCAAATTAAGCACGAGCCAGGCATGATTATAACGCCAGAGATTGTCAACATGATGTCCACAGCGCATATGGGTAGGTATTTAGATTCTTCATGTAGCTGATCAATCTTAGCTAATTGGCCCTTTAACGCTTTCCCAATTGCAGACATGTATAACTCCGATACGAGCGAGGACTCAATGATGATCGCCAACGGTTCGCCGCACGATCAAAATGAGCCGCATTATACTAATTTGGATCAGCAACACGTCGGCTTAGGCAGCAGCGGTGGTGCTGGTGCCGGTGCTGGTGGTGGTGGTGGTAGTGACAAAGGTCAGTTTAATGGTCCCAAAGCTTGGACACAAGATGATATGAATTCAGCTTTAGATGCATTAAAGAATCAAAACATGAGCCTGACGAAAGCATCTGCCATTTATGGCATCCCATCAACCACTCTATGGCAACGAGCTCATCGTTTGGGCATCGAAACGCCAAAGAAGGAAGGTGGCACCAAATCTTGGAATGAAGATGCATTACAAAATGCATTGGAAGCACTACGCTCTGGTCAGATATCGGCAAATAAAGCGTCAAAAGCCTTTGGTATCCCATCATCGACATTGTATAAGATTGCTCGTCGTGAAGGCATACGTCTGGCTGCGCCGTTCAATGCCGCTCCAACCACGTGGACACCCGAGGATTTGGAGCGTGCATTGGAGGCGATACGCGCCGGTAATACGTCTGTACAAAAAGCTAGTGCTGAATTCGGTATACCGACAGGTGAGTGCCCCTGTCAAACCAAAGTCCCTCCTTCGTCCTTCCCTCATCAAATACAAGTACGAGTACGTGCATTCAATATTCTTGTGCACTATGTTCATTGTTAACCGTTTGTTTCAAACCTTGCTCTTTCTGAATATCCTAGATGTTTTCCAATTTAATTCCATAATAGTAATATTATCAAAGTATTGCTATAACAATAGTCAACCGGCACTCATGCTATACTTCATTACTCTTCAAACTAGACTCGTTTTTGTTTTCAATTCTTCACGACTGTGTCTAAGCCACCTCCAAAGAAAAGCGCCATTAATAAAAACCAGTATGTGGTGCTAGATCGTTTATTGTGTATACTTGATATTTCTTAAATTATTCGCTTCTGACACAAAACCAATGAGAACTAGGATATCCTTTTACCTTTTGGGTACTTGTAAAGCAATATTTGTTGGTTGGTTGGTGCTCCGAAGATGTGCTTGTTGTGTAACATTTTGCTAATTGAATCTAGGGTTAGCAGTCTTATCGAATTGGAAAAGTTATATTTAAATGCGCTGATAACAATTTTTCAATTTTCACCTTTTATATATTTCCCGCGCATGCGTTTCATGATGAAAACTAAACTTTGAAGACTTAGATGTACTAGGTTCTTCTTTGCAGAAAACCTTCGTAAAGGTAGATAGTTCCCTTCGATCTATCTAACTTAACAGACATCTATAATCAAAGTAGAAAAAGTTATATGGCCACATTAATTGTAGCTCAGGACTTCAGTAGTCATCTGGGTTTAGTCGCATTTCTTTCCGAACATTGTTCTTGCTTTTGGTCCTGCTGACATTGAAAATCGACTCTTAGTCTCATCGTATTTATTTTTGTATCTACGTTGTAAACCTCATTGGGAAGTTGGCATTCACGGAGTAATTAATTGTCCTTATACAACAATTACTTTAAATAAAAAACAAAAATTTGCTAATTCAATTTCAAATCTAATGTCAAAGGAACACTTTATGGACGCTGCAAACGTGAGGGCATCGAATTGTCACGTTCGAATCCAACTCCTTGGTCTGAAGATGCCATGAACGAGGCATTGAATTCAGTGCGGTAAGAAATCAATTTAGAGAGCACAATTGTTCATCTATCGCATTTGATTTAGGGCTATTATTATTGTTAAAACGAATATTTTCTTTCAGTGTTGGCCAAATGTCTATCAATCAAGCGGCTATACACTACAACCTGCCTTACAGCTCGCTTTATGGGCGCTTCAAGCGCGGCAAATACGATGTGTCGAACCCTAGTGGCGTATCGCTGAATAACACATCGGGCAACACAACTGGCAGCATTGAGATTATCGAGCATAGTCAGGAGAATTCGGTAAGTAAACAATAGCAATCAGGCATAAAAACAATTAGTTCTCGGGTATTGGGTGAGACTTGAAAGATTTTATTACTTCCTGACAGTTCTGCAAACAAAGACCATTAGTTCATCGAATTGCCTTGAGATATTCGATAAGGAAATGATCTTTTGACTATTATATTAATCATTTGTGCATTCGGCCAGAATTTGCGGCTAAATGACACTTCAGACCTCTGTTTTATATAAAAAATGATTAGCCTTTTGTACGTTTAAACTATGAAGCAAAGACACGCTTGTTGGCCAGCGCCCACTAACAACATTTGATTTATTTATTCAAGTTGCATATGTTGCAGCAACAGTTTCCGTACAGTCCTTCGCCGCATCCACCGACACCTCAACATCACGGCACGCCTCAAGCGGCGTCAACGCCACAACACATGCAGCAACATGTTGTGCATATGCAACAGTCGCCGCATCCGCATGCCCATCAGCAACATATTCAACAACAGCAACAGGATGTGGTCACATCAAGCAGCCAGGTGCATGCTAGCCAACAGCAACAACAACAACAACAGCAGCAGCAGCAGCAACAACAACAACTTCAACAGATCTATCAGCACCATGGAACGCCGGAGCGAAGTTGAGAATCACTGCAGGCTGCGGCAATGTTGGGTGGCGGCGGTGGTGGCGGCAACACGGCAACAGGATCAACCACAGCATTTGCAAGCATATCGGGCATGGTGGGCGGCAATGCCACCGGAAGTGGCAGCAGCAGCACCAGCAAGCGAAAAAAATCAACTAAGCAAAAGCGTTGAGAAAACGCCACCGACGCTGTTGACACGTTCAACAGCACCACCAACGTCGTTGCCAGCAGCAGCTGCCAGACATCGAGGCAGCAACAGCAGCTGGACAACAAACCCCCCACTCCAGGCTTGGATAACATCAAGTTTAGATTTAACTCCAAGCATTGGAAACGTAAGCTTAGACAATTTCATCAGCTATTGTCAAAACAATAAGATTCTTAAGGTTATATACCAGATTAGTGTTACCGAAATCAATCAAAACAGAAACAACACAAAACTGGACATTAGTTACACAACATCAATGTGTATAAAATGTAAATACATAAAAATATGCTTTATCTACATCAACATTAAAGTAGCTACATAAATCGAAAGTCCCTTATTTTAGAAGTAAGCTACTTGTAAAAGAGTAATGAATTTTTCATCTAGATTTGGAAGTGAATTATTATATAGTTTAGTTGCCCAACATAAGAAGCATTGTTAAAAAGGAAGATTTCAATTTTTCGTTTTTTCGATTTTTCGACCGTGAACATGTAAAAACGTTATAATAATTAGGCAAAACGGCGTTCTATTATAATTTTGGTATACTTCTGTATCAGCTTTATTTCGCTTAGTGTGAGACTGAATGTGCAACTAGGAAACGTTAGCAAGCACAACAGGTGAGGTGAAGAACAAACATGCGAGACACATGAAAAATTGCTTCTTTTTCTGTTTTGAAAGGGTTTATGTTTATGTAATTAAACCCAATTAAAAAATATTGTCTTTTCAATCCACTCATTAAAAACTATTGACGGGCGGAATAGTTTTGTTTTAGTTTCATAAGAATAATGCGCGAAGCAATTGATGTTTTTTAATGAAGTTTAGAAAATTCATTAGTTTACAATTGAAGAAAAATTAAACGTAAAATTTATGCAGAAATGAAAATCAAATGAAATAATTGTATTTTTGATATAAAAACATAAATGTATAAATCGAATAAACTTGCTAATAACTTAAACACAAATTGATGTCATTTCTGAAATGCATTAAGAGATCCATTTCAAAATCAATAAAATTTCAATAAACACCATGCATATATAGATATGTAGGGAAATAAAATTGTAAACAGACACCCACATGCATATATGGTCAAGAATGAGTTATTTTTTAAGTTCACTGACATTTGGTTGGATTCATATTAATAACTGTGTATGTTATAAAGGGAAGATATGCATACCATTAACAAACCTGACATCATGTATATTAACTATATATACATATATACAAATATTGAGTAAAGAAGTTGTAAAGTTTTGTTGCGAAGTAACAGCAGAATAATAAACTCGTAAAATAGTTTTATTTTTGCAAAGTGCAAGGCTAGGTTTGCATATAGTATGACAAAATATATCTCAATAATTGGTTAAGAGAGTAGAAAATCTATAAAATAGAATGAGCCAGCCAGATTTTAATATAAATACTGCAAAATCTGTTAAACCATTTACTTTTATATAGAGAACACTTGTAAAGAAGAAACCTGTATAGCTTCCATTAGTTCTAAAGTAAGGACACTGTATATTTTTCAAAATTATATTTTGCTTCCGTTTCTGGTTTGGTAACACAAATTGTAAATATATCACATAACTATTAGTATTAAGATATAAATCAAGCATTGCAGAACTTGCTCTTAATTTATTCTATGCATAAATAAAAGCCCCATAGAGTTATCGTAGAACTGAATGCAATATCCTTACACCTACTCTATATAATTTAATTCCTATTATTTGTAGAGTGCTTTATATTTTTGATTTCTCTTAGATGGGTAATATTGACGTAAGTTAAATATGCTAGAACGGCATAGAATCCGCATATGTATGAAAAATATATACAGCAGGTACAAGCGATAAAAGATATCATAATAACTCTGTTAAAATTGTCGCAAAAACAATATAAAAAAAAGGAAAACAGAATGCATAAGATTTCTTCACGTATGAAAATGCAGAAGAAATTCATTAAATTACTATGTAAGGATATAAAAAATTTAGTTTAAACCTTAACCACACAATATATATAGCACATTTCCGATTATTATATACATATAAATAACTATAAATATAACTGTAAACTGAAAGGAAAAGAAATCATATTATATATTTAACAACCCAAATTATTGTAGCACGTAACACATACGTACATACATAAGTAGTACATGGCAATTGGAGTCGCAGGCAAATTAACCACATTTAATGTAATATTGGTCGAAAGTAATTTTGAAAGTGAGGAACTTTAAATAAAAATGATTGAATAATATACAAAATCACGCCTTTTTCAATATATAGGAATGCACACAACAATATAAATTAAAGGCTTTACACCGTTCTATTATATATCCCAATAGAATGGAACAATTTGGAAAGTTTGTGTCAAATTAGAGGGGATCATGACTTTGGGTATGATTCGCATCGTTATGTTGATCTAATTAGTTTTAGGGTCGAAAATATAAAAATATTCGTTCGTAGCATTTTATACCCTGTATGCGAAAGTTAAAAAGTGTTTATTAAGTTTGCGCAAAGTTTGTAACAGGCAGAAGCAAGCGCCTCCAATCCCATATAGTATTCTTAATCAGCATTGCGAGATTAATCGTTATTGCGGAGGTTATTTGCGAAAAAACTGTTCGCCCCTAAACTGGGGCAGCGGCTTCGCTCTTCTTCTTTTTGCTTCTGCTATGAGTTTTTTGGGTACTGGGCATTAAACGGATTATTTAATATTCAAACATAAACATTTAGTCAGAGTCTTCATCTAGCAGTATTTGTGCAAATATAAAATATCTTAATAATAATGATTAGTATTTGAATGTAAAATATTATAGAGAAGCATTTTGAATATCGCAACTGTTCACAAAGCTCAGTGGCTCTTAGCTGCACAAACTGCAGCTGCTCTGAAACTGTAAGCCCATGCGAGTATTTCATTATATCGAAGCCAAAGCTTTTTCTTTGGTACTCGCTCTCGCTGCCACTCTCGTTGTGTGCCTCTAAAACGCGCCCCAGTGTTGTGTTTTTTATATTCTTGTTGGACAATTGTCAACCGAGACTTCAGTTAGTTGGCAGCAGGGGAACCGCGTAAACGTTTTTCTACAGGGTTAGTGTGCCAAGCGCCTGCCTCGTGCGTTTTTACGCAGACTGTGTACTAACAACAACAGCAGCAACACACAACCACCTATCGTGTATAACGAAAAAAGGAGAAAAACGGAAGTGAAATTTTTATTTTTATAAGGTGCGCAAAAAAGTAATTGTAATGTATTGCAGCTTGATCCCCTGATGCCTAAAAGTACAAAACACCATATGTATGTAAATACAAAAGAAAAGGCAAATGTAAAGAGTGTGACGGTGTCTGAATTACAACATGGGCAAGGCGTATATTAATAATTGAATAAATTGTGAAACCTTGAAATTTGCGCATCGAATCAAGAGTGAATGTGAATTAAATTTTTCTAAATGCAAAAAAAGAATACATATTATTTTAGATGCGTGAATTGAAAAAAATGAGGAGTGACAGCGTTTAGTCGTGCGGATGTGTCAATTTGTATATTATATTATATGTACATACATATGCATGTATGTATGTACTAGGGCTTTAGCTGTACTTACTTACGGATATTTGCTAAAAAGTTTCCCTGGCTTTATACATACATACATATGCATATAGAATGTACGAGTATGTGTATATATGCACATACCAACATATATATATATAATACGAGTACCGTTTTTTAAATTATTCTTTTGGCATAGCTGTCTTTGAAAAGTCTGTATTATATTACGGTCAGATTAGGTCATTTTGGGTTTTCATGGCAAGTGGTTGTTGGCCTAGTCGGCAGCTCCATATGTATGTATGCATAAACGTATGTACATATGTATATAGATACATATGTATGTATTTATGTAGGTCCGAATTACTCGCACATGGATTTTAACATCCACAGAACGTGCTAAGATTACTGCGTAAAGCATCAAGCGTTGGAAAGTAGACTTAACTTATTTTACGCATTCTCACAAACTTCGCTGAACATATCCACGCGCACAGGTACATAGTACAAGTTAAAAAGCTAACGCGTCGTCAATCAACACGTTTTTATTAAAATAGGAAATTTACTTAATAATGCTTTCTGGCGAGAACCAATAACAAAGTCAACGTGAGGCGTACATACTTAATAATAACCGCCAAAGGCAAGACAACAACATCAACAACAATGGCAACAAAATAAAGTCAAGCACAGCAACAACGTGTTTGCAATGCGAGAATGCGAGCGAGCGAGCGAGCGAACACTCTCATTGGGTTAAACGCGTGCGTGAGTAATATACTAAATGAGAGCGAGAGAGTTGGAAAGCTTTTGGTTGTCATAAAACAGCTGATTTCAGATCTAAAATGCATCCTTGCCCTTGTGGTGGTGAGGCCGGTGTCAGGGTTCTACAATAACAACAACAATAGAAAAATGGGGACAATCTGTGAAGTCACTGACAACAGCCATGTATTTAATGATGTGTAACAAAATAGTGCCTTTTAAAAATGATAAATTATGATACGAACAAGATATAAACTACAATTTAATTTAATTTCAAATTAAATATAAATTAAAGTTTGTTAAAAAATCATCATATTATTTTGTTAATGGATAGTTAATGTGGCTCAAAAGTTTGCACTTACTAATTAACGGTTTTGTGCGCCTGCACATTGTCTCGCCCAACCCTCGTTCTTCCCGAACTCTGAGCCTGTCCCAGCGAAGAGTACGGTTGCGCCGAAGTGCAGCCGAAAATGCAAACTCTTTGTGTCCATGTTATCGCATCATCAATAAGAACTTGCATGGTCATTCAAGAGATACCCAGCAGCAGCATCAGGTGTATTTTTGTGCCTTCCTTCAGGACTTTTAGCTGAACAGACCGCAATACCTAAACGAGCGGATCAAATATAATTATTTTGAGTGAACGAAAATGTAAACAGTTCAAGTGAATCCAGTTAAAACTTTAGATTTTCTTTAACAAATGTCCTTAATAAATAAATTGAAAAAGCCCACACCAGCGCCGAATTGGTGTATTGTGATTGAGATAATTAAATATCGGACGACACGTATAATCCAAGTTAATTAGCTTCAACATTTCAATATTTAGTGAGTATTTCATCTATTGCAGCCGCATTTGTTGCTCATATCCAGGGTCACAGGTGCTGTAATTGGATCAGCTGAAAATACCTACACCTACACCACACTTAAGTGCATCAACTCAATTAAAAAGGTAGGTAAATGGATTTGAAGAGTTAATAAATGAACATGTAAAAAGTTGATAAGGGCGGGCATATATACAACGTCTGTGAATAAGTGGTAAGAGAGGTACATAAATATCACTTCAGTCTAAAAATTAAGATTTAAAGATTTATACGGAATCAGGGCTGTAAATACTTTTTTCTTCTTTATTTTTCATTACTACAATATTTTGAATTAACAAATTATTTAATAGTTAGTAAGACAGATTGAAAATCTGGTATTCCGCTCAACACTTATAAACAATTCAGCTAAAACAAAAAATAATAAGGAATATTATGATGTGTAAATCCCTATAGTTTATGTCAATTTTCAATTATTTCATGATTTTTTAAAATATCTTTATAGAAAGGCGACATATTTTCTATGTAATATGGGATGTTTATTTTTTTATGAGCACTTTTTCGTCGTACTTTAAGAGATTTTGTTTTGTATTTGTTGTTTAGCACTTCGCTACGACCTAGTTCGACATATTCATGAAATAGTTGCCTTTGGATGTACATACATAAACTTATTACCATTTGTGTACATTTAGATGTAATAGGTTTGGTCCCCATTATCTAATTGTTAATGCAACAACCATTCATTACACCTTCATAGCGATGTTGTTTAATAACGGAAGTTTGATGGGCTGGTACCAGAACTATTAAATGGGAAGAAAATAGATTAATGTTTAAAGTTTCATTTGGAGAAGGCCTGAAACTAGGTTCAACCGACCCAGAAGAAAACCACAACCAGTTTTTGTGACTCCAGATCTTATACTTTCCGATATCATTGCGTGTTATTTTTAGGATCTGCTCCACAAGTTGCTTGCATTGTTTCGGAGTGTCGTTTCTGCGCCGCTTTATGAAAAGGTGCTTATGGGAGGTTGAATTCTCTCGGTATTATTAGATTATTATATTGAGCTTAGCTTGTGATATCACAAATTAAACTTGTTTATACGCCACGAACTGCAGGGTTAGGTTTTTTTTTTGGGTTTCTGTAAAAGTTGGCTCATGCTTGCGTATGCATGTGTTGTTTAAATTTTGCACATTTACAATGTCCTTTGCGAATACGGGTCATACATACTTGTACTACTTACATATATAGAGGTAGGCTCGCAAGGTTGTTGTTTTGGGCTGCCTGCTGAACGTTTAGTACAAGGGCGCACTCATAAAGGACATACACATATACAACTGAACTGAAAAAGAAAGTGTTTTTTTCACATTGTGTGTTGAAACATTTATCAGTTGACCCTTGACTTTCATCGAATTGCTTGTCCCAGTAAGTCATGTAATGGATCAACGACACATACATGCATACATACGAGTATACCTACAAATACCTACACACATTCTGTATGGTTTTAAATTTGAACAGAACTTGCTTATCCTTGACGTTTAAGGGTTTCCGTTTCATTTGGCCAATACCAACGCCAATGCCAATGCAAGCTCAAATAGCTGACACGCGCACACACAAATACAAGCCGTCAGACATAAATTACCGCTGCTCGCTTTCCAGCCATTTTATATTCAGTTTATACTCGCATGCACATTCGTGTATGTACATGCATACTTATAGATGTAAATAAGTCGTTAGGATGTGTGTACGAATATGTACTTCTATGTGATTGGTGTTGGTTGTATGCGACTGTTGGCTTCATTTGGCACTATTGTTGTGTGTGTTTCACCTGCATTCCTCGTTAATTATCCGAACTTTTGAACCATAACAGACTTGCTTCGTAATAGTTTTAATATATTAAGTTTTTATACCCTTTACCCGATAGGTGTAAAGAAAGTTTTACAGACGGAAGAATGCGTAAAGAGGTTTAGACGAAAAAAATGAACAAAGAGCTAGCAACACTTTAAAATATTTCGATGCACTTTTGTAAATCCCGTGTTTATTGATTTCTGGAAATGTTCTGTAGTCTCATCATGTTCGATATCGAGAATGAATAATGACCGACTATGTATAGTTATACAAGCAAGCAACAAAAAATTGAAAGAATCTCGTACTGTGTACAAAATGTAGTGCCTATCTCTTATAATCTCTGAGATCCAGGTGTTTATACGGACTCTACTCTACTCTACTGCAATGCAACTTTATGAAGTACACCTTTGTGACTAGTACTCGCATATGCATACCCTAGGCTTTTCAACCGGACACATCCCATTAGTAGAAAATCAATTGATCGAATGCATGACTGTGCATCACCTGAACTAATTACACCTTTGACAACTGTTGACAATAGTCAATGACTCATGCTCCCAGCCGGCCCGTATGTTGCCTCAATTGTTGTTGCTGGCATTGAGCTGGCGGCATTAATTGGCAACTTGATCGATTTCAGAACTGCAATGGCAGCCCTTTAATGCGATAAGCTAAAGCTTATACTTTTATAGACGTCGAAAAATTTGAATTCAATGATGTTAAGGCGAAGTATGTCCTTAATCAAAGTTTATTGCAAAGGATTGAGTAGGGGAGAGTGAAAATGATTGTGCTTTATCTAACTGAACATTTATAATAATAATTATTTCAAATACAAATTTAATTTAGAGTATACAATTCAGAATTATAAGCAATATAGAGATAAACAAAAAACAACAAGCAATTTAAGGAACAATTTAGTTCACTCTTTGTTGAAGCAACTGCGCTGTTCTTAGTAAAGGAAGTTATACAAAAGATATTCTGGTATCCTTTCATTATACAAGTACATTCAGCCTTATTACACTTTCAACAACGAATTTTGATTCTCTCTTCATAAACTTTCAAAACAGACAGCGATGTGTTTGCCAGTTTTCGTAACAAAAACCTGACAACTACATGGATAATTTTCTTAAAATTCGGTTTTGAGTATTTGCATTATTTAATTGCAAATCACTCGCAAAGAGCAATTTGGTTATATTATGTGTATGTTGTGGTCTCAACATTGAATTGTGGGTCATATGTACATACATAAGCATTTGTATTTTTGTATGTACTCAACTATTTAAACACCTCTGAACGAGGAATGAAACGCAGTGACGAATTTTTTCAAAACATTTTGCAACTGTTGGGCTTTGTAATGCTCTTTCCAGAATGAAATAAGAATGGAAGGCTAGAGTCGATTGGGTCCAACTCTTAAATACTCTGTATATTCTTACAAAAAAATAAAAAAAATAAAGCAATTTAAAGCACATTTGAAATAACATTAAATTGATATCACGGGATTAGTAAATAAACAAATATATGTACAAATATGTATCATACTTACATATGTACGTGTAAAATATTATGTACAGTTTTAGTTTCAATGCGTGTGTGGAGAAATCAGTAGAATCTGGGTGCCGGTTAGTTCTTATTCTTTATCATTGAATCCATACATGGTGGTGCTGACGCTTTCGCCACTACATGGTCTGTCCGTGGTGATGGACACACGCGTGTATGTGTATCAACATATTATGTGCTGATGTGTTTTTGTGGCAAACGCTTAAACCGCAACGTGCCGGTGTGAGAGCAAACACACCTACATACATTCATAAAAGTATAAACATGCCTGTATATGTCAGATGCAGACATTTTTGTTTCAATGCCGGCTGACATTGAACTTGCGCGTGCAAGCGTATCACAAATCAAGGTCCCATACATACATATACTATACATTTATATCCGCACATACATACATACATAGAGACATAGCGCCATCAAAAACATTTTGCAATAATTTGTTTCATTTTCCGAATGATGTCTCAGTTTCGACCCCCGCACCCAATGCCAATGTGCTACGTTGCGTATACGCAATGCAAGCTACAGGTACGCTGCCATGTCAGTTGGCTACGAAACCTTTTGCTTTTTACACACACATACACACACATACCTGTCGCACTCACAATATGTACATTTTAAGAAACACTGAAAGCAATTTATTGCCAAGACATATTGTGCCAAGACATATTGAATGCACATACAAATATACATACATACGAGTACATACTCGTACACATAGTGCATTATCTGGTTTATTTATTTGTTAAACTGAGGGTGCGAGTATGTTTAATTCTTATCGGTGCTGTGTTTTGTTTTGCTCTCTATTTCGGCGCAGATTTCTTCCTATTGCTTTTGTGCACCGACTGCAACGATGTGCATAGAAATAATTTTTTATGAATTCACTTTTCATTTGAATTTCATTGTTCAGTACGAATGCTTTGGGATTTGTGAATTGTATGTTTAAATAAATACCTACATACATAAGTGCATTTTTTTTTTAATAATCGCTACAGTCACGTATCGTGAAATACATATTAACGAGCGCGTATTTTTAGTTACGATATTAGTTTTATTTTTGTTTGGCATTGAAAGAGATGCGCATACATTGCTTTAAATATGCTGGACGAGTGTTGTAAGTGTTATAAACGTTATAATGATGTAACAAAAATTGAATCTGGTGTGGCATTGAATGAATTTATATTTATGCCTTCACTCGGCAGCAACAGCAGCATCTTAAGGATGATCAAATCGGACAAAGAGAGCGCTAGTGGAGGTGGCAGTGGTGCACCAACAGCCACCACTGGATCTGGACCGAGTCGCAGACAGGTGCATGCCACAGGTGGCAATCGAGGAGCGACCATGGGAAATGTTGTTGGCTGGCTTAAACAGGTTTCTGAATATAAACACTTTAAGCTGGATAGATAGATCAATCCAATGTTGTGCTGTAATTATCAAACACAAACAGACGAGCAATCCCAGAGCATAGTCACCGACGATGTGCACACCTACAGACAGACACTAACTATCAATCCTACATATAAATAGTACATCATCGCAATGCTTCCGAGAACTTACTTGTTTGTTATTCGTTGTGCTGCAACTTCAACCCACCTTGACGCTAATTAATCTGCACTGCCAGTTGACATTAAGCACCAATCACAACACAGCTTTGTATTCCCTTTTTATTAATTTTTTTTTTTTTGCCTTGAAATGCAGATAAATACTAAGTTTTACTTCATTTGATGAGATGTAATTGCTTAGTTCAACAAGTAGGTACAATATCTGTAGTTTACTTTTTTCTGCCTGTTATAAATGAATCTTATTTGAATATATTGTATGGAAGAAGGTATGAGGCATTCAAAAAAAGCCGCAATTTCATTTGAATAGCTATGTATGTATTCGCATTTAAATGTAATTAATTGGATTCTCTGGAAAAATAGACTGTACGTGTTGTACGATTTGGAAAATTCGCAGAAGTGGTTAGTTGATATTATTAGAGTGCGAGTAAATTGAGAAAATTCTCAAATCAGTTGTATTGAAGGTTGTATTAAGTTGGCTTAAAGAGTTATCTGCATTTTAGGAACTTGGTTTGTTTTTCCCATTCAGTTGCTTACTCCTCTTTGTTCAAATACCCGATCATTTAAATGAATTCCCTCTTTGCTCTTTCCCTTTTTCTGTGTCGAATGCCTTGTACTTTCCCTGCCTTCATAAGAATTATTAAGATATTCTACTATACACACACACACATGTGTATATACATATATTACAGGCTTCCATAGAGGTTCGCGACGCCGGCACACGCACTTTGTCTCTACTTCAAAGCACCAATCCGAATTTTCGCTCCCTGGACTTGGCCCTAAATTCGACCGTAGCCGCATCCGCGACCGATACTCCTATTTCGTGCATTGGAACGGCTGCTTCGGCTGCTGGCTGCATAGGCATCGCCTACGACGACGAGGAAGGCTACGGGACCGGGACCGGGACCAAGTCGTTGACATCGCAGAACGCCCAGAAAGTGCTTACACGCTCGGCACGCGCCTACGCCTCCGTTAGTCAGCCACAGAGTCCGAGGCACCAGGTGCGCGGTACATCAAATGGTTTGACCGGACGGTCCACATCTATTTCATCGCAATTGGAGCAGACAAAAAAGATATTAAAGATGACGGAAGGGGAAGATAAGCCGCTTACCATATTACACTACAATGATGTCTATAACATCGAGTCTATGAACGAACACGAGCCAGTTGGTGGTGCCGCACGTTTCGCGACCGCAATGAAGAGCTACGCTCATCTCAATCCCCTGGTTCTCTTCAGTGGTGATGCTTTTTCACCCAGTATGCGTAAGTAGCCGATTGCCCATATACATATAGTACTTATTGCGAATCTAACTTGGCATTTAACCTATCTATCTATGCAGTGAGCACCTTTACCCAAGGCGAACAGATGGTACCTGTCCTCAATCATGTGGGCACAGATTGTGCCGTCTTTGGAAATCATGACTTTGGTATGAATTGATATAAACCACTACGTCACTATAGAGTATAGCCACACATAATACAAATGTTCCTTCATTATAATTTGCTGATTGTCCATTAGGACAGATTGCTAATAGAAGACATCTGTTAAAAAAAAAACCATAGAGTATATTTATTTATGAGAACTACTATGTAAAAAATGAAAACAAAGTAGGTAGAAATTTCTGGTTTCATGGATTTACGTTGAATTGCATACAGGGTGCGCCATCTTTTATGTCGGTATGTAAATATTGAATAACTTTGTCATTAGTGAACCGATTGACTTGAGTAGACCAGTGCTGAAAACCTCAGTTCACGAAATTGTACAGAACCAAATTAAATAAAAATATCTCATACTTGAAAATCGGTTGTTTATTTTCAAAGTTATTCAATGTTTGCATACCGACATAAAAGATGGCGCACCCTGTACATTATGCACAATTTTTTTTGAAGCAAGAGCTGCTTTTACATAGCTTGCATAAAGAGTGGGACAGAAATTGACTTAAGAATTACTCTTCTTTCTCAACAGATCACGGCTTGGACGTGCTAGTCAATCTCATCAAGAAGACGGACTTCCCTTGGCTGATGTCCAATGTTGTTGACAACGAGACCGGACGTCCGCTGGGCGGTGGAAAGATTTCCCACTTCATTTTGCACAATCAAATCTCGATCGGCTTGATTGGGCTGGTTGAGCGCGAGTGGCTGGAAACCTTGCCAACGATCGATCCCAACGAGGTCACCTACATCGATTTCGTAGAGGCCGGCAATAGGCTAGCGGCCGAGCTCCGCCACGAGGGCTGCGATCTGATTATAGCCCTCACGCACATGCGAACGCCGAACGACAAAATATTGGCAACCATGTGCAATGGCATTGATATCATACTTGGGGGACATGACCATTTGCGCGAGGTAACCGAGGCAAATGGTAAGAAGATAATCAAGTCTGGAACAGACTTCCAGCAGTTTTCGGTTATCACGATAAAGCGGGACGAGAAAAACCGTAAGAAGTTCACCACAGACGTCCATTGTGTTGATGTCACAAAAAGCGTGCCAGAGGACCCGGTTTTGAAGCAAGAGCTCTCGAAGTACGCAAGTAAGTCTTTAGTGGATATATAATTCTTCACAATGCCGGTGGATCCTTATCCCAGCTTTTTTTCTTCAGAGTTTATAGAGAGTAAATTATCGGACGTGATGGGCATATTCAGCGTCGAATTGGAAGGCCGTTTTTCCCATGTACGCACCCAGGAAACGAACCTGGGAAACTGGGTGTGTGATGTTGTGTTGGCTGCCGTTGGTGCAGATGTTGTTATATTAAACGGTGGTACCTTTCGCTCGGATCGACGGCACTCACCGGGACCATTTACCATGGGGGATCTGGTTAACGTAATACCCATGCGCGATCCCTTGGTTCTGTTGGAAGTTTCAGGCAAAGTATTGTGGGAGGCCCTGGAGAACGGAGTTTCGGCATATCCCAAGCTCGAAGGACGTTTCCCCCAAGTTGCGGGCCTTAGTTTTGCATTTGATCCACAGAAACCACCTGGCGAACGAATTGATCCACAACTCATTCAGGTGGGCGACGAGTATCTCAACCTATCCCAGATGTACAAGCTTTGCGTCAAGAACTATTTATATATGGGATGTGATGGCTATAACATGTTTCGCAATGCCAAAGTGCTGGTGAGTATTCTAATTGGATAACTTTTTTAAGATACGATATTTGTGGAATTGTATTATATGCTATTACATGATCTATTAGTGCACTATTGTATACGCGCAAGAGCAGATCTGCCAGTAGTTGTTTCTATTACATAATCCCGAAACTACTTAGTTCAAAAGCATCCATTTATTACCCCATTGTTTACCAAGCGGGTACCATCGTAATTATTCAAAAGCATCACGTCCTGAAAAGTTATAGACAAAGATTAAATTTGTGGTCATAAAATCGTCAAATCTGTGAAAGCATTATCTTTCGGTACAGGGTATAAAATTGCTTGACATACCCAAGTACTTATACGAGTAGTATTATAATATACCGTCACGTTATATATATAATATATATCACGTTAAGCACATACTATTTACATATTATATATTGAAATTGTTATTTTGCAGATGGATGATGACGCCTGCCCGGAGCTGGGGATTACTCTCAAAAATCACTTTAGGGCTATAAACTCTCGTAAATGCGGTCAAAATACCAAACATCGTCAGTCACTGGTCACGCTTTCCAGACGTCACAGTCTAGTACAATGTTTGGACAACATGGACCTAGATGGTCCGTCCCCCATTCGCAAGCTGTCCGTGGGCAATCACAACAAGTCCCTCGACCTAAGCCATGGAAATTCGCAAAAGGTGAGAGGTTTCCTTTATGTGTTACAACCACGTTATAAAAGACACCAACACCTTGTTTAGATGTTACGGCGAGCCTCATTAGATGATTTGGAGCAGTCCTCTTGTGAGCTGGCACCGCACTTGGAACATCGTATTGTAATGATACAAAATGTTGAGGTAAGTGCTAATAATGGCAGCCTAGTCAGTTCTAACAATGCTCCCTTCTCAGCATTATCGTCAGCTGTTGTATAAGAAGGAATCTCACATCATGAGCTCAACTATTACGGAAGCGGATGATGAGTAATGTCGTGATCTTGTACAATTTAAAGAAAAAGGAAGATATTTTGATAATAGTTTCGCATTTATTTTTTCTTGTTTTTAGTTAAAAATGTAGGACATTCGAGATATTAGGGAATTGTGGAGGTGGCAAGAGACATCCATATACATACGTATTTAGAAAGGAACATCCTATCTTAGTTAGCTGATTGACTTGTTATTTACTATATATACGCACATTTTACTATTCTTCATTAATTTATTTAACGATATGTTAACGAGAACTATTTCCAAGGGCCTTCCGCTTGCTATAATTATTGTTATAATATTTAATTTGCTAAGTTTTTTAAAGATTTTGTAAAGTTCAAAATTATAAATTACTTATATTATGTATAGAATTTGTATGATAAGAACAAACTAAATTAGATTTGCGAAAAGACGAAAACAGATTAGGTATCAATAACCTGATTATTTTATAAAGCCGAGATCGAGCAGAGCTTTAATTTTCTACTACGACGCACGTAATATGGTTCTCTCAACCATAATCAATCGAATTTTGTAAAGCATTTTCTGGAATGAGTCAGCACCGGAATTTCTGGACAACATAAACGAGCGCCTATTTATGATATGTGGAGTAGTAATTCATTATATTAGCACAGCCCGCTTTAATCAAAAGAGATAGGGAGAGAGAGCGTTTCAGTCATAAGCATGAATTTATATATATATGTATGTATATAAATTGGAAAACTGTGAACGATATTTGTGAGGCACAATGTTACTAAAAAAGATTTGTTAAGCAACAATTAAGCAAGTAATGGAAAGCAATATTTTAGAAAGGAAGTGAATTCTGGTCATATGTTCGAGTATATACCTGTGCATATTTTTATGAGACTTTTAGAACGAATTGAAACGCTGGGCAGTTGAAAACGGACAAACAGAACAGATTTAAAATTCATGCATATTGCTTATATAAGAGAAATCGGAGAAAATATTGAATATTTTAAAAATATATCTAAGAAAAACAGAATAAAACCATTTGTATGAAGAATTACAGCTATTTACATAAAACTCTTTATATATGTATGTATGTATACAATTTATTGGGTGAAAAAAAAAACAACAGAAAATAAGAAAAATGTAAAAAACAAGTTAACACAAATGAGAACATCTACACTAAAATATGTCAGAGTTGCATAAAAAGGGAGACCTTCTAAATGTAATTTTAAAAACGATATAACACAAATGCAGTTCCTTCAGATTGTACAACCGCGGATATATAATATAATAGTGTGCTATTTAGAATGAATGTAAAAACTGTTGAACAGTGTACTGGAATGCTTAATCAAAACTAGGTGTCCATTCCTTTATCTGCATTAGAGCACAATATTGCGAGTTAAATATATGTCCATACTTATAAGTTAACAAAGGCGTCATGGAAGCAAAAAGAAACGTCCAATAATGACTTCATAATGATTCGAAGAAACGCTTATAAAGTTTGCTTCCCTAAAATGTAACTTTTTGTGTGTTGCAGCGTTTTCTTCAATTCTCTACTGCTTTATCATAATCATGTAAAAGCTATTGTTATGGATCTTCATACATCTATGCAGTAATGTGTGCTTATTTATCTATAATAAAATCCGTGTACCGTTAATACAAATACATATTAAAATTAATATATGTATGTGTTTAAAATTGTGCGACATGTGGCGAAGAATTAGTACTCGTATTGAATAAATAATCTGCTCTATTCGATGCAATTCATGAAGATTCCGTTTTTAAAAATACTAGCGTGTTAGAAACTAATCTATGAAGAAAGAGTGTGTGACCACAGATGTACATAATTCTGATCAGCATGAAGAGACCAATCGATACAGCAATGTCCGACTTTCTGTTTTAATCAACCCTGCCTCCCTCAGCTGTTTTGACCTTAAGGGATATCATACTATTATTTTTTAAGGAAACACGCATACTGCATTTATTGATCGATAATAAAATATAGTATTAATACAAATGTACTATATGTTCTTTAAACATACCTATAAAAATGTGATTATGGAAGCATTTTGTTAGTTGGTGGGCACAATTTTGGATTAGAATTGGTTAATACTAGACTGCGATTAATACAAAATGCATATAACATCTTCAAAAACTTTGGGATCTATGGTATACATATCATGTCTTTAATAGAATTGCAGAACCAAGGTTTTTATGCCACTTGCAATGTGAAATGCCGAGTTTCGCACCTCCACCGTGTTCTTTAGAATGGCCGTTTTGTCGTCAGCTTCTATAGATTTCTGTAGGTTCTCACATTCGTGCTGTATAAGGATGTTGTGACGTGTAAGTAGCTTCAGTGTTTCACGAGTAGTTTCGTTGGCGTTGGGCGGCTGTTAGGTGGTTCATAAGGCATATAATAAATATATATTTGGTTCTAAAATTGATTATATTTTGAAAATGTTACCAAATTCGCATAGAGCGCTATCAGATCCGTGACTGCGTTGCGTATGCGCTCGCCATGTAGGGCTACTGATTGCTTTTGATCCTCCGGCCCCGGTTGCATGGCCAGTATCAGACCTTTTAAGCAACGAGTTGCCAAATCCGATCGTACCTTCACTTCTTCACCAAAAGGTTTTCCATCTCCAGCCATTTGGTACATGCTCGTTGTGTTTCGTACATCGTTGTTTCCTTTGGCAAAGGTAGGTGCGATTCGTCTTTCGTACATACTGGCCGGCCGCTTGATTGTCGACTGATTCGATGACGATGCATTTGAAGTGCTGTCAGCGGAAACAACAGGGGCGCTGCTGCCTTCTGGCAGAGATAGTGGCTCATGATCTGTATCGGAACTGTTCAGATCAATCCGACTAAATCAAAAGATAAGCCAAAACAAAAAAATAAAAAAAAAAAACAAAGATAAATAAACAAAGAAAATAAATAAATAAATAAATATATTGCGAGCTCACAGTGGTTCATCATATATGCTGGTGTTTGATGTAAATTTTGATTTCAGTTGTGAGTTTTCGGTTGACAGTTTCTGCACAACGTTCTTCAGCTGATTTATTTGCTTGCGCAAAGTCTCCACAATGGCCTGTTAAGTCCGCACAAATAAAAAAGAACATAATTAGAAAAACATAAAATTATATGTAAACTTAAACTAAAGAAAGGGAAACGTAACAGCGTTTATTTAAACTACACATTACGATTGCGAAATTATCGACTACTTTTATTTAAATCTTAAAATTGGCTAAAAAGCTTATGAATTCTTTTGGTGTCTAATGCATGTGAGGGATAGCTACATTTATAAATATGTTGTATGTTAACGCGATGCTTATGATGGTTATACAATACTTTTATGCATATGATGTTTAAAAAATGATGTTCGAAACATTTGTATGTATATGTACAAATATGAACAGATGGTAGACCAAGCAAGCTTACACTCTACCCGAAGCTATTGTTTAACTTTAGAATTTTTTGGCGCATCAAGTTTACCTGCTGCGCCATGGGTGGCATATAGTCATCGTCGCTGGCCACCGGATCGTAGATGGGCTCATCATCGGACAAATTCGGATCGTGCGCTTGCTCGAACGAATTAAACAAAGCCGAATTATTATTTGAAAATATACCCGATGTCGGCTGCGGTTGCGCTGCGTGTGCATCTAGGGGACGTAAATTTGCCATATTCTGGCGACGTATCGCATCGGTTAGGACATCAGTTAAAAGTCCAGCGAATTCAGCGCGATTGAAACGTGCCAGTTTCTGACGACCCTGCAAAATACAAATCGTTTACATCTCATTCTATGTCACGTAACTACGTTTTAATGTCAGACACTAACCTGATTGCGAGTTGCGCTCAAAAATGGATTAGCTGGCAGAAATGGCACAGTTGCGTGATCAGCATTTAAAGTGCTGGTGGACCAAACTGCAAAATATAATAATAATGTTTATATGTATTATTCACGTTTCTGCGTTCTTTGGACTTTATTTTACTCACTGGCTTCGCACTCCCGCCTGTCTACTTCGTCATATAGGTCCATTACCAGCTCCTCAAACATTTTATTGGGAACCAATTGCAGCTTGCCACGAGCTATTTTCAATTGCTCGCTTATATCTGCGCTATTTGGCTCGGGCATGATGAAATGACGGCCACTCTATTGTTAAAATTCATGATATATTGAATTAGATTCATTGGGCTTTCCCTACTTACAGCATGATCGGGCTTCTTGCCTCCTAGAAAAATGATGATTCTATCGGTCACATCGTACATGGCATCCAGCAAGCGCTCGGCAATAGTATTATGGTTGTTAGCCTTGGCGAGCTCCAGTGGCGTGTTGCCATTTCCGTCGAGAGCATTCACATCGGCACCATACACCAACAGCATTTCAATTTGCGAAGCCTGTCCAAATTTAGCAGCTACATGCAGTGGAGTTGAGCACTTCTCATCATGATAGAAGTTGGGATCGGCACCTTGCACCAGGAAGCGCAGTGAAGTCTCCAGATTACTGGTCCGTACGCTGGCATGCAATTGCTTACTGAGCTCCTGCTCCAGATTGCTGCTGCCGCTACTAGAATCATCATCCTCCTGTAGACTTGGCTTCAGCACAAACGTCAAATTTACGTGTTTGGCCTTAATAAAGTCCGATTTAGTCGGATGGAGTGCATCTTTGGGCGTGGGTTTGCGCCAACGTGTGCCATGCTTCCCACTTGCAGTATTAGTGTTCCCATCGAGAAGATGCTCCCACACGCTATTCGCGCCATGAGCATTCAGTGAGTTTACGAAATTCAGTACCGATGGTTCCCAGTTTCCTTGACGCAGCGACTTCACGATCGATATATGCCGCCCCAGACTGCGATGCACGGAACAGCAATCGGCGCACAACAAGATGCCGCGGTTAATGGAAGCCCAAGATGGATCTGTGTATAGGAAGAATACTATAAGTACATATCTCAACAAAAAATGCCAAGAATTACAGGTAATATAGCTTTGAATTCGTGATTAGTGCGATATTTATCAACAAGAAAAAGATCTGCAGCTTAATTTATTTACTTTTCTTATTTGATTAGAAATTATTTGACTGTGGATAGCTATGTCCTGTGGACATTTTGTTTTAATAATGGGATAATTGTTGTAAATAACAAATATAGATATAATCCTCTACAGTGCCTTAGAATAGCGGCTCAGCGTGCGTGAACGTGATGCCTTTTATTTTTCACGCGCACAACTCTTATGTTTGACTTACCCGTTGCTCCACAATCCCCACACACATCCGTCTGCAATCGAGATTTGTTGCGCGGCATTTTCTGGGCAGTCTTGCGAGAGTTCAATATGCCACTGCTGCCACTTAAGGGCGTGGAGCTGTCGTTAACCTCTGGCGGTGCTATAAATAACTTTTTATGCGCTTCTATTATACTGCTGGCGAAACACATTCCATTTTTTTCATAAAGGCCTGGTGCAGTGATAAAATGTTAGATACATATGTACATATATGTAACTCAATGCAGTTAGTTAGCTAGACACAACGGATAAATAAATGATTACGCGAAATGTCGTGTTGATTAGGATGCGGACTTGCACTTGCCTACGCCAAACGAAACTAATTCAACCAATTACGACAATTATGACAATGAATCTCAATGAATAGATTCCCGTTTGTTAGTAATTCTCTAGTGATGGCACAATTAGTGTATTTACATATGTACCTGTTACTTTGTCACAGCAGCGACAATGTATATGTATGTACTTTTCTAATATGTTAAAGAGTATACATATTTATTGTTTTAAAATAACATGTCTTTTTTCTCTTGCATACATTTTTACCCGAAAAAGGCAGAAAGCAATATTTGACAGGACCGTTCAAATTTTTGCCATTGAGGACTGACATTAGCTAAAGATAAAAATACCAAACATACCAAATGAACAGTGTACAGCCCTGGGTACAACAGCTGTTAGTGGATTTGAAGCACTGGAACTTTGCTTGCACGTGCAAAACAATAACAATATTTAGTGCGGCTCTGTCTTCAAATAAAACACAAATATTGCGCTTAGCATGAACGTGGAGAACCTTTACACATCCGTAGCCTGCAATCGAACCACAGAATGCGCTGATTGGGGTCCGAATGGGTTAATTGCATTTGGCGCCTGCAATGCGATTGCAGTTTTAGATCCTAATGTGAGTTGATTGGAATTTTAAAGAGTTGCTAATACTATTAATTGTTTCATCGCTTGCAGTATAATGGAAATTCTGCCAAGATTCTGCATACTTACGTGCAACACACAAAGCGCATCAATACTGTGAAGTGGCTCGATGGGAATCACTTGTTTAGCGGAGGTGATGATGGGAAAGCCTTTTTGTGGGAATTGGAAACGCCGACGACAGCTACGCCACAGTTTACAGCT
This sequence comes from Scaptodrosophila lebanonensis, assembly GCF_003285725.1. NCBI lineage: Eukaryota > Metazoa > Arthropoda > Insecta > Diptera > Drosophilidae > Scaptodrosophila > Scaptodrosophila lebanonensis. The sequence goes on from NW_022060529.1 coordinate 6,156,758, forward strand.
CTTAATGGTCATACTGGTGGTGTCAATGCCGTGGACGGCGTGCAGCACATAAAGGGGACGTGGCTGTTAGCAACTGCAGCAGCGGATAGCAGCTTAAAATTGTGGCTGTATGAGAAAAATAGCCGCGCAATCAGCTGCTTTCAAACCATCCAATTAAATGGGGGATTCTGTTTCTCTTTGCGACTCACATTGCTCCCCAAAAGTTGTGATGTACTGCTAGCCTCGAGCGGCGATGATGAGACTATATCGCTATGGACCCCAAATTGCCGAGCTGTGGAAGAAGACTCTACAGCGAAGCAGTTTACCCGCGTTCATAAGTTGACCGGACATGAGGACTGGGTGCGTGGATTAGATTTTGTTCGTGATGGTGAGGATTTGCTGCTGGCCAGCGGTTCCCAAGACAATTTTATACGTTTGTGGCGCATAGCGCCACGCAGTAAAGAGCAAACACTAGAGAATCGTGTAAACATGTTCAATTTGTGCGATCCTGAGAGTGGCGAGATACGAGTCGAGGAAAAGATTCTGCAGCTGGGTGCACAGGCCTGGTATGCCATTAGCTTGGAATCGGTGCTATATGGCCACGAGGGCTGGGTTTATGGTGTGCAGTGGCATAAATCGGAACAACAGGGTAAGTAATGCGAAGCAGTTTCTTATTCCACGCAATCATACAATCTTTGCAGAGCTGCGACTGCTGTCGGGATCCATTGACAAGACGTTAATCGTGTGGGCGCCAACAGAGCATGGTGTTTGGCTGGAGCAAGTTCGCGTGGGTGAGGTGGGAGGCAATTCCATGGGCTTTTTTGGTTGCAAGTTCTCAAGCGACGGCCATTCCATTATGGCCCATAGTTATCAGGGTGGTTTTCATATATGGAATCAAAATCGGGAGCAGCCACAGCTCTGGACCTCTAACGTCATTGTAGGTGGACATTATGGTGAAGTTCGTGACTTGGACTGGGAGCATGAAGGTTCCTATCTAATGTCGGTTTCGGCGGACCAAACAACACGTTTGCATGCGCCCTGGCTGCAATCTGGCAAGTCGTCTACTTGGCATGAATTGGCTCGCCCGCAGGTGCATGGATATGATATGCAAGCTCTGGCTATACTTTCACGTTATAGATTTGCCAGCGGGGCCGAGGAGAAAATTGTACGCACTTTTCAAGCCACAGCTAATTTTATTGAGAACTTTCGACACATTTCACAACCGCCGGGGGATGCGGCAAACGATGCTGTCTTGGACTGTAAGTGAATAGCGACAATTGAATGAGCATTTTTGATAAGAAATGAATATTCGTACCATTAAGCTCTTCCCAAAGGAGCCTCCGTCCCTTCGCTGGGTTTGTCCAATAAAGCTGTTTATAAATTAGAAGCAGACAGCAGCAGTGCAAAGAATACTAAAGACGAATATCCAGATAATTATTTTGTGCCTGTCACGCTGGAAACCCCTCCGCAAGAAGAAACTCTAATGCAAAATACTCTCTGGCCCGAGCTGCAAAAACTCTATGGACATGGCTATGAAATATACGCCTTGGCAGCCACACATGATGGCCAAGTGTTGGCTTCCACCTGTCGCGCCACAAATGCTGAACATGCTCAGATTATACTGTGGTAAGTTAACAACAACTTTTTTTCATGAGAATTTATAGCTTTTCACTTTTTAATGTTTTTGTTACTTTATATCAAAAATTTAATATACTTTGCAGGAACACACAGAACTGGAAGCAATTGCAAAAACTTGGTTGTCATCAATTAACAGTCACGCAGCTGTCTTTTTCACCCGATGCACGCTATCTGCTTTCGGTGTCTCGGGATCGTCGATGGTCAATATTTCGACGTCAGCAAGCGGATCCACTTAGTGGATATGTCCTTATGGCTAGCACAGACAAAAGTAATGGAATACACACACGTATTATTTGGTCTTGCGATTGGTCACATGACAGTAAATACTTTGCTACCTCCTCTCGAGATGGAAAAGTTGTGGTCTGGACACACAATGAGCTGGCAGAAAGCGAAGAAAGCTCTCTGAAAGGCTGGACGGCGGCGCATACACTGGAACTGAAGAATGAATCTATAACAGCGGTAGCGTTCGCACGCACATTAGTTCATGATGCTTACATACTAGCCTTAGGCATGGAAAGTGGGCATATAAAAATATATTGCTTTGACAATGATTCCTTGCAATTGCGCTGTGACTTAAGCAAAGAGTGAGTTTACTGGGATAGCGAATCAGAAACCAGTTCAGTTCTAATGTTTTTTTCATTGTAGCCAAGCTCATCATTTGACCGTAAGGCGTCTGCGATTTCGACCAACCTCTTCCTTTGATGGAGCTGGACAGCGTTTACAGCTGGCAAGTTGCGGCGAGGATCACTTAGTTCGCATATACGACATTGCTTTAACATAAAAATTACTATTCTGTTCCAATTTCCAATTATTCTTTTACTAAAATATCAATCCATCAATTTCAATTTTAAAATACGACAATCTAGATCGATTTGTTTCCACTCGCTTATTCAGAATATACTTTATATATACTGTTTTGTACATTCTTTGCAGGAATTAGTTATACCCTTTTGTTTATGGCGCAGTCACTCGTACCGTTGATAGAGAGTTGAAGCTTGGACATATGATTCCTAGCCTGTACAATATACATAATTGCACATTAATTCATCTATTATTAAATTAAAATATCAGTTTTTGGCACAATATACGAATAAAATGTATTTATTTCCTACCGTTTCACGTTTAAAAATTACGCATTACTGAATAGATACGTTTTAGAAAGTTCAAACCAAAATCTTCGAAGCAACTGCTGTAACCAAGCCAATTACACGGCTGGTTTTTTAAATACACATCTGTATAAGATTTGTTGGTGTTGTTACATATTAGAGTTTAATTAAATTTTTTCATGTGGCCCGGTCGTCGCTCATACTTATCTAATCAAGTGGTTATTGTAATTAGGCATGTTTTGAACTCGCTTGACATGTGCGGCAGCAGCTCCCGGTTTCTGATAAGAAACCACGTAGCCCTAATTATGGCAATTTTTTTGCAGAATTTTTCTGTTACAAATTTAGTATTTAAGTGGCCCTGGGGTCCCAATGAAAGTCACAGTCTTGGTTAATTACTCGACCCAATCAGTCAACTTGTTAATATGAGAGCCGCACTTCTACTCACTTTTTCCGCTTTGCTGGGCACATCATTGGCTTTGCCAGGACCTCCGCAAAAGCATAACCAATCATCGCGACCTATACAGGTTGATCATGAGTCAAAGCCCATTCAGGTGGAAATTGTTGAGCATCCACAGCAAGTGCAGCTGGGAATTGGGCAGCAAGTGAATCAACCGGAGGTCGAATTGGAAATTGTACAGAAGAGGCCTGAATATAATCCAATAGAGCTATCCGTTGTCAAACAGCCTGTCGCACAGGTAGTCGAGATTGAAATGAAGGGACAAGCCGAGAAACAGATTGAGCTGGACGTTGTTGAGATTCAGACACCACGACCTATTCAGGTGAATCTTGTCAAACCAGCTCATCAACATATTGAGGTCGACATCACTAAGCATGCCCCACATCATATGGAAGTAGAAATTGTTAACCCAGCCCCCCACTATGTGGAGGTTGAAAATGTGAAGCCTCAGCTTACCCACCAACATTTTAACGCTGAGCTAGTTAACCATGCTCGTCAGTAAGCACTTAGTTAAATTTGCAATTTCAAAATAAAATATATATAATATATATTTTTGTGCAATAATTAATGTTTTTATAATTTAAAAAAATAACTTTCTCCAAGTGTGCGAGACACTTGGGAAAAAATAATATTTATTTAATGGCCGTCGCGAAGCGTCGTCAACCGCAGTTTGCAATTTCCGGCTGCTTGCGAAGAATTTAGTGAATAGTGCTGCATACTTACTAGCGCGCACGTAGAATTGCTGGCACTTGAAGGCGGGAGATGCCCGAAACGTTGACACGAAGAATGAGCGGGTGGAACTGGCTTTAGATTTAGCTTTAGCTATAGCTGTAGCTGTAGCTATAGCTAACCGCAACTTGCAATTTCCGTGCTTCAACTGACTTTATGATTGCATTGCTGGTGGCCTTGTTGCCGCTGCCGTTGTTACTGCAGTCAAAGGAACGACCTCTGTGGTTGCTGCTCACAGAGCGCTCATGTAATTGAGGCAATCATTCTTTGGGATTTTAATTATGTGTCGATGGTGTACAGTTTTAGTTGCACTGACAATGAGTGCAAGACAATGGACGCTTGACTTTAAGAGCGACGCGCGAGTCTATTGAACTCTGAGCGTTGCCACGGGGGAAATGATGGCGCACGGACACATACATATAGATATATACTATAGATAGGAATATACAACATACATACACATGCAGATACGCGCAAGTTGAATTGTGTTTTATTGCATGCTCTGAATTGCGTTGCCTAAACTATGGAATTGTATTTAAACTCGATCGCTTTTGTTGCCGCTGTTCCCTTTCATTGCTAAAAATGTTTGCGAACAATAACTCCGGATGAGGCGGAAGCGCGTGTATACGAATGCACCGCCTCTGCTCCATCCGCTACAAAGCTCGCACAACGATATTTGCGTTGGAAACTTTTGTTTGACTTGCAATGGAAATGGCTTTTTTATTTATTTTCTTATCCCACATGCGCCAGTGCTGTGGGCGTTGTTTGTTGTTTTTGGCCAACATTGCATTTCATAAGTTTCAATTGCGCACAAAAGTGCGCATTGTGACAAGTTTTCGACAGCATGCATCGAGACAATGCTTTAAATATAGTACAAACCAGTCGATCGCCCCACCAAGGCTCTAGAGTCAGAAAGTCATTTTCTTGTTTTGGCATCAATTTAAAAATGTATGTTCTTCGAGTTTGAAGTGTAAATACTACAAGTATATGTAATTAGCCCATAGGGTCTTTTCTTGTCTTATTATTTAGATTACTTAAACGTTAGGTTATGTGAAAAGTAGCATTTGTAATGTTATTGCTATTGGTCTCGATGCACAAGCCTTGAAAATACTCCCAGGGCCGAAAAGAGGAAATAGGATCAGTTTTCGAAATACTTATAGAGCACTAATACTTTGTGTATATGGCTGTTAAAATTTTATACGCTTCAGAATTAAGCTTATTATTATTTCCAAACGCATTGTTTCTGCTGCATAGGTACCGAACAAAAGTGCAAACTACAACACAACTGCTATAGGGATCTACATCGTATGTGTGTCAGTAGAGCTTTGTAGTTGCGGGCACATTGCCCGAGCCTTTGGCGCTGTTTTTGTTTGAATTGCAATTGAAGCGACATATTTTTGCCTTTTCGTTTTTTCAGCATATGTTGAACTCACATTTCCGCGTTGCGTGCAGCATACTGCGTGTTGCGTGCATGAGTCGGCTTGTTTTGCAACAAAAGCTGTGCATTTATGATTTGTGAATTTCCGTTTTTGACAACGCGACATGCGTGAAAACGGAAGTGCCCGGGACTCCGCCATTGACTAGTGGCTATGGAGCAGCCGTGCATGCAACAAAGTCATTTGATGCGCATTAAGGGCGTGTGTTGAATTCATTTCCAGCCAGTCAATGACCCAGTGGCCAGTTGCAAATTGAAAGCACAGATATTGATTGGAAGAGCGTTTTGTTTAAAGTTTTACTTGATAAGCTGCACAAGCCGAGTACGGAAAGTTTTTCAATTACCTGAGCTGCGTTGGCTTTGCAAGGGAATCGGGCAGCAAATTTTGTCATCCCCTGGGAGGGAAAATCCGAGTAAGTGAAAACCAAGAAGTTTGGGCAGAATGGGGAAAAAAGCAGAACAGGCTTAAGCGTTATGCAAAAATATGGTACGCATGGAAAATTTGGCAAAATAAACATAGAAACATGCCATAAATATGTTGGACCCAAGCACACATATTCCGACATAAGTAGTCCGCAATATGTAATCTGATCGTTCCACAGGTTTACTTACGAAGGGATGTTAGCCCTAACTATTTTCAAATTGGAATTTGAAGTTCATTAACACGGCCTGTTGACGAGGAAAACATCCTATGATTTCTCGTCTTCAAAGGTGACCTTCCTTGGTGATGATATGAGGCTAGGCTTTTTTTAGTTGCCTTAATTGTTATTAGCTTAATTGTACTTATTTAAAGCTGTGATGGTTTTCATTTATATACTACCGGTTCCGCATGTTTCTTTTTCATCTTTCGAAAGTCTTCTTAGCCGTCTATAAATCTTACATAATCAATTGATTTAATATCCAATTATGTATCCTGAAAAAAAGTATTAGTTGTATAACTAGCAGCCACTATATACTGGTGCTTTCGCCACTACGAGGAAAACCCCCATGCGCACCCATGCCTGAGTACCGTTCGATAGTGCGCCTGTGTAAGTGTGTGTGTGTGTGTGTCTGTGTGCCATATGATGAATTTTTAATTGCATGTGCAAGTGTAAGTAACAACTGTTGGCAGCTGCAATTTGTAACTGTGCAAAAAACCGACACTAAATGAAATATTTTTTGTGTCTGCGTACCCACAACCGAGACTTGTGAGATGGGTGCGGAAATGAAAGGCAGAAGGGCGAAGGCAGTGCAAAGTTTTTGCATTTGTTTGCTCTGCTGGCTGCGTTAATTACACAAAACAACAGTGCTAAACTTGGCATTGACAATGGTTTCCGATTGTATAGTATAAATTCAAATTCATGTTCAAAAAGGCGTAATTAAAATTATGAGAAAGATGATCTGCACACTCTTCTTAAACTATATCTTTTGCATCTACAGACAACTTCAGTGATTTTATCATTATTCGATTCGATTGGCATGACTAAAATATTGTGAAGAAGTGATTGTAAAGAGTACAAAGCTTTGGTGTAGATGAAAACATACATAGTTTAGATAAAGCACTTCCCAATCTTCCGTACGATTGCTTTTTATGCAAAAATAATCATGGAAATAATGGACTTGTTTTTGTATTTTTGTAAATACAAATGGGAATGAAAACAATCCAATTGTTTCAGCCGCTGGCAATTTTCAACACTTTATTTTTATGTGCATTTTTTTTCTTCGATCAACAGCCTATTGTGAAGTAAAAGAGAAAAAAATGCAACAGCTGGAAAAAAATAGTGAATATTGTGAAAACAGTCAGCGCTATCAACAGCAACACTACATACATATACAACAACAAACATAGTAATAACTTAAATTCATGCTGGAGTACTAATGACAACAAATTACAACAAAAGGTAAATACAACTCAAATGCAAGTCCAGTCTACAACGAGCTTGTTCACTATTGAACATTTATTCTTTTGGTTTTATTTTGTTTTTACGGCTTTACATACGTTTGTTTATACATAAGTAGCTAATGAATTTTTTGATTAACATATGTGCTACATATATACGTAAGGCAGAAGGGGGACTATAGCGTTAGGGATTTATTTAAATATATACATACTACCTATTTTATTTTGGGTAAAATACACATATGGTTGTAACAAGCCATTAATGAGTGAATGTGCCAGTGTATAGTGGACTTCCATTGGTTATCTGATATGGTGAAATTTTGGGATACCCGCGCAATTTTAATCAAAGCTGTTGAACATGAAACTCGCTTGATACGGAAAGGAAAAAATTGTTTTCAGCCGGCACACAGCCGTCGCCAATACGAAAAAATTGTAGAAATTCGTTTCTCATCCGCAGATTGCGCGCTCTTATTACTATTTTTTCAAATTACCAGCATTAAATCAAATGAAGAGTTACCTCTTTTGAAACCGAATGAACATTTTAGGGACAACATGATATGTCCGAGTTGGCTAGTCTGCAACAAATAACGTACTGCCAAGTTATCCGTGTTCATTAAAGTCACATTTTAATGACAGTAAACTGATGCAGAGCCAACAACTTAAGAGTAAGATTAAAGGGCGGCTATAGCATGCGGAATCCACTCTTGCTGCAAATCAGCTTAAGCCTAATTTAATTTGCCAACAGCGCTTTAAACACTTTTATTTAATTTCAATGGCTTCGATTTGCGCCAGACGGCAGTCCATAGACAAAGTCAGATCCCAGCTCCCAAGTGACAAGTTCAGCCGCAGTCGTGCAAAAATGATAAATTTGTATGTAAAACAACTGCGAAGGCAACTTTCTTACAAAAATTTATGTGTGTGTGTATCTGTGGAAACCTTTTGCATTTGTGTATGTGTGCTTGTTAGATATAAAAGTTTCAAAGAAACAGCAGACACCGCGTTTCTTCTTCGCTTTTTATTTGTTATAGAAATAATGCGAAAGACAAGAAACACCTGCGCATCCAACCATCCAGCCAAGTGACACCGGCCCCTCAATCTTCCAACATCTCATGAATGATGGCTGCTCAGCATTGTCGGCTGTCATATTATTTTTGCTACATAATTTGTTACTGCTGCCGGTGCGTAATTTACACAATGTATCCATCCATCAATGATAAAATATCCACGTGAAAATGAATATCGTTAGATTGGAATTTGAATATTTTGTAACCGCCTAATAAGTTTATTGTCAATACAATTGAAGAATAAAGAGGAGTCGACTTTCTGACCTACTAATTCAATAGCTACTTATTGTCGCTCCTCTGTTTCTTTTTACCTGCGTATATGAATGAAAATATTCACCGATTCATTTCTTTGCTCCTCAATTGGTAAACTGATTCAAATTGGGGAAAATGTTCATTTTAAAAGTCAATACATTTAGTTTTGCTAAAACTGTTCTGTGTGTGACTTCAAAATTGTTCAGTCACCTGCTTTTTAAAGGTTTTACTATTTCTGACTATTAACGAGTGCATTTAAGCTAATGCAGAAAGTTGAAATATTTTAGTTTGGCGCAATATTTGTTGTGTAAAATAATGAAATTGCAAAACAGCATAAGCTTAGTATAATGATTTTTGTTTAAATAAAACAAACTGGTTGCATTGCGGCAATTGGTAGGAAAATATTTGCCTAAATAAAATTTCAATTATCAACACACTCTACATTCTCGTATATGTATATAGCGAAGCAGTATATTAATTAGGAGCCACTGTTTTACATTCGAACTGATTGATTTTTGCTTGTCTCTGCACAATGCTGGGCAGAACACGATACAAAAACGTCGGGTCAACTAAGACCAGAGAGCAAAGTTCAAATATGAGTTCATCAAACGTCAAGCTTGTCGGGGTAAAGCGTTCTCTTCAAAACAAAGCACAAACACCCTCAAGAACAGACGGCTCGAGTGCATTGTCAATGTGTGGGGGTATGGAGTAAGAGTGTGTGTGTGTGTGTGCCAGAGTGTCTGTGAAATTGTGTATGTTCATAGTAAACACTATGAAAGTGCTGGCAATAGAGCTGAACAATATATCCACGTGGGCTTGGATTTGACTCGACAAATGCCACTGGCTTGGCATTCAAATTTCAACTGAAAGGGATGTGTGCGTGACAAAAAATGTCCCCACAACATCGCTCTTTATAAGGTCAACAGTTTTGGTTGCGTATTTTTGCAGAAAAAGATAGATGCATTATGAAGTCTTTAATTAAATTTCACCATTTTCATAAAAGTCGTGAATTTTTTTTAAGCCTATAACTATCGATAGTGCTGAATATCATTGTGCTCAGCTTTGCTGTCATGGCTACAGAGAAGTTTGTAACATATGATAGCGTATGAGTTGGCATTAGTCACATCTCACCCGTGTCTTGTCAACCTTGATGCGTCCTGTTGTTGAACAGTGCCTTTGTCATTTAGCTTGTGCGCGGGCACAATGCCACAGAAATGAAACGTGGCGATGCAAGGTAGTTCTAAGTTGAAGTAGGAATATGTGCTTGTTTGTTAATAAAGGCGGAAGAGCAATTTGTGTAATTAATATGCATAATCTAACAAAGTAGTAAATGAAAACATTTTCATAATAATATAAAGGTTGCAGAGTTTTAGCTTTCTGTATTCCATTAAAAACAAAGTATAAAAATTCTTGGGCCAAGCTTCTCCTAACCTTTCGGATATATAAAAGCAAGGCATATATACTTGTAGGTTGTTTTGGCAAAAGCTTTTTTTTTATTTTACACGTCCCTCTTCAAAAAGACTTTCACTTCACTCTTATCCATGTATATTTGTAAAAACAATTCATCGGCAATCAGGTCTGCTTGTCAATGATTAGCCCAGCATCAAAAAAATAATAAATAAATGGAATAAATATACTAAAAAATATATATATAAATAGAAGCATTGAAAATTGGTCAGATAGTTTCGGCGAGACAAGCGCTTGTGAAATTGGCTGTCATGTCGATTGTGTTCTGAGTTCAATTAAATTAATAAAAGCCAAAATTTGTTTTTAATTGATATAATTGCTAAAAATCCGTTATTATGCTCGTATGCTTGTTTAAGAACAATTTGATTCAACACTTGCGTAATGTGGAGCATAATATTTGTTATTCAATTAGAGATGAAATAGAACCCACCAATGAAAATTTCATGCTAATTAGACGTAAATGGAAAAAATGTATGAACTTTTGTATGCCTGTGGCATACTTTACAGATAATTTGTTACTTAAAAAGTAGTCCAAAATGTCAACGGTTGTCACATCAACGCGCTCTAAATATGTAGCCTAATTAGTATTTGTATGGTCTTTTATGTAATTGTCAATGTCATTAAAAGTTGAGACATAATAGCTATATAAATACTTGTAAATGCAAACAGATGCAATATGTTGTGTTTAAGGTTGACAGAAATGAGGATTACACACCATAAGTAAGGATGTTTGAAATTGTTCATTTGTGCTTCATAAGTTAGATAATCTCATAGCCTCAATTTTGTTGTTATATATTAATAATAATTGTCGATTGCTGATTTTTTTACATTTTACATCTGAAGCCAGTCGTTATAAAAATAGTTGCCTTGATATCTTTAATCATATCTTACACAGGAGGCCACTGTAAGTGGAAAATGCTTGGCAGCGCATGCACGATATTGGTGTTAAGGATAAACTATTGTAGCAAACGATTGAAGGACAATAAGTTTTGAAGTAGCTCTTACATATTTTGTTTTTGGACCGAGCTTGATATTGGAAGTAAATAGTCTTGCTTCTATTGATATTAGTGGTTAAAATAAATAGAAAATGTTGACGTTAACAATGACGTCAAGAAACCTTTTTTTAGCGCAATATATATGAACATACATATATACAAAAGCAATTGTTCATATTAGGATACATACTAAATATGCATGGCACTTTCGAACATGTGCCAACCAGGCATAAGTAATCAACATGCTTGAATAGTTTCTATGTCTGTTGTATGTGTGTTTGATGGTTGGTGCGAGTTAAAGTGCAACCTGCCGCATGCAAATGTGCATTATTTGTTGCAAGGAAATGCCTGGAAAATGCTTTCAAAATGGAAATCCTAATGTGTCTGTGTGTATGCCAGCTTAAAGCAAATATTATATATATACGTATATATGCTGGCTTTCACTGGCACGCTGTTTGTCCAAGTGCTTTCGCCATTTGCATAAGTTCAAGAGTTGTCTGTACCAAGATGGGAGCTTAAGAAAGTATCTTTATGATTTTAAATGTGTGCCTACATTCTGTTTTGGCAAATATTTAGCATGCAAGAACCAGTAGGTGCTAAAAGTAAACTAAGCCTAAAATATAGCTGCTGGCCACTTGACACAACAGCTCTTCACTTAACTGCACAGTCAATAAATGTTAAGTGGGGCATGGAAAGGCTTTTAGTTAGCGCTTTGAGTGCTTCTGGTCGTCTTTAACTATCTGATGGCATTAAAAAGTCGAGCGCCTTTAATTGGTTATGGCTTTATGATTTGTGTTCAAAATGTGAACAATTTCTGAGTACTCTCTGTTGGCATTTCCACCTTTGCTAGTTAAATGAAAAATTAAAAAATGCAAGCAAACGAAACTTCACCCGCAATTAGGATATAGACAGGCCTTCATTTGGACTTGGGTGCACCTAAGGTGCGAACAAGAACTGGGTCTTCTCAAACGACGGCCACTCACTTTAATAAGAGCTTTGTGTAATTTGTGTAAGTTTTCCGTGCAAACTTTGTTGCAAGTTAAATTGCAGTTGCAGCGCCAAAAGCAGCCGCGCTTTTAAGTGTCATCATGTCGACAAGTAAGTCTTTTTACAAGTCCCGGCCATCGTACACCGCAATAAAATACTGCAGTATAGCATGAACTTATGAATTTAGAATATTGTGAGCGTAAAATGTATAATTCGTGGCAAGTTTTATATTTACTGTAGCATACTTATCGACGCATGTGCACAAAAGCTGGCATATTGCTAATACGCCTCGTGGCACACTCGTTTGGAGGAAAAGAAGACAACAACTAACAGAGAGTGGGAAAAGTTAACGGAAGAAATTTGGGCGCAAAACTGTTTCTTACTTTGCCCAAATTGGACAAGTTTCCTGGTGGAAGTTGCGTCATAATTAAATTGTCATATGAGAGAAAAAAGACTTTGCAGCGACAATAGAAAATAGCTCATAAATGAGTAAATGTTCTCTTGCGCATTAGAATTATTTCACTGAAATAATTAAACATTTTTAAGTATACTAATGGATGTATATACTCGTATAGATAGAATGATAGGTAGTTAGAAAGATAGATAGATAAAAGGATAAAATAGATAAATAGGATAAACATAGACCGAAGGATACATTCACTTCAAATAATATGGAACTATATAATATTAGGATTAAAAAGAATACTTTATAAAATAACCTGTTGAAAAATTGTTGCATAAAAACATGACCTGCATTTATGCACACGTAAGAAGATTTTTATGCAAATATCTGCACGGTATACAGGGCTTTCCATTTAATTTATTCCATTTAATTGTCTACCATAGAGTGCTTTAAATTGTGTGTGCCATCTCTTTTTTGTCTCTTCACCGGAGTTCACTTTACATGTAAATCAACATTTCAAGCACGCATTTTTCGACCTTTGCTTGCTACAAAATGAATGCAAATGTAGCCCGGAAAAACGGGAAACGTGTGCGGCGTGCAAACAGGATATTGCAAAATCACAAAAAAAAACCAATCGTGATCATTGTTGTTGCACATTGGGTCATCGTTTTAATAGCACCTACAGCGCACAGCAGCCACGAACGTGTGAACGTCAGGTGTCAGCGTAATTGACACCAAACGGTGACAGCTCGCAGTTAATTAGTTGAAACAGTAGTGTGTTGGCCCAATGGCAGACTGTCTGCTGGCGCTGCACTTTCCGGATGGCGACATGATGGACTCATCAACAGTGAGTGGCTGGTCCATCATATTCTGACGTGTGTTGCGGATTGCGTCTCTGCGATGGCTACAACAGAAGTGGACGCGGCCATTGTTAAATTAACCTGGTTTGCACGGCAGGTGTTATAGGATTGCTTTGGCAGCAGTTTTGAATCAAATTTAAGATTATGGAGAGTTTCATTTTATTTTGTAATGGAAAATGTGTTTGAAATGCAGTAATGAATAGTATGAATAATGTCAATGAGAAAATCAACTGCACGATAATATTTATTTAGTTATTTTTTTGTTTATCGACATACATACAAAGAAATCAATAGAGCTATGCCCCGATTAACAGTAGTTAGAGACGTTATTCGACCTAATAAAAAAGAAATGAAAATGGGAAAAAGACAATAAAAGATAGAAAAGTATGATTATTCAGTTCCTTGTAGACCAACAAGGAATTATTTGCCTTTCATATTGGCAACATGCACAACTGATTACGCTTTGTGCAATCGTTTTCGGGTCATGTGCAGACATTATAATGATCTTTCACATTCTTTATAATTATCTTCGGGGAAATCTCTGACCATTTACGGTTGTGAGTTGGGGCATAGCTTGCCGGACTGGCATTTAAAATTTCCCCTCACCGGGTTGGAGATTTCCCTCTTTTTCTTTTCGCCTCTCTTTCCACCTTTCTCTTTTTTCTGTTTCTCTGTCTCTCTTTCCTTCTCTCTTTTCTCTCTTTCTCGTTCTACTTCGTACTTTTTCTAATTAGTTGTTAAATAGAATTAATTTTTCACCTTTATCTACTTTTTGTGTAATTTTTTAGGTCTTTAATGTCTCTGACCACATATGGCTGTGAATCGGGGCATAGCTGGCCAATTGGCAAATAAAATTCCCCCAACGTGTCGGAGGCATTAATAGACGTCATTGTACAACTTTGTGTTAGGCTTTCTTATCTTTTATTTTGTTTAGTTTAATTTGTTATATTAAGTTTTATAATATAATCGACAGTAGTATTGTTGATATTATGAATAAAATAAAATAAAAATAAAAATATTAAAAAACCAATTTATATTAAAATATTTAACTAATAAAAGATAAAATATAATTAAAAGCTATATGCGGAGAATCGATGACCCGTTGGAGGAAGGTTTATTAGCTAGTCATATATATCATATGTACTTTTAAGAAGGAGATGAACAATCAAAATGGTGAATTTTGTGCCAATTTTTGTGGTTTCAAATTTGCATTAGTCACTAACAATTTATGTGGAGGATCTTTCAAGTTCGCGAAGAGACAGGATTTGATTTTAGGACGTTAAGCTATTATAAAACTAAACTGTATTAAGACTTTTACTACGATAACATATTTGCCCGCACGATTAAATATTGATATTTTGCTTTTAAATAGGAAAATCATTTCAATAAAAATTGGTTCAATTATTACTTAAAATGTTTAGATGTTATATTTAATTAGCTGTGTGGTATTTGTGGCAATTCGTTTTTTCAAACCGTAAAGGTTGGTGAAACTTCACAAATTGCGTCACATCTATTGGTTGGTTGCACAACAACATTTGAGAATGCAATTAATTTGTGAATAAGCGTAAATTGAATTGCGTTTGGAGCTTGGTTGCATAATTGCCAGTGACATGCGGTACTGTTCGGCATCGCGTCTTGTCCTCCATGGCTTCTCATTCGCCGGCTCCACAGTCGCTTGTCGTGCTCGAGTGTGCGCCATCTTTGACAGCTGCTTAATTAAAAGACTGTCAATCTGTGTTTGCATTGCCAGCTCGACAGCAGGCATGATAATGCCAGCAGAAAGCCTCAGCCATTGCAAAGCTATGAGAGTGCTATTGTTAGCACCAAGTCGGGCACGCAAAAACGCGGGAACCGAGCAGGGAACAACAAAAAAAAAACAAAATACCCACACAGTGCCTTTTCTGCAATGCAAGTGGCAGCGAGGCTGGTGTTGCACTCCACTTATGAGCAGGAAAACGGAAAAAACGTTGAAAAATGACTTATAAAACAGTTGTGAAGCCGTGCGGTGCTGGTTGGTGAAACACAAGTGTCGCTCATTGACAGCACGCTGACGTGATGTGTTTATGCGGGGATGTCGGCCTGACATACTGAGTTTATGTGCCAGAAATTTTGTTCAAGGAAAAGTGATTCTGGTTTGCGGTAATGGAAAAATAATAATACTAGCAAATTACTAAATTTTCTAAATTTAAATATCAGAAAATATGAGGCTCTTGAAACTGTTCGTATATTGATCCAAAAAAACAACTAATTTTTACAAAAATCAACAATTAAATAAAACTCAAGCCTTGACGGCGAAACAAATTCAATTTTTTAAAACTTTGTGAGGCACACACTTCTATATACCCAGGTGTGAATACTTGATAAGTGCAACCATAGATTAAAGTGTGATGAACCTGCATTTTAGAATTTTGCAGACTTTGCAGTTTGTGAGACTTGTCGCATAAACAAAGAGTATTGTAGGTGCGTGTGCTTGCGAATGAGTTTGTTTGCCGTTGCATACTCTTAGGCTGGTCGTTCGCTAAACTCGAGGCATGTTTGATGTGCCATGATATGGCTGGTTGCCTTACTGGCTCTCCATCAGGATGCCTGTCTGCCTTCCTGAATGCTGCCTGATGCGACGTGCCACAAATATCAATACAAGGAACGCAACTGCAAGTTGGCAGCTGCCATCAGAAGTTCTGCAGCAAGCTTCCAGTTCTGTGCTTCTCTCAGCTCCATTGCTTCCCGACGATGATGCTGGCGTCTTGAACACGTTTCGCCAGCTCTCAAGTGTTTTAGTTTCCTTTTTTCTCAGCAGCGCGTTGTCAGCAAGTTTGTTTCGTGTGCATGATTTACCGCACGGCTGTATTTGTCTCTCTGTCTGGTGTAATTTGAATATAATTTAGTGGCAGCTTTAAAGAATTTCACACCTGTGCGCACGTGTTCTATGCAAAAATTCTAGTGCTACGTTGATGCGCATATTCTTAGTTTAGTTTTTGACATAGTTTTTTTTTTTTTATACAGGCTTCCTGCGTCGCGCCGCACACTAGAGCACGACAATTGAGTCCAAAGTGCCCCATAAAGCAAAAGCAGCTGCAGCCACAACAGCTAATGAGATGTCATGGAGCCGGAAGCTGATTGTAGACCCATTTAAATAACTAAAAAATAATGGAGTAAAAAAATATCAAGCGGGATTTATATGAACTATTCAGAAGTAACTTATTTCAGAGTGAGCAATGGGCGCCTTCGTCAGACAAATTTAATCAGTGTTTTAGCTAATCACTGATTATAGATTGTTACTCCCAAGGTAACAAACTAATATTCGTTTCTAAAAAGATTATTCTCAAGAAGTGGAAGATAAAAAAAAAATTGTAGGACGAGAGTTCCTCGTCCTGTTATCATTTGTATAACCATTATATATTAACAACTTTCATTAAAACCCAAATATGTGTAATAATTTTAGGCAAAAGGAAGTGCCGCAGACCCATTTACATTAATACTTGTAGTACTATGCTAAGTATATCCAGCAAATGTTGTATGACTTCCATTTATTGCATGATGTTTTGATCCTTCATAAAAATAGGTGAACTACAGGTAGTCTATAGAAATCAAGCGTAGCACCCAACACTCTTTTATTTTATTTTTTAATATTGTAAACATATCTGGTATTTGTTTGGGGCATCGCCCTAAGCTGCAGATTCATAAAAAAAATTATTTTTTGAAAGGAAAGGAGATGGGTGCAGAGTACGCACAGCTTTAAAAGTATACAATTAAAAAGAAAATTTATTTTTTACAACACAAGTATGTACATATGCCAGTTATGAGTATATGATAAAATGCTTAGATCTGTTTAAATCAAAAATGTTATTTAGGAACTAATCGTTTTTATACCTATGTCGATTTATGAGTTAATAAGTTTTATGCTTTTTTCGTATTTCTATGCCGGTAATAAAATGATGACTCTATCAGCAAAACTTTCGACATCAACAGCAGCAGCAGCAACAGCAGCTTTGGCACTAAAATCGCATTTGCGCCAGGATTATTTGCTATAATTCAAGCTGTCAATGCAAATTGAAATTGTGTCATGCAGTCAAGGCAGAGAGCTAGTTAGGGAGCCAGACAGGCACTCGACACTCGCCGGGTCACAATTTTTCATTTCTAGATTTTTTTATTGTTCTGCAATTGCCATCGCAATTGCTGCTGAGCGCTGTGGCCGCAGTTCACTTTAAATTTCAGGCAGGGTAAGAAATAAAAAAGCAAGCGGTAGCTAGAAAAATCTCAAAACGCAAATGGATTTTTAAATTACCCTCGTGGCTGTTGGTCGTTTGGCCATGGCATAAAAATATTTGGCGATGCAGCATTTCGCGCGGTTCAGTGGGATCCCAGTAACAAAGTCGGTTGGTGCATTGAATTATAAGTATGTGACATTGTTGCTGTTAGTATAATTTAATTTTGTTCAGCACGCTGCTAGATTCTACATTACTTATATATGTATATATATATATATATATATATATATTATGAATGTGTACATATAAAAAAGGTTCATACATATATGGGAAACACTTAAGCATGTGAGTAAAGGTTTCAATAGATTATGGTCCACATTATGGTCCCCTGTGCTGTAGCCTGCATTTTGCAGCTATGTCCGCTACTTGTGCTTTTCAGTTTTCTATTTATTGTGTGGAGTTATGTTTTTCTTCTGCTCGTTGCCTACATGCCTCGGCCATTGAAGTGCAGTGAAGCGGCAGGCCAAGAGACAAGTTGAAATGCAAAGAGCGAGTATTTTCTTTCTATGTCGGTCTATGAGTTTGAACAGAAACGTGTAGCTCTGTGGGCACGCATAACTTCACCTTGGGATAGATTGTTAAAATCGGGGATAGCATTAAATGTCAAAAGCCAAATAAAAATCGTCTTGGTGAATCTTTCCCTGAAATATGTACAAATAAAATTTCGCCACATCTTTTTTATATGCATATAGAAAAGAGCTTGACAGATTCGCTGCCTAATAACTTAAAAACCCGTCGAGTAAATTCCTTATAGCGTAGTAGCTACAGACCAATTTTTGAAAGCTTGAAAGTGACAGACTTGGTAATACGGAAGCTCCATAGATCAAATAAGATATTATTTTGTTCTTATTTGGAATAAACTTTCCCATTGTGCACCATCATAACCCAAATGTATGACATTTTTTTTATTTTAGAATATGTATTGATATTAAACGTTGCATACTTTTCTGAGAACCATTGCAGTTGCTAGTGCGTGTGACAGAAACGTGTATTTGCTGCCTCTGTACAATTCAATGCATGTTGTTGTGCACAAAGGACTCGCACCATTCAATTGTTTAATATGAGGACAAAGTAATTGGAAACTAGCACCATTTTTTGTTTGGTGATAGATTAAATACGAGTAGATAAGTATATATGGATTGACAGCTCGTGTGACTAACAAACGAAGAGTTTATTTCCTCAAAATAGGTCGCTAGAAGCTCTTGCCAGCTGATGTGTTTGAAGCACATCAAAACTGTTAAATTATTCCGAATCAATGGCTTGGAAAACAACCAAACATAATTAATCAAATGTAAGGGGCCAACAATGGAAATCAAAACACCAAGAGCATTCTGTGTGGCTACAACTCACCTCAAAGGAAACGCAAGCGGACACCATATGCATTGTTGGCAACACCTTGAACTGGTCCCGACGAAACTCATTGTGGCCAAGCTTCCAATCTATAAATTTAGTAAACACATCCGCACGGCAGTGCGTGCTAAAGTGTTGCGGTATGTCCTACGACTTTGCATATGGGACTGAGGGTGTGTGCCACCCCAGCAACTGTTCAGAGCAGCACATGAAATTGGCTGTTTGAACTGCTGCCAAGGTGATTGTAATTTGGCCTGTTAGTCATTACTGACGATGTTTGCACAGACGTTGCAGTTTGTGTGTCAGTTTGCGTACATTGCCTGTAAGGCCGGCAATTGCATTAGTTTCAGTTTAAACTTGGGAGTGATTGCAATTTAATTATAGGTGATGGTGGTAATTTATTTATTTACCCTTTACAATTATAAAGTCGAAATATCGAAATATATATATTTTTATTAAACATCATCGGTTTGATATTTGATATAATCAGTATTAAGTGTAATGGAATTATGTATAGTTTGTATCCTTTTTCAAAACGTACGCTCAACAAATAAATAAAATCATGTATAGGCTACCTTAGCAACGTCATACGTGTATGGCTCAGCAACAATGTTGCTCAACAATGCTCATACACACTTGCACGCGGCAGTTCAAGTCGAGTTGAAAACTAGCTCACCTCGAACATGTTGCTACGGTGGCAAAACTCACCACTAACACAAGCCGCGCCAGTGACGGTTAAAATAGAAGTTGGATTCTCTTTGAGTTTACGTTGTGAGTTCGTGACGATTGGACGTGCGTGCGCTTCAAGTCTTTCGGTATCGTTTACGCGTGCGCGCCACTTTGTGTTGGACAAGGCAAAACAATACCAACACACTCAATCACACATACACACACAGCTCACCGAAACAAGAAGTGGTTGGTAGTGGCTATAATCATATAAAAGCAACAACAACGGCAGCAACAGTGACGCCGTCAAATTACCGGTTTTGCTGTCTGCGCTGTGAATTCGCAGTGCGCTTTAATTGCACGTTTTGTGTCTTGCTTGGAGCGCGTATGTAAAGCGGGCAGAAAGTGCGTTCGTTGCCTTCTGGCTTTTCTCGAGCTACCGTGCAGTGGTGTGATTGAAGGAGAAAAAAATTAACCAGTAGAAATTACATAGCAAAAGTATGCAAAGCAGCACTGCGCATTATTAAGTAATTTAATTTACATAGTATGTACATACGTATACGTATATTAGTGTTAATTGGCAAAGCATAATCTGTATTAAAGTGAAAATTAATTGTGCTATATAAAAAGACAACAAGTCATATGTTGTTATAAATACCTGCGGATAAAATTAAATGCTTTATAAAATATATATAATAAATGCAACAATATATGCATTCATTGTTGTATCGGACAACTAAAGCGGATTATTGACATCGCGTTGCAGCATCAACACAAAAAAGGAAACAACAGCAACAAATAAAAGCTTGTAAGTTTAACAGTTAGCTTAGCATGCCGGTGGTGCGTTGGGTATCCGTATCCTATCTGGGGGTCTGCATGAATGTGTGGGTGTGTTGGCTTGCCATGTTGTTGCATCCTAATAGGATTGTTGCCTGACACCGACACGTGACATGTGCTGTTCAAAATTTCATGGAATTTGATTTGCAATTTCTGTAGCAGCATGCTATTCGATTTTCAAAGTTTTCACATACACATGCGTGTGAGTGTACTCGTATTTATGAATTCGGCATGTTGGCTTGTGGGTTTTTCCCTATGCGTGTTTACTAGTTTTTTGTTGTTGATTGTTTGTTGTTGGTAATTTACAAGTTTTTTCTTCCTTTTTATTCACAGTTTGTGGATTCATAGTTAATTGTCTTTTACATACCAAAGCTAATAATGAAAGACTTGCTAATTAGCTGTGACTAAAGTGACTGAAAAGTCCGAGTGCTTTCTCAAAGAAGATTTCCCTATTCAAAGTTTGCTCTTTTAACTTGCAACTGTTAAAGTTCAAATTGTTACTCACACAAACAGATACACAACTTAACACACACACACACAAACAAAGATACAGAGAGACAAATAAATCCAGCCAACAACAACTGGCTACAAATGCGGCAAACACGCCGCAAGTCTAAGCCAAATTCAAAAATACAAACAAACAAAACATAAAACTGAATACAAAATGAGACAACAAAGAAGGAAGCACAATAAAAGTCACATTAAAACGTGTAGAAAAACCTACAATGAAAAATAAAAAGCTAAGAAGCTAACAAAGCATGCGACTGAGTTGGCGAGTACATCTACTACGAGTATATCGAAATAAAATGGGTCTGCTCTATTTGAATAAGTCAAGCTATAGGTGACCTGCAATGCCTTTTGCTATTATGGGCCTTGACGTTGCTGTGCGCTTGACAGTTGCTGAACGCATTTAGGCATTTTATACCTGATCACTGGAGTAGAAGTTGTAGCATAAACATTTCGGCGCTAGCTAATGTACAGATAGACATATAGTATTCGCAAAGATATTGTCTGACTAGCAATTTTTTAATACAGCCACAGGCATTGTGTGATGTTTGAGAGGAAAGCGCTTTTTTTAAGTAATCATAATTATTGTTATTGCTTCCCTTCACATATACTTTTATGTATTGTGGCTAGTGCTAGTACGCTATTTCACGGCCTTTTTTTCCAACTGGAATGTTTCTACTGCCGGCTCACAAAACAGAGTTGGGCTTAAAGAGTTTGGACATCGAGGGAGTTGAGGTCGAGCTGATAATAGTGCGAGAATTGAGTGCAAGTAGCAAGAAATTGTTGTAAGACGAGTTTTCTTATGTTCCCTGCTGCTGTTATTGTTGCTGTCGTTGCTACTTGTTGTCTCTCTTTCTCTCTCTCTCTCTCTCTATCTTTATTATTTTCTCTCCCCACACGAACAACCAGTTGGCCGACAACCTTTGCTTCCCAATTGCTGTTGTTGGAGTGGTGCGTGTTGGAACTCTAGTGAGCTCTTGAGCTGGAGCTGCTGGTTTCCAAAATGACTTGCACCCTCTCCCCCGTTCCATAGCTTATGTTTCTGCTACCACTTTCATGTGGCAAATATTGTAAATTGCTACAGCGTTAAGGACAACAACATCTATAACAACAAAAATACCAACAAATGCTGCCAACTCTACCTGCCGCTTTCAAAAGAAGCCGGTTTTTACTGGCCTCCCAGCTGAAGACGCTGCAGCTCAACTTGTATTTTTGCTTCCATTTGTGCACTCAGGGAAATATCTAAGTTTTTAATAACAATTATTATTGAAAGCTACAGTTTTGTAACAGAAAATCAATATCCAATTCTCTTTATTCATTTTTATTTTGTTCACTAACAAAATGTCGTAAATTTTTTTGTCAGTATTCATGTATGAATTTGAAAAATCATTTATTCAGTTTATTAAGCGTATACCTCAGGAAATTGTATTTTTTCAGAGTGGAGATCGCATGCAACAAAATAATTATCATTAGTGAAGTTTAAAGCGAAGGTTCCAAATATCTTTTCATTCATCATCTTCTCATACTATATAGCAGACAAAACAAATATTACAGCTTATGTATTGTATTTTATTTTATTTTTTGTTCTCTAAGTGTAGCAGTGCCACACTTACCGGTTTGCCCAAATGGCCGATTTGCTGTAAACTGCTTTGGTGCTGTAGCTGTTTAGCCAATACTAAGCCAAGGTGTACTTTAAAGTTTCAGATTTTGAGCTTTAGCTTTAGAATTTTTTGTTAAGTGTTAACATTTTAGCAGGCTTCGGACAACTGCAACCTGCCTGCAACTGTCGGCGTATGTCAAACGTGTTTGGTCAGTATGGCTACTGACACGCCTCGATCCGCAAATGACCATTGATTTGATCAGTGTGGTGATGGTCTAGTGAACTAACCTCTGTCAATAGGTGAAAAACCCAAGCCTGTTGGTATACTTTATCCTCTAAACAGGTTTAGAACTTTAACAAAATACTAACGCACTAAAAAAACCCCAATCGATCATCTAACATTATTATTAATATTTGACTTCTTTAAGTTATAAAAAAAATATAAATGGCAAAATTTTAATTTTTGTCTATTTACATAATATGTATTTGATTATTTTTAATAGGCATTTTATCTTTATTTTAGTGAGGCAGCTACCAATACGAATGCTCTTTCACATTTGCCACACAACAACAAATGGTAAGTTGTTAATACATACATTTTATATATATACATTTTTTTGATAAGAGCCCACTTTGATGACGGTCACAATATTTGTTTTTTTAACTAGGCTTATGAATACACACACATATATATTTTACATAATCAAGTGTCTTGTATGTGTGTGTGGGCCGCAAGTTACTTTCTTATAACTCGTGGGCATTAAAAACTGGTTTTTGGGCAGTTACAATAAAAATTGTTATGTTAGAATGAAGGCTTAATTGATGCATACAGATTTTTCTATACTTATGCGGAGGAGACTGAAAACCGTCAGCCACAGCAGCTTCGGTCACAGCTGGAACGCTGATGTCATGGGGAGACGTGTTTGGAGAAAAATTGAACTGATTGATATGTACGTTTTGATAAATATTGAACGATCTTTCAAGTGGATATTGATATATTAAATTTATGTTTATGAAAGAAAATATAACCAAGAGCCACGTTATTTAGCCAATTGTTGAAATAGACACCGCTAATTAGTTAAACGTTTTAATGCAAAGAAATAATTACTGATAATGTAACGTTTCACGTTGTAGATGTAGAGTAAAACATTTAAAGAGAGGTGTTGTGATGCAAATATGTGTATGATATATTCCCGATCAGAATACTGGAAATAGTGTGTCACCTAGAAGTTTCCATCTGACCATCTATCTGTTTATAGGCACAATGCAAACAACTTGCTAAGAAAAATGTTAAAGTTAGTTTAACTTTGTACAAATGCTTAAAAATGCCCATAAAAGTGCAATTTTATGAATCTTATTCCATTGAAAACTTTTTGTAACTTCTGCAGCTCATTATTTTTAATTTGAAAACTATTCTTGAACTTTCAATATTGAACATACTATAAGTTTCATCTTAATCCGACAATTCTACTCGCACTATAGCAAGTACAGCAGTATTGTTGAACTGTTGGAAACAATTGAAAATGCAATCACTACAAAGCTTTAAAATATAAGTTAAAAACGTGTATAAATAAAACGATAAATTCACTTTTTTAAATATTTTTTTTGTCCAGAACCAATTTAAAATCCGAATATCACAATCGATACTAATTGTGAATTCTATTTCAGTGCTTCATTAGTGCATAATGCCAGACTCGCACTGCTCCTATACATTTTTAAAACGTACCATTTGCTAATTGTTTGTTGGCTCAACCATTAGCTGTGGTCATCACGACCAAACTCTGATTAGTCTGGCAATCGATTGATTGACGCGTGGGAGGTCAGCAGTTATCAAAGCGATAGTTATCAGATTAAAACTTTTCCGTTAAAATATTTGCGCTAATATTTGATGAAAATGCAATCTATTGCGCGCACATTTGTTGTCGAGTAAACTGGGTCACTTGTCCGTTAACAGGGCTCTGAAATATGTATTGAACAATTGAAGCAAGTGATAGTATAAAGCTGGCGCAAAAGCGAATGAGGCCATGTTGCCTCGGACTGTAATATGTGTGTGCCAAATATGGATATATGGTAAGGATATAAATACATATATACATATCTATGTATGTGTGTTGTGTATACGGCACCCGAAATCGAAATCAAACGGTGTGCGCCTGAAATTATGCAAATGTTTGCCATTTCGGTTTGACCTCAGCGTTCTGCTCTGCACTGCAATTCCTCGATACGTGAAATATGTTTTAAGCTATTAAACAGCGCAGTCCTTAGGACGGATAAATGACCAAGCTACTAAAGTGTGTCAGTGTGTAAAGCGCTTGATGTTGACATCGTCACTTGAATAAATGAATGTGAACTTCTTGTTCATTAGTGTTGATTGAATTAGTCAAACAGCTTTATAGCACTTACATGTAATGAGCCATGAATTGGTCATTAGCCAATCAGACGCACTTGGGCTCTATCTTTGGTACATTCATACATATGTTAATGCTGTGCATACAATTTAGCTTTAATTGTATTAATTAGGAGCAACTAATGCACTGACATACGCGCGCATTTTCTCGTACGTACGTATATGGAACCATTATAGGGAGTGACATCAGAAAAGCGAATAAAGCATTGAAAAAACTCGCCGGATTCATATTAAAAATAATTGAGAATTGAGTTTCACTTTAAGAATCTCATCCAGTGTCAATTTGAAATTATGAAATAATGAAACCATTAAAAGCGTAATGAAATCAGCTGTAAAAAACTTTTTTTTAGTAAGTTGTGATGGTTACGAACTAATGTTTTCATCATTTCATCATGAATTAAAATGAAGCAGGAACAATGCATTCATTAAACGCTAAGTGGCGCAGAGATAATGCTTCATTAATAAGTTTATGTACTACTGACATGTATACTACGAGTATATGTACACGTTTCTATATGTCTTCCCTCTGTGAGCTAAATTGCAGCTGCCTGGCTGTCAGTCTGCATACACTGGCTTAATTAAGCTGATCATGTTTAAGTAAATGGACTTTCAATCATTCAGCCACTACACTCTTTACATTTTCTTCTTAGCCACACATTGAATACTGAATTAAATCTGCAGCGAGGCGTCAAAGTAGTTGGGAAAGCTGCCGCACATCGGGACCAGAGGACAGAGCTGGATAAGACAGTAAATTTTCATGTTGCACTTTATCAACTTTAGATGTACAATTTACGCTTATCGGAGTCTATACTATACAGTAAAGGACGCAGACGCGGGCGGCGGAAGCGTGGGTGTAGTTGTTTCCGTCAACCCTTCAGGCAGTTGAGAAATACTAGTAATTCTCAGTTCTAATTTATCACAATTTGCATGTCAGTCACGCAGTGTTTTTTATTTTATTTTTCCCCCTGCAGATCCCGATTTTCCATGGATATACAAATTGCATGTAATTTGTCAGAATTAACTGAGTGTTCTATATATGTGAAGCGCTTTGGTTGGGGCCCTTATCTCAGCATTCTATTATTGTAGATAGCCATGGTCATTGCTGACCTATTTTTGGTTGTTAAGCAACTTAATATAGCAAAACGCAAATTAGTCTTAGATGCAAGACTGGAGAAATTATAGTTTCTCCATTACACCATACCATATTGCATCTAAACTATATGTGATTAAATGGTGGATTTAACATGAGAAGGCAACCCCTGTCGGTTTTTCCTGATATAAAACTATAAGCACTATCTATGCTATCATCTAGTGTATCCTAGTGTGCGCGTTGCTTAGTGATGCGCACATTGACATTCGCCTCCTTTTTGACGTGGGCACGCCATCCAACTTTTGCCTTTACCATAATGATTTGCTCCTACACCTCACTCTCCCCTCGACACTATCAAATTGCTGTCGTTAATGGCACCAGTTCTATATGCTTTGTCATGAAATGAAATGCGCATCAAAGGAGTTTAGGAAAGCTGTGCGCTGCTTTAGCAGCTTCAGGAGGTACGATGGCATATCACATACATTACAATCTTTTTTTGTTCTTGTGGATGGCGTTGCTTCCATGTCGTTTACATGTATTTGCCATTAACCATACAAGCAACGTTTGTGTGTATTCTGATGGTTTTCGCATGAGCATCAGTGCAATAAACTTTTCTTTTATTATTGGCAAACTATTTGTATCCTGTAGACATGTCATTTATTTCACGTTGCCGTCTTTTGTAGCACTCTTTTTAGGGGCTTGTTTGCACTGTACGGTTGTACTCGTTGCTCATTGCTTGCAAAATAGTTTCGTATTTCTATTTATTATGTTATTATTATTTGTTTTTACTAAACCAGCCAGTCAGAAGAGGGAATCCTTCTCACAATAGCAAGAATCGATGCATTCTTTTACATCAGAAACTAGTATGGTTCATGAGGATATGTGCGCTGATATGCAATGAATACACAATGGAAGTCTACTTAGAATTAAAAAAGTCTTTTAATCACACATTATTCAACTCAATAACTTAATTTATTTAACACTTATGTAGATGTTAGCTTGATGGGTCCAGAAATAAGCATCAAAGAATAAGACAATAATGTCGTGTTTTACATTTATTATAAATCATTTATCATCATTGATATGTTTATGATAATGATGATGAATAAATAATGTGGCAGAGTTTATAAACAAGAAACTATTGTAGATATGAGTAATACAATGATCCTTTTGGATTTTTTTTTTTGTGAAGCATCTAAGGTTTTAGTTTAACATTGTCATAGAAAAACGAGCTGTTTCAATTGAGTTTGCGCTTAGCTCACCATAATATAGTATTTACTTGGGACGAACGCATGATGAAAACAGCAAAATTTGAATATTTTAAAGGGGGCTGGCAGCTGAATTGAGTTTAAGCGCCCCGAACAATGCGACATAACGGAGCGTGAGCTTAAATTGAGAATGACAGACCGCAGGCAGGCATGGTGCTCTGACACGAGGCAAATATCAACCCCAAGACGAGCAAGGCTCAAATCAGAAAACCCACACAGAGAAAACAGTACCATCTAATGTAAATACAAAGATAAAAAAGTTGATCATAAAATTCAGATGAGCTGTTTTCAGAATATAGTCCTATTTAAAATAAGAGAATTCAGTTAGTTTTGACTGAATTGAACACATTTGATTATCACCATGCAAGTATAACAATGTTTTTCCATTTATGTTGCAATTTTAAAAACATTTGATTCATACGTTTTCAAACAACTTTTTAGTAGTTGTTTTTAATTATAAAACACCGAAAGCTTTCAATGATATATTTTTTTACCACACTATTGGGCACATTTATTTTGTTCAGTGTACGAGTATGGAAGGAAAAAAATACCAAGACGCGACAAGCAAGCTAGCGATAGCGACGGTGCATAGCTAAGCATAAATAAGTTGTTAAGCCGTCAGAAAATGTGCTTTACTTGGCAACACTGTTCACTGTTTGCGTGTATACATACATACATACCTACATATATATGTGTTTGTATGTATGTAGTGTTATCAATACGGAAGTTAACACGCTGCAAAAGACTGCTCTGTAGCTTTCCCATCCAGTCAGCCTCAGCCCGAAACTAAGTCGTACTTTTATTCTCCCATTTTGCGATTCTGCCACAATTTTCGATTTCCGTAAATTCAATTTGCGCTACGGCATTGGCGACGGCATCGCCTAAACAGAGCTCCCACCCCACGATGTGCAGAATGCAGTCAAATCGCGCTCTGTCTTAAATCGTTGTTGGCTGTATTGTTGTTGGCTAACGGCTGCAAAGATAAACTTTTCTTACAATTTATTGCGTCCCCCATGCGCCTCGTGTCGTAATCATCACAATATTAGACTTTAATTTTATTGTATGCTTGTGTGCGATAAGGAAATGTCTACGTGTGCGTGTGTATTTTAATGCCTGTGTGTTTGTAGTGGTGGGTTTTTGCGCCTTTACGTAAATACAGTTGGCCATTTGATTTTTTCCTTCAAATTTATTGGCGTGAATAATTATGAGCGATTAAGGATGTACATATAGTCTGTATATATGTATGTGGTTTGGTGATTAGAGCGCGCAAATTGAGAACAAAGCTCGACTTTTACGTACTGGCATTATGTGATTAATTTGACGCTATATCGTTAACTATAATAAATATATCAAAATCGGTTGATGATCGGTACAAAAATCATAAATTGTTAGACTAGTAACTCGGTTTTCACAGCCTTTCTACTTGTTTTAATAACAATCGTTAAATATTGACGCTTCTGCCCATTTCCTTTCTAATTACCATTTCCTTCTTAAATGTCCTCTTGGCAATTATGCTCTCCATTTTATAAACCATTTTCGTTTTTTTCATTTTGCAACTTCAATAGCAACAGTTCAAAGGCCAAATGCATGTCATCTCCACGGAATTGTGTAGATGACGTTGTTCATGTTGGAGCCACAATTGCTATGCTATTTTTTTCTATATCTGATGTTGCGAGTGCTCACGACCTCGGCAAAGAAACAACAAAAAAGAAGCCTTAAAGAAACGGCGCCATATTGACGAGACGAGGCATTCTTGAATATACATATACAAGTTTATATCCACAAGCACAAGTCTGGAGTAACTTGTTTGCGGTTGATCCCAAATTGATTCTTTAGACGCTAGAAATTTTCAAGCATTTGGCAAAAAATATTTATTGATTTTGTGTCCACAATGTTAAATTCCTGCAAAACTCTTTTCCAATGCATTTTTGCTAACGACATTGCCAAACCAACTGACTGAACGTCAAGGGTCCATAGTAAGCTGGCCGGCTGGAGAAGTCCTAGGCCTCGCTTAAGGGCTAGCTGGTGCTCTGATGATGGTGGTGGCGTTAACGTTGTCGGTGGTTGTTTTTATACAGCCCAGGGGTGGTTTCTGCCAGGCCAAGTGTTTTGCGCCGGCTGCAAGTGTATGTATGAATGTATTTCTATAGTATATGCATGATGTGTGTGTGTGTGTGTGTGAATGTATGAGTCGCTGACTCACGTGCTTGCTGTGGGGCTCGTTGAATTTGGCTGCCTGTTCATTATATTAAACAAGTTTACACCAAAAATGCTGTTGGCGTTTGACGCGCAGACAGTTGCCGGCTAGCGTGCCGCACGGTGCAGCAGACAAACACAACGTATGTATGTTGCATACACACAAAGGCTCATGCATACACGTTCAGTCAGGGTGGTTGTTGTCCTGGCTATAATAAACTCAGTCGCACACAAACGCAGACGCATAAACATAATAGCGTCAGGCAGTCGATTGGACAAAAAGGCAAGCAGTCGCGCAGTTAGGCAAGCGTGACTCATGCAGGTGTGTTTACCGTTCACATTTAACGTGTGTTGGGGCATGCCTTGAGCGCCTGAGTATATGGATGAGCTACCAAAGAAATGTTGGCGCTTTTTATACCCTTTAGCCAACTAGATAAGAGGGTATATTCGATTGCTTCAAATGCTAGTAAATGCTAGCAAAAATATTCAAAGCTAAGCCACTCTGATAAATAAAAAAAAGAAGCTGCTGCCATTTCTGTTTACAAATTGTATATGAGGTTATTAAACATTTTTTGGTTACTTACTAAAAAAAAGAATAACAAGATTATTTTTTATTAATAATTTAATTTATCAATAAAAATTTATGTTATTATGCCTTTTATGTAAATCACGGATTTATAGTAAAGGGTGTTGGGAAATACTCCTATGGCGTAATAAAAACTCCATATCATTTAATTCAAAAGTAATGCACTCAAAGGAAGGGGAAAGGGGCTAAGCTTCTCCTTCGTTGACTTTGACTTTTGCTGTCAACATATTCGACTACGGCTTTCTCTTTTATTTCCTTTGCCTTTGCAAGGATTTCTTTCTGTGTGCTCATTCATGTGTACGTAATGCAGCTGTGAGGTGACTTACGTGTGTATGTTGTTGATGTTGTTTGTAGTAATTTTCCGAGTTTCCTTTCGTTGCTCCTACACAAACACCCACACACATACAGTCACACATGGTCACATCGTTGTTCTGGCAACGTCCGTTTAATGGCTTGCGTATGTCTGGCAGACAGATCCCACACCGAATCCGATATTTAAGCCTGCCAGTTCGCGATGTTGGCGTTGTTGTTGCTGTTTCATTACGCTTGCGTACACTGTGCAAAAATTTGTGTTGTATTTGCTATTAATTTTCACATGGCTAAATATTTGCATATTATATGCGAGAGCAGCGCAGCATTACAGCCTTGTTCTTGCCTTTCAAGCTGTCTTGTGTAGCTGGGAGTCACGAACAGCTGCTGCCAGCATCGTTCGCGGCAGGATGTGCAACAATCGTCGTCTTCGGCTTTTGTTGATTATTTTGCTTGTGTTGTTGCGCAAATTATATTTCTGCCGGTTATTGTCGTTGTCGTGCTTTCGTTATTGCTGCTGGCAGACATGAAAAACTAACGAATCAACATCAACCCTGCCGACAGTCTGCCATAGGGGGTGGTGATTGTGGAAGTGGTGGTGGTGGTGCCGGAGTGTGGTGGTGAAGTCCGCAGGGATGCGTCGCGGCGCACTGACAAAAATCAATAACGGCAGCATGTTCCTTTTTGGTCGAGCTGTTATTGTTGTAGTAGTAGTAGTTGTTGTTGTTTTTGTTGTCACGGTGCAATGCACATACACATGCACACAGACATATGCACATGAAGCGACTACGCAGCAATGCAAACATTTGTAAAAGGCTTTTGGCAACGCAAGAGAAGCATTAAATTCTATTAAAAAGCACAGACCTGTGTGAATGTATGTGTGCACGGAAGGACGGGGACGTTTATTTTTTGCCTTGTGGCAGCCAAGCCCACAAACAAATGTTTGACGTTGGCGTTTAAAATTTAATTTAGTTTTTTTCCTTTATTTTTACCTTTATGTGCCGCTACCTCATAAAACCCTGCCTAGGCTTTGTCGCGTGTTTATGTATATTTACTTAAAAAATTGAGTAATTCATGCACTGTTAAACACCCGGAAAGCCTTCTCCAAACTTCTGCCCCAACTGTCATTTACCAATAACTTCCAACATAGTCCTTTTGTGGAGGAAAAACTTCGTCTGAATAATATTCTAATAAATAACAATGAGATTTGACATTTTTTATTAGCTGTTTCCCAAACGGCAGTGCTTGTGCACCGTGGGACCAGTTTTAAAAAATATAGCAAGTAACAAGTAAAAAAGCTAAAGTCGGGTGTCCCGACTTTGAAATACTCTGTACATATGTTTACAATAATTATAGAAAATAAAAAAAATTAAGAAAATAAAAAAAAAAATTTGATCGATTTTACCTCTCTCGGTATTCGAACTCACGTAAAGGGTGTATAATTGCACATTTACATAGCAATTGCGTCTGTGTGAGTGTATGTATGCCTATGCGCATCAATTCGTGTCTGTGTAAGCATTTTCGCAGTCAACCAAACAGCAACATCAACAACAGCCGCGGGCAGCGCTTGAGCAGCGCTGCAGCAGCGCTGCATCAGCAAATATATTTATGGCTATAACTTCTTGTTAAATCGGTCTATCATAATGAAATTTGGCATACGGACACATAATAACTAACTGGGGGTATTTCCAAAATTTTAGTTCGAAATTCCAAGAATTACGGGAGTTACGATTTGCGGGGTAGAGGGGGGAGGGAGGGGAATTCCAAAATATACATTTTCTGCGTATTCACATAAGGCATCTGGGACTAAAATTTGGTGTTCCTAGGTCTTATAGTCTCCGAGATATAGGCGATTATACGAATGGAAAATCGGGAAAACCCCCATAGGGGGGAAGTGGGGGGGAAAATCAAAAAAATAAAACAAACTCGTATAGAATACACACATAACGCATCTTCGTGCAAAATTTGGTGTCTCTATCTCTTATAGTCTCTGAGATCCAGGTGTTCATACGGACGGACAGACGGACAGACGGACAGACGGACAGACGGACAGACAGACAGACAGGGCTAGATCGACTCGTCTCGTCATGCTGATCAAGAATATATATACTTTGTGGGGTCTGCCACGCCTCCTTCTGCCTGTTACATTTTTCAGCTCCCGCAAACCTAATATACTCTTGTACATTTCATGTACAGAGTATAAAAACGAGCTAGTTGCACTGTGCTTTAGAAACAGAATTGTAGTGATGGCTAATGTTAAAATAATTTCCTGCACAAAATCTATGTACAAGAAAACTAATGGGATCAATGGAAAGCTGATTAGTTGGATCACCATTTTATATTTTGAAATATTGGAGTTGTCGAATGACTAAATATGTACAGAAAAAGTTTTAAAAGCACTTCGTTGGTAGCTATATCATATACCCGTAGAAACTGTGCCCACTAAATTTGAAAATTTAAAATGTTCGTGTAGAAGAATCTTCATTCTAGATACATTATGGAATTGCAGAAAAGTTAATGTAAACAATTACATTACTCCATTGGTTTTGAGATCCATATTCCATATTTCAGAATAATGTTTAATAAAAAGATAAATCGAAGGCTCCATTGCATCACGGAGCATTTGCGTGTATATCGGTAGTATAGCATTCTTGGTGGGTTTCGCATATTTGGCAGGCGGTACTAATGAAAAAATAATCAGCTGCTCATTTGTTATGTATTTTGATTGTGTGCTAAAATTATGTCTGCTGGCTTAGAGGGTTGCGTGTGGTCTCCCCTCGCTTTTTGCCTGAACGAGGGGATGAATGATTCATCGTTGTCGTTTTGTTTCGCCTGTCTGTCATTTGTCAAGATGTTACATTAAATATGCAGAAGAAGTCAAAGTGTCATGAGGACACTCCCATTGATTACTTTGAGCGTTACACGAAATGTTTTAGAATTTTAAATGAATGAAGACCACAACATATTCATTTAATTCGCGCATAAGGTTTTAATAAGTAGCTAAGAAACTTAAATGTGATACTTGATTTTTAATATTTCTATGTTTAGTACTTTTACGAGTATTACGAGCTAGCGTACAGTAGACAAAGGACTTACATGTGTGTTTTAAATTTTCCCACAAACCGCTAAAACAATACGCTTAAAATCCGCCTCCCTCAGACACCAGTCCAGGCCTCGCTCATGAATATAAAATTTATGGTATTGAAACACGCAAAAGTTCAGCTGAAGTCAAATCGAGAAGTTGGGGCTCATTGAAAGTGGTAAATACACATACATACTCGTACATGTGTTGACTTACGAACGTTCGCCATTTTGCAAAAAGCTTTGGCTTTGAAGACTTGGGGGCGTGCCGTCGAGACCACCCCTTAAGGTAAGTTTGGCAGCAACTTCCATGTATCCCAACACGCATACAGTAGACGCCCACATATGACAGTAATATGCTAGTTTTTTTAAATAAGTATGTTAGCTTGTGACAGTCTTTGAATTAATGTCTCGAAGGAAATTTATAAATGTTTCTTGCCAAATACTTTATAACCTTATTATATACATAAAATGTATCCATATGGAGGCAATATTATTCAAAAGCCCCCAGCCAAATAAAAAACAAGTAAAAAAGTTAAAGTCGGGTGTCCCGACTTTGAAATACTCTGTACATATGTTTAGAATAATTATAGAAATTAAAAAGGTAATTAATATTGAATATTGATTAATATTGAAGACATTTTAATTCACTAAACCCTTCTGGACTGCCGCCCCATGAATTGACGGTCAAATTCGGAATTGCAATCATGCTTTTGAGAAATTAAAGCCTTCCAAGCATGTGTAATGGGACGAGGCTGCTTATTAAGGAATTGCAGGCCCAGCAACTGGTCAACTAGCTCATATAACGAGGATACCAAGGATACCGATTGTCCCATTTGATCATTTATATGGCTTTAATTTCCGGTAGTCGCAAGGCCAAGCCTTCGAATTAGTAGGGATCGACATACGAAAGCAATGTTTTACTATATGTTGACCTATCACGGATCGGAGCCCGTGAAAATACATTTATTTTGCTACCACAAAATAAAACTTTTACAGAGTAGCTCTGACCTAATAAAGAATAACAAAAAAAAAATCTAAAAACGAACAAAAAATCATTAAAATAATAATATCCAAAATAAATTTCACTTCTTCTTAGTAACTCATAGCCAAAAGAAGGGTGTACGTGTGTTAAGTGTGTGTGTGTTATAAAGGGTATAATTTTTAAAAATGTTGTAAAAATACCCGTGCAAAGCAGGTGCAGGACGCTAGTGTATTAATAAACATTTGCATCTATTTTTAAAGTGCCCCACTATAATTAGAAACTTTATATTATGTAGCTGCCATAGTAATGATTAGTACAATAAATTTAACAACGTTCATTTTAATTTAATGTCTGTGGTGGGCAAATCAGTGTTACAGGGAATTCAACAGTCGGGCTGGTTCTTCTCGGTATAAGTTGGATATGGATTTTCTAAAGGTTGACATTTGCCAGCATCTACTGTACATAAGGAAATGTAGGAACATGCAGTAGCTTATACTTTTATAACTGTTGGCCTACTCCAAGGGCCACTCCAAGTCTACACATTGATTTAGCCGGCTCGTCGTTTAAACACACATACATAAATACTATACAACAGTATACAGCAGTTGAATGTCTGAGTGCGTGTGCTTTGAAAAAACGCCATCAGGGGTGATTAACCTTTGATTCTCTGCATTTGCCGCCATAGCCTTTGCTGCTGTCTGATGCTATCGGTCGGTTGATTTATCATATGTAAAATGCTTAGCTCGTTTTATTTCCCACTCTTGCCTCTTGCATCTGAATTCTGCGTTGAACCTTGCACTTTACCCATTTACTTTGAAGTATTGGAAAGAAATTCTATAAATTTCAACCGATTGGCCATTTATTTTCAGTAGAAATGTACGTACTTTTGTTGTGGCGAGGAACAGCAATAGGAACTTCGTGCATGAATGGAGAGTACGTAAGTATTTACATTATTAGGGTTGATTGATTCGATTTAAGTGGATTTGTTTAACGGTAATGCGATTATATTACGTCTGCTAGCTGAAATTGAACATTCTCTTTGTATCTAAGAGTTTACATATATCGGGTACATACGAGTATATACAAATAAGTATATGTATGTTGTACGTATAAAGTACATAAAGTACTGTAAGTGAACTGTAATTCATAAATTATAAATCATTTCGATGAGGCAAACAAAAAATAGTATCTAGTACCTATGCTATGAATGAACTCACGCGTCGACCTATATGAATAAAAGGATTTCGCAATGCAAAGGAGCTGGTTATGTAGAGTCTTCTAAGCTCGCGGCCAGTTTATGTTTTTGGTTCGATGAAGCTTTAAGTGGTTTTCATGTTATTACAATGCATTGAAGCTAAATATTTATTCCTAATAATTTAGTATGCATCAATTCTCTTTTAAGCCAAATTAATAAAAAAAGGAAGAAACAAGTGGAGAAGCTAAAGTCCGGTGTCCCGACTTTGAAATACTCTGTACATATGTACAAGTATGTGTAGAATATTTATGCGTGTATGTGTGTGTTTGTGTGTGTCTGTGTATGACTCGTGTGCCTGTGCAAAGCAGTAACAACAACAACAGCTGCGGGCAGCTATAACTTCCGGAACATACATAATCACTAACTGGAGGTATTTTCAAAGTTTCAATGAAAAATTCCAATAAATACGGGAGGTATGGACAATCAGTGAAAGCGAGGGAGAGAGGGAAATTCCAATTGTGTATTCACATAAGGCATTTGGAACTAAAATTTTGTGTCCCTAGGTTTAATAGTTTCTGAGATATAGGCGGTTATACGAACGGACGGACAGACAGACAGGGCTAGATCGACTCGTCTTTTCATGCTGATCAAGAATATATATACATGTACTTTATGGGGTCTGCCACGCAATTTTTTAGCTCGCGCAAACCTAATATACTCTTGTACATTTCATGCACAGAGTATAAAAATGCCTCACAGAGCCACAAGTACCCATAATGCTCGCAATTGTATGTATTGCACATTAATTTGCATTTTAATTAATTTCTGTCAAACTCCCAAGTGGCTCATTTTCCCATTGATACTCGTCGTAGAGAAATTCTAAAGATAAGTAAAAGCTTTTATGTTTTTTCCTTTTGATTTGGCGTTGTGCTAAGAAATAAGTAGGTACAATGAGCAAATACAATTACAGGGCCGTTGTCAGGGGGCAAGCACAAAAAATGCGGCAGCTGTTTTGAAGAAAAATAAATAAGAGTGTTTTTACTTGGGCGAAGCGATGAGCAATTTACAATTGATTTTATGCAAAAGTGGGTGGCATGATGGGCTGTGGGGCGTGGGGTGTAGGAAGTGCCTCGAATGAATATTTTAAATTTGATTGCTTGCTGGAAAGAGGAGGACAATTTGGGTTCGTTCAAGGCATACATTACTGAGTAAGAATTGCAATTAATGTAACTTAACGATTCTCTTTTGGAAGCCTATATTTTTACTTACAAACATACATGCGTCGCTCTTGCCCTTATGCATGTTGCCAGTCATTGATGTTCGTTCTGAATGGCCACAGATGCCCATCGAGAGTATAAAGTGTGCGTATGTGTGCGTTGAGTTTCACGCGCCATTTAACTTTGTGGTATATGCCAATAAAATTTGAAACATGACGATGGTTTCACAAAATGAAATGAATACTCCCATTGAAGTAAACGCCCATACAAGCAGCTACAGCGAAAGCACATGCAGAAATGGGCAACCAGGTGGTATGAGAAGCCGGCACTTAAAATTGCCGAAAATATGTACATAGATGTATTCTAGTACACAACTGGACTTTACGATTAATTAAAACGAAAAAAACACTGCCCAAATTGCCTTAATTTTCGCCAGCCCGTATTATTGGCATAAATATATGAGAGCTATTTTCAGAGACCCATGGCATCACGTGTTTGCCTTTCATATTCTGTTTGCGCACATTAAGCACAGGATATGTGTCACAGGGCGAGCTGTATCAAGAGTAGCAGGTGAGGTCGCAGATAAGTTGGCCCTCGACAGCAACAATTTATTTACAAATGTTTGCACATAAAAGTCAATTTTTAATGGGAATCTCATGTAGAAGACAAAGTAAGCGAAGTAAATTTTAATCTGTTCTGCCTTTTATCATAAATAAAGTGTTTTTAAATGTCGTAACGAAAATGAAAGTCGGCTAGCGTCAAGAGCTAGGTGCAGGCCACTGAAATTCGAACACATTTGTTTTGCAAAAGTTTTGTATCTAATGCTGAATAAGTTTGCTTCAAGTGCAATGCAAGTAGTACATAGTAGTAGTTATTTATATTTGTAAGTTGTGCATGGTCCAACATTAATGGCCAACTGAAAAGTGTTCTCACACATCCTGTGTAAATTTCGGCTAAGCCTTTCAGTTTTGTTTGCTTGGTTTTGCGCAGCTTAAGTTTAAGTAAATAATGTGCCTCGGCCGAGGTATAACCCAGGCCCGAATTACATTAAAAATGTGCTTCCATAATACTAACACAAACATTTTATCTCCTGGATTAAGCAACGTAATTAGCTGCGACAATTTTTGTGCTGTTTGTGCACTTTTTGGGTGCTGGAATGTGCCCATTTTCCTATTTGCCGTTTGGCTTGACTAAACCAATTTGCCAGGAATTAAATTTTAAGCATTATTAATGATGCTTCTGTTGTTGAAGATTGTGTGTGTACGTTTTTGAAATGGTCTCCTTCACTTTATTATTGAGTATTAGGCATTTTATTTTTTTGCGTATTAAAATGTTGTTCTTTAATGAAAACCAGAAATGAAGGTCCTTAGCTTATAAGCGGATTCATCCAATAGATCCCTCAGAAGGAGGTGTGCATTAATGCGTCGATCACTAAACTTAATGATAAGATAAGTTTTGGGTTATTTGATGTTGAAAAGCTGATGTTTGAGACAGACTTATATTTAAGGTTTCAGAGCTTTTCTATCATTTGTTATTAAAAATAAAAAAGCTCTGAGAATGTGCACCAATCCATGCCTACAGTTGCTTTAGATCGTGAATAGTGAAAAGACTTACAATAAACATGAATTGTTAAGGAAATAAACTCAGTTCCCAACTTTACCCCAAAAATAAGTTTTACACATTTTGTCATAAAATATAAAATAAATCCATATAGCAACAATCATGGTGAATATGCCTGCTTCGCGCATCATGCAGGAATTCAAAGAAGAAATGACTGATGAGATTGTGCAGTCTTCAATCAAAATTGAGCTCGTAAATGACAGCTGGAGAGAGGGCGTAAAATTTGTGCTGGAAATCAATGTGCCCGAAACATATCCTTTTCATCGAACAAAGGTTCGCTTTATAACACGCATCTGGCATCCGAATATCTCAGTGGAGGACGGAGAAATTTGTCTGTATATGAATAATTGGTTCGCAGGCACGACATTGCGTACCCTTCTATTATCTCTACAGGCGCTGCTGGCTGCTCCTCAATCGGATGATGTCGAGCAAGCTACAGTCCACTATCAGTTCAATAATACACCCGAAATATTTCTAATGAACGCCAAGCACTGGACAAATGCCTACGCAGGTGGTCCGCACTCGTTTCCCGATTATGATTCCAAAGTTCAGCGGCTTAAGGATATGGGCGTTTTGCGAGTCTTCTTTCAAGTCGCGTCGGCAATTTGGTGGGAACAGCATTTTGTTAAATTTAAGTTTTCTTAACAAAAATACACAAACAAAATTCCCTACAATATGAGGAGAATTTATTTTGTTTGATTTTATTTTGATTACGAATTTAATCGGAGATTAAATCTATAAGCCGTATTATGTGAAAAGATGAGGATGAAGTATTCATCTATATG
Organism: Scaptodrosophila lebanonensis; assembly: GCF_003285725.1. Classification (NCBI taxonomy): domain Eukaryota; kingdom Metazoa; phylum Arthropoda; class Insecta; order Diptera; family Drosophilidae; genus Scaptodrosophila; species Scaptodrosophila lebanonensis. The sequence goes on from NW_022060529.1 coordinate 6,195,976, forward strand.
TTTGTTTGTGTGTGTGAGTGGGAGTCGCATTTATTGTTTAATTTAATTTAATTTAATTTAATTTTTGTATTTTATTTTTTTCTCCTTAATTATACTGTTGTTTTTACAACATAATTACAAAACAAAATTAATTTAATGCTAAACACAAATATAACCTCAACTAGGTGTTTAATTGTTAAATTACAATTTTACATTTATAATTTATATACATCGGTTGAGTTTATTGTTTAACGAAAGCAAAAAACATTTAAGCCACTTCAATAAGATATTGTCAAAGCGATCCAACATAGGGCAAGTAGACTGGTTCAGCCAGCCATATAATTGACAAAGCAAAAGCAAATGCAATGCCTCCCCCCTACAATACTTTCCCGTTGGCAAAGGAGCTATGAAACTTCGTTATTATACATTTTTGCTTCACTTTTGGCCCGTTTTGGAGTCGTTCTATGGACAACTTCAGCTGCTTTTCATTTTGCCGCTTTGTTGCGCTGCGTTGAATTTTTAAGTTGAAGTTTTCATTATCCTTTTGACCGTCGTTTTATGATCGCCGTCACGTTTACAAATGCAAACACTTAACATTGGGCTGTTTATTTGGGCAATGGGGGGAACGGCTAGCATTTAACCATTTAGCAAGCAGTTGGCGTGCGTTTTTCGTTTCGTTTTCATTTTTGTTGCAAGCAATTTACACGCTTTTGGCGCAGAGCGAAACGTGCCGCGCCACTTAAATGTTTATGAGAGATGCCGCTGTTGTTACTGAAAGGGCCGCGTAAAGCGAAATAAAACAAAGTTATAAAACGGGAGCTAGCACACACAAAAATACACACATGTGCGAGCATTTAGTTGGTTGACTATACAAGTATGGCTGGAATTCGCTAAGGGAGCAAATTGGGTCAAAAGGGAAAAGGCTTTGAGCAGACCAGCTATAGTAATACCAGCTCTTTGAATTCGGCCATTTGCTGTATCCCCCTATTACTTGCTCCAAGATTTTTCTTAGCAGTGTTGTTCTATTTTCACGACATCCTATATCAAGACTATGAGCCTTGTAGCAGAGGTAAGTAAAAGTGATAGACAAACTGTACAGATGGTTGAGTTTCATCATTCCAGTGGATTGATTAAAAAATAAGAAATTCAGTTTGTAGCATTTGATTAGTTTTGAAAAATACAGGCTCCTTCGGACTTTGACTTTACTGATTTTACATTTAATTACCAAACTTGTTTTCCCCAATTAAATGCGAATTTTATGAAACCATCCGCATGAAAGTGGTTGCCTGCCAGTGATTTAAGTCACAAACTTTTATTTTATTTCAATTACTAAGCTATACTCCTATCGCGAGCTATGAAAATATAAAGCTGTATCTTCTTTTGTAGCGACATCCATTCAAAACATCTATAGACGTTTTATTGAACTCAGAACATTGTCATAGGACACGTATTTGGAATTAAGCGCACAGCACAACGCAGCATTCTGTGCGCGCCATTCTTAATCATTTGTTTATGTCATGCCCGAAATGTTCATCGGGTTTCATTGCGTGCTATTTATTTTGTCAACATTTTGTGCAATTAATGGCAAAATTAAATTTATATCACGTCGTAGACAAAGGCCAGGCCGCACATATTACTTATTTCAGCTGGCGCCTGCCAAAATGTTTGCCATGCCACTGATAGTGGGAGCGTGACATTTTCCGGAAACGTTTGTGACCCACTAAAAATTTAAAAGTGTTTGTTGTGAAAAACGTGATGTTCGTCTTAAACTGCAGGATATGTGCATGGTCACGTGGTGGCTGGCGTTTGCTTGGAATTGAGATGGTTGATTTTAAATTGCAAGCGTGCCAAAAAGCAGTTAATCAAGCTGACTATAAATGCGTTAAGTATTGAGAGCAGCAAGTAATTTAATTGGCTCAAATACGAGTATTTATTTACTATACTACAGTAAAAAAATATGGAATAATTAAAGTTATAAAAGTTCCAGGTATTGGATCAACATACTGTAACCACAATCATTTCGACTGAGGGCCAAATGGTTGGTACTTGCAATATTTGCATGACCAATGTAAATATTGCGTAAAATCAAAATTGTACAATTTCATTTCGGTTTTTCCCTTTTAGCATGCTGTTGGCAATTTTGCCCGAGCAATTTATAAAAACAAATACAACCGACCACATTCAGCTCGTGCCGTTCGTAAAAAACTGCAGATCTGATTCAATGTAAGGACAAAAAATGTGTTTTTCTGGGATAATTTAATTTAAGGTACACAAATTCACTGGTCTAGGAAAAATCCTTTCGATGTCCTATACATGTATACGATGTACATACATATGTAAGTAAATATGTAAAAGGGTGCTCATGTGCGTATGTATGTGAGTTTGAATAAATATTGGACATCTCTTTGATGATGCGTATTTATACATATATTTGCGACCAGCATCCATTAGGAAAGAAAGGAAGAAAATGCTCACAATATGTAACAAAAACTGGCGGCAACAGACAGAACCTAACTGTGAATGTGGTCGATATCCAACGAACATACATACAAAGATGGTAAACCAATTCGATTACTATCAGACGGCCACAGTTCACATCATGTTGGTCTATAGTAACAATTTATTTGTGTGGTTGATTGACCGGCTGTGTTGCCCTCTTTCATTCATTCAATTTGCTTGATGTTCACAATATGCTTCATATGCATAGCTTCGATCTTTATGTTTTCGTTGCAGCCATATCTTTTTAACAGGCACATACGTACATTTTCTGGTACAAAACAAAAGGAAGAATGGAAATGATTTTTACAGCTGTTACAACTCTTACCTAACATACATACAGTTATTGCATGCTCTGGCATGTGTGTGTAGTTAAAGGCAATGAAAATTCCATTAAAAAAAAAACAGCATTCCAAACCAATCTGAGACCTAAAAAATCACCACTGTCTACCAAACTATTCCCCGTCGGGTTAGAAACTAACACTTACCCTTTCCTTTCTTTTTCGACAGTTTTGTTTGTAGATGGACAAATAATTAAATAGTAGAATGGTAGTCCTCTAATCATTATTGTTTAATTTATTTTAAAATGTTAAAAATTCAAAGCACGGAAGCGAGCTGAATTTATAAAGAAAACGCTATAAAAGCAAACTGCAAAAATTATATTTACAAGTATATGTACTTATATAACAAACGACAGTAATTATACATTCCCAGTATAATCACAAATACTTCTTTTTGACCAGGGAATAATATATTTTTGAGTGCTCCTTGAAGATGTTCAGCCATTGTATCACATATATTGTTAACGCTGTCTCGTTTGCCATTTTTTTGTTTTGGGCTTTTTTCGATTATGTGATGTTTCTCGGCATGTCCGTGCCTTGGGCATCGTTGGATATCACGGCATTTAGTTTTCAGCTCGTTTGCAGCTATTTAATTTGTAGCTTGCCAGTAAGTTGCTTAATACTTTGATGAAGTGTTTCTTGACAAATTTAGCTAGTTAGGCGTGCTCATAATATTGAATATAGAAGTTCGTTATCATGTCTTACATGATACGCAGTAGGTACCTTTTGGGTTGTACTTAACCTTGACACATGTTCATATTCTTTCTCGAAAACTTAACCATCAACTTATTCATAAACTTACTTCAATGTTTCGTTGCATTGCAAACCATTTTACATGCCGCTGATGGTATCTCTTCTCCCAACTGCCTACACATTTCCTCCCTCTTGCTCCGAATTTTCTAGCCGCTGTGCCGCAAAGCCCACAAAATTTTCTTGTTACTTTACGCATGAAGTCATTTTCCCACACTTGCGCTTAATTTAATTTTCCTTCTTCTTGGTTCTTTTCGCTACTAGTTGTTATACTACAAAGTTTGACGGGGACCGGGTGTTGGTGTAGAACTTGAGTAAGAGTAGAGACGGTAGGGAACAAATGTTCCACTGCATAAATGTGCTTAATTAGGGTTTGATGTATACATATACGATGTAATTGGCGCCCGAAGAAATAATTACAATTTTCAATGTTGAACAGATTTGAAGTAAGTGCTGGTGCTTTTGTCACTACTTAGACTGCTGTCCAGTTGGAATTCGTTTTTCAGAACATTCAAATGCATTTATCAATTCAGGTATGGCTTTCAGCGATTGTGCGAAATCATTCTATTGACTTTCGTCACGTTTTTTTTTTTTCAATTACTTGTAAAGTACGAGCTTGGTTTACATTTGCTGTTTTAGCATTGTTAATTTTTTGCGCAACTCTTTAATTTAATTTTTTATATTTGGGAAAAGTAGATTATAAAGAATGGGCTTATGCATCAGCAACGATCGAGAAGATAGAAGGAGAATGAAAATAATAAAATTTTTCTTTGTGGTTAATCGTAGCGCTTTAAGCAACCGCAAGATACCAAAATAAATCTGAGGAAATGAATGTACTAATTCGTTAATTTTCTCACTATTAGGAAATGAATTATGGGCAGACCTTTTGCACGCATGCAAATTGACCAACTACTATTAAATAGGCACATCATTTCCCACAACCATGGATAGGTTATAACAACGGCCATTAAGGTTGTGTTTCTCACAGTTTTGATACTGATATTTGAATAAAGTGTATGCTAGTGGAGGAAAAAGTGAACCAAAGAGATCTCTACAATTGGGCTTAAAATCAGGGCTATGACTGCTGCTGCCATTGTAATTTTGGAACAGCAAACTAGCTTAGTTATTAGTATTTAGAATGTAATGCTTACATATGTATAGTTAGAAGTACATATGTATGTACTTGTATATATATTTATAAACGTACATACATACATATAATGAAGGAACGAACGGATATTTATTTTTATGAACAGTAACACGCAACTGCTTCTATCTTATACTTAGCTAACGAGCGTATATTCATATGTTCTTTGGCCATTGTAAATGTGTTTTTTATGTTCATGGCAAGAACATTAAATTGTAGCACCAGCTTTGCTGCTTTTTGTGTGCGGCATTAAAACACGTTTGTTTTCTGAGCCACTGTTCAAGTGAGCCGGCCGGTCAACTGGCCCAATGTTGGGTCACTGACCACAGACAAATTCGAAACAGTTACTAGCGTGCTATCAGACAGCTCATCAACGACAGCAGCATCGGCAACAGGCACTAAGGTCTGGGTAACAGGTAACGCAGATGCTCGCACGCTTGCCTTTCAAGTTTTTCCTGCCGTATAGTTGGCCCAAACACCGCCATCTTGCCATGGCGACTCACTTACGTTTATAGCGAGCGCTGCACTGAAATTAGCGTGAAATAAGCTATTTACACGCATTTTCAGACATGACATTTTTGTATTTGGTCGTATATTAGTACTTCTTTTTTAATTAAATAACAACATTTTATTTAATGAAAAGTGTGAAAATTCCATATAAGTTTGATACTAAAAATGGTAAGTAGACTTTTGTTATTCACATGCAGAGCAAATATATGTTAACCCATATTTAATAATTTGAATAAAACAAATTTGGTGCTCGTTAGTTTATATAAATTATAAATCATATTGTTCACTTAGTTTTTTGTTTAAACAAATCAAGATTCAATTATTACTTTTTTCAGATTCTTGCGCTTGTACAAGCAGATCAGATCAATTTTTTTCAGTGAACATGACTTCTCGTTTTATTGCTTACATTGTTACTGGTCATCTCACATCCTTAGTCAACATATAAAATACTCTCCTGTGGTAATTTGGACGCATTTAGCGCTTATTATTTCAACTGAATTTAATGCAGTGTAGTGGGCCATTGAAATGTGCTGCCATCGTACTATTTACAAAACACTTAATTTAGCTATTAACAACGCACGTTGCTAACTACGGGTGGCAAAAACCATTTACTTTAAAAAAGCACTTGGATAAAAAACATTTCTGTGGCTTTGAAAATACACAAAAATATGTTTTTGTTCGCAAATGTTTAAATTGTGTGTGCGGTTTTGGCTAGAAAAAATTTCGATCAAAAACTACCTAGAGCATTTGTCGGTAGCTGAGCTTGGTTTTGTGGCCAGAATAAATTGGTTATAAGTGAAATGTAACTGATTGTGAGTTTTTGATGAAACAAAATTCAAATATTTTGTAGCCTTTTTATAAATGCAGAAAGTGGATATGTACTATTGTGCAAATTAACATAAATATGTGTTCACATAAGAAATAAGGTCATACGATGTTTGCAACACTATTTCCTTTAGTCTACTTTGCTTCAGCAGCTATTCTAAATATTTCACTTCATGTGCATATAAAATAAATTTTCCACTACCTTTTCTTTGCACATTTCCACTGCATTTGGCAGACGTTTCAACTACTTCTCATTCCTTGCATAAGGTAAACGTTCGCATATAGAAAGGATGTTAGGAAACATGTGAAAAATATGTGAGAAACCTACAAGAAATTGTTGAAACATTTAAATAAAACTCACATGCTCTACTGGCCCGATTTTGTTTGCTTGTGCATTTTGTTTGCCATTCAATTTGAGACCGTTTTGGTGCAGTTCATTTGGAAATGCTTCGTTTTATGTGATCACCTATCAGGTGGATAGGGAGCGGGTACTTGGGGATGCCAAGCATTGATTAAGTGTACTCATACTAGATTGGAAAACAACTTGTTTGGGCAAGAAAAAAGGGGGAAAACTCAATGATTTGAAATCAAACTATTTTAATTTTTTTTTTGTCAAATCTCTAGTTTGTTAGCTTTGTACGTTGCTTTGAACTAAATTGCAAAAATGTTAACACTTTATCAACTCTTGTTGGCCAAAGGAAAGTAGAAAACAAAAAATAAAGACGTTTCCATTTATAAGTTTAATTACTCAAGTTAAATATTGATTTCTTTACGCTGCTATAGCACTGCCTAATTTCCAGCAACTACGAAGCAAATGAAAGTCAAACTTTAATTAAACTTAGTATGCACACAAATTCAAAATATTCCAATTGGAAAAGTTGGTAAAATTAATGTTGAGTTTCAGTAAATGAATTGCTTTCTAAAGACTAGTTGAGGTGAGCTTTGCGGTGCATAAAATTATTCAATATTCGTTTATTTGGGTGTGAACGTCACGATTTCCACATAACATATTGCATCTAGATTTTTTGCGACTTGTATCGCGTTCGAGTCATGCAACATTTACAGTTTCTTTAACAACGAAAGCCGTCAAACGGCATTTGCTGCCCGACGGCTACAGTTTTTAGATTCGCAGTTGCTTGCAGTCCAAATGGTCGGTATTTTGTTTTTTGTTTCCATTCACCAAATGCGCGGTCCCTTGCCAGGCGTTGTCCAATCGTCGAGAAGGCCTTCAAAGCGGACGTGGTAAAGGGGCTTAGTTCACAGGGGGACACAGCCACTCAGAAAGCTAACACTAAAAATCAGAGAATGAAATGCCCTTACGTCGCAAACAATAGTGAGACAAATTTTCGGCAGAGAATCAAGCAGCAAGCCAGCTACAGTCCTGTAATGAATTGCGAAATTTGTAACACAAGCGGTCGAATTGTAGTGAGGTAGAAAGAGAACAACACATTTAAATAAAAGGTGACCATAAGAAACGCCCAACTATTCCAATCAATTGCAGTTGTATGAGGAAGGCAACCGGCGCGTCGTTCAGGAAAAAGCGGCTGCAAGTTGGTGGAAAAATCGTGTAATGCTGTGTGGCAAATGCGGCAAAGCTCCAATCGAAGTAGTTGGGAGCAATCAGCGTTTGCCACAAGGGGGTAGGCAAGCGCGGTAAGCGAATGACTGTAAGGCTGCAAAGCTGACCATGTTGCAGTTGCAACAGCCAAGGCAACTAGTTAAACTGGTTGACACACTTGGACAGTCGCATTATGCTGACTGGTTGTGTGGGTTAGAGCTGAAGCATAGGCTGCTCGAGCAAAAAGTAGTTTATGGGCTCACATTTTCTTCATTCTGCTTTTGCTTCAAAAGTCGCAGAGGCTGAGGTGTGCGCTCCGGCAGCCAAAGTGATGAAAAGTGGCAAATGCAAAATGGACAACAAAGTTATAGCTCAGAATGCAAAATTACTTCGCCACTCCATGCCTTGGTGTTCAAAGTCAGCAGTAGTTGGTAGCCACATGAACTATGACATTTTCACAGCTCGTCATCATCGTCACAGTGAGAAAAACGCGCTCGCTTTCACGCATTTCAAGCTGCATCGAAACTTAGTTGCCAAGTTGTTTGGCGTAATTTGTTGTCGCTGTCCTCGCACTCAAGTTTTTGCATCGCCATGCACTTGAAAGTTACCTTTGCATCATTAGCATTCAGCTGCTAGCTTCTTTCGGAGCCTGCAATCACACTCACCCACGGACAGATGGGTAGCTAGCACCACTCTAAGTGCGAGAAATGGCGTGGACATTTTTCCACCTGGTAGCTTATTTTAAATGCGACATCGTTACTTTTAATTATGTTCGTGCTTTTTGCCGGCAATTGTCCAACGTCCTGGAGATAGTTCACATTTTGTCGCGGCAATCACAGATTACAGATACTTCCTTAAGTTTTTTCTGTTTATATAGAATGCTTTACTTCCATTTTAGGATTAAGTCTTTTCCAAATACTTAAGTATTTATAAAAGAGATAGATTTTATTGCCAAAATACAAATACATAAATATTTTATTAGTCAGTGAAGTAAGTGAAACTTTGTATAGCCCTATTTCGTTATATGCATTCTCCATCGCTTCTAAATTTATTATTAGATTTAAGTAAATGTTTCCGCCATCTTTGCTCGCTTTACATCACACCACATCCTTTGTCGCTTTTCTTGGTTTGCTCGAATTTTTTCCCGAAAATGTTTTAGCTGCTCGTGCTGTCGCTTGTGACGAAACTAATTGGTCAGCAAAGTGCTGGCCACTTTCAGCATTAAAATAAATCATAATTAATTTGTGACAATTTAAGTGCATAAGCCTCAATGATGGTGCAGTTTTTTGTGTGTTCGCAGTTGAATGTAAAAAAAATGTGCTCCCAGTTCATTTAGAATAAAATAAGAATTTAATGCAATCAGAGTTAATTTGCCGTTGATAGAGCTTAGTTGGCATCTGCTAAAAAGTTTAACCAATTAGTTTTTTATATTAGGTATTAAAGTGTTACTTTAGTTGACGAGTATTTTGATAGTCCGCTATAAGCTTTTTTAACAATATTGCTTATGTGAATTTTAGAATGAATATATTTAAACTATTATGTTAAGTTTTACCTTGATAGGCCAACTCTAAATTAAGCGCAAAATACAACCACTTTTATAAGAATTAGACAATTTAAATATATTTCGTCTGTTCAGTAAAGCTGCTTACTCGTAATTCGTATTCATATTTACGAGTACGTACATAATGTTATGAAAATCAACAAGGCATCCTCCAACAAAATTTACATGGGCATGGATTTTCTGCTTGATGTGCATCATTTTCTGTTAACCACATATTTATATTTGAACAAAACACGCAATAAATAGCGGCAAAGCAAGCATATTCAAAATGAGGAAAAGTTCATAGTCAGCAATATGCGTTTCTATATTTTACAACATCCTAAATCGAATATCAACTACATAACTGGCTTTCAAGTGTTCCCACATGCTTGGTTATAGAGGATAAAGAGCTGGAGAAAGGCAGAAGAAGGGGCAAGGGTCGGGCATATTGTAACTGCGCGACAAGTCAGCGCAGCAAGAATCCGGATATTTTCATATTCATAGCAGCAGAAATGCAGATGCCAATTCTGATGCCAATGCTCCAAACGTTACTCGACTCTGTTGCAAGGCAAAGCCGAAATTCGCATACAAATTGTTTGTTTGGACACACAATCGCACACATGTACAAGTGTAGGAATAAGCTACACTTAAAAAAAACACGCAAATTTGAATATTTACACGTGTGCGTTTAAGTAAAGTGTGCACACTTAAATATTGATCTTAATACAATATGTATACTACGTGAAATTAAAGTGTTGAGCTTTTCAATCAGAAGTCATATTGTGGATTAAATTCATGCATGAGGGTTTGTTATTAATTTCAAATATCTTCCAAACTATTTTTGTTATTTCTCTACACCTAACTGGTGTCAAAGAGATCTTCGAAAAAATTACAAACAAAATTAATACACATTTGATATTTTCTAATATTTAAAATGTACCATTCTAATAAAAACAAAATTTAAAGCTCGTTTGCCTGTCATATAAAAAATTGAAAAGCTTGGTCCCTGGATTGCTTTACTCTACAGCTAAGGGAGACACCCGCACTACTTGCCAATGCAATCGGCAGTCGCATGGATCGCGTAGTGGAAAATACTGAATCCACTTGCATACATTTTAGAAGCTTTCCAATATTAAATAAATATTTGAAATATTAGTAAATGTAAATATTGTTAATGTTAGCATTGAAAGAGACAGACCTTAATGATATTGAATTACAGTTTGTTTAAAAAAACTTTCATATTTACAGAAGTAAATTAATGCATTTTAGTAAAATTTGTGTTGTTTATGTTGTTATTGAATGAAAATAATTATTTGTTTAATAAATGTTTTTCAGTGTAGCTTTGCACATGTATGTAGTTGCATCTACATAAGCCATGCACCGTGGGTGGTCTTGCCTCGCCTCGACTCTTTAGTCTGAATTGGCGGCCAGAGTTCCAGTAAACTACAAGTATATTTGCTTTCAACGAACTAACCAACCAAGTGCGATAGTAAAAATTGAGAAAATATTTACAAGCACAGAAGTTGAAAGTCGGCAGTTGGTAGAAGAGAGGAGCGTGTGAGCAAAATACTAGTCCTGAATTCTTGAATCCAGTATAAATTAATATCGAATATAAAACTGGAAGAACCATTTACTATATGTTCACTGAATGCGTTGTTATTATCAATGTTGGTTGAAGAGTCGAAAATATTGTAGTCTGGATGTTATTTCATGGCATTCATTTTGAGTGCCAAACAGAACTGAACTTAATGAACAATATTATAGGAGCCTTGCGACTAATATATGTATGTACTGCATGTATAAGAAAATGATCTAAAACTTGTTTCCCATGCACATCTCTAGTAGACGTTTATCTTATATGGCGTTCAATTTTACTTACTACTCGTATATGCTAGGAGTAGGTAAGTATGTTTGTACCTTGGCAGAGCTGATGCGTTTGCAAACGAGACCACGAAAAATAAAGCAGCATAAGGGAATGATTGCATTGAACTACAAATTGGCAAAGCACTTGCACATTTTAATTCGACTACCTCGTACATAGAGCTTTGTATATCTGTGTCCGGATATGTGTGTGTGTGTGAGAGAGAGAAAGTACTGATGACTCATTTGCAGCAAATAACGCGTAACAGTTTAATGAGTTTTTGCCGACGAGCCAAAGTGCGAGCATCGATTTAAAGCGCGTCGCTTTTGGATGTTGTATGACAGTTTGTTTTTGCCACCCATTAAGGTGCTGCGTATGTTTCAATGAAGCATTGAAAGTCGTATTGACATATTGAAATGGGTCTCATTTGCATTAATGGCGCCACAGTTACGGACCCACGCACACACACTCCACACGTTGCTTGGCATTTTACTCTTAAATACTGTATTTCCCAATATGTTTATGCGAATCCTGTTCACGAAACATAGCAAATATTGTTGGTTCGTTTTCGTGATTTGTTTTTTAACTTTTACACTGTTTTTATAAGCACCAATCAATTATGTGTTGGTGCTAATTTGAAATTTCTAATAATATTGGTTTATTAATAGATCGAGCTGAACTTTATTTTATATCTGAGTGTAAGTTTTATGCAGGGGCAGGTGACGAATTATTGTAAACAATGGTGTGATGAGGGAAATATTTAATGGAGAAAGCAGAACAAAGAGCAATGTTTTTTTTTTTAACATTAAAATTATTGTATTTGTATCAAGAATTAATTAACAATACACATTTGTCGGGTTTCTAAACACAGATATAAATATTTATTATTTATTTCACGAACTATGTATGAGTGCCGTATAAACATGGTAATATATAAAGCTATCTGGCATTGTCCTTGTGGCTTCTACTGGTTGCTATTGTTGCCAGCATCATTGTCATTATTCGCGCCATTATTTTGCAGAAAGTTATCGCACAGCATGACTTAAAAGTTAAGCGTATTCATTTTGTACTTTGTGGCCGCCCTTACAATGCCTGACACCTTGCCAGGCTTTTGTTTTATTTACTTTTGCAATTTGTCTGACTGAAGAGCGCTGTGTAACAATAAAAATCCATTCACACGTTGTGAGCCAGTTTTATTGTTTCACTGCTGCCGCCTACAGTTCGCATCCTTTATCCTCTTAGTACGCCGGTACTACCCATCATTTGTTTTCCCGTCTGACTGTCGGTGCCCGGAAGTTGCACTTAATGCTGATTAAGTTGCTGTCAACTGTGGGGCGGTTTTAATACGTATTACTTGCGCATTGTATTTCTTGACTTAGTGCAAGTGAGCGTATAAAAAACTTTTGGATTTGTTCTGCATACAAAATTTGGCCAGTATCGCATCTACTTGAGTGCTACTTGTACAAGTACGTCATGATTCTAAAAAGTCTGTCATATACAACTCAACAACTCCCCAGCCCAAAGTCTTGACAACTTCAAACAACTGTCAATGCTGATTAGCCACCTTGCGACTTCTGTGAGCTATTCCGCAGGTATGTTCTCCACTTTATGGCATAAGCAGCGGTACTTGCATTTATAATGGCTCTAGAGTTGCGCTCAAAAGTATGCACTGGAAGTTGCAACTTTTCTACCCACACTGGCAATCCACAACTTTCTCGAGCTCCCACCTGTCGGATAGTTCATGTGGGGCACAATGTTGCTCATATCTCGAGTGCGTTGCTAAAGTTCAAAAGCCGTTCCTTCTACCACGGTCCTGTCTGTCTGTTAATGTACCTATATATCTTCCTATTTATTTGCTGCTCTCTTACGCACATTTGCACAGCTTAATTTTCCGGCTTTATTTGATTGCAGCCAGCCTGGCATTGAGTTTTGAAAATGCCATAAGTCTCATCCGTCTGAAGAGCAAAATTTCCTGTATGTGTTTCTGATACGTATTATAAATGCATTTAACAAATGTACAGTGGATGTACATAGACAGTTATGTTGGTGAAACAATTTTCTAGAAAACAAACCAGAATTCGATAATTATGTATAGTAAACAAAACAAATGTATACGGGGGTTTCTTCTATGTACTCGTATGTTGTATACCTCTATTTAGCGAGATCGTGCAATCCTTAACATGTGCATATACTTGATATTAATGTTTTCATTTTCATATTTGGTAATCGTTAATTCAAATGGGAGTTTTCTATAATGTTTCAATACGGTAATATTGGTAATATGTTGTTGTATATTGTCCACTAATATTACTTTCCAACCTTAATAATTGAATGCAAAGTTTTCCCCCGTTTATAATGTAAAATGTTTGTTTATTTTGTTTTTTTGCAGATTCAACATGAGTTTGAAAAACTTGCCTAACAATTCCGTTAATTTTGCTAAAAGGTAAGTAAACTTCATTTAGCACTCCATGCCATACAACGTAAGTGGATTAATTGTAATGCAAAGGGGACTTTCTATTCAAAGCGTCACGTTGGCTGACTGTAACACTTGAGAAGAAGTCATTACATATTGATTACGCCATTTGCTTTGTTTCACTGTCAGTCTCCATATGCACTACGACTGCTGTTCCACATTTCTCTACTCACATGCATTGCCATTCCGACTGCTCAGCTACACGCCCAATACTGCTTCATTTTTAATCGCATTGTACTTGCAAGCTTCTGCCATGGCTGTTAGTAGTGTGCTAGTCATTAGTTAAGTTGATAGCATTAGCAGTGTCTTGTGTTTCTCTCCCTAGCTTGATAGTTGGAGACAGCTCTCGTGTGCATAAATCGCTTCTACTTATTAATTGACAGCACTTTTCTGTATGCTTCATTGGTAAACGGATTTTGCTACTGATGCAGTTATAATTTTTTATACAATTTTCGTTGCCAGTAATTGATTTACCAATTGCCAATTGATTTTACTTCCTCTCTTTTCAATAATCGGCATTAACGTTTTCAATCGATTTAAAGCATTTTCGGTTTAAATAAATGGTTCACTTTCAATCGCAATATTTTATAGGATTTTGCTTATTTGAAGTCTTGGAATACTGAATATATTTGCCATTAAGCAGTGAATTTCACATAATCTAGCTTCCAACCACAAAATACATGGAAATATAAATTGTGTGGGACTAAGACCCCGTTGCCCAGCACAAGGTTTCTGTAAGTGGAAGTTGCTTAGATAGCAGTAACTTATCACAGTACTTACATATGGATATTATAAGTGCATTTCATTAGTAAGATAATTAGAAGTGACAATAAAATTTTTATTTTTATTTTATGGCATTAGATTAATTTTCGCAAAATGCTCAAAAAGCTCGAAAAGCAAAAAACCATCTAATAGCCTTCAAAAATAGTAGATTTTATAAAAGCCAATTATCTACTATACTATGTATATATGAATAAACTATAGAGTATATATACTGCAAAATCAGTATATATATGATCAGTATGACTACATATGTTAGAACTGTCCGTTCGTATGATTACCCAGTACTTAAGAGAATTAGGATTTTGTTTAAATACAATGTAATGTAATTTTTTTTAATTTTAAATTTTTAGGGAGCGATCAGTGAATATTCACTATAAGTATCAACATCTTTTTTGTTTATTTGCTGTTAATTTCGTAAAGCATTGTATGGACATTAATCAAGCTTTATAGAAATCATATAGCTACAACAATGTTGTTGTATGAAACAGGGAGGGACGAATACAGGGTATGAAAGATTCGTTATACGTATATGCGTTGATATTAATTCTGTAATTAAAAACGTCCCGTCACGTCTTTTGAAACATCGGGAACAGTTAAAACTATTTAAATATTTTATTTGAAATGTTCACCACACTTCTTTTTCTTGTTATTTTAATTATTTGGCTTATTATTCGAACTTCATTTTCGTACGTGTAAAACGCTCAACCGTGATAATCTTAAATCGATCTATATATATATATATTTGTTTGTTTTTTTCAATTACAATGTATGTCTCATCGACTACTTGCCTTTTAAAGCCTTGTCGATATTAAAGGAAATAATATTCGCATATATTCGGTATATATAATCGAGTCATTTTGAAATATATTACAGTGCAAATATAGTGACTATATATGACTTAGTCACATATAGTGTGTATATTAAGACGTAGTTTTTGCAGGAGAAAAAATATAGAACTATTTTGCAGCAATCGCTCAACCAAACTCAATAGCCATGAATGTGTTGACAGAAAAATAAGCAAGGAATAAAGAAAACTTGCAACGCGAGGGATGCAGCTGTGTGTGCTTGTTGTTAACTGGTTTTCATTATAGCATAAGCTCATTGAACCACTTGCCGCCCCCAATACTTATGAGTCTACGTTTCCTGCAAATGCATATACGATTATGTATATGTGTGTAATAAGTTCCAGCTTTACTGAAATGCCACTTTGCAACTGCTGGTTAACTGCAATTCCTTGTCAGCATGAAAGTCGTGGTTGGTTCATTTATTCATGCCCTCATTTCATTTACGCATTTAATTTGTCATCTCTTTGTTTGCAGCAGCTATGATTTCTTACAGCAACTGCTGCTGCTGTTGCCAGAAGCAACAACCGGCAACCACAGTTTGGTTGCTTGTGCTGTCAGCTTGATTGTGCAATTTATATGACAGCACGACTGTTGGCCCTTTGCCTTTCCTCAAAGCGTTGCATGCATTTGAGCGCTGATTTCATTCTCTTACTTCCACGATAATTCTTTTGGCTAAAAAATAGGGGAAATTATGATAACAATTTCTTATAAGCCTTATAAATAGCATTATATGTATATAGTAAGCACATCGGAATACAGGATCCCAAGAGCGGTTAGAACTTAGGGATTGAGCTTATGTTTGGTCTGCATCCAGAAGTTTGGCTAAGTTGTGCTGCTCAATAATTAATTACGAGTTAACGATCGAGTGGGAATGAAATTAATTGAGATCTTGTCAGCTATCGGAAATAGATATTTGCAGTGCCCACAGAATAAATATAGTGGTACCCACTTATTACTATTCAAATCGTAGATTCTGAATTAAATTTCTAAATTATAAAATAGCTAGATATGTACTATATACAGGGAATGTTAGCATGAACGATGGAGGCCGATGGCATAATTTATTGGGGGTCCATTTCAAGTGTCAAAATCATCAAAACTAAGTACTTTTGGGCGTACTCTGCATTTTATATCGCAAGTGGATATGTACAATTGCCAAATATAGTACACATATATGGGCATTGCGTGCGGAAATTTGACAGTCATTCAATCATTGTTTGTGACTTTATCATTTTCGTTTACGAAACACCCTCGCCCTCTCTATTGTTCATTCGTTCGTAAGCTAAATTGAAATCTAAGTTTAGTTTTGTTCCAATTGTCGTAGATCCTGTTACAGTTATCTTTTTGCCATGCCGCCGGCACACTTTTAATTTGCAGACGATGTTGAAACTTCAAGCAACAAGCATGCCCCAGCACTCTTCAGTATTATTCCATTTTCATATTTGCCTTTATATAAGTTGGTAACGCCTGTTCTTCAGTGCTCCACTTTGTGTGGAGCTATATGCTTGCATTTATATGCTGAAATACTCGTATATACAATGTCGCTGCTTAAACAGAATTGCATTTTTGCCTTTGCCGGCAAAAGCGGGTAACGTTGCAATAGGTTCGTTACTTTTCCTTTTGACGTCGCTGCCGGCAGCGAGTTTCTTGTATGTTTGCATTTGGCTCGCCTCCAATTGTTGCACAGCCCAACACAACAAAGCAGAGTTTTCTCTTTCAATGATTGCATTGTGTACGGTTTTGAATGTAAGTTGCGGCTTGTTGTACTGAACAGAGCAATTTTTAACATAACCGGAGCCGTGTTTTTGAATTCGTATGAATTCATTCAATTATGTAGCTTTAAGTTAAATGCAAACCTTTCGTACATACTGGGACTATGCAAGACTTAATTTCAATGTACTTGTAAGTACTTGAGTAATAGTTTACATCTACATTACATTACCATTTAAATAAAATCGTTTCATAGGCAGCTGTATGGTCCGATCTGGTCGGTTTTAATGGATTAACTATATGCTGCAAAAATGTTGGCACAAACCTTGCTCTTACCTTAACTTTGCTCAGTCACTGTAATTCTAATTGTGGGTCTTATGTAACTAAATAACATTTTTGTTTGAATAACTGCTCGCAAACATTGCAGACAATTATATGGAACTTGTTTTTGAAGTAACCACACAAAGGAGTTTGCATTTATACTTGCAATTTGCATTTGTCATTTGAACTCGGAATGCTCGATTAGAAAGCCCAATTTAAATAACTTATTCCCAATTGTGTGGAAAAAGAAAACTATGTCTTGAATCATGCTACAGATATCTGTCAATTTATTGGAATATTGGTGTTAGTGTTTGTGTATGCGTTTTTTTGTTTATCTAATAAGAAATTCGTAAGTAGAAGGACATATACTGTTACAGAAAGGTGCTTATTTAATGTTTACTCCAAAACGTGACTTAACATATACTAGTTATGACAATTAATTGAAAAGCAATTAGTTTCAAGAGCCCTTATCTTATAAACCTTCTATTGATTTACGAACATAGCAGCTGCTTTTGCAATAATCTTTCTGTTGACAAAGATTCTAAAGCCTCTACTAAAAATAATAAAGTTATTACGAAAGCTGTTGTATAGATATTGCTAAAGTGACAATATCTACAGTATGCTGATAAATTTTCATAAGTAACATCTTAAACAATTTTTCGCACACGGCAAACAAAGAAAATTAAAATTTTTATATATTTTATGATGCCATGGTTCGTTGATACCAAAAAATTGCATAGCATGAACAAGTTTGAGGCTCATTAGCTGTTAGGCGGAGAGAAGACAAAAAAGGACAACCACAGTCAGGATGATTATATAAATAAGCTATAGCTCGTAATAAATTTTAGGAAAGCTTAGCGTCGGCCTGTCCACCGCCTTACGTTCGCCCTTTTCCTTTTTCAACCACTCAGCAAAAGGTAGGAGTTTCTTTTTTTTATCAACAAGACGCAGTTTGGTAAAGAAAAAGGTAACAAGGCAGAGCCAAAAGCAAAATTGGTGACAAACTAGTAGGTAATAACATTACGGCAGCTTCTGGGTCGCAGCTACAGCCAGCTACGATGGTGCTTCTTTAAAAATTCCCTGCCGCTTGTCGTTCATTACTTACGCCCCCTTCCCATAGCCAGGCGAACATGCCACGTCGCTGTCTCGTAAAGTGCAGGATTTCATGGCGAAGCGAGTAGGTGTGAGTCCTTTCATATAATTTGGCACCCCTTTGGGTTGTTCTTTCTTTTTGGTGTGTGTTTCATGTTTCTGCAAATTTCCCGGTTTATTTTGGGGTTGTTTTTGCAATCATTCAATAGCTTTGACGCCATTTTGTTGTTTTCTTTTTAAACAAAGTTCTACATGTAAATTTCGTCGTTACAACAAATTTGCAACGCCCTGTTTACGAACTATTACTTATAATTTCTTATTTGCAAGCATAAGTTATGCATTACAGGTGCTTATTAAAAATAAAAACTCATAAAAGCTCGTAATTTATGTCAAAAACTAAAGCAATTTCCTAGTTTTCGCGGTGTCTGGCAGTTTGTAAGGTACGGCTGGCGCCAACTTTTTAAAATATTAATATGTTGTGCTGCACAACTACTAAAAGAGACATCACCAAAACATGTGCACCAGCATGTGGAAAACCATACATGCCGATACTTATATACACTGCCAAAAAATGGTCACAAAATAAATGTTATCAAATAATAATAATAATTCGTTCGATTTCACTAATCTTTATATATAAAAAACGTTTATAAAATTGCAAACATAAATTGTGTTTAAATGTCACTCTAAAAAATAATAATCTCCAATCGACTAGAAAATAGAAATCACAAATGAATAGACAAAATTGAATAAATAGTCGAATGGTATACATGATGGGGTGGCAAAGGGAATATAAATTCAGTGCAGCCGAGCAAAACTCCTTTACTAGTTGCGTACGCATGAGCTGTGTGCATGTAAAAATAGTTTACAAGCTGAAAAAAGCCGCCATAATTTGTTGATAATTGTTGTTGGACTAACTGGGAGGCACCTTACCGTTTTTACACCAGCCCAACAACAGTGAGGCTCTTGTTTTAATTGTTGCTGGCACCGTGTGAAAAATTTAATAAGTTCATGTTGTGCTGTGGCTGTACGCGTAGCGTGTTTATTTCCAGCTTGACGTACCATGAAAACACCTTGCAATTATTGTGCACGCTTGTTGGGCACACTTGGCCATGCAATGCCCGCCGACGTTGACTGTCTGACTTGCTGAATTGCATACAATTTTGTGCAGCAGTTTGGCGCACTATGCTGCATGCAACAGAAACAGAAACACTGGCAAACGCAACTGCAGTAGCAGCGGATCGTAACTACGACTGCAGTCGGCAGCGTTTAGCAGCAATTTTAATTAAATATATTTCACAAGGAGCAATTAGGGGTACTATGTCAGGATTCTTTCTTCAATTTCTGTTATATTTTCATAGCTGTGGTAATTTCTATTTAGCTAAGCTTTTCTGCATCATTTATTTTCATGGAAAAAGTTTTTCTAATGCTTAGCATATTCTATTAGTCAATTGTTTTTTGACTTTTAGCTATACTCGTATATTTATATGTTGATACACGAATTTACAAAAGCTTTATCTACCGCAACAACGGCACCTTTTTAAGTTTCCGTGAATGAATTGAAAGGGAATTCAGCCTTTCACGGTGTCTTGGTTCCAAACAAATATATTGCTGAAAATTATACAAATATGTTGGGAATTTGATTAAAATATGACGTGTTGTTGAAGTCCTGTTTTCAAAATTACTATAAAAATTGATAGCTTGAATTTGAGCAAAGTTAGTTCACCCTTTTGTGCATCGTGCAAATTGAAAAAACTGGTGACGGTAATTATGCCCAACATTTGCTTTCATTATACTTTTAATGCGACGATACCCATTGTACCCATATATGTGATGTTTTGGCATTTTGTTGGCTTTATTCTCGTAGCCATTTTTGGACTCGATTTCATTGTGTTAACGAAAAAAGGGGTTGGAAAAATATACATATCACAAAGCCTTCCAGCCGATGTGTTTCATCAGAAAAGTTTTGAGTTTCCTAAGCTAATTGAAACGAGAACGGTGTTTGCTGCTTTTTCACAAAAAATTAAATTAAAAAACTCTTTTTCATACATTTTTGAAAGCCAACAAGTTTTAATAAGGTCAAAGGCGAAATTAAAACTGTCAAAAATGAACAGTAGAAGAATAAATGGGCATATGTGTGGGTGGGTTTTTTTTTGTAAATGTTGCCTACTTTCGAGGGAACACACAATTTTAATTTAATGTTCATGCTTGCCAGCTTGGGTGCATAAATCACTTGCTGACGTGACTTTTAAGCATACAAAGATTAATTTACTTTTCTCTTTCACTCATTTACAGAGCCACACCTACTGGCAGCGCTAGGACCAAGCGCCTTGCTACAACACCATATCAATGTTAATTGAATAAAAACAATAATTGTTTGTGGTTTGTGGGCTTTTTTACAAGCACACGACAGCAGACATACACCAAACCTGTAGACTCAACTACTTGGCATGAGTGTGGCAAAGGCAATGCAAACTAAGACCAGCTGCACCCCCTACCCGCAAATGTTCGGTTATAGCAGACGCCGGCTTAGCTTGCTGTGGCTCACAGCATTGCTTCTGCTGCTACTTCAATTTTGCGTTCACACCCATAGCTACCTAATTATTGTGCATGAGGGGACGCCTCCCGGTTCCGTCATCTTCAACGCTTCCGTGTACAAATTGGGCTCGGAGCGTCTCTATAAAATAAATGCACATAAGTCGGCCAACTTTGTGCACCACCTAGTCGCGGTCAGCCACAAGGATGGCCAAATACATTTAAAGAAATCGCTTAAGTGCGATGGCATCTATTATCCAAATCTGTTTACTTTCTATGTGGACTCAACTTCCAGTCGTCTGCGTAGCATTGATTACTACAGTCTGCCAGTGCGCATTTTCATCTCGGGCCACAATTGCAACGAGGATAGACGCATTGAACAGCAACTGCATCATCAGCATTATGAGGAGGAGGACAACACAGGGTATTCAAAGCGCAGACGGCGACGTTATGCGGTGCAACCACCTCATCTCAGTGAACAGCAGCTGCTGCTTTATGGCAACCAGCTGGAGAGCCTGAAGGAAGTGGCAGTGCAGTTAAATAATCACAGTCATAGTCGCACTGATTTTCGAGACGGTGATTTGATCTTTGGTGATAGCTTTGACAACGAGATGCGTCATCGCATATTAAGCCGTAAGCGTCGAGGAGTGGCAGATCCACTGCACTTAGAGCCGGCGCTTCATAGACGAGTGTCAGATGCGAAGCAGTGGATTTCAGAAACGTACGCATCATATGCTATACATACGACAGACAAGTGGAACCAAATCTGCTTGCGAAAGTCCCAGTTTATCAACAACCTTAATTCCTTTTTGCCGAAAAGCGTATGCCAGTACTGTAATGTTAATTTTCTCGATGTGAACGACGAGCGTTTTGCCATCGAGCATCAGAATCGTGATTTGGTTGCCAGTCGAGATGTGTGCATACATGAGTCAATGTGGAAGGTCAGCATTACATTCAATATACGTTGCAATCGCAACGATATAGTTGACTCTGATCACCGTCTGAAGATTGTCTATCATCATCAAGAATTCAATGATACGGATATTGCAAAACGCGTACGACGCGAACTGCGTAATCAGTCGCCGTATTTTGAGCAAGCCTTGTACGTAGCCTCTGTGCTGGAGGAGCAACCGGCAGGTGTTGCAGTAACGACAGTACGCGCACGTGATCCCGAGGACTCGCCAGTTGTATATTCTATGGTCTCACTATTGGATTCGCGATCGCAGTCTCTATTCAAAGTAGACTCGCGTTCTGGCATGGTTACAACCTCTGCTAGTCTGGATCGAGAGCTAATGGATGTGCATTACTTCCGAGTAGTTGCTACTGATGATAGTTTTCCGCCGCGCTCGGGAACAACAACCCTGCAGGTAAACGTGTTGGATTGTAATGATCATAGTCCGTCCTTCGAAGCAGAGCAGTTTGAAGCAAGCATACGGGAAGGTGCGACTGTTGGCTCTACGGTTATTACATTGCGCGCTACGGATCAGGACATTGGAAAAAATGCAGAAATTGAGTACGGCATCGAGGCAGTTACGGGTAAGTGGCCATACGTAAGATGTATAAAGTATATCCAGTGGGTAATTATCTTTATATTGAGCAAAGAAAGTCTCTCTGTTTGTCTGTATATTAGTCTTTTCGAGATCGCTATTTATAGCAAAGGTTAGTGGACGGAAGTTAATTTGTTCTAATTGAAAATACTTTTAAAAATTCCGTCAACAAAATTGAAATTCGAAATTTGAAACGAACTTAAATCGTTTCTTGTAGTGTCTATGAATTGGAAAAATGTTACAGTTGGATTAAAACAGATGACCTCCTGCTGATTAACACTTGATTGTCATAAATAAAATTGCAAAGTAACAAATGGAAAATTCTTTCAGATGGCACAGGTACTCCGCAGGACCAAGAGATGCCTATTTTTCGCATAGACTCCCGTTCCGGCGTAGTCTCTACGCGCAGCAGCTTAGATCGCGAGACATCTGACAGCTATCATTTGACTGTGACAGCGTCCGATATGGCGTCGGCGCAGAGCGAGCGTAAAACAGCGACAGCTAGTGTATTGATAAAAATCTTGGATGACAACGACAACTATCCACAGTTTAGTGAACGCACCTACACTGTCCAAGTACCAGAAGATCAATGGGGTGACGATAATACAGTTGCTCATATACGTGCAACAGATGCCGATCAGGGAAACAATGCTGCCATACGGTATGCAATAATTGGAGGGAACACGCAGTCCCAATTCTCTATTGACTCTATGAGTGGGGACGTAAGTCTGGTGAAGCCGCTAGATTACGAAAATGTGCGCAGCTACCGCTTGGTCATACGGGCTCAGGACGGCGGCAGTCCGTCCCGTAGCAATACCACGCAGCTGCTGGTCAATGTCATCGATGCTAATGATAATGCGCCGCGATTCTATACGTCACAATTTCAGGAGTCTGTACTGGAAAATGTGCCAGTGGGATACAATATTATTCGCGTGCAAGCCTACGACTCTGATGAAGGTGCTAATGCAGAGATTAGTTATAGCATTTCAGAAAGAGACGACAACTTTCCTCTGGCAGTGGATCCAAGAACTGGTTGGGTGCAAACCATCAAGCAGCTAGATCGGGAAGAGCAAAATCGCTTTGCCTTTCAAGTGGTGGCTAAAGATGGAGGGGTCCCACCAAAATCAGCCAGCTCATCGGTCGTTATTACAGTGCAGGACGTCAATGATAACGACCCCACCTTCAACCCAAAATATTATGAAGCCAACGTTGGTGAAGATCAGCCACCAGGCACACCTGTCACCACAGTAATAGCGACAGATCCAGATGAAGATTCACGCTTGCATTACGAGATTACTACGGGAAATACACGCGGTCGTTTCGCCATAACCTCACAAAATGGCCGAGGGCTGATAACCATTGCACAATCGTTGGACTACAAGCAGGAGAAACGTTTTTTGCTTACAGTTACAGCAACAGACTCTGGCGGTCGCACAGATACTGCAACAGTGCACATAAACATTACGGATGCTAATAACTTTGCACCTATTTTTGAGAATGCTCCGTACAGCGCATCAGTTTTTGAGGATGCACCTATTGGGACAACTGTGCTGGTTGTTTCTGCTACGGATAGTGACGTCGGAATAAATGCTCAGATAACCTACTCGCTCAACGAAGAGAGCATAAATGGACTGGGCAGTTCGGATCCGTTTTCGATCAACCCACAGACAGGCGCCATTGTGACTAGTGCTGCTTTGGATCGGGAAACCACCAGCGGTTATCTGTTAACTGTAACTGCCAAGGATGGTGGTAATCCTTCACTTAGTGATACAACCGATGTAGAGATAAGCGTAACCGACGTCAACGATAATGCGCCGTCTTTCAAGAATCCTCTCTATCAAGCCTCTATTTTGGAAGATGCACTTGTTGGTACCTCAGTGATACAAGTTTCTGCTACTGATCCAGATATTGGGCTCAATGGGCGTATAAAATATATGCTTAGTGACCGTGATGT
Source organism: Scaptodrosophila lebanonensis (assembly GCF_003285725.1). Classification (NCBI taxonomy): domain Eukaryota; kingdom Metazoa; phylum Arthropoda; class Insecta; order Diptera; family Drosophilidae; genus Scaptodrosophila; species Scaptodrosophila lebanonensis. The sequence goes on from NW_022060529.1 coordinate 6,220,243, forward strand.
GGAAGATGGTTCCTTTGTCATCGATCCCACATCGGGCACCATACGAACAAATAAAGGACTAGATCGTGAAAGCGTGGCCACTTATCACTTAACAGCTATAGCTGTGGATAAAGGATCTCCACCAATGTCTAGTACCGTTGAGGTTCAAATCCGATTGGAGGATGTCAACGACTCGCCGCCTACATTTGCCTCGGATAAAATTACACTGTATGTACCGGAAAATTCACCTGTGGGCTCTGTGGTAGGTGAAATACATGCCCATGATCCCGACGAAGGAGTAAATGCAGTAGTGCACTATTCAATTATTGGTGGCGATGACTCTAACTCCTTCTCACTTGTCACTCGTCCCGGCTCAGAACGTGCTCAGCTGCTTACCATGACCGAACTGGATTATGAATCCTCACGTAAGCGCTTCGAACTCGTTGTACGGGCAGCTAGTCCACCTCTGCGTAACGACGCGCATATCGAGATTCTGGTCACAGATGTTAATGACAACGCCCCGGTATTGCGCGATTTTCAAGTGATATTTAACAATTTCCGGGATCATTTTCCCAGCGGAGAAATCGGACGCATTCCAGCCTTCGATGCCGACGTCAGTGACAAGCTAAACTATCGGATCCTTTCCGGAAACAACGCGAACCTCCTACGTCTCAACAGTAGCTCGGGAGGTCTCATACTCAGTCCGCAGCTTAACACGAATGTGCCAAAGTTTGCCACCATGGAAGTATCCGTGTCGGATGGCATCAACGAAGCGAAAGCCATCATGCAGCTGTCCGTTCGATTAATAACTGAGGATATGCTCTTCAATTCTGTCACCGTTCGTCTAAATGAAATGACCGAGGAAGCGTTTCTTTCGCCGCTGCTGAACTTTTTCCTGGATGGTCTGGCAGCCATTATTCCCTGTCCGAAGGAACACATATTCATTTTCTCTATACAGGATGATACCGATGTTACTTCACGGATCCTCAATGTGAGCTTCTCGGCTAGACGACCGGATGTCTCACATGAAGAGTTCTATACGCCGCAATATCTTCAAGAACGGGTTTACCTTAATCGCGCTATATTTGCTCGCTTGGCCACTGTTGAAGTGCTACCCTTCGATGATAATCTATGTGTGCGAGAGCCCTGCTTAAATTACGAGGAGTGTTTGACGGTTTTAAAGTTTGGCAATGCCTCCGAATTTATACACAGCGATACAGTTCTATTCAGACCTATTTATCCTGTGAACACGTTTGCTTGCTCATGTCCCGAAGGATTCACGGGCAGCAAGGAACATTATTTGTGCGATACAGAAGTGGATCTTTGTTACTCAGATCCATGTCTGAACGGTGGTACTTGCATGCGACGCGAAGGTGGCTACACTTGCGTCTGCTCACCATCACATACTGGTGCCAACTGCGAGACAAGTATTAGTAAGCTGCGAACTTGCATGTCTGATGCTTGCGAGGGAGGACTAAGCTGCATGAACAATTTTCTTAGTTCCCAACCACCCCCATATACATCGACATGTGAACTGCGGGCACGCTCCTTTTCGCGGAACTCGTTTCTCACTTTTGAAAGCCTTAAGCAACGGCATCGCTTCAACCTGAAGTTAAGGTTTGCAACAGTGCAGGACAACGGACTTTTACTCTACAATGGGCGTTACAATGAGCTGCACGACTTTATTGCACTAGAAATATTATCGGGCCATGTGACTTTCTCATATTCGCTCGGCGACAAGACCAACAGCGTGTCAGTAATTCAACAGAACAAGGTATCGGATGGAAAGTGGCACGAGGTAGAAATCGCCTACCTGAATCGGACAGTCACTCTAATTCTGAACAAGTGTGATACGGCCATTGCACTAGCTGGCCATTTGGGCGATCGTTGGAGTTGCGCCAACCAAACCACGTTGCTGCTAGACAAGCGTTGTGCTTTACTTACGGAGACCTGCCATCGTTTCCTCGATCTGACTGGTCCATTGCAATTGGGTGGCTTGCCACGTATACCTGCAAATTTTCCTGTCTCTAATCGGGATTTTGTTGGCTGCATTTCGGATTTGCGCATTGACGATCGATACGTGGATCTGAATTCATATGTAGCGGATAATGGTACGATATCGGGATGTCCGCAAAAGGCTTCGCTTTGCTCCTCGGAACCCTGCTTTAATGGTGGCAAGTGTCACGAGGGATGGAATATCTACACTTGCGAATGTCCTGAAGGCTATGCAGGCAATAATTGCCAGGATATTATTCCAGCACCTTGGCGCTTTTCCGGCGATGGCAGTCTCAGCTTCAATCCGTTGCTGCGTCCTATTCAGTTGCCCTGGCTTACCTCATTCTCTATAAGAACGTGGCAACGAGACGCCTTCCTCTTCCAAATACAAATAGGGCAGAACAGCTCCGTTGTGATTTGTCTAAAGAACGGTGTAATTTACTATATCTACGATAATGAACCCATGTATTTGGCGGGTGCCTATTTGGCAGATGGTGAGTGGCACCACATTGAGATTAAATGGCTGGGTGCAGAAATACAGTTCTCCGTGGATTACGGCCAGCGTACTGGTGCTGTACCAATGTCACAGAAAGTACAAGGTCTTTATGTTGGAAAAATTGTGATAGGCAATGTTGATGGTACCATTGGATCGGTGCAAGATGCAGTGCCTTTTGAAGGTTGCATACAGGATGTTCGCATAGGAGCAGGACAGTCGGTTCTTTCTCGCCCTACCATACGTGAGAATGTAGAGGACGGCTGTGCATCACGCGCCGAGTGTCCTAGTTCCTGTCCACTGCACTCTACCTGCCAAACGCAATGGGATGGATCAAGCTGCGAGTGTCTCTCTGGTTATGTGGGTCCTGAGTGCTCCCCCATATGCACAGTTAAGCCCTGCATGGCTGGAACTTGCCGAGCCAACGTCAGTGAGCCCCGCGGATACCATTGTGAGTGCAACAGCACCTACCAGCATGGCGACTATTGCGAGCGCACTGTACAACAGCCCTGTCCTGGTGGTTGGTGGGGTGAGCGCGTATGTGGACCCTGCAAGTGCAATCTGAAGCAGGGCTACCATCCAGATTGCAACAAAACAACAGGACAATGTTATTGCAAAACGAATCACTATCAGCCGCTCAATGAGACGGCGTGTCTGGCTTGCGACTGTTACTCCATTGGGTCCTTTAACAGCGCTTGCAACAGGCTGACGGGCCAGTGCGAATGTCGGGAAGGTGTGATTGGTAGACGTTGTGACTCTTGCTCAAATCCTTATGCCGAAGTTACGCTAAATGGCTGCGAGGTTGTCTATGACGCTTGTCCACGCTCTTTTGCTGCAGGTATTTGGTGGCCTCGCACACCATTGGGAAGCACCACCATTGAGAATTGCCCCTCACCAGCTCGGGGAAAGGGACAACGAAATTGTGACAGCAACACAGGTAGTTGGGGACCGCCGGACATGTTTAACTGTACTTCTGATCCATTTGTGGAACTGCGCAGGCAACTGTCCCAGCTGGAGAAATTTGAGTTAGAGCTAAATTCATTCGTGGCTATCAAATTGGCAGAGAATTTGCAGAATGCCTGCCAGACTGTAGATCGCAACAGCATGCCGAAAAAACCACAGCTCAAGGACAATCGGCGTTACAAAATGGAGTCGTCTTTCTTGTTAAATGAAGGCAATAATGTATGGTCGCATGAATTGGACATGGACTACCTCTCGGATGAATTGAAGTTCACGCATGATCGCTTGTACGGCGCAGATCTACTTATTACCGAAGGTATTTTGCAAGAGCTGATAAACTATGAACTTATGCAAAGCGGCCTAAATCTGTCCCATAGTCAGGATAAGTATTTTATAAAGAATTTGGTAGATTCTGCCAGCGTCATCTTGGATCGCAAATACGATGGTGAATGGAAACGCGCCACAGAACTCATACAACGTGGTCCAGATGACCTTGTAGATGCCTTTAACAAGTATATGGTGGTGCTAGCGCGATCGCAGCATGACACTTACACGAATCCCTTCGAGATTGTGCAGCACAATATGGTGTTGGGCCTAGACATCATTACCACAGAATCGCTTTTTGGCTACGAACCGGAGCAGCTAAGTGAATATCACAAGACGAAGTACCTGAAGCCAAATGCCTTTACAACAGAGAGTGTGATTCTACCCGATACAAGCGGCTTTTTGCAACACTCGTCTAAGCAAAAGCCCGTAATTACATTCCCCAAGTACAACAATTATATTCAAGACAAGCACAAATTTGACAAATATACTAAAGTGCTTGTTCCTTTAGAAATGCTTGGTATCACGCCACCGGATAGCAATGAAGTGACGCAGGGCAAGAATGCTGACCACCGCGCTATAGTCGCTTATGCACAATACAAGGATGTTGGTCAGCTGTTGCCAGAACTTTTCGATGAGACTATTACACGTCGCTGGAGCGTCGATGTGGAGGTAGCTACACCCATTTTGTCTCTGCAAATCCTCGTGCCGTCATCAGAGCGAGAAGAAAAACACTTCGAAATACCTTCTCGCAAAATATCATCTTCCCAAAAAACTATCTCGAGCAGCACAGGTAGCACAGAACAGGAATTTGTCGAAGTTTTCGACGTGCCCAAGACTCCAACGAGCAGCACTGGTAGCAGTGAACACATGATTGAGGATATACGTATTACTGCTCATGAAATACCACCTCCAGCATCCAAGGAGCATATAGACACCAGCAGCAACGAGGCTGCAGAAGAGGAAGAACCACACATTCGCGTCAACTTTGATGACATTGAGTTTCACGGAAATTCTGGTGAGGAAGTAGCTAGCTCGCCAGAACTGCTAAATCCGAACTATGAAGGGGACAGCAATGAACAGCCCAAAGGCGAAAATGATGCCATCTATCGAGATCGTCGTTTGGTCAAACGTCAAGTAGAGATAATTTACCCATCGGACCAAGTGCAGGCACCGCAACACGTGATATATCGATCACTTGGGTCGCCCCACCTTTCCCAGCCTATTAAGCTGCAAATGTGGTTAGACATTGATGCTACACGCTTTGGACCACGTTCTAATCCGCAGTGTGTGCGCTGGAACTCCTTCACCAACCAGTGGACACGACTCGGCTGCCAAACGGAAATACCCGACTTCGATAGCGATTACTCGCAGAGCCAGCAGCATGGACAGTTTCCCATTATTGTCAATTGCACGTGCACACACATCTCAAGCTACGCCGTAATTGTGGACATCATTGATCCCGAGGATATCCCAGAGCCGTCACTGCTTGTGCAGATCACATCGTACTCAGCGTTTATGGTATCTTTGCCACTGTTGTTGGGCGTTCTGGTGGCACTGGCGCTGCTACGAGGACAGCAGACCAACTCAAACACCATTCACCAAAATATTGTACTCTGCATCTTCTTTGCCGAGCTGCTTTTCTTCGTCGGCATGCAGTCGCGTCGACATCTGCTTGAGAACGAATTCCCCTGCAAGCTCATAGCCATTTGCCTGCACTATTTCTGGCTAGCGGCATTTGCGTGGACAACCGTCGACTGCGTGCACTTGTACCGAATGTTGACGGAGATGCGCGATATTAATCACGGTCCGATGGGGTTCTATTTTGCAATGGGCTATGGCGCACCAGCTGTGGTGGTCGGACTATCCGTTGGTGTTCGTGCACACGAGTATGGAAACAGTCTATTGTAAGTATTATTACACATGCACAGTGTAGTGTCACACACTCATTATTTGGAGCCTCACGTAATGCCATTTTTAATTGCAGCTGTTGGCTATCCGTGTACGAGCCTGTGGTCTGGTGGCTAGTCGGACCAATTGCCGGCATGTCTCTGGTCAATTTGCTTATATTATTTGTGTCGGTGAAGGCCGCTTTTACGCTCAAGGATCATGTGTTGGGATTTGGCAATTTACGCACGCTACTTTGGCTTTCGGTGGTTTCGCTGCCCTTAATGGGTGTGATGTGGGTATTGGCCGTATTAGCTGCTTCGGAAAACTCTCAGCTTTTAAGTCTACTGCTTTCTGGTGTGGTTGTTCTCCATGCTTTATTCTGCCTAATTGGATACTGCATCATTAACAAGCGAGTTCGCGAGAATTTACAACGAACTTGCCTACGATGCATGGGTCGAAAAGTGCCTCTGCTTGACTCCTCTATGGTTGTGAGCAATAGCTCACATAACGTGAACGGTGCGGCCAGACCAAACAACTTCCTAGCTGGAAACTATGACACGAGCAGGCGCAATATTGGCATAAGTGCATCCAGTACAACGTCACGCAGTACAGCTAAGACGAGTTCTAGTCCTTATAGGTAAGTAAAAAGCATTAGGTGGCATGCTCCTTAAATCTAATTGCTTTGCATTATCTACCCCTTCTTAGCGATGGGCAACTGCGTCAAACTTCTACATCGACTTCAAACTACAATTCAGCAAGCGATGGGCCTAGTTTCCTACGCGGCTTTGATTCTTCAACCACTGGCCGCAGCCGTGAAGAAAAGACACGCCGTCAACGTAAGGATTCGGATTCAGGCTCGGAAACAGATGGCCGCTCACTGGAACTGGCGTCAAGTCATTCCAGCGACGACGACGAGTCGCGGACAGCCCGCTCGTCTGCCACACATCGAAGCACAGCAATTAGTGCGACGCCTGCATATTTACCAAACATCACAGAGCACGTGCAGGCCACAACTCCTCCCGAATTAAATGTGGTACAAAGCCCTCAACTATTTCCGAGCGTTAACAAGCCCATCTATACGCCGCGATGGTCGAGCCAACTACCCGAGGCTTATTTGCAAAGTCCGCCAAATATTGGGCGCTGGTCACAGGATACCGGCTCTGATAATGAGCACGTGCACGGCCAGAAAATGACCATTTCACCTAATCCTTTGCCTAATCCTGATCTCACCGATACTAGTTATCTACAGCAGCATCACAACAAGATAAACATGCCACCTTCAATACTAGAAAATATACGGGATGCGCATTGTACAGACCACGGCTACGAAGACAGTTTGTATGGGCGACGGGGCGAATACCCGGAAAAATATGGCTCGTATAAGCCACCTAGTCACTATGGCAGTGAGAAGGACTATCCAGGCGGAGGCGGTGGCTCACAAATTGTGGGCCACTTGCGCACTTTTCATCCAGATGCGGCCTATCTCAGCGACAACATTTATGAAAAGCAGCGTCCATTAGGAAGCGGATATTTGGGGGCCAAGTCCGAGTCGCCTTATCTGTCAAAGGATCGCATTACTCCCGACATATATGGCTCCCGGGATGGGCACTACAGCCTCAAACGTCAGCCTACCTACACCACCGACTCTCTGCACTCCGTGCACTCGCTGCTCAAGAACGATTATCAGCAGCAAAAGCAACAGTTGCCGACACAGATACACACGATGCCACGGCAGCCAGGTGATTATCACTCAGATCGTCTGTCCGAAGGCTCAGACAAAAATGGCTATCATTTTCCTTACACCGCCGAGGAGGATCATCTACAGACAGCCCGAAAGCTTAGCCACACACAACCACCGTCTTTGCATGGATCGCAGCAGCTTCATAGCGGCCATCTCGGACATGGACATGCTACAGGACTTGTGAACGACATGAATAATCCAGGCTTATTGGCCCGTCATCCGCTCAACGCAAGTGGTGGGTCGCGGCACAGCTCCCGGGCCTCTTCACCCCCTTCAGGTATGGTGGCGACCATGCAACCGCTAGGGCCCCTCGCCAGCATCACAGACACTGAGTAAGTAGCTGGCAAACACAGTTGTTTTCTAGTTTCGGTTTCTTGTTATCGTTTGCGTTTCGATGTCTAACCATTCATTTCTTTTTCCTTGTGTAATGAGTTTGGTTAAGTTGCGGTTTTGGGTGCTGGGTGATAAACCACAAGTGAACAAACTTTGGCCTAAACACATCCCTAACCAGCTTATGCTTTTGTACTCAATGTGAATCAAACTCCTGTATTTCTTATGTTTGTGGTTTTAGTTCAAAGGCCTTATACATTTACAGTTGCAGCTGTATTTTATTTTGAAGATGTGTTTTTTTAGTTATTTTTTTCGTTTTTATTTTCTAACTTGCTTAAAGCCCAAAAATTAATCCTACATATATCAATTGATTCTCATTTTCTTTTCTACATGACATCTGCCATAAAAAAAAATCCAACTACAATAAAAACAAATAATTTCCAATCATGGGTTGCGCCTCAAAACCTTATCGAAAACAACAATTCAAACAAAAAACAACAAAAATGAATATAATGCAATGATATGATACAAACATTTTTGATGCGCACACACATACTCGAATACCATTAAAAAAAACTCACACACACACGCACACTCACATGCCATGCTCATGCAAAACTTTCAGCTGGTCCTGGGAACGTTTAAAACAAATCTAATTTGACTATCTTTCACTTCTATTCTCTTCAACTTTTGCTCTGCTCTGAAATGCTTTGTGCTTTGAAAAACACAACAATTTACAAACAAATCCACATATACACACACACACACACACACACACACACACACACACACACATACACATACACATGCACATCAACTGAAATCCTTGCATCGCAAAACAATGGTGGCTGTTTGCGCGCCAACTTCTTAACAACAAACATGCAACCAACTACAACTCGACACACTGACAACTTGCAACTACTCAACAGCTCAGAGGTAAACCACAATCAATCGAATTTAAAAGCTACACTACTCTCATCATTTTTCATCATTGACTGTATATTTTAAAGCAACATTTTTGTCCTTCTCTATATAATTTAAGCGCACACAATTTCTGTTGTTTGGTTTAATTTTAAAACTTGTACAAATAATTGTAAATACGTATTATTTTCGCACAGTTATCACATAAGTTAAATATGAAACGACCATTTAACTGTAAATACATTCGTCGCATTATAAAATTGCAATTGCATCAGATCTGCTCAATCGATTTATTTGAAATATTAATTTTTAAATTTATGCTTTAATTGCACAAACATTAAGCGTCAGACACCAAACCAAAGCTACTACCATTACAACAAAACTTATTGCCAAACACACATCTACACATTTCCACAGTTCGACATTATTTGGCTGCAACGCAGACAGAGGCGGCAACAATATCCTTGGTCATTGAAAATATGGTACCAGAATATGTACACGACAAACTTCTATTTAACTAAAAGTCTTTCCCTAGCCTTGCACATTCAAGCTACCGATCAAAAATTAATGTAAACATTCGCACAAATTGGAAATATTACTATATACTCGAGGCTTTCACATACTCGCTCGCTAGGAGCGCAGATAAATTGAATAAAAACACACATATTCGTATAGTTAGGCAATAAAAACGAAAAAAATCATGGCAATTTAATGATTAATATTAGAGCTGTATTTACATTTGCCGAGAACAATAAAACAGTAATTTCAATTTATTAATTAGCGATGAGATGCTCGAGGATGTTTAAAAAAGCAAACATGTATAATATGTAATTACTGTATCCCCACTCCATTTACTATAAATTGCAAAAGAGGGCAGTATCTGAAAACATAGCATTACTGCAAATTAAAATGACAATAAATTAGTTTCCCTCAGTGACACAAAATCCCTATGCAAAAGCTCTACACCTAAACAGAATCACTCACCTACTATTACATACAAAAACACAATACACATAAAATGCATTTACACGTACATTTAAGCTATTAATTTCTATATATTCTGAATTCTGAATGTGCAGACATTTGAATCAGTGCGATTTCTTCTCTTATCTTTTATTTGAATTGTTTATCATTTTCGTAATTACATACAATTTAATGGCAATTTGGTACTTCTTTGGCATGCATAAATATTTTAACACACATATACTATAGTAGTGAACGACATTCTATCTTGCACGCAATTTTCAAATGTTTGTGCATGTTTGTAGACGGCTTTGCGTACGAGATGTTGACCGAAGATTAGGTAAAGTTTCAATTGAAAGTAAATATTTAATATTTATATTTCCCTGTTTGCCTTTCTTGCGATACAGGCGGAATATTGATGATGACGAAACCACGGTGTGACGACTGCCTAGCAATGTGCAACCACAAAAGAAGCAATGCACTAAAAGCAACATGAACAGATTTGCAACAATTAGACGCAAGCCTCAATATAAAATAAACATAAATTGTTAAGGCTTGCAGCTTAAGTGCTGCTTATTTTCGCCCCGAAGAAGAAAAAGCTTAAATAAGATGCTACAAGAAACTGCAAATCTAAATCAAATCTATTCTTGGCAATATTAAACAATGAACTATTTTGCAGCTATCTGTATATTAATTTGCTTAAATTCAATATACATGACTGGAGAAACCACATTTGTAAATAACCTACACCTACACATAATATTACATACGTAGAGGCCTCTAACGTAATAACTAGTATACCAACATACCATCAAAAACAAACAATATAGGTATATTTTTTAGCTTCTTAATTCATAAACACAATATCATTGATAAGCCATATATAATTTAATTAAATATGGTGCACGTTTGATGGAGTGAACTATTTCAGAATATCAAATGTATATATAGCTAACCAAAGTGCGTCAGTTTTGAAATTTATCACATTACTGCCCAGGTCTAACTCCCTTTGTGATGCGAATCACCACCGTTTTATTACATATTTGGGAAAGTTGGGAAAAATGCAATAATGCTTTCCATTATTTCAAATGGCATTATATTTTCGCACTTTGGTGCGTTGAATATGATAATAATTTGGAGAGGGGCTCATATAAACGCATGTTCACTCTTTAAAGCGTGCACCGAATATTCATATTTATGAAAGCGTACTAAATATTTCGATGTTTAGTCAATTAGTATAAAACCTATTATATTTAAAAGAAGTCAGACTGATTTTATGCATTTTTTTGGATTACATTTAGGATCTGTATGGTGACGATTAACAAGAAAAAGGTTATAGAAAAGCACTTGATTCCATTTTAAGGCCTAACTGAGGGGAATTTTTAAATACATCACTTTGTTCCAAATTCTCATCAATTCAGTTCCGGTAAATACGTGTAATCAGTTAGCAAGAGGAGTTTAGGGAGTAAAACCGAAATGTTGTGTGCCTCAACTTACATACTCATATGGAGCTTATCATGCCAAATTCGTTGAAACATGTAAATGAAAGAATATTTGATTTAATTTGCATAGCTGCAACACACGTTGCCATTTAGTTGCAAATGGGAAGCACAAGCAATTAAGTATTTAATAAATATCCAAAACGCAAAAACGCACGCCTGTCATAACAATGGAAATGTACAATAAAGCCGTACAAAATTGAAGCGCTTAAACTACATGAGTGCGTGTACGTACATAACAAATCAAATTATATTTGTAAAGTAAACAATATAGTATACACAAATTGTATACAGACCGACATGAAATATTGTAAAACAATCTACACAAAAACACACACACACACATATCCACCAGCAAATATTTATATGTCTGTAATTTAAATTGCATCTTAGCCATTGTGTGGGCCCCTTGAGTCTGTAGGCAGGCTTATTAAAGGCTGTATTCGCACACAGTATTTAGCTACCAATTGACCAAAATTCTCTCTCAAAGGAGAAGGAGGCAGCTATTAATAAAATATTAACTGCGCAAAAATAGTTAAATATGAGAAATAATGTATTGAAATGTGCTTCAACTTCGCAAAACGCTTAATTTGGTGTAGCATAGTGTATTGCTTATGTATGTCGAAAAGGAATTCATTTCTACAAGAACCCAAATGTTTGTAGTAACACCGAGTTATGATATTTATTAAAAGTGGAGAAATCCATAGCATTTATGTGAATTGACTTATTTAATTGTACAATATTAAGCAAATTTATCGATATACAATAAATTGAATTAAAATGTGTAAAATAAATAAAATACTCATTAAATGTTTTAGTAAGAAATGAAAACGGGTAAGTCCAAATTAATTTTAGGTTCAACTGTATTCCTTAAACTATTTAATTTGCGTATTTTAGCCTGTATCCAACAGATGAAATGGTATACTATATGTGCTCGCAACACAAAAGGAGGTAGACCTCACAGAATATACATACGAGAGAGATCTTCGAAAGCATTAAAGCTAGAGTCATAAAACTTGATAGGCAGGCGCAGTGCCAGGAATCTTTGTATACTCGCGCTGTGCTCGAAACTTAACATCACATTTTGCCTTTACTGTATTCTTCGCTAGTCTGGTGTTAGGTTTTGTCCTTTCAGAGCAGCCTCAGGACTCTCCTGCACGTTTACAGCATTCTTTCTTTATTGGTATACATAAAGCAAAAGCACACAAGTATACTTACCAAATAAAACCAAACAACAATGGGATAATTCACCACATTCCTGGTAAATGCAAATGTTGTAACAATGGACTCATTTTTGACAAACACGTGTTGGTTACGATATTTTAAAAGCAAGAATCGTATTTTCACACCAACTCTAACGCACCTGTGTAAAACTTGCTCGTCTGCACAATTTAAATACAAATGAGAAATTATTCAAAAATATACCAAATATGTATGCAAAAACATAACATTTAATTATCATGATTGGAAATTGACTACCTTTTCGAATTTGAACAAGCAAATTATTTTTATCAATCATAAATTTTAAAACTATAAATAATAATTGGAAAGCAAAATCTTAATAAAAGTTGTTAATACAATACAAGAAGACGTGCAGAGCTTTACGAGTATTACCTTTTTACCCAACCTAAATAGTCGTTTTAATTTGTATTCATCTTTATATTTGTCTGCGTTTTTTGTGTGTTATTAATCGAGTTGCCTGCACCAGAGTACAATAATAAATAGGTCTGTAAGTTCACTTTGTTATTTTGAATAATTTCAATACATATTCATTTGGTATTCAAAAACAAACACTAATTACATATGTATATATTTGTATTATAGTTTTATACGCAATTATTTATATTAGAACATAATAATTCTCTTTGTATATTCAAATACATAATACCCTCAATATCGTCATAGTATGAGTAGGTATTTATGCATTGCGTGTTCTGTTTAGGTATGTATTTGTATATTAAAAACCGTAATTGATTAATTTAATATTTTCTGTATACTTTGTTCAATTTTACGATTGTTACATTTGAATTTAAATACAATGAAGGTAATTTGTATTTCATGTTATTACATTTCTTGGTTGCTAAGTAGTTTTCACCCACACAGCAATAATTTATTCATTTTACTTTTCAGTTAGGTCTTTCTATTTGTAATGCAACAATACAGCTAGGATTTCGCTCATAAAAGCATAACCGACAGATGCATAACAACACATACATTAATAATGTTTTTCTTTAAATGATTTTTACAAATAGTTCATATGCCAATTGTTTAGTGTGTGTCATCTGTGTTTTTAAGGCATTTTTAATAAATCAATAATTCCTCAATCCTTATGTGTTGTTTATTTTTGCAACAGCGTTGCAGCAATATACACGTACACTGTAATAATAACGATCTCGCACATGGTATTTTATAGTAAGTAGTTGTTATATATATTTTTTAGACATTATTTATTCGTCTCGTTGTGTTGTGCAGTTGGAAACTACCTATTACTGATTACATGCAATCTGTAGGGTATTTGGGGTATTTATAATACAGCGATATGCTCTTTATTATTTCAATTGAAACACCATTTTTATAATATTTTGACGCATTTGTCCAATCGTTCAGCGATTTTGTTTTAACTATAGTACAAATTTGTTAGTACTTTTCAGTTTCTTGTTACTCAGTTTTTGAAGCGAGAAGTCAGGCAGAGCTGAATTTGAGTGTAAAGCTTAATATTTTACCGATGGCCAATGCACGAATAAGTGCACCCAAAAGAAAAAGCGTGGCAGCATTTGGCTTACTCTTCTTTTCCTTAAAAATCATAAAAGGCAATTAATAAATACATATATAGTATAGTTATCAAAATGTGCATATAAAATAGTAGGTTATTAAATGAAATAAATGCACCAATTTCTCTTGTGACTTGCTGAACTGTGCAGTGGCACGGTGGGTTTCATATTAAAAGTAAATTAAAATAATTGTAATAGTTGTGCGATGCGTGTGTATTAAATATTTGAGAATATTTTGCAGCCTATGGCAATGACCGATTTTGAACTAATATACAAATGTGTTCATACATATGTGCCAAAAAAGTAATAGTCCCTTAAGTGTGTCTTTTCCTGCTTCGTGGATGTGCAGCCACATCTATGTATGTCTATTCAGACGATGCTTTTAATACAATTATTAAAATGCTAGCTTCCATTATTGTACGAGAATGTGTGTGTTGATGTCCGTTATTGTCCACAATTGCCAACTTCGAATCTGTTGATATTATTATAGCATTGCAGTCAGCGTACGCCCATAACTCCCAAGTACATAACTCCCAACCGCTGTTGCAAGTTATTATATGAAATTTCATTTATCAGAGCAAATAGAAACTGCATACTTTTTTAAAAATTGAAAATACCCGATCACCAATTGTCAAATTTGTATACACATTCTTTTATTTATATAGGCTCTGCAAATTTTGATATATTTCATATTTATATATATATATATATGTATTTATATTAAGCAACACATTAAAATTCCCATTTGACTACATAAATATACATAATAATAATAATGATTTTTACTAGAGCATTATGCTTAAACAACTCTTTTCGTAATTCAATTTGCGCACTCAGCAATTACACTGCATTCGAAGACCATAACTCTGCCAAATTGTGTCGATACTGGATGCATATTGGTGGTGTGAGTATCCAGAGTGTTAGTTTGTAAAGTGTTTACAGCATGTACTATTAGTTGGTCTCTATGCGTTTAGGTGTAATTGTGTGATGTGTACTGTTTAATTTGTTGTACTGCGCTCACAAATTGAACAAAGATATATGCTTGTATTATGTTTAATTTCACCAATTGATAGCTTTGTGCGTTTTTGCTTATGCAGCTACTTTACTTTTTCTCTAGTGTACATTTCAAATGCTGACCCACACTCATTGAGAATCAAAATTCAAAGCTTGAACTGCACTAGAAAAAGCACGAAGGTGCACATTTCATTAGTGTATTTTGGTGCAAACTGAAGCTTCGAATTTTGCATAGATTTATCAATAATTACATACATACATACATAATAAGTACACACATCGATACACAACGGAAACCACATTCGAAAGCGTACATATTTAAATTGCACAATTTTAGCTTTTAATTTTTTATATATTTAGATAGTGGTAGCACATACCTTTTACTAATTCATTTGTTTCTTGCCAAGCTTTGCATGCTGGAATCGAAACTTTTTACCCGACTCTACAAGGACCCTGTTCGTAAGTAACTATTGATTAGCCTTTGTTGAAAGCACAGTTAGGCGCTTCGATTCAGCTGAGCATGTAGGCGCTCAGCATTGTATTAAAATGCTGGCCATAAATTCTTTTCTCTTTTCATTTCCAATACTTGTACATACATAGATAGAAAAGAATAGTCGGAATACAATTAAAACACTGATAACATTTATATGCAAGTAGCTTGACATTTACACTGAGCGACAATGCAGAAAAAAATATTTAAAACAATTGGATTAATTTGCAATTATTGTTGTGTTTGTTATTTTGGTATGTTATGCTTTTGTCTAACTTCAATACGCAAACAAATTATTTTATATATATGTATATGTTATGTGGGTATGCAATTTTTTATATATGTACTTATGGGTTTTATGCTAAATGTATTTATAGTATATATAGGCTGCTCAACTCTTTTTTGAATACATTTAACAATTACAATTAGCGTTGGGCGTACCCTGCGGCTGATCCGTCAAGCGTTGTCCTTTCTGTGTTCCACCTACTAACGTTGGATCAGCATCAAGACTTTCAGACATCTTGTCGCATATAATATCCACTAAGCGCTCGAAAACAGCCTGATCAATGAAATTAGTTGTTAATTATAATACAAGGCAAAAGTCATCTACAATACCTTGACATTAACATTCTCCTTTGCCGAGGTCTCGAAGAACTCAACACCCAGTTGATCGGCCAATTGTCGGCCGCGCTCAAAACTAATAACTCGTTGGTCTTCCATGTCGCACTTGTTCCCTACGAGAATGACCTGCGCATTGTCCCATGAATAGGTTTTGATTTGGGTGACCCTGGAAGGAGCATGGAAAATTTAAAACAGTTCTGTAAGTCAAGCAATGCTTATTCTCTTACCAATCCTGCACCGAGTTGAAGCTATCCTCGTTTGTGACATCGTACATCAGAATGAAGCCCATAGCCCCCCGATAATAAGCAGTGGTTATAGTGCGATAGCGTTCTTGACCGGCCGTATCCTGTTGGCAGAAATGCGTTCAAAAAATACAATAACATGGTTCTAGACACTTCCGACCGAAATCAAGTACATGTATTATATATACACAACTACATCGTGTTTTACTGACATAACTTGGACAAATTTTGTGAGTTGGACCTTATAAAGTACCACCTCTTTTTAATAAGCTAGTGATAACGCACAGAACCTCTGAAAATTTGATACAATACAATAATGATATTTTTATCTGAATATATATGTTGCGCAGAGAATGCGCTAATTTTAAAATAACGAATATTTAACGAATTACGATAACTGCTAGAATTCGCGTTTAATAACACTGATTTGTAACCGATTTGTAACAAAGATAAGATAGAAATATGGCTTCTTTGTGACCGGGAGAGAAAAGGAGCGTAACTTCATTGTGAATTTTTAAGGAAAAAAGCTAAAATTTGTATATTTATTAGGAAATAAAACCTACCCTAACGTACTTAACCTTATTACTTGACAAAACTGGACCTTTATTGGATTGTGGTGCTCATTGGTTTTATGCGCATATCTCTCGCTCTATTGAAACGGCTCCAACAATATACATATGTTGATTGACGCCATATTCGACATTTTAACGGCCTAAAAATTCTCCAGCATATCATAGCAAAGTTATAAATAAATTCCCCATGAAAGTAACAACATTTGTTTGAAAACCTTAAATATACAACATACAAACATGCTTACTTACCCATATTTGCAACTTCACCCGCTTGTCATGACGGAATACGGTCTTCACTTTGAAATCAATGCCCACCGTTGATACAAAGGCTGATGTGAAACTGTCGTCCGCATATCGAAATAGAAAACTGGTCTTGCCAACACTTGAGTTGCCAATAATAAGAAGTTTGAACATGTAATCGAAGTTTTGATCGGCTGCATCCTTTTGCCACTTGGGATCTCCACCGCCAGCCATCTTGACCGCTGTCTCGGATTCCTGCTGAAAAAGTCAACTGAGATTATAGGTTTGTTAATCATTTAACAATTCACACAATACCGATTTACAAGGTACCCATCGGTACCCCTATTGTTAGGCTAAATCATTTGTGTATTAGTTTCTTCTTATTACAATTTATTTGTCGCAAAATTTGTGTTTTTCTGCTTCATGACCTGTTGCGCGCACTTCCGATTGATGATTTAAGCTGCAGCTGGATTTTAAGCTCTGTGAGCAACACATGGGAAACTTTAACTGCTATTTGTATACACTATATTTACTTTGTTCTCGTTACTTCTTACATTGGATAGATTTTTTCTCAATGCATCCCCTTCTGTGTTACTAATGTACTATAGATGTGGGCTCACGAACCACGAGCAACTGAGCGCTACCGTTTCAACAAAGTGGTGCACCATGCATCTGAGGTTTTGCTTGCAAGTTAAAAAGGTGAGCAAAACGGACCGATCATATTATCCTGGGCTTTGTTGGTGTTTTTGTCAGTTTATACGAGTGCGACGCTAATGCTCTCGAAATAGTTTTCAATATTCAAACAGTTGAACACTAAAAACGGCAGCGTTAGTAACAGAAGCAAAAAAACACGAAAAAACGTTCCGTAAATCAAATTGAGAAGACGAATAATCTTCTCTCGCTTTAACCATTTTCGCACAACACATCCGCATTCGGTACAGTATCCGTTTCCGTTTTCGCTTGCATTACTTGGCCTTTCGATGTTCTGTGCCCAGACGTCATCATGTTTACCACCACCATTGGCACTTTGGTAAGTTCCCTAGTGCAGTGCTTATGGCTCCTGTGCTGCCACGCCTGGTCACATCCGCTGCTGTCAACGGGCGTCTGCGTTCTGGTGGCCTTGATATGCCAAAACAACGTAAAAGTGCGCCAGCTGCGCCTCAGCCAGCTCTATGAGCGCTTATGCACTGCATTGCCTTGGAATCGCAGCACTCGCTCTATCTATGGCTACAACTTTTCACTGGGTCCGCATACTTGGAACTGTCGGCCAGCCGTCTATCAGAGTCCTGTGAACATCGATGAGCGCTTAGTTCAGAAGCTGGCTATACGTGAGCTTCTCAACTGGAACCACTACGATGACCTTCCTGAGAGCATTGTGCTGGAAAATACTGGAAATACACTCGTGCTACGTGCCCAATTTCGAGGCAATGCACCCACTATCAGTGGAGCTGATCTGCTCGCTAGCTACACCTTCGTTGAGTTGCGTTTTCACTGGGGCTGGTGTAACAGCGAGGGTTCCGAACACACTCTCAACCATAAGAAGTTCCCGCTTGAGATGCAGGTGATGCATCGCGCGGGAGCTGGGGTTCCGCGCGCTTGCACTTCCAGCTATGATCTGTTAATGATTGCCTACATTTTTGAGCTGTCCGCGCATAATCCCTTTTTGGACCCACTAATTCAAAATTTAAAGCTGGTGCAAGTACCCAACAAAAAAGTCAGAATTGCCCCATTTCCACTCTCCTATCTCATCTATGCATTTCGCACCGGATTTTATAGCTATGGTGGCTCATTGACGGAACCACCCTGCTATCAGGGCACTGAATGGTTCGTTTTTCCCGAATCTCTGGCTATCAGCGACTTCCAGCTGCGCCACTTCCGCCAGCTTCTGAGTGCCGATAGAGTCACGCCGATTACGCGCAACTCGCGTCCTGTCCAACAACTTGGCAGCCGTGTAATTAATCTCAACTATTTTTGTCCATATAATAGTGCTCAGTTGGCGCGCCTACGAAGCGAATTGTGCGATCAACAGGAGGAAGGTGAAGCTACCACAGAAGCAGTGGCCTATGAAGAAGAGGGACAACTGGTGGAGACCCTCGACACAACCACCATCATCACAACCAGCTCCAACACAAGCATTTGTGCAACAACCCTAAAGCGCTCAGATGCCGATACAGATGGGCATAGCAACAAAAATGGACAACCGCATGGCATTGTCATCATCAGCAGCAGCCACAACAGCATCGGAGGCAGCGGCAGCTGCAACAATACTGGTCCCGACAGTTTCAACAACAGCCCCAGCAGCAATAACATTGGCGTCTGTTGCAACAACAATAAACGCTCCTGCTGCGGCCCCCTTCTGGAGCAGACCGAGGAAATACCATTAAGCATTACCCCGAACACTGACTGCGACGCTATGTGCGGCGTAGGTGACGGCGTCGGCGTTGGCGTCAGAATTGAACTAATTGAATAGTGGCCAGTGGTCGCAATATTCTGACTAGCTGATGGAATTTCTGGCTAGTCATTGTTTTTAAATTTGTTTTACTTCCGCCATGGCCAATGCATGGAGCGATAGAATGAAAATGAATTTTCTCATTTTCAGTGGCACTGAGCTAGCCATTTTTTGAACCGCGGATTAAACAAGTTGTGTTATATTTTTTGAAGCATTATAAGCATTGCCTTTTATTTGTAAGATATTTCTATCAGCCGAGTGGCACTCAAATTTCAATCGTAATGTATGTAATTTTGTTTATCCAAATTTCCAGCCACTGGACAAATACTAAATTTTCTGGGATTTACTTATCATATCTGGCCTACTAATTAATGTTTCAAGATCTATTGTTCTAAGATACGATTCGTTCTGCCGATTGCGTCAGAAAAACATAGAAAATGGACTCCCTTTTCCGCCCACTATATACAAGTATTTTGTATATTTCAGGAAATTATTCGATCAAGTACATTTTGTATGCTTGTACTATCGATCAGGAAATATTACGTTCACACAAACAGACAGACAAGCCTCTTTAAATTAGCTAATGTAGATAATTTTTATGTACAACCTTCATCAGGTTGACAGCTTCATAATTTATAAATCAAAAGTTGAGGGTTCACTGAGATGCGCGACGGAATAATCATCAAATTTTGATGAACTCAGTGGTTGTGGCTTCATCATCAATATCTCCGTGCAGGCAGGCGACAACCACCGAGGTTGCTGAGGGCCTCTTCAAACACAAACACGGAGACAGACACACTCAAGTGAGTAAGCACGGCTGTTATCAGCTTTTTCACGGTGGAGCTAGGCGAACGATGGGGGAACGTTTTTATCTTGCTTGCCTTTGTAATATTATCGATTTTTGCCGCATCTGTATATATGTGGGTTGTTGTTGTTTCAAAATTTAAGGCTCCGTGTGTCCCTTCATCGCTAAGCAGCTGTTCTCTTGCCTACGATGTCAAATTACGTTGCACACTTTTGTGACAGCAAATAAATCCTTGGTTAACGTCGATATGACTTTTATATGCTCTCTTTGAGCAGCCCAAGCAGCCACATCTAAGTCATATCTAAACTTTTCAAGGCCGATGATAACGTCTTTACTTAATATTTGTGTGAATGTTCCAATAATCTATTCAGAAAAAATCAAAGACCAGCAAACTTTGTTTCCAATTTGGTTTTCTCTATACCACGTAATTATTACAAGCGCATTATACTTGTATGTTAGTGGGATCTATCAGGAATATTTCTGCATTTGACAATAACAGCTTGTACCTTAACGTTTATTTGTGTGGTATGTGGGGGCACGTTCTTGACAGCCACTGCGCCGCAAAAGATTGTGGCTTCCGTTCATTTTGGTGTTTAGGTACAGAAATATAAAACCGCAACTGTCCTGCGGTGTTTTATGCGTCTTAGGCAGGAAGCTTATACATATGTACATATGTATTCAGCTTTGTTGCATTTATGGCTCTGGGGCGTATACTTAATATAATGATAATGCAAATGCACTTACTCTGCCCTGATTACTGCGGTAATCGGGTGTCCGTCCAATGGCACTAGGCTTTTGTGTACTCTGTCTCTGGGTGTTGCTGCAGCTGATCTACTATCGTTTTCTGTCCTTAGTTGTTTCCTCGTTACTTATGCGTCGACAATGTCGATGTTGATGTCGTCTCTGTACCTGTTTTTGTTGCTGATGTCCTTCTTCCTGTGCACCTTGTAACAACTGCTGTTGTTGTTGATTATTTTTGATGTATGTTTATGTATGTATGTGTGCTTGTTGTGTGGGTGTATTGCACGCTATTAACTGTTATTTTTCACACATATGTATACATATACACAAATCAATAATGTCGCTGACGTTTTTTTTTTTTTTCTATTCAACGACTTCACATCTGCTTCTTTTACACAATGGCAGCGTTTTTTGTATATTTTTCGCCTTTTACCGCAGATTGTGTACAATATGTTTTCGAATATTAGATTTTGTCTAGACCAATGCTGCCATACGACTTCCTTTGTTTACGGTTACTCAATCAATTATTCAAAAACGCACACTCACTACTTGCCTATAGCATCAATTAAGCAATTATTCAACTTTTTTCACTTTTCTTTCTTCTGAATTTGGCAAGACTTTTCCTTTTTCTTGAGTTTGTACACGTCGTCGTTGCCCTCGACTTTAACAGGACATAAATGATGAAAAAATTTCCTGTTCTACTGCTACATACATACAATGCATGTGTGTATGTCTTTTCTGCTATTCTATTGTGCCCGTGGAGTTTCCGGCGAATTCATGAGTGGCGAGGCGAATTAAAAAGCGCGTTTTGTATACGTTTTTGTAATTTCACTACGTATTTCAATCTCGGTCCCTTGTCCGACGGTTCGTTTTCGTGCTGCTGCCCACGCAGTTCAGTGGTGAAAATCGATGGGTCTGGGCCGAGTGGGTTGTGTGGGTTGCTTGCTGCCTGTCGTAGCCTCAAATATGGGGCGAATTGAATGAAGTTGCAGACTTTGTGCTTTCCATTCATGCGCATGCGATGCTCATGCGCAATAAATTAAGTATTGAAAAGTGGAAAGCTGTACAATACTGTTAACTAAAAGATGGCGGTATTTTCAAGCTTAAACCAATTGTGCAGTACATCAGTACTGTATAATGAATCAAAAAATATCCTGTTATCATTTTATTATGAATCTAAATTGTCGTCTCAATGAATAAAAAATGCAAAACGTAATAGTCCTTCAAAACGTCTAATGCTCACGCTGAGATGTCAACAATCATCCAACGTTTATACCTAATGCACTGTAATCTTTAAGTTTTATTAACTCAACGTTGTGCAGCGCTTATCATTTCAAATGACATTTAGCCATTCGATTTATAAGCTAACAAAAATATCAACTCCTAAAAATCGCCAAAAATGCATTTGATAATTAAACACGCAATCATTTAGATATATTTCCATAAAAACCCGGACGGTCGATTTTCATTTAGCAATTACGTTTTATCGACACACCGGATTTATGAGCAATTGAAAACTTTATGAGTTGGAGCAATTAAAAGCTGAATATGTTCTTAGGATCGTAAAATACGCGATTGGACTGTATATGGGGCAAAGTTTTATGCAGAACACCTGAAAATCAGCTATGTTTTGCGTGAAAGCGTGATATGCGAATCATAAAAGGTACTAACTAAAATGCAACAACATTTATTATAATTATATAAATTGCACAAACAGAAAATAAAGTACATATGTTATACGGCTTTACAGCTTGCTGTTGCCTGCGAGCATATCACGGACAATCTTCACAGCATACTTCGCAGTGCCCGGGGCTGTGGTTACTCCATATCCACCATGTCCATAGTTGTGCACAATCTTTAAGTGACGACCCTGGTCGTTGCTAACCAATTCAGGCTCCACACGCACTACTGAACGATGTGGGCGCAGTCCTACACACTCACGCACAATCTCCGCATTCTTCAAGCTAGGAAGCAAATTGTAGCAACGTTCCTTGATGGCCATGCTGTCGTATTTGCACCACTCAGTGTTGTAGCTATCGTACTGTCGACAGCCGCCAAGAGTCACAGTCTCAAATCCTGGGAGCACATATGTATCAAGATCACCATAAAAAGCCGTCTTAATCCAGGGCGCACGCACTTTTAGTACCTGTCCACGTATGGGAACTAAATGCTGATCGCCACAGAGGTCCTTAGCGCCCATACCTGTGCAATTGAGAAGAACGTTAAAGTTTTGCGGCACATCGAAAAAGCTCTGGACATGCTGGCGCACCACTTTGCCACCGTTGTCTAAGAATCTGTAAAAAGTATTTACGGTGTTATATATTTTTGTTGATCTTTAACCGTGCATCATTTACTTTTTGGTAGCATATGGCAAAAACAGGCGGCTCTCGGTTAGACAGGTGGTAAAGAACGATCCATATTTCCAGCCGCCATGACACAGCTGCAGTTCCTCCTCAGTGGCACGCCGATACACCGGCAAAAGTTTCTCGATGAAATGGTTCTAGACAGCGAAAGCAATTACATACATATAGTACATACATATGTACATTAGCTTATAAAAACATGAGCGATAAGATTGCTCAAAGAATAACAGCTGATACTAGCCCCACCACTTACTCTAACGATTGACGGCGTTGTGCGTGAGTAAATGTATCCAGACAACTGGCATACACCAGCCAGAGGCGCCTCCTTAGATCGCCGTATGTCATCCCAGTAGTTGAACGCATCGGTCATCCATTGTCTGGAAGTAAAAGTTAAATATACATATGTACTTATAAACTTATTTAATAGGCGACTGTTCATACTGAGTAATTTCCTGGGTGGGGCCCATGAAACTGGTTCCCGGACGAAAAATGCCCGCCGCCACATAGCTGACAGTATCCTCATTGAAGCGATCGGCAATGATAGACACATGTGCTGTGGGAAACTGTTGCTGCAACTCCAAAGCGGTTGTCAAACCAATAATACCGCTTCCCAAGACGCCAAAATGCATTTTGTTGTGTTACTGACTACTAGCTGTGTATCTGATTTCTGAGAGAACGCAACTGGCACTAACTTATATACTTCACACCGAGCGTATTTAAGGGTGCCGCCTGGGGGCAATTGAGCGTCTAATCAGCTGCATTAACCTTAGCGATAACATCAAAAAGATTTTTGAAGAATATTATTAACCATAACCGTAGCCTTGAAGGGGCTATTTTAAAAAATGATATCAACGGCTTTAGATGTGCGGGCAAACTTTAAGCCTTTTTTTTATTTTTCGATTGTCTAACAACTCTTTATTAAAAAGCATCTTTAAAAACTTTCCAAAAACTGAATTCCACTTCTTTGTTCATACATACATATGTACATAGATATGTATAGTATGTTCATAAATATGTACATATACTTATGTATTTTTTAAGTATGTAAGTATTTCAAGTTTATAACAATGCATTTAAGCTTTAGCTCATTGTAATTTTACTTTTGGGGAATGCAAAGCCTTTTAGGTCGAAAGAGTTTACATACATACATATGTATGTCTTGTATTACCGGTTGTTATCATTGTTGTTCGTAATTTGCGGAATATATGCTATGAAGTAGCTCTCTCACTCGCGTGTCAATTGTTTTCTTGAATTCATTCCAACAATTTGATGAACAATAGCACACCAATGCTATAAACGTCTTTGTAAGTTATTTATTTAATTATCAATTTAAATTCAGTTCAGTTTGCCGTCATTGTCTCTGCCCAATTGTTTCAGCTGTTTTTATACACTTACGTAGCCCTGGTGTATAGCGTTTTGACGTTTTCTAGTGCATTTTATATTTTAGATAGCACACTCGGTATGTAAACACTGTGTCAGTCATATGGAAACAAACAATTAAACAAATACCCATATTCAAATTTTCCGAAATTTGCACATGAAAATTAATCACAGAAGCGAAGGAAAAACAACGCAGGATCAGTGCGCCTAGTTTCTCATATTGCTGGCAATCACGTGGCCAGAGAAACCAGTCTTATACATTCTAAGACCATTAAGTGTTCAACGCCGTCAAAATAGATCCGCCAAGGAACATGTCATCAATGTCGCCAAGCGAGGTAAGTTTGAGTGGTTACTGTCATTGTTGTTGCTATTTGATGGAAATGATTTGCGAACGGCGTCTAGAGCAGCACCAGCTGCATTGCCATATTACATAGACCACAGACAAAGACAGCACCTTACCGGCCACTCTGCGTACAAACGAATGAAGCCACTTGTGCAAATGTTTGTTGTCTTGGCGCTTCCGTGGTCATACAAAGAGTTCATCGTCACCTTATCGGAGCAAATTATTTTGCTTTCGGCAAGACCTAGAAGAAGGAAACGTCATGCGATAAGCGGGTGCGCTAAATCAAGAAAATTTAATACATAATCGGTGCAAGTTTAACAGCGGTACCCGCACAGCAGCAGCTATCAAAGAGCCGCTTTGTACGCCGGTTTAGTCACAGGTCAAACTTTCGCTTGTCAGCTCTTGGGGGAAAGCCTTGAAAAAGCTACCAATTCCTGACATTGCAAAATGGGTGCTAATTAAGTTGTGCTCATTTAGCCTTCTTTATACCTTAGTGTGTCCCTTCGCATTTCCGCCACCACCTCCAGCAATTTGATCGATCGTTTCACTCGTGCATCGTAGGCGCCTTTGTGGTTTTGTTTATGCAACACAGCTAAATCTCAGTGACCATCGAACGCCCGTTGGGCATCGAATGCTTGTTTGTTTGTTTATGTCGTCTACGCCCACATAACTGCTGCATTTCCCCGACAGCTTTTGTTTATGCAGTGTAAACAAATTTTACTAGAGGCGTCTTTGGTGTCAAGAATGGTGTTTCTGCAATGCTCGAGCGATCCTAAACAGACATTAACCTGTCCCTGCTCAAATTTGACTCAAAATGACTCCCTGCTCTCTCTTATATCGAATGTTGACGTCTCTCACAGTTAGTAAAAAAAGCTCTTGTTGCTTCGCCTGGTCGCTTTGCATGCGCGCCTTGTTCATATTTCCATTCAGATGTTCAGTCGTAGCTAACACGCCAATTTGCACGCGCCGATTTTTTAATTGTTGTTGACATCGGAAAGTGTGTTTGAACTATTACAAAGCTTTACAATATAATAATATTAATAGCTGTTGCAGGGCGTTACAAAAACAAAGCGCATCATTTGATTTAGGAATTTCGCGATTTATGAATACTATAAATCTCCAGTACTCAACGAATCGACCACTTAAATGAAATTCATAATAGGAAATTCTGTTCGATTATGTGTGTTTGTTATCTAATCTTATCAACCTTTGTTCCCAGAATAATGCAAATATGTGCACATTCGGCATCTGTGAATTATTCGTCTGTGCTAAACAAATTCAAATAACCTGGAGACATTCCTAAAGAAATCAAGATAAAAAAAAAAGTAGAAAATTTTAAAACCGTTCACACTCATACTTTCAATGATGAACGAAAATACGTACATATATGCATCTACTTGTATGTAAATACATAAATAAGTATTAATCGAATTTTGAGTACGGTTTATTTCGAAACGAACCAGTTTTCGAGTCGCCACAAAATAAAAAGTAAACCTAAAGCACCTCATTCGATATTCAAGCTACTTAAAAAATTTGTTTTTTTTGCGACTTAGAATTCAGTCTTTAACGGCTTGATCGCACACTTTGATGATCATTATGCACAAGACATCGGTCATGAAATATGCATGTGGCTTTGGAAAAAAATTATGTATCTTTATTTCTCTAATATACGCTTCCTTATGAGTAAACAATGTACAATTTATATTATATTAAAAAATCGTTTCGCCTGCTATGTACTGCAATGCGTAGAATCTTTTGTTCTTATTGTTCTGAAAGCTACCCATAACAGAAAATATCTGCTAAATAATTCGATATAAAGACAATGTATTCAGGTCAATCAACTTCCCCCACAATTAGCGTTCAGTGATCCGCTAAACTCAGACGGTTTATTCAATTTTAAAGCTATAACTTTTCCACATTATGTAACTTTACATAAAGATTTCCCCCCTTTTCCAAAGCATTTCTTTCATCATGCCAAGAGATCATGTCAGGCCAGTAAAGAAATATTAATTTATATTTGCTCTTCACTGCGTCATTCTGTTTTGTACCACTGTATCTCACTGGCACGCTTTATCAATAAAATGTAAATTAATCATTATGCTCTGAATAAAAAAGCGCCAGCCACTCTTTGTAGTGATTTTGCAAATGGAAACGCGTTGAGTGAAAATATGAAAAATTATTTTCATTTAATTTCAATTAAATTGTTGCTGATTTTGCGCACACTTTTTGCCTTACCTCTCCCTTATATACGAATGTTTATTGTTGTAATAGCATGCGCCTTTCACGTGTCGCCGTCAAGCTACTTGACACGTCTTTATTGGTGGCGTCGTATGTGTACTCAGTTGCACATCTGTTACTTACAATAACAACACTTATGGTATTCCTGCAAATGAGTTAGATTTGATTTAGACTAATCAATGCAAACCTTAAGGTACGATAAATTATTTTCTGCTAAGCGAGTAACCCATTCTGCCTAGTATATACGAAGCCTGAGAAGCGAACAGGTCCGACTAAAATATCGCGCTATCCCGGCACTCCTTAGGCGTACGCTGAGAGCCTACTATACAACGAACTTTTTTTCAATTTCCTGAATGTTCAAATTACAATAGCAAACAAAGGCTACACCTACACATATTCCGTCAACACCAATCTCTTTTCAATGACGTCACAAAAAGATAATACTAAATATCTTGGCTGCGCAATGACCATTTGGTACCACGGCTAAATAGAGTACAAATTCAGAAAATTAGACGTTTCATAAGCAGTCTTTCCAGTGTTGTAACTCTTATCCTCCTCATCTAGAATATTTTCTGACTAGCAAGGGACATTAATACTCACTGAACAAGTCCGGACACATAGATACTTATGTACGTATATATGTACATATGTACGAACATGAGTAGAAGGGGCACTTTATTTGGACGTGACACACGCGGCTGTTAAATGTTCGGCTTCATCATCATCTCGGACCCGGCCTCTGATAAATGGCAATCAAACTTGCTGACCGACTTGCTCATCAGGTTTGTCGATAAAAATGTTTCTCTGACGTCACATCAGTCAACACTGATGTCGTTGGTGGGACGGATGCCGAGAAGCAGCTCGTTGCATTTTTCACTTCAGTTTAGTGCATGATTGCTGTTTTTGCATTTTCTTTTCGCTGCCCCTTTTTCGCGATTTTATCGATTCTATTTTAGCGCTGTCGCTGCTTGGTGCGAAAATTGAATGGCTAGAGATAAGTGGGAAAGAGGCGGAGCTACTGGCAGCGAAGGGCAAATTGTTGATTTAACAAGTTTAAGGTTCTGTAGCAGCTGCAACAACAACAAAAATGACAATAGCAACAGAACCGTATTCGCTTCCGAGTACAGCTATTTTTGCAATTTCATTTGGCAAGCAACGTACTCGTACTATTAGTTTGCTTGTGTTTTTTAATTTACGAATAATGCGCTTACCAATTCTTTTCATTGTTGTACGGAGGTTCGGGCTTATGCTATCAGGAAATCATTTTATATGGCTTTGTTGTTGCATAATTAAGCGTATTGGGTCGGGCGGGTCGGGGTGGGGTTTTGGATATAATGTTGAGATATGCTGTACATATTTCAATTGGCCATGAATCAGACAAAAAGCAGCTCAATTTGCACTACAAACAACAATCATCAACAACTTTCGACATGACTCACAGGCGCCACACTTTCCACTAATGATACACGTGTTTATTTTTGTTATTTTCCGGCTGGCTGGCAGGCTGCTTGGCTAGCTGGTCAACGTCCTTCGTGCCACCCACAAGCCTCCAAATGCTCATACATTAATTTAAGCTGAAAATCACCCAATCTCATTTAGTATGATTTTTATCGCCTTTCGGCACGCTTTCTAAAGAAGAAGAAGAAAACGAAATTGTACAGATTTTAGTAATTATTCTCAAAGTCGGTTAAGTTGTTTATTTACTATTTGGTTTGTTTTTGCTTCTCGGATTTTAATCGCCGACGCTATCAAATCTACGAGCCTCGAATGTTGTTTTGTTGTTTTTTGCAACAACCCGAAAATATGCAATTGATTATTCTTCTTTTTTTTTATTTACTTAAGGCACGCAATTTTATAGAATTTTGTGGAACTGCAACATCTGGTAGTTGAGTATTGAAAATGGAGTTTATGAAATTACAAATATATATTTTAAGGGTTCATTGCACGTCTCAAACAGAAGGCACGGCCACACACAATACGTTAAAATTGATGCACGCTACATGAGTAAAGTGCAGATATCAGATATATTATTTCTATAAAACACTCCTCAAAACGTTCAAAAGCTTAACTGTGCCATTTCGATGTTACCAGTGCTCTGACGGACTAAAATAGGTGATAAATCGACGTATATTTGTCTTTCATAATGAACAGAACAGATCAAAATAAATTATTAAATTGCTTAGTGACCACATCATAATAATGTTGTTTAAAACCGATCCTAATTGTTATTCCTACTATTTGTTTTATTTTATTTTAGATTGATATCTTGAACATTGTTGTTCGTAGTTCCTTCGAGCAGTAGACGCCTTTAAATTCGACTTTCATAGCGCATAACGTGACCTTTAAAATTGTAAATAATGCTGTTTCATTCAAATTTGCAAAAAATTTGAACAAATCACATTAATTATACTCATTGCGTTAGTAAAGAAAGTTGGCACATTTATCTAAGATAAGTGCACCATATCCATTCGAGTCGTTGTTACTTTTCGATAACAAATCAATTGCATAAATAAATTCTAGCTGAGTAACTTGCAAATCAAATGCATGCATACACTCAAATATACAAGTATATTTACTTGAAATCGAAGCTTCGACGACTCAGCTTTTGCCTTGACTGGGAACGTTGCCCATTCAAATGTTGCAGCGATTTTATTAAGCAGCTGTTTTCATTTACCCAGCGGTACTTACCATTTTCTTTACATTTATATATATATATGTATTTTTATGTGTGAGCGCCCGTCTTGTCTTGAAATATAAGGTATCGCAGTTTTTAATCTTATCAGCGCTTATCAGGTGTGCGAAACATGCAATTGCCCTGATAAGAGTATCACGTTCGTATGGAGCGAGTTGGGCAAGGAAGTGCTCTGTCAGACTTTGCACTAATTGCTGTTTCTGTTTGTTTGCTGTTTGTTTGCTGAAAGTCAGTAAAGAGCGCAGCGAATATGTTCTTTCCGGTACCCCTCACGCATGCAGTTCACATAGAGATACTCGTACACGAATTAAATGTAGATATAAATAAATAGTCGAGCTGCGGCTGCAATGGATATTTATAAACATGTTTAGTGTACACTTTATTTAACTTGGCTGACGCCTGAAATTCTTCGTCTGTCGTGACGCTCCTTGTTGCTTTATAGCCAACAATGTGCATATGGACGCGTTTATTTTGATAGCACGCCCAGTCGATGGGTACGTTTATCCTAAACTCCCTCCCTGCTTGTCTGACCCCTATTCGTGAAAAAACTGCCAAGACTTGAGTGCGAGGCGACACACAGATATAAATGTTGCCGTCCGTCTTCACAGTGGAGCGAGCCATACAAAAATATTTTGAAATATCTTGGATGTTTAGTTTTAAAGAAATCACTTACATCACACCTTCTTTCCCAACCGAACACTTTGGCAAATTAGCACTCAACTCTGATCGCTATTTGAGGGATGAATAGAAAATACAAATTGTTATAATTTTTATCCGCATCATTATCCGTGATTTAATGCTTTCAAGGGATTGTTTATTATTTAGTTTTGACTGACAAAAATCTTTTCCAACGTCAGTGTCATTGACAACTGATCAGAGTGTTGAAATGCTTTTAACAAAGTTAATACCAATCCGACCCACTATGCGCTGTTGACGCTACTGCGTCATCGGACCTTTTACTGTGCCCCGCGTCCGTCTTTCGGTCTATCACCTCACACCTATGAGTCGATGAGTCTACGAATGCGGTGCGGCGTCAACAAATTTCTCGTACTTTTCCCAGTCGCTCGTTCGTTTGCGCACTTTGCGGTTGTGTCGGACGCAACAAAAATTCGTTACGAAGATATGTATGTGAAGATATGTTTTTGCAATGCGTAGAGTGCTTTGTTGTTAAAATATCGAGAACTGTTTTAAATTCGGCAATTCGAAAACTGTGAACGGAGCAACAGTTGATATTAGTGTTTAGTAGAAGGAAGCATAGCAAATGTCTTAAAACAAAACAGCTGTCATAATTCCGAGTCCATTTATTGAATTCAAGAAAGTGCGCGTCTAAAAATGTTGAAACTTTTCAAAAAAACCAAGGATAAAATTCCGAAATCTGAAATTATAATTGAACCCAAAGAACTAAAAACTCCGCCCTTGTCCAAATGCGGCAAACCTCTGCTGTTGGACAATACGCGCTGGGAGGCAAGTATTAGCAATTAAAATAAAAACAAAAACAAGAAAAGTATAATATCTAAGCAAAATAAGTTAAAATGGTGTAAATGATACCGCTTTCTGGATATTTGTGCATATGTATGTACTTCTATATCGCGAGAATATGTCTTAAGTCTTATTCCAAATTACTGCGGCTTATTTTTTAGACTATATAGAATTTTTTATGGAAAAAATTTTTGCAAATCGAGCAAAGCAATTTAAAAAACGCTTTCTTTTGCTATATTATTTTTCATACTTACTAAGCCTAGTTCTTTAGAAAAGTACAAAAATTATTGATAGAGCTGATATCATGTTATTTATTGTGTTAGTATGTACTTCAAATGCGTCTGCAGTTTTATGAGCCAACAGAGCTACAAAAAATACTACAAATATACAACATTATACTGTTTATAGTCTAATAAGTGTAAGAACAACAAAAAACAAAAAACAGAGAGAGAGCCTACAAATCGTTTGCACAAATAGGGCTGTGTTTTATAAACTCATGTGCGATTTATCTTATCGAAAGCTTGTACGTATGTATAGTATATATAGTATGTACAATATTTGTAATATTTAGCGTGATATAGCGGCCTTAGTTAGAAATGGAATGTCGACGAAAGCTTAAAAAGCTGACAGAAGGGAACCAGAAGAATAGCAGGAAAGCGCATTTATTTTGAGGCGTATGTCTATACATTTATCTAAGAGTTGAATGCCTATAGCCGATAAGATAGCGTCCAAAATAAATGGTCGAAATAATGAGCAAACGTACTATTAATTATCGTGTCACGATAGCCTTTCCAATTACTGATATCTTGCATATAGTATCAACTGATAATGTGGAACTACTCTGCTTACAGCGTCGGCTACACAAAGAGCTTATGTCCTTGATCAAGGAGCCACCACCAGGCGTGACAGTGGACACCGAGAGCGTACAGCAAAATTTATCAGAGTAAGTAGTGCGATGGCCAGCCGGTCAAAGCAACAGCAACAACTAGGCCAAGTGCGGCCAAAACTGGTTGAACTTAATGTTTTTACGATTTAAACACTTTTGAACAATACGAACAACTGTTGAAGCTTTGCTCTTACTATATAACATAATTAACATTCGCCTCAATTACAGATGGAAAATAAATATCAAAGGTTTCGAGGGCACACTTTATGAAGGCGAGGACTTTCAGTTGCTATTTAAATTCAACAATAAATATCCCTTTGATTCGCCAGAAGTAAGTTTTTGAAATTTCATTTCCTTGCCAAAACAGTAGAAATGCATTGTGTGTGTTCTTTCAGGTTACTTTTATTGGGAATAACATACCCGTACATCCACACGTCTACTCCAATGGCCACATATGCTTGTCCATACTGACCGAAGACTGGTCGCCGGCATTGTCAGTCCAATCGGTGTGCCTTAGCATTGCCTCTATGTTGAGCAGTTGTCGCGAGAAAAAGCGTCCTCCAGACAATACGCTCTACGTAAAGACATGCAACAAGAATCCCAAAAAGACTAAGTGGTGGTACCACGGTGCGTCCAATTGCTATATACACTCACGCCCAATTATGCAATGTATAATTCTGATTTTTCTTTGTTTATTCTAGATGATTCTGTTTAGTACGCGTTGCAATGATTACTACTGCATGCTGTTTCTGTTGCCCACACACAAAAATTAGAACATAAACATAACATGCAAAATACAACACGCTAGCCGATATCAAACTGGCGCATCATGTTGCTGAAAGGACACCATCGCTGGAGCTTTTAACTCACAACTCCAAAACATCATCAAGAACAACAGACTACTTAAAGTAGGGCCACTTAAAATAAAAATTAGCTGTGACAATTTTTCGCGTGCAACCCCAATGAAAACACACTTAAATAGAGCGTGGCACGAATGGACTCTCATTAGAAAATTTAGAACTAACACAATCTGATTGCAATATTAGTGGCAATAGTATAAAAGGAACTGCAATATTGATAACAATCACCAATACAAAATGCAAAACAAGAAAAATTATTTCAATAATCAAAAACGGAAGCGAGAATGTAAAGTTAAACTATTATAAAATGTTAACATTTTAAATTAGATTGTTAAGTGCGAAATTTACGTATAAATTAAATGTTACTTACCACCTACGACAGTAGGTTAAATGTAATGCGAGTCTTTCAGTTGCTGCAGCCGTTACATTCCAAACAGCGAAAGCTCAGCAGCAACGTCGACTCTTGCAACTGCTTAGCAAACCATTTAAAATTATATGTTTAGGGTTCCCAATTTGGCACTAACAAGCAGTAGTAATCAAATTACACTTATTTACAGCATAAGACACATTAATGTATTAAAATAAAACCCACATCCAATGCACACCACATGCCACCACACAAGGCACACACATCTACAGATTTGTATAATCCTTAGTCATTTGATATTATAAATTCGACTTATGTAAAATTTCATCCTCGTCCAACACGTAAGCTTAAGTTTCATCATTTTACATGCATAAATGTATTCGATTAACATATTTGGCAAACGGTTTGCAAGTAAAACCAATCAGTGGCCAAAAGCTCGCATGTGGCACGAACACATTTACCTCTTACTGTGCAAGTAGTAAAGCAAAACGAGCTGCTCGTTGCAATAACTTTAATGTAATGTAATATGTAAAGATACGAACATTTTAAAATGAGGAGACATACACAACTATATCATATTTACTGTTAAAAGTATTTAATAAATGAAAAGTCTGTAATCATAGAATTTCGAAATCTTCTTTCTTCGGTTGAGATGTAAGATAAATTCCAATTTGAAATGCATCGTTTATGTGCATACAAAAATATAACAAACGCACTGCCAAAAATAAGGTTCAACAATTGCATCTTGTATTTCCGAAGATGATTGGGGCGAAGAAGAGGAGCCAGGATTTGAACAAGCTAATTTGTTATATTAATACATCGATTTATGTTTATTCAGGCCTTAACAACTAAGCGTAAAGGTAGGAGCATAATTTATAGAAATAATCACCTAATTGCAAGGCTTTCTAAAAAATAGGAGACACATTTGTTTAACAAAAATGTTTAAGCGTGCTGTGCTCTTTGTGCATTGGTATGTCCAACCGCATTAGGGATTCGGCGCCTAAGTGCCTGCTGCCATGCCTGCAGTCGATGTATAGTACAGACACTGCAAAGCTTCCTGCAATGCACGCTGGCAGGCAAGCGTGGAGGTAAAACCACCGGCATTCTCCTGCGGCGTCTCAGCTCGTATGTGCGATATATAGCCCATACCTTCAATATCGCTGGGAGGCGGAGGCATTGGTCCTTCCGTTATAAGCTCTAGTGGCTCATAAATAAACAGCGGCCCCTCTTCAGACTTTGGCACTGGAAGAAACGTCGTATCGGTGGTCTGGCCGAATTTAATGCCCGTCGAGAATTCATTTATCGATTTTAGTGGTGGCAGCTGCTTTTCTTCTTCGCGCTGTTTTTCGGCCTTTTCTGCAAATTCGCTGACAATTTGAGCTGCGTCCTTGCCGCTGTGCATTAACTCTTCGATGAGCGCCTGCTTATCTCGCGCTTTTTTCTTCTTGTGCTCCAGCTCTAACTCCTCTAACTCCTTTTTGCGCGCCTCCTCCTGCACTCGCTCCAGCTCCAGCATTTCCTCCAATTCGTACTCGTCGCGTCCGACACGCGTCTTGTTCCGTTGAATTACCTCTCTGTTGTCCCGCTTGTAGGCCTCAATACGTTTGTTTGTCTCGATTATTTCAATGTTGTTGCACAAATTATAAACAATGCTCTCTATCTCCTCCAGGTAGTCGTTGTACTCTTCCAGCGAGCCAAAGTCTTCCTCGCGCTTGTTATAGTCCCGCAGGATACGGCGTCGTATGTCCACCTCCTTCTCAACCATTGGATCCTCGAACAGTTGAACTCGAAAGTTATTTCGACGCAATGGGACGTTGCATTCCGGACACGAACCGGAGCCTTTGAGGAACAACAAATCGACGCACGCCTCACATAGCGTGTGGCCGCAGACGTTGACCATCAACTTCAGTGAAGGATTGCGGTACTTGGTGGTCTTGCATCGTGGACAGGCTTGCTCGTCCATCCTCCCACACACTAATTAAACAAGGCAAGCAACAGGAAAGTCAACTGGTAAAGCCGTGCACTCGGCATGCCATTGTAATTCTTAGGGTTATCGATAGTGGACTTGGTTTCCCTAATGTCAATAGCATCGTGTAGTCACAACTTTTAGTGTGATCAAATCACATGTTATCGATTACCCACTAATATTAAAGAAAACGATAAGATATCGAGTAAATAAATTTAAATTGCTTTTATTTCCATTTACACCATTTTTAGCTTTCAGCAAATAATGTAATAACAAATGCCTAAAAAAGCAAATTGCTCGTAACTATATTTTGAAGTTTCTCCATTTTTTAACTGTAGAGCCACATCATCCAAAGCATACGCAAATAAGTAATTTGGTAATAGAACAACTAGTTTTATTTAGGCTTTATTGGATAAATATTTGGAAGTCGAAGCCCTGCAGCGGGTGCTCGGTAGTGTTGGCTCCTTCGACGATAAATTATCGGCTTATAAAATTGTAAATATCAACATACAGTTTTTGAGAAATTGATAACATGGAAGGTTGTCAGTAAACTGCACCCACAGTTCCACATTGTCCTTTCCCGTTCGGCTTGTTTAGAATAGATGCTTGGATTTTCTTAGTACAATTTAGTTTACCAAACCTGGTAAAATATAATTATTTGCAATTAAACACTCGTTGTTGGGTTTAAACACGTTTATTTCAGCTTTCGCGGTAGTTTTCTGCACATTAAGAGTAAAGATATAGTTTAAATGTGATTTAAATATACATACACGCATATCTATATTGTACGATATATTCTGTTTCCTTCTATGCATAAATTAGTTTACACGAATCAAACACATTTCTTATACACGCTTGCATTGCTGGACGTTATATACCGAGTAAACACTGTCTATAGCAGCAAGTGTACAAGTGAATATGTGTTGTGTTATTTAAAATTTACATTTAAATACAATTGTTAAAATGGAGTACAATTACACACACGAACAAAGTTCATTCTCAATGTGTGTGTAAGAAAGAATATACATGTTAAAAGCATTAAAAAGCAGTTGCACAAACTTTTTAAGGTTAAACATACATTTGCAGATTGCTCGCATTTGTTAGTGGCATGTATATTTGTAATACTTGAGAAAAAGAGTTCTGTAAGGATGCAGGGATTGTTTAAAAGCAGCGAGTTCTGTATAAGAAATACATATGTGTAGAATGCTAATCAATTGAAATCAGAGCTTACTAGCTCCAATAGTCATTTGTTTTGTTTTCATATTTTGTGAACGATTTGTAATTCAAACTAACTTATGTACTAAGTGTGTGGGCTTAAATACAAAATTTATACATGGTCGCTTATAGTAATCAAATAAGAAATAATATAAACGTACAGTGAATCTAACAATAAGAATAATAAAAGGCGCGCTTTTTCTGTATAGGTTCAACAAATTTTCGATTCAATTAGAAATCGAATCACTGTAAATATCACAATTTAGTTAACACATATACATACAATTTAATTTAACATAAATTTAAACTGTTACTAACAAGAGGTTTGAGTTTAACTAAACTATACAAATGTTACAATACGTACAATTATTTGCGTTATATATGTTAGATGCTGCAATTCACGAGCTAACAAGAAGTTTTTACTTGTATGAAGAGTCTGTATTTAAGCGGGCTTTTAATTAATGGTTAACTAACGATTCGTGTTTTTGTTTAAAGCACCTACATATATATCGGAAAATACATTGAATTCTTGCACGAGTGTTTTATAAATATATATATTTTCTTGCGAAAACGTTGCTTGCCCCATTCTGGTTTATTAGCCTTGCAAGGCAGTGACCTCTTCCTCCAAGTCGCCATCGGCCTCATCAATTTTAGAGCCACTGCACCCGCGACACTTGCAACAAATGATGCAGGGAGCGGCAAGTAGCAGCAGCGGCGACGCCACCAGCAACAAAATTCCAAAGCCTGCAAAGATGCCAATAACTTGAGCGCGATGCCAGACAACAGATGCTCTTGAATGGCCCAATTTGTTTTTGCACGGTCCTTTGTCGTAATGACGCAACAAAAAGTCGTCCTGTAAAGAAGTACAATAAAGGAGAGATTTGTAATATTCTGATTTGTAACTGATGCTGCGTTTACTCACATCCAAGCTGGCTAGACAATACCAGCAAAAAACGTGCTTGCAACGCTTGCACATCATCTGGGCACAGCCCTCGTCTTTCTCAATGGGCACCGCGCACATGGGACAGCACTTTATGAGCTCGTTATCGAATGGTATGCCGATGTCGTCCCCATCTGCAATCAAACGTCGGCCAAACTCCTCGCAGCTAATGTTCGGATGATACTGAAAGTAAGGGTATACACTAGATAAGCTTTCTATTTCCAATTAAAATTGTTTTACTCAAAATGTATTCATTACTAAGACGGCTACATATTGGCTCACAGAAAAGACAAATTCTTATGATATTTATTTCCGCCATTTGTAAAGGATGAATAAAAATTAGTGAAGAATTACTTCAATGTGTACTTGTAATTGATATTTTAAGCACTGCATTGAGTAATTAATTGCTATCCAAAACTCATTGTGAATACAAATTTGGGTTTGTTTATGTCAATTGGTTGTAGTTTAACTCTTTATGTTACTTACTGCTTTCTTGCATAGGGCGCAGAACTCATCCTTGCAGGAAGGACACTGCACTGCCACCGAGAGGCCGGTAGCATCCACATGCGGCACGTAGTTAGCCGAGGTGGTCGAAGTCGAGGGCGACTCATCTATGTGGCAAATGGCGCTGTGTGCACCGCTGCCCACCACACAAATCGTTTCGCAGCCCGCGCGTGGACACCATGTGCGGGTTTTGTCTAATTCGATTTCTGATTATGGATATAAAAAAATCATTGTCAGGATATACAGTACAAATTTTGGTAAATATTTCGAGAATAGATTTTTGTATACGAACCTCTATTTAAACGGAACCGGTGATGCTTCTTCAGCAAATTCGTTGTGGTTAGATTCGCAATTTCGGGTAGTGTGATGGCTCCTTGAGCTGGACACTTGGCGTCAGGGCACGAGATCTCGTAGGCGCCTTCTAATATTTCATACTCGACATATGCGCGCATGCACTGCAAAAGAGAGATAAAGCGAACAAACAATTTAAAATTTGTTACTTCAAAAACTAAACATACTGCAAATTTCCTATTTAGACTTGGTTATCCATGCTCATGCGCTGTCAAACTATTTAAAAGTTGTTCGCTTGGGACGTTACCACAGGTTCACAAGGGCTAAACTGAACCCAACAGTAACAGCAATAGAAGCGGCTTAAAATTGACACACGGGTTGCCAAGTTCATCTCTCCCTCCCACCAACAGCCCTCAAAAGCCCTCCAACCACATTCCACAATATGGCAGCCACAAAATTGCGGCTGCCAAAATGATTTCATTTTCAGATCCCACTAGTAAAAGTTTTTCCCAATGCGGAACTTGTATAAATAAAGACTTAAAAAGCTTGTGCGGTCAGGCCCATGTCGTTTTGTTTTTCTCTGCTTGTGGACTTTGCTTTAAAGTAATTAAATTGAAAACATAACCTACAAACGTTTCATTTTTGAATGGCAGCAGAAGGCCACAAGAACGCACATTTATGAATTAAAAAACTTATCTTTCTGTGTGCTCATCTGTGTGTATGTGTGTGTGTGTGTGTTTGGTACTGGTGGAAAGCTGTAGCATACTTTTCAGTACTGATATACATATGTACATATACGAGTACATAAATAACCCAAATGAATTGCCTTCTTTGACCTTTGGGAAAACTTTTTTGCAACAAGATTTTTAAATTGCGGCCTCTTAGACTGCCACGCCTAACGCACATAGTTTGTTTTTTTTGAAGGAACCATCGGCTGTTCAACTATTATAGATGTAGCACACACAAGCTCCAAAACAATAAC
Source organism: Scaptodrosophila lebanonensis (assembly GCF_003285725.1). NCBI lineage: Eukaryota > Metazoa > Arthropoda > Insecta > Diptera > Drosophilidae > Scaptodrosophila > Scaptodrosophila lebanonensis. Next base: position 6,259,789 of record NW_022060529.1, read on the forward strand.
GTTCACCCGAATTGTAAAGTAAATTAAATAGTTAAGATATTTAATTATCCACAAATAACATGTACAAGAATATGTGGCGATTATTAAGAGATGCAATTTTATTTGGCATTTTTTTTAAGCTTAGCTAAGTATATTATTTATATTTACTATTTGATAGACTAATCAATTTCAATACCCCCACAGTACAGAACCGCATGATTGTACGCTCAGCTTGGTCGAAAAAATGGCGGAGAGCCTTGTGTTTTTTCTTTATTGCTAATTGTGCAAATGTATTCCCAATAAATGTTTGTCCGGCTTTAGCTTTCGGATGATGGTCTGCCAAACAATTCCGCATGAAAAAATTGCAATCAGCTTTTGAATAAATGGTTTAGCTTTTCAAATGTTCTTACTATATAGTAATGTAAATAAATTCACATCAAAACATCTATATGGTATTCTTGGTTAGTGTAATAAGATCGCATTATGTCGGACGATTTTATGAACAACAATTGGTTTCCTATCATGTAAATAAAGAGTCAGTGTTGCACGGACGATGATGCATTAAAAATTTAAAGTTGTCACCATCTCGTACACATACATATGTATACATATTTATGTGCACCAGCAGAGACAAATTCGCTTTTTTTAATCAAATGCAGCCGCTGTGCATTTCGTATAATCCGACTGCCAGCTAACCTGGCAAAATTAATATGCAGCGTCTGCCACAATTTAGCAGCAGGGAAATGGCTGGTTTCTCCGCCTCTGGAATATGGTGGACTTTTTATTATAATATTTATCGTTCATTATACGTGTGCGTGTCAAGCCAATTTTTGTTCGTTTTGCTATTGGGTTTTCGTTTTCGCAATATTTTTACAATATTTACATCCTCATAGGTACGATATGAAGACACAGCAATTTTTACACAGCTATGCGAGTCCTTTGTACTCAAAGAAACTTCAGACACTGAATTATATGCATAGCAGAACAAAAAAGAAGAAGAAGAGCGTGCCCCGAGATTCCCGTACATTAAATGTACCAGTTTGAAGCATGTTTTACTCAAGAGTGTCCACGTCTAAAAAGTTTTCCAATTCAAATTACTTACACACGAAATATAAATCCTATCCGCAAGTTTAAGCTGAGAAATCAACCAGTCATGCTCTCCCATCTCTTAAAAGCCTAATAGCATTTAGCTTGAATGTATTTTTTTAGACGTGGGCGGGCCAAAGTCAATTCAATTCAAGCGGATAATTAATAATGTACGAGTAGATTTGGGTGGCTTGCTGAACTTCGAATCAATTGATGAAAACAACCACAGGCTGAAAAACTAAAAGTACGTTTTACATTCACATTATTGCTATAATTTCTTATTATTATTTTGTACATTTGCTTTGTATTTATTTATTTCTTGTGGTAATGAAGTAATTCACATAATCAGATTGACTGTGAAGATAAATATTAAATAGTCGAAAAACCATTTGTTCAAATACCAGTCATTAAAATGAGATACTTTTCATATTTTCAGATCTCTGGGAATGACATAATTGTATATATGATATACCAGAACATGTTCAATAGCTGCAATATAACGAGAAAATGCCTGTGGTAGATAAAAATCAGAGTGAATGACTCGTGTAGCGATAGCCAAAAATCCGTGCGCGATTTTCACTTAAAGCCAATTACATGCAAGAGTGCGCACAACCAAACGATGTGCAGGACATCCAGACAGTCCAGCCACTCAGTTTGCTGCGCGCTCATATACATGTCCTGTCCCTAACACCCCCCTTACTTTAATCCAGCTCATTAGCGCAGACACGTTAATTAATATGCGGCTGTTGTTCAACTTATTTCTGCTCTCTTTCAGCGACTATCATTAAAGATGGACGCAAAGCTGTCGCCGTATTCGACGTCAAACAAATCGAGAATCCTGTTAGCGGTCAGGGCTTGCCAACGCGCTATAAATAACAATTTATAGCGATACTTACATTAATGTTTCCTGCACTACACGATCTAACGAAAGAGCGAATGAGCTGCGGCTGTCGCAAACAAACGAAATTTCTAGATCCGGCTTAATTAATGCGATAATTTTCAAATCGGTCAGCTAAAACCGTACACCTTGCTCAGGTATGTATGCCAGCAGCAATGTAATTGAGGCAGCTTAAATAAACCGCTTGTTACATGAACGCAACTACAGAAGTGTGGGGCAAGAACCAGAGATAATGGCGGACGCAGGAGCAGTACGGGTCTGGGGATATGCCTTTGTTGCATCGTTAAGTCAGTCCAAAAAGCGCATGGAATAATGCACGACTGCTTCAGCATTGAGTGCAAAATAATCAACAATGCTTACTGTTGGCAAAAGGGGAGAATGTAACTCGCATCAATGGTTTTAGATACACAATCCGCTTAGTTGTTGCATGCACGATTTAAAAGATTCGACGAAGAATTTTGGAACGACGGCAATTTATGTTGCTTTAAAAAATCAACACATCTACGTGCCACTTTTGAAGTATAGTGTGTATTAAAATAAAACACTAACTAGATCCAAAGCTCAGTTTTCTGTTAAATACCACCCTCGTAGTTGGTTTCATACAAATTATTATTGACAACGGCATGGGCTTGAATTTCGCCTTAACGGCTTTAAATGTTTGCGCTATCCCTCCTTAATCAGTAAAGCTACGACCCTAGCCCCATCCCAAGAAAATGGGCTCGCTAAACGTGCAAGTGCGTTTGGTATCTGTATAAAATTGAATTGAAATTGCATGTCCAACTTCGCTTCCGGTTCCGTTGATAAAAGCAGCCCTTATTGAATTTCAATCGATTGGAAATGTGTGCTGTGAATGCCTTGCTTTGTGGCAGAGAATAGCAAAGAAGGTAGAAAACCGCTTAAGAAATGTGTATAATGCCGTAGCCATGTGTATGGCATGCACCTAAGTTGCGTCGGTGCGGAGGATGAATTTAGTATTCTTAAGTAAATATTTCACTAAGATGCTTTAGTTGTGTTGCTGTTTAAAAACACAATTTAAGGGCTCATTTCTGTCCTGTAATCATGTTTATCTTTTAAGGTAGAGAATTTATTTGAAAGTGCTTGCATAAGATACCGGAAAAGCAGAAGCACGAAGGCATTGCCGTTGCTGGAATACTTGACCCAGCTGCCTAGCAACAAACCTACCGCTACAAATTATTGAAAATGAATATTAAAAGATTTAGTTTAGGACAACTGGTTAAATCTACCGTATTTATTGTCGTTGCTACCGTCTTTCATGGCTGTCCAGCAGTCTGTCTGGATTAATGTCTGGATTTCAGAAAAGTTTCCACATCCAAAGTGTCCAAACATGGTAGTGGTCGTGTTGCCGTCTAGTCCGGGATAGGTAGGGTAGGTTGAACTCAAGTTCAATATTAACTTTGTTTGCAGTATTTTTTAATACGGGGGAGCTGTGAAGCCTTTTAAATGTAAAATTTTAATTGTACATTGGCGGCGGCCGAATTACATCCTGTGTTGCTGATTTCGCCAGTACATTAACGGCCGCTCATAGAGACGGGCGATTATATCAATAAACGGTTTGCGAATCAGGGCTTGCGAATTCATTTCCGCCTTTGTGCAAAATCCGGTCTAGACAATGTATCAAAATTCAAATACTTGTAGATACGTACGATACATGCAAACTGGGAGGTTTCGTCCCCGCACTTTAAAATTGCAAGCATCCTATAAATCCATAGTGGCCCAAGTCAGAGATGCTTAGTGTTTTTATTAACTTTTATTGATTAAATTGATTGGAGACCCTAATACTTTTGGGAAAAAATGAAAATTTGAAGCGCTTTCGATTATGTTCAATTAACAACATTTGGTCAGAACGAGCACCAGGGCCTCAAAATGAAAAGAAACATATCTTAGAGCACGTCTGGATATTTGTGCATTTGTTAGTAAGTGTGTGCGTGCTAGAGCGTGTGAGAATCGCTAGTAGAGGTTGCACTTACGACTGCACCCATGTCAAATGTCATAACGTGACATCAAGTGCTTGCAGTTGACGAGTTGTTTCTTGTCATACAAGTATGCCGCGGACCATTATAGGTCACGTTGCACTGTGTAACTCACTTCTAAAAGTAGTTGCAATCATATGTCACTTTTAATACCATAAACAAAAATGCACAACTAATACAATGCTTCTCCAATTTTTAGCAACTCGTGTGTTATTATGTTGCAAAGTATAAACTGTATGTACTATAAGTGCATTTTATCTGCATCCCATAATATTTATATTCCCAGAATTTCAGTCACAATTTTTATATTTTGCATTATTATTTTTAAGACTTAATATTGAACTGTTTGTCGGCCGAATTTTTCATTTTAAAACAAATTAAGAAAAAGCAAACCATCTGGTCAACTAAAAGTTACACATCTCTGAGCAGTTTAAAAAAATGAAAAGTATGCTAAATCAGTATATAAGTATGTATGTACTTGTACATACATAGCTACACAAGTATTTGCAGCACAAAAACCTCCGCCCCCTAACACCCCACTGATAACGCCTCGTATTTTGTTATAGTCACAACTTTTGCATTTCGCTACTCGGAAAGTTTTTGCGCTGTGAGGCTATAAATACCAAGCAGAAGTTGAACCTACAAAGTTTTCAGCATCTCTATCTCCTGTTTCTTTATTTGCATTGCCAAAATTCGTAAGCAAAGTTTTGCCTGTTTGCAACTTGTTTTGTGGTCGTGGGAAAGGAATCAATTCTTAAATTGGAGCTACTTTTCGAACATATTTTAAAACAAAAACAGAGTCAAAGATATGTGGACTTGGAAAACGAAATAATGGAATTCATTACGACTATTGCCAGTTTATTTGATTTAAAACTTAATACATAATAGTCTAAAAATCTCATAAACTTCTCGAAAAAATCATAGCTAATACTAGTTACTAATTTATGAAGAACATAGGGTAGCTTTATAGTCCTTAAAATATTACAAACATACTAGCCATAACTTATTCCGACGACGTGTTCTACATTTCGCTTAAGTGCTTTGCCTTTGTTTGCTTTCAAATTACTTTAAGGTTTCTGCACCCCTTAAACGCTAGAAAAGATATTGCTTGACCAAGTTAAGGGAGCATCTTGCGACGACGGCCACTGCCTTAAATGAAGCCATTTTCACAATGGGCGATAAGGGGATTGGGACTGCGTCTAAGGGTGTCGTAATTGTAGCAAACATTTTAAAATGCCGTCGCTGCCGCAGCCAAAACAAATAAAGTTTACTTAGTATGAAGTCCTCAAGCAGCATAGGAAATGTGGCGTGGGCACTAAGCACGTGATCTGCATATCCATATAAAATGCAAATATTTACAACGGCAAGTAGTTGTTGCGGGTGCCTGGCAATTTAACGCGAGCACAAATAGACGCGCCAAAATGGCGAATATGCATAATGAATTCAAAGCAGACAGGATAAAGAAGTCGGAAGCGACAGATAGAAGTGGTCTCTATCGTTCTTCGACTTCGCGGACTTTGGAAACAACAGCTCCGGGTAGCGAAGGGCAGGACTCCGCTTAAAAGCTATTTCCGGGTTTCAGCCATTTTCTGTTTTCGCGTCATTTCCGCTGGAAGACGTTTGCGCATCGGACCAATAGCCACAAAAATTGGCAAAGCTCACTGACTTTTCATTTCGGGACTGGCAGCGGCAACAACAACCGTTAAAAGCACAAAGTAACGGAGTAATTCAATTGAAACGTGATTTTGACTGTGGGGATTTTTTTTATTCTTTTGAAACAGCCACCAACACCAACAACGCCTACGTGAACTTAACGCGTGGAAAATTGGCAATTCCGTTTGACGTTTTATGCGAATTTTATTTGTTTGCCTCTGCCACTGTTGTTGTTTGTTGCCTTGCTTGATTGTCTGCACGCCTTATCCTCATTGTGTATGCAAATCTTTGCATGTAGAAAGGTGCTAATAATCAAGTTTTTTTCGTATCAAGTGTGAAATTGAAATTAGGTGAAAACAAATACACTTTGTTACTTTCAGTTGATATACTTGTACGCCATGATGTAGGATTAGTCTTAAAACAGATGTTACGATGATATTTAGGAACCAGCTGAAGCTCATGAAAAATATATCAATGGACTTTGAAGTCTTATGATTGAAGTATTTTGCTCTGAAAAATCCTGAAATCTTAGAAAATCAGACTAATACAAACAAACACTCAAAAATATATTTCAACATTTGCTTATACGGCACTGTTGAGTTGTTTTTCTCTGTATGTAAGCAGCAAATTGGGGCAAAGCTTAAAGAACCAAAATGAATTAGATGCGAAATAAATAACGTAGCTAACGAGAACAACAATGATATAAGAAAAATGGGCACAAGTGCATCAGTATGTTAGCCAAACATATATACTTTAAGAGCGAGTATGTAGTATAAATAGCGCACGTGCTTTTAAGGGTGTAAGTGTGAATGTCGACTTTGTTCGACTTTGCTGGCAAGCTAAGATGTCAAAAGTTTAAATGCCTAAAGACAAAGGAGACATTTTGCACATTTTACCCACGGCACGTAGTTAAACTGCACGAGCGCTTTTGAAAGCGACCATGTTGTTAAGAAAAAAGTCCCTGACGTGCCACATAAATTTCAATAAGTTCTTCGCTTACATTGCTACTAACTTAAACTCTCGAGCACCTGAAAGACACCTACTTATTTAAAAGAAGGAACAAATACACGCACACAAGCGAACGCATTCTGGTGCCGCCATTTGTGGCACATGTTCTTTTGTGCACACGTCTGCGTGTCTATGTCGAAGTATGTGGAAGTGTTTGTGAATGCAATTTTCGCCACACAGAATTTGTGGACATTTTCCTTCTATTTCAACATATTCCACAAAAGTACGACCCACTCAAAATCACTTTGATAGACGCAGGAATTTTGTTTCAACTGTGACAGTTGGCACAGGATTCACATTCAGGTATTTCTTCGTTGAAATACTAGGATATTAAATAAACATATAAACATGTTTATATATGAGCAGGGCATCAATATGCAACAACGAGGCGTATGCGCAATATTATTTGAAACTCTGCTCTTATGTGAACGCTACAGTCGAGCAAGCCCGACAGTGAAATACCCTGTACCCCCAGGGGTGGGGGGGGGGGGGGGGGGGGTTGTACTGGCGAGAATTTGTTTCGCTAATAACTTTTCTTAGAATTGACCGAATTGAATAAAATAAGCAACAGTAGATAATTATATATAAAGTATGTGTGCAAAGACGGACGGACATGTCTAGATCGATTTCTCTCGTCATGCTGATTCAGAATATTAACTTTATGGGGTCGGAGATGTTTCCTTCTGCATGTTACATACTTTGCACAAACCTAATATACCCTTTTTACCCTACGGGTACAGGGTATAAAAAGCGAGTGCTAGGTGTACATTGTGCCACGCCTCCTTCTGCCTGGCACTCTATACTTTTGTACATTTTATCTACATCCGCTTTATTAAAATGCATGTGAGTCTTTCTGTAGCAGCATAATGTAAGTTAAGCAATCGATATTTTGTGTTATAACTACAATTCTGTCTGTGATGGGAAGATAGAAATGATTGAAATTGATTGATTTATTTACTTTCAAATACTAACAAAGCACACACACAACAACAGTTGGATTTACCATTTACTAGTCATGGAGTTGTTTTTAGACGAAGAATCCGAATACTCAGTGCTGAGTTCATTTATGAACATGATCAAAAGATAGGAAATATGAATGCAAAACAATGGGCGAATGGCCTCTGTATCTTACACGAAAGTTACAGTTCTTATATCCATTATTTATGTAAGTGTAAGATTAAAGATATCAGCATATCTACTCACATCAGTACCGAACTGGCAGCCGCATTGTACCAACATTGTCGCTTCGCCCACGTTATCCACATCTACCAGGCAAAGCTTACAGGTAAATGACTGAAAAGGTGCCTGTGGCGTGCCGACTGAAGGTGTGACATCTGCGGAGGCGAGCATCTCGCGCCTCTTTAACGTGATTCCATCGCGCACGCAGCATGCTTGCGCAGCGTGATTTGCTGTGGCCATGGAGAGTAGCGAGCTGACGGTCAGCGGGTAGGCATGTGTTGTGCCAAAGGCGCCAAGCTCAGCGGTGTTGGTGGGAGTGGGCGCCTGCACCACGTCCGACGACTCTTCTTCGTTGCTGTTGTTGTTGTTGTTGCTGCTGCTATCATTGCTATTCGAGTGCAGCGTAGCTGTAGTCACATTGGAAGGCGGACTGTTGCTACTAACGCTAAGACGAATCTTAGCATTGACATTGATATGCGGTTCCGGCTCCTGATCCACGACCTCCACACTTGTGTTAAAGCTGACACTGGGTCGCCTTTCAAACGAGTGAGCCGTGTTTTGGGGAGGTGCCGCTGCACAGCTGCTCACGAACCCGTTGGCCAGCGAGTATCGGGATCCGGACGCTGCCAGGGAGAGTATACTGGAGCAGCGAGAGCAGGTGGCTGCATTAATGCTATTGACACTGTTGCGCAGCCTATTGAGGGGACGAATTTGCTCCACTCCTCCTGCACTAAAGATGCCGCTGCCCGTAGAGTTGGCCGCCATCGAGGCATCGCTGGGCGCGCACAGTGAGTGCGCACGTCTAGTGAGGGCCAAAACTGTTTCACACTTTCGCAGTCCTGTATATTGCACGATCGATTGTGATTTCTCCTGATGAAGGCTACTGGCACTACCCTCGCGCCGCACCATGTGCCACAGCTTTTGTTGCACTACATTGAGCGAAGAGGTGGACCCGTTTCGATAAGTATGTGCTAGCTGGCTACCAGTGCTGAAACTCTGGCGGCCGGCGGGGTCGCGTACAACCACATCTTGCTCCGAGGGCGTACGGGTAATACGAATCTCGGGCGAGGAGGGACGCTGATTGCTCGGCGGTGTGGTGTGGCTGTTGTTGAGCGAAGGGTTTCCGCCGACATCACGACCCACGCTGCCCTTGAGGCCGACCAGCGACTTGAGGAAGTTTTCGAGGCGTCGGCGACGCGGTAGCTGTCCACCCGCCAATCCCAGTGAGCCTTCGACATCCCCGCCAATGCCACCTCCCAGACTGTTCTCGTGCAGCGACAGGGAGTGGGACACGCCCGCCTTGCGCTCGACAGCGTCGCCAGCGTCGCGTTGCAGGGGCACTGTGTTTGCGTCAGCTATGTTGATCCTGCTGCGCGTCTCTAAGAGCGCAACCGTCTCGCTGACATCGTGCGGGGGCGGCACTGCATGCGTGGCACTGTGTACGCGAGGCTGCTGCGGGCGACTGATGTGTTTTGTATTGGCCAGCTTGTGGAGTGGCGAGGAATCCTGAAATAGACAGAAATAATTAGTTATCAACACACATACTTGTATGTATATAGGTAGTGTATGCGGATGGAAAGAATTTTAATATTAACTTTTCTTTAATTTACAGGCACTTGATACTATTTTGGTTGAATATAGTGGCTTACTAAAGCTGTATATTGGATTGAATACCTTATTTCTAAGAACTTTCAAGAACTTAAACAACATTAAAGATTCAATTTAAATATTGATTGTAATATCTGGATGTGTTCTGCAAGTCGCACACCTCTCAAGCTAAGCTGGGTTGTTTTAAATTCGCTTAAAAGTTTTACAGCGATCGGATAAGATGTATCCCAATTGAATCATTGGAAACGTACGTTATAAAAATGTAGTTTTCTGCTTAAGCTAACGAAATATTCATTACATATAAGTGATAACCTAATAGATAAGCGTTTTACGGCTTAAATTACACGCAAAGAAAGTGACAATTCTATTTATGTGAAACGTCTAATATTTCTAAATATTATTTGATTGATTAACTTACCCTTGATTCTTGTTCCAGCTCCTCCTCGAGCGCGCTGTAGACTGGCGCGTACCAGGAGTAGGAATGTTGTTTACGCGCCGAAGTGCCGGTCGCGCTGGCCGAGTTGACCGTCAATGCTGAACCGGTGCCTGGATGATGCTTATGGAGCACGATCTTTCCGCTGTCGGCGGCACTGTGGCTACTATCGCCAGCCGAACCGGGTGTGCCGGCAACAGATGCAGCGCATGAGGCAGAGGTCACCAGATTGTTGTTGTAGTTGAGTTGCAGACTACGACGCTGGTGCTGTTGTTGTCGCTGCTGGTGTATTCGTGTGGGTGGTAGATGCTTCGTTTGTTTTCTCGTGCATTCGCCGAGTCCGTAGAGACTGTGGTGCTGTCGCCGTGAAACTGAAGCGGTTACCCGCTTATGATTTTGGGCGTTTCCCAGCTCCTTTTTGGTAAATATCAAAGAGGCGCTGTTCTTATTCAAGCGGATGGAGCGCTGCTTGTCCACCACCGTCGCTTCGATGTGCGTTAGAAGCGGCACAGTTTCGGAAAGTGGTAGAATCTGCTGTGTTGTTGAGTCGGCGGGAAAATTTATGACGAAATTTTCGGCTGCATCATCAAAAATGCTGGCGCGTTGTGCGCTCCGGCAGACCTCACTGGACGGGGAGCGTGAGATTTGACTGGTGGAGATCCGTTTCTCTGGCTGTGCTAACGGCAGGTGCAGGATCGTCGGCGCTTGACTTCCTGCCTCTAGCTGGGAGGAATGTGTGAGATCGAACAATTGTTGTTTGGAATCGTTCAGAGCAGCCGGCCTCGGCTGATATGTGACGGCTGCGGCTGCAGCTGCGGCTACTGATCTGTAGCTGAGCTTATGTTCGACCAACAGCTCTAAAGGCTGTAGCTTAGCTTTGTGCGTGGTTTGCTGTTTCTCCTGGTCAAACTCTTGGAGCTGTTTTGGCTGCTCTATGCTGACAGGACTGTGTAGTTGGGACTGATGTGGCGCCGGCGTAGAATGTACGTGCACCTGATGATAGCCTTCATTTTGCTGCAAAGCCGTCGGCTGAGTTGGTGGTCTCATCTTGGGCCTTCCTCACTAAATTCACGCTAGCAACTGTCAGTGAAATGCGAGCAGTGACGAGGGGCATGCGAAGCCTAGCCGTGAAAGGCAACAGCGACAGCAAAGTCAGCATCGCCTACAAAAAGGAAAATGAAATTTTATAGTGGTTATATACACAAAAGAGTTCCTATTATATGAACGATTAATTTTATTTTGCAACCCATTTATTAAATGTATCAGTTTTAAGAACCATCAAACTTCAATTGCATTCCATATCTGTAGTCAACTCAATAATGTCTAATAGTCGCAACTGAAAAGATAACCACCTACCCCACCGATGTTTCCATTAAACAGATGAAATTCAATAGCACACCATCCATATACATAAAAACTGCTCTATTTGCATTTTTTAACGATTTGCATTTTTTCGTAGTGCTGGATTTATTGCTTTATATTTTTTTTTCCAAAACTAGCCTGCGTTTATTTGATTAGTGCGGCACATGCAAATTGTCAGCATGGCCATAATTCATAAATGCCATCACCGTTACAATCGGCGACTGCGATAGTCGCGATCCTCGGGCGTTCGCTTTATTGGAATTTAATTTGTTCAGATTCCGCTTCTTCTGTGAATTTTTATAAGTTTTATAAGTCGTTGAGAATTTCCCCGGAATTCATATTAAAGATATGCAACTATTTTCAGATTCAACTGATAATGAATGACTTTGACATAGGCGAAATATTTGACACGATAGAACATTGAATATGTTAGTTCTGACTTAATTTGTATTGAGAAAACTATGGTGCACAATTCAAATGACCAAATCGACCACAACCGCTATTACGCCTAACGTTTACTAATTAATTGGCCCTCTGAGAAGACATTTAAAAAAATAGTTGCCTATAAACAACTTCACTGAGTGAGTGTCTCTGATAAAGTACTATATGTTGTCTAACGCCTGCTGTGGTTTCCTGCTTGAACATTGTGATGTTGTTTTAATATACATCAAAGAGTTTTTGTTGAATTTTATCGCTAATCAGCTTAAATGTTGCAACAAAGGAAATCAAATTTTGCGCCAATTAGTTAGCCACTAATTGTTTCCCAAGTTCAGCACAAAGCTATACAGCATAAATGGAAAGTGAGGCGGCGTAAATTTTCCACAGTATATACATATATGCGCATTTGAGTGTGTCTGTTGCTTAGGCTACACTCATGCGGCAGTCAAATTGAAAGCATAGACTTTCAAAAGCCACCACATGCTGTTGCACAGGTCGTCGGAGCGCTCGAAACAAATAATAACGTACGGAATGTCCCAAAAACGTATGCCTATGTATGCCAAAGAGGAATGCAATTTCCAATTTTAACTGGAATCATCAAATGTTATATTGGGAGCCTACCTCTTGAATACATATTCGACAAGACTAAAATAACAAAGGGTGCTGGATAGAGCGTTAGATATTTTGATTACTCTGTTGTGGCAGTCAGTAATAAGAAAAAGTTGTTCAACTTTCTTGAGTTTTGGCCAATTAGTTGATGGACGGCCACTGCACAAAAACTCCACTGGCATTAATGGCTGTTAATGACGGTATGTGAGTTTATTAATATTGGACATGCTTGAAGGGTAAGGCGCACAAAAGTATGCAATAGAAGAATTCGTAATTCGAATTGTTGCCATGAACATGAGAGAGTCAAGCCAAAAACACAAGAACAGGTCACAAGTTAGCGATGCGTGGAAAAAATGCCGAAGATAAATTGCTCAAGTTTGGCTTAACCGCTTTTACGCCCACACCCCACATCCGACATCTTTCTTACACTCTTCAATGTCAACAGCCAGGCTAACAGTAACCTCGCTACCAAGACGACACATTTGCTGCCTGAGTGCTTGCCTTGTTCTTGTTCTTCACTGGCATTTTTCCACACCCACAATTCCCATCTAACAAACACATTTATGGAGGGTCAAATAATCGCTTTTGGCGCAGTGTGTGCACGAGGAATTGTCTTTAACTTTTCATTAAACGCCATGTAAGAACTAAGAACGCAGAAGAAGATGAACACAAGGACTTCAGGACAAGCCGAGTACTAATGTTGACATTGTTATAGAATGAAGATTAATGGTTGATGTGAGGGAACTCAGAAATTCAGACAAATAACTCAAATATGGGCAATTGTTAGCGGACTTTCCATATACAGTATTTGTACGTATGTATAAGTATATATCAAAAATATCATCACATGTTTTGCAATTCTTACAAAATTTCCATTGATCACTTAAAAAAGCATCATTGTCATTATACACCTATTATTGAAAAAGTGACTTAAGTACTGCTTGTGATTTTTTCCGAGCCTTACTCGCATGTGCAACTATAAAAAATGCAAATTCATTTATTTTGAACACTGCTCATTAGCAGTTTAAGACATCAACAATTGATGACATGCCATATTTAGACCTTGATTATGCGAAGTTTGTTTAGTCAAGTAACAAAAATAGATAAGTTTTTAGTCAAAGCCTAAAATAAAATTAACATACATAACTCCAAAGCCGTTTTCTGCTACGAAATAATAAGCCAAATTTTTCCATAACACTATACCTAAATTATATAGGATTTACTTACCATTATAAAAATTACAAGAACATTCGTTTGATTGGCACAATTTATAGTAACTGAAAAAGAGAGAGAACAATGCTTTAAATAAATACCATAAATTTACATTTGATAACATTCAACATTCAATTAGACGTGATTTCGCACTTTTCACTGCAATTTTAATTATGCTTTTTATTGATGAACGATTGCCTAATTAATGCTGGCTATTATGTGTTTTGTTCCTCGCAATGCGAATGTGCATAATTTCATAATATATTAATGTTGAACTTTACACATGACGTGCACTTAATTGAATTACTGACATGGACACATTTATGTTAAATTATACATGGTATTGTGTACATTGGTATAAGAATTCAATTGGCAGATGTAATTTAAAAAATGCTCTCTGAATTAGCCTAGACATGTAAGCTCCGCTTTAAAGTAAAGCAAATTTACAAGAATACATTAATTCCCAACAAAATATTTTCAAACAGCTTGGTAATAGGTATTCACCTCGAATATGAGCTTGTTAACCAAATTATTATTGATCAATTGAACAATGATTCATAATTGTAAAGGCACAAGTGCAGTGATTACAAAATGGTTGCACACATTTGCGGAAAAACATGATTAAGTGCAGAAACATAAACGTATGACGTTTATGTATGCCATTATGGCAATGAACAAAACGTCACTCGCAGCACTTGGCCATTTCTCATATTATTTCAAAGGAATACAAGTGAAAAACGTTGTGCGTCAAGCGAAAACGTTTGACATGCCACAATATTTGCTGACGACAGAAGCATGCAGCACACAAATAATAATAACGCATACACTGACAGATTCACAGATTGCGCGAGCGATTTGATAAAAGTTCCCCTTCGGTTGTACCAAAAGTAGAATAAATACAATACATATACTTTTTTCAGAGAATGCAAAAAAAAATTGAGTACTAAAAAGCTGAAACACATAACGGTATTTGTAATATCGAGTTAACATACGGCAATGATACTCGTAATATGTGATGTGACAATTGACACTTGGAGCAGGCTACAGTCTAGACAAAGGCGATGTATGTAAGTACGTATCTGTATGAAACCGTCAACCAACGAGAGACATACATACTTGTATAGTAGCTATTGTATTCATTATATTAATTATATATAATGACGCTTAAACACAAGAAAGCGCACAATAAGTGAACATGCATTATGAATATGACGCATACGCCGCGTATTACAAATGAGAGTCTACAACATTTTGCAGTTAGAATTTCACCCACGTGTGCATCGAATAACGAAGACGCCCACCTATTACTATATATATATACCAAAGACGATAATACATGGCTATTAACGCTCTACGAACAACTTTTGAAATGTACACACTTAAACATGCGTGATCATACATTTTAATACAATCAAACGCAATTACATATAGTTCAAACTTAATTGAAATCTTGAGCACTTCAGCGCCAAAGTCATTTCCGCCAACCACAGGTTGACTTCCTTACAAGCTTTGAGCTTATCACGCTATAGAAAACCCAAGCCATTACTGTTGTTGCTTTTGCCTATGCAGTGGCCGACACTTTCGTGTGGCTGTCAAATTAAGTGGCGAAGGACTTGTGGCAGTCCTGAGGCAGCAAAACAGAATTTATTAAGTATATTACTTATATACGCGTATATATATATAAATATTAATATATTTTTTTAAATAGGTTTCTTTTTTTAAGTTCAAATTTAAATTATATTGAGAAATTATAACATTGCTTTAAATTTTTTTTCCCTAAAATTTAATATACAAATATTATTACTGACAATTTCATTATATGAACTTTTTTTAATAATTGGTCTAGGGGTTTTTCGGAGAATGGCGTTTCCATCATAACGTGTCCGATATAACGTCATTTGATAAGACTTTAATTTCGAAAGGAAATTGTTTCAATATCGAGATGTATCCAATTAGCCCTTGTTACCCTAGATTATTGTTCTCTTATCAAATGAATGATCAACCCGGGAAAAAAGAAAAAAACTTTTTACAAACAAGTAAAAGAAAGTGTGAATTAACTCATTAAATTTGCAACGATGTTCTGCCGCGGATATGCTCGCCGGCCAGAGTGTGCTGTAATTTCTATTGGACACCCCAGGGGAAAAAGTCCGTCATGTTGTTCCAACAGCGGATTAGTCCAACTCTGTATTTATTAGATGCCTTCCGTGGCGCAATACAAGTGCCCCTTCTCGTTGGCTGCCAAAACTTAACTAAAACTCCATTTTCTAAGAACACTTAACTATCATTACAAATACATCTACATCCTGCTCCTTTGTGACGACACCTTGTGTATCCAAGGCGTCGTTCCAAATTAATATCCTTAATCCAAGTGCAACAGATCACGCTATAAGGAGTGTAATAGACCTGTTTGCCAAATTGCAAACAAGTCCAGACCGCCAAGCGTACATAATTGCAATCATTTAACAGTAATCCAAGATATAGTTGTCAAGAAGAATAGGATAATATCGTAATCTAAAGAAGAAGAAATGCCTGTGCATTTTCTTCGTCGAATCTTTTTATAATTTACTGCATTCGAGGCTATGTTTATATTAAGAACGCTGGGCCTGAGGTTATTCTGAATGTGTTCGTAAAGATTCGAACTTATCCCGACTTTAAATTTTAAAAAAGCTGTGGGCGCGTCATGTGTTATACACATGTCGACTGCTGCGCACGATTTCCGTGCTTAACGTTTCCGGTTCAGAACTAAAATAAAAAACGAAGGACAAACACTGTCAGCTACAAGCGATGTCCGTGACAATAACAACAGCATGATAAAGGATGGGCGTACAAAACCATCCGAATGACAGAATGTCAGACAGACAAGTACTCAAATGTGTGGACAGACATGCACATTGTGTGGGCGTTGGCATGGACTTTTTTGCCTATGGCATTGCGTTCTTCGCTTACAGTTCAAGACTCAGTAGTTTTTATAACTTGCAAAAAATCCGCAAACAAACAGCACAAAAGCCACTAAGCAAAGTTACAACTTTGGGCAACGTCGGCTGTAGTTGAAGTAGCTGTTATTGCAACAAGAAAAACAATATCTTCACCTCCACGAAATTCACTTCCACTTTTCTGTACTCTGCTAATATTGAGTAACATAGAAACATATCGGTTCTATGGTATACAAAGGCCGATCAAAGTTTCCTCTATAGCATATTTTGAAATTGTTTAGTACTATAATGAAGAATTTTTTTCTTTACCAAAATGTATAATATTTGCTACCAGCGGAAAGAAAATAGTACTTCTCCCTTTCCTGTTTTGAATATCTTAGCATATAGCTTGCGTAAATGTTGAACTACTTTTAATTTTCTGTTGATTAAGCCATGAACAAAATCACACTACGTATTTCTCAGTAAACCCTTTTACCAGCCTGCATATCCGAGCAACAGAAAAAATACAAAGTTTACATGCCAATACCAGTGATGTAGGAATTAAAAATGCCTTTTAAATGAAATTTGTAATGGATATTATTTATATACACGTATGTTCTTGTTTCAAATTTAATCTAAATACAAAATTGTTGTTGCCATTTCCAAAGTTGATAAATAAATATTTGACTTTTATCATCATCACATGTAAAGAAGAAAAGTAATTAAATGTTTGCACACGTAAATTGAAATGGCAAGCTAAAAACATTTAAAAGAAGCGGTTTTTTATTTATTTTGTACGAAATTACTTTCAAATCGAAAGGCAAAAATGAAACAAAAATGAATTTTTGGCTTCGTTTGATTGTAATAAATACTTATTTCCAATCCCCCCAGTCAAAATGAAAACGAAAGCTGAGACAAACCCAAAGTAAAGCGAAATTGTATGCCCCTCCCCCTTCTAGGCGTCTAACCGTTTTACAGTATCAGATGAGCTGTGAATTGTTTGTTGAACGGGTCAAACAAAGTTGGGTTGATACAACATGTAGGGTTTGGTTTTGTAATTGGGAAAGCCACAGTTCCAATATTTAAGAAAAATCAAATAAATAAAGTTCCTCGAGTCCAAACCGAAGATCCGGATACATTCACCTCACATATACCGAAAGTAACCCAGCGTGACTGTAGACTCTACAGTGTAGAGTCTATTATATATGTTAATTCACTTGTTCAGATTCACTACACAAAGTAATGTACGGAGAGTTTCTCAAGCCCCTTCGTGTAGTGTATATGAACATTTTTTTATGTATGTGCATTGAAATTAATTTTAAAGACCGATGCATATGAAAAGCGAGCTGAGGTGAAATTGGATACACAATTAAAAGTCAGCAGAAAATTGAATTAAACAGTAACTTTTTGTATGCATTGCGTAGTTGAAATGATGATGTTGAATCAACTATAGACATTTTGTTAATCGGCAACAAATAATAAATATGCGGTAAACAGGTCCACCTTTCTTATAAGAGTGATAAAAAAAACAAGACAAAAGATATCCTATCACATCGTAATTCCGCAATGCTTTAAAATGTGCTCAGCCTGTTCTGGGGATAAGTGAAGGACTCACAAAGCTTAAAAATTGTTACTCCCACAAGTAAACATACAGGCGCACAAACACACACACAGAAACTTCAGCTTGAGACATGGTATGCTATTATAAAATATTGACATAAAGGCAAACAAAAGTGTGAATGTGTGTCGATTGTGTAGACCATAGCCCATAGTACGAGTACTTCATATTAAATGTCATAAAGTACATATTTGCAAAGCTCACCATGCACATACGTTCATAGCTGTTTGAAAGTAGTATAATATGCGCGTCTGCATATTTGGTTGAGAATGCTTCTACACCGCAAATTGTTCCATAAAGACATCGAGAGCCAAAAGGTGTGGCCACCCGTGTGTATACCAATTATGTCAATTTGTTCATATACACATACGCGTATGTGTGTCTATAAATTTTGTTCTAACTTGTGTATAGTCAAACAAATTTAGCTAAATTGTTTAGTATCCACAGAAGGGTTTTGTAGATTTCTAGACAAAGGCTTTGCACATAATTTAGTAGATTAAGAAAAATATTTCAGAAAATAGTTGGAGTTTTATTAATTAAAAGTTGTGGTATATTTTCAAAATGAAAAGCTTTACAAAGCTTTACCATAGGTTTTTGTTCTATATTAAAAAGCATGTCTTAAACGTATAATGCTTTTACGAGTATTAAATATTCTTGCTGTTTAGCATAATTGAATATGGACAGTAAATTGCATTCTGCTAGTCATGGCTTTTGTTTTTTTTTTAAATAACAAATGAACACTATCATTCATGAGCATTTAACAATTATAGCATTCGATGAATGCATTTGCTGTTGCTGCTCAAATGATGTTTAACCAGAAATGCAATTAGGATGCAAAATCCAGTTTATGCAATTTGTGGCTTATATGCAATGACACATTAACATAACTATAGAAATACATGAACTTGTTTTAATTCAAATGTTGCCTTCTGTTTACCTATCGTTTTGATACAAATCTGAACATATTATTATTATTACCGTGGGACGTCCCTTAGCTAGGCAATTGCTTATTTTCTGCAAATAATAGTTCAATATTTTGTTTTCATATATTTTAAGTTATTTTATTATTACTTGAGCTAATGCATATTTAAAAGCCTGTACCCGAAGGATGAAATGTATGTTACAGGAAGAAGGTGGAGTTGTTTTGTTTGTTTTAAGCCAACTCAGAATAGTTCCCAAAAGCAAAATTGTATGCCGGCATGAATAAAACATAAGAGTTTTTTCAATGGGACAATTATATCAACAGAGCTTAAGTCGCCATATTAATACGCATTTATTATTGTATATTCATGAATACAATAGTTTTGGCAGCGTCTGAGCTTTAGTAGCCCTTTTACTACAGTTCTGCTAGGCTTTAGTCGTCATTGTCAGACACCATAAGCTCTCTTTGGTTTGTAACAAAATTAAAATGCATGCCACATAAAACATGCATTTATACATACTATATGGCATTGTAAAAAACATAAAAATCAGCGTTCAAGTTCACTGTCAGAGGCCTTTAATTTATGTTACAGAGCAGTTAAAAAACAAGCAAAAAAGCCCAGGGCATAGTATACATACATGCAACATTTGCTTAATTTATATGTATTTTTGTAGGTATATGTGGTTGTGAATGTTTAATATGCGTACAACATTTTCTAATTAGCATTTTCATTAAATATTGCGAAACCGGAAGTGCATTAAGTTCATTAGTTGTGATTGGCTAAAGGGTGGAGGCTTACCTACGCAAATTTAAATTGCCCACGAATAATGCCCGAAAGACAATTAAAAAACAAAGTTCGCCCAAAACGAAAATAAACAGAAGCATACAACATCAGAACATGATGGAACTTAAAATTGGCGAATTTCGCCCGCAACTTCAAAGTGAAAATACACTCGGCGAAGCTAAGAGAAACGTAAACAATACATTCCCCTACATTGCAGAATAGCAGATAAATTAATTAGGCAGCTTCGGGTTTTGTTGGTGTTGTTACTAATTAAGGGGCAAGGCAGAGGGCGAATTTAAAAAATTATTATTTTAGCTTTTATATGAAATGTTTATAATGAGTTAACGAACTTCGCAAACTGTTTAATTCAATTTAAAAAAGTTCATCGTTCGGGACGTTCAACTTTTGAATGGTCCGACGACTACTGCCTTTTTTTAAATCACCCCCCCCCCCCCCCCCCCAGCCCTGCCTTTCACCTTATAATTGTTGATCCTCATCATTTGACTGCACTTTTTGTGCAAGCATGCGATTTACACAAAAGCTTCACTTGAGATATTCATTAAAGAAACACTCAAACTAAAGTGAAAGGCGCATTTATATTTGCAAAATACACAGGTTTGCCACAAATAAAAATCAAACAATGCTTTCTAGTGGTGGTGGATAATAAGGCTCCTTTATTATGCGACAAAAGGAATTCTTTTCAATGACCAAATTTTGAAGGCTCTATATTGCATAAAAAATGTATGCTTTATGTTGAGGACGACAGCGACGATGTTTCGTTAATATGTAGATGGTTCACATAATTGGGGATTCAACTACAGTGCGAAAATTGGCCACGCAACGCTCACAATAATAATGCGATGTGATCAGTTTTATGGTGAGTGTCAATTGCAAGATGACTGTCTCAATGGTGCTTTAAAATGTATTTATCTGTATGTTTTTTTAAGTAAGGGGAAAATATATAAGTATATTAAGCAAAGACAATAGCACAATGAAACTACACGGCGTATGCTTAATATTAATTAAGCATGCCAGTCATCTGGTTGTCTGTCCTTCAACTTTTCACCCTCTCCCCCGTCACTGTGTGCGTTTTATTTCCTCACATTATTATGCGTTACTTATTGTAATTTTTCATTTTGCATGCAAATTATTTACAATTCGCGTGCGCACGACTTACGAAGGCAGCCAAGCAAGTCGGTAGCAAATGAATTGAACGACCGAGTGGCTGAACAACGAGAAACTGCGGAAAATGAGGCTCGTTGTGGTTTGCTTCGGTTTTTGCGCAGCATTCAGAATGTTAAGATATTTTTATATGTGAAGAACTACTATAGAACACTGCCGGGCGGAAGTAAATAGAATATATGTATCTAAAATTTATAAAAATATCAATTGTTTTTAGCGCTTTAAATGATGTTGCCATTATTCTGAACTTCTTTTAAACTGTTTAAGATTTCACAACAGGTCATTAGAACGCACTCAAAAAATCCATATAGCTCAGATAATGCCTTGACAATTCTAACTTTAAGTGGACAAAATAATACTATGAAGTTGTGTCCTATCTGGTGGTGCGCATTTGGCAGTTGGGGGTGTCTTCTGTAGACTGATGCCTTAAATGTTTCGGCCTTGCACGGGCGCTGGGTTTATTTAGCTTACACTCATAATATTTACATGGCCACAACCAGTCAGAATTGCAAATAAAACCTGCCATCCCTGGGTGGGTTGCATCCCTTAGACCGAGCCTCGCGAAAGTGCATTCACCCGAGTGGTCTCAAAGTGCAGACATATAAAAGCATAAAATACAAAAACTCTTTTGTTTACTGCACTTCATTGCATTCCCAACGATGTTAACGTTGACATTAACGTAGACGTTGCCATTCCCGTTCATATGAAGCGAAGCCAAATGAAGCAATTAAAAGGAAGGCGACAAAGAAATGCAAAAAGAAAGCCAAGAGCCGTGCACGTCAAATGACTCTTGCGATGTTTCGAGCACAGGCTTTTTATTGCAGCAGACAAGGGAACACACTGACAAAAATAACGACATGCATCAGGTTATGAAGCTAAGATGAAGAACTTTGCTTAGATCGTTAGCATTATATACGATGCCGTAGTGCCAAAGTATTGCCTTACTTATATAGTTATCTTGGGTGCAGCTTTAAAATGATTAGTTATAATTCAAAAACCGATTGCAGTAATAATGATTTTATTAATGGAGGTTTTTTTCAGTGTAGTTGAGTCAAGTCGCCTGGTGGCCTCGGGGCGTATACTATCGCAACAGCAGTGCGCAGGCTGAAAAGATGAAATGGGCGTTGGTGGGTGCTCTATGCGGTAGTAGCACACTTTATAGGCAAACTTGGTAAGCAAAGAGCGGACACACAACCAACAACTCAGGCACCAGACTCACATCGTCTTAAGATAAACGCGTTAAAACTTTAATGCTGTTATTGTTGATGCTGTCGCAGCAACCTAAAATTTCAAGGCAAACATCCGCAGCTGCTGTTAAACGAGCTATGCTGAACACTACATGACATAAGGATAATAAAGCAGTCAGTACTGCTATTAAATTTTGTAGTAAACATATATACATATGCTCGTATATACGAGCATACCTTTTTCTAAGACTGTATGTTGCATTAATTGTATTGAAATATATATTTTTAAAAATAGCTTTAACGAAGCGTATCTGATGTTGCATGGCAAGGAAATGTAAACGAAACTCCTTTTTAATTATATCAATCAAGAAGGACAAAAACAGTGAAATAAGATCATTCTTTCGACCAACTGTCACACAACAATATGCGAAGGGAGCTTGTGCATTGGCCTACAAACTCTGCTTGGCATTGAACCAAGTTATGTGAGCCGGAACAAGTAGTACGGGCAATCATGCTGCACTTTAGGGCTCATCATTAACTATTTAAAGAGCTTTGCGTAACAAGATTAGTTTATGCAGCCCAACTGCTGCAGCACAGAGGGCAGAGGACTCAAAAGCTTTGCCATACTCACTGCTTCAGTAGGGATGCGGCAAAGTGCTCTGCACCGATCTTGAAATAAGAAAAGTGTTTGCATATTTATAGCTGAAACAGCAAATTAAGAGGCAAGTTAACGTTAAGGGACTGGGACTACGAAAGACGCTTTTGTGTGCAATTACGGGCACTAAGCCCAAACCCTTAAACACTAATTAAATACCAGCAATATAAATACATCTCCTACAGGAGCTATGAATCTGTCTGAAATTTGACTATGTATTTTAGAATGTTTTGTAAAAAGTGACTTGATAGTTTTACGAGTAGATTGTCGCTTTTGATTCTCATTTGAAATTTGCACACATTCAGCCAATGCAAATTAAAACTAGTATACTCTTGTATACTCTTTTCGTACAGGGCACTTTGAAAGGTAACGACAGACAGCTCTATATAACAGCATTACTGTTCCGGCGCGTTGTTTGCGATTGTGTCCTCAAAATAGTAGTGAGATATAGGGCTTTTAACTGCCAAAAATGTCATAAAACAATTTGTGTATGCAAAAATGCAACAACAAAGGGTGAAATGGAATTTATCATGAGTGAAAAACTACACAAAATATTTATTCATTTTACATATATACTTGTATGCATACACATACATACGTGCCTATGGATGCTTGGAAAAAGTATTCATGGCATCTTTGTAATGGCATGCGATGCAATAAAGTACAAGCACAAACACACGTTTATGCACTGAACAAAATTTAAGCCCAAACCATTCAAAAAATAGTACATAATTACAATCAATATGTTGAGAATAGTCGATACAAATACTATAATTAATCAAATGTTTTAAAATGCACTTCCACATAATATTAACTATTCTAGGCAGTATTGTTTCCTTGCACATGCTTACGTATGTGAATTAAAATCCTAACATAGAATTAAACAAGTGGAGAAGTTAAAATCTGTTTTCCCAACATGGAAACACTCTCTACTTCAATTCATTGTAAGGGTCTCAACTCCTTTTTTCGAAGTGTCGAAACAATATTTTGCCTTGGCCACCAGGCGTTTTTGTAAGTAATGGCCAGCAAAATGCTGCGGGCGATTGGGAAAACCATTTATTGTGCAGACTGGCGCAATGAGAAAAACAGGGTGGAAAAACGTGATAGCAAGTGAAAGCCAACCGGCAAACGGTGAACGATGCGCGATGTACGATCTGCGGCTTTCTTTTGCCGCAGATACAAATCACAGACGCAGATGTTTGCACACACATACACACACACATACAAAGATGGCATGCAAGCATTCACTTTCGGCCAACGAAAAAGTTGGGCAAGTGCTGAAAATGCATTTGTTTGAATTTGTGCTGAGAAATGGGTTCATCGTGGGCCTCAGAATCGAAAGTAGGTCGTTGTCGTTTTGCAAAAGCAACGCTTTTGATGTCTTGGCCAGTACAGTTGGCTCTTGGCAAATGGCCAACGGGCAACGGGTAACCGCACAACAATAATAAAAGCAGTTAAGCACACAAGTGACACCAAAAACAGAAGCGTCGGCAACTGTTGGTGAAATGTTTGGTAAATGCAAGAAATATGATGATAAATGAAAGTGCTGCCTGGCCAGCCAATTGGAAAAACGTAGTTGTAGCTGTAAAAATGTGGAAAAAGTGGCGTTTCAATATATGTATTTCCTTTTTTTTGCCCACTGGAAATTTAATAATGTGACCTTTTTCTATTTGTATTACATGCATGTAATGGAATCGAGTGCAGTTTGTTGTTCTTGGGTGGTTCTGTTTATGCCCACTTTCCTTAATAATGTACAAACGAAAAGATAATATCTTTTGTTGCGCAAATACTGCGCGAGTTATTAGGGAACTCACTTATACAAATGTGTGATTAAATTACGTGCTGTATGTAAATGCATCGACTATGAATTCCTTATGCTCATATTTCGGACACTACCGAGTGAAATTCAAACCAATTTCTGTGTCGTCTTACCCGTTATATCTGATGATAAGCAATACCAGTCATTGACCCTGAAAATTTCATTCCAGTGTTTTTAATCATAAACACAGAATGCTGCGAAGCATTAGTTACTTTTGTAAACCCCGTACTCAAAGAGTAAAAGGGTAGACTAGTTTAGTGCGAATGTATGTAATACACACTAGGAGGCATGACAAACTTCACAAAGTATATATCAGCATGATCAGTATGACAAGACGAGTCGATATAGCCATTTCCTTGCCAGTTCGACTATTGAATACTTCTCTGCTATAGCTATTTAACTCAGCTAAACTTTGCTGAACTAATTATTCGTATGACAATGATTGTGGTATGACAGTATAGAACTCATAAATACGAAATGGGTTCAAGTAATCATAATAAAAACGGATTTTATAATGGCAGTTACATATTTTGTAATAAACATTATCTACATATTGGCATAAGACATCATTTCCATAATACTAATAATGGTGATACATTAGGCGTATACTAGAAAACAAGGTGATGTACTAACGTTTCTCAATTTGCGATGCATAATTTTAACACCCACATGTGTTAGTTCCTTGATTCAATCGTAATATCAACAGCCCAACACATACTGTGGAATATATTTACAATAATAGATTAATACTTACTAAAAACAGCTACAAATTTAAATTCAGCGAACGTTGAAAGCAAAATAATCAATAAAGCAAAACCAAGGAGGAAAATGTAATAAATAATGCGAAAGGGGAAAAATTCTATTTGCATAGATTATAACGTAAAATGCCCGTCTGTATGTGTATAGACGAGTGTTTGTGTGGGTTAAAAACTTTTTTTTTTTTCAATAAAAAAGAAAACAAGCCAACTACTACTAGCAAAATTCAAAAACAGCTGTATATGCAAATTTTAATAAAGCTATTATTTCATATGTCTAAGCTCAACTGTCTGTTTCTATGTAAACTAGTCTCAGTTTTAAGGCTATCACGTAAAAAGGCTTTCTATTCGTTCAAGCAGACCATTTGTCACAGCCATTCGAATCGGTCTAGTATTTTCTATAGCTGAGGTATAACTTTGAATTAACTTATTTATCTTAGTCAAGTTAGTTGACAAAATCCGCCTGGCCGCCTGGCATATCAAATTGCTTCCATAGGTGTGATATGTTTATATAGTATGTAATTCGAAAGCGGGAGTATATTTCCAAAAGTATACAAATGTCAGTGTCGCTAAGCTAATCAATGAGCTTGTTTTATAATACAAATACATTTTATTTATAATAGTTAAAAGGCCGGTTCATTGTATCGTTTTTCAAAATAAAAAAGAGACTACAGAACGAGATAGCATGTTTAATACTGAAACCCAATTGACCAATGCCTTTTTATTTATTTATTTTTTTGCTGGACTTGGCCAAAACCAGTTTGAGGCACATATACACGAACATGTACATAGCACCGACGCACAGTGGGGCCTTCGGACTTTTTTCGTTGCAAAAATCATATCTTCTGAACGGCTGAAGCAATTTTCGTCATTCAAATTTTGTTTGAAAGAAAAATTCTTAAGCTTTGAAACAAGTCATAGCGCATTGTGCTGTGATTTGTAGGAGCTGCGCAATGTGTGCTCAAAGTTGGATTTTGTTGCCAGTGCAATATTTGCCTAATCAAACTAATAAAAAACATTTAATGATACAATTATTTTCAGTTATGTTATATTTTTAGTTTTTAACAAATTAAAAATTGAAAAAAAAATTGTTTAAATATTACAAATTTTTTTTTTAATTTAAAAATATTGAAAATTTTTTTTACATAAAAAAAATTAAAATAAAATATTTTGTTAATATTTTATGATTACATTAATTTTTATTATAAAGTACTGACAGCTGCAATTATTTACATTAATATGTTTTCTTTAAAATAGTCGTCTACATTCGAAGGAATATCTAATAATTTCACCATGTCCGAAGAATAATTACTAACTAATTCTTTGTGAGACCTCACATGTCTAAGGGATGAAACCAGTGGATCTGAAGAGGCTGACAACATATTGAAGAGATCCTCGTTTTGCCTTATTCGTGACGTCTTGCATGTGTTCAAATATCTGAATTTTTTATAGTCCTTGTTCCTCGACTCTTGGGCTTCCTCTGACATTTCTCCAATTGGTCATGAAGTGTTACTTGCACTGACTGTTCCGTCACTATTGTGGGCTGAGGTACTGCCTCTTTCTTAGCCGATCCTATTTGTTTGTACCCAGGAAGAACATCAACATTATGCCGAATTAGGGAATGTCGCAATATTAAATATTTTTCCTTTGACAATCCCAAATCCATAAACAATGCCAAAGCCTCATCGGCACTGAACTGCTTTGGCAGTAAGTTTGGCGGAGTAGGAATGCTTTCCTTGATCCTTTTAAGTCGCACTGGGCTTGCGTCAGCAACCGCTTTTGTGACTTGCGATTTTATTTTTTCCTGATCCTTGGTGTATTTCATGGACAGCGCCTCCGACAAGTGATCCGTAGCTATGGCTTCTGTGACATCGACAAGCTTTCTTTTTCTTGTAAAATCCGAGCATTCTTCAATGGATTTCGTTGGTCTTCCTCTGGCTCGTCCAGTTGATGTAGAGGGTACATCGTCCATTGATGTATCCAAGTACGTAGTCGTTGATAGCCAGATTTCATATTTTAAATCAAATTTCTGCTTGCTATATCCTACGCTTATCCATTTCTGTTTGATTTTAGAATAAATTAATTTAAGCTTATTTCTCAACATTTTTTGCTGATCTGCACTTTCCAGAGCATCATACAGCTCTTCCAGAACAGCTTCTTCAAATTCCTTCTCATCATTGGAATTCCTAAATAGATCAAATAATGTTGCATTTTGCACAGCCATGTTAAAGAAAAATCACTTTTAAGGTATTTAAACGTAAATTATATTGAAAATTACTATTCACTGCTAGTTAGACACAACTGATTGCTTTTTAAGTCAAAATTCGACTATTACGCTGCACCAAAAATATTGGCAATATATACCATTTCTAAACGCATACCTAAGATAATAAACTAAAACCTCTTTTTGCCTGTTCAAATGCTTTAAAGCAAAGAAATTACAATTCATGAAAGGGTCAAAAATATTGCAAGACCTTCACCTGATATTGTAAATTACACTACCTGTAATAAATGTTATGCATAATTTTGGTTGCACAATATTAAATGTGGATCAAATAGGACCGCTTAGGTATATTTTTGTATCCATAATGCTAAATACAATGTTCCTAATAGCCGTTACTGCGAATCTACCTGCAATGCATTCTTCTTCTTATACCCGCGGCAGCGCCTTTTTCGCTGATTTTTTTCCGAAGTTGCGGCACTCTTTTTGCTCTGGTGCACACCGGCGGATCCGGGCGGATGAAAGTTTTATTGCGTTAGGTAAAAGAATATTTAGGGAACATATTTTGAAAATATGGGCGAGGTACTTTTGGGTACTTTTTTTTTATTTTCCATCAAAGTTGAAAAACACCCTAAAAATAGGTAGTTTAAAAAATAACGTTTTCTAGATAACTACAAATACGAAAGACATAGTTTTTATTAAATAATGCATAAAATTAATTCATATAGCAATACAAATCAAAATATCAATGATTCGTTTCATAACTTAGCTAATATTATACCTGAAATATGAAGTATTTGCATCAAATTGAATTAATTGTTGCGAGCTTAAAAAAGGGTCGACTTTGAGTGCACATATGTCCTAAACTATAATTCCGATTTTTTTGAGAGTAAGATTTTCGTAATCTTTGGAAAAAAAACTATTAGACACGTTTATTCATTACTCCCAAAGCGTTCATGAAAATTTTGATTTTCGCAAGCTGTTTCGGCCTAAGGCCCCACTGTGCGACGTACTTAAGATACAGCTAAGAGGCAGCTAAAAGCAACTGCTACGAGTACAACAAAAATACATACGACCGAAAAATATTCACAGCTTGAGGTTATAACTTATTTTGTTTTCGTCGTCATTTTGGTACCCTGGGAGAAGGGCATTTTAACATAGTCTAATCTTGTCACTTCACAACAGAGTCGGTCACAGTAGTATTATTTACAAAATATTTCTAGAAACTCAAGTCACAACTAAACGTTGATTGAATATGTTAAGCAAATTTGAATATTGGCCACTTCTAGTATTATGTTTGAATTGCATAAAATCAGCAGCATAAACAAAATGTATGCTAGAATAAAAACTGTTTGTGCAATTGAATCACTCTTTTGTATGGCTTATCGGTCTAAAATTGCCACTCACAATCTTTCAGTTTGCCGATTCTCACATTACTATTTACTTGTTTCTCTAACTAAGCGATCTAGCATTTTCGAGCCATGTCCGCACATACTTAGTTTCTAGATGAAAAGTGACACTTCATTTTTTAATATTTTCTAATATTTTTGCGATACTTTTAAACAACGACGCCATCTTGATTATTCATCAGCGACGACATGAATGTACCTATACATTTATAAATATATATAAATGCATTTCATTTATCTGTGAACAGACACGAGCCACAGCGAAAAAAACAAATGACTGAGAAATTCTCCATCTACATTTGTTAAAATAAATACATTTACATATGTATATACGTGCCGACCAGTTGCTGATTTTTTGTTATGGAGAAGCAACGGCGCCTGACTTCAAAATGTAAAATAAGAAAGAAAACCGGTAGAAAGCAGTTATTAGGGTCACAATTGTACTAGTGATGGAAAATTAAAACCCTTCCAAAGGTACAACACTTTGTTCCAATTCCAAAATAATCAGGCTTTTTATTAATTGTTTATGACCGATGAAAGGTAAATTACACTTACTAGTTAGAATCGGAAAAGAATTGAATAAAATAATTTGTAAAAGGCATGGAAGTCTCCCAATAATAACTTTAAAAAATTTATTAAATCATCACGTTATGTAAAGTTTTTGTTTTTTAATAACAGCGCATTTCCAAACGTAATGACACTATCGCCATTATCTGGACAATTCGTTCAACAATAAAGATACACATGTCGTTCCCTCTCGCTGGCTCTGATAAGCGAAAAATACACAATTGAACTAATATCGTCAACATGGCTGAAAACCTATCGGCAACATCGTAATCAACAACCAACCATCGTTTCTTTCTATTGTTTTAGGTAAACGAATGTGGCACTATCTAAGCCCTTGTTTGACGGCTATTCTTACAGGTATTATTTATGCCACATACAGCCATAGAATACGTGTTTTATGTGTTCAGAAGGAAACATTGGCCATTAAACCTAATGCTTACATACATATTCGCTGATTATAAATCAAATATTTTCTATGCACCTTTCTTATGGCAGGTCATGATTTTTAATTAAGCGCAAGGTTATTGCAAAGTTTCTAGCTTTGAAAATTCAAATACAGAGTTGTAGGTTTGTTTTCGCTCTTTAATCAGATCCCACAAACAAATGACTACAAACACTGGTACTACAAATACATAGATTCTTGTTTGTAACATTTTTATAACTGTTTTTTATTTTTGGGGCTAGTTATATTTACTGCAGTTTTTTAAATAAGTTTTGTTACTCTTCATATGATGAAGATTGATCTGTTATAGGTATATTAAGTGGCTTCCACCCTTTTTCAGATAATTGAAATGGTTCGCATATGTTAATTTATTTTATTATTGTGTATGTGTAATTATGTGTATTACCAATCGTCAATTTCAAACCAACCGCGTGCAGTTAATTGCTATTTGCGTTCCCATCAGTCAATGGAATTGACGAAAGCACACTCAAATTTATATGTAATTATCGACTGCCAAAGATGTTTTTCAGCGAGTTTACCCAAAATAAGGCAGTCCCAATTTCATGCCAGTGATTTTTGCTTAATTTAATCCTCAAAATATTGTAAATATTGTATATTTATAAATGATCAAAAAGGCAAAAAATTCAAT
Source organism: Scaptodrosophila lebanonensis (assembly GCF_003285725.1). Lineage (NCBI taxonomy): Eukaryota > Metazoa > Arthropoda > Insecta > Diptera > Drosophilidae > Scaptodrosophila > Scaptodrosophila lebanonensis. The sequence continues at coordinate 6,290,367 of NW_022060529.1, forward strand.
CTGATTCAAGCGTAATTTAAATAATTAACGGCAGGCTATAATTAAAAGCAAGTAGCCGCTGTGAAAGGAAAAAGCGGCGTCAAATACGAGATTTATAAATAGCTGGGTTAAACGCTAACGATTACGGCTAAGTTTATGTGTATTGGTTTGTTTTAATCTCTTTGTAACTCAAAAAAGCAATAACAGGCAGTGCAAGGTTTATTAGTGATTAACTGGGGCAATACCGTTTATTTTAGGGTCAAGTTCAATAGTTCAATTGTTCGTCAGGTACTATGTTAAGTTATCAGTCAGCAATATTGGTGCACTGTTGTTTATGTTCTTAAGTTGTATTTTAGAAGCATTCCTTCTCATTTTATAGCAGATTTTCGAGATACAGGCTTGGCATCACCACTTAGTACCTTCCCACCCCGGCGAAAGATTTTCGAACATAGTTATAATAATTATTATCATGTGCGCACGCTTGTTTGTTCGAATATGCGTGCATAGAGACGAAACATTCAATGTCAACAACTAAATATGTATTGTGTACATACATATGTATGTATGTACACTGAACACGAAAAACTCATAAGTTGAACCAAAACATTCAACTTGCTACCAAGAGCATTGAGTTTTGGTTTTACAAACAATTATTATTAGGAATAGATAACTTTTATCAACCATTTTAGTGAAAGCTTTTGTGTGTAACAAACATTTATAATTAATTATATAGATATAATTATTTCCAATAGGATTAAAATCAAAATAATATAAGCATGCGCTGCAAAGTTTCGGCTGGCAACGCCATAAAGAGAGAAACGGAGAGAACGTTGTAGAAGCAACAAGGTGAATTACTCACAACAAAATAAAATTATTGCATATTTGGGCAAAGCTAAACATTTGACATACATACATACATATGTATATATATGCATACATTTGTAAAGATTGACATATACATACAAAAATGTCTGTTTTGCTTACAGCCCAGTACCTACGCTTTTTGCTAACAATAACAATTTTAACGGTCAGTGCTGTTTTCCTTTTAGTTGACGTATTGTTTATTTGCCTGCTGCCGTTAAAAAGCATACAAACTCAAAACTGATGCAAAAGTCAATTAGCAATAAAGAAGGCCTGCTAAAAACCATTTTATTTAAATGCCAGACGATGTTTTGTTGACTTATTTATTTGAACCAAAACGTGCTAAACGAAATAGGCGAGAGAGCGCACAGCTGACGTCGCTCGTTCTCTCCCTCTGTGACGCACTCACACTTGGTTATTGCGCGAGCGAATGGCAATGCAAAATGAAAAATTCAAAAGCACACACACTAGCACATACTTTGCTGGAGTGACAATAAATAAGAAATCAAACAACACAATTTCGCAAGACAGAAACAGATTCGTTGTTTTCTAGCTTTGCTACACAATAAAACTCGCACGATGACGACATATGCCTAAGGGACTTTAAGAAAATTATTAACATTAACTTACTTATTCGTATTTTTATGAATTCCCGCTTAGCCGCGACAGTAACACGAATATAAAAAACACTAACACACGCACAGATAACACACGAAGAAGAGAAGGCCAATACTCTGGTTCACAAGACTTTCACAAGCTGGTAATTTATATATTTTCATTCACTTTTCACTCTTTTCTCTCCCTCTCTCTCCCACTCTCTCTCTCTCTTTTTATTTGAGACTATTAATTCGGAGTGCACTTTCACCGCGTTTTCAATGCATCAAAGAAAATTTTCACGTGTTTTTGTTTTACTTCGTAGATTGTTTTCTATACTGAGCTTTTACAAACTATTTTCTTTTCGTAATTATTTACGTTTGTGACCTGCTGTTGTAGCTTCTACTACTGCTGTGAGCCATTGGGCAATGTACACACATGCATACATACAAATGTTTGAGCAAACGGCAAATACGCACACTCATGCACGCACACACAAAGAGCAACCACTCCAGTACGTTTCTTCAGCACTGCGTTTTTGTTTGTTACTGCCCGCTATATTATTCGAGCATTCATTCACATCTTTCCATTTCAGACATCGTTACAGCAGTCTGAACTGAACAGCACGCACAGTTTTTTATTTTTTAGCGCTTTGCACTTCAACACTCGGAACAAAAATAAACAATGCAAAAATATGTTGCCCCTCCACATACGAATTATCTGTCTGCCGTCGAAATCCACCCGTTCTCCCAATAGCACTGAGGCTGGCTAACTAACTGAGGTTTATGGCAGCTGTTGCGAGAGCGACCAGTGTTGCCATGTGCAGCAATTGGCGTTGCCAGCTACTTTTAAATTGGGTAGACTATATAAGGTGCACAAACACTTGCTTGGCATTGGCCTTGGCCGTTGCATACTTTTGGGCAGGCCTTGAAACAACTACTTACTTGACCACTTAGTCAACAGAATAAAGTGTATATATATATTTATTTATTTTTAAATACAAGACTAGTTGAGGAGATAAACACTAAAGTATCAGAGTGAACGGACAGAAAATAAAATAAGAGTACTTCTGTTTTAGATTTAAATAACGAAACAACAGTTTTCTTATTAGAGCGTAGTCAACAACTCAAACAGTCTTTTCATTTGGGCATTTAAATTCTTCAGCAACTAAATTCTTTTCTTTTCACTTAAATATACCTTTTATCTGTCATCGAACTTTATTTATGTGACTTATCGGTAAAATAAAATTAAAACAGAAGCGAAATATAAATAAACGGGCAGCGAATTTTGCTGAATCTGGAGATTAATGTGAGGAGCACATAAGACAAGCTTCTTAACAGACAAAGCATACCTGTCAACGATGGAGGAGATACCGACAACACAAATAATCCCCAGCAGTTTTTTTAATGATGGACAAAACAGCACGTACTCCTTTCCGCGATATGCGCTTAGAGTTCGTTTTCGTTCTCATTGCTATCCGGAGCTGTTGCCCATTGGCCATTTGTGTGTTTGTCGCAAGGTGGCCAGAACATGGCATTCTTCCCCCACCACCTGCGGCCAGGAAGCTGATTGCAGTCAGCAAAAGGCAGATGGCAGATACTACTTGTATATCAAAAGGCTTAGACATTGACGCACTGCGGTAGCTTATTTTAAGCTGTTTACCCCGTACCTGTAGGGTAAAAAGGGCATATTAGGTTTGTCCAAAGTATGGTACAGGCAGAAGGCGTATGTATATTTTTAATCAGCACGACCAAACCAATCCGTCCGTCTGTCTAGATTACGGAGAGGGCTGACGGCCACATTGACCAAACTAATTTTTGGATTTTCCCTTCTCCTCAGGCTACAGATATTCGTCAATACTGTACACATAAAAAATACACACTTCTCTACTATTGTTTGTTGTTTATCCAAATCGGTTGACAAACAATTTCATTCCAGTACTATGCTCACATTTCCTTTTTTTCTTCGATTGGTGCATATACCTCAGCGCCGGAAGTTTGTTTTGGTACAGGGTATGTCACTGTCGGGCTTGCTTGACTGTAGCATTCTGTCTTGGTTCTGTTCGTTTACATTCATCCTTCCTGGTCTACCGAACACTTTGCGTTGGGATTGCAATTTAAACATGTCTGCTGGATGCGGAACTGCAGTAAACCTCATCGCTCTCTACAGTCTCAAGAGCAGAAATAAAATTAGATGTTGTCTCGCTAAACATCGCAATCAATTGAGCTGGTAGGGAATGGGAATGCATATTATACATAGAGATATTGAATCCTGCAGTAGATTGCTCAGATATGTGTGAAATTATATGTAAAAAGCTGCACATTTATTTGTTTCTAGCTGCAAGATAATTATATCCACTTTTTATTTATTCCCAGTCGCACATAATAAAGCAATAATAAATCCATAGACGATGAATTCCCTTGAGCTTTTTAAGTTAAGAATATTACAATATTGTATAATAGCAACTAAACTGATAACAACAGAAATCGATTTGCCAGCTTCTCCTGAAATAAAAAATAATGATGAGACCGGAAGAATTTTCAACGCCCTCAACGCTCAAACAGGCTGCCCCCCATCAAATGCTCAAAGCATGCTCACATCATGAACAATTCCCTTGCGACTTTGATGGAATTGAACAGGCTAGCATCAGAACAACAATAGAAAAAGTTTATGGAGACAAAAACAAAAGACGGAAAACAGACGCCAATGCAGCACTACGGAATTTAAGGACATAAATTCATATAAATTGCGTTAATTTAACCGCAAGCACAGTTTTAAAATCTCAAATAATGAGCAGTCAGGCAGTTTCCTCTCGTCCAACGATACTGCTGCTTTACGCGTTATAAAGGAGGAGGCAACTTAGGGACAAATAAGTGGCAGCCGCCACCCCTACTAAAAGTTGAACCGGCGGTCTCTTTGCGTTAACCGAGATTTTAAATTCAAAATTACGCTTTGAAATGTTTGCTACAATTTGTTTTTCTTTATAATGAGTCCTTCTGTTCACCAGCAACCAGACACCGACTTCGGCCTAAGTGTATGAGTATATATAGTATATGCGCCTGTACTTTAGTTTGTGTTTAGTAGACACTTAAAATATGTGTGAATTTTGCAGACTTTGGTGGTGTTTTAAAGGGTCGTCTAGTCGCAGCGGTATTTAATCCGCCGATGCTTTCCTTTTGCTCCAATAATACGATGAAGTAGCTAGCAAGCTATGTATATTAATTATTTATAATTAGTAGGCGTGATTATTGCAAATAATTGGGTCGACAGTCTGCTTTCATACATCATGTAATGCGATTTTTCACTTTATAATTATTAAGTACTTGCACAAAGTGTTTGAATGATGCTTGTAGGTAGTTAATATAAAATAACATAAAATATGAAACTCATAGTTTTACTTAAGAGCACACAGAAAATGCTTAGTATGTTCATTTTTAGAACTTCCAAAGTATTGCATAATTGCTATTATATTTCGAAATAAATGTATTTAATTACGATTTGTGCATTATTAATTACATCCATTTTCCAGCTCAAAGCCCACAGCTTAATTATTTGCGTCGCACAAAGAAAACATTTCAGATATCTCACTCTCGCATGTAACCGTATAAATGTCTTCATTAAGCTTAAGGACTTTATTTGCGCAATGACGATAAAAAGGAACACGTTCATTTTAAAATGGTGGGTCCCTTTCTGGTCTTGTTTGAAACTTTTCGTGTCGAAACAACGCTTCAATGCATTTCAACGGCGATTGTTGAGCTAGCAGTTTCTGTTCAGCTTAGACTTTTCACTTTCTGCTCACCAAACAAGCAGGCAAGGCATAGCGTCAGGAAAAGGGACAGAAGTCAAAAAAAAATCAATCGAGGGCAAGCGCTGGTCTTTCAGATGTTTCAAGGCGTTTATTTAACTTGCGTTTCTCTCTCGCATCCGCGACGCTTTACGAGCAAGTACCGAAGGAAACGGGTTTACCAGGCTTACGAAAAGGTAGTCATATGTTGTTGTCAATTTTATTTTAGGAACAACACACAACTTTGGTTTGAAATGGCTTCAATGGGCTTGACGCTTCATTTCATTAACTTGTGAGTACTGGAAGCTAAATTCTAGTTTCCCAGAACAAGGTTTTTCGTACTGATATTTTTTATTTGCATTAGGGTCAGTATTTGTTTCCCTTTTTAGGCACGCCAATCTCTTATTCCCTAAAGGAGATCCGAAAAGCAACCACTGAAATATTCATTGCATACTTTGCAGAGCTATAAATGGCGACGGCCTTAATTGTTGGCCATGACAAAAGTTGCCCTGATATTTCTATGTGGGTAAATACGAAAGTCTCCACTGAAATTGAAATTTGCATAAGGAAACATTTTTTTAATGATTGTTAAGCTGAGTTCGAAACATGCACCCAATCCGTTTTACAAGTATTGCACATGCCAAATCATGTATAGTGTGTATGTATGGTTGTGCTTGCAGATTGATCAACAAACATTGCGGTTACCAAGCAGAAAGTGCAGTTGGGCACTTGGAAAGGAATTCTGATGACACACAGCACTTGAAATCAATCGAATGAATTATGCGAAATACTATAGTCTTGTAAATATTAAGTCTATACAATTGCATTTCAAGTGCACTTAAAACGTAGACACACATAGTCGAGAGAGAAATGAGTAAGAAATGAAATATGCGGACAATATAACTTACAAAGCAAAATAGGGATACCTTATATCTTATCTGGCAGCCGTACAATGACAAAGTGCAACACGGACTGAATGCAAAGGCGTACAGTTGAATGCCGATAATAATCCAACCCCAAAACCCAACAAAAAGCCCAAAGACCTACCTGCCCTCCATCAACTCTGGTCACCACCCACTTCCACTGAAATCTATAATGGTGTTTATGCGTGAGACTCCCGAGGGAATTATGTGTATATATAATGCATTGTACGTGTGTGTGTGTTATTAGAACATGGCAGCATTTACTATGACTTTCTTTAAAGTCATACTAATTCAGATACTAATGCCATTATACAAGTAGGTAAATCAGACTGTCTTTCATTGACTTCCATTGCAATTTCAACCAATTATGTCTGTATGCCAGCTATTCTTCACACACTCGGCTGTATAAACCTAATTCCCTTGCAAATTTTCTTTAAAAATTTGTAACGAAAATTTGTGTATACATATGTAAGCATTGTTCATAATACCTAACGACAACATATACACGCACGTATATGGGTTTATAATTAATTTAATCTTTGCATTGTCAAACATTACACGCCCTTGATAGAACAATTTGTTTCGTTGTTTAATTTTATGTAAACGGGTATTCGTTTGCTGAAAACTCCCATAGGTACCCTGTATTTAATGGAACTTTAAAATGTGCAACAACAAGAAGGGAGAATGTGTAATACAATACATATATGTAGTATGGGCACATAAACAAACAAAGCGAAGAGGTTAATCTATATAGTAAGTATAATTTGATCAAACATGACAAAGGTAGCAAAAAAATTAATACATGTACATTGATAAACCAGTTACATTTGGGAAGATATCCCTATCCATAGCGTGCAATTAACTACTTGTATATATAGTATAGTCTCGGCACAGCCAAAAACAGCTTCTGCGCTGGATTACTTTTTATTTTCGTGGAATAAGATTAATGACAAGCAATTTTTCATTGACTATGATTCAGCGGATGGTTGAAGGGAGAAGCAGGCTGTTTAGGCCCGCCCGAGGGCAATGGGAAATGGCAAATTCCGTTAAAAAATTATTTTGTTGTCTGCAAAAACACAATGACAAAATTATTTTGAGTGCCCAAAGGAGTAAAATACATATGTCTGGAAATAGCAACAACTGTCATGCTCTAGATTGCCAAGGTAATGAATTGAAGCGATAGCGACGCAGTTGAAACCCGAGCTCAGATGACAGCACACAAGAAGCAAAGAAGCCATATAGTACAGCAGCAAAATGCGTCAAACCCAACCTGCCAATGTTAATGTTTAATCAGCCCCAAGCAACAGCGTAGAACCATTAAGCTTCACTGAGCCTGACCATTTAGTAAATTTTCAACTTTTTAGTCCGTGCTACCTCGCTGTGAGGCCATGGAAACTGTTTGCCCGGAATGGCCATCATAATTTAAGGCCAATGTCAACTGTTGTTCATGCCAGTTGGTGTAGCATTAAAAAAAAACATGTATTCCAAATATGAAAAAATTTAAAATCACATTAATAATTACTAACTAAAACATTCACTGACTTGCGTTGTAGCTTGGCGGATAAATGCTATAGAAGTCCGATCATGCTTTAACATTTCGATATCTGTCAAATTAAAAGAGCCAGCAAGGGTGAAAGCCATGATTTTACAGGTATTCGCTTACAGTATTCTACTTTATTCATTAAATTCAGTGCTCAAAGCATATATTTTTCATATTTTTCTACCTAATCGGGCTTCCTGCTTTATTCATGTTGCTAAAAATTAACTTAATATTGAATTGAAATTTAACTGACATGTAAGCTAAGCAATATTTAAATAATGCAGCGAGACTCCCAATCGGCACTCTTAACATATATATGCAAAATATTTCTGATACTAGTTAATAAACGGTATTCCTGAACCAACAACCCACACGGTTTGAAATATCGTTAAAAACAACATATAGTATATATGTAAGTGTAACTTACATCCATTAGATGTACCTTGGAATTCAAATACTGCTTTTATATGTGTACTGCAAAAAGGTACCATACGTTTAATAAATCATACAAGAGGCACACAAAGTGGGGGTAATTCAGTTTAACGCATTTATGAATTATTCAATTTGCTTTAAGCGTTGACTGAGGAGGGACATCACAATATAAAAGTGAAGTGAAGAATAGAAGCCCGATATTAACACAACAAATTGCAACTGATTTTTCAACCTTTTTCTGCTTTTCCAAAAGGGCAGACGCCAAAATTAATATTTTGAGTTAATCACATTGACTTGGCTTGTGAGCAATGGGAATTCCAAAAAAACAAAATAAACTCGTCCTTTCTCGGACGGGTACAGGGTATAAAAATTTTTAGTAAACCATTTATTGAATTGACAGCAGCAATGATATCGCTTAAATCTACCCTTTTAATATATTGTTTTAATTTATAGTAAAACTGAACTTATTCCCTATTTTTATAATTCATTGGCTCGCTCCAGAATTAACGCGTTTTTGCACCTTATTCTTCAGAAAGTAATGACCGAAATATTTTCTTACGCTGGCCAATTGAAGAATATAAATGTAAAAACTTTATTTACAAAAGCAACAAATAATCTGGGTATAAAAGTATTAGACTTACCGTGCCATGATATTTTTCTATAACCAGGCGTGGACGCTTTCGGCAGGAGAAGATGTTGTCAACATTTAGTTTATGGTTCAACTGTTATATATACATATAGTAATATGTAGTATGTTGGTTTCTGGTGCTGTTGTTGCTGCTGTCGTTTGTTTGTTTGTTCAGACGTTGCTCATTTTTTGCTATTCGGCTTTGATTTCTGTCCGTTGTGCTAGCCTCATCCTTGAGTTCTGCTAGTCATGCCGAAACATGGCCAAGTACATATATATTTATATATGTATATATGTGTACATTTTTGGAGGCTTACATATCGGGCCACGGGCTAAGTCAACAAACGGCAACGTCGGTAGTTGAGATAATGCTGATGATGATTATGCTGATGCTGATGTTGAATCTAAGACTGAGGATGAGAATGTATTTGCCATCAGACCCATAGCTATTTTCGCACGCGTCGTTTGTCTTTGTCGTGTTTTTTGGCTGTTCTCGCTGATGTTGTTAATGTTGTTGTTGCCTTTGCTACCTTCTTGAGCGATTGAGTTTAGATTTATGCCTTAAGTGTTTCTCGGGGATTTGCCTGCATATATATAGTATGTATATGAACGTACTTTATGTGGCACGAAAACGTGCTATCTTTGCAGCTTTTCTCAACTTCTCTTCTTTTCTCTTCCTTTATTTTGCTGACTTTCAATTTTCTATATATGTATGTACATACATGTGTACATACGTATACAATGGACTTGGCACGTATATAAATATGAGTATGTATCTGTTATTCTTGTGGTTTGCTTACGCCTAGAAATAAATAACAAATTTTTATTGCTTATGCTTACATATGCAGAGACATTCATATAAATGTGTTTCACCTTATGGTGCAAGCCTGCCGTTTTATTCGATTGCCGCTGTCATATTGCGTTTATGTATATGTACAAACATCAATATCATTAATATTGCGAACGCACGTCAGTATATGTTTGCCAGATATAAGTAAGTTTGAGTGTTATGTGTGCTGGCTTTAAACACTTCCTATATTTCATTTCCGCTACAAATTCTGTTTCGTTTCAACCATGTGCTTCCATCAATCAAGGGTCCCTCACGCGCACATACACACATATACCAAAAGGCACTGTCGAAATTGCTGTTCGAAAACCAATAGCCACAATCATTTTTTGTTAAAACAATAAGTGTAGCAGTATCTGTATTATTCTAGATATTTAATTGTTTTAGCTATTCAGATTGCTTAAATGTGCATTCTTGATTAATTTCCTCTGTTCGATTTGTTGTTGAATTTGCTTCATTTTTGATTGGAACTATTCACTGCTGTTTATCAGAGTTCTCCAACCTATGTTGCCTCAATATTATATGTAGATACATATATGAACATTGAACATTGTATATTTATTGGCATGTACAAAGCTGTCGTTTGAAAATAATCGCGCGTAGAGCACTTATTTTATTGCTAAGCTCAGAAACGGTTAATTTTTGTAAGAAAATGTAGGAAAATCCTATCCGTATGTTGTCCTAATTCGAAACCGAATTCATTTTTCTACTAACCTTCCGATGGAAAATTCTGGAGATCTATTTATACTCTTTACGTTCATAAAATCATGTCCTAAATGGGTGTAATGTCTATTTATAAAGAGTTCCATACATGTACATAGGTTATGTATGTATGTGTGCTAACTGTATTTGTTTGGGTGTGTTCTTATCAGCTGTTCGCTTTTATGACTGCAACGGAAATGTATGAAGGCAACCATGGTAGCCGGCAATGGAAAAACTAACAAACTTGCACGCTAACCGATTGAAATAAACTAAACTGGAAATAGAAAAAAGAACAATCCAAACAAAACAAGCGGCAACCAAGCCTATGGCCGACATGGCCCGCATGTCAAACCGCCTCCTCCTCAATTGTCAGACAAAAGTCTTTAATGGGCCGCCTGGCAAATCGACAAGACACCTACGTCGGACCGTCACTACAAGCATGCGCACACATACATACATACATACTTACATGTTCAAGCACACACATAAAGCAAGCCTGTCTGTGCCTCTTTTTTTTGTAAAAATGGATAGTGAGCCTTTAGAAGGGCTGAGGCAGTCAGGCAGTCAAGAACAGCTGCCATGGCGTCCACGACAAATAGCAAACACAACAACCGCACAGCAATATTTGCAAATGTACGTATGAATGTAAATGTACATACATATATACATACATACATATGTTTGTGTGCGTGTGCAAACTTTTGTATAAATGGGCTATACTGATAGTGTTTTGGCCTTACGCCCCATTTCTTAACCTTATATTAGCCGTATACATTAATTCAAGTATACTATTTCATTGCAGTCTGCAAAAATTTTCTGAAAACTAAACCAACCCGTGTAGGATTGTTTTTGTTTTTTTTAACTTACTTAACCTTAGAATATTCAATATTTGCAGAATGTCATTATTTTCCAAGAAGAAATTGTAGCTGCTGTTGCATTAAAAATAGTTCAATCAGGGGTTCCAAATATTTCTCACACAGACCTCGTGAGCTCGTCGTTTGTGTGGTCGCTTTGTTTGTTTTCTAACTTCCTTGTTACCATTTGTATATGTTTGCGATTGGCCAATGGGAAACCATATTAGTATGCAAAACTGATAATCAATACTGAATTCGAAACGCTCCTACTATTAGAGCGCATTTATGCTGGTGTTTACACATTTGCATATTTCTGTCTTTAATAAGCAAATACGTGTGTTTTTTGTGGTGTTCACATTCAAAATATATGTATATACTATATATTCATTTGACATAATGTAAACTCTGTCAACTAGCTGATAATTGCATGTATATTTTCCTGTGTGAGGAACATAGCCCTACACAACGCAGAATAAAGTGCCATAACTTTTACGACGCTTCAGGTCTAAGCTTATTTCACATCGAAAGGTTGCCAATTTGCAACTTAATTGAACAAAGTAACTTGCAGGATCCTTTATAAAGTACCTTTCTGTTCAATGTTGTAAGAAGAACACATAGTAAATGTTTTCCCATGGTAGCTGGAACTTGAAATAAATACACTAGGCGACATAGTTTTGAAGCCTTAAAACTGAATATATTTTCCATTATAAAATTCGTCTTGATCTGAGTAAATATTAGATTCGATTTTTTTCAAATAAAATTATTAAATTAAAGATAAAATGCTCTATAAAATAAAAACAAAAGAATCAATCAAAATATTCATGATTCAATTAAAAACAACATTCATCTTCAATTGTTTAAAACAAAAATCAAATTACCTCGATAAAAACAAATATTGGAAATTATTGGTCAACATTTGCTATTCTAAAACGAAATGGTATTGCAACAATCTAAATATTCCAACCGTGGCATTGGTTTTAGAAGCATATTTAAGTTCCTATCTACCATCATCATACCATGAATATCGCCCTTCATTATTTAACGCATAGTTCATTTGCCATATTAACGAAAAGTTGTATTCAATATGTTGGAGATACTAGTCTGTGAGCGAAGCTCGTGGCGAGCCCACCAATCGAAAAACATAGCATACTTACGCGCGCACTCATTGGTGTACAATAAGGCGCTTAATAATAGTAAACCGCTACGTGCAAATGGGCAGGGCACACACACTATTCCGACTATATAGTATATTCAAATACATCCTTCTACACACATCAAGCAAATGAGCCCCAAAGTACCATTGAACGTCAGACGTTTGCGGCTCTTAGGGCATTGGACATGGCCATGTTATAGAAGTGGATTTCTATTTGATGTACACGATTGCTCATGTGTTGGCCCTCACTGTGTGTTTGTTGTTGTTGCTATTGCGGCTACTCTTGGTTTTGTTTTTTATAATTACTGCCATAGAGGGAGATTGTGTGTTGGTATTTGTGTCTTGTTTTATTGTGGCTTGGTATTTATGTCGATGTCGATGGTGGTGTTGCAAAGCACACATAACGGTAATTTAATTAACATACATATACATACACACATACACACACTCCCAAAGTGGCACGAAACTAGGTAAGGCAGGGGCTTGGACAGTGGTTTTATATATAAATATGTATATATAAATTTTTTTGTTACACACAAAAGGCTCTACAGACCTTTAAATGAGTTTCGTGTAATCGATAATGTGATTTAAGCTTAATATTTGTATTTATATTTTTAATATATCATTTATGCGCTTTGAACAATAAAACTTGAATATTTATTTATTTGAAGTTGAAAAGCGAATTGTTTGTATCAGGATCACATTATTACAAGATTATCATTATTAATTAACATATGTATACACTTCAAATTTTTGTAAGAAACTCATCTACGCACACAAAGAACGCCGTAAAAATCACGCAAATAAGTTCCGAACTGGAATCGAAACTGTGTGAATACTAAGCGAACAAATGGTCTTTTACCGCCATATCTTGTAGCTTGATGCCGTGCCGCACAGACCCCACAACGACAACCTTTAAATAGCGCGCACGGCGATGGAATGAACGCTAAATCGCAGGAGTAAAACAGTAGCCTCAAACAGTAGCTACTAACATGGTCAGTGTTGCCGTGCCACATGAGTAAGAGAGGTCTACAAAATTTTGCGCAGTCGCAGGTCCGTTACCTCTCGCATTGAGCGCATCAAAGATGAATGAAACGCAAATTCCTTCAAGTTGCAGCTATGAAAACATCTGTGCTTTTGTTATGTTATTGCAAGGCGGTAGATGTGTGTGTGTGAGGGGGGTAGTGTGTGTGCAATGGCTATTCATATAACGCCCCATAAGAATTTAATATATCTAGATATTTAGATAGGTTTATTACATATTATTGTGTTTTATGTCTGTATACCTTGTGTGATTATATTTTCAATTCATTAAATATGCATAATTGGTGGATTACAGATTTTGATAGCTCAAAATACTAAAAACAAAGGCATCTGTAGGTCTATGCTAGCAGACTTTGCTACCGATTCACAGCGAGTAACTACCCAACTATTCTAGACATGTTAAGACCATTCGAGTGAGATAATCTCAAAATGATACACATGTCAACAGTTTTGAACTGATTTATTTGAAAAATGAATACTAGAGTCGCGTGGGCTCAGCTCTTATACACTCCCCTAAAAAAAAAAAAATAAACAATTTAAAATGTATTTTTTTTTCAATTAATATTTAAACTGAATTAATTAAATAAAATTCATCAAATCAAAAATAAATAACACGTGCATAGGTCGTCGTTCAATAAAATGGGTGTCTACGCGAGACAATGTACTTGTGTATGTGTGCAGTACAGAGTCAAGCCCAACCAACAATAAGGATGTAATACCAAGTTGAGTTAAAAATTCATAGAATTACGGGAATGTCACTTATAACGGTGGAATGGGGGGGGGGGGGGGGAGTTCGTCACAAAAATACACACTAAATCGTCACGCATCCTAGCTGCTTGTTACATACATTCGCACTAAACTAGTATTCCAATTTACCCTTTATGTACAGGGTATTAGAAATGCTCACTTGAAATGTATTTCCAAATGCGCGCACGTGTACCAGAAGGCAATTTCACGACTTCTCTAACAACAAATACCCTTAACCATCCACTCCCCACGTGCACACACAAACATACACTCATGTCTATACAGACGTGCAACGTTGCACTAGCGCCTAATGTCAAGGTTTTTCGGCGGGTGCTCAAATTGCTGGTCAGGCACATGGCACACTAGAGACTGCCTGGCCGCCTTAGCAACTAGCACACGATTATGTCATAAAACACAAACACATACTAGATATATGAATATGCATTGATATGGATACTGCAAGTTACCGCCCCTATCCTTACCCCGCTTGAGTGAACAGAAATGTCAGCGAAACTTTCGTTGCCACCAACACCCATTTGTATCGAGCGACCGACCCACCAGCCCCTTGCCACGCCAATGTCAAGTGCTTAAGATTCATTGCCATTGTGTCCATTAGATCGATCAGCGATTTAAGTGACCCCACAAATTGGCATATCTATGTATGTGTTAATTACTTATTTTCAACAACTCTGCTATGAATACAAAATGTACACAGTATAATTATTAGGGCCAACAAATCCATATTCAAGAATACCATACATAGTATACAAGTAGTATGTGTATACTTGTATACACTTTCTAAAAAGTGCAGTATTTTCAAAAGCATGCAAATCATATGGGGTAACAAAAAAGAAACTTTGCTGTTTAAACACAACGAAATGTAAATTTTGTTAAACAAAATAATATTTAATAAAGCTGTTGTGGACAAATCTGCAGGCCGATTTCGCAGTATTTTAAAATAAAACTGAATTTCTTTTAAAAATTGTTTATTCTAAATATAGGACTAATTTTAATTCGCACGGTTTGTTTTCTTCAAGGGTAATTTATTCATTTATTGTTATTGGGTTTAGACATTATACTTAAAACACTTTCTTCTATACTTTTCGCATTTCTTAACGTCTAAACGCCATTTACTTAGTTTTCTATGTAGATGTATAATTGTTGTTTAATATAAATATTGTTTTTTTTAATTCCATAAAGAATTTATATATTAAAATTTGAGTCTTGCATATGCTAAAATGAATTAAAAATTGAAGACGATTACTGGTACTATTTTATGTGGTTTGCTTGTGTTTTTTTTAAATTATTTATTTTTTACTTAAGGAACAAATTATGAATACGTTAATATTTTGAATTTAGAGCAGATACTCGTACTTGTAGATTCGAAGCAAAAAAATGGGCATTTCATTTAGGCCTGTTCGGAATTCCGAAAAAACACGTTTTGTTTCTAGGATTAACAGCATTACTTTATAAATTTCAGATAAACGCTTATTCTTCAAACATATTTTAAATATTGAAATTGGAAAACAGAACAAGCCTAAATATAAATAAATTAACCACAAATTAACGCGTCGTCACGGCAATAAAACAATATCGACGGACCAAAATATTTAGTTCCATGTCTTTGGTAGACTGAATGGACCATAACGTTGATGGCAGTCGACCCCTCGTACCGCAAAATAGTATCGCTGGTTCTCCTGGAACTGATTCAGCGTCACTGCCATGGGCAAGAGCATTGCCTTCACATCGCCCACATGCCTCCAAGAGTCAGTGCTAGGCTCGTGGATGGTTTCTTGGTAAGCGTAAATTTGGTAAGTGACGCAGTTAGAAAAGCGATTTGTGGTATCCTCTAGTGTCCACGAAATTACAATGCCGCTGTCGTGTAAACTGATTCGGATGACGGGTCGAGATGGCGGCATTTTCCATGCAGGATTAAAGGGTTGGGCAGGTGAAGTGGGCAGCGGTGCCGGATGCGAGTAGCGCAGTCGTGTCGAACTAGGCGGGACATTCTCTGATCGTATTTGCATGGTCACATTGGAGCCAATTGTGGGGCGTGGAGCTATAGAGAAGAATAAATGTTTTAAAGTTCGCTGGTAAACTTATTTCAATTCAACACTTTTTAAATATTTTTAAAGATAATACAAATGTTAATAATAGCCGTACATACCTTGGGAGTTGACGGTATTCACAATCTGACGCGCCACAGCATTGGCACGTGGCATATTTAGCGGGGATACACGCACCACACTGCCGGCCACCGGACGCACATTTCCGCCTTGAAGCGCTGTGACCGACGCTTGAACAGAGCGTTTTATCGTGACATTAGGGGTTTGCCTTAGCCGAGAAGTAGCATCCGCAGCAGCAGCAGCAGCAGCTGCTGCATCATCCTCGTCGGTCAAATCAATTACTGCCTTTTCTTTGGGTTTGGCAGGTGTCAAATTGGGCTGACTATAGGCTTGAGTATTCGATACGGGGACAGAGACGGTACCACCCACAGGCAATCGAACTTTTGCAGGGACCTTTGGACCCAACTTGTATTGCTGATTATTGCGCAGTCTGTAATTAATAAAGGGTTGTTAGTAATGCAATACTATATGCTATCGATCAATCTGATGTGGACACACAGGATGACTGATGAGTATATATTTCCGAACAGGTTTAACAACAAAGTAAATATATGTATATTTATTAATAACTTACTGGTTGTTCATTTGTTGTTGTTGCTGCTGCTGTTGTTGTTGCTGCTGCTGCTGCTTCTGAGTGGCATACGCCTGTTGGAAGTCCTTACCAGATGATGCACTTCCCATGCTGCGAGAACGTATGACAGCCGCAGTTGCCGCAGCCACTGCTGCAGCAGTCACAGTTGAACTGGTACTTGCTGGCAGCTTACTTATTGGCGATGTCTTGCCCTGCATAACGGATGTGTATGTTATCCCTGACTGCGGCCGCGGACCACCTAATGAGGGCTGATTACTACTGACAGGAGTATGAGAGTTGTTTATTGGCCCCGGACGCTGAGGGGTAATCTTTTGCATGCAACCACGACGCACTGACGGTGCGGAACTATTTACACCCGGACCATAAGGACCAAATTGGGAGGCACTGCGCAATGTGTTCGGACTGGAGCTTGGCTGGGGACCTGGTCTTGTTGTTGCGATAGATGCGGCCGCGGGGACTGAACCCCTCACAGGGGAACGGATTGAAGATGTGCCCACATTTTTTGATGTTGGGCCAACATTTTTGGGCGGAGAACCCATATTTTTGGGTGATGTGCCTGTACGTGCTTGGCTACCTGATAACGATCCGATGCTGTTGCTACTATTCACTCCGGTACTGCTTGGCGGGCGTGTGTCCTCGGTAGGTTTCTTAACGGACATACCGACCTGCAGCCCAACGGCTCGGGTAATTCTTACAGGTGCCGTAAACTGTCCATTCTTGGCTTCAAGATCCTTTACCACACGCTTGTGAACTGTGTCAAGATCCAGAAACTGTTTGGAGATTTCGGCGATTTTGCGACGATATGTTGCCATTGAAGCCTTGTACTTTTCTACTTGGCTGTTTAACTCAGCGAACTCGCTCTTTACCAGCATGCTTTCGACAACCTTTTGTAGCACAAGTTCCTCCAAGTCGTGCCGAGTCATTTTGTCAAAGCTCTTTCGAAAAGTTTTCATAAACTCTAGGCGCAATGGCGGAACATCGGTCTTCAACTCTGGCGGAGGCTGCAACTTAATTGGCTTTATCTCTTCAATTAGATCTTGTTGTTCGTCGTTTTTACTTAGCTCGATTTTCTCTTGTTCTTGTTTTAGGGCTTGCTCAGGTGACTTTAATGGCAATTCGCCGTCCTTTTCTTGCGCATCCAAATCAATGTGTAATTGGCCGTCGTTAGAGTTATTGGAGTCCGAATCATCAGTCTTTATTTTCTTGTTTGGAGTTTCCTCCTTCGGCGTGGGACTATCCACTAACTCGTATGTGCGCTTAACACCAGATGTTTCAGAAGCATCTTGATCTTCTTTGACGACAGAAGAACAGCTATTATTTGGTTGGCATGGCGCTTTCTCGTCGTCTTCTGTGCTTAGTCTGAGTCGCTTTAGTGGGGGTATTTTCGTATACAGTTGCTCGTCTTCAGGTTCGTCTGGAATAATTTCAACATCGGCGTCATCAACCTCTGTAGTGGCAACTTCATTTGATTGGGTCACTCGTTTATTCGAAAGACATAGCAAATTGCTGCTCGAATTGCTGCTGGTATCGTCTATTAAACTTGATTTCAGTTTTTCAAAAGATTTTGATTTTTCAAACTGATCGCAAGCGTTGTCCGAGTTGTCAGTGTTCAAGTTCGTGGCCTTAACAGGTTCAAGACTCACTCCATTATTCGCTTCAGGTTCAGCACTACTTTTCACACTTTCAACTGTTTTGCTGGATGTGTGTTTTCCTGGTTTCTTCCGAATCAAATTTTCATCTTCGTCCTCAGACAGCAACACAATCTCATCGTCTTTTTTATCAACCGTTAAAGATGGCTGATTTTTTTCTTCCGTGTGAGGACTACCAATAGAGTTATTTTCTTCTGCCTCTTTTTCAATGGGCTCGAAAAATATTACTTCATCATCAGAATCTTGGTCTTTTGCATGTAGTTCATTTTTCTCATTTTTGGCAATGGAAGACGACCCAACACACATTTCGTCTTCAGGTTTGGCTTCTGAAATCTTATCCGCCGTCTCTTTATCCTCAGATACATGGGCTTCATCAGCTTCATTTCCCTTAGTATCTGAGGCAAGAATTGTCTTGGTACTGTCATCATTACTGTTTATCGTTCTAGCCAAATCCTTTGCCGACCAATTTTTATTTAAAGCTGCTACCTCATTAGACCTTTCTGAAGTATCTTCATTCGATTTGTTTTCATCAACAGCATCGTCAGAATTTAAAAGTTTATTCTCATCCGTTTCAAATTCATTCGTCGCCTCGATGCTTAATTCGTTCACAGAAGTTTCGGTATCTGCTTTCATAGGAGCTGACTCGACTACATCAACAGTTTTCAATTTATTCATATCTTCTGCTGGCAGATTAGACGCTTGACTATCTTGTTCGAGGCAGTCGACAGATATTTTCGTCTCTTCTTTCTCCAAAGCTTCAGCGCTCGGTAAGCATTCTTCGGAAGAATCAAGATTAATAAATGTTACGTCCGTTTTGGATTTATCAACTTTTTCATCGTTGAACTGATCTAAGCTTTCATCCGAAATTAATTCCAGCCCATTGGAATGTTTTTGCTTCGATTCTTTATGATAAGAATCTGCTTCACTCTTAGAATCTGTACTTTTAAACTTTTTAGACTCTTGACTGGCAAAGGCATCGAAATCATCTGAGGAACTGATGGTTTCCAGTGCATCCATGAAGACATCTTCATTGGAGGATGGTACTGGCTCATTTTTTTCTGTTACTGCATCGGTATTATTCAATTCGATGCTATCTGGAGATATTTCTTTTAGTTGAATCTGTTTTACATCGTTTTTTATTTGTATGGGGATCTTTTTCACTACGTTTGCTTCTTTGGCGTCTGTAATTTTTACGATTTTATTCATGTCTTTTTTGCCGTCGCCTTCAGAGGTATCGTTCGATTCCACATTATTTTCGGTACTATTATTTTCATTCGCCATTATGCTATCGTCTTTTAGATTTCTCTGGTCCAGATTTTTAGATTTAGCTTCCTCTGATAAGAGTCCTTCAGCAGGCTTCTTAGAAACGCAGTCGACAATCGAGCTTATTTTATGTAGTAACGCATCTAAATCGCTACCCGTATCGCGCTCTCGGTTAACACCACAGGCCGACTTATCAACATTTTCATCTGTTAATTCTTGTGTACTATCTTTTATTAAAGCCACTTCACCGTCATCTTTCGATATTGTGTCCAAATCATTTTCATTGGTGTTGTATTTGGAATCGACCTCTTCGACTTCAGGCACTGATAAGTTTCCGTTCTCTTTAGCTGCAGCTGTGATATCTGCAAAAAATTCAAAAATCGAACAACATTTTTTAATATTTCGAAAAAATTTACATACCAGGGCTGGACAGTACTTCCACTTCATGGTTGTTGTCCAAAGCTATGCTTTTTATTATACTCTCATCGGTTGGCAGTTTCGACAGTTCCATATTTTGAGTAACTTCCATCATGTTTTTGATTAATTTTTTTCCGTTCAATACATTGAAATTTTCAACTATAATATAGAATATATAGAATATTATATAATTTTAATGCATACATTCATTTTTCTTTATTCGTAATAAAAAAAATTTCAATAGTTACTTATTATTAATAGTAAATTCGTACTGTAAGCAAGATCAGTTCGAATACATACATACATATGCATCAATAAATGCTGTACATTTTTTCAAAATATATTACTATATCGATATTATTATATTACTAAAAAGTTACTGTGGCATTTTCAATACTACAGAAAGCTTTCATGCAAAAGCTTTTCAGAGCTTTCTTTAATATTTCGCGTTTTATTCTATATGACTAAAAATTATATATTTTTAGACCTTACTGAAACAAAAAAAATTAATCAGCATTAAGCCAGGGAATAGCTGATACAAAAAGAATCCCCTTTTTTCTTACACTTGTATGTACATTATTACATACATGTATGTGCATACATTTGTATTTAGAAATTACGTTCCTTTTCGAGAGTAAAATGAAGTTGAACGGAGAGTACGAGTAACAAAATAGAATTCACTATAAAGGTCTAATATAAACCAAAGATGTGTACATACATATATGTATGTATATAATATTAATCGATGTACATGTTTCTAACTGTATATCTAAACCTTTAAAATTGTGTATACATATCTACACATATACATGTGTGTGTAAGGTACACATACGTACATATGTATACGAAGTATGTATGCAAGTCTGCTATGCCGTATGCTGTTCGCTCCACGAGTAGGTGGACGGTCGGCCGGTCGGGTGCGTGTGGTGCCGAACGTGAGGGAAAAGCAGAGAAGAGAGCGCATAGAAGGCAGAAATGGATGATAAAAGTTTGGAGCTAATGAATGAACCAAGAATATGTTTTGTATGGGTGTAACGTAAATCATTGAATTCATTCCATTTCTCTACGTACCTAGGTATGTATGTATATACATACATACATACATATGTATGTACATATGTATATCTATGGAAACTGTTAAATACTGTCTATAAAATTGAGGTTAAGTTGAGTTTATCAAATGAATACAGTTACTTACATGTTTGAGCGTCACTCGAACCTAGGTGTTTTTTATTTGATGTTTTCTATCTGATTTGATTTTCTTACACTCGAAGAAATCGAAAACAACTTGACTTCACTGACGGGTTCAAGGCAACACTGAACACAAAACGAAGTGAACGCTAAGGCAAACCAGCTGGCAAAAACGTAATACGCAGACAACAAAACGCGGCAATCCGAGAGCAACGTTGCTGCAAAGATAATGAGAGCGCAGAGAAAAAAAGAGAGCACGCGAACCTCTGACTTTTCGATATGGGTCGATTGAAGGTTGTCTATGTCGTCGAAACCTCAGACAAACCTAGGTTTACCCATAATCAAAATTAGCTAACTACATTATTGTATCTTCAAGTGTATTTATATACATACACATGTATGTATATACAAAGTACATACGTAATTTCACTAAACAATAAAGAAATCGTTACTATTGCATAGGTGCAATTCACTTGTAACATTTGTAAAGAGAGTTTTTTACGCGGCTTAGCAAAGACTCGGAACAAGTTGGCAGGGTTATATTAAAACTAGGGACAAGGGGTGGAAAGTGCGGGGAGAAACTTTAAGGACTTTGTTGAACTTCATACGTGGGATCGACGTTCGCCCAATTGAGACTGGATTTATAACGGTTCTATATCAAAGCAACTAAAAAGATATATGTATGTATGTGCATACAAAGGTACTAATGTAAGTGACCCGCTTGCCAATTGTATGCGTGTGTGTGCGTATAGATGTATCAGTCCATGAGCTGAACTGACTACGTGTGCGAGAGTGAGCAGGCCTTAGAGCATTACATAGGAGAATGAGAGAGATGACTCTAGGACACTTCAGGGGGGGATACGTCGAATACCTATTGTAATTTTCATTTATCAAAACCTAAACTAAATTTAAGCCACGTACATTTGTATATATGTACATATATGTAGGTGACAACTTATTCTATAGCTACATGTAAAACAGCTGTTGCTGTAAACATGTAGCAACAGAATGATAAAAGCAAATATGTATGTATGTACATACATATATAAAATTAAAACACGAGCCTTTGCTAACTTGAAGCAACAGAAACTGGACATCAGCAACATATTAACATACATACATGCATATATATGTATGTACATGTACGAAGTTGTTCATTTCCATACAGGATCCTTCGCCTAGGCAAGGACCATTGAGCGATACCGGGTTTCCATTGGCAAGAAGGGGGAACTATTCAAAACAATAACCAAGAGAGCTTGAGAGAGTAATGGAGAGCGAAATTGGACGTTAATACGAGGTAAAAATACATATGCATATGTATGTATGTGTAACACATCTACATACATACGTATGTATGTATGTATGTATGTATTCATTTAATAAAAAAAAAGTTCGCCATAGTGCCGAACACCGCACGACGGCTTTGCTGTACGAGACCAACCGAAAGATACAGCAGCAAGCGTAAAAGCAACAACCAAAACAGATGCAAACAAAAACTGAGGCGGTGGCAGCCATATTTGTTGGTCAAAGCAATATTATACATAGAGATTTTTTCTCTCGGGAAAACTGGTCTTGTACTCAAGCGCTGCTTTTCCATATTCTAAACTTAATTGATATTGAAAAACTATATAGAAATACTTACATATGTATATACATATAAATATGTTCATATGTACAAATGTTTGTTTGTATTCATAATCCTATTGTTATTATCCCTAATGCATTAACCCTCAAATAAATCTTAAATCATTTTTACATCTTATACATACAATGTAGATGGCTAGAGCTTTGTGGAAGTTAGGACCCGTTTGGGTGTGATATCTATTATAGCTGTTTCACTCCCACACATGCACATATACATATGTATGTATTTATACCTGACATACATACATATATGTATGTTCAAAGCAACACAATTACTTGTTCCTGTGAATACAAGTGAATATGAATGCATTCGTATGCATACATACATATGTACATATTTATGTATGAATAACATTTTGCCACGGGCTCATTTTATAGGTTACGTATCGATTTTGATACAAAGTTAGGTTAAGTCGAGAACTTCAACGGGTTTATTTAAGTATGCTCAGTTACTACATATGTACATACATACATATGTATATATGTATGTACATACGAGCATATGTAGGTCAAGACCCTATTAGCTTTATACAGTATAATATACAACTGCAAGTTGCAAATATTTCCTGAATGTCTAAAACCCGACAAACAAGCTGCGACCAAAATAAAAGTAATAGGGAACACATTTTCAGCCTTCTATTGTACATTTTATGTTTTTAGGGTTGTCAGGTACCTAATCAGAATTTTAATACTATTTGTTAATATACAATGCTATTATAAATACGTTGCACATAAATAAAAACAAACTATATTTAGTATACATATTATATAAAGGGTTGTCATGTTTGACAATTATTTATGTGTACCGTATAAGTACACGAAGGATTGATATGCAACAATGCATATTTATTTTGTAAGTATTTTGACGGATTACTCAAAATATAATCTTTAATCATGATCTTAGTACACATTTTAAGTTTATACTATTAATTTAATAGAACGGACACTTGACAACCCTGCACAAGTAAAATATATTAAAGTGGTCTTACCCAAACCAAAAATTCGGAACGCGAACAGGGTGTTCTCAGATACCTCTCAAACCACTTGTTTTATACTAAAACTTCGTACTAATCCAAACCAAGCCATATACATAGATTAATTGATATTGTTTGTAATAATACATTCAACTTGGCAATACATACATACACATATATCAACATTTTAAAGGGTCTGGGGAACTTACCTTGCGAAAAACCAAGCTAATTCTGTAAAAAGTAAACTGCAAATGCTTAGAAAATGGTTGATACACACTTCTTTTATGGTTAAATAAAGTTTTGATAATATTTTGTGTATTTTTTAACAATTTTCAGTCGTTTTGTTTACACCCCAAACGGAGCAAAGAACCGCTTGTACATCGGCGTTCCAAACACAGACTAAATCTTTGTAGCCAACAACAAATGTGCTGATGGAAATTTGAACTAGTTGTTGCAACTAGTTCAGTGCAGCGAGCCAGCAGGGAGTCGTGGTGCAAGTGGAACACAACAAAATCATCTGGGAAAAAGCGAGGTTATATTTGCTATCGGTTTATATAAATAAATATGCTTAAAATAAATTGCCAATTAAAATGAGCAATTTATTAAATGTCGTGCTTAAACACGGACTTAATGCATTAAAGTTGAGAAAGCAAACACTGCAGGGATTGTGCAGGATTAGTAAGGCACCGACGGCGCCGACAAAACATTTCTGCACACCCAGCCCTGCATTTGATGTCAGCACCAATGTGTCTAAGGACATCATATTGTTTAAATACGAAAATCCTCGTTTTTACAACATCCTCAACGTCTTCGCCGTTTGTCAGTTTGTGTTCTGGAGCTATCTATCGCATTTCGCTTTTACAACCCTAAAAGATGCTCCCGTTGTAGAAAATCCTGAATATGAGCTGAAGTGGTATCAGCGCATTAATCTCGGTGAGAACAAGTACAGAAATGGTATTGCAGTATGCTGCTTTGCCATAGGTAAGTAGAAGCTAAATACATAAATCTTAACTTCAGAAACTATTTTGCTAATAAAATTTGTGCAGGGTATGGCATATTGTTTGCTGCCTGGATGTTTACACTGCGTTCTGTGCGTTTCCTGATACTGCGAAAAGGTGGACAAGATGTGTCTTTTGTTACGTATGGCCCATTCAATCGTAATCGCATCATGACGGTACCACTGAAATGCATATCGGCGCAAGAGTCTCGAGAATTAGCTCGAGTGCAATTGCCAATAAAGGTGAAAAACAAGACGCTTTACTATGTGCTTGATATGCGTGGCGAGTTTCGGAACCCCCAGCTATTTGACTATACGGCAGGCCTTAAACGACGTGTTTAGCGTATTTGTTTATAAAAAATTTGTTATTTATAATTCGTAAGTAAATACATTAGTATCAGCCATTAAACTTAGAAATGCGTTTATTTAAAACACGGGCTCGGGCTTTTGCGTCAGCAACAGTCCGAAACGTTTCTTGATAGTAATGCGTTGTCGTGAGTATTTGTCCTCAGGCGAGAACCGAGCTGGATGTGCCGATAAAGTGGGGCGGCCATCCTCGGTGCGTTTCTATAAAATTGATGAATTGTCACTTAATGTTTGTTGTTATTTAACCCTAACATACCTTCAACGTGTAAACCCGCTCGCCGTTTTCGTTTAGCGTGTACATCAGATACATAATTAAAATGTTGGTATTTTATTTGCAATTTAGAAATCCACAACAAAAACACGTGTGAGCAGCACTAGTTCAGACTGTAAAGTGACAGTGTTGTTAAATGATCATCCAGTCATCAAATAAATCAGCATCAAAAGAGAACTAGAACAAGAACTAGCAGAGCTAGTTCGCTTAAATTTCAAATATTAAATCCGCATAGCAAAATGTCTAAGAAGGTAGAGAATTTGCAAAAGCTGGCTATCAAGGAGCAGCAGAAACGGATAAAGCCTGGTGTGTGTCAAAAATACGTGCGATTGGTTTTGGATGCCAATCTCTTAAACAATTCCTTTGCCCAGGAGCTACTGCATCAATTAAACAATAAAGAATTGAAATACGATGTACGTAAGCTGGAAATGAGTAATTGCATCATCTGGGAGCGGAATGTGGGCCAGCACTCACTGGTGTCAGGTGTCAACTTGGATGATGCCTGGCACATGGAAAACCAAACGCTGATGTTACTTACAGATAGAGATTTTCAGCGTGAGCTAAACAATCAAACTCTGGAATTCATTGGAGCGAAATTACATACTGCTTTCCCCGAGTGTAGGTACACGGTAGTGGTTCCACGGACTCGTCAAAATAGGAATAACCACAAAAGCCACGAAGTTAATGCTTTGATTGAGATGCAGCTGTTGCAGGACCTCCACGTAGAACAATTGGGACTAGCTGGATGTGATGAGCTCCTAGCTTTGCTACAACGTTACACCAAAGCCATTGCTGAGGCGCCATACAAACACCAGCGGGCCGAAACGCTGCACAGCTTCAAGAAGTATTTAGCTAATGATAAGAAGCAATGCGTCCGCGTCCAATCAGGTGGGGCAGCATCGTATGGACGTCTGTGGCAACAGCACCTTAATCGCCTCCCTTTGGTTACTTTAGAGGTTGCAGAGTCAATTATTTCGCACTATTCGTGCCCGAAACGTTTGCTGGACCATTTTGATAACAATACAGACGCTGTGCAAACGCTTGCAGATATAAAGATAAAACGAAGCAATGGTCCACATCCGTTACAAACAGAAAGACGAATTGGGAATGTGCTCTGTAGCAAGCTGCATACGTTGTATAGTACTCGAGACCCAAATACTTTAATCTAGTAATATCTGAGATTTAATGTCAGTAGATGGTAATTTTATGTTGAACTAAATACTACTTTATTTCATAGATTTTCCGTATCGTATATAATTAAAAATCACAATATTTGAAATTTAAATACGAAATTGTCATATCCAATATTTTCTATATTGAACAAAATAAGGAAACTATATGTAAGGAAATTAATGAGAAGAGTGACTGATAACACATAAAATCTAAATTATTAAAGTCGATTGATTATAAATGTTTGTTAACATATGCTAAGAAATGAAAGTTGATTTACAATGAACAAAATCCTTACTGTTCTCAGGCTCAGCACAATTTATAGAGTAGCCAGGATACGTGTGAAGCCCAGACAAGCTGATACTATGGTCTGGCCCAGACCCCAGATCATGGCATAAACTGGCGACATTGGGAGGCTAGAAGCCCGGTGCACAAACGCGATAACTGCACTACTGAAGATCCCGCTGGAGGCCGGCGATAGAAAGCCCATGACCAATATCAGTATTGAGAAAAATCGACCAAATTTATGTTTACGCAGCGTCACAAAGGCTACCAAAGCCGCACACAGATGTATGAAAATGGAGGAGAAGAGTGCCCAGAGGAAGACATGATACCACATTTCGCGAAAAGTGTTAAGGCGAGCCTGTGATCGCAGCCCCATGACATCTGCAATAGTGTCCAGTTCATCATTGTCTTCGGAAAACATGACCAAGCTGAGTTTATTAACTGTCCAACAGATTTTAGAGATGCCAATTGGAAGTACGCGTTCTTGAGTTATTCTCGCTACTTAAGTCGATATTTATTGCTTTTGTTGATGCCTTTGCTCATTATTTGCACATCGGATAGCTACTTGTATAAGCTAATTTTTAAGCCCTTAACATTATTGGTATTATTTAATATGAACCTGCAATTGAAAAATGATTTTATAAGCTATTTTTATGTTCATATGTATGTACATATGAATGTACGTTTCTAGTAAGTGGACGCGTACTCACACAAGCACCCACGTACTCCAAGAAGTGCTCTAATTTCAAAGGCGAACCTTATTTTAAATCCGCATGCGACTTTTTATGTTACACCTGAGTTACAGTAGCAGTCTTGCTGTAATATCCTGCTGCGTTTTTCTCGTTATTTATGTTTCAATTTGTAGATTGAAAAAGGATGGCTAATGCTTAATAAGCATTGCTTATTATTAAAAATGTTTTTTAGTACGCGCGTTACATTTTGTTTTGCACGAATCTAGAGATTAGCGATAGCATGACAATTAGTGGCTAATAAAATAACAATATCACTTTATTCGTAATATTACTGTTTTTGTTTTCTGTCGCATTTCTTACATGCTCTAACGATGAAACGTTTTGGAAATGAACTGGTCAGCTGTTGTTCGCGCAGGAACTAGAAGATTTAGATCACCGTTCAGTAAAAATAAATGTAAATGTTATCATTTTTTTATTTTACTTAAATATTTTTCTGAGAGAACAATTCATTGATTTATGAAAAAAGATTTTAATATTCGCTATTCAACATCCCTTTTAACTAAAGAGCGAAATGCTAACCAGGTGTAGCATGGCCAGAGTGACGCGCCATTGTGCTTGCTGCGTGACACGCGTGCAGCAGCTGATATGTGGTTTCATTTTGCGTCGGCTGCCCTCCTCTGTCAAAGCGAACATCGCGGCTCGCAACTTTTGTCACCGAAAATCAACACGGTAAAAAGTTAAAACAACGAGTGCATCCAATCAATAAATTTGTAAGTTAACAAATATGAATAAAGAGGAAAACTACGCCTCGGATAGTGATCAAAGTGACGAAGATTTTTGCCTAGAAAATGACGCAGATTCTTGTTCGTCGAGTGGCAGCGCCGAAGACAGTGAGGACGCCGGCAGTGATGCGGATTCCATTGAAAATACAAAAACTACAAAGGGCAGCAAAAAAGCCAAAGCTAGCTCAAAAAAGGAGGCCAGCCAAAACTCTCGCACCACGCGTCTCAAAGAGGCGCAACAAAATGATGGCAAATGTTCAAAGGAGAAGGACGAACTCGAGTCGGACGAAGATGTCGACAAATCACGTTCTGATGCGTTGTGGGCTGACTTCCTATGTGATGTCGGAAGTGCGAAAGCTGAGAGTCCAGTTAGTTTAAAAGCAAAGGAGGCAAAAGACAGTGTAAATCAAACGCAAGCTGGATCTACAGCCAAGGTCGATACACTAGTCACCAGGCAGATAACAGAGGTATTAGATTTTGCTGGCGAGCAGGTGACTGTACAAAAAACCGTGAGCAAGGAAAATCAGAAGCAGAGTTTACAAGAGCCCAATGCCACACCTAGCCCAAAACCAGCCCCACCAACTCGATCTTTTGGTATTGCGAAGCGACCGGCAAATGGAAATGCCGGTGGTCTGGGTTCATTACTCAACCAATTGGGAAAAAAGAAGAAGATGTCCGTGCTGGAGAAATCACAGCTCGATTGGAAAGACTTTAAGAGTGGCGAAGGCATCGATGAAGAATTACAAACACACAACAAAGGCAAAGATGGGTGAGATTGGATTGGATAGATATTTAATATTGTTCACTACTAACTTTATTTTTCCTTAGGTACTTGGAGCGCCAGGACTTTCTACAACGCACGGACTTACGTCAGTTCGAGATTGAGAAAAACCTGCGCCAGTCAACGCGACGCCAGAACTAAGTCAAGGTTTTCATGTCAACTCGCCTATTTACACATTCGAACTTTAAACTAAGATAATTCAGTGCATAAGTTCCATATTTGTGCTATCATAATTCCTAAATATATTTAAACAAATTTCGCATTATCAAACAAATTTCGCATTATCAAACTGTTCTACTGACCTCTTATGTTTGATCGAACTAGCGCCTAATATATGTATTTACATATATTACGCAGAAAATGGGAGTTATCTGCAAAAAACAAAACCATTTTTAGCTGTGCCACTTCTGAAAATGAATCATATATTGTATTATATATTTAGCCAATTCAAAATAATCTAAAAAAAAAGAATTGCGACCGCTTTTAATTGCGTTAAAGTGCTAAAAAATACCAGAGAAACGCAACGTTCGAAGCCTAGCTCGGACCAAAGTCGTCAACAAGTTCACTGATTTCGTCGTTAATGTATGTGCAGCACTAACTGCTCTGCCTGCTTCTGGCCGTTTTGTTAAACAGCCCACCGAAAATACGTCGTGGCTTTATCAACACGCCAATGCGGCTCAGTTGCTTTTAGCCAGCTAGCGGGGAAACTACAAGCGCATGCTGAGCGCGTCGCTCCGAGACGACTCAAAGAAAAGTGAAAAGTGGCTCGCTCTGGTTTAGTAGAAGTTGTTGTTTCTTGTTTTGTATACATGCAGTAGCCGAATGTCAATTGGCCATAATAAGTTCAATTGGCTTATGCGTTTCCACTTATTACCAAATAGGTGGCAAGTGTTTGTTGTTGTTACCGATGCTGCTCCTGCTGCGCTTAAAATAAGAAATACGCGAACTTTATTGCGGCCGTTGCGAACCGACATGCATTGTAAAATTGTTCCGTTTTTATTATCACTGTATTAATATCGATGTATAGTGTATTAAATAATACGTTTGCATTGGTGAAAGTGTGTTAACAGCTTTGCATACGCGACGCCATTCCGAATTACAATTCAAAAAAGAGCTGGAAAATTGAATTGAGCGGCGGCGCGAAAGAAGTACACGCCGTTGGCGACTAAAATAAATGCATTAATGCAAGTGACTGAAGTGGCAGTTTGAAAAGTGCATTCACCAAATGGCTATAAATAAATTAACATGAAAAAATATCTAAAGAATATAAAAAATAAGTTCAAAGCTCATGCAAATATATAAAAACAAAAAGGTCCACAACAATAAAAAACACGAGCTTTAGTTTTGGAATATATAAACCATATTTTTGAATACATATAAGGTACATACACACACTATGTGTAAGTTTTGCAATTACTCAAAATTTTGCATATTACTAAGCATTACTTTTCAAATGTATTGTGTAATTTTTGATTATATTCAGAATGCCGTAGAGTTATAATAGAAAATTAATTGGGGAAGAGAACTTTTAGCTTTGCTATGGTTCTTAAAATTTATTAGCTTGAATTTAAATTTTGTATTGTAATTCAAGACTTAGTTTTTTTTGCCACCAACCAATTAGGTATGCATACATATTTTATATAAATACTGGTATTTTATAAATGTATACTGCTTGGGAACTAATTGGCTATGCTTGTATTAAACGTGGTCAACTTTTAGCATAAGAAAAAGCACACACACATTCTACATATATGCCTACACATAGTATGTAGGACCAAGTATCTAAAAAGTTTTGTATGTAGTAGAAGAATCTAGTTTTTTTGTGTTTTCAACAGGGGACGACAAATTGACGGCAAATTAACGTAATTGAGGCTTTTAAAAAGGAAAGCTAGAAGAGTCTAGTCGAAGTCAAGCGTTGGTTCATGGATTACACATTTTTTGCACAACTCTAAAGTTGCGTAAACACACAAGTCAAGCGACATAAGACCTACCCGAGATTGCCCAAAAGGTAGGCGGAGAAAATTAGCTGCATAAACACGATGATGACTTAATGTTGAGAAAAAAGTGTGGCAAGTGCGTTGGGCCGACGCAAGGTCAACGTAATTCAAGAAAATTACTTACATAGTTCATCTGTTGTCATAAAAGAGCTGTAGTCAGCAAGTGCACGTCAAACATAAACGCAATCCAGGAAAGTTAATGCTCATAAACGAAAGACTTAAGACACGAACTTGTGTAGCTGTTGTAAGAGTACTGGACTACATGATTTATTTCATATTAAAATGGAAAACCTGTGGTAAATGGCCCAAAACTATAAAAAATATATAAAAGGTTTTATTCGTTTACATTTTTTTTAAAAAATAAAAACATCATATCCACGGAAATGTGGTCAAGGTCGTTGACGGTTTTGGGATTTTTAGCCAAAGCTCTGTTATTGCTTTTAGTTGTCGCATCTGTAATTAATTTATGAGAAATGATTTGTGTCGATGGCGCGCCAGTCTGTACCATAATTTGGCATTATTTAACACGCTGCAAAAACAACGTCAGCCATAACGTGGGGGAGACAAATGCTGAAAGACGTTTTTGCTGCGCCCTCATGGACATGTGTTGGCATTGCACAGGCTCAGGTTTTTGTTGATTGTTTAATTGTTGTTCATGTATCATTTCTAACAAAATTTGGTGTGCTGTATGCTGTATGTCGGTGATTTCTTACTTCATCGACATGGAAAAAGAAGCAACGTTTTGTCGGTTTTTGCACATATTTCGACTATCCGTTTTATTTTAATTACCCATTTTTTTGTCGGCTCATTTTAATATTTTTACTGCGTAGAAAAAGCTTGTTTATTTTGAGAAATATACTACTTGTATGAAATTTGACAGTTTTATTAGTTAAGGTAACCAATCGGTGTAAGCCTGGCGGATTGTTTTGTAAAGGGCCGCCTGAACAGCCCAAACCAGAGCCAGCACTTCACTCAGTTCGTGCAAAGGTAGGCAGTGCCACTGACCATGGCAGCGATTTGCATACATTTACACTTGAACAAATGAGTTCGGCGACAAACTTGTGAAGCTAACAACAACACATTATAAGCAATCTGTATCCAATGCAAAAACTGGGTTATATTCAAAAGTGGACTGAAATAAAAGAGCCAAAAAGATGCCAAATTTGAGTTAATAAACAAAGCGTTAAAATAGCTACGGGATCTTGTGCATGCGAAAAAGAGCGCTTTTAACTTTACCATTTTGCATTTTGAGTCATCTCTTTTGTTATTTTGTTTTATTACACCTCGTTTTGGCAAAAACACATAAGTATGATGTAAAACTGAAACAAGCAAACAAACAATAAGCCTCATGTGTGGCAGTTGAGAGACAAACACAAAGAGCCGCGCCAGCAATGTGTGTGTGCGCGCAATAAAGGAAAGTAAAGATTGTGCATACGCATACAAACGATATATTGGAGTACATATTGTGTTATATTTACTCTGGTCGACAATTAAATAGAAACTATATCCTAGAATTGTTAATCCTTTAGGTTAGTTAATTATAGTTTGTGTGCCATACTTTCATTTAACTAAATATTTATTTCTTTAAGGAAAGTTAAGTTAAAAGGCGAAAACATTATTATATTTTGTATTATTAAACCCTGTATGGAATTGGATGACAGTGAATGCTTAATTGAGTTAGAAGCTGAATGGTATACTATAAGGGCAGACAATCAAATTAGTTTATTCATTTGGTTTGAAATATTTTAAGAATTATTGGGCCAAATAGTTTGTGAACCTATTCAAATGTTCGCCAATGTAGAGAAATGTATGTAAATTCGAGTAAGCACTTCAGAAAGCACGCGTATACACAGTAATATTATAATGGCTAAGTTGTAAATACTTGTATGCCTCCTGTTGTTGTAGTTGTTTGGGAGCTTTTGCAATAACAATTTGCCGACCGAATTGTATTTACAAGTACGCCTATTGGGGCGTATGTGAAAGACAAATGAATTGCGACTGAAATCGTGGGCCATCGCCTACTTGTATATGTAAAGCCAATACTTGTAAAATGCGTACAGTTAGCTTTCGGTATGCAGTTTCACAGCAAGTATTCCACCTGATTACAGTTATACTCCCTTGTTTATTTTTGGCTGTGTGTAAGCATCGCTTTGCTCTCTGGTTGGGCACAGGTAAAAGGTCTCTACTTTCTCTGCATGTTCTTTTTTGGTTTTTTGGGGCCAAGCCAATTTGGAAGGCAGCCGGTCGGCACTGTCAACACGCTGCACGGAGATGCTTCTGTCCAATCGAAAAGCGCATATGTTGAAACAAAAACAATATTTATAAAAATAAATATATATTTATATATATATAAATAAATAATAAAAATGCATATCTAAATAAATGAACGCGAAAGAAAATGCATGCGTAAGAAAATGCATTTCGAAATTTCTGTTCAAAAAAAAATAAAACTAAAAAATAAAGGCGCTTGCAAAATACTTAACCATGTTAAGTTGCGTTGTAAGGAGGTTGACGCATTAGACATGCCAAAAGTGGTTATGCGATTTTTAGCAAGTTTCCAAGCATGTGTGGGTTTGTTTGTATGTATGTGTGGTTTGTGGTGTGCGGTGTGTGTATCGCTGTCATTCGTGCCTCTTTATGTGTTTTGTACTTCTTATTATTATTATTATTTATTTTTTTTTATCTTTGGGCTCTTCGACTGAATGAAGCATTTTTTTGTACTTCGCATTTCGGTCTTGCTTTGTATTTTCAATTTTCTGAGCGCTTGCAACGCCTGCGCCGCTTGCACTTTCGTTTTCGGCGCATTCAACTTGATAGCAATGCCCCAAGCCGCACATTGTCCAACTTTGTTCAATTGTGATGATCATCATCATCATCATCCTCATCACCATTACTTCAACGTAGTTGTTTTTGTTGCCAGATGCAACTGGTTACAGTGAAATGCAGTTCAAGTGTGCTGGAAACCACAATTCGTGCCTTTGTATTCGTAATCACGTACATACATATGTACATACTACACTACTACTAACATATACATACTTGTATATTATATGTATACAGTACAGGTATGAGTGGCGCTTTGCCGCACATGCTAGGCATTGGAAATTACATAAACATGTGTTTGAGTGCTCGTAGTTGTTGGGGAATTCATGAGAAGATGGTTTGGGTGGCTTGGAGGGATTGGCATGCGGCAAATAGTGTAGCTTCTTTTAATGCCCACTATGCATTCGTTAACCAATAATCAATTAGTGCAGAGGAAGTGTTTAGGCATAATCTGCGCAATTGTGCAAAAGGAAAGACTTAGGCAACGAACTAGCTAGGGTGGGATTCGAAGTGAAATCAAAATTGCCGCGCTTTAGGCTTGTAATTAAATGAAGTAAAGTTGTTACATCTTTTTTGGCACGCACCCACACATACACAAGTACTCAGGCATGCACACACACACACACACACACACACACACACACACACACACACAGACAGACAGGTAGAAAAAGGTAACGCACCGATAACAATGACAGCTGACACCGTGACCAATTAAAATAAAAGTCAAAACGTTTTGTTACGCGTTTGATTTTTGATTTTTGTGAGACCGAACAGCGACCACAGTGTTCGATCAAATTAAACATAAACGTAATAATAAGCAATGTGTGTGTTTTTTGTTTCCACCGCTTTTTTATGCATGGGCATAAAACAAACGTATTATGAAATTGAATTAATACGCGCACGTGTGCGTGTTAATTTCAAATACTTGCATATTGCAATATTTGGATCGGTGCTGGTCAGTGGCTATTAGCCTTTGCCCGGTTTTGTTGCCGCTGTGATGATCTTTGGCAATTGGACGTGTGCGGCATAACACCAGCCCGTAAAATGGTGTTGCGTTATCTGTAAATGTAACTGGTAACTCGCATTGCAGCCGGACATTTATTTCTGCGATAGTAGTATAACGATTCATTTTATTTGCAAGCAGAAATAAGTTCCGCATTGCATATTCTTAAAATTATAATATCATCATTTTTATTTTTCTTAATTAATCTCACAGAGAACTTAAGGTCTTGCTTCGTATATACGTAGTAAACTGAAGTTACCATTCAACTTCGACCATATAGCGATGCAAATTAGAAACCGATTACTATTTCAGAACTGTATGCA
The DNA here is from genome assembly GCF_003285725.1 of Scaptodrosophila lebanonensis. Lineage (NCBI taxonomy): Eukaryota > Metazoa > Arthropoda > Insecta > Diptera > Drosophilidae > Scaptodrosophila > Scaptodrosophila lebanonensis. Next base: position 6,325,804 of record NW_022060529.1, read on the forward strand.
GAATTTTTATTCGTTAAATTGATGGCAATATTAAAGTAAACCTTGTAAGCGTGTAAAATGGCCAGCTTTATTTACCAATAACGTGTTTGGTATTGCTGCCAATTTTGTTGTCATTTCTGTTTCGTTGTGTCGTGTGAAAGTGGCAGTTATGCTAAGCAGCTTGTCTCGAATACTTGAACGACCACCATGGCCACCGACCACTCAAGCATGCTGACAACATTCGGACTTATCGAGTTTCAATTTATTGTGGCTTCATTATTAAATGTTGATTCTGTGTAGATGGCTAAGATCAGCTCTCAGTACTCATTAAGCCGGTAGTTTGGGAAAAATAGGGTGTGCATGAGCTGCGTATAGAGTATTGCTAGAATTTACTTTTCTTTAGGACTGGCATTTGTCGGTGTGTTTTTAATTTGCCAATTTTCTCAAGTAGCTTAGATGAGCTTTGTTCATGCCACTGCTCGGGGCGCACTCAAGTGTCCCACTTAAGTGCCATTCGGCCCACGCTATCGCTTATTTTCTTGATGATGCGCAGAGCCCAAGGCGCAATAAAAGAGTTCGAAAGCAAAGCATTTACCTTGAACTTGACAAAGAGTACGCCGATTTTTTCTGTTTTGACAGAGATTTTTGTTGTTTGTTGTTTACAAATTGTTTGCTTTGTGTGTTATGGAATTTTTGATTTGTTAATTGACTTAAAATATTTTACTGTATTAAACTGTCAACTGCAATAAATGGCGCTGAAATTGGTAAGCAGATATTTCTTTTATTTAGGGTGATATTCGTGTTTTCTTGCATCTCATGGCGTTGTCTGCATCGAATTGCTGCTATTATATGGCCTGCAAATTGATTTTTATACATCGATTTCGCAAATCGTTTTTCTCCATAAGAGTAGCCAAATGTGTATTTAATGGCTCTTCGATGATTGCGATTAAAAACATTTGCAGTTTTATGTGATGAGACATTTGAGTAGTGGGAATACTTCCTATAGTATACAATACTTCGTAATTAAAATGTATTTATGAATACACATGTCGATTTTGTATGTTTTTATATAATTTATGCACACACATACATAGAAATATTAAGCCTATGTTGGCGGCACGTGTTTGTCTTCTTTGCTTCGTTGACAACGGCTTGTTTTTTGGACGGAAGTGTATAATTTCGGCAGCTGCAATCAATCAGTCGGAGTCTTTCAAGAGGCTACTTAGTTGCTTGTTACCGCTAAAGAGAATTTATACATATCTGCAGTCTTACCAGTCTTACCAGTTCCTTCGCAAAGTGATTGCCAAAGAATTTCGACTACAGAGCACAGAGCACAATTTTCGATTAATTATTTTATTAAGCAATGCGTAAAGCAAGCCGCCAAAATAAGCAATAACAACAACAACAACAACTATGAACAATTACTGGCATGCAACATCGGGTCTGATCTAGAAACACGCTGCTTAAATACTTGTTATGGTTGTGTTTTGCTGCCATTACAGAGCAATGAGCCGCCTTGAACTCAATGATAGTTGCTTGGACAGGGAGCATTCTTCAACCTGAGAAGTTTTGCGTGTATATGAAAGGTGTTCAAGGCAGAAGTTATAGTTATGAAATTTCGATTTGGTTTCTAAGTCGAATAGTATGAGTCAGGTTCAGTGTTTCATCTGCACGGTGTTAAGTAATTTTTGTCAAGCGTCATTTGCATTGTTACTAAGTAGGTCGTATTGGGGTTTGCCGACGCGGTAACTGGCAAGTCGAATCTTATTATCAATTTTCGAATTATCCATGGCGCCTGTACTGATGTTAAAGAAGAAAAGCTGATTTAGAAAAGTCGCCACATCTTGCAGTGCACATAACGGCCCTTTCATTTATCGTCAGAGCCCTATTAACGTCACCGCTTTAATTACGACTAGAACTAATTAGATTAAGTACGCATCTTAAAACGCTTTATACTTTTGCAATAAAAAGGCAAGTCGCTACCGATTAGCACCTCACATTTGGTTCGAGAGTGCTGCCAAATGTGCTGGCCTGTCTGCTCATTTGTAATTTGAGCTATTCAAAGTTGAAAAAACGTTTATTGACACGCGCGCGTTGACTTTTTGCTGACACTGTGTGCGTGTGATCGCATTAGTGAAAAATTCCTTTAAAAAGTGTATTTAACATTAAAGTCCCCGGACGAAGCAATAACAAAACAACAAAGCAATTATATGAACATTATATCATTTTGGGGCGCAGATATACTAAACGCTCGATTAAGTGAGCTAAATAGTCGGTGCGCAGTGGCTACCAAAATTCTATAAAGCCCAGTGCCCAGCACGTTCATCTTCCAAATATCACAATAAAGTTGCGTAAAGCTGTTGGTCGTGTGCTAATTCTAACTCTAGTAATTGTTAGTTATTTGTGCAGGTATAAAGATTCTAAGTTAATTTCAATACCATTCCTAATTCTTTGCAGCAAGATGTCCCGAATATGCGGTCTGCTTTTAATAATTTGCACATGCAGCACGTTGGCGGAGGATATTTTAATGGCCACCTTGGGCGGCACCAAATCGCACAAAATACCCTTTTGGGAACTAGCCAGAGGATTAATAGCCAGGTGGGTTCAAAATCAATGCTCACTGCAGGGCCTCGCGTCAAGTTCAAAGTATTGCTTTCTTACAAAGCTTAACTAATGCATTTGTTACATTGAACAATGGCGATTCTATGGAAAGAGTTTCCTGCTATCTTTTGTTGTTGCTGTTGACAATGTATGCAATACCAAAGTGATCATAAAAAAAGTTGACAAAGGATGATAACTATTTACAACACAAGTATGTGTCTTTTGTGCAGTTTTCGTTGTCAATATTGAATAGTGCGGCCGCGTAATTTATGTGATTCCGAGAAGTGTTTGAATATAATGTGAAAATAGTAGTGCTTAAGTATTAATAACGACTTGAGTAAAACTTGGTGTACAAATCATGAGACTCGTAAATGTTGCTTTTAGTCTATGGATAATTGAAAGCTTTTCACAATTACCCAAACAATTCCTGGCCCAAGTCATGTGCGGTCTGGTGAGCTTCGTTAAGTGTCAAAGTATGATTAACCTCTCTATGACTAACAAATAATAATAGAGTAATGACAGCATTTGCTTTTCTTTTTTGTGTCTCTTTGCAGAGGTCACAACATTACTTTCCTAAATGCGTTTCCGCCAGACTTTCATCTGGAGGGCTTGCATGAGGTCACACCAGCAGGTCTGGTTGAATACGTACAGAACTATACGAATTGGGATCTTCTTGGATCCCGCATGGCAGGTGAAATGCCCATTAAGCCCTGGGACGGCTTGCGATATGCATTTGAGGTAAGCAGTGGGACACCTTTTAGTAGCAAATTTAACGACGAGCATGGCATTTTCCACTATGACTATGTCGAGGCCTAGCAGCAGCTTGCTTTCAAACTTAGATGCAATTGTTTCACGGTTGACAAATGGGCAAATGTGAAAAATGCATTAACGATAAATGTCACTAAGCTGCGACTTTGCGACGAACACGAAACCTCCGACTAGTAATTAGTCATACTGATGTCTATGCCGCCAATGACACTGTCATGATTTAATTAACCATACCATTTTGCTAGTCGTGTGACGCCATGCTTGCAGATGCTGAGACCAAGGAGCTGTTGAACCGCAACTTTGATCTGGCCATACTGGATGGTGCATTTCCCGAGTGTGTGCTTGGCATGTTTTATCAGAAAAGGACACCTTTCATGTATATCAATACCGTCGGCTTTTACATGGGCAGCTTGTCGCTGGCCGGGAATCCCGCCAGCTATGCCATCACACCAAACTTTTATTCCAAATACACTGATACAATGACCCTCTATGAACGATCCGTCAACACGTTCATGCAGCTTGGCCAGAATGTTTTACATAGTGTACGTAAAAAATTACAAAGAATACAAGTACTCATGAAATAGATTCTGTTATCATCTGTACCTTTTTAACAATATTTTTCTTTCCGAAATCTAACCTAACCATTTAACTTTGCTTGCAGTACGTCATGCGGCGCACTCATCAAGTGTTGCGCGATCATTTGGGCCCACAGATTCCCCACCCATACGATATGTCCCGCAATGTGAGTTTCATATTGCAAAATGGACATGCTGTTGTGTCCTATCCGCGCGCCTTTAATCCAAACGTTGCTGAAGTGGCTTGCATTCATTGTAAGCCTGCACGCGCGCTGCCAAAGGATCTCGAGGACTTTGTGGCGTCTTCAGGAGAATCGGGCTTTATTTACGTATCGATGGGATCGTCTGTGAAGGCCTCAAATATGCCAGAGACGTTGAGGCGCATGTTGGTCAAAACATTTGCACGTCTGCCTTTTCACGTGCTGTGGAAGTACGAGGGCAGCGCAGCAGACATGCAGGATCTGACTTCAAACGTCAAGTTGTCGCGTTGGTTACCACAACAGGATATATTAGGTCATCGTAAACTGCGCGCTTTCGTAACGCACGGAGGTCTGCTGAGCATGTTCGAGACGGTCTACCATGGTGTGCCGGTGGTAACCATGCCAGTGTTTTGCGATCATGATGTCAATTCGGCCAAAGCTGAGGTTGATGGCTACGCACTAAAGCTGGACTTGGAAACGCTAACTACTAATCAGCTGTACAAGGCCATTATGAAGGTTGTCCATGACCCTCAATACAGAAATGCGGCCAGGTGAATTTTTTTTAGTAGTAGCTGTTTTTAGAACATTAACAAAACCTATATATTATATTGCGTTACAGGTACCGCCAGAATTTGCTGAAAGATCAGCGCTCGACAGCTCTGGATACGGCAATTTATTGGACAGAGTATGTGCTACGTCACAAGGGTGCTTATCATTTACAGTCGCCGGCACGCAACATGAGGTAAGTTGTCTCCAATTCGATTTGAAAAGTTAAGCTTAATGACTTGGAAACTTCACAGTTGGTGGCAGTATTATCTGCTGGACGTTGTGGCCGTCTATCTGCTGGCACTATGCGCTATCATCTTCCTGCTAAAACGTCTAGACTTTCGATCGGAAAAACCCCGCAGCATACATGTGCCCGCCTCGCCTACGGCTACAAAGAAGAAATCGAAGAAACTGTGAACATTTTTGGCCCTCTTACTATAGTCCCCTTAAATTAGTTATAGTACAGCTTCAAATTGAACTTATTCCGGGTTTTTTGTGATTGTCCAGTCTGTTTGTTCAGAAAAAATATTTCGACTTTTTCTCTCATGGAAAAAGTGCTTTGTATATATTTTCTTTATTTATAATTACTGCGCGTACAATTAATATACGTATCCTAGTAATGTTGTGCAAATTTCGTAAATGGAAAAGTTGAAACCAAAGTCTGCAAAGTATAAGGAAAACAAATGTTCTTTGTATGTATGAAAAAAAGAAGAAACGGAAACGAAATGTGAAAAGTTTAATATAAATAAAGTTTAAGATTAGGTTTTAAAAAGTAATTCATTTTTACATTTAATTTTTATCGTCCTCGACGCTCGCACCCTCGATGCTGTGCGCCACTCGTTTGACATCATTACGTCGCAGATGCAATAAAAGTGCACCCATTGCAAAGCCCAAGGTTCCCAGTGCGATGGCCAACCATCGGAACACATTGTTGAACTTAATGGGACTAAACGATTTTTGCGAATGCGTTAATTGTTCTGGCAAATATTAAAAAAAACATACGAAAATAGTTGCTTTTGCAGTGTGTTGGTGAAGTCCTTGTTCAATTGCATGGACTCCTCGATCCAAAATAACGGCATGGTCAAATTTCGCAGCTTCGACATGACTGGAATAGCCGACACAGGCTCAACATTTAAGCTGAACTGCAAACGATTATACACAGAGAGAACGGTACCCGATAACTAAAAATACAATATTGGGATTAGATGAGCCCCTTCGAATTTTATCGGCATCTAACCCGCTCAAATATTATAACGCTGCTGTGTTTTTGAGCTGATGGACTAAGTCCCTTCACTTGATGCACTAGTTGCATATCGGCCTTATAGAAATGTGGTAAGGAGGCTACCATTGGTGTGCCCGTGCATCGAGACAAGTCGACTGTGCCTGCCACTGGACAGTCAAAGGGATACGCTTTACAGAAGCAGTTCGAATCCGTATCAAGCTGCAAGAAATTCATGAGGCACTGATATATAAAGCCATAAATAAATTTCCACTTACGCTTGCATCACCAAAGTCCAACTCGTAGCGATATGCCGGCAGCAAGTTATAGTTAACCTTGCCTACCATATGGGGGGACAGCGAGCGACATAGTTGAGGTGAGTAGCTCCAGAGGCCTTCCTGCCGACGCATGTAGGGAGCAAATACAGTTCCATCTGTGCCACGAAACTGATTGCAGCTGCTGTTCCCCAATCCTTCGGACCACACCTGCAGTTTATCCTGTTCGTTAAACAGCAGTACCTGACCGACGGTGCTGCTATGGCGGTTTCCGGACCCTCGGGAAACTGTAAAGCGTCCGGCATTGCTGTGGTTGCCCTAAAAGTATGCTACAATAAATGAAATGTTTTATGATTCGAATTAGAGCTGCGCATCGTGACTGTCATCCGCTCACGGTATGTGTCAGTGCACAGTAAAAATAATTGATTTCACAAGCGTTTTGAAACAAAAAGACTAATAACTACATCAAACGATGTCACGATCCATAGCTTTTTTGCTGAATAATACTACTGCAATTTACCGCGCCCATAAATGAAAACTTAAAGTGTGTTGCATTTTGTTGGACAGCTCCATGAACATCGCCTTTGTAAAAGGTCTGGCATATGGCCTGAGCTGCTGGTTGTTCCTGCGCACAATCGACATCAATGCCCCGGTAAAAGAGATCCATAAAGGGGGCGGTTATGAAGGCGCTCGTCGGTTTAAAAATCACATCAAGTCCCACTGCCGTAGCTGTTAACATGTCTGGCTGCTGGTTTTGCACGGAAATAGCCATGAACTGCAAATAAGTTAGAGTGCACATGATATCTTATTTGTGTTCATGTACAGTTTACATACTTGCAACAAGGGTTGTGGCATCGTTATAAGCTCCTCACCACTTAATCCCAGATCAGAGCGCAGTTTGAACGTGTTACGCATATTAAAACTAACCGTGTCCTCAGCTTCGTTATCCTCAATGTTGTACTTATCCTTCCACTCCCTATGGAGTAATCGTTTTTAGCTCATTTATTTCGGCTTTTCTAAGACAACCACTTACTCAAATACAAACGGTCCTACTTCTTGTAGCTCGGGCATTTCACCATCTTCAATGTCCACTGCATTGGTCACGTTAAAAACAAAAACCTTAAAACTCATGGGGAAGGGCATTTTCTCCCAGATCTGTCTCGTATCACTGCCTTCTTTCAAGTTGATTTGCTGGCAAATCAAATTAATAAGAGATTGTACCAATTCAATGTGAAAAGCAGCTTCTGATCTTACCCGCCTAATTAAGTGTTCTAGTAGCATGGGAAATGCTAAGAAGCCCACAAGTGTTCCGACAACCAATATTAAAAGGGACACAATAATTACTTTCAAATACATTTTAAGTTAGAATGCTGATTAACGACTGGCAATGTGTGACATTGTTTGTTCCAATTTATAGCATTTCTTCATATCAATAGCGTGACAAAATTCGAACATGCAAGATAGAATTTTTGTAAATTTTTAATGAACACACCCACACGCACTTGTAAGCCTGCAGTAAAAAGTAAACCACTCTTTTGGGTCAAATAGTGAAATGTTAGTATTTATTTTCCGCTGATGCCAAAATAGGAAAGGTACCTGTTATTATATATCACAATTTTAAATAACCTAATTAGCTATACTATTGAATCAAAATTAGGTGACCCTAATATTTAGAAAATGTGAAGTGTTTTTAACATGTATTGGTCTCTTTGAAACCAACTGTTGAAATGTTTTGAATTTAAGTATTTACTAGTCTGTTGTTGGTGTCTTGGCTGTTACAGCAATAGCTGAAAAGTCTTATATTCCTCAACAGTTTTGTGGTTTGTGTCTATAATGGATCCAGTGTGGTGAGTTTATCGGAGCTAAAGTAAGTTTTACCGATCAACTCGGTACGATGAGAATTACACAACACTACTTTATTTTGATAGAAGACAGAATCGGTTAGCATCATCACTTAAAGGCTCCAAATGTGCCCTCTTTGCCTTTGTAGGTGGATATAAAAAAAAATTTATGGAAATAAGTAATATTATGGAAATGTCTTCAACATTTCGAATGAGCGGTCTCGCTGTTCGTTGTTTTTGAAATCGTTTGATCTGCTTACCAAAAAAAGCCTTTATAGCGGGACTGAAAGAGTTAGGAAGTTTAAGAAGTTTCTTCTGTAGCTAGATACATATGTCCGTCTTACAACAATTTATTGGAGTTGAGAAACACACAATCGAGGAACCATTTCATAAACTTTTTCGACACTTCGCAAATACTTGGAAATATTTCGAGCACACAACTAGGAATTTTGACAGGCCCAGGAGAGTATGAGGATTTTATAGATTGTACTTGTATATAAGAGAGTATACAAGTATCCATAATAGAACTCGAATTTAAAATAAACGAAATATTTGTATACTAATACCATTTAAACACACATATTTATTTAATTATAAATTTGGCATTTCGATATGATCAACATAACATAGGGTCAAAGACTTCTCTATGACAAGACTTACAACTAAAATGCAACAAATGCATATCATATGTATAAAGCATATGGTGTATAGGAGGTTCATAAAGATACATTCTTACAAATATATAAATTATATACAATTTTATTTTATTAAAATTAATTGTAAAGTTTATATCAAAATTAAACAATCCGCATACCTAAAACAATTTGTACAATTTTCAATATGAAGGAAATATACATATTCATGTGAAGTATATATAGTAGAGACATATTGGTGTATATTAAAATCAGTCAGATTTGGGTAAGGTTACATATGATGTTCGGGCCCTGAACTATAAATGTAAAATCGATTTACAAATATTTGGAAACCTACTTTCAAAGATATTTTCTATTCTGATAATCCGTCAAAACAACATTCATATTATATCTTTCTCAAAATGTGTTTTCCATTGCAGTGTGATTTGTCTTGGCTTAAGCCGACTCTTTAAATGATGTTTGACTAACTGCTTCCCGTGAGAAGACAATGGCTGTGTGCTCGTGGACACTCACATCGGAAGCTAGAGGCACGCCAGTTTGATTCTCGTTTGACTCGTCGATGTCTTTAAATGATGTCTGGCTGACTGCTTCTCTTGTAAAGACAATAGCAGTATTATTCTGATAGTTTAGATCCGATATTTGAGGCAGTGTAATTTCATTTGTCGGCGTCATTGTAGCACTAGCTGTTGGTCCGTGAGTGACTGGTCCACTGAAATGGAAGAAGTTAGTTAGTTAGTTTGAAGCCATTACTAAACACAGGAGCATACGTACTTCAAGGAGTAGGTGGAGCGGTAGAATGGTGGTGGTGTGTTCACCCTCATGGTGGCGTAGGCGGCATTTGGATGAAAGAGATATGCAAATTCGTTGAGGGACGTCATGTAAGGAGGCGGAGGGGGTCCATGCTGGAACTCTGGATACATCAAGCCACCCGGGAACATTCGATTATTACAGTGCACGCTATTGCAACGGCGACATGGATCGATCCGGAAGCAGGGGCAATCATCAACATCGTCTGGTAAGCTCAAGCGCCAAATGGCACCCGCAATAACAAGCAAGGAGACGCCAATGCCAATCATTAAAAGTGCGGCGCTCAAATATTGCGTAGAGTGCTCGATGAGGCCGGTAGATCCGAGCACGATGCCGCCAAGCGTGCATGCCACGCCTCCCAGGGCGAAAATTCCAATAACAAATGGCAGTGAAGGACGTGCGAACCACTTAGGAAATCTGTAACTCAGCGAAGCACCTAACTCTCCAGTGTTGGGCACATTTACAATAGTGCTGTTTGGGGCGACGCCATCATTGTTTGGAGATCCTGCATCTGGCACTGGTACAGGCATGTCCACCAGTCGTCTGGAAGGATAAAAGATAACGTTGAGCTATAGTGATATTGCTTTTGTTTCGAAAGGGAGCAGCAATGTTTTGGCTTAGCCGGCAATTAGCTGGCTACCTGAGAGACAGCGCCTGCTGCGTTCATATCTAACTGGACCTCGAGCAGGCAGGTAGATAACAATTCCTTTCCTATCCTTACGTTACATCATTTCAAACGGACGCCTTAATTTATGTCTGTTTGAAAAATGTTAGGTCCTTTCTAACAACTGTTTGTGTACATTGCGTCCCTTTCTCGCAAATCTCTAAACAATTTTTTGTCGACCCCTGTGCTGATTCGAGCATTCCTCGTACATTTGTTGCTTTCAGTTGCCTTTGCCTAGGCCTTTGTGTGATGGCGGCCTTTACAGCCTGAATAAATCTGAAAATTGAGGCTGACACATTGCACCTGCCTGTTTCTAAATGCATTCGTAGATGTGTGCATGTATATAGTTCGCATGGTTTTATAACTACGAGTCCCTTCAGCAGCTGTTGCTCGTTTGATTTGCTGTTGGTTTTGTCATGCTCAATTTTTTTGTTTTCTCGAGACATGCACATGCATGTGTGTATGGATGGACATTGATTTTGAGTTGGGTTACCAATTGTGTTTGTCCTCTTGTCTCAGTCGGTTTCTATGCAATACGGAATTTGTTACTTTTTTGGCCAAGAAGACGAGGCAACAGGTAGTTAACAATACTACTGGCCCCTTGTCCGTAGCTGTTACATTATCTTTAATTTGCAATCGGCCATTTGAACAGAAATATTTTGTTACAGCTCGCTCAAAAATGTTCAATATTTCATAAAATTAATAATGCGCATAAATTAGTGGACTTGACGCATGAAAAAGGAAGCGGAAAACAATAAAACGTATATAGGAACTTTTAAAAGCCTTTAAAAAACAAACGGCAAGGGGGAAGTAAGAGAAATAGAAAAGAGCAGGCATAACGCGGTGCCCAACGTTTGAGATTTCATTTAATTACAGCCCCAAGAACTGCGGGCGCAGCGTGTTCCCGCCAGCCATTGTCTGCCATTTGTCATCAATGTTGAACAGTCTATTCATTAAGAACTTAGAATATATAAGAAGGAAGGGTGGAAAAAAAGACACGCATAAGCCCCACATTATTATTGGGCGTGAACGGACTCATCAAATTTCTATTTATCAAAGTTGTCGAAAATTACTTTTTTAGCCACCTCAAATGCGATTTTTTAAGTCGACAAGCTTTAGGTCTGATACTAGCAGTGGTTATTACAAAAAGAGTTCATCCAGCCAACATAAATTATTTAAATACGTAATAGTTACTAGAATTATTTTTGATTTATTGATAAAAACGTTATTACGCAACTTATGGAATTGTACTTAATTAGTACAATATTGCTTTTTAAAAAATATTTCAACTTTTATTCAAGCATTTTTTACGCATTATTGCCATATGCTTTTGTGATATCATTTTTTCTCTAAGTTGCTAAGATCACAAGAGTAAATACCTATAACGTAATGTAAATATGTATTTGCTTTGAAAGCGTAAATCATTGATATTACAAAAAGATGATTAAGCTCGGATTCGCTTACTCATTATGCATTCATTGCAAGTGCTGCAACTTCTTCACGTACAGTCTTAAATCACAGGGATATATATTTTGTGCATTGAAAATGTGAAGCTACAAGGCACATGACTATGATATAAATGACAACGCGCTTTAGTTTATGAGGCTCGTCTTCCAGCGCGATCTGTGGAACATTTTACGAAAAAAGGTGGTGTTAAATTTTTAATTTGCCACAGCATGAGGCACGGTCAGTATAGAAGTAGTAACCAATGTGAAATATATAGTATATTCTCGTTTCTGGGATCATTTGTCAGCTTATGGCGTGAAAGAAAGTGTACAAAACGACAGGAATCTAAACACTGATACAATGAATACTATATATGCAAGTTATATTCATAGATTTACTGCCGTCTGACAGCACCACAAATTTTAATAGCACCCTTCGCACTCACACTCGCCCAACACTTACCCAAAGTCACAGCTAATTTATGAGCTTTCAGGCCGTTGCCAGTGTGGCAGAGGGAGGGAGACCCATGAAAAGCGCATCGAGGGCGATGGCGCGCATTTATTGTTTCTTTGTGACTTCAGATCATAAACATTTCTGACACTCAAAGCGAATTGGGGGTATACTGGTGTTAGACAACCAGCAGCATTTAGACATTTTTAGAGATCAAAATTATATGAAGCGTTGCGAAGCTGCGGCAACTGCTACTGTTACCATAGTTGTGGAAGCACTAGAGCGCTATTTCTGCTTTTTATTTCGCATAGATGGTTGAATTTTTTAAAAAGTACTCTTAATACCTATACTAAAGAAAATGGCTAATTATTGTTTTTGGAAAGAAATATTTAAGAAATATAGAAGAATTGCATGGCATGTCTAAAAGAGTAATAAGAGAGATACTTATGATCAAAAAGTATACAAACTAAATTGATGCTTACTTATGATTCTATTTACTCATGACCATTGAAGTGTATTCTCTTTTAATTAATTTACTTTCAACATGCTTTTACTGTTTACTAAAGCTGGAAACTCGACATAGCTAAATGAAGACAAGTCCAACTTTCATTATGATTTGGTCGCGTATTCTCGTTGCTTTTATAAAAGTACCATTAGCCATAACCCCAAACACTTGCTTGACCCACTTGAGCCAGTCGACCACAGCCATTAGGCATAATTACTTCCTTAATCACATTTTGTAGGCAAACACCGTTTTTTAACATTGCGCATGCGTAGCTTGTGGAACTTGACCACAAAAGACGTGGCTTCTATCTACGAAAAAGTTGACTTTGCTGGTGGTTTTTGTGGTGACATCAGTTGACTGTTCAACAGCTGCGTACGTTGGTACGTTGGAAAGGTATAATTAACAATGCTATTAGGGTGCAAATTACCGGACTGGCCTAGACGTGTGAGACGCGCCGGCCAGACAATACAGCCGTAATTGGCTGCCAAAAAAGTGTAATAGGAAATGCATGCGCACTTGAAAAGAGAAAGAAAAGTTAGGGCAGAGAAATGAAAAGCAAAGCAACAGAAATGCAATTAAAATGCGAGAAGGCAACCTTTTTTTGAAATTAGCCGCCTTCTTGATAAACACACACAAATGCCGTATGTTTGTATTTACATATGTACAAACATAAATAAATTTCTGGCTGTCTGAAAACCTTTCTTTGAAAGCACTAGACGCGGCTCATTAGTGTTGATTAAATAAATTATAAATAAATTATTATTAGTATATGAGATCAGAAAGTGCAACAACTTGAAATTAAAGTCGACTTCATCCAAGAATACAAAACTCAAACCCCCGTCAATTCTGCTCTCAACGTAGGGATTTGAAATGGTTCTAAAATACATAAATATCTTTAAGCGGCTTATGACACAAATAGAGCCTAGCGGCATGGCATGTCTATAGCCTATTGTTGACCGCTCAGTCACTAGATACAGGCAGTGGAGAGAAGGAAAAGGCATTTAATGGTCTTCTGATATGAAATAAAAAACTTTGTATGTGCCACCCATGCCACTGACAGCCACCAGCAGCAAGACTACGTAAATGAGTTCAAATGTGAGGCTACTGGTGTTGCAACAACAGATCTAGAGAAGGCAGCACACACGTGTTGTTCGCCTATTCCGAGAAGAAAAATGATGATGAGCCTGGGGCTCTTTAAGCTGTGTGCTACCATTAGGCGGGATACACTATGGGCTTGGTTTTTATACTCTGTACATGAAATGTACAAGAGTATATTAGGTTTGCGGGAGCTGAAAAATGTAACAGGCAGAAGGAGGCGTGGCAGACCCCACAAAGTATATATATTCTTGATCAGCATGACGAGACGAGTCGATCTAGCCCTGTCTGTCTGTCTGTCCGTCTGTCCGTCCGTATGAACACCTGGATCTCAGAGACTATAAGAGATAGAGACACCAAATTTTGCACGAAGATGCGTTATGTGTGTATTCTATACAAGTTTGTTTTATTTTTTTGATTTTCCCCCCCACTTCCCCCCTATGGGGGTTTTCCCGATTTTCCATTTGTATAATCGCCTATATCTCGGAGACTATAAGACCTAGGAACACAAAATTTTAGTCCCAGATGCCTTATGTGAATACGCAGAAAATGTATATTTTGAAATTCCCCTCCCTCCCCCCTCTACCCCGCAAATCGTAACTCCCGTAATTCTTGGAATTTCGAACGAAAATTTTGGAAATACCCCCAGTTAGTTATTATGTGTCCGTATGCCAAATTTCATTATGATAGACCGATTTAACAAGAAGTTATAGCCATAAATATATTTGCTGATGCAGCGCTGCTGCAGCGCTGCTCAAGCGCTGCCCGCGGCTGTTGTTGATGTTGCTGTTTGGTTGACTGCGAAAATGCTTACACAGACACGAATTGATGCGCATAGGCATACATACACTCACACAGACGCAATTGCTATGTAAATGTGCAATTATACACCCTTTACGTGAGTTCGAATACCGAGAGAGGTAAAATCGATCACATTTTTTTTTTTATTTTCTTAATTTTTTTTATTTTCTATAATTATTGTAAACATATGTACAGAGTATTTCAAAGTCGGGACACCCGACTTTAGCTTTTTTACTTGTTTTTTTTAATTTTTCTTTGCCTTTGTGTTAATGAACGCTTGCTTTAAGCTGCACTTAAGTCGCGTTGAGTTGAAGCGGCAATGGTTGTTAACTGTACTATAGCTGCGGCCACTATTCAACTAATGGATTTCACTTTAAGCCCCATATGGAAATTTCATTAGGCATTTGAAAGCGACCTAAGCTGACGATTGCTTTGAAGTATGGTACCAAAATATCAACGATAAGGGTGTTAAAAAATCTATAAATGCGTACTCGCGGCTGTCGCACTCACCACCGAACTTGACTCCAACACACTTATTATCAGCTAAGTGTCAGTGCCCAGGGAATCCGCCAGCATCCCCTTACTGAGCTCAACGTGCCACATTTGGGTCCGCATTCGCCATGCGCTATGGGCAGCTATGATAAAATATGCAATTTAAATTCAATTTCGGCCCGAAAGCGATTTAATAAAAACGCCAAAATGATTTTTAAGCTGACAGCATTTTATGTGGGCTTGAAGGTGAATCTGTTTGCTATCTACAAGTATAAACACAAATGGGGTTAAGGACAAACAGGCAGAGAGTCTGAGCATCAATGGGGGCGGTCTGAGCTTGAAATACCATAAACTGTAAAGCCTAATGAGTATTTTATGGCACTTAATTTTGTGGTGCGTGGACGAGATTAAAGCATAAAGTAGAACCATTGACAGAACAGGAGGGCAAATGTGTGAGTGTGTGTGTGTCATTTGATATGCGTGCAGACAGTTTCAGATGAATGAATGATCAGTTTTTCATTCAGGATATGAATATAAAAGTATTCGTCTTTTTAATGCAAGCGATCCTGCCAGTTAAAAGTGCTTAGGGTATATGAAACCCAAACTGACTATTGATGGACTTCCCTTGTGGCTGTGAGTGTGTCTGTATGTGTGTGTGTGTGTGTGTGTGTGTGCATGCGTTGCGGTGTCAAATAACAGACAGCGCTCAGAACGAAGAACGCATCACCACAATAAGGCAATAAGGTAAAGGTACGAGTACCAAACGATAGAGTTCAAGGAACCGGCCCGATAGCTGGCTGGTCTTGTGGCTGGCTGGCTGCTCGACTTGACCGTTGGTACCGTAAATACAAGTATAAAGAATACGAACCAAAGCAAAAGGCACAAAGTAGACTCTGGCGCATTGTGCGCTCAAGCGGCACGACGATGTATCGATTTTATATGCCCATACACACATACATACATACATAGAAGCATACATTAGCTGAGCCTGAAAAAAAGCATGGAGCCCACAGCACATTACATTGTTAAGCCGATTGTCAAATTACAGACCCATGCTCGTGCGTGTATGCACACATATGTACTTGTATGTGTATGTATGTGTATCGAACATTTGTGTTTAGTTCAGTTTTCATGATGTGCTTAGGCACCTTACAGTGTGTCTGTGTGTGTGTGTGTTTTTGTGTACAGTTCCATTGAAATACGCACGACATCGTCGCCATCGCCACCATTATCGGTTGGTAACATTATCATATGCACACGTCTAACTCAATTGGAGTTCGGGTTTTGAGCGTGTTTTCATGTTTGTTCAATTTTAAATTTACAAAATACAACAAGACTATATGTATGTACAATATTTGAAATTGATATTTTGACATGGCATTAAATGCACTTCAAACATTCAGTCAATTAACAACACGCCACCATTGGCAGAGGCCCTATCAAATATATATTTTGAGCTTCGTTTTGACAGCAACTACTTGGTTCCAATGCGTCGGGTCAGTCATAAATCGACTGTCTTTATGGCTTGTTGGACCTTTCTTTCTGCATATCAGTGACAGCATCGTGCCGTCCAGCCAGCCAGCCAGCCAGCTTGCTGTGCACTCAGTTTGAGGCAATTAGCATAGTGCCGATTGCTTACTTGGGCAATCAAAAATGAGTTGCTGCCGCGGCCGCTGCCTCTGCCTCTGCAGATAAGCTTCAAAAATCAAATAAATAAAATAAATACTTTTCGAATGCAATATGACTTTTAGTAGTACTAAGAGTACATTTTCATACAGCTTTTAATTGGATAAATAAATGGGCCTTTAAAGAAGCAGACAAAGAATATAGAGTACTAGATTTTCTGGCACAATAATCATTAATCACGTAAAACAAGCGTTACAAAACCGTTTTATAACTTAATTACAATTTTTTTCTTTTGTTAGGTTTTGCTTAAAATTTCTAAAAAAAAAAAAAACATAAAATACGCATAATAATTAATCAAAATGCTCCAAGACATTTCATGTTTGCCTGCCTGCGTGACAAAATTTATGCCAAGCTATTAATTTTTTTCTCCAACACAAATTCCCAGAAAAATATTTTTGATAATCCTAGGGCATTGGGGCAGACATGTGACATGTAAAACAGAAGCAAAGAGACAGAAAAAGGAAAAGAAAAAAAAAACAAGTAAGTCTTGTGTGTTTTTCATGCACGGAATTCTTGGCATATCAATGACAGAAAATCTGCCCAATAATACAATGGCAATGAACAGAAAGTGCCCCAGACTTCAGAAACAACAACAAGAAGAAACAAGAACAGAAGCCACTTCGCTGTGCCCTTTTTGTGATGCAAAGCAGTCAGACGGACCCAGAGTTTCTGAAACTCGTCAGACAATAAAACGAATAAATGTGCTTCCTCACTTCTTTTTGCCCGTTCAAGATTTTTGGGAGCATGTTTGCTCCATTTTGAACAGGGAAGCAGACGAATTCGGAAGCTCACAACATGAGGCTAACTTGTCAGCTGCTGTGGTTGTCATTGAGTGCGTGACATGATTTTTGTTAAATGGTAAAATTTTATTTTCGACAGAATGATGAGACTACCAGCACAGCAGCCTTGGAAATGACTGCTTCTTCGTCCCCTCCCTGGCTCACACATTTTGTGATTTGCCATGGAGACCCAAGTAAGCAAGCCAATTATATTTTCAATGTGTCTGTAAAACTTTCGCTTTCTGGCAGCAATACACACACGAAGACACATACGAAAGTCACTGACACAGCCGCAGGCGTTTGTGGCAGACAGTAGCCAATTTAATGGGCCACTGTGGTAGACTTTTTGCAATTACTTGTATTTTTGTTGAGCTCCTGTGCTTCTGTAGGAGTTTATATCATTACTATGAAAGTTATGCTGTCGGTTAGTTAGAAAATTTGATTTCCTCTTCAGTGCTAATTATACGTTCCACAGCACGCAAGCATTGCTTCCCTAGCAATTACAATATAACATAATATTCCCTTTAATTACATCCTCTAAAGATAGTATTAAAAAACGTCTTTATGAAATAATTGCTTCTTATGTTTCTCAGACTATTTTTAAATACATGAAACTATGTAAGCATTAATATGTTTGTTCACAATGTTATATTATATTTTATAAAGCTAGAAGTGATAATTCCTATTTGAAGTACATTTATGTTTTTTTATGAAGGTAAATTTTAATATATCTGTGTGTTTTAGAGTAGATATAAAAATATTAAAATATACTATGAAATGTACAAAATTTCAGTATGTATTGCTTATTTGAAGACGGTGCATATTAAAATTAAATATGGCTTTACATTGAATTGAGTAAGAAACACTTTAATGACGAAGATTTTCACTGTGTTTTCAATATTATTTATATTTAAATTAGTAATTGAATATTTTTGAACGTATTTGTACTAAGCAAGTTTTTAATATATCTTTACAGAAATCGAACATTATCTGAAAAATATGTTTTCTTTCTGCTGGCGAATCTACATATGTATGTATATATATCCCGTATTTAAGAAAAGATTTCACTACTCGAAACTTGTATTATTTTGTATAGCTATTTTCTTATTTTTCACTTTGTTTACCTGTGCGTGTGATGAAGATGATGATGGTGATGGGCTACTGACATAGGTCTCTGCTGATAGCACTGATGATATTGTAAATAGTTGGACGAATCGGATGTGACTGAATTTGAGTTTAGGAACGGCGAAGCTGTAGCCCCATTTGCCAACTGACCGATTGCATTGGCAGCGTTTCCATGATGGTGATCCAGAAAGATGGCCGTATATTGGGGAGGAGGATAGCTGCCCGTAATTCCTACAGGTGTTGCGCCCCCTGCAATTGTTGCGTTTGCGCTAGCGCCAGCGCCAGCTGCAAGTGCATTGTTATTGCACTTCGCTTTCGATTTGTTTGCCTTACGGCGCGTGCGCTTGCTTTGTCTCGACTCGGAGCGGGAACAGGCACTCGCACTCGTATTTAGCATATCACTGGCTATAGTTCCGGCAGGGGTGGTGATACCCACACTGGGGGGTGGTAGAGTAGTCGAGGGTGAGAATTGCAATTCACTGCAGATGCTCGAGTCGAGCATGTTGCTCTCGGAAGTTGTACGATTCAATATGAACTGTTCAAATTCGGCTTCCCCCTCCTCGAGTTGTTGACCCTCAAGCAAGGCTTGTCTCTCAGCGGCGGAGTCATCATTATTGTGGCTGTTGCTGTTTTTTATTCTATTTGGACTGCTAATATTGTTGTAGGGTTGATATTGTTGTTGTTGTTGTGATGCTGACGACATATCACAGCGACTGCGATTAAGGCTGTTGCTGCTTAAGCTGGCGCTAATCACAATTTCCGGTACAACAAAAGACTTGGTTGGAAACTTGGACTCACGGACATGACACTCATTCCCAATGGCGCCAAACATGGTGCCATTTTCAAGGACAACGGTGCGCGAGGATGCCATTGTGGCTGTTCCTGTATGGGCCGCCATATTCAACACTTCTTTGATTAAATCCAAATCTAATTGCCCGAGCTATTTAGGTATAAATTTAATTTTGTTCCAACTTAGCACAACATTTCAGCTGCCTGTACCTTATTTCATATTATTTTTTCGTGAACACACACACTCACACACCGTGCACGGCTGTTACTGCACAGAAAACACGTTTTATTTTTCGCTAGCTATGCGCGCCAATTTTACGCACGAGCTTCTGTCGATTTTTGTAATGCGAAGCCGGAAAATTTGGGTAAGAAAACTCGAACGGAGCTGCTGCCGTACTGACGACCGTTCTGCTTCGCGTACCGCTCCAAACTGATTTGTATTGTTTGAGCGTTTGTTGTGTTTACGGCTTCTGGTTTCTCTGCTCGTTCTCTTTCTTCTGCTTCGTGCTTATGATAGCAACGACGCGACGGCGGCACGACTTCGACAATGTCTGCAGACCATTAAGGTATGGCTGACAACCACCAACAACACCGCCACCACCACACTCGTCGATGTTGATTTTGCCTCTCTATTACATTCGGCAGGCAGTCGGAGATTCGTAGTCATCACTTTCATTAACGAAGCAGCATACTGACGTCACAGTCGCTGTGGCAGCAACAGTAACGGAGCCAGACACCCTCACCAGAACCAGTTTTTACCCAATTATACTCATTCTCTCTCACTCTATTTGATTGTTTCGTAGTTGAAAAAAGAACCACACTTCTTGACGATACCTTGTATATGTTTTCTTCAACATCGTCCATCTAGTGGCGAAACTGAAAATCTAACTTGAATACCGTTTTAATAATATGTATCGAACTCTATTAAAATTATAACATATAATATAATATAAAAATATAAATTAATTTATAGCTGCCTAAAAAAGAATAACCAATTTGGATTATAGTTATTATTTATGTTATTTTTATGATCCCAAAATTTTTAAAATAAACTTTCCTAAATGTGTTTAAAAGGAGTAAAGATTAAAGAAGAAAGAATGGCTTCCATAATAATATATAAATGAGCCAGAATTGGGTATTTATTAAATTAAATGATAATAGATAATTTATAGTAAATGTTTTATACCAAGGCTGTTGGTTCCCATCACATGATTGTCGAAGTTGGCAATGTACCTCATACCCTCATCAATCCACACTCTTGCTAAATGAACATTTGGGTGTGTACATTTCTCAACCCTCTAGACACAGTTTTCCCTTACGAGTGTGAAGAGCTCATTTTTGAAAAACTAAGCCAAACAAATGTCAGGCAGAGGTCTCAGCAGCTCAAGCAAACAAAATAAAACTGAGACGACACCACAATGCGACTTCCAAGTGTGCAGCAAATTCTATCTACAAGATACATTCGCTACCATTTGTTTGAATGCAACATTTTTTGTGAGGGTGAAATATACATATATACACATCCATACATACATATGGATGCACATACATGTACATTTCTGTGTGTATGTATGAATTTGAAAATGTTTTTGTATGATCATTAAAAATGGTTTTTGTTATAGCCTTAGTAGCCCTAGTTCTGTGACAAATTTAATTAAAATTTACACATTTCGCCAAAAATGTGAAGTGTTGCTGGCAAAATAACAACATTTTTTTGTGAGGATGAAACACATACTTATATACACAGATAGGTATGAGCACTTGTATATGTATGAAATGAAGATCCTTATTATTAAGTTTTTGTTAAAAAGGATTTGGTCATGAGGCTGTTATTTAAGTAGCTCTAGCAATCCCCTTTTAAATTTTTCTTTGAAAAATTTAATTAAAATGAAAACACAGACATTTCGCTGAAGTGCGAGTTATTGGTTTTATGCTCTTTGCCGTGCCTGTTGATTCGTTGAGGGTCATTCAGTTGTGAGTTTATCAGCTCCGCTTTTATTGTATCATTTACATATCTTAGTCGAGGGATTACCTGCAAAGTGGAGAAACTGAGAAGCTGGCTTTGCACGTTTTGTGATTGTTTAGAATAATTCACCTTCGTTACTTGATGTAAATAGGGGTTGCCCGGGGTTGCTGGACAGTTGTGAGGCTTAATAGGAGCGGTTGGATCAGCGGGAGCCAGATTTCAATTGAAACTGTTTTCAGAAGAAAAAAGTACACAGGAGCTTGAGCTTAGCATTTAATGTTCAAGCATGTTTAAGAAGCATTTGCGTAATTCAGACTTTTCCCATCATTCTTACTGTTCATTACTGCTGTGGCCTTAAGGTCGACTTGCGTTGAGTCCTCAACACGGCAATTATGCGACTGCAAAAACAAAAAGTAGAAAATATAAAAAACAAGCTGGAAAGCAAAATTGAGCTTAATCGTAAAACATGACGAGCCACTTCAAATGCCAGCAACCCGCAATGCTTTTGCTTGCTCTTGCCTGACCCTTCGGTCTGTGAGCGACCCTTTTCATTTTATACATATGTACATTCATACATACATACGTATGTATACATGTAAAGTGGCATCCTTGTGCCATTATCATCAGTTGGCACCCCCGATCAGGCGAAGGTGTAATTAAGAAGAAGTCGTGGGATAGTCGTTTTTCAACAGTCGTAAGCAGCAGTCGTGGCATTCAGTCGTCAGTAGTAAAGTTGTACAGCAGTCACTAAAGTTGGTCAGAAGTTGCAAAAGTCGGCGTCTAAACATATTTTTAAGTCTTATGTTATTATATAATACTATTCTTATTGTTTGTCAAATACTCGATATACTTTATTAAACGATTTATAAACCTAATAAATCTTACATGGGGGCTCAA
The DNA here is from genome assembly GCF_003285725.1 of Scaptodrosophila lebanonensis. NCBI lineage: Eukaryota > Metazoa > Arthropoda > Insecta > Diptera > Drosophilidae > Scaptodrosophila > Scaptodrosophila lebanonensis. The sequence continues at coordinate 6,347,963 of NW_022060529.1, forward strand.
CCGTGTCGAGCAGCCGGACAAATATTCAGAACAGTTCAAAGTTTTTAAGTGAAGCATTCATAAAAAATGATTCTTACATAAGGGCTCAGCCGCATAAATTTTCATACGCAGTCAGTTGAAATAATACATCTAAAAGTTGCAGTGCTTAAAAATGATACGCTCAAGCAGAAAAAATAAAAATGGCGCACCAAGCAAGAAAAATCTGTTGCCGGTGGCGCGCATGGAAAATGGAAAGACATCACAAAGTGTAGACGATCTCGATCTAACGTTTGAAATGGTAGAGGAAAGCAGAGCAGTGGTAAATGATGAACAAAGTGTAAATCATACGTGCGAAAAAGAGATAAATATATACAAGTGCGAACAAGGCACAACGGCAGGAATAAAAGAAAAAGGTGCGAACGTCGAACTACATGATAATTGCGCAGTTGAAAATACCGAGAAAAGAATGTATTCTGAGGAGACACACACATGTATACAAAACCACGATTTGTCAATTTTAATTAAAATGCTGAGTGAAAAGAACGATTCTAACCCAAACAAGAACAGTGTGTCGGTGGAAAGCTTTGCAAAAGTAGTCCCTGATTTCGATGGCATAGCTATACCAGTTAAGCAGTGGGTAAATAATTTCGACGAAAACGCCGAGGCATACGAATTAAGTGAAAAACAAAAGTATGTGAATGCAAGAAATAAAATGGTTGGCACGGCCAAATTATTTGTGGAAACTATTACTGTATCAAATTATGAAATGTTATGTGCAGCCTTAATAGAAGAATTTGATAAACAGCTGAGCAGTGCCGAAGTACATAAAATGTTGCAAAAGCGGAAAAAGCGTGTGTCGGAAAATTTTCATGATTATGTGCTCCAGATGCGAAAAATAGCATCACTTGGACAAGTTGAAGATCAGTCGGTTATAAATTATATAGTTGATGGCTTAGACGTGCGTGACGATCTAAAATTTCCGTTGTACAGTGCGCCCACGTACAAAGAACTTCGAAGTCGGTATGAGCTTACTGAATTAGTGGCAAAGAGCAGTTCGTATAACAAACGTCGCGAAAACGTTGATAAAGTAGGAGACAAACAACAACAACAGCAGCATTGCTACAATTGCGGTTCAACAGAACATAAGCGGGCAGAATGTAAACGAGAAACAAAATGTTTTAAGTGTAACGGTGTCGGTCACATAGCGAAGCAGTGCGTGGCAAGCAAACAAAGCGTTAACATTGTATTAAAGGAAAATCGCGTTAAAGAAATAAAAATCGGGAAAGCAGTTGTATCGTGTTTGATTGACACTGGCGCGGATGTTTCACTTATGCGAAAACAAAAATATGAAAACATTTTCGGTGACCAAAAGTTGCAAAAGAATTTTACTAAACTGTTTGGCTTAGGCAATATTGCCACTGTCGTGTTGGGTGAATTTACAGAAACAGTTGAGGTCGATGGTTTTGTGACAAATCATACATTTCTTGTTGTACCAGATGCAAGTCTAAAAGTTGAAATAATTGTTGGCTATGACTTTTTACAGAAGTTTACTGTCACACTAAATTCCAATGGTTACACGTTCGTACAGGCGCAAACAAAAGCTGATGATGAGCAGTCTGAGTTGAATGTTTTTAACGTGGTAAGTCCAGCAAGCGAGATCGATTTAAATGTTGAATCCCAGTATGCCGAACCAGTCAAACAAATGATCGCCAATTACAAGCCGGTGGACAATGCAGTAGAATGCCCAATAAAAATGACCATCATACCGAATGTTCCAAGCATCGCTTTTCGCGAAAGTCCAAGCCGATTGTCTACAACAGAACGTGAATTTGTACGAAAACAGGTGGATGAATGGCTTCACTGTGGCATTATCAGAGAGTCGTCGTCAAACGTTGCAAGCAAGGTGGTGTTGGCCAAAAAGAAAGATAGGACCTACCGATTATGTGTGGACTATCGTAAGCTGAATACCCTCGTACTTAAGGATAGGTTCCCAGTACCAGTTGTCGAAGAAGTACTCGAGAAGATGCAAAATGCGAAATATTTTACTGTTATGGATTTGCGAAATGGCTTTTTTCATGTGCAGGTAGAGGAGCAAAGTCGAAAGTATACAGCGTTTGTTACCAAGGAAGGGTTGTATGAATTTAATAGGGCACCCTTTGGATTTTGCAACTCCCCAGCAGTGTTCGTACGATACGTTAATTACATATTTCAAACATTGATTAACAAAGGCATAATGGAGATGTATGTTGACGACATAGTTATTTTCGGAGATTCAGCTGGTCAATGTTTGGAAAATATGCGAATTGTACTGAAGCAGGCAGAAATGTATGGGCTTGATATAAAATGGGCCAAGTGTCAGTTCTTAAAGAAGAAAATAAATTTTCTGGGTCATGAAGTAGAAAACGGACGTGTTTGGCCAGGTCAAGAAAAGGTAAAAGCTGTGAAGAATTTTCCTCTTCCCAAAAACATACGGGGAGTACAGGCCTTTCTTGGACTAACGGGGTATTTTCGAAAGTTCGTTAAAGATTATGCATTACTAGCCAGACCGTTGACACAATTGTTGAGAAAAGAAGCCGAATTCAAAATTGAAGGGTTACATGTACAGGCGATAGAACAATTAAAGAATGCTTTGACGAATGAACCAGTATTGAAGATATTTATGCAGAATGCGGCAACACAGTTACATGTTGATGCGTCAAAAGATGGGTTTGGTGCTACTCTTCTCCAGCAGCATGATGGCAAGTGGCATCCTATTCTGTACTGGAGTAAAAAAACGACACCTCAAGAAGAAAAGTTGCATAGCTATTTTTTGGAAGTGAAAGCAGCATATTTAGCAACAAAAAAGCTACGACATTATTTAATGGGCATTGAATTTGTTCTCGTTACTGATTGCGCAGCGTTTAAGATGACATCAACGAAAAAAGAAATTCCCAGAGAAGTAGTGCAGTGGTTAATGTATCTGCAAGATTTTACGTATACCATAGAACATCGCGCTGGTATAAGGATGAAGCATGTCGACAGCCTCAGTCGATTCCCAGTCATGATCGTAAGCACAGAAGTTCAGGCACAATTTTTAAAGGCCCAACGCAAAGATGAAACCTTAGTTGCAGTTGCAGAAATTTTAAAACTGAAACCATACGCAAACTACAAGGTCAGAAATCAGCTGATTTATAAACAAGTAGATGGTATTGATTTGCTAGCCGTACCGAAATGCATGGAAAAAGAAGTTATCAGGAATGCTCATAACTTTGGTCATATGGGTGTGAAGAAAACCATGCATCACATTCAGCAGGACTATTTTATAGCACACTTAGAGAAAAAAGTTGTGGAATTTATCGCGAATTGCATTGAGTGTATAACACATAACAGAAAGCTGGGTAAACAAGATGATTTTTTGCATTGTATCGACAAAGAAGATCAGCCGCTGAGTACACTCCATGTAGATCATTTGGGATCATTGGACCTGACTGCAAAGAAGTACAAATACATATTCGCTGCTGTTGACGGGTTTTCAAAATACACATGGTTGTATCCAACAAAGTCTACCGATGCGCAAGAAGTTGTTAAACATATCAGCTCGTGGGTAGCTATCTTTGGGAATCCACGGCGTATTATCAGCGACAAAGGAGCAGCATTTATATCGAAGCAGTTTAAAGATTTTTGTGAGGAACACAAAATAGAGCACATCGAGACTACTACAGGGATCCCAAGAGGAAATGGGCAGATAGAGAGAGTCAACCGAGTTATTCTGTCTGTTTTGTCAAAAATGTCTGCAGCCGAGCCGTCAAAATGGTATAAATATACATCACAGGTGCAACGATCTATTAATACACATGTCCACTCATCTACGAAGTACACTCCGTTTGAAATTATGTTCGGCGTCAAAATGCGTAATGAATCTGATCTGGAAGTGGTGAAAATTCTTCAGGACGAGCTACTGGAAGGCTTGCAGGATGAACGCAACCAAATCAGAGCTGATGCCAGAGTACAGATTGAAAAAGCTCAAAGTTGCTACAAGAAGAATTTTGACAAAAAGCGACGTAAGCATAGTGGTTACCAATTAGCAGACTTAGTAGCCATTAAAGTAACACAGTTTGTAAATGGTAAAAAGCTGGCTCCGAAATATATCGGGCCATACGAGGTTACCAAAATAAAACGTAATGGAAGGTTCGACGTGAAGAAAGTTGCAGAGTTCCAGGGTCCGAATCAGACTTCAACTTGTACTGATTCTATGAAACTGTGGCGTTACATGGGTCAAGACGAAGACGATGAAGCTGGAGAATCATCTGAGACAGATGATGAGCAGGATGGCCGAGTGTAAAGTGGCATCCTTGTGCCATTATCATCAGTTGGCACCCCCGATCAGGCGAAGGTGTAATTAAGAAGAAGTCGTGGGATAGTCGTTTTTCAACAGTCGTAAGCAGCAGTCGTGGCATTCAGTCGTCAGTAGTAAAGTTGTACAGCAGTCACTAAAGTTGGTCAGAAGTTGCAAAAGTCGGCGTCTAAACATATTTTTAAGTCTTATGTTATTATATAATACTATTCTTATTGTTTGTCAAATACTCGATATACTTTATTAAACGATTTATAAACCTAATAAATCTTACATACATATACTTGGAAATGCTCTTATATGCTCACATAAGCATGCATGTTTGGGGATATTTTGGTATTTTGATCAAGCACGCGCTCAGCACATAATTACTAATTAGATGCTTTTCAATTCCTCGCAACGGCCAGTGCTCAACACGTACACATTTTCAAATTGTGGCTTGTGAGACAATTTGATGGACGTTGGCCGCCTACTTTGGCCGTAACGCTACAGCAAAGTCAGAGTTTGTCTCATTTTTCGATGTTGGCTGTCGTCGTGATGCTGCTGACGTCCTGTTTGCGGTGGTTAGCATCTCCAGCATTCCACAGCGGTTTCATTATACACTTCATAAAATGTACACTCAGAGGAAAACAGAATGAAAGCTTCTAGACCGACTAAGTATCTATATAAACAAATATTTGTAATGTGTACTTAAGTTTACTTGGAATAAACTCACATTGTTTGATTCCGGCCAGCTTCATCAGCTGAGTCAGACCCCGCAAGTACTTGTATAGATGGATGTGATTAGTTATTGATCAATGGAAAAGTCATTATTAATAGTAATACTCACAATACTAAATCCCACATCAATGTTTTTAAAATCGACGTTTTTTAAATATTAAAGTTCTATTATTCTTTTATTACTTCGAGATTAGAAAGTGTACTGTAATTTTAGATCTGCTATTAAAGACACTGTGGCCTGTTTTTCTTTGGGTTAACTTGTTGTCTGTTCATAGTTTGTGTTGAGAAACACAGAATGGTCCGTCACTTGACGTCCAGTCATTGTCCTTCACATTGGCTGAAACCTAGTCTTGCATGAACTCGTCGTACTACAATTACATACAACCGCAAACTTATCTCTCTACTGGGGCTGCCATTTCAGACAGCTTGCTGAGGCTTGGACGCACACGCTTGTGGTTTTGAGTTATGCAGTTATTAAGTTTTGCTCCAGCACTTTTCAGTTTGTTCGGCATTTGTTTGGTATTCTTGTCCCAACTTGTTTGCAAATTTTGGCTCTAAAGTTTCCGGTCGCAATGGTTTCCGCTATTTCAACACACGTTTCAAATATTTAATTTTCGTTTGCATTTGCGAAGCCGACAAGAAATCAACAGCTAAGTTATCACCCACAATTTCATTAATGCAGCAGCTACAAAATTGAATCTGGTCTCTTGTTGTTTACCTCTCGCATGCAAATTTATGTATATTGAGATAAAAGAGGCGGTGCGAACGTGTTTAATAAATCATCAAAGTGAATGCAGTACCAGTAGCCATAACAGCTACTACGACAAAGCTACATACTATACATTAAAAGCTTCATTAACTACTGCATATATGTGGTTTTAAACAAATTAAGCGTACACTTAAAAAAACCATACTCTAAATTTTGATCTAAATTTCAATAGAGTCAGCATTTAGGCACTCCGAAAATATTTTACGTGTTATAAACTCTTAGATCAACCTTTAGTAATATATGGTTCATATCGTAAGATGATGTGCGAAGTAGAATAAAATTAGAGTTTGGAATGTCAATGTGATAATTATGTTTAGTATGGTTGGCAATATTTACGTTGAACAATATGGATAATGCGTCGCATCATTTTCATTTTACAGTGTACGCTTTTGATCAGAGCTATACAGATCTCTGTATATCTGTTAGGCGACAAGAAATGTATTTCCATTCTGACAAATATTTGCTTATCCAGCTCAACCTAAACACATTCTTCATACGCATCCAATAGTCATTTCCATCAACATTTGCTTAGGTGTCAAACGCGAATGCACCATTAGAAGTGTGTAATGGTGCTGGTAATGGTAAAAATACTTGTACATACAGATACGAGTGTATCCAGAATCTTTCTGCTCTATGCTTCAATGAAAGCAAAGAGTTTAGCGCTTTGATGCAGCCAATTGTGAGTGCCTAAAACAAATTTGTTTATTTTGTTGCCATTTGTTTATTTATTTCCTGCGTTCAAACACGTGTGTAAAAAAGGGCCACTCGAGATGAGTTGAGTTGGGCGAACCTAAAACAACAACCATGGCAGCAGCAACTACAACAGATTCAAAATACATGTTTATGACGCTGCTAAAATTATTTAAGTCTATGGCTGAACTTTGATCTCACACAGTTGTCGTCTCTGTGTTAAGGTTTTGGTGTTGTTGTTCAAGTTGTAGTTGTTGCCGCATCGGTTGCCAAGATTACAACCCCCGCCGCATTAGCATCAAATTGATTTTTCATTAGCTTGTCTCCCATAAACTTGCCATCAATATACGATATACTTGTATGTGCGTATGTATCCCCACATGCCTATATGCTGGCTTATAGCCATAAAAATCAGTGCGTTAGAGTTGAAGTTTGACTTTGCGCTTGGTTGTTCGTTGTTGGTTGTTGTTAAGGCCTTTGTTGGGCAAGAGCTCCGTGCCTAGATGAACGTGCAGCAAACTGTGCACAGCATGCGTTGAAGAAATCCATTAATGTGGCTTCAAGAAATATTTTGTTTATAGATCCACATACATGCATAAGTAGGTGGACATTTGTATTATTACATATTAGATTAGGCCCAATGATTACTCTGCCCACCATAATGAACTTGTTGTACGAGAATATGTGTGGTTGTGAGGTGTGTAAGCATGACAAGGTCAATGGAATGATCTTTGAATACACCGAATATAAATGTTAAAAGTATTGAGCTGCCAAAAATGTGTTAGAAATTAAAATCACGTTAAATGAGGCTCTAAAACTCAAGCAAAATGAACATACATTAATTAAAAAGTGGAGAACGCTCTCTATCTCTCGACTGCTCGTATTTTCGTTACATTGGAGTATAATTTCCTATTGTAAAAAGAAGAAATTAATACTTTTTCCTAATAATTTCAAATCTATGAAATTTAATTTAATAAATATTGAATCTTAAATCAATATGATAAATGAATTTTGTGTACTTTGTTTAAGGAATATCCAAGCTCGGTACTTATTTGTTTGCTATCGGGATAAGTACAAAATATTTGAATTCACAAATACTTGAGTAAAGCGACAAATTAAGTGACTGACTTAAAATTCGCCCGAACTCTGTCTGTATTGCCGTTTTCGTTAAGTGCATCCTGCCAGCAAATCACATTCGATATTTTAGAGCACATGACGCGTCTCAACTAATTTCAGTAGACATAGAGCCGAACATTGCTACACAGGCATCCCGGGGCGTTACAGTCAAATGAAATAGTCAACAGGACCATGACTAAAAGGCATGCCAATATAGTATGTTGTTACATTCAATGAGAAAAAGCACCCACGGTGCTCACGGCGCTGACATTAACTGAAAAGGATGTTTGCCAAAATGCGCCTCGGCCTTTATACTTGTAGCATTGGGTTGCAGCTTAATTGCATCAGCGGTGGCAAACGGAAGCGGAAGTGCAAACAAAAAATAGCAGCTCTGCAGCTGAAAATTCAATTAGCTGAGCGGCTGCATTTTTTCCATGCAAATGTGAAAAACGTGAGGCAGGACTCAGCTTATTATTTTAGCAATGCGATTTTTTTTTTGTAGGTACACCTTGACTCGGTCTCACATTACATTACTGTCAACGTCAACAGGGAACAGATACACGCATGAACATATCACAGCTGCTGCTCACCCGCACACACACCGAAAACACACACCCATAGGCACTCTGGCACACACACAATACGAGTGTATCTGTAAGTATGTGCGGCACGCGCTTTACACCCAGGCCATATGCTTTTGGCTGAGTTTCCGCTTTCAACCGGAACTGTGGCATTGCACTGAGCCATGTAGTCGTATGCCGACTTTTGTATGGTACTGTAATTAGTTAAATTTGTAAGCGTGCGTAAATGATTAAATGCTCTGACTGCAGTCGTGTGGTAAATGCCATTTGTAATTATTAGGTGTTCACTGGCGGGGGCTTAGTTGACCCCTCAACATCAGCACGCCCTGTGTGTGTGTGTGTGTGTGTACTGAGGGTTAAATAGATAATGGCATCATCTGATAGATGCAAGGAATTTACTTTTAGCAATACTATGTACTTTTAGTTGTTCAATACTTTTTTATTTATTAAAGGGTTGTTAGTATTTTCATCCTTATTTTAGTAAACAAGTGTACTCCCACCAGAGTATGCCTGCAACGATCAAGAACCTATAATTACGAACGCCATTTTGAGCCGGGTACATACGATAAATGACAAATCAGTCACGCCTACTTTTTGGCTCCTTATACTCTTTCTATAACAGTTTTTGAGCCGTACACTAGCGAGACAAGAGGCTCATTACGCCAGCCCCAGGACAGACAAAGTGTCAAAGGACTGCACAAGGGATCCTTAATATCAAATCATTCAACGAACGATGCCAAACAGGGTCCACAATAGCATACGAACATATTATCATTATCATAATTTTGTGTACCATATGAAAAGAGGACAGACGCAAAGAATCAGCAGCATGCATGCACAAAAGGCCGCAGATCCCATCAGCAACATCGTCGTCAGCGGCGGCTGGGCAGGGACGGGAGAAAAGATAAAAGCCGCTTTTCGAAAAACATCTGCTGCTGCATTTGAAAATTCTTTTCAAAAATTACCAAAAACTCAAGCGGTGCGGCAGACAGACGACGACGAAGAACGACGACGAGGGCGACTGCTCGAAACTCTATAAAGGAGAAGGAGCAGTTAAATGTGTGGCCTTAAAATGCATACAGAAATTGTACACGCCTGATTTAGCGGTGGCATGGCAACTGTTTACACAGGCAGTCAGATGAGTCGCACACAGACACAGACACACGCACAGACAAACACACAGACGCCACAGCAGCCGCTAAAATTTGTTTTCAACGTCCGACAATGGTAAGGGACGATGTCTGCTGTTGCATCTTTCCGAGATCGTGGCAAGTAATTTTGTGGCGTCGTCGCTGCCGTCTCTTAGCGTATGCCAATGTCCGTATTTTAATATAACAAGTTGAGTCCTGCCAGTCCTTGTCCTTTTGTCCGATTTCGCCGTCTGTTCTATTTCTTCCTTGATTCTGCCTGCTTTTAATTGTTTTTTCTTTTTTTCTTTTATGTGTTTTTACGGATGAGTGTAATTTGTATAACCATCGTGCTGTCCATTAGTTGCAGCTTTGCTTACTAAAGCATTGCATGTATCCTTAAATTGGAAGCATTTTCATAATTTGAAAGATCATTAGACACAGATTTTAGTTTAATTTCTTCATTTCTTAAGACTCATGGTTTATTAGTTATACATAGCATATCATATAGTAGAAGATATCGATGCATTTATTTTTGTAATGTGAGCAAACTGAGCGAATGCGGGAAGATGGAAAAAGTGGCATCGCGCGTATTAATTACAAACACTTCATGCTCTTTGCGTGAGAAAGATCCGTTCTGCACGAATGGGGTGTACGATAATACAGTGGTTCAGAGAATGGTTTAAAAAGATAAACTTACCACAACTTGAAATCAACAATTTCTCAATTCTATATACTATATAGCTAAGGCGAAAAAATAGTATTCAAATCATTAAATAATTTATTTTAAAAACTTATTAGCATAAATTAATGAACTATCTGAAGAATGAAACTGTAATGTTCCTGTTCAAATTTAATTTTGAAATTGTTCTGTAATAATTTTAAGGAACTTTTGAAAATATTCCAGGCATATAAACTATGTAGTATAATAAGTATGATATAAATATTTTCTTTCGTCCAATTAGCGATATTTTCAAATCCTTTTCAGTTCTGTTGTTGATCTATCTGTTTGAGGTATAAACATTGCTTCTACAATTTGCGGGGACCAACAAAGTCTACAGTATTCTCTTAGATGCTCCTCTGTTTGACAGATTTCTTAATAAATTATACTTAGGTATATTTGAATAAAGTTAATAATGTTTTTTTTAATATATTTTTTTGAATTCTTCTCGACCACTGTGAATTGTTATGAAATCCTCTATTGACTGTGCATGACTGTGATTTCATTGTCCTCATCCTGTTCCAGTATCTATGACAAATGCTTCACCATCCTGCTTCTCCCCTACCTGGCCATTGTCTTTCCATTTACCTCTGACGCATGTGACGTAACCTCATCGCATTTTATGACATTTTGGTGCTCTTTTGTCTGCCTGCCCTGAGCAAAAAAAGTTGTTTGTAGTGTTGGAAGTGCGTGTGAAATTTATTATTGTCAACTTTAGACAATACAACAATTTTGATTGTCTTACACTCCAATGCGCTGCGATTCAATAGATTGTGTTAAAAGCACTGATACTGATCCCAACATGCGAACTGATGAACTCTTCATTAAACTTCGAATGCATTGACAGCTGGTCAATGGCGAGGGTCGCCTCTTCTTTCTATCCACTGCCATTATTAGCGGCTGGCTCTCGATGGGACCCACACACGCGGATGCTTCATTTTCTACGTCAGAGTCCGTAACAATTTCAGCCCTCACATGCCTCGCTTCACGGATGCACGTAGTACTCACAATTTGCAACCTCATTTTGAGCATCATGGCCATATGCTGTATTATTAGCTGGCCGATGCGGCGCGTTCGTGGCAGGCCTTCAATTATTGATGCATAGCAGTTACCTAATTCGCTCCCCAGCCATCAAAATACAAGCATATGACACAAAAATGATTTATCTGCTTGAACATTACTATACGTGCATTACACGGCGAGACCTTCACCTGGGTTGCTGTAAAGGCAAGTTGAAAAGTTGTAGCAAAACGATCATACTATTTAAATTTCCAAGCCACATTCTATCATAATTATGTTTTGAAATATAATTCAAAATAAATATCTATATATTAGACTAATTTTGCATTAATTGAGTTCGTCTAGTTTCTATAATTTTATAGCCGATACCAAGCCCAGTATGTGCAACCCTCTGTGGTTCCGTATTCATTTCTGGGGTGCATATCAATTAGGCTGACTTAATTGACTTTCGACCATGTGTGTGTGTGTGTGTGTGTTGAGTGCATTTTGTACAAAAATGTCCCATATGGTCAGTGGCCACAGTTACAAATTGCCGTTGGCAGTTCGTCGACTGACATGCCGACAGCGGTTAGTCATGAATTGTAGGCCTACTAAGTAGAACAGCTACCGAAAAAGTATGTAATTTGTAGTCGTAGATTCGTTTATGAAAAACGTGTGTGTCTTCGACCGTTTTTATTACCATGTTTTGTGACAACTTTCAAACGTCTGGCTATTCGAAGCCAAGCACTAAAGTCGCATACATTTTCGTTTTTCATTCTAAACCCATTGATTGTGCGAGGACATGGAGCGTATTGGTGAATGAACACTAATAAAAGAAAAAATTGCAATGAAGGGACTTCAGCCAGCTCTTTGTTGGGATGGGCCAAACCGAGTAATTAGTACTCTCTAATAATATGTACTTAATAACCACAACACATGGCAATTGACTGTTTATTCCATTATTTTTAAACAACATACTATAACATTTTACTTTCATCTGCAGTCTAATTCAGATCAGTGCACTACAAGTATATTGAATAGATATAATTATGGTGGAGAGAGCAGCAAGTGCAGGAAGATACTTGTAAAAAGTCGGTTTGTGCCACCTTAAATATTAAATCATATTTAAAATATCAAACAAATCGAGATAAAAGATATTGCTTGAAGTTTTCAAGCCCAAAAACACCTGCACACCAAATTCCGAGACATTTTCAGATGCATACAAAAAGATGCGTAGAAAATAAATTGCGCAACTCCGGCATTCGGCAAATTTAATAAAACTGTTCACATATCCGCTGAACGCATTGCTCATGATAAAACGGTAAGCCAGCAGTGTGAAGTTTGTAAAAATAAAAATAAATTAGTAGGTTTCATGAAAGATGAACAATACTATACCAATAGAATGAAAAAAGGATTAAATGCGGTTCAATGTGTACACATTTAAGGTGGAAATAGTCGCGAGGCTTGTATAATTTGTACAAACATAATGAAGTTCCATTTACCATTTTTTGTCTCTTTACTTAGAAAATTCTGAATTACCAGGGCAAAAGTATAAAATTACAGAGCGCTTAGTTTTTCATGACGTTTGAGTGGCTGGAAACGAACCAGAAAAGAAAAACAAGGATGAGATGATGGGATGGGCAACAATTCATTGATTGCCTTTTAAAATGAAATCCGAAACCGCAAGTCATGTGGACATGGGCATGCAGGTCGGGACTTGTATGTGCGTCCTGTGGTTAAAAAGGATGCGACAGGATATGTCTGCTTAGAGTGCAACGTAAGGATGACTGGATAAGTAAGTGTGGTGTGAGTATGCGATAATGCGGAACAACAGCTGTGAAAAGTCGTGTTCCTTGAGCCATAGACTTTGGGAGACATGAATACAAGTAGAACACCCCAGTTTTCTCTACTTTCTAAAGAGGGCAGCTGAAGAAAATAGAAGAGCAAAGAAATGAACGCATTTATTAACGTAAAATTGGGCGACTGCTTAGCATATTTCCGACATGGCTGGGACATTTTAATGAAGGTAATATTTCCGTATTTCTTATTTTCTACATACTCTGCTGTTCATAAGCCGCATCCTTCTCTAATCCTCGAAGTGTGCAACACGTGTGGCTGCAATGTGTTAAACTCGTATAATGAACTACGAAAACAGAAAAGTGGAACGAGATTTTTCGGGGCGTTTTTGGCACAACAAAATGAAAGGCAAGCAGCTAAGGCTGGCTGTTGTTGTTGTTTCTTCGATATACGGGTATAATACCTAAGCGTGAAGAACAATGAGCAGCTAAAATTTCAATTTCAAATACGGCTTACTTATCACTCACACGTGATCTATGAGCAGCCTGCAAACTAATCTTCAAGCTAAACATACATATAACATGCAAATCTAAAACAACAACACAATGAATTATTTTTGAACTACCCTTCGTTTCTTGTATCTTCAAGATACGAGTATCTATGTATGGATTGAGTTCGTATCTGTAATCGCTGCAGGCGTTCGACACAAACAACTGCAACAATAACAAAACCAACGACATGCTTTTGTTATTTATTTGACTCATTTGAAATTCAGTGAACTGAAAACATTTCAGTTTGAACAGAATTGCAGATTTATCTGATTGCTAAGGCGACGGGCAACGGATATCGCTAAATGTTTTTGTAGTTAGAACCAAAACTAAGGCAAACAATAACCTTGTTGTCTTGTCTTGTTTGCTTTTAGCCGTTGTTGCGGGATTTAGGATTACGCTTTCGTTTTCTATTCATGGGACATCTCTCTTCATCTCCTTCTATTGGCTCCGTCTGCGAGCCAATTAGTCGTCTTTGCTAGTGTGGCTACCGTGGTTATTGCTGAGCACAACCGCCATCATCTGTTAGCAGACTTAAAAATGTGTAAGGTTTTTGTAGCCGCAATTGAAAGTGTCTTGTTTGCTTTTGGCTAAGTCATAAACTGCTGGCTAAATATTTTGTAGTCGTGGCTTAAAGAGCAATATTTTATCATAGGCTTACTATATATACGATATACGTGTACGGTTATCGATGAGCAACCCCAAAAGTTCAAAACAATTCGCTGTTGACAGCGCCGCTACGAAAATCCAGTCTTTTCCAACCCCCAAATGAGACACTTTGCGAAGGACTGTGGGCCATATCCTTTTAATTTTTCACGGAACGCACACAATAACGCAAAAACCCAAATGCAATTTGACCAAAAAAGATTTAGAGGACTTTATTACTGACGGCACCGAGCAGCAGAGAACATTGAATCCAAAAGCAAATAAATGGCCATGAGTCGCTTGTTGTTGTACGAGTAGAGCCCGCTGTGAAGCAACGGTTTTGGGCAAATGGGGGTGATTCTTGGATGGAATTTGTGTGCCAACATAGAGAAATGTACACAAAGAGCGTTCTATGGATGGCACTAAGGGCACTAAGGAAATCAATAAATTTAGTGGCATGAGAAATGATTTGGAGAAACGCACACGCATAGTTCTCTGCTATTTGACATTTCCCAAAGAAGTTTTTATTCATAGCCGGCCAAGAATTTTTGTTGTTACTCTTTTGACAAATTTATCGGAATTCACATTTATTTAAGTACACATAACAATCTATACATATCCGAAGATGCTCAATTGGTCTGGGAAAATATGTAACTTCTACGGCCCCCGCACAATTTACAATCCTGACAGGCATTAAATGCATTTACAGTCCTAACTCCTACATTTTCATGCACGAACTGCAAAATGCGCTTGAGTGCAACAAAAGATAATTAAAACGAAATCAATTTTCTACAACAAAAACAAAAGGCACAATAAAAAGCAGGAAATGCCTCACTTACTCACTCGCTCGCCGGCACAGGCATAGGCAGGGGCAGCGGCAGAGGCAGGCAATTGGAAACCCAGAGACCCATTTAAGTGCATTTGCCGTTAACTTATCAGCACACACACTCGCACACTCATGCACACACTCATACATGCAGCCGCGCGGCAACCATAAATGCGGGCACAAGTTGACGTTGAACATGAAACGGCTATAAGCCAAGCATAAAACACTTGTGCTCCGCCAGCCAGACCAACACCGCAGCCGACACCCAAGCCAAGCCGGGCAGCAGGCGAGATCAGATTATGCCTTTTGCCGTTTGGCTATCGTTTAGTCAGTGAAGCGTTTGAAAGTATGCATAATTAATTGAGCGCCATTTACAAAAAATGTACGAAGGAGCAACTGCACAAGAATTGAACATGTGTAATTACTTTCCTGGTTACATACACTAAAAAAATGATTGCATAGGTTTTGATTTTTCTTCATCCAATTACAATTATAATAATATACTGGAATGTTTTAAAACCGATTTTTCCCATATACTTATTGATTAACATCACTTTAATATAGGTATATATTTAGATATCTGGCTGCATCGTCTAACTAACTTGTTTACTAACTGGTGATCGAAGAACAACCCAAGCCGCTTAAGCTAAGAAATTATACTTGGTATATGTTTCTATTGTTCGTATGTTCGTATTTCTGTAAATGAAGTACGGTAACTTCAACTTAAATGGATGATATATGAATGATGATATATGATTTAAATATATGAGACATTAGGAATATAAGATCGAAGATGCTTGACATTAATTTGAAATATTTTTTAAATTTAAACTGCACAAGAATTTAACATGTGTAATTACTTTCCTGGTTACATACACTAAAAAAATGTATGCAATCATTTTTTTGATTTTTCTTCATCCAATTACAATTATAATAATATACTGGAATGTTTTAAAACCGATTTTTCCCATATACTTATTGATTAACATCACTTTAATATAGGTATATATGTAGATATCTGGCTGCATCGTCTAACTAACTTGTTTACTAACTGGTAATCGAAGGACAGCCCAAGTCGTTTAAGCTAAGAAATTATACTTGGAATATGTTTCTATTGTTCCTATGTTCGTATTTCTGTAAATGAAGTACGGTAACTTCAACTTAAATGGATGATATATGAATGATGATATATGGTTTAAATATATGAGACATTAGGAATATAAGATCGAAGATGCTTGACATTAATTTGAAATATTTTTTAAATTTAAACTGCACAAGAATTGAACATGTGTAATTACTTTCCTGGTTACATACACTAAAAAAATGATTGCATAGGTTTTGATTTTTCTTCATTCAATTACAATTATAATAATATGCTATAATGTTTTAAAACCGATTTTTCCCATATACTTATTGATTAACATAACTTTATATATGTAGATATGTGGTTGCATCGTCTAACTTGTTTACTAACTGGTGATCGAAGAACAACCCAAGCCGCTTAAGCTAAGAAATTATACTTGGTATATGTTTCTATTGTTCGTATGTTCGTATTTCTGTAAATGAAGTACGGTAACTTCAACTTAAATGGATGATATATGAATGATGATATATGATTTAAATATATGAGACATTAGGAATATAACATCGAAGATGCTTGACATTATTTGAAATATTTTTTTTTAAGCTTGCGTTTATTTTTCAGTGTATTGCTATCCATAATGAACGATAAGCGTTGTGGATAAATATTTTAAAGTCAAGCAAGTTCAAGTGCATTGGCCCCGAGTTCAAATAACTTAGCCGACGTTTTTCTTCATAGAAATGCATTTTTGAATGAGGAATTAAAGAGCCATCGAACGTGCAGCTAGTCCAAGGTGGTTAGACCGCCAAGACCACAGCCTCTGCAACAAAATGTCGATAATCCACATTGCTTAACGTTTGTCACGTACGCGATTTTTATTGCCGACACCATTAGTACTTACGACTACTCTGTTATTAAGTTGGTCGCTGGGAGGTTGTGTCTATGGGGGGGATGCAGCGCACTATTGTCAATTGAAGTTGAAACCAAGGAAAATGGCAGTGCGAGAATGAAAAATAGTAACCACTTACTCAGCATGCAAAGCAATCTAGCAGTGCAGCGTTGTCTGAAATAAAGTTATGTGACCCAATTGGATTGGCCAAGCATCGTCGACATGTGTGTTCTATGATAAGCCTTCGACAGTAGCTGAGAAATAAAGGATGTATGTGTAGAAAACGAAACATGGGGACTATTCCAAAGTACATTTTGTTCTACATTGTCGCATTGCTTAACGTCTGCTGCAATTTATGTGATTGATACAGAACTAAATGAAATTAATCGTTAACATGGAAAATATACACTGCAAAACGTAAAGTTATAAACACTACCTCCTCCGATATCGTAGAATACAAACGAAACTGTAGCTTTAAATACAAATTGCAACAATTAAGGGAGTGACGAATAAAAAGACACATACGGATGTAACATCACAAAGCCTTAAAAAAATCTGATCCTCCAAATGGGACTCTTTCCTAGTCTCTGAAATTCTTGCGCATAAAGATATGTAAGCATGCTTAACCGTATTGGACGATAGCTTGGTCCTCATATCTCCATCGTTATTTTTCTTTTGTAGCACATAGCTTGGAAGAGATATCAGGAATTGCACATGCTTATAAGTCTGCAATTCTTTTAATGTCTCATGTGAATCGTCAAGAGAGATGTTTTGCTGACCAACTCTGAGTTTGAGCACGAATTGGCTTATGACTGCTTATTACATGGTCCTTCGTGGTGGCAACACATGCACTGATTCCCAGGACACGGCGTGCCTTGCTTTGCTTTTTTATGAATGTATTGATTTCTTATTTTTTTGATAAGCGCATGTTTTAACACAACCAACACCCTGCAGGCAATTTCATCTTTCCATCATTTTTTCTTTGCAACTGAATTATGCTTTGAGCTGTCCTTTACTACATTGTTCGATTGCTTTGATATAAAGCGCCTTTTATAAATCAACTTATATTTAACAGTTGTAGTGGTTGAGTTGTTGCTCTTAAAGAGATTATTATTAAGACAATGAGTATCAATGAGAACTTAAAAGGTCCTTTTTTTAACGAACGTGGTAATAGTATAAATATTGCTCTTAAGTCTTGTTAATTGAACTTAACCCACTGGAAAAGTCTTTAAAAATTTCTTAATCTGTTGGACAAAATTAAAAAGGAAGTAAGTTAATGTTTACTCGAACCATTTTCCTACATTAATGCATAATTGTAAGTCGAACCGTTTAAATACTTATATTTATGTTTGCTTGATGGGTTTCGTTATGCACCTCAGACCAAAGCCTGCTCAATAAAATGCCGGCATTAAATTGCAATTTTTAACAGTTGTCAAAGCTTAGCTCATGAGCCACGGTATCAAAATCTAAGGGTGCATTGACTCTTTGTATTTTCTTTTTTATATGCAGCGCGCGAAAAATGCGACGCTCTTGACAATTTGTCAGGGTTTGGCGAAAAAATTGCCCGCTTTTTCCATCCCTTTGTGGAGCATTTTTTGTTTTTCTTCGAATAGGCTGCCGTCGCGTGCTAATGTGATTTGGCTATTCGTTTTCCGCAACCGTCTATCTAAGCCCGGGAAATTGAATTGCGTTTCAAGCGACGGGCTAGACGTCAAGGGTAAGCCCGCATGCAAACAGGATACTGAGGTTCGCGCATAGATTGGGGGGATATTTGCAGACAGAATTTAGGCACACCTTGTCGCGGCCCTTAAACTGTAAATTAAAACTGATAAATTAAAAATCAATAGCTGCGTGTTCGGTGGCAGCTCTAGTTGCTTTAAGTACGGCACTCCAGTTCGTCTGGCTCTTATTTTTTGTCACGGCTAGAGCAGCCGTAGCGTTTGGGGAATACACAAATTCCGTGGCAGACATTCTGGCTAATTTATTTCTTAAAGTTTTGTGTTGCGAGTGCTCCTTTGGGTGCACTTTGTGGACAAACAGAGCAGTGGGAAGCAACACCAGCGATAAATGGAAATAAATGACTTTTACTTAATTGTGAAGAAGGTCTTCTATTTTAACTCCGGTGTACGTTTTAATTATGTTTTTAAAGGGAATTCCTAATCAATAGAGCTGAGAAAAAAATGAACAGTGTCAATTTTTTGTTGCTGATAATACATGAAGAATGATTCAGCAAACTGTGGTACAATGAAAAACGAGAATTCAAAAGACAAAGTCTAAACATTAGTTGGCTTCAACCTAAAAATTGTCTTCCACATACAACTGGTGTGACAAATAACAGCTTGTTCTGTACCTTGTATGAGATTTTGTGTTTCAAACACAATAGAATATCGGAACAATAAACTTTGTTCAACTAGTGAAAATTCAGACACACCCACATGTGTACAACAGGAGGTTTAAACGTGTCCAGGTGATTTTTATGCGGGTGCATCCTTTAAATCGCCGTTTGTGTAGTTTCCGCACTGCACGCCGTGGCATTATTACAGATGTTGACATTTACCTGACTGAGTAATATTGGCAGTCCTTTATGTCCTGTGATGCCAATGGCATATGAGTGAAACAATAAATGGGCCAAAATATCTTCTTATCTTCATAAAAATAGAAAATAGGACGTTTCAATTCAATAAGAGAAGACTCGAATTAACGTAATAAAAGAAAAATATTCGCGTTTTGAAATATTTGTTAGTTTAAATTATACTCAATCATTTCTTTGCATTTGCAGGGTTGAGGTTGGGTAATTTGCACTTGAACAATTTGTTATCCAATCTTTGCCCATGGTTGTCAACACCAGTAGCGTTGGGTCGCTGATAACCGAATGTCGGCACGTGGCTTTCTAATGAGCATTTGTTCGATGATTTTGGGTACATGGTGGTCCATGCAAATGTAAAAGTTTCGCCAGCGACCACAGAAAAATACGGCACCCTCTTCATTGAAGGGCGTTCCTCAAGGGTCTGACAATGGGCAGACATCAGGGCACTGTGTGTGGTGGTGCTTCAACTGCACGCAAGTCATAAAAAAGTCGTTTAGTTAGAAGCAAAATTTTCTGACAGTGCCCAAAAACTAGAGTAACTACGAAAGACAATACTAACAAAAGTGCTATATAATTTTTGGAATATGAGAAACGGTGTAAGCGCGGTGGCAGGTAGGAAGCCGTAGCCGGAAATTTATGTTTTTCACTCTAATTAGGCGTCGAGCCCGCCAGAAGATTTATGTCTGGGCGCACACAAGTAGCCGCACTTTGTGCGGTCGCGCTCGTTACTGAAGATTTGCCGGAAATTGTAAAATTAGTTTAAAAGTCAAAGGCTAGGACAAAGAATGACATGGCACTTCTCCTGAACTTTAAAGCGGCAAACCACTGAGAGGGATATTGGTACTTTAAATAATTTAACTCAAGGGCCCTAGTATTTGCTTAGTATTTACATTATTTGAAGGCTAACATGGATTCATTCTCCATTGCAGCCTGGTATTTAACAGTTGTTAGTAGTTTTCGTATGTCAGTAGCTGAGCAAAAATTATGCTAACAAACATTGCATGTTCAAACAAATATATATATGTAGGTTCCGTGTTTCTAATTTGCAACTGCCACCATTATGACAAACATTTAATTTTTCATTTTTGAAAATGATTTTTTTTTTTAACATTGAGGAAAGCCATGGTCAAATAAATATAGTTTATGTTACAGGCAAGCTCATATACTTTCCCTTTCGCTACACAAATCGCATTTGTCTGCATCAAGGAGCAATAACACAAAACCAAACACTAAAAGCATGAGTAAATATTGTAAGCAAAGCATACAATGGTCATAGCCCCTTTTTCGTTTCCTGTGTCCTTATGCACTTCAAACTGTTCAACATTAATGCGCTAGCGCAAAAACAAATACAAATATTTGTGGAGATATTAAGGGGAATGCTTAGTGCCCTTATATGCTGGGCACCTTAATGATTTGTCAATAGCCGTGCATGTGAGCCTACTGTAATTGTCTTGAGCTCCCCCATTCGAAGCTCGAAAGTTCATTATTTTTTATGCATACAAGTATGTTCCTTGACGCACGTATACGTCTTATCGACATCTTTGCCACTGTGACCATGTGTTCTTTCATAAGGCTTCGCATTGCATTTAATATTCCTGTCGAACTGACACATATGGTCTCCTTACAGTTGGAAAAGTGTGCCAAAAACAACAAGCACATAAAACGTGTGTGCATGTTCCTTTGTTTATGCTCCGAACATTCCTGCTGCGCCCTCCTATGTCGCAAGCGTGTACTCGTATTCCAAGCGGCAGATGCTCACTTGAGACTCGCTGCCAACATGGACAAATGATTAGCAGTAAGATTACCTTATTTTCTACTTTACAGAACGGATATAAAATTATTTATATTGTCGATACTATTTCATTCAAGTCTATATCACAAATATAGTATTCTTTGGCTGCCTTATTAAATGGTAATTGATTTGTTCGATTTTGTGCATTTCTTAATCTTAATCTGCGTAGCTAATATGTAGCATATTCTTAGGCTGCTCGATAAAAAATAGTCCATTTCAACAAGTGGTCAGTTTATGTTAAACGTTGTGGTGAGTAGAGCCCTTAAAGGTATGCTACATATTTTATATATTTCATCTTTTTCGTTAGGTTTTAAAATTGCATTTTTTTGTATATTAAATTACGCATATTAATATACTCAAAGGAACTTTTTACATATGTATATACAGATGTTATTTTATGGGAGGACTCTCGTGTGTAGATCCTGGGGATAGAAATTGATTTTATAAATTGAATCTTTAAGCCACAACAATTTTCTTGTCTGCTTTTATAGGCAGTAGTTTAATTTAAATATTAAGTTAATTACTGTGGGCAAATCAACGAAGGCAAGTTTCATAATTAAGCATAGAAAAAGAGAAGCATACTTGTAAGACTCTCTGACAAAAATGTGAAAAACGTTGACACGGCTATGGTCAGTTGCGAATGCAGTTGGTAGCACCCGTAGTTACAAAGAAAGGGCCAGCAGAGCACACACACACACATATGAAAATGTATATGTACTTACGCTCGTTGGAAGCCCCACGCATTTGAACGTAGATTAACAGTTGTTGCTGAGCAATTACTGGAAACCAGCAATTAACACTCTGAGGTCAAATCGTGAAGCACAAAAGCGGCCAACTTGCCATTCATCGTACCATTTCACCTCCCCCTCCAGCAATGCTTGCCGTCTCTGCGCTCATTACAGTGGGCAAGTGCTTAAACGCGCTCCATAAGTCCAAATTATTATAAAGACATGTATTTTTGTTGCTGTGGTTTCGTACTCAAAACTGGCATGTGCTTTACCTTTTTGGTTCCTGTTTTGCATGTGGTTTCGTCTTTGGCTATTGTCGACGTATTGTTTTTCTGTCTACAAATTAAATCTCAGCGTAATTTTATACGCACCACTTGTATATTAATTTCAAAATTGGTTGCTCTACCACTTGTCAAAATTGTCTTTGTTGGCTGATTTGAGGTTTCCATCAACACGGCATCTAGACGACAAACAATCGGAAGTACGAGCGCCAAGAATGAAATCCACGCATATGCCAAAGTGCTAAGAGCACCAACGGGTTGGTGTATAAGGGCAAAACCTATTTTTGGTTTTAAGTACCAGCTCAGTGTATTTACATTTTTTGTATTAATGCGTGTGAGCGTTTGTCTATTTTTACTTTTGAAGTTGCCATTATGAACATGTAAGCATATAAATTAGTCAACATTTTTTTCGCCTGCTTGTCTGCGGCTTTAATTTCATTTTAAACTTGACTAATTTGCCGTTTGTGGGCGATCCCATAAATAACAGCATGTGCTTCAGCACTAGAGTGCGAATCGGCTCTGGGCCTTTAGCTCCGATAATCCGTTGCTGTTTATTTAATTAATTTGCGACAGGTCACAAGCTATGCGAATCTCATTTAAATTCATTCGCGAGCGAGTAAAATGTTAAGCTATACGCCAAACTTAAATGTATTATATAAATATAAAATAAAACAAAACACTTTCACTTTCAAACAAATAAACCGGCAGATTTTTGTGATTTGTACGAGGTGTGTTAATGAATTTTCCCATTTTTGCTTATCAATGACATAAATAAAACTTGTTTGCATGTCGAGGGCTCTTTATATAAGTATATCAAGCAAATTTTATAGTCAATAATATAGCCGATATGTAGGAGAAATGGTTTTGCCCATCCCCACAAAGAACAAACATAAAATAATTATTTGTATTTTGATTTAAAGATTAGTTCCATTGGGGATTCCCCCCAATGTAAATACTAAGCACACATTACAGATCAATCGAATCGTTTGGAAATTGGAAGCCATCAATTTCTTTAGCTTGAGCTTTTTTTCTTTTTTTTGCTAAAAAGAATGCCATTGAAAACTATAAGTATATGACATATTCCATTCATCGTTGCGGCCGTCGTGGCTAGCCACATCTCTATTTAAAGCAATTTGCGCATCTTCAAAATATTTGCAAATAAACACTGATACCGCTTATAATTGCCTTACCCTCACAGAAATAGCAGCAACAACAAGCGACATGGCAGACCAACGGCAGCTACTTGTATGTAAAAAAAACCTGACAAAACAAATAATAACAAAGTAATTATCATTGAGGGGAATATTCATAAGTACATATTTGGACGAGAGCAGCTGCTTTATTATTTTGTCAAAAATAATTGTACACATTTTCACACACAGATGTACGTAATATTAAGCTGCAAGAACAAGAAACATGAAACATTCCAAGCATTGGCAATTAACATTGCGAATTTGTTAATTGCCTTGCATTGATATTGGCCTTAAACGCATCTGGCGAAATGTCAGTAGCTGTCCAGCTAAAGCTGGAGTCCAAACACCTCCAACTAAGTGTAGGACTTTGCCGGCGGTGCTTTTTTTTTTTTTGTAAAGGTCATAAAATATTAAGCAAACATCTATTCAGTGGCACATACCTATTTATATTGTAGATAGATTGATACATCTTTGCATTAAATGAGTAATTAACGCAAAGGCCAACTTCAGAAATTAGGCAATGTACATGTGTACATACATACACATACATATGTACCTGTATGTTCGAACAATCGGCAACCGTATGCTCTTGAATTATGGCCAGAATTTAGCCAAAGTTCAAAGTTGTGCGCGGGTGTACGAATTGCAAAATGATATTTTGATTATGACTGCGAATAAAGCTCTTTATTATTGATTATTAGGTTGAGCGCGTCATTAATACATCATTAATTTTGCAACTTGATGTTGATGTATTTGTTTAACGTGGCAGAAAGTGCTGCAAAATAAATTAATTATTAACAACCTTAACAGTTAATTAATGCAATGAAGAATGATTTCTATACGTGCCCCAGAAGTCCTTGCTATTTACCGGGCCAGTTTAATGAACCCCACTAGCTATAGCAGCAGCGGCATTAAATAACATGCTCGGGTAACAATTAAGTCATAACAGACGAATTGATGAATAGCTTTTAAACTAAATCAATGGCCGGCAAAAGCACCAAAGACTAAACCCAGTCCAAGTGCTATCATTATAATGCGTGCGACTGCGCGACGGGCGCTCGTGCCCGACACGGCACGCGTGGTGGGGGGTCATCGACAGTCACCAGTTTCCAGCTGGTGGCCCCTTAAACCGGAAATGTTGTGCAAAAAGTAAGGCATTTGAAATGAAGTCAGAAATTCGAAAAGACATTAGCTAGCTGTCTGTAGTACAGGCAAACTTCCCTATAAAATAAATGCATTACAACTATGTAAAAGTCATGTTGAAATACAAAGCAAACAATTGTCGAAAATCTACAATTTGTAGCTCAATAATATGTTACTTTAACAAATAAGTTTAGCCTTAAAGCTGAAATAGATATACTATGTGGTGGGTGACAATGGGTTTTGTATAAAATGTGATTATAGCAAAGCTCGACTGTAGTTGTATTTGTATTTATTTTTGTAAATGTGAATTAGCTTCATGGCTGAACTAAAAATGTTATTTACGAGCGCCACAAGTCATCAGAGGCATACCACAATGCGTATGCGCAATCTTGTAAAAAGTATTTCATAGCCGATGGCAAATTGTATTAAAGTTGTGCTGATTTGTTTAGAGGCCACTCACAACAATGCATGGGTATCAGTTGTTTTTAAGTACAGGCTCGATTTCGGCGTTTCAACAGCACCAATAATAATTTGCAAACAATAATATACATAATTAACATATGATAGCCCAAAATTGAAATCAATGGGGGCGTATACGCAACCATGCAAAAAAAGACACACAGAGAGAAGAAAAAATTCCTAAAGCTTGAATAGTTGTGTTTACCGAAATTGAAAAAATCAAAATCAAGTGCAATTCGTGTATGGAGCCATGCTGAAGGTCACAAACGAGCAGCTTGTTTATGAAATGCAGCGATTTGGGCTCAATTTGTTGGCTCCAATCATGTCCGCTTGTTGGCATTTCAAGTATGTATGCACATACATACTATATAAGTAGATACGTTCAAAATAAATACAAGTACTATATGTGCATGTTTGTGTGAATTTATGTTGAATATTGCACTGAATGGTTGCACTTCACTGACAGTCGGACGACCGCCGCCTGCGGCGCATTTTATTTCTTCATTATGTACAAAACAATCAAATATAATTGAACATTCAATTTAAAACGTAGCACGAGCTCCGCGCCACTCCAAAAGGGAGAAAATTAACTCATTGTTGCAAAAAGCGCAACTCAAAAGATATGCAAATGGGCGGCAAGGTGCCAGACAAATTAAAAGGGCATAAAATGTATATACTTATTTGCCCATCGCCAATAAATGAATGAAAAAGAGGGACCTGAAAAGTGTAAAAAGTAAAAGTGAGCACATAAAAGGGCTCGTTTATTTACGATTTTAAATGTGGGCGTGAAAATTAATTATACCCCAGAAATAACTTATTTAATTTTAACCCCATTTCTATATTGTGTAATGATATTTTCTTTGCCAATGAATAACAAATGTTAATCTCACACAGAACTACAAGTATAATTTCCACTCCACAAATGATAGTCAAACAAAGCTATTTGAGTTCTTTGGTTATTAAGAGTTATTTCTCAGGCCGAATCAAATGTGTTGTGAAGCCCACTAATTTACAATTCAATTGGCCTTGGGAGAATTTCCATTGATGCCACTGCCACTGCCACTCAGTTGAAATTAATTTCTTGTACTAACAAAGTCAGCAATGTTGCATGAGCAATCATTAAGCACGTGCACGCCCATATAAACACATGTCTTATGCATGTTGGCTGCACTACAACAATCTCTTTACAATAACTTGCAATAACAACAGCAACAACAAAGCGGGTGACTTGTGTAAATCAGTTTTGGGCTCATGCCTTACATTATGATTCATTAAACTGCTGAGCATAAAGCTAATGCGCTGACAGTTAACATGAAGTTAATGAATAGCTCTGTACGCATCGAGGGCTGTTGTTGGTCAGCTCGTAAGTTGTGAGTTTTATGTTTATGTATTTATTAGTAGTACGCATGGTGCTTTGTTTGTGGCATTGTGTGTCTTCGCTGAAAACCTTTGTGCTACAGATAATTTATGCACATTCTTATAGCTACATACATACAAACATTCAAGCCATGTATTCAAACCACCACCATCGTTACAATAACAATTAAGAACTGATGACTTCAATCAGCCGATCAGCGATCAGCGATCTTTGAATTTGTGTGGGCTGTCACTTTTTGTCTTTTTTATGTATCGTCAAATGATTCATGTTGACCTTCTTTTCAAAGTTTTCAGATGAGGCATAATACGGATTAACCATAGTAAATTGAGCCAATTGTATTAGCACCCAAAAAGCTATAGAAAAAAAATTTTAGCGGCGCCAACGCCAAGCTAGTTTAGTCACAGACGATTTACAGATCCAACTAAAAGCCGATGAATCCAAGCGCAGAGCGAAAGCAACCAAAAAAGCTCACAACTACTTGGCAATAAATTCTAGATTTCAGATTATAGCAAAAACGCTCAACTGACAATAACAACTACTATTAGGGCTATAAAAGCTACCGCTACCACAACGCTGAGTTACACAAGACTTTTCAGCTGGTAAAACCCGAAATTCACATCCGTCTACAAAATTCGCGCGTCGCTGCCTTTTGGCTAACTTTAAGATCGCTTGCTCACGAATGTGGGGCATTTATGGATGGGGAATTTTCCGTGTGTACGAGTATAAATGAAATGTTTTCTAATTACTTTTCAGTTGCACATACAACTAAACCAAGAATACACTCTTGCTAACATGTCATACTCAAATCTTTTTTTATTTTTATAACTAATTACCGTGGCGAACAAAATGTGAATAGTTTCATTAGCCAGAGATGCAATTAGAACTGAATATTTCAAGTAATATCAACGGATTTCCCAAGCATTTGATTTAAATCTTTGACATGTACAGTTTCCAGTTCTATTTCTGAATTAATTTCTGAATGTAGTAAATCTTTCATCAACGAATATATATTGCTTATATTTAATTTTTTTTGTATTTTTCAAATTTATACATAGTTTTTTATAAAAACTTAGGTAAGCATTTACATTTACATATGTATAATACGAATTAAATATGGAAAACAAACGAGTAAGGCTGGCGATTTGATAGTAATGGCTATTTAATTTCCGTTTTTAATTTAGCATTAAGTATGTCCCGAAAGGTTACAGCTGGCCTTTTAATGGTTTGAAATATGACTGAAAAATGTTTAAACTCCTAATCCTACATACTTAGCAAAATAAATAGCACAGCATAGCATGGTTTCTAACTATTAACACCAGCAGTTTTTCTCAGTGAACACATTCTATACAGACTCGTATGTGTGGACAGCTGTTGCGCAGGCGCCATTTGAACTGCAGTCAGGAATATTGTGTCGCTCATCATTTTTCTTGCAGACAGCTTCGATGTGCTTGTAATTATCAGACCAGCCACATGGCCCCCAAAGTCAAGCGAGGCTCGAATATGCGAATATTATTTTAATTGTCTGCTGTCGGCCAGTGACCAGCCAAACGATCTAGCAGGCCATGCCGCCCCACTGCAGGTCAGTTGCTGGCCATTTGCCATTTCGCGCATGCAATTAACACCGCATAAGTGCGTTCATTTGTACGCCCTGTTGGCGTGCCGTAAGCGCCGGTTTGGTTGTTAACAACAGGTTAACTACAGACGACCATGCCTAACACAAAGTGACGCTAGTGACGTGCAGCTGTCCAACTCAACTCAATTCAACTCAACTCAAGTCAAGTCAACTGTCCATGTTCGCGATGTTGCCTGTCAAATTGCAGAGGTTTGCCAGTTGACTGTTTCGGCTTTTGTTCTACGAGCTCTTTCATAATGCTCCATTAAATTTTATGCTTTCATAGATCAAGATGAACAAATAAATTTGGGTCCATGGGTCCACCGCATTTAGTGTGTTGTAAATTTTCTGCAGTATTTCTTTTTTCGAGGCAGAAGGTCTTGATGCGATTGCTGGCTTTGCGGCTGCTACCCAACCAGCCGTTGAAATGAACTTGAAGGTAGCAACCAAACCCACTTGCTTGTTGTTGTTATTATTATTGTTATTGTTGTTACGGCGTCTTGGCGATGGTCCATGGTTTATATGCTGCCCTAGTTCCATTGTGCCAGTGGCAACGATGCGCCGGTAAGTTTTGGGCTCTTAACGATTCTGAACGGAAGCGCTTTGTTTAACGCGCCTCAGACATTGCAATTTTACTTTGGCTTTGGTTTGGGTCTGGGTTTGGGTTTGGTTGGGTCTTGGTTTTGCTTTCGGTTTCGGTTTCTGTTTCGGCTTCAGATTCAGATTCGGACTCGGATTCTGTTTGTTTATTTTGGTTTTGTTTCGCTAGTTTAATCGGAAGCAGTCGATTGAGCAACAGTTGCACAATAGATGAACTATATGGATTTATGACGGAATGGTTTAATTTGGCTTATATTGCCATTCTAATGGGTTTTACTTGACAGTTGAAGGACTCCCTGAAGTGCTACGCAAAATATAGTATGTGCAGTGACAAAATCGGAAATCACATTTGACTTTTTTCACTGAAATTTTATTGCAGTGCAATCAAAATGTTCATACTCGTTAATCTTCATTCACAAGTATAGTAAAATATGATTTTAACGAATCTTTTAATTTAGTCTTTAAGCTTTGCTTCTGTTGTTTTATTAAGCTCGTAATTAAAATTTTATGACTGTGACTGAAAATGTCGAATTGTCAGCAGCAGGGAGCTGCTCTATAAAATATGATTTAATTAAAACAAGTTGGTGCCAAGTGATGACGTGGTGGAACAGGGTTTGGTGTGTAGTGGAAGAGGTTTTATTATTTTTGTGGCTAACATATTGAAAAGTTCTCTGTTATATAAATCCCATTTGATATCACGTCATTTGCCGGATCCGCCCCCTCCACCGATTTTGGTTTTAAATAAGTAAACGTAATTGCTTTTCGCTTGTCACTTAATTTTCTCTGCGATAATCTTTGCGCTCAGTTTGTTTTTATGTTCAGTTTATTTTTGTTTGTTCGTTTGTTACCAAAATGAAGCGTCAAGGTCAAGCGTGACATGCACGGCAACTTGAGTGCCAGGCTGCCAGTGAAACATCAACATGAGGCACCATCGTCGTCGATTCCACTACGTCACATCAACACCAACAACAACACTAATACAGCACAATACCATCTACACTATCACAGTCGCAGATCCAAGATGTCGCTGGCCAGCACTTCAGGCAGCTCTGGAGTCGCATGGAGCACACACACTTCAGACCCTGGTTGTTGATAAAACCAAATTAAAGTGGGCCAGCTGAGTGTTGAGTGTTGTTAACACTGACACGACAATGTGCATGTTGCAGCCGATGATGCAGATTGCTATCACAAGACTGACCCTCCTTGGCTGTGAGAGTGCCAAAGACTTAAAGGAGCGAAACTCTTGAAAATGCAATTTAATTAGTTTCTTATGCAAGTTTTCTGCACTTTGAAAACGAAGTAATATAATATATTAGAGGAATATGCAGAGAAGTTTTAGTACTGCTAGTAATACCTACAAATTGTTCAACTCATTACTTCTGCACCTTGAAGTTATTTTATATTTAAAACCCCTTTATTTTGTATGGTAATCGGAATTTAAACTAAACATTGATTTATCTACAACTCGTTTGTTTAATCACATCAATAATTTTATTGCAAAGAATTACTTTGAGATTTTACATTTTGTCCCAACCCGCGCGACTCTGAAGTTATTTAGCACCAAAATTTCCCCATCAGTTAGCGAGAATAAATGGTCTAATGTGAAAAAGTATGTGCTTATCTTTTATGATCAATTCATTAGTTTAAATATGTGAATTCTTCGATTTTTACGACTCACTTCCCAAACGCATTTGAAATCAGTATGAAATAAAATTATTTAATGATTGGCAATCTAACTCGTTGCTTATACATATGTTTACGCCTATTTTAGCGGGACTTTCGAATTGTTGCAAAACGGGTTCAATTTTAAATTGACTATGGGTTTATACGCTCAAATGATGTTCGAACGTTTGTTCAAAAATTACCCACATTATTCACGCAATTTAATTACGCAAAGTTCAGAAGTCGCCTCAGTGAGCACAAAAAAGTTTGGTGTATTAGATGATGGAGATTCTTTAATAGCATAATTTGAAATGCGCCACTTTTGTTTATTTATTGACTGCAAGCTGCCGATTAGACGCGCCACATGCTAAGTAGTCGACTAGCCCCCAGGCCACCACCAACTGGCGCCAAATGCTGCATCAAATGAATATTTCACAAATGTTTATTTGACATTTTTTCATGCGTGTATGAAACAAGTTTCGCTTCATGGGCAGGCAGCGAGAGGCGATTTTGCAGACCATCCAAGCCAGTTTGGCTTATATATGCGCCTAATGCGTGATTGATACGCAACTGATCTATTAGTTTCCACATGAATTCGTCAAGAGATGACGCCGTGACACATGATCAACATCAACAAAAAGAAACAACTCCGAGTCATCAGAAAAATGTGTGTATGTGCGTGTGTGTGTGTGTTTTTTTTTTTATCTTAAATTATGTCTCCTTGAGTGACGGCGCTTAGCAAAACGAGGCTTAATTAATTAGTGGCTTCTTCACATTTTTGTCAGCGCAAATTATTTTGTAGTTTATTTAAAAGTGACGTTCTTGCCCAGTAAACTGGACAAATTTATTTTCCTTGCCATGTCGACAAAGGGGGGCAATGGGGCGTATGATCAATGCTCAACATGCTGGCAACGCATTGCTTTTAATGTCGCTCATTATTTACGCACAATAAAATACAGGCAGGCTAGAGGGTCGGGCGCTGCCACACACAGTGCCCACGCCCACGCCCACGCCCACGTTTTCATTGCCGCCTGTGAATCATAGGCTCTTGCGTCATGGTTAGAAGTGGCTATGAAATACCACATAGCCTGTTTAAAGTATTGTCAAATCTAGATGGCAAAAGTACACTTTGGAAAGTCAATTGAAGCTGATAATTAAATTTCTGTTCCCCATATGAACATTTATAGATAATAGCAATTCAACTGTTCTGCACCTGGCTAAAGGCATAAGTTAAGGAAATTAACATTTAAATTGCAGAACGCTTGAGCAAGATTTCTGATCAGCTTAACTTTGATGTTTTGCGCTTGGTTTCTCAAATGTGGCGTAGAAAATTGATTGTGAACAAAATTAAGGCAACATTCATTTAATGAAGTCAAAAACAATTTCTGTCACCGTGCAGCATCAACAAAATATAAGTTATGCCTAATGATTGGTTTAAAATAGCTTTTAATATGTTTCTAAAAAACAAAAGGAAGGCAACCAATATCGTACGGCATACAGCTGTAGGGAATAAAAAGCCGCTAGCTTAAATTTAATGCCTTGACCGCCCTGTAAACTTTGTGTGGGCATAGACATATATTTAAGGTGTATTAGCGGAATTAATTGTTGGTGTAGTGGCCTAGAAACGTATAGCCGAAATGACTGCTAACATCACATTTAATGCCTCAGGCAACCAATCAAATGTCCAATTTGCAGCATTTTATACACATTAGGCAGTCTGGGTACGTTTATTGACACCATCGACGGACTCGCACATATAAGGGAATTTAATAAGCCATTAACCAAGCAGCCAACAGTTTCTCTTGAACATTTGAACCTTTGCCAGCTTAAATTGTAGCTACTCGATATTCAAGTGCAATCCGTTGTTGACGTTCACACAGCCATTGGCTGTCAGCCAAAACAAATCCCACCTAACCGTCCATCCCACTACCGGTCAATAGTAAGCAGTTTACGGTTGATGTCATAACCCATTATTGTGTGTTTACGTGCTTCGATTCACTTTCGGTTTTTACTTCATGTGACTTATCCATTGTTTTTGTTTGCGTGCAAGCGCGCTCACATTTCATCAATCAAAGTCACCGCCAGTGCCAGAGCCAGTGCCGCTGTTTCTGTCATAGTCGCTGTAACCGTAAGCCTGGAGGTTTCTCGCCTTTGGCAGCATGTCAATGTCCTTGTGCCTATATAAATGTGTAGGTAGCAAAGTTCAAATTAATGTTTATTCGTAATGTCCAGTAGCCAAGCGGCTGCAAATTGTTTCTCAAAACCGAATCATAAAGTAATTGTCAAATATAATAATAAATCATACATGAGAATGAACACCCAGACCAAAAGACGAGCAGACTAGAAGACTAGCAGGCTAGCAGACCAGCAGATGTATGTGGTTCCGCATTTCTGAGCTTGCCAATTTGCTAAAATTAGTATTATTAAGCTGAATTAAATTGTTTATGGTGTGTGAAAAAAGCAAAGAAGGAAAAAAGCAGCAAAACTTGACGTACTTAATGAACCGCAGGCAATTTGCCGAAACATAGCCACAAAGAAATATCAGTGAACCAACTAAGAAAACTGAAATGATACCCACTTATTTTTGCCACCCACTTATCGTTTGTTCTCAAGTGCGTCGAACTGCGTCAGACTATTGTTGCATACAGAGCGTATACGTAATATCTCTTGTCTGCTTTGGAAAGTCCGTGAGCTGCCCCTGCAGCCTTCTTCTCTTTAATATAATCTCATCTCAAACTATCCTATGAGACACGATTCCCAGACAATAATTGCAAAAAATCTGCTTCGTTTCAACCATAACAAATTGAATCGATTTCTGAAGTATCGCACTTGGCGGATTTGCATAAAAATCTCTCACATTAATTTCAATATTTTATCTGTGTGGATTTTTTATTTTATTTAATTAAAATTCAATTAATTCGGTAACGTGTTTGTTATTATATGCAAATGCCATTCGCATCAAGTTGATATTTTTGTCTTAAGTATAAAAGCATGGACAAAATCATGCTCACAGCCAACACCTATAAGTTTTAAAACAAAAACAATTATGCGTGCATATACAGATACAGAAAATCCGTCTATAGAAAAATAAAACATCAAATTGAGGAAGACAAACAATCTTATGTATCTCATACATACGTGTATATGTATATTTAATGAATGTCGATGAGCGTCGATGTGGGCTACAAACTAGATTCTGGCGGCGGATTCTATAGCATTGGAGCAAAATACCAAACTAATTTATGCTCAAGCATGAAGAAAAAAACTCAAATTGTTTTCGAAAATTAATATTAATCAATTACAAATTAATTTGGTTCGCCCGATCAAGATGCCAACACCAGCGACAAATTGTGTGATAATGTTTGTAGCATTAAATGCCTAAATTATTAAATTATAGACATGAATATGCATGCACAGCTGCTGAAAATTAATATAAACAGTCATCTTGTGCAACTATAAACTTAATTTTATGAGCCACACTGGCCACAATTTGTCGCCATTAATTGTTTGTTTGAATTCAGCTTTATGGCACCGCAGATCCTTTTTTAAATTAAACCATAGACATTTTAGTTAAAAATTTATTTCAACTCAAGCGTTTTTGGCGTTGAGCTGCCGGTTATGCAAAACTTAATTAAATAGGTGGGCAGTTAAATTAAAACTTTTACTTTTTCGCCAAGAACGTTTCTTTTTTAACTTCTGGGTACGCTATTGGCAACAAGCTGAGACGTCATTCAGACGAATTATATTTTATTGTTAGACATAACTTAAAGGCTTATTAATTCGCCCCTCTTTTGTTGTCTTTGTTAGAAGCTTTTGTCGCCAAAATTAGCTGCAATACGCGGACAAATTTTCCTCTATGTTTTATGTACCCATTCACATAAGTCAGTCCTAACATCAACATGGCCCATTGTATTCGTGAATTGTTCCTTTGGCATGTTATTAATGAGCTCACATTAAGCAACAACTCTGTGTTGTGACTGAATAAGCTTTTTAAATTGTAATTAATTACGCTTAATTTGAGTCTCAGTTGAAATGGCAGTTGGCCAAAAAAGTATTTGCCATTTGCCAAAATATTTACTGCGCTGCAATTGTTATGGCAGTTGCATATGTGTCCGATAAATTTGGCGCATTAATAAATGCCAAGCTGAGAGGACCTGGATTGTGTCTTTCCAATGCAGCACTTTATTACAACTTTATAAATTTCTTGTCATTCTTAATGTTTAAAATTGCACATACGTCGTGTTGTACGCAATGCATTTCAATCACTGACACTGAACCAACTTAAATTACTTTTAGCATATAACTTGTACTACTATATATATATCTGCTCATGGTTTTAAAGGCCATGGATTTTAAATGAGTTTTATTTAAACGTTAGCCCCATGATACATTTCAATGCAGTACAGAATGACATCAGTCATCATTCCACTTTAAAAGAAATACTTTCACGATTTGTACACATGCAGAGTTGAGGAAGGTGTTTATTTCATTAGAGATAACAATACTTTAAAAATAGAAAAGATTTTAGCTTTTGAAATTGATCCTCGAACCCGGAAACTAGCTGACTAGTAAAGTAAACTAAAACAGGACTGCAACTCACAAAGCTACTAATATTAAATGATGTGTGGAAAACATTTAAACCACTGTCTCCTAGTTCCTTCACTTAAATGGAATAATTTTTTTTAAATGACTATTCGGATTCTCCCAGGTTTAAAATAGTCAGTTTAATTAAAATGATTTCGTTATACAATATGTACACCAATTGGATTGTTAGAACCAACAGATAGCAGAAAATGTTTTGTCTAGTAGTGTTACCTCATCAAGAGTTCTTAGAGTATTTATGTATATGTCTCTTGATTATTTTGTACGTCATTAGCCATTGGTCATAGGGTAAATAAATGAACACTCATTCGAATGGCATTTTCATCAAGGCTTTGAATTGGCATATTGAAAAATTATTGCCATAAATATTACACAGCGAGAAACACAGCAGTAAGAGCAAGGTGAGTGTCCAGCGGTTGCATGCCTGACCCAAGCTAATGCGAATATTAACGGTTATTTGTTATTTGTCATAAACAAAAACGGCACGAAGAGACCAAACAAGCCCAACACATTGTATCTGCCAGAACTGTGATGCTTGTCCAACTGTCAATTCTCCACTAGCTTACATTATTTGTTGTGTTAATCAAATGATGGCTGCAAATATTGTTTGAGCAGACCAACAGATTTGAACAACCTGCTGCGATGTTGCAGCCTTGTAAGTGTTGTAAGCTTCATTGAGTCTTGGATGTTGTGTGATAACTTGTACGAGTTTTTTTTTTGTCGCTTGGAGCTCGCTTGGTTTTCATGAATAAATTCTACATTGCCACATCGCAGTGGTTGTTTCTTGCATGGGCATGGTGTCAGTAGTAGTTTTTATTATCTCTGTAATCACATTGAAATCACTGAGCAAATGACCGTTTCATGTGCATGCCTGATGAGATTTAAATTCGCAAGCTACTGTGCGAAAATTTCCATTGTTGTGCGAGTTTTTGATTGATACTTTGTCACTATGCCCATTTGCATATTAAACATATTTTTTTTTTGCAAAATATTGAAATTAATATTATTTGTTTGGACTTGAGTGTGCGTTTGCTGGTCTGCCAACTCGATGTCGCAGCTGAGCTCTCAGTTTGTGGAGCGAAGTGGGCACGTGTGCGGCAGTCTGTCCACTAATATGGACAGAAGGGAGGCGATGAGGGGATGCAGAAACAAAGACGCTACTTTAGCTGCACATCAATCACATAATGAATAGCTGACAGCTATGCGATTTTTATTTATATTTATTTGCTTTGCATTTTTTAAATACCATTGTATGCAGAATTAATTGTTAGCGACCATATCGTTTTACCATTTTCGGAAATGCCAAATGAAGCGAAAATCATTATTGGATATATTGAGAAGTTCCTATTGTCAAATAATCATAAATATTTGTAGAAGTTATAACTCATGATAAAACAAGCGCAAATCTCAACGAAGCTCCTGATAAATATTTAAGTTTAAATTTAAAAGTTGCAAAGCTCAAAAAAATCTATATAATAGACAGATTCTACCTAATAACTTAAAGATGAAATAAGAGCTGTGAATAAAATGCGTGCCTAGTTTTGAAACAATTAACATAAGCGTAAAGAAGGTTTTTATATTTAGAATCAGTTATTACATTTAAAAAATTAGAAATTAATATTTCTTTGAGGAAGAATGTTCTTTAATGTTGCATTCAATATCTCTTATACTTTTGTTGTCTTATATTTTAGCGCATAAACAAGAAGAGGCTACACAATTGTTATTTATTTTAAAGCAGTAATTTCATCGTATTTTTGTCCTATTTCGATACGTTTTTAATATCTAAACAGTTAATTAGCCTTTGAGGAAGACCCGATGCGATTTTTATCTTCAGACACTATTGGGCCAATGTGTATAAATACTAAATTTAAATAAAAATTTAATAGCAGTCATTTAAAGGGGCTGTTAATTAAGCGAACTTTCACAAAGCATTTAATACGTAAAATTGGCAAAAACAAAGTATCCAGCTACCAACTTAAAACAACTCTTGTGCGTTGTCTGTAGAAAAGAAGCAAGACAAGCCATGTTGTTGCGCCACATTCCATGGCGCGACTAGAAAAGAATCTGCCACAGACACAAACTAATTAAATAGCCCAGGTGGAATTTTTGTGAAATGAAAGACTGGTATGTTCGAAATGCACACACTCATGGGTTTTTCTTGGAGCGCGGCGGCCGACGTCTGAGAGCTTAGTGACCTTCACTGCGGTCAAGATAGTAGCCAGTCTGGTGGCTGTATCTTCTGGGCCTGTGGGTACAGCTCACTGCAATTTGTGCTAAGAGCTTAATAATTTAGATCTGCCGCATTATTTTCACAGCCGCAGTTGAAGGTCGTTTGTTGACTACTAGCTACAGCGAAACTGCCGGATGAACGGATGGGCAAGCGACAAAGACAAGAGAAGCATAGAGAAGAAATTGTAGTGCGTATTTTTTCCTGGCTCCTCTTCAAAGTATACAACGAGATGATGGCAGGTATTTTTGGACTCCAACAACATATTTAGCTCGCTCAGCACGGCCCACTTAATTAATGCGCAACGTGATTACAAATTGTTTGCGGAACTATGCGTCGTCGGCATGCCTGACTTTTGAGTTGGTAGCGACGCCGACAACAACGCCGACTCCAACACCGAACTCCAAGACAATGAACAGCAAACGCCCCGTCATGTAAATTGCTACTTTAGCATGACCATGTTCTAGCGCCTTGGCAAAAGCAATTAAAATCCCTAGCATTGATTTTTCGTTTAAATGGTCGTTAAAAATTAGCTATGTCCCAGTCTTTTATGTACATACATTTCGAAAGAATGCCTCAAAAATTACACCATTCAACCGGTTCAGGCAAGCCAGCTGCAACACTTAAGCCGAGTCAGCGATGATTCTAGTTCTAGCACCCATTGCGCGCTCTCAACTGATCAGAAATTCAGATGACTTGATTATGGTTGTATTATGCTAATGGGTCAGCGGCGAAGACACACGACTTTTTGTACTCCTTTGACGTTGCGACGTCAGTTGCCAATTATGTCAGCTAAGCACCACGCAGCCCATAACTCGACCAATTTTATGATCCCAAAAAGATAATGCTCAAGTCTCTACCGGAAGTAGGCCGCCACAGGGCGCGTGCAGTCAAAAAAATGACAAACGAGAAGAACATGTATTAGAGATGAGCGGAATTGTTGATAATTGTCACTGTTTCGCGAATCTCATGCGGCTTGATCGGCTTAAATAGAAACATTTTCGCATCTAGGTACCGAACAAGTGTTTATATTTTATAAAGCAACAATAACAACTGATCCATTTAAACATAAACAATTTCGTGTGATTCGAAGGTGAGAACATGATCGCCATACTTGAATTTATTAATATATTTTTAGATATCATGATCAGCACATTTGGCAGCGAAAAATTATTAAAAAAAATAATAAACTGTTCAATAAACATTAGTTTTAAGTTAGTAATAAATTCAAATCTTGATTCACTACGTGACTTGTGTTTCTTGATATTTGTGACAAAGTAACAAAATGTTACTCATCTCTAATTGATATTCAATGGTCAGCACGGTAGCTCAAAAACATTTGTCAGCGCTCTGATTGATGAAGCGCAGCGGCCCAACAGAAGAATAAGAACTGGTCGAATGTTTGTTTGTTTTTGAAATCCATTTACAACTTATATGAAAATGTTTACGAGCTTTTTAGCACTCGGCATTCGATTTCAATTTGCGCGCCTCTGGCCACATATTTTAGATGCTTTGCATAAATTCTGTGCGTGGTGCGCTTTGAAAATGTCACGCTGTGTTCTACGCGCTTAGTTTCAATGAAATATTTTAATTAATTTAACTAAAATTTGAATTTAATTGCCCTGGGCGTTGTGTTATATGTGCGCTAAATTTTCCATTTGCAAGTTGTGGCCGTGCCAAGATATTCGTTACGTTTTCCATAAATATAAAAATCATTTTATGTTTTTTCTGTTTTATGATTCTGTTTGTTTACCAATTTTGTTGGTTGTGCTTTAGCCGGTGGTGGCACCCACATTTGTGAATATTGATTTGCACATATTTGTACAATAAATTGCTTAGCATTTTGTTTCGTTGCTGTCATTGTTTAAAGCAATATTTGAAATGTTTTACAAATGACTCCATTAGGCTCCCGTTTAATGAATAAGCTTTATTAATTGTTGTTGTTTTGTTGCTGTGTAATTTGATTGCCGGCACTAGAACAGGATCTACAATATCAAAATGGGCAAATTTCGCAATCAATCTTCATGTTATAGCAATGAGTGAAAGTATGCTTTTGGATCTATGACGTCATTGTACTGGGTACTTCCTTTGATTGTGCTTGAAGCCAATCATGCATGTTCGTAAATTGCTGATTCACGGCTAATATGCTACCACATATTTATGAATAAATATACAAACTCCAAAATAGATGATTTTCAACAAAAATTGAATGCATTTGCCCTGCCTTGCCTTGGCTTATCTTTGCCATCAACATGACTCTACATAATATGCATCAACTCTGCCCTCAAGGTGTGTCTTGACTCATTCTTAATCATAATACGAAACCAAAAACTCAAATGGCTAACGCCATTAATGGCGGTCATCTCGGAAATTTCACAATCAAACCTCAAGATTTAATATGAATCACTGAAGAAGCAAATGTTATTCTAAATCAATTCTTGAGTTGTCAACTCATCTTTTAACGAATAATAACTTGGGAAGCGTAATAAACATGAACTGAAATAACATATTTTCAAAATGAATAGCCAAATTCGCTAACTTTAACAGCTTTGAAGACTTTCTGCTATTCATTCGAGTAAGTTACTATCTATTTTTCCTTCTCTTTATTTTTGGATTGTTGAGCATCACTTCCATCAAATTAAGAAATTCATTTATTGATTGTTGTGCGTAAAAGGTCAGGTAAGGTTTCATTAAAATTGCAACGCTGTACTACGATTATTACCTAATTTCATTTACATTTCCATATATTAAGCCTGTCTTCATAAAATGCACTTAGCTGAAACCAATTACTTCATATCCGCAAACATTGTTTAATTTTAAAATTAAAGTCAAATTCATTTCATGTTTCAATTTCCTTATCTAATTGAACTGCTTACAGCATGGCTGCAAACGGCAGGCCAAGCTCTTTAGTGTTTAAGCTTTTCATTTGTGATCCAGGCTCAAATGTTAACATGTGCGGCATTATTGCACAATCTGGCGGCACTGCTTTTGAACGAAGGTTGTCAATAGCGACGAACAGGAGCTCATGTCGGTCTAATAAAAATAACCGCAAACAAATACCCCATCCACACACAATGGCGATGATAATGGCGGCCAAACAAACAATAACAGCCACTAGTTGGCAAAATTAAATTTTGACGCAATCGAAGACAAATGGGACTCGAAATATTGAGCACACCATTGAATGATAAGCTATGACTTGCACTGGCCAGATTATGGATGCGGCAGCGACGTTACGAGTATTCATTATCACAATTGAAAATAAAGCCGTTTAGTGAGTGACTTTTTACACGACTTGCAGTCCAGCATTCGAACTGACTGCAAACATGAATGATTGGCAAAATCAATCTCTCTTCTTTCCTACCTTGACACGCTTAGCAAGTGCGCAGACACAAAACTATGTAGTTATGCTTTTAATTAGACATTAATTGTGAGTATTTGATAAAGATAACAAATTCGCAAAATTATTTGAAGTGTGATATCGTACAACATAAACAAATGTTAACAATTAATACGACCTTCTTGAAACAGCTTTGAACCATTTGAGTAACTAATTTTTCAGCACGCTTTGATGTTGTTTAAATAATACTAAGATTAATTAACAAACTGCAACATCGTCCATATACTTGTACATACTATATTTATATCTATCTATGTATATTTCTGCCATCTTCTTGTTATAATTGATATTGCCAATGCTTAGGCATTCGTGATTTCTTGCATGGCTTAACTGATATCAGTTCATGTTATTTTCTCTTTCAAACCTTTAAACAACCTTTAAACAACTTAAAAATAGAAAACAAAGGCAAGCGTGCGCGACATTGTCAATATTTAAGTTGTTGGTCATTTTGTGTTTACATTTTTTTCCTTCGTAGATTCAAAAGTTAAGCATCGTCGTGAATCAGCGTCCAGTTATGCCAAACGCATATCAACAGACTTAGAAAACAAACTTGAGGACGTTGTTGATGCCGTTTGAGATCTGTACAATAGTTCTATACCCGGATTTGTTGAAAATGTTGTACATGCCTCTAATTTGTTTAAATTTAATTGTTTCGCGTGTTTTAGAATACAAACGAAAATTTGCGTGTATAAAAATGACCAAATAAATTCACAAACAAACAGCGGGTTATTTTACAATTTAAAAAAAAAAAAATGATGC
Source organism: Scaptodrosophila lebanonensis (assembly GCF_003285725.1). NCBI lineage: Eukaryota > Metazoa > Arthropoda > Insecta > Diptera > Drosophilidae > Scaptodrosophila > Scaptodrosophila lebanonensis. The sequence goes on from NW_022060529.1 coordinate 6,389,207, forward strand.
CGCTTGCACTTGATTATAATTTTTCAAATAATGCATGTGGGAATATTAGTATGCATTAAAAATAATATACAAATGTGGACTCAAAGCTAAAATAAAATCAATTAGCCTAAAAGAGCCGGAAAAATTTAGAGCCGCACTTAAAGCTAAAAGCCTACTGGATGACATAAAACCAAATTAAAACACAAGTCAGCCGGAAAGACGTTAAGAATAAGTAGTTGCTAAAAACAAAAGCCCACAGATTTGAACTTAGAAAACTCATCTGTGTTATGTCTCAGCGCCCAGACATAGCAACAGTCTCGTACACAAGCTGGGCTTCTCTCTGAGCGCGAATTGAGCGCCCAAACGAAAGTGAGCACAACAGTCTGGCATCGGCTGACGTCGCCGACGCGTCGGCGGTAACGGCGACTTCTGCGGCTGCGGCTACAGCTACGAGGCTGTGAAGTCTGCAACTCACTGTTCGGTATTCACTTGTTCGCATCTTTAGCTTCTTTGCGGTTAACGTCGACGTTGCCGTCGCCGATGATGCCTCTGCTGCTGCTGACGTCGCTGCTCGAAATAAAATTGTTGTTGCTATTTTTCGTTGCCTACGCCCGTTTGGTGCCGCAAACTTAGCCGCTAGCTACGCTGCCGTCGTGAAGCTCTGCTGCCGTGCCGGTGAAGCTGCTCAGCTGCGCTTCCAACGTGGGCTTGGGCGCATATAAAAACGCCGGACTTAGTAAAAATATTCACAATTATCTTCAAGTTGTTCGTTCGTGCGTTCGAGTCTGGGTTTCCTTTAGGTAATGTGTGAACGCCACAGTGTTATACATCCATAGTTATTTAAACACATTTTATTCGTTACTTTTATTTGTGTGTGTATGTGTTTTTTAAGGCATGCTACAACAGATCAATAATTAATAATATAATAACTAAAAGTGCAAAGAAAAAATGTGCAATGAACATTAAGCAAAGACTCTACAAGTATTGTCAACAACAATAAAGTATTTGTGCAAGTGTTAAAAAGGACATTTAAGGATTAACAGATATTTTGGAAGTCAAAAAACGCAACAGTGGATCCTCCATTTACTTCCTGTTGGCCCTGTTGGGTCATGTTTTTGCATCTGCCGAAGCGCAGATCATCAAATTAACTGTATATTTTACCGTGCTGCACTATCTCTGACTTTTGTTATTGTTGTTTTTGTTTCCTTTCGGAGTGGAATTGTTGCTGCTGCAACCAGCTTTGTGGTCGAAAATTAAATTCATTTGCGGTTGAGTGATTGATGGATGGTTTGATTGATTCAGTTGCCGCTGTATGCGCGCGCCCATGCTGCCAGCATCTTGCTGTCTATTTTTCCGTCCTCTTCTCCATCTGCCCCTCTGTCTATGCAACTGTCATGCCTGCGATTTTGTTTAAGGCTGCATTGTGTTTAACTCACTTGAAATTTATTTGTTAGCGATGCGATGCGATCTGAACTTTGCGCTGTCACTGTCTATGTTGTTGTTGTTGTTATTGTTGCTAGTGATGGCAGTGGCTGTTGCTGCTATTGTGGGTTGCAAAACCGCCATTCTGCTGCTTTCCAGCGACAAGACAAACATTTTTAGTTTTAATTTATGTGAAAAGTAAGCAAACAACAGCAACAACAGTGTCACTAGCAAAACCACCTAGCCACAACCTACTGGCAAAATAAACTAAACAACACAGCCGAATTTGCATAGATATGTCAAGTAGGAACTGTAGAACATGGCATGTCATACATTTGGCACACATGCGTTTCTGGGTGCTGAGACAAAGCACAAATTAATGTGATGCTTTTTATTTAAATTTCCATAAGAATCCTATAATCTTTGAAATATTGCAAAAAAGTTCGTTGCCTGAGTCTTTTGGTTTTTGGCGGCATAGCTAAGCTAAAAAAACAGCACACACTCACATACACGGATCTAACGTGTCCATCAATTCCCGTTAAAATGTGTGTCAATGAAACGTCCAAGACCTGCGGCAATAGAAATACCCAACTAGATTTACAAAAAAAGAGGCAAGAGCATTTAAATTAAAAAAATGAATATGCGCATTAAAATCAATATGGTCAGCTTCAGATGGATTGCAAATTATTCTGCTTAGTATTGAAATGGTGACGCATATGAAATAGAAAGTAGAAACCTGGAACTATACAGCATTTCTACATTTGAAATTATATAAATGAGGCTGGGGAATATACAATAAACGGTTCAGTCTCAGCAGTCCATTCTCTAGCTCTTTAATTTATGCAAATTTCGGCAACAGCAGCAGCCCGGCAGCTAGAAAAAACAACAAACTATGAGTATAATACGTATAGTGAGCACCTTCGTTTGACTTGTTTTTATTTCGACTGCTGCCATTTCAGTATTTTTAGAATTGAGTCACGGCGAACGCATCCCGACGAAACAATCAAGCGAATGATTGCTATCGGCCTCTCGCCCCTTAATTCTTATTGATTTTGTTTATAGCCAAATGCAAATTTCTTCTGTGCTATTTTCGTTGTCATTGCTGCTGCTCTTGCCATCAGTTTGACGATTTAAGAGTTTGGGATTCGGTTTTTTCCTGTCTATTGTATCTTAAATGTTGTTTTTTTTTTGTTTCAATAGCCGGACACTTGGCACTAATGATAACACTAACTGTTTGATGACTCACAATAAAATGCACACATATCATGCACCTTCATTTAGCAATGGATCCTGCTTTGTGCTGATGCCTAATTGAGCCGTAAAGTCACAAAGCGTAGCAAATAAATGAGCATTTAAGTGGCAGATCATAGAATGCTAAATAATCAACGATGTCAATTTAGCTGCTAACTTGTCAGCTGGCATCAATTATGGAATTACCACACCTCCCCCCACCTTCCAAAAACAGAAAACGCCTCTTTGCGTAATCCACGCCAACGTTGCGATTTAGTAGTGTGTTGCTTTAATGAACAACATCAGATAAAACCGGCGGGCAGCTTGTAATTTATATGCCTTAGAAATTTTGACAAATTGCACAGCAGTCGGTAGGCTGGGTAGTGGGACTTTAGGTGGAGTATGGGGGGACGGCTAGGCAACAATAAATAAATATGTGGGTAAATATTTTTTTCTGTAACTTTTCGGAAGTTCGTTTGGTCAAACGAGTTTGCCACAAACCAGCCCCGAGCCAAAGACTTCTCTGAAATTCTTTTGCGCAAGCCAGTGTCGTACAGCAACAACAACAACAGTGGCAACTGTGGTAACAGCCCAAAGGCACTTGGACATCATGACCAGCGCCTAAGTAGGCAATTGCAGTTGTCTGGCCAGTCTGTCAGTGGCAAGTGCCATTTTGCGTGTAAGTCGTGTTGCTGCCGTTGTCGGCTGATGCCACACTTACTGCAAAGCTGGCTAGTATACAACATGCTGCTGTACAATGGACAACAATGCACAATAGTAGGCATATAAACAATAGTAGCAAAAATATGCATCAATAACAATAACATGAATAACAATGACAATTTAAATAATTTAGAATTTTCACAAATCAAATTCATTTAAAAATATTAGTTTCGTTTATTTATTCCAGTAATACAGAACGAGAAATTCAGAAAACCTACCTTTATCAATTGAAAGTTTTGTTAGAAATTCTATCTTTCTATCCCAAGGTGCACTGACCTCTCGTTGGTTGCCAGAGCGTGCACTTTTATGGCATTTGCACGTTTCAAAATTATGTCATCACGATATTTTGCATTTAGTTGATGACGACACGCATTGACCGGCCGGTGGGTTGGCCGGCCGACTAGTTGGTGGGCCACTTCGGGTTGTGCTTGGCACTACGCAAGTTGAGTGACCGGTCTAGCCACCGTCTAAATTGATTCTTTTGTCTGCGACAGTAAATGTCACGCCAAACACTTCCGTCAATGGTTACCATACAAATAAATTAGATTTATCTATAATGCTGCATTTACGTGTTATTTATTTATTTTAAAATAATTTATTCTCTTCACAGTTAAACGGACAGCATCCAGAGTGAAAATTTGCGAAAAACAAAACATGTCACGGTTTCGAAATCTTCTCGCATGGGCCTTGCCCCTGGCCACAGCGTTGACTGTAGCTAACGCCAGCTATAGTGGAAATATGTTTCTAAATGGAGAGTACAAGCAGGGCTTAAAGGAACATCCCGAGACGCACTTCTCAGTCAATCCATCGGCGAACATTTTCCTCAACCATGCGATTATTAGCAGACAAGCTTCTCCCTTCCAGGGTCCCACATATTTGCCACCGAAAGAGTTCCTGAAGTGCTCGCCGGGTCAACAATGTGTGCGTCAAGGTCAATGCCAAAATGGCTATTTCAGTCAGCAGCTCCCAAAGATTCAGGTTAGTCCCACAATTTAGCGTTAACCAAATAAAAAAGCTACTATAAGGGTACGGTCCAAATACGTGTAATTAGGTGCAAAGTGACAATTTTCCTGTGACTATCCTCATATTTTTTGGATTTTTGTTATTGTGTAATTAGCTACAAAATGTGTGTGTTACTCTTCAACCAGCTGGCAAACAATTCCAAATTTCAAAATGACTAAAATCTTGGCTTCATCTTAATATAGAACATTTGTGCGAGCTTTGATTTCATATGCAAAACCAGTTATGAAATGCGAATCTTTATATGGCTATTGTTCATTGAATTTTAGATTGCATAATTGGCATTGGTTTTGGTTTTTCCCAAAAAAAAAAAAAAATAAATAAATAAATAAGGCAGCAGGCCAAGAAATGTGGCATGTGCTTGACGGGCCGCTCAATTCAATTCAGACGAGCAAATACAGAAATAAAACACGCATGCTTATATACTATATACTATATGTATGTATATATAGGTAAGTTAAAAGCCTGTCTACGCGTCTGGCCAGAGCGATAAGAGAGAAAATATTGCAGTTGTAGCTTGATTAGCCTGATCTGCATTTTTGTTGCTGTTGTTTATTGGCACAGTTACCGTTATTTTCCGGTTTGGCGTTACCAAAACCCAAATACGCAGACAGTAGACAGCAGCAGACAGCGGCAGACAGCGGCAGTGACTGCGACAGACAGCCGAATTTCGTAATATGGCCACAGAAAATAAAGAGTGAAGTTCATGTTTAATTGCTCGCCCATCTTGGCATGCCAAAGAAATTTATGTAAATGCAAAAGTTGTTGTGCCATTTTTCGTCAAGCTTTCCAGCGTCTGTTTTGCATATTTTCTGTTTGTGGTGCCCATAAATAACATAAACAAAACAGAGTTTCAGGTCAGAGCATTTGGCCGCATAAAATACAAAAATGTGAATTCACCTGCCAGCTTTGCGGTTAACTCCGAAAAGGGTTTCCTTACTCACTTGCCACAAAAATTGAATGCAGACAAAAGCGCATTGTATGCAACTTGTATTCGATTTTTCTGCAATAATATTCATTTATACAATTTCAATTTCAGCCAGCATACCCATTGCCATCAATATTTCATGGCTATTTCAATTACTCATTTTTTGTATGAGCTGGAAGCGTTTTTAATATGCGTTAACAAAAGATCTAGGCAACAAACTTGCACCGAGAATAAAAACGCCTTGCAAGTAGCCTAGCGGCCAATGCTGACGATGGCAGTGACATAAAATATGCATTTTATTCTGCACTGATGTAGTTAGCTGCATTGCTCAAGACACTTGAATTATGTTTTTTAATTAAAATCTTATTGAAGTGGAAATGATACGCAGACATTGGCCCAACTGCAAGTGTTCGTTGAGTGCGTGTTTGACCCAATGACCAGACACCGACAAGTTTAGCAACTCGCATGCAATGCAATGACAAACTCAATTACAAACAGTCACAGCTTCGTGGCGTCTCATTTAACAAATTGCCACACAGAACGCTAATAGTTTTATTGCCGAGTGATGCGCTATCATTTTGAATATGCTGACCCACTGCTATTCTAAAACAAGTCATAAAAATATATAACTCAATTTGTCTATTGTGCGCGCTTTGTTTCTGGCTTTAAATTCCACTTAAGATATGCGCGTTAGCATACAAATACATACTATATATATATCGAGTTTAAATATGGCTATATAGCTAGCGGCCAATGGCCATTGAGCTTTTTCTGTTGACACTAATAAGGCTTTTTGCGAGCCAAAAAAGTAACGACTATTAATTAGTCTAGCACATTGAACCTGGAAGTTGAGCGAGCTTATAGGTATTAAAAGCAAACTTCTATTAAAAACGTCGAAATTCCAGATTGCCATATTTTGAAAAAGTTGGCAAAGATGCGCCGGCTAACGTTTGTGCATAAATTAAGTTAAATGCATACCTATTTTGCTTATAATCCTATGCCTCTAATAACACAATTTTGTTAATTGTGCGACGCTGCCTCCAGCAGTTTGTGAGTGTATTTTCATCAATCACAATCATATCCAGCCAAAATAAATAGCTTTTTAATGAGCTACTCTACATAATTCGCAGTAATTATTTAATTTTGGCTTGCCATACTTCCTTTGAAGCAAATGATTCTTTTATCCTAAATCCTTCCTTCCCCTAACCCTAACCTATTAGCAAGTGCATAAATGAGTGTCCAAATATTTTCTTACCATATCAATTCTGCTCTTATGGTACTGCATTTAAAGTAAATTTTTTGTATGGACTTGAAGCCAAATATGGTACAAGAAAGTAAATAAAAAACGTCGCTCAAAATTACACCCGTGAACTGAGATGTTTTTCTTTAATAAATGTACACAAACAGAATTCCTTTGTGGTGTCTATGCCAATATTGAGTTTAGTCATCTCGTTAAATTTGAAACACACACTCAACAAGTAGCCATATAATGTATTATGTACTAATGTATGTATAGCAAACACTGTCGCTTGGCAAAGTTAACAGCAGCGGCAACCGCAACACCAACACACTGAACTCACAGCTCCAACCAATCAAATCTTTAAAGCAAACAAATCTTTAGTTTAGCAGACCGCGACCGCACGCATGGTCGCGTGGGTGTCGCTTACTCAGCGCAAAGACATTATTTGCCATTATTTTCACAGGCACATACAGACATACGTGAATAAAAACATGCATGATTTTAACGCCTCGATAATAATCATTGAGCGCTCCAGCTGCTGTCTAGCTGCGCTTTTTGTTGTGATTGCTTTTGCCAAATTAGGCAACTTAGAGACGCTGCTGTTGCGGCCACTGTTGTAGTGGTTGTGTTGCTGCTGCTGATGTTGTTTGTAAACTTGACTTTGACATACTCGTAACAGCCAAGATTGAATTTGCTATTTTGTGTCCGTTTCCTGAACAATTAGCAAGCACATGTTAAGGGAATCAAAGCCATTGGCTCCAGATTATATTTTCACACATTTATAATTATGTGAAATAAACTTGCGCGACTCGGCCAGCTGAGCAATAACTTGTGCTAAAATGTTTTGGTACTCGTATATGTACGAGTTTGTACATTTGGGAAATTTGGCGGATTTCTCGCACAGCATTATTAAATATTATTAATAGACATTTGCAGTCAAGTCAGTCATGTCGTAAGAGGTAGCATGCAAAGCTGTTAAACAAATAACAACGACTCGCTGTACAAATATTTAAACGTCACAGACAGACCCCGAACAGACTAATAATTAACTGAGATGAGCAGCAAACAAAAATAAGGCAACATTCCCAGTTATGTATGCGAGTGTAAGCTCAAAAGCAATTAAGCTAAAATTCTCATCGCGATGATGTCAAAGCTAAGTATTGCCTTTGCCTTAAATGCTGAACGCATCGTTTGGTTAAGGGTTAATCAACCAGGGCCCACGTCAACCCACTTGTCATCCGGTTGGACAGCTTTCCCTAGATCGCTGGTCTCAGTCAAATATGTCAGTTGACTATTGGGCCGGGGTTGCACGTGTGGGCGTGCATTTAAAAACTGGACAAACTCGGTTTTATACAACCTGTATAGAATTGTTCTGGTTACACGTGCTTTATGACATAATGCCACATCTTCTAATGAGAATCAAACCTTTATAAATAACTTGTATATTTTATGATTGGCACGCGCTGTACAAAATATATATTGATATAAAGTCGCTTACGCACATCCCACATCGACGTGAGTTTTCTTTTTTGTTGTTACTAAGGTCTCGTTTCATTGGTTTGGGAAGACGTTTGTTGGCCAAATAAGCAGCAGTTACTAGGGTGGGAAACCACTTTCGAAATTCAAACAAAAATCATGTTCTGAACGGCTTAGTCAACGCTATTTAGCATCCATTTAACACAACTCTTTAATTAGTTCGGCTTTTATTAGTCAAGGTCGCACAAATTTACATACAAGTATGTGTTTTACTTTTAAATTTGTTTATTCTGTTTGAGTGGTGGACATAAATTAGCCAAACATCAATTTGGCTTACCCGCAATACACTCACAGCTCACAATTTTAAAAAAGTAATTTTTTATGTGGATGATTTTGTTGAACTTGATTGATATTCTGAAGGCAAAGTGAGCTGGTTTTTTTTTAACTAGAGTTCTTCTCGAAACAATGAGCTAGGAAGTAATAAAAACGTAATTAAGATTAATGGTGCAACGGTAATTAGATTTTATTTAATATGCTTATGTTTATGGCTTAACATTATAAAGCATTAAAGTCGCCCCACTGTCAGTTAGCCGTTAATAAATAAGCAAATTTATTGATTCCCCAATACAGGCGCAGTAGGGCGGTCCGCCAGCTACTGTATGCGAAACTGGCCAAGTGTTTTTGCGGGCGTTATTGCTTTGGCAATTCTTAACCTTTGGCCGCAACAACTTAACAAATTATTAAATTGTAATCGTGCGTCGAAATGCCACGAAGACATAGAGATAGAACGAGACTTTGAGACAATCCAATGGCTTACCAAATCTACACGGTGCAGAAATTTAAGCAAATTAGCTATAAAAGCGTTGCAAGCTGAAGGTTCATTAGAACGACAAGCCTCCAGCTGATTGGCGGCGGCAAAGTTCAATGCAACGCCTCAAACAAAAAATTACGCTTAAACAGTGCCAAATATAATTAAAAAGAAAATCTTTGGGGAGTCATCGGAAATCAAGGAAAAATTGTTTTATTATCAACAATTATTGTATACTTAAAATACTATTTTATTTAGGAATAACGCCTAAGTAGAGTTTTACATGAAGTTAGAAACGATGTCTGATGTCTACTGTACTTCTTGGTGTTGGACTTACTTACTTAACATATCGGTTTGAGCAATTGGCTTGTGCACTGTGTTGACCTTTTGCCGGCGGCAATTGCAAATGGCGACAACGAATTTTATGGTTGCCAAGTGCTTACAGTTTTTCCGAGCTGGTCAAGTACGCGACAACGAAGGTGGTGCTAAGCCATTCACGATTGTGATTGATTGTACTGCTGCAGCAGACAGTAGTTGTCATTTGTTGCAAGTCAAGTTCGTTGCTGCAGTCATTCGTTTTTGGTCGAATCGGTTTTGATTAATTGGTAGACAAGTAGTTTCAGCTTATTAATGAACTATAATTTTTAGGCAATTTATAGACACCTTTGTTCATTTTGACAACTTTACGTATAGCTGATGGAATGATGGAAGTTTTTGTATGCATTTTTCAATTACTGACCTTTTCCTTATTTCATTTTGGCTCTTCTAGAATTGTGAACCAGAGACCGATATTTGCTGCACATATCGCGCGCCACCGACCACTACAACAACCACAACAACCACGCCCAGGCCCTACGCAACCTGTGGACGCGACTCTGATTGTGTCGCGCCTGAGGCTTGTCGCAATGGAGAAATCGCTGCCCCCAATTACATTAAGAAGCAAGGGGTAAGTTATAGGAGATCATTGCACCTATATGGTATTTTTCAGCCCTAATTAACAAAATACAACACACGTTATTGTATTCATTAGTAACGTGTATTATTGCACGTGTATATTTGTGAGTGGGTTACCTTCAAAAGCTGCAACGCAATCGAATGCTGGTATGTGATTGTTACAAAAAACTGGCCGAAAAGTCACAAAACACAATGCAAGAGCCAACTTGAGCACTTTAGAGGCCTGAGAAACCATAGGTTGAGCCCAGCATACATAAAACCATTAAAAATGGTAGCTGCATAAAATCGCTTCGATGTGCCAATGATGAGACGCCCAAAACAAAACAAAACAAAGCGTCTAAGTAGTGAGTGTTGCAGTCGCTTGTGAAATGTATACGCTGCAGTTTTGGTAGCAGCATCACAATCACAGCAATACCAACCACAAGAAAAACAAAAACAAGCACCCAAAACAGATGTACTAACGAATGCAATACCTACCACAAAGCCGAAGCCAGCAGCTACCTTATTAACACACAATTAGTCTGAGTTTGGTTGCAGAGCCATAGCCAGAGATATCTGTTAAAATATTCTACGATGAGGCTGTTGTGTTATTGTTTATTGTTGTTATCACATGCAAATAGTCTGCTCTAAATATTTGAAAAAGCTGAAAATGACGAACTGCTACTGTGCGGTGTAATCTGTAATCTAAGATTGAAGTCAAGTTGCCTTTAATGCAAATCAACTAGGAAAAAAGCCAAGAGCAAAGCAAAAACGACATTGGCATGTTGAAACGAAAGACTCAGGCAACGAACTTGACGCCGTCAGCTTGCAATCAAGCAGGAATGTAGTTGAACTTAATGTAATATGCATTAAAGCTGAAAAAGTGTTAAATTACGAGGCTAGCGTGATGGCAATAGGGCGTGTGAGCGAGAGCGCTCGATTCCAGTATACCAAGCCAATGAATTCAATTGCATAATTTGTTTACATGCAATGGCCAACAAAACGGGTCAGTTGCTGCTGCTGTTTCTTCTTCTTCTTTTTTCTCCTCTTCTGCACTGGTGCTGTTGCACATGCAACACACAGCTAAAAAATCAGCACAGCAAGTGAATTATGTATGTATGAATATACGAACGTCCGTGTTGCAGACTGCAGCAGACTGCAGCAGCGGCAACAGCAACAGCAGCGCTTGCACTTAAAACGAAATCCCTTTTTTTTGGCTGGCTCCATATTTTTGTTTCATTTTTTATTTTAAGAGTATGTTCGGGGGGAGACCTCATAATTTCGCTCGGTCAACGACAAGCGACAATTACGCACTGACCATAATGCCTCGAACTCGTTAAGATATGCAGGCATTGACGCCAATTGCATGCTACAAAATGCACGCCAGGGAATACGAATCCGACAACTCTGAGACTCTAAATATCGTACATACACGTACGATGCGTACGAACCCCAGCTGGTACGAGAATGCCCAAAACCAACCAGTTGATGTGCCATAACCCTAATTTACAAGGGTGCGAAGAGGAAAAATAACTTAAGTAGTTTTGTACAGTGAAAAATGTTCGGAATGCACGGCAAGGTCATTGAGGACTGTGACTGGTACCGCTTGATTTCCCCTCCCAGCATTGCCTTCCACTTTTCAAGTAAGGCAGCAGCAGAACAACACAGCACAGCACTCCGCTTGCAGTTGCCTCAGTTAAGTTTGTTATTTGCTAGGCCAATAAGTCAGAGCCGACGACTCAGCTGTTTGCTGTTGTTGCATATGCTTAGCTTTATTGCGCATATCTGATCAATTAGTGTTCACAGTATCCTGACATACCAGCCACACATGCTGCATGCCAGCAATCTGCGCTATCGTTCAAGCATAGTGCCATGAAACGACCTTATACTTCGAATTTGCCGCACTGATTGATAACGAATTTAAGCGCCTGGTGTAAACAGCTTCTTAATGGATGCACACGCAAGCTTGCTGTTGTTGTCGCTATTTCTGTCAGTTTCTTAATAATTATGCAAAAGATTATGGCGCATATTTTCGGTGCGACCATTTATCATCTTAGTTTGGCCATGTCTTGCGTGTTTAACTTTTGTGGTTTTTTTTGTGTAAACAGAATTTGTCTCTTGTTATAATTTATGCACGTACAATGGAGGAAACAGATCGTTGAACAGTGAAATAAGAGTTTAGAAAAATGCGCAAGCTGAGGAACAGATGACACTTTTCTTTAGCATATTCCAATAAAGTTATTGACTTGAAGACAAGAAGCTTATGTTTTGTATTTAGATCTATATAGATGTTGATAAAAACTGCCAGTTTCTTTCAATTTTGAATATAGATATAGGATCAATATTGATTTCTAAGAACTATTCAGCTGTTGAAACTTTACATTTAAAATTGCCAAAATATGGTTGCTGAGAAAAATTTGGGATATTCCCAAAAAATATGTTTCAAATTAAACTTAACTTGTTCCTCTCCCTATTCATTCTACAATTCTTTATACTTTGCCTCATTTAGTCACGAAAAAAATGCTTTGTTTTGTTTTACTAATAAATAACGTACGTCCACTGTAGTTTGCACAACTAACACATTTTGAAGCACAGCTGAATCTAGTTTATAGGTAATGTATTATATTTAATGCCATTAATCAGCGTAGATCTTGAAATTACTTAAAAATCTTCCGACATAGCAAACTTTTTTGGCTTCAAAAGTGCCAAGATACTCATTTAATGCGAGCGTTAGCAAACCTAGCCCGTAAATTTTAGCAATTTTGCAACCTCGCAAGCATTGAACTGTTGCACTGTCATGTGGAAGCATGCATAGCTTAATGGGGTGCGCAAGTTAGCCAAGCTCTTAGTTGATCTGTTTAACGGTTCCTCGGCTGGCCAGAAACAAGCAACAAAAAGTGAAAAGAAGCAAACAGAGCATATCGTGAGCTCGACTTCAGCGCCAATGTGCAGCGGCCTCAAGGTCTAGGTCGCCAGCGAGCTGCCAGCAAGCAGCCAAAGTCGTTGACAGCATTTAACATTCATTTATACTCAGGTGTATTGTGGCGCATTGTAAATATGTCTTCCGCTGCCTATTCTGCGTATATTTCTTTTATTATGATTTCTGCGCTTTTTCTCTGAGGTGCTCACGACTCGTCGTATAATTTGTGTAAAATTAGCTGCCCATCAACGCCATCGCAACATCGAGCAACAAAGCCAATGGCAAGTAATGGGAATTTATGCCCTTAACATTCGTAAAAATGCAGATGTATCTTTGGTTTTGTTATAATTTAAATATGTTATTGATGCGTTTTTAATGCATATAAAAATAGTGTGTACATGTGGTCAGTTAGCCTACTGCATACGAATTAAAACGCTCTTCCAAAATGAATGTGTATTTCGCCGAAGGCTGTGTGTGTCAAACTCCGAACATTCAATAAAATATACAGTTTACACCCAAGTCTCTCAGTATAGACTCAACAGATTACTGGGTGCTTCAGAAACAAAAGGCTCGAGCAGCTAGCTCACTTGATCCATAAAATGTATGAATATGCTAAATTGCAACGCATCTTCAGGGCCAACTTTAGAAGCTAGCTGGCTAGAATTTTATAAAAGATGCACGCCAATAAAATGCTAAAAGCAATTATTCAACTTTTATAGGCGTATAAATTCTAAGCAAAATAAAACATGTTTCATAGGCTAGCAATAACGACAACAACAAAAATGAGAAGGTAAAAAAACGATATTACCTTAATACTACATTATTGACCTATTAAGGCGATCGTAAAAATAATTTCATGTTTGCTTTAAGCCATTTATGTCATAAATTTGCTTTGCATATTGACAGCTCGTTTCCAGATTTAACATTTGCCGAAATTCCAATATGTGAGTTGTTGTCTTTAATTATGTGCATTAGTCTTCAATGATTCAGCAGAAACTGTCAGTCTCTTCTTCAGTTGTGGCTTCTTAAAGTTCTTAGAGTTTCTCACCATAGCTCTGATAGAAGCTGCCACCATGTGGCTTGTCACTTAGCAATGACATTAAAATAAATTTTATGAAAATATACTTATTGTAATTGCAACATTATTAACAAATTGCAGCGGACTGGCTCAGCGACAATCGCTGCCGCAATAACAACAAAAACAAAAATGTTGGGTTGCATAGCCAACAACATTTATTAAAAGCATTTTTGCGTCATTGTTGCTGTTGTTATTATTGTTGTTGCAACATCAATTACATATTTTTGCTGTCGCTGTACAAGTAGCTTGTTGTTAATTTTGTTGTTGTTGTTGTTATTGTTATTTTTGTTGTCGCCGTTGTTATCTTGGGCCACCAAAATGATTGATTGCAACAGGGTCTGGAGCTAGTGGCTAAAGATCGGGGCTGACGGTCGGTAATCGGTCAGTTGATCAGGTGAGCGCCAGTGTAGTCGTTGCTTGTCATTGGTCGTGCGCATAGGTTCATGAAAATGATATTGAATATATACTACGTACTTGTATATGTGTAAGAGCATGCTGCCCGCTGAGTCTGTTTTCTGGTTGGTTTTTAGTGCATCCTTAATGATAACGTGTATTACATAAAATTTAATGCATACATCATGTGGTTGCTGCTGTTGCAAAAGCTTGAATGATGTCTACATTAAGATAACATTTGATTAACGTTTAATTGATGAAAATTGCGCCAGCGGCTCACGCTGCCTAATGATAATGTTAAGCAAATTAAATGAGCTTGGGCAGCAGAAGGACAACCACCACACAGAGTGGAGACAAATGATTATAGTCGTTTAAATTGTGCAACGATGCAAAATTAGGGCAGGAAAGCGCCTGAAAAAGGCCGCTTCATATCACTGCGCCTGGCAAACAGAAGCACATTTATTTTAATTATCATTATTAATTTTGGCTCAGCCTCCATTGCGAAATGTCACTGAGCCGACTTACAGTCGTTCTGTTTACGCTTAATTTTTAACAAATGAGCATATTATTTTTCCATTACACACGCCAAGCAGCTGCCGCCTTTGGCTGCCTTTGTGGGTCTTTTGGTCCGGTGGTCGATGTGTCCGTGGTTCCGTGGGTTTGTCGCATCGACGTTGAATTATGAGTTACAAATTACGCGAAACAATAAACACGAGGTCGTTGTTGACACCTCCCCACCGAGGTGCGTGTGAAAAAATTGTATCTGACAACAGCAGAAACCATCTAATTGTGAGTCGCACTTTGTTACAACTTGGAGATTTTTGTATTCTTAAACAAAAATTTCATGACGATTGCGTAAGAAGCCGGTAGTACTATAGGATACAATTTTTTCTTATTGTTGTAGTAAATATTCAAATTAATGAAACGAAGTGGCTATAAAAAAAATAGACGCGACTATAGCTGATATGAATATTGTATGTGTATGTATTAGCTTCCAAATCAATGTTACTAAAGTTTTATGTGGAAGATAGAATACTGTTTAGAACAAATACATACTAGCATTTAGATGGATGCGGCGAAGCGCTTTGATATTTCATTATTGTAAAAAGCTTTTGGTTGGCTTTTAACATAAAAATAAACGTATAGTCGCTGTTGATAGCTTCATCAACATACTATATATGAGCAACGGCACGTTCCAAAAACGATTTGTGATAGAAGTGTTTAAATATATAAATTAAGCACCCAGCTGGGTTATCATAAAAATAATATTTAAATGATTTCCGTTGGCAAAACTTGACTTCAGCTTGTCAGTTAGACATTCTGTATAAATTAGCAAAATAAATTTGTTTGCGTTCTGCTGCAGACGTTTGTAGGTGTCGCGAATAGCCTGCGCACACTCACATGCAAGCACCCACCCGCACACATTCAGGCAAATGCAATGAATCAGACATAGCAAACAAAAGACTTAGGCGACAAACTTGACACAACATCAGGCAATTCAAATTGTTGCCCACTTTGGACAGATGCTGCCTCGAATACGGGTGCCTATTCGTAGGTATGTGTTTGTGTAGCTGGCGACTTGTTGTTTTTGTTGCCAACCAATATTGTTGAAGCATACTTATTACATTTGCACATTGGCGTCTGGCTAACACATTACCTAGCTGCCAAGATTGCACCATGAAACTGCAAATTTCTGGGTTAACACCAAGCGCAAAAACAATTGACAGCAACATTGGCCACTTTAATGACCAGGTAGCGTTGCAAGCCAAACGGTTAGCATGCCTGTTGGTGTAGCTGAAGCTTATGCTGCCGCTTCTGCTGCTGCTGCAGTTGCTGTAACTTAATATGCTAACTCATGGACTTCAAAGCACGACATGGCATTAATTTATGTGCCAGCACCAGCCCCTTAAGATGCCTCGCTGTGCTTGACTGCACGTATCATGTAGTGCTTGCAGACAGACCTCGTGCTCTGCGTTATGATAAGCGAAGCTATTGACCCCGTCCTTCCTTTCGATATCACTTTCAACAAAACAGCCATCAGCACCTCAAATTGAAGGAATTGCCTTGGAAACATGACTTAAATTTTAAGGATTTGGAATAGCCTTCGAGACAAATATTATATTAGACTGTATGTTTATTTTCTTGCAGCCCAACCGTTGTTATGCCCCCGAAATCTGCTGCCGCATGCCTTCGACTACACTGACCGAGGATGGCTACATTTTCAATGTACCTGAGAAGAATTTCCCTCTGCCAACAAACCCCACTGTGCCAGCTGTTCGTACCACCCAGCCTGCTTACCGTCCCACACCGCCAGCTCCGCAGCCGCCTCGCCCCCAGCCAACGCAACCACGCCCCACCCCGCCTGCCTATCGCCCAACATCGCCTCCAGTTTATACCACACGGCCCACACAACCTCAACCTACTTATCGCCCACAGCCCACACAACCCCGCCCACAGCCCACACAACCCCGACCACAGCCAACCACACGTCGTCCCACCAACGAGTACTTGCCTCCTCAACCCACATATCGACCACAGCCAACAACACGTCGTCCCACGAACGAGTACTTGCCTCCGGTTTCAGTGAACGAGATTCCCCACCGGGAACGCCCAACGCAACCACCCCGCTATGAGACCGATCGTGTGCCCCAGCCATCCAATGATAAGCCCATCCGTGGCGAAGATCAGCTTTCCCCACAAATCTTCCCCCAAAGAGTCCCTTCACAGACGCCTGGCGAACTCCCCAAACACTACGCCAAGTGCGCTTCTGCTCTAGTTTGCACAGACGAGAGCTATTGCAATGCCATAGGTGTACTGACCGATTCGCCCGTGCAACTATCACCCATGGAGGCTGCTTTCCGTGTGCCACTCACAGATTGTCTGCAGCCAGACAGTGGAGCACCTGGCAAGTGCTGTCGCGATCCCAACTATGTGGACCCCTGGCCTGTCAACCTGGCTGGCGTTTGCGCCACACGCAACTCCCGTACAAAGCCCACCGGCATTAAGGATATAGATAGCAACTTTGCTGAGATTCCATGGCAGGCAATGATCTTACGTGAGTCGAGCAAGACGCTGCTCTGTGGTGGCGCAATTATTGGTGACGAATTCGTTCTCACCTCGGCCAAATGTGTAAATGGGTGAGTATTCAAATAAATCATAAAAACTACCCATGGATGTTTTTAAAAAACGTTAATTTCCGGCGATAAAATAAAAATTACTTTTGATTTTAACACAATTTCGGACAAAATACAAAGATTCGATTTTCCGCGAGAGAGTATAGGCTTCATATTAACAGTATTTTCATGGGAATAGACTTCCAAGATGGCGTATAAGAAATATTGCGATAAATACTTATCAGAACTTGAATTTTCTCATAGCGTACCCGTGAACGATGTGCGTATCAAGGCCGGCGAATGGGAATTGGGAAGCACCAAGGAACCATTGCCCTTCCAGCTGGTGGGCGCCAAGACCATTGACATTCATCCCGAGTTCGATCCCTCTACCGGTGCGCACGACATGGCTATCATTCGTCTTGACAAACGCTTCGAGTTCGCCACACACATACAGCCAATTTGCATCAGTGATGAGGATCCTACCGCATCTGAGCAGTGTGTGACAACCGGGTGGGGCAAACAGGCGCTATCAAGTAAGTGTCATTATTTGCAATCGAAGCACAACTAGCTAACAGTTCAACCCCACGTATCTAGTTCATGAAGAAGGCGCCATCATGCATGTGACTGGTACGTCGACACAAGCACGTAGCGACTGCGGAGCCGACCAAACTGGAGTATGTAGCGCTACCAAATTCGATTCCTGTGAATTCGATGTGGGCAGTGCATTGGCCTGCGGCAGCGGCTCCAATGTGCGACTCAAGGGCATCTACAGTGTAGAGAACAACTGCGGCGAGGGACAGGCTGTGAGGTTCAGCAAACCAGATATCAAATGGATCAATACTCAATTCGCTGACAGAAATAAGCCCCTATTACTGAAGCGCTTCTAAGCTGGGAGACTCTCAAAATAAAACAGACAAAAAGTAAAGAAATAGTTGAAGCGAAGCATGTCATTAGCTTAGGAAATCGAACAAGTTAGTTAGGCGAGCCATGCTCTCGAATGTGGCGAACGTTTCCTTTAGTTGAACTATTTTTAATTTAACACGAGACTCCGGACACCTTTTCTATTTATTCCCTATTATTGCATATTCCCAACACTAATTTTTACCCTATGCAGCTTTTTACGTTCGTTACTGCCAGCAGAACACAACAAATAGTTTAAATAAGCGAACAATTCAACTGATTAATGCTATAAAGGAGTACCAACATGTTGTAAAATAATTAATTATAAGCTTAGGTTCTTTTTATGACCTCAAATTGCCAATACCTAGGACAGACAAAGAAGAGAATGACAACAAAATACAATGACGACAACCCCCGACAAAAATACTTTGAAAATTGAGATTATTATTTTGTTTTTCTGTCTATTTTATACATTAAGCTTTATCATGTTTTTACCTTTAGTACCTTTTTGTGCACCTCTTTTTTCACAGACAAATATGTCCACATAGTATTTAAAACTTTTCCTAAATCCTATATGTGCATAATATGTTAAACATATTGTCAAAAATGTTGTATAAAGTGTTTATGCGTCTAAATTTAGTTTTTAATTTAATGTTTAAATAAAGAAAAATTATTTAGATTTATCATAAATGCGCGTACCTAGTTTTCTTCCTTAAGGGAATCACAATGCATCTGTCTTCTCACTTTCTCGCCTGGTTATAGTTGTCCACATACCACTGCACTGACTCCTTTATAGCTGTCTCAAAATTGGTGAACACAAAATTGGGCAGGAGGCTACGTAGCTTGGCATTAGATGCCGTCTTCTTGTACTGCCCGTCTGCCTTACTCGTATCACAGACTAATTTGCCCTTGAAATTCAACGCCTTGGCTATAGCTTGTGCCACCTCCAAAATAGTCACCTCCTGCTCTTCGTCCACACTGAGCACAATCGGTTCCACGCTGTCATAGTTTCGCAACACCCAAATGATCAGTTTTGCTAGGTCCAGGGAATAGATGAATTGGCGTAGAGGCTTGCCACTGCCGAAAACCGTAAAGACTTTTTCACCCTCTGGCACATCAGGCTGGTCCAGCCGCAGCTTGTACATGCGGTTTATCAAGCCCGGTATGACATGCCCCTCGGGCTTGTAGTTATCATGAGGTCCGAATATATTACATGGTATCACAGACGTATACAAATGTCCGTATTTATCGTGGTATGCATGATTCTGTATGTCAATTAGGCGTTTGGCATACGAGTAACCGTAATTGGATGGGTGTGGTGGACCATTGTGTACCATTGTCTCGTCAATGGGATAGCTGGTCTTGTCCGGAAATATACAAGTGGAGAGACAAGACACAACCTTTTTACACCCTTGTTCATGTGCAGTTTGCAGTACGTGGTCGTTGATAAGCAAATTGTTGCGCTAGAAGAGAATGTAACGGTTTACATATCAAGTCTGTGTGAATCAATACAAATTATTTACCAAGAAATCCAAGTTGTTGTTCATATTGTAAAACAGTCCACCCACAAGCGCAGCCAAATGAATCACATGTGTTGGCTTCTCTCGCTCGAAAAGTGCTTGCGTGGAGGCCAGGTTGCTGTTTTTGTTGTATGTGTGGAAATTAAAAGTATTAGTATACTAGTTAAAGACATGGTGAGCAACGTCGAGAGAATGAAAAGAAGAAAATGCTTCGGGGCAAGTTTATGTGTATGTAAAAAAGTAAATGGGTACGTAATATTATAAATCCTAGGCCAGAGTACTGGAAGTTTAAGTAATCACATGTTCTTACGTCAAGTCCCCATCTTTGGAACCCGCAAAAAACCACTTCTCATCGGTTGGTTGTTCCTTCTTGATGACAGTCTCCAGAGCTTTGCCGACAAGGCCAGTCCCACCTGTTACCAATACTTTTTTCATTGTCTTTTAATGTGTGTTAGTTTCAAAATTTGCATTCAATTCCTATTTGTAAGTTTAAGGAATAAATAAACCTTAAATGCGAATTCCTTAGACACTGGGCTAGCTGGCTGGCTAAGAATATAAGCAAATTGGCAGCCCTAAGAAAGTACGCAGATGAGCAACCATATGTCCACCTAGCGTTGCCACATAAACAACCGTTAGCAGTTTGTATCGATAAAAATACTAAAAACAGAGAATACAATTTAACAGGTTTTTAAGTATAATTAATTTTGCAGTGATTTTTTGCTACTTACTCAATTGATGTCTTTAACTAACAAAGTGGCTTACAACTTAACTGTTGTTTAGCAAAATTAACTTTGTCTTGTTGATATGTCAACAACTTTATGAAATTGCTGCTCATATATTGTAATTTCAACGGACTTTATCATATAGGTAAATAATAAATAATCGTAAATATTAATTCAAATTGGAAAATTGTGTTTCACCACCTACGATTGCTTAACCTTCTTTTATAATAAAAAATTCCTTAATTTTTCATTGTGGTCAAAAACATCGTTCAGAAACTAATTAAATTTAAACATTTAGTATTATATTTTGTTTTCTACATTTAAAGTGGTCGATCTGTGAACTTATTTTATTTTAATATAAATAAAATAATTCGAAATATAAATAGTTTATAAAGAGATCTTTAAGCATTAACGTGGGTCGTATTCAGCTGGGGGTGTTTACGCTAGCCATACTATAATAAATGAAGGAGGCAAAGTAAAATGAATAAATGAATATATGTATGTATGTATGTATGGATTTACTTTGTTGGGACTGCCACTGTTCCTGCCAGGCTGGAGGGAATGGTGTGGCAACGATGCACAGCCAGCCCGCTACAGCCTAGCAAAGACGAGTATCGATACCTGAGTAGCTGACGACCTGAGAGTCTTTGGCTAAGACGAACAGAAATACGACAAATGATGAACGACGCGAGTGGAAGGTTCATTTTAACATAAGTATTCTCGAAAACTGTTTGTCAATTATTATAACCAAACCCATATATCTATTCTACAATAAACTAGTTGAGTAGACCAAATCCCACACAAACATACGCTTTTAAATTTGGGTATAGGGCATAAAAACTTAAAGAAAACTGAGTGCACTTTCATTACTACAAGTAATTTGATTTGACATAAATAATTTAGTCGACAGAGACTAGAAGAAAACAAATGTGCTTCCATAGTTTATATTTACTTACTAAAGTATAAAAGAAAAGTTTTTAACGGATTTCACTGCTATAAACGTTCTTCCTTCCTCAGTCACAGTATTGTACTACCTATTAAAAATAATTATTTAAATAAATCCAATGATAACTGTCAGTCTGGCAGCTTTGCAACTACCTTAACGTTTATGAAGCAGTCTTTTCAAGTATTAAAAAGCTCGCGAGCGCTTTCAGGCCAAGATTGAGCAGCAAGCAGTATTCAGTTCAATTCGAGACTTGCTTCAGTATAGACGCAGTCGCAGTTTTGAGTCTGAAAGTGTGGCTCAACTGGGCACGGCACGTAAAACAGAAATGCAACACTTTGTGCCGTCATAATAAATCGAACAAAACACTCAATTGAAACACACAAAGATGTACTTTCAATAGCCGATCGTTATTGGTTAACACATCACTTGGGGTGTGTGAAAAATATTCGACTTTATCGGTGATACAGTTCAGTGGCCAACGTTCAAAAGGCGGCAAGTGCATTGTTTTAAATTGATCGAGAGTACCCGTACTTCTCCGCTCGGAACCCTGAATTTCCCAACTTGTTCAAGCCGTTGGTAGTCGGTAAACCTCGCATCCCCGTCACTGTCTTAAAGCGCGTGCATTTCGTAACTTTTGATTAGTTTTTTTTTGTGCGACTCGATTCGTCTCCAAGTGCCGTCACTGCACCCGCCGAAGCTACGTTTGGAATACTGGTCTTGCGTTTTTCGTAACTTACTCGTATCGCCGCCTACATCGCATAATTGCCGACTTTGTTGCTGTTGCCTCTTCTTGGTAAGCATTAAAGGAATGCCAATGCCTGTTATTTGCTAATGCTTGGCAAAAGGCAGGAGCACACAAATAAAAATAATAAAAAAATACCTCACGAGTTTTGAAATGCTTGATGCGCATGCTTGCTGAATTTTTAATGCGGACTGGCGTTTATTTTTTAAATTCTTTGAAAATTACAACGCCAAAGCAAAACGGAAGGGTACCCCTGTCTCCAGTTCTACTATTTGGACGTTTAAAAAAGTGAATTTTATTTCATTTTATCGAATGTTATGGGTGATCACCGCCCAAATACTTTAATAGCTGCTTAGCTTCTTCAATCGCAGCTGCCGTAACGGATTCATTGGTTATGGCAAATGAGCATCAGTGTGGGCTCTCGATGCTGTACAGGTAGATGATGAGATCATTTCTAAAACCAAATAAGCACAGAGAACAAATTATTAGTGACAAGCGAAGACAAAAGCCCAAACAAATATTGCTGAAAAGCAAAATTCTTGTATGCGCTTGTAAATCATTAATCACAAAAGAAATTCTGGTCTTGACTTCACGCACATACAGATCCGAGTGAGTCACTTCTATACTTTACTTTTAAACAGAATACACACCTAAATTTGGGTTTTTTTTTGTACCCATGATCGCTTGCGCTTCCTTAAATAAATGAGTTCTGATTTGTTTACTCTATGCCGGATCTTTTTTCCGAGATTGCTTCTCTTCTTGTATTCTGTAATTCCAAATTAATTAAACATTTTCTAATTGTTTTCAACAACAATGATTGCCTTTCGTATCTGCTTCCTTTTATGATTGCTTTTATTGCCGATTCGTCTTAAAATTAAAGCACCTTAATTGGATGTTTATGTAAAAAGCTGATTTCTTCAAACGGATCTACGGATGTTTGTACAACTATTTTGTATAATATATTCTAGCTATTAAATGGAGAGGAACGAGCATTCAATGACCCAATAGAGAACAACATTTCAAGCCAAAAAAAAAAAAAAAAAAAAAAACACTTGCTTTGCTAAGCGAAATGACCTTGAGGGTAATAACTCTTGGCCGTTAATATCTGTTAGTCATGCCAGGAATGCAGCTCAACAGCATCGGTCCACTGTTAGCTTTGGCAGCTGCAAAAACGCTTTACAAATACATAAAACCGGATGGCATCTAACATTTGTGCAAGCGAACCCACACAGAAACGCACATCGAGTTAAGAAAAGCTTCGTATGTAAGAACAACACACTCATATTTATAAGCGTTTGGTAGTGCCATTAAAAAAGAGGCTCTTAAATATATTTAAATGCGCGTAGAAAAAATATGAGTATCTGCTTATATAATTCGATAATAATATTTATTTATATACATACAATAAAAATTCCAACTTGTTAGATACAACAAAACGTATACATTAGATAGTATACTATATAAACAAAAAAAAAAAAAAAAAAAAAAACGATAAACAGCAACCGCCAAAGCCTCTAAAAAGTGAGAATACACGTCCATATGTATGACAACAGGCGAAACCAGTCGCGATCTCTAATTTTGCGCGGGGGCTATACAGCGTACGTATATAAACTGGTTAGAAATACCAATACATACTCACACATCTAATCGTTGACTGAAAACCTTGGAGCGCATCTTGACTCTTCAAAAGCCGTTTGATTGTGTTATTTCTATTTTCCATAAATAAGTAAGTACGGACACACATATTTATATGGACATAAGTATAAAGAGGAGCGAAAAAGTATTGTATCCGAATCGGATGTGCTTACTTTAAAATGTGTTTCGATTTTAATTTATGCAACTGTTTCGCTCAACAATTGCTGTGTGCTATTTCTGTGAAGTCAAGTATTGTCGCATCTTTCGACAGCACTTGTTTTGCTTTACCAATTAGCATATAAGGCGTATATGTATATATAAAATTGAATTATAAGTATTTGCATCCCTTTACTAAATTCAACTATAGTATAAGTGCCTACCTATTTGCTTTTTGTTTGTCAGTATTCCGTCAGCGTTTGCTGTTGAAGTCATTTGCTTTGCCACAGTACTTCGATGACCGCTTTCAAATTAATTACTAGTACTATTATGTGTCTGCGTGTATGAGTTCCAATGCCAAAACTGCGCATACCACACATAGGGTACAAATTTGTAAGCGATTCGTGTAAATTGCCATAATTGCACATCAAATTGCGTAAATCACTGTAGCCACAACAACCTAGATTATGGCCGAAACTGAACAATCAATCAAATGCCTTGAGCGACCTTAAAGCAAAAATGCGTTTACAATTTAAACTATACCATCAAACGACACATGGACCGCATAAATTGGCCACGTTTATGCTCGTAGCAGCGAGTATGTATATAATAGACACACACGCATACCAAATGTTTTGAGGCATTTGAAAAGTGGCACACAGGTTGCGTTCATTAATTGATATACAAATATATTAAATATAATTTGAAGAGAATATTTGACTTGAGCTTCCAATGGTGTTTTACGTTTTAGCATTCGAGTCTGTGCTAAAATCCAACGAAACAAAGGCTAGAAATATTCCGTTAACGACTTTTCAGACAATAGCACCAGAATGGACAGAAAAGAAAAAAGCTGCATAAATCGAATAAACAGATGTGAGCACAGAGTTGGAAATTGTTGCGTAGCCAACATAAACGTCTAATATTCTTTATAATCATATGTAAAATATTTGAATAATGATCGCATGCTTCCAGGTTCAACAATTGAATTGTGTGTACATACTTACAATCACATCATCAATTTGTACATAGAAAACACTTTAGCGATTGAACTTCAGTTCAAATTAAGTTGCTATAAATACAAATGAAAAAATATTAACAAACACGACAGGTTGACAGGCCTGGGCTTGACTCGGAGTAGCGTCTGCGGCTGTGGCTGTGGCCGTGTCTGAGTCTCTGTCTGTGTCTGTGTCTGCGTCTGTGTCTACGCCACCTTCTAATTCCAAAAATCCACTCAACCAAAGCGGCCATCATTTTATATAGCGCTGCATCAGCATTATTTTTCTTTGAAATATGATCGTATAGGCAATGTTTATTTTTGCAATCAACGTCTTGGGCACAGCCAGCAGAGATGTAGCACCAGCACCAGCACCAACACAAACAACATCAACAAGCAAACAAATTGTACGGTTTGTGGGCACATTATGTCTAGCCAGTTTAGAGATCAAGTTTAATAAACAAGAAACAACAATCAAATTTAATCGTTTGTGTGTTGTAGCCCAATTGAACCCTGACCTCGGCTTTGGTCATACATTTAAAGCTGCGCATCTATCTGGTCAAGCTTGATTCTTGGGAAAGTTGAAGTCTCAGCGGCTTTCTACAAGTGTATTTAAAATATAAAAATAAATTAGAAACTTCGTTCAGATTTAAAAGTGGGCGCGAGCGTGTAAGCAATATGCTAAGTTAAGCGAAAGACTTAAGGCACGAACCTGCTGCACCAGTTCGACCGCAAGAGCTGATAGCGGCCACAAATAAAATTATGTTAATCAAGAGACTGACGCATTTAAATTAAATATTGCTGACCGCTGAGCTGACATATTCAGAAAAAAAAAAAAACGAATGAGGTATACTATGCTTAAATGAAATTTAACTTTAATGATTCAACAAATATTGAAAACATTTTCAATTTCTTTAAATGCATTCCCAAGAAAATGAAACTAAAATAGAAAACAAATTATTGAAAACCTGCGCCTGGTGACAACTTTCTCCTCCAAGTGAAATGCGCCCGAACAAAACTATAGCACAGAGGCGCACACATACCTATGTATAGTTTGTTTAGTTTAACCCTCTTATGTATTGATGTGTTTATTTTACTAATTAATTTCATTAACGACCTGCGCAGGCCCGAGCTATTTTTTGGGCTCGCCTCTCAATGGCTCATACCAAAGCCACTCGACGACGCAATCATCACTAGTTTTGGCTTTGCTAATTAAATAGGCAAACAAATTGGCAAGCGCGTGCTGCTAATATTTTTTCCTAACTGTTTAAAAGTTACGTTCCACCAATTGTGTTTTCGCAATTGTGTATTTAATTGATAAGCACTTATTTAGCATGCAGATAGATTCAGTGGCTTATCAATGCATGACATAGCCGTAAATATTGAGAAATTTTTCGCGAGTAGAAATTAAATAAAAAGCCACAACACACAGCTATTGGTAATGCAAAACATCGACTTTCTCAGCATTAACCGCAACTCGAGTAGCCAAACACCGTTAATAGCCGCCGGTCAAATATTTATATCACACATATTAACACATGCCCATAATGCATACGCCACGTTGTCTAATTTGAGTGTTTGTTGTCACTCGCTGACTTGAATTTTGTTTTCCATTTTTTTCCTCCTCGTATTGTTGTGTGTTGTGTGTGTCTTTTCAAAGTGCGCCAAACATAACTTTTGACAGTCATCGTGCAGTTGGCCGTATTGGAAAGTTTTGTGTACGCAGACGCGCGAAGTTTTTTGTTAGCTAATAATAACAATGAATATGAGAAATGAGTGGCAGACCGTGCAAGTCGGGGTCTCTATAAGTTAATAGCGGAACTTATAGTTATAGCCAAAATTGAGAAAAAAAAACGACATTTGAAATAGCTTACGAGTACATTCATTTTTCAACGTAAACACAAAAGCCAAACAAACATCTGTTATAGACCACATATTAAATAATATATAGTATGTACATATAAACATTTCTGCGTCGTTTTTCAATATTAAATAACCAGAATTCCAAACAAGTTTCGGAAGATAGTAAAAAAGAGTATTAAATTATTTTCGCGTCTAAGATATACTTATAACTGATATCGAAATACTACAAGATTTTTACCGAATTTGCATTGCTTAAGTACTTTTTTAAGACTAGATGAGAACCAATTCGATGTACATATTTTATTTATAACATTTATTTTAATTATAAATACGTAAATGGATGTAAATTCGTAATTTCAATTTTAGCTATTGCAGAATTAAAATCATCCTGTACAATTGTAATTCTTTTATTTCTTGCAATTTCTAATTTTGGTCATTATTTTTTAGTTAGCGCAACTATGTACTTTTGCTTAACTTTAGGGTGCCGGCCGCCGCTATCGACGTCTAAGTTTTTGACAACGCGCCATACACATTCGATTCACTTGCCAACACTTAGCCAGATACCATCGATGTATCGCAAAGCCATTAATAGTTGACTGTTTTGTTTTGGGCCAGAAACCGGTTCACGCCAATCGCCATACAGACACACACCAATCTCAAGCTCAACATGAATGAGCTTTTCAAATATTTCGTAACCAGTTGGACTGCATTTTTTACTAGTGATCGTGTAGTAGTTGTTGCCGTTCCTGCCGCCTCTCTCGTCTGTACGGGTATGTGAATTGATCATGAGTAGTGTAGCCAAATGTTTGTGCCTGCAGCACGGTATAATGGATAGCCAACAAGAGCAAGTGTTGCTTACAGGCATTTAAAGAACCCAACGTATTTAAAAGACTCAGCACACTCTTGCTCACTTGCAATAATTGCGTGTGAATTGCGTTTTATTTTCTTTACCTTAGACAAACAATGTTGATATTATTTATGCTTCTAGCCAGGTCAACTATTCGAACTACTATTATTTATTGGTTTGCAATTCGTTTGCTTAAACTACAATCTGCATACGCCCAACTTTTTTGGCTTGCTTTGAAATTCAATAGAAATAATTGCAGAAGGATATTGACATGTGCATGAAATTGCAAAGTCACGGTGCAGGAAAAATAGCCATGAGCCAAAAATAGTAAAGCTTGTCGTTACAAGCACAAGACACACGATTTTGATCAAAGCGAGAGTGACCACAAAATATAATAATCATAATAATAAACGATAGGCAAGTTTTTACAACAACAAAAAAAAACATCATCATGTAAGTAGGTGCGTTTCAAGCTGTGCCGAATTGCTCAAGTCGACTGTTGTTATTGTTTTTATTTGCTGGAAAATTGGTTGTGCGTAGTCATGTATACATATACTTGTACCATTATAAAGCGGAAACACAAACACTTTCATGCGGGTCAAGTGATGAGGCAAATTGCGACTAAAACTACTGAGCCCAGTTCATGACGCTCTGTTTAGCAGTTGCGAGCTATCCGAATCGTTGCTCAAAAGATTATGCAATACTTCAGAGGTTTTGATAAAAATGTGATACCCGAGCATTACCTCAAAAGTCCTATAAAACGAAGTACACGCTATGTATTTTCGATATGAATTTGATGATTACAAAATAAATAGAAAGGAGAAGGAAGGAAATACATTTTTGTTAATTTACAGCAATTGAGCAGATTTATTTGGATTTACGGCATATCATGAAATATTGTTTCAAAATTATAAAAACGTCTGGCTTATTGACAAGTCTTAACTGACAGCTTATTTATGATCTGACACTACATTGGTTGTGGGGTCTTCAAAAATTATTTTTTCTGTCACAGAATTAAAAACTAAATTGTGGGAATATGATTCCTTCTGGCAAAATTCCATTGTTTTAAGCAGAATGAATTCTCGATTTACTCAGACAGAAGATGGTTCGAAAGTCTGCGAATTATATTACAAGTGTTTGTATAATTAGGCCTACAACTTGTTCTACTTACTGCAACGCTCATTATTTTGCACTCACTGTGTATATTTATATGAAATTCGTATGGTCAGCAACATGCAAAGCGAGTCAAAACTTGTTGACCATGCATTGGGGGCCCAACATTTTCCACTTGCTGAGCTTCAGGTCTGCATTAGCTATACAAACGTACTCGCATAAAAGTAGATTCTTTAATTATGTTTGTTTTTATGGTTTTCAATTAATGCTTGCATGTATATACTATATATGTATGTATGTAGTTCAATGTCAAACATTGTCGTCGCCGTCGTCGTTGTCGCTAACCACTTCAACGTCGCAGTGGCCGCTTTTCAATGTCAGCCAATTTCTAGAGTAACCAAACGAGGCGAAGCTGGCCAGTTGGCCAACAAGAGGACAGTCGGCCAAACGGGCAAACGAGCGATATACTGATGTATCACAACAGAAATAACAGAGAGACTGGAAAAAATAAAATATTATTAGTCAAAGCTAAAGAAAAGCAGTTGTTCCAAAGTTTGACCACAATCTAATAACAAAATTGTGTTGCTTTTTCAACGACCAGCTTGCTTGACTCCAAACAAATAGATGGCGAACTTAAACGGAGAAATTTTAATTCATTTTATGAATACACTTGTTACCTCCAATAACAGTTTATAAAGTTATACTGATTTGCATTCGTAATATTTTGGCAAGCCATTTGGCTGAGGAAACTCGGCTTAATTTAATGGAATGCTCTGAACTAAAAAGTAATTAGAGCACCACTGCTATCATTTTTTACACATACACATACTTGTGGCATTTGTTTTCGAATCAACACAAATCTTTGGTCTAGCTGATGTCACTCACAATCATCTAAAGTAGAGTAGAACGTGTAAATACTTGCCTCGTTTGTATTTTTCTGTTTTTTCGTTATAATTTGCGGTCAATTATTTATGTGCCACGACCAACTAACAGTTATGATGCTGCACAGCTGCCGGTGTTGGTCATTTATCTTTGGCATGCAACATGCAATTGTAATGTCAAATCTGTGGCAGCAACTGGCACAATTTTCCATATCGAAATGCTTTTTTCCACTTTGTTTGGGTGCTCTGTTGCACTGTTTGTGTTCCACTGCCACATTAAGACGCCCACTTGAGGTGGCTAATGCCAGTATTAAGTCAAGCTTTTTGCAGCTAATGTTGGCTACCTGCTTAACTTGGCTGCCATTAGCCGTAATAGTTTTCCGTCAGTTTTAAGTTTTTAAGTTTTGTTCGCCGTCTTCTGATGGCGTTTGTTTGTCTTGGCTTAACGCTGATTTATTTGTAACATTTCATTAAAGGCGTTCAAGCCACTTCTGTGCGGCTGGTCTATGTTGTCTTGAGTGACGGTGGGGCTCAAAGCCGTTGCCGATTTTTGGCAAAAGCTAAGTACGCCGTTTGGTTGACAGCTGTCATTAAGCCGACTTTACTTCCATTTATTGAATAGCCGGACCTTCGATTTCACTGCGTTCGAAGGTGTTTTTACTTAAACACATATGTATGTGCGTTGAACTCGCACGTTTCACACGCAGCTTACTTCGAATAAGTCTGGATGAGAAGATCGGTTGAAAAGCAGCTAAACCTTTTCCAAAAGAAAAGAGAGAGAATGAATGCCTGCCTGTATTTTTAATGATTTGTGGCTGGGAACTTCACTAGCATTGTTCGTCAGCCTGGCTATAAATAATTTGCCACACTGTTTGAAAATATGCCAAATTGTGTAATTTACTTCGAGCATGACGCAAAACTCATTACATTAAAGCGCTGAGCGAAAATATTTCACTAATACACATTACTTATTATTTATTTTTGTTTTGTTTTCTTACAGCACAGATTGAACAGCGACGGTGCTAGAAACACAAAGTTCACATTTTCACAAAGAAAAAGTTAAGAAACAACAAATAATAAAATCTAACCGACGAAAATGTGTTGTGAGCAAAGTTTTAATGAAAATGTGTAATAAATAAAACGAATTCATTTAGCCGAAAGTGCCCGACTACACCGTTCATTACAAGTGTTTGCCAGTATATAAGTATGTACATATGTACATACATACTTGCTTAAATATGTGTGCGACGCACGTGCAAAAAAATTGAAATTTTTCTATTGTACAATTTTATGAATACACACAAAAATAAATATAAAAAAAGCGTACCTGTAAATCAATTACAGAAAAAATTCAGCTGCCACATACTGCTGGTAAATAACAACAACAAAAAACTAAAAACAACACAAAACAAAAGGCAACCACAAATTTGTTGGCAAACATTTTTTGTACAAAAATGTCTTTAAATGCGAATCAAAAGCGGCAATGCTCCGGCAACACGCCTTTCATCCGACTTGCTGCCTTCGCCATTTTGGCGCTTGTGTGTTGCCTAAAATTGGACGTTCAGGCGCACGTGGCTTTAACTTATCCACCTGCACGCCAATACGATTTGGATTTCTTGGATAATTCGCGCACAAAGGCGCCATGTGGCATGCCCAAAGGTAAGTGAGTTCGTAAATTTGTCTTTGAATTAAACATGGTCCCCAACCTTAACTTTAGAAAAAATATGTAAATTCCGTTGATAATAAACTTAGTTGTAATTTAATTTCTATTTAGAGTAAAGTTATACAAGTGTAATAAACTCAGAAACCAACATAGAATAGAATATTCTTATAAGATCGTTTTAAAACAAATTAATTGCAATTTCATCATGTAAAGAAATTGTTGCCTTGTTCTGAGCTGAGCAGACCCATGGGAATACTGTTTTTTTAAATTAAAAATATTGTCTTATAGTCACAATTAAAGTTAACTGAAAAGAGTGAGCTGTTACCCACGCGTGTGCAGGTACTTGTGCTTTTCACTTATGCTTATCTCAACGCATCTTAAAGGTACTTCAAATGGATTCAAGTCGTTCACTCTTCGGCACGCTCTGCAACTTTCCTCATTCAATATACTTAGCTATAGAGAGCTCATGGGTAATGGCTGTATTGCTTGCATCGGTCTGTTTACCAATAGCTTGTGCTGTTAACAAATTGACTGCATCATCTAAGTAGCCATGCACGTTCCACACAATTCGCACTTACACACATGCACACACATACACGTACTATATAGTATAATGAATTATAATTTACGTGCATTTTCCAACAACTCGAACTTTTGCTTGGCAACCGCATTGCATAATCTTTGCCTTACTTTGTTTGTTATTGTAATATTTTTCTTACTCAACGCCGGCTGTGGATTGTTGTTGGCATGGCTGTTGTTGTTGTTGCAGCTGCTGCTGCGCTGTTACCAATTAATTTGCATATCGCTGGCGCTCTGTTAGCTTTAAACTAGACTGTGTGCCTGAGTCAAAGAAGCAGCTAACCACCATTCACTCGCCACACATCAAATTTGGGTCACAAATTATGAGCGCTGCATAATATTGCTTTATAACATTTTTGGGATGCATATTTCAAGTAGCCATTTATTGTGGACAGACACGTGCACATAGAGTGTGTGTGTATGTGTGTATTGTGCATTTCAATCACACTGGTGAATGACGATTTCCATAATAATTGTTAGCTACAAACAGACACAAACAAAGTCAATCAGTTTGCGAACGCCATTCAGAAACGCATTTGCCTTAAGGCCGACCATGTTTGAAAAAGCACCGTTCATTTGTTAACCCCAGATGGCCTACTTTATTTTGTGTGCATTAGTGAAACTATACCATTCCTTAATGATAAATTTGTGGTAGTTAATGGGATTGCTTCTAAGAAGAAACAAATCAGAAGCAGGAAAATAAAAGGAACGACTTCTTTCTAACAACAATAAAACGAATCTAAAGTTAAGGTTGCTTATGCTTAGTATATAGATTATGGACATTAGAACCAATCGACTTTAATATTCGTCCGTGGTATTATATTTGTTGCGGTGAATTGTTTGCAATTTTTTGTTGCGCGTATTAATTAGTATACATATTGCGTATACGCAACATATACATGAAACAACTTGCTACCGGTTCGTGAACGACAGTGGCGACTTTTGCTCATTTAGCCCATTTCGGGGCATGACAACTTTTGCCTTTGCTTGCGGCTTTTCGATTTACGCAAGTCCTGAATCGTGTAGCATGGTTGTTGGTTTGGTTAGTTGTCCGATACACAGTGGTCTGAATTTGAAGAAAGTAAATGATTTTGGCTCAGATATAAAAACCAATGAATTTGTTAAATAAATATTACGACGTAAAACATGTAAATATGAAACTAATTTATACTTGCGTTATTGTAGTTCGACATAAATACTCAAAAATATAAATAGCTTACAAAATGGTTACAAAATGGTACCAAAAATAATAAAATAAAAAATCAAAATCTTTATGTAAAAACTTATAGCTGTTACATTTACATTTCTACATTTCTCGAATCAATTGGTTTTGAGTATTAAATTTTGTTAGAACTGCATAAGCCCGAGCTTTAAGCCCTCGGGAGGTGAGTCAAACTAATACATACACTAAGTCCCAAGATTACTCAAAGAGTTCGCCAGTTCGCCAGCCACAAGTAAAGATAGGAAAAGATAGAAAGCTATAAAGAGTCTTTGTTGTGTGTGTGTGTACTTCTATGATGATGATGATAGGCATTGTTAATCGCCTTTTAATTTCAATTGATTTGGTTTGGTACCACTGTGCAAATTGTTTTTAGCTTAGCTGCATTATAGTAAGTTGCTGTGGCTGCTGCAG
This sequence comes from Scaptodrosophila lebanonensis, assembly GCF_003285725.1. NCBI lineage: Eukaryota > Metazoa > Arthropoda > Insecta > Diptera > Drosophilidae > Scaptodrosophila > Scaptodrosophila lebanonensis. The sequence continues at coordinate 6,422,664 of NW_022060529.1, forward strand.
CAACTGCGGCTGTAGATGTGGCTGACTGACGACTGCCTGCGTTGATGATGATGTATGTGGTTGCCAGTTTCGCCAGGCGGTGCAACAAGAAATGGCTGCAAGGCAGACAAGTGAAAAACTTTCACTTGCATTGCGTGGCCAAATTGGCAAAAGCCACAAACCACGCATTACGGCATAGGCCAGACCTCCACTTGTGCCTCAGCTTTTAAATGTTTGCCTCGATTACAGCATGGCCAAAATATTGTCTATAAATTTTAACAACTATATCTGCATGGCAGTGACAGTTGCATGTCTGTCTCTACTCGTATGTTTGTATGTTTCACAACTTGTAACCGCAATGATGCGCAGTCAACAACTATATACATACTATATAACAAAAATATACGAGTATATATCAAGTGCCAGCAGCTGTCTGCCCCTACTGTTGCTGTTGTAACGCTCATTATAATAGCTTTTTTTTCCAATGAGACCCTTCCTACGAAGTGTTGTTGCATTCGACAGTCTGATGTTGTGGCATCTTCTTCAAACTGGTGCACTGGGCCAACTGCAGGCACACTTACATGCATGTAAATACGAGTATATACATACATATACATATATTGCTAGTCTAGAGACTCTTGACTGACTGTTGACCCCTTCATGGCATAGCCATAGGTTTTGCGTTGTGTGTTATTGCTGCTGCAGAGAAGACTTATTTATCTTGTTTGGATTGGATTTGTTGTCGTTTACTATTTTGTTTTGTTCGTGTTTGACACTCTTTATTGTTGTTGTTGCCGTCTTAGTGTGGTATGCATGCGTTTTTTTTTTTTATTTCAGTCAACACGATTTTGTTTGATTTGGCGTTTGTTTTTACTGCAGCCGAAATTGCTCTTGCTTTTGTAATTATCTTTTATGCCCACTCGAATGGAGGTCAAGTTGTGGCTGCTGTTGGTACTTGTGTCACTTTCGGCTGCGGCTCGAATTGTGTGAGTTCAGTCAGCCATTAAGTGATGCTAAAATAAGTGAGACCACTAACGGACTTCCTACAATTAAGACTACATTTATGCAACATAGCATTGCTTCATGTAAATTGAACTGAATGTTGACCGAAATACTAAACAAATTGCAGTTAAATATCATTTTTCAAAAGTGTTGGCTTTAAAAGAATTTGATCCCAAATGTCTCTAGTTTTTTTGCATTTGCGCCAACCATTTACCCAAAAGTGGCGTATCACTTTAGGAATGCACACATTGCCCATATTTCAATTTGAATGGCTATTCATCTAAAGTTGGGATCCTGCATCTAAATGTCGCACATTCAATTATCATACAAATCTCAGAAACATTCACTTGCACAGCTAAAATGGCACACATACAGAATACCAACTAGCCTAGAGAATACTTGCAATATGCGCGTATTGACATTTAATAGCAACAGTGAGACACATACCTGTATGTAGTATGGATGAATATAAATGTATATATAGTATACTTGTATACCGTGCTTTATTTGCATGCAAAATCAATGAAAATTTATGTGCCATAAATACGATGAAAAGTATGGTAAACGGGCAACGAACAGCGTCACAGCGTCACGAGCAATTAACTTAAGCGAAATTCCTTGGCTACAAACTGGCCACTAACTAGCGGCGGCAGCAGCAGCACCACCACCAAGACCTGTAACAGCAACAAATTACCAAATGCCTCATGCTGGCAACAGCTACAACTGTTACCACTTGGTGGCCCAAAACGGCCACTTGGTCAGCTTATACGTGCTTATTTGCGAGCTGTGTATACTTGTAGTACGTATAAGGCCGAATACTTTTAGGGTTGCCAAAGCCAAATGAATTGTATTTCATATACAGGGTGCGCCATCTTTTATATCGGTATGTAAACATTGAATATCTTTGATAATAAACAACCGATTTTCAAGTATGAGATATTTTTATTATACCCTGTACCCGTAGGGTAAAAAGGGTATATTAGGTTTGTGCAAAGTATGTAACATACAGAAGGAAGCATCTCCGACCCCATAAAGTATATATATTCTTGATCAGCATGACGAGAGAAATCGATCTAGACATGTCCGTCCGTCTGTCCGTCCGTCCGTCTGGATGAACGCGAGGATCTCAGAAACTATAAAAGCTAGAATAACCAAAGTTGGCATCCAGATTCTCCTAGGCCCGAGTAAGGACGAGTTTATTTTATTTTTTGGAATTTTCCCCCCCTTCCCCCGCTACAGAATTTCGTCAATAGCGTCTACATTTCAAATGCTACCTAAACCAAACTTTGCACACATAATTTATATATAATTGTCTACTGTTCGGTCAATTCTAAGAAAAGTTATTAGCGAAACAAATTCTCGCCAGTACAACCCCCCCAAACTGCAGCAACAAGTTCGCTCTTCTTCTTCCTCTTGTTGCTGCTGCTATGGGCGCATATAACTCAGTGACGCAAGTTTACCTGGGTACAGGGTATTACACTGTCGGGCTTGCTCGACTGTAGCGTTCTCTCTTGTTTAATTTGGTTCTGTACAATTTCTTCAGACTCATTTTTCAACACTGGTCTATTCAAGTCAATCGGCTCACTAATGACAAAGTTATTCAATATTTACATACCGACATAAAAGATAGCGCACCCTGTACATATGTATATATTTCCTATCAGTTAAAGAAGTGATCATTTATAAAAGATTACCAATAAAATTCAATACAGAAAGTGGCTTGTCGACTATTCTGTAGAGTAATGTATTATCTATCATCCACATAATAAACTTTAAATATACCTAGTCGATTATTTTGCGATCTATTACTTATAACGAGAATAAATATTCATTTGTCAGTTTCCAATTGGTTTTTATAACCATGAGTCACTTCTTGCAGGATCTGCATGAACTAAGCTTTTAGTTTCATCATATTCCACTCCTCATTCTATCACAAATGGTGTGAATGGGGTCTTGAAAACGAAACATTGATTGGTCCTTGGAAAAGATAAATTCTTGCATTTCGTTTTTTGCACAACGCAAATGAAATATAGTCATGCATAAGCCTTTTTAAAATGCATTCTCTTGACATACAGTTTATATCTTCTTTCGCCACTAGTTCCTATATCTTTCCAAGGTTTTCGTATACATACTCGTATACGCATATAGAAATATAAAGACCCCTTTGTGTTTGCTCAGCTGTGCAAAAATGTATTGCTTCGGGCGCATGCGCAACTCCTGAAGCTTCGTCTGACTGCCGTTAGCTGCTGCCTTTTATTTGTCAACATTTCCCAAGTGCGCGCGCGGTTTGTCTGTGCATTGCGGAAGTTTCTGTTACAGCGACACGCCATATTTGGTAGCCATGTTTCTTTCACTCCACGCTCTGCACTTGCAATTACTTGCGGGAGAATGCATGCATTCTAATTCTTTGGCTTGCCAACAAGTAAATTGGCAAGGGAAGCAAAGCATGAAATTAGACAAGATCATGATTTGATGACGTGTAAGATTAGGCTGTTATTAAATGAGTGTGCTAATAACATTTCTAGCTCAAAACACCGGTCCAATATGTAACCATGTGAAAGCCGACACAATTGGCCGATAAAAAATCCCTCATCCAACAAACCGTATGGACATATTTTCCCACGATAATATGTAAGCGATAGCCCACCGTCGAAACATTTGATATCTCTTTGATGTGTGTGAATGAGGGCTATTGTAGCTATAGTATTGCCTCGATGACAAATTTTTGAGCCAACCCAATAATTACATTTAAATAACTTTCGAGTGAACCAAATTCTTTGCTGCAGCATTACAATTTAATTTAATTTATAAGATTTCACGCGACTTTCGCACAAAACAGGCAAAAGCCAATGTGAACAAATTCCATATAATTTTTTAACAAAAAATCGCACAATCAATACAGACGGAGGGCGGTGGCGTACAGGTAGCCAGACTGACTTTCGAAACGACCAACATTGTAATATTAACATCGAGCGGCGAGTTCAAGCACAACGGACACACACACCAACAGACAGTCGTCGCACACACACACACACACACACATGCACACACACACTAAAAAAACAGACTGGGAGGCAGGCAAGCAGGCCAGTTATGGACGATGTTCATGCATCGCAGCCTCCAAAACCAAAGGTGAACAACTTTCGCGCTCATGAGAAATATGACAGAAAAAAATACGAGTAATACAACAACAACAAGCAAATGCTTAGCAAAAGCGTAAAAAATTCAAGTCAACCAGAAAGACAGACACATGGAGAGTCATTCATCGGTGGCTACATGAGAAAACCACCTGCTAATTTAGTGCAGTGGGACTGGCGATGAAGCCCGCCCATTTTTTGGCATCATTTGGAAACTCTCTCAAGTATTGATTTCCAGTTACAAGTAAAATGATTTATTGGCCGATAGCATAGGCTATGTGCATGTCATGACTACTCGACGAAGCGGTAGTCGAAGCAGTCTATTGAGGATGTCACCATGCCATGACGAAGTGCCCACAAATGGCAATCATACTTGTATACTTGTATTTTGCTTCCTTATTTGATGGTAAATAAATGTGTGGCCATTACTGAAAGCGACACTCCTTTCGCTTTCATAAACCAGTGATAGTCGAGTGCTGGACATCGTTGGCCACGTTTAATGAATTCAATTAGCACTCACCTCTATACTCGTAGAGGCTGACTACGATGTGCGAATTGGCGCTGGGTTCGAGTAGTTGTATTGATTGCCAGACAGCATTGAGGCAAGCACATAACTTGTAATTTTTTCACAGCTGGTCAGCGACAAGTGTGCATGATATGGTTATGCAATACAAGTATATGCATGTATATACATACATAGCTATATATGTACTTGCAGACATATCTAAAATTTGTCTGTAACCTGCAGCCAACAAAACTTGTTGTTAGTGCTGACGATACTGGTTGCTGGGCATATGCCATCTACGAGTATACGAGTACAGTATGAATGGTTAAAGGTTTTGCGCTTCCTGTGCGCAACTTCAAAATATTTAATGTATGTATGTTTAAGTATATATCTTGGCTAGCTAGCTGGCTGCAATCACAACGACCTGCTTAGCTTGTCATGGGCAATTTGCGCACCAGCCCATTGAGAGCCCAGCTCTGCATTGCTGGAATTTGGTGCGCAGGTGTGCAGAATTCAGAACAACCGCAAACCAGAACCAGTTCGACTTCAGTCGTAACGCAACATTTAATTAGGCGATGCAAGATATTGTCTGTGTTGGCCTATCTGAGTTCTAGACTGTTGCACTGTTACACTGGCACTGTTACGCATGATTAATCCTGTACATGTTGCATGTGATCAGTATTCTGTAAAACGATTATCTCTATTGTAATAAGCATATAGATGGATTAAATGATCAAGCTGATATGATCATATCCATGTCTCCTAACCTATACGAGTACATGTTAATGCTGAGCCAAATTACTTATAATAAAATTCTTGTATACTTACAGGCTCCATACGAACTTCATTGCTGTCCGGCTCCCAATTTAATGTTACGTGGCATTTGGCCTATGCACATAAGGTAAGCAAAGCTCATGGAATTAGATTCCTAAAGTATAAGGGCCCTAGATGCAAAGTTGCAGATTACTTAATCTGTAACTTGGCCGATTGTTCATCATTAATCATTTCAATTTGTTTAAATATCTTGATACAGAAAAAGTGATTTGTCAATTATTTTTAAATAAGATCATTCCTAAAAGAGCTATATAATAAAAATAAAGCAATTATTGTTTAATTTCCAATTCGAAATTTCCAAAAATGTGTCTATGGCAGAAGTGCTCCGATTTAGCAATCGGCAGAATTTCACCTCGATAGCTTCATGCTGATCATTTATGAATCTAGAACATGGGGTCGGGTCTGCCGCGCCCCTTTTGGACGTTGTTAGACCAAATTAAATCCACCCTTTTCATGGGTATATTCATAGAACTAACAACATTATGTAGCTCCAAATATCATTGTTATCGAGGCTTTTATTCTTATCTGACGCAGTAATTAGCTAGACTTCATTATACTTGGCGTAAATTATGTAATGATTGCGGCACATGAACATGCACATGCCACTAGTCAAAGTCAAATATTGCGTTAGAAGTTCCCATAATGGGCGACCACACGATCATTGACTGCAGAATGTAAGCCGAGTGTCATGTGAACTAACTTTGAGGCAACCTGAAATCAAGTCACAAGTTCTCAGTCATTGTTTGCGCAAACAAAAATTAAATGATTTCCCCGTCTAGAGTTGCATGCATTAAAATAATAAACGCTGAATTGGGGCAACGCAATTGAATGCATACATTTTTAAAACTTTTCTAGGGCGGGTTCCGCTTACAATTATTGGATGCTCTCGATCGACCTGTCCTGGATTTGACGCCACACGTAAACAACTCCGAGTTTGTGCGCACCGATGCAACGTATGTAGCCTTTGACGGTATTTAAAGAGAGGAAGATACAAGTTTTGTACTTATTTTTTACCAAACAGGGCCCAGTCCTATCAAGTTAGCATACCCAAGGATTTCGAGTGTCAAAACTGTACGCTGCGACTGGAACGTCAAGCTGTTGAATGGTCCGGCGCCTATCGTTTCTGGTCCTGCTCAGATGTGGATATTAAACAGCGCAAAGACTTTAGAGAGAACTGTTCCGGAAAAGGAAAATACTTCCCATCCCGCTGCAAATGCGAAAAGAATTACTATGGGCCCCAGTGCCAGTACAAGGATGAATGCAGCACCAATGCAGATTGCGGCGCTCAGGGCCAGTGCATAGATGTAGAAGGTACCTCGTTGCCCCGACGTCAATGCTACTGTAACTTCGGCTGGTATGGCATTGGGTGCAACAAACGCTCGCCGTACAAGACCACTAATCTGGATCTGACATCGTACATCAAGAAGGAACTCTCGCCCGATTTTCATATTTTCTGGAGGCTGTTAGAAAAGCAAAAGGAAATTGAGCTGGTCCTAAAGGTGAACAGTACTTCATGGGTTGGATTGGGTTGGCGTCCCCGAGGACTTACGCCGGAGTGCAAGAATTTCCCATTGATACGTGATATAGGGGATTTAACAACGACTCTTGAGAGTTCCGTACCAGAACCAGAGCCCAAATCTGAACCAGAACCCAAATCCGAACCAGAACCCAAATCCGAACCAGAGCCTAAATCTGAGCCAGAGCCTAAATCTGAACCAGAGCCAAAGTCTGAGCCAGAGCCTAAATCTGAACCAGAGCCAAAGTCTGAGCCAGAGCCTAAATCTGAGCCGGAACCTAAATCTGAGCCGGAACCTAAATCTGAGCCGGAACCTAAATCTGAGCCGGAACCTAAATCTGAGCCGGAACCTAAATCGGAGCCTGAACCTAAATCGGAGCCAGAACCGAAATCTGAGCCGGAACCCAAATCAGAGCCTAAACCACAGCCTACCGCCGAACCACAGTCTAAACCGGAGCCTGAACCACAGCCCACATCCGAACCAGTGCCTAAATCGGAGCCTGAACCACAGCCTACAGCTGAACCACAGTCCAAGCCAGAACCTGAACCCCAGCCCACATCAGCACCCGAGCCTCATCCGACATCGGAACCTCAACCTAGTAGCGAACCGTCTCCTACAAAAACGAAACGTGTGGCTCATCACGATGGCCACGAACATGATGAGATGGATGGTGTGACATCTGTTGCCACCAGTGTATCATATCGCGTTAGCAGCAAATCAGGACGCAGCCGTCGTCAAGCCACAGGTAAGAAATTTACAAATAATCACCAGAAACTCAACTAACTGTTTGGTATAAATCCAAAACATGCGCAGAGGTACCTAAGTCACTACATGCTCACTGTGCACTTGGCACCTATATTATCCAATTACTTTTTTACAATTATCTCTCTATGCAAAGTAGACTCAACTACACTCTGCACTTAACACACACTTGTTGACCTAAAAAAATGCATTTTGTTTAAAATTAACACACAGAACCAACCCCAAATCCCGAACCAACAAGTGAACCTCCAAGTACCCCTGAGCCAGAACCACAGGCGGGTAATTCGGCTGAAGCAAGCTCTCCTGAGCCAGTACCAAAGCCAGAAATATCTGCCAAATCTCCCGAACCTGAACCTGAACCGAAGCCAGAAATATCAGCCAAATCTCCCGAACCTGAGCCTGAGCCTGAACCGAAGTCAGCTGAAGCAAGCTCTCCCGAACCTGAGCCTAAGTCGGCCAAATCGGGTGGATCAAGCTCTCCGGAACCTGAGCCTAAGTCGGAACCAGAACCTCAGCCTAAAAAATCTGCACCACTAAAAGTAGAGCCCCCAAATTCAGGTAAACTGCAAGTCACAAACAAAGGTCCCTAACATTTTCATTCTGTGCTATCCAATAAAAAAAACCACCGACGACAAAGTGATATACCTACTTACATATGTTATGTTGTTATTGTAGAACCCAAATACAAGCTGAACCCATACACACCACGATATGACTTTAATCCTATGGACTGTACGGATATTGTCATTGGTACGGCACGTGGCTTAGCCAGCCGCGTGGGCGACTACTATTCTCGGGATCGTTCAACACCGAAAATTGACGAGATCTTTGGTGGCAAATCCGACCTGTCTCTGGGAACTGGCTTCGAGGAGAATGGTGTCACTACCATAATATTCCGCAAGAAACTCGTGGCCACTGAGCCAACTGATCACACGCTGGACGATACACTAACACATGTGATCTGGGCGAAAGGTCAGCCTCCTACTAAATACGTTCATGTGCCAGCCTCTGGCTTGGAAACAGAATCGTCATCAATTAGGGACTTCTATCAGCAAGATGAATTAAAGTATCACGGACATCAAATGCAGCGAGGCGTCACTCAAATTAACTTCTTTGGTAAGTCCTCTAAACATTCGAATACCCGATGCTAATTAATTCACTTCTTAGAAAAAGAGAGGCCTAGTGGTACAACCGATCGCAACGATCTAACCACAAATGTACTGGACAATGACTGCTACGGTCATTGGAAGTATCCGCCGAGCTGCTCTCCCCAGGAGCACAGTTGCGAGTACTATGCGTCATGGGAAACAGTTGGACGCGGCGATGAGATGCGCTGGCATATTGAGACGACGAACACACAGACCTGGACTGGCATCGGCTTCAGCGATGACGAGCGCATGTCACAAACCGATACAATTATTGGTTGGGTAGACGGACGCACTGGTCGGCCATTCCTGATGGACACCTGGGTGCTGGGCTACGCACCACCCAAGCTGGACGATCGACAGGACATTTATAATGCATCTGGTCGCATTGAGAAGGGAGTTACAATTCTGGAGTTTAACCGTAAACGCGTCAGCAATGACGAACAGGATTTGTCCTTTACAGACGATCACTGTCTATACCTATTCTTCCCCGTACTGGGCGGTGCATTCAATGTGGTCAATAAGAAGATTCGTAAACACGAACAGGTACCACCGATATCCCCTCAACGCGTATGCATTAAGTCCTGCGGTAAAGGTACGTAGCACACTTATGGTTCTAATTGGTATGATTCCTAAAATGTTGTATATATGCAGAGCTAGAGTCCGTATATGTTGGTACAAGCACTCCTGCACCCAGTCGCTTGGTTTATGCCGTTGGCGTAAAGCTTATGAATCTCGCTGAATCGTTCGAAGCACCCAAACCCGGCACTGTGGAATTCAATAATCTGGCTGCAACTATCTCGGACTCTTTCAATGGTATATTAAGTCCCATACCCGGCTACTATAAGACAGAAATATTAGGATTTGAAAAGTACGTACACATAACTAAATTCTTTCGTGGATACCATGCATCTAAACTTGAATTATCCTTACAGGGAAGGCACAACTATGTTGGCCAAGGTTCAGGCCCTGTTCGATAAGGCCGATGTTGAAAAAATGCACGCCCTCGACACCAACAACATTGATAAGGATGCTTCGGAAGCCGTACAAAAGAACGCGGATGTCATCAAAGCCGCGCTCTTGGACCACATTGCGAGCGGCAAGGTGGGCTCACTAACAGTGGATCCCCAGTATTTGGACTTTGAGGCATTGGAATGTAAGCCAATCAACATCGAAAAGTGCGAAAAGCCCTAACTAAAGCCGATTTAACTTTCAGATAAATCTGCAGAAGATACTAAGGAAACACTTTTGTCCTTCTTCGACTTGTCCGAGACACGTTTGTATATAGTCTTAGGTCTAATTGCAGCCCTAGTGCTTATTGCCCTGATACAGGCATTCTGTACCATTTGGAAGACGTCCCGCAAAAGCAAAAATACCAAGGTATGTTAAAGATATGTAATCTGCAAGGTAGCTTTAATTGGACGTTTGCTTAGGTATAAATAGGACGCGTTAATTAGTTAAAAACAACAAGACTTTGACACCGTTATTAATATTTATCAATTATATAATATTATTTTAAGCTGGTTTACGTAATACCCGACGAATGGCGCATATATCAACAGCGGCAGCACCAACGATACTATCAACCCTCTAGCGATCTATAATATACGTGTACTCGTATGAACAGGAAACCAATATACCCACCATACTCGTACTTAAAACAATTTCACTGCCTGAACCACTGAACAAGAACTGCGGCTGCCATTAACGTACCTACATACATACATAAAACATACATAGTTAGCCAAAAAGTGAAAAGCCAAATTTGCAATAACACAAAAAGTCCTCCTTGTCATCAACGCGGAATACTCTGTACATGTACTATACCCGCTATGTGTAGAAGCCCGATAATCGAAATTATATACAATTGTATATGTACTAGCTTGCGTAAATCAAAAACAAAAATGCATTGGTAATTGAATCTTCTTCTCTTGTGTTTGTTGTGACATTAACATATGTATATTCCTCACTTTTATTATCTGCTAACACCACTACTGATATTTCTCTGAATGTCTTATACACATACATACATATATATATATATATACATATATACTTTAAACCTTCATTTGTATCAGTAGCACTGTTTTTGTATTTTAAGACATTAACTTACTAAGCTATGGCCGTAGGGCCGGGAGCAACTATCTTATGACTAAACCCATTCTATAATTCTCTGTTCGTTGTGTTGCTATGCTCTATTATCGTTTCTCTAATTTTCAATACACCTAACATATCTTAATATGTATCGATACATCTTTACTTGGTCTATATCTCTGTATTGTAGCTAGACCAGTCAGCATTTTCCTATTAAATTGTGCATCTTTTTCGCCATTGCATCAATACAGATGGTGAATAAAAGCTCTTGGCCAAACCCAGTTTTGTAACGATATTTATTTTTTAAGCCTTAACATACATATGTATACTACTCGACTTTCATTTTTATTCTTCAACGATAAAACTAATATTCATGGCTGTCATATTTCGAATTATCTCTTACTGAAAGCTCCCATCCTACAATAGTAAGCTCGAAATGTTGCACTATTTTTAATGGACTGGTTACAATTACCCAAATTTATAGAACTATTCGAACAATCTGATATAAGCGCAAGCGAAAGGCATATTCCAAAAGCAGTTATAGTACATATTCGATGTTTATACACAATGTAATGATGAGTTACGTATAACTTTATGAATTATAGAAGTTAATTTAATTAGAGGTCGTACCAAATGCTGACTGGTTAAGCACTGATATCTTTAATTCATTAATTTTATTCATTAAACCAATACTCTGTTACTTGCAGGAGAAACTAATTCAGAACTCTCCCTGGAAGGAGTTTGCTTCAAACACAAACTACGCATTTGATCCATATGGCGAAACTGAAGAGAAGCACATGACCACCAGTACCACAGCCAAGGAGAAGGCTCGTAACCGCTCTACCACAAGCAGTCAGCAAACCACCCTGCCAATGTCTCATTCGCCAACAAGCAAATCCCAATTATACTACGAGAACACAAACGGACATGGCAAGAATCGTAGTAGTGGCGGCACTGCTGGAGACGGTGCTCGTAGCAATGGTCGCCATATGACCCAGGAGAGCAGCACAGCTGCCTCGGGGCCATATTCACGTGGCTCCTACGCGGATCGCGCATATTCGCTGCCACGCCAGCATCATTACCAACAAAGCTCGGCCAACATGCAGCCCTCGGGCTATTACACTCATGATCGGCGTGCAGCACGTCAGGCGAGCAGCGAAGAGCGACGCGGCGGACGGGAGTCCAGTTACGATCGTTCCCGCGATGATCCACGCCTCAATTCCAATGGGGGCGCGGACACGCCCGACTTTTACTTCATGCCATCACAACGGAAATACTCAGGCGAAGTCGTGCGAGTTTATGTGGACTACAACAAGGATCCAAAGCACTAAAGCAGGGTACAAAATATAACTGCATGCACAAAATGTGAAGGCTTATTTAAAGCCCTTTTCAAGTCTTTCTACCACTCCACCTCAGTGTTGGAATGTTATGCCTTTTTTGTTTTTTCGTTTCGATTGCCATAATGCAGTTTCCACTGAATGCGTTTGGAGGGCAGTACGATTGGGAGTTTCGCAAATAAATGGGTTTGTTGGTGCGTAGCTTTATACATGCACATGTACATACATTATTATGTATGTATGTGATAACACAAACACACACACAAACGCTGCTAGAGTTCAGAGAGAGTTTTCCACCAATTAGTAAATTGTATATATTTTTCCATGTGTATAAAGTGAAATGTTGCTTAGAAATTAATACTTACACTGTAATTTTTCTCTTCAATGTGCAAAGAAAAATAGTCACTGTATTTAATCAAATTAATTATATGTATATTAATATAATTCTTAAAACAGACATTGAGCGAATTACATTTGATATAATATATTTTAATAAGTATGTACTCGTAAAATAAAATTTAAGATATAAAAACAGCTTTAGTCGCTTTCATTATTTTTTTTTTAGGTGGGATTACTTATAGTAGGAGATATAATTTTTTTAAACTTATGTTTACGACTACGCATAAAACCTGTGTCATTTTTATTATGTTTCAAACCATTTGCATAACCGAAATGTTTATTTCAAACATGATTTGGCTATTATTCAATTTTGTGCGATTCGATTGATACTAAAACTAGTATAATTAGTTTGTTAGCTAGTATTGATTTGGAACACCTTTTAACAGATGTGGCAGCACTACGACTGACCCCATGCTCAAGCTGATACCTACAACACTCGATTGCGACCGCCAAAAAATATATCGCGTTGCTTTTGTCACCTCTATGTGCCCTGTTTCGCGCGCATTTTACTGAAAATATAGCACTTACACAGTACAATTATTTAATTACCGGGGAGTTTAGTTTTTACTTAAATAATTTGCTTAACACATACAAGAAAACAAAAACACTGCAGCTGCAATCATGGACAGAGAAGTGGGACAAGCGTACCACACAGTGCAGCTATCAACAAAAGAAATGCTGAAGAACAACCGCAGACAGAATTTAAGCAATGTAAGCATATTTCTCTGGACTTTTGTTTTTATTCTTGTATTTATGTAAATATTGACCCCCATAGATGATAGACTTGCTAGCAAGTAGCTGCAAGGCATCTGGTCTGATTGCTACTTCCTTCACAAACGACGAACTTATTGAGTTCTGGCTAAAAGACATCTTGCCGCTTATGTTTGACTCTGAACGAAGTATACAAACAGCCGCCATTGCGGCAATGTCGGAGGCACTGGTGGCGCTCGATGTAAGCGTCATACACAGCACCAGCGTGTGGCCGCAAATTAGAAGCGAGTTCATCAATAAATATACGACTCTCATTAGCGAAATGCGTGATGCTAAGAACTCGAATTGGCACAAAATCTGGACGCTGCTTGTACAGATTATGGACGAGGAATTGTTGCGAGGCTGCACGTACATCAACAAATTTTTAGCCGTAGTAGAAATGGGCTTCCGTAATGCAGATAATGGGGTCCGCTCCGAGGCCTTCCTTTGTTGGCGCGTGCTCATTAAGATATTCGCCGCCTACAACGAGCTAGCAGCCAGCAAACGCCTGCGCCTGCTACTTATACCACTGCGCACTTCGCAATCCCGTTCCTCGCACGTCACTGGCATTAAGCTGCGTGTCTGGTGGTACCTGCTCACATGCCTTGAGGATGATTTGCCCAAGGCTTTTGACAATGCCGTAGAGTATTTCCTAAGCTTAGTGTTTGGAGGTGGCGCGCGTGGGCAATCTACAGGCCTTGTGCACAATTATCAAACAGCGCGCGAACTGGCTCTTCCGTGTCTGGTTTCTTTGTGGAGCTTAGAGTCAAATGATGAACTTCGTCGAATCCTGCGCGAATTACGGCTAGAGGCATTGGCTCAACCCTCGCCACTAATGCAATCTTCCATTTTGCAACAGCACTGGCGTCCGCTGCTTGCCGCCGCAGTTGTGGGTATGCAGCTTATGAACCAAAACGACAGCAGCTCTGAAACTGAAGAACAATTGCTCCACATGCTCGTGCGTAATCTAACGCTGGCCATGTTCCAGTTGCGTCAGGCGGCCTTCATAATAGCTACCTGTGCTGAGTTGGAAAAAACATTGGCAACGTCTGGCCGGGTGGTGCGAATTTTCTTTAATACGTGCGCCTCAGAGAGTTTGGTGATGAAACATGACCAAGGCAGCGATTATCTTGACGTGCTGGAAGCATGCATGAAGCTGTGCATTAAGGCTAAAGGAGAAGTACCCCCGGCTGTGCTTCAGCGCTGTCTAACTCTGATATTTTCACCGGAAGAACTACAAGCTCATAACCAGAATGACTTCCGCCAGCTTATCTCGTTCGCCGAACTTCTAATGCAATCCAACGATGAGGAGGACTATGTTGCCTTTGGCGTAAAGCTGCACATCTGGCGTCAGCTGACGAGCACTTTTGTTAGCTATCTTCGCGAAAACGCACTCGAGTACCGGCTAACACACAATGCCACATTATTGGACAGTTGGCTGTTGTGGCCTTTGCAGACGTGTGTGGGATTTGCTGGGCGACGTGCACATACTACCTTCGATAGCGCCTTCTGTGAACAATGGCGTCAGCTGCTCAATGCGGGACATAATGCACCTGATCGCAAGAATTTTGTGGGCGAGCTAAAGAACGCATTGAAAGAACTTTTAAAAAGCAGCAAAGAGGAGCTATGTTTTCCAGAATTATTTGAAGCATATGTAGGAGCAGTTGTAAAGCTTGGAATTTGCAAGGACGCCCCAATTTACAAGGATGTTTTCGCCCTTCTAATGTCGGTTTTCGAACAACAAGCACTGCCCCAAAAGTCGCTGGAGGGCTGTCTAAATACGCTACGCAATCTCATTCTGGAGTTGCGCCAGAACGAACTCATGGTAATTTTTGATGCCCTAAAACCAACACTGGCGGCAGCATTACAATGCTGGAACAAGCACAAATGCGAGGGAAGCTTCCTCATTGAATGGAAGCGTGCTATACAGGAGAAGTTTCGCAAGCAGCCCATGAAAAGCATGACCAACCAGCTGAAGGATCTGTTTAAGGGCGACGATCTTTTTGTCATTATACCCTCAGTGTGGAGCTTAGATCCAGACAAGCTCACCGAACGTCAAAAGGAGCGTTTTGCTGAAAAATCTGACATACCAGCACTATATAACGACATGAGCCAATCGCAAGACTCGTCAATTAAGCCTTGGACACCTAAGAAAGTGGTTATAGCAAAAAGTAAACAAGCTGAGCTGGCCATTGGAGGTGATACTAATACCGACAGTCCTATTGTTATCGAGGATACACCCAATGATGAACCTTTTGCTTTCACTACTGAAACGCCAAAGAGAAGACGCCAGACTGACTCTGCCTTGGAACTCAACAGCACGGATAAGTATAAATTTCGAAAGCCACGTGCATTAGGCGAAGAAGATTCCACCTCAGGAACAGTCACGAGGACTCCAGCCAGCAAAGAGGAAACACCAGTTCGACTGACACGTCAACGCTCGGCTGCAACTTCAAAGGATGTTAGCCATGAAAAGCAGGAATCAGTGGAGCGGCAAGAACGATCGCCCACAAAGCACCAGCCCTCGGACTCTGGTAAGTTATTTAACTTGATGATATACATATAATACCGATCTATTTGAGATCCGAATATAAAATATTTTATATATCGAAAAATATATTCACAGCCACAATCAAAGTATCCACAATGAAGGTAAAGTCAACAACACCAGCATTAGATACCGCCAAGTCAGCTTCCACGCTTTCCGAGGATTTATTTTCGGATATCGTTCCCACCCAATTACCGGAGCTGTCAACAAAGGCATCCAGTGTAGAAGAAACACAATTGATGGCGCCAAAGGAGACTCTGCTTGATGAATCGGCGCCGCCTCCTGCTCAAACAGTACCCGAAATAAATATCGAACCAATACAGCAAATGCAGGAGACATCACCGAAGAAGCCACCAACGCGCCTTTGCAATTTGGTAAAAAATTAAATTAATACTTTCAGTGACGCTCACGCATTTAAATTTTCGCTTTTACGATCTCAGAACTCCCCACCGGATCGCAAGCAGACCAACAACTCAACCAGCCCCACACTCCGGCCGAAACCAACGGCTCATTTAACTGGACGTGGGGCACAATTAATCAACATGATACGAAATAAGAAGCTGGATAGCTGTTCTACCTCTTCAAACGGGTTCAACAGCAGCCGACAAGTGACGCCCGCTCGCATGCTCGAGCGCACTGAAATGGTGTCGACGCCGACAGCCGAGCTTAATGAACTGATTGGCACCGAGCAGACATCCACGCCCATACAGCAGCCGAAGGATCTCTTAATATTCTCTAAGCGATTGCCCTCGCCGTCGGCCTCCCCATCGGCAAGCATCCTTAAACGCAAGCTTCGCTGCGAAAGCATAGACGAGATGTCTATTGAATCGCCAGCGCTAAAGCGCAAACGCGTTAGTTTTCACGATCCACCAGTGTCTGTGACCAAGGAGTATTTGCGAGACACGGAGGAAAGGAGCAACAAACCGAAACGCTGCTTGCTACTAGACAACAAGATGGTCGCACAAACTCCAGATATGAAGCATGCGCTTAAACGACGCGGTCGCCTGGACAGCATCATTGAAATTGAGAAGTTTGCCAAGGAGCAAACGGCACGAACGGCTCTAGCCGACAAGTCCATGGACAAATCTACAGAGATGGTCGAGGATGACGCCTTCACCACACTCAAGTGGAACGATACGCATAACAATAGTGCTGCGAATACAGAGAGCAACAGCAGCATGAAAATGGAACAAAATCACAGTGTAATTACCACAGCGGAACAATGTCGCGATCTGTCAATTATGGATGCAGATAAGGCTCTGGATTTAGTCCTGGAGCAATGCTCTCTAGAAACCGTGCTCGAGCGGTACTTCAGACAGACCAACACAACGCCGTATAAAAGCGCCAATGTGGTCACCAAATTTCTGTCAGCTCAGATGAGTGGCAATCATAAAATGTGCACTAATGTGCTTGAAACACTATCCGAAAACCACTCTAAAGACTTTCTGGACCATGCAGTACGCGAAAATTTGTCCTCGGTGGTTTGCGATCGCCTCAATCCCAACTCAGTGCTGGACTATATATTTGCCAAGTCCAAAATTAACAGCACTTGTCGCAGCAATCTGCTAGCTCAGGTGCCGGATGTTCTGAAGAGCAGTCGCGTTGGGTCCGAGCGAAAAGACTTTGTACAGGAATTGCTCCTGCAGTGCAGCTTCAATGA
This sequence comes from Scaptodrosophila lebanonensis, assembly GCF_003285725.1. Lineage (NCBI taxonomy): Eukaryota > Metazoa > Arthropoda > Insecta > Diptera > Drosophilidae > Scaptodrosophila > Scaptodrosophila lebanonensis. The sequence continues at coordinate 6,440,333 of NW_022060529.1, forward strand.
TGAGCAACTGCTCGACATTATTGGACAACTTATGCGGGCACGAGAGACGCGCGAACACAACAGCGAGAGTGTGGCTGAAACTGCGGCGGACTCCTCCTCCAATTTGTGAGGGTTACAAGCAATTCGATGTTACGAAGGTACATTATGTAGGTGGATTAATATTAAAATAGTCTTAAACACATCATACACATAATCATTTATGTAATATTGAAACTTTTAATTTGTATAAATCCCCTCGATTATGTAGATTAGTATTTAAATGTACATACATTTTACAAGGGCCATATCATCCCTATTGGGTATTTTATGTTGGGTCTCACTAGAGGCTAAGGTTTACCTCTTGATACATTTTAATTATTATTTTAAAATTTTAGATGTCATTTTATTCTATAATTTTTTAAATATCGTTCTTTTATTGCACCAGGAAAAATTTTCAAATTATACAAAGTAAATATGTAACGGAAAACAACGAATGGATTTGTTTTATTGTCATTTATTTTTCAAATAATATTTATTGTTTGTTGACCTTCATTGAAGGGCATAATCGTTTTTTAAATTACTTTTGATAAGATTATGTTTCGCGGCACAAGGTTTTCTTTAGCTATATGGCGCAATGTCTGTCTGACTGGAGCATATGAGTAGCAAACGTTAACCTGTTCAGATGAAATAAAACCGATTCTTTGTTGTGAGTGACTCAGGTGAGTTCTACTTTGACTTTCCACAAATAGTCAATAGTATTGCATTCAATGTGGTAATTCTCATATTTGAAAACCAAAATCAGTCAATATGAAATCAAGAACATCTCTGTTATTTTACAAATAGGATTTCGTGTTTCATCACGATAATCAGAAACTAATGTTTTAATTCAAATTTGTTGCATTTTAAATACATTTTATTATACCATGATACCCATGCAAACGTGTTTTTTTCCGGATTCCTAACGTCCTACATTGCTTATCAATGACGCTCTTAAAATGTAGTCTTGATAATGTTCACGTGCAACAAACGAGCGTCGGCTATCAGCCGATTTTGTGCTTCGAAATTATTTCAAGTGCGTGTCCAATCAGACTTCTAGTCGTGGGTGTTGTTATCGCAAAGTCAAAATGTTAACTTTAAAGACATTTTGCGGTATTGCAAGGCAACAGTTAATTGTGAAATATACATATTTGTTGCTAGCGTATAAATAGACCTGCCTAATACTAAGTATATGTGTATGTATGTATAGTACATGCTATATATTGTACAATTACGTCAGAGCTGCCTTGGCCTTCACTTTGCTCGCTGATGATGTGCCGTATGGTTCATTCATAAAATGGCGTGTAGCGCGTGAGAGACGTAAAACCAATCGCGTATTTGCTAATCAACAAATTAGGGGCACATGTTTATATACACTACCCAACATGAGATATGTATGTAGTTATCATTTTATGTCCCGTACCGAATCGAGAAAAGGGCTCATAAGTGCATATGTACTTATGTATACATATTAATCAGTTGGACGAGATAAGTCGATATAGCCTTTACCGTCTGTCTGTATGAACATACTATATAGTAAGAGAGAAAAATACCAAACTTGGTATCGTCATTACCTGTTTTTAACGGCACCCGTAAATTTTAAAATTTTGTGACCAACTTTGTTAATCCGGCACATATTATAAAGTTAGAGCAATAGAAGTTCGAGCTTTTGCTATTTCCGTTCCATACTACACTACACCCATAAGCATTGAGACATTTGTTTACTATTGCTATTTATATTAGTTTTAAGAAAAACATTTGTTTTTGGAATAGGCCCAGGGTTTTTAAGAGTCGAGTACTCACGACTCTAGTATTCCATTATTGATTGTTAAATAATCGCCTTGTTTTCGCTGTCATGTAAATCATGTTAATCTGCCCGGAACCGGTTAAATGCAATAGCGATACTTAAGCAATTTGTAGAACGCAACCCAGCTGAGTAGTGGTTGCGAGGGTCTCCATTGCCTTTTTGGTATCAAAAAACTCTGTGCTATCAGCGTTGGTCTAGAGTCTAGACAGACATATGTACGTATGTATGTACATATGACAATCAAACATACTGTACATATAGTATACAAAATTGCAAACACTAACAGAATTAAACAATCGCATAGCGAAGCGCGGAAATTTGAAATTGCCCAAATACATACTACATATGTATGTATGTATATATTCACACTTTGGGAGCTTCTGCCGCCAGTTACAAAAAGTTCGTGCTCACATTTGGTTGGTCAAAAGGTGAAGTCGACTGTCTACAGAGAATTGTTTGCTTTTTGGCAAGCGACGCTGAGGCGAATGATCGGGCCAGATAATTAGCTAGTCCACACAGACAACGAGGCGGCCAGACGGGCTGTTGCTCGGCAGAAACGAACTCACTGTGCGAACAACAGCTGTTTTTTGGGCACACACGCGTTCTCGTGAGCATTGCAACTGCAACAGGCAAGCAGGTGTCCAGGTGTGGGGGGCGAAGTGGAAGGCAGGAGGCTTGTTGTGTGCAGCGCCAAAAGCTGCACACCACGCTGCAGCGAGCAACTGACTGCAGATTACGGTTACCTTGTGGTCGAGGCAACAAATAGCAGCTAGAGCAACGGCGACTATCAAGCGAGTCAGAGCAGCGGAAAAGCAACTTTGGTGGGAATTCAGACTTAGACGTAGTTACACTACCAAGTTGGACTTCCAGGCCGACGCACACACAGCATCCAGTGGTAAGCTTAATAGGCACGATTTGTTTTCAACGGCATTCACACAAGGCCGATATGGCCGATAAAACAATTGTTGCGACGACTACGATGAAAAGTGATTCAAAACTCTGATGTAATCATCCGACGTTCCACTCGCCAAATGTGCTGAATACTTGTATTGTCGCAGCCGTTGTGAATATTATGTGGTTTTGTATTACGCACTATTTTGTTTTGAACTCTCGCCCATTGGTAGTGCGCACTCACGCTCTGGAATTGAAGGTAAACAGAGTGTTCAACTCTCTGGAGTCCACTCATCGAAAACAAACGCGACAATTAACAGTAAACCCTTTAAGGGTGTGCCCAAAGAAGGTATATCATTACACCAAGTCGCGCCCCCCACCCGGCTTCTCGTGCATATATCGATTTAACATACTTAACACTATTTTTTTCATTTACATACACACATATGTATGTACATTATATCTGAGTAGATAGTAAGTATGTATGTATGTGCATATGGTGTGGAACGATTCCAACGCTGCGTGCGTCGGCAGCGCGAGAGCAGCGCCAAAATAAGTTTGCAATCTAAAAGCTTTTGCGAAAGCTATTTGGGCTCTGAGTGGCATAGACAGAGAGAGAGAGAGAGAGAGAGAGGAAAGAGAGAATGGTCTATATGGAAATATTGAGGGAGAGAGAGAGAGCTTGCCGTTAGATTCAAATTAAAATACGCGAATTTAAATTGTGTAAAAATAATTTTTAATATACTCATCATTACCAACCCGTAACCCGCATGAGACGTTTCTATTTAATTTTCTTTTAGCAAATATAGAGGAGGCTCTGAACATCTGAGGGATGTCATCGCGTATGTTTAAATTTGGCGTAACTGCCGCTAGCGCCTGTATAGGCTCTGTTCTAGCATCTTGGACAATTGATCGTTGGAACTCACCGCACGTGGTATGTTAAACAATATAACTATATTTTATCTACACGCACACTGATGAATTGTAATCACGCCGTCTAGGTGAATAATGCCGTGCAACGTCCACCGAAACGCAAGCGTACTCTGCCTCTCCGATCTGAGCAAATTAAGTCGCTAACGAGTGGTGAGGAATTCGACGTACTCATCATTGGTGGAGGTGCTACAGGTGCAGGATGCGCCTTGGACTCAGTTACGAGAGGTAAAGCAAATGTTATGATAAATATGTATATATATTTTCGGTAGAGTAGAATTCTTTTGTCTTTGTGAAGTCGTCATTTTGTTTAATTTATAGATTTGGCATAATTGCGTGTTGTGGATTTTTAGACATTTTAAACTAACAGACAAATTAATGCCTATACTTTATATACATAATAGCTACGGGTGAACATTAAAATGTAAATTTCACCTACTTGTAGCTTTATTTGTTGATTTGATTAACAGGCCAAGGTGATACAATATTTGTTTAAATATTTATATTTTCACTTTTGGTCAAAAGTTTTAACGGAATTGTGCTTGACGTAGGAAATCATTTAATCATTTAAATATTTATCATATATATATCATTTAAATATATCATTTAAATATTTTAAAATGATAATTTAAACTGCAATGAATTCCCACCTGCCTATCCAACACAGATGCCAAAATGTTATGAGCCGGAATAATACTAATTAATAAATTTATATATTTTATGCAGGTTTGAAGACAGCATTAGTCGAACTGGATGATTTTGCAAGCGGCACCTCATCGCGGTCCACGAAACTAATCCATGGCGGAGTTCGATATCTGCAAAAGGCCATTCTAGGAGTAAGTTCTAGCCACTGTTCAGTACGCTCTTTAGCGTAGTCAGCTTTCGATTAAGTCTTGATGCTAAGCAAACGTTTGTTTCCATTCTTCATTGTATTCATGATACAGCTAGACTTTGAGCAGTATAGAATGGTGAAAGAGGCGTTGCAGGAGCGCGCCTCAATGCTTGAGTCGGCGCCACATCTGACCCACCCGTTGCCAATCATGCTGCCCGTTTACACGTAATAAGCTAGAAAATTACAGAGATAGTAGTATATTTTCATAAAATGGATCGTCTTTTTCAGTTGGTGGCAGGTACCATATTACTGGGTGGGCATCAAATGCTACGATCTGGTCGCTGGCGATCGCAATGTCAAGAGCTCATACTACTTGTCCAAGCAAGATGCACTCGAGCTGTTCCCCATGCTGAAAAAGGATAAGCTGTGTGGTGCGATAGTCTACTATGATGGGCAACAGGACGATGCGCGCATGTGCTTGGCAGTGGCATTAACGGCTGCACGCCATGGCGCTACAGTTTGCAATCATGTGGAGGTGAAGCAGCTGCTCAAGAAAGACGACGGTACTGGCAAACAAGTGCTATGTGGAGCCAAGGTCAAGGATAACATATCCGGGAAGGAGTTTACGGTCAAAGCGAAGTGCATCATCAATGCCACCGGCCCTTTCACCGACAGCATACGCAAAATGGACGACCCCACGGTGAAGAGCATTTGCTGCCCCAGCTCGGGCGTACATATTGTTCTACCTGGATACTACAGTCCCGATCAAATGGGTCTGCTGGACCCCTCGACCTCCGATGGACGCGTCATTTTCTTTTTGCCCTGGCAAAGGCAAACAATTGCTGGCACCACCGATTCACCCTGCGAGGTCACCCGTACACCCACACCCACTGAAGACGAGATTCAGTTCATTTTGAGCGAGATCAAGAATTATTTGAACGCCGATGTAGAGGTGCGTCGTGGCGATGTACTCTCCGCTTGGAGCGGCATTCGCCCATTGGTGTCCGATCCCAATAAAGATGACACACAATCGCTGGCACGCAATCACATTGTGCATGTGAGCCCTTCAAAGCTCATCACCATAGCCGGCGGAAAGTGGACTACGTACAGGGCTATGGCAGAGCATACCCTCGATGCGGCCATTAAGGGTGAGTGGAACTTCCATTCAAAGGCTACGTCTGCCTTCTCTATATTTAGTTCAGATCAATGCATAAACATACATAGCTATCAGGCTAAATATAATCAGTCCAATTTTGTCTTATTTTTAGCTTGCAATCTAAGTCCGGAACGTGCCGAGGCTGTGACATCGTACCTTAAAATCGAGGGCGGTCAGGGCTGGACTCCAACGATGTACATACGTCTCGTACAAGATTTCGGCTTGGAGTGTGAAGTGGCTCAGCACTTGGCAAAGTCGTACGGCGATCGAGCATTTGCCGTGTCAAAGATGGCTTCGCTCACTGGCAAGCGTTGGCCTATTATTGGCAATCGCATTCACCCAGAGTTCCCCTACATTGACGCAGAAATTCGATATGGCGTGCGTGAGTACGCCTGCACTGCCGTGGATATGATTGCGCGTCGCTTGCGCTTGGCCTTCCTCAATGTTCAGGCCGCTCAGGAGGCTTTGCCCGTCATTGTGGACATCATGGGTGAAGAGCTGCAGTGGTCGAAGGATGAGAAAGAGAAGCAAATCAAGCAAGCAACCGAATTCTTGGCCAATGAAATGGGCCATTCTGTCAATCGCACATCGAAGGAAAGGATTCCCATTAAACTATCAAAAGATGAGATACAAACATATATCAAACGCTTCCAGCTTATTGACAAAGATAAAAAGGGATATGTGTCCATCAACGACATACGCAGAGCGATCAAAAACTTTGGCGATGGAGATGTTTCCGGCGAGCAGCTCCACGAAATTCTCAGGGAGATCGATACTAACATGAACGGCCAGGTGGAGCTTGATGAATATTTACAGGTAAGGCAGACAAAAACAATAATCGAGATATTTTTACATAAAACGCGAATATATAATAGGTCTTATCAAATAAATTTATTTTTGATCGATAAATTTTTCCATTAAAATAATAGTATTTGAAAAGGCTAGTATGTACTGCCCAAATTCAGCTCTCAAAGTAAAATGTTGCGTAAAACTAAAACCTTGTTAAAAAATTACAGATGATGTCGGCCATTAAAACTGGCGATGTAGCATATTCAAGGTTCGCGCGCATGGCCGAGCTGGAGGAGCAGAAGCACGAGGCTGCAAATCTAAAGCAGAAGATCAGTGTGGATCGTTCGGGAGGTGGACTATAATCAACTGAAAATGCAACAAGTCTTAAATATATGATGAACGATGACGAAAACTTATACAATTTTTAACTTATTTTGCTGTTATTAAAGCCTTGAAACTTAAGCATTTGTTTACTTATCCTAGGTAATACAACATCTGCTTTTCTGCTCATTAGCTTGGGGCTCTTGGGGCCTGCCAGATGGTGGTGGTTCAACTGTTGAATTGGTTTCCTGTGAGGCATTGGCTAATCTTCCATGGGCACCACGCTCTCCTTCGTGGCCTTTAAAACATAACAATTCACAAAGCTATTTAACAACTTTACACATATTTGAAGTAACTTACTGAGCGTAAACAGTAATCTCAATTCAATGTCGACAGTCATATTGGATGCAGCCCTTTTGATCGTGTACGAGGCTTTAGACAAACAATTGAACATTTCGTTTTTTTGACTTCCATTCAGATGCCCTAACATGTTCAGCTGATGGTCCCAAAAAAATAAGAGCTGCCCTTTGGCACTGAAACTTTCCTCCAACTCTTGAAACATCTGTGGAAAATAAGGCGAATGAATCAAACAGTCTATTAAGTTAAAATGAGTATGTTTCAAAAATTACATCAACTACTACATCCGTCAGTGCCTTTCTCCAATAACTTTGGTCTTTGCGACTGGCTTGCCATAAAAATAATGTCTTTATATAGTAGCTCTTTAAGTGGCTTATATTCTGTCTGGTATCGCGAAACTTTTTCATTATTCGCAGGGCACTCTTTAGGTTTGACTTATCCTTAAGTAACGCCGCCTCGGCATCATAGTAGGAAGCACGAAAAGAAATATTATTCGGTTGAAATGGTTTCATTGGCTTAGGAATAGCTTCCCAATTGATAACCTTAAAATATTGCTTTAGTCCAGGAGCTAACACATTTTGACGAGCATTTAGTTTAATGGCCGGAACAAAGTCCACTGAATATTTGTTAGGCGTTGTAATAAAAAGTGTGTGCGCTGGTCCACATTTTTTATATTTCAATTCGGAAGTGTGCCCATTAACTTCAATTTTGTTTTCCATTTTGTTTAGTGCTCGAGCTACCAAGCCTGATAGCCAGGATTGCAATTTGTCCTCTAATAGTAAATTATTAGCATTTACAAAAGATTTGAGCTTATTATGAATTTCCTGAAGGTTGCTTTGGTTGCTAATGCGATTTAAAACTTGTGTCAAGTCAAGTATTACATTTCCGGCAACTTTAGGATCTCGTTTAACAATGATGCTATCACTCTCTGGTATCCGCAAATAGAACACAAGATCAAACTCATCTGGTTTTCCCACTTTTAGGTTGTCACCATAGCTCCCTGTGAATTATATAAATAATCATAAGTATGTAGGTATGTATAATGCATATATTAGGCCAAAACAGAAACAAAACAAAGATTTTTTAACAATCTGTAGAGCCCCTTTGAAGTTCGAATTTTCCAAGACCTTTTGTCCAGTCAGTACAAACTGTTTTACTATACATACATACATATGTACGACTTCCTTTGGGCGTTAACAATGCTGTTCGTTACCATTTTTTGTAATGCCCAACGATTAATGACCTCATATCACCTTACCGGATATGTTCTATTGATGAAAGTAAATAAAAAATTCGATTTGAGAAATACTAACTACTTGTAGTATAAGCACTTTATTTATTGCTGCTGTTTTATGATGTATGTATTCTTTGATAAGAGCCACGTATGTTCATACATATGCACATATATAAGTGCATCACAGAAATAATGACAACATTGTTGGGACTTAGTTTAGGAAGCAGTAGCCGCAAACTAACCTCCTAATTGAAATCCATTAAATAGCTTGTTGAGCACAGGGTCTTCCTTAAGGTAAAGAAATAATGTATCCCGAAGCTTGTTAAAGTGTTCGATATATTCGGCACGATTTTCATTAATATTAATATATTTTTTATTAATATTTTGCAGGAAAGTCTCTAAGTTATTTCTAGACCCCATTCTTGATTAAACAGTAACGAGCTCAACACTCCAAAATTCAGGAAAAGACTGAGTTGAAACAAAAATGGCAAAAGCAAATTTATAAGAAAGCGGAAAAAAGTAAACGCAACGCGTACGACTGTCTCGCAAAATGCCTCTCACAGATACAACCAAATGTTTGGTTGTATGTGTATAAAATGTGTATTTGTATCTTGTAGATCAGCACACATACTCGCACAATCAACAGAGTTTAAATGTGTATATATGATGATTGTACATGTAGTATGTATATTGCTGTCAATGGTTTTTAGTGGTTGTGGTATGACTTCCATACTCTCACATCGCATTTCTCGTACGAGTTTGGGGTATCCCGCCCCAATTTTAAATTGCATACATATGTATATGAACATACATATGCGTGTATTGTGTTTAAAGGGGGTTTCCTTTTTTTGTTAGAACACCACGGTTTGTTTATTTAGAAAATAAGGAAATGATTTATAATGTGTATGAACTTCATAGAGTTTAGGGCCCCTCTTTCATCGAGAAATTAAGAGGATAAACAAACTGTTCGATCTGTTGATTGTTTAGAAATGAATTGCCCAACAACGTAAGCTTCACTTTTGTCGAGCCTCTTAAGGCTTTCAAGTATTTTCCGTTGGATATCCAATTGATTTTCTAAGTTCATGCAATATTTATCAATCGAACATACACATTGTATTTATTTATTATTATTATTTTGTATTCCTCTTCATACATACATTTGTATATTTTGAAGTTCACTATATAATCTTCGTATCTTAACACATGAGTTTCTACACTAGAAACAAATTGTTCAATAAAATCACCGCCTTCTATTTTTAGTTGTAAAATAGAATACTAAACCTACTTTATAAATTAATAAGACGTTATCAAATTACTTTCGATTATGACTGAAGTTTTGCAATTAAAAGTAATTTACATTATTTTTTTTTTTTGTAATATGTTAATATTGGCGGGGCAAAGTATTTTGGCCCACAATTATATAATTGTTTATTATATTACTCTTTCAACATTGTGACCATTTTCAGAAAAGTTTCTATAGTAGTAAATCTTATCTTATCTTATCTTATAGGTTCCCAAAGCTAGGGTATATAGAATATAAGCTTTGTGAAAACATGTACACATATATGTACATACATAGTATGATAGTAATATTTATGGCTAGTAATTTTAAGAATTAAACGCCGTTTAATGTGACTGCAATATTTGGTCTAGTTATGCAACTGCACAACATACATACATACATATGTATATAATGTATGTAAATGGAAACTGCTCCAATTTCAACGGCTTAGCTCTTACCGTTTTGATCGTTAACAAATCAATCAGGACAAACTCCTTTATCGAGATACACATGTACACATATAGCATTCGTTTCGCTGATAGGTTCCAAGTTCTAGAGTTCTTAAAATTACACTCGACATTGATTTTACTATTCCTCATCATTTTTAATGGTATATGTATTACATACCAGGCTTCCAAAATGAACAATAATATTCTACACAAATTCGATTCCAAAACATCTACAACCATAGGCTGTTGTGCCCTCTAATTTTTATTCACTTGTACCCTGCGAAATCAAACTCCTAAGCAAAACAACATTTCCAGGCTTATAAAATTTTCTTCGACCAAACTTTATTCACTTGATAAACAATTGCTAGCAAATTGATTCGTCCTGCAAAGCGTAGACTTAATGACCAGCGGTGGCAGCCTTGGCAGCGATTTCATCTTCCTTCGCATGGAAAGCGATGAGTTCCTGTTTCTTGGTGGCAATGCGCTGCTCACGGCGCTTGCGTGCCTCTCGTACCTTTTGTCTTCTGGCCTCAGCCTGGTCAGCGAGCATCTTGCTACGTTGCTTCTCGGCCTTCTTCTTGTGAATGTACTCCATCAGTACGCGCTTGTTCTTGAACACGTTACCCTTGCACTTCATGTACAAATCGTGGTACAGATGACGATCAATTTTCTTGCTGTCGCGGTACTTCTTTAATAGACGTCGCAGCACACGCTGGCGTTGCATCCACAGCAACTTCGTTGGCATACGTGCGTTCGCTGTACCCTTGCGCTTGCCGAAACCGCAGTGACGGCCCTTACGGCGTGCCTCGGTATTCTTGCGCACACGGTAGCGGGAATGCACGACGACGGGTTTCTTGATGATCAAACCATCTTTGATCAGTTTGCGGATGTTTTGACCTGTGAGTATGTAAATATAAAGTTGGGATTGAGCCAACTCCAATGAAACTTGATGCTACTTACGCGAGTTTGTGTTGGCAATCTCGTTGATTTCATTGGGATCCAGCCAAACCTTTTTCTTGCCGCATCGCAGAACGGAGGCAGCCAACCTCTTTTGGAGCTTTAAAGAACTGCGAAAAACAAAAACAATATCAATACACGAAAACAACGTGCCTGCTTATTTGATGTATGCGCATGTGGATGTGTGCGGGTGTTGCGTGCTAGTTCCAGTGCTGTGGTTATTTCACAATTGAGTGATGGCAGTCGAACTGTTTCCATTTTCAAATATATTTAACGCGTAGCTGCATAACTGCACCATAGAATTCACGGCTTTTAAGCCATCGAATACACAATAATCAAACAAAAATCCGTAACAATATATACCTCATGCTGTCGACCTCGTCGTGGCTGAGAAAGAAAGAAAAATTTGACAGCCGGAAACGACTACCATTTTCCAAGTCGATGGTTGACAGCTTGTGTTCTTCTCCTCACTGCTATGACACTTTCTATCGAAATAACATTATTAGTGATGTCGGTTAGACAGCTGATAGTAATATTTGAATGTTATCGACAAATTGACATTTTTATTTTAAGTATATAAATTTTTCTTTTCCAAATACATTCATGTTCATATTTCATTATGTAAGTGCTGACAAGACAGCAGTATTTTTAATAACGCGATTTTTAAGTTTTCAAATATATATATATGTAATTTGTGTGAGTTCATATAATATGTGAAATCACTATTCGAACTTAGATGACAGCTATAGCTCGATTGTCTGAAGTTTTTAAATTCAAAGTTATTGAGTACCAGTGCACAGTTCTGTAGAGCAGGTTTTCACTTGTTTTCAAATTTTTATTTCGATAAAATTTTGATTCGCAAATTGTTACCATTATAATTTTGCTGCCACTTAAAATGTATTTTGATATGCACACATACTATTCTTTTTAACAAACTAAGTAAAACTACAAATATATAAATATGCATATGAATTTAATTATGTATATGAATTTAATTTCAAGAATGTTACGAATTGCGCAATATATTTGACTTTAAATATATCGATATAAAGGAAAGAGGTCACATGCGATTACAACAAGGTGGCAACCTGCAATATTGAATCAGCTGGCAAGAAATCTGGTAATTGTAACTAGGTAGAATTTGTTTATAGATAGGACAATTACACAAAATTTTAAATTTGTTCGTGCCTGCCAGTTGCAATGCAACATACACTTAGACGTTGTTTGGTCAACATGCCGTTTCTACGGCATAATCCCAATCTGCATGCATCTATAAAGTACGCAGGAGCATCAACAACAAGCCGGCAATTATCTACGCTGCCTCAGGAAAACAGAAAAGAACATGAAGAGCAACAGCAGCCGAGTAGAAATCGTTTGCCCCGCCTCATGCAATTTCCCGAGGTAATGTGAAACTGAAATAAATGAATTAAACAATAAATCAAAGTTTCCTAAATAAAAAGGTAATATGGCCCTCAGTTTTTAATACAGTCAAGAACTGGATAACAGTAAAGTTCATCATACGGCCCTATCTGGATAGTGAGTTTCAGGTCAAGGACTTTGTGTTTGGTGCAAAAAAAGCACTACAAGTGAGTGTGATCCTAGTCTTTAAAAACGTAATTAAGAAAATTCAAGTTTTGAATTGGTATTTCCTTAGGTTGTCTCCTCTAAAATGGTGGGGGGAGATTTAAACGCGTTGCAGAATCTTGTTACAACGGAAGCCATCACCGAACTGAAACCCGTAATACAGAAACTGTCTATGACCCAACGTCGTCAATTAGAAATCAACGAAAGCGACATATACTTGTCGTTTCCGTATCAAATAGGGATCATGTTCGATGAGGCCAATGATAAGATTCAAAAGCGTTGGGTTGAAATCACTATGGTCTTCCATGTTATGCGCGGGCTGTCTGAGATGCGAGAACGTGGCGAGGAGATACCCTGGAACATGGGGTAAGGAAGAAAAATTATTAATACTTAAGGCAACGGTTAGTTACGAGCGGCCGTTAACCATTGATGAGTTTTATTTTTATTCCAAGACACAGTAAGGCTGTAAAGCTTCGGCAAAGCACGCTATTTACTCTTTTTATTTGTTTTATAAATAACTATAAAATTGATAGAAAATGTGTAAGAAACATCAACTTATCAATGCTTCTTTTTGCAGCACAATGCCAGAGTATCAGGACAAAGTCTTCATTTGCAACTATCGCTTTATCAAGGAGTTTACTACTGGCCAACAATCAGACTGGACCATCAACGTTGTTAATCACTTCAAGGCCATAGATTTAATCAATGAAAAATAACAAAAATCGTTGTGTCGGCAGCGACATTCTTACGTTAAGTTACGCTGAAGCATACCCCATTTAAAAGCCCAAAAGCAATTTTCTGCTAATTTCCTTTTGCGTTGCAATTCAAGATTTTTGTTTACAGTAAATAGGTATAAAAAGTTCAATTTTTATTGTGTTTTAAGTTAAGTTTGTTTTTAATGTGAAATGGTTTGGAAAACTATGATGCAGTATTAATGGCCTTTTTTCGATGCTGCCTCGTACTTGGCCCTGTAAATGCCCTTCGAATCGTATTTATCCAGGAGCAGCTTCCACTCGCCGGGCTTGTTTACGCGAAGGTAGTTGATGACCTTGTTCGAGTTGCGACGCTGCACATCAGTACACTTTGAGCATTCAGACTCGAGAGCATCTGGCAGCAGTCGTTTCAGCTCACGTCCCTCGGGCGTGCAGGGACCTTTCTCCATCAGGCACTTAATATAGTTGTTTAAGATGCGGTTGTTTCCCAACACCTCGTCCACATTGACATTGTCGAACTTGTTGGTGTATTGCTTGTCGGCCGCTGCTAAGCCGGCAAACACGAGCACAATTAAAATGGCTAGTGAAGCTTTCATGTTGAAGCTGTAAACAAACAAATTCAACTATTTTTAACAGGGGAAAAACCAAATGTGCTTAACTTGTGTGAATGACGAATTGTTATTTGTTTTCGGACTTTCAACAAATATTAGACGGCTTCAAGTTTTATATTTTAAGACTGCCAGCTACATGACCTGACAACAATTTTGGTAAATGCAGGCGAACCTCGATAAAAAGAATCACATCGTATGCATATCAACTAAATGTATTTTTATATCATTCAGTACTCAGGCGTGTAACAATCGAAAATTTCAAAGGACACCGAAATTTAAATTTACCGCCAATTACTTAGATTAGTAGACTGGGAGACATCTCGTCTTTAGCTTTAGTGGGATGAGGTCAGCCCTCTGAGCTGTTTAGGGAGAGGTGGCAAAGGTTCTTAGAAAACCGTTAGTAGCCAATAATTTCATGCATTATTAATGGGGCCCGCATGTATCGCACATGCATACTAATTGGTTTTTGTTGTTGTTCAATTTCAGTGAATTACAATACGTTAAAGATTTCACAAGCGCGATATGGACATGGGCTATCAATGACCACCACGTCGAACGCTTATATTCAAATCAGTGCGCAAGCGCAAAGCGATACTGCCACATATTATTTTATATAATAACAGCAACAACAGTCTCGACGACTGTTGGTCAGTTTTTTTTCGTTGCCGATGCGGTTGTCGTTGTTTTTATATTGGGTTTTTCTTTTGAACGGCCTCACGAATACTGCCAATTTGGTCCCACAGTTTTACGCAACATTGACAACGATATCGATTTCAAGTTTTCTTGCAGCTGCAGTTGCAAGCGAGCAAGCATTTCGATTTAAATTTATTGCACAAATAGTCCTAACTCCATTATATATGGGTGCACATGATTTGTAACAAATTTCCCAATTCAACACTCTACTTACTTTTTGGTTTAGTCGCCGGAACTTGTGTGCTTGGGTGGGTGGAACGCGATGCTGACGACGACACAGCTCTGATTTGATTGCGAGCTGGTAGCCTGTTTAGCGTACTTTTATAGCTGGAAGCTCGGCGTATCTCTTACACTGAGCGCGATTTTTCGGCAAAGAAAGCTCCATCGTCAGCTCTCAATTATTCAAAGTTCAGGTATTGTCGTAAGTCAGATGTTTACGTTTACAGTGTAGCCGCAAAGCTGACAAGTGAACCGGATTTTAATATTGGACACAGCGCAACGATTTTCACCTGAATTCGGCCACCGGGGCCCCGACTGTCAAGCGCCTCGGCCCATTTCGTAGGGTGTTTTCGGTATTTTTTTCTATTTGCTTGTGAAGCTTTGCCACATATTTGAGCTTTTCGGCTTGTGTGACAATTATGATACATTTACAAGACAGGCGAATACCTTTTCTGTACAGAACCCGCCCCATCTTTAAAACCCAATAGCAAACTCAAGAAATATTTGAAGAACTGCAAATTCTGCGCCAAAATCCGTTCATTGTCAGAAGACAAAATCTCTCAAACTAAATTTAGAGGTAGATTTTGATTTTTTAAGATTGTAGTGGACTAAAATTGCCCCCAAACCGAGATTTTTGGCCACAGCTGCAGTTTGTTGGACCTGATGTCCAAAGTTTAGTTGTGTCTAAGTCGCAACACTTTGACTTTGGGGTGCACGTCTCACCTATCATGCCAAAATTCAGCGGAAAAACATTTACGTGAAAACTGAAATGCTTATTTTGTCGACTCAGACTTCCCACTTGACTAAAGTGTTTCTTTTTATTTTTATCTGACCGCCTGATGTGTGGAGTCGCGTATGCTGTAATCATGGTTGAACTCTTTTTTATGGATTTCCCTTTTAGTTAAGCATACACATGTGTGTACTCGTATGGGTGTGCAAACAGTCTAGAGTTAGCCAGATTTCGAAAGCTTTTGCCCTGACTTGGCCAGCTTCGGTCTTTACCCCCATCGCCATCACCAATCAGCAGTTTATGGCTTCTCAATGCAAATATCCAAATGAATGCGTTAAGCTTTAGGCTCATGCCATGACTAACCCATTAATACGAAAACTTGATTTTAGGTACGGTTACTCGAGAAATCTGGAAGCATGTACATACGTAGGTAGTTCAAATATTAAAAATTACTCTGAGTATCTTAGAGCTTAGCAAGCAGATATCTAATAAAAAATTATAAAGTAAAGTAAAGTTTATTTAAAATCAAAATACTTTTACGACGGCTTTACGACAATGACGCAAGTCACTTCAACAAAATTCTAGAATATGCCAAAACTTACATACTTAAATTTAATGCTTATTTTACTGCTTGGCCAATAAGTCATTGACGGTGTTGATACTCGAACATAGTATATAATTTAATTTAAACAACATATGTACGTCATCGAGAGATCATAAATCTTGTGTGAGCGGCATTTATGATATAACTCTCTTTATGTAAATTACCACACTTAATACTTGTATCTAAAATTATGTAAATAAATCGGCTCGCTAATAACTAATCCCTAAATACAAGATAATAAGGCTGCTATTTGATGGATATTGCTGTAAAAAATGCTTATGTCGTTGAAATGGGGGCATCCTTAGCCGCCAGCATCTCTGTAGAAATTACATTTATTTAATATGTAAATTAAAGTAAACACGAACACGCTCAACTGGACATACATACGCACAAAGGGTTGCTTACCTTGAGGCGTTCAGGTAAAGAGTTCGGGTTCAGGAAGCATCGAGATTAAAAGCTTTATCATATAGTGGAATGGACAATGAGATACTCTGCAATTGCCTATACTTCATTACATTTCCGTATTTAATATTACTTTTAAAATTGTTCTCAATATATGCAAAGCCCTGGTCGTTTATTTGCTGAGCAGGTCTGCTAATTTTTCAAAACCAAGGCTCAGGCTTTTGAACATTTTAGGTATGGTGGTGTTTTAAAATTGTTTTTATCGGTTGTCATTTTGCTTCAAAGTACAATAAACATTAAACATTTTTATCGAACTTTGTATTTCCTTTATATATTTTTTATAGAGTTAAACCTAATTAATAACTAAGCGACTTGAACGTTGGGAGTACTATCTTACTTCAAAAAACCCGAAACCAAAACCTGTCAAAATGAAAAGATTCCATACAATACAAATAAAAAAAAGTGCAAAAGTGTTAAATATACACAGCTATACCTATTTGTAAAGCGCAATTATGCGGTGAGGCTCTTAAATACAGTACGTGAGCGGCTGGACTCTTTGTCAACTTTATCGTACACGTTAAATACACGCACACAGATATTGTTATAATTGTCACAAGATTTATGACTACAAAGCCTAAAAATCAAACAACAAGACGCCTCGACCTCCAGTTAGCACAAAGCTCGACTTTAAATCGTTGCTCATTGCCCTCCGGTTCCAAGCAATTGTTGGGTTGATTCGGTATTATTGATTAAGTTAAATGATGCATTTAGGCAATTTAACTATTTTTAATTAGGTATTATGTAACAATTAGCTGATAAGTCTCCACTGACTAATGGGCTCCTTAACTTTTTCCATTAAAATACTTATTTAGGCTATTGCTAACATTTGCTTACAATAGATTAGTCACTAAACTGGATACGAACTCAGCCATTGAGACGTGCGCAGCTGGCCGACCAGCAGCTCTCTCTCAAACTGTCGGACAGTCCCGCCAAGTTGCGTAACATTCCGGTGTGATTTTTGCGGAAATGTTGGTTGCGGCAGCAGACTTGACGAACTGCCATCCCACCTCTTTGCCATTCACTGCTGTAGCTTTAGCTCACCTCTCAAGGTCCACAGCAGGAGGAGAGATAAAAGAAAGGGCTACAAACTGAACTTGCTGGACAATTCTGCAATGTGCAGACGCTGAAATTAAATTAAGTTCAATCCTCAATCAGATTGGTTTGATCGGAAAAAAGCATTTGGATTGAAACACCCAAAAGATTGCATCAAAGTTATGCTGATAATATTTAAACATTATGCACTTACAAAAGTTGTTTTAGAGGCTTGTGCCTATAATTCAGCTAATGGTTTTTTCCATTATTATAAAATGAATAAAAAGAGACCCATAAAAATAGGACTACATAATACTACTATTTGGGTACAAAGCGTTTACCGAGCTCAAGAATTATTATTATGTGGTCTGATTTTGTTAATGTTTTGCTTGGCAAAAGTAACCCTTTTCAGAATCTTTTTAATCTTCATATCACAACCATGGTTATAGGGTAGGATTTCGGCGATATACACGTATGGTGTAAATCGATGATAGAACAAGGTCTCGCCTAGAAGTAAGCATTGGGTTCCACGAATTAAACTGTGATTCGGGCCTACCAGACTTGGAGATCAACGCATTGAGTGTAACAGTTCCTGAATCAGTTTCTTCTTATCAATTCTTACAAACCCGCTCGCAAAAATTCGTACAAACGTCAAACATTTATTCTGCTGCAGATAATCGAATAGTCTTGACTATTCGTAATCGCATCTCCGAATTGCTTATCAACCGCAGACATTTGTGTTTCCGCCTTATCGCCGAGGGTGTATAATGGAGCAAATACAAGCTAGTTACGCTCAGCTGCTTTTATGGCTTACAGTGATGGTTGTTAATAATGGGAAGTGTATTGAGTTTGGCCATAAATACCATCTGGGCTAGGCGTTCGTTGGCTGATAGAGACCTAAGATATTATTATTATTATTTCAATCCATTTAGTTGAGAGGTGTAGTGTGGCAGCTGTTCCCCGTTTCGCAAAATAATATTTAAATTTCCA
The DNA here is from genome assembly GCF_003285725.1 of Scaptodrosophila lebanonensis. Lineage (NCBI taxonomy): Eukaryota > Metazoa > Arthropoda > Insecta > Diptera > Drosophilidae > Scaptodrosophila > Scaptodrosophila lebanonensis. The sequence goes on from NW_022060529.1 coordinate 6,458,991, forward strand.
ACAAACAGATGCCTTTATTCGGAAAAAATTTAAATGAATCTAATTACGAATTGGACTCGTGCCAATAACAATTAAACGCATTCAAATTCCAGTTTGCATAAAAAAGAATACATAATTTAAGTCTATAATATTTTATTCTTTAAAACAAATTGTTGGAAACAGCTGAACATTTACATACAAAAAAGGAGACAAACATTTTTGACACTGATAGCTTTCCGAAAAAGGGCATCTGCCAATAGCTGATTGAATTCGAATTGCTTTACAGATCATAGAAAATTAATGTGCTCGATTTGATGTGCCTTATTAAAATAATAGCGTATTTTATTGTATTTATTAAGTCATACTGCGATTATACAATAACACAATGCATATACATACAAACATATATAATTGATTAATGCAACTTAATTAAATCGCGCCACATCAAATGTTCGGATTTTGGTCTAATGAAGCACATTTGTATGGACGGCGAACATGGAATTCCTTTGATTACAGTTGAATTTTTGAGAACCGTTTGTGACATAGAATTTGGCAAACCGCAATGCTTCAACAATTTTTTTGGTATAAAATTGGAATACAACAATTTTGTGATTATGTGTTTTTTTCATTTTTTTCTTGGTTTTTGCTTTCGTTTTTTGTTTGTTTTGTTTGTTTTGAGTTGCTGAGTAGCCGAATTGAGCCACACATTTGAGACTTAAAGCGATCACGACCGTTCTTAAGTACATACATAGTTGTTAAGAAGACTAAAACCTAAACATCGAATTTAATAGTACACGCACATATATAGTATACTTAAAAAGATAGAACCTACTACAATACACAATAAGTACATACAAGTCTTCCCAGCTCCATTTGTTCTAGACTATACCACGCAGGCGCACACTTTTCCCAACCCATCCGATAGGGTTCAGGTGTGCTCTTGCGTTCCTAGCTAAGGTTTACAGACTAAATGCTTAAGGTCTACGCTCAATATCTCACATTGCTTGGATTATTGTCCTTGTTCTGTTTCTTATTCATGTCCACTTGCGCCGTAGCCAAATAGTTGGAGCCCTCCAAATGCAGAGTACTTTGTCGATGCGAGTTTCGGATTAGGCAAAAGGTCGCCAACAGCAACAGACCCACGCCGAGGGCGCACAACACCACAATGAGGACGATGCGAATTTTGGGTGGGACAACCTCAGCAAAACGCATCAGATCCGTCACCTCATCGGGCAGACTGTCAATGCCCTCCTCGAACCACAATATGGGGAAAATAATGTCCGGGAAGTTGGCCACTTGCTTGATATCGAACACCTGGCTGACAGCCAGATTGATTTGTATGCGAGCACGGACGCGCAAGGTAGTTCCCATGTTCTGAAATACAAGTACATAGGAAATTAACGAAATGAGATAAGGCTGGAGAAAGGGATTGAATTCTTTGACTTACGGGCTGTACATCGAAGAAGAACTGATGTTTCTCCTTCTCGGGCGGCGAAATACCCTCGACCTGAGTGCGGAGACTATCATCGGCGAGATAGAAATGTGGGAAACTCAACATAATGGGAGAGTCTGCACGAAATTGAAGAATTTTAAAAACAATAGAAGACTCCTAATCGGCACATCTACTCACCGTATTGGCAGAGTGAAACGTTGAACAGGCCATTGGGTGAGCACGATGGCTGACCGGCCGGACAGAAGCACATGTTCTCCGGACTCCTATCGACGTCGGCAAACACAGATTCGGGTGGCGTGAAGCGATAACCCTGAACCTCGTTCTTTGTGATTACTTCCTTTTCAAAAACAAGTGGCAGTAGACGACACAAATCCTTATCGTATACATGCAAAATGCGGCTGTGATCGATGTGAGGAGGGAAAATGGAACCATCGGTGCCGTTCAGGCGGTTGCACTCCTCCGTCGTCCAGTGCGGTAAGTGTGTGCGTCCATTGTACTTATCAATAATGCCGTATTGCGTGATATCATCGACGCCCGTGTGCACGGTGACACGATCCGATGATGTGCCATTTTTGCCGTAGAGAAGTCCGAACTCCTCGTAAGGCAGCTTCTGCTCTTTGGGCACAACGTCTTTGGCCAGCTTCAGCAACGGATCCTCATAACCCCAGAGCAGCTGACCCACCGATACCTGCACAAACGGCTTGATCTTCAGTATGTCCATGATGCTGGCCATGGCCAGGCGCAAAAATCTGTGTCAAGTTCAAAGTTAATAAGTAGCAGCGTTTAGGGCTCTTTAAGTTGCATCACTTACCTGGCTGCATGTTTACTCTGCGATGTGGCACTCAGCATGGGAATATTGGGCACAATTACTACATCGTCTTCGGGACCCGCGGACAGATCTTCACGAAACGTGTAGATCTTGCGCAGGTTATAGCTGAGCGTGCCATTGTCATTCTCCACAATGTTCACCTTTTCCCATGTCTCGCTGTGAATTGAAATAACACTGTCAGCTTGCTTGCATGTGCATCCTCTGGTCGGATCGGCCACTTACGTGTAAACATATGGTCCCACCTCGTCGACAATGGCCTTTGAGCCATTGCTAAGGAAATCGTCTGCATTGGTGACGTTGTACACATAGAGACTGATTCGGGGCTCCACTGGTGGCTTGGCCCACCAGTTGAAGGTCTTGGCGCCGGGTCGCAGGGCCACCATGCGATCGACGATCGCATTAATTAGCACGGAGAATTCACAAGCCACAACAATGCCGCCAATTATTAAAATGGCCGCAATGGCAATTGTAATCCCTGGAAAATTAAATGCGTTTAGTACATTGGGGCATTTCAAAATAGTCAGACACTTGACTAATTGCAGCATAAATTACTGTAGTAGTACGCAATTGTTTTGCCATTTGACAACCAACTAGCTATGATAGCGATGAGTCAGGCCAAGTGCTTTGTACTTATAGTTGTGCACACACCACACACATGTTAGTCAACCAATAAAGGTAGACCAGTCAGCAACCGTTGGTGTTGCGGGCTTTCGCATTGGCAAGATGGTTGCGAATAGCAAATATTTGGATTAACGTGAGAATTCTTAGTGTACTATAAATATGTCAAATAATGCGTCACACACTGAAATATTTTTGCAATAGGAGATCTATGTTTACAAAGCTATAGGCTGCGTAGCCACCCGATTGATACTTATAAAAACACAAAGTTGTTTGCGAGCCCGTGTACGAAGTTCACAAATCGAAAACAAGTCTCTCCTCTTCAAATCTGCTCGTATTAAATAAACAAGTCTGTCTGCAAACAAGCTTATAAAGAACAAATAATTATATGCTTAAACTTTTCCATAGTCTTCTCCATAAAGTTATAAAGAAATTGTTGGAGTGGCACTGACATTAAATGCGCTTTAAATGCAAATATTATTTCCGTTTAAATATCATTGCTTATTAGTTATTATCCTTAATTGAATACGGGAGCTGGGGAAAAGTCAGTAAGCATTTAAGTATGCCAATTAATACCTATAATTATCTGATTCGCTTGATAGTAGTAGTCAATAGGTTTTCAAAATGTCTCAATTACTACAAGTATATTGTATAAGAAGAATAAGTCACGCCCAAGAAACTTAAGTCTAGCCAAAGCTCTTCCGCTTTAATCACATTCCCAAGAGTGCTAATTATAGGTGCAGCCCTTTGACCTTTTTAATGGCTTGTTGTTTGCCTAGCTTTTCGAATTATCATGCAATTAAACAATTAATTCGCAATAATTTGTTGAATACGAAATTACACATGTTGTAATTAAAATGCATTTCTCAACCGACAGAATAATTGAATTAATTCTACAAGATACTCGTATACTAAATATAAATCATTTTCTATTCAACTGACCAGCAGAATGTTATCCATACCATGCTAACTGTGTTGTTGGCCGTTTAAAAATGTGTCTGTCTCTCTATCTACATATCTATCTACATACCATATATCACACTAGTTTGCCATCACCGATATGCCTCGAAATTGTGGACATCCTTGTTCGACTGATCTTGAAATTGACTGAAAACTTCAATGCACCATCAAACTAAGTATGTCAGTCAATCGACAATTAGTCAGTGTCTGTGTGCGTTCACTGTGTATTAAAGGAAACTCACAAATAACTGAAATTAAGAAACCAACAGCGACTAGTACGAGTATCTGTGTAAGAACCTTGACAGAACGCAATGTCAGTTGGAGTTGATTTATTCATATACTCGTCTATATTTTATTTTGTATGTGTGTGTGTGTGTGAGTTGTTGTTTAACTAAAGGACGGACATAACAGCATTTGGTACCCCTGTACTTTAAATAGAATCAATTAGAATTGGAATAAATTGAAATACCAGTATAACCAGTCAGTAAACTTATTCATTTATTTTGAAGACAAGCGGCAATAACAAAAGGCACGTGGAGTTATGTACACACTACAACTATAAGAATGACTTGAATTGGACCCGACTATTTATGACTATACATAGGAAATTAAATGACGAACAATCAATTCATGGCATGTTTGAAGCATTTGTCAGCTTTTTTGGTACCTACTTCCACTATTACACGTATATGTTCGAGCAGTTTCATGGAATCGTAATTCTATAGTTTAATTGAATTGGTTTTTTTCATTCAGTTTAATTTTTTTTAAGAAATAAAAAATTTTAATTAGTGCATTCGAATTAATTCCTTGTAAAGTCAATTACAAATGCAGATCGATTTGTTTATGTTACAGGCAGAGCTTATACTTTAAAAAGAAAATTTTGTTTTTCCTACAGATTGTTAATTTCACATAAAACGCTATAACAAGGCATTCGTTTCGAAATTTAAGAAGCATTTTATCGAAAATTTCTACAACAAATTTTAACTTAAGAAGCAAATCGATCTGTTTATATGCCAGTTGAATGCTCTGGCAGTTACTGATCTAGCCCAACCCAAAGATAGTCTTTCGTCATTTAAGAAGGTGTAAGTATCTTTTTAAAAGCAAGGTCACCATTATGACAAGATAAACTATTTCAGAGAATTTTACCAACATTATTATAGCTGTCAGGTTTTGTGTACATATGACTCGACGAATGTACATACTTGTACTATACGACTTATATGTATACTATACTTACACCACTTGCGCAAATATGTGCTGGACAGTTTGGTGCACAGTTTATGTTTTGGGCCGTTCATGTTGTTGGTTGCTGTTGTTGTGTCAAAATGAACGTCTCGTTGTTGTGAACTAAAATCAAAATATACGATATTTAAAATACTGGTTTAAACGTTAAACAGATCGTGTATTATATATTGAATGCCTTTGTTCGCCCCATTCGACGACGCGACGAGCCTGATTGTGCCTTCTACATACTGGCACATACACACGTTCTATATAAGTACATACATATGTACATGCGAGTATGTGTGTGTGTGAATGTGGTAGGTGCTAAGACGCTGACTTGTATTTATATGTCAAAGTTCTAAAGTTCTAAGCGACATTGACTTATCATTGAGTTATGCACATACATTTATGTATATAGATAGACAGATACATACTTGTACATATGTACACATAATTATTTATGTTTTTATGGCTAAAATGAAGCACTTGCGACTCTCGAGACGACAGCTGAACTTGCCCAAGCGACCAGACACGTTTCTCTGGGCGTGTTAGCCTTGTGCTTTTTCAGTTTGTCGACGCTTGAGTCGTTGTCTTTTAGTCTTTAGAGCTGATTTATCAAAGATAATAATTATTGTTGTTTCTGTCGTTTTTGCCAACAGTCTGACTCTCTTCTTTTGTCTGTTGTCTGTTGTCTCTTGTCTGCTGTCTGCTGTCAGTTGTCAGTTGTCTGCCTTTAGACAAAGTGATATGCAATGTTATATGGTTGCTTTTTTGGAAACTCTGTTTTGTCTATTTATGTATCTGAAACGGCAACATCGGCTCAGAACCTTCAAGTCAGCACAACTAGTTTTGCGCTTGAAAATTGTTGGCTTTTAATAATCACTTTTTGTTTATTATAAAATTAGTTTTTAAGGCAAGTTGCTCAAGTCAGTGGAGATGTGCAAAACAACAACAAAGTTGCTGCTTTGTTGTTGCTGACAATGAGCGTACGCGCCCTTCCACAAAGGGCATAAACTCGCTTAACCTCCGACTGCACAATCACACACACCAAGACACGTATCTGTCTCTCTGTATTTAAGTAGCCATTTTGCTTATAACGCTTAACAATTAAACTTGATAGCTGAACGTTGAACGGCTTTTATAGACAGGATCTGACCGGTAGTACAAAGCGGGCGAAGGCAAGGGAGCGCTTCTGGCCACTAACTGCGCATTTTTGCCACGCTGAAAGCACCTTGACCACAGCCGAGGCTGTTATTAAATTTTGTTGATTTTTTTTTTGTTTTTTGTTTTTTTTTCATGAACAACAAGTGAACATATGTATGTATGTAAATACATACATACGCACAGATATGAATGTATGAATATGAGTTTGAGCAAATTTTTTTGCTGCTAAATGCCGACAGAAAATTGATGCGTGCGCAAGTGAGTGGCGCTGTTTGATTTTTAAATGGTTTATTAATGAATTTTTGGCCAATGCTTCCTTTTTGGCATGACGGTAATAAATAATATAAACTGACAAATATCAAAACAATCGCCACAGCACCAGCAAAAACTAATGACCACAAATATTTTCTGGCAATTTCAAGCGTGCAATCGTTTTACATTTTTTCGGGCCGTTTGCAGGCGTGACACGTCGCCATAACCAAATCGAACAATAGAAATTGAATTGCAGATTGAGCTGCCATCCGAGTTTAAGTTTGAGTGCGTGTGCGTCAATCAGTCTTTCAATTTGCCAATTTGTCAATATTTCAACTCGACAATTGCAGGCCTGTGCATACAAAGTGTGACTTATTAGTCTCATTGAATGAGCATTCGATTGTTGGATCGCAAATACGATTTTAGTTGTATTTTATTTTACTTTTTTTGTTTTGTTTTTTTTTATGCTTGCCAACTTGCCAACGAATTGAGACTTTAAGCTGGCAAGTCGGCTTGTTGTTGCCATTGTTGCTGCAATCAAATTCCAAGGCAATCAAGAAACGTGCGTCTGAAACTGTGTATTGCAATAAAACCGATTGAGTCGTAGGCCTCAGCTGATGCATTGATAGCCAAGTCCGTCATTGTCTGATATATGTAATAGGCCCCATCTCACATATCAACTATCACAATGTTGCAGCTATCTGATATATAGGCACGTTCATAACCGAGACGCGTGCATATCTCCGCTCTTAAAGCTTATTCGTTTGTCCGTCTACTTTTTTTGTTTTCAATTTCTCGTTAACTTATTTGCGTTGACCAAGTCGCGGAAGTTGTCGAGTTAAAGTTATCGTTTTCTTTTTTGTCACTTTTCCTATAGATTCTAAACGCCAACTTTGTACTTTGGTTTATATAACATACTCAACTAGTAGGTTTTTAAATATATTTTTTATATTTTTGAGGTTGCTGCGCTCGCGAACGCCACAAGGTCGATGTTTTTGTTGTCGCTGCCGTTCGTTGCTCGTCATTAACTGAATATTGACGCCAGAGCTTGGCTCTGTCCACATTAGAAAAACCGCCTGACCGCCGGCCTGTCTGTCCAGCTGTCCGGCTGTCCGGCTGTCCTCGCCCTCCCCTGTGCATTTTGACTCGTTTTGTATGCTCATTGCATACTAATCAGTTAATAATTATATTTTGGCTTCAAATCGACGACACACAATTCATAATTATTGGACCGTTAGGCTTTTTGCATTAGCCATAAATAAAATGGCAAAAACAACAATTATCTTGGTCTTGAATGCTAAAAGGTACAAATGCGGCATCAGTCGCCATTGTTTTTAGATGGCATCAATGGCACAACAAATAATTGATTGCCTTAGATAAGAACCATTATGAATACAGATTATTCATTGAATGTCAAGCTAATTGCATTGTTAAGCGCTATTGGCTTAATACAAGAGATACTAAATCGAAAGGAAAGCAGAAAAATCCGGCATTTCTTAACATGTACTATGTACAAGTAGTTTTGCAATTCCTCATCGTATCCGTAGCGCTTTCAATGTAAACCAGTATGACAAACTGTTTCTGTAGAACACATGGAAGTTGAATATTAATGAAAGGTTGCATGAGGCACTGAGGCAATGCCTATGATCGAAGTAAGTCATGCGTTACTAGCCGGCAATATTAATTTGAGAAAATGATGAAATAAGATGAAGTATGATGGTATTTACTGACGGCAAATGCGACTCGACTACAACTGAAGTTCCATATACATATGTATGTACTTGTACAAATTAGAGAGTATACTCTTTTTTGGTTTAATTTTGTCGAGCACGCAAGTCGTGAGTCACGTTATTTATTTATGGCTATGTAGAAGTTCAAGTTCAAGTTCACATTCCAATATTTTAATCTATTTTCAAACATGCGCCTCTAGATATGCTATAAATTAATGTTATATTCTAGACAGATTGTAGACAAGAGGTGTTTTCAAAAATTAGCATATACTATACTACTCGTATATGCATTATAAAACTGATGTAATCAGCTTAAATGCTAAATATATCATGCATTGTTGTTGCTGTTTTGCTTGCAATTAACACCTGTTTCCACTTTTCGTGAAATCTGAGCATGCCTCTGATGTTGTTGTTTGCACTTAGTCAGAATCAAAATTCAATAGAAATGGTCTGCGGCAACTTACTTTCTAAGCCACAATTACACACACACACACACACACACTCGCAATCGAGAATATCGAGTGAGGGGGGAGGGGAGGGGAAGGGGGGGGGGGTCTTAATGCTCGTGAGAAAGCTGAAAGTGTTCAGACTGTAGACATCCGTCAGCGTAGCGCGCGCGCTCGGTTAACTCAACGACATGTACGACAGCTAAACGTCCACTCTTTTGCAAGACACTGCACTGTGCACAAAATATTGTCAATACTTCATTTTGAGATATGCACATACTTGTTGATTGAATATGTTTCTATTTCCGTTTTTTGTAAATTAATTGAAATAGCAAAAACCACTCAAGAACTAACAAAATTTCATGTTTGACTATTGAATAGATATTTGAGGAATAAAAAGTTTCGAAAACGCAAAAGGTTTGCTATTTTTCTTGTAAATTGTAATCCGTTCGGGGAATTAATAATATGCACTTAAAACCAGCTAACATTCTACGGCTCATTTAAAATTTTAAAATGTACCATTTTAGTTTTGAAGCATAATTTCTATCTTCTAATCCAAGCTTTGGTGCAGTGCAGATTTTCGCGAGCCAACTACTATATAGAGAGAGAAGTGCGAGTGCGAGCCGCAGCATAATTTCACTGCGCTTAAATGTTACACAAACAAATAAACACGCATACACATACCTACATAGATATGTATACATGCATATATGCGTTATTTAGTGTTGACAATTACCCTGACCCAATTTATAAAAAAAAAGTTGCGCGCGCTGTATTTTGTGAGCTTGTCTGTGCGTGTTGTGTCTGTGAGCGTCACTTGCCAAGTCAAAGCCGGAGTGAGGAGAGATGAGGAGAATGGGTAGCTATGGTGGCAGCCGGCTAAGTGGCAGGCAAATAGGCAAGCGGACGGGACAAGATGTCTGAAAAATATTGCTGCTGTTATTGCATTTGATAATACAATGAAATAATTTTATATGGCAGCAACAATGGCCACAATGGACTTGGACTTCGTCATAGAGTAGTAGGTCAGTTTTGGTAGGCAGGTGGCAGCCGGGACTTTTAAAATAAGACAATGAAGGTAGGTTCGTGCAAACGAACAGTGGGGTAAGCCACAAGACAGGTGAGCAAATTTTGTTTTTCTTTTTAAATATTATGGCATGTTTACTTGGAGTGAAATGTGTCAACATTGACAGAGCGCCATTTACAAAGCCCGGTAATTGTGTATGCACGCACAACGTAGCTGAATCTGAAGCTGAAGCTTAAACTGAAGCCAAAGCTAAGCCGAAACTGAAGCTGAAATGCCAATTTGGTGAGCACTTATGGCACCTTGAATGTAAAATACTGATGATTCAGTTGGCCATCAAAAAACATCAAGCTCAAAGCCATTTCTTTTATTTTCTTTCCTTTTTCTTTGATGTTGCTGTTGCCGTTGTTTTTGTTGTTGTTGCTGCTTGATGCGTTATGTGGTCAGCGTGCTCTGAACAAACAACATATGTATGTATATATGTACATATCTACATACACTTTTATATTATTTATACATTTGTATTTATTTATCCAAAACTTGCGCATTTTACTTTGATTGTGATTTTAATTTTCAGGTGCTGTTTTGCTTTTTTGTAGTGTCTTGCTTGTGCGCTGCTGCACAGCAAATTTCACTTTTTCCACATAAGTAATCATAAAAACTATGCACGTACATGCGCTTTTGGACACACAAAAACACACACACACACATATACGAGTATGTACACATTAAGATACAGATACAATATACCCGTATGTAGGTACATATATGTTGTAAAGTATGTATACTACATGGACAGCATTTTGTTTGAGTTGTGGCTCAGATTATGTATAAAGTTTAAAGTTTTCTAAGCTGCGCACGCACATTGGTGGATATGTTTGCTGTTGTTGTTTTTGTTTTGGTTTTCTTTTGAATGTGTTGTGGCTGGCAATGCATAACTCAATAATTTTCCGCTTTAAGCGCTGGCAGTTAAAGTCAATAGGCATGTTCATTTGGTTACATTTCGTTTGGTAAGGTCTTGCGAAAGCTCCCTTCAAGCTACAGAGTTGATGAAGATAATGATGCTCAAAGCGGATGAAGATGTTGATGGTGAGGAAGTTGATATTAAAATACATATAACGCTGGAATCGACAGCAACATGCTAAAAAATTTTGCATCTTTTAGCTGTGGTGCGGTGCTAACTGGCTAAGTTGACCAACCAGAGTATCGGACCAACGTCTTGGAATGCGACCACACCACACTCACACACACACACACAAACACACACACGCAATCCCATTCGAACACACACTGTTTGTTGCTGGGTCGCTATCTGCGGTTGCTGCTGTTGCTGTTGATTTTGTGAAAGAAAATCAGGCAAACAAACTGTAAGCAACTTTGAATGTTTAGCTTGCAGTCAGGCATTTCAAAATAGTTAAATTAACACACATGCACAAAAATGCACACACACACAGCTATAAGCACAAGCACACATATGTATGCAGTGATTGTAGCTAGACACGGCACGAGCGTCGAATGGATACGAAAGGCGGCATTTAACAGAAAAACCATGTAATATACACAGATACTTTAAAGGAAAAAAATTAGCACCATACCGGCTTAGCGCAACGACTTGAACGCCAGCAATGCCGCTGAAAAACTAAAGACTCGGAGTGCGCGGCTCTACGAAAAAGATGTTTAGGCAACAGCAACGATAACGACGTCGACAGCGACAGCGACAGCGACGTCAACAACGACGACAACGAAAGCTCAGCTTGAATTGCGACAATAAACCAGATAAACAGGTAGCAGCTCTTTTTCTGCGCTACACCTATAGCAAGAAAAAAGCGAGAGTAAGCTTCGGCTTAAGCTTAAGCGCTGTCTCAGCGCTCTTGTTCCCAGCGGAAATTCGCCGGAACACTCAGTTTTTGTAACTTCCAAGTTTCATATACTTGTATAATTGATTCATCAACGATCTTTTGTGGGCAATTTTATTGGCAGTCAAGAGTTGCCTTCTACTTGGAAAATAGTGATGTTATGCTATTCATAATCTACCAATTACCTCGATTACTGGAAGTTTAAAAAGCTAGTGATAAAAACCACAATTCAAATTTTCTTAACAATTTAATCGTTAGGTTTCTAGCTCTAGCATGCGGTAGAAAAACCTATTTTGTATATTTCTGTGTGAGAAATAAATAAAGAATTGACATTGTTGGATGCTATGAAATGGAATTTTATCCGCCGATAAACCGTCCTATATATAGTATAAACGAATATATTGCATTCCATTCCCGTACAGAATTTAAAAAAAGCCTACTAAAACAGAAACATATGCTGTCATACAAATTGGGCGTCGAAATGTTTTTGCCACAGAAATCTGACTTAAATTCGACTGCTTAAGAGAGGTACAAATTTCCTGCTGGGTAGACAAAATCGAGAGTAAGCTTAACTTGTGTCTCATTTTGCTCTCTTGTTGTTATTGTCGCATTTATGTAGCTGCTTCATATAGTGACAGCTTTTATTAAGCGGCGCGTGGCTGATAAAACAAGTTTGTTACTTGCGTTGAAGTCTTTCGATTTATGCTGCAAGCTCTATCACAGCATGCAGCGACAACATACTTTGTGATTTCCACATAACCGATCATGACTTTTTCTAGCACACACACTAGTCAAAGCTGTAAATGACTCATTTTTGTCGTTATTGCACTAAAATTGCGGCAACAAGCCTATGGGCAGAGAATTTACATGCGAGCTGACAGCAAAGTGTTCACAAGTTATTGTACTTTGTTGCTCTTTGTATTCAACTTGTCGCTAAGAAGCCATTGCGCAAGGTTGCAGTTGTAAGTGTTGTTGTTTCTTTAGTTAATGTGGCAGATCTGCAATGTTTCACCTTTGATTCGTTTACTAAGCGTTTTATTAGAAAACTCCACATGCAAAACCCAAATGTAAATTTCTTTTAAAAATAACACACAGGCATTAACATTGAAAGTGGAAAAAACTACACTGACGTGGGGATTAAAATATGACTATACCTATTCATGAGCATATATGCATTCTAACATGCGATTGAAGTACTTTCCCATTAAACCAAAAGAAAATTCCAAAGCGGCAGTTCATCTATCCCTACATTTCTAAGAAATATTTTTACATTTGTGTCTTAATCATATTACATTACTCCTATTATTCGAGCAACTGCACCAGTTGGTTGGGTTTTCTGAGCAGGCTCTTTGTGGATCAAAAATCCATTATATTTCGATCACAAAGGTATCGCTGACATGAAGATACATACCCAAGAGACTTCCTATTTGAAGTACATATGTAACCAGAGATAAATGGCAACTAGCTTACACAATGATCGGAAAATTGAGTTGAGAAACAAGTTCTAATCGAATGTTGCGTGTGCCCTATTCGTAAAAAACCTTCAATTACACTCAAAAAAAATTTGCCAAAAATATATTTTGTTGTACATACATGAATAAAATTATATTTATTTTAATTAATAAAACAAATCATATGCAACTCAAACGTCCACCCGAAGCTATGTACCCTTCACAACAACACCACTTCATTACCCATTTAGTTATGTATGGGCGCGAACTATAAACATTTAAATTTCTCTAATATATTCTTTTCAATTAAAAATCATTTGTACTTTTTGTTACATTTGGTTATCCATGGTCACCATTCGAAATCCTTGAGTGATGCAAAACCACCATTCAGTGAAGTGTGTAGAAAGTAATTCTATCTCGGCTTTAGGTGAACATGCAAACCAAATTTGTGAAGCTCATTTACTTGTCTAAACCTTTGTGTTTTTGTACAGACGAATGTTAAAACTAGCATGGTTATTTCCTTAGCTGGGTTCCGTTTAAGCCATTAACCCTTACAATCTTTGGCAATTGAGTATAAATATATATAAAAAAATATATATATATATGTATGAATAAACCAAAGACAATTGTTCTTGAACGCTGATTCTATTTAAGAAAACTTGCCAATGCTCCGGTCTTGTGTTCAATCATTTTTAAAAGTGGATGCAATATTATCATGAGAATATTATAAAACGGGCATCCAACTGACCTTTATGTTTTGCTTCACAACATTTAAATAAAACTGCGCACTTTGCCTAATGATGCAATAACAACCAATGAATTTAAGCTTATTGCGTGCAATTGATTGCACAACTTAAACTCGTTTAATTAAAGTCACTTTTCAACTTACGGTAACCTAGGTTCTCATATTTTCCTACTGGCATTTCAAAACAAAAGTATTTTCAAAATGATAGCTAGTACTTGGGTTTTCAGTTTGAATGAGGAATTCACCAACAATTTTTACTAATCACATTATGTTTATACTATATGTGTGTGCACAAATCTGAAATGGAAACTCAATGTTGCTTTTTATTTGGCAACAAACCCATGGCAAGCTGATAAGTAAAATCTACAAATAACCAGTCTCCATGGAATGCTTTAAATGTTTGAAAAACAATAGCATTAAGTGCCCTTAAAATGTGTGGTGTATGCTGATAAGCCACTTTATATACATACATATGTACACATACTATGCATGTACATACTTACAAAGGTATACATATGAATGGAGCAAATGTTTGTATATAAACCTTACTGTAAAAAGATATGTATATTGGTACGAAATGTGAATAGCTGGTGGTGTTTGGTAGCTTAGTGGCTCCTCAACACTTTTTAATAAATGTGTCTGGCCTTTATAGGATATTAAAAACCAATTTTTATTGTTGTCCATTAAGGCTATCAATTCCCCTGGAATGTGAACAGCTGGTCTCGAAAAACAGCAATACTTATAAAATTTGACTTTTTCATAAGCGATTTAGTGGACCAAAGCTTAAACACATTGTCAATGGAAAATTATTGAAAAGTCATTAAGTACGCGCGTTCATTTTCAGTTTTCAATATTCAACAGCTTAATCATCTGTCGAAATCACAGTAATGCTATTTGATTGCGAAAGTTCAAATGGGCTATCATTTGTTCTGATGTTGATGCAAAATATGATGCCCTCGTATATACATACGAGTAGAGTATATACTTACTAATAGCACACACACACAAGCTCGATGACAAAACAAATAGCACGCTACGAGCGGTAAGGGTAGTATTGAAAATGTGAGATTAAACTGTAAACTCTTAACAAAGCTGATAAATACTGAACACACTTGAGCAGAGTTCAATAACTTGACTTTATTCGCTTCGCTGATGTTAATATACATACATACATACATAGTATATTAAATACGTATGTATGTACATACGCACAAACATACATAGATGAGTATCAAAACAAATATGTGTGCCATCGCCATCTCAGTACGCATGTACATATGTCTAGTATGTATGAATATATAGTCCCGCTTGAGCAGATAATGCATCTAAATATACCAACCTACATACTCGTATATATGTACGGGCACTTGCTTAAAAGTATCTACTATAAAAATCGCAAAAAAAAAAAAAACAAGGAAATAAAGGGCAACGAGACAGCTGCTGGAATAATATTTAAGAGTATATATACATCTGTTTATACGTATGTATGTTCTGGTATATGGAAATAGCGCACCTTAAATACACAAAGAGAAATTCTGAGTGGTCATACTTTGTAAATTTCTACATTCATATATGTAATTACTTATGTTAATTAGTTGGTAATTATAAACGAAAAAAAATGTATATGTACATATGTAAGTAAACGATCTTTAACATTTAATATTGTTTGAAATATCTTACAATTTAGTTCGTTCGAATCGGAATGACTAGTAAAAGTAATGTTTTAACTAATTAGTATTGCTGAACGACAAAAACAATTTCCCCAACGTGTGGGGGCGTCCTTGGATATTATTTCAACCTCCTTTCTTAGATTCGAATACTTTATTATAATTACTGTGTACAATATTTTTACTTATGTCAACAGACTATAAATTGGCATCTTTACAAATTAATAAAATTAAATAATATGCTATAAATATTTTACGACATTCTTACAGTAGAATTTTTCTCAGTGTCCATCTGCGTGTCTGACAAACGGATCAAGTTTTTTTTTTCCTCATTCTATTAGATTCACTTTTGCAGATCGCGGGTGTGCGATCAGTAGCCATTGGCACAAATAAGTATCATAAGTAAGTTCTATTCCATGCATGGATACAATTTATATGCTCATAATAAAAATTTCGAGAGCGTTTGTGTTCTTGTTGCTGATACGTAGAAGACAAGAGATCCCGATACGTCAACAGCAACAACAAGAAAAACAACAAGTCTGTGAACGCCAGAGTCAGAGTCAGTCCGTAATCAGCAATTGTAGGGGAATGTTGTTGTTATTGCCTGTCGTTCGTTGTGTTATCAGCCGCGACAGCGCTGGCCTGCTGGCTACTAGTGTATTATAACTTGTTTCGTCAGACAGAACGTTGCACGGGCAACAGTACGGAACAAATTCTGCACTCGTACTTGCGAATACACCAAAAATAGTGTCCAGTGAGTGCCTCAAAAAAGATAGAAATCAATTGGGCGAGGTTATACAAATTTTAAAGAATAGCAAATGCCTCAATTCTGACCATAACGCAGTGCCTAGAAATATGAAGCTGAAGTCGATCGTGTAATAGAAATCGGAAAAGCTATCCAGCAGAAAACAAAAACAAAGGCTGGAGACAACAACAACCGACACGGAAAACCAGCTCGTGTGCTCAAATCAAAACAACAACGAATGCGGGCGATTGACAGAACAAGAAAAAACGCACGGCAACAAAACAAAGAAGCTCCACACAAAGAATACGTCGCAAAACAAAACAAAACGCAAGACCGAAGGAGGGACAAGTATCTCTCAGATACAAAACAAGTGTTAGTGTTGTGCTGCACCTTAAAAAATTAAAATGAGAAAATAGATTAACAGAACTTAACTGCAAATGTATTTTATAAAGCGTGAAATCGAAAAACATAAATATTAATTTGGAAAGACCAAATGTTTGTGCTCTCAGAACGCAGCAAAAGTAACAGCAACAGGCAAATACAACTAAAGTAAACAGTGAGAGCGAGAGCATGTGAGTGAGCAAGTGCCAGTGCACTGTTGTCTGTTCCATTCCCATATCGTTCACATTGCAACAGCTGTGCGGAGAGTTTAATGTCTTCAACGCCTTTGGGAGCAGGCGCCGCATCTTCTTGTACTGTCGCTGTTATCGTTATCAGTCAATGGCTATTTTTTGCGTCGCTAACTAGATTAAATTTGAAAATACAAACCAAAATAATTATTCGCCGTCGCGACCTTATTCTCTAAATTCCTATTCCTCCCACCCATGCCGCAGCATGTGTTGTTCCAGTCGTATAGCATATTAAGAACTAAACAAGAGTGCAGTTTCTCCTGCTCCCTCTCTTCATAACTTTCAAAAATTAAAAGGCAGAAGGTGTCAGAGAAGTAAAACCTGAAATTCTTCGAATTTTGTCCACATGTAAATTCCATCTTGCTGTGGCAACTTTAGCATAAAACTTTATAGACGTTAATGTGAGATGTGCTTATGTTTTCCGGCAGTTATTGTATCATTTTAATTGAACCCATTTGTCGATAATGGATAGACATTTGGTATGCGAGTTAAATTTAACAGAATTAATACTACTCGTATACTTTCGAAAACATAATCGATTCGGTTTTAAGTCGCAATTTCACACTGCTTAGGCATTTTCTATGTGGAGAGTGTAATCTAAGTAGTTCACTTACCACATAATCATCGAATCGCAGTTCATTCGCACTGATAAGCACGCTCAAGATCAGACCAAGAGCCCGTTCGCCTTTATTAAATAAGTATTTGAATAAAAATGTATACATACTATATGTCTGTAAACTAAAGTAAATCTAAATTATGTGTTTCCTTTTAATTCAATGTTGTTGACCCCATTTTCTGTTGATGTCAAACAAATTTAGCAAAAATTCAAAATTGATTACCCCTTAGTTGCTAATTCAGAAATATTTTTAAGAATGTAGTCTTCATTTTTTCCACTACTTATACGTTAATATGTATGTTTATATGTATATACTAATTTATGTACTCAAGCTCCACTGATAAGGCCAGCTATCAGCCTGTACTTTGGTTCCAGCAGCACGCGTAGCTTGTGAAAATTAAAAATCGAAGCTTAGTTAGTATACGAATCATTATAAGCCTGCATGGTTGACAGGAGGTCCGACTTCGACGCGTCTGTAAATAAATTAAAAATATTATCAGAGAATACGTATGTATGTACCTTGTATCGGCATTACTGGAAGCTAAAAATACTATTCTAATTATGTGTTTATGTGTATTAGATATTTTGCTCTGATCTCTAAAACAGCAAAAATATTTATTAAAATGAAAATTATTAAATTAAATATTATGCAATCATTATAGACAGGGATAAATTAATTCATTTCTTGATGAGTTTTTTTATTTAAAAATAAATCGTTTAAATCTTACCATTTTGTTACATGTCTTCTCAGTGCAATCAAGTAACAAGAAGTCCTGAGCTGTGTTATCCCCGTACCCCTTCTCACATAATGTCACATCAAATGTCCAATGGAGCCGGGCAACTCCAAGAGGTGTCTGCGCGCGATGAAACCAAACTAGATCTCAAAGTACAAAACAAATCGAACACACTCAACTCGCAGCACAGCATACGTGTCTTCAACAGCAGTCCCAATAGTCCAGAGAAGATGACGGTTTACCAAATGGTATTGGATGCCCTGGGCTGGCGAAATCAGACGAAAAAGCGTGATCTTACGTCCAAGGACTTGGGTGCTCTCATACGTAAGCGACCAGATGAAGTACTTTTATTGTTGACCTGTTGTTGATCCATTCTCATGCTTAACAGTGCTGGGCTTTATGTTTCTCCTTTTTGTGATTAGTGTAACCGGTTTCTTTGTGATGTGGTTCACAGAGTTCTACAACAATACTATGCTAGAGGTGAGCAGGTGAGCCATAATATGAAAATGTATACCGATATTAAAATAGAGCATTTACGCTTTACTTATAGAACCTTATACTTGCGGAACACTCCGACACAGCAAACAGTTGGTTAAATCCCGACCCCAAATATGACACATTACTGAAGGCACACATTTTCAACTATACCAACATAGACGACTATCTCGCGGGTCGGGTCGACAAAATACATGTAGAAGACTTGGGACCACTCACTTATCAAGAGCATACTGTTAAAGTCAACGTATCATTTAACAATAATCACACAGTTACCTTTAGGGTAAGTTTTAAATTATAACAAATTTGTATATAAAAGAAAATATTAGAGTCACATCGTTGGCAAATAATCAGTAATCAAAGTTACAACTTGTTGGAAACAGAAATGCCCATAAATTGTAAATACTTGATTTAGATGGAAGGCTAAGTTCTATTCTTAATAACAAGCATACCATTTTATCATATATTATTGCATCGATGCAGGATCACAAGTCCTACAAATTTCTGCCGGAAAAATCATCGATTCGAGAAGAGGATATTCTCATGGTACCCAATGTCCCCCTTCTAAGTGCTGCTGTGCACGTGAAACGTATGGCTGCAATTAAACGGGTGATGGCAACATTAATGATCCATAATTATAGGGAGCCCTTGTTTAAAAAACTTTCTGCAGAAGAGCTACTCTGGGGTTATCCGGACAAAATTGTGCGCCTCGAGTCGCTTGGCTTTGGCAAAACTCATTTCGGGCTTTTGATGAATGTAAGAATGGGATTTTTCTTATCAAATTGTGTGTAAGAATATGATTTTATTTGATCTTGCAGCGAAACGGGACCAGTGTAGATTCAGTGCAGTTAAACACTGGCGAGGACGACATCGGAAAGTTCAGCATCATCACTCAGTTCAACGGAATGCCTCAATTGGACTACTGGGAGGGGGGAGAGTGTAATCGGATTGATGGTTCGGAGCCATCAATGTTTTCACCTAACTTACTGGCAGATCGCAGTGACGTGAATGTTTTCCTGCAAGTACTATGCCGCAAGGTACCTTTACATTTCGAAAAAGAAGAGACCATCCTGAACAACATCTCGGTGCTTCGCTATCGCACCCCACTCGACGTATTTTCGCATCCATCTGAGAATCCGGCAAATCAATGCTACTGCCAGAATACGGATCGCTGTTTTGCAAGCGGTGTCATCAATGCCACCAAGTGCTACAACGATGCACCCATCTTTCCCTCCTTCCCACACTTTTTCTCCGGTGACCCAGTGTGGTACGAGGACTTTGAAGGTATTAAGCCAGAAGCCGAGCTTCATCAGACCTATGCCGACATTCATCCCCGGTTTGGTTTTCCTATTAGTGGTGCCTCACGCATACAAATCAATATTATGGTTGATCAGACACCGCTCTTAAGAAGTAAGTTGGCCAGTAATAATATTTTGTAGTCACTTCCCATCAAAAAAAAATGTCTATGCAACGATCCCTTACGATTTATAATTTTCTCTAAAGTGAAAGTAAAAGTTAAAGTAACATTTTATAAAAAAGTGAAAACTAATAATAGCCTTTTAAATTTATTTTCAGATCAAGCGAACCGATTCAAAAACGGCACAATATTACCATTGATTTGGATAGAAATAACGTCGGGCGATTTTAGCGAAGAGGTACTAAGCCTTTTATATAAAAGCACATACGGACTGGACGCTATTCAACTTGCTTTAAAGTATGGCACATTGCTGGTCTGTTTGACGTCCTTCAGCATAATTGTGGCGAGCGTTTACTATTTAAATAGCAAACGTGAGGAAGAGAGGATTGAACAGAACAAACCTATTGCAGAGCTCGAGGCGCTCAATGGGGGAGTGGTGCGGCACGTTGAGGTATATGAGTGTGGCGGGCATGCGAAGTGAAGGATGCAACAAGTGCCATTAGAATTTAGAATTAGTCAGAGGGGTATACATAAGTGGGAGGGAAACAATGCAAGTTGGGCTTGCATGAACATAAATGAGATTTTCGAATTATTCACTAAAAAGTGAAAGACATTAGCTTAAAAAGTCAATCAGTTACCTTTAGATTTATAAATAGCTATTGATTTGTATATATGTATAATAGACCAACAAATGTTAAATAAACAATTAAGTACAAAGACTTTCATACAATTTAAGATTTTTTATTACATAGTTTCTAGGCGAAAACGTAAAATGAGTCTATAATTAAGTCAATCAATATATTTTCATAAATATATAATGTGTTTCGTTAAAAGAATTGACTTAGGCAAGCTATAAAATAACGTTTCGATAACTATTTAAATATTGTGGTGGCAATTTTGGAGATGGGACTTTGTAATTCGACCCGGCGTCAAAGCGAATATGTATTCGATAAGCTACGTGACTGGGGATAAAATTGAAGTACTCGTTACACAGCATCGCCTAGAAAAGGGTTAGTTTATTTAAATCTTTGGACTAACATATTTTGATTTGTTACACTTAAATAATCTCTTACTTTTTTTTAAACATACTTATTAGTCGCAAAAGCTGTAATCTGCAAGTAATAATAATTAGATGTTTGTGCTTAATGAATTTGTTATACAGACAGACAAATCGTAATCATTAACAAATAATTTAATAAAGAAAAGTTAACGTACTTATCACATTCGACAAACAACCCAACAAATTAAATTGGAAATTAAATTGGAAGGAGCATCGATTCTTTGTCGATACATTGAAAGTACAATATATCGAAAAACATCGATGCATTAAGTTGAAATATCGTCGATGCTCGGTGTATCGAAGCACAAATGCTCTGACTGAGCGACTGTAAAGACGTACGTCAATTTTGAGCGGTGTTATTGTGCATCGATGTGAGTGTTGTGTGTTTGTATATGTGCAAAAGTAAAGAAGTGCAGCTGTCGCTTAAAACAAATAAAACACACCATTTCAACAAAAAAAACAGTGCAACTTCATTTTAACATGAGCACCAAATGCGTGTCAAGCAATAAATGAAAACAAAAATTACACCGCTTGGCTGCAAGCAAAAGAGCGAGAATACAAAGCGCAGTGTGAAATAATTTCAACGCCCAAAAGGCGCCGCCGGCCTGTCGTCGTCGTTGCCGCTTGTTGAAACAAAATTGAAATTAAATACCTGTATATCGATGTAAAATGTGGAATTAGCAAAAACGCAGCGCTGGCCGACTTGGTTAAAGAGCGTATATAAATATTAAATGAATGTTTAAACGAATATTATGCAGTGTGTTCGTGTGTGTTTTTGTATTTGTATGGGGCAGAAACAGAACAACAGCCAACAGGAGAAAAAGAAGAACGATGGCCGCGCAGCATTTTGCTGACGTACCTGCTCCGCAATTAGAGTAACCATGTAGGAAAAATAAGCCATAGTTTGGAGTAGCGCCGAAAATGTTTCGGCTTAAAAATGCAAACTGGTTACTTTAATTGCCAAACAGCTACGTAACGCTATTTTATGTTGAACGCTCTAATCCAGAAAACAGCATAAAAGACTGTAGTCTCGAAGTTGTTGTTGCTGTTGCCGAGAGAGCGAAATAAGAGAGTGCTTCTTGCGTGCAGTTGAGCGTGAGAGAGCGGCGCAACGGCATGTTTGTTGTTGCTGTTCATTGGCTTAAGAATAAATGTGGTGTGGCCATATTTTTCTTCTGTATTTCCTTTTTGAGCTCTATTCCGCCGCTACTCTGTTCTCGCCGCCTCCGTTCTGTGCCGCATTTTTAAGATAAAGAGCGCGTCTTAAGATAAATGTGCCGCAAAACGCGAAAATTGTATCTTGACGGTTGCAATTTTTTGTTTTTGGTTATTTGTTTACAAAAGCCGCAGCGACGACGACGCATTAGCAACACCGCAAGATTTAGCCATTTGTTGCTTGGTGGTCATTTTGTGCAGATATATACATACATACATATGTACATTTGTATGTATATTTACCTTCACATGTTCAGATATGTAAATACATACATGTGTGTGTGTGTTATAAAAATCCGATTTTAATGCGGCAGCAGGCAACGTTCAATTTTAAAATTTTGTTCATAGAAATTTAAAGCCAATTTATGTTTGTGTTTGTGCAACGATTGCAGAGTGTTAAAAAATAGCGGAAAACCTCAATACCACGAAATATATTTAAAAACAAAACAAAAATTCAAATACAAATAAATTGCTGAAACGTCAATAAATAGCTAAAGCAAAATGTCAGAGGAAGTCGATCGCAACGACCCCGAGTTGAAGTATCTCTCGGTGGAGCGCAATCAATTCAACGATCCGGCCACACAAGCGGAATGGACACAGAAGCGCTTGGTTTGGGTGCCTCACGAGAATCAGGTACGTAATAATCCAACTCAACTATTTTAAAATAAGTTGGATACTGAGAATGTTATTAGTTAGTCTTAGGTTACATATTTCATTCATTTAATACATGTGATCGTTAATGGCAGTCCCCGTACATGCCATACATTTTATCATTTGTTTATTGGGGCGGTAGCACGCCTATCAATTGCATCCAAGAGGAAGGCTCTGCCTGGCTTTCACTCTGGCACGCTTGCGCCTCAGGGCCCGAGCACGACTTGAAAAACCTGTAGCGGTTCGTTACGATGCGCAGGCGTTGGCTCAATGCTTGTTGTTGTTGTTGCAGGGCGCGCGTGTTTGACCAGTTTGGATTCTTTTTCCGTTTGGCTTTTGCGGGATTATTTTTAAGTCACAGCCGCCTGCATCTGATATTTATCGATACAATTAAAAAATTAAATTTATGGAAATAATTTTGTAATCCGATTACAGGAAGGGAAGGGAAGGTCTTTCTCGTTTACTTTATGGAGAAAGTTGTAGACTAGGGCAAAAATAACGCAACAGTTTGAATCAGTGTATTATCTGAAAACAAGAACAATTAACCTAAGTTCAATTGAACAATCAAATTCTGCCATGGCTCTCGCTATCGTTATCTTGCATTCTTGTCATAAAGCATTCAATTGATAGCTCTCAATACTAGCGCACAATCGGCAAACTCGGCTAATTTAGTTATCATTGGGCCAACTCATCGCTCTCAATGAATCATGCACCATTTTTATCGACAACTTCTTCGAAGGTGCGATACTAAAGTAAACATCCGCCGCAAATACTTAAATACAAATTCTTCACCCATGAGTGGTTTCTTGTATATGCAAGGGCCATTTTGAATAACAACACCATTCATTCAGATTATATCCGTAATTGAGTGTTTTCAATATAATCTTCAGTCAATCAGTCCGATTTTCGTTTTTGTCACTATCGTCTTTTACTTTTAGCCGTCACTGTTGGTTGCTGCAATGTACAGCTAGCTGCATTGCCGCTCTGACGCACGCAACAAATTCAATTTTCTGTTAGGGATTTTGCATACGAGTATGTGTGTATGTTTATACAAATTTTCTATTTGTATTTAGCACAGTGTGTGAGTCATGTGCGCCACTTCGTTGTGTGTGTATGGTGAGGTAGATAGAGAGAGAGAGAGAGAGAGAAAAAAAAGAGAGATACTTATAAAAACAAGTTTCTTTGATTGTTTGACCGACTGTTTATAATCTACACATATTTATGTATGTATTTCTATATACGAAGAAATAATAGTTTGCGCGCTCGATAACAATGACAGATAACGGTATTTTTTCTGTTGTTATTATTATTTATTTTGAATTATTATTCATTATGAAGTTATGCAAAAATTAGGAACATTTAAAACGGCTTAGATGTCATTCAACTGCCAGGCAACAAAATAAATAAGTAACGATCTAGGGCCAACAAACAGCAGCTGGAATTTGATAAGCCAAGCAAATGCTCTAAGATATCAACAGCAACGCAAGAAATTACCGCTCAAGTGAATGCATAGTGTGTTCCACTTTATTGCTTCATTTTTTCAAATGCCATGCCAGTGATAAAGTCGCTAGAAAAACATACCTGCCTACTTACACATAAAATGGTAGCACTTTTGGGTGACTTCATACCAATAAAAAAAGAAGGCAACGGCACAGCATTTTTGTGTAATTACACATCGATGTACACACATACAATGTATTTATGTGTGTTTGTATGAACGGACTGACGGATTCTACAAGTACATACATACATTCATTGCTGTTGCTTATTTTCTTTACAATGGAATTTTAAAAGTAAAGATAAAGTAAGAAAATAAAAACAAAAACGTCGCAGCGTCGCGACGTCTGATTGTCATGAGTTGTCAAGCGGTGCGGGCTTGAAGCCGACAAGCTCCCCGAGCAGAGATAGGCAGACAGAGAGACATGCAAACTGGCGGGCTTGCAGACAAACAGACAAATGTAAAGAAATTTGCATATAGCACACTGTTGCGTCGCTGGAATGTCCAACACATACACTTAAACAGACTGGCTGGTTGTGTGGGGGGATAGGAAAAGGGTGTTAACGAATCGAAGGCGTTCTGCTGCTTGAACGCAAATTGTGTCAATAATTGTGAAGTCGGTTTATTTTATTTTATTTATATTCTCTACATTGGCAACAACTGTTTAAACCTTGCGCAATAAAAAAGGAGAAAAACTGCACACATTTTAACAATTCAATACATACTATGTATATGAGTTGTTTATAAATGCAACCTAACTCAAGAAAAGTCCGAGCAAAATAACTATCGCAAGAACCTTTTTTTTGGGCAACTAAATAGCGGCAGTTAAATTAAAAAATATAAAAATAATAAAAGTATTTAATTTTTGTTTCCCTTAACTTGTTCTACCTGTACACACATTCATCGAATATTTAGGTAATTGTCACTGGGCTTCCTTCGAAATAACATCTAGCTTTAAGTAGTATTTGATCCACAATTTCATTTTTTAAGACCATCTGAAAATACTCATATGATAAATGCCATTTAGAAGAGTTAGACATCCGATTATAGAATAGAAAACCACTAGCCCAATCACAACATCAGTAGTAACTACTCAAACACCCACATTTCTACACAACTATGAATCTACATATGTATGTATGTTATACGCGTTTCTCACTAAACAAAACAAAAAAATCAAACATTTTGACGATGGTTCGTCGCTTATGTCGCTTCTTGTGATCGTTCTTAAACTCTATTTCGGTTACGAAAAGTCAACCTCAACCAGAACCCCAACAACAACCAAATCGTTGCCGCCACCGCTTAACTACCGCGAACGTGGGTTGCTTTCGGCTCCGACTCTCGTCCGGTTTACGGTCAACGAACTTGGTCTCGTATCTCTCCATGGCACACACACATCGCATATGGACTTGTAAGTGTAAGACCCATACAGTCATATACTTTTGAGAGCATGCATATGCGCTGATCGATTAAAAGCAATGTATAATAAAAATACAAAAAGAGTAAAAAATTATTATGACCGGCCTTATATACAGAAACACTTATACATACATATATTTTGGCAGCAAGAACGTAAGCTGGCCTTTGGTGTCACGCCAGAGTCTTCTGGTTTACTATATAAACAATGTGTGTGTTGTAGTATAAATAGAAATGCTGGAATGCCTTCTGCCTCGGCCGTTGGTTCATGAATAAAACCTTATTTATTTTCATTTTGTATTTACATTTCGTGCAAGCGGCACACTGAGATAAACAACAACAATAAAAACGTTGTTAGTTTCTTGAAAAAATTATTAATAATATGTTTATTTTATTTGGAGGGTCGCAGACGCGTGCACCGTCTGAACGATAGATGACGAGTCAAGTTCAAGGTTGGGGCCAAATCGTAATGTTTTTTAAGTAGGTGCGGTATGGTTTGGCCTATAGTACAATATATAATGGCCGATGAGCAACTGTTCCATCAGTGTCGAGCATGGAATTACTTTAAAATTAGAAGAACTGCTGTTTAACTTCTTGTCCGCAAAACATTGGCAAAACAACAATAACGGCAACAGAAACAACAGCAACAAGTAATAGGTCCAACAATATCATCTTTGGCATTGTTTTGTAGGTGGTTGCCGATTCGCTTCACTGATTGCCTGGAATTTTTATTTGCCACTGACATTTTTGCTAGACTTTCATATATACAGATATAGTAAGACAACACATCTACATCCACACATATGCAGCTTCTGCCAAACAAATATAAAATGGCGTTGGCGTGTTGTGTTGTGTTTAACAATCAAGAAAGTTGCTAATGAACAAATTCAAATGGGCTTTATTATTGGTGAATAGCTCTCCACAGAGCGTGAGTTAAATACATTGTAGATATATGAAGTACAACAGAGATTTTTTGCAAGATGCAACACACACAGTTCTTTGTGTAATTAAAATTTTGTATCTTTTATCAGAAACCTTCCTTTGGTCTCAAATATTATATGCAATGGAAAATGTTTTATTAAAAACTACGAGGAAAATATGTAAACGATTGTGGAAGGCAGAGTGCGAGGGCAAATATAGTATTTAGTAGTACAACAGTAATGCTGGGTTAATGGCGTCTTCCTTGTGTTTATCACTCTTGTGCCGGAAAGGCGAAAAGATAACAGATACTTACGCACACTTACAAGCAGGGAGAAACGATTGCAAGGCGTGCTGATATTTAACTTAATGGAGTCTGCCCATGTCGTTTGCCTTTATTGTTCTTGCGGGTGGTTGCACTTGGATAAATGCACTTTGCCACAACTACAACAATAGTTCTTTACAAGCGAGCACAATGAGGATTTACTTAGCTGTACTTCGCAGCGCCTTAATGACTGAGTTACTTAATTATTGCCCCTAATTTGATTTATGCTACTGAAACCTCATTTGTAGCAACATTAACAACGTTATAAGAGCTTGAATCCGTTTACGTCCTCGTAATCGGCCTATACGTTAAGAAATTGTTGAGGTAGAAAACACCAATATTAAATATACTACAAAGAGTTGATATAATTTTTAAATAAACCCCCATCTTAGCAGTCTAACAATATAAATCGATTTTTGTTTTGCTTAAATATTGCAAGCAGCAAACGCCTTGAACTTGAAACGCTGTTTGAGATTCTTAGCCCGATGGCTAATTGTCTGCGTGTCTCCTCCTTGTTTTTCAACATTGCGGTTGTTGTTGGCGCTTGACTCATGCAGCGCCAAGTGCATTCATTCACTCACGCACGCTGTGAACGCAGACACGCACTTATGGTGCACAGCGACGCCAACAACAACAATAAGATGGCAACAACAATCACTACAGTACATGCATATGCAACGATAGCATTTCTGTTTTTATGGTAGTGGCATGGTTTTATTTGTATACACGTCCTCAAGCGTAAGCGATAAACGGTCCCTTTTTAAGATTAACTGGTTATTTGACTTGAAACTTTCATTTCGTTCCTTCATTTCATTATCGAATATCGAAGAATATAATTGTTTTGACTAATTTCCTTTTATTTATTTCTTTTAATCACCTTTACAGGGCTTCGTTGCCGCCAGTATTAAGCGAGAACATGGTGACGAAGTTGAAGTGGAACTGGCCGAGACAGGCAAGCGTGTCATGATTCTACGCGATGACATACAAAAGATGAATCCGCCAAAATTCGACAAAGTCGAGGATATGGCAGAACTGACGTGTCTCAACGAGGCATCCGTACTGCACAACATCAAGGACAGATATTACTCTGGCCTGATCTATGTAAGTAGAATCAAATCTATCAAATATTTCAAATGGATACAACTACTGCGTTTAAGAGGAAGGGATGCTGTAAATTGTTATTTTAAAGTCTATGAGAAGAAGATATGTATATAGTGGGGTCAGCTCAGAATGAACTATATTGCTAAGGTAGAACTTGAACGTCTTAAAGTGTCTAACATATGAGAAACCGTTTATAATTATATTAAAATATTCATGATCGCTTTAATGAAACTGTACTGTGCAGCGGGTATACTTTGTTTAAAGTGCTTCTCCGCTCAGTTTTGTGGAAATATTGAAATACGAAACATTGCCGTTGGCTGGCGGCTCTGCTCTGTCCGTCTATCTTTCCATCTATCCATCCGTCTATCCAGCCATCCATTGTTGCGCTGGGTCTTGTATTTGCTTTTAAAAGCACTGCAAATATTTGACACACAAATACTCAATCATATGCCGTCGATGTCGTCTTGGAAATATGCCTCGTAACGTGCTTGGTAAGACGTATTGTTTGCTAAAATTTATTAGCATCGCCGGCTGGAGAGGAGAGTTTTTTAAATGCATGCAATGCACACCTTGTCGTCATGTATATATCTACTTTCGGAAATTATCTTTCAAAACCTTAGCCGCTAATTGTTATGCCGAAAACGTTTTTGCAAATTACAATTCACCAAAAAATAATGCTAAATGGCGCTGGAAGTGATCGACGTCGAATTTTGTGACAAGGCTGAACGTTACGCATTTGAATTAGGCTTCATAAATTGTGGGCTCTAAATTGAATGTGTGTGTGTGTGAGTGTTTAATTCGAAGGGGCGTCGCACCCAATTGCAGCTTAACTATCCTATAGATTTAAATATCAAAATGAATGATATCATGAATCTGCCAAAATTCAATTCCACATTTTCACAACTCACTCTGCGCAAGTTAATTGAAAATTAATTAAGCGAAATGAACAATAAACATCAGCGCTTTAAAAAAAAAACAACAAATTCTTTAGAGTTATGGTTAAAAATGTTAAGAATGTGTGTGCACGCAGCCGTATGTGTTCGAAAATTGTCTTGTTCCAACCAATCCAATAGAAAACTAGTTTTAACTGCTAATATGCTTAGGTTTTCCCAACAGATAGGGACTTTCATAATATTTCCCATTGCGACTATGTTTTCTAGGTTAGTCAGCTGTGGGTGTGGGGCATGTTCAGCTGAAAGCCATGCAGAAAACTCGTTACCACTCAGTAGGGCCTCGTGGAAAAGTGCCACAAACGAAAACTTTGTACGAAAAAGTGCCCATATTTCATTAGGTTGCAAAACCAAGAATAAAGTGTGCCCTTCTTTAATAGGAGTCTATAGATATGGTAAATAGAACTGCGCTTAAAGTTAATTGAAAATGCAATCACTACAATCTAGTCCTACTGGGTTAGCCACTCTCTTCGACTCAGTTCTCCCTGCTGTTCGTTTATAAAGTTTAAACTAACAACAACAGCAGCTGTTGGCAGTGCTTTTACATTTGCTTCTTCCTCTTTCTAACAAATTATGTGGCGCTCTTTTAAATATTTTATGTTCGGCTATTTACCACCACATCGCTGCCTTCATCTGAGTTTAATTAAACTGGCAGCTTTTAAATGCGGTAGCACGGTTTGTAAGTTGCTGTTGTTTTTGTTGTGTAGCTTGTTGATTTTGATGTGGGCGCGCGCTGTTTTGAATTTGTTTATACACATTGCGCTCTGTTGTTGTTGCTATTGCTGCTACTTCTAGCGAAGCGCTGCTCGCGTTGGCGCTGACGCTTCTTGTTACGCTTCGGCGCACACGACGCGACGGCGACGCACACGCATATCTGTATAAAAATTGTTGCTATTGTGGTTGGCACTGTTTCTGCTGCTATTGCTTTTGAGAAACACATACATAGTTTGCACATACACATACGGACACACACACACATACACACACACACACACACACAAGCCCACCACGCACTTTTTCCTTTTATTTATATTTCTTCTTTTCATTCAAATGAAAATGTAGTTTTACATTTTTGCCAGCTTGTCCCATTTTATTTGCTGCCTGACAAAAGTTGCTGACGTTGTTAATGAGAGAACGTAGCGCGTTAACTTGTTGCATGCTTCACTCAATGAGAGAGAAAGAGAGAGGGAATGAGAGACGAGCGAGCTTATATGTGTATTTATGGATTTGCGTGTGTTGGCTGCATTTAACAGCATAATTATTATAATTTGTTGACATTTAATTTGATTTCTAAATTTCATTTGAATTAATTTTCGTGGCAGCTGTTGTTGCTGCTTAGTTGTAGTTGTCTGCTTGTATGCAATTAATATGCGTCGAAATAATTTGCAAATGCAAATAAATTGTCAACACCATCCCAGACGACGGGCCAGTTTAGGCTCCACAAATATGGCCAACTAGTCGAATGTGTGTGTGTGTGTCTGTGTGTGCGTGTGTGTATGAACGCTGCACTCAATTTGTTGACATGTGTCAGCAAATGGGCGTCAAATGTCTCGGCCCACAAGCGCCTCAACAGGTAAGCACCACCCAAGCAGCCGCCCGCCCCCCTCAGCTGTTGCCATCAGACCGACGTCTGCAGAGCGGGTCGCCATACTTAGAAGAATAGAAAATTGTTACATAAATGAGCACCTGAATGTTGCAATTCCACGTAGCCATGTCCATGTCCTGCACGCAGATAACGATTTCCCGTGTCTTGTTTATAGAAACTTTGAAAATTGATACAAATTATTATTGCTCTGTAATTGTAACCTGTTATATTTAGTGGCCTCTGCCTAAATTGATCGTTAGAAGCGCTTGCTTGCAAATTCAATTGGCTCTGAATGCAATTTTCTACATGAATGCATTTCTTGGTCATGTTTCTTATTTCGGAAATGTGTTTCAAAATAATTAATTAACGGTGCTTCTGACGCAGTTGGGCATCATTGGGTGCTGTGCCACATTGGCTAGAATGACCAATAAGCAGAGAAAGAAACAAACCGCAACAGCAACAACAACAACAAATAAAGAGCCGCTGTTGCTAGTCGAACATATTTCGTTAAATCTTATGGCGAATAACAACAAAAGAAAAACCGGCAGCACCAGCACCTAATTAGTCCCCCCTCACGGCCCTCCTCATCTCTCCATCTATTTACAAACATATGTTCATATGTGTAGATATATGTATGTACATATGTAGATATGTTTGTATGTGTGGTGTATGCTTGCATGTAGATGTCGGCTAATGCGTTGGCAGCTAAAAATAATTGCACTTGGCGTTTGAAAACTAGAAAGGAAAAACACGCGCCAATAGCGTCGGCAACGTCATCACCGATCCCAGCTGTAAATGCAAATGGCCATTCCTCCCCTCCCCCTGGTTAAACATAAAACTTTAGCAATTGCTGTCACATGTAACTATCTTTGAGATTCGCTAATTGAAATTGCGCACAGAACGCGCTGTCATTTAATGGCATGGCACACAGCAGCTTAAATACACTGTGAGACGACTCACTAAATGCCACCCAGTTTGCTCATTTAGGAAGAAAATATTATTGTCCGCGTGTATGTGTATATTTTAGCCGACTTTTGCCGCCTGCCCATGCCAATGACATTTAATTTGTTTTGCAAGATTTAAATTTGCTTCGAATGAATGAAAATATGCAACATTTAGCGAAAATGTTTTCACACACATCGCCGTAAACGCTGCAAACAGATATCTCATTTATTTATGATGCATGCGAATTATCATGCGTTGCGCCATATAAATTATATTGCACAATTTTGGTCAGCAGTGTCTCTTTCATTCAGCATACTATATGTACACATATTGTAGGAACACGCTCTCGACGGAGCTCTATTATTCTATCTCAGTGCAGGGCCTTTGGCAGGGGGCTGAAAATAGTCGACACGTAATTTACATAAAAAGCGCCGCATTTTGCTTTGCTTTGTAATTGCTTGCAACACATTCTATGCCGCCGCCTTTGTAGTTGTTGCTGTTCATATTGTTTCTGTTCTTGTTGTAGTCACACATGCCCACATATGGACAAACACGTTTAGAACAAAAAATTGAATGAAAAGGCACCGTCAATTAAAAGACACAGTGATTGACGCCAGGGTTGCAAAAGAAAACAGAAATTAATAGATTTAACCATTTCGAAAACATTAAGAAATGTGTTTCGATTGATATGTTTAGTTTTGTTTCGCTCTTCCAAAAACTTGCTAATATGTATGAAATATCTTAAAGAATATCAAAAAATATAACACTGGACTGTGTCGACCGTTTAGAAGACAGTTTAACGAATTGAAAGTGCACAATCTTTATTAGGTTGAGATGGATAGATTGATGCAATTATTTGTTAAAGTGCACAAATCTGTAGCTCTAAAATAGCAAGAGAAAAATAATGTTTGACCCGGTAGTATCTTTTGTAAAGTTAAACTTGAAATGCAAATTTTTTTCACCTACAAGAGATCACTCAATTAACCAATCAATACCTCCCGTACGTCATCATTGGCTGGCGTTGCCAATATTCACTTCTAATGCTGGCCAATTAATAATCGTCGCACGTTGTTCGAGCAATCAGGCACACGTTGTTCTCCCCTTACACACCCCTCTGGGACACTTTTGTAGAATATAAATGCCTTTCATAGGAGCTTAAGTGCAATGTGTTTTGCAGTTCGTTGTTGCTGTTATTCATTTAAATATCTAAATACGAGTATGCCCCAACTCATCAATAAGTACGTATTTTCTCATCGGCCTTCTTTTTAAGATTGACTTATCATGTACGCACTCATTTCGCATTTTTGATCACGTTTCTCAAACACATCGTTTCACACTTGAACGATTGGATTTTGCCATTTTTTGTTGACCATATATGGTAAAGAAGAAAATAAAAACACAATCTGGTCAGTCAATGTGTAAACAAACGTTATATGATACGAGTATGCCTTCTGATCAGGACATTGACTTATCGGCAGCCTGCCTGACTAATGAATCATTGATGTAATAAATTAAAGTTACCGCTGCTGATGATTCAAGCCGAGGAGAAAACAAAACCGCAAACATTTAACATCAGTCAGCGAATCGGCCATGGCCGCCATATTGCCAACGTTGAAAACTCAATTCTAAAAACAAATGCCGAAAAGGCAATTTCTTATGCCATTTTTGGTTCCACCCAACAGCAACAACAACAACTATCAAGACGTGATTTTAACGCCATATACTCGTACATATGTAGTTGGGAGGTAGCTGCCAAGTGACAAAACCAAATGCCATGCTTAGAGCTATACTTTTATGTTTATATGTTTTGGAGTATATATATGTATGTATGTATATATATGTGTGTGTGCGCGCTTGAAGTAAGGCTCATGACTCATTATGACGAAGAAACTGAAGTGCAAAAATTGCTTTGTTAAATCAAAATTCATTTATGCTTCAAGTTGTTGGCAAAAGTTTTCGGGGCGTTTTTACTTTGTGCCCTGACCACACACTTTCATTTTCAATAGGCCAAGCTGGGGTCTTCATGATCATGATCATCATTATTATCATTTCAATGTCTCATGGTGTGGGCGCCATTTTGCCTTTTTTTATTGCCTTATGTATTGGGTATTTCAATATTTGTAGCAAATGTTTGTTTAATATTCAAGATGCTGGAGTAGAAACAACAAACGGCATAAAGTCGAACACTTGGGGCCCACACATTTTATGTGGGCTGTGCCTGCTGGCCAGTCCGTAAGAGATGAAGTTTCATTCGTACACACATACAAGTATATTTCTGTGGAATGCCTTTGCATTTTTATTTTAAACTGCTTTTACTCCATTGTTATTATTTGATCAAACGATCCAAGCAATTTTGTACAGTTTTTGGAGATCCTAATAAACCAAATTATGCTGCAGGTCGCCCTTCAAACCTACCTAAAATAATAACACCGGAATCTTAAATGCTTAGATTAATATGTTTAGTGTAAACAAATACCAAGATTCCAAATTTTCAGTTGCCTTTTTATAATTTTTGGAAAAGGCATATAAGTATTTTAGACAATATTTACTGGGGATATAAGTACATAATTGTACATACGTCTGTGATGTACATATGTAGGATTTAAAAATAAATAAAATTCACGTAAATCGATTGAAATTTTATAAGCTTAAGTGTTTTACCCAAAAACTTGTACTTATTTCGATGACTTCAACTTTCGATTCTGTTAATTTCAGACATATTCCGGTCTTTTCTGCGTTGTGGTTAATCCCTACAAGAAATTACCAATCTATACGGAAAAGATAATGGAACGATATAAGGGTATAAAGCGACACGAAGTGCCTCCGCATGTATTTGCAATAACGGATAGTGCCTATAGAAACATGTTGGGTGGTAAGTACCTAATTTTCATAACTGAAAAAATGCATTTGTGCCACATTTACTTTCTAGTTTACATACACACATACGTACTATGTATTTTTTTTTATTGTACAAAATAGCAAATATTGCTGTTGGCAGTTCCAGCATGTTTAGGTTTTTATCGAAAATTCCATTGGCAAGCAAACAACGGCAACTTAAATTGCCCGATAAGATAATAAGTGGGGCTAACCAACCGACTTTTCCACGAACCGTACTTGTATGTTGTCGACATTGGGCTTCACAATTCGCAATGATTTGTGTGCGTCTTAGTAGCATTAAATACTCAGTAGTTGGTATGTTTCATATGAGGAGGATGAGTGTATTGGAGAGTTGCACTTTTTCTTTAGTGAATCATCCGAGGGCAGCATACAAATCGAACAAAAATGTCTCACTTTTCTAATCAGTTGAAGTGGTGAAGCTGTTGAGCTTACTTTATAACGAGTATGTATATGGAAACTGGTTTGCGTTTCAGCAGAGGCCACAAAAATAAAAAATTGCATTTCGGATGTCTGCCTTGTTTGCAACAAAGCGTTAAGAGTTGTTGCTGCTGCTGCTGTTGTTGTTGTTGTTATAGCTCCTGTTGTTGTCGGCTTTGCGTTTGGGTTTTTGGCTCGGCTTCACTGACTTTTTATTATGTCCGGCGGTGGCGGTGACGGCGGAGACGTCGACGGCGGCTTCTCCATCTTCATCGTCGATGGGTGACTCATGGAGGTGGCTCCGACAACCATACACACAAATGTTCATTCACGTATGTATATATTACGTATACGTGTCATTTCCATATTTGGACTAAACTCGAGCTTCTACACACACACAAACACACACAAACACACACATACATACACATTTACCTATACTTAAAGTATACACAAATCGTCACCATATTTGCCGCTTTATAAGTTTTCGTTCATCAACAACTTAGTTCGTTTAATGGATTGCTTGTCCAAAAGCTTAAATATTTCGTTTAATGAATTGTTTGGAAACGAAACTTGGCAATAAATGGCATGCAAAGCTGTGCGCCAAACAGACTCAATCCCTCACACCTACATACCACCTCCCCCACTAAATATTTTTGCTGAGGTGTGGCAGCGTCACCTTTCCTTTCATTTTGTTTGTATCATTTCTT
The DNA here is from genome assembly GCF_003285725.1 of Scaptodrosophila lebanonensis. Lineage (NCBI taxonomy): Eukaryota > Metazoa > Arthropoda > Insecta > Diptera > Drosophilidae > Scaptodrosophila > Scaptodrosophila lebanonensis. Next base: position 6,494,714 of record NW_022060529.1, read on the forward strand.
TTTTACTTGGCATGCATGCTTTGATTAATTTTATTTTTTGTAGCTCTGCGTCTAAGTATCTTTGATATCTGCTGCGCCGGACAAGCCCAGCGTCGTGCCCCAACGACACGCAATTGTGCTCTGATCCAGCTGCACTTTTGTTCCTACTGCCTCTGCTGTTGTTGTTGTTGTATCTGATTGTTTATGGCATTCCATGACATTCGAAGCTTTATTATGTGACACTGTCATGCATTTTTGTTTATATGTACATACGTAACAATGCGGCACGCCTTAAATGCCGATGACCAAGGGATTTCAAGCTCTCCAAAGCTATGGAAAGAGAGTTTCCACTTAAGTTTGAAAATGTTGTTAGCGAGTGCAGTAAACTATAGTGTCTGCATGCTCTCATACTCAGAAAACCTCTCTATATAGTACAATATATATAAAATCAACTTACCAATGACTTATTTGAATAAAACGTAATCCATTCTTCTATCAATCAATGATTAAGAAGAATCATGGGCTGGCTCATTTTCAAATGATAGTGACATTGATTGCTGCTCCTTTTTTTTTGTACATACATATTTATATATCTACTTGTATGTGTATTTCTTGATCAACCATTTAATTGAGAAAATAACAATGATGCTAAATAATAAAAAAAAAAACATTAAACGATCTTTAAATGTGGCGCCAATGCTTGCGCTTAAATTTCTGCTATTTTTTATTGCTTTATTCATTGTTGCTATTAACAACATCGCGGCGGTTGTGCAACTCGCCTTGGCGGCAGCTTCGAAAACAAAAAAAAAAAAAATAGATAACTTTTTAAAATAAAAAATCTTTACAAAAATGACGTTGCTCAGATAAACAGTCCATCTATGGTTTTGTGCCGGTTTCGATAATAAGTACGGGGTCGTTATGTGCGCTTTTTATTTGTTATTTGTTTTGCTTGTTGTCTGATATATCTTTGTGGTTAGTAAATACATACGTAATATAGTATGTGTATAGACATGTACCCAATGCCTTTTGCCGCAATGTTTTTGGGTGAACGATTTTTTTTTTCTGCTTGCAGTGAGGCATATCGTATGACTCCATGATGTGTAGAACATATGAGTTCTCATTTAGGTCCACTATGCGCAGCAATTTTCCAATGAATTTCCCAATCTCGAACTCAGATGCATAGCAAGATGCTAGATACTACTACGTATGTACATATATGACCATATTTTATAATGATAACCGCCGCGACGACGACGTCATCGTCATTAGGCGGCGACGGCCATTTGCCACACATATACATATGTAGTACACTGAGAGCCAAACTGTTTAACTCTTTTGCTTATGAAGTCAGAGGGTTCGAATGCATATAGTCTTGATATTTATAGTAAGTTGTTTCAATTACAAAAATGGCACATTTGTTCATCAATGATCCGCATTTTCACGAATTTAGAAAAAATTCGATTCAATTACGTTTCAATATCTTTAAGAACTGAAAATAACTCATACTCTTATATGACTTTTGGAAAAGATCTGGCGTTCACATGCTTCGATATACATATGTACATATATGTGGATTGTATTCAACTGTTTGGAATTTAAGATGCTAAGAGTTCTGTTTTTTTCCATTATCCAAGCATTTTTTAAGCGTCTCAAATGCTGGCGGCGCTTGGACCACAATTTATGGTTTTCAAATACGCACAAACACACATGCATGTGTGTATAGAGAACTGTGTGTATCAGATACATGCACCAATCGTCATTTTATATGGCTTTAATTTTCAATTGATGTACATACAAATACAATATACGTATGTCTTTACCATTTTTTGTTTTCTGTTCGCTGTTGTTTTTGCTGTCATTGCTTGCCTTTGTTTTTTTGTGCGCACATAAATTTGGGTCACCGTTAAAATTTCAAGCTGAGGTTTGCTTCCAAAAATACATTTTTTTCTTTTTAAATGAAGCTTGGCCATGTCGATTTTGTTTTTTCTTACCACGCTGAAAAAGCATATGTCAGCCATATTGTAAATGAAGTGTGGCTTTGTTTTTGTTTGTATTTATTAAAGTAAATTACTGTGCATTTTTCTTCACTTACACATACGCTTAATATCTTATATAGTACTTATGAATTTTGTTTCGTCTTTAATTTTCAGATCGCGAAGACCAATCGATTTTGTGCACTGGAGAATCGGGTGCTGGCAAAACGGAAAACACCAAGAAAGTCATACAGTTTTTGGCATATGTGGCAGCATCCAAGCCGAAGGGTTCCGGTGCGGTAAGTAGAGAAAAGGCGTCGTGAGAAGCGTGGGTTTTGAAAACCACTTGAGGCACTCCACCTCCATTCAAATGCAATGCTGTGTATTTACGAATATGTACATAGATATGTACATCCATACAACTATGTATGTGTAGCCACCCAGTTTGTTTTGAATTTTTTATGATGTGGCAAAATAAAATGCTTATTAAACTCACATTAACGACACGCAAGCGCAACAATTGTTATTGTTATTGTAATTAATTAGACGGCAATAGACGCCATTATGTAATGATGTAGCGAGGTATATGGGTGGAGGAGGGCAGGGGAGAGGAGTAGAGTACAGCTTGACAAGCGGCACATTGGCTTTAATACGCCCGCAACAGATCCATCCATAATGGGCGTTTTTGGCGTCGGCTGCTGCCAATTGAGTTTCAATGGGAACGCCAGCTGGTTTCTGTCTGTCCAATCTTGCGCCGCAGCAAGTTTCGAGTTACAGTAACAAATGCATTCCGGCAGCACCGAACGTTGTTTTCTTAATGTGGAATAACATTATATCACGTATTTGCTGGCAAGTGTTCTAAAAGCGGTTGAATCGAGAAATACGTTTGCCATAAAGAAGTCATTTTAGGAAAAACTGAACAATAGAGTTACATTATGAAGATTACGCTTTCACGATTCTGCGCATTGCGACACCATTTCGGAAGAATGCGCTGTGGCGCCATTCGCATTAAACCAATTTTATGATCGCCCCGATCGCACACTTTACTAATCAAGCGAATAATGTATTTTGTATGTTTGCTGACAAATTTCTCCACTCCAAATTTTTTATTTCTATTTACGACAGTAAAATAAACACCAACAAACCAAAAAAAAAAATTAATTGCTTTTGTCAGTGGCAAGGCACAGAAAACAGAAGGGTGCGACAATTGAAAAAAATTGAAAATTAAATCACTTGAATTGCCGCGCAATGAAGTGGCCGTTAAACGCACTCAGTCCACTATACAGTGATGGGGGGTGGAGGCTTGAGCAGGGGAGGGAGGACTTCCAAAATTTAGGCACTCAAATGCATGCACTTGTTGGCCATCAGCCTCAAGCCGCCTGTCAACCAGTTAGTTGCCATGGCCGACAAAAACATAATTTATTGGCGCTACCTAAATTGGTAAAATGCGTTTGCAACCGTGCAGCACGCACATACAATACATATGTATGAATGCACGAGTGTGTATGAGTTACCGCAAAAGCAACAACAACGTACTGATTTTGAGCTCCATTGCATTCCTTATATGTTGGAACCACTTCCTCCCCCTGATTGCCAGCCAGCCAGGTACATATAGTGTAGCAACGTATTACCCCCAAGTTCGTGATAACAACACAAATCGAAATCAGCACGAAATTGAAGTGCCAACAAATTGCATTTAGTTGTTGTTGTTGGTGTTCTCATTGAAGCTGTTGTACTTGTCAGCTATTAATTATGATTGCTATTTTCGCCATAAATAGACGATGAGTCTGATATCGTGCTCAGAAATTACCTGCCTTGCTTTCAACTGAACCATTCAGTTTTATTCATTGAAGGTTGTTGTCATCTGTAATTGTTTTTGTTGTTGAGCTGATAAAGACCATATTGATTAGAAATTAGATCATGCCGTTCACAAGAATGCTTGTAAGCGCGAAGTCTAAGATATAGTCTGGTAGTCGATAAGAGTCGACGAATCGGAAAATTTGGTTTGATTCGAGTTTCGAATGAAACTGTGGAATGAGTTCTTCCGGCAATTTTTAATGGCTTTTCTGACAATAATAGGATGGCTCCATGTAATTAATTGCATATTGAAGCACACAGCATTGCATTTTATAAATAAATATGTAATTATATAATTGGAGTAATAATTTGGATACTTTTGAAATGTTTCGTTATTTAGCAGAAGGGCTTTTTTGAGAATACATTTCTTTCTTGTTGCAATAATTTTTTATTTTATATTTTATCTTCTTTATTTCCATGTGCAAACGTTATCCTCCTACTACACCTCTACAACTACACACAAATAAACACTCACACGCACCCAACAAATGCAATTCAAATACATTCACGTACTCTGATCTCGCTGCTGATTTGTTATTGTAAAATTGACTGGTTGTTGCTACTTTCCACACTTTTTTAATTACAATATAACAAATGGTTGTATATTGCTCTACAATTTAAATTTAATTGTAAATATAATTTAATTTTAAACGCAAAAATATGCCACTTTAAACAACATCAATCAACACCAACCAATGAATCAACCAATCAACCAAACCATCCTACCACTTCAATAATCGACAAAAACGGGCAATCTACCAACCAAAATATCAATATTATGCCATTCTGATTGCTCAGGTGCCGAATCCCGCCGTCCTCATTGTAAGTATGCAAAAGCAAGTCTACATTATAGTATAAATTAACCAAATGTTCCTTGTTATACTATATAATTAAACAATCAAATAATAATAATAACAAAATAATAAACCGAGTCTGTTAAGTAAACCATTTTATGTTTCATATTGTTTGAGAAACGCATCGTTAATTGCGTTTTCCCTTTCGTTTCATCAAATGCGATATAAAAAGAGTTCATATTTTTGTTTTTGCATTTAAGCTGTTTCTGTTACTGTTTGTGCCTAATTTAAGTACTATACCTCCTCCTACAAGTATTACATACTAATCACTGAAAATCCAAATTTTCCACACTAAACCACATAATGTATTCGAAAACTTCCTCTCATGCCTACTACAAACTGTATCGCGCGAACGCTACCGATTTTTAGAATAGTCAGACTGAATCATTTGCGGTAAAGTATATAAAATAATGCTCATTTTAACATCTATCCCAAATAATTATACATATTTTATGTATTTGTTTTCATACTGTTATTCAAAATGCTATAATATTTAGCGCTTTATAAATTCTCCATGGTCTTATATAGCCTTTAATTAATTTTTTTTAAATGGATTAGTGGTTGCACATAAGCACTGATTTGTAAATAAATGCTATATACTTAGAGGTACTGTTCAAACCACACTGCAAAGACTACCACATTGATTTTATAGTTTTTTAAATACAATCTAATTCAAAAGTCTTAACTACAAAATTGTCTAATTTGCTGGCAAAGGCTTAACATTAATTAGTGAATTGTAGGCATCACTCGGACCTAACATCTACTATAAGTCAGTCAAGCCTTATCGTAAGACCGTTGAGTCACATCATGGCTTTTGTTGTTTACCTAACAATCTGTATGTATCCCATAATTGCAGAACTTTTCGGTGAACACAAATAGGTACATTCAAGTCAAGTGTAATGTGCATAACATTTTACGAGAATGCAACCAAGTGCCGGGGCAGCACAAGTTGCACTCAAGTAGTCATACCATTCAAGCAATCGACGGAGGGACGATCATGCAGCTGAGAAGCTGCAACATGGACGGGGCCGAACAAGATTGTCCCTGTTATGTTGTTCCCGAGGTAAAATGTGAGCTGCCATGATGTGGTGCCAGTGGTACCAATCTGATGCCTCATAAAAGCCACATACTACATCCCAGTTATTGATCAAATAAAGCGGTGTCAGAGCAGCCTATGAATTTTACAATTCCTTGGTATGCTCTGTTGCTGCAGCTCCCTTGACATTGTGCAACGTCCATTTAAACTGTGTATAGATGTAATTAGTTTAAGAAATCTTTGTTTATGACTCCTACTGCATGCTATTATCGTCAGTACATATATGATGTATGTATATATATATGGCTTTGGCCCTTGCTTTGCTTTATTTCATGTTTCTACTAATCCTAACTTGGTTAGGTGTATGTATATCGTGTCTGTGTCTGTAGCCAACTAACTATTTGTTGTTTTTGTCTTTTGAGACCAGCATGTGACCAACAGAAGAAAACTAATGTCCAACACAATTGCACACATCTCCCATTTTTGTTCCACAGGGCGAGCTAGAGCAGCAACTGTTGCAGGCCAATCCCATACTGGAAGCTTTCGGCAATGCTAAAACGGTTAAGAATGACAACTCATCCCGTTTCGTAAGTATTATTCATAATTATAACGTATCGATTGAAGACTCCTTAGTCTCTTTAAAATAGTTGGATTAATTGCTAAACTGCTTCCAGATAAAACCTTTTCGTTTAAGTCCTTTAATGTGTGACCGGTTAAAATGTAGATTTCAGCAGTTTAATCCGACTATTCATATCAACATAAGTGACAGCTTGCGAGCTTTTATTGATTAACTATTCTTTCTGTTCAGGGCAAATTTATACGCATCAACTTCGACGCTTCTGGTTTTATTTCGGGCGCCAACATTGAGACCTATTTGCTGGAGAAGTCGCGTGCCATTCGTCAAGCAAAGGACGAACGTACATTCCATATTTTCTATCAGCTGCTCGCGGGTGCTTCGCCCGAACAGCGTGAGAAGTTTATACTCGACGACATCAAATCGTATTCATTCCTGTCCAATGGCACATTGCCCGTGCCCGGCGTCGACGACTACGCCGAGTTCCAGGCCACTGTTAAATCTATGAACATCATGGGCATGACCTCCGAGGATTTCAACTCAATATTCCGCATCGTCAGCGCTGTCCTATTGTTTGGCAGCATGAAGTTCAGACAGGAGCGCAACAATGATCAGGCTACTCTACCGGACAACACTGTGGCTCAGAAGATCGCCCATCTGTTGGGTCTGAGCGTCACGGATATGACGCGAGCCTTCCTCACGCCACGCATCAAAGTCGGTCGTGATTTCGTGACAAAAGCTCAGACCAAGGAGCAGGTAGAGTTCGCCGTTGAGGCCATTGCCAAGGCTTGCTATGAGCGGATGTTCAAGTGGTTAGTGAATCGTATTAACCGGTCCCTGGATCGCACCAAGCGTCAGGGTGCTTCGTTCATTGGTATCCTCGATATGGCTGGTTTTGAGATCTTTGAGTTGAACTCCTTCGAGCAGCTGTGCATTAACTACACGAATGAAAAACTCCAGCAGCTGTTCAACCACACCATGTTCATACTTGAACAGGAGGAATACCAGCGTGAGGGCATCGAATGGAAATTCATCGATTTCGGGCTGGATCTGCAGCCAACAATTGATCTGATTGACAAGCCGGGCGGTATTATGGCGCTGCTGGACGAGGAATGCTGGTTCCCCAAGGCCACGGATAAGACCTTTGTCGACAAGCTCGTCTCTGCACATTCCATGCACCCGAAATTCATGAAGACGGATTTCCGAGGCGTTGCCGATTTCGCCATTGTGCATTATGCTGGACGCGTGGACTACTCGGCTGCCAAGTGGCTGATGAAGAACATGGATCCGCTCAATGAGAACATTGTGTCTCTGTTACAAGCCTCGCAGGATCCGTTTGTCGTGAACATCTGGAAGGATGCGGAGATAGTCGGCATGGCACAGCAGGCACTCACTGACACTCAGTTTGGCGCCCGGACGCGCAAGGGCATGTTCCGCACCGTGTCGCATCTGTACAAGGAGCAGCTGGCGAAGCTGATGGACACGTTGCGCAACACAAATCCCAATTTTGTGCGCTGTATCATACCGAATCACGAGAAGCGCGCTGGCAAGATCGACGCGCCTTTGGTGCTCGACCAGTTGCGATGCAACGGCGTGCTCGAAGGTATACGCATCTGTCGTCAGGGCTTCCCCAATCGCATACCCTTCCAGGAGTTCCGTCAACGTTATGAACTGCTCACACCGAATGTCATACCCAAGGGCTTTATGGATGGCAAGAAGGCCTGCGAGAAGATGATTCAAGCTTTGGAACTTGACTCAAACCTATATCGTGTCGGCCAATCAAAGATCTTCTTCCGCGCCGGCGTTCTCGCCCATCTAGAAGAAGAGCGTGACTTCAAGATATCCGACTTAATTGTCAACTTCCAGGCCTTCTGTCGCGGTTTTCTTGCACGCCGTAATTACCAGAAACGACTCCAGCAGCTCAACGCCATACGCATCATTCAGCGCAATTGCGCTGCCTACTTGAAACTGCGCAACTGGCAGTGGTGGCGTCTGTACACTAAGGTGAAACCACTACTTGAGGTTACTAAACAGGAAGAGAAGCTAGTGCAGAAGGAAGACGAGCTTAAGCAAGTACGTGAAAAGCTCGACACACTGGCCAAAAATACGCAGGAGTACGAGCGCAAGTATCAGCAGGCGTTGGTGGAAAAAACGACGCTAGCGGAGCAATTGCAAGCAGAGATTGAGTTGTGTGCCGAAGCGGAGGAGTCGCGATCTCGCCTAATGGCGCGCAAACAAGAATTGGAAGACATGATGCAGGAATTAGAGACACGTATCGAGGAGGAAGAGGAACGCGTGTTGGCCTTAGGCGGTGAGAAAAAGAAACTCGAACTACACATTCAGGATCTCGAGGAGCAGCTAGAAGAAGAGGAAGCAGCACGCCAGAAACTGCAGCTGGAGAAGGTTCAGCTTGATGCCAAAATCAAGAAACACGAAGAGGATCTGGCTCTTACCGACGATCAGAACCAAAAGCTACTGAAGGAGAAGAAACTGCTTGAGGAACGTGCCAATGATCTTTCCCAGACGCTCGCCGAAGAAGAAGAAAAGGCAAAGCACTTGGCAAAGCTAAAGGCCAAACATGAAGCAACTATAGCGGAACTCGAGGAACGCATGCACAAGGATCAGCAACAGCGTCAGGAGTCGGATCGCAGCAAGCGCAAGATTGAGACAGAAGTTGCTGATCTGAAGGAGCAGCTCAACGAACGTCGCGTCCAGGTCGAAGAAATGCAAGCACAGTTGGCCAAGCGCGAAGTCGAACTCACGCAGACCCTGATGCGCATCGATGAGGAGTCGGCCACCAAAGCCACGGCACAGAAAGCACAACGAGAGCTTGAGTCGCAGCTGGCTGAAATTCAGGAAGATCTTGAGGCCGAGAAGGCAGCACGTGCCAAGGCCGAGAAGGTGCGACGTGATCTGAGCGAAGAGCTTGAGGCGCTGAAGAACGAGCTCCTGGACTCCCTCGACACCACAGCTGGTGAGTAGCCCCAGACTGATAGATACGTCTGGAAATTCTTTCAAATAAATTCATTACTAGAATGAAAATATTACTCTCCAATTATCTACGACTTACAGCTCAACAAGAGCTACGCTCCAAGCGCGAACAGGAACTGGCAACGCTTAAGAAATCGCTCGAGGACGAGACAGTCAACCACGAGGGCGTCCTAGCTGAAATGCGACACAAGCACTCGCAGGAACTAAACGGTATTAACGATCAGCTTGAAAATCTGCGCAAGGCCAAGGCTGTTCTTGAGAAGGCCAAGAGCACGCTCGAGGCCGAAAATGCAGACTTGGCCACGGAATTGCGCAGCGTAAACAGCTCCCGCCAGGAGAACGATCGTCGCCGCAAGCAAGCGGAATCGCAAATTGCCGAGTTGCAGGTGAGATCATAATTTGTTTACGGGTGGAAAGGCGGAAGGGCTCGATTGTCGTCTACATTGTTGTTTTGCGGTTAACATTGATAGACGTTCGAATTGTGGTCGTTCAGCTGTTTAATATAGCGAAAATAAATATTTAAATAACTATTAGGTTAGACATCGGATTAAAACATTTTTCACGATAGAAGTTAACAAGCCGTTCCATAAATTGGAGCTTAATCGTATGATGCAGCGATAAAAAGACAATTAAGAAAGTTTCCCTATAAATAAATGATCTCGTCTTATTTTCTGAAGCTATGTGATGAGATTTGTAAAAGGTAAATGCACATCTCGGCCAATAGTCTCTCCCATGATAGTCCAATAACGAGTCTCAGATCTAATTCACTAAAAAATAGCACAAGGCAGCAAAACCACGATTTACTGGCTGAAGTGCCCAGTTTTGTGGCATTAGCAAACAGTTTTGAGGGCTCAGTCTAAACAGTTTCTCTCTCTAAATGTACGCAGGTTAAGTTGGCCGAAATAGAACGCGCGCGATCTGAGCTGCAGGAGAAATGCACAAAGTTGCAGCAGGAGGCTGAGAACATAACGAATCAACTGGAGGAGGCCGAACTGAAAGCCTCAGCTGCAGTTAAATCCGCTAGCAATATGGAGTCGCAGCTCACGGAAGCCCAACAACTGCTGGAGGAAGAGACTCGCCAGAAACTGGCACTTAGCTCAAAGCTGCGCCAAATCGAATCCGAAAAGGAAGTACTTCAGGAACAATTAGAAGAGGATGAAGAGGCGAAGCGCAACTATGAACGAAAATTGGTCGAGGTGACGGCTCAGATGCAAGAAATTAAGAAGAAGGCCGAAGAGGATGCCGACCTGGCCAAGGAGCTGGAGGAGGGCAAGAAGCGTCTAAACAAAGACATTGAGGCACTGGAGCGTCAAGTCAAAGAGCTGATGGCACAGAACGATCGTCTAGACAAGAGCAAAAAGAAAATACAATCCGAGCTAGAAGATGCAACCATTGAGCTTGAGGCGCAACGCACAAAGGTAAGAGACAAGCAACTGTTAATTGAAATTGGATTGATGTGACAATTTTGTTTATTCGTTTCGTAGGTGCTCGAACTGGAAAAGAAGCAGAAGAACTTCGACAAAATACTTGCAGAGGAGAAAGCCATATCTGAGCAAATTGCCCAAGAACGCGACACTGCTGAGCGGGAGGCGCGCGAAAAGGAGACGAAGGTGCTGTCGGTGTCACGGGAGCTTGATGAGGCATACGACAAGATCGAAGATCTCGAGAATAAGCGCAAACAACTGCAGAACGAGCTTGATGATCTTGCCAATACGCAAGGCACCGCCGACAAGAATGTGCACGAGTTGGAGAAGGCAAAGCGAGCGCTTGAATCGCAGCTGGCAGAGCTGAAAACACAAAACGAAGAGCTGGAGGATAGTCTGCAGCTTACTGAGGATGCCAAACTTCGACTGGAGGTCAATATGCAGGCGCTGCGTCTGCAATTTGACCGAGACCTGCAGGCCAAGGAGGAACAGGCCGAGGAAAAGCGACGCGGTCTGGTCAAGCAATTGCGCGACTTCGAGTCCGAGCTGGACGAGGAGCGTAAGCAGCGCACGGCAGCCGTGGCGGCCAAGAAAAAACTTGAGGGCGACCTGAAGGAAATCGAGACCACCATGGAAATGCACAACAAGGTCAAGGAGGATGCGTTGAAGCATGCCAAGAAGCTGCAAGCACAAGTTAAAGATGCCCTGCGTGATGCCGAAGAGGCCAAGGCAGCCAAAGAAGAACTTCAGGCGCTCAGCAAAGAGGCAGAACGGAAGGTTAAGGCGCTGGAGGCCGAAGTAATGCAGCTCACAGAGGATCTGGCCAGCTCGGAACGAGCACGTCGCGCTGCCGAAACGGAGCGCGACGAATTGGCCGAGGAAATTTCCACTAATGCCAGCAAGGGTTCGCTAATGATCGATGAGAAGCGACGCCTTGAGGCGCGCATTGCGACCCTAGAGGAGGAGCTCGAGGAAGAGCAGTCCAATTCCGAAGTATTGCTTGATCGCAGCCGTAAGGCCCAACTCCAAATAGAACAGCTGACCACTGAACTAGCCAACGAGAAGTCCAACTCGCAGAAGAACGAAAATACACGAGCATTGCTTGAGCGCCAAAATAAGGAGCTGAAGGCGAAGCTCGCTGAGATTGAAACGGCACAACGCACCAAGGTGAAGGCCACCATCTCCTCGCTGGAGGCAAAGATAGCCAACTTGGAGGAGCAGTTGGAGAACGAGGGCAAAGAGCGTTTGCTGCAACAGAAGGCCAATCGCAAGATGGATAAGAAGATTAAGGAGCTGACAATGAACATTGAGGACGAAAGAAGGCATGTCGATCAACATAAGGAGCAAATGGATAAAGTATGTCAAATCTGATGCTTTCGAACTACCAGATTTTAATAATTTCCATTTTTTTTTTGTATAGCTGAATAGCCGCATTAAACTGCTCAAGCGCAACCTTGACGAGACCGAAGAGGAGCTGCAAAAGGAGAAGACGCAGAAACGCAAATATCAACGTGAATGCGAGGACATGATCGAATCCCAGGAGGCCATGAATCGTGAGATAAACTCGCTTAAAACGAAATTACGGTAAGTGAAAAAGGAGTGGTGATATTCTCTTGTACAGACTATAAAATGTTTCAAATTCTCTAAACGATCATTGTTGCAATCCAACATTGGCTTCATGAAAGCGTTTTATAGTCTGGACAAGGACAATAGGAATATTTATTAATTAAAACGTGAGCGCGCACTTTATAAGTTCTTAGTACAATATGCCATTTGATTCTCTTTGGTTTTCGCTCTCACAATTTTTTGGTTCTTCTCGACGACGCAGCTCCATACAAGTGGCCGAAACAGAAAAGGCTAAAGCCTACTCACCCAAAAAGGACGCGGCGCTCATTATGAATTGTGAGGGTCTGCATTAGGTTAACTCTTTTAAGTATAGCCTGCTAAGCTGCTATGCTGTAAGTGAGTGTCCTGCTCCAAAAAGTGGCATCAACAATGAACGCATGTGCCCAACATATCCAAAGCACATTGTAGGCCTGGCACTCAGTATCCAATGCATGTTAAAACAAATGAAACCGCAGCATACAACATCCACAAATAAACGAAAATCAACTAATATATTGTATCTGATCAGATCTGATCTGGTTGTATCAGATTTCATTGATGGTCCGACCTAGTTCCCCAACAAAACGAATAATCCATTTCAACGTTTCAGCGAATTTTTCTTTTGTTTGACCCAAACTAGATATTTGCGAAACCTGAAAATCGTGCGTTTTGCAAGAAACAAAATGAATTCTACACGATTTTCGAGTATCGTAAATGAATGCCCCGCCCTTTGGCTAACGCTGTCCCTTTCACTGCACGTTAAAAATTTGTATTTGTTTGAAAAGTGTATATTAGACACGTGTTAACTCCTTTTGTTTATATTTCTGCAGACGTACCGGCGGCATGGGCCTCAGCTCCACCCGGCTAACGGGCACACCTTCATCGAAACGTGGTGGCGGAGGAGGCGGCGGCGGCGACGACAGCTCATCGGTGCAAGATGAATCATTAGATGGCGAGGATTCGGGCAATTGACGCGTTAATTATTGAATGAAAAAGCAAATAAACGATTATATTTTAATGTTTCTTTTACATATATAATTAATGTCTCTGTTATTTTTTATATAAACTATTATACTTAAATTAAAAACACAACATAAGATGCATAAACTCGCTAAAATATCAGCCCTTCTCCAAATACAAAGGCAACTCTTTCGAGGGCAGTTGCCGATGATTATTCAACACACATGAAACACATGCCAGATAAAGTGAAAATAAAAACAAAATTATTATACGACACAGAAACAAACAATACGCGTATTAACTTTCCTCACCCAACAACATCAACAACAACAACAACAAACGAACAAAACAAATCAATAACAAGACATCTTTTATACATAACATAGAAAGTAAAGCATTTAATACAAAATAACAAACCAAGTTGAACAAGCAATCATACGAATTTCGTTTCTGTTTAATAAATACTAAATAATAAAAATATTTTATACACATGTATTTATGAAAATGGTTGACTTTGGCCGCAAAAGATGCATGCTTGTTTTCGTTTATATCCCTGCAGAAGGAGGCGTGGCAGAGCCCATGTTATATGTTGATAAATGGTCAGGTTTATGCCCGAGCCGTATCGATTCCTTTTATCTTCTAGCTAGAAACCTTCAACAACTTCTCTTTTTAAAAGCTATATATAAAGTCGAAATATATGTGAGAATTAAAACCAAAACGTGGTTTTCTTTGATATTAACCGACATTGGAACGATCAGGTTTAGGAAAGGTAATAAGAAAGTCTTGTTCATACAAATTTCGAAAGCAAAGTGGACCAGAAAGTGTTTTTGTACACCCACTGATATTTGAAATTACCGATCGGATTGAAGGGCTGTATATCACATATGTAGCTGAGAAGGCACGCTTTTATATCTTATTGTTTCTTCACGAGTAAAGAACTTATATATTGCATTGGCCAATGCATGAGTAATCATAGCAGCTAATTGCTGCAAAATTGTTCTAATTTAGTAAGTATAGTTAAATAAATTTCGTTATTACTTGACTACTGAATGAAAGTTGTCCCCAAACACCTTGCGTTTTAGGTGTGCGTAATCGTATTAGTCTAGAGTTATTTATCAGAAGGCGCATGCATCTACCTTGCTAAGATGCCGATATTGTTCCATTTCCCCTTTTGCAAAGTCGATCGAGCTGATATCCGATTGCCGTTAGAGCAATACCTAGGCACAGGCTAGAAATATCGTACTGTCCAATGATACTATAGGTTGGTTTAGGTCTTGATCAACAGGCGTGGTCTGCAGAATGCGCCGCTTTTTTTCCGATACATTCGCGGTTGTGTTGAAAAATAACAAAATTAAACCTTAGCCATGATGCGTATGAACGTTTTGGCCGATGCTTTGAAATGTATGAACAATGCTGAGAACCCTGGCAAGCGTCCGGTCCTGCTTCGTCCCTGCTCGAAAGTCATCATCAAATTCCTGACTGTGCTGATGAAGCACGTCTATATTGGTGAATTCGAGATTGTCGATGATCATCGTTCGGGCAAAATTGTTGTCTGCCTCACCGGATACCTCAACAAATGTGGCATCTTCTCGCCACGCTCATCAACGACATTGAGAAATGGACCAACAATCTGTTGCCCTCACGGCAGTTCGGCTATATTGTGTAGACCACATCTGGCGGCATTATGGATGACGAGGAGACCAGGATAAAGCGTCTGGGAGCCAAGATCCTTGGATTCTACTTCCAAATAAGTGTTAAAATAATGGTTTCTCCGACGCCCACAAAACGATTTATATGCGAACACTCCTCCCATATATTTGGAAATTAAGGTTAAAAAACAACAAATATGCATTCAGCAACATCCAGTTAATGAATGTTAACAACAAAACGCGAAAGTAACTGTTCCGGTAAGTGTTCTGGGGCTTGGCATAGCTCAACGAACTGGCAGGAAGCTCGCAATGTGGATTTGTTTCGCGGCCCTGCCATCATCGCAGCTGCAAGATTGAATGAAAATAAATACTTGCAGTCTTAAATTCTCAAAGTTTGGTGTCTTATAATAAATGTGAAATGTGACGCGTTATCGCTAAAGCTACACAATAATAAATGAAACAAAAAAAGGAAGTGTCCTCCTTTGGTATTCGTCTAATGCAGCTCTTTGATTTAGAAATAGGCGCATCTCTGGGCATTGGTGTCTGGTCCGAACACAACTGATGATTTGGACAAAGTACCTGTTCGTTGCCAACTTCCAAACATTCCACTTGTTTCTGGACTCTAATTATAAAATGCCAGGTACTTATTGTTTTGTTTAATGATACAAGAAGTCTCGTTGGCGTGTAAATGCAATGGGTTTTATTTTGAAGAAGTTGAATTCTTCTTCGTATTCTGACGAAGATAATAAACGATTGGTCCCAGTTCGCTTGGGTGCTCAGCAGTGGGATTCAGAATTGGCTTACAGAGATTTTTTTTTTAGATTCGTACAATTTGAAGTCTTTAAAACATTTAAAAGCTTATGCCCGTTCATTTGATGACGGATATGTTCTTGTTTGAAATGTTCGCAGCAAAGTGTACAAGTATGTTTCCAATATACAACAATATTTATTTACTAGCGGATACCTTAGCGTAATTGTAAATGAAGGGAATGAAAAAGTACATACACTATATACAAAATAAATTCAGACTTAGGCGAGCCCCACAAGTATATAGAATATGAGGGGCAGCACAAGGTTGTCCACCTGATCGGTGAACGCTTCAACCAGCCCCGTATTTAGAGCAGCGAAAACAGTCGCAAACCATTTCGCCTGCGTCATTGGCAAGAAACCAGTCAGCTGAAGCAACAACGTGGCCAGAAGCACAGATACCACAAATGCAATAGTACCCTCCACCGAGCGATTGGATTCTGCAACAGTGAAACGTTAACAACAAGAACATACTTCGGAAATAATTAAGGAACACGCACTGCCCCACTTGATGCGTCCCAGCTTGGAGCCCACAACACTGGCTGCGGTATCGCCCACGCCAACGGCCAAGATGCCCGATAATAGGGCCAGTGTATTGCCAGCAGCGACGGCGTCACAGGGACACGGTGTTAGCCATATGGGCAGAGAGCAGCCAATGAGCAAACAGAAGGGTGTAAGGGCTAGTCGGCCCGCATCTTTCTCGTCCTTGAACGAGTTGAAGGCGTCCTTGAGTCTGGCAGCAAACGGTGGCACCTCCAGCAGACGAAAGAGCTCAAGCACAGTGAAAACTGCTAATGCGATGCCCGTTGATATATAGAGCAGAGCACACTGGTAGACAATTCCCGGAATAAAGACCAGATCGATCAGCAGATGGAATATCTTGCGCACTCGGGTGCTGGCACGTCTCGAATTGCGCAGTTGCCAGCCCACAGTGGCGGCAGTCAAGCCAACCAGGGTGAAGTAAAAGACTAGGATGTTGAGCTACAGGAGGAACAAGATTAACGAATTCATAATCAGGCAATACTTCGCCCTCATTACTCACCCGCTTCTGTTCTCTGAAAATGAAGTTGAGAAGCGCTATCAATGGCAAC
This sequence comes from Scaptodrosophila lebanonensis, assembly GCF_003285725.1. Lineage (NCBI taxonomy): Eukaryota > Metazoa > Arthropoda > Insecta > Diptera > Drosophilidae > Scaptodrosophila > Scaptodrosophila lebanonensis. The sequence continues at coordinate 6,511,514 of NW_022060529.1, forward strand.
GGTTTGGTTACTGGAGTGCAGGTGACGACAACGGCGAGCACTGCGAGCGATAAATAAAAGGGCACAGGTTTCCGCAGAGGTCGCACAACGGCCAGCAGCACGCAGAAGATAAGCAGAGAAATAAGGGCATTCTACGAAAAGAAAACAGAGTATAAGCAGAAGATTCCTTAAGGAGCCCAAGCAAGCTTGACTTACTAGCATTATAGCGTTCAGCTGGTCAAAATCGCTGAGAGGCTTGGTTTCCAGGACGAGCAGCTCGTACAACCGGTAAGTGGCGTTCAACACAAATAGCACGAGTCCTTGGACCAGCACGGCCGCCTCCCCGAAGGAAAAGGTGTATGGCAGGGCGCGAAGCACACTGATGCATCGGATTTATCATTCCAATTAGGAGCGCATTAAAATAAAATATCAATTCAAATTACCAAATATAGCAATGCTGATAGAGCACAGTGATTAGGAAGCCGGCAGCCAGTGCGTATGCCCAGGACGTGTCCAGCGCCACAACATAGATAACGCTCGTAATGGCGCCTGGCAGCAGACTGATCAGGCACTTGATCAGGATCCCTGTATCCACAAACATATAGACGAAGAAGCAGAGCGTCTCCACGCAAATCCCAGTCGCTGCCACGGTGAGCAGCTTGTGCAGATCGGCTGTGGCGTCGCAGGGCGGGGTGTGAAGATAACGCGTCGCGAATGCCAGCGGCATTAGAAAGCAGAGCCAACCGCCCGAGGAAGCCGACGGTCTGAAGTCCACGAGGAAGAGGGGGGAAGAGATAAATAGTTGTGTTATCACTCATTTAATTGCAATTGCTCGCTGAGTACAAGCTGGCGAAGTCAAAGTACATAAATACATACATATGTACATATGTATATATGCATACATATGTATGTACATACCTATGTAATGGCTTACCTGGGCAGAATGGCCTGAGATTTGCGTGCACCGCGACCCCCGCCTGCACGGCTGTGGTGCCTCGTCTCGCGCTCGCCTTCATCACTGCTCGATGACGAGGAAGTATTGTCCCCTAGACCCATGTTGCTTCTTAGCCAACTAGTACATCGTTAGCGACTTTCTTTAACTAAAACAAACAAGACGCGACAACCTCCGTACAACGCCTCCAAAACTGTAAGCCTCGAACAGCTGTTCGTGCAAGCGGGATGGCAATATGCATGTTGGCAAAATTCCCTATATTTTTTATGGAATCTTACAACACCTGCCAGTTATGTTATGTTCTTAACAGCTGTACGTTATATTCAAATAGAATGAATAATCGTTTAAAAACGAATAACTTTGGCTGCTCAGCAGCTCATACATACATACATATACATACATGTATTGTGACGCATAACAATGAAGCGCATATACAGTGAAAACTCTCTTGGCCGGACACTCACGTTCGGCCAATTTTTGTACGCCCAAGGGGAGTGTCCGCTTAAGAGGATACTTACACCGATCGAATGTTTCAGAAAGCGTCCGCCGCGGAGTGTACGGATAAAAGAGTTGTCCGTTAGGTGCAAAAAGCACTCTAATTAAGTGTATCAATAACAATTGAAATGATGTAAATATGTAAACAATAAAATGAGCATAGTATTATAAAAATGTCTCGTTGTGATTTCGCCGCGGTATACTCGCCGGCTACTCACTACTACACTAACAACAACCTAACCTATATTAGTGCCGTCCTTCTCTCCCCATGCAACACCCTGTGACAATGGCCAGGGAGTCAGAACAATGTACGAAAATAACAGGTAGAGCCAACTTAAAGCAGTCAGCTTTCGTCATTGGGGCTACAGCCAGCTGCCTCAGCAATTGCCGGCTAGGGAGAACCCGATCTCGTCCAGCGGGTGGTCTTGGTTTGGTCGCACAAGCGAATATTTTGTGCAGAAAGGTGCTAATATGACCACAGACCCACTTGTCTGTTTGTTGCAAAGGAGAAGCACCCGATCGACGCCGTTTCACCACATAGGATAATCCTTGCCAGGAAGACATTGCACGTAGAATAGCGTGCCTCAACAATCTGACAACAATCTCCTACATAAACAATTAAAAGTTGTGCATGCTGCATTTTTTTCTTGTGTCTGATCGACTCTGTGGCAACAGATTTCGTTCAAAACGGGCCAACAGCAAATATACATTTTTAGAGTCAGAAATGTCAGTTTTTTTTTAAAAAAACCCTTCACTTCCTCATTATTGGTTAAAAACAAATGTTACATAAGGAAATAGCACTATATATATGTATATATTTTCGCATCTTTGTATTAATTATAGAATATGGGTTTTCACTTATTACTACAAACAAGATCTTGTTAGGTGTAAGTATGTATGTATAAACGTTTCGAACAGAGCAATTTTGAAAATAAGTAGTATGTATGTATTGTATAGTATATCGCTCTAAGTTAGACCTGGACTTTGTGTATCACATTTGAAATGGGACTGCAATCCCCGAGTTTTGATTTGAACTGAATGACTTACAACTATACAGGCTGAGTTACACACATACATATATGTCTGAATTTCTCAAATGGCGGGCCAACTCCTGCCAGAGCCCTGAAAAGCAGCCTAAAGGAACATATAACAAGAACACATTCTGCGCTTGATCAACCGGATTCCGAAATCTTATCGTTCGCTAAAGCGGCTCCTGTTGGAAATATTCATGCTCTAGACAGGCCAAAGCAGAAGGACGAAGGCGTATGTCGTACGAAAGCATTTGCTATAAAATACATAAACACAGAACGAATATTAACAAGTGTGTTGGGGAAATTGAAGAATTTTATCGGAATACATACACTTAACAAATCATCCGCATACTCGCACAACGTGGGACAAAAGTCTCGGGGCCGCTTCGGATGGCGCATGGGAAAGTATTCGCGTGAAACTGAAATGGTTTTGGGCCATTGATCGACACCTGGACGACCAGTTAATCTGCATATGGAATGAGAAGTTATTAAGAAAGTTAAATAAAGTCACAGTCCTGCAGACTCACTCAAATATGCGATCCAATTGATTCTTGTCCGATGTGCCCGGAAACAGGGCCTTGCGCATGAAGAGTTCTGCCATAATGCAGGCAGCACTCCAAATATCTACGGAGCTGTTGTAGGGTTGGGCCAACAGGACCTCGGGTGCTCGATACCATAGCGTAACGACAACCGAAGTCAGTTTCATTTCCGAATCGTAGGTCTTTGCCAATCCAAAGTCAGCGATTTTCAGGTGTCCCTGCGAAGAGATGAGGAGGTTTTGGGGCTTCAAATCGCGGTGAATGATGCGATGGGAGTGCAGGAAGTCGACGCCGGTGAGCAGCTCACGCGAAAATCGCTGTATGGTTGTACGTGAGACACCTGATTTGGGCAGATTTTCTATATAGTCCGACAGATCTTGTTCCAGATACTCGAACACAAGCAAAATCATCAATTTGCCATCGCGCTCCAAAAACTGGCATACTTCGAACAGTCTGAAAAGGGGAAAAGCCAAAACTGAGTCAAACTTACATGATGGAGATATGTATGTAGGAGTTCGAACGCAACGTGCTTGAACAAAGCTCTTCTACGGCGTTGGTGCCAGCATGTATACGTGACTATAGCGCCAGTCGCCATTCTGTGGCCATTTTTCGTACTATTAGTGCACTCAAATGATCCAATCCACTCATTCTCTTTATCGCATTCGCTTCTTTGTGTATGAGTATTATTACGATATTGTGTTCAAGAGAGTGAGCAACAGAACAAGTTTGAGTGAATACCGTAAATGGCTTAAGAGCATCCATATGAACAGAATGTTAATGAGCATTGTGCTGCGCAAGCTAAATAGGTACAAATAATTTACTACGTTTTTCGCGTTGAGTTGAGTTTGAAAATAGTTTTAAAACTGGTATATTGTCAAATTAACAAATATCTGCACCAGCAGAACATAAAAATCACCACTTCGCAATTTATATTTTTTATTTGAATTTCATGCCTTAAATGCGTTACATTTTAAATTGTTGGATGCGGCTCTGTTAACGTTCTGCCTGTTATTTCTCTTCAATATTAGCTCTTTCAATTACGGTATTCACATTTCCTCTCACACACATTCACTCTCTTGATCGTAATATCGTAAAATGAGCGCATGAGTGAGTAGTAATCGAGTTGGTTTTGAATGTTCCAGTTGGCCGCATGGAGGCGCAAGCAATACCATAAGGAGTGTTGCAAAGATTTTACTTGTTGCACATAGACGCTACTCACAGCTGGCGTATGTTAACGGTTTTTCAAAAACATTTTTAACGGCAATATTAACATCTCTTTACATTGCATATCCGAACTGAGGTTTACATACCTACAAGTGTATGTACATATGTACAAACATACACATATATACATATGTATCTACTCTGACTAATTCAAATGAATTGGAAAAAACTGCGTCAACAGCGACGGTGACGGCAGCGGCGACGGCGTTATCAGCAGAGCTTGGCGCCGCTTTGTTTGACGTTTGCCGTCATATTTTTAGTGCCATGCACCACGAGTGTGGGTTCACTTACAATTGTATGTGAGTGTGCATGTGGGGGGCGGCAGCGCAACTTTGTTGCCACTTGTGGCTTTGTGCAGTCGACGTCTCAGCCTCGACAGTTGGGCATTGCCGGCGAGCAAAGTGCACGCGAGCAGCGAAGTGAAGCGGCGAAAAAAAGATACCCAGACAATATACAGACATTCATACAGACAAACCAACATACCAATTTATGTACATAAGTACATACACTTGTATGTATGTGTGTATGTATGTTCGTATGTATATACTATACAGTAGCAGATAGTAAGCTTGTGTGCGCCCACTTAAGTTGTGAGCAAAAAATGAAACACACAAATCATTGCTATGGTTGCTAATGTACATAACTGTAATCTGTTTGACGCCAACAACTAACGAACTGTCAAAACCCCATACACACATACATACATCATGCATACATACATATGTATGTACGTACACATGCGGGAAGGTCTCTGAACGTTAACTTCTAAAGTTGTGGGGCGCCATCTGCTAATAAGTCGTCTGCTTTGTTTCAATTACTCACTTGACAATGTTCGAGTGGTCGCAGGCATTTAGCTGCTTCAACAACGATATTTCTCTCAGTGTTGACATCGGAACTCCATTCTCAGTTAGCGCAATGCGCACCTTCTTGATGGCCACGATTCTGCCGTTAGTGTTATCGCGTGCTTTATAAACGGTGCCATAGGCGCCTGAAAAGTAAATTTTTAAATTTTAGCCCTCTACCATCATTTCATTTCATACATTAGGAAAATATGTACATACATACATATACATACATACATATTTAAATGGACACTACATTAAACAATTTTCGCGTAATAATTTACATATGTATGTATGTACATATACACATAAATATAAATTCATATAAGCATTAGAATGAAAATCGAAAATAGGTCACCAATTTTATCATCATATATTCCCCCCTTCCCCACCCCACCACGACCATCACCCCATCACCTTCCCCCTCCCCCCATCAAACGACCACACTCGTCGAGCATTGAGATTGGCGAGTGTGCAAAGAAATTCAAATAAAATGAAATGATTTGAAAAGAAATGTTAATCAAACTGTGCAAACACGAGTGGGAATAGAAAACAGCAAGAAGATAAGAACAAGTGAATTTTGGCAAGCGAGAGCGCTCGCATATATGTATGTACATACGTATATATGTATGTTCGTAGAAATATACATATGTATGTACGTACGAATACAATAAAACGAGAATTCAAAACACGTCGTCAGCTGTTTGTCAGCAGCTTCGATAAGCACCGGCTGATTCGGGCACTCTACAAACATACGTGCACACATATCTACATATCCATACATACTCGTACATATGTATGTATGTATTCCATCATTCCAGTTATGACGACAACAACTGCTACTAGAAACAGCCATACCCAGCAGATCACACAAAATATATTCTAATGTGAAGGAAAAAATTCGAATTCTGTCACCGTCACCGGAAATTTATCACCCCCAGACAGAGGCACAAGCACCTGTACATCCACACACACACACACACATATACATATGTATATATTCGAGTATATACTTGTATGTGCATGTGTACACACACATTGTACGGACCACGGCTATTTCGGGTGACAGCGGCACTTCTTCGGCCACGTCTGCATCGCCTAAATGGGGGCGGGGAGGGTGTCCGGCATTTGACTAGACGGAGAGCTGATGGACCAGGAGGACTTGAAACGTAAACCCAACTTGAAACGCGCATGAACCAAGCTGTACGGTCAAGTACAAGGCCAGGTTTTGGCCATAGCGCAAAAGCTGCTACGAAACAACTTGACTATTTCAGCTGTAGCTATATATGTATATACATACATACATCTAAATACACATACATAGCTACTTGTTTTGTCGGTTTCTCTTTATTTTGTCAAATTTTTGCACAAATCACAGCAACAAAAGCAAGAGCCAATAATTGAATGAATGCGCAAAAGCAAAAAAAAAAAAAAAACAAAACACACATATACTCGTATGTATGTACATATGTACATATATACTATGTATGTATCTACATATGTATAAATACTTTTCAATGTCTGTTACAAGTTAAGACAACTCGTTCGTCTTGGCCATGGGCCTCGTATCCAAGGGGCCGCTCTATAGGCATATAGCAAACCAACTCAAAACATATATAGTATAAGTATATGTATATTAATAGGCATAGGGAAGTTGTAACTGTAGTGGGAACAATGATTAACACATATACTTGTATACTACACATACATACATATACATATGTATATTTGCAATTTATTTCGCAATGACTGTAACCTTAACCCACTACTGTCCATTCCATGTTCGGCACAGCGAGTTAACAACTGAAGCAACAACAAACGAGAACCAGAAATGACAATGATCTTCAACATTTTTTAAATCCAGTAGGCTGAGTGACGCAATTTGAATTTGAATTGATTGTTGTCTGTCCCAAAATTGGACTTGAGTAGGCGTTTTTGAAGTACTTCTCGAGCCATTTAATTGCGTGAAATAATAAGGAACCACGTGGATCCCAAACTAAACCTAAAAGTATGCAAAGGAAACGTGCTCAAAAAATCTATAGACCCAATTATCAATGGGAATGACAGCGAGGTGGGGAAGGGATGACTCTGGCAACGCGAGGTAAATGCCCATCCAGTATATAGACATACAAATATACATAAACTATACATACACATGTGCTGGCATTTTCACTCACCTGTGCCGATGACATGAATGTTCTCATAATTGCAGGGGCTCCCATCACTAGCACTTTTGAAAGGGCTCATTTCCGATTTTTGTTATTTTGTGACATAAATACGGTTCTTATACAGGCAGACAGTAAAACTTCACAACGACATGAACAGTTTCTGTATACACAGATTTATACCGTTTCTCGATGAACTTATAGTCGGCTGTAGGTTGAATGGTTGTTTTAGGCACACGGGTTAATAATAGGTTAATCGTAGGGTGTCTTGTGATGTGGCATATGTACACATATACTCGTATGTACGTTTATTTACGAAACTTTTGCACAAAAATTGTCGAGGTCATGGCCAAACACTAATTATTTTAATCGAAATTGTAAATTGTGCCTCAAGGTCAGTAGCAACGCAACATGACAACATTGGCGTCTTTTACAGCGGGTTAACATGTATCGTTGGCTTGTTGCCACTATTCTGATAACAACGCGCGCGCCTCTCTCTTCTGCTAAAGATGTTAAGTGAATCTTGGCCCTATGCTATGCTGTTTCTATGTAGAACTCGCACTCACACAAACACACACGCACGCCTTCACAGCGACACTGTTAGACGACGCCAAGTAGGCGTGCTTAGGTAATATGTCTTTGGTTGTTGTTGTTGTGGCTGCTGCTTAGACGTCGGCAACGGCCGCGGTCATTGAACTATGATAAAGCTTCAGACATTTAGAAATTTCTACATACATACATACATATACATAGTTCACACATAACGAACTTCTCCGTCCAATGATCAGTCCCGTACTAAGTTAAGTTGTGAATTATTGTTGCCATATTTCACATTCACTCAATTTTGCTGTGTCTCCTTTGCGTTGCTTCTTGAGTCCTGTTACTCTATATGTACATATGTATGTACACCTATTGATGTTTAGCATGGGAGAGCAGGACAAAGCGTAAATGAAGGAATTGCTCTCTCTGCGATCAAGAGATACATATGTATGTATTTTCTCGCCCACTGCTGTTATTTCTTTGCAAAAGGTGGGTGAAAAAAACAGCAACATTTTTTTGCCATTTGTCAATTAATTCTAATCGCTGCGAAAGCAACAATAATATAACAATAACAACAGCAACAAACGGCGAATGAAGCAAGCAGCGAAAATAAAAAAGCAGAATGCGCTAACTACGGCACAAACACAATTCAGTAAAACGTTGCGGAAAGCAGTTACCAACCGTCTGTCTGCCTCTTGCTAATATTTGCTGTCAAAAGTGACTATAGCTCTTTCTTATGAACTAGTGAATTCTAATATTTTGATAAGTTTTACATTTTTTGATATATGTATGTATGTACATAAGTACATATTCTGCCTTCGTTTCTCTGCTACAAATACAATTTTTATGCAACTAAATCCTACTGGGAACGAAGTTACACATGTACACACACACACCTCACACAGATAGCACAATGTTGCTCTGTATACATACATATGTACATATTTTGTATATTTGTATGTGCTTTCGTTGCAGCCAAGTCCGTTCTACATACATAGTTCCTATTCAGGCTTAACGCATCACACACACATACATAAATATGTATGTACATGCATACAACATACACATGCATGTATGCACGCATGTGTACATATGTATTTTTTTTATACATACATTTATATCTAGCCTTATCATTTGCTTTTGCACTGCTGTGTGCAAAATTTAAGTTAAATATTAAAAAAATGTGTTTTATATTTGTCAAGAAAAAACAACCACCAATTTACTCGTACACACACACACACACACGCAATTTAGACTTGCATACACACTCAAAGCAGTTGCGACTTGCGATCAATGTTTCTGTATTTATGTATGTATGTATGTACATACATATGTAAGTATGTATGTATTCTTTTCCTATTTAAATTAAAATTTGTTGTGCAAAATGCCACAATTTAATCAGCATAAGAAACCGCACGATGATTCCACGAAATTGCGCACGCACCAACACTATATTCAATTTGAATGCTTTTTAAACATTTAAAAATAACCAAAACGAAATTTTAACAATTTTTGTAACAACGCTGAGCAGTGGCACAGTGGGCACTGCTATTCGAAGCCGGCAGGGCAGGGGCACAGCGAAATTAACTCAAACAATCTACGATATACCAAACACATCTCTTAGGTCTGCTCTCTTAGCTTGTCAATGTGAATTTCCCAGTTCCCAGTCACTGTTAATCGATCAATGATGTTAAGTCGTCGTGCCCCCGCTGTTAAAATATACCATGTAACATGTCTATAGAGCATAAAAACGGGAAATTTTCGATTTTGAAAAGCTTTCAGTTACTCTTTGAAATGCGAACAACGCGATTTTGTATGGTGCGCAAAAGATTAAAATGTCTTTAAAATTATTGTCTATTTTAATAAATATGATAATAGAGAATGAACGGAATCATTAGGTTGCTAGCTCTGGTGTGCAAAAAAAATTGATTTCGCATCTCAGTAAGGTTTCGCAGCTGCAGTCATCTGTTCAATGTTCAATGTTATATTAGTTAGATGCTCCTTTTTATGTTAATTGGTGTAGCCGGTATTGTTGATAGCTAAATTTAGATTTTGTCATTCGTAGAACCAGAAACCCGTCTGGATGTTACATTTGTTAAATCTGTTGCGTTCAAATTTTGTTCCAAAATGACCTAAGAATTAAGTTATTTTTGGTTTTGTACTTCGAGTTTCTGAACCTTAAAGTTTTTTCGCTAAGAAAAGCGAAGTTATATCTACGCTAAGAATTACAATCGTTGTCAAAGTCAAGGGTGTAGGCAGAGGGGGCAGGGGGCAGGGGGCTGTTGCCCCTATTTCGCTTTAAAATGGATCTCAGTTGGATTTGTTGAAGTTTTTTCATTGATCATATGCGTAAATGCATCGTGCATTATTTAATCAAAATTTTAATTTTTTCGGCAAAACTAATTTATTTTATTCAAAATAGTCTCCTTCTGCTTCAATACAGCCCTTTGCACGATCCAAAAGCATGTCGAACGAGTGTTTTAGCTCGTTGGCCGGTATGGCCGACAGTATGCCGGTGTAATCCTTTTGAATGGCCTCTACGTCTGCATAACGCTTTCCTTTCATGGGCAAATGCGCTTTTCCGAAAAGGTAGAAGTCGCTCGGTGCCATATCAGGTGAATACGGCGAGTGCTTAATGGTTAAAATGTGATTTTTGGTCAAATAATCGGTCACAATTGTCGATCGTCTGAGCAATTTTTGGTCGTCAGTTAATTTGTGCGGAACAAACCTTTTGTAAGCCCAAATGTTCGGTCAAAATGCGATAAGTCGATGATTTGGAGATGATCAATTCCATTTCCATCAATTTCAATGATGATTTCGGCTGATTTTTGATGAATTCACGCACAGTTTCGATTGAATTTTCGGTGATAACGAAATTTGATTGGCCCACATGTTGGTCGTCATTTATGTCCTCACGACCACTTTGAAAACGTTGAAACCACTCGTGCACTCTGGTACGGGATAGGCAATGATCGCCATAAAATTGTTCCATCAATTGTAACGTTTCGGTGAAAGTTTTACCAATTTTAAAACAAAATGTACGCACCGATAACACTTAAAACTCAATAACTTCACTTCCAATCGATGAAATGTCATGAAATTCCCACTGGACAATCGATAAAGATAGCAGATTCTAGCGCACCAGTCGATATATAGATAGCGCCACCAGGGGCGCTAGATTCAAAAAGTCCGGTTTACTTTGGAACGCACTTGTACATATAATAGATTCATCATATAATTTAGATGTGTGTATCTACAATTGTTCTTCAAATTGATCGTCTTTTTGGAAAGCAAGCTAATGAATGCATGCGCTTTTTTTAAGTCTGTAATGTGTAAAATAGTTTGAAAACATAAACTTTACTTTTTGTGGAAAATGGGCTTATTTGTTTTTGATACCTTCAACAATTCCCAAATATTTAAACATACATATGTACATATGTATGTATGTAGTTATGTACATATGCACATATCTTCTTTCTTTTCGTGAAACTTTCGTTATAAAAAAGAGCGGGGAAGAACAATTACAATTGCATCCATTTCGTTGTAAGCGCTTTGCTGACCTTCCGCTCTTACATCGAGAAGTCTTCATATTTTGTATTAATTCAATAGAATATATGTATGGTAAAACATAAATCGCGCAAATATGCTTTAATTTGAAACAAAAAGTGATTTGCCGAACAGCTGATTTAATTTAAATATTTAACTGTGATTTGCATTTAGCGGTTAAGCAGGGTGACCAGCGCAATGGCAGTGCAACAGGCAATAGCTCTTAGCTATGACACCGTTGGCGTTGCCACATATTGTTTTATAGACAAGTTGCGCGCGCAGCCGTAAATTTGAAATTATTAACCGCTAACGCAAACGTTGAAATATAACATTTTGACCATCTGCCTGACTGAAATGGCCAACTGGGTGTTAGCCACGAATACGAAATGTAATCGAACTTGGCTCTGTCAGCCGTTTATTATCGTTTAAAGACACAGCAGTGTCTAACTGGGTCGAGCACAAGTCGCAAATGGCCATTTTATTGCGGAGCAAACACATTGAGGTATAAGCAAATGGCTATTAGCTAATGGCTCTGGTGCGCAGGCCTACGTTACGCCTGAATAGTCGGCGATGCTGGCGCTCATTCAATTGCAATGCGATTCGCTGCACTTGCCTTGTTGGCATTGGAACGTCGAATTGAGCCATGATTTTGTCAATCTGCGACCGCACTACACTAGGTCAATGGCAGTCCTTGATCTCAGACTAGGTCACTGAAATGTGCTTAAATAGCATAGCTTCAAGACGCACCTGAAACTTTAAACGCCGAGACACACTAAGCCACCTAATTAATATATTTAGAGTGAAAAAATTCCATTATCACGATATCGAATTTTTTGCAAGCAACTTAAGTAGTATTAATTAAAGAAAAATCAACACATTTGCCTGAACTTTCCGTTATGATATACTTTATTAGTTCACACAGGTGTTCGTATACTCTACTATGATAAAATATTTAACAACAAAGACGGATTTGAAAATGAATAGCGATATAAGAAATATATATGGTCTCTCGCAAGCTTCATGATAGAGTCGAAGTACATCTGTAGGAAATATTATAATGACGTGCGCCATCAATGTGTTAATCAAACATTTGACGCACATCTAAAACAAATATCGAAATAGTAAGTAAAATAGCAAACACGGCCAAACTGCGCACGCGTTAAGGATCATTAAAATTTCACATAGCATTTGATTGGGTATTGCATTGGAATCATTTGGACTTGATTGGCTAAGCCAACACTGGCCGGGCATCGCGCCCCTCTTCCAGTGTTTAACGTGCGATATTGTCGGGCCATGAATCATTTAACTTTAACCAACGGAAATGTGTAGCGGGCGGTGCCAGTCCCAAACCGAACTGTTTAGCACCTTTACGGTCTTTCGCGGAAGATCACACTTTCGCACCCGTATCAATTAGAACGAACCGACTCAGAGCCGCCAGCGGATGCTTTGGGTCGCAGTTCAGAGAAATGCAATGAGTAGTCGTTAATTGGCTCTTTCCAATTATCAACCAAATGCAACGGCATTATTAGTTCACATCTTCTTCATCTCAATGTGTCTATTTTGAAGATTGCATTTCAGAAACTAAGCCAGACTTTCCTTGGCTTTTTAACTTCAGAGGCAGATATTTATAATAGAGGAATTCTTATAATAATTAAAATTTAAGAAGAAACATTTCCCAGCTACGAAAATGTCCTATATCTATTATACTTGTATTTCTTTATCAACAACATGGAATCTTAAATTAATTCTCTCATGGATAACATGAAGAAACGTTGCGGCTAGCTTCAAGCCGAATAAAAAATCTTAATCCGATCTAAACATTTCATCTTTGGGACCACTGCCATTTCTCTATCAACTACAAGCTATTGCTAATAATAATAATAATAATAATAATAATAATAATAATAATAATAATAATAATTTTAGTTAACTGTTCTATGGTTCAGAATTTTAGGATAATAGATAATAGATTTAGATTGCATTTCAGAAACTAAGCCAGACTTTCCTTGGCTTTTTAACTTCAGAGGCAGATATTTATAATAGAGGAATTCTTATAATAATTAAGATTGAAGAAGAAACATTTCCCAGCTACGAAAATGTCCTATATCTATTATACTTGTATTCCTTTATCAACAACATGGAATCTTAAATTAATTCTCTCATGGATAACATGAAGAAACGTTGCAGCTAGCTTCAAGCCGAATAAAAAGTCTTAATCCGATCTAAACATTTCATCTTTGGGACCACTGCCATTTCTCTATCAACTACAAGCTATTGCTAATAATAATAATAATAATAATAATAATAATAATAATTTTAGTTAACTGTTCTATGGTTCAGAATTTTAGGATAATAGATAATAGATTTAGATTGCATTTCAGAAACTAAGCCAGACTTTCCTTGGCTTTTTAACTTCAGAGGCAGATATTTATAATAGAGAAATTCTTATAATAATTAAGATTGAAGAAGAAACATTTCCCAGCTACGAAAATGTTCGATATCTATTATATTCCTTTATCAACAACATGGAATCTTAAATTAGTTCTCTCATGGATAACATGAAGAAACGTTGCAGCTAGCTTCAAGCCGAATAAAAAGTCTTAATCCGATCTAAACATTTCATCGTTGGGACCACTGCCATTTCTCTGTCAACTACAAGCTATTGCTAATAATAATAATAATTTTAGTTAACTGTTCTATGGTTCAGAGTTTTAGGATAATATCTCTGCTTTATAGGAAATATATTGGAAAAGACTAAAAGTTTAAGTCAAAATTATGCTCAGAAATGAAAATAAGTAGAATCTGAAATTATTTAAAAACCTTAATACTCGCACAGTTGGGTTAGGGAACCCTGAGGCATGAATTGAATTGTAAATGTGTTTATTAGCATTCCAAAACAACAATTGAAAGCCTCTTGTGGCTACCATCTGACATTTGAGAATGGCGCGCACGAAACGTTTGCTTTTGAAACCGGCTTCCAACCAAAATCAATTAAATTCTATTTATTGAACAAATAGATGACTGCTTAAAATACCAAACAACTTACCACAAATTGCGCTTGGTATGGCATGGTGTTGACAAATATGTCCAACTCAATAAATCACCTTTTTTAAATAGGTTCACTTGAGAGAGCATGTCTGTGAAGCCAACCGGTTGATCGCCGCATCCCCCCCCCATATGCCCCCATAGACCCCCATAGACCCCCCATAGACCCGTCTGCCGGGCTGCTATCTATGACTGTGCCTCGGCTGGAAATTGAAAACAAAAAGCAGATTAAAAAGCAAACAAATACAAGTAGAGTATTGACTATCAATACGAGTCTCCGAACGACATCAATTATGCACGAAACAAAAATGGTGATAAAACAAAAACAAAAACAAACAAAAAACAGAACAGAACAAACAAACATCCTGTTTGGTGTCCAACTCGTATTTGATATTTCATTGATTGCTGTGTGTATAGTAAAGTATGTATATAATTATTTGTGTGCTATGCGGTGGTCCAGTGCTTTGAGAATTTAACAAACATGCTGTCCATTGTTGTGCCAATAGTTGGTTTTTGTTGTACCCGAATTAACCTTCAGGCTTGCCAAGCATGAAAGCCAATTTCGTATTGTTTGTGGTGTGTATTGAACACTAAACGAGGTGTTGACAATTTTCCGAGAGACGCGTTAACGTCATAAACGAAGCGTTTGCATAATTTAAGCATAAACTAGCTCGGGTTTGTTCATCTGGCCATTCATATTCAAATGTGCTCTCATTCAGCTTTTGTGACAAAGAGGCTATTGCTATTGCCAATAACAAGAGTGTCTGGCTTACAGAGGAACTGTTTTCAAATTGGCGCCGTTATTGCCTCTAAAAAGCCACAGCGCCGGCTTCCGTATTCGCTAAGCAGCGCTAAGCAAGTCGGAGCGGAGCGTGTTGCGTGTTGACTTTATCCTGTCGTTGTTGTCATTGTTTATTCTGATTATGTCCAGAATAAGCCCAATATAGCGAACCTTATCAGGCGATTAATAAATTTTAGTAGCTTTGATTTGGCGCGTGCGTCATGGAAAAAATTCAATTAGAAATTTAATTAGAAATGAAAACATTTCATCATCATCAAATGGAATGACGAAATAGAAATGTTGGCTTCCTCTTTGTTTGACTCAATGGGCCTCAATGCCCACAGGTGCTAATTACAAGACACTCTACGAGTGCGCAAAAGTGCAGGCCACAGTCATAAATCGGCGAACCTGCCCCCACTTTGTGCCAAATATTGTTGCCTAGGAGTTGTGTGTGTGTGTCTTTCTGTGTGTGTGTGTGCTGTCCGCGACATCGTCATGCTAAAGCCATAACCATAACCAAAACCCGTTCAGTTCCATCTGAAACGTCACGGCAGCAGCCTGCCTGGCCATATAAAAGTGAATTTGTCACTAAAATTCTGAACAGTCTGTAACAGTCGCTGTGGCGATAACAACCCACAATATACAATAAACATATAGAGCAATACTTATTACAAGGAGCTTTAGCCGGATTACGACAACTCAAAAACAAAGCCCATCATACTTATTAATAAATATTAATATTAATATCAATACTTATATGTAGAGGTGTGAACTTTAGATTGATAACGCAGACGTTAATGAGCGTCAGATTAAAGTCAGCGTGTGCAAAACATTTACATATATTGGATTTATTTGTTTAAAAACAACATCTCAATCAGTGGCGCAGCACAGTTGCGATTCGGCATCTCGCGTGTGCACAGCAATTGGAATAATTTTCGAATTACAATTTGAATAAATAAAAACAGTGAGCAAACAATCGACAGGATAGCCCCTCTTTCAAAGTGTCGAAGGCAATAATACTTGTATTAGCAACAACACATAAAACACACTTAAGAATAAAACCAAGAAGAGCAAGAGAAATATGTCTTCAGTAACATGGCAAGTGAGTATCGGATTTCCACTTTGTTTTCTCAAAATAGTAATTATTCGAGATGAACAGTTAAAATCAAATTTTGCATGTCCCATGTGTGTGTGTGTGTGGCTGCTAAAAATAAAACGTGTTTACTTCATTAACATTTTTGGAATAACTTGAATTGAAATCAAAATCCGCAATCAACGAAATAAATAAATAAACGCCATTAAATAAAAACAAAGGCTAACGGTGGCTTCGTCGTCTCCATAGCAGCGTACTCTGATTTTCTGATTTTCTGACAAGGCCAAAGGCATAATTAAATTAAATTATTCTTCTTCTTGGGCAAATTATATGTATCTACTATATATACACATACATATATATATATTTATATATTTTTTTTGTATTTTTGAAACTTGTTCAAAATTCTTTTTATGGCTATTTCGAAAATGGCATTCATAAGGAAGTGTGAGCTAAGCTCGTAAAATTAAAATTGCTCATCTTCTCTTAACACGACCTTTTGGCCGTTTCCCATTCCTCATTCCTCATTCCTCATGCCCCTTCCCAACCCCATTCAATTGCATTTGCAGTCATGAAATCCTGTCCACATCTCTGCTTTATTTTTGTGTTTTTTTTTTTTGACCCAGCACAGGTTTCGTCTTCTCCTTGATATTTCTACTCGAAGAGTGTTAGCCCTGAGCCACAAAAGCAACCGGTTACAGAAATGTAGTCGTTTCTTATGAATTTCGCTGCATCAATAATTCATTGAAATCCATTTTTTGCTGCATGGCATAATTATATATTATGTGGTCACAGCACCCATCCGAAAACTATAAATTTACATAATGAGCCAAATATTGATACCTACACATTATATATTTTTCGATGTGTGAGAATACCACAAAATCGAATACAGAATATTTTCCGTCTTACTAATACTGAGGTGTGTGTGATGAGACATACGAGTAGGAACCACAAAGAATTCTGAGCAGGCATTTGACTATAAATTTGTGTTCTCTTCGAGGAAGTTTGAACAATTTTGCATCTCATTAGGTTTCGTATTCAAATGTTTAATGTTGCCTGATATGAAAAGTAAAAGGTCTTGAAAGTCTTTTTGCAAATTACATAAGAAATAATAACAGCACGACTATGTAGCGCATACTAAGCAGAGTCCACTACTAAATCATGCATACTCGTATTGTTCATTTGTATGCATAGTTTGTGAAAACTGTAGAGTGCATATATTAGTGCAAGCGAGTGCCCATAGAGTGCACTCCTGCCTTTGCAATGGCATCTAATTACTACTCATAAGATCGCCATCCAACGTTCCCAGCATGGTCGACAACGCCTCCCAAATTCTAGACATGCTCATGAATATTTCTCGTGTGACTATAAATTAAATTTGATTGCGGTTATTTGATTGTTTTCTGCTGATGTTATTTAATTTAAATTAATTATTATATGCTAATTCGAAGCATAAGCTACACTATCCAGTTTCTACTGTAGAAATGTAGACAGGTTCTAAACAGCCCCAACAATTTGCAGAAAGCTTCGGCCTTTACGTTCTATTCACACCTTCCACTCACACACACACACACACAATATATATATATTTAGTAGATATAGCTGGAGTTGTGCTCGGTCGTTTATTATTGACTTTAGTATTTATGCACCGCCTCTTTTGTTATTTCCGCAGTTTTCCACCTTGGTATTGGCTCTGCTGATTTGGACGACAGTTGCTGTCCCCGCACCCGCACCCGCTCCCGGCCCAGTCCCAGTGCCCCAGCAGTTTCAGGGCGAGGTACCGCACACGCTTCTGGACATCGAGACACCGAACTCGTTTAATTACAACTCGCCTTTGCAACATCCGGACAGCCTGCGGTCTCGGCCCTACTTTGATTTCCTGAGCACTCTCTACCGACGCGACTCCGCCAAAAGCGACCTGTTCCGTCCCTACTCCAGGACGCGTCGCGATGCTGAGAGCACGGGTGAGAAGCGCAAACGCCGCGCCATCGTCTTCCGTCCCTTGTTCGTCTACAAGCAACAGCAAGTGAGGAAGAAGGAGATTCAACAGCGCCGGCGCTCGACCAGAGTGTAGGAATAAATGCTGAGCCCGATGCCTAGTCTTAAACATATTTTGTAACCAGCAACCACGAGCAATCATTATGCAACTAATGGCTGTCACTGGTCTTCTACAGGGTCCTCTAGCACTTAGCTTTTTATTGTGTTTAAGTTCTAAGTCACAAAGCACAAAGCCAAGAGCAATCAATCATCGATTATATTCACAAGCACATACTCACATCCTATGATAAGTAAAGACGTATCTATGTATCTATTAAAATCTACTTGTTATGCCAACTGTTTTTTAAAATTGTTATTAAAGCTAAAATTAATTATTAGAGATCCACTATTGTTTGCATTTCTCCACTCTCTCCCACTACACTCAAAAGATTCTAGCACCCTTAGGGGCCCCCAAATAACACGCTTGAAGAGGAGGAAAGTATATATTCCGCCCAGAAGCAAGAAAGGGTGCAAGGATTTGATTAAACAGCTACGAAAATGCAGCGAGTGTGCGAACAGATCTGTCTGTCTGGTACTGCAGGGAATTGTGAGAAATAAATTGTGTGTCCTGGAAGTGGAAAGCTGACTAATAACTTATGATGCGATAGTATAATTAAATTGGTAATTTTGGCAATACTAAAATAGCTGTTTAAAAAGATGAAGAAGCAGCTCCAAAGAATATTCAATGCAAGCGTTTCTTTCTCAAGATGATGATATCGGGCGTGTATTTACGAATGAAAATGGTGCTATTCGAAATAAAAATTGTATTCACTTGTTTAGTAAACCTTTCTGTTATGGCCAACGTTGCAGGCCGATTCCTTGCTTAAATATATTTACATATTAAAAAGAAAATTGCTTGTGCAATATCAATTATCTAAACTTCTGCCCAAAAGAGAAGCATTTAAACTTTTTTAAATATAAACCATTTTACCTTCCCCTCACAACTTGATCACCTTAGGGTTTGTGTTTAGCAAAGTTTTTATTATTAGCCTACGAAATATACTTTATATAATATGTTGGACCAATATCCAGCTATCCTCCTGTAATTTAAGTGACTAGAAAGGGCCGTTAGCTTATTCTTCTCCCCACACAATCCTTTCGATCCAATCGATATAGAGGTAAGTCTTTGTATATACACTTGGCAAGTTGCGAGTGCCGCACACCAGTCCATAAGAAGTCACGCCAATCACCTGCTTGAGACAGTCATAGAGCGGGTGCTGCACGAAGATCGGACCGCCCGAGTCCCCATTGCACGTATCTGCTTCCCTCGTGCTTGAGCCGGCACAGAATTGGGTGCGGTCGTCTATTTTCTGCTCGATACGCTGCCGGCACTGTTCGTCAGTGAAACGCTCCAAAGTGACCTTAAGTAGATGTGATGAGGCCTGACCCCCATCTTTGGTGGACCCCCAGCCAGCTGCAGTCAACTGAAAGTGATCATTTCCAGGGCCGGAGGGCAGACAGGCTGGCGCAATAAATTCATTGAATGTCGCATTCCTGTCCAGCTCGATCAGGGCGATGTCGTTCTGATGGCTCTCTTCTTCATCGTCATTGTACGAGGGGTGCAATAAATAATTGACCACTTCAAAGTCTTCCGGTTGAGCTTCATCAGTCGTGCTATTGTAATCCACTTCACCCAGACGTACAACAAATTTTGGTGAGCTACTGTTGGGATCCAAACGCTCGTTTTTCGGTCTATAATTATGTAGGAATACTTAGGTTTTAAGTATTATAAAGAAGACTATTTGAAAAGCACATACTCGCTCGTCTCGAGGCAATGCGCCGCCGTAAGTATAAACTTGGGATGAATTAAAGTTCCGCCGCAATCCCATCTGACATTTGGCTTCTTCGGATCGCGCGTGCCAATTAGGGCCATAAATGGGTATTCCTTTCCGAACGCTTTTTGTCCCCCCACTATGAATGCTTTGGTGGGGCAAGGTCCTTGTGCTTCGCTATATCGTTTGCATTCTACGTAGAAATTTGTAATTAAAAATAACGTTTAAAGTAGCTACGTTTCATATACACTACCTTTCTCGAATCTGCGGCTATTGCTCACTGGGGCCTGCCTTTGCGAATTGATTGGTATGGGGCAGCAAACAATGTAATTGTCTTCATCGCAGTATTTGATATTATCGCCGATCAAGTGTTGATTATAAAATATGACGGGACAATCGGTGTCGGTTAGGCTTTTGCACTCTCCGGTACCATTGTCGCAGTACTCGGCCACTACTATGTTCGACACTGATAAAATAACAGCTCCGAAAAAAATCTCCCAGAGCATATGCATTGTTTCGAGCATCGCAACGAACACTGAGCGGACGAGTATAAACCTGAACTGCTTAAAGCGCGTCAAAAACCTGACTTGTTAATAGCCGGAATGAGAGCGGAATGAAGCTGAGAACTTGCTCAGACTAAAATGCATGCGAAAAGGTTATCGGAACAATTACTTGGTTGTGCCAGTGTGATTATGTTATATGTATTATACATACATACATAGATATTAGGCTACAACAAAAGTTGCATTTTATTGTTCAGGATTTCTACATTTTACTTTTCGCACTTCTATTAAATCAACACAAATGTTTACGTTCTCCGAAAACCCCAAAAGCCCGATTAAGTGGTTAACGGCCAAAATTAAATATGAATAAGGCATTGGCGCCTGACAGCTGCCAGGCTGCCAACCTGATTATTTTCGTAGAGTTGCCACCATGTTGTATTCAGATGCTCGACCCTTTGTGTCACGAGCGCCAGCAGACAGCTTGCTATCATCGATCAATATTGATATCGATTACCAAACGGGTAACACGCCATACCGTATTTCACACCGTGAAATATCGATTTTATATTTAAAAAAGTGCAAGTTGACACACTTAATGGCTTATTTACTAATATTGTGTATTTTAGAATAAAGTTATAATTACAATCTACAATACAATTGCATAGCCTTCCTTTTGGCAACACGTACGCAGTGTATTAGCAACCAAAAATAATGTCTATTGTCTATGAACCCACTTTGTTTTATTATCAAAGAGGCTTCATTGGCAATTGGGATTTCTTAGTTATTAAATATACATTTGTCTTTATCTGTGTGTTTTGGGGCCTTACATTGAAAAAGCAAAACTTCGTAAATAAAAGAATTATTTTAAAAACATAGGATAACACATTTGCATATACTTGTACTTACATATGTCATTAGTTTTCGTTAACGTTGCATACATTTTAATTGAGTTAAGTTAGCAGTTGTATCCAAATTCATTAAATGATTAACCGCAGGCAAGTACGAAATTGAAAACAAATTTGCAGCGGTCAGATAAGTCACGTTTAACATATTAAGCTCGCGATTTGAGAGCGCGTGCCTTCAGGACTGAGTCAGAAAGTAGTATGCACAGAAGGAGAATAAGAACAGATTTGCCAATAAGCGTTGGAGTCATACATACACATTTGTATTCGCTGTGACTATAGGCTCTTTATGGTAAACCCCGGCACAAACTTGCCCGATACGTCTATATATACAAGTCAAAGATACATGTGTGTACATGTACACAAGCTCTTACTGTATGTATAAATGTGTCGGTACTTTATCTAGAATTGCGGTCAGGCTGTGCGTCTTTGGCGACAATGGAAATGTGCCGCTCCACAGTCGTATCGCAGAGATGAATGAGGAACCGCATGCTCATGAAACGTTGGTCGCCAAGGTTCGGCGACATGGGAGTGAAGGTTCCATAAGTGCAGCATCGGTGAATATTGATACACAACCTTTGGCACCGGCCACAACAGGTCTCCAGCAAAATGCCAATGGAACCATACAATGGGGCATCTATCTTTTGGAGCCCCTGATACTGATGCTGCTCTTTGGCTACAATTTTTCATGTAAGTTTGTTACGCAAAACCTTCAAGAGGCAATCTACACATGTGTCGTTACAACCGTTACAGCAACCGTTCTGAAAAACCAAATCATTTATCAGACATGTACATCATGGCTCGATTACACAGACGCCGAATGT
The DNA here is from genome assembly GCF_003285725.1 of Scaptodrosophila lebanonensis. Classification (NCBI taxonomy): domain Eukaryota; kingdom Metazoa; phylum Arthropoda; class Insecta; order Diptera; family Drosophilidae; genus Scaptodrosophila; species Scaptodrosophila lebanonensis. Next base: position 6,533,787 of record NW_022060529.1, read on the forward strand.
ATGTTGCTCGGCACCAAAAATGCTACAAATGCCACAAAGGTATGCGTATACAAATGATTCATATCTCTCGTAATTATAGAGCATCTTGTTTGTTAAAATGTGTTTGGTTTTCACCAGCAAATTGAGGCAGTTGTGCAGCCGTATGCGGCACAAATCTTCCTGATCATGAAAATCGTGGAGTGCATTGTGCCCGCGTTGTGTGGCCTCTTCGTTGGCGCCTGGGCAGATCGCTATGGACGAAAACCTCTGCTAATGGCTTCATTTCTGGGTAACTCAAAAACAATACTTGTATGTCTTTTTTCAGCTTTTAAGCTGCCAATTAAAATATTAGTTTCTTCATATGTCTTAACATAGAAACAATAAGAAGGGTAGGTTACAACACAAAGGAAAAAAGATATATTTTTTGTATATACAGAGACATATGTACATAATTAAATATTTACAGCGCAGTTCAGTGGATGGCACTCTCTTAGTCGACAGCGTGTGGTCTTGATAGTGAGATCCACTGCTATTGGATTGGGATGACGCAGAGTTTTTCGTTGCAGCAACTGTTTAGATGTCTCTTGAAGAGGGAATGTTATTGAAAATGAACAAAATAGAATATAATCTAAATTAGAGGCTCAGTGCTTCTCATCTTTTCCATACAAAAACAAGAGAGAACGCTACAGTCGAGCAAGCCCGACAGTGTAATACCCTGTACCCAGGTAAACTTCCGACACTGAGGTATATGCGCTTCTAGCAGAAGCAAAAAGAGGAAGAAGAAGAACGAACTTCATGCTGCAGCTTGTGGGCGTAGTACCGAAGTAAAGTTGTTTCGCTAATAACTTTTCTTAGAACCATCCGATTTAGATGAAATTTGAAACAAAAGTAGATAATTATATAGAAATTATGTGTGCAAAGTTTGGTTAGAGTAGCTTTTCAAATGTGGACGGTAATGACGAAATTCTGTAGCGGGGGAAGGGGGGGAAAATTCCAAAAAATAAAATAAACTCGTCGTTTCTCGGACCTAGGAGAATCTGGATGCCAACTTTGGTTATTCTAGCTTTTCTTGTTTCTGAGATCCTTGCGTTCATCCAGACGGACAGACGGACGGACGGACATGTCTAGATCGATTTCTCTCGTCTGATTCAGAATATATATACTTTATGGGGTCGGAGATGCTTCCTTCTGCATGTTACATACTTTGCACAAACCTAATATACCCTTTTAACCCTACGGGTACAGGGTATAAAAAGCAGACCCTTATTGGCTAAAGAGGTTCAGAAAAAAGCATCATAATTGGAACAAATCAAGATGTTGAAGAGAGAAAAAATTGGGTTTTTTATTTATGTTCTCTACAGGACGATTTGGAACTCTAAACACTTATGTGGTATCCCCCTCAGTCCACGTATGTAAGTGCTAAACGTTATTTGAACATTTTAGGATACTCCCTGCAGTACTTGATGTCGGCTGGCATTGCGCAACAGGCTATGGAGCGGCATGGCATGGTCAGTCCTTGGTTCTATGTCCTAACTGTGATCCCTTTGGCCTGCTTGGGCAGCAGCATAACATACTCGGTAGCCGCCGTTTGCTTCATAAGCGATGTTTCCACAGGGAAAGCGCGCTCCTATCGGTAAGTTTTAGGCAATTGGTATTCAAACCATGCTGGTGTTTATGTTTACAACTATTTTGTTGTTTATTTGTAGAATGATTGCCTATGAGTTATCTATGTATGTTGGTCTGATGCTGGGTGCTTACAGCTCTGGCTACGTTTATGAGGCCACAAATGCGTACATGGTTTTCGCAATATCGGCGTTAGTAATACTCTGTGCTTTTTTCATAATCGTTTTCTTTCTGCCGGAAAGCCTGCCGGCCACTCAACGGCTAGATTCTGATGGGAGCACAGCGCCAGCAACAACATCGACATCGGGATCGACAAACCCAACATTTTGGAGCTGTAATAAATTGATACAGTTGCTGAAGGAATTCTGGCACACTTGTGTACGAACGCGCGATTTCAAGGATCGCTCCATTATAATACTGTCGATATCGATTTTGCTTTTGTCGGCTTTTGTGAATGGTAATTGCATTTGAAACAATTGGCAGCCTTCATTATATGTACAAGTGCTGATACTCATTGAAAATTACAAAATTACAGATGGCAGCAACTCGGTGTTTTATTTGTTCATTCGTGAAAGATTCCATTGGACCGTGCGTCAGTTTACTTCCTATGAGTCTGTCAGCATCTTGGTACCAGCTGTGGCCGGATCCGGTGGTATATTCATCTTGTGGCTGCTGCGAAAGGTTTGTTGATTTCTAATTGTAAGTCATTATCATTAGTTACTATAAGTATACTGCTAGGTAAGGCAACTTAATGACTGCTACTGTTTTGTTACCTTATACCTGTATTTTCAGTGCACCAATTCTTCTGTGTGGTGGCTGACATTCATTTCATTAGTCAGCCATGTGGCTAGCAGCTTGTGTATTGCATTTGCCTTTGTCGACTGGCAAATATACTTGGCCATTGGTGCGGGCGCCTTGAAGTCTCTTTCCAATCCCATGTGCCGCACTGTAATAACGAATCTTCTTCCGGCTGATGAGCGCGGTTCGTATTTGCCGCATATATAACCATATACTTATATATATGTATATTTTTGTGAATCACATCAGTTATCATCTGTGATTTTTTTTTTCTATATTTGCATTTGCCAGGCAAAGTGTTCTCCATGCTGAGCGTGCTGCAGTCGCTTATACCATTTGCATCGTCTACACTATACATCGTTATCTATAGCATTACATTGATAAGTTATCCAGGTTTTTTCAACTTCGTAAGTGCGAATGTGTTTGGTCTGGCGATTATTTTATTACTGTACGTACCCAACACTCTTAACCTTCAACGGATGCTGTATGGAAAATTAAAATTTAACTACATTTTCAGTATTGTCTGGCGGCAAAAGTCAACGAATCACTCACACTACGAGCCGGTTTTTAAATGAGGATGCACTACAATGCTATATACTTAGTATTTCGAATTTTTAGATATAGATTGCTACACTGATAATAAACAATCTAAAAAAATGCATTCGAAAAATTCACATAAGAAAAATTAACATAACAAGAAGCACTGTTTTTATTTTAAATACTGAAACTGATATACTCTAACCTACTTCTACTTGGAATTTATAAATAAAGCCTCAACGAAATATTTTTAATTTTATTAACTCAGCAACTCTCTCTCCTATGATTTCCACTCAGCTCCACAAACAATAATGCTTTTATAATACGTTTATTTTAAATCAAAACAATTGGTTTGGTGCTTTTTTATTCGTGCCACTATTAATAAGCTAGCCTTAGCTATTTACGTTCATAAGTAAGTGCCACATAAATAATTAGGGGGTTTTAGGGCACCGTTAACAATGTGTAATATTTCAGCGGGGTGCTAATTTCTCAGCTGTTCGACAAGAAAGTGCTTTTAGTTAATTTATTGAAGTATGCGAGATCCCAAGCAAGTCAAAGTCATTGTATAGTAAGCTGGCATCTGTACAAAATTATATGTCATTTAACTAACCAATTTCCGTTTTAAATAACACCGTGTTATTGTGAATAATATCGCCACGCAGTTGTGCCCCTGTAATTGGAATCTGTGTGTGTGCATTTCTTTTCACAAAGTCTTTTAAAAATGTTTAATCAAGATGTTAGCCTAGCTTAAATACGCTTTTCAATTCTATAAATTACAGTGGATACTTTTTCACAATATTTTTTATAATATTTTATTTCGGTTATTGGACTTACACATGTACGCTTCTTTAGCTCTTCGACTTGTTAATTTTTGACACAATGGCGTGTGACACTCTCCTAAGAAAAACCCTGCTCGAGCGCATTTTATGATTTTTTTATTTGGATTAAACCAACTCCTAATGAGTGGTGTTAAATGTTTATTAATCTTGCTAATTAAATTTTGGTTGCCAATTTGTTTACACCCATGTCGAACTTGCTGTTAGGTACAAAATAAAAATATTTATGATTAAAAGAAAACAAACCCTATTTAGTAAAGCATAACAAAATTTGTTCCCATTTGTCTATGCAGTAAATTTCTTTCAATTTTATGATCATTTTTCATCTTACTTCATCTTACTCTTATAGGGAAAACCCATTTCTAAATCCTGAATCCGTCTTTAAATTGGCACATCTAAGCCAAGAGAGCTCTAATTAAATCAGCATGATAAGATATTTGTTTAGAGCAGTACTAATGCAAGGGATAAGAATAGCTGTAGATAATTAGTTTTAAATTTGTTTTATAAAATTATCAAAAGTGTGATATAAAATAACATATACAGGGTGCGCCATCTTTTATGCCGGTATGTAAACATTGAATATCTTTGAAAATAAACAACCGATTTTCAAGTATGAGATATTTTTATTTAATTTGGTTCTGTACAATTTCTTGAACTGAGGTTTTCAACACTTGTCTACTCAAGTCAATCGGTTCACTAATGACAAAGTAATTCAATATTTACATACCGACATAAAAGATGGTGCACCCTGTATAAAGGAAAGATGGCCTTTATTCAAGGAGCGCTCAGCAATAGTCAAAAGAGTCTTTTTGAAATTTTTAATATATGTAGCATTTTCAAAATAAACATAATTATCTATATTGCCAACTTTCCCACAAGATAGTACTTTTTCGTTGCTGAGCATATTTAATAAATGCCATAAGTAGTTGGATTCATATAGAGGTAGTAAGTTGAGGAAGGGCCCAGGGTCGGAAACTGTTTTAATCAGTCAGAGTGGAAAGAAGCGTAAAACAGGGTTCGCGTATGCCTACAAGCCATATTTCCAGTTTAGTTCCGAGTGATAAACTTTGCAAGTCATTCGAAAAACAGTGTATGTATGTATAAACATATGCATGTATCTAAGTTTGATTGAGTCTGCCTCGTGCTACTCATTTGTGAGCGGCACGAACACTAGAAAAAAAGGAATGAAAAAAACTGAAATCAAAACAGCCCCAGCATCGGCTCAGAGTTGTGATAAGTCACAGGTGCGGTAAAGGTAAAGCGTCGAAAGCGACAAAAACTTATTTAAGCCAGTCTCGCAGTGAAATTCAATTCAATCAAATCCGAAGCGTCGCGACGTTGTGAATCTCGACGATATTGTCGCTGCGTTTTTGCGATTTCGCTGCCTCAGGCGACTTGCCAAACTTACAAACAAACTGCATGTGTACATAGAGTATTGAGTGGCCATTCAAAGTACATACATATCTATTTAAATACATACATATAGTACATATGTATGCACAGAACGATTTACTAAGTGATGAACAACTGTTTGCGATTTCTGTTTCCCGACACTATATAAACAGTCGCATTTAGCGGGAGCTGCTCATTTCCAGAATCAAACTCTAATTGTAAATAATTGTCGTCGTTGGTACCGTGTCGCGTCAGTGAATCTGTTAAGCGCCAGTCCCTAGTACCCAGTCAAACGACAAGCTGAGCTTTGCCAGCAACAATACAAATAGTACCACAACAATAAAATATAAATAATAAAAAATATGCCCCAAACGACAAATACAAGTATTTAAAATTCACAAAAAAATATTCTGTTATTGGCAATAAGTTGATATATTCGAATAAAAACTGACACGCTTTTAAAATGTATAATTATTAATTGCATTCGGTAGTGAGCTTCGTGCATAGTGTCGTTAAACAATTGTGCCGCATATTCTCGTATAAGCTATATAAAAGAGTCGGCACGAATTCGTAAAAATTTAATAGGCATATTGAACTTGCCGAATTAGTTTTACGCCTTGAAATCAAAGTTAAAATAGTGGTGCTAATATTCTCGACAAGGTTAATAAAATTTAAAACGTAGACGGTGTCATATGGGAAGCACAAATAATTATTCAAATATAGATAAACGAATATAAGTGCTTTATAGACAGTTCAAACAAAACAACTGCTATCAAATGGTGGAAAAAGCGTCGCATGCCTTTACATGGGAGCGTCTGAAAAGTCTGCAATGGCACAGAATTTTCCATATGTTCTACATAGAACCGGTTGTGTTCATGTTACTATTTTCGCATACATTGTCAGGTAAGAGTTGTGCGTGTTATAAATGCGTGTGTTTATACTCTGTACATAAAATGTACAATAATATATTAGGTTTGCGCGAGCTGAAAATGTAACAGGCAGAAGGAGGCGTGGCAGACCCCACAAAGTGTATATATTCTTGATCAGCATGACGAGGCGAGTAGATCTAGCTCTGTCTGTCTGTCCGTCTGTCCGTATGAACACCTGGATCTCAGAGACTATAAGAGCTAGAGACACCAAATTTTGCACAAAGATGCGTTATATGTGTACGCTGTGCAAGTTTGTCCCCCCCCCCACTTCCCCCCTATGGGGGTTTTCCCGATTTTCCATTCGTATAATCGCCTATATCTAAGAGAATATAAGACCTACGGATACCAAATTTTAGTCCCACATGCCTTATGAGAATACGCAGAAAATGTGTATTTTGGAATTTCCCTCCCTCCCCCCTCTCCACCGCAAATCGCGATTTTCTCTAACTCCCGTAATTCTTGGACTAAAATTTGTAAATTTTGTTTTTTTTTCTCTTACTTTTTTAATTTCTATAATTATTCTAAACATATGTACAGAGTATTTCAAAGTCGGGACACCCGACTTTGGCTTTTTTACTTGTTTTATTAAATGTAATAGCCACGAAAGCCGCTGTAATGCCTCTTAACACTTTTCTCCAACCCACATAAAGGTACAATATTGCGCAATCAAATCATCTACCAGACCTGCACAACGATCTTTAATTACAATCAGAGCGATTGCAAACTCTTGGATTCGAAGAATGCTAGCGCCGAAATAAATGTGTGTATACATATTTGAATTAATTAATTATTGAATCTTAGAAGAGCGACTTAATTCCGGTTATTAGGCCATTGAAACGGAACTGCAGCCATATGTGGCGAACTTGTTTTTGTCGCGCACTCTACTGGAAAGTATTGTTCCCGCCTTCTGCGGTCTCTTTATCGGCTCATGGTCGGATCATTATGGACGCAAGCCATTGCTCATTGTTTCGATGATTGGTGAGTTTCCCAGCTTAGCGGGCGAGTGAAAGAGTGCTGTGATCGAGCCATCTTTATATATCGCAGGCTTTGCTGCCACTTTTCTTGTGACGGCCTCGATCAGTGAGTTATCCAACTTCTATGTTATCAATCCCTGGTGGTATATCATGGCTGCAGTGCCCCACTCGGTCCTTGGAGGTAATTGTGTGTTCTCTGTAGCCGCTTTCTGCTTCATCTCAGACATTACGGACACTAAAGAGCGGCCTTACAGGTGAGTGAAAGTGGTTTCCGTTTTCAGTTGGCAATTGGTAATGTCGTCCATTCTCAGAATGATTTTCATGGAGGTGCTGTTCTTCATTGGTCTCACCAGTGGATCGCTGCTCTCCAGCTTTGTGTATGCGGCGACTAGTGCATCAATAACAATCGGCATCTCTGGAATTATTGTTACATTCGCCACACTATTCATAATTTTCTTCGTGCCCGAAAGCTTGCACATACGTCTGGATCGGGATGCCAAAACCAAGCTCAACAAGGAGAATGAAGTGCCTATCACGGCTTGTGATTTACAGCTGGATCGTGTGGCTATTGACTGTCCCCCCAATTTCGTAGAAAGTAATGAGAATGAGAAGTGTGATTCTCCACAGATAGAGGTATCATCGCCATCTCCCACAATAAAGAGTGATGAGGATATTTTGGCGCGATATGTGGAAAAGTTGCCGGAAAAGGCAAGGAAAACATTGCCTGATACCGATAAAAAGAAAAAGGCTGGACTATTCAGCTATATGCATATCAGAGAAATGTTAAATACTTGTTTCACAAAACGTGAACATCACGCGCGTGCCATTATCTGGCTAGTCACCATGGCCATGTTCCTGTCCATTTTTGTTTTTGGTGAGCTTCAAACATAAATTTAATTTGCACATTTCTCCACTTGACCACAATTTCCATAAATATGCTAACCCGATCGCTAAAAATCTAAAAATAATGTGTCATTTCCAAATCGTAGACGGTGTCATGGGTGTTATGTATTTGTTTGTACGCGAAAAATTCCACTGGACCGTGCGTGATTATACCTTCTTTGAGACCGTCAGCCATTTGGTACCGATGTTGGGAGCCCTTGTAGGCTTTCTTGTGTTGCGCAAAGTGAGTTGATATTTCAGATAAGAGCTTCAAATTTGAACAGATTGACTCGACTTGATGTACTATACACTGTGTTTATCTTCGACAGGTCTTTCGACTGTCCGTGGTTACTCTGGCACTGTTGGCTTTCTTCTCCGAGATACTTAACAATATGGCGAAAGGTCTTGCCACGCAGGCTTGGCATATGTACCTTTCTGTGGCGTTGGGTGTTTTTCGCTCCATCTCTGGTCCAATGTGTCGCACGATTGTCTCCAATATAGTGCCGCCGTCTGATTTAGGTAAGTACAAGTATCTATAAACCCCAACAAAAACGACTAATACGGACTTGTACATTTTCGAATGCAAACCGTCCCTTTTCTGTTAGATAAATTGAAATTTTTTAAATATTGATTGTGTGGCATTTAGCAGTGTTCTTAGTTTTAAACAATTGATAAAATAATAAAATTGCAACATTAATCAAAACTCTAAGCCACTTTTTCATCGTATAATTGAGAACCTTAAATTTGGATAAAAAAACACCATTGTATCAGGCGGTCAGTTCTTACTAAACATTTTTGGCGCAATGTCTAATTATCAAGTCTCATATACTTATTAGACAAATTAACTAATTTCCATGCGCATCTCTGGTGCACAGCCAAAAATTAGGATTGAAAATCAAACCAACTACAGTAAGCTCTAGGAGTAAGCGAGAATTTTTCCGGCCGCATTCTTAAACGCAAAACTACTCTTCGCAATCACACATATTTAAAATGAAATATATATATAGTTTATCTTTTACTTGAACAATAATGTGCCTTACTCATGTGTAAATAGTGGAATTGACACTTTGCCTGATTGGTTTTTTGCAGGCAAGATTTTCTCTATCAAAAACGTTCTGCAATCGTTTGCTCCGTTTTTTGCGGCACCTCTCTATACGTACGTGTACAAGCTCTCATTGACAACCTATCCGGGTCTGTTTAATTTTGTCAGCGCATCGCTATATTTTCTGTCATTCGTATTTATCGGGTAAGATATGTGCACACATTTATTGCCATCCGAATGTTTTAATATCGATCTCGAACCGTTTTGCAGATGTGTCTTGCGCATCAAGTTCATCCATAAGCAGCATTATGCCAAGGTGCTGAAGTAAGTAATTGTTAAATACTTAGCATAATATTTATATACACTTGTAAAAATATGTGTACGTGTGATTTGCTATTGAATAAATGTTGTAGATCGAATTTAAAAGTATAAAATGAAAAGGTTTGTTTTATTTTATATCTTTTATAAATATATATATTTGTATGTGTCCACAGATTTTTACGTTATTTGGAAGCTAAATATATACCTATATACATATTCACAGGTAACGGCCTTCAATATTCATATAATTTTTGTGTGAATAACATTCTAGTGATATTAGGTGTTGCAAAAATACGCTCTGTCATGCGTATATGCAAAAACTCTGTCAACAACTATAAAAAAACAAAAAAGGGTACGTATTGTGGATATTTTCACTGGTACAGATAAATTAAGGGAGATAATACAAGTTAAAAAAGTTAGTGTTGTACACGCTTCGAGCGATTGCTAATTAAATAAAAACGAAATAATACTTCGATATGCATACACTATAAAACATTTCCTGACTGACAAGAACACGCAAATGGAATTGTTTCCTTTTTTGTTTTGTTAAATCACACGTAAATCGGTTTGAACTTTTTGTTAAAATTAAACTAAATCCGGTTGGATTTATGCCGGCTAACTGCCAATAGCCTGGTAGACAACGGAATCGCCCATGGATTTTTGTATGCCGAAAATTGCGCTGTAATTAATTGCGATAGTCAAAATGATCAAAATAATTGCATTAATTATTATGTGCCACTCACGTAATCAAAACGTAACATAAAAAGTAAAGTCCCGCGCTAATAAAATTGAATGTCCCTGGATATTGGAGTAACGTGGCATTATAAACATACGTGTATAATGGTGCAGCGATTAGCGGCGAGATTGATTCCAGCGAAGTCGTCAGAGCGAATACTTTGCCTATAAAATAAATAACAGATGTAATATTGAAATAGCATTGATTAAGATATAATTTTATATTTGGTAAGCTTTGTCTTGCGAAGTGCTTCTTACCGACTTCAGAACCAGGTGTAACATGGGAAAGGATCGCTCGGCACATAGGGCCCAAAACGCCGCGCATCATTCCCAGCGTCATACCGACATATAACTCCCACGAATAGGCGGCGGTCGCACGGACCGTGCTCTCCAGAACACAGCAAGCCATGGCCAGCATGGCCATAGACACGATTGAGAACTTGAGAACTCGTCGCAACACGATCATACCAAAAATGCTCCCAACAATTTGAATAACAATGCGTGCGGCGCTGAACGAACTAAAGTCTTCGATGGTCCACAGAAATTTTTTGCGCAAAAAGAGGTAATTAACAGTGCTCTCTCCCTCCATTACAAAAATAGATAATGTTAATGCAATGATGGTAAGCCAAATGATAGAGCGATCGAAATTGGGACGCGATTGGAAACAAGTGCGGACCAGATCCTTTGCCAGCCCAAATCTGAAGAACTCTCGGATGCGTGACTGTTAGAGACGGTCGGAAATAGAAAGGAAATTATTAGATAATACCAGTTGGCGAAAATTCAAGTCATTTTTAAACTTACAGTACCGGGTATATTTATGACCTGAACACTCTCAGTCACAAACACATAGACATATATTAGGGCTAACAACATGAGCCCGGTTGCTATACAAAAAAGTGTCAAGGCATTCGTTACAGAATAGATATAACCACTGCCTACGCTTCCCAACATCATGCCCGTACATAGCCATGCTTCATTTAGCACCATTCTGTGGTTGGAGATAAAAATAATGTTAAAAATTCCAACACAAATCATGTTTCATTACTAACCGGACAGCGCGTTTGCGTTCCTTGGCAACATCCGATATATAACAGTAGATGCCAGTGATCAATGCGCAGGTGCCACCGCTAAACGCTGAAGGCACTGAGGAAAGCACGAACCACCATGGATTTATATGCCTTCCAGTAGAAATCAGTGTTATGATAGTTAAAATGATAGCACTTATGAGATAGCCTGAAAATAATACGTAAGTTAAAGTATAATTAATCAATATAATTACTCTGCACTTGTATGATCAAAATGGTATATTGGATTTGTGGAAAGTATGTAACAGGCAGGACGAAGGCATCTTCGACCCCATAAGTATATGTAGGTATTTCTTAATTCTTATTCTTAATCAGGAAATCGGTCAATTTGAAGAAAAGTTATTATAGAAACAACTTCCCCCCGGAACTTCGCTCTTCTTATTTTTGCATCTGCTACGGGCGCATATAACTCAGTGGGTGAAGTTTGTCTGGATACAGGGTATTTGATTGTCGGGCTTGCTCGACTGTAGCGTCCCTACGATATATGTATGTAGATAGCCCTTTGATTTCGAATTAACTTAAAGTGGCGGTCACATATTTCATGAAAAAGCTAAAAATTGATCAGATTTTCTACTTAATATTAATATTGCTAATAGTTACAGCAAGAAGAGTGCCATTATATTTGTACATAAAACGCCTTTGAGGCAAACATTTACCTGTGAATGTGGTCAGGAGTATGGGACGTCTGCCAAATTTGTCCGACCAAGGTCCGATGAATAGACTCACAAAAGCGGGTATAATACTCTCAAATATCGAAGTAGCCATTAAAATTTGCGATACATAAGGCTGTACAATTTCTTCAATGATCTGTGAACATAGTTTTTTTCTGTTAATCATTTTTGAACAAAAAACAACTGTTTTGCAAAAGGCATGACATTTTTCACGGCTGCGCGCCTAAATCGTATGATTCATAGCGACGCGTTCTGGTAATTATTTAAGATACATACATAGTACATACATATGCAGGTATACCCAAGCGCTTACAATTGATAAGCTGACACAAGCAATTATTGATACGTAAAATAATTAGTCATACACGAAATGCAGCCGCTTGCCCCAAAACTTATGGATGTACGTACATACAAGTCCATACTATGCATATGATTTTGATTTCTCATTTGTCGGAGCTCTTGAGCTGTTTATTTGCAGATAAGCGCTAAGCTTTGTATTCCACTTATTAGCATGTTTGTACATACATATGTATAAAAATGTACATATGTACATACATTTATAATTCGTGCTTCTACAATGCAAACAATGGATTTTTAAAATAAACGTAGTTGATATACTATACATAGATTTAGACACATTTACACATTGTATTGACTTTTGATAAGTGCTTATTATTTTTTATTAGAATATAAGTATGTAATAGCTGCAGCTGGCACAGTTTTAATTTATTAGGGACCTTCTGATTTAACATATATTTATATACTAATAATGCTACATCTGTAAATAACTAATAAGTATAAATGATATAAGTATATAAGTATATGCATATTTGCAATCTATGGGGCGTTTATCAGGGTTTGTTCCGAAAGCTGACAGCTTTTCAGCTGGTTAGAGAAAAGTTATCTAAAAAATCCTTAATGTTGAAAACAAAGTTTGCCCATATGCAATACAAAATTATATAAAATCGCTGCATTGCTTAAAACGTGAAACGTGATTAAAACAGAAACAAATGACATACAGTAAAGATAAAAGAAACAGTGGTTCAGCCATCGTAAATATAAAATACTTAAACATACAGATATTTAAAAAAAATTATTTTACTGAAATCGAAATATTTTAGTTGAGGCAATACTATAAAATGGAGTCCCCAATTTTTCCTACAAGCTTAATTGCATGCCTTATCTGACAAAAACAAATTATTAAATTTTCTATATTAGTCTAAAAGAAAATCGGATGATAAATAATGTTTCTGAACCACTGTGCAACAGCAGCAAAAAAAAAAAAAAAAACAACGATCATATAAATATACTGATTTGCGTGTGTAAATCAAATCATTTTGTTACTTACTTGTGCCTCCGGCGTTTCCTTGTTCAGTCCGAGCAGTGGCTTGCACTGTGTCTCATTGTATTTAAGACTAATGCAGGTTTGATAAAGTATTTGATTTTGGTAAACCGCCCCTAAATAAAGCAACAGACACGCAATTGAAAAATTAGCGCGCACAGATGATTTAAATTTAAGTGACACACACCAATCAAGTAACGTCCTAAAAATATTAGGAATACGGCCGGCTCCAATATGAACCAGCGTTTGCCCAGGCCTCCTTCTTCGTTTGGAGGTGTTGTCGTCGTCGTGGATGAGTTGTCTTGGCTACCCTGCTCAACGCTGGCGGCGTCCAGCAGCTGTGGAGATCTCTCTTCAGCCTCTTCATCGCTTACCAAAAGAGCCTCATCATCATTTTGCGTCATTCTAGTCGTCATTGTTGTCCAGAACTGTATGCGGCTTATTTAAAAGTTAATCACTTCAATATCACAACCAATTGGTGAACAAAGGAATTTGCAATTTAATGCTTCTAATATTAATTGCACTTCTCCACTTTATATTGAGCACTATGCTCTGACTTCCATGCGCGCTGAAGTCAAGCGATACACTGAATAATTATAATAGTTCGCTTTAATAAGTTAATTCGTAACACATTGTTTCTGGGCGAATGTGTGTCTTATCTATGTAAGTACTATAATTAAAGTAAGATTGTACTACATTTAGCTTAAGCTTTACAGTTTGTTTGGACAATGAAGTATCTTAATTTGATAATAAAAAAGTAAAATACTTTCTAAAATAAAAGCTTTTGTGTGCCCTTTTTGTTTACTAATACGCTCAGCTGTTTGTACTATCGAAAACCCCGATTGCGATTTCGTTCGGGTGCTGCCAACTCTGCGTAATGCGGGCTTGTTTTAAATTTGGAGTGGGATGCAATAATACGGAAACGTGCAGTTTATATTTTGGTTTATTAAAAGTGTCCTTAAGACTAACGGGCCTCTACATTTAATAACGGCGATGGTCACGTTCGTTGCGCGAGTCCCTTTCTCGGTGCTCGTAGCGACCTCCTCGCATTCTTTCCCGATCTTTGTCTCTATGCTCCCTTTCACGATCGCGCTCGCGTTCACGCTCACGTCCGCGCATTCTCTCTCGGTCACGCTCATGTCGGTTTTCATGACGCCCTCTGTTGTCATTATATCCGATCCGCGCGCGATTTCGCTGCTTGTCGTAGTCCTCCAAATCATCGTAATAATCGCGCCGTGCGTTGCCACTACTACCAACACCTGACGGGTTTTCACGGCTGCGGGACCTTGCATGCCTTGGACGACGCAGCACAGTCGTCGCACTATTCTTCAAGCGGCTTTTATCCTCATCTTCCGCCTCCTTTTGCTCATCGTCGCTGGGAACTTCATCGTCCAGGTCTTCGTCCAACACCGAGACTTTCGGCTCCAGCTCATTATTCTCCTCCAGTATGCTGCGCTTTTGTATGCGTGGTAGTATTATATCGCACACACGATCATTCCGCAAAAGCTCGTCAATATATTCGTCCATGTAGACGATCTCAAATTGACCGGCCCGATTCTGCCGCCGCAACTTGCGATTGTCAATATATAACGGCTCTAAGTATTTGTAGCAATCGATGGCGGCGCCTGTCAGGCGCAAATAGAAGGCACCTAACGCACGCACATACTTGAACTCCTCGTTCTTTATGAACTCCACAACGATGTCTTTCTCCGGTTGAATCTGGAGCATTTTTAGAGTCAGGCACAGAAACTGTGTGGGTTTGATGTTACCGCCGTAGACACCACCAACAAAACGTAGCTCCATGGCTTTATCCACCAGGAGCTCGGCGGTGAGCGCAAAGCATTGCTCCTTCCAGTATTTGGAATCATAAATGCGCGAGCGGATGATTTTTTCTATAAGGTATTGCGGATTTGTACCGTGCACATTTTTTGCTTCTTTCACGGTGCGATTCGCCATTCCGGCTGTTGTTTATTGTTGTGCCTCTTATATGACATTAGGGATGAGCGGAACATATCGATACATTGATATTTATCACGCGCATATCGATGGCCGCTACGCAACGATGTATTTTTTTAGTTCTATCGCGATGACGCACACTCGCCCCAAGACTAAATAATAGCCCAGACAGTGGGAAAACGCATTTAACAGTAAAAGTCCATATAAACCAATTATAAGGGAGCAATTGGTGATAATATCTAAAAAAAACAAGATGAGTTTTTTCGGGAAAATGTTTGGTGGCAAGAAGGAGGTGGCTCCAACGACGGGCGAGGCCATACAAAAGCTAAGAGAGACGGAAAATATGCTCATAAAAAAACAAGAATTTCTGGAGTCCAAAATTGAGGAAGAACTGAACACAGCACGTAAAAATGCATCCAAGAACAAGAGAGGTATGTACGTCATTCAATCTATGCCTTGGAAAGGCTGCTGCGGTTAGCTGAGAAAGTGGCGATTTGCGATGAAAATTATGACTCATTGTTTGTTGTTGCTTTGTTTTTGTTTTTGGCAATGTAGCTAAGGTGTTCATTTATATCCTATTGCCTAAACCATTGCTATGCTAGAGATTTATGTAGTAGTCAACAAATACGACCGTATTGAATGTCAAGTATAAACATTTCTGTATTTCTCCGCCTTTCTTTTTGCGCTACATACAAACATCCTCACCCACCATGATGGCTGGACCCACAACATATGCAAATATAAGAACGTAATATGCTTCATTTAACTTCTATAGTAAACCGTAGCATAATGCCAAATAATATTGTACTTGAATTGGGCGCACATCTTCAAAAATCAAATTTAATCACCCTCATAATATTAATGCAGTGATTTATTAGGAATACTAATTCTGTTCTAATCAATTTTACAGTCGCCTTGCAGGCGCTAAAAAAGAAGAAGCGCTTGGAGAAGCAACTGCAACAAATAGATGGTACACTGTCTACAATTGAGATGCAGCGCGAAGCGTTGGAGAGCGCCAACACAAATACTGCCGTATTGACCACAATGAAGGATGCTGCGGACGCTCTTAAGTTGGCACACAAAAACATGTAAGTGTTGTATCGTAACGGATTCGAATTTGAGTTGGAATTAATGCAATCATATTTTCTTGCAATTATTTAGGGACGTGGACAAGGTACACGATATGATGGACGATATTGCCGAACAGCAGGATGTTGCAAAGGAAATCTCTGATGCCATTTCCAATCCAGTGGCCTTTGGTGCCGATCTTGATGATGAGGATCTCGAGCGGGAACTCGATGAACTGGAGCAAGAGAACTTTGATAAGGAGATTATTGGCATACCCGAGCCGCAGCCGACGTTGCCGGAAGCACCCACAGATGACTTACCCGAGAAGGCCAAGGAGAAGAAGAAGGCACCGGCGGCAACGACAACGACGGCACCCGCTGATCCTGATGGTGAACCAAAACGTACACTTATGTACTTTCGGAGATATATAACATGTATGTTTTTTCTTGCAGATGATCCCGATATGAAACAGTTGCTGTCCTGGGCTAATTAAGGGCTTTAGCAAAATCTCCGTAATTTTCACTGCAAATTTATCCCAAATCGTTTTTCCTTTAACTATAAATTACATTTCTATCGAAACAAATTGGCAGTTGAACAGTGGAGTGAAAATTGTGTTGGCAAGTAATCATAATAATATAGGAATGTGATTTTTATAATATAATAAACGAAAATAGTCAGGCAAAACACCACAAACACACACACACACACACACACACACTGAACAGCAAGAAATTTCAATGCAACGAGTTATACGCTTGTATTTTTTGAAGAATTTTTCACGCTAATATTTCCGCATGTTTTGTTTCGGTTTTAATTTACAAAATAAATAATACCGACATTATGGGTTAACCTTTGCACATAATCATACTGCATATATGCAATATGTTGAAGTCCCATGAAATGCAGTCCAATCGAAACTAACTAATGAGTGCTCGTAAAATGAAACAATGGAATCTCATTAAGACGAATGCGATCACAATGTCTGCGTCCGGAATCGTCAGCACCAACAAGCAACTGAAGCAACAGCTGTGACGACGCTTTGATTAAAATATCTACATATGTGATGTGCATATTAATTAATTGTCGGTGGTGTCACATGCGGCTGGCCACAGCACTGTTACTGGCACTTACATGGTAGGAAGAATTGGGCAACTGCGTTGGTTACAAAAAAATACAAGACTGGACAATTGATTGCAAATCGTTGACAACGCCAGCAGTTGGCCGAATTTATTTTAATCAGTTGAGTTTCGTGTGAGGAAGTCGAAAGGTGCTGTCCAAGCAATTGAAAGTGAACCTAAACATTTGTAATGTGCAAATATGCTTTAATTGCACTGGCACTTATGGTACGAGGCAAATAAAATTAATTAGTGAAAATGTATAATAATTGCTATCTAATTATGTCTTAGCTGCCCGCATACGCCACACTGCTAGATCTGCCGATGTTCGACTATTCAAATGTGGATTTTAAAAATTTTCAATACTTTAAAAATTTGGCATCGCAAAATCCAAGGACCGCAGCCCAAGCAAATCCGTTGCTCGAACATTTTCAAAAAAAGAAAGCTGTGCTGGATTACCTAGATCGTCTCTTCTTTGGCAATTCGCCCTTTACACAGCCAAGCGAGATTCCATTTGATCCACATTTTGGGAAGGCCTGGCGTCCGCACTACCAAAGAAAATTTGGCTACAGAGGAGAGCGTCTGATTGCCGCTCTGGGTTCAGGATACTCTGTAAAACAGCTGCGAACATTCGGCGCAATCCCATATGAATTCGGTACCGGTTACTATCCCAGTTGATAATTTTATTTCAGCATTTATATATGTATAAGTAATTTGTGTGTAAAAAAGTTGTGTGTATTTATGATTTATATTTTAGTCTAGATTCTGCGCTTTTGCGTGGGCGTTGAGATGTAGAGCACGTTGTTTCCTCGAATAAAAGCATCGCCGTATTTGTTCTTTAACTGACCGTTGACATACTCCTCCGTTTGATCCAAGGCAATGTTCATGTAGCCGTCGAGGCAAGCGAGCACCCCTGATGGAAAAAGGGATGTGTAAATAAAAATAAACTAATAAGGCCAATATGATTTTACTTACCACGATAGTCAACACCGTTGTTGAGCTTAACAGCCACGGGACGGCCGTGAATTTGATTAATAAACTGCGAAAGCGCTTCTTTGCGAGACATTTTCCGGCGTTTAGTACTCGTAGAGCTGGAGAACAATTAATGGCAGCACTATCGATAGTATCGATATATTCCGGCAATGTCATCGATGTTATTGAAACTATCGACTATTATTTTGCTCTACCGATTAAGGGAAAATTTTAATTGAGGAAATTTATAAATTGTTTATTGACAAGTGCTTTAGTTTCTGTAATGAGCGTAGAAGAGACCGATAAGATTAAGTAAAAAATGTATATTGCCGAATTTAAATACAAAATACATTTCGCACATTTTTAATTTCATCAAAAGCTCGTATTAACTTCGTTTGTATGTACATATGTATGCATGTACTTATGCATATTTGAACATAGCGATCCATTTCACATTTCAATCTTTTTCCTTGATGAGCTTTAAACCATTAAATTCCCCAAAATAAATTAACTAATATAACATAGGAAAAATTTGTATACCAAAATTCCAGATGATTATAAGTTATTAAATTTACAATTAGAAATGTATGCTGGTGTCATTTAGTGAATGCCTTCCAATGGAGTGTAGGTCTTATATTGGTACAATTCCGGTCCGCCATAGCCGTAAAGGAGTTTTCCTCGTCCATTTTCATCGTAGTACGGATAGCGATACTTTGGTCTGTGCAAAAAGACATTATTACAAGGTGTCAATATTGTTAAATTCATACATTTATCTAAATTACCTTTCAAAATATTGAAAATTTGGCGCTCTTGGTTGAACGGTAGCATATGTTATGTTCACCACAAACGAGACGAGGATCAAAAAAAACTAAAATATAATAAGTTTTATAATCATTTTTAAAGGGAGACACAAGAATGATGGCTGTTATTTTTATTGTCTGTGCACTTTAACATATACAAAAGTAATGGAGGTTCAGTTCACACATCAGTTCAGTGTGCCATATAGGCACATAAAAATTGTAATAAATGCACACGAATTTTGACGGCGGTGCCTTGCATGAAGTAACTTTAAAAAGTGGTCAGCAAATAATAACAACAACGAGTTGTGTTATGTAACAAAATACAGCAAACGACAAGCGATGCCGCCGACTTGGGCAGCTAGTTTGGCTGAGATTATGACACATTTTTGCTTCCTTTGCGTCTTCAGCTCGCAGTTAACTTGGCCAAAACAAAGAGAGAGATAGAGAGAAACAGCAAAAGAGCGCATGCGTTTATGGTGGAAAACCCGCTACAAGCGCACACACTCATCCATTCATTGAGCAATACGCTGGTCAAGGTCTCTAGGGGGATGTGGGGGCTTATCGTATTTGGCGCGACATCATTTCGAAATGTGTCAATTCGCTGGACAAACAAAACACAAAACACACTTTGGAGTTCATTGAGAATTCAATCCACATTTTCGTAAAGACGGGGCTAACGACAAAGGCAACGACAGAAACAATTTTCTTTTTAGCCAGCCGCCGACTTTCGCGTAGACGCAGCGGAAATTGTGTCAGCGCGTTAATGTGCGAGTTTTAGATTATAAATGCTAATTAAGCGGGTCAACTAAACTAATATCAAAGTGAAATGCCAAGACTCACAGACAGCAATAGCGCATTCAAATTTGCCATCGTTCGGGCTAACTAAATGCGGAACTAAATTTAAAAAAAGTAAATTTATTTACTAATCTCGTGAATAATTTAAGGTGTAACGTGTTTTTTCTATTGCTCTTGCAGTTGCGACGCTGCAATGCACGAAGTTGTGCGCGACACGTTTGTTTGGTAACTGAATACGCATTTGGCTTTAAAGCGAGTGCTTCCTCGACTTGAGCACAACTGAGCGGTTTGGTTTGGCTAGTGAGCTTCATTTCGGCGCTCTGAATGGAGCGCGTAAAGCTAAGCTTAGCCATCAAAGCTTTACAATCTTTTGATGCATATGTACATAAATACATATTGGCCAATGTACACAGTTTGTTATGGGGTGGGTGTCTTTCGTCTCTGTTTTGATTTTATATGAAATGTCTTCAACAAAACAAAAAACTTATGCAACTTACTCTTAAAGATGGATGAAAGTGAAAGTACTCAAGCTGCTTGTGCTCTCTTTTCGATTGAGTGAGCGCAACTCTGCATAACGGTTAAATAACAATGATTCACAGCTGTTAACCCATTGGTTTTAACTCAAACATCCTGCAAAGTTACAAAGCGTAGAATTTGAACAACTCTCCTCAGCGCACATATGTAGGTATAGATTGGCTCATCTGTCGCTCTTAGTTTTAAATGGATCCTATAAATGTTTGCCTATTAAATAAAATTACATATGCAAGTATATTTGATCTACGTAAGTATTTAGGAAGATATGAAATTTATTTGAAATATTCAGAATAATTATCTTCTATAGTTTCGTTAGTACTTGTATAATTATAATTTAACGGATAGCAAATGTTTGAAAGATATACAAGTAATGTAAGTATATCGTGCATGGACATCGATGGGTTAATGATTGAGTTAGCTCTGGTGAAGTTTTGTTTCCTCAACATGCCACGAAGAGAGACTAGAGGCAATTACGCTGCCGGAAAATTGGCAAAAGTGGTTAGGCAGCAAGCACAACTAAGTTTTGACAATTTAAGTAAGTTAGTGAGTGAAGCGATTATTACTTCACATGAGCTCCGGCACGTAGACTCAGTGGCATTGTTTGCTAGTCAGCTGTTTGAAGGAACAACAACAATATTAACAAAAGGTAGCCAACAATAGCAGCAACAATTTGTGTGTAGCGCAAAAATATTGGAATTGAGGCCAAATTACTAAAGTGGTTTGTTTGGTCGGTTGCTCTTAAGTTAAGTGGCTTTTGGCCAGATGCTGATCGTGATAATGAAGTTCATGTCGATGTCGACGCTGCTGGAGTTGACGTTAATGTTGATGACACAGCCGCCCTTGATCAACCGGGGCGTTATGTAATCTCTGCAGCAATCGATAGCGGCAGCAAATACAATGAATGACAAGCCAGTTTTTGTTACCAATATTTTTTTGTAGGTAAATTAAATTATTTGTTTGTGCAACTCAGCTTGTTCTCGGAGTCGCCGTCTCATGGGTAATATTTAGAATTATTAGAAAACTTGAAGTGGCGACTGAAAAGTGCCACCCGTGGAGTCAAGGTCAAAAGTTAACCACACTGTTAGAAATTGTTGTTCAAATATAGTTATAATGCATATGAATGTACCCCTTGGCCATAGAAAATTAGCATTTCGTCTTGGAAAATTTAGTGCCACATTTGTGGGTTTTTAAAAGTATTGTTATTGTTGCCGGCATTCACATTGCGGTGTGCTTTTGTGCATGTTTGCGTTTTGCTTTGTAACTTCTTTTCTTTGTCTTGATTTGTGAGTTATTTTGTTTGCAGTAAACAAGAAGTGCGGGCCTGTTTTTTTACGTGGTTTTCGCCTTTTTATAAAAACATACATACATATGTATGTATATATACTCGAACATGTATGCATATGTATTGCTTGAATATTTTTTGGATTTTTTCTTCATTGGCGGTTGGTTGCGTTTTATGCAAGAGCGCGACTTCAGTGATCAATGGTCCAGTGACTCGCACGTACTTGGCCACAAAACACGCGGCTTAAATTGCAAGTGAGTGTTTGAAAACATAATTTACACTGAAGTGTCGGCTTAAAATGTTGCAGTTGCGTTTGTTATGTGTGTTAAGTGTAAGTGAAAAATTCCAATTAAAATGTAAAATCAAATTTAAATAAATTACTTAAACATGCAAAAGGTGAACCAAGTGAAGAAATAAAAACTAAATCAGTATATTATTATTACTTTTTTTTTTAACGATGTATGTAATGTAGTTTCAGCTGAATTATACAAAAATAAATATTTTGCGGTAAACTGCGTAAAAAATGATGCTAGTGAAGCATACTAAGTATGTATGTATGTATATGAAGTACATTTAACATCTGTGAAGAGTGTAAAGCTGAAAATGGAGTCAAGAGTAATTCTTAACGCTATATTTTGGGCATAAATAACTCTATTGGCGCTAGCTTTGAAGCAATATAAACCATCAATACTCATGAAGGCAATTGCTATGAGCCATTAATAAATTGCTCATAAATTGTCAGGTTTCGAGTTTACAATACATGGAAATAACATATCTTTGCAATAGAAAGCTTAAACTAACTATTCATTGTGAAATCGGACCAACTTTATCCAGCTTTTAAACTCAGTAAAAAACATGTTTACATTAACAAATGAGATTTTCGTAGTGCTTTACATGTTTGTTTCTGCATCATTGCCCGCCTACCGATGGCTTTATCTTGCGCCTCATAAGCGAAACTTTGCAAAATAATGTCGCGGGCGAACCCATAACACACGAGCGGACAGAGTGGAACTTCGATCCTGAAGCAGCAAAAAAAGCACGTGCCCTTTATTATGAGGTCCGTTGAAATACTTGTTATAAGAAAATTGTTCAAAAATTAACTTTGTGCATATTTCGTATTCATTTCAGAAAAATGGGTATCGCTCGGCTGCGTTCATTGAGCGTCTGGGCGTCGGCCTAGATGGACGGCATGAGGAGCGACGTTTGGCGCAAAAGGAACGAGATGTGGGCCGTCTAAATGGGGAGCATAATATTAATAACCCTGTGCGTTCGTTATAGTTATATATTATTGTCATACAAATGCATTATTTAATTATGTTATATTTAAAACGTATGCTGTAGATTTCAATTCTTCATCAGCATAATCCATAATATGCGAAAAATGTGGAACGTTGTCATCATTTTAATTTACAGCGATTAATTGTCATTGTGCGCATTAATGTGCTTCACAAGGATTTGTGTAATTCGCCAGCCTTGCACACAAATGTATGTGCATGTAAGTATACATATGCATATATACATACATATGTATGTATGCCATTTATGTTTGTGTGATTGCATGTAGTGGATCATTATAATGACTGCATTTGTTGGCGAGCTTTGGGCGGCGGGAGTAGCATGCGTGTTGTTGTGTGGCTTTAATAAACGTTATTAGCGCAGTCAGAAGCCCTCTATCCCACCTCGCCTCCCATCCAATGTTCATTGCTGACTGTAATGTGGCCCATTGTGCGGGGACGACAATTGCAGTAATTACATTTTGCCAGCAAAAGTAGCTACTTTCGTAATTTCATAATGCTGCACATAATTGAAGCCAATTTCGCTAGACGTCGTAATCGGGACATCCCTTGCGAAATAAGTAGAATTTATGGGCATGTACTTACAACCTGTAATAGGGTTTCATCTTATTTTTAAGCGACTTCCATACGAATATGCTGAAATCAATTATTAATTGATTAAATAATTTGACGTTTTTGAAAAATGTATATTACTGATCTCCTTTGCAATCTTTTCCTCTCCTTCACTTTGATGTCAGGTCTTGGCAATATCAGAAGAGCTTGTGCGGTTATAGGTGACCTGACCCTCATCTTTAATTCACCAATATGAGCATAGAAGGCCCTTAGAAATATTATGATTTGAAGCAGGTAGGAAACTATAAATACAAATAACTCGTACGGTGGGTTGATTTTGCTTAAAAAAATTATTTTAAAAAAAACCAATAATATATCTAATAACAACCGATTGTAAAACACAACCTACTAAATATATACGAAGCTCTGTTTTATGAGATTGTTGAATTGGATTCAATATTAGTATTTGTATGTACGAGTATGTAGGCCTTGCAACAATAATTGGGTCATAAAAAGTACATGTGTTTGATGCCATAATGTTCGCTTGGGTGGCTATCAGTCGGCGCCGTTAAGTATGCAACAATAAAATTGTGGTTTACACAATTATATAGTCATTATCAGCAGATTATCATACAGACTCAATCATACGCATACAATTGATGTTGCAACGGAAATTAACAGGCGTTTGTGCAAACTGCGAAATGAATAAAATTATTGAACAATACGGGACTTTCAATCAATCTGTGCTGAAGTTGAAAAGCGCGTACAGATATGCGTTGCGGAAATTACATTACTGTGAACTGTGAAAATCGGTTTCGATGGCCAACCACATAGATGAACATGTGGCGTATACGTAATTCAGCACAAATGATAACACCATAAAATTGTTTAATAAATTGTTAATACCGCAATGTAAACATGTGTGAGGGGAAGAGTGGGAATGGATACATGGGTAAATGAAGATAAGCGCTCTGCGTGTGAACCACACAGTTGTGGTACTAATTTAATACAAAATCAAACATACGATTTGATAACTTCTGATAAGCACGACAGCCTACACATATTAATATATCAGGTCCTATTAATATATCAGACCTATCTTTTGCAAATTAGTATTTTCAAAAACGATAAGTATATTGAAAGACTAATATATTCTAATATAGAGACAGACATTCTTTGAAAAGCTATTTACTGAGTAGTTTAAGTTTAATGAGAAGCAGAAAGAGCTTTACTTTTTTGCACGCACGCTTGAAATATATTTTTTCATCAGCTCTTGCTGATATCAAGAGCAACATCAAATAAAAAATTAATAATGATATAAAGGTGTTATCGTAACAGGCCGCCTACAATATTCGTCCAATAAATTGTGTCGTGTTGCTGGGGTATTAGTATTCATTTTGTGGCGATTTGTGCGAGCGATATCAATTGCTGTGAAAGCGGATTATGCGTCATAAAAAAGAGTTGAGTTCAATTTACGAGTGTGGTGCATATAGGTATGTATACAATGTATACTGTCATTCTGTTTTACGCAATACCTATTAAATGTTTTGCTAGCTGACTGCTTTTAATTGGCCAATTCTTTGTGATAGAAAATAATAGAAACACAAATCCACATCCCATTTTAGTCCTTGTTGTTTTTATGGCTAGACAGCGCATTAGTATTGCTCAGGCCACAATTTGTTGCTACATATACTCGTACATGTATGTACATACTTATGTATACGATTATGTGTGTTTTCATATATATATGGTCGTAAAAAAAAGGCATTTGATTCTCCAAGTGCCTATTAGTCGCGCATTCGCCATTAGTCCCATATTTATGCGTTAGCTTATTGAGCAAATGCACCTGGCAGTCAAAGTTGAATTTCTTAATGCATTTCCGTTTCGCCAATTGAAGTCAAACTCACCAAGGACTAACTGCAGGCGACCACTAACGTGCGCAACAAGAGCGACAGCAGCAGAAACAACAACAGCATTATATAAAAGCAATTCATGGCATTTTCTGCAACTGACTGACGAACTAAAGAGAAAATCAACGTGACTTTTTCTCCTTTGTGTTTCTGCATTAACTTTCGCATAAAATGTAATTTATAAAATGTAATATAATATGAACAGCACACAGTGGTAGGGGAAGAAAATGACCGTAGAGAAGGGCTCGTGAAACTTATGAATTCTGGTAAGAAAATAAATTATGTTAATTAAGGATGAATGCTGTTAATAAAATTGAATTTAAAAATACTTGTATTACATTTCATTGCCAAGGTGAAAAGTAAACAGAAGCGTTGACATTAACTGTTTGTAAAAATGTTTTGGGGCAGACTTGTTATTATTTAAATCTTTTTTAAATATCACTGAATGGATCTATAGCGGTAAGAAAAATAACCAGCATATATAGCACTAGATCGATCATATAGGGTGGTTCGATATTCGAAATGAAATACATAGTGAGCGTGAGTAAGCGTGACACGTCCTCTCACGCTCTCACATCTAGCTGATACAACAATGCCATAATGTCAACTGTCTTTGTCCTTGTGCTGCACACAGTGCTGGGTCGGAGCTGGGTCGTCGTCATTGGGCAACCTGCGGCTGCTGCTACTGCTACTGTCGGCGCTCCTGCTTCTGCTGCCAGTTATGTGGATGCTGCTGTGACAGCGGATTCTCATCGAGTCGCTGTTCGCAGCATTTATTTTATTTCATTAAGACGAGCGAAATTGTGTTCGGTTGTCGCTGCAGGCGGGCGCAACTCTTTGCATAACCACAATTTAGCATATCCTTGTGCCTTTTTATTTGGGGTAATTACATGCACATTGAGATTCTTATTGTCCCTGGCCGAGTGCAGGCCAATTTCAAATTTTATCTGCCGTTGACAGTTTGCTTTTTATTATACACTCTTCGCAATTGAATTGTTGTGCATGCGTGTACGTGGTTTGGTGTATGTTTGTGTGAAAGAGTGCTGTGCGCCTTTTAATGGCATTCAATAAGCTTGCCCGCCTGTTTTCGCAATTCCTTACTTGCCCCTTTGTCAAAGCTAAGTAGCAAATCCATTATAAAAACATAACTGCCTCCGTCTTCCCATGCTTGCCCCAACTGGAAGCACTCTGTAAAGTCTATGCGCTGTTGTTATTATTGTTATTTTCTTAGTATTGTTCAACGTCTTATACAATATATTTGTATAGGGCATTTTAATGGTTCTGGATAGATAATATTTCGATGTACGGAAAAATATATATTTAACTGGGTTTGATTAAATATAAGAATTGCTTTGATTCTTGAGATCCCAACAGCTTCTGCTTTCCAAATTTGTATGTTTAAAATAAAATACAAATTTATTGGAAAGCCATTGTAAACTTTGCCGGGGAAAAAAGGTAAACTACGAGTATAATGACGCTGGCAAGAAAATCTGGCATTTTACATATATCAGGATATCATCCATTCCACAAAGAGTTCGCAAGATTTTATTAAAAATTCGAATGTTCCACAAATTACTGTCATATCAAAAGCGATTGCAACATTTCCTACACCTTCTTGCCATCCCAAGAGCTTTTGCACTCGAATTCACTTGATTACAAAGTAATTTATTGGAAAAACAGGCACCCAAGTCCTACAACAACAGGAACAACAACTACTACAAAAAACAACAAAAAGGCAGTTTGCCAGCTACCCTAGGATTTTGCTCAATGTCTGGCAAACAACGGTCTAGCAGCTGCTGTGCATACAAAATGCGCCAAATCCCAAAAATCAACAAACAAATGAAAAGAAAATTCAATAAAATACTTTTCTTGCCAAAAGAAACCAAAGAGACGAAAAGAAAAAAGAAATACCGACGGAGAAGTGGCGAGGCAATGAAAAAAGACCTCTTGGTGAAAACTAATTACAACCAAGCTGAAATTGCGACTTCCAAGTGGGCGTGTTACGCATACGCCCCGTTTATCCAGAGTGTTTCACTTCTTCCTTTTTTTTTGTCCACCATTGCGTAAGGCGCATTTAATTGCGTATGCTGTGCGTGTCAATTCAAAGCATACATTCACACAGGGACAGACAAGCCGAAAGGAAGAGCATCGGTCGGTCTCACAATCATCAACGTCGTCATCGTCACTATATCAACATCTAACTCAAAAAACTCGAATAAAATTAATTATTTTGTCAGTTGATGTGACGATGATGATGGCTCTGCTCTGCAGATCCGTGACAGCCGCAAAGCCACAAGCCCGCCACCTGCCGCAGTGGGAGAAATTGGCATGTTGTGTCAATATAGATGCCCAACTTCAGCATACAGGGCGCGCAACTCTGGGTTGTACTTAACTAACCAGCAAGCCAGAGTAGACTGACAAAAAAAGGGAGCCGTTGACATCGACGCTTGCCTGCGGTCATGTTATTTTTTGCAATTTGCACGCAGCTAGCGTGAGGTCACAAAGCTGTTCTGTTTGCAGGCAGGTTGGGTAGCAGTCGTTGAATTCGTCAAGTTAAAAATCTGACATAGATGGCATTCGAATTCGGAGTAAAATCTTGTCTTTCGAGTGTTTTTTCAAAGGAAAGTTAGAGGTGCATGAAACTGTTATTTCTAAAAAAGGCAAGCTTAAAATATGGGAAAAAATTAATAGTAGTAACTTAATAGTAATAATTTAAAAGTGATATTATAAATGTAATAGGCATTACTATTCCTTCAGAAATCTTATTTATCAAAATGTTGGCTACTTAATATATTTCGATAACAATTGTTCAAATATTATTCTAAGCATGCACCAAATTATTTTAATTTAAAAAGTATTAACATTTTCTTGTAAATATTGGCAGATGCTGAAGTAAATAGTTTAGTTTTACCAATAAATGTATAATTGTGTTGATATTTTGCTTTTAGAATTAATGGATACAAACAATATAAATTTCCTTTATTTATTGTATTTTTTACGACTATTCCAATAAATGTTACTGTTCGCAGCTATATGTACGTAAATGTATAAATCAACTTTACCAAATTATGTTACAAATTTTCAACAAATTCTATCTAATATAATTCAAGAGCATCTACTATATAAAAAATATGCAAATCCATAAGCAAACTCTTTTTTATAAATCATAGCCAACCACAGATTTACAAACAATTAGATAACAATTTTGTGACAAAATAAAAATTGGAAATGCTTTGATTATTTTCGATTTTTATTTTTAGGGTGGTTGGATATGCAATTTTTATTTTTGTTCTTTTTGGGCGGTGGCTAAAAAATTTCATTACAATTCGAAGCAGAGTTTAAAAAAAGGAACGCACAAAAGTATGCAACACGAAATTGCGGCGCAGTTAAATGCGAAACAAAGGCAACAAAAAGTAGCGATGGTAACGAGAAAACGGCACTGCAACAGACAAAGATTAAATGAACGCTAAACTGGCAAAGGGAATCGGGAATAGCAAAAAGTGCTCATGAAAAAATAGCACAGACACACACAAAATTACATAAGCACATATATACACACATGCATATGCATGTACTCGTATACACACATGCACAAATGTGTGGCCCATGCTGCATATGTGCTAATCTTCGGCGTTGATGTTTTGTTGCAGCTTTTAGGCGCAAACGTTTATTGCATTTAGTTTTCATTTTCCAGCCATGCTAAAAGTCAAACAAACCGAAAAACTGAAACCCCTTACCATTCTGACCCGACTCAGCGCTGCGGACCTGAAATTGCAATGGCAACGTTTAGCGTTGATGGGCTGGAGGGAAGATTTGATGGGTGGAAGAGAGATTGTGAGGGAGGGCGAAAGGGAGGCTTGGAATAAATGAATAAAAATGCCAACTTATTTGCACATGCTGAATTTAAGCGGTTTTAATTTGTACGCGCCCAAAAAATAAAAGCAGCAAACGAAATTGTTATAAATAAATAAACAAAAAAGTAACAAATTTCATTTCTGCAACGTTTTTGTTTGTGTTAAATTGTGTGCAACTTTTTCGTTCTTGTTGTTTTGTGAGCGCGCAAATAAGGAAATTTACAGCACTTATGCAAACTCACACATATCCACACCCACACACATGCAAACTTACGTACATACATATTAATTCATGTGCAGGCACACAGACGCAATTGAATGCAATTTTCCATGGTATATTAAAAATTTTTTTTGCTTGGCGCATTTCGTAGCTTGCCTCATTTCTTTTTTTTTTCAAGTTTTTTGTTTCTGTATGGTTTCCTTTTTTTGGTGCCAATTGTGTTGTGTGTTACATTTCCGTCTGATGGGGCTGGGTGTTACACACATACAAAGGCATGTCCATGTGTGTTGTTGTCTGCAGGGTGCACTTTTTATTTTATTACGCGCACATTATGATGCAGCCATTGCTCATTGAAGGCGTAGCAGCAGCAAAACAATAACAATGAAAACCGTTTTTAATGAAATTTTTGAACAAGTTTTCATGGCAGGAAGAGGTACGAGTACAGCCACATGGTATATACAAAATCACACACATACGCGCGTGTGTTTGTGTTATTTTCAATATTTTTAACTTTTTCTACTGTCTTTTGCCCTTTAACCTCAAATTAGAATAAACAATATGAGATGGCTCCTAACCAACAAAAAACTGTCACTGAAAAACAAAGTGATTGTTTATAAGTCCAGCATCGCTCCCTCTTCGCGATATGGCTTACAAGTTTATGGAATCGCTGCAAAGTCACACCTGCAGAAAATCCGGGTCCTGCAAGCGAAAACCCTTCGCCTCCTAACTGGTGCTCCCTGGTACATGAAAACGGCACACATAGAAAGGGATCTAGGGGTGCAAAAAGTTGGAGACGTGCTAAAGAGATCACACCCTGCTGAACTTCCCAATAGATTTATTTAATATAAGTATAAATAATTAATAATTAAATAAAATAAATAATTAAATAAGACTAAACTCCTAGTTTAAGCTGTATTTGTATATTTCTATAAGTTTAATTTAAGTTGTTGTAAATAATAACAGTAAAATTAAAGTTTTACCAAAAATTAACAACAAAAAAAAATTCAACCTCAAAATAATATTATACTATATGAATTTGAAATGTTATTCACTTCAACACTTGTTACGAATTTCAAATGATTTCTTTCAATTGTTTATTGGCCACTTGAATGGCAAAAAAAAATGCTAACCATTCCAGCCAATCTGCTCATCAACACATATGCCAGTAAATACTTACTTATAACCACAGCTCAAGCCTCAACTATATAATTTCGCAGAATTGGTGTTGCTTTGTGTTATTCTGTATAGCTGGATTTTCGGCACGCTTCGCTGCTACAAAAGGTGTGTGATTACAATTGTTGTTTGTTGTTGGTAGGCATGTAACGCCCATACATAAATAGTGCATCGCATATGCATGCTTAAACTGAACGCCAAGTAAACGCCAGCAAGGTGATGAAAAGAACAAAAAAGTACACTATTGAGTCTTGACCGGTTCAAGCGTTTTATTGTCATCATCTCCCAGCATTCTGTTGTTTGTATGTTTTTGTTTGCATATGCTTGGCCATTTTGGTATTGTTAGTTCACCTTTGTTGTTTGGCTGTGCATGTGGGCCTGCGAAGTAAAAACGGTAGCCATTTGCCATTGTTCGTGCCCAATTTTTATGTAATTCAAGTGCACAACAATGCAAAGGTAATTCTCACGAATTCCGTTTCTTTCCTCCACATGCGGCGCACACACATGAATGTCTCTGACTCCGGTTCTGTTTGCAAGCCAAGAAGGTGGCAAATGTGCTAACGCCCACAAGAAATAGACGAGAAATGGCAAAAACACACGTACATATGTTGAAAGATGAGTCCTTTGGCGACAACAGAAGCCGCATTATTATCGGGAAATGGCATATTTGTGTCGGCATTTTAGCTTTCAAGTGGTCGGCGAAAATTCAAATGAGTTTCGGCTCAGCAGATCAGAAACTTGGATATGTTAGCGGTAATCTTTGGCAGAAATTTGGTGGAAACGCACAACAGAAACCTTTCGCATATGCATATGTTCTTTAATTTTGTACTTAATGGGTGTCAATGTGTTCCAGATAAGCCTGGGCTACTGCTCATGCTCAGCTCATGTGTGGTATGCTACTTGGAATTGCTTATCGCTGGGAATCTCCATGGGAAGTGTGCCACAGCGTCTCTTGGTCTGCTCTGTTTAGAATACTCGTAGATTCCCGGAGTAGTGTTTCACTTTTAGAAAAAATCAATATAAATAGAAGAAATCTAGCTAAATGGTAAATTTGGCCGAAAGTGAGTTTAGACCCATATTCTTTGGAAATTCGGAAAAACGTTTTCAAGACCAAATGAACGCAGAATAATTTTTCTTTAGAGTTCGTTCAGAAAATTTAACATTAAAATATAGTAACTATTGTATAATTTTAAGCGTTCGTATTTAGTTGCGCTTTAACTTCTTTCCCAGTGTACTTGGGTCGATAGCTGGCAGGCATAATAAGCGTTTCAATATTATCAAGAGAAAAATGAAAGAGACAACGTGCTTGGGTTATTTGTATGCGGTCTGCCGTTGCTACTGGTTTGGGTGACGGGTTCCGAAGCCGTCTGGCCAACGGAAGTTTTCATTTAGTGTACGAATACTCGTATGTGTGGGCTAGCATCCAACACTCAACTGCTGGGCACTGCTGGAATATTAAATTATGAAACTTAATGTCAAACAAATGTGTGGCTTAACTTTTCCAGAATGGTCGCATAAGCTGTCTGTGAGTGAGTTGTTTGGTTACGCAGCCGCAAGCAACGAAGGATATTGAATAATTTGTGCGCGCATATACATACAAAGTATATACATACATATATATGCCCTTATGTGAGCTTATGGTAGCATCCAAGTATCTGTGATTGCTAACCAGAAGCAAGTTAACAACTCATTTATTGGAATTAAATTCATATATGGCTTTGATCGTTTTCTCAAAGGGTTTAAGATATAGTTTTCTGACAAAACAAAAATAAGAGTGGTTGGATTAGGAGAGTATAAATATATACCAGTGCATACACATATTATTTAATTATATTTATTCTTTAAACTGTATTGGTGAGAAATTCTACTGTAATTACAAAAGCATATTTTCAATAGAAGCTACTTAATAGGCCACACACAGTCAAGTCAATATTGTACCTAAAGTCAAAGGCAAAAAATCAAATTGAAACCCCATTCCCACGCCCCGAAACAACACAGATTTCACGCTCAGAAACTGACAGCAAACACCCGAGTACACAGAGACCCAAGACCCTGCCAAGAACACCCACGATACCCCAAACCAATGAGCTTGCTTGACGTTCACTTGCTGCTCAACATCCGGCAGACAATAGAAGCAGACGGTAAGTAGACGAAAACTTTTTAGTTGGATTATATTGAGGGGAAGCACGTTGGCACAAGCACGCATCATTCACCACCCACTACCCACTACCCACCACCCAGCACTACATCGAAACCCTCCACTACGGTCGTCCATCCTCCGCAATCTACCAACTCGCTGCCTCGTATACACACAAAATTCGTTTTATTACTTTGATATATTAGATTTAATGGTTAAGAAAAATGTTGCCACCAGCCTGCACCCGCCGTCGTAATGCCCCCAAGCATCTATTGTTAGACTAAGCCCCATCACCCCGTCCTCGCTCAGCTCTCGTTGCATTTAACCTTATTAAAAGGTGAACACTGGCATGGCACCAGAGAGAATTGCCACAATGTGTTCACTATTCTGGGGCCTGAGAGCTCAACGAGTCTGGTTTGGGGGTACGATTGGTTTGGCAACACGATAATGACCTCAATGTGTAAATGTATGCGTAGCCTAGGAAAGGCAACGTCCAATGAGCTTTCACCAGATCTGCGCATGTCCAATGAGCATATGCTCCCATTTGGGAAGACTCCCTCACACACCATCTTTCTCACGGGGCAGACGTGAGCGCAGTGGGTTTGTCAATGAGCTTTGTACATTGATGTGCTAATTTAGAAATTACAATGAAGTATAGCTTCAATGAGTTTGATTCAATTTGTCATTTCACACTTGGACTAAACGGCTTGGTTGCCATGGCGGCCGTTCCGGGGCTGCACATTTTGAAGTGTGGCCCTCAAGTGGTTCCCATTATGGTTTTGCAATTAAGTACATAACTAAAGAACGTAAGTAACAAAGTAAAGCTTAAATGAAAGTGATTTACTGAATTTAATTAGGAACCATTATCTGGAGACTTTTAGGTTTCCTCGGGACATCAACTTCTTGTAGCTCGTGTAAGAGAAAACTTTTTCATTATTATAGTGTGTACCGGAAAGGTGAAGGAGTATACTAAGAAGCCCAAAGTTGAAGTAAAAGGCTATATTTTAGAGGTGAAATGTTCACCACGGTCCACCCGAATAAACATTACAACTAAGAGCTTTCAAATCATAACATTAAGTGAAACACAACTTCGTCAATCGATAGCGTAAATGAAACTTATCTTGAAAAACCTAATTTCCTTTGAAATCCTCATTTTATCATTATGTATTTTTGTGAGCTCGGGAACTAGATTCTTACATTCTACTAAATGCAATTAGTCCTGAATTGGGTCAATTTGTAAACATTTGGCTTTAAATTGAATAATATTTGAAATTGAAAAATTCAAGCTGGTGCTTAGAGCTTAGAAAGCTGCATTTAATTCAATATAATTTAAAGATTTTCATTTCAGATCTCAGAATTTGTAGCAATATGGCTCAACATAAAAATAATTGCAATAATTAACTTATATAGAGCGATTCCCTTCTTATTGAAAGTAAATTAATGTTTTATAGAAACTACTTAAATACATTGCTAAAATCACTTTCTTCTGTTCAGCTAATTGTGTTAGTAAAATTTCTCAACCATTTTAAAGCATTATTGTAAATATTCGAGGCGTGCCCGTCTATTTTTAAGGTGTGTGTATTAGTGATATTAGAAATGTTGGGGCCCTAACACTAATTGGCACAATTAAATGTTTTGATATGTCTAAGATAGGACATGTAAATTACATATTATCGGTATATCCCTGACGAGTTTGCCTCATCATCATACAGAGTGTGCATGATTTTGCATAAATTGAAAATGAATACGAGTATGAAGAAACTATGAACGCATTGCCCATTTCAAAGATGGGAGATTAAATGACAGGTAGGCGCTCCCTGGGCCTGCGACAGGGCCAAGGACTTAAGTCGCCGATGCTGTCCTGACCTGAGCTCTAAATTAAACGAACGATCAATCGGATTTCTGAATGAAATCTTCTCCTGTCGTAGTCCTATGAAAATATGATTAAGCGCCTCACATACACGTATGCAAATGCGCGGTGCGTTAATCCACAGGCCACTATCCCGACTGCCTGTATGTGGCGTCACACATCTGTCACATTAATGAGTTTCATCAATGCTTCTGTCTGCAGGCTACTTGTGCACAATTCCCGGGAAAATACATATCCAGTGAATTTTCGCAGTTTGGCTTTGCCGTTTGTTTGTATGCAGCTCACAATTGAATTGTGCAAGTTTCGACAAATTAGTGAGCTGAGGTGTTGTCGTCGTCGTTATAGTCGACGCTGTTGCTCTTACTGCTCATTGTAAGCGGCGTTATGCTGCAGCTTAGACAAATGAGGCATTGTATTGGTTTTCGGAATGACCATCGAGCATGTCTCTTCTGAAGCACTAGCATTTTAGCTGCCTTTTGTCTGTTATGCAACCTGTAAATTGCTGAGTAACCTCACCCAGCAAGGTGCAGCCTGTACATATGTAGTTTGGCGCTCTAAGCTAGGATCAAGTAAATCTACGGGCGAACAGGCTGCTTCGGGATTTAGAATGACACTGGGTAAGACTAACACTATTCGGGGTTTGCTGAAGCAAACCTTCTTTTTTATACATGAGCCAAGGCTTGAGTTTGAGCAAGGGACTGAGTATTTGTTCCTCATATATTGAAAAGAGCTTGAGAAAACTCTGAAGAATAATTAAATTGAAAATACTTGTATAATAGGAAGTTCATTTTCTCATAGAGCAAAAAGCATTCTAAATTGAAATTCATAATGTATTTATTACATCTTGAAGCTAACATGTTTTAGTATAAGAAATTAATACATTGCATATAACGCCGATTAGGATATATGTATATGCGAGGTACTGTTCCTTTTGTTTTTTAAAGTTGACACTACTTTGAAGTTCTCGAAAGTCTACATGCAAAAGAACAATTATAATTTTTATGAAATATGAATGAGAGTCGTTCATTGTGGATAAACAACTTTTAAGAAATATAAATTGGATATTCTTATATAACATCTATTAACAGAGAACTGCAGAAACTTCAAAGTTTGATTTGATTGGAAAACAAATTGCTACTTTGGTTCAAGGTTGGTTTGTTTCTGTGAATCTAAGACCATTACAAATTTAAATCAGCAGTGAACTGCACTGTCGCGAAAGGACTGAAGGATTTATTGAATGAACTGATTAGGTAGGTACAGCTAAGTGAAGGGATTCATTGAGTGGTTAAGCTATCAATGAAAGCCGCTAATAAAATATGGTCATACCCTTATTATGGTTGTCATAAATTTGTCTCTATGCGCGATACGGGAAAATAGTAAAACTTTGAATGACGCCAAAGGGCAGACGACTTGAAAGAAATTGGAAATTAGAATATTCATTCTAAATGGCGCATACGCCACGCTGTCACGAATTTCAGGTAGCTCAGTAACCTGTTTTTGATTTGTTGATGCACGGACCTCTCAGGGTATCATGGAGTGAGCAGGATGGTTGCCAATGGCTAGGTAAGGAGTGTACTGCGTAAGAGCGCAAGATTAAAAAAACTACTTATAAGGATACACAAGTTTTAATGAGCACAAAATTTGTCAGCTAAACAAAATTAATAGGCAAACGTGCCATAAACATAAAAACGAGTGGAAAACAGCGAGCTGTTCAACAAGAGAGAAAGAGAGTAAAGTAAGAATGTGTGTGTGTGTGTGTGTGTACAACACCCTTCGTGTGCATGTATATGTGACTACCTGTATAGCTAACATTTCAACCATTACCACTGCCAATAGCCAACCCAACGCCAATGAAACTACCCTGCGCTTTGCGACAGAGTGAGATAGAAAACGGCGGGCAGGATAACAGGCGAGGATAACAAGAGCCCAAGCGCCTCGCCCATTTCATTCAGACGCACAGACACTTGCCATCCGCAATACAGACCGTTGTATTTAATACCAACGTTCTGCACTCTCGGCGCTCAGTCGGTGGTTGTTGATCGCTACGAGCGTACGTGCCGTTTTAGTGCTGAAGCCCAAAAACAAACCCGCCGTCACCGCAGTAAATACATAGCAATAACAACAATTAGCAACTAAATTAACGAAATCAAATTAACTAAACAATTTGTGCGTGCGCGCGTTAATTTATTCTTGTTTCTTTGCCTCGTAATCGAAAAGTGCACTTGGCAAATTCCCATTCAAAACTGTTGCACATTCCTCAAGCCAACGAGTGTTATAATTGTTAATTAATTGAAAAAGTGCGCTCAATGTTCTAGTAACAGTTCTAGCACAGGGAGTAGAGCAATTACTGAAAACAAACAATTTCAAGATATGATGACCACAACCACAACGCATCCAATCATGCCACCCGCCATGCGTCCCGTTCAGGAGAGTTCCGTATCGCGCCCACGCGCCGTCTATAGCATCGATCAGATTTTGGGGAATCAAACAAAACGAAGCGGTAAGTCAGTATATTTAACTTTTCTAATGTGTTAAAGGGAAATGAATACACTGAATAGTTTAGTTCCAAAGTAGTCTCTCAAATGCCGTTGGCATAACAACATCATAAAAAATGATTTTTTATACTTTATTTGCTATTTTCTGGACTTTATGTAGTAGTTATAATCTGAAATCGCCGTTTAATAGAGACTTCCTTCAGGATTTTAAAATATGTAATTTTCAGGGAAAGGTATGAATAATTGTAAATTGACCTTTAATAGAAACATTCTTCAGGATTTTAAAATATGTAACTTTCAGGGAAAGATATGCGTAATTGTTTTTATCGGATTCAAAAAATATACCATTACTCGTATGCCATATAGCTGTAATAGAAACCATAAATACTTATTAAGAGGCAAGCATGATCGCTTTTTTTCTGATCTAGCTACACATACGTTGCCAGGTTTGAGAGAGTAGAGATTAGTATTTTGAAAAGAGTCTTATTATTGATGTTGGTAACGAAATATCAAAATTTGTGGATCCTTCAGAAGTGGTCCAGAACTTTTCTGTGGTAGCAAAAATCCGAAGATTAGACCACAAATAATACACATTCTCATAGCAAAAAGAATGATATAAAAGTGGTTATCTTATATAGTTTACACAATAATTTTTCAAGCTTAAAACATCGAATTTGTTGTCTTAAATTCCTTAGTAATAAAGAGAGATCATTTTGCATTGCACGATATAGCAATTCATAAAAGAAAATAAGTTATTATTATTTTCCGGTGCAGAATGCTTTTAGGTATAATTATAATTAGTACAGATATAATACTGTTTTTCAATGGCCAATTCGATTAAAGTAACAAGTTAAATTGTCAAATTTTGTATCCATTGGATGCATGAAGTTGTTGAAAACCGTACTAAAGGTGACAGTTAATAGCACTTGTTTTAACACCTTTTTGGCGCTTAGTCCAAAGTGTCCGATTCCTCAATCCATCAAAACCCATTTTGGCGTCAGCCTATAAATGAACAGATGGATAAGTGAATGTGTTTTGGTGTGTCCGAAATATGCAAATGTTGGTATTTCATGCATAAAATAGGTGACTGTAGTTATGGAGATCGGGTGTCGGAATAATGTGATTGGGGCGTCGCATGATAGACCCTTGTAGTGGGCGTGCTCGATTGCCCGCAGAGTGTGCGGAACTGTTGTGAACACCCGAGGCTATGCAATCCCTTTGGGATACAATAGAAAATAAAAAATACTTTAAAGCGAGCAAATCAAAACATAGCCTGAGATTTGATGCCTAGCACCCAACGAGTTTGGGTAATAAGCGAAATGCGTCATTAGACCCATAATTAGATTGATATTGATGCGAAGTGCTGGAAAACTGTGCTCGCATCCACAACTACGCTACAATTTGTGACAACGTGTGCACCGCAGGACATCGCAGGATATCAGAGCAAGCGCTTACCAAATTGCACGTTCATACTCTATCGGCCCAACAATCGTTGGAAGCGAACGAGCGTCGAATAGCCGGGCTGCACGTAATTTAATGCCTCGGAAATTACCTTTTTGCCACAATAAGCGGCATGAATGTTGCAAAATACGAGTATGAAGGAGAACGACATCGAGGATACATGTACATGCATAGAGCATGAGCATGACTTGCGCAACTGCTGATAACAACAATAAATCCTGTCGCGCTGTACCCTGTTAAATGTCCTGCTGTGCCGCCTGTGACGCTTTGTTTGGCACGACGTCGTCGTATCGCTGGCATTGTGAATATTATTAATTTGAGGTTCATTAAAATTTGATTACATGTTCTGCACATGAACAAGATTTTACAATTTTTCTTTCATGTATGTGCAGAGTCGTGTGAAATTGGATACGTTTACGATAGAGCATTTTTATGAATTTAGACAACAGGTTTTAATTATCCATAGCAACAGCATGTATAGTATGTGAAAAATCACACAAGTGTGTAAATAATTAATTATACTTGTATATATATTTATACCAAAATTAAGAAAGAATATGATTGATTTTAAAATCGATTTACACCCGGGCTTCTTCACAATCTCAATCGTTTTAAAGTTTTTTTTTAAGAGTGTTAAGCTAAACGGTTGGAGGCGCAGCATTATATCAGGATATTGCAGCTTGAATTACAATTGAATGGGTATGGAAAGCACACACATACAAATATGTAGGACATGAACAGACGTAGGCACTTTTGATTTCGCGCGCGCAGCTGCTGAACAAAATTCAGCTCGCACTTTAAACTCCACTTTTGAACTTTTTTTTTGTAGCTTTCAAAGTCAAACACAAATTGCAAACTCTGGTATACTCGAATTCAATTGAGTAGCATTTGAATTTGATTTTTTTGATTTTTCTATACTTGTGTATGCATTTTTCGTTATTGTTGTTGTTACTCTATAGAGGCCAGGCACTTTATTTCGTGCATTGTTTGCATACTTAATATTGACGCTGTTTGCGATAGAAATTTTAACTGAATGTTGTGCAACCCCGATAACGCTGTTGCTGAAGCTGCAATGGGAACATTTTTAAATTTTACGAAAAACTTGTATTCCTTATAGATTCCAATGATGTACTTATAACGCATCAGCATCATGCACATCACATACATCATTTGCACAACAACAACAGCTTGTTGCAACTCAGTCACCAGCAACAACAACAACAACAGCAGCAGCAGCAGCAGCAGCAACATCAGCAACACCAACTTCAACAACAGCAGCAACAGCAACAACTTTTGCAAGCAGTCGCCAAACGTGAGGATTCGCCAACGAACACCGACAACGGGCTGGATGTCGATAATGATGATGAGCTCTCGTCTAGTCTTAATAATGGCCATGAAATCGGCGATATGGAGCGGCCGCGTAAAGTTCGTAGGTGAGTCAGTCAGTTAACAAGCCGCTTAGCAGATAAAATCGTATTAGTCGTATTGTCATTGTCTCGTTGCGAGAGAACCAGCCAAATAATAAACAATGAGATTAATGTGTTTTGTATCGTCCCCTTTCCTTTCTCTGCTGTTACAGATCACGCACAACTTTCACAACATTTCAATTGCATCAATTGGAGCGCGCCTTTGAAAAGACACAGTATCCTGATGTTTTCACAAGGGAGGATCTGGCCATGCGCTTGGATTTGAGCGAAGCACGTGTGCAGGTAATTGAAATAAATAGCTTAGCTTAAATAGTACTTTTGATGGTATCAAAGGTAGATCGCGCACTTGATACCAAATCATCTCAAACCACTTTCTGCTCAACTGATTATGAAATTGTTTACGGCCCATGAACTGCAGTTGAAAATTTGGATACAATGCGCGGTCCAAAGCTCACGGAGATTATGTGTGTTTTTAATTGGCCGCCAAAATTGAATTGCTATATATACATATTTCGAATAAGCCAGCAACCGGCCAGCCTGAGCATAACAGTAGATACTGCCTTATAGAAAAATGGCAATCAATATTGAGGCTTTTCTCCCAGCAGACAAACATGCAGAAAATGTGCAGAAAATTACTAATCTTTTTCAAATATTATTAAATACGACTCAACCTCATCTCAAACTTGTCTCAAACTCGACATGCAATTTTGGTTTGTTTTCTAGTGGCTAAGGACCATTAAGTAAAGGTGTTGATAGTGGATTCTCAACGTTCAAAGTTATGCCTACACGGGGCTTACTGTATTCCTGTATGTTCGAGTTCATATGAAAAACATGCATAATTTGTAAATAGTCTTTTAAACACTTAAGCCCCCATTTGTATAAAATAACATGTCAGATAATTTGCCGACAGGATTGCGTGCTTTAGGGGTGGCAATGTACATTATATTATGATTTTCCAAATGATTAAATTGGCTTGCTCAGGGTCGGACGCATAGTAGACGTGGTGTTAGTATTTTTATTAACTCTACTTTTGGGTAAACAATTAAAGTGGCTTTGGGTGCACGCTCTGCTGGTGGTTGTTGCCGATATATACATACATATATACGTGTATATACGAGTAGTTCCGCGCGTTTCCACACGGATACACATGTAATTAGGGTGACGTGGCCGACGCTCATGAGCATTTGATTGCTTGATCCTTGCACAATTTGATTTCAGTTGAAATACATAGCACACAATACGCTGAGCGGCATTTCAAACACTTCTCGCCCATTTCGAACGTTGACAGAAAATGAAAACAAATCTTGACCCGTCGCTTAGCGCGCGCAGTGGGATTATGTCTCATACAAAATTTGTTTCAGTCCTCTTCAACTTCACGGGCTTGTATCTGTTGCTAGATTTTCCGTAATTGGTCATTGATTTGACGATACATGTATTTTTTGTGCTCTCTACTCCCTTCAATGACTTTCACATGAAGCGCTCTTGAATAGTAACAGATTCTGAGCAGTTTGCTTTGTGATGCCTTTTTTCTTCCCAGTTATCCTTGTGAAACGTTTATCGTGTTATGTTTGCATATATGCATATACAAATTTGCTACCCCTAGAAGGGTTGACGAGTGGGCAATTATTTTCGGATTTTGT
Organism: Scaptodrosophila lebanonensis; assembly: GCF_003285725.1. NCBI lineage: Eukaryota > Metazoa > Arthropoda > Insecta > Diptera > Drosophilidae > Scaptodrosophila > Scaptodrosophila lebanonensis. Next base: position 6,575,489 of record NW_022060529.1, read on the forward strand.
TCACTTAATCGCGCAAATGCAAACAAAAATCAAGTGTGGAAGGCTTAAATTCAGCCTTGGCGTTTTTGTTGTTTTTTTTTTTATTTTTTTATTTTGGTTAGCGAGTGGATTTATGTTAAAATGTTTGGGTCAGACTGGCTTTAAAGTATTTTATTGAGAACAAATATTGAGAAAAAATAAGGCAACATTATGGCTATAATACTTTAGCAAAAGAATGATTTTCCTATTATTCTAAAATATATTTCTAGTTTCAGGATTATTTTTGATCAGGACGATGTGAAGAATTAGAGGCGAGATAAGTAAAATATGCTTCTAGTGAAAGATAAGGTATTACAAAAGCAGTTGGGCATACAGTTTTGTTATAAGACAAAGTGAAGGGTATACAGCTTACGACTCGTTCTCTTCTATTATGATGCCAAAGTATCTTGAACCACAACGTTTTCCTTATTGCAATAATGTCAACTTTCTCATGTTAATATATGTAATTTGCTTGCACACTTGCATAATTAGAACTTTTTATAAAATATACATAATATGAAAATTTATTCTATGTACAAAAACTATGTCCTCTCTCAAATTTAAATAATAAACGGGACTTTTAGGCTTCTACAGCCACTGACAAAAATACATTTGTAACAGATACTTGTAGAACTTTTGTGCATCGACTTATTCTTCTGTATATTATCAGATTGCACATGTGTGATAAATGCTGAGCGGATATCCGCAATTCAAGTTTTACGGCTGTGTGGCATACAAAGTGGCTTAAGTTGTAGAAAAGCCACAATATAATTGTGCTACTAGCAATTAAAATGTGCAATGCACACAAAAATACTCGGACACATTTGTGCGAGCTTATCACAAGGGTTGGCAAAATTTACTCACGCATACACAGACACAGCCACAGACACAGGCACAGTCACAGGACAATAATTGGCAGCAATTATAGCAAGGAAATCGTTGCTAATTTACTACTCGCTTTGCTGCACACATTGTTGTTGTTACAGCCACTGTCGTTGTCAATGCTGTTGTCGCATTTGCGTAATGATGCTATATACTCGTATATAGGGTGTCTAAAATTGTTGGAAATTCTTGGGCACAGTTGTTAAGTGATTTCAATTCACAAACAATTAATTTTCTTAATATGCGCGCTCAATTTGAGGGCAGGCCCATTGTCCTTAACGGAAATGTCTATGGACAGAAGTAGAAGGCTCGCAGGACTTTTTCTCTAGCTACTGTTTGAAGGGCCCTTTACGGATGGTTGGTGTGAAAAGTGCAAGATATCACCCCAAGGTACATGAAGACACCACACCCTTAAAATGTACTGCCCTTTACACACACACACACACTCACACACACACGCCGGGCGTAGCAAATCAGAGTTGCACACTTCCGATTGGATGCTATTGTATTTGCCATGGACGCAAAGACAGCAATTGATGAACTTTTCGGCCGAGGCCCAGTCGAGTTCAGTCTGCTGTGAGGTAGTGGCAGATATTGGAATTGGTCAGGGCAATTACAAGACGTTAGGCCAAATTTGCATGGATCCATGAACACACACACACACTCCATACACAAAGGCAAACTCTTTGGCAACACAACTCAAACTTCTTATTTGGTTATTTTGCAGGTTTGGTTCCAGAATCGACGCGCCAAATGGCGTAAACGTGAGAAGTTTATGAATCAGGACAAATCCGGCTACTTGCTGCCCGAGCAAGGTGCGTATATTCACATTTGGCTAATTTCGAAATTACGTGTCTAACATAATTAAAAAATCAATTTTGATTGCCACGTGCCATGCACCACGCCCATCACGACTAATGATGACTTTTGATTTGATTAACAGGTCTACCGGAGTTTCCATTGGGCATTCCGCTGCCACCTCATGCCCTCCAAGGACACCCCGGTGCTCTGCCTGCCGAGTTCTGGCCTCCACATTTTGCCCTGCATCAACATCAGCTGATGCATCAGCAACTTATGCCGCACTACAAGCTGCCCAACTTCCACACCTTGCTCTCGCAATACATGGGCCTGAGCAATTTGAATATTTTTGGCGCCGGAGCTGCGGCAGCTGCTGCGGCGGCCAGTGGCTCGGCTGCTGTGGCGGCTGCGGCTGCAGGATATCCGCAGAATCTGTCGTTGCACTCCTCGGTCAGTCAGGTTAGTCCGCCGTGCAGCAATAGCAGTCCTCGCGAGAGCCCCACGCTCGTGCCAGGAGCTACTACCCTCGTATCTGGGGGTCTTACGCTGACGTCAACATCGGCGTCCTCGCCCCGTAGCCCCCTCTTGATTGGCAGCGCCGGCAGCGCAGCGGGGGGCAGCAGCAACGCCTCGACCCCCGTTTCCGTTGTGACAAAGAGCGACGACTGAGATACCAATGTGGATGAATGGGAGCGAGAACTCACAATCAATGTCGCAAATAGCATAATGGGTGGCTAATTCATTTCGCACAAGTTTTCACAGAGCAGTGGAAATTTGCATTGCATTTGTGGTGATAATTAATATGGGGTCTATAGTTTTAAGTGGGCCGAGCGTTGTGTAGAAGCTTGTAAAATATCGTACAATATTAGGGCAAAAGTTAATCTTAAATACTTGTATTTAGTTGTAAACGCAGCAAATGTCATTAATTAATAATTAAATCAATAATAAATTAAGCAAGTGCACAATATAAAATTAAAACTTTGTGTTATAATCTAACTTAACTACAAAAACTTCCTACAGTTTTTACATAGGATCGTAAGTATTTCTAAAATCTGGGGAAAAAAAAAACAATGGACAATCGTCGAGGTTGATAATTCTTAGCTAAAGATATTTTCATCAACTTTCTTTTCATTAAATTAAATTATTTCCAATGTCATTAGATGATCAATAATATGGATTTAGAAAACATAAACAAATTTCAGTTAATAGGATAATCAAAATTTATAGCATGGATATTACTTATAGTATAAGCTCGCGTCGGTAACATCGCAAAAAAAATCCCCAGCCGGTCCAAAAATTAGGAAAGTATTTCATACCTCTTGGTTTGTTTACTTCAAATTGAAAAGGAATGCAGGTCCAGTAATATGTTCTTCTAGTTGTAAAAATGTTACAGAACGTTTTTTGGCTTTGAATGGAACGTGCAACAGAATACATAAAAGGTACCATTGACAAATCCGTAATTAAGACATTCTGTTGTAGGTACGGGTCGTGGAACTATTATTTGCAAACAAACCATCGACCTATGATTGCGCTGATTGAAACTGATCTTCGGCACGTCGACTACTGAAGTACTTAACATCAGCGCCGATTAACAACCCCTGAATAAAATGGTTCAATGGTCCTTGGCCATTGTATGTGTATAAAATCAAGAAGCAAGAGAATTTCAAATAGAATAATAATCTCGATATTGTGCTCATGTGAGTTCAAACTACCAGCAAAGGAAATGTTGCATAACATGTAGCACATCTGAAAGGAAATAATAAAGGGAGAAATTGCATTGTGAGCTGCGGAAACGGCGGCAGTATGTGCTCCAAAGTCTGTGAAGCAAAGGGATTTCTGCAAATTGAAGTGGTGCACATAATGCGTCAACACCGAAAGACTTTCCGCATCCACATTAAATCTGGGACTGAAGTCGGCTCGGCTCTGTGCCTTTTGTAGTTGGCCGCATGCAGGGCCAAAGGCTGTATTGATATCTCATAATTTGTGCCGCAATTACTTTTTAATAATTTCGCATTGAGTTGACGTCTGTCGGAGCATTTCGCTCGACATGACGTCGCATTGTGATTATGCGCACCACTGCGCCTGCGCCGCTGGCAGAAAAATTTAATAAAAACTCTGTTTTCTCGGACAAGTACTCAGTCGATGCGCTTGGAATTTGATTACACTTACAATTTGGCACTTGGCTGTGAGGTCAGAACGGAACGGAACTGTGAATTGTGAAATGTGAATTGAATTCGATGCATCAAATATGCGACTTAAGGGATTTGTCTCATCAAATGTGTGCTCGGGCATAGGGTACAAAGGAAGCTTTCATAAAAGTCACATGCAGTGGCTTTTGTATGCACTACGTCCCTTCCACGCTTCTCTAGACCTTTCCGTCTATAAACGAAAATTCAATAAGTTGAAGTAGATCTCTTATTTGTGCAAGTGTTTGCGGCCTTGGGGGCAGGACGATGCTTTCCGTTCATGGTTGCAAAGGGCTTACACACCTATTTACATTTTTTCCACCAAATATCTGTATATACACAAACACACACACACACACAGACATACGGCTCTGTGTGTGCATGGAATTTCATTCAGTGCACTCTGCGGGCTATAAATATATGAAATTTATCAAGTGGCCTTTTGAGTTTCTTATTTGTGGCTCTATGAAATTGAGTGTCGAGGTGTGTGTGTGTGTGTGTGTTTGTGTGTATTTGCATTTAGCTCAGATGCACAGTGTGTTTCACCTTGTAAATGTGTGTGTGAGTGTAACGAACACGTACATATAATAAAGCACATTGCCATTTTTGCCTACCCTGCTTTGGCGGCTACTTGCAGTTTTATGAGCTCTTCAAAAATTTTGTGAACAATGAAATGAAAATCAATTTCGATGCGACACTCGAGCGCATTAAAATGGTAACAGTTACGGAAAACAAGTGCCAGCAGCCTGACGGGCGGTCACACTTGAAGAACTGGCCACATTTTGCTATTTTGCGAAGAAAATATTAATAATTGTACACTCAGACAAAAAATTCCAATTCAAACATGAAATATCAAAAGAGCGAACAAAAGCTTGTTAAACAAACTGAAGGATATATTATTATAGTCAAGTTTGTAAGCAATAATACATAAATTAAGCTACCAATATGAAGAAACAGGGTTTATTTCGATTAAAAGATTCAAGATTGTGTTAAGAATCTAACTGCGTACATTTTACTCAAATAGAGTAGGTCAACTATGTTACGTGGTTGATACTTATCCAAATAAGAGTTTTTGATTTATTTGGCAATCTATCTCTTTCAATTTTTATTTCCCTTTTTAGTTGTTATTGTGGATTATTAGTATTACATTTTAAAAAATTAGCCACTCTAATATTTCTATGATGAATATTTTCCTTTCATAATATTCAAGATTAAATTTAGATTCTATCAGTGTATATGTCTACTTATTTAAATGCATACATATAGACATACCGATATTTACTTGTGGAGTCGGCCAACGACTTGGTATAATGAGTCACTGACTGAATTTCTGTCTACAACGACTGAATACAACGGTAATTAAACAAGTTAAATCCGCTCAACAGCCGCTCAAGGCAGATTTCATTTCGCGTGCTTTTCAGCTGCTGCTCCTCGTGTTCGTGGCTGCCATTCGTTGTTGGCATCCTTGTTGGCTGCTGTTTGGCGCACCATTTCATTTCAATTCATTTCATTTGCTTGTCGTTATGCACACACTTAAATATTATTTAATTCATCAAAAGTCGTCAACGAAATAATTATGCAGCTTGTCTCATTTGTGCGCTATTATGTGGCAGCAGGCTGGCAGGCTGACAGGCGCAGATGGAGATGTAGCCACTGCTACTGCCGCCGCCACTTCATGGGCTCATAACGAGCGCCATTTTGTGCTCTGAGGCGCCCAAGAAAATATCACAATACCGACAACGCCTTCAAAATAACAGCAATCTCCAGCGATAATTATAGCAATTTGTGTCCCACTTATGAGACCTCAAGTATCTAATGTCACTGTCCTCAAGGATGATCAACATCACAGGCAAATTGCCAACACACCGCAATATGCAATTGCTACAATTTCCGACAGGATATTAGTAAGTTGGCGACAGCAGATCGAACAACACGAAATCGGATACTTTTGTGACTATTTCAAAGTGGGCCGCTGCGGATCTGGATCTGATATTGAAAGTGAAGATTCCTATGAGTGCGTTTCGCTGACTTCACTAAACAGCACTAAGCTGTGCCTTATTTATCGTCTGGCGATAGATGCAGCTGATCTTGAGGATCTTTTTCTCTGTGTTTTCGCCATGTTGTGAATAAAGAAAGAGCAGTAGCTCATGGTGTATTGTTTAGCGTTTAGCCAAAATGGTTTCATGCTTGATTTAATTTGATTTATATGTTTATGTTTTGGGCGACGTTCAGGTAGAACAACTATGACAAACAGCTGCTAAGGAATTGTTCAGTTAATTCGCTATTTATTGGCCATTTTTATTTCAAAGGCAAGGACCATTATAGATACATCGCTCACACACACGGGAGTAAGATAAGTCTCGGACAGAAAGAGTAAACTAATGCATATACAAGTACTTACATAGGAGGTGCGCTTAATGGATATACTTGTAAATTTATAAAATTGAAAATTAATAAAACTGGGAAAATAGTTTTATTTGATTCTAAAATAAAAAGCATGGATACGTTTAAAAATTTGTGGCATTCTACAATTTATAACACCCTGGAAGAATTATTTTCATGAAAGACAGTGAACATCGAACTGTATGCCTTGCTGTCATATACGATTATTACTTGTATTAGTGCATCAAAATCATAATCAATATGCAATATGAATTACATTTAAGCCTATGAAAAGCCATATTTAAATTGCCAATAAATACGAGTAAACAAGTAAATAAGCACAAATACGAGTCGATTAAATAGATATCACAATAGAATACTATTAAATTAAGTTAATCAATTGTATGCGCTGTGAAACTGAGCAGCTGCTGCATATTGTTTGTTTACATTTCACCTTGCCATCGGCGTTCAAAACACAACCACAGACTCATAAATTATATTAATAAAAGACAACAACAAAAATAACCAGCAATGCTCGAGTGGGGCGGGCGAGAAAGTGCGCGAGATAGGTTTGCTAGTGTGTTAGTGGGTGTGTGATTGCTGTTAAACCTTATTTACTTTTTGTTTATTAAACGACGCGGAAAACTAGTGACAAGCACACACATGGACATGCACATGCACATACACACAAAGACACAGAGACACAGGGACACAGGCACACACAAACGAACAAACATGCAACATGGGAACAATCCGAGCGTGTTATAAACTAACAAGTCACACCTGACTGGGAATTTGCCACCCTCATTTGTTACATACGAATATTCGCAGTTGGAAATGAAAGTATTTGCTTTTAATTAAATTTCCTTAACTTTGTCACAATTTGTTAGGGAAATTTGTTGGCTAATATTGGAGTGTGTGTGCATATAATTTCAAGGCTGCTACCAGGTACACCTTTTAACCCTTAGCTACAAACAAAGTTCTGTTGCGTGTTGTTCGTTTTTCTTTTATAGTATAGTGGGGTTATATTTATTTTCGCGCTACGTATGTAGCAGATAGTTGAAATTATTATATAATTTATTTGGTAGTAAAAGCCAGACGATCAGTTACCAAATTAGTGTCATATTTTATGCTCGTTGAAGAATATCTGATTACCAAGTTGTATTACGACAATTGTTGGGAAACAAATAGGCGAGACAGCAGAAAACGGTATTCCTAAATTTCTTAAGTACACGAATAAAGAATATGAAACGGTGGTTGAAATAAATAATTTAAAATAAGTTATAATTAACTAGTCATATTTTATTTTTATTATCCTTCAATTTAGTTTTAATTCCGAGTTGATTTGGACTAGGGACTTTTGGTTTTAGTATGGAAAATGGCTTGATGTAAACGTTCAAATACTCTCAATAAGAATCAAAACCAACCAAAGTGTTTAATGAGATATTTTGTGATTTTGCTCACGCATTGCTTGGTTTATTATGCACCCGTTTGTGATATTTATTTGTGAGAGTCCTCGTTCGTGACAGTTATTATTGATTTAATTATATGGCAGGTGTTTGTTTTAGTATATGTATATCTGTTTGTAAATTTTGATTGCCAAATTTTCGATGCCGCAGCCATATTATTGCACCTTTCTATTCTCTGGCTGTCCCATTTCGTTGTCGGAGTCATTGATATTCTCCAGATGGCGCAACAATTCGGGAACGTGTGCCAAATGCGTTCTCTCTGCAAGCATGCTGCGAAAAGTAAGTTAGAAATCAGAGTAAATGCTTTAGTACTTGCCTAACTCATTGGCTATATCATCCATTGTATCCATAGCCTGCCATTCACGCAGTTGCAATGGAAAGCGTTGGCGTTGCTCGTTATCGATAAGCGGCATCGTCCTTGCTGTTGCAATAGAATTTTGAAGACCAAAAGTTTGTTTGTGCGGCGAGAAATATGTGTAGGTAGTATTTAGTTATTGTACGAGTGATCAAAGGGATGCTTGCTTGGTTTTACCTACAAGCGATTCGTGCAACAGGCGACACGGGCCTCAGAGTTATGTTTGCCGCCTTAAAGCCATCATTCTTGTGTCAGTGCTCACGTATGTACGTGTATTCAGCTGCTGTGGGTGTACTTGGCCCAATTATCACGCTTGATTTAATAAACTCAATGACGCTTTTAACTGCAATAAGTGGCTGCTAATCGTTTCGCATTTTCTCTTTCATTCTGTCTGCTCTGTCGGCAGCGCCGTATTGTATGCTATAGAAATAAAGTTCCTCTCCACGCAGCCAGCTTAAGAAAAACATGCACACAATGAAAATGGAAATAAAATTGTTATTCGCAAAAAAGTACATCAAACGAAATTGATGACAATTCAAGCTCATTGTCGGTTTTGCTGTCTGCCTTGTTGTCTCTTTCTCTCCATTTCCCTCTGCTTTCGTGCCCGTCGCCCTGCTTCGTTCATCATTGACGCTAACTACGGAAGCCGGAAACGCGCCGCAAATTGCAAAGTTTGAGCAGCGCGGCTGCTTCTGCAGATGTTTCTGCTCTTGCCTCTGCCTCTGCCATCTTCATCAAATTAATTTTATTGCATACAATTGACATTTTGGTTTTGTTGACAGTCGTCTTCTGCCTTAGACTTGATATGGATTTGGGCGACTGTTGCGCGTTGTGCGTAGGCATGGAAATTGACGGCAATTTTCTTTGCACTTTCCACATTTCCTATGATTATGCGGCGATTATAATAAATGCGAATTTCCTTCGCCATTTCCTTACTGTTTCTTTTGCTTTTAATTTGGAAGTGCAATAATTTTGCATTCGTTGCTGAGCGAAGGGAACTGACAAATTTCATTTAACTGAATTCAATATGTTTGCCAAATACAAATATGAAAAATGTATTAATTTTTTGATGAACTTTATAAATTAAAATGTGCATTTGGCCGTATGAGCGGCCACACGTTTTTTTGTTTAACTTTTATATTTGAATAACTTTACTGCAAATATATTATCAATTTTAAATGATATATATAAGCATTTGCTTACATAGTGTGTGTATCGAGTATTGAGCTCTGTGAAAAGCTTAATGATAGAATGAACTCTGGTTCAAAACATAAAATAGAGAAAATATATTAATTTCCTGGATCTGAAACGGACTCGCAAAAGACGAAATATAAATACTCGTATACAAGAGGCAGAAACTATTTTTATTCATGTTGTTCATATACGAGTATGAAAGTCATCGGACTCGAAGTTTGAGGCGTGGCTTGAGCTTTTGTGTGCGCTTGTTGGGTCGGAATTCATAAAAATTTACAGAAATGAGCGGCACCATTTTGGCCTTGCTTTGCTGTCAGATTTTCTACTTGGCTGATGCTTAAAGGCAAATTAGCAGCAGTTTTATGCCAATGTCTGCCCATTTGCTAACGGCTGCATTTAAGTTGTTCATCTTGAATATACTTATGTACGTATGTACGTACAATGGAGCATTTGAAGGACGCACGCGTCATAGTTGTATGTAGCTAAGCTACCAGATGTGTTCCCTAGCGAAAAAACTCCCTAAAAATAATAGAAAAATTCAAGTGCACGTGAGAAAAAAAGGAAAACACACCGATGAATGAGAGGGAGAGAGAAAGATGAAATATGTGTGTAAAAGGGACAGTGTGAAAGTCGTGCATTTGCTGCAAATTAGCAAGCATTTAGAGTTAAATCAGGCGCATAATTATTTTCCCATTGCCGAGAATGAGTGTGCGTATGTGCAGGTATTAGCTGTCCTGCATGTTTTGCGAAAAGGTAAAGCCGCCAAATGTGTGGTGATGCCGACAAAGGACAAGTATGCGGATACATGTGTGTGGTATAGAGTGTGTACGATATGCTTTTCACACATGCAAAGGCAGCACCTTTTTGCACACACATGGAATGGGCAATGGACAATGGACAATGAGGGAGTTGTCGTCGTCGTTGGCGGCTTATTTAAATTACAAATAGCTGTGAAATAGACGCATTACTTTCACTAATTTGTGGGCATATTTTCAAATCATAATAGAGATTTTTCACACACTCACACTAACAGTCGGTTAAGTATGCTTTGAAGTGGCTAAGGTGCTGGAATAATGTGTAAGTGTGGGCATCTTAAGTGGAATTTGAACTGGACAAGAAAATCGAACTCTGCTCACCTGGCATTAAGAACACTTGAGTTCAAGATTTCTTTCAGCCTAACTTGCATGTACAGCTCTTACTTATTTTGCTATTTAATTGAAAGGTACAAGGTTGAAGAGGGCTTAAAATGTTGCCGACATTCAAGTTTTAAACCCGATTTCATGCCATCGAGCTTAGCAAAATGGTCGACCCTATGCACACTGAGGTCGAGCAACCCCAGCAATAGATGCTATGTCGTCGATTTTGTTGAAACCAAGTCTATTAGAGTCAATTAGCGCGCGATTATAATGGCATTTTGAACGGTCGGTCGGACGGACGCACTCTTTTTTCCAACCAAACCCAAACACCAACATTTTGCCTTCCTTTAAAGTCATTGAAAAATTTGCACATAAATTGCGTAAAGTGCAATTTTTTCTGCCCTAACACGTTTTTTTATATGGTATGACAGAGAATGGGAGAGAGGCCCTGATATGTAGGCTGTAGATGCGGTAAATCGGCGTGGTTTGGTGTGTCCTGGCGTGGTCATAAATGGCAATCACCCCCAATTTATCGCTGGGGCGCGCCTGCACGTAATGCATGTGTTGTTACCCCTTTGTATGCGAGTTCGCAGTTGAATGCTTTCAATGGGCTGTTCTCTTTCACTCCTTCATACGCTTTTTATTTTTTTAATCCATTGCCTGCCCAATTTCACACAAAAAATGCAATCAAATGTGACGCTTTTATTATTCTTGCAAAAACTCGCATTTGGAGAAGAGTGAGAGAAATTAAAATCAATCAAATTAAATCGCCTTGTTCGACAATTTTGCGTGCACATTCCCCGACTCTTCAAATTTTTATTTCTCTGCAACTTGTGGGCATTGTATGTGCGGTCGTTTTAGGAATATGGAAAGTAGTGTCCCGTGTCTCCACGCTGTTGTTGTAACTTTTCTATCGAAACATTTACGTAAAAATGATTCTAAATAATAAGATAATAATAAGTAAAGTACACATAATATGGTTTAAATGCATATTTAAGAATCATTAAAAATGAATTTACATAGTTTTTAAAAACGATTTTTATTAAATTATTAAGATGTAAATTGCAGATAGCTATTCCCTCAAAAACACTCCTGGTTTAAACCTTACAAATTCGCTAACATTTTGAGTACATCCACAATTTGATTCTAATTGACTTTGTTACTAAATCTGACGCCCTACAGCTAGTTTGTTAGTCTGCCTACTTTCGTTTCTTGGTATGGCTTCATGAGATCTACCCCATGACAGCAATGGGCCCTATTAAGTGATAGATACTCTGGGCTTATTTTTTTGGCACAGAACGCCTTCCAGCAACTGATACTGTAAGCATCTTTTCCGTTTGCTTCGCTCCTCATTTAATGAAAATATTTGAAAAGCTTTTTCCATAATATTGCGCAAAATTATTTTCATATTAAATTAAAACTGGACTTTTAATTGAAAACACTCACATAGTTGTTTAATATATCAATACATTTGTAAATATGAAGATTTATTTAAAAGTCCTTAGTTTATTAAAGGAATAATTGTAATTTGTTTGTTAGCACAAAAAAATATATTAAATATTGTTGAAAGGAAGTCATGAATTCACAAAGTGTAACCCAACTTGGCACTTCAATGCACATGAGCGCTCTTTAAGTTGTGTGATGGGAGCGGCTTTTCAATTTCATCGATAATAATTGAAGTGAAAACAATAGTATGTGTTTGTGTGTTCGAGAGTGTGTGGTACGGAAAAAGCTTCTTCAAGAACTTAGTATTCTCATTGTGTTTGTATGTGTATTTGCAGTCGTGCTCACAGCCATACTAATTGACCATATGCCGTTGTGTGCTGCATACTTGAAAGCGTCATATACTGGTATATTATTTGCACTCTTTATTACGGATTTAAATCAAATTTGTATGGAAATTAAAATTGAATATACCAGTACTACAAAAAGCAGGCCCATTGACGATCATGATGACGACGTGCTTAGCATTGTGTGCGTGTTTATTTTTGTTTTTGTGCAAATTGATTAGTGGGCTGAACTTCAGGGTTGCAATGGGTTGGCTTGATTTTGCATGGCCATTGCCTCCTTAATTTCCTTTTTTTTTTTTGGATTGTGCTTTGTTGTGCAGAGTTCTGTAAAGTGATTCGCTTGAGAAAAACGGTTGTAAAAAGTTGACAAAAATTTAAATGACAAAACATAAAAGATGCCAAGTGTGAGAGTTTCGAGGCATCGCCTCGGTAAGCCCTTAATAAGCATGAAAAAATTAGTAGTAGTAGGATATTTGATTAATACATTTCAATTACTAGAAAAAGAAAATCAAAAACATTAAAATTTAGTTAATACAATATATATTTATAATGAAGTCAGATTAGTGACAAACCTGAAGGCAAATAAATTTGATCTATTTTTACGTTAGGAGGGAAGAAGCGGAATCTTCTTAGTATGATAGCTATATAGAACATCAAAAAGATTCCCTTTTACTAGTATGGAAATGCTTTTTCTTGATTGCGTAGCTACTTTTTTACACTCTCTGGCTATCTGCCATTATTTGCACTCATTAATTACTATTAATTACTATACTATACATATATTTATCTGCATCTGTGCAGCGTCTGTGACGGCAAAATATTTCATTCATGAAGATCGAGTTTTAATTAAACGCATGTGTCTAAATTGGTAAACGTGTTGACTAATTGTGTTTGGCTGCACTCGAGCGTTGCAGATTTGTTGGAAGTGCAATAAGCGGAAAAATTGTTGGCACTACTCACATACACGGAGAGAACGAATTAGAAAATAATAGCGCTCGGACAACAGTGGAAAAAATAGAGTCAGCTTCAACAAAACCCTATTACTTCATAATACTGTTTACAAATTTCCATTCAAATTAATTTCGAAATGTTAATTTGTTCTATTTAATTCAAGTCGATAACATAAATGTTATTCTCAAATGAATATTTTGCATATATAGTAGTTTAATAATTGGTGCCTAAGTATTTCTGTCTTGTTTAATTTTCGACCATGTTTATTGCACTTTTTTGATCAGTGTATGCATAATTAGCAGTGCACGATAGTTTATTAGAATTTATGTACGTGCCAAAATATGGCAATCTGGTCATTTGCTTTGTTGGCATTTCATAAATATGGTGTAAAATTTTCTGTCAGATTAGAATAAATGGTGGGAACAATTTTTAATAATTTTCTATAATTGAGTATATAGAACACTGAGATGATGTATATCGTATGGGTGTTCCAGAATACAGTATTTGGAATTTCTCATTCTCTCATTCTCTGAGCGCATAGCGTCTTAGCGCTTATTGAATTTCCACAGAGAAGCCACGAGGTATAAACAAAAGAATTATGTTAGTCTCTATACAATATGTTGTATTAAAAGTTCTGCTTTCTATAAATAGGCCAATCATCTCTAAGCAACTTACTATATATACCAAATCGAGAATACCATTTTTGTGTTCGTTTGTACAGCACATCAGAGCTTTTTCGTATACATACTATAGATAAATGGAAATTTGAAACGGTGCTGCTGGAATGCTGGGAAGCTTTTGTTGACCTTAAAATAGCACGCACAAGCACGAAACAAGCTATTCGATAGTTCGATAATAAATGAAGAAGAAGGAGGGAGATAGAAAATGGGTGGACAAAACCACACACTTACCCCCGAACCCACGCCCATCTACTAGGCAGAGAATTGTTGTTTTTAGAAAAAATTAAATCTAAAAAATCGAGTTTTATTTATAAATAATTATAAATTGTTTTAATTAAAATTACAAATCATGAGATTATTTTATATTTCGTAGCAATAGACCCCATCATTCTATTTATGATCTTCTATACAAAATAAGAGTTGTTCTTCATAATAAAATAATCAGATGGTCAACATTGATGAAAACATTAAACAAATTAATGGGGGTCGTTTTCATTGATAGTTCAGTCAGTAAAAAAAATAATTTGGAACCAAAGATGACGTTGGTAAAATGACATTCAAAAACAAATGGGCGGGCATCTCTGATGGCATTGATGTTGTTGTTGGTGCATGCATACACAAATAGTCCACGACAATCCAAAGTAGAAGGCATAGACTATTATGTAAGCATTGGAGATGATGAAGCAACTGCTTAGAAGCACTTGCGGTGGACAATGCCAGGGCCGGACTCGTCGTATTCCTCCTTGGAGATCCACATCTGTTGGAAGGTGGACAGAGAAGCCAAGATGGAGCCACCGATCCAGACGGAGTATTTGCGCTCTGGGGGAGCAATGATCTTGATCTTGATGGTGGAGGGAGCCAGGGAGGTGATTTCCTTCTGCATGCGATCAGCAATACCAGGGTACATGGTGGTACCACCGGACATGACAATGTTGGCGTACAAGTCCTTACGGATATCCACATCGCACTTCATGATGGAGTTGTAGACGGTCTCGTGGATACCGCACGATTCCATACCCAAGAAGGAAGGCTGGAAGAGGGACTCTGGGCAGCGGAAACGCTCGTTGCCGATGGTGATCACCTGACCGTCGGGAAGTTCATAAGACTTCTCCAAAGAGGTGGAGGCAGCAGCGGTGGCCATCTCCTGCTCGAAGTCCAAAGCGACATAGCACAACTTCTCCTTGATGTCACGAACGATTTCACGCTCAGCGGTGGTGGTGAAAGAGTAGCCACGCTCGGTCAAGATCTTCATCAGGTAGTCGGTCAAATCGCGACCAGCCAAATCCAGACGGAGGATGGCATGGGGCAAGGCATAACCTTCATAGATGGGCACAGTGTGGGAGACACCATCACCGGAATCAAGAACGATACCAGTGGTACGACCGGAAGCGTACAGGGAGAGCACGGCCTGGATGGCGACGTACATGGCTGGCGAGTTGAAGGTCTCAAACATGATCTGGGTCATCTTCTCACGGTTAGCCTTGGGGTTCAGGGGGGCTTCAGTCAGCAGGACTGGGTGCTCCTCAGGGGCGACACGCAATTCATTGTAGAAGGTGTGGTGCCAGATCTTCTCCATATCATCCCAGTTAGTGATGATACCGTGCTCAATTGGGTACTTGAGGGTCAAGATACCTCTCTTGGATTGGGCTTCATCACCAACATAGGAATCCTTCTGGCCCATACCGACCATCACACCCTGGTGGCGTGGACGACCGACAATTGAGGGGAAGACGGCACGGGGTGCGTCATCACCGGCGAAACCGGCCTTGCACATGCCGGAGCCTAAAATTAAAAACACACCATTGCGCAAGTTAATAAAATGGAACGACGGACATGCGACGAATCAAATAGATGGACGACCCCAAAAACGCACATATGGGTCGTTTAAGAAATTCTAGATATTTTTCAGCCAAATTCTTGAAAGAACTTGGCAAATTAGAAAGTATTTATTCTGAGAGCACGAAAAATGAGAACTATCGGGTAGTTATAAGAGAGCTATTAGAAATTTATGGTAGAGATATTGTTCTCAAGTATTCTTATGGTTTTTAAACTTTTTTAAGTTTTTGAAAAATTTGAGTGATAGTTTTACTCGAAGTCGGAAATTCCCATGACTGATCGTGCTTCTTTTTAGAGAAATTTGAGTGATAGTTTTACTCGAAGACGAAATATTCTGATTGAAATGTATAAGTAGCATATATTTTTGGAACTGCTACGTTGTTTAGCTGGAATGCTATTGTTCTATTAGTTTTCTTGAATGCTCTTGAAGAGTTCACTTGCAGTTTTTGATATTCGGATATTATTAGAACGTTATTTAATTGCTTCATAATTGAAACATTCACTATAATCACTGCACTTTAGCACTCAGCTCTAGAACTATTGTCCTTGTTTAATCCGCATGTACAACTACATATTTGTAGTACATGACTATGTATTTGTGTATGTGGTGGGTATAATCCATTTGATTTCCTGCCGATTAGTTGCTATCCATTAGTATGTGCAGCTTCTGATACGCACCATTATCAACGACCAAAGCAGCAACCTCATCGTCACACATTTTGTCTGAGTTTTGTTTGTTTTACGGCACCACGGGTAAATTTAAATCAAGAATTACGGCAATGTGTACGCTTTGGAACACAACTGACTGACTAAATCATCGCCGCGTTGGTACTCTGATTTTATACCAGCAGCGCGATTTCTTTCCTCCCAGTCCAAGAAAAATCTGCTGGCACCCCCCACACACGCATACACACACACACACAGGCTCTCAAACATATGGATGTCTAGCCACCTTGGGCTATGGCATAGCGTCTTCGCCTGAGTCACTAAAAATAGATCCTTCTCGGCAAGCATAGGGGGCTCTTTGGAAATCGTAGCAAGTGAGAGCGGGAGGCCAACATATAAAAAAAACAGTTCGGCATGATCGAGCGTGCAGATTGTGATCGTGGAGGAGCGTTCTTTCGACCGCTCGAGCGTTCAGTGTGGCGTCGGTGGTGCTGTTGAGCCCAAAAGTGCCGTATAAGGCAAGGCTGCTCCTGCCGGCGGCAGTGGGCGCCGTCAGAACGATCATACAGAGCAGCCGCCGTCTCCAGCGCTCTCTTCGCTTCTTTGTGTCTTGGTCTTTGTGTGCGTGAGCGATCTTTCTACATAAATATACACATATATACGTACATACATACATTTTTTTGGTCGTGGGGGATTTTGAAAATTAATTTCGAATAGTCGTTGTTGCTGTTGCTTGCCTCTGCGTCTTTCAATTTCGAATATTTTTGTAGTTGCTTCTATTTTTTGCTTTTCATAACTTTCGTGTTTTTCTCATGTCGTAATAAATTCGTTTTCTATTTTCGATTTTTCAAACGATGTTGCTACACATACTCGTATATACTATATGTACATATACATACACATAGGTATATCAGTATATTTTCAGTTCAATTCAATTCCACCCGAAAAATTTGTACAACATTTGTTAATTCTTTAATTTTGCGCGCCATTTGCCTGCGCACGTTTCCACCTTCAATGAAATTCCTCTTCCACTTCTATTTTAGGTAATATTTGTGCGCTCTTCTGCGCTCTCATATCATCATCTCTCTAACTAATTAGACGCTGCCGACACCCACAAATTTCTTGTTCTTGTTGCCAGTTGTAATGAGCATTGCAGCATGAGTATACATTTAATTGTTTATTTACAATTAAAAATTGTTCAAACACACATCCCCAAATACCCACACACATTTTCATTTTCATACACTAACCATTTGATGCATGCCAGGCACTTGCAACGCTATGCTGCAACGCGGTTGGGGTGCCGCAGTCGCGAAGTACCCGTTACATGCCATTTCGCTGGATCTGAAATCAAATTAGGTTTATGCTGCGCCTTTGGAATTTATTTTTAGCGCATCTAAGTGGGGCATGTTTACGTTTTATGGCATGACTAAAGCACCGTTGTTTTCTGCTGGTCTGGCTTCTATAACTTATGTACAACTTATGTATATATATGTATATACACTCATGCTTATGTGAAGCTATCCGCCATATAATTATGCTGCTTATTTTGTTTTGTAGCAAAGTGTTGCTATGAAATAAAAGTACGAGTAAAAGAGATTTATGTCGCAAATAGGGTAGCGAGGCCGTTTTACGTATAAAGCTTTGAAATAAAAACGTGTATATACTGATAAATGATATACTAATAAGCATGTAAAGAGAAAAGGTGTACTTTTTACATACATATACTTATCTATATATTAACGAGTATATATAGGGTGTCAAGGAAGCTAAATAACAAATTACTTTTAATACGTGGAATATTTAAATATATTTTTAATAAATATATATTAAATATATATATATATATATTAGGATTGCTCTTATAGTAAGGATATTGAAGTACATTTTCAACAATTTTATGGACATTGTGTTAAATCGTGTTAATTGTTATAAACATAACAAATTAAAAAAAAATATATATATATATATATATATATATATTCGTTTATTTATTTATTATATATATATATATTTTTTTTTGTTTTTTTTTTTTAATTTGTTATGTTTATAACAATTATAAAAATTCCAAAATCACAAAATTTTTGAGTTAACCCAGAAGAAACTTAAACTTCTTCTGATATCATAAAAATAATGGGAAACTAAATGCACCTAATTCTGTTTTTACACGGTTTAAAAATTAAACATTGTATATAAAATGTTACACGAGTTTATTCCATTTAGCACAATTAATTTTGCTTATGTTCAATGTCTTCTTTCACGCGTTTTTTAGGAGCCAATCTACCGTAAAAACAGAATTCCATGTATATATTTAATATGATAAATGTTTTTTTTTTTTTAATCTTTACCCTTTATTTAAGATCTGTCCTAAGTTAGACAATTATTAAATTTTATGATAACTTTGTACTTTTTAATGATGATTCTGTCATGATGGTTGCTGCATGATTCGAATCGAGTGCCTACTCAAGGAACGAACTCATATTGTGGGATTCCTGCAAGTTCGTTAAGCTATGCCACGCCCCAAAATAAATTAAATCTCCTTGTTGTATTTATTTATATTTTTAGATACATTTTTGTTTAAGATATCGTACGTAACGGGAAGTTAACTAGGTTAAAAAATGGCTGAGATCGCGGATCAATGCCAAGTCATGCAGTTTAACAAGCGGCAGAGAGTAAATAGAAATACAAACTGTGTCGCTTAGCTACAAAAATAAAGGACAATTGCAAATAGATTATATAAATTGCTAAATCAAAATTTAATAAAAGCCAGTCAAATGTGCAGTTGGTGGCTAAGGAATTTTAATAACAAGCCCGTATCCTGGCTGCCGTGTTGTTTTAGTGCACGTGCCTCAATTGCCGACACTAAAGGGATTCATTTGTGAATTACCAAATGCCAATGCGGGCAACGCACGCTCCTAAGTAAACAAGGTGAGCGGGTGGTGGTTGCAGCCTTCCTGGCTGCCTTGAATCAACGAAAACAAATTGCAATTGAGCCTGTACTGGTGGCTGGTGTTGGCGCTCCCCCTACCCTGTCCCTGTCCCTGTCCCCGTCCCTTTGCCTTTGCTGATGGTGACACAAAGTGGCCACCACATCATAGAGAGTAGCATTGCGCATTTGACAGCTCAAGCGGAATGCACACAGACGATGGCGAAAACGCCCAAAGCCAAGGCAACAACAAGACGTCACATGAGCTGTGGCTTTGAATACTGCCACTGCCGCTGCTGCTGTTGTTGTTGTTGTTGTTGTAACTGTGGTTGATGCCGCTGCCGGCTCAAGTCGAGGCAGACACCCTTAGGGCATGAATTTGTTGAGCATTGCCATGAATTTGTGGAATTTTTATTAACTTGCCAATTTGTTGTTTTGCTTCTGCTTTTTCTGTGGCGCCGCTGACGGAGTTCATGAAAGTGCAAAAGTGACTGTTTCTGTGTGATGGGAGGGGGAGACGTAGTAACAAACAAAAACTATTGCCCTGATTTCCTGTGTGAATTTATATTTAATTAGTTTGCCCATTTCACACTGCTAGTGTTTTTCAGCTCGCCCCGGGGTTGGCGGCTTATTGGATTTTGCAGCGGCCCTCAAGGCGCGTGTGAATCCATCAATGCAACTCATGAATGCAATTGCAATTGGACGGACGCCGCCCACGCTATTTTGGATTGAAGTGTCGGAAAAGGGTTAACCGTAATCCCCTTTTATGGTATCGATTGTTGTCAGTTTCAATAATAGGACTAATCACAATTGTCGCTGATTTGTTTAGCGCATTAGTGGTTGCCCCTTATGTACTCCTTCAAATTTCTGACCACCTAACCACCGCCTGCTGACCGTTGTCCAGCCCGGCAGGCAGGAGGCAGCTGCAAGTCCATATTCGACACATTTGGCTACCCATTGTGTGTTTATAATAATGTGCGCCACTTGGCAGCTCATTTGATTTAAATGGCTCACACAAATGTATGTGGTGTGACAGCTTCCATGCACTTTGTTTATACATATATATGGATGCGAGTATGTGTGTTTGTATGTCCAAAAGTAAATCAGGTCGAATGCATTAATTTGTGTTTATGTGGGCAGCAACTGAGCATAAAAATGTTTCCAGCATAGTTTCATTTTGGAATTTGAATGCATTTGCGGCAAACGCGCCTCAATTCCTCAGTTGCGTTTATTTATAGTTGAAAGTGTTTGAATATTGTTAAAACGAGAACTATTGAATTTAAAATCTGATTGAATGCATGCGCCACGATATATTAAAATTCTGATTTCAAAAGTTATTTAACTGCTGAACTTAGGCTAATATGAATAATTTGTTTAATAGTCCAATATGAAATAATTGCTTGCATAATTGCACAGCAAATGATATTTTAGAATTATTATCGACTTAATCTTATTCCTAGAATTGCAATCAAAATCTGTTACGGTTATTGATAAAATGCACTTTTGAATCGAGTTGAGCAAGTCCCAGAATCAATAAAATGCTGCTTATGTGTATTACATTAACAGGTTTATTCTTATAGTTTATAAAAAACTTAACATTTTCATTGTCTAGGTTACATATTTTATTTCTTTATAAGCCATGTATAAATAAATGAAATCAAATTATAACTTCAAATAATAACAATATTAATTTAGATTTAAATTATTGTTTTGTTAAAAAAACATATAAATATTTCACTTAAGTGAAATAATGCCTCAAGTAAAGTAAATGTATTTGTTTGTGTATCACGTTACATATTTTTAAACCAAATTCATTTCAATAAATTTGGTGATAGTGGTATTAATAAGACTTAAACAAATATTTAGCCACACATGGATTTACGCGCTACTTGCATTATTTTTCTCAAGCAAACAAAAACAGACAAGTGGCAGAAATGTACGTGTGTTCATATATGCATATCACATATAGTACTTTCATGTACATATACACGTATGTGTATATACATACAGCTTATATAGAATTTGCCATTTTTGCTCTGCTTTTCCAAAAGTGAAAATATTCATGATCAACACAAACATAGTAAAAGTATACATAGATATATGTGAGCAAAAATAAAAGAAGAAGGTAAGCAAGACTGCCCAAATATTCTTGTGGAAATAAGCAATAATGTCTATAGATTAGAGTGATCCTTTTCTTTTAATAAAATAAAGTATTAAAATTGTAGATGAGAGGTAGAACCTTTATTAAATGTATCTAATAACAGTTGTTTTTATTTTATTGTAATTATTTTTTGTTTAATATGTAGATCAAGAAAAAGTTCTGTCGATACAGATTACTAATATTATGTTATAATTTAAACTTAAAAAAATTTGAAAGACTCAAAAATAAGTATAGAATAATTAGTATTAAATATTGGCCAATCAAGTGTGACAATTTTTGTGCATCGACAATAATATGCTGGTCATTTTTCTCACTTTTCGTTTGGATCAGCCATAATGAGAAGTCAGGCATATTACCTATGCTAAAAAAATGCCGCGGACATTTATGGTGTGCGCCACAAAAGATTTCCACCCATGAAGATTTTCAGAGCACAAACAAAATGCTGTTCAATAATTTCTTGTAGTTTGGCGTCGCTGGTTTCGCCTAGAGATTTTTATTTTTAACATTGTTATTTTATATATACAAAGGAACGAACATCGAACGAGAGAATACCGCCAACGCTTTCATCATCGACGAAACTGGCGCGATCAGCTGTGTGTCGTCAAATTTTGTGTAGAGGGGAAGCCAAATTCAGGGGAGCTGGGTGCATGCACCCAATACATACATATATGTGTACACACTATATATCAGCTAGCACATATTGAGAAATATATTGAAATGTTAGTTTATAATTAATTTACAACTGCAGTGGTGTTGGTGCAGGGTCGGGTGTTCATGAATTGTTGGATCTAGTGTGCTGAGCAAGCGAAACGGAAGCTACAACTTGTATTCCTAAAGCCATCGACAGCAGCCAAGGACAGCAGTGTATCTAGTGACGAAATATACTTGTATTGCCGTTTTAGTGACTGGATTAGAGTTGCTTCATCAAATTTCTCTGGGAACCTCATGAGCTGTTTAGTATAATTTATACATTTATTTCATTTATATTTATAGTTTTGATTTTAACATTTATTTTCATCTTAAATTCTTTTTCTTGAAACTTAGTGATATCCTCTAAGTTCTAAAAACCTTTTCTACTCTCAAACTGTTTTATGTGATATATCATCTCTTAACAAAGGTAATAAAACGCATGCTTTATAAGTAATTAAAAATTCTCGATTAGCAAAGATTATTAAAGAGAGGATGAAATAATTTGTTTAGTTTCGAAATAATTGATCCCTTTGAATTAGAGGTATGTGAAATTTCTCTTCAATATTTCTTGCTGTGTACTTATTTTTGTTTTCGGAACATAGTATATGAATAACGCCAATGATGCTTCCGTTATGGGACTGGCATTCGCACCACTCATGGCCGTGAGGCAGCCGCCCAGCGTATCAGCCGTCCGATGAGCAGCCGCTGCCGTAGCCACTCGGTGGTTTTTGACAATATCTAATTTTAGTAACA
The DNA here is from genome assembly GCF_003285725.1 of Scaptodrosophila lebanonensis. Taxonomy (NCBI): domain Eukaryota; kingdom Metazoa; phylum Arthropoda; class Insecta; order Diptera; family Drosophilidae; genus Scaptodrosophila; species Scaptodrosophila lebanonensis. The sequence goes on from NW_022060529.1 coordinate 6,598,362, forward strand.
CACAGTGTTGATTGTGGAACACTTGTCGTCTTCGTCTACGCCTTCATCTTCATGTTTGTCGATGACGATTACACCCATGCGTGCTGTCTGGGTGTCGTTGTGTTTCAGTCTCGAAGCAGAAATGCCATTGCAACATTATTGAAGAATTTTAATTTGATTTTGCGAGCGATTCTCGTGCAGAATTCGTCACTCAGCAGTTTCAAGTTCAATTTGCTCTGCAATTGGACTTTGGCATGCACTTTGCCTGTCACTGCATTTTTTTATTGCATTTCTTGGCAGCTAGTGCGAAAAGGCGAGCAAAGATGCAGGCGATGAGTGTTCAGCCCATTCATACAGAAATACAAACATGAATACACAGCTGCTGCTGCTCTTGAGGGTGATGGCATATTTTCCTTATATGGTGTTTGGCAAGAACTTAAGCATATGTGATATGTACGAGTACTTGTATATACATATAGTGTAGATACTTATGTATTTAACGTGTTCTCTGTTTTCATTTCAATGAGTCATGCAAGTTTCTGATTAAAAATAAGCAGAGACTTTTCTGTTGCCAAATCCGTTTTTTAAAATAATAATGAATTCCATAGCAGTTTTGTGTTATTAAAACAGCATATTTTGAAGAAAAGAATGTAATTGTTTGGTATTTCTGATATATGCGCGCAAAAGATACAAATATTCAATCATTTAATTCAAACACCGTTAATTTTTCTGGCGATAGACGTACATGTTTGTGGGTGGTATTAGCCCTGATTGGTGTCTCCATTGATCCAGAACTGATTACTATGACCAATGTTTGCGATACACCATGCTGGAGCTTGAAAGGTCTAAGCAAGTCAAATATTTGTGGTTGACTTCACGTTAAGGCAATACTTTCTTAAAATCGTCAACTGCGAAAATTAAAAGGTGTTTAAGTTTTATCTTTCAGGCTTGCAAAGTATAATCTTAGAGATTGTGTGCTGGAAGGAGAAGAGATATATTTAGCAGCATCCATTGGAGACCACTAATACACATACCGATGCGTTAACATTGAATAACAATACAAAGGCTAGTACGTCGTATTCCGGAAACGAGTGGAATGCCTGACCAGGAGATCTTGAACGGAAATTTTGGGTTGGGAGGATATCCAAATTTTCTTTTGTTTTGGGTATACTATATTTTTTGATTCGCATAGCATTCGGTAGGGATTTAAAATGCAGTAACATGCCATTTACTTTAACAGTAAATGAATAACGCACTCATTGAGATATGAAAAATAAATAGACTTTTCTGTGCACACCTGGCTCTTAAATATGGCTCTCATGCTATAAAATTATGAAAATATGCAATCAATGATAAGCGAAAGAAACGTAATGATTGGACAAGTTTATAGCTAGAATCACTACATCTGCATATATAAAGATATATTTGTTGTTATTTACTTGCTTATCATTAAAGCTGATTACTCTATTATAAAGGTCTTAAGCTACTATAATTAAAGTTTATCTTTGGTAAACAGTTCTCTTACACTCTACACTAAAATCACTGTTGACTTAAAAGAAACCGCTCATGGAAATGATTCAAAAGCTGTTCACTATTCTACAAACCCTGAACCCAAAGCAATATTACACAAAGAGAGAGGTGTGAAGAACAAATTTATATATACTCGTACATATTGTTGATCAGTAATAGGAGATGTGTCGATTTAATGATGTCAATATGAATGAGTGAAATGGATGTAATGAATGGAGAATCCGTTATTTCCTTCGTAATTTATGGAATTTTACGCCTAAAATTGTTAATTATTATACATACATCCGGTTAGCGCTTTCTTATCAAGTCATTTCATCGTCATGGGGAATTTCTTAAGTTCATTTTAGCCATAAATGTTGCTCCTTCAGCAGCTGCATATTCTTCTGTTGGTTTTCTTTAACACTCTACTGCACACCGCAATATTTTTAAACAGAAATATTTAAAAAATAAGTTTCTTGAATAAAAATAATTATGTTGTATTTAAAACTGCTGTTTATTATTTATATTTATATATCCTTATTCCAAATGTTCAAAAAGAATAGTATAAGCATTTTTTTTGTGGTTCATAAATAATAAGACTATATATTTATTATTATACTCTGTACATGAAATGTACAGAAGTATATTAGGTTTGCGGGAGCTGAAAAATGTAACGGGCAGAAGGAGGCGTGGCAGACCCCACAAAGTATATATATTCTTGATCAGCATGACGAGACGAGTCGATCTAGCCCTGTCTGTCTGTCTGTCTGTCTGTCTGTCCGTCTGTCCGTCTGTCAGTCTGTCCGTCTGTCCGTCTGTCCGTCCGTATGAACACCTGGATCTCAGAGACTATAAGAGATAGAGACACAAAATTTTCCACAAAGATGCGTTATGTGTGTATTCTATACGAGTTTGTTTTATTTTTTTGATTTTCCCCCCCACTTCTCCCCTATGGGGGTTTTCCCGATTTTCCATTCGTATAATCGCCTATATCTCGGAGACTATAGGACCTAGGAACACCAAATTTTAGTCCCAGGTGCCTTATGTAAATACGTAGAAAATGTATATTTTGGAATTTCCTTCCCTCCCCCCTCTACCACGCAAATCGTAACTCCCGTAATTCTTGGAATTTCGAACTACAATTTTGGAAATACCCCCAGTTGGTTATTATATGTCCGTATACCAAGTTGCACTATGATAGACCGATTTACCAAGAAGTTATAGCCATAAATATATTTGCTGCTGCAGCGCTGCTCAAGCGCTGCCCGCGGCTGTTGTTGATGTTGCTGTTTGGTTGACTGTGAAAATGCTTACACAGACACGAATAGATGCGCATAGGCATACATACACTCACACAGACGCAATTGCTTTGTAAATGTGCAATTATAAACCCTTTACGTGAGTTCGAATACCGAGAGAGGTAAAATCGATCAAATTTTGTTTTTTTTTAATTTTCTTAATTTTTTTATTTTCTATAATTATTGTAAACATATGTACAGAGTATTTCAAAGTCGGGACACCCGACTTTAGCTTTTTTACTTGTTATAACATTGCCCTGCGTATGGATAAGACAAGTCTACATACGGACAGTTTTAAGTATGTACATGAGTAGATTTTATTTATATTTTCATTTTTATTATGGGCAATTCACTTCTGATAAGTATGTTATTTGCATATGAGAGTGCTGAATTTCTTTTTATGTCGCCAACAAATATATTTGCATCCAAATGTTGTTAGACTCAACAAACTAAGAAACCAAGTTACCTTAAAAATAGTAAATATAAGATATGTAAGAACCTGATCTGCATTGACGATAATAACGTTATGAAGGAAAGTTCTAAGACAAAAAACAGGCTAACCCAAGAGTAGGGATTGCTTCTACACCCACTCTATATGTTGCTGATGCTTTATTTTTTATTTAAAATATTAATTCTTTCAATATCTTTGTACTTGTATATATTATACGAGTAAATTTTTAGATACATAGGTAGACCGAACATTTTCTGCATGGATAGTTATATACAGAATAATCTTGTATACTACTTGTAATTTATTTCTTGTTTTTGTACACATGCCTCCTTTGTTGCACGACGATTAAGTTTGCCATTCGGTAATTTTTGCAATTCATTTACTATGAAGACCCCACCATTCAGGTGCTTGTACTTGCACTGATTTTTGACTTTACGAAGTCTAAAACTTCGCTGGCACTTAGCTGGGAGTTTTGATTTTAACAACGGCTGCTGCAGCTGCATCGCTTTCGAGTTCACTCCAAATGGCGAAAACGCAAGCCTCACTCACAGCTGGAATATCTGCAATGATTTCTTCGATCTCTTGGGAAGCATATTTCCCCCTGTTCCCCGGGTCCTAATGCGGAACCATCCTCGTTGATGATCTTAACGCGAAAGCCTGGTACGAGATCGAAAGTACGTTCAGAAATGATCCGTGTTGTGCCCACCACCACTGATTTTAAGAGAGTTATTAAGCTAGAGATCCAGTCGAGCGTGCTGGAAGTATATTGGATATCGCTAGGCAAAACATCACTGAAAAAATTCAAATTAGGAAACTATGTTTACAATATTAGCCCAATACTTACACTGCTTCGAACAGTATGTGTGTGTTACTAATGGTTACAGCTTTTGGTATGCCGGTTGTACCAGAACTACTTGTACTTATAATAGCCAATGTTTGCGATACTCCATGTTGTAGTTTTAAAGGCCTGAAATAAAGCACAATGCATATCAAAGCAATTCTTTTTGAAGAAGAACATTACCTAAAACTGTTTACATCGATGGGTGTTTGAAGTATCTTCCATGCTCGTAACGCCGGATACCTCTGGTTTCATTATTATAATTTTGGCTTTACGGCTTGTTCGGACCAATAGGTCATAGTTTTCTGCATTACAAAAAACGATCTTTGGGTTGGTGAAGTCTAAAAGTACGTAACGTACACTTTGGAATATAAAAAATATACAGACGTTTCTCTGCGCGCAACTGGCTCTTAAATGTACTTCTAATTTGCTAAAGACATACAAAAATGTAAGTAATCTGTGATAAGCAAAAAATGAGATATGGTGTTTTCTTTTTAAGTACTCAGTTGGTTATTACTTAAAATGTGTATAGCACTACAAAACTTTAGAGTTACGATAATATTTGTTTATTGTTGGTAAAAAAGTTTCCTAGATGGCTTTGCAAATGACTTTGCGGCATAGCGTCATATCTCCGACGACATATCTCCGCCCAGTACATTTTTGCGGCGGAGATATGTCGCTATTTTTTCGGCGGAGTTATGTCGTTTTCAAGCGTCATAACTCCGCGCGGAGTTATGTCGTTTTGAGCGTCATAACTCCGCGCGGAGATATGACGCTTTGAAACGACATAACTCCGCGCGGAGATATGTCGTTTTTACTTCGGCGGAGTTATGTCGTTTCAAAGCGTCATATCTCCGCCGAAGTAAAAACATATAACTCTATACATGTGTACATTAGAGCTGGAAAAAACATCGATATCAACATCGATATATCGATGTTTTGGCAATATCGAAAACATCGATGTTTTAGTTGCCAATATCGATAATCGGGTACTTTTTGAAAATTCGAAAGCGAAAAGCAGGATGAAATATTTTAGTCCCAGTTTTCTTTATTTATTAATTGAATTTTAATAATTTTTTTATTAATGTAATAGTTTTGGAAGTAGTGGTATTGACAGTGAACGTGGATGCAAACTATGTATACATATCTGTAAAGTAAACTTGAAGTGCATATATGTATGTATATATTTAAGTCCGTTTTATTGAGGCCATGTAACCATGTAAATATTTGTGGTTCTTGTTGGGATCAAATTATTGCCCACCATGAACAAGATAATGAAAATCCTAAGCTTAAATGTCCAACATGTAAACAAGAAGTAAATGAAGCAATTCGCAATGTCTTCATTTATACATAAAAATGTATTTGATATTGATAATATATAATGTATATTAGAAGTATATTAATAAATAAAATATATGAAAATTAGCTTTGTACTTTGACTTGATTAAAAAATTTGAAAGAAAGGTAAAAAAAACAAAATACGCTGTGCCCAGCTTTGAAATGATAAATTTGATATAATAACTAAGGCACATACCCATGACGAACTTATGTACATATGTTGTTACTAGCAGGTATTGCCCGTCTTAACCCGGCTCAATATAATGTTTCCAATTGTATTTATTTTGTGTGTGCATAACCTACCCATATGTTTTCACCTTATAAGTTACCAGTAGGAAGGCATTTAAGGTATTTAAATGAACATTTTCTGTTCTTGACAAAAAATTGTTCAGTAGTCCGTTACATTTTTGTTCTTGCCAAACTATTTCTTTAAACGAACATGACCACTATAACTAATATTTTTTTAAACCTCCCCCCTTTGGAGTTAGAATTTTCCAAAAGCCTTTCTTAGTGTGCTCCTACACTATGATGGATACTATGAAAGGATACTTGAGTCCAAATTTCATCTTTTACCGTTTGGGCTGTGCGTTGATCACCAATTAGTCAGGACAAACTGTTTTATATATAGAGATAACGCAACGTTTTAAGATAGACTATGTGCAAAAAAGGGGAATAATTATAAGGGTATATCCTAATTTTAAATTCACATTTGAGTCTTTTCGTGCCATATTGAGTCAATACGGTCACGCACAAACTCGGAATATGAAACACGGCACACGTGTCAATGCCGTGCAGCGATGAGCCACGATCAAAAAGCACTGACAATTCTCATCTCAATTTGCTAGAGTAAGACTTTCGATAGTTGAAGCCACCGATAGCATAAAAATATCGAAGTTTGAATGGAAAAAGCAGAATATTTAAATAATAAAATCTAATTATTTATTGAGATCGATAAGAACAAATCATATACATACATACATCTGCCCGCAATGCGAAGCAGAATATGCGTAGCTCCGTTATTCGGTTTCTGCTTTACTATCGCATACGCAGTCGTTGCTTAGCGACGGTAACTGTAAACTTTTGGCGTTTTGCCTTTGCAATTAACATTAAATGGTCAAAACGAAAGAAGATGAGCGAGCCAACAACTTGAAGTTGTTGTTGTTGTTTTGTATTTACATGCTTCATACATATACAGGCATAGATACATATGCTTGTACATATGTATGTATGCATGGGCACACATAGACACGAACTGTTCCCAACTATTTGATATTTGATATATGGCAAGTAAAAAACATATTGCTATATTTTAATCGTTGAATGCCAATTTGTTGATATAGTTATGTTGATTACATTACCCAAATTTGAAATCGATCGGACAAAATTTATAACACAAACTATTCATTTGAAAAAGTGAATAAATATTAAAACCCCAATAATAAAATTAAATGCGATATATCGAAAATATCGATACTTGTGTTGATATATCGTAATACATGTCGAATACAAATACATCGAAAAACATCGTTTGAGAGTTATTGATTATAATACTGTATTCGATTGTACACTGTACACATACATACATACAAATTTATTTGTATGTGTACTGTAACTGTAAACTTTTGGCATTTTGCGTATGTAATGAACAGGACTCCCACTACTTCGATGTTTGATGTCAAGGATGGCGCTGGAACCCCCAAGGAAGCAGACGGGATCGGCAGACCTAAAAAAGACGGCAACCTGGCAGCGGATGCATCAGGAATTCTCCCAGAAACAACAACACCACATGGGACACAGCCAGACAGACGGCTAGAAGTTAGAATGTTAAGATTGGAAAAAAAAAATGTCCTTGTAGTAGCCCTAAGCTCCCAAGTGGAGTACAAAGGAAATAAAAAAAAAAAAAAAAATGAACAGGCGTAAATGATCAAAACGAAAGAAGATCTGCGAGCCAATAACTTGAAGTTGTTGTTGTTTTAAAAATTTTTATTTGAAACCATAGAAAACTATTTTTTACAATTAAACAACAGTGTTCGATAGCCCACTGCATACTTGTACATACAAACCTATATATGTATATAGGAATGTATGAACGTACATACATACTTATTGATGTACATACATACATATGTACATGCTATACATACAGACGTATGTACGTATGTAATACATATGGTGCTGGCGTAATTCATAATGCGAAATTCTTTCTAAGGGGAGAAATGTCCCCCCTGCCCAACCTGCGTACGCCCTTGTAGTCCGTTGTCCTAAAAACTCCTTATGCCAAATGTACTAAACAAAGAAAAAAAAGCATAAAAATGTTTATGTTATAATGTTAATAATTTTTAATTAATTAACATTTCTTGCCCTGTCAGTGCAAGACGAATGTACTTTTGTACATACATATGTATGTATGTATGTACATACATGTGTACAAATGAACATTCACACATTAGTGTCTCACATTTTGCTTTGGCTACTTCAACCGTTTACACGCAACTACACGAACAGCTGCTTGTATGTATGTATGTGTGTGTGTGTGTGTATGTATACTTAGTTGTCCCCAACTGTTTGATATTTTGTATTGTTTGTTCTACCTGCATTTGTAAAATGCATATTTTAAAAATCGTTAAATGCAAAGTTGTAATTTTAGTTACGTAGATTATATTACCCAAATTTGAAATCGATCTGACAAAATTTATAACACAAACTTTTCATTTGAAAAAATGAATAAATATTAAAACCCCAATAATTCAAGCTCCAACACAAATTTTGAAAAACCGAGTATGCAGTTTTGTTTGTATTCTTTTATAGATTATAAAACCTAAATTTAAAGTTGATCGATTCAAAAATGCAGAATTTTCAAACAAACTTTGGAGCTACTTTTCCCCCCTTTGGAGCTCGAATTTTCTTCTTAGTGCGCATCTACACCATGATAGGATACTTGAGCCCAAATTTCAGTTTCCTAGCTTTTACCGTTTGGGCTGTGGGGTGTTGATTGTGTTTCAATTTTTCCACGGAAAACCCCCCTTTTTTCATGCCCCAGGAAAAATGGTGAAAAACCAAGTATACAGTTTTTCTTGTATTCTTTTTGAGAGTATACAAACTAAGTTTGAAGTTAATTGGACGAAAATTGTAGATTTTTCATACAAACGTTGGAGCCTGTTTTCCCCCCTTTGGCGATCGAATTTTCCAAAACCGCTTCTTAGTGCTCACCTACACCACTGAAGACAACATGTGTCCAATTTTCAGCCTCTTAGCTCTTACCGTTTGGGCTGTGCGTTGATTGCACATAGCTTTTCGTTTACCGAATTTTCCACCGGAAAATCATTATTATTCAGGCCGCAGGAAAAATATTGAAAATCCAAGTATACAGTTTTTTTTGTATTCTTTTTGAGAATATACAAACTAAGTTTGAAGTTAATCGGATAAAAATTGTAGATTTTTCATACAAACGTTGGAGCTCGTTTTCCCCCCTTTGGAGCTCGAATTTTCCGAAACCCCTTCTTAGTGCTCACTTTCACTATAAGAGGGATCTTGTGTTCAAATTTCAGCTTCCTAGCTCTTACCGTTTGGGCTGTGCGTTGATTGCCAATCAGTCAGTCAGTCAGTCAGTCAGTCAGTCAGGACAAACTGTTTTATATATATAGAGATGTACACTAGAGCTGTAAAAACATCGATGTTCACCAGCATCGTGATCTAACAAGAAGTTATAGCCATATATATAATCTCAGGGCAAGTACTGCCCGCAGCACGAGACATACACAGACACACACAAACATACACGCATAACTATTCTACACATATGTACAGAGTATTTCAATGTCGGGACACCCGACTTTAGCTTCTCTATTTGTTTTATTTAGCCTTTATTTGTTAGATCAATATTTTTGCTCAAAAATAACCATTTATTTACGATTGTACTTTTTTTAAATCTCCTACTTTTGTTAAATTTTTGGCCAGCTTTGCTAAAAGTGCGTTCAGAGGCACATTATTTGGCAGGCACGGCCACGATCTGCCTGGCTACAGAATTCAATGAATCACTGATTGCCAAACAAAAGATGGCTTCTCACACAGTTGTCCCTCATGTAACTATAAAACGGGAAACACTTATAGAAGTTTCAATGCATATCAGACAATCATTACCTTAATTTGGAAGCACGTGTTCATTTCTTAAATATATACATACATATATGCACTTCAAGTTTACTTTACAGATATGTATACATAGTTTGCATCCACGTTCACTGTCAACACCACTACTTCCAAAACTATTACATTAATAAAAAAATTATTAAAATTCAATTAATAAATAAAGAAAACTGGGACTAAAATATTTCATCCTGCTTTTCGCTTTCGAATTTTCAAAAAGTACCCGATTATCGATATTGGCAACTAAAACATCGATGTTTTCGATATTGCCAAAACATCGATATATCGATGTTGATATCGATGTTTTTTCCAGCTCTAATGTACACATGTATAGAGTTATATGTTTTTACTTCGGCGGAGATATGTCGTTTTTAGTTCGGCGGAGATATGTCGTTTCAAAACGACATAACTCCGCGCGGAGATATGACGCTTGCAAACGACATATCTCCGCCGAAGTAAAAACGACATATCTCCGCGCGGAGTTATGTCGTTTTCGAGCGTCATAACTCCGCGCGGAGATATGACGTTTTTAAACGACATAACTCCGCGCGGAGATATGTCGCTTTCAGTGCGGCGGAGATATGTCGTCGGAGATATGACGCTATGCCGACTTTGCGGTTAGGCGATATCTGCAAATTGTCGGCGATTGAATCACAACTTCTGCTTAATTGTTGGTAATTTTTATTAATTTTGACGAGTCTATTCACTATTCAATTCAGTATGTGAATCCGGTTTCCTTTTGGAGATGGTTTCTTAAGACATCATAAGCATTTTATGGTTGTTACGACAAAATTAATGAGCGATACATCTTATTTGAAATATTGCAGCTTTACACTAAGATTACAAAATAATATCTACAAAAACTCAAATAACATTAATAATCCCTTAACAGTTCTGCATATGCCGCTTCTGATCACATTTTAAAAGTTATTGTTTGAATTTAATTATTGCTCAACAGGACCGTATATTTGCTATTAAATATATGTATACTGTTGCTATATTGTAACAGACGGCGTCAATTTAAAATCGTTAGTGCTGCGTAGGAATAAGCAAAGGCGCCACTTATTGGACTACAGTACATAAATGTAAAATGGGACTGCTTGCCAAACAGTGCATATTGAATTTCTCGCTAGTGGCGCCACTGTCCTCGTTTGAATAGTCCGTTGATGAAAAAGCCGGGATGTTACGGAAATAAATAAAAGCTTATAAATAAATACAAATATGTGACAAGAGATTTTTGAAAAGTGCACAGTGTGCTTAAGCAGACTATTGTTTTCATATTTCGCTAGAATATAAATCATATAAGAGTAGAGAAAGAGGCTTTAATTTCCCACGTTATTCAATTATAATTAATTATGCATTTAGTTCTTTGTAATGGCATTTAATTGCAGATTGTCATACCATGATTTCTAGTTCATTCTAAATATTTATTTCACGTAAATTCTTTCAATATTTTTGTATTTATATTTATTTTAAAAGCTCTGCAGGCACTGCGTGATTTTTATGATACGAGTTAATTTGAAGATACATACAAGTAGGTAGAAACCGAATAATTCTTGTATGGATAGTTATTCTGAATAACTGTATCATGTATACAAATTTATTTGTTGTGTTCGTAAACATGCCTCCTTTATGGCCCGACGATTAAGTTTGCCATTCGGTAATTTTTGCAATTCATTTACTATGAAGACCCCACCATTCAGGTGCTTGTACTTCACACTGATTTTTGACTTTACAAAGTCTAAAATTTCGCTGGCACTTAGCTGGGAGTTTTGATTTTTAACAACGGCTGCTGCAGCTGCATCACTTTCGAGTTCACTCCAAATGCCGAAAACGCAAACCTCACTCACAGCTGGAATCTCTGCAATGATTTGTTCGATCTCTTGGGGATAATATTTCATGCCTCGGTACATAAGCAAATCTTTTTTGCGATCAACAATATATAAATAGTGATCGCTGTCCATGTAGCCAATGTCACCTGTGTGTATCCACCCTTCATCATCCCGCACTCGCATTGTTTCCTCTGGGTTACCTACATAGCCTGCCCAGGGTTGTCCATTATTGAAGCATATTTCCCCTTGTTCCCCGGGTCCCAAAGCGGAACCATCCTCGTTGATGATCTTGACGCGAAAGCCTGGTACGAGGCATCCAACAGAACCGCGCTTCACAAGTGCGTTGCTATTAACGGTTATAGCTGATCCTGCCTCGGTTAGACCGTAGATAATGACAGGAATGCCGTGACGCAGTTGGGTTTGAAGTTTCTGAAGAGTGCTTACATTACTATTGCCACCTCCAACAAGCACTAGACGTACAGAGTCGAGTTTGTGGGGCGCAATTTGGGAGCAACTAAGAAGCATGTTGATATGCGAGGGCGAGTGGAAAAGCCAAGTGATTTGGTATTTTTGGACTAATTCTATTAGATGGAGCGGATCGAAAGTACGTTCAGAAATGATCCGTGTTGTGCCCACCACCACTGATGTTAAGAGAGTTATTAAGCTAGAGATCCAGTCGAGCGTGCTGGGAGTATATTGGATATCGCTAGGCAAAACATCACTGAGAAAATTCAAATTAGGAAACCATGTTTACAATATTAGTCCAATACTTACAGTGTTTCAAACAATTTATGGGTGTTACTAATGGTTACAGCTTTTGGTATGCCAGTTGTACCAGAACTACTTACAATAGCCAATGTTTGCGATACCCCATGCTGGAGTTTTAAAGGCCTGAAATAAAGCACAATGCATATCAAAGCAATTCTTTTTGAAGAAGAACATTACCTAAAACTGTTTAGATCAATGGGTGTTTGAAGTATATCTTCCATGCTCGTAACGCCGGATAACTCTGGTTTCATTATTATAATTTTGGCTTTACGGCTTGTTCGGACCAATAGGTCATAGTTTTCTGCATTACAAAAAACGATCTTTGGGTTGGTGATGTCTAAAAGTTTTTGGAATGTGGCTGTAGCGAGAAGAGAAATATTTAGAAACATCTTTTGCAGATCACTACTATTCTCACCTTCTTCTAAGGCAGGGTTAAGTGAATGGTAAGCAATACCATTGAAGAACAATGCAAAGGTAAGTGCTGACAGGTGCGTCGTATTCTGAGCTACGATTCCAACGATGTCGTCTTGCCTTATCCCAGCATTGCGTAAATAAGTGGCAATACGAATCGCATTCAGCAATAACTCTTTTTTTGTTAGCGTAGTCTGCTCTGAATCGGATATCTGGAATGAAGCTACTTATATAAGGCTTGAACGATGATTTTTATAAGCAGTTACTTACCTGCGCAACTTTCTCTGGATCTTTTTGTAAAGCTTGAAATACAATTTCGCCGATACTTGTGTTGGAAGGATATCCAAACATGGTTTTGTTTTGGGTATACCACATTTTTTGCACCGCATCGTATTCCGTAGGGATTTGAAAGGCAGCAACCGGCATCTTTCTTCAAATGTAAATGAATAACGTACACTTTGGAATATAAAAAATATACTGACGTTTCCCTGCGCGCAACTAGCTCTTAAATGTACTTCTAATTCGCCAAAGACATACAAAAATGAAAGTAATCTGTGATAAGCAAAAAATGAGATACCATATCTTTTCTTTTTAAATACACAGTTGGTTATTACTTAAAATGTGTATAGCACTACAAAATTTTAGAGTTACGATAATATTTGTTTATTGTTGGTAAATAATTTTCGTGGGTAGCTTTGCAAATGACTTTGCTGCTAGGCGATATATGCAAATTGTTGGCGATGGAATAAAAAGCTGGAATGGATGGAATAAAAAGCTGATTGTAGGTGATTTGTATTCATTTTGGATGAGTGGAGAAACCATGGGCGTTCACAGCGTTTTGGTTTTCTCTTTTCAATTTAGTAGGGGAATGCGGTTTCGTTTTGGAAATGATTGCTATTCATTATGAAGACATTATAGGCATGTTCAGCTTGTTAGTTACATCAAAATTAAAGAGAGACACACCGTTGTGCAATATTGCAGCCGCACGATATGATTATAAAATAGAATATAGATGAATAAAATACATTGTTCTAAGAAAAGGTAGGACTTGAAAAAGGTGAGTAAAAGTTGTTGTTTGAAATTTAATTATCGCGTTTTATAAACATTATATGTACTTGCATATAAAACATAAAGCTAAACAGGACCGTATATTAGAGAATTTATAAAATTTTATATTGAAATTGATTTTACTGTTGCTTAAATTTTCACAGCCTTGGCGACTATTTAAAAAAAGCGCCACTTGGACTACAATGAAAAACAAATAGAACTGCTTGCCAAGCAGTGACTATTGAATTTCCCGCTAGGTGCGCCACTGTCACCACCTTGAATGAAGGAATGACATCATCATGCGAACGATATAGTCCGTTGATTAAATGACAGAATTGTACGAAAATAAATAAATTTTTATACTATATATAAATACAAATATGTGGTAAACGATTTTTGAAAAGTGCACAGTGTGCTTAAGCAAACTATTGTTTTCATGTTTATCCTCTATATAAATCACGTTCTTATTCAATTATAATTTTTATCATATTTTTATTTCAGGCAACTGCAGCTATTCCCAATTATTTTCCGTCTTTTCATCCCCCACGCAAATTAAATACACATAGTATACCTTGTCACTTCCTTTGGACAATTAGACAATTGTAGTGCGTTATGCATTTAGTTCTTTTTAATAGCATTTAATTGCAGGTTGTCATACATGCATTAAGTTTTCTTTTTTACCTTGTCGCGCTCGTTCAATTTCTTCTTGTCTTTAGTCGCAATCATAATCTTATGGCGCTTGTCAGGGGGGTGTATTCTCTATGGGCGTCCAATTAATTTAGTTATTAAGGACGCTGTGACAGGCGATTGTTGGTTCTGATAAATTTGTATAATTATTGCCCATTTACAGCATGTACAGCAACTAATTATTTGACTATGTGTACTTGTGTTTAGAAAACAAACAGATTAATCGACCAAATATCACTGCAAATGCAATTGCACAATACTATTAGCTGTAATATCAAAAGCGATAAATATTAAAAATACAATAGTATTTGCTGAACAAAATGTCGAAAAGTTTTAATGTTGGAAAAATTTCGCTTGCACAGTAACTAAAGCGAATGTTTGTTTCCATTGCTCTTATTACAAAGTCCAGTTGAAGTTTCAGACTAAGCTCTGATCTGATGTGTCCTGTAAAATAATAAAACTGCCAAGTTGCAGACATGTTGAGCTAAAACTTGTATATTTATTTACTTTAGTGCTAGTCATAGATGTTGCGTTATATTTCTACATGGAAATAACTAATATACATTATATAAAGGATAGAAAACATTATCTGCGCACTGGGTTGGGCATACAACAGCACTAAGTCGTCTGATCGGGGCTATTATAAACGACGAATTAACTAAACTAATATGTAACTTACAAGCTAGAAAAGTACAGTTTTGATTGAAGAAATATCGCTCGCGATGAAACGCTAATTCTGAGCCAAACTTGAGGTGCGAAATAGACCATCTAAGGCTAATTAGATTATTGCGCATACGCATAACTGTGGAGCGGTCAGAGGTTGGGTCTGGGATAGACTAAACGATTACTTATATGATATACAATTTGCAGGAACTCTTGGTACAAGTCTTGCCTATTCTCCATCGCTCTACCTAGACCATTGAGACTAGACCTTTGTTGATGTTATCGAGGTGCTCCTTTGCCTTGATGCGCAGCGTGGCAATCGAATTGCTGCGCATATCCGTGGACGGCGGTGCGGTTGGTGGTGGTGTGCGCTTAATGCTTAGACTGGTCAGTGTGGAGGGAGGGGGTGGACTTTCCCTGCCCACATCGAGCACTTCGTTATTCGCGTTAGCCGCGCACTTGTCCAGGCTGCTGTCCACATCCCCCATATCCTGACAATCGCGTCCATCCAGCGCACCATTTGAGTCGGCATTGGAAATGCTCAGATTTTGTGGTGACATGCAAACATCCGTAGCACTGCCCTCCATTGAACAGGAAGATGCTGAGGACGTATTTGTTGCTGCTCCCGGTGCTGTTGCAGTTGTAATTGTGGACGGCATATTGCTGTGGCCGGTGGGAGTGGGCTGAGTTGGCGTCAGTGGCGTTAAAGCTGCCACAACGCTATGATGATGTGGCGATAGAGATGAAGTGACGTTTGATGTTGTTGTTGTTGCTGTTGTGGCGGCAACGGCTGCATTTAACTGGGCGGACATTGTGGCCAAACTTTGCGGCGACATGCGTGACAGATGCGGTGAGAGATGTGAGAGCGGCACCACATGATGTGGATGCGGGCCATGCGAAGGCAGAGCCCCGTGCGGTGGTGGAGCCTGCGGTGGGGTTGCTCCCATCCCATGAGAAGCTGCAGACGGTGGTGGTGCCAGCGGTCCGTTATGCGGCGGCCCATGTGGTGGCGGTGCATGATGATGATGATGTCCCATGGCCGCAAGACTGCTCATTGTTAGATTTGCGGGCGCCAGGCTGAGAGGTGGTGTCAGATAGCTGGGGTAAACGGTTTGCGGATGTGATAGAAAGCCTGCCAAAAGGAAAATTGCTTAGCTATAGTTATTCTGCAGAAGGTCTTGTTTACTAAAATTATAGTTTAGCTTATACTTTCAACATTTCAGTGCTACACAAATGTATGTAGCTGTTGCCAGAATTTGCCAAAATTTATTTTCTCAGGGATTCAAGAAATATTGGTAATTAAAATGCATTTTATTATTCAGATATTTTAAAATTAAAATGTAATATTTTTAAAGGTTTTAATTGAATTTGAAATTAATGTGAAGCAGCCACAAAATATTTTTTCATTAACACATTAATTTAAGTTTTTTTATTAATAACAATAAAATTAGTAAAGAAAATTGAAAACGATCTTTAGCTTTTGCTATGTTGGGAACATGGCGGATAGAGTAATTTTTGTTTGCTTTAACTATAATAGTAGTACTTTATTATGTGCCTCTTTCGAATTTGAGCGAACTATTATTTATCTTAAAATACAGGCACTTACCTGGCAGAGCGGAGAGCAGGGGCGGCGACAGCCAGGGATCCACGGGCAGGCCGGAGCCACCGCAGCCTAAACGATGTGGGAGCTGAGTGAAATGGGTTAAGCCAAGTCGTAGACTTTCAGATTTCTCCTGGCGGCGCCACTTGGCCCGACGGTTCTGAAACCACACCTGGAAGACAGAGAAGAAGATAGCAAAAAGGGCGCATTAGTCTTAGGTAATTAGTTTGCTTAAAGTAAAAGAGCGAAAGCAATTAAATGAACCACTTCAACGAGACGCTAATTTAATCAGGCGTAAAATGTGTCTAAGCAGCAACAACAACAACAATAACAACAACAACAACAACAACAACCAAGAGAAGAGTAACACCACGGATAATAGACAGGCACGTGTAGCACTTGGCAGCCAGCAGCCCCAAAGACCATGAAACGTAATTAGAAAACTGAATGAGCTTAATTACGTGGCTGTGACGAGGCAAGAAAACGCGAAGAAGCTGAAGAAGAAGATGAAGAAGCCGCACCAGCAACAACCTTCAAGAATAAGACAAAAAGGCGAGCCCAAAACAAAATGGCGGCTAACGCAAATTGTTAATACCAAACACTCACACAAACATAAAGACAGCTCGACAGATAAAACAAAATGGCGCAGCAGCAACCCCAACAAGCAACAGCAACAACCACAACAACAACAAAACGTCTATGTTATTGACGTGGCCAAAGCCGTTAAGCGCTCAGAAATAAAATTCAATTAGTGACGTAGCACTAATTAGAATTATCGTAACAATGAGAGCGGAATTGAGTGTTTGAGTGTAACAGAGTGTATCTGTGCGTGTGTGTGTGTCTCAGTTGGAGCTTTTCGTCTGGACTGGCTTCGCCAACCACCGGGCAATCAAAAGCACTGAGCGTCTGTCTAATTAGTGGGAAATGCGAGCAAGAGAGTTCGAGAACATGGAGTGAGAGAATAAGTGAGAGGCACGACAAACACTATGTATGGTGAGCATGTAGATGGCTATGTGTGTGTGTGTGTGTGTGAGTATCTGCGTGTGTCTGCGTCTGTGGGTGGCACATTTTGACGTCGTCGTCTCCACAACGCCCCCAACCCAACACCATCAAAGTCATCCTCATCCTCATCCTCATCGTCACCGCCGGCGTCGCTGCCGCTGCGCTCAAAGTAATTAAATGCAATTTGAGCAAATTAATAAGAAATTATTTCTGATGGAAATTTCATTACCATTATGGCGTCCTGGTTCTGTCGCACACTCACTCGCGCACTCGTTCGCTCGTTAGCTGCTGTGGTTGTTCTTTTTAGTCAGCCGCTGGCGCCACATTGCAAAATACTTATGTACAAACAAATTCTGTGTGCATGTTGCGTTGGTGTGTGTGTGTGCGTGTGTGCGTGTGTGTACATTAGGTGTTGGCATTGACTCTGGTTTTGAAATGCCAGATCGCGTGCTCCTTTCTGTGGGCGGCGGTTTAATTAAACATAATGGCGCGTAAAATTATTTTCGTTGTCAATTTGTGCACGAAAAAGTGATTTGCATTTCAAATTTTTGCCCGTCTATATTGGTGCGTGTGTATGTGTTGGGCCTTAAATTCGGTTTTGATTAAATTACTGAACGAATGGCGTCAAATGATTTTACAGCGCTAGCCCACGCCGAACTGGTCAGCTTAAATTTGAAGTGGCATCATAAATGGTATTGTACTAGAGCGATTGCACTGGTTGGCATTGATAATTGAACAATCCTATTCTGGCTTAATAAATTACTCATTTTGGATCATTAGCCAAGAAATGGCACCAATTTGCATATCCAGTTTTTGCATTTACGTGATCACATCGCTCTAATTATAGCCCCTAAAATAGAGGAAATACCTGAACGGAGGAACATAGAGTTGAGAGAAAGTAGGAAGGTTTATGCCCAGCATAAATCATTGACAAAACGCAATTAGTTTTTTGTTGCTAACGATTGATTTTCGAAGATTAATGTAGAGAACATGTTGAAAGCCCTATTGAAATATAATTAATATAATATTTTTATAATATATATATATGTTATATGTATATACATATACTTATTATACTTATACATATATACTTATTTGAACATTTACAATCAAGATCTCGACAAACATGCCATACAACAATTCAAAACCTGTCAACCAGTTCGGTAGAACTGAGTTTATATCGAGAATACATAAATACTACCTGTACATAAGACAACTATGCATGTTTAGCCTCTGAAATAAATGGCTTGAAGTAATTCTAATCACAAGTCTAAACTAAACAAGTTTTATGCTTTGTAATGACAATTGCAAAGTAATCTGCGATGACAGAATATCGTAGTAATTTTATTAGTGTCTCAATTGTATAGAATTGGGTTGCACATTGTTGTCTGTGCGATTTGATTGCATTAAACCATATGTGGATATAAATAAAAGAAGCAATTAGATGGCACGCACACAAGTAGCAAACTGAAGCGGCAAGTCTCAAAGTCTAATTTCCTGTCGCTCAAATCTGTACGAAAATAGCTAACAGTTAGAAGCTTGAGGCCACCCACATCCATGTGCATATACTTACAAGCACATACAAAAATCACAAGGATAAACACCCGAGCTGGCAACAGACGAGCGCAACAAGCGAAAGCTGTGAGGGGAGGAAGCAGGAGAGGGACAGAGAGAAAGAGAGATGGAGTCGCAAACGTTAAATGAATATTGACATTTCAGCAAATGGCAGCCACTCGATGTCAATAGCAATAGGTATATATGTATGCATGTACATACACATAAATACATATATGTATATATATATATATTATATGTATGCGAGATCGAGTGGATGGCAGTCTCTGCAGCTGACTGTTATAATTTGAGTTTGTGCTTCTTCATTTTAATTAAATCATCAAAATCAATTTTGTAATTTCCATTCATGGCGCGCCATAATGAAAGCAAACACACACACACATACAAGCACTCTAAGGGCGCGCGCTGTGCTGGTGGTGCACGCCCACACACACAACCATCCGCACAGCCACCCACTTAACCACCCGCTCAGCAAATTGTCTGCTTTCATCTTTGGCTCCTGATGCTGTGCTCTGTGCTGTGGCAGCGCCAAACACAATTTTCCACCCCATGCACACAAATACAAATACAAACAGCAACACAAACACATACTCAAACCCACCCACACACACACACACACACACACACACACACACGCACACCCCCATTTCAGCCATTTTCAATTTAGCTTCATTCCTTCCCTCACGCTTGCCGCCTGCGGTATGTAGTTTTCATGCGGCAGCAAGCCTCCCACCTTGCCTCAAACGCTTTCCCCGCTCTCCCGCAACGTCAACCACTTTTCAACTTTAATCTTTTTCATAAACTTCACATTGGCAGCAAACAATTTGCGTCGTCGGCGTCGTCGTCAACGTCCGCGTCCGCGTCGACGTTGGCGCCACTGCCGAAAAAGTAAACCCAAAAACGAGTGTCCACTCCCACTGTTAAATGGCGGGCGCCTTCTCCTGCTCACTGCTCTGTTGCAGTCCTCATATAATGCGGCATCATCAACGTTGTCGTTGTCGTTGCCATTGCCGTCGTCTTCTTTAATTTTGTTCGCAGCAAAGTTTTGCCATTTTATTGGAAAACTTCTGCCGCAAAGTGTCGTTTGGTCGTTTGGTGTGCGCCCAAAAGCAAACACGGCGTATACGCAATTTGGTGTGCAGCTGCTGTATTGTGTATGTATGTATGTGCCTGAATGCTCTCTGCCTCTCTATCTCTCTCTTGATCTCTCCTGCTTTCTCGTTCGCTTGCTCTTTCGTTCTGGCATCAGCATTTACCAAATGGCCTGGCATGTTGGACTCTTTGCGCTTTGCGCTTTGTGCGCCGTGTGCCATGGCGCACAAATTGCTTTTCGAATGTTTCTGACAGTTTGCAAATTGGAAAATTGACTTTTAACACACAAGAGCTCAGCAGCTTAATAAAAGTGTTTGCAACTTGTAGGACGAGGCTCACTTGCCAATCTGCATGCGTCTTGTCATTACACAGACTTACTTTGAGAGCACTATTGTTGTCGGCCGGGGTGTCCGAGGGACATGGCATAGGCGTAGGCCTTGTTTGTTTGTTCATTTGTTTGATGGCAGTGAAGCAGTTGATGCCGGTCTTGGTTTGCCTTTTTGAATATCAAGCACACTACTTATGCATATCTAGAAAAGTGCTCACAAAACTTATTATGTTGAATTATTTCCTAAGAAAAAGAGGCCCAAAGTAGGAGCAGACTTGATTTTGAAGGCTGATCTTGAGAAATTCAGATGAATTCGTATACCTGTTCGTCTGTTCATCTATTACCCATATTTCAAACCATCATCTAATTTGTATATATGTATTTATTTATATATATGTCAGCAAACATTCACTGTCGACATAGGAAACCACTAAATAAAAAATTATAATAAAACCTTATAAACTAGGAAAGTCTATAAGTAGAAGAAATCTAATCAAATTGCCATAATATCTAATAATGTTATGACCTAAAGAATAATGAAGCATTAATGCACGTTTTTTAAATATTATAAATAGCTTTTGTTTTTGCACTGCTAACATACCATATGTCGTTTTTCACAAAAGTGAAGCAACAGTTTATAATTTGGGGACATCAAGTAGAAAAGTTATTTTCTTTTAAATTTATTTGGGAAGCTAGTTATAGAGATCCGACAATCACTACCTTTGAGAAAAGTAAAGAGCCTATGTAATTGCCTTTCTTCGAGTTCCTCAAATTTGTAAGAAATTAAATAAAGGTGGGTCAGAGAAATAAATTCTAATTTTTTTTTTATTATTTCATTGCTTTTTATTATGCATTCTTAGAAAACGGCAACAACAGCTACGGAGTTCACTTTAAAAATTATTACATTCGCAGGATGTTTGGTAAGAGGCCTCAACTAAGTAATACATTAATCCATGTATTTTACACGTGTTCATATCTCTTACTATTTTGTATAGCTTTTAATAGAATTTCGGTTCTAAAAATTAGAAAATCCTATTTTATTGAGTAAGTTCTGTCGAACGTACACATGCTTGGTAATAACAGCTTGCTTCCCTATTCAATTTGTGCGTTTTTTAATCAACCCTAAAATCTAGACTACCACCATAGTAGGTAATTATGGCACTGGTGTAATCATTATCGCACCGTTGCGCCCGCAGCGTCGCATTCAAATGCGGAGGTTAGTGCTGTCCGTTTCGGGGCACGGCATGCAATCCAATCAAATTGATTAGAGTTGACTCTGTCAAAGGAGACGGATGCATTTTCCAATGTACTTATGTATGCGGTATACGGACTAGGTAAAGAATCGGATAAGCATTTAATTGTATGGAAAAAGTGGCCTGGATATAAGGTAAAATGTGTACTATATAATTAAAGCCGCATGGTTTCCAAACACTTCAGGGACGCGCTGAATCATGTAGAGAGCGACGGCCCATTACGTTCAAGGATATTGATAGCGGCGCCCGTAAGTGTGTACGAGTATACTTGTACTTGTATGTATGTATGCGCGCCTATGTGGTTATTTTTGAGTTTTAATTCAATTAAAAATTTGCCAGGCAACGAGGTTCACAGCTTTTTATTTTGTGGCGCTGCAAACTTCAATTATACGTAGTGGCATTGTATTGTGCCTCGTTTTTCTTTGCCGCTTATGTACGTGTATGTCTTGCCCGGCCGACCGGCAGACAGACAATTATTCAATGTGCTTGTCATAATTTGCCAACACAATGCCACAGCGTGGAACTTTTATATGCAAGTACGAGTAGCTTATGACGTATTCTCCTTTGTTGGCTTTTAGTTCCGGCCGCTTGAGCTTTGATATTTTACCTGTGCGTTTCTTGCCGCAAGCCAGGACAGGCATCCTGTTTCGTCTGTCAGACATTCAGACTCATTCATTTAGCTCGAAGCAAATTAGTGCAAAACAATGGCGTTGCGGTCACAAAGCGCAAGATGTTTTAATTAGTTTAGGAGCCGACAAGAGTATTGATTTACCGACCGATTTCTTTGTGCAGAGCCGCAAACCTGAGTTCGTTCAGCTAAGTTTTGAGCCGTGCTCAACGAATTATTTGAATTATTACTAGTAGTACTAGCAGGCTGGCTATTAAGCGGGCAAAGTTAAAGCTATACAAAATTGCAAACATATTTGACTTATAGAAATATCTGCTCCAAAAATAGTTTGGCTTTAAAACCTTCCGGCAAAGTCGGAAAAGTAAGGAGTAGAAAACTCTCAAACATATCGTTCAAGTACTAGTACTAGTACTAGTATGATTATGATAGTATAGTCAAAAGTTCGTCTACAAGAGATCGTAATATTATGTCCATATATAATGTATTAAGGTTTTTGAATTCTTAGACAAATACTTGTATTGGTTTCCTATTTGCACTATCCCGATAGGGAATAATTTAACGGTCTAAGAGGAATCTCATAATATGAGTTCGTTCCTTAGTCTACGACTCGGTTCGCATCACGGCTGTATCAACATTGCAAAAAGCATGTATTTACAAAAATAATTGCAGCTCTAATAATTCTGAAAGAGTGGTTTTCATAAAAAATTTTGAAATTTTAACCCTAGGTCGATTCCGCAGCATAATAATAGTAATAATAATAAAAAAAAGTCTGTCCCATAACAGCAGTAGTAATACTCCATGATCATGTCCCCAAAGTTATTCTAATAATTTCTTGAGTTACAAAAAGTTGATTGAAAAATAATTGTATTTCAGCAACAATTAAAAAAGTGTATGCCAAAATCAAGATAAACGATAGAGAACTATTATTAACGTTACAAACAGATATAAAATCAGTTGCATCCTTGTGAAGAAAGGAACATAATATTTAAAAGTCTTCTGTGACAGGGCCTTGCAAGGAGGAAGGTTTGGGGCATTATAATAACAGTTTCGGTTGCACATCAAATAGGCTGTAATATAAAGCAAGACACACGGCTTTGCGACTCGAATGTCACATGTGAAAAGTCAAGCGAGAAGCCCACCATACAACCACCGCCCACTTAAGAGAATGGGCTCGAATTTCCCGTGATTTGTAGCTGGCTTTGACTGCGGCTGGTGACGGGACGAGACGGGACGGGAGGCTTGTAGACGCCTTGTTTGCAGTACGGCACGTGGCACCCTGTATTTAATTAGCTATTTATTTACTTGCTGACATGCCGGGCATAGTAAGCGACTGCGACGGAGACGGCGACGGCTACGACGAGGTCGAGGTAGAGGTCGTGCTAAAGGTGGCGGAGAAGGAGGAGAAGGAGAAGGAGGAGGAGGGCGATGACGATGAACACACGCACAGTTAATAAGCAGTTAAATCGGCTACAAAGAACGACAAATAAGTCAGGGAGCAAATAGCAGTTATTGCCTGGGCTGTTCCGTCGGGGGGTGTGTGACGGGGCGTAGTTGGGCAGTCGATCACACGCTCGACTAAACGAGCCGGCAATTTACCTCACGGCTGTCTTTGTAGTGTATAGTATATTCTGTTGACACTTCCCAACGCTTCCATGCCGCACTCTGCTAATTTGCAACATTGCTAATGACAATGGCAGGCAAGGTCGTGGCATCTATCAAATACACCTAAGGCACCTCCACTCAAGGCCTCACGCACCCGCGAACGGGGGTGGCTGGCGAACAGCTTGCCACGCTCGTTGATTACTAAAATAATTTGAATAATGCCTTATGACTAAATAAATTAGTCCATGTCGAGTTTTGTGCGTTAAAGTGCCCCCAGACTGCACAAACTTTTCTGTATGAATATATTAAAAGTTCTTGTGCAGTGTAGTTTTATATAAACAGGTGTGTGTGTGTGTGTGTGTATTTGTCTGTGCCTTGATAACTTAATTACTCATTTTGCGTGCGCTGGAAATACTTTTGTTGTGACAAAAACAAAGCGAGCCGAAAAATTGTAAGGTGATTAATTAGCACATAATAAAATAAGTAGCAGCGGCCCATAGAAAATTATTTAAGTGTTTTATGATTCATGCAGCACAACAATAAAGCGGCAGCAGCGCATTCAAATTAAATAAAAGGCAAGTAATTTGAATAAAAGAAATGAGTAGGTAACAAAAATGATTAAAAAGCGGAAACAGAGTGTACGGGAAAGCAGGCGCTTCTACATGCACATCTCTTTCACAAACAAACAAAAATAATCATATATACTTGTAGTATGAGTATGTATAGTATGATATAATGTAAGCCGATTGTGTCTGACATAATTAACGTTTTGTGTGGGACTGCCTTTCCTTTGCTCTGTAGCCGATGTCAAAACAAGCATTTATATTAAGCTGATTAAGTCAATTTCACATCGAAGCAGATACACATACGAGTACACTTAGTATAAGCGTATGAATGAATCAAGAATTTGTTTGGACCTGCCGCAATTCGTTGAAAAATTCTTTTATTTATGCATTTGATTGACTCACAGCCGTGTCATGCCATTGAGGTTGAGCCCAAATTGTAATTGTATTGTCGGCTCGGTTTGACAACATAAGCCAGGGCTCATTTAAAGTGACAGTGCACAAGAAGCGGCATGTTTTGGACAGCGCTTGAGGTGAATTGGTAAAAAGCGTCCATAGATGCTGATGGCCCGTTGCCAGCTGGTGATCGATTTGAATGGATCGGGCTTACGCATAATATTTCAATAGTAGAATAGTCAAATTGTTCAAAATGGGATCGAATACGCTTATTTATAGATCATACCTAGAAACGTTTTCATAGTGCAACTGTCAGTGTCAACAAATTGACGTAATCAAGTTAAGCAAACATCAATGGAATTATCCAAAATTGTAATTGCACATTTAGCTCACATTATTGTAAACAAATTTCATGCCTAATTCGATTTTTTGTATATGCGCTCACTTGGCATCTGACACAATGTACAAAATATAAGAGCCATAATGAAATTTTAATAGAATAATAATAATAAAAAAAACTCTCCCACCCCAAACTCGCAACGGGCAACCTTATTTGTCGCGCAAACAACACGCCTTTTGACTTCTCTCGCTGATAGCAAATTTTGGAAAGGACCAGAGAGAAGGTGGAAAAAGTCAGAACACGAGCAGATGTGCAACTCATTACGAAGCATTTAAGCGTTTAAATTGAATAATATTCATAATATTATATAAACGGCAATCAGTGAGGGGTGCCGGTTTGCAACCCTCATGCATACAAGTATACTCGTATACTGTATAGTAATACTATGTTGTTTTTTTTTTCGCTCTTCACTTGGCATTCACTTGACATTTCGAGTGGGTCAAGAAACACTTCAGACCTGGACAGCCGCAAGCTGCCGGGCAAACTAACTCACTAGGAATATGAATATGATGTGATGTCACATTATTTCTAAACAATTCGAGACATCCATGTGTAATAGGCTTAGTGGGAGCTGTTAGATTGTGGTTAGGCATTGCAATTTTTGCTACAATTTCGTATGTAATTCACCATAAAAAGGAAACACAAATACAATTTCATTGTAATTGTATTCGCTTGATTACATTTTAGCGTATTTTGTTTCACTCTAAGCCCTCAAACATATTTCGAGTGCGTACAGCTCGAGGGCTACAAGTAAATGTGCCTGCCAGTTTGCCAGGCAGTGTGCCTGCATTTTAACCCCCAAGTGCCGAACTGTTATATGTCAAGTGAGGTTATGTTTGTGCGCTGTCACTTTTTGTGCACGAGGGTTGGTTTTGGAAATGATTTATAATTTCATTCTCTTTGATTTATACATTTTTATTGAAATGTGTTGACAGGTTACGCTAAATTTGATATGATTCTTGACGTTGAAATTATTATGCACAATCTACATACACGTACATATTATACATACTTGTATAGAGGTCTGGCTGTATTTTTTGGTCGGTTAAATCTCTTTTTAGTTGAAACTACTAGACAGTGGATTACAAATCCTGAGCACGCGCTTGCTCTTAATGCTTTTTAATTTGATTTCATTAGCCATGTGAATAGAAGCTGAAAAAAGAGCAAAAGCGTTGCGCACTAAACACACAAATACACACAAATACACCGAGAAGGCAGCTTTCAGGACACGTTTCGCAGCTTAAATTACGCACACGTTGACAGTTACTAGGCACAAGAAGATGACACAGAGACAGCAAAAAGGCAGTTGATCTACTAGTGTTTGCTTTAAAGTTGCCGTGCCTAGGGCACTTCGAGCTATGCAGACCCACAGACATGGGCGTAGCTAGGATTTTATGCAAGGGATTTTCACAAGACAACCTTTTCGAATATGCTGCAGAAAATTGGTGCACTGCTATTTCCCTATCTTGGACAGTGTAGAATGTTTTTTATGCTGTTCAATGTTTGTTAAATGACGGCAAAAATAGAAGCTTACAAGAAATTACTAAAGGTATTCGCAAAAAACATTCACCGAATGTTTACTATATATTGATGAAAACTAAAGAATTAAAAGTAAAGATGAGTTATCTAAGATTGCGACTTAAAGGGAAACTTGTAATATTTTTGTTTGCTCCGAATTGGACGGAGATATAGAGAGAGAGGGTCACTGACAGTTTTTCCCCTTTCGCTGAGCCCATGTCCATGTACACCCTTTGGCCAGCAAGGCTGCGCACAAACCTTCATATACTACACCAAGAGAAGACAGGAGCAGGACTGAAGTTGTGCAAACTCAATAAGTCGCATAAAAGGATGAAATTGGATGCCATTGCATGCGGCAAGCAAACAAACCAAGCTGCTTCAGGCGTTATAATGTGCCTCTATACACAAAAAAGACTATGTCTGGCATGCCTTTGAACTTGGCGCGTAAAAACTGCGGTCGCCGCCTCTCTGCTGTAAGCTGCTGTAGTTTGCTCTAAAAATTCGACATTAATTGATTGCGATGCAAACTTAGTTCTCATTCTGTGTAGGCGGTACCTGCGCAGATAAGTAAGGCAAGGAGGCAAGGAAGCAAGGAGACAACCAAGGCGGCACTGCTTTTGGGAAATGAGCTTCTATTGAGGGTTAATTGAAAGCGGCAAAGTTCTGTGAATCTGCGCAGTGGTTTTCAGAGTGAGTATTCAAAACAGCCGCCAGTATATTTTATACACTTCAAAAACTTTTGTAACCAAAATTCAAAAATTTCTGGTAAATATAAAAAACAATGGGAATTTAAAATATACCAAATATTCTAACAGAAATCGAATCACAATTAAATATTTATTTTGTATTCAATTTAATTTATTTTATTTTAAGCCTACAGCAATGAGCCAAAGTCACTGTGATACGAAAGACCCGGCACCTCTTGCTCCATCACTAGACCCCACTATTAGATCAGTAGGGATCATTGCTTCTTCGTTAGAAATAAATACGGAATATCTAACTGTGATATTTTCCAAACTTAAAAATACACATTTAACTAACCCATATAAGTACTATTGGCTGTTACATTTTATTTGTAAATATGGAATGTCATATTGACGTACATTATGGAAACCAGACGTCCTGCTACAATATATAGATTCCGAAGGATGAACAAAAACCCAACGGAGCATTCTTAATCTGCAACTATTATTAGTTGGCCATAGTTGGTATGGTAGCTATTCGGAACTACAATTTACATGATCTTTAAACTAAATTCCTGGTTTTTAAAGATTCCTACATTCACAATTTCATGTATTTCTTTGTGTGAGCTTAATTGGGTAGCTCGTTGAAAGTGCTTGCTTTGTTTCGTTTGACAGCAGACTGAAATGAAGAATATACTGAAAGGGCAGATGTACAATTATACATTACATACTATATATGCTTTAGGTCTGCATATTTTATTATTTACACACTCATATTCATTACTTGTGGTGGCAACCTCAACCCTCTATCTTGACTCTCAATAATTGTTTACCCTCGCACGAACGGTGCGGGTGGCTTTTTAGTTTTGTTTTAGGGTCTTTTGTGGGCCGCTGTCAACGACCAGCTACAAAAAATGTCGCTCAAAGGTGGCATAATGTGTTAATTGTTGTTAAAACATAGCAACCGCATTATTTTTCCCTCTATAACTACACATGAGAAGAGTACTAGAATACTGTGCAACCAAACATGCGACAGCTGCTGCTTTTTCAGCTGTAATTATTCAAATATTTAAAAGCTAATTAAAGTACCTGGCCCAGCCATTAGATATATTGCAGACAGCCCACACTGGCCACTTAAAAAATCACTGAAGTGTTATGGACTGTCTAATAACTGACCATGTGCCCCAAGAGTTCTATTTGCGTTAGCTATTGAAAAAATTTCCCCAAGGTGCCATTGTCTGGTCGGTAACAATACGTTAAATATGTTGAATGGCGCATGTCCTTAGGGAGGTGCTGGCATTTATGCCCATTCAGTGAAATTAGTTGGAGCTTTTGCTAGTCAGTCTAATATTAAATTATTTTTGGCTGTGTATCTAATGGTCAGTAGAAAAATGGCTTGTTATATATGTTAGACCAAACATGACTTCAGTTTTTATACCCTGTACCCAAAGGGTACAAGGGTATATTAGTTTTGTGCGAGTGCACATGGAACACACAGAAGGAGGCTTGGTAGACCCCACAAAGTATATATATTCTTGATCAGCATGACAAGCCGAGTCGATATAGCCATGTCCGTCTGTCCGTCTGTCTGTCCGTCTGTCCGTCTGTCTGTCTGTCTGTATGAACGCAAGGATTTTCGAAAGTATAAGAGCTAGAATAACCAAACTTGGTATACAGATTCTCCTGAGACCGAGAAAGGACGAGTTTGTTCATTTTTTCTGATCCACCCCCCCACTCCCCCCCTATTAACGATTTTCTATAACTCCCGTAATTCTTGGAATTTTGAACTAAAATTTGGTAGTCACATTAGGTTAGTAATTATATATCCGTATACCAAGTTTCATTATGATAGAATGATCGGAAAGAAGTTATAGCCAAGTTATAGCCATATAACCAGGCCCAATGCACACATACATACATATGTACAAGTACACAAACACGCATAGACACTATTCTGATGCAAAGGTAAATGTATGCATGCATGGAATATTTCATATTTAATTTAGTTAATTAATTAAATTAATTTAGTTAATTAATTTAATTTAGTTAATTAATTTAATTAAATTAATTAATTAATTTAATTACTTTTTTGTGGGGTGGTACAGGGTATTTAAGAGTTGAGCCTGCTCGACTTTAGCATTCCTTTCTTGTTTCAAGCTTATGTCTTTAGTTTAATAGTTTCTTATTCAGAGACTTTGACCTCAACCTTTCTGTAAGGCTTGTTTTCTTATGCTGAAAGTAGGATAAAATAATTTTAATCATTAATTAAATAAAGAGAACAATTCGAACGGAGGATGAAGCTTCTTAACACTCGGTTTTTCACTTTAAATAGAGGTTGATTTCTTGAGTGTCATTATATTCGTGGTTTTTTCCGAGTTATCTGGGGCGTTGGCATGATACGATTTGAAAATACAAATAAAAAGCTATAAGTATTAAAGATGAGGAGCTTTAACTTTTGTTACTCCTGAAATTATGTTTTTTTAAATGCCAACGTTTGTCGCTGTTCATTTGCATTGTTTCATTTTTACTTTTCGTATACGAGTATTTATTAGTAAATTTGTGGCATGAAGATGGAACAAATCAAGCTAATATGCATTATGGTGATTACTTATGAAAGCGAAAGCGCAAATAGACAAACGACGCCCATCATAGGGAAATACTTTTGAGGCAAATGGAGCGTTTAAGAAATTCACATGCATATACACAAGCTCTATGAAGTCTGTCTAGGCAAATGCCATAAAGAGAAATAGTAGTAGCTGAAGTACATATTCAACGTAAATAAAAAAACGGTAAATATAAATAAAAACGGCAATGTTCGAAGCGAACAGAGCAAAGCAAAAGAGTGGAAGACGCAATGGCCATGGCAAGTGGAATGCAATAAAAATCTATTTTATTTGTTAGTGAAATGACATTTTTATTTGTTTGCTGTTTATGCACACTCACATACTCACACATACTAACACGTACACTCGATGAGAGCTGACACATATGAATACATACGTCTATTATATACGTGTATCAGTTGTATGGTTTTGGCTTGGGTTGTTTTGTTTATGGTGCAGGGCACACGTGGCGTATGCGCAACGTACATGCATATATCAATTGAACTGTTTTGTATTAGTTTATCGAATGTTTTGCTATTTTTGGTATGCATTTTGACAGTTTTACGATATTTAATAATTTAACTATGCAAAATAATTGACTATGGGCCCACGGTTGTTTTTTTTATTTGTTCGTTTCTGCTTCATTTTGTTTGCTTTTGTTGCTAATAACATTAATAAAGAATTGTTATGCCTGGAAATTCGATAAAGGTATGTTAGAATAAACAATCTAACAATGTGGATTTTTGGCTTTGCGTGCAGTTTGAAATTGTTCCGTATTTATGTTTATTATTTCTAGTAGTGCGTTGATAATTTACATTCTTGGCTCGCAAAATAAAGACACGCACGTTAGTTATTGCCAGTTTTGTATACTCCGTGTGGGGCCATTGGCTTAACAATTTAATGATTTGCCATTAAATCTGAATTACCCTAACTTGCGTTCGATTGCTCGTTCTATACACGATATTTGGAGCAGCCATCAATCAATTTGTCTCACAAGTGATTTTGTGCCGCAAACGTAAATGTAATTCGCTTCGGTTTTCTACGCTAAATTAAATTTTAATTAACCCCTTTGGATGCTGCTCAGTTGCGGTTGTTGTTGTTGTTGTAGTCGTTGTTTTTGCTTTTGTTTGAGTGTGCAAAATAAAATTCCATTTTCTTTTATGCCCTACTCTACTCGTACTATGGGGCTTGATTGTGTTTAATACGGCATATGATTAGAGCTACTTGAACGCTCACATTTAACCCTTAAGTGCTTGCAAAAACAAAAACCAACTGACAAGCGTCTGGGGCGATGGCTCAGCAACCCTCGGCACTAATTTCGCTGCCGTCAGCGTGTAATCCAAATAAAATAATTGTCATCTGTAAGACATTTTGCCATATGTTTGAGCTCACATCGTAAAAAAAGGTGGCGATTGCCTGAAATTGATGAACACACTTCCTGTTCATTTTCACACCACAAGTAGTTGCTGTTACCATTGTGGCTGTTGTTGTTGTTGTCGTGGTAGTATTAATGGCTTGTCTTCTGCCGTTAATCTGCAGTTTAATTTGCTGGCTTAACAATTTTGTTTTGGTTACATTTGTTATGATAAGAGCGTGCGATAAACCTAAGCCAGCTGCTCTACGGGATAAATGTTGGAAACCCAGCAAATACGAGCATATAAGGGCTGTTTACAAGTTGCAAGACAACGTTTCACACTCTATATTTTCCATTGTGTTGCAACTACATTAAAATGTAATTTTCCATCTGCATTATTTATTTCCTATTAATAGGTATAAGTAATCAAAATAATTCTCAATTATTGTAGTAAATATGTTTTACTATTACTTGTGGATAAAAGGATTTATACATTTTACTATTTCTTGTGGATAAAAGGATTTATATAATTGGTTTTCTTAATTTATTTGTGATAACCCTTTATGAATGTAAATTTATAAATGAAATCTGTATTTAATAGTAAAATTGTACTACTAATATGAAATATTAACCTGTATCGAATGGGCAAATGAGCGAAATTTGAATGAACATTCTTTCATTTTCCGAGCTAACCAACGGCGATAACCACAAATGCCTCGATTGCAATTTAACATTTTTTGCCTTTGCTTTGAGCCAATTGACAGCTAAGCAAGGGGGCGGAAGCCAAACTGACACACCCACATACATACACACACATGAATGTCGCTTACAGTGCCCATTACAATATGAAAATCTGAGCGAGTGCAGCCAATATAGCCATTTAAACAACAATCAAACAAACCACAAAAATGCATACACACAATGAAAGAGAGCACACAATGCATACAATGTACAAAATGCAAAATCCAATCAAACTTTTTAAACTAACATTTAACAAATCTATTACAAGCACGTTTGTTGTGCGCCCCAAAAAAGCAAATGGACTGATCTAAACGAGAAATTGTGGTGGGCAAAGCAAATACGATATTGCACAATTTCCAACTCATATGAATGGGTGGATGGGCGAGGAGTTAATAGTTGAAAAGAAACAACTCTTGCTGTATGTATGTGTGTGTGTGTGTGTGTGTGTGTGTATGTTGTTGTGTGTGGAAACTTAATCAAAACAAATTTCCACCTTCAACGAGTTGCACACCAAGCAATTTCCCAAGCGCAAAGGCAACGAGCCTAACGAGAAGTTCGTGCAAAACTAACCACAAATACAATCACACACAAGCACACACACACACACACACACACACACGCATACAAGCGTAGAAAACTACTATATAAAAAATGTTGGCCACGAAATCGAAAAACGAGTTAAATGCAAATGTATGGCAACGAGACGGGCTCGAAAGTTGGCCGGGCCGCAAGCACTTTTTGAGACCGCTTATATATGTATACATACTTGTATATATATTTGGATTTTTGTTTGTTTCGGGGCAACAATTTTGGGTGCCCCCCTCCTCACAGGCATAATTTGAATTCGTGTCAATTTGACAAAGTGACACATGAGGGCTGTACGCCATAAAGCGCCATCTAGAAATACTGATAAATCGTAGCGCCGGCGGTGCAAGAAATTTTTATGCGATTTCGGCTCATTACTTTTGTATTTCATTTATGTATATTTGTGGATCAGACGACGCTTGGCGGCGGCGACGTTCGTATTTGTTTATTTATTTATGTGCATATATTTTGTTGCCAAGTCTTTTTTTTTTTTGTCAACCTGAGTCTTTCGACTGTTGGGCGGGGGTCTGCAGGTGACAGTGTCGTCGTTGTCGTCGTGACTGTGGCACGATAATGTTTAGTCAATAAAAATGATTTGTCGGCAGAGGAAACGAAATCATGAAACTTGATATACTCTGCATTTCCTCTAAGTAGGTATGTAGATAGAGCATAACGAGTATAATACACTCAGAAAAGCAAAAAATGTAGGAGGAAGGGTTCCTTAACGTTTCTTTAATTTTAAAACTTTAAAGGGAACAAGAAATTTTAATAAAAAGTAGAACAAATAGAATATTTGTGCCATGCCAGCCTGATTCTTAAATGCACACCCCGTTAAAGCAGTTAAAGAAAATACAATTTTATTGCCGAAACGAATCTGATATAACTTCTTATTATGGTGTGGGACTACTTGTAATGGAAATGACAAATTAATTGTAATAAATAGGCTTAAATTTCAATAGAAACTCTAAGATATGACAATTTTAAATGAAATTCTAAAATTAGAACGCTCTGGTAAGATTAATATGATATTGGAAACATTAATTTCCATTTAATTTTCCATCCAAAGTTAAATACCTTAGTGAAAAATTGCATACAACAGTTAACAATCCTAAGCAATTTGATCAGTGTATCTATACTTAAGACGTTCGAAGATAGACGCCCACTTGCAGACGAAAATTGCGGTTTATGTGCTGAAGAGTTGGCCAAAGTTATTGCCACTGCCATTACTTGGTCCTAGTTGCTGTCCACTTGCTGCTAAATGCAACCAATTAGCTTGGTAGGGGGCATCAACTTGTCGCGCTTCAATGAAGAATGAACTGTGAAGCCCGTTCTCCTGCTTTTCCGAGCCGCGTGTCTTTTATGCTACACGGTTCTGAAAGGAATTTACGAGCCTGCCGTCGCGTTTCGCCACCCGAAACGAATGGCAGTCAGACATGCATGTACAGACAGACAGACATACATATGTATGTATGCAGCAGCGAAGACTTGTAAAGTTTTACCCCTACGCCTATGCATTGCTTGTCATTGTGCAATTGAGACATAAATTGTAATATGCATACAATAAGAACAACAAAACCAACGAACCAACGTTTTGCCTCAAACTCAAGTCTCTTTGGAAAAACTGCAGCATAAGTCGTTGTCGGTATGAAGCTCGAGACTAAACATTTTAGCACCTAAGCGGGCGCAACTTAATTACGTTAAAATAAATTGGCAACGGAAATTGTTTAATATCCGGTCTTTGCTGGCTGCTGCCTCCTGCCTGCCGTTTGCGGCTAACATGTTGACTGCACACAATTATTCAGTGGTTTATGCATAAATAACTTTAAATACATATGCAGTACAAGCTCTATGTATAGTACTTATATTGCTAACCCTAAAGGGAAGGCTTGAATCATTGCAATGCATAATATTCTAATCAATTGTATAATCAAAATGCACAAAGAATAAGAGTAGATTACAGATAACTCACATATTATGGAATTATTTTATACAAGCTTAATTATTTCATTGACCATTCAATAAATAATTCCATTAAAATATAGTTCTTTGTAAACTATAGATCATTTTTTAATACAAGTAGTTGTGCTGACGGTTTCTATATGATATAGTGGACCAACTTTTATAATTTTTCTTTGATTTCTCTGATTTTCTGAAGAGAATACTCCTGTGGATCGGCCCTATACTGTACTTGATACAACATTGAACTGAATTGGAACTCACCTGGACGCGCACTTCTGGCAAATTAACTTTCATGGCCAGCTCCTCGCGAGAATAGACATCGGGGTAGTGGGACTTCTCGAAAGCGCGCTCCAGCTCGTGCAGCTGATAGGTGGTGAAGGTGGTGCGATTGCGACGATGCTTCTTCTTCGCGCAGTTGTCGTCTTGGCCTAAATGGGTGGGTGTGCTTGGGTGGCTGTTGTGCGGCTGGAGTTGCTCAATACTTACCCTCGTCATCGCTGCCGGAAGTGATTTTTTCGCCCTGCTCGCTGGAATTGGTCTGATTGAGGTCCTCGCTGGATGCACAGCTGCCGTTGACCAGGCTGTCGGCGTCAGCGTTTAGGCGCTCAGAGTGGTCCGCAACTCCAGTGGCGCCAGTGACGCGATAATCATGCTGAAAGTGTTGCTGCGCTTGTTGGTGGTGTTGCTGCTGTTGCAGGTGCGCCTCATTGGCGCCATTTATCGACTGGTGATGCTGCTGCTGCTGCTGTTGTTGTTGTTGCTGTTGCTGTTGCACCTCCTCCAATGTGCGGGCGCGAATGCCCTCGAAGCTCTTCATCGAGTAATTGCCCAACGCACTTCCGTTGGACAATTTCGTTTCATTATCATCACAGTAGGCGCTTGTGGACTTGCGTTTGTTGCCAACGAGGCCGCTGCCGGGGCGACGAGGCGTGGGCGGCGTGGTTACATCGATGCTGCCAGCGCCACTGTTGCTGCCATCCTGCAGTTTTGCATCATCATCTTCGTCGTCGTCCAGCTCCTCCAGCTCTGCAGCACCGCTGGCCGATGACATTGAACGATCGTCATAGTCGCGTGCCTGTCCAGCAGCTTGCAACTGAGCATGAGGCTGAGCTTGAACTTGGGACTGAGCCTGGGCTTGTGCTGCTGTTGGTGGCACATCTGCCACAAAGTAGCCCGAAGCTGTTGCTGGCGGTGATGACTTGGCGTATTTGTTGTGCTGTTCCTGCGCATGGGCAGCCAATGCGGCTAAATGTTGCTGATGACTGCTATAGGCTTGGCCGGCCATTGACGAGTTAGGCGGCGGGGGCTGTGGCGGCTGTTGCTGCTGCAATTGACTGGCCTCGACCATTTGGTGCATGGAACTGAGATAATCACTAGCGCTGGCGTTCCCGCTGCTCTCTTGCTGATGCGCATACTGAACTGCTCCAGTATTCTGCTGCCCAAAGCTTAGCATGGCATTGTGATAGGCAAAGGGCGCATGAGAGGTCGCTGTTGAGGGCGACGTCGTGACTGCCATATGTAGTCCTACGTGACCCTGCGCCGTGGGTGAGTGGGTGAGCGCATAGGGGCCACCATTTTTATGCGCCGCCGCATGTTGCTGCAACATGTTTGCCATGTGGTTGTCCATGTTACGCAAGTGCGTTAAGGACATGCTGCAACGCAAATCGGTGGCATCTTCATTTTCCAGGGCATCTCCATCGCCATCGGCTGCAAAAGATAGACGCACGGCATAATCAGCTTAGAATGAAAATGCTTAACAATTTTTTTTATAAAGTATTTAAATTTAAAGGATATCAATACATATTTGGATATGTTTAAATAAGAACAGATTCAAAATAAAAAACCATAAAAAGGAAATCATATTCAAATATAGCTACGAAATAACAGTAATAATACTCTTTAAGATTAAACTTCAAAAGTCGGCATTATACATCGTATTTCTAAATCGTCCAATTTTTATATTCCCAGTACACATTCTATTGAAATGTAATATTATCAATTTTTAAATTTGTAATTTAGAACAGTTTTTTATTAACACTAAATTCTATCCTGCACTTTTTGAACGAATCTTATGACAGAAACTTAGGTGATATTTACAAAAAATTAATAGCAAATTTTCTTAAGACATCTCTATAAACGAAATAATTATCCTACTAAGAGTGGTTTTATAATAAAACAATTATATGACAGTTATAAAAAATAAAAAGGCTATATATGGTTTGTAATTTTAATATGCACTTAAATAATAAAAGCGGCATATTTAGCGTATATATATATATATATTATATTTAGTGTTGTTACGAACGAACAGACGAACGGAATATACAGATTCGTCGGCATGCTGTTCATATTCTATGTACCTCCTGCCTGTTACATACTTTTTCCGTTTGTTTTACTAACCCTTCAGAAACAGCGAACTTATAGGTATTTAATAAGCATTTATTTCAAAAACTGAAACGTCGAAACTATAATACACGAAGCAGATGACCATCACTATATCTTTTATGTGGCGATGACTACATAGCGATATTTTTACATCCATTTCCAGGCCTAGATTTTGTTCACTGCTATTTTCAATAGATTAATATGTAATGCAATTTCAAATCATTTGCAGAAATATCAATCATATACTTACATTTACAATTCATTGTGTTAATATATTTGTTCTATATTTAAATTGATATTTGGGGCCAGACAGCAAGTAACTAGACAAACGCAAGCTCACATGTCAAAATCAATCGAGCGAAGAAATTTGATATCAATTAGCTTGTTTGCCGCCACATGACTGTGGGTGCACAGCAATGCCTATAATTACATTTTAATTAGCCGTTTCCACACACACACACACCCACCTACGAACAGGCACGTACTTGCGTTTTGAGAATCGCAGACAGGTAGCCAATTCATGAGGCTCTGTGGGTGTGTGTGTGTGTGTGTGTGTGTGTGTGTGTGTTTGTGTGTGTGCTCGCCCATTTGTTTATCGGTAGAAGCTTGCCAAGTGGCGCCCACGCAACAATAACGTGTTATTTAATTTGAACTCCCCTCCTACTCACACATGCGCTCTCAAACACACAAGCACACAAATACAACGACGTGTGCACCCACACCAGCGCACATAATGCACATTAATAAACGGCTTTCAATTAGTCGCCTCATATTTACAATGTGCGGCAATAAAAAAATGCTCCTTCATACTTCGTATTATTCGTATTTCCTACAAAAACGTCAAATACCCAGTGAAGGCTCGTTGGTGTAAACTAGAAAGCTCGGCCATAGAAACAGGCCATAATAGTCAACGTGTATGGATATCTGTGTGTATCACGTGACATGCAAGGAAGTCATTAGTTTGTCGCTGAACGGGTGCCAAGTGGGTGACTGGGATTGGGAGTGGGAGTGGAAGTGGGGGAGCGGTGCAGTAGCCGTCTATTTGCATTGACTTTTTACAGTTTTCTGCGGCCCTCTGCGCATTTGCGAGGTGTAGGTGGGTGTGAAGTAAATTCAATTTTGTGTTAAATTGGCTTCTATACATATAAAGCAGAGTGAATAATAAAAAAAAAGCCAGTAACGAAAAATGCAATTACTCTGCCCGATGCCACAAACACATATAAATTCATATGCAATTATAGGTTTTGTGTAATTGGTTTCTGATGTAACTGTGGGTTCGATTTTAAGCCCGAACATAATTATGTCTTGTGTAATTATTTTAATTGCCAGTAGCCAATGCTAATGCTAATGCCTTTTCATTTGAGTTTTGATATTGATTATTTCACTGAGCATTTTTGTTTCAAGTGTGCGCCCAAGTTTCTCAGACTAATTTTCTTCGTATAATTGGGTCAAACGAAAGAAGCGAAAAAATTGTCTAATTAACTTTAGAGACGCTCAGGAAGCCAAAGCGCCGAAAAAGCTTTAAGAGAAAAGAAAAACAAAATTCAATGCTTTTAGGTTAAATTAACCTTTACAAGTTTTCACTAATCATTCGAAATTTACACGCACAGCGTGCGATTTTCTGAGCGGCAGGGGCCTTAATAAAATTAATAAAGGTGTTGGAATAGTGAGAAAACTGTGTTCGAATTTGTGCGTTCAGTGTAAATGAGGTAGCTTAGCAATAAAAGGCACAAACAAAGGCGAAAAACTATTTAAATATTGTAAACACCACATGAGGTGCGTTGCCAATTTAGACAGTAGCCCAATAGCCCACACCCAGTGCGTGTGTCCGCTAATTGACTGTGAGTGGCTAACAAAAGAAAGTTTCGCTCCAAATAGTTGTTGTGCGGTGCAAACTGGGCTAATAGGAATGCCAACAGCAATGATTGAACTTCATATTTACTTATATAGATAGGAACCTTGTAGAAATACTTTTTTAAATTAGGACTGCTTGTGCTGTAAAGTCCATATGATGTCAGACCTGCTTCCCTCAATTTAGAAGTGTTTCGATATTTGTCGGAAATAGTAAATTATAAAGTTGTAATTAAGCTACTCTTTAGTTTTTCCCTATCTATACAAATATAGGCACTCAGGAGGTTAATAAGCCAAGTTTGGCAAATCAGTTTGTTTCCTTATACTGAACATGCATTAATTGCATTGCAAACAGCTCCGTTTGAGTTTAATGCAACAATTTCAATATCTAGGGGGATATTTTTTTCAATCATTCAGTCACAGTCACTTGCTGAGTCCAAAACGCCGACGCCAAGCCAATTTGTCTGATCGACACTTCAATTAAGGCATGATTTCGTCTTTATTTTCAGCGTTCAGGCCATTAGCTGTGGCAATTAAAGTTGGCAGCTGGAAATTTGTTGTTAACAATTTAACTATGAAGACAAATGTAAGCGTGAGCTGAAATGTTAAAAGGTTCAAATTAAGCCAGCTACTGACAACTTCAAGTTTTCGGGGCGTGTTGGCCAATTGAAGGGCCTTAATTGAACATGAAACCTTTTATATAAATGGACTAATGCGTCGCAGATGCCGAAGATTACATTGTGACTATATACTCGTATGTATGTATGTACATTATCTAAGGCAGCAATGAGTGTTCGAACAACCCTTGTTTGTGCTCTAATTTGCCGCAATTTCGCCGGGAAACAATCTTGAGAGCAATAACATCAACAAACCGAGCGACAAAGTGACGCTAATCGCGTCACTTTAGATGATTTGACAGTTTCAAATGAATCTCGCCGACCGGCACTCGAAAAACTTGATCGCTAGACGGGCGGATAGCGGCCTAATTGAAATGTTATTAGCCAAAAGCAGGGTTTCTTCTTTTAAACTTTTTGTCCAGTCATTGCCAACAGGTAGGCAGAGACGGGTCGATGCGATGCACAAAGCGAAACGAAAAGGAAATGCACAAGTTGGCATCGGCTTCGGCATCTTCCGGCGCGCAAGATATCGAATTCATATCAAAAATCGAAACAAGCCGTAAACAAAGCTGTCAATCATGCGCATACACGTACAAAGAGCCGAGTAAAGTGAAGTTGAGTCGGTGCAGCAGCAACAATAGCAACAACAACAACAGAAAGAGGTCGGCTAATAAGCAGTAACAACACCGACGCGCGTTTAGCTCGCTTCAATTCAATGGGACAGAGGACGGCCGGCCGGACACGCATTAAAATCATTAAGCGACTTAATGCTCAATTTAATGCCGCGTCAACTGCCTAACAGCCTTGCCGACCAGTCCAGTCCGCCGATCGATCGATCGATGGATCGTGTAAGCCTGTCTGTGTCTGTGTGAATTGTTTATCTTGATCTTAATGATGCAGAGCACATCACTTTATACGGCCTAATGCACTTGTGCAGCGCCTACTCACATCCACATCCATATGTACCTATATGTATATACTCTTACATATGGTGCATATGTATATATGTATATATACATAGTCTAAAATGCGCTTTCATGCGTTTAATGAGCGAGTTGATTGCTTGCCTTTCCTATGTGTGCGTGTGTGTGTGTGTGTATTTATGCTTATGTCTGTCTGTGTGTGTGCGCGCGCTGCCTTGGACGTCGCAGCGCCGCAGGCTGTCATTTTAAATGCTTTTTGACAGCCTGTGTCTAGCAGCAGTTTAATTATGGCTTAAATGGCAACTGGTTTGTATATGTCTTTCTTCCCCTCCTTCGCCATTCCCCGCCGCACCACCACTCCCTTCTGCATCTTGCCAGTTACCGGTTTATTTGCTTGCGTTTAATTAAATTCTGGCCATTAACTTGAATGCAAGTTATATTTTAGCCTAATGTTGTTGCTTTTTTTGCAAAGCGCCATTTTCTCTGCTTCCCTAAATAACGCATGTGCTGTGGTTTTGCTGTCATATAGCTTGCTACGCATATCAGCATTATATTTTTAATTGAAGCGAAACACCTACATATGTATAATTGAATTGTCTTGCGAGTGTAAAAAATGCTTGCATAATATTAGAGTTCATTGATACTTGTATATTTCGCGTCTTTTATCTACATATTTGCAGATTTGCACACTTTGCTAAAAAAACACCCATTTTTCTCAGCTCAACATTTGAAGGCGAATGACAATCGCTTGCCAGCAATCAAAACAAAAATGAAATGAATTAAATATGACGTGCTCAGCACCATTTCCATTTCCCCATTTCCGCCCTTGTGGTAAAATGTTGCCTTTGGCGCCATCGCCGATTGGAACAGCTCATAAATCCAACTATAATCCAGTTAAAAAGCCTTCACAGCTAACGAATGCGGCCCATGTGGGGGCAATCTAATAAAAGTTTAAATTACTAAGAAAACACGACGAAAACAGAAACAGAACAAGAACTGCCATAAAAACGCCCCCGAAAACTGCGCGAAATGGTCGCACAACGTATGCGGCACTTCTAATCCTTTCGGGCCATGTAAACGATTACCGCTGACTGATTGCTTATCAGCTGTCGTGCATCTCGATACGTAAGAGTGCAAACGTCTACGATTGCCAGCCCATTACAACAGCTACTTCTTGCAGCTATGTACGTCAAATGGTAACGAAGAAAATAAATGCTAATGTAATTTTGCGATTGTGTTGGTTGATTGTAATTCTTTTTTTTGGGAAGTGGGAGGACATGAAACTCCTCAGGTCGGCTGCTCCGTAATTGAAATCGATGGCCGCCAGCTTACAAATTGCATTTTGCTTATCAGCTATCAGCTCAGCGAGAGGGCGAATGAAGCTCATGCGATTATGATTACTTGGACGTATAGAGCTATGTATGAGAAAGCAAATTGCAGCCTTTTGTTGTTGACAGCTGTAATTTGTGACACAATTGGCCATTTGGCAATTAACCTGAGCTCTAATGCATAAATAATCACACAAGTTAGCAGCTTGATTTATTGTGGCTCTCATGATTGTTAATACTAGGAATTTAGTGTATTATTTTGCCACTTACCATCGCTACCCTCGGTGCGATTTTTTAGGCCCAGAATGGCATCGATTGTGTGACGGGGCGTTA
This sequence comes from Scaptodrosophila lebanonensis, assembly GCF_003285725.1. Lineage (NCBI taxonomy): Eukaryota > Metazoa > Arthropoda > Insecta > Diptera > Drosophilidae > Scaptodrosophila > Scaptodrosophila lebanonensis. The sequence goes on from NW_022060529.1 coordinate 6,640,648, forward strand.
GGGTTTGTCCACCAGCACCATATTTGCGGGCATTGTCTTTGAGCGCTAGCTCAGTGTCTGCAAAAAGTAATGAACGCTTATATGAAAACACTGAGACAGCTTCAGTATCGCAGGATTTGCTTTTGATGCTTAGTGTATGTATATTATATGTAATATAGGAACTAAAAACGACTTTATTTTCATTCCATCACTCCAATTAAGAATATTGATTATGGCACTCTTTGTGTTCGCAATGGGGACATATGTATGTATGTATCTTTGTGCTTGTATGTATGTATGTATGTATGTATGTATGTGTAAGAATATGTCATGGTCGTCAACTGATTAAATGGATTTTTTACGACAATTACTGCTACGTTCAAATTAAAAGGCTGTTTACCAACAGTTTGGCCATAAGCGCATGGAAAGTCAATTAGGCGCACGGAAACTATGCAAATTTGTCAGCAATTGCAAAGGTATTAAAATGTAGTGCAGTGGAAATTCTGCCAGCCCCCTGCCAGTCCTTGTCACAACGTTATTTACCGTTTTAACGAGCTAAAAGCTGTAATTGCATTTAAGCGACACATTGGGCCATTTGGCTAAAGTAAAAATGCACGGACAAGGCCGTAACGAGCAGTTATCATGACACACATGCAGAATAGGGAAGTCGGCGACTCTGAAAAGTATGCAACATGTTTTAAAAGCTTTTATGCTAAATTGTTAACTGCACGTTTTTGATTGACCCAAATGGTTGTTGTGGATGTTGTTGTTGCTAAATGTTTTATGCATTTTTAACTAAATTAAAACAAACATGGGGCATGTACACAGCAATGAATAAAAAAACAAGAACAACAAAAACAACAAACTTGTGCGAATTAGGAAAATACTTTTTAATTGCTGGCTGCGACGTTTTTTTTAGCCTGTTCGTTGGCTGCGTGCTTTAGCAATTAGCTTTTAATTTGCAAATAATTTCCACTGCCTGATACATGTACCTGTGCATGTACAGGTGCATGCTAATGGCCAGCAAGCTGGCCCTCAAAAATTTCTGTGAACACGCAGGCTGTTGCATTATTTGGCCGGCCTTCCGACAACCTGCTGTGCGGGCAATGCCCAACATTATTATGTTTCTGATGTTTCTGCTGTTGTAGTTGTTGCTGCATTTGAGCGCTTGTCAATGCATGTTTCCTTGCAATTTGTGCTAATTAAATCAGTTTAGTTTTGCGCTTTCCGGGAACTAATTGCGTGCGCTTGCCAAGCAACAAAATATTGAGTGATTTGCATTTTTCTTATACATACATACATACATGCAGTATTAATTCATTATGGTGAATCTTGTTTGTTTTGAATAATTGCAAAAATTATCTAAACTGCAAGAAGAAACTGGCTACTATTTTTATTGAGTTTGCCGCCGCAACTTACCTTCGGTGATCACAGTATTGTTGTTGCCCAGATTAGCATAGTGCTCCTGAAATTGCTCCAGGTTCTTGAACTTCTCCACAATCAGCTGCAAGTTCTTGGCATCGCGCACATTGCCCAGCAGATGACGCAGGTGTTCGAGTTGCTTGGGCGGCATTTTATGGTGACCGCCGCTATTGGACACTAGCTTCTCGAAGATGTGCTGGAATGTCTGCGGCTTGTGTTGCATGTCCAGACACGAGAGGCTGCCAGTTAAGGGAGTCGGAGAGGTTGGTGAGTCCACCGTAGCGGGAGTGCAAGGTGATGATCCGGTTTCTGCACTAAGTGTTGTGCTTTTAATATCCATGTTAGTGGTATTATATGGTTGTTGTAGCTTGTTATACTGTGTTTGGTTGGTGGACTTATGAAACTTTCCTGCAAGCACAGCTAAAACACACATACACACACACACCAACAGACAAATTTTGATACAGTTGGTGCTTGCAAATGGTTTTCCTGTTACTGTTTTTCAAATGTCAGCCATTATGGAAGAAGATTATTTAAGGGATTCTTTGGTGCCAATGATGCCGGTTATACAAACTTTAAGATATTCTTGTTAAGCAAATTTTTGTGTTTTTATTTTCACATAGAAATTGGCAATGTTATATTTTTCCATACCACTATAATGGTATTATCAACATTGAAATACGAGTATATTACGTTTACGCACAAACTGTCGAAAATTCTTTCACACCAAATTTGAAAAACTGCTGATTATGTTTCTATTCTTTCGTGCATTCAAGCGAAACCGTAACGCACCGTACCAACGCAACGTTGGCAATAAACAAGCCGCCAAACTCGACAGCGACTTTCAGCCCAGCGCTCAAAATCTAGAAGTGAAATCAAATTCAAATTGGAAACCGGTTCTATGCGCGGTGGTGAGTGTGTACAGGGGCGGAGCTTGTGCTCACAACTGGCATCCTTTTAGTGTTAAGAGAGAAGGGGAGAGCGAGCGAGAGAGAGAGACTGCGCATGGCTTACAGGGATAGGCACACAAGTTGCCTGCGGGCTGGCGGGCATACAGTCCGTCCATCCATCGGTCCCTTCCTTTGTCAGTCCTGCCCATCCATTTGCCATCTGAGCGCCCTGCACGCGTGCTATAACTTTGGCCCATTGTTGCGCAATGTGTGAAGCACTCTCGCATTAAAGTGTCGAATACACTCACATCCATTGTCATGGCAGACAATGGGCTGTTGGTGTTTCTTTTTTCCTCTTGGGTTACTTGCTTGCCAGTTGGATGACGGTTTCTCCATACCTCGCTTCCCTTTTGCTTCTGCGGCTTGGTATGTAAAACAAATTGTTTGTCAGATGCAATTTTTGCGACACAAAACTAATAAAATAAATTCTCGAGGAGTGGTCGTTAGTTGTAGCCAAGCATTGGAGACATAAGCTAAAAAAGTGAGTTGAGCTGATTAAGAGCATGAGAGGAGCTCTCTACATATATGATATCTTCTTATATAAATCTGAAGCATTCTTTCAAAATAATATTCGAGACCATTTTGCTAATAAAATTTCTGCTACCATCGAAGCATCGCCCATACCCCTAGCTGAGTGCAAGCTCGTTTGTGCTCTCCGAGCCGAGCAGTTGCAGAATTTAAGTGAAAATAAAGCAAAACGGATACATAAGTGGATTTTGTTAATATCCTGCTATTGTTACAAATTTGCAACTGATTGCGCAAGCGACAAATGGACAAAGATGGCGTCGGTGACGGCAGCACTTAGTCTCTGTGCGAGAGGAAATAAAGTTAAAAGGATGCAACAAACTTAACAAGGAAAGTGAGAGCAAAGAGCAAGTTAAGACAGACGCTTGTTAGTCGGCAATTGAAAATGGTTTGTGGCAAGTTTGTGGCACTTTGTTGGCACACACACAACCATCCGATTTGCTTGGGTATTTTGGAATGTTCAATGAGGCTAGGCTTGGAAGCATTTCATCTTAAGTAGAGCCAACAGACTAGATTTGAACTTACTTGAAAAAAAAAGAGAAGAAAACATCCAATAATCCAATTTGGCATTAAGTTTAACCAGGCATCAATGTCGATGCCTGTTGTCGTGAGCTGCAAATTTTCATTAAAGTCATTTACTCCTTTGCGCTATCCTCCATTACATGTGAAATGAAACCTTGTGGCAGACGCCTCTACTAAGTAGAGAAGTACGTTAGTCGTGATTTTTCTTGATATTCTGAAATATATAAAATTCCGAATATATTGTAAATTAAACACGCATAATCTATATATGTGACGAAAATGCAAAATGCTACGTTATTTTCACTCAACCTAGTTATGCCTTTTAGCTTTAAACTGTGAGACTAGTTGGCAAGAAACAGAAAGATCGATAGGTGTTTAAAAACATGATATACCTTTAATGAACTTAGCATATGAAGCTGTACAAAATAAATCTTGTCTTACAATATTATTCTTGTAAAAATAGTTTAGAGGTCAGATCCCAAATTTTATAAAAAAGTTTTATTTTCTGAAAAATGAGTTAAATATATTTGAAATATTTTTAACATCATACGAGAGCTTAAATGTGTTTTGATATTCTTTTGATTGATTAATGTAATGAAAACATTACGAAATGAATTAGCTATACCTTTTCTATTTAGTGTGTATGTTGATAACCACATTTATATATATATCTGCCGGTCTATCTATTTCAAGCACTACTACTCCCACAGTTTTAAATATGAATAAACTTTTCATAGAGTTTCATAGTTTTTATTTGAAGGGCACATATAAAATGACGAGATCACTATACTATATACTAGCTGCCACGCAAACGTTATGATTTAGAGATAGTTGTTTGAAAAACTTGTTTATTTGTAAAGATATGGGAATTGAATGGTGAGAATAATGAATAATGATTATTATTAAATCTAAAATGCTTTCTAATGCGAAATAAGAAACAGTCTATAGTGAAGTATAAGCAGCTTCGGCGCAGACGAAGAGTACTTTTTAGTACGTATGTTGAGCCTTTCGTGCATCATATCGGATCCATGGCCACCTCTACTCGCTACCTAGCCATCGCTCCTCCTGGCCCATGCCAGCTATTCGATTTGTGCCAACTAATGAGCTCTTAATACGAGTTTATTCTTACGCATAACGAGCTTGCCAAACGTCATTACGCGCACAAATGAACGCTAATGTGCGCTTGCCTGTGTGTTAGTGTGTGTGTGTGTGTGTTTCTGTGAGTGAGTATGTTTGTGTGGGTGCTGTGTGTTGAGCATTTACGAGAGACTGTCATGGCCATGTCGGAGCGCCGCTTAATTGAAGTGGAGCTGTTGCTTTCGCTGTCACGGCTGCGAATGTGCTTGTGTGTGTGTGTGTGTGTGTGTGTGAGTGTAGGGTGGTGTGAAATGATGTCGCATCTCAGCTTCATTTATGTGCTCAGCCCACAGAGTTTACTTTTTGTTTTAAATTAATTTGCTTTTAATTTGCTTTATTATGTGGCAATTTCTCCTCTTCGTACTTTAATTAGTTTGCTTTTATCGTTAAATTGTTAACGGGGTAGCAATTTATTCAGGTTTTTACTTGACGTTGTTGTTGTGGCTGTAGCTGAAGCAATTGCTGTGTCTGATATCGTCGTTCTTGTAGGTGTGTGTGTGTGTGTATGCAAATGTAATAACACATACGACCTGTGTTTTTCATATAGGTGGCCGCCATTGCAGATAAAATTAATAAGGCGGTTAATTTTGTGTGAGTTGTGTGAATTGTTGTTTGCGAATCAGGACTATCTTTTGCAAAGTCTAAGCACTTAACACTAATATATCCGAGCATTCTACACATGTACTATGGATGCAGGTTATCGCTGGCATCAAATCGAAATTCACTACGCACGCGTAAATGTCTAAGCAGGGGCACATTGAATATAACTAGTTTTATGGTCACACGGCTACAGCTGCTTCTGACTCTGCACAGCAACTGAGAGAGCTCACTCCATCAGTGATGCCAGGGGGTGTGGCCTAAACGAGTTAAAGAAGTGCCGCGAGAGAGTGTCTGAGCCGGCAAAGAGAGTGCATTCAGTGAGCGAGTCAGCGCAGTAAGCGGATTAAAAACACACTCACATACACGTACGCAGCAAACACACACACACAAGCAAACAAACACGGACGCCTGCCATGTGGTAGACCATTGAAAAAGTGATGAAAATAACTCTCTGTCACTTTATTGGCGCTCGAGTTTGAGTTGATGAAGAATTTAATTTATGATGCTGCTCACACCATGGAAATAGTTGAGGGGCGTGGGCTGCATATGGGGTATGGAACATACAAGTAGGATGGGGTTCGGGGGGTCGCAAACACGATTCTGGCTCATATATGGAGCTGTTGCTTGTTTCCAATGGCGCGGCAAACCGCAGCACATAAGTGAAGCTGACCGTGTTAGGCAAGCAGCAAAATCGAACAGACTGACTGAAAAATAAAAAGGGCTGTTGGGTATGTATATGTGTATGCGTGTGTGTGTGTGTCAGAGTGGGCGGCACGGTGCTGTGGGCACAAAAAAAATAATAGAAGAAAAATTAATGAACTCGTAACTGTCGCTTTGGAAATTGGGGAACATGTGGAGTATGTGTGAGAAGCGGTTAAAATTGAGCGTAGGTGTGTGTGCTGGGTCACGCCATTTCATGAATATATATCCACACACACATATGTATATGTATGTACATATGTATGTGTATCCCCATGGGGAGAACGAGCGCACAGACAGAAAAGGATGGAGAGAAACAAGGAAAGCAGCAGCCGCTAGACGTCAAGCTTTGATGATTTAATTTTCTGGTCTTCTAATTTAATTTTATTATAGAAATACAGACGTGCGCATGAGTGTATGTGAGTCGGTGTGTGTGTGTGTGGTGTTGTGTGTGTATGATTGAAAAAGCACGGCTCCTGCCGCTGCCGCTGCTGCTGGCAGAACACACACGGAGAGCCACAAACTCACACACTCTGACACATGCAAATTCGTTAATGGAAAATGGTGGCGTTTAATTGAAAAAGGAAGTTTACTGAGCGGAACTGAGGAGGCGGAGGCAAATGAAAGCAGCGAGCTATGCGCACAGTTTTTCTACCCTATACGAAAAGGAGTGATGGCTAAATGAAATTCATGGCACAGCTCACAAGGTCTGTTTATTGTTCCCCTTGGTCATCTACCTCCCGAGATAGTAGCGTGCTTTTCCGAAATAATTTAAGGACTAGAACTATGGCAGACCCGATGCCAACTGACAATAACTATATTGACATGTTGGTAGTGGGAAAAGAAATTTAATTTAGGCCACTTTGAATTTCATAAAACGTGACTGGGTTACTTGGTCCCGTTTTTGTTTGTAACATCACTCTTATCGGGCTCCAAATTCTTGAACAGAGCAGTTGTTGCTTCGAAAAGCAAGGAGCTAATAAATTATTGTAAGTCTTTGCGGTATTGCGAATTGTAAGCCCCTCATGTAGTTTTTGAAGGATTGAAACAACGTACGTTGGTCAAAAAATTGTGGAAAATTTAACCTACCATCAATGCTAAATTTTATTATTATATTTATTTCTCTATATGGATAGGTATTGTTAAGTAAAATCAGAGTATTTTAAAGTCTCTACATATGTTTTTAGCTTAGTTTGCAAAAACGTTGATGATTTTTTTGCGGTTACTGTTCCAATAAAAATGTTTAATTAAAGTTATTGGTTTGCATTTATGGTTTAATTGACAGACACATCAAACAGTTGAAATACAAAAAATACTGCACTACATGCGCTTTTGCGCAAAGTTAATTGAATTAAAAATGTGCAGATAATTACAAAATGGCGTTGATTAATCGGTAGCTGCCATATTGATTTTTCTTCTAGAACAATATTCAATGATTAACAATTAACATCGCACTGGGATTTTTGATGCCAACTGCGGCTGCTTCTGTGAGCCTCAATAAAAGCAATTAATTTTCATTAGCTGCAAATTTTCAGCATACATACTCGTACAATTACAAACACATACACATATATACACGTACACACACACAGATAAACATACACAAAAGCACATACTAATGCCATCACGCGCTCGTTTTCTCAATTATTCATTCAATTTTCTTGCCACAAAAGCAGCTTTAGTTCCGGGCCTCGACATTGCCATACATATTCATGCGGCTAAATGAAAACGGCAACACTTAAATGCAATTTTCCTCAATTTTCGCAACGTCTATAAACACACTCGCACACACACACATTTACCCTGAACGTCAAAACTCCATCGTTGCCGTCTTCATTATCTTCATGCTCTTGCTCTTTTCTTAGACGGCATTCTGCCCGGTTCTGGAACGTCTAGAACGTCTTAACGTCTTTTCATGGCACTTACATCGTCATTCTATTCGTCTAATTTCATTTTCATGCCGTTTTCCGCCAGCAACTACGTAGCTTATTTTGCGGTTCTGCCCTTCCATCGTCCCTTCATCTCAACTTCAGTTGGAAACTGTGGAAGCAAGCCCAACTGCTACTGCCTCTCCAGTCCTTGCCATGAAAAGCGAATACACGCACATGTACTCGAGTGTACGTATATTTGTATCTCTGCAACTGCTGTCACACAAGATTTGGCAGCTCAAGCGTTTTTCTAATTACTTTCAATTAAACTTGTTAATCTATTTGTTTTCCTTGCACCAAAACCGGAATCTAAGAAATAGCAGCTAGTGTTCGTTGAAAGTCAATGTATTGCTCAATTATTTAACTTGACGCTATGCAAATAAGTTAAAGGGGAAGCTACAATTCTACAATCAGTAAACGTTTTCTTTTGACTACAGATTTAAATTCGTTTAAATATGTTATGGTCAAAAGTCTGTAAATGTAAACGTTTCAGTACATCTATGAATAATTCCAAATAAATTACCAAAGACTTACTTTTATAAATTTTTTAGTGCCTTATTTAGGCATACATTTCAGCTAATTCAATGTTTAGAAATCGATTTCCACATTTTAACTTTGATAAAAATGTTCAAATCGGTACTCGTAACGTCATCTTGGTCCTTTTTTGATCATACTTATGTATGTCGATAACGTGAAGCTTATTTCGCTTTCGTATAAAGATCCTCTCCACCACAGTCGTTTGCAGGATGATCTGATATATTATATTATATATCTAAATGTAAGTTTTTGACTTTGCAGCTTATGAACTTATAGATGCGCATAGAAGTTTCTTGTCTCGTTATTATAGCTGCCATAGAACCGATTGGTGCACAAATTATTCTTAACATAATAACTTTTTTATGAGCATTAAATTTGGTGCACTAAATTATATAACTGACATGGAAACGATCGGAGAAAGCTTGGTACCAACAACTCTGTGCTTATACAGATATCTCAAGAAAATCTCGTATTTATAAGTTTTCTATTTTGTTTGTAAGCTTTATGGGTTTTTTTGTATAATTTTTCCTAGTTTACACTGTCGATTACTGTTAACCATTTTTATTTCTCCATTTTGTTTAATTAAGTAGAAAAGGCTAAGCTGCCTATACTCTTAACATAAATATATCTTTGCCTCACTTGTTAATTCATAATGTTTTTAAGAAATGTGAATAAATAAGTAAGGCTGGAACGATTTCAACGTTCTACTCGCTTAAATAGTATTCATACGCTACAATCATGCGTTACTTTCTAAATATACTTATAAGAACCATTGATCTAGAAATGGAACAGAGTACATTATTAAATCCATAAATCATTTCATAAATCCAACTTTAATTAATTGTTCTTAATTTTTTATAAATTTTCGTCGGTCTTTTAAACGTATAATAATGTTAAAATCGTTGCTCACTATTTTTAGATTGCAATGTTTTATTAAAAGCGGCCATAAATTAACATTTTTATTTTGTTGAACAGACAACACCTAAATTATGCATTTCGATATTCGCATTAATTTTCCAAAAAACATTTTCGTACTAATTGCAAATAAATGTTTGTTCTTGTGCACAAACATTTGCATATCATTTTATGCATCTGCATTAATAAATACAATTATGTATCTATTTTAATTGAATTTCGGTAATTTTCTATATTCTACAATTTATCAAAGCACTGGTGCATTATATTATCGCAATTAATGAGCGAATGAGTGAACACTTTTGTGCATACATTTAGCAATAAAAATTGATCAAAATTCAGACAAATAGGCAAACGCAAACGCGGGATGAAATTCGGGGAGCCAAGAGCATCACCAAATATATTAAATTGAAATTCAATTAAGTTTTCAAAACACGTAAATTGTGCTAACAATATACAGAAAGTGCGTGCTTGCCACTCCAAATATTGACAATTGACAGAAACAGCATCAGCAACAACAACAACAACAACAACAACGACAATTTATCCATCGGCATTCGTTGCCAAATTGAAACTAGTTTGTATAATTTCATTAGCGTTGATTTTCAGCAAATAAATTATACAGTTGTCGTTGTTGTTGCTCGTTTTGTGGGTGCCAGTGTGTGTGTGTGTGTGTGTGTGTGTTTGATTAGATGTCTCGCATGTGTGTTAATCAGGTTTACTAAAGCCTTGCAAAAGATGCGGCAAAGCCAAAGCACATGCAATTTAATATTGCCCTGAAAATTTCAACTTCAACATGTTGGGCACATAATGAAAAACTAATTACGAGAAGGAGACAGACAAGCCATTTTAAGGGCATATTAGGAGCCCACATACTCGTCCTCGTATGGAGGATGGCTATAGCTTGCAGCAATGCGATAATTGTAGGCTGAAACTCGGCACCGGGGTGGTGGAGGGTGACAGCTGTAGCAGAGGATAGAGGGTGCGACTGTTACGCAGCGGGTGGTAAACAGCGGAGGAAACAACAACAACAACAACAACAACAACAAAAACATCAGCATCAGATTCAGATTCAGCAAACACGGCCACATCCACATTCACATCCACATCCATGTTCATATCGACATCGACATCGACATGTACATTAACATCGACATGTCCGCAACAGTTTCCATTGCACTAACGAAATTATAGACTCAGACAAACGCAAATACACAGATGAGTGGCCACACACACACATACACACATCTGCACACAGTGCTTGCGCAGTTCAGCATCCTGTGGCGCAGTTCTAGGACAGGACATTTGGTTAATGCGCCCTGAACGACTAATTAGTGGATTATTATACACAAACTAGTTGCCAACGACAATTCGATCAAATTGTGTGGAAAATTCACAGCAATATGAGTTCAATTAGCCTCAGAGTAGGCAATATATTTTTATAAGCCAGTGTATTTTTTTTTTTTTTTTTTTTTTTTTTTTTTTTTTTTTTGTAAAAAATGTATATATAATTTATTAAACTAGTTTTCTACTAACAATAAGCTAGTTGAAAGTTAGGGAATACAAAAATTGTCTATAGTAAGCATCTATAGGACGCTCTTACATCTATGTATATACAATATTTACAATGTTTTACATGAAAAATGACATTACATTTTATACAAGGAATCTTGTGGGGAGATCCTTTGGATGGCACTTCTTCAGTGTTCTCTTCTTAGGTTTGGACAGGAGCCGCCTCGCTAGTGCGTTGGGGTGACTGCCGAGTCGCTTCTCGTAATTGCCTAACCAGTGTATTTAAGTTAAAACTTTTTTTTTTTTAATTATATATACATGTATATATTCTGACACAACCCGGTAGCCGAATTATACAATTTCTTGAGTCGTGCATGGTTGGTATTGATCGATCCGGGAAACTTGTATGCAACCAAAATAAAAAGTTTAAAGCGTATTACGAAGTCCGGACCTATTTCACATAACCAGACAATTTCACAGAGCCCATAAAATGAGCGGAAAAGCACAAATGATCGCCCGTAGATAAGATAATATAATATTTAAATGATTGTATCTTACAGTTAAACCCTCATTGCAATTTATTGTAGAGTAACTAGCACCTGCAGGCTAAATATGAGTTCTAGAGCTGTTAGTTCAATTTTATAACATACACCAGAATTGAAAATCTACACTAAACTTCTAATTGCTTTTAATAATTTAGTTACTGATTCTAAAACAAAAAATACCATCAAGTCAAGTAAAGGTTTCGGATATGTATGTATAATCAGAACTACTCTGAATAATTAGAACTAAAACACAAGCTGTATTCGAAACACAAGCAACACAACTTTATTTCACATTACATTATAGCTTTTATATTAAAAAGCTACTTGTTTTATTGAGTTAAGCTTCATATATAGATCGTGGTTTAACTTTTGGTTAGCGGCGGGATCTAACTCCAAATGTATTATATTTCACGGTGCGATCGCAGAGTGGCTGAACAGGTCGAGCATTGGGACCAATGCGAGCTCCATTATGGTCCCGCAACTGGCGGAACTCATTGAGCTGCCGGGCACCAATGGCTATGGGCATTGGGTAGATGAACCACTCGACACCTCGATGGCAGGGTGGCTCCGTCAGTGAGCCATGGTAGCTGTAGAAGCGCGTGTAGAAAGCATGCATCAAATAGCGCAGGGCAAAGGGCGGAACTTCCGCACACTGACCTGCTCGCTGAACCATCACCAAATGCTGGACGAGCGTATCTAAATAGGGATTCTCTTCAGACACCTCGAAGAAATAGGAGATCATCAGGATGCCGCGACTGGAGGTGCTGGAGCTGTCGCTCGAGTAGTTCACATGCATGCATTGCATCTCCAGAGGGTAGTGGGCATAATCGATGGCGTGCTCGGAGCCCCCCGTGTTGCGCCAGCTCCAGCGGAACGAGATCTCTCGGAACTCAAAGCGGCTGAGTAGGTCGCCGCCAGAGATGTTGGGCGTCGGCGAATCGAAGGCGGCACGCAGCAGCAGAGTGCGTCCATTGTTTTCCAGACGAATGCCCAAGGGCAGATCATCATAATGGCACCATACCAATGGCGTACTGAAAACGACCCGCTCGACGCATCGCGGATCTATGTTGATGGGACTCTGATTGTTTGGCTCCGTCTGCCAGGTGTGTGGTCCATGTGTGGGACCGTAATCGTAGTTGGAGGTGTGGCTGTTACTCACGTCATACGTCCGCACAGCTCGCTCCATTTGCATAGAGCCCTGATTCTGGCAAATGGCGTAGCCAGCGCTGAAATTGATGATGAGCAGCAGGGCGAGTATTCCGGCTAGCAAGACCAGGAAGAGCTCACTCTCCCTGATGGCGCAGTAGAGGTCCGAGAACCAGCAAAATGGTTTCATCAAGAACACACAGGCACTGCATTCCATTCCATTCGTTCGTTCTGACTGAATATAGCCACCGACTAAATTAACTTTTCTGATCCGAACTGAACCAAACTGCTGACCGAATTTTGTGTGTCTCGAACAACAAATTCAACGCCTGCCCGGCCCATGCCCGAGCATCAACAATTTCTAATTAAACGCAACGAAAAGTTAATTATTTTGAAAAACAATTTGCAATTTATTTGCATTTCGGCAGTGTTGTGTGTTTTGCATAAATTAATTTTACGCTGCTAAAAACTCTTCAGCGGCGGAAATTACTTGCACAAATATCCTGTTGCACTTTAGCGCAACAATTTCAGCGCTCATAATGAAGGATATTAATTAGTTTTGTGTACAAAATGAGCATTCCAGCGGAAATTATTATGAGCGCGTCTTATTTACTCTTTTTGCCACCTCGCCTGACCTCTCCTCTCTACAAAAATGCCAGCAAATGCTCCGTCGATATGAATACTTGTAGTTCCTCTCGAGTCTGGTACAAAAATGTAGGCATATCTTGCAGGGCGTTGCTGGCACGTAACCCGAAACTGGCCGCCGCAGTTGCATCACTGATTAGCATAAAGTTATGAAAAGTAATCAAAAGACCAGTCCACGCCCACTCCATGTTGCAACGCCTCAAAATTCGGTGATGTGACAAATTGCGTGCTGCGTTTAAATGTGTACGCATAGCTCGAGGGTTGCCAACGATGGATGCTTCAGGCGTGCGTGAGTCACTCTCGTGAGCACAATCGAAATGCAATAAGTGTAAAAAATGCTAATAGTTTTCAAAAATAATACAATATAGTCTCGAAAGCCAACGCAGCTACAAACCGGTCGATCTCAAAAATACCAAAAAATACAAAAATTGTGCTTAAACAAATTGTTAGGAATACCTCATCGTCAATCTAAAATGAATTGGAATTTGTGGGAATGTAAGTTTGTGGATTTCTGAGATACACAAAATAACTATATTTTCAAATAACAGAGTCTATATACTTAGTCTATTAAATTGTATACTTGTATATTCTACTCAAACCTCAGCTTCTAAAAGGACAAGGAAAGGTTTGGAATAGTTTTCTAAGACCTCGAAAAATGATTGGTTTTGCAAAACTCACCCTTTTACGCATTGGACTTTTAAAAACGAGTTCTTCATTTCCTGAGTGAGCCATTTCCATGGTTGGCTCGCTTTTCGCGATCTGCGTGAGCCTAGAGTTTTGCTCTTACCTTTCCATCTTTAGTTCTGGCCCTGGTCATGTCATATCAGGTCAGGTCAGGTTGCTGCGCTGTTTGTGATTCAATTATGGAATTCATCAAATTCTGCTTTGATTTGGTGCCCCTGATTATTATTACTTTTTTTTTTTTTTTAATTTTCCCAAACGGGGCGTCGCCTTGTGACAAATGTTACAAAATATCTCTGTTAACTCTGTTGCGAAGCTCGCTGCTGTTGCCAAAGGCGTTTTGTTGGTTGTTTGCAACGTGCACGCAAATTGCTGGGTAAGCATGTGGCGGCTGAAGCGGGCATTAACACCATTATATAAAGCCCACAGTGAGGGGGTGCCCAGGACAGACATAATTTTGTGCAATGGCTGCCCGCAGGCGATTGTTTTGATCGTGGCTCGAAGCATGTATGTTTACAATTAATTGATAAGTCAATAGAAATACCCCAGAGTGGCAGACAGCATCAGACCATTTTTAGTAAAGCATTTTGCCAGTCCAATAATAATGCCAAGTCCGTTAGGAATGACACTGGTAGTGAGACCTTGACCAGCTGGGAAAAGGTGGGGAGTATGTTGTGAGTTTTATGTTGCTGGTGTCGCAAGCCAAGCCAAATCACCAGCAATTCCTCAACAATACAATGATGATCACTGCATTTTCCGACGCTTTGATAGAAAGCCAGAGCTGGAGCTTGAAAGAAGTAGCCGCAATAAGCCTGCACCTATTTACACTTGCAAACTTACTTAGTTATATATTTAATTGAAATTAGCTAGATCAGCACGCTGTTTTTGTACCCTTCCTGTATTTAAATGCAATTTGCAAAAGAAATCAAGGTAGTGCTTAACATGGCTTTAAGCTAGCAAGTTTCTGATAAGATTCAATAGATAGATTCTGATAGATTCAGTTGCAACCACTGTACGCTTGAATAAGTATCAGTAATATAATTCCAATTCTTAGTAAAAAACACCCAGTTAAGTTTCTGATTATTCTTTGAACAAATCCGTCATTTATAATAAATTTATAATAAATAATAATAAATTTAAAGTTTTTTTTTGCCCTAAGAAATTTATTTGTACACGAGTAAAGTACCATTAAACTTTTGGAAAAATGAAGATGAAATACAAATTAATGGCAATGTGCTCATATTTTATTGTTTTTATACAATGATTCTGTTCAAATCCTAGGCCGATGAAGGCAAATACTTTTTATATTATTATGTGGATATTTTCTCACCTTTAGGGAACTTTGGCTATTAAAAATATTAAAAAAGGGTTTCTGTTCTAAGTCTAAGACTGAATACAAATATAATTTAAAGAGATATATTGATTTTGTATTTCATATTATTATTCATATTATTATTCTTTTAAAAACTCGTATTCATTATGCCTTAATAAAGGAAACATATATGCATGAGAGTTAAGATTTTGCCAAAGTTGGTAGAGCACCTTTAATTTGTAGCTTAAAGATGGGTTTTAAAAGTTTTGAATTGTGTTTAGTAGAAGAGTAGCAGAGAACTAAAGGCGTACACTTCTTTTTGGGAATGTTTTTTAGGTTGCGCTTGGGCTGAGTCCTCGTGCTGTCCTTGGTGTGCCACCCGACACTTAAATGCAACGGAGCAAACAAATTGTCGCTCGTGCTCAAACATACGAAATGAATTTCCGTTTCCGTTGAGAACATCGTTAAACTGACGCGAATTTGATTGAAAGCGAAAAAAGTGGCAGCGACAAAATGCAGCCTACAGGGCCAGGTGTCATCGTCTGTCGCCAGTGTGGAATGCAAATGCCAAAAAGACACACAGGCGGCTCAGTCAGCCTGTGGGTGTCGATGATGAACCGCAGAGCTTACAAACAGAAGGCTGCTTGGGAAAATGAAATGCGACACAGTTTTCAATTTTCACGAATGGGATACAGGAAGAATTTTTGGGCTTCTTCTTTAATACCTTCTAAAATGAGTTAATTACACTGCCCTATACTATAGATGCTTCAAAATCGGCTCAAGCACTTAACCGCATTTGCTGATTAAGCCAATGAACGATGCTTCGCAGCAGGCGCCTTCCGCTCGGCGTAAATTTTCACACATTAAACAAATGCCTTGCTCCGAGAAAGAGAGAATGTGAGGAAACAGAGAGAGAAAGAGAGAGAGGGACAAACAATTGTTAGTTGGTAGTTTTCGATAAGATTGTCTCTTGTTTAGCAGTACGGCACATCAGATAATGTTCGCTGCGGGAGATGAAAAGCAGACAACCTAACCAGACAACCAAACAACCGAACAATCAGAAAACCAGAACCAGCCGGCGGGCCGGCTATGCTCTCCTCGAGCTGAACAACAAGAGGTTGGGCCGAAAATCCGCTTATGTCGCAGTTTGCATTGAATTTTTTGGCACAGTATTTTACAAAATTTTGAGCGGGATTATCAATGTTTTACAAGCCGAGTGAGTAGTCCAGCGCATCAGCTCGGTATTGTTAAATTGTTAAAT
Organism: Scaptodrosophila lebanonensis; assembly: GCF_003285725.1. Lineage (NCBI taxonomy): Eukaryota > Metazoa > Arthropoda > Insecta > Diptera > Drosophilidae > Scaptodrosophila > Scaptodrosophila lebanonensis. Next base: position 6,656,964 of record NW_022060529.1, read on the forward strand.
GAGCAGCGGCAATTCTGCGGCTGCGCGGAAGCCACAAAAACACAAACAGACGCTTACCGTGCATATGAGTTTCGGTGTCGTGGTGTTTCTGTCATATGCTTCTCTTCAATGCGATCGGTTGCAAATATACATATGTATATATGCATTTATATACACACGTATATGTTGATATGTACGTACAAAGTTGCTTCTGTTTGCCACAGTCTCTCAAATGATCCTTAACGCAGCATGCGCCCTTTGTGAAGGATCCCATTGTGCGTCTGTTCATCATTAGCAGCTTAGGGGCGTGTATGTGTGTTGCCTGTTGTTTACAACAACGTATCGCTTCTTTGGCTTTATTACAAATTTGAGGCGAAGACAAGGTAAGTGTGCATTTCCTTTTTCTTGTTCTTGTTTTGGTAAGCCATCGGGTAAGCAATAGGGTATCATTAGTCAGTTACCTCTGAGTTTGTTTCAAGAGGGATGGATTTATTTATACTCGTATTTACATACATATTGGTGTGAAAGCATTTACGAGTATGCCAATGCAGCTTATAATATTAATTCATTTGCCAAATGAAACACATCTAAAGAATGCGGCCATGTATTTAATAATTGAACAATGTTCAAGTAGAAAGAATGTAATTTTTAATTAAATCTAGCAAGTTCCACCGTGGTGGTAGTGGTGGTGTTGATTGATTGATGTGGTTTGCCGATGGTTGAATGGGAGGTTGCGGTCCATCTCATTTGTTCTTCATTTGATGGGGCTGATGGGGCTAAGCCTTGTCCATTTTTTTACTTCACTCAAAATTACAACTACACTGAATGCAATGCTTGCGATTGTTGTGTATGGCGATGGTTGGAATTCGAATTGCGATGGATATGAGTAAGCGGTGTCTGTATTGATACTAAAAGTATAGGTATTGCTCGTTTTAAAAACGCATTAAGGTGTTAGTGGTTTCCGTTTCTCCTGTGTGCTGTTAAGAAAAATTTGAATTTGTTGTTTTGTTTTGATATACATGGAAATTGAGTAGTAGCGCCATCTATTGTTAAAATAATGCGCGCCACCTATAGTGCAAACTATTTTGTAGAAATTGTCGCCATCTTTAAAATCGATATGCAATGTTGGACTAAATTGCTTAGCATGGCTTCGCACCAAGATGAAAGCTCCAATTTGAGCGTTGCCAGATATTGCTAATAAGACGCTTATAAGGCAACAAATCAAGACTTATACTACTATTGGTCATTCGTTTGCAATTTTATTTATTTCAAACTTAAATAGATCGTATAACATCGAAATATGAACATATGTTGTTATATTTAATGTAGTAGTAATCTTTATTGTTTTTTTTGTGTTATTTGGTTTTTGTTTAAATATTTAAAAATAAAACCAAAATGCAAACAGAGGAATAGGTAAACTAAACAACCGAAATACGCATTCATTTTATAAAAATCGAAAATAACAAAAACAAAACCAACCGTTTTGTTAATTTAAAAGAGAACTAAAAAAACTTTACATACTTCAATCATTGACAATTTCTGAATACCCTTCAAGCAGAAACAAACAGGAGAGCAGGCATATTCCACATTTGTACTGACATTTAAATTTGAGTATGCAGAATGGAATAGTAATATGAGAATCGGAATAGTAATGGTAGCTACTGAGAAACTAAAAAAGATTTCTAATCCACCGCATTACGCACTTGGCCAGTGGGGAAAAGGGACACGTTGCGGAGCCTGAGTGCGACGCTAAGCAAGAATAATGCGTTACACGAAACTGCACTAAAGGAAACATTTTTGGCCGCTTTTTGTTTTTATGCGCCGAGCTGCACAAATCGTGGAGATAAGTCCACAACACAGTGACAGGAACAAGTCGAGGCGAGGAAAGCCGCAACCCGAAGGAAACTTCAGCGCAAAAACGACTGTTTGTCACTCAAATAGGGCTGGAGCAGCAGGACTCGGCACCACTAGTGTACCAAAATGGCGCCTAGACAAATCACCATTGAGCTGCTGAGACATCAGTCTGTTCGTGTCAAGCGATGTCTTGCTGGTGCACTCAGAGAAAATAATGAACTTAACACAATAGGGCGTTCAGTTCAGTTGAGTTTTGCTCAGACCAATCGAATCTAAGCCCAAATATGGTTTTCTCTTACATAAAACCTTACTTACTTTTCAATAAAAATTGCTTGCATGTCTGTCCATAAGTGTAGTTTGTGGGAGGATAACAAATAGTATGTAAGGAATAAATCTCGTTTTAAGCACAAATGAACAAACTTATGGAAAGATAAAACAAAATCATAATTTTATGTTTCCTCAGAAGGCAAATGAGTCACACATTAATTTCACTGTTTTATCCTAATTGTAGAATAATATAAATTATTTTCATGTCTGCTACAGTAGCTTAAATTTGTATGAGTCCAAGGTAGGTGTCATAAGAACAAAATAAATCCATGAAGTCCCGGATTAAGTATGTTATGTGCATTGAATTATAGTTTCCATTTGAAAATTCATGAAGCATTAGAAAAAATGTATTCGACAGTCTTCATAAGATACATTTTTGTTTAGTTAAAAAATATATATTTAATATTAAACTCGCTTCTTGTGATTGAATTTCTTGCAGTGTGTGGCCGCATGGCCCAAGGGAAGTCCCGAAACATCGAATTTTAAAGAGAAAAAATCGTTTTGGGTCTAGGGTCTGGGAAAAGGCAATGATGGTTGAAGCCCGCTTACCAATACGGGCATATGCCCATTGTTAATTAGACAAGCTCTCGGGCAGCCTTTTCGCACACCCACATCCACACCCACACACACACACACACACAGAATGTCACACAGACGAGGTGGGGACAACAAGTGGCTTTGCGGCAATGGGTGTGGTGGGGGTGGGGGCGGTATTCCATGGGTTGACATGGCGGCGCCAATTAAATGCTTAAGTTGACTTTGTGGTACGGTTGTCATAAATTTTGACTGATTATGCGTATTCGTCTCTGTCGGTTGCTCGCCCCAACCACCCGAGCCCTCAAGCTGGCATGCGGCATATCCTTTGACAATTTTTCGTGACAACTAAAGGAATTTTGCTGTCTCTCCGGTGCTTTGAGCTTCTCTGTGCGCTGTCTGCCAGCGAGTGGCCCTTGTCACGGACATTGGACAATCCCTAGCCCCACCAGATGCTCCACCGGATGGCCCACTAGATGCCCGCTGCCGATTCCACAGCAGCCAGCGCCATTCATCATTCAATTAAAAGGCACATTTCGACGTTCTCCGTTCGCCGTTGGCAGTTCTTCGACGTCTTTGCTTTAAAATCTTACGCGAACATACTTTCGTGTAACTTTTGATGCATGGGCTTTGGGCACGAGTTTTAGAGTTTGGCCCTTGATTGTGCAAATCCTTTAATACGTTTTTCGTTGCCATCGATTATCCTTTCAATAAATGCTGCGGCGGCCCAGAAACTTTACAGTTCATCCCATCTTTTTGGTTGGACTCTGATTTTGGCCAAAGCGCAAATATCGAGCTTGATTTATGCGCTGACTTAAAAGCCAATCGATGTGAGCAGTTCTTTTTGCTTTATGTTATAAATTTTTTGTTGTTTTCGCTGATTCCGTGGCATGATTGGGATGAGCTGTTTGTAGGCTGCCACTGCTGCTGCGGCTGTTGGTGTTGCATGTTAAGAGGCTGCTGCACGTACTTGTTGAAAGCTTTGTGTTGGATTTCTGTTTCGTTGCGGCTTAAACGATTGTCAAAGTCGAAAATGCTTGGCACATGCCAAGCACAAGCCAAACACGCGGATTGCAGCGAACGCAGGAGCGAAAGAATGAGGCTCCAATCGAGTTTAGTATTCTGTTCCAGCCAACAGTCTTTTGCAGTCTCCGTTGCTTTTGCTGCTTGTGCTGCTTGTGCCGCCCCTGCCGTTCCTGCCACTCCTGTCAACAGCCAATATCCTGTTGGCATTTGGCAAAGTGATTTATGTGCTGCTCATGCATAGCATGCAAAGGCGGAATGCAGGTCCCTCCTTGCCCCGCAGATCGTGTCGGATCAAAGCCAGTCTGAGGGCTCAGCAGTCACATGTTTTAATTGAGTCTTACAGCTGTGCGCTCGAAATTGTGAAATCCATCCATACTCGATCCGAGCACAAATACGCAACAGCCCAGAAATGCGCCTTTGATTAATTAACACGCCAAACACCTTTGATAATAAAATCAAAATAGGGAAACAAATCTTTGACGCCACCAAAGCTCTAATAAGCCCAGCCAACACCGAAGTGAGATGTTTTCACGAATAAGCCAACACTTTTCTGCCCTCTGTTTACCCAATGTGCTTTACACCGATGAGTACATCGATTTCGACTTGATATTCGCTAATCAGTGGATCAGAATATCTGTAATTCGATAGCTGATAGTTGACGCAAAGAAAATTGAATACGTTTTATCGAGTTCGAACTGGTATGTAAAATCAATTAGTTCTTCATATTCTCACATTTTAGAGACTGATGAAGATTGCTGTTTATGGGTCAATCTTTTTCAAAATCGTAAAAACCTCTATCATATTAAATTCATTGCAAGTTATTTTTATTTTTGAGTACATTTAAAAAGAAAGCCCGGCTTTAAAATATTTATTGACAAAACCCTCAATTAATATGATGTTGGAAAAAAGTTATCATAAATCGTAATGGGACAAATTACGGTGTGACGAATTCTCCGATTTACTGATCCAAATAATAAAAATTATTAGTTGTACTTTTCAAATAAAATTATTTCAAATGAAAATTAATATATTTATTAACTAAAATTTCTTCATCTATTTTTATAGCGGGGTTAAAAGATATTTATTTGCGCGGGAATTTTATACCCTACGCCAAGGTCGTACGCAGCTTTTCTCAAAGGGAGCCAACAAATTCAATTTTTGATTAAATAATAATTTATGCGTATGATCAACAGAAAAACTTCCAACCTTCAGGTATTACAACAGCTTTATTAGTATGAGCGTTGGACACAATTTGTGCCAAAGAGTATTTCTTCCAAAGATAATTTTCCAATTATATAATTTTTACAAAAGTCAACCGTTCTTCCTTCTATGTGTTGCATTATACATTCTTACTTTTCAGTTAAGGATATTAAAAGCAAGTTAAATAGGTGCAATATTTTTTTTTTTTTAAATCTTGTTAGTATCGATGGACATTCAACAAATAATTTTGGTTAGCAATAAGTGCTTTCTGTTTTGAAATTTTTGATTAATAGGCTTAAACTATTATTGATAGTAATTGTTCGATAAAACGTCCATTCTAAAGTATAATATTATTCGTTTAAGTTCGTTATTTTCAATTTATGCGATTGTTTTCCTAAATTTATATCTAAATTTCCAGTCATCTATCGTAGTTTTACTTTGATTTATATTTTCATAGGAAACCAATCAAAATTAAGAATAAACAACGGTTGCGGGTGGAATTTTGTGTTGATTGAAGGCATGTAAATTCGAATTAAAATGTTTAGATTTTCAGATGGAGCTGGGCATCAAGCCACGTGATCAACACGTACATTAACGGGTATACGTATACAAACTTGTCTATTTGAGTTTTTCTCACATCGACTTCTTGATTCTGTGGCCGTTCTAATGTCCATTTACAGATGAAGAGTTCCGTTTGCTGCCTAAATCCATTTTTGGCGATCTATTTGTACTTCTTGCGGCACAGAGTTTTGATTTGAGTTTTCAATTAACACCATGGCCAATGCTGCTTTACCACAGGCGGCTACCAAGAACAACAGAGAAGCTGCGGTTTCAACTGTACCCGGACATATTCGGAAAGTGGCCCCAAAGAGTCGCCATGTTTCCAGTTTGTGATCTCGCCTTTGTTGATTTGACGATGTTGCCATGGAAAGGTTCATTTTGTCAGCACACTTTGTTGCCTAATTCGGCAATTGTGCTGCACACACATATATAAAAAAATTCCACACAATGCTTGACAACATATCTATATTGCATGCAGGAGGAATACGCCGGAAACTAATAAGAAGGAAGCGCACGGCCCGCCCTGCCCATCAAACACAGAGCTCAGACAGACGGTCGAGCTTTGAACGTCGCCAACAGGTGACTGCGAGCGTCTGACACGTGCAGACTGAGGGGCTGAGAGAGCGGGGATTCGCCATGGCAACAACAACAAATACAACAACATTGAAAATGGAAAATGGCAATGGCAAATGGCACGCGCACTTTTCTTTTGACAAGAAGGCAGCTTAGAGTTATGCCTCTGACGCTTTTATTAAAAAACACAAAGCGCAGGCAAATAACAGAAATTCCACAGTTATTCCAGCAACTGTAGCAGCAGCGCCAACAACAACAGCAACCACACTCAAAGCTTCCCTCCGCGCAGCAATTATCGCTAGAATACCTCTCGTCTACAGACTTCTGGAAGAGACTGTGCTCGGGCTGCGGTTGTCAGGGCAACCAGCCAGCAAGCCAAACTATTTATGACCCGCTTTGATGCAAGCATCGGCATTTCTTATCCACTTGCCAGAGAATGGCCGAGACACACTTATAATTGAAATTTAAATACATGGATGCCCATTCATACATATATGGTACGATATTTATAATGTGATATTAATTTTGACTAACTCTAAAAATTGAAAGTAAAAATATGAAAATAATAATATTTATGTTTTAACTACTTTTTTGCGGGCTAAGGTCTCCTATTAACAATCAATCTATTTCCTAGTAAAGTTTTTAGTTTAGTTTTTTAAAAACCATTACAAACAAAGTACACAGCTACGTCGCCTAGCCTAGTTGCTTTGTTTAAAAATACTTTTGCGTTTTAATATTATATATCTGTATTACAATAGCAACATTACTAAACAATTACCAGAAATTGTTATTTGTTTAACACAAATACAAAACATAATATCAATAAACACAGACTTAATACTGTTACTTATAGACCCAGCTAATGGATTGGGAATTATTATTACCTGCCAGGCACAAAATAAATTAAAGTAAACTCAGAGCGTTTAATTGGTAATTTTCATTTATTGTCCTTCTTAGCTGTTACACAAACAGAAAGTATTACAAATTAAGAAACGTTCCGTCTATTTGATTTCACCGAATTGTGTATTCTTCAAATAAATTGCCTCTTACGCCTTGACTTCTTCATTTTAGGAACTACAAATAAAAATATAAATATAAGTAAAAAAGTAATTATAAAAGATGTCTTGTTTTTGATAAAGATTCCTAATTTTAAAGGGATAAGAGCGCGGCTATTTTGTTGAGATGGCATATCAAATAGTTCGCGCGCTCCATTTATCGATAAGTGCGAATAATCGATTGCAGCAGGACTCAAATAGCTGTCAGTTTCATTATCGAGCCACCGCTGCATATCGACCACAAAAGAGCAGCTCGTTTGGTAGCCGCCCCCAAATGGCAGCTCTATTTATCCGTTATATGTGGTGGGCGGTGCTTAGCGCATTCTTTTTGTCCCGCTCCCACATATACTTCGTGTGAGTCGGCAAAGGAGATAGCAGTTGCGTGTTCCATGCGTGCGGCAGCAAAAATGGCAGACGAGCAGTCGAGCTGCTGTTGTCTCGCTTGCGCCACCTTGACCTCCATATTGGGGAACGGTTTCGCCGTCAGCTGCTGCCCTCCAGCCCCCGCCGAAGTTCACTTGCAAATCAATGCACATGATAACCAGAAGGCAGATAACACGCGCTATACCCGCGCTATTCGGATTTTTTGCTCTGTTTTTTTTTTTTCTATTTTGCGCTCGTCGATTGTTTGGCAAACTTCGTCGAGGGAGGGTCGTGTGCGGGGCGTTGGGCGGTGGTGGCGATTGAATTCGACGCCGATGCCAGCAGCAAGTAGCAAGCAGCGAGCAGCCAGCGTCCAAAACCCAGAGACAGCATAGCTGGCAGCCAACGTTAACGGCAGCGTTATCATCATCGAGTCAATATTCGTTTTGATTTTTTCGCATTTGTCTCAAATGCGAGCGAGGCCGCTTGGTAAACGTTACGCGTCCCGTTCGTCACGGTTTGTGCCAAACACAAGTAGTTGAGATTTTGCAATACTGTGGAGCGGAGAGGCCGTCGCTAAACCGGAAGCGTCGACTTATTTGTTGACTCTCGAATCTTCATTCCCTGCAATGTGAATTTGCATAAAATATTCAAATGGAAAATTCCACGTGATTGTGTAAATCGAATTAAGAAAGTGTGCCAGCAATCCGAAAAACTACGAAAATAATTAAAAGAAAATAAACAAAGAAGAAACCGCACCCGCAAGTCAACCTCAATCGGGTCAAACAGCAAAAGTTGTGGCCCAAGCTTCAAGCTTGATGTTATTTGGCCACAACACGCTGACATTGTCCAGCGTCCGACTGTCAGGTGGCCAAACATTTTACCATTTTACCAATAAACATACAACTTCCGTTTGATTCCGTGTACTTTTGTTTGCCTCGCTTATACATACATACTACGTCTACGTGCGTGTAACTTTGTCTCTGTCAGTGTATGTATGTGTGTGTGTGCGTGCGTGAATTTATCAGTGTGTTGTGTTTGCGTGCGTGTCCAGAACGCCCCCCAAACTTTTCAACTTCCGAGCAAAGTGACTTCGATTTAATTTCCTTGGCTTTTTAATGGTCAAGACATTTAATTAATTTTACGATGGCCATTTGAGAGTCTTAAACGCGACTGAACCGAACCGAAGAACTGGATCGTGGTTGTCCTCTGGATCAAGTCGTGGCCTCATGAGGTGAGTAAAATATCATAAAACGAAGGCGGGCTAACTGTTGTCCGATGTGTGATTGATGTGAACAATATTCAGATGCATACACTCACATAAATATTTTTCATATGTACATACATAATCGTATATATTTCTTGAGAAACTCTTCAAAGTATATATATTTAAATGCGAAGGGTTTGAAAAAGAATATATTGCTTAATAGCGAAAAAAAAAAACTAATGAGCAAAGGCAGTTTCATATGATATTTGAAGAATTCATATGTACATACATACATATAATTGCAAACATATTTTACATGTTACTAAAAGCAGATACATGCAATTTGTTTTTCTTTTAGTCACTCCAAGTCCACTTTACCTCTGAAATGTAATTTTTAACTGGGTGTGGCATATAAAAACGTACTGTGATAGACGAGTATACGAGAGGAAACTTTGGATTCTTCAAAACTAAAACTTAGCTACGTTACTGGAAAATTGTCCAATTCAATTGAATTGAATTGAGTTCGATATTGGAGCACTAATACAGACAAAAGGCAACAAGCTGTCGACGTTATCGATACGCAACTTCTCGGCAAACATGCTGAACAATCTTGGGGCCAATGTGCTGGGTAAGTTGTAAAACGATGCCGACAACAATAACAATACTCGTAAAAAACAACGAATAATACAAAACAACTCATTACGGCTGTAAAGTGCGTGCGGCCGAAAGAGAGGCAAGTGCAGAGACAAAGTAAGAGACAGAGTGATGGAGAGAATGTGTGGGAGGGAGAGGGTAATGTTTTTTTTTTTTTAAGGTAGACGACCTACCGTCCAGCTGAGCGAGTGAAGCGTATAATATTGTAATTAAGATCGGCAAGTGAATTGCGCTAATATATAATAATGTGTATATTAATCTGTAGCTGTTCGGCTATAATTAAACTAATTTCTTGGGCATATACCACTGAGGGGTCCAGCTGGTCGAGCATTGCTCAGCATCCAAATGGAATGTAGATGTACGAGTACTCGCCGCTGCTTCCGAGCTTTCGAGTTATGCCCAATAACGCTAAATGCTCTATAATTGAGCCGTCTAATAGCTGTCAGCTGTTGGCAGCCGGAGTGTTTGGCGCCAGTGTCGCGTGCATTTAGCAATAATTAAGTTGTATTTGACTAACTTGCATTTTTGTTTGCCTGTGTGTGGGTGGGCGTGTGGATGTGAATGGGCGAGTGTATGTACAGTCGTAAGGGTGTGTGTGTGTGTGTGTGTTAATTGCCATAATTGCTCTTTCAAATATGCCGCAAATAATATGAACTGTAAATTACATTTGTACATCATTATGGATCCCAGCTCCATATTGGCATTATTCATAAATATATATTTTTACCACATTGTTGATAATTTTTCAAGCACTTTCAATTTCGACAATCAATTTTTAGCTGCCACCATCGTTGCAACTGAAAATTATGTTCGTCCAACGAATTGCCTGCGTTTTTATTCAATTGCAATTTTTCAACTTTTCTGTTTTCCATACACATACATATACTTGTATACCCGTACATGCATATATAAAAGTCCTTGCAACTTTTTAACCCCTTCCACCAAATATTTACTTGCCATTTCGCTTGCACTCGCTCCGGCTAGTGAGCGAACGCAGTCGTTGCTGGCAACAAGTAATTAATTACTTTTATTAATTTATTGCCAGTTTTTCACACGCGTTGCCTTTTGCATGCGCAATAAATTAAGCGAAAATATTGAAAAATGCATTGAAATAAGTTATGTTTCATTGGCCACAAATGCTGCAAATTTAATTTCACTTCAATGCCGTTTGGCGATATTTGTGTGCACCAACAAACAATAAAGTTTGAAACGAAGGAAACACAATTCCCACCAATACCCCCATTCACCCCACACATTCGAACTATAAATTTTCATAAGGCTCTGTGTTTGGGGCAGGCCGAAAATCCAGGCGCCAAATCCTACCTGCAGCAGGCTCGCTCCTAATAAATTTACTAAGCCTTTTACTTTTGCCAGCAACACCAGCAGCAGCTGTAGCGATAACTATGTACGGTACGAGAGGAAAGCGCATTTGCATATAGCGCACATTAAGTATACGCAGCGTTGCCCCAGACAGCTGGTCGTGTGCTTTTGTGAGAAGGTGGGGGTCGCGTACAATTAAGCGCAATTTGCATGCAAAAGAAATGCCAAAACAACACCAATAGTAACAATAGCAACAACTTGCTCAAACAGAGCGGAGCGGAGCGGAGCGAAACATCCTACCCTTGCCCCAAAGCCCATTCATTTGCATCTCTGTCGAAAAACTTAAATCGCTGGCATTTTCAGTGGGCTTCCATTTAATGGAAAATAAACATTTTCGTAATGTTTTTGGTACATAGTCCTTTCGTAGCCAGTTTTCGGCTTTTTCGCAGTCGGATTAATTAAATTAATTTCCTGATTGCATTTGTAATTTGTGCACAACAGGCCGCCAAAGTCGTCCTCATCCAGTACGTTTCACATTTTTGTGGTCGCCTGTGCCTGATGAAATATGTGCACTGTGGGTGCCTCGCCACCCCCCAACCCTCACGATTTCCGCCATTCGTATTGAAATGTTATGCGGTTGTGCCAGCTCTGCATAGTGCTGTGGTTTCACGGACTCCATCCTGCTTGGGTCGCTCTTCCTAAAAACCGCACAATATCCAAACTTCAATAATTATACGCAATGTGTGCAACTGACGACGAAGCTGCTAACTGTAATGCAATGCTAGGCTTTTCACATGCACACTATAACAACGACAACAACGACAACAACGACAACAACGACAACAACAACAACAATTTACCATATATTTTGCGGTTGTACTTGCATTTGCTGCAATCGCGCGCACACACGCAACTGATTTGCGCAAATTGTGCAAATTGCTTGCGCGATAAATTCATGTTTGCCAATTTTAATTAATTAATCGCTTTGTGGTTTTCATTTTGCTTTTCCAAAAACATGCCTACGTTCCAAATTTGGCTTTTTCCCTGCCCCTTTGCTCCATACACAGTACACAATAAATGACTGCCATGCCTAAACTGGCGGCCTGTTGCTTTGTATTTAGGATCGTTGGAATGGGTGCGATTGGGTGAATCTGCTATTAAACTTAATAGGCTTTGAATGTCACATACATAGTGCAGCTTATATTATATACCGCGCACAAGTCCAATAATTTGAACAAACATTTGATTGATTAGACATTTCAATGGAAAGGCACAAAATATGTGTATTCCATACATATGCATAGACTGATTGATTTGACTTCGTGTCTAATAACTCATAATTAGGCATTGCGTTGATTAATTATGCTTATTATGATCTCAAAAATATGGTACTATATTCCTATTTTGAACTAAGGTCAGCTGTTGTATTAGGTGATAGCATATGGACAAAAAGTGCAATCAAACTGCTATTAGAAATAGATAGAAATGATTTAATTTTTGAAAAATTGTATTGGAACGCGTGGGTAAATAATTCTACTTAAAATAAGCAACGAACGTTCTTTGTTTCATAATTGTCTGTATAAAATGTATTGGGTCTAATGTTTAGTCTTTTTTAATGGCTGAATCAATTTGTTAAGAAATGAGAGATTCAAAAAAGTAGAAAAGAAATACTATATTTTCATTTTGTAAGCAATGAAATGTCCAAAGATATGATTTCAGAATCTCTCATACAGTTGCTAATGCTGGTTTGGTCTTTCGTATTTGCGAATAACTGTCTGTTGCAGCTGATCGCACTTGACTCACAATTACCTACAAATAGAATGGCGAAATCAGCAAGTGCGATTTCAAGAAGTGGCGCTACCCTATCCACGAACCAAGCCCTAATCTTGTTGCCCCTACAGAAGTAAGCAGCGCACTTTAATGTTAAAAGTCGCACTTGCTTGCAGCACAACAAACAACAAACAACTAACCAACGAAGCAACGGACCTCGAACACGACTAAACGCTTCTGCCGGAGCTTGCTTAGCCACAAAGAGCAGACAAAATGCGTTCGAGCGCAAATTGTGCGACTATGGCAGAGATATCGCACCTAACACCGCGCCTTAAATTTACTAATCACGACCCAATGGAGTCGGGTGGGGGGTGGGAAGCGGAGGCAACAACTGCGTGCGTGTCGTGCGTGTGATCTTCCAGACAGACACTTGAAGAAAAAGCTATTAGCCTACATACTATAGACTCGTATATATAGTACATACGAGCGTGTGTGAGGATATAATGTTGTTACATCTATCAGTTTATTATACTTTGGAACAATAGAACTAAACCTCACAAATATTAGCTAAAATATAAGTATTTTATTTTAAAAAAAATTCAAACTAAACCTCACAATTATTAGTTAAAATATATGAATTTTTTATAGAAATTTTCTCAAACTACGCGAAAGTTTTTATTATTTCATTTTTATTATTGTTCTGATGTCGAAGGTAGATTTGTTTCTAATTTGCAACAGTTCTGCTGAACTTAATATTTAAAAGCTTAGAGTCGTAAATTAGAAGCGAAGGAAGGTAAACACATTGAATGAAGTTTATTTTCTGCTATTTTTTATATTTTTTAAAGTATAGTAAATATGTCTTCAATCATTAATTGATTTTAAATGATTTCATTTTTTTATACCTTGTACCCAAAGGGGGGAGTGGCAGACACAATAAGGCATATATAGTATTCTAGTATAGTATATCAGTATAAGGAGACGAGTCGATACAGCTATGTCCGCCCATATGCCCAGTAGTTGTTGTGGTTGCTGCTTTGTCTCAACTTTGCGTTGCACACGAAAGCAAAAACCCAAATCTGATGGAAGTTTATGTAATTGAAAAACATATTATTACAATATATCGGCTATTAGTTTCATTCAATGTTCAATGTTCAAAAAAATCAAAATTATAAAAACCAAACTCTGTTATACATACGAAAATTAAATGCTAGAGTCTACAAATAGTTCCAACATCTATTTTATTTGAACAAATTCTAAAGATGTAAAATGGCATTTAATTGAAAAGGTAACACTGACGGTTGGAAAATTCAAAATCTTACCAAAAGTAAGCAAGAAATGTGCAGTTTTCGTTTTTTCTCTATTCATTTGCATTGTAACACATTTCTGAATTCCTTTACTAGATGGTACACTGTACCTGTAGCATAATAAATCTTAAGAAAATTATTAATACTTGTAATTCATTACAGATTACATAGTTTGAGGAGCATATTTATAAACAGAAACAAATTTTATTTTGCAGCTGAAATAAATAAATAATTTGTGATTGGGAAGTAAAGGGTGAAGTTGTGCTTTTTCAGTGTGTTGTTTGCTTGCTGTAGGACCGTAGGGCCTTAAGCTGCGTTACAGTTATTGCAACTGTTAACTGTAAAACGTGTGAGCTCTCCAGAACATTAACGTGCAAACTGCCCGTTCGGCCGCTTGACTGACAAGACAAATAATTACAAGCTGCAGCTGTCAAGCTGTTTTGGTCGTCGTCGGGTTTAGCTTAGTTTTGGTTTAAATGACATTTTAAGTGTTTGCCCATGGATAGCTGTTGACGCGGACCGGTCGAGCGTCTTTCGGGCGCGTCACAGAAATTGCTAATGAACAGTAGCCGCTTTCGGTGTATGTGTAAAAATTAGCACTTGGCTGGCAACGCTTAAAAAGTGAGTGATAAAATATGGAAAAAAGAGATGTTGGAATGTCGCTATCATAAGACAACAGTAAATGCGCTTCTATTTTGTTTTATTTTATTTAATATTTGATTTTGTACCCCTTTGTCGCCGCTGCAGACGATGGACCTATAATGGCGACATTTGCAGGGCATTTCGTCAGGTGCTGGACCGACAATCACTTGGCTGCCATTACACGCAGCTCTGCGTCCCTTGTGCCGCTCTCTGAAGTTGCCGAAATTTTAACAAGTCCATTTCGAAACAATAAAAATCATTGAGATGCTATGCCGTGTAGCGTGCATTGTACTTGAGTCGCGGCTTCACTTCAAAGTCGGCGGCAATGCACGACGGCGACTGAACATAAAACGAGTTAACCTATTAAAGCCAACAGTTTGATTCCACTGAGCATGAGCGTTTAACTTTGTAGAATTTGAAAATTGATTCAGCATTTCAGTCCATAAAATAAAATCAACTATTCAATGAATATTTGTTATGTTACAAGTCATTACAAGTGACTGTCGCAACCCAAAAAAACCTACTCTTGCTCAACGTGTTCGAAATTGATCAAAAACACTTTCAAATAAAAGTAAACTGTCATTGCAGTATGAAATAAAAATGATTAATTTAGTTGAGTTATAACAAGATAGCAAATTATTTTTTTCAAGTCCGCCAAGCAGTCCGAAAAAAAATAATTATGTAACTCATCCTATTTAGCTGTTCTTAGTTCTATGACTCTCCAGATACTATAAGCTGCTACCCTGAAAATGTACGTACATACATGCATATGCAAGTTTATTCAAATATCGCACCAGCTGCTCAAAGGGTTAAGAAAGAACCTTATTTATTTGAGTGTTCCAAGGAAATTGCACACTTTCTGTTGTGCACACACACGCACGCCTACACGTTCACTGGTGCATAATTGAATGTTGACTACTACTATACATCTCTGCATATATGTACCAATGAACAAATGTTATATATACGTATATACCTATATATACATATGTGTGCATGTACAAGTATATATACATACAATATAAATAGGTAGATGATGCTGTAGGTACCATTGCTCAGCAAACTCCGGCTTCGTCATGACTTCGCATCAACTGGCGATGAGTAAATGTTTAACTTAAGCTAAAGTCGAAAAATCAGTCGGTGAAAACAACAACAACAACAATACCAACACCAATAGCTATGGCAATCGGTGAATAGAAAAAGAGTTAAAAAACACACGACGCATGTTCGCTCACAATTTAGTGGCGTTTTTCACATTATTGAACCGATGCCCGCCCGAACCAAATCCCAATCCCAATTCCAAACTCAATCCCAGCACCAGCACCATCCACTGAACGGACGTTCGGCTCACATCTCATCGCATGTACATGTTAAAAATTCCAGCCGTGCGATGATGATGACGACAACAACGACTACACACGGGCAGATGGACGGACGGACGAACTGACAGACACACAGACAGACAGACAGACAGAGAGTCGGACAGGGACAGACAATCGGTGAGTAAAGTTAGGTTGGCAGTCAGGCAGACAACTGAACTCGCAACTAAAATCTTGCTGCTACCCCACTTAGTTGTTGTTGTTGTTATTTGTATTTGCCTATGATTCTTTTTTATGTATGTGTTTGTATGTGCATTTGGAACTACTGTGATTGTTGTTGTTGTTGTTTTTTCACTGCTGCCGTTGTATCGAAAAAAAGTTACGTAGCAGTCAAGTGAAGTAAGGTAAAAAAAAAAAACAGAAAGGGGTACACATACACATACATACTATATATGTATATATGTATTCACCTTAGTGCGTTTATGTGTGTATGTGTGTGTGTGTGTGTGTGTGTGTGTGTGTGTGTGTTTGTGCAACTTTATAGCAACGTATCGCACCTCTGTTAACATTTTGTTGTTGCTGTGGCTGCTGCTGCTTCTTCTTCCTCTTTCATTGCGTTTGTGTTTGTTACTGTTTTTGGCATCTCTTGAATGACAGGTTGTTGAAAAATTCAATTTATCTGATCGCCGCAGTTCGTTCCGAGCGATGCGCGACATCGAAAGCTGGAAATTTTCAACTCGCGCGTCTCCCACGCGACGGTAATTTTTAACTCAAATCCAAAACGTACAGAGTGCGAGACGGAGTGACAAAGCGTGTGATATTGTG
Organism: Scaptodrosophila lebanonensis; assembly: GCF_003285725.1. NCBI lineage: Eukaryota > Metazoa > Arthropoda > Insecta > Diptera > Drosophilidae > Scaptodrosophila > Scaptodrosophila lebanonensis. Next base: position 6,673,477 of record NW_022060529.1, read on the forward strand.
CATCGGCGTGTGTGTGTGCGTGTGTGTATATATGTGTGCATGCTTCAGGACAATTGCTAACGAATAAGGAAAAATAATACCACAATCCGGCAACAAATAAAATAATAACAGTAATATTTGAAAAATAAATAATGAATACACAGAAATTAAAGCTGCAGAAGTAGGAAGAAATTGTGCTTGTGGCAACGACTACAGTTTAATTGCAGTGAGTGTGATTTATTTCTCCAATTAATACAAGTTGAGCCCGATCTTCAATTTGCAATTCAATAATTGATTACACTTATTTATGATTGTTCCCATTTCTTTCATGATTGTGCCTTTTAATAATTATATTTTTGTTTTGGTTACAAATTTATTTCGAAATTTGTTGTGTGCCTTGATCAGTAATGCGTTTATTCTGTGTGTTCGATGTTTTTCCCCTCCTTGGTCTTGATGATCGTGCCGCTAGCATCATTCTGTGGGCGCTGCACACGCCAACGTTTTGCCAACCATATATTGGCCTGCATATATAGTAACAAAGCTAAGGCCATAAAGAAGATCAGTATGAAATTCCAAGCCATGGCCAATAAGCAACGCGAGACGGCTTGAAGGGCCTTGCGTAGACCTACACAAACAATACAATTGTTTTCCATTTTCTTCAAATAAACTAATACATCAATTTTTATAAAGTTCTAATGGGCAATGCTAAGGTGTTGTGATCACACGAAGCAGAAATTTTAAATCTGATTTCGATTCAGCGAAATATATATTTAAAATGTATGTATTTGGTCATAACACTTGTTAACAGCTAACTACGATCATTTTGTAAGAAAGAAATTATAGCTTTATCCCGGCTGTGGGGTACTTTGTGCCAATTTCAATTTGTTTTAAATAAATATTTGTTTTAAATAACAAGATTGTTGTGTGTTAAAAGGCTGCTGCGCTAAGCAGAACATTGTGAAACGATCTTGGGAGTGGTCACATTTTCAATCTCGTTTGATAGAATGCATTCTAGAATTACTTTCTTGAGTCTGCATATTGTTGCCATCATTTAGTTGTTTTCAATTTTCGTACAGTTTTAATTTTAGAAATTCAGTTATAAGCAAATAAATTAAAACTTCAATGATTCTGTGTCCAGAGCATGTCATCATCATAACAAACTTTCCCATTAAATAATGCTTACGAAAACGGGGATAGAAAACAAAGTAATGTTAAATACCACTATTAATATTTTATGTTACTTGCCTTTTTATTTGGAATTTCAACAGGCCCCAAAGATTGCGATCTACCCAAAGCGGCACTCACAGCCCTCCACGCAGGCGTCAATAGCTTCGGTCAGTTGCCAGGCGCTCAAAACGTCTCCGATCTTGCATTGAACGGCGGCGCCGGAGGCGGGGCTGGAGGCGTAGGCGTCGGCGTCGGCGTGGGCGTGACTCGACTGCATGTAGCGAGCGGCCTGTGTGACAGCTCAAATGCGCTCAACAGTGCTAATAATCACAGCAGCAACAACAACAATAACAACGGCAGCAACAACAACAACAACAATATGCAGCAACAGGATCAGGTGAGCATGCGTCGAAGAGACGATCAAAAAATTACATTTTGCTGGCACAAAAATGCAAGTAAAACCAAAAAAAAAAAAAAAAAAAAACATTTCAATAATCCATGTTTCTTTCGATGTTTTTTCCTCAAAACTACTATGCATATAAACTAATTCGAAAAATAATTTGCCAACAAAAATTGTGAAAAATCAAACCAAAAATCTATTTGCCTAATGTGAATGTGTGTGTTGAATTGTGTAAAATAATAATCATAATAAAATTGTAATGTGCAATGAAAAAAGTAAGTGTGATTTTATTTAAATATCTATCTACTTTATGTAATTAGCTCCCTAAATCACAACCCTCTATCTATGTAGACTAGCTTAGTGCTGTTAACTTAGTCATCTAATCGTTCTGTACGATATTTGCAATTATACATATGAATATTTGTAGCTGTCTTTGTCGTTGTTGTTGCTATTACTATTATTAACTAATTAGTCACTGCTACATCCCTCTCGCTCACTCCTCTCCCTTTCTTTTGCGTTGCAGCAACTCGATAAAAACAAGCAGAAACGTCATCGCACGCGCTTCACGCCCGCCCAGCTGAACGAACTGGAGCGCTGTTTCTCCAAGACCCACTACCCGGACATCTTTATGCGCGAGGAGATTGCCATGCGAATCGGCCTGACGGAGTCGCGAGTGCAGGTGAGTTTTAAATAGTTGATGGTCGCGGTTGGCGACCAATGCCAATGTGTTTTGATACTTGAATGCGTTGCGGTTCCGCCCACCGGTTTTACAACTTTCTGCGGTCTGCCGCTCTGTCAATGCGTCACTTATCCACTGCCTCGACGAGAGTTAGATTGCTTGACAGTAACTGCATGGGCGGTTAGTTCAACATGACATTTCACTTGTTTGTCTCTGTTGCCAAAGTCGCAGTTTTGAATATGTATTTGAACGGGCTTCGTTTAGTTTACGTAGTTTATCTCGGAAATATTGGAAACTTAAGTGGTATCGCCGATTTTCGGCTCAATTTCAATTTCCATTTTCTACTGAAGACACCTTAGACAAAGAACCTATGTATGTACATTTAGCCAGCAGTTGTCGGCCAAATATTCCAACTTTCGATAAAGTACGCATGCTAATTTTTTTCAAATATATATTCAAGAGCGAGACTCTATTTGTAGAAATAAAAGTTATGGTCAGGTGGAAAAATAAACTGCATATAAATATGTCGTAGAAGGGCTTTAAACAAATGTAGCTTAAGTTGTTCTGATGTTACAATGGAAAGGTATATTGGTAGCCGACAGAACTTTATTCAATAAAATAAAATAAAGTAAAAGATGTGACAGTTTGAACAATGGGACATATTTATTCTTAAAATATATCATACTACCACAACTTATTAATGTCCAGAGCAGAGCAACACTTTAAATAACAGCGTTTTATGATCCAGGCAGACGGCGCCATTTAAGCGCACGAAATTATACTTTATTAAAGCACATAAACTCACATTTATGCAGCACTCGGTCTCAGCGAGCGCGCGCGTCTGTGTGTGTGTTTGTGTCTGTTAAGCCAAAATAAAAAACAAAAACAAGTGCGACTTATGACTCCCACTGCCGCAGCCAATTTGCAGAGCACACACACAAAAGCTCATATACTCACAAACAAACACAAATATATACACACACACACGACCAGTGCCAAAGTTTTCCAAAGCATCGCAGACACACGAGCATATACATACATACATGCACAGACACACACACACAATTATATATAAGCGAATGATGCTTTTGTTCCTACCGCTTACCGCTCCCTTGTTGCTGCTTCGGGTTGTTATTGTTGTTGCTGTTGCCATTATCCCTGCTCACTGCTCGGTGCTCGCCGCTCGCCGATAGCTGCCTGTGGCGTGCGCCTCGACCTTTGCATGCGGGCGGGTTTTGTTTATGCGACAATCGAATTTACTGCTTCATTAAATTTGTGTTTAAGCTTCCGCTTCCTGCCATGCAGAACATCCAAGTGGTTCGGCTCATAAGCCTTGAGCCTACAACTATGTGCGAATTGTTTTGCGACTTAAATAAATGTCAAAAGTTGGTCCTGCAACATATTGGCCATAGCAAAAGAGTTGGCCCAGCCAATTGGTATTCAGTTTGATGCTGCCAAGACGAGAGCAATCAGCTGAATGGCAATGCAAGACTCTTTGGAATGGGGCTCTTGATGTTCTGGCATTGAGGGCGTTAACAAAATTGAATAAAGTAGCCAATCATTAAATCACGTAATAAACTTAATAGCATGCGGTATTAGTTAGTATTATCTTCCGACTGTTAACTAACAGATGATGTAATAGCTAATTATGCATTCTGAAAAAAAAAAACGTTACTCTCGACTCGGCGAGAAACAACTGTATTTTCTTTTGACTCATTCATCGCTATAAATACAGTGTCTGGCCAAAAAAAGTGTTGCGTGCTTTTTGGAGCTGCCTGGTCGACGACACCTTTTTCTTTTTTCTGGCGAACCGGACATGCTGCTTTGATAAATTGTTTTAATAATTGCGTATCAGTGTTTGGTTGTTAATGCATCATCCTGGGGCGCTGTCAGCGCTGGGAGGGTTGTCAGCCCTTCCCCGGATGCGGGGGTTGCTCGTTGTCTGCTCCATGTGGGCACGCATTGATGTGATTTGCCGTCGGGTCGGGCTATTAACACGCTATAATGTTTGACTTTCCAATGTTGTTTTCTTTTTTTTGGGCTTTGCGGCTTATGGAATGTCAGCTTATTGGATTAGTTTAGGCTTATTTCGTACACTGCACTGTAACTGTCCTTGTTGTTGTTAATAAAATTAGCATATAAATTAAGTTTGCATGCTGCGCTTGTGTATGTGAGTATGTGTGTGTTTGTATGAAGGTGTGTTTCCTTTCCTACTGCCATTAATTCAACATAAGGTTTAACAATACAAGCTTGTGGCAAAGCAAGAATTTAAAGTGAAACTGTGGCTTGGGCCGACCACAAAATTCTTACCCACGAACTTTAACACTTCATATGATATGCCTAGCCTGTCCTTTTTTCCAATAGGCGCGCTTGTCTCGCCACACCTTCATTTGATATGCACACACACGTCCGACCCTAAATCAATCTACAAGGATTTGCAGCTAATGACGGCATAAAGACAGGCACATAAATGGCCAAAATGCTGGCGTATTAACACAAAAATCAAGTCAACTCACGGTGATCCCCAATTCCGTGTGTAGCTTCAAGATTTTCCTGTGCAGTGGAACAAAATTCAAATACTAAGGACAAATTACATTTTATAAATGTTCTTGATAGTCCGGTTAATAATTTTACATTTGCAGCAATCTAACTCTCGTAGAGGCAATGGATAAGTGACGCATTACATTTGCTGAGCACAATTTCAACTAATAGCTATTCTTCAAAATTCAGTATAAACTGAATACAAATTTCGCATTGATATTGAAAATAGAAGTATTATATTATGAGGCAGAATATGCTATGTTTAATGGGTGTTGTGCCCATTGTGCAGCTAAAGCTTGAAGTTAACTTCATAGCCACACACGTCTTTATGAATACTCGTATATGAAATATGCGAGTGCCTCACATTAGTTATGAGACTCACGTACTAGATATCGCTTGAGTGTGAGCCAAAGAGCTGAGCGTCTAAGTTGCTGGAAGTCATCATGTAGTCTGGCTATGTAGTCAGCAGCAGCATAGTCAGGACTTTGGTAAGTTTAATTATGCACTGATACGAGTATAATTTAATAGACATGTTGCACTTTCTTTGTCAATGGCACTGACAAATCTAATGGGATGCTATTTTTGTTCAAATGCCAAAGTATAATTGTTTACAAAGGATGCCCAGAGGGTGGTGCAATTTTTTAATTTGTGTGTTTCACAGCTAGAAGTTGACGCTTAAGCGTCTTATCACCCCGATCTCCCACACCCCACCTAAGCACCACCCATGGTCAGGCAATATGTTTCAAACTCTCGGCTTGCTCTACTGCATTTGGCAATTTCTGTGGTTGCCAGCGACACGTGAGTGGGCGAGAGCGAGGGTGAGGACGTGTCCCCCTTGATGAGCTCGAAATTGACTTATCATGATTTTACATTGTGCCCCTTGTCTGTGTGTTTTCTGGTTTCTGTTCTCTCCGTTGTTGGTGCTTAGTTGGGCATGTTTTGCATTTATTGGTTTGTTTATTAAATTGTTGCAATAGCCAGCAGCCGCGGCGCATTGCCCGCTGGCTGTGGCGGCGGTCAGCACGTGCCGTAGTGAACTAAATGAATTTCTCACATGATTAATTTGCCTGGCAACAGCAACAACAATTTCAACTTCATGCCAGGCAACCAATTTCTAAATTCAAATGCATGCAGCTACTTAGTACTGGATGGGATATTTAAACATGAAATTACTTTAAACTTCGATAACTCGCCTAATAGCTTGTAGCACTGGAAAGCTGATTACTGGAGCGGGATGTGTTAATATTACCGAGAGATAGACATTTCTACTCCATCTGTTTCAGTAGCTAGTGATGTATCCCTTATACCAAAATCTTTTGACTCCTTTCATTTTAATTACACCCTTTAACAAATAAAGAAAGCAATACTGTTATTCCTGCTTTTATTTTCTGACTTGTACAAGATCTCGTCAAGCACTCGTTCCCTTAAGCTCTATAAAAATTCACAGATAATTCGGACCACAATTAACTCGAATTAAGGCAATTTTCGAGTTAATTAAGGCAATTTTCATTACATATATGTACATTAAAAAAAAGGGCAGTTTTATCGAAAGTATATAACAAAACTCTTTCGGAGCTTTCATTCAACATTTCGTATTATTTATCAACTGTAATTTTGATTAATATTTCATTAATATTTGACTAATAATACTAACAATTGACTGGAGAAAACATGTCTTAAATCGACCTTCACATTCAATTTAGTGTAGACCTGCCCTCACATATACTTATGCACTGTGATTAAGGTCACTTTTACAATTCATTTATATTCATATTTGCAAGTTTTTTAACTATATCTTGAGTGTGCAAAGTCTTCAACTTTGTAAGTGAGTGACCTTTACTAACACACTCCTCATCGATTGAATCCACACAGGCAACTAAATCTAGCAGTGATAAATTATGTCGGCGTCGGGAAACTAATTTATTTTGTAAGCCATCTAATGCTTTTCTAATAGCCCATTGGGCGCGCAGTTCAGCCTGTAAGGACTGGGATTCTGCCTTACCCAGTAGATTTATTAACATTAGGGCAGAGATAGGGGAGGCAATACGCGCGACTTAAGACATACTGAAAAGATCTACGTAATGCATACAAGTAGTATACATACTTAACTAAAACTGTAAGAAATATTTTCTTATGAAAATTCCAAGAAATGCGAAATTCACAAACTTGTGAAACAAAATATGTACTTATTCATAGCGTCGAGCTGCACAACAAAATAACAGCAGCAGCTCATAAAAAATGTAATCAAATTGTAAGCAAAAAATTCGTACAAAAAGCGAGCTACTGACTAGAGACCAAGATATGAAAAATATTTCCAAGCTCACAAAGGCAGCACGAACAGCAAAACATAATTGAAGGGGAGCCCCGACAGTAGACGTGTTTAGGTGCAACAATCAAAGCCTCTGTTTCTATGTCTGATAACCATGGCATCGCATTTTAATTAACGTTTAATTGAAATACCAGAACGAAAATTTGCAAAGCATAAGAGCAGAACACGAAGCCCGCTTACTCTGACGTCCTTTGGCCGTTTCATAACTTGGCGTGGGCTGGATATTTAAAGCTGAACACATTTTGGCAGTCGACAAGGTCCTGCAGACAAAGTGCACATAAAATGAACATAAAAAGCATAAAGAAAATCTATCACGCGTTCTGTTTATGGCATATGAAGCAATTTCAAAAGCAATTTCGTTGATACTTTTCATTGAAATGTTTGTGTGAAAATGGCGTGCCAAAGTGTCTGGGGATAAGCTGCCATCGAATAGAAAGCAGCAGCAGGAACTGGAAAAACCGAATCCACGGTCACATGGATGGTCCACGAGAGGTTTTGTTGACACAAAAAAGAGAGCAATATACATACATACATATACGTGTACATATATACAATACAAACAAATATCTATCTATCTGGCTGGACTTCGATGTTGACAAAAACGCTTTTGACTCTCGCACTGACATCCTTTGTGCCACATTTACTCGCAGCTTTCAAAAACAAAAAATGCAATAGAAATTTGAAGAAGGGAACGAAGGGAATGCAGTTGATGCGCATGCTCCAAAACTGCACAAATGTTGGGGGTTGCATGGCGTACGCGCCCCAAAGTATGCAGCAGACAATAAAGCAAGGACTTTACTTGCACTTCTGACTATTGCTTCAAAAGGGTATCCTTTGGACCCTATGCCAAGAGGATCCGTTAATCCTAATACCTTCTATAACTAGTAATTTCGTTGGAGTGTCGTAATTTTAAGGCAAGAAGTAGGAATATAATGTTATTAAAGTCTAGAGAGAAAACTACGACAGCAATTGCCATTTCTGTGGACTCCATAAATCAAATTGTTGTTTGCAATTGCTAAGTCCAATAATTTAAGTTTTCTATCTCCAGGCTGGCTATAGTATTGCCGCCTATCAACTATCGGTCGAACCATGTCCCAAAAGCTACCCCCAAAGGAATATCCCCAATGTTCCAACATGTCTGTCAAGCAGAATCCGTGAGTGGGCGTTCTCCTGCATGGACAGAAACGATACAGAGACAGAGCGAGAGAGAGAGTGAGACGAAAATAGTAACAGAGCCCCTGGTAGCGGGTTGGTTGCTTGGGTGGCTGGGTGGCTGGGTTGCTGGATTGCTGGGTGGTTGAGTGGCTGGGCGGTTGGGTTGGCAGAAATGTCAGGGCAGAGCAAATAAATGTGTGACGACGGTGGCTGTAGCCCGAGCAACCAGAAAGGCAGCCGCAGCAAGTGTCGCTTGGCGCGCTCGTAAAGCAGGATTTAAAGGATAACATAAAATAAATCGACTCCATTTGAGCGCCAGGCCGAAAGCGGTAGCGACCCACAAACACATTGAGACAGACAGGATAGACAAGACAGACACAGACGCCGTTTTATGAATTTATACGCAATTTTTATGCGCACACAGACATACAAAAGAATGAAAAGATATTGGCCGAAAAACGATTTCCATAAACCACTCAGCAAATACTTATGTATATTGGCCGAGTCGGGCACAAAGAGGAGAGATATGAGGCAGCAGCCAACAGTCAACAGCCAATGATAATAAAAAGACTGTTGAGTTGAGTTGCCTTGAAGACGAACGAAGCCATGGAGAGCCTGGACGGACATCAAAGACAAAGCCGTTCTCTTTTCAGTGGCTTTTTATTAGCTGCCAAAAACAATAATGGCTCTGATTGTGGCTGTGATTATTGCAGCCGTTCGAGTGTCCATTTCATTTGCTTTGGCTCGCAGTATTGTTTGTTGTCAAGGCACACACACACACACATTCGCAAAAGAAAAGCAATAAGCTTGACAAGCAATTGATTTTTGATTACGAATATGCAACAGCATCACCAACAATAACAACAATAACAACAATGGCAACTGCGGCTTGGTTTTTGTAACACAAAATTGTCAATAAAAATAAGCGAAATATTTTCTCTCTTTGCCAATCAAATGTTTATTAACGTTGAGTGCATCGCCAGCTGCAATACAGAGCTTATACCTTTTCCTCACCATCCCTCTTCCTATCGTCCTACTGCACCGTTATTGTTGGCCAACCAGACTGTGGGAAATGCAAAAGGAAATGACTTGGCCAACCAACCAACCGACTAGCATTCGATTCATAAATAATATTTGCATTGCAGCTAATCGAATTTTGATTGCAATTTTATGTGCCAGAGCTGCCGATACTAGTGCAGTTATTGTTGCTGTTTTGGTTCTTGTTGTTATTGTTTTGTGGCTGTTGTTGTTGTTGTTGTAGTTGTTGTCAGTATGTGGTTGGCTATAGCGTGCCTCAGTCATATGCGTTGGACAATTTTTATTGCAATTGTGATTGATATAGAATATTTCCGAAATTGGTTTTACAAGTACCTTGAAAGTGGCTTTCTATGTAGTGCCATTTAGATTGATATGCGCAATGTAGCCTATCTACTATAGCAGTATAGTTCTGCACTACAAGTATACATATTATATATGCTTGCACATGCCCGATCTTGTGACAGGTGTTTAATAAGCCATTATGCATAATGTGCAATTAATGTTGCATAACGGCACACAACAAAGGTCGCACCACAATTTCACACCCTCCTCACACACACACACACACACACACACACACACACACACACACACACACAAAAAAAAGAAATCATATTGCTAATAACCTGCCGGCTGTGGCTCACATCGTATATTGGTGGTATGACAGGCCCAGATCATAATACGTATAATGGGTGCAATCACAAGCACAGCGACCCCGGTCGGCACAATAATACAGATTTGGTTTCATAATAAAAAGGCAGCCGTTATGTCTTTGACACCACAACACTCTGCCATTTAATGCGAGCTCGTAAAATCAAAGCAAATCACTTGTTATCCCTGCCGTCGCGTCCCTGCCACCCTCCCGCCAACCTGCCGGCGCGCCCTTCCGCACATAATTTGGCGCTACTTAATTTCTGACTTCTGCTTTCATTTTTGGCACTACGTTGTCCACACACCCCCCGGCACACCACTGTGCGTGTAGCAGTTAGACCGGCAGACAGGCAGACAGACAGACAGACACACAGACAGATAGGCCTAAGGCTTTGTGGGTGCTAATGTTTGTGTGTCCTGCCGCAAGAAATTGCTTTTTCATGAACTTGACTCATTTATTATTTGCAACAGTTTCCTGCTTGTTTTGCTGTTGTTGTTGCTGCTGCTGGTGGTGTTGATTTTTGTGGTGGTTGCTTTTCTAGGCACTGCACCGCAACCGCAAAGAGCAGAGTGAAAATTAAAAGTCAAAACATGAAAATGCTTTTGTGTGAAACATATGGCCCAAATTTTTGGTTTTCATTTAGACTTGCTTGCTTCAGTTTTTGGGTATCACAAAAACAGAACAAAACAAAGACAACGACAACAGAAACTTTGAACAACAATTGTTGGCGTAAAGGAGAACGTTTTTCGAAATAATGTGTTTGAACTGTCAACTGCACTCTACGAACAGTGCTTTGCATGTTTTGTATTCTTCACTTGTAGGCCCAGAAATCTCGATGGAACTAGCAAAAAAACCTGTCAATTCTTCACTAAGGGATAAATAGCCTAGATTTGTAGATGGATTGAGTTTGAATTTTTATGTAATAATTTAAAGTTCTTTTCGCACTAGAGTTATTCGAATTTATCAATGATTTTACAATCGAGTCCAAAATCGACAAGAATTCCTAAATGTGTTTCAGCGGCCTATAAATTTGAAGTGTAGGAATGTTAAAATATATATATGATCGCTTCCTGAGTGTAGGGCATAAAAAGCAGTTCTAGAGCAGCTGAAAAGGTGAAAACTGTTTTTTTTTATAGATCTTAACTTTATAACATATTGGATGAGAAAATTGCTTGTATTATAAACTAATTTAACTGCTGTCAGCTGTTAATGTTCAAAAGTTGTCCTGATTATATAAAAATGACACAAAGATTAAAATTAAAACGGTCATGGAAACAGCACTGACAGGGGCAAGTTTTTTTTTGCTTTTATCATCTAATTTCCAGCCAACATTTGAATAATAATCGTCCAAAAAGTGGTTTAGGCAAGGGTATATAAATGTCGACGCGCTAGGAACCGCACCTTTCTACATTTCAGGCAATATAATAAATCAAAAAATCTGATTTGCTGTAATCGAAAGGCGGCCTTCTGGTTAATTTTCAGCTTTAACCATAACACTCAGCACTCATATAATTTATGCATAAGGGCGAGTTTCAAAAATTACAGTCGAAACGCTATTTAATGCGGCATAAGGAGCGTTCAAATGGGTGCATCTAGCAAGCCTCTGGGTAAAGGACGAACACTTTTCGTTGTCTGTCGGGCTGTCGGTTGTTGTGCAACAACCTCAAACACACCCTCGAACAATAAAGCACACACACTCATAGAAAAATATGCATACTTACATACACATACATATATGTACGAGTAGTATGTGCGGCATGGGCCGCGTGCATAAAAAATAAATGTTTTGTTTAACCGACATTTTAACGCCTATTTACGTGCGCGGCACGTCATGCACGTTATGCCAATTTAATGGTCGCTCCTGTGCTGGCGACGCGCCGTCAGGCAGGCAATGACTTTTGGCTTTTCACACGGCACGATTTTGTATTTACTCGTATTTATTTTTTTGGGCGCGCCGGCAAGGAGCGACTGGCACTAGGCTTATAAATAAATATAAATAAAAAACAAATGCAGACTATGCACATACGAACATATAAACATGCGAAAGTGCCAAGCAAAATAAAAAGAGAGCAAATTTAATTTGCAACACACACACACACACACGCACACGCACAGCAACACATATACGGCACGCACACACACACACACGTAGACGGCAAACCAGACACATCTTAAATTATTAAATTAAAAGCTAATGAATAGAGCGACGCATAAACACGTAAAAAACATAAACAAGTCAAGGTCGTTGTTGCTGCCATCGCCATCACCAGCGTCAGCGTCAGCGACAGCGACAGCTTTAACTTTTCCAACAACCCGCAACTTGCTCTCATATGCGCTGCTTTGGCCCTGTTCCCTGGTCCCTGGTCCCTGGTGTGACATTGCGCGGATATTTGGCTGCCGATCGACTTCAGCTGGTTGAATTCATAGTCCATGATTTTTGTGCGTTGCAGATACACGCACATAAAAGAATGGAGAGCTGTCTGCCGGCAGAGACCGACATATGACGAATTCTCTAGAGACCATCAGCGTTACACGTAAAGTTACTTTACACAAAAGCTGCAATTTTTCTTTGCTCCGCTCTTCGTTTGTCTCTCTGTTGATATTTCCTTTCCGCCATTAGTCTGGCTGTGGATGTGACTTTGGCTTTAGCTGCGCCTGTCGGGCACATCAGCCATGTCGACGATGTCGACAAAGTCAGAGTCGCGTTAAAGTGTTTTTAGCTTGACAGTTCAAGACTTGCTTTTGCTAAGTTGGCCATGGCTGCCTCAGCCTCAGCTCCAGCTCCAGCTGCTATAAATACTTGGATATGAAGCTACACATTTGGTTTATTTAGCCCGGCGGTATACGAGTAAAGCATGGTTAAGTTGTCAACTGGATTTGATATGGATGCGGCACTTTTATTATGCACGGCGACCAAAATCGTTTCCATGTCGCAAGTCAGTCATTCACGTGGTGACACGCTCCCTGTTGTTTTTTCCAACTTTCAAGAAAAGAGAAGTGAAACGATAATAAAAGATTTTAGAAATTGTAAATAAATAGCAACAGTATTATACTACTTGTATACATTTATCGCTTGGCTATTATAAAAGACTTTACTGGACTTGCTAATTAGACTCGATTACTTTTTATTTACTGATAAATATTGTAAATAAAATAATAATACCACCGAATAGTCTTAATATATATTTAATTGTGTACTCTGAACCTTTTGAAAGATTATGTAACAGACAGAAGCAAACATGACTCGTATTAAAGGTTCATATATGATCTGCATCGACATAGAGAAGTCCGTATATCCGTCCGTATTAACACCGACAACATCTAGGGGCACCAAACTAGGTACTTGTCTTGGGCTTGTATTTTACATCTGTAGAGCCATCTATAATACAAACCACATTTACTATACTATATGAAGCGTCAATTTTGTATATAGGTTTCGGTGGATAATTCCCTCTTCGTAGTTTAAATATTTTGCTTGAATGAATATAAGATATCTTTATGCAAGGTATTTATGAGTTTATGTTCTGAGGTACACAATATAATCTGAATTAAATTACAAAACATTACAATTGATTTGTAGTCAAAATTTGTCTGATATTATACTTGAGTTCGGATGGTGTATGCTTAGGGGAAAACGAGCTCAATTCTTGACAAAAACATGGTGTATTTTGACAAAGTCAGACGATGACTGTGGGCTTTTAATGCTGGAGGATGTTGCTGTCAAAACTTCAGAAATGTCTGCCCACTTGTAACACGTCAGTATCCACAACATTCCTTATGCATATGGAAATGCCAATTTGGAGCGCACACATCCGACATGGCCTGCGAAATTGGCCAAAGGGCAAGGCTCGATGAGCGTAAGAACAAAGGGCCTAATGGAGAATGGGCAGCATCGACATCTTGTAACATCGGCTTTTAGTGTCAGAGGGGGGTAGAGGAAAATTGGTCAGCACATAGATAGATATATTGGTATAAAGAATTTACATATGGAATTTATGCACATGTAAATGTGTCTGTGTGTGTGTGTGTGTGTGTGAGAGAGTGTGTGGGCTTGGGTTGGCGAGACAAGTTTCTGTTGCACTTGTTGTTGCTGTTTTGGTAGTCGCTTGTCGTTTGCGTATATGTTTTGACTGTCACGACGGTAATTGATCTCGATTAAGACCATGTACCCCTAACAAGAACAACAAGCCACGCACGCCCACACACGCAAACGCCTACACACGTACTCGAAGCAGACATTTTGTGTTCTGCTTTAAGATATTGGTGTTAGAAGTTCTTGTGTTGATGCTTAAATTTGTGCTTTAAATGATTGCAGGTTTGGTTCCAAAACCGTCGAGCCAAGTGGAAGAAGCGCAAGAAGACCACAAATGTGTTCCGCACTCCGGGCGCTCTCTTGCCCTCCCACGGACTACCGCCGTTTGGCGCCAATATAACCAACATTGCCATGGGCGATGGACTCTGTGGCACGGGAATGTTTGGTGGCGATCGCTGGAGCGTCGGCGTCAATCCCATGACAGCAGGTATGTGAGATGCAAATTTTGGAATTAGCTGTGTATCGTTGGTCTCAGACAGAAAGGATAAAACGGTCACTACATAATCGAAATCTTTAACAATTTATAAAAATACATATGAGCTGAGAGCTGTCCCTCTGATACCGACGATATGCATCCGATATACATATGTTAACTGCGCGCGAATGGAAACTAAGGAGCTCTTTCTCTCTATCTCTTTCTTGCTCTACTAACAATTGCCAAATTGACATCTGAGTAAAGGTTTTGGCCAACTAAATCAATCATCACCGCTTTCGTCCACGCTGAATAGCGGCCTGAACTCGGGCCTTAACATTGGTACCGCCATGGGTGCGGGCAGTTATCAGCATTACGGGCTAAATGCTTTGGGTAGGTTGCATTGTGTGATGCGTTTAGCTTAAAATCAAATTCGACTCCTACAGCATCACATGCCTGAAAATTTTCCATCTGCCAAAAAATGTTGACACTTTTTCATTTATTTGTTTACGCTTTGTTTACTGAAGTACGTGTTTTTTCTCCTTTTTTATACTTTTTGTGACGCCAATCCAGTTTTCTTGACAATTACCTAGACACGACAGCAAATGCGGTGTTTTCATTTCTTTGAACCTTTAACACTTTTTTTCGGTAGCGGATTTTCGAGGTTTATATGTATTTTGGCGTGTATACAAGTATATGTATGCATGCATGCATGTATTTTTAATCATAAAAAGCCGAAAGATTTATAACACTGACTCTTTGCATATTTGTTTGTTCAATTAACAACAAGTCGTTTAATTTTCAGGAATACCTAAGGCATTTTTATTCATTGTGCGACACGTCTTTTGCTCTCCAGTTTTATTTGATTTCGTATAGTTGTGCTAATTGATATTTTGGAGACATGTTTTTTTCTACCATTTGTTGGCTTCCATGTTTTCATTGTTACAGTTTCTTTATGTTGATGTTCTCGATGTTTTTGTTTGCATAAATCATCTACGGCTTGGTGTTATGTAAATGCGCGCCCAAAACTGATTGAATATTGTGTGTCTTTTTGTACTCATCTCCAGGCGACTCCATGATGTATCAGCATACTGTGGGCGTGAGTTGTGGCCCCAGCGGCTCGCCCAACACACGCAACACGCCGCCTAACATAAATTCTTGCTCATCGGTGACGCCACCGCTCTCCACGCAGCCAAATGCCAGCCAGAATGAGCTGAATGGCGAACAAATGGTAAGTTAACTCTGCAATAGAGTTGTTAAATAATTATATCGTTAGTTTGTGTATCCAGTTTTAAATTTAGGACAGACTTTGCTCTCAGGAACGTTAGTTTTCCGATTATATAAATTATTATTATAAGAAATAGAGAAGTTTACAAATCTTAACTAACTTCGATGGTATAGCGCTGGATGGAAGGCCTTGGGCTATGATTCTATAAATAAATACAAGTACCAATCTTTCAGTTGCATTTTGTCTCCTCAATTAAAATACTTGTACTGTTTTAGTTGTATTTTACTTTCAAATATATTAAATAACTTAGATCAGTAATATTTGAAAAGCCATTATTCGGAGTAAAGTGCAGGCAGCTTTTTAAGTTCACTCTAGAGACGGACTAGCGAAGACACAAACCAACGCGAAAAAGTATGCTTTTAACTATTCTTACATTTTTCACAGAATGCACAGCCACATCATCAGCAGCAACCACCGTCACAGCAGCAGCAACAGCAGCAGGCACAGCAAGCTCAGCATCAGCAGCAACAACAGCAGCAGACTCACCAACAGCAACAGCAAGGACATCACCAGCAGCAACAGCAATCAGCGCAGACACCAACCCAGCAGCAACAGCAACACCAACAGGACAATGCCAACACCAGTAATGCGCATCTGCTGCCACATTGCCACCAATCCATGCAGTCGCCCACTGAAGGAGCCAACGACGAGGACGTGTGGCGAGGTCACAGCATTGCGGCCTTGAGGCGGCGTGCCTCTGAATTGAATGCCACCGCCATACCGTCGTACTTGCACCACAACTCATACGAACATCACAATTCGGTCTACTGAAATTTGTTGAAGAGCTTTGAAAGCTTTTCGGATTACGGTTTTTCCAATTGTGGGAATCACGATTTCTAATAGACGCACAGTTTGAATAGCACTGTGCCCCCAGATAGCCAAAACAACAGTTTTGTTTAATTCGTACTCACGATTTTTTGTTGAAATCCTTTTACGTTCTTTTGCCTGACACGCATGAGCAGGGCAGTTTGTTTTAAGTTGAATGCTTGAAAAACAGAAGACTATAATGAATGTAAACAATGTATACGAAAACGAAACTTGCGAAAGATAACTATGTCTAACGGAAGACCCTTACGGATCTATTTTAGCGGTATAATTGACTAAAATAAAATTATGAGCATATACAACAATCTAATAAGTGTATAAAATTTAAGTATGCATAAGCAAATTAAACTGAAAATAACAAATATTCCGCTGTTCAATCTTAAATTTCGCATTAATAGCAACATTGCTAAGATATTGAGAGAACAAACTAATAGGAAAAGAGAAAAACAATTGCTGCACGAGTATACGAATATGAGAAGCGAACAAGTTGTATTAGGTGATTAAAAACTCAAAATATTTTACTTAACATTTAAATAGTTGCAAGTCTTGCATAATATATAGTTGAAAAACCCTCCCAAAAATGTGTAAAATTGAATTGAAATGAAATGAAAAGTGCGAAATTTGCAGCATAACAATAATTTTAAAAAAACATATTTACATACGAGTATGTATGTATGTGAAAAGCTATACAATGCTATATACTATATATTCAGTTTTTAACTGTAGAGCAGCGTAGCTAATTCGTAAGAATTGTACAATTAAGTGTTGTTGTTTTTGTGTATAGCCTTTGTTTAGTTTTTGCTATATCTATGCCTAATTAAGTAGTCCATTAAACAGCATGCAATAGTAAAAAAAAACAGAGAACCTTTCTTTATAAAATACATAAATACATACAAACATACGATAAATACATATGCAAAGTAGCAATAGAAAAATGTCCAGCTGTCTAGCATATGCAAGAATTTCAACAACCACAGATTCCATTTACAAAGATACAATACAATACAATACTACAAACATACTTCTCACATTTACATACATATATAAATACGTAAAAATTAATATGAAATATAAACATATACATATATACAAGTATATATATGTATATGTGTGTAATAGAGACTTTCTCGTAATGTTTAAGCCTAAATTTAGCAACAAATAAAATGTATGTAATTATGCGTATAATTAATTAAAGTGGTAAACTAAATGAAATATGAATTGAACGTGATTGAAATACAAATATATATATATATATAGTAAACAAATATATAACTGATTTAAATGAGCACTTCTGAAGAGCATGCCAGCCCTCAATACTAACCATGCCGCAGACCTCATCGTTGTGCAGTCAATTAGCTGCTAAGCTCTTGATAAAATGCAACTGAAGTTGCAAAAGCAATTACAGTAATTGCATGTGAGAAGCTTTTGGTAGCTAATAAAAACGACATCACGAATTTTGCAAAACAAGTTTAAGCTCAAATTGGCAAATTGATAAAAGTTTGACAGCGCCCATTTATGAATGTCGCCAGATACGAGGATGCTGGCTAAAAGCATACACAACTACTAAAATGGCCAAAGCATTGCCATTGACTGCCAATCTAGACCATTTGGGGTCAACAGCAGAAATAGCAGCAACAGCAACAGCAACAGCAACAGCATCTGCTGCAGCACATCAAAAGCAACATCAACATGGTTGTTGGTCATCGAATTGTGTTGGCTGCATAGCCGACTCTGCTGGCCTCTCACTTGGTTGATATGCATATAAGGCTTTATAAATTTTATAATACCTGCCATGCTGCATGACATTTGACACGAACATTGTCATGTCAATTGGTCAATGCAGCAGACAGTGACACACTCACACGAACTTTGGACTTCAGGCATTCGAGGATTCACGCACATTTCCAAACTGATGGGAATTTTATGTGAAACTCGTATTGACGCTGCATAAAGTATGACACACAATTCAATAACAGCAGTACATACACTTAAATGATAGGATTGGCAAATATAACCCAGAATCTTTGAAAGAGGTTACCCAAATACTGCCAATACTGCTAATAGCTTTTCGATTTCTTGTAGTTTTTTTCAAGCCAAGGATAATCCTTCACTGCACATACATTTTATTTAATTTTTAATGATTAATTTTTATTGTATTTATGAAACCTTTTTTATTGTGAAAGATATTTTCTAATCAAAAATATTAAAGTCCATGTGCTTACAATTTTTATTACATATTTCAGTATAGTAACCCATAGTTTTAATTTACAAAACACAAAAAAACGTTTTGGAATTACACTTTAATGTTGGAATTCTTTTTAGAAATACGATTCTTAATTTCAGGCAAACAATTTTGGATTGAACTAAAATGTAAATATAACACGAATTTGTTTGAGTGTTCACTCACACTATATATGTACACATACATATGTATATTTAATTTCAGGCGCATCTGTGCATATATGGATTTGGATGTGTGCAATCTATATCCGAATGTGAAATGTCGACAGAAAGTCTGGCGCACGCAGTATCACATGCTCGAATTCCAAAATGGACAGCTTGCCATCGCCATCGACATCGGCCTCCTCGATTACCTTGTCGGACACAAAACATTGCTCCTCGGGCGTGAGTTCGTTTTTGGTCATTGTTGTCAGGCAGGACATGAGGTCAGCGTGCCCAATGAAGCCATCTTGATCGAAATCTGTAAGGTTATGCAATGCGTTCGAAGAGCGTTAGCGTCATCATTGCTGACATTTTCTTCCCCAAAAGTCAAGTCATGTGTACAAAATGATGTTACCTAAGGTAACTTCATCGTCAGTAGGTGGATATGTGCCTGTGTATTTGTGTATGAGTGTGTATGTTCGATGTTGTTGTCAATGCACAATGCAATTTATGTCAATTGCAATCTAATAACTTGAGCTCGAGTACATGTGCGCTGCTCTGAATAGCGAACGGGCTCGACAAACAGCAAACAGAATAAAATTCGATGGAAAAAGCATCAATAAAACTAAACATTATACAATTCAACCTACTACTAAATTGCATTTAGTTATTCACGCTTCTAAACTCGGCCACCCAATGCTCACGTAAATAAAATTTAAAATCTAATTTAAACCCTTTTAGCAGCAATTTTACAATTACTCGTATAGTTTAAATCCCACAATGCTATGTAATTTATTGAATTGGATTGTTAAACAGTGTAAACAATTTTCTGTGATTCTGTCATATTTAAATGCGAACGAGTGGCAAATTTTTATATAATTCTATTTTATATTTTGCTTTTTTATCCAACCCCAGCGAATGCTTAACAACAAATTCAAATCCTCAATTTGATTTGGATTCGGTTAGTGATTTTAGTTATCGATGGCATGCCAGTTGTCTACCTTCAGATAATAAAGTTTTGAAGAAAAAGATGCAATTAAAGTGAGTGGGAAAATCATGAAATAAATGTTTCAGAAGAAACCAATATTATTATTACGACCAATATTTTTACATAATTCATAAATTGTTTACATTTCCTAAATTAGACCAACGATGGGCCGGAGAGAACAGGCGTTTTATAAGTTACAAGATTAACAAAAGGGTTATGAAGATGGATCTAAAAGATCGATCATGAAATGTTGAGGAAAAATGAGTGTCTACAAATGTTAAACCGAACTGTTTAAATTTTGGTTAAGTCTGGCTAAGATTTAAAGTATGATCAAGTCGAACTTGAAATAATTCGAATAACCATATTTAAGTCAAGTTCAACGGATTAATATATCCTTAACTGTCTCTCAGCTATGCTCCTTTCATAGCCCAATGAGTTAGCCTTTATTTAAAAAATTATAAAATCGAAATAAGAAAAAAACTGTTTCTTTTCTTTCAACATTTACATGTATAGTAAAGCTTCTCGCTTAATAGATATAAGAACTATATTCGTATAAATGTTGTATTTCTTTAACCAATATTGAGTGAGACGAACCGCATTAAATTTGTAAAAATGAAAATCGGCAGTTATGACACTTTCTGATATGATTTGTAAATACTGGAGAAAAATAACTTCTTCAAGCAAAATGAATAGACATTTCTTATGTGCGCTTTTGGAGTCATGCATTCCTTAAGGCTCATTAACAAACTAAGTTTAAGAAATTTAATTTTGTTTAACTCAAAGGTTGGTCCTTTCAATGCATATGTGATTTATTGTGGGTCGAGACAAATTCATTGGCCTCAATAGACAGGCGTGACGCTTTTTAAAAATTTGTAATTTAAATTTCAATTAAAACCCTTATTAGGATTTATTGCTCCGGCCTTGAACTTTGCCTGCAGCTTGGGGCGCCATTGTTGCTCGCGTCGCCGCAATTTACCGAGTACCAAGGTTGGGCAAAGGCAGGCAAATGCGTCCATGTAAATGCCAAAGACACGAGCGCCACACACATGCAGGCAGGGCGCGGAAATGCATAAACAAGACAGAGGGGTGGTAAACAACCATGGCGCCACACAGGCACAAAAATATAACGAGAACCACACAAACGAATATTCAACTTACCATAAATTTTGAAAGCGTAGAAAACTTTAATGTCTCTTGGCGCTTGCTCGCTGAATACGGACAGTGCGTCCAAAAAGTCCTCAAAGGATAAATTGCCCTGGCCATCGCGTGAAAAGGCCTCGCCTGAGCACATTGAGTGGTCGGGTGGTTCAAGTGGGCGTGGTCGGCAGCCGGGAGACGCAAATAAAGGATTTTTCACTTATGAGCATTGTTGCCTGTTTTTGGGCGGCGTTCTACTCACAAATGCGTCGTCGAAATGGATTCTCACGCCACTCCGGCATCTTTTCAATGCATTCGCATGGAACCTTGACACTTGAGGCTTGACCCTCGGTCATTTGGCGCGGAACCAAGTCTGGACGTAGCTCTCGAAAACGTTTATGCACGCTGCGAAAGAACAATATCAAAAACAACAACAACAACAATAGTGTCACACTGAGAAATTAATTTAATATTCTCGCCACTGTATTTATTTGTAACTTTTTACAAAATGTTGCTTGTGGGGCATAACTTGTTGCAACGCAGTTATTGTACATATTTATCGCAGGCCAATTTTAAGACAATAAATGCAGATTTTGGATAAGTTTAGTTTGTCAATTGGAAAAAGGAATAATGTTGGAACTACAAGATTTCTTTGTTAGTTCATTGGTATCGCATAAATTTGAGTTTTTCAAACCAAATTTAAATAAATTCATTTGTTTCACGTTCTCAAAATACAAGAAAAGTGTTACAATTACATTTGGAGTATAAAAACTCAATTTGTGAACCTTTTTTTTCCTGAGTGCAGCATCAACAATAGTTGGCCTACCCAGCTGAAATTTGTGAGTTTGCAGAGTTGATGGAAGGCATTGTGCTTGTGCCCCTTTACTAACCCACTCAGCCTTGCCCTTTCACGGCTCCTTTGTGCTGTGTGGCCAAACAAAGAACGAACACAAACAATGGCCTTCCAATGGGCTTTGTGATGTGCATTTGACATAGCCAAATGAAATGAAATAGTTCTGCTTATTATATTCTAATATAAATGGCTCGCCTGGTTAGGCATTTTATTGTGCGAGTATTTCTCCATTTTCTGCATACGTACCGCAAAATTTCCTTGCGTGTGAAGAACGTGCAGTCCTTTAACGTTAAAAATTTAATTTAATTTCGGGTCTCCAGGCTAGCTGCAGCTTCCTCACCTGATAGTCGTCGAGTTGTTGTTCGGTGAAAGTAACAACTTTGTTGCCCATTGCAGCTCCACGCACTTATTTTGCACTTCAATTGTTTATGTGTGCACGACCAAAACTCCGCAGCTGACTGCGAGAGACAATTTCTAACGAACTTACGAATGAGCGAACAGTGCGTGGCGATGGTCGCCACAAAACTGCCACAGGGCGAGCTTCAGCCCATCAGCATAACTTTGCATAAAAAACAGAGTCAGACACAGGAGCGACAGCGACAACGACATCGTTGACGTCGGCGGCGCCAGCGACCTACACACCCACATCCTGTCGCGTGCTCAGAACGTATGTTTGGTGTTGCACTCGAAGAAAAAAATTCGGTATGACTAGCTTGCAATCAGCCAAAAGCCTGACCTGTTTAACAATAGTTGGCGACTTTCGACACACGTGCCCGGAAAGTAGCAATGAAAAAAACGATTACCCAGTAGTCCCAGTAGGACTGTTTTTGCAGCAAAGATAAAGAGCAGAAAGTGGAGCTGGTTTGCTGTAAACAACTCACGATGTACGCTAAGCGACCTAGGCCAGTCATTCCTTTAAAGCCAATGATGTCTTTTAAACGCCATACATGATTGGAAGTTCTGTAAAGTTTACTAGTGTAATTAGTTTAAGTATAGCAATGCGACTATTTGTGCACCAAAGCCACAAAGAATGTTTTTCGAGTCGCTCGTTTATCTACCCAAAGATACATATTTAGTATACTTATAATAAGACTTACTCATACTTGTGCCAGCTTAATTTTTTAAAAATTACATAGAAAATACTAAAAACAAGCCGGACTTAATTCTATTCTTGCTTTCGCCATAAAGTAATTTGCCTCTTCCAACAAATTTTAAAACAGGTTTGAATGCAGCACAAACACCAATTAAATGATCACATTTTTCAGCAGTGACTAGTAGAGCCTTAACTATGTATTTTAATTAGAATTTGTTTATATAAATGGGTTTCTTACACAGAACTGAATTTTCTATGATTTCAAAACATGTTTCAGTGCAGCATGACTACCAATTTTCTTAAAAATATTAAATATATTACAAATATTATAAAATATTTCTTGAATTGTAAAAGTACGCCCTATATTATTATTTGTTCTCTCAGTGTGTGGTTTCTGCCACTATCGCATGGAAATTAATTAAGGAGTGTTCACCGCGTGCGTTGCCATTTTTTCATTTTTATTTTGCGCTTAACACGTTTTAGGGCCGCGCGACTTCGCTGTTCTGCGGCTTGTTTGACGCCGCTTGCTCTTTTTGCCGTCAAGTTGCGGCAAAATTGTTTTAGAGGTGCGACCAGTAGCAACAAGATATACAACAAATGCAAGTGAAAAAAACATAGCACAGTTTTCTGCGCAAAACACTCACTGCTTGTTTTTGGACTTTTTCTCCTTTTTTGCAAACTTTATTAATTAATTTAATGCTTGGTCGCATTTTTCAATCTCACGCGTTTGCTGTATAAATTTATGAAAGTGGCTATCAGGCTTTGGATCGAGATCCAATACGCTGACTTTGGCTATAAAGTGACGCTGAAAGTTGGCCAAATGCACATGCCACGGCTCCAAACGTTCAAGTTCCTTAGCACTGAAAGAGCGTAAAAAGAGTAGAAATTGATTAGCTCTTGCAGAGTGTGTTTGTTCATATGATTGATCGGCTCAATAGGTCTGAAAGGTGTGTCCATTACCGTTCTTTTAAATAAATTTCTCTATGCGAATCAATAAGTTACTCTGTCAAATATATTTAACAGTTCTGAACATCTAATTGAATTAAGCCCGAACGTATTAGAAGGACCTACGCATATATTCGTACATATGTAAGTAATATGATCATTTCAATATGGTTGTAGCTATAAGTAATTCGGTTTAGTTAGTACTTCATGAATTTGCCTATTTCCGTGAAGTCTAGACTTAAGTAAATTAAATACTGAATTGTTTTAATTTGAATTTTTAGGCATTGTTTTGCAACATTAAATCCTTATTTTGGGATTGTTTCTTTCTCTTCTTTTCAGCGTAGTGCAGTGAGATTGACAATATTTCACACCATTCGGTGCATTGTCGTACGAGTACAGTAGACCTACCTGACATTTTGGCATTGTATTTCCCGAAATGTCAACATTATCGAGCAGTCCAGCGCTGTGGCACCCAGCATATAAGCCTGTTCCGCTTCTAGTCCATCGATGTAGCCAATCCCTTGTACCTGCGTCTGTTCCTTTTCCCGGGCGAGGAGTGTGCGGAGGGCATTGTAGGTGGTCGTCACTTGTGTGGCGTACCCCGCCTCGGCCATGTAACGAAAATGCCGCTGTAATTGCAGCGTTAAATGGCAAAGTCAGTCACCCGGTCAGGAAGCGAGTAAAGAAAAAAGAGAGGTCTTTGGGAACTTACACACCCTCCACTGCCTGCTAAATCGACACAAAAACCGAATTACACTTGGCTGTCCACACGGCCACGAGGGCCTCGGGCTATAGCCAGCAGATTTCTCACTTGGCTGGCGTCCAAGTGAGCGTCGCTTTGGCAAATCCCAGTGACCAGTGGCCGATGCTCACTTAGCTGCCTTTTCAATTTCACTTTTTGTACGCCTTGCAATGGACTTGAAGCATTGTTGAAACATCACCTATAGCTATAGTTTTTGCTGTGCTTTCCCCACCTGTCTAGCTGTCTGACATTCCTTGGGCAGGCAGAAATTAAGAAATTAGCTGTCAAGATGGACGCAAGAACGAGGAAGAGCTGATTAAGAACTAGAACTAGGCTCTACCTAAGATATAAATAGTTTTCTATGAACTACAATATGAAGCTTCTACAATTTGTTTGTGAAAATATTGTAGTTCTGGATGGATGGATGGTATTGATGAGCGAGTTAGGAGTTGATTAACAGCTAAATGTGATATATCAGTGTACTTTTTTCCAACACTCTTTGACACTTCAAATGGGCAAACAAAAGTTGCATTTATTGTATTATGCTGCTGTTTTATTGGAGGGGTTTATAACAGTACATATAGCTATAGTTTTGGAAAAATGTGCTAAAAAAGTGTGTTTAATTGCCTGTCCCTTATTGCATCAATGCTGTAAAAATAAAAGACTGATAGTTGGCTGCTTACCTTCACCAAGAATTGCAAATGTAAAATTTTTTGCAGGACACAATTTTTTGGTAAGCACGATATTTCCGTTGTGTTGATTTGTGCTTGAGTCGCCAGTGGTTCCGTTTCCGTTTTTGTTTCCGCTTTCGTTTCAGTGGCCATTGCCACATTCGCTGTCGTTGTAGTTGTCGTTCTCGTTGACTTTGCGCACGTGCTTGGCTCAATTGTTGTGCTTTCCCAGGTCGATGTTGCTGTTGCCATTGTTGCTTCTACAGATTCTGTTGTTGTTTGCCTTGCCGTTCTTGTTGCAGTTGTTGTTTTAGTTACTTTGCCACGTTTTGTATACCTTTGCGTCTCTTTTGCAGCAGCTGCTCTCGTTGCTGTTGTTGTTGTTGCTGCTGCTACGGCTGCTACTACTGCTGCATTCAAGCGTTGCGGTTGACCAGCGGCAGCTTTAACAATGTCATCTACAGCTCCCGCACTAGCATCTACAGTCGCTTTCACATTAGGTGCGCCAATTTCCACAGCTTGAGCCTCAGCCTCAGTCTCAGTCTCAGCTTCGGCTTCCGCTTTTGTCTTTTCATCTGCTGCTGACTCTGCCTCTACTTCTGTCGACTGCGCTGCCTTTGGATCCACGTACAGCTCTGCAGCTACGTGGCCGTCCTGGCTATATTCCCTGAGCAGGCAGGCGACCAACAAATGTTTTATAAGCACCATAATTTCACTGGAGAATTTCAGTGATTTTATGGCGAGTTTTCGAATATTTCGTTTGTTAGCATTTACAATGCACATTCCGAGTGTTTGGTGTTATTGTTGTTGGCGTTGTTGTTGTTGTTTTTGTTGGTTGCGTTGTTGTCAACGATGTTGCGAATGGTTTTGTGTGTATTTCCAAAGGTGTTGAGCAAAAATAACAACAAAAAAAGTAAAATGAAAATGTTAACGTTCGCCACGAGAGATTTTCGAATGGTCCGTTGTTTGCATTATTTATTGAATATTTGCGTGCACAGAAAATTGGTTACAGTTGGCTGCACCACTCGCTTTTCTCTCCCATTCCCTTCCTCACTGTATTTGAAATAACATTTTCCTGTACGAAAATTTATGCATGCTGCTGCCGCAAAGGGTATCGGTACCGAACCGGTGTAAGTTTACGAGCGTGTCAGTAAAGTAATTAAGTTGTAAAAAAGCAGGTGAAATGACTTTAAAGCTTAGCAACTATAGCTTATTAATGTTAAGTCTGAATTGAAAACGATCAGAGAAATTTCACTAAATTTGTAGTTCGAGAGATTGCAAAGAGTTACTAGAATTTCGGATGCTTCTTCAATCGAACTAACTACATATTGTAGAACTAATATTTAGTATGAAAAACTTGTATTTTGTAAGTATAACAAATATAATATAATATATTAGTTAGAAATTATAGTAAGATTTAATATTTGCACACGTCGTTCCTATGGCAGCTATATAAAAAAGAGGCAATGATACGTATGGAATGTCTGGTAAGGGATTCAGGCGGAATGACCCTGGACTAATGCACAGATGCACATACCTATATCGATACGTTGCATCTATTACGTGGGGCTTGCCAGGCCCCCTTCTCCGGTTATACATAGTCGAAGCCTTTACTTACTTTACCTTTCACCTTTCGGGTAGGAGGTATAAAAAAAACACTAAGCTTACCCTTGAAAAACTCGACTATGAAGCTCCTCGCAGGAAATCGAATTTTCATGATCGCCATAAATTAAATTGCCGTTGCGGAATACACGTAAATTATTTTGCGGACAGGCAAAAAGTGCACTCAAGGCATCAAGCATACGACCGGGTGCACTAAAATAAATAAGAAATAAAGAAGAAAAAACTGAAACTTTTACATATGTATGTGTATATATGAAAACAGTTTTGTAACAATATTTTGGTAACGCAAAGGCCGATAATATAAAAAGCTACATGTATAGAATATGCAACGTTGTATATATAGAATGAAATGAAAAGAGTGCCAGGCGGCAAGCCGGAATGAAAGCGCAAGCAAATTGAATTTCGTGCACGGATGCACGCATGACTTAAAACAGCGGGCCACAAATAAACGAATGAACGACGCCGGACACGGGCACGGACATGGACACGGCAGGGAGAGAGCCGGGTCCAAAATATAATAAAAGCTGGCAAGGAAACAGAAACAGAGTAAAAATGGCAGGCGCGGCCGCACAAGTGCACCGCACACTCACACATACACAGACACACACATTACGACGCATACATGTAGCATAGGTAGGACAGGCCACAAGCCCGAAAGTGTTGGAATTATGAAGCACGACAGGACACGCAAATGGAGCAGATTGAAATTTATGACTTAAAGGCGTGCTCAGAAACAGGACCACGGGATACACATATGAAGAGAAAAAGCCCAGCACATAAAAGTTTATTATTTTGTGACGCAAAGCCCGAAAACTTGTTGAGTTTCTGCCACTACTTAGCATTTAGAATGTGCCAAGAGCCAAAGACTTACCCGGAAAACAGCTCCATAGGGCAATAGGCGCTCAATCGCTTGATTTTCCCATTCTTCAGCTACTTAAAAAGAGAAATAGAGAATAAAAGTGTTATGCAAACCAAAAATAAAGAACAAAAGTACAGTCGAACGTGAAGATCCGAAAAAATATAACCACAATAAACTACAATGTCATACAAATGACTACTCAGAGAGAGAGAGAGAGAGAGTTTATATCTAGAGTTTGTTATCATACCATTTTATTAATAATGGTCAAATACTATATTGAGGTTCGTTGTTTGGACTACTTAGTTTAATTTCTGTTTTAAAAAATCTACTACTTTTAATGATGTTCTCTAGTTTTATCTGGATTTCAAATACTTGTTTCGGACAGGAGTGATTTTGATTCATTGATTGTTGTGTAAAATGAAATAGCGGAAATATACTGTTTTAGGATTACTTATCTTTCTTGACTAGACTGAAAAATTACCTTCGTCTATTTTCGCCAGAGGTCTAAAGGTCCTAATTTAATCAGTTTTTAAATAGCAGTTTAAAGTTCATTATTATTTATTTAGGGTGTTAGATCTATAACGTCTATAGTCACTTTTGGCTGTGAATTGGAACGTTTCGGAGGCGTTAAAAGACATTATTATACATTTATTTTAGAGGCTTTCATATCCATTAAATTAATGGTTTAACGTACTTATTTAGCGAAAACTGTATAGATTGAACAAATTGTCAAAGTTTTGGAGGTGATAAGTTCAATTGCAAATAACACGCAAGTAGTATCTATCTTTATAAACCAATTGAGTTCCAAAATGGTTACAATCAATTCGTCTAGTGGCTTTTTGTAAGTGACGAAAATACCTCAATAAGGGGATACGTTTTAAATGGAGCTCGACTGCAACTATTAAATGACATGGACACGACTAAAGGTATTCAGCAGAGCTCTGGACACCTTCCCAGACTCACCTTCAGTAGTTGCATGCTGCAGAAGCGACACATACAGTCTGGTTTTGTTAACTTGGCTGCCGTTGCAATTGGCAACGATTGTTCAGTGGCAGCAACATTGCTTGTCGAAATGACCGTTGTTGTTGCAGTGCTTCCTGTAGCCTGCTGGCGACCCACTGCTGGAGTGGGCATTACTGTTGCTGCTGTCGCGCCTGCTGGCGTTAAATCAAATAAATCGCTGACATCACTTGGCAACAGCATCCAACCTTGTTTTGGTTTTATTTCGATGGCATATGTATCTCCCAGAATCGTTGTTGTTGTTGTTCCCATGTCCACGCTCGTGTCCGTATCCGTGCTCGTGCCCTTTGCCTGCAAATTATTTCGTTTGGCTTATTCCTTCAATTCCTGCTTTCTTCTTCTTTTTTTTTATAGTTTTCATTGCCCCGGCACAAAAGGTGAAATAACCTGCAGTGTAACTTAAAAAAAAAAAAACAGAAAACAAAACGAAAATGGCTGCACACAAATGCAAGAAAAACGAAGCAGCGTGAAATATTATGCCGTCAGCAGGACAGCCGGGCCACGGCAGCACGACAGACGGAGTCGCTCTTAGAGATACACTGCTGGGGTTGTGCTTTTCGTTGTTGGTATTCCGACTTGAAAATACCATTAGAATAAGAGATACGGGATATATGGGAATATAATTTGAACTTTGTTGTCCTTTCTATATAAGTAGTACTATGTTGCTCTCAAGTCATTAGAGTAAAATATTATCTGGCACCGAGGATATTATAAAACTGATTTAGCGAATAATAATAATAATCATTTATACAACACATTTAAAAGACTGAAAATAAGGGATTATTTGGGGAAGTTTGGGCATAAGTTTTTCATTTTAGGCGTCGCTTGAATTTCTGTACATTTTCTTACTCATACACGTACTCGTATGCACTTTAACTTTAACGGACTGAAGTTATGACCATGGCCAATATAACACGTACTATAACAAGCTTCATCAGAAGTTAGGGTATAATGAACATTCCCGAAAGAGACAGCCATTTTGCATGAAGTTATCATCGTCGAGTGCCTGAACATGAACACCAAAAATAACTCGCATTGCATTTGCAGGTCCAGGTATTCTTAATTGTTGTTACTGTAGTTGCTGCAGTGACATGAAAAAATAACAATTTTTTCTGTTGTCGCCGATTGCATGATGAGTTATGTTGGGTTATAGAGACCTCTGGAAAGAGCGCAGTGCAGAGGTGACGAGTAAGAATGGAAAATGAACATTTGAAGATGCTGCGGCAGCAAGGCCCAATTATAGGCCGACGGTAAACCGTTGGCCATTCGCCTGAGAGGTGTAAGTTATGGTACAATTTCATTTCGTTCCATGTTTGGATATAAATTCAATATGACGAAAGGGAAAACAAAAAGCGAAATTTGGTTGAAAAAATGGGAACAAAAAACTATCGCCAGCAGCACTTTCAAAGCAATTTCGACGTCTTTTATAACCGCACTAACTGAGGGGGGCAGCAACGTCCGGGGTAGCAGCTACACGGCAACAAAGTGTTTACACTGTTGCCCACTTTAATTCAAAACAAAGAACCGTTGATTTATGTAGCTTGCCATTGGCGCGGACCCTGGGTCTAGCCGCGGAGGGCGAAGAGGGGTGGTACAAGCTAAACCGCAACGGAAGCGCGCATATGGCAAAAATACCAATATTGTCCTTGTACAAAATGCACAATTTATTTGGGCAGGGCATAGCACGAATATCCCGAATAGAGTGGAAGGCAGCGCATCCATCCTACTCCTGCTAGTGCAAGCTTGCTCGCCTGCTGACTGGCTGACCAGCAACTCACCTGTAAGTTGGCGAGCAGCGTATCGAACATGGGCGGCAACTGGGTCACATCTGGCATCAGCAGACCGAATGGCCCCACAAATTCCTTATCCAGACGCGCAACTGCATGTGATAGAAAGAAAGCGATGAGCGTGAATAGTGGCGATAAATCGAAAGAAAGTTATGTTAACAAGACATTACTGTTTTTTTGAAATTGAAAACCAAAATCAATAAAATCCGTCGGCCTATTATACTTAATATATCTGAGACATGTAAGTAATGCTTGATAAAACTCTGATCATAACATGGTAAATTTTATTAGAAATTGGATTTATTGAATTACAGACTCCCATGTTTTCCTATACGACTTTTGAAATATTTATAGCCATGATCTTATATATTTACTTATATACGAGCATTTGTTAATTTTCCAGAATTATATGTTGCATATTTTCGATATGTTTTGATGCGTTTGCCACATTGTATTTCTTTTTACACCTCTAGCTTGAATGTAAAATTGCAGCCATCCGTTAGATTGCGATTATTGATATATAGACGACCGGGTTAGCGGCATAGTGCCAGATAAAATGATAAATTGTGGCCAGGCGAAGCGCGCAGCCTGTTGCTAGAGCGTCCCATAAACCGAATTTTGATATATGGCCGCGACTATTGCAAGTCCAAGCTCGGCAGCTCTGGCACTAATCAGTCCCATGTGTACGAAACTTGCAAAATAACCGGACGTAGGACTCCGGACTAGTTTGTGGCCTCAGCCAGAGCAAGGACTGCATCGCTGGCAATGGCCGCTCATGTGTAACGTTCATCGTAAATGTCCGAGCCAAAGGGCCGCAGTAAAAAGCTCGTTTATGATTGATTGCAGTTGCTTTCAAAGGCATTGGACGGCGGCCAAGTCACCAGAAGCACTAAAGGCCAAGAACTGAGATGAAGGAGTCAGAGACGAATGCAAGGCAAAGGCTCTGATCAAATAAAAATGTAGCTTCAAAAAAAGAAGATTGCACAATTTCTTGCACAGGGCAGGCACAATGGCAACGCATACATACATCTCTATACACACATGTACGTGTGTGTACATACTTGGCCTGGCGTTGCGTATGTGGTCGTTTATCCAAAATCTATCGCTTTCCTTTGGTATGGCAACAATATCCGCTTCGCAGACAAACTCATTTCCTAATAGACGGCGCATTATCTCGATATAAGCCATAAAATCCGGCATTGTCAAGTCGCCAGCTAGAAAGAAGCAAACAAGAAATAAGATAAATGAAATAAACACATTTGATGCAATGGCAGTGGCATACGAGGATACAAAGGAGCCGAGGGAGTAAAAGCCAGCGAAGCAGGCAAAACCCAAAGCCAAAGCACAATACACAAATTGCCTGGCTACATAGGGTATGTACTTATGTACATATCTATACATATGTACATATGTGTGTTTCTTTGGGCGTTGGGTGTTTGAAGTTGCACGCAACCATTTCCTGCCGCCGCTACCCAAAAAAGAGAAAAAATGATTATACGGACAAACTAACCAACCTTTTTCTCTTGATGTTTTAGTTTTCATGGAAACATGGGGCGGACTTCGCTCTTGTTGCTGTTGCTTTGCTTCCGGCTGCGCCTGCGGACGAATACTTCGCTGTTGTTGTAGCGCCTGTCTGCTGGATATCATTTTTGGCAAACGCAAAACTTTTTTAAATTGCGGCAATGCCAGCACCAAATTTGCATTACCCTCCGCCCGGTAGATCAGCTCGATTTGGCTCAGCTCCATATGCGCGGGCAAGTGCAGCAGCGTGTTTATGGTCTTTGCTGCAGCAACTTCAGCTTCTCTAGATGCAGTCCCTGTCATGACTTATGTGGGGCTTGTGGTTCAGTGGCGTGAGTCACAATTTCACTGACACGGACGTTTGTCTGCGGCCCGCGTTGATGACTGCCGATTGTGGTTCTTTGTTGTTGTTGTTGATGCAGTTGGCGCGACAATTGACTGGCTTTCTCTTCTCCTTGCGACACCTGCTTGCCTGCTTATCGAAGTTGATAGCTAACAAACATCCTTGATCAAAATAGTTAGGCTTTCCTACTTAATTTAGCAAACAAGTTTTGTTTTATGGACAAAAACAAAGCACAACTACTTTGCCAGAAACAGTAATCAGCTGTGCGTGTGGTAGATCGTTTTAGTGTGTACACATGCAGTGGAAAAACACAAATACCGCAATCTAGTATTTTTCAACGTAGTGGCAAAGTGAAACCGAATAATAAATAAACCCGCGACATTTTCGATAAAAACAAAAACTTTTTTTGTATTCTTTTTTAATATTTTTCATAGTATCTTCATAGTATTAACGTAGTATTTAACGATCAGTAGGTCCTTAGTTTTTACGAATATATTGTCCATTTTCAGTCTGTACCAATGTGTGGCCTGGAGTCTTAATGACTTGAGTTCCTGTAAAATAAAACAAATGCATTATAAATATTAAAGCCTATTAGTATTTTTTTTTATTTTTTTGTATTACGTACCTCCCTCAGCACTGGTCACAGCCACAATCAGGGCAAAGACAAATGCACAGATTTTTACGAACTGCATGTTTATGTGTTGCTGGATACTCGTTTAATGAACAGTCGAAGCGCTCGACTCTGCCTTTATACCTATACGAGCAGAGCATTTGGGAAATCCAGGGCCTATAAACATATAAGTATAATCTACGCAGTATTTCAATATACATACATACTTACATATGTATATAAATAAACACAGTGCTGAGGTCGAACTCGTCTACTCTCATGTAGTCAGATAACGCTAATTAATGAATATTAAGACAGGCTTTGCGTATGCATTTTCTAAGTACTATATGGAAGTATTGGGGTGTACATATTTGTATAGATATGTATACAAACTACAGTGAAATTCCCACAAGCTGGACACCCATCGTAGCACTTTTTTGTAAGGCTTTGGGAGATGCCCGCTAACGGTAAAGGAACAAAATATTTATTTGAAATGCTTTGTTGAAACCACCCAAAAGGCAGAAATTAAAAAGGTATATTAGGTTTGTGCAAAGTATGTAACATGCAGAACGAAGAATCTCCGACCTTATAAAGTATATATATTCTGAATCAACATGACGAGAGAAATCGATCTAGATATGTCCGTCCGTCCGTCCGTCTGGATGAACGCAAGGATCTCAGAAACAATGAAAGCTGGAATAACCAAAGTTGGCATCCAGATTCTCCTAGGTCCGAGAAAATGTTGAAAATCAATACAAACATAAGTACCAATGCACGCATGTTAATATAAGCAGATAATAATCTTATGTTATCTACAAGTTATCTGTCACTGTTGCATACGAATGTAAGCATAAAGAATATGTATAGCAAAAGTGTCAGTCTCCAATAAAACTCTAAAGCGAACAGACGCACGGCGGTCCGCGACTATTGTCTTTTACTTTACTCCTACTGAGCCCTTCCCTTTTCAGCGAATATATAATCTATTCAATAGGTTATGGGCCCAGGGCATATAGGCTCATAGGAGAAGTTCAAAGTATTGTGAAATAGTAATCGTTTGGTGACTCAAGAAATATAACATTTAAAAAATGAGTGCGCTATATCAAATAGACAAATTGGAAGAGCATAACTATGACTCATGGAGCATACAGATGCGATCTGTCTTAGTGCACGCGGAATTGTGGAGTGTGGCATCAGGTGCTGAACCTAGTAATACTGAGAGTTCAAGGCCAAAAGATGAAAAGGCATTAGCAATTATAACGCTAAGTGTAAAAGCTTCACAATTGGGCTTCATTAAAAATTGCAACACTTCGTACGAGGCATGGAAAAAGTTAAAGGACGTTCATCAGCCGAGTGGACCTGTACGGAAAGTGTCGCTGTACAAGAAATTGCTAGGCAAACGCATGTTTCAAGGCCAAAGCATTTCAAGTTACATACACGAATTTAACGAAATTCTGGATGGTTTGTGTACAGTTGGCATCGAATTAAATGATGAGTTAAAAACAATCGTGTTGTTGTCAAGCTTGCCCGAACCATACGAAAATTTTGTCGTCGCCATTGAGACGCGTGACAATTTACCGTCATTTGATGTGTTATGTATCAAGCTGATGGAAGAGGGAGAGCGCAGAGGCAATGCAGATGGAGAGAGCGAGAATGCAAGAGCATTTATAGCTACGCAGCAGATCGTCGCGCATTCCAAAGCG
This sequence comes from Scaptodrosophila lebanonensis, assembly GCF_003285725.1. Taxonomy (NCBI): domain Eukaryota; kingdom Metazoa; phylum Arthropoda; class Insecta; order Diptera; family Drosophilidae; genus Scaptodrosophila; species Scaptodrosophila lebanonensis. Next base: position 6,708,309 of record NW_022060529.1, read on the forward strand.
AATTCAAAAAGGAATTCAAAAATCGTCGTTTGCTACAACTGCGGCGAAAAAGGGCACTACAAGGCACAGTGCAAGCGTGAGAAAATTCGCGGTGAAGGGAAAAAGCAATCGACAAAGAAAGAGATGGAAAAGCAGAGCAGCTTGTTAAATGCGTTGGACGTTGGAAAGATAGAGAACAACATGTGGTGTCTGGACAGCGGAGCAACAAGCCATATGTGTTGCGATAAGACGTTATTTTCAAAATTTATTGCGCACACTGAAATGATCGGTTTAGCTGACGCTGGTTTCCTGAAGGCCGAAGGCAGAGGAGAGGTGAAGTTACAGACAGAACTTTGTACCTTGGTGTTGTCAGATGTACTGTATGTACCGAAAATGAATGGCAACTTTATGTCCGTCAGCCGGTCAGTGCAAAAGAACAATGTTATACATTTTGGGCCACATTTTGCTAAAGTTATACAAAACGGCGAGTGTATACTGAAAGCGAATAAAGTTGGGAACCTTTATATGTTTCAAGGCAAACAAAATAGGTGTTATTCCGCAACTGAATCAGATGGTACATTGTGGCATAAGCGTTATGGCCATTTAAATTTTACCAGTCTGAAGGAAGTGATCAGCAAAGAGCTAGTGCGTGGTATTGGAAAGGTTGTTTTCCCAGACAACTTGAATTGCAAAACGTGTATGCTAAGCAAAATACATGTACAGCCATTCCCAAAGGTAAGCACTAACCGTGCCGAAGAGCTGTTGGAACTGGTTCATGCTGATGTATGCGGCCCATTCGACACGAAGTCACTTGCTGGATCCAAATACTTTCTGACCTTCATCGATGACAAGTCCAGGCGTATATTTGTTTATTTTTTGCGGAAGAAAGATGAAGTGTTCAGTAAGTTCGTCGAATTTAAAAACTTGGTTGAACGGCAAACAGATAAAAAGCTCAAATGTATTCGAACCGACAATGGAGGCGAGTTTGTCAACACAACATTCAACGGTTTCCTGAAACACCATGGTATTGCAAGGCAATTGACCGTGGCTTATACTCCGCAGCAGAACGGCGTGGCGGAAAGAGCAAACCGGACATTAACGGAGATGTCCAGATGCTTATTGGTGCAGTCGGGCCTAGGCGAGTCTTTGTGGGCCGAAGCAGTCAACACAGCAGTATACATAAGAAACAGATCACCTACCAGTGCACTGAACAACCTGACTCCAATGGAAGCGTGGACAGGTAAGAAACCCTGTGTTAGCCATCTAAAAGTTTTTGGTTCCATTGCAGTTGCACTTGCAAAGGGTCCCCGTAAAGGCAAATTCAAACCCAAAGGGCATGAGTACCGTATGGTTGGGTATTCGGTAGCAGCCAAAGGCTATCGGTTATACGACCCAGAGACGAGGACGATTGTCGAAAAACGAGACATTCTATTTGATGAGCGTTGTGGTGGTCATACCAATGAAGATACCGTTACGGTAGATTTTCCTGCATGCGAGGTTCAAGAGCATGTCACTCACACGGATGGTGACAGAAGCATCGACGACGATGACAGTGAGCACAGTTCTGACGACAGCAGCTCCAACGCATATGAGAGTGCAGTCGAAAAAGAAGACTCTGACGAGGATACTGTGAAGATTGGGCCAGGCCGGCCTAAAATTGTTCGAAATGGTAAACCTGGTCGTCCAAGAAAGCAATACAATGTGCTTGGAGCATTGGTTGCTAGTGACGTAATGGTTCCGACATCCTATGATCAGGCCGTTGGTAGCACACATGCAGTATTCTGGCAAGAGGCGATGCAAAAGGAATATCAGGCACTACAATCAAACGAAACCTGGCAGATGGCTGATTTACCAAAAGATCAGCGAGCAGTTGGTTGCAAGTGGGTATACAGCCTGAAACGTGACTCTGATGGAAAAGTCGAACGTTTCAAGGCACGACTCGTTGCTAAAGGGTGCTCCCAGAAGTATGGCGTGAACTATGTAGAGACGTTCTCACCCGTTTGCAGATTGGAAACCGTGCGGTTTATTTTGGCGTTAGCAGCGGAATTGAAGCTGTACCTTCACCAGATAGATGTGTGTACCGCCTATTTGAATAGCGACCTGCATGAAACTGTTTATATGAAGCAGCCACAGGGATACACAGATCCCAATAATCCAAGTAAGGCTTTATTGCTTAAAAGGGCAATATATGGATTGAAGCAGTCGGGGCGCGAGTGGAACTCCAAGCTCGATTGTGTACTACAAGGCATAGATTTTGTAGCATGTGAAAATGAACCGTGTCTTTACAAAAGGAACGGAAGAGGTGACTTATCATTAATCCTTGTTTATGTTGATGATATAATTATAGCATGCCGATCAAAAGAGGACTTGGCCAACATCAAGTCAGCCATTACAACATCGTTTGAATGTGTTGACAAGGGAGAGCTGCATTTGTTCCTTGGCATGGAAGTGCAGCGCGACGGTGAGCTTGGCGAAATTTCGCTAAGCAATTCGCAATACATCAAAGACATATTGCGTGAACATGGATGCGAGACCTGTAGACCTACAGCGACCCCACTGGATGCTGGTTTCCAAGTGATATGTACCAGCGAGCATTGTCAAAAGGTTGACATTGCATCCTACCAGTCTTCAATTGGCGAGTTAATGTGGCTGGCGCTTACAACAAGGCCAGACATATTGCATTCCGTTGCCAAGTTAGCTCAACGGAATCAAGATCCGCATGCAGAGCACCTAGTGGGTGTAAAACATGTGCTTCGATACCTGGCGTCAACTGTGGACCTGAAGTTGCACTACAAAGAGTGTGGACAACCCCTTACCGGCTATGTGGATGCAGACTGGGGTGGCGACCGCATCGATCGCAAGTCGTATACTGGCTATGTATACTACTTGGCTGGAGGACCCATATCCTGGCGATCTGAAAAGCAACGCAGCGTGGCACTTAGCAGCACGGAGGCGGAGTATATGGCTCTTTCAACTGCGTGTAAGGAGGCCATATACCTACGGCGTCTTATAGTGGAGATTGGCTGCGGTGACTCGAGTACTCCAACTATTCTTCATGGCGATAATTTAAGTGCTCAACAATTAGCTAAGAATCCTGTACACCATGAAAGAACAAAGCATATTGATATTAGATATCATTTTGCAAGACAGGTTGTAAACGAAGAACAAATTGTTTTACAGTATACATCAACCAATGAAATGATAGCTGATATTTTAACGAAAAATCTCCCTAAAGCGAAGCATGTTCATTTTACAAAGCTGTTAAATTTGATTTGAAAATTTTTGTAAAACATGTTTGCATTGAGGAAGGGTGTTGAAAATCAATACAAACATAAGTACCAATGCACGCATGTTAATATAAGCAGATAATAATCTTATGTTATCTACAAGTTATCTGTCACTGTTGCATACGAATGTAAGCATAAAGAATATGTATAGCAAAAGTGTCAGTCTCCAATAAAACTCTAAAGCGAACAGACGCACGGCGGTCCGCGACTATTGTCTTTTACTTTACTCCTACTGAGCCCTTCCCTTTTCAGCGAATATATAATCTATTCAATAGAAAATACGTGTTTTTTTTTATTTTTTGGAATTTGTTTTATTTCTTTGATTATCACCCCTCCCCACCCACTTCACCCTATGTGGGTTTTTTCGATGTTCCATTCGTATAATCGCCGATATCTCGGAGACTATAAGAGCTAGAGACACCAAATTGTGCACGCTATACGAGTTTGCTTTTTTCGGGTGTCCCGACTTTGAAATACTCTGTTCATATCGTCTTGTCATGCTCATCAAGAATATATGTATATACTTTGTGGGGTCTGCCACGCCTCCTTCTGCCTGTTACATATTTCAGCTCCCGCAAACCCTAATATACTCTTGTACTTTTCATGAAGAGAGTATAAAGATTGTGTCGAAAGATGTTCTACTATGCGACTGTCCATGATAGGGCATTTCACTGTATAGTTATATTTATTTACATGCAATTACTACAATACACACGGAAAATAATATACTATAAAAAAATAAACTGGTTTACAATGTATAATGCATAACCATACCATAACCACATCGAGTGCAATGAATTTCTTATTGTTATTATTTGCATAGTTTATACAAGTACTACGCGTGCAAAGAAAAACCCGGTTTTTCAAATTTACAAGTATCTCTTGTTAACTTCATCCGACTTGCAATCACACATTTCATTTAAACGTTGATAAGCAATAGACAGTGTACATGATGTTGTTGCGATTCGCATTCGATCTATGAACCTGAGCAATTCCCCAAGTCGATAGGAATTGCCCAGCAATCGGGGCGACTATAAAAGAGCTCACAATTTACAATTGCAATCAGTATCAAAGTCAAAAGCTTAAACGTACAAAGTCAACATGAAATTCTTCCAAGTTTGCGGAATCCTCCTGGCCATGCTTGCTGCCCTGGCCAGTGCTGAGCCTATCCCTGAACGTAAGTGTAGCAAAACAATCCTTGCTTTGATTTCAATATTAATTAATTGGATTTTTATATTGCATTTTAGCTGGCACTGTTCTGATCCAGACGGACAACACGCAATACATCCGCACCGGCTAACTTCTTTAACTGCCATATTTTAAACCTACTGAAGAAATAAAACGACTTAAAAACTACTATTTCATTTCTATTTATTGTTTACTAAGGGGTATTAGTGTTTATTCAATTCGTCTTTTAAATGCGCTTAATCAGTTATACAAGTAAGCGGTTTGTTTCACGTGCGCATTTAAATGGGTCTTAGTAAATTGTTGATTCCGATTGAATAGGCAATATGTGGAAAATACCGGTTTATAAATTCACAAAATCGAGCACAAAGAACAACGACAATATGCATTGGGGGAATGCCCAGCGATTGTCTAGCCAGTTGAACGTTTTGTAAGGCAAATTGCCAAGCCATGAAATTGAAATAGTTTGCGCGCCTTTTAATTACACAAAATGTAAGCGCCTGCAGCGCAAATGCTGAAATGTTTAGCAAAGTGGCAGTTTTGCACTTGTTGGCCAAGCCGAGGAGCACCATGAAAATGACGTACTATACCATGAGGGGACTAGGGTGGAGTCTGCCTGCCGGTTGCCGCAACTGTGGCCACTCAAACAAACAAGTAGGCTACTACCGAGCTACGCTTATAATATGTATATACATACTTGTACATATATATGAATATTATATGCTGTATACATACATATATATGGCAAAACTTTAAACAATTTTCCAAGCGCCCAACTATTCCGTCGTCCTGGTCTATTGTTCCCATCTGCAGTCTGGCGAGGCTCTACCACGCCCAGAACGCCCCCTGGCCGTCGTTGTATGCTTCGTTACATCAACAATTATTTTAAACTTTTGCCGCAAATATTTCCTTCGTTGGTTTTACGCCTCAAATAAATTGTAATAGAAGTTGGATGGTTAACAGAATAACCGGCGGCCACAATGTGGCAGCATCGACATCAGAACGTCTGCTTCGGTAGTCGGAGGAGCAGCCCACCGGCCGCCAAAGGCATCGAGCGCACTTTTGTTGTCTTAAACGTCGAACGTAATCCTTTATCCTTTTGATTTTCAACGAAGAAATTCCAGCCAACAACTAGCTATGTGCGCCATATCCTCTGGCCACATTTCGTAGCACAACTGTATCCGCGTTACTCGTTCCTCCATTGTGTTGGACTGCACCTCTCCAATGGCCTGGTGCTAACAATTGTAGGGTCTCGCATATTTCATTCGAATCGATGTTGGCACACGCAATTCCGCCTTGTTTTTGTTACCGTGCACACAGCTGGGTCCGCACTGAGAGACCGAGATTTTCGAATCTAAGGTATTAATGCTATTTAATACGCTACACTCCTGCCACGGGCATCGTTTAGAATAAACCACAGTATTAAGAGTTGATCTCTCGAAGCATGGCATACACTCTCTCATCAACTGCGGTCGCATTTCGTTTATTTTGCATCTGTGTTTTAGATTAAAATAATCATCAATTGTATCACAATTTATTGTTAGAGGGTATCTCAAATTTGAGTGCCATTAACCAATTAGTTCTCCCTCCGTTTTGTGCTTGTTTGACAGCAGCCTCTGGTCGCCATCTAATATTCCCCAGTAAATGCAATATCAAAGGGTATTGACAGCATACGCAAAAATTATTTTAAAATTGCTCATTTTTGAACACAGCAAGAGGAAACTTCATTTGCTGCTCATGATGTATATTTTGTGGTCCGTAATCGTGAACGCGGCGCTTCAAAATCATACAATTTGTGGCCTTTGGCGCTTATTGAAAATTAATTTTAATACAAGTAGAATGGTGGATTTCATAGAAGTTTTCAGGATATGAGAAGCGGACCAACGAAATGAACAACTTCGTTGGCGCATCAAAGGCGTTTTTCTTTTCTCCCACCATGCTAGAGGAAAGTGAGGATAAAATAAAAAAATGTAAATTTTTGCCTTTCTTTCGATGCTCGCTTTGACTATGTGCCTCACTGCACTCGCAGACGGTTATTCAAATCACATTGCAGGCAGTCAGCAATTGAATCGAGACTAAAAATGTGCAATATTGGTACTAGAAGCAGCCTCCAATGCGTACTCTTTAACCTTCAATGCAGCTGCACAACTTTCAGCAAAATCAGAACAAATGGAGGGTTTGCATTTTTAAAGCAGTTGCAATTGTTAGCCGATACCCTGATCCATCAGTGCCGCTGGCCATATATGTACGAGTATAAGCAAGATAGAAATTAAACCAATTGTGTTTGTTTATATTTAAAGATTTGAATATATTTTGAATATACTGTGAGGGGGTTAATTAAATATTAAAAATTATATTCAGCAAAAACGTTGAGAGTAATTAGCACTAATACTGCCATAATCGAAAGCGTGTGCGATATAAAAGATTCGGTAACCCCAGTTCAGTTTAGATGCGTATATAATTTTCGAAATTGAAGAACTTATCAACCGAATGCAATTGGGCATTTACTTAGCACCTCGGCCTTTGCTGTTCTGCTGATAAGACTCTCTGGCGTTCATCGGGGTATAGCCCGACTTTGTTGCTGCTTCTCTCCTATAAAAGCACTGCTCGTGCTTGACTTCGCACACAGTGCTAATAGCAACACACAACCGTACAGTGCCATTCAAGGGATTATAGCGAAATGAAATTCTTCCAGATCTGTGGTCTTGCTCTGGCCTTTATTTTGGCCTTCGCCAATGCAGCGGCGGAACGTAAGCAAACATACAAATAACTAAAATAAAAATTTTGTTTTGATAACAATTTTGTTTTATTTGCAGCTCAAGGCACCATTTTAATACAGACCGACAATTCACAAACCATCTTAACGGGAAAGTGAGGCAGTTACCGAACTATCTTTGGACTATTACGTAATAATAAACATAATAACATAAATGACTCAGCATTGTTTTAACAATTCTTAGTTCTGATATTGTACGCATCTGTTGCCCAGTGGCTGTGTCTTGCGGGCATTCCCGGCAATGCGGCTGCCATCGTGGGTGCAGAGTTCGCCAAAGCGACGCAGCTGGGTCAAGCTCATTCCAAAGGTGCGCGAGTATATTAGCCATTTGGTGGGCAGGACGGTGCCTCCATTATCGTAGGTGCCGTGATATGTGTAGTAGCCGCTGTCAAAGGGTCGCACCAGCGAACCGAGATCAAAGGGGGGCAGCTCAATACACGAGCCGGGCACCACAATGGCTTCTAAGTTATCCACAACCTGGCCAAGAATTTTATTATGCTCCAGAATGGAAAATAGATACGATATGGTCAGGAATTTACAGTTGGCATTCGCAAGATTGGTTCGATGTAGAACCTGCATCTCCAGTGCAAATTTGAGAGAGTCTATCGAGTGCTCCGATTCCAGCATACCCCATTTGAAAGTGGCCTCCTCAAAGTAATAATTTTCAGACGGTTCGATGCCACTCAGATGAGGCGTTAATTCTGGAGCACAAGCAATCCGCATAATGACAGTGCTTCCATTATTCTCGAGCAGCACAGCCTGGGGAAGCTCGTAATAGTTGTGCCAAAAGAGTGGGCATGGCTGCCTGCGCTGATGAACTAAGCTTCGCACAATGTTAATGGGCGATGGTTGCCTCTCCAACTGTCTTTTGCTGATATGACAATTAATGCTTGACAGGGACTCGATCAGACCATTGCAAATGGTGCATCCTGCCTGTATATTAAGGATGAATATCAAAGCCATGGTGCAGCTAACTAGAACCATCAATAACTTCGATTCAGCGGCATAGCTCATAATCAATGCGATCGGGGTCGTAAGAATGCTCCACAAGAGGGCCAACATCGCTTGCGAACTGTATATAAGACACGTACATATTAAGTTAGTTGGAAATTTTAAGAAAATGCATTATCCATTCCCAATTTGGGAACAAAATTACACAAGGTTTCTAAACAATATAAGAGTTATTACTCGTGTGCCTGGGGGATAAGGAGAATCTACATAAAACGTTTGGTGAAGAGGCTCAGAAGTTTCCAAAATCCAGGCGTTTAGTGGTGGAGATTAAGATGCTGATTAAGAAGGAGGTGCGGCATGCTGTCTATTATATACTTTTCACAAAGCTAATATACCCTTTTTCCATTTGGAAACTGGGTATAAAAATATACAAATAACGCTGACTGATTTATTTAAACTCTTCTTAATTTTAATTACTTAACTTTTGTTAAGTGGTTAATTGCTTTAAAAGCGTTTCAATTCATCCAATTATGATGAAATGTCGAAAACCATAAGTCGAATTCAGATGTTGTACTGCTGGACGAGGAAACTTTTGACGATTCAACATTCACAGCCAGCATAGAAGGTGCGTACATATTGATCCGACCTGAATCAACATTTCCGTGCTCTGATACGTGTGCGTTTTTTGAATGCACAATTGTGGTAGAGACATTGCAGCACCGATGAGATTGTTGTTACAGATGCCACTCACTTGGCAGTAACAAAGCTTCCTTCGCTATTGGCATTCGAAGAAACCCTTTCATGTGCACTTCATCATAGAAATAGTGCCGGCAAAGGAGATGGCAAAAGTGAATGGTAGGCGCCGTGTTTGATTTGTGATGGACTTTGTGTCTGTGCGTTTATCTGACTGAAGAGGAAGCCAAAAATATCAAATCAATGAATGCAATGTGCGTGCGATTGCATACGAGTTGATGTTCAGGCTCGGCTCTGAAACTCTTAATTCAAACTGGGCAATTTATTTGGTAATACTAACAACGAGTAACTGCAGACGGAGGGGCAAAAAGGTTATGGCCATTGCTACTTTCATTGTTTGCTGCTTAGTTGGTTGCATGAAAGCGCTGAGCCATAAAATACAAGATAGGCACGTAAATGGACGAAACGGGCACAAGTTTATAGTGCGCCATACACATACAGACATACACACACACGAGTACACAGGGCTTAAACGAACTTTAATACTTGGGCGATAGGACAGGCTATAGATTTGGGGAATAAGGGCTGTAGGTGAGCCTCTCTCTGTGCCATCCCATATTCTTGCCCATCCAGGCAGTGAGGCAGGCAGTGCCGAACTTTTCGACGCGTACTTCATAAAATAGTCATAATGCATGTTTTTTTTGTGAATTATGGAGTACATAACCAAAGTTGCTGCTCCTCAGGTCATGCACACAAGGCCATACATATATTTACACACACACACCTACACCGTGTGTAAATATGTATCGGCCTTTACGCTTTCTGTTGCATATTTCGGCATAAGCTAAAATGTAAATATTTTGCCATGTAATTATAGTTGTAACACCAGGAGCCATGGGCGCTGCCTTTATAAATACACACACAAATTACGTATTTCCATGTGTGTGTAGTTTTAAATTTATTAGTAAGCCCATTAAAAGTTGTGCAAAGCCGGCTGCGAATATGCGACAAGGTGCTTATGCATGCTCCGAAACCAACATGAAATTGCAATGGGATTTGTGGCCCAACTGCTTATGAAAATAATCAACATTACTTGTATATAAAATGCCACATTCTTTAGTGGTTCATTATGAGCAGGAAAGGTCACTCATTGCATCTGCTGACAGCCATAGTTTCGACAAGGCTTGAGTGGGCGGTAGCCACAATAAATCAAAAACAAAGAGATTGTTAAAGTCTTGAGGTATCTGGAATTGACAGCTTCGTGCGCTTTGGTGGTAGCAGATATACAAGTACGAGTAGCGATAACAGGTGGTTACTGTGGACGTGTAACTGTTACTACTGCTGTCCCTGACTGCTACTGTTCTGATGTAGCGGTTACTGTGCAGTAATTAACTTGAAACCAAAGCCCGCCACATTCGGATTAAATGAATTTGTAAACTTGTTGTGCGTAAGTAGGGGTTAAAGGCAAGTGAGAAAGTGGAGTGCTTGCAAATTATTACCTGCCTGCATGGGCTTATTTATGGTAGCCAAAGTAAGAAACAGTAGCCGAATGAGGCAGTACCTTGTTTTTTGTTACCTCCAACTGGTGACTGTTTCGCAAGTGACGATAACTTTTGACTTGCAACGCACAAATATTGTGAGTAAGCATGTTTAATGAGCGTATTTCTTAAAATGTTGACATAAGCATGGCATAGTATTCAATTTATTGCAATTCTTATTGCTGTCTGCTGTCTGCTGACTGTAACTGAATCTGGCCCTGGTCAAAGTTGTGAACATTATTTTGAACTTGCAACAAAGTTGCAGTTTTTAGAGGTAAATAATGTTTGTATTTAACAGAAAAACTTTTGTCTGCAGCAAGCTAAAATGTTGTAATGAGTAAACGTTAAAATTGCAAATGATATGCTTTATACTCACCGTTGGGGCTTCTCCTAGCAAAATTCTCTATTCAAATATTTGATTTTCTTCTGTGGGTCTGCTGCAGCTTCTTATCGCCAGACGCTAAACAATACTGGGAATCTAACAAATTGTATTTAAAAAACTTCAGAGCTCTTTAATATTACTTAAAATCATTCTCCTGGCTTACTTAAAAAGAAGCTAGGGAAAACATTCACATCATAAAAGATTTAATTAGTTTATTTCCATATTATTTACTTATGTATTGCTATCCACAATTCTGATGTACATACTGTTCAATTCTTTTTTTTTTTTAATTTTGATAAAACTTTAATTTTACTGTTATTATTTACAACAACTTAAATTAAACTTATAGAAATATACAAATACAGCTTAAACTAGGAGTTTAGTCTTATTTAATTATTTATTTCATTTAATTATTAATTATTTATAGTTATATTAAATAAATCTATTGGAAAGATCAGCAGGGTGTGACCTCTTGAGCCTCCTTCTTACTACTCTTCTTCCTTTTCGTCGCCGTTTCAGCAGGCGCCTTGCTAATACGTTATCATGGGTTCGCAGACGCTCCATGTATTGCGCAGCCTGCTTATTTAGCACGTCTCCAACTTTTTGCACCCCTAGATCCCTTTCCATGTGTGCCGTTTTCATGTGCCAGGGGGCACCTGTTAGGAGGCGAAGGGTTTTCGCTTGCAGGACCCGGATTTTCTGCAGGTGTGACTTTGCGGCGATTCCATATACTTGTAAGCCATATCGCCAAGAGATAAAAATGCAGGACTTATAAACAGTCACTTTGTTTCTCAGTGACAGTTTTTAACTGTTCAATTCGGCGAAACTCTGGGAATATTTTCTAATGATAAAATTGTTGCATACCCTTAGGCTAATTTATTGCGTATTTGAATTTTGCAAGAGTTTGGACAAAAAGAGCTTTGTGAATAACACAATCTAAACTACAGTTGCCTTTCATCAGCTGCAATCACAAATTGGGGAAGCAAAACTTATTTGGCCATATTGCAGACATCTGTTCGGTTGCACGATTTGCAGCGAGGATGGGCAAGAACGATAACTCTGTTGACAGCCACTCAAAATGGCGTCTCTGAAATGGTTACAAATTGCTTGTTTACCCGGAATTATGCAAATTCTTGTGAAAATTGTTGTACACCAGCAATAGCACGAAAAGATATGACTCTTCAAAATGAAATGAGTAACATTTGCCAAAAGCTGCTCGGTAGCATCAGGGCCAACAATTGCTTTGAAGTCGGCTCGATGTTGTGTTTGTGTGATGCGGATTTATGCTGTTTGTCTAGCAATATCTGTAGTTTTGTGTGTGTGTGTGTGTGACTGCCGGCGATGGTTCTTGAATTTGAAATTTTGGACTGCAGGCTGTTTGCGTCAAGGAAATTGAAAAGAAATTATTATTACTACTTATATTTGCATTCGAGTGGGCAAGTGGCCGTGCCCATAGCTGTTGAGTGTGAGGTTGGGCAGTAGCCTCGGGCTTGGGTCCAGTTGCTGCAGTTGCTGCTCAACTTTTCAATTTGCCCAAAAGTCACTGCAGTAAGTATTTGTTGTTGTTGAAGTTGAGATAAGTGCGCAGAAATGTATGCAGGACGTGCAACAAGACCGAGCAGTAGTAGAAATTTTATGCTAAAATTTATTTCTTGCCGAGTTGATAACTTGCTCTAGCTCTGGCCGTTCTGGCCGTGCACTGGGCGTTCATCGTCAAGTTCATCTTTAGTTGCAGCTTAGCTTCAGCTTCAGCTTCTGCTCGGCTTGTTATTAAAAAACTTTGTGAGCGTGCGTTTGTTTGTTGTTGTCTGTATTAACTTTTTTCGTCGTGTAACTTACAAAATTAAAAGGATTAGCAAAAGCATATCATATCTGGATGTCTGGTAGAGAACACTTTAGTAACTACACAAATAGAAAAGTAAATTTTGCCTGGGAAATTTGTTTTCACTGCAAGCAACGTAAACTTTATGATTGAAACTTTTGATGAATTGCAACGGCAGTTGATGTTCCATCTTGTCATTTGACACGTGTTGCCAGAATAGAAGGTACTTTTAGATATTGTCCTCAGTGATTTAGCACGTTTCAAACTTATATTAACGGGCACTCCACCCTGCGAAACGAAAGCTGGAAAAGCAGCAACTAGTTTACAATTCCTTAAGCTCCTGAAAGAGGAAATGTCAAAAATACTTAAGTCAGTTACACAAAAGACATAAGTATGGGAAAGTAGGTGCAGCTTATGTCTGCTACTGATTGGCTGGCTCACTTACAAACGACAACTGAAAAGAAACTGCATTTGCATGATGGCAAATGAAATCTAATTCAATTTCTAATAATGCCGCCTCTGGCTCAAACTTTCTCTGCAGCTATGCTTTTTGCAAAACTTTTCACGTTGACTTTTTTGTTGTTGTTTTTTTTTTTTTTGTTTGTTTGTTGGAAAAGTCAAAATTGAAAAGAAAAACTTGAATGTTTTTTTCCCAAGCATTGGATAGTGCATTTGTATACAATACATCCGAACTTTTCAAAGTTATCCCCGCTGCTCATATGTGTGTGTGGACAATGTGTGAGTGTTTGCCACATGAAGCTGTCAACACTTCACTTTGTCCGGCTGCACTTTGTTCTCCTTCCTCTCGACAGGAACGACATCTGAGCAATATCGTTCATCGGCACTCGACTGTTGTTTTTCTTTATCTCGCAATGGAAACTTTTGCAGGAACTTCAAAGTTTTGTTGACGACACAAAAACTATTAAAAGTGTATCGACTCATTTGTGCCAGGGTCCGTCGCATTTGTGCCAAGGTTGTTCAAATTACTCAAATGAATTAAGTGCGTAGTAAAGTCGATGGGTCTTAAAATAGCTTCAGTTAAAAATGCAGGGTAATACAGCGCTCATGGCCATTAGTGCCACTTTATAATGTACGTTCTTTCTTAATAACTCAACAGCAAACTGCTGAGCAAATCAAGAAAAAAGATAGAAATATGCAAAACTGAGGTAAAGCGCACAAAGTGAAGAATTTTACAATGAGAGCATTCGATGCCAGACAAAACTAAACTAGCGGTGGGCGCATAACGATGGCGATGCTTCGTCCCCTCGGGTTGCCAAGGAGCTTAGTGCTATGTCAACGTGCGCAAAGTGTCCAAAGTACGTGACTGACATTAAGTGCTGAGCATCCAGACTCTGCTGTTGGTATTGAAGCCATATTGTTGTTCTTGTTATTATTGCAATGTTAAATGCCGATTTTTTCTTTAATCTTCAGCTGGTATTTTGAACGATTTGGCAAAAAATCATACTCAATTGTCCAGTGAAGCGAATTGAAAAACCCGTAAAGCTATTGCTGATTTGCAATCAAAACGATTAATCTGTCATTGCTTTCGGAACTCCAGCTGTAATAGCAGAGGTAACACAACTTTAAACAAATTCAATTGTGTTTCCAGCAAAATGTAAAATGGCTGAGAACATTTTTTTTGTACTATACAAGTATGTTCAATAATTCTTTTGTGACTAAGTTGTATTATTGTAAGTGCATTTTACATTTGCAAAGTACCAGCAAAACAGGGAATAGCAAAACTGGCTAAATGGCCAATGACAAAATGACTGAACTCTAAACGGCAGCAACTCAACTCGGAGGTGACCACTGGAGACTAGCTTTGATTGCTATTAATGGGGTTGTAGGACATGGATATTGGATCCAGGCGACTTGTGAACTCTAGAGCTCTGTTTTTGCTGATGAACGTACGTTCCAGCATTCGCCTATAGCTCGGGCACAGCAGACACTGAATTTCAATTAGAGGAACTGATGGCGCAAGTGCAGCCAGCCGAAGCAACAGGCAATGAGCTGAATGCATACACGTATGCCCTCCATGGTGCTCTGTGGCAACATGCCACGCACGTGTGTCACATGTAAAAACAAAGCCGCAAGCGGCTGCCGAACGAAAATTGAAGTCTGCACCCGCATCCGAGGACACACCATACTTGCGCTTTAGTCAAGTCCGATGACGCCTAACCAGGTGTGGTGGCCAGTTCGTCGACGCTATGTCGCAGCCAAATGAAAAAAAGTCAAATGCAAATGCAAATACAAACGTGTGCCGTTGGTAGAGACGCGTGGCCCATGACCTGCGGTCTGCGGGCGTTGACGAAGGCAGCGCCTCACAGCGTCTCTCACACCCGCAGTGTCGCGTATTACTTGCTACCTGTTGCCCTGCTGTTTGTGTTGTTGGTGTTTTTTTTAAAGTTGTTTTGGTACGTGCGTGTCACTGTCACGCACGTGTTGATTTGCCAGCAAATTGTATAACTAAGCCGGCTGCGACTGTAATCCTTTCCACACCTGCGTTCGCTGCTTTTTCACACACATCTGCACATACATATACATACTTGTATAGCACATGCAAGCATACGCATGTGTATATCTAAGTATGTATGTATGTATGTATGTGTGGGTGAAGATTCAATGAACCAAAATATGCTTACCTTTTGTGACCAAAACATATTCCGCATAGCTGGAGCATATTTGAGTTAAAGCTGCAGAAAATGGAACAGAGTTGTTAGAATTCACATCAATGAATCCATTTTTAGCTCTGAACCACCATTTATAATTCTACTGGAATCAGCAAAATGTAAAGGGCAATTTTGAATTGCATTAAAAACGTACTTCCCCCTTTTGGTGATAGAGCCGCATCGCAGTCATATTTTCATTACTTAGTTTCTCCAGTATGCTTAAAATATTCCATTATGAAATCCGCAAGTAATAAAAAGTGAAAGGAAATCAATAAAATGGTATATCATATTTGACTAATCATATTTAACTTTTAACTAAGGAATTGTAAAAAAAAGAGTAATTCAACCTAGTCTTAACTTTCAAAGCAAACAGATAGCATATTTAAAACTAAATTAAAGCGCCCTTAAAAACGCAAAAGGGCGTGTTTAATTTAGGACCTTTATAGAACTGCTATAGAAATGTATTTATTTATTTATTTACAAGCAAATAATTATTAAATAAATATTAAATTATTTTGGGAAATCGATTTATCTTAAATATTCAATAATTAGGATTAAAACAAACCCAAATGTGTATTTACTTATAAACAAGTACATTAGTACATATATAAAATATATCTTTCAAATGAATTGTTCTGAAGATCTAGCTCAGGAAGCTGTAGGAAGTGGTACAACACAACCGATTGGACTAAGGAGGAAGCAGTCAGTAACGGCGCCCAACGGCAGCTCAATAAAAATTCAATATGTCGGGGGCATTTAACGATATTTCATATGCGGCGGAAGTATGTGTGGTATTTTGCATATAAATTTCAATTGCTGAAAGGCGGAGGCTTGCTTCGGCTCCTCCTGATTCCTCCATCGCCGATCCTGTTAAATGTGTGCTTGTGTGTATTGCCAATATGTAAAACAAAAGGGACTGGAAGCGCATTGTTGCCTTGCAGTGATAATTCATGCGTAAATTTGCAGCGACGTTACAACGATGGGAACAATGCATTTAGACGGCCGCAGGATAAAGACAACGTTGACCTGAATGAATCTTGCTTAGCATATGAATGGAATGCTTATCGTAGCCTACGCAAAGTCCTTAGCTCTTAGGCCGACCCAAGGCGAGCAGCATGTGTTTAGATAGGATTCTACAAATTAACAGTTTCGTTAGCGTCGACGGGCGTTGCCGAGCATACAGAGAGACTCGTATGAATACGTGTCCATGTACCTAATCCTTCCACACTAATGTGTCGCACTAATAGCTAATAGGATTGCTTTGCCATACAGAAGGAGCTCACCTCACCGACTTCATCAATGAAACAAATACGAAGCTGTGACCAGCACTCGCTCATAAATGGATATGCCGGACTAAAGTCCCACGTGTCCTTCCATCGCGCTTAAGCAACAAATTCTCTAATCTTTGAACGTTTTTCTTACGCTTCTGTCGTTTACATTTGCATTTAAATTTCGAATGCAATTTTAATTATACAATGTGCCCTGTGCTCTACGGTCGGTGTGTTTACTGGCATTTTAATCTTGCCGTGCTGCGGCCACTACTGCATGCTATTGCCACACTGAGAAAAATATAACGTTCAGCATACATAATGGGCAGAAATTATTAATATTATATTAATCATTTAAATGTGATATTAAATATTAGTTGGAATAAATATATAGGGAATAAAAACATCACTACGAACAGTTTTTGTTTATTTATTTATTTATTAGCAAAATACTGATAGAGCATTATGTAAGCAAAGTAATATTCGCATAAAGAACGAATAACTTAATGACGACTCAAGCACTCTTTAATTTGAATACAGTTTCTCAATAGAAATATGGAATCAGGAAGCAAACTCTATTATTTCTTAATTAATGTAATATTACATTTGATTTATTTTTATTATCTAAAAATGAACAATGCAACTATTTTTCTCAGTGCATTGGTGCGGCCAGCACTCGCTACTCTTATGTTTTATGCATGTTGCAGCAGCATCGCGTGTGCCGCCGACTGTCGCACCTCAGTGGCTGTCCTGATATTGTTATCCTGCGACCTGTTTTCGTTCAGCTTGGTCCTATGGCCAGCCACTGCTCAATTGCTTGCAAATGCATGCAAATTTAAACAGTGATTTCTGCACTTTCAATTGACATAGCATTTTCCACTCAGTGCTAAAGGTAAAACTGATTCGCTTCTTGCTCGCATCCGGATTTTTATCGACATTCCCATGGCTTTTTATTTCTGTTATTTTTCCTTGGCATGCATATTCAAAGGAAGTGGAAATCATTTCCAGCGCACTAATCGAGCGCTAATGAAATTAAACTAGCTAACATGAAACTAATTCAACTCGAAAGTCATGGGTGTGATGGGAGAAGGACCAGAGCTGGAGATAAATCAGCATTCTCATCTGCCTATTTTCATTCGAATTTCATTGCTAAAGCTCAGAGACTAGTTATACAAAAGCACAAGGAACTGCTACATACTATATACAAGTATATGTATAAGTATAAGTATACTACTTGTATGTATAGGTACATGTTGTGTATAGAGCGTTGCATACAAGAACATGAGAGCTCGAGGACCCGAGGAGAATGACGACAGAGTTCTGCATGTATGAACCGAATCTGTATGGATGGGCAAGGCTGATGAGGTGACATTGTCGCAGTCAGAGCCCTTACCTCCACAAGGCACAAGGTGAAAGGGTCGAGTGGTATGGTTAGAGCATGCTCAGAAATAACGAAGACCAGAAGGGACAAAATACATTAATTGAAAAAGCATTAATTTTCACATCTCAATCCCTACCCTTACAGAGACTCATTTATTGAAAAAGTTTATATTTTTGTTTAAACAAATTGAAGTACTCTTAGTAGTTTATTTATAATCATTTATTGATTTTTACCTATAATATTTATCAGTTTGTTTTTAGAGTTATTTTCTGTGTTCTCTAGTTTCAGTCAGCGGATAATAGCAAATGTCATGATGATTGCAAATAATAATTAATAATATCAAAAAAAAAAAAGCAGTTGGCTCATCAGTAAAACTTGTTCAGGCAGACATCTCATTAATGTTAGATTAGCATGATATGAATAAACATTGTAATTAGCGAGATTCGATTCTGTTGCATTCTTCCACTTTGGCAAACTTTAAGCTAAACATTTTTGGTAGCATTTTAATGACCAAATGGTAGCTGGACAAATTTGCAGACAGCTTAAAGTCCGCAGTCCCATTATTTACTTTATTCTGTGCCATCCATATTGTGCATTGTCTCCGCGCTCTGCGACACAGACTTTAACCTGTTCAGCTGATTAATGATAATTTCGGAGCATTAAATTATTTAAGGCATACTCTAGTGTAATTGTGGTTGCTTATGTGTGTGTGTTTGTATGTGCACTTAACACATTGCCAGTGCGAAAACTTTTGCCTGCTGCCGCGCTCCAATTGCTGCAGCGTCACGAGCTTGCTGAAGTGGCTGTCCTGCCTGCTTATTCTGCCCCTGTGATCCAAAAAGTTTAAATGCGTTTTTTTTTTTTTTAATTTTTACTTTTAACCCAGAATTACTTGCCTTGACTTTTTTCCGTCTTGCAGCGCCAGCCGTGCGGGCTGTTAATGCTACTTGGCGCGCTGAAAACCGCAGCCATTTACGCAAGGATGCTGCACATGCCCCTCCCTTGCCCCTTTTGAAGCTACAGACCGCGTTGGCTGCTTGGCCAGTGACTGTTGTGCTTTCATTATTTATCCATGCAGTCAACCAGCTATCCAGCCAGCCATTGCAGTGCGTGCAAATGTATGTGTGTTGGCATTTACACTTGAACAAAAACAGTCCTCTAGTTTTCACAAGAGAAGATAACTTACAAAAAGCCCAATAAAATGTATGGTATCTAAGAAATTCGTAAATTGAACTATAAAGTATGCTGATAGGCATGGAACAAAATTTAGAAATGGCTAAAAAAAAATAATAGTGCATGTATTTTGCATAAATTTTTAGCTACAATAATAATAACAAAAGGTAAGCATTACAGATTATTAATAACTGACTTAATAAAATAATTTGAAATTTAAATTATATATTTATATACATCTATTTAAAGACTACCAAGTGGTAGTAGACTATAAAATAAGAGAGAAAGACGCCTAGCAGAGGCTATTGTTGAGCGTAAGCCGAGACAAAAGAGATTAATAAAATTGTGGCACGCTTTCGATTAATTATAGTATATAGACCTTTGGTTAGAGTGTACGTTTGAGTAAAGCTTTTTGCATTGTGCTTGGGCTAATAAAAACGCAGTGGCGACGACAGCGGCGCAAACAAACAGCAACAGCAAGAGCAACAAACTAGTTGAATTGAATGCTTGTGGTTTGTTGGACACGCCCCGCTCGCTGCTCCCCTCGCATTTGTGCTCTTGTTTCCTTAACGCCTGCAGACAATCTCCAAGTATGGCCGCTCGGCATGGAACGGCAAAGTTTGCTCAAAGTTAGTCCTGCCTGCTCTGGTCAGCAAAGTTGACCGATGCGTTCCGATGTCGCCGATGGTGGCAGCGCAGCCAATGAATTGAATTGTTGTTCGTTTTGTTTATGCGGGCAAAACATAAATTTTATGCGGCTTGAGTTGCTGCAAAATTAAGTTTTTCTTTCTCCCTCTTCCGTTGCTGGTGTTCTTTGTTTTATGCGCTTCCACATTTTGCGTTATATTATATAGTATATATACAAGTATATAGTATGTACAAGTATGAGTCGGTTTGAAAAAAGTTGGCCGCAAGTACATTAAAGTTCTGTTCTAAGCATTTTAGTTTATTTTTTTTTTATCGCCTGTTGACTTTTGGGCAGCAGCGATGCTGAAAAGAAAAACACTACGTTTGCCAGTTAGCATGCATAAAAAACCGCGAGATATATACACATTGTGTCCCGGGGTCCACTCTTCCACTGAAAATGTAAAAACAGAGACAGTAAGTGGCAAAAACTGAGCTTGTGCAGCCGCGACAGTGCAATATTTAATTTAATTTCAATTTCCAATGGTATTGCAGATGGTTTAATTACATAATGAGCAATTATGCCCACAATGCGCAACGGCAAATACAACTACGAGTAAGCTTGCAATTCTTTCACAAAAAAGTCCCATACTCACATCTATTTATTTACAAGCACATATGTACCTTTATGTTTCCCCGTGCGTGTGTGTGTGTGTGTGGGTGAGGAGTGCAAAACAAAGGAAATTAACAGAATGAACATTTTAATTGGCAGCAGCGTGCGTAGAATCTCAATGGTTCAGATAAACAGATGCACTGCCATAATACGTAAATACATACGTGTCCACATACATACGAGAATACTCGTGAGAGTATGTGAGAATGTAATATTGTAATTGAAATTGGCGCAAATTTCCGCATCCGGGCTTTAGAGCGCGAACAGGCAAAACTTTGCAAGACATTTGAACAACATTTAACTTAAATGGTTTTTATATGCCCAAAGGGATTTTCCTGAAATGCTCACACAAAGTGTGTGTGTGTAGCTAGTTGAAGAAAACGCAGTGCCTCTAAGAACAAAATCAAATATGTAATTGGTTTGTGGCTGCGCCATTTTGAAGTTGCTTCTATCCCTTCATACACACATATATACGTATACATATAAGTATGTATACTTAAGTAGGCATGTCTTTTAATAGACATCAGTTATGCACATGAGTGTGTGAGTGTGGATGTGTGTGCGTGTTTGCAGACAAACATTTGCTTCTCAGGCGTACTAATTAATTGTTAATTGCTCATTTGAACGGATTATTAGTGTTGTAGCATTTTGAAATCACTCCTAAACCTATAATTCCGTTAACTAATTAAATTATATTACTCACTTGAAGCGCTAGCGGCAATTGTGGGAGCTGTTTGAATACTGTTTCTCTTCAAACATTTGTATCGGCTTAAGGTTATTATTCTGACAGCTTTTAAATAAGCCCAAAATCTGATTGACAGGCCTAGAACTGTATAATCTCTGGAAAGTATTGAATCGGTGTACAACTCAGATAGTTAGATAAATAAGTAAGTTAAATCATTATTGCTCATATTGTTATCCTGTTATTCATGAATATAAATACGACTGAATTACTTCTACTTACAACGTGACCTGCACAGAATAGTGACTGGAACAATTCAACACTAATCCAATATTTACTTAAATACGTGAACTTACATATTCATATTCATACATATACTCGCACAATATGCATTTCTTCATTACTATGTCTATGGCACATGGAAAGTGCTATTTAACCCTTGGCTACGTTTAATAATCTCGACAATTATAAATGCCTGAAATTAAGGAGAACACTGCAAAGTAGTCGAAACAATGCCTACAAGCCGCCATTTTACAACAGCTAGAGGATGCCAGTGGCAAATTAATCCAATCCTTAGTAGAGGTAAAGCGCCTACTTCTCGCATCGTTACAGCGAAGGCAACAAATTAAATTAAATCATATTTTCAATTACAGCAAAATTAGGCGCCAACCCAACGGTCATTACACCGCACTAGCCGGTGGGCCACCAACTTCCTGCTTCAGTGCACAATTCATTAACACTTCAAAGTTTTAGCAGCCGGCACGGCAAACCAAAGCAGAACAAACCAAAGAAGAAGAAACTGTAGAGGGCCAAATACACGCAACAACACTTGAGGCGTTCGTTCGTTAATTTGTTGGACGAACAACAAGATGCCTCAGCTCCCTATAACCTCGGCCGGCGACGGTTACGCGGGCTTTCGGGCACTCGGAGCGTGAAACGCAAAACCCCGACGAACGACGTCCAACGACGCCTACGGCTAAGGACAAACAATAAATATGTGGGTGGGCTGGGGCGGCCATAGCCGCATAACCGGATACAACTATTGTTCCGGAAAAGTACTACTCGTAGTTGCAGGCAATGCGTCAGACGCGAACAGAAAACATAGACGCGAGTGGGCGAGTAAAAAAGCAAAAATGATTTCGCACAAACTTTTCTGTTAGTCAATCATTTTAATTAAGTAATTTTTTCGCCTACTTGTCGCAAAACTTTTAATAGCAATGCTGGCTGCTGCTGAGGGGAGCGGGGAGCGGGGAGCAGGGCGCAGGACGTCGGGCAGAGTCAGTGACAACATATTGCCCGACGGCCGCATTGCCACAATGTGCACTGAAAAAATTATGATCCACAGTTGCTGTGGATATCTGAGCTGGAATTGGAAATGTAACTGATATCTTACATAATTAAATTGGCTCATAAATAAGATTTGCAGTGGTTTTGGTTGGACTCAAAAGATTACGATTAATTACAATTTTTCGAACGTACATATTTCACGCAGAAATGACTGATAGGTGAGGCCTTTCATGAAATAAAATTTGACTTTAACTGATTAACTTAATTGAAATTAATTTATATTTGAAAATGCTACTTCTACCCTTGGAGGAGCTTAAATAAATGTTGCTTTTAGAAATATTCAAAATATCGTTTGAATTTATTTTTATTATACAAGTATGGTTGTAAATTGGAATTTGTGTTAGGGAAACTTTGAAATTGTTATCGATTAAAATTGATCTAATTTGCTCTCAAGTTTTATGGGTTTGTGTACAAATCATTTGCCTGCCTGACCGTAGATTAGTCTTCTAAATTGTAGAACCTAAAAAAATGCGTATACTAAATGCTATATTTCGATGTGTTTATCTTTTTCTGCTGCAATAAATATACTTGTAGTTTGTTCATTTTTCGCAAAACAAAGCCCTGAACGGAATGGTTTTCCCGAGTGTTCCTTTCCCAACATTTTTTCGTCGTGTCCTCTTCCTGCTTCGCTGGACAGTGTGTAGACATGCCCGACATAACTGCATTTGCGGTTAATTATAATGTTGAGCCTGATTACATTTGCTTTGCTCAGTGGTTTGTGGTTTGGTGGTTGGGTGGGTCGCTTGGTTGCTCGGTTGCTTGCCTGCTTGCCTGCTCGGTTGCTCAGTTGCTCGGTTGCTTTTCAGCAACTTTTTCTTGTTGCCATTTATTTTTTGTGGGCCTATTCAGGTCTCTCTGGGTTTTTTCGGGATGGTGCGCTGGCGTAGGCGGAAGTAATACTGTCAGTTAGTTTTCCTTGATGGCGCGAATTTTTCGCAGTTAATTGCTGAGATTTGAAGTAAGTTAAATGTAGCGCTTACCCGAAGAAGGACAAGACATGTTGATTTTGTTGCTGTTGGTGATATCCAAGTTGTTGTTATTCTTCATCGCGCGCTGTGTTTATTTCATTGAGTTTGGTTGTGGTTTCGGCTTAGTTTACTTCAACTTGGCTTGTCTGTTTAATGACCTCATAAAAGAGCAATATAAAAGTTGTTCAAAAGTTTTATTAGCTCTGTTGCCCCTCTCGCTAATGTTGTTGTTGCTGCTGCTGCTGCACCGCTTTGTTGGCATGTTGCCGCTGATCAGTCTGCTCATTGGTGCACACCAAGTGGACGTATTTTGGTGGCATGCATTGCTTAGCACTCGGCTCTAGGCAGTCGGTGGTCGCGTAATTAATTAAGTTTTAATGGCTTTTTGCACAAACATTGGCAATTAAATTTTTGCACTCAGTACGTCAAAGCGAAACTACATCCTTTGATGTTAGCGTTTTGTCAATTAATAAATGCACAGCTCTTCTAAATACAGGCACGCCTCTACAACAAAGGACCACCATGTTCCAATAGGTCTATTGCACAATGTGTCCTTTCGAAAATTTGTCACGTTTAATTTTTACTTTATTGGTGATAGAACTCTGCCATACTTAACACATTTGTCCACCTAGATTGGAAAAGCTCACACTGTGCCTCGACATCTGTCTATTCAACAGCTCGGAAACTCCCCTTTCTCACTATGGTTTGAAGTTTGTTTTTGACTTTTGAATCAAGCGTTGGCACTGAATAGCTTGCATTTAAAGCTCTGCATATCCGGAGCACACACTTGACTCTTCACTAAGCATGCCAATGAATGTGAACAGTGCCTTCAACCTGGCTGTCAGTCTATCTTTCTGTTCGTGCTTCTCTGTGCCTGCTTGTTTGTCTGGCAATGGCAATGCGTAGTGTAGGGTACACACAAAATTAGTTCATGCCGGGCTTAATCGTGAAAATTGCCTAAATCCTGCTCACGCATGGGCAGCTCAAATAATACGACGTATAGCCGTATAGTTTTATGGCATGACTAACCAATGACATTGCTTTTGGAACTGAAAGACATATGCTCAGCTGATTTGTCTGGCCGCCATTTCTGCGTCAATCGTGTGTTCTTAATTAACGCCGGCTACATCATGCTGCTGCTGCTGGCCCAGCGCTGGGGAGCCTATATATAGTGTCACCTATAACACGAAAACTCAGTTAGTGTTAAATTTGTGGGGAAAAGTCAAAGCAATGGCAGACACACGATACGACAGCGTGCAAAAAATCTGGTTTGGACCCAAAGACAAGGAATACTATGGTCCCGATATGACACTAGGCGAGGTGGCCCTGCTCATGTTTAAGCTGCATGCGGACAAGGTGCTGCAGGTGGACGATTCAACGGGGGAGACCCTGACAGGCGCCCAACTATTTGAGCAAAGCCGGCGACTGGCGCATGCCTTTGAGCGCCTAAATTTGCATCGTGGTGATGTGGTTGGGATTTCGGCGAAGAATACAACCTATCTGACCGAGGTGGTTGTGGCGGCCCTTCTAAGCGGAACTCCCATCAATCCACTACATCCTGGCTTCGATGAAGGTGATTAACTATTTTGTAGTACATTTAGCTTCATTTAATAATTGATTGACATGCAGAAACCGTCACATACATGTATGAGATTACGAAGCCGAAAATCATATTCTGCGATGTGGAGAATTATGAGACCATAAAGAATGTTCGCAGCCATTTGACATTCGAGACGGAAATCATATTGCTGAGCGGCAGTCTGTCGGGTGTCCGCAACATTCAAGGGCTTCTACAGGATGGTGGTAACGGCTACGATCCTAAGACACTGTAAGTGAGCCGTTTCAGCCACACAGTACCCCCTCATGCCCTTTACTTTTCAGATTCGCCTGCCCATATATGAGCGGCGATGATACAGCTTTTATTGTAAGTTCCTCCGGCGTTAATGGACTGCCTAAGGGCGTGGCACGCTCTCACAGAAGCATGCTGAACAATACGAAGATGTAAGTAAATTCAATCATATCTTAATGGGATAGTATAATAATGTTTCGTGTCAGGCCGCAGCTGTTCACCGCAGACATGGTGCTCTTCTGCTTCAGTCCACTATACTGGATCACCTGCATTTTCACGCTGCTTGCCTCGGTGGTGAATGGCTGTAAGCGCATCATCACCAATCGCCCTAATACTGTCGACAACTTACTCGATATCGTGTCACGTCATAAGGTTACCTTTGCCTTCACAGTGCCGCACAGCATGGGAGCGCTGGCGAAGTCGCAGCGCACTGACATAACTGAGAAGCTCGCTTCCCTGCAGGCACTTGTCTGTTCCGGTTCTAAGGTGCCCAAAGCCATTTGGAAGCGCTTGCACGAGCTGGTGGGCAAAAGATTTGTGGTGCTGTACGGGCTATCAGAAATAGGGGGTGTGAGTAAAAATTTGGATGGAACTGTGGGTAATGAGGGAAAGTTGCTGCGAAATATTCAGGTTCGTGTACTGGATGAGGAGGGAAACCCTCTGGGTCCCAATGAAACAGGACATGTGCATGTGCGCCTGACATATCGCTGGGGTGGCTACTACAGAAATCCACAGGATACGCAGGCTACTCTAACACCGGATGGCCAGTGGCTCAAGACCGGCGATCATGGCTACTTTGATAGCGATGGCCGCTTGCATTTCCAGACTCGCGAAACGGAGTCCTTCAAATACAATAACTTCTCTGTTTGTCCCAAGCATGTTGAGGATGTCATTCTACATCTGCCAGGCGTACATCAGGTTGCTGTTTTTGGTGTGCCCGATGAAATATCCACAAATCTTGTGGCATGCGCCGTTGTGCGCGCAAAAAACGCTGAAGGAGAGAAACTAACGGCCGATGCTGTAAAGAATATAGTAGCGGAGCATTTGAGTGACTCAAAGCATATACGTGGAGGAGTTTATTTTGTAAATGAATTGCCCAAAACCATCAACAGAAAATTACAGCGATGGAAAATCTTGCCTGAGTTGAAGCGAATGGAGATCAATGCGGCATTGTGAAAGAATTGAAAAATGTTCAATAAAATTTGATAAAAGTGTTAATGCTTAGCATTTAATAACGGCCTAAGCGTTTTATTTCCGCAATAAATCATCATGAAACTGTCTCAATAATGTCTTCATAATTGTTTTATTCCATTTTCAATTTTTGATTTACATTTACAATTATGACGATGCTATATGAGACAACATTGACGACATGGCACTATACTAATTGAGATTGAAAGAAGAACTCGTGAATTTTGAATTACAGACTGATCCATATTCTATGGATTTCTTACCACATTAGTCAGCAAGTGACAAGACAATATACAACCAGCATCTTTTTAAACTTGAACTGAAGTTCCGACGACAACAGCGAAGCATCATGTGCAGCGTGTCCGACTAATTAACGAATTTTGTTTCCTATTCACAGCCACAGGTCTTTAGAGGGTTAGTAGAGCATCGTATATAAACGTGGCGAGACGTAATAAATCACTTAGTTCACAGTTTATTGTCCAAGATGAGAGGACCCTGTACAATCAATTACAAGTGCGACCAGCGCATATGGATAGGCCCCAGAGGCAAGGAGTACTATGGCTCCGACATGACCATCGGTGAAGTGGCAATGCGCATACTTATCGAACTCAATCCGAACAAGGTCTTGCAGATATGCGATTGTACAGGTGAGAGATTGACGGGCTGGCAGCTCGCACAGCAAGGCCTTATCATTGCGCAGGCGTTCAAGCGTCTCGGGCTTCATCGCGGGGATGTTATTGGAGTATCAGCCAACAATACAACCTATTTGACAGGCGTTATCATAGCGGCGCTGCTCTCGGGAACGCCCATCAACCCTCTGCATCCAGATTTTAATCAAGGTGAGCGAGTAGATAAGGCAAGTCGAACTTGTTTCTATACTTTAAAACCATCAGAGACTGTGAAATACATGTACGACATCACCACGCCCAAGTTAATATTCTGTGATGTGGAGAACTATGAGATAATCAAAGGTGTTAATGAGCAGCTAGCCAACCCTGCGCTAATATATTTGGTGAATGGGAGCATTGAGGGGGTTCCAAATGTGAGAGAGCTGCTAAGTGCGCACGACGGGACAAAGGAAGTGTCGTGAGTTTTAAGTGTCTGTGTTTTACTATGGATGTTTTATGTAGATCCTGTTGGCATTCACAGCTATGTGCCCTGTCCAAAGCTACATGGCGATCACACAGCGTTCATTATTTGCTCATCGGGGACCACAGGAATGCCGAAAGGTGTAACGCGCTCCCATCGTAGTCTGCTCGCTAATAGCAAAAAGTAAGGATTCACAATGAAATATCACAAGAGTGCTATTTTGATTTTGGCTCTAATAATATTGAAAACGTTCAACTACATTTATTAAACAGCCCCTCCACCTACACCCGCGATAGTATTGTGTTCACCTTTAGCGCTCTGTACTGGATTTCGGGAACCCTTGTTCTGCTCGCCTCGCTTGTTAATGGCTGCACACGTATTATCACCCATCGTCCCTATACAGTGGACTATATGCTTCAGGTTATCTCGCATCATCGCGTCTCCTTCGTGATTCTGGCCTCGCATCAAATTGCACTTTTGAGCAAAAGCGATCACAACGACGCATATATCAGGGATAAACTGGAGTCCATAAAAATCATGATTGGAGCTGGATCCAAGATTTGCAAGGCCGTGGCTAAGCGCATGTACGATCTGATAACGAATGAGCGCTTTATTGTTGGCTACGGTCTGTCCGAAATGGGCGGCATCACCAAGAACGTGGGTGGCCCCTTGGGCAGTGAAGGCAAGATCATGCGAAACGTAGAACTCTGTGTTCTGGACAAGCTGGGCACACCTCTAGGCCTGAGCGAGGTGGGTATTATACATGCCCGATTGCGCTATAAATGGGCAGGCTACTATCGTAATCCGGAGGCAACGAAGCGTGCTATCACCGCCGATGGCCAATGGCTGAAAACGGGCGATATTGGTTATTTGGACAGCGAGGGTAATCTCTATATACAAACACGTGACACAGACGTCTTTAAGTACAACAACTTTCAAATCTATCCTGAGCAAGTCGAAGAATTCGTATTGCAATTGCCGGGCGTAAGCGAGGCCTGCGTCTTCGGTATTCCCAACGAGGTGTCTTCCAATCTAGCAGCTTGCGCTGTGGTGCGCACAAATACCATTGAGGGTCACCAACTACGGGCGAGCGATGTAATTGGCCAGGTGGCACGTCATCTTGGCAACATATACCATATACGCGGAGGCGTGTTCTTTGTAGACGCGCTTCCCAAAACGGCGAACGACAAGCTTCAGCGGCGTAAAGTGCTGGCTATGATCAAAGAACTAGGAATAGACGCGGCTCAGTAATGTTTTGTGTTTGGATGTCACGATAGCTAGATAAAGCTTAAGCGATTGTTAAAAAAAAACGATATATAAATTAGTACCATTAGTACCTCATTGCCTAAAAACGATTGTCAAACAAGTTTAGAATTATGTCACGTGCAAACTAACATGAAAAGAAAACAGACAAATTAGAAATATAATGTGGGTGTTGGAGGTGGTGGCAGTACGGTAAAAAAAAGCCAATAATATCCCGATTATTCCAAATCTTAGACGGTCATGCAGATTAAATGTACAGACTTATGTATATGTTTATCACACAACTCTTTCAGTTGATAATATATGTCTACTTACCAAACTTTTAGTTCATAATGTAATGTTTAAATTCATTTTGGTTTTTACAAGTTTTTAGATGATTCATAAAAATTGCAGATATATATATATATATATATAGATATATATTTATTAACCTACCTTGTGGAAATCAAATTTAATAGAAGAGCTATGTGACACAAAACAGCTTCATTCTTCTACAAACATCAAGTCAGTATGCAGAGGGCCAAATGAAAATATTGCAAGGGACTCAATGCATTTTAATCGAGATTTAAATTGCTGAATGGTATGGTGGCAAGCACCGCAAGCAGGCCAAATGAACTGAAAGCTAGCGGCGACTGATGAAATGGAGTGTGTTCTCTGTCCCACCCTCCACTCCCTTTACCACCCGACGTGGTGGGTGGATAGAGAACTATGGGACGTGACCAAGCGTCGACCTAGTACTGAGCGCCCTCCAAGAGCCATAGATGCATAGAAATGCATGTGACAAGCAATTTGTTATTTGTGGCACTCCTGTGGCTTTCATGTTTGCTATCGACAAAAACCAGCACGACAAGAACAAAGGGGGGCTACAGAAAAACATTGACGACTGCTACATAAAATGAATTGACAAATTAAAATTTCAATATGCAATACATATTTTATCGCTGTGTTGTTGCAACGTCTGTCTCAATCGTTGTAACTAGCATTGAGGTTAACATTTAGACATTTGACAAATGCCGAATAAAATGCTCAAAAACATGATTCAATTTGCACAGCAACAACGTTCTACTATAGTTGTTGTATCATAGTTTTTCAGTTCCTGCAGTCAAAACATAGAAATCCAGCGCCCAAGGCCATACAACAGTGGCATCGTACTGCACTGACATCGCACAAAGCCTTTCCAATATGCTGTGGTTCTGGCTCTGGCTCGGGCTTGGGCTCAGAACACTTTTGACCAAGCGGCTGCGTACACTTTACAACTAAAGCGGATTATCCAAGGCTTTGCCAACGACACCCAAGGTGCAAAATTTGGTACAACTAAGGATTTGCATGTACAATGTTTAGTAGTAAAGTCAGGTCAATAATATATATGTTTGTAAGTATTTATTTACACAAAGCACTACACACAACTGTCTTGTACAAAGAACGATCAAAAAGTGATGTTCTCTTTATTAATTATGTCTTGTGTACCTCTGAGAGCGGGAATGCTCTCAGTGTGTACACTAATGCTTATTATACTAAGTACAAAAGTGTATACATCCTTACTTTCTACGGTGATTAGAGTAACGGCCTGCTACAACTCGGCCATCCTTACGTCTAGATCTCCTGATCGTACAGTTATTATTGAGAACAGTATTTTTTCTTTTATGTCTAACATGAAGTAGAGATTTTCTTAACTTAACAATTGTATTACTTAAACATAATTTCACACTACGACATTTTCTTTTGAAGGCTTGCTTAAATTGACAAAGGTGGTTTTTTCTATTGTACTTTCTTTTTAACAATGTTTTTTGTTTTGAGATACAATTCTTATTTATGGTATATTTTTTTCTCTTTTGTACATTTGTGGTTTTTCTTTGTATCCAATGTTTTATATTGTGTATACCCCAGACACCTTGATATGGATTGCGAGAGACTTGAAATCCTTCGACATCTTTCAGAAGAAATCTGTCATTTTTTAGAACTTTTGCAATAACATATGGGCCTTTGTGTTTTGGAATTAATTTTCTTGCTGCACCTACGGTAGAATCAAAATTTTTAACCATTACATAGTCTCCTTCATTGTATTCAGTTGGTTTTTTTCTTTTTCTATCTACATATGTTTTGTTATACATTTGTGCCCTTTTCTGGTTTTCTTCAGCATTTTCTCGTATATTTTTTAAGTCTCTTTCCGAAACAGTTTTATCTAATTCCTCTAGCTTCTGCCTTAGCTCGTCTATGACCTTCCCTGTCTGTTCTATTCCAAATAGCATTTTACTGGGTAACTGTTTTATGCTTCGATGCTGTGTGTTATTTAATGTATGTTCGACTTTTTCTACAACTAGATCCCAATGCAAACCATTTTCTGGTTCTATCAACTTTGCTATCATTGGACCCAGACTTCTATTAACTCTTTCTACCTGCCCGTTTGCTTGAGGTGATCCTGTAGCTATTTTAATGTGTTTGATATTGCATTCCTCAAGGAAGTTTTTGAAATTCTCGGAAGTAAAAGCAGAACCTCTGTCTGAAATAATGCATTTCGGACGACTGTATGCTCTAAAATAGTCTTTTAATGATCGAATTACCTCTTGTGTATTGGTTGTCTTTGTTGCATATAATCTAACGAATTTAGTGAAAGCATCTATTATTACTAATATATATTTATTAGCTCTTCCTGCATCTACTTGACCGTAATGGTCAATATGTATAACATCAAATGGTTCACTACCTTTAGGAATGCTGTGCATAAATCCATCTGTTTTTCCTGTTTTTGGTGAAAATGAGACGCATTTTAAACAGTTTTCGATATGTTTAGAACACTTTTCTTTAAGGTTAGGAAGCCAATAGCTTTTCTTTATAGCTTCAATCATCTTGTCTCTACCTACATGTCCAAGTTCATTATGGTACTTGAACATAACATGATCTTCCATTTCATTTGGAACATAAAATAGCAATCTATTATCATTTGACTTTTTATATATTATTCCGTTGCGCATCTCATACAATTTATGTTCTGTTTTCTCTAAAAATTGTCTAATTTCTTTCAGTTTACTATCTTTTGCCTGACATATAACTAGATTGTCCTCAAAGCTATTTGTTTGAACGGTCATTATGTTTGTACACCTGCTTAGAGCATCAACGTGCTGCATACGTGTACCAGGTCTATGGACTAGTTCATAAGTATAATCTTGAAACTCAAGGGCCCATCTGGCAATTCTAGGATTAAGTTCAATCTTATTTAGTGTAAGTGCTAACGAATTACAATCTGTAACGATTTTAAAATCTTTGCCCTGTAGATAAACTCGGAATCTTCGTAAAGCATAAACAACTGCTAACGTTTCTAACTCAAAGCTGTGGTATTTTGATTCGACATCTGTTGTTCTTTTGGAAAAATAGAAAATTGGGTGCAATTTTTTGTCTTCTTTCTTTTGCATTAGTACGGCGCCAAATCCTAGAGAACTGGCATCGCAATGTAGTTCTGTTTCGTGTTTGTAATTGTATATTGATAGAACTGGTGCTTGTGTCAATTTCTCTTTCAACATTTTAAAACAATTGATTTCATCGAGGCCAAATCGGAAAAGTCTATCTTTCTTTAGAATATCATATAAAGGCTTAGCAACGGTAGAAAAATCTTTTATAAACCTTCTGAAATATGAACAAAGGCCCAAAAAGCTTTGTACCGCGTTCACGTTTGTTGGCGTTGGAAAATGTTGAATGGCCTCGACTCCTTTATCATTGGCTTTTACTCCGTCTTTTGTTATTAGGAAGCCTAAGTATTTGACACTTTGTTGCAAGAACTCGCATTTGTCTATTCGAAGCTCAAGTTTGTTTTCAACTAACCGTTTAAAAACTTCTTTGAGGGTATCTAAATGTTCGGTAATATTTTTGTTTGCTATCAAAATATCGTCCATGTATACGACGACCTTGTTTTCTCTAATCATGTCGGAGAAAATTTTGTTAACAAATCGTTGAAATACAGAAGGCGCATTTTTAAGGCCAAATGGCATTCTTAACCATTCGAACTGGCCTAATGGTGTGACAAAGGAAGTGTATTTAACTGTTTCTTCGTTGACAAACACATGGAAGAACCCATTTTTGAGGTCAAGTTTTGTGAACACCGTTTTATCTACCAATTTGTCTAAAAGGTCATCTATCAATGGTAAGGGATAATTATCTTTCAGTGTAATTTTGTTTAGTTTTCTAAAATCTACACACATTCGCAAGTCACCTGTTTTCTTTTTTACTAATACAATGGGTGAAGCATATTCGGAATCACTTAGTCTAATAAATCCTTTTTCTAAGTATTCATCTAGTAACTGTTGTAATTTATCTTTTTCCATATATGATAAGCGTCTTGGTGAGCAACTAAACGGTTTCGAATTGTTAAGACTTATTTTTAATTCACACTTTACTAACGGAGCGAACGGGCGTTTCGCATTAAGATAAACGTTTTCAAACATTTTAACGAATTGCAGCCGAAAGGCGTGGCTTATGTTTTTACCTATGTTGTACTCTACTTCTTCATTGCATAAGTGGTTGATTTCTAACATTTTTCTCTCGAAATTGTCTAACAATGGTTTAACTGACTCTAAATTTGACGCAACAATTTTATCTTTTGGAGTAAGCTTACTAACAATTTCTGTTGACAATTGGTTATCTAACGATCTATTTCTAACAATTGTACTAACGATCTCGTTGTTTAGGCTATCGCTTTTAATTTCAGTTTTATCTAACAATTGATCTTTTGTTTCTATACTTTGTGTAAAAGTTTTAATTTTATCAATGGGCTTACAAATATTTTCAATTTCTTGCTTATTATGAACATTTTTGTTGTTTGAAGCCTCAACATTAGATTCTAAGGTGTTGGATTTCGATTTTTGCTGTCTTAATATAGGTTTATTGAAATTTTCCTTTAAAGCAACCATATTCAAAGCATCTGGGCTTAAACGTAAATCGCATGCGCTTAAAAAGTCTCTGCCAAGGACAACATTATACCCCATAGACTCAGAAGCCACCACAATTAAATGAAAATAAATTTTAATTGTTCCTTTTAATACATAACATTGTGTTTTTCCAAATGTTTTAATGTGGCTTGTATTCATGCCAAAATATAAATCGTTAACTGAATCCAATATAATTTTTTCGTCGATAAGTGAAATCTTAATTAATGAGACAGGGCTTCCTGAGTCTATTAGGCATTCTGAAATCAATGGCATAACATTATCAGGGTTATTGAAGAAAATTTTAAAATATCTTACATAATTGTTTTTGACGACGCTCTTCCTCTCAGGGCACTGTGCAACAAGGTGACCAAGTTTGCCACAAGCATAGCATGAGCCTCGTTCGCGTTTGGCTTTCTTGCAGACATTGGCGAAGTGGCCTCTGCAGTTGCAGTTGGCACAGCGAACATTGTCTTCGTACTTGTTCTCTGGGCCATCACTCATTTTTGGTCGAACTGGTAGACGCACATTGGCAAAGGCCCGTAGCATGTGCGTTGGGTCGGAAAAGCATTGGATGCGCGCCTGTACACGCAGGCTTTCCAGCGGAATTCCTTCGATCATCTGATCCAGCAGCTCGTCATCATCAACATTTATTTCTCGTGAAAGAGTCATCTTGTCATCAAAATAGGAGGAAAAATTTTCTTCGGCTTTCCATTTGCGAGTCTCGAACTTTCGTCTGATGTCCACCTTTGATATTTTTCCTCCGAATGCCAGAGTCAATTGGGCAAACAAATCGTCGAGAGACTCTGACATCCGAGCCGGGCTTGCATGTAGCCAGACTTGAGCAGCGCCTTTTAACTTAGATATGGCCAACATGCGTAAATAGTTGTCGTTAATATTGTAGGCGCGTGCAATATTTTTTATTTGTGTGATCCAAGCACGCACGCATGACTTGCCGTCGAAGTCCACCACTATCTCTTTTGCGAACGTAAAACTGTGCAACGGAGTAAATTTGTTCTCTTCGCTCTCAATTTGTTTTGGTTTTAAGAGAGTATAAGAGTTTTCGGCAGCATCATCGTCAAATGATTTTGCTCGCAGCTCTAACTCAAGTAAACGAAACTTTGCCTGTGTTGCTTCTAATTCGGCACGTAACTGTAACAATTCTCTTTTTTCGTCTTCTTGCATTACTTCTGACGATTCGCTTCTGTTGCTGGCATCGTGATCGGCGCCTTCGCTGTTGTTGAGGGCTCGCTGTTGTTCGCTTTGCGTCGGAATGTTGGTCCCGTTATGATTTTCGTGGGAATTGTTGTTGCTCTGCACACAATGTTGCGAACTATTGGCGTCGGGACGCAATTCATCGTTGGCACTTTCACATTGTTTTTCATAAAGTTCGGAATTTCTGGGTGAAAAATTTTCATCCATATTTTGGGCTTGGGGCTCCTTAGGGTATGCGCCACGATTTTCAATATTGTTGAGTCGGGCGACCAGCTCTGCTTTTGAGCCCATTGTTGATTTACCCAAGGCGTTAAGCCAATTTTTTAAGATTTGTGTTGAAAATGTGTTTACATCAATTGTATCGTTCATAGCGCGTTACTATCCCACTTCTGAGATTTTAGTAGTAAAGTCAGGTCAATAATATATATGTTTGTAAGTATTTATTTACACAAAGCACTACACACAACTGTCTTGTACAAAGAACGATCAAAAAGTGATGTTCTCTTTATTAATTATGTCTTGTGTACCTCTGAGAGCGGGAATGCTCTCAGTGTGTACACTAATGCTTATTATACTAAGTACAAAAGTGTATACATCCTTACTTTCTACGGTGATTAGAGTAACGGCCTGCTACAAATGAGTGGAATAGAAATACTAGGACCGGAAGCTGGGTAGATCTTAACACAAAACAGTTTAAATGTAGTGAAGGGAGTATAATATACTTAGATCGCTTTCGTAAAATTCAAATTCCCTAAAAGGAAAATCGATTATTTGTATGTATTATTGTTATTTAAAAAACCAGTCAAGAAGGAAAACTCGATGCGAAAAGACAGTCCAGCCATCCAGCCATCCATCCATCTTAACAACTATTAGTTGTACCTTCCATTTAAATTTATATGTATAAGCAAGACGAACCCAGCCAATAGCCAGCATACAGACAAAGGAGCATTTCAAAAACAAGGCCAAAGAGTGAAACTAATTGTACAAGTATGTGTTCAACCAAATATGTCTGAATACTGTACAGCACCATGAATTCGCCGTGACTTCAAAGCACATACTTTTTGTTTAGAAATATCAAGAGTTTTATTTGACTAAAAGCAGAATAAACTGAATGCAAATTCATTAGAATTAGATATTTTCAATAAATGTATTCATATTGCTAACAAAATTTGTTCACTAGCCTGCTTGTTTTTGACATTCAAATGCCACTCATCTATCAATTGCAACCTTCGAATAAAAATATTCTAGCAGGCAGCTTACCTTCTGCCCCGGTTCACATTCACAAACGCAACCACAATTCGGTTGGTAAATAAAAAAATCGGAAAAATAGTGAAATATGCATACATGTTATTATATTCGGATTCGGTTTGTTAAATATTTTATTCATCACCAACAACAATGGGCGAACACATAAACAAATCTGTATCAACATGTGTGCACTTTCGGGGGAAACGATGTTATGCAAACACTTGGAATTTGGCATTGAGGATATCCGTAGCATATGCAAAATGTAAAGTTGCAACATATGAGCAGCAAACTCGCCAACAATAAAGCTCGAGTATTCCATATGTATTTTTAAATAAATAATTGGGGCTATAAACAAGAAACATTTTAATAACAAATATTGCAGCACTCACAATACAATGCACGTAGTATGTGCATACACGACTACCTCTACATACATTTGTACATTTAAATGCCCAGAAGTCCAATTGTGGGCTTGATTGTAATTAATAAACAAACTCCTTTTGCTGGCACACACGCACACACACACACATTCAGGGGCTCAGCTCAGCTTAGTAACCCTCACTTTTTGTCATGCAATGAAAAACCATCAACGGCCGGCACACGGCCCGCATGTTAATGTTCTATGCACTAGCGCTCAGTGTACTTGTATGTCCTGCGCTGTTAAGCGTGTCCTGCGCCTGCGTTGGCAACAGCAAAGTCGTTAACGACGGCGCACATCTGCTCTCCTGTGTCCTCGATGCGCTCCTGCGTCTGACGTTGATTTCCAGTGCTACTTCCCTACTGCGCCTAGGGGGTTGAAATGTGTTTGAAAAATTCCATATCAAGAGTGGTTGTAATTATAAATATCGTTCGAATCAACGTGCAGCATGGGGATGGGTTGTCCCTGCCACAAAAACCGTTACTTTCGCGCACAACGAAAATATGGGAATTGATAAGAAATGAATGAAATGAAATGAAACAGACCTTATTTTTTGTGGCAATATTTTGATCTATAACTTACATTTCATTTAAATTGTATCCTTAAATTTTCGACTTGGGCATAATTCAGCTTAAAATTTTATAAAATTCTTAAAAATAGCTGCGCGAATAATTTACGTGCGTGGGCATCGAGGAACGTTATCAATGTTTGCGGTTCCTCTTTAAAACTTCAAGCTTTCTTGCCTATCCCCATAACTTACGAATAAGTCAGGTGCGTCCGATTTTTTGTCGATATACACATTTTTACACAGCACTTCTACCAACGCCTTAACAACTCGGCTTGGCTTCTCAACACGTTTGCATGCTTTTGGGCGCCCATATTTAACTTTCAAACAAACTTGAAGCTCATGCAAATTTCATGCCCAGCGTAGTTGGACCACACTAAAAAAAAAAAAACAAATTAAACATGTTATGGTATTTTATATAATACACATTTATGTTTTTATTAAATACACAAATCGAATGGTTTGTGTTGAAATTTCTGTCACCTGCCCACAGCCTTAATTTCGGGTTATTTTTCAACAACTATATTTATAAAATGAATTTCTTTCTTGACTCTATTCTGAATGTCTTCAATGTGTTATGTAAGCAAATTTTTTCTCTGTGCAATTGTGTTTGTACGGGTGTCTACGGCTGTGGGTTGTGGGTTGTGCTGCGTCTGACATGCGGTTTTTAAGGCCCATACGGGCTCATAACGCCGCAAAAGGTGGCGCCTAGTTAACTCGGTTATGGGTTTCCTGGTTTATATAACGCCTGAACATGTCAGTTCATAAAATGTATCTTACATTGCGGTTTTGTGGCACTGCAGCTTGCTGCTCATGTCCTACTGACTGCCTCGTTTTCATACTTTTTATTGTACAAATTTTATGCGATTTCCCTATTTTCCGATAGCAGATTGCCGATTGACCACAACGAAGCGCAGCGAGTGTTTCTTTCATTTTCTTGTTTGCCTTGGACTGCGGCTTTTATCAATTTACTCACAAATCAAATATGCCCAAGTGTAATTTTGTGATGGGCTGGATGGGTGGCTGAGTGGTGGTTCAGTGGTTGGATATTGCGTGTGCTTGCATGCATGTCTGTCAAATCTTTACTTTTGCAACTCGCTCAAGCGTGCCTCGTGTTGGCAATGAGGCGTACATTTTTGATTTCTCGCACATTTGATTGATGAAGCCAAAGCCAAATGGGTGAGAGGTACCCAAAAAATATACGCGTTCGAAGATATTTGCACGTCCGTCCCTATTTGAATGCTGCGGGTCCACTTAGCTGCCTCAAAGATTAACTCAAAAGTTATCGCATTGAGAAGAAAAGGTTATGGTTCCTATTGCTATTCCTGCTGCTGACGTACAAAAGCACTGATAAAACATTTCAATAGCCTTGATAAAAAAGGTGCGCATATGTGTCAAAACTTCAAACGGACAATGCAAAGAGCTCACATCCTCGTACAAACGCTTATACATAAATATGCTCTTATATAAATACATACATTTCTATGGAGCACATAATTTCCGGCTAGATAAATTCGAAAGGAAACGAAAGTAAAGAAGAGGAAAGGCAGAGCAAAGGCACTGCATTTAAAATGTATAACCACAAGTTAATAGTTTTATGACAAACCGAACGTATCCTTTAGCAAGGAAACTTTTGCCAACAGCCTGGGTCGCAGCTGTCCTGCGCATTTTAATTTCCTTTAGCCCGGCCCAGCACTATAAAAAATGTATAGGCAACGTTGCCAAGCCGAAATAAAAGCGAAAAGATGATGGCACCAGGCCCCCGCTCTACCGCTTTGTAAAAGTCGCAAGAGTCCCTCGAAAAACTTTCAGGTCTCAGCACAGTCAAATAGCTGGCAAAGATACTTAATGGGTAGGTAGATACACTGAGAAAAACAGTTGCTTTAGCCTCTCTTGAATACCTATTAATGCAATAATAAACAAAAAGCTACTAGATTAATCATGCGTTGCTGGTAATTTATCAGCACTTCAATTGAAATTAATTTGTATACATACTTTCATTATTGAAATGGGATATACTTGTATTCATGTATATTAAGACTTTTAGAAAATGCGTCTTAGTTCTGGAACTTAAGACAATTTATTTCATTGTCAGTTGGCTAAACGCTTTTTCTCCAAGTGTGAGATGGAAAAAAGGTGAGCGTAAGGACACGCGCGTCTCGGCCACGCTTCGCAGCGCCTACACATGTGTGTGGCCGTTGTGTGTGTAGCGTCCTCGCCGGCTGTCTAGCACACGCCCGTCGCGTTCCCTGTCGCGTCGTCTCAGTTGAGCGCCTTTTGGCAATGCTCCACTGACCAATAGTTCACTTTTCATCGCTGATAAAAGTGGAAATGGAAATGGATAATGGCGCAAGCACGCCCATTTCTCTTTTTGTTGTTGTTACTGTTTGTGCTCCTGTCTATTTCATTTGGTCTATTTATACGTTTGGAACAATCTAATTAATATTTCACATATGGGCTGGACAGACATCTGGCAAAAGCTCACGCAGTTATTCGATCACGAGCTAGCTGCCCGTCTTAAAGG
Source organism: Scaptodrosophila lebanonensis (assembly GCF_003285725.1). Classification (NCBI taxonomy): domain Eukaryota; kingdom Metazoa; phylum Arthropoda; class Insecta; order Diptera; family Drosophilidae; genus Scaptodrosophila; species Scaptodrosophila lebanonensis. Next base: position 6,747,985 of record NW_022060529.1, read on the forward strand.
CGTGCAACCTGCCACATCATTTGTTGCGCGGCAGTACATGCGAGCTGAGACTTGGACAACATACAAGTATTAATCTTAGCTCTTTCCATTACCTATTACATTTGTCCATGTTTTCCACCACACTTTATCATAACACAGTTCATTGTGCCTTTAAGGGTATACATACTACACATATATGTACGATGATTTGCTTTTGCCTCTTGAGTCAATATTTGAGGCTTAGTTTGTGCAAGCAGCTCCGATTTGACTAACCCGTACATACATATACTATATATAAATACATGTATGGAAGTAATCACCTTTTGAACAAAGAGCGACATTTTTGATTTCCCCTTGAATCACGCATCTGTAAACTTATATAAGTAAACATTACAAGAAGCATACTTGTACATACATACTTTTGTAAATATCTCTTATAGCTCACATTTTTCCACATTCATGCGCACATATTTTGAGAAGGAGAAATACGGCTTTAAACATGCACTACGTTTGCTGCATTTGTTGGCAGAAGCGCCCAGCCAAAAGCTGATAAGATAAAAGCTAAATCTGATAAGCTGGCACAGGCCTGCATTCCTGAATGTGTTTAAGTTTTCAACAAACTTCTTAAGTTGCTGCACCAATCGTATCAAAAAGGGCGAGTACAACAATAAAAATATTGATAAATTTACTGTCAGTAAATAATATTTTATTTTATTTTCTTGATTACTGTGTGGCCCATAAGTCGAGACGGAATATAGGGCACCGGCAAATGCATTTATGACCTTCCATCAATCATTCCACGGTTTTTTGGCTCCAATTTCAGAATAGACAGTCCCATTTCAAAATGTCATCTTCTCTGTGAAATTATTAGAAAGACTTCTCGGACATTCATCGACGAAAGAAAGTCAAATCTTGATCAAATTTGTATTCAGTAAATATTGATAGTTAGTTGCTTTTTACAAAGTCTGGCCTTCTGAAAAATTAAATGAAGAACATTATTTAAGCACATGAGCTCGCCAGTTTATTTTATGCTCATAGCTATTTCGGAAAATTCTTAGTTATATTCATTAGTTATACATACATATAGAATGTGCCACCGTAAATCGTTGGCCGCCATCTGTGCCGCATCGAACAAAAGGCGGAGGAGCAACATTCAATTAATTTTACACGATGTTGCGGAAATCCTGGCAGCAAAAAAACTAAACTAACGTTCATTTTGCAGCAAGTGTAACAAAATTTAAAGTGCAAACTACGCTGTAATAACATTTTAACGATATTAGCACGAAAAATGTGGTCGAAACACAAAAGCGGAAAGTGGAAAGCTTAACGATGCTAAACGAGTGCAGCAGCACTAGCAGTAGCAGCCGCATCGAAAGGAAAGGGTGGCACCAACAGGAGGGATGGGGGAAGGAGTCGCATATGCAGACACATACACGTATACTGACGCTGGAAGCAGTTTCCCTGTCTCCTTCGCTTAACCATAAAGCAAAAGGCGGTTAGCGAGTGCTCTATTTTCTGCAGCAATTGCGACGATGTCGACGGCGACTGCCAAAGAAATCTGCAGCACAAATTGTTCAAATATTTTGGCTTTTGCACGCACATGAACTCACACTTATATCTGTATGTGCACATAAAGCCCAGCGGCTATGTGCATACACACACACACACACACTGAAGGGCAAACTGAACTAAATATACACTGATAAAAAATACTAATGATCTTTACTTTTGCAATAAGTTATACAAAGTACTGTTGCGTCTATGTCAGAGTAGATCTTTAATTACTTGGGCGCACAAAAACACCTCATAGTCTGAAAAGTTAAGCAAAAAAGGCACTGATTAATAAAAGTTGATATTTAACAGTTAACTAGTTAAGAGCAATGACTGCATTGGCTGTGAATATATTACAAATGATCACATTTTTATCTCAACCTCAACCCATATTTTTCTTAAAGTGCAATATGAAAACTTGAAAGTGGCTAAAATTTGTGCTCTCTCTTCTTTTGGAGCTTGCAACAACAAAAGCGGCATTGTTCAAATGCAACGAGTTGTTACACATCCATGTGTGGTAACATCAACATGCATATGTTATTGCACACCCCCACGCATACACAAACACAACGCACACATTCAACTGGCAGGCTGGCTGGCGGGCAGGCTGGCAGGCAGGCAAACAGGCAGGCAGATAAGCAGCCATTATGGTAAAGTGAAAAGAATTTCCAGACGCGTTCTTAAAGCGCATTGCGCGAGCGTGCTCCCATTATTTTCCACAGCATAAATTTTCGCACACATACATATACATACATACATATAAACATAACCAGGCAACAATTTGTATACATGTGTGAGTGTGTGTGTGGTTGAGTGTTTGAGTCTTTTCAGTGCGTTGGCGCTAAAGTTTAAGCAATGCTGTGCGCTTGTTTTGCGGCATTGTCAACAATTTCATTTTTGCCTTTTCAGTTCGTTTTCGTTGTTAATATAAAGCGCAGGCATCGCATCCGCGGCTTTGTTAAGTTATGTGGCACTCCCACAGACACACACACAGTAAGCGTTAACTGCTCCGCGACAATGTTTTATTGCTTGTTGTTGCTTTTGTTTTTGTTATTTGTACTCGTATTGTCCTTGCATGTGCTGCGGCGTGCTCAACACTTATAAATTGTGATTTTTGCACGCTTACTTATCTTTGGCGTTGGTTGTAGTTGTTGCTATTGGTTTTATGTTCAAGTTTAACAACTCATATAAGTCTAGGTCGATGCACACACAAAAACACATGCACACACTATACATGTGTGTGTGTTTGCATGGCAAGCGTTAAAACTTAATAAAGCCAAACTAACAAAAGCCAACGATGAAAGTGTGTAAAAGCTGGCTACAAGAGAATATTATGACAATGCACAACAAGCCACAAGCACACAACACAGACACAGACACACACACACACACACACACCTACACACTTATTTATATTCATCAGCGACTCTGCAAGCGCTCCACTGCCACTAAGTGTAGCATACTTATGTGCGCTTAAGTCATGCATTAATCCTCGCAGCTAAACACAACACGAAAGATTAAAGTCATGTTACCAATGAACTACTTTTTGGTGGTTCGAGCTAATAAGTGCCTCCGACGCTAACTCTTTATATTGTTGTTGATGCTGAATCTGCTGGTGTTTGCATAAATTTCAACCAAGGCGAAAACTTTCTTTTTACTGTTTGCTATAAATATAGAGAAGAGTTTTGGGAACATGTTATCCATATTTATGTGTAAGCTTTCGAGCACGACAATATTACTATCTTCATTTAAGATGTCAGATTGCTGAAAAATCACCGTAAAGTTTCAATTCCAATACTTACATAATACCAATTCTATCATTATTGAATATTAGTGCGGAACACGGAAAAACCATTTTATTTTTCTTCCTTTTTGTAAATCAAGTTCATATGTATCGTGTTGAATTTATATATTTTTAAATAAATTGTTTTTCCTATGGCGAATAATTTAATGAATATACTTTATAAACTAAAATTTAGTAACTACTATTTGTGGAATGCAACGCTCACTCTAAAAATAATGCGATATCATATTGATAAGAGCTTGTTTACAAAAACAAACAAAAATAAAATGTTCATTAAAATATGAAATATATTGAAATAGTAGCACATTGTAAAAAATATACGTACTAACCCTGGGAACTGTGTTTGTCAAAATCAGTATGTTTAATTATATATTTTAGGTACTACATATACAATAGTACTAACTGGCGATTTGAATGAAATGTTTTCTATTTTTTTTACAACACAAAGTAAACAACCTCTTGTGTAGCGCTTGCAACATTTGTGTCTTGAGGGCTGTCAACAGCAATCTGTGGCACAAACAGCTGAGGGGCAATTGTTGGGCGGCAATGTCAATGCACCTGATGATAACATGCGGTGTCTCCGAGCAACTTAATATGCCACATTTTTCCGCTGCATTGGCAACTGACAAGGTAAACAAGTTCTCGCCCGTTCGCCCGTTCGCCCGTTCTCTGGCACTGGCTGCCACACGAAATGCTGCTGTCAGCGTTAGCGTCAGCGTCAACGCTTATGTGACTTGTTGCTGCTTCCATTGCTACTCAGTTGCTCCTCGGTCGCTGCTCAGTTGCTTCTCAGTCATTGTCAGCGTCGCAGTAGCTGCGGCTGTGGCTGAGGCTATGGTTGTGCTCGATTTTGATTTCATTGGCGGCACTCGCGTCGTTAAATTATTCTTCTTTAGTGTCGCAATTTTTTATATTATTTTATGATGACACAGTAAGAGGCGGTGGCGGCGACGGCGGCGGCACTCACAGATAAGCGGTCGGCGACAACGCCGGCGTCGCTCGTCGGCGTCCAGTAAGAAAAGCTGAAGCAGCGGAAAGAAAAAGTAATGTAAAATAATATGGCAGCAACTTGAAGCGCCTGCCGCTGTGCTGACACTCGGGCAGGGAATTGAGTTGCCATCGAGTTGCAGTCGATATAGAAATCGCGATATTGATATCTTTATATTTTTTATTTTGCCAAGCTTGGCATTTGTTTGCGTTTGGGTTTTGCATTTTGTGGCATACCTTTCTGTTGGTGCTTAAATCAATTTTTTATTTATCGTTGACTCAGTGCAGCTGTGTCAGCAAAGACCAAACAGTTCAGGGTTAAATCAAATGGAAGTTACGCAATTTTTTTTTTTGTCACTTCTATTCCCAAATACTTGTAAATTCTTGAACGTGAGCTTTTAAATTAAATTAACTGAATAAATATTCAGGTTGAAACTCTGATAAAAAAATATTTTCCACCTGACTGGCCGATATTACTGCATCTTTTATAAGTTAAAAATATACATTTAATATTTAAAAAAAGGCAATGGTAAGATAGATGTGCCAATCTTTGTCTACAACTTGGCATTCAAATCCTTTAAATTGTACTAAAATGAATGCAACAAAGTTAAAAAAGGACGGCATCTTTTTAACTTTTCAAATACTTGAAATACTTTACTCGTATGTTGAAAACAGATTCGCTTTGAAGATAGTGAAAGGAAAATTTCCTAGATTAGCATCTAATATTCAATTCGCCGATATATGCCAACATGGATATAAAAACAGATTCCAACATACAGGATTTTTCAGAACTAATGGTCATAAAACAAGTTCCAATTCAGACCGACGTCCGCTAGCGATATCATTTTGTTTTCACTTTTATTACAATGTACAATGCGTAAGACTGGCTTTTATCAGTCATATTTTGAGGCTGAGTCTGCGTCTGGGGCAGACAACACTTAATCATGCTGCTTACCTCTACTCAAGCTTTATGCCACTCACATCGTCATTTGCTCTCTCCGACACTGACACATCAAATGTGCGCATAATATTCGCATGACTCATTTTTATAAACATGCGACTTGAGATTGATTTTCTTCTTTGTTGTTTTCGCATTCCTTGTTTTGTCTTTGTCGCTAGTTAATTAAGTGCTATATACAGATATACATGTTTATTTTTGTAGTTTTATTATGAGCTAAGGGTGAACTATATTGGACAGCCATATAAGCAGTTGAATACAGTTGATGTTAGATAATTAGTTCGGCTATAAATATCAATACTTTGCCGCCGAATGCACAAAATCGAAATCGAAATGGAAAAGTGTTTGCTTGCAACATGTCTCCAGATAACACCGAGCACTTAAAACTTTACGACAGAGATAACAATATGTACGACGAGCAGAGCAGAGCAGACTGGGGTGCGGACAGCTGGCAGACGCTAAGGGCAATACTCGTATGCACCACTCTAGGATTTGGGGTGACTTCGAGATGCATGAGGAAGTCGAGGCATAAGGCACACATCAATGCCAGCCAGCGAAGCGAGGGGTTACATGCAACGCCAGCAACGTGCAATTGAGCAATTGCCCTAAAGATACACACACACATACACAAAGACACAAACACACATACAAATACTATAAATATAGTCGTATGGAAACGGTAATGCTCAGTAGAACGGTGAGCGTTCGCTCGCGCCAAGAGCCAGCTGCGATCTGGTTTGGGAAGGATGTATGGAATGTAATTGCTGCAAGCGCAGTCGAGAGGTGACAGTTTATGCAAACCCTCTTGGTTCATAACTGTACGTGATGTGTACACTTGGAAAAAAAGTTGCAGTTTGATCAGCATTAGGATCTTTCATTTTGATGTTTTACCGGTGAAGCTAAATATAAGATTGAATAACCGAGACGATTTTAGCACAGATTCTGCAGTGTCATTATAGTTTACTTTTCCTGACTTTTTCTTAAATTGATACAATATTGATTAATTATTTCTTAAGACTTATTTGTTTCAAATGAGAATGGAAAGGGCCGTCGTCAGACAGTGCATCGTCTGAAAATTTAATGTTTAATCTCTTTCTTGGAATTCCAAGTTGCAGATATAACAATAGGAGAACAAAGAGATATGTAATTTAAATGAACTCGATGACTCGCGAACAATTTTTTGTTAGACTGTTTAGAATTCTGACCAGGTAGCCCGTTAACTGCTGGGTGTGAATACTCCTTACATTTCTCCAAGTGTACAATACTATATTCATATTATAGCTCAGTTCATGCAACTATTTCCTTCCATTCCTTTCTCCACGACGTTCATGAGTATTTGCCGAGCCTCCTCCTCAGCCTCAGCCTCAGCCTCAGTTTCAGCCCATTGTGATTACTTGCCGAACAACTGTGCAATTTATGTCTTGCGACAACTTCCCGCAGTCTGGCTCTTCGCAACTCTGGCAGCTGCACTACATTACGTTAAGGTTAACGTGACAAAAATTCATTGATTGCATTTTTTTGCTAGTAGTTTCTACACACATGCATACATACATATATTCTGGCTACACACACACACACAGAGAGAGAGAGTCAGACAAACAGACTCACACATGCAGCCGCACATTTCATTTTGCTGCAGCTCACGTTTCTTCACATACTTGGCACATTTGTCTCTCTGTATCGGCGTCTTCAGCATTCAAACATGTAAACACTACAGAAGGAGAGAAAATGCACGTAGCCGTAGATATTAGGGGGAGGGGTCCGGGGAGATCCTGTGGGCCCTGCTGTTGTTGCTTGCGTGACACCCACGCACACGTGTACAGAACAGGGTCTTTGAACTGACAAATTACATTGTGCTTCCAACGAAATTCTTTTCATATGCACTTTGAACTTTTTGTGTCATCGACGTATTCTATACAGATACATATATGCATATGTATGTGGATACGTGTTTCCTTTATTGCTTTCTTTTGTTTGCTACCTTTCCTTCATTGTCTATTATTGTTGTTGTTGAAATAGTTCTGCCGATTGTCTAACTTTATTTCTTTACACATATGTTACTTTTAATTTTAATTTGCTTATGTGTATCTGTTATTTTGTACTTGTGTTGTTTCTGTAGTTGTTATGTAGCAGCTGCCTACATAGCACGAAGTTCGTGAAACTTTCACGTACTCCCTCGTACTACCGCTCGCGTACCAGTTTCTCAAGTGCAAATGGTAAAAATTGGCGAAAATTGTTTTTAATTTGTTGTTCGATGTAGGTGGCTTTAATTGTGTGGCTAGTCTCATGTGTTGTTGTCGTTGTTAGTGCTGTCTGTTTTTGTGTTGTTTTTTTCGAATTCAGGTGGGTGGATAATAAAATTACAGTTTTTATAATTGTTTAATGGCTGTTGAATGTTTGCTAGGAATTGTTTTAAGCCCATGAATATTTCAACGAGAAAGGGCCAATTAAAAGTATGTTTTTTTTATTGCATCACAGGCTGATTGATCGTTACTTATCAAAAGTTATTCGTATTCGGTCAGACTTCACGTCTGATGATTTTGATTTTTAATAAAAAGAATCAAATGTTACTTAAATTACAACAAATGAAACTTGTATACTACAAGACACTTTTCTACTAAATTATTTTTTAGGACTTAATGTTTTAAATAAGACTAGCTCAACAATAAGTCGTTTGGCAACTGTGGCATCGCAAATGTCGAAATATCACTGTGTAACAATTGTCACTTATCAAAGCAAACTGATTAATAGCCTTTCATTACTTTAACGTCTAAGTTATGACCATAAAGTAACAGTGCCTTCGTGTTCGGATCTTATCGTAGTGTTAATGTAGGGGTACATACTAAAAATAGTTTCGTAAATACCCATGGGCTTATCTAAAAAGTATATTTCGAAACGGAAATACTTGGTGTAGGCCGCCCAACTCCAGGAACCGTCCCTGAGATCACTGACGAGTTCTTCAATTTTCATGTGCGTCGTTTAAGTATGCAAATTAGGGCGAAAACAAGACGTAAAAACTGCTAAAGTGGGTACCTAAAAAAAGAGCGCCAAGAATAAAGAAACATAATTAACAAAAGAAACGAAGCAGCAACGACAACAACAGCAAGGCGTAAAAACAAATCACGTCAACATTTTTGCGGCAGCTGAGCAAAAATGTGAATGGAATGCGCATGAGCGCATGCCCAAAAGAGCGCACAAGATGGCACGAAAATAGCCAAGACTCCCCGTCTTGGGAGAGAATGAGAGAGCGTAAATGAACTGGCTACCGGTTTGGCCAAATAAATGACAAAGCCACCCATAACAAGAACAGCAGCAGCCGCAGCCGCAGCAGCAACAAACAGCTGTATGTGAGGTGAGAGCACAACGGTGTTGATAAGAAAGAGCAACAACATTAGCAGCAACAACCAGAGCACGGCAAAACCAACCACCAACTACTGAAACACGAGGCCATCGGCTGAAGCGACGGCAGTCGCAAGAACAATGAGGTGCATTATGCGGAACGTACAATATGATTAAATAAACAACAACACCAAAAGGCATGGGAGCAGCACAGCTACAGTAGAGATGGCCATATTCGTAAGTGACACGAAAAAATCACACAAAAAAAAACGAAACTTACAAATTTAATGAATTTAATTTTTATAAAAAATGTGTATTTTCGTTAGAAAAGTACATTTCGTAAATAACATTTTGTATTGTAAACGTCAAAGTTTAACCCACATACTTAGAAGCGCGTTTAAAATTTAAACAAATTAGAAAAAAAAATTCCTTGAATTGCTTTTATTTTCATATGATTTGATTTTTTTTTAATGTCTCATTAATATCTGTATACTAATATATTTTATGAATGGCGGGCATGCGTGTGCGTGTTTCTATTATTATGTTAGTGTCGTGTCGGTCTATTCCCACCTCTAGGCCACAGCAAAGCAATAACAGCAGCTGTCGTTGTGCTGATAGTCCAGGTAATGCACAAGCGCTCTCTCTCTCTCCCTTGCGTAGCGGCAGCAGCGACGCTAACGTTATGAGTCAACGGCGCTGACGCCTCAGCTGCCTCAGCCGGCTGTCGAGCGGCATTCGCGATCCAACGTTCAAGCAGCGCAGACGCAGGGCGATCGCTCACACCTATCTATGAACTCTGAATTAGCAATAGTGTTTCCAATACGACTCACTGTATACAAATTGAATTAAATTTGTTGTCCTGTATGTGGACCTATCATGTCAACGTCAGTTAAAACTTACCGTTGCACCTAAACGACCGAAATGTAATCAAGTGCATGTGTGGGTGCCTCATCGATCGTAGTTATTGTGTGCGTGTGTTTGTTTACCTATTATGTGCATGTGTGTGTGCGTGTCGCGCTTGTGTAAATCAGCCGCCAGACCAAAAATCAACTGACACGTGCTTGAAATATTTTTGTGTTTATCAACGTGAGGCGCATTATCAACAGCAACAAAAACAAGAAAAGCCACAACAACAAAACCAAAACGATAGCTACTACACGTTGCCATCAACATAAAAATTGGATTATTTGCGTGCCTTTGTGTCTGTTTATAGAAACGAAACGGTAAGTTAGCCATAAAAGTAATATGCCATCGCATATTAGTTAGCTTTTATGCTGGGGGCCATAAAACACTTGACCCCAATATATTTAGTATTTATGGTTAGTTGACTTTCCTACACATATACATACATACATGCATACTTAAATATGTACATACATACATATGTACCTATGTATGTTTGTGTGCCTAATCATATCTATTTGCGCTGCTTATCAATGTCAACAAAATAAAATGAACGCTCGAACTGTCAAGAGACGCCCCTCACTGAGAGCTGTGACTTTTGAAGCTTCAAATATTGTTAATTATAATACCCGTGTGGATTGTTGTTTTTCATTATTTGGTGGGCTTGTAATCCCGCCGCCAGAACTATACACTGTCATTGTAAGGCGCCGTCTCATGACTCAGGGATAATTTTCTGCGTCAACGCCATTTGTTTGTTTTTTCACAGACATATGTACATACATAAGTATTTGAGTTCTTTTTATGAGTGGCTTGTAGCTCCTATGAGTCATGTGCTTTATAAGTGGGGAAGTCAGGTAAACAGAAAGACAGACATTCGGAGCACCTACAAAGCTGTCTTAATTTGCAAGAGAGATATATGATGGGAAATTGATTTGAGGTGTTGAATCCGCAAAATTGATTGAATGAAGAATTGAATGAATGGAGCTTACGTTGGTTACCACAAATTACACATTTCGATTGTTTGATTAAGCAATTCCGCAAACATATTTACTTTTGTAGAGCGCCGGCAGATGAATGATCGCTGACCGTGCGTAACAGAAATCTACAGTTCTACAGTATAATACTGTCTCTCTAATTACAAGGCGCTTCGAATTGCATCCGACCGATCAGCTCCTGATATGCACTGAAAAATATTCAATGCTTACAAAATTAAATGAAATTCGAAACTCTGAGCTGAAACCCATATTTAAGCTTACATGTAAGTGTCTATGCAAAAAAAACTCTAAAGGTGAAAAATATTTTTTGTCTTTTGAAAAATTAAATACAATTTTTGATGACTTGTCTGACTTCCATTTTGTCTCATTATGAACACAATGCGGACCTCTGCAAAAACTATTGTCGTGGGCTCGAGAATCTTCTAATTCGCTATTAAGTTGTCTCCACTCCTTCCTCCTTAGTGGTGGAATTTAATTCAAATACGTTTGGAAACAATTTACATTTTCTAATAAGCTGTGAATGTAGACTGGTGATAATTTCTTTGGCTTTTAGGCTGCTACATTGCCTCTGGCTAAGAAATTACAAATTTCTTTGAGTGCATCACCATGAAGCTATTTGTAACAACACGAGAAGTGACAATTAAAAGCGACCACACCACACGTCAGACGGCAAACGCCAATCCAGTTCAAGTCAACACCACCATCATCATCATCATCAGTGTCAGTATCAGAATCAGAATCAGTATAAGTCTTGGCCTCAGTTTCAGCCTGAATGTGCCCGGTGGCTGGCAACAATCACTTTTTGCAATGAGAGATGGGTATCAATGACAAAACAATCGAAAGCAACGGTGTTTTTCTTTGAATACACACATCTGTACTAACAGATAACTGCTTGTTACCGTTACCGCGGACAAAGCAAATGCCAACCAAATGGCTGTCAAGTCAACATAGTATTGGCAATTGAATTGTTGTGCAATTAAGTAGAATTCACCAGCTCATTTATTTATTGCTTTCCAATGAAATGCCAATGTGCCAAATAAGGTGTAATAATTTTTGTAACAAAGCTAGTACAGTACAGACTCGCTATAGAAGGCAGATAGTTTTCAACGCTGATGAAATGAATGGAACTAGTGTCGAGTATATCTCAGGATCAGCTTTTTCGCAAAATTGAGGTTTTGCTCATTTATGGAGTTTTCCTAACTTGTTGGGCAGCTAAATGGTTCATCACTGTATCAGACATTTACATGGGCTGTTAAATGTAACATTCTCAGTATTGTTATTACTATTCTCCAACTTACCTTCAACTCAAATCGCTTGCAATTGCAGCTTTGAGACGTGTATTGCACTTCTGTTGACAATCAATTCTATTATGCGGCCATTTTGAAAATTCTATCGACGCATTAAACAAGCTTCTGGTTTTAATTTTATCAATAGCTACACACTCGTACGCATAATATGTTCATTTTTTTATTTATTAGCCTAATTATTTTAATGTTTGTGCATTTACAAGCTGTAGACTCATTGGCAACTAAACAGAGGACGCACATTAAGCCCACAAACCCAATTAAACAATAATTGAAATGCTGATTTATTATTAATTATTTGTCACTACAATAACAGAGCAATTAATTAAAAATCTGTTGTGTCTGAAATGAGCGCCAGTATTATTTCACACAACAATAACAATTTATTACGCTGACTTTACATTTATTCGTATTTATTTTAAATTGATATGCCAAAACTATAAAAGCCGCTCAGCTGATTAATAATTGAAGAGTCGCTTAATTAACTAAAGCCGTGTAAAGTCAAACTGACCCTAGAGGTTAAATGTGTCATGTCGGCTTAAAAAAATAATGGCATGTGAATTCTGGTTGTTAGTGCACAAATAATAAGTAAACAAAAAACAATGACTTTTTAGCCCAGTTAACATATGACTGTAAACACTTCAATTATAAATATATTTTAATCTTCAGAGTCATCAATATTAAAGCGAACAGGTCTGAGGGAGTACGCCAGATCTGTTGAGCGACTTTTTAAATAGTGTTATTGGTCTTCTGTTCCCTGTAATATAAACGTATAAAGCACCCAAAAGATGCAAAAACCGTTCGCATTTTAATTATTCTTACACTTTCTTTTTATATATGCCCGTACAAGCAAATTTATATGTATATGTATATCAGACTAATTGTTATTAACATATTTCATGCACTTTCTCGCTCAGGACTCATCAACATTAAAGGCTCTCGTAGGTGGTTTTATACATCCTGTAAATGGCCGTGACATAACCCATCATCCTCTCATTGTTTCTTGTTATCTTTTAAGCCCACAAGTAATGCAAGAAGCTTTCTGCCTTTTAGTTGTAATGACACATGCATATGTATGTATGTATACTGGTACTATATGCATGTACATATACATATGTATGTATGTATATTGGCTTAATTGCTATTAATATATTTTATGCACTTTCTCGCCTATACATTTTAACTTAATTATTATTAATACATATTTTGCAGTTGCCCGCATGCCACACTACTTTATACTCACAAATTAATTAAATGTCCCCTGCTCCTTCTGCAATTTCACAAAGGACACTAAAAATTAAAATTTCCCCATATTCGATGCAGTATATTGAACAGTGTTTGCTTAAATGCTTAAAGCATTTAAACGGGCATAAATAATTATGTGCCACTCATAAATATTGCAAAATTTCAACTCGCATCTCGGATTAATTTTAATTTGGCTGGCAATCGATTGTGTACAGCTTTTATTGTTGTTGTGGCTTCCAGCGACCTCAATTAAAAGGATTCAATTATAAAATTATTTTTCTGTTTTTCTCTCAACACTTCTGACCAGCGCTTACACAATTTATGAGAAACTTAACAGAGAAAGAATTGCTTTTGTTATCATCGACGGCGTATGCTAAAATATCTGAAGCGATGAACTGACAACAATTTTTTCCCCAAGTTGCTTCTGCTTTTGTACAAACCACCCGAATATATAGGAAAAAGTGCCGTTAAGTGTTGGCATCTTTGTCTCTGTTGTTGTTGTTGTTTAATGGTTGTGTTGTTTGTGTGGTTGCTGTTGTGCGGCGTGTGTTGCATAAATTATTGAAAGCTTTTCATTCCACCTCAACTTGATGAAGCGCATTTAATTGCCGCATTAAATAATACAAAAACAAGCTTAAGAACTATCTTTGGTGCTTCGAAACTAATATATATGTATATATCTTAAGATATATATTTATGATACAAAGCATAGCATTAAAATATACATAAATACCTCAGCATATCTACACAAATCGTGGGATCTTAAAAGCTTCCAACTATGCATTATTAGAATCAAAATGAAGTAATGCTTGTTCTTGCACTCACATCGTGAATAAAACGAGAAATTATTAGGATTTACATATGAATTTAAAACACGGCCTTTTCTTCTCTAATAGTTAACTAAACAATTCATTCAATTTGCCTTTGCCACACCTTTTTCTTCGAACAGTTCATTGTGTGTGTGTTATTTTTTATTTTTTTTACAAAACACGATCCGTGGCAATTGTTGTTGCCATTAATTTCGCGCCACAATGCAATTTGTATATGATGTTGAAGAAGCAGAAAATGAAAATAAAAGCGAACAAAACCATTTTCTGATTATATGGCATTGGCATTTGCTTTTTGTTGTTGTTGTCGTTATTGCTGTTGTTGTCAACGCCTCCCCATCTGGGCTGCTGGGCATTTGTAATGAGCAAGCGCGCTCATTTCCTTAGCCGTAACTTGTTGGCTGAATATATTTTCCCCCCCGCTATCTGTATTTTAATGAGCCACACGCTGTGGCTCTATTAAAATTACTCATCGTCGACAATAAATATCGATTATAAGTCGTTTTTCTTTATGTAATGCGGTTTTTTAATAAATTGAAAATTACACTGGTGTCGTTGTCCACCGCATAGTGGTTGGGCGAAATATCTTTAAATCTTATTTAGAGTGCTTGAAAATTCCTTAATATACTTACATTTTTATGTTTACAAACTAAAACATTTAAAATCTAAAGGTATTTTTAAACCTTAACCTAATTCGTAAATATAAAATATATACAAATTAAGTAAAAGCATAAACCGCATTTCAAGAATGGTTACGAAGAAAAAGTTACAAAAATTACATTAAAACCTTATTAATACTTAGTTTCCTTGTATTTAGAAGTGGTGTCCTTTAAATAGTTGTTGAATATTTTCTTAAAACATTTAAGCAAGCTATTATACTATAGATTTGTGGCTACTTTGGAGGACACAGACCACTGTACCTTGTTAATGAGCGAATTAAGTTGTTAGTCGCGGCGTTAACAGCTCACACCTCATGGGCTGGGTCAACAACACAGCCACAACGAAGACGGCGACGCCTTAGCTGGCTTCGCGTGTAAGTACTGTCCGCCCGTAGACTTGTTCTTTCCCTAGCCCATCGCTCTGTGTAAGTTTAATCTAATTAGTTCAGCTGGCGGCTAAGTGAGTTTATGTTTAGCCGTGTTATATTTTTAATTAGATTTTTGGCACGCAGTTCTCTATCTACTGGCATTTTCTCTTTATTGACGCGTTCCCATTTGCAATTCCCGGTCATTGGGCGCAAATGAAGCGGTAGCGTCCATTGTTAATTGCACGGTTCGAAAAGGCGTTACAAACGATCTTTGTTGGCCATGCCCAGGTGGCGCTTTAAAACGGTCTGGCAGTTCCGCTTTTCAGTGCTGGGTAGCGGCGAAACAGAGCACCACACTGATGCGCCCTCTTTTTCACATATTACAGACATTTGCTACGATATATAGTTGTACTGCTTCCACACGCGCTCAAGTCTCTCGCGCTGACATCGCCTGCTCATTCCGTTGACTCATACTGCGCGTATGACTTGGACAGCTGTCGTCGCTTGAGTTGCTCTCGCGCTGTGTTCATAAAAAAGAAAAGGAATTAATTTTCACTTTGTTTTTAACTTCCTTTACAAAGCGGCAACAAATTCAAGTGACAAAATTTACAAACAAATTTGGTTTTGTTTTGTCGGTGCGCGTGTGGAAAAACATTTGGAGCAACAAAATGCGCTGGCCGCTGCTGCTGCTCTGGGAAACATAAAAAGTGCGGCCTGTGTGCCGCTGCTGTCGACGACGACGACGTCATCACAACCTACACATACATACGCACACAACGAATCACAGTATAGAGAGACAGAGGCTCATTGAAATTGCCGTTCATCAAAAATTTAAATTATGAAAGCAATTTATCAACTGGAATTCGAACTCTGACGCCACAGCAACTACAAAGAACGACAAACTGAACTGGCTAGCTGTGCAATTACAAAATATGCGGGAAAATAAACGCTAATCGATCGTGCTTTTAAATATACAAATACATATATACATAGAAAAATAGACAAACGAGAAGCCGCGCACATAAATTTGTGCACATAAAAACATTGTTAAAATATTGCCTAGTTTTGCAAAGAGAAATTACGCACTGTATTTTAATAGGCTGCTCCGCACAGACATTACTGGATTCAGCAACAACAACAATTAAAGGGCGAAGACGACAGCAGCAACAACTTGTTGCACGCAGTATTCACAACATTCATACACATAATAAACATAGATACACACACACACAAGTATAAAGAGATTTACCCTGTGCGCTGTGTTCTGACCTTTGGCGATTTTCCTCGAGCATTTTGTGTAAGTACGCTAATAAATTTATCAACAAACAAAAAAGCAACAGCAACGCGTTTAATTGCAAGCTCATAAACATACCACAAAAGCAACGACAACAACACACTAACACATGTATACATACAAATGTATGTATCTATGTAAATATTGGTGTAAATGTATTTCTGTTTTCAATGCTATACTATACCCCTCTAATGGCGGATACGGCCAACAGCGGGACGTTCGTTTTGTATCTTCTCTGGCTTGTGCATATGTACTCGTGTTGTAGTTTTTTTCTATCGCATTCATCCAGTGGCAGTCAAACTGTGACTTAATTGCCATACATAATGTCGAGCTTACAAAACCCGAACGTTATTAAACATTTAAGCGGTGGCTCGCTTATACAACAATTTCACACATTTCGACATTTCGTTGTCGCTTGCCGGCGCAAAATCGTAAAATTGTTTCCATTTCGAACGGTGATAAGATAAAATTCCACGACAGGCTAGGACGCCCACACATTATTCTTTTTTTTATTATGTTTTTCATGCCAACTTTTTGCATATACATACATACATACTTATGAACATACATACTTCCTATATTTATTTCATTCAAGAGAAATGCGTTGGAAAATTTTCCGTTATGTTAAATATCGTTGTGGACATGCGTGTGCGTAAGTTATAGATACAGATACGAATATAGCTTTTGTACCTAGTGGGTGACATGTGCAAAAATAAACTCACCAGAATACTCACATACTACCATGCCATAAAAAATGATGTGTACTTGTATACGCCCATTTTGGTGTTGCATTGAGGTGCTTAATTGTCTGTCTTTAGACCGCATACTTTGATAAATTCAAATATCTATGTTTATGCAAATATCTACACATATATACTTGTATATGTATATGCCTACATTTGTATGTATGTATGTACCTGGCAGCTAGTTGGCCGCCGGTTAAACGTCCATATGCAAACAATTGTGTTTATTTTGGCTTCTATTTTGGCTTGCTGCTCTTTGGCCATAATTGCAATTATATTGCCCTCTTAAAACGTGTTCACTTTATAGTTTTTAAATTGCTAAAAGCGCTTGTAAAGGCCATTTTCGTTATTAAATTGGGAAAACTTGTGAAGCTTTTGTTTATTAAATGAATAGTGCGGTGAATTATTAGGATCCAACAACATTTGACATGCAAAAACAAAAGAAATATTTCATGCCCAGATGAAAATACAGCAGAAGTACAATTAGTTGGTAACCAAATTTAAGCCTACAAAAAAGCACAACAGTTGCTGCTACGATTTATGAATTCGAAAAGAGCGTTAGAAAATTCAATTTCCAAATGGACATCAGCAATTTGATTTGGTTTTTATAAATGCAATTCATTGAACTTGAGTGGAAAAAAGGAAATGAAATTAAATAAAAATAAAATACATTTCGATTCGTGTATGAACGATGCTTTAGCTCTCAAATCATGCATTGTATAAGCGCTTGCACAGTTTTAGAGTCACCTATTCGAGGTTTGGTGCCTGCTTAACTGCTCTCTTTCTCTCTCGCTCTCTGTTCAAATTTGTTTTCTGCGATAAAAAATTATCACTGTGAGCGTAGTCGTAGAAGTTGTTGTTGTGGTTCTATTTGCTCTTGTGTAAGCAAAGATAAAGTCGTTTTTGAGTAGCAGAATTCGTCAGACAGATATCCATTTGGATGAGTAACTGTTGAAAATTCAATTGAAAGATCTCAGGGTAATTTTAAATCAATCTATAGGCACATTACGGGCTTCTGTGCATCAGTCTTACAATGATGGTCGTTGTTCGAGGTATTTATTTATGTATAAATGTATGCATATAGTATAACAATTATACCTTGTGGGAGCGAACGTGACAATTTGCTTGCAAATTCTCTGTGAGTTTAATCACAAGCCACAACTGACAGAAAAATGAGCACACACGCAAAGTCTTACTCATAGTGTCGATCCAAAAATTAATGGAAATGAGGTTGCAATTGAGCGCGCTTTGCTGTTGTTAGTGTTTAAAATCGAATGACACACACCTACACACACACAGAGGTTGAAAAGCACTGCAAATATTGTTTTTCTCTTTCAAATCAGCACGAAAATATCCACACATCGCTACCCTAAAATGGACACACGCATTGAGTTGCAATTGAAGCCTATTGGTGTACAGGGAAAGGATCAACAGGAGCACCGGGATGAACAAGAGCAACAGGAAGAAGAAGAGGAGCAGCCACTGCCCACGAAACTCAATGAAGCATCAACAACGACGGCAATCATTGTAAAACCCCCAGATATTCAATTACCCACAAGTAGTTCACATAATTCTATCAACGATTTTATGGTTGTTCCACATTCACCGATAATACCGCCATCACCTGCCGCGCCTTCAACTCCCACATCGAACGTTCAACCGAGCACTTCGAGAAAGCTATTCCATGATGCAGCTAGTCAACATGGTGGCTTTGAGAGCTCTGCCTTACTTAATCAGGAGCTGTGGAGTATTGCAGCTTCTCAATTACCGCAACCAAAGGTGCGTAGCGCCAGCTCCACACTGGATGCGGCGGTCTCACGCAATCCGTCGACTACTGG
This sequence comes from Scaptodrosophila lebanonensis, assembly GCF_003285725.1. Lineage (NCBI taxonomy): Eukaryota > Metazoa > Arthropoda > Insecta > Diptera > Drosophilidae > Scaptodrosophila > Scaptodrosophila lebanonensis. The sequence continues at coordinate 6,766,779 of NW_022060529.1, forward strand.
TGGCCGACATGAAAAAAAGATTGGTCATCGGCGCGTTGCCGAGGGTGGAGAGGTCACCTATAAGAAGATCCAGTCAAAGCAGATCATGGGATCCATTCAATTGGGCATTCAGCACACAGTCGGGAGCTTGGCAAGCAAGCCAAAACGAGATCTTCTTATGAAGGACTTTTGGGAAATGGAGTCAATCTCATTTCCACCTGACGGATCATCACTGACGCCAGCCCATCACTACAGCGACTTTAGATTTAAAGTTTATGCACCCATTGCCTTCCGCTACTTCAGAGATCTCTTTGGCATAGCACCCGATGACTTTCTAATGTCCATGTGTGCGTCCCCATTGCGTGAGCTTTCAAATCCGGGAGCTTCAGGCTCTATATTTTATCTGACCGATGATGATGAGTTTATCATTAAGACAGTACAGAAAAAGGAATGCGAGTTTTTGCAAAAACTTTTGCCCGGCTACTACATGAATTTGTCACAAAACCCACGCACATTATTGCCAAAGTTCTTTGGACTCTACTGCTTCCATTACAATTCCAAAAACGTGCGTCTGGTCGCGATGAACAATCTACTGCCCTCGGACATTAAAATGCATGCAAAGTACGATCTAAAAGGTTCCACATTCCGACGCAAGGCCTCGAAGGCAGAAAGACAGAAGGCGAGTCCCACATATAAGGATCTCGATTTTCAAGAGCATCATCCTAACGGTATATTCCTCGAGACGGACAAATATAATGCGCTGATGAAGACCATCCAGCGCGACTGCATGGTACTAGAGAGTTTCCAAATAATGGACTATTCCCTGCTGGTGGGCATTCACAATTTGGATCGTGCAGCCCAGGAAAAGCGTGAGGAGCGCATTTTGAATGCACGTGCCAAGTTGCAACGCAAGGATGCCAATGCGCAAGTGGTCGACGATGCGCCGGAAGCGGATCAGACACCGTTTAATACCCAACAGCTACCCACAGTGGCATCCACGGGCTCATTGGTTGCTGGCGCAGGTGCAGGAGCCAGCACATCAGGCGCAGCTCTGAACCGCACTCGGAGCATGAATCGTCAGCGCCTGGTAGCCCACTCCACAGCCATGGAATCTATAACTGCTGACATGGATGTAACTCTAGAGGAAGATGAGGATGTACCTGCTGGCGGTATTCCGGCTCGCTCGGCAGATGACGAGAGACTAATTCTCTATATCGGCATAATTGATATATTGCAATCTTATCGCCTGGAGAAGAAACTGGAGCACACATTCAAGAGCATTCTCTATAATGGCGATACAGTCTCTGTGTGTCGGCCCTCCTTTTACGCGAAGCGTTTCCAAGAGGCCATGGCCAAGCAAGTCTTCAAGAAGACGCCCACATTTCCGCTTAAGCATTCCCCGTCAAAGCGTAAGACGTCAGCCAATTCCAACGTAATGCGCTCGACGCCCCAACGTACGCCTTCACAGTCAAACGCCCAGCGACCGCCCACGCTCACAATGCTCTCGGGAATGTCCACACCGCCGCCGGCTTTTGATGACATCTCCGAGGAGGACATTACGGCGGCCTCCACCACAACGCTGCAACAACAACAGCATCGCTATAACAACAACAATGATAATAGTTTGCCCAGCAGCAACACCAACAACAAGAGCAATTCAAGCAGTTCCGTTCCAGAACCCAACAGTCCAAACGGAGGTGCAGGAATCGAGCGGATCTACACGCCCCAATATTCCTATAGTAGTTCAGTGAGGAGTAGCGCCCTAACGAGCGACTACAGCGACGATGAGTCTGGCAGCTACAGCGTGTCTGGTATCGCCACAGGTGCCCGATCCCCCCTATCGTCACGCGTACCGAGACTCACGAAAACGAACGTGCAGGTCACGACTATTGGGTGTGCGGACGATGAGTCCAAGGATGCGGTGGCGAAGGCGCAACCTGATGCAAACGGAACGACACCAAGCAGCAACAATCTCACCACATCTACCAAGACGACCGTCATTAAGGCGGCGGTGCAGAGTTACACCTCAACGCTGGTGCTTAACGATGTACCACGTTGATTAAATTATATATGTATATATATGTATGTAGCTGTACATGTAGCAACAACAAATTGGTGCTGGCTTTCACTACCCCCCTAGCATTCAGTGCTCCAAAACTGCCCCATTCAATGCTATAGACTTGACGCAGCTTGATGTATCTGCTAAGGTTGTGCGATCCGGAACTAGTTCGGCCCTCTGGTTCATTTAGTTAAATTCATTGAGAAAAATAACATTTATAAAGAAAATATTCGAGATAGGATGTAGAAATAAAACTCACCCTTTCAAAACTATTATATCCCAGATCAGCGCAACAAAATTTAGTTCTACAAATCACTAAACTGTAGCCTTTCAATAGAAAATTTGAAAGTCTATTACGAATTTCGTGTTTCTTGGAACTTGTTCCATTCTTTCATATATATATATAATATGGAATACATTTCTAACGGGTACAGCATAACTTTTGTTTCTACTTGGTGGCGTATACGTAACGTCGCGCTCGTTTATCTTGATTAAGCACACTCCCACAAAGAAAACCCAAAAACGAATATTCGATATTAAAATTTATGTGGCGCGGTTTGTTAATTGCACGCACACACACACACATACGTAAAGCTAATCGAACAGTCTCACACTCGTCAGGACGTAACTGAAATGTTCAAGAAATTATTACTGCGAATGGCGGTGCTTATTAAAATTTATAATTACATCCCTTGTGGACTTTACTGATAGATTGATTTTGTCTTTGTTTCATATTTCGTTGTTGGCATGTCTATTGTCCTTCGTAATTTTTGTTTTGTGAATCGTTGGCAATTGACTTTCAAAATGTGGCCTTTGGAAATATGCATAAATGTTTGTGCAAAAGAATATTTTATAAGTAGTATTTAATTGAAATGTGGAAAATGAATGTTCAAGCGAAAACGTGTCTGTGTTTTGTACAAAGGAATATCAGGACAAATAATGTATAGTATTATTTCGAACATGCTTTAAAACCTAACCTCCCTGAACCTTAGCATATTTATTAATTTGCTTTAATACAAAAGAATATTATTTGCATTTGTTGTGCGTGGCATGTTAATAATTGCAATAAAAGAAACATTATTGAATATTTTGTTAAACTATTTGCACTTCCACAGAAACCTATTAAATAGCGTTTTCAAAATGATGGTGGGAAAACTCAACAACAATTTTTAAGCTAATTGCTTTATCTGCGGAAATGCGTTGCAACTTTTTTATGGGATTACTTTTTACGCAATGCACTTTCTTTTGATTTGTGCTCACTACATGGGCCAGCATTTAACATAATGGCTGCCGGCAACTGAAAATATTAATTGGCAAAAATATTCATACCATACAGATAGTACATACTATATATTCGTGCGTATGGGCCATGTGTTGGTTTTGTTTTCCAGCAGTTTCTTTTTTTGCATTGTCTGCGCTTGTGTGTGGCACATAAATCACTTAATGATTTTCAATATTGGTATTAAGTATCGTTAATTTTTATCGCCTCGCGCACACAAGCCACCGGCATGGGCTTGATCCTTTGGACCAGGACTGGGCATGTGCCTGTGCCTGCGTCGCAATGTGTACGTATTACGCAATTGCGCCATATTTATTGTGCCTAGTAATTGTGGCTGGGAACATTTTTACGTATTCAATTTAAGTAATCAATATATAGTCGTTTTGAAAAAATAATGTAACTCATTTGAGGAATTCGTCTATAAACGAACGAAAAAAGCGTCCATAATATTGTACTATATATTATAAATACAAATTTTACACTGCTGTAAATTTTACAATGGGCCCATTGCTAAATTATTTTTCATCTGTAAGGCAAATAATCTTGTTACCAATTAGGTTTAACAAAAAAATAGCGTATATATATTGTACGCTTAAGAGCAATATTAATAACAAGATAGAACGCTACAGTCGAGCAAGCCCGACAGTAAAATAGCCTGTACTCTCCACAAAAAAGAAAAATTAAAAAAAAAAAATTAAAAAAAAAAATTAAATTATTAAAAAAAATTAATGAATTAATTAATTAAATTAAATTAGAATATATGTTTATGTTTAGTTTTAACAGCATACATTTACATCACGTACCTATGCGTGTTTATATGCGTGTATGTATGCAGCACAAAGTTGAACCAAAGCAGCAACAACAACAACAGCTGCGGGCAGCGCTGCCGATAGAGGCAGCGCATGAGCAGCGATTTTACTTATGGCTATAACTTTCTTCAGAATTGACCTATCATGATGAAATTTGTCACACGGACACATTAGTACTAACTGGATGTACCTACCAAAATTGATTTCAAAATTCCGAGAATTACGGAAGTTATAAGAAAAAACACGAATTGCGGGGGAGTGGGGGGGTGCATCGAAAAAAAACTCAAACTCGTACTTTCTCGGTCTTAGGAGAATATGGAAACCAAGTTTGGTTATTCTAGCTCTTATACTTTCTGAGATCCTTGCGTTCATACGGACAGACGGACAGACAGACGGACAGACAGACGGACGGACGGACAAGGCTATATCGACTCGGCTTCTCATCCTGATCAAGAATATATATACTTTGTGGGGTCTGCCACGCCTCCTTCTGTGTGTTACATACATGCGCACAAAACTAGTATAGCCTTTCACCCTTTGGGTACAGGCTATAAAAAGGAATAATATTACGCATTTCCATTGAACTTTTCGTAGCCTCAAATTCTGTGAAGATATGGATTGTGGTTTGCCCAAAATTCCACTATTAATATTTGTCAAAAGGGGAGTGTGGCTTTCCATTCATGCCCAACACACAAACAGGAAAGCAAAAAATTTCCATTAAACATTGGACGAAATAGCTGCTTCATAATATTTTAAAATTATGGTAAACGAGGATAATTAAACGCAGGCCACAACAATTCAAATGGCCGTAATATAATTAAGGTTTTGTGTCATTGTTCTATCTTCTTATTTATAAAGTACAGGGTGCGCCATCTTTTATGTCGGTATGTAAACATTGAATATCTTTGAAAATAAACAACCGATTTTCAAGTATGAGATATTTTTATTTAATTTGGTTCTGTACAATTTCTTGAACTGAGGTTTTCAACACTGGTCTACTCAAGTCAATCGGTTCGCTAATGACAAAGTTATTCAATATTTACATACAGACATAAAAGATGGCGCACCCTGTATGTAGTATACTACAGGTATATATATACTGAGCTACTTGCTATTATTAGCTGGCTAATTCACGGTTAAATGTAAACTGTATAGAAAAGCTGTATGGAAATATGGGGCTTTTCATAACATCGTTAAGGTTGCTTAACTCGTGTACTGGTAAATTCAGATCTTTTCATAATACCAAAATTTGTTATTAAAGAGTTTAACAGTTGGGCTTATAGTTTAGGATCATCCGAATTAAACTTATGTTTTATGTTGCCAAGGTTCACACTCCAAAAATCACTGACCCTGTAGTTTTATATTTTTAATAAGAAGCATTCAAACCAGAGGCACTCGGGAAACATCACCTATCTGGGGAATTATCGATAACACCAAATTATGGTAAATAAACAGTAGGCAGTGCTTTAATCTTAATCTTTTGCATGCTTTTTAACTTATTAAGTAAATATATAAAATATGTGTTTAATCATATAATATTGCTTTTGTGTCCCTGCGCCCAAATATCTCGCATAATTATTTTATTCAATTTGCATAAATGCCGAAATTCCCAAAATGTGGTCAGTCAGCCTTGACCAGGTGCTACACTTTCGAACATGTTCGGCGCAAAGTTCAACAGCAGCCACAACCAACAACAACAACAACAATCACAACAGCAAAAGCGCTCCCTTCATTGGACACAGTCAACAAAAGTCATTTGGGCTGTAAAATCTGCATAAATGGTCGGGAGCCGGCCAAGCCAACAATTTGGTATCACATCAATTATTTTGAAATTATAACGGCATTAAATTGTACATTATGTATTCGTATGCATTATGCATGATGCGACCCTAGCACAGAAAATACACCTAAATCTGCAGTATGCCTCTAATTATATCTGCCATATGTCAAATGTTATTTTGATAACAAAGTCATGACGGTGACCGAGAACGTCTGTCTAACTGTCTGGCTACCAAGTGTTGGGCAACAATGAAGGGTAAACATACAAATAATTTGTGGGCGTGTTTGTTTGAGGAATACCTGCTTTGATACTGAAGTATATAGAGTGGCAAAGAACAGGAGTTCAATAAGTGGCTAGGTCATGGGCCGGCCATTGAACTAGTCTCCAGCACACAAGTAAATTAAATATGTATGTGTGTAGTTATATATACGTGTATGTACATACAAATGTACACACGTGTACGTGAGCCGCCAAAACAGCCAGCGGCATGAGACATTTCGAAATTGGCATTTCATTTCACTTTATGGTTCAACATAGCCAGGTCAAATGGTGGGCGGACGAAATCGACTGATAGTCTGGCAGATAGATGTACACATTTATTGATTAAAATAATGATTTGTGTCGCACAGCGGAAATTTAATTTTTTGTCAAACGGATATTAAAGCAATGTGCAACCGCATATACAAATATTGGTGCATAGTGGGCGTAGGGTCTGTAAATTGTGAGCGTGTGAGCGGGGCATTTACATTTTGGCAACGCTATTGACACTTTGATTTTATATTTGCGTTGAACGACTCATATTCAGTGCTAAATTAAAAATACAAATTATTTTCATTTATTTATTTATTTCCATCGACAAACAATGCAGTCGATGTACATAAAAAAAAATCAATACAATACAATAGAGAACTTAAACTAAGTAAAACTAAAGAAATAAAAAAGCCTATAAAAATGACAAAAATATATATTAACGAATCCGACACGGTGGGGGCATTTTATTTGCCAGAGAGACAGTATTCTTCTTGTTAAAGAGATAATTGTATTTAATTATGATGAACAAGAGAGAATGCTACAGTGAAGTATGATGGTTGGTTATTAGAAGAAACTATGTATATACCAAGTTTGGTTAATGTGGGCTCAATCGTCTGCCATATCCAGGCGTTTATCCAGCCAAACGGATGGATATGGCTATCCAGGCGTTTAACCAGACAAACGGATGGATATGGCTATATCGATTCGTTTCATTATGCTGATTAAGAATTTATGGGGTCGAAGGCGGTTCCTCCTTTCTGTTACATACATTACACAAACCTTATGCACCCATTATACCTTTATAACGAGCAAATAAAGTCATAAAAAAAGTAAAGTTGACTTAAAATTAAATGAAGTTCCAAATAATCTAATTAAATGTAATATATTCCTCATCAAACTGGATGATACCATCACGTCGAAGTAGCGAAATAGATACACCGGGCTTAAATAGACATTATATTATCGAATTCTTGTTGTTGATAAAACATTTGATAACAAAGCGCTCTATAGAAGATTAATGGGATGAATGTTACATTTGAAGAGAATTGAAATAATTTAATTGAGATTCTAAAAACAAATTGTATATTTACAGGCCAGGCAATAATTACAACAATCAGAGTACCACAACAACACTATTGGAATGGCCTTTCAACGCAGCTACAGCAAAGTCTGGTGGGGCTCCGACAATTATCTGGGGGGCAGCAGCTTCACCGGTGGCGGTTACTATTCACAATACGCTCAACCAACAGTGCAGCCAGCGTCACTGGACAGCGCCCTGCAACAGCAACAACAACATCAACAACAACAACAGGAGCAACAACAACAACCCCAACAGATTGAACCGCACACTTTCAAAACATACGGGATTGGAAATCTTTCGTGCATTCAGGAAGTGGAAGATGAGCAGAATAGTTCGAAGCTCTCGTGGCATAAGCATGACAGTCCTGGCAGCTTGCGTAGTCAGGTATGTTGGTTAGATGGCCACTCAATGTATACATATGTGTCCTTTAAAGGGCATGTACTGTTCTACTAGCTAGATTTTTGTGTAATATTTAAAAAGTAACCGATATTGTTTGTCTTCCGAACAGGATTCGGGTTTCTCTGACAACGAGGAATCGCACAGCTCTCGCCCAGCCACAACCTCCACAGCCTCCACAACCTTCACCACAACAGCTCCAGTGACGCCTAACTCTAAGTGCAACAGTAGCGATGCTTCATCCTCACCCACCTCGGTGCGGTCTGTGGCCACACCACCCACAGTAGTACGTCGCGTTGGAAACTCGTCATTCTACTCGCCTCTTGTGAGCGTCACACGACGCATTTCCTTCAGCGGCGCATCACTCGCATCCATATCCTCCGATGCGGAATTGGAGGCCAGCCGCAGCAAGTTGTTTGAGCAATTGGATAACTTGCAGTTGAGCCAAAACAAGAAGCAACGGCAGCTGCAGTTTGACGACGAGCACAATGAAGAAGAGCATGATGAAGATAGGCCGAATACCCAGATGCTGGAGGCGACGCCGCCTCGTGCCACAGCCCGTCGTCGCAAACGTGTTGTGCGAAAATCTACACAGCCGCTTTCGCCGACCCATAAAAGACACAGCAAACAAATAGAGGCGGAGGCAGATTCGGATGAAGATTCACCTCCGCCACCGTACAATAATGAGACGGTATATTTGGGGGAGGCGCCGCCACCCTACAATAATGAAACAGTCCTGCTAGGAGCGGGCGAAGAGCACGAACAAGAGGATGCTAACCTCACTCTCAAATTTGAGGCGTCGCCGTTGCGCCTGAGTTCTGCACGGTTTACGGCGAGTACAAGCACACCAAATGCGAGGGCTGTAGCCACAAAAGAACGACCTTCCTTTGATGTACCGCTCCCCTTCACATCTTCTGTGCAGAGTTGGCTGCAATCGGAGCGCTGGAGCTGCGAGCAGGAAGTCATGTGCACTCTGCAAACAAAGTCCATCGCCCAGGAGGCCTACAAGAACTTTACGATCACCACCAGTGCAGTGGCTAAGCTCATTCGTCAGCTTCAGCAACAGTCGCTAGCACTCCAAGTTGACTTCGAGCGCAACGAGCGCGTGTTGAGTGGAGTCCAACCCGCTGGCACACTCCAGGAAGCGCTTTCGGGCGCCAGTCAACTACTGGCCCATCTTTCGGACTTCATACGCGTTCTGGAGCGCCGTGCAATCTTCTTCAGTGAGGCGAGAGTGGAGCGAAGACGCTACGAGCAGCATCTAGAACAGATTAGGATTATAATTAAGGACACGGGCTATTCCCTGGAACGTCAGCATTACATCAATCTCGAATCCCTGCTGGAGGACTTGCAGCTCTTGAAGCGTTACACACTGATCACCATTCGTCTGATTTTGGAGCGCCTAGTGCGCATTTTGGTTTTGAGCATCGAGCAGAGCCGCTGCGATCTGCTGCTGAGGGCTAACATTAACATGGTGGCCACACTGATGAACATCGACTACGACGGCTTTGCATCTCTCACAGACGCATTTGTACAGAACGAGGCGGTGCGGGCATTACTCATCATTGTTCTGGATCACAAGCTCAGCTCTGTGCGTGCTCTGGCTTTGCGCGCCTTGGCCACTCTTTGCTGTGCTCCAGAGGCCATTGCCCAGTTGGGCACCTGTGGAGGCATTGAAATTGTGCGGGACATTCTTCAGGGTGGCCAAAAGCGAGGTGACATTGAGCGACGAGAGGCAGTTTCACTGCTGGCTCAGATTACGGCCGCCTGGCATGGCACGGATCATCGCGTGAACGGACTAAAGGACTGCGCCGAGTCCCTAATTGCCGGCTTGTCTTCGCTACTAACGCCCCAGTGCTGCCCACAGACTTTGCTGCTGTGCGCTGCCGCCCTGAACAACCTTAGTCGCATGGAGATAACCTCACACTACTCCATTATGTCGAACGAGGCTATTTTCAAGTTGATCGACACCCTGGAACAGCAGCAGGATTGCCCACAGGCCAGTGTGTTCCTCTATGTAAGTGACTGAATTTCTAAAACACAAACAAGTTTCAATCTCATTGAAACCTTTTCACAAGCATTCCGCATGAGGGGATGGCTGCTTGTATAGTCAGGGGGATGGAGAAAAGGGGGAAGTGGAAACAGCACTCGTAAAATTTATTTCTGCATTTGTGAGGCAATTTTTTCTGATGCCGAAACAGCTAACAGATTTCTCATTCCGACATTACACTCAGCTCTACACTCAAAGAATAATCTACCTGTGTTTGTCGATTTTGCTATTCATCCTACACAAATCGAAAGAATGGGAAATTCGGAATTAAAAATGTATTTAAAAAGATCTGCAACCTAAAATATGGAGACATTGGAGCTAATTAATAATGTCACAAATAAGTAAATTAGATCCTTTTGATTTGAATAGCTTAGGTATATGCTAAGACAATATTCTAAGTAAAGTTACCGGCACTGCTCTTTATTCAGTTTATCTTAATTTTCAAAAATAATTATTTAATATACTATATTAGCTATTTCAGCTGAAATATCATTATTTATATTTTTTTTTAAATGACGGAATACGGGAAGAACTCTAATCTGCAATTTCACATTTAGTATTTAATTGGAACTTGCAGCTTTTTGTGAATTTCATTCAGTTTTCCTTCTTTTTTTCGGAGTGTAGCCTGTCTGTTTTACTTCCTTTTGCCACATCTTTTGCTCATCAGCACTTTCCGCTTTCGCTTTCTCGTCCACAGGAGCAAATCGTTGCGATGCTGCACAATATGTCGCTGAACAAGAAGTGCCACAGTCACTTGGCGAACGGCATCATCATAAATTTTATCACGTCCGTTTACCAAGCGGAGTTCTACAAGACATACGGCTCACGTGCCGAGTGTGAATCGCAGCGGCGCAGCATCAAGGCAATTCTCCATACGCTCACACGTCTCGCTCAGGACTCCCCGGCGCTGGCCGCCGAGCTATTGGAGCAGTGGCGTTTGCCAGATCTGCTGCAGCAGTCGCTGGCTTCTATCCCTTCGGTGGGGACGACGAGCTCCCTCCTGGACAACAGTGGAGTGCACAGTCGTGACATCTCGCAGTTGGCGCGACAATTGCTGCATGCCCATCGGCAGGAGCAGTTACTGCTGCAGACCACCCAGTCACCATCCTTGTTCAGCAGTGGCCACCAGACGCCCGAGGCACAGACCAGTGCCAGTCTGTCAAAAGCGGCGCCAGCTTCCGGTCTCAAATTCAATTTAACACGTCAGGAGAGTTTCGTCTAGCAATCCGAACCTTCAACGCCCACCTGAAGGTGAGGTGGAGTTAGGAGTTAGGAAATGGTCACGGCCGTAGGACGTGCGTCAAGTGTTAATGTCCCATTTAGAGTGCGCTTTTCTCTTTTCTTGTAAATATAAACAAAATGGTTTTTATATTTGTATCTAAGAAAAGAGGACACAAGACATGCAGAGAAGGCCAACGAAAGCTTGCTAATTTTTGTAGTTGTGCAAAAATAGGACAAAGCCATTCCGCTTTATCGTTTGTTCAGTCTCTCTCTCTCTCTCTTTCTCGTTATATATATATTTACATACATATAAATCTATATATTTATATATCTGCTTACTCGATTATTAAGGTAAACCGTACTTGCTGTTAATTGAAGTTCAGCCTGATTGTTGTTTGATTCGTGTAAGGATCAAATATTTTATTGCAGTGCTACAATAAATATATATCTTTGTATTTAACATGGATTGAAGAAAATACCAAAATTTAGATATTAAGTCAACTATGTGCCAAATATCAATATAATAATGGGATTGTTAAATATAAGAAAGAAAACAACATTTGTATTATAGAAACCAATTGTATATTGTATATTTGTTGTAAATAGGAAACATTAAACATTTACTTTAATTTTGTTCATTATGAAGTATTTTCTTTGTGAATCGAATAAAACCAATAACACGTATTTTCATTTTGACTTGAATATTCAAGCAACCAAAACATTAAGGACAAGGACTTAGTGAGTCAAACCGAATTTGCCAAAACGAAATCCTTAAAAGTGATGATGATTTCTAGATATTGTATACTAATTGTTTGTGTCCTTCGGAATATGTATTTGGAGTATGTATTTCTTTTTTTTGAATTAACAAAATAAAGCCAATTTATTTCAACTTGAAATTGAATGCTATTTTCAAGAATGCTATTTAACCAAGTTTCAAACAATAGTAGCTGAATACCACTCTGCAGGAGGTGCACATTTCAATAAAGTAAATTTGCACATAAAATCATTTATAGAATCGTACAGTCTTTCAATTATTCAAATTCAATTATTTCATATCTGTGATACGTTTAATATTATCATTCCCTATTGGAATGTCCCCCTGCCGCATTTCAATGGTGCGGCAAATGGGCGATGAAACGGCCAACTAGCATATATTTAAGTGCGATATGTTAACGAACTGCTGGCGACGGAAAAAGGCAAACAATTTTGCAGTAAGCCACATGAAAACACGACAGCGATCACATGTGGAGTGCTATGCAAATCCATGGGACTCTATCGGGCATTGAAATCTCCTCTAAGATTTACAATACAATACAAAATGGAGTGAGAACGAGTAGCGCCGACAGCAACAGATGCGTGTGCATGGCTGTGTAGGATAGATAGAGATATGGAAAATACTTGTAAGTATGTAAGCGCACAAATGTATGCTACTCAATTTTGTAGTCAAGAAGCCGAAATGCGCGCCGCCATTTGCCATCATTCTGCCAGTGAGTGTGAGTAAGTGTGTTTGTGTTTGCGTTCGTGTTAGTGTTAGTGTCTGTGTCTGTGCCTGTGTCTGTGCTGTGTGAGCATAAACAAGTTCTTTATACATTGAGTGGATTGAAGTTATTTAAAGCTCGCATATTATGCATGGTTCGAAGCTTGGAAGAGCAAAATGCGCTAGCAAGAGTTAAGGAAAGTCTTTCAGAAAAATGCCACAAAAGTATGAAAATGTTGAGCCACAGCTATGTGGCGATTCTATCTGTGCGGATGTTCGGGCGTGTTTGTGCGTTCGTCTTATGTTTGCGGCTTTTCAAATGCCAATCTTTTTTGTTTGCGTGTGCGTAAAGAGTTGCGGCAGTTGCTCTGCTGCCTGTATTATGACAGTCGAGCTGACAACACACATTCAACGATGCCTCACCTCTCCCCTTTCCACGCAACCACTTCTTGTTGTACATATAGTATATACTCGTATATGAATATTTGGACGGAAAGAAAAAAGGAGGCCCATTGACCCCAGAGCAAGTCTTTTCGTTCAATGTGCTGACATTTATCGTGCCTGCTTGCCTGATCCATAGATATCATACAAGTATGTGTGTGTGTGTGTGTGTGTGTGTGTGTGTGTGTGTGTGTGTGTGTGTGTGTGTGTGTGTGTGTGTGTGTGTGTGTGTCTGTATGTGCTTGCTGGTATGCGTGTGCTTGTACAATGCAAGTAGGTGTATGTGTGTGACGGTTTTCATGGCATTTACAACATTTGTTGCAGCAGCCAGCCAACAACACAACTTGACAGGAAATGCCTTTAGTGATTTCCGCAACTGACTGAGGCATGCGACGCTATATGCTCTACCCCATATCCTTTTAATGTTCAACTTACTTTTCTGTGTTCGGGTGATACTTTTGGCACGCTTGAAGCGCTGCTTACACACTCTGCGAGTACTGTTTGTGCACAGTTGGCGTTTTTTTCTTCTTCTTCTCTATTTTGACAATGAAATTGAAGCTTTAAAATTGCAAAGGAATGTCGCCACTACTGCAAATGGTGGAGAGCTGATTACATACAACATTATTGGGGAACAACATCATTAAGGCAGCATTATTAAAGTATTGTTGCGAAAAGTGTTGAACACACAAGGACTGCTTTCTATTCGTACCTCCCTACACTTTACTGATACTTACGGTAAATAAGTAGTTGGCAACTTTGCGCTATCAGCAGCTAAAAGCGTTTAAAGTTTAAACTTACTGGCTATGTAAAATTTGCACCTCAGGGACGACTCTTGCTTCAGCAACAATGACGCACACTTATATAAGTACATAGTAGTCAGAGTAACCACAACAACAACAATGAACTGTTCTGTCTTTTATGTGTTGGCTTCCAGTTGCACATCTACAACTTCCTACAACTTCCTACTTACAGCAAGCACAACTGTGGAAACACTTAAGCACTGCCCATCTTTTACATCGTTTTTGCATTCTGTTTGCAGGTAGCTTATCAGTTGCATTTCGCGGCGGCTACACTTACAGAAAGTTCCTGAGATTGTTTTTATTTGGATTGCCTCGCCATATCATTGTACATACTTTATAACTATACTATTATTCAAAAGCAAAAGCTTAAAATGTCGTTGAAGTTTAAAAACAATTCATTTAATGTATAAAGTGCGTTTTAAAATTAAGCTAGCTAATTTTGAGGTTGAATTCTAAAATCAATTTATTATTATATTAAAATCGATTTGCTAACTATTTACGTTAGCTTTTTAAAATGCGCTTGAATGTTGATGATCTTTAAGACAATTAAAAGTATTTTTGAAGGCATCACGTATGAAATTCTTATCCACAGCGTACTTAGATACTTGTATTACCCTGGCACAGAGATGAGGCCATGATACGGTAGCTTGGATTTAATATCAGAGTCCTTTGACTTGGGTGTCCCCACATTCCGAAAGTGTTGTACTATATATATGTCGGCAAAACTGAGCTGTTCGCCACTGCATGCGATGCTTTGTTTCAGTCAGTATGCGTTAAGCCACACATTGAGCCACAATTGATGCCACAATAAACGAGTTGTCATTATTAGGTAATACAGCCTGGATCTGGCATTATTAAGCATTATTAACTGCCATAAAGTAGTGGGGGGAGAAAAAAAATGTCTGCCCCATGCATTGAGCAGTGCGCAGAGTGTCTAAAGTGTAGATTACGTATACGCAGTGTGTTCGAATTTAATGCGTGCGCTTGGTACACTTGGGGCTCCCGTTTGGATTTTTATTGACGGCTCTTAGCGGGTCAATACAACAACTGTGTCTCCGGAGCATATAAATAATCCTTTGCCGCAACCAAAGTCTCAATTGGGGCAGCAGCCGGGCTCACTGTTCCCACCGAAACCATTGCCGGGTATTATTATGCGATTATTAGCCATATTTTATTTGCGCATTTTATGCGGCCACAATGTTTTGTGTTTGGTGTTTGTTGCCATTGTACTCGTAAATTTTTATTTGTTTCAGTAAAGGGTTGTAAATTTGCCATTAGGTGTGCCCTTTTTTGCGGTTATATTTATTTATATATATGTATTCAAGTATACAGTCCTATTTCCTCATAACGCACTACCTATTTTGTACAATGAGTACCAAAATTATTAACCGATAAGGTTTGAAGTAAAGTTATTTCCTTCTGAACATTTTAAAGAATTTGTGTGGCTGAGTTAATTAGCTATATAATTTTGACTATATGTCAAGAATAAAATTCTGTAAAAAATTACTTAAAAATTCTGCAAAAACTCTTCTAGTTTGAAAATTAACAACACTAATATGATGCGACTATACGATTATGTATAACATTTTAACACTTATTAGCCATTTAAATTTTTTCTAAAAATTATATACTCATAATATGTTTTGCGTTTTATGATATTTGCATAAAATCATGGAACAAATCTCGCCCAAAGTTGGGCAAAAATGTTAACACTCGAAGTTCCACTGTATGCTTTAAGGTCTCATTTGGAGCCACAGACCTGCACAGCTGTCGAAATGACAAGACAACGTGTGTGTTGGCGAGGCTGAGGGGTCCAGACAAAATTTATGATCGCAAATTGATTGTAAGTGCATAAAATATATGCCAGTTTCCATTTCAAGTAGCGGGCGTGCGTGAGCCTTGCTCTTGTTTTGTGTGTGTGTTTGGAAGCCATTTTTTGTTTGTAACTTTACGCGCGCCATGCATAAACATAAAAAATGCTTTTAAAAGCAATGCAACATTGTTGTTGCTGTTGCCGCCTCTGATGCTCTGATGCTCAAGTCTTGAAGCGCCAAAGTTTTTAAGTAATTTGTGTGGCTTACGAATCTCTTAAGGCGAGCACTTGACTACAGTTATGATTGTATGGCTTCGACTGGTGTGCCAATGTGGCCACCAACGGAGACAGCAACCGTATTTGCCATACAATTTATTTGTGGCTTCACTCCTTATAGACATTGCTAATATTAGAGCTGCAAACCCTAAGGTCTCAACCACAAAACAATCAAAATTGCTGACCGCGCATAGTTGAGAGATATGACTGCAAGGGATTTGCTCGTCGTTTGGATTCTGTTTGTGTTGGTGGTAAGTTATTGGCTCTGTGTGTGTGGCAGTCTTTGCGTAGGTACGGACCTGAAAATAAGTGGAAAACGATTTGCCGCTTGTTAGTTGCTACGCTTGCTGCGGTTGTTGCTGTTTTTGCAATTCCTATCTGTTTGCATCTTGTTGCTTGTTGGGAAAACTTCGTCTTGTAGTCACAGAAAAGCTGTTGTAGCTCTAATGTTGAATATTTTTTAGAGAATAATTTGTAGTGTTGGGTAGAAAAGCAGCTGAGACTGAGTATTGCAAGTGAATTCAAAGGCAAGTTAAGAGATGTTCAGACAGTGAATCAATATGATTGAGTTTCCGTTTACATCAAGCCAGCAATTTGAAACTTTCTTAATCCTTTCATGACACATTATTCATTGGAGGAAATTTCTATTTTTCGGTAATGACCAAAAATGGACAGTGCAACTATCGGTAGAATCGTATGTCTTTTAAACGGGCTAGTTAATATAGTTAACAAAAAAACCATTGAACTATTTAAAATGCGCTCGAGCACTACAAAAGTTTTCGTCACTTGGATACGTATTATTACAGATACAGAATAATCGTAGCTGGACTATAACATATTCTCTTGTTTACTATAAATGCAGTCGCACATAGCAGCTGCAAGACATTGTTAATGGGTTTTCAACTTGATAGCAATTATTATTTCTTATGTGCAAATATTTGTCCAACAATTGTAGATAAGTGAAAATGTTGTGTGCACGGTCTGAACGGTGCTCTAGGTTGACAGAGTGGCAGCCGCTTCTAGAAATTGATAGTATTGCATGTAAATGCGCATTCAGAATCTGCAAAGGCTGTTCAATTAGCTTGTGCAAGGACGCCATGTTCCTGTCATTGGCCATCTGGCTTATGGTAAGTTGTTGTGGCTGCTGATGCTGCTAGCAGTTATTTGCTGCCACAAGTTGGCATTGTTGCGAGTTCTATTTCGTAATATGCGCAGCTGATATGCTTCCTCATTTTCTCTCAAATTGACAAATTGAGCGATGGGCTTTGGTTGCTGTGGCTGGACAAGAACTTTGCATAATTGCGTGGCATTCGAGTGGTTGGCATGGGCTGGAATTATATGAGAACTGTTCTCCCGCATAGCGCGTATACATTAAATTGTATTCTATCTCAATTAGTGTGACACTAGGAAAATATTCAGCCTGTCGCTGTCAAAATGGCAAAAGTCGTTAGTATGCTTTGGACCAAAAACCAGAAGAGAAAAGAGCGGGCTCTGAACCGTTGAGACCAAAACTTCACGTAGTTGCATTTAACGTGCACTAAAGTACGAGTATGTGCGACTCTTATTTGCACAGCAAATGCTTTTTCTTCGCTTACTAAATGCTTTTTGCGCATTTGGCCAAGCATTTAAAGTGCCCAAACGAGAAGTGGTGCGGAGCGGAGAGCTACTCGTAAGAGCGAAAATAGAATAAAAACTGAGAACAAACGAAAACGGTCAAATATTTGTGCAGGCTTTTACTACAGTTTGCTAAGCGATGGTTGCTGCGCTCAAACAAAAAACTTAGTTTTAATTTTGGTTCGATTGCATTGCATTTCACTACGAATTCAAACTCGAAACACAATCAAAATTAATGACATAATTAGCTGAAGCCGGTTAAGACGCAGAAGTAAAGAGCAAAATCGGCCAAATTGCGCTCTCAAATTGATCAAATTTTGTGGGCCACATTAAGCATTTACTCAGCAAAAAAATCCAATTAGTATTGTATATTTAACTTTAGCGAACACTGTGTGCCGAGTTCAATATTTGTTTCTTCGTTATGATATTGATGAAATAATTTAAGGTGAACTCAATGCTGAAATATTTCATAATCAAGGAAATTAAACAGAGCTAAATACATAGCTTCCAGTTCTAGGTAGCAGAATATTAGATTTGTCATTGCCCCATCGCCATAAAATTAAATCACAGTATTTCAGAGCTTGATTAAAATTATTTGCAATTTTATTGATTGAAAATGTTTCTCCATTTTACTTGATTGCAAACAATATTTTAACGAGAAAAAAATTTGTACCAAAAGCTGTAACATTTTTGGTTCCATCCATTTTATTGACAGCGATAAGAGGACTGTCAAACATTCTCATTGTGTGTAATAAAAACTAGCAATCATGTGCAGCCAAAAACCTACAACATTAGGAGCTACAAAGAAGCAAACACAATGACAACGCGCGGCCTCTACTGACGTACACGCACACTCCAGCAAACAAATAAACAAACACACTTACACACGCACACACACACACACACACACGCATCACGTAACAGGATTTTTGGCAGTGTTGGTTTGTTGTTGTTGAACCCCCACCAGCTGATGCTGATGACGGACGTGACAGCTGCACAATGGACCCAAAAAAGCAAAAAAGCAATGCATGTATTTTTAAATAAATGAATACGAACAAAACGTTAAAAGCTAAAATTGTAGCCAAGTTTGGTGGTCTGCAAAAAGAGAAAAATTGTATGAATGACAACAAAATCAAATGGGAAACTTTGCTAGACGTACACGAACAGCCATGTTATGTTTGTGTGTATAACTATGCGTGTGTTCTCTAGCAGCCACGAGCTTGTCACACTAACACAAATACAGATTTGGACAAAGCTT
This sequence comes from Scaptodrosophila lebanonensis, assembly GCF_003285725.1. NCBI lineage: Eukaryota > Metazoa > Arthropoda > Insecta > Diptera > Drosophilidae > Scaptodrosophila > Scaptodrosophila lebanonensis. The sequence continues at coordinate 6,785,643 of NW_022060529.1, forward strand.
GGCACAGGTGGTCAGCACAAGCAAATGATGTCAGCCATTACAATGCACGAGTCAAAAGTTGAATTTTAATCAAAAAACAAAAAAAAAGAAAGCAAACTAAGTGAAAAGGACAAGGTAGTCTGACACACATACATATACACATGCACAAAACAACGGCCGGCATGATTAATGAGAGAGTGTGGCACATTTGCATGACATGACCTGAGCACAAACCACTCGGCAAAAAGTACTAGACAAAGAATAAAAGGCAAAAAGTAGGCTTCCGAAGTCGGCAAACCCGAAGTCCCAACCCACGGGTAAAGTTCTTCAAGTGTGGAAAAGTGTCAAATGAAAAAACAATGATTTAATAGTAGACTATACTTTTAAATGCAAAGAACTCCATCTTAACTGCTTAGCATGAGATCGCAGATATTTTGTACAGTGTACGAACCCGTTCAAATACCAGCGGCGCGCGCTAAAGTATGCAACGCATTTGTGTTCGCGCTTCAAGGCACGCTTTTGACCAGGACATTGTGTCATTTCACTTTTGGCCCTTTCAACAGTTGAAGCTCTGGGCCAATGGACACACTGACCAGCATATGTCGATTGTTGCCCGCACAGCCCTGCAATTCAAATAAAATATAAATGTTTGTAAGTGGAATTCTGTGCACTTAGATTTGTCGACCTTGCGGCTTGACCAATAAGCAAAAATGAAACTCAACACCTTCACAAACACGATGACAAACACACAAACATCCATATTTTGCTAACCTACATTTTTTTTTGCTAAAGAAAGGCTAAGCAAGGACCTAGACTTGTTTACAGCTCGCTCGAATTTCGCAAACAATGCTGGAGGCAGCAAAAATTTAATGTGCATGTTATTTAAGTGAAATCCTCTCAAAAATACTCGTGCCTTCTCAGATGAGCCACAAAAGAAGTAGTTTATTTTATCATATTGCTGCCTCCTGCTTGCCAGCGTTTACATATCAGCTTTATAACCTTGCCCAAAAAATGTACAAAATCATAAAATATAAAATGAAACTAGAGCGTACGTTTGATGATAGAGGGCGGGGTGGAACAGGGACCAGACGAAAAGGAGCAAGAAAGCGTTACGTCGCCCACGAGTAGTCAAATCGAAGTTCGATAATTTATTTTCCTGCCATTCCAAGCGATTTCTCTCATGCGGCGTAGTACATTTATTACTTATGCTAAGGAGCAGCCCTTCACATGTGTTGGTGTGTGTGTGCATGTGTGTGTCTATGAGAGTGTGTGTGCAAATAAATTCCCATATATGCGGCTGGCAGCTGCGTGTGTTCGGAAACTGAAAGTTGCATGCTCGGATTATATATGAGTTCGATTATTTCAAGTTACGTTGCTTAAATGGCAGCAAGCGGTAGCAGCAACATCAGCAGCTTTAGCGCCCAACCACAGTGCGTCTTCTAGTAGATAAAGATCATAAAAAATATATTTTGGCTTAATAAAGTTCGCAAGGCGTTCAAGAGTTGAGAAAAAGAAAGAACTGATTTTGGGACTCACCTCGACACATATTTTGATTGGTAAGGAACTCATTTAGTGGGTTCGGCTGCTTCGAATAAGCGAAATTACTTTATGGCTTGCACTACGTTTATTTAAGTTGAGCTTATCTATCTCAAGACTTGTTGCCGATACTTCCCAAGCTTGTCTCACTTTAAAGCTAGCCTGTTAAATAAGAGCATCATATATTGTCTTGAATAGTTGTCACTCAAATGAAACTTTTGTTAACGTAGAAGAAATAATTAACTATAATTTGACTGAAAACTGGCGTTAAGGCAATACATAATATAGTATAGCGACAATATTGTAAATGCTATAACAAAATCTCACCTCATATAACACAGATAATATTATTTTAGTCCATTTCACTCATACTTTCGACGCACTGTGCGACCCTGGAACTTTGTTGCCGTTTTATATTGAAAATATATGTGCGTTAATTTGTTGTGTCGGCAAAGGGAAAAATAGGAAGGTTAAAATATTACGGCCACAAGAGGTTGTATTTTTGTTGTTAAATAGAGTAATACTAGTATAATTTGGAAATAACTTGGAGCAAGCTTTAAAATACTTAGCGAAACTCGAAAAATACTATCGTTTTTAAGCATTTCAGATTGCTATAATACAATTTGAAGGTAAAATTGTAAAAATATAGTGTTTATTAATCAATCACTCGTAAATAGATTGGCTTGTATGGGGAAAGGATTGAAAACTTTTTACTTCGCCAAGCTTGTTGTAGTGCGCAAGCTTTCGCAGCTATAGCTGGCTGACGTAATTGCTTAGCAATAGCATTGAAGATTTGTTGGAATTGAAATATGGAACACAACTGCATATTAATTTCAAACTAGACAAAATCACTTTTTTAAAACATATATTTCACACAAAATTTCCGGTAAAAATTAAATACTTGTTTAGATGCTAAAAACAAAATGGTGCATTCAAGCTGTTCAATAGTATCTACATTGCTTGAATGTACAGAAATATTTAATTGTTCTAGGGACTTGTTTTATATTTTTGCTTTTATGTTATGGGTGAAGGTCTACTATATTTAGGTTTCTCAGCTGGCGCGTGTGTTGAAACAATTTCAGTTTAAATTTTTAGCCTTCGTCGCAGAGCTATTTGAATGGAGCGTGCTTTTACATAAAGCTCATGAAATGCAGCCATCAATGCTGTTAGATAAGGCCGCAATAACTTCGCCGTGCATGCGCCATCATGCATTAACTTTGACAAATTATCGGTCATGGTGGTAGCCCATCCACCAACATGTGAACGCGACTAATGTGCTCATTTGCCAGGCTGCATGGGCCCGAAGCTCGTATTCGAATTCAACCCATCATGGCGGAGAAACTCATTAATATGCAAACTTTTATGCAAGCGAAAAGAGCTCGTTACCGTTGCTGTACTTTCAGTCAGCGCTCGTCGTTGTGTGCAATTTCGCTATTAGAAAGGTATATTTTTAATAGCATACTTTGCAGGGTGCGCTTCATTGCGGCTTACTTTAAACGCCTCTAAAAGAAAGTGTAAAAATTTGCATCAATTATGGCTTTCTGCTCTTTTAATGGACACGACGCCGCTTTCATTCCGCACAGCCATGCGTCCACCCAACAACAATATTAATTTCGGTTGTCGAAAAATTACGATGCTGTTGCTGCGGTTGAAGGAAGCGTCTGTACGGGAATATGTATCTAGTGGCACTGCATACTTTTTGGTCATTAGGCATTTAGTATAATGTGAATTTTATGGCCGCTAAATGCTTAATAACGATATCAAAAGGTATTATGATCGATTGCGTCAAACATGGTGCTGCCTTTGATGGCAGGGCGGCAGGAATTTTTATTGTGGTTATTAAAAATTTTCGGCGGTTTTAAAAAATATATCGATGTCTAAGGCTTGCCAACAAGCATGAACCGAAAATGGTTCATCTGCAGAGCAACTTTGTGAAAGCTTTAGAAAATATTTTGGTAACTACTGGGCAAACTAATTGCTCTGCTTCCATGGCAATCCATTATGTTATTGTATTTCTCGAACCATTGCGCGTATATTCGTATATAATACAAATCAATTCGGCAGTTTCTCGAAATACAAGTGAATTTGTTACAGCTTGCATGCCCATGACCTTGCCGCAAAGGCACTAACAACCGCTGGCATACGTGATTTATATGGCTTCGTTCGATTTCGACTCCATGTTGCACCATGGGGGCGTGGCAGCAACTGTACAAGTTCTCTAACATACACACGCACACGAATTTGCTGCCAAAATACTGCACTATTGACTAACTGACTGACTGATTCAACGACTGGCAGTTTGATTGATTCGCCAACAGTCAGACTAAATTCCACTCAATGTGTACATTTCTGTTCAATTCTCAAACGAAATCACTTTTGCATCGGAGTTACGTACACTGACAAAAATACGACTTGTGATTTCTAATCAGCGCTCGTAAATTCATTTCAGTGTCTAATGAGGTAACACAATCATCATTAGAGTTCTGCATAGGTTCACAAATGTGCTGGGATATATTCCGATTAAAGCGTAACTGGGGGCTAAAACTTTTGCAGCACAGAGACTACATTGAGAGTGTAGTTGCAATGACTGGAATTTTAATTGAAATTTTTCAATGCTCTCGCCAGTTTTGTGCAAGCGCAGGCAGTAGTGCATACCTACGACTATTGCAGGATCGATTTGCAGGACTCACCGTCGCTCCTACGCCCTGAGACTGCCTTATGCCTGACCGTTTGGCTGACAAATGCATACTATAAGCAGGGTCGGTGCTCGTTGATTACTGGCCTAATTTCAATTAGCTGGCTCCAACTGATACGACCACTGTGACTATTGCTCCTATGGCTGCAGTTGCTCTGCGTGCAGTATTTGGGACTGTGTCTTCAAAAGTGGCAAGCTAAAAGAGGCAGAGCAATGTCGTTCTGGCAGCTAATTAAATTATTCCATCAGTAGTGTGCAGAACATCTGGGAAGACTGCCATCTGCCTGCCTTCCTTCACCTGCCACCTGCGACCTACTCCCTTCACTTCACTTCTACATCACACTGAGCGTGGTTGTAGGCGACAGCAAGTAGCCATGTATATGCTAATTAATGTGTCTGTTATAATGTATTGTTGCCAGCGCTCTGGTTCAGTCTAAGGTTGTACAAGTATGAGCCACTGCAGGTTGCTTGTTTTCATTAATTGTATAGGTGTGTTTATGCTCCTGCCGTTTTGTGCCTTAGTTCTGCCTAGGCCAGCCTAATTCTTCTGCATATCAAGAAGCTGATAGACCCCTTGGCTGTTCCGTTCTAATACAATTTAATAATCAAATAATTTATTTGAATGCCCAGTGTGCATAGCTAAGATTTGTTTGCTCTCCACTGATGGTACTATGGACTTTCCTATATAAGTAGAGAAGTAATTTAAAGTTTAAATGACAAAAGTAGACATTATGAAAGTCATTATCAAAACCAATGGTATGGTCCCCACAACGTTGTATTAGAACGATTTATGGATGCTAATTGCTTTTTTCTATTTAAATTGTTTTTCTGTCCTACCGTTAAGCTCTACTAAAAGTTGAAGAGCTATTGTATGGGAGGGTATAATTACTTCATAAAACTCTCCCGATTTTTCTGTTCTAGGTTAATTTTTTCATTTTCACATTTATATTTTTTTTTGATCCTCAAAAAAAGTAAAATACAATTTTTATTGTAAAATGTCTTATTGTCAGTTGATTTATATTTAAAAAAATTAAATAGCATATAATATTAAAGTCTGAAGCCTTTATATTTAATCTCCAATTAGTATGCGATCTAGTTATTAAGAAGTGAGCACTTACCTTCAGTTTTAAATAAGAATTTCTCCAAATTTGGTTTGTTTTAACTCTTAGGCACATTAGTTGTTTTTAAATATTAATTGATGTTGTCATTCTCTGTTAAACGTTCCATAAAATTACTTTTAACTTAAATTCGGTTCTAGAGGGTTAAATGAGAATACATCCGATAATCGTTCGTTGTTGACAGTTAAATTCACAAAAACAAATGATTTTAATAAAATTAATTATGCGGTTCACCAGTACCTTTTGAATATAAGAGCTTCACCAATGACACTAAAAACAATTAATACTGGCAAATTAAATACAATGAAAGCACATCTATATACTTATGTATGTACAAGTACATAAAACTTATCGATGTGCTTTGGTGCTTGAAATTGCCAAATGACAAAGGCAAATACGCAGAGTGCGAAAAGCAACTGAGCTAGTGGCTCCCAGATTAATGATGACCAGGCAGCTGGACGACCGAACAATGATGGCAGACTCGTCATCGAGATTCGCCAACTATAACTTGTTGAAGCAAGCGCATTGTTTGTACTTTAACCAAGTTGATTAATTGTTTTGATAGACAGATGCAGTTTTTTGTGTTTGCTGCACGGCTTAGCAACTGAAATGGTATTCCGTGTATACCATACTATTGCCTTTTATTTTTAAAGTGCTGGACTGCTCAATAAAATTATGTTTAGCTACAAAAATAAAAGTTACGTTACAGTGGAGGAACGGCAAAGAGGAAAAAAAAAAAACAATTACGGCAACAGCGGCTCCACCTCTTCGATCCAACGTGTCGACATACCGCAAGCTTCGGCCTTTATTTTTCATGCAAAACGCTTCTCTTTTACACGGTTCAGTTCTCATAGCTCACACGCCTATATCCGCACCTGAGTTGCTAAGCCAGAAAAATATAGTAACTAGAGTCTGCAAGAAGAAAAAACAGTGCCGTGTGGGGGTGTAAGTCTGCCTGCCTTGCTTCCACCTGCCTGAGCCAGAGCCAAACAATAAAATTGCAGATGAACTGCAAAAGGCGTAGGATATGCACAAACGAAATACAAAGGGCGAAAAGGAGAAAAAAGTAACTGAAAAGAAATGCCGCAAAAATATTACAAAGCATTTTCCAATAAATTTGCATAAGTTGCTTTGGCAGACGGCAATGCTGCAAACATCCTTCGCGTTGCTGTTGAATGATATTTTATGCCTGTACATATATAGTACTTCTAGCGCATAGTTGGGTGAGCTCCTTCAAATAAAGAACTACTTACCTATATACATACTTATCTATACTATATGTTGTCAATTTTTCGGAATACTTTGTGCATTTTTTTTAAGTGGGGAGTGGGGGAAAGATGCTTTTATTGCAGACGGTGCAGTTGTAGTTCCAATTTGAATTTATGGATTTCCTGAGCTGTTAAAGAGCTGATTTTGATCAACTTCCCTAAAATACTTGTATTGACTATAATGATAGCATCATCAGATAAACTAAACTAATTTCATTCAACTTTGTAACTTGTACCTTTCTTTACACACGAGTACAATAGTATTTATATAATTCCGGGATAAGACTGTTGAACTAAGCTCTGCAAAGCTTAAAAAATAGAAAACGATTTTCAATGCGAAATACAAAGCACATTAAAAGCTAAAAAATGCTTAGCACACACACTTAAATGTACAGAGTAGTAAAATTTACCAAATGTTCGAGGCGGTCAGTAACAAAACGCAAGTATATATAGAACAGACAACAACGTCAAAGCCAAAGCTACTGACAGCAACATCCACAAGTGTTGGGCAAACGCCTTGCGGCCCATTCGGAGTTCAGGGAAAATAAATAAATAAAAAAGTAGAAAATATATAAATAAAGAAGCAAAATACTGAGTGAAGCGCACAGCTGAAATGGCCAACGCAGCATACAACATGTGCGCACTGCGGCTCCCTCTCGATTAAAATTCCTTCAGGCCCTGCCCCACCCACTTCAGTCCACGATTGGACCTGCTTGCCTTGGCTAACGCTTTAAGGCTTACGAATTATAAATTTTCAATGAATTGACACTTAAGGTCATATTGAGGCTAAGCTATTAATTTTGCCCCTTGGTTGCCATGTTGAAAGGTGTGCGCCAAAATGTATGAGAATTTGTGTGGGTTTTAAGTTTGACAGCGACAGCCTTGAAGTTACCCAACCAATCTAAGGACGCACTTTCTTTTTTGATTTTCTTTTTGCGAAAGTGTCGCACAACGCAATGAGTGTGTGTGTGTGTGTGCGTGTTGGTTGGTTGGTTGGTGTCACCTAGGAATATTCACCACATGGCCACGCACACGCTTGGCCATAGTACGTATACGAGTTACTTTGTTGTTGGTGGCAGCCCTTTTTTGGGCCAACTGCCCACAGCACAAATTGAAAGGAAACGCAAAGGAAAGGTACAAACTTTTGCACCACAACTTTTGCTGCCGACCATGGCATACGTGCTTGTGGCTCCGGTAGCTTCCGCTAACGTTTTCAAGGACATCAGCACACCTTGTTCGGCCAGCAGCAGTAACAGCCGTAGCAACGACACCCTTGGCAATTTATAATTACCTGAAGCAAGCCATAGATGTGCATTGAAATTAGCCAAATTCATTTGCACTGCGTCCGTCCGCAGGCCACTCGCTTCGAGGAAACGCTCGAGTAGCAAAGAGATAAGGGAGTCTAGTGCGCAGCTGTACGAAGAGAGCGGAAAAGAGACAGAGAGCGAACGAACAAAAACTGTGCGCTAAGAGCTGCAAAGGACATTTTCTCTTAGCTTGTGTATTATTGTGTATGCAAGCCCTACACATTTGCTATTTAGAATCAAACATAAATTAGTTGGCATTTGCGTTATCCTACGAAGCGTTCCTTACAACTGTTGCTCTGCAGCAAGGACGCTCTCCATAGCCTGCACATAGCCAATGAGAGCCACACATGGTTTTCTGTACAGTACAAAAGCCAAATTAATGTCTTCACATCTATTTTCTAAATTGTAATATAACAAAACCATAAATTCTAAGTATCCACACATGAATACACGCACACATTCTGACTCACACACATTTTACTGGAATGCCACGTTTTGACTTTTGTTGCTTGGCTTTGTCAAAGAAATATTTTCATTCAAAATCTGAGCAATACGACAAACAAGACAAAAGATAACGATAAACTCCAATTGAAATCATTCAGCAAATGCTCCGCATAACATATTTGTCGCAAAGTCGTATGTACATAGTTGAAAACAGAGATATTATTGAATTATATGATTGGTGGAGTAATAAGAGCGGCCCAACTGCCTGGGCAAGTATTTCCGCAGATCCTTTGCCCGTTCAACCCAATCAAAGAATCTTAAATCAACATTTGCAAGATTAAATAATAATGATGAGTATTCGTTACCAGGCGCACATTTAGCACATAAGAGACTTTTTAAATAATTGAATTGTATATTAATCATCCGTGCTTGTAACCAAATAACAATAAATATCAAAGTGCATTTACATTAAGTGTTTCTCATATATTGAAAATCTATATTCGCTTTGTTTTTTTGCTTGTTTGGTCATTACATACATGCAATAAATAAAGTATAGTAATTAACAAATATTTACTTTTAAAACTATGTAATGAGTCAAGAGAACGCCTTGGCTTTCAACTTGTTAGTTTTTGCAAAAGTACTTATATATTTTGTAGATTAGTAATAACACTTTAAGCTTCCCACAACATAGAATCCAATACGTAGACATTTTTTTCGTGAAATTTGTCCATGAGTGCTCTTAACCGAGTTATAAAACTTACCCAAACGAGGTCAATTTTACAACATGTGCTACATCGAATGCCCGGCAGCAAGAAAAACGTGTTTCATTCTTTTGGTTGCCGTTGCCGTAAGCTTTCAATATGTTGCTGCCACATACATTCTGTGCTCGCCTTTGCGAACACCTCGAGGCAAAGTAATTTCTATTTTCATTTAATAGCAAAAGTTTTGCATTTTTGTTTAGAAATTGTGCCAAATATTTGGTAACAAAAAACTTTTTCCCTTTGCCGATGCTATAAAAGTGAACCGGTACACAAGGTGTTTGCATAAAAGGCAACAACAACAACAACGACAACAACACCAAGAACGCAAACAGGCAGTCATAAAACACACACAGAGTTTTTAAATGACTGTGACTGAGTTTTTTTGCATTGGCTTCTTTTTTCGTGTTGGGTGCTTATTAAAACGTAAAATCTCGGGCATTGCGAAATAAATTGAACAGCACACTATTGGGGCGAGCGAACTTTTGCAATGTCTGCAGATTAAGTAACACAACTCGAATTATGGTTGGCCATTAAATGAAAATTTAATAATGCCTATAAATTGCGCATAAGTCAGTGTGAAGCTTTCTGGCCCAGGAAAATGTCAAATATTTATTAAATTAAATTCGGCGTGTCGTACATTCACATTCAGGGGGCGGCAACATTTTTCACTTCATTTAACTGCACGGAACACTCCCGCTCTGAATTTTCAATTTCAATTTCAAAACAATAAACTAAGTCCATCGATTAAATCCTGCGCACGTAAGGCGACCGGCTTTGTCCGCATTGATGCCGGGAAGATATATTTTACCCCAGACCCGAAGCTGTAGCAGCCGACCACTGTCTATCCTGCTGCTTCCGCTTTCATGTGGCATGTGCTTCCGCCTTCCTTTGTTAGCTCGTTCGACATTGGCGCGCAAATCTTTAGTTTGGGTGGAAGGGTGTAGTAGGAGTACATATATATGATCAGTAAGACCAGACGAATCCGTCTGAGCATCGCGAACCATAGAAACGATCAGTTTCACGGTGTCGTAGCCTAACTTGGTGTTGCTTTTTCACGTTGATGGATTTTTAGAGTTTATTTTAGCCCAAATATTGTGCGTCAACATTTATTCACCATTCTAATCGTTTATTTTATGCTTCGCCTTGTCTTCCTTCACATCATCATGGCACAGTGGTATCGAGTTTTTCAAGACAACATCATTGCATACGCATTTAATAGAAAAATTGAATAAAATGTGTTAATGCGATAGTGAAGGAATGGATTGCAGCTCAAGATATCAATTTAATTGCAACATTCAGATCGAAACAAAGTAGCCACTCTTATGGCCGAATAACTCAATTGCTTTTGCCCCACTACAAGTCGTTGCTTCATTATGCTGGCGATAGCATCGCTCAAAAAAGTCAAACTGAATGCCCTCGGAAGGATAATGTTTTGGCAATACATACATAATTATGCTGCCTCGAGTGGGACGTGCGTGCCGCTGGGTCTGTCTGGTCGGTTGTACGCCCAGAGAGGCCTAGAAAGGACACTCGTGCCGCCTTTTTGGCCAGAAGCGAATGTTTATGTGGCCACCAATGCCGCAGCAGCAGCCAAGCAGGAAATGTTTCACTACTTCTCGTGCCTTTAAGTAACAGCCATAAAAATGGGCCAGCGCATAGTCCACCCGCACACTCATTTGCGAGTCCTTCTGCGTTTGGCCATATTTTACTTGCTTGTGCTTTTGCCAAAAAATAAATTTAGCGCGTAATCAGGGTTTAATGCCGGCCGCCCGGGGGCGTTCCGAGTGTCGGCCTGTTGGACTGTCGGACTGTCGGACTGTCTGACTGACCAGTGGTGGGCATTTGCTGGTATCTACGTATCTGCGGCCTAAATCCACATAACAGCTGTCAATTAAAAAGGATAATTTCCATGATATTCATCACATTGAGCAGCGGCAAACAAACAGAACAACAACAACAACAGACAGACTTGAAACTTGGTCGTTGAGTGCTGTAGCTTTTAGCCGGCAGTGAATTATGGCCAACAAATTAGTGTGGATTAACACGGCTGTGTGTGAAGTGGGTAATACGAGTAGCAACCAAAGAAGGCGAGCCGGCTGTGGTCTGCCTCAGTTATCCTGCCTCCTTCAATTTCTATTTCGTTAAATTGACAGAGCTTGCTTTTGTGTGCGTGCGTGTGTGTGTGGTTGTGTGTGGTTGTGTGTGCGAGTGTTTGTAAGGCTTTGCCTTTTTGCCCAAACATCTAAACCCTTCGAAAGCCTCAAAGTCAGTTTCGTGTCGTTTCGTCTCGTTTGTCAGCGCATTGTGCGCACGAGTGAGATTTTGATAAACGGCAAACAAAATGTCAAATTATTTTCGACATTTATTCGTTATTCGTTTTCTTGCTTTATTTTGGTTCACCGAAATAAAGGTTTTAAAAGGCGCCATCCATTGGTGGGCTTCAGTTACAATCATATTGGAATTGCCAATAAAATGATACAAATGTTAAAGACACATTTATACGTTAAGTTAGAAACGCGTATGGCCGGCAACAATTAGGTAAAGAAATGATTGAGCCCCAGACTGCTTGAAAATATCATGGTCGCTGTCAAAGTCATCTTCATGTGCCGAGGCATTTACCAGCACAATGGTAGGCCAACACTAATCCACTGAACCAATTTGTTAGACCAGTGTAGTGCTCAAAGGACGAGCGCGTGCACCGTGCACGGCTGCTACAATGAATGAGACCCACAATGGTTATTGACAGCGCTCAGATGGACGTGTGTAGAACAAAAACAAAAGCAAAAAACAACAACAGAGACACACAATGCACAAAGAAGCAAAAAAAAAAAAAAAAATGAGTAAAGAAGAAATAAATTGGAGCGTGTAATGCTGGCCTATACACAAATACACACACACACACACAGAGAGAGAGAGAGAAGAACACACACACATATATAAATAAATATAAATAATACCTTACATATACATGGCTGGTAAATTATATCGTACAAGCAAACGTTGCCCACACATTGAAGGCCAACGGTCGTGAACTCGAGTTGTGGGCCACTGTTGGCCACGTTTTGCTGCAAGTGGAATTAAATTGGTTGCGGCTGTTTATTAAAGTTGCATGGAGAGTGAGTGGCACATTTGGTTTGCCTTAGTTCCACGTTGTTGCTGCCAAAGTTGGTGCTGTTGTTGTTGCTATGGCTATATATAATGAATGCCTCTTGACACACAGCATCAACAGAGTGAGAAAATGTAGTCAAGAGTGTCCGAATTCATGGCAACTTTAAGCCGAAGGCAACGAAATAATAAACAACAAATTGAGCTGATAACTTGTAAAGTACAAGGCAGTAAGCCTTGACGGATATCGTGTAATTGGAAAACATTATGAAATAAGTGCCAATTAGTCTTATTATGAGATTTTTATCATTTTCGAAAACTCCTATTTCCTTAAGAAAGAATGAGACAAGTTCTATTTTGACCGAAATTGCTCGATATACTTGTATGATTTTGGAAAACGAATCTTGCCAAATCGAGATGTGTATAATTGAATTAAGCCAAGAACGATGTGTGCAATCGAGAGTATCATATGATTTTCGCTGCGAACGGATAATGTATTATTTAAAGTGGCATCCAGCATGCCATTAGTGGCTTTTACTTCCACCCAAGTAGTTTTCATGACGTCCATCTCAATCCATTGCATGATTATACACATGTAGGGCATCAATAACGCGTATTGATAGAAAAGACTCCAGCAACGACCTTTCAACATTAAATAAAAGTGAACAAGTGGCTAACAATGGTCCCAAAAAGGGTTTCTCTACGCACTCAGCCATACTTGTAGATAGACATATGTACATACACACACACACACACACACACACACATGCCCTTGCACTAAAATAGATGCCCATATTGGCACACAGACAGCTCTCGGATCGTACAAGACCAAGTACAAGCCAAAAGCAGGCACGTGCTGTCAACTGCAGCCACATCCATACACACGAGGATGTATGTTGTACACGTATGTTTGTGTGTGTCTGGGAGAGTAGGGACACACTCACACACACACATACACACACAAATGTAGTGTGCTTCTATGTATGTTAGTGAGTCAAAGTCAAAGTCAAGCGTCACTATTAAAGCACAATCACATTTTAGCATTTATTGTGCCAATTTCGCAAAACGATTTTCATCTAATGGCTTCTTTGATATGCTCCTATTCCTACTTCTTGGGTTCCTGCCACTGCCACTGCCACTGCCGATGCTCCAAATGGCCTTTGTTATTTTGTGTATGTGTATCAGTTACTAAATTCAAATATTGAATACTTATGGTCATGGCAGGATGTGCCATTTACGGTGTGGATAACAATAGAGTTGCCTATAGCACATGTCGCATTTACGATTCTTCGTCTATATATACAGATATATGTACATACTCGTATGTGCATGTCCGTATATCGGACTTGTTCTGCTCAGCTTTGAGCCAGCTCATTCTTTCAGTTCGCTTACTAAAATATAAATGTAGTTAAAGGAGTGCACAGCATATAGGCACTGTTCTTGAAGGCCGCAAAGTAAAAAGTATGACGACGTTCAGAATCTGTGTCTTTCGATTCAAATATGAAACTAGAGCTTTTAGCGCACATCGGCAATTGGCTTGGTCACATGAAAACACATTGTACATTATACATATGTTGAGCTATTTATCCAAAGATTTGGAACTAGTTGAAGCCAAAGCGACATCATTGCAGCCCAAATGGTGGCAGCGTTTGTTCTTATAGCCATAATAATAATAATAATCATAACAAAAGTGAACGACATGCATAGAGATGGCTTCGGCCATGGCACTTACATCTGACTTTTGTCCAGAGGGCCAAATTGGGAGCTACGTTGGGGCATAATTAGTTTCACACAACAAAGCATATGAGTGCTATGTAAATAGCTGGCCCTAATGCATTGTCTAATAAAATCTCAATAACACAGCCAAGCTTAGCCGGCCGGCTGCATCAAATATGCAACGGTTGCGAACGATAATTGCGCTCAATTCAATTTATTGGCAACCACACTAAATTGAATTCAACAGCAGTAGCAACAACAGAACTGACAACAATTCCGGGAATGCACTGCCCTCTTTATCACGCATCTATAATTAAAATACAAGCATAAACAACATTAACAGTACAGCTATACTTGTATATTGAATGCATTTGTGTTGCAGTCACAATTGGAGCTACCAGCAGGGGGTGTTGCAGATGGGAAATGAGAGAAGGGTAGTTGGTATTGGCCAGCATTTAACAAGTAGTAACAAGCGGCAACAATAGTTAATATTGACAACGGCAGTGGCTGGCAGTCAGTCGAAAGCATTTACTCGCCCATCAAAATGAAATGAATGACGCCACGAATGCATCAGATAATAGTGAACAACCCATTAAGTAAATAAAGCGTTATATGTAAGAGTACATATATTTGTAGGTGTGCGTGTGTGTGTGTGTGTGTGTGTGTGCGTGTATTTTGTGTAAATGCAGCATGCAATATCATATAATTAAATGCTGAAACGCATTTCAGCCAAAAGGGCGCTCTGTAAATTAGAAGTGAGTTATTTAATCACACGCGCGGCTGCCTTTTCCCACCCATTGTACAAAGCCAGTGTAAATTTATTCCCTGAAATGTTTGTTAAAAATATAAACTTCGGTAACGGAAGCATTAACTTGAATCGTTTATTTTGAACAAAAATATCATCATCGTCCCAAACGTTGGAAACATTTACTTGTAATTACTAACCAGCGCTATTTATTCTAAAATTTTAAATCGTACGTGGTTGATTTTAAAACTGCAACCAAATACATATCTAAATAAGGGAAAATCACTTCGCATTAAAAGGTGGTGAAGAACAAATTATGAGAGAGTCGTGGAATCAAGTATTCTATTTTTAAAATCCGTCAATCTACGACTTCATTGGTTTTATTCTTATTTTACGAAAATTCAACTTTAAATTGGCCTTATTGCACTCTTTGCAACATTTTTCTTTTGCACTATTTATAATGTTTGTCATTTAGGCTAACCTAATATTTACTTAAGCAATTATCTTGGCAACAGATCCTTGTACTCCCTGGGCGTCATTAAAGTGCATTCCCTTCCAGCAAATTGAATCAGGACGTTGTTTACTTAGCAACAAATTGCGAAGATTCAGCTTTCTGCTTCGATATATTGTCTGCATCGTCGGTGTCTGGCTCCATAACATCGTGACGAAGCTCAAACTAAAGTCTTCTGTTGTTCCTGATGCTGATGCTGATGCGTCTGCTCTCTGCCCCTGCCTGTTCGTTATTGGTGTTTACTGTTTTACAAGCTTGTCGCTAACAGCTTCTTACAGCGGACGATGCTCGCTAGACTATTGTTGTTGCCGCTGTCGTTGTAGTTGTTGTCCTTGGCGCTCGCCTGCGTGTTTACATGCTTCATAATGTCACGATTCGTGAGTGTGTTGCTACAAGTTTACAATGTAATTACCGCAAAAAGCTTGACATGTTTAGTGGCGGCATGCGTGAGAGTGTATAGTATGTGTGTGTGTGTGTGTGTGTTCGTCCGTGCGTGAGGAGCAGCTACCATGACTACACTAAAAAAGTTGTTCATCGCTGAGCTTGTCACTGCTCATCAATATTCAAACAAAAATATCTGAAAATTATGTTAAAAACAAGCTAAAGGCTCTTAGAAGTGATTCCTTTATTATGTAATAAGTAATTGATAATTGTTTTAAACTAACTTTTTTTTCTGATCCCTATCTCCCCTTGACCTCTCAAAGACTTCTTCGATTGTACTTCCCTGCAATTATAACGTATTATAATTTAATCTGCGAAGATATTATGCATATGCAATGCAAATACTTGTACAATTAATATTAAAATTTACAAGCGGTATTCAAATCTTTTGAATAATAAGCTTATTATTAATTAAACTTTTATTTTGAATTCAGTTTTTCTCTTGCAAACTCGCGAAATAATGTTTCGAGTGTACCTGAATTGCGTTTCCTGCTCACACCACTGAGGCTGCTATGTTGTTGCTATTCCTGTCATTGTTGTTGTGGCTGTTGATAAACTCTGATATAAATTGCGTAGCTTGCCACGCAACAGCATGCATGTAAATTAGAAAATTAAGACAGCCATCTAATAACTAGGAGCGCTAACGCACGAATTCACTTAACCATGCAACAGGCAGGCAACAAGCCAGAGAGAAGCCAGCAACGACAAATTATGCATACGCACCGTGTACGCCATTTGAGAATGGAATGAGGGCCAATGAGCTGCAAATGATGTTGTCAATTAAGTGCTTGATGGAATCGAATAAAAAGTTGAAGCTGAGTCGAGCTTTTGCCCGCCAAATGATCGCGTTGTGCTCATTTGGGGTCTCATGATGTGTGTTTGATTCAGTTTTGTGCTCGATTTCTGCGATTCGCTTATTGACATCAATTATTTACATTTTGTTTCCTCGGCTGTTGCCGCTTGTATTATTCGATCTGATTCAAACACACACACAGACTTATATATACTCATTTATACTTGTATAACGTAACATATACACACACACATTTATCGACTGCCAATGGTACTTAATCGAGTTCGAGTGAAGTGCAATTGCCTGTAGTTGCCAGGTGAACGAAGTAGGGGCAAACAAACCAACGAATGGACTTGGGTCAGGTCAGCAATTATGTGCGCCTGGCTGTACGCCAAATTGTAGCCGTTTTGTGCCAACTACTGTAGTGGATGTCGTTGATGATGATGATTCGGCAATGATGACGATGGTAGTGGTTGTGGGGAGTGGAGCGGCCGAGCGCCACTTTATGACTATATAATAAATCAAACTTGATAAATTGAGGTCAGAATTGAGGTGGAGTTGCATATTAATTATTGACGTATTGATTGTAAGTTTGATTACAGTTCATACAGTTGCTAGACAACAATTTTCTTTTAAATTTCTATACAATTTATTTCCGGTTTTTCACACTATTCACAGTTAATTTAAGCCATTAAGTGTATACTTATGTAGGTTTTCTTAAATTCAAGAGTTCGAAAAATAAACTTCAAAATTGACGAGTATGCTCGTATGTATTTACAAAATCTAGCTCTCGAATTAATGTGTTAATTGAATTGGCATGGATTGCCAGCTACCATTGCCAGCAGATTATATTACACAGAAGCACTGTTACTCTGTGCGGATGCTTTTCAATTTGCATGACATATTCAAAAAGCTCATTCAAATACCTTGAAAAATACGCGAATTTCTCTCCCTTGTGACACATATTTGTAGCCTGGGTGTTCCTGAAACAGATTTGTTGCCCATTCTGCTTTATTAAAGCAGAACAGTCCACTTTTCGGGAACGATGAACGATTATGCAAGTGGCTCGAGTAAGTGACAGCGCAGGTATTTATCCAATCAGCTGTTTTCTTACTTTTTGTGGAGTTGGGACCGATAGATGGTTCGATAACATGGAAGTGAGGAGACAAATCAGTGCAGGAATACCCAAAGAAAATACACCCTCTCTACATAATACATACATAGGTATTTGTTTGTGAGAGTTTTTTTGTATATTTTTCTCTTGCTTTTTACGATTGGTTGCATTACCTTGTTTGTTTGTTTACCATCGACGACGGCGCTTGCATCACACCATAGCCTCTAATTTTTCATCAGCTACGACAGTTGGATGGGTGTTGAGACATGCAGAGGCCCACCCCACAGTTTGAGGATTTTAGCGGTTGAATCGCTGAAATATTTCAGTCAAATTTTCACCTTTTTGAATTGTCAAGGTTGTTTGGGCAAGTGTTTTCGCCTGCCTTAATAATGATTGTTGTTTTCTGCCACGCGTTCCATTTACTTTACATTTGTGCCTTTTTTGTTTTCGACGCGTTATATGTACACATTTGTGTTTTCTCGGTATCGGGTGCTAGTATATGGTATAATTGGAAATTAACTTTGTTTTTCACCGCTCTGTTTACCGTTCCATTTATTCTCAACTCTTGTGTTTCGTTCGCATCTTGAGTTGCCATTGCCTCTGACCTCGCACAAATTACTTCAGCTCATTTGGTAAGAAAAATGGTGGGTGGGTTGTTGTTGTTGTTGTTGTTTTTGTTGCTTTTCTTTTTGTTTGTGTTCACGTTGGTTTCCCGTTCACAACAGCTGGCGTCAAATTTGCAATTTAGCTGAGCTATTCAGAAATATTTCAATATATCAGTACTTACGACTTTTTGTTTTCCATAAAATTTGCTTTGCATTTCATTTTTGGTTGGCATCTAATGATATGGAAATAATTATTGATTTCAATTTCCACATATTTCAGTAGATGGAAAACATACTCGTACATACATATGTCTACACACATGCATGCAAACATACTATATACACAATCTAGATTGTGAGTGAATGAAGAAGCATTATAAATATATTTTTGCGCTTGAAACGGCAATGAGAAATTGTGCGAAAGTTCTACAGACATACACTCACACTCACACTCGCAAGAATATATTTATATACAATATATACACATGTACATATGCGAGCTCATATGTATAGGTAAATCAGTATGTATATATTTGCATGTGTGTACATCTACATATCGTATTATATTCTCCATTGAAGCTTAATAGATGTTGGCGCCTTCATGCGCACATTTCAGTTATCCTTAAACTTTTCTCTTTGTTTTCCGCCAATTGTTTTCCAACAATATGTGGGCAAGCGTGTGTTTGTTTGTGACGTGCAGTGTGTTTGTGTGCCTTGCGCTATGTGGCTACGTAATTTTCTATAAAAAAGGAGAGAAAAAACGCAAAAACAAGGCAAAAGCTGTTCAAAATATATCGCAAGCCATTTGCAAATAAATTGAATGTTCAATTTCAATAATTTTGCATACTTTCAAGCGTACGCAACAGACCAAGTTGTTGCTAATCCATTTAAACGCAGACTAGCAACAGCAACAACAACAAAAATAAATATAAAAAAAAAAAAAACAACAAGGATTACTCTTTCCAATCTGCTGGCATTACAAGTATTCAGGCCCCATATACAAATTTGCAGAAGTGTGAATACGTTGCAGAGAACTTCTTGCGTTTGTATCTAGGTGTAGTCATGTGTGTGCGTGTGTGTGTGTCAGACAGAATATGTGTGCCGCAGTGTTGGGCTATTATACAATACGCACAATTTATGATTACAAAGTTTTGACCTTAAAACTATTATAGCAATTACGCTGACGATAATAAAATTCAAGTTTTTTCACTTCATTCGGATTTTCTTATGTTCCACGTGCAGATATGTATCCTTTTTAAATAAGTCATATCAAATTCTATATTTCGATTCTTTTTTTAAATGCTTCTAAGTACATATTGTTATGGAATATCTAAAATTTAAACTTGCTACTTATGTTGAGAAATAGACTGATCTTTGTCAATTGTTATCATGCGTTGATATGAATTTAATTTGTTGTATTTTGAAAACTTAAATTTAAAGTGCATAGTACCTCTTGAAAATGTGAGCCTTCCGACACTCTGGAATCGTTTCGAACAGTGCCAAACCATAATGAAAATATATTTGTTTGTTTTGCGTTTGGTCAAGTTGGTGGACGACTTTTGTATGCAAATAGCCATAAAATTCTGCACACAGGGAGCAAGCAAATGAAACGCCATAAAAATATGGGAAACCAAACGAAACCAAATGAAACGAAACAGAGCCAAACCAAACGTAACGATATAAAATGAAATGAATGAATGAATGACTGAATGCACGCCTGTCCGAATGTTGAGCACATGAAACTGTAAAATGTATTTGTTATTTTATTTGCATAAATTTCCCCTGGGAAATTGGACAGATACGGACACACACACACTCACACACACCCTCACATACAATGCAATGGGCCTCAGTGTCGAGGTCGAATGTTGTCAGAAACCGATTGAACGAGTATTAAACACACATAATACATACGCGTACTTGATACTACCCGGCCAGTCTGACCAACCATGACCATGGACTAACTCCTCAGTGTCCAATCGGTAAAAAAAAAAACGGACTATTTTTGCAAAACTATTTTTGAAATTTGAGTTTTAGTCGCAAAGGGTTCTTTAGTTTGTTTTAAGCTGAGAAAAAAACGTAAATACTGCCAAAGTGAAATGCTACGACATTAAATTAATTTTGCTATTGTTTTTTTTGAGGAATTTTAGGCCTTATTTTGCTAGCATTCAAAGAAACTTAATTAAATTACCATAAAATTTGCAAAACACTTATATAATTTCGTCGAGATGTTCTTGGTATGGCGAATTTGAGCACCCACTTTTTGTAGAGAAACTTGGTAATTTGATATTCTAGTGAAATGGATTTTAAAAAATATATACATGTAAGTATATTGATTAATTAATAAATCACTATAAAAAAGTCACCAGTGTACAAGTATATACTTTTCGAGAACTTACTGTAACTCCACAGCAACAGACAGAAAAAAGTTTCTTTTTATGCACACATGCATTTATATAAAGATATCTATTTTCGTATTTGCCTAAAACAAGCACAATTGATTCATGGCATTTTATTTATTTTGTTATTATCCTAATCGGAACTGATTGGCCGACTAGTTTTAAGAGGACAATCGAAAGGAAATTTGATTGTTTTTTGGAGAGTTTGAAAAACTAATGAACTGCTCAGGCAGTATTGTTTTAGAAAAAGAAAACAGTCTAACACTTTTCCGGGCCCCCTTCTTCCTCTCTTCTCTCGCTTATTGCCGCTTCCGTTCCGCTTCAAGGGACCACAAGTGCCACTTGCTCTTTGACTAACGCCTCCTGCCAGCACATACAGAACTGTCTACACACATCCACCTGTTCTGTTGCCTAGTAAACATCTTGGACGTAGAAGCTCATGCATACCAGCCCCCTGCCCTTCGCTGTCAGGTAAAAAGTGCGCAAAATGAAGTGGACGCCTCTGCTATCTGAAAAGTGCTTCACTTGAAGCACGCGCCCGACTCTCGAGCTGTGTCGGCTGTGTCGGCTGTGCTTATATTTTGCGGCTTTGCCACTTTGTCTATCTAGTAGCTGAAAGGAAGGGGACGCACAGTCGCCCAGAACTTAAATCTATCCGGAAAAACGTAAATTGCCCAATTTAAATAAACTAGCTTAAAGTGATTTTATGTACAAATATTTGTGGTTGTGCTTGATGTTTCTTAAATATTACAATGACCGTTTATAGCCTGGAACTCGATTAACTTAATTATGTTTATAAATGTTGCTTTACATCATAAAAAAAAGAAGAGGAAAAAGATTCACAATCCATCCATTCAAACCATCTTAAGCGAGGCAATATATCTGGCTAGGCATGTTTATGTCGAGACCTTGCTAATCGTAAAGAAAGCAAAACAATATTTCTAGATACCTGCTCTTGTTCGTATCAATTCTTATTCAACACAAATAAATAATGTCAGTAGTAATTATCAGCGTCATTTATATTTTTTGTATGAAATCAATAGATTTGACAGAAATTTAACTTATTAAAGACCATTAATTTTCAATTAGAAGCCACTCAAATTGTAAAATCCATTAACAAAATGTTAAATAATTGGGGCAGTGAACGAAAATCAATATTATTTGCAGCTATTTATTTAATATTCGAGTTGCTTTCAATGTTGTGAAATTCGCTTAGCCATTCGGGAGTTGGTGACCACTGTGGACGGGGAAATGTAAAACGAAGCGTTTGCTGTTGATGCGCAGTGTTTTGATTTTGATTGCACTTGTGGAGTTGCTGCTGCTTAGGAGGCAAATGCAATTTACCTTTTTTTGCTATCCTTTTCAGGATGTCACAAATTGTGTGCAGAGGACTGTGTATGCGAGAGCTTGTTCTTTTCTATGCCGCCGTGATTAATTGCATCCTTTTTTGGCAACAGCTGGTGGCACGTGCGGCTTCGGCTAGCTGACGGTTCCAGCAGTTGTGACCATGGCTGAAAAATGTATTTGCAACGATTTTTACAATTTTTAATTGCACGACATATATTTAAAATCTCTCTTTCGTATCGCTGCCCGCAGATTTATGAGTTTGGCTGCACAGCAAAATAAAACAGAAACATGGAAAAACGCCGTTTGGCCATCAAATTGTCTAAAATAAATCTAAATTTCGCATGCCATGCCGCGGCTCGTTGTTAAATATGCAGTGCCAAAAAAACGTTTTACACAAAAGCAGACAAAATATTTAAAATAAAATGGCGTTTGCTAATGTTGTTGCTGTTGCTGTTATTGTTGCTGTTGTCTGTTTGTGGCAACAAAACGGGCACCTGTGACACCTGCGTCTAGTGCAGCGTGCTTTTAGGCGAGTGCCGTCAGTTGGGGCCAGCAAGCGCTTTGATTTATTGTCAATTTGCCTTAAATTATGCATGTAGCAGATAAAAGCGGGAAAGATGGAGGGGAGGTGGCCGCACTCACACATTGCGGGCGAAGATTGGAGCAGACATCGCACACTCGCTATATTTGCAAGTCATCTAAGCATATTTCCAGGCATTTATCATATTTTATCACTCGCCAAATGTGTGCCATAAATAATTCTCCTGCAACTGATTTAATAGACTCGCGCGCGCCTTACCTTTGTGCATATGACGGCCTATCCAAGTGATAGTAGACTGCGTGACTACACTCAAAAAACAGCCCTTGGATGCAGGATGAGCTCAGCTTATACTCGTATTCCCTGTATCCAAAGATATACTAGAGAGTCTAGAAATGCGTGGCATATTATATGTACTATACATGCGCGTTTGATCAGCATGTTTAAAATAGATATGGACATGTCTGTCTATCTGTCCGTCTAGTTCTTAGATGTGTACATATTACAATTTTTGTTGCAATTAGACTCTTGGCTAAAGAAATTTCAATCAATACTTTTTGTTGGCAAAAGTATTGATGTAGTGTAGGTGGCCTACTTCCACAGACCTACCGCGCTTGGTCTTCAATTGCCTCCACGCATAAATTGTGGGCCAGAAACCACAGGCCGCACTCGTAGCGCCGCCAACTCGATAATAATTTGTCAGAACACTCTGTGTGGCAGACAACGGTGTCGCCGTGCCTAGTCGGCCTGGTTGCAATGTAAAATTTATGGTCGTGCTTATGCTTTTTAACATTTTGTCTCATTTTGTGCGCGTTGCGGTTGGAATGCAGAGGTGGGTAGGCCGCGGGCTCACTGTGGCATTGGGATTACTTTACGTTTTACATGGCAGCTAAATGACTGTGACAGTTGCCCGCTCAATTAAACTGCAATTCGCAGGAATCACATGGCTATCTGTTACCTACGGGTTCATGCGACGGCATTTAGCATGTCTTGTGGATTCGTGGAACCGAGCGATTTCGATTTCGACTCAGATGGTGTACATAGTACATGTATCAGTATAAAGTCGTTATAGGCAAGAGTATTTATTGACAAACAATCTGCAAATTGATATTTGACTTTCATTTTGTTCATGAAATAGTTTTCGTTATTTAATGTGCGCATAATCGAATAACATGACTGTGAGAGTGCGTACTGAATGAGTCAGCTTTTGCAGCCACTAATTGGTTGTGCAGCTTAGGGCCGAGTACCTCGAATATAACAACTGCAGTCATTTATTTAGTTGCATGGTCAATGGGATTTTCCTAATGCACTGTTTCACCGAATACTTGTAGCTGGCCTTTGAAACGGACCTCTATGTTGTTAATGATGTCATAAAAATTGCGCACATAATGGCCAAAGCAAAGGCAAGAAAAACTAATTAGCCATTGAAATTGTGTTTTCTCTCCGCACATTTCACGCATAACTGCAGTGACAAGCATTCATTGAAGTGAAAATTAATTTTCATCCACTTGTCCTCTTCTCATTGACTCGCTCCGTTTACAATTATGAAATTGTTCTCCTCTCCTCACCTACCTCCCCACAGGCACGACTGGTAGCAGAAGATTACAGCAGCCGTCAATGTCATGGCTTAGAAATTTGCGCCTATTTGAGAAACGTGCTGAAAAAATCCGGCCACAACACTTCCCCCAAGCATGTGATGGAATAATTACAAATTTTTTATTTGCTTCGAGCCAAGGGTGACCGAAAAAAATGAAAAGAAAGTATACTATACGTATACGTATGTGCCAGCAAACGTAAAACCATCACCACAAATATTTCCCCGTCCGCTTGGTTTTGGCTTTTGGGTTCTGGGCTTGGAGAATGTGGGTGTTGATGCGGGTATTGACTATTCTCTGCGTCCGAACATTTTGCTCTGAACGCCTTAGTTTCGATTGCCAATGTGCTGAAAATCAAGCAGCCGAGTCGTAAAATTTTTTAATTCATTTTCACAATGCACGGACAAGGATGCCAACCGAAAAAGTGTACAGTGGAACGCGCTGAATTGCTTGTTGTTTTCATGACTATTTTAAGCTATAGCCACTTTTTAAAATTTAGAGTTACAAATATTTAAAAAAAAGGCTACGACATTATTTGCGTTTGCCCAAGGCTACATATCCTTCAATGAGTCTTGCAGCATCACTTTTTCCGGCAAATAATTTTTACTTACATTATTATTACAAGTATTATAAAGTGTTTTTAACTTTTTTCCGATTTGCGACCTTGGGCGACGAATTCGCGACAGATGCAGAACTTTTACTATAAACTAAAATATTCTCAATATAGGTTTCCATTTCTTTGACATATTATATATATAAAAGTGATAGACGGAGAGACAGACTGCCGGACAAAAGGGTATGTCTTCATGTATATATAAAGATGAATTGAAATTGTGTATTTCTTATTCTTTTGGAAATAACCGACTCCTTTAAAAAAAAAAATAAGTATAATAAGTTGTAGAGACTCAGACACTTACTAGTGAAATATTTTGCTTAGGAACGGGTCACTGTGCGCCAGCTATTGGGGGATGCCTTAACAGCTAGCCCAGCCAAATGCTGGCCAATACACCCACATATATACATACATATAGATACACATACACATACATTCGCTGAAGCCATTAAACAGCTGCACCAAACAGATGTACGAGTATGTATGTGTGTTTGTTTTTGGATTTTTTCGGGACAGGCTTCGCGCGCCATTCTCTTTGGTTGTTTTAGTGGTTGGCTTGGTGTTTGCGTTTTTCAAATTGTGTAAATTTATTTTTTGTTTTTATTTTTATGGCGCCCGAAATTATGCTTATTTTGCCATTTCAGTTTAGCTCTTAAAGAAATTAAAAAATGGTAAAATAAAGCAGTCAGCCAGCCGGTCGCACAGAGGACAGTAAGTTCGTAGCCCATGGCTACGTCTGTGCACATGTATGTATGTGTGTGAGTGTGGGTTTTGGTGTTTATGTGCGTGTGAGTAGAGCGTGTGTATGAGTCTTACGGTTTCGCGCCTTACTTAGACTTTGGGTCTGTTATATTGCCGTTGTTGTTGGCTGCAACGAAAACGGTCGCAAGCGCCGTAAGTACGAAAACTTTTTTGTTTTCATTGAACGAGAAGCTGGTGAAAATTTTTTGCTGCTCGTGGCTTTCCGTCTGGTCATTGTCGCCACGTGAATTACGTTTTACATATACACATGCACACACATATACCCACACAAATACACCCAAGAACACTCTTCCATATTGAAAGCGAAAGCGAGACACAAATCTGCAGAAAATTGAAAAATAATAAAGAGGACCGCTATTTCTATTTCGAACAAAAAACAAACGAGAAACTGTTTGTGCCATTTCAATATGGCTTTGATTGTTTTGTGGTGGGCAAGCTAACTGGTATTATTGTTGTTGTTGTTTCGTACAATGGCCAACTGTGTCATGCTTGGGAAATCTGGTCTGTCAAGCGCCGCAAAGTATGCTGCAGTACACTTCGATTGTAACATGGCGTTTGACCAACTCCTCCTCCTCCAGTCGTTCCCGCGAAGAAGATATCAAAAACTCATAAAAAACACTTCTGACATAAATGTGACCAGCAAAATTAAAGGTTGTGGCATCATGTCGATGAACAGCAATAACAAAAATATTAAAATGCTTTCCAAATAGAGGGTACACGCAATTTCATCAGATTGCCTGGTAAATTTTCTTCTCTTTTTGTGCAATTTGATTTGAAGGCAGCTGCTACTTGACAGTATTTGTTGTTGGCGAAAATTCATCCAATAGGCTGAAATTAAAAGTTATGTACTTCCTTTCGGGCACATTTTTCTAATTAAAAGTTCAAGTGCCATTGACAGCTTTAATTTGACATTTAATTACGACAGCCTCAGGCTAATATCGTACTAGATATATTAATTGAAATTGTTAAACACTTGAAGTTTCCCCCAAAATAGCTCTGTGAAGGCACTTTGAGCCTTTTGACAAATTTACTTTTATTGTTCTATTTATCACACTTGGTATTTATGCTTTTCAAATCACGTTGCGCTATATCTTGCCCGTCTAGACAATTTGTTGCCTGTCTGTACGCATCTATCTTTATATGAATTTATACTATTTACGAGTGTGCTGCTGTAAACTAAATGCGCACAAAAGCACTCAATGAAAATTGACATTAAAAGCTGTCAGTCAAATGTAATGCCATTCTGCCAAAAGAGCAGCTAAGATACATTTGAAAATTATTTCAAACAATTTTAGATAAAAACTGTACTTGGACATTTATTGTTACAGTTTTAGGCATTAGAAGAATAAAGGGACAAATATTATTACGAAATTTCAAATGAAAACAAAAAAAACAGGACACATATTGTTTTATGCAGCCGCTCTGATTGTACATTTAAAGTAGTTTAAAGCCAATATAGTTGTTGGAAAAAGGCTTTCAAGCTGAGTTGAACTGAAATGGCTGCCAGTCGTGGCATGAGTTAAGCTTTATTTGCTAACTTTTCCGTGCCAACGACAGCGATTTTCTACTTTAAACAGAGAACGAAATAAAACATTTAAGGTGAGCGCAACAGCAAACACGCAAACATGCCTTAAATTGCACAGGATTGAAAAAAATCTTTTTATATTAGTTTTTGTGCCCACAGCTACCTCAATTATGCGGGCAGACCATCGGCAAATACACTTCAGTACCCACCAGTTTTTGAAAATAATATGATAATCATTAGGTACTTGCCTTTTGGCAATGGTAATAGAATACCCAAGTAATTACATCTTTTGTTTAAACAAAACATCAGGCACTTCATTTCTGTTCGATTTATCAAGCGAAAAGCCAATGATGGCTGATAACATAACCGCTGTCATCTTCATCTCCACCATTGCGGCTCTGTTCATTTCATTGGCCCCGAGTTATGCTACAATAAACACAAATAATTGTAGTGCTGGTCTATTCTTTACTGTCTATATGCACAGAATGGCCGACGAATATACAGCAGTATGCCACTCAAAACGTTGTTGAAGCGTTCTTCCCATGAGCCTGCAGCTCTGCAGCATTTGCCAAAGACGGCCGTAAGACCTGAACGTGAGCGTGACTAAAGGGAGCGCAGATATTGTGATGCTCCAACATAGTGAATGAATGAATGATTTACGTTTAGTATTTTAAATATTATCTCGCTCCAAAGGATATCTATTCCCCCTGAAAGGGATCTATATATTCCTATGTTTGAATATGTCATAGAAGCACAGGCAGCCAGTTATGACAATTGCCTGGGTTGTCCCCCTAGCGCACTAGCGAGGCGACTGCTTCTAGGCCAAGAAGGATAAGATTGATGAAGTGCAACCCTCAAAATATCTCAATCAGCTCCCTTGTTTAAATTGCATCATAATTAATATCTCAAAGTATATTTTAATTTATAGATCTTCTTTAAAATAATGTAAATAATTTGTGTTTTGTATATTTCATATAGATGTAGGTATTGTCCTATAACGGACAATTTGTTGTATTCCCCTTAAATGTACAAGCTGCAAAATTGTTTAATAAGAAAAGATTTTGTTTTATTTACAGTTATACAATTTTGATAATATGTTAAAAAAAAAAAGTTGTTCTCAAAAGGTCCTCATTTATAAATAAATTCTTATATTAAATAATTTCTCAAAACTATATGTAGTATATATACTTATACTCGTAAAATCAGCATTCACTAAGAGTGCCAGCTGCTGGCGCTTCAATATTAACATACACATTGCCTCTTTAGTAATTTTCACTGAGATGCAGATGAACCTCTGGAAACTAGATTCAATATTTATACTTCTGAAGTACAGGGCAAACACTTTATTCGCGCCTTAGATGACTAAATTTTGATATGAAATGTTTGAAGAGCTCTCCAACGTTATGTTCATTGCATTATATTTGATGACGAATACTTGATTTACTTGCATTGGGTAAGAAGAGGGGAAAGAAAGATGCCATGATTTAAGCCATCAATTTGATTATGACATGGCAGAGAGTCACGAGGCCGTCTCTGACTTCTACTGCTACTGCTACTGCTGTGGATGCTGCCTGTCTTACTGGCGTTCCCTCATAAACTCATAACTAGGCAGGCACAGCGGCGCAGAGTAAACAAATTACGCTGTTGACCTTCATTGGGCGCAAAACTTTTGCCTTTGACTTTGTGTGTGGCGTGCGCTTGCCTGCCTTTCAATACGCAATGCTGAAATACCCACACACACACACATACACACACACACACATATATATATATATACATACACATATATATACCTACATATTCAAGACTACATGTAAGTATATATTTACATATACGTGTGTATGTATATATGAATATTATTTGCTTTGCATATTTATAGGCATTATTTTTCAATGATTTCAAGCAGCAAGCATGTTCGTTAGTGCCCGCCGTAGTAGCATCCAGATTTATGTATTACAAAAAGTTTTTTAACAACATTGTGAATTTACGATTTTCGGAAAACGCCGCACAATATATAAAAATACACTCACAGCTTCAAGGCTTGTAAATAGACAAGCTTTGCTTGGTTAACTGGCTACCAAAATGGCACAGTCTGTCTATTTATCTATTTGTCTGTCTGTCCGTCTCTCCGTCCGTCTAACTGCCTGGCCGATGTTGGCCAATTGCTTGTTGTTGGTTACGCGTGTGCCTTGAATTGTTTTGATTTAGTAATGTTGGCGTACATTTAATTAGTGTCGCCGAAAAGTCTGCAAAACTCAATAAATAAGTCGAACACTAGCAGGAGGCTTTAATTTTTTTGTGTAAGACCTTAACAAAAAATTCAAAGAATCGTGATTAAGTATATCTGGTATTTAGATTTTTACTACATAGCCATCATAAGTAATGATAGCTATAATGCCTCGTGCATAGTTACAATCCAAAACAGGGAATACTGAGTTTGCTGTCACATTAAATGCTCTCATAAAAGATACTTGACTGCTGTTATTTGAATATTATTTCATTTACGAATAGTGTGCGCGATAATTGGGTTCAAAGTTAATATCACTTAAGCCTGCTCGAAACAGGTATGCCATTGCACTCTAAAAATATAGAAAACTCTCGCTGCACAGCCATTCCGTGTTGTAGGCCCTCCCCGCACGACATTCGGCTACCAACTCATTTGTTTGGAAGTAAAAAATGGCAAACATCTGACGCACAACTTGACTGAATGACGGCTGAACTGACGACTCGCACAAAACGACTCAAAGCCATCATAAGTTAATAGCACTTTGCATTCACATTTGCATATCGATATTTAATGAGGTACAGAAATTGATTTTAGAATATTCCACACCAAATTAAAAATGTCGGCCAATCATTAAACATGTTAATGTCAAATAGATCTGAACATACATATTTATGTTATAACAGTGACTCATATTATATAGAAAACAATAGCATGAATACTTTCATTATTTCGCGCAGCTTATCAAGAAGAAGCTGCTCTCCAAGTCGAAATAAACTTCGCTGAGTATCGGCAAAGATATGCTGTCCGACTATCTGTCAGCCGTATCATGTACAGCTTTACTATTTAAATTACTTGCCATTAATAGATTGCTGCAAAAATCAATCTAACCAACTAATTTTTTGTTGAGTACGATATGGTAACGAAAAGATTGTATTAATCTGAAGGAATGCTCAAAATTTATTTTCTATATTATGTTGATCATGTTCAAAAACCTACCAATCTTGGTATTAACAACTTGTGAGCATATTTCTGTATCTTACCTGGATTTTTAAAAATTAACTATATCATATATCAGATATCAGAGAAATGATATGTACAACAAAGTATATTTTTTTGAATGGCTGATGTGGGAAAAGTTTGGGTACAAGGTATTTAGGAGTCGGACTGGCACACTCTTCTTGTTTCACAATAGAAGTTAAAAGCATACAAACAACTAAATTGACACAATTATGACTTACTAGTTATTCAATCTCACAATTCTAATCAAAAACAAACAAAAGCCTACTAATTTAGGTGAAGCTGGACTATTTTGCAAAACAAACAGACAGGGAAAGTTTAATTTATGCCACACGGGTGCAAATGGTGCCCCTAATGACCAAACCTCCATTCAAATATGAAAACACCTAATATGTTGCCGATCCACCGTGAAATTATAAAAAAGGAAAACGCAAAACTAATGTGATAAATAAAATGCGACTTGAAATGAAGTGTTTATTGGTTTCATTCATTTAGGTGCTCTTGTTCTCCGGCCAGACCAAGTACCGTAAGACTATGGCGAAGTGAGTACAAAAGACTAAGTCTTAGCACGGTTCGAATTAGTCGTTCGCTTTAGCGTTTCGAAAACGGTGGTCTTCAACAATAAAAGACTTGAGGAGACACAATGTGCATTCGAGTGATCCTTTCGTTATTGGTGGCGATCAATTGCTTACTGCATGGGCAAAGAACATGTCTGTGTGCCTCCCAGGAAGTGAACTGGCCACGACATCTCATGCAACGCAACTTTGATAATAATCAGATTGGTCGCTTATTGTCGAAATTGACAATTTTTTCCGATCAGCCCGAGGAAGTTGGAAGCCCACAGGGGTTCTATTATCCGCCACCATATTGGTATGCACCCCCACCACCACCACCACCACCACCGGTCCAACCATATCCACCAATACATTGGTGGAAACCAACAACTTCAACAACTACGACGACAACAACAACAACTCCTGCACCAACAACAGCTCCTCAAACACCAACAGTACCTGTCAGAAAACTAGCGATAAAGGCTCCGAACGATCCTTGTCTATCTACATCGCCACAATGGCTGTGCGAGGCCAGAAGAAGTGGGCAATCCGTTATTAATATACCTATCAGTCTGGAGACACTACAGAAGGCGGTTATTCAGTATTATCTTACTAATGGCATAGCTGAGAGTGATCGCGGCAAAAATTTAAAATTCCATATTCAATAAAATGCAATTCAACTTCCGACACGGATAAAAGACACTGTTTTTTTCCCCAAATTTTAAGCAACGGACATCCTTTTCTGATATTTCTAAAATTGTTATTCACGCATTTGCAGTTTCTTACCCTATGCGTATTTTCGCGCCAAAGGGTAAAAGGATATATACTTGTATAGTTTAACGCGAATGTATGTAACACATATGAATACTTCCGTATTTTTTGGAAGTTTTTACTCAAATTTAACACTGATATACAGTTAGTACATATGTTGTGTGTGTGTCCCTATTTTATGTAAATAGATCATTTACAAATTATATATATAGCCTTGAATGCAATCCCTACCCGTGCTCTGGAAGCAACAGTAGTTGGTATTTCTTCTTTGACTCAACTCCAGACTGCGTACACACAGACACATAGACGGATACAGAGCGGGTATAGGGTACTTAAGTGTTGGGTACGCTCGACAGTGGTTTACCATTCTTGATGTAAATGTAAATAAATTGGTGGCTTAAGGTGGATGTAATATGTATTACATGCTGAAGGCTGAACCTATGTATCCATATGTCTTGAATATATATAATTTGTATCATCAGGACGTGTACTACAAAATATTATATTTTTATATTCCGACAATAATCACTCAAAAGACAATTTAATCACGTTTAAACTTTTCACTGGTAAGACCAGTAGTTAAACCCTCTTACCAAAGAGTACAAAGTATATACATATATTGTTTATCAAGAAGAGTCGCGATAGAGCTTATTTATGATAGGTTTGATAATGAGAGGTCAAATGTAAAAGAAGTTATGGCCACATTCTTGTTTTGTATTGGTGAGCAAAAATCAATTTGGAAAATTTTAAATGCTCAAAAAAGGCAGTTGTCACAATGTGAAGAGGCCCATTATCGCATATAATTATTGAAAACGCTCCACAATACTTTAATAGTTTATAATTGCATTATCAAACATGCAAACTGGAATTGGTATAGTTATTATATTAAAAAAAGTAAATACAATTCAATAAAACTGAACTTTTATTGCAAATGTGGACATCAAGGGAAAGTTGTTTTTATGGCAACAATGGCAAAAATCATAATCATAAATACAAATTCTGATTGTGTTCTGTGATGATTAGTTTCAAGCTTTCAGAACACAAATACAAATAACCAAATTAGATACAACTTGTATTGGTTCCGTTAGCCTAAGCGCCCATTTTTCTTCTTTTTTTTCGATCAAGTATCTTAAAATCGTGGAGAATTTAGTACAAAAGACCGAGTCTCGCCGCGGCTCAAATTAGTCGCCTACTTAAGTGCTTTTAAATCGGTGGTCAGCAAGAGAAGAAGTTATCTTTAGGACACAAAATGTGCATCCGGGTGATCTTTTCGTTAATGGTGGTGACCAATTGTTTGCTGCTTAGTCAAAGACTAAGTTTTTGTGCCTCACAGGAAGTCAACTGGTCCCAACTCCCTTTGCAACGCAACTTAAACAAAACCGAGATTAGTCTATTACTATCGAAATTAACGACTTTCCCAGAGCAGCCAGACGGAGTTGAGAAACCATCGCGGGAGAGTATTCCTGCACAATATTGGTATATTCCCCCAATATTTTGGAAGCCGTCAACAACAAAAACGACGACAACAACAACAACGACAACACCTCCTCCAACAACAACAACAACAACAACACCTCCTTCATCAACAACAGAACCTGCACCAACAGCAATGCCAACGTCAGATCCACTTTTTGTGATCATAAGAGATCAAGCAATAGTAGCCTCTCTGGATCCATGTCCATCTACAACGCCACAATGGCTGTGCGAGACCAGAAAGAGACAGACCAATGGACAGTCCATTCTTAATATACCTATAAGTCTGGATATTCTACAAAATGAGATTGATCAGTTTTATCTTTCTCAAAGAACAAAACAGCTATCGAAGTAATATTTAAATATCTATTCAATAAACAAAAACTGTGCGCATATATCGCCTACTTTCGCTTTAAAGCATTGCATTTTTGCAACAATTTGGACTCTTTAGTAACCATCATTGTATATTTTTGAAATTCGATAAGATTTGCTCAAAATCAAAAGGCACTAATGAGAAAAAGCATTTCAGTGAGACATCGACCCTTCATACCACTGCATGTAGAGTAGGGCCGAGCTTTGATACCAACAAGCTAAGCTTAAAACAAAAGTCAAAATGTATTACATCGAACTTTAAAGATACAAATCAAACAATATTACTACGCAAGATTTACTGACAATGTTAATTTTGTAAAATTAATGATACTAGTTTCGATTTGGAAGATATGGATCTTATACGACTTGAATATATTATACCAGCAAGTCTCAATATATCATAGGCAAGAGAAAACCAATTTCTTATTTCAATCATATGATATGACGTTTAGGTAATAACTATAAAAAGCCAAAACGGTTTCCGAATTAGATTAGATAGCTAGTCGTGGTTTGGTCATTGAAGTAGCGCGAAATGTCGACCGCATTCGTATTTCCTTTTCTAACCTTATTGACTGTGATTTGTCAACCGAAATGTTTGTTGGCAAGAGTGATAAAAGAGAATCAAGTTATCGACAATGCGCGTCTTTTTGGTGTATGGAGTAGACTGTGGAACCCCAAGCCCGTGGTCCAAGTAATATCGCCTTATTCCGCAGCCGGCACACCATCTTGGGATGGAACCACCCCGCAGCTTGCACGTCCCCTGGCTTCTTCAGACTTCAATGCACAAATAATAAATCCTAACCAGCAAATTACAACAGATCCATTTATTTTGAGTGCGCTGGAAAATCTGACAGCCTCACAAAATGCACCCGCACTCAACTACGAACTGATAAGTCCATTTGGAAGTGGTGCTACTCAACTAATAAGACCCATCCAATTGCAGCCGAACACTGCAAGCTCGCCCCTGAGGACTGCATGGCAAAGTTTGTTTCAGGCTCTCACAAACCCACAACCAATAACCATAGAGGGACTGCCCATTGCTGTGGGACGGGTGAAAAGCTAAACTCTTTAATACAGAAGATAAAATCTTCCTGAATTGCTCATGGAATATGGCGATAAAACAACTGCACTTTTACTCGTATTTTAACCGATTGATATTATCGCCCACCCAGAATCGTGATTGAGCCACACACACATATCATATAGCATATTGTAGAATCATTTTGGAATTTCATTCACACTTCACTAGGCCCAGAAATTGAGGATTAGAGTTAAATATTTATAAATTAATTAGTTATTCTGCAAACAAAATAAATAATTAATTTGTCTAAATTGGTTTTATCAATTCATATTGACATTTTGCCTGCGACATTTTCAAGTAGAGCTTTCAAATATGCAGATTTGTTTGTGTTCCTTACAAAGTGTTAATTTTTGGACGATGCTTTTACAAATCTATAAACTATTTGCATATATAATTGATATAAGTTAATGCCGCAGACGCGTTCTAACGTATGCCGGCTGCCACACGGTTGCCGAACTTTAAATCTATATAAACTCAAAATGTGAACTCTTCGAGGTAGTTCCCAACTGTGGCTGCCTGGAAAAGTTTCGACCGACGATAGGAGAATGTTGCGCAACAATTTTTACCTAATGGTGATATGCGCCTGCATCAGCACTCAGGTGTACACTCTGCGAATTTTTACACGCACGACAGTACCCCGAGCCATTACGGGCACAATAAGTGGTGATCCTGCACCGCAAGGACGTATTTGGAATTTCTATAAGCCAGAACCATACAGACCAGGGCACGATCATGAGCATCATAATAATCAGCCACCTATTATCATAGTATCTCCGCCACCAGCTCTGCCGCCACGTCCACATCCACCTTATCACTACCCGCGTCCTCCGCCACCTCCAAATACACATATATACACGGTACAGGTTCCATACCCAATACCTGTGCCAGGAATACCGCCTCCGCCTCCGCCACCAGTTATTCAGCCAATTCCTCTACCTCCACCTTTCCGGCCGCCTTTCCCTCCAGCATTCTGGCCACCTTTTCCACCAACTTTGGCGCCTCAATTCCCTCCATCATTCTTTGCTAGAGGTGCTGGTGATTTCAATGGAGTCACACCATCAGTCATTAATATCACATATTCCCCTGTATTAGCTGCCGAGCCAACTAATATAGCAGGTAAGAATTTTATTCTATATTTAAATATTTCTCAACTCAGCTATGTCTTCATTTGGAGCAGATCGACGTACCCAAGAAGAACTGTTGTTTGGACAGAACGTGCTCTCAAATCAAGTCCTGGATTATTCGCAGCTGGCACAGTTCTTCAACGTTCAGCCCCAAACGCAGGCATCACTCTACCAAGCCGTCGTTCCCCAAGATCAACAATACTATCTGGCACCAGCACCAGCTTTTGTGCCTTCTGATATTTCAGACTTAAATATTGACCTAGATGAGGATGAAGATTTGATGGACTATGACGATTCGGTCGACAATCTTGCATTGCCTATCAGACAAAAATCGAGACCTGAGGGAAGATCTGTAATCCGCCGATCACAAAAGTGGGTTAAATAATAATGATACAAGTAAATGATAAGAAACAAATATATTATACACAACTTCTTTCTACCGTAAATAAACGTCCTTAACTGATCAAATGTATTACAACTGCTTTTAACTTAAATGATAGTCTATGTTATTTATTTTTATTTATGTCATCAATAAACAAAGCTGTCGATGTGGAAAATCAATAATATCGAATGCGACTCGATGGGGGAATGTTATTACCCAAACGGCCAACTATGCCCCGGTTTACAGAGTAGTCGGAGACGTTATTAAACCTAACAAGTAGAAATAGAGATGAAGATATTAAAATAATGTTAAAAAACCATCGTCATTAATCAAAATAATGCTAAATTAAATTAAAATACTTAAATAATAAGCAATGCAAATATAATTTAAAAGCTAAAAAGTTGAGAATCACGTGCCCGGTGGGAGAAAGTTCTCCAGTCCGGCAAGTAATCATAGTCATCATGCACCTATTCTATATATTTTTAACTGAGGTGCAAATCTTATTTATCTTTAAATACGATTTGGATAGGTAAGATACAAAATTGTAAATTTTAGAAATATACATTTTCGTGATTTGCATACAATCTCAAAAGCAATACAATAATTAGTTTACGTCAACAGCTAACAGGTAAATCGAATTTCACCGAATTTTCTCAAAATGAAACAAACATACTCTATCCAATTCGAAATTATGGAAGGCATGGGAATATGTAGTTGGAAGAGACGTAATGTCACTACCTCATTAAACAGTTGTATTAATTAAATTGCTATAATTAACTCATTTTATCGATCAAAAAAATCATAAATAAGATTGTAGAATCATACGTCGATTTTTTTTAATTATACAAATATTTGACCCGAAATTCATATACACGCAGGCAAAAAGAATTTAAATGCTCTGCTTCGAATAATTATGCAAAAATTGGCCTAACGTCATTAGAAACTTGATTTGAATATTTTTCAATCTGAGTCAAATGTTAATATAGACGATGTTATAAAAAGTTGACACTCCCGTTGGCGCGGGTCAGTCCGTTCCCAATCTCAACCGCAACCACATATGACGAGAACAAGATGTCGGATCGCATGAACGTACTCTTCATCATAATTAGCTTATGTCTTTCTGGCGTGAGTGTGAGTGGTCAGGTGGACTTAGGCAACAATGTGGGTACAGAAACTAACAGCGATGCTCTGGATGTGCCAACAATTGAAGTTATCAAGCCTTACGGCGATATACCAATGATAAATCTTACTAAGCTATACAATGAAAGGCCGACACTGAACCTAACACGATTCTATGGCAGGCTGGTGAACACAACTGCGCTGGTGAGACCCACAAATTGGCCAGCAACTCGGTGGCTAGCCAAAAGGTTTAGGGCAGCTGCAACATCGACCACCACAAGCCCTCCACCTAACAACGAATCACTGAATGGTAATGCAGATTTGACAGTGCCTCCGGAATCTGAATATGTGACAATGGCAAATAAGCCGGCACCAAACCAAGGTGCTAGCTACGAGCTTTCATCGTTCCCGTTGGCTATAGCACTACAGCCGAATGTGGCGCTGGTGCCTCAAGTTCTCCATGGTTACTACGAAACGTCCCAGGGCGAGGCGGAAGAGAACACGCGCAGCACAAGTCCGCCGAATCAAGCGAATGCCATTCAGGTCCCACTTCAACAGTTTATCAATATGCCGGCCATTGCAATACCTAATTACTCGTATGGACAGAACGTCGTTCACTTGCAATCCCAAATTCCGGGCGTGCAAGTCTATCAGCTTCCATACTCATCGGTTAATGGGGGTGGTAACCTTATGCCATATACTCTCACAAGTCTGTACAATTCGAACGTGCAGCGGGGGTATCAAAACGTGGGTTTTCAACTGTCAAACGGCCAACCAAGCTATGATAGCAACCAAAATGAGCTCGATGACAAATTGACGCCCCTGCTGCGCTGGCTTCAAACTCATGTCTCAGGACGTCGTCTACCCCAGCAATACGCAGACGATCATTATTCAGATGCTGACCTGAACGAATACGATATCGTTAAACCTTATTCCCTGTGGCGAAGTGCAGCTCCAGCGTCAGAAGCAAGGAGTGTAAAGCAGAAGAAGCTCAAACGGCGCAAATCAGTGCCGAGGAAGTACCGAACAATTGGACAACGAAAGCGAAGGCGATCTGCACGTAGATTTCAAAGATTTATATTTAATTAAATAATGTTAAAAGAGCTTTAGCAATAAATAATGGGGCTTAAAAGAAGAGTGCGTATTTTCTCCATCATTAAATGTGCCATTTGTGTTAAAGAAAGCAATCAAATAAAATTTCACCAATCGAGTGGAGAGCATTAGCATTTATGGCACCCAAATTTCACGCAACTGCTAAATATTCAAAATTTATAGCTCAGGCAGTCAGTTGCTTTGCGAACGCGTTTTGGAAACGTTTGTTTTAGCATGAACCTGTATCAGCGTCTTATTCTGCTCTTTGTTATTGTTGTTGTCTGGGCTGACAGTGCAGAGATGACACAGCAGGCACGGACCTTCGACGAGCAGCGAACTGCACTTACCTTGCTTTATCTGCTGGGCTATCCGCCATCGTTGCAGCAAACGGGTCAATATTTAGGTGGCCTGCCTATCAGACGACCTTTTCAAGATCAACATTCAAGTCCGCCCGATCAAGTGGAGATGGACGATGTCGCCCAGGGCTCTGCCATGGATCCTACGGACATGACTATGATACGTGAAGAGTTTATCAAGGGCGTGTTGCAGGGCCTGGTACAGCAGGCAGCCAGCAACGATTCTCCGACCATACAGCCGAATGTATTGGCCGACTTTATTGAGCAGGCGGCCAGTGCTACAAGTAGCAGACCACCAGGGAAATCGGAAAAAGACGCTGACTACGATTACATTGACTTCAAAAATGGCGGTCGCATTCAATATGACTTAAATGGCCATGGCCAATTGCCGAGCGAAGAGCAGTATCCAACGAAAATATTACAAGCCGAACCCCAGCAGAGTCAGCCCCAAGTTATGTTGCCGCATCCACTTCCTCGCCCCGCTCACATTTATACTCGAACACGTCCACAACTCTATTTCTTATACGCTGGCTAGATGTGCGCTCCACGCTCTATTACCTTTAAGAGATAGTTGCATTGTTTGATCTTATTCTGTAGCAGCAATAAAAATTAATTTTATGGCCATGAATTTTATTTGTTGTGCTTTACTTTTGATTTGGAAATGCATTCGACATTATAAAATCGTTTGCATAGCCACTGCCAAGCTAAGAAAGAATAGAGAAAGAATGAAGAAAATTAGAGAACGAAAGGAGAAAAAGATTCTTAACGCACAGTTTTTCATAAAAGGTTTTTTTGTCTTTTAAACATGAAGTTTTATGGCGCGTCCACTTCTTCGCCCGTTCACATTAACCCACGTCAACAACTTTATTTTTACAACGCTGGTTAGATGTGTGCTCAATGGCCTACTATAAGAGACAGATCCAGAATAGTAATAGCCGTATTTTTTTTATCTCATGCTGCACCAGCAATGAAAATGTATTTTATCGAAACCCCTCTATTAATTACCTACTTGTATGGTGATTTTACGTTAACACAGCCATAAACAACCTTAAAAAGAATAAAACGAAAATAAATAACAAGATTTGTAGACAGTTTTTCAGAAAGGGGTCTAACCTCTGTTCTCGGCTCGTTGACATCTACGAGGGCGGCCCGATAAGTACTCAGTCTTACCTCCAGGCAAATCGGTCTTCTAGACTATAGGATCTAAGAGTAGGGTAAAACTTGGCTCTACTGTGCCCAATTATATAGACGATTCGACGACGAATTGCAGAAAATACAATTAGAAAAGGGCACCTGCCGTGCAGAAATTTGAAGCGAATGAGGCAGTTATCGCCGCCACGGAGGCCTACTTTGGAGACCTCCCAAAAACATTTCGGGAAGAACTTAGAGAATCGCTGGGTCAAGTGTATCGACCTAAGAGGGGACCTCTTTTCCAAAACGTTCGTTTCTCTTTTGTAGGCTACGTACTTATCGGACCACCCCCGTATTCCCGAACAAGTCCACAACTTTATTTCTACAACGCTGGCTAAGTATCCGCTCCTACTATAAGAGATAAATAATTGTAATATATAATCTTACTCTCTGTTGTCAATAAACATTTTTTATGGACGCTATTTCATTAATTGTCTATTGCGACCTTACGTTTGATTTGAAACTGCATTCGAAGCTATATAAGCGGTTGTACAGGCCCTGCCAAGCTAGTACTGCATCTGGTGTTCCAGTGGAGAGTAAAGCTTCTGGCTGCAGCAAAGACGGAGTAGCAAAAATGTTTCTTAAAGGCATTAGCCTTCTTCTTGTGTTGACAAGTCCAGCCTGGTCTGAATATAGAAGCGACGACAATGGCTCAGACCTAAGACTGCAGCTGCCAAATGAACTGAAATTATACAATATAATAAACAAGCTAACAAAAGGGCCTGAAACACTTGCACCTCCAGTGAAGGACGAAGAAAAGAAAGGACCCTTGTATAACTATC
Source organism: Scaptodrosophila lebanonensis (assembly GCF_003285725.1). Classification (NCBI taxonomy): domain Eukaryota; kingdom Metazoa; phylum Arthropoda; class Insecta; order Diptera; family Drosophilidae; genus Scaptodrosophila; species Scaptodrosophila lebanonensis. The sequence goes on from NW_022060529.1 coordinate 6,826,101, forward strand.
CACCGTACTACCCACCACCTTGGTACAATAATCCGTATTATCCACCGTATGGACCAGTTCCCCCACCAAAACCAACACCCAGGCCACCAACTTACTGTGAACGTTTTCCGACCTCGTCATTCTGTACATCAACGAAACCAACTCCACCAACTCCAGGATGGCCACCTTACTGCAACCTTAATCCAACCAGTCAATTCTGTCAGGCGTTACTTCCACCACAAGGCTGGTGCCTTCTCGTCCCAACTTACCCGAACTGCGACAAATGGCCAGCAATAACATCAACTACTAAGCTTTGCGATGTCGCCTCCTTTTTAGCGGAATGCCAGACAACCCCTCCTTCGGACGTAACTCTTTGTGTAGCTGTCCCAATGCTACCAGCCTGTACGCCTGGAGTTCCAACTGAACCACTTTACTGTCTTCTCGCTCCAACTTTGACCGAATGTCGTCTGTGTTCATGGAATCCCACTGCCACAGCATGCGAAGTATGTGCAACAACTACACCAGACCCATCTATTTGTCCATGAGAATAAGTAGGATCTTGTTTTCAGAGGACATTTCGCACTTTCAAAATCTATAATATAGATGACATAGTTCCATACATTGTGCTGTACTTTATTCTTTTCAATAAAAAGAACCAAATAAAAGTCGAAAAACCGATGAAAATAATCGAAACTTACACTAACTCTGCTGACTAGGCGCGGTTCTGACACTCGACCACCAACCATCACCCAAGTTAAGCGACCATCTGTAATAAAAATGGTTTTGTATGCGTTGTTAAGTCCATAAACATTTTTATATTATGGGCGCCCTTCAATAAATTATCGTTTGTGAGCTTACAAGCTTTCGATTTACAACTGAATTCGCCATTATAAAAACGTTTTCAGAGTCAGTGCCAAGCTAGTTCTGCATGAGGTGTTCTAGTGGCAAGAAAGAATTCTATCTCCAACACAAACCGAATCACAAAAATGTTTCTCAAAGGCATTTGCCTTATTCTCGTTTTCGCGAGTCCTGTCTGGTCTGATTATATCAATGAAAACAGTTTCTCCGGCCTAAGACTACAACTGCCAGCTGAACTAAACTTAAATAATCTATTCTACAAGCCAACGAAAGCGTCCACCACACGCGCACCTCCATCGAAAGACGACGATAAGAAGAGGCCCTGGCATAACTATCCGCCGTACTACCCAGCACCTTGGTGGCAATCGTATTATCCATATTATCCACCATACGGGCCAAATGTGCCGCGCCCAACACCAAAACCAACAACCAGGCCACCTACATACTGTCAACGTTTTCCAACCTCGCCATTCTGCACACCAACTCCACCAACAGGATGGCAATCTTACTGCCGGCGTAATCCTACCACTCAATTCTGTCAGGCGCTACTTCCACCACAAGGCTGGTGCCTTCTCGTACCAACTTACCCGAACTGCGACATATGGCCAGCAATTACAACATCCACTAAGCTTTGCGACGTGGCCTCCTTTTTAGCGGAATGCCAGACAACCCCTCCTTCGGACGCAACTGTTTGTGAAACTGTCCCAGATCTACCAGCCTGTAATGTTGGAACTCCAACTCCACCACTTTACTGTGGTTTCACTGAGGATTTGGTCGAATGTCGTCTGTGTTCATGGAATCCCACTGCCACAGGATGCGAAGTATGTGCAACAACTACTCCAGACCCAGCTATTTGCCCATGAGTATAGCTAGGATTTTGTTTACAGAGGACGTTCCGCTCAGTGGAATACCTATCAAAATCTATTTAACATACTTGTAGTTCAATACATTGTGCTGTACTTTATACTCTTAATTAAAAAGAACAAAATTCAATCGAAAACAGTTGAAAATAGCAGAAGTTTACACTAACTCTGCTGACTTGGTGCGATGGTTGTTTCACACGACCACCAGCCATGACCCATATAAGCGATAATTTGTATTAAAAATGGCTTTGTATTTTTAATCTTATTGACGCCCTACAAAAATATTCTTTTGTGAGCTTGCGATTTAGAACAGAATTCGCCATTATAAAATGTTTGCACAGCCAGTGCCAAACTAGTTCTTCATTAGGTGTTCTAGTGGCAGGAAAGACTTCTACCTCCAAAACAAAAATGTTTCTCAAAGGCATTTGCCTAATTCTCGTGTTCGCGGCTCCTGTCTGGTCTGATTATGGAAGCTACTATGATGGCTCTGGCCAAAGAGTGCAGCTGCCAGCTGAACGGAACTTAAATAATCTATTCTACAAGCCAACGATATCACCTCCCACACCCGCATCTCCAACAAAAGACAACTATAAAAGGAGGTCTTGGAACAGCTTTCCGCAGTACTACCCAGTACCTTGGTGGCAATCGTATTATCCGTATTATCCACCATATGGACAAATTGTGCCTCAACCAAGACCAACACCAAAGCCACCAACAACTACACCAACTCTGTTATGGCCACCTTACTGTGAGAGCTATCCAACCAGTGGATTCTGTCAGGCATTACTTCCACCTCAAGCATGGTGTATTTCCCTCCCAACTTACCCGAACTGCGACAAATGGCCAGCAATAACATCAACTACTAAGGTTTGCGAGGTGGCCTCCTTTTTGAGGCAATGTCAAACAAGCCCTCCTTCGGACGTAACTATTTGTGAAACTGTCCCAGATCTACCGGCCTGTAACCCTGGAGTTCCAACTGAACCACTTTTCTGTCTTATCCTTCAAAATTTGCCCGAATGTCGTCTGTGTGCATGGAATCCGACTGCGACAGGATGCGAAGTTTGTGCAACAGCTACACCAGACCCTGCTATTTGTCCATTAGTATAGATGGGATTTAGTTTTCAAATAAGATTCCGCTCAATGGAATACATTTCAAAATCCACTTACCACAGTTCCATACATTGTGAGTACTTTATTCTCTTCAATAGAAAGAGCAACATAAAAGGTGGAAATATCCGAAATTTAGACTAACTCTGTTGACTAAGAGCAATGGTTGTGTCATTCGACCACCAGCCATGACCCAATTCAAGAGACAATCTGTAATAAAAATGGCATTGTGTTTTTAATTTTATGGACGCCCTTCAAAACAAAATATTCTTTTGTGCGCTTCTAGCTTCGATTTAGAACTGAATTCGCCAATATAAAAACGTGTGCACAGTCTGTGCCAAGCTAGTTCTGCATGAGGTTTTCTAGTGACAAGAAAGACTTCTATCTCCAAAAGAAATCGACTAACAAAAATGTTTCTCAAAGGCATTTGCCTTATTCTCGTGTTCTCGAGTCCTGTCTGGTCTGATTATAACAACGACGATGGTGGCTCGGGCCAAAGACTGCAGCTACCAGCTCATCTGAATTATCTATTCTACAAGCCAACGAAAGCGTCCACCACACGCGCACCTCCATCGAAAGACGACGATAAGAATGGGCCTTGGAATAGCTATCCGCCGTACTACCCAGCACCTTGGTGGCAATCGTATTATCCATATTATCCACCATACGGGCCAAATGTGCCGCGCCCAACACCAAAACCAACAACCAAGCCAACAACTAGACCAACTCCAGGATGGCCAGCTTACTGCCAGCGTTATCCAACCAGTCAATCCTGTCAGGCGTTACTTCCACCTCAGGCCTGGTGCCTTCTCGTCCCAACATACCCGAATTGCGACAAGTGGCCAGCAATTACAACATCAACTAAGCTTTGCGACGTGGCCTCCTTTTTAGCGGAATGCCAGACATCCCCTCCTTCTGACGCAACTGTTTGTGAAACTTTCGTGGGACTACCAGCCTGTACACCTGGAGTTCCAACTGAACCACTCTACTGTAATCTCGCTCCAACTTTGACCGAATGTCTTTTGTGTTCATGGAATCCTAAGGACACAGCATGCGCAGTATGTGCAACAACTACACCAGACCCAACTATTTGCCCATGAGTTTAGCTAGGATTTTGTTTACTGAGGAGGTTCCGCTCAGTGGAATACATTTCGAAATCCATTTAACATAGTTCCATACATTATGCTGTACTTTATTCTCTTCAGTAAAAAGAACAAAATAAAAGTCGAAAAACCGTTGGAAATAGCCGAAGCTTACACTAACTCTTCTGACTAGGTCGACAAACTAATCGTGATACAATTAATGCGAGCAACTAATAAAAAAAACACGTTTTATATGTTCGTGTTGTTGAACCCGTTTCAGGTGTAAAAGAATATACAAGTATATTAAAATTCTTTACTGACAGGTTTTCGTATAAGATCGATTGGCAGGCTATACATCCATTTTCACGCTTTTCTTACACTTATCTTAAACTTATCTGTGCCTGTAGCTTAACTACTCTACTAGTGAAAATACATTTTTGTATGATTAGTTTTTTAACACAATCGAAAGAGAACGATATAATGAAGTTTCTCGAAGCCTTTTTCGCTTATTAATTGTACTTATATATAAACGACCTGTAATCCATTTTTGCCCTAAATCCTCTTCTTCACTTTAGCCAGCTACTGCAAATAGCATGAAATTAACATTCACCTTCGATATCATCCAGTTGCATTTTCTAAGAATAGAAAGTACTTTCAACTCTAAGCATTCTGCAAAATTTGCTGCAATTGGATATAACATAGAGATATGATTTATGATAATTAAATAAGAAATTATATGATATTTCACAAAATAAAGAACTGTGCAATAAGATAACTTGAGACAACTGCCTACCAATATCTTTTGATATAGCGTAGCTTTTGTTGGACTCATTCATTGTTTGGGAGCACTCCAACCATTCTCTCTTGGCCCCCTTTCGATATACATATAGTCCCACAAGCTCTACAAATAGCTTTGGTTAAAGCGTAAACTGGTTTACAGTCGAGCGAGCTAAATCCACTTGACCAACTCGAATGTTTCTTGACAGTCGTAGGTGGGCCAGCCAACCCAGTAGTCTAAAATGTTTGCCGTACATTGGACGTGTTTACTGTTTTTGTATCATGTTGTTCAGCAAGTCAATGGCCTACAGCCGTTCCGGGACGCAGTCCGGCAAATACCAAACCTAAATCTGACACAAGCGGCACTTATCGCGGCCAATGCGACTGCACGCTGCATATTGTTGCCCGAATTGTGCGATGTCCAACTGCATCTGTACTCAGGTCATGCCTTTTCTGTTCCACTGGATGTCGCGGACTCGACACCAGAGATTGCTCCCGTCACAGAAGACACCAAAGCCACGTCAATGCCCTTTCTTGATGACAGTCCAGTGCAGATTTTTAAGGTACCCGCTCACACTAAGGGCCACCAACTACTTATCTTCGCGCAGATAGAGCCCAAGCCAAAGGCGAAGAATTCAGGCGATGCTCAAACAAATGGCCATGGACTGTGGAGAAGAAAGAGAAAGTTGCCCCGGCGACCAACTCTGAACTTTGTGCTTACGTAATGCAAATGCCTCTGTCATTTGAGTTTGAAAGTTTAATGAATCACTAGTAATCATCATTGTTTATTTCTATATCTTGTGACGCTTCTAACGCTTCTGTTCTACGCGGTCGCTTCGGAAGAACTATTAACCATTTATGTCAACAAAATTGCCAAATAAAAACATAACTTAGCTAACATATAAATATTGACCTGTCATTCGGCCACACGACGCTAACGAACTCGTCGAACCACTTTCAACTTTAACCCCAGAAGCTTGTGACCCAACAGCTGCCGCGGCTTCTCACAGCCAGAACTTTATTTGGTGTGAACTAATCCGACGTGTGGGTCAATCTTATGTATTTATGCAAATAAAAATTGATGGTTTCATAAACGCGTAAATTATTCGTTTCGAATGCAGCATTAATTGAGACATTATTAGCAGTTTTAAGCTGCCGCCTTAAGCGAGTTGATATATTATAGGGCAAAAATCGTGTAAATTGTTCGCTTTATTACACAGATATACATAGATATGCACTTAAATGAAGAGTATAATTTAACTATAGCCTACTTGGTAATACTATAATATTAGATTGCTGGACACGGCCCACTGCTTCAAACTTTAAGAAATTTGTTGTTGTTTTTTTTTGCATCCGGTCGATGTCTTTTGCATTCACTCATCGTAGGCAATACTCTCATAAATCGTATTCAAAAATTTTCTAATTTCCGTATAGGGTAGTATATGCCACCAATTTGTCGCTTCAATTTCCTCATCACTGTCAGTGTCCGGACGTCGATGCGTGCCTTTGCGCTTACCCTTGCCGTAGCCCCCTTTGCTCTCTCCCGTCGGCTTGGGTGGACGCGTGCTCTGATTGACCAGAGCGAGATTTTCCATGGATGGTACCGGAATACTTGTCGGTGACTTGCCTGGAGATGCCAGTAAGGCTGTCATTTTTGTATCAATTTCATTTCGTTTTGTTGTTTGCGTTTGCATTCGATTGGATTTCAATGGACCACGAGTGACAGAAGAACTAAGCTCGGCTTCCGTACTGGTGCGAACTATTTTCGTGGACGGGGGAGAAAACGCGTGAGACATCTCACTCGTCGTCAGAGCAGGCACTTGCTTGTCAAGTTTGTGAACGCTTTTGTTCATATCAGTCTTGGCATTGGCAGCGACTTCATCATCTTTGCCTGGTAGCTTCCCGTCCACCTGGGTGTCGGACTTTGCTGCATCGTGAGCTGTAATATCACTGGCGTTCGCCTTGTTTTTTTTCACATCCTGCTCCGTTTTCTTTAGCTTATCAACGTGTTCGTTGCTGTGCTCATTTGTTGCGAAAGAGTCGGATAATTCCATTTTACTTGTTGGCTTGGTTGTCAGCAGGACGCGAAGGCTGAACGGCGTATCTTTAGCTTTGTTGTCATCGGCAACGTCACTCGCTGGCTTGTCAAAAGCATCTCCAAATGGCACATGCTTGTTCATTAGCTGAAGCACTGGAGGTTGTTCAATTTGATGCACTATCGACATGATTTCGTTGGCTGCCTTTGGATTGATGCCGACCTTATTGGCAGAACTAGCAGCAGGAGTGACAGCATCAATATACTCAATTGTTGTGCCAACGCTTTCTCTATTTTCATTTGTAAACGCTTCTTTCGCATTCAATTGAAATTTTCCATGAACATGTTTAGATATCCCTGCTCTGATATCATTCAGTTCCCCTTCATTGTCATTCTTATAGACTGCGCTCATTAGTTCCTGCTTATGTTTCGTCAATACTTCTCTTTCGGACTTCATAGAGTGGGCCGCTGAGGTGGGCTTCTTTAGAACTTGGCTTGTCTCATCTGGTGTTTCAGTTGCCGTTGGTGCCATTGGATACAATATGGGTAATGTTAATGTCGTTCTCAGAGGCTGCTGCTCCTTAGTCCTATGGCCAGACTTTGTCTGCTGCAAGGTATTGTATTTTACAAATTTTCTCGTACCATTACCTTGCACAAGAAACTCTTGGGAGAATACATTTTGGTGTGTGTGTGCGTTTTCTAAACTGGAATTCATTTGCAGTGCTGCTAATTGCTTGTTTATGACCGAAACAGCAGCATTTGGTGCAATTGTTGTTGATGTTGTTTGTGCTACTGTGGTCGGCTCTGTGGTTGTTGGCACTCGAAGGTCGTGCCGTGCGGCCACTGCATTTAATTGTTTTCTCACAGAGCGTTCCATTGTAATTATCTCGTGTGTGGTTGCATTAGCGAGACCATTGTGTGGCCCATTGCTGGCTGCTAAATAGTTAACATCCCTGTTGTAATTATTGGCTTCGCCACTATCAATGGCTGCGATGTCCTTCCCACTAGCTGCGCTCCTATATTCAATGTGTGGCGACTGCATCGCCCGGCTACTGTGGGAAAGTTGCTGCAATAGTTGACGCATGCGTATTTCAGGCTGCTGGTTAGAATCGATCGAGTCGCCGTCAACTTCCATCTGGATAATGGGTCTGTTGAAGGCAAACACGTGCACATCGAAGGCACCACGGACGGGAGCACGACGCCAGTGTTTCCGCAAGGGAGTGGCTGTTGAGAAAAGAATTAAAAGACAGCGTTAAAGCAATATTCTTTGGAATGAAAATGTATTCTATTGTAGCACCAGCACAGAAATATCGACTATGCTAATAACTGTTGACACAGAAAAAAAGATATATCAAGATTCCACTGGCCAAACATTTGAAGGCATCTCTTAATTTTGTATCCAAATTTAAACCAAACTTGGAACCATTAGGACAACTATACAAGTATAAGGGGTGCAGTAAATTAATTGGTTTTTTATTTACATTCCGCGAACTGAGATGAGAGGAGCGTCATAACAATATTTAAAATTGGCAGCAACAACATTTTAAGAACTCTATAGCACCATCATTCAAACACGTTAGACTCGACGCCGACTAAGCCGATTTGGCAGCACTCACACAATTTTATCGACTTCTAATTTGGGTCAGATCGAAAACTAATTTGCATATCATCAAAACGAAATGTTCTACGCGCGCATTCCTAATCAGAGGAGAATCACGCGTTAGCCAAACCTCTAAACTGGTTTCACATTTGGCCCACAAGGCAAGGCCCAATAACGGTAAACATTTGTATGACAATGGCAGCTATTTCGGAATTGGCATCTGCGCTATCATAGTTGTTTTTGTTGTTGCTGTCGCCGCTGCTTTTAATGTTGTCTCTTACAGCATTCCAATTGTATTAGCTGGCCGTGCCATTTCTTTTTGTGCTGCCCTTTGACACGCTATTGTTTTGACTGGGTCGAGCTTAAAAAAGCCTTGACCAGGGCACAGAATTTGCAAAAGGTGTCGAAATCAGACCATAGCGAAAGTTAAAATTACCATATCAGTGTCAGAGGTAAAAGTTGTGCTTCTAATTCATACGGCATCGAAATGGGGGCTAAGCAGACAAATGTTTATTGTGCGAAAATGGAAATGAATGGCAAAACTATTTGAAAACATTGGACTACTTTATTATAATCTCGCTTTAAGAAAGAGTTTAACGGACAAACGAAAGAGAAAGAGGGCGATTTAATTTACAAAATTTATTTATCCTTGCACCACGTCAAAAGCAGTTGAGCGAAAATCAACCGACCAGCGAACAAACAAGCCAACATTTGGCCAAATAAATGCGCTGAACACTGCAGAGAAGGACAGGAAGAGTGACAGTTGGCTTTCGGAGCACTTAAGATAACTTCTTTGGGGGGACAAGTGTACGAGCTGATGCCAACACTGAACCTGAAGCTGAAACTGAAGCTGATGATGTCCACCAGTGGAAGATTTATGAAAACTGTTGACATTAAGTGCTTCGAACCGTAAACTCTGAGGCATGCCAGCGAATTTGCATTTGCATTTTGACAATGCCGAACAGAGCCGCAGGGCAATGGCGAAAAATGGCTTTGGCTTTGGCTTTGGCTTGCAGACCGAAGCAATAGTGCAATGTTAGGAAAGTCAGAAACAGCAACACAGTCATGCACAAGAAAAGGGAGAAAAGAAAGATACAAATGAAACGATTAAAATGTGTGTGTTTCCGCTTTTTTATCCTTCTTTCTCTTAAATGAAATGCTGGGAATGAATACTTGTATATACATATACCTATACATGTATATAAGCAGTATACAGCTCCTATACATTTGCATATTTAACCGCGTTGTTCAAATGGGGGTCATTTCTCACCCGAAAGACAAGTTCTCTAGCGAAACTAATTGGTTAATAATTGTAGTGAGTATTACATATCCCACAAATCTACTGATTTCGATTTGTTTAAGTATATATATACATATATTTTTTTTAATTGTGCTTAAATTATTTTTCAGGTTTCTTCTTCTTTTTCGTGCATAACAAGAAGAGCCTTAGAAAGACGTATAAAAAAAGAGCCTTTCAATAGATTGATATTTAATATTGCAGAGTTAACTTAACTTATTGCTACAAACATATATCGCAGTTTTCAATATTTAAATAAATACTTGGCGGTTATACCAAAAGCAGTGTGGATCCAAACTAATATTTATTATTAAGACTGTTTGTCTTAATGAACACAAAAATAATAAGTAACATCATAATTTGGAAAGTTTTAAACAAATCCAAGTGGGTTAACCAACGTTAATCAGCACTTGTGTTGCATTTCAACTTTTGAGCTCCTCATTTAAGTTGCTTTTGTTGCTGTTTCTGCTGCTGCTGCTGCTGCTGACAATGACAACTGGCTGCTTGGTGCTTGCTGCTGGCTGGCTCAATGGTTGGACACTTGCAATGTTAATTCGCCAGGCAAAGTTTTCTGCGCCAAGGTGGAATATGCAAATGAAAGAGCAGCAGGATAAGCGGCGGGTAGGCAATCAAGCAAGCCGATGTCGCCTGTTTGCTGCCTTAATTAAGCATCACAAATAACAACAACAGAAACAATGGCCAAGAGGAGTTGCACACACGTTGATGAGTGGACAATGGCTTATCTCAATGTGGTTGCTGCCTTGCGGCTTTCGGCTTTTTGCTCGTTCGAATCGACTTATTCTGGTATTTATTTAAATGCACTTTGTAGCTGGAAACAACTTTAAGTTCTTAATGCAAAGCTGTCACATTTACTCTCCAGACAAGGCGACTGTTTGTCTGCGATGGTTTTGTTTGGTTTAGCTTACAACTTACATACTTCTAATATCATCAACTACTCTGATAAAGAAACTAAAATGTGATAATATTTTTGTTGTTATAAAGAACTTTGGAATCAAAGAGAGTAACTTGACAGAACGCTTTTCATTTTCTTTACTAATACATGCATTTCAAATAGTTTGCATCCTTGATTAAGCATCGTTAAGAAGTAACAATTACATTATTAAAAGCATATATTTATGCAGTTGAATGTGGAAATAACAATTTTTATTAGTGCTTCAGTTTCCAAGTACTGAAGCGCACAATGCACACAGTTTACTCAGTCATTAGACGGACTGACACTTGAGCTTACATCCTACTCGCTATCCCTGCCATCGGGTATGTCGATATGCAGACATGTTTACATTCACACAGATATATGTACGAGTATACTCGTATGTGTGGGCATATCTCTATCAGCCACTGCCTTTGTGGCTGTGCATTGAAGCTGACGTCCGTCTGTCCGCCTGTTTGGTTGTCCGTCAGTTTAAACACACTTTGTTTTCCTTTCTATTTGCACATCGTTTGTTGCGTTTATTTGTTGCAAAAGAAACGCTGCAAAAAAAGAAATCAAATAAAGTACAAACGGAAAAATCCATTCACAAATTTTCGCTTAATTTGAATTTTTCTATGCAAGTGCCGCGCGCTTTTTTTTGGGTCCATTGCCCGTTGAAACTTTGTCTGCACCGAATTGTTATTGCAGCGCTCTTTGTCTCCTTTTTTCACATTTTCAGCTTGCACATTTCATTGCGCCGTCGGTGAAATGATATTTGTGGATTTGTGGATACCAATTTCACTTTGCAGCTTTTATCTGTCGCTGACCTTAAATTGTTATTTGCAGTACTTAAAGCGAAAATTGGGTGCTTTGCTAATTGTTATGCAAAACCGAAATGAGGCTATTAAAAACCGAAAGCAATAAACTCAGGCAGTCGCAACATGGCTAAATAAATTCCAGTGCTGGCAGAGATCCTAAATAAACGTGGCTTTGATTTAGTGTATGCAACAACAACAACAACAATAAGAACAACAATAATAATAATAAGATCAGTAGAGTAGTAGAAGCAGCAGCAGCAGCAGCAACAACAAGTACTCGCACATACAATAATAAAACAATGGCAAGAGCGAAGGGGAATACGAATGCGAAGTCACACAAATGCATGCGCCAATTTTATGTCCAACATAAAAATTGTTTTTGCTTTTGGCTACCAGCAGGGCCGTTAAGTGTATGTTTGTGCGTGTCTGTGTCTGTGTCTGTCTATGCCACAGACGCACCATGAATGTCAATGACAGAAAGCAAAAGCAGCCTTTAAGGCGCACTGCTGCGCACACAGTGCGTATGCGTAACTTGAGCACTTGGCTCCACTGTTCGGGGTCGTCACAAATTTATAGTTACACAGTTTATGCATGCATATTGGCCATAACTTGTTGCTATGCAAAATCAGCGCTGCCCTGCAAAACTTTCGCCACATCAATATGCAAAGCAGGAGGACTTAAGTGGCAAGCAAACCAAAACACTTGCTCTCAAATGGAGCTTACAAGTGGCTAAGCCGCTTTAAAACTTAAAGTTCATTTAACTTTCGCAATCTGGGCATTTGCGTCGCGTGCTGGCCATTTTATGATTTATTAAAAAGGGCTCTCAGCGTGAAACAGCAGCAACACGCCAACGCAACTCAAAGGACGCCTGGCCATCCAATTATCTAAGCAAGCGAGCGTGAAATAGAGTTCTATGTAGGTACTGGTGTCTCTCCTTCCCCTCCTTTGGGCATTCTTCCTTCGAGCCTGAGCACAATGAGTGCGAGCTCCAGCTCATTCTGTTGTAATAAAATTGACCAGATGATTTATGATTAGCGCGTTTTTCTTTTCAATAAGGCTGGGACGAAGGCTCAAGTTTTAATCGCCCAATGTATGCGTAACCAGCCCAAGACAGTTGTTGCTTCCACAAAAGTTTATGAAGTGCTTTCAATTTAATAAAAATAATTACGCACTTGCTGGCTATAAATTGTGTGAGATTTCGCCAAATTTATGCACTGCTTGTAGCCGAACAGCGACTAATGTTTATTTATGAGCTGCTGGTCAACCATCGATTGTGCACTTCAGCAGCAGCTCTGCCAACGAAATGATTGTCAACCAATACCAAAGGGCATCCATCAATCATAATTTGTAACTGTCAGCGCATGCTGCAGTACAACAGTGAGTGATGAAGCTGTCGTCGCGACAGCAAAGACAGACCAAAGTCAACAGGCAACTGGCAACTGGCAGAAGTACGATTGTCAGCAGGCAGTAAGGACAAACACATTTTTGTACCTGTGCGCTATCGTTTAGATATCAAAACCGTGCTACCAATAAAGCATAGAGAAGATATTCTTACAGCTGAGTTGTTCAAATTATTTGGTGTGATCCCCACAGTGGTGATAGCATGCCGAATAGTTTTTCTCACAATGATTTGTGCTTCTTATATACGATTTATAACTTTTAATTGAGATATACGAGCTCCGTACCTATTTTTTTGTTACTGTCCCTAACTTTAAAAAGAACAAAAACGAAATTTGAATGTAGAGCTTTCTTTCAGATTTGAATTCAGTTGCCAAAGTTGATGAAAGATAAAATGAAGTATGGAAGGTGTAAATAGTCGGGAAGTTTGCGAATACTTGCTGAATTCGTAATAATTAATTAATTAAAAATGCATTAAAGAATATTCAAGGGCGTAGGTAGCTTTTACCAAAGGAAAGGGGCCCAAAAAATTTAAATTTTGATTTAATAATGCACGATGCACTTAAAAAAAAAAATAGAACGCTACAGTCGAGCAAGCCCGAAGGCAAAATACCCTGTACTCTCCACAAAAAACGGAAAATAAAAAAATTAAAGTTAATTAATTAAATTAATTAATTCAATTAAATATGAATTATTCAACACATACATATAATAAATTTACATCAGATGCATTAAAGCAGAAACAACAACAGCTACGGGCAGAGCTGCAGGCAGAACATGGGCAGCGATTTTATTTATAACTATAACCTTCTCCATAATTGACTTATCATGATGAATGATTGGTATTCCGACATATAATCACTAACTGGGTGTGACCACCAAATTTCAGTTACGGGAGTTATAGAAAATCGTGGGAGAGAATCTGGATACCAAGTTTGGTTATTCTAGCTCTTATACTTTCTGAGGTCCTTGCATTCATACAGATCCAACTCAGATCCATTTTAAGGAGAAATAGTGTGTCATAATAATGAACGTGTAGTCGACTTTATATGGCAAAAAATTTTGTGTGCCTACGCCCTTGAGAATATTGATAATTAATATTTATAAATTTTGTGTTCAATGATGAAATGTTTTGAATTTCAGCTTGATGCATACTTGTTTCAATTAAAGGCATAAATAAGCTTTTAGTTAATTATCAGTGTTATGAAATATATTAAACTGTCAACGGGAATGGGAATTTTTAATGGTGTGCAGTGTATTCGTCTGAATGGTCTTTATTAGCAGAACTGTGTCTGCACATGTCATTCACCTTGTTGATGCGCTGAGTTTAAAGCATTGCTCACACTCTGGTCTTTCAGCTACCACTATTTTGGTCTTATTTTGCTGCTGCTGCTGCTGTCGCTGATTTATCGCGAATTTCAGTTTGTTTTTAGCTCAGCTCGTCTTGCCAAAAGTCAAAACACAAACACAAATAACAACAGCAACAGCAGCAGGAGTAGCAATAGAAGCAAAAGGAGCTTGACAACAGTTGCCGTTGACAAAAGTTTGATATGCTCGAATTTGACAAATGCCTGACAAATCCTGTCAGCGTGTAGTACTTTTAATGAAAGGCAATTCCAGTTCCAGTTGCTAGTGTTGCGACTGGCCCGCAATGTTGATAATACTACTTACTCGTACTTTGACTTTGACGCCAAAGTCTATGGCACGTGCTTCCGCTCATCCCCTCATCGTCTCCTTGCGCCTACTCCTTGTTGTTATGCGATCTTTATTGTGGTATAAGCGTATTTTTTATATATCGTATATTTATTTTGCACGCACGCGCGCCCAAGCTGTTGCAATTGTTTTTTTTTCGCAGGCCATAAAAATTGAAAGGCCATGCGATAATATATAATAACGATTAAATATGTCAGGCGTGCGATTTGGCAGCTCGCATTGTTATTCCCGGCAGGTCGGCTGGACATAAAACTCGTATACCTGTACCTCGTTGCGTTCAGTATACCACGGGCCAGCCAACTTATGTTCAGACTTTTATCCGCGGCCCGACAAACCGATAAGTCTTTTGGGTGGGCCAGTCGCCATTTAAAATGCCTCACCACCGAGATTTGTGTCAAAATGTCGGACAAAGTCGGGCGGGCACACAGTCAAGTAAATCAATGTGAGAAGCATGTCTGCTGCTGCAGCAACCATCAGTCATTTTTCATGCTGCCATGTTGACCACCAGACACACACTTACACACACACACACACACTTACACACACACACACACTCGTACACTCTCGCACACACATTCACATACACTAGCTGACCAAACGTGATTATTGATTGGTGTTCACCTAAATTCATGGCTTGGTCGCACGCAGACGAACCATTTATCTAACTCTGTACATACATACATATATAAGCGAGAAGTCAAGAGATTCTTGGTGTTTGTGTGCGTGCTTCCAATCGATATAGCATATGTGTGTGTGCGTGTGTGCTTGCGAGTGTGTGGTGACCAGAAAGCGCATTGTGGTACTCTGCCTCCTACCGCCATTGTTATCAGTGTGGCAACAATAGCTACAGTAACAGCAGCAAAAAGATCAGGAAATAGCCATCAAGCGAAAGTTTGATATTTATGTGACATTTGAAATCAATTTGCACAACAATTGGATTGCAAATTTTGAGTGTTGTTTCCCATTGCAGTTGTTTTCCCCATTCACTGCTTGCCGTCCTGAATTTGTTAATTTGTGCACATAAACACTTTCCCCATATACATGTCAGTTGGTAATTCGAAACGGTTTGTATTTAAACAGTTTATTGCATGCACATTATTTATGTTTGATTATGCATTAAGTTCACTCCACTCCAAGCCACTCCACTCTCTGGTAGTTGAAATAGAAAAATAGAAGGAAAAATACAAACTGCATAGCTGAGTGGTCACTGAGTGGACCGTAAACCATAGCCGGTTAGTCAATGTTAAAAGTTTATTAAACAAAAGCGCCCGCATATTTACGAGTACGGTTCAAAATGAAATGCTGTATTAAAATGCATGCATAATTATGATCTCAAATGCATTGAAATGCACACCATAAATTAGTGGATAAATTAGGATTCGCACAACTGTGCGGTGTTGAATCCGAAACGATGTGCTTAATTGTACAAAATACCATTTGAAAATGAGAGCCAATTAAAATAATCATTGAATTAGGCAGTACGAGCCGAAAGAAGAATTGATATTGGTTTACAATTTATTTAATATAACCGCCTACATATTAGATGTACTATACAGGGTGCGCCATCTTTTATGTCGGTATGTAAACATTGACGTTAAAATGCTGAGCACGGTGGCGATACGACACATTTGAGTCCTGGGCAACACTTTCTCTTACCATTTCAATCAGTTTATTGGAACGTCTTGGTCGTTGATGAACAAAATGTGGACGATCTCCCACTGTCCCGTGCTCAACAAAATTTTAAAACAAACGACGAATAGTGTTGTCAGATGGTGCCTGTTTGTCGCGATATTTTCGACGATATGCACGTTGAGTTAACGCAACTGAACGACTATTTTCAATGTAAAGCGTCACTATTTCAGCGCGTTCTTTCGGAGTGAAGCGAATCATGATTAAAATTGTGCTGAACCGAGGTCTGAACTACTCAAGTCAATCAGTTCACTAATGACAAAGTTATTCAATATTTACATACCGACATAAAAGATGGCACACCCTGTATGTATAGTATATTGAAAATGTACGAGCTAACATAAAATGCGTGCACACAGACTCGTACGTTTATTTAAAAACGCTATATATAGAATACTGTCAATAAATGGTTTTGGATTCTTGGTAATCATTATAAAATAAAAAATCTCATCGATCTGAAAACCTACACAGGAAAAGGTGGGTAACAAATTTTAAATTAATTTATTTTCTCTAAAACGGCAACAACTAAAAATTCACTCACATAAAAATCAAATAAAAAGTAAACCTATGCTTTCCCAAATGAAAATGTACTTCTTCGGGCTTGACAAAAAAATGCGGTTTAGCTTCAACAAGTACTTTATTTTTATTGCAGTGAACTATTTATGTTTACCAAATCCGACTGCAAATGGATTAGTCTGGATTCAGATGTTGCTCTAAAAATTGGCAAAGTTAATCTTGTCTAGCCGCAATTTGAAGCTCACACAGCAAAACAATTTCGAAAGGCTTTCAAAAATTGTGTGTTCAAGTAAAGCAAGAGAGAACGCTACAGTCGAGCAAGCCCGTCAGTGAAATACCCTGAGCCCAGACAAACATTCGACACTTAGTTATATGCGCCTCTAGCAGAAGCAAAAAGAAGTAGGAGAGCAAACTTGATGCTTCAGTGTGTGCGCTTATAGCTTTTCTTAGAACTGACTGATTTGTATGAAAAATAAAACATAGTATATAATTGGTCGGAGACGCTTCCTTCTGTCTGTTGCATTAATTTTCCCCAGCCTAATATACTCTCTTTACCCTACGGGTACAGGGTATAATAAAAAAAGGTAGAATTTGTTGTGTTGAGTGTTGGCGCTTGAAAAAATAAGCCAGCGTGGAGCAAATTTACTTATTCCCGAGTTTATATATATTGCAATAATACATGTGCGCAAATGTATTTACAACAAAAATACATATCGTCATACATGAACAAATCAGCATACCTTTATTTCTTTAGGTATTGTTTGTTTGCATTTAACGAGTATATTAACATACAGAGTGTGCAATTTTATTAGCTATGGGTAAGGAGGAATAATTGATGAAATATTAGCTTTATATTTTTATACAAGTAAATAGATATACCTACCTATCATTTATTTCGATTTCGGCTTTTTCAAATCATGGAGACTACATTTGTTGTTTTTTTTGCACCCTGTAGTGAGAAGGGTAACTTGTAATTAATTATTAGCTGATTAATTACATAAAACTAAAAAGTAATAATGAAAAAAGCGGAAATCTTTGACATGGGGAAAAAGATTTATTAGCGAGTCTGGCAAGCTATATAAGTGCCCCGTCTCATAGCCATATTTCGTCTGTTTATCCCAAGAAAGCTAAAGGGAAGAGGCAGTTCAATTGAGAACAGATGGAAATGAATAATGCATATTATACAAGTATCATTGAACAAAGCGATAACCGCCGTTGAACTGAATATATTTTTTCGTGTACAAATTCTGAATCAATTGCAAGTTTTCAGCTCACATTTTCCAACGAAATATTGAAAGTAATATTTTGTACATTAGCATACGTCACACCTACGCACAAATACATTTGACGGACCCCTAGGATACGAAGTAAAGGCCAAGCTATTGCCGCTTCTCATTTTAGTTGTTGTTGTTGTTGTTGTTGTGTCTCCTGTTGGTGCTGTTGCGGCAAAGGCGATGGCGATGGCGACGGCAGCGGTAGCGGAAGTGCGCCATGTCTGTTTGCCCAGTTGGCAAAGTTAAACGCTCATCTCGGGCAATGCTCATAGGGGCCGATATCAGTATAAATGTATAGTATGCATATGCAGGCTCGGATAGCAGATAGCGTTATAATATTTAGAGACAGCTATTGCAAAGTTCGGACTCGTGGCTGTGTGTGTGAGCGTGTATATCTGTGTAGCTGTGTATCAATGTATGCGTGGGTGTTGGACTTTTGTTGTTATTTGTGCAGCGGAAAGGGAAGTTGGCTCCACAACGTTAGCTTTAAGAAGTTTCCTACTCCCGGGCATATGCGGAAGTTTGGTACTTGGCATGCAGCAAGAACACCAACAACAGTTCAACAAGAACAGCAACAAAGAGCCAACAGAAACCCACTCTGCCTCTGCCACTACCTCGTAGCTGCAGCAAGTCAAGTGTGTAGCACAATTGTAAAGTTTGGCCACTTTATAAGGAACTGCTCATAAAAAAACGAAATGCCTTTAATAAAAAATATAAAAAAACTGGTTTTCAAAGAAATAATAACATAACTGCATAACATAGTGAATGTTTACCAATTGCCCCCGGATTAGCCACGGTAAATTTTGCAATTTTACTTTTTATAGTTTCTACATCTATTGTAACGGGTATAGGACATATCCCAGTAGAGTAGGCGAGATGGTGTGTGTATGTTGGAGAGCGCACGCTATATGTTCCGGCTCGGGCTCGTCGGCTAGTGGGTGGTGTTCGAGGTCTCTCCAATCATACGGCCTTTCATTAAGCTTATTATTTAAAGTTAAAGCGTGCTGTGGGGAAGCCAAAAAAAAACCGGTAAAGATATACATGAATATGACTAACAAAAGGATCGCGGGTTGGCAGACCACGTAACACAAGTGAACACACCTCTGGTATTCCCCTGATGGTGTTGAGGAAGTATTGGCCCACCCATCCTTGGTCATTTATATCCAAAAACAATTAGGCAAATGACCCCTTTGAACCTCTACATGCTGTGGCTAGCGGAAATCAATGTTAGGCGGAATTTAAGCGAACATTATAAACTTTTTATTAAAAACTAAAATCATAATTTTCAAGGAATTCCAAAAAAAAGTGACCGTACATTAACCGATAATAGAAATCTAAAGCTAATTATCACTGGATTCGTAGCCAGTAGCAGAATAGGTAAACATATGACTGCCTTAAAATACTAGTGTAAATATAAATTGAGCAAGGTGAGTAAAGCAACGGCTTGGCTGTAAGAGATGGTTAATAATTGAAATGGATCGTAATATAATAGGAAAAAAATTTGATGTAAGAGAAAGTGTTGATATTTAAAGTGTTATAAATTCTTGCATCGCTTTTTTTTTTTTTTGTAAAGATTGGCCATAAATTTAAGTAAGTAATGACCGCAATCAAGTATAACGTTATTACGGTGATTTAAAAAAAAATAATAATAATGCGGAAATTAGACTTTACATGGCCAGCAGGCAGACATATGACGCATATGAACAGGTGTTTTATTTATTTTTTTTTTTTGTTTTTGTACGCGTGCTCTTCTGCATGAAAGTAAATAAAATTCAAACGGTTCTACTTACAGTTGTCGTCCAACGTCGAAAGATCTTTCCGTTGAGGCGCTCTGCATAGGCTCGTTGCTGCTTACATGCACATTAATTATGATTTTTAATTTGTTTGTAAAATTTTATGTTGAAATTTTGGTTTTAAAAACATGCACTTTTCATACCTTCACTTGTCGCCATGCTTAATAAAATTTTATTTCGAAACGTATAGTCAAAGGGGTTTTTATTTGTTGTTTTGCCTTTTTTTTTTTGTTGCCTTCTCTTTTCTTTTTTTTCTCTTTGGTTTTCACTTATTTCTTTTTTTTCCCTCTCTACACACCCGGCCGTGCTGCTTTGCTCACATCGGATATAGATCAATTTAAGTATAAGGCCGTATACGACCCAAAAAAAAGAATATAAGACGAAAGAATAGAAAAAAAATAAATGCCTAGTTCTCTCGGTTGCACTTTTTTTGTTGTTTTTGCAGGGCCCACATTTGTGTATAGTTTTACATATATATAGTTTTTATAAATTTTTTTTTTTTTTTTTTTTTTACGCAGGCCCTCTTCACTAAAGCCACCTGGGGCTTCGCCACCTTTTCGGTGCACGGAAACGCAACAAAAAAAAACAGGTGCCCTAGCTTAAGCCGACGACCGTCATATCGGATATGATCCACGCAACTGAGGCGGTGATTCTTTTCGCCGTTCCAGTGGCCTGAGCGAAGCGCCGATCTCGTTTCTAGCACGCCTCCTTCTCCCGTGCACTTCCCTTTTCCTAGTCGTCGCTCTAGCAAGTGCCCATCAAAGCGATAAGCAAAGGTTAATGCCCTTTATGGGGATTGGACTTTTTATTAAGTGCCAATTCTGCACGAAAACAATGTACAATGAAGAAATAGCATTAGCTTTTGCATTTTATATGCGAATAAACGGAAAAAGTAAAATTTACCCGATATCCGGAAGTGGCACCAGGCAGAATTCCTTTTGCTAACACAATTGAAGTGAAAGATTACTGCAAATTCTCCAAATTTGTTGCAGCAGGCTTAACGCTTTGGCCCAGCCGAATTTGAAACGGACTATAGGTTATACTATATGTATGACCATATATTTGCCAGCCAGAGTATATTGGGCACAACCTGCTCCCATGCGATCTTCAAGCGAAAAGAAAGTATCCGGATGCCGAGGCTACGCAAGAAAACTTTTCTTTGCGGAAATTGCTTCACCCCCTCTTCTGACAATCTCCCTTTGACAGGTCAAGGTTGAAGAAAGGGCCACTGACAACTAGCAAATATTGCCACTGAGCAATACTGAAAATAACCCATAGGTGGCCGATAGCCGTGCGGCTGCAGAAAATAATTTTTTTTTTGTACATATATAAAAACAATTATGGAAAATTTGTTTGTTTCGTCTGCTAAGGCAAGAATAATAAAAAATGCGATCATAGGCAGTTGGCGCTAAGACGAATCGCCAATTCAAACCGTAACTAAACAAGCAGTGCGTAAACATAAATAGCCAATGAACTGCTTGACTAAGGGAATGCAATTTAATTTACGATATTCGCCGCCAGCGTCGTTACAAATTCCCCCCTGCTAAATTCAATCTTGGGTTTCAAAGCAAACGCAAGATTGAAAACACCAGACGCTGCAAGAAAACAAATTCTTACTGACGCAAGTCTTTCGCATGATAACGACCCAGTATTTTCCCTTGCAAATTTTCGACCTCGTAATAAGAATTTCCAAGTTTACGTCGAACTCTCGCTTTCACAAAAGCTGGTCCTAACTTTGCATTGTATCCGGCTGGAAAATTACTCTGTTTAAAATTTCTAAGGAAGATTTCTTGTCCAACTGAATAAGAAACCTCACGCGACCGCAAATTATAGATTTTTTCGTTCTTCTGCTGCTGTTTCTTCATTGTCTCAAGCGCCTTACTGCGCACAATATCGAGCGAATCCTCTCTTGAGAAAACAACCGCTCTATCCTCAATAAGGCGCAACGTTTTAAGCAACTTGTACGTTGAACCTGAAGTAATCATATGCTGACCAAAGACCATGTAATAAGGTGTTGTGCCGAGGCCAGAGTGGACAGCAGACCGTAAAGCGCAGCAGATACTGCTCAAACTTTCATCCCAGTCTTTTTGATCTGGACGAATATACGAACGGATGGCTGCTATAACTGAGCGATTCACGCGCTCAGAAGCATTTGCCTGAGGCGAATGCACCGCTGTAAGTGAATGGAAAATTTTGTTTTCCCGCAAGAATTTTTGAAATGCTTCAGATTTAAACTGGGAACCATTATCCGATACTATAGTTTCGGGCACCCCAAATGTATGAAACAATTCTTGCTGCATGTACTTAACAACCGTTTCTGCATTCAATTTCCTTACTGCCTTCAGAAAAACAAATTTAGAGTAATGATCTAAAACAATGAAGATGGCAATATTTCCGCTGCGTGACCGAGGATATGGACCTAAAAAGTCAACGTATAAACGTTGGAAAAATCTCTCAGACTCCGCAGGTTTGCCCAAAGGTGGTCGCATCGGAAAATTCGGTGCTTTTGTCATCTTGCAAGTTTCGCAAGCATTTACGTACGTCTTGACATCATCAACAAGACCAGGCCAAAAATAGTAACGCCGGACTCGTTCCAACGTTTTATGGATCCCGCCATGTGATGCTAACGGATTGTCATGGGCATTGCGGAGTACTTCCTCGACCAAGTTCTTAGGTATCCACAATTTCCAAGCATAATTGTCGTGTAGCTGATCACCCGTTGTATGCACGGTGCGCCTATACAGCATATTGTCAACCACCTTCAAGTCCGGAAACTGGTCATTGTTGGCTTTAACTGACTCGACCATATCCAGATAATCAGCTGACTTAAAATGTTCTGAGTCCAAATTTACAATTAGGCCCTTATTATAGTCAATTGCTGCTAATTCGTCCTCGTTTACGCGTGACAGCGCATCTGGCACAATATTTAATTTGCCTTTTCGATGCTCAATATTAAATCGAAAACCCTGCAGTTTTAACGACCAACGCGCTAAACGGGAATGTAAATCGGTTTGCGACATAAGCCATTTTAAAGAGGCATGATCGGTAATGACTGTAAATTCATGCCCTTCAACATACGGACGAAATCGTTTGATACATACGATGGCTGCCAAACATTCCTGCTCGGTGACAGAATAATTTCTTTGGGCCTTGTTTAATTTCTTAGATACGAATGCAATCGGCATTTCGTCTCCTGCTTCTGACTTTTGTACAAGAACCCCACCTACTCCTGTCTTGCTTGCATCGCAATGTAAGTAAAAAGGTTTGGAAAAATCGGGACTGATCAAAAGTGGAGCAGAACTAAGCATTGATTTTAAAGTTTCAAACGCTTTTTCTCCTTCGACAGACATAGTAAATTTACGCTTTTGCTTCAGCAAATCTGTTAGTGGAGCAGTGACTCCAGCAAAGTTGTTTATAAACTTTCTATACCATCCGGCCATACCAAGGAAACGCCTTAACGCCCTTAAATTCTGAGGTAAAGGAAAATCTACAATCGCTGACACTTTGCTAGGGTCTGTGCGTATTACTCCCTCTCCGATTATGTGGCCTAAGTATTTTACGCTACGCATACAGAAATTGCTTTTTTCGCAATTTATTGTCAAGCCGGCTGCCTGTATGCAAGAAGCTACTTTGCGCAAAACATGCATATGCGCCTGAAAACTATCTGAAACCACTAATAAATCATCCAGATATATAAACACCTCATTCCTCAGAGCCGCTGGTATTACCTTGTCCATCAAGCGGGACATGGTTTGAGGAGCATTGCAGAGCCCGAATGGCATGACCTTAAAATGATATAAAGGTCTACCTGGTATGGTAAAAGCGGTTTTGTCGCGAGATGCGGTATCGAGTGGGATTTGCCAAAAAGCATCTTTTAAATCCAAACTCGTTATGAACATTGCCTTTGGTAGCCTGCTTAGTATGCCATCAATTTGTGGTAAAGGATATGCATCCTTTTGCGTAACTGCATTCACCTTTCTACTGTCTAAGCAGAGCCGCACTTTGCCAGGCTTTTGGACCAACACCACAGGCGAGGACCAGGCACTGTCTGACTCCTCAATGACATTTAGCTTCAACAATCGATCGACCTCAGCATATAAAAGTTTTTCAACCGCTGGCGATACTGGAAAATGTCTTTGCTTTATTGCCTTGGCGTTGCCCACATCTATAGAGTGAGATACTAAATGTGTTTTACCTAAACCAGCTACGGCAAACGATGGAAACTGCGCTATAACATTCTGCAATTCCGATTGCTGAGCCAAAGTCAAATTGTGTGTACCCCTATCTACTTCTGCCAATTGCAAATTAGATGGAAGTAACCCAAAACTGTTCCAAAAGTCTATGCCCAAGTATAAGTCTTGACTAAGAGAAGGTATTATATGGAATACAATGTTCTTTTTCTTATCATTGTATTCAATTGGTAATGTCACTCGTCCCAAAATTGTTTGACTACTGCCGTCCGCAGTGCAAGCGTTGCCAAGAATCTTTTTGAGTCCTATCTTGCTACGTATAACTTCCTGGGCCAATTGTCCACTAATACAGCTCATTGATGCTCCTGTATCTAATAAGCCTGAAACAACTCGACCTAATATTTTAATATCTGCATACGGACGTTGGTCCTTAGCATTTTTGCCAATAGCCGAGATAACTTTCGCTGCATGCCAAAAAGATTTAAGTCTAGCTGTGTTGCGCGAACGTTTACCAGGATGAAGATACGTTGGAAAGTTGGCGGATTCTTTTAAAATCTGAATTCGGTGAGGCCAGCATGACGTAATGTCAGGCATAGTCTCAAAATGTGGTACGTCCGGTATATTTTCAACAATAGTTGAGTTTATTTTATTATGATACTGGTCTACAACTCCGTGTTTGTCGACCGAGAATGGTGAGCGATCTGAGGCGGTCGACTGCCTTGGGTGCTCGCTTTCGCGTTTTTTGAGCATCGCTGACATGATGGCTTGTAGGTATTTGCCACTCCACAACCATAACAAAACACTTTTCTTTTGGCAATACAGTCCTGATAGCGGTGACCCTCCTTCCTACAGTTCCAACAGACTAATGCTAACGCTTCTATATCTAAAGGAACTTCGTCTTCCCCAAACTCAGAAGCCTCTTCCCAATTACCTCCATTGACTACTTCAGCTACGTTAGTTCTGAACGGAAGTGCTTTACGATAAGTCTGCGTGCGATTAATGCTTTCCAAAAAGCATTCGCGCCTGCGACAAATTTCCCGCAACTGCTCAACAGAGTTGATCTGCAGATTCAAAATTTCATGCTGAATTTCTGGTTTCAAGTTGCGCCTCAAAACCTCAACTAACGTTTGCTCCGACAGTGGAGTTTGCAAACGGTCAGTCAGCAGCACAATCGCATCATAAAATGCATCAAAGCTTTCTTTCTCGCGCTGCTTCCTATCGCGTATTAATTCGCGGATATCCACGTCGGTGCGAGTGTCCCTAAATTGTTTGCGTAAGGCCGCGCATAACTCTGGCCAACGTATATGTCCACTGGACTTGTGAAAACGCCAGAAGAAATCGCTAGCTTTTCCCTCAAACAGCGTACTAGCATTTCCGCATAATAAATCGAAATTTCCTTCCAAAGTTTGATGAGTCAAAGCCTCAACCCGGTATAAGAAATTATCAATAGACAAACTACTGCGTTCACCAGAAAATCTAAGTTTCCAGCTAGTAATGATTTGGCCAACTTTATCGGGTCTACTCAACAAGCTAGAATTGATCGAACGAGGCGATGCATTAGGAGGTGCCGTTGATGGTATGTTAATGGCATTGTTAGAGCCAATGCCCAATAGTTGTTGCAAAGAAGCGGTCTGATCTGGTATTTCTAACGATATGTTTCTTGATTCTGCCGTTGCTGCAGGGGCCGCTGGTGTGGCTGCCGCTGGTGCAGCTGACAATTGAGCTGCAAGATTTTCTTGTAGTAATCTCCCTATCTGACCAGTTAACTCCAGCATTAATCCAGTCTGCATTGCTTTAACAGCTTCTGCAATCGCTGCTCCGACCTCAGGAGAAAGGCTTGAATTACCAACAGTACTGAGGTTGACGGTATTAGGTGGGCTTGGACTAACACTAGTTCGCCTTGCCTCACTGGACGTGCTAGCCGAACCTTGTTGTCGAGATTGTGCCCTTGTGTTGTAAGCCGAAGTTGTTGGCTTTGCCAAAGGCTTACTTATGCAAACCTCTCTGCAAACGGGACATAAATTTGAGGCATGGAAATGCGTTGTAATGCATGCCTTATGGAATATGTGTCCACAAGTCACCCTATGTGTTTCCAAATCCTGTAAGTTGCCCTTGCATAAAAAGCAAAGGTCAGTTGCCGATTCGGCACTGGTTTCTGTAGACCGATTTAGTGGCATCTCGAAGCTACTATTAATACTTCAATGCATATGCAAGCAAAACACTTGCAAGAATAAATGCAAAACAAAATCCCAAATCAAAACAGCGAAACTAAAATGTCAACAAAACCAAAAAAGAAATGTTGTTGTTGTCTGCACGTCAACAAAACTATTGCTGCAGCTTAAGATATAGGTACAACAAACCCAAAAGCGAAAAACTAAAAATTAAACCTAAAAAAATAAATATAGCGAAACGGTAACGATCAAAAACCAAAAGTCTATGATTTCACGCTTAACCAACAGCATATGTAGAGATTCTTATCAGTGTTTATCAGCCTGTGTACGTATGTGTCTGCTTCCCAAAGCGGGGTAAGAGGAAAGAACACTGGTGTTTGTCGTAAGAACAACAACGCCAAACTCAACGCAAGCCAACGCTTGGCCGGTATGACGGTGTTATTCTGATGCCAAACCTACGTGACCTTGTCTTCATTATGAGCCGTGGCCAGGCGGCAATTACAGAAAATTAACCCAGCCTGTATTCCTAAGCACCCCATAACGCAAACAAAAAGTCTTTAGAAACCAATGATATTGAACTTTTTTACTATTTGAATGCCTACATTATCCGTGGTCAGTAGTCAGCTCTTAAAGCCGATCGTACTGAATTCCTATGCGTCTAATTGCAGAAACTCATATAATAAAAATAGAAAAAGGAATTGGTATCGCTTTAATTCCTATCAGCCGTGGCCTGCTGACATTTCAAAGAAACTATTCACCAGTATTCCTATGCGTCTGACAGTCACCAAAGCGGTACACAAGAAAGGACAGAAGAAATGGTTATAGATATACAGTGTCATTGCAATTTAAACAGTAGCCGTGGTCAGGCGTACCCTCTGTAGAGAACCAATCCCCTGCAGTCCAATGCGTCTAACTGCTAAATATACCTAAATGACGTTAAAAGAGATTTATTTTTCCTTACGATAGTTGCAATTAAAAGAAAACATAGCGATAACGATAAACAAAAATGTAGCTAAACTACAAAAGGGAAAAAGAAATTTAATTGCGACTAACGTACGAGAAGCTATTGTTGGAAAAGACTAAAGATTTTACTGCAGAAAAGAATAAAAAGTGTATCAGTCATATTTATGTTCTTGTGAAGCCTAACATTTGAAAGCCAAAAATACGAAATAAAATTGACAACTAAAAGTTGGGCTCCACACGTTGGGCGCCAAAATAATAAATGAAATTATAACTGTAACGGGTATAGGACATATCCCAGTAGAGTAGGCGAGATGGTGTGTGTATGTTGGAGAGCGCACGCTATATGTTCCGGCTCGGGCTCGTCGGCTAGTGGGTGGTGTTCGAGGTCTCTCCAATCATACGGCCTTTCATTAAGCTTATTATTTAAAGTTAAAGCGTGCTGTGGGGAAGCCAAAAAAAAACCGGTAAAGATATACATGAATATGACTAACAAAAGGATCGCGGGTTGGCAGACCACGTAACACAAGTGAACACACCTCTGGTATTCCCCTGATGGTGTTGAGGAAGTATTGGCCCACCCATCCTTGGTCATTTATATCCAAAAACAATTAGGCAAATGACCCCTTTGAACCTCTACATGCTGTGGCTAGCGGAAATCAATGTTAGGCGGAATTTAAGCGAACATTATAAACTTTTTATTAAAAACTAAAATCATAATTTTCAAGGAATTCCAAAAAAAAGTGACCGTACATTAACCGATAATAGAAATCTAAAGCTAATTATCACTGGATTCGTAGCCAGTAGCAGAATAGGTAAACATATGACTGCCTTAAAATACTAGTGTAAATATAAATTGAGCAAGGTGAGTAAAGCAACGGCTTGGCTGTAAGAGATGGTTAATAATTGAAATGGATCGTAATATAATAGGAAAAAAATTTGATGTAAGAGAAAGTGTTGATATTTAAAGTGTTATAAATTCTTGCATCGCTTTTTTTTTTTTTTGTAAAGATTGGCCATAAATTTAAGT
Organism: Scaptodrosophila lebanonensis; assembly: GCF_003285725.1. NCBI lineage: Eukaryota > Metazoa > Arthropoda > Insecta > Diptera > Drosophilidae > Scaptodrosophila > Scaptodrosophila lebanonensis. The sequence goes on from NW_022060529.1 coordinate 6,854,182, forward strand.
AAGTAATGACCGCAATCAAGTATAACGTTATTACGGTGATTTAAAAAAAAATAATAATAATGCGGAAATTAGACTTTACATGGCCAGCAGGCAGACATATGACGCATATGAACAGGTGTTTTATTTATTTTTTTTTTTTGTTTTTGTACGCGTGCTCTTCTGCATGAAAGTAAATAAAATTCAAACGGTTCTACTTACAGTTGTCGTCCAACGTCGAAAGATCTTTCCGTTGAGGCGCTCTGCATAGGCTCGTTGCTGCTTACATGCACATTAATTATGATTTTTAATTTGTTTGTAAAATTTTATGTTGAAATTTTGGTTTTAAAAACATGCACTTTTCATACCTTCACTTGTCGCCATGCTTAATAAAATTTTATTTCGAAACGTATAGTCAAAGGGGTTTTTATTTGTTGTTTTGCCTTTTTTTTTTTGTTGCCTTCTCTTTTCTTTTTTTTCTCTTTGGTTTTCACTTATTTCTTTTTTTTCCCTCTCTACACACCCGGCCGTGCTGCTTTGCTCACATCGGATATAGATCAATTTAAGTATAAGGCCGTATACGACCCAAAAAAAAAGAATATAAGACGAAAGAATAGAAAAAAAATAAATGCCTAGTTCTCTCGGTTGCACTTTTTTTGTTGTTTTTGCAGGGCCCACATTTGTGTATAGTTTTACATATATATAGTTTTTATAAATTTTTTTTTTTTTTTTTTTTTTTACGCAGGCCCTCTTCACTAAAGCCACCTGGGGCTTCGCCACCTTTTCGGTGCACGGAAACGCAACAAAAAAAAACAGGTGCCCTAGCTTAAGCCGACGACCGTCATATCGGATATGATCCACGCAACTGAGGCGGTGATTCTTTTCGCCGTTCCAGTGGCCTGAGCGAAGCGCCGATCTCGTTTCTAGCACGCCTCCTTCTCCCGTGCACTTCCCTTTTCCTAGTCGTCGCTCTAGCAAGTGCCCATCAAAGCGATAAGCAAAGGTTAATGCCCTTTATGGGGATTGGACTTTTTATTAAGTGCCAATTCTGCACGAAAACAATGTACAATGAAGAAATAGCATTAGCTTTTGCATTTTATATGCGAATAAACGGAAAAAGTAAAATTTACCCGATATCCGGAAGTGGCACCAGGCAGAATTCCTTTTGCTAACACAATTGAAGTGAAAGATTACTGCAAATTCTCCAAATTTGTTGCAGCAGGCTTAACGCTTTGGCCCAGCCGAATTTGAAACGGACTATAGGTTATACTATATGTATGACCATATATTTGCCAGCCAGAGTATATTGGGCACAACCTGCTCCCATGCGATCTTCAAGCGAAAAGAAAGTATCCGGATGCCGAGGCTACGCAAGAAAACTTTTCTTTGCGGAAATTGCTTCACCCCCTCTTCTGACAATCTCCCTTTGACAGGTCAAGGTTGAAGAAAGGGCCACTGACAACTAGCAAATATTGCCACTGAGCAATACTGAAAATAACCCATAGGTGGCCGATAGCCGTGCGGCTGCAGAAAATAATTTTTTTTTTGTACATATATAAAAACAATTATGGAAAATTTGTTTGTTTCGTCTGCTAAGGCAAGAATAATAAAAAATGCGATCATAGGCAGTTGGCGCTAAGACGAATCGCCAATTCAAACCGTAACTAAACAAGCAGTGCGTAAACATAAATAGCCAATGAACTGCTTGACTAAGGGAATGCAATTTAATTTACGATATTCGCCGCCAGCGTCGTTACACTATCTCTGACTTCAATGGAATGTAAATGCAAGGCATGGCTTGTATGTGTTATTTAATATTATTGCAAGTTTTCTTCTACACAGGGACACTGATTTTCTGATCAAATTTGGATTTGTTTCAATAATTTAACATCTTAAATAGCTCAGATTAATTCTGGGTAGCTCTGCAGTTTATGAACTATTCGTGCTCGTGCCAATAAGTGGCAAGCAATGGCTGCAAAGAAATAGTTTAATAGAGAAGTTTCACTGTACGTGGATACACATGGCCCACATGGCGGGCTATATTTTAAATGCTCATAATTGGATGCAGTCTGCAGTTGGCTAGGCAACGCCAGGGATAATACAATCTGGCTTAGCATGTGCGCCAACTTTCTGCGGCTTAGGTAATTTATTATGTAGCATGTTTTAATTAAACGGTAGGGTACTTACCTACTCCACCATTTTCCACTTTATTTGACTAAAGTTGCTTATCGATTATACTACTTATATTCACTTTAAGATGAGAGTGCATGAATAAATGTTAAATCATAGACCAACAACACTTACCTGGCCAAATGGATTGGGGGTAAAAAAAGGGCTTATGAACGTTGTAACTTATAATTTATTATCACATGCCGTGTCATAGAAAAAAAAAACACACACACACATGCGCACATATCAGAATAAATATTATTTATAATGCTTGTCCAACTATGGGCACAAAGGCAAAGGGCAAAGAGCCATTTCTGGCCCCAAATTCAGTCCCGCTTATCACCACAACCAACAACAAGAACAACAGCAACAACAGCAACAACAAATCTGCATATATTCCGGACCCTTTCACAAGCGGCTTGATTTGCACAAAGGCATATCATTAAAAAGCTAGGGCAAATAAAAAACAATTTTAAGTTTTTCGTTGGCATAGCACGCATTTATTTATTTAGGCATCAAGGTTAGCTCCAAGAAGGGGTAAGTACGGATGGGGTCTTAATATATGGCCATATAAAGCACCGGTAAACGATTAGAGCGCCAGGCTGTTGCTCCCGCAGCTTGCTGTCAAACTTGATGATGTGTTTTTGCAACTGTGCGCTATGTTTTCTCTTCTTTTTTTTTTTGTACTTTGGGGTCATTTACATAAACTCCCACGCACACACACGCACACACACGTAACCTAGACGAACTGAAATACATACACTGAGGATTATCCCTTTTTAATAGACTCATAAAACGGTTATTAACTTTGTTGCTTTGTGAGTGAAGAAAAAAGCAAACGGCACATAAAAAGTCTCTATGTATATTGCAGTCCTTTATTTCATTACCAGCTCAATTTATTACAGCTAGCATAGTTTTTGTTTGCGCCATGGACAAACAAGACGAGCAAAATATGCAAAGAAATTACATTTGACATTAATAAATGAGAAAGCTTGCACACGCCACCACTCTAGTCAAAGTCCTTGCCACATAATGCCGTCGCGTCGCGTCGAGTCGAGTAGTCCTTTCGCCCGCTTTCAAATTCATCCCACTGGTCCATCCCTGTCCCCGTTCACACAACAAAACAAGATAAATGAAATTCTGATGCAAATTTGATTTGTTTGTAAATGTTCGACGTTGCACTTGATGTGGGCGAACACTCAATCCCTAACTATGGCTGGGAAGCGGCAACTGGTAACTGGCAACCAGCAACTTGCAGCCGACAACCGACAACTGGCAACTGTTGCAGCTGCTGCCTTCATCAAATGCAAATGTGCGAGGTGGGCGGATGGACTTAGGGGGGCGTGGCGCAACATGTTGCCAAGAGCGCATCTCAGCGCATTCGAGCTGACGTTTTTATGCGTTTATGATTAATTATGCAATTTGGGGTTCGGGCTGGGATTGCATGTTCGACTGTCCCCCACAAGGGTATTATGCTGTGTTAAGGTCTCTAACGTATCAATCAGCTTGGCAGTTGCCGAAGCTGTGGCAGCAAGGAGACATTTTTATTAATTGCCTGCCAGTTCTTAGCTCTTTAATTTTACAATACAAAACATATTAGTACTTATAGTATTAACAAAATTTAAGTAATCCACATCTCAATAATTTTACACTAAGGTTCCAACAAAATTGTTCTGCAATGGTAGAGCTTTCATCCAATAACCCAACCACCCCTATTTTTTGCGCCCGTCACCAATCATCGAATTTTACTGTCGGCAAGTTTTTTCGAACCTCTGCACACGGCCGCAAGTTTTTGCACACGGCACGGATTGTGGCCGTATTTTCTGGCCAGGTAGACCTGGTAGCTCTATCAGGCATACACATACGTAAGTCGCCGGCCAACGTGCGATCAGTAAAAACGAAAGGCAGTTGCTACGGCCCCATCCACCCATATCAACATCGTACCATAAACCTAAACAAAAGCATTATGTTGATCCGAACGTACGTTTAACTATCAGTTAACAATATGTAATAAATAATAGCAGGGATAAGTGCAAGATTAACATTCGACCACTCACCAATTCGTAACGACATTATTAAATGATCGATATTAAAGTCTCAGACTATATTTTATCCATTTTAGCTTTAAGAAGAACAGCATCACTCTAGGCATGATTTTTATTGGATAATATGCGAGTATATAAGAGTTTTGACACTCTCTCACTCAGTCTCATTCTATATTTATTATCATTATTGTCACTATCGCTACAAATCGGACCCACTGATAACATAAGTCAAAGCAAATACGCTGGACTTTTCTTTAAAAACGAGTTGCAAAGGTGCGGTTCAAGCAGTCGTTGCTGCGCACTCACTAGCTGAGGAGTTCATATTAATTTCTCGCCTTATTCAAGTTATTGACTGGCTGGAGTGTTAGAAAAGTGTCACAAAGCTACGAAAATAGCTATGGAATCCGAAAATGACACTTCCTTAGTCATGGGTACCACCCGAGCCCATGGTATGCTCATGTATGTAAGTATCGAATAATTTCCATTTCTATGTTTCGTAGGTCGATAAAAGGAAAAGTTCCATTCTATATACACTCTGCACTTGATTGCAACAACTACACAATATTTCATGCCTTCTTAGTTTCACACAGGCATTGATGAAGTACTGCTGTGGAAGAATTGGGCGCCCACCAATGTTTGTCAGTTTGTGTTCTCCACCTTAGCCTTCTTCGTATTATCCGTTTTCTATGAATGGCTGAAGATGCTGCGTGTAAAGCTGGTGCTTCGGGATGAACGCAAAAAATCCGAGTACTTGGCCCAGGTCGGATCCGAAACGGCCTTGGTTGAGCTAAGAGAACAAACCTACTGGCAGCGTATTTGGAATTCGGCCCATTTTGTGCAAGCGCTTCTTAACATCCTGCAGATAGCCATCTCCTATGCAATAATGTTAGTTGTTATGCTCTACAACTATTGGCTGTGCTTAGGCACATGCTTGGGTGCTGCCACTGGATACTTCTTTTTCGGGATGACAAAGCTAAGCAAGTCTTTTGATGCTTTGCCGTAATCCAGTACATTGACAAATATCTAATAGATAAGCACAAATTGCAATTTAACGTGAAGATAATCATAGTCTTTTATTAGCTGATTAATTTGTTTAGTCTGTTTGTTTAGAAATAAGCTAATTAAAGGGAAGAAGCTCCGATAAGTCTCTAGTCAGCAGGCGTTGGGCATTATGCCATTCAGTATTATATTTTCATCACAAATGTGAGTATGTGGATGAGCTGGTTCACCGAAAAGTACAAAATATAACGTCTCATTTACTTATCTTATGACATATCTATTCACCAAGTGAACTAATTTTACCTTTATATTCCTGCTTATAGTATATAAACTATTAACAATCGCTATTGAATCGATTGTCATCAGAATGTAAATGTACATTTTTATCTATTTACCAATACTTCTATATACATCTGTCTTGGTATATACATTACTATCGATCTATCTGTCTATCTATCTATCTATCTATCTATCTATCTATCTATCTATCTATCTATCTATCTATCTATCTATCTATCTATCTATCTATCTATCTTCTATCTATCTATCTATCTATCTATCTATCTATCGATCTATCTATCTATCTATACTAGCTATCTATCTATCTATATATCTATCGATTATCTATCTAGCTATCTATCTATCTATCTATCTATCTATCTATCTATCTATCTATCTATCTATCTATCTATCTACTATCTAGCGATCTATCTACCTATTATCTATCTATCTATCTATCTATCTATCTATCTATCTATCTATCTATCTATCTATCGATCTAGCTACTATCATCTATCTCCTATCTCTTATCTATCTATCTATCTATCTATCTATCTATCTATCTATCTATCTATCTATCTATCTATCTATCTATCTATCTATCTATCAATCTATCTATATCATCTATCTACCTATCTCTTCATCTATCTATCTATCTATCTATCTATCTATCTATCTATCTATCTATCTATCTATCTATCTATCTATCTATCTATCTATCTATCTATCTATCTATCTATCTATCTATCTATCTATCTATCTATCTATCTATCTATCTATCTATCTATCTATCTATCTATCTATCTATCTATCTATCTATCTATCTATCTATCTATCTATGCATCCATCTATTTATCCATCCATCTATTTATCCATCCATCTATTTATCCATCCATCTATCTATCAATCTATCAATCCATCAATTTATCCACCTATCTATCCATCTATCCACCCGCCTATCTATGCATCTATCTATTTTTCTATCTATCTATCTATCTATTAATCATTATTTTTATACTGCATCTAACAAAATCTAAATGTATATATCTATTTGTGTAACTACCTGAAAGAAAAGTCCTGCTCGTCATTAGTTTTACAATGTATGGAAATCCATTAGAACGTGTAATTATGTGCCATCAAATTTGTGTTTAATAAAGATTGTTGTACTCACGCAAGCATATGCAATGCATTTAAATGCTTCGCTTTGGCATATTCATGACAATGTTAAGCATTTCATTTCAAAGCACTGCCAATTCATGATGGAACTGAAAAAACGACTTAATCACTGGGACTCATGCGAATCGGAAACTAAGCAGAATACGTGAGCATAACTCTAGACTTTGGACTAAGTATATACTTGTATGTGCAAGCGGTTCGTATACATATAGGAGTGTGTACATAAATTAATGTACACAAAAGTTGAATGGAATGGTTTCCAGCATGAAATCATGGTGCCCAGCAAGTGGCGGGCTTAATAGTGGACTTTTATTTGCATGCAATACGCCACAGAAATTTGTCCATACAGACACAATCGTGCCCGCATCCGGTTTCGTACCCAGACCATTGCAAATAGCAGTGCTGTGCAAATAGAGCGAGATCCAGCTTGTTAATGCCGAACGGCCCATTTGTGGCACGTTTCAGTTATTAATGGTGGGCCAAGCGTTCGTGAGTAAGATGAGATATAGACGGAGCAGGAGATGGAGCTGGAGCTGGAGATGGCCAATGAGCGTGGGTCAGCGGTAAATGTAAAGTGCACGCAAGTAGTCAACAGTGTGAGAGTTCATGTTGACGTGACCAATACGCTTGTCAGCTTTGTGTGCACCGCGAAGTGGCCATCGGTTGTCTGCCGTTGGATTCTTGCATGTGTAATAGTCTATGGGCCTTTCTGATGCAACCGCCAACCCTCTTCGTTTGCACGGCAGTCCGGCTTTGTGTTCATTTTACACAACCGGCTGGCAGAATAAACGGCCCTTTATTTGGTCATTTCCTACAAGCTAATAATGAAATTGAATAACTATATAGAACAAGCGATTTACAGACAATTTAGTGCTCCAATTAAAATACTATATTGATATTTACAGTCATTTACACTTAATTTAAAACGATTGAGAATTGATTGAATTGATTTTTCGACATTTTTTATTGACTCGTCGGAATCCACCAGTGATTCATGCAAAATATAATAATACTTGTTTTTATCAAGCATTGCGTCTTTATGGAAACCCATAATATTAATTTATTTTAAAAACAAAGTATATATGAATAGCTTTTAAATCACAAACGGCCTTTCATAAAAAACCCCAGTTGTATTACCACAGAGAATGGTTATTATAAATAAAATGTTGCGTATACGCAATGTGCTGCTTCATAACTCTTTCTACTATTTTAATTGTAGTTTTACCTAACTAGACCTTTTTCTAAAGATTAATTTTATTAAAATTATAATAAGTTGTAGTAATATTTGACTATGCTGGCTCGTTATGACATTTTAATATTAAGTCAATGGGGTGTGAAACTCAGAATCTTCCGTCAAATTAGAAATTTATTTTCAACATATACGTATCTCTATATGTATATTAATAACTTTTTCTTTGGTCTTTCATTACGGTTATATATTAATATTGTATATTGAATAACTCTTTTTTATTGCAATTTTAAAAGCCCTTTTGGTCTCTGTTATTGTCTATGTTAATTGTGCTGGCTGCTTTTGTTTTAGCTTATTACGCGGTATTTGTGTAAAATTAAATTAAATTAATACCCGTAGATAATGTCTAATTAAGTACATACAATAGGAATCTACCTTTAATGCCCTCTTTGGCCTGTTCTGCATTGCAGCTTTGTGTTTTGAATACACTTTTTGGCACCATAATTAGATTTCGTGATTTACGGCGTTTGATTTCCAGATGTGATTGCTTTAATTCCCGGCAACTTCCGCTGTTGTGGAGGCGGTGCTGCGAATTCTTGCTGTTGTTGCTGTCATCATTGTTGATGTTGTTACTTGTATTGTTGTTGTTGCTGCTGTTGTTGTTATTACTGCCGCCGCCAACACTTCTGCTACTTCTGCTGCTGCTGTTCTAATGAAGTTGTCTGTTGTAATTAGAAGTAATAATAATTTCCTAGCCGAGTCATTATGAATTTGGATTGCGGCCAAGGAAATGCCATTAATCAAATTAGCAAGCGCATAACTTTTTATGATTATGCGTAAGATAAGCGAACTGCGCCTTTCCTTCTCTCTCTCTGTGGCTGTCCTCGAAGTGGGGAAAGGGACAAGGGGGACATATGCAAAAACAAACTTCCGCCACTGGCGCAGAGCAAACTGACAAGTTCGCAGTTGTCAGCCAGTTGCCGGCCATTTGCTTGCGCTCCGTCATGTTTTTATTTTATTCTATTTATTTTTTAATCAACAATTTTCTTAATGAAAAGCCCAGCAGATCCCAGACAGCGAGAAATATGGGCGGAGTGGGGTTACAAAATTAATTATGATAAACCGCGCAAACAAGTAAAGCTCTTGCCATGTCCTCCGTTACCAACATGCTGGTATTCTAATCGCCGTAACGAGTATAACAAGTTAATAGTAATTGAAAAATTCCATAATAATGAAATGCAGCTGTGGCGTGTCCTTGCTATTAGCTTTCGCCGCCTATTGGCTGACAGGGTTTTGAGCACCCCTCCTGCCTCCTTTTTGGACGCATGCCTCTATGCATATGTGAGAGACAGTCGTCGTATGGCAGAGGCACCAATTCAAACGTATCGGGTCATTGATGCCTCGGCCTAATTAAGCTGAATTATCGCAATACTGTTAAGGCTGGCACGCATGCGTGGTGTGCGTGTGTTGGAGCGGCATTTGAATCATTGCCATTTACAAGTGCCAATTAATTTTCATGCCCATTGACACGGGCACAAGCCGCCCCACAGTGCAACCTTCTGTTTGGCTCATTGACATCTCTACCAGGCATTTTAGCGCTTCGCCTTTCTGGTCTTTGCTGTTGTTTTTGTTAATTGTGCTGGCTGCTGCTGCTGCTGCTGTCGCTTGTTAACTTGTTTATTTTGAAATTGCGTGCGGAATTTAACGCATTTTGACCTAATTTGCCAGATGGCAAAGGCAATGCAAAGTTCTCCCTGACTTTGCCCGTTCGCCAACCATGGCTCACTGCACATGGTACTGATTATGGCCAAACAACTATTGTCCATTTATGTGTCACATGTCTGTATACAACTTACGTGGCATGTCTCCTCCCACCTCCAGTTGCTGCCATACCCTGTAACCAATTTACTACAGAAGAGTCTATTCATTCAATGTTTTGGACCAGAATCACACTAGCATTACATTGATTTCCAAATCCGATTTTAAAAAATAGTTTAAGGAAATCTTGAAGATAGACTTTTTTATTTCTACTTTAATTTACGCCAGAGTGTTCATATCTTATCACGTTTGAATAAATAATCAAATCCGTTTAATTACATATGTAGTCCAGAATAACCAACTTAGCGGATACAATCTCTGTCACTCTCATAGTTTTCTACTCTATCTGATCTTATATTGATTTCCAGATCATAGATAATGCTCATTTCAATAACTGAATATAAGTAAAAAAAAATATTTTGAAAACGATTTTTGTAAGCTCCAATGTTCTCAAGTGAGACTGATTTAAAAGTAATTAACAAAATTGTGAACTTTTTTAAAAAAGGACATACTGTGTAATCGGCCATTATGATATCAGTGTATTGTAGTTTAATGTAATCCTTATTTAAACGTCGATGGACCCATACAGACGTTTCCTAAAGTAAGCTACAGGATATTTCAAAGTCTACCAAATGAATTAATTTTTGCTATTTATGCGTGTGCATATGTATGTGCTCATATACGAGTATGTGTGTGTATTTAATGATTTCATACAAACGAAGTTAACTGGATAGCTGGTGTTCAGCTTTCACAATTTGGCAATGCACTACGAGTATACCTTTCAGAAATCTTGTCTAGATAACTGCCCGAAATGTCTTTAAGTCAAAAACAAAAATGAATGTGTGTGTTGGACAGAGATTAACAGATGGCTGCCTGACTGGCAGCCAACATGAAGACATTTGCTGGTATAAGCAAATGTATAAACTAAGCTTAAGATATGCAAATGTGGTGCCCGCCCTCAGAGCATGCAGGCTGCTGCTATTGCTTTCGCTATTGATGTTGTTGTTGTTGTTTTTGTTGTCCTCCTTGTTAGGGGTGCCGTTACTGCGGCTCTGCACCTTTTGCTACCATTTCTGCTTGATGGTTTCTGCTTGCATCTGCCGCTTGTAAGTTTCAATCAAAATGCAAATATTGATGCAGTTGACATATGATGTTGTGCAGGAGAATTTGCGCACTGCTTGGCCAAGTGCTAGGAAAATCAAAATCAGTGCCTGCCAGAGTTGCCAGCAGATTTATGATAACAATAACAACAATGGCAACAAGGCAAGGAAACAGGAAGCGACAGCAACTTTCTGGCTACACACAAGCATACACACACACACACACACACATGTATGGAAAAACAAAGGCTAAACTAATAAGATTTACTCCACTCTCGTGCCCAAGATGAGCGTATATATGCATACATATCCGTATATACAAACATGTATATATATGTATGTGTGTGTCAGCGCGTTGTTGGCACGGTTTTATTAAAATTTAAATACAAACAATAACAGCACTGGCAGCGATAAGAACAATAACAGCTACTGATTGAACAATGTTGACAACAAAAATTACAAAAACAAGTGCCTGCCTGCAGGCAGTATGTTGATACATTACAAAAAACGCTTCTCGTATTAAATTAGAGCTCAGGCAGAGCGGCAACAACAACAACAACAGTATGTAGGAAAACCAATAATAACAGCAACAGCTGCCAAGGTAACTTTGGTTATTATTTTTCAATTTGTGACAAAGTTTCATATCATACTTCAAGTGTGTGGAAGTCCATGCATGTGCAACGCCTGGCTGTGTTCTTTGATTAAGTAAGTTTCTCAGGCAAGAAGTTTTGGATAAAGTCTTTCGTGAAATTACCCCCACTCCGAGTTGCTGATAAACTATGTTGATCCCAGGTGATCTACGGAAGTTACAAGTGGTTTATTAGGAATTTAATTTGTTTTTTTATACGCTGTATCCTAAGAGTAACATGGGTATATGAGGCTTACCCGGAGGTATTGCTAACAAAAAAGCATTATCTCCTTCTAAAAGTGTGTGTCTCTCTTCTTGAAATGAAGAAGCGAAGGGATGAGACGTTAGTGAAGCCTCTCAAAGTATGCAATTAATATTTAAAGCTATATGGGTCTACTTCAATGCAACTGTATACATATATGCGCATTTCTAGGTGCTTTCACATATTCGTACATACATATGTGCGTGTATATGTTTGTGTGCCTTTTGATTGGCGCATGTAGATTGGCACTTACGAGTAGAAACACAAAGTTATCTACAAATTTTAATTGAATGTATTCCATGCGAATTTATTGAAAAACTTTCATCAGCAATCAAATTGATTGAACACGCACTCTCGTTTGCGCACAAGTTACAACTTTTGCGAAAGCAACACAACAGAAAGCAACTAATACACACACAAACACACACACACACTACATTGATTGAGAAATTATTGAACCAAAACGCCAGACCGCCAGACCGCCACAACCGTGTCAAATGCATGCGTGAAGCCAGAGGCAATGGCATGAGGAAAATGGCATTGCAAGTGCCTGTCGCTTTCCCAACATGTTGCAATTTATTCTAATCGCATGTCAAACACAACAGCAACAACAGTTGCAACAATAACAGCAGCAACAACAACCACTCAGGCAACAGCAACTGCAAAGGCAACAAGAAAGCAGCACCGCCAACAGCAGTGAGGCCATTGGTGCGTATAACGATGCTGCCGATGAAGTCAATGGTGAGCCAACCCGAAAGGTTGCCAGCGTGCAAGGCAATTGAGTGGCGGCAATCAATCTGCCATCGCCATCATACATACCTGCCTGCCTGCCTGCCTTACAGCCTAGTACACTGGAAACATGATGAAGGATTAATTCTTGCTAACGACATTATAGTCCTATTCAACAAAACTGAACACTAGACTAGATACTAGACAACATAGGAAGTCAGTTGAACAGGAATTTCCCTTTTTTGCAAATTATTATTTAATATACCTCTACACCGTTTTTGTACTTGAAAACCTGTGCCACATTAAAAGTCTAATATTCCATGTATCATGTAAAACGAACGCAGAATATAAAGGTTTCACATATTTTTTGGAGAAGAAATGTATAAAGATTTTGCCATTTACGTCTTAACAAAGAAAAATATCGGGTTTTTTGATATTTTAATGCCAGATCGCATATTAATTGAAAAGAATAGTAGGAATTTTATGCAAAGAACAAATGCTTAAAGGAATTTAAATCTCACTAGTATATATTTGATAATGCATATCTTTCGTTATTCGCTTCTTTTTTTGAGTGTGGTATGGAAGAATGTGTGTCAAAAGTCTGCCTATGCGCTATAACACCTGCCAAATTGCAGTCAACCAAATAACTCACTTGCGCCATGGCTGACTACTTGACCGACTGACTGACTGACTGGCTGACTGCTTGTTGTGTCGCTTATGCCACTTAATTGACGCCAAACGCATATACACCGGCTTAGGCCCGGTGGTGCCAATACAGCCTAAGGGCGAGAAAAATCACAGCTCGTTAGTGAACTCAGCCTGATTTGTGGGCGAAATGCAAAAGATTGACTGCATTGACTGCAGTTCCGCTTGAGGTCTGGCTATTGAGTACGACACATTGCATTTTGCGTTGTACAGTCAAAATATACAATTGAAATAGTCTGTGCCCCAACAAAATGCATTTGCAAATTATTTAATGCCAGCATGCAGATGCTTAAAGGGGAACCTCCTAAATCAACAAACTAAAGGCACAAATACACAATCGTATAAACCTACATACTTGTACATACATACTACATATATCCAGCTGACTTTGCAAAAAGCAAAACCGCAAATCAGTTTTACCACCAAATCAACAGGAATGACAACTACATGACAGCTACAGCCATACGATGGGCCCTGCCCGGCCTCTTCTGCTTCTACACATTTGGTTTAAAATACGAAGCATGGCTCGGCCTGAGAAACAGTTAATGTGAGTGTGTGTGTGTGTGTGTGTGTTTGTGCGAGTGTGCGTACTCTTAATGATTATTTGACGCCATATTTGATTGACGTGCGTGATGGGCTCATTATTTTTTCCCCACACTCGCAAGCACCGCAGATGCATATACTATATAGTGTAGCACGTACATATACAAGTATGTATTTCCTATTGTGTGCGTATATTTCAATGGGCGCCTGCTTGGCTTGCGGGCTTATGCGTGGGCGTGTTAATGGCCGCCTGTCGACACACACATACACAGCCGCACATACATATGTACTATACAAATGTACCAGTATGGGGCAGATATCAATTTTATGTCTTACGCAAATGTCACTTAGGCTTGTTCGATTCAAATGATAGCACCTTCACATTTATGTTTACAAATACAAATAAATACGCTCGAGCACAATAATTTGTGCGTGTGCGTGTGCGTGTAAGCAAGCGACATTCAAAAACGCTTAAGATACTCGTATAATTTATCAAAATGAACTTAAGAATTGCATTGGGAGTGCAAATTACCCATGAATGTTGTGTGGGTTTCTTTTAAACAAAAATTCTGCTAAAGCAATTCATTACGACCATTTTCCATCCGAGTAAAACCGTAATAACAAATATCAAAGGTGCACTCTTCTTCGCCGGGAATGTTTCTTAGTATGTTAGTCGTAACTCTTTAATTTGATACTAAAACGCATTTTTTTTATCGAAAAATGCATTTCTTGAAAAACGGGATAATGTGCTTTTTCTGGTTTTTTTTCCAATAATTTAAATATCCTAGAGAGTTTTAAAACCATGCTCACCTATTATAAACTCTGCTGTAAACAAAGTCCGAAAGTTATGATTGGTAGTCAAAGAATCGATCCGACCACTAGTGCTGTCTCTGCCCACTTATATCAGCAATTTGGCTTCAATTTAAAATGGTAGCCATCTGCCAGTAGAGGAGCCTTTCGCCAAAGTGCTGCTCATGTGCAATTGGCGTGCGTTTTGTGTGGGAAAAACTATGTGGAGAGTCCTTGAAACACATGGAACACATGTAGCTATGCTAGCGGAAAGCCTACGGCTATAAAAAACCAGCAGTTGACATAGTTTAGAGTTGTTCGGACTGAGGAGGATGTGTGTGGAGGGATGCGTTGCGGAGGGGGGGAAGGTGAGGGTGAGGATGTAGGATGGATGCGGCCAGCAGCGGTAAGTTCAACAACACAAGCCGTTGAATGCGAAATGAATGAATGTCTTAATAGAAGCTTGCAACGTCAAGCAAGTTGCAGCTTGTTGTCATCGTCAGAGCCATCGTCGTCGTCGTCGTCGTCGTCGTCGTCGTCGTCGTCGTCGTCATTGTAGTTGTTGGAAGAAAATTGGTGCCAAACTAAATGAATTTAATTGCCGCTGGATATGAAAGTAATTATTTTGCTGAGCATAGACACATACGAGCATACATCGGAGGCGGCGACGAGGCCAAAGACAGTTGTTGCTCATGTGTGTCTGTGTGGGTTAGCATCGATGCACTTGCACTTAACTGCAAACAGACACACACAAACACACACACAAACACACACACACACATACAGACACACCCTCAAATGTATGTCGCACACTTTCACTGCGCGGCGAAATCGCCCGCGGATATTTTGAGTTGTTTTTTAATTTATGCTCTTTTACGCGTCGAGCACTCTGCTTGTTGTCGTTTCATTGCTGCAAATGCAACCAGTAACAAAGAGCAATTGGGTGGGTGGGTGTTTATATGTTAGTTGCTTGTTTACACGCCGTCGCTTTGTTGCCTATTTCAACATTTTTTTGTTCACCCCATGCTAGAGAGAACCTTGTAACACTTTCAATAACACCACCGCTTGTATAGTACACATTCCGACACATTCTCATACATTGGCGAACACGAGCCCACTGAAAATTAATGATGATAGCGCACTCAATTTAAAGACACGACAAAACACACACTGGCAGAGTAATTTTCGTCAGAATTGAGGGAATCAAAGACCAATTAGCTGGAAGTCTGAGCCGCAAGCAAAGCATTCTTCGAACTACGCGCACTCGTGGCATCGGCATTAGAATTCAGTTATTACCAAGCTTATTTTGGCCACAAGGGTATTGCAATAATTGAGCAACTAATTTGAATCTTTTGCATTTTAGAGCTTAACTGAAGCATTTGTAACCGTATCATAAAGTGTTTGGTTTGAGAAATTACATGGCACCCACCAGCTTACGTTTCAAATATAAATATATGTATATTTTCTTCTTTCTACTATGGGCTGTATGCAGTGCCACGTTGCATGTAAAAAAGCCTCTATACAAGTACCTGATTCATGTTTTCAACAAAATCCATTAAATGTTGTTGCCGAATTTGATTGTTAAGTCTAGTGAGAGGGATAGAAGCTAAGCTTTGATAGAGAGTGTATTCGAGAAACGTTGAGCCCAAATTGTTTGTAGGTACGAAAATTATTTATTTTCAATAACTTAAAAGTATAACTTAATTATCTTGGTCGTATAGCGGTGTCTTCACATATATCGGAGCTGGGTAGACCGAACCATAGTTGCGCGAAACTTTCGGATAATTTGAGGCATAATCCTCTTTTGGATATTTGACTGGCTGGTAGGTTGTTCCTTGATTAGCGCGTGAACGCTTTTGACTATTCCTGGTGCGGTGTCTTCTGGAGGGAGACAACCGACTGGTATAACTATTGTAAGCATCAATGATGCGGCTAAAAGGTTTCGGATTATCTGCGGTGCGTTGGCTGGGGGGCTCTTGGGGTCCGTACCATGGAAAATAGGGTGGGGCAAATGGTGGGGGAGGAGGAAGATAAAATGGATAGCCTGGGTATCCTGGATAGCCTGGATATCCTGGAAAGCCTGGATAGCCTGGAAAAACTGGAATATTAGGTAGACTGTCGTCACCTTGCGTCACTGTTGCTGTTGCTGTTGCTGGAGCCGGGTCCGCTCCAGTACTTTCGTCGTCCTTTCTTTTCACAACCAAAATGCAATTAACAACATTTGATTCAGTGCTAGTGCTAGAGTTGGTTCCGCTGCTAGATCCAGGCCAACCGCCGTATCCAGGCCAACCGCCGTATCCAGGCCATCCTCCCCATCCACTTGCAGGCTTATTGTCAGACCCACTGCTCGAATCACTACCAGAGGTATCAGAAGAGCTCCAGCTAATGACGCGTCCCGTTATCTGGCCAGTGGATTCATCCAAATCATTTGTGGAAATCACACACAAGGGAGCCCCCTTGTTGCCCACCTTAGAGGTCGAATTGGAGTCGAAATGTAAGAGCCCTGGCAACAACGTGCCTGCGGTTAGACCAGTGGCTAATCCCGCAATTCCAGATATAAGCCGTCCCTCAGACAAGTCTTGTTTGTCTTCGGCCTCGGTCAGGCGCAGCAGATCATCGTACTCTTGTCGTGACACCTGATGGATGCGCACAAGTTGCCCGCGATTGGTTGCTAAAAATACAGAATATACATACAATCTCCTTTAACCATGTCGCTACACATCCTGGATCGAAGAAGGTGGACTTACCAGCATTGGCTGCGACGCACAGAGCGACCACTGCCAGAAGTTGAGAAATTTTCATTATCATGTTGTCACCCGATGGCCGCGAGCGAATAACCACAGTATGCTATGCGATCTCATTTTTATAGATTTGCTTGATTAACTTTCTGTAGATAGAACGCATAAAAAGCATAAATAGAAGTGGCCACATAATAAGTTCATATATGGCGTTGTAATCGTATTGTAATGGTAATGAGCCCCAGCCTCTCCCAGCTGGCTGACTCAGTTATGCTCGTATTTGTATGCACATAAATTAATCGTTGGCCTCATTCTGTCTAATTTTATTCTTTGCTAATCATCTGGGTGCCACAAATAAAGCAAAGCTAAACCTACGCGTGTGATTCATTCATACGAGTTTTATTAAGTTTGGCCAACTTAATAACACACCAATTAAATAGCATACTGCAGACTGCTTAGACAATTTAATTAGCAGAATCATAATATATTTACACATTTTTTAGGTGCAACATTTTTTAAAGACCCCAATTACAAGATGTCATACACATATCTTCAAGTTTTTGTAAACTATTTGTTTTTTTTTTAAATTTTATTCTGATATTACTCCTTTTTTCAACACGCACAGTTGAAATAAAAAGGTATTGAAATAAGTAAGTAAGTATAAGAATAGCAGAAGAAACTCGGAGTAGGTATGAAAAATGTTTTTGATTAAAACTAACTTTGACTGAAACTAAGTCAAGCTAAAGCTAAGTCAGTATAAATAAACGATCGAGTTTTTTTCTTATTTTATTTGATTTTTTTTAGAAATATTATCTCTATAATAGATATATATATATATATATATATATATTTATATATATTATTAATAATCATAACCCCATCCATTTTGCACATGCACACTGTATGGGTCGTTACTGCGATTATAATTGTCGAGCTCCGAACTATCTTCATCCACATCTTCAGGAACTTCTTCGACTAAACCATAAATTTCTTCTTCCCCATTCCCGGGGATTGTCGGCTCCTCTGTCTGCTCGTAGAAAGAATTATAGCCATATGGATAGGGAGAGGTATTGGATGGACCATAACTTGGCTGACCGTAAAACGGCGCAGGGCCAAACTGTTGGCCATAGTAGGGGTCAGGAGTAAGTGCCGGGCTGAAGGACGCATATGGATATGGGTAGGAGTTTTGTTCAGGATATGAATAACTATTTTCGCTACCATATTGACTGTAAGGATTTTCATACTGGCGCGATGTGAACTTGTGGCCATTTATATTGGAAGTCTTATAGCTTGGCCTTCTGCGTACTGTCTGTTTCCTGCTTTTGGGTGCATTCGTGGCTCTTACTTTTGGCTTTGGTTTTGATTTTGGCCTCACTGCTTGATTTGGGTTTTCTGTGGTACTTATTGTGGTCTTAGACTCTACAATTGGAGTTAGTGTTGTACTTTCTGGCTCATCTTCAACAATAAAAGTGACCATTGGTTCCGCAACAACCATTTCTTCTGTGTCCTGAGTCTCCTTTCCTGGAGCTGGTGGCGCGGCAAGCGGAGAGGATATGTCATGTAATCGCACCAAGTTCGAAATATCTTCACTCGTGCTAGGTACGGGGTACTGTGCAGGGCTGCCATCATACGTTACTGTACCACCTAATACTTTATTTTCCAAGGTATTCTTATTCTCCAACACTACGATACAATTGATCACAGAATCATCTTCGAAATCTGCGTATATTTGATCGGCTACCACTCCTTCCCTTGTTTTCACCACGCACAGAGGCTGGCCATCGACCTTGACTTCATTCTGCTTACTCGTGGGCGTGAACCCCACAATGCGTAACAACGAATTCCATCCCGAGCTCAGGTCTTTGGTGAGCGAGTTGAAGCCATTGCTAACCGATGAAAAGCCGCCGCTTATCAGGCGAGCCTCTGATATGAAATTTTTGGCGTTCGTCAGATTAAGAACCTTCTCATATTGCTGTTGATCGATTCTGTAGACACGCACCAAATGGTCGGGCTCGCCCTCCGAAGCGGGCGCTGTAAGAAAACAAATGTACATAAAGAGGTACAGAGATCAACTATTTCTCAATTACACACCAGCCTCGTGGCCAGGCATAGTGCCCAGTAAGAGCAGTAGACCCAACACAAGCATAATATAATAACCTCCGCTGGCCATCGGTACAAACTTTTGCCAAAATACTAAGAGCGCGGCAGCTGTCGTTGGTGTTATTTATACGTTCGTGTGGCAAATAACAAGAAGGGGCGGCTACAAAAGGCAACGGTCATATCTACAAATTGTGCAATTAAGCATTTGTTTAAACACGCTGGTGAATCCATTTGAATAAATTTATCCATATTGGAACAGCAAGACAAGTCAACGAACGCATTAAAGAGCTCCGATCCAAGAACCGGTTCTGCAATCAACACTCCCAGCCAACTGAGCAAAAGATGATACTAATTCTGTTCATTGCTTGTAAATGTAAAACAAAATAAGGTCTGGCTGATGACATTTTTCTAAATCATAATCTTTATTTTTTCATCTTTATGATTAAACTCTTTTAGTGAGTGTGTTTGTGTGTGTGTGTGTGTGTCGGTGTGTGAGTATAAAGTTGTTTTCGTGGATTTTGCATTATGGTGACATATGTGTTTCTTACAGTTACTCGTACATATAGTTCATTTGGTTTGCTTAACTGCTCATTTACTCATATGCTCGATATATTTATGTATGTGGTAGTTAGTACTGACACCTATACGCTTATACGTATGCATATGTGTGTGTTAATATCGATGCTGTTACTGTTGTTTTCGCTTACATTATTACTTCTGCTTTATAATCGGGCATGTTTGTGTTTAATACTCGTACGTAGTAGATGCCGCCAGCCGCTTATGCAAAATGCATTAATTTATTTACAAATCCCTAATACATTATTAAGCCCATCTCCAGGCGCATTCGATGAATATGTGGCCTGTCTGTTGCTGTTTCCCGTCAAAGTGCTGGTCAGAGTGTGTGGCTGTTTACATTAAATTTATCTAATTTCGACTATTTTTTCATACGTGTATGCTTTTTGTTAAATACTGCGTTCTGTAATAAATGTTTACCTGTATTTTTTTATGATTACAACTGCTTCCAATTAGTGTTATAGTTGTTTTTTCTCTTGGTTTTATTGTGCCACATTACTAGTATATACTACGAGTATATGTTCGCGGCGAATGTACGGATGTATGATAACCCCAACGGCTTTGACATTTAAATTTTATTTATCTGTTGTTTCATAAAAGGGCTTATTAAAATTACAGTTGCTACTAATGAATGTATTTACAATGTTTTGCTCGTTTATAGTCATTTAACTGAGCACAATTACAAATTGAATCTACATATTTTTTTGGACATATTTCTGTCCTCTTGCCACATATTAATTATATACAAATAAAAACAACTATTGATATTGCAGACACAAGCACAAAATAAACATCAGGATCAAATACGTATACGTACCTGACATCCTTCGTTAACTCTTGCTGCCCACCATAACAAATATTGTTTTACATATTAAGCTACGGTTTCTCATTTGCAAATTGTGTTAATGAATAGAAGGACCCAAATGAAGGACAATTATTTGTGTATTTGATTTTTATACCATTAGACATTGTTGTCTGTTCGGCTTTGTCGTTTTGTCGTTTTGTCGTTGCTTACCTGCTACACATTTTACATGTTTAGGCTGCATATTGGGTTCTGACCCAATTGCAGTGTTTTTCTACTTCATGAACATAAACTTCGGCACACTTATTCTATACAAAAACCCAATATGTATGTACTTATTTGTTTATAATTCTGTGAATGTGAGCTAAGCAAACCAATTGCAACATCGGCTCTCTGCCATTTATTTACACCACTTTCAATTACCTACGCATACTTAAATATTTCCGAAAATTGATGCTACTCTAACGCTAAGGGATTAGCATAAACAAACTAAAACATGTACAGTTGACTCTTTTTAATTTATGTGTTTGAAGTTGAGATTGCATAAAGATTTCACATAGCTGCCGGAAATTTGTGTGGAGTGGATAGAAGGACAGAGCGTTATAAGCAAATTTATAGCTAGTAAGTCTTATTTGTAATGAAAAGGTTTTATTCTATGTGGTTTTTGCTTGCATAACTATATGCTTGAATTGCAAATCATAGCAGAACCTTTGAATATTCATCCCCACTGCAGTGTTCTAATATGAGTATGTCTTATGTGTTTTGCTTTCAGCTTAGCATAACGCTCAAATTATCTGCTCTAATATTGATACGCTTCTTTTTTGGCCTTCACTATGCTTTTTTCGGAATTTCCTTATTTATTTTATATTTTGCTGTTCTGTTACACAAACGTATATATTTTCTACACTTATACAAACGCTTAGAGCTAGTTAAATACTCGTAGTTATCCACTAAGTGCAGCAGCAGCTTAAAATTAAACACATACTCGTACGAATATTCGAATACGTTAAGGAGCCACGCCCACTGCGGCCACTCTCTGTGAGTCGTACAAAATAGAGAAAATACATAACACATTTAACTAAGCTGACATCACTTTCAGTGCCCAAGCCTCATTGCCAGACCCAATCAATCTCAATGCGGGCAATTCCTTCATCTCGCAATTTTTCCGTTGCCGTTGCAAGCTCTGAGTGCCGCTGCCGCTGCCATTGATGTTGTGGCTCTAGCTGTGGCTGTGAGTGTGGCTGTTGTTGCGAACAACGCGGCCATCATCAGGCTGGCCTTGTCATCAACAGTTGGCGTCGTCGTTGGCATCGCACACAATTGCCTGCGGCGCATCTGTGGCAACGGCATGGCGGCCATTGTCTTGGCCGTCGTCGCACTCACATACAAGTGTTGCAAGCAGCAGCTGAATATGCTCAAAAGCATGCAACAAATGCCGCAATAGAAACTGTTACTATTCATGCTGCTCGAATTATGCTGCATTGCCGCTGGGTGTTCGCCTAAATAGATGCAAAAGAAGCAAAACAACAATAGTACAGGGTTAATAGTGTATAATTAGCATCACTGTTGGTAAGATAACTCAAAGTTTACAATAATTATGCAATTTTCTTAGCCGGACGGAGTAACTCAACACGCATATTTAAAGCATTTTTTCACACTTGGAACACTTTTTGACAGATTTATTGCATATCCACCCTCAACTTCCAAATAAAAAGCAAGAATATATATATTGTTTGATCAGCTACCATGCTATCCTGCCATTCCAATACTTCACATTATATTAATAAATGTTATCACCAAATCAATTTTACAAATGTGTTCCACTGAAACAGTTTCTTGAAATAAAAAATTCTGCTTAGAAATAATATTGTTCTTTATCACAAAGTAAAAAAGCCCGGCACTTACGAAGTGTAAACCAAATGGCGATATATTTTCTCGCATGGGTCGATCATTGGGATATATTTTGTGCTTATAGAAATGGAGGTTGAGAACAAGACAGCGTAATCAAGGCTTATGAAAATTAATTGTTTATAAATTATTCTTCATCCAATTTCAATTCTTTTCCTTTCAACTTCTCTGATAATTACGTAAATTCAGTTAGATTTTTCGTTATCAGGCTTCTACAGCTTAAGCGCATTGCCATAGCTGGATACCCTATATTTATTGATCTAACAAAGAATAAGGATGTGTAGATAGGTAGGTTGTGTACCTTGCAAATATGAATAAACAAGGCAACATTGCGTATGCATAACTAACTAATCGGATGCAATCGCAGCTGCATCCTGTCGCTCATGCGCGAACCTTCGTCTGACATATTTTATTAGCATCAACTCTGATAGAAAGTTCAATCGCCTGGGGCGAATACCTTGCAAATCACTGGCTCACACACATGTATTTGCACTCCCGTGCGCCGTTGCATGATGTTGCGCTTGTTTGTACTACATGCTACATTTAGATAATATCGCGCAACAGCCATCCACAACCCCTCCCCTTTCCAGCCATCAGCCTGCTCTACTTTGGATGTGTGCATTTCCTGTTTGGCAAACAAGCGGCGTAGGCAGTGCCGAAGAAAAGAAAACCAACTTGTTATGTTGCAAGGATACTCGAGCGCTCAAGCTACCGACCTCTTTCCTCCCCGCCATGCCATAACCCGCCAACTACATGCCAGCATTCAATTTTAATGCGAACGTTCGCTTGCACTCCATAAAATCAGACTCGGTTTGAAATGTTCTTAAATATGCAAAATTTAAGCTGCTCAATCGGCCCCCTCCTACCCTCATCGGCGTATTTCCTTGTTGTTTATGGGCTTTCTACAAGTATTGAGAGCTTGCAAATTTGACTAGTTTATATGTGTACAGCTTCTTCTAGGCTCGCTGCACCAAATTGCCACTCGTACCCGTACCAGTCATAAACAAAGTAACTATTTTGCAAATGCTCTGAGCAAATTGTATTCCTGTTTTCACACAAGCCCCGCAGACCCAGCAATGCAATTACCGCCCTACCACGCCCAGCGCACAGCGCCCTGCCGTGCACTTGGCATTACTGAAATGCTAAAATGCTGAGCAGCTGAAATGTTGAAATGCTAAAATGCTAAAAATTAGACTGTGACCGTGCTAAGCGTAGCAGGCTTTTCGCGTAGCGCTAGCAGGCAACTCCCGTCATAAACATTCAAAACTGTCAGACACGGCAACTGGCTAAAGTATACATAAATGCGAGCGCGCACACACACACACACATGCTCGTACACTCACACTCAATAGTACACTCATATATAGTATAGGTGGACTCGTACTTACCAATAATTACGTGCACATAGACGCTCGAGGTTTTTGCTACAGTTGGCACACAGGTGTAGTTTCCGGTGTCGCTGGGCATGGCGCGCTTGATTTTTAATCTGTGGAAAGACGGCAAACAAGTACACATTACGTCCACATACATACACTGCCGAAAATGAGTGACAACATTTAAATCTTGAAACTGGAAACATTTTTTAAAATTTACTGAACCCTTTCAATAGAAACTTCGCTTGTATCTAATTAAATTTGTTTACTAAACAAAAGAGATATACCATATACATATAAGTATTCATTGCCACTTCAGTTTTCAAGAAAAATGCATGCCATTGAGTTGACATTTTCTGTCAGTGTATGCGGCAACACATGCAGTCAGGTGCAGCGCATGAAAGTGAATGGGAACAGCTCCACATGCCAAATGCTCTCTGCCCTTCCTGCACTTGCTCCCTGCCCTCAAAGAAAAACCTGGCAAACGAACATAAAATGTGTGTGCAGAAAAGAAAAAGCACATGGCAAAGGAAAACTGCTACTGTAATGCAGCGAAACATTAAAAACTTTGCTACTTTATGTGACAGCATAATGTGCGATTCTGCCTTTCCCCGATTCCCCGATTCCCCTTTCCCCCTGTTCCATTGTGGAGAAAGCAGCTCAGCCGTCTAGTCGTCAGGCTGGTGCCTCAGCTGTAGCACCTGCATTTTATGTTCACCTGTGTCGTTAGTTAACAACATAAACCGGCAATAATCACATGTACATGGCTAACTGGCTGGTTGGCTAACTACTGTGACTGCGACTGTGACTATAACTATGACTAGGGATGCTGCTGTTGTTGCTGCAAGACGCAAATTAAAAGTCACATACGGATAAACGCATTGCAGGATTTCGCATAAAGCTGTCAGCACAGCGCCCGAAGGTTGGTTTTAAATTTTGTACACTGTTTGCAAACGACAAGCTCTGGCTATGCTGAATACGGACAGATGCTGCTGCTGCTGACTGACGCATTAATTAAGTGCGCGACATTGTAATGCAAATAACTGAAATGCCCACAGCTGCCGTTCCACATACCTCGAAGTCAGACCATCCGACCAGTCGTCCTCGACGCTTATGCGTGCCATGGAGCTGTCGATTTCGTTCTCACTTTTTCCATCTAGCATTTCGCTGCCTAAAATGTAGAATGAAACCAAGTTATATTCATTGAATTATGGTTTATTTTGAATTATCTTTGATAGACTAATCTTTGATTAGACTTGAAACAAACTGAAGCATTGTCAGTTTCAAACAAAATTCAAAATATAAAAAAAATAAAAAATAAAATTGGTATCTAAACTCACCTTTATACCAGAATATGTTGCCCAGTTCATGGGGTCCCTGCATAATTTTGCAAGTCAAGTTAATATCACTGCCGGTCTTTACCATCAAATCGCTCGGGCCGTATATTTCCGCTTTGAGCTCTGTCCAAAAATGGATATAAAACGAAAGGAAAACAAAAAGGGGCAGAACAATGCCTCGCTTAAGTTACTGCGGTTAACTGCTGTATTCTGTGATAGACAAAAGTGCCAGAACACTTTTATAATGATAATAATACATAATAATGTTAATGATAACGCACAAGAGCGCGCTGCTTGCTGGCTTTTACTTTATTACACAGACGCGTGTCTCTATTATGTGGGTGATAAGCTTTTGTTATGCCTTATAAAAGCCTGCAGCAGAAGAAGCAAGAAGTACTTAAAGTACTCAAACGCACACTCACATGGTCTGCAATACAATGCTCACACATACACGTTAAGCAGCCAACGACCACCCCACCTCGCATACCTGCACTTCGAAAGCTTAGCGGTTTTGTTTTCTTTTTTCTGCTGACCAGCCTATTGTTTGTACATTTGTCTTAAATCCGACGCTTTTCATTTGCACAAAAGAGAGTGAACAAAAATTGGGGAAGAAATATAAAATGTCAATATACAGTATTTTGTTGCTTAGCCTGCAACTGGCATTAAATTCAATTGAAAATTGCTCTAGACAGCGCGCCAAATAAGATTTTTGTGTCAGCAGCCTTGATTGTATGTGACTCTTGACAGCTTGGTAATGGAAAAAATGCTTAAGCTGTCTGTGGTTTGATGAAATCTTTCAAACATCGATACTCGCAGTGTAGTGTAGTGTAGTTACCATAAATCTCTTCGCTGCTGCTAATGGCACTAATGCAAACTAAATACATGCGCTCGAAAGTAGCACACCTAGCAGCCATCTACAACATGCGCTCTACAATCCACAATATCGACAAAAACAACAAACTGTGCTCCACTTTCGCTAAACGCCAGCCCAACCCAAGCTATAGCTGCAGCTGTTGTTGTGCTAGTCCGCAACTTGGTTTTGCTTTACAACTTCCACCTCTGCACTAAATAACCGCAAAGCCATGGAAAATAAATTGCAGCAGCGACTACCGCGAATACGACCATGGGCCTGAGTCTCAACGCCTGCAAGCTGCATGCAAGACATATGATACTTTGGAAGTTTTTTCCCACGTCATGCACGCCTGGCACACTCGTCTGTCGATGTGGCTAAGCGTTCTATTCAATCGTGTGCGCACTAAAAGGAAAAAATCCGATGCACAAAAGGTATAGCATATTTTCGGGCGCTGATTCGCATGCGTTTAATACTTTTTCAGCCCCTCGCATCTATTTGCGAGCTTTTCTGTGTGTCTACGAGCTTTGTGTGTGTGTGTTGTGTGCGAGTATGAGTGGATTAGTCAGCGTTCGCATTTACCGTTCATAAATTGCATTATTTCGGGCGTCGACGCTGTCAAAGGAAAAAGCTTTTTACATACATCGATCCATGCTACAGCATGTGCTTTGATACGATTTAGTAAATTTTGCTATTGTGAAAGAAAAGTTAAAACTATTTTCATTGACATCATTAACATTTTCCCATTTTTGTAATTTTTAGAGCCAGCCATCACCATGACGTCCCGTCAAAATGTAGACGAAAAGCTGCGCTTGTTAAAAACTGATGTCTGAAATAATTTTGTGGTAGCCATCAATATGTATGAAAGGAATTAAGCTTAATACTTCATTGTATTATACCTTGATGGTGTATATATCACACAGAACAAAGGATTGCACCACTAATTATATATATGTATATTCTTGATTACTACGATAATATAAAAATATAGAATAAAAACGCTTTAAAGTATATTTTCCATATAAACTAGTGCATTTTAAAATAACAAAAATGGAGAATGTGACAGCCATTGATTACGGCGCCGAGTCGTTAAAGTAATTCCCGAATATATTTATACACTGCTGCGGCTTAAAATCACATGAAGAGCTAAACAATCCCCAAATAGAATTCGAGCTCGATGGCGATTATCTAGCTGTTGTATATTAGCTCCCAGCACACTCACGCGCTCACAAACACATGCGCAAAAGGCAAGCGAGAGGGAGAGGGAATAGGAGGGGAAGAGGGAGAGTTTGTTGTACCTGGGAAAACAATTGTGGCACCAAAAGCTAACCGTCTATGACTTTTGGCGCCTGCCGTTGGGTCGACTACTCGTACAAACAAAACGGCTGCGCTGTGCAAACAAAAAGAAAAATGGCTAAAATTATTGCCACACTTGCATTTGTGCGACTGACATTGTGAGCACCCGCTTACTATGTATACGTATAGTATATGAGCGTGTGTGTGTGTATTTTAGTCGCGTGTGTGTGTGTATATGGTGTTCGTGTTCGTGGTTGTGGTAAATTCATGTGGCACGTGGAGGTGTGTGGCTGTATGGGAGGTGCCCGCATTTGGCTTTTGTGCTTTGCTTTACAGTTTTTCTCCTATTTCCGCAACGCCTGCTGACAGCAAGAAAATATATATTTCACATGGCAATAACAGAAAATTTCCTTGGGGTGCTACAGCCTGCACGCACGGGACTCAGCGGGAAATTTCTTATTTAACAGTAATTAGATTAAGTGTTGGCGGCAATTGGCATGTGTTTTATGCCCCCTGCATTATAAATGAAAACGTTTACAGGTAAAAGAATGGGGATGCAAGTTTGGACGTACGTCCGAGTGTCGGCTTGACTGGGTATAAGCAAAGATCACAAACAATCTTTTCTTATTGCTCACACTGCTCGGCGACCGAACAGCCCATGGCTATTTGAGTTTTCATTTTGCCTGGCCAAGTTGACCCATCAAAAAGTTGCAAAGTCTACAGCCAACTTGCTTTGTTGGCCAATCGTTGGCCATGTGCCAAAGACCACTGACAGCTGCCAACAGCGGTACAAACACGTCACACACTCACACACACAAACATAGCTGCGGCTGTGGGCAAACAGAAGCAGCAGCCGCAATTTTACTAGCCGCTGAGCCGCCTTGTTTACAAAGTCCACATCCGTAGTCCCCATCTTTGCACTCACACTGAGAAAATTATGGTTCACATAAGAGAACAAAGGTGAGGAATTTTCAATTTTGAACTACGTAGTACGTACTATATGTTCGTTATTCTGCAGATAGTTTATGTTACGGATTATTGTTCCGTTAATTGCAATTGATGGCTAATCTTTAGTGAACAACATTTATTAGTGGACTCTTTTTATTTTTATTTATTTTTGTTTTTGTTCCATTCGAATCGGCCTACATAAAAGCACTGTTACAGAATTTTAAAACTGTTAGTAATTTTTTAAAGCATGCTTTATGCGATGATGGTAGCGCCGTGACTCGAACCGAGTCAAACTCAGGAACAAACTCAAATTGTGGACATTTTTGTTTATGTGTTCAAATTTGTAATTTATCAGGACAGTGAAATAGTTCAAATTGTAATCCAATTTCGGTTCAAAATATATTAATCATTTTTAACATTGTATAATCGACTGTTTCGATCATTTTAAATGTTATCAAATTTTAAATGAACTGGTAGCACCATATTTGTCATTAGTTTTAATAGTTTTAAGTAATTCCCTTTGTGAACAATTTTGTTACACATTTTTGAATTGGAATACTAATAACGTGGTTTTTTTAAGTGCATGTGCTCAGCTGCTTGGATAGCTTGCAAAATTTTGTGCAGCCACAGCAAACGTATACAGAGGAAAACATGAAAATGCATTTTCATTTTTCTTGATTTCGCGTACATAAAACGCGCATAAGCCTATGCCATAAAAATTTAGAGCAATGAACTTTGTGCATGGCATACTTTTGGGCGCACTCCCTTTCTCTCACACACAGACACACAAGCAGCCACAAACACACGCGGCATATACATATGTATTAACATTTTTTACTTTTGTAAGTAAAAGACTATATACGTATTTATACATATATACACTTATATACATACATATATACATACATATAAAGTTTTGTAACTTGTTTGCCGCTTTTTGCCAGCATAGCTGTAAAAATTTATTGCTCTGCATATGCTGATGTATGTGTATCTGTCTGCTTGTGTTTGTGTTTGTGTTTCTGTTTGCCCAAGCAGCATATTTATAGCCTCGTTTTCCCCTAAGTGCCGCATGATTTTACATTGCATCTCAAAAATATATAAATAAGTAAAAATTTAAGTGGCCGAAGAGCTCTTTAAAGTTCAATGGCTATTCCTTTTGACAAGTCTACGCCTCACATCCCAAGTTGAAGCGTAAATTGCGCGGAATTAATCGAGAAATCAAATTAATAAATTCAATTTGTAAAAGTCAGCAGCAAGCTACTCACAATTGATGAAGTATTTTGGGCTCGGGTCGCACTTGTCAAAAACTTGCGCCGCATTTTCCAATTGACAATGCAAAAATGAAATGCCAAAACATCATCATAAACATAAACCGCATTTGCTTCGTGAGCCAGTCCCACCATTCATTTATTTCGTTGTGATTATTATTATTATTATTAATAATTCCCCAGCGCTGTCTTGCCAAATTGAAAAACATTAATCATGGCAGGACCTAGGCCAACGCATTCATGATATTGGCATAATTTATTACGCACACGGACGAATTTCCACCGACATTCTAGTGAGAATATTTGCGAGCAAGAAATGGAAGGCTCTCTCTACCTTTTACTCGCCCTAGCTATCACAATATAAATGCCGCAAAATTATTGTAGTAGAGGACAAAAACTTTCCAAGTGCGCAAATAACCGTGCTCGAGTGTGTGTGAGAGATTTGTGGCATTGTTGCTACAGCAAAATTGTGTTACTAATGCGTGTACTTTCAATTTCATTTGGACTAAGTACCGCCATAGATTGTGTTTGCCCCATGCTGTAACATACCATATTTTTTCCATCTTCGTCTCTGCTGCTTCGGGCCATCTGAAAATTCATTTTCATTTTATTTTGTTTAGGTTTTTCACTCTCCGCATCGACGCCATTTGCCCAACATTGCATTCGTGCCCAAGCTCGCATAAATAAAACTTAATGCACTTTTTAATGCTACTCAATTTGTTGTATATCCTCATATACATAAAATAGCTTTTAACCATTCGCACTTGTTAACGTTGCTCCAGTACTCATTGTCAATGTACTCATTCACATATGCCACTAACAAAATACTCATACACAGTCAGTCTAGAATAAACGCTGATTCTTGCAAGTAGACTCAAACATCTCTCGCATCATTTATTGCTCGGCCACCCCAAACACAACAATTGGCGACGGGGATAAACTAATCATATCAATTCGTAGACTTATTAATAGTGACGAAGTTGATTAAAACAAAACATTGCCCAATTCATCAATTGGTAACGCGTATACATATTTCGCCGCAATTCTAGGAATTGTGTATTTCATCAGTCGTGTTGGTATACATACACACAAACGTATATCAAAATGCCAAACGAAGTGAATGAAAACAGTAATTTACAACAATTACTTCTGCAGCAGCAACAATTTGCAAAAACTATGTTAGAACAGCAACAACAATGGATGCAAGAGATTCTAAAAACCAATGCTAGTGTTTCAAGCCGCTCCGCGGGTGATTCGACTATTTGTCCGCCTTTCCACAATTTCAATAGGGATCAGCAAAACTGGGAGTCCTACCTCCAACAATTAAGCCAGCATTTTCAAGCATACTCAGTAAATGACGTTGAAAAACAAAAGGCATATTTTCTATCCTGGATTGGTGCCGACGTGTTCGAGTTATTAAAAAACTTATTTGGCAGCGAAGACCTGCTTACGTATACTTATACACAATTGATCGGTAAGTTAACGGAACATTTCCAGTTCAAGCGACATGTGGTTGCCGCACGCTATGAATTTTTCAAACGGGAGATGAAGCCCTCACAAACACACAAAGAATGGGTTGCCGATTTACGTGGAATAGCACGCCAGTGTAAATTTGTCTGTCTAGCACCAGGATGCTCAGCTAATTTTGTAGACGAAATGATTCGTGACCAAATTATAGTGCATACGCCATTCGATCCAATACGTTCAGCAGCTTTGCAAAAGTTACAACCGACATTGGAAGATGTGCTCATAATTGCCGAAAGTTATGAGACAACAACTAAAACCGTTGCTACACTTAAGAACGAGAGCGAAAAGCATATTCCAGTGAACGCAGTGCACACACGCACATACGCAAACAAGAAGAAAACAGTTAGAACTGGAAACACACAAAACGCATTACAATCGTGCTCTGGCTGTGGACACTCTCACGCAAGAGAGAACTGCAAATTTCGTCATGCCCAATGCAATCATTGCGGTAGAAAGGGACACATAGCTGTCGTTTGCAAGTCCAAGCAACAGAACAAAAATGATCATAAGATACGAAGGGATGATCAAAGTAAAACCGTCAACGACGCACAACGTTTTCGTCAGCCAGAAATTATACACAGTGTTACAGGTATAGTGAAATTTGATTCAAATAAACACACTATTGAAGTCGAAGTTTTGCATAAATTTATAACATTTCAAATGGATTCAGGTGCAACCGTTTCAGTTATAAATTTACAAACATATCAGCAAATCAACAGCCCGAAGCTGCAAAAGAGCAACAAAATATTGCACGCCTTCGGTAAGCAACCAATTCCAATATTAGGTGAGCTACACACTGTCGCAAGATGTGGTAATAAAGAAGACAAAATAACATTAATAGTCGCAAATGTCGAGAGCGCAAACAATCTTTTTGGCTTAGATTTATTTCAAACATTCGGTTTCGAAATTCAACAAGTGGCAAACTTGGTTGAACAATACGCGCCTCAAATATCTGTTCTGTGTACTAAATACAAGGAAGTATTTGAACCGGCTCTTGGAGTAATCAAAAACTTTAAGGCAACCGTCACATTGAAACAAAATGCAACACCAAAATTCTTCAAATCAAGACAAATACCTTTCGCTCAACTAGCAGATTTCAAAGCAGAATCTGAACGCCTTACAAACGCAGGTATTTGGAAACCAATCAAATTTAGCAACTGGGCATCACCTATTGTTTTAGCTCCGAAACCGGATGGAACAATACGAATTTGCGGTGATTTTAAACTAGCTGTCAACGCGCAAATTGACATCGAACAATACCCGTTGCCTACACGAGAGTCGTTGTTACACACCGTTCGTCGTGGTACACATTTTTCAAAAATTGATCTCAAAGACGCCTATCTACAAATGGAACTAGACGACTCATCTAAGCAATTTATGGTCGTGAGTACACCTTTGGGTCTTTTTCAATATCAACGATTACCTTACGGTATAGCTAGCGCTCCTGCTATTTTCCAACGTTACTTAGAACAACTTCTAAATGGCATAGAAGGTTGTGGTAACTATCTCGACGATATAATTATAACGGCCCCAACAGTAAAAGAACACATTAGTCGTGTGGAACAAGTCCTAAAAGTTCTACAAGATAATGGTGTTAGATGCAAAAAGCAAAAATGCTTTTTCCTAAAGCATGAAATTGAGTATTTAGGCCGACGTATTAGCGCACAGGGAATTCTTCCTGACCTATCGGGATTGCGTGCTGTAAAGGAATTAAAACCGTCGACTAATTTAAAGCAACTAGAAGCCTTCATGGGTAAGGTAAACTACTACTGCAATTTCATACCAAACTTCTCCGAGCTGTCCGCACCACTCAACCAGCTGCGTAGAAAAAATGTAGAGTTCACTTGGGGTCCAAAACAACAAAACGCCTTCGACGCACTTAAGTCTCACATCATCAACGCAACACAATTAGCTCATTTTCATGAGGAATTGCCGGTTATCTTAGCAACAGATGCATCAGAACATGGTATCGGTGCAGTCTTATCAAACATCCAGCCTGACGGAATGGAACGCCCCATCGCTTTCGCATCTAAAACACTTGATCAGCATCAGGTCAACTACAGTCAAATCGATAAAGAAGGTCTTGCTATAATCTTCGGCGTAAAATACTTCCATCAGTATCTTTATGGGAGAAAGTTTATTCTAATAACAGACCATAAACCGCTTGTAAATATTTTCAGCCCCAGTAAGCATTTACCTACGATTGCTTCACGTCGACTGCAACGCTGGGCGATCACATTGATGGCTTATTCCTTTGACATCAAGTATCGTGCTACATCCGCACATGGCAATGCTGACGCATTATCACGCCTTCCTGTTGGAAATGATGAACAATTTGATAGGGAAGAGGCATGCTACAATATCACCGATATTACACCTCCTATCAACGCCGATGTCATACGGAAACACTGCGAAAACGATCCAACGATTAAAAAAGTCCGCAACTATGTCATTAACGGTTGGCCGGAAAAGTTCTCTAAAAAAGACGACGATCTTAAGCCATATTTTAACAAGAAAATCAGTTTAGTCTTACTACAAGATAATCTGTATCTACAATCGGAAGCAAACCGCATCATAATTCCGAGTTCTTTAAGACCTGTCATCTTAAAGCTACTTCATGATGGTCATTGGGGAATCATAAGAATGAAGCAAGCAAGCAGACAACATGTTTGGTGGCCTGGTCTTGACGACGACATTTCAAAATTGGCTTCAACTTGCGATATTTGTAAACGCAACAATTCATCGCCAGTGAAACAGTACCAAAGTTGGCCAAAGGCTACTACGCCTTGGGAACGAATACACATTGATTTTGCGGGTCCAATTTTTAATTCAATGTGGCTGATTTGTGTCGATGCTTATTCACAGTTTCCTTTTGTTACAGAGCTATCTTCAACCACATCGCAAAGTACAATAGCAGCTCTTACAGATATTTTCGCCATTGAAGGATATCCAAAAACGTTAGTCAGTGATAACGGTCCTCAGCTTACATCCGAGACATTCAAGGATTTTTGTAACAAACATGGAATAACGCACATCACAACAGCTCCATTTCATCCAGCATCGAATGGGTTGGCCGAACGGTTCGTCCAAACATTTAAAACATCTGTAGCAAAAAAATCTCCAAGAGGGACATACAACTAAAATGGCAGTAATTAAGTATCTAGCTTCATATCGATTCACACCGAATGCAGACAACAAAACCCCAGCTGAGTTACTTCACGGAAGACCAGTTCGCACCTTGTTGAGTCAACTTTTTGAGCAATCACACGACAATCATCGTAGCCATCACTCCGAAAAGTACGCAATTGATCAACAAGTCTTTGCACGAAATTACGCCAAGGGAGAAAAATGGGTAGAAGGTACCATAGTCCGTTCCCTGGGTAAAATGCTGTACATCGTAAATACACACGTATTTGGTCATATCAGACGCCACATCAACCAACTCAAGCCGAGATTTGGTCCAGAAACCACTAAAACAGATACTTCTGAATTCTGGTGGCATCATCACTTGGAAAAGTCATCGACACCAACAGAGCAACGATCTACATCGCCATCGCTAGGTGCTTCCCAACCACTAGAAGCCCTACAGCCATCTTCAGCATCACGGTCAGCAGTCTTGCCTTCGCAACCGGAAGTCCGACAAGGTTCCAGCCACCGCCGCTCTGGCATTCCTGTTCGAAGAAGCACTCGGATTCGCCAGCTTCCCGACCGCTACAGCCCTACTAACATTAGAAATAATTAACAGCGAATGTGTTGTAATTTAAGGGAGGAGATGTTGTATATCCTCATATACATAAAATAGCTTTTAACCATTCGCACTTGTTAACGTTGCTCCAGTACTCATTGTCAATGTACTCATTCACATATGCCACTAACAAAATACTCATACACAGTCAGTCTAGAATAAACGCTGATTCTTGCAAGTAGACTCAAACATCTCTCGCATCATTTATTGCTCGGCCACCCCAAACACAACACAATTCATTTTGCCATTGTAGTTTTAAGTGTCCTCTTGCTTCTTCGTTCCTTCGCCTTCAAGTGTACGAGTACTGCGTATAATAAGTAAAATAAACTTTCGCGCACGAACAATTTGCATACGAATTGGGTCACTGGGCATCAAAACAGCGGCTAGGGGCACCAAAGTAAATAAACAACAAGTCGCGGAAAGTCGAAGGTTGAGAAAGTGTTTCTTAAGACAATGAATGCCCTTAACTTTTTAAGCAGGAGCAACGATGCAATTTAGCTTTTAATATGCACAACAATTGGTAGATGAGTTTATTGATTGCAATATTCCTGCATCAATTAATAGTTGCACTTGAATCAGTTGTAAACGATAAGAAAACAACGGTAGCGACCATGAATTCAAGTGGGTGGATTTATTATTTGGATTTCGAACACAACAAGATAACTTAAGAAGTCTTGACTTTTCTTTCTTTGCGTGCCATTCATAATCAGAAAGATGTAGATATTAGAAAAATATCTCTAAAGTGCATCGTAAATAAGGTGTAACTGCTAATTGCAGTTGAAATAATTTTGTTGAATACACAAGCACAAGCGCACAAATTGAATGTCTAACTTGGAGGCACAACGACCGTGGCTGCTCTGCTTATGCTCTGAAATTATTTGCGCTTGATTGCATTCAATTTGTAGCTGCTAATGTCAACAACAACAGCAACAATGACGCGAAGGACAAGGGCGGCAGGCGAAACAACAAAAGTGTTGGCTGGTTTATGGCGCCCGAAATGAGAAATCCACTTGCCAGCCAGTCTCTCAGTAAGATGCAGAGATAGACAGTCAGACTGTCAGACGCTTTCAAATTACCGTCGTAGCCATCAAGTCACTGTTCCTGCCGCTTTCCCTTTACCAACACATTACACCTGCTTTTTAGACCATCGTTCCCCAGCCACTTGTTCATTGCGTCAGCAATTTATTTTTAACCTTCTTTAGACATAGTCAGCTCGTCGTACTACACAGCCACGCTTGATTACATTCGTTCTTGTAAACAAATTTTTCAACAGCATCAGCAACACCTTGCCCGTGAGCCCATTAACCTTGTGCGTTGCAAATGTTCTCTCATTGCGTTGACAGACACATACTCCCGCACTCACACATACACATACAAACACACACAAATACACACTCAAAAAAACAAACCTACACAAACACGCACAAAATATAAAATTTCATTTTCAATTTGTTCACTTTATCAGCAGCACGTTGGCAATTTGCTAGACATTTTAAATTAAACCTGGCCGAGTTGCCAGAGAGTCGAGTTCAGTACAGTTATCTAGTTTGACACCTAGTCGCCACATAAACATTGCAATTTAAGAATCTATTTAAGTGCTTGCCACGTGCATTAACATTTCTAAAATATTATACAACTGGCGCCGACGGGCGTTGGCGACTCTTATGTTTATGCCTTTATCAGAGTCCTTTGGTCAATCTGCCGCTAAGTAGAGTTGTGCGCGTGACAAGAAATATTGTCAGGATCACGCACGTTCACGAAATCAAATATCAAATTTCAAACTTAATTTTTATTTGAAATTAAATATTAGTTGTTTTGAACTCTTGAGATAGCAGAGTACAATTTTTATGTAACGCATTATTCATAAAACATCCAACACGTAAATTGGAAAAGACCAAAATGATATTGGCGAGACAAAATACACAAACATAGTTTATATCAGTTTTCTGATATTTTAAAATAAAATACAATTTTCAGGATCACGCACATTCACGAAACCAATTGTCGTTCGGATACTTAATAATTATTTAAAATAAAATAAAACTTCTTTTAAACTTACAACAACAATTCAATTGTTATGCAATGCGAAATCTTTATAAATTTTCCACAATAGTTTCCTGCAATAAAATATGGATCATAACATTCTCTAAATTTATTGTAGTTGGGTTTCAAATATACTTTGTCTTGTTGCTTTTAATTAAGCAGCTTAATCGTTTTGTAAATGTTCGTACAGTACGGAATTTTTCGGTAAGAAATTCGAAACGTTTATAGCTCTGACAGCTCTATTTATACCTTTACCCAAGAACGAAGAAGGCGTGTTTAATAGAATTTTTGCAGAGCGAAAGCGTAAAAATTCTAAATTTATGGGGTTTTTAGTGCAGAATTTATTTGCATAAGCGCATAAAAATTCAAGCACAAACAACAGAGCAAGTTGCTTATGACTGAGAGTATAAGAGAATAAAAGCAGCACATTGAGGCAAACCAAAATTCAAATATTTTATATATTCATTGTATTTGAGATATTAAAATGATTCAAAGGTGATGAATTATCAACAACATTGTGTCCGACCAAACCGCACATTTTAAATACCGGATATTAAGGAAATTACTTCACATTCTATGTTGTACATACATATTTCACAGCAAATTGTTTTCGCACCACAATGCATACGACTATTTAAACGTTTACTTCAGCTTCTGTTGCCATGCCATGAGAATAGTAGTATGTCGAATATTTTTTATATGCACGTTTCTTTTTGGGCATTCACATGAGTACACATCTGCCTTTGTAAGTGTGTGTGTGTGTATGTGCGTGTGTGTGTGATGAAGGAGCGAGCTGGAACAGGACCAGTGCACCATGCAGTCGTTACGGCAGTCATTTGCATTTTCAGAAATGTAAAATTTATAGCCATGTGTCTACGCTGCTGTCTGACCTGACTAGTCCAAGTATATGCTCCCTCTGACTTTCTCTGTTACTTTTCCTAATATTGACTGTTTGTTGAACTGTGGTTGTTGTTGTTGCTGTTGTTGTGGTATTATTTCGTTGGCGTTAGTCTCATTTCATATTTTCAGTGCACTAAAATATTTATCATCAAATTCGTATGCATCGTGCAATCGTATATGTGTATATTTTGCGTTTAAATGTGAGGAGGACAAGGTGTCGGTGTGGGTCCCTGGCTTAGTTGTCCATCATAACCGAATAACAAACACACACATTAATATAAATTTAAAACAAATAGTTTCATTGAATTCACTGTTCCGCACCAAAGAGCTTAAATGAAATGCATCTCTAATTTGTGCAGATAAAAACTGCACCGAACATTCATAAATATGTATGAAACTCGGACCAATCCACAGACATATCTGAATAGTGGGTTAGCTCCTTCACATATACACATAATGCTTTTTCAACTCAACCAGTCGGACCCTGCTTTTGACTCAAATTGCTGACTGTTGTTGTCGAATTATGGATGTGTGGGAGTGCAAGTTATGGTTAATGAGTGGCTCACGGAAACATAGAAGGCGTTTAGTGCAAATTTGCTTCTAAACAACAACCTGAGGATGACACCCGATATGCAGTGAACGGCTAACAACTGGCAGCTAAACAGACACGAGTAAGTAATACTTGCTCCCAAAGGTACTGACATTTAACCGGCAATCTTCCGCCTAAGCTCCCCTTGACAAGCAAAGCAGACACATAAACACATATCCGCACATACGAGTACATGGTACAATAGGAGCTACTTAAGCAACCCAATTTTCACATAATCGAATTTGAAATTTTATAATCGCTTGAAACAAGGAGCAGTAAGCTCAGTGAGCGGCTAACTAGAATTGCGCCGAAAGGGCAGCAGACAGCAGACTGGCAGGAGTTGATGCCAACGACTCTGCCCAAAGGAGCATGAACGCATATACATACATACATATATGTATACATGTATGTAGGTGTATATATACATATGTACATGCATGTGCAGAAAACCGTGTAGTGTGCGCTCCTGCTCGCATTAAACCAAATGCCATACATATTGAATGGCTTCCTTAAGCTTATAAAGTCCGTTGTACTACTACATAGTTTGTAGCTCTTAGGTTGTACAGCTTCCACACTTAGTTGCCTTAAACAAATTTGAAGAGCACTACATGAGTACATAAAAGTAATCACTCGAGTGGTTTGTGGGCAATTTTCGCAATGCTATATACATATAGTATATACACTTCTATGTACATAACCGGATGACTGTTGTGCCCAAATTTTTGCAAACTTTCAAATTTTGGATTTAAACTATTTTGTGTGCGGTTTGGCCGAAAAGCTGCCCACAGCACGAAAATTACAGTTATTGTTGAAAGGAGATGGACAAAGCTTTTAACGATTGAGTCCCTTTTGCCACATACAATATCCATTCTTTGTAATTAGATATTCATAAACAAAAAGAAGTATCAGTAGAATTTGAAGAGATTAATTTAAATATTAAATGTTAGCATCCTTTTCATATGACACTATTTAGAATTGACAATAAACTGAGGAAAAAAGCTACAAAATAAAATAATAGAAATACAAGGACCAAGGACCGGTAACGTTTTTAATAAGTATTAATAATAAATTAAAAAAGATCAAAATAGAGATAAATTACCCGAACATATTCTGATATTTTATAAGAAAATATTTCCTTTTTCCTTGTCTAACTCACAAAGAACTTACAGATCACCAAAAACATTTTTTAATTATTTTTCCAGAGCGACCATCCAATACAATAAATGTAGCAGGTAAAGGAATCAAATTCCAAAGCCATCAAAATTCCCAGCCGTTTTCAAATCAGCTTCCGCTCGAGTTCGCTAATCATTAATTATTTGAAGTTGGTGAAAACATGCTTCATAACAATTAATATATAAATATAAGAACATTCCACAAACTATAATAAAACATCTTACCGATAAAACTGCATCAAGGAATGACAACTTCCTATTACATAAAGCAAACGATATGGAAGGACTGCCCAGTTTTCACATTTGCAAGACTTGTTTAAATCGTCACAGGTATGTCAATTCGAATTCAAGTCGTTATTAAATGTTTGTCCTTTTTACAGTAATTTTCGTAAACTTTGCTAAGCCTTCCGAAAGCATTATGTGAGTATGTAATACATACTTCGCATAGCTTGCAAAAATAGCGCCCAAAATGTTGCCCTTTAATGCCTGGCAGTGAAAATATGCAACAACAAACAGTTTGCCACAAAAATGGAACAAATATGGCAATAATTTGAGGCTCTCAGCGTGCCAAGACATGGCATCGCCCTCGGTGGCTACTTCGCAGTAGAGTTTTCATGATGACCATAAAAATGTTCAAGTGGTGGGCATCTTACTTACCTACAACGTTGAAGTTATATGACAAGGACATCTTTGGCTCAGTATTGATTTGGCACTCGTAGACGCCAGAGTCGCGTGGCTGCGGATATTTGATTTGCAAAGTCCAATTGGCTGAACCTTCGGGCCGTAGAACCTGCACAAAATACAATGTTATATTAATAACTGGCAAACACGTTCTTTTGAAGGCCGTGTCTCGCACCTGAAAACGCTGATCGGAGGTGTATGTAGTGGATCCAGCCGTGAGAATATGCAGATCACGTTTCCGTATCCAGGAAACCTAAAGTAAACAGAGGGAAAGGAAACGGTGAGATTATTGTATCCATGAACATTGCCTACTCTGTCTGAAAAGTTAAAAAATTACAAATTCCGCACTTAAAAGTTTTCCAGAAGTGCGTTTGCTAGCGCCTTCCATCTTGTATTTTTCCATTCACACTTGCAGCGTGCAAAGTTTACATTACATTTGTCGGTCGGGCGCCATTTCTTGGGTACGTTTTTCTTCTGTTGGCTGCGTGCGTTAATCTTTACAGTTTGCTTTTGTTTTCGCATTTAATCAACGACAGGAAAATAAACAACAGCGGCAGCAAAGTTGCCAAAGTTGCCAAAGCACATAATCCATGTACATTTAAGCGTGAAAAGGGTTGTGTATACGCCGCGTTGACACGCACAAGTTCGAAGCGAAAGTCCAAACTGTGTCGCATGGGAAAGGCAACAGCAGCACATTGTCTTTATCAGTGCTCAGGCCTACGTTTTTATTCGACATTTGACATAAATTACCAGACAATTTCAGAGTCTTTAAGCAAGGCACATTTCTACGGCTTGTCAGATTTTAAGCCGCCAACGACAACGGTGTCAACGTTGGGCAAAGCAAATGTAAATAGTTCCTTGCTATACAGCTAGGAACTATTCACTATCAGAGGCTACACTTTATCCCGTGTAGAGCGTCTCTGAGAGAACAAAAAAGGAAACAAACCAATGCTTAAATTTCCAATTTCATTCTGATTTTATTTCTGAAATTCCTTCAGTATTTATACAATTTTTGTCTTATTTACTACGTTTTTTCTTATGTACTTATAATTCAATATTTGACTCTTTCTTATTTTCTAAACATTGTACTTACTCTAATTTTACATTTTTCGTCTTATTCTATCCTAACGGTGTCAAGTGGATTTCCCCTCCATATGTATATTTCAAGCCTTTCTTAAACGCAGTGTGCACCCACCCTTAAACGCTGTCGCGGTCCTATTTGCCTATGCATTTTCTGTTATCTACTATGCGTTGGTCTGTACCACTGCTGCATGCGGCTATTTTTAGACCGAGATTTGTTGTTTAGCCTATCTACTGCTTGTGCTCCCTATGCTAACTTCTGAGCTCTTGTTCACTTTTGTGAACATCTTGCGCAGGGCAAACCTAACTGTCGCTGGCGACTAAACTATGTTCACTTTTGTGAACATCTTGCGACGGGCCATAATGCTTATTGACTTATGCTTCTAATTGCATCCAAGAATCAAGTTGTATTTCTCTTTCCACTTTGTCCAAAAACGGATTTTCTTGCTTGGTACCAATTTCCATCGGTCCAATACTGAAATCCCTTTGTTATATTTCCGATCTATGCCTTCGAAAAGCGGTTCGTGAATTCGAAATTGTGCTGGCTTTAAACTGTTCTCTAATTCAATGCTACTGTCTAACCTGTACAGTGGCCCGGAGTTCAGTATTGCCTTGATTTGCACTAGTGACGTACTTATTTTCTCGTACGTTAGAGTGCGTTCTTTTATTATTTTGTTTTGGTAATTTTTTACTGAATCTACTGAATCTACCCCCGTTCTTTGGATTCCTCCGAAGTGAGGACTTGCCAGAGGGATAAGGTGAAATTGTGGTCTTTCTAATTTTAAACCAACAGTATTTGGCTTAACTGCAGTTGTCTTTTTTACAGACACACTTTGTGCTGCTTGTACAGTGGAATTGGACATTTTCTCGATCTTTAAATTTGCCTGTTTGTATTGTGATTTTGAAATTACTTTTTCATTCGTTAATTGGACGAAGTCTGCACCTACGAGGTCAGGGGTTTTTATACATTGGACTGAGGATAATTTATCGTGACATTCTTTGGTGTCTGTTTCCTCAGAAATTCCTAATTGTGGTTGTATAGTAATAGAAGAAGAAGTAAATGTCTCAGCACCGACAAAATCGTATTTTTCTTCGAACTTTAAATCTTCTGATTTTGGGACCAATCTTTCTTCCGTTGATTGAACAAAATCTGCTACTATGGGCTCAGAGGACTTTTCCAATTCGAATGAGGCTAATTTTATGCCTATTTCCTCACAATGATTGAAGTTGCCTTCTTTCTCAGTCTTTTCTTCTGAGACTTCCCAAAAACACCTAAATTTAGGAAACTCTATCGTTTCCTCAAACGCCTTTTCTGAGACTTCATTTATAACATCAAACTTAGGAACATCTATCTCTTCAGTAGCTTTCACTGAGACTTCCCAAAAATCCCTAAATTTGGGAAAATCTAATTTTTTCTCACAGGCTTTCTCTGAGACGTCTCCCATAAAACTAATTTTAGAAAAATCTAAGTTTTTCTCAGCAGCTTTATCTGAGACTTCGCAAAAATCCCTAAATCTAGGAAAATCTAATTTTTTCTCAGAGGCATTCTCTAATATTTCCCAAAACTTTTCTAAGTTTACGGTAATTGCATCTACTCTATCTGCCTGTGGGGTCTTAATTTGCATTGTTTGTATTGCCTGGAGGTGTTGTTCGAGAAACTCCAAAACCTCTTCTAAGGTTTGGATTTCTTTTGTTCTCCTAGTGTACTGTTCATACTGTTGTAGTCCTGCCCTATCGAATTTTCTTAAAACTATCCTAGCCCAT
Organism: Scaptodrosophila lebanonensis; assembly: GCF_003285725.1. NCBI lineage: Eukaryota > Metazoa > Arthropoda > Insecta > Diptera > Drosophilidae > Scaptodrosophila > Scaptodrosophila lebanonensis. Next base: position 6,897,283 of record NW_022060529.1, read on the forward strand.
ACTATATCTGCTTCTTTTATTCCTGTATCCATGCCGTTTATGGCATGAATACATTGCCTAGTAGTATCTAGCAGGCCCTGGACACTTTTTTCCGACTCACTATTCATTGTGGGCTGATCCAATAATTTGTCCATGTGGTAGGAGAATATTTGTCTCCTATTTTCGTATCTATCTTTCAAAATATGTAATGCCGTTTTATAATTTTCCCTTGAGATTGGCAAATGCTGTATTAGGGAACTCGCCTCCCCCCTAACTAGCTCTTTCAACCTTATAAATTTCTCAACTTCGTGCAAGTTTTTGTTCTTGTGCACCAAGTTTCCAAACATATCTGAAAAGGCTGTCCACTGTGCTATATTTCCAAAAAAGGGATGAATTTCAATTTCTTTTAATTTTAATGTGCTATTCGTGCTTTTGTCTTCATTAATTTCTTTCATTTTACGCAAAAACAGTCCTTCTACCTCTTCCAACATTTGCCCTATTTCGTTTTCAGTGCTAAAGGGGTCTTTTTCCAAGGTTTTTATACTCTCCTTTATTTCCTCAAACTTTCCATCTAAGAATTTCTTCGCTTCCGGCGCCTCTAGTCCTACGTGAAAATCTCCACTAATCTGCCTGCCAAATCTTTCGGCCTTGGCTATTACCGTATTTCTTTTCTTTTCCCACCTATGCCTGGCTTCGTCTTGAAATGGGGATGTGGCTGACATGCTTGTCTCCATTGGAGCTGATGGTACGTGTTTTTTAGGTTTGTACCTAGCTAGGCAAGTCATTATATCCCCTCTAACCTTCATCACGTTCGCCCACACGTTCTTTTGGAAATAGTCTACCTCGCCAAGACTTTTCTTGTTGTCCTCTAGGATCTCATGCCTTTTTTCGAATTTTTCCCAGAGCTTCTCTAGCTCTGCTAAGTGCTGTGAATTTTCACACAACGTTTTCTCTCCTAAATTTGTTATATTTTCAATCTCCCTATAAATCGTCTGCTGCTCTACTAAGAGATCTTTTAATTGATCCCTTGTCAACACCATCTTGTCACCTTTGGTATTATTATTTTCGACAACAAAAAATATTTTATGTTATTATTTATTTATTTCTTCTTATTTCTATTTTTCTTAATATTAATTTTGAAATGTTCTTAATTTTTTTTAATATTAGTTCTTTTTTGCTCCTTTTTCTTTTTACTCCTCTTATCTTTTAATTTTTTTTGCTTCTAACAGGTACTTCTTTTGTTCCTGTCCTATTGAAATTTGAGCTAATTTGTATAGCTTTCGCAACTGATTCCTATATTCTTCTATCGTAAGCTTTTGCGGTCCTGCATTGGGTTCCGCTGCAGCTTCTATATATGGCCTCGCGACCTTAATAATTCTATTGAATACTCGGTCAAATTCTTCCATAGAAGCAATTTGACGTTCGTCTGTGGCTTCCTGGGGATCTTTGGGGCCGCTTTTCTTCGTCTCTCTTGCTTCTTCGTCCTTCGGCGGCCCAAACCTTGTAAGGGATCTTTGGGACCGCTTTTCTTTGACCCTCTTGGTCCAAACCTGGTAGCGGTTTGCAGGGGTCTTCCTTCTGGTTTATCGGCCCAAACTTATCAGAAGTTTGGCAACCGATTTTAGTTTCGTCTTTACTAGACTCTGTATTCTTTCCCTTCCTACTTTAAAGGCTATGGCCTTAATGGTTCGGCTTTTGTTTTCGCCTTAAATTTTAATTTTTTGATTCTGACACCTTTCGGTATCTAGTTCGGATGGGCCCGCTATTGCCGACCTCGCCGTTTCCTTGCTCGAAGGACCAAAATGTAAATAGTTCCTTGCTATACAGCTAGGAACTATTCACTATCAGAGGCTACACTTTATCCCGTGTAGAGCGTCTCTGAGAGAACAAAAAAGGAAACAAACCAATGCTTAAATTTCCAATTTCATTCTGATTTTATTTCTGAAATTCCTTCAGTATTTATACAATTTTTGTCTTATTTACTACGTTTTTTCTTATGTACTTATAATTCAATATTTGACTCTTTCTTATTTTCTAAACATTGTACTTACTCTAATTTTACATTTTTCGTCTTATTCTATCCTAACGGTGTCAAGTGGATTTCCCCTCCATATGTATATTTCAAGCCTTTCTTAAACGCAGTGTGCACCCACCCTTAAACGCTGTCGCGGTCCTATTTGCCTATGCATTTTCTGTTATCTACTATGCGTTGGTCTGTACCACTGCTGCATGCGGCTATTTTTAGACCGAGATTTGTTGTTTAGCCTATCTACTGCTTGTGCTCCCTATGCTAACTTCTGAGCTCTTGTTCACTTTTGTGAACAGCAAAAAACAATGAGTATGGTCAAAAGTCAGTCAAACGATTGCCTAACCCAGCCCGCTTCCTTGGCACAGCTGAATTGTTTCAAATAACTCTCAATCCGTTCGAGGACGATGACGCCGCCGGGTCCCTAGGCCAACAAGCCATCGACCCATTGAGCCAGTCAGCCAGCCAGTCAGCTTTGTCGCAATTTTTAGCCTTTTCAGCTCATTTTTATTTTGTCCGATTTTTATTATTGTTTGAATTACATTTTCATTTGATTGCTTTGCCATGCCTTGTGTCTTGTGCTCTTTCTTGCTGTGTCTCAGTGCTGTGGCCGTGAATAACCATTAACCATGATTTCAGTTGCGACTTTTGCCATCTTATGCCCCGGACTGACTTTAATTTTGGCTTAAATTAGGCTGCTTTAGCGCCTCTCTCCTCCACTTGGCATTTGCCGACTTTTTTGCCCTTTTGGCACATTGTTTCAGATTTATTTAATGACTTTAGTTTCCCTGTTGTTGCTGACATTGTTGTTTTTGTTGTTGTTATTGTTATTGCCGTTATTGTGACACTCAATTTTAATTACGCTCAGGCAAACTTTGCCCTGCGTCGGTAGAAGACTATTCGCCATATACAAAGTATACAGGGATACAATTAAAGCCTAAATATTCTACTGTTAACATTAAACCGAAAAAAAGCTTCAAAGTTTTGCACTTTCATGTTGGTAATTAAAAAATGCTCAATGCAAGTTTCTATTGATTTTGACATCGAGGACACACCTATTTTATCTTGTGCAGATCAGCTGCGGGATGAATAAATGAAACGCAAATGCTAATAAACAATCCTTTCGGCATTAGCTCCAAATGTATTTTCGTAAAACCGTATTTATTTGATGGGCCCAAAATCAACAAACACATAACAGGACACACACCATAAAAATCATGATGGGAATACACATAGGCAGGGCGAAAAGTAGAATCGGTCACGTAATGCGTAAAAATAAAGTAACATTCAGTTGTAAAACTTTTATGTGCCAGTTTTATGCTTTTCAGCTTGGTCAGAATAGCTTTGCAATATCAATGGCTTTGCAGCCACTAGTGATCATTGCCGTTTGTATTTGTGTCTGCGGCGCCAATCAGGCTGCATGTTATAGCGAATTTAAATCATGGCCTTGCTACCGATACTAAATCAAGGGGTTGCACAGCAAAGCACAGCGGCTCATAAAAGGTCAAATATAGTATATAGGCCGGCCATTCGCATTTCGAAACATTCTCTCACGTCTCCATTTTTTTAAGTCGCAATTAGGCGTCAGCAAACAACGAACAAATTAGTATACATATTTAGTATACATATTTATCCATTTAGCAGAATGAGCCAAAAATGTTACTAGTTGATTTCCAATACATATGTCATCTCAAAATATAATGAAACGAAATATTTATCGTCCCCAAGAACATACTCGTAACAGCCTAATTCCGGCAAATAGTTCCATACGAGCCCAGAGGTCTTCTTCGATTGGCTTTATTCTTAAATATATTTGTCTTTATAGTCTCTATATGCAATATTGATTGCAACTATCAAATGGTGTCCAAAGATGGAAAAGCTTGTTATTACTATCCATCCGCTGCCTTTCCGTAACAAGTACCTCACTTGGTTTGAGACTCTATGTCTGCATATACCAGTATTTTAAAGTTGGCCCAGCAACAGCGAGGAGGCTGAGACTTGGGAATATTCCAAGAGCAGCATTTTAATATTTAATTTCCAAATATAATGCCTGCAGCAAAAGTGAAAAGTTTTACAACTTTGCACCAAACAATGTGAAGCAACTGTAGCCTTTTCACCCCTTGCCAACATTATTCATGCCTTCGGAACGCTTTCCATTTTTTTTTTTGTTTTTGCTCTCGCTACTCGCAGAACTCGCACGGATTTGCCACATTGGCCACAGGTTGCCTCCACACTACCTAGGTCGCCAGGCAGCTCGGGAGCCATTCAGCCAGGCATCCAGTCAGCCAGCCAGGCAGCGAGTGAGTTGGCCAGATAGCCGTCCCCAGTGAGACAGAGCAAACTTTGTGCTCTGGGTATAATTTTCGTAATGTCTTTAGGTTTAAATAAATACCGAAAGCATAGTTTTATATTATTTAACACTTTGTTGGTTGCTCGTGTAAAACTTTCGCCGGTTGCTTTACTTTTTCATCCCTGTGCCTTTTTCTGTCATTCCACAACACTGCCAAATGAAGGAAGTTTCCATTCTGTGTGTATGTGCATGTGGCGGCCTTTGTATTTGTATGTGTGTTCAACTTGGCGAAAATACATTAAAAACTTTGCTGACGCATTTTCTGCGTCTCCAACCATGGCCAAGTAAGCACTCAGACGACTCAGACAACTTGGTCGAGTTGGGCGACTTGGCCAAGAAAGCACGCTGAGCACAAATTAAAGCTAGTCTCTCGAATCTGTTGCCACAGTTGCAGTTTAGAGAGGGCCCCCAGTCTTTACTTAGTTTGTTGAACGTGCAAACACTTAACTAGCATTGTTGTTTTGGCTGCTGCTGCTGCTTCTGCTGCTTCTGCTACCACCGCCGGAAATGGTGTGAAAATTTCATTAAAATTCTAAAAGCCATGAAATTGTGCACATTACTTGTTTTCTTATTTACAAATTGCCAGTGCCAAGCTAATGAAGTTTGTTCACACTTGCTTTTAGCTTCCTCCATTTGGGACAACATTCGCTGCCGAATCTCGAGTGCATTTTGGCATGGCTCGTAAAGAAAAAGGCCAAGTCAATTAAACTGTAATTTCATCGGACATAAAATGATGTCGAACAGGCGCCCTTTACCTACTACGAGTACATACAACTACGTACGGGTATACGGGTATGCAAGCCATATTATAATTTATACGCCACTCGAGCGTTAAGTGCAATTATCAAACAATAAAGCTCAACAACAATGAAACCATTTAAAGAAGAGCACTTAAAAAATGTGCCCCAAATGAAGACTTCAAATGAAACGCGACTTGAAGCATTTTGTAAACAAAGTTGTAAACAGATTTTGGGAACGCGTCAGAAACAGCAATAATAACAATAGCAACAACAACCGTGCCGGCCATGCCAGCAACCTTTAAAAAAAGGGTTCCAAACTTTGTTTCATGTACTTCTTTTAGCTGGCCATGTTGTTGTTTTCGTGTTCGTTGTTGTTGCTGTTGCTGTTTTAGGTACATGACTAAATTGCCCGTGCTCATGTCATGAACGCCGGCACGCTTATGGAAATGTTGTCCGTTGGCGCCGTGCCGCGCTTCGCCGCTGTAATAAATCAACAGTGAACGGACAAGCACTTTGGCAATCCGGTGAAGTCAACTTGAACAAGCGGATTCGAGCATCCGGCAAGGCAAAACAAAAAAAACAAAAATTTAACAAAAGGGCAACATCACTGAGGAAGAGGCAACACGAACAAACCTAACGAACTAGCAGCATGAGCATAAATTACGCAGTCAACTCAAAGTCCAGTGAAGGCCATGGCAGGAGCAAGAGCACGGAGTCGAGCCTAAACCGAAGCTGAACCGAGCCTCATTTTCTGATAGGTACGAGTATGATGCGATGGCAAAGTTATCCCCCATAACTGTTCACTTTCTATTTGAGTTTACGACGAGTGTGGGCGCGCAAAAAGCGCAGCATAAAAGGCGAAAACCTATCTGCGGGTGTGGCTTGTTGCTTTTTGTGGCGATATGGAAATCTGGCAAGTGGGTAGCTGGCTGACTGACTGACTGGCTGCCTGTCTGGGCATTGACAGCGCATGTGGTTACATTCTGTCAATTACAATTAATGTATTAACTTTCTACAACCAAAGTTGATGCTCTTTTTGTTTGTGCCTTTTGTACTTACATTTATCTACACAGTGTGACTGATTGACTGTAAGAAAGAATTGGGGTCAATGGTAAGTAAATAAATAAATAAAAACCTTGTAAAGCCCAAATTCTAAATTGCGAATAACAAAAAAGAAATCCCATTAACAAGCAACAACGTTTTGGGAAAAATATGTTTGTTACTCTACTAGGTATCCTGTTTTCTTGATATACTCGTATAGTCAATTTTATAGCGATGTTCAATTGCTTCAAATACTAATCTCAGTAAAGATGTCACGCCTAAGCCTCTTTATTTATTGGTTTGTTACTTTGTAGATGTTACTATATCTCTCAAAATAAATATCTTTTGCTTATATCTCAAGCTGCATAGCTTAAGGACCCAATATCTGTATTCCCTTCCAACGACGCGCCAGTTTCTCATTAGTCACAAAATTATTTAGATAGTTCGAGCAAAGACAACATAACGACTTCCCAAAACTGTCACATTTGTTATTTATAATTACACAAATGCAACATTTCTTTACAGAAAAAGTGGTAAAGTTTTAAACAATTCTAGTTTAAAGAATACATGTAGAAATTTTTGTATGACATTTGCATTACTCTATTGAACTAGAGAAAAAATATTATCAAGCAGTCCTTGACATTTACACTAGCAAACATATAAAGTATTAATATTTGCCTTCACATATTTGAATAAATCAATAAAGCACAAGCCTACATTAAACATGCATTAAAATTTTGGTGGTACTCAAACGACTGACTTAAAAGCAAACGCTTCGAAAATATTTAATCTAATCTCTCTCAACTACAGACCATGGATTGCGAGAAAGGCGGTGAGTAAGCTTTAAGTTTTCAGATTAGATTTTTAAGATATGTAAATTAACTTGTTTGGTAGACGCTGTAGTCGGCCCACCTGGGCCGCCCACTCACAAGCCAGACACCACACTGAACATGGACATCGATGAGCTGATGTCGTCCAGCAGTGCTGATGAGACTCCACCTGGCATGATTGTGGTCGAGACATGTGTGAATGACAAGGACAAGAGCGTTTTGCCGCTTAAACAAAGCCACGGCCTTCAGCAGGGGAAACTCTTACCAAAGCCTGCAAATGTCGAATTGCATCAATTGAGCGACTCCGGCAGTTTGTTGACAGTCACAGAACAGGCCAGTTGCTCGACCAATTTGCACATGAAACCGAATGTTAAATTTCAGCCTTTGCCGACTAGTCTACACTGTGCACACGGCCGGAGGTCAGACGCAGAGGCGATGCTGGCGGCAGCTACCAGCTCAGCAGCATCACCTGATTATGGGATAAGTCATGCGACTCGCATTGACGGTGCCACACAATGCAATACAATGGAATATGACATGGCAGCTCCGACCGCCAGCGAATCGATGCCCTCAATTGGCTCTCTCGTCTGTCGCATTTGCCACAATGCCGATAATCCCGAGCAGTGAGTATACTAATTATAATAAAGTAATGTTTATTGGTTCACACACACACGCACACACACACAGTTTGAACTAGATCATACACAAAGTTACGGTCACGCTAATGTAAAGAAAATAAATTTACTTCGAAGCACTTATGTTTCCAATCATTCAAATTCCCGTCCATAATTATTTTTAATTCCTCCTTACATCAATTTGTAGTATTGCTTTTTAGCCAAGCCCTCAAAGCTTGTAAACGCCCAGACCTTGAAGAATATAAGTTTTTTTAAGCAGAACTAGTTCAGAAATTGCGTATAAGGTCCAAGAACTCAGTTGACCGTACAGATGTGCATGTATGTGTGTATTATTTGCAGTTGCAATTTTTTCGTTGCATGCAATTAGGAAGAGTTTAATTTCATTCGCAATTAATATAAAACGAATTGAAATTGCGCTTTTGCAGCCACAAATTGAATAAATTAATTGCGTGTCACTTAATGACATTACGGCAGTATCGCGTTCATTTAAATGCACATTTACTTATTTACTTAAATTATTAAAAAGAATATGAAACGCGTAATGCCGCGACTGCCTCACATTATCTGGTTCTGTTTGTTGTTGCGCTCAGCTCCGATTTAACCTTTGTTTATATGTTTGCAGACTCGTGTCGCCATGTTTGTGCAAAGGCTCCCTGGCATATGTGCACATACACTGCCTGGAGCGCTGGATTAGCACCTCACGCTGTACGACCTGCGAGCTCTGCCAATTCCAATACAATACGGAGCAAACACTGCGGTAAGTGCCGCGTTCAAACGACTTAGCCGCTTTGAAGTGTGATTGTTGGCTCCTTCCTATTGTGTGGTGGCTAATCAAAGAGGAAACAGAAGTGACACCACAGAATATCTGTATCCCGGCTAAGTAAAGGAAACAAGAAACTTCCAATGCTTTCAATGCTTTGAATCCCAAACAATCGCTTTGAGAGTAAACTACTACCGAGAATTATTAACACTAATAATATACGAGTGTTCAAACAGTCCAAGCTCCAATTAGAAATTTATAGTCAACTTGATTTCGCTCGAATAACGAGAATAATTTACATGTGAAAGTTGTTTTAAAATGTGACATGTAAAACTTCTTGATCTTGGAATATTCACATTTTTAGTACTGACTAGACCAGTAAGGGCATCTCTTAGTCCAGCACTAACAAGTATAGCCATCCAAACAGTATACTCTGCTGTGTTTCTGTTCCGCATCACCAACATTGTTGACAAGCACGGCGACAACTCATTTCTGTTTCTGTTGTCTCGTGGTCCTTTGAGTTTCCACTTTAAGCCTTTCGAATTCACCATCCTTTTCAGCTACACCTGCCTACAATCCCTGCGCCTTTGGTACTCGCGTGCTATGAGCCGACGCGCCCTGCAGGAGGATTGTCAAATGTTCTCGCTTCTCACACTGGTGGCCTTTGGCATAATTGGCACATTGTTGGTGGGCATTCAGTATTATGCAATGCACACACAGTCGTGGGGCTTAAGCAAACTGTGGACCAAGTCCTGGATGTTGTTCTTTCTCTTTATGACGGTGCGTACTAAAAAATTTGAAAATAGGCCACTGCACATTTGCATTTGGTAAACAAGACCCATCTTTCTTAGATTACTGTTTACTTCGCCAACGTGTACATGCTAATCAAGTCCCAGCTGACGCCATGGTACCGGTAAGTGTTTGAATGAATGGCAGCACATTGATAGATGCCTTTAAAAATGTCTGTTTAATTAAAAAATTAAATGGCCACTAGTCCACACATTTCTTAAAAAATAGTAACTAAAAGCTCTTCCAAGCAATTTAAATTTAAATTTAATTCGGCTAAATTGACAAATTTTGTAGCACAATAGTAACCTCGTATCCAAAATAAAAGGTACTTCTAATAGTTGTCCACTATGAGAAGTAATTGTAATCGTCCATTTTCTGCTCAATTGACAAAAAATATCCTGTTATTGAATTCTAATTGTATATATCTAAAATTGTTATGCAATTGGATAGTGTATCAATATTTTTGCAATGTGTTTTGTACTACATATATGTAACTATTACTCATAAGTTTGATTTTTGCAGCTGGTGGCAGTCAGCGCGAGACATCAAGCTGATCCTGGAAAATCGACGACCTTTTCGGAATCCTAGTCGCATGCGGGAGTGCCCAGTGGACACAGCCTCAACAACAGCGTCCATGTTCACGCATCATGATCAGTTGGACATATTGTTGCAACAAACCCCGCATCAGCCGGACCGTGTATTTTTTACACCCACAGCCAGTCAAACGATTGTTACAGCGCCCCAGGGCGCTTCTGAAGCGCGGACGGTGCCAAATAGCGCCACAGCAGCCATCGCGTTGGCCTTGCAGGGACCCATGTCCAGCCCTATCTGTGGCGATTGCAAGTCGCAGCGCACTCCCACGCCGATAACAGTATCGGATGAAGTGGCTGGTGCGGGTGCGGGCTTGGGCTCGGGCCCGGGTGCAGTCCCTACGTCGACGGGGAGCGATGCCTTATCGCGGGCACTTCACGTCGCTTTGCATAGCACCTCGAATACACAAGCCGATTGCAAGGCTGTTGTGAAGGACGACCATGACAAAAAGGATCAGGGCAAGCCGAATGCGAAGAGCGACAAGTAGTCTGTGTAAAGTGGATGCTCAAGGACAAACGCTGTTTGCACAGCATTTTGCTCGTCTATATGTTATGTGCTACTTGTGCTCTGCTTCGATACACCGCTTTCCCCGCGTTTTCAGTCTATATATATTCCATTTGTTGTAGTTTCAATGCTTTTAATGAACTTCCAAAAACAGCTTGAATTAAATGCGCCAACTTGAGCTTAAGTTGTGCCTCCTCTTTGCGTGCCTGTCACTTGACGCTTGTCACAGCGTGTGTGTGTTAAACAACTTCCGCTTCCGGTGGCAGCGGGGTACACGATAAGCTCTAGCAAATTAAAGCTGATAGCGGGCGCCTATTCAGGCTCAAGCTGTCTGCCTGACTGGTACATGCGTCAAGTGACTGATGGCTAGGCAGGCAGTCACGTGATTGATGGCTCATAAATTAGTCATTTCGCCTCAGCCTTAGATTGAACGTTGCAGTACTCGTTAACTCACACACACACACACACACACATATATAAGGGCACACACGCAGAACCCTCCCATTCACTCAATCTCATATAGTTGTCACTTTGCTCGCTATTGTTTTTGTTATTGTTATCATGACTGTCGTAGTGCCCATTTCTTCTTTTTTTTTTTGCCCCCTACTCCGAGAGCAGCCAAATGCCTTGGTAATTTGGCATAAGCCTCCCCAGGCAGTTGACATTTTGCAACAGCTCTGTGATCCTTTGCCATTAATGTAAGTTGTACAAGTAAAGTTAAGGAAGCACAAAAAATAAACATGAATTTTAATTTATGCTCGACATTTTTTAATTTTGGATAAACTTAATTCCACTGTCAGACTGGCAAATTATTTGCAGGTCACAACTGCAGCTAAAGTAGATGCCAAATAGATTCTCCGAAAACAAACCAACCGAAATACATATTTCTAGGTTCCATCTTCAAATATTCGCATTTAAAGACAAACAAAACAAAAAATTATGATGAACTATAAATATTAGGCCAATAACTTTAAAACTGTATGAAAATTAATGCTGAGTCTGTAAATACAAGTACTTACTTGTATATACTCATTTTTTATAAACACATAAAGTGTAATTATTTTCGAGTCCGATCAAATATTTAAGTAAGCCTCCTTTGAGCCCACATCTAACTTTCCTCGATGGCGGCCTCTGTGGGCGTGCTTGCCATTGTGCCTGCCTGCGGCTCATGCCTCCCTAATATGTTGCTGATGTTGACATATTACATCGAGCAGTGGTCCTGAGGACCGTCTGGTGTGCGGGCGCACGTGGGTTCTGCATATTTTTGGACGGGTTAACAACAGAGCGACCTTCAATCATGTTTGCCAATGGCTGAGCAATCACCGTAGAGCACCGAAAATGGCACAAAATAGCTCACAACGGCACAGAATGATTGAACGTTGTCGTAGGCAACGTACAACAACGAATTCGTGTAGGTGTGTGCAAATCCCTTCTCGCACATATTTTGACTTATCTGTTCACTAGGAGAGCGAGCCTGTGTCTAGATGTCTGGGACTCGCTTTATACTTACATCCTTATCGCCCAAGCGCTCGACGCGGCAGTGCAGGAAACCCGTTTGTCCCACAGTGACGGTCAAGTTGCGTGGCACATCAAAGTCGAAGTAGGGCAGGAGATTTGAAGGCGATGTTGTCGTTGTTGTTGTCGTTGGTGGCGTTGGCGCAATAGCAGCGCTATGCCCTGGAAGCAAACAGAAAGACAGAGTAATCATGAGAGAAATGGCTAGAACGAGATGGCTAGAATACAAAAAGGCTGCGCAAAATGGAAATTGGTTTCCATTCATCATCATGTATTGTTGTTTATATGGCTTTAGTAGATTTTAAAGAGAATCCAATGCCGACACTTGCTGCAAAAAGTGTGTTAGGGACGGGCGAGGCGGTGCCCAAAGCCAACCAAACTGAAAAGTAATAAAAATCGTATTAAAAAGCCAAAAAAAAAAGCTCAGCAAACAATTATATTCTCTTCTTTCGTGGCCTTTTGTATGCTTTTTATTTTTACATATTGCTTTGTTTTATATGTTTCTTCATGAGCTTTGCCACACATTTGGATTTTAAATACCTTCAATGTGTTTGTACAAACATATATATATTTATTTACATAAAGTGAGTGTGAGTGTGTTTGCTTTTTCGAAATTATTTTATGCTCGCTGCCCTTGCCTTTTTGCCTTCATTTTGCCCAAGGCTCGTATGTATAAAAGGATTTATGCCGTTTTAGCACTAAGCACAATAAACAAAGGTCTAAAAATAAAAATTTGTACTCAACACACCATATAATTGAAAAAAAGTTATCTCAGATGCTTGCTCGAGCAAAAAAATAAAAGTCAAACAGACATGCCTTTAAAATTTAAATCACATTCCTTAATAAATAAATTAAAATATTGTTGGATAGTAACGAGCAGCTATTTCTTTTTGTTGAAGACAGATATTTTTCAGAAGGCTACAAAATTATTCTCATTGTTATGCTCTTTTTTGTAGTTTATACGCAATTAAATCGGCGAAAACTCTTGCCCCAAGTCTTAGTGTTTCGTAAAAGAATAGCTTTGAAGGGGGTGTGTACAAACTTTTCTTTTTACCGCTTAACTACGTTTTTGCAGCAAGCAAAGTTTGTAGTTTGAAAGAAAAGTCACATAAAAGAAGAGCACGTCAGCTAAATAGACCAAAATGGTTGTAACCGGAAACTACTAAAATAAGTTCATCAATACGCGGACAGACAGCAAGCCCGAGGAATGGACACAATCAAGTTTTGGCATATCAAAGCGTTCTCTAAATCTCTGCTTTCAATGTGCATGAGCGTGTATATCAACGCATGCAGTCAAGTAGAACAGGAATAATTGAATGAGACGAACAAGAACGTCTAAAACGACAAGAACGACGACAGCGAAGGTCCAAGTTTGCTGAACTTTGCGCCGAAAACCCAAAACTTTGACGAATAGCATGAAAAGTCAAATTTAATGCTCTCGACTAGCAGCAGACAAATGTGTTGCGTATTTGTACGCACGAAGCTTCTATTGCACTTTTTCATTTCCGTTTCCGCACGCGCACAAAAGCATGCTACAAAAAAGTTACGCAAGCCAACAACAACAAGATAGCATAATGACCAAAAAAAAAAATGGATCCAAACTTTTGCCACACATTTGGGAGTGCGGGTGTAGGGACAAATTTTACGATTTGCTTCGAACACAAAGTTAAATTTAATGCCCGCAACATCGTTTGGTACGTGTGGGGAAAATATAGAAATGGAAATCCCTGCTGAGCGCAAATCTGCTGAATTAGAGCTCGTCTATTACGCAAATAATTTCAAAAGCATGCATCGCCCGCTAAATTAGCTTAGACATTTTGCACGTATGCGCATGGAAAGCGCGTGGAAACTCATGGAAACTGCCGTAAGCCGCAATCCGAACCCCAACTCAAACCACGTGCCATTCTCAGCTGAACTTAATTTATTGTTTATCAGCGAACACGAAATTTATGACCAAGCGAAACTGTCTCTGTCGAAGTTTGTGCTAATTTTGACTTTATGCTTCGAAAATTTGCTGCGTGGGGCGCCCATGTTCAGAAAATTAACGATGCGGCCGCCGGAAAATGCCTGCGCGACTTGTCGCTGTTGAAGCTGTCGCTTTTGCTGTTGTTTTCCACTTTGCTATCGATCAGCTTATAACAACACCAGTAACATCTGCTCTCATAGCCTGCCATTTTGCATAGTGAATCAGTTTTTTTTTTTTTCAGTGGGAGCTGGTTTGCCAATTCAGCTTTCGGCTTTTTAGGGAGGCCACTGCGTGTGTGTTGTGGCCTACTTGGGTCTACATCCCACGCACATACGTGTTGTGGCTTTTAAAACGTTTAATCAGAAATCTCCACATTTGTTTTTGCTCATGAGCCTGATGCCTACAAATTATGATGCACAGACACACGCGTCTCTGCGCCACACACAACATTTGTTGTTGTTAGCTTTCCACCAAAAATTAGCAAATGTGCTGGAAAATATTCAAAGTTTTATACAAGTCACAGACAACGAACGGTTGGTTGACGCCTGCTTCAGGCCAAATCGAAAATGGCGTCGATGTGCCGAAAAAAAGCTGCAAAGGAAATTATTTTTTTCACAACACAAACAAGCGCAAATCATTGCTCGCGTGTGTGTGTGTAGTGTATTAATTGAGCGGAAAATGCGTTCAGTTGCGTTCAGTTTCTTTACGTTATGCAAATCGAGCACACACATACTACATATACGTATACGCACATACACAAGCGAGACAAACAATGGTAATGATTAGCGAAACATGTGTAAGCAAAGCGTTGAGACGTGCGGCAAACAGACGCAGAGTATACGCGCAGTGGCGTGGCGTGACGTGCCGTCACCAAAAAGGGGCTCGTCAATGAAAATTCAATACAAATATTTGCAATTTTGTTTTTCAAATAACAAATTTTTTCTTTCAAAATACATTTAGCAATAACTTTTTTTCGTATGTTTACCTGGTTTATTTTCACATTTTATTTGAATTTTCGAAATATACCTTTACACCTGCAACTAAGTTTTCTGTATTCACTTTTTTGTAAATGCCACGCTAGCAGGATTCAGAGCTGGCTGCATTGTTTACTTGCTTCTGAGCTCGTTGGCGTACGAAGACTTGCGCCTTCGATTCATATTGATCCCTGCACTTACGGTTAAGTTGAGCTGACAACTTACTGACGCTTTGTCGCATTGAGTGGCAACATTGCAGTCAATACGTTGTCTGCGCCTTCATTGTCGCAATAGCCGGTTGACTTTGCACAATTTGCTGAGATGTTTATGGCACAGTATTCTGTTTCACGTTCCATGTGGCTGCACTCTCTTTAATTCAAGTATGTTGAACTATCGATTCCATGAACTCATACACATAAATAATGCTTCGTCAATATACAATAGCAACTCAATGAACTTACATAGGCTACATATTGTTATAATTTCGAGACAAAAGCATAGCAAGTCATATATTTTACTGAATGAATGTGACTTAATGACGCTATTAGTGACACACGTATAATTAACCAAAAATGAAAATATTTTCTGAGAATTTTCAATTATTCATTGATGAATTAATTAATTACGTTTAAGGTCTACATGTGAGCTTCAATAATGTTGGCTGCATGACCACAGATAACAATTACAATCAAGCAATTTCAAAACATAATTATATTTCAAATGAATCATTTATTTATTCGTGAGACAAATTTACATCCATTTTCTTTTAAAGTACTCTAAATACAAGAATTTATAATTACCTGAAAATATATTTTAATTATAGTATGTGTCTTTTTTGTTGATAGCACAATTATTTTTGGATGTCTGAAACATCTATTATTATTCAAAAAGGAACTGGACTATAAATATAAAAGTGTCAAAAACATATTATTTGTTTCGTTTCGTTTATACACGCATTTCTGCCTATTTGAATTTACTTATGACAGCCATGTTTGTTTTCATTTTTTTTAAATAATTTAACTTTATTCAATGCCACGAAAATGGCTTTTGTAATTGCTTAAATAAAATTTATTATTTTCAGAAGAATATCAAAGGAGATCTTATGAGTCCTTGACTAAAAATATGCATACAAATAAGCTCGCATAAAACTAGACGTAATCTGTCACACTGTCACGGATACGAGTACTCGTACAAACATACGCAAACAGCCACTTAGATAACAAAAAGTAATTTAGAATGTGTGCATCATACCCACATACATACTTTTTGAGTGTGTCTTTATGTGTGTAAGAATGGAAACAAGCATCTACGCATACAAATAAATAAAAATCAGTGCCTTTTGTTGCCATCACTTTGACGTTGTCATTCCACTAACACATTGAAGATCAAAAGTTTTTCCCCGATGTCAAACGAAATTCGTTTAAGCTGCTGATGCTCGCATTTGAATTACACATAGTATAGGAGTGTGCTCGTACGTACAAACAGCATCAAAGGCAAATGATGAAGAAGCCACACAAAAATCGGAGCTGCCAAACGATGACGCGACCTCGTCGCATTTCAATGAACATAAAAAGCTTCAGAGGCGACATGCGTGCGCTCTCATTTAAATCTCTGCATGTCTGTCCCTCTGTCTATTCCATGTAGTATGTGTGCGCATGTGAGTACATGTGTGCTTGTAATGTATGTGCCGCTTAAGCCTCCACATTTGCATGCGCATCACATGTCAACGGCAATGCCGAAATAAAAAAAATATATTTAAAAAAACGGAAACAAAATCAGATAAACGTTTGCTGAATGGCGCTCATGGCGACAACTGACGGATACGGTCGTAAATTCTTGTTGAGCGTCAAGATCGTTTCGCAATGGCGACGACAACAGTGGAAACCCAAAATGTGACGAGCCTGTTTTCAAGCTATGAAGGGTTTATTCACTTTAAATGTTGCCCACCAAGCCGCATGCAATTTGAGCTTAAACAAACACGTAAAAATGGGAATTTTATTTTGGCCAGACACACCCAATTTGGCTATTGATGGAGCACAAACACACACAAAGTTGATTACATTTACTCTGGTTATTAAGTATTGGAAGAAAAAAAAACTTTTTATATATTTAAGCAGATTACACGTCCGCCTGCCTCGGTTTGTCTCTACATACATTTTCAATAATAAATACCCCAAGGTGATATTTAACGAAAGTCTACATACTCAGAGTGTCCCCCACATATCCTTGCAGCCCACAATCTCAAACTGCTGGCATGTGCAGCTTCGCTTCAAGTCTCACAAGACATTTTGCTGACAAGGCGACGCACAGTGATTCAAAGTGTTTCAGAATTTAAAAATCATTATCAGCTTTGGCCAAGCTCTCATCTGTATTAAAGAAACTTGAATACAAATTCTGCACCTTTCGCTTCAACTCTTCTTCGAGAAAACTGTCGCCACAAAAGATCAACGAAATATGGTAAGGATAAATAATTTGACAGAATATTATTTTTTGCTGTGTTAACTGCAAATAGTATAACTATTGTTGTGATAACATTATAATTTGCATCAAATATAAGCTAAATGTAAAAAATATAATTCTCGTCCACTAACAGTTTCATAAATCATAAAATAATACTTCCAATAACAGTTTCAGAAATCATAACCGAAAACATATGGGGTTTATTGGTTGAAAATACAATTGCTCTTTCTTTTACAAAAAAGTATCATAGTTGAATGCAATCAAAGCTCGAAAAAGAACCAATAGAACTCAGGATAGTCACATGTCAATCAATATTCTATATGGAGTATGAAAATGTACAATTGCTGAACAAATAAATTTGAAGTTGAATAGACTTTTTTATGTACAGGCCTGAAGTTGGCTATGATTGCCGATTAGTATATATTCAAATTTTTAAGAATTTCATATGAAGTTGAAGACCACTGTGCAGCTGTCGAACTGGTTGGGAATCTAGCCAAGCCCATGTGCTTGGACCACCTACATATACATATAAATACATGTCTGTATAGGTATGAGTTTGTGTGTGTTGTTCTGCAGTCCCGACCTGCTGTTTTGCTACAGCTCACAAGTGCTTTGGAGAATGAGCCCGATTCCGATTCTCTTAAATATAGACATTAATCGAAGCACAAAATCTCATTGCTACACACACTGCTACACAAACACACTCAGGCTCTGCCGAGATAGCTGGGCACAGTCCACTTAATGCACACTCAACTCAATTCATACTTAGTATGTATAAAATGTTGTATATACATTTTTAAATTTTCGATAAACTCTTCTTACATCATTTAACTGTACCGTAATTGCATAACACGAGCAATTTGTCTCTATATATGAGTTCAAAACTTCACAGTCTGCTTGAAGTGCATTCATCTTTAAAAGCAAATTACCAATTTGCATTATACAAAATGTTCAACGTCTTGTGTTACATTTATTTAACATTTATGTGTATAAAATAATGTGCTCACATTTAACATTTGTTTGCTGTTTATTTATATTTATTAAAATAATAACAGTTAAGACAACAATTTAGCTATTAGCATACGAAAAGTCCATGGTAACAGAACGATTTAAAACAATTTAAGAGGCTTCTTCGATGCCCAATAACAATCTATAAGCCTTCCTTGAAACAGCGAAAACATAATGGCAACGTTATGGCAAACACAAGTAAAGTCACTGCCTCTTCAATTCATCTTTTCTGTTATACATCTGCCTGTGTAGGCAATTTTCTATTAAGCTTGAGCTCGCCTAATTTCATTTTGCCTTTTTGTCGTTGCTCTTTGCCGTTTCCCGTTTCTCGTTGCCATGAAGCACTTCAACGCACTTGGGCGCGACAATTAATTTATGGGATAGACGTTGCCAAACCATAAATTATGTCCGGAAAGAGCAGAGCGGACAACGACAATAATTGAACCACTCGGCGTATGCGTAACGAGTGGATGTTGGTATATTTGTAAATGTATTGGCGCGTGTGCGTAAGCACGCACGCGTGCTTGTTTGCTTGTGACAGCAACATTATGTCGATTTGCAATTGTAGTGTTGATTAATTGTCCGCCAATGTGTGCAACATACTACACTTTGTACAAATGGGCCCGTTGTGGTCGGCAGCAAACAATCAAGACGTAGTGGTCCTCGACGAATTCGGCTAATTGTGCACAGATTGAATTGAAGGCCTCGCTGAAAGGCGTACCTGGATGACCAGCTCAATACGAGGCGAAGAAAATCTAATTTATGTATGACTATCAGAAGGTGGGAATGACTTAAATGCATAATAAAATTACAGTGTGAAGCAGCCTAGACATTGTGTCAAATTTTCGTTGCATGTTCCATGGCAGTTAATCCGGAAATTATTTTTTTATTCTTATTCAATTTCCACCTCGTCAGTATCTACAGTCTACAAAGAAACATAAGTCAATGCATCATTATTTGTGTATTTTACTACCTTTAGTCAATTCTCTACAACAACAACAAGGAATCTTAAACACTTACAATTTGAATGCAAATATCACTCAAAACTGTAAAACAAAATGAACTGCAAGCCGTTTACTGTCTGCAGGAATTTATCAAAGCAATTTTTCTTTCCTCTTTCAATCTTGTTATTTGATTTCTGCTTCTCTCAAATATTTGCACTTGTTTTTCCAACTGCCCAATAGAGCTACCTTCAAAGCTCTAGTTTGCTTATGCACAAGTAAATCATGCAACCATCCATGGCACCACCACCAACAACAACAAAAGCATCATACAACGATATTTTCAAAGTTACTATAGTGACATTGCTTATCGGGCGTGTGTATGTGTATGTGCCTGCAAAACAATAACAATTTATGCTCAGGCAAGCAGCCACAATAACAAAAAGCATTGATTTTGACTTGAGTTTTCAAAATTGACTTTAACTGCGCCGCATTAAAGCAAGATGAATATTCTGCATTGCTTTTTTGAAGGCTTCCTATATGTAAAATACAAAGATTTCCGTTTCCATACTTGCTTCTAGATTGCTGTTTTTTTTTATTCAACTGCATGCTGCTACGGCATACAAGTAGAGAGTAAAAGCTTTTAAAAAACCCCGGGGTTCGATTGCTTGCTTTATAAGCAAACTGAAGAAGAGGGAAATATACTGAAAAAGCTGTGTCAACCTTTATTGTTACTAATCTTAGTTGTATAAAAACTAACTTAATTATACTAAATTAATATTTTTTTACAGGACAAATACGTAATTATCTACAATCGCCAAGCAACATATGGATTTAAAAGCTTTCAACTTTTGATTCGAAGCAATTTAAAAAAAATATTTTGAGAAGAAAGAAATCAAAACAAATTTTCAATCTTTTATTAAATTCCGTTAACAAATAACAAGGAACAAGTTTATGACTTGTTAAGAGCATACAATTTATGTTTCTTATTGATTCAAGTTTAATAAACGAATGCTATTTTGTACAAATACTACTCAATTTTTCAAATCCACATTCTTTTCATTAAATTTTTCTTAAAACATGTATATTTGCAGTTGTGTGCATGTAACAAAAATCCTTGAATTTTAACTTCAAAGCTTAGCGAGATTATAGTACATCATATCCAAAAAGAATCGACGAGCCATATGTATGCACAAAGCACAAGGCTGACATGCTTGTAGATAAAGGCAACTTGTACAAAATGTCAAAGGAAAACGTGTAGGCTTGCGACACTATATTGTATATACTTTGTTTTTCTCTTATAACTGAAAAATGTGCAAAATGTAGAGGCGTTGGCGACCGAACTATGGCATTGTTTCTTTTGTTGGCATCAAGCAGGGCGTAAAAAATTGCCAAAAAGACATTGAACTTTGGAATGTGAGCACAAAAACGAGGAAACAAAACAACTAGTGGCTTACAAGTCTACACACTCACACACACACACACACACACACACACCCATGCACTCATCCATGCCAGAATATACGTACGCCAAGCCAAAAGTTAAGGCATTTGACAATAACAAAGCAAAAACAAATAAACAGGACAAAAACTATTGCAGACTTTTGGGCGTCGTTTTTATAGCCTGCCTGCTTGCCTTCCCAGATGTCTTCTTGCCTTCTGCTCGATCAGCCACAGTCAAAGCTACAGCTACAGTAACGTACTAAGAATATTATGGCGCGCTTCTTGTTTCAATGATTACGACCATGTATGCCTCATTTCAACTTTTTCGCTTCATTTTGTATTCCTCCTGTCTGCCTATCTGCGCACAACACAGAGCTCTGATTTAATTTCGCAAAATGTTGAGAAAGCAGGCGAACGCGTTCAGCCATGGCCATTGCCGTTTGGTCAATACCAACTATCCAACTGTCTGCCTGTCATAATTTAGCACATTTTATTAGCCTTGCTTGGTCGATAAGCGCACCAAATGCCATTCATTGTCATAGATTGTTGAGCATTGTGGGCTCCAAATTAGCAGCACACTATGGAATGAAACACCGAACAAAAAAAAACCGAATGATATATTAACAATAAATTTTGATTTTGATAAATCTCAAGCAGACGATAAAAAAGTGTTTTCATGAATTTTGCAATTATCAGAAGGGTTATTTTTAAAAAGATTACTACACACCTCCTTGATTTGTATGTAAATTGTTAACTTTCTTGCCCATTGTGCGACTGGCTAGTGCCAAAACTTACTGCTGCCTGCCTCACTGCCAGTCGACTTGTCTGTCGATTGGGCCCTGTCTTCCCTTTTGTGTCCTCCTCGTCGGTCCGCTCGACCGCTTGTAACAAAACCAAGACGCGACGTAAAGGCGCAGCACAAATAAAATTAGGTTAGCCATAACGCCAATGCGCTGCCACAATAACAGTAACAGCAATGGCAAACAACAGTGCGTATGAGTGATTTTTATGGTATTTTTATTTGTGCAGGGATTTAACTTGCTGTATGTGAGTGAGTGAGTGTGTGTGTGTGTTTGTGTGTGTGTGTGTGTGTGTGTGTGTGTGTGTGTGTGTGTGTGTGTGTGTGTGTGTGTGTGTGTATGATTGTTAGTGTAGAAAAGAGAGCTTGACTTTCTTGGGTAACAAGTGCACTGCTTTTTAAATCCACGTCTAGACGGTAAGTCTGCCCATTTGTTGATGCATATTTATGGGGCGTATATGCGCTTACTCTTCGCTAATTGTGTCCGCAATTGGGTCAGTGGCAGGCGCACTTGTCGCTATAGTTAACATTTTGAGCGCATTAGCACTGTACTGACTGAAAAAAGAAAAATAAGAAATTGAAAGCGAAAACTTTTGAACAATCTTCAAGGGGACCAACAACAAAAATCCTTGCGCTGGTGCATCCAAAGTAAACAAGTTGCTGCGAATTGCAAGGCAAGCTGCTGCAATAAATGCAAATGCAATGCGCGCAAGCCAAACTTTCATTTCGTTTGCTTTAATCAGTGCGTAAAATATTACGCTGCAACTTGCAACAGAATTTGCGTACTTCTTGTCGCACTTCTTCTTGTTCTTATGTTGTTCTTCTGTTGCGAGAAAAAGAAATGTATTCTTTTGCCTCTTGGCTTTTATTTTGTTGCTGCTGACTTAATGTCAAGTTGAAAATACCACTGCATGCACTTTAAGCGGATTTTGTGGGCAAAAGTTTTGCAGCTTTCCTTGTTCCCGACATTGTCTCATATGCCACCAACATATGTAGGGAGCCACATTCAAATCGAAAGCACAGACGACTGAGCAGTGAGCAATAGGAGTAAGAAATGTGAGCACGTTCTGGTGCAGACTTTCCGTTTATTGCTCAGAAATGGTAGAGGATGAATTTGCTCTAACATGTGCGTGACTGCTGCCAGAACGTACGTGTGCATTGAAGTTGCTCTGAAGCCTGAGTGGAAGTGGCTGTGGGAGGCTGCTCAAATTGTGTTGAGTATGTTGTGTATGGCTGTTGCAAATAGACTTGACTGCAATTGGCAGTCAAATAATAACAAAATAAATCCTAAGCAGCAAACTAACAATTTTCATTTTGTGGCGTAACATTTTGTTATTCAACCATTACACATGTTCTTAATGCACCTTAAAGTGTTGCTTACTCTTTTTGCTTTAATTTATGATGTTTAATTTCGGAAAGCCCGCACTTCGAAGCTCGTCTCAAGCAGAAATCAAATACTTCTAACATAAAACGTGACACACCCATTTGCAACAACCGTGCGCCGCTGCCACTTGCTCAACACATTTGAAATTATGATGAATGGCGGCGGCATTTATTGAAATTTTTTGCTGCCCCTCTTGTATATATACTATATATACATTTTTCTTGTCTTTTGCGTACACTATGTCTTATATCTTATACATATACATGGGTGTGTATGTATTTTGCAATGTTTTCTTGCACGACTGCCGTTAAATGAAATAAATTGCAAGGAAAATGAGATTAACAAATTTGCTGCCTTTTTATGATTATGATTTTGATTGCTTGTTTGGAATGACGCATAAGCAAATTTGTTATGCTGATGCTTTGCCCACATTTTTTTACACTTAATGACTCTGGATATTACACCAGGAACTTGTACAAATATTTCGTCCTATTAACTTGTGAAAATGATATGCAATCCCCGCCTTTGGCAACATCTTTCAAAATCAACATTTAATACACAGGGTAGCATTATGGGGAAGGCGATATAATGGGCAACAGTAAATATATCTACTTACAAAACTCTTAAATAAATAGCCAAGCAGGCTACAAGTAGGCTTAAAAGTCAAGGGTGCGAGCCGCACGACAGACGTCCTCCCTTAGTTCAACATGGGTCGCCTGCCATCTACATGACTTTCATTCAATTTGCATTGAATATAGCTGTAGCTGTTTTAGATTTGGTTGTTACTTTGCCGCCTCCTGTTCGGCATACAACACAATGAACGCATAACGACTCAATGAAAGTGTGCAAATAAATATGTCGGCCGGGCAACGGAAGCATAAAAAGCCAAGCAAAAAATGTCAGCTTATTCATAGTCCGGTCACAAATTCAACACCTACGCAACTATTGCGCCAATTTGCGTAGCCCGGCCCCCGACTCATCTGACCTTTTGTTGTGAAAGTTGGGTACCCAACACACTCAGACACATACACACACACACACATCCACACAAACAAACAATGCTTCGTAAGGGAGCGACCTGGGCTCAAGTCTAAGCGTAAAGAAATGCCTGACAATGCATGCAAATGACGACATTTCAGACGTCGGAGCCTTCATTTGCTTTGCCAGCCGGCCACTCAGCTCTGGGCTTACACTCAGCGAAACTTACATTTTCTTTGAAAAATACCTATATAAGCGAAAATGTATAATAGAAAAACTAAAATTCAAATATACACACAACGGCAAAGTCAATTTTTGAACAAATAAACTTGCTTTTTAATTAATTAATTAATTTCATTTATAAATTATATTTTATGGCCGCCACATTGCATTATTTCGCTGACTCTCTAGATAAACTTTTTGTTTACATTTTAACATCGGACCTCTTATTGTTTATATAGACAACAAAAAAGTACATTCTGTTCTCTCTCGCTTTCTCTCTCTCTTCCTGATCTTATTCTTATATAATAAATTTAAAAAGAAAGAAATTATAATACGAACGTTTAAAAACATTTTGCAATGTTCATACACACTTCTTAACTGTAAGATTAATCCGAAAATAGATTTAAGTTCCCTCGCAATCCTTCGTGCAGTGTATGTATGGGTATGTGAGTATATAGCACTTTTGCTTTCATGCTGCCCGGCCAGAAATGGCCACATTTTTTGCCACTTTACTGTATTTTGGGTTCCTTTGCTCCCGTTCTAATGTCTTCACTTTGGCCTTCGAACTTTTCGTGCTACTTAAATACCTACCAATTTTTGTGCTTTTTTCTGTACTTTTGACGGGATGCCTGGCTTGTTAGCATACCGTCAGCGTCACTCATAAAATCGACTGGAAGTATGCCATTTGGTATGCTTTGTAATTTTAGGCCAAGCAACTTTAGATGCCAAGGCAAACACCTAACAACTTTAAGTCTTCAATGTAGACGTGTAGACGTGCTGCAAATAGGAATATGTTAATTTTTCTTGCTGCTGCTCAAAAACAAAAGACACAATGGGGCATACCCGTGCCCGTGACTTAGTTTTGGAGCGCTCAATGGGCACTTTGGTAGCCGCTTCGTTTAGCTTTAATGCGTCATAATCAACACAATCATAATTTGCATGCGCGAGCTCTGCATAATTTTCCACATCATTACCGGGCGTCGTCACTAATATGCTTTAAGAAGGTGGTGGCCCAACCACAACGCATTAGCAACCTTTGCTGTCAATGGTAGTCGTCACTCGGTAGTAAGCAAATAAAAAGCCTTAAATATGCCTTGTTGCCCCACCAAAACCACACGTTCAACAACAACAAAAATACAGCACATTTCCTGGCTTTTGTCTTTCTACTAATTTAAGAACAAGCCACACCTGAGTACCAACTTCAAGGCCTACCGCGCTCCAGGCATGCCTCGTTTGCCCAAAGGGGCGTGCTCATTTGATATTCATGCGTGTTGACACGTGAAAAACTAGCCGACATACAGACTAGTATTTTGACACACACACACACCATACAGAAACGATTGGCAAACGACGTCGCTGCCTGTCTACACTGTATATACTCATAAGCTCTTGTACATATGTACCTAGATATATATACTCGTTTGTAGGATATCTTTGTTTGTCCGTTTTCGGGTACAAAACCTTCAAGTAGCTGTCAGACGCGGGCTGCGTGACTTTCAGACTTCATATATTCGTACTTATGCTTATTTTCAGGGGCGTAGGTGTACGCGCGTGTGTATGTGTGAAAAGCAGACGACATCCTTCGAGTCCTGGTTGAATTCAATTGCGTCTTTTGACCGTCTTTAGACTTAACATAAATCTGAACACAAGTGGCTTACAAAACAATTAGTGTGCATTTACATATTTCTTTCACCTGCAGAGCCGATGAACACAGCACTTCGTTAATGATAATTTCTATAACAGAAACCGAGAAAGGTGTCTTTGAAATACTGTTACTAGCTATAGCTTTCATGTGAAAACATAATTAGCATAGCTAGACAAACAAATGAGGGCGTAGACAGTTTCTTTTGTTATAGATACACGGCAATTAAAGTATATTAGCAGTGAATCAAACTTGAATTAACTATGTCACTGATGTTAAATTGTTTGAATCAGAGCAGGTCCATTAAATACTAATTATTAGATAAAGTAACTTAAGTAACATTATTCTCAAACTTCAGCTATAAACCTAAAAAAAAGGAGACGATATTTCGATCATTTGAAGAATTATTCCAGGCTTCTATTCTTGCGAAATATAAAGTTGCACCAAAAAAATATCACATTGACATCGTGCTCCCTATATTAATTTTCATTCCAATCTGAGCATAAAGGGTGTTATCAATGGACTACCTCCTGAAAACGAAACGAAATAATTAGTCTAAATATACGCAAAGGTAAAAAGAAAGCAAACATCCAACATAATTTAATATATAAATGTTCTTCACAATAAGCTTTATAAAACCTTCAGGTAGCCCACTAATATAAAACGTTTAAGTGAAAAGAAATATAAAAACGTCTCAAGATTAGAGGCCTGTCAAGCGCATAAAATAAGAGTGTCATTACAAATTGTATTAAATTACTTGTGGCCGCAACCCAAAAACCTCAAAACTGAAGGCGCACAACGACAACAAACACATCAAAATGGTTTCTTGTGTGCGTCTTTGCCGAGCAATTACATTTGGTAAATATATAGGTATACCTCCAACCAACCAGTTCGTCCAACGAACTACCAGATACATCGCGCTTTGCTAGTAATTAGCGGTTAAGTCAAATGTGTATTAGCCGGCGAAATTGGTCGACATGATGATCAAAAGACCGCGGGTCAAGCTAGTTAACTGTGTTGAGTGATTAAAACCGCGATAAGTTGCTTAAGTCGCTGCAAGGCTGCTACACTCTTAGCTGTACCGTTATCATGAGTAATTGTTGAACTATAAAGTCGTTACGCATCGCAAATAAGTCGTGCGTTGAAAGAGTTAAATAAATCAAGTGTATATATAATATTTTTTATTATGCATTACGAATAGTTGACAAACAACTTAAATCATATGTGAATACGTGCCGTATGCACGTTGACTGATTTATGTGGCAATTGTTTGCGCCGCGTGTGTGATAAATAAGTACATACGAGTGTAAGTGCAGTTTATAAATAAATATTTTATGCACACTATGTGCATGCAATTATGTATTGACGCATGTGTCGCAGACTGTGTGTGCGCTAATTGATGTGCAACCACACGGCGTATGATCAACATTTGAATAGAGCTTTTAATTGCGTCAAAAATTGTGGTTCAGCTCGAAATGTAAGAGCTGTGCGAGTACACCGACATTAAATTGTTATGGTTGTTAAATATTTATAGCTGCAAATGGAGCTGGCCAAATGCAAGACGCTTTGATTACAACTATACCACATAAATAAATAAATAAATTACCACAATGCTCCACACTTTTGTTTTGCCAAACACGACGTCATCACGTCAACCTTCTTGTCTTTGTTTTCATCACAAATATGTATTAGACAAGAAACAAATTACTTTTGCGTCTTTTGTTTTGCATTTTGATGAGTTGCCCACAAACAACCACTCATATATGTAGATAGGCACAATTTATAGCGGAAAGGCTTCTGTCTAGGAAATATGATTGCGTTTATGGTCGATTGTGTACCCTGAATTCCGAAGTGTGGAAGGGTATTATGGAATGATGCTGTTCAATGACGCACTTAAAACCAGTCTCTATCTAGACCAGCCAGGAAAACCAAACTTGTTACGTCTGTATTGTCAAAAAGCCAGAGGGTATCAAAGAGTCGGGTGTGCGCGAATGTAGCATTCGGCATATTTGGATAAATATATTTATTATATATGTCATGACATGCGTCCGTCTTGACTTAATAACATTGGGCTTTGCCAGTCAAAATCGATTTTACGCTTTGCTTAACTTTCCCAAACTTATGCCAGTTGCTTTAATATGCGCAGCTTTAAGAGAAGCTCATCACTCAGATAGTGGTCTGCGACGCTATAGTCCCGCATGCAGACACTCAAATCCCACGTGCGCCTCAAAGTATGCTTCAATAAATATGCAGCATGCAGCTGAGCTTAATGGCGAACGCTTTTTGGCTATTATGACCGCAAACAGCTTAAGCAGCCCTGGTGCCATTAGATGTACTTAGCATCAATGTTTCATGAATTTAATATTTCATTTACGCCTCGCTCGCCCGTTGCCTCGTTGACGTTCGTGGCCGTTTCTCCCTTCTTCTTTTGCGCGTTTGCTGAATGTGTGGGCAGTTTTTGTTGTGAATGGCACATTTACACTCAACAGAAAAGTAGTCCAATTGCATTATTTATTATTCCTGAGGCGAATCCATTTAGATATCACCTCCTGTGTATTAACGAGATTATGCAATCTGCCTACAACAGCAGTATTTAACGGTTATACATTTAGTTGTGGACTTCTACATCCATTACACAAAATTATTGCTTTTTATAATTTCGAGACTACCACATAACTCCAAACTGATTTAATGGGATTTTTAAAGGAGGCCTTTCAACACTTGGTCTTTGGACCTAGCTCTATTATGCCTCAAGTAATCATTTTGCCAATAGAACGAGGACTGCTGCTTTGGCTGGTTTTTAAAAGTGTACATGTCAGTACAGTTATGCTCCAAAAAGCTAACTAGCGGAGTTTTAGCTGCCGCACATAAATTCCAAATGATTTGCGCTGATTGCCTGCGATAATTAAACTTTTATGACCTAATTAAGACGCGTCTAATGCTTCGCATGCGTTTGCTAACGGTCAGGCCAATTGAATGCCAATGCCGAGTCGGTCAAATCTGTCCGAGCTCTTGGACTTTTGTGTCAACGCCCAGTTCTGCCCGTTGATTGCCCAGGCTGACAGACAGACAGATAGACAGGCTGGCAAATCAGCTCATAGCAACGCTCTCACTTGCATAAATTTTGGTCTGCTACTGCCTGCGGCTTGTCAGAGTTTTGTCTGGCGTATTTGATGTGCCTGTCAATTAGGACGTAGCGACCGGCAACGCAGTGGCAAGCACATAAACATTTTAATATTCTTTCTATGCGACAATCAATGGCGGGTACCGCAGCCAAAGGCTGCAAACAACATCGCCAACAACAGCAATGACAAGGACAACTTATGCGATGCCATACGCATTGCCTAATGCCGTCCATAAAAATGCCATTAAATGCGACAGCGATGCTTTCATCGCTCCCTACAAAAACAATCACTAACAGAGCAGGCGTAGGCGAGTTGTCGCGTTTGTTGTTGTCATTGGCCG
This sequence comes from Scaptodrosophila lebanonensis, assembly GCF_003285725.1. Taxonomy (NCBI): domain Eukaryota; kingdom Metazoa; phylum Arthropoda; class Insecta; order Diptera; family Drosophilidae; genus Scaptodrosophila; species Scaptodrosophila lebanonensis. The sequence goes on from NW_022060529.1 coordinate 6,926,325, forward strand.
TTAATGGCTGTGTAAAATGTGACAACGCCCGCAACTCTGACTTCCGTTTTATCCATGCATGCCCATGCATACACATCCACGCAAAGGCAAAACCGTCTCATGTTGTTTGTGTAATCGCATCTACACATCTCTCCAATATTTTTGCATCCCCCAATGCCACGTCTGTCTGTTTTATTACTTTCCAATCAAATAACCACACGGTCTACTTGCATCTCTCCCATTTTGTTGTTCGCATTAAGAATGTCACCTTATCAAATTGCTCATTACCAGCGCAATGTAATACTTCCAATATCAACATTCAAAATTTATTCGCGTAAGCCATTTCTCTGACCAATTAATTTACGATCAAATTGAATATGATTATCATTAGTCACTAATTAGTTTCAGTTCAATCAGTCATCAATTCACATTTTCTATCATATTTTATTAAACGAAAATACTGACAAATCCAATCAAAAGAGTTCGCCGAATGAAAGTATTTTTTTATGAATTTCTGTGATGGTATATACGAAATGAAATATATTCAATACATACATATATTTGACTTCCATCAAATCACATTTTATCTTTCTTTTCACCACTTTTGTTGCCATCACAAGCAAAAAAAAAATTATTTTTTGGATTCAATTTGTTTTTCTTGTACGACAGTCACGACCATAATCATGAAAATGCAGTATCTTCTCAAATCAAATTAACCGCTCGATTTTCTTTCTCACAATATCTCTATTTCAGAACTATGCTCTTTTTAAATTCCGCCGTCCAAGCGGCCCGCATTCTATTCAACACACAACAACACGCCATTTGAAGCCGCAACAAAATGGGTTAAATACTTTCCTTTTGCTTGCATTTTTTCCCACGCTGCTTTTGTGTTGTGCAAAAGTATCGCACTTTGCATGCAAATAAACATTTAGTACACAGCCCAAAGCGCCTGCCAAGCTGCTGGCAAAAGCAGGCGAAGAAAAAATCATTAAAAAACCTTTTTGGAAGCCCTAAAAAATACTTTGCCATGTAAAATGTTGCACGATAAAATGAAACACAGCAACTTGCGTACTTGTGTGGCTTTCACTCAACAAACTGGAGTTGCCTTTCAGTGGTAGTAGTAGAGTAAAGAATCAGGCGCTGTGGCAGGGGCGGCACATCAAAACTAATTACTTTGTTTTTGCATAAACTACTTCGCTGCCAGCGAGAATGCATTTAAGCATTTTATGCTGTCTGTTTTCAACATTTCGGGCAGTTTGCTTCCGCTTGCTTTTTGCAAAGGCTGATTTGCATTTAAATGCCCGAAAAATGTTGCCTAGTTTCTTGCGCAAGCCGAACGCTTAAATGCAAGAGCATTAAACGAAGTGCATGCATATTGCATATTGTATGAAGTGGCGAGGCAAACGTCATTAGGAATGCTATGCTGTGGCCACAAAAGGTGCCCATTAAGTCTCTTTCAGTTTGCTCGTTTGCGTTGCTTTGTTGCTCTTGTTCTTGAAACCCATTTGCTTGTATTATTTATTAATAGCAAATGTGTTTATAATAGTATAAAAGCTCAACGTGCTTGTGTTGGACTGCTGGGACTTTCTTCTATTGATAGTAGGCCAGCTCGGGCAATTATACAAGGGCCTTTGTCAAATAATCTATTTCTGATTTTCCATGATTTTCTCTACGCAATAGTGAAAGCTAGAAACAAATACCTCGAACTTTACTTTTTTTACCACACTTTCTCTAAATAGAAAAATAAATGACTATTAAACAAGCTTATTGACTACTGCACTTCAAATAGTTCAGTGGTGAAGCATTTCAATTTATTATAGGAGAGCTATACCAAAGAAATCATTATTAAATTTCATATAAAAATATTTATATAAATATCAAACCAAAAACAGCAAAGAAATATACTTGCGCGGTTTACTCGTTCATAGTAGAGTCTTACTATCAGCCTTCCTGTGAAAATGCATTATTTAGTTACCTGGAACGAAGAGAAATCAGCATTTTAATTTCTATTTATATAACGCTGTTAGCCATGAAATGTTTTGAAACAGCACCATTGCGCTTCTTTTGTTAGTGCCCTTGCCAACGGCGTAGGCTTACTCAGTCATTCCCACACTCATTAATTCACTCACTCATTAATTTACACTGTTGTTTCCCACTTCCATTATGAATATATCTTCTTTTTTGCATCTGTTTCTGCTTACACAGGCAGTTCTTAATGATGAAAGCACATCAAATGCGACCGCCACCTTATGAAACGTATACAAGCTGAAACGGAAACCGCTCTAGCAAGAAAACAGAAGTACAGAAACAGACAATGGCAGCCAGTAGGGAAAAAAGAGCAGGGTGAACTGTACAAGCCAAGACAAGCAAGCAAAAGAGAGTAACACTGCGAAATCGTTAAACGTAACCCAAAACAAGGAAAACCGAAAAGGCAGTACAACAAGACGCACTGCAAATTACATACATATATATAATCAAGTAAAGAAATACGAGGGGCCATTAATAAACCGGATTCATTAACGAAACGCAAAGTAAACAGAAAAACGGACGAAGGACAAACAAGTGAACAGACAGGCAGCACGTCAATAAGAAAGAAACAAAGGAATAGCAACAACAATTGCAATACTCACGGTGAAAAAAATACTCCTTGGCACTTTCAGTTTGATGTGCACTTTCTGTTTATTCAAAAACCCTTTCAGACTGTGCACTTTATAAATATTTTTTCAACTTACGCATACTAAATGAGCAACCCACATAAATTCCCCAATTAATGGCAGAAAATGGCGCTGAGTAGTTTTCGGGATTCATATTGATGAGAACACAGGTGTCCATAAAAAATATAAACACCCATCATCTACGACTTTAAAACATACCTACCTATTAATAAATGATCGAGAAAATAAATTAAAACTATTTAATATTCAACCGAGTGCAAAAAACAAAAAAAAAAATATAGAAAAAACATAGTTAAAAATTATAAATGAATAAATTTCTTGTCATGTCTTCTAACACAGAGCTCATATTGAAAACATGAAAGCAACATATTTGCGCATTTAATTAGACTCACTTGCGGCAATGAATAAACGAGTGCAAATAAAGCCGAAATTAAATTATTTCGAATTTGTCACTGTCGCGGTTTTCGCAGAAAATGGCTCTGAAACGCATCTTGCCGTTGCGATAGCGAGGCTCCTTTCTCCTTCTATAACGCTCGCACATACCTACGACGTGAACAACGATGCTGTTGATGACTGCGACAAGCACTCGAAATAAATTGCCTCAAGTGTGCTGTCATGCACCTTGGCAACCGCAGCAATAACCTCGAGTACTATAAATCTTCATCAGTCAAAGGAAGCGACAACAACAGCGACAGTAATCACAATACACGCATCCAGCCAACTACGCAAATTGGAATAGACGGGCCAATGAACTTTCTACAATTCCACCTTGCTTACAAAACGACTTTCTCAGATGTATAATTCCATTAATTTCCATTTTCCACATACTGTTTGAAAAACAAAAATACACGACACACTCATAATACCACAGGATTGACAAGCTCATGACGCGGAAAGAAAGAGCTCAATCTCAAATTGGCTAAAAAAATATGTTTGAATCCTAAAGATGACAAATCTCTTTTAATTCTGGCGGCAAAATGAAATCGGAGCATGCTGGATGAGCTTACTTTAATGCAGATAATATGCACAAAAGATCATAAAGTAATAAAAGGATATGTTTTCCAGCTATGACTTGTTTTTGTGAAGCTTACATTATCGATTCAGCTGATCGATACAAAACACAATTTGTGCGTTTTAGAGGCATTTTTGACTTAAACAAATAAAATATATAATGTACGCACAGAAGAATCCATAAAGTTTTTTTTTCCAATTATTGTTTATAATGTGCCTGATATTAATAAATATTTTCAGTAAAATTGCACACTAGGAGCTGACTTTGGTAATTTTTGTGAAGCTATTTTCATTCCCGTAATGTTTTCCCTATTTGCTGTACATGTTGTAAGCATGCAAGCTTTAATTAAAATTTATTTTTATTTATTTTATGGGCAATCGTTATGACTGTCATGTTTATATGCGGCGCGTGTGCCAACACGAGCGTGATTTATAACAAAAAGTTCGCAGTGGCCGCACGAGCTAACGGAATGCAAACATGCATACTAATTACGTTTTAAACCGACAGCTAAACCAAGTTAAGCGCAAAAATAAATCCTTTTTCTTTGGCGCTTTGCACATCTGAGTTTCTGTGTGCATGCGTATTTGTGTCTCTATGTGTGTGTATGTGTGTGTGTGGGTGTATGCGCGTTGAAAGTTATTATAAGTATTAAGTGCACATGCGTACTTAGCGCGTTCCCAGTTTTTTGGCACGCCCCGTCAGCCTTCATTATTTGTTGCTCTTGTAAAATGCTTCTACTAAGGCTTTTCTTTAGCAGTTGCTTTTCCGCTTTTTATACCCTGTACCCAAAGGGTAAAAGGGTATACTAGTTTTGTGCGAATGTATGTGACACACAGGACGAGTGGATGACAAGACGAGTCGATATAGCTATTTCTGCCTGTACATCGGTATGAAGGAAAGGATCTTAGAACAAGAACTAGAATTACCAAACTTGGTATCCAGGTTCCCCCAAGACCTAGGCAGTTTAAGTTTGTTTATTTGTTCTGACAAACTCCCCCGCTATTAGCAATTTTTCGTAACTGAAGCAATGCTTGGAATTTTTGCTTAAGTTCGGAAATTACATCGAGTTAGTTATTATGTGTCCGTATATTAAGTTTAATCATGATAGGTTAATTATGAAGAAAGTTAGCTGTTGCTGCTTTGACTTAATTTTGTAGAAACGATTGTGATGTAAATTGTGCTGTTGAAACTGTACATAAAATAGGTATCCATTTATATATGAATGTATTGAATATTTTTCATTTCATTTAAATAATTATTTTTTTAATTTTTAATACATTTTTGAATATTTCTTTTTTTTAAGTTTTTCTTTTCTTGTGTAAGCTGCTATAGGGTATTTAAGAGTCAAATTTGCATGTCGGTTTTTCCACGTTGCCTAAGTCGGAACTTAAGCTTATTATTTATATATTATAAAGGATCAAGAGATAGAAAAATATGAAAAATACAAAACAAAACAATAAAATTGTGTGAAGCAAGGCCAAGTTGTATACTTTTTGAGGCAAAACTAAAAAATCATTTATAAAAGCTGTACTGAACAGTAAGCACCAGATGTTTTAAGAAATAAATAAATTTGCACCTGTGGACATCCGTCCTTTTAAAAACAGCAACTGAAAAATTGCGTTTGCATAACCTTTGCATAATAGCCTACACCAGAAATCTTTTTGTTTGTTTAATATGGCAGCCAGTCTTTTTCTTTTCAAAGGTTAATACATTTATATTTAATATATTATAATCAGTCTATGTATAAATTTGAATCGTTTTTTGCTGACTTATGGTCCACATCATTGAACATTCCAAGAGATGCTATTGCTAAAAGTATTCTTCAATGTAAATTTTGTTTAATGCCTGAAGATAATAGATTTAATGAAGAAACAATTTCTGTAAATCAACGACAAACTGTTAAAGGCTTAACGATTAATTACTTTTATTAAATTCACATTACTTTCAACCTTGAAATGAGGCCACGTCGCAATGCTTAATAACGCATCTTCGTATTCGTATATGCTAAATCTCTCACATACAAAATCTATGATTCCCCATTATGCTCTCGTTTACAAAGCAAAAACTCCTACGCATTTTTTATGCTGCCTGGCTGCTTCAGTTAATACTGTTGACAGCCGCTGCCGATGTCCGCTTCCGTCGCTTTCAAAAGCACCTCTCAGCTGCTTTATTCCAGCAACTCAGAGTGCTAATGAAATTATGAGAGACTGTGTCTGTGTGTGCTGGAGTGTGTGTTTGGGTGTGTTTAGATGTGCGTAATTCGACTGAAAGCGTTACTTAAATTTGGCTTGCGGCTTTCGCCCACGACACCCATGTTGATATGGTTTTTTTATGATAATGTATTTAATGAAATGCCATATGTTTATTAGCATATTAAATATTTACGCTTCTTTTGGCACATCACGTATGCGCCATGTTGTATTTGAACAGCAGCCGCAGCAGCAGCATCAGCCTTCATAAGATAAAATGCGTTGACACGTACTTTACTCGTATGCGAAGAACTCACATAGAAACACGTAATATCTTCTATTTGTTTTCTTGCAAAAATATTAATTGGACAGCTTGCGCATGCTTAATTTTTTCCTTTTTTCGAGGCTACATTGTATTTTTCGAATACACAATTTGCTTTCCAATATTTCCACAGCGCCAGACTCAAGATTTCATGTGTTCTCTCTAATATCATGTCGATGCTTCAATTTTCTGACTCAATGGTTTAATTAATAAGATATTTCTGAGCTCAGAATGAGTGTGTGTATCTCGGCATACTCGTATTTGCGCTCGATTGCTTAATGGCAGCTGTGAGCCAAAGTGAATGTGTATCTGAATGGCACTCGGATTTCAATGTGCATTACACACACTTAACCTACATGCACACAAGCATTCACATACAAGAGATAATTACGACTCGCAAACAAGTTAAAATTAAGCTTTTGACGCTTAATCGCATTTTCAATTATATAGATATATCAATACACCCATCATCGAATTGAATTGATGCACTCGCACCATTATTTCAAATGCTTTGAAATTCATTTCTGTAATCAATAAGATTTGAGAATGATATGATACATCGATATCCGGCCAGTTAATAGCACAAAGTACTGCAGTATGAGCTATATATTTTTAAGAGTTCCGTTCTTGCAAAAGAAAGTATTTACATGGTGCTATTCACTGAGTGTTAAATACAATATTTTGTTGTTGTCTTCTGCTATAAAAGTGTGCCGCATTCATACAAAATTTAACACAAAACAATTAATTTTAACATGACACACTTGCTGTGGTGTAAGCTGCACAATTGCGGCGAACGTAGCGACAAACATATAAGTACACAAACAGTGAAATTTGCATGAAGCGAACGCTCCTAGTTTGGTAAATAAAGCAAGCAAAAGCAGCAGCATCAGCATCAGCTTCAGCAACAAAACAACAAAATGTTGACACATTAAAATACAACGGAGCGGAGAGTGCCAGAGATTTAGGAAAGTGAACCCAAGGAGGGGAACCTAGGGACGAAGACATCTGATGAGAAAAAGAGGGAGCGAGATGTGCGGGTAAAGAAATTGTTCAACAGAGGCCTGAGCCTAAAAACGGGTTAATGAAAATGAATGCGACACTCGCAGCTGTGTGTTTGTTGCTTTTAGAGAATGCCACATACAATATACGACTACGATATGCACATGTGATGCTAAGGGTATGTGAGTGTGCGAGTGTGTGTGTGCATTTTTACACATCGCCTACTGCTTTGTTGGGTCGGCTTGCCCGGGGGATTTTAACATAATGAATGAATATGAATTTACTGTGACATTTTAACTGTGCACAATATTTCGTGTGCGACAGTTGCATGCTTTTAGGCGCGGCACAGTACGCCCGCTGTGACTTTTTGTCGCTCGTCAACTGAGTGCACATAATGTGCGAGAGCAAGCGCATATCAATCATTGTGGATTATAAAATGTGGCAGCGCTGCAGACCCAAAAACATAGGCAGTGGCACTGGCACTCACCTACACATGCAAACACACTCGCTCCACACTTAAACGAGCAACCGAGACTGACAAAACCCAGGCAGCTACCACACAGTTGGCGAATGTATCATTAATAAATAATGCGCAAAAAAGTATGCAAAACTTTTTCCCTGGCGTTTATTCATTCGGATCTCTTTTGTTTTGCTTTTTTCCCACTATTGCCTCCATCCCGTCTCCTCCTTCACCACCGTCCTGTCAACATACTCAGCCATTTTAAGTGAGCTTGGGGCAGCTAAAAGCCAGCATGGGATTTGTCTGCGGTTTGATATTGCGTTTTATTAATAAAGTGACTATCTAACTTTCAGATAAAATATAAATTACATTATGTCAGCGTATGATAAATTGTTTAAAATATCACGGCAAACTTAATCAAATTTTAAATGAACCTTGTTTTTAACATATGGGCGAAGAGTGCATTTTTAATAGCTTTTAAAAGCTTTAGTTTTTTGTTGTCAAAAGGGAATAATTCCGTCTGCCAACGATAACGTGAAAATGGAATTAAATTCTGGATTTATTTATTCTGATGAAGCAAAATCTGTTCAATCACGCGAACACTAATTGCTCTAAATGTAATGCCCCACTTAACCCCCATTTCAATTAGAAATGCAACGAATATTAACAGTCGAAGATATTAAAAAACTTCTTATTTCCAAATTGAACTTGCATCTTCACTTTTGTACTTGCTTACCTTAGCTTTTTTTATCATTAGAAATCTGCACTCTATACCCTCAGCTCGTCTCAACATTTCCATAATCTTTTCAGAATTTGTCTTTAAAAGTATCATAATGATTGTTCTCACATAATATCAAAACTCTCTCTGCTGTTTAAGGACGGCTTTCTTAACCATCTCCGGGGAAGTCTCCGACCACATATGGCTGTTATTCGGCGCATAGCTCGCCGGCAAATATAAAAAGAATAAATCGCATTCATTTGTAACTTTGAAGATAATAAAAAAATAATTATCTTACATCAAGTAATCACACTAAAATATTTGTAGTGCCCTCAATATGTCCTTGGAATATACACACAACTGCCAAAATCTCTTTGCCACCAAAACAAAGGAAAGTGTAAGCCGTAACCAACATACAAGGAAAACAATGTACATTTTATCATACAACGTGCAGTTAAGCTAACAAACTGTAAATTGCTTTTTTATGCACAGCTGAAGAGATTGAGGGTGTATGGCGAAAAATGAGAGAGAACAAAGGATGCTTATAAACAGCTTAACATTTTGCTGCGTATATCAAATGGCACCTGCAACCAACTTGTGGTTGCCAACAGAAATAATTAAAAATAATTACAAACTGCAACAGCAGCCACAACTACAGCACAGGCAACAGCAATAACAGCCACAACAACACAATCTCAATTGCAGTTAGTCTTATAAGCCAAATAAACCCAGTTGGCAAGGAGCTGTATGAGCCACAAAGTAGAGTGCGAGATGTTTGCTGGCAGGACATTTGACATTGCCCACGCCACTGGAGAAATAAAATTAAGAACATCTTAACATCCGTCAAGGAACATGTATAATAAATTAAAATACTTAACCATTGAAAGGACAATGAAAGGCAATTCCCTGAAGTCCATATAACCAAATCTTTTCAACGACAACGAACATTTATCAGTAAGTTTAAAAATAAAATAGCGACTTTTTAGTTCGTAACACAAAATTTCATAAATATACTTGAAATAATATCTAAAATAACTGTGACGGCAATATTGGAAAATACAATCTGAAAAACTATTCAACACTGTACCTACCAGTGGCTTTACAATTACCAGAACTTTTGTGGACTTATGTCTAATTGGCCTTCACAAAATCGCCTCTCAACTGCAGCTGCCGACATCGAATGCTCCAACAAATTTCTAGCCCAACAGCTCCATGGGAGTTGCACGAAAGCCAACTGATTACTTTCCTCCTGGCAAAGCTGTTTATGAATGTTTGTGTGTTTGTGTGCGGGTGTGTGTATAGCATGCGTATGTGTAACAAATGTGCGCATATTTCTACCACCAACTCACACACTTACACGCATTGTGCACGCAGCCATGTAATTACAGCAATTGTAGTATTTTATAGTCGAATTTGCCACAACTAAACATTGCTGACGTTACGTATACGCACCGCTGACGTTTTAACACACATACATACGCTTAACATTTTACTCTGCTTCTGAGCTTGGAGCCGCACATGCCCTATTAAATAGTATAGAATAAACTCTGTGTGTATATGTGTGTAAAAGGATGCTCATGTTAACGGTGTTGCATCAAGTTAAAATGGCTTGTTACTCCGGCATGCAACCAAAATGGGTCAGCCGAATGTAAGGAGCTGCCTGCAGGACAGAAAACTGCATATGTTGCACAAAAAGTATTTACACCAGAATAGAAAATTTGACTAAGCCAAGTGTAATGCTTTCGGCTGGCGCTTTTGAGGGGTCAATGTAGGTAACAACCAAATCTCTTCTTGACAACTTTCACACACAATATTACTTTTGCCCTGTGTAATGGAATGCTTTGTATCTTACGATATAGCTCGTGATCAAAACAAATGTATATTATTATTAGTTACTCTTAAAATCGAGAATAAATTACATACATGATACACAAATTTTTATTTTCAATAATAGACTAAAACGTATTAATAACCAAAAAATTGAAAAATTTTAAATTTCCCTTTAAAACACAATATTGAAAATGTTTTTTTCAATATGGATTATCTATACACCTAATTTTGTCTTTACATGGTAAATTGGTTCCAAAAACAAACGTGTAAAAAAAGACAATGATCATATGCAAAAATATGTGATTGGTTCCTTATCTCTAAAACCTATTAAAATCAGGGAAAAATATTTCATATTTCTAGCTGTTTGTCAACTGTGTGTGTTGTATTATTTTGAATCGTTCTAAATGTAACAAGTTGTGAAAAATATAAAAAAGTTATAATTTTCAAATCATGTTAAATCTGATTTAAAATGTAAAAAAAGACCGTGTAGAAACAGAATTAGGTGTATTATATATATTTAAGATGTAAGAAGTCTGCGAATCTCACCATCCTTCGCTTACTGCATTGCTTGTTTCTTGCTGTCAAGAACTAGCTAACAAACTTGTAATTGCATTGCTAATTTGGCATTTAATCCGTTTAAATGGATTTCAGCTTTTGTGCTCTTCTCTATTGTCGTGCTTAAGCTGCATTCATTTTTGGCTTGTTTTTTCGACATCAATAAGCTTCAGCTTGATAATGTACATTCCGTGTTATAGCATATGGGTTGAAAACTACATAATCTACTTTTGGGGTACTTGCTACTTGCAAAGCAGGCAATTAGCAAATGTGTACAGTCCAATTAATTTTTAAAGCAATGAACACCTTTTATATGTATTTTGACCAGCAGCTAATGCTGGTGGTGGCTCTGCATTTTTAATGATTGCCATGTAAATTGAGCTGGGCGCTTGAAGCGAAACCACAGCCGGTTAAAATTACATCAGGAATTTTTAATTACGAATACCAAATCAAATAAAATAATAATTGCAGCATGTGCCAGGCACACACACACATACTAACGCAGAAATAGAGAGGGGAAGGAACAACTATAACGGCATACGTGAGCTCGTCTAAACACTTTTGTGTGTTATTACGAAACCAAAAGCTAAGGCAGCTTATGAGAATTATCTATACGTGTGTGCACTGGAAAAAATAAAAGAGAACACAATCTTAAAATATTAAGTTTTAAAAAATTAAATGATCAAATATAGACTATTTCAAGCATTGCAATGCAAAAAGTTTTCCATATATGTATTGTACATAAAGAATGTAGAGTTATTGCTAATTAAATACGCTTGAGTGTAGTCAAAAAATTTCAATTAAGTTAGTCTGAAAAGTTTCACTCTGAATAGATAAGTTCGATAAACTCAATTTTTACAAGGAACACTAAACATTCGAAAATCAGGGGCAGAGACCAACTATTTTTCAGCCATATGTGGGATATCCCTGACCACACACGGCCTGATGGAGATTTTTTTTTAACTTTTTTGAATCGGGCAACAATAATAACTCCAATTATTGTTTCAATGGTTTATTATTAGGACTTATACTTCACACTTTTTATTTAATTAACTTTTTTCCGTTCGATGATTGTATCGTTTTGTCGATCCTATAATAAAATTCCAATTATAGAGGCACAAATAGAGGTGTTACTACCAATTATAAACTCTTTTAATTGCAGTGCAAGGATGTATGCGTGCGCCAGCACCAAAAGCGACAATCGACCTGGCACTTTGCGACCTCGCCCAATTCCTTTAGCATTACCCGAGTGCCATCCATGGGTATGAGCTCAGTTTTTATACATAGAGCTCATGAGATATACCGAGAGACACACGGAGGCATTTCGGAAATTATTTTAGGTTGTTGATCAAAGTTGTCTGCTCTGTGCTGGCTGCGAGCATTTAGCTTAAAAGTATGTCATGTTATATGTCAAAGGCGTGGACCTCCCGCATGGAAGGCAAAACACACAGGACACGCAATCACACAGTTTTGGCTTAGCTTTTATTATGACTGCGGGCTCTGGCTCTTTCTGTGTATGTATCTTTTTCTGTTTTTGTTTCTGTTTCTGCAGCTGTAGTTGTCGTTGCTCGGACCACGCACATGACACTTGTGACAGGGTCCGGCGCAAGGACACTGGTCCCAACTTACGCACGCACACATATCCAGCAGATTCGCTGCGAAATTTAACATATGTGTACAATTTGTACGCGTTAGTGCGTATGTGTGTATGTGTAGTTCGAAAATTGTGCGATTTTTCAGACGCGCACACGCCCCCTAGCGACAACCTAACTAGTGACGCCCAAGGGATAACAAGGGACGACACACACATACTCGTACAGGACGTCTGGAGCATTTTTCTATTTTTCAATTTAAATGACAAACTTTATTTAATGCTGCAATTTATATGGCAGCAGGGGGCCTAAGACCCATGCGTAATTCTATTTGACGTTCATGCAATGGGCGGCAATTTAAATTGAATTTTTTTTCATCTTCGTTTTCTTGTGCTATGCCGTCAGCTATAAATAACTTGGCTGGCAGCCTACTTGTGAACGCTTAAGTCAGCGCCATTGTAGGTGATGTTGCCTCATTAAAAAGGGACAACATCATTCATCAAACGCATTGTGTGTCGCTTACATTTGTTGCGTGTAAAGCAATTTGTGTGCCAATAAAATAAAATCAAAAATGTGCGCCAGCGGCAAATTGCCCGACACAGCTGACAAGTTAAGAGACTGAATTGCTGCCACCCTTCATCTGTCGATGCAAGGACTATAAAATTAGTGGAAAAGAACGCTCGCTTTAATATCACTTTCTCAAACAGCAATTAACATCAAAAGGCTTGCAAAACGTTGCGTACATTACAAGAGCCAATAAAACTTAAAGGGGCTCTACACCTGCTGGCCGCGCGGCGCAACATAAAACTTTTGTGAAACTCAAGGCCACAGATGTTGCCTCAAGCCGTTAAAACAAACTCATGGCTATGTTGTCCAAGCCCACGCATAAATGAGCGTAGGAGGAGCGACCAACGAAGCAAGACCGCAGACGCTTTCAATAACTTGGCCAATGATGAGTCCGTATGCTCACACTGCAAAAAATAAACCTATCCAATAATTGTTTAATATCAGTATGTTAAGCAGAATGATTGCGATCGCGATAAAATCATCTTTAATGATTAATTTATTTGCACATGCCATCACAGATTAAATAATAAACTGTCTTGGCATTTTGTGATAAAGATCATTCCATCGTGTATCAAATTTCTTTTCGTTTTCACTTTTTTTTTTATTAAATCAAATTTCTTCAAAGTAAATTAAATTCATGTCACTTTAAATCAGGACAATGTTTTCACTTGTGTATTTTATTAGATGCAAGAAGAGCCATCTCTCCCATATTGTTTCCATAATGAAAATCATATTTACGTAGCTTGATAAGTGGTTGCTGAGGCTACAACTGTGCCTAAGTAGCAGGCGCCGATTTTAATTACACGCCAAATATAGTCATAAAAGGCGACGCAGACATTTTGCGTTAATTAGCAAAGGCATGTCTCTATTCTGCTTTGATAATTCAAAGAATATTTAGAACAAAACCACATGCAGCTAAATACAAATTTGCCTTCAGGCACATGGGCTTTTATGAGTGTTGAGTGGGTGTGAACCCAAAAAATAAGTTCACGCTTAATATTCATAGACAAACTCGGCAAAAGTTTTCGCCCACATTAACATTTTCCACACAAAAATTGACAACAAGCACAAACACCCCATCACATGCCCAATAACTGCCACATACCTATATACTATAGTACATATGCAGACACAAAGTGTGCAAAATGTTTTCCAGCAGCAATGACGCCATTTTTTATCCACCATTGAGGCGGCTTAATTACTCCGACGAGCACCGTTATAACCAAAAATGGGCAATGCACAAAAACCGCAGCAACGACAACAACAACAGAAAGAAATGACAGCAGCCCGCCACACATAAAAGTGAATTTGTGAACGCATAAAAAGTTCAATAGATGGTGTTGCCGTCGGTTATAAATGTCAATGGACCGACAGAACGAAGGCATTGAGTACGCTGACCTGAGAAGCGTGCAGGCACAAAAGTGTTGGCCAAACAAAATATCACAATATAGAAAAATGGAAGTAGGACAATGCAATTGCATGACAATGCGGCCAATATGGGAACATTTGCTTTTAGAGCATAGCTCTAAGAGTAACAAAAGCAGTCTTTATTTACATTGAAAAGGTTTCATTTCCTCAAATAAATTTGAAGCCGCTCACTCAATAGTGAAAGGGTATTTTGTTTTTATAGTATATGTAAATTAATTATAGGCACATCTAAGTTCAACATAGTGGGGCGAATATAGTAGGTACCGGTAGAATAGAGGCAAATAGCTTATAGCTTAATTCCGTCAGAAGCTCTCTCATACTCGTATGTGTATGAAACGACACTTAGAATGTAAGTATCGAAGATTTCTTTTATATTTTTAAGGTAGTGCTATTAATGGTTAATATATACATATGGAAAGATTTTAATAAATAAATTGTAAGAAAATGTTGGCTTAAGACTAAAATAGAAAACTAATACAAGTAGAGCATTGGATTGTACGGTACTAATTCTAATTTTATTTAGACCGTTTTACAGATGCACTCTACGGACATACAACATTTGTGACACAAAATTATTATTCGGGTCAAACAGCTTCAGGTCTAGCAGTTGCTTAGGAATGTAAGGAAGCCTTAAAAATCAGTGCCTTCTTTTGGGCAGCAAATTACGCATACGCCTAGCAATGCCATCAACAACAAAGTTCGTTCCATGAAAACAAATGGCAAAGTTTAATTGGGTTTTTGTGTAGAGGAGCCGAGTTATCTTGGACCGTTGCCAAAAACAAGGCGCGTTGGGGGCAACAGCAGCCGCATAAGCCGCAGCATCTGTTGTTGCACTCGTGTTTGTTTTCTGGCCTGCAACGCAGGCGTGTAGTATGTGAGTGTTTTTTTTCTTTCAATATGAATGCGAACTGAAATAAGGGGCGTATGGCGTCCTGTGTAAAGTTCAGTGATCCCAAACGTGGGCAACCATTTGTGAAGCAACAACTGCACATAATTGTTCAGCAGAACCATAAAAATGTAGCTCGACAAGCGCCATAAATGTAAGTCATGTCAATTCGCGTTCACAGTTTGAAATATAGGAACGTTTTTTTTTTCCCCATTTGTCCTGTTATTTATATGCACAGCAGTTGGCGCAGATCAAATGTAACGCTACCAATTTGCCAATTAATCAATGCGCTTGTTTTTTTTCCACACAAGCACATGAAATCAAGCACATGAAACCACACAAAAATAATTGGCACATTCTCGTACCCGTATATGACGAAAACAGTAGCAATATTAAATAGAAAAATTACTTATATACGTGTATATACATACGTATCAGTCCCCATAATCGTACATTAATGAATTCATTTTAAAATTAGACTTAAATTTTAATCTTAAAAGTTTGACTGCCGTTAACAGACACAAATAATATATGTTATGAAAGCTGTTGGCGATGGTTTGACATTTCAATGCAACAACAAAGGAATATTGGCCGTAACATAAAATTGATTAATATCAGTCCACACTTTGGACAGTGTCAAATATTTGAACACTTCTTTCAGACTTAACTCAAGCTTCCAATATTGCTTTAATGAAAAAATGTGAATCATTTACATTACGCACCGTCTGGCGTCCAATATACACGTATTTATATGTGAGCGCAACAGGTTTAACTCAAGAATCATATGCATGATTTGTAAATAAGCCAACTGATATGAGTATGTCAGCAGATGAAGAATTTGCAATCAATGAAGCATTAATGCACAGCATGCCTTAAGCTGATTTACTTATGAGAAGCGCATGGAACTTGACAGATTTAGCATATCAAAGGACATAAGCAGGACATGCGCCACAACAGAATAAAGGGGCGACATGTATTCATTTGATGTGCCTGCCTATTTGTATACGTGTATGAGTGTGTGTGAGTATTGTGACTGAGTGTCGTCATGTGGCGACAAACTTTTGACAAAAGTAAAGGAAATGAAAAGCTTTTGCCCGCAAATACATACAAACAAATATATGTACGTAACAGAAGCGACGCAATAGGAAATGACACATCAACACAATTGGAAATTGTGCGCACGCACGTATTGAAACACACACACATACAAACTTGCAAACATACTTACATACATACATACGAGTACATACATACGTTCAGGCACTCACGTATGCTCAAGACGAACTAAATAAATATGACACGCGCGAGAGCATGAGAAATATGCCAGCCCTTTGGGCGCCGAGCAAAGTTGCCGACAGCAGAACTAGGAGAAGCCGAGGAAGAAACAGCAACAACAACATTTACATTTGGTATGTGCAAAATAAATAAATAAAAAGCAACGTCGACGGAGTCGGCGACAACGACAAAGGCGTCAAAGGCGTCGAAAGGATGAAAAACCAATGCCGCAGTAACGTTTCTGGAAATGGAAAGGATGACGCGAGAGGCTGCTTATTCTTAGATGACGCTGATGTGTCGCTGTGTGAAATATGTTGGAATGACAAAGCAATAAAACTTCCACAGCAACAACACTAAAAACCGACGACAATTGCTCTTGTTTTCGTTGTTGTTATTTTGTAGTTGCCTGCCTTCTAGTTTGAGGCAATAGAAGTGTCCGCCCCTAAACCTGCTTAAGCACATCTTCATTTACAGTAAAAATCACCTATGTTGACAATTATTAAATGAAGGTCGAATCCATGAATTGGATTGTGAATCCATATTTGAACTTAGTTTAGAGGTATATATCAATACTATTCGCATTACTATCAGCTATAAATAAAATGGTTTTAATTCAAAATTATGTAAAGCTTCTCTTTTTTCTTAGTAGAATTACAAGTATATATCATTTATATTTTAGAATTCGATTTCATTAATATTATCACAGCAGCAACACTATATAAAAAAAACCTCTGCATTAAATTTTTCATAGATCCTCCATAAAATTGGTGGAACTTGTGAGCACATTTTATTAATTATACCTAGATCAGTGAACACATAAAAAGGACAATACCGTTAAAACAGAACAAATTTATTTTATTTTAAGGTTGCACGTACATAGGCTTCACCGTGGATTTTGTTATTGTTTAGGCTGGTGTATGTGTGTTTTTGTGTGGAATTTTTAATAAAACGGCAAAAGCAAACACAGCCGTCTTTGGCGCATGCAAAGCAATGTCGTTCCATGTAGGTTAGTAGCGCGCCCTAAGGTATGCAACAATTCTAACACATCGCAGGCAATGTTACAATTCAATGACGTGCCTCTAACTGAACCGTGTGTGAATGGGTGTGAGGGTGTATGTACATGTGAGTGTATAAGTGTATTGGTGCTAAGATGTGTGCTAATAAAACGAAATGAGCTTGTATTGCAACAAAATCGTTGAGGCCTACAAGATTTTTTTTAGAGCCGAGCAACTGGTTTATGCTCCCAGCGAGTTATTTGCCCATATCGACGGAACATAAACTTCCAAAATACGGGTAGATGTGTTGGTATGTGTTTCTCTTTTATGACAAGCGTACAATACATCTAGCCGTGCATATATGTACATACAAGTATATACATACATATGAATGTAGGTAACGTCTTAGTGAAGGGCTTAAAAATTGAGCTGGGACGCAGAGCAGCTGTTAAAGTTTGATTTTGAGAGCTCTTTGTAATGGCAATGCCCACGTTTTCAAGGTTGCACTCCCCATAAATATAATACTTTATCAAGGCCAAAAAATAGACAATGTGAGCTTTAAAAAATAATATAATAACTCTGCGTAAAAATGTATTTGGCTGAAAGGTCTGATAGCATCATGCTACCATTTCTCTCTTTCTATTTTCCAAGTATGCGACGTGCGTAAATTTAATTCTGTATATTTGTTGGCTCTCGAAAATTAGCTGAAACGGAACACATTCAGCCATACATACATTTATTTTGTTTTTCTTGCATGAAACGCAAGTTACGTGACTAAAATGCTGAAAACAGGGAAATATGTCAAGTTCTTGGGAAGGAATTGTGTCTTTACCCTCACACGCCCAACAACTTTTTTTTTTGAAATAGTACTAAAAAATAAGAAACAATTTCAGTTTTTAGTCGCTGGTGAAAAATATTATGGGCACGCACGAGCCAATGCTTAGCAAAATACAAAACAACCGATCTATCGCAACTGGACAAAATATACGAGCAGCTATAAATATATACATACACACATGTATGATAAGTTACAAACTTTACTTTTACTTATTAAGTTGGACATGTCACAACTATATGGGGAAATGATTGGCTTTTCAAACTAAAGTCTGAAAGTAAAGAAGCTTTACACAAATGTCAGGTAAAAGCAAATGGAAAAGTGCTTAAGAACGTTTACAGATGAATGCAAATAGAATACATTTGTATATATATACATAAATAAATAAAACAGAAATAAAAGCATGCTCTGAAATTCAAGATATTCTACTTGATTGGAAATACAAATTGAAGAGTTGGAAACGTTTTTGTTATATAGCTTTAAACCGTTTATGTAATATTTTTGTTATGCATAGGCTGTGCGAAATGAATGACAAAAGGAAAAATAATTACAAGATATTTTCATATGGATAAGGAATAGTCAGAATTATATAGCTTCAGCGCAGACGAAACACTTATGCAAACCGATTTTTGGATTAAAAGAAGCTGTGCCTTATTATTATTAGTGCTTGCCTCGAGCAGTACTGAAAACATTTTCAGATTTTTATGTTGTGCGAATTTGATGAACAAAAGTCTAAAGCCACTCGCACTCACACTCCCAGTCGCAAACCCATTTCCATTCACTCACTCACCCAGCCTGGCTGGAAGGCATGTGCGTGTAGGTTGCATACTTTTCGGGACGCTGTCAACACCACCGACGATTTGACTCGCAATTGTGCGTGCCACAGCAACGGCAACACCCACAGTCACAGCCACATACTTGCTTTTTCGTGTGTGGACAACCCGCGCCCCCCCCCCCTGCTTTGTGGGCCCCTCATGCATCAGTCTGACACATACGCCTGTCATGCGGTCTGTCAAGCAACGCTCTCAGGCTTTTCGTGATTGTCACTGCCGCAGCTCATTAGTTTTCTTCTGCTTCAGTCGAGCAGCACGCATTGCCTCCCATCAAGTTGCTGTTGATGCTTTGACGGCTGAGGCGATGGTTTGTCGGCTCAACAGAAAGGCACGAACATAAGATTGAAAGCAATATGCCAAAAAGCACAACTTATCGCAATTTTACTTACCCTTTTCCCTCCCGCTACTCTTCAGACCGGTTTCCTACTATTTTCCATCGAGTTATTAGTTGTTTATTTATTTACATTTGTAATTTGTTGACATTATAGCTACAAATAAAAATCTATATGGTGATATTTTATTATTTTACAAATCAAATGTGAATCTCGTATATTGCAAATGTTTTAAACTGCATTTGTGCAAAATCCCGGCGCTTTTTCAGCTTCTGATAAAAAATCCTATAAGCATATAGTATTCGAAAACTTATAAATATGCGGGCAGACAAAAAATTCGCCAGCCGCGTATTTGTTTGCATTGAATGACGAACAGCTGAGTAAATAACTACAATTTGCATTTGTTGCTTTACAAATACACACAAAAATTTAAAAAAAGCATACACATTTACGCAATGTCGCTTAAAAATACATATGCATACATATACATAATATATACATACGCATATGCGTGTTTGTGCACAGAAGTCTGTGTTTTAATATAAATGTAACTTTTTATTATTGGTTTTTATAATATTTACCACTTTTGGGGCATTTAATTAATGTTTATAGAAATGTTTTTCCTAACTGCGTGCAACACAATTCATGCAAAATATTTTAACAATATAATTGCAATTGCATTTATTTAAGCGCCAACTCTTATCTACTGAAATCAATTTCGCATATCTGTGCACATCTAAAGGAAATAAATATTAAATACAAGCTAAAACTATTTAGTTAGCTAACCGAACACATCAGACTCTTTTAAATAACGATTTTTTCAGTCACTATGGCCAGTTTGGATATTAAATCGGTGCAATTTTTTAGCTGAAATTTAGGAATAGTCGGCTAACTTTTCTAAAACTGCATAACTGTATTTTCCGGGACAGTCCTGGGTTGACAATTGTAGTGCCGCACTAAAAACTTATTATAATAGTTCAGGAAAACATCAACTGCTCGCAGCAAGTCCGGCATTCAAAAAGCAACAGTTTTGTTACCAGTACTCGTAGCTACCAAGATTAACTCATTCAAATCTTTAAGAATGTTTCGGAGTAGTAAAAGTACAGTACCAATATGGGGCTGCAGTCACGAGGATCGTAAAAATGTATTCACTACCAAAATCACGTATTTTATTGTAAGATATATATTCTGTTTCACCCCCCATGAATGCTTGTAGCACAGGTTAAAAATTTGCATGAACAGGTCTCATTAATTAGTAACTACAAGTATGAACGTGATGGAAGGAGCCAAGGCGCGAAGTATTTTCACTATCATTTTCATATTCATGTGATCTAACATTCCTCCTGCTGGGTGTTACAAGTACAAGCTTATTCACCAAAAAAAAAATCTACCCCATAACAAGAGGGAAGTGTAGAAACCCCTTTTTTTCTGATAAACCAGGAAAAATCACATTCGCACCTCCAAATTAAAATCCTATGTGGAATATATACGATAATTGGCCACAGCCATTCTCATAAATAATTTTAATTGTATTTACACACAGACTGCCGAAAAAGAGGTAAAATATTATTTTGAAGACGACTAGCTGTACTTACGGCTCTCTACTATACGTATTTGCAAACTTTGCTCCGACAGCCATTTGAAAGCCAACATTTTTCATGTGTTGCCACTGCAATGCTAACATCAACACTCGTCCTGTTTTTCGCCCCATGTTTGCAACCAGCAGGAGTCGGATGTGGTAAACACATCAGATACAGTCGTTTAGAGTATACTTGTACTATGTTGGAGTTTTGAAAACGCTTGCAACGCACAAAATTTTGGACATGAAACGTTGAGCTACGACGAATAACATATTTGTTTGTCTCGGGGAGTAAGCTTTTGGTTTGTTTTGCAGACAAGTTACATGGAGTTCTTAGTTATGACTTATTTGGCGATCAAAACTGGCTTTTATAGCATAGACATACATACTTTTCATCTATTTGGATTTATAAATTGAGTAAACTTGGTGTTTAGTCCCCCTTCAACATTATGTAAAACTGTTGAGTATTTTGGTGACCTTCCTCATAGTTATTTTTATTGTTTGGCCGGCTCGAGGTCAGAGTAAGAAAAACCAATTTATTTAATTTTCTTTTCTTTTTCCGATATATTTCGGTGGCGTAACCGAAATATATCGGAAAAAGAAAAGAAAATTAAATAAATTGGTTTTTCTTACTCTGACCTCGAGCCGGCCAAACAATAAAAATAAAAAAAAAAAATCATTATGTAAAACTTATTTATATATTTACATTTTCAAACTCACATGAATTACTTCAGTTATTTACCTTTGCAGTGCATTGCAGAACAAATGTTTCAATTAAATTCAAGCAACCAAGTCTTTTGAATTCCGACAGTGCGTTTTCAGCTGGAAAATAGCTTTTAGCAAAATGAAGTGCCGTTGCAAGTAAATGGCAAACAATGCAACAAATTGTAGAAAATTGCATTTCAAAGCATTTCATTTGCAAAATTACAAAGCGCGGGGATGGCAAACAATATGTATGTCGACGACAGGCACAAAGACAAAATGATGATTGTGATGAAATGTGCTTTGTATGATGATGGGGGAGCAAATTAAATGAGCAGCAAAATATGAAACTACTCGTACTTGAGTGCGAAAAACGTACGTTGAAAGAATTGCATGTACTTCACCGATAAAGGGACAGGGGACAACTGACAAATATATAGAGAGAGAAACACACTCACACACACACACAAATATGTGTTTGTTTGCGGTTGTTGCATAAACAACAAGTGTAACAACAACAACTTCATATGCCAGCTGCAATGACTGACGACCCTGACCAAAGGCAGCAACACTGGCCTGAAGCAACAACACCAACAACTACAGCATCAGCAAACAGCAACTACAAATACTCGCACTTGCTCAGGCAACGGCAATGACAACGTCATGCATTTACAAGTGTCTGGCTCTCGTTAGTTGGTCTGTTACGCTATGTTACATGTGTGTGTGTGTGTGTGTTTAGTTTAGTTGTATTTTTTGTTTCTTTTCAGCTCTCTCTAACTCTTGTGCACTTTTCATTTTCCGGCTGTCCATTTTTCTCAGGCACCCAAGCACATGCCTGAATTGAAAATGAAATTTTGTGTCAGTGTTACGATGCATTATATGTAGATACTTTCATATATGTATAGAAATATATATATATATATATATATATATATATATATATATATATATATATATATATATATATATATATATATATATACTTGTATATGTTTTTGCATAAACACATGAAAGTGTTTGTGAGATGGCCCTGCGCTCGACATTTGTTCAGCTGCCGCCTGCCAGCGTCGCCTGCAGTTAGAAAAATTCATTTTACAAATTCTCAACATAAATATCTCGTTTTAAAATAGCTTAAAGCCGAACATAATTGGAGAAAGTTTATTGTTTATTTATATGCACTCTTGAATGCACAGCAGTCCAGTTAGCGCAGACTGCATCTGCAAAAGGTTTAATCCAATTACTTTTTTATCCTTTTACTTGATTGAATTGGTCAGCTTGATAAAATGTATTAAAATGCATATTCTTAGTATATAAGTTGAGTTTCGTTGACAGTATAATTGTGTTCATTACATTTTTAAGACGAGGGCTGTCTTTTTAGTTGATAGAAAGGAGATATGTTCCAAAAACCAATTATAAAGACTAGATAAAAAGCTCTTTTATTTCTCTGCCTTTTTCCTTGAAATTGTTACATCTGGTATTTCTCATTCATCTGGCTAAAAAATAACGTTTTGAAGTTAAATATTCAAAATTAAAGCAAAGAAAATTTAAATGGAGAAAACGTGAACCAACGGTCAAGAAACTTTGATGCACTGCTTCCATCCCCAAATACTTCACGAACAATTATAGGATTTCAAATGAATATGGTTTCATGGAATTTTGTCATTGCTAAATCCAGTCACCTACAATTTTCTCAGTGTCATGGCCGGGCTATGTCTATCGCCGGCGTTAGCCAGACTACAAGTGTTAAGCTGATGGGCGCCATTCAGAGTCAGTTCAGGGGCCCACGCCCACATGCCCGGTCCAGCAGCACTCAACACTCAAACTGATTGCTGGCACGACCTTCAAACCTACGCACACTTACATGCATTCACTCATACATATGTTAAAACTAATATAGTATATGTGTGTGTGCGCGTGTATGAATGAAGCAGGACGACAGAACGACACATTTGCCGCAAACAGTTTGCAATTGCATTTGGTTTTTGGTTTTGGGTTCTTCAAAAAAAAAATAGAAGGACAAGAAGAAATGGCATGTGCGATGTGTGCGTTTTGCATAAAAATCATTTATTGCTCCGTACAAAAAGCCCATTTGTACATATTTCTGGTGTTTGCTTTCAGGAGCGCACGCATTTAATTGCATGCGCACGGCATACAACTCGTATATATGAAATAATTATGCAAAACGGCAGTTTACATAATTTCCGAGAGCATTTTATTATACGAGTATCTACAATAACAACAAGGCCAACAAAAATAATGCGGCTAGTAGCTTTTAATCCAAGCGGCACGCCACATCGTGAAAAAGTCAAGCACAATTAACTCGCGAATGGATTGCGACGCATGCCATAACCATACCGTCAAAAAATGTTGTTGTTGTGCCATTAATCGGGAAGGAACACGAGGAAAAACCTTTAACAAACATGTGGCCGTTACGAACGGGTCCGGAAGGAGTAAGCAAGCAGTACACACAAATACATTGGCTCTAACAACTTTCCTGGCTTTTTTGGTGAGCAAAACTTTTGTGCACTGCGGCGCCGGGCAAATTGAAATTCCTCGCACAAAAATTAAAGAATTTCAATTGTGAAACATTCCCTCGTTCTTTCTCCCTCCCTTTTTTATTTTTTCTTGTTTTGTGTCGCGCTTACGTTTGACGCCCTTTTTCATACAAACGCCAAAGCGCGGAAATTGAACGGGAAATGCAAAACGACAGAAAGGAAAAGAAAATATCAGCCAGGGGCAGGACTCAAGGGCAGCAGCAATTAGGACTCTCGAGCATACACACACACAAATTAAATTTAATTAGAAATTAAATGGAAATAAATTGGATTATTTAATTAAAAAGCCCGGCACAAGATACCAAATGCGAATTGTAGAATGCCCGACCTTGCGAACACACTCACCTTTAATCTCGGCGCACAAAATCAGCCAGCTGAGCCATTGGTAGAGTAATCCAAAAGTGGCTGACTGCGGCTGCTGGTGGTGGTGCTGTTTGGATCGGGCTCTGAAATGTGCGTGGGCGTACATTTTGAATTTGGCGTCTTGTAGACGTTGTTGTTATCCGTACTTTATTATTATTGCGGAGACGCTTTGTCGTTTATGGTGTTGCTTGTTACTGTTCTTGGCTCTTACACTTGTTGTTGTGTTGCAGAAATTCACGCTTATTGCGCAGAAAAGCGTCAGCAATTCGCAGCTTTCGATGAGAGTTTGTGGTCAGCCTTGTGAAAGGGCCCACTAATGATTGCGACAAATTATATATAGAGAACACTGACCCACATAAATATATAACAAACGTAGATGCCGTGTTTTGTAATTCGGTAACGCCAGTTTCCGCTTTTTATCGCTCTTGCTATTGGCCCTAGTTGCTGTTGTTGTTGTTGTTGTTGTTGTTGCTGTGTTAAACGCTCACACGGGACCAATTGCAAAATGAACTGCCGCCTTATACAGGCAATTCTATCTTCTGTATTTTTGCTTATCTTGTTCGTTGCCTATGGTACGCGTTCTATTGCGTGTTTTTAGTGCTTTCCAAAGTGCTTGCTCAGCGTTGCGTGTTCCTTGCTGTTATTCCCATTGTTTTTTCTTTACATATTTTTTCCTTCTTCTTTCAACCAGAAGCTGATCATTTCTTCGCACTTTCCGCACTTTACGCGGGCGCACGTGGTAAACTTTATTCTCTTTTTTTTGTATCCTGAAACTGATAAACAAATTTTATTTGCTTGTTTATGCGCTGATGCGTCAAAATCTTATTTTGTGTTGTAATGTTATTTTGTGATTTAAATTCTTCTTTCTTTTTCTTTCTTTTAAATCGTGTTTTTCACACTTTTGTTTCAAAAGTTCTTGCTACTCATTTGGTGCTACACAATTGTTTTCACGCGCTCGCCGCACTCACGTACACACGCACATTTCAATCACAACACCATAAATCACGCAATGTGCTTTTAACGCGGCGGCCAAAAAGTATGCAATGCTTTCCTGCACACACGCGCGCACTAATTTACAAACACACGACTAGTAATTTATAACCCAGACAGAGTAATTACATACCTTCCAAGGATTATCGCCCAGATGAGCGCCTACAACAACAACAAAACTAACGCAATTTTGTTGTCATTTGGGTTATCATACTTTGAGTAATTTATCTTGTCGCCTGTAGTGACAACACTTTCGCTTTTCACACGCTATATAGCAAGCACGGAAATGTTTTCATTTCAGTAGACCGATACTGTTATTGTTGCTGTCAATTGATGCAAAAACTTGTAGCACACGCTGGCTGTCTATTCCGAAAATTTACAAAATGGGTTTCTGATGTTCCTTTGACTATTTATCTGTCACGGTCCCAATCATCAACAGTGATTGAACGACGAATGCTTCGTTGTGATGTCGTTGAAGCAGCGTTCCTTTCGAATTGATTCAATTTCTCTAGCGGTTTTTGTTGACATGCGAAGCAAATCGGCTTGTAACTGATTACTCAACTAATTGCATTGTACTCTGATTGCACTTTCGAAGCACAACAATCTGTGACACACGCACACTTGACAATCCACTTGATGTTGTTGTTTTTATCGTTGTTGTTACTGTTGTTATGGTAGAGGTTCAAACTCATTAAGCCCTTGCGCTACACACATTATTCAGATACACCGACACCGCACTATAAATCAAAAACGCGTGCTTCGCACTCGACTTTCAGGATAGAACTGAACGCTCGTGGCCAAGGCAGAACAAGAATTCGGCTAATGCCAATGTCTGCCAACAGCCGCACGAAGCTGTCTTCGTCCCACGCTTCGGCAGGCACCTCAACACCACAAACGCCACAAAAAAGAGCACGCTATTGTAAAAGATACTCTTCGAGGTAAAGAGCGCTATACGTATGTAAGTTTCTGAAAGAATTACTGGTGCACGAAATTGTTGCAGCATGTGTCTTATGTTTGTTTATATTTTTTAAGTAAGAAGCTGCTTGATTCTTTTTAAATCTATCTATAGTTTATAGTTTTTTTTTTAATTTTTTAATTCTTATCTTTGTGAATTATGAAAACTGAACAATTTAAAAACTTACTTAGATTTTTAATACTAAGAATTCGTAAGGACACTATATATCTATATATTAAGAACTATTAATAAAAATATAATCTGAAGCTCTATACAATTCTTACTTACATTAAAAAAAAAGTCCTCATAACATGATGCAAAATTATTTGCCTAAAATATACATGAACTTTATAACTATTGTAGAAGGATTTCATTAAATTGGTCTACAATAATGTTAATTGTATTAAAGGTGTTAAGCTTTATTCCCGTGCCACTCCAGTTTACCGACTTGATATGCACTAATCCAACTATATATAGTAAGCTTTGTAATGACCTAGGTCAGTGCAACATTGCGTGTCATACGTGAGTTGATATAAGAGTCTTCCAACTCGACTCTTATACTAGCAAGTAAATTCGCAAAAACATGAAAGAGAAAATTTCCCCTAAAATCAAAAAACACTTTTATACTCTGTTCGTCCGTTCGTAGATCTCAGAAACTATTACAGCTAGAGGCACGAAATTTTACACACAGTTTATTGTCTTGATGAACCAAGTTTTATCAAGTAGGTCCATTTGAAAGGAAGCCCTAATAGTTATCTCTGTCCAATTCTGTACTGCACACATACTCATGCACAGAAACACATAGGCAACATTTACACAATTCCGATGTAAATGTGAAGAACTCGAACCCGAACCCGACCTCAGCACTTCAACATTTTTTTGTATAATTATGTTTTTATTGTTTGTTTTTTATTTATATTTTATGGACTTATAATTAATTAATTATTCTACATAGTTGTCGGGTTACCCGACTCTAGTGTTTTCACTTGTTTATTAACATAATAGTATGTTATAAGCCGTACTTGCTCCGCATCCTTCCTTTTTCACTATTGGCAGCTATTGTTTGGAAAAAACTTGCGCATCACCATACACACACACACACACACACATTGATGCACTCTAGGGTTTCTTTCAAGCAACTACAAAAACTTTTTAATTACAAGTCAATTTTATTTGAACAAACAAACAGATAATGCACTCAATGCACATGTGGTTAGCAAAGGCGAAAATGCTTAAATCAATTAAATTAATTAGCGCCTCCAAATTGTTCGCCTTTACGCCACATTGACGATACGCTGGCGATAATGACAAGGTCAGATGTGCGCCAACTTTCTGTGTGATTATATTTAATTAATTGACTGGTTGGGTTCTGTGCTCTGCTCAGCTCTGCTCTGCCAGCCCAATTTTCAATTAGCCCCAACTTGTTATGCAATCAAATTAACGGTTGACTTATAAAAATGCTCGGCGAAGGCCAGATAAAATTCATGAAATTTTTAAAAATGAAAAAAAAAAGTAGAGAAGATTTAAGACGAGCAAGCCCGACTAATTCATACTCTGCACCCGCCCAACTCTCAGTCACAGTCCTTCAACTAAAATACAGTTCATTGCAAGAGTCGTTTATTTGACAGCCTGATGATACAGAGTGCACCGATAAAGATGAAGCTTCAGATGAAGGCAAGACACTATAAAAAACGAAGTATGTACAGTAGTAATGTGGTGTGAAATAAATTAAAAACAGTTATTATTACTAAAAGTGGTTTATGCACCTAACAGTTTATGATTAACTTCATTAACTTCATCTGCTTATAGATCAGCAGTGTGTCTCTAGCTGTTGTGTTTCTCTGTGTTCGTGGTGGAGGGTCTGTAGTATATAGCTTCGTCTCATCTGTCTGATAATATACGTGTACATGCTATATACATATAATATCAGATCTGCCACGTCTGCCTCTGTCTGTCACATTCAATACCTTTCTAGTATACCCTTTTGCCCTACAGGGTACTCGTGTAAAAAAAAAACAGAGTAATGCTTCGTTGTGGTTACCCCTGCGGCAGATGATGTTGTGGTTGTTAGTGTAGCTGCTTTCGATCTGCCAACATATAAACTGTCTGGGGCAATTAGTGACCATTTGAGCGTGCACGTGTCAATCGCACGCTGGCTTCATTTTCGTTCTCGAAAGCCGATTAGAAAGAAGAGTCCCAATGGCAAAGAAGCCGCCATCGCCATCCTCATGCCCACGTGCGCCAAATCAGTAAACTTTTTAATTGAAACAATTTGTAAAATGTTACCCCGAAAAGAAAGCACCGAAAGCAGCAAGACACAAACTTTCATTTGCTTTTAATCTTCTACCTAGAACCCCCCCGGACCGGCATTGCAAAACAAAAACAAGACAACACACTGACTGACCCTCAACAAAAATGTTCGCTGGCTGACTGGTTGGTTGGCTCACTGCCTGGCTGGCTGGATGGCTGGATGGCTGGAGCTGAAGCACAAAATGAAGCCGCAATGGATACGGACACGCTTTGTTTTCAAGTTTTCTTGATTTCTTTATTGAATTATTCTGCTAGGTTTGCGCTGCGTATTGATTTTCAATGCGTATTTGTACACATATACGAGTATACGTATACAGTATATACGATTATATGTATTTGAGGATGTGGCCACGCAGCTGCAATTTCCGCTGAGAGCTGAAGGCCAGGCCAAAACATAAATTTGAAGCATTCTGGCAAATCATTATTCCAATCAGAGCGCCATCGTCGCCACGTCGCACAATTGGATTTACCAACGTCACACAAACAAATCAAAAATCTATTAAGCATGGCAGACTCAGATTCTAAGCATGGACGACACTTTTGCTGCCCGATTTATATATTTTTTTATTTTTTCGCCTTTTGCGGTCACGTGTCGCACGATTTGCAATGCGATATCGCGCACGCCGGGCAAACAAAACGTCTGGAGTGGAGTGGAGTGGAGGGGTGTAGAGCACGCAAAATACTGACACCCCCAAGTGGTAAGTGCGCGCATGGAAGACTCCCAAGTGGGCTCCGGATTGAGGCTGCCTGGTGATGGCTTCATTAGAGTGCCAAATTGCGAATGCAGCAAATATTAACAAAGGCAATTGGCGGCAAAATTATAAGCAGTGTGGTCGAATTATAACTTGAAGGGGGAGAATGCCAGTTGTACGATAAATGTTGTGATGTGCCCTTCTCTTTGCTTGATGGAGGGTTGTTGTTGCTTTCGTGTTTGCTTCCCAAAAGAGCCGCCAAAAGTGCTGTTAAGACGCAGCGTAATTGAAATGCCAACCTAGTCGGCCCCAGCGTGGTTAGCAACAAGCCCCGGCATCCAGATGGCTTAGAAATGTTTGTTATAAAAACTTCCTGAAGCCAGACCTCGCACGTCTAGGCAACAACTTATGAAGGATTAGATGCGCAGGAGGAAGCTAAAAAAAAAAGCGCAAGCATTTTTCAATAGCAATGAAAATACAACTTTTCGTTTTAAGAGGTTATTACCCTTAACATACATATTAAAATGAATGTGTGAGAGCTGTGTTTTGAGGCCGATTATCACACCTCTTTTTACAACACATGAGATTCTTCAGATTATTCTACTTTGTAAAAAAATCATCAGAATAATGAAATCCTCCTTTATTAGTACATACATACCCCTTTAAGATATTAAAATTAACCCCAAAACGATACAAATATTTTCGCAAGCTAAATAAGCTATTCATATTTCAAACCATGTAACCTATATATTTTGAGTTCAAGGTGTATGTATTTATTAATTTATTTGATATAAGAAACGATACGAATAAGAACTTTAAGAAAATAAAAAGTAAAAAATTGGGGATTTTTTTTTTTTTTTGCCCAACTAGACCCTATACCTCGATTCACAGCACAGAAGACGTTATTAGACCAATAGAAAAAGAAATAGAAACAAAGCAAAAATACAATTAAAAACAACAGTAAAAGTGCTTTTAGAACTAGTAAAGTAAACTTAAATTAAAACACTTAAATAACAACAAATACAATTTATTATTTACAAAAAAAAAATTGAAAATTTAGTCTCTGATCCAAACGGCAAGCAATGGCCAACTCACAGTCATGGTGGTCAGTCATTCTCCCGGAGTTAGCGTTTGAGTTATCTAAGCTATTCTTGTTGTAACTAGTGCCCTAAAATATAACTTCTTTGAGGAAATTTGGTACTCAGAGTTAGGAATTTGCAGGGGAGGTTAGGCAACGAGGTATCCGATACTTGAGGCTAAACAAACGGATTCGTCTTTATCCTTGCAGTATAGTTTTGCTCGATCAACATCATCCCACTGACTTGTGGAAGAACGAGTGATTCCATATCCATTCCTTCGGGTGAGCGAACCCGTAAGAGTTTTCAATAATGAATACTGGGGTATAGGGCTAAAAGCAAGCGAGGACAAACATGCAAGAGGAGACAAAAACAAAAACAAAAACAGAGCACAATAAATGAGCGGCCTTGCAATAAAAACCAAACCCGCATAATTTAACACAAGTGCGCGCACTTTCCGTATAGAATTGTGTGTTTCTGCCTCTGTGTCTGTTTCTGTGTCTTTGTATGTGTGGGCATAGGTAAGGGTGATGCTACAAATATACATGTCACACACACACAGACCAGAATACATATGTGTGGGTGAATGTGAATGTTACAGATTTCACAACTGCGAGGGTGCAAAAATGTCTCAATTATTTGTGAGCTCAGGGATTTCCTCATGCCCAGTGTTCGAGGCCAAAAAGTGCGTGTAATATTTGTTGGCTGCTTGTTCCGGTTGTGGCTTCTGTCTCCGAAGCGATTGCTCGAAACGATGGACAGTGGAAGGGGGGAACGTGTAGTGGGAAGTTGTTACTCGCCAAGCACAAGAACATTAACATTTAAAACAATTTTCAATGTTGTAAAAACAACTGTAAAAATTTGCTCCAAATAAAAACAGACAACGAGGCAAAGGCAAAAAAAAACAGGCTCATTTACTTTCAACATGCATTCAGAAAAAAATATATACTATCAAAACTGATTTTATGGCAATATTTCTGAAATGAAATGTTATATTCAACAATAATATAAAAATCGTCACCTTCCAGAAACAACGTAGAGGATAATCTGAAGAAGTTTTTTCTGTATCTGTTTTGCAAATGTTTTCCATCATTAAAGGATCCATATTTTACATTTTTCTAGGCCTTACATTCTTCAACACAAAAGTGAAATAGCTTTATTTGTCACTAAAATCGAAATATAGTATTATAATTTTGAGGAGCGAGCAGAAACTAACTATTAGATACAACAATCCTCAAGCTTATATTTATTAAATATAATAGAAAGGCGCCTCATTAAAGCAAATTTATAATAGTTTCGTTAATTATTAATAGTTTCGTTAATGGAATTAATTATAAATGGATATTGATTATAAAATAAAATTCAACAAACTAAATATAATATTTTTCCAGTGCATGTACGGGTATGTACCGCATTGCTTCTGTTTGTTTATTTTGTTCGTGTATTTGTTTGTTTATTTGTGAGCCCCTTCACACGCCTGCATACTTAATAATACAGTCCACAAAAGCAAAAACAACAACAACAATAACAACGTACCCTTGGTAAGTGGGTTTGTGACTTCTCCGGGAACGGGACCGGGACCAGGACCGCGACCCCCTTGTAAGCTACACAACAGTTTTTCTTCTTATCGCTCAAATGTCATCGACTGTCGGCAGTTGCCAGTTGGCAGTTGTAGGTTGCTTGTTAGTTGTTGTTGTTGTTTTCGTTGTTGGTAGTGGACTCGTAGTTGGCTATGGCAATCCCCTCATCACTAACCACATTCGGGCCGTCAACATTCGTTGGCAATCGCATGGCAAAAGGCGTTCATTTGTGAAATTCAAGCCATGTCCATGGGCGGCACTTGCGGCATTTAGTTAGTAATTTAGCGGCATTTATGGCGCAATTTATGCCGTCGGGATATTACTGGACGCCTTTCAGACTTCCACTGAGTGTGTGGGCTGAGAAATTGAGCTAACTGGCGGGGTGCACCACTTGTTAGACATTTAGTGAGTGAGTAAGTGAACAATAATTGCAGTTTGTAAAGCAAAGTCAAAGCCAAATCGTTCCTGCGACTTTTTCTGTGTTACAAATATAGGGTGGTTTTTTAAAGATTTATTTAATGTGCCAACACTCACAAAGTTGATCAATCTTCTTAGAACTTAGAACTCAATCAGAATTGCGTTCATTTTGAGTATACCAATTGAAAAATGATCAAGAATATTGGAGCCCCATAACATCGACCCATACATGATAAGCTTTTGTAGTGAAAAGACACCTTTAAGTGAAACCTAAGCACAAAAGAATCCAATGTCTTGTTGAAAGAGCTTCACAGTATATCTAGATCATCGCCGTTTACAATTGTTTTTAAATCGATTAGGTAATTAATAATTATTAATTATTTATGAATTCCAGCTCTTAAGTTATCTTTTCCCCGAAAGAAAGTATTGTTCCAATGTCTCCATGTGGTCAACACTTATTATTAAAGGACCCAAAAAACTGAAGCAGTACCACACAAAGCTCAAACATGACTCAAGATATATTTTTCCTGACTTTTTCTGTACATATTCTGATTTATTTTTCTAATATAAGCTTTTATATACATATAGTTCTCGTTTTATATCTCAGTAGCAAAGAAAGCTTGAAGTACAATCTAATTAAACTTAAGATGTACATGTTTTCTATAAATTGCAATCTCAACTCTTCATTAAAGCATCTTCCATCGTTGCTAGCCACACTTAAGTAGAATAGTTCAAAGCTCAAACTAGACCCAAAACACATTTTGACTGACGTTTGTTAGACCAGACCTTTTAGCGTATCAACATGAATAATAAATAGCAACTAATGCGATACGCCAAGCTCACAAATCAGGCCATTAGATCAATACCCAAACACTCTCTGCCACAAAAACTAACATCAGACAGAATTTCTATGAAAACAGAAAGCAGGTAAGGTTAGATATCGCTTAGTGGCTGTTATAATCCCGCTACGTGGTCGCAGTTTGGGGTCCTTGAACCACATAAATTCCCCATCAAAATCAATAACAAATCAAATGAGCTGCCCTTGTCGACATCAGTGGGCAGCGGGGATGAGCGATGACATTGGCTATAGTAGTGTTAAAGTTAATAAATTGCTGACGGAAAATTTATGTGCTGGCCGCTGCCCTCGGCGGCAATGACATTTCAATGTTTACATAAGCCGTGTGATTATTTATACGCACACACACATACCTACACACATACTTGTGTATACCACACGTATTGGTGGTCTATATGTCCTGCCTATATATGTGTATCAGCATATGTTTATGCTGCCTGTTCGTATGCTTATGTGAGTTGCCAAACGACAGGGGCGCGGCATATGGAATGCGCAAACCATTTAGCGAGGACACTCCTTCTCTGGGTGTGAGTGTATCAGAGAATGTTCGTGTAGATTATCAGTCATGTGAGAAATTCAATCAGGACTTATGGCTTAATGTATGTGTGTATATAGTGTGCATGTGTTTGCTGTGCTGTGCTTATGTTTGCAGATGTGAAACTTTCCTTTCGAATTTCGAACATTTACTACAAATTTTTTCCAAAATTAATACTTCAGTGATATAAAAATGACTCTCACTTGCAATATCAAAATGGTCAATTGAATGATGAATGCTGCTTTTTAACTCATCTGCCATTTCGTATCAATTCGACCACTGACTATACCACTGACTATATACAGAACTAGCAGGTCTTGTCCGTCTTCGATGGTCTCAGTATTTCTGCTTACAATTATAAGTTTGTTTACAATATGCTATTTATCTTCCCACACTATCTAAAGTTTATAGCAAATCGAAAATTATACTATGAAATTTCTAAAAATTAAAAAAAATAAATTTGTGGATTTGAATTGTAAAATTGTTGATAAATAAAAATATTGTGGGCGCCCTGATAAATAGACGTCATTGTACAGCTTTGTGTTAGGCTTTCTTATCTTTTAAGTTTAGTTTAAATTGTTATATTACGTTTTATAATATAATCGACGTATTATTGTTGAATTCTGAATAAAAATAAAAATTAAAAAAAATAAAATAAAAAAATGCAGTTCTATTATAAAAACTATTTTATATACATACATATATACTTGTACATACATAATCAACCACGCACGAAATCGGAATATGAAACACGGCACTCGTGTGAACGCAGTGCAGCTAACAGAAAGCGCCGACTATGCCCATCTCTAATACTTGTGACTGTGGGTGAAAGAGTGTGTGTATGTGATGTCCCCATGTTGAAAAAAATAAATAAATATTAATACTCCAATAATTCAAGCTCCAAGAAAACGTTCAAAAAACTGAGTATGCAGTTGTTTTGTATTCTTTCTCTGGTTTATAAAAACGAAGTTGAAATTGGTGGCAAAATGCAGATTTTTCAAACAAATTTTCGAGCTTGTTTTCCCCCTTTTGGCGTTTGAATTTTCCAAAACCTATTAGTGCTCATCTATACTATAAAAGACAACTTTTGTTCAAATTTCAGCTTCCTAGCTCTTACCGTTTGGGTTGTGCGTTGATTGCACATAGCTTTTCATGTCTCAATTTTCCCAAGAAAAAATCCCTTTAACTCACGCCCCAGGTGTTCTAACTGAGAGTTTTCAAACTAAGTTTGAAGTTAATCGGATGAGAATTGTACATTTTTTAAACATTGGAGCCCGTTTTCCCCATTTTGGAGTTCGAAGTTTCCAAAACCGCTCACTTTCACTGTGAAAGGAAACTTGTGTCCAAATTTAAGCTTCCTAGCTTTTACCGTCAGGACAACTGTTTTATACACATATATAGAGATTATTTAATGATGGCAGATTGTGCAAAACGACAACATTTGAGATAGTCTCCTAAAATGTGGACACATTCTTAATGATAAAGGTAATGATATTATTATTATAGAAATAGCAGCACTTAATTAAGCTAATAATAAATATTTTAAAAATATCTTAAAAATTAAGCAGGCGAATTTTGTTAGCCACATCATTGGCGTTTGTGTAATTTGTGTAATTTTCGTGTCCTACGTCTATGCTGCAGCTTCTGGCGACGATGCCTCGGCGTGTCCAGCGAACGATGGCTGTCAAGGGATCGTCCTTTTTGCACAACAATACACGTAATTCCATCGCTCGGAGTTGTTGGTGTAGTTGGACTAGTTGGACTAGTTGGACTCGAGGGAGTACTCGGACTACTCGGACTAGTCGCCCTGCCTTGCAGTTCATCTTCTTCATCATCTTCGCCGAAATCTCTTCCCTGAATCACATCTCCATCCACGCTGCGACTTTTGAAGCAAATCTCTTGTGCAGTGGCACCACTACCGCTACTAGAGCTGCTTGAGGAGCCACCCAATGAGCTCAGATACGCCAGCGTGGCATTCGAAGTTGCGACATCGTAGAGCAGCGAGCCACCAATGCCCTTGGTTATGCCTAATGCAAAGCCTCCAATGGCTGCCAAGCCGGATGCAACAGATCGACCCACAGGTATAACATCCTCAAGTCCAACCTCACGCAACGCTATACGAACCTCTCGCGCGGAAAGTGGACGCAATGCAATACGCCCCGCTGAGAATTCCCAAAACTGGACTTAGAACCAGTGGCCTGAATGAGGTCAAGCTTATGCACTTACCCGAAACAGTTGTGCCCATTAAGCAAATGGCAAAAAGACAACATTTCCATAATCCTAAAGAGAACTTCATTGCGGTTTTCTGTTTTCTGTTCTGCACGACGCGCACGCAATCTCGCCCTTTGATAACTGAAAAAACTTCGAGGTTCTGCGCAACTTTTATGCGCAAAAAAGTGAGAAAAAAGAAACTCGACAGAAAGAAAGTTCATTAAACAAAAGGCGCTGCCATTTAGCATATGCTAATCTCAGCCACAAAAGCTTCAAAAATATTACAACTAAGCAATAATATGTTTGAGTCAGAAGTCAGCGATCATCAGCAGACATGACACGACCTTTGACAGCGTTCCCAGCTGGCCGAGCAAAACATAAACCGGTTTACAATCAATTTTAGTTAACTCAATCGTCTACAAGAACTTTGTGTTCGTGCCGCTTATAACATTTTAATTGGAAATTAAAACAAAACATGGAATGATCAACAAAGAACGTTAATTCTTTTTAAGTCTTTTTGTATTAATATTTTTATTTTTTTTTTAATTCAATTTTGTGAGTATTTGCCTGAGTATAGGAAGGTGAATAACAGAGAAATGACTTTACTCTACTTTCCTCTTTTGGGAAGTTCTTAGAATCATATTTTTTATATTTAAATTATTTGATAATTGATTGGATGGTTTTTTTATTTACATTTATTTAGTTAATGCTAGCCTGAATATAAAACTTGCAACTAACATGTATTTTAAAGGCTATAATTTACAGGATCTTAATAACTTGAAGATAAAGATTTAAATTGTATTATAAATATACAAGTATGCATTGTTGGGGAATTTCATTAATAGTTGTATATTCTCAATCGAAAGTGATGAGATAAATGTGGCTGGATCAGTATTGCCTAATAGAAGTGTTCTTAAACTAGAGTCAACGAAGAATGTAATAAGTACATAAGGGGCATTGATAATGATGCTACTCTACTGAGGTGTCTTTGAATATATTTCTGAATCATATCATATAACAAAATTGCATTTGGACTGATATCTTCATACCAACATTGCTTTTTAAAATCCTGTACGCGAAGTATGTAAACGGCAGAAGGAAGGTTGGAGATCAACTCCATAAAGTATAAATATTCTTAATCGGCATTACGAGACAAATCGATTTAGACATGCCCGTCTGTCAGGGATTGCTGAGCCCAGACTAACCAAACATGGTATTCGAGTACACTTGTGTTTGCTTGAGTATGTTTTGATATAGTTTTAATAATAATAAACAAATAGTAATTATGATTTTATTATATCTAATATTTATATTCTAAAACATCTCACATTTATCACCTTTGAATCATACTGATCCATTTGAAATATGTTTTTAGTTACACAACAAAATCTATTATTATTTATTGGTTTTTAAGCAAAACTATACAAGTCAGTGAATTCGTTTCTGCGCCGGAGGCTGTTGTTGTTGTACCTAAGCCTGTCCCGGTGCCAGTTACTGTGGATGTACCACCGGTTTGTCGACCCTTCTCGATCTCCTCGGCTCCATCATATCGAGTGCCACCAAACACGGAACTCACAGGATCGTTATAGCGTTGTCTTTCTTTACGTTTATTGCGACCTTTACCGACGTGAATTCGTCTCCGAGCTGACCGATGTCTACTCTGGAACTTGCTATTCAATATTTTGTGGTCATCTAAATTGCGTGCACCGCGTGTATTGAAGCAAATCTCCTGAGCTGTGCCTTCGCTGTTTTCTGATACGCTACTTTCTGTAATATTGGCCGTAATTACGTCATAGATAAGTACCCCAGTCAAAGCTTTTGTGAGGCCCAACGTAAAGCCCGAGAGTGCCGCAAAGCCACTTGAAATCGATCGTCCTTCCATCATATCGTGCTCAATATCATGCTGACGCAGGATACTTTCAATTCGCCGTGCATTCAAAGGGCGCAGCAGCAATTGTTTAGCTAAGGTGGGAATATTGAGTGGTTAAGTACTTGTAGTTAAATCGGAAATATTGTGCCAAATACCTTCAATGGGCAGTGTGAGCAGTTGCAGGCAGAACAATAGCCCTAAAATCAGCATTTGAACTATCAAACGATCTCTCATCTTGACACTATAGTGGTGTGTGCGTAGCGTGCCGACTAACTCTGTAATTTATATAAGAAGCGGCCTGCTTAGAACCAATTCACATTACCATAAAACAAATGCCGCAATTAGTCAGGTATTTATGGCGCAGTAAAAGGTTTTCGCCAATTAGAAAAATGATCTAGTCGTGCACATTTCGTTTTTTAAGATTTTAATCAGCTGCTTTCACTTTCGCATATGAGTTTTTTCATTGGCACTAAAACAAACCACAAAAAAGAAAACCGAAAACGGTGGCCAACTTTCATTCATTGCTTGGCTAAAAATTAATATTCTTAATGCTGGCAGACAAGCAAAATAAAAAACCAAGAGGCATGCCAAACGGTGCGGTTGGTTCAAAAGTCAACTAAGCAATAACAACAAAAAGCTTATGTAACTCAGATACAACAGCAACACATTTCTCCTAGCTAGCATGTTGGCCATGCATGGATTAGCATTTTGCTTGTCTATCTGTATTGAGCCATTAGCCATTTTTATGGTCATAAATGTGAGCAGATTTAAGGTCTTCTTCACTCTGCAATGCTGGTTCCAATCTAGCTTCAATCCCCCCAGCAACTGGACATTTTTATTGGGCTAGCAAAACTTTGCAATTGCTTCGAGAAAGTTTTGCTTGGCTTTGTCAAGATTTGTCTGCTTCGAAAATAGCTCTAAATAAGCGGCTTACGACTGACTAACTGACTGACGCTTCAATACAGGAGCCCCACTTGCAGTCGCAGTTTAAAGTTTTGAGCTCCGTCGCCACAAAACGGGGGAAGTTCAAGCGTGCCCCTTTGATTGCCTTCAGCAGATGCAGACAGATTTGTTATTTATATTCATATTTATATCTTTGGCAAAGGTAGGTATGAATGGATGGAATGACTACTGTTTTGAGTTACACTTCATAATATAGCTGGGCCTTAAGTTCAAAAAGCATAAAGGTGTCACTTCATCTTCCTGTTTTCAATTTTTCTGTTTTTCTTCTTGGTTCTAAAGCTGTTTTGTATTCTCAAAAACAGCGTTTATAAAATAAATCAATATTTCAGTGCAAAAATTGGATAAAAATACAACGATTGATAAGGAAGAATACATCAAAGTTCGCCAATATCGACAACTTTGAAAACGCTGCGAACTCTTGAATTTGGAAAAACTTTTCACACAAACAGTTCAGACTTAAATTTCGTATAATAATAAGCGAGGTATTGCAACTGTATTTCTAGTCTAGTTGCAACGTTAACACCACTTTTTCTTGCTCTTATTCGCGACTGTTGTAGCTGCAGCTGTTGCCTTCAGGATGCAACAAGTGAATTGCAACGCCGAATGCAAAGTGCGCTGAGCATCAACAGCATCATTAGCAACAATATCAACAAGAGCAAGCAATGTCGCTGCGCCCTCCGCCTCTTTCAGGTTGCATGTGACGCTGCAGGCGTAAAGGCACCCCCTTTATAGAACCGCCCTGTGATGCCTGCCTCATCACGCTACGCCCAATTGTTTGTGATTTACGACATGCAACGTGCAACGCT
Source organism: Scaptodrosophila lebanonensis (assembly GCF_003285725.1). NCBI lineage: Eukaryota > Metazoa > Arthropoda > Insecta > Diptera > Drosophilidae > Scaptodrosophila > Scaptodrosophila lebanonensis. The sequence continues at coordinate 6,966,267 of NW_022060529.1, forward strand.
TGCAGCGGAGAGCGCATAACATCATTTGCAGCTCATTAATCAGCGAGGCTGCAGCCGCTGCCTGACTAGGGGCATCACCACAGCTGACGCATGTTGAGCGCCAATCTGAATCCCATTCCTTTCCATAGACTCTGGTATGCCATGGCCATGGCCAGTGCCAGTGCCAGTGCACCGCCCTTGCACGGTTGCCTGCACTTTCTGCGCCATGCAACATAATCGGATTGTCTCGCGCCGTACAATGAAAGCGCAAATATTTGCACGCACACCAGGGGCAGCAAGACCTGATTATGACACTTTCCAGCCCATTTTATTTTATGCCTAGCATAGCTGTCTGCTGTCCACAATGAACAACGGCACACACCAGAGACGCGGGTGGAACTTCATTTTGGAGCCCATCAGCTAACGAATTGTGTTGTTACGGGTTTATTCCTTTTGAAATTAAATTGCAAGCTATACAGTCAACTGATGTTGAGAGAAACAAAAGGGGGGGAGGCAATTCAGCTACTTTAAATATATAGAAAATGTAAACCCTGATTACGAAATGTGCTCAACAAGGATCCAACTAAATCGCACATCAACTGTATTTTAAAGAACTCGCTTAATACAAGAGTATAACAGCAATTGGCTTGGCAGTAGTGTATAGTACTATATATTATATAAATTAATTGAATTTATTTATTGTAGTCTTCGGATGCCATCGAATTAGCTTTTAGCCAAATTTGGACTATTTCAACTTATTTCGATATTTTGCATGGTGACAAAATTTTCTAACTTCAGAAATTGAATAAAATTTCAGAATACAAATTTGGAAACATTTGCTTGATTCAACTAAATAGAAATGGATTTACTTATGATTTAAATCATAGTACCACACAGAAAGCACAATAATTGCCCTCAAAGAAATCACAAAAATCCACTTAATTCTACTATTTTCTTTTGAAGTAAACACCGGTTAGGTTATTAGTGTGATATGCACAACGTGACTCTGATAATAGAGAAAACTGAGGTCACGTTCCCACCTCTAGACGATAACATATTTTTCGGCATTATGGCGCACGGTTGGTCGCCTTTTATGCTGCAGTCAGCGAATTAACATGCAACATGCTCCTTGTTGTCGACAAAGTGCGCGGAACATTTCAGCACGCAAGATAAAACAGCAGCTGGCTTGCGAGGCAAACAAGACTGATAAAAAGCACCTCAACTGGCTTTGGTTAAAACATAAAAAGCGTGGCAAGTGCAGTGCAGGCGCGTAAAGGCCAATATAGTAGCCAGTCACTGTTGGGACACTCCAGCAACTGGTTAGCACTAAGAGTTTTATGCATCCATTTCTCGTATTACGTGTATTATGACTGATAACTTTTCTTTATACCCTCAGCACTTTCGACGGCAATCAAACACATTGATTGGCACATTTGGCCTCTGGGAAATGACGCCTCGTATACTTCCAATCATTGCGGCCATTTGCACATTGATTGCAAAATTGTTATAAGTTGCATTACGATTAATGGCTTATTGATTTGCATGTGTGTGTGTGTGTGTATCCTGCACGTCATTATGTTTTAATTTATGAGCTATGGCTCTGCATAAATGTACAGAAACATGTCGCAACATTTAAATGCATAAATATGTGAGATTTGCAAAACACTCCACGCAGATGTTAAGCAGAGCCATAGCTTATATAGTATATACAAGTATGCCACTCAAAAGGACTGGGTCATCTATTAAAGTTTTAATTATTTATCATGCTCTTAGTTTCTCGAGAGCTCATTAATTATTGCAATAATAGTTTGCAGCCTAAGAGGCACTTCCCTCCCACTTGAGTATCTCCATCGCTAATGAGTTTAATTTAAAAATAATTCAGGATTATATTTTACTTGGAAGGTTTTAAATTCGGATTTGCTTGCGGCACGTGGTAAAGGCTGATATAAATAAATGTCTTTGTGCTTTGAGTTAACTTTATTTCCAAATAATGTCAACATGTCCGAGTGTTGTTAGATTTCGTAGAATAGAGGATAATAAACTCGTAAGCAGTGCTCTTAACCTCAGTTTGTTGTACAGCTTTTAGAATAAAATAAAATTATACTTACTTCTATTAAATTTAGGAAATACATAGTTTATGCTCAAAGGCTTTTCATTACTTCGTCTGCCCTTTGATCCCACTCAATTGCGAATTCTAAGTAGCAATAGCAAGTTCAAATGCTTTAACCTTAATCGCATTGTTTGGCGTTTTGTGTAAAAATGGGCATAGTTGTAGAAAACCACAAGCAAATATTACATGACCCCCCACCCCCTCCCCTCACAACCCTAGGCAACCACTGATGGCCACTCAGCTTGCACAAAACTTTAATTGTGAGAACGAACATGCGTGTGCGGCTTCATCATAAATCATTCTTTATTTCAAGCATCAGTAAACACACGAACAACACGCACACACACACACACACACATAACCACACACAGCTGAGCACATGCATACTTTAATAAGGAATCGCAGGCGACTGCGAAGGCTCCGACAAACATTAACACCTCACAGTCAGGCTGCTAACAAATCAAACCACCAAAGCGATGGCAGGAAAGTTGTAAGTAAATGTGTACATATGTCCGTACACTGAAAGAATAAAATTCTACAAATTATGCTCTAAGATACTAAAATATACAATCACGCATAATCTAAACTGATGATGCCCAATAAATCAACACAATAAATGTATAAATTGCACTTAAAAGAAATTCCATTCCGAATCTACACTTTTGAACGAACTTAAATTTGTTTAATCCTCTGGCGTAAATAAAAACTTTACTTGAGTTATAAATGGTTAAAGAAAAGTTCAAATCAATCCACAAACATTTTCGATATTGAATGATCTTAACAGTCATGTTTATTGTTAGAAAGAAAGCTGGCCGCAATCTTTCACTGTTTGGTATTTGTTTGTTTATAAGTATTACAGACATCTTGATATTTATTTTGCTATCTGTATGGATCCGTTGGTAGCTCTGGTTGAACAAGTTCCATGTAGCACTTTCGGCTGTTTGGTTGTTCAGCAGTAGGTTCGTATGTAGTAATTAATTATGGTGTTATTTAATTTAATTGTGTGCGGCATTAATTTGCAACCAGCCAGGCAGCAAGTGCTCAGCAAATGAGAAACTTGTGAACCTATTAACTTGGCCAAGCGCTCCCTTTAAAATATAAGCATGTACACTTATGTATCGTGCATACAAACAAACGTACAAATGTATAAAAAAAAGAACAACACTTGCATTTTGGGCATGAATAGTACATATGCACATACAGATATACACATACAGATACTCTTGATGTGCCTGCTTAGAGCCGCTCTCATGTAGACAAATGTGTTTTCGTGTTCGCAAGCAACTTGAACATTTGTCAGTGTGCACACGAACATACCAACATTTGTATATGCACACATACACGTATGAGTAGGCGCTTGTGGGTATGCTTATGACTCTAATGTATGCTCTGATCATGATGATGATGATGATGATGATGATTATATGCGCAATAAAAACGTCAAATGTGCCGTTGCCGCTTGCTTTTACTTCTGCTCGCTTGATGTACCTACGGGGCGTATACATATTGTCTGTGCATTGGAATTCTTTGCCTTCACATTTTAAACTCAATCAATTGATGATAAACTTTCTTTTTTAGCACATGCCGTACATCCTCTCATCAATTCTATTTAAAGTGATTTCTGTTTTCGTCTTCGAAAAATGTTAGAAAATTTGCCAATTAATGGTTTGTCATAAAGGCACAAATACGGACACCAATCAATTTCTGCTTTTCTTGTCATCTTGTACACACACACATACCCATCCGGCTTCAACGAGTCACTTTATTTTGTTGCTTTCGGTCAGCGATGCGGGGCATTAGGTACAAAGTAGGGAAAACTTTTATTTATATCAACTTCAAAAGCAACATCAACCCCAACCCAACCGCACTTCCAATTCAACACTCTGTTGGATGTGACAAACAAAGCAACTTGATGGGGGTCATGTGGAAAATTGGGGTTGTATTCTTTTCGGTCGCTACATTTTGATTTGCCGTGGCAGACATGTTGGCACTTTAAATTAGCGCTAATTGAATAAAGTCGAGAAGTACTTTTTGGACATAAACATGTCAGGGAAGCAGACAGAAAGTCACTCAGTTGGCCAACTGTCAGGCATACAAATTGTTAAATTTCCATTTTTTTGCGCATTCGAAATAGTCCATTTATTTGCAGTTCGTGAAATGTTTCCATGGTACATACCTACATAATAAATATAAACGAATAACATAAATTCTTCTTAAAATATACATACAAGTATGTATATATGAGCGCATTTTATTTAAAAATAATTACTTTGTGATTTTTATGAAACTACAATTTTTCAATTGATCGGTTTCTCTAGGATGCCTGTATTGGCTAAAACGGGTTTTCTTCACCTCATAAATATTTAATGCGAAATAATGGAGAGGACTTATCCTATTGACATTCTGCAAATCTATTGGACATGATTGATTGCCACACGCGCACATTGGACTTTTCCAAAAGGAGCGTTAATCAAGTTTAATTAATTAAAAATGACAAAATGTTGTAGTGGAAGGCAAGTTTTGTTGTTTCCGTTCTGTTGCCATTACGCCCACTGTTTTTGTCCTCGTAATGACGCCGCCATGCTGACGTTTCCATGTCAATTTTTCCATCATCGGGCATCCGTAAATTATGCAATGCTGTTTTCCACAGGCTTAATTTCATCATTAACCAAGCAAATGAAATTGATATGATGGCAACGAAAATGATGCCAACATCATTGCTACTGTTGTACTTTGATGCTAGAGTCCTCAATTTTTTCAGCTTCTTTCAAGTACAGCACCATTGAATGTATGTTTTTGTTATGTTGACGAACGTAATAAGAAACAAAAAAAAAAAACTGTTTTTACTTTCCAACATAGATAAAATTTTCCTTAGAATTTGCTAATTACAGTTTCATTCCCAGAATTGCTAGGCTAAAAATTAAATATGTGGTATGTGGAAATATCACTAGTCACTGCTTTTAGATGACTGCTGCATATTCATACAAGTATTATGTGGAAGCTACTTGTAATTGTGAGAGAGAAGTTTAGTCTTAATATAATTATGAAGAATAATATAATAACACTATACATGTGTATTGTTGATTAATTTTTTAAAAAACGGTGTTACACGAGTCAAGAAATTCAAGTACAAACACGTATTTATATAAAATTATTTATTTCCATTTGCTGACATCGCAACCAGATAGATAAAATATAAGGTCATTTAAATGTATTAATTGTAACTAAAAAGTAAGCACAGACGGGCAACACCAGCACCGATTTAATTATCTTAATAGCACTATCCATAATTGCGGTTAACAAAAATCAATGGCAGCACATCCGAGCTGTAGCAGTGCGGCAAAGGCAGCGATACTAGCAACATGGCGCTCCTTTATTTCTTCCGTGAACCGGAAACCTTGTGGGAGTGTGTCAACTTCGTCTGTGGGCTTCAGTTTGGCATGTGCTGTAATGGTTTCTTTCAACAAGGCAAATACTTCGTCGTCAATAAGTGGACCCGACTTTATTCGCTCGGCCTTTCCTGCGCCGTGCTCACAGGGATGTGTGGTTCCATCTATGGCTTGCTACGGGACAATGACTTGCGCGCATTCCTCTACAAAACAGACAAGCTGGTGCTGAGTATTGTTTTTCTGGAGCTAGTAATGTCAATATTTGTGTATGTTGTCACAGTTGCCTCAATGCAGAGCACAGCGCACCAACATCTACGGATTTACAATCGCCTGGCAGCGCTGGACGATCAACTCATGCAAGAGTTTGGAGCCAATTTGAACTATCGGAAGCTGAAGCGTAAAAACATAATGGTACTGGCTACAGTCACAGTATTGTACGTTAGTGCTGTCAATTCAGTGGTGGGGCGTATCGCAGGTGACGGCAATAAGGCCCTCGTTGCGTGTGGAGGCATTTGTTACATAATCATTACCGGAGGGCCACACTTTACCGGGTACATTCACATGAATATAGCTGAGATGTTGGGCATACGTTTTCGCCTTCTGCAGAAGATCATTAATCCACAATTTTTTCGCTGGCGCTTTGTCAAAGTGCAGTTGCGTGAGCAGCGCCTGCGTAGTGCTATGGAAATGGTTAAGGAGCTACACTACCTCATAACGGAAGTCAACAAGGTTTATAAGCTGAGTCTGTGGACCGCCATTGCCCATGACTTTACACTCACCACCAGCGAACTGTACATTATCTTCGGTCGGGCCGATATGGATGGAGGCATGAACTCTTTGTTAATCGCCTATGTGGCAACGAGCATGCTGCCACCCTTCTATAAAATGCTTGTGGCACCCGTTTACTGTGATCGCACGATACGTGATGGCCGCAAGTGTCTGCGATTACTGGAAATGCTCGACATTTGGTTCCCGGGAAGTCCGGTGGTAAAGCAAATGGTTACCGCGATGCTCCACTGGCGCTTAGAGTTCCAGATTGAGTTCTCAAGCGGATTGGGAGTTTCGTTGAACAAAAAGACAATTACATTGGTAAGGCCAGGAGAATACGAAAAAGAGACATATGCTTAATTAAATCTACAGAGTTGCATTTAATCCTATGCATGTTAAAATTTTCAAATATTTCCATGCTATTTATTATTTTTTGGATAAATTCCATTTGTATAAAAACAAACGTACTCATATTTTATTTTGCAGTTCACAACAATGGTCTTCAACTATTTGCTTATTCTTATTCAGTTCTCGATGACTCAAAAGTTAAGTCATGGAGTTGTGCAGCAGAGAGTTACTCAGCAGGATTGGACAGGCATTTAGTATGGTGGAAAAAGTTGGATGGTGGACTTGGACCAGCGTCGTATTGCATTTATCATTAGCTAAATTAATTTACTACCAGGCCAGCTACTCGTTAACATAGAAAATCCATAAATATGTCAGCATTTGGACCCCCTTTGCAATCAGAATAGCCGCCAGTTGCTCACCCGCTCGGTGGTGCTGAGGCGAGGCAAATGGCACTTGTTTGGCGTGCCTGGGCCGCAGGAGGCCTTCGACTGCACCCAGGAGGCAGACGCAAGCTAATGATTATAATGTTTGGCGCTTATTTTATATGAAATTTATGCAAATTAACCAGAACTGCCCAAGCGAACTGCAGCTTTATCAGCGCGGTCGCAATGGGCAGCCATACGCCTACAACTTTATGTATACTTGTCTCTATGTATATAAGTATGTATTTATATATATATGTATGTTTATGGTTGTACTGCAATAAAAATTAACTTAGTTCACTTTTTATTACGCTCCTCTTTTTAACACCACCTCTTCCCTATTGTGCTACGCTGCAGGGCGTCTTGTCCACATTGTGAGTCCACATTGTGAGTTCAGCTCTTACTTGTATATGCAATAAAAGGCAAACAATGATGGACATAGAAAATTATACTTACGTATAAGGAAGCACACATCCACACACATAATTATAAACGTTATATAAAACAAAGGCCTATTTTAATCAAATATTTAGCGCTTATATTTAGGTTAGGTTAGGTTAGCCAAGGTGTCTTCGCATGTGTTACATCCACCCAGATGCCTGGATGAGTTCGAAATTGTCGCTCGGTTTCTTTTCCGATAGTGCCGATAAATCAGGGAGGATGCTTGCTTATAAGTAAATGATATTACATTTATTAATCACTTTAAAAGCTTCAAATTTTTTTTAAACCAATAGTTACAAGAATCTTTTTCAAATTACAAAATTATTCTACCTTATTGCCTTACAACCAATAACAGGTAAGTCATTATACTCAAATGTTAATGTATATTCAAAAGATGAAATTTATACCATAGCTATATAAACGTTGTAAACGAAAACTCGTCCGCGAAAGGGGAAAAAACAAAAAACTATGTTTGTATGAAAAAAAAATAATAATATTTTTAATACTCTAGAATGTTTACTTTAAGAAAGTAACAAACTAAACTACAATTACGTTTCTCGGCTCCACGGTTAGCTTATTCAAGTGTAAGAGCATTTCTGTTTAATTTCTTGAAAATCATTATGCGGGCAAGCACCTATTGGAATTCTTTGAAGCTGACAAATTACAAACATACACATATATTGTGAACAGTGCCCGCATTAAGTATTAATATAGCAGTATGTAATTTGCCTTTATTTACGTGCAACGGAAAAACAAATAAAATTACAATATTTGCGACAATAATGTTTTCCCATAAATATTCATTTCATTTAATTCGTAAAACGGCTAATTGTGCAGGCTGAATGGCACACTTGCATTAAAAAGCCACATATAGCAACGTTCATACTTATATACACAGCTTTCCACATCTACAAGTATGCACACATACTATATAGACGCTGTGTATCGCAGGTCTTTTCAATATCCATTCAGACTCGATATTGGCGACCCACAAATTGTTGCATACTTTTGTGGGCTTGCGTATAACTTGCAAAATGGTTGCAATTACGTTGATTTATCTTCTTTCAACGCTGCCGCCTTAACGTTAACAATTGCCCATGCAAGTAAAATTATGGCGTCTTTCAGCTCTCCAATAAGATGTGTATGTAACTTGTATTTATTTGATGGGAAATCATACCAAATATGCGGCACATACAAGTATTGAATAGGACTTTCATGATTATTTTCGTAATTGTGTAATATTTTTTTCCGTTCGCGTACATTGTTGCCTATTTCTCCTTTTTGAGTCAGCCCTATAAGTGGAACTAGGCCAAGTTGGACAAAAACCAATACCATTAGCTATTTGCGCAATATGTTCGCTGTAATTTGCGATAATTACTACAAACATTGAAGCATTTTTATGCTCAGTAAAACAAGCATAAAGTTGTCAGCAAAAACTAATTACAAATCAATTGCATGGTAGTTACAATAATAATCTAAAGCAATTTCGACAATTTATTGTTTGATTTTCAGTAATATTATACAAAATTATATAAGAATAACATATTCTCTGAACTTTAATATTAAATTAAAATACAGACACTAACATTATAATTGGCTAAAAGGTATAATTAAAATATAATGAATGTGCCCCTGTACATATATTCTGACAACCAAAGAGACTAAATTAATACTTATGCATCAATTAGGAGTTTTAAAACTTGATGTGTGCGTTTGCTAATGCACACCAATTATATACAAAACACAAGTACATGCAAGCTCCATAGAAATCTCTGAATGCGACTTAAACATACTATGTTAAAAGTTGTCACACATGGCGTATGCTTAACCCAATTAAAATGTGGTCACTGCTGACACTACTCTCGAGCTGGCTGCACTCTACTTGGCAACTTTTGTGACCACTACTGCTGTGCAGCCCGCATCAGCAGCAACATCAGCAGCATATGTTCTCGCTCCAAGCACAAAAGTTATTCGAAACACAATGGGTAAGGTCTTTTGCCTCTACACTTCCAACATGCAGTTTCCACTCTTCGCTTTTCATGTAATGAGCAACTTAATTAGCAGAAGGCGCATTTTTTATGAGTTCTTGCAGTTCTGTCCAAATTGCAAACACACCTGCATGAAAAAGAGCACAATGCAATGCTTCTGCACTGAGCACACATGTGCAACAATGCGAAAGTGCATTTTAGTTGGTGGCACAAGAAAAACACACAAGGATGCTATCAGAAGGCAAAAATTAAGGTTGAGCTTACAGACAATGCGCTTCATTATAATTATGCGGCTCAGTGAATCGTATTCTCTTGTGATACGCGAAATTCTAGTTGAGTCAACCGAATAAAAGTATATTATGGCTTCACGCCTCAATTCAATTCATTGCTTCAAATATAAGGGCCCCCAACTTCTTACTATAGTTAGGGATCGTTTAATCCATTTAATCTACAAGTAGGTTGTTGATAAACAAAGTATGAAGCTGCATACTTTTTGAATTTTAGCGAAAAGAGACATTGTTTAAATTTCTTGTTTAGAGTTTCTCTTCATTTATTAAATAAACCTATTCAATTATAGTAGTATGTAATTAAAGTTTCTATTCTAATGCGTGTAAAATAACTGGCAGACCAACAAACAAACATCGCCAAGTCAAACAAATAACATTCATTCATTATGTCAATTAACACAACTCCAACCCAAAACAAACACAAATAATCGACAAATGCAACAACTTGCTACAATAATAGACCGAATGTATTTAAAATCTGGCGTTTAAGCACGTCCACACACTCCACTATCAACACATTTCAATTAATTGAATGCATACACAGCTCATTGTCGAGTCAATCAGGGCAAGCCCATGAGCATCTAAATGGCTTCACTTATTTATTTGCATGTCCGCTTAAAGTGTCAAATCAGCCAAGAGGCAAATACAAATAAGCACACAAACAGACATACGAGTACATGCTCGTCTGTATAGTATACTACATACATACTATATTTCCTTTTTCCAACTCCCGACTGATTGTGAATGACACTTGTAAATCACAGAGACTCCTGACTGTTTGCCTAGAATTTATCACAAACACACAAGCTCGTAGTACACATCCTTGTCAGCTGACTGTTCTATGCAGTTAGCAATGCCTTTTTGATTTTCGTTTATACTTTTATCATAACTCGCAAAATTCATGCACAAATATGTCATCTTGTTGCTCCGTTTACTCATTTACAAATATTCAAACATTTTCCTATGCAAATGGGCCAATCAAAACTATTTATTTTGTAAATACAATTTTCAAATTTTTAGAGTAAATAATTCACGGATATCCTTATATCCGTAAAATAATTGATTTAAAAAAAAAGGTAAAGTGATTGTATTGTAAATGATTAAAAGCCTTTGTAATTTTTGTGGATTTTGTTTGTTATAGAAATAGAAATACAAGCACACAAGCTTGTAGCTTTCAGTTCTCGATTCACACTTTGATTTGCTTTAGTTCATGTTTATGAACATCATTAGCTACACTTCACCGATATTCAGCTCTTCACATATAATAACTATTTATTTTTTATTTTTTTTAGCTAAGAAAGTTCTCTATATTGTTTAACATTATAAGATATACGAGTATAAAAACCAAGTACATATATACTTGTACTTGTACATTCTATATGGAAATAATAATCTTTATATTGGATTAAGCAGACCTAATTTAAAATTGCAATCCATTTACATTACTTTAAAATGTATGTATTAGCATATGTAACTAAATACTAACAAAAATTTAGAGTTAGAGTAACCAAAGTGCCAACCTCTGCCAGCGTCTTGTTCTATAACATCTTTCCCTATTTATGCTTTACCATATTATAACCACACGGTTATTGAATAGTGATTGAATCAGCTGTCAAGCCTCACCTTCGCAGTGCAACTGCGGGAATCAGCTTCTTTAAATTTCAAATGCATTTTCTGCAGATAATCAGTTACAAAACACATGCTCGAAATCCACTTACCTTTATAAAATAAATAATTAAATAACTATCAATTAAAGTTCACACCACATTTGAACACTTTGAAAGCATAATCCCTATACACATATATGTGTGTGTATAGGTTTGATCTCAATGTGGTATACTGCAATGTAACGCATAGTTGTTGTGCTATTTGCACTTGCCCTCGTTGTACCGGCTTTTGTTGTTGTCTTCTGGGAAATTTTGTGTCAATTTCGAATGCAAATCCACTTAATTAAAGCAATTTGAATGCAATTTTACGTCTTCAGCATGTGTTTCGTCTATTAAAAATGCATTAACGCACACAGGCACAAAGCACCCAGGCATACTCGTACACATGCACAATTATACACCAGCATTCATTTAAAGAGGTGCACCGCTGTATAGGTCCACTCTATATGAAGGCCTTCACTTTATAAAATCGACTCACTTTTAAGTAACACTAACTTATATTGTGCGATTAACGCTAAGTACATAACTGTGAAAAAGTACAATTATGCTATAGTACGATCAGACTGGCAAATATAATATAAGCTTACTTACAAAAAATATTCTCCACTTCAAATACAACTGGTTTCGTTGACAAATAGGGCCTGCCCTATTTAAGTGACTGTGAGTGTTGAAGAAGCACTGGTATTGTAGTTGAAACATTTGGTGTTTCCCAGCTGCAGTTAAATATATTTCAACTAACTAGCTAACTAACTAGTATGTTGCCAAGAAGCTGATGGAGCTCTGGAGAAAAAGTTTCGCTTCAGCAACACTTTACGACGCATTTGACAAATGTATATTGCATAGACACCACCTGACATGGCAGATGTAATAAACACAGGCCGCGATAATTTAATGCCGCTCTTACGGCAAGCGGATTAAATTTGTAATGAGAGAGTATTCAAAAGCGTTTGTGTCACTTAAAGGCTTGTAAACGCACACACTATGTGCACGCAACTGTTATGAAATATTTAGGAAGAAAAAATGTGCGCCTGTGTGTGCCTGTTTGTGAGTGTGTATGTGCATCTGTGTATTCATAAAAACAAACACACTAAAGGGGCGCATATGCACGCGTCTTGCGCGGTATGCAATAAACGTTTTACGTGCTCATAAAAATCAACTTGCGTGTTAGAAATAAAAGAGGAAAATATGTGGAAACGTTTGCCCTTTTATCCATATACATGTATGGCTAAGCCAAAAACAGACCTGAGCCTAATACGTTTTAAATAGCATGAAATACCATAGGTAGCCATTAGTCAATGTGAGTACAAACACTGATGTCCCACTGTCTGCCGTTGTCCAAATAGGAAAATAAGTACACATGTGTCTATGTCGGTTTGGCTGCTTAATGACACTCAAAGGCAGACAAATATACACATGTACTATATATACACGTATGTAGACATATTTGCACAAGAACAGCTTAAGAAATGTCATACAAGAAATGCAACGTTCTTCAGGAGATCCATGATGCTTTGATATAAATGAAGAGTTGCTAAACAGCACGTAGGGGGGATTTAATCGCAAAGGAAATAAACGCCCTGAAATACACTACAATTTTAAGTTTGGAAGAATCTCTAAGTTTCTAAAACTATAATTTGTTTTAATACATTCTTGCAACCTCCAATGGAAATTTTCGTCAATCTAGACGATGGGTTTGTTAACTCTAGAAAAGCAATTATGTAGAACGGAATATCCTATATAAGCATTTTACTCTGCACATCGTCCTCAAAAAGCATAAGCACTAAGTTGGCTTGCCTTTCTAAGCCCAGACGATAGTTGCAGGGCATAAGAAGAGCTGCTTGAGGACGCAATCAAAGCAATAGCAGCAACACTTCAGGTGCCGAGCTGAGCATAAACATTCGAGCGTCACTTAAGCCAAGCGCAATGTCAAGCCTGTAATACGTTCATACCTGCTTCACATATGCATGTCTGCAAATTTGCGAGCGCTTTGGCCTGTGTATGTTGGCCATTAATGCATTTAGTTGGTGCCGTCGTTGGCTTCGTCATCGGCATCATCATCATCGTCATCGTCACAGCCCCACGCTCATTTTGTTTGCATAGGGTCCAAGCAAACGAGTTTCCAAGAGCTGCGAACAGCGACAGCTGTGCACCCAACAACTGAAATGCTAAGAGCTGCAAGGACACGAAAGAGCAGAGCTCCAAATGCTTGCATGTGGATGTGTGATGGTACATGAGGGAGGGTTGTGTGCGCTCGGCTAATTCGAGTGCAAAGAAACAAGCAAAGTACAAGAATTTGTGCAAGCCGCTTAGCGAATATAAACAAACGCTTAAAAAGAGTACAAAGGTTAAGGTTATTTAGTCAAGGGCTCTAGCCATCATTTGAAAAAAACAAAAAAGAAAAAGGGCTTTTAAAAAGCAAGGGATTTTAAAATTGTTATTCATATTATATAATAATATTATTTTCTTTTTAATAATTTTAATGTACCACTCTAACATTTGAAATACTTTATGAGGAGAGCAAACAACGACACATGGAACTTTATTCAACAGCACATTTTTCCACTCACTCCCCTTTTAAGGTTGGCTTAAATATTGGATTCGATCCGCTCCCGAAAATAGTCTTGCCTTGTGCTTTTGCGAATTACGATTAGGCTTATTATTAAATAACAACTAATCCAACAGCATGCAGTTGAATTTTAAACCATTATAACGAACTGCTAGAACAAAAAATCATTGAAATGACAAAACACAGAAGCAGCAATGCCACTGCCAAAAACAGTGGCTACGGGAAACGCAGCTGGTGCAACCGTTGCTGGTAGTGGCGAGCTTACATCAGTACACGGACATAAATCCTGACATTAAACCACATATGCCGACAAATTGTAATGACAGTTTGTCATGCGTGCGGCGCCAAATGTGATAAAAGTCAGTAAGGCGACAAGTTGCCGACGCTAATTTGATTGTTGTGCCACTGGATTTTCAGTATTTTTCCACTCAGCCAGTGCCGCTGTATACGGAATTTGGCCGGCAGCGTTTTTCCGGCGAAATGAAAACCAAAAATGTGGCATACTTGCGGGCTGAACTTCATTTATTATTCCAGACACAAGCCAAACCAACCAAAAATATACACACACAACCTAAACATACATATTGTTGCTGTTGCTTGCACAATATTTCATTTTCAATTTTATGACCCAAAAATTTGACGAATCTGAGACAATACATCCGGCGGATGTCTACGGTGAAAATCAATGCATCTCTAATGAACATCTTCCTGAGGAGCTGCTCTGGGTGAGTGAGTGTGTGTGTGAAACTGTCCAACGCATGTGGCAACATTGTTGGGCAACTGAGTGTTACTTTCCAACAGAAATTGCTTTGTAATTTGAATTTGATTCTGGCAGACAATTTCGAATACGGAAATTGGAAGCTCACGATGCAAAACTTCAGTGTAAGCAAACGACTCTGCAAATAATTACAAACAACACACACATATTTGGCAGTTGCCTTGGTAACAACAACAATAGAAACGACAACAACAACGCAAATACAAATAAAGTTTTATGCACTGCAGTCTATAAAATAGAGCAACAAGCTACGCAAATTCGCGCTGCTGTTAAGAAACTTTCGTGGTTTCAGCATTTGCCAAATTGACTGACAATACAATTGCAGACACACACACACCTATACGTGTATATACAACACTAACACATATATAGGCGCAGACGCAGACGCAGACCGCCTGTCCAATGCACCTTGTGCTCACTTAAATATCCACTTTCGCAAAATTCACAATTCGAAAATAGGAGTGCGGCAGCCGCAAGTGCATCCTGGCTTGCGGCATGCAGCTCCACTGTGCACAGTGGGTAAAATTACTAATACATATTATACTGTGAAATGTAGGGACATATCGTGGACATAATTGATCCAAAAATAACATGATTAATATAAACATTTTACAAATAGCTTATAATTGAGATTGTAATTTAAAATTTTTTTAATTTTCATCAACTGAAGGAGAATTATGCAAATGGAACCCGCTGTTCATGTATATCTCATATATATACTTGTACATATATATACTTGTACATATATATACTTGTACATATATTTTTTTATAACCTAACATCTGATACGTATTCGTTAGGCTCGCAGCTTTCTCGCATCCAGACTATTTAGGTTTCATACTATAGCGTATCATAGCTTGCAGGCATTTACCACTGCACGCGCTCCCATTTAATTGGAGTGAAATAGCGTTGTGTATCGGCATCCAATTGCAAATACGAATGCGTTTTTGTTTTTGTTACTCATTGTTGTATGTTGTGCTGTTCACATACAGATCAGTGTATAGAGGAAAGTAGAAATGTGTTTGGAGTATTTACAAAATCTGTTGCTATGCAGTTGAAAAACAAAGGAATGAGTTTTTGCGGTAGGTATTTTAATTTATTAATCTAAAGATTTCTTATTCTTCGAAGGCTCAACATACAGTTGGAGCTATTGGTATTTTGAAAGATAATTATAAATATTCATGAACACTTCATAATTATAGTCCGACCAAATATGTATATTCCGCGATTTTTGACTCACTGGATTCGTATAAACCTGACTTCTTGTAGTGTTATATTACTGTCCAACTTTTTTTATCGACTCCCCGCTTACCTCACCTTATAATTAAATATATATAAGCTTTAATTTGTAGTATAAAAGTTGCATCGGTCAGCATTTAGGATTCACAAACATTGAAATAAATAAAAATAATATTTCGGCCATACAATAAGGGAACGCAAATTTATGCATGTGAAAATAAGCAACAATATGCCAAAAATAAATTTGCATATTCGCACAGCGTTTACAGCTCGACAACAAATTCACGTTGGCAATCGTTGCAAATAAGCGAAATGCACGCTGTTTGTCACAAAGTCGTAATCAGTTTTCCACCCAACCATGCTTTCTGCAGTTGGGAAACTGTGCTTCGGAGTGCAGTTGCGTGTGTGAGCATATCGTATGTAGTCTTGTCAGCACACAGAATGTCCTTGGGCCATTTTTCACACATTCGGATGCGCTGAGCAGCGAGTGTCCGCACATTTGGTCAAACAATGCACATGACTTGTGTGTGTTTTTGCGCCTCAATTGTCGGTTGGTTTTTATTCTGCACTTTTAATTTGTTTAAACTTAAAGCCTAGTCCCCCAAAGAGGCGTAAGTGCTGCTCGAGGCTGTCCACCCATTACACTAAGTGCTGCACGGACATGCGTGCTCGGACATTTGCGGGATGTTATGTATTTGTCATCGCCATAGTGTAGAATCTTGGCCAAGGGTTTAAAATTACATGACAAAGATAACTGAGTGTGAGTGTGAGTGTGGGAAGGAAAGTGTGGCGGTGTAAATGCTTTTCGCTTTGCTTTGCGCAGCCGAAATTAATATTTGCACTTAAAATGCAATTTTGCAGGCATTTCCTTTTGTGGCAGCAACACTCACGTACTTGCCACAAAAATGTTGCTTTCATTTTGCATTTTCCGTTTAGCAACGTGACAAATGCAGCAACGATTCCACCAGCAGCTGCTAAATGAATTTGCCATTTCTCATGCCCAGTGCCGAGCTCTGTATGTTTGTATACATTTTTGGCTACTGCTGCAGCACTTATCGCCTATTAGCGATGGTAGCGTGACACGCAAATCTTTAACTTTCGTTATAACTATTGGCGAATACGCTAAACTTTTCCAAAACAACAATTTTGAGCCGGAGCAAAAAAAAAATTGCGAGAAATACTATTATCTATAAAATTGACATTGTGTGTAAAGCCAAGGTCTCAGCAAAATAAATCACCATTCCATACAAAATTAAATTGTTTTTGTAAAGTTGGACAAATCTGCAAAAGTTGATTAGCCTAGCTGATCGCATTTCAAGCATATTTCTAAACTCCGATATGATTGCTAACATATATTTAATGAATAATAAAAATGATTATTTTTGGTACATTTTTCTGGCTTCCAATACTTTTCTAGTGCCTTGTATACCCATCTCTAGGGGGGACACGTGCATGAGTATGTACAATGCCACAAGTTCATATGAATTTCCTGGTACATTCGTATAGTCGTTGCCAACTAACAACGTGGTTTGCACTTGGCCACATGCTGGCCAAAACGCTCGCGGATTTTACGCTCACGTCACTTGCAATTTGAAGTTAGCCAACATTTCATCTCATTGCGATTTATGCTTGCACATTTCCCCAGGAGCAGATTCTGCGCCCAAGCTTATGATATAACGTATTGAGCTTTTAGTGCTTCTTACATATGTACTTGTACTATATGTTTTGTTATAAGGACTATCAAATTTAAAACACAAATGTGTATCAAAAACTGAGAGAGATGCTTTGAAATGCTAACTAAAATATACTTTAAATCAGTTAAATTTAATCGAAATATAAATAATTACTGTAAGTAATGATCAATTTTCAATTTATTTCATTGAACAAAAAGCGTTCAGTTGGCTTTGTTATTGATATTGCTGAATTTACATTATTGAATTTAATTTGTACATAAAACGCAATACAATTATTAAAACCACTCAGGAAGCTCAGTAAACTCAATTGTGCTATTTTGTCTACATACATATATATTTACATTAAGGAAGCAATCTAAACATGGCAGTAAAAACCGCAGGAAAATAAGACAATGCCAATAGTTATTCCCTGAGGATTTCAGTTACCCTATGAGTATTTTACTCTGCCTACTTTTGCGTTTCTCTTCATACAATATTGAAACAACATTTACTGTTTCCTCTTACCCCTCCTGCGTGCCTTGGCATGATGTTAATGCAGTTTTGTTTATTCTGCGCCATTTTCACAACTGTGCCCTCTAAAGTATGCAACGGTTTCTTCTCTGCCTGCAACTTTTCTGGCTGCTGGCGCTGACAAACAAATATGCGAATGAAATACTAATGAGACTTTGTGTAATTAATTTCACATTGCACTCAAACACACACACAGCCAAACTAGACTAACAAGGCAGCAAACTCCATGAAAAAGATGCATCAGTTCAAAACTTGTTGCTGCAAAAAATAACTAATTAAAATCATATTACTTACAAATACCATAAGCCCAAAACTATTTAATTTCCATAAACTGCAGATTTCGCACAAATGTGCAAATTGAAATGGGAAAATGGTATGCGGCACAAAATTAATCTCAGCTCGTACGAGTATTGCATATGCGAATTTAAAGGCTGGAATGAATGAACGCAAAAAGGAAAACAACAAACACTAAACAAATATGGATGATAAGTAAATCGTTTTCAAGGCAAACGTCGTGCATAAACTAAAATACACAAACCTCATTTGCATATGTATATGCTTATACTATAGTATTACGTAAATAAAAACTTGTAAATCATTTGACAATAATCCAGACCGACGCCATCAGCCAAACATTACAAGTAGGGGCACATATTAAAAGTAAAGGCAATAGCGACAGCTGTAGTGCCCTTTCCTTTACTGTACATACAAAATTTTAGTAATGATCGTTATGGAAAATTATTTGTAAGAAAATTACCAAAAATTAAAAAAAAAAATTATATTGTTTTACGCAGCAATAAAGCCAAAGATATAGGATTTTATATTGGGCCCGAACGGTTCTCTAATTTGAATTATTTATTTAAATTGGTATTTATCAGAGCGCCAAATTATTTGAACGTAAATTTATAAGTTATCTCTTAAGAAGTATGCCTCTTCTATTGAATATACGCCACAAATATTCTCTCAATTGACACCCTTTATGATCTTTGCTACTTCAATTTGAAGCACTCTTCATATTCAATTCATTATAATTGCAGTCCGCTGTGTAGAGTATAGACACAATTTCAGAGTACCACCCAGAAATACAGTGAAAGTCATGGGAAAGCTGTGTACACTCACATTGTAATAAAGTTGTTACTCGGCCTCAAAGAGTAGATAGAAATGTCGGAACGATACAAAAAACATAAAAAATAAGTCATACAAATACAAAGCTAGGCCGTAAAAACCAAGAGCAGAAAAAACACAATTTTGGTATAAAAACTTTCTAATGAGTTGGTCGGCATTACAATTTCAAATTTGCAGCGCAAATTATTATAAAACTTTCTGCTGAACAACATACTCAAACTTATGTAACGGCATACAAATACCACAATCATTTTTGCCACAGCCATATACTCGTACACACAGACAGGCACGCTGTCCCATAACATGTTACTAGCAAGCGTCACGTCCTTTTTTTTTGCCGTCGGAACAACTTTGTAGTTTATATACGCCTTCTAATGCTCGTAGTTTATTTATTATGGTTTTGCACAGTTTTGACAATTAATTATTAATTTTGAATTATTTTGCGATGTACGCAAAAACGCTTAAAACAAAAGTTAAGCCATGAACTGAAATGAACAGCAAACAGCATCAAACCAACTTTAAAAGTATGGCAACCGCAGGGTGTTTGAAATTATTCACCTATGCTTATTAAAAAATTTAAAATGGGTGCCACAATTAATAGTTTTTGGCAGCTTAAATTTAATCATTTCGCAAACGGACTTGCAAATTGTTTGATGCGAAAATTAGGTTAACAATGTCCAAAAAACACTCGCAACTAAATGAAACAACGCACAACAATTCGCACGTAATTCAGTTTATTATTTCATGATTTAATTTATTTTGGCCTGCGGTAAATGTCGAAAAAAAAGAATATAACAGCCAACACTCAACTGCCAAAGTAGATTAGAGCGTGTAACGGTTACAGAAGGAATTTGGGACTAGGTGGTCGACATGAGTAGGAGCGGCACGCTTAGAGTTCCGGCTCTGGCTCGTCGGCAATTGGGTGGTGTTCTTTACCTCCTACGTCATGTATGTCCCATGCTTATTATTTATTTTAAATAAGCGTGCATAAGACGAGAAAACAAAACCGGAAGAGAAACACTTCAACTGACTTCGGACGGACTTGCACCTACACTAAACTGCACACACATGATCAGAACTCAGATGTTGGCGAGTCTGAATACGCCCTCCCTACCTTGGTCATTACTAAAAGCCACATACAGATCAAAAAAAAGAATATTAACAATGACCCCTTTGCTGGAAACAAAAACTTACGAAGGCATTGGGTTTGGCGTGAAATCAAAAAAATGATAAATTAGTAACACATTATAATTTATTTAAATGGGAATAAAAATGAGAGTGTTAAAGGAAAACATAAAACAAATTGCTGAACATACTATTACTAACAAATTCAATAAATCGAAAAATAATAAAAGAGAAAAAAAATTACAATATCTAAAAATTTAACCTTTTAAAATATAAATAAATATTGCTCGAAGAAAAAAAAAATTCATTAAACAGCCGTTCAGTGGCGTAGAGAATAAAAATAAATATAAACTTTCTTTAGTGAGTATTGCGCTTCCAATGACCCATTTTTTGAAATCAAATGCAAATAAAAGAATAAATAAACAGCTGTCTACTTACGGCTGGGCTGCTGATCCCACGCAGAAAGCGCTTTCCGTCTGGAACGAGCGTAGCTGTAAAAAAAGACACCGCGCTGGAATAAGAGCGCGCAAACAAAAAAAACCGCGGGAAGCAAAGTAAAGCGCACAAGCGCGAGAGAGAACCAATAATCGCTCTCACGTTCTCACTAAAAAAAATTGGTGCCTTCCGAATTACGGAATAAGGCAACAAGAAAAAAAATGCAAAAATAAAACAGTGGCTTAACAATTAAAACCATACATATCACGAGCACTTCAAATAAAATTTTGCCACTGATTTGGACAAATTAACATATATAAAAAAAAACTAGCCTAACCTTATAAATACTAATACGCCGGCATACGGCTTCTTCGGCGCTTGCGCGCCACTGCAATCTTACCCGAATTTACTCGGGATTTTTACTTTTTTTCGGGCACTAAACCGACACCAACAATAAAAAAATTAAGAAAAAAAAATGGGTAACACCTCCGGGCGAGTTCCGATACTTATTTTAACGTTTGGTCGCCGATTTAAAAAGGGTCGCGCCCCCGCCGACGTTTGGTCGCTATAGCCGCCTTTTCTACACTCCCAAATTAAAGTAGAAGCTGCCGGGTGTTGAGTGGACGGGAAAGCTAGCCTGGAAGTTGCTCTCTTCTTTTTTTTCTGCCGTTTATTCTCCCTCTAGGCACTGCGGCCGACCGAGTGGAAGTCCCAGGCAAGGTTTGTTGTTGCAGACAGCTGATCAAGGCCCGTGGTCTGATACTTCTTCCGCAAATATTTTAGCGGCTTTAATGGTTGTACCCAAAGCGGTTAAAGAGAACAATTACACACTTTTGAATTCAATTTGGGAACTTTACTTTTTTTCCCACAAAAGGCACAAGCATTTGCTTTCTTGCCAGCGGAAGAAAATTTGACTTTTTTTTTTTTTTTTTTTTATTTCGACAAGTTGAACTTAACACTTCATACACTTCTGGCTTGATTGACGTTCGGAATAAAAAAGACCGAACGTACTACCGCTGGCGCGAACGAAAGCTTTTAACATAGCGTCAGTGAAAGGCGCCAATTTCTTCCTTTTGTTGACATTTGCTGCTGCTATTTCACTTTCACCTTGTACCTGTTAAAGGCTACTGTTTAACTTGACCAACAGATGGCGAGTCGTTAAATTTTAAAAATAATTAAATTTAACGTACAGGCTACAAGTCACGCTACAAGCGCTGCAGCATTTCGTGTGCTAATTTTGTTGGCCAACAACAATAACAATAAAAAAAACGTTATGACCAGCATGTCTGCTGTGTTTGTGTGTGTATTTTAAATGCATATTATACAATTTTTACATGAGTTATTTCACGCCTGAAATGTTCGTGTTTGAGTGTTGTTTTAAATTTTCAAAGCATTTTATTTGTGCCTCGCTTAGACAAACAGATATATAGACGGGCATAGCTTTGGCCGCAGTTTTGTGGCTTTCGTGCTAAATCAATTATTTAACAGCAACATGTGCAGCATTCAAATCTGTGCAATGCTAGCTCTATTTACACATTAATGTACGAGTATGTTTCGTAGTTTTAATGTTTTTACTGTTTCGTGAATTTAGTCTAAACAGCTCCACCACAGGCAAAGCAACCCAATTAAATATTTACAAACAATTTTGCTCCTACAATATTTTGTAGCTGCCAGTGCCGAAGTGTATTTACAAAAATCTAACCGGATAAGAAAGACAAGAGTAAATAAAATATAAATGTACAGCCAGTTAGAACTGACTTTAAGTTCAAGAAGGTCGAATTCTAAGCACCTACAGTTGACTTTAAAAGCGTAAGTTGGTTCTTTAATAAAAACTTAGGGCCTTTTCCTAGCAGATAACTTTAAAACTAAAGATTTTTTAACGATCCTGGGCGTATTAGCCAGTTGTCGCTTTACTAGGGCTGACGGCCTGCAATAAACCAGTTACTGGCAGTCAGTAATGAAAGAAAGCGTATTGTCAGCGAATATAAGTCAGGTTAAGTCTGCATAAGTGCATACACGAGATATTTATGTATGTATACATGTAGGTAAAGCGGCAGGAAAGCCGGGCATGAATTATAAAATTCCCATGTAGAATGCATTCACACAAAGAGAGAAAGCACACACTAACATATGAGTATACTTGTATGTAGTATATTTGAAGCGGCGACAGTAACAAAAGAGCTGCAAATTAAAAAGAGACAAGCAATTAAAATGGCTTACAACGCTGTGCGTCCTGACGACTTACAACGATGGTAACAGCTGTAAGTGTAATTGTTGCTCCTGCTCGGGCATAATTGCCAACAGGATGCGACGCACGCGACCACTTCCGCATGCCCTGCGGCTGTTGCCGGCTGATGCTTTCATAACGTTGGCGCATTATACGTTCAAAATAAATGGCAACCCCTTTCTTTGCCCAGAAATTAAGTGTAGTGCAAACAACAAAAGCCTCTGACCTGACCTGTCATGCCTTCACCCGCCTCAGCTCCTTCCTTCGCATCAGTTGGTGAGGCTGTTGATGCGTAAGTTGTCAACCACTGCTGCTGGCCATCGTTGATCCTGCTTAAAATTATTCGCATTGTGCTCGCCTTGCCGTGCCTTGACTTGCATCGCCTCGCCTCGCCTCGTCTCGCCTCACCAATAGGGAAGGGTAGACTTTGCATAATGCGCATACGCCGCGTAAGCAAGTCAGCAACATCAAGTGTGACTTCCGGCTGAAGCGCTGATGAGCACTGTGACAACAAGAACGGTAACAACAGCAACAGCAATTGTAACAATTGGATCTCTGAAAAGGGAGGGGGGGACAGGGACCACTAAAGTGATGGTGGACATAAAGGTCGGCAGAAAAAGGCGCCAGCCATAATAAAATACATGCAATATGATGTTGCCAACATGGAGGTGCAGGCGTAAAATACAATGTAAATTCCACAGTGTTTTCCTGCTGTGAATGCTGCAGTTGCAGCTGCTGCCGCTGGCACTTCTGCTGCTGGTACAACAATTTCATATGCACACAGAATCACAATAATGGCATACAATTTAACAGAATTGCATATCGGAAGGAAATCTCAGTGCCCGCAATCTGTGCGCCTTCCACTGAGCCCCCACGTAGCAAGTGCGGTGCATTCCCTTACATATAGATGGATGGATATTTATGTACGTACGTATATGGAGGTGCTTAAAATGGGTCACTTGGACCGCAACTTGTGCAGAGATGCAGGAAAATTGCTAACTAATTGCTTCGACTATTAAACGGCTTATTGGTCATCCGGTGCTTGCGTTCTCCTGCATATATTAGAGAAGCTATCAGCAATGTTTTCGTCTTCACAATATACTATAAATGCGAATGAGTGAGAAGCAATTGCGAGCTAAAGAAAACAAATTTGAAAAATAATTAAGGATGAAATTCTGGATACATTTTTTCGTTCGTCTTCGCACTTCTTTTAAAATTGACCATACTTCTTTACTGCCAGAACCAATCATCTGGTTAGTCAAGAGAAAATAAATAAGAAGACATTATAATTTAAAAATTGCAAATTCATCAACTGATGTTATGAAATCTGCTTTATTCCATTCAGAATATCATCAGGGTAACAGCATCTGGGCCAGCTTTCCATACCTTTGTATGCTCATTCTACAATTATTTCCTTTCTGCTACATTTGCGACAGCGTGCAGAAGGTGTGCACCCAACTAGGCGATGATATATGGATAATACTGATACTAAAAACTATAAAAAGTTCTGATTTTCTTGTTGTTCAACATATTTCCTACACAAATGTTGTAAGTAAATCTTAGTTGAAGGAAAATGTAAAGTCTTACGGCAAAATCATGCCTTACTTCCCTTTATTATTAATGGGCATATGCTACTGACTCTCTATGTTATACACTTTGGATCGAGAAGGATTGGAATAACCATCAGTAGTTCTTTATTTTACTGCGTCAATAACTAACCTACTTGTGTCCGGCATCCTATGCGGCGGGAATTCAATAACAAGTATGAGCATGAGCTCAAAAATCGTCTTATTCCTCTAATCATTAGTTGTGTGTTAGCATTAATGGACTGAAGACAGAAATGAAATGTAAAATTGTGTCAAATGTAATGAAATGAACGTAAAACACTCTAACGATGGTACCCAGTGGCCTAGACAAGCCCAACTTTGGCAGGAACAGCAAAACTATCTTTATGTCGAGCTGCACACTTGTCGTTAATGTGAGCCCAGACATGACAGCCTGCCAGTCGAAGGTCAGCCTTCGAAGCGTCCTACCAGAGAGTTTTTCCAGGCCTTGTCACGCCTCGTCACTCGTTTACTTAAGCGCCATTGACAGCGATTTCCACTCGCCTTTTCCTTGCAGCCTCCACCTCATTCTATCTCTTTTAGAAAATGTGCACCGTTACGTGTTAGACACTAGCATCTCTAATGGTCGCCACTTTGATTGCAGCGCGCCAATTAGCGTAATATTCGCAATATGCTTTTTTGTCAAACATCTGCTGCTTTGCTCTCCTCTATTATTCTTTTTAAATTTCGTTTTCACAGTTTTCGCACGCCGTTCATGGGGCGCATTATTATATCTCCTTCTCCAACTGTGCCCTATCTCGAGGATGTTGCCTCATTGGTTGTGTCGAGCCAAAGTGCCAGTTCCTAGCAGCAGCCTGTTTTAATTGCTCTTCGCTCTGCGCTTTGTCCTTAGTTGAAAACTTCCCATTTTGCTGGACACTTTCCTTTTATGTGGCCCGTATTGTGTGCAATACAATTAACTTTAAAGCCTCCTCCTCTTCTTTTGCTTTAAGATAGCGTCTTTCTGTTGAAGCATCTTTCACTTATTTCAATGAAAGTTAAGCCTTGTTATTCATATAAGTGCATACATACATATGTATGTACATGCTTTATATTTATGTATATTTGTCAGGCAACAATTTAACAGATGAGAATGGCATACATACAAACATACAAATGGAAATGCAAACTGGAGCACAAAATCCACTGCACTTCCATTTTGCCTCTTGTTGTAAGCATTATATAGCGAACTTGTGGCATCAAATAAATTACGTACATACGTGCTACTAGTACTTATTTTAATAGTGCACACACAACTGAACTAATTCCAAATGCCTTTGAAGTGGATGGCCTACCCGTGATAATTTTACGCACGGCTGCCGCCATGATAGCTATAAAAAAAAAAATATGGCCGCTATTCATTCACAAAACTCAGTTCAAGTGCTGCACACGGTTTTCTATTGATTTCTAGATATGAAAATATAAACAAATGGTGATTAGAAATATCCCACACGTATAGGCATAGGGCATTAATGGAAGCATTTGGTATATCACTTATCAGCCACAAGGTAGTTGCAACACCAGATAGGAAAACGAGACATTCGTGTTCAAAGTGAAAACAATGATAAGCCGCAATGGGTAAAATATTGAAATATAAGGCCGTTTAGTGAAACACACAGTCTTGCAGGCATATAACAATTTACCAGAAGTTATCAATACAAAAAAGTCGCTTATTTTAAATTTAAAGTCTAGTCTACACAAATCACATTCCATGCGCTCTACTCTTCATCCTTTATGCAGTTCTCTACTAGCTCTCTTAAGTTGGGATTTTCCATGGCAGCTGCAATCCGTTCTTTGTCATTGATTTGTTTGTTAACTGCAAAGTTTAGAAATTGTTTAAATAGATAATTGCATTTTAAATGCGCCCACTTACTCTCCTCCTCTGTTTGATGTGCACCTTTTTTTATGTAAATATCTAACTTGATATTGTGGGGCAGTCCACGCTCGACTTTGATACGTATACAAAGGCCAATTAATGTTGCCAACGAGCAATGTGGAACTGTTGGATTGAATTCAATGCGAACCTGCAATTGCAAATATAGAGGGAAAACATCGTTACATATGCAAATTGGCAAAAAAAAAATATTTTGTATCTTACCACAGACACATTTGATCGAGTTGGGGGCATCACAAAGATACCTTCCTCCCAAACTACATTCAAATCCTCCAGCGTACATGGCTTCTCCGGATCGCGTATGCTGCGCAAGAGATCTGAACAACGATTGATAACAATTGGGACTTAGCTAATTATATAATTTACAATGTAAGAACTCTAAAATCACCATAAATCGTCTCCTGCAGGTCTGTTGCGTTCCGATATCCCAGCTCGTGAAGAAGCGCATCCTCACCAACGGGAACAACTTCGTTATTGAGCGACATTTGACTTGTCTTGCGCAAAATATCTTCGGTGTTTACTTTGCTACTATTTTGGCCGCTAATGCACGCGCTTGCTTTCACGCTCGTACTGCCGTTGGCGCTCGCGTTAGCGTTCGCGCCACTGGCGTCCGATTCAGAGAGTTTTCGTTTGATATAAGACAGCATATTGAATGCTATGTACAATGTACGTGTATTGTCTGATTTACACTCTTATCTGTGCAAGTTTTTTATCAATAGTTGTTGTTATTGTGGCTGCAGCAAGCATATCTTGCAGACGTTCTGAGTGCGCTTCTGTTGCTGCAAAATATTTCCAACAATATCCACAGTTTCCTGTAATATGCGCTTACTTTTAAATTTAAAACTATTTCCAAATTTTTTACCAACTCAGAGGAACGAAGACAGCTGACTTTGTTTTGTTTTTTGCCAAAAGTGCTACCAATTTACTGCCACATAGATAAAATCTTCTTTTTTCGTACATCTGGCAGCACTACTAAGCTGACCAGAAAACGGTGGATATATAAATTACATACAATTACTTTTTAATATTTTTTGAAGATAATCTACTAATGTACTTCACGATAATAAGAATGTTTGTCCTTCATCTGTGAACACCAGAAAGTACTGTACAATATCGCAATATCATTGCTGCGTAGCTGGTAACCCTGCTAAGCCTTATCAGTGCTGTCTCTTATGCGTGCTGTGCAAATTTAGAAAAAAATATTGCAATTTTAGACCAGTCTAAACATATAGTGCCGGTTTCCATATCTCACCAATTGTATATAATTTATATGTGAATTTAAAAAAATATCTTCTAGTACAATATTAAGGAAACAAGAGTGATAAAGTGGCCGAAGAACAAGTGCTAAATATAATTAACCTAAATTATCGTACGCAACAGCAACAAAGACTGCAGACCGCAAGTGACAAGTGCAGCTCCACAAATATTGTGCGGGCGCGAAGAAGAATCATAAATTGTAAACAGCTTAGCAGCACAATTTGCAAAATAAATTTAGTTGTTGAGTCAGCTATTTGGCCCATTGTACTTAACAGAATATTTTCAAATTCAGAGCCTACTACAAATGAAATTTGACCAAATTTGACATACCCTGGTTTCAAATAATATTTTAGTCATTTCGTTTTGGTTAGTCGTACGAATTGTTTCTTATTTGTGAAAGCTCGTCGAACGGAAAACCGCTTTACCCTTTTGAAAAATAAAGGAAAAAGTTCGTAAAAAGCGAGAGAGCCTATCGAGTTAAAACACGAAGTGCAAAGGTAAGAGTACATTAGCGGTGATCCCTTAAAGTGTGTGTTATGTGTTGGTGTGGTAAAAGAAAAAGTTGAGAGGCCAAGTGAAAAAAATATGGCTGCAAAGTCCTGGAAAAGTGCCGTTTCATGTAATTACAGCTCAAGCTACCGCGTCATCTTTGAAAATTCCGCATCCCACATTCGGTTGCCAGTGTTCGTTTAGCGCGGATTGTAAAAAATTTTGCGCTCTAAATTCTCGTCATCGAGAAAAAATTTGACAGTTAGTCACAAAGAAAAAAAATCACTGCCATTTTGCAGAACTCGATTTTAAAATTTTCTTTTTATTTGTGTTGCAAAGTAAGGAGTGAGCAGAATTGCATTTTCAATTTTTTATTTATCACAAATCTAGAGATGTACATACATACATACATACATACATACATACATTGTCCTAACCCATTTTTGTACTTTCATCGAACAGTTCGTATACTAAAATGGTTGCCGATAATATTGCCATTGCGGCTGCTGATCAGTCCTCATCTGCTGTGGGTGTAAAGGAGCAGCTGCCAAATGGCAATTACATTTTGGTTGGTGTTGATATAGATACCACTGGACGCCGTCTTATTGATGAGGTACGTATGCACGCGTGTGTGTGTGTGTTTGTGTGGAATAACGGTACATATTCCACTGAGGTCAGCGACCTGTAGCGCTTGTTCTTGAGCATAGAGATAGATACTTGGCTCAATCCTAACCTAACTTTCTTTTTCGATATATGTATGTATTTTTTATACACTGACAGATTGTCCAGTTGGCCGCTTATACTCCAACTGACCATTTTGAGCAATACATTATGCCGTATATGAATCTCAACCCTGCCGCACGCCAGCGTCATCAGGTTCGTGTTATTTCGATTGGTTTTTATCGTATGCTGAAGTCGATGCAGACCTACAAGGTAAGCCCCACCGTCACACCCACTGAATGGATAACAGAACCGAATTTATTGATTTTTGCAGATCATTAAATCAAAATCGGAAATCGCTGCACTCAAAGACTTCCTTGACTGGCTTGAGCAGCTTAAATCGAAGAATGCCAACTCGGATGGCATTGTCTTGGTCTACCACGAGGAGCGCAAATTCATACCCTATATGATTTTGGAGTCGCTCAAGAAATATAGCCTGCTGGACAGGTTTACTAAGACCGTCAAATCGTTTGCAAATGGCCTCAACTTGGCCAAATCGTCTATAAGCGATACCAAACGCTACACTCTACGCAAGTTGTCCAAGATCTTGTCGAAGACCAACGATGATGACAACAAATCGGAAAATATCGCCGACAGCAACAACAATGCCGCTGTTAATGTAACCAATGAGAAGCGTTTGAAGAATGGCATCCAGTTTGAACGCGAGGAGTTCGATGGCAATGCCAGTGTGCGTGCCAAACTGGCCTTTAATGTGGCTCTGCAGCTGAGCAATGGAATGGAGCGTAAGGCTCAGCCGGAGTCTTCAGAGGTATTGGAGAATCTCTTCAATGCCCTGAAGCCGTTTGCCAAGCCGATTGGCTGTGATATTCGCGAATTGGATACACAGAACGAGAATTTGGAGCGTCAGAACTCCTTCCGTCCAGTGTTCTTGAACTATTTCAAGACCACCCTATACCACCGTGTGCGTGCTGTGAAATTCCGCATTGTGCTGGCTGAGCAAGGCTTCGATTTGACCACCTTGAGTGCCATCTGGTCCGAGAAACATAAGGAAGGAATAACAGAGGCTCTCCAGGCCATATCTAATCTAAAGAGTGAGGATAAAACCGAACTAATTGAACTTTTGGATAGCTACTTTGATCCAAACAAAACAACCATCAAACCTGTTGTTAAAACTAACAACAACCGCCGTCGCAATAGGCGCGGAAATTTATCCTCTCAGAAAAATGGAGCCGGTGCTAGCAGCTCCCGTTCCGCTAGTGCCGGTGCTGGTGGTGATAAATCGCAAAGTGTGCTGTCCGTGCCAGACTCCACTATTAAGACGCCATCGCCGTCGTCAAAAAGTGTTAACGGAAACTCTAGTCGTCCACAGCGTAAGCGTAACTCGCGCAACAGCTTGAATACCAACGGACTGAAGCCCGAGACTCCGCTGAACAAGTCAGCTCCACCGACCCCGTCCGTAGCACCGGCTACCGTCGTCACTAATATACCCATTGCAGCCTCCAACTAAAGTGCCTGGACGAAGCTGCGACCATAAACAAGTAAATTCTTTTGCACTACAGTTTACCCTAGTAGAGCTTTAGAGTTATTTATTGGCTTCTTGAACACGCTATTTTAATTTAATTTGTATTATAAATTAAATTGTAGCTTTTAGTTAATGTACTAGCTAAACTAGCTAGTAAGGCACATGTATGTAGTTGTTGTAGTTTATATTTATAAGTTCCATGCGCTTACAAATCTGGTGATAATAGATATTGAAGCTGAAATGAATTTTAAGGTTCGGAGGCGCATGGGCAATTGTTAATTATTTTTTTAAAAAAAAGCTTACTGTATTGTATTTCTTTGGAATTTTTAAAAACACATACATATAATTAACATGTTTATAATCTTTTAAAACGCTGCGGTTTTAGATTTTCAAGAAAATGAACATACTTCAAATATACACAAGTTATAATACACAAATCAAGAAATGAAAAATATCAAGTGCACTGCTGCTTTTCAATCAAGAAACTAAATATACGAACTTTTTCTGAAGAACTGCACAGATTAGAAACAAGATCCCAAATTCAAGTATTTACAAAATTTCCCGTCGTAATTTGCAACATGTCGTCGGTACCTATCTATCATATGTATGTACGGGCATGAATATGAACAAGTTAGTGAATGGATTAAATTGACATTCGTGATCGGCAACAATGTTTCATGTACACAGGATTACATATTTAAGCTCCAATTCAGTTGAAAACGGGAAAAATAATCGAGATGATATAAAGATATGATGGTAAAACGAAAAAACGCGCTTAGACTCATGCGGTTGAGCTGATTTTTAAGAACGGCAACCTAACTAAACTTTCATGGATCTAAATTGCACACGAATTGAATGCAATAGGAAATAAAAATATTGCACTCTTTACCATTATGTGAAAACCGACTAACATAGAAGAAAGCATAAAAAGCTTGAAAACTAAAAAGAAGTTTGAAGACATCATTATGTCACTAGATAGGTGACGTATATAAATAGCATTCGATAAATTCGTTGCGTTTAGGCATAGTTTTCCAAAAGAATGATGCAGTGCACGGTCGTCGTTTAAAATACAAAAACGAGTGGAAAAATATGACCCATACAAACGCCTCGATGAACTAGTACATTGGGTAGACGTAAGCAACACACATTCATTTAAAAACGAATTAGATATTAGATTGCCCAATGTGAACAAATTCACATTGAAGCTTAAACAGAATTATTTAAATAAATATACAAGCTCAAAACGTAATTTCGCACAAAAACACGCGAAGAGAGGAGAAACTACAACATTTCAAGCGATATTTCACTAAACATTACAATTGTTTCATGTTTGCACATAAGTTTTTATCAATTTATTCGATATTGTAATAAAAAATCGTAATAAATAAATATATGTATGTGAACAATAAAAATTAGTATTTGAATTCAAATTTGCGCGCAATTGCGGTGCCCATACGTAAAAGCTAAAACAAACAAAAAAAAAAAACAACTACGTGGCCACTCTTGCCCATGCACTATCGATTTTTGTCTAAAAGCAAACGATAGCGATAGCACAGCTGGGTTCATTTTGTCAGCCCCTCCAGAAAAAATAAAAAATAACACCCGATCTGCCCATTGCAGGGAACAAAACAATTTGCAAACATTAAGTTATAGACAGTGTCGTTTGATTTTCATGAAACGCGTGAACGACACATCTCCTGCTCTACATACCAGCTATGGATATCGATATGGATGTGGACGGCGAGCCGAATGCGCACACGGAACTTTACGACGATGGCCTTGACTTGGGGTTTAACATGGCGCATGCGATCCTTTTTGAGCTGGCCGAGGAGCTGCGCGAGAAGTTCGCTAGTGATGGGAACTTAAAGTTCTCGCAGCTAAATACAATTTATTTGTCTGCTCGTAATAGTCAAATGAAGCGCTTCGTCGCCGCCTTAAATGGCGTAAAAAGAAAGGAGATTCAGAATTATTTGGTCAACACGGTATGTACCAGCATGGAAAATTGTTAACACATACACCCACACATTTGTATATATGTATGTATGTTGTGTTTATGTATTTCGCATAATGAGCATGCGAGTCGGCGTGCGCAGCTTTTTCGCTCTTATTTACTACTGCGTCATTAAAGAAAAGTTTTGCTTATTCATCGCACATACATACATATGTATATGTATGTACATATGTATATGTATGTGTGCATATGTATGTTGTTTGGAAATTGTGCTCCCATTATACGGAGCGTATTTCACCATGATTTTTTATTGATATTCAATTGCGTATTTTCCGAGTTCTTTCTAAGATTCAACCGCTTTTCTTTGTTTATCGCCTGCATCTTGTGAGTCTCAAGCGAGGTGTCCCCACCTCGTATCAACAGAACAACAAATTTTATGTACATACTTATGCATATACACATACATATATATACATACATATGTACATATGCACATATGCAAGGGCGTACGCAGCTTTTACAAAAGGGGCCCCAAAAATTAATTTTATTTTTTGATTAAGTAATGCACGATGCATTTAAAAAATAATTTATGCATATGATCAATGAAAGAACTTCAACAAATCCAACTCAGTTAAATTTTAAGGCGAAATAGTGCGTCATAATAATGAACGTGTGGTCGACTTTTATGGCAACATTAATTGTAGTTGGGGTAACGGCCCCGCCCCCCTCTGCGTACGCCCTTGTACATATGCATTTGATTTGTTTATAAAACATGTGTCTACACATACAAATTTGCGAATGCTTGCCAAGTAATTGCTTGGCGAAGTAATTGTTAATTTGCGAAAAATGCCGTCAATTAATGGGCAAGTGATAGTGATACATAAATATGGATACAAACCTACACATGTACATACATATATACTTTTTCGTCTATGTATGGGCATTTAATGTTAATATACATACATACATATATGCATTTACAAATCTTTATTTAAAGCATGCGCGTCACTTTCACATTTAATTTGAAAATGTTGCGCGCAAATTAATTTACCTACTACATACATACTACCATACATATATGGAATATTCGCGGCCCATCTTTATCTAATTACTCATAGCACAGCTCTGGACAAGTTGACAACCCATTGGCGCCGTGCCAAAGCATTTACAGTTCCTGAATTGAGTTTTTACTATAATGTTTGTTTTCGGTAAAATACTAAATGATGTGTGAACATTGAACTAAAGCGCGCAACCTAAAAAAATATCCATTTGACTAAATTTAATTGCCGATTAAAGAAAGTGTTTTGAGTTTCTTGTTAGTCTCTGAAGATGTATATATGAAATGCATATGCGCCTATAGAAAAACCTGGATATGCAGGCACATGAAACCTGCACGATTCTTCAATGGAATGTAATATAAAACAATTAAAATGAACAGCTGCCAATTGTAAACAAACCCCAATTATGCGTCACTCTCTCTCGCATTCTCTCCATTCCGGCATCAGCTGGCCATCGAGCTACGCGTGCATTTGCGCACTCTCCCTTGTCCTTTTTCAACCCCCATGACTGGCCACCCCTATCATATGCAAACTTAAGGGTGTTATGCAGACTGGGCGAAGGATACCATGTTAGTCATGTTCGTTGTTGCCCTCATGAGACGAAGTTTTATTGAGTTTTTGAGCTCTTGCTTGTAGTCAGGACCTTTTGACAGCTGCGCCTTTCAGTGTAGTTTCAATTTTCCACGAGGATAACATGAACGCGGAATTGTATCGGTAAAGCACAGCTTAACGTAACCTTAAATCGTTGCTTCTGATTGTTTACTGACAATCCTTTTTTGTAGCACACGCAAACGCTGGTACGAGTCCGCATGGCCAGGCGCTAATTTCTGGCGTGGTGCTAAAGACACGCTGCCTATTGCAAGCTATATAACTTATCCGGCGGTGAGTCTGTTGCCATATGTTATGAACAGTTTACTACTCAGACAGCAGTTGCTTGACCTAGAGTCTATTTTGGTCAGAATCGCATTTCCCTCGTGCAAAACGCAATAACAGCTCAGTTCAGCAAAATTGTTTCCCATTGCGAATTCTGAATATGAATGTGCGCCTCTCGCCCCGGCAATGGTGCCTGGATCTAAATGATGTATATGAATATTCTATATCTACATATTTTAATGAATGTTTGTGTGTGTAAGCGTGGACAATTTGTAATATTTACATGTGCCGTGCCAAAAACCAAATCGCACATGGGACAACGTAGCACGAACAAAGAAATTCGCCCCCGCTGTTTCGCTTTTTATTAGTACCCTGGTAAAAATAAATGTATGTACATATGTATATATTTATACGTACATATATAAGTGAATAGTGCAAATCGTGTGAATATTACTCGGATTTGATAAATTATATATTTCTAAACGCCTCCTGTCGTGAAAATTATTGAACCAACTAACCAAGAAGACAATTAATAAATATGAATTGTTTAGTCGACATTAAAACCAGTTTGAAAGAATAAGACCCTTAAATGCCTTAAATGACGTTTTAAACAATTTCAACTGTATTTTT
This sequence comes from Scaptodrosophila lebanonensis, assembly GCF_003285725.1. Taxonomy (NCBI): domain Eukaryota; kingdom Metazoa; phylum Arthropoda; class Insecta; order Diptera; family Drosophilidae; genus Scaptodrosophila; species Scaptodrosophila lebanonensis. Next base: position 7,001,324 of record NW_022060529.1, read on the forward strand.
TAATTTGCGATCCAGCGCATGAATTTGATGTTTCCGAAGATTTATGCTGCAAATTCATTTTTGACCGCCAACATCTCTGTACATGTGAAACTTTTATTTTCGGCTACACGCGCCTTGACTTTGGCCTCATTTTTAATATAAATACACTGCCTCTAAAAGTGCGTGAAAACCTGTCATATCTTTGCAGAGATTCGATGAGCCCGATGGCCAATCACTCACGCCTCTTACGATGGCCGCCATGTCCGGTAATGTTACGTTTGTGAAGACGCTTCTGTCTCACTACGACATAGATCTCGAACGGGAATGTAATGTCATATTCGATGGTCTGGTGGTTTACGGTGCCACGCCCCTGTGGGTCGCAGCTGGCATGGGTCATCTACAAATTGTGAAGCTGCTGGTACAAGCCAAAGCCAACGTCAATCACAATACCAAGGCGCAAAGTTCTCCGCTGCGTGCGGCCTGCTATGAAGGTATACTATTCTTTGTTGGACACTTTCCTACATAACTTATTTTATTTTGATTCGTAGGTCGTCTGGATATTGTGCGTTACCTAATTGAGCACGGAGCTGAAGTGAATGCCACCAATGCTTTCAACAACACCTGTATAATGATTGCTGCTTATAAGGGACACGAGTTGGTCGTGGACACGCTTCTCAAGAACGGGGCGCGCACCAACGGTCAGGCGTTGTGTGGTGCCACTGCATTGCACTATGCTGCCGAAAGTGGACATCTAGATGTAGTACGTCTACTTTTAGATCATGGTGCAACATTGCACAAGAATGAGCTGGGCATAACGCCAGCGCTGCAGGCAGCCGAGCGTTTGCATGAGGAGGTTCTGGAGGAATTCCTTCAGCGTCCTGGACTAATGAGTCTCGAGGAGCAAATCACGGCAATGGAGCTGCTAGGTGCCACATATGCCAATGACAAGCTCAAGTACGATGTTAATCGGGCATACAGCTATCTAATGCGGGCCATGCAGCTGCGTTATGAGAATCCGCAAAATATTGTGCGCAAGCGAGTTTTGCAGCCCATACCCGCCTACGATAGTTGGTTTGAGACTGAAAATTTGCCAGAACTGAATGCTATCAAGTTGAATCACCACTCTATACACATGGAGTCGTTGACTATACGCGAACGCATACTGGGCAGACAAAATCCGGAACTGCCACAAGCGATTATTTATCGTGGTGCCGTCATGGCTGATCAGGGACGTTACGAACAGTGTCAAGTGCTATGGAACTATGCTATCGATTTGCGCATGCGCAATAATGTGAGTCTTATTCCATTCTAAGCCTTATACTTTTTATTGTATAGGACTTCTTGATTTCCCAAACGAAGAAACAGTAACGGGATCAGATTTCAGATTTCTTTTTTTTTAACTCTAATAATTCTAACTTACAAACCATAACAATTTAACTCTATTGTTGCATATCCACCTATGAACCTGCGCTAAAAAATATGCATTTAGGCGTGGAGTTTCCCCAATAAGCAAAAAAAATGCCTTCTATATTTTTATTTATTCTTGCAGCTGTCCGTTGAACGTGATTTATTAAGATTTGCTCAGCTCTTTGCGCAAATATTGCGTGTAGCCAATCACCGCTTGACCCTGGATCATGTTGTTCCAGTTCTCGCCAAGTGCCAACATGAGATCGAACTGAATAAATGTAAAATGTTGAATGCCAAACCAAACTCCTGTGCCAGCATGCTGCAGGTGAGTTGACCAAATGAAAGGACCTCCACTAATATTAATCATATACCCTTTTTGTGTTTCAGGACCAAAATAATCAGAACTGCATTACAGCATTGTATTTAATCAAAATTGTCACACAATTAGCTCGCCGCAGGAAAGATCAGGACATCAACGAGGAGCAAATTCAGCAGCTGTTCCTTGTAGTAAGAAAGTTTATCCAAAACGATACACGGTTGCAGGATGGCCAAACTTTGCTGCATCTAGCTGTAAATGGCGTGACCCCTGTGGATGAGTTCTACACCAATGAGATGTGCAGGTGCGTCACCGCCCTACTGCTACTACACTCAGAAATGAGGCAATATATCTAAATGTCAAGCTAACAATTAACGACCTGTATTAGATTCCCTTGCTATGCCACTGCTCTGGTGCTTGTGCACTGCGGCGCCTCTGTCCTTGCCGTCGATGCTTCGCGCAACACACCGCTACACATTTTAGTTACTAGGGTGAATGGCACACAGGAGCGGCACACGGAAATGGCACGTATTGTGCAACTATTTGTTGAGGCGGGCGCACATTTGGATGCCGTAAATGCTGCAGGTCAAACAGCAGCGGCAGCATGCAAGCAAAGTAAGTGGATGATATTATAAGTAATGATTGGCTTACTTACGTTATTAAATATATTTAAGGCACACTGGCTAATGTACTGCATGGATACCAGAATGCTCACTCCACGCTGAAATGTCTCGCGGCCCGCATTATAGCCACCCACAGGCTGAACTTTAAGGGAACAATACCAACCGCATTGGAGGGGTTCATTCAAATGCACAGCGTAGATAATTTATCAAAAATGTAAAAAACCTCAGAGCTTCGGCATGCCGACGTCTGCATACCCTTGCAAACCTCATTTACCGAACGGTTTGGTATATCAAATAGGGGAAAGATCTACATAACCAATATCCTTTCCAAAGCTTAGCAGCTATTTGATCTAGTCAACTACCTTGAATCGTCAACCCTGTACCGAAGGTGAAAAGGGTAATGCCCCAGATAGGTGTAACAGTTTACACTTGGATCTGGCAAAATAATATTTTTAGAAACCAGCCTTTATTTCACGTTCTTTGAATTTCGCAACACTTTAACAGACGTTGCCAAGAAAATGAACAAATGAAAATTGTAGAAAAATAAATTAATAAAAATGTTCGTTTGTGGAGAACTCTTTGCAAGGGTATAACATGCCAGAAACACTAAAACATATTTTTATATCGAATTTAGTGACTTAATTAGCAAATTGCCAACATTTTATTTTTCTATTACTTATTTATGTATGTATGTATTGTGTTATCGTTTTCAGTAAGCATAATTTATTTATATATACATTTTAAACACTTCTGACTGATGTTTATTGTAATCATATATAAAATCATTTTGTACATTTTCTATATGCGAGTGTGTGTAATTAATCGATCTTCAAAAAGTGAATAGTGTTTGATTAGAAAAAGAAATTAATCAAGAAATCATCAATATCAACATTTTTTTTTTTTTTTGTGTTATATTGTACGAAGAATTGTTGAAGTTATTTCCTTCTACATTAATTGAAAAAGTACGCGTTGTAAGAATCACAGTTCACAAATGAAACTATTTACAATTTAGTATTACTAATCTTAGAAGATACTTCTTCTTAGCTCAAATGTTCATATCGCTTATCTTACGATTGTTGGACCGCACCTGCGGATACACCTGAGGCTGTCGCATTACTTCCTCGTAGGAAGGTGGCGGCGCTGTAACACCAATTTCATTTTATTATCAACCTTCCAGTGTAAGAATTGCCACATTTGATCTTACCGTTTATCACATAGTCCTCGTCGTTGGTATATGCAGGATTAACTACCGCATCTGTAGGGTAGGTTGTCTCAATGGTGCGCTGGTCCAGGGTCGAGCGTTGTGATCGATGCGAATGGCGCTGCAAATTGGCAGTGTTCCGATGAAAACCATTAATAAAGCGCTCCTCCTGTTCAAGATCCTCGCTTGGCAATTGTATTACATGTACCGAGGGTCGACGATCTGCCCCACAAAGGATGTTTACATGACTACTCCTTAAAGTCTTCTACACAACTCACCAGTTTCGGCAATGGCGTCGGTATAATTGTCGCCGAAGGCAAATGGCGCCGCTAGAGATTTCTTGCATTTCAAAAACAGTACGATCAGTATCCAGCCCAGTATAAGAACCAGATAGACAAAGCCCAGCATGCTCATGTATAGGCCGTCGATGTCTCTTATCGCCGGTCGAGGGGCCTACATGTACATATGCGCTGCAGCTGCTGGGAGCCACATAAAAGTTGCTTCAAATACTCGATAATCGTATCCACTCGACACTTTTAGCAAATTCCAGCAACCAAAGCACACCCACACATACACCTTTATGTTTGCGGATATCAAAAATCGATAAATGTTAGCACGTCGCGTGGAATGGCGGCGGAACTGTGGTCATTGTTGTCGCATGGCTTAGCACTACATACGAACTAAACTGAACGCCTCCGGCATTCGCCTGGCTAGACCCAGTAAGGCTCTCGAGCACACTGAAAACTATTCAGAAATCTAAATGGATTTATAATTTTTATACCCGTATAGGGTAAAAGAGTATAATATATATATATTTTTTTAATATTTTATTATGAAATGTCTTGCAGATTTAGGCTATAACATGTCAAACTGAGAGTAAAACTCCTGATCGATATTATTAGGTAAATGGTTAAATTGTAAGATCTGCTATAAATGGATAGTCGTTCGATGTGCAGAAATACGAAATGCATTAAGATTTTTATCAAAAGTACAAAAATTTTTGTGTATATTTAAATTCAAGATTACAATTTGTATATGGGTATCAATAATTCCCATAACTAAATCTTAAGCGAAATCTAAATCTAAATCGTAGTATTTGTAAATAAAGTTCAGCTCGTTAAAAAATGACACTATAATTCCATGATTTTTAATAAAAGTTTACAAATACCATCTATTAATGGCCCTTTTCTCTAAGTGCATACTCAACCCTGTGCGCGTTGGCGTTTGTTAAATGCGAGGACATCGCAGTTGTTGTCGCTGCTGCTATGGCTATGGCCACATATCATCGATGACCACAACAGAACATAGTCCGCGGGCAGTGGGCACTGGACGTAACTAAGGGGAGTACGTACGTCCAATAATGTGCTGGCTGTTACTTTGATTTCATGATGGGCTGCGTAGTTTAGTTCAGCATTAAAAATTAAATGCAAGTCAATACGTTTTTTTATTGAAATAGAATTTCATATAAACATCTTAGGGGCTTGAAGACATGAGTGTTGGTGCTAACGTGCCTGTTACGCTAATTTAATGTCATAGGGGTAGTTGTGTGTGTGTGGGTGCGGGAATCCTTTGTGGGCTTATGAGCTCATTTCTCGTATAATTGACTAATTTGGCAGTAAGTCAACGCAACTTGCGTGAATTACCTGTGCGAGTGTGGACGTAAAAGCCATTCTAATGGATGTCAGCAACTTTGTGACGTCACTTACAGAAGGTTAGCGCCCATAAGTGTCCACTTATCATTACGGGCCCAGCACCAGTTAATATTCCGCTGCACATCAGTGGAGGGCACATGGATTCGCTTAAACTTAACCCTTTAGGGGCTACCCTAATTTTTAAAAGAATAAACAACTGTTTCTTTTATATGCCTTTTTATTTTGTTTGCCTTATAGTGATACTTTTGTGCTACGGAATTGGTTAATAATTTATTAAAGTCTTAAGCTAATTTCATGACTTAAAGCATTTATTCCTAAAACCTAATGTTAAGAGAAGTGAAAGGTCAAGGCAAGGGCCAAGTAACGTTCACAATTGCTGTGTCCATCGTACATCATTGATCTGTTTCGATAATAATTAACGACAATATAGGCCCTCTTCAAAATGGAAACACATTCCTTAGCAATCGCTATATCCTTACAATTTTACATTCGAAATATTGTTGATGAATTTTTTGGATTCTCTGACATTTTATGGCACAATTTTGTTTTTAATTCCATTGTGTGCAACGAGTTTTAGGGAATCGGGCGCTATATTTGACTTGACAATCGAATAATGTGAGGGAAATTCTTTTGGATTAGCTTAAAGACTTAGCTCTATAGTTGGATACATATTCATTAGAACTTAATTAGAAAGCGGTACAAATTCTTGTACTATCACAAGTGTTGCTTGGTTTGTTCAGATAACTTGACTTGGCTTAGGACTTGCAGGACTTTCACAAGCTCGTCGTTGCCTGCAGCTTGAGATATCGTGTTCCGTTCTCTGCGTCCGCCAGACGCGCTATATGATCAGAGGCGGCATAGCAGGTCGTAGCTGTAGGAGTGACTGGCCGACTATTGTTGTTGTTATTGTGCATGCTGCCACTGTTGCTGCTGCTGACGCTGGCGACACTGCTGTTGACGTTCTGCCGAATGCGTGTGGCTCCCCAAATCAACACCACAACGGAAGTGACTAAGATTCCCAAGCCGAGTCCGGGCAGAAAACTCTTGTTGAGCGAATCAATAAAACCGTAGTTATGCAGCATAGATGCCGGATGTGACTGCGATTGTTGACTACCCACGATGCTGTTGAATTGGCGTTTATTCAGTTGGTAGTCCTCACCCAACATGTTGGTGCCCACAGGATCCCCATCGAGATCATGTGTGGGCGTATAGTAAGGCCGTCTCTGATACTGACGTACTTCCGGCACTGAGTCCGGACTGCTCAGCTGCAGTCTGGTTATGTTTGAGCAGCCAATGTTCAAGTCGGACTTTGGATTCTTCTCCTGTACCATGACCAGACAGAATCGATAACTTTGCGAAAAGGAATTATTTATTAGCGAAAATGTAGTATGGAAAGAAAACCTCTTTTTATTACCTTTCGCCTATAACCAGGGACGAGCTGTCGGGCACGATTACGCTCACTGTGTTTTGGCCATTAACCATCTTGCTTTCGCAGTGAATCTGTGGGTTAAACGACAAAAAGTAAGACTTGGATTTTAATAATGGATAAACTAATCATTACCGGTGAATTATCAATGAGTATTTCATTGATGTTCTCCTCCTTGTAGACGAATATGGCATCGCACATGTAATCCTTTTTGCTGAGATTCAGTATCCAGGTCAGTATAAGGCCATAATCCGCTGAATAGTGGAGCTCATGGAGTATTATCTACGAGAAATGTTAAGCAAAATAATCAGTCATGTTCGGTTGATACCATTACACAGACTTACCTCTTCGGATAGATCTTTGAAGTGCGACGTTTCGTTCGGCTTGGCCAGAGTCTCCAAGTGTTCCAATATATTAGCATTATCCTTCTCCACATTGTCCATATCGCAGCTTAGCGATTCCGTGGGCACCTGTAGTAGTGGAGCGCCCTCAAGGCGCGGTGGCGTCGCACAGGTTGCACCCATTAGGTCCTGCGAATTCAACTTGGATACTTGTAGCCATTTAGCAAAGGGTCGAATACTGCAATCGCAGGACAATGGATTCTCCTGCATTGACAGGTTCTTAAGCTCGTGTGCGCCATCCAAAGCATTATGAGCAACTATGGAGATGTCATTGCCGGCAAGCCGCAGCTCACGAAGGGATGGGAGCGGCACAATGAGATCGGAGGTGAGGGCGCGCAAGAAATTGTGCGTCAAGTCAAGGGTTGTAAGGCGTGTCAGGTGCTGCAGGGAGGCACTCGATATCGCCACAATACCATTGTAACTCAGATCCAGAATATCCAATGCGGCCAGACCGTAAAAGGCATGATCCTGGAGTACATCAATCTGATTGTGACGCAACGAAAGACTGGCCAGACGTGAGAAGTTTTGCAACGCTTTGTTTTGAATGCTTTTAATCATATTACGATTGAGGTTTAAAGACTCTAGGGTGCGCAGTCCAGGCAGTGTTTGGGCGCTAAGCGGGCCATTCAAATTATTGGCCGTCAAATCAAGTTGTCTGTGAACAAATAAAAACATATGGTCATTCTGCTAAACTGAACTTATCGGCCTTACTCACCTTAAACTAAGACACTGACTCAGAGCTTTCAAGCTTTGCGCATAGTCGCCCAGCCGATTGCCTCCCAACTTAAGGACCTCCAGCTTGCGCAAATTTGCGAACGTGCGCTGCGATATGCTTGAGATCTGATTGTTACTGAGCTCCAAATAAACCAAATTACTCAGACCCATAAAATCGGCTGGGCCCAATGCTTTTATCTTGTTATTCGACAAGTCCAAACGCTCCAACGACGTGAGCGTTGACAATGAGTTCCAAGGCACACTAAGCAGTGCATTTCCGGGCAGTCCCAAGGCTTGCAAAGGTCCCTTGATCCCCAGAAAGGCAGACTTGTGCACTCGTTTAATCTCCCCCGATGAGATGACCAAGCCATGTAGCGAAATTCCATCGAATATCTTGGCATCACTCAGAAAGGTGACGTTCCGCAACGAGCAGTCGAGCAGAGAAATGGAGTATGGAGATGTTCGCAGACTGTCAGCAAGCACCTATAAATGGCACAAGTGTTCAATATACCTATGTATGTTTGGGTATTGCCTACTTAAAGTACAGTACGTCCAACTAGCAACTACAAACATTGCAGGACTATATTATATATATATTCGACACTGCTTGTATTCACAACTATAAGTCTTTTAATACTTCCTATGCAGTTTCCGAATTATGTATATATCTGTAGAAGGGAATCAAGTTACATTCCCAGATGTATCTGTTTTTTAAAAAAATGGCAATCTAAATGCTGGCTCTTTTAAACTATCTTACTTTTAAAAATGCAACCACTTTAATCATCAAGAACTGTGAACCATATTGCACTTCTTATGTGCTCCAGGTAGCCCAAATGTTCGCTGCAACTACTGCTCTTAATTTCTTGAATTATGAAATCAGTTCAGAAACTATAACTCTGATTTCTGCTTTTTTATATGGTGATATAGTATATTACGAGCTTTGTTTTAAATGAAGAGCTTCTTACCTCCAGGCCATGTAGATCGCCGTTGCATCGAAGAGTGTGGGGCAAATCACATCCGCACTCCAGACTCCTTGCGCCTGTGATATTCGGACACTTCCACTCGAGAAGCTCGTCATCGATAGGCAATGGTAGCGAGGATACTTCTTCAGCTTTTCGTTTTTTGGGGGAACTCTTGTTATAGTACTTCATTGTGGCTTTAGACTTATTGCCACCGCTCCCTGGAGCCGGATTTGCATTACTAGTAGGCCTGTAAGCCGGCACTGCGGCAGCAGATACTACATAGGCGGCACTAAGAGTGCTGCGCATAGAAAGCGTGGGGGTGGGCGCAGAGGGTGTGGATGTGGCTGCAGTGGTGCTATCCACCAGAACATCCTTTAGTTCATTACACGTCGCCACCGAAAAGAGAAGAATCAGATGGGGGCATAGCAAGCCGCTGTAATGGAAAAATTTATGTATATTTAATGCATGGAATTTTTATTTTCTGACTTAGGCATACATAGATTGCAGTGTTGCATTTGCATTTTCAGTAAATAAATAAATAACTGAGACATCTTTTTAGGTCAAGCTACATTGACACTTTGACATACATACTAAGCGACAGTCGAGCTTGCATTTAAATATACATTTCCAGATACAGATGCATAGATACATACAAGTATGTACATATGTGAGTGCGCTTCTAGTCGTCCAGGGTGCTGAATTGTGCTACTGACATGTGCTAGACAATTTGCCAATTTAACGCTTAACCTAATCAAATGCGTGTGAGATTGATTTACTTATATGTATGTACATATATACGTTTGTGTCTTTACGAGAACTGCCTAACTGGCCGACGTGCGATCTTCACCGAGCTAGGCAGACAATCCAACACTAGCTGAGAGCAGTAATTTGACAAGCCTCGGCTTCAAGACTTCTATCATCTAAAAGTATTTTAGCATTACCAAGGCGGGCCGTATGTTACAAACTCATATCCTGAAGAGAATAATTATTCCTGCAATCTGAATACAAATTATTCCCAATAGTAGACACTTAAACAATTTTTAAAAATAACTTTTACTAATCGAGCAACATAATTGAATTGAACGCAAGAGCCTGAACATGACATTAATTCACTTGTAATTCCCAAACAGAGATTATCTAAAAACCTGATCAGAAAAATTTTTAAATCTTACTTACCCTAATTATTCGAATACTAATTATTAATGGTATTATCTCAACATTTTTTATTATTTTTCATTTGTTAACTGCTCCTTTATGCTCCTTTTTTAAAACGATATACCAAAACTTATATGAGCAAGTGTAGGCATTTTTATCCAATGATAAGGTAGGGGTAAAGCAATATAGACTGTAGCTAAGTCATTGCCATGCGTTTTGAATGCAGGGAGATGGCAGACGATGTCTACTTTCGCTTTCATTTCACCTAACTACCCAGCCAGACGCAAATTGATTTAAGTACTGCATTTCCTTTAAGCACATAGTGAGAGAAGCCCATAAATTTTGAAAATGAAAGTGTCTCATGACTTGTTTTATTTTTCCATAAAACTGAGACTTTATGGACCCCCCATACATGAAGAGGTCCAGTGTGGGGAGAGGCATTATTGTTTTTATATATGACGTTGCCCCACTATGTTAATTTAGTGATGAATGGGTGTAGGAATATTTGTGTGACGTGATCTTATTGCATTGTTTACTTATGTCTTGTCCGTGTCTATTGTGCGAGCAGAAAATAAAATTGCGTACGTTGTCAATTTTCCAAACGCGCCGAGGCTTTAAAAACCCAGAATTCGGGCAATACGCAGCCAGACACGTTGAAATTGTGCAGCATAGAACTTAGTTATTAGTTCGGCTGTTGCTGGAAGCGCTTCTGCTCGCCTCTTTTGCGCAACAGGATTAAAGTGGTCCCGCCAGTCAGCCTTAGATGTGCCCAGAGTGTGTAGTGTAGCAAATACTTTTGTTAGTGTACTAAGAAAGAGCATCAAACACTAAATAGTGGAAAAATGGCCGAGCAGTTGAGGAAAATAACAAAGTGCTGCGCCATTATTCTAGTGCTCAATACCTTACTCATGTCGCAGACTCAGGCCAAGTTGCTTACGCGCTGTCAACTGGCCAAGGAATTGTTGCGTCACGACTTTCCACGCAGCTATCTATCGAATTGTAAGTAAAATGTCACATATATGTAGATGTACATAAATGTATATATTTTTCCGATTTTGTGGCACAACCCACAGGGGTTTGTCTGGTGGAATCGGAGAGTGGACGCAGCACATCGAAATCCATGCAGCTGCCAAATCAAAGCGTCAGTTACGGCCTCTTTCAGGTGGGTTAGAATAATCATTCTCCTGACTTACTCAATGCACAGCCAATCAACAGATCAACAGCAAAAACTGGTGTCGCAAGGGCCGTCGCGGTGGCATATGCAACATCAAGTGTGAAGGTAGGTACCCCATTGAGCTCTCCATATACTTGTACATACGTGTATGTGGGCAGAGCTTCAAGTTTAGTTGCTTAACATGACATTGCAAATGCAGATTTTCTGAACGATGAAATCTCCGACGACTCGCGCTGTGCCATGCAGATCTTCAATCGTCATGGTTTCCAGGCTTGGCCCGGTTGGATGAGCAAATGTCGTGGGCGTACGCTCCCCGATGTCTCGCGTTGTTAGACCAAACAACATTCGAGGACATACGATGGGAGAACCTGTTTTTCGTATGATGGCTTGGCAGCAAATCCAAATAATATTTCGATATTAGTTGCCATGTTGAAAACAATAGAATGGGAAGAGATAAGACAACTTGTTGTTGTTCTGTTTTAGTTAAGCTGCTTTGATTTAGTTTTAGATGTAAAAACATACTGTATAACTCATAACAACATACATATTTTGTAAGACTCGTCCATTGGCTTTTATGTTCAAAATTAAAATTATCTACTAGCTACCTATTTTACATGAATGTATTTATTATTATTATTTTATTGTAAACAATTAATTTTCAATTAAAAGTTTCCTGGACATGGCTTACAATCTGACTTTAAAGTCAGCTCCCAGTTTTTCCATCAGACATTAATAAGATTAACAGTCTAATTAATTTGTATTGGCATTTATGAGCAACGGACTAAGTTTTATGCTATCCAAATACATAGCACTTCCGTTTAGAAAGTGAATTGCGCTTTAGTTTATTACTTAATATTTTTTGCACCGTGCAATCTCAAGTATAATCACAACTGTTGACTTTTGGCTCAAAATAATCATCTTATCACTAAATCAGCCATATCAACAACAGAGCAAAAACCGTTTGAAGAGCGTCACATTTTGTTTTTAAGCTCTTACCTTGTGTGTCTCTAGTTGCTTCTGTCTCTGCGGGTGCTCGCTCAAATCAGAACGGGAACATATACATATGAGTACACCTGAATGTATGTATATATGCAGCTGTGGGAGCAGCAGAGCAGTGAGAGTTTTTCCATGAATTGGCTGTAGAACAGCGTCTGGAGCGCACAATTGTTTCGCATACACAGATACTACTTGTATATAAGTATGTATATTTAAATATTTGAATTTTCAGTACTTGAGCTCAGGTCAACAGTGGCGTACATGAGGAGCCTCATCGTCGCTTTAGCTGCTGTCTATGGAGTGCGGGGCATGGGAATAAAGCGCGCTATCAAAACAAAACAAAACGCAGAAAAGCTTACATACAAATAAAAAATAAAAAAAAAACAAGTGAACAAGAAGATATAAACTAGTTTTGCTTTTGAAAGCAAAACATTGTTTGCGATAATTAACAAAAGTAATTATTGTTCTTTTTTGTTTTTGTAATCAAGTAAATGCGATGTTGTACTATACTCGTATGTGTCTGTGCAGCTGAAATTCTGAACCTAGCAAAAAGGTAGGCTCTTTTCGATATTTTTGAAATATTCTGTACAGCATGAAGTCGCTGCGAGCGTGTTTTGTTAAAAGTGATACGTGTACGTGCGCACACTCCTAATTGAAATAGAAGTTACTCGTATTGGGAGATCCGTTTGGGTTTTTTGTTTGCTCTTCCTATTGAATGGACTTATATGCATGGCTGAGACTAAACACTGCAAAGTTTGTGGAATGTATTAGAATAGCAATCACGAATCGCTGATTACGAAATTTTAATTTGAAAAACAGCTACAATTATGGGTAAATACTTATTAAAAGATATTAATTGTAAGGAACACTTCTCAAAGGCTTATGAAGTGACCAGCTATCATTGTAGCATTTATTAAAAATGGGCTTTATATGGTCGAGGCAATATTATGGGCAGTCATTTTACAATAATACATTAAATAGTTAAATAATAGCAATTCGAAAACTAGTTCAACAAAACGTCGCTATTAAAAATAACAAAATAAAACAGCCTTAAAAATTCGTATATCTTCAAAACAAATCTTCTGACAGTTGAGAGGAAATTCAATAGCCTCTCGAAATCAAGTCTGATTTAATTTAATCAAACAATTTCGAAAGATGCTGATAATGCTGCACTGGTAATCGGGCAGCTAGCGATTAAGCCGAACCTATCAGCTGGAAATTCCCGGAATCCATAAATTTAATCTATATGTACAGATGTATATTATATAGTATCGTTAATATGCGTTTATTTAAAAGCTTTTATTTTAGCGTGCATTTCAAATAGTGTTGGGAAGTCAATCATGCCGCTAAGACGCAAAAACTATTTTCTGGGATTTGTGCTCCTTCTACTGCTCCTTATAATACAACAAGGGGAGCCCAAGAAATTTCAGCGCTGTGAACTGACAAGAGAACTTGTGGAGAAGTATAACTTCGACAAAACATTTCTGTCAAACTGTAAGTATTCACAAATTTGAAAAGGTATTTTGAGCTAACTTCATTAAATATTTTAAATAGGGATTTGTCTGGTGGAGCACGAAAGTAATCTAAATACGAGTGCAATAACTTATAGAAGTAGAAGCACAAATTATGGACTTTTTCAAATAGGCAGTCGGGACTATTGCTCAGAGACCCGTAAAGGCGGATTATGTAATCAAAAATGTGAAGGTACCCTAGAATTTTCCGCATTTTCAAAAGCACTATTAATATTTCTAATCGCACAGCTTTCTCCAACGATGATATTGCCGATGATATTGCCTGTGCCCGAATGATACAGGAACGCGAGGGATTCAAGTACTGGAGTGGTTGGGACCGCTACTGTCGCGACCAGCGTAACTTACCCAACTTGCGAGTAGTTTGTAATCTCAGGAGCCTCTCTCCCATACGCTCGCCTAGAAACTTTAACAATTTCTTTGGCTGACAAAAGGCCAAGGGCAAAACTTACCTCTCGCAGAAGAACCGAATGAAATTGTTTTTTATTTTGTATGAGTATATATTGTGTCTAAACATTCGCCGTTCTTTTATATTTTTATACCCTGTACCCGTAGGGTAAAAAGGGTATATTAGGTTTGTGCAAAGTATGTAACATACAGAAGGAAGCATCTCCGACCCCATAAAGTATATATATTCTTGATCAGCTTGACGAGAGAAATCGATCTAGACATGTCCGTCCGTCTGTCCGTCTGTCCATCCGTCTGGATGAACGCAAGGATCTCGGAAACTATAAAAGCTAGAATAACCAAAGTTGGCATCCAGATTCTCCTAGGTCCGAGTAAGGACGAGTTTATTTTTTTTTTTTTAATTTTCCCCCCCTTCCCCCGCTACAGAATTTCGTCAATAGTGTCCACATTTCAAAAGCTACCTAAACCAAACTTTGCACACATAATTTTTATACAATTATCTACTGTTGTTTAAAATTTTATCAAATTCGGTCAATTCTAAGAAAAGTTATTTGCAAAACAAATTCTCACCAGTACAACCCCCCCCAAACTGCAGCAACAAGTTCGCTCTTCTTCTTCCTCTTTTTGCTGCTGCTATGGGCGCATATAACTCAGTGACGGAAGTTTACCTGGGTACAGGGTATTAGACTGTCGGGCTTGCTCGACTGTAGCGTTCTCTCTTGTTTTTTATCTGCACTTTTTATCCCATGTCTTGCGCCCCACAGACGCAACATGCGCCCACACCCGACCACCGCGACAGAGGTTGGGCGACTGGCAGCCATCACTAATAGCCAATCAAGTGGGCGTTTTGTCTGCAATAGGGCTGTGATTAACTGTGTCGTGTATATATGAGTTTTTTATTTCATTTCCTAAATTGAAATTTGGAAACAGGTCCTGTTCTTTTCAGATCTGTTCATTTTTTAACACACATATATGGATAAGTAGTCATATATTTAGACTGCTTAGTCAAATGGGCTTAGAGGACGAACTAGCTCAATACAAGTATATTTCGTCGTGGTAAGTCAGTGAAGTGAACTAAGCCGCACAGCTCTAGTTTACAGACTGCATTTCCTATACGCCCAAGCAGCTCGAGTTTTATTTGCAAGGGCGTTGAAAATGTGACTGGATTTATCTTTTGACTGAAATTAATATACTGGGCTATAGGAAAGATTGGGACCTCATTGGCAAGTTTGCTTGGCAAGTTTGCTTGACAAGTCCATGGGCGAGTCTCACTTCGCAAACTTCGCTAACGAGTTGGCGAACTGAACTGACCAGCGCCAGCTCCAGCTCATCACAACAGGCTGCATTTGGCTCTGGCGTTGACTCTGTGGTATGGGTAATGCAAAACCTCATACAGTTCCCGCACAATATCATTTGCATTTCCGTTCCAGCTAAAACAGCAGCATTTCCGTTTTTCTGTGTGCAACGAAAAGGTAAAACAAAACAATGAACACTTTCTGTGTGTTCTGCATGTGGAAACTGGCGCACCGCAAGGCACGGAAGCGTGCAGATAATAGCAATAACAATAAAAGCAACAACAACAAATGCAACTTAAACAACAAAACTCAAAAATCAGAGCGTAACTACCGATGTATAACTACAAATTACAATGCGCACTAAGCCCAGACAAAGGTAAACGTAGAACTTGGCCTGGTGTTGTGTTCCATTAGAATGCGTTTTTCATATGTACGTGGTCAAAATAAATCAGTGACTATACAACAACAACAACAACAATTACAGTTGTTACCTTCAATACAGGTGTTGCTGTCTATTGTCCACAACATCCTCAAAACAAAAAACAAAATATAAAGAAGCATGTAGGCCTGTAGGCAGCAACAATCGGCGCAACGTTGGCGTCCATCTTCATGTCCATGCCCCACAGTGGCGACCAACGACGACGCTACATGCTGCCACTCACAAAATTTAAATGCAACCCAAGCGCTTCTTTACCTTTTGTCACGCTATTTGGTTCCACACACAAGCAGACATCGAATAAAACTTAATGCTGGAAACGTTTGAGTGCGTTTAATTTCCGCTGCCGTTTTGTCTTACACTTCGTCCATGATCCCCCAACTTTTCCCAAAATAAAGTGACAATTATCGAAGCAAAAGAACAGTCTGGCCCAAAGATATTGTCTGGGATTAGTTTTGAAGAAAGGCTTGAGGGCAATACGATTCACCATTCAATATTTTTGTTCATATTTTCAAGATTTAGTTTAAATTATTATTATTATTATTTTTGGCTTCGTTATAATTCATTAACCAGTTTACGCATGTCTACATAACGTATTTATTGGTGTGTGCCGATAAATGGAAAACTTTGTTTTTATGATCCTAATATTAATTTATTACTGCGTTAAGTCATAGTGAATAAATCAATGAATGCACCCATCGCTACAAATCTTGTTTTCCTACATAAATCTCAACAAAAGCTCCCGTGAGCAATGTTTTTATTTGCTAAGCATAGTCATAAATAGAGTGCTTCTACTCTACAGTTTCGCATTAGCTTTTGGATTCCAAACGTCACCAACAACATATTGGATTCTGTAAAAAAAAATGGAATGTTTCAAACTAACAATCGGAAAACTTGCATATAAATTTACACTTTTTAGTACATCAATGTATGTTTCACTTTCACTTTTATTTAAACAGTCCCGTCACAGTTCCAAAAAATTGCATTTATGCGTTATGTTCGAGCATTTAGGGATTACAAAGTACTTATAAAGTTGCCCTTGAAGTCGAAAATTAAGCATTCGAGTGCATGTAATTGAAATGAATGCACGCCTCCACTAATGTATGTATGTATGTGCTCGTATGTAATTGGAATGAAGCCTATCCTGCTGACTCAGCAAGCAGAATGTGCTAATCAAGAGCAAAACTATTATCCCGCCAAGGCAAGAAGCCTACACATCATCTCCGAGGCTTAAAGCTGTTTAGCAAAGCGCTTAGCGCACACTCGCTAATCGACCCACAACATAATTCAGGCAAGAGAGCGCCCAAGACAAAGGCTGCGCCGCCGCACCGTAGACAAAGATGATAATGATGACGATAATGATGGTGATGATGATGACGACGACGACGCCAGTTCAGCATTCTTTCGTGGAGTGTCAACGAGCAACGCGCGTCTCCCACACACGAAATGCAAAAAAATGTCGCTGTGTAGGCGCAGCCAAAGCGCCATCAAGGCGGTCAGAGGAGGGGGACTTCGTGAGCGAGAGGGAGAGAGAGAGAGAGAGGGGGAACTGTGGCCAAAACGCAACTGGCTAAAATTAAGGCACGTCAGCGGAAATAAAGTTTGCGTTGTTGGTGGAGTCTGCTGTTAACGGCATTGCAGCATTTTATTGTTGTTGTTGTTGCTGATGATGCTGAGCGCAGATATAGATATACAAGTACATGATAATGATGCCGACGTTGAATGGCAACTGGGAGTGTGGTCTGAAACGATAAATAGCATCTAGTCCATGCCGTCAGAGTTCATGAATTCCGATTGCTAGAAAAGCGAAGTCTTTTTCGCATAATAATGACAAAGTCGGCCCAGTTGAGTCTACATAAATATTACTTTTTACGCGATTTGTAAGTATATGGTCTGTTGAGCTTAAATACGCGTTCATGAGTTTCTAGTTCCGCATAAACTCACTTTATGGCCACACACCACTGGAGGCTGAAAGACGGCCGCTTCTTTCATGTTGTCTTAAACTTATCATTAGTTTAAATTTATTTTTGGAAATTTGCCGAGCTTGGGATGCTTAATGATCATCAGGCAGCATATTGGCCACAACTTCAAGGCTAGAACTGCCACCTGATCTTAATCGGGAGCGGTAAGAGATTCACATTAAAAAGTTAAGAACTTGTCATTCTTTTATTTTAAGACTTAAACAATATATCGAAACAAAACTGGTAGCTATGTATGCAAATCGTAAGCCAGATAAATGAGAAATTTATTCATTTATTATAAAACGTACTGTTCTGCTTGTGTTTATTAAATGTTGTTGCATTGTTTTGGCATATATGTTCAACGTTAATATATATTTTATCCCCCTCTTTGAGCAGTTTAATTAAGGCATGATATCGCTTGCGAAAATGCAAAATCATTTTTTAGAATTACCTCATAGCGCTTGACTGCAGTTTATTATAAAAAGTCAAATATACAATACGTATACTGCATGTACGCCAAGCTCAGATCTTACTATATTTTCCCATAATTAAATGCTAAGTTAACCAACCACATACACATGTGCGCACACACACACACACACACACACCCCAAATATTTTTTGTTGAAATTTTTGCTGTCCCAAAATGGCCACAAACATGCAAGATAAGCCATTGAACAATTAAAAACGCGTTTTTGTTCGCTTGCCTTCTTTGGCAAATAAAATAGAAATCTTAAATTAACAAGCCAGCAAGATTGCAAAACATTCGAGTAGTCGAATAATTCTCCCAAACTAACTCCAAGATACTTGTAGTTTTTAATTTTTTGCAAGATTGCAGGCTAATTTTAGCAACAACTTCCACGCTTATTGTTCCGTTTTTGTTTGACAAATGCAACTGAAAACACTGTTTGCTGCCCATTCGGACAAGTTTGAACAGAGTGTTGCCAAAAAGCCCGTAATGACAGCAATACTTTGTTGCCGCCTCACATAAACTGCAAAGGCCAAAGGGTGAGTTGGTCATTTTTTGTTGTTATTTTCGCTTTTTGCTTTTGGAAAAATGCAATAACAAATTTTTTGCGCGCCTGCTGCGTCTGTCGTTGGCCAAGAGCTGAGCTGAGAGCTCAGTGGCGAAATCTGTTGCGCGAATGTGAAATATATTCGAAAGCGCAGCGAAATCGCCATTACTGCATGAGCCCACACATGTGTGTGTGTGTGCGTGTGTATGCGGCTCAGCGTGGCAAATGAAATTTGTGCCTAGCATGAAAATAGACGAAGTCGCTGCCAAAGGTCAAAATGTCATGCAAACGTGCCACTTGCTGTTTGTTGTGATTCGCATGAATCGAGCACACTGGCAGAAAATTATAGCTCCACATTTTAGTACAAGCTTTCACTATCTTATGTCTTAAAGCAGAAATCACTTGTTTTTAAATCGAATGTTAGTCAAATATCTTAGGTAACTACTATTTTGTTCATTTATTAATCTTGACAAAGTACAGTACCTTATATTTCAAAAAGTAATCTCAGTTAATTTGTAATGAACTTTATTTAAAAATCTTTAAAATATAGATAGTGTTTCACACGTAAACATTATGTAGTCGAAAAAGTATTAATTAACAAAACGTTGGTAGAAAATGTCATAATTTGTGTATGTGGGAAGGAGTTTCTGCTACAGGATTAGCTGGATGATTTTTTTCGATCGAATAAAAAAAAAAAAATATTTCAGTTTATTTGAATTTTTTCAAGTGTGAAACTTTACGTGCATATGGCACAGGTAGGTGTGTGTGCAAACGCAACAGCAAACGGCAGCTCTGCAGCCACAAAATGCAACTGCCACTCGTGCAGACGTGCAACAAACAAAGCTAAATTCGAAGCCGCCGCCACCACAGCCGCAGAAGCAGCTGGTGCTTTGCCTTGTCCGATGTCCGGTGGCTTTCGTGGCACGGCCTTTGTCAGCAATGCGTTTAGTTTTGAAATTGAAGTAGCCACAGCAGCAGGAACAGCAACAGCAACAATTATGTGGTAAATAAATGCCGTGTATTTAGCATGCAAAAGTGGCACGAAAAGGAAGACAACCAGGCAGCAGGAAACACACTGAGAGCTGTGATGGATTTAATTGTGAGGCATGTCGGCCCTTTGCCACAGTCATGCATCTATCCATTCATTCATTCATTTCTTTATTCCTTCATTCATGCGTTTTACTCAGTCCTTCCACTCATTCCAGCCTTTCCTGTGAATGACTGGGCAAAAATAGGCTCCTTAGCCTGTATTGTATGCATTGTGTGCTGCAGATTAATACGGAAACGGATGTTGTCGTCCTTTGGCTCAACTAAACAAATACATGTTTCTCACGCTGCAAATGTATTCGAATACTCAACAATAAGTAAACTTATATTGCAGATATACCCGTATATCTGTTTGTATTTACATAGGCCAGTGCTTGGGGCCCGGTGGCAAGTGTCAAAATAACAATTATGTGCCTACTGGTATATAGAATTAGGCATAAGCCACATGCCGTACAAAATGGCAGTAACAGCAGCGAAAATCGCCAGCCAGCTGTCAAAGATGTGTCAAAAGTTAAGCTTATTAAAACATGAGTGGCAACATGAAAGCGCGCACAAATAAAAGTTATAATAATAGCAATAATAAAAATCTCTTAAAGCGAAACGTCAAGTTCAAGTTGTGCAAAGTGTCTGTTTGCCGAAGGCGAGAAAACAAAAGACTTGGCACACGAACTTAAATGGGCAGAGAAATAATTGTAGCATAGGCTTAAAGTACGTGGGCGATTCATTCAAATTGAAATTGCGTACATTGTTGTATTCTTTGCTTAGGCAAATGCTCAAGTTTTTTAATTATTGTCTGGCCCAGTGATGCCCACAAGGCAATTTGAATGGGCGAGAGCGGCCCCAGAGCTGAAGAGCTTCGCATGCGGCTGCGACTCCTGAAAGGCACATAAATTAAGCATCAAATTGCTTTTGGTTGTTGTTGATACTGAACCGTCGTTCTTGTTGCTGCTCTAGAGAATTCATATGCAAATGCCGTATAAAATCCACAATGAAATGTCCAAAATGCGAGCAAGAACACACGATGTAGGTACGAGTGTAAATAAAGGTATACAAGTGCAAAAGGAGCAGTTGAGAAGAGCCAGACAAGACAGACAAGCCAGACATGCCAGACCGAAAACCAATTTCATTTAAATTAAATGCAGACTGGCAGTAACCTTGCCGATACCTTTTCAGCTTGTTCCGTCAATTCACTGCTCTTCGTGCTGTTACTGTTGTTGTTGTGGCTTTTACGACCTCTTGTTTTGATTCTTCCTCTTGCACGTTCAAAGGAAACGAGCTCAATCTTCAAACCCAGACCTGCTGCACAAATCGCGGCTTAAAGTCATTTCGAATGGTTTGTTTACTTAAGACCTGCATTGGATTAAAAATTGTTGTTGTCCACTTGTTGTTGCTATCGTTGTTTTGTTGTATTCGTTCAACATACGCACCTTTAGGCCTATTATTTGCTTTTGTTATTATTTTATGTATGAGATCAGTGCGTATAAACGGTATTTATGGGAATGCTTTCGGGTCACTTTTTAGTCTTGAGCTGCGGAAACAAAAGACTTGGCTGACAAACTTGCACACAACATGAGATGACATTTTCCTCTCTGTTTGTTCAATTAAAATGTAATTTGCGTTTCAGCAACAGCAACAGCAACAACAACACAAGGCAAGTAACAACATTTCAAGACGACACCCACACATTTCCGTTTGTAAGCCCACTCGCAGACACATAACTAATTTTTGTTATTGCCGCTCTTAGTGTTGTTGTAGCTGTTTAAATTTTTGTTTATTATGCACACACATACACACACACACACTCGTAAATATGTATGTACACACAAGTATACTAGAAAAACTAGTTTCTAAATTTATTTGCAGTTGCTTGACAATATTGCCACAAATTTAAAGAAAAAGCAATTTTTTCTTCTTGTGAATGAATAAGTTTTGTACGTACACAATGTGACAAGCATACACACACACGTGCATATATACAGGTATACATATGTAGGTATGTATGTGCAGTGAGTTCACTGCCCACGCAGCAGAGGCAAAAGCAACAACAAGGGCGCTGCTATGCCCAAAGCGCCTGTTAATTGCAACATTTCGAAAACGGAAAGTCGGCAGACAGTCGCCGTTAAATGCCCCATTGTGGATTGTCAAAATTAATAAAATTTGAAAGAAAAGACGCACTCAGATGAAAGCAACTTAATATACTCTGCCCACTGTCCACTTTTGTTTGTTCGATTTACCAACATTTATATGCATACATACATCTCTGTGTGTCTGCTTAAATGTCATTTAAAATGCGACGATG
This sequence comes from Scaptodrosophila lebanonensis, assembly GCF_003285725.1. Classification (NCBI taxonomy): domain Eukaryota; kingdom Metazoa; phylum Arthropoda; class Insecta; order Diptera; family Drosophilidae; genus Scaptodrosophila; species Scaptodrosophila lebanonensis. Next base: position 7,023,320 of record NW_022060529.1, read on the forward strand.
TTTTTGTGGGCGTTTTATGTGTCTGTGAGTCGAGTCGAGTTGCAGTCCAGCCAAAGAAAATAGTTACGATTAAGACTAAACTTAAATTCTCGTTAGTCATTTAAGCAGGCTGCTAACATGCCACACACACACACACAAACATGCTGACACACTCACAGCATGAACGCGCCCGCAAATAGCCGACAGTCATTGGCAACCGTCGCCAGCAGCCGATTTAAAGCTGCCTTTGCCCACTTGACAGCCAAAGAGTTGGCAGAGCGAACGGCGCTGGCGGTCGGTCGGCCAAGTGAAAAGCCCCAAAAACCCACACACAAATGCCAGCCGCTCAACTTGTATGGCAAGAAATTGTTGTTCGTTTATTGGATGCTGCGGAGGAGTATGCTAAGTGATTGTCTGTGTGAGCAGCACTGAGAGAAATGTTCGTAATATCAACTATCTAAATCAGCTTATTTCGAAATTCGTATCCGAGTACAAAGATTTGGACTTGGCTTTTACTCTGCATTTTTTTAAATGAAAATACTACTCATTCACACTAAACTAAGTGGTGCACCCTTTTACCCTTTGAGTGCAGCTATAATGATTATAAACATATCCGCATTATTAGTTAGAGTATGTTATTAATGCCTTGAATTAAATGCAATAAATAAACAGCATTAGAACTAATAGTTATTTGTATATAATTTTTTAATTAAATTTAGACACTGCGTGCGAAAAAAATCAATTTTTTTCTTAGCATGCATATAAGTATTATAATATATCTATATGTAATCATAATCATAATCATTATGGTTCGCCCACCTTTAATGAAAGAAAGAATTTTTTTCCTGTGCATTAGATTGGCGTTAATATGGTAATTTCATTGCCATCCATTCATTTGGGTTTTCTTTCTTGAGCAATTGGCTGTCGACTGGGCTGATGCGGACTTACAAACAAATATACAGACATAAACTCTGAACGCATGTGGGCAGCGTATTGTCGTTTGTCGTTTTGTGCGGTCTTATTACCAAAATTGGCAACTCGTTATGGAGCAACAAAAACGACAACAACAACAGCTACAACAAGTAGCACACATAGACCACAATGTGCTGCTTTCGCAGACTTTCATGCAAGCTTTGCGCTCGGTGGGGGCACAAGACGACAACGAGTAATAAATGACGCCCACCCCACAATTGCGAAAACAAAAGACTCAGGCAACAAACTCTCTGTGACAAACAATAGAACGCTCTGCCAAAAACTACTAAGGTAAACTAAATAAATGTTAGCAGCAGCCAAGCGGCTAATGAGCACGTGTAATGTAGTAAACAAAATTATATAAACATTAATTATGAACGCAAAAACATGAAATCTCCAACGAAAAAAGGTTAGACCAGAAAACTGTGTAGGCGTCACGCCGAAGAGTCGACCAGCCATTCAAAAACTGAATAAAATAAAACTTTAATTGTTATAGTAGTTATTGCTGTTGTTGTAGCTACGCACCAAGACGCATGCTGAGAAAATGATGAGGTAAATAAAATTAGGCACACACACACAGAGCCACACACACACCCGTGTAGAAAACACAAATGCTAGCAACTAAGTAAGAAAATAAATGAAATGAAATAAAAATAGAAAGCAACGAAAAGCGCTAATTGCGTGTATGAACAAATATATATAAAAATACGCGTAGGTTCAACACAGTTTTTGCCGTTAAATTAAGTCAAAATGTACCTCTTTCCTGGCAAATGAAAACGCATTTTAATTTCGAGTGACAGCGGGGTCTCACAATTACATGACACCAGCAACGGAAGTGGTTTTCATGCCCATCCGACCTGCTCGTTTAATGGACATCTTACATTTTTTACTCCCATACCCAAGTCTATTACGGGTATATAAAAAAAAACACATGTCACAGGAAAACAGTTGTAAATGAATAACTTACATAAACAGACGGAATACTTTAATAAAATTGTAGTTAGAATTTAATATGATTCCAGCAGTGTCTTAAATTTTTGTCCAGAGAAACACACTGCAACTGAAAAGACTTTGCCTATCGTACTTTCCAAAGAAGACTATTAATTTCTGATTTCGTAAATCTAGTAAATTTAATAAAAATGAAAAAAAAATTGCTTTCAATTGCGACTTATTTCAAAATAAATTCAGATAACTATTTTTTATAAATACTGTTGTATTTATAAATTAAATTAGACTTATAGTTAAATACAAATACAACTAAACTAAATGTTTAGTCTCAATTAATCTTCAGATAACGATGCAATTTAATTCCTCAATAAAGAAGTTAATTTTTAAATAACAGCTTACAAAATAATTTCCTTTATTCATTTGATCACAATATTAGTATTAATTATAATCACTTTTAATAACTCAATGCCAAAATACCACATGTCTTTGTGAAGTAATGTGTTGATATTAAGAGGATACTATACAATACTACAAAGGGGCTTTTAATAGTCACACAAGTCAATCAGTTTAACAATATAGTAAGAACCGAAAGTAGCTCATAATACTTTAATCTAATAAATAATTTTATTAAGATAATAAAGGTTCGTTTTTCAAAAATATATAATTTTTACCTAACAAAGCATTAATAAAATAATATAATAATATTGTTCGTTGTTTATATTTATTACCATCGCCCCTGAAAATTCACTTGGTAATTCTAACTAACGTTTGCATACATTTTAATGTTAACAAGCTAAAATCAAGTAGAAAATGGGATAAATTCAAGTCTAATTGGCTAGAACTGTTCGTCTAATTTTTTCCCGAGTGTAAGAATTATTGTATCTATAATTTAGAAAAGGGCCTTGAACGTATTGATCTGCATATCAGGTGGGAGTTTGTAGATTGTCTCCTCAGCTATTCATGGCCGCTCATTTCGCATATGTATGCCAACCTAAGCCCCCGAATGGCCATTAAGTGCTCATAAATAAATTATACTGTGTGTTTCTATAAAATTAGTTGAGCGGCGCTAAAAATCCCACTCACCTTAGTTTGGGCCACATTTTGACGATGCGAAAAAAATAGCACAGATCCGATGTCGATGAGTGTGTGGTGTTTATTTATAATATTTGGCTTGTCTCTCCTGACTGAAGCTTTATCAGCGTGCGAAACTTAAACAGGCAATAAATCGCGGAACACTTTATCAACTGTCGGCTTCGCGAGAACGTTTCAAATGTGAACTAGAACAATGAATGGGCATTAACTGTCCGTCTACCTGTCCCGAGAGCGGCAGAGCGTCGCCTTTGCTGCGGACGAGACGTGTGCGTTTATGGCTCAGAGGGTATTTAAAATGCGATAAGAATCTTCACAATGCATGCCGTGGGGTAACAATGCGACAGTTGACACTGCTGGACGCACACACACACACTCACACACACACGTAGCGATACACTCACAGATCACTCGGCGCGACGAGACAAAATTTCATGAATGAAAACGTAGCATAAGTACTACGAATATAATCAAATAAAACAGCAGCGACATAAAAGAAAGAGCCGGAAACGGATGCAAGAAGTTGAACGAGCGTGACGTTATCGTTATCTCCTTTTGTTATTGTTGTTGCCTCGTTTTGTGCATGCAACAGCAGGATTCTTTAGGGATGACTAACAGGTAAGCACTCCCTTGCACTGGTGTTGTTATGCAGTTGTGAAGTTTCGAAATCGTTAAATTTGCATTCAAGGAGCGTTGCGTTCATTTAACGACATACAAGTATGTTTCGATATTTATTAATATTTGAATGGCATTTATTATTTGTACCTCACTCGCATGGTAATTAGAACGAATGATTTAGACGACGAACTCGCTCCATGGACAAGCTCAGAATTTCATGCACTTTGCACTGCACACTATAGTATTTGTGATCGCAATTAAAATACTCTACTCGCGGTGGCGTACTAGGCTCGTTTATTTGTTTACACAATTGCCTCACTTTGGCGGCGAGGCATTCCCATTCACATTCACGAACCAACCACCGACTTGTGCACTCTTCCGAACTGAACGCGCCGACAACAAAAACTCGACTGCGACTGCAAGCGGTGTGTACAGACAGAATCGGCCGACGAATCCAACACGACGGCTGACACTTGGGCAGCGTTTTTGTTGTTGCTGCTGTAGTCTCTACACAAACCTACGCGCAACAAACGATCAGGTAAAGCGGGCTCGAACTATACAGCCACAATGATTTCATGAGTTCATTCACAAATATCGCTTAGCCGGGTAGGCAGGCAGGCAGGCAGACAGGCAGGCAGACAGGCAGCCACAGAGCGCTCCACAGCGTCGACAAGTCACCGAGCCAAGAGCAGAAGCTGACTCAGACGTCCGCACAGTGGGCTTCCTATACTTGTATTGTCGTACAAATAATTACATTTTATATTACATAAACAAAGGCTATCTCAGACATCATTAATTAGACAGTGACTTCTTCAAATAAAATCTCAAGGCAGCTGCGGATGTCTAATTTATTTAATTCTCCCCTATGTATATACCCGAACCAAAAGAGTAATCATGAAGGAATTGATTATCATCGAATGGAACTACGTAATAAGCGATCAAAATAATTGGCTATATGACCGATTTCGTTCACAAGTCAGTAAAGAACCACTGAAATCATTCATTTATTATACATATTGAATTGAACAGTTCAACAGGATAACTAAAATGAGGCAAGAAATCATACTTAGGTATACCCTCCACTGAGAATAACAGCAAAATATTATTCTCATGGGTCATGGATCGTGAACTAAACTATACTTTACTGTTTCCGTACAATCTTATCTATATTTTATGAGTGATTTCAAACAAAATATCCTTGTCTATTTCGACAAGAAATCTATACAAATACAATTTTTATTATTTTAAACCATATCTATGAGCGCCATTGATAGAGTGATTTGATATGGTCGGTCTTGACATATTTTCTGTGAAATCGAACGAGTTTTTAAAAAATAATTAATTTTTTTAATTTCCATCCCATTGTATTCGGGCATTGTGAATGGTCAGCCGCCTCTGCATTTAGTTTGTCATTGGAATTGTGGCTATTGTGTGGGCAGCTATGAATTGAATACATTGTAAGAGTTTATCAGCCAATATATAGTATGTATATCTTTGTATGAGCCTGCAAAAAATGTTGCATATCGGCAAGATTGACCCCAAAGCGAAGCTGTCAAATCAGTGGCAGAAGTAGCAATGCCATGGCATTGAAAGATGTTTTCCAAACTTGGCCACACGCACGCGCACTCTTCGTAACCCAAATTCTAGATAAATAAGTTGGCAGAACATCCATGACACATAAATGCTGGAAAGAGAGCGGAGCAAGAAAATGGTAGAACCTAAATAAATCACAGCAATCGCGCATCGAAAAAGTTCTCACACTCGCGATGTATTTGATTTTCACATATGCTGAGCCGCAAAACAATTTTCTTGTTTTCCCGTTTATTCTTCGACAATGCATTGCTTAGCCTTGTTACTTATGGAATACTAAACTCGACTAGGAGTAGAGCAAATGGACAAATATGGAGAGCGGTCACAAGAGGGACACAGTTAACTATGAGAACAGGTTATAATGTGTGTGTTGGGGCAATGATTAGCAGCATGCGCTACTCTGGGAAATGCTTAAGCTTACAATAACTTAATTAATTTCAGCTCTGGTCTCTGTCTGCCTCCGTCTTTATGGGCACCAACGACGGAGGTATGTTGAGGGTCTGAAATAAATAAGACAGTAAATGGAACATCCATATACTATTATTAGGCGTATAGCTTACTTTTCCCGGACAGGCGGCCTCATACTGATGCTTGAGGCTCTCCATTTCATAAACGCATGTGGTCAAAGCAGTACGCAGCTCGCAAAGCAATACCATGTCCGAGCGCAACTCATTAAACGAATTGCAAATGTCCTCTGTTGGTGGTGGGGCGGGATCTGTTGGGCACACAGCAGTGAGTGAAAATAAAATTTATTATTAAACTAGACACCTACCAACTTTGAACTCCTGTATTGCCTGCTCCAACGCTTTGACCTTGCGCTGTCCAATATTGGCGGGTAATTTCATCTTTTGTGAACGCAACGACACGCCAGAGCCACGCAAATCGGCAAACTTGATGCCACTGCTGCCAATCTCAATGGCGTTGACCACTGAGTCCACCTTGGAAGGACGCGGCTGATGATGTACCTTTTTCTTGTGAAGCTTCTTTTCGTATTTTCGTGTGCTCGGCGTGTTGGCTGCGTGCTCATTTTGTTGATCCGCTTGTGAAATGAGTTTCTGTAAGTCTTGGGTCTTACGCTCGCGCTCTTTCTTGCGGGCCTCGATCTTTTTCATCTCGTTTATAAGCATTTGCTCCTCCTCCACCTGCTGCGTGGTGCGTTTAAAGAGTTTCTCCAGTTGCTCTTTGCGTCGACGCTCGTGATCTGCATCGAAAACGAATGTTTTCTTTTCGCTTGTCTGATTTTTGACTTTAGCCAGCAGTGCAACGACTTCATAGTACCGCTCTTTTAGATCCTCCACAGTCTTGGCTCCATGCTGCTGTCGGTTCCAGCGATCGGCCATAACGATGAAACGAAGATCAAAGCTGCAAACAGGGTAGGATTAATTTAACATATACTTTTTAAGATCGCTCATCATACCGCCTTGCCAGGTCGAAGAGATGATCTGTCTGGACTTTGCTCCAGTTCTGTATGTTGTTCCGCAAATGGGCATTATATTCGGTCATCGTATATGTCGGTATTTCAAGCTGTTTGTTAAACTTTGCGAAAGGATAGTCGGAAGAATCGTCGCTCACGCGCTTCCAATGGTGAAAAACAGCAGCGTCATTGCGAGCTGGATTTGAAAACGGAGCCCATTCCCATTTGCGCACCTTCTTCATGCCTAGCCGCGCCTTCGCCTGTTTGTATCCGGCGCCAATACCTAGAGCAGTGTCAGTTGGCAGGAGTGGAGGAGCATCCTTCTTGTCTGTGTAGAGTAGCGCGAAGACTTCGCGGTGCATGCCCTCGGGCCGCTTCGAGGCATGCTTAGTGCTGCAAATGCATTTTTCTCGGTTTCATTGTTTAAAAAAAGATTCATTTTGGTTACCGTTCAAAGTTGCGTTTTTTCGTGGCGAGAAATGAATCTCTTGTCACTTCCGGCGTATTGGCACGCTCCATGTCCAAAATATCACGCACGTCAGCCGACATGATGTTTCTGTTATACGTTTTTTTATTCTTCTTGATTTAATAATACAAAAAATGGTTTTTATTGGCAAATTTCAGTAAATTAGGGATGTGCGATGTATCGTCTACGAATTTGGTTCTATGTGGTAACATCGATAAAGTCAGCATCGTGTTGTTTTGGTATTTTTACTCTTACCGGCAACCCTTAGCCGGTTTTTAACATTGCCATACTGCAAAAAATGTTCCATATAAAACGTAAACAAAGTTGTAGTGCTACCAGATCGATAAAAACAGTTTAAGAGCCGCTAGAATTTTTATTAAGGTGGCAGGTATTTGTTCCACAGCACGTGCTTCGAACTGGTGTTTTTAAGCGTCCCGAGTTATATTGAAATTGAGTGAGAATTATATACTGATAATTGGCACTCTATATCAGTTCCAATGCGTCTTTGGCAAACCTAAGCCATGGAAGTACACATCAACAAATTGCGATGTTCAGTGCGTAGATTCTTGGACCACCTTCAAGCGGCATCGGCGGAGCCTCCAGAAAGCACGTTTATTTCTCACCTACAACAGTTTACTAAAAAACAAGTGAGATTCATCTAATTATATGAACATACAACAATTAAATTTTTTTTTTTTCAAGAAATACACAGAGAAGGACGTCGAACAGCTCTTCAGAAGTCTCGCCGAGCAATTGACAGCCCCTGCTTACACGTTGCTGTTGGCCGTTTGCTTTAACGAACAACTGTTGCTTCTGTTGACCACAGCTCTCAGCTGCGAAGGCAATGCTGGAACTCTGCAGTACCAACTGGAGTGTATCGCTCTTGCAAAGCTCCTGGACTTTTCCGGGGATGCCAGAAGGTGTGCTTAATTTAAATTTCTTTATTTGTAATGCTATTTCATGTTTCACACAGGTTTTCCAAGCGTTACTTTCGTAAAAAGTCGGCCCCATTCGAAGCAACATCAGTGAGTAATGGACACGCGCCGAGTAAAAAAGCAAAACATACAAATGCTTCCACAGAATTAAGTGAGTTGGAGCTAATCAAATGCTGCTTTCAACTTCTAAAAAGCGACGCTACTTACTTCCGGGAATTGTGGGACTGGTCGCTGTTCATTTCGCAATACGCCCAAAGAAGTTTCGAGTGTAAACTGACGGAGCTCTATTACAACCACACTATGGCGATTCTGACAAACATGTCAAGCGCACAACTTTATGCACTTAATGCATCTATACCTACAAAAGTGCAGCTGAAATTTGAAGAAGAGCAGTCAGTAGCTACGCAGCTGATACCACAATCAGAATTAAAATATTTGCCAGAGCTGGCTGATGAAAAAGTGATAAAGTTACAACTACCACCCAGTCAAAGAGTTACAAACATTGAGGGGGTGCTGCTGCCCATCTTTAACAAAGACAACCATGAATTTTATGCGGCCACTGACGGTTCCTACGATCGTATTGTGAAGGTAGACTCTACTGTCGTTAATTTGCGCAGCATTGCATTGGGAGTGTCTGCTGATAAGCCCATTTGTCTATCCGGACCCGTGGGCTGTGGCAAGACCACACTCATTGAGTATTTGGCTAGAAAAACTGGACGGATATGCCCAAAACCGAAGGAAATAAAAACACATGAGTCTGCCAAAAAAGAAGAAGAACTATTGATACCGAAGAGAAAGACACCGGCTGTGAAAAATGTAGGAGACAAACGAAAGATTAGAGAAGTGGAATTGGACTCACTGCTCGATCTTGACGGTGTAGACCCGCTGACGTTGCGAAATGGTTTTCTTCGCATACAATTGGGTGATCAGACCGATAGCAAAATGTTACTCGGACAATATCGCTGCACAGATGTGCCAGGCGAGTTCATTTGGCTGCCAGGTGTGCTGACGCAGGCAAGTATGAGAAGGGCATTTACTCTAAGCAACTAGCTCTCATTTTGTGTAATTTAACAGGCCGTCATGCATGGCTATTGGCTGTTATTGGAAGATTTGGATGCTGCCACCCAAGATACCTACACAATATTAAGCAGTCTACTAGAACGTAATTATCTGAGCGTTCCCGGTTTTCGTGACTGCGTAAAAATAGAACCAGGTTTTCAATTATTTGTCACAGTGCGGTAAGTTGTTCGAGTTCTCACCTATATATGTCTCACCTATATACATATGTCTTTAGCAAACATGGTCATAAAATAAATGCTTTATTTACAGAACTAACAAATCGGCCAGCACCTCGAGTCAAAAATCCTTGTTTACTCTACTGGAAAAGTATCTATATACCATTAACATTTTGCCGCTGTCACGCAATGAACTGTGCAAAGTGGTGAGCACCAATTATCCCAAACTATCCACTGTGGCCAATCGTGTAGTGGATGTATTCCTGACCTTCTCCAGCGGAGATCACACGAGTGTCGATAATTTACGTCAGCAAGAAACGGGTGACAAAGCGGACACAACCGAAAAGTATACGACGTTGCCCTTTGAGCAAGTCACCATTTCGAGCATGCCTAACTCGGGACGTCTGGTGTCTACACGTGATCTCATCAAATTGTGTCAGCGATCCAATCCGCAATTCTCAGTGACCAACGCTGAATGTGCGTATTTTGTCTTTCAAAATGCTGTCGATGTCTTCTGCTCATATCTCCCGCAAAGCAAGGAGAAAACTGCGCTTATCACCAGCATTGGTGCAAAACTGGGCATCATTCGTTCACGCTGCGACCACTTTGCCAACGAACATAAGCCGGAGGTGGAGTTTGCCAACAATCTTATTAAAATTGGTCGCACTACTCTGTGTGCAAAATCAATGGATGAAGTGGACGAGGACGAGCAGCTAGAACCGCAGGCACTGAAGCGTCAAAAGCTCACTCAAAAAACGGAAAGAACCCTGAACAGGGGCACCAAGCAACGCACAACCTTTTCGTTTACCCGTCTGGCATCCTGCCTCTTAGAACGCATCGCTGTCTGCGTTTCGCACGCAGAACCAGTACTTCTGGTAGGTGAAACGGGTGTGGGTAAAACGTCATCGGTGCAGTATTTGGCGGAGCGAACAGAACACAAACTGGTGGTTGTGAACATGAACAATCAGTCAGATGTCTCAGATCTTGTGGGCGGCTATAAGCCCGTGGAACTGAACTATGTTCTGGCGCCACTGCGCTACGAGTTTGAGTATCTGTTTGGCGAGACTTTCAATTTGGAGAAAAACCAGGACTTCTTGCGCATATTTGCCACACACTTTAACAGTGGCCGCCATACTGTTATCATCAAGTCTATGCTTAACATTTGCGCTAACGTAGGTAAGAAAACGGATGCGAAGCTCAAATTGTTGCTGCCGAAATGGGAGGAGCTTCAGACAAAGCTACAAAAGCTTCAAACACAGCTGGACAAATCTATTAATATATCGTTTGCCTTTATACCGGGCTCATTGGTAAATTGCATCAAGAATGGAGATTGGGTTCTACTTGATGAGATTAATTTGGCTTCGGCCGAGACTCTGGAGTGTCTCTCCACCATTCTGGAGCCAGAGGGTTCGGTTGTACTGTTGGAGCGCGGCGATTTCACGCCCGTGAAACGTCACGCAGACTTTAGGATTTTTGCCTGCATGAATCCTAATACGGATATTGGGAAGAAGGACTTACCCGTGGGCATACGCAATCGTTTTACCGAGTTCTTTGTGGATGAGTTGACTACCGATGCAGACCTCAGTCTGCTCGTCGGCGATTATCTGAGCAATACAGGAATTCAACGCAAGTCGGTACATGGAATTGTTCAGCTGTACAAATCGCTGAAACGTCTCTCGGAACTGCAGCTTAACGATGGCCTGGGAAATCGTCCTGTCTACTCTTTACGCACCTTGTGCCGCAGTCTACGCATATGCGCTAAGAACCTTTGCGGATCTATCGAACGGAATCTGTACGAAAGCTTCTGCCTGAGTTTCCTTACTCAATTAGATCCGGAATCACATGAGTTGGTGCTGCTTCTCATCAAAGATGCACTGTTGCGTAACGCAAAGGCTGTACTCATGCAAGAGCTACCGCGTTTGGGCGATAGCTATATGCAATTCGAGGGCTACTGGATTCAGCTGGGAACACATGAACCGCAGGAATGCGTCCACTACATCCTCACGGAGAGTGTGCGGAAGAATCTTAAGGATCTGGCGCGCATTATTTCGATTGGAAAGCTGCCCGTCCTCTTGCAGGGTCCCACCAGTGCGGGCAAGACAAGTCTTATCGAGTATGTGGCAAAACGAAGTGGTAATCACTGCCTTCGCATCAATAATCACGAACACACAGACCTCCAGGAGTACATTGGAACATATGCAGCGGATGTGACGGGTAAATTAACCTTCCAGGAAGGCGTGCTTGTGCAAGCCATGCGTCGTGGCTATTGGATTATTCTGGATGAGTTGAATTTAGCGTCCACGGACATTCTGGAGGCACTTAATCGCGTTCTAGACGACAATCGGGAGTTGTTTATTGCGGAAACCCAAACAGTTGTGAAGGCGCATCCAAACTTCATGTTGTTTGCCACACAAAATCCACCAGGACTCTACGGAGGGCGCAAGACACTCTCGAGAGCATTCAAGAATCGCTTCATTGAGCTGCACTTCGCGGACATTCCACGGGGTGAGTTGGAAATCATTTTAGAGAAGCGTTGTCTCATACCCGCTTCCTATGCCAAGAAGATGGTGCTCTGCATGTCCGACCTGCAGAAGAACCGCAAAACCACTTCCAAAAATGTGTTTACTCTGCGCGATCTTTTCCGCTGGGGTAACCGGTACACCTATGCAGATAAATCGCTACAAGCGAACAGCAGCTACGACTGGAATCAGCATCTAATTGAGGAGGGCTATCTCGTACTCTCGGCCAAGGTGCGCACACCCATTGAAATTGATATTATTGAGGACACTTTATATCGAAACTTTAGAAAGCGTGTTAATCTTGAACAGCTTTTCGATGTGAACACAAATCTGAGCAATTCCCCAGTTACAAACAAGATTCTCGATGCAATACGAAACTTTAAACAGCGCGCAGACATTGTCTGGACGCGCAACATGACCCGCATGGCGGTCCTTACAGCCAAAGCCTTGCAATTCGATGAGCCAGTCTTGCTTGTTGGTCCAACTGGCTGTGGAAAGACAACCGTCTGTCAATTGCTGGCCAGCATTGCAAACGTCCAGCTGCGTATTCTTAACTGCCACATGCACACCGAAGGCGCTGATTTTCTGGGTGGACTACGACCATGTCGTGAACGCAAGACTGATAATAATCAACAGAAATTATTCGAATGGGCCGATGGTCCACTCATTTATGCCATGCAGGAGGGCTCGTATTTCATGGCCGATGAAATATCACTTGCCGAAGACTCTGTTTTGGAGCGTTTGAATTGCATTCTAGAGCCGGAACGAACTGTATTGCTGGCGGAAAAGGGAGGTGTAGCCGAAACGGATCCCACTGGCGAGGATTTCGTTGTGAAAGCAAAGTCAGGATTCCAATTTTTGGCTACCATGAATCCAGGCGGTGACTTTGGTAAAAAAGAACTTTCGCCAGCTCTGCGCAACCGCTTCACCGAAATCTGGTGCTTGCCCTCCTCTAATAAGGAGGATCTGGTGGAAATAGCCTACAACTGCATGGGGCGCAATGAGCTGAGCAGTAACCACAGTATAGCAGAATATCTCGTGGAAATAGTGCTCTACATCCGCCAGTTAAATGAAAAGTTCAAGTTCTCAGTGCGAGACGTACTGGCTTGGTCGAATTACATGGTCAGCAATGCGGATCTTAGCTTTCCAGAGCAGGCAATTTTTGGACTGGAAACCATTTTCCTAGATGCTCTAGAAATGTTACCCTACGAATCGGATACACAAATCGAACGGCTCAAGGCCAATGTTATTGACCATGCCATTAAAAAAGCAGCCGTAATATTAAAAATTAACTTTAATATTGAAGATATATCTGCAAAACGTGGAAAGGAAGTTCAGCTGACCTCCGAAAAGTTTGGCATTCAACCCTTCTTTTTGTGCGTTAATCCCCAACGTGTTGTGGAGGCCAGCGCTAGTTTCCTTTTCGATGCGCCCACCACCAAGCGTAACCTATTCCGCCTGCTTTCGGCGCTGTCGTTGCGGAAACCTGTGCTGCTCGAGGGTCCGCCAGGAGTTGGCAAAACATCAATAGTGGAGAGCATTGCCCATGCTATCGGCTATCAGATTGTGCGCATAAATTTATGCGAACACACAGACCTTGCTGATCTTTTCGGCACGGATTTGCCTGCCGAAGACAATTTACTAAATATTTCGAGTGACGAACAGAATAAACTGGCTATGGGTTCCTTTGTATGGCGTGATGGACCGTTGCTAGCGGCTCTCAAGGCGCCCAACACTTGGATTCTCTTGGACGAATTAAATTTGGCCCCACAATCTGTGCTCGAGGGTCTCAATGCCGTGCTTGATCATCGTGGCGAAGTCTATATACCAGAGCTAAACAAAAGCTTTCTGCTGGGCAATGAAACGCGCATTTTTGCTTGCCAGAATCCTCTGAAACAAGGAGGCGGACGCAAAGGCCTGCCGCAATCCTTCCTCAATCGGTTCACAAAGGTCTATTTAAGAAAGCTTACTAAAGCGGATCTTCTACATGTGGTCAACGCCAAGTATGCCAAGTACTTTGAGGAATTAAGCCAACACTTCCAGCAATTACTCGATGTTCAGGATAATGTAACACAGATTAATCTCTTCGATATTTACAACTCAAACATCTCTCCGGCTAATGAAGAGGCTATCAGAAATAAGTTAAGCTTCGATCTGGCTGAACGTTTAGTCAAGTTTTCAGAAATTTTAGACTGTGGAGTAAGTAGCATGGAGTTTGGCTACAAGGGAGGGCCTTATGAGTTCAATTTGCGTGACATTTTACGCTGGTGTGATCTACTTCATAATTCAGAAACGGGCTACATAATACGTACATCGGAAAGACGATCCACATCAGAGTTTCAAATTCAGTTTCAAGAATTTTTGCTGACACTTTACGAGCGTATGAAACTTGTTTACTATCAACGAATGCGCTCGGAGCAGGACCACCTTTTTATTCGCAATGCCTTTGCACGCGTTTTTAATTGTGATGCCGAGCAGTTGAATGTCATCTCAGAGGACGTGGGATTATATTGGACTGCCGATAGTGTATATTTAAATGATGTGATCCTGCACCGGAAGCAGAAAAGTGATGATAATATGCTGGGCGTTAAGCAAAATCAGACAAAGGCGCCTTTGCTACTTTCTTCTCAGAGGCAGCTCCTTAAGCAAATTGTAGAGACCGTGCACATGGAAAAGCCTTTGCTGCTTTGTGGTGCTACAGATAGTGGGAAGACCAAGCTTATCGATGCTTATTGTGTTCTTTCGAACCAAATTTGCAATACAGACACTATCGACGATTCGGTTACGGGAAGTTTCCAGCAGGTGAGCATTATAATTACTCCATTAAAATGATGTATTTATTTATTGCTTTCCACTGTAGATTGATTTAAACCGCCATTTGGAGCAAATATCTAGGAGTATTGAGGCATTGGTTTTGAGCGTTGTTCAAAACACTTTTCTCAAAAAGATCGAGCAAGGTTTGGCCATTCAACTATTTAGCGCTTGGAGCAAATTCAATGTGATGGCAAAACAAACAACAGGTAACACATGTTGTAGAAATACGAATGCAGAAATAATTGAATTGTTTATTATAGAGTTCAATGAACAAAGTGTTTCAGAAGAGCTTCAGTTGTTCAATCGACATCTGTGTGCACTCAACAAAATAATTGATATATTGGAGAAAACGCCCAAAAGTTGTCGGAACGCAAACTTTCAACAGCTATCGCAGAACAAATCACAGCTGCTTCTACTTCAGAAATATATCAGCAACACCGATTCTTTGAACACAGGAGGGTCCTTTGAATGGGTCGATTCGAAAGTGGTTCAGTCGCTCAAGTTCGGTCAACACATATTGTTGGAGCATGTAAACCTCTGCTCTTCAGCTGTGCTGGATCGGCTAAATCCAGTGTTCGAGCCGCAAGGTAGTCTGCTTATTGCCGAGAAGGGCATTAGTACTAACGACAGTGCAGAAGTGGTACAGAAATCGCAGAACTTTCGTGCTTTTCTCACAATCGATCCCAAAAATGGCGAATTGTCACGTGCGATGCGCAATCGCTGTGTAGAATTGGCCGTGCACAAGAACTCCTATACGATCGATGATATGCGAGCCATTGTCCATAGCCAGGGAGTTCATCAGATAGCGGCCATTAACTGCATGCTGCGCATCCATAAAAACATTGTTGGACTCACTGAGTTGAATGGCTACAGCATTTCACATTTGACGCAACTGGGATTCCTAAGCTCCGCCTACAACCACATTGGATACGAACTGTCACGCGCTATTTATGTGTCAGCAATGGAGGTGTACGTCTATTCGGCAACCACGGATTTATTGGGCTATGGCCTGCCCTACTACCAAAATAAACTACGTGAACTAGTGCTTGAGCAAACGGAAACCTATGCCAAACAGCAAGCAATAAATCCTGAAGCTAAGCTAGCTATGGATCCCTTAAGCGATGTGATACTTAACTGTGGCCATCTAACTACGCTAACTCTTATTAAACTGCAAGCGGCGCCTCTCAAGGTGCTGCTGCAGGCACGGAATGAGGTGCCAAAAGAGCAACTGGCAATGCTCTTTCAAGAAATGGATGCCCTGCAGCTATCACAATTGAACGCCACACAGTTGGCACGCTTCTTTCTGTACTTAATGTACGAAGTATGCGCCCTTGACGAGCTTGAACTGCGACATATTTATCTTCAGTCATTACTAGGAGCAGGCACGGATTTGCAGCAGCTATCGGTACAACTTTACGAGTGGCTTAAGCGACAGGGAACGAAACGGTCATCTACGCTTCCTCAGCTACCGTGGAACAGAAAACTCTTGCCACGTTTGCGTGACTATGCTACGCAGGAACAGTCAAAGGATATTTCTCTTGCGCTTAGTGCATCTCTACTTTCCCGGTTACTGCTCTGCGAAATTCCCAAACTTCAGCTTGGCAAACTCCAACAATTGGATGCCCTGGAATATTCACAAGCTCTTCTAGCAGGAAATGTAACCAACAAGTTTACCAATGGGTTTCTCACGCATCTCAGCACCTTCCTTGTGAGACTGCAGCAGCTCCTCTTCACGCAGCTAACTGCCAATGATGTCGTTTTTGAACTTCATCAATATGCTAAACTCATAATCAATTACTTATGGTTCAATCGTCTATTAACGACGGCACAGCAAACACTTTTGTGCAACAATCAGGTGAATGTGTCGCTCATGCACAAATTGGTCCTGCATTTCAAGTGGTTGGAAAAGCATTTGCTTGGTGAGATGCGAAAGATTTGCGAAGAATGTGATTCAAAATTGGGTGAAAGTCTGCAGGGCATAAAAGCCTATGTGGAAGAGACAAGACGTCCCCTAAATGTGCTGTGCAAAATTTACTCAAAGCAATTCACTCATTTCCAACCTTATTATATGGAGAATCAAGTGAGTTTTCCAAGTCAATTAAGAAACTTAAATTCAATGAAGCTATTTCAAATGTTTAATCGTTTTTCAGATTGCCTTGCACACAAAGTTGGATCAACTACAGGAACAGCTCAATGTTGTGCCTAATTATGGCAAAATGGAAGTAAAAAACATTTTGATGAAATTCCTGGTACTCAAATCAGAAAAAGCACATAAATGGCGAGCCTACCTACGTGCCTATACACCTGCCTGCTCCTTTAAGCCTTTTGAGATGGGCACTCAAGAGTCAAGTACAAATTTCAAGTTGCAAGAGTTGCTGAAAAACCTTTGTGTGGAATTGAAAGCAAATCAAACCGAAGTAATTCCTATAACTGAGACAACAGACTTAGAGTTCGATATAGACTCACTTTTATCTGTGGAAAAGGGGAAAGAAGAAAAGGAGCAGGAGAGCGAGCAGACAACTCAGCTGAAACCATACGAACTGCTTCTGGATGCATTGCGTGAATATTTGATGTCACGTATTTTGACGAAATCGGCCAACAATGATTTCGATAATTTGCCAAATGGTTCATTTTGTGAGCAGCTCTTAACGCTAAATGGCGACTTCTGGCAATGTCTGAATACGCTTAACAGTGGTGTGCATGCCAGTATTAGCAGCGCGTGGCGTCAAGTGTGCCGCAAACTGGAAGGCCTTGAAAGTATTGATCAATATGAAACTCTCCTGCAGGAACTACAGGGTAGTCTGAAAGGATTAAGAACTTATCAGCGTCAATATCGCAATGCCATGCAATGTTACCAGCTAAACAATTTGGCCAGGCGCCTAAGCTGTGTTCAACCATGGGAATCAGTGGAAATGGAGCTAGACAGTCGCTATAGTTACGAGGGTCCTGCATTGGTGAATGTTCTGCTGGCGCTAGTTTTCAGGCACGATGGAAGTCTGAAGCCGGTACCTCTTAATGAGCTTGACAGTTGGCGTTCCTGTTTGCGACAAACCCGTCAATTGCTCTGGCACAATGCAAGTTTGCTAACAAGCAGCTATAATACGGACATGAACAATGTAGGACAGGTGCGTCAGAATATCCAGCATTTGCTACAGGAGCTGCAGTATGTCCTAAAAATAGGGAATGAAAAGAACTCCCAAATTGAACAAGCTATGCAAGAATTGCAGCTGTCTGAAAAGCACCTACAAAGCGATCTGAAGTCACCCTTGGATACTACATTTGAGGCTGCATTGAGTAATACATTAATTGGAGCTGTGGAGCTATGCCTGCTCACATATATGCCACTCATCGATCCGGTAGAGAAGAATCGCTGGAAGAATCTGTATGTAGAAGCCGACATTCAATGCCTAAGTAATCTGACAACTGTCTACGATTTCATGCGTATAATCATGAAGTACAAACACTTTGGTCATGAGATCTATGAGCAATTTATGCAACGTTTCCAAGTAGCACGCGAACAACAACGAAAACTATCTCAAAAATTGGCATTACGTCCAGAGCAATGCCTCTATGCAAATCTTGTGCAGGATGTTACACACTTCATGCAGTCCAACTGTGAGCTGCAGACACTCGTAAAGTTTGTCAATACTATCAGGCAGGAGTGGAGAAATTTCGAGCAGTTGGCCACTGACGACCAGCTTAAATCTGGGACAGAAACTCTCAATAAAATTGAACTGTGGCTAGCCAATGCACGGCGTTTTGTTCATCACACGCTTTCGCGTTACAATGCCTATTATCAGGACTTTGTGCAGCCCATCAAGTGTGCATTAAATCAGATGCGTTTTGGACTGGAACACCTAAAAGTTGTCTTCACTCAAGCCATGCTCGCCGGCAGTGTGAAGGAGGCACAACAACTGCAGAGTCTACTAAGCGACATGTTGGAGTTCCCAGCCGTTAAACCGCTAATGATCCAAAACAATGCAATTTATGGACTGCTGTCGAAATTGCAGCATTGCGAGCTCGAATATTTCTCTTTGCTGAAAGCTAAGCTAATTGAGCTGCGAAACTGCATCTCGGTGGCGTCCACAATTGATGAGCCCACTTTTGCAGCCTATGATTTCGCATTGCGGATATGCAATCAGACTTGGCAGAAGGAGGAGGAACGTCGAATTAAACAGCGCGAAGAAGCTGAATCGCTATATGTGACCAAAACATGCGGCGGGATCGAGGATGATGAACTGGTGGAGCTTAAAGAAATCGAATCCATATTTCCAACCAATGTAGACGAAGATTTTGGCGAATTCGTAACACAGCCAACCCTGGAAAATGTCTTAAAACTTAACAAAAAGCATAACCTAAAGGAAAAGATAGCCCAAATTGTTAATGAGGAGGATTACGCTTTTCTAGCACGCAATTTCATTGAAGTTATGACAGAGCATACGCAAGTAAGTTATCATCGAGGAAATCAGACCAATAGCTCCCTCCAGCTGCAACTGCTAGTTCCCTATCAGGCCAGGCTGCAGGTATGTGTAAAGCTCTATGCGCACTTTAAAAATGCTATGAACGAAAGACTGGATGAGCGGGCCTACAATAGTTTGGCCTTTGCGCTTGCGCTCCAACAGCGCTCACTAAATGATATAGTTCTGGAGGAAGCACAAAGTGGAAATACCTATGATTTTTATAAGGACTCCAATCTGACTGAAGTGGTAGGCTGTACGAATGTGCTCGATCGCATTGAAAAGCGCGTACTGGAGCAGTTAGAACTGTATCCAGAGCATGCTGGTCTGGCGGACATTAATCTGGTCATCTCACGCATACGTAATCTGCCCTCCACGGCTTCTGTAGTGCGCTTTAATACGGGCTTCCAGCTACTTCGCCAGAAATTGGCGCTTTGGAATGAGGTGGCGCATAGAAATAACAATCTGCAGCAGGAGGAGATCGAGGTCGCGGAGTACGTGCAACGATGGACAAAATTGGAGCTTCAGCACTGGCGCAATTGCTTGAGCCGGACTGCTGAGCAAGTAGAGCAGCAGGCATATCGTTATTGGTTCTTCATCTACAATTTACTACAACAGTTTATCGAGCAAAAGGAAATGGATCAATCATACAGGGATATCAAATACGCAGAAAAACGTTTCGTAGATGGGGAACATAATGAAACCGATACGGAATCACGAACCAAGGTTGAGACGCCCGAGTTAATTCGCATTCTGCGCCAATTTGTTGAAGCCTCCTGCTACGGGGATTTCCATGTGAGACTGCAGTTATTGCACGCTTTTGAAATGTATGTCCATAACGTGCTTAAATGTCGACTTGAAGTGGATCTGAAACCACTCATTGCTGGCCTGCACAATCTCCAGATTTACTTTGCGCAATTCGCCAGTGAAGTGCAGGAAACTAATAAAAGCAGGCGGGCGCCCATTGAGAAGAAAATGCGGGAGTTTGTAAAAATACAAAGTTACACTAAAGATTTGAGCTATTTCAGCATGCGCAACAATGTCGCCAGTGTGCATCGCAACCTAAACAAGTTCCTAAAGGAGTATCGATCATTGTTGCAAGAAAAGATTACGGGCATTTTTCAACCGAAAGATGCCACGGCCAAAGATTACAATTTTAACAGTGACAAAGGCAAGAATTTGCGGCATTACAACAAAATGAAGTACTTCATGATTGATCAGCACCATTTTCTGGCCTCAGAGAAATTGCGTTTGAAATATTCGGTAGATGATAAGCCTACTGGAGATAACGCAAACGCAATACTCCATCGTCTGGGCAAGCATTTTGGCACAGCCCGGAACATAGTAAAGGAAACACTGGGCAATATGCAATATGGAGAGCTGCTTAACTCCCTCGATGAGTTGCTGGAGGAGCAACTGGAACGCTGTGAATACTTGCGCAATTTAAATGTGGATCGAAGCAAGGAGCGCGCTCAACAGAAATTGGAAGCTAAACAAATATTGCAACAAAAACGCAAAGCACTCTCGGATTTGTTCAAGACCCTCACACAACTGGGAATTAGCTATAAGACGGGTCTCATGGAGCTCACGCTGCGTACTGAATTCGAAAATTTCCAAACGCCACCCTTCTGCATCAAGAGCATGTTGTGTATGTGCAAGGAGCAACGGCTGCATCCCAATGCCTTGCAGCTTAACGAGCACCTAAACTTATACTATATGAAATGTGTATTCAAACTGAAGCTATTGCAGAACATTATGCTGACGCCTCTATCCGAGTTGGGTCCACCAAATATTGAGCGCATCAAAGGTTTTTCTGTTGATTTGTTTCTTCTTGTCCAGCAGCAGCGCCACCAATTGGCCAATGCTACTGGACAGTTGCATGAACTGCGAAAATTTTTGCAAAATCTGCGGGACATTTTTAGCATTATCTCCGCCTCCAAGAACAATACTGACGAGATGAATTTTGCATACCATCAGGAAGAATGCTTGGCACTGAAAGAAAAAGTTTGCCGAATATACTTGGTGGTTAAGCAATTTAAACTGCTGTTGGCCGGTGCGCCTGTGCAGGAGGTAGCCACCAACATAGCCCTCGCTAACCAGAACCTGCTCTTGGTCCAAACTAGTCCACATTTCACTGCACTCTTGCAAGTCATCGAACAAGTGATCAACTCAAGTCAAAACATGCTTTCACAATTGGAAAAAGATAGTGTTGATTTTATAGCCAACTATAGGTTGAAACACTTGGAGACCTCCTATCAGCAAATTGTGGGAAACTTGGAAAAGGCGGTGAGTATGCTACACAGTTCTGAAGGCGAGCATTTTCCGCAGGCGCAACCACTTTATGAGCTACTTGCCCAAGTCAGTGTTGAAAAGGATGAGGAAAAGGGGAACAAAGCACAATCCTTGGATTTGGAAAATGTTGAAACAGAACTAGCCAATATAGCGCACAATGTGTTGCTGGCATTGCAAAAGATATTCAAAAAGCATCCCAAGCTGGAGAACATTTTAGAGGATGGTCAACGTCGCAGTAGCCCCACAAAAAAACAAAACGAAATTACTCAACTGCAGGAGCGGCATTTGAAGCAGCGTTTGAGTGAAGAGTTAGACAATGATTGGCAACTATTGGGCATCGATCGCATTCTGGGCAAGGTTTCCAATGTGTTGATGGTGTTAAAATATGCCTCTGCTACCAATGAAAAGCTGGCATGTCTGCAAAAGGCAACAGCGTTGCTGCCACTTTTGGAGCAGTACCAATTGCTGGCCGATTATTTCTTCTTGCAACAGCTGGGAACACACAAAATATCTGCCAAGATGCTGTCAATTATGCTTACTGTGTTTGTTGAGATCGGTATCAATGGCTTCTGCGTGCCCGCTGATCTTATGCAGGACGAGGAGGGTCAATCCAAACAAGACTCCAAGAAGGGCGAAGGCTTTGGTCTTGAGGATGGGTCGGGAGAGAATGATGCTTCAGATAAAATAGAAAACGAAGATCAACTTGACGATGCAAAGCGACCTGAAGATCGGAAGGATGATGGCGATAAACAGGAGCCCGACTGCAAGGAAGAGAAAGGTATTGATATGAGTGAAGATTTTGATGGAAAAATGCAAGACATTGAAAAACCGGAGAACGAAGAGGACGATAGTGGCGAATCCGAAGACGAGGAGGATCTTAATAAAGAAATGGGCGAAACCGAGGATGGTGCTGAAAAACTGGACGAACAGATTTGGGGTGACAATGAAGAAGAAGAAAAAAATGAGCAGGACGAAATGAATGATGAGGATCAAGGCAAGGGCACTAAAGACGAAAAGGATGCTCATAACGATTTGGACACAAAAAATGATGCGGCCAATGAAGATGGAAAGGATGAGCATGAAAAAGATGGGCTAGACGCCACCAACGAGCCAAACTCCGAGGATAAACGTAAGGAACAAGCTAAGGACATTGATGATATTAGGAGTCCCGACGTGGACGAAGAGCAAACAAATGTCTTTCACAATGAGCTTGAGGAGCCACCAGAACCAGAGGAAATGGACCTTGGCGATATGAATAATGTAGATGAGGGACGCGATGACGTTGAGGATCAGGGTGATGAAAATCCGTTTGATATTGATGTAATGAAGGAAAACAACCCGCCTGAAAATAAGGAGGACGAAGAAAAAGACAACAATAATGCTGAAGAATTAGATAACGACATGGCCGAGAGTGAGAATACCGATTCAGAGGCAGAAGAAACCGGCAAGGAAACTGAGCCAGCGCAGAATGGAAAAGATAATGAAAACGAAGAATCAGCTGACGAAGATCTCGACCAAACGGAATCGCAAAAACGTGGCGAATTGGAAATTGAACAGAATGAAGACGAGGTAACTGAACATGAGGAGCTAGAGAAGCGTGAAGAGAAGCCTGAAGAGCATTCACAATCCAAGGATAAGTCCAGCAAGGAGGAGAATGTGCAATCTGTGCCTGAATCAGATCAAAACAGCTCAGCCGATCAAGTACAAAGTGAGAAACAGGACCAGGATGTAATCCAGGATCAAAAGATGGACGAGCAAGATACGGGTGAAGAAAAGGACGGTGTTGGCCAAGCTGAAAACGATGTAAATTGAAAATGTTCTATGCTTTCGTATAATTCTCAGGAATATTTTTGGTTTTTCAGAGTAACGATGGTGGACACCAAGGCATAGCCGAGACTAAGGAGGCCGTTTCACAGGAAGATCGAAAAAACGAACGTCAAACTCAGGAAAAGCGCAAACAGGGACGAACTAACGAAGAGCGCACATTGGGTAAGTGCAGAAAATACCTCGTTTTCAAATAACTTAACCACAAAGCGTTATTTCATTATGAAATATTTACTAAATGCAGTTAAACGGTATTTCCCCATCTTGTTAGTTGGAAGGGATAAATAACTATGTATGTAAATCGGGCTTCTAACCGTTTTTTTTACAAATCTGATTTTGTTCATTCGATTACTATATCATGCACTATGGTCCCAAATCCACATTTCTAGGCATAAATTTGAAATATTAAAATAATTATCCCTACTGATTTTGATCAAATTTTGTGGCAAAATTCAAAATAGTCCTGTGATATAAATAATCCTGTGATGCTTTGTGGCAATTGTGCAAAGCGATCAACCATCGTTTTCTGGCTTATTATACTCTGTACATGAAATGTACAAGAGTATATTAGGTTTGCGCGAGCTGAAAAATGACAGACATAGATCGACTCGTCTTGTCATGCTGATCAATAATATATACTTGTATACTATTCTATACAATAATATATACTTTGTGAGTTCTGCCACGCCTCCTTCTGTGTGTTACATACATTCGCACAAAACTAATATAGCCTTTTACCCTTTGGGTACAGGCTATAAAAAGTGAGCGAAAAAAGCATCTGAAAATGCCGATAAACGTGAATCACGTTTGCAAACAAAAAGGAAGGGGAACAAGAAGGAGAGTCGCGAATTCGGCAAATGCGCGAAAGGGCATCCACATCTGATTCAAGAAACACAAACAGGAGGCACAGGCGAATAAATGTAGACGACGGCGGGTACTCAACTATAATCAAGGACCTAATCGAAGCCATACAAAGCGAAGCAGGTATTGGGAAAGAAAGCTTAAAGGGACTACAATTAAGTGGCGTAGCAACGCAAACCGGATATTGTATTTTGAATGCACATTATTAATATTTTATTGAGTTTAACAAAAACAACTTGTTTTGTTTTGGGCTACATTTATAATTAATTAAACATTAAACAATACATGTTTTAATGGCCACCGCCACCCCTGCGTCTTGCGTCATCTTCTATGCTGTGCTTCCTCCAATACCTCATTTACGTCCAAATAAACCAGGAGGTAAAAAGGCGTTAAATATTCCACCAAACCAAGGTATTGCTGGTGGAGGATTTGCAGTTGGTTTTTTCGTAGGTGCTTTTTTTGTAGTAGTTTTTCTTGTAGGTTTTTTTGTTGGTGTAGGTTTTTTTGTTGGTGTAGGTTTTCTTGGTGTAGTTTTACTTTGTGCAGGTTTTCTTGATGTAGCTGGTTTTGTTGGTGGTTTTACAGGCACTTCAGGTTCCTCTTCCTCAGGCTCCTCTTCTTCGGACACCTCTTCTTCAGGCTCTTCTTCCTCAGGTTCCTCTTCTTCAGCCACCTCTTCCTCAGGGTCTACAGGTTCCTCTTCTTCAGGCTCTTCTTCCTCAGGTTCCTCTTCCTCAGGCTTCTCTTCTTCAGGCTCCTCTTCTTCAGGCTCCTCTTGTTCAGGCTCCTCTTCGACAGGTTCCTCTTCTTCAGGGTCTTCCTCAGGTTCCTCTTCCTCAGGCTCCTGTTCCTCAGGTTTCTCTTCCGCAGGTTCCTCTTCTTCAGACTCCTCAGGTTCCTCTTCGACAGGTTCCTCTTCTTCAGGGTCTTCCCCAGGTTCCTCTTCCTCAGGCTCCTCTTCTTCTACAGGTTCCTCTTCCTCAGGCTCCTCTTCTTCTACAGGTTCCTCTTCCTCAGGTTCCTCTTCTTCAGACACCTCTTCCTCAGGCTCCTCTTCTTCAGACACCTCTTCCTCAGGGTCTACAGGTTCCTCTTTTTCAGGCTCTTCTTCTTCATGTTCCTCTTCTTCAGACTCCTCAGGTTCCTCTTCGACAGGTTCCTCTTCTTCAGGGTCTTCCCCAGGTTCCTCTTCCTCAGGCTCCTCTTCTTCAGCCACCTCTTCCTCAGGTTTTTCTTCCTCAGGGTCCTCTTCCTCAGGTTCCTCTTCCTTAGGTTCCTCTTCCTCAGGCTCCTCTTCTTCTACAGGTTCCTCTTCTTCAGGTTCCTCTTCTTCAGGTTCCTCTTCTTCAGACTCCTCAGGTTCCTCTTCGACAGGTTCCTCTTCTTCAGGGTCTTCCCCAGGTTCCTCTTCCTCAGGCTCCTCTTCTTCAGCCACCTCTTCCTCAGGTTTTTCTTCCTCAGGGTCCTCTTCCTCAGGTTCCTCTTCCTTAGGTTCCTCTTCCTCAGGTTCCTCTTCTTCAGGCTCCTCTTCCTCAGGTTCCTCTTCTTCAGGCTCCTCTTCCTCAGGTTCCTCTTCTTCAGACACCTCTTCCTCAGGGTCTACAGGTTCCTCTTTTTCAGGCTCCTCTTCTTCAGACTCCTCTTCCTTAGGCTCCTCTTCTTCTACAGGTTCCTCTTCTTCAGGTTCCTCTTCTTCAGGTTCCTCTTCTTCAGGCTCCTCTTGTTCAGGCTCCTCTTCGACAGGTTCCTCTTCTTCAGGGTCTTCCTCAGGTTTCTCTTCAGCAGGCTCCTCTTCTTCTACAGGTTCCTCTTCCTTAGGTTCCTCTTCGACAGGTTCCTCTTCCTCATGCTCCTCTTCTTCTACAGGTTCCTCTTCCTCAGGCTCCTCTTCTTCTACAGGTTCCTCTTCCTCAGGTTCCTCTTCGACAGGTTCCTCTTCTTCTGGGTCTTCCTCAGGTTTCTCTTCCGCGGGCTCCTCTTCTTCTACAGGTTCCTCTTCCTCAGGTTCCTCTTCGACAGGTTCCTCTTCTTCAGGGTCTTCCTCAGGTTTCTCTTCCTCCGGCTCCTCTTCTTCTACAGGTTCCTCTTCCTCAGGTTCCTCTTCGACAGGTTCCTCTTCTTCTGGGTCTTCCTCAGGTTTCTCTTCCGCGGGCTCCTCTTCTTCTACAGGTTCCTCTTCCTCAGGATCCTCTTCGACAGGTTCCTCTTCTTCAGGGTCTTCCTCAGGTTTCTCTTCCTCCGGCTCCTCTTCTTCTACAGGTTCCTCTTCCTCAGGATTCTCTTCCGCAGGCTCCTCTTCTACTACAGGTTCCTCTTCTTCAGGTTCCTCTTTTTCAGGTTCCTCTTCTTCAGACTCCTCAGGTTCCTCTTCGACAGGTTCCTCTTCGACAGGTTCCTCTTCTTCTGGGTCTTCCTCAGGTTTCTCTTCCGCGGGCTCCTCTTCTTCTACAGGTTCCTCTTCCTCAGGGTCTTCCTCAGGTTTCTCTTCCTCCGGCTCCTCTTCTTCTACAGGTTCCTCTTCCTCAGGTTCCTCTTCGACAGGTTCCTCTTCTTCTGGGTCTTCCTCAGGTTTCTCTTCCGCGGGCTCCTCTTCTTCTACAGGTTCCTCTTCCTCAGGTTCCTCTTCTTCAGGGTCTTCCTCAGGTTTCTCTTCCTCCGGCTCCTCTTCTTCTACAGGTTCCTCTTCCTCAGGATTCTCTTCCGCAGGCTCCTCTTCTTCTACAGGTTCCTCTTCTTCAGGTTCCTCTTTTTCAGGTTCCTCTTCTTCAGACTCCTCAGGTTCCTCTTCGACAGGTTCCTCTTCTTCAGGGTCTTCCTCAGGTTTCTCTTCCTCAGGCTCCTCTTCTTCTACAGGTTCCTCTTCCTCAGGATTCTCTTCCGCAGGCTCCTCTTCTTCAGCCACCTCTCCCTCAGGTTTCTCTTCCTCAAGCTCCTCTTCTTCAGACTCCTCTTCCTCAGGCTCCTCTTCTTCTACAGGCTCCTCTTCTTCAGACTCCTCTTCCTCAGGCTCCTCTTCTTCTACAGGTTCCTCTTCCTCAGGATTCTCTTCCGCAGGCTCCTCTTCTTCTACAGGTTCCTCTTCTTCAGGTTCCTCTTTTTCAGGTTCCTCTTCTTCAGACTCCTCAGGTTCCTCTTCGACAGGTTCCTCTTCTTCAGGGTCTTCCTCAGGTTTCTCTTCCTCCGGCTCCTCTTCTTCTACAGGTTCCTCTTCCTCAGGATTCTCTTCCGCAGGCTCCTCTTCTTCTACAGGTTCCTCTTCTTCTACAGGTTCCTCTTCCTCAGGTTCCTCTTCGACAGGCTCCTCTTCCTCAGGTTTGTCTTCCTCAGGCTCCTCTTCTTCAGACTTCTCTTCCTCAGGCTCCTCTTCCTCAGGTTCCTCTTCCTCAGGTTCCTCTTCGACAGGCTCCTCTTCCTCAGGTTTCTCTTCCGCGGGCTCCTCTTCTTCTACAGGTTCCTCTTCGACAGGTTCCTCTGCTTCAGGGTCTTCCTCAGGTTTCTCTTCCTCAGGCTCCTCTTCTTCTACAGGTTCCTCTTCCTCAGGATTCTCTTCCGCAGGCTCCTCTTCTTCTACAGGTTCCTCTTCTTCAGGGTCTTCCTTAGCTTCCTCTTCGACAGGCTCCTCTTCCTCAGGCTCCTCTTCTTCAGCCACCTCTTCCTCAGGCTCCTCTTCTTCAGCCACCTCTTCCTCAGGCTCCTCTTCTTCTACAGGTTCCTCTTCCTCAGGTTTTTCTTCCGCAGGCTCCTCTTCTTCTACAGGTTCCTCTTCCTCAGGTTCCTCTTCGACAGGTTCCTCTTCTTCAGGGTCTTCCTCAGCTTCCTCTTCGACAGGCTCCTCTTCCTCAGGTTTCTCTTCCTCAGGCTCCTCTTCTTCTACAGGTTCCTCTTCCTCAGGTTTCTCTTCCGCAGGCTCCTCTTCTTCTACAGGTTCCGCTTCCTCAGGTTCCTCTTCGACAGGTTCCTCTTCTTCAGGGTCTTCCTCAGCTTCCTCTTCTTCAGCCACCTCTTCCTCAGGTTTCTCTTCCTCAGGCTCCTCTTCTTCAGACTCCTCTTCCTCAGGCTCCTCTTCTTCTACAGGCTCCTCTTCAGACTCCTCTTCCTCAGGCTCCTCTTCTTCTACAGGTTCCTCTTCCTCAGGTTTCTCTTCCGCAGGCTCCTCTTCTTCTACAGGTTCCTCTTCCTCAGGTTTCTCTTCCGCAGGCTCCTCTTCTTCTACAGGTTCCTCTTCCTCAGGTTCCTCTTCGACAGGTTCCTCTTCTTCAGGGTCTTCCTCAGGTTCCTCTTCCTTAGGCTCCTCTTCTTCAGCCACCTCTTCCTCAGGTTTCTCTTCCGCAGGTTCCTCTTCTTCAGACTCCTCTTCCTCAGGTTTGTCTTCCTCAGGTTCCTCTTCCTCAGGTTCCTCTTCTTCAGGCTCCTCTTCTGCAGGTTCCTCTTCTTCAGGTTCTTCTTCTTCAGGCTCCTCTTTTTCAGACACCTCTTCCTCAGAGTCTACAGGTTCCTCTTCCTTAGGCTCCTCTTCTTCAGACACCTCTTCCTCAGGGTCTACTGGTTCTTCATCTTCAGGTTCCTCTTCCTCAGGTTCCTCTTCCTTAGGGTCCTCTTCTTCAGACTCCTCTTTCTCAGGCTCTGCAGGTTGCTCAGGTTCCACAGGTTCCTCTTTCTGTTGTTCCTGTTGTAGTTCCTCTTCTTCAGGTTGCGTTACATCTGCAGGAGCTGAACCAGACGGTCGCGCTTTAGTGCTGGGCAAAATGGCAACAATGCAAACGGCCAATAACACGCCAACAATGAGCGTCCTGGCACTTCCCATCGTAGAAGCACTTCATTCAAGTTCGATTAGATTGTTTAATGTAACTGATGTATACTAACTTCGGGCCTTTTTATACTTTATCAGGAGTGCCAACTTTATTAAAATTTTATTTTATTTTGCATTTTTGGACAAACAAACGAATTTCTTAAATTTATTTATTGTTTAACCACGAGTTGTGTTTGGAAATTTGTGCAGCTGTTAGCAAAATTATATTATGCATTTTCATTGTCTGGCTATTCAAACCTATTTAGCGTCGCAACATTAACCACATCTGACTTAGAAGAAAAACAATAATATATTTATTCTTTGCATACAAATATTTATTTCGCCTTATTAAAGTAAACGATATATTATATAGAGGAATTAATTCAATATTGACTATATCTTAGACAAACAACATGATATATATACATATATAAAGAATCAGACAACTCTGTCGAGTTATTAATCTTTCCGTACAAATTGATATCAGAAATTATTTGAACTTCTTTTCTCTATAGAACCTATTGTTATTAATATTATAAATTAAAATCGAATTAAATGCAATTCTAAAATTTGAACTAGGTGAAGCTGAGAAAAATAAATTGAAGCAACTAAAGACTATAGACAAACTTAAGGAGAATAATGAAGTTGACGCTGACCAGAATGAAAGTAAAGACATAAATGTCGAAACTGATGAATATCAGCATGTTAAGGAGCCGAAAAACAGTGACAAGACCACATTGGATAATGCCACTGAAGAGCAATCAAAACAAATAATGCACCAAGAAGACGAGCAGCAACAAGATGATAGTAATACAGAGAATGAAAATACAGACGAGCTTATGGATATCCAGGATCCTAAAGATATTCAGGAAGATGATGCACAGGTGGAGAAATTAGGCGCAGAAAAGACCGAGCAAAGGTCGGATAAACCCTCCAAGACCGATCATACAAAAGAACAACAAATGGAGAACGCTGAGGAAATGGAAGTAGAGGGAGAGGTGGTGCCGACAATGACAGTACCACGCAGCACAGAAACAACGGCACATACCAAGTAAGTAGAGTTTTTCACTATCAAGTCCTTCGGAAAATCCCAAAAATATCATTTCCATTCTCCTAATACAGCAATGAAATAATAGACAAAACCACAGCGGTAGACGAGTTGACCACAGCTGAGCAAATGGGATTGCATCAAATGTACCAGCAGCAAATCGCAACAGCCAATGTGGTAAGTTGTCTGCCAAATCCTTGAGTATTTTTTAAGTCTTCATCAAATTCTTTCTGCAGACGTTACCACATCAAGAAGATTATGAAGCATGGCAGTCAGTTTCCAATCGCATGGCTCAAAATGCACGAGAACTGTGTGAGCAATTGCGTCTAATTCTCGAGCCAACAAAATGCACGCGCCTTAAGGGCGATTATCGGACTGGTCGACGCATTAATATGAAGAAAATAATACCTTATATAGCTTCACAATTTCGCAAGGATAAAATCTGGTTAAGGCGTACAAAACCCGCTCAGCGTGACTATAAAATTACAATTGCCATTGACGATTCGAAGTCGATGCACCACAATAATTCAAAAACGCTAACACTTGAGGCCATATCGTTGGTTTCGCAGGCCTTGACTCTACTGGAAAGCGGTCGCCTGAGCATCGTATCATTCGGAGAGTCCCCAAAAATAATTTTAAATCACACGGAACAATTTGACGGGCCACGTTTGGTCAATGTCTTGAATTTTGCACAAGATAAGACCAAAATAGCGGGTATGCTGGATTTTATACGCACCGTTAACAGCGAAGAGGCATCTCTGGGTGGCGATAATGGCTTATTTGAGAATTTACTATTAATATTGAGTGATGGTCGCAACATATTTAGCGAGGGCAATCAAAAAGTAAAAAACTCTATTAAACTGGCGCGTTTGCAGCGTATTTTCCTCGTCTATATTATAATTGATAATCCGGATAATAAGGTCTAATATAGCACATATTTTAGTAGATTTCGTATTAATGTTATTATTATTTTCAGAATTCCATATTGGATATACAACATGTTGAGTTGAACACTGATGGCTCTGTCAACATCAACTCATATCTGGACAGTTTTCCGTTTCCATATTACGTGATCGTAAGAGACCTCAATCAATTGCCACTTGTTCTCAGCGAAGCCATGCGACAATGGTTCGAATTGGTCAATAGCGAACAGTAGAGTTAGGTTAATAAACATGCTATAAACATGCTATATGTACATATATGTATACAGATAGATACAGATAAAAAGAAAACCGCTTTCGAAAAAATTGTTTATTGTAGCATTTCTAAAAACATTACCTTTAAATACTTGACACAATTGTATATCATTTTGATTTATTTACAATATTAAATGGAATTTACGTTATAATTTTTACATGCTCTTTCGACTAGTACAGCTCCACTTGCAGCTCAAACGGGTATTCTTTCGAATTTAGGCTTTGTCTAAAGAGTTGTGTGTGCTGCCAGGCCACATCGCCTTTGCCTCCGCTCAGTTTGGCAACAATTTGGAATAGATTTGCATTTTCAATGCACGTTTTGTTATCGCAACTCTCTATGATTACGTCAATTTTGCCCTCTCCAAAGGTCTTCGATTGAAATTCAAGCCTATATGTTTTTACCTTTAAATTTGTTTTCGTAAAATCGAATTTCCAGATAATTTCAGCGTTTTCGGTATTCTCTGAAAATAAACGATGACAATATTGGTATTGCTAAATCTAATTAGTTGATTAGTTCTCGGACTTACCCACCCGGGCCAAATAAGCCATTTTCCAATCGCGTTCCACCTTTCGAAAAATGTTTTTCGAGGCAAATTGTACACTCTGCCATGTCTTATGTGTTTCTAAAATGGTTTCAAGTTCTCCATCTACATAGAAAGTATTGCAGTAACGTTAATTAAATGTTTAAAAGTATTGTAACTTTGATGCCAACGAACCTTTG
This sequence comes from Scaptodrosophila lebanonensis, assembly GCF_003285725.1. Classification (NCBI taxonomy): domain Eukaryota; kingdom Metazoa; phylum Arthropoda; class Insecta; order Diptera; family Drosophilidae; genus Scaptodrosophila; species Scaptodrosophila lebanonensis. Next base: position 7,055,087 of record NW_022060529.1, read on the forward strand.
GTGTAACGTTCGTACGTGTCAGTAGAACATCTATAACGTATATTAAATTGACGTTTCTCAAGTTCGATTTCGTTTAGCGTGAACACATAAATCTGCATTAAAATAAAATGGTGAAGACTTGATTATTGTATGCAGCATTTATGTAGTTTGCTTACATTAGTGAATGTGTGTTCTCCGCGCGATTGACGCCAGGCCAAGCTTCCCGAGCTTCTACCTTTGAGCTCGCTCTCAGTCGGGGTTCTGCGCAATTCAGAAAGTGTAAACACTGTGGGGTTGTGGAACGTTTTAAATGCTAGCGTTGTACTTATACATACCGCTCCAAGGTCATCTGGATGACTTCGCTCATGTATCGATTACTTAAAAACTGTTTACGCTCGGCGCTCGCATTCGAGAGCTGCACTCGCTTTGCGCGTATTGTGTTTAGCGCTTCAATGAGCTCTTTTTCAGAGCAAAGTTTACGAAGTTGCAAGATCTGTCGATGATTGTTCGTATATCGCCAGGTTACGTCCTGCGTATCATCACGTGAGTAGGCAAACACATAGTCAATAGGTCGCTTCCAACCATGCTGGTACATAAGCGGAGAATCAACCACATTATCAGAAGGATCCACGTGCAGCCAGCGCATCTGTGTCTCAGAATAAACCTCCGTCCAGACATGATCGAAGTGCGAGTGTACAATACGCGCGTCATAAGAGAGGCAACGGCAGAGGAAAGTGAAGCAGTTAGCGTATTCGCCACAGCGACCCTTGCGTGAGACCAACAACTGCGAAATGTCGTTGTAGCGATGGAATTTTGTCTCTTGGCCGCAGCAGACGGTCACCTCGACCCGAACACCGTCTTCGGTTAGTGTGCGACGCAACTTGCTCTCCTCACTGCCGCACACCTGACATGCAATGTTGTTGACCCACTCAAAGAACTCTGTATTAAACCAATTGACTAGCTCGACCAGCAACAAATCCCGTATGCAGGGCTCTGCTTCTTTGAACTCTCCCGAGGCAATAAGCTGTTGCAAGCTCATAAGTTTCTCGCTCGCCCGCGAAGTTAAGGCATCGATTGGAATTAAGTCGCGACCACTGGCCAGCAGCTGCTCATCCTCATACTGCATGACGGCATCGGAGTAGAGCTCCAGTGATTGTAGAAAACGATTAGGGGTGCGCTGTAATTGTAAGCACACTTGTTTGGTCGCATTCTTTATTGTAAATAGGTGCTTGTGTGTACAAACCAGTGCTCGAGGAAATGTGATGCGCTGATGGTAGGGCTTTGAAGTTCTTACAAAGAAGGGCTTGTTGCATTTGGCTGCCATTTCTTGGTTCTGTTCCTTTACGGGACCTTAAACGAGCAAAACGATTTAACTACCTAAACGCTAACAGATTTTAAAAACGCACTTTTTAGCATTGCGCCGTTAAGCCAAGCTTCCCGTCTCTCACGCAAGGCGTTGCGATACTGTTGAATCTTTTGAAGTGGCACTTCAACAGGCAATATATAAGCTGCATTAGCTTCTGGCACACGCTTGAAACCGATAGCTTTCAATAATTGTTCGCTGCCATTCAGCGACAATAGTTTCTTGATGGTTTTATTTTCAAGACGTATCTTGCGAAACTTAAGGTTATTCGGCTCACTGAGCACATTATCCAGCAGCAATAGCAAGATTCGCGCAGCCTCAAGGTACGCATTTTTGGAATCCTCCAGCTCGGTAGTGGAACGTCCGGTGCTTGCTATTTGTGGTTCTATAGAGTGCACAAATTCCATGTTAATATCCACCATTTTAATGAATGAGCAGCTATCTAATAAGTCACAATGCCGCTGTAGACGGTGGGTTTAGGTGGGAGGGTTGGGTGACCAGACACTGACACGGCGCAATTGAAAAAAAATGTTCAGCAACCTATGAGACGCGTTTCCAGAAGCACTTGAACTGCGCAATTAAAGCAATCAACTTAATTCTGTTTTGAACAAAGAGTAATGCAAAGGCGTTAATTAATTAGATCAAATTATATTGCACAAAGAAATATCACGGTCGCCTATCAGCCACAAGAACTGACAACAAACACAACCATAAAAGTGTAGCCGCAACAGCTGTTTCAGCAGCTGGTTTGAGCCGTTACTGTCCAAAATCAACTTGGGCTTTCTTCATGACCTAAGAGGGGACTTAATATTAAAAAGCAAATCTGTTATGTGTCATAATTTCATAAATTTCTTGCGATTTCCATTATATTTTATTATTAATTCTTTTGATGTCAATTTTAAACAGCTTCTGCTCTTGTTCCGACATAGTGATAGTGCTTAAAATGCAGCCGTGCCAGTTTTAGTGTTGTCCCATCAGTATTTTTAACGTGCCAGGTTCTTGGCACACTATAATTTAAATTTTGAACATATATTTACAAATTTCAATCATCACCTTAAGAACATTAAATTTGTCACATTTAAGAATGTTTCCTTTTTACTTACTATTTACGAAAGTGCATTAAATTTAATGAATCCAGCATATTTGATGTATCGGCGGGATTTTCGATATTCGACTACCTAAAGTAGTTACTCGTATCGTATCGATGCTTGAATGGCATCAACCGAACATTTTCAACCACCATATTCGAAAAAGTAGGCGTCGGTCAGATTTATTTGAGGAGCGTCAGTCATTGTGTCTGGTTTACGTAGCGGCTCAAATTGTGAAACTTGAAAAAGTTTTTCGTATCTAGACTATTTCCTTAAAAGGTAATAAAATTGTGACGGTGCGTGCGCGTTGAGCTCAAGTCTGTGTTACTAATTGGAGTATACATATTTGGTGACTTTTTCATTTGCAGAAAGCTAAACTAACTCATTAAGAACATGTGTGACGAAGAAGTTGCCGCTTTGGTTGTCGATAATGGTTCCGGTATGTGCAAAGCCGGCTTTGCCGGCGATGACGCACCACGCGCAGTCTTCCCATCAATTGTGGGCCGACCACGTCACCAAGGCGTAATGGTTGGTATGGGGCAGAAGGACTCGTATGTGGGCGACGAGGCTCAGAGCAAGCGTGGTATCCTTACACTAAAGTATCCCATTGAGCACGGAATTGTAACCAATTGGGACGATATGGAGAAAATTTGGCACCACACTTTTTATAACGAGCTGCGTGTCGCCCCAGAGGAGCATCCTGTCCTGCTCACCGAAGCTCCTTTAAATCCCAAGGCCAACCGCGAGAAAATGACTCAGATCATGTTCGAGACCTTCAACACCCCGGCCATGTATGTCGCCATCCAGGCCGTACTCTCGCTATATGCTTCTGGTCGTACCACTGGCATTGTCCTCGACTCTGGAGACGGTGTCTCGCACACCGTCCCCATATATGAGGGTTATGCATTGCCACATGCCATTTTACGTCTGGACCTGGCCGGTCGGGACTTGACCGACTACTTGATGAAGATCCTTACCGAACGTGGCTACTCGTTTACCACCACTGCCGAGCGTGAAATTGTGCGCGACATTAAGGAGAAATTGTGCTATGTCGCCCTGGACTTTGAGCAGGAAATGGCAACTGCAGCTTCCAGCTCCTCGCTCGAGAAGTCCTATGAGTTGCCCGATGGACAGGTCATCACCATTGGCAACGAGCGGTTCCGTTGTCCCGAGTCCCTGTTCCAGCCCTCGTTCTTGGGCATGGAGGCCTGCGGCATACATGAGACCACTTACAACTCGATTATGAAGTGCGATGTCGATATTCGCAAGGACTTGTATGCCAACACAGTGTTGTCGGGCGGTACCACCATGTATCCAGGCATTGCTGACCGCATGCAGAAAGAGATTACTGCCCTGGCTCCGTCCACCATGAAGATCAAGATTGTCGCTCCGCCCGAGCGCAAATACTCTGTCTGGATCGGTGGCTCTATTCTGGCCTCGTTGTCCACATTCCAGCAAATGTGGATCTCCAAGCAGGAGTACGATGAGTCTGGACCCTCAATTGTTCACCGCAAATGCTTCTAAACGGCTTCGGCTGGTTGTGGGCGTAGCCGCTTTGCGTCTCGCATCGATGTCATCAATAGTTTTGTTCGATTTTCATATAAGGATAGTGTATTGGTATAAACGTGTAGGACGAGCACCAAAAAAAAGAAGAAAAACTATTGCAGGCATAGATGTAATTGCGCGCAGGGACAACAGAGGGACTTCTTCGGCGGAAAACAACGCTCACGCTCCCCAAAAAAACAACAAAGATATTTTACACCCTATAAAGTACTTTTATAAACACTTATAATACATACATATACATGAATACATCATTCCATTTTCATACACTTAAGCAAACCAATTTTGTGTTCCTTCGAAATTCACGAGTTCTACGCACAATTTGGCGTTATTTAAAGTTCATCCATCTTTCGGTTTAAGCATAAACTTTAAAGCATTCCTACTACATACATATGTATTACACATACCATACATTAAAAAAAAATAATTTGTAAACGCTTATTAAACCAATAAACAAAGCGACGAACTGAAACATCTATGTGTGAGTTTTTCATTTCCCCAACCGCAAACTATTTAAAACTTGTTGAATGAGCTGTCCAATTATATGGAAATGGAAATATTGGTCATGCGTTTATTCGGCTGGCGTACGATAATGAAACGCTTACTAATAAGGCGATAGTGATTTAAGAGCGATTAACGCTAAAAATATTAAAAGCAGCGAAAAAACAATAAGAAAAGACTCGTCTCACAGGAAGTTTCTGATAAACAAATGAAAATATCTGCTTCTTTTTAAGTGCGGGTGTGATTTTGGATGCGTTGCTTATCAGTAGAGGGGAGCGAGGCCTTGCCCAGTAATGTTTTGTTGGAGTGGTTGTTGCAGTTGTTGTTGCTGTTGTTATTTGTGCCTAACGCTGGTCGATTACAAGTAGAGCTAATAACTGCTACTCAGCATTTTGTTTACCTTAAAAGGCAATCGCAGCGCAAAACGGCAGGCAATACAAAACAATTGTATAAATTGTGTACACATTCCTATATACATATCTACTATATACACATGCATATATATACATAGTACATACATATATGTTTCAGCTGTGCATTGGCCGAATTAATTCACAAAAAGTGGCTAGGGTAGGGAGGGATAGGAGAGGGTCAAATTCGATTCAAACAAACATTCAGCCGCAATGATTGAAATGGTAACAATAAGTGACATTGTTCATTTATTGAATCATTCATTTTAGATTTTGCTGCTACTTTTAAAGGCGCACCCATCCAATGTCATGAGGGAGTGAGGAATGAGAATCAAAACCCAATTCGAGTTTCTGAGCCGAAATGCATGAAAACAATGGGCATTGAAAAAACTCATCGAACTATTAAAATATTTCGATTTACTCTTGTTCTAAGTATTGGTAGCCATAAATATTTTATTATTACTATTCTTAAAGCTATGTATACCCAATCCCAGATCAGAGGTGCAGCTAATGGATCGATCTTTGACAGGCTTTTCTACCATATATAAATCTTAGGTTTGAATAACATTTAACATCAAATAAATAAATGACAAATTGCTGACTCAAGCAAATAGTTTGTAGATTGCACATACGTGTATTTATATTATGGTGTGTGGTTTTCCATGATAACATTAGTTTCTTTCCCTCCTAGAATTTCTTAGGTGCAGTAGGAGTAAATAGTATGTGCATATGGTTAGTCGGTAATCAAGTCTAATAGGAATATAAATTTTTAAAGAACTTTACATTTAATGAGCTTCAAACACAAACAGAAACCAGACTATAATTGAGAAGCACATGATATATATTTATTCCTAAAATGTTGAAAAGGTGAATCGTTTATCCAAAAAAAAACTACTTATGATCGTTTCTGCAGTTATTTACAATTCTTCAATTGTGACATATAAAATAGATTTTCCTTTAAGAAAGAATCTAATTCCGTCAATCAATCTGGTGATAGTAATATAAACTGACGGAGGCTTAACAACTTACTTAGGGGAATGAAATCCCCCCCCCCCCCCCCCCCCCCCTTTAAAAGTAATTGTTTTTTAGGCCAGTAGACAATTTTCTTCGCACATATTTAAATATAACGATGGAAGATGTTGTACGACAGAATATGGACAGGGTGGCAGCACCGATTGTAATGTAGCGAGTATCGCCAGTGCTGGAAAACCAGAAACCAGGTGGCAGTGCTGAAAAGCTTACTTTGGGCGGGTAAGTCTAATTTTGAATAAAAACACCATTTTCAAAAAATATAGAATAAGCGCCGGTGAACCGAAGAAATTCATGTCTATGACGAATCGACATATGCCTGAAACATCCTTTTCTTAAAACTGTGAAGATTTAATATCAACTAATAACCTATTCATCTTTGTCAAAAAGGTATTAGAAAGGTTATCATCGTGTAGAATAATTTAATATTTAGTGTCGCTTTTTTTTTAACAACTGTTAAAAATGTCCGCCAATATTTGAAGCCATAAGCGTACATGTCTAAAACCAAAAGCATGTATATATGTAGTATGTCAGTATGTAGCCTACCTCTTCTTGTCCCTCCTTTCTTATCACTACATACATACATCTGTACACGTACATACATATGTATGTATGTACGTTAGTATTTTCATATGTGCATACACAAATAATTGTTTTCTTGTTTTGTAGGGTAAAGTACAGGTTTTTGATAAGCGTGTCAGTGGAAAATTTTCTGTGATTTCAATAGACACGTTTGTTAATTTGAAAGGTTTATGCCCTTCTTTAATATTTGAAAATAAATGGTGAAGGAATTGATTTCCTAACATTGATTTTGAATATGATTTTATGATTAATTTCTTAGTTAGCCACATATTATACGTACAAATGTGCAGCAATTCTACATTCATATTAACGTAATTCCTGCATTTAATAAATTGGTACTGGCAAAGACTTTCTTGCGTTCTTCGCTCAGTGGTATCCATAGAAGGTATTCTAGGAGCATCAACATTCAACGTATTTTGCAAATCGTATGGGCGCACACACACAATCTAGTTTTGAGTTGCTCTCTCGGCTACTATTCTCTCGGATTTTTAAAAATTTCACGAAACACTAAACACGAGACACATTAAGTTACGTCCGAATGCTCATGGGAGCATAAATTTGTGTATTAGTATTGAAAAATCGTTGGTAGTCACCCATACAGTCACAGATTGAAGCGCGCTCTTGGCATTCGGGGCCTTAGTTAGCTCTCTGTTTACGAATAGAATGGATGGAGCAGTCGATAGCCGGTGGAAGACGGAGCTGTTTGGAAACTTATCCTGTGGGATTTATAATACCAATAATGGCTCATATTTAATCTAATTAAAAAGCAATAGAAAAATTTTAATAACCCTGAAGTTATTTCATCATAAAAGCTAGAATGGTTGTATGTATAGTATTTTTTGAAAAAGCAACGAAATACGCAAAAAAAAACACACTTGTTTGTCATGATTAAGTATATTTAATTATTCTCTACCCCTGCTGTTGTTGCTTGACAACTATTTTTTGCTTTGCAATAAACAGTATTTGTTTATAGTATTTCATTCCAGATAAGGCCTGGTATAGCGTGTACACATGTATTTACATACATACATGTGTAGCAAGTTTTTCAAGAGCGCCAATCTTTCAATGTATTGCGGTTTGTATGGATGACACTCACACAATCAAGCTTTCAGTTGCTCTCTCGGCTACTATTCTCTCGACTTTTGGTTATTTCACGACTGCCTACACAAGGCATACGTAAAGTAATGTTGAAGTACTCATGGGAGCGTAAAATGGTGTATAAGTATTGAAAATTGTATGGTAGTCACTAATACAGTCACAGATTGAAGTGCGCTCTTGGCATTCGGGGCCTTAACTAGCTCTCTGTTTACGAATTGAATAGAAGAAACGGTCGGTAGCCGGTGCGAGGCACACCTGTTTTACCAGCTGTTCAGGAACATTCTCCTTTAGGGCTTATGATTCCAAAAAATAAACCCTGTACATTCAAATTCTGCAAGGCGCAATAGAATCACGCCATGTGCCATTTTAAGTTGCTCAAAGCTATTTCATCAGAGGAACTGGAAATTTCTGGTTATAAAACGCGAGGCCACAGTGTAGCCTGAGCGAGTTAGTATATACATATGTAAATACATACATAGGTACTATTTATATAAATACATGCATATGTACTTAATGTTCCTACTCCTTGTTTCCCCCCGAAACTACTGCATTAAGAAACAAACATATGTATGTATGCACATGTACCAGATAAGGTCAGGCGTGCCGTATTAGCTCCCGTCGACGCTATCTACACACACATTCTTGCATACATACATAGATATGTACATGTGTGTATGTAAGACAGCGCCCACTTTGCCACAAACACAAGCGCACACGCACTAGTATTTGTTTGGACTCTCGGAGCCGGTATTGCAAGCGAGTATAAATATGGGAGGCATTTGAGCTGTAGATCAGTCAGTAAGCGATTGTGCTTCAAGCAGCTACATATAGCAAGTGTTGTAAAGAATTGTTTGATTAAAAACGAAAAACAAAAACCAATCCTTCAAGATGCGTTTGGGCCAGACTGTACCAAATTTCAAAGCCGACACCACCAAGGGTCCCATCAATTTCCACGAATGGCAGGGCAACTCGTAAGTCCTAATTAATGAATTATTTAACTATTAGTGTAAGTACGCCACTAAATGGCCACTTAAGCATATACTTAGTACCCCACACATGTTTGTATCCGATAAATGTAGTTGACATGCACAACTAAAATGGCAAGCTTTGTTTAGACTTGTCCCTGCATTTTGTGTGCTTTCCATATAAAAAAATGTGATATTCAGTTGGGTAACCACACAAGCCTCTGGTTGCTATAATTGAGTTACTCAATTTACAACATATATTTGTTGTAATAATTTATACACACTACATACATATGTATATATTTTTTATATACAAATAGGTGGGTGGTGCTCTTCTCGCATCCCTCCGATTTTACACCCGTTTGTACCACAGAGTTGGGTCGGATTGCCGTTCACCAGCCGGAGTTTGCCAAACGTAATACCAAGTGCTTGGCCCATTCGGTGGACCCACTGGAATCGCATGTTGACTGGGTCAACGACATCAAGAGCTATTGTCTGGATATTCCCGGCGAGTTTCCCTATCCCATTATTGCCGATCCCACTCGCGATTTGGCCGTAAGCTTGGGAATGTTGGATGAGGACCAGAAGAAGGATCCCGAAATTGGCAAAACGATTCGAGCTTTGTTTGTCATCAGTCCCGATCACAAGGTTCGTCTGTCCATGTTCTACCCGATGTCTACAGGTCGCAATGTTGAGTAAGTCTAATGGAGTCTTTATTTAAAGGCACAGTTGATGGTATTTGTTTTTTAACATTTTTTTTAGTGAAATATTGCGTGTAATTGACTCTCTACAATTGACGGATCGCTTGCAAGTAGTGGCCACCCCCGCCAACTGGACTGTAAGTGTTTCCTTAAAATTCCTTTCTTAGCCTTTAACCAATTGTGATTTTATTATTTTGTTGTCCAGCCTGGCACCAAGGTCATGATTTTACCAACTGTTACCGATGCGGAGGCTCATAAGCTCTTCCCGAAGGGCTTTGACAAGGTGGAAATGCCATCTGGCGTCAATTATGTGCGCACCACAGAGAATTATTAATTTTATTTTGTACATATGTTATATGGAAAGACTAAATATACCAATGATTTTTTTATAAACTCTGATAACTTTTTCGTATTTTAATAACCATTTATCGAAGTTTAACACATTTACATAAAAAATTAAGTAACCAAATTATGCTCCTAAAAAAACGATTAGACAAATGATATAAGGTTTTTAACCAATTATTCTATCGAGCGAATTCTGCCTGATTATTTATTTATTAATTATTCAGCGACAAACAATGCAGTCGATGTACATAAAAAAATCAATACAATAGACAACTTAAACTAAATAAAACTAATGAAATAAAAAAGCCTATAAAAATGACAAAAATATCTAATAACGAATCCGACACGGTGGGGGAATTTTATTAGCCAGTCCGGCAAGCTATGCTGTTGTTCTTGGTGAAAGTATATATTTTCTATTCTATTCTGTTTTATGTTTCTATTTTAAATGTATGTATTTTATTTATTTATTTAAGAACTATAAAAATAAGTAAAAATATTATATTAATGTATGGGAGGGTTGAAAAAAAGTTTTTAGACAGAAAGCAGTCCTACATCTTCTACAAGGTAGTTATGTTATGTTTTTATGCATAAGCATAAAAGCAAAAAAAGAAACATGAGACTATTAACATGACAGTCTTTGTTGGTCACACCATAATTTTTAAGAACTTTATTGTAAATTTGTTGAATGATTTAGAAACAAGAACCCTTTAAGAATTATGTATTTATAAGACTTGGAAAGATAATGCTTTTTAAATATTCCACCTGAGTCCAATATTTCACCGCAGAGTGTAAAGCTTTTGTTGAAGCTTTTTTGTATGCCAAAGTTTTGGCCACTGCGCTGCTTTGCTCTGGCACAGCTGTTTTTGATAAGCCCAACAACAACGACAACCACATGGCAATGCGACTGAGCCACTTGTTCTTTCGTTGTGCCGCTTCCTCCTCTTTCCTTGTGCCACTGTTCTTACTTTGGCGCCCATGTGAGTGCCAGCTGCTCAGTTCAGTTGGCCTCAGTTCAAATTTAGCCATGCGCGCGTGCGGTTGCCTCTAACGGTTTGACATAACGGCTTATGCCAATTCATTTTTGCCGTGTTTCGGGACTTGTCACAATCACGTCTCAAGTCGTCCTCTTTACGTAGCGAATCAAAAACGGTTTTTTCTGCAGCAAAAGTTTTCGTCATTGTCATTCCATTGTCAGTGGCGCCGGCGCCCACGCAACTTTCTTGATTGTTGTTTGTCTGTCTGTTCCGTGCTGTGTGTGTGAGTGTGTGCGTGTTCGCTTTTTGTATATTTACGAGCTCGTCTTACAGTAGTTTGCTATTTAGGTACCATATGTAAATACATACGAGTATGTAGAATATACATACATGTGTGTGCAAATATTTTAGTTGATGCCTCACGTTTCTTGTAATCATCTAATCCGAGGGCTTACTACAACTACAACAAAACAGCAAAGACACGCGGGAGCAACAAGAACAACAACAGCAATATGTTTTAAGACCAAGGCAAATTAGATAAAAATCCGCACTCTCCTCTCAGGAGCAACATTAAGTGCTAGAGATCGTTTCTGCGTGTCCTTTGGCATTTGTTTTCTGTCTTACTGCCGTGCTGCCAAAGGAATAAATATATATATGTGAACGAAAAGTTGTGTCCATCTATCTGCATTGCATAAAAGTGCCAAAAAAAAAGTTCAGTATGCAAAAAAGTTCCCACAACTACGTTCACACATGCCAGAAACATTGACATCTCCGGTAACAAAGTGTTAAAGAGTCGCCAAAGGTGAGCATACATATCTATATATGTACATATATCTCTGTGTGTATTTGGATGTGAATAATGCATTTCATTATACCACTAGTTCCGTATGTGATAGGAAAAAAGTTTTGGCAATTTTGTAGCTGTGGTGTTTGCAAAACACACCATGTAGTCATTACAAACAAGGACAGCAAAAGATAATAAAAAAGAATATAAACATAAAATAAATTGCAAAAGCACAATCAGCAATGCTTTCACAACAGAGACCGTAATGTCCGTATACCTCAATTATGCAAACGTAATCGCAAATAAATTACTAAAAGCAGTCTAAGTGATCTACTGATTATCAGATGAATTCAACATGATTAAAAACTAAAAACTAAAGTCAATTATAAATATTCTGATCGCCTTGTCACAATGGCCATAACAGTTATAAGTTGGAGCTATTTTTATTATTTTTACCCTTTAATAAAATATCAATCGGAACAATTTTTAATATGGTTAATATTTAAGATCCGGTTTCTGCAACGTCTTACAAGTATATGCCTAGTGTGTAAATTTGATTTGTGTGTTTTTATTTGATTTAATTATTAATTTAATTTAATCAGTTGTTTACCAATGTTCAATAAACAATAATTAAAACATTTCGTTCGTTTTTAAAAAAAAGGTAGATGGTTATTTAGCACACAATCAACTATTTTAAAGAAGATAATGCTACCTTTACAAAAAATTGCGCTAAAAGTTATCTTCTGCGGCGAAACTATGTATATATCTTCTCCGTCATGGGCTATGTACCTACTGTTTGCGCACTTACTTATTTTTTATCAGAAAGAATTTGTTACCCTTTCGCAATACAAACTGGTTCTCAGTCATCGTTTTGGTCTTCATGTCTTGAGAAATAAATCATTTTCTGACAAATCAACTTTTTATAAAAGATTTCGTATCGTGATAAATTTGCCTGAATAGGACGTTGTCTACATATACTGATTTTGTGTTCAACGGAAGAATAAGTGCGAAAGAAATCAATTGCCAGTTCAACGAATTAATTTACCAAAAAATAAAGGTTAAACTATTACCAAGCTTATTAAGCTCGTAAACCATATTGCCGAGCTTCTTTTTTGCGTTTTCCTATGTTTTTCTCAAACATATACAAACAACGCGTATTCGTGGAAACCTACAAGTATACATATACATATACCGACCACTGAGAGCTTTCAAACGAAATGAAAAACATAAAATAAATATTTAAATATAATTTTCAGCTTAACAGGGATAATTCGGACGCCGAAGAAGGGCAGCCGAAAAAGTTGAACTGAAAATTGAAAGTCAGACTGGCAGACTGACAGACAAACACACACACAGAGACAGGCAGACAGTTAGACAGACAGAGATACAGACATATGGACTCGCAGCTGAATTAACAGCATGAGCTTGAAATATATACAAACGTTTCAGAAAAGTTTTTTTAATCTTTCTCATTGAAATGGTCATTTCGACCTACACCCCCTGACACTTTATGAAATATTAATAATAATTAAGCTCGAAAAAAAAACAGAAAATAAATAAAAGGTGGCCAATTGGATGGAAAGAGAAGCAGAAATCGGCACGAATGTGCGAAAAGCGACAGACAGATACAATAATAAAACAATAAGTATTTGACGAGTAGGTTGGCGGTTTCTTTCGATTCTGGGGGGCATAGGAGGGGAGTGAGTAGGGATTTTTCGTTTGCCACTCGTTCATCTCTTGCCATTGTTCTTGCCGTTGTGGTACAGTAAAGCAGGTCAAGTTTTCTTATAAAATATTCCAAGTGCCTGAGCAGTTGCCCAAAAAATCAACAACAACAAAAACAATGGTGAAAAGTGCGGGCTTTAGCGAATGTGGGATGTGACCTGTGAGCTGAGCTGTGAGCTTGGGGCCTTTGGGTAATATATACGTATCTGTATGTACGTTCCAAGTACAACAATAAAAACCAAGTCACTCAAAGGCGCACAACTTACGGACTCGTTCTGGGACATTGTGACAAAGAATAATAAAGAAAGAGCCGGTACGCAAGAAAAACACGAACATTCAAGGGGTCGCAAGGGTCGGAAGGACAGGTTGAAGAAAGGGCTTATGAAAACAGTCGCTAGCAGCCACAACACAATAATAACAAGAACAACCACCACACTGACTAACCGTCTAGGCAATTATTGTTGATGAATATGTAAGCAAAAGTATGATGAACACCAGCGGCATGCCACTGTCCTGCCACATAGCGCACGCGAATCCTTTCTTCTATATTCTCAAAATGAAAGGTATTGGTATACAAATTTGTTGCCTTGGAATTTGGAATGCGCGCATGTAAAGCCATAATTTGTTATCAGCCCGCCTATCTGACTGGCTGCCAGGCCGGCTGAGTGGCTGACTGACTGACTGGTCAACTGTCTGACTGCTTCACTGGCTCTAGTCGAATCGGGCTAAGCTAGCGTGTAGGTGTCTGTCCAAGGTCGAGTGTTCATAGCGCACAGCCGGTGTCTATAAATCAAAATTTGTCGGCACTGCGTATGGTGCCGACCTATTTTGCTTGGCTCCAGAAACATAATTAAGGCATTATGGGCATCGGTAATGGCAGGATATATATTGAAAGCGTCCTTTTGTTGAGGCAAATGCGTGTATCATAAATAATGATTATAAATTAAATTTGTTGCTAAAGCTTTCGGGCACGATTCCATCATGTGGTCCTGACGTGCCGGTCCAATTGGATAATGTGCACAAAAGTGTTAGCTGATTGTTGGCCGGTTGTTGACCACAACCAATTTCAAATATATGTATGTACATATGTTACCCTCAAATTTGGCTAAAATTAGCACTACCCGTTGCATCGTTTGAATTTTTTCTTGTACATCGTTTAAATTGGGGTTTTTTTGATTTAATACAAGCATTTCAGAAAGTTTTTTTCTGCAGGCACCTTAAATCTGACCCGCGATAACAAACTCGTCATACTTGCTTCCATTTACTCATCTTATGTACATAATTAAATTGGAATATTTGGGGATTGTATTCGTTTTTGATGATTTAAGTCCACAGATGAATGCAAAGAACTTGTGCTAAGTAGTAAGATGACAGGCAGCAAGCTGTTCACAGTTCTAAAAAATATTATAGCTTTTAAAAGTAATTGAGTGTTTTTATTTGATATCATCCAAATCGGTTTATGTTAAGTAAATAATTTCTGCGCCCCAAAATTGCAAAAGCGGCCTTGCTTTTCTTCTTCTTTTTACTTCTCCTTTGTTTGAATTTTAAATAATTTGGAGCGGAAATGTGGCAAATATTATTGCATACTTTTAGGCAAGTACTTTAAAATGAATCAAATGAAGATTGGTTTACCTGAAATGAGCCACAATAGTTAATTGAAAAACTTATAAATAATTACACATCCTGCCGCATCTTTTGCTAATTAGAACTAGCCCCAAATTCACGATGACAAAGGCTCAGCTACAAATTTGTAAATTAGTTAGCGTAAATTTGCTGCAAGTAATTAAAAACAATTTAAGCGAAATATTTCAAGGAGGCGCAGATAAATATGCCAGTGCCAGGGAGCTGAGCACAAATCTAATTAATGCGCAACACAAACACACACCGACAGCTTATTCAGAAGCTTGGCGTTCAAAGCGTATTAAATGTAGGGACACAAACGCACCTGGCCCCCAGGACACTAGGCTATCAGCACAAGGCTCCACATCGCTGGCAATGACGCAATAATTGTGCAAATTTTTCACAAACTCCAAGAAGCACTTCCAACTGTTACAAACACTTGGGTTAAGAGTCTCTGAGAGGCATACTCGCCGCACAATGTAAAACTTTGGCAAATAAGCGACCAACAAATTTTAAAAGAAGGAAAGAATGCCAGAGCGGGCTCAACTTCACTACAGGGCATAAAAATGGAAATGAAAACAACAGATATATTTTACTTTAAAGCTCTCACAAATTTCTTTTTACTTTATATTAGTTCCATAGTTTGAGGGAATATTACATTCTTAGTGGAAATAAGCATTAAGTTTGACTGAATCAGGCTGAACCATAAAAAAACTGTACTATACACCCCCATTTTGAATTTAAATTTAATCCCAGCCAATAAATTCTGATAAAAATGGTACCTCGAGTTCGGAATAGCAATATTATATGAGTAATTGCTAAGTTATTGTTTTCGAGGATGTATTGACTGCTTAAATCCTTTTTGTATGTAATAGTATCGAGCTCTCCTTCCCGAAAAGTAAAACTAAATGAGCTCTTATGTATCCATTTATATCGGCAGGATACAGAAATTTAATCATGCTGACTGAAAAAAAGTCACACTGTGCGCAGGTATAGCGTGAGAAGTTCCCATCTTGATGAGGATGCATACGCATCGTTTGTCTTATGTCTAATGCTTGGGAAATGATTTGATTTCGCAGCCTGAAAAACAGTAAATAATAGCGGTTGTCTGGGCTCTCGCTGACTGGGCATGGAGAGCTGTGGGTCGCCAGAATACTACTTGATGAATTTCTCAGTGTGGTTGAAAAAGGAGCAGAGAGTGGAGGACCCGACGTCATTGCCTCGTTCTGTGGTTTGCTTTTTGTTTGTTCGGTTATTGTGCTTGACTTGTGGTTTTGATTGAAAAAACCTGATTTCTTACCTTTGACATTGATTTGCTACACACTGCGATTGCAATTGCGAAAACCTATAAGTACACGTAAGGGTTTGCTGGATTTTTGTTTGTTTTTTTGCTTTGTGCATAAGCCCGCTGGAAAGGATTGAATTTGAGACTTATAAACACACATTTGTTATATTTGAATGCGTTTTTAGCCAACTTGTTAACTAAATGTAAAATCTTGTATTTTTTGTTTTGCAGCGCAATGCACAACCTTAAAAAGACGCAATTGACGCGGCCTCAAACGCCATGACAACATGGTTTTAAACTTAAATTAATTTAATTACATTACCCGCTCAAGTGTAAGAGTGCACATACACACACCAAACACACCAAGCACACTGAACACACCGATAGGCCCTGCGAACCGTGTCACATTGCGTAGAGGTGTGTGGTCCGTGCAAGATACTCGCCAATCTGTGGACTCGCCTACGTTCGCCACGGCCCAATCGGGCCAGTGGCGGCTACTTATTGACGGGCACCAGTGCGACACGAGAGGATGAGTTGGGCGGCGTAGTGCAGAGAAAGCGGCGGCCGATGGCTGCCGCAGCAGCTGCCGATGAGTGTTTAATAAATGTAACGGACTTTAGTGACTTTCAAGCAGCTGCAGCGACCGAAGCTGGCGAAGTTGAGGCTGAGCCTGACACTGAAACTGAAGCGACAAGTGCAGCTGTGCCGGTTGGCCTTGCATTTAGGGTGCCGACGATAACGACCACAAAAGCGAAAAGTTGCCACGAAACTCAAAATATTGACACTCCCGCATTAACATCAACACCTCAATGTAACAATAATAACAACGACAACAACCACAACAATATCAACATGTCGCGCATTATACAGCCACGGTATCGCTTTCGAGATCTACTGCTCGGCGATTTCTCATTCAACGATGATGGTGAAAGGTAAGTTTTTGGCCAACTTCTTAATTGAGAAAGTTATGAAAAAACCGCGTCCCAAGCAGCTGGGAGCACTTTAGTTTAAATTAGGAATTTTCAGGGAAATTGTGTTAGAAATTAAAGCCAGTTCATAAGCCTAAGATAAGCCTAAGTACCCAAAGGGTACTAAACAAATTCAACAAAATTAAGTAAAATATGGAAATTATGTGTCTTATGCCCACTATTGATATATATTTGTAAACATGTACGACTATATACAAGTATGTAGTTGCGAGCGATTAGGGGCAGAATTGTGCTAAAAGTACGAGTAATTGCATTTGCAAGGAACTTGGTCACAACGCGATTGGCGTAGAGCTCGAACGTATATACAATGCGTGTACATGTGTATACTAACTATGCATAATTTATGGCACTTACTCAAATCGATTAATCGATTTTCACTCAACATTAGACACAGGGACAGGCTAAAAACGTTTAGCGTCACGCCTACGCTGATAGCACAAAGGACCTAAGTATTGTCATTGTATTCTTAGAAGAAAAAGAACAAAATATAGAAAAAAGGAAGTCGCACAAGTATCTCAACAAATAAATTTGCAGCGTGTTCTCTCTCCCCCTTGATAAATGTGCTAAATATTCAATTATTTATGTCAATTAAATTGCTGACATTTAATTTATCTCGGCGAGCATATTGTTGAAGATAATGTGTTGAAAATGGATGCATTTTTTATTTGCATGACTGAGAGTAGTAAAAAAATGTAACCAATTTGCGAATAATATGCACATACTTGTATATATACATTTGATTGAACGATTTCAGCATTTGTTAGTGAGTTAATATTAACCTTAATTAATAAAATTAGGGACATTTTAGTGACAAGCTTTAATTCGTAGAACACGGATTAATTACTGTCTGTGATTTATGATTAGGGATTCAAATTCAGTGCAGGGCAGTGGGACAGTTTGTCATCTAGTTGAATAAACTCCAAACATACATATATCAAATTGCATGGTGAGTGAAGCTAACATTCGTCAAATAATATAATCAATTCTTACACGTTTTCCACTTAAGTTTGGAGTTTGCACTAAATTAACTCAAAGTGCTGCGCAGGTCTGGTTCAATTTTTAAATGACATAAGCAAGTACGAAAACAAAAGGTTATTTTTATTGGCTGTTGCCGAATAAAATAGCTTTTGTTCGTTTGAAACTAAAAAGTAGATGTGAAAACATGTAAGTACAAATGTTTTTTGTTATAGACTTTAGACAAACTAAATTCGTCCATCATATATTGAATTGAGTTAGTTGTATGAGATATTAGAGTCATACAAAATCTAGTATTTATTTAATGGCATGGTTTACTTGAAATATTTTGAAAATTGTGTATTTAAATTTTAGAAGCCATGCTATATTAAATTTGATTTTGAAGTGACACATGTATATGTACATAGGTGAAAAACTATGGTTTTCTGCTACCAACAACCACAAATGAAGCAAATTTGAGTGTAAATTGCTTGCATGTCTGACCGCTGCTTTAAATTAAACTAACCTGCACAATCCCTGTAAGAGATTGGCAGTAAATAAACGCCACTGGCAATATACATATATATTGTATACCCGTTCTGAAGCGGTCCATCAAAACTAATCGATATTTTCGTGCAGTTCTTTATTTAAATTTTATTTGATTTTTTCGCACAAAGTGCAATCAATGTCATAAAAAGGACATATTGAAAAAGCAATAGAAAGCCGTGAATGCGATTTATTTGGATTTTTGCATGCTCTTGCCATTCTATACTAGCAGCTTTTGTTTGAACTGTGTTCCGCGCCAAAACAATGGTCAACAAATGATAATTTCTCACTTCTGAATTAGAAAAAAATCAATAGAGGGCTTAGTTACTCGAAGCCTGAGGTTGTTTAAATCCAATTTCCATGCTTAAAATTAAGACCTCAAAATCAAATGCTCAAAACTGTTTCGTTCAGTGTTTATAAATAAATGCCACAGCAGCTGCCAAAAGTGTCACAGCAAAAGTGAATTTAACCAGTAGCGGCTTTTTTAACGACAGCTGAATTAATGCTGACATGGATCGGCATAAGGGTACAGATATGGGGCTACAATCAATACATTTGTTTTTTAAACTAGTGGAGTATTGGAAGTTTATCCATCTATTTTAATTGCACAAAGAAAGAGACTTGGCCGCGCGCTTCACCGATTTAAATTTAATTGCTGTGAAAACGAATACTGTATGTTAAAGGCATTAATTTGAAAATATGCCTTCAACAATTTGTTCTTGACAGCCGTTGGCAATAGCAGCATCTACACGAATTGGCTATCATTAATTGGGCTGACCTTTTGAAACATGTACACTTTTGGCAACAATATGGAACGGCTTTCAGTGGCCTCTACTCGACTAAGTAATAATCTATTAATATTGACATAATAATTGATATTTAGACTCTGCACCATGAGTATCATAGTTGTTTTTTTTTAATGAGAGTTGCTGGAAAGGTATGTCACTACTATTATTAGAACATTACGTCTTGGTTTTAATAATTGCATGCACTGCCGGCACAAGTTTTTAAAATCTGAAACGAATATTCATTGTTGATTAGCCCTTGACAAGTTGTGAGCACGATTACGACAAATACTTTGAGCCAATATATCTGAAAGATGGCATCGACATTTGCGCATAACATTTGTGCCCCATCGCTGATAGATTGCTTATTTGAGGAATATCGAGTTGTCACTCTCCTAGCCACTATGAGATATCAATGCGTTTCACCTTTTACAATGGAAATACTTTGGAAATACTATACTATACCTTTACTAATACTATAGTATGGTGCCAATCAAATAAAATGAAATATGTTGCTGCGGTCTCGACGGTACCATAAGGATACGGCTTACCTGTGTGTGCTGTGTGCTTGAGTGTGTACGTGTGGCGGCTATAAAATGCCGAGGCGTACGATGAAAATCATATTTGCTGCCAGAATCTTGTATTTAATGTGGCGTAAGAATTTTAATTTTTTATAAGCCCAAATGCGAAATGCTCAGCTGAGTGCGACGTGCGTAAGTGGCCGTGAGAGTTGGCTTTATAATGCCACGTTCACGCAGATACACGGCCCAGGACAAAGACTACATATACAGGACGAAGCAAGGCCCATTGTCGTTGCCCACGTTTAAAGGCCTGGCTTAAAGGACTTTGCTCGATGGGGCCTCTAAATAAGCGCCTTTTGGGCAAACCCTTTTGCTGAAGCCTTTTATGTGAAATATTTAATACACAAAATGCCAGTTTTGTGTCGTCAATGTCGGCGGACGTTATTGAGATTTATGCGCCCGAAAATATAAATTTTTATTGCAATTGTGTGGCGCGACGAGTTGTAAACTATGCTGACACACACGCACACCCATCAACAAACCATTTAATTGCCTGTCCAAATGGCCGAGCAACTTGTTGTTAATAGCGGCACGTACGCATATAATCACATATAAATATGTATACAATACCCATACAGACATACATATGTATATAGGCATTGTTAACATATTCCAATGTTTCTGACAAACGTCATGAAGGGAAATAAAATTAAATTAAATTAGGCAGAACTGTTCGGGGGAAACTGACTTTGGGTCAACACAACCACACCTACACCCACACAGACAGGCAGTTGGTTAGGTAATTGGGGTGAGGCTCTTACAATTTGTGAAGTAAACCCCAAATGGGACTTTCACCTGGGGCTTCATTAGCAGCAAACTTTTATCCATTCTCGTGGTTGTGCGGACTTGAAATGATTTGGAAAGAAATTTGGTTAGCCGAGTAATTGTAGCTTGTAAAACGAGAAAAATTGTTCAATTAGGCTCTGGCCGTGAAAAGAAGCGAAATGCGAACCTGAAAAGGGATTCACAACAAATATTGCAATGTTCAGCGCCAACAGGAGAATAAATTGAAACTTGAAAAACCATATCCAAGCGCCCTCAATGTACAGTATACGTGTATAGTATGTGTATGTGTGCGAGTCTGTAGTGTGGTGTGCTTGTGTGCGAGAGTTGTTGAGTAATGGTAAATTACTTGTTTTTCGCACGTTTAGCACAATTTTGTGTAAACAAGACAGTGTGGCTGCAAGAACAGAGAGCGGAATATAAAAGAAAGCAAAAATATTGCGTCTGACGGGGAAATAAGTATAAAGGTGTGTAGGTGTATGCCAGCGGCAGTCTTTTGCACTTTCTTTGGCTCGAGGTATCTCAGAGCACAAGCTCGTAACAGCTCTAAGGTTCTTTACGGTCGGGCTTAAGATTTCCCATTAGTGTGCATTATGACGCTTAAAGTTTGCTTGTTAGCGTAGTTCAGTCTTTGTCAATAATTGAATGTAAATAATTATGTTTGCCGTTTTTTTTTTTAGCTATAAGCTCTACTTTTAATAGCTTGCCAATACTGTGCATATCCGGCTGGAACTTATTCGATTTGTCTGGCTAAAATATCTTTGATATTGGCAACAATTTGGCTTGCCTCGGCAAGCATGTACATGTTTATATTTAGTTCTAAAGGGTTTTTGTAATTATCATGTTGTCAGTGAAGAGGAAATCCTTCTCATTTCAATAGCATGCGGCACTTGCTACTCGTATTCGGAAGCATTAATGCCAATATTTTGAAATGTATAAGGCGTGGGTGTGGGTGTGTTTGCAACTGAATAGCCCCACACTTTATATACTCATTGCATAAATTAGTTACTACGTGTACTATTTTTAGAGACCGCTAGAGTGCTGCAGAAGTCCTTGAACCAGCAGTGAGGCAGTAGTGGCCTTTGTTTGTTGGCAGCGCACGGTGGGCCAAATGCTTCCTAAATAGTAACAAAATTCAATTTTTAAACGTCATAAATAGCCAATATTATCAAAGGGTACATGTGTAAGGTTGAAAGCCGTGAATTTGGCTACAGAAAAGCAGAATACCAACAATCGCAATGCATCGAGTCATACTTTCCTGCAGCCAAGGTAACAGCACCTAATGACGAGTTAGTCAATAGATTTAAATTGGTATTAGGTATAAAAACGAATGTAGCTATATTTGCCAGCGATGTACCATCTACAATCTTCCTACTATTCATCCTCTATATGTTTATAAGACCTTCGGCTTAGGTAAGAGCAATAATGTTTTTGTAAGGGTATCATATAAATACCGTTGGATTTCCCCCACTTTGTAGCACAAAGGACTGCCTGTTAAATAATTTTGTACCTAATATTGTGGCAGTTCATCCATTTCCCATTAGTTTGACAATCGTTACGGTTGGTTGCTTTAACTTAAAAATATTATGCGTCCTGTGGGGCTTATGAATTCATACATTTATACAACAGTGCCTCCGTGCGCCATTTACATATGCTAAGCATTTTATTGCAAGAAACTGTAACTGTAACACGCTGCGTATACGTAATTCCGCGGACTATTTTCAGTGTCGAAAGAAATTGTGGTGCCTAGTAACAATTACAGCTGTGGAGAGAAGCGACAAACATTTCCGGTGACCTGTAACCTTTCGCTTGACAGCAATAAAATGAACTTGCGAACGGCCGACTGTCGACTCGCGACTGGCCAGCGCAAGCACTTGGGCTCATCAATGAAATAGCATTTATAAATAAATAATTAGGCGATCGACCTCCAACCACGCACGTACAACCTCCACGGTGGGAACATACTAGTAAAGTGCAACCATTTTATGTCAACTTTTGTGGTTGCTTTGTTATTGAACTGCTTCAACAGTATGTGTGGACTGTAAAAGAAAAAAGTTCAAAAAATCAATCAATGTGCGAAAAAGGCAATTTGTGGTTTTTACTGAAGCAACGGCCCAAGGTACGGAGGAAGTAACAAAAAGTGCTTCGAAATTCTATTATGTATATATTATAAGCAAAGTTCCTGTGGCTACAACGTGAATCTATGTGCCTGAATGGGAGTGTGTGTGTGGGTGTGCGTAGTGCCGACTGCTTTTGTATGCCACCTTAGTAAGTTGACAACTTTTGCGGCACACGCCTCAAGTCCAATGGAGTGTGAAACATGAGCGAGCATCTTTTTCTTCTGGACTGGCTGGCCATCAAAATTGGCACTCAAATTGAAATGCGCCTTAAAGTTTTTATTCTCCAGCGTGCCATTGGTCAATGATGCATTTAATGGGTTTTCTTTTACTTCCACAGACTGCCTTTAAAATGATAATAAAAAGAATTTTTCAATTTCCTGACAAATTTTCATTGTATCGCTCTTTCTTGTTCTATAGGCAAGTGCGTGCGGGGCCTGCAAATGAGCTATTTGGGGGATTTCTTCTTTTATTTCGTACACATTTCGTTGCCACACTCCCTTACTTTCGTACTCATGTTTGTGGCAGATTTAATTAGCCAGTTCGTTTTAATTTAAGCAATTAGATTTAGGTATGCCTCTGTGTTGAATGTTGGTACGAATTCACATTCTAAGATACTTGTATGAATCCACATTTTACCCAAATAGACAAAAACAAAAATAAAGGAAATATAGTAGAATAGCGGTTGGCTGACAATCAAAGCGCATATCCCTTTAAATTCCGAATCGAAGGATATAAAGCTAAGCCAAGTGGAATTGAAGGATACCGTCTGACTGGTTCAGTGACTGACTGACTGGCAAAACGATAAACTCTACGCTGATATATTTGGCAGCATAAAAGGCACCACTGCTCAAACATTTTGTTAAAGTTTTTCCGCATTTATAGTCAGCAGCTGGGATAGTTATTTCTTTGGATATGATTTCAATTCATAACTGGCACCTAATGAGCATTTTATTAACAATTGACTGCAGCTCGATTGGTGTCTGGCTCTGCTCGAGCCACGATGGCCATGTTTACTAATTGCGTCAATGGCGTCAATGGCGACAAGGGCATCATTATCAACGCAAAAGTTCCACGTAATTAAAATCAAATTAAACGCATGAGAAGTACGGGGTGCCGTTAACCCAACAATACTTGACGAGTAACATTTATGTGAATGCCAAAAGCAGTTAACTAAAAGCTTCATAGCTGATTACTCAATAACGAGCAAAAAATCTAAATATAGCTATACTTGTAAGTGAAAAGCCGCGCACAAATATTTGCAGAGAAAACATTCAGTAAGTGAGGAGCAAAGCAACAACACAGAAGTATTTTCATCCTAACAATAGCAGAGCATTGTTAAATGCTGAGAAAGGCAGAAAATTCTTACTTTGTTACTCCAAATTCTATACACTCTATTACATGAAGAGTTCTGTTTAGCATATTTGTTAAATTGTCAAATATATGGAGATTAATGGATCACTTTCATATATTACCAAACTGGGTTCTGTTTATGAGCTGCAGTTTAAAATCATTCTAAAAAGAAAAATTGAAAAGTGTTACTCTTAGACTTAAAATCTTGTTGGATACGATAAATTATTTTAATTGTTACCCGCATATGTTAGTTTTCCCCAGCGCAAAAAGTAAAAAAGTAATAGCATGCAATTTCCCTATATTAAGCAAGTTATTTATTTATTGTTTCGATGAATTGTGTAATATTCAGCAAATTAAATCTTCTACCATTGATTGTATAAAATAATAATAATGCCTTTCACAAACCATTTCTTTCTGTCTACAACTGCTACATATTTAATATAGAACGGGCGACCATCAAACAGAAATGTAACAATTATCTAAAAAGTGCCATGCACACATGGAGTCCGGTCCGTGAGGTTAGATAAACAAAATCATTGAAGGGGATTTCATTAGTTGAAACCACAAGATGTTTTTTTTAGTGACTGCAGCTCGCTCTGCCATTTGTGGCTTTTTACTTGTATTTTTTTCTTGTGACTCCGACTTGGCAATTTTCTAATGCACTTTAAGGAGAGCAGAGAGGAAAGTGTTTGCTTAAAGCCAACACATGAGAACGTCACCAATGGTCATTTAAATGTATATTTACATATACATATACACATGTATATTATATAGAAGTACATATCTACTGACATTTGAACGCTCCCTGAGGCATGCAATGAAGCCGGAAAACAAACGCACAGCACAGCACTGCCCAGCACGCTGACTCATACATCAATTACTGTCCAAGAAAATGGCGTTCAATTAGCTCAAGCGGATATACTGTGCCGTCCCATTGTGGTTCGTTTAAAGTTTAACATGGCTAATATACAACAACAGAGACAAACAACCAAATAATACAGCAACAAAAACAAAAACACAAACAAAACGCAAACGTCCACACGGGCAGAAAAACCAGCAGACCCTTAGACCTTTAGAACAACAACAATCCCTGAAGCCCCCAGGCCCTCAAATATCCATACATACATTGAGAGAAATGTGAATATAAAACGGATATGTTGATAGAAGTTAGTCAAAGAAAATTCGCAGAAGCAGAAGCAAAGATGACACTTTGGGGTGAAATCCTGAAAACAAATATATGTATATATGTCTTTCAAAAAGCCATTTTAATATATTATTGTTATTATTGTTATCATAACGCATGCTAAGAGTGAGAAATGTATGTGATATTTATTATAAAAATGTTAGCCAAAATGTTTCAGACTAAAACTAAGTTATTCATATACTAATAAAGCTAATTTTTTTTGTTTCGACGATATGCAGAGATAACACTACATGGGGAAATATTTAAGAAATAAATATAATTTCTGTTTTCAATGTAGTGGAGGAGCGGTTTTCTTCGCTTCCAATAGATCAATGAATTATATTTGTACTATAATGGTTAAATTATTGGTTATTATTATTCCTTTGGTTATCATGAACAGCGTTTCAGTTAAGAAAGGTAATTTCTCCGGGTGTAAGCATGAATGCACCAGCACAATTAGTTGGGCGGCAAGGGCTGTAGCTCCATTTCTCCTTTTTGCCAGGCACGTTTTTCTTTTGCATAATTGAAGGGCGAACAGTTGTTTTGACTGTTGTGGGACTCTGACTGCCTCATCGGGCATTGGTAGCTGGATGCCTTTGTTCGTGCACAGATTTATGTGGCGCAACCTGACGCGGTGGCGGGGCCATAATTAATTGATTTAATACTAAATGTTTATACTAAGCTGTAAAAGCAAATGGCATTACGTATACGCCTTCGCAACGTGCATCAAAAGACGGGGTGTGTAGTGAAAATTCAAACGAAATTCAATGTGTCAATCAAAAAGTGCGGCAAACGCAACAAGAATACATACACACACACACACACACACACATACATACATACATACACATACACACAAGCAAGAACAAATATTGACAGGCACAAAAATGCTGACGTTGTCATTTCGACAATTGCCACGGGGCCTCGTGGGGGAGTCAGGAGAACCAACAAACAAAAAAAAAGAAAAATCAACTAAAGTCAAATATTACATAATTCACTCACGCTGGCGCGGCTGCCTCAGATTGATGCCATCATATATAAACAAACACATAAATATACATATGTATGTACGAGTAGATACATGCATCGCGAGAATATAGTAGTTGCCTACGTATTTTAATTTTTGAGAGCACAACGCAGCTGCTGGCCGTCATTCGCAGCTGACAATAATCAAAAGGAATAAAAAAAGAAATGTAAATTACTTGCCCAAAATTGAAAACACGCAAGATTCGTACTTTATTCGAGTATTCGTATTGATTTCAACGTGCTGCTCACTTTTGGCGCTCACACATTTTGTTCTGTGTTCCCCCTGATTTACAGAGGGTGTTGCGGAAGTTGACGCTCTATTTATAGCTGTCTTGCCGTTTTGCTTATCGGGTGGCATTAGAATGCTATATGGGCTTAGATTACAGCATGACCTCTTACGTGAATTAGGCCAGTTCGTCGAATCACGTTTTCATTAATATAATATCTAAGATATTGTTATCAGTTAATTAGAAGTCCTGTTGCGTTTCATGTTCTGCCACAAAATTTGAATTCAATGTAAGTATATTATTCTCCTAATGTCCACTAGAAATGGAATGCCTGCGAAACGAACAAGTTATTGAATAGCAGTTATTTAAAATGTGACCAAAAGTGTACGAGATATTTGTAACTTTATGGCTATAGAAAAATTTTAATTGTTCGCTGCAGTTATTGTTCGTAGAAAACAACAAGATTTTGGCAGCTCAGGCTGACTTTTAAAAACCCTACTTAGATTTTAAGGCACTCATTCAAGCCTATGAATCTGTTTTAATCCTTGCTGTATTTTATTATTAAGAACACACAACAATTCTTGTGAATAAAGAAACATTTGTTATTAGCCAAAGCTATAAGTAAATTTGTTTTACATATCATCAGAGAAATTTGAATAGGCCAGTTACTTTGAAATATTAGCTCTACTTTTTTGGGAAATTTTGAGTCATATTTTTGCAGATAAAAGTATTTAGAGTTACTGGTAAACTGAATTAGGTATTTATAAACATTTATAAATTCAAGGCTTAAATATGCACAACTTAATGAACTTAAAGTTAATTCATAAATGAATCCAGTTTCATTTGTAAAGTTTTCTTTTTTAATTTCTATCATTTCTATAGTGCATTCAAGCTTCATCGACTACTACACTTCTGTGTGTATTTCTTCCTTTATTCGCTTTTGAGAAAGTCGTATAACTAAGTGAAGAAGCGAGGCGTGAGCTGGAAACAAATGCATGGCTCACCCTTGCAAAGCTATCGTCCAATTTTATTTTTCGATGGAATGGAACCAAAAAACTGCGTGTGCGCGATTCCTGCCG
Organism: Scaptodrosophila lebanonensis; assembly: GCF_003285725.1. Classification (NCBI taxonomy): domain Eukaryota; kingdom Metazoa; phylum Arthropoda; class Insecta; order Diptera; family Drosophilidae; genus Scaptodrosophila; species Scaptodrosophila lebanonensis. The sequence goes on from NW_022060529.1 coordinate 7,082,722, forward strand.
AATATTAATGAAGGAGGTAGCGTGTTCTCCTATGATCAAAAGGCTGTATTTATTTAGATTTTTGTTAAAGTTGAAAAGCTCTTTAGCTTTAGCAGTTCCTTATAAATAAGACTTGTATCGAAATTTCACACTTGTTTTGCTTTAATGCCTTGTGACACTTTTCGTAACAACCCAAATGTGATTGATAGAGCGACAGTTTAAATTTTGGGTCAAGAAGGGCTTTTTATATTTTGCTGCAAAAGTCGGAAAGTCTGGTGGGCATGCATATTATATTTTCAGAGTTTTCAACTTATGCTTTTGCATTTGTTTCTGCTAACTTTGCTTTGCTGTTGGTCCCTGGGCAATCATAAAATATTCTTCGATAGTCTGTCCGGCTGTCCAACTTTGTAATAACTTTTATTTTGTTGCACAAATGTGGACCAAACTTAGACTTGTATTTACTTAATATACAAGTATGTTCTATATATATTTAATTTATTCTCCAAAGTTCTTGTTTTGTGTCATATACATATCAACACTTTAGCGTTAAAAGAATAAATCGTGTCCGTGCTGCCCAACTCCAAACGTTTTTGGGTGACATCTTTCATATCTTTCATATGTTCAGAGACATTTACTCAGTCCAAATATTTTGTGACTCTGCTCGTTGCTGTCGTTGTCTGCCCACGGGGGGCTGCTCTGTCCTATTTTAACACATTTAGCTTTGCAGTCAGTTTCCAAAAATGTTCCAAATATTTTCTCTAACATGAAGTGTCATGTTTGGTCAGTTATTTCATTTCGTTGCGTTTCATCTTTTTTTGCAGTTGAGGCTGTCGCTGTGAGATTTAACATGCACATATGTGTGTGTATATCTCGACATATGTGTATAGAGGACTGTTTGTGTGCGTTTGTGGTTGACAGTTATTTTTCGGTTTATGCCGAGCATTTGCCTATTTGAAGTAGGTTTTCATTTGATTTCATATTGCATTTGAGGCTTGCGCTCGACCAGAAGTTAAGCTGATAAGTCCAAAAAGGTTAAAGGGGCTGACTGCTTGTGGGATTTTTACCATTTTGACTGCAGCATCAAAAAATTCCAGTGTCTGTGACATGTGCAGCCTTTCAACTCTGCCCAAATGCCAACTGTCTGACATTTTAATTATACTCGGGCCGAGTGCGTGTCCATTAGGCTCTGATATGTTAAGTCTAGGCCTTCAACTGCTTCTAGCAATTTCATGCCAGAAGCGTTGGCTTAGGCCAACTGCACGCAGCATAATTGGAAGAATAGAGCGAGCAGGGCGGAGTAGAACATATAGAAGAAGAGTCGAGCGCAAAAGCACCTGTCAAACAGTCAATTTGGCAAACACTTGGCATACTTTTAGGCGCCAAACGTCACACTTATTAACGCACATTTGGGAGCAAGGCAAACAACGTGATGCCTGCCCGGCCCGGCCTGGTCTACATTGCATTCGCCAACAAATTGAGGCCCAAACTCATTTTGGCATATTTTCGCATTATAATTTATTTTTATACTATATGTTTATTGTGTATGTAATGTATATACTTATGTTTAGCTTTATATGTATGTCTCTGCATATATGTATGTTTGTATATGTAGTATATACATGTATTGTGGTGTTGATTGTGCGAAACGTATCATTACAGGAAACAGGCGACGTTGACTTCCCAAGCGCGCCTGCTGATTATCACAATTTGGTTGCTGCTGCTGCCGTTTTGATGATAAGGCTGTTGTTGGCTGCCTGCGACAAATTGCAGGAAATTGGCAACAAATTCACTTGACACACACACACACACACACACACACACACACACACACACACACACACACACACACACACACACACACACACACACACACACACACACCCACACACACCCACACACACACGGCTGAGCTCAGGCTACTGTGGGGGTCACAGGTGGCGGATAGTGAACGGCCTGTGCAAACAGGCCAGCTGCGAATAACCAATAAGCAGTCCCCGACCAAGAGCAGCAAGGATGGAAAGTGCGTCTAAACGTGGGAGTAGCAGTGGCAAGACTGCAGACCCTAAAGAAGAACCGGCATACCAAGCCGAAATACCCACGAGCACACCAAATGGAGAAGCGGAAAAGCGGGTCCGAGGACCCATCAGGATCGACCCCAGTAAGATCCTGATTATGGTATACTGGGCAAACATGCAACACCTTGAACAGACGATATTAGGCTGGTGGGTGAGGTATTCTGTTACCAATATGGGCTGGAGTGGAATCTGGTCCAGACGGCTTTCAGGCTAATGCGTCACCTGCCCCCGTCCCGTTAAAACCTGGCAAGCCTCGTAGAACGCTCTTGTAATCGTCCCGTTAAGTTGGGGTGTAGGGTCAGTTAAGGTTATCCTTCTGTCTAGCTCCCGGTCTGGCTCTGAACACATGCACTCATAAGGTCTTGTGTCAACCCTCGCATGGCCTCCCTGCATTGCAAAGATAACCATGGGACCAAATAAGGGTAACTACACAACGAATACAAGATAACGGCTACGAGTTGGGACCCAACAGCTCAAAAATGGAAAAAACAACAACAACAACACTGGCGGAAGTACAGATAGGCTCTAGCCCTCAGGCCGGCGCAAAGAGCGCAAAAGAGGCACTAACGGGAAGCCCGGGGCAAAACCCGTTCCAAAAAGCATCGAGGCTACCACGCTCCCCAGTACAAACCCTGCAGGTGCGGAGTATGGAAAGATCACGGTCATCTCCTCCTGAACTAGAGAGCGAACCAATGCTAGTCCAGGTTCCGAAACAAGGGAGAGACCCTCTCACGAAGTTGGGGGAGAAAATCGGCGAGCTCAACGAAATGTTTGGTGGTGGGAGAAGGTCTATCCACCAACCAATGCGCGACCTGGTGGCGGTGATAACATCACTATACCAACAAATAGCTAGGGCCAAGGAGCCGCAGGCAGAGAAATCCGTGCGTACAAATGATAGGGGCACGCAGACTGCCCGACAGCAAGAGGTACGCGGCACACCAAAAAGGCTAAGAGAAGAGGTAGAGAGACCTAGAAGAACACCTCCAAAAAAGACGAAAACTAACAGACAGGAGAACCAGGATAACACAGATGCAAGCATGCCGAAAAGAACACCGAAGCCAAAAACCGACAAAGCAAGCGGACCGAGTCAAGAGATGGAAAAGGCACCAACACAAGGAGGAAGCAGCCAGGCAACCAGCAAGTGGATACAAGTATCAAAAAAGCGAAGGAGACCGCCTAGGCCTGATGTCATGATTATCAAGCCGACGGAGAAACTGTCATTCGCAGATATTCTCAGGAAGGTAAAAAACGCCCCTGAATTGAAAACAGTCGGAGAAGAGGTCCATGCCGTACGGAAGACGCAAAAAGGAGAGCTGCTGCTCGAATTTAAGAGAGCAACCGATGTGACCACCGGACAACAACAGGAGCACATCAAAAGCATACTGCCCACTGAGGTCGAGGTCAGAATGCTTACACAAGAAGCCACGTTCGAGCTAAGGTACCTCGATGAAGTGACTACGGAGGACGAAATACTCACCGCATGGAGGAACCAGATAGGTGACATACATGGCGAGGCCATCAAAGTAATCAGGGATGCTCCTGGTGGCACTAGGACGGCCATAATCGTCATACCGGAGAAACAGGCAAAAGAGGCAGAAGAGTTAGGCAAACTGCGAGTTGGATGGACAGTCTGCAGACTACTCAAAAGGTCTACACCGACAAGATGCTACAAATGCCTTGACTTCGGGCATATGGCAAGAAACTGTAGAAGTCTCAAAGACTGGTCGAAGCACTGCTTCAAGTGCGGGGGACTTGACCACCTAGCCAAAGCGTGCCAAGGAGACCCACACTGCCTACTATGCAGAAACGACCCAAATGCCGACGCCAGGCATGTCACAGGAGGGCCTAAATGCCCCCACTATATATCAGCCCGCAGGAAGGTCCTGAATAAACACAAATGAGGGTCCTTCAATTGAACTTAAACCACTGCGAGGCTGCCCAGGAGCTTCTAAAACAGATAGTGCGCGAGCAAAAAATCGACCTAGCAATCCTCAGCGAACACTACAGAGCGGATGACTCACAACGATGGACCACTAGCGGATGCAATAAAGCATCAATATGGACATGCGGCAAGTATCCACTTGAGAAGACGCACAGCGGCGAGGAAGGATACGTAAAAAGCACAGTGAACGGAATAACATACTACAGCTGTTACTACCCCCCCAGCATGCCGCTAGAGACGTACAGACATGCACTTGATAAGCTCGTCAAAGACGCGGAAGAAGTAAAGCCCATAGTTATCGCAGGCGACTTCAATGCATGGGCAGTCGAGTGGGGCTCAAATCGCACGAACCTCAGGGGAGAATACCTTCTTGAAGCGTTTGCAACCCTGGATGTAGCACTGCTCAACTGCGGTGAAAAGGACACTTTCTCCAGAGGGGGGAGAAGCTCAAAGATCGACATAACTTTCATCAGTTCTGCCCTACTACCCTCAGCGGAATGGCACGTATCGGATGAATACACGCACAGTGACCACCAGGCAATAATATTTGAGATCCACAGACGACCCACGAGACGGAACCCAACAAATGGCATCCGACCCAATCCAGGATGGAGAGACACCACCTTCGACAAAGAGGCATTCAAACTGTCGATGGGTGAGTGTCACCTAATGGGTAGTGCGAGCAACAAAGCGACCATCCTGATGCGTTGCATTGCTGATGCCTGTAACGCGTCTATGGCCAAGAAAGGCCAACAGGCTAGAAGACAACCCGTCTACTGGTGGAACAGACAGATTGCCGACCTCCGCAAGAAATGCATACGCGCACGTCGAATATGCCAGAGAGCTAGAGGTCGCGAAAACTTTGTCGAACTTCAAGAAGAGTATAAGGCTGCGAGAGCCACCTTAAAAAAAGCTATCACCCAAAGCAAAAGGAACTGCTACAGAGAGATGTGCGATGACGTTGAGAATAACCCATGGGGCACAGGGTACAAGCTGGTAATGAAAAAGCTAAGCAGCTTCCGTCCACCAGTCACAACATGCGCTACGAAGCTCAAGGCAATTGTGGAGGGACTCTTCCCCCAGAGGGCAGAAATTACATACTCAGTGGCAAGCTGTGAGGCCACAGAAAACATCCCAGGTGTCACTCTTGAAGAATTAGAGGCGGCGAGCAGAGGACTAAAACTAAAGAAAGCACCTGGAGTGGATGGAGTCCCAAACATTGCCCTCAGGACGGCTATCGAACACGAAGCTGAACTATTCAGAGAGACCTTCGACGCATGCATTAAGGAGAGGAAATTCCCCCGGATCTGGAAGAAGCAAAGACTGGTGCTAATCCCAAAAGGAAATAGCGCCCAGGACGCTTCAGGCTACCGGCCGCTCTGCATGATTGACACTGCCGGCAAACTACTGGAAAAAATAATTAGCAGAAGACTGGACGAAGCACTGGAAGGAGATGGCCTCTCAGACCGACAATATGGCTTCCGCAAAGCCCGCTCCACAGTAGATGCGATAGCAGCAGTTATACACACAGCGAAAGACGCCATTAAAGGAGTGCGGTGGCTCGAGGGAGAAAAAGAGTACTGCGCCATTATCACGCTGGACGTGAAAAATGCCTTTAACTCAGCAGACTGGGATGTCATTCTTGCAGCACTTGATGGGAAAAATGTACCAAAGTACCTAGTAGAGATCATTAGGGACTACCTTAACGACAGAGTGCTCCTGTACGACACAGACGAAGGCAGAAAGCATTATGCCGTGACAGCGGGTGTACCACAGGGATCAGTGTTAGGCCCAATACTATGGAACATAATGTATGATGGCATACTTAGGCTGGAACTGCCCAAGAGGGCAGAAATCACTGGGTTCGCGGACGATATAGCAATAGTAGTGACGGGAAAACACCTTGACATACTGACAAGAATGTGTAACAAAACTGTAGCAATAGCTAGGAGCTGGATAGCAAGCATAGGACTCAAACTAGCTGACCACAAGACAGAGGTGCTACTTGTAAGCAGCAGGAAAAAAGTAGAGTTCATAACAATAGAAGTAGGGAATGAACAGATCACCTCAAAAGCAGCAATCAAGTACCTGGGAGTCATGATAGACAACAGACTCAACTACAAGGAGCACCTCAAATATGTTGGAGGACGGTGTGCTGGAGTAAGCAATGCCCTAGCACGAATAATGCCCAACCTTGGTGGACCGAGGCAAGACAGAAGGTTACTATTGATGAATGTAGTCACATCAGTAGCCCTATACGCAGCGCCCATCTGGTCTGAAGCAATGGCTAAAACTTCATATAAGAAGCACCTGCTCTCAGCCTACCGAAGGTGTGCCCTTAGGGTATCTTTCTCGTTCCGTACTGTATCAACGGAAGCAGCAATAGTAATCGCAGGAATGCCACCGCTAGAGCTGCTGGCAGAGGCAGAAAAGCAGAGGTACCTTGGCAGAAGAACCGGCGTAACATACTCCCGGAGGCTAAGTGATGAGGCGATGGCAACATGGCAACACCGCTGGGACACATCCACCAAAGGAAGATGGACACACAAGCTGTTAGGAAACATAAAGGAGTGGATCGAAAGGAGACATGGGCAGGTCAACTACTATTTGGCCCAGCTGCTAACAGGACATGGCTGTTTTCGCGCATACCTGCACAAATACAAGCATGACAACAACAACACTTGCCCGGAATGTGCAAGTTGCATAGAAGATGTAGAACACGTGTTCTTCCACTGTTCGCGATACGACCGCCAGCGGAACCACCTAGAAAGGGTAGTAGGGGCGCAGGTTACACATAGTACGGTAGTAAACCTGATGCTGGCATCCATCGAAAACTGGACCCATGTGTGCGACTTCGCCAGAGAAGTCATAAAGCTACAAAGGATGGCAGAAAAAGAAAGAGCTGCAACCCTAGAGATCAGCACTCGCTGAATCACCACCCCCTGAAGTCATGCTTGACGGCGGTACCGGGGGGAACACATGGTCTGGAGGATACGGATAAGGATGGGGGTTTAGTACGTAGGCGCGAGCAAGCCAAAGAGTAAGTCTTGTCTCACATGCGAATCGTGCATATTGGTAGCTCGGGCTACCAATATCTTTCGAAGATTACCCAGCCTTTAGCTCGTATAGCTATAAAAAAAAAAAAAAAAAAACACACACCCACACACACACGGAAACACATAGTCACACTCTCTCTCTGATCAAGTAGCAGGAGACCAGAGTACTGCCTTTATTTATGATTGCACAAGATGGCTTTCATGAATCGCCTTGCACTGTCAGATATGTCCCATAAAATTTTCATTGTGTGCTAGAAACTTACGAGTAGTATTCGTATTGTATTTAGCAGTACCAAGGTTTGCACTCATCCCATATACTTGATAGCACGCGTGTGACTACTTAACTTGCTCACGCTCTGTATGTGTGTACATGTCTGGATTTTTATGCATTTTGCATGTTTGCCATTCCCGTGTACAGCATATCAATATACACTGCGGTTGCGTAAACGAATTTCATTTGCATTTTAAACAGTTGGAGAAAAGCAACTTCTGGCTAAGCATTGCTGTCATCCCTAACAACAAGGATATGAAGAACACTTGGCTATTGTATCTGCCACAACCGAAGCAATCAATCATGCGTTGACGTTCCGTCAACACTGCCGGTTCAATACACCAGACAACAAAAATTATAAGTAAATTGAAGAACACCGTACGAATTGAGCACAATTGCAGCAATGGTCAACGAATCGCTAAAAAATTGATTGGAAAATTAACATATACTTGAAATTAAACATCACCTGAATACAACAACAATAGTTGGACACAGAAAACGTATATCTTGAACCACATTGTGTACTGTGTATGTAGGAATCTAGGAAGACTTTTGTTCGGTAATAGTTAGTTATTAAATTGATTAATATTTTATTGTAGTTTTGGGTTAAGTTAGTTGTAGAGCAGGCACATTAGTTTAGTAAATGGGTTCAAGTTCTTTAAAAGCTGTTTTAGCAGGGGCAAAACTTTGTTATATGTTAAAGGTGACGGCATGCAGAATATGTCTGATTATCGGTTTTTTTTTAATGTTTTGTATTAATCCGTTAGCATTTTCATTGTGACGTGATGGTTCCTCTCATCCGTGAGAATAGAAATAATAAACTGATGAGGTATAAGAGATAACAAGAAAACTTTAAGAAATCCGCCCTAGCATTCTTTTCTCATTTTCTGCGTAACTTAGTTCTGATTGACTTGAAACTGCATTTGTTTAAGTCCAAGCCAAAAATGTCAAACCCTGTTGTAAAGTGTGATTATAATGGAACTGTACTTGCCTGCTTGGGTAACTTAATGCCCGCCATTTGCATCGTGTTACACGCTTTTAAGTTAAGGCATAAAATTTCACATCGTTTTTGGTTTTATGGACTGAAATGCATTTCGTGTTTATGTAATTTGTAAAGAACTCAGAATTGCCGTTGTTGTTCTGGGGTTTTGCATGTTATCTGGCGTCCCTTTCGCCGTCTATTAGTCTGTCAGTTGCATTTCCCAGAGTATTGTGTTGTTGTTATTGTGGCTTGAAATGATGATGCTGATGTATTCCGTTTTATAGAAATTGGGGCTTTGGCACTCGCGTCTTATCGATTTGCTTTTCCATCAATCAAATTTCGTTCATCCAAATCAATACATTTTCATTTGTTTTATCAGTGCGGTGCGTGTTTTTACATACATATATGGGTTCCATTGTTGTTTTATTTTTGTTCGCCTTTGTATGCGTGTAGGCGTCAGTTCCTTAATCTACTGCTACCTTTTACATTTCACTAGGCAAATTAGTTGTTGTTGTTGCTATTGTTGTTGTAGTTGTGGGTAAGGCCTACGCTTGAAAAAGATGCGAGACCGTCGACAAAAGCAAATAAAAGCAACACAAATGTATATATTTGGATATACAAGTAGATAGTATGTATTTACATACTTAATTTGGGCTGCCTGTGCCCTTCATGCCTTTCCTACTTCTACTTTTTACTGCTTTTTAAATTTGCACAAGATGTGTGCATAAGTAATTCCTTGGATGCTATTTGCATTCAGCGCACATATGGACAGTGCATATTAAGTAGTATGCTACTCGCCTACCTTCATGCACGCAACCGTAAGCCGCATATGCTTATTTTAATAGCTTGATCTTATTATGAATTTAACTCGTATGCGCTCTAACATTTTTTTAACAGCTCACTGTAAGTAAAAATGTTCCCTTTTCACGTTAGATGGCGCTACCAAACATTAAAGATAGAGAGAAAAGAGAGGCGAGAAAGATTGGGAGAGAGAGATAGACAGAGGAATAACAGCGCATACTCGATGCTGATTAAGGTTCTTACTAGAGATTGTGCTCAGATGACGTCATAAGGTTAGATGTGACGTCATAGAAAAGCTTCTCTATTTATACAGACAAATGGCGACAAACGGAAATGAAACCGAATGCTGACAGCGCACGTGTCTCAATGGAATGCGCGCCAAAAATGTTAATCTGAACTTTTGGCATTTTGTTTTGTCCTCGTTTTCTGGGTTACGGGACCGCATATTCGCTCTCTTTACGGCTCCGCTAATACGTGAGAGTTCACACTTCTGTTGAATGTGTATTGCAGCATTGAATGTTGTGGTATTCGATTATATAAGAAGTGTTTGCAGCTTCACTGGGAAACAGTTGGGAGTCACTAGTCCGTAGTCTGAATAAAATCTACTAATGCTGCTACTTAGCACTTACTTTATTTTAATACAATGGCGTATTAAGTTTTCCTTCATAATTGGGATATCAGTGTTCATTATTAGTTTTTACATTTGTGCATAAATTTATGATCTCAATTAGATACTGAATAAAACTTTGGTAATAAGTTAAACATAAATGGAATACTTATAAATGCGAATTTACCAGTTATTTCCAAAATAATAATAATAGTATTTTTTTAATTTTTTTTTTTATTATTACTATTAACGATGTAGCAATGATTGCGAAACACTTCAAGTTTCCAAACATTTTGAAGTGCGCTTTTTTCTTTTTATTTTATTGATTACAATTAATTTACATCTTATTTAGTAGTGAAATATAGTCCTCCTGTTGACAACTCTAATGAGTCTGTATCGCAAGCCCGCACGCATTTTAAGAGAGAGCGAACGGACGTAAAGAGCATGAACCAGTACATGCAAAATCGAAACGTAGAGCACAAACTGAAAACAGCAGCTTACAATAGGAGTACAACGTGATACAAGGAATTTTATCGTATTTAGCACGCCAACCAATACACATGCAACATTTGGCAAGTCAGCGTCAAGTCGATGGCAGTGTGTGTGTGTGCGCGCATGTATGGCAAAAACAAAAGCTGGTGTTGCGTGCCTTGTTCCTTTTGCTGGTAGTCTTTGTGCACCGCTTTCCATTCAAGTAGTAAAGAAAGTCAGTGCTGTGGCAGCGCTGCTGCGTCTCCGCTCTGCTTAGTTAAGCAGCACCACCAGCAGAGGCGTCGCTGTTTCTTCTTCTGTGGCAGCGTGCCTTAGTTTAGTGCAGAGCTTCATCTCGTCGCTATTTGTAGCGAGCCAAAAAACGCGCATCGAGCGTTGGGACCTGATAAAATTCGAACGCGCTGTGTATGCGCGGAAAGTGTTGCCTACTTTTGTGCGCATCAATTAATCGAAATTATTAAACGGATTTAATAACTGTCGGGGCCGTCACTTCGACATGGGAAGTGACGGCAAAGCCACCACCAGTTCCTCTCAGATTACGTTTAAAAAGGCTGGTTTTGTTGTTGTTGTTGTTAGCACTATTGTTGCTGGTGGTTTGGCTGTATTGTTCTGTGCGCGGATTTGTTAATTAACGAAACGATGCGTTGCGGTGGCACTCCGATGAGAAGTGCGCTGCGAAAAAGTCAAGAAAAATGAGTTTGTGTTAGTGAAACGAGTTACAAACATACGCGGCCTTGAGCTAAAAAGAAGCAGTGTGCGCGTATTTGTGAGTGTGTGAAGAAAAGAAGGGAACAATTTAAATTCCGTGCTGGGATTGTCAATTTTAGCGTAGTGTAATTGCATCTGCATTTGTCGACAGCTAACAAGAATATCATGGTTGGTGACAGCATTTATTAACCCATTGACAGACACACTAAAAAAAATGTGAAATGGATCAATCCTGTTATAGTATGTGTAATGCCCTCATTGCATCAAATATCATCCAGCTGCAATGGCACAATAACAAAGAACAGTAAACTAAGCAGTGAGACGCAAAGTAAAGTGATGAAACTTAAGCGAGCATCTCATGTCTTTCCCATGGTTGGTATTGGCAGTAAAAGTTTACAGCGTTTTTTGTTGAGCAACAGACTTTGAAATAACCTCTGCGTTTGGTGCGTTTGGTAGCGCCTCTTTTTCGCATTCCATATCACTGTGTTACGAGGATGAGAGTGTTCGTGTTTCTTCATTTCATTTAATGTGTGTTTGTTTACAGACACCCGTGCACATATGTCGCAGTCCCAAACTTGCGGGTCTGTGCAAATTTTCTCTAAAATATGTAAAATACGAAAAAAATGAAAAGAAAATCGATTGCCATTGCTGTTTTAAAGTGAATTTTTAGTATAACTGTGTATACAAAAAGTAAAGAAGATGAAAAATAAACGCACGGCAAAGTTTGTTATGTTTGTTTAATGCCCTGCAGACATTATGCCCCTCATATCTGTGTTGTGCCCGTCCGTGTGATTCTGCATTGCCTTGACATATTTCGTCAGAGGTGGGCCATTCTCGTCAGTCATGGCATTTGCGGCATCCTCCTTCTGTTGTTGTTTCTGCTACTTTCATTTCATTTTTGCATAGTTTGTTTTTTTTTTTTTGGTTACAACTAGAGCAACGCCCACGTGTTACACACACACACACACACACACACATGTAACTTAATGTGGGTACACTGAACAAATTATGGTGGTCCTCCATTAAAGGACGTAGATGAATAATGGTATTTATGCCTACTAATAATAATGAGTATTACTTTTTTGTGTTTTTAATATTACTATCGGAAAATATTTACTAACAAGAAAGCAAACGTGTGCGGTTTTAAGCACACAATAATAAAAATAAAATTAATAAAAATAAAGGCAATGAAGAAAGGTCAATAGTATGGTAAAGATTCTGATTTTGGCATAATTGGAAAGTTAACCAAGCTTATTTGGTCAGTTGTAAGTAATGGCATTAACAAGTTTGATCATACGTAGTGGACGGCAAATTTCAAAAATAATTCGAGTTGTTTCACAGATGGAAAGTCCTTGTTATAGCCTGTACCCAAAGGGTAAAAGGCTATACTAGTTTTTTGCGAATGTATGTAACAGGCAGGAACCCATGTTCGTCTGTCCGTCCGTAAGGACGCAAGGATCTCAGGAAGTGCAAGAGCAAGAATAACCAAACTCGCTATAAAGTTATAGCCATAAACATAATCTCCGCCCAAGCTCTGTCGGCAGGGGTTGCTGCTTCGACTTATTTTAAACTGCATACAAGCACGCATAGACACGATTCTGATGTAAATCTATGCTGTTGAAATTGTGCATAAACACTTGTCTGTATGCATGTGTTAAATATTTTATACTTAATTAAATTAATTAATTAAATTTTTTTAATTTTTATTTTTTTTATTTTTTTTTATTTATGTGTTTTTTTGTGGGGTGGTACAGGGTATTTAAGAGTTGAGCCCGGTCGACTTTAGCATTCCTTTCTTGTTTTTTTCTCTAAAGTGTTCATTTCAGCAGTTATTTTTTTGAGTGCTTTTCTGTAGTTACACATGCATGTTTGTATGTATGAGTAGTGTACAAAAATCGCGTGCTTTCATTTCAATTGGGTTTTATGTCACATCTCAGTGGTGCTGTTTCATGTGCGCTTTTGCCTCCAACGAGCCATCAAAGCCTGTCATTTACCTCTGTTTGCCTCCAACATTTGTCAGGTTGGGCCTGTGTCGAGCTTAGTGAGGGCTGACTGTGCGTTCGAGTCGGGAAAATTGACCATTTAGTTGCTGTATACACGAATTTTACATACCAATTAAGATATACATTTAATGCAAACACATTTAGTTCCCACTAACTAGCTAGCGTTGAAATTATATACGTACTGGGGTTGACCTTTCTGACTCTTTGTATGTGTTTTTTGTTTTGTGTCGCTTTAGCTGATTAAATCTCAGCATTTTGTGTTTTCGCAAACGGCCACGATTTTGAGTCTTTTGTTTTGTGTTTCGTTTATTTGTCTACTTGCTTGTTGTTGTTATTTTTGAATTTGTTATTGTCCTGCGAGCACAGACGTGGGCTGTGCGAAAGAAAATTAAATGAGATTTGCATTTGTGGTGTGCCGCATTGAAAGATTTGCGTGGCCTACTTTGGAATTATGATGGAATTTTGTTTTATTTTCATTTCTCTGACGGCCTTCTTAAATATACTTAGGAAATAAAATAGCTGTGTAAGCTTGAATAGCCAAGTCTTTGCTGAAATATAACGACACTATGCTAATATTTAATTTTCGCTCAAAATATATATCGTTGCCCATATTAAAACAGTTGTATCTTTAAGGTACAATATAGTACAATACAAAATTAATTGAATACACATAGATTTAATACAAACGATATCCATTTATTTTAATTAAGTAAATGTGTAGTGTTTTTATCGATTTAGGAAATTACGGAATTCGAATGCTCGCAACTAACATGAACAATTAAAAGGGTGGGAATATAAGCTCGACCGACTGTGCTGGCTGAAATAAATGGTTTGAATAAAATGTACATAAAAGCCGAAGAATATTTATATATTTATGAAATTGAACAAAGGATATTGCAAAAATGTTTGCATAGGGCTATTTATGGCATGGTACATGGTACATAACAAAAAAAAAAAAATAATAAATAAATAAAGCATAATTTTTATTACGCTCAGTCTCTTTACGATACATTTGCGGTCAAAAAGCTGTCAGAATATCGGACAGACATACTGCTCGTAAAAAGTGAATGCCAACAATCATAAAAATGCGACAATGCACATTAAAGAGCCAAATATATGTCTATCTATTATGTATATACATACATATATGTACTTACATGTTGGCGTACAGAAACAACTATTAAATATAAATATAAAATTTTTATGTGACCATGAGTTGCTGGCATACACGTGTCAGCCAATATGTGAGTGACCCCACCCTGTTGGTCAATGGCCTGAGGCCATGTCCGAGCCCAAAAAGATCTAAGGAGCTTTCAAAGAAAAAATGAGACGAAAATGTTGCAAAGTTTTGTGGCTATGTGGTCTACTACTACGCTACCGTTTTCATTCAAATAAATCGTTTTTTCAAATGGCCAACACCATGCAACATGGCCAACTAATCCTGTTAAGACTACGGCAACTGTCACACCCGCCTGGAGGCTAGCAAAAAAAGGTTGGTCAAAAGGTCGACATAATCTATGTGGATCTGGCACTCGCCAAATTGCCCAAGCCCATAGATTCTGGCTGAAAAGTTAAATGGGAAACAACTTTTGGGATATATAAATGGGAGAGCGTTTTACGTTCAGTTTGACACAAAAGATCAATATTAGCCTTAGCTGGCAATTTTATTCTTGAAATATTTGCACATTTGATGAATTAGTAATGAAAAATTGTGCAGTGCCAGAATCAAGTCAGACATTTTTAATTAAATTCAAGCCAGCCCTCACATTCAAATTTCTTAATAAACCAAAAAGCCACACTGTCCATTTTCCTAATGTGTGTAATTTATAAGCCGCCTGGTCAGCTGTCTGTTGCTTGTCAGGCCTATTAGCAGCTAGATATCAGGGGATATCTTTCCCCCACCCGTCAGCTACCGCCACTTCACTAAGTGCGGGTGTGAAAGTTATGGGCAAGGTGTGTCCGTGCATTGCATTAATCAAAACGTTTGTATAGAGGACGGACCAAAAACAAATTGACAATTTCCATAGCAGAGCAAACATTGCAGATCGTGTGGTCTCGAACATTTGGAATGTGTTAATCAAACAAAACTTCTGACGCACATGTCGCACCGAATGCGATTTGTGGCATTTAGGTAATTATCAGCATTGTTGTTTCTGGCCTGCTCTGAATCTATTATTAGAAATTGGAGAATGTGTGTGTGTTATAATAATAGAGCCGATTGTTGTAGCTCTGTGCGTGCGTAAATATTGCGTATACGCAACGACATTGAAACGATTAACGTTTCTCGCAAATGACTAACGAGGCAATTTACAGAGAACGCACTGGACCAACGACTTCAATCACTTTTGACTTACACATTAAGTTGACGTTAGACGAAATACAATTTACTCGATTCGTTAGACGAAATGTGATTTAAGCAGCAATTTTTATAACATGAACCCATGCTGTGGGTCGCTCTTAAAGTTATGACGACACAAAAGAAAAGAATTATTAATTGGATATGTGTAATGGGTTATTGTAAAGATTGAGTGTTGAAAAGATGTAATTGAATAAAAATAATACTACTTGTAATGCATTAGCATCAAAAGGTGTTTAAGTAAAATACACATTTATAAATATTTTCTATTATAGTTTCATAAACAAACTGATACTAAAATAGTGGCATTGTACATAAAGGTTAGCTCGATAGATAGTTGTAGACTACTTAGAGTTGTACATATGTTAAGCTGATTAAGCTGATGTTAAGCATTGATGAAGAAATAATAAATAATAAATAATATTTAAATAATTGTAGTTGGGTCCCAATCTCGCATAGAGATGTCCATTATCAATCGATTTAAAAGTAATAAACACCTTATACACTCAGGTACATTTCTCAAAGTCGAGAGCTTAAATTGAGTTGTTGATAGCTCCAATTTTAGGATTTTTATTAACGTGCGAAAATGGGCTCGACATTCGCACTTAATAACGTCGAAAAGGTACACGGATGAACCCTTAATAAATCGTGCTAATGGATTTATTTATCAGGCTAGCTACTTTGGAAACTACCCTTGTTTCTGAACTTCACTAAGATGTTCGCTTATAATAAGCGCGATGGGAAGGATAAGACATTTGAACATAAGTTGATTTCACATTTAAGCTCGTGGCATTTGATGCTTAGTTATGACAAGGAATGGACGTATATATGTGTACTTGTGCAAGTTCTTTATGTTCCATCTCTGCTGTTTGTATGTACAAGTATTACACATGTAGTATTACACACTTAGAGACGTACGACTCATCATGTTGTCTTAACTCCTCTCTGTAATCTTATATCTTGCATGATTTTCCTTTTATTTTATTGCTCTTTTTTTCTTTGGTCAGCTTACACGTCGGGCATTTCTTGCTGTTATATAAATATGTATGTATTTATATATGTATGTATATTATTCCTGACAGTTATAGGTTGGTTGGTTTTTATATCGCCTTTTCGGGTATGTTTTCGCATGGGTCTGTCCGTGTGTTTATCAGTTGGCTGCACGCAAAAGCTAAGTGATTTTGGCTTGTCCATTTTCGCAATTCAAGCGCCACGTAAAGCTGCAAAAGTTTGGCCATTTTCAAGTATTTTCTTTTTCGTTTTCCACGTCATTTGGACAAATGCTTGAAATTTCATTTGCCAAGTGCATTAAAGCGCAAAACTTGCTCAACTCATTTGATAACCGAGCAAAAATATGTTTTGTTGCATTTTACTTGAGGTTTTTAGATTGTCTTGAGCAAAATAAATAAGCATAAGGCAATTGCATTACGTTGAGAAAACAAATTTTGGAACTTTTCACAAATAAGCTTCAACAATATTTATGTATCTCAAAGCCATATTATACGCATTTTCATAACAAAAATCTTTATTTCAGCTGCCCTATTTTGGCAACATACTTCTATGTTTGTAAGATGTATCACATACTATATACATAAGTGAATTCAATCGTAAAAGTTTGAATCGAACTTTTTGCATTCGGAAAGTTTGTCAATTCCAAGCAAAAAGTTGCATTTGGTTTGCACCGTAGGAGGCAACAAATGTTATTGTCGGCATCACAGAATATACTTTATTTCAATCGTATCTATTTGTATTGTACAACTTTATACATTTTCAAATACGGCAAATGCCAAGTTCGCGCCTATGCCCGACATTGTCATGTCATTATTTACAAACAAACGTGAACAGCTCCTTTATCCTTCTCCAGATTAAATAGGTTTCATTGTTATACTTGCTAATTTTTTCTGAAACGAGTAGGTGTGCCTAACACATTCAGCATTGCCTTAACAGAAACAAAATTCTGTAAATGGCTAAGCCACAATGGAAATTCAATTTCAGAAAAGTTGCGCTTTTCTTGTGCGCCACAAATCAATTTAGACTTGGCAGCGCGCATAATAAAATTGGCGAGAAAATTAGACCGAAAGAAAAACGCATTTAAACCTGCCAAAGGAAAATGTTGCGTCTCATGAAATTTAAATATGGCGGCTAGTAGGCGTCCATTGATTTATGAAAATGCGTTCTACAGAGCCAATCGGAGCCCTGGACGTGACCTTCTTTAAGTTTGCTTCTTATTTAAATGCTTTGGAGAAAAGGTTACACACAGCTTAAAATATCGCCGCTTATGGTGATGAGGGTTACATACACTGCTGACAACTCCTGTTGACGATGTTGTTCTTATTGTTATTGTAAATTAAAGCATTTGACCGAAGCTTGATAACTCATTTCACATGCAAATGATGTGCGCAGTTCACACGCTACGTTAAGGATAAAAGGATTGTGGCCTTAAGCTTTAAGGTTTTATGTGGACGATTAGAAAATTTGTAAGGAATGCTACTGATACTGATACTGAGCTCTATGTACACAAATTCTGATGTTGGTGTTTTATATCTTTTATTTCTTGTTGTTAAAAGTTTACAAATATCAATAGTTAGGAATGCAGATCGCGTAATTGCGCAAACGAATAAGTAATACAAATGTAATTGTTTTAATATTATTTTTAAAGATTGCAATAACTAATTATTTCAAGTCTTGTTTTAGAACATAAAAGCTTAAAGTCAACTAGCCTTACCATATTAATGGAACCGTGAACAGGTCTTGTTTAGTGTTATACAATGGTGTGTACTTGGAAAATTTCGTAGCTTCTGCTGAATAATAACGAAGCTCTGTTTCCCTGTCTGCGTTGGTTGGCATTAAGTCATTTTTCGGCGTGTCAGAGCTGTTTTATTTATGTGACTCGAACACGCATAGAAAATGTACATATATTCACACCACAAATTTAAACATAACTCGCAGGTTTGTTGACAAAGACTACGTTTTGTTTTAGTGCCACGGGCAAAGCAATGCTCACGCGTGTGCAGTTGAGCCCACAGCTTTTGTTTATTTTAAAACAAAGTGCTTAACTGTCGCGGAAATTGTGTCGGAAGGGTGAACCGGATATCCTCAAAGCATTTACATTGGCGACAAGTTCATTTATTGATAAGTAGAAAAAGAGCAGATGTAGTCGCATTCCTTTCTGTTGCAAAAAAAGTGGGTCAGAGTAGTCAGCGGCCGACAGGGGGAAGTGTTAGTTCAAAGTTGCCCATGTCACATGTGCTACTAAGTTCTACCTCTATGTGGGTAGATGTGAGAGCTTCACCAACCCTTTAGCGATTCAATGCAATATGCAATAAATTTTGCAGCATAAGCGCTCTCAAAACTTTACGCCATGTCAGATAGCAAGTGTCGATTTACATATCGAAAGCAGTCACATGTGCAAGGACACTCAGCGAACTGAGGGTTGTGCTGCTTATTTAAGGATTAATGCTAAGTTGTCAAACGCATACTTCCAGATATACATATACTATATGTCGCTCAATCATTACCACAACACTTACTTATGCACGCGACTTGTGCAAATGTAAGTGTGCTACAAAAATATTGAAGAAAACGTGTGTGTAACCTTCGCATCTATTTAAAGACAAACTTCATCCGCTTGTCGCCATATAATGTTTTATTTATACACTCCTGCCGAAAAGCTGCTTGCGTGCGTTACTTAAGTTCCATTATCAGAAGGCAACAGAACCAACAACAGCTATCGTAAATGCTAGGCGTTGCCTCCAAAAATACAATAATGCCGCCCATTCAATTGCATTTTTAGAATTGCAGAAATATAAGTCCAATACAAACAGAATAATCAGAAAAAAATCGATAAAAATATTTAATATTGGGCAATGTTTTTTCTTAAAAAATTAAGTATACCTTAATAAAAATTGTGAATTTTATTCATTAATAGGAAAAGAGTTCCTAAAATCTGTGAACAATTAACGATTGCTTTTAAAGAAGTGAGCCCAGTAATGATTAAATTGAGTTTAAAGTAAGTTTAATAAATTAGTATTTGGTTGACTTATATCAATGCAAGATAAATCATATAAATGAAGAATAATGTAGCGAATTATATGGGCGTTCTTTATTATACTCTCAGCCGCTGATACTAAGAATTTTAGTGAGTTAATTTATTACCAAAAAAGGTTAAGAAAATTTTTTAACGAGTAATTTAGTTAAGTAAATACGAAGCATAATATAATTGGGAATTAAAGAAGTTTGTGACAGTTTTCAATGCTGCGCTTTGTTTAATGATTAGAGTGGAATTCGAGTTGCTGAATACCCGTTTTATGGTTTCGACTTTTATCTCAGCATGTCTGGCAGGCTGTCAAAATAAAAGAAATAAAATTCAAGTTGAGTAGAAAAGTGTAATAAAATTTGTATTTTGTGTCTCATAAAATGCGAAAATAATATGAAAGCGAAATGTTGTAAGAGTCCCAAAAGCATGAAGGTTTTATAAAAACTCAGTGTCATCAACAGCAGCAGCAGACAGTGACAGGGACGACAACAATAACAACAACAAAAGTAACAATCATAACAAATGGCAGCCAAAAGGCAGACAACATTTTAATTTCGATTTTTTTTTTGCTAAATGGTTTGGTGGGTGGCCTACATATTTGTGTATACACATAGGTGTGTTAAATAAATGTATGTTTGGCTTTGTGTATCGTTTTTCATTATTTTGATGAGGAGCCTGCACACCCAAATATACACAGATACACACACACACACACACACACACACGAGTGGAGTAAATATCGCGACATTCATGGCTGCGACCGAAATTCATTAGAAATTCATGCTTTTGTGCAAAGTCCTTCATTTTTTTTTGCTTTCCTGTCTGCTCTTTTGGGTCTTGCGTCTTTTATATAAATTTTCCAAACATTTTGTCTTCTACCTGGGAGGCATTCCTTTGTGTATAAACAACGTTGGATACAAACAGCAACAACAACAATAATAATGACAGCAACAGCGATAACAGCGGCATTGCAAACTTTTCCCTTTAGTCCTGACAAATTACATCAAAATCTAATAAAAACTCAATTTAGTTTGGATTCGTGGACGCTCTTAAGCATTTGCAAGGGAAGCGGAAGTGCTTAACGCTTTGCAGAATTTCAGTTAACGGTTTTATCTTGGCTCTTTGGCTATGGGACGGCACTGAGATTGAAGGATTTGCTTGGTTGTTGCTTTAAATTCATTTAATTGAGCGCTCTTGGCAAATCATACCATTTGATTGATTGTTGCATTCTGACATTCGACTTTTGTGTTACTTACCACCCCCCTCCCCCACTCACCAACACTTTTCCTCTACACTGCACTCAATTAAACAGGCATGGAAAAGTGCAGGCGTGCATCAATTCATCATTGTCACGCTGAAGTCGTTGACTTAGACAGCCCAACAGTCAATTGTTTATTTTCATTAGCGAACCGTGTTGATTGTGCTTAATGAAGTGCCACGATATACATACTTGTATGTATGCAATACGAGTACAGTATATATATGGGCTTGCTGGATGCTTGTCGATTAAATTCAGCGCATGGGAAAAATAATTGAGATGGCATCACAAACGAGCTACATTCTCGGACATACATGGAAGTGCATTTTCATTTTTATTTAGGGCGAGTAATGAACACAAGACGCTGAGAAATGTACGGAAAATAATAATTCTTGCAGCAAATTGTGAAGGTGAAGCTTCGTACAAGTTGAAAAGAAAAAACAATGCTGCAGCCAAGTGTAAAGTGACAAAGAGAAACGAAACTCCATGTGACTCATGTCCAGTGGTTAACGTGCACTCTTGAGATGACACACAATCTTCAAGTAAGCTACACAGCATTGGGCATGTCGGACGATAATCATACGAACAGCTATTCGTTGCCCTCGGTGGCATCGTCCAGCCGCGGAGCGCGTAACGTCAATTTCCATGAAGAGCTTAACGATTTGGCGGGTTATCCGCCTCAACAGTTGCCGGCGGTACGCCGCTTCTCCAAGTCCCTATTCCAACGGCCGCGCTCGATGTCCGTATGGAGTGACATCAGTCGCAGCAGCATGCGTCTGGATGAAAGGTAAGTCTGGAAAAATAAAATAGAAATAACTTCTTCGGGTAAACTGAATTAGCAAATGGTACAAATGGTGTACAAATTTTTCAAATGTTTAAAATTTAACTAAAAATTTGACCTTTTTTTTGATAGTCACGATGTAGCGATCGAATGTTACAGCTGAGAAAAACCGGCAGTGTAATACCCTGTTTCAAAAAAAAAAAAACTCTACTTGTATTGCATAGGGAGTATTAGAGCCAACATATCAGTGTTGATCAATATAGAACTAGCCGTTTCTGAAATCAATGCGGACAGGCAGCCGGAAGGACGGGCAGGTCCTTATCGATATCTCTCGTCATGCTCAAATCTTACATACTATTTGTAAAGAGTGTTAAAATTAGCTGATGACGCTGCGCTATAACCTTTATTTGTAGACATGTGGGAAATATATTTCAGATTACATTTATTTTTGTGCACATCCAAACGATCTACTTTGCAGTAATCAATTGATCATGTCTACATTTTTTAACAAACCAAAAGCAAAATATTGTGCCTCTATCAATGTCCCAATATAGAATATTAATGTGTACCTGCTTTGAACTCAAATTAAAATTTTTAGAACATTTTTTAGAAAAAAAACATAAGAAAAAGTGATTATTGATCATTATTATTTGTATTTGACCTGCCTTCGGTAATTAATGTATTTGAAAATTTTTAAATTAAATTCATTACAAATATGTATTGATTAATTTTGTGTAAAAATCATTGAAAACGATATACAGGAATATGATATATTATGAACTAATTTCTGTTGAGCAGCGTCGAGGCTTCTAATGTTTATGGACTGTGCGCCCATGAGGACAGATATCGCGCTTAGCTTACGGGTAACGCACATGTGCCCGCAAATGTTGGCGGCTTTATTGCTCTTAGAGTGGCTTTCCTCTTGATTTGTGTAACTCGGACTGCCAGAATATGTATGTATGTGTGGATTATTTACGACCCATATTTGCTGATACATAAAATATTACCCATACGCACAGTTGCCGCATTGGAGGCCATAAGCCATGCATGAATGAGTAAATTTCTTAAATTTAAAGCAATATCGCGAGTTGGTTAATATTCTGTAGTTCATTTTATTTAAAAATAACGTTAAAGCTTATTAAATTGGTAATTGGTTTGAACAGACCGTTGCTACTTAATACTGTCTGAGCTGTACTTGAACTTTATTATCCCGTCAAATATGATTACTGTATTCACCAGCCGTTGCTTCTGCTGCTGCTGCTGTTGCCATAATAAGCTTTTCTTATAAAATCACGAGTATTGCTAAAAGTATTTACTGTTGTATTTGGCATCTACTTGTACTTGGCCTTGGCTTCCTTAAATTTCTAATTACAAAAACTTAGTGTTCATGATAAGAAAACAATTGGTGAAGTTATTACCATTATCCCATTAATATTTTTAAAGCTTGAAGGCATTAATTATCAAAGGCATCATGTTGGAAATCAAACAATTGCTGGGGTTGTCAAAAGTTTAATTTGCTTTCTTATAAAGTTACTGCAATCAAACATAAATATACAGGTATGTCCCGTATTTTATCAGTACGCAAGTATAAAAATGTTTTAGAATAAATAAATACTTACCATGGCCAAAAGCGTTTCTTTTTATTATACTTTTTGTTATTAAGTAGGGAAAGCTTTATGAATACATTTTAATTGCGATAATTTGGAATTAAAAATTAGCAATAAAATATTTTACTGTCTTAACTAATATCTTAAATAGTTTATTTGAGTGAAGCAGTGTGATTCAAATTATGTGTCACATTAAATTTGTTTTTCATCAAACAAACTTTATATACAAAAAATATGAAGTTTTGTATTTTGAAAAAGTATAGGGACTTAAAGAAATATTCAATTTAAAAAGTTACTTGAAGAGATTTTACATTGTTTTTACTCTGCAAATTCTTTCACATCGCCAAATTAATTTTTTAGATGCAACAAAGAATACTTGAAGTTTAAAGTAAATAGTTTTACAAACTTTGATTTAAAATTTATGCGCTCACGAATCCAATTTCCCATTACATGCAACAAGACTTTTGCTTGTGGAAAATTGATTTTCTTAAATGTACTTGGCAAGTTTTGTGGCTGAATGCAAACAGTCAATGGCATTCAAAAGCCACACCCTCACAGCAGCATATTTGTAAACGGAAGTGCACACGTACTGGTAACGGAAACAAGTAAGTTTGCATTTTGCACGAAACATTTGCATACATTAAAAAAGACGGCAGGCAAATGCAGTACTTGTACATAATACATAGAGCCGAAACGGGAGCAGGAGCAGTTCGGGGGTCAATTCTGATATTGTAAGGAACTAAGGCAGTAAGCTATATAGCCAGATGTGCGACACGTCAACCTTCGCACGTTGGCAGTGAAAAGTTTTTGGCTCGTATCGCCAATTTGTGTCAAACACACTGTGGGCAATGTGGCAACAGCTTGGGCGCCAATTAGCGTAAATAACTCAATTATGTGCCACGTTTTTTTTTTGTGGGACTTAATGTGCATAAGTCGTTGGACCATTGACACCTTCTGATTGCTGATTATATGCGCTCATAGTTAATTGGCATGCCAGCAAATTGGTCGTTGGTCCTCGGTCGTCTGTAGCTTAACGCGTCGGTAACAGTGCGTTAAAAATGTCCTTTGTGGGTACGATGGGTGTGTCAATGTGTGGGTGCCAGTGACATTGATCAGCCGTCACTGGCGGCAGCTGACAATGAAGCTGTGTCGCAGCATTGAGGCCAATTTAGGCATCTAAATAGAAAGCTGGCTATTACACGTATCAGTGCGCATATTGAACGGAAATTTTGTGAAGCGCAGCACTATGTGTTTTGAATACCAAAAGAGACAGTTAGCTAAGAGGGATCATAAACTGTTTTGAGGAAAAACGGAAAACGTTTTATGTTTGGTCTAGAATATTTGAGAGTTTATTGAAAACCTAATATATCGATTTTTAAATGCAAAGTTTGTTAAAATTTTTATTTTATGGGAAAAATATATTGTAGTCTAGTTTTTACTTACGAGACAGCTTGCCATACGAATTATATATCTACTACTATAATTTTAAATAAAATGAAATAACAACAGATGTAAATTAAACAGACTCGGCCACATCCACTGTAAATGTTTATTACGACCTTTCGAGTCTATGTGTCCACTCGGCTCTCATGTTCACCTAAGAAATATTCTGTATCCACTTACTTGTTTGCTTACCTTTTGAACATCTTAGGCTTAACTCAAAGGCCGTTTCATACAAAACAAACAACATAAATGTCTGCGCAGGAACCTGTATAGTATTTCAACATAAATAAGAATAGCATTTAAAAGACAAAAGCAGGTGGGCTAAGCTAATATTCGGCTATTCAACATATACTTATAAGCGACCTTGGCACGTGTGATGGTGTGTGCCTTGCCCGCTGGCAACTAAGGTGTCCAACACCTTCACGAATTAAGGAAACAAAGGGGAGAAAAGGAAATGTACAAGAAACAGTTTACTTATGCGTTTATTTTATTCTATGCTCTTTACAGGTGAGTGCCTTGGTCATAAGAAGCTATGTATACGAAGTGTTATTTATGTGCTGTACTGAAGGTTGCTGGCACAAGGTACGTATGAGTAATATACTCAATAATATGCTTCCAGCGTGTTAATATAAATGACAGCTATTTTGTGGCTAAAGTATATAGTAGCAAAATATTGTGTAGCATGGGGAATAAATTAAACTTTCCCCTAGCTTTTAAACTTATAGCTATTAATTATGGCATATCAACAGAACATTAGCAGGCTGAATTTGATTGTGGGGTGTTTACTTAGTAAAATTTGCATACGGCTCTGATACTAAGTTATAAAGTTACAAATGAGTTTGACATAAACGTTCATGTAGATGCTGATGCTGTCGGCGTTTCCGCTGTCATTGCCATTATAAAAGATGGGAACGTGTTTAATTTTGTCTCAAGTATTTAAAAAACAATAAAATGTGGCATACTTCTAGAACCGACTGGCCCATAAAGAGATGCTTCACAAACAACGCGAAATGAATCCAACAAATCAACATTTGTACACGCTACGCTTTATGGTGCATCGCGTGCTTTATGTTTTATGTTTATGGCACTCGCTTCCCACGTTCACCTGTTTTTCCTGCTTTTCCGGGCGTATCACTAAATGAGGAGCTGCCCGCGTGTGTGCCATGTGTTTTGTTTAATGTCAGCCAAATGGTTGTATTTGTATTTGCTAAGCAAAGTGTACACAAATAACCACATATATACTGCGTACGTATACTACTATATGTTATGGGCTGGCTTGTACTTCCGTCGCACGTGGCTGACAGCTGAAATAGCGAAATGTGTTTTGTTATGCGTGTTATGGCATTTAATTGAGTCTGCCGTGTGGTTGAAAATTTCCGACCCGACTTTGCGCGGACATAAGATGATGTGTGCGGGAATTTGGCTTATGGCTATGTGGAAAGACATCTGATACATTTTTTATACAATGAAGAAAATGTGGGTCTTCATACAAAATGTAAAAGGTTTGAATTACTTAACTTTCTACAATCTTAACTTATGTACATATTATAAATGTAAAGTGCCAACAATAGCCTAAGAAGTTTAATGAATACAAAATTATGGTTTGGGATTGGCAAAAGATTTAGCTTTAACGATATAAAGTTGCAACTTTTTGTTTCAAAATTACATTTTCGCCCTGGGCACATACTATTTTCTGTTTGAGGAGTTCTTCTAATATTTAAGAGAAAAGACTATACTAATGCGAGCAGGCATATATATCAGACTGGGGAAGCTGTCTGTTATATTTGGTTGTTTCTATGGGAATTATATTGTCTGCGCAATCTGAAACGAATTAAGCTAAATTTGAGGGTTGTCATGTCAACAAAGAAGTTTTTAAGAGGGGCGTATACGTAATGTATACAAAATCTGTAGCCTGCTTTTAGGAGGGGACTTCATCAAGAGTGCAGATTGTTGGAATTTCTTTGTGATTTCTTCAATTAAACAACTTAAGTTTTTAATGACACATTGTCAATTAAACAGTTAAAACATTTAGCTCCAGCGTTACCGGGCCTTCGGGAGCAACAAGTAGCGCACAAGTCTATTGCAAGAGTTGTCAAAGAAAAAGTTCCCTTTGAAATGAATTTAACCATTTTTGCTTTTACCGGCAAGTGCGTGTTCTAAATTAATTACCACACAAGCCAACACGAAGCAGGGGACGTGTACAGGAGCAGATCCTTGACGGTGGGTTTTACAGTTTATATTCCTTGCCGTACACGTCTCTCTAGTGTTCGCGAACATAACGACATCGTTTGGCTCGCCTTTTAATTAAAAAGCATTGCCAATTATGTGTTCGCGTGCACGATTTTGTACCCTGAAGTGAAGTAACCAAGCAATTCACACCCATACATGCATATTTGTGCATGTGTTGAGTTCCTTTGCATGCGGGTGAAGGTCATCGCCGACAGTTCAACAGACGCCACAATTTGTTCATTTCCAAGCAGTCGTCCACACACATGGACAGATAGATAATTGCGCTTTCAGCAGTTCGACCTTGTGTTGAGCGAATTTATCATGGTCAGCACGTACAGGACTTATGCAAATACACACGCTTAAACTGTGCCGGGAACTCCACAGGCGCACAATAAATTGCCAATGTTTGCTGTTGCCTTTAATTCAACTGCTTCGTCTCTGCGTGCTGCGAAAGTCCGTTTAGCTAATACTAATGCTTCTGCCAATACGAGCAGAGCAGTCACAGCGTCGTCGACTTCTGCCGCTGCCACCATCCCTTTTCAGTGCGTGTGGCTTACATTTCTCTCTTTGACTGTACGATTTACTCTTAACTGCTCGACCACGTGTTCGTGCTGCTTATGCTTTGCACCGCTGTTCGTAGAGAGGCGATAGTGAGAGCCGCAATCTTTCATCGGCATTTTCAATGCTGTAAGAGCCTTGCCAGGTTGTACAAATTTTAGGTTTCCGATTTGTCTTGCTATTATAAACTCCACAAAATACTTTGTAGCATCCTCTCGCGAGTTCTTTTTGTGCATTATTCCGAAGCTTTTGTCGACCTATTAGTGTCCAGCACAAGCAACAGATGGCGCTGCATGGAAATTATTTTTGGAAAAAATAGTAATAGATTGGATTTGAATTGAAAACAAATTACAGAACTAAGCTACTATAAAACTTATTGAGAAGGAAATGTTCAAAAATTATGTCTGTTGAAAGTATTTATTGGTGAAAATTTACATATGCTAGAATACATTTCAACTTAAATCTGTATATGCGCCAATAATGCTGAAATTGTATTTAACTATACTAGCAAAGTTACATATCTTTGCTATACTACAAACGTGTAAGAGTCCTTTTGTATTAAACTGATGAGCTTACGCGTGGTTACGCAATCGTTAATATTATTCATGTAGAAAATAAATATGTTCAATATCAGTGGATAAACATGTAGTAATAAGTAATAACTGTGTAATACTTTCACACAAGCGTAACGTCATAAATATATCAATAATAATGATGCTATGCACAACACCAACAGCAACAAAAGTTCCAAAAAGCAATCAAAATCGGCGCACTGTTCCCTAGAGCATGTGAAGTCATTCGAGACCTTCAAAGTCAGGCGCTATTGAACATACATACAACAACTCCCCCAGCAACATAACCATAAGTATCACTGCTAGCTACTGTACATCGGCATCATCATCATTATCAATATTGTCATTATCGTTGGCAATGCCAAACTCAGATTCCCGTCTTTGTTTTGGACAGGCATTCGATGCGGACAGCAGCAAATTGTCGGTACTATGTTAACAGCCTTAAACAGCAATACCGATTAAGATGCAAAGTGAATATTAGTATGTTAGCACTCAGTGCCTCAATGATAAAGCCTAGGCTGCCGTTGTCAACGTTGTCTTCATCATCGTTCCCGTCACTTCTCCCTTTTGGTTAACCTATTTCACTCTACTTGACAGAGCAGCTGCTGCTTGGCCTGTAGGCCAAAATGTAGTCGTGCCTAGTTGTCGGTCCTTTTTTACACTGACAAAAATATTGCTTTGAAAATACAGGATTGAATATTATACATATATTATATTAGTTAGTTAACTATGGAAAAGGACAATAAGTTCAACATAATAGAGCTGCAAAGCTATCCTGATGTGGTTTTCCAGTAACTATCGTTGGAATTATTTTAAATTTAGTAGACTTAAATTATAGTTGTAATAATTTTGTTTCAATTTTAGCAAAAGTATTTATTTACATTGTTCTCTATATATATGTTTAGATATATATTTAGTTTATACTTATAATTTAGAATCTATTCTATTTCTTTTCCTGAGTGTATGCCTGCTGCTTGCTGTTTATCATTTTGCTTGAGTGGCCATTCGACCGCCTGCATGTGATGGCTGCTGGTCTTGCTGTCTGTCTGGCTCTGGCCCTCCCGTTTCTAATGAAATTCATGAAATGTATACCAGCAGTTAGCCTATGGTTGTCTTGTTGCTTTCTGCCTTCTCCTCCGTAGCTATATATGTCCCTTTTCCTCCTTGCAAGGCAACGATTGGCATTGTTGTTGCCTATGAACTGGTCTGTTGAATTGATTTATTGGCTTGGTTATTTGTAGTTCACACTGTCCTAAGCCTAGATGTCTGTCTGTTTTCAGTAGCCACGTCGCACTGTTTCTTCTTCACCATTCTAGCTGTTATTTCGAATGGGGTTTCTTGCTTATTTATTTTTCCTACTAGGCGTTATGACATTTATCGATGTTTATATTTGTTCATTGAGTTCGTCTTAATGACACTTGTAAATAGAAAATGATAGGGTGCGTACTGCTCAACTTATCTCCATGTTGTGCTTTCGTTCAACATTGCGTATTAGTAATGCTATAACAAGCGTTTTATTCTGTGGGCAGTCGGCCTAATTAGTTAGCTTTGGAGGGGAATTTGCTAACACACAAACATACATACATTTACATACAACATAGTATGATTATTTCTTATGCTATATAAGGGGCCTTGCAGAATATTAGTTTAAATAATTAAACTAACAAACATAACAAACAAGCTACATTTGTCATTTAATAATTATACAAATTTGTGCACATTTTGTAGTGGCTTTGCTGTGGTTACTTTCCGCAGTGGGGTGCCACTTGTTGCGCGATATATTTGCATGATTGCAGGTCAGTTCAGATATTTTAGAAACTTAATTAGAGCTGTAAATAATTTTGTGGTTTTACGGGCCGAGCTGCAGCAGGTGCTGTTGCTCCCCCATCAACTGCATGCTGTGTGCGAGTACGTTTGACAATTTGTTTTGTTGTCTGTGAGTTGCTGCTGACGGTAATTGGACGCATGAAGTCATAAACATGTCGTCGACACCCGTTAATTGCTCGTTGAGGTTGCCAAGCTTGTTATTGTTATTGTTGCTACCGAGATGAGCGAATTTTGCTAAAGCGCTAAATTATGTGTGAAAAAATGGTAATAAAAGTGTCGGCAGCCAGACTTGTTTGACATACAGTGAATCATTGGTATATTGCTTAGAGGTTCAGTCAATTAAATCGGCCAACCGTTTGGCATAAACATGTCAAAGCTTTTGCATTTGAGGCTCTCCCATGCGCTGTTACAAAGCTTTGGTCGAGTCCAGGTCCTTGTATACCATTAAGACTTAACAGCATGCTAACAGCGCTTTCATTCTCACTGTTATCGCACTGTAACACACTGCAGCGGCAGCGACGCGCGCGCCCCTGAAGTTGTAGCTTCGGATTTAGTTTGTTTTTATACCTTGCACATGAAACAACATGTGATTTTCTTTGTACTCGCGGCGCTACAAAATTTCTTTAGAATTTTCCCAAAAACACATTGTCTCTGTGTTTCCGTGTGTGTGTCTGTTGTCAGCGTGTGCGTGTGTGTGTGTGCGCGCGCGCGTTTATTCGTTCGTCAGTTCGTCTCTGTCTGTGCCCGTGCTTGTGTTTGTGCGCGCGCGAACCTAATGGCGTAAAAATAGCGATATTCTGTGGCTCCGCGAACTCTACGCAGCGTCGGATGTGTTGAGGTGCTAAGTTTGGAGTACCAAAAAGTTTTGAAAGAGAAATTAAATCTATTTGCTTTCTCTATTGAAAATTAAAAAAAATTACCTATGAAAATTTTATATGATGGCGACAAAAGTTACTTGAAGTGCAATTGATTTGATTGTTAATTGGTATTTTGCACTTAAAAATATTTACATATATTAACCAATTAAAATACTTTTTAAGCAATTGTGACCAAAACTACAAACAACGACCAATAAAAATAAATACTTGTGTTTGCAACATTTAAACCAAATTTAAAGTGGAGCTGCTGTGTTATTACCTAGACATTTTTTAAGTCTTCGTTATCGTGCAAATAAGCCTGCTTTGAGAAAACCCATTAATTTTAAAATTAAATACATATGTCATTTATCAAAATAGAAATAAAACTAGTGCAAGCCAATATCCATTTAAAATATATGTATACAAAAAAAACTGACCAAATAAATTATTAGAAAATTTTAAATGCTATTGCGTTTCTCTAAGCTGCAATAGAAGCCTTTTTGTGACACAAATTGTATGCAAAAAGTAAGTGGGGCTGCCGTAGGTCCATAAATCAATAAGACCGAGTAAGCGTACACGGAGGCTTGCGGCTGTGTGGCATCCTTTTCACACTTGCTGCAGTGCAGCTGCTTAAATATTTAATTTAGTTAGCCGGGCGAAATGTTAAAAGTGGCAATAAAATTTGTGCGAATTCGTTGTGCGACCATTGCCAAAGGTGTCATTGTTACTGTCTTAGTTTTTGTGCATAAGTCTGTGGGTGTGCTTGTGTGAGTGTATGCTTATAAATAAATAGGCTTACCGTGTTGAACAGGCAGGTAGTTCATGCAATCGACCCGTGAACAAAAACGTTATTTACGGCCACACCGCACAAAACTTTTCGCAACAATTTCCGTAGCTGTGCATTGATGTGGGGAAAGAAAACGGCTTACCTGAGCTCAGTTTTGGGCAATCGAAGCGTCTGGGATATCTGAACTACGTTCGCGCTGGCGCACAAGTGAGGACAGAGCTCAGTTCACTAAGTTCAAAGTTCGTTTGCGCTGCAGCATCTTGAGAATTTATGGCATACTGGCATTTATAAAGGTAATGCCAAAGCTGTTCAACGGCGCGTAGCAGAGCGCGCTCGCGCACACGCTCGTTTCGGCATTCGCGACATGTCCTGTGGGCATCGTTTGCTCAAGTAATATCACGGCAACAAATAAAAACCAAGCATAAAATCATATAAACGGCAAACAAGAGCAGAACAAAAATAACCAGACACGGATACGACCAGGACACACACACACACACGCACGCACCCACACACACACACACGCAATAGATAACTGTGTACGGAACAAAGCCAAAGGTAAGTGTGGGGAGACAACAGGCAGCTATCGACTCAAGTGTGCAGCACTCCAAAATCCGACCCCAAAATCAAAACCAAAATATTGTATAACAAATATACAGTGAACCTTACAAGTAATACGATTTTCTGTACATAGTTTTGGTTTCTGGTTGAAATAACAACAATTGTGGCATGGTTTTTTTGGTTTAGCAAACCTTATCTGGAAAAAGATAATTATGTATTTGCCCAAAACAGCAAATTATCCAAAATTATAAAAAAATGGATATATATTTTTTTTCAATTTAATGCTGGTTCTAGACTCTTGAAAAATTGTGCTTGCTTCAAATTTAGGTATTCGGTCGTCAGATTATATGAAAACAAAGCAACCGTTATGCAAACCGGGACACAAAAGTGCGATGGTGTTGATGGTAGAGTAATTGTTGAATAATACAATTCCCAATCTATCTAATAAAGATAAAGCCTTACACTTGGAAAACACTCAGATACAATATCGATAACATTGTTAATTTGTTTTCCAAATCTATTGAACCAAGCAAGTTCCAGAACTTTTTCATTTTTAAATATTTTATAGTTACCTCTTTAGTAAAAACCAAAACGAAGGCCGTGTTTTAACAAAACTTTGCATAATACAATTTTTTTTACAAAGCATTCTTAGAAATGTGTGCTAAAACTCTATTTTTTTACAAAACAGTATTCTCAGAAATGTGTGTTAGGATGTTCATCTGTACGCAGAACAGCATATGTGCGCTTGTGAATAAAAATAGATGTACTACTTAGTTTGTGTGTATGTGTGAGCCATTTGATTTCATTTTTATTTAGGACAATAAGAGGGTTTTCGTGTGCAAATTGTTTGCTTACGTGCGTAAATTTTATATCAATATCGACAATAAGAACATGTGTAGTTTTGTCGAAACCTAAAGTATGTATATTGTGTGTGAACACTTGGATTAAGTTGCTTTGTGGTCAGACATCAATTGTGACATTCTATGTAGCTGTACGGCTGCATCAACATGCATCGGCATTGTGTTTGAATAATAAATGGACCCACACCTGACAAGTCCTTACCGAGTAGTTTCCACCACCTTGCAATTAAATTATATCATCAATCCCATCTTTTGTGTGACGTGCGTTTGACGTGTGATGCATTTTCGATTCAGGTGTGCTTTGTAGCTATTAGATGGGCGAGATTAAGCATGATATGTGAATCCAGTTAGAACCGAATAAAACCGGTTCAATAGATGATCGAAATTCAGTTTGAAAGGTACACTCAGCGCTTAAAGAAATGGCCGGAACTCGAGCAGTTATATTGTTGATAGCGCTTACCTATAGCCAGTGGGTGACTACTATGGCCTTGGACGGGCAGTCTTTTCTAAATTGGCTGCATAACTTCATTGAAAATGTATACAAAGAGCAACCGTTTTCAACATTGTTGGTCCTGCAACGTCAACATGACAGAGACTGTATGCTGCAACATTTTAATAGTCAAGGAAGAGCTATGTTGAGGTTTAATGAGCATGGCCGGATGCAGGCAATGGCGATTTTTGGCAGTAATATAGTTGCCCTAGCTTGTATGGGCAAACAAGTAGACTCCGTGCTCTTGACAGCTTTGGCCGGGACCTTTGGCGGAATGCAAGGGTCTCGCGTAATTTTGTGGTTTCAGAACAATCATATCGTGGAACATATAAACCTTGTTATACAAAAAGCAAAAGAATATAAGTTCCAGAATCTGGTGCTCTTAAGTTCACAACCCGACGGCAGTTTTTCTACTCGTCCATTAGTACTTTTCCCCGATGTGAGGCTCAAGCGCATTGCTAATATCAGCGGCTTACCATATGTTGCCAAGCCCCGAAATAGAATTAGAAGAAAGGCAGCATCGATCTCGCTCAATCGAATCGAATCACAGAGCCAGTTACTTACGGTTGTGCCTTTGAATGGAGAATCTTCGTTAGCCTGGTTGCACAATTTTATTCGAAATGTTGATACAGAAAATCCCTTTTCAACATTATTGCTGATGCAACGTCGACAGGACAGAGATTGTATTTTGCAGCAGTTCTACACTCCCCGGTGGCCCATGTTAAGGCTTAATGAATATGGACGGGTACATATGGAGACACTTTTTAGCAGGAAGGCGCTTGCCTTGGCATGCATAACCGATCCAGTGGACTATGAGCTTTTGACAGCCTTGGCCGAGAACTTGGACGGCATGCGGAGAACTCGTATTGTCTTGTGGTTTCAAACAAAGCATATTGAGGAACATATTAACGTTGTTACTCAGCAAGCGGAAGTACATAAGTTCCAGAATCTTCTCCTATTCCATGAACCATCAGAAGGAGTTTTGTCTGCCTATCGACTGATGCCGTTCCCTCATGTACGGATCGAACGCATTGCCAATATAAGCGCTAGGCCATATTTTCCCAAGCACTGGCTTAACTTTGGGGGAAAGACGGCCTTGGTACTCCTCAGACAAATCGAACCCCACAGCTTTATGGGAAGGGATCGAAGAACTGGTGGGTGATGTCGTCTCTGCTGAAGAGCTCTTAAATAAGACTATTGAAGGAATACTGGACTGGCCTATGTTTTCATGTGCGTACTGCAGTCAAAAAGTTCCTGGGATCGCAGGTACTTCTTCATTTGCAGTAGACGATTGGATTATTGTAGTTCCGTGTAATCAGAAACTGAATATTAGTGATGTCTACAAAATATTTGTTCATGAGAATTGGCTGCATCTAATTTTGGGTACATATCTTGCTTTCGCTGTGGTGGACACAACTATGTCTGCTCTTGTCCAACGAATATGGCCCCGAAGGTGTCGACAAATATTTCCTTATTGCAATGTATTTTCAAATTTACGTGTTTTTCATGGTATACTCGGAATAGCTATACCAACGGCTACTGTGCGAAGCACAGCTCTTCGTCAGATTATAATGACAATCAGTACTTTTGGACTGATTCTCGGCGTCTTTTTTAACGACAAGCTCAGCACCTTGTTAACAAAACAACCTGCACACAAAAATATTGAGTCATTTGGAGACTTAGAGGCTAGTGGTCTTCCGGTGTTGTTAAAAAAAAATTCCCAACGCAATTTTCTTACCATCTTCTCAAATAAATGATTTAATATATGACCTAAATACCTAAATTTTTTCTAAGATTGTGTCACATTAGCCTTTCTTAAAACGACAACGTCTCTGTAAGTCCCGTGATTTGGGCATTATAAAAGGGGTTACCACTCAACCTCATGTTGCAAAAAAATGCAATATATAAGGAACCGTTGGACGATTACATACAACGTTGATAGCTGCTGGATTTATGAATTATTGGTTCTCCCAAGCAATGCAGGAATTTTCTCGCTCCAGGCGTCTGCCTATCGCCATAGCGATTGTGGTATTCATAGGAGAACTATGTTTGAGAAGGTTGAAAAATTAAGAGCTACTATGTGAAAAATAGTTCAATAAAAAGTTAATTAGTGATTTAGCCATTAGGCATTGATTCAAATTCAAATCACATATCAAGTAAGTTACATATTTGTAGCAATAAAGAAAATAAAAATTAATTTTATTCATAATGTAAGCAAATACAGCACGATAAATATATTTTATTTTGTTTACTTTGAGGATTCAAAGCAATGAAGCTTCTGCACAGATACTTCATATCCTCGTAAGCGGTTATAAGTATGCCGGTTAAAATTAACTTGAACTGCTGCAATAAGCTGCTTATGGCCGTTTTTGTAGTTTATTTTAAAGACTCCGAAATGCTTTAGTTTGCCACTTTCTTTTTTTTTTACAAAAAAAGTGTGTCATTTTTTTTGATAATATTCAAAGATTGTGGATCTGTTTTAAGGCAATATTTACTCTTTAACACTGCGCATTTCTTTCCTATCTTGGAAGAAATCACTTAACAAGCAAGAGTATATAATCAAGTGTAGCGACACCATTAGTAAATTGTCGATAACAACTTGCACTTTCAGAGATTAGACCTTTACGTTACTACTAATGCAGTATTTAAATGACACTTGGCAGTTCCATTGCTTGCTTATGTGTATATCACTCGATCGACCTGCATTTCATTCTGGTTCCGCTTGGATGATGGATAATTGATTGGAGCACACGTTTGCTGCATTACGGAACTTATGCCAGAACTGTAGTATAGATATTAAGTGAGTGCAGCAGCTAGTCAGTGTTTTAAATTCAGGCTGTAATATTATGCGCTGGCTGATAGTATTCGTATTATTTTCAACTGCGATTTTTGGCCAATTGCTTATTGATGTGGACCCAGGTGAAGAGTCTTCAATGAATTGGCTGCACAATTTCCTTGAGGATGTACATGGCGAGCAGCCCATCTGGACTTTGCTGCTTATTCAAATGAAATGGGACAGAAACTGTCCGCTTCAGGACTTCAAAGCGCTAAAATGGCCTGCACTACGTCTCGATGAGACTATTCAGGTGCCGGTGAAGCCGCTGTTCAATAGCGAAGCCTTGGCTGTGGTTTGCCTAAGTGAATTGGAAGATTACGTGCTTCTGGGAGCTCTGGCCGAGAGCTTTGACCGCATGCGTGAGGCCCGTATAATTGTGTGGCTTAAAAGCTTAGATGCTGAACCATTTTTAAACGTTGTCAAAGATCAAGCGACTGGGCATAACTTCTTGAACATGCTGATTTTCCACTGGTCAGCAGGGAAGATGTTGGCTGCCTATAGGTTGCATCCATTTCCTAACGCCCACTTTATACGCATCGGAAATGTAAGTGTTCGGCCCTACTTTCCAAAATTATGGCACAACTTCAAGGGAAAGACTGCACTAACTTTAACCTTTGAATACGAGCCATACAGTTTCATAATAGTTGATCATCGTACTGGTACGCCACAATTTCGGGGATATTTTGGAACATTTTACACGGAGTTTGCAAAGAAAAGGAATATTCTCTTGCAAATGCAGCGGCATTTAGAAGTTGACGAAGTGGTAAACCCGGCAGAACTCATGAACAAAACGAATTCAGGCCAGCTCGACTTGCCAATTTTGGCTCGTAGCTATAGCAGATCACTTATACGTGGCGGTGAAAATACTTATCCGATCATCAGCATTGATTGGTTTATTGTTGTACCTTGCGGACAAAAATTGACAATTGCCGAGGTCTACAAAGCGATTTTAGGCAATTCCTCGCTGTACTTTATTATTGGCGCATATTTTGTCTTCGCCATAATAGAGACTTTGATTTCGGCAGCATCGTTATATATTAGGAGAAGGAGATGTCGATTTTCCTATTGGCCTCTCTTTATAAATTTACGAGCCTTGGGAGGCATCCTCGGGCTATCTATTCCCTTGAATGGGCTAAGAATTGCGGCGGAACGTCAGATTGTGATGGTAATGATGGTTTTTGGTTTGATATTCAGCAGCTTCTTCGGAGCCAAGCTTAGTACCCTTTTCACAGAACATCCTCACCACAAAAATATTGATTCCTTCGAAGAACTGAGGGCAAGTGGTCTCACTGTTGCGTTTCGCCACTTCAGTCGTATGAAGATTGAAAAGGATTATGATGCCGATTTTTTTTCAAATAAAATTTCCAATATAGTGATAATGACACCTTCACAAGTTATGGATCGCCTTTATGCTTTTAACACTACCTATGCCTATGAGATATACGAGACAATGTGGATTGGTGTAAACCTGCATCAACAGAACTATAAACACCGCCACCTATGCAATCCTCCTGGCTTAAAAATCGCTAAGAATTTGCAATTCAGCTTCGTTTTGCAGCTTAACTCTATATACAAACTGTCTATTGACGAGTACATACATAGCGCTCAAAGCATGGGAATCTTTCAACACTGGTATGCCGTGGCTATCCGAGAGCTGATGCACGCCAGAAGGTCGCCGTATCAAGCCAAGGAAAAAGTGGAACCTTTATGTTTTGCTGATATGGAATTTGTATTTATGCTGCTATTCAGTGGCTATATAGTATCGGTTCTTGCATTTGTAATCGAGCTTTGTGTATTTAACTCTCGAAGAGCTTAATTTAGGTGTAACTAGTAGATTAAACATTTAACATGCACATACATACAAATAAATAAACTTGAGTTTTGTCAACCAATTTTTATACCCTGTACCCGTAGGGTAAAAAGGGTATATTAGGTTTGTGCAAAGTATGTAACATACAGAAGGAAGCATCTCCGACCCCATAAAGTATATATATTCTTGATCAGCATGACGAGAGAAATCGATCTAGACATGTCCGTCCGTCTGTCCGTCTGTCCGTCCGTCTGGATGAACGCGAGGATCTCAGAAACTATAAAAGCTAGAATAACCAAAGTTGGCATCCAGCTTCTCCTAGGTCCGAGTAAGGACGAGTTTATGTTTTTTTTTTAATTTTCCCCCCCTTCCCCCGCTACAGAATTTCGTCAAAAGCGTCCACATTTCAAATGCTACCTAAACCAAATTTTGCACACATAATTAATATATAATTGTCTACTGTTGTGTGAAATTTTATTCAATTCGGTCAATTCTAAGAAAAGTTATTAGCAAAACAAATTCTCCCCAGTACAACCCCCCCAAACTGCAGCAACAAGTTCGCTCTTCTTCTTCCTCTTTTTGCTGGTACTATGGGCGCATATAACTCAGTGACGGAAGTTTACCTGGGTACAGGGTATTACACTGTCGGGCTTGCTCGACTGTAGCGTTCTCTCTTGTTATATATATATAAATACGAGTATATATAATTCATAATTTTTAAATTAATGCAATGCCACAAATTGGTTTTAATGACCAACGAAATAAAGTGTAATAATATTCTCATACATGAGAATATCAAATTGGCGGACCTTTTTAATAAATTCATTTAACAAGCGTTATTTTGATTGACATGCCTCACTCGTACTATTACGTATATACTTGTAATTTCAAACATTTCTATTCTATGAGTCACTAATAGGAGTATATACTCAAGAGCTTTCAGCACTGTTCTGCAATTTTGTTTTTGACATTTATGCTGTTTTAGTTACAAATTTATAATCCTGTATGTCTGGGGAAAATTATGATGGCTTTGTTAATCTTCTCAGCCTCGACATGCTTGGAAAACAGACGTGTATTGACAACAATATGAATTTGCTTAAATGTGGTAGTCTCATGAAATTCTTTCGGATATGTTTCATGCTCGGTGCTGGTATTACTCGACATATGCAAACTTGACCGTAAAATGTAAACATGTGCCAAGTTCAGCTAGAAAATGGTTGAACAGTCGTGTATCTGCTGGCTATGCTGCTCTTGTCGTTGGCTTAATGCGCATTAAATACGCTCGAAATACTGCACTTTCATATCAACAGAACTGACACCGACACTGACACTGACTGGCGATTAAGCCAACGGCAGTAGCAGCAGCACCAACCACGAACGGAAGTGGCCAGTAAGGACCTTAAACGGCCTTACAAAGTTCAACAACTGTTCAGACTGTTGAGAAAGACATGTAAAACATACATAAATGTGTTACAGCAAAAGATAAAAATAACGTTTACTAGTATAAATTATCATTCTACAGACCCACAATTTAAAATTTAATATATACATATTATGGATACATACATACAAGTACATACTTATAAATAATTCTTCACATAAATATTTGCTTTGAATTAACATATAAAATTTGCGTGCTTTTGAAATTCATGAGCATTTTAATAATTAAACGCGTTTGCAGCCGCAACATATTCTGTTAAAATGGTGACTTGAAAAGGGTACTTTACTCGTGTAGAAGCATTATTTTTTTAAAGCGCGAAAACGGTTATGATGTCGTGTAGTTTGCTTAAATGATCATGTATGCATTACATTTTTATTATTTACAACTTTACTTCTTATGTGTGGAAAGATGTCTAAAGGGTTTTGTGTGAGTGCAATCAGACAATTTGACATTTGGTAAAAATGATTTGCAAAAATTGGAAAAAGCTATATTACCAAGACTAGGGCTCCATAAAAGTTGTAAAAGAAATTAAATTACATGAGTTCACTTATCTAATTGATATTGCTTAAGCTACACAAATACTTGTGCATAGGTTTTGGCCCCAATTCGCATTGTTGTAAGTTTCGCATCGCTTGATGTGTCAATTAACAATGGCTCTCGATTTAATAACCATCATTTTTGATAAAATGTCATTTTCTTACCACTAGGTAGATTGTTCAGATATCTATGTACGCATTGCAAATTGCATG
The DNA here is from genome assembly GCF_003285725.1 of Scaptodrosophila lebanonensis. Classification (NCBI taxonomy): domain Eukaryota; kingdom Metazoa; phylum Arthropoda; class Insecta; order Diptera; family Drosophilidae; genus Scaptodrosophila; species Scaptodrosophila lebanonensis. The sequence continues at coordinate 7,122,696 of NW_022060529.1, forward strand.
GGCTTCAATTTGAGTTCAGTTAGCAGTTTGGGCTCGTCGAATAACATTATGACCGGACTTCGAGCACTCTATGTGGTGCTGTTGTGCAGTATTTTGGACAGCGTTCCTATTGAAGAATTCTCACTAACGTGGCTGTCTAAATTCATTGAAAATGTAGACAGAGAACATCAGGTTTCGACCTTGTTAATATTCCAACGCCGACAGAACTGGGAGTGTGTGCTACAAGATTTTAATGCACCCAGTTGGCCAACATTGCGCCTGAATGAAAAGGGAAAAATTCCCGTAAATACTCTGTACAATAGTGAGGCTTTGGCTTTAATTTGTATGGCTGAACCTGTGGATTCTCTATTGTTAACATCATTGGCAGAAAACTTGAATGGCATGCGTGACGCTCGTATAATTGTTTTACTCCAAGTGGCGAAAACAGAGGAGCTCTTTGGGATTGTCAAGAGACAGGCGGTACACTATAAGTTCTTGAATGTTTTGCTCTTTCATATAATGATCAATGGAAGTTTGGCTGCCTATAGAATGAAACCGTTTCCCAGTGTTCGCCTTGAACCTGTAAAGCGAGTCCTTCATGGACCCTACTATCCGATCCGATGGCTAAATTTTGAAGGTCAAGTAGCACTCACTTTACCCACGCAAATCACACCTCTGAGCTTCTTTGTAACGGACCGTCGCACTGGAAGAAAGCACTTGGGAGGCTACATTAGCATGTTTTTGGTAGAATTTAGTAAAAAGCACAACATCAGCTTACAAATGAAAAGACCCCTGATAGAGGGAGAACTTATCAATCGCACAGACCTTATAAACATGACAGCTAAAGGCGAGCTCGATTTGCCAATCTGTATAAACATACAGTTAATGTCACCAACACAAGGGACTGAACATTCTACAACACATGGCGTTACCGACTGGTTTATTATGGTACCGTGCCAAGACGGATTGGCCATTGCCGATGTCTATAAAATGTTCGTCCATGCGAGCTGGGTCTTTTATGCATTAGGGGCATATCTGGCGTTTTCTATTCTGGAGACCCTGATCTCTGCGGCAAGTAACTATGTCTTTCACTACAATCGCAATGGCATTTGCATATGGAACTTCTTTATTAATTTACGCGCCTTGCGTGGTATTCTCGGACTGACTATGCCAATGAATTGCATTAGAAGTACAGCCATTCGTCAGTTTCTAATATCAATCAGTGTTTTTGGGCTTGTGATTAGTTGCTTTTTCAATGCTAAGCTCAGCACATTTTTAACCAAACATCCAAAGTCAAAAAACATAGATTCGTTTGAAGAACTACAGTCAAGTCACCTGTCCATTATATCTGATCGTCCTATAACGGAGAGCAATTCCGACTCGGAGCTATTCACAAAGAATGTGCCCAATGTACTTGTTTTGCCACCCGCTCAAAAATTAAAATTGATTCTAGCCTTGAATACGAGTAACGCATACGACATGTTTACACCAGCTTGGGCAGGCTTAGATGCATATCAACGGTCCTACGGGCAACAAGTGCTGTGCAAAGAGCCCGGGTTGCATATTGCCAAAGGCTTGCCCTACAGTTTCATCTTGCAGAAGAACTCAATATACAAGAAAGCCATCAACGATTACATTCATTGGAGCCGAAGCAGTGGTTTCGATTTGCACTGGTATATGAAGGCCGTGCTGGACATGACGCACAACTCAGAATCGGATGGAAAAAAACAAAGGACGCATGACAATTTTCAACCCCTGCGCTTCGAGGACCTGAAATGGCTGTGGATTGTACTTTGCGGAGGTTTTTCATTAGCGGCAGTGGCGTTTGTTGGAGAATTGTGTGTTAGCCGTTGGCAAAGACCTGGATTAGTGCGAAAAGAGAACAGCAGGCCGTAGGGTATATTTTATTTATATTTTCCTTTCCCTAATGCAATTTTTAGCACCTAACAAATTGCATTGTTAATTAGCAAGCAGTGTGCACTTAATGCTTAAGTGTTTTAATAAATGATTCACTAATGTGTGTGTAGCTCGTTTGTATTATAAATGTGTGAGACGAAGATTCATGGGTCCATAATTTGTCAGTTATAAATTATGTGTGGCAGTACAATGCTGGGTGTGTGCTGCTATTAAATTTGTTGCTGTCGGTGCGCATAATAAAACGCTATCACTGTCAATAAAAAGAGAAATGATATATGTGATGATATGGCTCGTATTTATGGCAGACACATACGTGTATTTGTATGCTTGTGCATGAGCTCTCAACAAAATTATAAAGGACCGCATATATGTATGTGTTCGTAAAATACGCATCAGACATGCATATAGTATGCACATATACATGCAAGTACAAATACCTATTATGTACATATATGGCATTAAACGGCAGCTGTGACATTGAAAAAGTTTCAGTTGGAAAGGGCCTTTAGTTCAAGACATCACAATAGAAATGTGTATTATAGAAAATTGTCGGCTGGGCCAAAAACGTGCCGTGCACGTTACAGTAACAGACAGCTAGCTAATATGTGGAATTGATATATAGCATTTAATTGTTGCATAATTAATGTCAAAGGAACTCAAACAACAATATTATTGATTAGACAGGTGTGGTGGTGGACATAAGAATTAAGGAAGGGCATTTTTTTCATTTCTTTTGGTATCAAGTCGATGGGGCAGATGGACACAGCAAAGACATATATAAAAATATATACATATACGCACATTAATACTAAATCCACAGCTGTACACATGTATATCGAACAAATATTGGGGTTGGCTGTTAAACAAAATCAATCGATTGACGTCAGGACATACAAGAAGTGGCGTCATGGGAGCAAACACAGAAAACATGACAAACTTACAAGCACACCCAAGCCAAACAACACATAGATGTGTGCCTTTATATTTTTCTAATATAGGCAAATATATACAAGCGTATTCACACATACGCATGACAGCCCAATGTACACAAAAAAAGAACCAGCGCATTACGTATACGTCCTGTGGGTTATGAAATTACCTACGCTGCAATTTGGTCCAAAAGTGAAATTTCTTTGCTAAGCAAACAATCACTGTGTCACAGGCAACAATTCTGTCAGCCTACCAACATTTTGCTGTTGATTGTATTCTCTAAATTTTTACAATTATTATTTAATTAAAATATAAGTGCCACTTAGCACAAATTGTTGCAGTACGTTTGTAGTGTTTGTGTATCTATGTACATAATTTATGCCACGTACATTTTTCATTGGAATTCAGGTTAGATTCTTGTCGTATTGGTGTTTAAATTTGCTGAGTTTTTGAATGCTTTTGCTGATTGTGTCGTTTTTTGACATGATTTTGATTGACCTCGGGCATTTATTTGTTCAATTGTGATGACAAAGTGGCATAAGTGTCAAAAATGAAATAAAGAAAAATTTATTTTGACTAGGCTGTATAAATTTATGTACAGGTACAGGTTACAGGTGAGTTTGTTTTGCAATACTCAGCGGGTGCTTAGTAAATTATTTAGAGCACAACTCTTTTGCAATTTCCCCAAAATTTGAGTTCAAGTATCTAAGGTCTCGATACTCGTGCATATCATTAATGAATAGGTCGGTTAATTTCTATAATCAAATTATTGAAATTAGTTGAGCAAGTCCAATAATACCCTGCACCCAAACAAACTCGCGGCACTCAGTTATATGCGCTCATAACAGAAGCAAAAAGAGGAAGAAGAGCTAACTTTATGCTGAAGTTTGTGGGAGTAATACTTGAATGAAATTGTTTCGACAATAACTGTTTTTAGAATTTACCGATTTGGATGAAATGTGGGTTCAGCCGAAATCCAGGCGCTCATTCAACCAGACGAACGGACTGACATAGCTATATCGATTCGTTTCATCGTGTTAATTAAGGATATATATACCTTCCATGCACAAACCTAATATACACTTTTTACGGGTTCAGGGTATACAGAGTCTGAGGGCTAGAATTGCAGCGAGCTAACGAATGCCTTGCAAAATACAAGAGAATATAGAATAAAATGCAGGCAATTTGAAAACAGACACACATACCTACACTGTTGCAGCTAAAATGTTGTTTTTAAGGATGAGAAAAGATGGCTGGCAAAGTTACAAAGTTAATACATTTTTCTCTCTTGTTAAGAGTTGCCCCACCGACGGCTATGCCGAGAGTGTGAAAAGTACATGGATTTGCATGTGTATTTGTGTTTACGTTTACTCGTATATATGTATAGTATACCAGTACGGGAACGTCGACCATCCGTGGTGATACGAATGTATATTGTAAGCTGCGAAAAGTTTAGCTCAGTTTGTTTGGTAGCACTGCAAATATTTGCCGGTAGCGCAAAAAGAACGCCGAGTAATATGCATATAAAGAACAAAACCCTTGATAAAGATAGTGTTAACGTGTCGAATAGGGCATACACTTTATGTGAATAGAACTAAATCAATTAGTTTACATTTAACAATTTGTTTTCTTAAGCAACAACAAATTTAAAGTTGTGTGAAACATACTGCTGCTTGAAAGTACTATGCTCCATTTTCGATTTAACTAAGCTGCATTGCATTAAAGACCATCGAAAAGGGGAACTTGGTGATTTGCTTTGTAGATAGCTGCAATAAAACCCTGCGAGTCAGTGGGATTTTCTGTAGAAATCAATATAAATTACGTGCAAAAGCGCAGCAAATTCGCATTGAATTGGTGAGAATAGAACAGCTATCGAGGGAAGAGTGACAGACATGCAAAGTCTGGTGTACTCCCTTTCTTAGACTTGCAGCTTTGCCTGGCAAGTTTCGCCTAAAAGGTTATGACATGGCCCTGTTGGGGCATAGATGTCGGAAAACTGAGCGGTTCTTCATAAACTTAAGAGTCGTTTGTAAGGCACTTGCTTAGCCCACTCGTTCGTTCAATGAAAGCTGTGCTGTTGAACTATTATGGCAAATTTTTTGTTGCTTCATTTTATGAGTTTTCAATTTTTTCGTGCCAGGGCAACTTTTATTTCACATTATTGCAATTTATCATCTTTCTGTTGGCTGCCAACTCTTATAATATTGCCGCAATTTCTGTAGCAAAAGCACTTCACACTCATATCGTATGCTGCTGGGCGTAAATTACACATTAATAGTTTGCTAAAACTTTTTGGCAACATTGATGTGCTCATGTCTGCAAAAAGTCAATTACCCCTACTCCAGTAAGTGTTTAATGATTGCGAAAGCCTTTGTAGAAGTCGGGCAATAATGAAACTAAATTTACAGGGTTACAAATTTAATAAGAATGCAATATTTTCACGAACACTTGTAGCACGGCAGGCACAATATCGAGCGGGTCTTATGCAACATGTGCCACATATTGCCTGTTTGCAGTGTATGGTCTACATATATGTAGCTAGTATGTATGGATAGTGGCAGTATATTCATAAGTATTTTACAGCTCAAAGCACTAGAAGCCGATATTGTGGCACTGGTTGCGGAATGTTGGCAGCTTATGTGCGCAATGTCAAAGCTGACAAACTTGGCTAAGTGCATGACAATCGCAGTGACAAGCGGCAGACAGACAGGCAGAAAGTCGGCTTGGGAGGCAAGTATATAGCCGAAGGCAGACAGATACTCGTTGATAGTTACTGCAAGCCATGCGTCAATGTAAGCTGCCTCTTTTCCTTACAAACGATACAAATAGGAGAACGAGAAATATATAGAATATCAGGAATAACAATGTGATTGACAAGCTGTCTTCACATCACTGCCATAGAATTTACGATTGTGATATTCGCACTTCAATGTTTAAGCATTCCCCGTCCATAGTGCATAATGTTCAACAGGGTGTGGATGCTGAACAATCCCACTGAGAAATGCAAGCGAACTATAAATTTGCATTATTGGCACTTGGCAAAACGCGAAATTGAGTTATTCTTTCTTTTTTTTTTGTGTTGTGTGGTTGTTTTTGTGTTGGAATTGTTAGCACTACCTGAGCCGTCAATTGTTCAATTATTGTGTAAATGAATGCTATCACTAACGAAGTGCAACACTTTGTGTCACTGACAGCGAGCACATAAATATGCAGTGTCGCGCTTCCCTATATTCAATTAAGTCAACATATTGATTTAATTATATTTCTCCTATCGTCGCTAAAGGGCCGTGAGTAAAGAAGGGAGGAAAGTGAGAGAGAGAGATAGAGAGTATTGCTGGATCACTGATGGATAGCACTTTGCATATTTTTCAATTATGATTCCATCTATATGCACTTAAAATATTGCGCTTATGCTGCGTATATTATGCATACTCAGCTTTAAACTAAAAACTCAATGCTTTAAGATACTCGTACATAGTGTAAATGCTAAAAATACAATTGTTCTTCGTGAAAAGAAATCGATACTAATGAATAGATTATGAGCAGAGATTAAAGCAGCTTTATATATATATCTTCAATGTTCAATATACTCGTAAGTATATAAGTGTGTAGGAAAGCGGCATTAAAGGAATAGAGTTAATTCATTTAGCATTTGTTTATTAAAAATGTATGAAGAAATTGCTGCGGAAATTGAAAAGCGCTGTACATTTTTGAATATTTAATTTATTTTTTGCATCAATACGAATCTAATCTAGATACTTAAAATTGAAATAACACAATTTTCAGCTCGCAATATGAGTTTTCCGAGATGGCTTAGGGGGAGGCAATAAATGTGATCTATTGTTAATAAGTGTTGCCTACTTTTGAGCGCAGAGGGTTTCACTTGAGAACTGAGTTGGAAATCATTGCATAAGCTGAAAGCTTATTGTTGTCTATGGAAATAAGAAGCTGGCACACACTCGCCCACTCAAGAGTGAACGTTTTAATTAACTTTCCATAAAAGTTTACAGTTTGCGGGCATCTTAGCTATACAATAAGTCGTGTTTCTGGCTCTGTGTTTCTCTTACACACAAACAATCGAGCGTCTCATAAGAAAGCTCAAATGTCTTTTGCGTGTAATTATAATTAATTTTGCCAATTTGCATTAAGCGCCCCCATAATCAAACCGACCATCGAAAATGTTATGGTGGTCGACTAGTGGGTGGCTGATAATGATGATGTCAGAGATGATGATTGTGTTGTGAGGTGGCGTTGATTAAAAACTTTTGTCGGTTATTTCCGAGCAACGACTAGAAATCGATGATAGAAGTAAGTAAACAATCCACCGACAACAGGCAAGGACAACAACTGCGACAACTTGATGGCGTCCTGTGTTTTGTGGCGTGGCATTTTCTGTGCAAGCCACGACAACAGCAGGAGCAGGCGTATGTCTACATCGATAAAGAAAACACCAGCTGTTAGTTCTATTGTCGCTTGCCACTAAATATGTTGAACGTGGATAATGAAAACCGTTGGCTGTCCCACTGTCTCGCCTTCCACTTTTGTTGGCTTATAAAGGGGAGCAACTACGCACGTGTTTTTCAGACCAAGTAAGGCCTACAAGCAAAATACATTTGCCTTGCTAGTGGTAGGTAATTCATTTTGGTTGTCCTGCTGTTAGGTTAATAAAACATGTCTTGACATTGGTCTTTTCGTATATTGGGCACGCTGGATGGAGAATAGTCGGAATGATGGGTGGCCCTTTCAATATACAGCCTGTTGCTTTCAGTGCACACAATAGAACGGCCAACTCATCACACTTAGCGTATAGAGAGCAATATACGAGCATTCGCCATTGTTTGATAGTCGAGTGCGATTATTGCCGACGACGCAGACCTTTCTTATTGACTAACTGGTCACACACTTGCGCTTGTTTCCTCTTTGGCTTCCTTCGGTCCGCCAGACAATTGCCAACTAATTGCATAACTTGAAACATTTTAATGAATTCCCGGGATAATTGTTTAAAGCTGTGATCAATTTACTTGTACCAGTTTAAGTCTTAAATTATTAAAAACTTCTTCACTTTAAACTACTTATTTACATTGTCTCTTTTTTTGTCTAATAGAAATATGAATCTATTATTAATTAACAAAAAGACAGAATAATAATCGATAAAACGCATGTTACGATGTTGTTCTTTAAACAATATGTAGCAATTCTGCTATTGACTTGGCTGTGAGAAGGGGCACAGCTAGCCGAAGGGCAAATAATATTTGATTAGATTTCTCCTTCTTAGGCTTTTCTAGCTTATAAGATGATTTTTATAATTTTTATATATGTCGACAGTCAATGTTTGTTGACATAAATAAATAAATAAAAGGGTTCATCTTATTATTTACGTTTAACGTATAATTTGTTAACTATTTTGATTCATTTAGAATAAAATACTTTAGAGAGGATTCTGAAATATTTTGTTTTAAGATTGCGCTACTAGCTGTAAGATTAAGTTTTAAATGCCCCTTAAAGCTGCAACAAATTCGCCGGCAGAAACGGCAAGATTTATCTCCTTGTCTGCATATTATGTAAATAAATATTAATATTAAATTTGCCACCAAGGAAGGCACAGGATTAAGTAAGCATGACTAAGCATACGGTATTGTGTGCGTTTGCATAATTCCGGCGCATAATTTTTTCAGCGCAAATTGGATTAGTTTTGTGTGCGAAAAATGTGCGTTAAGGTGGCCTCGGATTTTGTATTGCGCATAGGCCCCGTGGCTGAAAAGCGGAGAGTTTCTTACGCTCAATTTGCTGCTTAATAAACTGGGTGGAGCATGGCGTAGGGGCAAAAGGGCGTAGTGTCATGCTCTGTAGGTCGCAGCCAGCAAAACAATTATAATTTGCTTTGGGCAACTAAGTTTCGTGTGAAAAGTGACAAGTTGAGGCGATAATTACTCATGCATAAATTCAACAAATTAAATGTGTCATATTCTGAGTGAAAGTTTCGAGTACTTGCCACGAGTGGCATCAATGCAGGATTGTGGGGTGTGGTGGTGCGGATGTGCCAGGCTGTTGGGGGCTTGAGGCTGTTAGCTTTTGGTCTTTAGTCTTTGGCATGTGTACTCGTTTGCGTTGTGTCAACATGTTGCGCATTTAAGCATTTAAGCCAACCTGAACCTAGACTCGCATTCCAGCGCAAATTGACTGTTGTTTTTTGGCTGAAAAGCGTTGTAACTGCTGTTACTGCTGCTGCGTTTGCTGTTGCCAATAAGCTCCTAATGCGTGCTTGGGGGAATTTCTAATATCGTGTGTTCGTGTAAATAAATTAAGCGGCTTATGTGTCTCACTTACTTGAGCGTTTGCCTTACTTCAGTGTCGACTTGTCTATGATATAATCCTATTGTTAAGCGTATACTCTATAATTAAAAAGGGTAATGGGCATTAGGTTGTGCTGCATACGCTCAAGTGTGTGTAATTGTGAAAGCTAAACCCTCACTTCAAGGCAACGAAAACCATTCAATGAGCATTCAATACTTGGTTACCTCATGCTTTGTTTTAAATTTGGGTTTCATAAATGCGGCTTAACTTAAACTGACAGCTGGTAATTGAATGAAAATGAAACGAGAAACAAAAATTAAAATAGTCGGCAAGCATGTGAATGCTTTTAAGTGACAATTAAGTAGGATGTGTATCCTGCCAGCTGAATCGGGCCACTCTCACAGACAACATAAATTATTATTAATCGTTTATGATATTTTCTAGGACATTTGTACAATTAGTGGCAAGTTTTTATGTATGTGTCTGTGCGTGAGCATATCACATTTGTGTGAATTGACGTACCAGAAAACAAAGAGAAAAGTAAGTTGGCTTTAATAAATTGAATTTATTACAAACGATATGCGGCTGACATTTCAAGCTCTAGGGACTTAATTCACTTGCCAGGATGCCTGTTGAAACTTTGATTGATTTTACGCATACAGTATATGAATAAATTTGGACTTTTCTCAAGAAAAACTGACAGACAGCGCTGTATTGTGTGGTGAGAACTTTGGGGCTGCTTTTCTATATGTTTTTTTTTTTTTTACTTTTTTATTAATAAACCCTTTACTTTCTTGCATATTTACTCTATTTATGAATGGTTGCAATCATATGCAAATTTATACAATTTGTGTTAAAGATTTGACGTGCGTGGAAGCTTCCTTTACCCCTCTATTGCGCTTCAAATCTCATGGGATTGTGGGTACCAATTTAAATAGTAGCAGCAATGCTGAGCCACATGTGAAAATCGGTTTGTGTACTTTTATTTTCTCATAAATATTTAAATATTTAATGAGCTCGTATTGTTGTTCCTGCCTGCAATTCATCTACCCATCGCCTGCAGGGGAATTGCGTTTTCATTAAAATGTATGTGGGTCCACAGCTTAAAATCACACCTGAAATGGTTAGGGATTCTGTAAAACCATAAGAGGTACTTTATTAGGACAGCTATTGCAAAGAGGAACATATTTCACTTTTGAGAAAAAAGTTGCGTTGAAAACAGGCAATATTAATAACAATCATAGACTTTTTATATAATCTCTTCAGTCACCTATGTATAATAATATACAAATCATTGATCTTCTCCGATTTTCTTAGTGTATATTCAAATTGTTTTAGAACAAATTCGGTCGTTCATAGAACTTAAATTATTGTGCAAACATGTACAACTGCAGCACATTAGTCGCCTGATTGGTCTACATGCTTCATGGGTGGCAATTGAAGCAACACCAACAACAACAGCAAAAACTGCCGTAAGCTGTTAGAGCTGCAGTTTGGCCTGCAACGGGAGTTCTGCACTCTACTGCCGAGAACGTGACGCTGAAGTGCGAACAACTTAAACTTTTGCCGCTTAAGTGTTTGCATATGGAAGTGGCTATAAGAGTATGTGTGTGTGTGTGTGTGCGCACGTTCTTTTAATTTGTTAAAGTACATATAGCATGGTGACATGGCAAAGTCGAGCTGCCTACCTTAGGGCGCGAGTGCACTTATTCGCACGTCAACCGTGTCTGCCTGCATAAGTATACTCGTATGTATGCTTGTAGGTGTGCTCAGCCTTTGAGTAAACGCAGAGTCAGCACTTAATTGGCAGTTGTTGTGTTTGCGCACAGTTGTCAACGGAGTCTGCAAACTTAAGGCGTGATACTCACTAGCCTAATATCAATTCTCCATCTGTGGCTCCCCTTAATTTTTCACCCAATAATATCGACCGAAGATAATTAAAAACTGTAGTATTTTTGGTGATATTTTAGTTATTATTTTGCTAAATAATGTTTGTACTTACATTGATAGTTAGAAGTACTCCATTTTAGTAGAAGTATATGGAGAAGCTATCATTTGAAAATGAATCTTTTCATTTTTTTAGCAAAGTTTTATGCACTTAATTCACTTTAATAGTTTACAGCAAAACCCAATAAAAATAAATCAATGAAAATGCTGCATAACTTCATTACATCAGGGTCGCTACATATACACAAACACAAACACACACACACACACGCACACATACACACACGAACACTCATGCACAACCTCACCTCGTTCGATGTGCAATGTGCGACTGATGGCGTGTCGAATGGGAACTCAGTTGCAGCATGCACAGATAGCAAAGGACATTCAAGAGACAGCAAAAAAGAGGAAAAAAATTGAACGGAAGGAAGCATCAACGAACACTGCACGTAATGCGAATGCAACGAACGCGCTGAACGATTTTCTATTTAAAGTCATTTTGTATTACCGCCACTTTGGATTCTCTTTTGCCTGCTGCACGTCGTACCCGTAGCACTCTCTTCTTTTTTCCCCAACTGTTTGTCCTGGTTTCTTGTTGGCCACAGTCGGATAAGGTTAAGCTGAACTCGTAGCTGTGACATGAGACCGAACGGGGTGGTTGCCTTCTCTGCTATTTGCTAATCGTAAGATTGTTTGTAGGGCTTGCTATTCCGCTCATGTTTCAATCGAGCGACACGTTACCGGAACTTGACATACGCAAACAAACAGTTCGGAATTGATTTGTTTTGCAAAACACAAGAATGTGTGCTCTTGTTGGCCATTTGTCTTCCTTTTTTTCACATGTGACTCAATCTCAATGTCAGATCCAAGTGTTAGAAAAGGTGTGGTTTTCACATCAACCGCTTCGTTGAAAAAACTGTTTTATGATTCCAGAATAAACGTACTTTTAAAACTGTAGATATTAAATTATCATCTTCGTTGATTAGCATCCGTCCATTAATAATAATATAAAAACTGTGTAGCGTAACAGGCAATTTTCAACTACTGTAAACTATTCTCTAAGTAAATTCATTTGTAACTGCCTTTGGGATGGCGCTAACTACACTCAGATTGCACGTCCAGGTATTTGAGTTACAAAACACAAAATGCTTATGCAATTTATTTTGTACACATCACGTTGTCACACCAATGTACACTTGTTGGTATAACACTCCACTGTTTATTTAACAGGAAGTTAAAGCAGTTATATTTGCAATCGATGGCTTCCAGAACGATGAATTAAAATTTCATTGAATTTACATGGTGAGCGGAATGTGAAAGCACAAAGTAAGGGGTTCATCGTATATTTTCCGGTGCTAGGGAAATATTGAAAAGTTTTCGCATTGAAGAGTTATTGAAACATTTATACTTTGCGTTTCTGTGTATGTGTGTGTGTGCTACAGGTCCCAGAGGGGGAAAACACGCATAAAACGAACTAATGGAAATGCGCAGAGCTGTGAGCGGTAAGCTGTAAGCTGGCCAATTAAATTTCGAGCTTGCAACTTTAAAGCTGCAGCTGAGGCACGTTCTCGCTCGAAGATTTTGTGCACAAAACCTTAAGTGGGCGCTAGTGCGTTTATCAATAAAGTGTAGCGGGTGTAGCTTGTGTGAGTTTGTTCGCCCAATTAAGTGCCAAATACACAAGTGCTTTCATAATTTGCCAACCGAAAGCGCTCATTGACTTGGCCACAGTTGGGTTTCAGGTTTCGGGAGCATATTTTACTGCCACTCATCACATACCACTATTCAGTTGCCATTCGTCAGTGTAACATCGTGCTGCGCATTGTGTTTCTGCAAACAATGCAAACTGTGCGAGCAGTTGCCACACTTAACACCCTGATGGAGTGGGGCCGGCGCACGGTTCTTGGGTATTGTTGCTCGAATGCCGTGTGCCGTTGCATACAAAGAGGCGCTTTAATTACATGAGGCAACGTCGTTGTCGCCTCCGTGTTGTTGCCAAGAAACTGGCCAGTGCTACACTGAGAAAAAGTCGAGACTAATGGGCTACCAATTCAATATTCATAAATAGAAGTGCTCGGGATTGGTAGAGGGTGAAGAAAGGGGGGGTGTCATTATTAGTAAATACTCACATTTCGCAAAAGATGCACATTTAAATTTATTTGTAATATTGAAAATATTTGGTCATGCGTATATATTTCTTGAAACGATTTTTGCTCTGTGTAGATGCTGAGGGAGCTGGTTAGTGCTCGAGTTGCCGGTTGTTATTGTTGGCCTGGCCATAACGGCTCAGCAATTAAAGTAAGTGGTACAATTTTCGTTTTGCTTCGGCCACTTGCCGTTTCAGTTGTCCCTTTTAATGCTTTGGAAGGGGAGAGGGAGATAGGGGGGAAGACTGTGTCACTCTTTTTGTGGCCCATAAATCCAGGCATTGCATTTAGTTTGCAGACAGCTGCGACTGACAGCGAGGGACGACTGCCGTTTTCGAGATTTAGCTCTGTTTACTTGTATTTTTTCATAATTTTATCGCTTACTTTTCAAGTGTCGCTGCGTTTCTGAAAGGGTCAGTGGCAAGTGCTCTTCTCGCTGCACTCATGATTAATGAGTTAGTCTTTGGGCTGCTGCCTTTTACGCTGACTGCGTGCCATCTGCCCTGAATATTTATGGCAAGTGAGCAATTAATTAAATTAGGTAATCGAATGTTCGTTCGTTCCGCTATTCGTTGCCCACACAACAGATAAATTTAGCATCAGTTTCCGTATTCGAACATGTGCGAGTCTGCCACTCGATGCCGGTATTCCTTTGTGAGGCAAATTGGTGTTTGCTTCAATTTGCAAAACATGTAGAGAAAAATATATTTATGTAAGTAAATCAATATCCATATGCTTGTTATAGCTTGCGCTGTTGCCATTGCCGTCGCTTTGATCAAATGTGCCTGTCAGTTTTCTAGGAATCCACAGCTACTAATCCAATTAGCATAGATTCGTTCGAAAATTAGAGCCTCTGTGCTCAGTAATAACACCACTTAGAGTATGTTCACTAGGTAGGACCTTAATTTGGTAACAATTTTCGGCAAATATACATATAAATAAATATGTATCTTCGGCGCATATATGAAGTCTTGCTAAAAAATATATGGTTACTTGCGCATATAAGGCGTATGAGTAATGAGGTAGAGCAGTACATATATTTTAATTTCGAAAGAACATTCTGTGCGTCATTTTTACTGTCGACGATGTGGTTGGTCAGCTGCCATAAACACACAGCAATGTACCCGCACAGCTTGCTGTCAATGAAAATTATTTTGTGGCAACAACAACAACAACATCAAATCCCTAACTACACATATAAATTGAAGTGATTTTTTCTTCTCCCTTGTGGTTTGTCTGCATCTCTTTCACACTCTCGATTCCTTTTGCCATTTTGATCTTTTAAAATTGCTTTGAACTTTGGCGTACGTAAGCAGGAAAAGTGGACAGTGTGAGTATGTAGGTACGCATAAAAAATGTATCTATCTATGCAGTCTGGCGAAACAGAACAAAAATTCCAAACTCACACGCAGCTTGACGTTTTTAAACAAAAAGTTCAAGTGTTGCTGCTATCCATTGGGAGATGAACGGCTACCAATGCGAAGCTGGAAAAACTTTCAAATAAAGCGAAACTGTCAAAGCTTTGCGGGGTACTGTGCTGGCCATAAATTCAATTTTCTAAATGGACAGACAGCTTGCTAGTCAGCCAGTCAACTAGTCAGCTAGTCAACTAGTCCACTAGCCGAATAGTCTCGCAGTCAACCTGCTGCCAGTCAACCAGTCTGATGAACGATCCTGCTTCCTTTTAGTCATATAGTCAGAGCACAATTGCCAAATGCAGCACAAAATGGACAAAATGGCTGACTACGTAAACGTTGTTACCATCAGTTAGCTGCCAACACGAGAAACATGCACATATTGTGCCATGACATGCAACTACACACCATCCTTGTAATAAGTTTTCTAGCTTAGCTTACTTTAACTATGTTTTGTTATTTTTCTCTTTTTGTCTTTGCCACTTTCTGTACATTATGTAAACGTCAAATTGAAAAAACTTGGTCATTGCAGTTTCGCAAGGGCAGTAACTTGAACCGCGACAACATGAACCAGCAAGCCAGATTCACATTTTGTCGTTCTCCAGGCAAGCTTGTCACATGTGGCGTATGCGTTATGAGCATGTGGGGGAGATTTATTGATTTTGGTTCCAGCCAAAATCTATCTATAGAACTGCCACTTAAGTAAATGTACACATAAATGAAATGAATTATTAATACCCAAATAAATAAGCATCGAAACATTAATGATGATTATGAATTTCTAAGAATAATGCGCTGAACATGATCGAAAATATAGTTACTTAAATGCAAAATATACACTTTGGTTTTGAATCACAATTCACATTTAAATTATGAAATGAAGAACAAAAATTCTTTAAATATCTGATATGAAGCCGCTTTAAAATGTAAGTAGAAGAATGCCGTCACCCTGGTTGCTTGATATTTTTTAAAGCCATATGGTCACTTCATTTTAATAAATTTATTCACTCGAATGACTAATGAAATGGCTTAAGGAAATCTGCTTCAATATCTTGCAGTCTAAATGAAATAACAGCTGCCAAGCGAAATGGCTGCTCTTGGACTGTTATTGTATTTAAGAACAAACTGGGGCTTTATGTGCACTACAAGTATAGTACATAAATGTCGGTGGTTAAGTCGGGGAGTAAACTATTGTAATTGAGGGCCGGATGGTGCTGTGGGTACTTATTATGCATTTTTCTTTTATCACCTACAAAGTGGATTGTTGGAGTTGCACTAAACTTGAGTCGATGCGCTGCCTCAAAGAGGGGAGCAGTGCTTCAAATTATTATTGAATTTAACTCTTTTGCAGGACCATCGAAACACATTTTAGGAGTCCAATTGCAGCTTTAATGTGAAAGTCAAACTGAATTACTATTTACTAAAAAGTATAAATGAAAACTACAAGCCATAGGCGCTGTGTATATAATTATAAAATAAATATATAACATGTAAGCTCGATGTGTTTAACTGTGGACCAAAAGCAAATTATGACTTTAAAAATCGTCTAAGTGCAACATTAATGTGAGACTATTTGTTATAAACGCTGTGTATAGCCAAAAAACACAATTGTTAATTAAAATTTAAGTGTACATATTGACCACAATGGAAACAGAATGTTTGGTAAAAGCTTTAATTAACGACTAAGTAAAGAGAATATTTAATGTAAATACATACACACATATATAGTGCCCACAAATAACTTTTCGCAGCTGTCAATTGTATAAATATACAACAACAGTCGTGTATTAGTCGCGAAAAACAAAATACTTAAAAATAACTACAAATCCTTCCTGATGCAAAATACTTAAATGCAGAGCCAACTGAACGTGCAACTGTAGACTGTGCTTATATATTATAAATGTTTAATATTTAACAACTGACTTTTGAGAGTCTAATTTATATACATACATAACGACCTAACATAAAAACCGCGATCAAAGCAAAATACATATTTACAAAAACGATAACTAATTGATAGCATTTAAAAGTAAAACTCCGTCAGGTAAACAAATCGCGATTGTGTTAACTAAACAAAACTATTTCTTTGGTTGCTATTCATTTTTTGGGAGCCCCCTCAGACTAAGTCGTAAATGTTGTGGTAACTGTTGTGCTGTAACTTCTTACATCTGTGTATTCGTAATTCTGCGTGCGTTGGCACCTCTTTCCCCCCTCTGTCTCTCTTTGCCCTGCCGCGCCTTCCAAACTCCTCAAGGTGATGCCATTTTGCATCATGAGCAGCAGCAGCTTAGCAGCTAAGCGTTTAAGCGGCATCGCTAGTGGCAGTGGCAGTGGCAAGAACGATAGCCTTAAGAGCCACAGTAGAGTCTGTAAGATAGCTGATTGGTTTCCACAAGTAAGTTTTATTTACTTTCTTATCATTTTAAATTGTTTTCGTTCGTGCTCACATTTCATTCTGCTGTTCACCTCGAACTCATTTTTCATTTTTGTTTGCACACAATTTTCACGCATTAAAGCGCAAAGTCCCTATCAATGTGGAATCAAATTATAATGTCAATCCTTTGGGCACACACACACACACATATATATATATCTATATACATATATATACCAGCAAATCAGACGTGTGCACAGCAAATTGAAGAGTAACAGTAGCCAAGCCATTGTTGTCCCTCTTTGTTGTTGTTATTATTACTTTTTCTATACGTGGCTTCGCTTTTCACAGGCACTCAACTGTTGCGCATTGTGCCTTTTTTTCATTTTATTTTTACTTTTTTTGTCCAGCACCATGGGTTATTTATTTGTATGATGATGGGTATAAAATGACCCCAAATTGTGCACCTCAAACAAAATTTGGCTTTTTTACAACATATTCGCGTATACTTTATACACAGTACGGCTTCTCCTTTTGTTTGCTTATCAGCAGTCTATTTTCTTTTCTGAATGTATAGTAGTATTTGTATAGACCTTAGTAATTGTGTTTTGTTCATTGATGAAAGCTATATCTTGACAATTTGTTTCATGAATGTGTACAAATTGTTGACAACACTTTTGAAGTTATAACTGCGTTTATTCATTGTTATTTTGTAATCGCTTTTAATGCCATGACAACGACTAAATATTCGTAGCCATTAAATGTATAAGTTTATTAATAATCAGATCATTAAAAACTTTTCACGGGCATCTAATATAAAGAAGCTTAAAGCTTAAAAACAATATATATTTCCAAGTTATATTGCATAATTCTTAATGGCTCCTCTAAGATATTCGTAAAAAGTTTTTGGCAATAATACTGCTTTATTGAATCAGAAAAAAAAGTACTTACTTTAACCATAAAAAGCCTTTAAGCATTATAATTATGTTGCCAGTTTTAGATAATTAGATAATGCTACTTCAAACACATTTGATTCAGTTACGTGTTAAAAGCAAGTGTAGGCAAGCACAATCATATACATTTATACCTTTCGATTTTAATAGAATGTCTCGCAATCTTAATGGCCAGATTCATATTCAGAAAATAATATTTAAATATACGCCGAAATACAATAAATTACAATGGTTTATTAGTAAAATAAGTAATTTAAGCAATTTTTTTTATTTTCATTGACAAATACCTTTATAAGCAAAGAATGTGCTATTTGTAATCGTTTTTACTTCGCTCTACTTTGTTATGAAAAATGTTGAAACTGATATTTTTCAGATCCTGACATAACTTATTTCCGCAACTCTAAATAGTCACCTTGCAGCCAGCAAATAGTATAAAGAAGAGTCTTGGCCAGCAATTTAAATGTCAACTGTCGATTGATAGTAAACACATTGAGTATAGAAGCACACTTTTGCCGCCAAGCCAATTCCAGAGCAAAGGCCGTGATCTGTAAATAAAAAACACCTACATATAGTTGATGGCATCTGGTACTAAGACTTACTTACCAGTCTTTTGAAGGCACTCGACTCGCGCGGGGGTGTGCGTAATATAAAAGCCGTTTTTCTTATCATTATTTCCAAATTTTCTGCCAAATTACTGGTATAATATAAATTGAGCGCGTCGATTAGGTAACTGACTATGACAAATGACCGCATTTTGATTGGAATTGAAGAATGCTGGGGTGCTGCAATAATCACAAATATTTCATATCCATAGGTTATTAAATACCAGCCCTTGCTGGCCAGTAGACACAGCAAGATGTACTGAAAGGATTCACCCATCAAGCTATGCAATGCCAGTATCTTAAAGAATTGACGTTTCAGCAATAGAAATTTGGCAGATTTTTCTGATTTCCAAGACTCTCGAATGCTGCGCGGGCACAAGAGTTGCGATAGCTGGTCATTGAGCAGGCTGCAGCTACGACAAATCTGCCATAAAATGCAGTAGTATTCGAACATAATAGCTACAGAAACATTGACTAGCAGCATGGTGGACGTAATGTCTAACATATAATTCTTGGGCCGAAAACGTTTCAGATACAAGGGGTAGAAAAGCCAAGTCCGTATCAGAGTAAGCAGAAAAAGACCAAGCTTGATGTAATACAGGTTGTTCAATTTCATTAATTTCCGCTTCCTTTTGCCAGTCATAGATTGTTCCCAGGCACTCAAATATCTATTTTCCAAGTGCAGCAGCTCTCTTAATATCCTGAGCACATGGCGTTTTCGTTGCCAACAATTGAAAATGCACAGCAGCAACACAATACTTAGCATGGTAATATGAACAAATAATTTCTCATCACTATGGTAGCTACAAATCAAATAGAGAGCTCCGACACAGGCAAGGCAATGATGCATTACGCAATACCACTTCCAAAAATTCAAACGAATGAGCTTTTTGTCTGCTGACCCGTAGTTGAAGGCGTTGAGTCCATTGAGCGCTAGGTAGTAGCCAATCAATGCGTATAGACTGCCTCTTGAAAGTCCCATGATGTTAGCGTGCGCAAAGGCCTAAAATCGAAATAAAACTGGCATTGTGCTTCGCAGCCAATCGAAGTTTATATAATTAGCAGAAACCAGGCACTTCATATCCTTTGCACACGCAATGCATGCCTACATTGAGTTTGATTAGTTTTCATTGTGCTTTGGAACACATGGAAGAGCTTGTTGTTAACTGGCGAATTATTTGTATCTTTTTTTATTTTTCTGAGATAATAAGCATCGTCTTGATGAGAAACATTATAATTTGTATTTTTTGGGCTCATTACTTGCATTTTCGAAGATAATGATTATCAATGTACAATGTACAGTGACCTTTTTAGGTTTTCAAAAAATTTTCCGTATTTTGAAAGTCTTTTAAATACTCTACACCTTAGATAAAATTTAGGAGCTCATAATTACTTGAAAGTCTTTGCTGCCGGATTATGATCAAGAGCCACTCTCTTTCTTTTAGGTATTAAGGATAGATGATTACGAATATATTGAGTGAGCTTTTTATTGTTTCACTTTTGATGTCAGCATTTGTTAAACTTTCTCCAGTGAAGCGAACTTTCTCGTTCGCTAAAGCATAACAATTGTATTGAAGCAAATTTAATACCCTTTTGGGAATAAATATTTAGATAAAATCAGCAAATTATGTGTGATTGGCATTCGCCATTAATTCGCACTATTTTTTACGTGATAAATTATTTGTACAAGAGCACTTTGGGGAATATAAAAAAAAATTAAATGCAGATGCATATAAGCAGTTGAAAAGTACAAACAAAAAATTGGCCCCACAAACATTTGCATAATAATTATGGTGTGACAATATAAACAAAAAATATTCAAATCCTGCGGGTAACATGGCAATGGAAATAAAATTGAAGACACTTTGAACCGGTTGCGTCAATGCCCAAGGCCACAAGCATATTAAAATTTCAAACACAAACATATCAAGGCATCGGGAACAAAACAAACAGAAAGTAAAACCATAGTAATGACAACCGTATTGGCAAAAACATAAAATAATTCTATGCAAGGCCATTCAATTTGATTTTAATCAAATAAACTCACACGCATATGGGGCCATATTTAAACGCTATCAATGCTATTGGTAACTGAGGATTCTTTCGAAAAAAAGTTTTCCATATAGCGCCTACTGCTGTTTATTTGCTCGTCTCCAGCATGTCAAATAAATCAAACTATGGCCTTTTGCCGGTCATTCAATACATTTATACCAATAATAATATCGTGGCATGAAGCCGGCCAATCAAAGAGCCCCCAGGGGCATGGCAATCAATACTGATTTTTAATGAAGAAATAAAGTGGCCATTTTTGTGTTGTGCTGTGTCGTAAAAATTGTCTACATTTTTATTACACGCTGTTTGTGGCACTTGCGATGGGCTTGGAGAGGGAGTGCGCCTTTGTTGCCACACGGCTGATGGCGTGCCTGATGCCACAAGACAATGGAAAGATTCTACAATACACCCACTACAGAGAAACAGAGACCCCTACACATCCATGGGCTGCTCTAATGGGCATGTCAGCACGCACCAACGCCTAAACGCGTGCTGAGCTGGAAATTTTTTCGCTCTTGTGGTTTACCATTTTATTGGCCGGCTGCGTGCCGAGGGGTCGACAAGTGTTTATTTCGGCATTTTGCTTTATTTTCTTGTTGTTGTTGTTGTTGTTGTTTTTGGCATCTCTGTTCCGAACTGTTGTTCTCTACCCCACCACCTTTTTCCCTTTACTTTTTGGCGGGGCACACCTAGCGCTGAGTGGACCGATAAGCGTTTTTCCAGGCAGGCAGTATATACTCAACCGGAGCTTTCAATGGCCACGTTTGTCTACATTTAGTTTTTGTGGGCCAAATGATTATTGGGCTGCTCTTTGCTCGGCTCGGTGTAGTCGGAGCTTCACCGTTGCCAGGGCTGTTAATACGCATGGCGAGTCCTGGTGGCATTGTTTGCTTATTTGTCGAAATGGTTTCACGCTTTTTCAGTAGGAGGAGGCGAGCGGCGTCGATGCTAGCAGAGTGCTTGATAAGTTCCATTTAAAGTGAGGCAGTTAGGGCTGTATAACTAAATTAACAAATACATAGGTGATGCTGGCGTGGATGCCTAAATAAAAACTTATTTATATGACAAATTTGTAATTTAATTGTTTAATGAAATTATAAACTGGACAACTCTTTCAGGTCTTCAATATTTTTTTTTTTTTTTAATTGCTTTCTTAATCTATGGCATTTGTTTGCATTAAATAAGTATTTTATTGAAGGGCACGGTGTAGGAAGCATTTTGGGTCTTTTAGAGATGGGTTCCTTTTCGAGTTTCTCCCCTTTCTCAGTTTTCGACTGTAAGCAATTTCTTATGCACTCAGCTTTCGTATACCCTACGACGCATTGAAATGCCCTAACACATTTACCTTTTCTCTCCACCCAAAGTTTTCGCAATGGATGGCACATGCGGTAGTACGGAATGAGTATTACCGGGATATGACAATAATCGACTAAAAAAAAACCAATTGTAAAATCGAAATTATATGCATAGTATGTACATAATCCTGTTTACCTCCTCTTTGTAGTCTTTGACTATATGTGCATCCACTTGTTAAAATTAGAAGTATTAACATTCCCCAGTGCGCCCTCATTGTATCAGGGAATTAACTAAACGGGCTTTCGTATTTAAATTATTTAGGTATTCGCGTCATGCTTAAACCGTGTTTGGTTCGCTATTTTAATGCGTGTTTTCAAGGTTAGATACAAAAGATTTTGAGGCGAATGATACCCGATGGCGCTAATATCAACGCATTTAATACAGCGTTGGAAATTTGTTTGTGTACATTGCTCGGTACATATATGAATAGTAGGACAGATAATATCAAATATAGCTTTAGCATATTTGGATGTTATACCATCAACAACATACAAATATATTGATATTTGACATCTTTCTTCGTTCTTGAACTATGAATACACATTTCGATTTCTAACGGAAGCGTTTATTGATTTGTTGAAATGACTTAACACTTTTTCCCTAAGAAGGGGCAGAGAAGCAGAGTGCTGGAAAAGTTGCTATTGAAATAAGGCAGTTAACTTATTTAAATAAATGTTAAGTCTTGATCCTTGGATTGATGCGTAAATAAAAAGTATTATGGTAATTATAAACTGGACTGTTTCTGTTCTTTAGTACTTTTGTGGTTTGCTTTCCTCCATCTATAGTATTTGCTTGCATTAAATAAATAACATCTATCTAATGGAGCTTTACTGATTTTGTATGATGGGTTTTTTACTGGTTCGTGGTTTCTCAGTCGGCTTTAAACAATTTTGTTCGCATTCTTCTCTTGAATACCCTTCGACGCATAGAAATATTAGAACACAATAACCTCTTCTCTCTATCCAAGAGGGTATCAATGGATTGCACATGAGGTTGCTGTACGGAGTAAATATTACCGGCTGTGCTTTTACATGACACTTGTCGACTAAAAGACAAACATTTCAGCAACCGAAATATGATAATTATATGGAATTCTACTTACCTGATTTACGTTCATGTTGACTATATATAGATCGAATGGTGAAAACAAGAAGTATTAACATTCCCCATTGGACTTTCATTGCAACAGGGAATTAACTAAATTGACTTTCGTTGTTCAGCTAATTAAGTATTCGTGCTATGGATTAATTGTGTTTGATTCGCTATTTTAATGCATATTTTTAAGAGTTAGATACGGAAACCTACAGGCAAATAATGACATACATTTCTTTAATAAATATAAATATAAGTATTAAGAAACCTTATTTTTATATTTTTATACAAGTATATGTCTGATTATGCTTTTATGTGTTTGATTTCTCCAAGCACTGTTTCTTACATTCGGCTTCCGTAAGGCCCGTAATGCATTGGAAAGCCATTATACATTTATTTTTTCGCAATACCCAAACTTTCCTTAACGGTTGGCATATGGTGCGCCTTGGGACGAGAACTACCGGAATAGTGCATAAGTTCACTTGGAAAACAAGATTCTTTTAGACTTTAAAAATAAAATCAATCATCTTTACAAGTTTACCATTATATGGTGGTTTTTGACTCGTGGCTATGACCAACAGCTGAAGGCAAAATGCCAGAATAAAAAGTTTTACAGTATCGTGCTCCCTCATTGTGTCTCAAGGCGAACTAATATTTTTTAAAAGTTAAATGCTTGCTACTTGTATAATTATATAAATATTAGTTTTGCCAATTTCACGTTATAAGCGCAATGTATTTCATTTTAGAGTTTGGCTTATGTATTCCCTAATGTACCTAAATCAGCAATTGTATTTAGTTTGTGTGTCAGAGCCGGTTGAAAAGGAAACTTGTACGTATACTAGAGTTGGGAGCTTCTACCCCAGTTCTTGTATTTTTAATGATAATAAAGTCTGTCCTTTTAACTTTGACAACTTTCAATAAAATTGAGATTTTCTGCACTTGCTCTTCTTACAAGAGCAGCGAAAACATTTTTCTAGACTGTTTTATAAAGAAATTTAACGCCAATTGTGAAAATAACTGTTCCCCTTAGGAGCTAGAGCGCCACATTCTTCTTCTTCTTCATCACATCCATTTCGAGCTTCATGTACGGCCATTGGATGTGTGTGTTTCTTGGTACGAATAAAAGAGAAATACTGAATTCTAGAATTACCACACACTCTCATCAATAAGTGCCAGCTGACCAATGATGTGTGTCTGTGATTGCGCCACTCGTTCAGTAAACGTAACTAAATTGCTTGCTATGCACTCGTCTATAATTATAAGTATTACTTTTACACTTGATGGTGCAGCAAATTGTTTTGGAATGTGCACACATATACAATACGCAAGTATGTGTGACAATTTGCTTTCCCCCACAAACAGATGCTTTAAAATGTAGATGTTTTGCAAAGACAGCTTTGTATTTACTGATTGAGTGGCGGGTATTGTGCAGTGTTTTTGGTTTGCTATTTTAAATTGGGTTCTGTCAATAATAAACTTTAGTCAAGCTTGATGAAGCCAATACTTACGTAAGGACAGCATCTGAGTGTAATTAACACAGTCCATTGTGCACAGTATTCGCATTGAAATGACTAAATGCACAGCTTGTCTGTGTTCACACACACATACAAAAACACAGTCTTTGTCTCAGACACTCGTAATTAAGTTAAAGCAATCAGCGAGAGTGATGCTAGTATAACGTCTTTGAGGGCGTAGCACGGCTTATTGTTGCCAGAAAATTTATGCAAATTTCGATTAATTTACTTTTGACGCAGGCACAAATGCCGCAGCTTTGGTGGGTCGCCCGCTCATTAAGTGCAGCTCAAAAATAAAATGAAAACAAAACAATATAAAAAATTGTTCATTAAGAGCAGCCACAGCAAGTGGTGTCCCATCCTAATTGAACGGAAACCGTGACGCACTCAACGCTGATGACAAGGGAATCATTTGATTTCGTTTCACAGCTGATTACAGCTGATCAGGCAGGCGCGCAAACAATCAATTTCCATTTCGCTTACATTTTTCTTCTCTCGTTAATTTTTTGTTCCTTTACATTTATTCGCATTCCATTTTGTCTATGTCTAATGCTTTGTTTTAGCCAAAATATTTCTACCGTCTGGCTGAGGTTGCCCTTACACGTTATTTATTAAAATATTTATACGCGTTGCATTCTTCTATGCTTGGATTTTGGCTGAAATTTGTTGATTGCCTTGAGTTATAAAAACTATAATAAAACTTCCGTCATTTCCGCTTGGCAAAGACATCGATTTCAAAAGCAGAACTTGCCCAAATGATGTTCATATTTCAATTTCCGGCTATCGAGTGGCACTGAGCTTCCAGCATTTATTGCAATCAGTGTGGCTGGCATTTAGCTTGACAGTTGACCAGATATTGCTGCAGCTGATGTTGTAAAGTTTTTGAAATTGTATTGCGCTTGGACTTGATTGATGCGGCGGAAGTTGGTTTTGTTTGTTTGTCGTCCCCTATGGCATGCAGCTTACTCATTTTACTTGATTTTTGCTATTTTTGATGATTTCGATTTGCATTTTGCTTGCGCACATATGAGCTCCCAAAAAAAAGGCAACATTAGGAATGCATTTGCACACACACACACACACACACACACACACAATTAATACTGATTGCATATTTCATATAAATGACTTAAACGACTAAAAATCTGCTAACAAATGCTTTCAAAAATTCGATTCAAATTCATAATAATAAAAAAATACAAATATACGCACAATAACAAAAACAAATTTGTTCTAAATACAACGCGAATTGAATTTGAAAAAATAATAACAACCCGTCGTCATAATCATGCCACAATCATTCCAACGCTCAACCAGAATGTCAATGTTCTTCTTTCGATTGCACAATCTTCAGCGCGCCGAGGAGAATAAGCGCAAGAAGCGCGTCGAGCAGCAGCGGCAACAGCAGCGGCAGAGACGCGGTGCCAAGGTCTTTAAATGTGTTAGTGACTCCACTGGTCATCTGACACTGGCACCCTCTAGACTCTTCGAGCGCACCCCCATGAGCCCGTCCGATAGCCTGGATGAGATTGCGCTGCAGATACCAAGGTGAGTTCCCATACTGTAATGCCAAGAGTCTTTCGCAAAAAGGCCAAAACTGGAGGTATCACAAACACAAAGAAATAATTGCGAAACTATAAATTGGATTTAATGATGCTAGTATTAATAGTCGAATACTTTGGACTTCGATGCTTACAATGGATTTAATTGAGAAGCATTTAAATACAATAAACTAAGTATCGCCATCATAAGTAGAACAGGCAAAATTTGCCATCAACCGAAATAACAATTAATAATATGAAAGGTCTGATGAACTTAAAGAATGCGAGGAAATTAAATAAATATTTACATACGCCATACTGTTGACTATATAATTCATCCATTGTTCAATTATTTTTCCATTCAATTGTTCTCTACCTTCAGTCTACAAGTACAAGCATCACGATTGTGTAAGAGTATATGTTTTGAAAGTCATTACATTTAAGGACAGCAAAAAGTTATGACACAATTTAAGGCTGTCCTTTACAAGGCACCCAAAATCCACATGTTTTAATAATAAAAACTAAAGGCTGCACTCTGCTTGTAGCTTGTATATACTATACCCTGCCCAACTAATTCACAGTCTTCTAAGTATTTCTATATTGTTAGCATAATTCAAGCCGTATAAGTGGTTATCCGATACTTCTTCCCACTTATGAAACTTACAGCTCTCTATTATATAACAAAATCATTCAAGAATAAATCAGCAGGATATGAAAATTTAATTAGGAATAAAAATGTAACTTTTTTGAACATTTTCTTTCAGATCAACTTAATACTTTTTCTGATTATTATGGGAAGGGTTAGTGTATTTTCGATTCATCAAAATTAAATATATCTTATATTGTTGAGAGACATTTTCAGTCTGCGTAACTGCATTTCTGAAGTTCGTGTTTCTTTCGTAGAATTTCACGAGTGCCTTTTCAAATCATGCCCTTTTAACGTGGCACTCCTTTGTGTGTGTACTTTGACAAAAACATACTATATTACATAGTATATACAAGTACTTCCATTTTCATACAAAAGCAGTCTGCCTTTTGAAATTATGTGGTTTGCCAAATGCAGAGTCAAAAACTTTGTCAAGTGAAAAAATAATTTGGTCCAAAATGCGATACATGCGGCAGCTACAGACTTAAGCAAAAATGTGAAATTTATTATTAAAACGGATTGTCAAAGCCGCTGGCTTAAGGCAGTTAATTCTTTTGTATAAAGGACCTAGAACCACAAGTCGCATAACTAGATGGTCAGTAAGATAACTAATAACTTTTAATTAACTGAAGTGGAGCTCGGGTTGTGTGCCACTTTTAGATCCCTTTTGGCGCAGCAAGCTTTGCTTTCTATTATTAGAAAGTACAAAATTTCAAAAGTATTATTTAGTATCATCCACAACAGTAACACGTTCGGTCCTTGAAAACGCTCGGCAAAATTACCAGGATTTGTTGCAAGTATTGCAGGCAGCTTGGCCGTAAAACAAACGGACTTTTGCAACCGTCAACATGAATATGATGTGTGAGCGAGTGTCGGCAGTTTTCGCTGGTATGGTTGTTGGTCTTTGGTATGCAAAGACATTTCCTGCAGACGATGCAAACAAGGATAAGGATAAAGGCGGCAAAGATAAGAATAACAAAGACAAGAAGAAGTAACTTTGAGGTGCAGTTAGATAATTAGCATTGGTTTATATAATTCCTTTACGGGGGTCGATCAATAAGTACCCGTGCAAGCAATACGCATGGAAGTTTTTCAAATTTCCCAATACTTCTGCCATATTTTGGACGCCCTGAAAAGGGATGATTTGTCCAATGCAATTTAACGAAATTGTTCTCATATCCAACCTCTGCCATTCGGCAGTTTAGTGTGGCTTACAGATTAAAACCACCTCCCCTTTTGGCACTTATGGATAGGCTTATAAGTAATATCCACAATCGCTTTAAATCATTTGGTTGCTTTTCCAGAGGCAACTTTAAAGAAAATTGCGGATTGATTATGTTCTTTTATTTTTTGAGGAACATAAAAGCTAAAAAGTCGGGCAAACAATTTCGTTTTTGGAACATGCTTACTTATTGACCGACCCTAGAATGTTTGTGAGGCTTCCTGAACTCTATTTTCCAAATATTTCGCACAGATACAAGCTGATGCTAAATACCTATGCGAAGTTGGCCGAGCGTTAAGTTTCCAGTAACATTGTCGTCTAAAATCATTCGAGCTCCAATATTCCAACCAAAATTACCTAGTGAAAAACAAAAATAGAAAAAAAATTAAAAGCGTAAGATGGCGTGCTGCAAGAGGCAGGAAGTGCGCAGGGTGTGCAGACCGCAGCCGTCGCTTTTCTCGCGCTTGAATTGCTTACCATGCAACCGAATGTTTTTCTTCATGGTCGGTGTTGGCATTGGTGTTTACTGGACCCGGATTAAGGAAAGAATCGCCGAGGAAACCAAAGAAGCTTCTAAGGCCGCCGAGAAGAACAAAAAGAAATAGGACTATTATGGACCCCCATATAGAACTGGCACAATCTAGCGTGAGGAGTGTATGAAGTCGGTGTTACGAAAAAATGAAGATGTTTGCTCTCAATGCTTCGTTTCGTATCGCCGTCTTGGATGCGCTGTTCGAGACACTGGCGTGTGCCAGACCCCGGCACTAAAGACTTCCAAACTTTACTTAATGCAGTGGTGCAACGATTTGCCCGAAACTCTGGCCTACTTCGGACAAATCTTGGCACTTTTGTTCACATCCTGACACAACGCAAATAAAGTAATCGATTGAATCTTCCAAAGAATATGTTTAATTTATTGCAACTGATGATGGTTTTATGAGCTAGGTTTTTCGTTAAACATTGGTGGATAGGACTTCTCAACTTTATTTCTT
Source organism: Scaptodrosophila lebanonensis (assembly GCF_003285725.1). Classification (NCBI taxonomy): domain Eukaryota; kingdom Metazoa; phylum Arthropoda; class Insecta; order Diptera; family Drosophilidae; genus Scaptodrosophila; species Scaptodrosophila lebanonensis. Next base: position 7,151,669 of record NW_022060529.1, read on the forward strand.
TTTGTCCTTGTTCTTGTTCTTATTCTTGCGCTTGCCTTTTTTGCCAGCTTCCTGTTTGGCTTCTTCAGCCAACTTCTCGGCTTCTCGTTGTACCTTGTCATAGTAAATGGCTATGCCGGCACCAACCAAAAAGAAAAAGAGTCGATTGCAGGGCACGCAGTTGACCCTAGAGAAGAGAGAGGGCTTGCAGACACAAAGCTGCGGCTTAGGCTCTGGCTCACATCCGCAACGGGAAGGTCCTTCATCGCACATGATGTCCACCTTGTTTCCCGAATGGCAAAGCTGTGGCGGAAAATTTTGTGAAAAACCGAGTTCAATTTAATTTTCTATTGTGTGGCCAAAGTATGAATACATAATAAAATGACTCTAAGGCCATTGCAAACCTGATAAAACAGAGTTCGAATGTACCGATTGAAAAATGTCTTTTCTCAGTTAACTAGCAGTAGGCCATCAGTCAGTCATTTCACATTTGTCTATTTTCATTTTGGAAAGAACTCTTACATGTACCGAAACTCTCTAAATTGAAGCGTAAGTGCAATAGAAAGCTTCCCACCCATACAATATTATGTTTACATAACTCTACATCAATTTTAGAAATCCATTTTTGCAATGCAGCGTCTTCTTACATTGGTAGTTGGCGGTATTATTGGGTACCTTATCGCCAAGAACGTACGTTAAGGAAATCACTATTTTTTCAGCGGTTTCACAAACGAAGCACGAAGCATGACTCACGTCATTTCATTTGCTTTAGGCGTTATTATCGGAATGTTAATGTGCCGTCGTTGCGGTGGGCCCTAAGAAGCAACTGGTAACTGAATCATGCTGAAAAACAACTCAAACTTTACCGCTATGGTCTACCTATATAGCTAATAAATCTGAATGCATTCAATCTAAAATTCAATCAACCACGTTTTTTGAATATCGATTAATAACGCAGTTGTGGAAACGCTTTCATCGCAAAATTTAAATTGATTGATTGGCTTGCCAACACATAATACTATTTCATTTCTGTCACACAGTTGACCCCTTAAGGGTGAAAATAAAACATTGATCTCAGTTAGCTATCATTTTGCCATCAGGCAACACAGATTTTGGAAATTTTTTAAAAATAACCCAGCACATGGCTTTTTTAAATCATCAGAAAATTTGAGTGGTAAGCGTAATTACAAATACATACATACATAATAAGAGCCAAATCCAACTGTCCATCGCCACTTTGTTCGTTCCACATGAGTTCGTTGGCGGAGTATACAAAACAACAATGATTACAATGAACTCTTGAAATATTACTCTTATTACTTAATTAATTGTTTGTACGTACATTTCAGGAAATCAAATTTAAAACAAATATGCAGCGTGTTCTCACCTTTTTGGTTGGCGGCATTATTGGTTTCCTTATCGCCAAAAATACCAGATAGAGTGAGAATCATTCATCTATTGGTTTCAATAATCTGGCACGCCACAAGAGGCACTATTCACGGAGTTACTTTCAAATAAATTTGGAAAGCAAATATGACTCATGTCATATCATTTGCCTTGGGCATTCTGATCGGAATGTTAATGTGTCGGCGGTGCAATCCTTAGCTCTGGCTGGCATTTGACAAAATAGATTCAATAATAGCGCCCTCAAAATCAATTGTATTATAATAAACTTAACAGAAAATATACATATATGCATATAACAAAAATATTAGTTGAACATAAATTTTGTCTTTGTTTTGCAATATTTACAACATCATAATATCTGTCCCTACATTATTTCTATTTGTATTTAACATATATATTTGTGTGTGAATAAATATATCTGAACACTCGCCATGTGGGAGATAAAATAGGGAAAAATAAAACGACAGACAAAATCTAAAAAGATCTTTCCATTTATCTTTACAGGTAAATATCCCTATTCGAAGTTAATATACACAGCGTTCTAAGCAATCACTCAGTCTTAGATTGAAAGAAGTATTTCTAAAATATTCCAAATGGTATGGTATGCATAATAAATATTTCCGATTTATAACATAATTCCGATGCGTTTTCTTAGAAAGTAAGAATTCTTTTGTGCAGTAATTTAAATTGATTTTTATCATCGAATGTTATACTTATGTGCAATGTGCACCCAATTCAATTCAATTTTTTTTTTTTTTTTTTGTTGCTAATTTTTAAGTTTTAACTTAACTGTCCAGGTGGTGTCTATATTGCTGCCAACCGAAGTTTATGTGCACAAAAGTTTCAAAGTTAGTATTGTTTGCACAAGCCGCTGCTCCATCTCCATATTTATGATGCGGGTCGTGTGCGGTGATAGACCGGAATGTCGGTTGGGGTTTGAATCGATGTAGAGCACTTAAAGTGTTCAGCCAAAAACAGAATGTGTATCAACTTTTAAGGATACGTTTCGGCGATTGTGCCTAATGTGATTGTGTGAAATTGGAGGCTGACTAAAACAGTTTGCCCTTTTCCCAAACCTCAAGCATAATTACTGCTCAAGTTGGCATATTCGCCAAAGGCACATGCCTTCGTACTTATGAAGTAGTTTGGCAGGATGTTTTATGTAAATGAAATTATTGTAAACCCGATTTGTTTTGCACAGAAACTTTCGAAATATGTGTTGTAGTCCCTTACATACATACATATATGTATGTGCAGTACAAATAAACCTAACTTATCTGTCTGAAAGTAAACCTTTCATTATGATTGATTATCGATGAAATATGTAGAAACTGATAAGAAACCACACCCGCTTAACAAATGAGCAGAACAAAAGAAATGAAGTCGGTTTTTGTTTCCGTGTTCAAAGAACTTTTTGGCATTTCAGTCAGTCAAGGCTAGCTAGATAGATAGCTAAACACACGCTCACACATACACACACACACACACACACACATAGGTATAGCATTGGGTCAGGATTTGTTGCCCACACTAGCATTAATATTTCATGAATTCAACTGGATCTTGGATGCGACTATGCATATCTAAAAAGCCCATGGCATTAGTGCAGGGTCTGTGTTTATTCTAAGCGCATACAAACAAAGAAAAACAAACCGAACCAAACCAAAACCAAACCGAACCGTGCCACAGTTTTCAAGCGAAAGGTTAAATGTTCATCAGATTGACTGCGCCATGAATTGATAAGCGCTGTGCCGCCTGATGAGAAGGGCAGGCAGCCATCGTTGCCTGCCATCCTAAATGATAGATGGCCACATCATCAGTGGGAAAGGTTAAATGTTTGGTCCTTCATTTTAGCGCCAATACAAGTTTATAGACTCAGCTCCTTCTGCAGCAGCTTCTGCTTACGGGTCAACAGGTATACGGCCTTGAAATGCGCCGGCCACAGAATGAGTTCATCATGATTTAATCCGCTGACTGCCACTTGACCCAAGCCTGATATAAAATATTACGGGCTGACACCGAAATTGATGGCGCGTCCTTCATCAACATCGATTGCCGCGACGCAGAGGCACAGGTGACAAGCTTTGACAACGGTGTGTCTACGGATTGAACACATTCAGTTCAGCAGCGAATTGTGAGAATCAATAAAAGTTTTAATTAAATTTAGCGGCATGTTCTTCATAACAAAAGTGTCGAACTAATTTGCTTATTGTCAAATGAAATGGTTTTAATTTGACTTTTTGCGTCAACGCGTAGCTTAGCTTAGCTGACATGCAAAATTAGGATCTTATCCATTCAAATTCCGGTTGGTAAAGGAGCGTAAAACGGAAAGCGCACAATACACAAGCTTTTTAACAGACATTCTTCTCTTCCTCTGTTAGGTGTTTCTCTTAAGAGCCAAGCTTTTGCGAAGCTCTCTCTTGGCAAAAATGTAAACAAGGTTGCATCCTTGTATAACAGTCACTGTTTCGGCCGGCAAGTGCAGCTGACAGCTGTTTGCTCACCAAAAAACTCACCACACTATGTTGGGTTGCAGTGCCCGCCATGGTGCGTTCCGAGCCTGCGCCGCATACTGGTTCAGTCGTTATCCTAGTGCCGACGCGAGTGAAAGCAATCGCAAGCCTTACACGGCAATCGGCAGCAAGCGCGTGAACAATTTATTTAACAGTTCCAGCACCTGTGCATAATTAAAGATAGAAACATTTTCCCTAACCATAATTTTTAATTTTTGGTTGTGCATATGCGAGTACTATCTGGTTGTGTGGAAATCTTCGCGTGATTTTAAAGTTCAACTCCAAACTTAAGAGTAGTTTTCAGAAAAAAGCCAAACCTCTTTTTTGAAATTTATGTTGTCTAAATCAGTTATTTAGGTAAACGATTTGAATATAAAGATTATATTTGAGTGTCATGGAAAGCGTGCAGTGGTAATCGGTGAAATGCATTAAAATACTATTTGTAAAAAAAATAGTACTAAAATATATACTACTTGTATATTTATAAAGACATACTTATAAAAGAAATTAAATATTAGCCATTTAATTGACTATTTTTTACGAAAAAATAATAATAATGATACAAGTATATTCATATAAAATGTAACCAGCACTTGCAATAGAGAAATATTTGAACGCTGTTGGCGATCGACTAAAATAAGTCCATATACTGCATATAATCATATTTTTATGAAGCAGATAAAAAAGATTTTTTGTTTTTGTTAATTTTGCAGACAAATGACATCAATTTTTGGATAACACAATAGTTTTTCCTCTAAGCCCAGAAAATAAGGCGGAGGTACTGTAAATAATTTCTGAGGAATTGTTCTATGTATGTTTTTTGAATAATGTCTGCTGACAGAAAGTTTGCAACTTGTCTTCATCATTTAACTTAAATATGTAGCGAGGACTTAAAATACGTGCCCGCAAGTGCCACTAAGCCAAGTGATGTGTCTGTTAGTAATTGGCTTTAATGTTAAAGCCTCAAAAAGTTAAAGATAAACTTGTTTTATTCAGTCGTCTGCAGATCATTGATTAGCTTGAAATGAAATTGATTTAAGGACGAAAGCTCGCTGAACAATTAAGCCGCATCATAATTGAATTCGATTGCAGTAAATATGAGACGTGGAATAAAACGACAAAGTGAAAAGATTGGCGCCCATTTTGGCCATCTTTCTGTTTTTGGTCGCAAGCAAAGACAGCTAGCTCAGTGTGCCTTGTAATTGAGTTATTTCTTTTAGATTGCGCCATTTTATTATTATTAAATGGCTGCTGCGAGAACAAGCTGTTAATGGCTCGCCATTAAAATGGCGTTGGTGACATGAAAAAATATAGAGAGTATTTCTTTTTGTGAGTGTGTATTTGTGCGGCTTGTGTGTGTGTGTGTGTGTGTGTGTGTGGTTGTGTCTGTGTGTCTAACCGCCGCAATGATTGTTTTAATGGCTACTTGAACGGAAATTAACTGACAAGGGCAGATAAATAAATACAAGAGGCCGTGGGTGGCACTTTGGCAGCGATTTTTGTTTTTGACTTGACAGCTTGCCATTTCTGGCACTTGTGCGAACGTCAAGGACATGAATACACACACTCTCACACACTTAGACAATTCACATCCGTGCCTGCATTGTGAAGCTTGTCCTACAGTAAGGAAAACAGAGATACTCATACGTACTTACTTATATACACATGTACATGTACGTGTATATAGAGAACATACCATTCCATCTTTAAATGCAAGCAGTCGAGCACAAAATCCGCTGACAATGTGAGCAATATTCAGTGTCTAGCATTGCCCCCAATCCGCCTTATTTGTATTTACACATTGAAATGTCGAAATAAGCTAATTTGGCGCATAATTTAAAATGCACACACACACAGACACATGAATGAGTGTACAAGTGTGTGTATGAAAATTTGTCAGCAGAGAAATAAAGTTAAATTTTGCATTTGTTCATTTGGGAAAGCTTCAGGACTTATTTTCGCAGCACATGCAAATTGCTTTTTGGTTTACGAACCTAACGACTACACATACATAAAATTATGATGAGTACCACACACTAAGTATACTATACATATGTGCATGTGTTATTTATTTATTTGCGCATAAACTTTATGGCACTTGAAGCGTAAACAAGAGTTATTGCATTGAACGGGGATTTATTTTGATCGGTATATCCGAGAAATGTTTTGAAGCGATTTGAAAGGGAAAAGCACAAATTGTCAATTGCAATGTTAATCTGAGGGGGCCAACTGTATTCACATACTCGTATTTAACATTCGGTGCAAAAATCATTCTATTTTGTTAATTATTATATTAGAAACCCTTTTTGGTATTTACTAGTTATACTCTGTACATAAAATGTACAAGAGTATATTACGTTTGCGGGAGCTGAAAATGTAACAGGCAGAAGGAGGCGTGGCAGACCCCACAAAGTATAAATATTCTTGATCAGAATGACGAGACGAGTCGATCTAGCCCTGTCTGTCTGTCTGTCTGTCTGTCTCTCCGTCCGTCCGTATGAACACCTGGATCTCCGAGACTATAAGAGCTAGAGACACCAAACTTTGCACAAAGATGCGTTATATGTGTATGCTGTGCAAGTTTGTTTTATTTTTTTGATTCCCCCCCCCCCCCCCCCCCCCACCTTCCCCCTTATGGGGGTTTTCCCGATTTTCCATTCGTTTAATCGCCTATATCTCGGAGACTATAAAACCTCCGGACACCAAATTTTAGTCTCAGATGCCTTATGTGAATACGCAGAAAATGTGCATTTTGGAATTTCCCTCCCACCCCCCTCTCCCATGCAAATCGCGATTTTCTCTAACTCCCGCAAAATGCAAATACCTTCAGTTAGTTATTATGTGCCCGTATGCCAAGTTTCACTATGATAGACCGATTTAACAAGAAGTTACAGCTATTTATGGCTTTGCTGCTGCAGCGCTGCTCAAGCGCTGCCCGCGGCTGTTGTTGATGTTGCTTTTTGGTTGACTGCTAACATATTTACACAGACACGAATATACGAGCATATACATACATACACTCGCACACACGCAATTGTTATGTAAATGTGCAATTATACACCCTTTACGTGAGCTCAAATACCAAAAGAGGTAAAATCGATACAATTTTTTTTTTTTTAATTATCTTACTTTTTTAATTTCTATAATTATTGTAAAAATATGTACAGAGTATAGTATTTCAAAGTTGATGCTTTTAAAGTTGTATGAAACCATTAACATATAGCCATTATAAAGTTGCTGGTAAAACTTGCCTATATTAAATATATATATAAAATTGTACATTTTTAATGACATCGCGTGACCCACAAGTGATGCAAAACCATCAGGCAGTATTCAAAATACAATCCAAACAGTATTTGCAATTTAAAGCGCTTACATCCAGCACTTGTATGATATGGTGTTCTGCCATGGGGCAAAGCTTCATTATAATGGGTCTTATAATGTGGATATATGTACTTACTAGTACGTATAATTGAGGGACAGGAATCCCGATATCGATGTGTCTCATGAAGCTGATCATATTTGTGGTCTACCATTCTTCTAACTGGGTTTTACAAGCTCACACATATTGACAAGAATGGAATAACTATCCTTTCTGAGATGCACAGACGGACGGACAAACCGGCGGACAGAAGGTATTCAAATAATACATATATACATAAATATTTTCCAGTGAAGAGTTGTAGAGAAAGAGAGAGTGGGTATAGAGGACCAAAATTGAAAGCACTCGACTTTAACATTCTAAATGTTTCTTTTATGTTTTTTCGCGCTCTCACCTTTCAGAAATAGGGGTTTCTCAGTTGCGTTTATATGCTTGTCTAAGCCCCGTGCAGGTTTTTTTTGTTGTTGTCGTATGCTTAGCGTGCGCTTTTCTGCAACTCACCTAGCATTGTCCATTTTATGTTTTATGTTATTCATCAACACACATCCACAATAAACACGCCAATCGCTTTTTATAAGACGCTTTTGTTGTGCTTGTTCGCCAAGTGCCATTAGGCGGCTCAAGTGATAAATTTGCGGGCTGCTCAACTTTTTATTTTGCCACTTTTTCTGCTGTCAGTTTTTTGTATTCAACAAAATTGTTGTTGCAGAAGGTCGCGTGCGGCTTTCGCCAAGTTTAGAGAGCATTGATTTATGTATAATACTGAAGCGTCTGCTGTGTCTCTGGTGCCTTCACTGGCTGCTGGAGCATTAGCCTGCTTCACAGCTTGGCAAGAACTCGGTGTTGTTGTTTGCCATAATGACGTCATTACGGAAAATTGCCCATTTAACGGCAATCGATTGCTTCCGCACGATTAAATATGCTAAGCAAGGACACGCTCGAAGCAACAGTTGCCTCCTATCTGACTCCCTGCCCCTCTGCCCATCTGTCTGTCTGTCTGTCTGTCTGTCTATTTGAGTGTTTGCTTTGGCAAATACTTGTGGGCTTTTTTTTAGTAAAAAGTCGCATGCTGCCACATGTTGCGAGGCCGACGCGCCCAAGTTGACGCCTTCTTTAAACTGTTGCGCATTTGGCTGACAGCCAAGGCGTGCCACACGGATGTTTGTGTGGGTCCTGGCAGCGTGCCAACTGCGCTCGGAACTTTCACTTAATAGCAAACACAAACGACGGCACGCGCACGAGCCACCTCTATAAAATAAATACTCCGCCGTATGCCTTTAACTTTTTTTAATTCAACCGACCAACTGCGGCAACTACGGCTATTCATAATCTATGTGTGGCGGCGCCTTTTTTAGTAGTTATTTGGAATATTTTAATGGCTTGCTCGCGTGGGAAATGCCAATGTGTCAGTCTACAAGAGTGCTCCCTTTCCAGCCCCTCATCCTTTACTTTCTCTGTGTGGATAGCTAGCAGCCAAGATGCCTTCGCATATATGTATACGTAGCATATCTTCATAAGGCATATGCAGGTATATAGGTCTGTATTAGTAATGCTAATTTGAGCATTTATAATTCAGTAATTTCCTTCTGCCCAACTGAGCAGCCACTCGCACACATCAAAGTGAATTTTGCAAGCCATTGGAATGCGCAGCCAAGGGTCGAGTATCATGGCGCATAGATCTCGGTAATCTTAAAGTGGAGGCACTAAAATGGCAAGCAAGACAAAACGACCTTCGGGCCATTTAAAAACAAAGGTCATGTCGAAAGACTGGAAATACTTATGTATAAGTGCGGTCAGACCCGCTCGTAAAATGCAGGAGCATATAAATCATAAAGAAATTCATCTCCACAAAAACAACACATTTTTTATTGCACTTAATAAAAAAAAAAACAGCAACAGCAACAATAGAAATTTATGAACAAGTTCATGAACTGTGACGTCTGTGCAATGCCAACCGCTTCCTAGGAGCTACTGACAGCTCAGCCAGGTCATTGCCTGGTGACGATGCTGGAAAGTTCAGCAGCAGCTTAGCAACTTGGATGCGAGGGAGGGGGGTTGGTATGGCAGTCTCGAAAATATTTTACTTGAGTCGGGAAAGTTAGAGCCAATTATTGAATGTCAGAATCAACTAAAAGCTAGCATTAATTATTCCAGAAATAAACATGTAAGTCAATACAGCCGATAATATTCTAGCCCTCAATTTCAAAAGAAATTTCAAAAGAAATTTCAAAAGAAATTTCAATTATTTTGCCAAAAAGGAATCGAACTAATTACACAAAAAACTTTAAAGTAATTAACAAGTATGCTTTAAGCGAAGAGAATATGATATTTACTGCCAGATTATTTAAACTTAACTTCAGTACGGAAATATTTGATGAAGTTAGTTCAATTGAGTTTTCCACGAATTTTTGATAGACTCTTTTATGGCTTTAGCTGTTTGCTTAAAAGAATGCCTTCTAAATAAATATTATTCATTAGCCTTTTAATTACTATGCTGATGGGCACTCTGAGCCAACTAGATGTTTTTGTTGAAGGAAATCATTATCATTATCATTGCAATGTAATCGAATTCAGCAAACTTGTGTACAAATTTCTTGCCTATCCGACCAACGACTTAGTTGAGAGTTTAAATATTGTTGTTGTTTCTACACGCTTTCTACTTTTCATACAATCCTCGTTGACGCATTTCTACACTTCAAATGAATTAAGATATAAAAACATTGTTTGTAGTGCAAGCAGAACAAAGGCATTCATTGTCTGGCTGAGCACATTATTTAAATTTTATGCGCTGGGTGGCCAACATTAGAAATTGAGCAATCCCAAGCTAGCCACGCTGATTCGATTGTTTGGAAATGTGAAAACCCTGGATTATCCACGCTCAGATCTTCTGGCCATTGGCTGCCAGTTGCCAACAACTAGCTTCAGAGACAAAGCCCTGTCTAGTTGAATGTTCTGAAGACATGCCGAGCATTGTTTTCTCGTTTGTTATATTCTTTGCTCGACCGTGTGAAGTATTGAAATTTCAATTTCGAGCTCAGACACATGTGACGCACTTGTGTCAAGTATTTGCATACATTTGGGAGTTGCACATCGGACTTGGGGAGGCCCCAAAAGCCAGCTAGGTTTTTTTTTTAAATTTTGTTTTTATTGTTTTTCTGTCTATACATTCGATGTGCGTGTGTGTGTGTGTGTGTGTATGAGTGGGTGGTCTGTCTAGGTGTCTTCCAAATGGCTATGCCCTCCACCTGCCCTCAGACGGCACACTGACACAGTTAGCCAATCGATAAGCCTAATGAGCCGTGAGCGCGCGCCAGAAAAGCACGAACTGGGTACGAGTATGTCTGTTGTCTGTTGTCTGTTTTAAAATAAACTGTCGTGAAGTGTGAGCTAAAAATAGCTCTTGCGTTCTATGTTGCTTCCTCAATATAACAAGCGGAGCCTTCGAATCTCTCGATTGCTTTCAATCACAGTGCCGGTGTGCAGGTGTCTCTTATTCCTGCAATCTACTAAGTACCTGTATGTTTATGATTGATTTCTTTAACACATTAGCTGGTATGATGATCTATCAGACAAAAGCCAAAAACTACTAATTGCAATTAAACTATTGAATTTGCAAAAGGCAATTGAACTTACAAAGGGTATTAAATGTAGCTTTTATTTATCATTATTATCATTATGTAAATAATGATAATCATTTCAAAAGGTTAAAAACTCATTTTAAAATTAATGCTTTCATGCTTTGTGCTTTAATTAGTAGCTGTACAGAAACATAAATTTTATATATAGTATATCGTGTGCGTAGCTTGTTCTATTCGCTTTTATTGGTGCCATATTTCAATAGGATTTGGCTATCGTTGTTCCATCTGCGTCCTGCTGGCACTATATATGTATGTTTTTACAGCAGTCATGTCTATTTGTGAACAATAATTTACCGCCGGATCAAGTGCAATTCATCATGATTTCAGATTATACCTACTTAATCATTTGAATTGTGTCTATTTAGGTCACTTCACGGTACACAATGCGCTAAGAGTAGTTCAACACGACGGTACTGCCAATTACTTTACTTGTACGAGCTTGCGCAACACTTTACGTGTGATTAACTTTAAGCTCGTTTAACGACACATTGCTTCCAGTCATAATAAAGTTGTATAAATAGCTATGTTGGTTGACAATTAAGGTAATTGCCACACAATTTTGTTGCCACATACGTGTAAGGAACACCAACAACGACAGCAATAAGGCCCAATGGCGGCACAACACGAAAACATTGACAAAAAAAAAAAAAATTGCGATATCATAACAAACATGGCCAACCACAAACATATAACACGAACTTTGACGAAGCGTAAAACAAAAACATTCACCGGAAATGTATGTAAAAGGCGGTGTTAGTTGCCGAGCATGACAAGGCGGCGTATACTTGATATGGGTCGGGCGGGACGTGCGTGCCAGCAAGGTGCAAAAACTCGCTTTACGACCCTAAATTGTAATGCGAGTTGACGCCGAGTGGTCGTTTGGCAGCGTAATGGCGGGCTGTCTGGTCAAAAGAGGAATTTATGTTAGACAGATTTCCACAGATATTGAAAGCAACTACACTGCAATATTCAAGGATAGCCACGGGTCATGGAATATAAATTGGGGAATTGCAATGCAAGTCAAGTGTGGCCATCGAATGCACTTGGCCAATTGACAAAAGTTCAAAAGTCAAGGCGAAACAAAAATCGTGTGACGCAGATTACATTTTTAATTGAAAGGACAAACAGCTATCTGAACATAACAAATGTCAGCCATAGTAGAGCCAAGAGCTGGAGCAAGAGTAAAAAGCGAAATGTAAATGCCAATAAACTGCAGCTGTTAGGAATAGAAATTTACATGTAAAAAGGAATCACGCACTCTGGCTTGGAAATAAAGCTGCGGTCTTAAAGTTCGTTCCAAATGCGATTCTAAATTTAAAGCTGTCGGAATATTTCGCCAGGTCCTGTAACTTGCAATGCCATTGACTGTCATTTCGTCAGTCTTTCTGTCTGTCTCTACTATTGTGCTTGTCTGCATCAACTTCATTGTGTGTGCTTCTTTTTTATTTTACATTTTACGTTCTTTTTTTTTTAGCTTTTTCATCAAGTTCAGCGCTCAGGGAGAAAGGTTTAAGTTAAATAGCATAAACAGACAAAACCATGATAGGATAACAACCGCAAATCGTCTTTTTTTCCTCTAGCATGTAAATGCGCTTAACAACTTGCCATTCAGAAGAACAAAATGTTTTCCTTTTTTCTCCACTGATGGACTTGTGGCACCCAACTCCAACCAGTTGAATTGCTTACTCGCTTTGGCATCAAATGGCCGCAAAGTCATTTGTCAAAATGTCACTTAGCGCCTTTTTTCGTTTCAAGCTAAACCGCTGGTCACGTTTACTACTTAGCTTTTGCATACTCAGGGATCTGTTCAGTTTATTTTATGTAAGCGAACGACTTATGATTCTAAGTACTCGAACATGAACGCCATTAGCCAATACAAAAAAAAAAAAAAAACATAATCATTGCTTGTTTTTCCTGCTTTAGGGCCTAAGCTTTTGGGGAGACAGATATAATTTTATTCCTTAGAATTGTTGGTGACAAATCGTAATGATTTACTTTGCTGAAGAGGAAAGCCTTTGCTTTCATGCTTTAACGATTTTAAATACAAAAGAGTGCTGCAAATGATGAAATAATTCATCTTTAATAAGCTCTTAGCCGAACAATAAAGTCTCAAATGGTAAAATATCTAAATGAATTGCGATATTTTTAGACGAAGGGCGTTGAGTTTTATATTTAACCATTGCGGTACAATGGCACAGTAAGTCCTTTGTTTCAAGGTTCTGCCTTGGAGCTAATAAATTTATTAAATGGCCACTGTACAAATAAAAAGGAATATACACACACAAACCCACCCACTTACATAGGGACACTTGGTGGCAAACGAACTGCCCAACTAGAGCAATTACATATAAAAGCGTGTTCTTGTATGTTTGTGTAGTGAGAGTGAGTCTATAGGTTCGTCCCGGTCTATGCTATTTTGCGTGCTCCGAACGCACAACAATTTAATTGACAAAGGCAATCAATTTTGATTAAAGTTGAACGCTTGCCTCAACTTCGTAACTGTCAGTTAAGTCTTAAAGTGAGTTTTATTTAAGGCACTTTTTCTGTTACGGGCTTATTCAGAGGACTTTTCTTCTGTTTAGCTATTAAGAAGGACGGTAAATATGAAAACACACTCGCCATTTAGCTATCATTAATGATTTATTAATTAGGAGTAAGATGCGAATGGACGAACATGTCGATAAAAATCAATTAGATAAATACTCCTCAATTATGTGTGGGTTCCTCTTAATTAATATTTTGGCCTGTTCTATACACCGGCAGACAAAACGAGTACATTTTTACAAAGTTAAAAAAGAAATGCGTTATGCCATTTTGCCAAAGAGTTTATATATTACATTTTATTTGAGGTTTAGTGTTTACTAGAGAACTGTTGATCCGAAAATGTGTTTTTTGTTTTTTTTTTTAAGTTAATTAATGTTCGTTTAAAAACTGCGAGCTTTGTTTATTGAAAAGGAAACCTTTTATGTTTCATTGAAATCGACAAGGCTTCCAGACCTCAACTGCTTAACAGCTTTACAACTGCGCAATTATTTACAGCCATAAACCGAAATTGCATTAAAAGCCGCATACTGAATGCAATGAAACAATAATGCCGAAACCCATCAGCTGCGTGCTGTCCATGGCACCCATTTGTGCATGTCATGCAAATTGTTTACCAACTGAACAAGCAGTACAATAGACGTCGTTAACTCTGAACAATACATACCTACATATAGCTTTTTCCAATAGTTAGTGGTTAGTTGTAGAGATAGGGAGAGAACGAGGGAGAACGACGGAGGGCGGTGGCTGTTTATAAAACGCAATGCAACGCTCCGCTCGTGTGTAAGGAAATTCAATTCGGCAACAAAACAAATCAAATGGATCATTTACTATGCAACATGGCGAGCAATAGTCGCAACTCATCCTACAATTGCCTATCGTCATGGGACTCGTACGATCGCTTACCCAGGTATGTATGACATTGAGAAATTGTTGCAAAGTGCACGTTACTGAATAAATTAAATTGCGCATACGCCTCTTTGGCGGTAATTTTATTTTCCTTTATTGATTGGAAGGAACATTTCATCGCTTCAGGCGCTGCTAAATGCCGCCTGAAGAATATCGTTTAAGTAGCTACAATAACTTGATTGTTATTAGTTGACGAAGTGACGCGGCTCCCCTGCCTTTGCCATTGCCTTCGCCTTTTGCTTCCCTCTCTGGCCAAGTCTGGAGACTCCCAACACATAATCGAATAAAGTCGCAACTAAAAGGGCAGCCTCACATTCACACTCACAATCAATAGTGAAAGTCTGTACGCTATTTTTGGCCCAAGGCAACTTATTAGCTTGTTTTGAGCTTCAAATAGAAACACAAAATCAAATTGGTGTTGATTTTATTAAGTTAACAATTTTTGATAATAGCTGAAAAAATTGCAGTAAACTCTTTCGCATTTAAAACAAACAAAGGCCAATAAATTTTTCCTTTGATATAATATAGCCTAAGTCTGAAAATTTGAGACAATTCTCAATTAGAACAGTAGTGAATGCTACAGTCGAGCTAGCCCGAAGTGAAATATCCTGTACCCAGGTAAACTCCCGACACTGGGGGGTTGTACTGGAGGGAATTTGTTTCGCTTATAACTTTTAGAATTTAATTAGAATTATATATAAATTATGTGTTCAAAGTTTGGTTTAGGTAGCATTTGAAATGTGGACGCTATTGACGAAATTCTGTAGCGGGGGAAGGGGGGGAAAATTCAAAAAAATAAAGTAAACTCATCCTTTCTCGGACCTAGCAGAATCTGGATACCAACTTGGGTTATTCTAGCTTTTATAGTTTCTGAGATCCGTGCATTCACCCAGACAAACGGACAGACGGACAGACAGACAGACGGACGGACATGTCTAGATCGATTGCTCTCGTCATGCTGATTCAGAATATATGTACTTTATGGGGTCGGAGATGCTTCCTTCTGCATGTTACATACTTTGCACAAACCTAATATACCCTTTTTACCCTACGGGTACAGGGTATAAGCATGTGTTTGTTCATTTAGTGCTTCACGTTATTATAAATCGGAAGATGCCTTTAAAAAAAACCATATTGAATTTCTGATTAGATTTTTCAAACATGATTGATTGGCCAAACATCATTCAAATTGTTGTAATTCATTCCTAAAACCAATGCTTTAATGGAAATTTAGCGCTTTGGCTTTTTTTTTTTTGATTCGCACATTGAATATAAATTTAAAGCTACAGAGCATTTGAAAAAATTACCTCTTTTAATTGGAAAAAAATGTAAGAGTCTGTTGTATAGCATGCTTCATCTTAGAAGTAAATACAGCTTCATTATGGTAACTGCTATCGATTGCTTTAATGGATAACAGCGCTCCTGTAATTGAATATTTTGCTAATCGATATTTGATATTTTAATAACTAAAATCGAAAACATTATTAGTTGAAAACAAACAAGAGATGGGATTTTAGTCTAGCAATACATTTAACAGTGAAACGTAAATAATAAATAATTAAGTAGCACCTATCGAAAACTGCAACTACACCATCAAGCTCAACTATTACATCAATCAGTAAAATGTTACAAATTTAATCTTTTAAAACTGAGTGCATACTGTGTGAGTGAGTTTTTAACATTTTACTTTCGCATTTACGTCAGTTGCTTAACATTTAATGAGCTGTCCGCGTCAAAGGCTTTATGTCTTTCGGTCGTAGTTACGCCCACTTACGGGTTGGAGGCAATGCATTAAGTTAAACCCCTGCCCGACATCGACTGAGCTGTAATTATGTGGGCACTCGAGCGTCTTTATTTTAAGCGCTCTTACATTTTATGACCCTCAATCATTGCATTTGCCTTGGAGTATGGTGCGCTATTTACCGTTTATCCGAAACTGGCCAGTAACTGCTCAGAGGAAATTCCTGCGAAAGGAGCACGCATTTTACGCCCGTTACGGCCCGCTCTGGCATAATATTGCCGGCAATTTCGATATACTTCATCGCTTTTAATGGCCACAATGTATCAGTTAATGATGAAAATGCAGCGGCATTGCACAATCACACAAATATACGCATTATAGTATACTATCCTATGTGACATCCTTTTGCAAATAAAGCTCCATATCAACAGAAGCATTTCGCTCATCAAGTCTTTTTCTTTTGCTGTTGTATCGCATTCGTACTCGTAAAGTTTTAAAGGCCCCAATAAACATGTCGAGGTAGTCAGGCAGTCAGGCTGCCAGCTATTCAAACAGCCACTTGTGCAACGCCTGCACATTTTCATTTTCATTTGAAATTTCCTCGACTTTTGGTGGGCGCCTTTGCCCGATGACCGCCTACGTGCAGAGGCACTCGTTCAAGCAAAGGCAATTCTCACTCTTCATATTGCCATTTTCGCATGACGTGCGTCTTGTCTCGTTGGGTTCGTGTTGAGCATAGCTGGATGGAGGATGCAATTTGTAAACGTTTCCTTAAAGGGCTCACACACTAGGCGGAGCTCTTGGCCATTGTTGTGGGTCGGGCATATTAAGCGATTGTTCATTGCCATTGTATTGGTGGTTTCGAAATAACAATGCCTGCTTGCTTTTTCTTTGTGGCATTTGCAATTTCATAATCTGGTATTGTTGGCCATACCCTGTCTAGCTGCGTGCCCACCAGCTCTTTAAATTGTGTTTTAAATCAAATCAACGGGCTATGTAATCCAATCTCGACCGGCGCAAACAACGCGCTTTTATTAAAAATACGAGCTTGCTTTGCGGCAAAGAGAAAATCAAATTTTAAAAATCAATAAAGGTAAAACAATGTTCGCAGCTAGCAAGGTATCTACAACCCACGGTTGTTCCCCATACTTAGGCTTCCAAGGTATACAAGTATAGCCAGTGGGCCACGACACTGTCAACAAATGTTGCCGTTGGTTGGCTTTTCCGCTTTGCTAAAAGGTTTCAGCTTTAAATTCAATATCGGCGCATTTGCCGTCGACTCTTGGGTTGCCGTACTCGTATCTGTTTATAATCAAATAATGAAACAACAGAAACACATTAGCGCCCAATTTGTCTTGTGCCAAGGCAAGCAAACAAAATTAAAAGCGTAAGCATAAACAAATTGTTTCGCAAGCTTCCTTTTAAATCTCTTAACGTGAGTGTTTTGTGCACCGTTCACCAGCTTTGTGTATTACAATCATCTATGAACTTTGTATGAATTTTGTTTAATGTTTGCAGCACAAAGAGGGAACCAATACAGAGCCCAGCCCTGTCAGACCAATATTTCTCCGTACTTATCCTCAATTATCAATAGGCGGTATTTAAATTATTTCAGGCGCAATTTGCTATTAAAATATTATTAAAACAAATGAATTTAGTTTACAACAGAGCAGCACTTGGCTTTGTATCAAAACAGTTAAGCCAATTTACATAAATTTCCTAATAAGAATTAATATTGAAATACATAGTAATGGAATACTAATTGTTAAATTTTGCTATTTGTTTCATCAAGTCTATTTAAATGTAAACAAAAAGCCGAATTGCTTAAAGTCCTTCTGCTACACTTCTAAATTTGTATGTGCCAGTTGAATTGTCAGGAGGAAGTAAGTCCCACAGAGAGCTGTAGAAATTAAAAGCGCAGTTCAATGTACATACCTAGGCCCGATCTTCCTCAACTTCGAGCAACCTACAGTTGATGGCCTCTGACTCGTAGAACAGTTCGAGAAAGTTCAACATGATGCCGTGAACCTTGCGCCATGACAACATTCACTTGCACCCACTTACATGCCCAAAGCATCCAAAAACCGAGCACAACATCTATGTACATACGAGTAGGTGTGTGTCTGTGTGAACATCGATATGTCGGCTTCTATGTGTTGGCTTTGATTGGTGCTGTAAATGTGCTTCAACAACATGGCAAAAATTTATTACATGCTGCAAATTATTTTGCCGCGTTCAACAGCCGAAGAGGAATGAACTTGTGCTGAGGCAAGTGTCAGAGGCACAGCCAACAAACCGCAGTGTTGGGAGTCATTGTAAAAATTTCCGTCGGGAGCCGGGGTCAGAGTTGATTGTATGCAGCGTGTGGCAAGCACGTAGAGGGCAAAAGCTAAAAGTATGCAACATCAAATGAATTGCTTGCCTGTCTGTTTCCTATCACTAGCCCATAACTGATTGGTCACTTGTGACCCTGTTCGGTTTGGTTCAGTACAGTTTGGTTCGCTGTGTTAATTTCGGTCACACCCATTGCAGTCAATGGCATCTGTGGCTCGTGCGGGGCCCTCAGGGGCCTTTGTGCACACACTTTAATAATGAGTAGTGGAGCGGCAGCTTAACAGTGTCTAGGTACATTAACCTTGACATGAATATGCGTGGCTAAAATGAGTTTGGCCTTAGTGTCGGTTTTATTGTTGCCTCTATTCTGCCCAGTATCCAAAGTAAGCCAAACAAAGCCAATGCAAAGTCAATGCTGCAATGAAATTGAATGTTGCTGCCCTCTAGCTTTTGTGTTTGTTTTCGAAAGCATGAAAATGCTTGTAAAGACGACTTATTTAATTAAAATTTCTGCAGCAAGAGTCAGCAAGGGTCAGAGCATGTCTTGAACTGTATACTAAGCTTAAAATATTTGAATATAGTGGATTGTAAGCTGTTTCAATTCGCCAATTTTGTGCTGTTCATTGATTTTCGAACTGTCAACTGCAGAGAGGATTTTCAAGATAAACATCCATTTTTGCATTAAACACACTTGTACGAGTTACCCCGTCGCTTCGGCATACATATTGCTTCAGTTGTTGATATGCAACAGATGTGTCAATAAAGAACAAAAATTGAAAATTGAAAATTGAAAACAATAATACAACTCAACAGAAAGCGAAAAGCGAAAAGTAAAACCACTTACGTGTCTTTCTCCCATTGAGTGCCAATAATATAGCACACTTTTCTGCGCAAGCACTGACGCTGTTGCTGCCACTTCTGCCACTACTGCCACTGCTGCTTCTGTTGCCGCTGCCATGAGTCTCTGCAGCTGCTACACAAGCGTGCTCAAACCCTCCACTGACACTTTAATGTCTTGTATTACACATGACGCACGCGACTCCTAATAGAATTTCACTCAACATTTAGCAGCGAGCTGGAACAGAAGAAAAAGCAGTTGTTGCATCGCAAAGGCCATCATCTACGTTACCATTAGAAACGTAGCTTCTCCTGTTGCCATAAACGGTCATATAAGTGCCATATAATGATGCAATTGTGCGCTAACATCATGTGATGTAAGCGCATCAATTGAGTGTTGCAGCGACAACTCAATTGCCTTTAATCATTTTTTCGTACCGTTGTATAATATGTTCAGCAGGCAGAGCTATTGAAGAACTTGCTTACAAAAGAACTTACTGTACTTACAGCATAAGAACTAACAATTTTACTCTGAAATACGTTAATACTCGTTAGGAGGGTGTCCAATTACTTTCAATTCAATTACAATTATTATTTCTATAAGCTGCTTTCAACCTCGCAAATGTAACATTAAGCTGGCAGAAATCGTTTATGAGCTGCAATTGTATCTTCTGTTGTAATTTAAAATTTAGTCGTAACTAACAAACTTGGACTGTTTTGTACTTTTTTCAATCTTATGATAACTTAATTACATTATTACAAAGTGGTTATAATACAAAAAATGTGGGCAATGTATTTTACGAAGCATTAAATCAGCATTCTTCAACATTCAACATTCTTTGATGTTTCTTTTATTTCTTTTCAGAGTTCGTGTGGAATACTACGTTAATGAAAACACATTTAAAGAAAGACTGCAACTCTATTTCATTAAGAATCAGCGATCAAGTGAGTTAAAAAGCTTAAAGTATTAAAGGTATTTCAATTCAATACACAAGCTTCATCATCTTTGGCATTTAAAGCTACATCGCTTGAGCAAAATTGACATTTGAAGTTACTTGGAAGAATTTGCTTTATTTATCAATTGTGTGTCTAGCAAATGGGCACCTTGGCCGAAATAAAATCAAAATATTGAACTTAATTGCAATAAGCAACAGACGTATTTAATCGAACTCCAAAGAGAACGAGGCAAGTGGTTAAATGCCATTCGGAAAATTGCTGGAGGCCAGACATACTCGTACTCGCTTGTACGTTTAGATTATTTGAAGTTTGGTAGGCCCGCACTAACAATTGATTAAAGAACTTGACCATAGCAAACAAAAACATCCACACGTACATACTATACGTCTACACACTTGTATAGATGCAAAGAAAACCAAACAAACAAAACGGACGCACAGAATGAACCGCAACCTGACCATAGAATGACATTACAAAGCGGACTCAATAATCTTAAGTAAATATTGATTTGCCAACGAAATAATTGTGCAGGTAAACAACTGATGGGTGGTGGGCTGTAGTTTGACGAAGGACGAGCTTGGAGTTGGGTCGTGAAAGAGCGCACGCCCACTCACACACACACACACATATGTAATAGATGTACAAATAAACTGACCCAATTTTCTTGTGTCACATTTTTCTTTACAAGGCTTACGCATACGAATTGCCGATTTATTCCTTAAGTTACTGTCGTGTGTTCTCTACATAATACGTGTGATATTGGATAAAAATCCAACATTTATAACATGGTAAGCGAGTCACAAGCTAAATACTTGTACTATGATTTATTGCTACGCCACTTTCACTTTCATGTCCATTACCAATACCCCATCCATTTCCAATCCCATTCAATCTTCATTTACGTACTAGCTACGGCTGCGAAGTGGCCAATAAAACAGAGTTTATACTCTCCGCCAAACTGACCGAGGAGGAGTTCCAGGAGAATCCAATTATCAACTGGGATGGCATTCTCTGGGTGAATCGACCCACAGTTCTGTGGGTTCTACAACTACTATTGGCCATGGTGTCGCTAACGCAATCTTTGGTTTTAACATATCTAGGCTATAAGGTGAGTTACGCCAATTAACATGATCAATGCATTTAATATCCAATTAATGATTTGTAGGGCAACATATGGCAGCAAATACTTTCATTTCACTTTATACTAGAATTAGTGACGACAATACCCTTTGCATTAACGGTGGGTATTATTTGAAAAAATATATCTGAGAACTCGCCATAACCATTCAAGTTATTTTTAGATTGTCCATCCTCCTCTGCGCAATCTCTTCATTCCTATATTTCTCAACTGCTGGCTGGCTAAGCGTTCGCTGGAGAACATGTTTGTAAGTTTCTTTGTTTTGATTCCCTTTAATGCTTTAAAAAATTAAATATTAAACTTGCTTGATAGAACGACCTGCATCGGGCTATGCAAAAATCGCAGTCGGCCTTGTCACAGCAGCTTACCATCCTGTCGGCCACTCTGCTGTGTCTGGTCTTCACCAGGTAGGAATCGGAAAGCGCTAATGTGCACTTGATGAAGCTAAAGTGGTTTTAATACGATATGCTTTCAGTGTTTGTGGCATTCAGCATTTTCAGCGTGCCGGCCATCGTCATTTGAATCTGTTCCAGAGCACCTACTATGTAGTCGTGACGTTCTCAACTGTCGGCTATGGCGATTTTGTACCAGACATTTGGCCATCACAGCTATATATGGTCATTATGATTTGTGTGGCGTTGATTGTGCTGCCCACTCAGGTGAGTAAACTGCATTTAATGGCTCTGGCCAGTTCGACATGTGTGCGGTTCGCATTAGCTGGAGAGAAAAATAGGCAATTATACAGAATAGTCCTTATCGCACAAACTTGCGATGGCAGTCACTAGCTCGGCAGCTTCAAACGCGTCTTACATATTTATATGTACTTGTATAAGTCAAAGGTAGACTTCAGCGAGCTGTTAAGTTGCTAACTTATGACTGGCATGTCAGTGAATGACCATCAATCAACATGGATCGGTCATTCATTCATTCATTGCAGCCTGCAGCAGCAATTGGCGGCCGAACAATCGGGATACCCCAATCCATATGAAATATGAAGAATAGCTGTCAGTCGCAATGTGTACTTTGTGTCAAGCAGCTATACTTGTATGTTTGCTCGCCTGCTTCTTTGTTTGCCTATTGTTGTTGTTGTTTTGTGCTTCTTGATTTTCATGCTCTACAAATGCGAATGGTTGTTTTTTGCTTTTTTTTTTATGAAAGAATTTGCCAAATGGCTAACAGTTAAAGTCCGGAGCCAATACAAATATTGCCAAAACAAGAGCATCAATCAGGCCTTTTTTTTGCCATGCTGCTGTTTGCCTTTTTGTACCATTTCTGAGCTCATAAAAAACCTCTTACATGTACATACATATGTACTTGTACGTACAATGGATGATTCATAGTTGCCAGCCAACGTTGAGCGGAAGTGAAGCACTTAAAATTTAATTGAATTATTAATGCAACAAATTGAAATTTCAATTAAATTAGTCAAACTGTCATACCGAAAGTGATATAAAAAGAGCGCACTTTAACAAAGGCAAAGTTTTTGTTTTTCGCATGCAATTTGATTAATATTTGACATTTTGCCGACACGCCCGCAGAGGCAAGTGTTGCAGTACTTTTTTGTAAAATCTGAAATGCCAGCAATCATAACTCTATTTCACGATTTGTTCATACTCTCTGACATTTCCGCAATTCAATTAACAATCACCACATTCGCATCCGCATCGGCGATGTAGTTTGAGCAATTGGCTTTTACTTGGATGGAGCGGCAGAAGCTAGGCGGCAGCTACTCTTCGCATCGGGCCCAGAGTGAGAAGCATGTGGTAGTTTGCTCCACAACATTGCATGCAGACACCATCATGGACTTCCTTAACGAGTTTTATGCGCATCCGCTGCTGCAAGACTTCTATGTGGTGCTGCTCAGTCCCATGGAGTTGGACACGACCATGCGCATGATACTTCAGGTCCCGATATGGGCGCAGCGAGTCATCTACATACAGGTAAGTGAGGCAGCAATTTTGACTTAAATCATTGGGAATTATTGGGCCATTAAAGTGGCCCAGCCTGCTGATTCAATCCAATTTGATTTCGTTTTGTACGCAAATCCATTGTCTCATTGGCATATACGCTTTGTAGGGCTCCTGTCTAAAGGATGGAGACTTGGCCCGTGCCCGCATGAACGAGGCCGAGGCCTGTTTTATTTTGGCCGCTCGAAATTATGCGGATAAAACGGCGGCCGACGAGCACACGATACTGCGCTCCTGGGCAGTCAAGGACTTTGCCCCCAACGTGCCTCAGTATGTCCAGATATTCAGGTGAGTTGGGCGCCAAGCGGTGCCGGGAATACGAAACTTGTCACGCTTCAATTAATGACATTTCGTTGCATTTTTTTTCACATCTCCTCCTCACTCTTTTTCCCGCACTTGCTCGGCGTGTGCAATCAACTATGCGTGCATCCCACCGTATATCCGCATATCCGCTCGACCAAACGGAAATCGCTGCAATCTCGCCAGGCCGGAACACAAGCTGCATGTGAAGTTCGCCGAGCATGTGGTCTGTGAGGATGAGTTCAAGTACGCCCTTCTGGCCAACAATTGCACCTGTCCCGGAGCCAGCACGCTGGTCACGCTCCTCCTCCATACCTCACGCGGCCAGTAAGTTAAAGCAGTCAGCCTTAAAGGCTAACAGTCATCATCACCCTCTCCTATAGCATATAAATAGGTATAACTATAAGTCTGAACACTACATAAAATGACGCGTTGTCACTTAACACGCCCACGCACACATACACACACACACACACACACACACACACCACACCACACAAACTATTGCTGCGCACAGCTAATTTATTTTATTTGCCGTGCAAATAATGCCACAAGGACACATTTGTCTAATGTTGCTGTCTGACAGGCGTAAATTAAAACGGCGCGCATTTCACTGCAAGAACAAGAGGGAGAGAGAGCTAGGGTGTAGAGATGGTACTGATACGAAGAAATTTAATATTTAAAATGATGTTCTTAAAGCAGAACTATGGAAGTATTTTTGAATTAAAGACCTTCGCCATGAAATCAGTGTTTTCCCAAAGGGCTATTTTTAAAGGAAAGAATCCTTTGTGTATATAACTTATTGCTCTTAATTGAAAATAAATCCATATATGCAACATTTTAAGTAAAGTTACAGAAATTCATAAAAATATGTAAGACTAACTAATTAGATTATCGAATTGAAGAAATTTATTCTTTTTCAAATACAACTTTATGAAGTAGTATCTATTTCGCAACCCACAATATTTGATAAACAAAATAAATCAAAATTAGTCGCTTACTTGTCAGGACGTAGCCTGGTCTTATCAGTCTTCTGATTAGAGTAGAACTAGCCAGACGTCTTTCTAATCAATTTTTACTATACAATCAAATGATCATTTTAGCTGCTAGCAATCAAAATTAAAATAAAAATATACAATTCCACTAACGATGCATACAGTATCAACTAAGAAGTGAAGACAATTTTCAGCTCAGTACTATGATTATCACGCGCTCATCTCTACCCCTGTATGCATGCATATATATTTTTCTGAGCTGCCACACCAATTTTCAATGAGAGTTTTAATTAAATTTACTGTACAAAAGTGCTGCAGAACTACGCAAAAGTGTCAAAAAAAACAACAAACCTACACATACAGAGAGACCATTCAACATAAAACTATTCACGCTTTATGTAAATAGACGTTGAACCGTCGTAAATATTACTCATCGCCGGGGCGTCTTTTCAAACCAATTAAATGCGGCATGAACTCCCTGCCGGTACAGTATTATAAAATTCTAATTAGAGTTTGCTCTGAACTTCATTATTCCTCGTATGTGTGTGTGTGTGTGAGTGCGTGTATGTGTTGGTGAATTAGCTCGTGCGAAACCACAAAACCAAACATTAATCATACACCATGTCTGAGGTGGGACGCAATAAATATTTTATTATGTGGTAAGCTGAAAATCTTCACAATTAAACATGTTGATGCACAGATGAAAGAGCGCTCAGTCATTTAAAAAAAAAAAAAAATGCTCACCCTTTCCGACATTATTTTTTAAACAGTACCCTTAGGCTCTTATTCTTAAATGCAACACTGAAAGTCAGTCGAGTAATGGCTGCCATTTACGCAGTTCTTGAATCTTTACACATTTTTAACCGTCTGCTCGAATGGTGACCGTTTGCAGGGAAGGCCAACAGTCCCCGGAGGAATGGCACCGTCTCTATGGCAAGTGCTCGGGCAATGAAATTTATCACATTGTGCTCGGCGACAGTCGTTTCTTTGGGGAGTACGAAGGAAAAAGTTTTACCTACGCCAGTTTTCATTCGCATCGCAAGTAAGTACGATAACTGAATAAAAACATTCTCTTTGGTTAACAAATTAATTTGAATACGAGCAAGCACGAACCTTAATATCTGAATGGCCAGAGCGTTTTTAAATGAATTCGCGGTGGGCAAGTAGATGTGAATACAGCTATTATTTATACACTCGCCTGGATCGGCCATTCAAATACAAATTTATGTAAAAAAGACAAACTAAAGTTTGTATTTTATCCGTGTGCATTTTTGGTGTGTTTTTCTTTTTTTTTTGAAAAAGGTACGGCGTGGCGTTGGTTGGCGTGCGACCGGCAGAGTTGCCCGAGTTTTATGAAGACACCATTTTGCTGAATCCAGGACCTCGACATATTATGAAGAAGGATGACACGTGCTATTACATGAGCATCACTAAGGAGGAGAACTCGGCGTTTGTTGTTAATCAAAACCAAGCTACAGACACGACGGCAGCCAGCAAGGATGGCGTCGGTGGCGGCATGGGCGGGGCCCTCGCAGGCGCCCCAAACAGTGGCACAGCAGCTGGTGGGTAGACCACTTCAAAACGTAGTCGTATCCTTGTGTGTATGTGTATAAGTGGATGAATGTGTGTTTGTGTGTGTGTGTGTGTGGGCACCGTTAGTTTTGGCTGCCAACCTGTCAAAAGAATTCACGAATTGCAAACACACGTATGAATGGTTTTGAATGCCCCTAAAATATATAACATAAAGCCATATCTCTAAGCGCAATATATTTACTCATATACTCTGTTTAGCAAGTTTGTTGCTCTTCATTTTGAGGCTGCTCTGACTTGTGTTCGTTTGATTCGATGATGAGAGAGAAAACAGTTTTTATTTGTAATCGTATTTTATTCTGATACAATTTTTGTTGCATTGCGTTTGTCAACTTGTCTGAATGAACACAAAATGCTTTCAATGTGTGTGCGCGTGTCCGTCTCTAAGTTTTGCGTTTCTGTTGCCTTACAAGTTTCATTAACGATTTTAATTTGGTCGACCACTTCAGTGTCAATGGCTTTTACTTTCCGTTATTCAATTTCAATTAATTTTGTGCTGAAATTTGATTACGTGCAAAAACCAAAGCTTCATTACGTTTGTAATCTTCCAAGCTCTCTTGCTCTCTTGCGCTTTGCCTCTAGACTTCTATCTATTTTATCTGAGCTCTTAAAAATTTAAGTTAACTTTAATAGCGTTAACAGCATTTATCTTTTTTATATTGTCTCTTAATATATTTATTAAAATGAACCAAACATAAACTTACCTTTTGGCTGAGTCTGAGTCTTATACAAGTACATTAATAGCATAAAGTTACTCATAGTTGGCACATATAGTATACCAGAAAAAGAAAACAGAAGACTTTTCTAATCATATTTTTAAACTATTATCTAGTAAAGTTAAGCGAACAATTTGAAAAATAACCAAACGCAAAAGCCCGGGTCTAACATGTATTTATACAGTGTTGCCAATTTCTAAGTGACACAATAAGCTGATTATAGATTAATAGGTGTACAATTTCAGTGAAAATGTACTTCAATAATTTTAATAATCCATCTAATCTTTCAAAAAATGCAGAACTTGCGTAAAATGGCGCCAAATTGGCAACACTGTCTAACAACCATAATGATTAGAATGAAATTTATGGCTCTCATCATAAAATAATAGCGGCTTTTAACAGCCGAAACAAATTAGAAAAACACAAATACAACTAGTTTAGTAAGGGAAGTACGACTTAGAGGGGTGATAGTGTCAGGCTTAGATTTAAGTGTAGATGTCACACTGTCTTTTGTCTACCTTCATACGTATATCAACCACCTACATACATACCTACATGAAAACTGCAAACTTACATATGGAAACACACTATCCTTATCCTTTTACATGCCCATGTGCTCGTACAATATATGCAATATATAACCGTGTATATGTATGTATGTGTAAATGTAGCCGATACAACATCAACAAGAACAACAATACAAGCAACTACAACAACAACAACTACTACTACAACAATAAGCACGACTTTCACATCATCAACATTATTATCAGCATCAACAACAACAACCGCCCTGAACATCGCGGCTATTGCACCAGTGCCGTCTGTTTGTGTACGTGTGCCCCACAGTCCCAGTTATGAGTCTGGCGCCGGCACGCCCTTGCCCTTTGCCGAGCGGGAGCGGCATCTCTTGCAACCGTAT
This sequence comes from Scaptodrosophila lebanonensis, assembly GCF_003285725.1. Classification (NCBI taxonomy): domain Eukaryota; kingdom Metazoa; phylum Arthropoda; class Insecta; order Diptera; family Drosophilidae; genus Scaptodrosophila; species Scaptodrosophila lebanonensis. Next base: position 7,179,535 of record NW_022060529.1, read on the forward strand.
CCGCATATGCAAACATCTGACAGTGAACTAGCAACACTATTTGTGCGTGAGTGTGACACAAAATAACAAGAAAAGATCTAAACCCAAAGAAGACAAAAAAAAAAAACAAAAAAAAATCAAAGACTAAAAAAGAAATCAATACTCTTCTTTATCTTATGTTGGAAAATGAAGCAAAACAAAAATATGTCTTTTTACACACGTTTCGTTTAATTTTTGTGTACTCTTCTACTACTCCCTGAACCTATTTTTGCCTTTGCCTTGCATTCGCCTTTGCTCTTCCCCTTTGTACTTGTATTTATCACACATGCATATACATATTCCAGTTTATGCTTCATGCAGATTTGTTCCCTCAAAGCGATCGAGCTCAGCTTCAGCTCTCTTGCCTCACTCCTTGACACTCCTTACACATCTAGAACACACGCTCACACCTTCACAATGGGTGAACACACGCCTACACCCCATCCACCGCTGCGTCACCTCTTCCGTATTTTTTTTTTCACTAAACACACTATTGCTACAATTGCTATTTTTGCATTTGCTTCATTTTAAGTTGGCATCACATATACATACCCATATAGTACTGGTATGTGCACATATATGTATATACTTAGCTTATATATTGCTAGCTTTCTCCGCATGTTTCAAATTGCTGCTGTTCATTTTTTCGCAGATTGTGGTGCATGTGCATGTGCATGTGTGTATAGTGTATAGTGTCTGTTTTTTTCTCTTCGACAAACCATTACAAATAATGTACTTTAGGCCATCTGCTAGTTGCCCCCGGGGGTATGCAACAATTTATTGCGGCCAAGGATACGCACATATGCGTCGGTTAACTTTTCAAAGGTAGTGCCAAAAATTAGGCCAGACTTAACGCCAAAGTGTCATTAAGCAACAAATCATGGGCAAAGCCGCCTTGTCGGCAATACTTCATCGTGTAATGAGCAAGCGTAATTAAGCCCCAAAGCCTCGGCAAAACCAGAACTGTGTCTATTGCGTGTATGGCGAAAACAAATTCTCGCGATGTGGTACGGCGTAATCCAAGCTCATCTCAACATTTGCTACAATGTTTTTACACTTGGGCTTTAGCTACAGGAAAGTTAAACGATAAGCGAATGTTGCCAACCACTTTGCAACTTTTGCGATTGCATTCTGAAAGTCAGCAGACTTTTAATGAGTTTTGCAGGTTTGGCAGGTTTTGGCATTATCCGAATTACCCCTTCAGCTGCACGGCTGCAGTGCAGTCATTTAACTTCGACTTTGCTTACATGTACTCCCCCCGCCCCCCCTTTGTTATTTCTCTCTCTCACTCTGTATCTATTTATCAATGTCTCTATGTATATATGTCTTCCTGTGTTTGTGTCGCTGCTTCTGTCACATCTGTTGTTTATCTCAAATTAGTGTTTGTATAGCAAACGAAAACTTTATTTAAGTAGCGCCCAATAGAAAGTTGTAAGAAATCCGTATGCAATCCAAATGAAATGAAATGCTTTCAACTCACTATGCATAAATACATAAAATATGTATTTGTATTTATTGTTTGCTGTCAATTCCATAACTGTGCAGCCAGCGATAACCCAACAGCTGTGATAATATCGGACTCAAAGCAAAATCTAAAGGATACGACTGTTAGCACAACGCACTTGACGACGGGCGCTGCCGCAACAGCAGCAACAACAACGACCACAATTACAACAACAGCCCTGCCGACCACATTGGGAGTAGGTGGTGGCAGTGGCACCACCGGAGGCGGACTTGGTGCCGGCCTCAACATCGGCACAAGCCTGAGCGTGACACCTGCGACACTAACAACAACCGGCAATCACTTGGATGTACCATTTGGCAACAATCCCAACCTCCTCAGTCCTGATGTGCACAATCAGCGTAGAGGTAGGCAATTTTAATATAATATATCACTAGACTATATCTGTCTTCATTTGGGATTGTCTTTATTTTAAACAAAATCGACAACCCACAACTTTCTGAAATATTTATATTTATTATTTATTTATATTTATATTTAGTTTTATACAAATGATATGAAATTGTTTAAGAATTGAGAGCAACCTAATGGTTTGCTGGCATTTCATTTCTAGTACATCTGCTGATCTCTTATCGAAAACAACAATTTTGTGCAATTTCAGGTAGTCGTAGGCCTTCGATACTGCCGGTCCCCGATATGTTTACCTCCTCATCGTTCAGCATATCGGGCAATGACGATGGCGAGGAAGGCGATGAAAGTGACGACGAAATTGATGATGAAATGCCTTGGCGATCACCTTCGGAGAAAATTGCGTAAGTTTAAATCTATTTTATCAAAAGGTTTGATTACGAGTATAAGTTACATCAAATGTTGAGGACAAGGCACAATTTCGTTTTAAAATATTCACAAATCTATAACTGTATTGTGTATACCCACCACAACTCCCTCAGTGTTCTCCACATATTTTTTACTGCTGTCCCCTAGTTGAATTCTAGATTATGTGTGTGTGTCTAAATGTACATAACTATGCTAGATAGCTGTCCAATTTGATATTCTTCAACATGTACGTGTATATAGCTTGCTCCCCAGCTAGTCTGTATAATATTTATAAATGTTGCGTCAGCCCAAATGTGTTACACCCCCACTGGAACATACAAGTATGGTCGATTGCCCTTGATAGATAGCACTCTTTTAGCATAAATTGAAGAAAGAAAAACTGACTCTCGAACTATGTGCAGTTGCTTGGGCGGGCATTTTCCCCAATCGCGCACCTATTCGCTCATCATGAGCTCTTCGGAGGACTCCTCGAACCAACGCGGGTGCGCCTACTGCAGCGCTCCGCCGCCAGCTCGCCAGGGTCGCATCATGAAGAAGAGCTACAGTTGTGACAGCGAGTGTGCCCCAAACCCGGCAGGCCAGCGCATGTCTAGCTGCGCATTGCTTGCGCGCCGGCGTCAGGAGCTGCAGCGCTGCTGCTCCTGTTCCTGCTCCGCCAGCACAACAACCACAACGACCACACACGTGACGGCTGCTGCCTCCGTGGCCGCTGCTGCGGCGGCATTCACTTCGAGCAGTTCCGTGGAGACACGTCGCTTGGCTCGCCCCGTTTGGGCCTCCGACTACTCTGGGTAAGTTTCAAAGCGCGTCCTCAGCTGCGAATACTCATATTGTGCAAACATAAATAAAGTGGGCCATAGCTTCGACTGTTATTTGGAACGTTCTATTGTTGAACTATGGCCCTTGTTGTTACGACTGCTGTTGCTGCTACATTTTGCTGCTTATGTATTCCGCTTGCTTTTGACAATGACAATGGACACACGTTTGCCAAACAGAAAGCAGCCAGAGTGCACAGGACGAACTAAAAAAAAACTGCCGTGGGGCGTCTTATAATGACTCGGATGCGGTATGCATTCCAGCAAACGGTAAACGGTGTAAGGATAACTTGACTGATGAGCGGCGAGACGCAGCTTGACGGAGGACTGTGGCAGCTACTTGAGATTTGCTGATGTTGTTGTTATTGTTGTCTTTACTTGGTTGGTGTTCTTCTTCTACATCTTCTTTGCCTTGAATTCCTTTTTGTTTTTTGCTTGCTGAGTTCACATAAGTTATTCTGCCCTTCCAACTATAATGGGGCTTTAAACTTTAACATGAAATATATTTATGTAAATGTCTGTCCGACCGTCTATTTCCGTGTAGGAAATAAACACTCAAAGAAACAAAAATTACCAACAAGGTGTTTCTTTTATTTTATAACTTATTCTATAATAATAATTTGTCACTTAAATCAAAATAAAGGTGTATCAATTAGGTAGGTTATAATAAAATTATCATTTTATATGTAATTACTTGATATTAAAACCTTGTAGTTAATCAAAACAGTGTATAAACATAAAGAGCTATGACGATTGAATTGGTTTATTAGTTAAGCAGCGTTTCATTTCAAAAATCTTGAAGAAACTATCATACTAGTATATTTCTATGACAAAGGGTGAAAAATTTAGTTTTTGGTCGAAACAAGCTTGTGAACATAATTCAAATGCAGTAAATATATTTTTAAATATTTAACTCTGCTCTCAGCAGAGACATTATTTAAACAGTGTTCGGTTCAGCAATACTGCGAGCTGAAAAGCACAAATTAATTGCAAGGGAAATAAAAAAAATGTATTGTTGCTTCTTCTATATAACTGCTATAAGTATTTAAAATACCTTGGAAATATTGTTGCATTTTAATGTCGCTGATGTTTAAAGCTGGCCAAGAGGTAACTTGGCCCTTAATTACAATCAATTGTGTAGTTAGTGCGGTTCTTGAAAAATCAAACTATTTTCCTGTGACTGAATGCTGGGCAATACGTTTATTTTTTGAAATCTGACTGTATGTTGTAAATTTATTGAATGCATGAAATTTCGAGAATTTATTACTTGTAGTTTGATATTTCATATGTTAATTGATTGCTTGGTTTAAACTAACTGTGTCCATTTTAATTGTACATATTTAAAAGTTGGTACAATCGAGATCATTATTACATAAGTAATGTTCAACTTACTAAACTCATACTATAATCGCCTTATTAAGACGTCCAAATGAAAGGACTGCACTCTACGTTATCACATTAATTACATTTTGCATGGGCAATTAATATTCGGTGAGCCGAAGATAACGTGTTATGTTGTTCTAAAAATAAGTCTGTTTGTCGAAACTGCATAGTCGTACGTCCTCCCTACCATTCCCAATTCCTGGCTTGCTCGTAGACATAGCTAAGTAATATCTCTTAAACTCTTTGTTTTGCATTAAGCTTACCCCACACTGCTTTGACCCGCTTTTCACTAATTGACCAGCTCACAACTCAAAACAGACAGCTGAACCCAAAGGGTGCTCATGTAACAAATTTTACTTTGCAGCATCGTCAAGGGTTTCCCCCCGGTTTCACCATTCATTGGCGTTAGTCCGACGCTCTGCTTTTTGCTCAAAGAGAAAAAGCCCCTGTGCTGTCTTCAGTTGGCTCAGGTAAGTGTAAAGTGATATGGCATCAGTTGGCCTATCGACTAAGACACATAATAACATAAAATAATGGTTGCTCCTTGCAGGTGTGCGAGCACTGCAGCTATCGCAATGCCAAGGAGTATCAGTGGCAGAACAAGACCATCATTCTCGCCGCCGACTATGCATCGAATGGCATATACAACTTTATCATACCGCTGCGTGCACATTTCCGATCGAAGACATCGCTCAATCCTATCATATTGCTGCTAGAGCGTCGGCCAGACGTGGCCTTTCTGGATGCACTATCCTACTTCCCATTGGTAAGTCTATCAACGGTTGCAGGAGATGTCAGTTCACATAAACATTTGCTTGTAGGTCTACTGGATGCTTGGATCCATCGATTGCCTCGACGATCTCTTGCGAGCGGGAATAACTCTGGCCGAAAGCGTTGTGGTGGTCAACAAAGAGCTCTCCAATTCGGCAGAAGAGGATTCGCTGTCCGACTGTAATACTATAGTGGCAGTCCAAAACATGTTCAAGTAAGTTGAACTGCATATCCAGATAATATTGCTCTCTTACGCCCCGAGGTCCTACAGATTCTTTCCGAGCATCAAGAGCATTACGGAGTTATCGCAGAGCTCCAACATGCGGTTCATGCAGTTCCGAGCCCATGACAAATACGCATTACACCTCAGCAAAATGGAGAAGGTGAGTCCGGTAATTTCCCATTATACCTTTTTAAAATTTTCATTTGCTTTTTGTTCCACGAGTATTTAAATCGTCATATATATCTAATATCTAATAGCAATTATTTTGCGGAATTGTAATATGGTCTGCAATATGTTCAAAAATAAAATATTATACATATGTAAGATAATAAAAATAACAGTGTTGATTGCTCCAACGTTGTACTATTTAGTGTAATGCCAGAGTTAATTTGATATCACAAGACTCAGTATTCAGTTTAGTATCCCCATTGCGTAGGATACTGGATAGGATATATGATCACCAAGTGAACCAATATTTATGTTTTTAAGTATTGCCTATTAAATTTCTGTTTCCGTTGGGGAGTTTATGAACTAATGGATTGCTTAAATTTGTTTGCCGATTTCAGCGTGAGAAAGAGCGAGGATCGCATATCTCGTACATGTTTCGACTGCCATTTGCTGCCGGAGCTGTCTTCAGTGCCTCCATGCTGGACACGCTGCTGTATCAGGCTTTTGTGAAGGACTATGTCATAACCTTTGTGCGACTGCTATTGGGTATAGATCAGGCTCCCGGCAGTGGCTTTTTGACATCGGTAAGTGGCGTTGTTGATGTAACAGAGTTCCCATCCAATAACGCTTCCTGCTGCCTGTTTGAAATGTTTCAACAGATGCGCATTACAAAGGACGACATGTGGATACGCACGTACGGCCGGCTGTACCAGAAACTTTGTTCGACCACTTGCGAAATACCAATTGGCATTTATCGCACACAGGATACCTCGAATGCGGACACATCACATGTGAGTAGCTCGCCAGTTGAGAGATGGGGACCATTCTCGGCATTCAGCAGGCATTGTGTGCGATTGCGTCCATCGGTGAGTCCAAAGCAAATGCATCTGAGTTTACTTTCTACGCAACGTTAGGCTCTGTGCTCAAGCTAAGACTTTGCATTCAGATCAAGCATTTGATACTTTCGTGAGGAATGTGCAAGTGAAGAGCTACATTACTCCTACACTACATAGTTTTGTTCCGTCAAGCGTCAAACTACTAATACAACACAATTTTTAAGTCTCTAACACAAACACACACTCATAAATCCACTCTAACATTTATATACAATAGTACTTAAATAAGTTCTCCTACTCTTGTCTCTTGCTCACAAAATGCAGTAATGAAAACATACTATAATCAATATCTTACAAACGCTCACACTTTATTTACGACGCGTTACAATTAGGTACAACACTTATCGAAACTTCTTTCTTCACTCCTGAGTTGCGAGTTTATTTTATGGTTTTTTTAAGTTTTAACAAAAAACGTCTTCGCCATGGGGAGGAAGGGGGTCACGAAGAGCGCGAGAAATTAAAACACCTGTTTAAACTTTATTATTGTGTTTGTTTGTTTCCTATTTGGATTTTTAGTTAAGTTTATTTGAAAATCACACGCTTTCGCTTTGATACTAACCGCATTTGAAAAGGTCTCTCTTTGAATTGCAAGAAAACAAAAACTAATAAAATTATATAAAAAGAGGCTGTGCAATATTTTTACTTAATTTGCATATTGTAATAATTATAATAATAATAAAGTAAGATATGTATACCATCAATATATCTAAATACTCTTTTTCAACTACTTGAAAGGTTTCCATTTAACGTAAATCTTAAAGGCTTCTTTTAATAACCACAAATATAGATTTTCTCCAACTTCTATACATACATATTCTTATTATGCTTAGTCGAATTATATGCATATATACATCTAAATATATATAAACAATACGTTTCCCAAAAGCCTAGCGTGCTGATTAAACATCGAGAATTGCCAAATTGATTTTGTACATACTGGAAAGTAGTGATTTTTTCCTTTATCGATGGCCACTCTGAACTTGCAATTTGTCCCCGTCAACATTTGCATTAGCTCTGTACTTTTGCATAATTACTTTTTTCGTACATATTCACGTCATGAGCACTCATTCAAAACTGTGGCCACAATAAACGCAAAAGAACATAACAAATCAAGAAAACAAAAACAACAGTACAGTAATGTTATTAGTCAGACGATGAACTTGTGTGAGCCTAAGCAGATAATATGTGTAGATATTACTCAGACGACGCGTTTGACACAATGTGGATCAGACTAAGAAAGTAGAGAAAAGAATTTAAACTAATTAATTTGCGTTTGTATTGGACTTGACCAGCAATTGAAAACGCACACGCACGCAGTGAGTCCCAACATATTCATCTATATATTTGTTTAAACTTTGAAAGTTCAACTGTGAAACAAAAACAAACTTAAAATAATGCCAAAATCAACTAGTACATGTTTTAAAATCCAAACGTTATTAAACGAAAACAATACTCTTACTCGTACTCATACAATCTCATGTGCTTGCTCATTAGTCTTAGCCCCATTCTTCTTCTGTTAACTGCGTCTGTTTCGTATTGTCGTTTTTAAAGTACTTGTAGTTTGTGCCAACACACTGATTCATGCTCACATATAAGTGATTTTAAATAAATGCATGTCTCCCTGCTTATTTGTTTGTTTGTGTTGGTGTGTCCTTAGGGCCAGAGGCGCGCTACGCTTTTGGAACACCAAACACCAAACTCGCATGCGCGTGCAAGTGTCGGCATGCCATCACTTTTTGTTTTTTTGCATGCAAGTTTAATTAGTTGATTGCATTTACTTGTTCTGTTTCCGGGAAAAGGATATTATTAACAGGCCAATGCAGATGACCAGGCCAGCATTTTTTTTCTCCACTTCGGCTAAGTTGTCTCTCACATCCTAGACATATAAATATCTACTGCTTTGCCTTAAAACTTTTTGTGCCGCACTGTTTTTTTGCATTTTCTTTGCAACGCCTTTGCCACTGAATGCTAATTAAATAGCCTGCTGTGAAGATTCTCAGAAATAGTGATTGAATGACAAGGGATAAGAAAAAAGGGTCAGGAGGAATTAAATGCTGCTACTTAAAGACAGACTACAGTTGTACCCAGAAAATGCTTTTATAAATCGGTGTGCCTCATTAACACATAGAGCTGAAGGTCCATACTACAAGTATATAGATTTTCTCTATTGCACGAACAATTCCTCCTAGGAATTATAATGCGCCCTCTGGGACTCACTAATGTTCATAATAATACTGTTCATAATAGTACTGAGCTGGGTATAGTTTGGGGCTCTTTAAAAGCATTGACTTCTTTTTTTTATTTTTTTGTAATTTTTAGTTTTTTATATTTTATGTATTGCATTGTGAAATTATAATTTTGTTTATTAAATTTGCAAATCCCGTTTTTTTATAATTTCAAAATGCATATATCAGTTTTGTGGATTGTGTCTAATACTTTAAACACTGGTAAAAAGGATTACATTTCTCTCATATGGAAAAGTAAAAGTAGACCAAACAATTGAATGTCATTGGTGTTAGTAACAGTTTTGTAGTTGATTGTGTATACGATTAAGTTTGCCTCGGTAGATAAAATCTTTTGTGGATGGGAAGACGTAATGCACGGATTGAAGTTTCTTGCAATGTTCTAAATGCTTAAGCCCGCCTGCAATGCACCTGCCAAAGTACATATATTATTTTCCTTTTGAGTTGAGCTAATTCAAACAATTATGGCTATATGTATTTATCATTGTTTACCAAAAGAGCGATCTACACATACTATACTACAGTAATCGACCATTATATGTTTCGGCTTTTAGTTTGGTGTTCAACGCATGTCTACACATTTCTAAATGTTACATTGTTAATTGGCCACACAAATATTGTGAAGCAAAACAAAATCGCAAACATACATAAGTTCTTAAATAAACATCCACAAGAGCAATTAGACATTTCAATTAAAAATCAATTAAAAATGGAAATCATTTTGTGTTTAATCGAAATTCACCCAAATTTGCATACAACCACGAATACAACAAACCAAAAACCAACCAACCAACCACAACCACACACAGTACGACGAGGAAACTGGCACGCCCGACTCGGCAAAGGACAGCACGGAAATGCTGCGAGGTGTTACCTATCGGCCGCCCTCAGCAGGTGGCGTCATGAGCCCTGATGGCGGTAGTGGTATTGGTGGCGGTGCTGGTGGTGGTGGTGGTGGTGGTGGCGTGGGCAGCAGTCGCCGGCAACGCCGAAAGTCCGTCAACTGTTTGGGTGGTTGCTCGGAGCGCAAGGGATCATCAGTAAGTAACAAGTCAAATTCATTTCATTATCTCATATGCTGTGACTAATCGAATCTAAATCGAATCTGTATGAGCCTAATTACAAAGTTTCCACTCGATGGCCAAACTTGGCAGCTAAGTTTGTTCTAAGCCATCGTTGGCCCATCACAGGAACGTGAATCCAAGCCCCACTCTAATGTGTGTGTGTGTGTAAGTCTGTGAGTGCGCTCAGGTAGGTAGGCTCGGCCATTTCCTTTTGTGTTAAACGCTTTGCAGCATGCTCTTGAGGAACGTAGCATGCTGTCTGCCGTAGCGAACAGATAAATTAAAAAAGGCCTTGAGCTCGTCTCATGTAACCTCACACATACACATGTACATCTCAACATGCTAGCACACACGTACACAGCAGCAAAAAAAAGGCGAATTATTTTGTCAATTTAGCCAAATTTAGTGCTAACAATGTGCCCATTGCATTTGCAGTACTCAATCAATTTGGCGGACGAGGCGCGCGACAATCACGCTCAGCAAATCGAAAGGGCCGAAATTGCCAATCTGGTGCGCAGTCGGATGGAGTCGTTGAATTTGCCAACCGTGGATTATGACGATGTCAGCGAGAAACGCAATCACCTCTCCTATGTGATAATTAATCCGAGCTGTGATCTCAAGCTGGAGGAGGGTGATCTGATGTAAGTACGAATATAGGCGAGGAAACCAGCAGACGCATAATGTTCAACCACTGCTCTGTATTTTCTATTCTCTCCCTCTCTGCTCAATCCACAGCTATCTGGTTCGTCCGTCGCCGTTTTCGGCACAGAAAACCTTCGAGCGTCACAATTCGCGTCGCAAATCGAACATCTCGTTTTGCTCAAATATCAATTTGGGTGCCACATGCGGCCCCCAAATGCCAACAATGCCAAACGCCGCCGTCGGTGCGGGTTCGCGTCGGGGTTCCGGCATTGCCGGCTTGAACCCCATGCAAATGCAGAGCGTTCAGACGTTGGCCGGGTATGGATCGCAGCGCTGTACCCCGCCGATACAGCAAATTAAATCGAATTCTCTTTCTCTACCCGACAGCCCGACGGTGGTTGGCTCACAGCGCGGCAGGAGTAACTCATTGCGGGTTGGCTATTATTCTCTATCACACACACCTGTTCCCCTTTCATTTTTCTTTACATTCTCTTTCGCTCTCTGTGCTTGTTCGATTTCATTTTCAATTCGTTGCGTTTCTTTTTCACACTCACACCAAATTACTATAAACAAGTTCGGTTTGCCTGTGTTTGCATTGATTTTGGGCACAACTGTACCATTCTACCATTTTTTAAACTTGCAAACATACACACATACTAAGTACAAGTATGTATGTACATGTATGTTACCATGGACCGTCGTCTGTGGGTTTGATGTATTCCCGAATATGGCGCAGAATTGCCACGATACTATAATCTCGCATGCTAAACGGCAACTCTGCGCTCAGATTCGCTGTGCATCACAGCGCACCGGACAGTTCCATTCCTATCCCACCTACAATTATTTGTAATTGTAATTGGCTGACAAATTCAGATCCTACAGTCAAACTAATTATGATTCTATATATTCGACAAGAACGACTGTGCATTTCCGCCATAGATCTTATAATTGTTTTAGAATAGTTTGACTGTAGACTTAACACTTCGCCAGCAGCACACACACAATTATACGTAGGCACTATCACACAAAGACACACACACACATGCATATACACATATAGTATATAGACAAGCATCAAAATTGTTGTTCAGTTTAAATTCTTCAAATGCTTGAAAATCCATTCACGAAATCGCATTCGAAGCCGCAGCTACAACAATCAGAGTCAAACCAACTACAACAGTAGCTACAATAACAACAACAAGCACAGGCATTGCAACAGGCACAGGCACAGGCACAGGCACAAGTTCAACGATTACAACAACTTCAAGCAACTTGAATCAATACCCAACACCCATAACCAAAGCACGTGCGAAGCGGATAAATCACGTCCCGTTTCCGTGAGCGCTGCACTCGCACCGATTCGCCATTCGTACGGACCGAAGGCGCTAACACTGTGCATCTTCAAGTCTTAATGTGTTACTTTTAAATATTATATAGTGTATATTGATTGCATATCGTAAAATTTTTTATAACGCTTTTTGATTTATTTTTTGTTGGCACGCCAAAAAAAATCAGTTCTAGTAACAAACTAATTGCCACCATTTGTGTGCGCCCGACTTTTGTAAATGTTTTCAGATCGATAACGACATTTTGCTGCGTCGTTCCTCCTCGTTGCGGCAGGGCCTGCCCAACGTCGGTGTCAGCCACGGGCGGCGCAAATCCTCGCTCGAGGAGATCGGCATTAGTCACTTTACAACGTTAATGCAGGCAACGAATCACAGCAATCCCATCAAGATATCGCTTAACGGCAGCATTGGTCTTGAGGTACGTCCTGCTAGTTGTTGATCCATACGCCCTAATAATCACAGCTATAAACACACGCATACACATACACAAACACATTCAATTTGGCACGAAATAGAATCAAATTTCATTGCAGGTCACGCCCCCGGAGGAGCCAACCCCTATGCTGGGGGTGCCATGCATGTTGGGGAGCGGCGCTGGCGGTGGCATCAATCCCTCGACGTTGGGCAGCTCCGGCGGCATGCTAGGCTCTTCACTGGCCATCAACACTGCTGATTTGGGCGGACCGAGCACTTCGTCAGCCTCACTACAGGCTCAGGACTCGCTGCCCCAGTCCTCCCAGGTGCAGTCCCCGCAGCATTTGCAGGGCACGATTGTATGATACAACCTCATGTGGGGTCGCCGACTCCGCTCATCGATGTCGAAAAACAAATGGATATAGAATACGGCCAGCACCCACAGACGCAAGGATAAGTTTTAAAGTCCCCAAATCATACACAAACCCACCCTCCATAAAGCTATCCGCAGAATTGTCTGTGTGGTGTGGGCCTCGGCTAACATTGAAGAGCAAAAAGTGTTGCCTACTCGCAGGCGCTCACTTGTAAATAATTACTACATAGGCTACTCAAGCAAATATTTTGATTGATAAATGAATAAATGTTCACACGAATTGGCAACTAGGAGAAGAAACCTAAGTTAAGCATTCAATATAATTATAGTGATTAATAAAAGAAAGATTATGCTTTTTGCAGTATTTAATTGAGATGTGCTTATCGTTTGAATTCAAAATGCCTATTAGAGCAATAAATTTTATGCAAAATTCTGTCTGCTTTATTCAAATGAGGCAAATGTGTTTTGGGAACAACAATGTAGTTAAACTATGGAATGAATGCGGCGTATACCCAAAAATGTGTAGTGGGGAATAACCATAAGTTAGCTGTATATATGGGGCATGATGAGAGATATTGGTCATAGTGCATACAAACTAGTACTCATGGTTAAAAAGTGCGTTAGATGCTATGTGTATGTGTCCTAGACTTAAGCGAATTATTTATACCATACCATGTAGCATAGTTTTTGCGAATTCATAGTAGAATAAAGCTCTTGTGTCGGACCTTTGCACAATTCCACAATTTGTTGTGGCTTAAACAAAATTGATAGGGAGGGATTGCACATTTCACATTGGTTTTCTAAAGTCTCTTAAAACGACGTACACTTAAGTCTTCATTCTAATCATGCCATCAGCATTTCAGTTTATGGTTATTAAACTAATTTTATAATGAACCCAACATATTTCATTGAAGGTGCTATTAATGTTTTGTACTATACACCAAAAACCACAACACAAGTTGAATTTATCAAAGAATAAAATTACATAAACATATTTTTATGATAATCTATGAAACATTTTGAATGAGCGTATAAAAAAACGAATACATTTTCATAGATTGCGAAGGGCTTTGGTATACTCTAATGCTTTACAAGACAAACTAATTTAGATAATTGTACTAGTATATAACTATGTGTATGTAAATACATTTGATGTATGTATGTATATGGGAATGTATATGTTTCAGAGATAAGTATTCAATGAACTGTTTAAAACTATGAAAACGCAAAACAACAGAATTTTATATTAGAAATGACACTAACAATTACTAGCTCCATATATAGTATATACTCGTAAGTCGATGGAGTGAGCGAAATAGTTTAGCTGCTCAAAGCATGCGAACTGCTGCTAATTAATTGTATTATAATATATGTACTTATTTATAAGCCCTACATCTAATGAATATCATACGTCTATCTATGCTGTATCGACTAACTGTCGGCCAACTGTACCAAATTCAATGAGCTATACCCGTAAAAAGTACATAAAAATAATCAGCATCAAATTGCTAGAACATAGTAATAAAACTAAGAAAGATATACATATATATTTCATCAGTCATGGATTGCAGGAAAACCAATGCTTTGCAGCTGAATTCAATTTGATAAACTTAAAGGCCTAAAACTGAAACTGCAATCCGCGGCAGGTGGAAGTGGGCGTGAAATTGTATATATAATTAGAAACAGATAAATTGCATTTGAAAAAGTTACTAACTTAGGCCGGGCTGTTCTGTCAATAAGCATTAGAAATTTAGCAAGTCTAGTCTCTAAATATAGAGAGCCACATAGAAAATAGTCTGTAAGCATTTGCACCTTCATTAGTTAGCACCAGACACGACTCAAAATCAATGAAGTTTATTTAAACACGTACATACCTGTGTCTACCGATAGAAAATATTGTAGCTAAAGCATATGACGTACCTACCATAAAACACATACATATTCACACAACAACAAACAAAAAGTGCACACAGATCTATAAGCGAATTTTACTCAACGATGAAGATGAAATATGAAATGCATTCCAGTGTCTCAAAACCTTATATTGGGCATGCAAGCTTAAGGACACACACAATTGGATGTGTGCCGTTTTGTATGCCCAATTAGATAAGATTAAATATGTACTCGTATACTCGTATGCATAACATACTCGTACATACAAGTATATGTAACTAAATATATGAAAGTATAGCTGTAGCTACAGTCGGCACATCAATAGTAATAGCAAATAGTATACACCTGTGAATCTGGTCTCAATGTACAAAACAAAAACCCAAACTTGTCAGGCCGCAAAAGCCAATTGTATACGGGATGTATAATACGAGAGAAGGACACATGTGCTGGCAAGTCCTTAGGAGGCATCCCAGTATTTAACTAAATAATAAACAAAACTATTGTGTATGTATATGGTTAGCTCATAGACTTGCTGTAATACCTATCTATGCTATTTAAAGCATAGCTGAAATTCACACAATAAATTCAAATATAGCAAGACAGCATACGTGTCTGTATATACTTAGTATTTTTTGATTTAAAGCCATATTGATGATACTCATTTACTTTTAGTTAGCTTTAGTTGAGAACTTTTACAAAAATGGCACAGACATTAGTTTAATTCAAAATTTGGTTTCGATTCCCATGATGAGTATTAGCAGAAGGGCAGCGCCTTTAGAGAGGGCCATGTGTTGTATGCGTATCCAAAAATAATTTATAATTTAGCTTTAGTTAATTAATTAGTTTTTCAATTTTGCACAGAAGCTCTTTTGCTTTGTGCGCTTCACATTCGTGGACCCGCATTGGCAAAGGCATAGGGCGTGGGCACATTACAGGATGTGGAGGCGCTGGTGCACTTGCAGCTCTTGCCTGATGGGGCCTTACGATTGACCAGGCACAGGCGAGCATCCGTGCAGCCGCCATTGTTGATTTGGCAAGGACTCTCGAATTGCGGACAGTTCTGCTCCACGGAGGTCATGCCGTACATTTTGTGACTGCCGAAGAAGGGCGTCTGAATGGATTTCTGGCGCTCGCCCTGATTGTTCACGCTCTCGAGCTTCTTGCTGTGGCATTAAAGCACAATTAAAATATGGATATAAATTATCTTACGTTTACTTACGTTGTCCAGTCGGTCCAATAAAATTGATCGTGTGTAAAGGTCAGACCAAACGGATAGGACAGATCATTGGAAATAGTGCGTATTTGATGGCTGTGCGCATCAATGCATTCGACCTTTTTGGTGCCAGCATCGGCAAAGCACAGCTCGCCGCTCGACTCCAGTACAACCAGCGAGTTTGGCAGATTGACGGCGTCCTTGCCCAAAAGTATCTCACGGCCCGTGCCATCGAGATCTGAAAATTCAATCTTTGGTCCGGCGCGATCCCAGTCGGACCAATAGATTTTTCTAGACAAATGAAGAGGATATTTTGTTATTAAATAAAGTGCAGATAAAAGAATTTGTAACGCACTCTCTAATGGGATCCACAGCAATGCCGCGAGGATTTACCAGCTGCTTATTAATAATGACAGCACGCAGTGTGGGGTCGTCTAGACTAGCTACTTCAATGGTATCCTTAACCGAATCCGTCCAGTATAAGCGACGTGATACAACATCAATGGCAATACCCTCTGGCGACTCAATGTCTTCAAGGGAAAAAAACGTAAACTTTGGATACAATAATTTTTTTTAATTTAATCTTACCGGTGGTTATGAAGGGACGGGCATCGGTGCCGTCGTACTTGGAGCTCATAATTTTCTTGGTTGAAATGTCACCCCAGTAAATGCGACCTTCCACACAATCCTTATCTAAGCCAATGGCCATGGATGTGACCGAAATTGGAAGTACATTGCGTCCATTAAGAGGCACACGAACGATCATCACGCCTTGACTGACAATCAAGAAGTCTGATTCGTGCTGCTGTCGTTCAAAGCACACTGACCCATTGCCGTAGAAACCTTAAGTGGAAGAATTGAAAATTTCCGATTAGCATAGTAAGCGCTGAGGTAAAATTCCATTGTCCCACAAGGGCATTCGTCATATTCGGTTCTACCAATACACAAATATTTCGTTTCGGTTTTGATAAATGCAAAATTGTTAGTACTGCCTGGAAGCTTAGTAAGATGTTGCCGTTTCATAAGCTGTTCTCGAAGACCTTGAGCTTGGGCAACATGCGTTCCTTTTCTAATGGCATTCTGATTCTTCGTGCGGCTCAATTACCGGGCGCAATGGCTTTGGCGAAACGATCCTACACTCAGAAGGCAACCGAGACTGTGAGCAGGCGCATCTCACCTATGCAGTCCATGCGTGAGTTCTTCTCACACCCCATGACCTGGGATCGGAATAACGGCTACCTGAACGTTCTGCTCTGCTTGGCCATTTTCGGATTTTGCTTTTTCACCTCGTGCCCGCCGACCGAGCAGAAACGATCCCTGGACATACCCAGCAAGAAGTGAGGGATCACCGGCGAACTGAATTCCATTCTTTTGGAGAATCCCTTGCCAGTATAAATAAAAAGTCGAACATCTGGATTGACCCGATTCGAACTCACCCTGATTGCAGACGCACACAAGTCCGGTATTAGTGGAATGGCACTTGGCGTTCATGTCACAGAGAGTGGGCTTATTCAGGCAGTTCAGTTCCTCGATACAAACGTAGCCATCGCCATGGTAACCAGCGTTGCACTGACACTCATAGTGGGCAGGATCTCTGGAGGATTAAATAGAGTGAGCTTTAAGAATATCAACGAATCAAAATCAGTTCACTTACTCAGTAGGTTCACAGGTGGCGTGAATGCCACAGGTATTGCGTACGTTGCAGGGTTCCGGTTTGCTGGTGCAACCTTCAAGAGCATCACCTTCGTAGCCATCGAGGCAAGCACAATATTGAACGCCCTGGCTAGCATCCCACTTGCAAATGGCATTGGAGCCGCAGAAGACGGCGCCACAGCGACCGGACTGGACGCACAGATCATTGGCGTCCCGTTCTAAGCCCTCATTGCATTGGCATACACCGTTGTCACAGAAGGCACTATCACCACAGTCGGCACTCCATTGGCACTCGGGCTCCAACTGGCAGTGGAAGCCATCGCCTCTGTAGCCTCGCTCGCATACACACTCAGATTTGTCCAACTGCTCCTGATACTGGCAACTAGCGTGCGGATCGCAGATGTCAGGCCGCTAAGAAATTAGGTACATTTAATATAGAATTCACTCGCAGCTTGCTTATTACACTTACCATAGCACAGGAATCGTCGATGGGGTCGCAGTTGTAGCCGTCGCCACTCAGACCAGGATTGCAGGTGCAAATATGACGCAGCTCTTGTTCGTACCAAGCGCAGGTGGCATTGATGTGACAATTGGCGTCAACGTCGCAGGGAACTGTAGAAACGAATTTTACAAAAAATGATTTCTTGGTTTAGCCCAAACGCTGGAGACTCACCCAAATCCTCGGACGGCTCGACTGGATAGTGCAGTATGTAACGGCATGTCCTGGAATCTTCGGTGAGTTCATAGCCTTCCGGGCAGTTGCAATCACCCTCCTCATTGCAGTTTGCCTCCAGCTCGTGCTCATCTAGAAGCAGGGGCACGCAGCGGCCGTGTTCCCATACCTCGTCATGGCCACAGATATTGACGCAACTGTAGCCGTTGCCCGAGAATCCACTGCGGCATATACAACGACCTTCATAGCAATCGGCATCAGGGGCACAACGCTGGAAAGACAAAAATAGGCGCCGTTATTGAAATCTTTAAATACAGTTACCTATAGGTAATCTCAATAACAACAACAGTTTGAGTTTAAAAATAACAGAAATCAGAAAGTTCATGTGAAGTTTGGTCACATCTAGAGTCCTAAAGATATACCTAAACTATTCCACAACATTAAGATTGGATGAAAAAACAAAAAAAAAAATGTATCCCAAGCTAGGCTGCTTAGCAGAACTCCCAGGTTATGGAGTAACTCACATGACATTCATACTGTTGCTGGGGCGGGTAGTCCACGTTTCCATTGGGAACTTCGGCACTGTCGCCTTCGTAGGTTGGGGGCAGAGGCGCAGGTGTGGAGTACTCAATATTGTCAGCAGTGTTGTTACGCAGGCAACGGTAGCCGTTGCCCTCGTAGCCATCGTAGCAGATGCAGGTGAAGCCGCCCTCGTTGTTGGTACACAAGGCATTATCGTCACAAACGTGCGTTCCCGAGGCACACTCGTCAATGTCCAGGCAAATTTCTGCGCCGCGCTCGTCCAGCTGCGGTCCAAAGCCATGGCGGCAGTCACATCGATAGGTGTCATCGTAAGGTACACAGACTGCGTTTTCCCCGCACTGGGCACTACCATCGGTACAAGCATTGGATTCGGCATCCACGCCAATCTTGTTTACCGCGCTCGTGCGCAGCGCTTGATCGCGCTCGGAGTAGTCCAGCACTATTTTTGATACCTTCTGAAGCACGGAAGTGTCCGTTGGATCTGCATCATCGTCACGCAAGCAGCTTTGGTAGATAATGGTTTGCTCCACCTGGCAGCCAATGACGCGCTGCTCTTGGGAGAGTTCCAGCTGGTGCGAGTACTCGGAGTGCAGCTCTCCAGGACGCACAAAACGATACTCATCAGTATAATCAGCCAGGTGCAATGGTTCCGAATGCGACACTTGTGGCACTGAGCCATGCAGTGTAATTTTTACGTCCAGTTGATCCCAATAGTTAAGTCCCTCGAATGTCTGATTGACCAGTAGTACCTCTCCAGAGTCATACTGAATGCGCGATGTGTGCACGTAATGTCCTCCTGTCAGCTGGTAGCCGTTAACGGCGCCACCCACTGGCTTGGCGAACAGCCAGCCAATGGTGGTCAGTAGAGGCAAAACCAGACGTAGCTGGGCACCCAGCTCTGTGCTAACCGGGTTTACGGCCGTGTAGCTGCGCGCATCGGAGGTGACTACGTAGGACTGCAGCTTGGCACGCTCATCGACTGGAACTCCATTCAGGTCACCCTCCAAAGAACCAGTGACGCGAATCGGCACATCGTTGGCAATGCAGGCGCGTCCGTTGCCATAGTAGCCGGGCTGGCAGACGCAACAATAGCCCTCGGCTTTGTCGTGGCACTGCGCATGCGTGTCGCACTGATGGCTATTGGCGTTGCATGTCTGGGCCAGAGCGGGCGATTCCGTGCGTGTCTCCGCGTTATCTGGGATGCGCACATTCTCACCCTCAGCCAAAGGACCCGCTGCATAGAGCCAAACGCCAGGGACACCCAGATTGGTGCTCTCGCTTAGAAACCGTGCCTGCATAGCAGCGTTAAAGAATTAAAAACTGAAAATTATAAATTTGTCGGTACTTACATTCTCCGAGCCAGACCCATTCAGATTGAAATAACGTCCATCCTCGGCTACAAAACCAGCTTGGGCTCGTATGTCGGGTAGACCTAAAGAACCAGCCTCCCCCTGCAGCCAATTCAGACCACCCTCGGGATAGATGAACTGCACAAAGGTCTGCTCTTCATTTACAATCAGCGCCACTTGAAAAGTGTTTACTCTGTCCGTTTTTGAGTCGAAGTACCCCACATTACGCCAGGTGGCCACAATCAGTTGCCTGGCTTCAAAATCCTGCTCCTCACTGAAGGCGTAGCGTATCAGTTGCTGTGCCTTATAGAGAGCGCCCGAATCGTTTGTCTCGAAAAGGGTAATGGAGCTGTTTTCATCGCTATCAGAGGTATCCACGTTCGAATAGAACGGGGCAATAGACGGGTACTCCAGGGGGAACGGTTGATTTAGGTATTCAGCGAATTCCACATTGAATGTCAATATGCCATTCGTGTTGATCTGTAGAGGGACAAGAATAAAGAGCACCCAAGTGAGATAAATGCGATTAGGATTAAGATATACTAAGTGGTAAGTATCAATTAGACACTCCTGATTATCTCTTGAAAAGGCGTGAAAAGAGAGGGATTTTAATGGTGTGTGAAGGATGTTTAGCTCTCTAAGTAAGAGGAAGTTCTTCTTCACGCTCGACTGACACGGCTTGGATTTCAAAAAGAAGTGCGATCACTTCACACAAACACACACACACACACAAGCGCACGTATTGCCCATCAATTAGACAGGCATATGCTTGTGGATGAATGCCAAGTGCTCATTAATGTGCCTGTTGTTGGCCACTTAAGGGCCGACTATAACACCCTCATAGGGCGTCTGTGCATTCCCAAAGTGGCGGAAACAAAATAAAAACAAATCATTAACTCAAATAGAAACAACTACAAAAACAATAGTGCGGAGCCGATTTTAAGCCAACGAGTCATGGCTGCCGCCTCTAATGACTTTCTTAATTGACTTCCTTGTCGGCACTTTGCGCCCCCTACCTCGGCCTTTCCACACTTTAGCAACCACTCCTACGAGTATCTGGCCAGAATGAGTTCAAATTCCTTCGCACCGTTCCGCCGACATTGTACATCTGTTATATCTGTCCTCAGAGATCTGCCTTGATGCACTCTGCACCCGAACTCTCTGGCACCGTTTCGCTACAACACCAAATCTTTATAAAGCATTTGAAATGCTGCTTCTTTTCATTCGACTAGATAAACAAATTCTCCTGCGGAATTGGAACACAGGTGTTCTAAATATGTTGCTGTGGCATGCCTTTGCTGCCGGCGCAGCTTTTTAAATCAGTTTTATCTGCACGGCGTCTACGCCACGGGGCACAGGCGTCCATTGAGTGCGATGTGGAAATATTCGCTAATGGCGGACAGGCGCGTTTGCGTGGAATTCCGGCAGATTAGCGGGTGATTTGTTTAACTCACACTCAAGTTGGGGAACGCGTGCCAATGGAAAACATTTGCCGTAATTGAAATAGAACGTGATAATGTGCATGCATACTACAAGTATATCTAAAGGGTTAAGGGAAATAATAGATTGCTGCGAATTTAAGGAAAATACACGAAATACCCAGCAAGAGGCCTAGCAAATCATATAAAGTACTTAAAGGCTAAGTTAGTATAGTGAGATGGGTCGCTTTACAAATTTAGAATTATTGTAGAGCCGCAAACTAAAAACAAAATATTTAACTTTTTTTTAACCTATTCGATTTAAAGACTTTAATTTGAATTGTTGACGGAAAGTATGAAAACATTATAAGATTAGAATTATATTTTTGGTTGTATTCTATTAATTGAAGTTGTTTGATTTACGAATAGAACATTTCTACCCGATAGTACATTTTAAAAGACTACTGCAAATTCTATTTTAACGCTCTATTAAAATTGTGAAAAAAGAGGCTTTTTTACTTAATTTCCAGCTGGAACGTATTACTTCGGAGTAATGAATATTTTTTTATGAGTATGCCTTTCTATGAACATTTTAGACCGCGTGCTATTTTCCATTTCAGACACATAAATTCAGTTAATTAAACAACAAAAATAGGCGACACTTCTGTTCTGGCCTGGCGTCGTTCTTGTGAGCTAAAAGAGCTCATCATTTTTAATATACTCGTAAATACGCACACAAAACGCTAAAACGTTGGCATCTAGCCAGAGTGGCGTAGCGACATCAATGGGTTGGTTGCTTGACTGGCTATTTATTGTAGTGCCTAAAAAATGGGGCTCCTCAGACCATAGACAGCACATGGGCATGGACATGGGCATGGACCAACCCACAAGTGGACAAGCGAATTGATTTCACGCGCCTCTCTGACGCCTGCAATTATCGCGCTCGGCATTTTGGTCAAGCGGCAGTATTCTTTTGTATATGTGTACAAGTATGTGTGTATTATGTATAACATATACATATGTATAGTAAATAATTACAATGCTGTTGTTGTACACAGTTTGTGTTTCGAAATCACTAGCTGGGCTGTCATGTTTGCTGAAAATTAATGTCGATTTCTGTCGAATGTTGTTGTGCTATAAATAAACGACACTTGGCGGCATGCGCGTCAACAAAGATGCCACACTTAATACCTCCTTTCCTCTGCCTGTGCATGTGCGTGTTTGTTTGTTTGTTTGCAATGGACTAGTAAGCGTTACATACTCAAATATAAGTATAAATAGGGATTATCAATGCTCTACAGTGTCTCAAAGACCGCTCATTTTGCATTACGTGCTGCTGCAGCGGGGGTTATCAGTGCTGGTGTGAAAAATGAGAAATCAGAAATCAGAAAAAATAAACCCGAAGAGTGCAATCTGGGGATTCATTCATTCACAGTAACTCAACATCAAAGTTGCAATATAGAACTTATCTGTGAATCGACAACAAATTGCAAGCAATTCAGAGATACTCGTCTATCTACACGTACAAGTATATAAGTATGTACATACTTGTATATGCACATGGGTCTTGGGTCTTACTCACATAAAGCTGATCATATTTTTCGCCATAGAAATTAATCGGTGATTGGAGTTGGAGCAGCGACTGCTCGCTGTCGCCCTTGGGCAGATATTGAATATGGCCTGTGCCCTCGTTGAACTCGTATAGCTCATTGGCGCGTAGACTGTCCAGGTAATGTTCGAACTGAGCACTGACCGCAGTGCTCAGGAGAAGGGCCAGCGCCAGAATACGGCACAAGTGCTGGCCAAAACCCGCCATTGTCACTCGATTTGAAATTGTTAGCTTATCACACTTTTCTGAAAACTGAAGCGATTTCACAATTTCGCCAGCACCATTTTCACAAGTAAAAGACGAGACACCAGCGTTTTATTGAATGTTTGGAGGAGCAACACTTGGGCACTACAACTTTGCTTTCCGTTTGATCCAAAAATATCAAATTTATAAATAAATTGCTACCACCGAACTGGCAGCCTGCTACAACATATATATATATATAAACTGGTATATATATTTGTATTGTAGTTTGTCTTTGGAATTGTGATTGTGTCTTGGAGCGGCGACACAAGCGCCTTTGACTTTGACTAAATGCCGAACAAAGCCGAACCGAACCACACGCGCTGACAACACTTTCTCGACTGAGACCATTCGCTGCCGTGTGGAAACTCTTAAGATCGTGCCGAGCAGTGGGCCCTGAGGCAGCTGTTGCCTCCGCCTCAACCTCAGCCACCGCCTCAGTCTCAGTCTCTGCCCCCGCTATTGCTGCCGAACGGAAAATGTTTTTGTTCGTATCGCCAGGCAGGAGTGTGAGAGTGCCTTCTTGCTGGATAATGCACATGCAATTCTACAGATATACCAACACATCTAAATAATTATATTCATATGCATATTTACTCACAGCCCGAGACAGCATCCACAAGTTGCACTGAGACAGTCTACAGCAAATACTCTCCACACATACACTGGAGATAGAGAAAGAGATAGCGAAACCACAGATGCTATGCAGACTCTCAGAGAAAGTTCTTACGAGTTCGCATATTTATTGTTTATGATAATTTATTGCTCTTCCTGACATTTACGATCCACAAGCATTTCTAATTCGCACATGCTGCGATATTAATACTTGTATCCAAGTTAGCTAGTTAAGTAAAAAGTTTGTATAAATAAATCCATAAACCTATGTTCAGCACGATACTACAAATCGATTTGGCCAAGCTTGTGTCCTTACGAAAACGGAGAACTCTTTAACCATAAGAGTGGGGTGAATGAAGACTTATCTAATCCATTTATTACATTTATATTGATTATTTTATGTAATTGCAGCTTTAAAGACCCGTCCTAGTTGCAAACAAATATTTTATTCCGTTTGTTAATCTTTGTTGATATCCCTTTTCGTAAAAAAGTTTATTTATTGCTTATTTAATGACCGTAAGTGGAAGTCAAGAACATATAGACTTCGGAAAAAGCACACCCTCAGAAAGGAAAAAATACGTTGTAGGTATAAGATATCGGAAAATATTAAAAACGAAAAGACCTATACCTATACCGTTCATCTTTAATTCGAATCCATTTTCACGCATTTTGAATTTTTTTAGTCCATTGCCACGTGCATGTTAATTGATTTAATAATATCTTTCAACGACTGCTTTCTGATAATATCATATACTATACCCGTACATACTATTTGAACTTAAAATATCAGGCAAACTTATACACCATATACAATATTCCCCGTTCTTTTTGGAGTGAAAATTATGAAAAGAATTGAACAAATTTATTTTCGTATGAAGATTTGTAGATATACTACAAGTATTTTAAGATGATTGAAAATAATATAAATATGATCTTTCTATTTTTATTTATTTATTTATAAAATTTTAAAGAGCATGTAGATTTTGAAAATGTTCTCCAATTAATCAGTCTTTCCCTTGCCTGTTAAAAGGCTTCTCCATTCCACATATCAAAATTAGTTAGTAGAAATTAATCGAAAAAATTATTCCAAGCGTTGAATGCAAATAGATGGAGTTATCTCTCTGGACCTCATATATGTAGCAGCAGACGTTCAGGCTCTACTTCTTTAAAATATGTACATAGTTGTACTTATAACTAAACAATTCGGTATAATTTTCGAGTAACTAATGGTACAGATACACGTATAACATCAAAAATTGACTTCAGTGTGCAGTCATGCTCGGAAATAACTTCTCAAATGGATAGGCTTGCTATGCTTGCCCAATACCTATTTTCTAGGTGGGCTAGAGGGCGGACCACAAAAAGAGAAGAGAATCGGATAAATAAATAATGCAGACAGACTTGCGCAATGTTGGAGCAGCGCCCAGTTAGCCACGTTCTATTTCCGCCGAAATGAACTTCAGACGGGCACGTGCCGCTTGATTGCTTGTCTCGCATGCCACCATGAAGCGATTCCGGGCCCATGCTCCTCTGTACCAGAAGCAGTACCTACCAGACAAACACACATCACTACTCGTATAGTTGCATATCCAAAATAAGCAACTGGGAACTTCTGAGGCAGCGACGCTTCGTCTGCGCCTTAACTGATGACGACGATGGTGGCACACTATGGGTGTGCTGGGGTGTGCTGGGGTGTGAGGGTGTGGCGGCATGGCGGCATGTGTGTGCACTATTTATGATGTATTTCTCGGTTAATTAGTTGCAGCTGAAGCTGAAGCCGGCGCTGCGCTTCCGCATGCATTTGTAGAGCAGTGGCAGCATGTCCCAAGCAGCTATATTTGGAAGAGAAGACAGGGAGCATCTGATACTTCACAGCTCTTGCCGCTTGATCAGTGATAGATGCCCTCGCCTTGCGTCATTAATCTTCGAGAGCGCAGCCAATGTGTGAGTGCACGTGAAAGTGCATCAGTTCCAGGAATTTCATCCGAATGCCGCACAATATGTGCACGCATCGAATGCTATACTTAACTCCTTTCCTTTCCTCCTGATGCAACGCAATGGATGCCCTCCCAGTCATGTTGTTTGTGTTATGAACCGAAATTTGCGTGTGTGTGTGTATGGATGAGTGTGAGTTTGCGGAGCGGCAATTTAATTATCTACTATGGCTACAGATAAAAGCATTTAAAGCTTAAATTAGCCACGTAATTAAAACCTATAAAACGTTACGGAAAATTAGGCGCCGGCCACATACGAGAGCGTTGGCTATGGGGCTAATATAAATGCGATTGCTGGCGTTGCGATACAAAGAGAACTTTTCCAAAAATGTTGTGGCTCCAACTGCTGTGCGGACTGCTTTTGCTAAACGGAGTGTGGAACAAACCTGCGGCCCAGAAGGAGGATGATGATGAGGAAGACTGCGAAATTAATGCGCCGGACACCATGGTAAGCTAAAAAACTATGAAGTTGAATGGGGTCTGTTTGAATAGATCGAAAGAAGTCTTATCAGGTTTGTTCCCATTTCCGAATCCATAGGCATATTAAAATGGGAAAGCTACTTGATTTTGTCAAATTAAAAGCAAATATGCTTAAGAATTAAACTAACGGAGAGACATACAATAATTTATTTAAATAATTTGTTCTATTTTAAAAATAAAGTTTAAAAAGTAAGTCTCAAAGAATGTTTTGCTTCTGAAAACTATATTTTGTTATAACATTTTTATTGGTTTCCATTGAAATAACTTTTTAGTTATTTTACGAGATATACTTGTATACTAGCTAGACTGATTCTTTCCAGCACGACTTCTGCTGCGATTTACATGACGAGCTCAGCCAGTTTGTGGAGTGCCAAATAGAGTGGCACGAAAAGATACATTACACCACGGATAAAGAGGAGCAAACCTACATGTTTGTAAGTAATTGAGAAGTAGTAGTGTCTGTCAAACGTCCTGCGAATTCCCACTAATTTCTGCCGCTCCTCTCAGTGCACTGCCGAATGCACCTTCAATGGCACGGAATTGCTGAAACCAAATCGCAAGTCGCTCAATCTGAAGCGGGTGCAGGCACATCTGGAGAGCGAGCTTGCGGACGATGCGGATGAGGCACTGCTCTATGAAACCTACGTGAAGTGCGACAAGCATGGTCTGTGGATGAGGACTGCAATACCCTCTAAGGACTAATAACTTTACAAAATCCTTCACAGCCACGTCGTTGCTCTCGCACAAGAGTGTGAAGTCACTGTCGAAGCGTTTGGATGCCTATGGCTGCCATCCGTATCCAGGTCTGGTTATGGAGTGCGTCTCAAACGACATGATCTTGAACTGTCCACCTAAGCGGTTCCACGACACAGCCCAGTGTCGAGTGGCCCGTGACTATCTACGCAATTGCATGACGCATGTCAAGTACAAGCCATAGAAATACAAGAATGCTTTAAAAGATTTGCTTTATTGTGTAATTTTCCGCGAAATAAACGCAACTGTGCAAACTGTGTGGTGACTGGATCAAAACAATTGGTTCTGCGGGCGTCGGGTGGTCTGTGGACGTCCCTTGGGCTCAGGTGCAGGCCCTGCAGCCACAGGCTGATGCAATCCGGCAAAGAGCGCCATCAAAGTAAAGAGCAGCAACAAGTTAAGGCACTTCATCTCGGTTAGAGTACACGTTCTAGACTGTTCCAAGTAGCTAGGAAATCGACTGACTTTTATAGCTCCCACCCACATATTTGGACCTTAACTGGCGAACATAAATCGCGAAATAGATAGGGATCAACCATAAACAATCAAATGTCAACTGCAATTTGTCGATCGCCCGACGATTGCTATGAATTCCATCGCCGGAAGCATTTAGATGTGCGCCCATAAATTGCAAACAACAAGTTGTGTGCTTGCTTACGATTTATTTGCGTCTAAAATTACACTAAGGCTTAATTTTACGTTTTTATGTGGCGCTGCTTCACCAGATCGCCGTCTATCTGCAGCCCCTCGCATCTTTTCAAGTGCTTATCGAATTTCTTGGTGAATTTGTTCATCTGCTTTTCGTTGAGCTCGTCGATTGCCAAGTGTTTTTGGTACTTCTTCAGCAGTTTCTTTTTCAGCTTCTCCACAAATATGCCATCGTCCTGCTTCCCGATTAGTTTGGTCAATTGTGCTTGCCAATCGAACTGGGCAGGGGCTTCATCTACCGCCGCTGGCGTCGACTCTACCGCCACACCATTCTCTTTTTTTGCCTTCTTTTTTGCTGGTTCATGTTCATCCGCAACCTCGGTTTTGGTCTCTTCCGTATGCCCGTTTTGTGTTTTGTTTTGTTTTTTAGCTGCCGCTATTTCCTCCTCCTTTGCCCGCTTCATCTTGTCCAGCTCCTTCTCCAATATGTCCCAAACTTGCGTGGCCTGATGTCGCGGCATGCGCATACAGTTTGCCACGTAGTTCTCGAACTTGGCTTTTTTACGCGGCACATTGTCCACGCTCTGGAGCCGTTTGAACGCGTCCCGCACTGGCGGACTCATGTCATACTCTTGGCTATCGAGGATTGCGTGTATGATGTCCATCCAACTCTCCTGCTTCTTGGCGTTCTTATTTTTGGGGCCCTTGGCTACAAAGCCCTGGCTTACGCTTGCGTACTTTTCCGCTTCCGAAATGCATTTTATGTGAGCAACATACTCCTCACCGTAAAAATCTTTTAGGCAGTCCATGCACGACACATTTTTGTTATTTCCGCGGCATCGTTGTTGATAGTGCTTTTCAACGGCAGGCTTTTTGACGGATTCGCCGCAAATGTTGCAAGTGAAGAATACCATAGTTTAAAAAAGGAGTCGGAAAACGCGGCTTCCTGCGCTAAAAAAACCAAACAAACGCACGTGGTAGTCGATACCTTTCCACTGCTACTCAGTATTTTTGCTGCCCTGGTAGCAGCTGCTAAGTCCCTACAGTATGTAGTACTGAGGCTGTGTGCGTCAATTCATATTTTGAAATAGTGGAATTTGAACACAAAACTATTAATGTTTGACAGTTTTTAAATAAATTATGATGCAGCTCTGTCAAGAAACGATTAAAATAAATTAAATATTTAATAAATTAAAAGATTAATAAAGCATTACAAATATTTTAGCTAAAGCTAAAATATATATGCATTCAAAATTAGTTTTTCAAAATATTACCCGAAAATACATATGAACAATATTAATCAATGCGTAAATTTAAAAATTTAAATTTTACTAGCAAAACTGCGTACGCAGTTGGAAATAAATTGTTGATGGAATAAGAATTTTTCTTTTCTTGTTTTTGTTCTGTGTCTACTCAGTAGACTCTACTGGCTTGAAATCGTTGGTAGCTATCTGCCATTCAAGCTCATTGATGCCGGGAACTACCAGTTATATAGCAGCCAGCTTTATTTTTCAATCATCTGTAACAGCTGGTTTTTCTTCAGAACCGCCGTGGCACATGTGCGGCAATTCCGAATGTCTTTGTTGAAATTCTGTCGCCTGACTCTTTATGGAACAATTCGTGCATTTGGAAAACGTCGACGCACCACCGACATGAGCAAAGCGGCGACGGATTTCGCAGCCACTCCAACCTATGAACGACAGCCAAATGTCCTGCGAAAGAAGTTGGCTTCTGTTGTGCCGGGCTCCGTTAATGTCCAAGTGCTGGGCGCGGGGGCCAATGGTACTCCTTGCGCCGTGTACCTCTTCACAGACCAATCCCGATATCTCTTCAACTGCGGCGAAGGCACACAGCGACTGGCCCACGAGCACAAGACGCGCCTCTCTAGACTGGAACGCATTTTTGTGACACGCAACACTTGGACAGCAGTGGGTGGATTGCCCGGCCTAGCGCTGACCATACAGGACGCGGGCGTGCGCAGTGTTGGACTTCATGGACCTCCACATCTGGACACGATGCTGCAGAGCATGCGAAGATTTGTCGTACTCAAAACAATGGAATTGGACACGATTGACGGCACACTTTTTGATTACTTTGAGGATTCTATATTAAGCGTAAAGTCGGTACCCTTGCACAGCAAGCTAGAGGAGGGGAAGGTAGTCCTTAGTTATATATGCAAACTGAAACCACGAGCAGGCGCCCTCATTCTGGAAAAATGTGTGGAGAGAGGAGTGCAGCCAGGTCCGCTGTTGGGGCAGCTTAAAAATGGTCAAGACATAACATTGCCGTCTGGTGAGGTCGTGCGTTCCGTAGATGTCACTGAACCTGGAGAGACGGCCTTGTCATTCGTATTCATAGATGTGCCCAGTGAGGAATATTTTTCGGCATTGCAGGAACAGGCAGCACACTTTAAGGAGCTGTCTGCAACCGAGGTGACAGAAGTGGCGCTGGTGGTGCACTTCAGTCCACCCGATATGACGGCGCGTGCGGACTATCAGAACTTCATGGACTCGAACTTTTCGCAGTGCACGCAGCACATTTATCTCAATTCACCCCTGAACCATTTCTCCGGATATGCAGCCGCCCATCGCATACAATATCAGCTTCATCAGCTGGCGCCTCATATCTTTCCGCTTTTAGCCGAAGCTAATGAGCTGCAGTTGAGCAATGGCTTGAAGAAAACTCGGCTGGAGGAGAGCCCAGAAGCTGCAGATGCGAAAGAGAAACCGACGAAGGCACCGTCTCAAGGTGTGGTTCCGATGACCAGTTTCCACTTGCGGCCCAAAAAAGGTAAGTGAAAACTATTGCCATAGCATGCGATGATAATATAATGATAACGTTGAGTTGCTTTCAGGTCTGGATCGTATGCTGGAAATTAAATTGACACCGGATGAGTATGTCAGCGAAACGCACGCCTTACCTGGATTCAGCGATCTGCTTACACAGCTAAAGAGCGAGCAAAATCGCATCGATAGCAGCAGTTCCAGCACGTACCCTCGTATAATTTTCCTCGGCACCGGCTCCTCCATACCCAACAAAACACGCAACGTCAGTGGTATCTTGCTGCAAACCGCAGCAGACGCCTTTGTGATACTCGATTGCGGAGAGGGAACCTATGGCCAAATAGTCCGCTTGTATGGACGCAAGCAAGCGTTCCATGTCATGCGTCACCTGCAAGCGGTGTATATTTCGCATCTGCATGCCGATCACCATATTGGGCTGATTTCACTGCTGCTGGAACGCGAGAATCTTAAGCCGAAGGCTCCCCTTCTGCTGATTGCTCCGCGCCAAATAGAGCCTTGGCTTCAGTTCTACAATAACAAAATTGAACACATCAAGAGCGCATACACGTTGGTGGGAAACGGCGAACTCATGGAGCAGCCGCTCAGCGACGAAAGATTAGTCGCAATGGGAATACAATCAATAGCCACCTGTCTGGTGCGCCACTGTCCACATGCCTTTGGCGTGAGCCTCACGTTGCAGTCACAGCACGAAGGTGCACCCGTGAAGCTCACCTACAGTGGCGACACCATGCCCTGTGCCGATCTTATAGACTTAGGCCGCAATTCCACAGTGCTAATACATGAGGCCACCATGGAGGACGATCTGCAGGAGGAGGCGCGAGTCAAAGCGCACAGCACCGTCTCGCAGGCCATACAGCAGGGCCGCGACATGCAAGCCAAGCACATTATACTCACTCACTTCTCACAACGCTATGCGAAGTGCCCGAGACTGCCCTCTCCGGAGGCTATGCATGATGTGGCCATTGCCTTCGACAACATGCAGGTGACTGTGCCGGACTTGCAGAACTACCACAAGTTGTACCCCGCCCTCTTAGCCATGTACGCAGAGTACACCGAGGAACTGGAGCAGCGAGCCGCCAAACGGGAACTTAAGCAGGAGCGCAAACGAAAGTTGGCCCCGACGTGATGATAATTTAATTCGCTTGTTCTACCTAAGTTATTAAGCCCAATGTTTAAAGTATTTGATATTGTTCAGTGTTAAATCGGATACGGCAAATTCATGCTTCACATGAGTCCCCAGCATGTTAAAGAAAAGTCAATTTTGCAGCAACAAATACTGTGTGTGTGTATATCAGATCAGATGGATGCGAATATTGCCTCAAGAAAGTACTCCCACATTACAACGAATTAATAAAAACGTTAAAATTGTGACATTGTTAAGGATTAAGACAACCGAAAAAATCACCAAATGTAACATCAAATAAACAGAAATTTCTGTGGTGTTTATTTTATTAAATTTTATTTCTCTAAATACTCTTGCAACAGTGTCCGTGTAATAAACGCTCTATTTTTGGTTTTATATAATTGTTTTGCTTAATTTCTTGTTTAGATTTCTTCGTTATTATTACATAGTAATTCATTTTAAAAATTATTAATGATTAGTTTGTCGACACAACAAAGGGCACTTCGATTTAGTCAATAGAATTTCAATTTTAAGGCACTCGTGTTCAACTCAACAGTTACAGCAACTTTGCGAAATGGCGCGTCATTTGACTTATCTACGCCCAAATTCTTAATAAGATTAACTCGCTATATGCATTTTAAGGTGTTTCTGTTTTTGGAAAGTAGCTGTGACTAGTTAAAATTAGTAAACGAAAAAATATACCAAGCACGCACTTAATTTAGTTATGGGTTTGTTTTTGATATTGTTTTTTCTCTTTTGTTTTTTTTTTTTTTTTTGGTTCGAGGCTGTGTGTGATTGTGGGGGAAACTATTTGTTAATATTCTTTTTTTTTGTATAAATAACACAATTTCAACATTTATAGAAGTAATGCTCTTTTAAAAATAAATAAATAGTATTACATTTAAATTAAGAAAAACGCTCATTGGCAATTCAAGAAGCAACAACATAAATTAAAAATCAAATAAATAATTACTTTCTTTTCGGCGACTGCTGTTAAAAACATATTAGACTACGAAATCTGTAATATTAGAAATGAACAATAATAGTTTTTGCTTTCTTGCATTAAATATCGTAACGGTTCAGGCACGTTCCACGTAGTTGCCGGGGAATGTGCCGAAGCAGCCGGTGCGCTGTGAAGTTCCCACAAACCAGCCATCGTCACATTTCTCCAGCACATGGACCAAGTCGCCCTCGAGCAGCTCCAGTTCGTCGGAGTTCTGTGGCCGGTACTTGTACAGGGCCCGATAGCTGAAAGCGGGGACGAATAACAGGCTTGGGTGAAGGGTGAAGGTAAGCTAAAGGGGATCGAGACTTACGCCAATGGCTCGGTGCTGGTGTCCACATGCAGGGCATCGGTCTTATGGAGGTGTTTCGTCTCCTTAAGTATGCCATTCGGCGGCTGTGCACCATTTTGCGTCAAGGTGTTGAACTCGTTATTGATATTTGTGCGTAGCACGTCCAGCGTGGGACGTAGGTTTGTCGTACTGTGGCTGCTGATGACAGTGGTGGTCTTTGCCGCGATATCCTCGGCACCAATGTCAGTGAGAATCTGTAAATATATTAAGGAATAAATATATTGTTGCTGGCATGTCTAAAGTAAAGCGGCCAATTACCTCCACATACGACACTGGAAATATGCCCTTGCGGTTGGCTATCTTTCCCTCGAACCAATTGCCGTCGACGCGGCGTGTCAGCGTGACCAGCTCGCCTTTGTTTAGCGAAAGTTCAATACCGGATTGGGCTTGGAAATTATATTTGGCACGTGCCTGACCCTCTGATGGCCGCTTGGCAGGGGTCCGGGCCCCATCACGGCTGACTATCTGTGGAGCACAGGTAGATTAATTAGTGCCTTTGGCAAATGAAAACTCTCTCAAAAATAGCTGGATAGACACATTATAGATAAGGTATTCCTAACTAGAAGTCGGTTATTAGAACTTACTTCTACGTAGCTAACCGGCAGCAGACCAATCATCGCATTGTGCTCACCCTCATACCAGTTGGCATCAATCTGTCGTCTTATATAGATGGTGTCGCCCTTGCGGAATGACAGCTCCCTGAAACATGTTTAAATTCGTAAGATTACAGCTCTTGAGCGGACCAGAAAAAACAGCATTTGCACTCACTTTGAGCTTTGACCCTGGAAATTGTAGAGCGCCCGCGCCACCGTCTTGGGTCCCACCAGGGACTTGAGTGTCACATCTGTGGGGAAATCATCATAGCGGTTCAATGCTATTGGCGATTTCTGCGATGGCGTAAAGTTGTCCGTATGGCGTCTCGAATTCATGTCCTGCAGCTCCTGTAAGTACTTGCGTCGTCGCTCCTCCTGATAAAGTTTCTGCATGTGCTCCGCTTGATTCCTGGCTAATTCCTCCTCCGACAGCGACTGCTTGTACTCATGCCTTATGGGTGTCTTGAAGTGTATGTTCACGTCTGTGTCATAATATCGATTTGGAGATTCTGTGCATCAGTCAACAATGAAGGGGCGAGCAATAAGCAGAAGCGTCTTGTTAGATAAAGCTGCCACAGTTTGCGAGCTGTTCTCCCCCTTCCCCCTTCTCTTCCCCACCCAATGCTGTCAGAGTGTGTTTGTTGGTTCTGCTCATGCAAATATTAATAACTAATAAGCGCACTAGCTAGCCATTTAGACTTTGGCATTGTTTACGCCGAGAATAACAACTGAAACAACTGTTGGCGACGATGTCTCTCTGTCTCGCTGTCTTTGCTGTAAGACGACCCAACCACAACGTCGTCGTCGTCATCATCATCATCATCATCATCATCATCATTTTTATCATCATTGCTGCTGTTATGAAACCAAACGGGGCTTCATCCAGTGGCAACTGCTTCTGCTACTCTTATCTGTCAACTACCTACTGTATCTCTAATAAGTATGATCATTAGGCTGCGGCAATTGCTGAGCACGCAGCGTTAGAAAACGAAGATAATCTAACCAGGCAGACAGTCAGTCAGTCAGTGAGTGAGTTAGTTAGTTGGTTGGTTGGTTGGTTGGTTGGGTAAGTGGAAAAATATGTCTGATAAATGCCAGAGTCACGCCCCAGGGTGTCGGTTACGGTTTCAAATGCTCAAATTGAATTAAATTTGATTGTATTGAAAATAAGCTTGAATTGAAGTTGGCTTGGCTTGGCTTGGCTGGGCTGGTTGGTCGGTTGTTGAAAGCAACAATAAGTGGTCAAGCACCCCAAAGTCGTAGAATGAACTCTCCAAGTAATGTACCTTAAATGAATCATGCTATTTTATTGTTATCTCGGCAATTGAGTGAATAAAAACCGACTCTGAAAGACTTTTCACGGCTCTTGATCATTTGTCATGCCTTAATGATTCCCTGGAAAAAGACTGTTTAGTCATTCTCTAGCAACCAGTTCAGAGTAGCTCTAAGCTCCACTCTTGTTTGCTTTAACACATTTCTACTTTGCATAAAGAGGCGATAACTTAGGTAAATATATAGTACATAATCGTATACTCGTAAAAGCTGACACTGATATGAGCACGAGCTAAGAAATTCAGTTAGAAAAGCGCGCAATTGAATTGAACAAGAATTTGATTTCAAATGCTGTTGTTGGGTGCGGGAGAATACGGGAGGAATAGCGTCACAGCATTTGCATAACATAGTTTTCTGTGGCTGTTCACAGTTGTTGATAAACAAAAAATGTCGGGCTACTGAATAAATTTACATTGCCACAATTAGCTGCGTATAAAATTGTGTGGTGACAAATAATTTGAAAGAGACAAACGCAATATTAGGCCCAAAAACTAGCTGAACAATTGCACAAATATTTGTAGGAAAACAAACTCATAACGTATAAGTGGTGTACGAGATGTATGCATGCATTGTTGTTGTAAGAGAGACAACAACAATTAACAGCAGCAACTTTGTACGACAACGTACAACAAGCTTAATTGACGACACTTGGGAAATTTTCACTTTCACTGATTTGTTATGGCGCGCCTTGTAAGTTGTTGCATGTTGAAAGCGTTGCCGATTTTCATCTTTCACTAGACACACACACACACACACACATATATACATACAAACACACACACACACATGCCTGCCGTGTCATATTGGCGGCCAAAGACTGCATAAACAGACGGACACTTTTTGTTGTTGTTACAATTTGCTGTCACTTTTCACAAGCTTGGGACTCCACACCATTCCATTCGTATACACATTTCTATCAATTAGTGCAGCGCACTCTTGTTGCCACCGTTAGTCACACGATCGCACAATCAATCAGAATCAGTTCATCATCAACAACACATCACAACCACAACCACAACAACAACATCAACAAATAGATTTGAAGGCTACGCAGTCGCACAACCTCAAATACCGCTGATAAACCACGGAAAACAATTCTCTCAGTTCTCACAAAAGTCGTTCCACGTTCCACGACGACCGCGACTCACCTCTCTGCTCTCGACTACTGCATCGTCGAACGCGTGGCGCCCAACTGAATCGTCGAATTGTGGAAACTGAATGAAACCAGTGGACGAGCGAACGTGCGCGAATGAGAGTGGCTTGTGTGACGCCAAAGGCTTTGGGGCTGGCTCTGAGCAAAAGATACAAAAACAACGTACTGTAGTAGATATTGTAAGTACTACGAGTACGACGGGTGCCTTATCGCTGGCGTCACAGTGCTTGCTGATCGTGGCTGTTTGAGTGGGGAATAGCATGTTGCACAGTGGAGCCAGAGCATTCGACAATTAGCTAAAAGGGAATTCACGAAAAAGATGTCTGTTGGCAGGAAATATTCGTTCATAGGGGAATGAATGACAACAGGTCGTCTCCGATTGCGATTGAATTGGGTGTAGTCGAACAAAACTGATTGAGTTCAGAAATGGGAATTAAAAATTAAAAATATAGGAGTGTAAGTACATACATATATGATATATATGTACATATGTATATCAAAAAGTAAGGATTAACGAGCTTCTTGAATTTAATCCGATTTTAGCTTTAAAAAATAGGGGGAAATATAATTTGCTTGAACTTTAAATAAAATATTTTTTTTTATGGAATGTGCTGCACTCAAAATCCATTTGGTGGGCTTGATAAGGCAATGTAATGGCTATACGAGTGTGTATGGTATGTAAACAGATCTGATTAAAAAAGTTCGTTTAACTTGTAGGTATTATCATATGTACTTGTATTGCAGATATTGCTCTCACTCTCTCGAACAAATGTGTGTACCGGGTATATACATAGGTATACGAGTATTCAGCTTTTGAATGAGCGGTGCTAGAGCACGTTTTGAAATCTGAGAAGAGCCGAGAAAGGTTACCAAGATAGTGGCAAGTACGAGCGCACTCAATTCCTCGGTCTCTCCCGCTCTCTCGCTCTCTCTCTCTCTCTATCTTGGTGTACGAGTGATAACGGGTTTTTATTTTGGCAAAATAAAACCGTGAGAAAGTGCAAAACAGGAAGGTCGTTTAATCAAGTGAGAAAGTGAGAAAGCAGCTGGTCAGTGGCTGCTGAGCGGGCGGGCGGCCTATCAAACACAACAACAACAACAACAATTTGCGATACGAGGCGCGGAAACGTGCAGAATCGCTGGCTTGCTTCGAGCACGAGACCACGGAGGGCAGTTCAGTTTAATACTAACTAGCATGATGCTGTGGTTGTTGCCACGTGCGGCACACGCACGGATGTTGCTGCTGCTGCTGCTGCTGTTGCTGATGGAGACGTCGCTGCTCGTGCTGCATTACCAGTGGAATGGAGGCGCCAATAGCATGCTGATTGGCCAGGTAGGCCTGCCTCTGCATTGGCGACGGCGTGTAAGGCAACCCCAGCGTGTTCGTTCGTATGGTGTAGCTAAGAGCTGTAGGCGATGGCGGCAGAGCCGGAACTGGCGGCACTAGGGGCGCTGCGCCACCGCGATACCCATTGGGCACTTGCGACACAATGCCCTGCGCCTCGCGGCGTATCCACAATATTTTGCCACAATTGGCAATGTCGCAAACGCTACGGTGATGTGACAGGTGTGCTGTATTGTTGCCGTTGCTCTGGAAGTTGTTGTTGCTGGGATGTTGGTAGGAACGATGGCGTCCCAGCTGAGAGACTGGTGGGCCATCGCTGCTCTGGGGTCGCTGTGGTTGCTTCCAAGCTCTGTTTCCCTCATTCCAGCGTTGCTCATACGCCTCGTTGTGGGGCCACCAGTTCTGTTGTTGCTGTTGCTGTTGTTGTTGCTGCTGCAGCCTGTCATCTGTCAGGTCTAAATCATCGCAACTGCGATGCAACTTTTGCGTTGTTGGCCAATTTGTGGCCTGTCGCCAATGCACGCGCTGGCGACTCGCCTGGCTGTTGTTGTTCTTGGATTTGTTGTTGTGGTTGCTGTTCTCGTTGCCATGGCCATTATTGTTGGTGTAGGTGGTCCGCG
This sequence comes from Scaptodrosophila lebanonensis, assembly GCF_003285725.1. Lineage (NCBI taxonomy): Eukaryota > Metazoa > Arthropoda > Insecta > Diptera > Drosophilidae > Scaptodrosophila > Scaptodrosophila lebanonensis. The sequence continues at coordinate 7,217,599 of NW_022060529.1, forward strand.
GCGCCAGAGTTTGGTGTATCATGCTAATTAGGTTGTCCGAAATTGGTTCGTAGAGTTTTGAGATTTTGCAATTCAGTTCTCAGAACTGTGTTATGTAACTCATTGCTGGTGGAAATGAACGCGCGGCGTTCGTTCTAGATTAGTCGTTCTTAATTAGGAAACGCACTCTGGCATTTTGGCACGGAAAAGTGAAACTAACTAACGACATGGCGACAGGTACGCGAGTGCCCCGGCTTTTGGCTTGAGTTTAGTTTGAGTTTGTTTTGCCGACGCCGCTTGCCCTCGGCTTATTGATGTTGCTTTTGTTGTTATTGCTGCTTGTTGTGCCCCTTGTCGCTGACCATGGCAACGTTGACGTGCGTCTCGAAGGTGAGCGTGCGCAGTTTGGGGGTGGCGCATGGGTGGTGCACGGTTGCTTCTATTGCCGCCACTATCAAGTGGTAAACAGGTCAGCATTGTCAGCGTTGTCAGCAGTGCCAGCTAGCCGGCTATTGCTATGGCTATTGCTATGGCTATTGGTGGTATCGATTATTTGACCATGGCATGTGCCAAAGCGTAAAGGAAGCTCATTAATGCCGCCGCGCCTTCAAACGAGAATTGCAGCAATTGCGGAAATTTCGCCACACAGAAGTGAGAATGGCTTTGGGAAAGGTCATTGAATGAGAGAGTGTGAGACAATGGGGCCAGTGACGTAGTATAAGAATTGTTTAAGGGTGTCATAATTACTTAAGTACTTCAGAATGATGATTTTTTTTATTGAATTATGGGTTCTGACTAATCAAATAAAAATATTTTTTTTGCGGCGAAAAGATGATACAATTATAGAGAGCCCGACTAACCAACTAAAATGGTTTAAGCTATTATTACGGAATTATATTGAAGATGGGATGATAATGACGTTTCTAACATTCAAAAATGAACAGTTTATTACCAAAGGTTGTACTTTTTGGTTAAGAAACCTGATCCTATTTCGGATTTGTTACAGTTCTACGTTTTCGTTCCCAGCAAATATCATCTGCCATGAAATATAACATATAAGTATAATAAAAGGAACACTCTATTGGCCAGTTCTGTCCATATAAATCAATTTCGTTTTCAAGGAAATATGGCAATGCGCAGAAGCTTGATAATAAATGCTTTGGCGTCAAGGAAGCTTGGCTCTTTTTTAGCGCAACTCTTTTATTTATTTCTGGTGTAAAATAAACTCACCTGAACCATTGCTGTACTGATCGTATGAGATGAGGCCCTTTGCAGGCGGTTGTGGAGGGATGGGTGGTGCGCTCGAGTCAAAGTCTGCGCCAGCAATGTAAACATACAATAGATAATTTCGAAAGACAAGAAACCAATTTTTGTATTCATCAAATTGATAGAGAGGAAAAATAAAAAACTAAGCCGATGTTCGAGATATATGTCAAGCCTTAGTGCCAAATAGCAGACCCTGCTCTGTGGTATTAGATGTTATTTTAGAAGTTATAGAGGGGCAACCACAACCAGGCACAGTTTGGTGGATAAGAGGCCCACGCAAAAGGTCAACAACACACGTGACTGCTGCTCAATAGAAGTGATAAAATAAGTTTTAAGAAAGTTGTAAGCACCTTTAAATGTTACCGCCATGGTCTTCTTGTAACGCTCAAAAGTTCCACCACCACCAGAACCACCATTCACGATATTTGTTGGCGGCCGTTTCCACACCTTGTTGCTGCTGCTGTGGTAGTTGGTTTTGGCTGTCGTTTGTTCGGCGCCATCGGGCACGTAGCGTGCCTTCGGCTGATGCATTTTCGGATCGAATTTTTGATTAGCGAAAATGTCGTCATAGTGTGGGCGCAACGAGCTGGTTAGACTCGAGCTGGTTTGATGTCTCTGCGATTTGGGAGGACGGGGCGGCGATGTGGAACTGGCCCTTTGTTGGCGAAGGGGCTTGCGTGGCACCTTGTCTACAGGATGTGGTCTTGGGTGTTTATGTGCCACCCAATCGGCACTGAGGTGCGCCTGTACGTCCCGCAAATCCGGATGGGAAGTGGATAAATAGCGTATGGCCTGCGGTTCGGGCGATTCATAGCGACTGCGAATGCGTTCTACAATGCCGGCCCTCCCGCCCTCTGGCTGTCCAACTCCACTGTTGCTGCTGTGGCTGCGTGTCGGACTGTGCCTGCGCTTTAGCTCCCGTTTGAGTGCTGCGGTCTTGCTTATTATATCAATGTGTGGCATAAGTCGATTTCGCAAAGCGCTGGGTGAAATGGCGCCCCTTTGCCGCCGACGGCTACGAGTCGGTGAGGATGCGCCGCTGCATAATTCAAATTTGTGCGTCAGCCACGAAACCGGGGCGTCCTCAGTGCCCGGCCTGGACATTTTCTCCTCCAGCACCGCTTCCGTTGCAGTGCGCAAGGCGTCTTTTGATTCCGTTTCCAAGCTCACGTTGAATTCGGGATCGCTGCGCGCCTTCCTCAGCGAACTAAGCCCAAAAAAATCACGCCGTTCATTGGACTGTTGTTGTTGGCTTATGCTCTCGAATTTCTGCTTCATCTTTTGCACTTCCCCGGTGTAGACACGCTGTAGATAAGAGGAAGAACCGGAAGCCTGCGATTGGGGCGAGAGACTGCGTGATCGGTAGTATGAATCGTAAAACTCAATGCTACCATCGGGTGTGACTGTTTGATCTAGATCGAAGCTAATTAGCGTTTGTTCTAAGTGATCAGAGCCCGTATCAAAATGATTCCCTCCGTCGACGTCATCAGTACCGTCGGGTGGTCGCAGAGGGGGCGTATGCAAATGAAAATTTACTCGTGTGTTGGCGGCTGCTGCACGCTCGCCAAAGACCCCACTCAGATCGGTCAACGAATTGCTTAATTCTGTGTGTCTATGCTGAACGACATTTTGGCGTGCCCGCTTTTCCATATTTTCATCTATAAGACGCATAACCTCGGCCTCGTCTGGCGAAGAGTCTTCTCGGGCATGATAAATTGTCTTGGGAGGCTCCTCAAATTGCCGATCCTCAAAATACTGAATCTTTTGGGTAATATTTTCCTTTGGTTCCCGAGACAGGGAGATCTCTGGTTTTATGTTCGAGGCCTTAGCTAATGCTGCCGGCTTCACTGCCTCCGGTTTTGGTCGAGGTGGAACGTCCGGGGGCTTGGCTAGTGTAAGCTCGGCGTTTTTGGCTGCAATGGCGCCACGTGTCTCGCGTGCTACCATCACTGGCGAGCTGCTTCGAGTGGCTCGTGGAAGAGTTTGATTGTCCTGGCTGAGCCCGGCAGCCTCGCGTCTTCGTAACACTGGTCCTAAGAGTTCCTCCTTCGAGATGCTGGAATTGCAGCGAACCTTGAGAGTGTTGGCATGGCTGCTGGGCCTCGAATTGTGCTCTACGGTAACCACATACTGCTCGGGAACTTCGGAATGCTTGCCGGGCTTGCGATTGCCGGCATAGATCTCATTCAACTGTTGAGTGATTTTCTTAATCTGATCTTTGGATAGAGTGCTGACCAATTCACTACCCAAGTGGTGATCTGTGTCAGTGGTTGAGGCATTACACTCGATTTTCTGTTCCATACTGGTGGTCAAATCGGCGACGGTATTACGTCTCCAGTAGGGACGGGATTGCTGGCGCTGAATCATACTTTCGTGATCCTTCAGCAGTTGCATCTGCTCAAAGTTTTCACGCAAGTCCTCCACGGACTTCTCCTTGGCATGCAGAGCAAAGTCGGCCTCTTGGCGCCACTTAATGTCCGCCACATCCTTGGAACGAAAGTGCAAGTCCTTTTCCTGTTGATCGTGTTTCAGCTTGCCCACCAGATAGTGCAGCTCCTTCTCCGCCCTCTCATGCAGACGCACCTTGCGCCATTCATCAAAGTCCAGCAGCTCGGCATCCTTGCGTATTGGATGAAAGTTGGTTACCGAGGTTGCCCGTTCTAGTTGGCCAACTCGCTCCAGCGTACTGTAGAATCGATTGAGATCGGTGAATCGCTCAGAGTTGTGGCGATAACGACAAGTGGGACTATGCCGTTCCAGATAGGTCAATGAAGTGGCACTATGCGCCAAGTCGCCGCATAAATAGAGTCCGCGTTTCGACCGATCGTCAGCACTGCTAAGGCTGCTGGCGCGAATTATTTTGTTGGCTTGATCTTGCTTCACACTCGAGCGCAGACTGTCAATGCGACGACGTGAAGGCGAGCGCACATTTCGAGATCCAGGTGGAACACGCACCTCCCGGGTGGGAGAGAACTTACGACTTCCACCCGATCTGGACGCCTCATAGTCTGGCTGTGGTGATTGCGGGCGTGCTATGTCCGTAACGGTTGAATGTTTTGTGCCATCGGACTTGCTCTGGCCATCGGGCTTGCTCTGGCTCTCATATTTCCACACCAGATCCTCAATACAACTAGGCTCCGGCTCACCTTCGTATTCATCATATAGTGAATCAGTGTATTGAACTGCAATCTCATGACGCACCGGACTTAGACTGCGTGGATTATGTAATGAACAGTACTTGTACTCGAATGACTCTTCCGGCACATGCCGCTTCTGGAGGTGTTGGGGCTGACCATGCTGGGTGATCGTCAGCGATTGCGACTGTTTGGCGTTGTAATCGTTCCAGAAATTTGTTTTCTCGCGCACTGACTCGCTGTACGATTCCTGTTGTGGCAGCGAGTTATAAGCAGCCTTTGTAGGCGACTTCTGCATCGGTTGGGGTTTCTTGGGTCTGATATTGGTATTTGCTTTGAGAGCTGCGCGCTTGCGAGCAATATGTGTGTCACTCTTACTGCACTGCAATGGTGTAGAAGTGGCAGCCCTAATTGGCTTTCCACTCGTCTTGGACTTGCTCACATAGGTCTTGGGTGGTGCAATTGGTACTATTTCGTGCTTGACTACAGAGTCGATCGAAAAGGTAGAATTGCTGCGCGGCAAACTGTCATTGGAGGCCGACTTTTGGACGGTTGTCTTCACAGTCGTGCTGTTTCTGACGCAATTCGTTTTGGGCAGTGCCTTTTTTAGTGAACGGGTGCAGTCCAGCAAGGTCTGTGGACGAATTTGTGGGAAGCACATAGTATGGCGAGTGGTGGTGCTCACCGTGGTATTGCCAACGGATCGCGAGCTCTGACGCAATCGTGGTAACGATTTACTACGCGCATGCGCATTGCACGTGGCATAAGAACGCACTGCCGCTTTGACATCCTGCGGAGATTTTAGCGAGGGATCGCGCAAAATGTTCGTGCTCGCCTCAAAGTTGGTGCGACTTGGTGGCAATGTATTTTCCAACCGTTTCTTTTCCTCGGCAAAGGTGCGTTCCTTGGAGATGCTGCGGCCAAAAGCCACCGGACTGCGACTACTCTGCCGGAGAGCCATTAGTCGTGCCTGTCGACGTGTAGGACTCACGGAGCGCAGCCGTGCATGATGCTGCTGCTGAACACGTGTCAAATAGCCATCTTTATTGCGCGTCTCATTCGTGGCAGTGAGAGTGGTCAGAAGCGTAGACACGGCACCCGCAGACTTGGATCGGCAGATGGGCTCTCGACGCGAGGATCCGGAGCCATGCTTGCGTAATGTTATGGTGCCATATTTGTTGGCGCCCAACGGCAAACTATCCGGCGGTTGGAAGCATTGCTCGTGCCGACTCCCGAGGGAGCTCGGCGGAACCTTGGTCACTTTTTCGACTCGCACAGTTGTCTTGTTACATGACGACTTTCGATTTGGCGGCAACGGCGGCGGCAATGTTTCCTGTTGCTGCTGCTTTTTATTACTCAACGGAATGAAAGAGGGTAAATTTTTCGAGAAATTCGAGAACATGTTGGTTGTGGTTGAGGGCGGCGGCGGTGGAGTCGGTGGCTTGGGCGCAATCACAGCTTCTTGCTCCGTGTCCGATTCAATCTCTTTGGTGCTGACGCGTATTTTCGTTAGCGTCGGCGTAATCTGTATGAATTCAAATTCTTCCACAAATTCTTTGGGAAAAATATGGGAAAGAGCATTCGATTAGGTATAATTTGCAGGAGTTCTTTTAAGGGTGCTCGTTGCAAATAGTGCTGCTGTAGTTTATAGAGGTTCTGGTGTAAGTGGTACTTTGTGCGTCCAAGTTTCTGCTGTTTCTGGTGACTTTGTGGAGCGAAAAATTGCTGATAACAACATCTAGTGAGCGCAGTACGCGTGATTCTAATTAATAATAGTAGAGCTTATAGACTGACCCTGGCAGAACCAACACCATTGCGGAGATATTAGTCACATTAGAGGAGGAAGATCGCATTAAGACTTATTAGCTCTAACTGTTAGTAAATAAACAATGTGTATTTACGATTATCTATTTTTTTCGTACCTTTGGGTTTCTCGGGCGCTGGCTTACGGAAGCCAAGTAAAGGTGGTTCCCCACCAGCCTGCAGGCTCTTGTAGGCCTGCTTTTGCTCTACTGGACTGAGCGGGCTGCTCTGTGGAAGCTCCTTCTTGCGAAAGACTAGATTGGAATCGCTAGTATAGCCAGATTCTTTGGCCAGCGCTCTGAAATTGCAACATTAATTAGAACAATGGTAACACATTTACTAAAAATCGAGCAACGCATACCTGGAGAGGTTTCCTTCAGTGTACAGTGGCGACAGCTTTGATTGCTCCAAATTCTAATTCAAATAGAAGACAATATTAGTTAAGTGGTGGGAACTTAGTTCTACATTGTAGTATATATAAACTTTGGCTTTTGTTTTTCTTGTTGCATACATTAGTAATTTAGGTGCCTTTTTGTGAACGAGATGATATCTGCTGCTAACTGAATCCATAATTGGGAAAACTTACTGCATATATATCAAAATCCTCGACGAATTCTATTATAATACGCGGTATGCGTGTATGTTCCCTAAGCCACTTTTCATTCAAAAGTTTTTAGGGAGGGAATTGAAAATAGCATGGGAAGAGTTTTAAAAAATATTATTTAACAATTGTTGAACAACGGAAAACATTTTGAGAAACTCAAAGAAGTAGTAGGAGCAGAAACTGAAAAGTGGTCTCATAAATTTAAACTATATCTTGGATAAATAAACTCTAGAATTAAATTAGTTGTCTAGAACAGAACAGAAAAAAATAGAGTTCATACCCCGTTAAAGATGTCCATCACTTCGTCCCACCACTAGAAATGTGAATAAAATATTTGCTGTGTTAGAATATATTTATGTGAACGCAATGAGTGTATAAATGAACGGGCATTATGTACGACTTGGAATTGAGGTGATTTTGAGGAGAAATAGGCTTAAAGCAATTATGAAAAAAAGTTGAAACTCTTAACCACAATAGGTGCCGAGTTCAAATGGATTAGATATTGCTATGGGGCGTGAAAATTGTGAGAGCGAATGGGTAAGCGGTCAAAATTATTTGCTGTGCTGCAAATATACCAAAAGTGCCGGGGCTAGTGCGTGATTGTGGGTTGAATGTAATGCCAAGAGCAGCACTTACTTCCTTCTTTTCCTTCTCGGACACAGATGAGTGACCTGTGGTGTAGTTCTCTATGCGACCTGGTTGATTTTTATATGAGTTCTGCGTAGATTTAATTGGATTGGGCATAGTACCATACAAACTGCAAAAGAGATAGTTAATCGAATATGCAAAATAATTTCTAATCTGTAATAGTCGACTCACTTCTCGTCCTGATGGAGATTGCGCACGTTGACGGCCGAGGATACGGATTGCATGCGATGCGGATTATATGTGCGGTACCTCACTGTTGAGTAGTCGGAGTCGTAATTGGGTTCCGGCTCTGACACATAACCACTGGCCTTGTACGTGGGACGCGCTGCGTGTGAGGATTAATCGGTAAGATAAATAAAGTCTAAGCTAAGGGACGTGCGAGTAGTACTACTGTTGATATTGTCGAGAGTACGAGTATGTTCAGCAGGCATGGTGTTAGCGATTTCCACTGGCTCTAAGCTTACGAGTAGTAGGTGAATAGTGAGGCCTTACTTTAAGTGTTAGTGTTGGATTTAGTAAAAGCGTTTCATACGAGCATTGCTGCTGTGCCGCGTCCAATTTGTCGATGAGCTGAACTGCACAATAAATGTAAATAATATATGGAAACCATAATTGAACATGCAAATAAAATGATAACTACAACTACTAAATAAAATCACACCATTCGGAAGCGCGTCTTCTAACGGCACCGCTGACTACATACGAGTATATACAAGCCAAATCAAAGCATTATGTAAGTACGTACATCTATAGGACTATAAGTATATCAGTATAATAGTATATGAAAGAATCACCTCTTGGACACTTGTAGCGTATCACGAAATCATCTGATTGCGTTAAGAGGATAGAATATTTGCGAACCAAGACAAATCAATCAGAGTGGAAGTTGGAAATTTGAAGCAGATAATCAGAAGTAATACTTGTATTAACATTTTATTGGATAGCTGAAATATTATACAATTTTCAAGGGGAAAGGGGTTGGGATTGTGATGGGGAGAAACAAGGCTTGGTAATTGTATAACATTTCAGTTTCTTTTCCAAACATTTACCGCCATTTTTCTGCTTATGTATGGTCTGGTATAGTCGCTTGTACCATTCATGCTGATGCGGTTCCTGCACCTCCTGAGGCATATGCCGCGATTACGTTTTGAAAAACAGAGAATAGTCAGATATCAAATAGGGCTGCTGCTTGCTTTTTATCAGTCTCTAAGGATTCGAAATGTTACCGATCTGAGTATTATGGGCATTCCATCGTTGGTCACCGGACCGATGCCCTCGTATTGCCGACGACCTAACTGTGCCATTTTGCGCGGACGATCGCTGTCCGTCTCGGGCTCGCTCATATACTCGTGCTTGACTTTGTAGACTGGAAACCGTAAATTGCAATTTTAGTGTTTTAGCTCAAATCGTGATACGAATACAGTGGATTGGTGTTAACATTTAGACTGGTATTGTCTGTGTAGCCCTGTGCCTAATTGTGTAACGACGTGAGCTCGATCATGGATCTTTCATTGGCCATACAGTGGGGCTGTGGCTTAACTCCTCTAAGGGTACTACTAATTCGGCATACTTACTGACTTCATTAGGCCGATAGGCTGGACGGCTTGTGTCTGATAGCTGGCGACGCACGAACGGTCTGCGAAGCTCCGCGTTTGAAGCCGAGCGCTCGAATGCCTCGAGTTCTAAGCATCAGCGTGAGTGGAGAGGAGATTTGAAGGATTTGTAAAATTAAAAAGATTCATTAGCGGGCTGGCTAATCAAGAGAGACAGACTAATTAGAAAGGCAAGGTATTTAAGCAAAACACGAGTGGAGAAAAGGGCAGCAATACGAATATCAACTACAGTACTTTTAATCTTATCCGAAACGCTTGCACTGGCGGGCAGGGGCACGAATTGGGAGGAGCAATCAGTCTCCGCGTAATCAGAGTTGAGAGTCGTGGGCGTGCTCAAGTTTGTGCAGCTATTTGCGGAGCGCGGTGCTGGCAGTGGAGGTGGGGGCAGGTTGGTGTAGGACCACGGCGGTTGTTGTTGCTGTGGTTGCTGCTGATGCTGCTGCTGCTGCTGATGCTGCTGCTGCTGAAGGGCTGTGTAGCGACGAGGCAATGTGGGCGATTCAAAGCGCACCGGACGAAATTCTTTGCGTCCGCTCGATGGCGACGGCTGTGGCGTCCAGATGGGCTGTGTGGGCGGCGGAGGAGGCGTCGGGGCTGCCGATGAGATGGATCCTGCGCGGGTGCTGTCTAACTCATTTGTCGAGCCATATGGTGTTTGACTTTTCGGTGTCCACACGCCTGTTGAAAGTTTGAACGGTTTTATGAGCATGGGAGTGGGAGTGCGTGTGGATGTGGATGTGGGCGTGGCCGTGGCCGTAGGCATCCCAATAAAAGGTGTCAAACATGACGTTCTCAGGGACATACATACTACACACACACACACACACGTGTGCATGTGTATACATTGGAGATAGACATGGAGAGTTGATTGAGTTAAGTTTCGCTTTGTCGCCTGACACTTACACTTGTCAACAGATATATGCATTGTATGCTGCGGTCGATTTCATGATTTCAACGCGCCTTGTTCTTTTTCTTTTCGTTTTTTAAACAAAAATAAATGTTGCAGTCAACAAACTGACCGAAGACAAATTGACAAACAAACATAGCGACGTAGAACAGCAATAATTAATACGACCAAGGAAGCCGCATTTGGCAGACATTCAAATTTTTCGGTCACACGAAAAGGCAACGCACACATACACACACACATTCACATTTGCATACATACTCGTACGTGTGACTATAAAAACGTTTGGGGATGAGTCACCACACTTGGCGCATGTTTAAAATTTACAAACACACACAGACACACACACAAACACACTGTCTGATATAAAATTATATTTGCCCGCAGAACGAGAGGTGTTTTAAATTTTTGACACAGTGAGGATTGCTTCAGCGAAACAATAAGTTCAGAACAAATAATAAAATTTGAGCGTTTAACTCTTTGGGTAAAGGATGTACAAGTATTTAGAAATGTGTTTTCCTTTTTTCAAACTTTATGCATAATCGTTAGTTTTTGGAATGTATCCGAAAAGGGAGATGCTAAGTGATACGATTTTATACCCCGTTATGGGTTAACAAAATAAAATTCTACATAGTTTAAGAAATGATTCTTAGAATTTATCAGAAAAATAAGATTTTAGTCAGCTAGCTCTTGATTCCTTTTCTTACGTAAGATTAAAAGAATGAGTCCAAAAATATGTAATTTCGAGCTAGTTTTGAATTTATATTATATATTTAAATAGCTTCAATGTGAATAAATAAAAATCACTTTAAAGTAGTAATCTGTAATGACCGTAGCACACTAAAAGGTTCCAGGTCTATCGAATGATAGATTAAATTAACAAACGTACATCCTTAAATACATATTTCTTTTATAGTCTGTCTCTATTCGTATTCTCTTTGAAAATCCAGAATACTTGCAAGCCCTGCAAGCTGCTATGATTCTTAGGCTTGATTTATTAGAATACTATACATAGGTTAAGGATCGGCAATTGAAATGATTGAATAGCCCTCGTAAACATTGCAACTCCGACTAGAAAATCTTTTATTATGCAATATAGTTTTATTCGCCACCTGTATAAGCTGCGAAAACCACACATTCACAATCACGGATGCTACTCGTCCTAAGACATTGACACGTATGTCTCACACACACAAACACACACGTACACATTCGCACATTTGATTTTGTTTCGTTTTTAGCTTTCTGTTGGTTTCATTGAGCATATGCCTTTCGTGGGCGCGCTGACGTCTTTATTCAATCAGCACTTAATTGAATTTGGCATATCGAGGGGAAGACAAACAAGGCAAAGAATCATCCTGTCGATCAAACTCCACTCGCATTCGCTAACATTGACTTTTCCATTACCTATCCGTTGCGGCAGGAGACAAGCACAGGTGTTGGTATGCAAAGTTTATAATCGATATAAATAAAATGCACAAACAAACGAAAAGTCCATTAATATTTGCACGGTTCGTAGGGTTCGTAGGGCTCGTAGGATGTTAGGCTTTGGCGTTTGTAAAATCGACTGCTCTATTTTTTATCTGAGTTGCTGACTCCGCGCGCGGCTCGAAGCGACTGAATTTTGCGTGACCCAGCGTCGAGCAGACCAACTCAGTATTATTTCTGTTTTCAGCTTGGAAAGCGCGACTAAATGAAAACCAAAAATAAAAAACAAAAGGCAGCAGCAAAGGCATAAGAGGCGCGCACCAAAACGCAAGCAAATCACAAGCGACTGCTAAATGACTAAACACACCCAGTCAGGGGCAGTCAACAGACAATCACACACATATAGACATATAGACATATAGAGAGACCCACTGCCGGGCCGGGCCGAGCCGAGCCGTTAGCTCCCCAGAGTTCGCCAGTGGCTGAGTGGTTGGGCGTTCCGTGTGTCGAGGCAGCGATTTAAATAGAAGATCAATTACGCTACAATAAACCGCCATCGCTTGCAGTGCCTCAAAAGCTGGGAAAACGGGCCGTGACGGGACGGGATAGGGTGGAGGGGGTGGCAGTGCGGCTTCGCTGCGCAGTGCTCGATCAAGCGCGCACTGTTCAGAGTTCAGAGGCAGCAGCAGTAGCAGCAGTAGCAGCAGGGCTGAAATTAAAAGGCGAATCCATCACAAAAACCAAATAAAACAAAAACCCATTCGAAACAAAAGCAAAGCGCAGCACAGAGCATGTCATGGCAGAGAGTTTTGGAACGCCAATTATGCGTGCGATGCCAATTGGAACGGGTGTGTGCTTACTGGGACTATTTACGTCCATATAACATATAAACACTATACTCGTACAGTATGTACTGACACATGCGACAAAGAGTTCTAGAGTCAATCAAAATGATTTCATTACTTTAAACTTTTGGGGCCGAGCATGCGAGTAATGCGAAAAGTACGCATTTGGTTTGGTCACATACTATACTTGTACAATAGACAATTGTTGTTATGAGTCTAGTCTTTTTGTGGACGCTTGGCACTTCCGCTTGCTGCTGCCTGCTAACAAAATCCACTTTAGAATAAATCAATCGGAAATTTTTGCCATTAAGAACAATGCTTTGAACATGCTAATAAAAGCAACCAAAGCAGCTAAAACTTGGGTGTGTGCCCGCTGCCGCCATCTGAAGGAGCGCCCGCGCTCGTTCGTGAAGAAGAGCAATCGGTGTAGCCAGGCCAGGTCTGGGTCTGGAAATTTGAAATTGGGTTGCCATCAACAGCACAGAATGAGAAAATAGACGACCACATTGAGTCACACTCACTTGGCATTTATTTCAAATTCAAATAATCGATTTGCAAAATGGAAAATCGAAATGCCATTTCGAGAAACGACAACAATGCAGGATGGAGGGAATTTCTTCAACCTACCTGCAATGAGCGCACATTTAATTTTAGCATATTTTCGAAAATTTCCAATAGCGAAACGACAACAGCGCAAGTCATTAATGCCTACTATGGCCTTGTAGAACCTACACACACACACACACACACACACACCTCAAGCACAGATACCTAGAGGTTGAAAGGCTGCGCCCGTTGAACAAACAACCTGTGCCATAAAGTAGGGAGCAACTTGGGAGCTCTCTAAACCATTGAACCGTTGTGACAGAGGCCGAAGGGTGCGCCGCCAACGCATTGTGTTTTTGTGTGAGTCTGTCTGTCTGCCTGTGTGTGTGTGTGCGTGTGTGTGTGCTATCAAATTAAAAGCCATTTTCAAATTGATTTATTTGGTATGCCATTATTCAGTGGACATATTTATGGAGTGCGCTATTCGGAGCATGCAGTGGCTGTGCATCATCAGCCGCCCTTTGAAAGAGGCATACTGTTTTGAAGAATATTCGGAAAATAGGGTGACAGGTTGCAGGGAGATGGTGTGAGGAGAGATAAAATCTTCTTTTTATATTGATGTAAACATATTAGATTGAGAGCGAAATGGATAAAAATGGATTAGATTGCCCTAAAACTTGATAATAAAACCACAACCTGATTTAAGGCTGCAGTAAAATTTTATGGGTTTTGATTAACACAAAGCAAGTGTTTGCCACTTTAATTTAGGAAGACATTAATGTGATTAATCAGGCGCTAAAAATATTTCAAGATACAATTCGCCCATCATAAATGTACATAGTTTTGTTTGCAAACGCTCAAAACAGCTTTTTAGTGAGTAAAATATTGAACATGAATTACAGATTCAGAGAAAGGCAAAAAATATAAAGTTATAAATCGTACAGGAGTCGTACCATAATATTGTTTATAAAAATGCTGCTCACTTAAAGCAACTCCATCGTCGCATTGCACAGTTCATTCACACAATGAATGTATGCATTTCGTGAGAATGTTACATCATAGTTTCTTAAATTTGCTAGTCCCTATAAAGAACCAGAAATCATTCTACTTAGTGAAATTGTTTGTTATACTTTCACTCGAGCCTATAAAACTAGATGTATGTATATTGTTTGATGAAAAATGTTCTTTAGAAATGTTCAGATTTCGGCCTTTTAGCCCTTAGCATATAGTAATATATATGTTCAAGTTCAACGCAATTTATAACAACAATAAATTTTCTTTAGTCACTAAAAGTCGCCACATTTATATTTGTTTTTGTTTTTGCACGCAGTAAAAAAGAAAAACACATAGCCAAGTTTTAAAAATAACAACGTACAAATTAATGCTTTAAATAAATATAAACGCCCATATAGACATTTAAACCCCAACAGAATGAAGAGAAGAAAAAAAACTGCGAAAAATAAAGAAATTTCATAAATACATAGATATACTGAATAATGCTGTTAAGACTAAACATTAAGGCTGGCACAAATGAGATCAATACACAACTGAATGAGCAGCCGATGAAAACACTAACGCCTTTGACGTTATATCAGAAAGCCATCGCATAATGACGCCAATCAAAAGCATACAAAATCAACATAATCGCCAACGCGTATACGTATTTTGATGGATTATCTGTGCGCGACCATAAGGTGTAGAAAACTCATCCACAGACACATACACACACACACACACACACTCATACACATCATCAGCATCTTTAGTGCGAGCGTCAGAGCGTTAGAAGCGATATGGAAACACTACTATTATGGACGGAAACTATTTTCCATCCATCTGGCCAAGACTTTCAGTTTATTCCCCAGTTTTATGGACATTGTAAATAGCAGCTGTGGGCGGCTAACAACATCGCAGAGCTTCGATCACGGCGATGAGCACATTGCAAATATATTGTAATAAATATCGCCTAAACATTTTTCTATTGTACGTCATTTTATAAATATAGAACACATTTGATAAACGCGCACCTCCAGTTCCAGCTGGACGATGCTTGCTATATGGCTGAGAAGTTTGTGAAAATTTGCCAGGAAAATTAACTAATGTGAAATATTTTGAGGAAAGATATGAATAGAATTATATTGTGAAATCAGAAATCAAGTTCAACGGTTTGAAATAAATAAACTATACAAAATCTTAATAAAACATGTGCAAGAAATGCCGAAAACAGCCGACAGTAAGCGAAACAAAATGAAACTGCTATATAAATACAAGGCAATAAATTTAAACAAATACCAAAACGCTTCTGAAATTTTTCAAAATGCCATCGGGGATAGTTGATTAAGGCTGAGCACAATAAATTCGAGTACATTCCAGACTGAAAGACTACATGAAGCACGATTTCTGTCTGCGTACAATCAGTTTTTAGCCAAAAGTTATATAGTGTTTATCAATCAACTTAAAGGGGTAGAAAAAAGATGAAAAATACATTTAATGCTGAATTTAGGCATTCATTCATTAATGACAACCACCCAGACATTTGAAATATCGAAACTACTGACCCATTGAAAACGTCATGTTCGCCATTTATGATTGTCACGATTTGAGTCAACGCACACATCACGCTCTTATCCAAGACTTTAGTTTGTATGTGCGAGTAGGAATATTCGGATATAGCAAAAAGCTATATGCATTAATATTTATCTGGCGACTTTTACCTGTGCCCGCTGGCGCTCGTGCTTTAAATTTAGGTGCGAACATTGTCGTGTTTTGCGTGTGTTCTACAAAATATTTCGTTTTGATAGTTAACAAAAAATTACAAATCAATTAAGTAATATCAATTTATGGTTTAAGTAACACAAAATGCATTTAAAGGTCACTTTTAAATATGAGTGCTTAACAACTCATTTCACTTCATTGCTTGTGTATGCCATTTTTCAATTTTCCACATTTTTCTTCAGCCCGTAACGGAAGAGACGCTACAAGTGCGCCACTTTGCATTTGGAAAACTACAAAGGAACTACGAGTCTATGAAGGCCCACAAACAAATTATGGGAGAGACCATTCAAAAAACTTTCTGTAAGAACACACAGCGAACGCTCGACTAACCCTGCCCCATTTTCCCGTGCTGTTGCTGCTAATGTAGTTGTTGCTGTTGTTGGTCGTAGTGGAAATACGCTTTGATTCTTTTATTTTTCACTTCGACTCAATTTTTCACACCACTGCCTGCATGCGTCTTCGCGTTGCGCACACGACTTTAACACGACGACGACTACGAAGGCGTTCGAAGAACACTTTTTCGGCACGAAAATTTGTACAAGTTGCTTGAATTTGAATTTTCTTAAATTTGTTCATTTTCATTTTTTCTTAGCCGCGCGCAACGAAAATCTCAATTTGTGTGAGCGTAAAACAACAAATTTGTTAAACATTTGTTGGTGGTTTTTGTTGTTGCTGAGAAAACGACTAAAGAAACA
The DNA here is from genome assembly GCF_003285725.1 of Scaptodrosophila lebanonensis. Taxonomy (NCBI): domain Eukaryota; kingdom Metazoa; phylum Arthropoda; class Insecta; order Diptera; family Drosophilidae; genus Scaptodrosophila; species Scaptodrosophila lebanonensis. The sequence continues at coordinate 7,233,842 of NW_022060529.1, forward strand.
TCGTTTTATTTTAATTTTTTTCCATTTCTCTAATATAAACAAAAAAAACTTTCGTAAACAGACAGGAAGAGGAAAAGTGGAAAATAAAAAACCGTTCAAATTGTTCACACATCTTGAGTTTTGGGCCAGTTGTTTATTGAGCATGCGAGACCAATTCACTGCTGAGCGAAATGAGCAATTGAGTGGCACGGAGATTGTTCAATCAGATACCAAAAGACAATGAGGCAGAAGGAGAAGCGGAGGCAGAGCTCTAAAGTGGGCCATAAATTTACTCAAGTGTAGGCGGAGAGAAATGAATTTGATTTGACCAAAAAGCCAAATTGATCTTGTTGCTCACGTCGTATACACAATTTTTCTTTAGCACCAAACGCTGTGTTGTTGAATTTGCGTCGCCAAAAAGTATTGCATACTTTTGGGCAGAAAATAAACGCAAATGTAGAGAGAGCTGCACAAATATAAATTAAATTAAACATATATTGGAACGTGGATAAACAATAAATGTGATACGAGCGCAGCTTGAACTTGTCTGCAAATTTGTTCGAATAATTTGGCCAATTAGCATGCTGTACAGAGCGTCGCTCGCATCCGCTGGACAATAATAGGTGAGGGGGTAGCATATATGAGTATATAAGTACACATGACACAGGTTAGAACAAAAAGCGCACTAGAGAGGGGTAGCAGGATCGACGGAGGCTAGATCGAAGGGTTGTCTGGGTTGTCTCTCACCACCCACCATTGGCAAAGAGGAAGCCCTTGGCCAGCTGCAGTTCATTGTCGATCTCCTTGAGCAGATCGCTTTCGGACCAACTGCGACGCTGGCGCTGCTTCTGTAGTTGCTGAGCGTTGAGCAGGAAGCGTGTCTGCTTGCGTGATGATAGAGTGTTATTGGAGCGCAGCTTCACAGTCGGCGGCAGATGAGCCGTCTGCTGTGGCTGTTGCTGTTGTTGTTGTTGGGGCTGCTTGTGGCGCGGCAGTTTGACGCTTGCGGTGCTCCTGCGCTGCGACTCCTTTGTTCCCTCTTCTAGTGGCTGCTGCTCTTGCTTGCTAATTGTTGTTAATGCTATCAAAATGGTGGCAATATTAGTTCTTAGCCCATAGCGGCATGCAATTCTAAATCTAATCTAAAAATCTTGATCGGACTCTGTGAAATCTGCACATCTGCTGCCCTCAATTTTCGTTATGTGCATTTCGCTTATTTTCTATTTCTATTCATTTTCTCATGCGAATGTGTCAGACATTGCTGCGCCCCTTAAATGGGTCATTTATGTAGTTGATGCTGCTGTTGTTGTTGCGCACAACGTGCTTTTAAGCATTACAAGCAAATTGCTTGTTTGTCTGGGGCCGCCCAGACTCTACTTGTATACTCGTACGACCATGCGCCAACGAATCATGTAACAGAATGCACTTTGTTTTATGGAATTGAACGGAATTAATTAAAATTTCCGCTTAATCGCGCTTTTTCACTGTTGTTCTCTTTTCCGTTTTTGCCCGTTCGCCGCTCTTCACTTTACTTTGAAGAAGATAAGCGGTTACAATTGCCTTAAGTAGCGCAATGGGCGCGGTCATTACAAATGGCTTAAGTTTAAGTGCGGCAATTAAGTTCAAGAGTTTTACGTTTTAGAGGCGAAGTTTAGGCATATAAGTGTACGCGTATGTATATATATATAAAATTATCAATGGATGAGGCGCAAGAGCTAAGCTACATACTAATTATATTTTACAAATTGATAATGCAGCTTTAAAATTATTTCTAAAAAATGGTATGGGACACATATACACACACACACACAGAATGTTAAAAAGCAATGCATAATTACAAATGCAAAATGTCTGCCCTGCACACGAAGGGGAAAATAGTTTGCTGGCGTATAAATATTATTGCATGCACTTAATTCAAAGAACTCAAGTAAAAAATAAATAACATCGTTTTGTTAATCATTTTTATTTATTAAACAAAATTACGATTAATATTAACAACAATTCTTGCACAAGGCCAACTCTATAAATGTTTATTATTTCTGTATTAATAAATCATTGTCAAACAATTAAAAAACATTTTGACAAAAAAATTTCTGAAGTGATCTTTTTTATTTCTTTTAATTTTCCTAAGACGGCAGCATGCCAAGTGGAAGGAATAGCAATTAGAAGCATTTACAATTCCATTAGGAAGATTGTTTGATTCTGGTTCTGGTTCTGATTCTTTGTCCGGGGTTCAGGAGCTGGGACTTAAAAACTGTTTGCCGAATGTTCAAAATTGCGCCAGTACTTGTCAAATTCTTCGAAGATTTTCGACCGAAATGGCGAACCGGCAAAGAAACCGTCGTCAAAACTATCTGGATATTTGAAGCCATTGAAGTTGGAACTCGGTCTGAAGGTGGTGTTCATACTGGGTGGATGAATGGCATGCCGTGGATCATGCATGCGTGTTCTCTGTGCTGTTGTAGCTGTAGACGAGGCTGCTGTTCCTGTTGTTTGTTCTGTTGCTGTTGTGTTGGACTCAGTGTCTGTTTCTTGATCAGTTTTAGTTTCAGTTTTTATTTGGGTTTCGTTTTTGACTGTTTCGACTTTGGCTGTGCAGGGAGGCGACTTGAAAGACTCGTCGTCTGTGCTCAAAATGGGCGCGCACACGCAATAAAAGAAGTTAAAATAAAAAACAGACACGTAGAGAAATCCAAGGAAAAGAGAGAGAGAAAGGAAAAGAACTAGATATTGTAGATACAAATTGGTGCACAACAATTAATGAGAATGAGTGTGTGATATACAGTGGAAATGTAGGGATGACTGTTCACCAATTTGCGACACATAGAGATGATACACAAGGAGACACAGAGGATGCGAAGAATGCAGGTGAAATCTTAACTGAATTTATTCCAGGCCGTCAAAATGGACAAGCCCACTAGCAGGGCAGTGCCCAATATATTACCAGCACCCAGGGAGGATTTGGAGTTGGAGTTGGAGTTATTATCAATTGTGTTGCTTTGGGATTGATTGGAGGAGGCGGAGGAACCTTTGGAAGCAGAACCACTACCAGTTTCAGTTGCGGGCGAGGAGCGACAGGAACTAGTTACAGAAGCTGTAGCATGTTGTACATTATTACTATTATCGAGTTTTATAGTATTCGAGCGATAACGATAACGATTAATTGACTGATTATTATAGGTATTACTACTAGGACCAGTGCAGCTCATTGCCCCGCATTTGGCACTGCCATTGGACGAACACTCACCCACGGATGGCGGCAGTCGGGACACCTTGTACGTCTTGACAACGGATGACTTCTTAGTGGCACTGCTTAATGAGTTATCGGTGGCCTCTTCTCGGCGTTCTTCCTCCTCGTGCAGCTCACGCTGTCCACCCTCGATTTGCTGCGTCTCATGGTTCGAGAATTTGGCAAACTCGCGCAGATGACGCGGCAGCTGGCGCAGATTTGCCTCCGACTTGCCCTCGATAATGCGCACTGGTGGCACCTCGACGTCTGATTCGCTGGCCTGCGCCTGCGCATACGGCTGCGATTCCGCGCCACTCTCCCAGTCACTGTCCGCCGGCATCGACAACTTGGTCCTACGCTGCTTGACACGATCAAGGAACTCATCGCTGATTGCATTGGCACCCGCGGTGTGTTCTTGCTCATTATCGTGTATTTTCGATATCTTGATGATTTTGTGCAGTCGTCGCTCCTCACGCTCGGCTACCTTGTTCAGCCATTCTTCGGCCATTTGCTGACGGAACACCTCATCTTCGGTGAGTGTGGGTAGCTTGGGCGCTGGCCGGTAGCTTTCGCGACGCTGTGGAGGTGGTATTTGAGGCGCCCTTTGTATTTCTTCCAGCAGCCTACGACGTTCGTTCTCCAATCGCTCAAACTCCATTTTCAGTTCTTGCTCCTTGGATTGTATGTACTTCAACTGCTGTTCATGAAGCTCCCGGGGCAGAGAGGAACGACGTTGGCGATCATATTCAGGTGGCGCCACCATCGGCCGCGGTGGTGGCTGCGGATGGGGCGCCGGCGAGACACCACGGCGCGATGTGGTACTTATGTACGTAGGATTAGGGTTGCGCTCGATCATGGAGTAGCAGCTGGCATAGTGCGGCCGTTGCTGTTGCGGAGCCTGGCTAAGCATCGGAGCATGCGTGCGCCGACCTCCATAGGCATTAAATGTGTCATAGCTTTGATGACTGGATGTTGACAAATCATTCGTGGAGACCGAAAGACGAGGAGCACGAATGCTGTGCGTCCCTCTTGGGTTCTGCCGTTGATAACAGATCTCCACTTCCCGGGCAAACGGTCGGGCAATGTTCTCCGAGTAGCCCAAGTCATTAGCATAGCGGCCCCAATCATCCTGTTGTGGTTGCGCATAGTTATAACCATAGTGGCCCACTGAGCTATGTGGACGTGCGTCGGTAAGATTGCACATGGACTCGGCACGCCTATATCGCGGGCCGTTCTCATTGAGAGAAGATTGGGGCGGAGGCGGTGGTGGTGGCGGGGACTTTACATCATAGTTCGCCTCCACTTGCACAGGAATTTCGTATGTGCGTGGTCCAGGGGACTCAAAGTTGCGAGGCACGGACATGCGCTCCTGACGGGCCCGTGCCGAACGCTCTATTTCGCGCTCCAGTTCCATCATGTGTTCATGACGCCTCTGCTTGAGCTGTTCTAGTTGTTGCTTCCCACTGCATGTCAACCGGCTGAGATCGTACAGGGAGCTGGATTTATCACGTTGCTCCCGCTTGGCACGCCCTGTTTCTAGCTCGGTGTGCAGCTGTTGAGAGAGCGCATCGAAATCCTTGAAGAGGTTTTCATGATCGAAGTAATTACCTTGACTGTTGGGCTTAGCGTTCGTTGTTGATGTTGCAGATTTAGATGTTGTAGCATTTTCTGTTGCTGGCGCTGTTGTTGTTGTGTCCTCTGCTGGCATGCCCAACGCCTCGGCGGCCGCCTTGGCACGTTGCCTAAATTCCTCATAAGTGTTGTTAATGTCTTTTTTGAATGTGGATGACAGTCGGACGCTTTCGCTCTCGTTGCGGCTCTCATGGTTTCTATTTTCGTCGACGCTCTTTGTGGTTGCTGGCTGATCAATGAAAGTGCTTCTTGGTGTGTTCGTTCCATTTAATTTTAATGCTGACATAATTTGCTCTTGGCCACCGTTGCTTACCATGGATGGCGGTGGCGGCACGGGCGGTGCGCAGTCCACCTCATCCACATCTCTAGTCACGGGTATATGCACCTCCTTTGGATGTTCGCTGTTAACGGCAGCAGTAGAAGTTGTTATTGGCGGTTTTTCGCCCTCCTCCTTTTTTTCATGGCTGGAGTTGCTGTAATCGTAAACCACTTGTCCATTTTCAGTGCGCTTCTTGGATTCGTAGGAACTTGTCTCGATATTGGAGTATCGCTTGGGCTGTGAGCTCCAAGGCTGTTGATTACTTGGCTCAATATTGGAGAAGCGCTTACGTTCGCCAGCAAAAATGTCTCCCTGTTGGGCGATGCTGGGAAACAGGCGCGCAAGTTCGCTCTCCATACTCTGCATCTGGGCACTGGGCTGAGAGCTGGATGGGAACTTGGCATCGCCGCTACTGTTCTTGCTGCTGGACATGTAGCTATGACTTTTGGTGCTCGACGTGGATGTCTGGCTGTGACTCTGACTGTGGCTCTGCTGTTGCGTGGCGGTGGACGTTCGCAAGGGCAGTGCTGGTGGCTCTCGTTGACCGGCAGCAGCGGCTGTGGCATCGTGTTTGTCAGCTGGTCGCCTTGAGTTATTTTCATGTGATGATGGCGACGATGTTGTCATCCCATTTGCATTGCCATTCGAATGTGTTGGTTGCTGTAGAATTTCGTCCAAACGCTTTTGTAGTTGCTGCTGTGAATTTGCGAAAGGTGTTACGCTCACGCCATCTCTTGCGTCATCAACTTGGACGGATCTGCTGCCGGTATCTGCTGAGCTCTTTGGCTTTGCCTTTGCTGCCGTCTCGGAGCTTTTCACGGGCACTGGTGGGGGTGGAACGGGCGGCGGCGTTGGTGTGAGACTCTTACGTAATTGCTTCATGATAGCCGCAGTCTTGAGTATTTGCTGTTCTTGTTCCAGCTTCTCACTATTGATGGCACGCACTTGTTCGGCGCTCAGTTCGTGATAGCCGCGGCGTTCGACAAACTTTTGATGAGCATCCAGCAGCTGATCAGCTGCAGGAGTCGATTGCTCATTGATTAGCGCTCGCTGACCGGGAGAGAGACAAACGAGCAACTTGGGATCAGCATCGGTAGGTAGACCCAGCCAGGCATCGTAGTTATTAGGTGGTGCTGGAATAGGTGGAGGCGGTGGCGTGGAGGAACGCGGCTGCGCAATGGCAACCGTATGGGCGGGTTGTGCCTTCGATGCGCCTGAACCAATGGCACCACTGGACAGCGATAGCTGCAGTTCCCCGATGTGGGGCAAGTCGGGCAGTGGGTAAGGCATGCCGGAGGTTTCACTTTGCTGCTGCTGCTGCTGCTCGGCTCTTACCTCGCCAATATTCTGCGCGACGTTTGCCAATTCCTCAAGAACCTGTTCGCCGTAGGGCATGGAAGCCACCGTCTCGGTGCATAGCAAGCGCAGTTTCTTGATGGCACTAGAATCGTCTCCGCTGGCATCTGAAAAGGTGTCAGGCTGCTCTAGTTGTTGTTGCTGCTCCTTCGCCAAAAAGTCATAGCAATGTGAGGAGGTTGGTTGTGCAGGTTGTGGGGATAAAGAGGTTGCGGTTGGCGTTGCAGGTGAGACAGGTGTGGGCGAGGCAAATGTGGGTGGTGGCGAGGCAACATGTATGGCCGTGCATTGACTGTGTTGTGTGCTGTCGGAGCAATGAGAATCACATGACTCCTGACGCTTGAGCAAAAATTGTGTGGGTGTAGTGTGGCTGTCAATACTATCTGTCGGTGGTGCATTTGTGTATTGTGTGGGTGGTGGAGGTACGGGGGGTGCTAGCATACCCACGCCCGCGGCCTCTTCACTCTGCCGCAGCGAGTCGACCAATTCGCGCATCTTGTCCATATCCGCGTTAGTTTCGAATGTTGTGGACGTAGTTTCCGTAGTTTGTATTTCCGAGCGACGCACGTATTTTTCGCGCGAACCCGTTGAACCGGATTCACATTCACCGTCCGTGGCCGCACTTGAAGCAAAACTAGCGGACGCATTGCGATTTTTGCCAACAGCATCCAAAACAGCAAAAGCAGAGAGCGTTTGCTCATTATCAATTTGTTCAGATTCTCTTGGCACTTCCAACTTTGACACCTCATTGGCAGTGGGCTGCGGCGCAGGCAGCGTGGGCGTAGGTGATGTTGTGGGTGTGGGTGTCGTTCGCTCCGACTGCGCCGTCGCATAAAGTGAGGAACGCGAGCTGGCAACTGATGGCAGCTGGTTAACAGGTGTGCTCTCACGACTCTCTGTCTCCACTTCCGTCTCTACCTCGGTCTCAGTGTCGTTTGATGACGTAGCCGGCTCGGTTGTTGTGCTGTCATCGTCGCCAATAGATGCTCCCGGTCTTTCGATCAGCGCACTGGCATCAGTATCCAAATCGACAAGCGTCCGCTCAGCCAAAGCTGCAGCCTGCTCCAGCTCCAGTTCCATTAAATCGGAGATGCTGCTCGAGCCGGAGCTGCTCAGATATACTAGTTCGGCATCCTCGGATTGCGGCGAGAGCGTGCTTTCAAGACGACTGCAGGCTTCTTCAGCTCCCGGCTGTTCCAGCAGTTTTGTTTCCAACTTTAGGGCTACAGGTTCCTCACGACCCGCTCCGCGTTTGTGTCGCCGACTAAAGTCCAGCTGACTTCGAGGAAATGTTTCCATGGCCTTGGCCAGCTTAGCCAGCGCTTCGTGGGCACGTTCTTCGTTGCTTGTGTTGTTGCTGGCAGAACGACTCAACGCATACTCGCTGCCCGCATCGCTGTTCTCCTCCAGTATGCTGTCCAAGTAGCGTGGACTGAGCAATTGTGGCAGAAAGTGCGATTCAAGTGCATTGCGCTTTTGAGCACGCTTGAGACGCTGTTCCTCCCGACTGCTCGGCAACTGTTGCAGCTCGGGCGAAGTAGTTGGCACATTGGTAGGTGATGTGGTGGTTGTAGGGGTGGTGCTTGTCTCTGTTTCCGACTCTACTTCACTGACCAATGGCGACTGCTGTTCCACATTGAATTCGCCGGAACTAAGGTCACCATTCAGTTCCTGGATTTGAAGGTCACGCGCAAATCGAGAGAACTGCGAGCTGCTGGCCACGTTCTTGGGCGATTCGACGAGGTAACGGGGAGTGGGCGATAGTGTGCCTGCCTCGCTGTGTGCAGGTGCAGTGTGTATCTCTTCAATGTGCGGCTTCTCGTGCTGCTGCTGCTGCTGCTGCAGCTTACCTTTACGTTTGCGCTCCTCCTCATCCGTTTCGAGACGTATTTGATGTATGATCACCTTTGTGCTGCGCTGCTGGGAGGGTGAAGAGGCGGGCGCTGCCGCGGCAGAGGCGGCATCTTCCTGTTCGCGCACAATGCGATGCACTATGACCTTGGCTTGTTTAGGACTTCCACCAGCTTGCAGTGATTGCCGCTCCGGTGACTGTGGCTGTTCCTGCTCCTTCGCTGTTGGTGGTTGTTGCTCGTCCTGCTGTTTCTTCGAACTCTTGGCACCCATTACGCTGCCGGTGTTCACTGCACTATTCAAAGACTCGGCAGTGACTGCAATTGTGGCAGCAACGGTTGCACTTGCCGAGCCCTCTTCAGACCTCTCTAAAGGGGCACTGCTGTCGTGATTGTTGCTGCTGTCTTCTTGATTATTATTGCTAGTGTTGTGGTCGCTGTTTTGATTTTCTCTGGGGTTGTTGATGTTGATGTTTTCGTGGGTGTCTGCTGCGTCTGCTATGCCTGCCACAGCCTGCTCAGCATCAATACGATCATCATCTTTGTCGCTTGTTGTTGCCGGCACATTTGAAATGTTGCCAGAATTTGCATTATGAGCCTCGTCGCTCGCCGCTTCCTGTTTAAATTCCTTTAACTGTGCTGCCTCTGTCTCTACCTCAACCTCTTCTGCTGCTACTTCTTCCGGCTGCTGTTTGTTTTTGCCGCTAGTGCTGTTGTTGCCGTTGTTGTTGTTGTTTTGATTTTGATTTTTATTGCGCTTGTTACGATTTCGGTTTCGATTGCGATTGCGGTTATTTGGCATCGTCTACGTCACACGCACAAAGGGCTAACTACAGAACACTTTGAAACCTAAATGGCAAGATGGGATATGTTTATGTAAGTGTGCCCGTGCGTGCTATTTTTTCTGTACGTGTGTATACTATGTATAATTTTATCTTTTTTCTTTGTGTGTATGTGGTTTGCGCGCTTTGCTGTCTGCTCGATTTCTTCTTCAATAATAATTCTTCTTAAAATGTTTCATTTCGTATTTTTTCCTGTTCGTTTTTCTACGTTGTCGTTTTATTGTTGTCGTTGTCTTGGCTTCTCTGAGCTTCTGTGTCACTCGTCGCTTTGGCTGCCAGAAACACACTAGACGAGTATTTGACGCCAACCGGCACGCGACGCTCGTATTTAAATCCGCTGCGACGCGACCGTTTTTCAATTAAACGTCCGCCTCTCACTGGCCCGGTAAATTGACACGCACTCGCTTTTTAGCCACTGTATTCAACCGTAGTCGTATACACCGATTTGTATGCGCTTTCTTTCAATGTGCCTTCATTTCATATTTAATTGTTGGCCAAAATACTTTTTGCGTGTTAATTTCTAATGCGATTCTCTATTCAATTTCGCTCTCGTTCGTCGCTCAACGATTCGCGCATTCTCGCATTCTCGCTTGCGTTCGCTTTCGCGTTCCCGTTTCTCGCACTGTCGGCAGTGGAATGGACCACAGGCTAGTTTGTTTAGCAGCTGGGAGCAACACTCGGTCGATGCAAATGAGCTAAGCAGGCACAGGCCAACAACAACAACAACAACAAGAACGAAATCAACAACCAATTGGGAATAATAATAATAAAGTTGCTGCCGCTGCCATTGCTGCTTCCCGCTGCCAAATGAAGATCATTTTAAAAATACATGCGCGTAGCTGTGAAAGAGCGGCATGGGAGCGGAAGCAGAGAGCGGGCAGTCGCGGCTGTCCCCATCGAGTAGGTGGAGAAAGAAATCTAAGTACAACACAGCCAAGAAGAGGCGAGTGCAGGGTATTCGGTATTGTCATTTGTACGCTACACTCGCCACAAATTGTGGAAACGAAAACAGAGCAACAAACCATTAAACTAAACTAAACTACTTTCTTAAGAAACAAATGCAATTTTTAAAATTGATCCTAGAGAGGCATTTGCGAATTCTGGGGGGAGCATATACTCGCATTTGCTTTTGCAATAAAGTTACTTGTCAAGCAACTAAAAATTCCACACGTGCTGGAGCAGCCTAGTAGTTATTAAGGAATTATTCAATTATGTACATATAAGGGTTGGGTCGAAACAATTTTGAATGAAAGCGCACTGAATTCAGCATTATTGTATTGTCAGCATTATTGTATGCTGAATTTTAGAATTAATTATGCATATCGGCTACCTTCTTTTTTATGCTGTCTCTATCCAAATTGTTTGAATATGTAGAACGTTCATTGAAACCTGACTGATCGCTTCTTTTAAAAATAAGGGATCTGCATATAAAATATGATGTATATTAAAACGGAAGTTTGCTAGTTTAAAAATTAAAATAAATAGTATTGTCACCAAGAAGAGTCATTTTAAAAGTTGGCTGTCCTGTTGGCAAGGCAGACAAATTCGGAACCGATTATAAGATTCCGCAATTGGGTTTATATAGAAAATTATTTTGTCAGATTTTAAGTATAGAAGATTCTGTAAGCTAGTACTATTTAATAATATCATAATTGTAAAACTATAAGCATTTGAAACTAGCTGTAGCTACCATTACAGATTGCAGATAACACCGTGCATCTAATGTTTTTCCAATTTGCAGCTAGAATATCTATTCTCAAGAACCCATACTTGAGCGATAAGTTCTATACCACGGGTATACATATATTGTATTGTATTCAAATACCCACAAAAGACTCGTGAAGCGCATGCAGCAAAAACACGGAAATAGTCTCTGGCGCAGTATGTCTGTCCAACATCCAACTCGAATCCAAACTAACGTGCTAGTTTTGAGTGTGAGAGTGTGTGTGTGTGTGTGTATATGCTCGAAACTTATGGCATTTTCAAGATGTTTTTCGTGCGTAATTTCTTTTGATTTTTTCTATGCTGCTATTTCTCCTCAATTTTTTGTTGCTGCTGCCGCTGGCTGGGTGTACTCTTGAATAATTTTTACGAGTTAAAATTGAATCAGTTTTCGTTTGACCGCATGTTTTGGTGACTGTATATCTGTGTGTATGTGTGTTTGTGTCTGGCATTAGCACACATATATGAGTGTGTATGTGTGTGTGTGTGTGCTTGTATGTGCATCTGCACTCGTCTACTGGGCCATGCGGTTAGTAGTAGTCGCGTTATTTTTAAAGGTACTTAATGGATTTCAATTTCTCCTTTTGCTTTCATTCGGCGTCTCTGGCTCTGTGTGTTGTATAATTTAGTGGGTCTTTCCTTTCGGTTTTTCTCCGGCATCGTGTTGTTTGTTTAAAACGCAAATAGATTTGTGAGCTGGCGCTGTGTGGTGAGTAGTGAGTAGTGAGTGGAGTTTGGCAGGTGCCAGACGACAAGTGCGAAGCGCACGTGTGGCAAACAGACTGCTCGCGATTATGCAACTGTGGCAGAGGCTATACTTTGTCTGCCCATTAGTATTAGACAGCTAAACTGCAACCTCAGCGTATGTAAGAACCGCAATCCGAGCTTTGAGAATCAACCACTGCAACAACTGGCTAAGTGAGCTGCTAATTGAGCAATATGCAAACCACAAAAAACACCTAACTATGGCAATTACTGAATGATATTCTTACTTTAAAATCCATTTTAATGTCACTTCCGCTGTACACTTCGTGTAGAAAAAAATGGCAAAATGATCAATCATTTAAATTATAAGTGTCTAGAATGGGATTTAATTATGTTTCTGTACATATCTTTACTTCATTTTATCTGTGTGAACAGAAAGACATGGCATTATTGTACATTTGTGATGACGTAAAGGGCTGGCGGTCTTTTTAGATATTTTTGCCACGGCATATCGAGCAATTCGACAGAAATATTTGAAATGGTGCTGCAAATAGCAACAATGTATTGAACATAAATATTTTTAGGAAATGTATGTTATCTGTGTGCTCGATAACAAACAACATTTATTGATAAAGATAGCTCGTTGAAATGTTTCCATTCGTTCTTTGAATAAAGGATCTGGGAAATATTTTACGTAAAATATGCTAAAAAAATATTATTTGATATTTTAAATTTCGTTTTAAATGAAATCAATTTAAAGTCTCAGGCTGTGCCACACTCTGGGCGGGGGCATAGAAAATCGTGGCCAGCTAATGCTAAACCTAATTACACATTTCAAAACAGCGGTGGACTTTCCGTTCTCGTTGCCGTTGCTGTTGCTGTTGGGGTTGTTGTTGTTGTTGCAGCTAATTAGCATAGATTTTCAAACGTTTCTATGGCCACTGCTGGTTGTGTTGTTGCCGATTCTCTATTTGGTGCTATTTGTCTACACTTTTGGTTCGACTATGGTTTGTTTTGTTGTTGTTGTTGTTGTTGGTTGCCATAAACTTTGACTGGATGTTGCTGTTGTTATTCCGTTCGCATTGTTTACGTATACGTTATGTATTTGGGCAACGTGAAGCGGCAGCCCAGGCCGCATCGTCCCCATCATCCAACACACAATACTTACAAGCAGGCGCATGTGCTTACAATTTGTTTGCTTTTAACACACAAATGTATAGTCCAACTCAAAATAAGAATCAAACTCAAACACAAAGCACACAGCACATACGAGTACAAACACAAACAAAAACAATATTTACTAAATTAATTCATGTTCCGTACATAATACCGCTCGTCCGCCACCCACCAAAAATAAAATGTTGACGTCTTCGTTTATAGTATGTCTGCGACGTCACAATGACGCGCGACCACCCATGCCACGAATTGGATGGACAGTGTTGTGTAAAAAACTTCCAATAACTTCACCAGAATACGACAAAATCGAAAAGTTCAAACTTAAACGCAAAGGTCAGCGTCAGTGGTAATGCGGCAAGTTAAATAAAAAAGCGAAACAATCTGAGCTGCGCATTTAATTTCAATTAATTACAAATCGCAAAGACGCTTCAAAGGCGAATTTGCCGCGTTGTTCAGTACACGGCGTACTTGCGTCAACTGCGGCGCAAATAGAAAAGGCCAAAAGACTCGCGTGCCCATTGGGCCGACAGCACAGGCGGCACTGACGCCAGCGCCAACAACAACGTCGCTGCCGACGTCAGCAGCGTGGCAAGAGCGCACAAAGACGTTGATTGTCTGCCAGCATGGGGCATGCACGAGTACGAGTATGTGAGTGTGTGCGCAATTCATTTGAACGACCCGAAGGGCTGCACAGAATTGCATAAGGTTTTTGGCGCATACTCCTGCCAAACCAAAAATCGCAAAAACTAGCATTAGAAGATTTTTCAGGCAGTCCGGCAAGCTATGCCCCGATCTAAAGCCATAGCGGCCAGTGTTTCTCTCGGACGTCGCTGAGAAGAGATTTTTGCATAAGAAGGAGAAAAAACAGAGAGAGAAATCTCTTAATAGGTGAAGAAATTCGTTGTAGCTTGAATTGATCCAATAGGAACTACAAATTAGAATAGTATGACCTAAAGGGGGTATGAATCAAAACAATACCTACGGATGGTTAATAAGCACAAGTCTGTGAGGGCAGAGTGAAAACATAAAATTGGAATCCCAGCTTGAACTACAAAGACATAAAAAGAAGACAGAATCCTGCCTGATTCTTTCCATCTCAAAGCCAACCGATGGCATTTTCAGTCACTTGAACTGTGAAAGCTATCAACAATAAGCTGCCATGTGAAAAACCAAAGACATTTAATCTCAAATATATGCCTCATTGATGAATAACTGAAAAACTTAATACATTCTACTTTTACAAAACAAAGTTTTACCAGCATTTATAGTTCATTAGCTCAGTAAAAAAGTATTTAGCTAGTAAATAAAATTGTTAACTACTTACATATACAAAATCTGTTTGTACTTTTATGGTTCATTAAAGTTGTTAAACTGATATCTGCTATCTATTTCAGTGTAAAAAAATAATGCAACTACAGTTAAGCTGGACACTGACTTTGACTCTGATTTAATGACTCAGCTGTGAATAAGGGGGACTCTTAACCTTAAATGCTGTCAGTTAAATCGGATTCCTACTTTTTGGAAAATTTAGCAGATTTTATCTTCGTTTTCTACGAATACTCTTTATGATAAACATAGCATATTTATTATCGTGACTACTCTGTAAATATTATACTCTTTATTTTTGTATTAAAATAAATCCTAGACCAACTTAGGGATCAGCGTTTTATTATGATAATTTAACTGCAAATACAATTTGATTGATCTGAGTGGTAAGAACAGCCTATGGACATTAGGGTCTTTTGAAATACAGTTTTTCAAGCCTTTCGAGTCCAACGGCTAATATTCCCATCAATATATTATTTTGTGAACTATCTGATTATACCGTTCATATCAAGAACATTCGTTCACTGCTATGTTATCTGTAATGTGTGATTTGAATTGGCGAAAAAACAAAAAATCGTAGAATGCGAAAGCGTCTATAAACTGTGAATGATCTCAGCGTTTATTTTTTTCACAGATGTGCCTTGATACACAATATTAGTTTGAGGTTCTCCACAGTTGCACTTGCCAAAAGCAAATAGCGGGTATGAATATGCATCTGTGAAGTTGTGCGTGAGTTCTCATCTACTCGTTCGTATGTAGCAAGTTCGAAATTGCAAGTAAGTGCTAAACTTTGCGCGTAATTGGGAAAGTTTTAGCGCTGCTTGTCTGACGACTTTGGGAACTTGTGCTACCTGCTACCAGCTAGCTGCTGCCAGCTACCTGCTCGACTTCTCGCCACTGCTGGCGCATAAACAAACTAATTAACTTTGGCCTATTGCGTCAGCATTGCCCGACCGCAAACAGCATTTACTGTTAAGTAAAAAGCGCGCAAACAAACACACACACAAACATTGTTAATACACATGTGTAAGCACGTCAATCAATCGTCGCACAAACGAAATCAAAAACATCAATCGTGCAGTCCAGTGTAGTGTATACTTTCTTTACTTATTTGGGAACACGAACACGCTCGCGATCGCTCACACCGGCCACCAGCTACGAAGTTCTAACGCCAACTGAAGCTTCGAAGCTTCGAGCCGTTCGCGAGCGAATGCTGACGTGTGTCACCATTACCTGCCAGGCTACGCCAACAACACAAGCACTCGAATCGACTAATAACAACAACAGCAACAACAACAGCAACAACAATAGCAAGAACAGCGACGACAATCAAAACGACTGCGATGATAAGTTTGCCCATCGTTGCTCAATGTTGTTGTTATTGTTATCGCGCGCTTACTTTTTGCGGTTTGCAAAAGCTAATTGCTCTCTCCACTCACCCTCTCTTCGCGTTGCTCTCTTGCGTCGATTTCCTGTTGCTCGAATCGATCTTGCACTTGTGTATGTGAGGCAACAGTAAGCTCGCCTTTTCGTCGCCATCCGCTCGGTTTTTCTGAGCACTTGGTATAAACAAACAAGCGCTTTACCATTTCGCTAATTCAAAAATCGATGGCAATCGAAAGCTTTCATTTTCTGTCAAGAAGGGGAAGATCTGAAGAACCTTCTAATCTAGAGATTGGCGAGTTTCCAATTCAAATGTTCGGGCTTCACTCTTGCTTTCACAAACATCAGTTTACGGTACACTCACAAGTGTAATCAATTTTAAATAAAAGCATGAACTCATATTCGTACATAAAAATAAAACCACAGAGCCAGAATAAACATTTGATAAATTTGACAGCCGCACTACAGGGTATCAGCCAGATTCATGCACATGCTAGATATACAAGACGCTAACAATTTGTATATTCATTAGACTGGTCGCGTTTGTTGAAGGCCAACAAGCTTCGTTTTTGAGTTAGTCAGATTTCTCAAAGTAAACCCGTTAGTTCTCAAAGTATTAAATATTTTATAAACATCTTCAATTTCTTGCTATATTCATTAAATACATTATATTTAATTTTTTTTAAAGTTTCGCTTTACCCAAATTAGCTATCAATATTTTGATTATCTTTTTGATTCCTCGAAAGAAAATTATTAAGCTTGCTAAGAACTTGTAGCTATTTCCACTAAAGTTTTGGCAACCGACAATGTAACAATGTTTCAATAGAATTTACAAATAATTTAGGTAAGATATACATAGGTAAACAATGAATACATTTTTAAAGGAAAATGTTGGATTCTCTTTCACATTAATTATTCAGTTCATCACCCATCCTCATTAATTATTTTCAAGTGTATACAATTATTCGCCATTTTCTAATTACTTCATACTTCACATATCAAGCAAGAAAACCCACAATTCCCTTAAAACAACCCAAGGGATATACACATAAACATATTTGCCAATCTTTTTGAAATTTGCAAAGAACATTTGTGCGGCGTTATCAGTGTTTAATCAAGCATTTGTTATATGTTATACAAATTTATTTACCGCGGTCTACAAAAATTTCATAAGCACGAAAGTGGGGCGTATACTTAATAATCAGAATTTGACATTTGTTTTCACATACACACATATGTATGTACATATGCCTGTTGTACACCAAAGAAATACACATTTCTAAATAAATGGCCCATGCTTGAATAAGCAGATAACAAATTTATGCTAATTGCTGAAAATATATTAAGTAATATTTTCGTTAATGCTAAAGAGCTGGCAAACTTTTGCGTCGTTCCCTTGCTAAACTGGATTGAATTTGTGAGTAAATTAAATCGGATGTTCTATATAAGAGAATATAACACCTACTACATATCTACAACATTTATGTGCGTCGTGAATGTTTGTTTGGCAGTGGCCGCACAGTCAAAAATCGAGAATTTTCACAACGGCCAAAATATAAATGGAAATAAAAAATGTTAAAGTGACAAAAAGGCAGCAAGAGACGCAGTACATTTAGGCAGCTGTCAGCTGAGCGGCGCCAATAAAAGCGGCCATGCCACATGAGTAATACCTCGGTATATTCAAATTATCATAATGAAACAATAGGTGTCAAAATGGTCGATAATTTATCTATGGGCTATGCCGCTTGTTGTGGGCGCTACACTACAGTAAGCTTTTCAAAAGTAGAGTCTCAAGACTGGCGAGCAGCTTAAAATATTTAACATATTCAATTACACGAGCAATTTAATTGTTCATTCATTCCGAATGAATTAAACGACACCTTGAAACAAACCGCTTGGGGCCAACAACATGGACTCCAAGCTGCTGAACTGATAGTCCACTAGTCTGATGGTGTGCTCGGCATGGTTGCCACGGTAGCCGGCAATCAAAACCGCAGCTATGTCAACATGAGCTTAACATCCATCAATTACTTTGAACTCTACCTCAGCCATTGACCGCATATTGTGATAACCAACTACAACAACAAGGTAACAAGCGTTTGTTTGGCTAGCAAAGCAAAATGGTAAGGAACGTGCACATCAACAAATTGAGTCACTTGGGGGCTTAAAGACTCTGCTCTCCTTGTAATTTGTGTATACATTATATATAGATGGAATTGATTTCTCCCGTAACGCCTTCGTGTTGGCATACGTGGGAAAAAGCACAGCTGAAAGCAGAGAAATAGAAAGCACGACCATCGAAAAACTTTAAATTATCGGTGATGAAGAACAAACAAAGCCATTCACTTATCAATTATTGATTGTTCTTATCGAACAAATTTTCTATAGAAATATCAGCAACATTAAATTGTTGAATCAAACTTGTTGAAATTTAACGACTCTGCTCATATGAAACCAAGGACAAGTTCAAGACCAAAGAAAGATATCATTATTGATTGAGAGTCACATTTGAAATGGCAGCTATTTTCTGCTTAGGCAGCACTCAATTTAAGCATTATTTAAATTAAGTTAAAAATAATTAATGTTTACCTCGGAGTTCAATAAGTTCCAATCAAAATTTACATCAACTTTCTTAAGTTGACCTCAAAGTATTTGCTAAGCAAAAACACATATAGTACATACATACTCTTATATTAATATATTGTGTTGCCAACATGCAACATTTCACACATTTTATGGAGTTCACGTAAGTTAGTTAACGCAAATCAAATACTAATTGCCATAAATTAATTGCACTTGGCTTCCTGTTTTCTCATTTTTGCAACTCAGTCTGCAACTATCGTGTCCACCTGCCAATTCTTAAACACTACCACTTTTTCAATAACTCACCAGACGATGAAAAAACTATAGCAAATCTAGCTGCCAAGAAAATTTGGAAGCGCATGGCTTATAAGTTTAAAGGATTTTCTTATGTATGTCTGGGCACATTCTATTCGTCGCTTATCCACAAGATGATAAAACAGTGCTATTAAATGTAAGACTCGATTCAATTGTCAAAGTATTTGAGAACAGTTCATTTATTTTATTTTGTATATCGCTAAAACCATAAATAATAATTTAGAATTTCCAAAAGTCATTGAGTTTTTTCATTTTTTAATTTTATGGCCATTACAAATTTGTTGCAATTTCTGCTACAATTGGAGTAGCTACAATTAGTTACCACATTTTAAAAGAATTTCAACACTACCTTTTTACAACCTCTTCATTCTCGTCTATCCGGCCAAATGTTCATATATATTCGTGTTAAAAAAATGAATCTTTATCTGAAGGAACACTTCTTTTGTTTCTTTAAACAACAAATTTGCCCATTTGGCTCTGTGTCGTGCAGTTCATAATTTTTTTTTCTATATCTACACACATACATATGTTTACACATGCATATGTACATACCTATATGTATGTATGTCTAAATGTATATGACAGTACGCTTATCAAAATTAGTTTTGTGTCGCCGTGCCTTTTGCTATTGTTGTAGTTGCTTTTGTTGCTGCTAACGTAAACAAAAGAGGAATAATAAATAATTGTGTGTACACCGAGGAATACACTTTCTTTTTCGCTAATAATTTTTATGCACATCAATTGACAACTTAATATAATATGTAATATTTTACATACTCGTACATATAGTAAGTATTTTCAATATGAAAAGTTTCCAATCAAATTCAAATCACATTTTATGGGCGCAGTGGAATTTATAAAATAAAAGTAATAATAATAATAATAAACCTATAAATAATAGCACTGGTGAGGTGGGGAACAAAACATTTTGATTAATTTTACAATTTTGCGTTTGAGTCTGCGACTTCGTTAGCGAGCATTGTGACCGAAATATATACACATTTTATAGCCTTTGATAATCTAAACAAAAATCGTGCCATGTGCAGAGATAAGAACGCCGAAACTTCATTTGCATGCACTCCGCACATCCGCCTATTAACGAGCTAATTGAACTATGAACGAGAATGTGAGTCGGACAGGTTGCACTGTATAATTTAAAACAAATTAAAACGCAAAGCAACACACACTAACACACGCGATCTAGATTTGGAGTGTGTGAGTGTGCATTCATTTAAATACAATATACAATTTGTGCCATTTTTGGGCAGTCTCAGTCATAATGCCGGCAGTATCCAACGCCATAATTAGTCCAATTTGGTCTATACATGACTATCTATTCGTTTATATTTTTTTCCATTTACATACATACATATTTTTTTCAATTTGTTTATCGCATTTAGATTTAAATATTTAATGAAGCGAAGGTCGCTGTACGCAGCGGCATTAAATAAAGTTGCCCATAACCGTATAACACTTTTGTTAAACCACCTATTGGGCGGCCGCTGGCAAAAGTAAGGAAAAGTTTGTTTGTGTGGGAGTGTGTACGGTGGGTCATGCCACTAAGGTAAACACGGCTTAACACACTGACACAAATGGGCGACAAATCTGAACAAAAGAGAAGAAAAATGGCGCAAAAACTCAACTTAACTCAAAAAACGCTTGAACTGTGAACTTTGCGTACATAATTTACGCGTAATTTGATAAGGTTAATTAAAGCTACAGGCAATAAAAATTAATAACTTACGTTGTGTGAGATTGCGATTGCGCGTTTGGTTTAATTGCACCTCTTATGGATAGACGCACATATATAAACGTATGCATGTATGTATCTACATACATAGATAGATGCTATTATACATATAGTAAATAAGCCACTGACACAAGTCACTATAACTTAGCCTGATTTATCTCCAGAGATTTCGGCAAATGCAAAATTCCCCACCGCTCACTCGCGCACACTTTCTTGATTCAAATTGTTCCCGAATCGTGCGAATACTCGTCACACACACACACCCACACGACACACTCAACTTGACTTGGCAAAACTTCTGTAGTAACTAAATAGCAACGGCATACGGTATCGTATAACACAAAACAACGGCGCATTGGTGACAGCGACGTCGACAACGACGCGAACGCAGACGCTGCCGTCGACGCCGCGCACTGTGTGCTCAGTACGCAAAAAGCCCATTGGCATTGGCTTTGCAGAGAGTAGCGTGGAGAGAGGGTCTTGCTGGGTCTCTTGCTGATTAGTTCGACGTTGACTTGTTGCTCCTGCTCTTGCTGTTGTTCGCAGAGGCTGCGACTGCGACTACGACTGTGACTATGAATGCGCGGGTGGGTGTTGGGGGTGGGTGTCTAGCCGGCTTTGCCGTGACTTGTTGACGATTTGTTTGTTTGGTTCATTTTGACTGCGCTGCGCTCTGGAGGCACGAACCACAGATCCGATATTTAACAATTTGTATGCATAACTGCACACACAAACACACACACACACAGAAACATAAATATACCACTACATGCAAATGTACGTATATATGTACACATGCTTGTATGTACAAACATTCTTACACATGGGGACGCTATGCTCATATGAATGCGCATGTGCGCATGTATCTCGTGTATCTGGCTGAGTGCGGTTTTTTACCCTTTACCGAAAGAGTACATAAGCTGCTAACTTAGTGCGATTGTATGTATAATTATAATAATTATAATAAAAGAGGCGTGGCATACTCCACGCACATTCATACATGTATCTTAAGCATATAGGTATATACTATAAATGATCCGTATTATCGATAGATAAATTGTATTATGTCTGCCTGTAAAATAATCCAGAACTGTTGGCATTTACATTAAAGTACATATATAATCTTACGTAGCTGTCGCAGAATAGACTAGTAGCTGTTACAATGCCTCTTGCAGTTCAAGGACTGCGGCAGAGTGAATGGTATAGTGTATACAAGAGTCGAACTGAAACGACTTTACACATTCTACTCGTTTGTTGTTGTTTGTTTTTGGTTGTAGCAGTTGCGGGTGGAGCACATACATGTGTACATACATACATAAATAGACATACACGATTACTCAGAATCAGGCAACGGGTTACGAGGAACAGCGGAGCACAACAAAAGAACGCAATCATACAGAACTACATACATTTGTATGTTCGAGTATGTTGCATGTCTACATGTATGTATGTATGTATGTGTACATGTTCATGTGCGCATCTGGTTTAGGGCAGCCACCAATACACTGTCATTAAAGAACATTTCTCTGCAGTCTACCGACCGGTCGACAGAACGATGACGGCATTATGGGTGGTGCTTTAACTGCCAGGGTTGCTTTAAAAATAGTTCAAGCCTTGCTTACATTCTGGGAAAACGTAAATACATAATAAATACAAGTAATATTGTGTGTGTATGATCGATTTATTTTAAAATAAATTCTCAATGATACACTACCTTATGAACATTGTTATGTAGACTGATTATATAGTATTTTCTATCAGAGTACGTAACATTTCTTGCAATTCTCATTTGAATAATTATCAAAAAGGAATTAAAGAAGTTTCCATGGCGGCCAAATAAAATGATTGTTATTATCAACTTTGAATCAAATGTTTTGACAATTTTCAAAAAATGAAAATAGCACCTGGGTTTCTTCATACTTTCATAACTTTTGGAGATACTCTCAAAATATTCCGAATCCTTTAAAATTAAAAATTAGCCTTATATTGCCATTAATATCTTTTGAAAAGTAAAAAATCGTATTTATCTACTAGGAACTAATATGTATTTTTATACGATTTTTAATAGCTTAAAGAAGAACTCTTTTCTCTATGATTATATGTAGGCCTTTTAATATCTAAAATAATTCGATTAAACCTCGCAAACACAATAACAAAACTTTTGCCTGTTGCCGGCTTTAGGCTATGTCCACTCATCCATATGCCACAACATCACCCTCACCCTCACACTTGCACTTACCCAATCCGACCCGACTAAGCGACATACACATGCATATACAAGATACACATACACATACACATACCCGTTGACTTTGTCGGCATGTCTGTGAGGCAGCTTCATTGTCGTTGAGCTCCACCAGACTTAGAGCAAAAAGCAACAGGCAGCAGGCAGCAGGGCGTGCTATGCGCAGAATGGGGGTTTAGGTTCATAATCAAATGCTGCTCAAAGCAACGGCACGGTTCGACGCTTTTCCCCTCCCTCTCCACGGTCTAACTGGGACCGACCGACGACATTTTTTATTATTGCCAGCTCTGTGAGTGTTTTTGTTATAATTTTTATAGTTTGTTTTCGTTTATGCCCTGAAATGTTCCATGAACATTGGCTGATGCTAAGTGCGACGGCTTATAACATTATGGATAGGAACAATGGAAGTGGTGCAGGGGTAAGGCGTTAAAGCGGTACGTAGTTGGAATAGTTGGGTGTGTGAGAGTGTCCCGGCGGTACTGAGAAGCACTCTGGCTCTGGCATTCCTACGCCTGCACCCACAACACAACAATTCCCACACAACTAAAAGCCTAGGCCGATAGACAGACAGAGAGACGGACAAATAGACAGACTGGCAGGCAACAAGCGATGGACAACAGGCTGCAGACTGACAGCAAACTTGCCCACAAGTGGAGCACTCTCAATAACGTCAATGATTGATAGTGTGGAGAAGGACAGTTAAGGAACTGGGTAGAAGCCGAAGGCAGGAATTCATTAAATACAGCAGCTACATCAAGCAGTCGTTCAAATTGCAAGGACAATAGGTGCATTTGCATAATGTTCGAGGACATGTGACAGGGACAGCGAATGAAACTCGAATGCGATCTTAATTAATAGAGTGCAGACAAAGCGCAGACTAATTAGAGCTCTAACTAAAGCAACAGGCACACAAGTATCAAAGTACACCTTGTATTCGAGTTTTGATTCGATAGCCAGGAAATCCAAAATCATCAAGAGAGTTTATTCCTCTGTTATTTTGAGCATATTTTTCATAGACAGGAATAGTTTCTGGTCAATAGACGTTTGATACACTGCAAAATTTTCTCATTTCTGAAAATGTTATCATGTTATCATCAATTAAACGCAACAATGACCTATTTAGAATGTACAAATATAACATTTAAAAAAACGTATGCAATATTGCCATATTTTTTTGGAAAGCTTACAGCTGCTATGTTCGAAAAGCATACTTTTAAATAGTTAGTTTCTAATTAGGTTTCTTTAAGTAAAATCTTCACCAAAAATTTCTGCAATTTGAAAACATTCTGCCAGGTCCCTTTTTGTTTTAAATATAAAGAGGACCTCTAATTAATAGAGTTCGCATTTTTAAGTATTTTAGATAACATTTTTGGTTGATAATAAAAAAAGAATTTCAAAAATTAATTGAATAACTGCAGAGTTTTCCCCTCATTACAAATAATTTGTGGCATATCATTGGTAACCAAACCCTGTGCCAGTTTTCAAAATGCTCTGGAGGGACTTTAAAGCACAGAGCTCTTAAATTGTGTTAGAATGGCATTCTAGGCGGTGCAAACAATTTTAATAGGCAGTGCGTGTTTTGTTTTTGGCTCTGCAAGCTATAGTTATATTGAGTCGCCATTTAAACGAAGATATTGGGGCGTCTTTATAAGTGTGCGTTAGTAGAATAAAATGCAAGTTAGAAATTTACGATATGAAAGCTACAGCATTTTCGAAATTGACGAGAATGAAATGCATATTATCTAACGAAACTTATTATTTCCGCACTTAAACTTAGACCATTCCTTTTAACACCAGCTTTTCTCAGTGCATTGCCGGCGAATACAAGTACAGCTCATGCTCTTTTCTCATATTGTGTTACAAAAAGTTGCTGCATTAGAGAGGAAGAAGAAGTGGAAACTTGCTTGCTTACCCACAATGCCCTCAGATGGCTGTTTTTCCGAATTCCGACGACTCATGTACGGGGTGCCACAATGAGCACAAATTTCGGGCTGTTGTTCTTGTTCGGTTGTAGCTGAAGGACTGTAATCCAGCCGTAGTGGCATTAGTCGTATTGTTGTTATTGTTATGCAGGTTTGCTTGTCTGCTGCTTACCTGCTGCTCAAAGCTAAAATCAGTGGGCCACGCGTTCGATGCTCCTGAAGCAATTTCAGGAGTTGCCCATCACTGAGAGCTACATCCTGAAGTCTGAGCGAGCTCTGAAACACACGTGTCGTTCCACTTAGTACGTATTTTATTAATTACAGCTCACATTTACACACAGAAGGTGGAGATTAAAGATAATTACAGCAAGTAGCAACAACTGAATTACTTATTACTAGAGTGGAACTTCCCTATAATAACGCTTTCGTCTATTATAGGGAAGTTCCACAGTACTGCGCCTACACTTTTGGACACACGTTGAGGCTTCTTATTCGGCTTCTCTGCGCGGCGTAGCGAACAAAATTTCAACATTTTCAACGATCGCCCTGAACAGACTAGATCTCCAGGCTTAGATCTGCCCTCAAAACACTGAATCGTTTACCGATTTTGTGGGCGTTGCGGTGCGATAAGAGACGACTGCTACGCCAGCTCGCAAATGCCGCGACGCTCCATGAAGACCTCCAGACAAGTGTCGTCGACGCGATCGAACAGCAGCGATCCGAAGCGCCTGGCCGTATAGTCCACAATCAAAACCATCTTGCAGTTGATGCATTTGTCCCGGTAATGAAAGAGCAGACCCACTGTTTGATGAACTACGTGATCCACAAAGCCCGGCGCCGAGCGGTACACCTGGTGGTTGCCCATCTCGACTATAGAGCGGGTGTTTACCACCAGCTTGCTTCGAACGTAGGCGGGCATGACCTCCAGAGTGCGACGCACCTTCGTTTGGGTGTAGAGCAGTCGATTGCGTGCATGTGCCGGTGCATTGAAGGTGTCGTTGCTGTCCCGCCGATAGAAGAATACGTTGCGAAAGACGAAGGCCGTAGTACGTCCTTCGTCGCACTGTCGCAAATACTCTGCCAGGGAATTGTGCTTCAGCGGCATAAGCACCTCGTCCAGATCCACAATGGCCGCATATCGCGAGTTGTCGACCACATTGGCGCGATAAACGCAATCGTTGAACTGTGCCACAATTCCCGCATAGTGCAGGTCCTGCAAATGTCCTCCCACATTCCACTCGAATACATCGGCCAGTCCGAGGTGCTTATAGTGCGCCAACACCCGAAGCACTTCTTCGCTGGCCTCCACGTGGTAGAAATAAAAGTGTGTAGCGCCCTGCAGGCGGTACATCTCGACGAACTCCACCAGTCGCATCACATTCGAGTAGTTGTCCTGCAGAGGACCAACGCAGACGCCGATGGCGGGACGGGACTTGACAAACATGTCGCTCATGTTGCGAGGATAACTGCAAAACAAAAGGCTTTAGTTAATACAGAGAGTTCCTTCAGCGAAAATTAACTCATAAACATGAGAAACGAGGCGAAAGAATGTTTATCTCACCTGACTTGTATATAGGTGGGACTCAAATGACTCAGTCTATTGGAGGAGTAGCCGAGCGCCACGGCCTGTGGCAGCTGAGCTGCCTGATTTCTGGGCACGTGCACCGGACACATAATGGTCCAAGCGGCAAAGCTATTATTGTGCACCTCCTGCATGGCACGCGCTTCCTCGGCCACAATTTCCTTGGTGCTGAAATCTGCATATCGCACAATACAGCTCAGTGTAGAGTCCCTTAGCCGTTCGGGCAGTATGGCAAATATTCGCAACGATCCAATCGTCATTTGGTGCTCATCCAGCCGCACATTGCCTACAAAATTGAGAAATTATGAACTTAATGCGTTTGTGGTTGCTAAACAAGAATTGCTAAGCAATAATATAAGAGTCAAACATACACCCTGAAAAGACTTGTATTAGGCTTAAAGGTCAACAAATGTTGTAAAGCCTCAGCAAGCTACTCAGTTACATATGTACATGAATGTACTTGTATTATGTATTCCCGCCACCTATGTATCGTATGTATGTAATAACTAATGTTATTCCACTTCATATACATACAACTAGTAGTAGAAAAAAGGAAAACTATTGTCATGAAGCATTTTAATATTTAAGTTGGCCAAAACGTTTAAGTGTAAAGTTTGTATTCAATTATTTATTCATTAATTATATTGGTGACGGAATATGTAATTCGTTAGTAAAACTATTTATAATTCAATTGCTTGTTTAGCCCCAATTTATCTTCATTTGAAATACTTGATGGCAATATTTGCCGCGAAATTTAAGCAATTATTGATACTTTTTTTACACGGATACTTAGACTAGAAAATAAATGCTATTTGAATAATATATTATCTATTTGAAATAGGAATACCATTCGGTCTCTCGGATATTGAACAAATATTTGTATTTTTTAAGTTAAAAACGTAAAAAACAATTTTAAATAATTGGAATAAGTTGAGCAATTAGTCTGAGCTCTGTAAAGCCGACTATGCTTTTGTGCTATGGTCCAGTCCTAGGCAAGTGCTCCTTAGCCATAAGACTGGCTAACTTTAGCTTCATTTGGTTCTTCATTGAATGTGTAAGGTATAACTTTTGAATACAAATGTAATGAGTTTTACAAATATTTTAATAATAACCTAAGCCCACTTACCAATAATTTCCGTACGCGTATCGAAGTACGCTGAATAGATTTCATGGCGCAAGGTCGCGTTTCCAATGCGTCGCCAACTATTTAAATAATTCCAGTGGGGATTCGGTTTCTCATAGATGAGCTGGCGTTGGGCTGCTTTGAGATCATCGCGCAGGCGTTCATTCTGTAAGAGAAGGAGTAGGACAGACAGACGCAAATGTTAAACACTCAATTGACCAGTTGAGGCACAAAGCGAGGCCTAGATTTTGGGCGTCATTTACCCATTGGAATTGGAATTGAACTTGGACTTGGACTCACAATGGTGGTGCGCATGGAGATATAGACCAAAATTAACATTGTGCACGCGACGAGGCCGGAGAGCGAGAAGTAAACATATTGAAAGCGGTTCTCTTGGGTTGCCAGCATGTTAACAATTTAATTAAATTATTTTGTTAAATGTATTTTTGCTTCTTCGACGACGACAACGGCAACGACAACGACAACGACGACGATGAGGACTGGGGCCACTGCCACTTAACCTTGAGTGGCTCACGCAGCTGGAGAAGCTGTCACACGCACTATACACGTACATATATGTGTCAACGCGTCCTCTTGGCCAAAGGGCCTGGCCTCCAGGTGTGAACTACACGAGCTGTGTGCGCAACGCGCAGGCACTTGGCTGCGACTAAGTGTCAAGCTGTTCTGGAATCGCCGCTACGACCAACTAACGCGGTTTATTTATTTTCATTCACTTTGGGGCTTGTCAGCCAGTGCTGGCAGTTTGCGTTGGCGCCGACAGTGGCAGTGGCAGTGGCAGCGGCAGCGGTGTTAGCGTCGCGTGAACGATGGCGCCAAGCCCACAAGCTCCTGTTGCTTATTTGTTTAGTGTTGTTGCTGGATGGCCATCGATTAACGATAACATGCGTTATTGTTGTCTATTGCTGGGGGCTGGGGGCCGTCGGCGGCAAAAGCGTTTCGAAGGGTGGCGTCTTTCACAGACTTTCAGTGTCATCATCGAACCTGATGACCTGTCCTCAGCATTCCTTCAAGTTCGCCATTCGATTCACATCCACAACCCCACAATGCACTCTGCTTGACCTGTTGTTTCCGGTTCCTCTCAAGAATTACTCTTATTACACACACACACACACACAAATTATGTTGCCTTTCAGACCACAACAAATAGCAGGACTGTGGCGCCGCACGTCTGCCGCAAAGCGTATGCAACAAGTTAATCAACGTACGTTTCGAATGAAACTGGCGCTGCGTTGTGGCCTGCTTGGGGGGCGATGCCAATGGCGATGTCAACGCCGGCGTCAACGTCAACGTAAACGCAAACGTCGGCATCGGCATCGGCTAGGACGATGGAGAACGAAGTGCGCGCGCCAAATGCGACGCAACGACAACAATAACAGCAGCAGCAGCAGCAGCAGAGCTTTATAGACTGCCTCGGCCATGCATCGGTACTGGAGGCACTGAAATTGTCGAGACTCTATAAATGTGTGTTTTTGTTTGCCAATAAGGAGTGTGTCTCGTCTCGGCCTCCATCTCCGTCTCCGCCCCCGCCTCTTCGACAATACTATATGTGTGTTGTGTGTGACTCAGCGGCTCTTTGTGTTATTATGATTTGGAGCTATTTTTAAATGGAATCACACACACACACGCACACACACCCAACAACAAAATCCTAATTACATTATTGAAAATGATGAAAACATTCTAAAACACATATGCGTATAGTATATAGTATATTCCACAATATACATTTTATACGGCCACATCCAGTATATATTTGCATATATGTCAGTATAATAATAAATTCGGACTACGACCACTTCAATAAAAAAATACGCCACACGCTCACAAGCTGTGCATACATACACACATGCTTGCATTTATAGAGTATATATATATATATTTTTTTTTTATCAAATTAACTTGATACATATTGAGAGCATGCCTTACAGTGGAATGAGCTGGCCAGAAAATAAGTTCAAAACAAATATTTTTGATTAGCGAACTTTATGTTATGGAGAAGCCAGCTTGTACGATATACTAAGTATATACCAAGATATGAACAAATTTTTATAAGTTTCATATACTTATCTTCTGGCGTTTAAATGCTATATTGATTATATTTGTCCTACTTTAGTCGAGGATTTCAATATGTATTTTATAGCTTCAAGTCGTATTAACATTATTTCGAGTTGGCCTTTTGGCATGATTTAAATTTCACACATTTTTTCCAACCACGCGCTCCACTGTACAAAATTATAGACATAATAAATTCGCTCATCACGATGCAAAATTTCTTCCGTTATTTATGGAAGCATTTTTGAAAAGAAATTCGGTTACTTGGCTAAGACATTGTGAATATATTTTCCCATCTTACTGCTAGTAATAAAACTAAACAAACTCAGTTACAACACTACATTGATATTAGACATTTTTTCATACATTTGCGAATAAGTTACTGATTTCCCTTCTTAAAGTTAATTGTCATCCTCAATGTGTATGTTTCAGAAGAGATAAAAGTTATTTTTCTTTAATTTATAATGATTTGCATATACCATTACTGTGAAGATCCAATAATGTGCCACGTGTAAGCTTTATCTGAGTGTGCAGGTAATATAAAATTAAAATAATATATAATTTAATAACTTAAGCAGGCATTAATAGCTTCAGTTTTATTTTTTATTTCCACTATGCAGAGCACTCTGCTCGCCTAAGCACATGTTCTTATGCGTTGCTTTAGTTCGTTAGTCAGGTGGAAAATGAGAAAGAAAAGCGAGATCGAGATTGGAAGGGCGTCATATCCTCGTTTCATTTAATTTGCTTTAATTTTCCATGTCATTTAGAATGTAAACTTTTTAACACTCGTAAACAGAATGTGTCTCTTCTTTGCCATTCATTAGCAAGAGCTGATTTATCTTATTTCTCATTAATTAATTTTTGCACACACTCACACTTAGATAGATATTCTCGTACAAAAGAAATGTATAAATCAGTGCTGACAGATAGAAAATGTGCGCGAGTCGAATTCGGAATGGCCGTTTAAATCGAAACATCTTTTCACTGGCCACCAACTATTACATAAATGGCTCGTAGTGGAACGCGGCATGTCTGGGCCCGCTCCGCAGTTATGAACTTACTATTTTGGATTTCGATTCTTGCTTGCTTGCATGATTAGGGAATCGGACAGCAACTGATAAGAGTGTTTATCTGCTCATATTGAGTCGGGGGGGCCGACGACCACAAAATACTGTGATATTTTTACCAACTCGGAAAGGCTAGTGAAAGACATTCAAGTAATAAATAAATAGATGAAATGTGTTATCTTATTTACTTCCTTAGGTGAGAAGAATAATCTAAAAGAAATACTTGTAATGTTACCAAATGCATTTTGCTTGCCCGTCTAAGCTATGCCGCGATGTGGTCTGACACTTAAATGGAAATAACAGACAAATATTATGAATCAAATGTAACTTTTTAAAAATGTATATAAGAATGAATTTGTATAAGAATAAATTAGTAATAATTGGTAATTAAATAATGCGGGATAACTTACTATAATGTGATTTGACTTGTCGCAACTCATAGTCATCATTAAGTATAGGCTTTTCATATTTGCAATTTAAGCATTAAACTCGAAAATTATGGTGCTCCATGAATTACTCCATAATGGAACAGAGAAATCTTCATACCCAAGAAACAACTTGTGCAGAAAAAAGTGACAAGGGCTGTATGTATTGCGGTTACCCAAGAAGATTGAAGGATCGTCTTTCGGCCCCATTTAATGAGATTAATTTTCAATTTACAATTGCAAAGTAATCCAGGGTCTAAGAGTTCCATTCAAAATCAAAATTGAAAAGTTTTACATATAATAAAGTAGATTTTTAATTTGGCTGTAAATATTTATTACAGACAATAATGCCTTTATTGCTTCAAAAACGGCAGCTGCAGGCCTGACGATCGAAAGCGTGACCCGCATTCGCACAAACATTTGCAGTAGTCCAACTATAGTGTCTGTTCTAATCCGAAATTGAAATTAAATGCAACCAGCATATTCCACGTCTCCTGCACGCCATAAAGTAGTAAAGCAACCCTAAAGGAACCCGGCGACCAACAAACGAGCTATTGCTACCAGAACCCCCACTCCCTATCACTGCTTACGAGTCGTGTGTGAGAAGCTGAGAGACACCTTTAAGCTGTGGCCAACTGAATGTCAAGCGTGAGAAAGTGCAAAAAACAGAGAAAGTGAAATCTTGACTAATTATTATGCACTCAACTGGTAGCAGTTCCCATAAACACGACCAGTCTCTGCTCGAATTTCCCCTTAAGGACGCCGGTGGTGGCCATCGCCCCGCGTTAGACACATACTCGTACGAATACCAGCATATCGGCACAACATTTCCATTCGAATTCACATCTTGAACCCTCAATTGTTATGACCCAAGGGCACGCAAACGGGCACGCCTGCGTTCTGGGTGCCGGGTATTGTCATGCGAAAGTATTTTTCAATTGTTGAGCGGAACGTGGGGCGCGTATTTATGGTGGTGGTGGTTGTGGTGGTGCTACTGCTGGCGGTGCTACTGGTGGTGGTGGTTTTCTTACAACCTATAAATACAGAGCCCGATCGACATAACATCACAGTCTTCAATTGCATTTGTCAGAGTAGAGACGAAGTTAAGCACCAGCAAGACGAAGAGGCTCTTGGGCGACAGCCAACATGTTTGGCGGCTTGCAATCCTCAAAAAGTGCAAGTGAACCAAATCATTTGGAAATACATATATCAGAAAGAAGAAGCGGATTTTGTAAGTATGCGAAGCACTAACATCACAATTTGGAAAATATATATAACTTGAATTCGGTGTTTACAGCAAGCGTGGACCCCGTTAACCACCGATAACGACTTCGGCTTACAGCTTCCGTAAGCGGATCACCATCGATGGCATCAGCTTTATAGAAACCTTTTTACACTTTCAATTATTAAGGAGCTATATCCACACAAAAAAACTGCTTCGCGCCTGCGTCGGCTCAAAAAAAAAAATGATCAAATGTGATTTATAGTGGGAGATCGACTTGGCGCGTGCAAACCGAATGCTGTTGATGACGTCATCCTTAGGCAACATTTCTCACTTCCAACAATTTCAAGAGCTGCTTTACCACCTTCGCTAGCTCAAAGGAAAGTAATTAAATGTGAATTATCCACTATATTAACATTATCCTCCGACTTCCACGTTACATGCAGACAGAGTTTCGTTTTCCGTGCCTTTTCGTTTAATTGCAAATATTTTTGTTGTTGTCTTTTGAAGCTAAAAATTTGTTGGTCTAACAATATTCTTGTTGAAAGTTTCCACTACAAGTAAAAAATCTATGAATTGTGAAATTTTCATCGATGTATATTGCCAATAGCGGGCGTGTTTTTGTTATAACTATGTTTGTGCTTTCCGTTTAGGTTTTCATTTAACATTTTTTTTGCATTTATTTATTTTTTATTTGTGTCGCTTACAAATTTTATTTTGGTAAGTTTCAAGCCTCTTTTTCACGTTTTTAAAAATCTTTTCTTTCGTTTAATTTGGATTACAATTTTCATTTTTAAATTTGTTTTTAATAGTATTTAAAATTATTTCAAATTATATTTTAATTTTAAAGTTTTTATTAGTTTTTACAAATTTTATGTATAATATTCTTTTTAGCTCAATTTTTTTTAATCATTACTTTTATATTTCTTTTTTCTGTTTTTTTATTTTATAGGAAATATCATTTATGATCAACATTTTCTTCATTTTTAATTTTTCAAAGATTTTTCAGTTAAGAAAGGATTCTTTAATTTCTTTCCATTTTTTTCTGAAGCGGTAAGTTCATATATTTATTTAATTGACTTTGATTTTGTTATAAAATTATTAATTTGTCATTTAGTTAATATACCTTCAGTTTGTATATTTTGTATATTTAGTTTATTATTTTGAAATTAATATTATTTTATTTCCATAAATATTCAGTTGAAGTCCTTTTATCTTTTAGTTTAATTAAGCTTTTTCTAATTTCGTTTCTGCAATTATTTTTGTTTTTCCCAGTTTATTTTTTTCGATTTTTTTTTTTTAATTTGTCTTCCATTTAATTTTATTGTTTTTTCATTATTATCATTATCATTCATTATTTCATTATTACTTTTTTGGGTTTAAATATTATTTTTATTATTTTTATTTTGCTTATGTATTGCTATTATTATTTTCTTTACTTTCCTTTATGAGACACCAGACTTTAGTTTTTCATTTATTATTATATATTAAGTTTTTGCAATTTTTGTTTTGTTTCGCTTTCAAAAAAGGAGAAATATATTCCCGTATGTTATAAGATAAATTGAATAAAAACTGTACTTGCAATATAAAACAATGCCTTTTTCCAATACATAGGAGGGAGGGGAGAGGTTTGAGGATCCTTTGAATTGTTTATTGAGCAAAATGATGGCTGAACCAAAATTTCGGCTTGCCACTCACACATAAATAATTATGTTGCATTATCTTAGCAATTACACATAAATACAATACAGTTATGTAGGTATGTACTTTACTTTACACCTAGAGTCAAAAGCGTGCTACCACACTCGGCCAGCTGCCACATCCGCGTCACTGCATCGCGTTTTGTGGCTCCTTGGCGTTGCTCTCGCCACTAGCAGCAGGCGCCGTTTGGGCCGCAGCCGCGGGCATGGCGGCACCACCAACACCACCACCTCCACCACCAGCCACATTAGCGGCTTCGTTCTGACCCTCTGGGACGGCGTTGCTGTCCCGGTCGAAGAGATAGCTGCCGCCTATAGGACGGGGTCGGCCACCGTAGGAAGAGCTAAAAGGGCCGAGAAGAGAGCAAGCCTTTTCTTAATGAGTTTATCAATTCCATGTGGCATCGGGTGCTGGGGATAACTAAGGTGTTCGATTATTCAAAACAAGTGCAGCAATGCTTGATTCAAAAACTACATAGTTGGAGTGGCATGGCGTGTCCTTCGGCGGCCGCAACACACACTGCAACTTACCTCTGCTGATTACGCTCTCTGTCCCTGCCATCATCCCTAATGCCCCCACTGCCGCTTCCGCTGCCGCCACCGTTACCACCGCGCGAGTTCTGTTTGTCCTGGTCGTTGAGGTAGGTCCAGGTACCTTGCCCATTGGGCTGCTTGCCATCAGCGGTCTGGCCCATGACACTGGTGTGGCCTCCGCCACGGGAGCTATCATTTCCTATGGCGGCTGAAGAGACTTTTGTGCCACGATCCCCCTGACCGGAGCCGAAGCTCGAGCCGCCGGCATAGGGACAATTTCTGACTAGGTGACCGCAGGGCGAGGGAGATGCGGACGCAGATGACTGAGCGCGTTCCCGATCGTAGGGCGGGGCGTAGCCGCGATTATCGTCATCGCTGGCAAAGTAATAGCCACGCCCAGAGTTGTCAAAGCCGGATTGTCCTCTAACGGGATGTCGTAGAGGACACGTGGGTGCGAAAATTGTGCATGAGTGCAGTCGCAGAAACGGGTTTTTGCAGAAGTGAAGAAAAGAGTTCGGTAAGTGGGTGAGTTGGTGGGTGCATTAAGTTCCAATTAGTTTCGTAGAGAATCCGGAGTAGTAGTTGTTTTTGTTGTTGTATTTGTTGTTGTTGTTGTTGTTGTGGCAGTGTTCAATGTATTTACAGTGGCGTATTGTAGGCGTTGTTTTTGTAGTTGTAGTTGTTTTTATTGTAGATTGTGTTGTATTGGTGTTGTTGTATGTAAGTAGAGAGAAGGCGAGAAGTATTTTACAAACACATAGAAAACTGTACAAAATCGAGAAGACATGGTAGCGATACCTGTAGGTCTCATCCCATGGACGATAGTTGCGAAAATCATACCTTGAATAGTAGCGATCGTGCCCACTGTAGCGAGGCCGATCGTAATAG
This sequence comes from Scaptodrosophila lebanonensis, assembly GCF_003285725.1. Lineage (NCBI taxonomy): Eukaryota > Metazoa > Arthropoda > Insecta > Diptera > Drosophilidae > Scaptodrosophila > Scaptodrosophila lebanonensis. Next base: position 7,268,790 of record NW_022060529.1, read on the forward strand.
CGATCTGAAACAAAGCCAAGAAGAAGAAATTAAGCAAGCCATCTCTCAAAAGCCCCACGCAAGCTCTACACACCCCCGCCACGACTATCACTATACCGATCGGTGTAATAGCGATCTCTATTATCGTAGCCATAGCCGCGATCCCGATCGTAGCTGCCTCCCCGTTCATAGCTGCCTCCACGTCTGTAGTCATCGTATCCACGTCCCTCGTAGCGATCGTAGCTGCGTGAGCCATAACGATCCTCAGGATAGAAATAGCTATCCCGGTAGTAGTCCCGATCTCTGCTGCTGCCCCGATCCTCGTATCTGTCGTAGCTCGCGCTGGGATAATACCAAGATCCACGTCCCTCGTCGCCCGACCGACTCGAGTAGCCGCCATAACGATCCCCTCCACTACTACTGCCATAGTAGCGATCCTCGTAGCAGCGCACACAGCGCGACTGCCGACTCTTGCCTCCCCTCAAAACAGTGTCCAGCATTCCAACGCTCGTCGGCGCTTTGCTCGCCCCCGCACTTGCTGACGATCCCGTGACCGCATCCACATGCCCATGATGCCAAGCAAAGGCCAGGCAGAGCAGCTGAAATGAAATTAGTCGACAGTGTGAGCGTTTCGCCATTAAATTAAGACTATTATTTTCCAGAATCGTGGCAGCATTTTTATTACTACAAGTATATAAGCACTTCATGAACCCATATACTATAAGTAGTTGTCTGTCTGTTTGAATATATTTTGCAAGAAAACCCACAATAAGATTTTAATATTGTTTACTTAGAATAACTGTCTGACTAGATCTAGAAAGTATCTCAGATACTGAAAAGAAGAAGCTTTGCGAAGAGAAAACTTTATAAGTTCCATTAAAAAAGGATTATGGATTTGAAATGGAGATTCTTGCTCCATTCCTGTGCTGTTCGAGAAATAACTTTACAGATTAAACTCTCAAGACCTTAGAAAAGCATAGCAATACTAACTGCGGCGTTTTTGTTGAATATGTAAATTGTATTGTCGTTAATACTTGTAGATTGGAGCAGTCTCATATTGCTTTTGGCAATCTAGAATGGTGCCCTGCAAGTGCTAGAAAGTCGAAAATCCCCCATATGTCTCACTTAGTTTGGGCTACAAAATTACGCCTAAAGTTGGATTAACTGCTCTGCTGAAAATCGAAATGGCCATCCCGCCACAAATTGCGACCAATACCTACATATTTTACAGTCGAGCGATCAACTGGGCCACTCACACACACACAAACACACAGACACAGATACAAACACACACACACACATTGTACAGCCTCCAATCATAATTGACGAAAGTACAAAAGGCAAATGCATGCTTTCTGTGCAAATCATCAGCCTCGTATCTATCATCAGCATCGTAAACATCATCATCATCATCATTACCATCATCATCATCATCATTAAATGGCGCACTGCTGGACAGGCCCTGACGACACGATGGCCAAATCAGCGAGCGTGAAATATGATCAACGTTGCCGCATAATTGTTCTGCCTTTCGATTATGTAATAATGGAGCATACATAGATTGGGTCTCAAATGGCGACAACACCTCGGCTCCAGTCCATTGAGGTGGGTTTTTGTCATATATAGTACTGTATGTACTCGTTATAATAAGTATATACTTGTAGATATTTATGCATAAAGTAGCATTGACATCATTTTTTGTCGCGGCAGCACCCGCCAGCCGGACACGAATTCGTTTGTTTGTTTGTTTGTTTTGGTTTTCATTGATGGGGCTTTGGCCAAATTGGCCAGCACTAACCACTTGACTGTGGTCTGGCTTCGAATCATAACGCGCGCACTATGGAACGCAGCCACGTTTCAAAAATAGAGTCCAAAGAGTTAATCATGAAAAATTTGTGAGCTCGCCACGCTTTGTTAGTCAAGCATCAGGAACAACTTCCGCTCGCTCGCTCGCTCGCTCGCCGGCTGGCTGCCTGGCTGGCTGGCTGGCTCGATCTGTTGCTCGAACACGGACGATTCTATTTGCATGTGTGTGGGTGTGAGTGTGAGTGTGTGTGTTGTCGCTTTCAGTACTACAAGTATGTATGTGCATACATATGTGTGGTCACTTACTTCATTAGAATAATTATTTTCCGAAAATTGTTTTATATGGCAGCAAATGTATCGTATGCTTGGGACAAGGGTCGTTGCCATTGAACACGCTTCGAAATTATCATTTATCATTTTTCTTTCCTGGTTGTAATCATGGGGGTTTTTTTAAGCAATTATCCAAACACAAATCAAAAAGAGTTTCAATTTAGTTACAATAAAATACAAGAATCAAAAGGCATCTACTTGTACTACTACTGAGAGTGATTTTTCCAACGTTCGTTTTTATATGATATATAGTAGAGCATCGATTTTAATTAAACTTTGCACTGCCATAGACCATTATATAAAATTAAGAATTATCAGAATTGAATCAGAAGGTAGATCGGTTCTGCCGATCACTGCTATGGCGGTTATATGATTTTGCCCACTGATTTCAATAATCATTTGAATTGTAATGAGGCATGAACTGAGAAACAAACAAGATGCTGTACCAAGATTTCTTTTAGCATTGAACGTTCCTATGGCAACTATGTGATAAGTAAACCAATTGGAATAAACTTCAGAAAGTGAGTAAACCAATTTGGATCAAACTTCAGAGCATTATCAGGCAATATAAATTTTGTTCAAACAAGAAGTTGTCGTACTAAGATTGATTTTTAAGCCGATCGGTCCATTGTTGTCTATTTAAAATAATTACTATTACTTGTAATAGACCTGCTTATGGATAACAAAAGTCTGTCTCTACAAGTAAATCATTCATAGGGAAGTACAGTCGGTCAGGGGTTTTATCTACTAGTTTCCTTCAGCTAATCATAAGTGTACCTATAAAATAGGTCTTGTTACGCCATCTTCGGGTATATTATCCAAAAAATATTGTTAAAGCCTCCAAGGATGATAACCTAAATTTTATTACTATTTGTATCGGATCGGAAGAGTTTTAATGAAGGATATTTTAAACAGGAACATTGGTTCCGCATCCTCAACGTAACGTTCGTATTCCACGCTTTTCGAGAAAATAATAATTAAAGGCTATGGAAAATGTAAAATTTTATAATGGAATGTTTTCGTTTTTTTAAATTTAAGATGGCAAGGTCGGGCAAACATTGCGTGTCGGTTTTATTTTAAATTAAAGGTAAAAAAAATTCAAATTTCAAACCAAATCTATAGAATTTGTTGGTTGACGTCTTGCTTTAATACTAAATAATACCGGATTAAGATAGCCAAAATGGAAAATAATTTGAAATATTAACTGCAATACTTCACTTTTATAGAGCCGAAACCCAAATATTTTATCAACACATTGTAAATATATTAATGTTTAAGTCTCTGGACAACTTCTCAATTACACAAAGACTAAAGTAGTTTAACTTTGTAGGATTATTATTGTTGCCATATTCTATATTTAAAATGGATTTTAGGTTCAAGGAAATGAGGACAAATAACTGGTAGTAGTAGTCTAAAGTAGTAGTCTAAGGTAGAATGGAAGTTGAAGAAGTATGAAACTACAAGTATATTGTTTAAGTGTTGCTGTCCATTGGGAATAAATGAGAAGTTAAAACTCAGAACTTAAAACCATGTCGATTCAATTATGGTCCTATGTTCTTCTATGCGTTGCTTACAACTGATCGGTATTTATTTATTTTAGATTCACAATTCTTTAATCAACGTCTATCGGCAAAATAGGAGTTGTTTTTTAAATTTAATCGAGTAAGGGTTTTCACAAATGTTGCTTTAGCACTGAACTATCCTTATGTTACATCTAGTACTTATTTATTTTGTAAGCCTCACTCACCAGCTGCAGTTTGTACATTTCTCAATAGTCTTTCTTCCACGTATGCCAAGTAATTGTTTTGGGCACGCGCCGTGTGCCTCCGAAATTCCACCAAATCCAATAAAATGGAATCACAGTCCGCACAATCCACACAATCCTGTCGAACTTCTACTTGTACACCGATAAACGAGATTACTTTTCTATTGTAGCGATTGCTTTGGAATCCGAGTAACGAATGCGCAGCTCGGCCCGTCAGCACAGATATTTATTTCAAAAACAATAACAAAGAAGCGCCAAGCTCGTTGGAGCTATTTCGCGCTCACGTTTTCAGAACTCCAACCCAAAACCCAAAGCCCAAAGCCCAGAGCCCAAACCCACATACCGCAGAGAGAGGCACTGAAGCGCGAGATTGTGGCGGCGGAGTCTAAGGCTGACCGTCGCGTCGGGGTACTCTAGCATGGCCTAATAATATACAAAAATTCGGGCTTGATGCTCAAAATAATTTGGTATGCGTGGGTGGGGTGTTGGTGTTGGTGTCGGTGTCGGTGTTGTTGTTGGTGTTGGTGTTGGAAGGCGTCGATTTGTCACTTCACCTGCAACACCTGGGCTGTCCAACCCGTCTGTCTACCTGTCTAACTGCTGAAGCTTTCATGGTCAGTTTCGCAGAACGACGGGAGGATGTGCCCGAAAACCTGTCATTATTCGGGGGCTGAGTTCCATTTACTTTATTTTCAGACAATCGAGCTAATCCAACGCCCAGATTTTTGATTGCGTAATAATCCGCAGCACTCCTTTAAGACTGCGGATATCTGTAGAAGTGTTGGCAAGATTTTGCACAATTAGCAAATGACTCAAGCAGAGGCCCGCCGCCATATCCATCTGTCTTGGTGGCATTCGAAGGCGTGAAATTATCTTTTGTAATTGTGCTGAAACGAAGCATATGAAAACCGATGACAACGACGATATGGAATATATACTATATAGCATATGCTATATGCGATATGCGGCGCTTACCCAATCCACGACCGTGACCATGAAAAGGGTTTAAAGTGTAGCACAAGCTTTACGCTAGACTGCCAAGCTCCTGACCTGTCAAGCACGCAGGTGTTGGCTGCCAGCATCTTTGCATTTGGCTTGCGGCTTGGGCAGCTTGTTCGCTGAACCTCAATGGCGGAGGTCGTTGGCATCGTGTAATGGCGACAGGTTTAATTAAACAATTTAATTTTGTTTTTACAATTTTTTAATGTTGTTGTATTTTTATTACTATGTCGTACAATATACTATATTTGCAAAATTTCTGGCTAAGTGTAGTGGAGATTGCATCTATTACGCTTCATGGAAGAACGATTTGTCATACAAGTATCTACGTATGCTCAAGACTCAAGTACGGCGAAACGAATACGAATACGACTACGATAAGTACACTACTTGGTTAGTTTAAACTCTTCAACGATTGGCTAAGTACAGATTATTGTCAGTGTGTTAGTATAGTTGCAGTTCATTGGAGCTTTGCCTTGGGGAGCAAGCAGAGGCCGATGGCAAGTATCACGAGCCCACAGAAGTGGGAGGAGTGCCTCCAGCGATGCTCAAATTGCTGCTGATATTGGCAGTGCCTGCTGCCGCAATCTCGTCCCGAAAGGCCAGGAAGCCGAGCTGCGCATGCGAGGCCTCGTTGAGGGCCCGGGAACGTATACACGCCCGATACTGATCCGTGCTGAGCACACCATCGCCTTGGCCGGCACTGGAACTGGTACATATCTGCCGCATAGACTGCATTAATAGACTTCTCCTTTGATCCATCTCTGACTCCGACTTACCTTTGGATGCCAGCGATGGAAGATGCCCGGATCGGTAGCGCGTATGATTTTGATTTTGGAACGCACATATTTCCGATACAGCATTACATCCTCGCCTCCCCAGCCCACCAGCTCCTCGTCGAAACCGCGTATCTGCAGAAAATCAGAGCGATACTGGCAGGTCATGCCGTAGCCAAAGTCCCGCCAGAAGCCCGTGTCTCGAGATATCACCAGCTGGTCGTCCTCACTGGGCAGGGACTTTCCCTGCAGCGTATAAACCACGTGCGGATTGTACAGGCTGAAGACGACGGGATAGTAGACCTGCAAGCGAATTAAGATTAGCCGATCTCTTGGCCTACACAATTTTGTATCAACATACCTTCTTTCCCGGATCGGCATTCCAGCGACAACGTTCGAGAAACTTTGGCGTGAAAACGATGTCCACATCGCACATGAAGAGCAACGCATCATTGGGAATTTGGCTAGTTGGTCCGGCAGTGGCTGCGACTGGGGGCTTTATGTGCTCGGCACCTACGCGCAGGGCTTTAGCTGCAAAGGAACACAAATGAGTGGGGGGATGGATAGATGGATGGATGGTCGCACCTCTGCTGAAGGTCTCGTTTAAGGCCACGAGTCGTCCATGCTTGGCATGCAGCTTGGCCTTGTCGAGCGTGCGCGTCAGTATGTGGCGTGCTTCCAGCAGACCACTCTCTCCGAAGTAGACGACGGCCAGGCGGATACGACGATCCCTTTTCGCCACCTGCACAAACATCTGCATAAAGCTATGGAAGGTGCTTAGCCGTCCGGCCAGTGGCAGTATCACATTTATGGTGCTGGCGGTAGCGGTGGAGTCGCTACCGATCTCCGACAGCTTCACCGTCTGCAGTGGCGCAAAGGGACGCATTATGAGTGCTTTGCGCACCACACTGTTGGCCTGCTTCGCACTTTGGAAGTACAACTCGTATTGGGTGCCTGTTGTGGGCTCGGTTCGGTAGATGCCCTCGATGAAGTCGTCCAGCGCGAATTTGCCGCTGACCTCCGACGCTGTGGCTGCTGCCTTTCCACGCATGCGAGCCGTGTGATTGCGATTAAGGCTTTCGAGCGCTTTGTTTACCGCCCCAAGCAAGTCCCGTCGTCGGTAGCCAATGGGCTTCTCCACCACCCGCTTGCCCAGACCCAGATCAAAGGGGTAGACGCGTGTGAAGGTAAAGTGATTGTAGGGTATTAGCTCATACTCGTTGTTCAATGGCAGGCCGTGCAGAATCTCCGCTGCGCCCACTTGCTTCCGTATATAGCTGCTGCAGTCGTAGTGATGGGAAAGCGGCGGACTGGCACTCGGCGACTCCACTGGCCCGCTATTGTTGTTGTGTAGGGTTGGAAGCTTGCTGTTGTTCTTCTGCAGCAGGACTATCTGAGCGCGCAATGTAAGCACTTCATGCTTGAGGCGTTCGATTTCCGCATCGCGTTCGCTAAGCAGGTAAACATAGCCGACACTGGCGTCCCCCTCACCGATGGAGGCGCCCGTTTGTTTATCGTAGATCTGGGCATTCAACTCCTGAAAGCCACATTTCGTCAACAGGAATATGGAGGCCACAGTGACCAAAGCAAAGAGCACCAAAAGCCGCACCAGCAACTTGGACACTAGAGAATTATGCATTTTCCATGCTTCCTTGGACAGCTAATTTTTTACAGTTCCTATTTATCCTAATTTCAGTAACAAATGTAATAGAATTTAAAAAAGTTTGATAAATGTAATTCATTCAGAAATATTAAAAATACGCTAAGATAAAAAAAAAACAGTCTTAACAAATACCCTTAAATAATAAATTATTCATGCATACTATACGTAAAAATATGCTTTTTAAGGGCGTGTGAATTTGTTTTATTTGAGAAATAAGCAATATGTGAATTATCAGAGGATTATATACAAAAGGAATACTAGACTCACAATTTTGTACAAACTTATTCCCTAATTATTCACGATATATTTTTCAACTTCCACAACGGCATATAATGTCTCATTCAATTCTTTTTTTAATATAATTATCAGCGGCAATTATTAAACAGTAATTGGACCGTTACTTAATATTTGAAAGCAGGGTTTCGTTGCGAGCAGCTTTTGTTAAGCAACCGGACGTTCACAGAAAAATACCAGACTGTTAGAAATAAAATACTCACGATGTAAACAAAGCTACAGCGTTACCATACCGTTATCGTATAAGTCTGATTGGCAGCATTAAATGCAGTTCGAATATTAAGTACACACTGGCACACGCACACAAAAGAGTATTTCTCATCGTAATTTTCACTCGATCGTCGGCATACTTTTCATTTCCAATCAAATATTTACACATTTTATAATATTGCAGTATTAACGCACAATCGAAACCATACGCGATAGAGGTAAGTGCAATACGATAACAAAAATAAGGCAAAATGCAAGCAAGGTGCTCGGCAAGCTGTTGCTTGCGCATGCAACAAGTTTTTTTGCGTTAAAGAAGATTCCCCTTCAACCCGCTTGTTCACATGCATATGTTCATATTTGTGCGTGTGTGCGTGTTTTTGCCTATTCTATAGAGAGAGCAAACAACTAAATAGCTTGGTTGTCAGTGAAATGATTCATGCCGATGCCGAGGCCGATGGTGTTTATGGCAAAGATAGCATGTTGTACTTGTACTTTTGGTCGGCTTTCGTGAAATTTAGGCGTAGTTGGCCCTTGTATCTGTGTGTGCGTGTGCTTTAAATACGATTGAGAATAAAGCAGATCCAAACAATGCGATTTACTACATAGATTTTATAAATGTACATATACATACATATATAAAAAACAAAGCATTTTCTTCATTCTTTTCTTCCAGAGCCTCTTCGAAAGACTAGAACGCAAAAACTTTCCAGGTTTCAAAGTCTACAAAGATAAAGATGGAGAACAACGAGGTACCTGCCCCATCCGGATCAAATGAGTAAGTTGGAATGCGTTTAAACTGCATCTGTAATTCAGACGCGTCATAATCGCAACACAAGCCACAAAGCAACTGCAGGACGTGACGACAGCAATTACAATTAATTCAAGTGAACCGTTGAACATTCATACCATATACGATTAACCAATCACAAAGCTGCATTTGTATTTGTGTGCGTATGTGTGTGCGTGCGTGTGTACGCGTGCTTTTGCCGATGATTAGCCACCCACACATATAATATTGTACAGTTTTCCCATACTCCCGCCACCGCCCAACTCCAACACGAACTCCAACAATCCCTACTCCTACTCCAACTCCAGCAACAATAACCAGCAGAACAATGCCGCCCAGAAGCGTCTGCAACAAACGCAAGCCAAGGTGGACGAAGTGGTTGGTATAATGCGTGTCAATGTCGAGAAGGTGCTGGAACGGGACCAGAAACTGTCAGAGCTGGGCGAACGGGCCGATCAATTGGAGCAGGGCGCCTCACAGTTCGAACAGCAGGCGGGCAAGCTGAAACGCAAGCAATGGTGGGCCAACATGAAAATGATGATTATTCTGGGAGTGATTGCCGTCGTATTGCTCATTATCATAATATGTAAGTCTGACAACGATTCTAATTTAAGGTTTTGGTGTGTGAATATCATAGACTTAGTCGTGGATGTGGGCTCTAGCGTTATAATTACGTACACATACTATATATGCATTTATTCCTATCGCCATAGCGGTCAGTCGCAGAAAAGCGATAAGAATCAAAACGCACCTAACGCCCTTTTATTTTCTAACTTTTGTGGTTTGGTTTGGTTTTGGCAACTAACATACTATATGCATGTTATAAGGCATTAGGCACTACTTTTTGCCATTTTGCCGGCCAGCCCCCACTGATGCGAACTTTTATTTTACTTGCAGTGTCGTTTTTCTATTGAAACAATTCGAACGCTAAATATGCTTGCCGTACTCAAAACAGCCCTAATGAGTCGCAATGCTTAAATCTACATATCATATCGTCTTGTATGATATCTTATAGTCTAAGAAACGCCAATATTCTAAAGGTAAACGCAACGTCTTAATTAGCATAGCAATCTAGCCGAATAGTGTAGAATCATCACATTTTGGAATTAGCGCAAAAGAAAAGAGATCAATGAAGTGATTAGGGAATATGTATCGCGCCTGATCTGTTTGACTTCGTTATTGCGAAATTATTTCAGCATTTGAAACATCAGAAAAAAAAACTGTGTGTCTTATTTTTCTAATAACTTGCACTTCTAATTGATTATTTGTTTGCATTTCAGTTTCCTTTTTGCCAGCGGGCAGCACCAGCAGCAGTGACGGTTCCCGCGCTATTACCGAGGCGCCGAAAGGAAACTAAAGTAAACTAAATGGACCACCTTCTTTCTAAATAATGTTGCCTTCCGTATTTGGCCTATGCGCAGAAAATGTTTCTACAATTACTTTACATACAACAAAGCATAACAAGAAATGTATAATTATAAAAAGCCCTCTAATGTTAATCAAACTTTTTCACGTATTGTATAAAATTAAATCACACATTCTAATTGTTATGAAACGGCAGTATGTTGTATGTATGTATGTACAGAACTCTATTTACATGGTGTATTTGAAATGTAGAGGTATAACGCACAAACACACACACACGCACACATATTGTAAAGAGAATGCATAAAGAAATGTAATTTCAATTCTTAACTCTTGTAGTTTGTTGGCTGCTGTCTACTGCATTCAAAATTCAAATGAAAACGATAGTATATACTACATATACATACATACAAACATATACATATATTCTATATATAGAAATAATCGTGCAAATGTATTTTATACATTATAAATATGTAAATGGCTTGTAATTGTAATACATACAGCTATTATAGAACATACGTTTGTCAAACGCAGTCCCACACATTTTTTTATACAACTTTTCACTGTTTTTGCCATTTATTTACATGCACAATTTGCCAAAAAGCAAGAAAATTTTTATTGATTTTCAGCGAGCAGTCCACGACACAATTCCGACTCCGTAAATGTTGCCGTTCCGCTTTCGTCGCGTGTAGAGCGTGGCACGCTTACGAACCAACTGTTTGAAAACTGCTGCGACTGCGGCTGCTGCTTCTGTCTTTGTGGCTGTAGTTGGAGACTACCACTACGAGTGGGAGTGGGTTGGGTGTGTGACGTAACGAAGCCTGCAGGACGTATCTGTACTTGTGCTTGTGCTTGTATGACATGTAAATAGATGGCCCAGTGGAGATGTAAACAGTGTCGTCTTGTTGTGGTTGTTGGGTGTCAATTCCTTGGCAGCTGAGCTGGGCTCGCACAGCTGATTCGGTTCCGGCGCCTGCGCCCTACAAACAGACGAAGATGATGACAACACTGTACGGCTATTCCTCCTCGGTCACCGCCGGCTCCTTCGGCCTTTTCAAGTCCTGATACCAGTCCAGTCCGGCAGCCATTGTCCACACATAGCCCATGTATAACGCATAGAAGTTCAAATAATACAGCTGTCCAATCAATATGAAATCGCCCGGCGACTCGTCATGATAGAAGTCGGGCTTCCGCATCGACGCAGCAAATATCACCACAAACTGAAAATTATTACTATCATGGAGTGAACACGACTTCACATTCTTAGCTCTTCTCACTTACCACATTCGACACCATCGTGTAGATGAAAAGCGTGGGAAACTCAATGCTGGCGCGTTTCATTTCGGAGCAGACAATAATGCCGAAGCTCGTCAGCACAAATATCCTTTCGCTCCAGCGTATAACATTGTGGCGGGTTAGCTGCAAAACAAAAATCTTACTCTTTTGCCGCTAAACACTAAACAAAATTCCACAAATCTAAATCCAAGCAGTCATTGCTCACTTTGAATTCAATTAATGTTCTACTATAGTGCAGTAGCTTTTTAATTAAAATATATTAATAATAATGAATTATTCCTGCAACCAGGGAATATATCGGAACCAGCCGAATCGGTGCACTCTATCGTTTATCTGATCCCACTATAATAGCTGTCAAAATATAGATCTGGGAACAGATCAGACTACTATATCACATAGGTGACATAAAAAACGTCTGGGAATTGCAGGAAAAAACTTTTGGTTTTTGGAAGATATAAGATCTTATTTGGATACGTGAGGAGAGTTTATTGCTATACCTAAAGATGTTGAAAAGTTTGACTGAGATTGGACCATTCTTATATAGTTTTTATAGAACGAAACTTTTTTAAGAGTCTTTGCATAACAAACATTTACCATTTAAAAGATATTCTATCAACATATTATAATGGGAGGATGGATTTTTGATATACTCAATGACGTTGTAAGGTTACATTCGGATTTGTGAAACATTTCATTCTATAAAAAAATTATTCTATTCAAAAGGGGTGGGAAGTAATGCCCAATTAGTCACGTGTGATGTGGGAGGGAAGTAAACTTACGAATAGACCACGCTTATGAGGCACAGCCAGATTTCCATAGCAAATACTGAGGCCCATGATGACGAAAGTCATAATCCAAGACAACCCCAAGCACTCGTTTGGGGCCTTCTTAGCGGGTTTCATAATTGAGATGGTATTGGACTCGAACTGAAGGTATTTAGAGTGATTAGGCATTAGATCTTGAATAGTAGCTCCTTCACTTACCGTCCACAAGCCACACACAATTCGTACCCAAAGCGCCTTCTGCTCCAGTATGTGATAAAAAAAAACGTATAGCTGTATCGAAATGAAGCTTATGAAAAATTGCATAAGGCTGACATAGTAATAGTCCCTGAGAAACTTCTTGAGAGCTTCGCTGTGTTTGTGGTGGATGGGGGGAATTGGAACCATTTAGTAGGCGTAGGGCGGGAATTGGTGAGGAGTCAGAAGCTTACAATTGCATCGCAAGAATCACTTGAGCCTGGCCTACCAGCAACATGAGGACCGTCACAAAATATGTCTTACAGAGGAATCTGTGCTTTGTACTGCCCTCATTTTCGGTCTCACGTGGCATCTTATCGCACCTTTGGGTTTACTCAAGTAATTTAAATCAAATAGTATATGTAAAAATGTTGTTTTACAAAAAAACGAATGTTCACTGGGATCCTTAAAATTTGTTAAAGGTCTATCTAGACTTTCCAATATAATGAAGCCGATTTATACTGAGCCCTTAAAAATTCCCAAACCCCATGGATTTATTCGCTTAATGAATCGAAAAGAGGCATCAAACATTTAATTCGTTGAAAGTATCTGACCCATATTATGCAGCAGCGATTGTTTCGCATCATTGCACATATATTTGCATTTTGGAAAATAGATGTTTGAGATATTGTCCTGTTGAAGAAGAATACAAAAGAAATAAACCAGCAGGTTCCACTTAGTCTCCCAAATACACCTCCATCCTATGATGATAATGATGATAAGCTTGTCACGTCAAGCTTGCTTTGAACAATTTTTGTTCATGTTTTTTTAACAACACGAAATAATTTTTTAAGTCGCATTTATACGTTCTGGTGGTGTCCACTTAGTAAGGACACCGCAATCAAATTTCTAGTGTACTCGTATGCATCGGCAAACCCGGAAACACTCACTCACAGCAAAAGAGCAGGGCGCCCGACACTCGGTGGAGGTCCATGGAGGAGCGGAGACGCCGGCTGAGGGCGTACAGGCGAGCGCGTCGAAAGTTTGCCTGCATAGTCTACCTGCTAACCCTTGTGTGGATGCTATTGGCGCTAATCCAATTCCTGCTGGTATCGCTCGTGTAAGTGCCGGGTCTATACGGCCTTATGCTAGAATGTGCTTGCTAACGCCCGATCTCTAACTCTAACACCCAGTGAGCCGGTCAAATCGTTATTTGTAAAACACTATTGGATCAGCATTATATTTTTTGTCCTTGCCATAATATTGGTCACCATTTTCATATTCTTTGAGAGGGTGCGTTTTATGACGGGTCTCAATTGGTTTATGACCATACTCATAGTGAGTGACTTATACCTAACTATATATTAATAATATCTTCAATACGACCCCGACCCATCGGCCAGCTTCAAAGCCGCCACAAAGTCACATACATGGGTCGGGGAACGTAATCGTCAAAATTGATTTATTTTCCACTCTCCGCACAGGTCGAATTCATAATAATTGGCGTGTTTGCCTTGGTGGCCCTCACTCTGTGGCCGGACATGCTGCTCTTTTTTGCCATTTGCGTCCTGCTCATATTTCTATTCATACTTCTCGGCTCCATAATACCGGTAAGTCAGTTCGGCTGGACTATGAAATATAGTTTCACACAATTCGACAATGCGGTCAATTCGTGTCAATGAATTTGCACGAGACTCGTTCAAACGGTTCCTAGACATTGGAGACTATATAGCTATATATATTCCACAGCATGATCTTACTCTGGACGTGGTTATACTCTTTGTGCTGGCCTTCATATTCCTCATAGTGACGGTCTTCTTCATCATGCTGTACGTGGTGGCCTCTGTACCATATTCGTTTATTGTCTACCATATATTCATCTCCATTATTGTTCTGCTGGTATGTTGCTTCCACTTCCCCGAATATTCCCTCTTACTACAAAAAATATTCTGATTTCAGTTTGTAATGTACCATGCACAGACAATCAATGGGGGGCGGTTTGCAGAAATGCGACTCAATGACTTTCTATTGGCATCGCTAATTCTTTTTCACGACTTCATAATCATATATCTTCTGACATTTTATGTACAAATCATATACAAGATTGCCTCGCCGGAATGGTTGATAAATGAAAGCAAATCAACAACCAAAGGTCCACAAAAAACTACCGCCGACGATGACTCTGACGACCTTCCTACTGAACCTTCTGAAGAGGGAAGTGGTGAAGGCGAACCACCAGGCGAAGATGGAGAGGGTAGTGGTGGTCCTGAGGCACCGCCTGAAGGAGAAGGGCCTGAGGAGACAGCTACTACTGAGGAAGGCAATGAGAATACTCCAGAAGAACCGACCGGAGATGGTGAAGAGACTCCAGAAACATCAACCGATGCTCCCGATCGTGCGAAAATTTTTTTTTAATTCAAATAAAAAACTATCAAAATTATATAAGGTGGAGAATAAACGCCTTTGGTAAAATCAAAATGTTTCTGATTATTGCGTGGGATACGGCTGCTAGTTAACCCAGTCTTCTATTTCAAGTCAAGTCGTTCCGTCGTACCTCCACCAACTAAATGCTTGTAGGTATTTTTCTAATGTGGACGGTACAATTTTGTTGATTGGTTAAAGCTCGTAGTTGTTTATTTTTGAATCATCTCCGCACAAAGTCCCAGTTTCATTTCGCCTCAATGATCAACTGTATATTGCAAGTAGAATAGAGCTTTGGACAGATGTTTGCTTTATCGAACGAGCTAAGCTCAGTCCTTATCTGTATTATCCTCTTCACGTCTTTGTCCTGAAACGACTCACTAAGAGGAAGGCTCAACCGACTGCGATGCCATACATATTATCCGTGTTGTTGTGTGGGTGGTAGTTGAATCCTTTCTAGAACCGTGATTATTCAAATGGATATAGAAAAAATTGTTTAAGAACTCACTGAATTTTAACCATCTACCATGTCTTTAAATAGAGTTATATTGTTCTGACAGTTCTTGGTGTTTTTCAATAAACGTTTTAGTTGAACATTAGCAAATCTTAATTAAAAAGTAATCAAGCGAAGTGTTACATATCTGCCCCAATTTTCGATAGGGTCGGTCTTTTTACAATTTGTCTTAATCCAGCTACATTAGAGGTCATTTGACAGTCGACAGAGCCAGCATTTTTGGTATCAGTATTTCATTTGCTTAACAGCAATTAGCTGCCTGGTTATGTCAGCGATCGTTGATAGTCAGATGCGACATGCCGTGACCCATTTGTGGATCGTGTAGCTCGACGATAAGATTTAAAGCTGAAACACAGCCATGACCAGAGAGACAGTTCGGAGCACAGCTCGGCGGCTGACCTTGGAGGGATCACCCATGATTCGGATCGAGAGAAAGACAGACGCATTGCTTAACTTTAAACAGCAAAACTTTAATCACACCGAGAATAAACGTGATAGACACTGGAGCCCTGGAGGCATTAGTAACTGCTAGATATTGATACATTAATCTATATAAATATATATAGGTTATATCGGATATATAGTATGCAACTGCTTGAAGATCAACGAGTATTGCTCTGCATGTATATAGTATGTACATGGGGTATTTGTATTTGTAATGATTAGGTACACGAGAGTAAGGTGCGTAGAACTACATAATTACATACAAGTAGATTATTGATTGCACAGCAGTGAATTCTTTCCCTTCAAATATTACATAGGATTACGTAAGTACGTACAGGAATCTGCATAAATCTAGACTAAGAGCTAGTGGTAGTCATCAGAGGGACTCCATCGAAGAAGCAGCTGAGCAAATGGTAGCATCCGAATCACTCCCCACACTCACTGATCCCGCCGCTCTCCCCAATCTGTCCACCTGCGATGGCTGGGATGCAAAGGAGCCCAATAGCGGCGAAGCCATATCATCAGAGGATTGCTCGTTGAAGCTACTGCGACTTGGCGTGGAAAAGCTGAGTTTGCTGCTGGCCGTGGAAGAGGCTGCCGACTGGGAGGATAAATGCTGTAGCAGCAAGCGCTGCTGCTTGGCCTCAAAGTTTCGCAACACCGCTGCCCAATCCACGCTAAGCGGCAAGCGTAAGTCCTCAGAAGCTCCTAGAGGAGGACGGGCTTCATCTGTGGGTGTTGTGAGAGGCGTGGGCATGTGGAATATGCTGTTGGTGAAGGAGCAATTGTCGATGAGGCTGCTGACGGGCTCTAGGAAGCGTTTGCCATGATACATGTCCGTCGTGCTGCAGCTGTGAGTTACGGGTGTTTGAAGACTATCCACGGACAAGGTGACTTCGCGGCTTAGGTTGAAGCTGAGATTGTTCGCTAATGGGGCTGGGTAGAGAGTTATGGGGCGAAAGTGATTGGCGGGCGTCGATACAGAGCTTTGACTGGGACTGGAGTAGAAGTCGGAGACGCGTTGACGGTGACAGAGCTTCATGAGCTCAACGTCTAAATGGAAGACTCGTGGGTTAGCACACTTTAAGCATAGTTGGAGAGAAGCGGGAAAGAGAGAGAGAGAGAGAGAGAGAGCAAATGGTTTTGTGGGGATTGTGTATTTAGCGTCTGGCAATAAAACTAAAAGAGCGACTACGCTACCTGGGCCGCATACCTTCCGCAGATTCCTCCTCCTTGTCCTCGCGTATGCAAGCTTCTTGGGTGTCGTTTCGTCTGACGGCACGCAGCAAGGTGCGTCCATAAGAGTCCACCTGAGTGTCGCTTGTCTCGTTGCTGCTACAGTCGAGGGTAGTCTGCACCACAACATCCATGTGCGAGTCCAGCGAGAACTGCTTTCCGGACATGAGAATGCCGCGCACGCGTCGTCGCATGGACGGCGACTCCTGGTGCTAAACAGAAGATCAAAAGCTGAGCAGTTGACCGCGACCAAGTTGGATGATGGATTAACTTACTGCTATGCGTATGCCCGCATATGTCTTAGCCAGAAACTCATCGGCATCGAACAGGGCCGCAAAGGAACCATTAACGACCTTCGGTGAGAGCGGCGAGTTCGAAAGCAACAGACTGGAACCGAAGGCCTCATTTTTCTCTTTAGTATCTGTACGAGTGTTTGTATAAAAAAAGAGAGAACACATATTTTGGGTGGATTGGAGTGCATTAAACAATCATATATAGTAAGAACAAAGATTTATACAAAAAAAGCTCAACTTCTACTTATTAAGTCAAAAGGCCTTGCGTTTACCCTTCAAGTAGACGCGGTTTGAAATTGTTATGTTCATCTCCTCGAGCACCAGCGTAGCCACCTGTCGTATCTCCATCCAGTCCTTCACCACATCATCAAGCGTTGTGTGCGTCGACGTGATGGTAAACCGTATGACATACTGTCCCTTCAGGGAGGACGGGATGCAGTGCAGATTGCCGCGATGGTTGAGGCGCTTCAGGAGTCTCTCGGTGATCTCATTATCGCCACGTATGCGAAACACCACAAGACCCAAATGTCGCTTCGCTGGCAGCTCAAAACGATGGTCGGCCAGCACAAGAGCCTCGAACTTCTGCGCTAAACGTACGCTCTCTCGAATGTGGCGCTGCAACCCCTTAATTCCAAAGGAGCGCAGCACGAACCAGACCTTAAGCGCCCGAAACCGACGGCTTAGTGGTATCTGCCAGTGCATAAAGTCCACAGCTACACCCGAGTTCTCGTGCTGCAGATACAGCGGCTCCACATTGAAGGTCCGATGCACGGCCGCGCTATCGCGCACCCACAGGGCCGTTGCGTCGAAGTGTACCATCAGCCATTTGGACGGATTGAAGGCTATGGAATCGGCACGTTCGATGCCTCGCAACCAGGTCCTGAACTCTGGACAAATAAAGGCGCTGCCAGCATAAGCGGCGTCCACATGCAGCCATAGATTATGCTCCCGACACACAACGCCAACCTGTGGAGGTGAAATGAAAGTGCCGAGTAGAAATAAGCTTCCCTGTTGTTACGTTTATGTCCGAATGTTGAAATAAGAATATTCGCAACCATGAGAGAGTTTTTCACATCTTTGTTGGCCAAGAATTGGGTCTCTTTCTTCATACACATGGGATATACCTTTGTACATATCTCTTTGGCTTGCAACACTATTTAATCTAACAATTAACATAACAACTTGGGGGAGATACATTTTTTTTTTAACCACTGAACAGTTAAGCACTGCATTGAATCTAATCTAATCTATTCGAAAGTTATACTTGTAGGAAAAACTCATAATTTCTATCATGGCAAAATTTCCAGGTATAAGAAGCTTTTGCTTCTGGAGCCTTTCTGTTTAATGTGATCCTAGCCGTATGCCTATTTAATTGCTTACTGCTACCCACCTCTTCCAGATTGTCGAAGGAGCAGGAGCCGGTGGTGCCCAGCGTGGCGCAAACCTGAAAGGAGTAGCAAATAAATAAACGAGCAGACGCTTATTAATTGATTCCTTCGGGAATCGCAGGCTGCGGCAGCTGCCAGCCAAAGGCAAATCCACTCTCGAATAATTGCGCGCAAGCAGAGACAACTGCGCGTTGACATGAGGCCAATTAGTTTTGACAGTCGCCAGCCGCCAACTGCCAGCCACCAACTCCGTGACGTCAGCAACTTACCCAGAACGGTACCAGACCCTTCTTAATGTCATCCTCGATGGCCTCGCGCAACAGTTTGCCGCGCATCGCC
Organism: Scaptodrosophila lebanonensis; assembly: GCF_003285725.1. NCBI lineage: Eukaryota > Metazoa > Arthropoda > Insecta > Diptera > Drosophilidae > Scaptodrosophila > Scaptodrosophila lebanonensis. The sequence continues at coordinate 7,287,657 of NW_022060529.1, forward strand.
AGCTGCTCGTCCGCCTCAATGTAACGCATACGCACGAGTCCTGTTCGATGGTAAAAATTAGGGAAAAAAAAGGAAAGGGGGAGGGAGAGGGTGGCTTGAAACAAATAGCTCTTAAGCGGATTACAAACTGGGTCACGCACCAATCAGAGCAGCCTTCTCCACACTCGAGTGTGCCTGATCAGAGCAATAGGCGACAAGCCGAGCATTTATCTCCGCATCTTGGTACCCAGGATGGCGTTCATGGAAACGCTGAATGGCGCGAGTCCGTCCCGCCAACAGGCACACCAACGTTGCCTCGCTGGCCGTCGTCTGCAGCACTCCGCCCCCCTTGCTGCTGTTGCTTAAGTGGAGAAATTCATCCGGCAGTCCAATCATTTTCCCCAGCCAATTCATCACTATGATCTCCAGCTCTGTACATGCCGGCGAACTGGCCCAGGTGAAGCCCAGACAGTTGATGGCATCGGCCAGCATGTCACCCAGCAGGGACGGCATCGAGTTCAGAGCCGGAAAGTAGGCGTGCATGTGCGGACCTTCAAGGTTCACAAGCGAACAAGGATGAGAAACTAGTTATTTTTATCTTGATTCCAGCTAAAGAGTGCCGCATAATTGATTATTATTTCTATAGATTGCTATCCAATCGATTGGTCAGAAATTATTTAAAGAGTAGGAAATGGATGTATCAAACGATTTAAATGAAACATCAGATAAAATACTCGTTTAGTGGAGTTATTCTGATCATATATACATATATATTTATGTACCACGCCTTCTTTCCTCACCGTTTGGGTCAACTTATATAAGTTATTAGTATATTTCTGCTGATCACGCGATTTGCCAATCTTTCCTGACTCTGGGAAAAAGCTGCTGCCATTAGTTATTTAAATAAGTCCTGTTATTGATTATATGTCTGGCTGGCAGTAATTTTTTTTAGTATAGTATATAGTACTATGGTTAGTAGTTTGACTTAGTGATTTCATATATGCTTGCCTAATCCACCCCTTACTTTTGTTATTTAGCTCAAATGAAGAAATGCGATTTCTTTCTTAGTGAAGTCGGTTATATAATTTGAATAAGGAGAATGATTTGTCCAGCCCTAAAAACACCCGTATTCATGGTCTCGTAAATATATCTTGATATGAAAGAGGAATAGCTTGTGTGAGACTTACTCTGCCAATGGGTTATGCCCGGCATAATGACGCGCTCCACATCCCCGAATATCTTTGGCCAGGGTTCGCCCTCGATGGGCGCCGATTCGGGCAACAGTTGACGCATATAGCCGGGGCTGACGTCGGGAAAAACGCGGCGGTCGCGTATATTCTCCAGATAGTCGGCTATGTAGTCAACCATTTCCTTGCCTGCAACAACGAGAGGTCGAGCGAGGGAGGAGGAATTGGGAAGGGGAAATGCAAATGGAAATAGGGAGGGGGAGAATCATTAAATAAAGATATATATTTCATGGCTGTGTTGCTGTTGCTGTCAGAATGAGTTTGCGACAAATCTCTTTAGTGTGGACGGCATGCCTTAAATTGAGATGGCCATGCAAATCAAATTAGGCAGCACGCATATGTGTAAGTCTGTGCGTGTGTGTGTATGTGTGTGTAGATTTATATGCCATACTATCCACAAATACTATGCTGATGCTGTGCGTTTTATGGCTGCGACTTACCCCGCTGGCGATATTCCTTAAAGTCCATTTCAGTGCGTGCGAATCGTAATTCCAATTCCGACTGTGACTTGAACTTTGACTTTAGCTTCGACTGGACTACGTCTGCGACTGGGACTGGGACTGGACTGGAGCTTAACCCCTGACTGACGCAAATTGTGTGTGTCTTTACTTGAATGTCTGTGCTAATCCTTTTGATTGTTGGTGTTGTGGGGTTGCTCCGATTTGCTCGATTACAGAGCGCATGCCATTATCTGTCGAAACAAATTTTGTGTAACCAACTTATGTGTAACTTTTTTGAATGGTATAGCCGAATTGGAGCGTCGACCATTCACGTTCTCGTTCTGTTTACGGAAAAGCTAAGCAAAAAACTTGTGGGTTGCGTTGTTGTGGGGCTTCCGTGTAATTGGAAATGAAAAGCGTGCATGGAATGGTGGAATGAGAGAGTGGTGATGGTCGTGTTTGGGAAACGACATCAGCTGTAAAAACAGACCAACTAATATTCCATGGACTAGAGGGCGTGGGGCGTGACTGTCTACAATCGCGTTTTAGCACTGTATTAACCTCACTCAGCCACAGGTCGTTGAAAATACTATCGGGATAGACAATATACTTGTAGTATAGTAGTAGAGCTAAAAAAAAGGGTTGCTTCTAATGACGACTACACAAATATTTTGGTTACCATTTATTCTGTCAGTTCAGTCGATAGCTGAACTGTTCTTTATATAGCCTTGGCTTGGGCCAATTTAATGACACAATTAAAAGGGTTGAGGTGAATGCGATTTGTCAGAGAAAGGCATTTTTGTGTGTTAACAGATTGTCCGGCAATTACACGGCGACAATTTTCATACAAACATGCAACTAATTGCTAAGCTCGAGATGCTAGCTAACGGATAATTCGCAAAATGCGATCCCCGAACAAAATTCTATTCGATTGTGCGCGCTCTCTAATTGTTTATGCTGGTTGTTGCAATGCTGTCACCTAATCTATCCAACGATCTATCAAATACATTTGTATATAGTCGTAGACTGTGGTATGTGAATATGACTGCAACATCGCGTTTATTGAAATTTAAATGCTCGTAATTGGAGCTCTTTTATTTTAGATGGCTGTCCGTTTTTTCGTTCTTCCGTTTGCTTTCGCGAATCAGCAGAATTCTGCCAGGATAAATGGCTGATAATGATTGGGAAATTGTTCAATATTTTTGTTGTTATTAATATAGCGTAAACCAAAGCAACTTTAAGGCTTACTTAAGTATTTATCTAACCCACTTAGTTGTGCCAGTTAAACATCATAATTTTAACGTATTATCTTCACACATCTCTTGTTTTCCTAAGATAACAAAATTGGACTGCCACAAAAATAAAAGAAAGTTCTTTGAGATAATCAGAGTCAGCTTTTGACTGGCATACAACGTTTCTTCATAAACAACACAAAAACCTGTCAATAATACAAAATTATTAAAATATTTAGCACAGTAAAAGGACTTGTCCGTCCGGAGATACAATAATCATAAATAATCGATTCTTTTTTAATCTTTATTTTCTTAATTTTCAGCACTTTTCTTAGAAATATGTCAAAACTGTGAGTAAAATTTTTTGTTCGATTAAAGTGGAGCATTTAGTGTAATAAAAAAAGACATTTGGAATACAATATATGCACTTTTAAGTTTAATGTAAATAATAATTCGAACACAATTTTGTTTTGAAAATTACCTTTAAGCGATTTATTTTAATCTGTTGCTTCAAAACGAATATAATGAGCAAATAAAAAACCTTTTTTTCTATTTGAACCTAAATTTTATTTTCTTTTGTTTCTCACAGATAATCACAATTTAGGAAGCCTTGAGGCCAACAACAGAAACGAACTGCAGAAATTGCCTGCAGGATGTCGCTATTTATACCCGAAAGCTGGCAGCTGGCAAACAGCTTCTGAAAGGACATAAAACAGCAGGATTTGTTGTCTAATAAGAAAGACAATGGCATCAACAATTGAATGGAATGAAACGGAACGAAACGAAAAGGATGCGCTGCGAACAAAAGTGAAGTGCGTGTCTGAGTAGCCAGCCAATGGAAAGCGACGCGTAGGAAAACAAATACGTGCGCGTTGACCAATCCGCGCGAGGCCCAGGCGCACACACACATGAACATCTGCTGGACATTATGTGACGGTCCTTAGGGAAAGGTGGTGCAAGCCCTTTGGTTATTTTGTCTTCTTTAACATAGGGCCAGACCTAAAAAACTTGTTTATTTCAACTCACATACATAAATCCAGAGTGAGAAGCGCGCTGTCTGCTGAAAAGAATAATTGTTTGCTGGCTTATCATTACGAGCTGATTATGAAACGCTTACCATTCTGACTGTTAAGTTTGCGTAATCCCGTACTCAACAATCAGCGCATCGACAGAGGCCAGATGCTCCACACAGGAAGACATAAAGTTTGGTAAATTAGTCGGCAATAAAAGTTGAAAAAAATTGAAAAGAATTGGGGGGCAAAAAACAGTAAGCTAGCGAGCAACAATGAAATCAAACGGAAAAGAACTTCTAGGCCAAAAGCCGTCTCGCCGTCTTCAAACATTTTTGGCCCAAAGCACCCGTCTATTAGCCCTCCATCAGACCCGTCCCGCATTACCGCATTACACAGTTACAACAGCGTCAGCAGCTGATGTTGATGTTATTGTTGTTGTAGCTTCTCTGCCGCTGGAGGTCAATGCGCTTTGCGCGAGTACTTCGTCGTCTCAGATATTTCGACAGAATACCGCTACATTCAATGGCTTTGTTGCATATATGTATACAAAAATTATCTGCGACTGTGTCTGAGCTGTGTTTGTATGTGTTTGTGCGTATTACCAAATATTGAGCAATAGCAAGAATTTCGGTTTCTTTTGGCTCAGTTCGGTTACATTGCGACTTTGCGACTTTTTATCATACTCATACAAAACAGAGATTTCATTATTTAAACTGTGCGCGTGTGTCTGTGGGTGTGTGTGTGTTTGTGTGTGTGCATTCTTGTAATTGTGCTGCGAAAGAAAGCTGATGATAAAAATAGAATTTACTTAAATTGTTTTCACAAAAATACAATTCTTCAAAATGCATGCATTTTTCTTTGTGGATTGCTCTCTCTATCTTTGATCGCGCACTCTGGCCATTTCATTGAGGAATGTTCTCTTCGCTCTGCTTCTCTTAATCATGCTCACCTGCTTTCTCTGCTGGCTTTCTTCTCGCTCTTAGTAACACTCTCTGGAAGTTGCTCTTACCTACACTTACTCACACACACACTTGCATGGCACTTTTTCGTGTTTTTGTGTTTTGATTCCCCATTCTTCTTGGCCGCTCAGCGTTAAGAACGTTCGTTGACCTTTTTGCTTCTACATGTTCTTTAGCTGCTTCGAATGGGGCTTGTTGTTGGCACTGCTTCTTCTTCTACCCGATTAGCGGTACTTCTCAACCTGTTTTATTTCAGTTTTTTCTCCTGCTGACTGGCGTGATAACTTTTGCCGCGTTCACCCATACACACACACATACACATACTCATACTACACTCAAAGCTTACGTGTACTTGTTGCTCATACGTGTATGTGAGTGTGTGTGTGTGTGTTTGCTGTAGAAGTCTTCCTGTTTATTCAGCGAATAAAGGTGCGCTTGTCGATGACGCGTCGGCAGCGCTGCTGCGACTGCGACTGCGGTTGCTGCTGCCGCTTTGGTCGTGCTCATCATTGTGGGCCGAAGCGTTTACAACGTCACGGGTTGCGGTTGGTTGCTGAGTGGCTTGGGATGGCTCTGACCGCCTCTGATGAAATGCGCGCCATACACGCATCACTTTTCAAGCCCCCCTTCGCGATCAGGTAAACAAGAATTTAAAGTGGAAAGGGTATATTCATTTTGCACACTCTTTGTAATTCACAAAAAATGCTAGACGGCAGACACGATTGTCCGGCAGCCTTATTGTATGAAGTAATCGATCGGGGAGCCGATCAGTCTATCAGCAGTCTAAGCCTTGGAATGGTTATCTAACAAATAACTCAAAACAATAATCCTTTTTGAAGAATTGGTTCTTCGGCTCCGATTTTGTTACCGACTCTTGCCGGTACAAGATTTATCATAAAGCAGATATAAAAATAAAATATTCTCTGTTTTCAACAGGGAAGTTTAGCAATACTATAATCAAAACGAAGAAGTCTATAAAGTAAACAAGATATGGAATCGTTCGTTTTACAATAAATAATAAATTGGTTTATTTATATAAGTGTAATAGCGGCTCTTATTGTGGATCCACATCTCAATCGATTAGTTTCTTTTATGTAATGTTTAAAGTTCTGGTGCCGCTTGGAACTCTTCGTATAGGGTATCTTATAGTCATGGTGGCTTAATTTGTTCGCTCTGGTATGTATTTTTGAGAGATGATCACGCATTTAATTAGCAAGAATTTCTTTCTTGCGATTAGCGCTCGGCTGAATTTCTGGCCAGTGGGGCCAAAGTTCTGTCTGTCTTCCTTTCTCCTTTCTGCGAAATCCGCCAACTGCGCAGGCGCAACTGCAGTTGCTGCTGTTGGCTGGCTACTGCAGGGGTTTTGTTGCCACCTCCGCCACCACCAGCACCACCGCCACCGTCACCACCGCCTCTGCCACCTTAATCACAAGCACGCATACACAGACACAGCATCCCAGGCTCGGTGCAGGTTTTGGCCGGCAGATGACTCCGGCAACAACTGAAACTGCAACTGGATGGACTAAACGGGCAACGTTCTCGCATTTTAGTGTGCAAACGTTTGTCCACACGTCCAGTGGTGTTGCTTGTTGGTGTTCGGTATTCGGTATTCGTCCGCCGACTGTGGCTCGTTTATTAGACTTCTTTTTTTCCTAGTGGGCGCTGTCGCCACGCCGGCTAATTTACCGTTTGAAGAACTGTTTGTCTGTTTGCCCGAACTGAACCAACTGGCTGCCTCTGTCGCCTCGATCTTTCGCCCAACCCGGCTCGTCTCGGCCTGAACTAAAAATGTGCCGTGATACACAAACATAGACATTGCATCGCAACAATACCGCTGCAATTTGCATTTGACATGTGCCCGTACCCATACCCGTGCCCATGAGTGTCGTGTGCCTGCCTTGAGGCCAAATGTGGGCCAATCAGTGAGCCGTAACTCTCCTCGTTGTAAAACCTAGCAGATGTCTATTTATCCTATAAATGAGCTCAGACAACAACGCATGTAACATGCCAAGCACTATCAGAGGTGAGCATCATTCATTCAAACTTATCAATAAAAATAATTGCCAATATTTTTAAAACATTCGAGGAAGAATTTGTGGAATACTGCACGTGGCTTGCCAAGAAATAAACAAATATTTGCAAAATTCAATTCATATGTTAACTGCGACTAGCATTGCCAAATTAAGTGCTGCAGATGGGTCTTCATGTCATCCATTTATTTGAATATAGTATCTAAGCCAATCGCATGCACATTTTGGTGCTTTTTATACCCTGTACCCAAAGGGTACAAGAGTATATTAGTTTTGTGGGAGTGTACATGGAACACACAGAAGGAGGCGTGGCAGACCCCACAAAGTGTATATATTCTTGATCAGCAAGCCAAGTCGATATAGCCATGTCTGTCCGTCTGTCTGTCTGTATGAACGCAAGGATCTCAGAAAGTATAAGAGCTAGAATAACCAAACTTGGCATACAGATTCTCCTGAGCCCGAGAAAGGACTAGTTTGTTCATTTTTCCCGATGCACCCCCCCCCACTCCCCCCCTATTCAAGATTTTCTATAACTCCCGTAATTCTAGGAATTTTGGTAGTTCTTGGAATTTGGTAGACACATCCAGTTAGTGATTATATATCCGTATACCGAGTTTCATTATGATAGGGTGATTAGAAAGAAAGTTATAGCCATATAACCAGGCCCAATGCACACATACATACATACATACATACATATGTACAAGTTTGAGTTTGGCTGTTTATAGATTTTCTTAGTTTATTAATTATTACAGAAACCGATTTTCGAATAAATTTTGAAAACCTGTTATCTGTAATCTTGTTGTATAAGAACAATTCAAAAAATTCAGAATATACTTAAGACTCTCTAATATTACTATTATTCGTAGCTTCATTTTTCAACATTGCGGTTTACTACACTCAGAAAAATGCAATTATTTCGTTCGAATAATCGATTCGAATAATCTCCTTTTCCCTTGCTCTAATTTGACTTTATTTATTACATTTTGAAATTTAATAATTTAATTTAATTTACTTGTATTTTATTCATCAGTAAAATCATTTCCCAGCTCTTTTTTATTTAAAGATATTGCACAATACTGATAAAGCAGATACTTAAGAAGTCTAGTAAATTTATCCGTTGATTCAAAATTTCAATATTTTCAATATTTTATATACCAAGAATATCATAAATGATTCCTCCTACAATAAATTCTGTATCTTGCAAACTCGTTTGTACATTCTAAAGATCGGTTATAAAACGCTTACTACGAGTACTCGTATGTGTATCGAACACATAATTCTGAACATATTTCCAGTGATATTCGCTATTAGTTGTAATTGCCTTGGTAATGTGTTGTTCCGATACATTTTCGAAACTAAAACAAATTAAATATTGAGCACATAAGCTCGCCATTAAAATGAAACGGCATTCAATTTAACGGATGCAATGCATTCAAGCCTTAACGCACGCAACGCGACGAGGGAAAAAACCGCCTATACTACTTACGAGTATTATATGCCCTCAAAACATTCTATTTCCGATTCTACAGCTACAGCTACAGCCACAACTACTACTAAAGTTGTTGCAGCTTTTGCAACATCTCCAGTCGAGTACAAAAAGAAAAAACAAAACAAAACTTTATATTTTAAAAAAAGAAAAGAGAAGATAAACGGCGCTGCGCATGCGCCAACTACCGACAATCAAGAAGTTGGCCAGTTGTTGTATTTGTTGTTGTTGGCGTAGTTGATGTTGTTTATATTGCCTCATCGTTGTAGCGACGAGGTTGCAATAAACCAGTCGTAGTCACAGTCACAGCTAATCTTGCAACACAGTTGCGCAACAAAGAATCCGAAACAACGGTACTAACGTGTTCCATTGTTGTTGTTGCTGTTGCTGTTGTCGTTGTTGGAAGTTGGAAGTTGCTGTTGCTGGCTTTTCATTTGTTCTTCTGGCCGGCCGTTGGCTGTGGCCCGTTGTTACTGCAAGAAGCGGCCAAAAGCAGCACAGAGCCACTTGCGTGTAACAGGTTTTTCCTCTTGAATAACTGGGACTTTCTTACGGGACTTTTGCGATGCCAATGTGTGTCTGCCTCTGTGTATTTGTGTGTGTGTATCTATGTGCGCGTGTGTGTGCACACACAAAACAGGTTAGAACAAGAAAGACTGCAATAGAAATATTGTATCAACAGCAGCATTTACTAAAAACAGAACTGCACAGAAGAGACGAAGGCGTAGACGATGAAGAAAATGATGGAAAAGAAATAAGAAGAGGAAAACAAAAAGTCGGTAAAACGGTGAGGCACACATTTTCACGTTAGAACGGCGCTTTCAGGCAATAGAACCCGATCCCAAGCCCAGCCAGCCAGCCCCAGCCAGCCATCGACTCGAACCAGTTAGCTCTTGATGGCTCTTGCGTAAGAATAGCACGCTCCGAAACCAACACAAATATATTTAACATGATTTCAGCAACGGCAGCTTTGAAACATGATTTATGTCGGCGCTAGCCATCCGTCTCCAGACTTTGGCCCACTGGCTGATAACGTTATTGGTCGAATTAAGGTTTGTTCGCTGAATAATGCCGTTGCAATCGATTTGGCGAAGGGCTCAATACGCTGCTTCACTTCACTTCAGTTCCGATTCTGAAGAGTACTGTAACTATTTGCAGTTGTGTAACGGCTATTTGAGTCGCTTTCGGGTATATTGGGCACATTTTTCTCAAACAGTTAAGATCTCACACTCTTAGGTCCACATCTAAGCTTCTGGCAGAACTTGAAGAAGAACTTGGCTTTGTAGCAATTCTTTTTGCATTATTATCTTTAGACACGTATTTATAGCGGTGTGTCACAGAAACTGTTAACAACGTGAAGCTAAATGTCGTTGCCAATTTGGCAAAAGAGAAAATGTTGACAACAGTTGGTTAGTCAGACATATACTTGTATGTACTCTAATTTGGGTATTGCAATTCCTATTTAAATCCATTTTACATACAATTTATTACAAACTAAACATAGTTCGCACATGTTGGCAGCTCCACAAAAGATTTAGGCTATTGAAGCTATTAGCAATATACATCTTACGAATTGCGAATTGAAAACAAAAAAGCAACAGAAGATTACAGTGTTGAACCAAAAAATGTTTGAGTTTGTTAATACTTTGTTATTGCCAGAGGTTATGGTCAATATTCGGGAGATAAAAGCCATTTACTAAGTATGTATGTATGTTTATGGATAATTGATTTTAACAATATTAAACAAAAAGTTATTACTGTAACACCTTAGGCTTATCACAAACCATACATACCTTCATTATTTCATATGTGCAGTGGCCATAACAATAATCGGTCCAAAAGCTAATCTCAGTAGAATAACTTTTCAATTTATTAAGTTATCTCTTTTACTACCTCACCATTTTCTGAAATGGAATCTGCACATTATAGGAACTACGCTTATTTACAACGATTTCGTAACCACAATTGGTATTTGCGAATATTTTTTCCACCTCATTTTCTGCATTCCTACATTTTCTACAGAGTATACAAGAGTCGGGGTAATGCTAGTTAAACAGCTTACTCGTTTTCATTTTGGAAGGTCGGCTCGAGTGAGCAAACATGTTTTTGTTTTTACAAAACAATTCAATACATAAACGGAAAATAAAATAAAAACTTAACTCTAATAAAATGTATATCAAGTAAAATATTTCTAAAATAAAACTGAATTTGCTTGGGGAATTTTTTGAAAAAAGAAGAATTTAATGTATTTAGAAACACTGATGAAAAATGTTTGAACTTAATTTTTCTTAACTTGAAAAATAGTTTGATTTTTTGACATTTTTTACCAGCAAAACAGTATTAATAAATAAATTATTAAGCTAAATACATTTAATTGTAAATAACGAAGAGAGCTCTAGTTGATAATTCAAAAGCCTATCTAATTACAATTAAATTTTAAAAAAGAATATTCCCATTCATTCATCAATTTCATTTCATTTGTTATTTTCTTGCCAAATGTTAATTACATTTTGAATTAAAACGTTGGCTAAACATGTTTAATTTTCATTTGTATGGGATTTCTTTCTCAACTGAATTAAAGAAAAACCCAACACTTTTCACCACTCGAGAAAATGTCCCACCAGCACAGACACAGACACACACACACACACACACAGCATGCCGCTCACATGTTCAAAAGAAAGAAAGAAAAGCGCCACTGGGCTTAAGGGTGGGAAAACTGCGCAACAATGCGGCTTCCAGTTTTCCTGGCTATGCACTTGGCATTATGCCTACTAACCCTATTTTGATGCGCGCAAGTCCTATTTAGCTTGCATGTGGCACACAAACACAGGCACGCTTGTAGACATGTGTGCAATTTTCCAGCAGCGAACAGGCAGAGTCTACGCAAGTCCTTTTTCTAGCGACATCGACTGAGACGGCGACGACGACGACGGCAGCGATGCCATGAAAAGCAGCTGAGCGGAGCAAACAAGCACACAGACATACACACACACAGACACACACACAGACACACACACAGACACACACACACACACAGGGAGAAGCACAAATACAAGTGCGAGTACGTGGAAACTGAGGGCAGGAAAGCCGAAAGGCGAAACAGAAAGTTTTTCGCTGCCCGCACGGTATCACGAAATGTGTTTCTAGCACTCGAATTGGGGACACATTCCTGCAAAGGACGCGTTTGGGGAATACCGTCGTGAAAAGGAAGCGCGCGCGCATGCAAAGTGCATTACAAAACAAGAAAAAAGAAAATGGAAATGCAAGTGCAAGTGCAGTGAAAATAAAAGACCCAACGAATAAGCCAAATCACAACAATCCCAGCAATAATGTGAAGTGTGAAAATCGAATGTGTGCTGTGCGGCCAACAAATAAGGCGACTTTTCCAACTGACAATCGACACTCAGGCACACTCAGTGCAGTTCCAATAGTGCAATAAGTGGGCGGCAAGTGGAAAATGCGTTTGTGGCAAAGAAATACAAACTATTGAGTCTGTCAATGGCTATTAATTGCCAGAACTAAAAGGGTTCGGTGCTGTTCAAACTTTGTGCCACACATACTGCTAAAGCAGTCCAACCTAAATCAAAACGAAATGGAAAGCGTTGCACTACATCGGTGTGTGCGGGCGTGTGTGTAGTCGTGTGTGTGTGTGTATGTGTGCGCGTATCGTGTGTGTGTGTGTGTGTGAGTATCGATTTGCATGTGTGCGCGCGAAAAATCGATTCAGAAAGCCACTGGCAGTGACTGCTTTCTGGCCAGCTGGTGGTAGTTATTATTATTGTTGTTGCCATCGCACGGTGGTGGCAGAGGTGGTGGCAGAGGTGGTGGTGGTGGTGATTTACTGTGCAGTTGCAACGGCAAGGGCTGCTGCTAGGGTTGCGTGCCACAATGTGGGAAAACGGCGACACACTTCCAACTATTTTGACGTACAACGGCAGCCAAATTCCAATGGCTGTGCCAGCCCCTTGCAGCCATCCAGCAGTAGCAGAGGCAGTAGCAGCAGCAGCAGCAGCAGCAGCAGCAGCAACAAAAACAGCAGCAGCAACAACAACACGGACGCTGCAAAATGTCAGTGCATGTGCAGCGCCAGGATACGACTGTGAATACACACACACTCGGCCAGGAAAAAGTAACAAAGCCAGTGCCAGCGCCAGTGCCTGATTCAATGCAGCAGCCAACACACAGAAAGAAAAATGCGAGCGCACAAATTGCAACTTCAGCATATTGTTGCACCTCAATCAAATCAGTGAAAACATGCTCGGCAATCGTGAATTAAATGAAGCAAGTCACACGAATCTATTGTGCGACTGATTGTGTGCAACGATAATACAACATTTAACAAATAATTGTGGCCAACAAACTCTAGGCTCAGTCAGCCACGTAACGTATACGTACTCGTATTTTTCCTGACAGGCTCGCATGTTGAGTATCCGACGCATATTCCAGCTGCCATGCAGCAGCAGCAGCAACAACAACAACAACAAGAACAAGAACAACACAACGACAGCAACCTGCGCACACACACAGGTGTACTCCGGATCTGTATCCAACAAAAGATAAAAAAAAAAAACGTAAACTAAAACTCGACAAATTAAAAGCAATTCGATTATGTGTAATATTTTATAATTCGTACACGATTTTAAGTGCACTTTTGTAAGGCTGATTTATCCATTTATTTAATGTTGTGCTTCTACACTAAAGAAAAAAAAACCCAAAACAAATAACAAAATATCAACAACAACAACAACAAGTGTGTAATTTACAATGAAATGCATTTTCGGCTTGGTTTAATTGGCAAACGAGAGGGCGATACGATATACTCTAATATTAACGATAATTTCAATAATTTTTAACGGCAAGTGTAAAGCTATACATAAATATAAAGTATACTTAATTAAGACAAACAATATATACATACATATATACTTCAATATTATACATATTTAGTGATGTAAATATGGAGCGCAACAGGAAGTAGAATGTCAGCTGAAAAGCAAATTTAATAACAATTTCAAATGGCAATTTGACAATGCAAGACGCACAAATTATGAATAATACTTTACACCACAAAGCGAACAAACCATTGAAGACTGTTTAAAACACCAAGCGACAACGGAAGCAACCAAACAAACCAACCAACAAACAAACAAATTGTATTACCAATCACGAGTTACCAACGCACAAGCGCAGTTTGAACTTAACCCGAAGCGTTAGCAACAACCGTCACAACGGATAGGCCAAGAGATCTCCTGCTGATACAGCAGGCAGTGCCCGTTGGCAGAGCGACTGTGACGCAGGCAGCGGGCGCGCCAACAACAACAACAGCAGCAGCAGCAGCAGCAACAGTTGTTGCTTGTACAGCGACAGCAACAGCAACGACAACAGCAACAGCCACAGCAACATTCATAGATGCAGATGCTGCAACAGCAGCAGCAGTTGCAAACCTGCGCAGTAAGGTGCCTTCGATATCTATAATACCGCTGCCAGCGTCAACGACCATTGTGGCCAAGGCATCAACAACGCCCACGCAAGTATCGCTGGCTCCCAGCTGCCTGATAGCAGGAGCATCCGGCAGCATAACCAGGCCCCACCAGCAACAGCAGCAACAGCAACAACAACAGCAGCAGCTACTGCAACAACAACAATCGCAGTCGCAGTCACAGTTACAGCCACAGCTCACAGCTGTGCGAAGCACCTCAAACAAGGCCACATCCCCACCATTTGCTTTCCTCACAGATATTGCCAGCAGTGGCGGGAACAGCACGCTGACGTTGGTGCGCAGCAACAACAGCAACGGCAGCAGCAACACCCTCGCCTTTGTCCGCCCCCCACAACAACATCAATACCAACAGACCGACAAGTGCACCGTTCTGAAGTTGGCAGCGGGGTCTGCCCTGCCCCCAGTGACCACCTTACGGAGTTTGGCTCAGGCAAGCGATGGGGACGGATCGAGTGCCACCACCACGTACCTGCAGATCGAACAGCAGCTCAGCGAGCTGGAGGCTGTCGATGAGGACGAGCATATGGCCACGCTGCTGGGCAGTGCGCCACCTGCACAAATACTGGCCAACCAGCCCATTATTGTCAAGCTCGAGCCCACGCAGTCGTTTCACATTGTCGATGAGCACGACACTCGCGTCCTCAGTCTGCCGCTGAGCGATGGCGACAAGTTGGGCGCCAGCTGGATCGATCTGAAGGATATTGCCGGTCTGCAAACGGGCAGCGGAGCAACACTGCTTGACGTCTGTTTCGAAGCCGCTGAGGGGGACGGCGAAGGCGAGGAGCTCAACAGCAGCAACATGGCCACCATCATTGCTATGGCACCAGCGGCGACAGCATCAGCAATGGCTAACATGGACTCGCCAGAGCAGGTCGAGTTTGTGGAACAGCTGGCTGAGCCACCACCCAAGCGTCTGGCATTGTCCCAGCCACATCAGCAGCCCAAGTTCATGTCCGAGCCGCCAGCGCTGGCCCTCTCGAGCAGCTTCAGTAGCCTCAGCAACTTCAGCAGCATCAGCAACATCAGCAGCGTCTGCAAGCACATTGGCAGCAGCAACGAAAGCTCCGGTAGTGGTAGTGGTGCCACCATAACCGGCAGCACAACCGGCAGCAACAGCAGCAGCAAAACCTCCACAGCAACAACAACAAGCCCAGCCAGCGCCACAAGTGAGTCTGCCTCAAAAGCAGCAACAGCTTCCAGCCGAGCTGGAAGCGAGCGTGCCACGACGCCAGTGTCTTTGCCAGCATTGCTGCCCACACAGAAAATATCCGCAACAACCACAACGGCAAGTACGTCTGCAACTGCAACTGCAACCACAGCAACAGCAACAGCGACGCGGGAGTCTTCTTCCTTCAGCAGCAGTACAAGCAGCGGAAGTGGTAGTGGCAGTGGTAGTGGCAGTGGGAGCGCCAGTGGCAGTGGCAGCAGCAACAGCAGCATGGGTGCCATGACAGGTCAGTATTTTATAGATTGGTACTTCAGTGTTTAAGGAAATATAAGAAAACTGATCAAAAGATCGGTTTTTTCACCACAGTTTTCTTTTAAATTCCTAACAAGTGGGGTGAAGTTTTGTAAATACAACAACAACAAAAACTGCAACTACAGATGGTTGGTTTAGAGAAACTGGCATCCAGAATAATACCCTTCTTGACGACTATTTTTTTGAAGAAAATCCATCCTAAATAAGTTTCTGACAAATATAAATTGTTTACGAAAATCAACAAGAGCTGAACTTTTCCCAAAATAGGGATAGAATTTCATTTGTTTTTTATGTCTTTAGTATTTATTTAAGATTTTTCCATTGCTGGTTTAGAGAAACCACCATTAAAAATCAAGAATCATATCGTTCTTGAAGAGAAATAGCAGTAGAAGTCTCGACTAGACACTGCTTTTTTGGAAGAAAATATATTTTACATAAGTTTCTGACAAATATAGATTGTTTACAAAAATCAATAATTTTATTTCATTGCTATTTAAGAAGAAGAACTTAACTTTCCCAAAATGAGGGTGGAATTTTATTTTTTTAAACTCTATAAAATTATTAAATTTTATAAATACTTGAAACTTTGATCATTTCAAAAATTAAAATTCAAATATGAAAGCTTTAATATTTTTTAATTTAACGATTTAAGATAAACAGATCCTTTTATCAGTATGTTTAGTGAATATTTTATTGCCGATAACCCTATTATTTTTTATAATTACTTCATTAAGATACTATGTTGTATCTACAAGATGAACTGCGATTGACTCTTTCAACATTTCGCTTCAAAGATAACAATTCATATTCACGAGTACATTTAACTCAGAATCGCAATCAGTAATGTTTTTAAGTTACACAAATTCAGTTTGGAAATACATAATTCCATTCCTTGGCAATACGTGTGCTCATACAAGCAATGATGTATGCAGAGGAGTGAGAAGCGACGCTGAGGAGTCTAAAATATATATATATAAAATATCTGATTGCTGGCATTCTCAATCAGGCAAACGATTGGGTGTCGGGCCAAAGTAGCGCCGCGACGCACCGGGTCAGGCAGTCGGCCACAATTAACGACATGACACATTGTTGTTGTTGTTGTTGTTGCTGTTGGTGATACTTTGAGAATCATGGTGTAAACAGGTGTAGTGTACATATGTATGTACATGTATGTATGTATGTGTGTGTGTCGTACATCGAACATGGAACACACCCCATGCTGAAGAATTTCAATTTACAAGCGTCGATTTATTGGCTATTCACCTTTCCGACTGCTTGCTAACTCATTCTGCACGCCGTCTGTGGCTCTGTTCTGTTCTCTGGTGTTGTTGTTGTGGCTCTGGTGTTGTTGTCTGTGGCATTGTGTCCCACTTTCCATAGACGATGCGGTGTTGCAGCGCCAACGACGATAACCACTTCTATGATACAGCAACAACAACAGCCTGAAGAAGAAGTAGATGAATACATACGAAGTAGAGGAGTACGAAAGAGAGAAAAAACATGTTTTGACATACTAAATAAGCCGCTTGAGGTGTTCTTTATCATTAGGTTCTGTTAGTTTTGCGATTCTTGCTGCCTCAACATATTCGCTTTACTGCTGTTTGACTCACTTGCGGCACAAATGAGCCGAGCCGAGTCGAGCCGAGTCGAGTCGAGCCACTGCCACTGCCAGAGCTGCGATCCCCCGCCCCTCATCTCCCAATCATACTACCTAGTGGTTGCTCAGCCAGTCGAAGCAACAACCACACCAATAACAACAACTTACCCGTTGCTTTAGCTTTCTGGCACTTGTTCGTGCGTTGTGTATAAAGAAAAAAAAAAATTCTTTTTCTGCCAGAGCGTTCATATTTTTACCGTAGCACGAACCTTAGCGGTAAAAACGTCAACTACAAACTATACAGTTAGCTGAATGAAGAAGTCAACACACGCACACACACACGAACACACACACACATACTAGGTATGTCACACAGACGCGCCGAGTCGCATTAAAGTCAACTTAGAATAGACATTTGGCTCGATTACAATAGAATTAAGCACAGACAACCACAACCACAACAACAACAACAAAAACAGTGCCAACGGCAATGACAGCAGCTAAGAAGCTAAACACCCAGCAGCTACCGTTCTTATTATTGTTGTTGCTGTTGTTGTCTTGGCAGCAACATTGTCTCGAGGGCTGTTGAAATGAGAAGCGAGCTTAAAACTGATTTACTTATACATACGTGTACGTACAAGTGTGTACATACATACATATATACGCTCGGGGCTGGTCTAGACTCCAGAGGAGTAATCAGGGACGAGTGTGTGGACATGTAAATTAACTTCCAATGAGCTGACCAATGAAGCCAAATATACTCCTCTGCTGAGAGCAATTAACCCTCCCATGGCCATGTTGATAGATTTCGCCAGCAGCAGAAAGTAAATGAATCATGCCGGCCACATGCAGACCTACAAGTATATATGTACATATGTATGTATATACATTTATGTTTTGAAATGTGAGCACTTTAGAAGCGAGCTGAAAAGTTTACTCAATTTAATACGAACTACTGCTGATCGACTCTTTATAAGAAACAATCATTTTTCATCCTTTATTGCTTAACATATAAGGAAGATATTTTATTAATTAAAGATATAATATTAATCCCTACAGAATCAATATTATTGTCATTTATGTATAACAGCTGAAGACTCTAAACATATGTAGTCGATCCATATATAGCCACATACAATGGGCTTCTTCAGGCCAAATTTTAAGTGAGCTCGTATTACAATCAGTTGTACAATTTTTCTAATAATCAAGAAGAGCTAAAATAAATTGGGAAAATGAAAACTCGTTTGCCAATTATATAAGACAACATGTGATTATCTACAACGATATTTTTATATAATTAATTAGCTAGTTCGTTTATTAAGCATTTAACACAATTTATGGTGAACAGCGCGATGTACTTGACTTATTTACCTTGAATTCGTAATATCAGCAATAGTCAAATGCTGATCATGTGGCATGCCTCGCACAGAGCTTGTCCACAACAACAACAATCTGTGCTCAGATCCGCCACAACAGCAGTAGTCCGCGCTGGTTTGCTAAGTAAGCCAAAATTAGCCCATTACACATAAATATTTATAATAGTTTGCGAAAAATAATGTATGAGGAGGGGACTAATAGAAAAGGTTTAAATATAGCGCCCTGGTCGTCGTCATCAACACTATATGCATAAGTATATGGGATGTCCGTCTTAATAATTATAATCACACGTGCATACATAAGCATATGTTTGTATGTCTTTAGATATGTAAGTCTGCGAGTGTGTTGTGGCTTAGCCGCATTCGTTGCGCCGTCGAGATCTGACCCTGAACATGGTCGTTGGACTTGGTGGACCGATCATTTTAATTTTCGACAAGCAGCGCCGACGTTTCGTAACTCCTCAGCCGACTATATTACGAGAGTTGTCCACTGTCTGTGGCGCACTATCACTTTTAGTTTAAAACATTTGTCCAGACATTGCCTTCCGATTTCAAATATAGTATGTATATACAGGGTGCGCCATCTTTTATGTCGCTATGTAAATATTGAATAACTTTGTCATTAGTGAACCGATTGACTTGAGTAGACCAGTGTTGAAAAATTAGTCTGAAGAAATTGTACAGAACCAAATTAAATAAAAATATCTCATGCTTGAAAATCGGTTGTTTATTTTCAAAGATATTCAATGTTTACATACCGACATAAAAGATGACGCACCCTGTATGTAATGTATGTCCGTAAGTATGTATTTGTGGGCTTCATTATAATTTTAGTTCGCCGCATTTCATGCATGAATCTGCTGCTGCTGCTGCTGCTGCTGTTGGCTTTAAAAACTTGTAACTTCGTTCGCTATCATCACATGGGTGATGGGTTTCTTTTTCCAATCGATGGCCATAGTGTTTCATTATCATATTTTTTGCGCATCTATCGCCGCGATTGTTTTCGTTTTGTTCGCGGTTTCATAATGTTCGATTTCAATGCTCATCAGTTTGTATCGTTTATGCAAAATTTATGCTGCCATCTCGGAGTTGCAAGTTCGGCCAGCTCGACAAACAACGACATCCACACATTTCTGGGCTCGCTGCAGAGTTAATTATATGCGTTACACAAAAAGCTTTAGTGACTGGCGTTAAATAAAATAACAAAAATCCATAAATTAGCCAAATATTAATTTATAACACTGCAGCCGAGTGCGCTGCGAATTTAAGCGCGTTTTTTTCACTTTTTTTCTGATTTGGTAAACTGAAAACTGATTGCGAAATACTTAAAGTCGAGTTGATTTTATTATTTTTTTTTTTAAATTGCTCTCTCTTTTTTGTATTAATATTATTATTTTTCTTGTGCTCAGCATTTTGTCTGCAGTAAACTAAATTTAACATTTTTAATTATCGTTTTGCTTTTGTGTGTTTCTGACTCGAGCTTACCTTGACTGTTGGTCAGGGGGATTTTCGTTTTCGCAACACATTTTTAAAACATATACACCGAGATACAAATTTTTACAATAAACTTAACATAAATAGGTGAACAACAAATTGGTTTAATGCATACACAAAAAATTTTTGCAACCATTTCGCCAATGCGCGAAACTGAGGATTTTTTAAACTACTAATGAATTATTGGTTGGCTCTATTTCTCTCATATGCAATCAGCAGGAAATGCTTGCCTACTGAGTAAATGACTGCAAATTGTATTAATTTTGACATTGTCTTTTTCAAATTATTACTACAATCTAATTCTCAAAACATATTTGGACTATTTATTTACATATGTATAAACCAGTTGTAGAATTATGGACAAAAGGGTGTGTAAGTTTTCCTTCTTGTATTGAATTCAAATCAATTTAGAATGTTGAATGCAGTATATGTCAGTTTGTATTTATTTAGATAATCATTTTTTAACTAGGCGTATATTTTTATTTATCTCGACATACTAAGCTATCGTTTAAAAAACATGATTAAGACAAGAATTACAAAAATTAAATCCAATCCAATAATATATACAAACAATTACAAATACAGTCAGACATATGAATGCAAGTAGCAATTATGTATTTGTAGAATCACAATGTTTTCATTATCTGTATGTAATTTATAAAAAGTGTGCCAAAAATTACTTGGCCAGCTCATCTGAGAAATACATTAAGAAGCGTTGAAACACGGGCTGCACATGTTGGACGGAGGCGCATAAAATATGCATTTATGCGCAATTCGCAAGCTATTAAAAACAATTTTCGCAAATGTGAGCCAAAAAGAGTCATTAAAGGCGCCCAGGATGATAGCATCAACAAAAATGAGCAGACAGACACAGCCATACACACGCAGCCACACACAGAAAGAGAGAAAAGCGAATGTTAAAGCAAGTCACAATTAGGCTAAAGCAAATAAGTCAACTGCAGTGCACACATTTTGGCCTAAAAAGCAATTGACCTGCTAATTGAAATTTGTAAAAGGAAGCGGCAGCAAACGGGCAAAAAGGAAATGCAGACGAAAACACAAACGTCGATGATGGGGCAGCTTTTTGGTGTTGCAGTAAAGCTCATCAAAGAGAGTGGCGCTCTTAAATACTTGCGCACAAAAGAGCGCAACAACAACAGCTGATTGCGAGAGAGCCATTATGAAAAAGCGCGCGCTGGCCGCTCCCACACCAGCTCCACTGCACTCACACACACACACACACACACACCCAGTGCCACAGCCATACTCACACACATACACACACACAAACACACAGAAAGGCAGACGTTGCTATAGCGAATGAACAGCACAAAGCGCAATGCTGACAAAAATGAAGAAGTCATCGGCACAGAGACACATATACCCACTCAGTTGGCCGCGCTGTCGGCGTCGCGGCCAACGCCATTGCCCACCTTCTTGGCTTCTATTTTTGTGTTGTTGTTGTTGTTTGTAGTTACTTGTTGTGGAGGGGGGAAAGGGGCGCCACACATTGCTGCGCTCTGCTCTCAGCACTGTGTGCTCGGTGTGTGCTCTTTGGGCGCACACTCTTCGACGTTGCTTTTGTGGCACAATGAGCCGCATTGCGGCTGACGTGTACGTCGACGTTGACTGCGCTGCCACCGGCGCGGTTGGGGCGCCGTCGACAACGACGACAACGAACTCGATAACATTTTGAGGCAGTCTTCAGCTACACTTCGTATTGAGCGTATCGCGGCGGCGGTTACGATGCGTTGCGCGTTGTATCTTTATTATTAATTATTTGTTGTTGTTGTTATTTGTGTATTATTTCGTGTATATGTATATGTGTGTTAATGCGTGCGTGCGTGCATTTTGCGTTGCGTCTTTGAACGTCTGCCTCTACGTCTACGTCTACGTCGTTTGTCCGGTTGTCCGGTTGGCCCACAGTAAGGCTCAGTGCAACGCGTCGCCAACATCGTCAGCATCAGCAACACCAAGACCATCGAGTGCGCGGCAACTCAAAAGAGAAACTAAACGCAAACATACAAATATATAATATTAAATTATAATAATAGTTGCAAGATAGCAAGCAAATTTGTAATTCTAAAGGATTATTGCTTGCAGCTGCAGCTGCATCTGAATCTGAATCTGTGAAGTTGTCGAATTTCGGTTTCAGCTTTAAAATATATAAACATACATACATACATACATACATATGTACATACGTATATAATACACACGCACACAGCAAATTCAAATAAAATACAAACATACTCGTTGATACATATTAACAAACGCAATGAAATGCACAAATTAAATAAAATACAAGTCGTGCCTGCAACTGTAACTGCAACAGCAACGGCAACGCTCGTCTCTTTGCCGCGGTGATGAGCTCGATGCGCCATCGGAATAAAACTAAACGAAACGGAAGTGGAAGTGACGTAATTTCGTACAGACTCCAAAGTTTGGAGCAGCAGCTGAGAATGCAAGCGGAATTGTTGCCGTCCACGTAAATTGGATTGTGTAATACAAATTGTGCGTGTCTGTGCATCTGCCTGTGTGCAATATATACATATCTACATACATACATACCCATATAACTGCATACATGCATGCAAGGTGCATCTGCGTCTGTGTATGTGTATGTAGCGTGCATTTATGCAAATGTGTGTGCGCGTGTTTTGCCAAAAAGGATAACTGGCCGAAACGTGTGGCAATTAACTAACAACATGTGTTGCCCCCAGAGGGCTCGTACAAATACATACATATTTAAGCAAATTAAAATTTCATATCGGAATTAAATATCCGGCGCTGCTGCAATCTGCAATTTATTCAAACACTCATGCATAACAAATCGGATCTCAAAATCGGATACGTTGAAATCAATAGCATCCTTATGTTTCTCAAACGCAAATGGATTATACGCTTTATATTTGTTTAATACTATGTCTTAAATATTTGATACTTCAAACTAGAGCAGGACATAGGATCTACTATATATTTACTAAAACTCGTTCGTATTACGAAATAATTAGACGACGAAATGTGACAGATCCTTGTTTGAAAACTAAACCAATGACATTTTATTAAGGAAAGAGACAGTCTTCAGTTTGAATGTATTATCCTTTTTTTGGATATCTATGTATATAAAATATTTTTTGTTGCAAATTTTGCTTTAATTTGAAGGCTCGTTATTATTTATGTATTTCCATATGTATGTATTAAAAGGCAAAGAAGAAAACTGCATCAGCATATCTTTTCGATGAAAACTCCATTACTACCAAGCCCACAATCCTCAACAACACCCACAAGCATTTGTAGCCAACGGATTTATATTTTAAATAAGGACTCTCATCTCGCATGATAAAACAAAATACTCGTAGCAAAAAATGAGTTCTCAGCTGACAGTTAAAGGTTTGGAATAATCTCTCATAATGTGGCAAGCGCATTGTTTCCAACATGATGCCCATTGTGGTTAGCTATGATTATCAGCTATTGTTGTTGTTGTAGTTGCTGTGGCTGTTGCCATTATTGCTAAGCAGTTATTTCTTTTTTCAAAGCAACTGCACGCCAAGAAGAATTCTTATGCTTTCAGGCCTCAGCTCGTTGAGTTGCTGTCAGAGCGTGGCGCTCCCACACAAACGCACACACGGATACAAAGTACACAGCCACCCCCAACCCTATAGCAGTGACTGTCAGACAGTCAGTTAGTCATTCAGTCAGTCAAGCAGACCGTCAATCGGACAAACCGCCAGTTCAGCTCAGTTCGGTTCGGTTCATCTCAGTTCAGTGGAGTTCAGTATGTCGGTCGCTTGGTCGCACAGTAAAAGCCCCTGGCAACAATAATAACATTAACAACACAGCAACAACAATTTAAGCAGAACAGTCATTGGGAATCAGTGATTATCTAAATGTTGTACAAGTTTTTAAATTCGACTTTAAATTAAAACTAACATATTCATTTGAATTAATGTTGGTTCTAATTACAGTAGACACTTGTTAATATACATAATGCACAGTTGTCATTAAAATATTTTTAACTTTGTTTGCTTTAGTCCTAATTCAGCAAATATATTAAGAATAGGGTATTCAGTCTTTAATTAACAACCCTTTTATTATATTTACTTTGAATAGAAACGCGCCCACTGAGTTACTTTTAAAACAATAAAAAAAAGGTATTTCTATGAATCGCCTATCGCCTAAACTTCATCTTTTTTGAAACGAATCTGCACTGTACCCGTAATTACAACAATAACAACATCAACAACAACAATAAACGAACGAAAGAAACGCTCAGAATGGAAGCGCGTAGCGCACATTTGTAACTTTTCTTGCCTCGCACGCTTTTATTTTCCCAAACTGTTTGCATTACCGTTAGTAGAACAACATTGCTAAGTACACTCTCAGTATGTCTGCGCCCCTCCGCAGCCCCCCTCTCGGCCCTATAGCCCTTCAACAAACACGACAGCGGAAAAAAGCCTAGCTAGGCAGCTCTAGCATAGGTCATTGGTCTTTTTCGGCGTCAACGTACGACGACGATATGTTCGTATGTGTTTTTTGTGTTTGTGTGTGTGTGTGTGTGTCGGTGTGTTTGTAACTTTGTCGTCAGCGTCTGCGTCAGCGCCTTTGTTGTTGTTGCTGTTGGTGTAACTGTAATGCCACTCCCCCTTTGGCTTGACCGGCGCTCGTTAGCTTTAGTACCGTTAGTAAGTTCGTTGGCGCTCGGGCTGCGTCATCTGCAGCAGCGACAGCGACGTCGCCAGCGACGGCAGCAGCGATGTTAGCGTCTGCGTCGCGCACAATGAGAGAATTTTTCATTTCAGTTGGGTTATTCATTTTCATTTTCTTTTCACTATATTTTACTTTATTTGTGCCCCTTGTCGCCCTTCGCCCACCCCTCCCCCCAGGCACTCACACCATGATTACCTGCCCGCCTGCCTGCCAGCCCTATCACTCGCTTATAGCTGCTGTTCACTCGCTCTCTTTTACTCATTCGTTCGCACATACATAGGTTCGTTTGGTCGGCTCTGGCTGCTTTCCCCAATGTTCCGTTATGTTCTGCGCTAGCATTTCGTGCCTGTCTTTATGTAAATTTCCACACTAACAAAATGCCGTTGTTGCCTAGTTGTTTGTTGCTGTTGCTGCTGTTATTGTTGTTGTTGCTTTTGTTGCTGGCACAATTTTTGTTGTTGTTGTTGTCGCTTTGGTGACGACAACAGCAATAACAACAGCAACAACAACAGCAACTTTGTTTGGTGACGTATTCGTGTGTCTGAACTCTGTTTAGTTTCGTTGGCTTCCGCATGCCTAAAAGCCATAACCCACCCCCAGGCTTGCTTCCAGTCCGCGGTGCCCGGCCCCCGGTCCCCAGACTTCAGACTCTTAGACCCCCAGACATATCCAACAACCCCTCCCCCCACCAATACACTCTGCTTGTAGTTACGAGTAAGCTTTAGCTGCATGCTAGTTCTTGTTGTTGTTGTTAGTTGGGCTTGGGCAAAAGTAAAAATGTTTTATATTCATTGGTTGCCGGCATGCGTTCTCTGCTTCCTTCGCACACGCATAGAAAACAATACACAGAGAAATGTTATTCCCAAGTGTTACACATTTTGAACCCTTTACGACCCCACAGCAAGCCATTCAAACTGAGTCAAAAAAGAAAAGAAGAAAACTCATTTGAAAACAGTTAACTTATCTAATTGGAATTATTATCAGAGAGATTATACCATCTTTATTGCTCAGCAGAGCTCTCAATTTTCAAGAATTTATTTATTATATATATTATATTATATATATATTATTTTTTTTTAAGTTAATAGAAAATAAACGAGTGTTACAGATTATTTAACCCTTTACGACCCCACTGAAAGTCATTTAAATTGCATGGAAGAAATGAAAACTCGTTTGAAAACAGTTAACTAATTTATTTGGAATTATTATTATTATTATCAGAGAGTTAAAACCAACTGCATTGCTTAGCAAGCTCTTAATTTTTAAGAATTCCTTTCTTAATTTTTTTCTTTAAGCCCATCTTTAGTTAAAAATCAGCTTTAGCTCAAGTGGAGGACAGATTTCTTTGCCTGCGACTTTCAGTAAATTTTTATTGAATTGTAGCTAATTTGTAGAGCTAAATATCTTCTTTTTTTCGAGTGTAACTAAACAACAAAGTGTTTGAGCTTTGGGTCATAGAACTTTCTTCTGTGTTTAACATGCGCACTAACACACACATACACACACACGCACAGCGGTCGGCCACCCACCCACATGCCGCTATCAATGACTTCCCCCCCCCCCCCCCCCCATCAGTACATACACACACACACACACACATACGCACACACATAGACGTCGCTTTGAGATTTATGCGGTGTCGTGCCGTTTCGTGAACTGCATTTTCATGTTGGCAGCTCCATGCCGCTTTTCTTTTAAACTTGCAGGCGCGCCTTTCAACGGTGGTGGTGGCGGGGGGCGGGCATGCAACGACAGACAGTTGCCGTTGCTTTGGCCCATTATGACACCCAGTCTAGTAAATGTATGTTGTTTGTGATGGTGTGTGTGTGTGTGTGTGTGTGTCTGTGCCTGCAGCACCCTTAAATCCCATTTCTCTATCGATTTTTCATGTTCATGCTACAGTCTCATGCCATAATCGCATGGGCATACTTTTGATTGTGAGTGTGTGTGTGTGTGTGTGTGTGTGTGTGTGTGTGTGGAGCCTGTCTACATGCTCCACTATGTGTGTGTGTGTGTGTGTGTTTGGGGTAAGCGGCCGGCACAGTTTCATGTGGCGTGTGGCATGTTGCCGCTATTTTTTTTCGTTTTGCTTTTATTTCCCTCGTGCTTTCATTGCCCTCCGCCCCAGGTTCCCACACACTGTTGAAGGGGGTGTTGCCGTTTGTGGGTTTGCCGTTGTCGAACGCCAGTTTATGCCTTTGAAGTTTTGGTACGGCTTGAAAAATTAAAGGCATAATTGAATTATTGAAAAATCGTTTAGCCCCACTGCCTGCCTTCAATATTCCAATCCATTCACTTCTCTTTCAAAATCCACAAGTATTTAGAAGTCCTTTTAACAGAGGCCTTTAGATTTGTAAATATTAGCAATTCTATGTATTGGAATATACTTGTAAAGTGCCTCAACTATGTATCTTACTTAATAATTATGCATTATTTTCAAAAAGACAATTCTTCGTTAAATTAAAATTTTGTCGTTATACCCTAACTATATTATTTAGTTTTTGTTCCAAATAATTCATTTCATTGTAATTTTCAATTGGTAGTTTACTAGAAATTATAGAAATATCATCAGAAGTTTTTAGTTTTTAATGTTAAATACAAAGGTGCGGGTCTTTTTTTTTGAAAAATAAATATAAATCGATTAATGCAATTAACTCGATCAGTAGATCATTTCAGTAGCTATTCTGGCAAACTGTATGATCTGTTTTAAAGTTGCCGTTTCATATACAGTCCAGTAAATAAACCTTTCACTTAATATACCAATCTTATAAAAACGCTTGCGTTTAAAGCTGAATTTTCTTGAAATTTCCACTTGTTTCGCATAGAGTTTGCAATACGATTTTGAGTGTCGCACAAGCAGCAGCGCTTGGATATGAGTTCCCATATATATGTGTAACTATGCACAATCAATATACATCATATATAGAAAAACACACACATACACACACACACACACACGTGCATACATGCTTGTTCTATAATCTGAAAAAAAACAGCAGAAACTATATCGCGAGGATAACCAATATGTTGAGTGGCAAGCATTGTCGATGGCCGAGTTCGTGTTGCAGCAGCATTTATATCGAAGGACAAACGATATTGTACATTAAAGTGCTGCATAGTGGCATAGAGAGTGAGTGCTAGGATATGTGAATATTGCAAAAGGATCTTTTGCCAAATGTTCAATTCAATAAAACATTGCGCCAAATGTCTTCCGGAATTAATTGTCGTGAAATTTTCGTGTTTTTGGAAATTTTGATTTGGAATCAAAAAACTCAGAGAAATCGACAAAACAATGCAAATAACAACAGTAACGACGCCGAGAGAGACAACAACGTCAGCAACAGTAACAGCAACAACAATAACAGCGTCAAACAACAGTATAATAAAAATCACAGCAACCGAAATAGTAACAGCAACAGCAGCAGCAACAATAACAACAACAACAGCAGCAGTGTTGTCGAATTGCAGTCAGCAGTGAAAGTGATAAAAAGTCAACAACAACAACAACACCAACAGCAGCAGCAGCAGCAACAACATACAAAAACAACAAGCAAAAATCGTAATAAATTAAATAACCTGAAGGCGCACACATACACACGCAAATCTCTGCACATATTGCAGAAGGGCTGAGCGAATGAAGAAAGCAACAAACATTATAAACAATTATGTAAGAGGAGAAGAAAACGACGTTTCTACAAATTCAAATCAAATGCTAAATACGAAGGAAGCGCTTTAAACAATTAAATAGAAGTAAAAACAAATAAATTCGAGTCGGGAAATTCATGAATACGTGTATATGCGCGATCAAGTGTCTTATTAAATACATAGTAAAGAAATGTAATAAATATATACAAATATATATACAACAAAGCAAATTTATATAAAATTCAATAAATAAATCCAACAACAACAACAATTTAGTACCTACAGGCCTGACAACGTTAGATCGGTTACACATATATACAGCATATATATATATGTATAAATCTCTATATTAGGATACATATATACACCCGTACATACATATATATCTATCTATATATTGGCTAATTGGCATATACAACAACAACAACAACAAGTAAATAAATAATTAATTAATTAAATCACAACAACAAATATATAAAGCTGCAGGCGTAGCCCAAAAAATACGCCCCACTGTGATATTAGTAATTCACACTCACATACACACACGCACTCACTCACACACGCCGATATATAGTATAGCGACCGACAACAATAACAACAACATTCAAAACCAAAATCATCTATCGAAGAACTCGACGCCAGTGTAAGACACCCAAAAAGAAAGGGCGCCAGAGATCAACGGAGAGAGAGAGAGAGAGAGAGAGAGTGCGTGTGCGAGAGAATAGAGAAAAGAGAGAGAATCAAGTGCAATGCCTGCTCACTGGCGCAAATAGTTGGGAAATCGCTGCAAGCTTATATAAGAGAATCGATTCATTATAAAACTTCGATTGAAACCCTCAACTCCCCAAAACCCAAACCAATTGTGCAAAAAGTGTTACTGTTACAGTGTCCTTTATATATTGTACACAAATATATATATATATATATATCTATTATATCCAGTTATAATAATATTGGCTAGTTTCATGAATCAGTCACACGCATGGATCGTGTGAGTCTTATATACGCTTCGTGAGTGGCACGTGCCTCGTGACACGTGGCCAGGGCAGACAGAGCCCTAAAAGAGCCAAACCCGAACCCAAACCCAAATCCAAGCCCGAATCTAAACGTTAACGCGTGTGTATTAGTGTTTCATTTACCAAATCGAGCAACCCTATAATTATGTATACGCAACGTATGTTTGACATGTGGAGCAGCGTCACTTCAAAATTGGAAGCACACGCAAATAATTTGGGACAAAGTAACGTGCAATCGCCAGCGGGACAAAACAATTCAAGCGGTTCAATAAAAGGTAATAGTAAAAAGAAAAAACATTATACAATAATGCCTCTGAAGCTAAACTAAGTGCGAGGGAACTTAAGATTTACAAAAAAAAAAAAATTATTCTTTCAGTGGACTTCAATTATTAAGCTTAATTTAAGATGAACATTTTCGAACAGTTCCTGAAATGCTCACCTTAAGGTACAATCGCGTATTTAAAAATACAAGTCACACTCACTATGTATCTGTATTTGTATTAAATGTTATATTAAACAACATAAAACGACAATAAAAGTTATAGATGAAGCAATCCGATTTAGTTGTATGCTGTAGAAAGTTATTGAAAAAAAAGATGAAAAGTTATCTTCGTCTTAGAAGAAAACATTATTCCTCCATGGTCATGGGCCGCGAACTATGTACATTTACTTTTCCTCACGAACTTATCATTCATTAAAAAGCATATTCATCATATTTGTCATTTGGTAATCCATATCGTTTTATGAAAACATCGGTCTGACATGGTCAGTTACGGCGGCTCTAGCACTGTGGGATACATCGATTTCGTCATATCTATTATATATCTAATCTACATATATAACATTTGGTCTACTCTTCTTAATTTTCGGTGTTACAAGCTAACACACCTCAAACTATTTACCTTTACACTGTTCAGTGATGATATAACAGCAGCTTTGTTTTCCCAAAAATATATACATATTAGTAATTAATTGGATTTGGATGCAAATTCTTCGTAATGTTGGACAGACAGATTGGACAGATTGTTTTGCACATATGTACATATATTCAAAGCATAAAACCATTCATCAACAGGTATCTATTAGTGTTATCGAAGGTTTATCCTAACCGCATTTATTGTTAGACTTTTCTACAAGCACACCTCTTCCATTTGTGTGGCAGTTGCTGTGTGAATCTCAATATGTAACTATTTTTATATATTCACGGATTAAACTGTACGTAGATACATATGCAGACACTGTATAATGTAAAATATGTAATAGTTAGTCAGTTCGTTGTTGCAGTTGTTGTTGTTCGAAATAAAATGAATTGAATTGAAATGAGCTGCTGCGGCTGCGGCTGCGACGATGACGACGATGATGACGTAGACGACGATGGCGATGCCGGCGACGACGCTGGCGTTGGCAGTGAAAGTCACTTAAGTTTCTCAACGTCCAGCTATGGATATAATAGCAACAACAACAGCTAGCATAATAACAATAACAACAGCAACAACACACATATTATTTAAGGGAAATCCATGAAATTCGTATATGAAGAAAGACACCAAAAATAACATTACGAAACATTATTGCAGGCATATATATACAAACAAAAACCCACACATGCTCACTCACGCATGTGTGTGTATGCGTTTGTAAGTATGTATGTATGTATACAGTGTATGTGCTTGTGTGTCTGTATTTGCATTTGTGTTGGCCTCTCTGTGTGTTGGCAATTAAAGTAATTCGACAAGGCAATCAGTGCGCGTATCTATGAGATATCGAAAGACCTGCTGCATTTTAGCTGACAAACAAACAAACATACACACACATACGCGTACTTCATGTATGCATGTATGTGTGTACTCGTATGCCTACTTCAAAGGCAGCAAAAGCGCGGCATGGTTGTAATAAAGAAATTTGTAAATTAAATTTTTGCGCAGCAGCTATAAAATAAAATAACATAAAAAGCGTGATATTGTAATGCCAAAAAAGCACACACACACACAACTGTGTATGCGTAATTGTGTGTGTGTGTGTGTCGCACATTGTGTGTAAAAGCTTTTGCAGTTTCTTTTTTTCACATTATTTTGTTGCGTTGGCAAATTGAGTTATTTTTGGAACAATGTTGTCTATACATATATATATGTATACATATATACCTATAAGTATTTATATAAATACATAGATATAAACATATATATATACATGCATGCCTATTGAGATTCACATTTCGATTTTGCACATCTGTATACGTGTATATTATATACAGCCTGAGAAGATTTCATATTTCATGTTTGTTTTCATTGAACACTTTACAAGGCGAAATGAAGTGTCCTTTATGTCACACTGTTGTCATATTAACTGCATAGTTCTTGCTGTTAATACATCGTTGGACACTTCAAGATTCTAGGGATATACATTTATTTAGGCTATTCAAGTATATGCACTATTATAATAAATGTAGTTAAATCTGAACAAATCTTCATATTTGTTAAAAAAAAAGCATTCTCTTCACATATTTACTGTAATGAGAAAAGTTTTAGGAAACAGACTGTTTAGACAATACGAGCAAGAAATGTCTATGATATCTGAATAATATCGATGTATTCGTTATAAAGATTCTTGCAATTGGTGAGACTACAAAATATATCCACTTAAAAAAAGAAGAAAGGATAGCCAGTGTACCTATTTTTTTAAAATTCCTTGCGCTTAATGGACGCAAGTCCTTATATTTCCAGCTGTAAGCTTCGGTTTAAAAATCTGATAGAATAGTAAGGCATAGTCGAGCACAAAATCCGATTTAAAATATCTACACTATTATTATTTTTTATTTATTGCAAACATTCTGAAGTTCTAAAGTAGTGGAGAATCGACTCTGCTACAAAAGAGAAGGGACTTCAAAGCATATTTCAGACGATTGCACTCTTCTATTTATATATGTTGACAATGATGTTTGTCAACCAGGGACGGCCAAACTGAATCAGAGATAATATTAAGGTCTTACAAAGAAAAAATATAAATAAAACAGAATAATAAAGGCACCTGAGTGCAGAAAATCTTTATCTATGCACGGTACGGAATGGAGAGCTATAAGTCTAAAGAGTTATAGTTTATACTTGTATGCGAGTAGATTCTCTATATTTGTACGCTGAGTTGAGCTATCAACTTGAATTTCACAAATCAACATCGACGTGCCTAGTTCATCGTCTTCGGTGTGTATGTAAAACAAATCCATTAGCTTATCGGCCGATGTGCGAGCCGATGTAACGACCATTGAGTGCTATGGGCCAATTCGTTTCGGTCGTTGACCTCTGACCCGCTGAGCTCTAGCCGCTGGCCACTGGGCGGTAAATAAATAATGAGTATTCGTCATCTACTGACCAGCAAAGTACATTGGCAATAGTTGTTGTTGTAAGCGCTGTTCTCAGAACATTTAGCTAGTTTAGCCGGCAGCCCATAAATCCCAATCACGTGTACTCTGAGAGGGTGTGTATATGTATATTTATACGTATATGGCTGTGTGTGCGTCGACAAAGGGCTGCACTTGTCGTGTTCGCTCAAAGCTCTGACCAAATCTCATTACTTTCGCCTTCTCAGTGCAATATGTCGCGTGTGTTGGCCATAAAAGTAATATTAAAATATAGAGAGAAAGAAGTACGTACAATTTTTGGCACAATTTTCACTTTTTGCCGCCGCAAGCACAGCAATTAAAAGTAACTGAAACAACAACAACAACCACTACATTTCCTGCATGCATTGCATACAGAAGAAAAACAACAAAAATGTAATAAAAGTAATAAGAAATAACATGTATGTACGAGGGCGACATTCGTCCCGAGAAAAGGCACTTTCCTATTCCTTTCTAAAAAGAAAAAGACTCATAATAATAATTTGTACGCATGCAATTTGCTTTTACGACTTCCGTAAGTCGCCAAAAAGTTTCGCACTTTTTTTTGTTGTATTATTGAAAATTTTCACTCCGTCTCTCTGACAATTTGCCAAAAAGGCAAAAGTACAAAAATGTGAAACAGATAGTAAAGTGAAAGAAATGCGTCGTAAACAGAAAGCGGCTAAACGTGAAAGAGTTGTCGCCGCTTTTGTTGTAGTTGTAGTTGTCGCTGACGCTGAAAGAAAGCAGCAGGCGGGCCAGTACGACTGGCCCTTAGGGGGGTCTAGTGCAGTGGCAGCAGCAGCAGCAGCAGCGAAAAGTACAAAATGTAATACAAATTAACCGAAATATAAGCAAGAGAGAGACTGAAAAAGTCGCAGTCGTCTGTTGTTGTTATTGTTGCTGTGGTCGCTGGGTGAAATGCTTACTTTGCTGATTGTGTAGTCTAGGCACTCACACACACACACACACATACACACACTTACTCACACAAACATATATGTATGTACATACACAGAGACGAGAGCAACTTGCAAGCCACGTCTAACAGCCAACCACCCCCTCCCGAAAGAGCCCTGCGCCAACATGCAGCCCCACAGGCACATAAAAGCGCGCGATAGTGCCGTCCGCTTTTTCGTCGCTTGTTAACATGCGTATGCATAGATATGTGAACACTAGCTATAGTATGTATGTGGACAAATCACTAAGTTGGTCGAAATAAAATCACTTTTTCACAATTCTAGGGAAATGAATTATTAGTACCTAAATGTCAATTTGTTCGTTATATATTTTTTACTTTCGCATTGAATGAAGAAATAAAATAATCTATTTCTAAATTTCTTTTTAATAAATGTATGTATGTATTTACATTCAACGATGCATTTGTAGCTATCGCCGCGGACGCCAGGGTGAAGCATTGCTCCACTGCATGGCTCCGCCCGAGCGCGGACCCGTCTCCATCGTCTTTCCATAAATTCTTTCCTTAGCTTCTCTTTTTCTCATGTACTCTCCGTTTTTTCTCCTATCCAATAAACGAATTAAAAAAAACTTTAAAAATTTATGTATTATGTATTATATACTATACATACAAACGAAATAATTTATAATAAAAATAAGTAATACGCCAGCACTTGAAGAAAATGTCACTTAGTCCCATTACTATATATAAGAAATAGAAGCACCTGCATTCTTAAATCATTGGTTAGAATACATTTATCGGGCAGTGTGCATACACAACTATAAAGTCACTATACGTGCGGGTATCTGCCAACTAGTCCCAACAACGAAAGCAATACCAACAGCACTGCCTGAAAGCGCACAAGCGAGCGAACGAGTGAGCGAGCGCGTCAAAAGCAAGCAAAGCACAATCATCAACAGCGGCAGCAGCAGCGGCGGCGGCGACAGCGTCAACATATAGTAAAAGTCTAAAATCGACAAAAAATTTAATTTCGGCGGTCATTCACCCGCAGTCGCACACACACGCACACACATACATACACGCACGCACACTGAGGCACACAGAAAGAAAGAAGCTGACGATGGCAGCCACATGTCAGCTGGTCGCCGCCTTCATGAGAGAGTGCGTGAGTGCGTGTGTGAGAGTGAACGCCAAAGCCGAAGCTCTTTTATGCGGGAGCAAGCGTCGACGTCACGCACGCGACGACGTTGCCAGCCATAAAGCAAGAGGGGGGCGGCCATTACAACATAATTCTTTCGCTTT
This sequence comes from Scaptodrosophila lebanonensis, assembly GCF_003285725.1. NCBI lineage: Eukaryota > Metazoa > Arthropoda > Insecta > Diptera > Drosophilidae > Scaptodrosophila > Scaptodrosophila lebanonensis. The sequence goes on from NW_022060529.1 coordinate 7,322,461, forward strand.
CACACAAACACACATACACAAACCAACATTCACAAACCAGCACTCACACAAAAATTTATATACTTTCTTTGACTGAAATTATTATTTACATTTACGCACAAATGCGAGTATAGGCAGAGAAGCGGCAGCATTGACAACGCCAAGTGGCTGCGTCTCTGCCAACGTCGCCGTCGCCGTCACCGTCACCGTTCCCGTCTGAGTCTGCGCCTGCGCCAACGTTTCACATGCCTTCTCGTTGTTGTTGTTTTTAGTGCAGATTAGAAACTGCGTGGGCAGCGCTGCCTGGAGTGGAGCAGTAAGTTGGGGTCGATTTGCCTTAGCTTTTAAGCGGCATTGTTGTTATTGCTGTTGTTGCCTTTGTTCTTATTGTTGCTAGATTACTTCTACATGTTTAAGTGGTTGTTGTAGTTGACTATTTGCCAGCACACGCTCCCTCACCGACATCCCCAAAACAATACGAGTATGCGGGCATTGTTTTGGGTTTGTCATTTGGCAGCCAGACCTAGCCGTTGACAATTATTGCGTGAATTTCTTTGTTATACTCATTGTTGTGTGCGTGTATACATCATACACTTGTACATACATACATATACTATACCTACACACATACATATGTAGCTGTAAATGTGTTAGTTTGTGTGCGTTTGTTTTAATTGCTCAACAAAAAGCTATCGAAGCAAAAGTAGAAACGGCATTTTGTGGGCCGTTAGACGCCTAATTTGATATTTATTCACACGCCCAGCGCATGCAAAAGAAACGGTAAACTGCTGGACTCCCACACTCACTTGAACTGCCATTATTCACTGAAAATGTTGTTGTTGCTGCCCCTGTTATTATTGTCGCTGTTGTTGTAGTTCTCTTGATGCCGTTAGTCCATTTACATTTCACTCTTGATAGTTGACACATGTTTGTAAGTGGTTCAATATGTACATAAATTTATGTACATATGGATGTACATACATACATACATACATACATACTTATATGCGTACAAGTATATGCACACATGTTCAAATATGTATGTATGTATATAATGTGCACATTGAGGGCACGCCAACAACCCTTTCGGCATATTCATTTATACATAATTTGCAACAAATTCAAATATTTCAGAACACACAAAATTCCCATTTCGAAAATTTGTTTTGCATTAAATAAATCAAAAATTTCGTTACTCTGGTGCTATTCGAGTTCATTCGCATTTGTCCTGAAAACAAAACACACGCAAAGTGTTCTGTTCTTTTTATTATTATTGCGGTTTTATGAAGTTTTTTTTTTGGGGTTTCTTTCGATATAACAACCACAGGCCTAAAAGAATATACTACATAGCACTTGGTTAAGTATGTATGTAAGTAGTTCAATGAACTTCAGTCTTTGGTTAGCATTTTTAGCGCTTAAAGCACAATCAATATTTATAATCGCAAGTGTTCAGGATTTTGTAAAAGATTTTCTTCTGAATATCTTTTATACATTTATATGAATATTCTCTTATCTTTATATTTGATCAAAAAATCAAGTGATAGTTTTAAGCTTCAAAAAAATAACATTGATACAGCATGTCAGTAAATCAAAATAAATCAAAAGCTTATAATGTTATTTATAAAATGAAATATTTGTTTAAACCCTAATTCTGAAATAATTTCGCCAATTCTTAGACATAGTATTTTTGAAGATGTATTTGGAGAATTGAATTGTTTTTATAATTTATTTAGCCTTTGCACCCTATTTGTTAGATTGTCTGCTCAATTCAAATGATCATATCACACACATATATGTATGGGTATGTGTATATGTACAATAAATAGATGTTGTGAAAATATCGCAGCACTGCCTTAGAGTTTTCGATCCAATCAGTGGAAGTTGCTGTTACAGTCGCAATCAAGCGAGCTCGAATAGTTTTTCATTACTTAAACCTTTGTACAACATATGTATATACATATGTGCATCAATATGTATGTTTGTATAAATTATAAAAATAAACTCGAATGGCAGATAAGCAAGCCAGAAATGTGTGTCATAAGGCCACAACTTCAATGCTACTTATTAGACAAGAGAAGAGTAGCGAAGAAACGATTGCGCCATAGGAGACTTGAGACTTGTGTCTGATTACTGACTAATACTAATATGCACATAAGTACAGTTTTTATGGCCAAATGTACCTCCTGGACTCGTTTAGCTAATTATATGTTTAGTGTCTACGCTGCGTATACGCATCGCGCAGACCTCTCAATATCGGCAAATTTATGCAACGAGACAGACATTAGAGCACAAAAACAAAAACTCAAAAAATACATGTTTTGCTTGATAATTATAAAGTAGCAAAAAAAAAACAAATATTAAAAAAAATATAAAATAAAATGCAATGCATCAATGCTTCAGAATCGACGACGACGGCGGACGGCGACTGCTACGTCGACTCCGGCTGCAACTGAGTATCTTATCTAGGCAACTGCTCTCGCATATTTAGTTTCGTGCCTGCCTGCCTGCCTGCCTGCATGTGCGTGAGTTTGTCTCTCGCATACCTACATATATATGTATATATGTACATACATACATATATGCACCAACATAGAGGCAAATAAAAGATTGCATGCGCCGTGTATGTGTGCCCCACAATGCAGCGACAGCTGCTGGCCCCACAACCACAAACAACACCAGCAGCAGCAACAAAAACGAAACAAAAATACCAACACATAAAACAAAAAAAAAAAAAAAACACAAAAAAAAGAAACGACGTAGCGCGCGCCAAATGAATAGACGAATATATTTGTGCTGCTTCTATGTATGTATGTGTGTGTGTGTGCGCGCTGCACACACAAAAATGCAACGCCGCTAACGTTGTGGCCATCGCCTGCATCTGCGTCTGCGTCCGCGTCTGCGTCGCCGTCACCACCAACAGCGCCGTCGCCGCCCCCTCCCTGGCCGCTCGTCAACAAACGGCAAGTTAGAGGCGAGCGCGCCAACAAATGCGAAAAACTGGGACAAAGTTGAACAGACGAGCCAAGGACGGATATTAGTGCGCGCACAGTTGCATGATGAAGCGACGTTGGCGCTGGCGAAGTCAGCAACAACAGCAGCAACAGCAACAACAACGACAACAACAGTAACAGAGCAGCAACAAATACAGCTTTGACGGCGACAACTGCAAACTGTTGTTGTTTTGTTTTCTTGTTAGATGCATGCATTTTATTGTTGTAGCTGTTGTCGCCGTTGCTGTTGTTGTTGCTGCTGCTAGTGGCGCGACGGCTTCTCTGTGTGTACATACACATATATGTGTGTATGTGTGTATGCGTGTGTAAATATATGTATACTTGTGATTTTATGCGAACTACACTAAAAAAATTGCATTTGGGACTGACATCTAATTCTAACTGAAATAAAAAAGTTTTCTTAAAATAGAATACAAGTAGAACTTAGTACTAAGAAGTTAAATTTCATTTAACAGTAATAACGGGCACCAAATGCATATTTAAATTCATTATGTTATACAAATTATAATAATAATGCAAATGTGGCATACAAATAATGAAAATATTTATTGTTTAACGGAACAAATGCAGGACAAAAATGACGGAAATTAAGAAACAGTCGTTTCCGAGAGGATTTAAGCTTTGATTGCTCTGAATTGGCTCTCAATTGTAAATAAGTCAGAAAATGTGAATCATAAACATTTTTAATAAGATTTTGATATTTCGCTAATTGCTAAGCCAGAAAAATTAAGAAATGGGATCACAATTATGTGGCATCCTCCAACTCAGTTAGGCCGCAAAAACAATGGCTAAGAAACAATTTCTAAACCATTTCGGAACTTCAGCAGAATTTTTTTTTAATTTATTATTTTTATTTATTTAATAAATGTTAACTCAAGTTTTAGGAAACTTTAAATATAGGCATTTCATTTTTTACAATGTATGTGTATATGCATGTCTGTTTGTATATCGGGTCGAGTCTGCTCGAAATGACTTGAAATTTGTGATTAGAATTTACTGTGGCGGAGTGGCTTGCAATTCTTGTTTTTGCTTTTTTTTGGTGAAGGCTGGAGGGCGTCGGGTATTTTGCATTTGACGAATGTTTTATTCCTATTGCTGTTGTTATTGTTGCTATGTATCTACATACATAAGTAAAGCAGTAGCCACCAACTGTACGTGGTACTCACGCACTTTGTTGTTGGCTACGCACTCGGTATCGCGTATACGCAACCTCGAACATAAGTTTCTGTATTTCTTATTTTATTTCATATTATTTTTATTTTTTGGCTGAAGAGACAGAAAACGTTAATTAGCATGCCGGAAAACCTGTTTTTCCAGTTAAAGTTTTCACACACAGACACTGACGGAGACACATTCAGAGGCTGAGGCCAAACGGCAATGAATGGATTTTCTTTAAGAATTTTTGCGCATTTGAGTCTAAGCCAAAAGAAAAACAATAACTACAACAACAAGCAGTCTCACACACACACACATACAGAAATACACTTATCGTCGCCATTTTCTGTTTTTGCAGTTGCTGCTCAACTTGAAAAAATCTCGTTTAGGAAATTGTTTACTGCAGTTTGGGGTTCTTTTCGCTGTCTGACTATCTGTCTGTCTTTCTGTCAGGCTTGTGTCAGCTCCGCTGCAGCTTTTTTGGCTTTTGGCAAATTTAGTTAAAGCACTTAAATACCATAAATAAGTGGCTATTTAATTGCAGCAGCTGTTGTTGTTTTTGTAGTTGCTATTCGATGCAGCGCTTTATGCACAAAATTGCGCAAAAATAAAAGAGTCAACAACACATACAAATGCACTTTGGTCTATCTACGTGTTTCTGTGTGTGTGTGCGTATATGTGTGTGGCTTTTGAGGTTTTCAAGGTATTTTTTTGCGTTAAATCGTTATTGTTGTTGCAGTCGTTGTCGCTGCATTTGAAGCGTGCATAAATAATGCAAAAGGCCTACTTTTTATGGGAATTATGTTTTTGTGCGCATGCATATATGTATGTATGTACATAAATAAGCTTGTTTGTATGTACATACATATGTCTGTAACTATTTATGTATGCACCGCCTGCCATTGTTATGGAAATTCAAGCGACTGTGCATTAGAATAGAAATATTTTCCAGCAATTGACTTTTTGGGCAATTTTCTATTGGGCTGTAAGCATACAAGAACACAAAAGAGGCCACATATAACTTTAAAAGGCAAGGCAATGGCATAAAAAAGGGAATTATTCCAATATACTTACATAGGTATTTTAAGAATAGAGCCGACCGTTTTCTGTCCAGTGCTTGCAATGTAAAGCATATAGAAGTTCTTGTCTTTGATGACAAATGTGTTGGTAATGAAATTATATTCCTTATTTCTTCCTTTCTTAAGATAATATAGAAAGTGTAAAAAATACTTATTCATAGCTTGGATTTTTTAGCTCTCCGCTCACAAGACTGAGGTTTAAACTCTATAAATTAGTTTATAAATGTTATATGTACATTGGAAATTTTTAGTTCACGCATACGCATTTCTGCAAAAACATTATTAAATTTATCATAAGCGCGATTCATTTTTGTATTAGTTAGAACCTTGAAGGCGGCCAATCGCTGCAACTTCACAGCTTGTTAGTGAACTTAATTGTAGGCAAGTATCGTTACTTTTTGTGTATTATTTTTTCTTTTTAATTCGTTAACAAGTTATTTAAAATTGTTTTAGGAAAGGTATATACGTGAACGAGATTTAATCAACCAAAATACTTTTGCTCACCCTTTTATAAGAGGCTAGAATTTTATTCATAGCAGGATGGGCATACTCAATAATAGTCATAATTGTGGTAAAACATATTTGGAAAGTAATTAAACTAAGAAATATATCCATATTCCCCACACAAATGAAAATATTGTAAGTTTCCAATAAACTAAAAATTCTTCAGCTTTACATTTGGCAGTTTTCATCCCCAATGTTCTTATTTGTAGGCACAGTTTCATGTAGAAACTCATATATTTTTACAGAAATTGCTGGCACATGAATCATTAAGTCAAATTTGTTGCCATATTGGCAAGACTCGGACACATTCGACGTAAATTTTAACGAACAAATTGCTCACTTTTCATCACGTGAAACGTATACGTGATGTTTAAGTAAAAATCATTTTAAATATAATAAATAACGTGTATGTATTGTTTATATATGTATGTGCACGTCAAGGGATTGGCCAAAAATACAACCACACACACACGCACACACATACACAAAGCTCGCAACGTGAACAACAAATCAACAGTTATAATGGCATTTTAAAATGTGAAAAGCTGACAAACGTGCGCAGACCTTTTGGCAGAGTCGAAACTTTCTTTCACACACACACATGCACACACGACACTAACACACTCATAAAAATGCATTCTAAGAGGCAGTTTAAGCAGACATCCGTCGGAGAGCTTATCTGATTTGCAATATTTTATTTGTATTTAACAAATTGTAATAATCGAATTAACCTACTTGGCAACTTCTCTGATGGACTTTATCGCTGGCTTTCTTAGAGTGTAAATATTTGTTATGCTCTTATACATACGTGTATGTAAGAAATGATATTCTTTGGCACACTCACACAAACCAGCTAGCTGCTTACAAATTACATCATTTTGGTAAAATATTTTGTCTTTTCATTAATCGACAAAAATGGCAAGTTCTTTTCTTCGCTTATTTATTTTTTACGTTTTTGTTGTTGTTGTTGTTTGAATCGTGGGTCAGTAAACTCTCGCCCGAAAATTTGTGTATGAGATCTTTGTTGGCAACAAAAGAACGCGGCAATGGCACGTCTCGCATACACACACACACACACACACACACACACACACACGTACACGCACACATCTGTATGCGAAATGTAAACATTACAGAAATGCCTGTCAAAGTGACGCCAAAAGGCGCAGCGGTACCCAAAAAAGCCAACCACGATGGTCACCCAGTCACGAGGGACGTATGTGTGTGTGTGTGTGTGTGTGTGAGTTGAACTGACTTTGAGCTTTGGTGGACGCACAGCTATGCGCGTAATTTAAAATTATATTATGATTATTAAGTATGCGCAGTGTTGGCCACAATTACACCAACAACAGTTCTGCAAACGGCATGTGAAGAATGAATGAAATGCACAACGGGCATTTACAAATTCTAACGGCGTCTCGATATGTAAATCATGAGCAACAACAACGGCGAATATGCAAAAAGAAAGCGCCGCAAACACATAGTATAAGCATGAGTAGCAACAAAAAGTTACGTAGCCAAACATGTTAATGTGCGGTCTAACGGAATTTCGCAAAAAGCGAACCGGCTAGAGCCTTCTCACCTCTTCCTCAGCCCCAACTGCCCTTTTCACTTGTGAAAGCTGTACGAATGAAACGAGTTTGAGTCAAAGAACCAAAACACACACAGCACACACACACACGCAGATACGCTGAGCTGAGAGCAGCAAGCAAATAAGAGAAAGAGAGAGCACATTTTAATTAATCACGCTAGTGATGGACTTGGCTTTTGCGACACGGCACGACGACGAAATGGCGCAGTGAGCCCATATATGACACTATCCGTTTTTTTTGTTTGTTATAAATTCAATCATTAACATAAAAGTAGAATTTATTTTCATTATGCAAAAATAAAAATATTATTGTCCAAATTCAATAAACAGTATCAATTATACTGATTATATTTTTACTAATAATAGTATCCATAAAATAAAAAACAACATAAATAGATACAATTTTCAGGAATAATAATACCAAGTTCCAGCATCGCTTCAAGATATGATCGGATATATTATTTAATAGGTTCAAAAAAGTAACATTATTTGCTTAATTTAAATTTAATGAATCAAAATTTGCAATGCACTAATTACAACTAACATGGCTTTTTCGACCAAAATTTCAAGGCTTTTCAATCAATCAAAAAATTGGGATATTTTTACATTTAGATTGGGAGTTATCTCAATCAAAACTTTTTGTTTTATATCCTATTAATTTGGGCGTGTTTTATTTTTTTTCTTTATTCAACACAAATACACATGGTATGTTAGAAAATCAGAATATGCAACTTAAACACGCGTGTACACGCAAACTCACACCCACAATATGCATTTTCCATTTAGCTGCCTCTTCGCTGCTCTAAGAGCGTGCCGAAGAATAAACAGTTATTTGTTAAATAAGAGACAAATGTTGTGACAGAGCGACTATTAACAACACAGTGCTCGCGTTGACTACGAAGTTGCTGCGACTGCTTTGGCTCCACAACTTGTGCTCACTTTTTGCCACGCAATTCAGTCGCATTCTCCCGCTCACTGACGCTCTCAATGGGTTGGCAGGCAACTGGTGCATTGACCCCACAACGAACTGACCCACTTACGAAGCTGCTTTTGCGAATATGGCCGAATGGCGAAGGCGCGCGCGCTCGTGTCGCCCGTATTCGCCACTTCGGCAGCAACAATAACAACAACAACAACAACAAGAAGAAGAACAACAACCGCAGAAGCAACTTGTGCAATAGGCAGCCACAGTCTGGCATTCAGTCAGACGGTAAGACAGTAAGTTAGTTGGCTAGTCAGTCGGCCAACTCGTTCGGCACTCGCTCCGATGCTTGGCCCGCAGTTGGCTTTGGCTGCTTCGACTGGCTGCTGGTAACGATTTCTCGTTTTGTTGGCGCTGCGGCAACTGCTGCAACAATCTGAGGTATTATGTATTTTTGCACAAATGTTGTTGTTGCTGTTGTTATTGTTATTGTTGTTGTTATTATTTTATTTGACTTGGCCATTCGCTTGGATTCCCATTGTACAGCAGCTACTCTGCTTGCCTTCAGTTTTCGTCCGTTGTTGCTGTTGCATTTGCCAAAAACTGCAAATCAGATGCGACTTTTTGCATGTGTGTGTGTGTGCGTATGTGTGTGTGTGCGTATGTGTTTTCGCACATGTCGGTGCATATTAATTTTGTGCATACTTTATTTTCCTTTTTTCGCACATTTTACTGCACTCTGTTTCTCTTTTTGTTTCTGTTTTTATTTTCTGCAAACATTTGCAATAAAGAAGAACATATTAATTTCGACTTCTGGTTATTAAGCTGCACCCGGGCCAGGCAAGATTAAAACAAAAAGAACGCAAATAGGCAAAGGCATGCAAATAAATTGCATATAAAAAAAACTTTCGTGATTTCTTATTTGCTTTTGTTGCAGTTTTTTGTTTTTGTGGCCTGCAGCCCCATTCAGAATTTATTGCAATATTTTCGCGAAATTTGCTGGCAATTGCCAGAATGCATGCTTTTTAGCAGCCTCAGCGTGTTTTCTTTTCGCACGTTCAACTGAGCGTATGCGTAATGTGCTTTAACAGTCTGCCAATCCTGTGCCCATTCCTTGCATAAACATATCGTTAATAACCTCCATATTAACATACTTTCTTCAGCGTTCTCGGAAACGTTTCATTCAAATTAAACCCAATTTATGATCGGCCGCTGCTTTACAAAGTTTATTTTGCTATTGCGTAAATATTAATAATATTTAATGTAAGTTTACTTTTACGAAACTCGTAAATGAGTAGTATATAAAAGCTCTAAACAGTTAATATTATTTATATGTAAATTAAAGTTAATGCCACTAAAGTAACATAGTTGTTTCTGCCGGAATCTTAAGCTACCACACCTTGAACATTGGTAGCTAAAATTATTTTGTATAAATTTGCTTTTCTTGGGAAGTGTACAAATAATTATGTGCTTTCTAAAGTAGGATCTGAAGTAAGGAAGCTTTGAATTGGCTAGGATATTGAATTTGAGGTTGGAAACGAATGAGTCGTACGTTGATGAGTTTTTTGTAGAGCATAAGCATAATCTTAAAATTATTATTATGGTTATACAGAAGTAATTGTAAAAATATTATCCTTATACTTAATTTAGTTATATGTTTAAAAAATATTATCACTACTAATACGCTTTGTATTTTTTTTAGTTTGAACAGAATCGATGTTTTAGCATCAATGGTATACCAATTTGGCATTGAAAAACAGCACCAAAATAATGCCAAGTTTTATAGTTTCTTAAACAAAAGTATTTAATTTAAACTTCATTTCAAATTGACGTCAAATAAATGTTGTCCACAAAAGTGTAGCTTCAATCATTTCATTTCGTTTTGATTTAATGATTATTTCTTGTATGGAATAATTAGTTTGTGAAAATCTCCCGGTATCATTCCGAGACATTGAAAATTCAACCAGTTTTGCGCAACAGAAATATACATATGTATGTACATATGTACAGGGTGCGCCATCTTTTATGTCGCTTTGTCATTAGTGAACCGATTGACTTGAGTAGACCAGTGTTGAATACGTCAGTTCAAGAAATTGTACAGAACCAAATTAAATAAAAATATCTCGTACATGAAAATCGGTTGTTTATTTTCAAAGATATTCAATGTTTACATACCGACATAAAAGATGGCGCACCCTGTACTTATATACATATATATGTACATATGTACTTATATACATATGTACTTATATACATATGTATGTACATATGTATGTACTTATATACATATGTACACGTACATATATCTCAGTGTAACGTGCTTCAACATATGAAAGCGTGCCGTGCGGCTGATAGCGATAAATGATAGTAACTTTTCTCTTCTTAGAACTGAAATACACACTTTAAACAATTATCCCGTAACTGGGAGTACGTTTCAAAAGCGTAAAGCACTGCTTAGACTCGGCCGAAAAAAATGAAAAAAAAAAAAACTACGCGAGTGAAACATTTTTAAGTCATCTTCGTCTTATGGAATGCGATGCAGTCGAACTGTGTTGCAGTCACTATGCAGAGCTATTGCTGTTGCTGCCACCGCCCAACCCCCAAGCGCAAAGCCAGACTGTCAGTCCATCATTCTGTCAGTTTGTCAGCCTGTTTTGTGACTACGACGTCAACAGCGACGGCGATGGCGACGGCGACGTCGACACACATTCGGAAAAGCGGTTGTTGTTCTTGCGATTGTTGCAGTTGCACTCAGCTCTCTCTTAATCGCAGCCGCAATGCTCGCAAAGAGAGCAATGGCCGTTTAAGAGCGGCACAAGAATGAAGAGTATATTTCGTTTGAAGTTAAGAGCAGAACTTTCTTTTCAATATGTTTTGGTTTTCATTAATATTACTCATTTCATTCGCAAGCACACACACACACACACACATATACCAACACATACGCTTTGTGAGGCTCACGTAATGTGAGAACATGAATATGAGTGTATGTTTTTAGTGGGTCTGTGTGTGTTGTATGATTTGTATATGGCTGGCGTATAATACTGCCGTGTTGGGGAAAAGTTCATTGACACTTGAAAAGCATTTCAGTCAGTCAGTCACTCGCATACACACACACACACACTCACTCACTCAACTCTTACTCACTCACTTGCTTGTGCTGTGCGCTCATCAACTGTCACACATTTCTCCAATAGTGGCACTGCCAGCAGCAGCAGCAGCAGCAACAACAACAAAGCAACGTCAACAGCTTGGCACATTTTTGAGCTAGATGTTGTGTTGTGTTTTGATTACGCGGCTGCTGCGTTGCTGCTGCGACGCTGGCGTCGTCATTGCCGGCGCTGCTGTTCACGACGTCCGCGCTTATGTCTGTGTTTGTTGTCTGCGTTCGGTTCAGCGCGCGCACCTCTTTCATCCTCGTGGGTAAATACGCAAAGCGGTATATTACACAATAGTCAACAACAACAATAAAAACAACAGTCGCTCAATCGTACGTAGCAGCCAAGTGGATTCTTTTTTAATGTTTACGGAGCATTTTGCATGGCCCAGTGCAACAGTGGCTCCACAACACCCAAGAACCAGTTCTATTCAGCACGTGTATATGTGTATGTGTGTAGAAGAGAGTGCATTTACTGTCAGAGCTACACTTAGATAAAAAGTGTCAGATGTCGCTTTATAATGTAGAAATCCCTCTTTAAAAACATCTGACTGCAGCCAGCACTACTTTGTTAAAAGCTTTCTTTTAAATACAATTGTTTTCTATTTGAGCTTTGTCTTCTACATAAGAACATTATTTTTCTGGAAATGTATTTCTTTGTTAGTTTCTGCGGTTTTACTTGTAAAATTACGTTTCTACATCAAACGGACGATCTCGCCTCGAAAGCTATAAAAAAAGGATATGCTAGAGATTTATAATTGTAATTAATTGTGAAATCCCCTAACTTTGGAGAACATTTTTCTTTCATTTCAAGCATTTTAAGTTTTACAGCGATTTTTTAAATTCAAGAAATTGATTTTTTCTGAGTGTACAACGCATGTAACTGATCAGTCTGTTGTTCTCTTTGTTACGAAGAACTCTTGTATTACATCATCGTAGTTGTCGTAAGAACCGCGTTTGTTTATTTGTGTGTGTGTGTGTGTGCGTCAGCTTCTCCGCGGCTTCTTCTGTCGTGTTGTCAAAGGATTGTTAGAGGCAGCGACAGAGGCAGTGTCAGAGGCATGGGCAAGGGCAGCGAGGGAATCCCAACCCCAACACAGCTGTCTGCCACACAATTCACTTGAGTTGCGTTTCGCATTATTCTCTAAGCAGACAACAATAACAAGTACAACATGCAGCTCTAGGTATTGTGCGGTTATTGCGCAATAGAGTTCTTTGAATGCTTTGTTCTATTTCTTCGCGAAGGATTACGGGTTACTCGCGTACGCTAAGAGTGCACGAATTGCAGTTCAATTGAAGTTTCTTATGCCATATGGTTGTAATTGACAGAGCAGGATATAATAATTAGTCGAACTAGAGTTACTTACATATGTCTACAAAGGAGAAATTTGCCTCCGCAAAACAAGAAGTCTCGTCAAAAAAACCAAATATTATCGAATAACCTGAAAACATCAAACTTAAATCGACTTAATTTACACATACAAATGTTTTCTACTATTTTGAGAAAAAAAAAGATTATTTTGAGAAAATTTCTCAAATACCAATAGATATCCTACCAAGATTACTTTTTCCACCGATCATTTTCATGTCAGCTATATGGTATAATGTACCGATTTTTATGAAACTGGAGGTTAGGGTAAAGTACAGTATGAACTCGGTAATGGCAACTAAAGACAACCAGGGTATTTGCACTTTTGGAAATTTTTGCACCTATAGATAAACATTTTATAACTTGAAAAATGCTAAATAAAAGGGTTTTTATGACGCTATAAACTTAATTTTTATTTGAAAGCCTATTTTGAACATATTTGTTTGTTTTTTTGCCTGAATTATTTGCTTATTTTTGCTTATTATTATTATTTTGTTATTAAGGATAACAACAGTCCTACGAAGCTCCGAAAGAAATATTTTTTATTGGAATATCATATCCCTTAACATACATTTTTTATAAAATTTACAAGATCTAGGAATTATAAGTACAAGTATTTCCTTAAGATTTCCCTGCTGAACTCTACATACACTATTAATAAATATCAAATCATAAATACGTAAAGAATTCAAAATGTAACTAGTCTACAGTAACTAAAATTAGAATTTGAAGAAACCAGCACTAGTTGAAATTACACAGTACAATCTATTTGTTAGAGTGGTGGTAGAATGTGGAATTGGACTTACAATGCCTAAAATTCAATGTTGAACTTAGTCGTATAATAAAATGTTAAAGACTCTATAGTACTTTTATCCTTAAACATCCATGCTAATTAGTTCTTTCATTTAATCTGCTTTCAGCTCAAATTGAGATAATTCCATGCAAAGTTTGTGGCGACAAATCGTCCGGCGTTCACTACGGCGTTATCACCTGTGAGGGCTGCAAGGGATTTTTTCGTCGTTCACAGAGCTCCGTGGTCAACTATCAGTGTCCGCGCAACAAGCAATGTGTTGTGGATCGGGTTAATCGAAATCGCTGTCAATACTGTAGACTGCAAAAGTGCCTAAAACTGGGAATGAGTCGTGATGGTAAGTAAATGCGATGTCACCCGAAATGTTAGACAAGTTTATAGGCCTGCTTGTTCGTTGAATGCATAATTGATATTAGAAGCTATATCCAGATAAGTCATTTAAAACTGCACTAAAGAAACAATCGAATAAAAAAGAAAAGTTTTTTTTTCATTTGTAAACATTTAAATGTAATATGAGATTTGATTTAACTGGCTGGTGATTCTTGAAATAATATTTATACGCAAATAGTGTCGAACTATCTTCTTTTAATTCAATAAGAGATTGATTTTGCTTATCTTCGATCACCCAGAAGTGAGGGCATATTTTTTTAGAAATAACATATATTCGATTTCAAGATATGTTTTTGTAATGCAGTTCAATTCTGCACTCCATCGTTGTTTGATTGTTAGTTATAGATAATATATTAATAATATTAACACTTTGTGGCATTTCGTGCAGCTGTAAAATTCGGCAGAATGTCCAAGAAGCAACGTGAGAAGGTCGAGGATGAGGTGCGTTTCCATCGTGCCCAGATGCGTGCGCAAAGCGACGCGGCACCGGACAGCTCAGTGTTCGATACACAGACGCCCTCGAGCAGCGATCAGCTGCACCACAACAACTACAATAGGTGGAGTATTGCTATAGCGTGCTAAGATTCCGCAAGTTGCTATATATTTATGAACTGTGTGCGTGTCTTTTCTTTTTTTCTGTTTGATTGCCCACAGCTACAGCGGCTACTCGAACAACGAGGTCGGATACGCCAGTCCCTACGGCTACTCGGCATCGGTGACGCCGCAACAGACAATGCAATATGATATATCGGCCGATTATGTTGACAGCACCACATACGAGCCGCGCAGTACAATGATGGATCCCGAATTTATTAGTCATGGTGCGTATTGCAGCAATTTTAAAACCAGAAGAGCTAATATCTATCTATCGTACGTAACTCTTTCAGCTGATGGCGATATTAATGATGTGCTCATCAAAACGCTGGCCGAAGCACATGCAAACACAAATACCAAGCTGGAGGTTGTGCATGACATGTTTCGAAAGTCGCAGGTAAGTATCTAATAACCGTGTCACCAATAAGTACGAATATAATATGATATTTGGGGACTATTCCAGGATCTGTCGCGCATCATCTATTACAAGAATCTGGGCCAGGAGGAGCTATGGTTAGACTGTGCAGAGAAGCTTACACAAATGATACAAAATATTATCGAATTTGCTAAGCTGATACCGGGCTTTATGCGCCTGAGTCAGGATGATCAGGTATATTGGAAGAGAAGCCCTCCAATTGATATCATTAACTTGTATTTGATTCCACCATTGACAGATACTGCTGCTGAAAACGGGCTCCTTTGAGCTGGCGATTGTTCGCATGTCCAGATTACTAGATCTCTCACAGAACGCTGTCCTCTATGGCGATGTGATGCTGCCGCAGGAGGCGTTCTACACATCGGACTCGGATGAGATGCGCCTGGTGTCGCGCATTTTCCAAACGGCTAAGTCCATAGCCGAACTAAAACTGACTGAAACCGAACTGGCACTCTACCAGAGCTTAGTGCTGCTCTGGCCAGGTATGTAATTGTCAAGTCTAACAGAGCTAAATCATCTGAACTGTTTCATCTCTGAATCAAACTTTAAACCCCAACTGTCGTTCATTATTTAAGGGCCTTCAGCAGTCCAATATTAATTCATATTTTTAAAAGTCAGTTACAAAAAAAATTTGTTATCACCCCAATATTTTCAATTGCAAATTGAAGTTTCATCTTCTTAGCTACATTGCATTTGTATTGTGTAACATCAGCTAAATTAGAAGATATTATAAGCTCACCAAGCAACAATCAAACATCTTTCTATTCTATTACTAAACGCACTTCTATTGACTTCCTATTTTTGCAGAACGAAATGGTGTGCGTGGCAATACGGAAATACAGAGGCTTTTTAATCTGAGCATGAATGCAATACGGCAAGAGCTTGAAACGAATCACGCGCCGCTCAAGGGCGATGTTACCGTGCTGGACACGCTCTTAAATAACATACCCAACTTCCGGTGAGTAGCTTTCGATTCTGGATGAACGATAATCCTAAACAAACCATGGCTTTAATTTACAGCGACATTTCGATCATGCATATGGAAGCGTTGAGCAAGTTCAAGCAACAGCATCCAAATGTTGTATTCCCAGCGCTGTATAAGGAGCTCTTCTCAATAGATTCGCCCCAAGATCTGACATAACAAGAGCAGCTGTTCATGGAGACTTCAATTGACGATGTTGCCGCCGGCTGTCCGCTGGAAATTTTGGCAACGGCAACGGCATCGCCAACGTCGCCGCCATCTCAGCAGCAACAGTTGCTGGAATAGCTGCAACAGCAATGGCGGAGCAACAACAACAAGCAACAACAACAACAACAGACAACAAACCAAGCAACAACTTTATCATCATTTAAGCTAGCATACAACCAAGGATGTGATCCTGGCCGAGGACTCACTTAAAATATATTTAACAAAACGAAAACAAAAAAATGGGAAAAACAAAAATGCTAAACATTACAAAATATATGATATACTTTTTTCTATCAACCAACAAAAAACAAACAAACAAACAAACAAAAGCAAAAGAAAACTCAGTTAATATTTCGCTTTATATACAACAACAGAAAAAAGTGAAAAGGAATGCAAGAGGCATGTCTTTTGCAGTGCATTTGTCTATAAAAAATGCCTTAAACAGTTTCAACTTATTTCTTAAGTTACATTTAGCAGCAGCATTCTTAACCACAATATATGCGTAAATACATACAAACAAGCACACACACACACTCTCTCATAGACACAAGTGTATGTTTTAGCAGCAGCAACAAAAGCAACATTATCATAAATTAGCTCAAATGACAAAATTTTTTGTTAACCCTTCCCCACAACCACCATCAGGTGTCTCGACGCTCAACGTTGTGCGGCATTGCTTATATCGACTAAGTACTTAAATACAAATGCAGTCTAGTTTAAATGCCAAAGCACATTTCGGCGAGCTTAGGCAATGCTGTGTTTGTTGCTTGTTGTTTTCAGTTCGAACCCATTTCTCTCCGCAGCTTCCGCTTCCATTTCAACTTCAGACCAGAAGATTCAATCCAGATTACTAAGCTGAGCTGGACTTTTGCATCCTTTTAGGTTGTCTTTGCCTTTGTTGTTAACTAAACATGTGTATCATATATACCATAAATATAAATATATACATATACTATATATTATAATTTCTTATATACATACGTATGTATACACATATACACGTACACATATGCATTAATTTCTTTGTAAACAAATCGAATATCTCGGAAAATGTGTTCTTACGGTTATTATTATTAATTTTTACATTTAATTTGTGTTACTGAGCAAGCAAAGCAAACACACACACACACATGCAACACACACAAACACATACATACATACAGCAAGTACATTTAAGCGAGCACATAAAAGTATGCAATATTTTTTTCCGACAAATGTATTTTATGTTCTTTTTT
Organism: Scaptodrosophila lebanonensis; assembly: GCF_003285725.1. Classification (NCBI taxonomy): domain Eukaryota; kingdom Metazoa; phylum Arthropoda; class Insecta; order Diptera; family Drosophilidae; genus Scaptodrosophila; species Scaptodrosophila lebanonensis. Next base: position 7,339,883 of record NW_022060529.1, read on the forward strand.
AATAGCAATCCGGTTCCAAGGTTTTTTAGAAGAGAAGAGAAAACAAAACAACAATTTATAAATATTAGAAATTTACTTATAATTATGTACAATTTACGCATAATGGCAAGTGACAGGTTTATGTTTATTGTTTTAAGTAACTTGTAACAGAAACCAAACAGACTGACGGACCGCCCGACAGCAAGCAGCACACACACACACACACATACTATATACAAAGAAAATTTGAAGAGCAACTTAAGAGAAACGGCTCCAAAAAGACAAGCAACTGCAACATTTTTTGGGTTGATCTGAACCGATATTTGAACGACTGACCATACAAAGACGTACATACATTACATACATATACATAAATTACACACACAAACACACACCCACACACCCACACACACAATACACATACGCAGAACGCACTTATACATAGAAACACCCATGCGTACATCGGATAAATTAGATTCTTCTAGGATAACAAACAACACATTGGATAGTAGGTGATAATTGGTGTGTCTTAAATGCCCCGCTACCCCGTAACTTTTTTACTAAATTAGCAAACGTTTTTGGTAGAAATAACTTTGCAGTTCTAAACCAACAAATACTAAATTTAACGCAGGCGCATACTATTAATTAAACTAATTTTATACATATACATACACGCATATATATATATATAAATACAAAAATATATATATACATATAATTAAATGTATGACTTAAACTAAATAAATTACAAACCTTGCAATTCCACTGAAAAGTAATATTTTGTACATCTTTAAACAGCAGTTCTAGAATTCGCTCCAAATACCTACGTTTGGCCTCTTCTCTGCAAAAATACATACATATTTTGTTTGTTGTTTAAGCTCCAATTGAATGAACCCAGGCAATAGGCAACAACCAGAAATAACAAATGCTGCAGCAACAACAAAAATTAAAGAAAGAAAGAGAGAGAGAAAATAAATTAAAACACTTTACAAAATTTACGTTTAGATTTTTGGCCTTAAAACAAAACAAAACAAAAATACTTTATATATATACACACAACAAATATATATATACATATATACATATAGAAATAAATTAGTTTTAGTTTATACAAAGCAAGAGGGAGAGCCTTTCGTATGGCAAAGGAAATGGCAAATTCAAAGTGAAAGCGAACGCCGCCAAAAATTTAATTTCATGTAAATGTAAATTTAAATGTAATGCCGGCGCCCAACTTTGTTATAAATCAATGCATTGCAAAATAAACAAAGCAAAGAAAACAAAACAAAGAAAAACACAAAAAACAAATTGAATACATAATATGCATACATACAGTGCAGTTGAGTTGAGCTAAAGTATATATGTATAAATATATATACAAACACACACACACATAAGAAACAAATATATATATAAATATATATTATTGTTAAATTTGTATGCTAAGTTTTTAGTGAAAATGTTTAAATTTTTAATAATACAAAACGGAACGAGTAATTAAATAACAAAAAGTGAGGTAAACGAGTACATTTAAATTTAGCATGTAATGGCATATTATTATGTTACAATATTTACATTATAAATCAACAAAAATAACATCAAAAACAACCACAACCACAACCATTAAATGAAAATGACTTTAAATAAAAAAAAATCAACTGAATGAGAATGGTCGAAACAAGATTTCATTAAACACACAGACACTCACAACACACACACAGACCCAATTAATGATTATGCATAATTAAGTAGTTGTAGGCGGCAGTCTGTTGCACATTGCATATAACAAGAAAGACAAACACACACACAAACAGTCACAGAAATACAAACATTCAAAAACACACCCACATATGCAAATGCGAGCAACAAAAGAGGAGTCAAACCGCAGGAGGCAGCAAACAAATTTCTGCGCACGACAGTTATAAATGATAAGCTGACAACAAACTTTTAGTTTGTTATAAAGAGCGTACAAAAAGCAATATACAGAACCCATATAACGAAGCAAAACAAGAACATTTCGTTTTTGTTGACTGACAAACAAATATCGTAATATCTAAATAGCATGTACACTGAATAGGGCCCAGCTTGGACATCATTTGCCATCTGGACTTGCATCCAAAAGCGAATCATAGAGATCAAGGAAACTTTAGTCGTATCTCCAGAATGTCATCCCTTAATTGTGTACATCCTTAGTCCCTCAAGAGAGCTTTAAATATCACTTTTTGACTCGATAATAGCACACATAACACACTTGAATACTCATAGTTTCGGTTCAGCTGCAGAATTTCAAAGGTTCACTTAAAGCTGTGTTTACTGTATCGTAAAGAGACCGGGCGCATGTTTAGTTTCAGCATTCAAAGAAACACATTAAAACACACACACATACTCATACACATACACACACAAACACACAATTGTGTGTGTATTCATATGATGATAATGATGAGCTCCTCACAACATGGCGTATGTGCAATTTTTCTCATACAAACACACACAAGAGGTGTGCGAATATTTTGTTTGGCTATTTATTGTTAGAGGGTATTTTCTTAAATTCCATTTTATTTTGCCTGCAAATAAATGCCCTGTTAAATTGTTGCTACTATTCGGTTTTATGTTTTTTTAAATGCTTTCTCACTTGAACATAAATAAAATGAAGGTATGGCTGCAGAAAAAGCGAAGAAAATGCGAATAAAAATAAATATTTATGCCTCAAGTGTAAACAGATTGTTTATTTTGTCTAAAATATCCAAAGCAAATACTAGACACACTCTCCCACACTCATACCCAGACAATGAAACAGACAAAGCAAGTTAAAACAATACACAGACATCTTTCAATAAACACAGAATTTCAAAATGCAAAATATAACTGAAAATAATACTGCAAACACACAAAACAGGCATAGCAAGGAGCAAAGAAATGAGCAATCAAGCTCAGAACAATGTAAGGAAGGATATATATAGTATATATATATATATTCATATATATGAAATCGTTTTTTATATGCTTATTTAGTTTTACTAGATGAATTCATTTTTATATATTTGTAAATTGTTTTCTAGGTAAATCGAATTATTACTGTGTCTCTATACATACATACATATACATATATATAAAGAGAAACCAACATATATGCATTATGATTATTATTAACATAATTATGATTAAAAAGCATTAAAACAAAATGGCGAACATCAAACAAACAAACAAAACGAAAACAAATACAAAAAACACAACAAAAAGGCAGGAGGAGAGTTGAAAAAACAAACATAAATTACATAAACAGTTGGAAAAAAAAACAAACAAATAAAACGTAAATAAAGAAAATAAAATGAAACTAAAGAAAGAAACAAATAATTCAATTCATTCTTAATAATAAACTGTAATCTGAATTATAAGTGCGATGCATTTGCTTTCGAATTTGTCTCATTTCCTTTCGTGCTTATCGAATTAGGGTCCTTTAGGTCATTCTGAATGGAGCAGCAATCAAATATAAGAGCAAGGAGTGCTAGAATTATTATCAAGTTAAGTTATTAGTCGGAAGCACGTGCAGGATTTTCACAGGCCCCATTTTTCGTCGTTCCTGACTAGACAGGCTATACATACAAGTCCACTTTACAAACTTTTAATGGAATCCAGTCAAGGTAAAACAAAGCATCTATTTTCACACTGCTTTAACATTTAATGTGTAGAAAAATCGAGAGTATGGGTTCTGAAATTTTTGTTTAAATAAAAACCGATGAAACTATGTATTTAAATTTATATATGAACTAGCGTCCTGCCCCTGCTTCGCACGGGCATTTTTATTTTTAAAATTGTGTTATAAGAGGTATAATTTTAAAATAATTTTATTTTTAAAATTATACCTTTTTTAACACACACACACATACTTAACACACGTACACCCTTCTTTTTGCTATGAGTTACTAAGAAGGAGTGAAATTTGTTTTGGATATTATTATTTTTATGATTTTTTGTTCGTTTTCCGATTTTTTTGGTATTCTTTATTAGGTCAGAGGTTCTCTGTAAAGATATTAGATGTTTTATTTTGTGGTAGCAAAATAAATTGATTTTCAGAACCCGTGATAGGTCAACATGCCTTCGAATTAGTAGGGATATAGAATTTAAGTTTTCCAGAAGCATGAGTATCGGGTGGAAAATTCCCTTTTTTTTTTTGGTGAGCTGCAAAGTTATGCTGTTGGATATATTGGATAATGCCCCAAATTATGCCCAAATGCTGCCTCAAACACTTCCTCAAATGATGCCCAAATGATTCTCCAAATGATGCCTCTGATGATCGTTATTCTAATATTTTGAAAAATAAAGCAAAAAAGTAGTTGCTTTTAGATTAATTCAAGCGGCACGAATATACGTAATTTAGAGGAAATAACAAAATAGAAACGTATTATCGTATGATTAAAAAGAGTCGCATTACTATATAGTCGATTTTTAGAGTTTTAAGACTTGTTATTGTTGTTTGTTCAATACAAGGCTGTAGCAACCTAAAAAAAATGTGTTCTTTAATTCAATTACTCGTAGTTTGATCAAAGGGCTGTCATTAAGCCATTAGCGCATTCAACAATAATTCCAGTAATTGTTGTGGATTGGCAAATAATTGCCATAATTAATCATTTATATTTGCATAATAATTAAGTAAACCCGACTCGGTTATTTTTAAATTTTGTATAGGCTTGAGATCAGGAAAACAGGCTGCCCAGCCCCTTTTTTGCGCCAAAATGTTTCCCTCAACAAATTTAAGGAGACCATTCTCAAATACTTGAATATATTTCCAGCTTTTCGTTCGAACTAAAATTAAGCTTTTCAGACATATGAATTAAACGGGTTGTATCTTACTGTTTTCTAATCAGCGAGTAGAATATATTGAAGGCCGCTCACACTGTGCCGTTCCAGGAGATGTGCTTTCAACACTTGGGTTAGGTAAGTTCAGCAACAATCACTAATAGATCGGTTAGTTTTGAAGAGTTAGAGCTTGAATGCATTAATCATATTACTTTTAGTTCAGCAAAAGCCAATTTGTGAACCTTCCGGTGAACGATCTCTTTAATTTGGCTGTCAACTGATGGCCCAAATAAGTTTGTTTTAACCTTCATTTAATATAAGTGTGATGCTGATTTCAAGTGCTGACTGAGCCTTCGGCAAAAGGCAGGCCGTTTTTGCAAAGAGACAAAAAGTTTTGCTTTTGCTTTCAGCCTCAGCAGGTTTTGACATCATGTTGTGGCATGGTTGCTGACTTCATCCAAACGATGGCCTTGCCACAAAGTCACCCACAAATGTGCACAGCATCAGACCATAAATCCGCAAGCGTACAAGTCTGTCCTGTCTGTCTGTGTGTGTGTGTGTGTGAAATTGTTTGTGTATGTGTGTGACTGACTTGCTCGAAGTGCGTCTCACATGGAGGGGCTGTTGTGGCAAAAAGTTTACTAACATCGATTTGCCTTTAGTTGTGAACGCAGGTGTTGTTGCTATTGCTATTGTTTTGGTTGTTGATAATGCACAAGGTCGTGTGCTATATGCAGCAAATTTTATGGCCACACACACACACATGCTCTCAGAGCTTTGGCAGTGCTAATTTATGGCCATCATGGCAAGTGTTTTCTTAACTCTGTACACTTATGCTGGCGTCGTTGTTTTTATTGTTGTTATTTCTATTGCCATTGCTGTCATTCTACTTTGCTCTAAAGCGGCATAAAGTTTGCTGCACTTGGCCAAACATCTAATTCAGCAAAAACCAGTTGCTTGCACAGAAAACTTGTCTGCGTTGCAATCTGACGGCGACACCGAAATAAAAATGTGAACAAACGTCCCACAACAATTAGTTCTTTTCAAACGAAAACTTCGAAAACGAACATCTAGACCGATTCTTCATCCTCAGATGCTGAATATTTATGAATTTAAATGAGTTCTATTTTGAAACTCTTTTACCTCTCTTCCATTATATTTATTAAAAACGTTTCTTTTCAAAAATGGTGGGTATAATTTTTTAATGGTCACCTCCTTTTCGATCTTAAGTAAATTCATCTTGCATCGATTCTTCTTTCTAAATCTTTATCTTAACCCATTCCAATGCTTATGGTGACTTTATTATTAGCAGCAATTTTTGAATCAGCACAGTCCTTTTCTCTTTTTAAAAGGCTGTATCTATTTTATCTTAATGCTGTTTAATATTCATAATATTCTAAACCCATGGAGCATTCATTTTCTGATATAATATTATAAATATTTACTTGAATCCAATCTGAAACGATTCAAATTCAAATCTGGACAGGAATTAAAATACTGTGAATGGAATAATTAAGTCATTAAGAAAAAAACAACAGCAAAACTTAATTAATACCACAGCCCATCTAAAATGTGTCTGTTCAGCATTAATCTGGAGTAGGAGGAGAGTATTGCTCCCCTTCATAAAGGAGGTGAAGCTACTCTTGTCTCTGTAGGGAGCATATTTGTTGTGGTACAAAGACCACATGAGGTAGAAGTGCCTTTTTAAGTAGAAATCGATACATTCGTCTGTCCGTCCCTATGAACACAGAGAACTTTTAAATCAAAACAACTGGGAACAGCAAACTTAGTAGAGGAAGCTGATTAAGTTTGTAACAAAAATCAGTCTAAATAGAATATCTTGTGAGTTAGATTAGATCGTATATCGTATATATTGCTATCGTGCGTCACTACTTGTATATACTAGTAGTCTGTTTAACAAAATCGCTTCACAACATCATAGAGCTGTTTATTTAAGATGAATGGCTGCAGCGGGACGACATGGGTACAGAGTGTTCAATAGGCGGGCTGGCCACAGCTCTTCCTCTTATTTACACCCCCAACTACAATTCCTCCGACATAGCCTTAGCTCTAAAAAATGATTTTACTCTAAAACAAGCGTCTCGATTCAACCAAACATCCTATTGGTACCAGCAAAGCAACGCCGACAATTTATCTCTCCTTGACCTGTACAATAACAATCCGCAAAACCTCCTATCAAGAACAGAACAAATAAAACTTAATAGAATTCGCCTTGGACATACCGCATTAACACACACACATAGATTATCTATTTTCCCAAACATTAACCCCATCACCTTAATTGCAAGCCCATCAATACATAACTCCAAACTCATATTTAAATATTTGAAAGCCTCAAACTTTTACCACAAAATCTAAACCCAATCCCCATACATATGTATTCCTACTTTTTTCTTGAACACTGTAAAATGTACATACAAAGTTAGCTGAAGGCCCTAGTAGCCATTGCTAACATAATTCTCTTCTGTTAGTTTAGAAGATTTTAATCTAAAGCTAGCATTATATAAATAAATAAAAAATCAATTTGGGCCAGCCAGCTAAATTTGAAACAAGTGCCATTGTTGTGGATACTTGTGGACTGTTTTGATTGATAATATAATTATAAATAATATATCAGCGAACCTCTCGCACAAAAGAAAAGAGTATTTCTAAGATGAAAGGGGAGGTTTAGTTCTCTAACTCACAGTCATAGGATATTTTGAAATCTGGCTGTATATTATGTTAGAATTTGGGCCTCGCAGGCCCTATCTCAACAAAATTATTTTAATAATAAAGCGTATAAAATTTAAAATAGCGCCATTGATATTAAAGATGAAAGTAAATTTATAGAAATTAAATATAAACAGCCTTTGGAAATGTTAAATGTCTCTGGAAATGAAGTGGTAAGTGCTTTTGTATTTCAGATCTACATCCATTATAATCGATCAAATGGGGCTGGACTTCAAAGCCATATCGAATTATTTACTTTGCGGTCGATTAAATCGTTTTTCTTTTGCCGCAGTGCATTATGAAGTCATGAATTGGTCGTTGCAATGGCCATAACTGTTTTGCAAAATGCCGTACATCTTGCCCCATGAAGTCGAGCAATTTTTGCGGCATTCATCCTTGGGTCATAAATTATGGCATTCGACATGCAAATGAAATGAATCGAGTGTCGTTTGCCTCACTGAAGCGGCTGAATGCTTGATTGGCCGCTCATAATACATGAAAATCGACACGAATACACGGCTATGCAAACATATGCATATAAGTACCCGTATGTATGTGTGTGTGTGTATGTGTGTGTGTATGTATGTATGAATGTTGTGTAAATATTTGCAGCTGCAGTTGGAAACGCTCTTCCGTCAATTAAATTTATTGCGCGCTTTTTGGTCAAGTTGTCGCTCCTGTTGTTGCTGTTCGTGTCGTTGTTGTTGTTGTTGTAGTTGTTGTTGTCATATAAAAAGCCACACAATACAACTGGAAAATTGTGTCACAGCGGCCAAAATCAACAAGCAGATGTTAACAATTGGCTGTGTGGCTGGCGGGCTGTTTGTCGTCGCCCCGTCCAGTCGACCGACATAGTTAAGTGGAAATATATTGTTAAAGGAAATGCCTGCATGGCTGATGTATGGGTTTCCGGCTCGCAGTTGGATAATCCTTTAGCGCCCGCAAGCAAGAAAAAGTGAAAGGCTCTTACTGTCAGCCAAAAGCGGTATATTGCCAAACTAGCCTGGCGTCTAATGTATCATTCAACAGTTAGGCGAGCGAGCCACTATTCGTGTCCCTTGGCCTTGTGCCACTTTTTTCCTGCTGCTGTTTTAGTTGTTGTTGTTTTAGTTGTTGTATCATTTTATTCATTCATTTCTTTTATTTTGTGCACAAATATTTGCGCTGTGCGCGCTTTCATTGAAAGGCTTTCAGTTTTGTTTTTGGGGAGGGGCTGGAGCAAATATTTTACTTCCGCTTTGATTTGATTTGATTTCGCTTCATTTCGCTGTCACATTTACTTCATTTGCTGCTAATTATCTGATCCCAGTTGCAACTCCTTTGGCGTACTTTGACATTCGCCCGATGGTGGCGTGGCCTCTGTGTACTGCTCTAAACCGGTCCCTCATTTGACACTATATTTGGACGGGCTAGTTGTGATTATATCATCAAAATTAATTGCCAGCATGTTGGGGCGGCAAACCTGCCAAAATAAAATACAAAAAAAAAAAAAAAAATGTGCGCGCGAAAAATGTTTTCCGCACAACTGGCATAACAGTCAACCAATTAAAATGCCATAAACATAAAAATGTACCATTGTTATACTGATACAAATATATACATACTATATATGTTCAGTTGTACACACAATATATGTGCATATAGCATTTACAGCCCGACTTATGCTGCTCACTCGATTCAACTGGAAAATTCGTTGAGCGACTTAAGCAATCGTGATGCGAACAGCAAGGCTTGACGAGGCAATGAAGTGTCATGTCTACAAATATGCTGTTGTTGTTATTGCTATTGTTTACTCTTTTGCTGCCGTTGTTGTTGTTGTTTTTGTTGTTTCTGTTTCAGTCTTGCTTTGACTTTTCTATTAGCCAGCAATTGTTATGAGCCATGGCACTTTGTTGGCATTGTTGGGATTATGCAACCGCACATTCAATGTGCGTGCGCCTGCAAACGAGTTCCATTAGTCTCCGAAATAGACCGCTTCCGGAGTTTCAGCCAACCGGGCATTCGAGCTATGAGTCCGTTAAGTTCAGTGGCTCAATGGTTCAACTGGTTTATCAAACACACAGGCGCCGTTTCACTTTCGATTCGATTTCAAATATCCAAATGAACAGTCATAGATGATTATTTCCTTTTTTGTTAAACATATATTTTTTGGATTAGCCTCTATGCTTATTTTAAGCTATCTTCTCAACTCAATGTTATCAGTTTATGATAACACCGGCTATCATTTTATATAAATTTTTCATTGTAATTATTCAAGCATTTCCACCTTTTTTTTATTGCAAAGAAATATTGTAGAAATATCATTTAAAAGTTAAGTTTCATATTATAGTTGTATTTATTTTACTACAAATCTTCCTTACCAACTTTATATTAAAATATCGTAGACTCTTGCACTGGTGCCGCACCACAAGGGACGATAATGAAGGCAGTGGTGTTCCGCCTGCTTGCAGCGGCCAATTGTTTGGTGTCGCCTCTTGTCTGTTGCCAGTGGCTAGAATGGCAATCGAGTGAATGCAAATTGCAGGGAAACTGCAGGCGGGTGGCACGACTGACAACCAATTGCATTCAAATGGCGACGACATTTTTCAGCGTACCTGCAACAACTCAATTTGACGACAGCTTCATTTCCATTCGTTAGAGCCGGCCATTCGAAATGTTTTGGGCAGCGCCCAACCAGGAAGCGCGCCCAAACGCACATACCAGACACTGCATAATCCTTGCTGAACCTGCACCATGGAGCGCGGCTGGTTGTTGCTGGTTGTGCTTTTTGGTGGCGATGATGCTGCCGCATGGCGGTGATTGTGTTGTCGCTTGTCTGCCGGCTCTGGCAGCCGCAGCTGAAGCCGTCGCAGCCGCAGTCGCGCCATGAAATCCAACCGACATAATCGCTGCGTTTAACTGAGGCATAAGCTTCAATTACGTTTTTGACTTTGCCGCTTTTCAGTGCTTGTTTGGTTCGCTTTGCTCGCAGTTGTTAATGTAGATGTGCTTTGTATCTGTGTGTGTGTCTATGTATGTTTGTCATTGCTGTTGTTGTTTAGGATGGTGTTATTGTTGTTGCCATTATTGTTGTATTTTCACTGTCACCCATGACTTAAAGATTGTCGCACACTACACAAAATGCACCGGGAACGGCATATTAATTATGGGATTGGCTCAAAAAGTTAAGTAAAGCGATATTTCTTTGAACAAATTAAACCCCAAATTGCTCCACAATTTTTAAACCAGCTATTTATAGAAATTCTTAAAGTCAATGTAAATGAAAAGCGCCTTCATTTTTTTTTGTTCCTCACTAACTTTTAATTAGATTTGAAAATGATTCAATGAAAAAAGTAGCCCCATTTTAAAAGAGTGTTTGTTTATTTTAGTTTATCATCGTGTCCCAGTTCTTAAAAATGTCGTTTTTTATTTTAAAAGAAGCCTGGCCGGTTGTTAGAAATACAAGTATGTTCATTTAAACACACTAGTCAACATTTCAGAAGAGAAAGAAAACTAAGTTTCCACTTTGTTTGTTTTTGTTTTTAAATAGCATACATTTTTGCAAACTTAAGCTAATTGGCAATGTATTTGGTTTTAATTTAAAATATTTACCATTTGGCATCGTTTTGCCTGAGGTGCGAAATACATTGAAGGATGATGGTGGTAAAGGCAACAATAAAGTTCAACTATTTTACACAAACAAAATAAAGATGAGCAGCCATTCATTTAAAATTATTTTAGACTCTTTATTGCCTGCATCCTTAATATTCCTGATTACATTTGGCTGAAAATTAGGAATATCCTATTGTTGAAGTAATTGTCGAAAAAAATCAAACATTTTTTCCAAAAACGACATATATTTCTGCTTTAGAATTTTCATATTGACTGATAAAAGTTCTCAAATTTTACACTTAGCTGTAGGCGGTATCTTTGATGTTCTAATTGGTAAAATACAATATTTTTAGATACCTACGAGTATATAATCATGGCCTTCATGTCACTGTGAAGCATTAACTTTTGTTTTTATGAATAAACTAATTGCTTTCCTTAAAAGTGTAAGCTATTTTGCTGTTTCCTATTAAATTACACGCCCACAAGCTTAACTTTTTCATCTGTAGGGCATGTTGTAACCAATGTGGAGGCAAACGCAGATTCATATTTGTGGCGCTGCTGCCCACATCGTTGCCATTGCCACGAAGCCTTGCCTTGTTGTCGCACTCTGCAAATGAAACTAACAAGTTGACTCACCTACCCCTCCCCTGCGCCAGCCCCCCGCCCACCCATTTCCCACTTGTTCACTTGTTAGGTTATAAACTCGTTGTCGGCCGCTTGATTGTGTTTTTCGTTGTTGTTTTGTTTCATTTGTTTCTAGCTGAACAACTTCAATGCGATTATTACAGTTGATGTTGTTGCTGTAGTTGTTGTTGTTGGTGTTGTTGGTGTTAGTGGTGATGATGGTGATGGTGGTAGTCGCTGTGCTTTTCTTCGCTCTCTTTCTCTCGCAGCTTGAAGTTTTCATTTCTAGTTGGTGCCACACAACTGGCACGTTTCACTGTAGCAGCGGCAATTTTTTTGTTGTTGTCTAGCTGTTTTTTATATTTAAGCGAATGTACGCGCATTGCCCAAACGCAATTTCATTTTTACATTTGTGAAAAACGGTCGCTCGCTACGCAAACTCCGTCGAGATAAGCCCACGCGATATAATTAAAAAGAAAAAAACAAAACAAATTACACACACACACTCACATTCACATTCACATTGAGAATCAAAAAACTAATTAAAGCATCGGACAACGTGTTAAACAAGGCGTGAAAATGTGTTTGCCCAGAGGAGTAAGTGCCTTAATGCGATGATTATGTTGGACAAAAAGGGGGAGGTATTTAAAAGGGCAAATATTCAGTCTCTGTTGAATGACAATTGAAAACATTAACGAGTAAAGCAATGCAAACAAGCCGCTTTTAAATGCACATTTTAATAATAAATAAAACTGGTCCAGGGCGACGATGTACAATTCAGCAATAAACCAAAGACTTCACTTCCAATTCGCCGAAAGCAGCGAGCAAACAAATTATGTAAATAAAGCTGCTTAGAAAGTACAAAATTACGTAATTAAGTGAGAAGAAAAAAGTGTGGAAACAATACGAAAAGTGAACATTTCGCAAAGACAATTACAAAAACATTCATTGACTGCAATGGCGCGTGAAATTAAGAAATAAATGACAAGACAATTGCAAATTAAATACAAAACAAAAACTGAACTAATAATCGCTATGCAATATGCAAATTCCATTTTTGCTTTCAAATTGAATTAAAGTAAGAGTGCGCGCCCATGTATTAAATTTTTAATTCGCATACCAACAGTGCGTATACATTATATTTCCAATATATGCATTTACTATTAAGGCAACACTTCAGTCTGAATTCAAAATTTATAAACATCCTCTTCACATCTCCTGTGCCGGCTAAGAGTGCGCGTCCATGTATTAAATTTTTAATTCACATACCAACAGTGCGTATACATTATATTCCCAATATATAAATTTACTATTAAGGCAACACTTCAGTCTGAATTCAGAATTTAGAAACTTCCTCTTCACATCTCCTGTGCTGGCTGAGGTGGCACACGCCACGCCATGGCAAATCAAATGTGTAATGATCCGGAAATTGATGTTGAATTACTCTCAGCTTTGTATGTACATAGGTGTATGTACTCGTTTGTGAAATTGAAATTTTCAATTTATAGAAATTGGCGCAGTGGCAAGCAATTATGTTGCGTAGGCACAAAAACCACATCAATGTTGATTGAAATCGCTCCGGGTAATCCTGCTAGATTACCACAATGCGACAGTGGAGCAGGACTATGCCGTTAAGTGGGAACACAAATATATGGAACCCGAAAATTGATTAACAAAACAAAATTTAAAACGATAACAAAGTATTCCTATCCACACGCCTAATGATAATAAAGTTGAGGAATAGCAAACAAATTGATTTTGGCCAAAGGCTGAGCCACAGTCTCTCTATTTCGTAAGCTTCTTAACACTTTGTTGCACGCGCGGGTTGTAAGGCACACACACTGTGGTATTCAAAAGATTGCCTTAAGCGTCAGCAAGATTTTCAAGTGATTGTTTAGCTCAAAAGCCTAAAGAAAGTTTGATATAACTAACATACATACACACATACGTATACATTAGCGGCTTCTAATTTTTTTACTCTTTTTAATTATCAATTTATTTGCTTTTTAAAAGGAAATTCATTTATTTTATTAAAACTGTATTTTCTGATTTTTGATAAATGATTAGTATGTTATAAACAGCAAAAATAACAGCAAATATAAAAAGTGTATCAGTATGTATTAGAAATGATGTCTTTAAACTACGGAGGACTGTCCATATAATATGAAGAATGTTTAAACAGTTTTAATTTCCTTTAATTTCAAGTTAACAAAAACTTTGAAAATAGTTTAAAAACAAGTAAAATATGAGGAAAATTATATATATTTTTATTCACATTTTTATGCCGTTAATGGTATTGTGTGATGCCATTAATTCCGTTTTGAATTATACTATATGGTGCAAATCTGTATCACAGTAAAAGGCAGTTCAACTATCTTCAAATGGACAAATAACAGAGATGCCGTTCCATTCATATTTTAATATTTAAGCACTCTTAGTCCTTACTTAGCTTTTCAATTTCATGAAATCATGATAACATTTTATTTCCTTTGATATTTTATCCGATTATTTTGAAATTTATTTGTTTTATTATGGACTGCAGTGTTAAGTCTTAGCTAAAAACCCCAAAGTTCTTGTACGTTTTGTAACTGCAGCCACATTTGTCCTTTAGACCAGTAACTAATATAAAAGGTTCATTGGTACTTTGCTGTGGAGCCTATCAAAAAGTTATTGACGTTAACAAGCAGCAATCAAAATCGGATTTGGCGCTAATAATAGGCCTGTATATCTGTATATAAAAGGCCAAAGTGCACATTATGCTAATTTCATTGTCTGTTTATGTGCGAGACGTACCTTTTATCACGCATACGCACAGTAAAGCGAACAACAGCAAAATGTTCTATTCTGTTCCTATTCTGTTTTCTTATTCTCTCTTTTGTTTGTTTGCAGGCATTAAGCTTTGTGTTTATCACTTGCATGGTGTTTGCATTGACAAGCGGCTATCCATCAGGCGAGAAGCTAAAGTAAGTGATATGCCGGCGTGAGTCACGCCTCTTTGATACGCCCACTCACAAGCACACACACACACACACACACACACACACACACACATACATGCATACAAACAATCATTCAACAACATTCGACTATGGTGGGCATGACTTCATCTGCGTCATCTGGCCTCTGCATTTTCAGAATTCGAATACACGTGCCCGTCAAACATCACACACATGTGCACACCAAGACGGTCATAAAGAAAGTGCCTCTGCCCATTCCCGTGCCGGTCAAGGAACATCATGATCACAAAAAGCATCATCACAGCCATCATCATCACCACCAACAGCCCGAGCACGACGACATCGACGATGACTTTGAGGGTTATGACTATCCGAAAAAGGCGAAAAGACGCACAAGGCATCCTTTTGTGTGAATGGCTCGGCTCGGCGGTGGGTCGACGTCATGACGAGCGCTGCGTGAGATTAAGAGACGACATGGGCGACATCGAAGAAATGTACGACAGCGCTAATGGGACTGACAGGGCTGACTGGCGAAGGGAAGGGAAGTGACGAAATCAAATGAAATGAAATACAATTTTCGCATATTAAGCAAATATAAACCAAAATAATGTTAAGCTATAATGAATACAACCAGCTATGCACATAAGGGACCACACATATATATATATACACACACACACACATACTAGCACGTGCCTTGTGTATGCGTGTGTGCTTTAGCAACAAACTGGGTGTGATTTGTCAGTGTTTTTAGCGTGTAAGTGAAACTTTTCTGTGCAATAAAAATAAACAAACATTAAATTTAAGCACAAATTAAACGCACCAGAAGAATACAATGAGAAAAAAACAATAACACCAACAGCAATAACAAAAGAAGAAAAAGAAGTAGTAGCATCTTGTTTTATTTATACTTTTTTTTATATACACACAACCAAACACACACACACATGCCTGCCTGCCTATATTTGTGAAAGTTATACCCAGTGGCTTCAGGCAGCAACCAAAACACAAAGGCCTAAGCACTGGGCAGCTTATATAGTATGTATGTATGTATAAAATATGAATTTGTCTTCATCAGAGTGCTGGCAAGCCGAGCTAGATCAAAGAAATGGTTTCTAGTAACTCGCTGAGTGAAGCATATGGAAAGAAAGAGACATTTGATTTACATTTTCCTCTTCAATAACTACAAACAAGATATTAAGTACTCTTAATACACATCTTCTACGACCCTTCCAATTTCTTAGAGCTTTAAGACAAGAAATAACACAAATTAATATTTCAAGGAAATTGTAAATATTTGTAAGATTAAACAAGAGAGAACGCTACAGTCGATCAAGCCCGACAGTGTAATACCCTGTACCCAGGTAAACTTCCGTCACTGAGTTATATGCGCCCAAAGCAGCAGCAAAAAGAGGAAAAAGAAGAGCGAACTTGTTGCTGCAGTTTGTGGGGGTTGTACTGGCGAGAATTTGTTTCGCTAATAACTTTTCTTAGAATCGACAGAATTGAATAAAACAACAGTAGATATTTATTTATAAATTATGTGTGCAAAGTTTGGTTTAGGTAGCATTTGAAATGTGGACGCAATTGACGAAATTCTGCAGCGGGGGAAGGGGGGGAAAATTCCAAAAAATAAAATAAACTCGTCCTTACTCGGACCTAGGAGAATCTGGCCAACTTTGGTTATTCTAGCTTTTATAGTTTCTGAGATCCTCGCGTTCATCCAGACGGACGGACAGACGGACGGACGGACATGTCTAGATCGATTTCTCTCGTCATGCTGATCAAGAATATATATACTTTATGGGGTCGGAGATGCTTCCTTCTGTATGTTACTTACTTTGCACAAACCTAATATACCCTTTTTACCCTACGGGTACAGGGTATACAAATTAGTTCATTTTTTCAATTATCAATCCCACAAGTATTTTTTGAATCTCTAATTTGCCAGACCAAAGGGATTAGGAAATTTCTATGAGGTAAGAAATCAATAGAGGGCCAAGAGGAATATTTGTTTTCTTATTTGATTAAATGGTTATTTGGTTATTTGTGTGTAGTTTTCCAGTCAATCAATTGCAAAAAGACCCATCATCAGGAGTTAATTCCTTATAGATTGTATAGTTTCAGCAAACTAAAGATATCAAAATTGTAGCTGAAATTAAATATAGAATTTAACAGTTTAATACCGAAGAAGTACATTTCAACTCCATTAAAAGCGTTGAAGGAATAAAGGAATTGCAGTGCTGTGAAAATGATAGCGTGCAAATTTCTCAGAGAGCTGCCAATTAAAAATACAATTAAAATACAATGAAGAATAGGAATTAAGAAGACACATAATTTTGAAGTAAAAACTTTTCCTCCATATACTTGTAAGTACTATATCCAAATGAGCTAGTTCACAGTACTCACTAATTCAGATCGCAGCACTGATTTGCGTTTTCTGCGTATTCCAAAGTTTTTCGCTGTGCTTGTTTGTTGTGGGAATGCTGTAGCTTCTGTCCATAAGCAGCATTTGGCACACATTTTCGGGAATGGGGAGCATGGCGGATGGGAGGATGGGAATTGGGAACTGAAAGTGGTGCTCGAAGGCAGCATAGTTGAGAAAGTGTGGTTGAAACAGACTTCTGGAACAACGGCACGGCCAACATTAATGCGACGGTCAAAGTAAACGGCAGCGCGGTGTCTGACTTGTTGATTATGCGAGTACGAGTATGTAAGCAAGTTTTTATGTTTTTGTGCTAACAGCAACGAAATTGAAAATTTAGCGCCCATCACAGAAGAAAATTTGCCAAGACAGCAGCAGCCGTCGCAGCAGCGGCAACGGCAGCAAATACAAGTATTATACTTATGTAGAAATGAAAGTGCCCGCCCAACTGTGCTCATTGGAAGCCTGTGCATGAATAAAAGAGGAGCAGCAGGCTAGTGGGGCAGGCAACGCGAGTATGGCCAGAAAGGAACAACTTACCAACGACACACACGACCACAAAAGTGAACACAAGACAGCAGCATCCACAGCAACAGCAACAGCAACAACAATGAGACTGAAATAATGAAGTGTGCATGTTTTGCCATTTACCAGCAACGAAAACAGAAACATCGAGTACAACAACAACGGTTAGCATGACAACAATCGCGATTAGTGGCCCAAGACACAAAGCACAAGGCAACAAGCATAAACAGCTCACCGAGCCGTATTGCATGAAATATGCATGAAAAATGAGCGTAGGCTCTCGCTCTCAGCGCTGTCTGTTGCTCAATACACACAATGAGATAGGCAGACAGGCAGACTGGCAGACAGTCAAACAGACAGGCTGTCAGCACGTGCTGCTTGCTAGTAAACAAAAATGTTAAAAAATGTAAACAACTTGGCAAGCACGTTGCTTGATAAACAGCTCAGGGCTGTGGGCTGGGAAGCACACAATACAGAATATAGGAATACAGAACACCGTCCACAGAGTCGCAGAGTAGCAGCGCAACAACGCAGCGCCGCAGAGCCAATGAAAGTAATCAGAAGAACCAAGCTAAACAACAGCGCCCTAGCAACGCTGTTAGCTGATGGCTCATTTTGTCCGCTATTCAAGGGCCAACTGAGTGTCAGCTCAAGAGGCAGTCAACACTTCAGAGACTCACTCCAAAAACCACTCAAGCAAACACTCAATTCTGTGCGAACTTGTGTATATGTGTATGTATGTATGTGTGTGTGTGTGTGTGTGTGTGTGTGTTGGTGTATGGCACACCCACGTCAAAAGCTTATGAATCAGACATTGTTTAATCACCTCACCTCTCACCTCTCCTCTCGCCCCACCCGCTCACAGCTGCCACGTTCGATTCAAGCTTCACCCGAAAACCAATCAAGTGCGCCCGCTTGCTCAAATCTGTTTAGTGTGTGTTCTGGCACAACATGGCGTATAATTAATATGGCGGCAACTACATAAACTTATTAAAACATTGATGAGCTCAGTCCTAGCAAGTCACTGGCGATGGCTTAGACCGACATCTCTATGTTTGCTCAGATTACTTTACAATAACAAAAAAAAACCCAAGACTCTATAATTGCAAGCCAAACAGCTACTTTTATACACTT
This sequence comes from Scaptodrosophila lebanonensis, assembly GCF_003285725.1. NCBI lineage: Eukaryota > Metazoa > Arthropoda > Insecta > Diptera > Drosophilidae > Scaptodrosophila > Scaptodrosophila lebanonensis. The sequence continues at coordinate 7,358,645 of NW_022060529.1, forward strand.
TTTATACAGTACAAGAAGTCATAAATGAGGCCCATAAAATTATTTACCGAGCCCAGTACATTATAAAAAATCTTTTAATAAGGATGTGTTAGATTGAAAAAAGGTTTTATTTCCTTAAAGGCACTTTAATTTCTACTTCTGAAAGGCTATAGTATACTGGCTTTTACGTCTGCTTTAGTCGACAACACAAAATCATGAAACAGAAACATTTCACATTCTCAAAAAATAAAACTTATTGGCAATTTAAAACCAATTGTTGATTGAGTAAGCAAAAAACCTCAAAAAAAAATTTACGAAAAATTTAATCATAACAGGACTGACGTGAGTGTGATTCATGTGAAAGATGTTATTATTTTAAAATATTATTCCTACTTTTTTTTACCAATATTGATTCTCCATATTGATTTTATTCAATGGACAATTATGTCGCAGATCTTAAATTGTTTACTAGAAAACCATTAGCCATTTTATATTTATTTTAATTACAGATATTTTCCACTATTGGTGATATTTCAGCTCAATGTCCACATTAGTTGAGTGAAAGTTCTCCTATGTTTCCAGTCAATCACAAATGCTCTAAATAATTAAAACACAAGCATCTATTTTCTTTTCCATTTGATACAATTTAATAATAAATATCTCTATAGATAATAATGTTCCTCTTTGTTTATCCTGTGTTAAGCATTAAGGAAGGGAACAGATATTTAGTCGTTCCTAACCCACATTTAACAAGTATAAATATATGGGAAGCCCATCAAATATTGAAAATATGCACTCTTCTCATTTATTTCTTTTCCTTTAACATAGCTGCTGGTTAATAAACTGATAGGCTCTATTGGGAAGTGTATTCAAAAATATAGCATACTGTTATGCGCGAACGCTTTCGATTTAGATGGCGCTGCCGCTATCGCTGTCGTGGTTTTTTTTTTTTTTTTTTTTTTTTGTCTGCAATGGCAGCTGTAAGCGAGGTGTTAAGCTCATCTATTTGCACAGCTTGGCCGTTGTTGTTGTCGCTTCTGTTGTGTTTTGTTGTTGTTGCTTCTCATGTTTAATTTGGTGCGTTTATTTGATTAGGCTGGCTAAGTGAGCTACGTGCCTGGCTTAATTTGCGGCCAAATGTGCGAGGGAGTGGGTGTATGTATGAACGTGTGTATATATATATTTACATATGTATGTGTGCACGCATGAGTGTCTCTGTGTACAGATGGCAAATAAATCGCAAGCATGTTCTGCACAAAATTGTGCAACGTAGGCATAACAATGAACCTTGATTGTTGTTGCTGCTGTTATTGTGTCCTGTCTACAAATTTGCCAAACAGAATCCAGCGTATAGGCGTGCAGGCAAAAGCTACTTAGTTATAAATACTTTGCCCTCAGAAAACAAAACAGGGAGTAGTGTAAGCAACAACAATAACAACAACGAGGGGCAAAGGCAAACAAAAAATTATATTTTTCTTGATTTACGAATAGGCAAATAAATGGGGGGCTCATCATAAACTAAAGTGTTGTCATAGGCGGCTTCAAAATGTCATAAATATACACACATGTGGGTGTTTGTTTGTGTGGACCATTTAAAAAACAAGCACGGACATGTGATGTGGGAAGGTCCTCCCATTGTATATAATTGCATCCCATAGATTGCTGACTATGGAGCGTAAAATTAAACAAACAAATAAACAAGCAAGTAGGTTCGGTCAACCAGGCCTATATGAATGAATAGTACAATACACAAGATCGAGCATAAGTATGTATATATATATATATATATTTGTGTAGGAATGTGTAGCGTTTTGATATACTTATGCTGGGCCAGGCTTCACTTCAGTACGGTTGGGCTGAGTCGAGTTGACCCAACAACAAAACATTTTTAAGCAGCATAAATATTTTTACGACCCGTGACCCAAACAAAAGTCGCTTGTGCCACGCACGCCCCCCCCCCTCCCCTCCCCCTACACACACACAACTGAATCAATAACAACTTTTGGCAGTTTGGCTTATTTCTATTTACTTGCCTTTACGACTACTCGACAGTTACACACACACACACACTCCTTTTATGACTGCAAGCATTTCCAGCGCCTTGGGTTTTTATTTTTCTATTTCATTTTCTATGCCAATGCCAGCAATGCTGCTTTTAATACACTGTGAGAACCATTATATTTTGAGTTTAATTCTCAATTAATTTGGGATTTCTGTTAATTAAAGTGCGCAAGTTATATATATATATATATATATATATATATGTATGTAGTGTATGTGAGTGCCTAATGTGCGTGCGGGCAATTAAAAAGCGCACTTAATTAGCGCTACGACGCAACGGGATCACTGCTTGCTCATAGATATAATTTTGTCTGTACTTACATACTGTATACAGTCGACAGACAGCAGTTACAGCAATGGTTACTGCCACAGCAACCGCAGCTGCCAGCGTTTGTGCAACGTATAGTATTCGTAATATAATGCACAGCTAGCAAGCCGCAATTATTTATATTGCCCATCGGCCGATGCAAATGCAATAAATAGCGACACTTTTGTCACTCTTCCAAACAACATTTTAAATGGCATAACAATTAGATGAGCGGCGCACACATTATAGAAATTGCACTGGCCAATGAGTTCTGTCAACTGATGCAGTCAAATGTTCTGTTTGTACTTTGAAGGATGCGCTTAGAGCTCAGAAAAGTTCTGATTATTGGCTTCCACATATTTTGTCAAAACAATTAATATAAATGGAATACCAATCTTGCGACTACTTATATGTATATGCAAAATAATCAACTCGAAGGACTGCCTCAGTTTGAAAGACAATACCAACTACACATTCTTTACTTGTGTTCAAAAATGAGCAAGCAGGCTTATGTAGGAAACTACAAAATACATGCATACATAGGCCCCCATTCACCGATATGAATTTGGCTCTTTTAGCCTAAGGCAAACGGCCAACAAAATTGCCCAAAATTTGTGTATCTCTTACAACTAACTAACTGGCATTAATATCCTTCAGCTTAACTGCGAAGAACTGTTGCGCAAAGCAACCCAAAAGCACTGCCAGCTACAGTTAATGAACTAATGCCTAATCACACCCAAACATAGGCACACACACTCACACACACACACTCACACACAAAGGCAGGGTTGCCGACACTAGTGACCTAGCAACCTGCTTCTATGGCTGAGTAGTTTATGATGCCTGGCACGCATACACTTAAGCATTTACTCGCATTCTAGCAACTATCGTTGTCCAGAAGACATGGCGTATACACAATGGCAACAGTTTGTGTTTGAGCGCTTTTCTCAATTCGAACTCAAACTCCAAAACGAACACGAACACAAATGCGGACGCGAACTCGAACATGTTGTGGTTCGCAATGGGGGGTGCTCGCAAATCGGTGACGTATGTATTTACTTAGAAATTGTGCGGTCTGCTTTCGCTATCAATTGCGATGTTGCGGTGGCGATGGCGATGACGATGACGATGACATTGCCAATGCCAGACCACTGCGCGGGTGTTGCACCTTCGGCCCACACACGTTCGATCGTCGTTCACTCATTTGTCGCGACGGCATTTGGATTTGAGTGTGTTTGAGCGGCGACGTCAAGTATTGGCGTCGGGCATCTTTTGTAGCCAATTCTGAAAGTAACGTTCCGTGCTGCTCACTTGCTCGGCAACGCTGCTGCTGCTCTGTGTGCTGTGTGCGCAAACAGAAAACAACAAAAATAATAAAAAATTACGTTCGGTTCTGGTTTCTAAACACACAGCGGCGCATTCTCAACGCTTTGACAACCGGCGGCGTCAGTTGCGAATTAAAAACCGGCGCTGTATGTTCGCATTTTCTCATTTATTTGCGTTCGCGAGACGTGAAAATTCTACCCGATTTCCATTCGCGTGTTTTTTTGCAATGCACAATCTTGTATTGTCTCGCCTTCTTAATAAAATTTAAAATTGATGATAAACAATTGCGAGTCGTAAATGCGAAATTCATGCACGCACACATACCTATACATACACCAACACAAATGAAAGTTAAACGCGCGTGTGGCAGTGTGTGTCTGTGTGAGTGTGTGTGTGCAACAGTGAGTGTTGATTAAAGGCTTATATTGGCTTCTACTGCCAACACCTAAGCAGCAGCGGCAACAAAACAACAACAACAACAATAACCAAAGAAGCAAGAGTTCAAATAAAATAAGAAGGCGCAAAGACGCTCAACAACAACAAAATCAAATAATCATAAAATCCACACATACACCAGGCTAGCAAAATAAAAAGCCAGCAGCAGCAACAACAACAATCAGCTACACACAACAATAAGCAAAAGAAAAAAATGTTTTGCTGATTAAAAAAGCAGCTCAGCAAAAAGGTGCGTGTTTTTTGTTTTTGTTCTTATAGTATATAGGTATAGGAATACAATTTATTAAACAACTCTCGAAATTGAATGCAAAAATTATTCAATAAAGTGAAAAATGAAATAAATTGCAGGCATTGCACAAACTTGTTTCAGCAACGCTTCCAAATTGGCCATTAGCAACGAAATGAAAATTGCTCGCGTAGTTAGAATCAGAATCAGAAAATATTGGAAAAGATTTTCGGGCTGTTTGCTTTGCGGTGCTTAACATCGGAAGTCTCTGTGTCTGGCACATTGTATACACACAGTGTATATAGAAAATCGAATATCGAAATCTATATGCATATAATAATAAGAACATATAGAAATTCCGCATATAGCGAATGTCTGTATGTATTTATTAGCGTAATTTAAATATCTACTTGTTAACGGCTCGTTAGGGAAATGTGCATGTGGGGCTTGTGGGGAAATGCAAACATATGTTTTGCCACTATCTGTTCTGTTTGTTATAAACGAAAATACCATGACTGACATATAATAAAAAAGTCTGCAGACAGACGACTATATCTCTACATAAGTATGGCCAAAAACAAAGCACCCCCAAAATGAAAGACAACATGAAAAAACAAACACGAAAAAATGTGGAAAAAATGTGAATTTGCGAGTAATCATCGAGAGAGTGCGACACACAAACACAAAAATACTCGTACACGGCGTTTTGGCAAGCAAATCAAGCAAGCCAGAAGATGGACAAGTTTTATAGACAGACGCAATGGCCAAGGCACGCACACTCACACACACACAAACACACATCGTCACACAGAAACAGTTGCTCTGAAAATTCCCAAGCGCAGCAAAGCAAACAGAAATATCGAGCAGCCTCTCAAACTGCGGTCCAGCATAAAATTTAAACGCTACTGCCGATGCATTAGCAATGTATAGGAGGGGGTGTGTGTGGGTGTGTGTGTGTGTGAGTATTTTCATGCTAAGTACGTGCTTGGTTCCCCAAAACGTCTCCAACCCCCGCCTTGCACAAGCAAGAGCCAAAACCCGGGTCCTTATCCCTGGCCAGCAATTGCTGGCAATGCCTTGCCACTTTGTATTTGGCGCAACCAATTTCCGGTGCTAGCCCAGAACTACAACTGCAAAAAACGACAATTACAACGGTAACGGTTGAACAACAATAACAACGGCAGCAGCATCAAAAAATAACAACAAAATTTCAAACACATGCCACATCTTTTTCGGACCTTGTTCGCTTTGCCCACAGCGCATAAATACCTTACAAAAGGCAGCTTGTTATGGTTATAGTGTGTCCTTCTATATCATTGAATATTTTAATTCAAACTCCACAATATTTTTAGAGTAAACGATTTTCAATGACTACTATTTAAAATAATGTAGCTATCTTTATACGTTTGTAAAAAGTTCAAAAAGTCTACGTTTATAAAAATTTAAAAATTTCTCAATTCTAATACGGACCATGAGACAGACGGACGTGAGACGCACATGGTTGCCGATTCCTCGTAACTGATCACTTATTTGTACATACAATAATGAGATGTTATATACTAACAAGAATTAAAAGTTAAAGTTGTTATGAAACAATTAGAAAATATTTATTTTAATTGAAAGTCCTACATTAGATTAATCATATTTGGTTATTAGTTTTATAATTATTTTCATAAATCAACGAAGTGCAAAATTAAATAGTAAGCACTACTAACAGCTTGAAATGAAGAGAAATTTCGTTTTGCAACAAAAATGTTTCAAATTATTTCAATTAGACGCGATCGAGTGCAGGAGATACAAATCGGATATAGGGGACGGACTTAAATGTATTCAAAAAATGTGTACAGCACATAAAAAGGAGCAGATTGCAAAGCTTTGATTGAAACAGACCATGAGACGGACATTCCCATACGATGCTGCCAAGCCTAATGCTCGACACCTTCTCGTTGAAGGGTGTAGAAAGGGCATACCCGATAAGCGTCAAAACCGGACGTGCCTGAAATTGTATAGCCAACTTTTCATTTGATTGTTGGGCCGCAAATTGAGTTCAGAGCAAACAAAGTGTAGGCCACAAGCCTACACGAATATACATACATGAGTGAATACGAATACAAACAGATGCAAACATTTGAGGATTTGCAATTGTTCATCAATTACAGAGCATGCATGGGTCTGACACGCCAATAGATTTTCAGTATCCATTTACAGCCTTGTGGTCATTTGCAGACAAAGATATACTCGTAGGCAGTGCATTTCACAAATTCACAACAATGGAATTTAGATGGATTTGATTGCCAATGCAGTAGAACAACGACAACAACAATAACAACTCACAAAACTACTTTTTCGAGCACGAGTAAGCCAACGTGCTTGTACTCGTATTTGTAACCCACAGATTGCACTTCCCACTCCTCAGCACTGCCGTCTCACTTGACAAATGTCAACGCCAGTCAGGCCTGTGCCGTTATCTCGGAATGGCGCGAAATCTAAACTGACATTTGACATTACTTGACACTCGAGTCTTGCATAAATTGAATGCAGCAAGCGGTTGACACCACAGCTCTAATCTAATTTCGTCAAATTCTTCATCTCCCCGCACCCAGGTGCGAATTGAATTTTGATTCAATGTGACTAAAAACAAAATCACGGGTTACAAATAAATAATATTTTCTAAAAATAGATTCCGCTTCTCTTTTATGTAACATATTGTGACAAATTTAAATTTGACTCACTTATTGTTCGCTTCTCAGAGTCGCAAAAATAACTTGCAAAAATAGCTGCCTTTTTCAATTGGCATACTTATAACAAAATACGCTTCACATAACCTTGGAAAACAAGAAGTTCGTATTTGTTGGGGATTATGTTCTGAGCTACTTAGCGTACCCTACACTCAGAGAGTTATAGCCAATATGTTGGTCTATGTTTCTCATCCAAATGGAAGCAACTGAAATTTTTTATTTTATGTCACTTGTGTTGACCTACATTTAATAATATTTTTTTCATCATCATTATAACTTGAATATAAAGGTTTTTTCAATAAATATTTAACAAGATGCACATTAATATTCAATATTAACATCCAATTAGGTGCTGAAGAGTGTTGTCCTTGCGAATGATGTCTGTACAAGTTTGGAGAAACAAATGCAAACTAATTCAAAAAAAAAAACCTAGTCAAGGGAGGACTTTGATTAATTCACATACCATTAGAAAAATACAATTTTTGACCGTCAACATCAGTGTATTGCAGATACGCAAGAATTATAGAATACGATTTCAATATAAACCTTTGCATTGCCTTTGAGGTGCATTTTAACGGCGATTTATGGGCCTTTTCTTTCTTGCTTACACAAAAATTAAAGCAACGAACGAGCCAAAACTTTAAATTATAAAAAACCTTTTGGCAGATATTGGATGCCTAGTTTAAGTCGTTTAAATAAAGATTTTAAATGCGTTTCAAAACGGACAGAAAATTAATTTTTGTTTTTTCTACTAATAAATTTCTCCTAAATATTTTGCCCAAATATAATTTGTTTTTTTTTTACTTAATATTTCTTTTGCTTGTTTTAGCCTCACTTTAAAACGTCTTTACTTTCTAAATAAAATATGCTTTAATTGCTTGTCCTATTTACTATTTTTGCACACCTTAATTTAAAAATAGAAGCAACATTTTTAGGTCTGCCTTTTTCTCCTTAAAATTGTCTGTCTAATTGCGCATTTATTTGCATTCTTAGCCTTGATTTGTTTCAATTAGGTAATGAGATGCATGCCTAGATTAGCATAACCTAAATATAGTCCGAGTGCTTTTCCTCAACAATCAAATATCTGGCTGTGCTCTGCACTTGATTTGTGTGGGAGAGGAAAAAATCAAATCAAATTATTCATTTCGTAGAATCAAAATTCAATTAACGATGGGCCGCAATGTGCAGGAGAGTGGAAAAATAGAAAAGCTTTAAATTGAATACGGCATGGACTTAAACAGTTGCATTTATTTATTTTCAAATGCTTTATTTTAGTTTATTCCATTGCTAGTATTTCACAACGTTTCAATTCTTGTATCGTGCAATAAATGCAGAGAACAGCTGCCACTTATACATGATTTATGATATATTTCTATTAATATTTCATAAGGTTTCATTTCATTGTCCCGAATTCATCAAAGCATTGTCCACATATTTATGTGCGAGTATATGTGCTGTTTTATTTACATACTGACTAGAAATGTTCGATGGCCCTTTAAAGAGCGTTCGCGTAACAATGCCTATGGATGAACAATGCATTCTGAGGCTCTGCGATGATTCTTAAATTGAAATATGTACATAAATTTGACATTAATAAACCACAAGCACATCAACATACAGCCGCCAACAAATACAAATTGAGTGTGAAATTTTACGCTCCATTTAACAGGCTCGGCACTAAACAAACTTTTCAATCTTTAAAGTGAACCGTTCCTACACGCAGGAATTATTCCACAACTTCAGACTAACAACCAACGAAACTTTGAGGCACATTCACCCGACAACGATGCCTAGAAGTATTAGCATACCCTGCCACACTGGATGGTAGTCCTTCGCCCATTACTACCCAGCCATTCCAACCAGTGCCGCACTCTAACTGAGTGTTCCCCATGTTGCAAATAATTTCAATAGGAGCCCTTTTTGGGCTAACTACTAGTGATGGGGGAGTGCAGTATTTTCAGTACTACAGGGTTGAGCACATAGTACTTATACATATAATTATGTACGACATATTCGTATACACAAATGCCTGTATTATAATGATATTTTTGTGCAATCCGCTTAACAACACTGCAGACTGGATTTTAGCGGAGCGCCATTCCAGAAAAGTCAAGACGTACAATGCCTCTAAGAGCCTTGTAATGAAGAACATGTGAACATGTGTATGTGTGTAGTATGTATAGGTATGGTGTGAAAGTGTATGTGTGTGTGTGTGCTGCTTCACACGCCTTGCGCTTAATTGTTGTAGGTGCTGCCTTTTTGCCTGCAGGATGTGCGTGGCAGGCGAAGCAGCACAAAACTCAGCCAAGCGCACAAAATGGCAGCGGCAGCGACAATGGTAGCAACAAACAGCAGCACAACAACAACAACAACTGTAGCAACAACAACAACAACAACAACAAGAAAAAAGTATTGTACTAAATGTTACAACTTGAAATTTGCAAAATTGTGCGCGATATGACGACAGACTCTTTGCTTGAGAAAAAAACAAACCTTGATACTTACTCCCACATATGTGCATACTCGAATATAGTACACTTACAAAAATAACACCTATACTTGGCATATAAGCAGCATAAATGTATGCTAGTAAATTTTTGCGTAATTAATTTCAAGTGTTTTTATAAAAGTTTATAAGTCAGAGACAAGTCGAGCTTCGACTATATGTAAGTCCAAGAGGCTTGGGCCTTTGAAGCTATTAAAAACCAATTGATGTTTAAAGATTTGTGATACTAGCGTTGCAAATTTGTATATTCGGATGATCTCTTCTGAAGAGCTTGCTGTGATTAATAGCGATATCCTGCCAATACTAATATAATGGCGAGACCCTAAAACAATATGGGGTGCAAATAAAAGACATTAAAGACAAAAGTTTTCATCAATGACAACGACGAAGTAAATATAAAATAAATAACTTTTCCATTACTTCAGCTTGCTGACTTAAATGGTATTCATTTAATGGAAAAATTGTCTGCAAAGTTCTGAGATTTATTACATGTGTGTATGTGTATCTCGCGACATCTGTATCTTCCTAAATGTGACAATCCGCAGCTGTCTTAAGCTAATCGTGTTTGAATTTTTAAAGCTACTCTTGCATTAATTTTCAGTTTTCAAGCATTTCGTTTTCATTAACTAGTATTCCAAGTCGATAAAATGCAAATGTTCTTGTCGTGCAACATCATTATTTGTGTTCATAATAAAACCACAACCACTACAGTAAATGTTAATTGTTGTTTATTAAGTCGATAAATAAGCATGTCGATTAAAGAAACGTGCTTAGCATATAAACCAAACAAATCTGCGTGGTTTTTTGTTACAATAATATCTAATTAGGTCTTAAAATCAGTTAATTTATTTAATCATTTTTTATGAATAATTAAACGATTCAATATTTAAATTATATTTCGGATAAAGAATAAGAATAATACTTGTCGTTAAAAAAACACTAATTGTTTTTGCACATTTATATTCAATATTAACATTCAATTAGGTGCTGAAGAGTGTTGTTCTTGCGAATAATGTCTGTAAGAGTTTGAAGAAACAAATGCAAACTTATTGAAAAAAAAAAACGTAGTCAAAGGTCTTAAAATCAGTTAATGTATGTCATCATTTTTTTATGAATAATTAAACGATTCAAAATTTAAGTTATATTTGAAATAACGAATAAGAATAATTCTTGTCGACCTCGACATTGGATTAAGGTTTAATTTTGGATCAGTCGCTCAAATTTACAACCAAATTTTAGTTAGATTTTTAAACTTGCATGATCTCAGTTCCGGCGAAGGCCAACGAGGTTGCTAGCAACCTTTCAAGCATAAGACTATGGACTATTTCCGGAACAAACGAACATTTTTTTTAGTAAAAACTTACAACTTTTAAATAATATTTTTAGTGTTCTAAACATTCAATTTGTTGTAGATATTAAAATATATAAATAGTTCTGTAAATCTCTAATAACAGAAGAGGTACCCCTTAAAGCTCCTTCAATATTTGGTGAAGCCCACTTTTTCCCGGATCTCTTAGTTCTTAGTTCTAAAGATTGCTTTTTTTTTGTTCAGAATCACTTGTCTAAAACACTTGACTTATGACTTATGGAAAATGTACATTGCTGTTTACTTTTATTCAGCAACATAAAATTGAAATTATTTTTTCAGTGTAAAAATAACTGTACATATATTCCATATGTACATACTAAGTATATGTATGTAATTACGTGGCACATATGGCTGAATGTGTAAATAAGCACGTTATACTTTAAAAATCGCTGCCAGCCCTAACTGCCAGACTCCCTGCTGGGGTTGAAGCGACCCTCCCGAATAAGCGCGGACCCTTGCCTCGTGTTTCGTGCTCCTTGCTCCCTGTCTTGCGCCATTTGCCTGTCATGGAAACCTAAAGTGTGGGACTGCGGTTGCTGCTTATTTCTACAACTTTTGCTTCAGCTTTTTGCAAATGAATAGAAAGAAAACCAAGGCAGCACACACACGCACACACACAAACATAGACACAACGACACGGCACAGAAAACACACAACACTTTATGTTTGTTTACTTTTTCGCTCGTCTTTTGCCATTCGCGTGTGTGTTTATATAGCTTTTTACCCACACACATACACACACACAAACAAACACATGTGTGTATGTAGGAGCGAGTTTGCTGGCGCGTTTATTTGTTATTGTTACCTTACCTCAAACAAATTTTTATGACATTCTCTACTACGAAATAATGGCAAGAGCTGAAAAAACACGCACACACACATGCACGCCCACAAGCTCACACAATTTGCATGCGGCGCAAAAAAAATTAGCAAAGTCTAGGGCAAGTTACAGTTCTACTGCGCTTTTTACGATTTGTGGCAGGTGGTAAGTATATACAACTTACCAGAGTTGCCACTCACATTATCAAAAACTTTGATATTGTCAAGATTCCGATAAGAAGTTAGGTGCAATTTTTACTGCTAAACTGGAAATTTAATGGCATTTAATAAATGCTCGAAGTATAGAAAGTTTCAACGAATCACAAGAGGCGACAATTTTATAATTTAAACAAATGTTTTAACAGTGAAAGCAATAAGCCGTCATATCACAAAAATACATTAATTGATGGTAAATGGTAAATGCGGTAGCCGTTACTTAAACCAGTTGTACCTTCAAGACCCACATGTGTTCGCACATTCCAATAACTTAAGTCCAGTAGTTCGCAAGCCTTTCACCGTTGCAAGAATACCCTACAACTCATTACATCTAGTTTTTTGTTAAAAGTGTTAAGGGGTATTGTAGTTTATTATTGTTGCTCAGCTTTAATTCCAAAGATTTCCACATCCTTTTACTTTCTGTTAGTCAAAAATGAAATCTAGGTTTCCCATGGCAGTTTTATATTTAATTGCAATTCTATTCCGATAAAACTTGCCACAAAGACACCGTTACATGCTCGTATAAGAATATAATAATAATCTATACGGTAGCATAGGAATCCGCTGATAATACTTGTGATACATACGAGAACTTTGATTGGAAAAATTGGTTGCCAAAAAGGAACTGTGATTGAAAAAGTTCTGCTAGCAATGGCGCATAGGCAAGCAAAATCAGTGGAACTATTAATTTACAACTTATTTACATTACAAATAAATTATACCTTTTGTTTAGTTTCCATTAAAAGTATAAATATCTTACTACAATCCTTTTAAAGCACATTTGCATCTGAATATCCTTAATGTCCACAAAAATACGTTTTGTTTCATTAGTTATGGTGTAAGGTATACATTAATTCACAATATAGGTTGAGGTTTTTTTAATTTTTGGTTGTATCAAGCAAATAAACATACGATATTTTATTCCATAGACGCCTTTATGGCAATGGTGACAACCCTATGTCTACTATAAGCACATGCAATGCCAGCAGCAAACATTTTATAGTAGATCTAAAACTGGGACGCCAGTAATAGAATGTGTGTTCACTGTTGGGTGTACGTGGCGTATGGGTAATAAATCTATGACGTCACTTCAACACTCGCCGTGATAAGCCACTTGGGCATTCAGCAATTTGCATAGCGGCTGATATATACACGCACACACACATACAAAACAATCCCTCAGTAAATCAACTGTCTCAGCGCCGCCATCGAATTTTGTCTGAGTGCGCCAATTCCCATGCTTGACTGTATGTTTACAAACAGACACGCGAACGTTTGTGTGTTTCTGTGAGCGATTACTTCCGCTAATTTTTCTCGGTTATTAGTTTGGCTCAACTCTTCCAAAACTTCAAAGGCATTTCGAGTCAAGTATTTTCCCTGATGGGCCTGCCTGTAGGCCAAACCCTTTTATTTCCTGCTATCTGTCCGAGCTCTTGTTTGTACCAGTTCTGTTGTGCTTGAATGTAGGCTTGTTTGTAAATGTAAATGCAAATGTGCTTGAGAACTGCTCGCGCCTTTGCCGGCGCAACAATATTTCTTTCCAGACCTCACCCCACGCCAATGGCCTGTGAAGTTGTGCTTTTCAATATAATTTTTCTTCCTTTTGCCGCAGCAGCTAACGAAAATTGAAAAATATGCGCGGCTTTTTATTTTTAATTTACGCGTAAATTTTCTGGCAGCAACTTCGTTTTTTCGCATTTTATTTTCTCTTGCTTTCCTGCCAGCGCGCCCATAATGGCCTGGGCATGAAGTATGTGTAACAGTTTCATTCTGTTTGGTTCGTCTCTTCATAAAATGCACACAACCGCACATACAAATATGTACATATGTATACACAGGAAAAAAAATGTATATGAAGGATATCTCTGTTAGTATATAGAGATTTAAATAGCTGCAAATAGATTTTCATTGTAAATAGCAAAAAAGAAATCAGTATAAGTAGTATAGAAAGTAATACAACAATGTATGACCCGATTTTGTTGTTTAGGAAAATATTTGCTTCTGTTTATTTGAATAAGTTATTTGCTTGATTTGTAACATGTTTAGAAGTAGGAAATCTGCAAAAATGCATGAAAAAATTCATGTAACAATATCCTGCAACCTAACATGATATTTCGAAGCTGAAATAACGTGGTTATACTTATTAATGCTCCATGGATTGCTTTTAAATTGCGTGTTTTCTTTGGAAACCTATTTATAAGAAACATACAACATTGCTGCATGTATCATCACTAAAACAAAACTCATGCGAATATGTATACAAGACAATTAAAACAGGTGGTTTTCCACAATGAACTTTAAGACGGTTTCAAACAACCGTGTACAGAGCTGATTACGGTAAATTTTTTCTAACAGTGTACACACATTTGCAACTTAGTTATGTGCGTGTGTTGGCCTGTATGTAGTCTTTAATCAGATTGACGCGAAATTGCGAGCATTTTGCATTTTAACACACACGTACGACTACCGCAGGCATCAGACCAGACTCTGATAAGCATCGTTGTCTGGAGGCCCGCGGACGGACTGAGCAATCCAAGTAACTGGCTGCGCACACAATTTGTATAATTGATTAAATATGCGTGCCAAGGCACGGAAATCAAGTGTAATTTGCTACTAATAGCTGCTCATATTTCCAGAGCGGGGCGAGCGAGCACAAAGGGCGCCCACAACACCAACGCGTACACCAACACTCTGACCAGTACAATTTATGTCACCAAGGCGCAAATACAATTAATATGCGAGCATGGGAGACATGTGCGGGTTCCCTGCGAACTTTGTGCGCTATTTCCGTTTTTGCCAACGCTGCGATATCATTATTAAATTGCTATAATTATTATGTTGTAAGTCGTGCCTGTCGACGAGCCTGTTTGCATCGTTGCTCACGAATGCAATGCCTATGTATATGTATGTGTGTGTGTTCTGGCATACTGGTATGTATATTTATATAAATACGTGTGTGTGTGTGTATAGTATATTGTCAAAGGTCTGGCGATAAGGCACGTCTGGAATTGGGTCGCCACTGCAAAATCGCATTTACAACTTCATTCCGTTGACAGACAGAGAGACCCCACAACGACTCCACACAGTTTGCCATTTTTATGGGCACGAAGCACGAAAAAAGGGTCGCGCAAATGGAGGCCACCTTGTCCCACATTTTGTTAGTTTCATGACCAAAGCACACTAGCCGAAATAGCGACACTCAAATTACCTGCTCCGACTGCTGACTGCTGACTGCTGGCTGTTGACTGCCGACTGCCACTGTACTCTACCAGCATTGGCATTGTTGTAGGTCGTACATGTGTTTTTGACAAATGACTTAATAGTCAGTTGCCTGTGAGAATTTACTTAGTGTGTGGCTTGTGTGCTAATGAGCTGGAGATTTTCGGTCGAGCTTGGGGAACAGGCAAATTAATAAGTTCAGGCGACTGAGCTTGCATGTTGCCTATATTAGATACTGGCTCTCAACAAAAGAAGGTGGGATTAGCAATGACGTCTTTTCGCAGCTAACAAATTTTGAAGGGTGGAATGGAAGCTACAATTATAATAACATTCAAAAGAAATTTATTATTTTCGTAATGCCATAATCAACGTTTTATCATATCTTTAAGGACGATTAATTTCCGGCTCATGGCAAACTGTCATCCACATACGAGTATGTAACTCAAAATTGCCAAATAAGCAAATCATTTGAAAAGTCTGCTTTCTAATATTTATTAACGCGAGACTTCCTTAATTATAGGAGCTATCGGTTTATTTACAATAGTTATCAACTTAAATTCCAATTACTAGGAATTTTAATTTTAAATTTATACCTTCCTTATACATTTAGGATTTCACATAGGTATGAAGATGAATTGAAATATATTACAAATATAAGGATTTTCTTATGTCGCCTTGAAATTGAAACATATTGAACTATTTTTTTGTTTAATATTCGTTTAGGCATGGTCAAGACTTTATAATTTAATGAAATTTCTAATGAGCCCTTTCACTTTTAATAATCACTTACAAATAGTACGCATAAATCGATATGTGCATTTGATTTGTTTAAAAACCTGTCGAGTTCATGCAAGTTTCAATTAAAAAGTATTAATATTTAAATTTCCTTTGCCAAGTTTGAGCTTCAATTGTACGACTATACAGACAATCTAGTCTATTATGTTGCACAGAGTACACAATAGGCAATAGTGGACAGTGGTCCACTATATATTCAAATAATGGTATGTGTGGGAATAATGTACCATAAAGATTCTATTTGTGTAATGTCTGTAATATCCTCTCCTTTGGATCTAATTATTCGTGGTGCTATATGTTTTTTTTTATTTAGTTGTGTAATACTCCTTTATGTTTTTCACATTTTTTGATCGAGTTAGCTAACACTCAGTTTTTTCTTGTGATCCGATAAGAATGAGTTGAAATTAATAGCTAGATTACCGGAATTTAAAATCAAAAAGTTGTCTTCTTGATCTTGCGTGCCATTTCACTATATAAACGCAAAGAAACCGATGCGAATGTTGCATACCTAGAATATTGATTTGATGACTCAGCTAGCTTGCAATCCTTGAGGTACAAGACCAGGAAATACTGGTACAAACTGAACATATTATACACCTTCTTCATGTTCTCGTTAAAAATGTATTAATTCGGCTTGATAATCTCAATCACCATTTAATTCTCGAAATACAGGAATGGCTAAAGGCTTACCGATAACGTTTGCAAGCAGGGACAACTTTTTGGTTATGGCATTTCCCAGCTCAATTGTGCAACATGGCCAAAAAGGATTCCATCCCGCGCCTTAAATATCAGAGTACATCTTAGTTTGCGACTGTGCAGAGCAAAATTCCATCACAAAATTAAAAAAGTTTAGGCCACAACCCATGCACAAAAACCATCCGATCAATATTTGCTAGCAATTGTTTCGTCAAGTTCCGGACTAAAAGCGTGCCACCTAAATAGAATGTAATTAAAATTCGTTGAGACTAAAACTCCCTCAGGTATTTCATGCTCACGTCATAGACACTGTGTACACATAGTCGTTGCCAGCGCAAAAATGTCGATTAAACGCGCCACTAAAATCACACCATAGCCACATATAGTACATAGCAAGCGCTTCATCAACAAACTCCCAAAAATAGCTTTGCAGCAGTGAAGATTGCACTTGACGCTTTATGCGGCAATATATCAAAATATGTCCAAAGTCCACGCCAACATGACCAACTGACCTCGAGCTACAAATTGCGCGGTCGAAGGTGAGCCTCGGAACTGGCACTAGTCCGAGCTCCGCCTCCGCCTCCCCCTCCCCCACCCTTTCAGCTTTTCGCAATGTGCTTAGCTTCAGTTCACCATAAGCCATTTGCATAAAACTTTTACAGCTTATAACGCGACGTTCGGTGCATTGGGAGTTGGCAGTTTAGCACGATGCATCAGGTTTCCATTTTCCATACTCGTATGCGTGTATGTATGTGTTTGTGTGTGTGATGGTGATGGTGATGGTGTTGATGCCCATGTTTTCCTGTGCTTTTCAATTTTTATAAATTTCATAAAGCGAACATGCATTTCAAAGCAGAATTGAGCCACAATTTACACGGTCATGGTAACAACTTCATGAGTACCGTAGAGGTTCCTCACAAACTTCCGATTTTGTTACACTTGCAGAAAAAACTAAGGTACAATTATGTAAAAGTTTTACATAAATTAGCCACCTCATGACAAGCTACTACAAGTTCCCTTGTAATCTTTTTTTTAATTTAAAAATTACAAGTTTTGTGGGGGATATTAGATAGTTTTTATAGCCTGTACCCAAAGGGTGAAAGGCTTTACTAGTTTTGTGTCCATGTGTGTACCACACAGAAGGAGGCGTGGCAGACCCCCAAAAGTATATATATTATTGATCAGGATGACAAGACAAGTCGATATAGCCATGTCCGTCTGTCCGTCCGTCTGTCTGTATGAGCGCAAGGATCTCAGGAAGTACAAGAGCTAGAATAACCAGACTTGATATCGAGGATCCCCTAAGTCCTAGGCAGGTCAAGTTTATTTTATTATTCTGATACACCCCCGCACTCCCCCGCAATTCGTGTTTTTTTTTTATAACTTCCGTAATTCTTGGAAT
Source organism: Scaptodrosophila lebanonensis (assembly GCF_003285725.1). Taxonomy (NCBI): domain Eukaryota; kingdom Metazoa; phylum Arthropoda; class Insecta; order Diptera; family Drosophilidae; genus Scaptodrosophila; species Scaptodrosophila lebanonensis. Next base: position 7,376,760 of record NW_022060529.1, read on the forward strand.
TTTGGAATAAATATTGGTAGTTACATCCAGTTAGTGCTTATGTGCCGTGTCAAGTTTCATCATAATGGGTCAATTCTGAAGAAAGTTATAGCCATAAATAAAATCGCTGCCCATGCGCTGCCTGCAGCGCTGCCCGCAGCTGTTGTTTCTGCTTTGGTTCAACTTGCTGCTGCATACATACACGCATATAAACACGCATAGACACGATGATGTAAATGTATGCTGTTAAAACTGTACATAAACATGTCTTCTATGTATGTATTAAATAAATTGTCTTCATTCATTTAATTAATTAATTCAATTTTTTTTTAATAATTTAATTTTTTTTGCTACACAAATGTGTAAGTAAGTATGCATAAGCAGCCATTCACTTAAATAATAATAACAGAGATAATGTTCTTTGGGAAAGAACAATACCAACAACAACGAAGGCGGAATATTGATAAATACAATCCTAGATGATAATGACAGACAACTATTGGTACTGAAAACGCTCACACAAGTATTGGATTGGATACCTCGAATTTTGAACTCAAGCACTAGTTCAGTACACATCTCTTAACTCATAAATAATTCTGTGGTAAGGGAAACTTAAAGTTTTATTGTTAAATGGTGGCATTATAGAATCCATTAAACATCATCCACACCGAAATTAAGAAACATTTGTAAATAGGATACAAAATAGAGCACCTTCAGGTATTTAGTTGCTCTTTTTAGCAAAGAGTTTAAAATTGCAAATATATATTCCATTCCTGACACCAAAAGATCGCAGTCGTTTGTTGATAAGTGTTCTTTATTCAACACAAAAGTTCTTTAAGTTTGAAGTAAAGATTAAACCCTAATCTATTTATACACACACTTTTCGAAGAGCAGTTATGAAATAAAGTCTAAATCAATCAAATGTGTTTGAAAATTCAATAACAACAAATGCTAATTAGGCATTATAAGCATATAATGAAGAACCCGAAAACTGCTGTTAAAAGGCTCTGATTTACTTTTTAAGTGTATTTCTCTATTCAACAGGCAGATGCTCTTGTCTACTTTATTTTTTAATTTTTTTTTTTTGCATGTACATGTATGTGTTATAAAGGTAGCAACCTTTGTCTGCATATTTCTAACTTCTAGTTTTGGCTTTGCTTCAAACGAGCATTTTGGCCCTCGAGCTAAAACCCACTTCATAAATTGCATGTTGGCTTTTGTGCCGTGTGCTGGCCTGTATATGTATGTGTGGGTGTATAGGTGTGTACTCCATTTTGTTTTTTAATAGACCCTCTTCGCATTTAAACTGTTATGCTTGGCCTGGCGCACAAAAGCGTTTTATCGTTTAAGCCAAATCAGTGTCGAGCTTTGGCACATATTTTCCCTTTTTGGCTGATTTCACAGCGACACAGTTGCAACAATAAAGATATTGCACTCATTGTGCCCCCTGTATGTGCGTGTGTATGTGAGTGTGCGGGTGGATGTCTATTTGTATGTGTGTGTTGGTGGGTCTGCCTGTGCGTGGCACTCGTGGGAATCGATAGTTCGAGTAGCCGCATAAAAAGCACAACCAACTGCCTGTAAAATGGCTACAAAATGGCGCCATGACGCTAACTAAAATTTATGTTGGCATCGTAGCCTTCAACTACCTGGGCCCGTAACAGTAACTAACTGGAGCAGCCAGTCTTAGCCAGGCAGCATGATGGCGCAGCCCGGTCACATGATCCAATTGTGTGAAATCCCGCTGGCGCTTCTGTGGCCGGAGGAATGAACGTGGGAGTGGATTTGTATATATGTATATAAAGATATATGTAGATGTAGTAGGTGTGGGTTTCAGCCGACTTTTATTAACTTTAATAAATGACTATGATGTTGCAGTGTCTGCATATATTTTTTTTGCTTTTATTATGTCTTATGAAGGCAAATTAGCGCCATCTAGCGTGAGTTCATTAATCAAAATTTGTATGACGAAATTAATTAAAATTCAGTCTCTATGTGTGTGTGTGTGTGTGTGTGTGTGTATGTGTATGTGAGCAATTCATTTAGTTAGAATGCGAACACTTCAACACACAACGTTAATGTATGTTTTGTAAATAAAAAACGCTATTGGTTATGGCTGCGTGGGTGTTGTGAACTATTAGCTGGGGCTTGCTTTTTAATGACCACTAAAGTACTTAATAGGGGCGTTTTTATACTCTGTACATGAAATGTACTGAAGTATATTAGGTTTGCTGGAGCTGAAAAATGTAACAGGCAGAAGGAGGCGTGGCAGACCCCACAAAGTATATATATTCTTGATCAGCGTGACAAGACGAGTCGATCTAGCCCTGTCTGTCTGTCCGTCTGTCCGTCCGTGTGAACACCTGGATCTCAGAGACTATAAGAGACAGAGACACAAAATTGTCCACAAAGATGCCTTATGTGTGTATTCTATACGAGTTTGTTTTATTTTTTTGATTTTCCCCCCACTTCCCCCCTATGGGGGTTTTCCCGATTTTCCATTCGTATAATCGCCTATATCTCGGAGACTATAAGACCTAGGAACACCAAATTTTAGTCCCAGATGCCTTATGTGAATACGCAGAAAATGTATATGTTGGAATTTCTCTCCCTCCCCCCTCTCCCCCGCAAATCGTAACTCCCGTAATTCTTGGAATTTCGAACTAAAATTTTGCAAATACCCCCAGTTGGTTATTATGTGTGCCAAGTTTCACTATGATAGACCGATTTAACAAGAAGTTATAGCCATAAATATATTTCCTGCTGCAGCGCTGCTCAAGCGCTTCCCGCAGCTGTTGTTGATGCTGGTGCTTTGGTTGACTGCACACATGTTTACACAGACACAAATAGATGCGAATAGGCATACATACACTCACACAGACGCAATTGCTATGTAAATGTGCAATTATACACCCTTTACGTGAGTTCGAATACCGAGAAAGGTAAATTCGATCAAAAAAATTTTTTTTTAATTTTCTTAATTTTTATTTGTATTTCAAAGTCGAGACACCCGACTTTAGCTTTTTTACTTGTTTAATTATTGCTCTAGTACTAAATGATTTTTAATGCTGGCGATTTGTTATGCGCCCAATTTTATAACCGATTAGATGAATACACTGATAGGAGAGATATCGCAGACTATTACCAACTTGTATAATTTATATCTTCCCATCCATTCTGTCTACATTTTATATTTCCAGTATTTATTATCAGACAACTAACCAAACCTGATCAAAAAATGATACGTATATAATATGATCTGAGGTAGCTTGGCAGTACGCTGTCTTACCAATAGCATTTCAAAGACACATTTATATATGTATTTTGTTTTGCTATTAAAATTTGTTATTAAAATTGTGTATTCTTAAATGTCGTTACTGCAGACTACTACTACTGTTTGGAGTATTTCCCACAAATTTTCGATCTAGTTGAACGAGGAACAGCAGAAATACCACACAATGTGTCAGACATTGCACGACTTTTTGGACATGGCATACATATTTAGATATTTAGATAATCCCGAGTTGTGATTGCGTTTGCTAGAATTTCGTTCATACCGCATAGGGTGTTGTTTTCTAGACACAATTACGGCAACAGCATGAGGGCATTTAATTAAGTGCTGAATGCTGTTCACTATATATTCAAGAAATATTTTCTTTTAATATTATGAAGCTATGAAAATTATAGACTGAAATGATAATGTTCATTGCTATTGTTCGTTAAGACCTTTTTAATATCTCTTAAATTTATATAATTTAAAAATGATGTTCATCTCTATGAGCTACTGAATGAAAATTGTTGAATGGAAAAATAAAATAAACAGTTGAAGAGAAACGGAAATAATTTTGTTTTTCATACCTCATTAAATTAAAGCATCATCATGGTTTGAACATCAAATTAATTATCTTAATTGCATATTTGATATTCTGTATTTGAACCATCTTGATATTTTAACTTACTTATATGCCATAAGTGAAATATTGAAATATTGCACTAATATTGGAAAACATTGTTTTCATCAAAAGCGAATATGTCAGAATAAATTGTAAATATTGGGTACAAGATATTGTTTCGTGAAATTTGTATTTTCCTTGCAGTTACAGCACTTGTCAACGAACAGAACTTCTGAATGTTTTACATAGTTTAACAGACTTACTCCTTAACAGCGTCTCAACTTAACAGCTGAATTTTGTGCGGTTACCAGAGAGAAAGTAAAGATATTTATAATTAAAGTTAAATAAGTACTTCCAAAATGGTCTTTCTTTTAACCAAATTACAGCTAATTGCCTAAGAGCCTAAATAAACAGTATAACTGATACACTCTATTTGAATTATTTCAAAGAGCACTTTAACTTCAAAAAATTAAAGTAAAATTAGGTTTCGTAATTAAAACCACAGACCACAAACGCTAATAATGTGTGCCATATACCCAAATGCATTCATAAATAATTAGTTGCATAGCACAACAACAGTTGAATGCATGCGAGTGCAAAGATAATTGCAAATTAACATTTTTTCTGATAACTGTGTGATGCAATTTAAATACGCTAGGTATTATTTCATTTAAAGCTAACATGAACTGCATAGGCAATAAATTAAAGTGATGTCCAAATGAAATATGAGAAATTCATAATTTGTGACAGCAACAACAGCAGTAATAGTAATAATTAAAAGAAAATGAGACGACTAGCCGCACAAACTACCTCCGCACATAGAATCGACTCGCCTGCCCGAGCGCCCTTTGTGTGGCATGTTTCCTTTGTCAGCGTGTTTCGTTAGTTAGCAGCAATTAAAATAAATTTGCACAGGAAATTAAAAAGTTCACTCTACTTGGCATTCAAAGAGAAGGAATGGCGGTGGCTGCTTGATGGCGCTTGTGGCTGCTCCTGCATACTGTGTGCCACATGTCGTATGCGCAACGTGCGCTAACAGTTATTGGTGTTCAGTTACATTCTTGTTGTAGTTGTTGTTTGCTGGTGTTGTTTTTGTAGCAAAGGCAACAATGAAAGGCACTTTTTGCCATTATTTGAGTGTTTGTTATATTTGCAGCAACGTCGCCACTTTCTGTTAGTTATTATTGCGGCAACAGAAACAGCGACAACGGCGGCTGCGGTGGCATCATTGTTATTGCGACTGTGCGGCAGTGAGTGTGTCAAGTGACGCCTCTAAGAGCGGCAATCGCAACAGCAACAACCACATGCTCACACTTGACAACTCGAGTGTTGTTTGTTCCACTTGTTCACGTAACGATAAAAACAACAAAAGCAACAATCGCAATCGCATTCGCTTTCATTGCATGCCTCTTCTACACTAATCGAAATAAATAAAATATATCTAAATTTCGGAAATCTCTCTTAGCTGGTTGCATTGAAAAGAAATGTATTTAATTTTATGTACAAGTCGGCTCAGAGTTTAGAATACTATTGTATTCTTGAAAAAATATTAAATGTAGTTAGCGATCACGGTAAATGCATTGATTAATATTTAATACAAACGTTTAAGCATTAAACCGAAAGAGAAGCTATTTATTAAATTCTTGTCCCTATGAAGTTTTACTTCAGCTTATGGAGTTGATTTACACATTTTGAATTGACATTTCTTACATAAACTTTTGAAAAATAAATTGCATGCAAACATTTAAATTTAAAAACGTATCATTTTTAAATATATTTTTAAACTATTTTTAAAGCTACAAATATATTTGTAACGATGAATTCCATGAAGAATTCGCAGAAAGTACTTTTATTTTGTAAGTGTATTTTGATGGTACTGCCAAAAAAAAAAAAAAAAAAAATCCGACCAACACTTGTGCCGCAACTAAAATCCGCACACCGCCTGTACTTCACAATGCATACTAAAATAGTTCAAAGAAATTCTTTCGTTTGCTTTTCCATTCCCCCCTTTCTCGGGCACTATGACGTTGCAGTGTTGACCCTAGGCAGCATTTGGCTTGCTTTCATTAATTTACATATTTAGTAAGTTGTTGAGAACTGCAGCACTGCACTGCGCTGCCCTCGAACCCCTCCCCACAATTCAGCTCCAATTTTTGCTGTGCAATTCCTCGTGGCGCATTTCAATTTATGCCGTATCACGGCAAAAGGAAAAAGTTATTTTCAATGCTATTTTTAGTAAATGGCTGTGAGAATGTAACGGACAAACTATCGCAGACCGCACTGAACACATTAAAATTCATTGGCGGAAGTGCCAATGCTCGCAGTACAAGCGAGTAAACGAATCTATGCATGAATACTTGCATCCGCACTTGATTTGGTTTGCTTACTTGGCCCTAAAATGGTTATTAGCATTAAAACTATATATATTTGCTTGGCCATTTAACAGCTCGCTGTTGCAATGCGGCAATTCTTGGTCTGCTCCACTGCAGTGTCTTATGCAAATCACTTACACCAACTATTATAAATCCGCAGATTATGGTAATGTAGTGAGTTAAATCGTGCGATGTTTGCCCGCAACCTGAATGCAAACACATGCAAATTTAGAAAATACATGAAAAGGGGTGGCTTTAATTGTTTCTGCGACTGCAGCATCGGAATCATTTTAATTGGCACTTGCAGAAAGTTTTCAGCTACCGAGCCTGCAGACTAATATTATGATATGCAAAGTTATACCACAATTTCCAAGCTCAACATTTAATAAAAACAATTTTGATTAAATTAGAGCACACACACACACACACACACTTTGGGTGCTGAAAAGTATGCTACAATTTTGAACTAAATATTTGCCAACCCAGCTTTTCTTGCATATTTGTGTGTAAGTAATTGCGAAATTGTACGCAATGAGCTGCAAATTTTTAATTACAAGTATTTTAAGCTTTGAAAATAATTCTAAAATATCACTAATTCATGAACATTTTCGCATCGTTATGTTAAGCATTTCCCAAATTATAAATAAATTAAAACAAATGTCGTTCCGTCAAATGCGATATTGTCTTGACATTGGAAATTATACACAATTGAATTTAAAAATAGCATACTACGTTATAATAAATGAACCCAGGAAAAGCTAGATATATTTAATTGAGCAGAAATCTTTATTAATTCAAAACGTGATGTCTTTCAGAAACACAAAGTGCTTCACATTTACTTGTTACTATAGAAAAACAGACAGGATGCATTCCCATTTCCAAACATTTTTCAAAAATAAATGAAAAGCTGTAAATATAATAGAACCATTTAAACTTAAATTTCGAAATGATTCTATCATAAATTAAGCACAGCCTACTTGTAGGAATCCCGTCACTTTTAATGTCTGTGCCAATTTATCAAATTTAATTGAAAAGCAGGCAAAAGACAAACCAATCAAAAATTAAAGCCAAAGCGTAAACGTAAACAGTACCTAAGATCGATTTTTTGGAGCGGATTACATGATTTGCAACCATTTTTTAGCCATTTGTTGCAGTATTATACGAGTAGGAGCAAGGTCTGAGCCAAGTGTGCCATGGGAAGGCATGGTTAGGTTAGGGAAGGCATACTCGTATACAAAAAAGTTCATGCCGAGGGAACAGAAAAACGAGAAACCAACTGCTTTTAACCAGGACAAAACTTCCCTAATCAGCTTAACAGAAGTTTTTATGCAAGTTAAGGCAAATAAATGATCGGAGCTAGCCGCATAACAACAAACGGCATGCTATTTAAAATTTAATAGCGGCTCAGGCTTAAGTTTGTCAACAAACTTTTTACCAGCATACTTAGTATGTGTGTATATAGTATTTGTGTGTATTTGTATATATTTTAGCAGATAACACATGCGCATAGCAAATGAATGCGACTTGATAATCGAATTTCACAACTGAATGCCGACCATAAAATCCTTTCATCTGCACGAACCCAAAACCATTGGTTGAATTTTTGATCTACAACTGGCATGCGGCCATACTGTAGTCATAGCTCAACTAATGCCACAACAATACACAGCCACACTCAAATATATGGCATTGCCGGCTCATAACGAGCATTTCCACTGACGGTGCACTCAAGCGTGCTATCGCTTAATTTTGAAATCTGTCAAAAAGCATTCAACATATTAAACTCAATTGGCACATTGGCCCAGCACTCAGGAGCCGAAGAAGCGGAGCCGAAGCGCCACCAGAGAGCCGCAGGCAAATAAACAGGCAGCTGGCACATGGTACAGCGCTACATTTCACATTTCATTTGAGTCGTCAGAGCAGCAAACAGACAGGAAAACAAACAGGCAACCTAGTAGCTCTCTGAAGTCAAGTCATTACGATATCGTCCTTGATGAACAGACGGAGGCAACCACAAGCACCAACTGCAGCGTTACTTAATTTTTCAAGTGCAGCGTACTTTTAGGCTCAGCGAAATTGAACATGGCTAAATGAGTGGCATAAAAAGTGGCCATCATGTTGCAAGTAGCAGCTGCCGCAATTTCCCAGCGCGCAAGTTTCTGCCCCACACCCTACCCTCTTCCACTCTCGGCTCCACCGTACACAGACAATGGAATAGCTGGTTGAATTATCCGGTATAAAATCACATAAGAAACAACATAATTGCTATAAATATTTCAACAACAACAATCAATTCATTCATTTTCTTTCATTTAGTAGATTAATTTATTGTTTCTTGCTTACATTTCACACATGTTTTTGCTTTTGCAACAAGGATTATATGATTTAATAAATCAGTTTTTCAGTGATTTGCAATTAAAATGTAAATAAATCAAATTTATGTGTTTAATGGCATCATTAATGGACATGAGCCAAGCTCAAAGGTAAATTAATAAATAAATAAAAGCAAATGTCATGGCAAAATATGCAATTAATAGAAAACGCAATATGGATGACACCAGATGAGCTTAAGCTCTAAAAAGTATTTATTTGATGGTGAAGCTGATTAAAGGCCTTTTTCATATAATTTATTTTTACTATTATTTGTACTTAATATTCCTTTTATAACAGTTACATTTTATTCGATCTTTAGAATAAAATATGGTTTTTTTTTAGTTGAAGTAAACCATTTCATGTTTAACCAGAAGATTTTTACAAATATTTTCATTTAAAATTGAAATTAAGACCTGATTCCCTATATTATAATATAATTATAGTTGCAATGTTTGTTTTTTTTTTTTACATTTTTGAAATGATTGCCACTGTAGCTGCCTCATTGTGACAAAGAGAACCCCCTAAGTGGGCCGTAGCCGCAATCGTAGTCGGCTCTAAGTGCTAGTGCGGCAGGCAGGCAGGCGACTGTCCAAGTGTCAAAGCGCCGTGGCACACTTTCGGGGGTCCAGCTCCACTGGGGGAATTGTTTCGTAGCGAAATAAAAGAAAATGCTATTTAATGTGCTTTTTATTATTTACATCCGTCGACAGCCTCCCACAAACTCATCAAGTTTCTCTCTTTTTTCATTGTGTTGTTGTTGTTTTGTCTTGTTCTTGGTACAGTTCCGTTCGCGGCGCTTTCATTTCTATGCAAATTTTTAATGCCTGCAGAAAATGTTTTATTGTATTTAGTTGAATTATTTACGCCAACTGACTTTCTGACCGACCCAACCGAACTCAAATGCCTTCGAAAGTTTTTGCAAAGTTTGTATACAATATTCGCACGATTATTGCTTTCATTCCGAGGCATATACAAAATGAAATTCCGACTTTAATGACACACAACAGCGGCCTTTGCAACAATTCAATCAAAGGAATCTGCCGAACAAGGATAAATCATACTCATTAACGAGCAGAGCAGGGAGAGTCCAAATGTACACACATATATACTTATTTCGTCTACAATAATGACCAAATTTGCAAACCCAGAACAAGAAAATCGCATCCGTATTGCACACACACACACAGACCCCCCGAAGAATCGATATTATCGATTCCATTCGCCAAATGCAACACTAATGTAATAATTGTTGCGTTTTCTGCATGCGCTGAAATCATAACGAGCACACGCCAAGTTCTTTTGCAAATACTATACCCTTAGCTATAGCCTATCCACGGGCGAATAAACACGACCTGCTCAGAAGTGAAAACAGAAAACAGACGTCGTCCACACTGAGGGTGACCAGTTTGTGGGTCAAATGGGCACTGACGACTTTTGAATGCAACTTGGCCGGTGGTGGTCTTTGGACAAAAATCTTGGGAGCGGTCAGCAAACCACATGTTGACAAAGTTCGCACAACAGCTGTTACTTGGCAGGACGGCTGTGCTGCATGTTGATTTCACAAGGATAAGCAAAATAGGGTCATTTAGTGCGACCCCAGCTAGCCAAAAAAAAAAAAAAAAACATTTACAAAAGATAAGCGAATTCCCTTATTAAAGCAACAAATTTACATTTACATTTTATCTTAATACTTAAATGGTTATTAAAATTGTGTTTCTACACAAATTAAAAGTCTGGAATGAACAAGCCAATTATTTTAGAAGGAAAGACAAGATATTTGTGAAGTGAAGAGATAAAATCTATTATTGAAGTAGATCTAAACATTAACAAAAACCTCAGGGAGATTTCTTCAAATTACCTTTCTTATACGAAACGTAATTTTCGAACTATGCAGATTGGGGCGAGTTTATGATTCGACTGAGCTACAGGCAGAGCGGTTATAATACAGAGAGAAAGGACATTTTAAGCAGGGTATACGAATCTATAAGATTTACATAATGTGATTTAAACAAAGTGAATTAAATAATAGTATGTACATACTTGTATGTATAAATAACTGCGTATTGAAAATACTACCAGGAACCGAACAGTTGTTTAGAAACTACTTGTAGAAGAAACACGAACAATGATCTGTGGTGGCTGGGAATTCTGTAACTGCCGATCATATCCTATTTTCTTATTAGCATTGTGTAACATTCTTTTTAGCAATTAATATCTATAGATCTATATATTTAATTGCTCAATCAGTTAATTTATGTAAGCGGCTCCGCTTTAGATAAAGAACTACAAATATATAATCTAATACACTCTGCGGCTATAGTGGATTTCTCGGTGCATACGATCTCTCAACGGTATGTCAAACAATTTAATGAAATGTCACAATCTCAATTGAACGATAAATGCAGAGATCTATTGCAATGTCAGCGTCAATGTTGTGCCAACAATATCTCAATTGCCTGCCAATTAAAAGTTATTCTAAATTTATAATATTGTAATATGCAGTAAGAGTGCCAGGTCGGCTGTCAAACGATACTTGGCTAGTCAGTCAGAAAAAGTCAAAGTCAGGTGGCGTGCACGTTAATGGCATCAAATAATGATTGCTTAGGCGAAGGCAGACATGGAAAAGTATAAAGAAAAACCGACAAGCGGAAAGCAAACAGCGATATCGACATACATGTAGGTATACTATATAGTTAGACATATATGCATGTATGTATGTGGGCCACATGTTGCCTGCCACTTAAGCACAGACATCTACATCTACATCTTGTAAGACGCATCGTCAAGGAGCATGTACGCGAAATATATACTCGTATATAGGTATGTGTTCCTTAAATCTGCGTTGAAGGCATAGGGTTTAAGAAGGCTCTAGTGCCATTTAACTTATAATACTTATACGTGTGTCTAGAGAGCGTATGAGCAACTTTGAATAATTAACTCACACTTCAATGACGTTTGCCATATTTTTTCGCTATGTGCACAAAATAGTGTGCCATTACCACCGTCGATACGATGGTCTCTTTTCCTCCATCGTGCTTGCCACTTGGTGTGGAACGAATGAGGAGCATGCAATAAAGTAAAAGTGCGCCGCAAGAGCATTTGATATGCATAAATTAAAATGCAACCACAACCCAGCACAAGCTGACGCCCACCCCCAAAAAACTTGGGCCGACACTTTGTCGCGCTGTTAATGGTTCGGGCGTGGGTGCGGCATTAAAAAAAAAACAGCAAACAACTGGCTGAATTTTCAATGAATTTTCTTTCCCCTGTTGCAGGTTGGCGTTGTCACTTTTTTCAATAACTTGCAATTTTGCGCGAAATTGTCGCACCAACCGGGGTCTTCTTTTTTTAAATGTATTTAAAAGCAATTTCCAATCAATTTGCTTGGCTGACCTTCTTGCAAGCTCGCTATCATGTTACGACAACTTTTAATTAACAAAATATGCCTATAAACATATATAAAAGAGCAATGTAATTGTGACCTTTTTTCTATGGTGTTGCCATTGCGAATTGGATTTATTTAGCATAAATGGAGAAACTGAACATCACAATGCACTAATTGATGTCTGAGTGGTCTGTATTTAAAATCTAACCCCACTCGGCCCTGATTACAGACTAACTTCGATTAAAAACCCACACAGCACACAAAGTAATTAAAATAGGTAAGCATATTGGGTCTGTCGAAGTGTTAATCAACATGTTGCAAAAAATCGATCGAAATTTCCGTCTGTATATCTGAACAAACCTGGTATATAGCTGCTCCTGCTCCCGAGACAAAAAGATTTTATATTTCCTCTCACCCTTCCGCTTTCCAAAATTTCGTCAATGCTGTGCGAAAATCCCGAGCTACATAAACTTAACTATGAAGACGTAATACTTGTATATATCTTTTTTATTTCTTCCCCATTTTTTGCTTTAAAGGGTGAATATATTTTTAATAGAAGGACGCACTCGACCCAGACAGTTCTTAAATAGCATTTGCGCTGAAATTGTTACCAACATCGCCATCCACATCTGTACTTGCGGCAATTATTCGTCAAAATCCAATTCAATGGTCTCTGTCGTTGCAATATTCAAAATAATTGGCGTCGCGTTTCGGGGCTCATATTGCATTACAATCTTTTTAATTGTACTGCCAAACAAACTGAGGCCAAGAAACGAAGCATTTGGTTAATTTTAGTCAAGTCTCATTTGCCTTATTTTCGGTCTAGAATTAATTGAAGAACCAAATTAACAATTGATAAATAAAATAGACAAACTGTATCATTGTGAATAGAAATGAATTAAACATCTGCGGGTAAATAATTGCACTGTATATTAATAACTACAGATTTTCTAAAGTTCCTATATTTTAATTGGCCTTGATCGTCAGCTGCTGCACATTTTATTATACTACTATACAAGTATACACGTACGATGCCTCGTTCGCCATTTTAATAAGTGAGCTAATTGAAAATGTACCCCTTAAGGACAAGTTAAACGCAATGTCTGTAACTTTTGCAAACTTGGCATTGCTTGGCTAAAGTTTCGTGAAAGTTTTTCACTGGCCGCTTGGCATTTTTACCCAACATTCTGTTGTTTGGTTGTTGGGCTGTGGCTGGACCTGATGGACAAAGCCAAAAATTGCAGCCACATATTATGTTCGCAACGTAATCTTTTTTAAAAGTGCTTTTGGTCTAGACGCGGCTTATGTGTATGTATGTTATAATGTAAATACATACATATGTATATAGTACTTTTACATAGGTTTTAACAATTTTTGTCTTTGGCAGCATAAATTTATTCATTTCGAAGAACTGCATAAACGTTACTTAATACGAAATTCAATTAAAATGTTGATGTTTGCGCAATTGCTCGCTATATAGTATATGTGTAGACATTGATATTTAATGCCACGACGACTCGACGCTCTTGTAAGTCAAATGCACGTTCACGCACGAGACAACAACAAAAACAAAATACAATATTACGCGTATACGAATATTATGCATACGCCATGTTGTTGTTCCCACTGCTGACAGCGTAACTTAAGTTAATGACAATTATAATTATAGTTGCCATTGCCGCCGCTGCTTTATGGGCGTGCATGTGTGAGTAACGTTGTGTGTTTGTTTGTTTGTGTGTGTGTGTATGTGTGTGTGTGTGCACCTTCCTGACAAGCCTGTTGATGTCGTGCGAAAAGCGTTAAATGCGGATTATAACGCGCTGCATGCGGGCCACAACTACTACAGTCCAGGCAACAGCAAACAAACACATTACTTTCTCAGCTCAGCTCAGCTCTGCTCTGCTCATACAGTGAACAATTGCCGCCCCCCGTTGGGCGCCTCATAATAATCATTAGCTGACAGTGACAATTAAGCGCACTTTTGCGTGCCTGCTCGTCTGCTCTTTAAAGTTCAACGTCAACTAATCTGTCGACTTTTGCGCAGCGCCTGGCTAGCAGACAAGTCAAAACCCATGCCTTTGCCCCTCTACCCTGCCCCTAGCCACAACCACCAACGACCGTTTTGTACAGTAACTTGTATTTGTCTTATGTATTCTACTTTCACAAACAGCTGTTCAAACAAATTAAAATGAATTTGCAATTGTTTTTACCTAACAACGAAGACGATGCCAAGAACGGCAATGACGATGACGACGGCACAGTCACAGAAACAGAAGCAGACACAGACAGAGACATTTGATTGATGAAAAGCATCGCAACAACAATACGCACAATCTAACAGTTTAAGTAAGCAAATTGTCACTTTTTCATGCCGACATTCCTTAGAAATATGCAAATATTGAAATTTACTTGCATTAAAATGAAATATAACAGAGCTTCACAAACTTAAAGTTGTGCCAACCGGGGCGCTATTTAAATCATTTCATTACATTTTACGTGATTTACAAGTAGACAAAAATATTTCAAATTCAATTATGAAATCATTGGCGGCGTCACACAAAATTTAGAATATTGTGATGAGAAAAAAGGAAACTTATTACTAACAATTATTTCATTATTTCATGCAAGTTAACAAAAGCGTCCTTGAAACTTGACAAACTTTTCTCCACACTTATACATTAAAGGATTAAGACACACAATAGCGGGCAGTAATCGAATAAAATTTTCGTGCACATTATGGACTAAGTCTTAGCAACGCTAATCTCTAGAATGAATTCACTGAAGAGGGTTTATATTTGTGTAGAAACTATTTTTATTAAATTTTTCATCGCGAATTTCTAAAAAGACTGTTGAATACAGAATTACTATTGGGGTGTGAAAAACATAAACTTATTACCGCTCAGAACAAAATCTTAACAGCATTCAAACTTAATGAAAATTCTTTCATTTCTCGTTGTAAGTTAGCTGAAGCTGAAAGATTAAATTGTCTAGTCCTTGACTCTTGACTGACTCTTCTCTTTTTAGAAAACAGATTTCTTTATTATTACTCACAACAACATTTTTGGCTGTATACAATATAATGAAAGTTCCCCCATTACTCTTTGTAAGTTAACAAAAGCTTCAAGATTAAATTGTCTAGTCCTTGGAAAATGACAGACTCTTCTCATGCCACTTAAGGCTGAAAATAATTAATAGCCGACAGTAGCCGACTGATAACACTATACGATTATATTTTCGCTCCAATTTTAGACTAAGTTTCAACAAAGCTAATCTCTTCTTACAGTTTTATTTTTGTTCATAGTTAAAGCACCGATTCGCAATTAAGATCGGAATGTTCGAACACGAACATGAGAAAAAATTGTTTATAAAACATAACATTCTCTTACAAAGCATTTTACATGGCTGAACGAATTTTTATTAGTTTGTGGTTTTTCTCGGATATTTGAAGGCAAAGCTGCTGCGAACAATTGAAAGTGAAATGAATACTCACTTTTGGGGTCCTAACAACAATTATTTGTGAAAACTTTTAAATCGTAAATTTCTGTAGAATATTACGCGTCGCCTTGCTTTCAATTTATTTTATTTTCTCATATTTATTTCGTATGTTACCCAATCAACAGACTTATCATGAATCTTTACATTTTCTGCTCTAACGATTTATTTTATTCATAACAGTTGCATTGCTAAAGGTATCTATGCAATCAATTGTAGTCCACAGACTTGAACTCCAAAACCAATATGAAATGAAAAAGAAAATTCAATTCGAGCACGTTATATGCTTAGTAGTTGTATGCAAGGAAACCTCGAGTGTGTTTGACAATTTACTTGCGATTTATGTGCACATAGTATGTCCGAAGACAAATATAAGTAGTACAAGTATGTAGATAAATGTGTGGATGATGTTGTGGGGACTTAATGAAAAAGCCGTTTTGCGTTTCCAGGGATTTTAGTTTGATTAAAACATGCCTAAGAGCAAATACACATAAAAATGTACATAATGGAATGCACAGGTGTTGTGTTGAGTATTTTTTGCAATCGAAGCTTAAAGCCCTGGCAACGCGTCGCACACTTAAGGGTTGGCAGAGGCATATGGCCATATTGCATGTTTCTATACAGGCATATAGGTAAATAAAATGTATATTTACTTACATGCCTATATGGGCCATGGCAGTCGTCAAATTAATTTATTTACAATTTACTTTCCTGCAGACACACACACAAACACACACACATTTGCACATATGTACATCCAAGAAATGATTTCATTTCATTGCGCTTCTCGCACTTTTCTTTCCGCCTAGTTGTACGAGTAGTTGTGAGCTGTGGAAAAGACAAGGTGTGCTCGACAGCACCAACCTATTTCCTATTCAAGCAGAATCACATACGAGTATATGTATAATGCATGCACTCTGAAAAATGCTTGCTCAAATAGCAGAACTAAAAGGCCATAAACGTCCCGAAATAATTATGCTTAAGGTGATTTTAATTCCACCGCCACATTTATTAAATTTTTAAATAAAACCTCAAAACCGATTTACGGATTTTTCATAAATTAAAATACATATATTTAGTGGAATTTCATTCCTATTCGAAATCATCCACTTTTGGCACTTCAAGGCAGAAGCATATTAAGTTCTTAGCATTGCTAGAAAATAGTTTGACTATCAGCGATTACTTTTGCCATTGTTTATTTTACATTTCCATATAGATGCCGGCAAATTAATTATCAGCCAAGTTAAAAGCCTTCTATCAATCAACACTTGCTGACACAGAAGTTTTGCTCAGTGTTGGCAATGAATAATTTAGTTTTGCAAATGACTTGACCAGAATATACTATAATACACTCATACTTGTATGTATGTATACAGCTCTCCACAAAAGCAAATGCAAAAGGAAACCACTAATTGCATTTAACCATTTGAAAAGCAGGTCAATTGCTCAGCTATGCCCCAGCCAATTTTAAATGTTTTGTTTTATTGTTATGCTATATTAAATTTAAAAATAAAAACACACACTTTACGAGTGTTTGATCAATATGACGAGACGAATCGATACAGCTGACAAAGGAACGATCCGTGCAAAACTGGTTCCCAAATTTAGTTATCCCATATTAGTTTTCTATGCTAAGTACCCCACAAATATTTGAAGTTTAATTTAAAACCGGTACAATAAAACAATTTTCTTGCTTAAAAAGATATATTAAAAGTTTTCTATAGTGCCTCATGGTATTCTAAAGTTTAATCGAAATCGGTGAACTTCATCATATAGCTCTGATAGAAGTTATTGTTACAACAATGTTTATATTAAATTAATATATAATGTACACATTAATAATACTTGCTACCATTTAAGTTAAGCATCATCTAGGACAGTTACACAAAAGTGGGCTTATAAAAAATACAATTAGCTAAAGCAAGATGTAGCTGGTACTCCTAAAACTGCTTGCTTAGTCAAAGCGTAATTACTTCAACTTATACCTGCTGCTTTCTGCTTGGTTATTAACATCTGAAAGGTTATTGGGAAATGTTTGTACCACAACTACATCACTATTTTCTTAGCAATTTAATTTAGAATTTCTGTTTAGTGCAAAACTGAACCGTTGTTTCTGCCTTGTTCGGTTTAATGAAAGGAATTCTTGTGCTGAAAATAACAATAAGTAAATAAAGCTTGTCAAGGCCTTTTGCGTCATCCTATCCAGTCTATTCACTCATATTTTGAGCACAATTAATTTTTCTATGTATAATTGTTATCTCGCAGCTCAAGTTTTAAGAGTTTATGTGAACGTCATAAAGCTTATCAAGCATTTCGACTGACTAAGTCGCAGGTGGAACAGTCTGGTAACAGTTGCTAAAATGTCAGACAATCTTGAAATTTTATAGGTTTATGTACATACACACATACATACATACATACTTATATATCGACAGGCAATTAAAATATGTCACCAATTGCCAGCATTAAACCAGGAATGCAAATTACTTCGCCGCCATAAAAAAGATATAGCAATTTGTATTTTTACGATCCCAGCCACAGAATGCATTGAGTTAATTGAACTTTGACTGAACGAAAATCCGATGCAGTTCAAGGATGCTGCGCACTGAGAGTGCCAGACTCAGGCAACCATCAAATAATGGTTGGCTGCTCGAAAAGTGCAAAAGTCAGGCATTAAATTAACGCCAATGGAATTGACAGCGCCTTGGGCCAGCGAAAAATATTATAGTTGAAGCTTATCAGCAGCCCAGTCCCAACTCTAGTGGAGGACTGTGGTCATATAAATATTGTGACAATCATGTCTGTCGCCACTATCAACAAGTCGGAGAACCATAGTTGACAAGTCATGTACTAAATTATTCCATTTGTCAGTTTGTCAGTTTATCACAAACTGCATTTGGTGGCGGGCACTTGCTTGGTCTTAAAATATTATTTTGTTATTTGCTGAACATTTTTTATTAACTTGAATTTATGACGACATACTCGTATATTTCTTATGCGAGGAATGGCTGCTATTTGTATCTCTCATTGTTGTTGCTATTAAACGTTCCCAATGGAGGGGACGGGACATCGGCAAGTGGGTTAGACAAGCGCGTCAGACATCTCATTCTCTCTCTAAATATAAATATCGTTTGCACATTCTTCTATTTTTTTTTTTTATAAAAAACTTGGTGTCTCTGGCGCCTAAACTCATTTAAAATGCAGCTAAAGCAGAGCAACAAATAATGATAATATAATAACATTACTCATACGCAAGGTTAACCACTTGTTTGTGATAGACGAAGTAGACGCAGCTGCGACCGCTCCTGGTCGACGCACTGCAGCTTCTCCCAATTTATTACACCGGCGCTGTGACCTCAAAGTGCCAGCAATTGTTGTGCGAAAAAATATGTATTCGCAAGCATATGAGCGCTTGTTGTCGACATTAAAAAACATGTAATAATTCAAAGACTGTCTAGACTCTAGACTTTTACACAAAGTCGAAGAAAATTAGAGGAACGTTGCATTGTTTACTTTGGGCCGCCATTCCTTTTTGAATCGTTAAATGGCACAAATTTTCGATTTTACACAATTTCTGCTAGAGAAAAGAGAACTTTACGATCGTAAACAGCAGCATTTATTGACGCAATCGATTTATTTTTGTTTCTTCTTCTTCTTGTTCTTCTCAAAATTCTCACAAATTTACTATAGCATGGGTTAATGCGCCTTTTGCTTTGATACGCATTTAGAACAACACAATCATATATACATTTGTATATAGGAAAACATATATTTACATGCGAGCAATAAACACGCTGGCCGTAAAATTGCGTTCATTAAATAAAACCCAGATATTACGGAAAATTCTAATTACAAAAATTCTCAGCCATAAAAACCTGACCAATCGATCTTTGAGAAAACTCAATCAAAACAAATCCCAATTATAAATCTTTGTTTGTTCATATTTTAGAAACATCAGATCTGATGTATCGACAATTTATGGCACATTTATTGCAAGTATTATTGCAAAAAAAATAAATCATTACCCGTCATAACCGCGCAGGAAAATTTTTGTTATGCCCGCCAATGGAAATCCTATTGACGAATGGCTTATTTGTCAGTTCAGCAAGTGCTTAAAGACAACAAAACATCCCGCCAAACAAAAACACAACAAAAATTGTTTTAAAATAATATACAAATGCTCGCTGTTGAGCTGCTTACTCGTCCATATGTAAAATTGGAAACGTGTGTGATAATTATAGGCATTCAAAGCTATATACATATAGTATGTATACATATGTATACCACGAGTAGGTATGGTGGTATAAGAGTAGGCTAAAATGAATGATGCCGACGTGTGTGGCATTATTGATGTGTATAGCGCGCCTAGTGGTTCCAAAATGCAGAGAAAGGCGAAGATATGAGAGTGTTGGTTATTACTGGATTTGGAGACCTTATTAGGTTTTACCAACATTTATCGATGAATTACTCCTTTACATTATGGCATTTGTATAAAATTTGGATTTATGAAGGTAGTTCTCCATTTTGTTAAGAATTGCAGTGTAGAGATAGAATCCACAATATTTCGTTGTGCATGCATACAATAAGGAAAAAGTACAGCCGAAATACTGCAGGCTAAATACAATTTAGAATGCATACATCCTTATAATTCATTAAGCGACTTCAGCGGCTTTGAAATATTTTTTGACTTATTTAAGCGCCGGTAAAGTTGATTGAAATTCCCAGACATATTTTTCATAAAGATGCAAATTTTGTGATGAATATCAGCAAGTAACAAAGACTACTATGTCAAATTCCTTACTACAAAGCAGCCGTGAATATCGATTGAAATATTATCTAGCAAGTGCAACATCCTGACAAATCTAATAAAAGTGTATTATGTGTCATCAGGGAATATAAAAATATTTTCCCATGCAAATGGAATTGAATTCAAAAACATCAACAAAGAATAGAAAGGGCACACTTAAATCAAATTTGTGAAACGCTCGCGCTCTTCCTCCACCTTCATATCACAGCAGACAGTGCTGCCATCTGTTTTACATTGCCATTCTGTGTTGTTATTGTTGTGCCATGCTGTGCACATGGCGTGGAAAAGCGCCGTATTGAAAGCTTTTCGTATTGCTGTATCGCTTGCATTGCAAACAAAATCAGCTGTGCGGAGAGCTTTACAAATGCGCAGTTCAACATACATACATATGTACATATATAAGCAAACGTTTTACTTTGTAGTTTGCATGAGCGAGAGTGTGTGTGTGTAATGTGAGTTTCAATGTAGAAATCATGTGTACGTGAGCGCCATAATGATGCAGCAGCAAACAATAACGACAACAAAGCCCAGCTGTGTGTTGTAAAATTACTGAGAGCTTCGAAATTTGTGCGCTCTCCGTCACTCTCACTCTCTTGCCTACCCTTTTCGTTTTCGCTTATTGCGCACCTCCTAATAGAAGAACCCGAAGGGTAAAATATTAATATTAGATTTGTGCAAAAGTATGTAACAGGCAAATGGCATGTACATGCATATGTGCATATTCGTGATCAGCATGAGGAGACCAACGATCCAGCAAGATGCGACCATCCGCGACGATCGCCAAATTTGATATGAAGACTCTAATATTCCGCCAGTACAAACACCATTCCAAAGCTAGCTGTAACAAACATTTTTGGTATACATACATATGTACATATTTTTGTAATAATGAATAAAATACTTTATCATTTTTAATTATTTTATTTTTATTGCTTAAATTTCATCCGAATCCGAAATGCAACAACAGCGAGAGTTTGCTTTGCGTACAGAGTATTTCACTGTCGTGAACAGTTACAAATATTTGACAAGCAATTTAAATAAAGATACTAAAATGATTAAAAAAAAAGTCCCACTTGCTCAATAAAAACCCCTACTAGGGTTTTTCAGTTCGTGCCCGCCCGTCGCCATGGGTTACACTTAGCGAGTACCTACTGTGCCATGACCGATGACTTCATAACTGGTTTTCCCTACGAAACTGCGCAAGCTAACGGTGGCGTATTCAGCTACCTGTACATTAAATTTAAATGCTGGGCGCCTTTCCTTTTTTATTTTCTACGCAGGTATTTCAGGTTTATTTATGTATTTCAAATGTTATGCTAGGGTCGGTGCCAAGTGGCAAGGTCATTGCAGCTTGTTGCTGTAACACACATACAACTTTTGTACAATATTTTATTATACGTCTAATATTCTATTTTAAAATGTGCCAGAAACCTCAAAAAACGAAAGCAACATGTATGCTTCTCACAGTTTTAGCTTTAACATTTCGTAATGATTACACTTATTTTTGGCTGCAAGGTCGCTTAATGGTGGCAAGTGCCGTTAACATTACAACCAGCGCCCGAATACTGAGAAATTCAGCTTTATCTGAGCATTATATGAATGTGTTTACTAAGTGAAAAAATAAAACAAACAATTAGATTCATTATTAAGCCAAATTTGGCATTGGGTTTTAAAAAAAATAAATATGTAAAAATGTTGAATTTTTCAGCAGATAACAACCACAAAACTATTATTTTATGTTCAAATATTAAGCAATCTATGTGCGAAACGTCAGCTAAGTAGCCTAAAAAATCAGTAGAAAGAACAAAATTGACTTAGTCTGGCCTTTTCTAAATTTTCAGATAAGTTCTTATCTGATTGCACTTAGTGCAAAATAAATGTCAATAGTCATAAACACATTAGATCAGATGAGAACTTATCGATAAGTGTAGTGCGCGTTACAAAAAAAAAAAAACAGCAAACAGAAAAATAAAATAAAACAAAGCGCCCAATTTCAGCAAAAGATTGCATCCGCTCCTGTGCGCATGACGGCGACCTACACTTAAAAGCACGCGCGCACATACACAGACACACACCGAGAGACACACGACACAGAGGCAGACAGCTAAAGCACCAGCCAGCGGACAACCAAACAGGCCAGAATCGGAATATACACACACTGCGAGTTCTCAGTGTTTAGTTGAGCGTTTGGTTACGTTGCGAGCGGACGAAACGTGTGGCACGGAGTTCAACAATCAACAACAACCACCAGCACCACCAACAACAGCACCATCGCGGGCAGCTGGAAAATAAAGAAACGAAGCAGCACAACAAAAACGCTAAACAATAATAACAAAGCAGAAAAGTGTGCGCACTGCTGACCAGTGCAAGAAAAGCTAAGCTTTTGGCCTGGCTTTTGTTTTTGTTCCGACGAGTTCGCAAACGCCATTGACGTCCGAATTATTACCACACTCCACTCTATCGACACACAAGCGACGCATTTGTGTTTTGTTTTTTATTTCATTTCTTTGTTCGAGCAGACACCACAATGATGATTTGATTTCAACTGAACAGCAATAAAATATCGGCAGCGAGAAAAAAGTTAATTTAGTGCGCAATTACAACAGCAACAATAATAACAACGACGGAAACGAGTTAGAGGCAGTTTTTGAACGCGACTTCAACTAAATGCAACTGCGCAAAACAACGAACAAATAGAAGCAACGACAACAAAGGTAGAGAACTACAAAATTGCATCACTCTGCTGTAAAATTTACATAGCTACCGTGCAAGCAACAACAAGCACTTGAAAAGTTTAGCTATAGTTGTTGGAAAATAGCGAAAACTATGTAAAAATTTCCAAGCAAACAACACACAAAAATCAATACGCATAGTGTGAGGGAAGGGAAATCGAGAGAGAGAGAGAGAGAAGTGAAGGCTGCTGCAGCAACAACAGACTTGCAACAACAACTGCAACGGCAACTGGCAAAGCTTCAGAACAACAACACAAAGTGGCCCTGTTAGAAGCTTAAGGCGAGCAGCGTCAGCGTCAACGTCAACGTCAACGCAGAGGAGGCAGCAGCGAAGTACAAAGCAAAACAAGGCGCAGGAAAAACAATTAAGAATTACCAATTAAACTAATTCCGGGACAAGATGCCCTCATTGCTGGAGGCGCTGGAGCGCAAATATTTTGCGGAATGCGAATTCGAGAATGCCAACGAACCGGAGCTGCACAAACGTGATGATTTGCCCAACGATTTTACGGTGACAAAATGTGGGGGTCGGATGGAGTTTTCCATTTTCATACCGCGTCTCTCCCCGCTCACAAGCGTTCCGGAGCTGCTGGTGCTAAATGACTGCGACATTGACTGTGCCGGCGATTTCGATAGCATTCGCGAGAAGTGCCAACGCGTGCGTGAGCTGGACTTGGCGCAAAACAAGCTCAAGGATTGGCAGGAAGTCTTTCACATGCTGCGACACATGCCGCGCATCGAGTTTCTCAACTTGAGCAAGAACCAGCTGATGAGTCCGCTGAGCACACTGCACGAGGCGCCGACGGTGAATCTCAAGAATCTGGTGTTAAATGGAACGTATCTGGACTGGATGTGCATCGATGTGCTGCTCCAGAACTTGCCAGTGTTGCAGGAACTGCATTTAAGTCTCAACAACTACAGAGCGGTGCTCATCGATACCGCTCAAGAAGTGGAGCTACAACAGCAAAAACAAGCAGACAATGAATCCGCCACCGCCAGCCACAGCGACTGCCAGATCATACACGATGGTGACACGGAAGTAGAGGAAGATAGTGTCAGTGGCTGTGGGGAATGTCAGGCGGCCCGTAAATACACAAAAGCACATCCCACGCTCAAAACGCTGCACTTCACCGGCAATCCCATCGAGCAATGGCAGGAAATCTGTCGCCTGGGCCGCCTCTTTCCCGCCTTGGAGAGCCTAGTATTGGCGGACTGTCCTATCAAGTCGCTGAAGGATGAAGCGGAACCTTCCACAATGTCCAACGACTCGTCAACCGCGTCCACGGAGTCGCACAAATATTTCCCCAGCTTAAAGCTGCTCAACCTCAGTTCGGCGAAGATGAACAGTTGGGCAGACATCGACGAGCTGGCCAAGTACAGTCAGCTGCAGAATCTGCGCGTCAAGCATTGGCCACTCTGGGAGAGTCTCGA
Source organism: Scaptodrosophila lebanonensis (assembly GCF_003285725.1). Lineage (NCBI taxonomy): Eukaryota > Metazoa > Arthropoda > Insecta > Diptera > Drosophilidae > Scaptodrosophila > Scaptodrosophila lebanonensis. The sequence continues at coordinate 7,401,224 of NW_022060529.1, forward strand.
GTGCACGGAGCACGAGCGTCGACAGCTGCTAATTGCCCGTCTTCCCAATGTAGCCATGCTCAATGGTGGCGGTCTGATCAGCAGCGATGAGCGCATCGATGCGGAACGGGCCTTCATCCGCTACTATATGGACAAGCCAGAGAACGAGAGACCAGCGCGTTACGCCGAATTGCTGGCAGTGCACGGCAGACTCGATCCGCTGGTCAACGTTAATCTGAAGCCGGACAAACGTGTCAAGGTCGTCTTCACCTATAACGATGTCAGCGAGAGTCGCTTCGTGGACATTTATCTGACAGTTAACGATCTGAAGGCAAAGCTTGAAAAGCTGATCAATTTGCCGCCTAATAAGATGCGCTTATTTTATTTGGATCAGGACTACAAGGAGTTCGGACCCGAGGAGATGCGCTACCCCAATAAGCAGCTCTATAGTTATAATATACAATCTGGTGACGAGATCATTATTGATGCCAAGAAATAGGGGCTGGCGTTAGCCAGGAGCGGAGGGGCTGGTGCTGCTAATAACTTGTGATTTTGTATTATACAAATACAGATACGTATAATAAACATATACATACACATACACATACATGCTATGCAAAATCCTAATATTAAATATATACATATATTTTTATTATTTACTGTACATACACCTAAAAACAAAGCCAACAACAGAAAGCGTGCATTAAACATAAATTACACATAGTTTATGCAATACTTATATACAATATATTTTAATTACTGAATAACCTAAGCCGCAACACAGACTAAAATCCATGCAGTTTATTTAAATTAAATAAATTTTAATGAATAATTTACAAAAATTACGTTTGTTTTACTGGTGGAAAAATGGCAACAATTCATTAACGACGCACTAACTACCTATTTCGCAATTGTGATTTCGAAAGTAGACCATGTCGTCGTGTTCCAGCGATAAGATATGATATATTCGTAGTTCTATCAGCAAAGTGAGTCAACAAGAGTAAACTGTCTTCTCATTGAAAAGCTCAGAAGAAATATTTAAATGTTTTGGATGGTGCATTTTTCACTTCGTAGTATTTAAGTACAAATAGAATCACTTATCTATTAAAATCCATTTCTAAAAAAAACAATTATTTGTAGTGTTAATGTTTCAAAACGTGATTCCCTTTGCGAAGGAATAATGTTTTTTTTAGCTTCATGTTTAATTTAAATTTTAAAATGAAAATCCGGGGTTTCAATAGTTGGAGACATTGTTTTCGATTAGTTAGCCCCCCTAATCTATCGACATCACAAAAGCTTTTTTGAGATGATGCACAACGATGTAGAAACATAATTTTATATACACTATTAATTTTACCTTGTCCCCGAAGAATTATGCTGTTTTATGAAATCGTTCAGATTTTTTAGCACATACATAAAAAAAAATTATTTGTAGACCACTTGTTATATTCAGATAAGAAGCCCTAAAGCAATTTATTTGGGTGTCAAACATAAACGGCCGACCCTTAGGTCACATATCCATGCCACGGGCTCCCAGTGTAGACAAAAAAGGCCCGAATGAATTGTATGTTATTCAGCAAATACAGAGGTAAGGTACGAGGTATGGAATACCCTTTTACTCTTTGGATACAGGGTATAAATAAATTATTCCAAAATATAAATTTTGTATATAAACTAATTAACACAACATTTTAAAGTGAACCTACATTTGAATTAAACAATTTTTTTTTGACAATTCTATCACATATTTCTACGTGTTCCACATGTTCTACGGTTGTCTTCAAGACCAGTTAAATCTAAAGATAAACTAAACATATAATAAATTATACGAAAATATAAATTGACCTTTTAGACGCCTCAAAGCCTCGAATTTTTTTGCCATGATTATCAGCCATTTATTGACTATTTCACTATACTATATTTTGTGAAATATTTCTAATGACTTAAATAATTTATAATTGAAAATTTGTCATACACAGTATTCAGAAAACAAATGATGTCTTGATACGTTTACTTATTTGTATCAGTCGAAAAAGCTGTCAATATTTGGATTAAAATGAAAATTAACGTTGGGTCCAAATTCAGTAGAATTTATGGTTGGCCTAACAGCCAAAATATTAAATAAATCTGTATTAGCAAGACTATAGGAAAATTACACCTTCTGCACAGCAATGCAATTCATCTCCAGAAAGCATGCATATATTCAAAGGAATAAAAACAAATTTAAGTTATGCCGCTACTTACTCAATATAAATATAACATAACGAATATTGTTTACGTAAATTTCTCTCCATCTATGTATCTCACGACTACATATCCTGTTTCATTTTTGATTATTTGTACAAACTCGTTCATTTATTGTAATAGCTTCAGATCCTGGTATTCATAGCTATTCAAACCCTGTTAGCTGTAGGTTTTCATTTTAAGCTAGCATGAAATAAATAAATAATAAAATAAAAGCAAATAATCCTTTTAAACTCCAACTAAAGGCGAATTTAGCTGTTTACTTTTACATACATGTAAAGTGGCATCCTTGTGCCATTATCATCAGTTGGCACCCCCGATCAGGCGAAGGTGTAATTAAGAAGAAGTCGTGGGATAGTCGTTTTTCAACAGTCGTAAGCAGCAGTCGTGGCATTCAGTCGTCAGTAGTAAAGTTGTACAGCAGTCACTAAAGTTGGTCAGAAGTTGCAAAAGTCGGCGTCTAAACATATTTTTAAGTCTTATGTTATTATATAATACTATTCTTATTGTTTGTCAAATACTCGATATACTTTATTAAACGATTTATAAACCTAATAAATCTTACATGGGGGCTCAACCGTGTCGAGCAGCCGGACAAATATTCAGAACAGTTCAAAGTTTTTAAGTGAAGCATTCATAAAAAATGATTCTTACATAAGGGCTCAGCCGCATAAATTTTCATACGCAGTCAGTTGAAATAATACATCTAAAAGTTGCAGTGCTTAAAAATGATACGCTCAAGCAGAAAAAATAAAAATGGCGCACCAAGCAAGAAAAATCTGTTGCCGGTGGCGCGCATGGAAAATGGAAAGACATCACAAAGTGTAGACGATCTCGATCTAACGTTTGAAATGGTAGAGGAAAGCAGAGCAGTGGTAAATGATGAACAAAGTGTAAATCATACGTGCGAAAAAGAGATAAATATATACAAGTGCGAACAAGGCACAACGGCAGGAATAAAAGAAAAAGGTGCGAACGTCGAACTACATGATAATTGCGCAGTTGAAAATACCGAGAAAAGAATGTATTCTGAGGAGACACACACATGTATACAAAACCACGATTTGTCAATTTTAATTAAAATGCTGAGTGAAAAGAACGATTCTAACCCAAACAAGAACAGTGTGTCGGTGGAAAGCTTTGCAAAAGTAGTCCCTGATTTCGATGGCATAGCTATACCAGTTAAGCAGTGGGTAAATAATTTCGACGAAAACGCCGAGGCATACGAATTAAGTGAAAAACAAAAGTATGTGAATGCAAGAAATAAAATGGTTGGCACGGCCAAATTATTTGTGGAAACTATTACTGTATCAAATTATGAAATGTTATGTGCAGCCTTAATAGAAGAATTTGATAAACAGCTGAGCAGTGCCGAAGTACATAAAATGTTGCAAAAGCGGAAAAAGCGTGTGTCGGAAAATTTTCATGATTATGTGCTCCAGATGCGAAAAATAGCATCACTTGGACAAGTTGAAGATCAGTCGGTTATAAATTATATAGTTGATGGCTTAGACGTGCGTGACGATCTAAAATTTCCGTTGTACAGTGCGCCCACGTACAAAGAACTTCGAAGTCGGTATGAGCTTACTGAATTAGTGGCAAAGAGCAGTTCGTATAACAAACGTCGCGAAAACGTTGATAAAGTAGGAGACAAACAACAACAACAGCAGCATTGCTACAATTGCGGTTCAACAGAACATAAGCGGGCAGAATGTAAACGAGAAACAAAATGTTTTAAGTGTAACGGTGTCGGTCACATAGCGAAGCAGTGCGTGGCAAGCAAACAAAGCGTTAACATTGTATTAAAGGAAAATCGCGTTAAAGAAATAAAAATCGGGAAAGCAGTTGTATCGTGTTTGATTGACACTGGCGCGGATGTTTCACTTATGCGAAAACAAAAATATGAAAACATTTTCGGTGACCAAAAGTTGCAAAAGAATTTTACTAAACTGTTTGGCTTAGGCAATATTGCCACTGTCGTGTTGGGTGAATTTACAGAAACAGTTGAGGTCGATGGTTTTGTGACAAATCATACATTTCTTGTTGTACCAGATGCAAGTCTAAAAGTTGAAATAATTGTTGGCTATGACTTTTTACAGAAGTTTACTGTCACACTAAATTCCAATGGTTACACGTTCGTACAGGCGCAAACAAAAGCTGATGATGAGCAGTCTGAGTTGAATGTTTTTAACGTGGTAAGTCCAGCAAGCGAGATCGATTTAAATGTTGAATCCCAGTATGCCGAACCAGTCAAACAAATGATCGCCAATTACAAGCCGGTGGACAATGCAGTAGAATGCCCAATAAAAATGACCATCATACCGAATGTTCCAAGCATCGCTTTTCGCGAAAGTCCAAGCCGATTGTCTACAACAGAACGTGAATTTGTACGAAAACAGGTGGATGAATGGCTTCACTGTGGCATTATCAGAGAGTCGTCGTCAAACGTTGCAAGCAAGGTGGTGTTGGCCAAAAAGAAAGATAGGACCTACCGATTATGTGTGGACTATCGTAAGCTGAATACCCTCGTACTTAAGGATAGGTTCCCAGTACCAGTTGTCGAAGAAGTACTCGAGAAGATGCAAAATGCGAAATATTTTACTGTTATGGATTTGCGAAATGGCTTTTTTCATGTGCAGGTAGAGGAGCAAAGTCGAAAGTATACAGCGTTTGTTACCAAGGAAGGGTTGTATGAATTTAATAGGGCACCCTTTGGATTTTGCAACTCCCCAGCAGTGTTCGTACGATACGTTAATTACATATTTCAAACATTGATTAACAAAGGCATAATGGAGATGTATGTTGACGACATAGTTATTTTCGGAGATTCAGCTGGTCAATGTTTGGAAAATATGCGAATTGTACTGAAGCAGGCAGAAATGTATGGGCTTGATATAAAATGGGCCAAGTGTCAGTTCTTAAAGAAGAAAATAAATTTTCTGGGTCATGAAGTAGAAAACGGACGTGTTTGGCCAGGTCAAGAAAAGGTAAAAGCTGTGAAGAATTTTCCTCTTCCCAAAAACATACGGGGAGTACAGGCCTTTCTTGGACTAACGGGGTATTTTCGAAAGTTCGTTAAAGATTATGCATTACTAGCCAGACCGTTGACACAATTGTTGAGAAAAGAAGCCGAATTCAAAATTGAAGGGTTACATGTACAGGCGATAGAACAATTAAAGAATGCTTTGACGAATGAACCAGTATTGAAGATATTTATGCAGAATGCGGCAACACAGTTACATGTTGATGCGTCAAAAGATGGGTTTGGTGCTACTCTTCTCCAGCAGCATGATGGCAAGTGGCATCCTATTCTGTACTGGAGTAAAAAAACGACACCTCAAGAAGAAAAGTTGCATAGCTATTTTTTGGAAGTGAAAGCAGCATATTTAGCAACAAAAAAGCTACGACATTATTTAATGGGCATTGAATTTGTTCTCGTTACTGATTGCGCAGCGTTTAAGATGACATCAACGAAAAAAGAAATTCCCAGAGAAGTAGTGCAGTGGTTAATGTATCTGCAAGATTTTACGTATACCATAGAACATCGCGCTGGTATAAGGATGAAGCATGTCGACAGCCTCAGTCGATTCCCAGTCATGATCGTAAGCACAGAAGTTCAGGCACAATTTTTAAAGGCCCAACGCAAAGATGAAACCTTAGTTGCAGTTGCAGAAATTTTAAAACTGAAACCATACGCAAACTACAAGGTCAGAAATCAGCTGATTTATAAACAAGTAGATGGTATTGATTTGCTAGCCGTACCGAAATGCATGGAAAAAGAAGTTATCAGGAATGCTCATAACTTTGGTCATATGGGTGTGAAGAAAACCATGCATCACATTCAGCAGGACTATTTTATAGCACACTTAGAGAAAAAAGTTGTGGAATTTATCGCGAATTGCATTGAGTGTATAACACATAACAGAAAGCTGGGTAAACAAGATGATTTTTTGCATTGTATCGACAAAGAAGATCAGCCGCTGAGTACACTCCATGTAGATCATTTGGGATCATTGGACCTGACTGCAAAGAAGTACAAATACATATTCGCTGCTGTTGACGGGTTTTCAAAATACACATGGTTGTATCCAACAAAGTCTACCGATGCGCAAGAAGTTGTTAAACATATCAGCTCGTGGGTAGCTATCTTTGGGAATCCACGGCGTATTATCAGCGACAAAGGAGCAGCATTTATATCGAAGCAGTTTAAAGATTTTTGTGAGGAACACAAAATAGAGCACATCGAGACTACTACAGGGATCCCAAGAGGAAATGGGCAGATAGAGAGAGTCAACCGAGTTATTCTGTCTGTTTTGTCAAAAATGTCTGCAGCCGAGCCGTCAAAATGGTATAAATATACATCACAGGTGCAACGATCTATTAATACACATGTCCACTCATCTACGAAGTACACTCCGTTTGAAATTATGTTCGGCGTCAAAATGCGTAATGAATCTGATCTGGAAGTGGTGAAAATTCTTCAGGACGAGCTACTGGAAGGCTTGCAGGATGAACGCAACCAAATCAGAGCTGATGCCAGAGTACAGATTGAAAAAGCTCAAAGTTGCTACAAGAAGAATTTTGACAAAAAGCGACGTAAGCATAGTGGTTACCAATTAGCAGACTTAGTAGCCATTAAAGTAACACAGTTTGTAAATGGTAAAAAGCTGGCTCCGAAATATATCGGGCCATACGAGGTTACCAAAATAAAACGTAATGGAAGGTTCGACGTGAAGAAAGTTGCAGAGTTCCAGGGTCCGAATCAGACTTCAACTTGTACTGATTCTATGAAACTGTGGCGTTACATGGGTCAAGACGAAGACGATGAAGCTGGAGAATCATCTGAGACAGATGATGAGCAGGATGGCCGAGTGTAAAGTGGCATCCTTGTGCCATTATCATCAGTTGGCACCCCCGATCAGGCGAAGGTGTAATTAAGAAGAAGTCGTGGGATAGTCGTTTTTCAACAGTCGTAAGCAGCAGTCGTGGCATTCAGTCGTCAGTAGTAAAGTTGTACAGCAGTCACTAAAGTTGGTCAGAAGTTGCAAAAGTCGGCGTCTAAACATATTTTTAAGTCTTATGTTATTATATAATACTATTCTTATTGTTTGTCAAATACTCGATATACTTTATTAAACGATTTATAAACCTAATAAATCTTACATACATATATCTAATTTTTTGTAAATATTTTAAGTTTTCCGTTAGCGTTTTCTTCACACTAAAAACTTGTTGAAAGTCTATAATAAAAATTGCGGCAGTGGCAAACCTAAAAATGTACTACAATCTAAGACCTTCCCTATTCATATCTTTCGATTTCAATTTACGTTATGCTGTTGGAAAATTTTCCGATTAGGAATCACGCCCCACAATAAAGTCCCAATTTTCGAAACAAACCCTTGTTTACTCCACCCGCCCCGATCATCGCATAAAGAGTTCAGCTAATGACGTCTATAAGTCCCGAACCACGTTCTGTAAATGTCGGGCTCGTAGCGCTCGTGACAAAACTAAGGAGCTGACGTCGCCGCCCACGCTCGGACACGATCTGAGTAAGTGCGAAAATAACGGAGAATTGGCTAATAACCAAAACAGTTGATAATGTTGTTAAGCCAGTGCGCGAATTTTATGACTCGTCGTCAGTGGTGACGATGTGTACTAAAAGATCACAGCAAAATAAAATAAAATGAAATAAAATAAATTGTCTATGTAGGTAGGTAGACCATAAAAATGCAAGGTGTGTAGAAAAATTGTTTATGTAGTTAATTAATAAAATTTACACATAGGTTTTGAATGTCTCGCTAGAAGGTTTTAACCATACACCTCGCACAATTGCCAATTGAGTTGGGAATGGAGCGGCAAGCGTGCTAGACGCTTTTTTGGAAGTTAAAAGTGATTTTGAATTGGAATTGTGTAGCAAGTGACTTTCTCAAATTAGTTAAATAACTACGAATATTGTAAATGGGATAACATATAAGATGGATCCCGATAATGATATTTATGCATTTTACGATATAAGAGGGTACAAAGGGTATGCTCTATTACTTAAATTATTTAAATTCATTGTGTATTTTATTTTAATATAATATTGTATGTGATTTGTGTGCCCCAATTACAGGAAATGTAGTATCAATAGACAAAAATCGGAACGTATTCTGCTACCGCGAATGTCACTCCTAGGGAAGCCCCTGAACTACAATCGCGGCACACGCCGCGATGTCCGCTATAGGCGACTTCAGAGTCGCCTCTACAACTTCTTGGAGCGACCCCGCGGCCTGCATGCAATATTCTATCATGTGATGGTGTAAGTGTGATTGTCTCTTATGCCATTATCCTTTTTAGATCGATTACAAATCATCGCCTCGTCCATGTATTGCAGGTTCCTTATGGTGTTTACATGTCTCGCACTGAGCGTGTTCTCCACCATTAAGGAATACGAAGAGGATGCGGTGTACATATTGTTTAGAATGGAAATTTTAGTTGTGATTTGGTTTACCCTAGAATTCGCGGCACGACTATGGTCATCCGGATGCCGCTCTCGCTACCAGGGCTGCCTGGGGCGTATGAAGTTTGTAAAACGACCATTTTGTATTATAGGTAAGCATTTACGTAAATAAATAAGTACGGTTTTTGATATTGGCAATAATACCTGTCCACCATATTATGCCAATACCAACAATAGTGCAATTCATCGAATTTTGAGCAGACCTTACATAACAGGAAATACACATGCATTTTGCAGATATTGTCACAATTTTAGCATCAATTGTAGTATTAGGTATGGGCACATCTGGCCAGGTCTTTGCCACAAGCGCTCTGAGGGGCCTGCGCTTCTTTCAGATCCTGCGCATGGTCCGCATGGATCGGCGAGGTGGAACCTGGAAATTGCTCGGAAGTGTCGTATACGCACATAGACAGGTATGTACTTTTCTCATCGCTACACTATAAAAAAAACTATTTTTTTTTTACATTAGAACATCATAATTCCCATCATTGAACAGATTTACCGTTCTATATACAAGTATTATTGAACGCGGAACTATAATGTTCCTGTAGGAACCTTCTCAAAATTTAAAAAAAAACCCATTTAAGCCGCAAAAACTCCAGTTGTGGTCAACTTATTTAAATTCTGAAAGTTTATTTAAATTCGAAATTAAATTAAATTTAAATTAAGCTGAGACACTACTTGGTCTGCCGTCGTGGTGATAATCACTGAAACTTGAACTTGAGACACTTCAAATGTTATTAAATAATTTAATTAAAATTTGTATGTATTGTATTGTTAAGTTTTTGAAAAGCATGTACTACAAGTGTATGCGGTTTTAAGTTATAACTTGAAAGAGAGGAAGGTGTGAAGTGTCCTCATTTCTATAAATAGTCAATTCTTATATGTTCGTAATGGCACATTCCCAAAAAGAGCCATGAGTATACTTTAAAGTCTGAACGCCAAAAAAGCTATAGGCAAATGTGTTTGTTTAGGATCAGACTAACAAAATAAAACACACCGACATCTTCGTCTGTCCATCCCTCCGTCCGTGTAAACACCAGCAACTTTTGAACGATAAGGCACGTGGGAAGTTATTTACTTTTATTTTTTGAAAAGCATGTTTTTAGTTTTTAAGCTAGAATTAGTATCATATGTAGGTTTCTCAGTCGTCCACTAATAAGTCAATAGTTTGGAGCTAATAATGTTTCTAATTTCGACAGACAGTTTGCAATATTAAGTAGTTAAAGAATTTTAATTATTTAATTTAATTAATTTTAGAATTTTGTTTTTTATTGGCAATAAGGTGTGAAGTATGGCTCATATTATTTTGTTTTAAAGAATATTTCCAATTTTTTTTTGGAACTCTTCTCTTTGCACCACAGGAGCTCATAACAACAATGTACATAGGATTTTTAGGTCTCATATTTGCGTCATTCCTCGTTTACATGTGGGAGAAGGATGTGAACGATAAATTCAGCAACTTCGCCCAGGCACTGTGGTGGGGCGTGGTAAGTTGGGGGCAGAGTCAAGGCCTACTTGCAACCGCTTGACATTTCAATTATTCAATGCCGCCATTGCAGATTACTCTCTGTACCGTCGGCTATGGCGATATGGTGCCCATCACTTGGCAAGGGAAACTGATTGCATCGTGCTGCGCACTATTGGGCATTTCATTCTTTGCACTGCCAGCGGTAAGTGGAGCGCACACTTCCACATCCTGTCGCACAGACGCTTAACGTTTCCGCTCTCTGCACCTGGTATGCACCCCGACAAATATTTCAGGGCATTCTGGGCAGCGGTTTTGCTTTGAAGGTGCAGCAGCAGCAGCGTCAGAAGCACATGATTCGTCGACGCCAGCCGGCGGCAACGCTGATTCAGGCCGTTTGGCGTTGCTATGCCTCCGATGAGCATTCGGTGTCGATAGCCACATGGAAAATACATCAAGTAGCGCTGCCAAGTCCGCCAGCCTCGTAAGTACACAGAATTCTGCATTGACAGTAGAGTTGTGCGGTCCAGTTCCATTCGTGTGGACCACTTCTAGTTATCTAAGCTCGGATACCATTTCGAAACCGGTTCAATATTTCCATTCATATAGTTCAATTTCAAAAACAATTTTTTTCAAGTGAAATAAAAGTAGTAACATATACAGGCCTGTTCCAAATTGACGAACATATTTATGTAAAAAATGCAAACGCTCAAACTATATTCCCCCAAAAATTGTTCACTCTGTTAGATCAATTAATGGAACATTTGAAATCACATCAATAGGTCATTCTTAGATACGTTCTTAAATTAAATTTTGCGGACATCAAACGATATTGAAAAGGGTTTTTTCACACTTCCTCATTTAACCAAATTTTTGAAGTTGAAAATATTTGTTAATATTTGTTGATCTGCAATCAATAAATCAATTCATTGAGACTGAATTTTGTTCAAATTATAGAAATAATAAACCACTTCCCACATCCTATGTATGGAAATTTCAAGTCTTCTAACTCGAATTATGTAATATTTAACATATAACTGAAACGAATACGAACGTGCTGAATTGGTTTTAAAATAAGCAAATGCTTATCAAAGTTTGCTCACCTACTTATTTACAAGTATTGCCTACCACTTGTTAGTTGTTAGAATTGAATGTTGAACTGTGTGAACTAAAATGTTGAAAATGGAAAACCGGCCAACTAATTCGCGAATTGAATCGACACAGCTCTTGTGGACAGTACAGAGTTGTGAGAAATGTTGTACCATACTTATCTGATGTTGGCGACTTGCAAGTGCAATGCAATGCTGTATAATATGTAGATAAATAGTAATAAGTTACACGAATGCGTTATAATAAGGGGAACGGGCTGTAGATTCCATGAGCAGCGGCACTCGATGGGAAGCGCAGAGAGATGCTTCACAAACAAACAGACCTACAAACACCAAACACCAACACAAACAAATACACAAACTCACACTATAGAATCACCACAGTTAAATAATTTTATTTTTGTTGGACACACAAAGTGCATGGGTACTACATAAATAGAATACATAACAGTTAGTACCTACATAGACATATGATTGATATGGGCCCCCGCCCCCTCCTATTTGTCTACTTTTCAATTAACACACTTTAAGTTCCAGCTAAAGTTAATTTATTTATTAACATTTGATTTCATTTCTTTCATACATATTACATAAATGAAATACATTTAATTTTTGAACCATTTTCAGTTCAGAAAACTGGGAGCGATTATTAAAAAACATTACTGAATATAGGTAAACGTGAAAGAATATTCTTAATCGCAACGATTTTCAAGTCAGCATAATGCAATTATTCAGTCATTCAGCAGTCATTCATTTCTTATTAAATAGTACTATATATTGTTTTCGTTTTTCTGTTCGTTCTAATAATTCAACGGGGCTATGCATACATACATATGTATGTACATACATATTTATGTAAGCAGAGGTCCCCAACGCACACACTCGCCACCTACATACATAAATGCCTTTTACATACATACATATATATGTATAAATATATGTATATAATCGTATTTAAATTTCAGCTTGCGCACAAACACTCCTCGATGATATTTTTATTTGCTATATTTCCAAGATCACCAAAAACATTGACAAATCAGAACAACAAGCAAAATAAGTAAATCGTAAATAAATTGTGCTAAATTCTCTATCTTCTTTTTCGCTATGAAAACTTACCTCCAAATCATTAATAATGTACTATGACTAAACAAATTAATCAATTTGATTGAATTGATATTCCTTGTGCTGCGCGGCAATCAAAAATATTATGCATTCAATATGTTTTTAAATGTGCATTAACATGTGAGTTCAGATTGCTTTTATTCAATCCTCCTTATTTTCTTCTAACACTTCAAGTACTTTTTCTCTAATTTCGCACAATCCAACCCAAATGATCTATAATGGCTGGCCAAAAGCAAATGGCAAAGCTTTCAGCACACACACACACACACATGCGCACACTCACACTTATGCACTCACGCACACACACATTTTTATATAAATGATACTGCATGTGGGTTGCAACATCTGTAGTTAAAAAGTAATTGGTTATGTTATTGTTATGCCAAGCCCGCACTTGCCGCACTCACTATAAACAATTGATAGCTATGGGACGTCCATACTTACAAATACACACACACACACACACACACCAACACACCCATCCAACACACTATGCACTTGATACCAATTCAATTCGTATACGCTGTGAGCTCGTATTTCCCACCCACCGACCCACCTCTATTTTTGTCTCTCCCACCATTTACTGCTCGGCCCGATAATAATTGCTACAGTTGCCAGAGTAGAGAGTACAAATATTTGATTGCGCAAACATTTGGACCATATTCTATTCCGCAGGCGCGCCTCCTCCAGCTTTAAGCACAACACATCCTTCGTGGCACGTCTGCCGACAATAAGGCGCCACAAGAGCCAGACCATTCAGACGCCCGGCGATGGGTCGGTGGCCAAGCCCCCGGGCTCCTCGCGGGCCTCCACACGCTACGCCCGCCAAACCATTCGGGATATGAACGCATCGGCCGAGAACTTGGGTGAGTTGCAAGATAGAGACATATATGTACATACATACATATATATCCAAGAATATACATTACTATTCACATATTTATATATATATATACTCGTTTATATACCTATCTGTACTCGTACGTTTACAATTCTGTTGATGCTGACGAATATAAGCATTATAATGATGTTCAGCATTCTTTCAGTTGTGAAGTTACTTCTTTACTATTTCTGTTTGCACACCTCACGCCCACAGCCACACACACACACACTCACACACACACATATACACACGTACACACTCTAGCATACTCGTACTGTATGGAAAGTTCACAAAAGAATCGCAACATGCGTGGCAATAAAACACAAATGTAATTCTGTATAGTATGAAGTACACGTATATGGAGAAGACAACTTGTCTACTCTGCATCTCAATCTATGCATGCACACACACATTCACACACACACACACACACAGACGCCCACCCACACACACACATGTGTTTCTATATTCTAACCTTTTTTCTTGACTATGCAAATAAAAATATTGGTTTTTTGCTTCTGCGCTGCGTGTATCGTTCGAAATAAAACATCCAACACAACAATCGCAAAATGAACATTCCTCCTCCAAATGAAAACGAAATCAAAAACAATTCATGTCATCTGCACATGCATTCCATAAAAACGTTATATATAGTATGTATCTGTATATTTTATGTGGCAGGGCAGTACAACTTAAATGTAAACCAAGTTTCGAACAATTTAGTACTTTGTTACCTTTCTTTCGGAAGCCCTCGATTTGCATGCAAGTTTTTTATAACCCACTTGAATATTCATTTCTCCGATCTCATCCATTCAAATATTCTAAAATGGTTGCCTCCTTTGAAAACCTTGTAGAAACTTCTTCATTTAGTAGATTATACAAGTAGATTACTTCATAATTTCTGTCACTGACATAAACCCTCATTTTCCATCAACTGGGCGCAACCTAAAACACTTGTTCAAATGCAAAATGATGTCAACTTCTACACGGAGCTTGATATTATGGCATACATGGGAAAATGGATCAAGTTCAGATTCTTAATACTTTTGAGCATATGTATTCATAACTAGACAATTCCCTCAATCTGCCCCCCAAGCCACCCAGACAATGTTGCAAACATCTTACGACATAGCATTATTTAACTATTCTATTTTCAACATTTTTCTGGACTGCCTTATACATAATTATTAATAAAAACAACATAATGCTACAAGTTCCGCTTTCAAATTACATAATGCCTTTGGCTTTAAGAATAAAAAATGGGAAATTAAATTTAATCACATTGCTTCCAGGTCCTTAAAAGAATACTATGGTAGATTTTTTAAATTGTAGTATTTTGTTTAAAACTAAGCCAAAAAATTAATGTTGAAGAAATTAGAAGAATAAAATATCTGTCTGTCCGTCTGTATGAGCGCCCGGATCTCTGGAAGTATAAGAGCTGGAATAACCGAACTTGCTATTCAGATTTTCCTAAGCCCGCTGCACCAGCCTACTATACTCCTCTTTCGTAAGTCTCGTAGCTTTTGGAAAAAGAGTGTATTTTAGAGTTGAGCTCAGTGGATTTATTTTGTTTTCGATTAAAAAGCAATAATTGATATTTTGTGGTTGGTTTTTTTTTTTTTTTGTATTTCGGTACAATCTATAGTTTTGGATATTTTATCCATTGTGATGCTCGTAAAATATATTATTTAAACCCTTATTCATATGAACAAGATATGCACCTTAACGTGTCATTCATTCATTCTTACAATCCTTCGCTGCATTCGTTACACCTTGTTTCTGATCTATATTGTAGTTAAATTAGTGTTCGATTAACGTTAACCTTTAAAAGGTCTTTAAAGTTTACCAATATCCAAAGAAAACAAAATGTTGAATGAATGAATGAACTTAATACCGTAACCTAAATAGCTATGTAACACTTTTGTGATATCTTGGTGTGTTCTTTAATCCAATCAGTTATGTACGACCCATAGACTACCGAGTCTTATTTGATTATTGATTGGCACAAATGCAACAAACGACAACAAAAAACAAAAACAAAAAAAAAACAAAAGAAAAATATGAAAAATTTTACAAAACGAAACTTTAACATCTGGTCTGACATTTTCAGAGGTAGTACAAAATGGCAAATCCTTGAATCCAAGTTTTAGCGAAGATTCAGTTGCTGAAACAACTTGTTTAAAAAATATTAAAAATTCAGACGGTAAGTCTAAAAGGTCTCCTGCCCAGAATACATAACTTATACATACGTATATGCATACAAATAACTACATATATATTTACAAATTGATAATCCAAATTATTGAGTGTTGTGTAAATGTTGTGGTTGCATTTTAATTGGTTTACTTTAATGTTGTTGTTGTTGTTACCCTAATAACCTGAATTTGATTTGGTATGAATCAAATAGGAGAA
The DNA here is from genome assembly GCF_003285725.1 of Scaptodrosophila lebanonensis. Classification (NCBI taxonomy): domain Eukaryota; kingdom Metazoa; phylum Arthropoda; class Insecta; order Diptera; family Drosophilidae; genus Scaptodrosophila; species Scaptodrosophila lebanonensis. Next base: position 7,416,943 of record NW_022060529.1, read on the forward strand.
AGCATATAGTTAAGGTTCTGCCAAGGGGATACTTTTAATATCGGGGGAACGGGGACAGTATCGACATAGCCAGCCACCCAAAGCCACCCAAACCACCAAGCGACTGAACTAATTTCTAACGTGGTCAATCTTGCACTTAGCGACCTCACAACCGCCGTCAATCAAACTGGGAAACTGCGTTGTGCACAGCAACAGCGCCGGTTCGTTGGCCAATTTTCCCAGGGAAATGGCCGAATCATCCGACAGTCAACATCACCAGCAGGAGCAGCAACAGCAACCGCCATCCAAGGCTGCCACACCTGGCCATGTAAGCTTGAAAACCCTCACCATACCCGTGGTGCTATGTGGCTTTTTGCAAGGTGACTTCTTTGGCTCGACCTTCTCGCTGCGTAATCCGCGAGTGGCAGACGCAAGCATCGATGTGGAGGCAGCAGCATCTGCCAGCACTGAGCTCGGGAATATAACCATCAGCGGTGGCAGCAACAACAAAAAGAGCGACAGTCCTGTAAGCAACCGCACAGGTCGCTTTTTTGCCGCCGCCTCGCACTTCCTCGAAACAGGATTCATGCATGGCGAAGGCCATGGACCGGGGGCCAATATGGGCAATGCGGCCGACACCAAAGCACACGGCGCATTTTTTGTGGCAAGTGCGTGCTAGTTGCTTACATATGACTGACATTTGAAGGTCAAAGTTTATCACACCCCTCCAGTGCTCGTCAACGTCCAGCTAGGGCACCTGGCTATATCACATTCTAGCGGACTGGTGCTAATTGAATTTGCTTGCATCCACAGCATGCACACAAAAGCCACACAAAACATTTCCACAAGAACACACATATACGCATGCACTCAGAGAAAACCGAGGTAATAACACACGACAGTTTTTTATTTTGCATTCCACACACTTGTCTCATTCGAAAATCCGAGCAGTTTCTGAATTCGCTCGAACCTAAATCAAAATTATTTCTATTTTTTAAAGATATTCTTTTTTTCCAAATTCGTAGTTTCTTTGTGTGTGGTTTCTCCACACTAATCAATCAATTTAAGAAGGCAACAAGAGATTTTAAAATTAGATAAAAATAGCTAAGTTCAAGAAGTTAATCAATCCAGGACAACTCCTAAAATGGTGTCAATATTCATCAAATTTGGTTTCGATGAAAACTTTTACGTTCCATTCTTAAATGTTTATCAAATTCGTACTCCTTTCATTAAACACTAAACATTTCCAATATATTGCGGCCACCAATCTAAATCGTTGTTGATTTATGAAAACTGAACAACATATAAAATTGTTCAAATATTTGCTTCCCAAGTTCAAATCTTTCAGCCCTAAATATGCTTGGACTTAGTTTTGCTGCTATTCAGATATTTTTCCCTGAAGAAGTAAGACATTTAGTTTCATCTGTAAAGAATACATTCCCTGACTTTGGAATCATTCAAAGTCTTCTATGATATCTTAACTTGAACAATTCAATGTTAATTTTTTTCGTCTATCAAATTTTCAATTCGTTCTTACATCGACAAAATATTTAAACGTAATTGCATCGTAAGATGTAATATTTTTTAAAACATTTAACAATAAATATTACGAATATCAGGGATAAAATAGTACAGCAATCCAATTTTGTTAATTTTGTTTTGTTAAGGATATATTTTCTTTATTTCCCATCAAACGTACGCCGATTTTCTCTGAGTGTAACCCTATTACGTTGTCGCTTGGCACTGCAATTGCAATGAAGCGTGACTGCCCCAAAAAAATATTGCAAGTGACCCCTCCAATTAAGAGCGGTGCTAGAAACTCGTGCGAGCTGTAGAGTGAGGAATTCGTGCATTGTGTAAATAGGTTTAGATACATATAAGTATAGTATATAGTACATATCTGCTTGTTACTCTTTCTAGTACTTTTATGACATTCCGTTTGACTTGCTAGATGATTGCGAATAAAAATACATATCAAATACGATGCTTGAGCTTGCCTAGGCCCCAGAGGCAACAACTACTTGTACACCTTCGCCTACCACAAACACAGACACGCCCACACCCACACCCACACCCACACACAGTCCACACCTACATAAACGCTTTATGAAATGCTTTCTATGCCTAATGACCTGTGCTGTGTATGAGTTGCCTTTTGACTATGTACTAACTAAATAAATACATGCTACTAGGATAAACATAAGAGCCAAACAATTACTAAACTATCTGTTCAACTGTATCTGTATGTATATATATATAGTATTTATGAATATTGTATGAACGTAACTATTGTGCCACAATAACCCCAATCAACGACCTAAGCAAGCAAAGCCAAGACCAACTAATACAAAAAGACAATACTTTCTCCTTCTAACAAAAATTACCCACAGATGAGGATGAAGAGCCCCGCTGCACGCAGCTGACCAATCGACATAAGACAGCCATTCGATTTATACGAAAGGTAAGACCGAATGTCACTACATAAATTAAAATATAATAAATGCAAAATATGTCACCACAAAATATGCCAAAACTGACACTAAATCTGACGCTAGCACTATTTTTGAAACATTCTCATCAAATTTAAAATATTTGGATAGGATAATAGAAATGCAGCTTAAGGTCTACAAAAAAAAACTTGTTTTTAAAATCTTGACATTACTCAGCAATTCCTTTCCAGTACTAGCACATCTGAAAGTGTAGAATATATTTCGTTCAAAAAAAAAAAATAAGCTGACGCTTTTGTCTGACTTTGATGAAAATATTAGAAACCACTAATATACCATTGACTGTGCAAAAAGGTTTTACACTTTAAAAATGTTCAATATGAAATAGTTGTATGTTCGATATTAATAAATTATTGCCATTCAAAAGCTCTTCAAACTTCAATCTCTTTATCATATCTTTATCAACAATCTCTTTTTAGCTAAAATATTTTGTGGCTCGACGCAAGTTCAAGGAGGCCCTGAAGCCCTACGATGTCAAGGATGTCATGGAGCAGTATGCGGCCGGCCATGTGGATTTACTAGGTCGCGTCAAGATGCTCCATTTGCGGTACGCATTAACAAATTCCTTTAATTTCGGTATCCAAATTCAACTCGTCCATTTACAGCTTGGACCAAATATTGGGAAAACAAGGCTCCAAGGCAAAGGATGTGTATGCATCGAAAATAAGCTTAGCCTCGCGTGTCGTAAAAGTGGAGCGTCAGGTAAAGCTGCAAATTGTATACATACTGTGGAAGTCTAGATTGGAGTTTGTTGTTTAATTTTAGGTGGCGGACATTGAGGAAAAACTTGATGTACTAATCAAAGCCTATATGGAGGATCGTGATAGATTTTTAGCGCTTCCACTACCAAGCAAGCCCAAAATACATTCCATTAGTCCTATACACAGTCACTCACACAATCAGGCCATGATTGATGTATGGAAACGGACAGCAACGCTAAGTGTGCATCCGGAACAGGTGACAATAACCCAGGCAACATCCACGGACAACGATGTCGCATTGACATCGACGCAGACAACAGCAACCACAACAGATGCGATAGCCACGCAAACCACTATGCCTTACACACAGCATAGTTCGACCAATACGAAGGTAATTGCTAAAAGCCATTGCCATGGCTTCACATAGACCCTTACCCTTACACAGCAACAAAGGAAATATCAATCGACCCCAACCTTCTTGTATTTAACTATTTTGTAAAAAGTAGAATTGTAATTTTGTCACTGTTTCAGTCTTCCGTGCTTAACTCATATCAGCTTGTGTCTGAGAAGCAGCAGCAGCACAACGATGTTTTTATGACTGAATTAGAGAATAGAACCAAGAAACGTGTTACTTTAAGGTACGCCTGCCTTTCATTTCTAAGCCCATGTAGCCATCTCTGATTACTTTTTTGCGCAGTCTACACAGATCCACTTCGGAGCCATACAGCAAACATGAGCAGCGCATAACCATCCCAGAAGTGGGAGCTCGCTCTTTGGACACAGGCGCTAAGCCCAAGCCGCCAGATAGCTCAAGTAAGCAGACGATTCAGAGATAAATATGACCATATAACATTAAGTATAATCCATATGAACAACACAGTTATACTGATTGATGAGTACGAAGACTTTGAAGAGGAAGATCTTAATTGTGAAGGGGAGATAGAGCCTTTTCCTTCGTGGGAAATCGATAGCGATGTTGGCGCTGATGTGGACGTCGATGCCGATATTGATGCAGATGCTGACTGTGATGAGTCCACTGAGGACACGGCGTTGTTGCAGTGTGCCACACGCACCGCCATTGTCATAACACCAATTAGCCCAGTAAGATACACATATATAGATACATGTATACATATATGTATATTCATTCAGTACTAACCATTCTTGCTTACAGGTAAGCTCAGCACATAATCTACAAAGTTTAAATGACCAAACAACAACGCTTAACAAATCAAATTTGCTTCCACCAGACTCTGGTTAGATATTCGCAACTTAATTAGCTTAATTATGAAATACATAATTGTTATGTATGCGTGTATGTATGGAAATCAAATATGTCACTATGCGACAGTTTTGTGTTCAAATTATGAGTAGCGACTACTTTAATAAATCATTGAATAATTATAGCATATGCCCTGCAACATTCTTCATCGTTTTACTTAAGAGATAACGCGAAATATTGAATTTAATGTTTAATGAAATAATGTTTTTTAAATCATCTTCAAAAGTTCAATCCGCGATGTTCAAGTAATGCCGTCAATAATTAAAGTGGCACATCTGTTTTAAAATACTCGTAGAACTATATACATTCATCTATGTATATAGTACATAAATAAATGGTACATTTTAGAGCTTTAAAAATTGTTAATTACCCTCAACACTGACCTTAAACTCCTTACCATCTGTGGAGTTGCTCTGACCCTCTATGCCTATAAACTCAATGCTTGTGTCGTCGATTTTAAAACAACGTCGCTTTGCCGGTTGCTCCTCATCTTGTTGTTCTTCTGCCTCTACCTCATCCTCACTAAAGATGATTTCGTCCGTCAGCAATATGGTGCTGTGATGAACCTTTCGCACATGAATATTCAATTGCTGCATGCTTGAAAACGACTTGGTGCAGCCCTTCTCGAAGTAGTCTCGACACACATGGCCAATGCCGTGCACACGTTGTATGTGCGCATTGAGACCCTGCCGGCGACCGAAGCATTTATTACATATTTCGCATTGAAACGAGAACTTCTTCAGATGCTGACCCTGCACATGCACATCCAATGAGGCTTTATTTCTTGTGGTGAAGTTACACAAATCACATCTGAAGGACTGGGTGTGCAGCTGTGAGAAAAGAAAATAAAAATGACATTAAAGAGGCATTATAGAAAACTTATAAATTTTAATTTACTAAATGCAACGAATTTATACTATATACTTTCTTCCATAAAATATTGCTTTAACTTTGAGCGTTAAAAAGGTAAGAAAATTCATACCTTTTCGTGTGCATCCCGTTCGCTCTTGTGATAGAAACCCTTTTCGCATTTGCCACAATTATAGCGCTTATTCTTTGAGTGAACGACGTTGAAATGGGTATCATAATTGCGACGATTCTTGACTACTTTATAGCAAACTGGACACTCAATCGACTGATGCCAATACTCAACATGCTTCTGGAGTGCCTCAGCGTCTTTGTAGGATGAACTGCACTGATCGCAAGTAACATTATCTAAATAAAAAATAGTATGTGGGAAGTTACTAAATCTGTTCATCTGCTGTTAGCCGTTTACTTACTATTGTTATGACTGCGCGCCACATGGACGGCCAAAGACATTTTGGTACGAAAATCCTTCTTGCAGAATTGGCACGTTAAATTCAATTTAGTGCTTTTTGATTCGGCAGTCTCAGCTGGAGAATTGGAAGCCGGGGAATCGTGTCTACCACCGAAGTGCGTGCGCCGCTTGTGTGTGTACAAGGAGTTCCAATTTATATACGAAACGAGACAGTCCTGCACAACAATCATATATAAGCGGCATGTTCAAGTACATACTCTAGTATTAATGTTTCACCTTATAGTTGCACATGTAGTAAAGAGAAATATCTAGTTTTCGATGTGCCACGTCGTTGGCGGATGCCTGTGCCAGACGCAAATGATGACGGTAGAGTTTAATGTCTGAGAACTCCTTATAGCAGGGCTGGCACCAGTAAAGACCATCCTTATGGATGCCCGTGTCGCGATGATTTTTCAATTCTCCCTTCGTTCTAAAATACGACATGCAATACTCGCACACAAAGGCGCTGCGAAGCATCACCGAAAGCACTTCAGCCCCATAGCAGCGACCGCCATCCTCGTTTTCAGAGTGGGCCTGCGGAAAGACAGCAAAAGATATTTCGAATACTACGGAATAAAGTGGCTACGTTTACTTACCAGCATCTTCTCTTGATTTTCACTCAGCAAACCACATTTGCTGCATACATGAAGCAGCCGCTCAATAATCAAATGCGTCTTCACGTGCAGATTAAGTGACACCTCAGAGGCGAACTCTTTTGGGCACAAGTCACATGTGACAAGCTCGCCATGTGAGGTTCGCTGCAAATAAAAAAAAAAAAAAAAAACGACTGCATAAGGTTTCATTTGGAAAAGGGTTTAGAAGCAATTACCATGTGACCGGTGAGACGACCGCGCGTATCAAAGCAGAGGGAGCATTCGGAGCACGGGAATGTGCCCACATTGGCGTGCGCACTCCTATGTTCGTCAAAGTTGGTCTGATCGCAGAACGTGCGATCGCATAAGTCGCAGAACAGCGTACCCTCCGGCTCGTGGGCATAGTGTAAATGACGAAAGAGCTCCTCCAGATTGTAATCGACACTGTTGCATATAAAGCAGGCTCTGGGTCTGTGCTTCTCCATGTGAAATTGCTTGTGGAACGAGTATCTGAAAAGATCTGTCATTAGATAAGATTTTCAATCTAAACGGAAAAGGAACTCACCGCTTCCATGACGGAAACTCCTGGTTACATAATTTGCAGTACAAACGTAAGCCACGTCGCTTTTTAAAGATGTGAGCGCACGAGTGCTTATTGTAGGTAATAAAATTCGAAAAAGTCATTTTGCACTCCGGACAACTGCCATAAATCTGAAGGCTGTAAAAATAATAATTGTGGTATATACCAATGCTGTGCTCAATGGCTACCAACATACTCATGAAGGGGTGCGTGCCGCAACACTAGATGCTTGGCCAAACGCCTATGTCCCTTTAGGGAGTCTTCACAGTCGCTAATTGGACATTGGTAGATATCCGGTTTCTTTTTGTGCTGCTTCTGCATGTGCGCCAACAGACGATCAAAAGTGCTAAACTTAAGTCGACAGTGACGACACTCTGTGGACCAATCAAAGAACAAATTTTCGAACTCGGTCTTGACTACCGTCTCCAAATACTCGTACAAGTCGCCAACATTATCAGCTGAAAAGGAAGCTCCAGTTATTACTTTATGAGTTGTGCGCGGTTCCATTACTTACATTTCTTTATAGGCACCAGGTCCATCGGATCCAGTTTATCGTCATCGGCTGTATCATTACCCGATTGCGAAGCGTTTATAAACTCCTCATCATCGTCCAACAGTTCCATGGATTGCATCGCCAACTTGTCCATCTCGTTATACGAAATTTCAGCGCCCAGCACAATTTTGGATTCGTCTATGGTCTGCGACGTTTCCGAATCCGACGTGATTTCAGTTGCAACATCATCAGCGGGTCTCAGCTCCTCATCGGACAAAATGTTCTGCATTAGAGCATTGATCTCCTCCTGCTCCGAAGTTTTCTTTTTCTTTCCAACTATTTTCACTACTGGCTTGATTTTGTTCGCTACTGGCATAAACTCTCCTGATGCGGGCTTAATTTCAGCTGCGCCAACTGGATTGCTTTTCTGTGTTGCGGACACAGACTGTTTGTTGGCCGACCGTAAAGTGCGACCAGCCGCTGACACCGATGGGGCTTCCACATGGACCACTGGCCTGCTCGAACTGGCAGCTTTAGGTTTGGGCAGAATCGCAATCTTCGCCTTCGGCTTCCCTGGCTCTTGTGGCTTTGGCACAATCGTAAGCTTCTTCTTTTGTGATTCTCCTGAACTATTCTTTTCACCTTCATTTCGTTCCTTTTCGAGTTCAGCAATATCAAAAAATTTAATCAGAGTGTTAACGCAAACCTCGCATAGGAATTGGGATGCATTTGTTTTCTGCTTCACTTCAAACTGGAAATGATTAAAGAGTAATGTCGACAAGCCGATTTCAATGCCCACTTCATCAAATATGTCCTGGTATCGGAATTTCGGATTACTGGTTCTGCAGTACAAACAATTAGGCTTTGGCGACGCCGACATTTTGCTTTTGGGTTGTGTCACAATTCAAGCCAAGCTGGAGCTGACAGATACGAAGATCTCAAGTTATGAGGTGAGCGAAAAGCTAAATTTCGTTTTAATTTTGCTTTCAAAAGAAGAATTTATATCTGCTTGCTTTTGTTGGGAATGCAAGTGTCACGATTTTCACTAAAATGCTGTACAGAGACGGAACCGGAATCGAACCGCTCTGAACTAGTAAGGGAGTTGCCACCCCACGGCGGACTGACATAAAGCTACCAGCTATGTGTAAATAGGCGCGCTCACAGATGTCAATTCAAATGGCAACATTGAAATATGTATTGCATTTTATTTATTTTTAAGTATTTTGTAAAAAAAAAAAATATTAATGCTATAAAAAACAATTTAAAAGTGCATTTCTTTTGAAAAAAATTACAGTTTTACGAATACCAATTATTTCCACTGCTAAAATTCATATAATTTAAACGTTCAGTAATATTAAGGTTGCTGGCTTGACCTAGCTGTTGACCTTTTTTAGAAGAGCAAAGTAACTATATGAGGAGTTTACAATCTGAAAAATTAAAAGTTAAGACCATTATTATTATAAGTAATTGATATGGATCTTCATCACCCTTACAGACGTAAAAGCAGCCAAACTAAAGCTATATGTAGGATTTATGGTGCGCACATGCAAAGGTGAATCGAAACGCATCATCATCAGGAGGCAGAGTTTACGATTAGATTGGTTCCACGACTGCCAGTTGGACTTATAAATGGCGTGTTTTAATCGAGCGCTCTCCAAAGTTACTTCGTTGGCTGCATAACAAATCATGAATATTTGCTGCAGCATCACCATTTGATATATGCAGGTCTTGATCATATTGGCCGTGCCATCCGATTTGGTTGACATGTCGTAGAAATTGCAAATCAATACCAAGACTGAGCAAAAAATCTGCACTGAACCGGCAGGTTTAACGAACCCTTCCACCAATTCCTTCAGCTCTAATATGCGCTCGAAATAAATAGCGCAGGATCGCAACTGTTGAGCAATGACTCGATTGCTCATCGGGACACCCCATCCCAGTTTCTCCAAACGCGTAGCCAGCATCTTCAATTGTGCCTGAACATACAACAATAGGGCGACGGATATCGAATCGTAGGATATGTTGATGTAACAGCTCAGCGTAACGGCCACGTACTGAAATAAATACATGGCCAAATAGCACTGAGGGATGCTTACGTCACAAGGCTCATACATGGACAACGGCAACTCCGCGCGGTCCACGACCATTTGGGTCAAGAGCACAAAGTGTACAGCCACCAGAGAAAGTGCTCCATAGCCAACACTAATTGTACGTACTGTTCGCTCCACCAAGTAAAAAGATTCCATTTCCGCCTTGGACGCAGGTTGAAAAGCTTCCTCGTGCATCATTCTCACAAGACGCGCATGTTTGTCATTATTTACCCTGACGGTAAGGAACTTCGCCAGACAGCTCAGCTCGGTCGCGAATATAAAGAATATCTTTATAATCTCATGCAGTGCCCCAATATTGCCCAGAAAGCGTATTGAAAAAAACGTTAACAGCAGACAGAGTCCCGCTAACATGACCCAAAACCGTATCCTGTAAAGGCGACGCTCCTGGGGCGTAACCAAATCAGGTAATCGCCAAATGGCCAAGAACTTAAAATACCTGACCTGGTACTTGTAAAAACGCTCCGTTGCTTCCTGATGCAATGATCGCTCCATATCTAAAATTTGTTGTGTTTGAATATGGGCTCTTTTATATCAATTGATTCATGGGGTCCGTACGGGTGCCCGTAATGAGGCTAATTATGAAAATTGTGCACCTTATGCAGTGCGAAAAATAGCGCCTCACTTACCGAACTGAACAATGCCACATCGATGAATCGGTTTGCATTCATTGTCCTAATCCGTATTGGATTCTCCAGACGCAACATAAATAACAGCAAAAGCTTTCGATTCGACTTATTCCAACCTACTCAGTTGGATTTGTAAAGTTCGTGTTTCAGCTCCGCACTGCGTTGCGAAATCTCGCCGGCGTAGTAGCACAGTATAAAGATTTGCATAAGCATACAACACTGATAGGTAAAGAACTTAACAAACACCACATAGTCATCAGAAAGCTACAATGTATGTGTGTATTTATGAAGAAGAATGGAGTGAAAACAAAATAATTCAAATGAGAAGTAATGCAAAAAACATATATGTATGGCACTTACGTAAAGACATAAGCTTATATAGGGATAGAGTTGATGCACCAGGAAAAACAACACAACTGAATTCTAGCTCTTATACTCTCTAAGATCCTTGCGTTCGTGCATACAGACGGATGGACCGACATGGATATCGAGTCGTCTTATCATAACGACCACGAATCTATATGTTCTGTGTGTGCATAAATATGTGTATATATATACAAGTATATGCGCTAAGCTATAGAAATATCGTAATTAAAATCATTCAAAAATAATTATGCTTGCCCCTTCTGTTAAAAAAAGCAGTTTAAGGAGATGAACAAACTTAACGCTGCTCTTTGTGGGCGTAGTATTGGAGTGAAATTTGTTCGCTAGTAACCTTTCATAGAATTGAATGAAATTTGAAACTAAAGTAGGTAATTGTATATAAATGACATGGTTGGTTTATGTAGTTTTCAAAATATGGACAGTATTGACGAAATTTTATAAAGAGTGTAGAGGGGTAAAAATAAAAAAAATAAAACAAACTCGTGTTGCCTGGATATAAGTAGAGTGTACATACAAGTTTGGTAAATATATGCTCAACCGCGTCCGAAATCCAGGCGTTCATCCAGGAAGACGGACAGGCGGCCAGACGGACTTGGCTCTATCGACTCGTCTCGTTTATTTGATTAAAAATGTTTATACTTTACAACTATAGGTTGAAGATGTTTCATCTTGCCTGTAAAATACTTTGCACAAGCCCAACATATCCTTTTTAACCTACGGGTGCAATCTATAAAATGCACTCACTCTAGACATCTAAGGTATAGGAATCTGACGTGTTTTTTAATATTATGATAAATTCTAAATAATATATCGAATTCGAAGTATTTCGTTACTTTGGCGATAAGAACAAGTACTGAGCAAAATATTTGCGCAGATATGGGTTTGTAGAGTAGGCGCTCCACATTGGCAGCCAGCTCAACAATCCTCATGTAATAGAGTATGCAACTGATGAGTTCCTGCTGTACCAATTGATCCTGTTTTTGATCTCCAAGTTGCAGTTCTTTCAGCTCCTCCTGATGACGTCCAATGCTGTTCAAGCGCAAAGCCAACATGTCCAACTGGCATTTGACAAAAATGAAGAGCGAAGAGCAGAGCGAGAAAACAGCCGAGCGACAAGGCCACACACTGATAGCAATACAGAGGTCCTGAGGACTATAGGTGGCCAGGGGCAGCTGGGTGTTATCGATCAAATACTGGGTCAGGAGCAGGGCATTCAGCGCTGTAAAATATATGCCAGCATAGTAGTTGCGCATCTTTCGACTGAACCCACGGGCCTCCGCAAAGAAGGTTTGTTCATGGATGTTCATGGGCAGAAAATGTCTCGAGTGAAAGCTCTGAAAGAGTCCCAGCATCTCTTTATTGTTAAACTTATTGACCAAAACTTTGAAGGTATAGGCAATACTAGTGGCCAGCACGACAAAGACACTAATCATCTCATCCAACTAGTTGATATTTATGACTAACTTAAGCAGCAAGCTCAGATTAAATCCCATAATCCAAAAACCGAAAATGTGCCAGAAATTAATGGGATCAAGGCGTTTCCGCTGCGGCCACACTGAGTAAAATCTGAGGATCTTATGTTGTCCCTCGTAGAAAACATTCACGGAATGGTCCAAGTCCAACGTTGCCTGCATGTTCCAAAGCAAAGTGGAAACTGTTTAAGGTTATAGTAAATCTTTACGCTTTTAAATTCTGTTTCCATTGTATAATCAATTAAAAGCTCGTTAGGACTTGCTTGCAACCACTGGCCAAATTGCTATATATACTAAGTATATACACGTACAAATCTTTCAATAACAGAAAACTAGTTTTACGATACGTACGATAACTATGTTTCATTAAAGCAATATATACTTATGTATGTATATTCTCTATAATCAGTACAATAAAAAGTATTGTTGAGTATACTAATTCTAAAATAAATCAATAAAAACAAAATCTTCCTTAAACGAAATCTAAATTAAAAATAAATTACTATACCAAGCACTTCATTTGTTTACAGATTCAGTCTTTGATCTTCTAGAAGCAGGAATAGGTTTTTGTAGCAGTGTATCCAAGTTTAAGCAACTTAGGCTTGTTACATAAATATTCTAAATAATTCAAGCAGCAATTATGGCGGATAATTTATTGCGTATTTGAAATCAACGTCGATAATACGAGTAATTACTGAAAAATTAATGCAAATGCTAAAAATGTGGCATGTAATGGTATTAGAATCCAAAGTTCTTGGGATCACAGAAAGGTGAAACCATCCTGGGGTGTATTTAACAAGGTCATGTGGCAGCGAAATAAAGGAGCAGCTGGCCGTTCCCGTTCAAAGACATTGTTGTAGGTAAGGAAAGCATTCGGCAGCTTTAAGACCTGGCCTACTGCAACTTCCAGCTTCACTATTGGATAGAAAGCAATTTTGGTCGGTGGCTTTGACCTACCTTTCGCTTGTGGCTAAGGTGTCCGAAATAGGTCTCTGGGACACACATATTTTTGTTATAAGCCACTATATTGCAATATTTTTTGAATTTATTTTTCTACCAATATTTGTAAACATCTTCTCTGTTGCTTATAGCAAAAATTCCCCTATAAGTACCGTTAATTTTTAACGCTATGACTAACAATAGCCTGCAGCATCATCAGGTAGAAATAAATAGCTGAGACAAATAACAAAAAATAGTTATTCTAAAATAAAAAGAAAAAATATGAGCTAATTCACAGTATTAAGCTGCCTTCCATCGGCATAAATCTTTTTTGACAGAACCCCCCAAAAGTAATCCGTTGGATTTAGATCTGCGCTTTTTGAAAAATCCGATGAGGTTCGATGAATAGAAATTGAGAAATAAAAGAAAACATCAGCTCGTCCCAAAGTCGTCGTGGACTTAATCTAACGATTGGCACACATAAATAATTTCACACCATGAGTACACCTCCACCAAAATTTGTTGCCTTTCGGGCTTCCTTAGGTCATCTAAAGTTTTAATAATAGAATTGCTTACAATCTGGGCCATCCACTTATACTGCCAATATTTCCATGACTATTTGCGGACATATGTGTACCCTTTACATAAGTTTGAATCCCAAAAAAGAGAAAATTCGTGCACAAAGTTTCATTTATATTTATGCAAATTTTTTAAAAATATATATTGAATTATTCTACATATAAGTTAAGTCGGGGCACCCGACAATTTGAAAGTGCATTTTATTTAACGAATACCAATTATGTCTTTCCATGATCCATATAATTTAAACGTTGATTAATATCATTAGTTCTGGCTTAATCTAGCTGTTGACCTTTTTGAGAAGTGCAAAGTAACTATATGATGAGTTCACAATCTGAAAAATGAAAATAACAACATAATTTTAAAAATGTAGAGGAATTTACCCCATCAAAATAGACAACTAAAACGAATATTTGCTTCAGCATGGTATACATATATATAGTATATACGTACTAAGTATATATACAGATCTGAACTGTATTGACCGTCTTAAAAGAATCGGCTGATATGTACAGCAGACAACATGACCTTCACTTACCGAACTGAACAATGCCACATCGATGAATCGGTTTGCATTCATTGTCCTAATCCGTATTGGATTCTCCAGACGCAACATAAACAACAGCATTAGCTTTCGATTGGACTTGTTCCAGCCCACCCAGTTGGACTTGTAAAGCTCGTGTTTCAACTCCAAACTGCGCTGCGAAATCTCGCCGGCATAGTAGCACAGTATAAAGATTTGCAAAAGCATGCAGCACTGATAGGTTAAGAACTTAGCAAACACCAAATAGTTATCAGAGAGCTAAAAGCAAATAGAATTGTTTATAAAAATAAAATCAAAATGCGATCACTACATAAATGAACTATTTTTTATGAAACAAACTATTATCTTTAGTTTGCAGATCATCGTGTTTTTTCAAATGGTCCCAAAGTCCTGAGTTGGAAGTATTTTGTTCTAATAAGGTACTAACCAAAGACAAGGCATAGAAGTTGGCGATAAGAACAAGTACTGAGCAAAATATTTGCGCAGATATGGGTTTGTAGAGTAGGCGCTCCATTTTGGCAGCCAGCTCAACAATCCTCATGTAATAGAGTATGCAACTGATGAGTTCCTGCTGTACCAATTGATCCTGTTTTTGATCTCCCCGTTGCAGTTCTTTCAGCTCCTCCTGATGACGTCCAATGCTGTTCAAGCGCAGAGCCAACATGTCCAACTGGCATTTGACAAAAATGAAGAGCGAAGAGCAGAGGGAATCGAAGGATATGTTGACAAAGCAACTGAGCGACAAGGCCACACACTGATAGCAATACATGGCATAGTATCCGGATCTCTTGCTCACATCCAGAGGACTATAGGTGGCCAGGGGCAGCTGGGTGTTATCGATCAAATACTGGGTCAGGAGCAGGGCATTCAGCGCTGTAAAAGATATGCCAGCATAGTAGTTGCGCATCTTTCGACTGAACCCACGGGCCTCCGAAAAGAAGGTTTGTTCATGGATGTTCATGGGCAGAAAGTGTCTCGAGTGACAGCTCCCAAAGAGTTCCAGCATCTCTTTATTGTTCAACTTGATGGCCAACACCTTGAAGGTGTAGGCAATACAAGTGGCCAGCACGACAAAGACACGAATCATCTCATCCAACTGGTTGATATTTATGACTAACTTAAGCAGCAAGCTCAGATTAAATCCCATAATCCAAAAACCGAAAATGTGCCAGAAATTAATGCGATGAAGAATGCGAGCAAGGCGTTTCCGCTGCGGCCACACTGAGTAAAAGCCAAGTGTCTTACGTTGTCCTTCGAAGAAAGCATCCACGGAGTGGCCAAAATCCGAAGATGGCTGCATTTTCCAAGCAAAGTAGCAACTGTTTGTGGCTAGAGGCAATCTTCACGCTTTTAAATCCTGTCCATACATTGTATAACCAATTAAAAGCTCGTTAGGACTTTTATTGCTCTTAGATTACAGGCCAATTAGGGGTTTCTTATTTTAAAAATTCAAATACAAATAAACAAGCACTAACTATCACTGACCCTGAAAAATCAATTCCAAACTGAATAATAATAGAAGCCCATAGAATATTCACTTATGAAATAAAGGGAGTCATGAGTTTTCTCTCGGAGTATTCGTGCTTTAGCTTAAACTATTTTAGGCTTTTGAACGGCACCACAAATTAATTAAATAAGTATAATTCAATATACTAATAAAATCAAGCATCTATTATGACTGAAAATTTATAGTGTTGTTTAATCAATATTAATGCAAATGCTGAAAATCGGACAAGTATTGGTATTATAATCCGAAGCTCTCGGGATCACAGCAAAAGGTGAATCCATCCTGGGGTGTATTTGGCAATCTCGTGGGACATTCTACGCAACTGCAAAATGAAGGAGCAGCTGGCCGTTCCCGTTCAAAGATGTTGTTGTAGGTCAGGAAGGCATGGATAGGTTTCCCATTGGCAGCTTTAACTACTTTGTAGGTCCACTCAGGCACTGGAATTTTGTTGCCAGCTAAACAGGCATTGCACGCCTCGTTTGCTTCGTTCGTCAGCTGAAGAACATTTATGCCACCGGTCCTTATACGAAAGCAACTTGTGTTCGGAATCTGACTGCGCACCCAACGCTCTATTTTCTCCCAATTCCCATCGTTAATGCTCTTGAACTGCAGCACAACGTTGAGATAACGAAAGGTGCTGGCCATTTGGTCGAGAAATAGGAAGTCGGCCGACGCGACCAGATGCCCTCGGTTTATAACCAGCGCACGGGCGGGTATATAGGACTGGCTATTGCCAAAAATGCAGTTAAATGATTCATAAATATTGTGCTTCGCATAGGAAGCTGCTTCAGCGGGCGTGAAGAGACCATCAGTCTGAAAATCCGTAAAGGGACGTTTTGCAACTATAGTAAATAAATAAGACGTTTTGGAATGCGTAAACAAATTGGTATTTGATATTTTCACTCACAGAAGGACTTATAGTAGACATCGCTTTCCGAATACAACACGCGCCCATTCTTGGCATCGAAGCAGGAGCGATAAAGTTCCAGCATCCTGTTGCCAATGACATAACCAACGGCGTACATTGACGCCTTGCAGGAATTGTCGCTGATTTGCTTCACAACAGGATTCATGGGATTGCTGCAGCTCAGAGGCAGTGGCAATGAGAACTGATCATTATTCTGGCAAGTAGACTCCAATACATCGGTCTCCGAACAGAATGCAAAAAGAGTAACCCCTCGGGGCACAAACTCAGAACGCTGCAGTTGATAGACGCCAGTTGAGTCGGAATAAATAAATATTCGGTTGGAGCCCTCCACCATGTGGCGATAAAATTGACAATCGCCATGCAGACCATGCACTTCAGATGGATATAAATTATATGTACAGAAGCTTGGAATCGCGCTCAGCTTACCCAACAAAAGTAGTACCAACCAAGCCACCAAGAGCAAACGGTTCATTGTGCCCCAAATACATACGAGTATGCTTTGATGCTTATACCATTCGGGATTCTGAACAATATGTGACTTAAAACTTATCAGCAAATTGACGTTTGCACAGAGAACAACTAAGAAAAAAATTACAGGAAAGTGGCCATCCCAGTGACCAGGGCTGTCACCAGCTCGATTTAAATGGGGGAAGAAAAACCACACCACACCATATACAAACATTTTTTGACAGTCCACTCTTGATAACAATTTATTGGTTTTATCACATATATATGTTCATGTGTGTATGTGTGTATGTATATAAAACAATATATGGTTGGTTGTTAGCGAAACCCTCAGACATTTGTTGGTCAATGTCTATTGTGTGGTACTGTACTTTTTTTTAGTTTTTCATTCTACTTCAAACGACTTTTCATAATAAATCTGTGTGCCTATAATAATGTGCGAATACAAAATAAGTTGATATTTGTTGTTTGAGATAAAATTATTTGAATAAAACTTAAAATAAATCAAATATGATTGAAAAACGAAACAGAACATAAATGCGTTTGGGGGGGAGCCCCGATCTGATCAGTGGAAAAGTAAATGAGAAGCAAATAAAAAGTGTTACATATAAAAACTGAAAACAAAACTACTATGTTGTTATTCATTAAATGTTTAATTGTGGATTAAAGCTGCTCATCAAGTTGTTGTTGCTTGCGTAAAACTGCTCCGCGAAATCTCATACAAATTGAAACGTATATAGAAATTGTATGCTTTGTCGAATAGGATATGTGTTAGCAAGTAAATCTCTCAGCTTGGCGTAAAAATAGTTTGTTATTCATGAAATTGCACAATATTTATAAAATGTGTACTTATTTTCAAATATTAATTTCTTTTTTATGCTGTGCGTCATTGATAATAGTAATCGATGCGAGAAAATGAACTATTTTTGCTCCGAAACTGTGCAGCAATATTTAAAAAAATTGATGTTCCTTTTTCAATTATTTTCCTGCTTATTTATCAATTTCAGAATTACTTTCCCGCCTTGTGCGTCCATCGCATACAAGCTGCTATCCCTAACCTCATTGTTGAGTACCTCATCGGTGATGGTTACATGAACGCCGCCTGGACCAGATAAGTAGACACAACACTTGTTCACTTCGCTGAAGATGTTGGAACCGCTTCCCGAATATTTTGAATGCATGCCCCAATTGTTGAACACCGTTGATCCATTCTCCAGCACGCCGCCATTGCTGACGGTCTTTGACATAAACTCGTAGAATCCGGGAAGTTTGTACAGTTTCTGTTGGAGCTCCTTTGCCGTGTTCGACAGCAAATAGATGGCATTGTAGCTACAACCATCCAGACTCACGTAAAGGGTCAGACGGGGTGCAATCGTTCTGTGTGGGGGAAATCGGTTTTTATTATTAATTTGAAATTGTGCCAAAACAAGTTCAAAGATGTTTTTACTCACTTAGCGCGCAAAATATTAAACATGCGTATGCCGTCGGCAAGACCGCAAATTTGTACCAGGTCCTCCTTGGACATGCTAATTATAGCCGATAAAGAGAACAGCATCGGGGAGTCGAAAAAGAGAAAGAGCATGATGTTCATATTTATTTATTTAATACACCTAAGTATGTAAGTTTTTTATATAAACTGCACCCCACATCCCTCTCAATAATTAAACTGAACGCATGTACGGCATTTTAAGATTGCCCAAAAAGACAGACCACTACAGTATGTAACAGTCAGCCGCCTCCTTTACACCAATGAAGGGAAAGAATTTTTAGATTTGGACGCCTTAGTTGAACGACTTTGTGCTAATAATAGAATCTACAGTTTTAATAATGCATGTAGATGTGCATTTCGATGGGACAAGTCTGCATGCAAAGTCTGGTGTCCCTATTTGTCATGGCTGAAAAGATATCGATGTTCATACAGACGAACACACGGATGGCCATGGTATAAGTAGCTCTTCTGTCTGCTCTTCACAGGACACAAAAATGTTATCAAAATTCAAATTTTTAATGATTTTTTTTCTTTCGTAGAATCTAGAACTTTAAAGAGAAGAGATGTAACACTTACCGCAAAATATCGGCACCAGAGAACTGCGAAAATGTTGTAAGATAGGCAGTCAAACGATTCTGGGTCAGCCATTGTGTCACTTGAGCGGGTGTTGAGTCCGGCATTATGTTTACATTCTGTCAATATAAAAATAATAAAGTCGTGTATTCAATTTAATACACGAGGTGCCAACACAAAGGCACATACATAATCATCAATATCCGCCGGCACATGTTGTGGCGACACCATGTTGGTCGCATCCATTAGTTTCAAAGTTGGCGAATTAGTTGATGTCACCGAATTAATTGCTATCGGGCTGCTGCTATTCGCTGGAGATGCGCTGGCAAAGGGCAACATGCCATCATATTTCGGTATATGCACTGGCGAATTAGGCCAGATTTTCATACTGCAAGAAGAGAAACGACGAAGAAAGGAATATGTAATTGTTAGTTATAAGTCAAGCTAATTTTCACTTCATGAAGCCGTACAAATTCTATGCAGCAGTTTACTGAGATATCTGTTGCGACAACGACAAGCGTGATCCTTCAGATACAAGCGCATGTTCACAAATGCAAAATGAAACTGTCTCTAGATGACGGTGGAAGCCAAGCGAGCAAGAAGCAAAAAGAAAAACAAACAACAACTAAGTCTGTATGCGTGTGCCTGTCTGTCCGTCCGTCCCTCCATCTGTCTGTCGATGAGCAGGTTAAACAACGGGCCCGCTCCCAGTTGGCTCTGTTGGAGGCTGATCAACAATAACATCGCGTCTCACATATGTATATACATATACTATATACATATATTCAGATACATACAAATATATATATCCATATATATGTATGTATGCTTGAACTCGTATATGTAGCGACAAGTGTATGTGTTAGGGCACCTGTGTTTATATTTGCTAATAATATTGAGATACGCTTAATTGCTGCCTTTTTGTTTATATCGAATAGTTGTACCACCAGTTTTTACTTTTTCTGCAATAGCAAGCACTTTGCTTGATCCGGTTCAGTTGAACTATAGTATTATATATGTAGATCGCGTTATCCCCTTTACAATTGTTTTTCTTTTCAATTACCCTCACCAAAGACTGTTAAATGCTTAACTGCTTAAATATAAACTTTAACCAATCACTTAAACAACGATAATAAATTAAATACCGGAATCAAAGAAATATAAATAATCGGAAAACTTATATTAGGCTTTATAAACAGATCATTAGCAAAAAATAGGAGTGCGCATTACTTGGGACCGAAAAATATGAGTTGTCGTTCCCTTTGAATGGTATTTATTACAAGACTAATAGATTTATTTATTGCACAAAAATCCCCGATCCGTCTGTAATGAATATGTAAATGTGTATTTCATTAATCGAATAAATGTAGGCGTTTCATAAGTTGTTGTGTCTGGGAAACCGGTTACAATAAAAATACCATCGCTATTTGTTTAGAAATCGAGCCTGTAGCATATAATGTTATGCACGGATGAGTGTATACTTGTATAAAAATCTGGAATAACTTTGTGAACACACATGTATAAGGGTCGGCCGGATAATCTGTAAATACTTGGGCGCTCTTCTGGTGTAGTGAAAGCTCTTGCTATACTTCAAAGAGAACTATCTGATCAATCAGATACGCACATATACGAGTATGCGTATGTAGTTTCTGCTCACTAGAGAGCGAGCTATAATAACCTGTTTTCTTCTCCAACATCCACAATGTGGTCACTCAGTGGCGGTCGATTGTGTCGCTCATGTTTTGAAACTAATATTACATTTTTTTTTATTTTTTTAAATTTTAAATTTGTGCAGAAGTGGAAAATGCGAGCGAAAAGCTTTAACGGAAAAATGTCTATTAGTACATATGAATTTGATTGAACTTGCGTTATAGTTTTGTCAGCTATTGATGACGCATGTGATATATAGTATAGGATGTATCTAAATATCTACGAAAATAGATATAAATTTTGTTCTTGTTGTTATACAAGATCTTCGTAGCAATAAAGAACATCTCTAAATCGTGGCATCTAAAACTAGACAACAGCGCAATTTTTGTAGAGAAATGAATCCATATTTCAAAATATGCTTTTAAGTAATAAGTAATGCCAACAGTTATTACTGCCTATAAATCGTAAGTCCGTGCTGTAACTCACACGGAACATTCACACAGTCTTAGAGTCTCGCTGAAAAAATCTTTTAAAAACGTGCTGAGTAAATTTTGAAATGCGCAATTTATCTGAGTCGATGTGATATACACGTGCACCTAATGGGATTGCTTGGTCATAAAGACGTTATATAAATAAATACATACATACATAAGTGTGGATGTATTTTGGATATTGCTGTGATTTGAGGCTTATCAACAAAATAATTGCATTTAATTAGGCATCCAAATGCAGCTGACGTAAGATGCACGTATAACGACATTCGCAATCAATTGTTAGTTACAAAATAAATATACTTGTACATAAATAAACTCACTACTCGGGACTGTATGAGCCAGTGGCAGTTGGCGCTATCAAATCCAACGATATATCATTCATAATTGTGCACTCGTAGCTGGGCTGAAATTTCTCTTGTTCGGATTGTGGACGCTTTTGAATTTTTTCTCGATCTTGTTTGTGCTTACGATCTGCGCCTTTGAGTTTAAAAACCTGTAAAGATGCAAGAAGATATTCACATAAATATCCATAGTTTAAAATGAAGGACGCGTTCACACTTAAAGGCTACAGATGCAATAAGTCATAATTAAAATGGGCTCCTGAAAAAAATTATCTACATCAAAAAATCTTAATCTAACCAATAAAAACTTGTAGAAATAGAAACAAGTATTTACATAATTATTTAGAGTGAACAAGCATTAAAGCAAAGACTACTAATAAACATAATTCAAAAAAATAAATAAATAAATAAATAACATGTAATCATCACATTTATAATAAAAATAAATAATTACCCTCTTAATTTAAATTGTTTTCTATTTTAATTATAAATTCTTAAATACTCATAATTGGTATCTTTTAGTCTAAGAGGCGTCAAAACTTCTAAGCACAGGTTTATTTTCTTTATGTATGGCAGAATTTGAAGAGCACTAATTATAGATTATATTAAGGAATCGGTAATTATGTGAAGATGGATATTTAAGTCTTGAATGTGAAGTCTTAAAAATACACCATAAAACCAATTTCTAAAATTGTGGACTTTGTCAGCAGAGATGGCATACGGAGTGTCCACTGTTTGCAAATGGCAAACTAGTTCTAGTTGCACTTGTCGTTTACACTTACCTTAATCTGGCAGGCAGCTGCATGTACGGCCAGTTTGCCGTTGAGTGCGCCCAGGGTTGTCGAAGTATTCGAACTGGCTGTAGAACTGTTGGCATTATCGTTCGGGGTGCCGCTCGGTGATGGGACCAAAGCGTTGTTAATGCCACTGCCGCTGCTGTTGCCGCTGGTTATGTTACTAGTATTGTTAGTATTTTCTATATAAGTTTCAATTTGTAGTCGAAATGGTACACCCTTTTCTCCACCGTGCTTCTTTGGTGTAAATTCGGTTGAAATGCAGTTGACCTTGATATAGACACCGACCTCCTTCAATGGATCCCAAAATATTTCGACAGTGTTCAGCGAGTTTGAGTTAAGGGGCTGCGAAACGTGGCACAACCCGTACGAGAGCGGAACATCCACCTCAATGATGCGTTCGCCAGGTCGGGATGCTTGCCATTGTTGCATCTGTTCGCGCTCCATAAACTGCAGCCGACGCTCGTGGAAACATATCTTGATGACACTCTGCGAAAGGATGGTAAACTGGTCAACGCTCCTGTCCTATTTGCATGGCAACCATGTGCTTGGTTTTAAAGATACTTTAGTTGAGAATTGATTCTGCTCATTCTGTTCCTCAAGCTGTTTTGCCTACGCCGAATTAAGTTTAATTGGGGCATATTAAAATCAATTAACATAGCACTCATACAAATGCATGTACATATGTTATAGAAGCAGCAATCGTTATATGCTGCTGGCTATGCCGCCGACGCCAAATTGTTTGGCGACAGCGCGACAAATAACGACAGCATGCAATCATGCCGAACAAATACTGTTACAGTCTTAATAAATAAAAAAAAAAAAACAGCAAGAACTACATACAGCAATAACGACAACTCAGTCAATTTAAACAACATTTTTGCAAATTAGTTTGAACTCAACGGAAGCCAAATGCTCCAAGCCCTCAAACGCACGAGTCAGCAAACAACAATGAGATCCTCAATTCGCCAGAGAAAAGAGGCAGAAAGAGGGAGAATATAAATCTTGAAGCAGACATTTATGATTGCATGTAGACTCGCAAATCAAACATTTCGCGACATTTCACTCACCTTCAAAATCTTATCGCGATAGAAAGATAGATCGCCGATCTTCTTCAATTTTATCTCATAGCTTTGACCCTGATTCAAATAGGTCAAAGTCTCCTCATTATTCTTCGTAGCAATGGATGTTGCCGCAGCCAAAATATATTGAAACCTGAAAAATTAAACCGAAATAATATATACTACATACATGTATATAAATAATATATTCATAAAAAGATATATAAGCTGGTATCATATATAAGCTTTAGACATTCGAACAAAAAAGTTATACGATTCTTAAAACGATTGTTTCTACGTAAGCTAGATATGATCAAATATTTTAGCAGCCATCCTACACAGATATATATATATATATATATATATATATATATATATATATATATATATATATATATATATATATATATATATATATATATATATAAACATATATACATAAGAGTGATTAGAACATACGGACTATTGAAAAGAGCGTTATATCTGTATCGATCCGTTAATAGACCGCATGAAATTTCTTATATATTAATTACCAATAATATAGGATAATATATATATAATATATATCTATTTGTATAACAAGTATTCCTGTCAATTCTGAAATCGTACTCACTTATGGTCTTCGGAGTGCACTGCTGTGCTGCCTGCCGAACTGGGCTCTATTTTGGCCGCCTCGACAACATTCAGCTGTATTGGACCGGCGTGTGCTGTAGGATTAATAAAATGTTACAAAATTTACATCATCAATTTTCCAAAACCATTCTATTCATCGAAATCGAAACAGAGATTATCATCTGATAAATAAAAAAAAATAATAGACTATTCATATCTATAGCGTAGGTCAACCAAATAAATGAATTAATCACCTAATGGTTTTTGATGTCATTATTTCGCGTTTCATTCTACCTAAAATCACAGCTTTGCACACCCCCTCACTTACCCGCCTGATTGTAGGCCGCGCTACCAACGAGATTTCCGCTCGAGTTATCGCCAGACGGTGCATTGCCATTTCCATTGGCATTAGCATTGGTGTTCAATTCAAAATCCGGAGCGGCGGGCGAACCTTGTGGGGAGCCACAGCCGCAGGTGAGGCCAGTGTTCAACTCATGCTTGTTTTTGTTGCCACTGCCACCAGCGATCGTAGACGCGTCCAAGTCTTGCGAAGAGTGCTGCGGGGAGTTATTCGAATCGCTGCCGAGTGGTGATTTTTCGAGTTTGTTGCCGCTGATCAGGGGAATCTTTGTGTGGGGCTTCAGGTGATCGATTTGCGGCTCCTGCTTTAGTGCCGTCAGGCTCGGGGAGAAGGATAGAAAATTGTCACTGCATTCGCATGCAGATCGGCAAAGTTAGTTATAACGCCTAGTCATCACATGGAATCGGCACTCACTTGTTCAAATACGAGTTGCTATTGAAATCGGCATTTAAATCAAATCCTATATCATCGCTCCAACTGCTGCGACCTGAAAGTAAATCATTGTCCACAATTAGACCAAAACGAATGTCGCATTTAACCTTATCGGTGTTCCAAGATAGACATATGTATACATATCTTTGACGTCAAATAGTGCCGCCAAGTGACGCCAATACCAATCTATCAGCGATTGATCTATAAATTTCAAATACTTAAATGTACAAATATTCTACTTTAAAAATAATGTACTCTGGCAATAAACTATTGTGTAGCAGTTTTGATTTGTGAAGGATTTTAGGAAAGTTTGCATCTATCGTATTGCGCTGAGAAGCTGACAATCGACAAAAAAGGGTTCCCCAAGCAACTTTTGCACTATCTAAGGATATATATGTAGAGTTTGCGATAAACATAAAGTTTCGTGTCCATAACTGGTATGTTGATCGCTTGGGTACTGTCACGCCTCCTTCTAACTCTCTGATCAGACATGCAAATTGTTTGCACTCTAATTTGTCGAATTTCACAAGTATGTGATAAGTGCCACATTTATTAATTAAAACCAATAAGAATTATATACTAAAATATAGTTTCCTTCTACTAAAAACATCTCTATAATTTGCTATAAAATGTCTAGTGGTAAAATACCTCAAATTTGTATGCATATTGTTCGTAAGTCTGACCGTATATTCCAATCATTTTTACACGGAAATTTTATTTTATTTTGTAGACACTTAATTGTTGTAGCAATTTACTTTAATTTGTTGCTTTGCAAATGCAAAGCCGAAACGCGCTTAAACACAATTGGGAATAAAAATCAATGGGAAGCCATGGAATTTGAGGGTGAGTCTATATCCAACAGCAACTAACTAGTATATGTACATACGTATAGTATGTAAGCACGTTTTGCCAAAATAGAACAAAAACAATGCTCGAGAACGTCAGAAAATATTACATAATATGAGAAAATTAAAAGACATAAAAGCTTTAGTAGTTAGTGTACCAAATCGTTGTTTTTGGAGGCTCCAAAGAGTGTTCATGAAGTCCATGAGGTGTTTTTCACCAGCAGAAGATAATAATAATTTATAAGCTGCTACTTCCCGGACAGACTGTACGCTTTTTGGGAACTAGTTTTATGAAACACTGCACTACCCCATTGCCACTAATTTTAATGTATATACTACAATATGTACTATATGTAACATGTGTCCAAGTATCATTAGCCTGGGTACGAAAAAACCGCAATTAGGTTTTTTTTAAATTAAATTTCCACTCGTGAAGTGACAAACGCAGATTTCAATTGTTGGTTGTAGCTGGAAATCAGCTACTAGAACGAAAACACAAACTATTTTGTCTTATCTGCACCCATTTGTCGTGTTGATTTTGTATGCCGTGATAAGCTAGTCCGAGCCACCCAAGAGAAGGTAAATAGGAACGACTAAAAAGGGGGGAATAAGCATTCAGTTTTGGCCGAGAACGTGCAAATTTTGCAGATAAGTATGAAAGTATGAATGTGCCTAGATTATCGGCTATTTCTATTGCTATAGTCGAGTGTAATTAGAGCTATTGAAGTTTGGGTTTGCGTGATCTCAGTGCAAATCAAAATCATATCGATAATATCTAAACGAAGCGTTTAAACTTTAAAGCCATTGTCACAACAAAATGGTCATGAATGGAAAGCTATATGAATGCTTTTCTGGATGACAGCTGTCGCTTAAATATTAAAGAAAAGCTCATATTCATTAATGATTCTAATATTAGATTGTTTAGAGACAGGGGCATGTCTGAACGGAAAAACACCGAGTATATTAGAACTATAAGACTATCTCTCACACAAATTCTATTGAAGTGCAGTTTGTTCTACTCATCAAGTGAATTGTTAATTAGCACAACCACGCCTTACACATATGTGCTAAATTAATTAAAAAAGGTCATTTGTTGCTTAAAATATAGTCGTGAAATAGAAATAAAAATGAAATATTTAACGAATTTTATGGAGCCATCACAAAAAGATATTAACACACTGTTGAAAGTCCAAATATGTATTCTCTTCAGATTCATTTCTCTACTCATTCTGCATCGATCAGCTCAAAAACTAAAGCCAAACGGGAAAAATAGGTGTAGAACATCGATTTCTACAAAAATAAGTAGCTACTGACGTATCTTTTGTCGTCATTTTAATTTTAACTAAATGTTCATGTTTAAATAAAAATATTTAAAAATATTTTTGTATTTGGAAACACAGTTGGATGGATTGATAAGTAGAATGCTTGAGTATTCACGCAAATCGCTCAATATCGTACTACTATATTATACAGCGGGTATATGCCAATAGACTACTGGGTAGCCCATTGTCAAATGTGCCTAACAATTCCCTATTCCCTTTTATAATTATCAGTTTTTTTTTTTTAAGACCAGAAACGTGCGCGACTCGAACGTACAAACATACATATTTGAACAGAGAAAACCTGTTTTTATTTTTGTTAATTTGTTAAAATAACGAGTGTTAAGGTGTCTTGAGACTTCCAAGTGAAGTAGAACGAATGAACATTGTCTGTCCCGTTGATTGAAGAATTCCAAGACACAACAACAATATGTCTCTGAAAACAACTTGAAACTAAAAGCATAACGCGTCGCGGTTTTCTGTCTGGATGAGTGATGATTATTGCGCATGTACTGCTGCGAACAAGCCCAGATTATGTAATCAATATCAATAAACCAAAAAAGAAACCTTAAGTGCTTGTAAACTGATTATAAGGCTAACATACGCCCAGTCTGCTGCCTTTAAACATTAACGGTTTCATTAATTAAGCATTTAATAATGAGCCGACCTTAAAACGTTTTCGAAAAAGTTTCATAAATACAATGTCCCCAGCTATCGTAATAAAATTCACAACAAAATTGATAATTGTGGCTGTTGTGCTCGAAAGATAAGAAATTCCTTTAATTGGCACAAAGCACTTCCATATTTTATGTGCCCCGCATTCGTGATGGCGGACTTGAAAATGAGCAAAACGTCATTCATTTCATATCCACTTGTTTGTATTATTTAAATTCGTGATCAATTTGGCTGATATATCTTTCTTCTTGGTTACGAATTCCTCATTTTTGCGATCTTTTCAATGAAGGGATTTTAAAACGTTATCAGAACGAATGGTTGAATACAATACATTTATCTACTTGTATTATCTTTTATATTTGTCACTAATTTTATCTGAAAAACAAAAATTACCCTACCTGAGTGTTTTTCCCGCTTATGTTTATCTTTCTCCTGATGTGCCACTTTGTTGGGTAACGGTATTTCGTCGTTTTGCGATGTCGGTGAGTTTTCACTTTGACCAATATCTAACGAGTCCCAATCCATTCGTCTCTTGCGTGATCCACTGTTTGAATAAATCGTTTGTACGTCGATAATTTGTGGTCCTGGAGATTCCTTCGATTGTACGTCTATATGGGAATTGAAAATAAAAATCAATATACATTGGCTGTAGTGATATGCAGACGCATGAAGGCTACTTTTTGTTTGTGTAAATCTTTATGGTGAAATGTGCCCTTACCTGTCCAGGATTCCTCAGAGTTCGGTGGCGAGTCTACAAAGTTAATAACTTGCTCATAATCGGATCCAATATGCTGATGATGATAGCCACTGATAAAATGACGACTCTGGATCTGCAAAGGCATTATATTTAAGTTACTCCTAGGTTTTTGAAAAAATAAAGCACTTTCTTTTAAAACATCATGCCAACAACTTAGCCGAATGTACTCTTTAAAATATCCAATTACTATTAATACAAATATCAATAAAAGTATATGTTTAAATTTGAATTTATTTTGAACTGTAGTGGGATTCAATCGACATTTGAAGCAAGTGCCACATAATATGAGTATTCACATGTAATTTACATGTAATAATAATTCGATTTCTGTTTAAACCTTGTTTTTGATTGATTCAACAACGTCGAGTCTGCTTTTTAATTAAAATGTCTAGCCACTCGACGAGGCTGTGGCCGCACGGGATTATCACTTGAGTCAGCTAGAATGCTACTGGGGTCCTAAACCTTGCTGATAATGTTCTACCTATCTGTGCACAGTTCTTTATCGCCTATGAGAGTGTGCGTTTGCAGCTATATGGAAATGTGCTATTCGAACAAAATTGTCGGAACGAAATTCTGGAAACTCAGTCTCTTTTGATAATTATGTTATGTAGATAATCAGCTGTGTAGATATTTGGCGTGACATACTTGTATGAAATATGAAGAGTTTCTACAAATCCGATTGTTGGTTTTAAAAATCTTACAGTTGTATAATCGATAGTAAGTACACATGTGTATATATATATATATATACAACAACATGCTTGAACTTATTTGTTTACGCGATTATAAAACGAGTTCTATATATGTATATGTATGTATATTATATGTATGTATTTGATTTCATTGCGTTCTGAAAAGTTAAGTAACCACAAGTGCGCTTAAATGTGATGTGTGATGCCCTTTGTAAATTCAATACGTTTTTCTACTAACTAAAGAAAAACGAGGTACTTAGTAGCAACTAACTTTCCGCAACAATTGAAGCTCGATAGTTACTAGTAAGGCCCTGACGTAGACTTATTTACCTGTTCATTTGTTTTTTACTGTCTGGAAATACTTTAAATTTCATTTGCATGTAGTATGTGAGAAGGCAGATATCATAAGAAGTAATTGCAGATATAGGCGCATATTTACACACGAGCCAGTGCTATGGGATCAAATATCTAACTATAATTACACATACTTATTGAATAATGCTATTCACGTTCATTGCTCACATCGAAAACCACAGTTGTGTAAATAAATGAATCATTAAAAACATTTCACCGCTTGCTAACAACTTTTTCTTGCGTTTAGTGTAATAAGTTTATGATTAAACTTATTTGCCTGTCTGTCCCGCTCTCTATTTAGGGTTTAGTTTCCGTTACACATTAGCTCTGAAATATAGTATCCTTGTCGACGTGGCTAAATACTTTCTTAATTTCGCTTTTTAAAGGCACAACGGATTTTTTCGATTTGTGATTGCCGATTGATGATTAGCCTCTGGTGAACGGTCATAATTACTGAGTGGTAATAATATTGAATTTTTTAAATCATTTCTATCTAAATCAAACCCATAAGGGAAAGTGTATGCTTAGTTTCTTACCTGATTAATGTTATCACCGTTGGTCTGATGTGTTTGAATGTTGTTGTTGCTATTCTGATTATTGTGGATATTATTATTATTCTGATATTGGTTTTGACTTCGATTTAAATTTGTAGTGTATTCCATTTGGCCGATATCGTTGAAAATGTTTAAATCAAATTTCGTTAATGGCCGTGCCGAATCTTGCAGTAATTGTGTTTGTTCTTGCAAACTAACTTCTTGTTGTTGTTGCAACGAATATTGAGGATCAAAAATGCTTTGCAAATCCAAGAGACCGGAACTTTGCGATATAATCGAAAGCGCCATTCGTTACAATAAATTTAATGCACTTTATATTTGTCCGAGCACAGAAACGGAGCTTTTTCTTGAAATATTATAGTTATTGGATGGTCGTTCATTAACCACAATTACCGAATTATACACGTTATTAGAAACACGGTGTTTTAGGGCGCAACCACTGAGCTTTCGCGTGCTATTTTGGCAAGTCTTCGCAGTGTGGCCCCCACAAAAGGCGACTCGTTTTGGTTAGAATTTAATTTTTGTCGTACACCAAACAAAAATGCAACAAAATAAAGGTTGGAATAGAGTTGTTTGGGTTGGAATAGTATTTGTTTTAGTTTTTATATAGTTTAGGTCAACATTTTTGTTGAGGTTAGGTTGAGGGATAATGTTAAAAATGAGTAACACTAGTTCATTTTAGCACAGCATAACAGCATATATGTAAGTATATTTTGCACTTTACCAAGTTTTTCTAACAACCAAATAATATCTATGGCTTTGATTAAATCTTTAACTATTTAACAGTATTTGTGTGGAAAATTCGTTTTTGCGTTTTCGGTATAGTCAATTAAAAGAGTACAAAAAACGAATTATATAGCTTCTTGATCCCAGTGGTTTCACGCTGACGATGGCTTCGAAGTAAAGTGTTTTCGATTTTTAACAGCATTTTGTTCCTCAGATACATAAAGCTCGATTGATATTCATTTGACATGCGTTGCAGCCGTATTTCGGATTTCTCCATTTATTGCAAAGTTTGATAACTGTTTTCAGCAGAATTGGTTATACCGTTTCGGTTTATATATATATAAATATATATATTTTTTATTGTTTTTTATTTTTTGTTGGGGTTGGGCCACTGTCAGATTCCTGCTGGCATTCTAAACAGCATGTGCTGACTTTTGAGTTGATTGTAAAATTTCTGACACCGGCTGATGATGAGTTGCTTTTGTTTAGAGTTTATGAAGAAAGGCACTTGGTGATTTTTGATTGTTATTTTGTTAAAGCAATGTCAGATTTCAGACATTATTATAAGCAGCGCTTCTGTGGATTTATTAAGTCCGATTGAATTTCTTCACAAAATATTTTTGATGGAACAATTAGTTTTCTTCTCCTTTACGGACACGGTCAGATAACAGTGGATTTAAAACTTCAGATTTCGATGTCGATATTGTCGACATTGACATAATATTGGAAAATCTGGTACGTATTGTTATTTTTCACGGCAATATTTATGGCTTGCTATCCGCAGACAACTAGTCCCGAAGCGTTTCGAAATTAATCTGTTTGGCACTGAGTTGGTAAAGTCTCGGCGAACTGAACGTTTTGCCGTTTCGAGTTTAATCGCAGCTCATATACGATGTAGTATGTGTTCCGACATACATATATTCATGCATACTATACATATGTACACATGTATGTGTTTATAATAGCCGCCGACTCTGTTTATGGGGCTACGCTTTGTTGTTTGACTTCGTATTTGTGCAAAAATTGATAAAGGTCTAAAAGCGCTTCTCAGTGTATGGGTGTCTAGCGATATGTGCTGGAGCTGAACTGTCTGTATCTTAGTGTCGGGGTGTTATATATCACTGCAAGTTTCTTTGATTAACAAATTATTAGAGCCTTTCTGCACTTACACACGCACGCACAGTTTTAGATTTTTTAATTTTTATGAAACACAATCGTGTCTGCGACGTAACGAGTTTTTTTTATTTTAGGCTTTTTCAAAGCTCTTGTGCTAATTACACAAATTATTCAAATTCATTAAGCAAATTAACAATAAATTCAGTTTGTTTTAACTTTTCAATGTGGTCTGTTATTTGCACTATTTACGACTTCAATGCGTGTAATTTATTTATTCAAGTGTTTCATATATTTAACACAATCTTTGGGCGATTGGTTTGAAGAGAATTTAAAACACCACCAGGTGAGCCAATTCTTTAGATCGATTGATCAAAAAAAAATTTCTTATGTTTGTAATTTCCAAACTTCCGCTAAAGGAGCACTTTTAATCCGACGAAGCGAGGCTTCGAAAAGCCCAAATAGACGAGCATCTTGTGCGCAAGAACCTTGGTCGAGCGGCAACCAACACGGACACGAGGTTAAAATATCAATGAGTTGTGAGAATTTTTGCCGTTAGCGGGAAACTACAGATACAGTTTCGAAATTAACGAGCCACCGACGACAACGACAACAACAACGAGTAAATAATAATGGCAGCCGACAACGGCAACGACTACGAGTACTTTCGATTACGGAGGCGGTAACAGCGACGACGGGGAAATGTCCACTGAACGCTGAATACTGCTGGACTGCTGATTGTTGATCAACTTGATTGTTGTGGATGCTGCGCTGCGACGCTTCTGCTCTGCTCTGCGTTCGTATCTCTAATTGATTGTGCCAACAATAGGAGCTTGATGCTGGGTTCTGTTGTTGTTTTCGTTATGCATATAATATGTATGCGTGTGTGTATGTAAGTTCTGCTTGACTGCACTTGTTGCGTTATTGTTGTTGCTTTTCTCAACTACAGTCTCAGCTGTTTGTGTGCATGTTCTCTTATCTGTTTGTTTTTTTTTTACTTTATTTTGAATACCGTGCGTCTCTCACTTTACGCGTTGTTGTTATCAATGCGCTCTACGAGTATTTCACTTCAACACTAGTGTGTTCTCACTCCCACGCACGTGTTGCGCACTTGACTTTTACGTTTCACTGTGAATGTCGCACAACAATAACAAATTCTTTTTCTGCCAAGGGAAAATTTTCCTCAATTTTTGTGTCGCGTTATATTTGCAATTGAATTGAATTCAATTCAATTCAATAAATGTGTTTTGTTTTGTATATTTATATATGACAGGCGTTCGGCTGTAGAAACACTAATGCCCACGCTGTCGCCGCTTTGAAGATTTCAATTGCTATTTTTTAAATGTATTTTTTGTTACGCGCCTCGATGACGTACTTTTGGCACGCACGTAATTAAACGAAGGAAAAAAGTTAAAGACTCAAAATCCTCTACAACGATAGCCGCAAATGTCTTTCTTTTCTAGATTGGCGTGGCCGCTCATTAAACTTTTGAAATTTGATAAACAAAAGTGCCGACGTGTTGTTGATGATGTTGTTTTTTTTGCTAGGCTGATATGTTGACCGTTTAAATAGATTGTTGTTTAGGTTTTAAACACCCGCGAGAACCCACTTGTGTGTTTTAGTCGATGGAACCAAACGTACTGATTTGGGGAGCAAACGTCATATGGAAATATAACGCGACCATGCCAGCTGACGCTTGGACTCTCTCACCGTTTTATACTAAAGAGATGGCGCTCTTTACTTGTACAAACCAGCACATACACATACATACATACATACATACACATATCTATACATGTATGTAAGTAGTTGGGATGCAATAAAAAGATTAATATTATTATTAAATGCCACGATCTTTTGGGTAAATCTCTAAATACACTAATTTAATTGTTTATTTGGACAAAAAATATAGGCCAGCGACATATTTAGGTAAATCTGTTCAATAATCAATAATTTGAACAAAAACCGACAAACCGACCTACCAAAAATATACGAATTCCTAAAAAGAATGTTACTAAATTACAATAATAGTTAAGATCCCGCAACTGAACTTTAATTGTTTCAGATTTTATCTAACTGCTTTTTACTGATACATTATGGTAATACTGCAGTTTGAATTTTCTCAGTTCCTACTCACACTAACATGTGGTCAGAGATTTCCCCGGAGATAGTTATTATATACTTATTATAATTAGAAAGATAGAAGGATGAAAATTCTGTTTAGAATAGATAACTCATTATATTCCGAACAAAACACCCGAAAACAATTGTGCAAATCGAAATTCTTGTAGCTTGAAGTGCTTTTGAAAGTTACATTTTTTGAATCACACCTCAAACATAAAAATTTATGAAAATATGAAGTATAAGATATTTTATATGTATAGACGGGCAGACAGAGAAATAGATAAATACGTACTTTGTGGGCTCTATCACGCCTCCTGTGTGTTACATACTTGTATATTTTCACTAAACTAATATACTGTTTGCGTACTACAGGGTAATACAATAAACTATGGAATAGTTGTTGCTGTTGACTTCTAGTCGCAGCGCTTAAGAGCAATAATATTAATAATGACTAAATAAGAGTCTGCCGCTGCACCTGTGCGATGGTTGTGAGCGCAAGCGTGGGAGCATTGACGTTGTCGCCGCTGCTCAGAGCGGAACAACGAATTCTACATACTTATAAAAATATTAATACTTATAAACATACGCATATATACTATGTACAAGTATGTATGTAAGTCTATACTACATATGTATGTATCATAAAATACAATTTCTTTAGGCCAATTGCTGGGTGAACTGGGTTCTTTAGATTTGGTCAGTGTGGCAAAGAAGGAGCGACGCTTTTCACATCGACAAATGGCATCGGTGAAGGCTGTTTGGGACACGCTCCAAAGCGTAGAGGGTTTGAAACGCTGCCTCTATGAAAATTCATTCTTTGATTCCCTCATAAAAAATGTGTGCCAATTAATGTCGCCTGAAAATACATTTTACATACACACGTACATACTTAGTACATACATAAGTATATGCATGTGCATACATACACATATGTACATATATATATGTATATAAAACACACATTGAAGTGCCAAATTCTCTTTTTATGCATTCAAGAAATTTACATTATTTATAACCTGATTTCAATTTTTTAAACATTGTTCATTCATTAAATGCGGATTGAACATATCTTATTGCAAAAAAGAGTTATTTGAAAAAGTAGACAAAATATCGAGCAGATTATATTCTCAATTCACAAATTTTTTCTTAAGGTTAGTTTTGTAAGTCATGTGGAATGGTTTCAATTGAAACAAATGCTCGCGAATTAAATACATATTTCTCAATTGTTTGTAAATTGCCATCAATAATTGGCAAGGTTTAAAGTGAAATTAATTAATTGTATACAAGGAAAGTCAAAGACGCAATATATTCGCCATTGTTCGCATTGTTCGCCGTAAATGGTCCAAATAATTATTTTCAAAATAACAGAACTGTTTAACGCCTTAACTGTTAGTTGTTGTTTCTTTTAATGGTGACATCAACAGCTTCTGGGTCTCCAATTAGCGTATTAATTGTTGTTGTCGTCTAAATTCTCTTTTGTAGTTGCTAATTTTTTATTGTTAGCAAGTTCATTTTATATCCATTGATCCGTTTATTAGTTATCAAAAAACACAACCGTTCAAAAAATGCGTGCACGTGTTGATACGAGAGTGAATGAAATTTTAAAAAAGGTGTAAATTTTGAGGCTTATGCCGAAAACAAGTAAAGAGGCAGGTAGAGCTCATCGGAGCAATAGGCCAGTGAACAAATTCATACACGTGTGAATGCTATTCATGTTAATTATAAAACTGTGACGATGTTTACATAATATTGTAATGGGTCAAGACCTATTAGTATTAGCATTTTATACTGTATTTGGCAATATTTTTTATATTTAAATTCAAAAGCTGTACGCGCTCAAACGTCTTTCAACACTGCTGACGCTGCCAGACTGCTGTTTTTCCAAGCGATAACATATCGATAGCAATGATGTTTGCATTTATATTCCCAAACAAAACACAAACGCAGCAATTTGGATTGCAATAAATATAATGGACTTGTCGCCCATTAATCAGATAGAGGATCGAAAACCTATATTGACAGCTGACGGCCTTGCGCAAACATCAAATTCGCCTTTCGAGCCCACCACTGTCTCACAGGAGACGCAAACATCGAACGGCATAGGCGGCAGTCATTTGACAGTAGAACAGCTCGACATCGAAATATTGCCCATCATATACGACATAGTGCGCTGGTATGTGTGTACGTGGGTGTCTGTCCGGCAGTCTTAATTCTTCGGTTGGCAAATACATTATTTTTCGAGCAGTGACAATATATATTTGGCTTACATGCATACATGTTTTTCGTCAACTGATTTTGCGCAATATAAAATATTTTTTTCGACTACTTATATAACCATTTTTTTTAAACCACAGCATCGAAAAGGACCCGCTCGAGAACTCGGTAAAGCTACGTGAATCTCAGGACTGTAACCATAAGGTAGCCATTAAAGGTTCTTTTGTCATTTCGATATATTATATATGCCATTTAAAACTTTTATGCAGATCTTTGAGCTGCAGAAACGCTTGGAGTCGGCGCGGGAGCAGATCAAACAGCTCCCCGGCATTGACTACAACAAGGAGGAGCAACTGCAGCGTCTCGAGCTGCTGCGCAATCAACTGAAGCTAAAGCAGCAGCTTATACGGAAGTATAGGAATAAAGAGTTCTAACATCCAGCCACCCCGTCAACACCAACATGATCCTACGATTACTGATGCGCTATTTGGCCAATAACGAGCAGCTGATTCAGCGAATGGCAGATAGTTACCCAATGAGACGGGCCGCCCAGTTAGTCGTATCCTTGATGTATCGCACGAAAAGCATAGCGCGGGAACAGGGCGTGCACGAGATGACACCGGAGCGATTCAAGTAAGTAACTACATCATCGTTTTACGTAAAAATTTCAAAGACATTTTTTTCACTTTTACAGAGCTTTCATGAATCTATTTAAGAACAACGTGCGGCAGGAGATCGAGGGTTTGAAGAAAGAAATCAAAAACAAAAAGGGCAACTGAATGAACATTTTGTAAATAAATAGCTCACTAAATTTTAGTAAATTATGCACACTCCATAGAGTTTACATTATTTGATTAGCTTATCAATAAACACTTCAAAATTTTCGCATGTATTCACGCAAAGTTAATTTCTCTTTTGAAAATGATTTAAGATTTAATGGTCTATACTAACTTATTTGCTTAGCCAAAAGAATTCGCAGAAATGCTCTTTGCAAGCTATAATTCAAGGAATTATTGGAATATTTATAATCTGTCCGCTCACCGATCATCAAATTCTCTTTTCACTATTATTGGGATTTTTTAGTCTTCAAAAATACTATTATAAGAGATGTATTGAAATGCAACATTTCCACCTCCCAAGATCAGTTTTAGCGAAACAACAGTTTCTTTTTTTTAAATTAATAAGTTTCTTAAACGTGTTCTTTAATAAAGAATTTCCATACTTCAAAAATATGTAATAACGCAATAGCTTAGCATAAATAGAATTTTGTGTTTATGTCTATAAACTAGAAAAAAGAAAGCAAAAAAAAAAGCAACACAAAATTGGTAGTGCAGTTAAAACAATTGAAATTCGTTTTGGTATTTTTTCCATTAAATGTCATTTGTTTGTACAACTCATTAAGTATATGGGGGACGAAATACGAAACAGTTTATTATCAAACATTTTACACGAATTATCGGATCAATTATGGTTTCAAATTTTCCGGTTGATTTTGTCTGTTCGAAAGTTTTGTTGTAGCAAAATAGATGAGTTTACCGACCTTGGCCTATAACTAGAAAAATAAAACGAGCAATTTACAAACGTAGGACGCCCTTAGATCTTAGCTATGAAAATTTTAGATACATACATATGTATCTTTAGATATTTAGAAATTTTGAATGCAACTACTTTTATAGGAGGCCTGAAAATCGTGATTTATTCAGAATATTAGTAATGCAAGAAATGGTTTGAGCATTTAATTGAGAAGTCCAGATGAAGCTACTCAGAATTGGGATTGGTGATTTAGTGGACATACATCACGATTCCTATTCACGATTTACAGGCTACGTATAAATGTGGTTCAAGATATTGTTGATGCTGTGTTTTACACATTAGTTTTGCGGTTGTTGGACTGACGCAGCACTGACGATGGCATTGGCTTCGGGCGGAGTGGCAGCAGTCGCTCCATTGCTTGGTTGCTGGCTGCAGGAGGCAGAAGAGCTGGAAGCAGCATGTTGGGCCCGATTGTTGCGCTTGCGTTTGCCGCCGCGTCGACTGCCCTCACGCTTCTCTCCGTTCTGCTGCGCCGCGCCATCCTCGCCAGCATCACCCTTGTGGCTGCAGCCTTGACCACTTGCATTTCCTCGATGCTGATTGTTGCTACCATTGCTACCGCCGTTCTGGCCACGCGACTGCATCTTTGCTGGCTTGGGGCGATAGGGCGAGGCTGCCGCATTGGGCATTGGACGTAGTATGTTTCCCACCGCCTTAGTGCGTCCTTCGCGAAAGACGAGACGCTGGCCGGCACGTATATATTCTGGCTGCTTGATAAAGCGGAACTTAACGTGCGCTTTGTCACCTGTGCGCAGACAATCACGCGACATATGGATGATGGAGGCTGTCTGTCTGATGCTGCCGCAGTGCACCATGGCCTGGTAGCGGGCTGAGATCGTTGTGGGATGATGCAGCACTAGGATTTCGCCCTCAAACTCCCAGCAGGCTTGCGGTTTAAGATCCGGCGATACCATCACCATGCCTTTTCGCAAGTAGGTGCGCTTAACCTTTTTGAGCGCAAAGCTGGCGGTTTGGCCACAACGCACGCGTGCTACATTCATGCGTTTGCGATGAATGCTTTTCACTGTGATGGGTATGAAGGCGCCTATTGGGTCCGGGCCAAGCATAAGCGTATCGTTCAGCTTAATGGTGCCCTGCAGGCAGGTGCCTGAGACGACTGTTCCAACGCCAGGTACGGAATAGACATCGTCTATTTGAAATTCAGCCGGCAGGTTCTCGGAGCCGGCCATGCGTGTGCTCAGCAGATTAAGGAACATTTTCAAGAGCTCCAGATTATTGCCCGTCACATTCGACACCTGGAAGATGGGACAAAGGCGTTCCGACACAAAGTTCGTGGCGCTAAGCACGACATCGTCATAGGAACGCACAACGACGGGCACTTTTCGACACCCCTGGGATTTAAGCATTCTAAAAAGCAACCTCATGTTGTCCTGCAACACATTTGGCGGACACATATCAATTTTGGTGACGACTACAAAAACGGGCACAGCCAGAGCCAACGCAAGGCCTAAGTGCTCCTTGGTCATACCCACAATGCCTGCATTGGCGCCAATCTGTAATGGAGTTGAAGAAATAAGTGGACTAGCTCTAAGAGATTGGGATGAAGTCATACCATCAACATGCCGAAATCCGGTGCATGACCCGTCATGCCAAAAACTGTGGTTTTCAGGTAGCGCTCGTGACCAGCCAGGTCAATGAAAGTGATCACCTTGGAGGATTTTTCACAGATCTTGACCCAATCGAGATGACCGTGATCGGGCTTGTTCACCACATTGCCCACGCCATCGAAGCCCAGTATGTCGTTGCCCACTGAGCTGGTGCGTCCGCTTTCAATCTCGTGTTTGTGTCGGAACAGACGCTGCCGCGCATGGCCGCGTCCATTGTCCAACTCACCATGGGTCAGCACGCCTAGCAGCGTTGACTTGCCTGCGTCCACATTTCCCACCACAGCTACTCTACAATGCCGATAGATGAGAACATCTGAGGATATCAAATTGCTCCAATAACCTACCGTATTTCCATAAAATCGGTTGTTTCAATGTGCTTCCGTATGAGGAATTGTGCGGTGTTGCCCTTCTCGCCCTTACGCTCTCGCAGCTTAACCATGTCCGCGTTCACCAGATTGGCCAACTGTTCCAGCGTCTGAACCGAGGCAGCGAACTGCTCCACATCCAAACCATTGTCGCTGCCATCTGAAGCGGATCGTTATGATATCAAGCGACCATATATTTTGATTCACACTTACCCTCGCCCACTCCAATCTCATAGATTGTCTCACCGCAATTGTCTGCAATGCGGTCTACCAGTCTTTTCTTCAATAGCTCCATCTGTGCCTCTGTCGGCCGCACCAGCACGTCTTTGCTGCGTATGCTCGAGTAATCGACCATAAGGCCCTGCATTTGCGTCGGGAGTCCGTCTACATTAAATATATTGCTCCGTGCTCCCTTAATGCCCACCCCATGGCCCACGGTCTGACCAATACCTATTCCATTGCTGGTCGGAGGCATGACACTGACGGCCTTAACAGGCACACTCTGCATATTGTTCATTGTGTCAGCAGGCGTTCTAATTTTGTAGCTACTTGTTTAATGCACAACCTGTTATAGTATCCTTGGAATCATCGCCCTCCTTCGCTTCTGTCTGTTCTCTGTGGATCAAGAAGTGTACATGTATAAAATCACACTAAAATCAAAGTTCTTCTATTCTTAAAAATCGCAATCGAGATCTGAGCTGTATGTGCTTTGATTGCATTTCGCTTTTGTCATGGCAGGCCATTCGGAAACTCCCTGACTCTTCTCAATAGCTGCATGATGAAATAATTGCATGCTAAAAGTCATGTGGGACGTGGTATGAGAGACCGAGAGAGAGAGAGAATATACCGCGCATTAATTTCATAAGAAACCGAAATTTTGACCACCACATCGGGATTCATTGCACATATAGCGGAAGCTGAAGAGTTATATAGGCCGTTAATGCAGGCGATATTTTGTGCACTTAAAAACGATGTTGTAGATTTACTTCCGCAAATTTGTGCATTTCTGTCCACATGCTGATATGAGGGCTTCGCATATCTTATCACCGACTTGGCATAGGTTTTAAAAGCTTTATGTAACGTGTACAAGTTTATTGTTGACGTAAACAAAACGTAGCTAGCTTG
This sequence comes from Scaptodrosophila lebanonensis, assembly GCF_003285725.1. Taxonomy (NCBI): domain Eukaryota; kingdom Metazoa; phylum Arthropoda; class Insecta; order Diptera; family Drosophilidae; genus Scaptodrosophila; species Scaptodrosophila lebanonensis. The sequence continues at coordinate 7,457,842 of NW_022060529.1, forward strand.
CCAATTGTTTGTTTTTGTTTATATTTTATGGCAGTTCAACAAATTCACAGTTTATTTTTAGCGCGAAGCGAACAGCGAAAATGAGTGCAAAACAAAATTGCAAAATATCTTGCAAACAAAACAAATTTACATACGCATGTACATAATACAAGCATACATATATACATATTCTACGTTGCTGTTTTGCTATGCTGGCTATGCTACGCTGGTGCAATCACAGGTGTTGATGCTCATTAAATAACAAATTGCATCTCTAAACGTTAAACGTCGCATACACAGCGGCCCAGGAGATGGGGGAGTCCAATTAAAAGTGAAAGGGATGTTAATGTATTTGGCAAGACTCCTGTTGCAGCAGCGCGGATAAAAAGTTGTATTTCCGCGTTTTGAACTGTGTACAACATCTTCACTTACAGTTCATTAAACGGTCTGTTTAGTGGTCTTCAAGCACTTTGCAAATTGAATCTGTTTCGACGCGTTTACTAATGCAATTTTAGCAAGATATTGCCTCTTTTTGGTCTGTCCAAGCCACGTACATTTTAGGATTGTTGATATCTTATCGATACATCGATACACAATTCAAAAATCGTGGCAGTGTCTACATTATTGGATCAGTCGATAGCAATTAAGTAATCGAGTAGCCGCTAAAATTTGATTTTTAATATGGTTAAAAAAGTTCCATCACATTTCAGTAAATTTTTGTGAACACAAGTCTGTTCACACATATTGCACTAAGTTTAATGGAGATATTTTTCCGCTACGACAGCTGTTGATAAACCGCAACTTATAAGAAATTATAAGCTTTTGACACACACACAAGTATCACATTTCAATTAGTCATTGTAGGTACATATATGCATTTCAGTAAATAATCCAATTAAAATACATTGTTCATGCTTCAACATTTAGTTTCTTTAATCCTTTCATTTCTGGAAAAAAATAGAACTGCGATCGACACACTCAGGCCCAAAATTGAATATCGTCAACATGTTGTTGCCGCGTGCTCCACCTAACCCCCCACATAAAAAACCGTTGCTTATATCTCGAACAACACATAAATACATACTTATACAAATACGTATGTATGTATACAAAAAACAATTTGTTGCCAGCTGCGCGTCTACACAAGTGTGTGTGTGTGTGGGCCGGCGGCAAGGGGTTATGCAAGTCAAGTTAGAAATAAATCCGACTAGACAGTGTATTTTCACAGTTTATTTAATGTATGATAGTCTAAAAAATAGTTTACAAATTATGAAAAATGTTTTTAACAATTTTGGTACGAATTTTGTTTTTGCTTTGCTTATATCATCCAAATGTTGTTCTATGAGTTGCTGTTGTTGTTGCACAAATCAAAGTTCGATTACTCTGTTTACATTTGTTGTTGGATCAGCATAGTCTGGCCAAAGGAAGGAGAGGGTGTGGGTACAGTTGTTGTTGTTGGGAAAGCTAAAATAAACTGTTTTTCCAAAAAAAACTAAGAATTCTGGAAAGCAGGCATACATACATACGTAATGCTTATGCTAAAAATATAGCTAAAACTTCTCTACTCTCCCGCTGGCAATGACTTTCCTGGAGTGTTTCGTCGTTTCTTTGAAATTCATAAATGTTGTAAATAAACTTGTAACTTTTTAAATGTGTGTCGTCTGTCTGTGGGAGGCAAAATAAAAGTGCGGCATATGAATGTGTGTGTTTGTGTTTTGTGTAGTGGAAACGTGCTTTAATCGCTTTGGAAATACATTTTTAGTTGTACATATTTGTTTTTTTTTGCTTCGCTTATGCGCGCTTCGCACTATTTCTAATAGATTTTTGTTGAAGAGTTCCCTTATTAATATAATTATTATATTTTACGTGTTCTGTTCAGCTCACTTGGATGCCTTTATTTTGTGGTAATTGTAGTTTAATGACCCCCTCTTAGAACGAAAGGAGCACTACATCTCGATTATCAGCAATTGTCGTTGGGTGAACATGCCGGTTGATCGTTGAGCGGCTCCTTTCGGTTCTGTCTGTATGTTTTTTTATGTGTTATGTGTGTCACCCCCTTAGGCTGAGGCTGCAACCTCGCCAGCTTTCTTATCGGCGGTACTATCAGGCGCTACAGCGGCTGCAGCTACCTTGGCTCCAGCGATGGCCACTTCTTCAAAGTTCTCGACTAAATCGGGAACATCGTCGTCACCAGCGTCCAAGCCGGCGCCAGCAACACCACCGGCTGCAGCACTCTTGTTGGCAATCTCCGAAGCAATCTTTTTTAGCTGATTGATGTCCTGGGGTCCTAACTGTGTCAGAATGCCGGGGAGCATTTCTGAGATCGTCCTGTTCTCACCATGACCGGTAATGGCGAACGTGTTAGTCGGCAAAGAAGCTTGCGCCTTTGGATTGTTGAAGTGAATGACGGTGCCGTCATTTTTAATGATGTTCACTTCCTCAATGCCGGGAATGGTGTTTACCGACAGTTTTTTCAAAGATGACTGCAGCTTCTTGTCATCGGTAGCAGGGGTCGAGTGTACAATCTTCTTCTTGCGGCGAGGAGTGCCCTTGCCGCCAATGCGCACCTGCGCTTGTAACTTCTTAAGTTTCTCTGGATTCATCTGTAAAACACACGCGCGCACAAACACGCAATTACGCAATATTAATAAAGGCCGTTATGTTGCGCACGATGTAAAATAATGTAATTTACTTTGATTTTACTCTAATTTAGCAAAGAGTGGAGCCCGAAAAACACGTGCGCCCAGGTCGTAGTGAAATGTCAAAAAGAAATCGCCATGATAAAAATGGCAAGGCTGTATGTATATGTGAGTAGTACTTCTAAGCAACACTAAATTCAGTGCAGCACACCGATATGGTTAAAAATACCTCAAATACAGCTTTGTGACTTATTTAAATGAATGCTGCCTGCGGTTTCCCACAATTATAAAATAAATTCGTTTATTTTACTTACAATTAATGCTGTTTAAATGTCAAAAGTATGGTTGCTTTACAATCGATAGATAGCAGATGTCACTTTCTACAGGCACAGCTGTATTAGTGTCCATTAACACACGTTACGACCAGGGCTACTAAATTTCACCCGTTGTCCGTCAATTTGGGGTTAGTGAAATTCCATTAAACATATTTGATATTGCTGCATGAGTCAAGAATGTAGTATTTTAAGACGTTTTTTTTTAAATAATAACTGCCTCAAGCCCTTAAATAATATGTTTAATTTGCATCAAGGTGTCGTTACAAAATTATAATATATAGGTTGAAAATTGAAATTTTTTCGACAGTGTATTTAAAAACGTAAAATTAATTAGAAGGTGCGTTCATTTGGGATTTGCAAATCCTTGTACATTTTCACTCACTCTAGTACTAATTATTTATCGATATACCGATGACAATACATATTTAGTTTGTTCCTATGTGTTGTTACTTGGTGACAAAGTAACACATGTCGTTATAAAAATAACAGCTGATAAATATCAACCCTGCCTTCCAGCTGCGAATCACAGTACAAGGCAAAACATAGAGGTGTTAAGATAAGGACGCTTAAGATAAGATTAATATTATCGCGTATATACTATTAGAATTTAGTTAAGCGCATTGCCTGACAGTTATCCGTGCGCCCAGATTTGTGTAAATTTGCAATTTTAAGCAACCGTTATTGGCTTTTCATAAAATCAAACGCAGAGCGTTCACCGCAACAAGTGGAAACCCCATAAAATATTAAGGAATTCCAACAATTGCCTTTGTTGTCAACTACGTCAGAGAACGGCAATATCAATAGACCGGAGCGACATCAGAGTTGAGCACAAAACGTAATTGAGAGTGAGGTTATTTGATTTTACTGCAAAAGTTAAATTCGTTTTATTTTTGATTCATTACAGTGGATTCCATTGACGAATTTGCCATGGACTTTTGGAGCATATTCGTTTTCTTCCTACTGACATTCCTCATAATGAGCTGCTGTGGCTATTGCTGCACGAGCAAACGTCGCGGAACCGTTCTCTCAAGTAAGTATACAGACATACGCATGTGTATACCCATTACATATGTAAATATAATCAAACCCCACACTCTGCCCATGACTCATTCGAGACAGGCTGATAACAGCATCTCTATAATTTGCATAAGCAATTTAAATTGATAAATAATCACAAAACACGCATCCGGCTCTAGGCAAGGTCTTATTTACTTTTTCTCCAACTGAATTGCTAGGTGCTATTAGTTAATAACTGTTTATTGTACTCCGTTGATAATTGTTTGTCATCTGGTGTCAACGAATTGTTGTTCATTGCCCTTTCGATACGTTTGTTTAGATTTGTGGTACCATTGCACTTGATTTTGCGGTAACTGGTGCGGTCGACTTTCAATTAAATATTATTTTTATAGATATTTTATCAAACAGCCTGTGACTAATACTCATGTCGTAATTAACGCGTGTGTGTTTCTTATCATTGTCACATTGGATGACACTTGTCTGGTATTTTTTGGCTGCTCAACTCAATAAAGTAGATAACAAATTTAAATATGTGTATGTGCATGTTATAGATAAATCAAACTAGACTCTACAATTTTAACGTTATTCAGTCCAACTTTTCGATTCATCGTTAAATAACGTGAAATAAGGCCCGAGTTTAGGTGCTGACACGATCATTTCCTTACAAAATGTATTTATACGTTGACATATGGTGTCCTATACTAGTTGTCGTGGTTGCCTTTATTATTATATTTGCTATATTCTTGCGGCGCGCGCAACTGAGGCGCATGCATAGAGCTACAGTGGTTACCAATGGTGAGAAAAAAGTTGAATTAGATGCCGGAAATTTGAAAAATAAAATAAAAGAAAATCTAATCGCGTTTGTATATGTTCAAGTGTCACACATTGAGTATTTAAAAAACAATAAAAATTGACAAGAAATTAAAATAATTTGGCACAAATGACAGGTTTAGTTTTATCTACAAACAAACTGTGGTCGACCGCTTTGACGTCAAATATCAGCCTTTTGGAGCGTGCATGTGCCCGTCCTATTCGTACGATATGCTGAAAGAAAAACAATGTTGCATAGCCCGAAAAATATAAATTAAATGTGTATATATTTGTATACACATATTAATATTTGTTGTCCCTTAAGACAAAAGTATTTATCGGCTTTAAGTCAGAGATAGAGTGGCTTCTGTTTAATAGCTGACCCATCCACGGCTCATCAGATCCGAAATACGAGTACACACCCTCCTGGAAATTTATGTACGTTTATAAGTAAAATGATATTTCTGACGTCAATAGACGTTTTGTTATGGATCCACTCCAAGCAAGATTATCAGACTCGATACCAGTCTGCACATATTGTAGAATTCCCCTCGGGCCTCAAGCGAATAATTTCAACCTAAATAAATTACCATTGTTTTCACATTCATTGACGCAATAGTCCATTATAAATTATGCCACTTAATGTGGCAGATTTTGTACTTCTTTATTGGTATACATGCGTAGTAAATGTTTCGCCCTTGCAATTCCTATTAGTGTGTAGTAAGCTTGATCATATTGAGCGCTGATATCATATAAGTACGTACATATGTATACACATATAGCCGTTTTGCACACAAAAATGATACCAATATTCGTTGTACTGGCTTATCTTATCTCTTTATATTTGTGATTGTCTAAACACGCTTTTCCTAAAGCGTTTTTATTTGGTCTAAATACGTTCTTCAAACATTTCAAAAGCCCAAAACCTTCATGTGCGAGCCTTATTAAAAGTTGGGCATTCACAGAATGAGCTTCGCGTAGTACAAGTCTAAAAAATCTGCAAATTCCAAAGTGATTAAAAAACTTTAGTTTATAAATGTAACGCAGAGATTCTAATAGTTCTATAAATTATTTATTAAATAAATTTAACTTGAGAGCATTAAACAAAATGCCACACCAAGCCGGCGACAAGGACTTGACAATATCAACCATTATATTGTGTGTCATATTCGTAATTGTGCTTTGTGGAATACTTACCATCGTTATAAGAACCAAAATCAGGAAGCGCAAGGAGCAACACGATGGAGTGTTCGACCAGAGTTAGTATGGTTCCATCCCTCAAAAAAGACTCAACGATATCATGACCGTTCCACGAATTTAAGATTATGGTGAAATAGTAGCTAAATGAGTATTATATATCCAGACCTTTGAACCTTGTATTGTTATAAATAATTAAATATTGAAAAACTTCATTTTTTAATGCGGGTGCAGGGTATTTAAATGTGGAAAAGCATTGGATGCATATTGATGCAACTACCACGTTATTATCGTTCTAATACTACCAATGCAAAACTTTTTTCAATAAATATATATATATAAATATATAATATTGGTCCGCAAAACGGGAAAAATGTTCGCTTCCAGAACGGTCATAAATTTTAATGTGAACGTAAACAAGAGAGAACGCTACAGAGCAAGACCGACAGTGTAATAACCTGTACCCAGGTAAACTTCCGTCACTGAGTTATATGCGCCCATAGCAGCAGCAAAAAGAGGAAGAAGAAGGGCGAACTTGTTGCTGCAGTTTGGGGGGGTTGTACTGGCGAGAATTTGTTTTGCTAAGAACTTTATTTAGAATTGAGCGAATTGAATAAAATTTTGAACAACAGTAGACAATTAAATATAAAAAATATGTGTGCAAAGTTTGGTTTAGGTAGCATTTGAAATGTGGACGCTATTGACGAAATTCTGTAGCGGGGGAAGGGGGGGAAAATTAAAAAAAATAAAATAAACTCGTCCTTACTCGGACCTAGGAGAATCTGGATGCCAACTTCGGTTATTCTAGCTTATTTATAGTTTCTGAGATCCTCGCGTTCATCCAGACGGACGGACGGACATGTCTAGATCGATTTCTCTCGTCATGCTGATCAAGAATATATATACTTTATGGGGTCGGAGATGCTTCCTTCTGTATGTTACATACTTTGTACAAACCTAATATACCCTTTTTACCCTACGGGTACAGGGTATAAAAAGGGGAATATCTTATAAATCATTGATTTTTTTCCTAAAACCAATTTTCTTAGAACCTTTGATACCAATTTGTTCAGTTGCAATACCTACAAAATGTTTAGATAAAAACATTGCGCCATTAGTACCAATAATTCAGCCCTCTAGTTCACAAAAATGCATTGAAAGTTGGGGTAGTCCGAGAAATACCCGATCTAACAACGAATTCACAAAAATTGGGGATAAATTTTCTTATTTCTCTACATAGTCCCCTTTTACCTCGATACTCCTTTCCCAGCAATGTTCAATAGTTTCGGTCTCAGGTGTGAATTGACAGACCTTTGAATATGCATGATGATTATTATAATTATTATAGTTCTTCCAATTAAATATAATGGTGACTCAAGTCAGATGCTAGCTTTAATTTTTATACCCTGTACCCCAAGGGTATATTAGTTTTGTGCGAGTGTACATGTAACAGGAGGCGTGGCAGACCCTACAAAGTATATATATTCTTGATCAAGATGACAAGCCGAGTCGATATAGCCATGTCCGTCTGTCTGTCTGTATGAATGCAAGGATCTCTGAAAGTACAAGTATAAGAGCTAGAATAACCAAACTTGGTATCCAGATTCTCCTACGCACGAGAAAGGGAAAGTTTGTTAATTTTTCCCGATGCACCCCCCCACTTCCCCGCTATTCGCGATTTTCTATAACTCCCGTTATTCTTGGAATTTTAAACTAAAATTTGGTAGTCACATCCAGTTAAAGATTATATATTTATTATGATAGGTTGATTAGAAAGAAAGTTATAGCCTGTATTTGTTGCTGCTTTGGCATAATTAATTCTTCTTATTGTTTGAATATAGAATTTTGAATTTGAAAAATATATGTTCATCACTAAACTGAAATGTCTAGATATGAACTTTTCCATATAGTTTTGCCTGACTAAGAAAAAAAAATGTAGTTATGTTTTGATATCGTTTGTCACTTGCTTTCGGTTTGTAGCCCCGTTTTCTTCAGTTGTTAAGTTACCATTGTCGCGGTGCAATGTGTTGATAAAATTATCGGGAGTCCGACAGTGCTTTCAACTTATTGCTATGGACTTGTCATCTATATACGTACTGCTGGGTCTCTTTTGCCTAATGATGCTCCTAATTGTTTTGATTCACTGTCGGTTCTCGTTTATTGAACTGCGTAATAATATAATAGGTTGGTAGAAATGTGAGCGCATTTTAGATTTATACAAGTATTCAAATACTAGTTCCAAAATATTACTTTCGTTAATTGCCACAAAAAGTTATCAAAACCGCATACAAACAAATTCGTTTTAAAATAATTCAATTACTAATACATATTTTTATTAAAGTTAAAGGTATGTGTATGTGCGGAAAAAATAAAACTGAAGCTCGAATAAACAGATTTTAAAGAATTACAATTAGAATAACCGATTACAATTATATTCAAATAGAAGTAGATGAATATATAACAAACAAATAATATATGTTTATGTTACGGCCACAATTGTTTTAAAATATTTAAAAACGTGTGAGTCATAAAGAGTGAACACAATAATATAACCCTTCTAATCCATTTTAATAAACGATTGCATGAAGTATTTCGAAGTTATTCGTTAACTTACCTTTCAATTATTTACATCAATAAGTTTTAAGGTTGATAGGGCAGGGATCGCCATAAATATATATATATATATGCATATATATTATAGCATATACTTTATGTATAGTGCTCCATTTATTGGGATGTTTTTTTTCTGTGTTCCAATTTTAAAATTGTGAACTTAAACAACGAATAAATAAAAGTAACTCAAAATTGCCACAACACTCATAGATAAAAAGGTACTTCAATATGGAATTGTTGTTTTATTTCAACATTCAATAGTTGATAGCATATTCGAAAACACAAAAGTTGGCAGCAAGGGTGCTCGGTTTTCCTTTTCTTCTTCTTAGAAATAGGTGGCCAGCACAATAAGGTCTGTCCTTCGGTATACTATTTCTAGGAATGCCAAGAAAGCAAAATGCTTGGCAGCAGCTGTTTTTGATTTTGCATTTATATAGTATAGTTATTGATGTTGCTGTTGACTTTTTATCAGACAATCTGGCATGTCGTGGAATGAAATAACTTGCAGCTGTTTTCCTACCTTGGCGCCTTTTTCCTAAGCCCTGAGGCACTTGTTGCCAGTGTTGAGGCCATGGCCGGTGCTTCTTCATTTCATTTGTTGCATTTGCGCCTTTGTGTTCCAAGTGGACCCGTCAAAGTGCAACCCAATGGACTTACTCGCATTTGTACCACTAATTGCATTGATTTTAATTGCCAGTTTTGTTATTTTCACAATATTGCTAATGCGTTGGTGTTTTAAGCTGCAGGCATGTGTTAAGCTTTTTCGCAATACAAGTGAGTGAAAGAGTCGCCAAGAGTTATGATTTGGATACCTGTTTTCAAAATATGAACACAACTAAGTAAGCGGTGTACTTTTCTTCTTTTTTTTAAGCCTTCAAATAAAGGTACGATACGTTAATATCACCTAACACAGAAAAATTTAGTTGTTTACATTGGAAAGAAAAAGCTCAACACGTCATAATTGAATAATTGAATGGATTGGGAGAGGGTTTTTTTCGGTCAAAAACTCTCATCAAAGAGGGAGACCCAATTCTAATTATTAGCGGATGATTTCAGAAACAAGGTGAATCTCCAAGCCCGTTGAGGTAAATTTAGTCAGAACGACTAGCTTTGTCCCAACCCACAGCCACTTGTGGTTAGAGATTTCGCTACAGATGGTGAAACAGAAGCTTTGTTAAAGCAAATAAAATGAGAGGGGAGAATAGAGTTATGTTTATAATCGGAGAACAAACCCTGAAAATGATTTTGGAAAACGGTTTTGGGTTATTCCCTAGTCGGCCTGCAGGAAAGCATTCTGCTTAGTTGGTCAGATAATGAATTTTCTATATATCACGCAAGGAAAGGTACGACTGTCAATCTAAAAAAAAATAATGCGTTCGATCACGTTACTCATGAATAAACATATTTGGTGGCCAGAACCTCAAACTGTCCAAGATTTGCGTTTTGGTCCGAAGTGAACAGTTCGGGGCATATGTAAAAATTTGGGCTCCAACATACGCTCAGTTGGAGACTGAAATTTATATTTTCTAAGTAGTCTTACTCCAGAGTCAATCTAAGTCGCTTGATTTTTTCTCAACCGGCAAAGCTGACAAATTTATATCTCACGCTAGTTATAATACCAATGGAACAAAACCATTCAAAACCGTCGGTGATTTTTATGGGCTTAGTAAAAACTTTAAGCAGTATTTCGATCAGTGCCCAATAAACAGCTGATCAACAGCATTGAGTCACAATCAAGTTCACAACATTTTTAAGCACTCAAATATTTTAGGATTAATACGATAATATGAAAAAAGCCCAGACCACAACAACTATTCAGAATCGTTACACAGCAGAGCGGTAATAAAACAAATGTGAGAGAGCGAAACCAAAAACAAAATATTTATGTGCGCGATTCAATATAATAGTGCACCAGTACACATACACACACACACCACACACACACATACAACATAAATAAACAATAGGCAGTGCACAGAAGCCGGTACCGGCCATGAAGAAAAATTGTGGATTGAAGAAAACATGATATGAAAACAATACAAAATTGAATAAATTGTGGATAAACAACAAGTAGAGAAGCTAAAGTCGGGTGTCCCGACTTTGAAATACTCTGCACATATGTTTCGAATAATTATAGAAATTGAAAAAATTAAGAAAATAACAAAAAATTTCGGTATTCAAACTCATGGAAATTCAAAAAAAAAAAAAACACATTTTCTGCGTATTCGTATAAGGTATCTTGGACTAACATTTGATGTCCCTAAGTCTTATGGTCTCCGAGATATAGGTGTTTATACGAACGCTGTTACGGAAAAACCCCATTATCGGGGAAGTGGGGGAAAATCAAAAATTAAAACAAAATCGTATAGCGTACGGACGGACGGACAGACAGACAGACATAGATCGACTCGTCTTGTCATGCTGATCAAGAATATATATACTTTGTGGGGTCTGCCACGCCTTTTTCTGCGTGTTACATTTTTTACCTCCCGCAAGCGTACATTTCATGTACAGAGTATACAAATTCGCGTTCCCCACATGTCTAGAGATCTCTATCTTTTGCTTGACGTCATAACGCCAACATTCTCTCTTTGCATGACTCATACTCGTACAAATAAGTGAAGTGGCTTAATACTTATTTGAAAAACCAGCAAAGATTCTGCAGTGATTGTCAAGACTTTTGAGCATACAGACGCGTTATCGCAGCTATTATATTAAGTAAACACGTGAATTTTATAATTATATCACAATGTGGAACTCAGACGAGGAGTTCTTTCTTAATCACGATAAATACCCTCGATTGGATAACTTCGATAAACATTTTAAGGATTTCGACAAACATTTTGAGGATTTTGACGAACATTTTGAAGACTCCAAAAAAGAATATGAAATCGTTCGTCGCGCTGTAACAGTTTTTATTATTATCGTGGCGATCCTCATCATTTTATCTTGTATATATAACTGCTGCCGTCGTTGTAATCAATCCTCCACGAATTCTAATCAAAGTAAGCAAACAAAAACCCGTAACCGTAACTAAGCAGAACCATGAAGATGTCCGAAAAAATTGTGAAAAAGTGCAGTAAATTAATTTGAGTGATTTACTTTTACAAGAAAATTTGTGATGACATTAATTATTCGACAGTCAATCTTGTGACTTTGTTTCATTTTAGACTTTTGTCGCTGGCATCTTCCTTAGATAGTCTGAGCGATTTGCTAAGTTAAACAGCGGACTATCTACCTGAGATAATGATAAAAGGTCTCATGTCTCAACCATTTCGCAAAAGCTCCAAATCTGAGTTTACTTAACAATCCCCCTTACCCCACTTACTGCGATTGCAATATTTTATTTTTACGGGAACTGGATAATCGGGTTTATTAAAAAAAGGGGGAAGTTTCTCACAACGCAGCAAGTTTTAGGGACTACTTGACAGTTCTAAGCCAATATTTGCACTCATTACCTAAAAATGCAGAATTCAAATACGGAGCCATTTAATTTTGACGATAAATATTCTAAGCTATGAAGACGACTTCGACGATTTTGAATCTTGAAGACATTTAACGCGCATCAGCAATCATTCAACTCGCTCCATTAACAGCTTCTCCTGGCTTTGTATTTGGAATATTTGTTCTTGGTTTTATGGAAAATGTTGACAGTCTAACTTGGATTCTGATCAAAGTTTCGAAATAACCCATTCTATCCTATTCATTTCATTCTTTATTTGGGAGCTTTTTTTGCTCTTACGGCAGATCCGGGTAAAAAAAAATCACTTAAAAATTGTTTTTTTTTTCTTTTCTTTTTAAATTTTTTTGTAAAATGTTTATAAAATGTGACAGGCGAATATGAAAGTATTTTGGTTGCAAAATAATTAAACTTCCAGAATGAAATACACTGATTTTAATAAACGTATTAAAATGCTTATTAAGTTATAAGTTGGACAAAGTCGAGCACATCGGTAGAAAAATGCAAGTTGTTATATTGTGGCGTTTCTATTTTTTTTTTTTTTTTTTTTGATGAATCATACTATGTGGCTGTTTACGTACATACATATACATATACATATAAGCTGAACAGAGTTGCGTACTAATGGAATGGAATTAAATAAGCCTGTACTGCATTTGGTATTTCACTATTAGCATGTCTCTTAAACTCAATATACTCGTATGAACATTCATAAAATGAGATCCGGTTTATGGCATTTGATAAGTGCGCCTTTTGGTCGGGGAAAATACGTCTCTAAGCGCAACGCTTAATGAAATTCTTAGCATCGGGCCATACGCTTTTGGATTTGCCCAAGCATACTTGTATATTCATATATTTTAGATTTATCAACTTTCTTTGGGTTTCGTTGCTAAAGCAATAATCATTTGTGTTTGTGATATTCAGTGAGGTGGATGTTAGTTACAAAACTTTAACATCAATTTAAAACTTACAACTAATGAAAAACATACATGATCTTAGGATTGCATATGGCATTCTTATTATAATATTTGTGCTACTCAGATGTTTATGTATGAAGTGTCGGCATCGCAGGGATGAAGTAAATAATGAATGTTAGTATTAATGTATTAATGCTCGTATGATTAGTGTTATCAATTAAATATTCAGTTATGAATGCAATTTGTCAAATGTCGCTACCTAATTAATAACGACGAGCTGTGGTGCTTTCCAAAATTAAAACATGTATTCGACGTTCAGGCCATACTCGATTCGATTCACGTAGATAATGAACGCGTCAATATTTGAATTTACTTTCTGGGACCATATCGCTGTGAAGATGCATCTCAATTGGCAATTTATTGCCATTGAGGTTGTCAGCTTAGTATTTTTAATTGTGCTTGTGGTAGCTTATGCGAATACGGTTATAAAAAATGACCGCGGACTACCAATGATTATTGAAAGTCGAAATTTTTGAAAACTACTTGTATTTCTGTTATTTACTCTGTTAACACTTGAGAATTAATAATTTGTTGGCATCCGATATCAATATGCTATAAAAATACTCTGTCGGTCAGAGCTTAAAATGTTGTATCACTATTCAGTTTTGTAACTTATGGAATAGCAACTTCAAAAACAATGGATTACTTTAATTCCTGCACAACGAATAATAAATAAGTTAAATTCGTGTGCCACGACTTTGAAAAACTCTGTATTTATGTGCAATATTTGGAATTTTAAATAAAATAAAGAAATTGAGGAAAACAAACAAATAATCTGTACCTAGTATGTCTACAACTATTGAATTCATAAATTCCAAGAATTTCTATTGCAAAGCACTAGTAGCGGGGGAGTGTGGGAAAGGAGGAAAATTCTGAAATACAGTTGTTCTGTGGTGTCTCTAGCTCTTATAGTCTTTGAGATTTAGGTGTTTATATGGATAGACAGACAGAAAGGGCTAAATCAACTCGTCTTGCCATGTGATCAAGAATGTATATAATTTGTCATTTGTTATAATATTAATCATTTTCACCAAGAATTAGAAATCTTTCTAATTAGGAGCTCCAGATAATAACTTTCTTACTATGTTCTTCCACCCACCTTATCGCCTTTACCTATAAAGAGTACAGTTGGCTCTCTCGCTCTCTGGCACATACATTCATTGACGTTTTTGTGATAGGTATAGTTTTTATACCTTTTTATTATTCTTATCCGACCAATCCGACAGCGCACGTTTCTATGTCAGTTGGCGATTTGGTTTTGTTAAGCAAAGCTGCGAAAGTGATCGAATTGTAAAATCTTCAATCTTCAAAATGCCTGCAGGGTTTGGCCTTTTTCTAGCCATGACTATTTTTGGCTTCGTTTTTCTGTTCTTAATTTTCCTAAGTTGCTTGTGCCATGCAAAGAAACGGAGCCATGCGGCTAGTATTTCAAATGGTTAGTACGTGAGTAAAAAACAGAATGAAAAACAACAAGTGTTCGGTCCAGACATCATTTTCTGACTTTTTTTTTTTTTTGTATATATATATATATATATATATATATATATATATATATATATATATATATATATATATATATATATATATATATATATATATATATATATATATATATATATATATATATATATATATATATATATATATATATATATATATATATATAAAATATTGTTAAAATCGTGGTCGGCATTTAGCCTGCATTATAATTTATTCCTATCTAATGTTAAAAACAAATTTCTTTAATATACCTTCTGGGTTTGGTTTTTTTTTTGTTAATGCGTCAGTTAATAATCATAATTATAATCAAAAATACTGAGCGTAAATGTTAGGTTCAGATAATACAGATAATAAATTTCTGCCTACTGGCTCCTGCTTTATCTGATTTACCTGTTAATAGTACAGTTGGGAGCTGCTCCCAAACTTGTGGCCACACATACTTACATACATGCTTGTGTGCTAGTTACGGTACTTCACACTGCGAATGATTCATTCCCGTCTAATCAATCCGACAGCACGTTTTTTGTATTACTATATTAATGTTTATATTATTTTTGCCAGTCAGCGATTTGGTTTCATTACACACAGTTGCAAAAGTGATCGGCATTTAGCATACATAATAATTACTATACTTCTTATATTCAAATACCTATAACATGGCTCCTGGGTTTGGTGTTTTTGTAGCCATAACTGTTACCGGCTTCTTTTCAATGTTCTTAATTTTCTGCTGTTGTTTGTGGTTTGTAAAGAGACAAAGTCGTGCCGCTACTTTTTCAAATGGTTAGTGCGTGAGTAAATAAACAGAATTTAAAACAAAAACACAGAGTGTAGAGTAAGTGTAAGTTGGCTTTAAAGAAAAGCCAATGGAACAAACTCAAAGAAACATAATTATTGAAATTCTCCACTTAATTTTTCCGTTTCTGCAAATCGCTTGTGATGAGAATAAAAGACACCAATTAGTCGAAGCGGACAGAAAGTGTTGTCGATTATTAATGTAATGTGACAATTAATATAGCACATTACACATATTTTTGGTCAGACGTCATCGGTTCGGTGATATTTCTTATTATTTGTATGGTAAATCATCTGCAGAATATGCGTATTCTCAGTTGGTTTAGTAACATTCTGGTTGTGGCATCGTCTGTGCGTGAAATGGATAGCAACTTTACTCAGGACGCGTTTACAGAAACCAATGTGACATACGTGTATCCTCAGGAACATATTCACGGGTGGTCACCTCACCAAAATATTTATATTGTTGTGTTTAAAATATTGATTAAAGTCGCTCTAATTGTTAGTATTTGTCTTGGGATTATGAAGCGTCGTCAGCGTAAAGTTAAATCACTTGATGAGAAACGTAAGCTTAACATTTTGGAAAAACTTTAAATTAATTTGCAAGTTTAGAAGTGCAAAAAAAGTTGGCCAGAAAGGGTTAACTGATTAGTGTAGTGCCTATCTTAATGGTCATTCAGCTGATAATGGAATCTTTTTCGGTTACTATCGCTTAAGTGCACAATTGCTGCAATTTCACCATAGTTACTCATTTAGTCTCCTCTTGTGTGCCACGCTATGCACTTGATGGCAAGATTTAAGTATGGATGGTGAACTAATTTGGATACTCTTCCTAACACTTGCTGTATTTGGGGCAACATCAGTGGCTGTGTTTTTAACGCGTGGACGCAGGAAGGCCACAAAGTCCGATGGTAAAGCTAAAAACGGATTAAAATGACCTCAAACTTAAGGTTTACGCCGGAGTTACCTACACATCGGTTGCCTAAAATTACAAATCTTAAAATGTTGGCACCTATTTACTCGTACAAAGTGTTTATAAACCAATGTATATATAGATACAATACAAATATGCAAAAGTACATACATGTGTGCCAATGATTATTATCATTGCCATGTATTGGGTGACAACAATGCCTTCTTATCTTCCGACCGTGGATATTTATATACACATTGGCTATAAACACTTATCAGTACGCTTTTTCACTTGATTAGGCCTCGTTAAGTGCTGGCGATTTTGAAGTGTGTTCGCAGTTCATTTCGACAATCCAACGTAGATACATATTGAGACAGATGACGGGATTCATTATTGCGCTATCCATTGCCCTAACTATATTCGTAATAACTTCAATTGTTGTGTGCATTAAACGCAAACAGAAGGCCAGAAGAAATGTGGGCTATACCATCAGCGAAGGCAATGGTAAAGTCTGATAATTATTGGGCAAATATCTTTGTTTGTTTCTTTAATTGCCATGAGTCATACTCCATTATCTTGCAGTCTTGAGCATATCATTCATAAACTATGTGTTTTATAATTTTGCAGCACCCGTTGTGGTAACCTCAGCGACACACACTGCCCCCAGCGGCTATGTCACTCAGCTGCCGCCGCCAGGATATCAGGCCAATGTCTACGCAGCGCCATATCCAGTTCAAACAACGGGGTAAGTTCTTTAAAGTACATATAGTATGAACATTTCAGATGATTGAATTAAAGAATGCATTACGTTTTTCGATTGGTGTAGCCGAAAGCTTACTGAGTATACTAGAGAGGGAAAGAGATTAATCGTCACTTTAGGGTATTCAAGAGTTGGGCTGGTACGACTCATTCATTTCAAATCAAATGGATTTATTGCTAAACATTTTCTCATTCGAGTAATTAACGGATATTCTGATGAAAATGAGCAACTAATATCCGCTGTTAATAGCAATATTGATCTGATATCAGCCTTTTCCAACTTGGTTTTTGTGTTTTTATTGTTTTCTTGTTTTTTCAGAATAAATGATTTATTTTTTATTGTTTCCTAAGTCAATAATCTCCCCTTCCAAGAAATCGATCCATAAATTCAATTGTAAATCAATTATACGGGTATTTTTTTTTAAATTTATTTTCGGTAGCTTAGAACAGTTTTATATAGCAGTATATAGTAATTACATTTTCTCAATACTTGTAAATATTTTAAATAAACATTTATTTTTTTCCGTTCTGCAGCAATGTTACCGTGCAAATGCCAATGCCACAGTCTATGCCAGGCGCTCAGCCACCAATGGCAGGGTATGTTATTGAATATCATTTACTGATTTACGATGAATACTAAAATTGATAATCGGTCTTCCTTACAGAATGCAAACTCATGGCGTTGCCTATCCTATGCCACAGCCGGGAGCTGGAGTTGCTAACATGAATCCACCTCCTTATGACATGGCCGTGTCTGGCGGACCACAGGGGGGCTATGAGAAGCAGTCACCTTATAACCCCACTTACCCACACTAACTTCGAAGCAACGAGAAAATTATCTTCTAACTACAAATCACAAATAAAATAGAAGCAAATATTTTCTTAATTCGTCGTTTATAAAAGCTTTAGATCGTTTCGAGAAGCATAATTTCTATATGCATTACACTCCGCTAAAATTTGATGTTTGTAAATGTTTAAAATCATGCGCAATCTTGCGCGCTTAAGTAATTTTGCCTTAAAATATATTTCTTGAAATGTAAATATTCCATTGCTATCATTTGATAAAAGCACAACGCGCCATTGAAGTATCTACGTGATTTCATTTTTAAGCGATCATCATATGTGATGTATTCTAAGTTATATACTTTATTTATATTTTCATGTATAAAAAAAAAACGAAGCCAAAACAAAAACAATTTTTAAATAAAAATTTGTTGCCTTTACCACAACAAAAACTCTAATATTAAATCTATTTGTCTACTTATGTCCCAAAAGGTTATTAAGGTTAAGATTTCACTTTTGTTTATAGTAATAGAAACAACCATCATGAAATTTTGTATCTGGTACTGCTAAGTATTTCTAAATTTGAGTTGCACTTTGCCTGAAAATGTCATATCTTTCGACATCATGTATTGAATATGATGGAAACTCAAATTTTTTTAATAAAATATAGACTACTAGCCCCAATTGTATAGTCACATAGTTATTCATTGTTCAATACATAAGTACTTTTGTTGAAAAAGAAGAAAAAACCAGATAAATATCCGACTTAACAGAATTATATGAAAAGCTAATACTTACTCAAAGTTATAGCTTATATCGACAGGGAATATCTGGCTTTCAGCAGAAAATACGAAGATTCAAAGTCTTGAAAAGTTGATACTTGAAACAGATGTGTTCCTTATAAACCTCAAGAAAATAAAAAGGGTTGCTTTTTTCAACAACCCAGCGATAGCATATTAATTGCGATTTTAAGGTGTTCACCGAAACTGAGCTAAATTGTTATAATAGAGGGGGAACAGGCTTGATGGTAAGCCTAATAGGCGATCAGTTGACGAAACGCTGATTGGAAAAATGTTCGCTAGGACGCTGATAGTCTGTTCAATATTGATGAGCATTATGATGGTTAGAACGACTGATTACTGCCGCATCGGGCTGTGCTCTGGAAAGATTAAGCATATTGGCTGCATGAACTTTGGGGTAAGTAACAACGACGTAATTTTTCGATGATAAGTAATTTTCCAAGGCTTCGCCAGGACTTTGACGAGAGCTGCGGGGAGAGTCCAGTAATGCTGAAGTTTACCAGCCAAATGCGCGGCCAAGTGTTATCCACATTGAACACGTTTCGTAATGCCATCGCCCTGGGTCGTTTTAATTCGTATAAGCCCGCAGCATCAATGGCAACGTTACGCTGGAACGAAGAGCTGGCCGGGTTGGCAAAGTTTGCATTGCGCCGTTGCGAAAATTTGGAGGAGTATTGTGCCAATACGTACGACTTCAAGTATGTCTCGTACATTTACGGAAGCACCAACTGGTTGCACCATGAGAAACCCTTGCGTGGTTTACTGGAGTGGCTGCTAACTTATTGGATCAACGATTACAAGAATTGCTCCAGGAACCACATTAATGGAAATCTACCGCCCAAGGATAGGTGAGTACGTTTATTCTGCCCCGCACAACCAATGGTCCCATCCTTAACCCTTAACAGTCATTGCAAAGGCTATTTTACGCAACTTGTCCAGGATCAGGCGGCTCACGTGGGCTGTGCGCTCATGCGGCGAAAAGGACCTACGGGTCTCCTGCAGTATAGCTTACTTTGCCAGTTCTCACGCGGCAAGGTCGCCAACGAGCCGGTCTACCTGGAGAGCTCTAGAGCCGGATCCCATTGCTATGCGGGCGTACACTCCGTATACCATGGGCTGTGTGCTCCGGAAGAGCACATAAACGCTAACCTGCTGCATTCAGAGAAAAAAGAGAAGCGATTTTGATTTGACACGCCGCGCAGTGTTTCAGGGTGGACTTTTTTAAATTTTATAATTAACTTTTTTAACTTTTACGAATATTCTTAATGCAAATGCTGCCTTTTGAAGGCAATTTTTTTGATGCTGCCTAGGACAGAAATTAAATTAATACGCTACTTAATTACTTAACTAAGAAAAAGAAAAACCATACACATAAGTTGTAATAATATCACAAAATATTAAAAAAAAAGAATTAGAACATCGCGGTGGCTCTTTGGAGGGGCATTACAAATAATTAAAACACACACAACTTATTTGAAAATAATTGTTAGAGGGATAAAGTGTATTGTTCCTTGTTGAAGAACCCAACGATTAACAAAGCTGAGTGGGTTATTATTGTTGCATAAATAATTAAAGTAGTGTGAAGATCAAAGCTTAATCTCAATTCATGTGAAGCAACTACAATAAATGAGTAACAGACCAAGCTATCTAACTACCTTAAGTGAAAAATATATTCTTGTAAATACATTTCTTAATTCTACACAATAAATAATCTGTAATGTGTGGCGGTATGACGAATTGGAATCTACGACTGTTCCGTCTATTATCGTCTATTATTTTCGTGGCTAACAGTTCTAAATAGCTCACAACTCTGGGTTCTGAGAAAGCAAGATGTTGCGTTTACTTCTATTGACTTTCGTAGCGTTGCTGCTTCTTGATTGCACTGTGATAAAGGGGGCAAAGGTTGCTTGGCAACATGGCACCGCTGAACATAATAGCAAAACGGATCCTGACATCTTGTGCAAGCCCGAACTGTGCCCTGATGGATCGAAGCACGTTGGTTGCTTTCCAAAAAGGGTGAGTTGACGTGGCCTATTTTATTTTGTAGTATATCTCCTACTTGTATAATGTCGGCTTGCTAGATAATGCATCCGGATTGCAAAAAAAATAATGACACTTTGTCGCCTGTAAATGGAAGTCTGCGGGGCCGTATTTTGATAAGAGTCAATATGTTGCGCAATCTGGTGGCCAGCGGCCTGACCGCACTTTCGGCCGCTGCTCACATGCCTACCATGAGCTGGGACAGAGATTTGGCAACCATGGCAAGATTATGGCTCCGCCAATGCAATCGTGAAGCTAAGTTTTGTGCGAATTTGGATAAATATCATTATGTTGCCACTTCCGAGCTGGAGGGAGAGGTGAGAAGAGGAAGGCCTCTTGTTGATGTCTTAGATAAGATTGTGGCCAACTGGTTGGATGATGTTATGGGCTGTCGCATGGACAACGACCACCGAATTGTGCCCAGTAAGGAGGGGTAAGTCGATAAAAGCTCGTATGGAAAGCTCTCATTATCGGTTAAGTGTATTATCGTATTCGAGGGATGTGTAAGGGAAGTTCTAATAAGTAACTTCTTTGAAATTAGCATTAGTTTTTGCAGGAGCAGTAATTGGGGCCCAAAATTTTATACTGAAATCGAGTGTTGAATGCACCCCCCTGAGCTGAGTTAAAATAGTTTCTCAGCTAAAGTTCCTTTTATAGAACTTTGTAGCAATACGAATTGTTAGGTATAGGGTATAGAAAAAGGGGGCCGCTGAGGCAAACACGTATATAATACTATATGTTAAGTATTATGTTTCATCGGAATATCGTTATCACTTGTTGCACATTTTATTTGTCTCTTACAGAGCCTGCGTTGGTCACTATATACCATTGGTGCAGGACTATGGTAACCACATGGGTTGTGGAATGCGCGCGTACTCAAGTAGTGTGAATCGTACTCAAATTTTCACACTACTCTGCCTTTTCTCGCGCGCCAATGTCAACAACTTGCCGCCCTATGAGATTGGCGAAATTCCTGGCGAGAAATGCACCGCCGGCAAGAGTCAAGTGTACAAGAGCCTGTGCAATCTGGATGAGGTTGTGGACGCAAATTATGTGGAAGATCCAAACGAAGCAACTCCAGGCAGCAAATAGTCATGAGAAAGAAGAAAGAAAACATTTTGTGGATTGTAAAAATATTTGTGAAAACACATGGGGATTTTCGAAATTAATAGAGTCAAATTTGTTTGATCATAGGGTTGATATTTGTTCTGGGAGAAAGAGTATTGCAGCTTCAGGAAAATGATATTGGCTTTCCAGTTATTCTGATGGGGAATGGTGTAGTTGGTAATGGGCGTATCGAATCGTTGAGTTTGATAGCCACGCATGAGCATGAATTTAAATCGATTTCTGCCCGCTAATGCGCCAATGCCACGCCCTGCAACTCTATAAGTAGACTGCGCGTATGCAACAGAGCTGGCTAAATTGGCTGCGTTATCGTAACAGCACACAATGTTGCACACAATTCTGCAGCTCACTGTACTGCATCTGTGCGTCTGGCCGCACATCCTGGGCTTTGACTACTGCGATCCTGTGCTATGCCCCGGTCCTGAGAAGCACATTGCCTGCAATAATTTTGGCGTAAGCTTCCGAATTCGAGATCTATCGTTCACAACCTTAGGAATTTCTCGTTCGCTTTACAGGAGCTGGCCGAGAGTTGCAGTCCGGATGCGCATATAGTACGCATAACACCAGCGCGTCGGGACATGATTCTCAATGAGCTCAATGACTATCGCGATCGTATTGCCCGTGGCGATCTAATGGGCTTCAGTCCAGCCACACGCATGGCCACCTTGCAGTGGGATCAGGAGCTGGCGAGCTTTGCTGAACTGAACGTGAAGCGCTGTTCCTTGGTCAACGATCATTGTCGCAACAGTGAGCAGTTCCGAAATGTCGCTCAGGTGGTGGCCGAGGGTGGATGGCAGGGGGCGCCCAATCAGCAGGCGGGCTCACAACCAGTGGAATACCATTCCGAGGATGAGGTCATCAAGGCCACACTGGAGCAAATGTTTGCCGAGTATAAGGAGTGCAGCATGCGTGACATTATTGCCTATAGTCCACCAATCAACAGGTAGGACCAACTTCCCTCCCAACCTCCATCCCCCTCTAGTTTTCTTGACTGACTCTGAAGAATTTTGCATTTGCGCATCAGCAAGTGCATTGCGTATTTTACACAGCTGGTCCGCGACAGCACCACACATGTGGGTTGCGGAATTCTGCGTCAGACACGCAACACATCCACATCCGCTGCCGGGAACGCTGGCCAGTGGGTGCTCAGCACGCATCAGTATATGACCTGTAACTTTGTGCGCGGAAACGATGTCAATATGCCGGTTTATCAGAGCGGGGATCGGCCAGCAACCGAGTGCCGTACTGGTCGCAATCCGGCATTCATAAATCTGTGCTCCGTGAATGAAGTATACGATTCGGTGCCCGTTGTTGGCTTCTATTAAGTCTCTCTCTCGTCCTCTCCAACTAATTAAAAAATAAATAAATGAATACATGTCGAAAAATAGCGCAAGTGAATTAAATTTAAATTCGAGAATGTGTCTTGTGTATTGTTATTTTTCCCACGAAGGCTGCCTGTCGACACTTCTCAACCTTCCCCACTACTCCGAAATGTGTCCAACTATTCCCGCCACCATCCTCGTCGTCGACTGCCATTCAAAGTCAGACATGTCAGTGGCAAAAAATACTATAGTTGGCTGCACTCTCAGCATCAGCTTGACAACTTCAGCAGTTCAACAATTTTATCGCGAAAAATTCACACTCATGCACACACCTTGCATTTAATGTGTTTTTTCATACGATGTGAGGAAAAACGCATCGCACCATTTCCTCATATGTCGGCCAAAGAGCCGCAAATGACGCGCAACAATTGCAAAAACGTTTTTTAAATTAATTTAAATGCGTTTCTGCATTTCAAATATTCCAATCAAAAGCAAGCAAACAAAATCACATCTCCGCTTGCTAACATAATCCGATTTGGAATCCGATGCTGGAATCCGATTTCATTTAAGACTAACCAAAAGTTAACTGAAGTGACGTCAGGCGTAGGTTATTGATTCACATTTTAAAAAATTTTTAAATATTTAATTAATTAACTTTTTGGTGCCAAGTTTTTCAACACTAATACATTATTTTGTGCCAACCCAAAGATAATTTTTTCTTTTTACAAGTAGATGTATGCTGAAGAACGAAATAATTAAAACATGTTTATATTCAATTGAAAACATTGTTTGCGTGCACTCTACTTTTAAAACTACATAGCTGTATTCAAAGGGCAGAGTTTGAGATATCAAGAGTATGAGACGTTTTTGCAGACAACAGTTCAGGTGCAGTTTCCTTTTAAAATCAATCTAGCGTTCGTCATCAATCCAGGTACTTGAAGATTCCATTGATTTCCTTTCATAAATCCCTAGATTGTTGCATGGATTCAATAGCATTTAGAATAAGTGACATTAAGAGTGTTTGGTTTGTGCCCGACTGAGTAACTAAATAGTGTAAAAGGCGAGTAAGCAGTCCTGATGGCATGTACGAGCATTGAAGGCATCGCGGCGTATACGTAATTTGTGAAGTTAGGCGTAAACTCGCTTAAGTACTGTAAAGAATGAGTAGGTTGTATTGAGCAGCCTCTGAAATAGTTCCAACGTAATCGGCCGAATGTTGCCCAACATAATCTGCCAGTAGAAAAGCATATTCAGATTCTGCACACATACTTGTACAAGTACAAGTACGTATATGTGTACGTGTGTGTAGGTTAAATAAAAGTAAGTACTTGCCGATGCAGGTCTCTGTGCACGCAATATAATTAGTACCATATTTTTTTGTGCTGGCACATCAAAGGCGAACCAATCGGTTTTATAGGCAGCTGTAGCAATGGCCAAGTTCTGCATGAAATTCAAAATTCAATGGAAATTCAATTTGTACGAGAGTGGCACACTCACCTGCTCCCTCAGCTCGTTGGCATACCAATAGATCGCCAGTATTTGCGCCAGAATCATGTTGATATAGGCGCATACTATAACCATTTGTGCTGTTGAGTTCACCTATGAAAATGCACTATTAGTTCAATAGAGTCGATGCCACTTGCCCAACAACTCACAATCAGGAGCATGAATAGCAGAGCACACAGCAGGGCGCCAAAAGCCAAGAATTCCACCAGAAATATGTATGTGGTAAGGGCATTGATTGTGTGTATGTAGCTGTACGTAGCTCAAATTTAATTAGGATATGCTCCCCCATTTGCCGATTCTACAAGCATACTCACTCAATAATGCGCTGTTGATAGCAAATGCACTCAATTATCTCCTCCTTCAGTTTGTTTCGTGTGAGGGACCCTTTGCCCAGGCACTCCAATCGGTGCTGCAGAGCCTTGCACATGACAATGCCAAACATAATAAAGGCTACCATCAGACTGGTGTAGGGTATATACATGCAACAGCCCATGGGCGTAATGAGCATCTGAAAGACATACAACAGCTCATAGTAGGGGCTGCTGTATTCATCCAGGCCGGGAAGTTTGCTGCCAAAGGGCAAGACTGCAAACGATTGCACTAACAATTAACTTGTCGGAAATCTATAGTTGGCATATAATTAATACTACTAATTTAGCCAATCAGTATCGTTAAAGTTACTAAACAGTAATTGAAGGTAAAATTTAAATTAATTTTTCATATCAAAATGCGTACTAATCTATACGAGAGAATATTAGAAGTTGATTTAAATTGACTCAAATGATTTCTGGACATCTCTATTGCAATTTCCATAAAGTGCAAAAGGGTATACTGGTAAGTCTTAACGAAAAAGAAGACCTGACAGATACCTTATTATACTCGTAAGTACCTTCATACCTGTACTATATATTGTCAGCATGACAATAATTGGTTTAAATTGAAATAATGATTAAATCAATTCCAGACACAAGTACTTACACGTATATTTCAAAGATACTATTCGTTGTATAAATAAACCCTTATTTATTGTTACCTCTTACATCTTTAAAGCCCCAGAACAGTTTTAATGGGAATGATTTTTGCATTCAATCATGCGAAGTGGAGCGATCCAACAACAATGCTTACCCCGCTCACTGCCGCTCAAGGGATACAATCCGAATCCAATGCAGGTTAGGAGACCAAAAAAAAGATTGCCTCGCGCCATCAGTTGGCCGAGTCTATTTGCTTGGGTTAGCATGTCAGTTATATAACGATCATTCTGGCGCTGCAAATCAAAGTTAGTATGCCCTCGTGTGTATGTGAGGTCGGGCCTTACTCACGCGGAGCTCGTGATAGGAGCGTCTTAGGTTTTCAATCAGGTCCACATAGCTGTCGTGATCATGAATCAATAGATAGGCGCGCAGCACAGTATTGATCCAAAGAACTAGCATATAGGAGTTGCGTATAATGCCAGTTATGCCGTCATCGGTGCTCAGCATATAGTAGAGTTGTGTAAATACGTGGAAAATGCTGAGGGCCAAGCAAATGCTGTACTTGTAGCTGTTATCATACAGCAATCCCCAAAATCTCAAAATCCAGATGTTCATATAAATCAACTGGATGTCCTCGAACATATTGCTTTAAGAAGGCTATGCACAACGGATTGAAACTTTGCTACTGTTTGGGCCAGCTTGGGCGAAAGGGTCTTTTATATCGCTGCCCAAAACCAGACTGTGCTTCTTTTTTCTTTTTCCTTGATACGCGCCCATTGCACAAGCTCCCAGGCTCATTTGATCCAATTGCACAAAATTGCTGCCAATGATTTGGCATTTCTGGCAGCGTACAGGAATTAAATTGAATGCTTTTGCTATTGAAATATTTTTATGGATTTGCATTTATTTTTGGTCGACTGCACTTGAATTTTTTGTGCATGCAAATCAAGCCAAATTGATTTTTTCGTATTTCGTACGGGCTCACTATTTTTTATGTATGTACTAATATATTACAATTCAATAGCTTAGTTATGGGTGCTTCATCCAGTTCATCCATAAAGCTGACTGGCAACATTTAACGCTCTAAAATTTTGGTAGCTTGTAAGCCAGTTTGTTAGTGGGTTAGTTAGGAAAGGCCGATTATTGGTGATGTAATCGCAAGTAGAATTAGTTGTTGAAAAAATATCAGTAAATAAATACAAGAACAGACGGGAGTATGAATAGCTCAGATTCGGCTCAGGTTTGGGAGCTCTTTCACGCAAGCTTGACGCCAATTATAAAAGCATAAACTTTTCAAATAATAACATTCATTAATTCAAATAATGAATTAATGAATGTTGTACCCAGTATCCAAATCCTTCTGTCCTTCCGCCTGTTCGTCTGTATGGATTTTAGATATAATCAAATTTGGTATGAGGAAAGACAAGTTTGTACAGGGATATAATTGTTGGGGATGATCAACTCTTGTTTGTTTAAGTTTTCAGCAAGAATATTTTGTCAAGTGCTCATTGTCATGAACACATTTAGCAATACATACATTGTACTAGACAAGTAGGATAAATGTACATACATACATATATACATACATACATACAGATAAAGCGCGATAATGTTAATGCGCACCTATCGATTTGATAAGATAAAGCTTAATGAATAACTATAATAAATATATAATTGTGCTCAGAATATAACGTTAAATATATTATATACTCGTACACAGAAGAACGTTTTAAAATGTGGATAAGTTACACAATAAAATAGTTATTGAATCATGGATACATATGAAACAGAAATGAACGAAATATAAACTGACCCAACATACAAATTGTGCGAAATATGATTTCATTTGGATACAATTGTTTACAGATTTGTTTATTGCTGGCTATTTCACAATCCATTGGCCAATTTCAAAATTTTGCAGGCAAGCTATTTCTTTTTATAGCCTATACCCGAAGATTAAAAACGGGTATATTCGGTTTGAGCAAAGCATGTAACAGACAGAAGGAAATATCACCGACCCCATAAAGTATACCTATATATATATTATTAATCAGCATGACGGGAGAAATGTTTGTCTATCTGTTTGTCTGAATGAACGTCTAGATTTCGGAAACGGTTGAGCGCGCATTGACCATTGACATTATTGAGACTATTTTAGTCCTTCATTAACACGAGTATATTTTATTTTTTTGATTTCACCACCCCTTCCTCCGTTACAGAATTTCTAAAGCTATATAACCCAAACATTGCATACATGCGTAATAAGTTTATAATTCCTATGCTTTACATTTCAGCCAAATCGGTACATTTTAAGAAAAGTTATTAAAGTGTCCATTTTACTTCAGTACTACGCCCCCAAACTGCAGGATGAGGTTATCTCTTCGTACCTTTGCTCCTGCATATAACTTAGCGCCGGCAGTTTGTATGGGTACAGGGTATTTCAGTGTCGGGCTTGCTCGACTGTAGCGTTCTCTCTTGCTTATATTGGCTCTCTAAACACACTCGTACATACATACAAACATACGAGTATATGCACATGATACGTCGATTTGCAGCAGCGGAACTATAAACATGGTGAACATATACTCTTGTTTGTCAGTAGTGAGCGAACATATGAGTCGCGCAGGTCGGCGAAAACAAACGAAATGGCTTTTGTAATTATCGCGTTAGTTTTCGCAGCTATTGGGCTGCTTTACAAATGGCTAGTGTCGAAATATCAGACTTTTAGCGAGCGCGGTGTGCCCCATGAAACACCTACAGTGCTGCTGGGTAACATAAAGCTTAAAGCCCTGTTGGGTCTGGAGCCCTTGCTGCAGTCTATGATCGATCAGTATTTGAAGTTTAAGAGCTGCAAAGTGTATGGTGTTTACAATATGCGGGACCCGTTCTTTATACTGCGCGATGCTGAGCTGATCAAAAAAGTTGGCATCAAAGATTTTGACCATTTTGCGAATCATCGTTCAGTGCTCAGTGATTCGAAGGAGCCTTTGATATCGCGAAGTCTCATAGCATTGAAGGACCAGAAGTGGAGGGAGATGAGGAATACGCTGACGCCCTCGTTTACTGGCATCAAAATGCGGGCCATGTACGAGTTAATCAACGCCTGCAGCATTGAGGGGGTCAAATATATTGGCGGGGAGCTTGAACGAAGCCAGGAATTAAATACGGAAGGCATAGAACTGGAGATGAAGGATTACTTTACACGTTTTGCCAACGATGTCATAGCTTCGGCTGCCTTTGGCATCAAAGTGAACTCTTTTGTGCAAAAAGAAAATGAGTTCTATACTATTGGGCAATCGGTGACACAGTTCAAGGGCTTGGCGATGGTAAAGGCGATACTCTACGGCATTATTCCTCGAATTATGACGGTAATTTGCTAAATTATTTTATTATTAAAATTGTTAATTTAATGAATTTATTCAAAAAGGCACTGCGCATTAGGCTCTTCGATCAAAAGAAAATAAACTACTTTAATGGCTTGGTGTTCGATGCTATGAAATATCGCAAAGAACACAATATAATACGACCCGATATGATACATTTGTTGATGGAGGCCAAGCGGCAGTTTGAGGAGCAACAAAGATCCTCCCAAAACACCGGCAATGGGCATCAACACGCAGAGTTCAACGATGAGGACTTGTTGGCACAGTGTTTGCTCTTTTTCTTTGCTGGATTTGAAACCGTTTCCACTTGTCTTTGTTTCGCCACTTACGAGCTGTGCATGAATCCTGAAGTGCAGTCCAAGCTATATACCGAAATCTCAGCAGTGGAGCAGGAATTGCAAGGCAAGCCCTTGGACTACGACACGCTCACAAAGATGAAGTATATGGATATGGTCATATCGGAATCTCTGAGAAAATGGCCGCCAGCCATTGCCACTGATCGGTTGTGCAGTGCGGACATCGATTTGCGCGACGAGAATAATGAGTTGGTGGTCAAGTTGAAGAAGGATGATCTTCTTTTTGTGCCCATTCTGGCCATGCATCATGATCCTGAAAATTTCCCAGAGCCCGAGAGTTTCAAACCAGAACGCTTTTCAGATGAGCAAAAGCATGAGATCAAACCCTTCACGTATTTGCCTTTTGGCGTCGGTCCACGTAATTGCATCGGCAACCGGTTCGCCTTAATGGAGGTAAAGTCTATTATTTACCATTTGGTATTGAACTTCAATTTGGTGCCGGCGGCAAAAACTGTGCGGGATATGTTAAAGAATATAACTGGCTTGCGTTTTCAGCCCAAAGATAAATTTTGGCTTAAATATGTGCCGAGGGAAAGAACCTGAACCAAAAAATTAAAATTTTGATTAAATAATGCACGATACATTTAAAAAATAATTTATGCATATGATCAATGGAAAAACTTCAACAAATCCAACTCAGTTCCATTCTAAGGCGAAATAGTGCGTCATAATAATGAACGTGTGGTCGACTTTATATGGAAAATTTTTTTGTAGGCCTGCCTACGCCCTTGAAAATAGTTAAAACATATTTGAATCTAGTTATAAGTACTGTGTATACCATGTAAACTACAATAGTATACCCTTTTTATTAAAAAAAGTATAAACGAATTAAAATCATTTGTAAGTACTGTAATTCGTATGATCGGTCTACAGAAATATATTTAAAAAACAAGTTTGCAAAATATAATATTTTAAGTAAATATCAAGAGAATTATTGGTCGCAAAAAAATATAGAGATGGCATCAGCACAACAAACATAGACTTTGCTAAATTGTGAGTAAAATTTTAACACTCTACTATCTGTCATTAGTATAGATATGCATTTAAGAAAAGTCCATAACAAAAATTATATGGACATTTTTACAAATGTATTTACAATTATTGATGAACATTTTTTTAGAATGAAGCTATGGATTTGCTTTAATTCAACGAAAAATGGTTACTGTTTGATGTTTTAGTTTAAAAATGCTGTCAGCTAGTGTCATGAGCTGCGCAACGTATGAGCAGTATAAGTATAATAATTGATAAAAACAACTTTACGAATATGTATAGTATGTATGTATCATTAGGCTGATTAGACAACATATGTACACATCGACACACACAACCAGCCGGAATTTAAACAATAAAATTATCCGCTCAGCTGAGCAGCTCGGAGAGGCACAATTTATTTCTATAAACAATGATATAGAGCGTTGACTGCCTCAGTTCTATTTCGCTCGTTGAGCGACGCGTATTCAAAGTGAATGAATTCATGGCGGTGCTTATTGTATTGCTAGTGACAGTCCTGGTCGCTCTCTTAGCATTGCTCTACAAATGGTCGGTAGCCAAGTACGATACGTTTACCCAACGGGGTGTGCCGCATGCTTCTCCGTTGCCACTTCTGGGCAATGTGCCACCGAAAGGCGTAGTGGGCCGCCTGCCATTTTTGCAGTTCATGATTGAACAACATTTAAGATATACGGACCACAAAATCTATGGTGTCTATGCTATGCGGGATCCCCTGTTCTTTATAAAAGATGCGGCACTTATTAAAGCTATTGGGATTAGAGACTTTGATTACTTTGTGAACCATAAGGCAATACCCAATAACTTGCAAGAATCCATACTCTCCAAGAGTCTCATCTCACTGAAGGACCTCGAATGGCGTCAAGTTCGGCACACACTAACGCCCACATTCACAAGCAGCAAGATGCGTGTTATGTTCGAGCTAATCCATGCGTGCAGTGTGCAGGCCATCAATGGCATCGGTGAGAAATTGGAACGCAGCGCATCCTTACACAGCGATGGCATTGAGCTGGAAATGAAGGACGTGTTCACGCGTTTTGCTAACGATTGCATAGCAACTGTAGCCTTTGGACTGCAGGTGAACTCATTTAAACAGAGGAGCAATGAGTTTTATACGGTTGGACAGGCACTGACCCAATTCAGCGCCTGGAGTATGCTTAAAGCGGTACTCTATTCAATAATGCCGAGTG
The DNA here is from genome assembly GCF_003285725.1 of Scaptodrosophila lebanonensis. Classification (NCBI taxonomy): domain Eukaryota; kingdom Metazoa; phylum Arthropoda; class Insecta; order Diptera; family Drosophilidae; genus Scaptodrosophila; species Scaptodrosophila lebanonensis. The sequence continues at coordinate 7,489,317 of NW_022060529.1, forward strand.
TTATGAAGGTAATATGTTCAGGCAAGAACCAACTTTTTACATCCATATATCAATATTCTAATCGAACGCAACGAGTTCATGTGGGCTGTTTTTCATCCAAAAGCTCTTTTGTGAGATGCTTACAAAATTTCATGAATGTGTATGTGTTTTTATTAGTCGTCTAATTTGAGTGAATGAATCATTTTATTCATGCGATCGCATGCTCAATTGTCCAATTAGGCTTTTGAATTTCCATAATTAAATGGCAACGAATTTTTGCAGCATGTGCGCTCTTTCCCAAAACTCACACCAAACAAAACCTCATGTGTGTGAGGGCGGGAGGGCAATTGTTTTGTCAATTCCGCTTGACGCTTGATGCTGTGGATGGGCGTATTGCTACTGGCAGCATTAAACCGGTTGGCCTAGTACGAGGAGTGTAAGTAGTATATGTATAATACTGTATACCAAACATATTAATTTGGTATGATGTTGCGTCTTTTACCGCCAGCAGCTGCCCCTATACAATATGTAGGTGTATTTATGTAGGTATGCATTCAAAAAAGTAAACATATACGTATGTAGGTATATAAGGTATATAAAGCTAACATACACACATATATACCCAGTACCCGAAAGTTACTTAGCTTTGGGTAATGTATATACAAGTAACAGACAGAAGAAAGCATCTCCAACCCTATGAAGCGTATATTTATTGTACTTTTATCCAGCATGACGACAAATCGATCTAGACAACAGCCAATCCTATAATGATCCAACTTGATATGTCGATTCACATTATTTCTAGGCAATACGCATATTTTCCCCTCCTTCCCCACGTTAGAGTTACACCAATACTGTTTGTTTACACATAAGCTTTTTTATGCTATCCGCTTAGCATCAAGACAATAAATATTTAATTTGTAAGTAGTACAATATACATATACAAGGTGTGTTCCAAAGTAAACAGGACTTTAAAAAAAAACAGAACAAATGTATTTTATTCAAAATAGTCTCCTTCTGCTTCAATATAGCTTTTTGCACGATCCAAAAGCATGTCGAACGAGTGTTTTAGCTCGTTGGCTGGTATGGCCGCCTGTATGCCAGTGCAAGCCTTTTGAATGGCCTCTACGTCTGCATAACGCTTTCCTTTCATGGGCAAATGCATTTTTCCGAAAAGGTAGAAGTCTCAAGGTGCAATATCAGGTGAATACGGCGAGTGGTTAATGGTTCAAATGTGATTTTTGGTCAAATAATCAGTCACAAGCGTCGATCGATGAGATGGATTCTGAGCAATTTTTGGTCGTCAGTCAATTTGTGCAAAACAAACCGTGCACACACCTTTCGTAAGTCCAAATGTTCGGTCAAAATGCGATAAATCGATGTTTTGGAGATGTTCAATTCCATTTCCATCAATATCAATGATGATTTCGGCTGATTTTTGATGAATTCACGCACAGTTTTGATGGAATTTTCGGTGATCACGAATTTTGATTGGCCCACATGTTGGTCGTCATTTATGTCCTCACGACCACTTTGAAAACGTTGAAACCACTCATACACTCTGCTACAGGATAGGCAATCATCGCCATAAACTTGTTCCATCAATTGAAACGTTTCGGTAAAAGTTTTACCAATTTTAAAACAAATTTTCATTTTCGCACCGATAACACAAACATACTGACACTTAAAACGCAATAACTTCACTTCCAATCGATGAAATGCCATGAAATTCTCACTGGACAATCGATAAAGATTCTAGAGCAGATTCTAATGCACCAGTCGACATATAGATAGCGCCACCAGGGGGCGCTAGATTCAAAAGACCTGTTTACTTTCGAATGCACCTTGTACATGTATTTTACCACAGATTTGCAAATGTAACAAGGTTTATTGTTGGTAGACGGCAAATAAGTTAGCTACTCCGTATCAAACACGTATCACGCAAAAAGAACTGAACTGAATCCATAGGGTTAGCAACAAAAACTGATTTAAATGTATGTATGTACATATTTATATGCCAATATTCTTTTCAACAAAGATGCACGAAGTGTAGGAACAATATAGAATACATCGCAGATAAACATTATTATTTCGAACACAGTTCCAATATTTGTATGTTAAGTATAATGCAATCGATAATTATGTAGTTTTTGGATGTATATTTTAGGCTGCATCAGGTACTGATATAAGTGTGATCTGTCAATCTGTAATAGAACAGGCTAAATTAAGGTATTGGCCAAACACATGCTGTAATTTTATCAGAGCTTTTGAAATTCGAAACTAGATTGGTTTTTAAGAGTAATTGGAAATTGCTCATTTATTTCAGCAAGTACAGGGCTTATTTGCCAATTGGGAATTTAGGAAGTTCATCTTTTATGCTGAATGCTGAAAACTGAATGATGTGCCACTGAAATTATTTCAGTGAATTCCTCCTGGATTTATTGTTTACATAAAGATACAATTGTTTTTTGTTTCACCTCAAATACATACAAATACGTATTAACGGCAACTTTTTCTTTAACAGAAATTGAACATTTCAGTTCTCAAAAAGGAACACGTTGATTACTTTAAGAGTCTGGTATTTGATGCCATCAGGCAACGGAAGCAGCAGAATTTCAAACGGCCCGACTTGATACAATTGTTAATGCAGGCTCAGGAGCAGATCACTAGAACAACAACCACTAATGCTGAAGAGAAGCCTGAGGGACTAACGGATGAGGATGTATTGGCGCAGTGTCTGTTCTTCTTCTTTGCGGGCTTTGAGACTATTTCCATTACATTATGTTTTGCAACCTACGAGCTGTGCATGAATCCTTTGGTGCAGTCAAAGTTGTTTGAAGAAATTTCAGATATGCAGAATCACCTAGAAGGGAAACCGTTGGATTATAATGATTTGAACAAAATGGACTATTTAGATATGGTCGTATCGGAAACTCTGCGTAAATGGCCAACCGCTATTGCCACAGATCGTGAATGTGCCAAGGATTATGATTTGCGAGATGAAAACGATGAGGTAGTGCTATCGTTGAGAAAAGGCGAGGTCGTGCAAATACCTATATTTGCATTACACCATGACCCCGAGAATTTTCCAGAGCCTCAAGAATTTAGACCGGAGCGTTTCTCGGATGAACACAACTCCGAGATCAAGCCGTATACATATTTGCCATTTGGTTTGGGCCCACGTAGTTGTATTGGTAAGTGTTTTTTAAATCTTCTTTGTCTTTACATTTTAATAAAAGTGTGAGAAATTGCAGGCAACAGATTGGCAGTAATGGAGCTCAAGCTTATGATCTATAACTTAGTATTGGATTATAATCTGTTACCGGCGACTAAGACGGTTACAAATATGCTCCAGAGCATTGTGGGCTTCCGTTTGCAGCCCAAGGAGCTCTTCTGGCTGAAATGTGTGCCACGGAAAACTAATTGAATCATAGTGGTAAAAACTATCGTCGAAGTTTCACACCAAGTCGCTCCTTAATTAATCAAGGCGTGCTAGTTTAATTAAAACTTATTTGTAGTTTGAAATGCTCGCTACAATTTTCATTAATCAAGTCAAAGTTCAAGTGGTTTTGCAGAGAGTGTGCTTTGTGCGCCTTAATTTATATTTTCTAAGGCAGCTGCAAATGTTTTAGTTAATTAAACGTCAATTATGTCAAATGCAGTCTTGTGGTCTTAAGTCGCCTTTGAAGTGGTCAACTAATAATACAGATATTGAAGGGGAACTTGCAGCGCAACAAAGTCCGACTGTATCCTTTTTTCAAACTAAAATAGATGAGAAGTGACATTTATGCATTCGAATCCATTAGTAGCTCTACTTAGACTTTTCGCACAAACACATACATAGCAGTAACGAATAAAGAATAAATATATACTTGTATTTATTTATATACATATATATATAATACCTATCAAAATGGCCGCAACATTTGCAACTGACTGCTGAGCAGTTTAATTTTTGGAAAAGTATTTTGCCAAACTTTTGACATTTTGTTATTTATGTGCTTTTAGGTATTTAGGCGAAAAGTTTGTGTTCTCCGTTTGTTTCTGGACAATAACTAAGCAGTTAATACGATATTGATTTATTTGCTGGCTGGCCTCTCCTTTTTGTTGTTTTTCTTGTTTGAGGCCAGCAGCTGTTACCAAATAGCTATGTAAGATAATAAATAATATGCCAAAATGGCAGAAGGAGGCTGTACAAAAATGTATGCTAAGCTGCCTCCGCCAACACAAAAAGAAACAAAATAATATAAACAAAAACCAAAAATAAAATAAAAGCAAAGTTGACTTTTGATTCTCATTGTGGATTATGCATAAATTTGCACTCAGCCAAGCAATTCGCAAGTCAAGTAAACTTTTTCTGGCGCCTTCTCCAAGTTCATGAATTCGCTGTTTGATTTATAAAGCAGCAGACGATTAAGCTTTGATCTTGCGTACATTCTTTGCATAACTTTTAAAAGATGCCAACTAAAAAATTTCGAATAGCAAAAGTGGTGCAGACAAAGTGCAGAATGCATAAAAAAATAAGAGCCAAAAGTTATTATCAAAAGGCTGCAAACTTTGCAGCTCAACTTGGACGGCATCTTTGACAAAAGGCGCCAAAAACTTCAATTTTTGCATTTTCTGCATTTTCTGGACCCACTCACCCAATAGACATGAGCAAGTTGATAATTATTTTTGCTTCGCTGACGGTCAGTCTCAGGCGTTAGTAAATACGAGAATGCAACAACAAAAACAACAAAAATTACTTAAAATTTTTACAAAATGTAACAGTTCCAAGGACTTTAAAGCAAGAACTTTGTAGATCTCACTTTTTCTCCGTGATGCTTTGTTTTCCTTGTAGTTCTTGCTGTAGATGTTGTTCTTCTTGCTTTTGTTGTTGTGGAATGTTGTTGTCATCATTCATATGAAGCGAGGCTTAAGTGCACACTTAAATACTTGCTCGACTGCGCTAGCTGCGCGTAATTTGTAACTGCGGCTGAGCCTGAGGCCTTTGCCAACCACTGGGCACACCAGTTGGTAGCTGTTGGTTGCTCGGACAAATCCCTTAGATACAAGCAGCTTGACCGCAAGTTGACCCATTTGCATAATTATTCATTGCACAGCATTATGAGCATAAATAAAATGGCTACCAAACACACATACACACACACACACACACACACACACACATATACATAGACATGCCTTCTGTCACACACTCGTACGCACATAATAAACAATAGTTGTTGTGCGTGTGTGTACATGTGCGTATGCGTATGATATGTGTGTGTGTGTGTGTGCTTGTTGCGGTTGAGCTGCGCTTTCCTTCTTATTTATTGTTTTGCATTTCAATGCTGTAACGTTTTTCTTTTCTTTGAAGATTCTTTCTTCGCTTGCATATGCTTTGTGGCAGCAGCATTGCGCTTTCGTTGCCACTCATGCGGTAACTGCAATTTAGCTATGCTGCACTATATACTGTTGAAAGATTTAACATGCAAATATTGAGTTTCAGTTAAAAGCGGGTTCAAAGGCACTCATCATTGAAAATCGAACACAAAAACAAATTCTTGTTAAAATGTGCGTATCACAATAAAGCGTACAATGGCTTTTACTTTACTTTTTGAGAAAATACACCAAAGGTTATCATTTTATTTGCTTTGAGAATACGAATCACAGATAACAAATCTATTTTTATTATAATTTACAATTAGTGTAAGATAGTTAGAAGAGCAACAATAATTATGGGGACCAGTAGATGCTGTCTAATTATATACGTAGGGTATATGTTAGAAAAAGCTAAAAATGTTTGTAGTTATATTTCTTACATTAAGTTCTACGAGTATGTCGGCTGAATAAAAACCCGTTGAATTCTGAATATTTCAAATCCAAACCTCAGCTTTTCAGCTAGAATAACAATTTTATTTGTATAGATTGGTTAGTTAGTTCATTGTAATAAATGATTTGCCATTAGACTATTAAAAAGAGTTCAGTATGAAGGCGTATGTATCTATATATAAATATATACAAAAGTTTTGTGTGTACAAACATAAAAGGTTTTTTAGTGTGTCGGAAAATGGAAATGCAGAGAAATGCGCAAGCTTAGATTTCAGTTGATGTATTAGTGAGCACAAAGCTAGAAAAGTTGAGTGAAAATTTCAATTGCCAAGTGACTTTCGTGGAAAATATAGTATTTCTGTGCTGTACAATTTTTAGCATAGAAGTGTGTGGTTTTGCAAATGTAAGGTTACAGTCTTTGACTTTAAGCTGCTTATAGTCAGTGTTGGCCAAATCACGTCAACAACAATTTATTATCAATTTATAGTAATGCAATGCAGCTGTTAAATATCGGCAGCAATCTTGTAAATGTAAGTATGGATTATTTCTATTCAATATTTTACAAAATTTAAGCCAGATTTGTGCAGCTTAAGTTCATAAGATACATGTTTATATTCGACATGTCTATATTTGGTAATAGGGAAAATGATATAAAACCATTACAGTGTTGGCTGCAAAAGCAATTCAAATGACAGCCAATTGCTGGCTTTGTGGTTTGGTAAATGTTAAGCAGCTTTTGACTTATTGTGTTACAATATACATATATCTACCAGCATTCAACCTGTTTCATTAAATAGTAAGTGCTATTTATTACAATTGCAATGCGCCTCATATCTAAATTATAAGCAAATACTTTTTGCTCTTATATGCTCTTAAATATTGTGCAAGTGCTCTTAACGCACGAGAATATTTCACGCTCTTTAGTTTATAATCAAATCTTTGTTGCGCTCTTATTCACAATTTAAGAGCATTGTGTGCATTTTTAGCACTCTTTATGTGTAATTATTTGAAGTAATGCGATTAATTTGTACATCAACAGATTCGTATAATTTGATTTGAAGTGACCGAATAAACTAATACCCTCTGATCGGCAGCCATTTGCAAAATATGAAGACCTTTTTCATTTACATAATTTATTCATTGTTTGCTCAAACCTTCTAAATAGCATGTGCATCGCTTCCACATTTTAACTTTTAAATGCATGAGTGAACTTTTAAATGAATATATTGTATTAAAGAAATGGCTGACATTAGAGCCACCGTCAAATATTTAAGTACAGAAAATAAATTCGATAAAAGGTGGCAACCAGTTGGCAAAAGTCAGTCCTTGTGCTTGACTTTTTATGAGATTCTTCCCCATTCACGAAAGCAATAGCAACTTCAACTTCGAGGATGCTTAGTGAGTTTTTCCCTATCCCCTTCCACCGTAGCCTGTCCCTTTTTATGCACACAACAAAAGCACTTAAAAAATCAAAATCGTAAAAAATAATGTTAATTTCAATATTGCCCAATTAAATGCATATAAACGTGTCATACGCTGCGTATGTGTGATGCAATAAATGTGCGCTTTGGTATTTGTTCATTTGGCTGCTTTTTAAAACATTTGATGCTCGTTTTAAATGGCACGATGCCATGAAATTTAAATAAAAATGTGCTTTTATGTAATATTTAGGCACATCGTCTGGCAGATGTTTCCAGTTTCCGTTTGCCGTCCCGTCGGCGATTCAAATGCTGACAAAGAAGTGCGCTTTAAAGTGGGCGGGCAAAGAGCTCGACCCACACAACCACATGCATATACACGCACAGTTGTCTACATATATGTAGGTAGGTATGTATCTACACACATGTACATATATAAATATACATATATATGTATATATTTTCAGACGTTTATAGCCGCATACGCAGACGCCAACACATGCTGAGTATGAAAACGAGCGGGAAATGTGACAGGATGTCATTTGGCTACGCATCCGAAACATAAACACGCTGCTGGCATCGAAGCAGCCGTCATCGTCATCCTCATCCTCGCTGTTTTTGTTGTCCTCCCTGTCCTTACGCGCCTTTTGTGCCTTTTGGAAATTATGCTGCTAAAAGGCGGCAAATGTGTGTATTAGTATACATACTCTTATGAATGGGTTTGGGTGTGCAGGCGTGCGTCACACGTATATATGTACATATGCACATATGTATGCATGCATGTATGTGTGTGTGTGTGCGTTCAAGTTTTCGGAAGACAAGCGCAACTAGAAAATTTGCATAAGTGTTTGTCGTCCGTTTCCTGGCACCATAAATGCTATTTTCGAGCACATATGTATTTACACACATATATGTAAGTATGTCTTGTATTGAGTATAAAGCCGTGAAAAATGGGTTGGCACCTGTTGCATTTAACGTGACTTAAATTATTGATGAGGCATGGCGGCACATTTTATTTGCCAAGTGACAAATAGTCACTAAACAAGTGACTACCTTTTCATAACGATTTACGTTTATCACACCAGAGAATTGGGTTACGAATTAGCATCTGACCAGAAAGGATGCATAATATCCATATAACGGCAAAAACTTTTTGTCAACATGTATTATATTCATAATTGAAATTATGTATTGGAGAATAGTATATCTAGAAATAGTTGGGTAAATAAAAATGATCTAAAACCTTATAATCGATTACATTGTAGCTAGAAAATTTAAGCCCTTGCTAATGGAACGGCTTATACAAAGAATGCTTTTAATACATATCCTTCAAATAAGGCTTAATATAGTTCCCTGATTAGGGGAAAGGCAGTAGAAGTAATCCAAACAGACAGATAAATAATTTCTAACCTATTTTAATATGCCTCTCATTTTATTCAAAATGCTTTTTATTTAATTCCTATATCTTCTTTCTACTTTTACAATATACTTTTAGGGTGGAGAGAGTTCTCCTAGTTGCCAAAAGTGGCGTTTGTTCGTTAAATTAAAACTCAATTTGTTTCACCACAGAAAATAGAATGTATTTGTGTCTTATGTAAATTGTAGTTGACTTTTTGCCAAAGCCACAATTCAAATATGCACATAAATTAACTTTATGCATGGTTATTCTTTATTGACACATAAAAATGCCTCATTTACCCATTAGTTCGAGTGAATTCAAATTAAATGAAAAGATTTAATATAAAAGCAAGGTCTTTAAAAACAAGCATATTGTGAACAATATCAATTTTGAAATATTTATTAACAGTCATGCACTACTCTATATTTTACGGATTAAGTACGAATGTGACAGTCTATTTCTAAATAAGCAATAATTTGTATTTATATTGCCATAATATTTTTCCATTAATGCTTACGTTTCTCTAATTGTTTTCAGCAGTAAAAACACGCAAAGCAATTTAATTAGTTTATTATTTGAATTTTCCGAATTCGTACGCAGCGTGTGGTGAACCGACATGAATTTGTAATTGATTTGCGGAATAATTGCAAATAAATGTAATATATATTTAGTTGAAATTAAAAATGCACACAACTAAACAGTTTAACTGCTTACATAAGGATTTAATTCAATGTGTAAATGTAAATAATTAAATGGCCGCTTTATTGCATGTTGTGCTCTTACACGTGATGCCCAATGTAGATGGGTTCTCCAAAACTGTAATGACAGTGCACTTAATGGCGAAAAAGCATACAATAAAATGATTTATTATATATGAGTATGGAAGAATACTCTGAAGCCTGCTTGTTCCGGGACTATTAAAAACAAAAACGATTATGTGTGCATTTAATTGCAATTCTTACTTAAGAATATGCCTAAGTAAGTATATGGAATATGCAGTTAAATGGGATACAGTGAAGACCAGAAACGAACGTTGATAGATGAATGTGGGCTGACTATAGGTATAATATATAGACAGCCCATGCCAAAGAATATTCTCTAATTTTTTTAGTAGGTAATATGTTTCATCCTTAAAGTTTTGTAAGCTGTTGATGTTGCTAAGCAACTATTATCAATATATATCAACATTTGAAGCGCTTATCTTATTCGTCAGCATACCTATTGGTTGTCTGTTATTTAATATTATTGATTTTCAAAATGTGTAAGCTTCATACCTTAAAACGACGGAGTTCTCACACAAACTACCGTATTCGTGAGTTTAAATGCAATCCCAACGCAAAAGACATCCAAACGCTGTCGGCAAGAAAGGTAGGAAAGTTTGTTGTCTAACGAAAGGTTGTTCCCAAAAGGGCCAACAGTTAAGACGACAGCCATTTTGTGTGCGGAAAATAAATTTAATAAGCCCATTGCGTCTCCAAGTTATGAAAAGTTTCGCAAGTGTTGTGCAATTTTATTATGGGCAAGCATGAGGCACAGGGAATAGGACAAGAGGGCACGGACAATGGGGCAGTTCTTTACTAGTCTGCCTGAAGCAAACACACAAAAAATTTGTAAGTGATTTTTACTGTAATTAACTTCGTGTTGCAACCACAAAAAATAGCCAAGAGCTGTTTAGCTGAGTGTCTCCTCTTGTACTTTATGGCCTTATCGCAGACTAATTTATGCCATTTTTATGGCTACCCTGCGCAGACCTATTAACAATGTGCAGTCAAATTTAATTTTAGCTACAAAAGTTGGACCAACTTAAACAACAACAACACCAATTACTGCAACAAAAACAACGTCTGAATTTATGTGACAGCATTTGAAATTTATTTGCTGCAACGCGTTTACATTGCCGCATCCAGTTTTGTATTGTTGTTTTGGATGGCGATGGCGGCGACTACGACTACGACGGCGATGGCGATTACGATTTGTGTCTGTTGCACAAAATAAAGTTCCATTGACCCATATAGTGAGTCAGACGTTGAGCAAATTCAAATACGCAGTGTAACCAATACGCAAACACACCAACACACAAACAAAGGCACACTCAAAGATACTGAGTTAGTGAGACAATGTTTTGAATATTTGAATTGGAGCTGTGCTTGTACTTGCGTGAGCAGAAAATTACAATCATGTTCGTGAAGAAGCTCATGTTTTTGCCGTCACAACAATTCGCCAAACCACAAAAATAATACACACAACTGCTAGAGCTGAGTATTCGAGCATTCATTATTTCTACATCCTATCTATGATGGTTAAAAGGTTATTTTTCAAATTCCAAATGCTAAATATGTGTACATATCAGGCAGAAGGACGCGTGGCATGTTGTAGATAAAGAAACCTGTAATCAGCATAACGAAGCGAATCGATGGAAAATTTTGCGTTTGTCCTTATGTCCAATTTATTACTAATCATATTTTTTGTATCATCTACCATTATTTTATATATCTTCCATTAGACGTTTCACATACATACGTTAATACATTTCCACAAATTGTAAAAAGTTGAGCTTTTTCGTCATGATGCAATCATTTTTATTATTTAATTTAAATTTGTTGTCACAAAAAAAAAAACCGTAATTACATAAATACAAATTTGTGCCGATGCTGTTTGACAAAGACATGTATTATTTATATTCAAAATACGGTTTCGAAGAAAATATTCAAGAGTGCCAATTTTGCCTAAAAGCATACTACACTTAAAGAATTATAAACAGACGCGTGACTGTGACGTCACTTTTTTCTTGTCACGGACACTGCTCTAGTCCGGGCAACAAAGGAAGCGGGAGAGTGCAGACGATTAGTGCGCCATTTGGTTGAAAGTTGGTGTGCGTCCCTGTTTAAACTTGTAGTTGCCACGCACACAGGAAGACACACATACGTACACACATACACTCATGTATAAGTACTGCATACATATATGCGACCAACTGCTGCTGTTGTTATTTACTGTTATTTGTTTAACTTGGTTCCTGTTTATTTTTCGGCTTATTTGTTGCCACTCCTGGCTGCCATTGTTGCGAGTATATGGCCATGCCGGCTGCTGTTGCTTGCTGTGGCTGTTCAGTTTATGCTGCAAGCCGCATTTGTTTGCTGCACGTCACAGAATGAAATATTAAAGTGCGCATAAGCTACATGCCTCACCACTGCACAGCAACTGCAAATACATCTTCAAAGTGAGCAACAACGGCAGAAGCCTCAACTATACAAATGGTGTCCAGCAACACACACACACACACATACATACTCTTTTTGGCATTTTGCAGTAATTGTGGTAATTGGAAAAATTTGCACAAACTGCACAGCTCTTCACAATTTCAGGAATTTACCAATGATGCCCTTTTCAATTGATTCTGCCTTGCTGTGGCTTCTGTGCCCTTCTACTTCTTTTTCCCAGGTACCACAATGAATTGACTTTGATTGCATGTACGACTATAGTATGTATGTACATAAATGTGTGTAGTATGTTTGCGTGAGTGCCGTGCGTACGATTGCATTAATTGCCATTAACATGATGATATTGCAAATTACCTTATACCTGTACTCAAAATGTTTTACCCCACATATTTGCATGAAAATAATTAAAATTAAAAGCGGTTTTGACGGACGCAATGTTTTATTATTCCCATCTCGAAGGCTTAGAGATTAAATTCCATTATTTATGTAAATTATGTATTGACGGGAATATGGAATGACGGTAATATTGTATGTTAATACACCACCGAATCAAGGTAATACAGATTGCCGAGATCACCAATATTGAAACAAGGAAATGAGAAAGCTCGCGGTACGTTGGGTGTGCAATCCCACTGCAAAAATCCATGCTTTCAACTGCTGCTGCACTCTCTCACTATCCAGACTTAGACCCTAAGTTCAAAATTGCGCTTGGGGGACAAAACTTTTCATAAATCAATCGTTAACAACCATATTGATTAGCAGAACGGCTATACTTTTTGGGGGTTAAAGAGATGGGACTGTCGTATGTGACTATGTATGCTGAAAAAAAAAAACTTTTGTATCATTGTCAGGCTAGAAACATTTTTGGACTGCTCTCCTATATGTTGATATGTTCCAATCCGTAACAGTTTTTAAAATGCGGAAAAAGTATAAATATAAGTCAGGTGCTAATATCATAAGCATATTGTTTGTATTATAAGATTAGTTGTCAACGCAAAATGTATGCTAAAACAATACTACAATCTGAAGTCTAACGTCTTGTTTAGCTATAGGTGCTTATCAATGGATTTAGTTGCTGATTGAAAATTGATACATTATGCGATAAATTTGTTCTGATCACACCAGATATTAAAACTGCTATATTATTATTAGAAAGCAAAACGTAAATCCAAATACATGAAACGAACATAAATAGTTCTAGTTCTAGTGCGGGATATGTTGAAAAATGGCTTATTTATACTTTAAAGCATTGTATCTCTGAGGCATTAAAATGCATTTACAATTGTACATATGAAAGAGTTGCAGGAGTTTTCTTTTTCTTTTGTTTTATCATGTGCTAATAAATTGATGTTCAGTGTACTTGTTAAGTCTCAATTTAAAATTGTTCGTGTCTGGTTAGTTGGCAAGAAAAGCAAAAATGCCCCACTCATGGTGATCTACTAATTAGGGAACAGACTAAATAGTTAATTTGAGAGCTTGTAAACTTTTAACTTGAATTTAATTAACACAAATAAACACATGGCGAGCATGTTTAAAGGCACAGCTTGCCATTGCTCGTCGTTTGCATTGAGTGCTGTTGAAATTTGGTATGCAAATTAAAATAGTTTTGTAAATTTGCTAAAAGCAGCATTGATGCATGTTAAAGGCATAGTTTCGGAGAGAACGGGAAGCCGGAGAAGCTTGTAATCCGTCCCAGACGAGGAATGCATTTAAAATGCAAGGCAAATATTTTACACTGAGGCTCTGTGAGATTATTTGTGTGACTGTGTGCGTGCGACACAAAGGAATTTTCTGTTATTAATTGTGAACACTTTAAATTATTTAAGTGTTTTTATTAATTAAACGCATGTTAAGTAAACTAAATGGCAGTCAAATATAAGTGTTTACATTTAAATTTAATAAACTAAATTATAATTACATATATGAGCATGATGGTAGGGCTTCACTTCAAAATGACCTCAAAATAAGTATTTGAAATGTTGTTAAAGTGCACATATACATAATACATATATTTTATAGCTTTCAGCGAGAACTGGAACGTTTACTTGTATATAGTACGGATGCCCCATTTGATGTGTACAAAATGATCAGCTACCCTAGGAAATTCTGTACACAAAAGGTTGACTGACAGCAAATTGAAGTCAACCGCGCTCCCCTATCCGACTGAAAATTTTGTTTAATTGAAGTATGAAATCTTTACAGTTGACTGCACAAATCTAACGACGCTGGCTTTTACTTCGTCGCACTCAAATTTTGCTCTTCATAGCAGCATGAAAAATGTTAACAATAAGAACGCTTGACTTCGATTTTGATAGTTTGGCCCGATTGGCGCTACGCCACAATGAGCAATGACTGCACTGTAATTGGAAATTGAAAATGTGTCGCTATATTTTAGCCGATAGATAAGAGTATGTACTATAGTATATTCTTTGTCGTAGCAAGGAAATCGAATAAATACTTATGTACTCGTGAATCAGATGCGAATTAAATAATATAAATAAGGAGCGCTTAGGCAGCTTAGTTTTATTTGTTTGCAATCGGCGGCTCTCAGTCAATAAGTAGTTTATTTCCGGGCTTGCCAAGGACATAATTGAAATGCCAACGTTCTGAATTGTGGAGTGTGCAGCATACTAAGAAGAAATGCAGCATCTATTTGAAAAGGCACCACATAGATAAATGTTTTTCATTTTATTACAATTACAGTAGTTGTCTGATATTATTTTACCATCCTTATCTTGAATTTAATTCGATGTGGAGTGGAGGGACGCTTCTAAAGGGCATCCAAGGAATTAATATTTGAGTATGATTACACAATAAGGACACCCTTACAAGCTGAATATATCATATCACCCTCATGACACCTACTACCAGATATAGCAGGGCGATTTTTAAATTCTCGGAATGCCAAGTGGCACATTGAAAACTGCAGAATCATCACAGACTACTGGAGATCACTTAAGGAAACTCTTTTTTAGCTACATAGCTAAGCAGGCTATTAAAAAAGCATTGTTCATAAAATAAATGGTAAAATGTAGTAAGCTTTATCATAAACATACTTAAGAATTGTAGATTTTGTGAATAGATGGATTAGTTCGTTTTTTGTAACTAATGATATTCATATTAGAGGCAATAGCTTTTAAAATAAATTAAAATTTTTTGTTAAACGTTGCTCAATGCTTAAAATGCTAATTTAATATTAACAAATAGACTTGCAGAATAATTATACCACGTAGTGTGGATTGCATTGTCGCTGCTGTCATCGCCATTACTGCTGTTGGCACATTTGTGAGTGCTTGCTGCAGCTGCTGGTGCAGCTTTTGTTGTTGCTCTTGGCTTTTTGTATCGCTTGCATTGCGCGTCAAGAAGAAAAACCAATTTGCAGAAGCCGTGCTGGTTGGCAGGCTGGCAGGAAGGGCGGAAGAGTAAAACGAGCAGCAAAAAATAAGGATTGATCGATTTGTTGGTATTTGCCAAGCATTCGAAGTTTGTCAGCGAGGACAACTTCAGTGCCTGCCAGACAACAGACATTCTTTGGCTGGTGCATCAATTATTGCTGCTGTTGACTGAACTTTAGTTGAGTTAATAATGCCCGGTGCGTTCCATTTCTTCTTCTGATTTTTTTTGCTTTGTTCAGTCGGGTATTTCAGTCAATAAGCGCTCTAATGGCATGCAAATAAGCGGCAAGCGCTTCAACGCGGCTGATGGGGCGTATGCGCAATATAAGTTTTAACGTTGATGCACAGTCCTTGCGGCAAGCTGGGCAGAGTAGTTCGCTTTGGTCTTGGTCGGCGTATGGAGAAGTGACAGCAAACAAATGGCCGCGACATTTGGCGCTGAGATTTCGAGCAAATATAAAGCAGCCAACAGATAGTGCTCATAAAGTTAAAAGACAAATGTGCAGATGTCCGTTGATAGCACTTGATTAACGCATCGCGATGGGTGTTTCTGAGTGTGAGTGTGTTTGAGTGCGAGTTTGTGCATGCAAATGAGGCTGCGAAAGGTGTCGTTGACTTGACAACGCTAATGAAGGCAATGCGACCACAGCCAGCAAAGAAACCACATACTCGTACAATCACGAAAGCAAATAAGCAAATAAACAAACAATACCCTCGTCCCCTCTCCCTTCCAAACACACACAATCACAGAGAGCCATGCAGAAAGGCAGGCAGTCAGCACAGACATTTCACTTTAGTTATCCTGATTTTGGGGAACAAGCCTGGTGTGAGGAGAGTCTGTCACTCGGCTTGACGTTATCGCTGTTTAGCTTAATTAAAACGCTTGTCGCTACACCCACCGCTGAAATGGCACCCATCGCTGAGGTTTGTTTGATGAATGGGCCCATAGATTCATATGCCGCATTAGTCTTAAATGCTGCTGGCGAATTACCATGGAAGCCGCCCATTGTATTAAGCTGTCATTATCATACACGACAATTTATTTTAATTAGCTGTATTTCGCAGTGCCTAAATAGGCTTAAATAGTTGCATTCAAAATAAATGGGACAGACGTATTCACACATATGCTAGCATGACAATTTCATTTTCGTTTGTCCAACGCCAAACCAAAATTCTTTGCAATCTCATGGCATTTTATACAATCCTGAAATTTTACAATTTCTATTGTTAACTTTTGCACAAAATCATCGCAGCTTGTGTATTCATTCGTACCCAACTGACACTCATTCATAATGTACAGACCACCCAGGCATTCGTTTATTTCGTTTGGCCTGCTTTGGCTTTTGTAATGTGGTTTTCAGGCCAAATCGGGGCGACAGCAGTGCCAGAGTCTTGCCTGTGTCTATGTCTATGTCTCTGTCTGCTTGCCTCACAAAAACGTAAAGTATCATTAATAAAAATAATGCCACAAGAAGAATAGACCATGGCATACATACACAAACATACATGCACAAATACATATAAACACAAAAAGCAGAAGCCACAGACGCAGCCTTCGACTTAGCGGAGACATCAGCAGTGGCAGAGGCAGTGGCAGCGGCGGTGGCAGGGGCAGGGGCAGTGGCAGAGGCAGCAACAACATAACGACTCTAATTGAATTTCTTATGGTCCATTAACTGTCATGCCAGAAATCCACAACGAGAGCGTCGGCAGAATCGGAACAGTGGTAGAGACAGCGACAGAGACAGAGGAAGTTCCAGCGAAGGGAGGCTGTAATTCCGGATAAGGTACAATACATACACTGAGGACAATTAAAAGATCTGAAGTGAAGCATCTACACAAATTTCTATATTCAAAAGGTATTATATATGGCTAAACACAAGGTGAGTTTTTTCTCCAGCTCTCAGAACAAGGATTTTTTTTTCTTCAGTCGCTCCATATAGCTGCACAAATATAATTAAATCAATGTATTAGTTGCTCTTTTTAATATTTTTAAATTAATGTAAATGGAAAATGTTTAAGCTTTTCAAAATTACGACTCTTTTAACTGTTTTATCTCGTTTTAGATGGAAAACTGCACAAAAAATCCCTCAAATATGTTAAAATAAGCTCGTTATTGTTATAGTCAAGCACAGGACATGTTTCTTTAAACATTTTTCAGTAAATAATTTATTGCAGCAATTACGAAGTACAAGCAATGGCACTTATTTTTGAACTATCCTTATTATGTTTGCAAGTAAGTTTGTTTCTCAGAGTGTAAAATCTCACACACAGTATCAGAGACGTCTGAATGAGTAAGCAACAAAAACGTAAACGTGACAGTTTTTAACAATATTTAAGATGTCAGCATGATATATCGTTTAATTTATGTATTGTATGCATGTATATCGCCACCATGTAGCACTCCCAAATGTCTTCGAGATGACAGCTTAAGGAAATTTAATAAAAAACGTTTTTTGTAGGTGAGCATTTTTGAATTCATTGGCGTTGATGGGCAGCACAAAGTGAATATTTGTGTAAAGCGATTTAGCCGTTTGCTCGAAATGTAATTAGTTTAAGTTAATGGCTGGTTCAGCTTTTCATAGACGATGGCTTTCATAACCATGTGAAATACACGAAAGTTTTAAAAGTTTAAAAGTTTATGTATAAATCAGGCATTAATCGTACGAGTATAGTCAAATAATGCGACATTAAAGTCTGACATATAAATGTTACTAACTATTGAAATAAATGGCGGTAGTCTGCCATTAGCATACTTTCGTTTGAAATGTTCAGAATTTTCTACCTCGGCTGCTCGTATTTACAATATCAAAAGGAGTGGGTGTGGGAGGTTTCTTTGCTGTTTCAATGTGCTTTGCAGTGCATAGCCAAAGCGGCTTCCTGTTTGCCAGTCTGTGCATCCTCTGCAGCCGACATTTTGCCAGGACGACGCAACGTTTTGTTGTTGCTGATTTATAAAAATATTTGCAGCATTGCGTTGAAAATGCACTTTAATGTAATTTATTTTTTTATTATTCCTTCCTTCTATATTTTATTTCCACACAGTATTTGGGTACAAATTATATGCCACGTTGACGTTGAATGAGCGCAAATTTTGTGCAGAAATAATTCTGAAATTCTGCTTAGCCATTAATGCGTGCCAAATGCTTCAGCGTGCATAAGCAATTATGAGAAATTTTAAATTCAAGTTGCGGCCAAATTATAAATTTAACTGCCAAAACTTTGAATATTTCGTTCTATTGCAATACTTTATATTTAGTATTTTTCACCTGTTTTCACAATTCCAAATATATACTATATATATTTAAACACTGAATCGAATGAGTCAGCTATAAATATGCTTGTTTATATTCAATAAATCATTGCATACTTTTAAGACTTTCTGTCCTTTGGACCTTTGTTACCTGTATGGGCCATTTTCATTGATTTTCATGCAAGTTAAATTGGAAAATGTGCGCTGAAAGCATTCTTTATTGTTACCGAATAATGATTAATTAGGCTGCCGTGTTTCAGCACATCTTTTTTGTAGGTTCGGTGTGCAATTCTTAGATTCATAGCGGGTCTGTTGAATTTCAATTGTTTGTTTTGACCATCTTTTTTATTGCCGCACAGCCATTTAAGTCTTAAGCAACCATGTAAAGTGCATGCGGATGCTTTCTATACTACAAGTAGTTAGTTGGGCGCCCACTAGTTGCGCCTAACTTTATGCTAGACACGTGCACGTACACATTTTATTTTCAATTCGCACTGCTCGTTGTTTTTGCTTTTGCTTTTCCTGTTGCTGTTGCTGCTTCTGTTGTTATTATTGTTGTTGTTATTGTATCTTGGCGTTCATTTGCTTGGCCCCTGACTGTCTTGGAATGACTCGCGGGCAATGTCAATGGCAACATTCAGAGCTGGCACCCTGGGGCGCAGTTCATAATAATTGCTTACTTGGCATTGAACATGAACATGAACCTTCATCAATTTGGGATTATGGGGGCAGCAAAGAGCAGCGTTTGTTAAAATTGTCACGTTGGCATTGTGGGCGAAAACGATGGCATTGGCGCTGAACCTGTAGTTGGCGATGGCTAAGGCGACATCAATGTCTTGCGCATAATACTTGTATATATATTAAGGTATAAGGTGCGCTTATACCGAGTGCGTCAGTCCGGCAGTTAGTCAGTCAGTGGGTTAGTTAAGCAGCCTTGACATGGCTTGCGATGCTCAGGCGTTTATGTGCTTCCAATAAAGTCGAGCGCAACTTCTCGGACAGTTTAAAATTGTGCGCAAACTACGTGAGCCAGCGAAAAGAGCTCGCCCATGGCGTGATTGTATACCCTTCCAAAGGGTATACAAGCTTTAGTTTAATGTGTGTCACACATTCCAAGCATTGCAAGCATATAAAACATATAGAATAGTTCTGAAGACTCTTATTTTATTTGTCGATTTGACCAATAACAATTTTTATTTCGGAAGAAACTTTTTCATTCTTTTATATACTCAATTCAATTAACTGTGTTTTTATGCTAAAAACAAACTTTTTACATTTACTTGTATATACGTGTATATTTGACTAGATTTGATAGAGTTACACAATTAGGCTGGCTTGGCGGGAGCATTCCTTTTGAGCTGTTCGTCAGCTGAGCACTTTATAGCGCAGATTTTAATTAATTTGATTAAAATGTTAATATTATTTAAAATAGTTTACCAATTTTATAAAACCATCAAGTCTTCAATAGAGAACCATCAAGCCACTCTGTTTAAAAACTAAAGCGGTCTTAAATATTATTTTATTTTAATGTATTCGAGTGTATTCAAAATGCGGTGAGCCAAGGGAGCTGTTGTTCTTAATTTTTTTTTTCTTATTTAAGAAAAGTTGGCTCAGCTCGTGAATAAATTCTTTGCTCACGTGCCAACTGAAATGACAAGCTAATTAGCTTGAACATCGCCAGCACCTAGAAGACTTTATTTTACAAGTATTCGGGCATGTTTTATGTGCTTTAATAAGTAATGATTTTTCTAGTCCGATCAAGTAGCTGGATTTCATGTGAAAGGCATACTTTTGATGTTTTGCCAATCTCTAGGAGCACTTGAAAGAGCATAATAACTGAATTGGGGGCAATCAAGCATAGGTTTCGTTAAAAGCATGCGCACTTAATTAATTCCAATTACGAGTACATCGCAGCAATGTTGCCAGCTACTTGCCACAGAAGTTTAACGAGGCGTTGCTGCTTCGACTGTGTTGATTTCTACTATACTTGTATACGAAAATTATATGAGTGCGAGTGCATAATTATTTTTTTAGTACGGGAACCAGTGTTCACAATTTATGCATGCACAGAAATTAACTGATGCGTATGTGAAGTGTGTGGGTGGTGTATGTATGTCTGCCTGGTTTAGTGGCAATGTTTTAGATATTAAAATTCCTTACTGAAAACAATTTAAACGATTCTATAGCATACTTTGCGGCGTCGACATGTGCATACTGCAAGCTACACA
The DNA here is from genome assembly GCF_003285725.1 of Scaptodrosophila lebanonensis. NCBI lineage: Eukaryota > Metazoa > Arthropoda > Insecta > Diptera > Drosophilidae > Scaptodrosophila > Scaptodrosophila lebanonensis. The sequence continues at coordinate 7,510,024 of NW_022060529.1, forward strand.
TATTTGCATGTTACATACACATGCAGTGTCATGAGAGTTGCCGCTGCCTTTGCCTTCGCTATTGCCTGCCATGTTGATGTTACTCTTTTATTATTCTTATTTTCCTTTTTCTTTCTTCCTCTTGCTTTTAGTACGTATGTATATAGCCGATTCTCTAGAGCGCTGTCTACATTTCTTTATACACAAACAAATAACTGTGGTAAGATATGTATTGCTTTTCTTTGGCTTGCTGCCCTGACTGACTTATTTTGTTGCTATTCGAGGAGTATTTGTTGGCTTTCACAAGTGCAATAAACTTCCATGACTTTGATTGACAGCTTTGGGGTTTGGGCTTCTTGGCAGTGGCACAAACAACATGCCAACATTTTCCCTCTCTCATTCTCATTCAATTTAAATTTATTATACCCACATAAAAATAGGTGCACTGTAACTGATCATGCTCGAATTTGAATTGATTTCATGTGAATAAAAACAAAGAAATAATTTGCAAAACTATGATAACAGAGCATGCACTCATGTGTTTTCTGAAACTTTGTAAAATTCAACTGATGTTTTTAAATAGATATGTGTTTATTTTTTTATGTAAAATGTTCAGTCAACTGGCCATCTCTTAATTGATACACTTTGCAGCACATTTTATATTTTTCACAGTAAACATTTACTTTATATTTTTACGCCTCCCTGTGAACCAAGCATCCTGAATATGAACAATTATTGCTTTGTTGAAAGACCTACTGCTGTTCACTGAAATTATTCAAACTTAAAATTGAATTTAATGTTGTGTCAGACTGTGTGTTTGTTCTATGCAAAATATATTCCAAATACTCATATCTTGGGGCTGAAATTGAGACATCGTTGTCCTGTGTGACATGTTAATTGCGTGCAAATGCATCTGCAACCTATGTTGAGGTTTGACTTTGAAACACCGCATAATTATTCTGCATACACATTGTACGTAGACGTATGCGAATGTAAGTACACACATACATATACTATATGCATATACATAGTCCGAGTGGGCACCATCAGTGGTTGGGGTTGATGTTGAGTGTCTACAGTTTGTGGCATTTTAAAATGAAAATGTACGTTATTTTGTGTGAATTGTGCAGAATTTGATTGGATTTCCAAATGTGACATTGTGGTGCACTTCAGTGTGGCTACAATTTGCTGGCTTGGCTTTGTCGTAATGAAATGTCAAAGTAGCCAAGCACAAAATTTGTCACATGAAAATTTATAGACTGTAGTTGATGTGGAAAAGGCACCGATAATGGCAATAATAATGCAGCACCTACAATTTGTACAAGTTGTACATATCGGTAAACTCAGCCAACTTTGCTTCGTTTCAGAGTTCTAAAGAACGATTCATTGACTTCAGTTAAAATACTGCGTTTGCAATTCAATCATAATTTACTCGAAATCAATTTAAAGAAAGCGAAATTGAGAAAATGACCTGAGGCTTATGTTTGCAAAGCCAAAAATGTTCCATCCTCTTCATAAGCGGATTTATTCGTCATTCCTTCTGATTTTCAACACATCAATCTACAATTGTTGGCATCATTGGAAAACCTAAAAACACTAGCAATTGTGGGCTCTCCAAATAATTTAATCAAAAGTTGCGCAAAGTTCTCAACTTGGTCAAGCGTTTTGCCATTTAAAGGCAGTTAGCCTACCAACAGTCCGACTGCTTTATTAGCTATTCGAGTTCGCATTCATGCCGACGCACAGAACTTTCATTAACTAACTGGGCTGCAGCTATAGCAATGGCAACGGCAATGGCAACGGCAACGGCAACGTCAATAGAAACAGAAATGGCAGAGGCGACTGCAGGTAAGAGTGCTAATTGTTGAGATGAAAATGGAAAATTTAATAAGTTTCCACTAGTCGCTTGAGTTGCTGTTTCCCAACAAGGCACATTCAAGCAGACGGCTTAGTTTGAAGTATTTAATGAAAGTGGCAGGCAAATGCTTTATAGTAAAGTAGCATATTACTTTTGCATTTGCATTTCAATGTGTGTATGTGTATGTATTTGTGCGAATTAAATTCAGAATAATACATAGAAGCAAAACTGTGGTTTAATATATGTATATTTTCAGTTTAAATGAGCATCGAGTGCCTAATGAGATTTATTGTTGCTATTGCAAATTAGTATTTGTATGGAAATGTATTCAAAGCAATTGCGTTTGCTCCAACAAAAAATAAATACAACCAATTAATAATTTTTACAAATAATACTCATAGACTTAAATAAATTAACAGTGCGCACAAATTGAAACCGTGCATAATTTATACGGATAATTAATTATGTAGCAACACGTTTGAAATTTCATTAAATGAGCGTTTATTAATGTCAACAACAACAAATACCCAGCAACCAGCAACGGGTGGAGCAGCAGCGGCCCCAAAGCGCGTATAATTAATGCCATGAAATGAACATAATTTCCAAAAACATATAGAAAAAGTTATGCAAACAGGCGACGTGTTCGGAGGCCAGGTGAAGTGATAAATACTGACTGCCATGTGTGCGAAAGGATTAAAGTTTTAAGCCTGCCGCTTTATTAATTTTCACGTTGCATACTTCGGGGCGCGCACATAAATTATGCATATTAATAATCTTAATGTTGCAACGAGAAGCGAAATAATGGAATTTAATATAAACATTGCCAATTACAATAAAAGCTACAGCTTACTTAACATTAAACAGTTCAACTTACTGATTACCGCGAACGTATGTATGTACTTCTGATATGCACTGTAAAGACATGTCAAATAAATATTTAATCATTGCCAAGTCCTGATGTAACGCCGCAAATCAAGGGAATAAACAAAACGTTTTACTGCCAACATTCGAAAGAAAAAAAATTTCGTTTTCCATCTCATGCTGCTCAATTCGCTGTTTAAAGTAGCAGGCTTTAATGAAGAACACATACAGAAATGCTTTTGTACATCCTTTCCAAAAAATAAAACATACCTTTTAAGGCCCCACATTAAAAATGAAATCGAAATCAGTTTATTTCTTAATTCTTCATTAAGCCAAATGTCATTTGTTAGGTGTTTCATTAAAAGCTTTAAGCCAAATTGTTTCAATAATCTTAAGTTATGTATTTAACACATCGGCTTAGTCACAATATAAGAATTTTTTTATATAGACTGCAAAATTGCAAACAACCTTTTAAGCTGTCGTTTCTACTTTAAAAATCAATGTTTTCCAAATGATAGTTATTGATTAATTCCGTGCTTATATCTATTTATTTAATGCATAATGCAAAGTCTATGTTTGTGTTCCACAATTCATTATTGAGGCGCCATCAAATACCTTGAATATTATTTTAATTAATAATTTTATATAAGCTTTATTAATTGGCTTAAATATGTACATAGTTGGAGGAACAATTTTGTGGCTTATTTTAGTCAATAATTATTAAAGGAAGAAGCTTATTTTGGCAACCACAAATTTAAGACGAATTTGTTAACAACACATTTCGGCAGACTATCGCCACGCCTGCATTTTACGATATTTGTGTGCGCAGACACCAATTTGCTTTCATTAGCTGGACGGCACAAAAGACAACACAAACGGGCCGTGTTGTGGTTTTTTCGTTCAAGGCATTAAATTAGTATACCCAGAAGTACACCTCAGAAGTAATAGAGATTTACAGCGAACAATAAAGCGCAGACAATGTGCTCATGACATCAAAAGAAATTGTTCCCAAGATACATATTCGAAAGAAGTCCACTGGTTTTGTGTGCTTTCAGATTTTAGGCTTTAAGTAAGATTTTAGTACTTAACACTGCTTCAGCCTAATATCTGCTTGCCTGCGAATCATTGTATTTGGTTCATCAAAATTGGAGGTCGTTATTTTGATATGGTGGTTATATCTTTCTCGTGCCCAGGCTAATTAATTTCGTGCTTTGTAAAAATGTGAGACTGGAAACTCTTTGCGAATTCAGGCGTGTCTCATTTGCTTTTGCATGCGTGCTGAAAGTTTTTAATTAAATATAGTCTCAGCCATGCCGCCTTTGTTTCTGCAACTAAAAATGTTGAGCAACTAACTTTAAGTCAAGGAACTTGGAAGTAGCTCACTTTGTTTCTTGCACTCGTATTGTTGTTCTTTTAAAGTCCGCATACGGTTTCAGAAATTTAAATTCTTTACAGAAATGAGACTTGAAAGAAATTTGAATATTTGAGCTGTTTTGCGCTTAAAGCCACCACGAGTAGATTAACTTCATTTTGCATTTACACAACAAGCACAATAAGAGAAAATGAAAAATGCAAAAAGCTTAATAAACACAAAACTAATAACAAAATACAAACAATTTGTGGTATATGCTGAGTCTGGGTAGAGGAGCTCTTCTCTTGTTTGAGCATGCTGTTGGGCTTGAAAAGATAGGTAAACAAAATCACGTTGGGTAAATATTATTCCATGAGCCGTGCACCAAAAGCGGACAACCGGCGCCCGGTGCGTTGGCCGACTGGGAATTCTGATTGCGGGTGCTACTCGTACACATCGTTCCGGTTGTTATTGTTGGTCTTTGCGTTTTTCATATACAAATTTAAATTTTAATAAATATTCCGTTGTTGGTGCCCGCTTCGCCAAAAAGTCGACAGTTGATGGGGGCAACGGGAAAATAACATATTTTGCATATCACTATATATTGATGAAAATTATTGACATGTTAACTGAAAAAAACAATCAAACAAGAAATCGTCGACTCTCTTTTAACATTCAAAAACAAAAAACATATTCATAAAAATATACCAAATACTAAAATTAAGTAGATTCTCTCAAAAAATTAAGCTGAATTTTTAAACAGCGCCATGTGATTTTAACTGATGAAATGGAAAGTTTTTTTCGACTGATCATGCTTGTTTGAAATTTATAACTATTTAATTAGGATTTTGAGCCATTTGAAATGTAGTGTGTCTTATTGTCGGCAAGATCTTGCAAATGTCCTCATATATTGAATTAATTTAAAAAATATTTATTTTTCATTCCGACATAAATATTATATTTTTCCAAAAGATATGTGTACACCAAAATGATGGCTTTAGTTTTATATTTAGTATGCCATAAGATTGCTATCCGTTTATATAATAATTTGCTAGTAACCTTGATTGTTTTACTTCAGTCCTTTTTTTATTACAAAATTATACCGCACGTATAAATATGAATTATTATTATTAGTATTAGTTTAATATATTCAAAAGGGAGAGAGAGAGAGAGAGAGAGAGAGGGAGAGAGAGATGTGTCTCAATTGATAAAAACTAAATAAAGAAATTGACATAAAAGCTGGCAAATTGATCTTATTATTGAATTATCTTAAATCGCATCGAGCTCACATAAATCAAAGCAAAATATGTACCCAAAATTGTGTACATACGAACAAATATAAATTTTTCATGTCAATAACTTGGTCGAGCACGTCTCCTTACAAAACGTACAATGTGTTGTGTCGTATTGTCAATTTTGCACAACTTCGTGCTACTTCTGCTGCTCACTCTGCTGCCAAATCTAAATCCAAATCCGAATCCAACTTCAAATTGCACGTGAATGTGTGCACTCTGACGACATCGTGCTGTCCGTTCATAAGTAAAAATTTTAGTATGCCAACTTGAAAAGCTGTCAAGCAAGCTGCCTTTTGCATTCAATTGTCAGTGGGATTTTCCTCTCACGTGTGTGCATTGTGTGTGTGTGTGTGTGTGTGTGTGTGTGTGTGTGTGTGTGCAGTGTGCGTTATCTGCATTTTTACGAGGCAGCAGACTGTGCACACAAATATGTCCTGTCAAAATGTATAAAGCGGGCACTTGCTGCTTTTGACTTTAAAGGCCAAGTCAAGGCAATTCAAGTTGGCCTCTCGCATTATTTTTGAGCCAATTGCGCAGATTATTGTCAATATATTATATCATGGCGATTTGTGTCGCTTTGCCAATGAATCCAAAAAGAATATTGCGTATACGCACTCTAAGCCGCAATGTCGTGTCAGTAACACGCATTTCTTGGCATGACATTCACTTAAATGGCTTAGTCGTAAAGTAGACTCATACAAAACTAATGCCATGTAAAATGCTTTCAAATAGCAACTACAACAGCAGCAACAACAACATTAAAAGGAGCAACATAAGCTGCGTTCTTTCCGCTACTCTTCACACTGCCACTGCAGCAGTGAAAGAAAGGGACGAAAAGGAGCAATGAGTAAGCAAAATGCTTAACGGTTTACTTTTATTTTGATTGCCCTGGCATGTGCTGCACTCAGTGCCAGCGAATGAAGTGCCAAAGTGTGAAATTGTAACTGAAAATACTCGTAGCTGTGGCCTCGAAAGTCGCTTCAAGTCGCTACAATTAAGCTCAACAGCTTTGGCTTTCAAGATACAAGTATACATAGAGGGTGGGGCTTTATCATTCGTATTTGCTGTCTGGCTGAATAGCTGGCTGACTGGCTGCCTGGCTTGTTAAGGAATTTAAAACCAAATGCTGTTTGACTGTTTGCTGTCAGTTTGAGTTTCTTGCTAAAATTAGTAGCAAAAATTTTACCCCAAATTGCCGTCACCTCTAATGGGTATGAGATATGCAAGCGAGAGCATCTTTCTACTCGTACAGCTGCCGCAATAAATCAACGTGTCTGGCAACAAACAAGCAACAAATTGTCGGTCTGCGGGTATTTGATAAATATCTTGGCCAAGAACCAAGCTGGTTTGCTTATTTTCATGCCAAAAGCCGACTTAATTATAAGCGACATCAATTTCGGTTAGACATTACTCGTAAACACAAAATTTGTCAAGCAGCATAGTTGCTGCCTTGCAGGCAATATTCCATTCTATCAGCAACGATGCAGTTGTGGTCGCACAAACAAATACTTCCGACTCCCTGTGCGCTGGCAATGTTTCCTGTAATTTAATGTCCGCATATTGTAGAGCCATAATAAGTAACTTGCAGGACAAACTACGCAACACTAACGAACTGAGTAGGTGGGACTGCGTTGGACTATAAGCACACAGGTCCAGTTTTGAATTGCAAGTCACTGTATTGGTTTGCTCTGCACTCAGAGAAGCTAAACAGCTCTGAAATATAAATATAGCCTTAACTAGCTCAAAGATTATGTGTCTCAATTCAGATATTGCTATTATTTTCCAATATGAGGATTAATTTTAAATTTTAAAGCAAGTGTTCAAATAATTTCGAATCACTTTTAAACAAAATATATTTATGTTGTTAGCCGAATAAACAAAATTGACACATATAACAAGCCCCCAAAGCTTTAAAAGTATAGCTTGTTAAGAAGGGCTAAAAGGGCTTAAAAGGGTTGTCTTCGGGAAAACGTATCTTTGCAGTTTTTGTGCTTCTTATCGACGAATAGAATTTCCTCTCAGTGCAATTGGTACGCGAGGTGATGCTTAAAACAAAAATGTACCCAGCTTCGTTTGCAGACAACAGACGTGACGACTGTGTGTCACAAAGCTCTGAATGCCACCGGAAATGTTGGCTCAAAACTTTAAATTAGTATGAAATTCTATCGTTTTGCTAACGAGTCAAGTGGTTGCCTGGCGGGTTGGCTAATAAATAATAAAAAAGCAGAGAACTTGCATTATACTTTTAAATCAGCGTCCCATACAATGCCAACTAAATGGATTTCGGGTCGAGTACACTTCACTTAACGCGTTAAGAGTCCGTTTGCACTCTCGATTCAAGTGCTAATTGCCGGAAATAAAAATGAAAATCACATCCTGTGCTTCAGCTAACGGAAATGACTGCAGCGGCAGCGGCTGTTGCCGGCAACCGGAGTCCCACATCGTTGCAATGAATGCGCTCTTTTATTTCCATATTTTTGTTCGTGCATTTTATTGTGCATCTCCTTGCTATATTCTCTTTGGTCTACTTATAAATAATAATTGCGAATGTGTTTGTATATTATTATAGGTCTGTATACAAGGTTTCCAGCTTATTATATTGCCTAAGGCTTTTATTGTAAATACTGTTGACAATTTGATATTAATTATGTCAATATTATATTTTATGAAATTTTTATTCTTTTCTTACCCCGTATCAGTGTGAATAAAGGGTACACCGCTAAAAAGTCTAAATGTCTACTGCATGTTTGTTGACGCATATATAGTATTCATGATCATAAAGCATGGTGTGACATATCGATATAGACACCAAGAACTTTTAAACCATAACAGGTATGGGCAGCAATTTTGTCTTATTGCAAATATAATTTCACTTTAAAATTACTTGTAATTTAATTATGAACTATAGCATTCGTCAAGGGATTTTAAAATAAATTCGTTTCAGGGTCGTACAAGTCGAATTCTTTGAGGTCGTTGGATGGTTAATTCTTATAATTTATCAAATGAATTAAATTAAGTGTTTTAAGGAATTAATCAAGCGTTGTGTTGCTCTGCTCCTTCCTCGACTGCAAAAACTAATTTAATTTGATTTATTGCAGTAAACTCTCTCTTATAATAATATTTAAGTTAGGAGGATAGATTTGTTTGCTTTGTTTGCACTATTCAAAGTCTAATTGTGCACGCTGAGTTTTTGAATAAAGTTGTTGTTGTTGTTTATACCGTGATACCCAAAGTCCGCATTTCATTGTGCTATATGAAGCGCATACTTTCATTGTCAGTCCAGTTAAAACAATAGAGGTAGCGTGACAATTATTTGACTGTGCGTGAAATGTTCAATTAAATTACAGCGCATGCATAAATGAATGCAAAACAATGGGTGGGAGCTCTTTATGTTTACATTACGTATACGCCTTGCTGTCACTGCTGACAGCGCTTTCATTCGTCCTTGCTGTCAATGTGTTGTTTATGGGCGTGTTGTTGTTTGTTTACTTATTGTTTAATTGCATGAATATTTTTGCATGAGCGCGATTTATTTATTGTTTCTGTTTTTGGTGCTGTTGATTTCGGTCTTTCTTCGGTTTAAAAACAAATTTAGTGAAATGTTTACACTTCATTACGTGCCATCAACTGAACAACTCCAAGCTTGGGTTAATTGCATGCCCGAACTTAACTGATTTTGGTAGTGGAAAAAGAGTTGCGCGTCTTAAATTTATAAATGTAAGTAAAAATGATAAAGTAAGGCACTTTTTTTTGTCAAGTGAAACATTTAAAGGGGTTTAGGAAATCAGCAGTGAATTAATGAATATAATTATGAAAGTCCACTTTATTTATTTATAGACGGACGATGAATGTAATATTTTGGACAGTTGGATTTTCATTGATCTTGACTTCTTTGTAATCTACTCAAAAGGCTTGCGGAATGATGTTTTGTTTCTGATGGCAATGGGTTAAGGTAAATTCATCTTTTTCTTCATAATTTACGGAAATTTTCGACTAAATGAAAACACAAAAATGCCCAAAAGGCTGATAGGCATCCTAATTTTTGTGCATGTATTGTAAGTATTCAAGTGTAGGCGTCTATTTATCCTATTTATACTGAACGTTATTCATTTAAATTAGCATCATTAAAATATTAAACCCATTTAGGAGTTCTAGCACGTACGAAAAAATGTGCTGCCGCACATGAAAATGAAATTCCCGAGCTGTGCTCTAGAAAATAATTAGGCGCGCGTCAGTGTTCAGTTGCTAGCATTCCGGTCGGCCCCCTACTCTTGTGTTTTCGTTTTTGGCAAACATTGTAAAGTGTTGGCCATGCGTAAATTGGTATTTCAAAATGTTCTCACGTAGTTCAGGAATTTTATAGCCATGTAACATCATTAGCGTATTGCATGCCAAATGCTAAATTGCCTGGAATCTATTTATGTTAATTTTTATTTAATTATTTTTATTTTTGGTGAGCGCATTTAAAAATGAAATGAATTACAAGAGTGTTTAAACAATTTTAACGCAATATCATCACATTTTTCATACATTTCCCAGCTGCACATTTTCTGTTTCAACGTTTTTGTAACGTTTATGTATTAAGACAGCTTACATACTTAGGTATATATACAAGTAGGAAAGTATATAGGAAGCTTCAGAATTTTGTGCACCACTTCTTTATGTTTGTGTTTGGTGCAGCTGTCGCTCGAAACGTGTCAGTTATTTTTCTATTTCATTGCATACACGCCCACTTCCGAGTGTTATGTACTACCAACACAGTACACACACACACACATACACACACGCAAGTAGGTAGTCGTAAAGCAGAGTCAAATATACATAAACCTACACAGTATAGTCGTGCTTATTTACATGCAATGGCTGAACGTGCGGAAAAATGCGGTCGAATGTATATATTTCATTACCAACGTATTTTGTCTGCAATTTAGCTGACATGGTGACTGCTTATATCCCTCTATACGTATGCTCGTGTTGGCTTATCTGTGTTAGACAGCGTAGGGGGATCATAGCTTCGATCCACCCATCGAACTAACTTAATGACCGTTTGGTGTAAGGAACAAAATCGTATTCCATTTGATATTCTTCCTGATTAAGAAGGAAGAGTTCATTAGGGTCGGGTTTTGAACATTTTTTGTATGAAATCTTTTTGCAGAAAGAAATGGTCTCAAAATACTATAAACTGGAAATAATTTAAAGACAAGAGCGGAGGATTTTTTTTTCCAAATCAGCTGTACATGAAACTCTAATTCGCACTTAAAATGGCTCCTTTTTTAAAGCCTCTTCTATTTGATTAATCATGCTCCGAGTACGTAGTAGGTCTGCCCATTACAAAATAAATCAAAATTTCAACAATCGCCAGTTGAAATAAAATAAAACAATTTGTTGGCGAAACCTAATTAGAGGGCTTTCTCGTAGTCATGGCGTCCGCTAAATTAGTGGGAAATAGATTTTGGCAGCTGACAACATTTAATTGCCCAGATTTGCTTTTCTGCTTGTCGGCTTAATTATATTTTGTGTGCTAATTATTTTGTTATTTTCACTGCCAAAGACTTGTGCGGCCCACGCTTATTTAGGATCGATTAACTTCAACCGGCCAACAAAGCAACGCCAAGGCTTAAGAGTCAATCGAGAAACAATTGAATTCAATCCACCTTAGGCCGCAATCACTGTGAATAGGAAGCAAGTTAACTCATTTCGATTTATTTGAGGCAGGCCCACGCCAATTGCCCTTCAAGCACCCTTTACCGAAAACATGGCCTAGAGCTGGTGAAATTTGAATCGTTTTGTACATAATCGAAATATGAGAAACATTTAGAGTGCTTTGGTGAAAAGTTTTCCCGCACATTTTCTATAACAATTTATGGGGTATCATTTGTGAAACTATACTCGTAGTTGTCGACTTGCAAAGCCTAAAGTGCGCTTCGTGAGAGATTGCAAAATTTTCAACAATGGAATAAACTTTTATTTACTGTAATGGCAGCGTGCCCGCATATACAGTATGTGCATACATACATGTATATATAGTTATATAGTCGGCGAATGCGCCGTGCAAGTTGCGCAATATTTGATTGTATTATTTCTTCAATTTATTTGCATACTTGTTGAAACATAAGTAGCTCATGATAAGTACTCCTCAAACGTTTTCAGGTGTAGTTTCTGCAAAGGACTGCCTTCAAAGTAAAGCCAAATATTGTTTTTTTTTTAATATAAATAATCCGCTTACATTCTGAAAAGATTCGTTTTTTAAATTCCAGAAAACTATTATGTTTGTTAAATATGACTACAAATATTTAAGCCAAAGGATTTCATTTTAAAACTTGTTGACTAGAACAGGACAGGCGGCGGGACCTTTATTATTTGTTCATGCTTCTGATTCAAGATAAAGAAAAGTAAATTTAACATGCAATAAATTGATGAAATCATGAACGAATCAAAGAAATATTTACATTTGAAATGAGTGAATGATTTAAAATGTATTCATCAGAACGAATCAAAATCAATAAAAATCGCTTGTCATTACACTCAGTATGAGTTCGATTTTCAGGTTCGTCCGATTACTGTTAGGGGTTAAGGTTTAATGGGATCAAAACTGACTTTCATTTAAATATATTATTTGAATATTAATTTTTAAACATATTTCTCTTCGCTCTGCAATTTTTTCGATTTTATGTCCGTTTTCAATCAATCAATCAATTAATACATCAGCTTAAGTAAAATAGAAATAAAAATGTTCTAAACGCGAACTGCACAATTTCTGGGCAATAACATTTTTGCTCGGAAATCCCATCAACCACAAAACCACAAAACAATGTGCCTGGGTGTGAGAAGTGGTAGCTGTGTGTGTCTGTCTCTGTGCTTGTGTGTGAGTGATTGTGGTTTTCTGTTGAATTTTTCGTAGAAGTGAACAATTCGAATATACTATATTTACGGGTCGCTTGAAGAATGTGAATTCATTGTGTGCCATTTTTCCCGAAGAGAAAAAAGAGGAAAAGTTAATCTACTCGTACTTCATTTTATATTCATGCACTTTACATTTCTTGTTTCCGGTGCAGACATATGCATTGAACATTGCATGCTGACCGTTGAGCAATTCGAGCTTGAGTGCCTTTTAATTTTGTTGCCACGGCGTTAAGGGCCTATGTGCGGGCTATGAGCGTAGAATAAGATATGTATAAGCCGAAATATTTCCCACATGCACCATTCATGAAGGGAAGCAATATGCAAAAATCAAATTTGTGCCGCACGTACGTCTGCTAAATTGCGCTTAATCCATTAACATGTAAAAAGGACACAATGTACATAAGTACAACAGAAATACAGAAATATCGAAAACGGAAGCACGTGCACAGGCGACAATCATTACGAGTTACGAGTACGCTCAACATAAACAACAACCAACAGCTTGACACACGGAAATGCAAACAGACGCAAATGAATGCACACATACACACACACTCACACACTTGTAAACAGTGTTCGCAGTTACATTATACATTCGAGTTTGTGCATGTATATGCATGCATATGTATTAAAATGCGACAGCACGTGTTGCTGTATTTTCATCACCATTAAATGAAAAGGGAAGAAGAGAGAAGCAACAGCAAAATCTGACTGAATATTGCACATGTCAAATGTTTTGTTTGTCTTTTGACGCATGTCAACGCCTCTCCCATGTGTGGGGTCTATTTATTTCAGAATGTTCCACTTTTGAAGTTACACATTTTTGTGGCAATTTAAGCCAAATGAAAAAAAAAACCTTACTCAAAAGCTGAAATAAACACTTGGCAGTATTTTGCTGAATCCTATTTCCTTGCTAGCTAAGTATGTGTTGAAAAAGGGTTTAGCGTTACACTACACATGGATGGCTTCCTTTTATTCCCCTACGCAGACGCATACAAAACATGCACAAAGGAATGCGAAAAACCCTTTTCGTCAGCACTTCGCAACTGCGGAAATTCCAATGTTAAAGCTTAAGTTTCTTGACCAAAGTTTGCTAAGTTTTGCAAAAGTTTTGGCTCTAAGTACGTGTTTGTGCCTGTACGCAAAAGCAGAAGCATCCGTAAGCCCTATTTGCTGAACCAGTGTGGAAAATTGGTGAAGGTCACTACAGACATTTATAACTATTTATAACTCTTCAATACACCTAACCAGTTAAGCTCTAGCAGTTATAAGCCCATTAGCTGAAGTATTTAATTCCGGATAAATGTGAGATCCGATTTTGCAATCTGAATTAATTGTTGTTTTTGTGTAATCGCGACAGATTGCTTGCTTTAAAGTTGTGAGAACAATGGGCGGAAGAACCTTGAAATATTGGCATGCAAATTTGTTTTTCTTGAATTACTTTATAGTCAAAATTCTTCATGGTATTTTTTGAGTAAAACAAGTAAAGCTGGCTTAGTTTTTTAATGTAATATATACTACTTATTGGTTTACTCATTTAATTGTGTTACATTCCTGTTTATTTGGGTGCCAGGCAGTACATTGAAAGTTAATTTCATTGTTGGTGCACTTTGTAATTAGATACCTCATTATTTTATTTAATTGGCAGTTGCAATTGGATAAATCACAAGTGCACGAACGAAAGAATTTCAATCAATTAAATAGATTTGCTTGTACTTAAACCCACTTCAGCATGCCATATATCATGCATTATCGACATACTTGTATATGAACATGTCTATACATATATACGAATATATCCTATTATCTGCATTGCTCAATTATACCACAGCTGTTAACTCGCAACTACTTATAGTATATGCTGCATATGCAAATGTGCCACTAAAGCCCATAAAGTGCCATGCTCAATCTCAATTATCATAATACCCGCCAACAAGCAAATGACTGTCTGCTACTATAATTTGCAGATATACTTGTACGTAGGTTGTATGTAACGTATGGCTGGGGAATACGAATTCGAGTGTCTGTTCGTGCGAGATTTGGCATAAAAACGCACTGAGCTGCCATCGAAGTGCCAAAGAGTTTATCACTCAAACATTATTATGCACGCGTGATTCAATTTGGTTTAATTTTCACGTAATACGTCCAATAATAAACAGACTAAAAGAATAATTATGCTAAAATTGGCGTTGTTGTCATTATGAGTTGTTGTGATATAACAAAGTGTGAATATAATTGGGTATTGACCGAAAAAGTATGCTATAATTACTCAGTCAATTAAAAAACTTACATTGTCTCGCAATTGGATGTGGTATGCAATATTTGTTGGTCCTTTCCAATACACCTTAAAGCCACCCATAAAGTCAAATAAAAACCGCTGTCACCTGCCAGCCACTTTTGCCATGACAATAAATCCCAACAAAATTTAGAAGTTAATTTATTTTTCACCTGCTGTGCCCATACATTTATCAACGTGCCAGCCCAGCTCCTGAAAACCATATACTCTTCACTTCCACCGTCATGCAAGTTAAACAAACTTTGTTGTGCCAAAAATTCCTATGACATCTATATAACAGCTGTTGAGTTCACCAATTTGGATAAAACTTTAAAATATCATGAGACATTATACACAAGTACCATAAAACTCATAAATATAAAATTTTTAAATAAATCTATACATCATACGAACAGACTGTCATGCTTATTTATATACTCATATATGTACCTATACCATTTTCTTCTTCTGCACATTCATATGATGTGTAAGGTATGAACAGCATCAAGCTCAATATAAAAACTCGGTCTTCTATTGATTAAAATAAAGCTAGGCAAAAAAAAAAAAAATATACATGAGAACTAATTAAAATGAGAACTAAATTAAATGTAACATTTAATAAGGCCTTGAAGTCTGATAAATATCATTAAAACAGGCCATGCATATTGTTGTTAAGTTCGAATACATTTGAATAAAATGTATTATGATAAAATAAAATATTGTGTGTAGTAGGATGATAATCATATCAGCTGTTTCCTTGATCTCGCCCGAGCTCGTGACTTGAGCAATGCGGTCGCCAGCGGTCTGTATCTAAAAATGTTTTGTTTTATTTATCATTACATTTGGCTGCCACAATATTGAGTAGTGTGTATATATTTAGAAACAACAAAGTGCTCACATGGTTCATTTTTCGTCCAGCCCTCGAACTTGCTTGTATTTTCTTTAGAATTTATCGATCGTCTGTCAACTTGAAGCATTTATTATTTGCAATTGTTGCCCACATACGCCAACGGCATAAGCGTATGACCTTGCTGTTTATACGCTCTGGCTCATTATATGAACTAGCGGGCAGCCATTTAGTACGTCAAATATGCAAGGCAAGGATAACTACATAGATAAATAGTGTGGATTGTGGAACTTTTGCCAGTCTGCGGACATGAAATCACACAGAGCAACAATTATGCGGCGACCGCCATGAAAATACCATACACATATATTTTTTATATACGAGAAACTAGTACATATGTGTCTATGCAGTTGGTGTTTGCATCCAAACTTTTGCCCACATCTGACCTTTTGTGTGTTTTTTCAAAGAATATTGTGTGTTGTTTTACTGCACATGTTCTATGTTGTTCTCTGCCATAATAAACAGACAGAAAATAAGTTATGCATATGACATTCTCGGTCGATAGATAAGGGTAACAAATTGTTATACAGTTGGGTAGAAATTTTTGATTATATCAAACAGGACTTCCTTCCACATTCCAAGTCAATTAAAAATTCAAATTTATTCATATACCCATACCTCCTATGTGAGCTGTTGAGAAGGTCAATATACTAGTAAAACAGAGCGTTTTGCAATAAATTTCAAAAACAGCAATTTCATCAATGTCCATAGAGTGTGAACCAATAAAGTTGACTGCATTATAATATACGTGAAACGACACCTGCTAGATCACAAAAATCACATTGAAATTATTATTGCATTTTATTGATGCAGCTGAAAATATAAATTATAAACACATCTAACTGTGTCCGAGTGTTTCAGTTATTTCATCATTCACAGAAATGATGGTAATATATATCGACATCCAAAACTACACAAAATGGCACTAACATAATGGATAAGCTAAGGAAACGATATTGTTCGGGAAACTTACGAATCTGCCTATTTTTTTTATTTGAAACCCTTTCGAAAACAAATTTTTGTTGTTTCTTATAATTTTTGGCTCCCACAAACGGTATACAAATTGTTAAAAATATATATTATTTAGTTAAAAAAAGTGCTTGTAGACAAGGAGCTGTTAAATTTTAGCTTTGATTGTCGACTCATGATAAATCAAAGGAAGGTAAAACTTTAAACAGAATCTTATATTTTAGAACTAAGCTGATTTTTCAAATTGTTTGGCCTATAGATTTATAAATGTCGTCAAACCTAAGAGAAACAACTATCAAGCTAATACAATATGTTAACAATGAGCATTTCATATTACTCATACGCCAGGTTGTCTGAAATGTGGGCGCGTATTTCAAGTTAATCCCGATTGAGCAAATAAATGCTTTCGTCTTTGTTTGCATGTGTGTGTTTGCCTTGCCAGTTAATTATGTGCGCGCACACACACACGCGCACACAACGAAGGAAATGAGCAATTATGGGTACACATGAATGTATTTGCTGTGCTGGGGCTTTGCAAAAGTCCTCCTAATTGTAAGTAAACAAATGCTCGGAAGAGTGTTTTATTTTCTGCAAGGCTTCTAACTTAAAGGAATTCAACATTTATTGTGATAAGATGGATAATCAGCTAAGAGCTCTCAGGGTGGGGGCTTTTGTGCAGTATTAATCGGCATTATCCAAACTAGAACCATTGCAGCTGTGAAGACATAAGTAAATAAAAACAAATGTACTGGTGAATTTGTAGCCTTACCGTATATTGTTGATCGTCTTTGTCTTTAAACAGATAGAGTATATACTTGATCATTATGCAGAAATAGACAAACAGTATGATTGTTAAAACTATAATAAATATGGCCAGGTGTCGCTGATCCTCTTTGTGCCGCTCCAAACTGATTTGTCGCTTCGGATACATTAAACATACCTTTTGCCTGCTTGCACGCTGTCGTCTTTAGTGGCAGGTAACTTCGTATTTGACACACTCGTTTGGTTCTCTTCCCGCAATCAGAAACAGCAAATATATAATTAGTAATAGTATCCAGAATACAGCAAACCAGTACAAGTATCGCTTTTGGTTTAATTTTGATTTATATTCTGCTTCGTCCATTGTTATTAAAAATAAATGAGTATTGTATATAAATGTATATTTTTCTGATCGCGTGTATATGTCGATGTTGATTTTTTGACTTGAAATAAAGTGAATTTTCAACGTTTACTGAGTTCAGTTTTTTTCTTGACACTTCAGTCACAGCGCATATCAAAATCCGAGCACTGACCAAAGTCCGCCTTCAGAGCATGCACCAGTCCGAACATAATGAGACCCACAACTAGAAGTACAACAAACCAGTAGACAAAACGCCAAAACTGGCTACTGCCTACTGAGCGTTGTCTGGAAAGTGAGTTTCCCATTTTTTTTAGTTTTGTATGGTAACCGATAGATCAGCTGAACTAAAACTGAAGAAACAAAATTAGTCTGTATTGATTTTTTGGCTAGCAGGGAGGATAAGTGTTCATAGATGTTTTTGATTGTTGTTAAATGAAAATTATACTTTACCTTAAAGACTTAACGTAATAAAAAGAAGTGTATAAGGAATAGAAAAATTCGCTCTTCACGCAGAGGTAAAATAGAAGCTTCCTTTGGTTTTAACAAATTTGATAATTGATGTCGATTTGTTGATATGTTTACAGATTTTCTATGAAGATAAAAGCAGCAGCTACTTGTCCTCAAAACTCAAACCAAATCTCGCACAAGAAGCCGAACAATATTTAAATTTGATTGAATATCTAACATAGTTATATATAGGAAAAGCCACGTTACCCTTAAAATTTCGAACAACTTTATTATATGAAAGACAATTTAGCTAATTATTTAAGTTAATTGGCCTTTGCCTGCCTGGGGTCAAAAGCCAGGCAAGTTGACGGGCCAGTTCGACTGAAATATTTGCACAAAAGCCACAAATGTCTCGCAAATTTGTTAAATTACTTACAAACTAAAGTTACACAATTTCGACATCTTTCTTTCAAGACCACAAACACAAACAACATGCCCAGGACCCTTCAAAACATAAATAAAGTTTTACTGGCCCCAAATAAAGGCGTCTACGCTACCGTGCGATGAAATTCGTTTCTACACAAAGGTTTTTGTACTGCTGCTGTTATTATTATTGTTGCTGCCAAGCTTTCATTCTGTCTGTCTATCCGTCTGCCTGTTTGTCTGCCCCTCTGCCTATTTATATGGCTTTGTCTGCGGCTGCCATTGTGCGTGTTAGATAAAACAGAGTTCTGGCCATTATTTGCCAACTAATTGGTTGGGCTTGTGCATATCTTTGAAAATTGTTGAAATGTTTGCATTTAAATAGTAGCAAGCTCGAATGCTTTCAAATGTTTACTCATCAATTTTTGACACCATTGTGATTGCGCAATCTAGTCGGATTTGCATTTGAATGCCAATCGAGGGCTTGATATTCAATGCAATTCGAACAACAAGCCGCAAACCTAGGAATTCTAATTGCAGATAATTAATCAATTTCACGTAATTATTGGACTAAAGCCAAAGAGTGGCGCACAAAGAATTAATAACTGAATTTAAATGTCATTCGTTAAGAATTGAAGCTCACTCCGAGCCATTTGTTGGCTTAATATGAATGTAATATGCAAAACTAGTCGAACTATTCCATAGAAGAGAATAAGGCACCATTTTTCAATTGCGTTACCATTAATATTTTTTTATATAATCGTTAATTACCTGTAATTAAATAATACAAGTATATTTCATGGAAAATACGCAGAAAGGGCCTAATTTTATGAAATCTTTTGTAAAAACGTGTGCCATTAGTGTATTACATACATTACAAGGGAAAAAATGCGACGTACAAAATCATTACATTCATTGGAAAACTTTAAGGGTTTAAGTCTTGTAGTAAAGGCCATCATAGATTAAGGAAAGTGTAACTCTACAGATTGCTAGTAGAACCCATATTCAACAAAAATAGATGATCAGAATGCGGAGATGAATCGTCATATACCCAAGTTTGAAATGCATCATATATGTAGCTCTCATATATAGTATAGTCTACCTGATCTATAAGATCCAATTGGATAGTAAAAATGTATTGTACTTGAAATAATCTGCCTATTTTTTATTAAAATGCGAATACAAGTACATACATTTAGAAGATACGGGACTCGAAGCTAAGAAACGTATTTCTTAATATTATACTGCACATTATGTATGCATGTGACATTCTTTTATGTCCACACCCGTAGAGTGTGACATCGATACCCTACTGGTTTATGTGCTCCTTTTGTATCCTTGTGACTCAACTGACTTTGGTTTTGTGTGTCTGTCTGTTTGTCGGTGGGTCGTTCTGTCTGACTGCCTCGCCTTTTGATGTTAATGAAAGTTTCCGCCGTGCGAATAAGGCCAAAAGCAGGGAGTTCTGGAAAACAAATTGCAAGCAGCTTTTTATCTGCGGTTGCATGACAACCACAAGGCATGACTGGTTGAGAAAAACGCATCGATTGCCTGTTGACTGCTGCCTTCTGCCACGCCGTGAGCACAGCATGTGGGTGCGGGTGCTGGTGTGGTTGTTGCTCTTGCTTTTGCTGTTGACTTGCTCATTATGATGTTGTTGGCTGCTCATTGCCTCACTGCCTCACAACTGCCAACATTCTACTGTTTGGCACTGTAAATTGAATGCTCGAGCAAAGCGTTGCTGCTGGTGCTGGTGTTGGTCTTGGTGTCGTTTTTGTCTCGTCTCGTTTCATTGCGATTCGTTTTCAATTTGGAGTGTGGCACAAAGCGCAGTACTTTCATTTCGTATCGTGGCTTGCAATCAGTGTTCATTTCACCATAAATTGATAATTTTCCAACGGATATTCAATTTCCTGAAACTAATAACAGCAGCTCTGTGAAGTTGGCCAATGCAGCAAAGCTGTTGTCTTATGGCAAAACGCATTAAATTCTCCAAAACTTAAGCAGCTTTTGCTAAGCCAGCTAGTCAGCAAGTCAGCCAGTTATCCAGCTGCTTAAAATGCAGGCCAAGATAGAACATTTTTCAACTTAAACAGTGTAATATTAAAAATTCAAAGTCATCATAGAAGAGCTAAGTTTTGCGCAACTTTCGCGAAGGCCACAGGCCAGCCAGGCCAGTTGCCGAGACTCTTTGCAACTGTTTATTTTCACTGCAGCTCTCTGCCTCCTCGAC
This sequence comes from Scaptodrosophila lebanonensis, assembly GCF_003285725.1. Classification (NCBI taxonomy): domain Eukaryota; kingdom Metazoa; phylum Arthropoda; class Insecta; order Diptera; family Drosophilidae; genus Scaptodrosophila; species Scaptodrosophila lebanonensis. The sequence goes on from NW_022060529.1 coordinate 7,530,645, forward strand.
AACTCATTGTCTGACTGAGCGATGGCAAACTTCTTTGGCCGGCACAAGTCAACTAACTGTCATAGTCAGAGAAATAAAATATCAGCTGGCAGATAAGGAAACCCGAAAACAATCAGACATTTCGCTGCATTTTCTATTTAGTCTTTCTCTTTTTGGTTTTCTTGCTTTTATCAAGCAAGAAGAGGGCATTCCATGCTCAGTGTTTGCACAGAGGTCAGAGAGTCGGGCAAAATGAAGTAAATGAAAGCAGAAGGGCACAGAAAAAATGGAGTTGCATAAATGCATTGAGTAGCTGATGGGTAGCTAAGCAAGGAAGCAGAGCCACGGAGTAGGTGCCTTAAGTAATAATCCTATTCAAAATAGAGCAGAGAATGAAATACTGCATTTGTCAGTCCGCTTCAGCCTGATTTGTGCCAATTAAATATCTTACTATAAATTACGCAGCCGGGCTTTTGTCATTTCAAAACAAAGCTCTAAGTATAATTGGCTTAATTACTAAGACAACGCCCGGGGGGCACCATTTAAATGGCAGCACACGCCCAATTTTCTCATATCATTGCCTATACACCCACTCTGGTTATGTCAAAAGCAGACTAAGGTATGCGAAGTGGTTCCCATGTCTGTGGAATCAACTTGTATGTGTATGTGTGTGCTTGGGTTTGTGCGCTAGCATATGTAAATTCCATGCTAATTAAAATTTGCATATTCCCTTTCCTAGCAGCAGTAACAAGGTTGCCAACCACATTAGCAAGAAGACAACTCTCGCTGAGCTGATTAAAAGAGAAAGCTTACAAGCATTTTCTCTTTGTTCAACAGAGTGATTCCTTTTTTGTCCCCAATACCACATTAGTGCCGTAAAAATTTATTTTAACATTTGTTTTCATTCTTTTCTGTACCTCTTTTTAACCTACATACATACAAATAGCACATTTGTGAGCTTAAGGCATTATGCTTTTTAATTAAAGTGCCAGAGGCTTTATGTGGCATCTGTGAATTGTTTACCAGAATTTACAATTTAGGCTATTTTTAAATATAATTTCAGACTATGTATATATAACCAGTTTAATAAACGTTCTTTAAAAATGTTGATATATTTCTCATAAAATGTGGAAAAGATCGTAAAAATAAAACCTGGAAAGACTTGAGCATAAATTTGTAGTGAAACACAACACGAAGGACAGTCCTGCGATTAACTTGCGACGGAAGATTAATAAACAGGAGCCAGGTTCAAGCCACAAAGATCAAAAAGGAGGAATTGTTTCTGAACCGACTCAATCTAATCCTGATGCATTTTACACTGCGGTCAGCAAAGGTATGGCAGTATTAAGCGAATTCATAAATCTCAGAATATGAATAATGAAAAAGTTCTTAGGGGAAATTTTTTCACACAAAAGAAATTAAAATTGATTACAAAAAGTTGTTGTAAGTTCTAATTTATAGCGAAGCAATTATAATACATTAATCCTAAATATATATTTGGAAACTTTATTAAAGATTTTAAATTTTAAATTTTCAAATTTTAATTAACAACTTCCAAAAAAGTATGCAACAATTCATTAACTTTGGCCTGTTTTTATCCTCACTCCATCCGCGGTTTTAAAGCCGCCGATCTCAGCCACCAATGCATCAAGTAAGAGTATATGCTTTTGTAGGAACTTATATGTATATATATAAAAGTAGATGCGATGCAGCCAATATTGAGTTCTTAGCTGGTATATACTGGTTAATTTTTAATTTGTGTTGAAATATTTGCATCAAAAAAGAAGAAGTGCAGACAAACGTTAATCCATAGGTTACATTAAGCCAATTACTTAACTTATTAAATGCCATAGACTAGGAGAAACTGTGAAATAAAAGCTTTCAATTTTTATTTACATACCACAGCAATTTTTTGCTTCCGCATTGGCGTTTCACTTCAATAATTTGTTTACATTGCAGGCACTTAACATTATTGCAAATGCCATAATCATTTAATACGCAATGGAATTTCGGGCAGCAACAATTATCACCTCAATGCACTTGACTGCCCCGACTTTGATGGTCGGTCATCGACTGTTTTGGGTAATCGTCGACGCGTGCACACATCCGCATCAGTGTCCGCATCCGCATCAGCATCTGCATACCATGCCGCCCGTTGTTAATTGCCGGAAGTAAGAACCCAAATGGCCGCCGTCGACTTGTACCAAAGAATAAAAAAAGACAAAAAAAAAACCACGCAACCATGAATGATTTCCATTTTAAATGTGCAGCTTTTCTCTTGTATTTCATTTTCGGTTTTGTTCTTTGTGTTTTTCTATTCAAGTGCTGCACAGACGTTCTATATGGTTGTGTATTTTATGCGTATTTTTCATCTGTACGTAAACTTGGTGTTGGGGCTTTTTTTTTTGACACACCAAAACCTTTTATATACGAGTATTTTATTTTTAGGGCTTTCGCCTTGGGTGCTTTACACTAAATTTGACTTTTTCGCAAGATGTTCTTAAGTTAAATGGTGCAGAAACATTGTTGACTGACCTAAGTAAAGCCGAAATGAATTTAAATGCGATTCCTTGAGTAGACTGCACTCACACCGTCTTTAGCTTTGCAAATGGAAATGCGGCGGCCTCAAGTGGCGACCTTTTATTCAGTGCTACATTGAGTGGGCAGCCTTTCAAATTACATTATACTTGGCATGATAACTCCAAGGTAGCAAGGAAATTAGGGTTAGAAATTGGCACATTTCAATAAATTGGTAGTGCCATGCATTTTTCAAAAGCCTATTTTTTAGTTTGCTTGCGATCAACGACAGCTTGCGTTATTACCTTGATGTTTTGGTTGCACAAAATGTCAGCAGAAAAATGTATAAATAAAGATAAGCTCAGCACAAAGTCGGCAGCTATTCAATATAGCCGCGTAGTGAAAGAAAAATATGCACTAGTGCATTATTAAATTTTCTATGCTTGCGATATTGAGAAAATGTGGTGGTACTTTGTGTGGCTGCCTGATATATTGCAGCTTGAGTATCTGAATGCTATTGTATATATATACTATATACACGTACTCGTATGCTTTATATTCTATAGAAATGTGCATGCATATTTACTCGTTTTGTATTCTTACGATTTTCCTCTTATTGAACCAATTAGCAACGTAAATATCTTCTATATAGCTAACATTCAGATACCATTTAGATATAGGAGTCATTATTGAAATAAATACTCATCTGCAGCCCCAACCAAATACTTCAGCATTTTTCAGAAAGCCAGATGCCAGAACAAGTCAATCGTACTTCACAGCATGCTCTGATGTTTTTGTCTGTTGCTACTAAAGGCAAATTTTTTACATATTCGTCTTAGCGTCTGTTGGTAGGGTTGTGTGGTCTGTATGTCGGGATAAATGTTTTCGCTGCAAGAAAAAAACCACTGGCAGCTGCATTTGAGTTTGTTTTTTGCTATGTTTGCCCGGCAACGGATTTCAGATTTAGGTTTCTGTGTGCAACCATAAATCAGTGCATTTGTTCTTGTTATTGTTGTTGTTACTGCTGGCACTGATGCTGCTGGCTAGCAAATTGGCTCGTTCATATAGATGCATGCAGTGAAAATATTAGTGAGCATTTCTCCCCTCCGTTGAGCGCGCACTTTTCACAACTCGTCTTCGAACTTTTTGCACCCGATATTGAAATCTTTTGGCTTCATCTGACATTGATCAATTTCCCACGCTAGCTATTGGCAAAGAAGCGTAGATGTCGAATAAGCTAAGACATGTACACACAGAGTTTTCACATCAATTTATTTATTGTAAAATATGCCGGCTATTATGACCAGTTGTTTTTCATTTTCATTTTTATTTAAGTATTCATTTTCTGTTACTTAATATGTAACGTACATAAAATTAAAGTATACATGTATGTACTTGTATAATTTATTTGTATGCCACTTATATGTTTAGCTGCTTCTTAGCTCATACTTTTGCAATACTAACGCTAGCTTTTATGTATAACTACATATATATTTGGTATATGCAAAACGGCAGAAAATAGTTGTTTTTTTATTCATGTATTTATTTCTGTATAAATTTGCATACTGTACTCGCATACTGTACTAGAATTTTTGTTTTTATTTTCAATCCGCTGCATGGAATTCTGTATTTATCTTTGGCATTGGAATCGGTTGGTATTTGAAGAAATGAGCGTTTAACTTACAGTTTGAACAAAAGGTAGGGCAACAACAAATATTATTCGGCCTTCTTTGTTTTGTTTTATTACTAATATTTTTTTGATATGAAAATGAACTTATAGCGCACATTTATGCCACAACAGTTACAAATACAAACTTGCTAATCAACATTAAATTACCCCTACACTAAATATCGTATTTTATGACTGGTTTTTAATCAAGCTTATGCAACTACATACTTGATATGGACGCCTAATTTTATTTCCGCACACACCGCGCGGATCTCTTTAATGTTTAATCTGATATAGTTCAATGAATTATTCAATGTGTGCACTGACATATAATTATTATTTGTCTGAGATGCCTAAACTAGACTGGATTGACTTAATAGCTATGCTTTTTAGAAATATTTGCAGAACTAGTAGACGGCTAGTGTACTTTATCGGTCGTGATATGCCCAATTATGTGTTGATATTGATTCGTTTGGAATTTGCAGTTGCGAACGGAAAGAGAGAAGGTTGTCAATTTAATGAACTTAAGCCTCTATGAGATCTGCTGAAAGACAAAACACATGTATACGTATTGGGCGCATTTGATAAATGTACTGCATTCTAAATAATTAAACTATTTGCTTATCACTACGCACATACTATTGGCAAAAACCGTGAGCTGCAGTAATTGAAATATATAAACCAGCATCCATTATAATGCATTTCATTGATAATTGTACATACATAATGAAAATAAATACAAGAAACGCTCACGATTTCTGTACTCTCATTAAACGTAGCTTAGATTACGCATACGCCTGGTGTGTCATGCCAGTATTGTAGCTATCGCTAGACTTGCTACTTGGCATGCTGACGAGGCCAATAAGCTCCCTTGGAATGTGTATTAACTAAAGTATAAGCAAGTTGCTCGTCTAACTATGTACAAAACCTAATACAGTAATAATTAAAAAATAAATGCTCTATTTCTTAGAGCTCATATTTTTACAATAAACATATAGTAGTTTTAGAACGCACCGATTGCGTTCCACACACACACACGCACACATACAATTGTACTCATACGCACATACAGACATACCTACGATCTCTCACACACAATCACCGCACTCCAAACTATAGTAGGCATGGCTCTGGTGGTTCTAGCTCTGGCCCGCGTCTGTGCTCAACGGAGTGCCTGTAACTGCTTACGCCTGAGCAGCAGCAACAAATTGTACCACAGTGGTGCTAGTGGTTGCCAGACCGGGTGATGTCACACTTGTCGCTGTCTCTGTCGTGGTGGACGTGTCTTGGCCAGACAGTATTGTCAACGACGCCGCGCATTCGGCACTCGGCCGTCGCTTGACCAGCATTTGACTTGACTTGACCGCAATCCATTCGTTGCGTCCCGCATCAAACCAAGTCAGGCCAAGGTTGTAGCGCCCATTTAGATTGGCGTGTTGACAATGCGAGAACCACCAGCCACCCTCATAGTTAGCAGCACAATGCGTCTGTGAGATGTCGCGATCGTCGTCAATGGCCGAGAACTGCATGCCCTGCTGATAGTTGAGCGCGTCAGACGCATTACCACTATAGTCGCCAATGTGCAGGCGATACCCATCAGCACGTGACGATATATAGAAGTTGGCATAGTCCGCCACCCAGATGTTGTCGTAAATGTCCTGCATGTGTACGCGCAGTTGCGTGCAGTTGTTCAGTGTGAGATGATGAAGCTGTTCGTTGCCAATCCAGAACTCGCCACCGGGCATGCCAAAGCCGTGCGCATAGTCCGCCCAGGAGCGATTGAAGTCGGCGCTGCCATCAAAGCGCTGCTGCACAGTCGTCCAGCCGTCGGCTGTGCAGTGAGTCATCAGTGGATGATGCTGGCCGGCGGGTGCAATCAGATGCAGGCCATCGGCCGGCGTACTCACGTCGCTGCAATCATGTGGCAATTTGTTAATTATGGCCTCATACTGTGCCTCCACATTCTCCAGTTCTGCGACCAGCGTCTCCGCCAACGCACTATCAACATTATCATCCAGGCTGAGATCTGACGTATGCGGTTCATGCTGCTGTTGCTGCATCTGATGATGGGCACGCTTGTGTGGCTTATTGGCATGGGAAAGCTGTGGATAGAATAATGCAAAATTAATTAATTATATTAATTATTATTGGGTTAGATATGCATAACTAATAAATATATCGTGGAATTTATTTAAATAAATAAATATTACTGGTAAAGCGGATGTTAATATAGTGTAGATTAACATATTACTGACTGGCAATCACTTTGAATCGAGTTTCAAGTACATTCAATATTAGAAAATCATTCCGCCAATATTTATTTTGAGAATGGTTGGCCTTAAATGCGATGCATATTCTTTTATTATTGTGTTCGGAATGCTTCATTTTTTGTTTATTTCGACTTATCAATAGTATTATAGTTTTTATCGATTATGGCACTTACCTTATTGCTCAGCTCGGCGTTTACTAGCGACTGGACGCGATCGACACTGGTTTGTAGTTGCTCGACTGTACCCATCAGCTTTTTCACGCCCTCGCGCTCATCCTGCAATGCGCTCACACTTACAGCCATGGCCTGAAGGGAGCGAGCCGCATTCTTGACCTCTTCGCGCACCATGTTCTGCTCAGAGCTGATTTGTGCGTTGGCGAACTCCAGTTTTGAAATTTCATGACGCAGCTCGGGAATATTTTTGTCCATTTTGGTTTGCAGCCCCTCTACATCCTCTAGAAGTTCCAGCATCGATGTGTGCAGTTTGTCGAGCGAGGCGATTTGCCGGCTCAAATTGAAATTGGCATTGGCAATGCGATGCTGCTCGAGCTCGAGGCTCCGCACACGCTCATCAATGCGATGATACTTTAGTTCGTTCACCTGTCGCCTCAGGCTACGTTGGGAAAGTTGCAGCTCGTGGATTTGTTGATGCTGGAATCGGCAATGGCGGCGCTTGTGATCTGCCATCATATCGCTGCTTGACTGTAAGCAAAGAGTGAGCCAAAATAAAGGGGGGATTTAGTATGAAGTGCGCTGGAAATTATGTTAGAGTTTTGCCACATTTTGCAAGATTTGTTGCCACACGCCACCTTACTTAAGCATCTTTCCCAGAGTGCCGTGGTTTACTTTGTTCTAACAAAAGCAACAACATACGCATACATGGGCTTGGATTATGAGCTGGGAATTGAATACAAAATCCATTTATAATAAATGCATTTCATAACCCACGACAACGATGACGCTAACAACACTAACAGCTTTGTCAGATGACATGCTACGCCAACAATAATGTCAGTACCAGAGACTGCGACAACAAGAACAACAGCAATGTCGCCTGCAAATCCTTGGCGTCTATGCCACACTGGAGACGGGAACTTGCAAGAAGGCAGCTGCACGCTGTGACCCATCATTTACATACACACACACACACTTGGATGTACACGCACTCACATTCACATGCAAATGCAAATATGGGTACTAGGGACACATTGAGCTATGCAAGTGACGCTAAAGTCTGCAGAGGTGTGAGTCGAGAACGGAAGGGAGTGTGTCTCCGAGGGCTAAAAACTGCATAAATTTATATTTATAATTTCACTGAGTAACAACGCAAACCAAGGTAATGCCATTTGGGTCACAGTTATGTGAATGTAATGAATGTAATGCTGGCAGATATTTGTTTGCCACTCATTAAAAATGCGATAGTTTCAATGCTTTTGTCGCATTGCTGAATGGAAATGAATTTACGTGTTTTCATAATTAACCAAAGGAAAATAGAAGAAGGTAGAACAAAAAGTGTCATTACAAGTGTCTACAGAAGTGGCTTAATTAAATACATTTCATTGCATGTGGGTTCAAGTACATGAAAACATATATCTGGTTGACATTGGCTACATTTTATGTGTACGATTTAAAAAACTACGTGTATATTAAAGATACATTAAATTTATTTATATTTCAGTTTGTTTTAGCTATCATTTTTCGGTTGATCTACTGGGAATTAAAGCACTTTTAGAATATATAACTTTGCAAAAAAGTAACAAAATACAATGTTCTTTAGGTTCGCAGAAAATATTTTGTTTATTAAATCATTCTCATATTTTCTTGCAAGGTGGAAGAACAAAGCAGCATAAATTAAATTGAATTAATTTCTGTGCCAATAATTTTAATTAATGCCACCCACACCAGAAACGCCATAAATATACCAACCATCCAATCGATAAGGTTCCTAACGTGCACCAAAAGATATCTGGCGATATGCTCGTATGCGTTGCTACCATGACAAAGACGCTCGTGCCTGGGCGAGTGCTGACAGAGCTTCGTTTGCAGCAACAACTAAAGGCATTGAATAAACACAAACACATACACACACAGAAACACATATATGAGCGCGTTGTTTTATGTGAAAGGTCACGAACAACGCTAATGCCGCACGTGCATGCTGGCGGTGTCTACAAAAACAGAGAAACACAAGGCACCAGAGCTCTAGCTTAAAGATTGCCTTTGACTGGAATTTGATGTTTTTGAACAATATGCCAACAAGCATAAAAATATTTAAAATACATACATGAATCAAGGTAATAGATGTAATTAAATAGCTATTTAAACAACACTCAGAAAGCCAAATTGCGTCATGGATATGTGACAAGCAGCACGTGAAATTATGTTTGGCAAGCTGGTAATTCAAAATTCTAAAGTCCCTCAACATAAGCGTAAATTATGCAGCTTTTAAATATTTGATAGCGCATAATGGGAAAGCGTAGTCATAATTAAGCAGCACTAATCAGACACCCATTGTCACGTTAGAGAGCAGACGCGCTAATTAATTTTCGGCCACGTACAGGCACAGACACACACGTACTCATCCAGATATTACCACAACGGCGTCAATGACTCGTGCAAGGATTAAAGCAAATTTTTACATGTTGTACTTAAGTGAAAGCTAACAAGGATTTGCTATTAGCACGTTAGCTGAACGCACACCATGTGAACAGGGAGTCCGAATAGATGTGTACACGTGTGGGTGTGCGTCCGTATGTACGCATGTGTTTGTGTAAAGAAAAAAGTGCGCTCCGGTTGCTGCTGCCATTTTTAGAAGCGCTCTAAAGCGAACTGTCGTTAAAATTTAATACGACTTGTGTGCGCTTCTGAAAGTGGCAAGCTCCGCCGAATATGGTATGCCAACCCATATATATTTTATGAAATAGTGGTGGGTATGCGTCGTTCTTTTAATCCTTAAAATAAGTAGCATTATCAAACACGAAAATAGCACGCACTAAAAATCAGGCTCAATTCTTTGAACTAAGCTTCAATTAAAATATTTCGATAGACAACAAACTATTGCTATTAAACGGATTGTTATGGATTGATAGCAAATTGTAGGCAGTCCACTATCAACAATCTAACAAGGTTCTACACTTTTAAGCATATATACACTTTTTACCTGCTTCTTTAATTTTTTGCTTCTCTTGAAACACTTTTCTTTTCGGGCCGCAGTATCGATTAATAAATATACAAAATTCCCTCAAAATAAAAGGCATTAGTCACCATACATTTATTGAAAGGCGCATATGGTAGCGCATACGATGGAAATAAATAATATAGCACGAAATAATGTAAGGAAAAGAATAGATTCTTTCTTTAGTCTCGTGACCGTGTTTGTCCAATTTTGGACGCTTTGAAAGTCATGCGCACCTCTAGTATATATATATATATATTTAATATGTATGTGTGTGAGAGAGTGTAGCACAAAGTGGCACAAAATGCTATTAACTTAATGCTCATTTGGGGGCCACAGCAACAGTAGCTGGCAAAATTGCAGACGTATGCATAATGGGAAACTAAAAATACGTATACGCCGTCGCACCACCGCGCATTGAAAAACTTAATATGAGCACTTCAAATATAAATTATCACAAATAATGCACAACAATTTCAATTTAAACACTTTTCATATGAAAAACGGGCTCATACAAAAGACGAGACTGAACATTTTCTCGACTGAGCAAATAATGGCAACTCGTGCCGAAACACAGACACACAAAAATATATATACTCGAGTATGTATGTATGTATATAGGTATACCAGTGTATTGTATGGCAACCATCAAGACTATTCCTAGAGTATATTATAATTCAGAAGCGGTGCAGGCAAACGGCTTTATTTTCGCCATTTGGGAATTTGCATGGAAACCATGGAAATTTCGCGGAAAATAAAAACACTTTTGACTAAAGTTGAAAAAGGGGAGAGTATATATAAAAACATGTATACAGTTTATACATGGTATATATAATACATAAACATGAATCTCAAGTGTATGCCGAGTTTCAATAAAGATAATTTGAGTCATAAAATAAATATCAAGTATACGCATGTACGTGTGTAGACGAAAGGCACGGCGACAGGCAAACAAACGGCTTACATAGCATACAAAACTCTCAAACAATCAAACAAATTGTGCTGCCGTTATTCCATAACAACAGCAATAACAACAACGAGAACCAGCAAAAATAAAAAAAGAAGCGGCGAAAATAATGCTATGTACAAGACAAAGTATCACTGAGAATGAACACAGACTCGTATCAGCATGGAAATATGGAAAGTGCATGGCAGAATGAGAGCTCATAACAAAATGTAGGCGGATAGCAACCTGCCGAGTCAAGGAATAAAACGAAATGGAACGAAATAAGACAAAAGCTATCGAAAATATCCAGCAATATTCCAAACTGCCTACCTCTGCTTAGTTATTTGCTTCCCTAATTTAACAACAACTTCTTCTGTATATGCTAACGTCTGTGTAGGTGTAGAAATTTATATACAAGTCTATATATGTATGTGTGTATGTATGTATGTGTATCTGGCATGTGTGCTTCTGTCCGAGCCCAAAGCATCAATAACCAATGATAAACATTTGCGTATTACTTGATGTTTATACAACAACTGTTGCAAGTGACAGGCTCCATCGGGCGATATTTGTTATGCAGGCACATGTGTGCGTGCTTGTATCTCCATCAGGCATTCATATCTTTCGTTTTCATTAATATCTTTGTATATTCAGTATTTTTCTTGCTGTTTATCAACATATTTATCAATTAGACGCTTCGTAGCTTGTCAGAAGCAGCTGTCGTTGTATGACAGCAAACACAATTAAAACTTCATTAGTGGGTGCACAAAAATTAGTTGTCTAGGGGAAAATTGGTTGAGCTCTACTAATGCTGGACATAAATTATTCACAACAGCATTCTTTTCTTAAAGTCAAATCAGACAAACGCCATTACAACCACTAGATCAGTCGTTAATGGTGTTTTTATATTAAAAGCGTATACTAGTTTAGTGCGAATGTATGTAACACACAAAAGGAGGCATGACAGACCTCACAAAGTATATATATTGTTGATCAGTATGACGAGACGAGCCGATATTGTCAAGTATGAGGAGAGGGGAGTATCGTTTGAGTCGTCGAAGAGAGCAGACGTGTGCATAGACAAGAGCACAGCATTGCGGAAGTTATTCTTATTTAATTTTATTTATTTGTATGTAAATAAACTGAAGAAATGCATACAATTAAAGAACCTGACAATATAGACATGTATCTCTGTTTGAACAAAAGGATATCTGAAGGTAGAAGAGCTAGAATTACCAAACTTGGTGTCCAGGTTCCCCGCATTCACTTGGTTATTCTCAGAATTTTCAACTATTTGTAAAATATCTCCAGTTACCAGTGGTTACCAGTCTGTATGCCAACTTTTATCAAGAGAATTAAGTAAATTAGGAAGGAATTTATAGCCATAATTGTAATATCTGCCCAAAAATGTCTTGATTGAAATTAAGAAAACTGTTTTAAAATGGACAAATTCACTTAATAAAAGATTTAAGGGCAACAACATTTATTACAAAACCTCAAAGGAATTGTTGGAAAATAAAGCAATTCAAAGAAATGTTGGAACATGAAGTCAATTAACAATTGTATAAAATGAAAATGTTAGACGAAAGTTTGTAAATAATTTTAATACAATACGGAATGCTTGAAGTAGATGCAAGAATATTTTGAAGCACGTGGTAGACAATTCAGTTGGGTAGACAATAAAATATTGAGCAAAATGAAAAGGTTAGAGCGAAATTTGTAAATAATTTTGATCAGTTAGTAACTTCATGTATCCGTTCATATCCTTAAATATTACAAGTCAATACTGGTTGGTTATTATGTCTACAACTCACATAACAACCATTTTGATATCCAACTTAGTACAAGCAATAATCAATTATGGACTTTTCTGTCTATTGATGAAAAGCGCAGTAACAAGGGAAAAAGTTAATTAAATTTGTTTAAAAAATAAATGTGTGAGTAAGGTCTGCAACACAAGGAATGTGCTTTATTCCAAAAGAGCCACCTGTGCAATTTTATTTTGTTATGTCGGGTTTCGTTTCACTCTGGTTGGCTTGCTGTTTTTGCTTTTTGGCTTTGTTCTAATTCAACCTAATTTCTTTGCAGCAAAGTTCTTGTAATAAAAGTTGAAAATATAAAATCGCAATTTTTTGTTCGCCATTTCGTAGAAGGAATACCTACAGGTACTGTGGTTGTTGTTTTCACTCTCCAACTCGAGTGCACATTGGGCTGTCAGTGAGTTTGGTGGCCCTTTTCAACTTTTACATGGCGTTCGCCTGTTGGTTGGCGTGTGGGAAGCAAAAATAATGAAAAGGCTCAAATTGTGTTGAAGAAGCGCGCGCATCATAAAAGGAGACCCAGACACACGCACTCTACAGATTATCAAGGCACTCTGAAGCATCTGCTCCTTCTTTTGCTGCTGCTGCTTTTGGTTGGCTCGTTGGCTGGCTGGCTGGCTGGCTGGCTGGCTGGCTGGCTGGCTGGCTGGCTGCTTTTTGGGAAGACAAAAGACAGGCTGCCATTATCAACATTCGCCCTCCAAGTCGACGACTCGACGACTCGCCGACTTGGCCAACGCAGCTGGCACTGCACCGAAAGCGATTAAAAGGTGATTTCCTGCTCTTTGTTTGCAATTTTCAGCAATTTCATGTTATATTGTATTATCGGGCTATGGTCGAGCTTAATGCCATTGTTGGTTGTTGCTGTTGCTGTTATTGTTGTTGGTTAGCAAAGGCGTGGCTGTAAACGTTACATAAACACACAAAACCCATGTGTGTGTGTGTGGAAGTATTTGTGTGTGTTAGCCGCACTTATGCACGCATTCAAGCGAAAGCCGCTTAAACGCCGCTTTGTACATTTTATTGGTTTTCGTTTTCATTTTCATTTTTTTATGTTTTTTTAAAGCAATTTGCGGCAATTTTTTAGTGGGCCCCTAGCCAAGTAATCGCTTTGAACCCAATAAAATTTTGGTTTTCAATCAGCAAAATAAGACGCACGCATCTTCCTCATCTGAAAACCAACCTAGTTAAGCAGTTTAGTGGTGAAAAAAATATTTCAAAGAAATTTCCAGCAGCTTAGCATGTATTGAATGCCAAACAAATACAAATACTTGTAGAACGCTCTTTGAAGACTATTTTATGAAACGCAATAAGTTTTTAATTCTCGTACCCGCACAACAATAAAAGAAATACTCGTAATAATAAACAGGTGGCTGTCCCAAAAAATCTACATATGAAATAATACACTCATCCATAAACATGTACATGGGATAAAAAACCAGTTTGAAGTCTCACTGACATATTTTGCCAACGATTACAGCAGCCACAGCAACAACAACAAAGTGGACTCCATATGCCAGCATATCGAGAGCATACCGCATAATCCTTTTAATGAAGCACACTGTTCCACTTTTTTGCTTTATTTATTCATGTTCGCTTGCAGCAGGACCATGGGGAGAAAAAACCACAACCCATTTGAACTCTTTTTTCTTACCTGTTGTTATCTGCCAGCAACAATAATAACAACAACAACAACAGCGTCATCACCAGCAGCTGCATGAAGCTGCTTTGCTTGCTTTTAATTTTAGTAAGGTGCTTTGTTTCCTTTTAAGCTAAAATTATAATTAAAAATCGTTAGAGCTGATTTCTTTTGTTACCTTTTCCTTTATTAGGAAAGTTGAAGGAAAGAAATTGGCGCTACTGCCTCTATTATAATTAATTAAATTTTCAATTTAAATCCCTTTTAAAGTGCAATTAAATTGCTGCCATATTATCATATTTTATTATTTATGGCCCTGCGGAAAAACTACTTGTATTTGAATTTCTTGCAAGTATATTCCACCCACTTCCACTTTGAAGCTACTTTTCAAGTAAAAGTTAAATGTTTTCCAATAGAGATGGATATTGCTATTCAAAATGTTTTTCTGCTTACAAAAATCTGCATTTGAAAAAGCAGCTCAACTTGCTCAGAAAGGAATTAATTGGATCACCAATTTGTGAGAACTAGTCAGTATAGAGAGCCTTCGGTTTATATTTAACTGTCCCTCTGAAATATATAAATATTTTCCAAGGTGAACTTGAGGAATTCCATTCCATTCCAATTATTTCAAATATTCGATCATACAACAACTATTAAGGAGAAATTGATGACCAAATGCTTAATTTTGATGATTACTTTTGCTCTTTGTAGCTGTAGCTATAAAATTGCGGCTTTATTTTAATCATTTAAAGGTTAAATGGTAATAAAATTGTTGAAGTACCATTTCAAGTCTTGCCACATTTAATTCGTTGAGGACTTGGGCATGGTGCCAGTTGATGTCTACGGATTAGTCTCATTGGTTAATTTACGTTCAAGCTCCTTTCAGTTTACCAAATCACATGTGCAAAGAACCAAGAGGTCCTGCTGGACTGGATCTGAGTGGCTAAGAGCAACGCGCAATGAAGGAAACATTAAATATTAAATGCGACAACGTCATGCGGTGTGTATGAGTAATTTAAGCATTCATATGAATATATATGTACATATGTATGTGCGAAGCCGCATGTGAAGCACATTAAAAGTCAGTCAGACACTCGTATTTATACAAACATATATGGATTTCCATATATTCATGTGTACATCCATACGTGCTCCGGAGTACGTCAGTTGCCCGCTCGTTAGCACATCGTGCCGCAGATGGCCCCCAACAATGGGTACCCTGTGGGGGCAGACTAGGGTATGGGATAGGGGGTGTGGGGGAAATACTGCCAAAAAGTGAGGCATAAAATGCGCAGATAATGTGCAGGGTTGCCAAGGTGAGGCAATAGCCGGGCAGGGCAATACTGCGCGTGCTGTGGCTGCCGTGTTGGCCTCTTTATGCGAGCACTTAAACAAAAATTTTTTAAACCATAAAAGACCGAACATAAAACATGTCCTTATGTATTCTACACACAAAGAAAACAATGGGACATAGGGAGCTGAAGATAATCGAATTGCTAACCGTTCCGGTATTAGTAACGCAAAAAATTAGTAAGACTTTTCTTTACGTATATTACAAGTATGTGGTTTCTTCTCTCTGTTAAGTTTCCTTTTTTTATATCAGTAGAACTATTGACGCCTCTGACTACACTTGGCTGTAAAACGGTGCACAGCTAGCCGAAGGGCAATTAATACTCCCCCACCGGGTCGGGGGCGTTAATTATTGTAATTTGATTAGATTTCTTTTTCTTAGGCTTTTCTTTTATATACAAGTATATTTTCCTCCTATGTCGACAGTCAATGTTTTTGACATAAATAAATAAATAAATAACCGTACTACACACAAGTGCTTTAAGAGTAAGATCTAGACATAACTTAATGAAATAGTAGCCTGTTAACTAACCTGAAACATTACGCTGAAATTGCATAACAGTCCAGCAACAACAACTATAAAGCGAGCATCAGTTTAAATGTTCATTCAATTGTTTTCTCTTTGTCTCGCTTGCCAACGTCTCTCACAATAAATCATAGTTTCTACTCTAGTGTAGTGTCCTAAGTCTGGATACAAGCCGAATGAGAGAATGATGCTTAGAATTATGTATACAATGTGGAAAGTATTTCTAAAACTGAGCTGAACTAGTCTCCTGTCAGCTACTGCAAAACATAAACGATATGGAGAGAAGCAGTGGATTTCTTGCCGGTTAAATGAAGTAAAAGTTGAAAATGAATAACCACAACAATAAATTAAGCATTCAATCTATTAATCCAATCGATGTCAAACTATTGTTGATTGCGTTCGTTATATGACTCTAAAAATAGCTTTTTGAACCTTTTTCTGAGTGTAATTTTGGGTGTGTGTAGTGGAGTGTATGTGTGGCAGGCTTATTTGCGTGCTTATCTGATCATTAGCATAAAGCTGCCGCACTCAAACATATTGACTACGCACCTCAACTTCCTGACTCGCGCTGTCCTCCTCAACACTGGCCGAATGATTATGCTTTTCCTGTTTCTGTTGCTCCTGCTTGTTCAGCAATCGTCTGTAATCCTCCTCCTGCTGCAGCAACTCCTCGCGCAGTTCCTGAACGAGTACCTCATTCTGTTGTTGTCGCTCACGTTGCGCTGCCAACTCCAATTTGATTTGCTGGAAGTCATTGCGTATAGTGGCCAAGTCCTCGTAGCCTGTGCTCCGCACTTGCATGTCCTTGGCCACAGTGCCCGCAGTGCGCTGCAGTTCCACCAGCTGCTTTCGTATCTCCGAAATCGACTGTTGCAGCCACTCGACCGTGAGGCGTTCCTTGTTGGCCGAGCTCTGCGCATCCCGCAGAGCTTGCACCTCGCGCCTGTAATTTAAACATTTTGGCGTGACTGTAATTAGTGGACTGGTGGCATGCATATTAAAGCTGCACAATTTTAGTTTACTTTGGAAAGCGATCTTAATTTAATGGAAAGTCTAACATTTTAAGACTCTTTGACAAGCTGAACTTATTAGTACTTGTGTTTTAAGAGTCTAATCAGTGTGCTTGTGCGTTAATAAAGAGAATGATTGTGAATAATAAAATAAATAAATTGCAGAAAATATCCATTGAGGATATGCTAACACAGTATTATTAATATTATTATTAGTTTAGTAGCCATTTGTGCTACATATCAACAACGTTATTCATAAAAGCGATAAAACCAAAACTATTAAAACTACCCAATTGCCCCCAGGTTGTTTCAAAATACCATTTTGAACATTTCTTTTTTAAAATACTTGTATGCTGAGCAGTGGGTCGGCAGTGTTAATTACAGGCTTTTAATCGAATGTCTGTAGTTGACCGCATTGCTGGCAAAGGCTCAGTAATAATTTTGCACACAACTTTTCAGTTTACTGAATATTTACTCACCGTGCATTGAAATTTTGTGGCAGTTGTAAATACAGAGCAAACATTTGCGTATGGATGGACAGCTGTCTAACTTTTTTTGTTCCCAAAACAATAACAGCAAATGCAAAAGTGCCGCAAGCGGTACCAGCAAGACAGACACACTCAAAACACACAGGCAGACACACACTCGAGCTAACATACAATCGCATTTGTTTTTGTACGTCAGAAATTACAGTGAACTTTACTTTGCCCTAAAATGAAAAATAATGTAGAGTTGGGAAATAAAATAAAAAAGTTTTGCTCAAACAGAGAAGAGGGGAAAGTAGGAGTACGCGTGTTGTGTGTTTGGAGTGTAGGAAAATATATTTTTTGGTCTCGAAAAGCGGAAGCGGAAATGAAAATGTTGTGTAGCAACACTTGTGGCAGTTGGCAGGAGCTGCCGCCAACTTCTCGAATTGTGGTTTCAACGCATTTTTGTGGCATTTTGGACAATTAAAGTTGTCAGTGGGAAAATTTTACTCTGTTGCTGCTTGTGTAGGTGGAAACTTTTTTGACAAGGTTGCGGCGGCTGCTACTGTACTACCTCTACTGCTACAGTTGTTTTATTTTTCACTGTCAAAAGAGCAAAACTACATGAAATTTTCATAAAACTTTTCTTGTATATTTTTGGTACTAGTGGGGCGCATGCTTTTGTTTTCCAACGCCGCTTATGCGCAATATTTCAATTTGTTATATTTTGTGCAAGGGAGTTGCGTCACTTCGTTAAAGAGTGTATGAGCTTTTAAGTGTATGAGTGTGTGTGTGTTTTTTGTGAGTTTTACGACTTGAAAAAGTTGCCCACGACCGCTGGTTACCATGGATATGTAAAAAGTTCCTTCAGTACTCGTTTAATTCCTTTTCAAATATTAAATTAAAAAGCCCATACCATACCTCCGAATATATATGCTTATGTATATAAGTAAGCAGAGAAATATTTTTAAGTGAGTGTTTGTGCATCTGACCTTTAACTTGGGACAAACGATACGAGCTCATAAAGTTTACTGCATTCTTGCAAAAAGGTATTGCATTTACTCTGATGTCTAGACCGCCCAGAAAGAGATTCATAAAATTTATTATGTACCCACGACTACCAATGTAAGCATTTCTATGCAACCTTGTTGCTTTATTTCAAGCTATTAAGGTTAAATTTTCAAAGAGACAAATACCTACATCATTTTTAACAGCTATCCGACCTAAGCATTCACATCACAAGTAAAGTAAATTTTGTTTTTCAAAATATATGTGAACATAAATGATGAAAAGCATGATCTCTCAATTTATTCGTAAAAAGTCATGCATGATCTTTTTTTTAATTTATTGAATTACAAATAAGAAAATTCAATACAATAATTTATCATACTTCAACTCAACAATTTACACACGAGACTGTACAAGATTGGTTTTAATCAAATAATAAAGTAAAACGTTTCTAAAGATCATTAACGGGCATACCTGTCGAGCATCACATTTTACATGACTCGTTTAAAAATTATAATTGCAAAGAGTATAAAATTGAATAATATTAATTAGATTCGGATCAAAGTCCAGTATTAGAAAGTCAGCTGGTATAGCCATGGTTTGAATTAGTTTGAGATATAATAAAGATAAGAAAAACATTCTAATGTTGTTCTTATAATCTTTCGTTTTTGCACAAGAAGAACATTTTTTAGATTAATTAAGAACGGAAAAGTACATTTGAAAGGCTTTATAAGC
The DNA here is from genome assembly GCF_003285725.1 of Scaptodrosophila lebanonensis. Taxonomy (NCBI): domain Eukaryota; kingdom Metazoa; phylum Arthropoda; class Insecta; order Diptera; family Drosophilidae; genus Scaptodrosophila; species Scaptodrosophila lebanonensis. The sequence continues at coordinate 7,549,755 of NW_022060529.1, forward strand.
TTTAGCGTTTCGAAACTTAAGTACTTGCTTGTTTTCTTTTATAAAACTTTTCTCATGCCGCGCAACTGCACTTTGATATAATCAGGTTATATTGCAAGGATTCAGCATTAAACAAACTTTTTTTTAATATAATTTGGCTCAGCATCTGACTTATAAGCTAAATAGGAATAGTTTTCGGAAGCGGATTGCACGAAACTAGTCCTTTACTAATCACCGCAATGCATAAAAATATCCCGTCTCTGTTAATAGAACTATTGTTCGGGGCCATTAAAGAAGCGACTAAACTATTAGCAAGGTGCAATACCTGGCAGCAACAGCGTTCCGCATTTTTAGCGAGATTTTTGGTGTTTGGTTTATTTGTGTTTTTTGTGAGTTCAATTTTGTCATTGCCTTTACAGCGACACAACAACAGCCACGTATAGAAAAATAGAGCGGGACATGTCAGGCAAGAGCATGAGAAATTGAAAATTGAATATGCTGCCAATGACATCGAACGAATTGAAAACGCAACATTGGCATGCGATTTGATTTGCCCTTCTGCCATACACGAGTATATATGTCAACGAGCATATGTATTGTATATACATACACACTCTATATACCTAGATTTAATTTATAAATGGAAGCTGCACTGCCAGAGCAAAGTTCGCGAGGGAGCTGTCAAGAGCAAAGTGAAAAGCACCTCCCCGCGCAATGTTATCGCTCGTTTCTCCAAATCCGAAGCAGTGGCGCATAATAAGAGCCCGTTTAATGTTAGCCTTAGTATGTGAATGAGCTCGAGTTCCACTGTGCAATCAGATAATGTCACCCGACATAAACCACACACACACACACATACACACTTGATATCGCTGCACACTGTCCTCGGCCATATTTATGGGCGCTCATATATTTTGTGGTGTCAGGACGCGTGTTGAATTATTTACTGTGTCACGCTGACAAAGTTTACGACGACGGCAAAACAAAATACATAAGAGCAATGCAAACAAAGGACTGCCCCAAATGCCCGCAATCTAACGGAATCTAAAGCCAACCTATGTGTATATGTACAGTAAATTAAGAGTGCGCGCCACGTTAGACAAACAACGCGGCCGCTTTGTCATTCATTCGTCGCTCATTCATTTCTTGCTGGTCGCTCGTTCGCTTTCTCACTCGCCCTTCGTGTTTTTTTTTGCCTGCTTGTGTATTTGGCTATGTGTGTGTGTGTCGTGCTCGATGAGACAATCATTATTAGTCAGCAAGCAAAACAACAAACAAATCACTAACAGGAGCCTACATGGACACGACTATACACATGAGTGTGCTTAGGCTTGGCCTTTGCACAAATCTACGTGTTTCCGCTCGCACAAACACATAAACACACACATACACACACACACAAACACAGACAGGCTCGCGCGCGTATATAAACACATAATGCCAACGATTTCTTATCTGTTGACTTGCTCTCTTGCCTTATGCCCTGAGTCTTCTGAATTGCGCCTTGATGTCATGTATTCGCATTCGCATTCACATTCGCCTTTGCTGTTTTATTTGTTTAAATTAACTTTGGCAAACAAGCGGAGAGCACAAAAAGAAGAAAAGACGAAAAAAATAAAAGGCACTCAAGCAAATGTTGCCTACTTTCCTGCGCGTTTAATTGGATTAGTTAGGACCGCCTTTCAATTTCGTGCAAGTTTATAGCGCTTTTACTTGTGGTCCCAAAAACTTGAGCACATGTGCGCGCCAATAAAAAATTAGTGGCAACTAATTTGCTGTTGTGTGCTTGACAGCATTACGAGTGCGAGTCCAGAAGTTCCAATTCGCAACTTGCCTCAAAAGCGCAGCTTAACTTTACCCATGCCTTACCACAAATTTACGTGCACAAACTTTTGTAGAAGTGACACGCTAAATGGTGCACAAAGTTGCACTTTCGAATTGTTCGATGGCAAGTACACCAGCTAGCATGTCTAATAGGAATTGGCCGATTGGGGCAACCAAAACAGGCCACATATCGAATGTGCCGCACCGTTGCCAACAGCAACATTAATTAACAATTCAATTTGCTGGCAAGAGCCGTGTCAAGCCATTTCATTGGGTAAGTTCCAAATGCTCAACATAAGAGCCATGCTCTAGTTTATGAAAGTAGAAAAAGAAACAAAATTTCGATATCTTACGAATATAGACATTAAATTACTACGAGCCTTTCTATGTGCATAAGCATTATTTTAAATCCGAGCTTATGACATGTGTTCCGTTCAACTTTTCTTATCAGCTCTTCTCAAACAAATAAGTTGATTAAGAAAGATTTGAAAAGGTAATTGTAAAAAATGTGCTTAAGGTATAAGGTAGAAAGTCTTGTGGTATCTAGAATATTGGACAGTGAAGTGCTGTGACACAATCATACTCATTTACTTTGAAATCTTTATATGAAAGTTGTCTGAAATTCAAACAAACAAAATGTTCAGTGATGTAAAATTAAAGTCTCATAACAGAAACTGGCACAAAGCACAAATTTGTAAAAATAATAGACTCTAAGCCTATTCCTTGTATCTCTAATTTATGAACAATTGTTTTTCAAAACGCCTAATCATGAACAACTGTTTTCTATAAACAGCACAGTTTTGTAATTTTGTTGTATTTATTCGACTGAGCAAGTAACACTTAATGAATGCCCAATAGTAGACATTCATTTGCTGCTCGACATGCACTCCTGCAAGCCTCTAATAGACTCGTTGACATACACACCTCAACTGTTCCAATTCGCTGCGCATATCCGCATCAACATTAGCCGCATCTGTGGTCAGCCGCAAGGATTTTCGCAAATTATGCTCCAACATTTCGTAATCCTCACGACGACGTGTCATTAAAGCGTTCAATTGCTTGCTCAAGAGACGCACTTGATCGTTCAGTGTCAAGGTGTCAAGTGTTTGCTTCTCCCTTCCTCGTTCACCATCGCCATCGCCCTCGTCCTTGGTCAGTTCCAGTTCCAGCTCATTGTCATTGTCGCCCTCATTATCATCATCCACAAAGCGAAGTAATTCGACGCTCGAAGTTTGTGATTCGTTCTCATCTGTTTGTTGCAGGCTATGACGCGTTTGCTTCGGCATTGCAACAACATGGCTGCCCTTCTGGTCGGACGCCGTCTTGGCGTCGCGCAACATGTTGTTCACATCGGTGATGATGCCCGACGGCGTCGCCTGCGTGCCCCACACAAACACCAAAATTAGACACAAAATGCCACAAGTCGGCATTGTTTATTATTTCTTGAATATTTCTTGTTTGTTGTGCCTCTATGGCAATTCCAAAAATTTTACTTATGCGAATTATTTAAAAACTTTTGCCTAAATGTTTCCAATTTTTCATTCGTACTGTGTGCTTATCTACAGCTGCTTTTTTCTTACACTTGCCACACACAAAAATAAGCAAATGGCGTTGGCAAAATAAAGCACAACTCGAAGTTAAAATGGGAATTTATGCAAATGACACCCATACATGGCGCGCACTGAAGACCACAACGACCAACACGACCAACAGACGTGGGGCGTGAAAGTTAAACACCTTATAAAAGGAACGAAAACAATGTTACAATTATTTTGACGCTCTGCACTTGTTTTCAGCTTTTTCGTTTTCGTTTTTATTTCCTTTCTATTGCTGTTGCTGTTGCTGTTTCTTTTGAGTTTGTTTTTGTTTTTGTTGTGCCTAACCGCGAGCCACTTAGTGGCTGCCCTTTTCACGATGGCGCTTAACTCAAGCTCCACCCACACACGCGCAAGCACTCTCGACTTTGCTTTGACATCCGGCGAGCTTGTCTGGCCACTTTGTGACTTTCACTTTGGCGTTGGCCTTAGATTTGTTTATGGCTTCCGAAGCAGACGAAGCATTCAACGCGGCATATATCGTAGGACTAAAGCGGCGCGCAGCGAGTTCGTCCTTTTATACACGAGCGACTCGGGTTGAAACACCGCTCGTGCGATGAGAGCGCATTCGACTTGAATTGTTGCTTGCGAAGAGAGCAAAGCAACAAGCAGCAGATGCGAACTAAACAGGTTGTTAGTCGTGAGCAGAGAGCGTAACTGGGCTAATAAGAGCACAGCTAAGAGCACAATAAGTCTGTCATTTCTCAAAAATGCAACTGCAGAGCATCGTATCACAGATTAAAAGCAACCGTTTGCATTACAAATGATTGCCGTAAGTACAACAATTCTGAACAAATATGTATTCCTCTATAAATAAATATCTAAATTTATGCCAAGGCGGCCGAACTCAGGGAGATCTTTGCAACATGGCGCTGTCAGCAGTGAGTCGAAAAACATGCCTGGGCATGTCCTGGCACATGACACGATTGCGGTAAGCCAACTGTCAGACAGAAAAACATGCAGGAAACCGGCAGATGTTAGATCTCCTTTGCGATTACAAAAGATTACTAAAGACTGCAGCTGTAGCTTAGTGGTAGTAAAAGGTTCTCTGCTAAACAGAAAAGTATTATTTGTACTTTTTAAGAAAAACTCGGCTACGCTATCCCATGCCTGTTCAAGTATACACTTATAACTCACTACACATACGTGTATGGTACATACTCGCTTGTTTAACAACTTATTTATTTGTATCTTTGACATGAAGAAAAAAGTTCAAAGGTATCCTTAAAATGCTGGAAAACTATTTATTTTAGTTATATCAGACAGCGTGATTTGAACTCAGTATCAGAAAAAAATAGTATTATATAACTACAGAGATGTTGGCGTTCATGCATTTGCAGAGATAAAATGAACTGTAAGCGAAAGGGCTTAACTGGTCTTCAGCTACCAACAGTGTTAAAGGAAATCAGCAGACGCACTTCCCCAATCCCCCAGCATAGAACCTCACTATTAACACCACACATGGTCGACTTAAAAGACTGCCCCCACTTCATTTGCACCGTATGCGTTAATAATTCACGTATCTTATATTTATATTACCAAGCTACCCATGTCAATGTGTCTATAATATGTCCAATAATCTGCATAACATTTGATTGGCATAAAAAATGTTCACAAAAAAGAACAGAAAAAAGAAAAAAGAATATTCAATTTTCGCTCTAGTGGGCTGTTGTCAAGACTGACTCTTGAATTTGGCATTTTAGTTCAATTAAGTCAGATCCTTTTTTGACCTCCAAATATCATTTTGTTCTAAAAATATAGCTATTTCTCCCAGATTTAACTATCTTGAAGTTTGAACGAATCATATAATTACAGACCTTTTAATGAGCTTTAAGAGTATGCAAGTTCAAACATTTGCTCATTATATTTACTTTTGATATACTTTTCATTAAACATTCGTCGCGCTCACTCTGTTTGTCATTTGACTTACTTTTACAATTCCCTGTTCTACTTGTACGCCAACAAATAGAAACAAGTGAACAAAAAGACGGAGCTGAATAAAAAGGAACACAAATTGGTTCAATAGTTCAGTTCAACATTGTTTCAAGTATATGGCATGTATATTGAAAAGCCTCGTAAAGCAATTATATTAATTGCAAATATTGAAGATACCAAGAACTTACAACCAATAACGTTTTACGCAAAGCATACTACAGTACATCATAAATCTGATTTGCTACAGGCTGTTTAATTCAAGTTTCGGATATACAAGTATGTACATATGTATAGAAGTATATATATACAAGCATGTTGCTGCAGGCACTTTATGTAAATTTCTATGACCAAGTTTGGCAAATCGGCACTTCGCAGACGTCATGTGTGCAACATCAAAGGGCTTAGGCTTCCATTACCCGTTGGCACCATTGATGGTGGCTGTATAGGCATTTTAGCCTTCAGTCGGATCTGCTTTTATTTTGCGGCAACCGGAAGCTTTAAAGCTCAACGTTTAATGCATTGGCCAATCGATCGTCGAGCAAAAGCAACCAACAAAAGTATATTAACAAGAAGTGGCTTGTTGGGTTTTTTATTTTTCATTTTCCAGTGTGCAACCGCAGCAGCAGTAAAATTCTCGTTCATTTTGTATTGACATCACTTTCCTTTTGATTCTTTTTTAGCTGCGTATCGGGAAATACGCCAACATGCCGCCTTTAACACACACAACAACACAAGCCAACACACACAAGCCAACACACACACACACCAACTTATGGAACTTTGCATTTTGTTTTCATTTGCGCGCACCTTCTACGGGTCTCGAGCTCTCGGGATGTCGGGGTCTATTTGTGTTGCGTGCAACTGAATGCCATTTTCAGCCGGTCAGCATTGAATAGAGGGTGGGGTCATACACTAACCGAATTGATGTGCGCTTCGCTGAACACACACAACACACAGCCACATGCAACATTGCAACATTCCGGCATTGGCTGTTATATGCGTGGCATTGTCGACGCGGCAGCAAGGGCTGCGTCCATGTGGGCTCAACATCGATGGTGCATACAAGGGAGCCTCGCTTGGTTGTGTTTGCATATATTTAGTGCAATTTTTAGCCTTTAATTTGATGCTTTTGTTTGTCGTTATTATGCTAACGTGACCGCCATTGACTGGACAGCCAACAGTGTTCTAGCTTGTTGCACATTTTAAATGCATACTCGCCATCGTGTGGACAGCAACAACAGATATCAGTTATGAACTCTACTAAAATTTGCTCTTTCGTGGACATTGTCTGTTGTTGGTAGTGGCCGGTGGTGGCTTTGCAAAACTGCAGCCATTTGCATTTTACAAAACTCGATTTTTATACCACACATATTCATACGAGGATGGGACGATGGGAAATGGAACTAACAATTTGCTAGACCTTCAAGCAATATCTAAAATAACTATCATGTAATAATTAGAAAAACTATCAAGTAATAGCTAGAAGAATTTTTACAAAGTAAATAAAATCAGAATTTAATTTCTTCTTATTCACAAAAAATAAAAACGCAAGCTCATAGTTCATTAAAATAAAACATCTTTTGTTTCTTGGTTTTAATAAATCACACATACATATTTTAAGAATTAAGTTTATTTAAGAAGCTGCTTAATATTTAAATGCAGACGAAAGAGACTAAACTCTAATGACTCTACATCTAGATCCTGTAGGTACTGTCAAATATAATAAATGAGTTGGTTTTATAAGGAACCCTATACAAGTAGTTTATATGTTTCTTTTACGAATTGGACCTCTAGGCTTCTAGTCTATAAAGCTGAACAATAATGAACATTTTTGGTCACTTGGTCAATAAAAAATTATTTTTTTCAAATACTTAATCTTTTGAGAACGTTAACCATTTAAATAATAAATAAGCATTCTGTCAGACAAAAATAAAAAATAAATTTTTGACTCCCACCAGACAAGTATAGAGTTATCTGATTCGCACAAATCTTTTCGAACTTATTTGAAAAAACTTTTCAGCAATGCACTTTATTTAAATAATGGAGTCTCAATTGAATTGTTAAGATTTAAAATAGTTGAATCAACGATTTAAATTGGTTTATTCTAGTCTATGTTACTCTTATTTTCGAGCTACAGAATGCCTCTTCTTAGAACAAATACGAGCTCATCGCCATTTAGTATGGTAAAATAGGGATTTGTCATACTAGCCACGTTTGGAATACCTACTGGCTACGTTCATTGTTGCAATATTTTCATTGTTTTATTATTGCAGTTGTTTGTGCAACTTTTATGTTGCAGGATATAAGCCTCGCGCTATGGTCAGCATATTAAGGTAATGACCTGGAACAAGCGTCCTTTTTGTAAGTACATACATATGTATATACATACAAGTGTTCAGCTAAGAAGCATGTGAAGAGGTGCAGTTTTAAAATTCATGCTTAAAGATTTGGTACGCCGTCGGATATTTCGTTAATCAGTCATAACGAAGAAGTACAATGCATTTGAAGTCTGCGAGAGCCGGTCGATCAATTGAGATTGATAGAGCAGCTGCATTGAGTGCCAGAGGACTTGCATACACGTGCAGATGGCCAAAAAACAGTTCCTTTTCAGAGCACGACACTAGCCTCGTTCTCAATGCCATCTTTCGGGCTGTCTATTACCATTAATAGCAGCGCTGCTATTGCTGTTGTTGTTCTTAAATCCGATGCTGGTGACTCGGCAGCTGACTGAGTTTTGTTGATCTATAGGGGCTGCGGCAGAGGCATATCCTTTTGATTGTGCGTATACGCAGCTGTCTATTTTTTGCCTTCGTCGGTGTCCGTTGCTCAATTGAAAAGTTTTTGCTGCTGCTCCCTTTTTGCATTAGTCATCGGAAATCGGACATCATGGCGGCAGCTGCTGTCGCAAAATTCAAAAGCGGCAACCGCACTAGTCACTAGTCATATGATTGCCTATAAAAAAGGATTTTTATATGGTTTTTCAATTGGTTCTATGCCTCGGTTTTCTCTCTTTTCATTCTCATTTATCGAGTCGCAACAGCTGCCAGACGTCTCTGTGCGTTCTATCCGAGACATTCATTAGGGAATCGCACAAAGCAGAACCGGCTGCCAGGCACTGGCAGCAGAGTCAGTCGTGCGGGAATAGCCTTGAGTGATAACATCGCGCTATTCTTTCCAATATTTCTATGTGTGTGTGTTGAGTGTGTGTTGCCCGCACGCTTCATTGCTTCCGTCGACAAACTGAAAGTAGTCGGATAGTCACAACGCAACCGAGAAAAAGCAAGTGTGAATGCTACGAACAATTACAATCGACTCGGGAATACTCTCTCGCAGGTGTCAGAGAATGTCCTGAAAAGCGAGCAACTCATAAAAGTTGGTAGGCATGTTATTATGTGTGAAGGCAATATACAATTTGAATAGTAACTAGTTGGGCCAATTTCTGAATATATAAAAGTTATTATTTAATTTATATTATCAATACGTAATAATTATGCATTAACTATTTTTTGTATCAATAAATGAAGAGTTATATAGTAGCTATAAGGACCTTAGAATAATATGCTAACTATAATACAATTTTAATTCTATTCTATGCTTATTTTTGTGAATATTTTATGCTAAGTATTTCATTTGAGGTGACTTATATAAATGAATTAATATTTGAATTCCCCCAAAAATTTCTTAAGATATTAAGTTTCCTGAGACAGAAGTCTCCGGAAACACCGCATATTTAAAAATGTTTGGCTGGCAGAGTCTGTGAAGTATCTTTAATTGAAAGAAAATATTATTGATCTCAGATCAGCATTGAATTATCAAATTACAGATTGGGCTACAATCTAAAACTACATTAAATCAATATTGACTAATCACATGATGCATGTTAATAATTTGTTTACGCCTACTTCCATAGAACCTTATAAATGTGTAGAGTATTTAAAAACTGCAGCAGCTACAGGGACAACACCAAACCTTGGCAACGAACCGTGTTCACTCTGAATAGGCCGAAACAAGAATGAAAGCAAGTTGCTATATACTTGTACAATAACAACGACAACAATGGCAGCAACAACAATAGCAGCCGAAAACAACGGCCACAGCCGAGGCAGCGAAGCAGCAGCAGATTAAATCAGGTAAAATTTTCGTTCGAGTGGTAAAATTTTTGCACCTGCCGTTACTTGTCTTATGTCTGATGTCTGATGCTTACCCGCCACTCCTCCCGCCAGCGACTGTTGCCTGCTGCTTCCCAACTGTAGTTTGCAGCCGGTTTTTGCTGCCTGCCTTCGCCTTCGCCTTTACCTTTGCCTCTGCCCTTGCCTGCATCATCGATCTACTTCTCAGCTGTTGTTGTTGTTGTTGTTGTTGTTTTAGCTGCTGCTGTCATTCAGATGATTAGTGCTCAGTCCGAGCTACGTCTGCGCAACGTTCTTTCAATTTAGTTTGTTCCAAAAATTGTGCACTGTCTCTGTTTTTTATTTATCTTATTTTTTTGCCACATTGCGTGCATCTCCTGCATAACCTGTCCACAATCTTCAAGATGGCTCAGTCAGTTGCAGCTTGTTGTGGCATTGCAACTGCCCTTTTGTATGTACTTCACATCAAACATCTGCAATAGTTAACACGCATGTATCTACAAATGTTTGTACGTGATGTATATGTATCTTTGAGTACCGCATTGATTGCTATTTTAATTGGACTCATGCTTCCAGTCAGCATACATATAAGTAGTATTGTTATTGTCAGTATTTTATAAAATAAATTTGTAGAAGCATTAGAAAGGCATACACAAAAATATATTTATATTTTTTCGAGTATGTTAAAGGGAAAAAATTAACTGCAGTTTTAAACATCAATATAAGTAATTTACTTTTCTGTTCATGAAGAAATCGTATTCAAAAATTTGGCATTTTGATGAGCTCTATTTGCGATTCCAGCTATTTATAACTTATATTAGCGCTTGGAATATATAGTACAACAGAACTTAATTTAGCTAAATGGCTGTAGCCGTGAGAAGGAAGGGCGTAGGGAATAGGAGTCGGGCTGGCACAGCTTTAAAGTTCTATCCGTTTTTCTATGAAATTCTCGATTGTTTGTGAAATACAGTGCCTACAAACATTGCAACACCACACTACTTTTTAAATAAATTCTGCAGTATGACTTTCATTCGCCTATACTCATTTCAAGATATACTCTAATAGCTTTCAAGATAATTCTTCTATTCAAATTGCTCATTTTATTTTTTTTAAGCAACTATGTATGCATATGGAAAATAACTGGTCTAAGCGTTACTTTTAAAATATAATTGTGTAATATTTAAGCATTTGCTATTTCTTCCAGATCTTACCTAGGCAGCAACACACGCTTTAAATATATGTACATACTTTTCAAAGTACGAGTTCTTATCATACAAGTATTTGTTTAATGATTCAAGTTTTAGTAAATCCCGTATTTATTTTCGAGATTAATATCTGCAAAAGATTATTTAAGGACAAAATATATTGCTACTAAAACTACACACTGAGAAACTATGTAGAATTATTTAATTAAATAGATACAAAACAGAGAAAACAGTATCAACACGAAAGATCTTATTTTAATAATGTTTTTTCCATCTTTAATCAAATTTTGTCGTGGTTTCAAATTCTTTTTGAAAAATTGACATAGGTAGGAGTTTGATCACAAAATTAATGTGGGAACATTTTATTCACAGTCCGGCATTTTAAAAGTTTTTTTCATTATATTCAATTCGTATTCATGCGGTAAGCATATAACAAATTTCAATAGATTTTAAGCCTAGCGGATTTTACAGCTTCGGAATGAAATTTAAATCAGATCTCTTCTGGAGCTCTGCAAGAATAAATGGTGCAAATTGTGTGCTGACTGCATTAATCGAGGCTGTCAGTTTCGTTTCAGCTGGTGTTAAAGCTATTAGCGCTTTTCCAGCCTGCCATTTCAATCACAAGCGTCACCAAAACTAAAATATCCCTGTCGAAAAAACCTATTCGCATCGAAAGAGTTAATAACAAGCTGTAAACAATCCTGCCCACAAACACCCCCCACTTGCCTGAACTGGCCGGCTTGTGGCAAACTAAAAAAAAAGGGAGAGCACATAAGCGCGATACTATCCAATTGCACACGAAATATTGAAAACTACGCAAAAAGTTTACAGCCAACAAAAAAATAGCGGTGGTCCAACAGATGTCGCATAGATTTTGAACTTAATTGCCCTCGTGCAGGAAATGAAGTCACCATGCAGGACCGAAAAAGGCCAACACAACACAAAATGTTGCTGGCTGCACTCGAAGGCCAACAACGACCATTGTAAAAAATGGAAAATTTTATTCAGTGCCAAAAATATCTGTAGGCGCTTGGAATTCGAATCCAGTGTGAGACTTTACAGGGAAAATAATGCATTTTTTATGCTGGATAAAAACTATAAATGCCTGCAATTGAGAGATATTTTACTGATAGTTTACGCTTTATAAAGCACATTTGTAGCGGGACTGCAGAATATTTTCTCTTCTTATCTTATTGGCAACTTTGAATAAAAATTATCTTATCTTATTAGTTTCTTTTTGTTACATTTTAAATGTAAGTCTTAATACCACCTAAACAAAATATTATCACTCGTATTTTATTATACTCTATTGTTTTGTTTTTGTCGAACAGTTAGTCCAATTTCTAGTCCTAGATTTATTTTCAAAATATATTGTTATACACAAATAGAGAAAACAAAAACAAGGATTTCTGGTAGCTGACCTTAGTACAAATATATAAACACGACAATTATTATGATTTAATACTTTAAAGCATTTTACTACCTTCGCTACAATTAAGTTAACCAGCATCGAAAAGGTTAGCGTGCAGATGAAACTTCCAGAATTTTTGGGATTTGTAAAAAAGAGAATCTGGGCTTAAATAATATTGTTTGAGCATTAATTTCTAAGACAAAAACGATTTAGAAATAATGCAAATTGAAGCGCCTTCTGAAAATCCACAAATGGCTTTAGGATGTAGAATTCTTGAAGTATGTAGCTGTAGGCTTTTCACAGTTTTCGTAATGGCTTCTATTTAACGAAAGGTAATAACCCGCACTCTAAGTAGCAACCACTTCCCATTATGTCCACACAATCCTTTTCAAGTACGCACTCAGGCGTCCTGTTATTGCTTTACCATTCAATCTGCGACCACTAGGCGAGCAAACGAACTGGAAGCATACTACATAGTACGAGTAAGTGCGTCCATTGTAAATCTTTTCAATTTAAATCAAGTTAAACGTTTATCATTTTGACTAATGGCATATCAAACAAACCAAAGCAAGGCCGGCCACCAAAAGAAATTCTTCACAACTCGAACTGTTTGACAAAATTTATTGTTCTGTAAATTTCGCCCTTCCGAAATCAAAGAAACAAAAAGAAAAGATTCCAAACAATGCCACAAAGTCGTAAATTTAAGTAAATTTATGTAAACTTTTGTTGAAAATTCATGATTCAAAATTAGGGCGCATTTTTTTCTCCGTCTTGACGGTGGAAGGTGATTTTGGAATGCTCTCAAGTGTGCACTTTAATGAGCAGAACGCGCACAAGTGGTTCGAAATGCAACAACAAATACAACAATGCTGACAATAGGAGCAGCAACAACAACAATTGCAGGCGTTGCTTTGTCCTTTGCGAGAAAATTGTATTAAAAACCTTTTTCACAGCAAGTTATAAATTAAGAATGGGCCAGTGTAAATATTTCCCCAATACCTATACGTTAACGTAGGTCCTATGCCCTTTGACCGGCCATACACTTCGCTAACAATAACAACAATAACAACAATTGCAACAATGGCTATAATGCTAGAGCGTTTAGTGCTCTGCCGACCTCAAGAACAATAAAAACAGGAAATGTTTAACAGCGTGACAAACGGCAAAGACGACGACGACGACTTCCAGACATAACGGCAGCAACAACAATCTAACAATGACAAAGTTTCCGTTTTCGACTAAAAGTAGACTGCCCATGTCCGTATACCCTTCCCCTCCGAAGGGAGAACAGAACGCCCACCTTGCGCCTTGCATTGCGTCAACTGGCTCACAATAAATGGCAAGGCGATGGCAAGAGCGAGCACTGAGCATATGAAACGCTTTGAAAAATATGAATCGCGTGCTAAGACAACGGCAAGAGAATGGCGAATGCCGAAATGGGGGTGGATAAAGAGAGGGGGAGGGGAGGATATGGGTAGAACAAAAGCGCACGGCAAGCGCAAAGTTTTTGGTCCCTTTCGGTTGGGCTGCCAGCGCTGTGCGTGTTATTTTTGTGTTTAGCTCTTCTTGTTATTATTGTTGCCGTTGTTTTTCTTGTTGTTCAGTGCCTTTTGTCATGATTTATTTATTTTGTTGTTTGCCGCTTTGTTGTCACTTTATGCTTTTATTGTGCTCTTATATATGTGACACCCAGCAGAAAACCATCGCACATACGCCCCGTGGTACGCGCTACGCTTAGCTTCTTATTTGGTTGTGTGTGTGTGTGTATTTTTTTGCACTCTCCGCCTTTTGTTTTGCGCTGAAACAAGAAATCATAAAGTTAAACTTTTCCTATTACCTTTATAAGTTAGGCAGATCGGCTTGACTCAAGTGCCATTAGAGTTATTACGCAGTCAGCGCCAACTTGTGGCTTGCGTTGCGGCAAAGGGCAAATTGGCGCTGCTAACGCATTCGCTCATAAATAAAATGAAGATATAAAACTGTAACTAAACCCGAAGTGGGTGCTGCTAATTAATTGTTGTTGTTAGCGATGGTGGTAACAGTTTGTGGCTCAATAAAGGCAAACAAGGCCATCAGCTGCCTTCTATGGGTAGCAGCAGTTTCATCCGCAATATTGACTATTCAAGTCTACCGCAAACTATGCGATTTCAATAGAAATACGGGCATATGCACATGCATCGAGGACGTGTAAAGACTAACTGGGTGCCTGTTCTGCCGCATTTCAAAAGCACTTCAGCCAGCAAAGCGAAAACAACTAATTGCCATCGATACGATGAAAAAGTTGTGCTCCATATCCGTAATAGCAGCATAGGTAGATCGATCGCAACTCCAACAAATTAATATGAAATTTATATTTTTCGAGCGCGTTGCTTACCAATTAAAATTAACTCATTGAGTGGCACACGCAGGTTCACATATTAAAGTTTTAGTATTGCACATCAAAAACAGATGCAGACTCAAATTATTTGCTCCAATTTTATTTTTATAAATGGATGAATAAATCAGAAGATCTTGATCATCAATGACCAGCAGACCTTTCTTTTTCTTACCTACAATTTATGTCAAATTTTAAAGAATTAATGGATACTATTTCATAAAATACTCTTCTATTTTCTGCTCAAATCAGAAGACGCATTGACATTTAAGTCTAAATTAAATATTTGCAGTGGTTCGCCAATGACGTTCCTAAATTTTCATTATTTTTCTTCCTTTCGTGTGGAGTCCTGTTAACGAAGGCATACAGTGGAAATCCGTCATAACTGATGGCATTTGGAGCACAAGCTACGCAGCTGTTAAGGGAATGAAAAACTGTCGATGTCACTTGAAAGTAAGCATTGAAAATAAAGTCAAATCATAAGCCGGAAATCGTTAGGTATAGATATCACCTGCTGCTCACGCCGCTTAGTTATAGCTAAAGGAAACAAATTCCAGGTCCAGGATGTATTCAGTGCAAACGTAATGCCAAATGCCAAATGTCAGATATAAATGTGTGTGCGTGTATGTGTGTGTGTGTCTGTATTTGTGCTGTTGGTCCTGGGCTTGGGCTTAGTCTTGTGGCTTGAGGTTTACTACGCATCCGTTCGATTTGTTAAAAAGAAATGTTGAATGCCAACGATGCTAGCAGCAGGGACTGTCAGCTGCCAACAAGCCTACATTTACACTCGCACATCCATTCACACACACGGGGTAAGCTATTTCCGTTGCAAATAACATATGCGCTGCTACCCCTGAGTCGTTCTTTCTTTTATATGTGGGATACGTATACATACCTTCATACAAGCGTTGTATAGAGTATATGCTTCGTGCGTGTGTCGCTCGATATTATCTTCTGCATTTATTTGAGACTTAACAGCAGCAGGCAAAGAGCAAATGTTGAAACCAGCAGACAGAGTCAGAGCTCCAGGCACTTTCTGTTGCATGATATACGAGATGGCTGGCTTTTTATTTATTTTTAATTATGAAAGATTGTTGCTGTTGCATTTGGGGAAGGTGAGGAAAACAGAAGGAATCACGTCATGTTGACAGTGAATTTTTGATTTATGTATGCCAGCTTAAAGCACTCAAAAAAAGGCACAAGAATGTAAATAATTACTTGCAAATATTTTCACAATAGTTGTTTCAATTGAGCTAAAATATACAAAAAATAGCTCGCAGTATTCAAATTAGTACGTTTATCTGCCGAGCCAGCCGGTGCTTGTTTTCCAAAAAAAAAAAAAAAAATATTATTCCTATAATAATAAGTTGTTTACGATATAACTTTGTATGTAACACAGTACATTTAAGCTATAAACAACTTACTATAGTGTTATTTAACAAAATAATAACATATATTCAGATAAACAAAAATATTGAAAACTATTATACCCTTTCCTCCATTGGGTACAGGGTATAAAAATGTTAGAGATGGCTTGCATCTGAGTGTGTTGTAAGTAGAATACAGAAAATATACGTATTTACTCACGATATTAAATCAAATATAACGATGTGTGCAAATTTAAAGCAGAACTGTCTGATTCTGGATTAATTATACTAAGTATGAAAGCAATTAAGTATTACGAAAATATAGTCTAAACAGCACAACCTCTAACGAACGCCCGAATCAAATGCTCTCAGCCACTAGTAAAAATTGTTTTAAGCTTTTATATCGAAGCTCATTTCTGCAGTTAAGAAAGAATATGACTAATATCTGTTTTTTTAATGTCAGAACCTTACCACGCTATCTATTGTACAAGCTAACATCATTGCTAAAACAAATTGTACAAAAGCGGTTTCTTATATATATATATTTTTTTTTTGAGCTCGTGTGATGACACTGGATGGCTATTTCGGAGAAAAGTAATGGAATAAAAGGGTATTTTGAAAGCGTTCTAGTACATAGCACAACAATAATTGAACAAGTCTGTCTGTCTAGCCACCCCTTTGTAAATCTCAGAAATTTAAATCACAATCAACAGTGAACCAAACTCTTCTTGTTCCATGGCAGAGCAGCAATATAGTGGAGCTTTTTATTTTATATCGAAGTGGTGTGGGGAGGGGGTTCTTCTTACCAATAAGCAATTATTTGCATAACAAGAGAATGCTAGAGTATCCTTTTTTTAGCTTAATGTTGATTTGAAGAAGAGTTATTAGCATAACAATTTCACTCCAGTACTACGCCCACAAACTGCAGGAGGGGGGTTCTTCTTCTTCTGTTTGCTTCAGCTATAGGCGCATATAACTCAGTGGACTTGAGGTGGTTTGTTTGGGTACAGGGTATTTCGCTGTCGGGTTTCACTGTTTCACTGTGTAAAACTCCGATTAATATATATATATTTAACAATTCAATTCAAGTACTACTAACTATTATTACTAATAATAGATTTTACTGCTGATTTTTTTCGGGGCAGTTGCGTTTTTCCTCCAGTGTAGTAGCAGTTGCAAGATCGGCAACAATTGTTGCTGTTTCTGTTGTTGTTTTTGCTCCTCAGTCACATGTCCAAGGATAAACAATTCCTGATGTCAGCAGAGTGGCAACCGCACATAAAACGCCAACTTCATCAGCTTGAATTGGTGTAAGCAGCCGCGACAGACACCAACGCCATCGCCATCGCCATGACTATCACCATCACCATCTCCATCACCAACGCCTACGCTGAATGTAAACGACACGCACACACACAGACACACACACACGTACGTATACCCTCATATGCACATTTGGTATATTGGACACGTACATGTAGCCTGCTCCTGCTCCTGCTCCGTTCACCGCATTGTCCTGTCTGCGTCATTGAGAATGAAATATGAACAGCAGAAATGTGAAAAGTGTGGACATTGAGCAGCAGACTGTGTTCATTTTTGGGATTTGTGCATTGTGTGCAATGGTGGCAAATTGCATCTGTGTGTGCGTGTGTCTGTGTGTCTGTGTGTGTCAGTGTGTGTGAGGACAACATGGAAATCATTTAAAATATTGCCACACTCCCACATAAGCATGAAGCACGCATTTTGTTGTTGCAACCGCAATTTAAACGTTGACAGCACAGACTTATGCACTACACGCTCTCGCTCCACTCCGACTTACCACAAGCCACGCCCACAAACACACACAGACACAGACACACACTCATACAAACAAACGCCCCGGCTAACGGTTAAATTATGGTCTGTGTCGAGCACGTTTTGTGGGTGCGCAAATCTGTTTCCCAGCCCTGGTCACCGTCGATTTATCATTTTAAATGAGTTAATTACTGCAATTGCTGAATACGCTCTGAGCCGCTCGGAGTGCGTTTCATTACCAAAGTGGAACAACGACAGAGCTGCCATTAGTTAATAGATCCCGTCCACAACTAGCAGCTGGACGGACGGACAGTGGCTTCCTTGAAATGTTTCAACTTTAAAGTACGCCAGCACGCCTCCTTCGTTTGTTTCACAACAGCAAAAAATTAATGTAATTTTTGTTCCACTGCCGGCTGCACGCAAGTTACAGTTCGTTAAGCAAAAATATCAAGCCAAGCGAAAATATTATTGGGGTGCAAAGGACTTTAATGTCATGTTAATGGAAAATGGAAGGGGACCGCAAAAATAAAAAACACACAAAAGTCAAACGCGGCACAGTCTGTTGAGCGAAACCACACAATAAATGCTGGCTGCCACAGGCCATTTCAACGAATAAAATCTGATTGAACAAGCCGTCCGTAGATTGTTATATTGGATAATTTGGAATAAAATACCACTGGCTTGATTCTGAACCTGTTGACCAACCCACGCATGCTTGAATTAATGTGCCACAGTTCACACAATCGGCAGTAATATCGTGAAAGCGGGCTCTGTTATCAGAGGCTGTTATATTCATATTATACTATATGTTTTAATGTCTACTCATTGCCATTAAAGATAACATCTATCTTACTAGAAGAACAAGACAATTTTTTTCCTCATTTTACCCATTCTTAGCAGCTCATTCAATTAGCGCCAATTAAAATTGTCCACGTTTCAAATTTCAGAGCAGAGAGTCGGTCCGGCACTTTCCAAAAAAGAGAATGCCCAAAAAAATATACATAATTAAACGGTGGCAAGAACTAGCGTGCAACTGAAAATATATGGACAAAGTCAACAGTTTCAAACCGCAGACAAATAGCCGACACCTACATACATTCGTATGAGGATAGCTGCAGGCCCTTACCATACCCTTTACACACACACACACACTCACATAGCATACTCCTGCAATTGCCGACCGGTCAAAGTTACCTGCCATTGAACAATGAAACGACAAGACCAGCCATCGCTCAGGCCACGCAGAGGGTTGATCAAGAAAACACCCAAAGGCTCAGTACTTTAGAAATGAATTCAGAATGAACACAAAATGTTCCAAGCAAATATGAAAGAATATTCAGGGCACTTTACCTTTGTGTTCTCTATTTTTGTTTGTGTCTGCCAACTAGCTTGGCGTTCTAAAAAGAAAAAAATCTGAGAAGCCCTTTATAAAAATCGTATACAATTAGAAGAGTATCTAATAATGAGTAATTGAATAAGTGCCACTAATCCTGTTTAGACACTTATCAGGAACTCTTTGGGACCTACTATAATCACGCTTCAAATTAAGTCCAAATATTGAGCTGTTGCACCTAATGGGTCTTCACCAGAATCTAACTAATTAGTCGTCCTATTTTCCTGCATATAATAATATAATAATAATAATATATTATATATATAATAATATATTAATTAAGATTATTTGTACTACTTATGTTTATATAAAAAACTGTTTATCATACTCAAAATTTTAGCAGCACCATCATAACCGTTTTAAATGAATGTATGACACACAAATTAGTTAAAGAAATGACACACAAAGACAGTAAAGTAGGGCGCTGTACTTAATCAAATCAATATAACAATCGAGAAACTGCTGAACAACCATTATCAACATTTTTTATTTGCCAATATTTCAATGCTATGTCATATAAGTTCCCCTAATTGCACGACATTATCGTGGATATCTGTACTTGTTGTGATTCTTTGGATGGAGGAGCGAATAAAGGGGCAGAGGAACAAATAAATGATATGCATATGTATGGATGGAGGGATGGGAGGGACTGTGTTAATAATTGGAACAATTGAGTTATTAACTTTGTTATTCCAAATGAAAAGATGTCTCTATGGTAAAATTTAAAAATATTGGTTTGTGATATACATACAAGTATATGTAGAGAGAGGGGTGGGAGGGACTGTTTTAGCAATTGGAACAATTGAGTTATTAAATTTGCTATGGGAGGGACTGTTTTAACAATTGAGTTATTAAACTTGTTATTCAAAATGTACCTTAAATGTATGTTAAAATAAAAAAAATTTGGTTTTATCTATAAATTTCGTATATACAAGTATCAATTAAACCGGCAGAGGAACAAATAAATGATATGCATATATATGGATGGAGGGATGGGAGGGACTGTTTTAACAATTGGAACAATTGAGTTATTAAATTTGCTATGGGAGGGACTGTTTTAACAATTGAGTTGTTAAACTTGTTATTCAAAATGTGCCCATGTTAAAATTGAAAAATATTGTTTTATCTATGAATTTCGTATATATCAATTGCAGTTTTTATTCAATTTCTCATGACCTTTTTCTGCACGCTTTGGAAAGCGTATGTCAACTCTCTGATCAAACCTCGCCCATTGTTGCCTCATGGATCAGCAGGGACAGTTGTGTCCACTAGAGTTGCTGGCCAACTGCGCGACCGACAACAACAAAAAGTGCAGCTCACATGTTTGCGAATGCAACGGGTTAAATACGAGTGTGAGTTCGAGGACTCGTCGGTACGAATATACTTGTATTACTTGCTTATGCAAAAAAGGGTGGAAGCTATTTGATTTGCAGCAGCAACAAGGGGGCAAATGGGGGGGCAAGCGACATAGACTGCAGGTGTTCCGCAGAGGTAAAAATGAGCAGGGCACAAATACTTAAATATTTATTTTGCATTTGCATTTCATGGCTGAGCGCAATTGCAACGTACTGCGCAATTTAATTAAGGTTTGCTGCCACAACCAAATAGTAAGCGACACACAAGCGTACTCGTTGTGCATATGAAATGCTCTTTAATGATTGATGTCGTTTAATCGCATTTAATTGCTCCATACGTTGATGTGATTGATGACAGAGTGTGCTGTGTGGGCTGCAAAATATGTAGCAGTCCACATAGTATCTATGTATGTGAGTTTGTGAAGAGCTTTGATTATCTATGCCCAGTGCTAGAACATAGTTATCTGCCCCTTTAGATGCGGGCTTCCCAGCTATAGCTGCTTTGGGCCAGTGCCTGTAAAAGCAATTATGGCAAATGCAAAAACGAGTACACCTTTCACGGCAATGGCTTGCTATTATTATATATTCTAGAGTCTATTCCAAACGCAGTCCGTACGCTCTAAGCCATTGCTGGGCCACTGATGGCTAGCAAGTGGTAGCTACAGCAACGTTTGTGGTACTTAAAAGCGGTCTCAGAGCGCGTAGTCCTTGACCAACACGGCTGCCTGCTGCAGGCTGCAGGATACAGGCTGCTATGTGTCCTCTGTGCCCTCTGCCTTCTGTGTTTGGCAGCGGAAATAACGTTAAAATGCAGCTGCTGCTACTGCTCTGGATAGTCGACCGCGTCCGCGTCCGCGTAGGCAGCGAGCCATGAGCAGTCATTGGACATCACATGGGGCGTATGAGTTATCTTCGTTTTATCTGCTTGTTTGACTTTCGCATTAAAATGCGCGTGCTCGAGCGTAAAATGCTGGCTGTTTTTATTTAAATTGACGGCATTAATGTGTGCATTATTTAAGGACTCTGCATCGGCAACGGCATCGGCATTGGCATCAGCATTGGCTTGTAATCGTCATGCACATGAATGGCTTTTTAAAAACGCCCCTTCATTGGAGGTAACCACAAACTTTTGTTTTGAAAACCGATCCCAGGCAACAGCAGCCACAGCACGACACTCATTTTGTGGGCACACTTCGAACAGCTGGCGGCACCAACTGACGTCGATATGGACGACCCAATATAGAATATGATATCGATATCCATGCCAAAGTCGCAGACCACACACAGCTGCCGCCGCCACATGTTAAACAGTTGACCACAGCAGTGGCTCATTTATCCTCTTAGCCACTTGCCACCACCACCGCCACCGCCATTGCCATGGCCATGGCCATAAGTGCGACATTGCGATTTATGAATATGTGACACTAAACCACTATACCATACTTTAACATCGGACAGTACTGGACATCCAAAACGTGCTCGTGCTGTTCGCTTTAAATTAATTGCCCGACCCGGTGCAAATTGATGTCAGTTGTCGGCCAGTTGTTTGCAGCAAAGTCTCCTGCCGGCAAAATTTTGACAAATTGCACGTATTGTTCAAATGCCAGCCACCTCATCGGGTTAAGGTAGGTGTGCAATTGTGTGGGTGGGTGCGGCTTGTCGCTCAATTGGCACGACTTGGAATTGAATTTCCAAAGCATTGGCCACTTTGTACACTTTGGCAACGTAATGACAATGTCAAATATTAAATTTCATTGCACATTCGTTGCATTTGCATTTGCTGATGAACGAATTCTGGTTAAAATCTGATCGGATGTGAACAAATTACAAATGAAAAAACGACCATATATGTAATTACTGTTAATAAGTAAACATAATTGCCAATTCACACTCAAATGAAGCAGAAATTATATATAACAGCTAATTGTGATAATAACGTAATTGCCAAATTTCAATAAAATTGTATTTATTTCATGTTGAACTGCAATTTTCGGCAGCTTTTTATTAGGTCTACTAACGTCTCTGATTACTCTCTGCTGTGAATCGGGGCATAGCTGGACGTTTGGCAAATAAGGTTCCCCCACCAAGTTGGATTCGTTATTAGATAAGCTTTTTTATGATTTAGTTTTATTTTGTATACGTTTTTCATTGTTGTAATTTTTTATTTACATAGACAGCATTGTTGGTCGTTTGAATAAATAAAATAAAAATGTGTTGTGTTTGTTTGCCAATAAAAAATGTCGTGTGCTGGATGTCGTAGTATTCTGCAATGAAAACAATTTATTAATTAAGGGAATTGAATAAAATTTAAATCACACATAAGTGTCAAATGTTTGTCAACATATGAGGCCTTTAAAAAGCCTAAGAAAGTGTCTCTCCTTGAGACTCGAAATTCCATTAAAAACATAAAATTAAAAAAGTTTTGACTTCGGACCTGGTAAGCACAACTTGATAGCTTTCAAAGAGTCGAAAAAACAGAAAATTTTAACTTAATAAATCGATTCGTGCATAAATGTTACATAAACAAGTTAAAACAAAACAAACAAGTATAAGCAACCATTTTTGATTCTTATTCAAACATATTTTTGATACGTTTACAGAGATTTCCTAAAAGAATTGTTTTAAGATTTGACTCTTCCTCCTAGTATAAGGAACTTTGATAATTTCGGACTCTTTGATTCCACAGTGCATTGGCATTGTTTGGGCAAAAGCGGAAATGAGACAGTAGCTCACAAGCTGTGGCAATAACCTGCGGCATCAACGGCCCCACTTGCCTTACTATGCCCCAATGTGTAGGTGTGTGTGTGTGTATTTGTGTGTGCGAGTTGCTTGCAAATGTCGCACCCACTGAAAAGCTGCACGTAATTTGTGACAAGCTGAATGCCACAGTTCAACTTTGGATTGCATGTGCGGCGAGGTATTGACAGCCAAATGAGTTCTTTGCTCCGCCAATGGAGCGGTGAAAAGTTTTGAGCCCAGAGCGGTTGTCTGTTACCAGTAACGACGATGTTGTCTAAATGCTTTCGGCTCTTGCAACATTTAGTATAAAGTGTAGAAGTTGCCGCAGCTGATGGCACGCGAACACTAATCCTCACGCACGCATCCACAATGCCCGCTGGGGCAAGACGAACTTGCAGCTGCAATCTGACAGTGGTCGTTGCATTGATCCTGGCACCCCTTCCCAAAGCCATATATCAAATTTGGCAGGCTGCTTCCAGACTCGATCAGCAGTGACAGCTGCGCTTCCACACTCTCTTCCCCACACTTCACACTCTTCCTCAATCCGAGGTCCTTTCTTTGCCTGGCTTGTGTAGATTGTTGAGGCCATCAAACAGATTGCAATTCCCATTTGCAGCATGTTTCGGGGCACGAAAGCTGCAATTAAGCTGGTTCAATTTTTAATGAAGCAGGCAGCAAGAAAAAGGGAAGTCTAAACGCATCTGCTGGGGCAGCTGAGCAGGTTGTTTGGGCCCGACTTGTAGGGATTCAAAGCTGTTTTGGTTTTTTGCGCTGATGACTAAAGCAAAGCGACGTCAGCTGGTGATTCAATCGATATAAGGGTTGTTTAAGTCCAGCTTTTTGCACCTATATGAACCAGTTTTTATATATAAAACGGGACTTTAAATTAAACACACGTTCTTTTTTGATGTAAGGGTCCTTACGGGTTGCACTTATAAAACAGTCTTTACAAATTTACACTTTAAAATGAAATTACAATTCTTGTATATTACAGTTTTTAAATAAAATAGAAAAAGAAAGCAGAATATGTTGTGTGGTTTGGAAGAAAAGTCAGTATTTGTATTTATTTTGTACTATCAGTTCTTATCGGATTGAATTCGAGATTATGCTCCTGAAAGAGAAATAAAACCCGCCGCCAGTTCCCATACAAGTACAAAAATGTGTGATTATGCAGTTTATTTAATACGCTTTATTTAGTTATTATTTAGCCGAAGATGCCCTCCTCTGTGCCCTTAGCAATCAGAGCTCTCAAACCCAGGGTAACCTCGACGCCGACCTCCTTGATTTGAGCAGCGGGCAGGAAGAAACCATACTGACCTCTGTCACGCAGTTCCAGGGTGCAGGTGAAGGGAATGCCCTTAACGCCATAGGCCCAATCCTTGACAGCACCAGAGACGACGTCTTTAAAGAGCAGAAAAACACGTTTAGTTTGAAAGTCGTACGGGCGAGAGTAAATCTTCTTCACTTACAGCTCAAGATACCGCTGGCACCATATGTGAAATTTGTGCCGTAGGGCACCACAGCAGCATCGGCGAAAGCCTTGGCAATGCGCAACATTTGATCGTAGTTCTCTGGGAATTCGGTGGTGGTATGGCCATAGGGCAGCAGCAGGTACTGGCCATAGGAGTGCATGGCAATGTAGGCGCCGACGTAGCCGTCTGGCAGAGCTGAGACGAAGCTCTCAAGGGCCTGGACCTCGGGCTCAGAGTTGGGCTCAGCACCGCCATACCAATGATCGCAGGGCACATCAATATTCCAGCCGGCACCTGCGTCGATAGCGAAGCGACTGTTAGTGCTGCATGCAACAAGCTTCTCGAACAAATTTCACTTACCGCCCCAGTGGAAACCGAAGTTGCGGTTCATGTCGATGCCATAGCAGATGCCTGAGGAGTTGCTGAAGCCAGTTGGACGACGGTTCTTACGCCACAAACGGCTCTGTGGAAAGGTCAGGTATTAATTCCAATCGACAGTATTCAAAGTTCAAGAAATCTTACCACGTCATGGGTATAGACAAAGCCATCGGGATTAAGCACGGGCACAAAGATCCAATCATAGTTCCAGGTCAGTTGAAGAATGCTGGGATCGTCAGAGTTGAGCAACTCATTCAAGAGGTAGGTGACGGTGGCCGATGAAATCCACTCGACCGCATGAATATTTCCTTCAATAAATATGGCCTTGTTTCCTTGTCGCTTAGATATCGTCAAACTCTTAATTGGACGTCCCTCATAGGAGAAGCCAATAACCTCACACTTAACGAACAAGAAGTTGCGCAAGCACTGTCTGTCTATCCAATCATAGATCACATCGAGCGAATGGTACGAGTCCCAGTCCATAGGAGAGGTGCTGTTATATAAAGCCTGTTCGAGAATGCTACAATTTAAAATAAAAGGCCTGGTTATACAAATGCGCTTCGCCAGTAAATGAAATGTGTAACGTACTCTTGCAGATCGTTGATTTGCACATTCCAGGCCAGCTCCAAATACTGGAGCAGCTGCTCCAAGCGCTGCTGGTTGGCCGGATCAACCGCAATGTCATACTCGCGGTCAGCACCGCCGACGTCTTGCAGATAGGTCACCTAAGAGTGAGGCAGAGGGCTTTGCTCTAAACAAAAAACCAAATCAATATTATAGTATATGTACTTACTGGCAGATTGTTTCCCAATTTCTTGAACTCAGCCAGCTGGGCCTCATCCTTGACAGAGACCTTGTAGACCTTGTAGTTGTCGAAGCGAGCTGCCTCTGGCTGACTTGCGATGGCCGAGCCGGCCAATAGGCAGCAAACTAGCAATGTTGCTCCAAAGAATTGCTTCATCTTGAGGGATTCTAGCTGACTGCTGGCGTTGGAAGCCACTCAAAGCTTTTTATACATTTTATTCAGCATAAAATATCATTAGTTTATGGCTCAAAAGTCAAAAAAAAAAATACTCACTTACCCACTCACTTACCCACCTCAACAAACTTCCAGCTTGTCTGGGAGAGTTCCATATCGTTACCAACGAACTGCACGCCTCCTTAAGCTGTTATCAGCAACAAGATAAAACCACCTTTTCTTTCATCTTATCATTTACGACAGCTTAATAGTCAAGCACTCATACTCATATTGTTGAAACAAATAAAGTTCTTCTTTGCCTATCCGCTTACAATTAAGTCGAATGTGCCACTTTTATCTGTGCAATTAGCATTTCGCTTTGAATTGTGCGTGTCTAGCCGTGTCCAAAGATTATGGATCTACAGCCCATTATTGGGTGAAGACCCGGCCAGCCTCAATTCCGTCACGTTTTACTCATTTGCGCAACTATATTACATTAATATTGCGCACCAATAAGTGTAACACTTATAGGCACGAGTTTTTTATGTTAATTTGCGTACCTTTATATATTTCTCCTTTCTCAACACCCACGCTAAAGCGAAAAAAACAGTGCCAAAGCATTTCCATAGAAAAACAATTTAGCCTTGCAGCAGGAATTAATTGAAAAATACTCGACATCAGCCCGTGGATTCTGTATCGAAACGTGAACATATCACATTTCCCCCTTTGGCTTTGTTATCCTTCTTGTGGATGAGTATATTGGATTACATGTATTATCCTTCTCCACTTTGACAAAGTTATCTCCAAGCTAAAGAGTAATGGATAACGAATGCAACGTTTTATAAAGTACTATACTCTCATTCCTATTGATTTCTTTTCCCATACTGCTGGGCACAGCAGATGTGTTTGCTAAGCTAAGGTTTCTTGTATATTGCTCGCATTTGCATGTCACAGGGATTTGTTCAACGTGCGTTTTGTTGTAGAGAGAGAGTACTTTAGCTCGGCAGTTTATTTTAAAGAAGTTCTCAATGCATCACTTGTTGAAAATATATTGTTAATTAATACTGTTTATGCAGCTATTCGGTTACAAGAAGAAGCATAAAGTGATTTCCTTCTTAAAGCTGTCATGTGCTTGGACAAATCCCATGCCACATATCATTTGCAGCCGCTGCAGATTTGCGTTGGTTGGCAACCAGCCTTCTGAAAGTTTGAAGAGCACGCCCGGATTGCTTAACTGCGAGGAGCACACGGCTTCCCGCGTATCTGTGGCGGACACGTGAAACCATCATCAATCTACTTGCAACGACAGTTTTAACGACTTCTTGTGGATTACTTCAAACAAAATAACCACTTTGTAGTCAAAAATTTTATGCTGTGGCCGTTGCTGTTGCTGTTGGTGTTGATGGCGTTGGCGTTGGCTGCAGCATCTGCATCTGCATCAGCATTGTCTTCGAAGGTGGCAGCGTTTGGCTAAAGTTTTGCCGTTGCGTGTCCTGTGCAAGTTTTTGGCAAATGGGGGCTCGAGTGGCCACAAACCAAAAATTGCTGCACACACCTGTAAGTTGACGAAGAAGATGCTCTTTTACATTCATATTTATTGATACTGCTGGAACGTGGCAGATTTGCATATGATTTGCACATATCACGAGCAAGGATAAAGAGCAGGTGCTGCACTTTTTAAATAGTTCAAAAATTAATTTTCAAGCTTTCAAAAAGCTCTGCAGCACGCGGTTACTTTTTCGTAAGGAACGCGACCAACTAAAGCTTAGCACGTGCACAAACCATTGCATACCCCGTGCTTTAGTGACATACTTGTATGTATGTGCGGCTGGCAATGCCGTACCCACACGCACACCAAGCAGTATGTGACTGCTTAGCTGACAAGCAGTTTAGGCAAATGTTAAACGTTGTGATACGCATTCTAAGTTGTTTGGTTAATTTAACATTTCAATAAAGTTTGCTGTTTAACTTGAGTATTAACTTAAATCAAGTAACAATTTTTTATATGCTCAATAACAATGTGTTTTACTTCAAGTCGTGTTCTCAGTCGAATATGCCCTCATCCTCGGCCTTGTCAATCAAAGCCTTTAGACCTTCCGTAACCTCGACGCCCACTTCCGTGATCTGGTTTGACGGCAGGAAGAAACCATATGTGCCCTTGTCACGCAACTCGACAGTGCAGGTGAAAGGGATTTTCTTCTCTCCATACGCCCAATCCTTGGCAGCGCCGGACACCACATCTGCAAGCAATGCAAATGGAGTTTCAAGTCGACTAGAATTCAAGCATTTACTTACAGTTCAACAAGCCGCTGGCACCATATGTGAACTTCGAGCCGTAGGGTTCAACGGCGCTATCGGCAAATGCCTCGGCAATGCGCATCATTTGGTCGTAATTGGGCGGGAACTCGGTGTTCGAATGGCCGTAGGGCAGCAGAATGTACTGGCCGTAAGCATGGAACGCCATGTATGAGCGTATATAGCCATCATCGAAGGAGCTGACAAACTTCTGCAATGCAACAATCTCGACTTCAGTGTTAGGCTCGTCTCCACCAAACCAATGATCACAAGGTTCATCTATGTTCCAGCCAGCGCCGCCCCAATGGTAATCGAAATTACGATTCATATCAATGCCATAGCAATCGCCCGAGGAGTTGGTGTAGCCGCTGGGGCGACGATTCTTGCGCCATAAACGCTCCACTTCGTGAGTGTATACGAAGCCATCTGGATTAACCATGGGCACAAAGATCCAATCGTATTTCTCGGACAACTCTTGCATCTTGGAGTCGTCCGAGTTAATAAGCTGATTCAAAATATAGGTTACGGTGGCTGACGAAATCCATTCCATGGCATGAATGTTTCCCTCAATGAATACGGCCTTGTTGCCGCCTTTCTTAGACAATTTGACACTCTTGATGGCACGCCCCTCGTGCGAGTGCCCGATGACGTCGCAATCCAGGAAGTCATGCTTGTCACATTGCTGATCAATCCAATCATAAATTACATCCAATTCATGATACGTATCCCAGTCCATGTCGGAGCCAGAGGAGTAGGCCGACATGTCCAGCACTCTGTAAATAAATTCCAAATTCGATTACAGTTTGGATGTGCTTACTTCACATCGCTAAGCACTTACTTTTGCAGATCCTCGATCACGGTCTCAAAGACAATTTCCAAAAAGTCAAAAAGCTTCTCTATGGCTCGCTGATGCCCGGGTGCCACAACTATATCATAGCTGCGACCAGGACCCGCAATCTCATTTAGAAAATGCACCTGCAGCAGGCACAAATGTGTTTAATAAATAAGGGTTTTAGGCTTGAGTTAAACGAACTTACGGGTATTTGGTGGTGGATTTTCTTAAACTCCTCCAGCTGCAGACGGTTCTTGATAAAGACTTTGTATACCTTGAAGTTATCATAGCGTGTGGCCGTTCGTCCTGCATTGGCCATGGCTATTGCAACCAAAGACAACACAGCGAGTGTGAAAAGCAACTTCATCCTAGCAAGTTTATCGGGTACTGCAACAAATAGTATTCTTAGACGAGTGATCAATAGTCTTTTCTGCCGCTAATACCTGCACTACACGCTTTTATATGAATCGTTTGGGCAGTCCAAACATTCGTAACGATAAGCGAAGAAGTGTCCACTTAAGTTTCTAACAACTCAGTCATCAAATAAGTTATTGATAAGACCAAGTCATTAGTATAAGGAAAACTGCTATTGTGGCGACTCAAACGATTTATTTTACCGAAATTTTGTGCTGCTGCTGAGTCAGAGCCATTGAATCGTTCCTTATCTATGATGTTAGGATGTATTATTAAACAAACATTTCATCACAGCTGCCCTTTTAAAAACGACGTAATAAGCTGTGTCCACTCGCCGGGTAAATGTCTGTCTCAGTTCCCTTACACTCAGCTCTTGTCTATGTGCCTGCGCGTGAAGAAGCACTTTCAAAGTTTAGAAAGCCCACTTGGCCGAACAAACGAAACGTGAGTGCGGCTCTTGAAGTGCTTCAAGGTGTTACGGATCATGCAACTTTACAATACAAGGCACAAAGTTCACATTGAGCTGCAATTATAAGCACTTAGTGGCCAATATTGTGGTGCAATTTAATAAGCCGTTTGTTGCAATTTACAAAATACTCGACCACAGCAGAACGCACGCCAGTTTGAAATTCTCACCGATTCCCGAAAATTCAATTAAATTGTTTATTCAGCATAAACGTTTGGGGATGCTTCGTCAATTGCTAACATGGCCACGTGATTCATTATAATTACAATGACAATGAAATACGCTAGTTTGCAAAATGTAATTATAAACGCGTTGAATATAGTTTTGACACTTTAATTAAATATGTGCGATGTGCATATTGCAAAATAAACAATTAGTAATGCGCTGGCTTTACAGTTGGTTGCAATTAACATGCACACATATGTACATACTCGCATATTTGCTTCGCCTAAGCTATTTGTTTTTAGTTGTATTTACACAGGAAAATTGATGTGCATTGTAGCAAATGTATTTCAAAATAAAAAGTATTTTTGTTTTTCTAAGCGATTTTTTTTCCATTTAAAATTGTTTTATATTTACTTTTTGAATGGCAACAAGCTTTAGTAACAGAACTGTAAACATTGAGCAACACGAGCGTAACACATTTTGCCGGTCTCACTAAACCAAATATTGCGAGAGAATGCGAAAAAGAGAGAGCCAGCTACACAGAGTGTATACATACGTATTACTAATGTAACGTAACGATAATGTTAATGTTAACAATGAAATATGCTCAAAGCTGTTAAGCTTCACTGTTATTTAAGAAACTACTGATAACCTCCACACCAAGACAATGCGTTTTGCACGGAAAGTGTAGCATGCTTTTAGGGTACAGTTAACAATAATTGATTTACAGAAAAATACAAACACACTAAATACTTACACACTTCAGGCCTTTTTGAACATATGCCTTGTTTTTTCATTTAAGCATTGCTGTACAGCTCTACGGCAAAGTTAATTATGAGTCAATGATTACGAGCAGAGTCGAGGAATTTGTTAATTAAAAAGAAGAAACAAAATATTCAGAGGTATGTGTGCCTGTACGTGCTAAATAAATACACCAAATGGTTCAACCAAGATGCTAAATATCAGCAGACACTTGGCCTGTTTGCCCTTCAAGCGGCGGCTCTCTTTACCCTGGACGCGCGTGTGTGTGTGTGTAAGTGTGTTGTGTGCGTGCCAAATAAGTCGTAAATTTACACTTGCTATATATACTGGAATACGTACGAGTGTACGTTTTTTGTTTGTATGCGTAGCGCAATTTTAATGCATACAAAAATATAACACACGCTGTCGCCACGTCAAAACATACCCAATGTTTTTGTTGTTGTTGTGTTATGGTGTTTTGTTTATTTTCACATGAGAATAAATGCGTTTAATGTCGGAAGTTTATGCCTCGTAAAACGAAGTTAATTAGCTTTCTCAAGTATGAAATGTGTTTTGTTTCAAGCCCGGTCTGACATCCGCCATTGCCAGCACACCTCCCCCCTCCAAAGTCAAACCACTGTTCATATTCAAAACACTGCTCGCTAGCTATCGCAAATTGAAATTTCTTAAATACCTTGCTCGCCATGTGAGCGATGTAGGCGAGCTTTTGTAATAGCTTTGGACAAATTTTGACTAGACGCTGCCAAAGATGACATGCCATGCACGTAAATTGACTTTCATTCAGTTGTGTTTGTTGCTGTTGTTTCCGCTATTGCGCCAGCGGGACCAGCTTCCAGGTACATACATTGTATACAGTAAACACTGAACTAAACTATACTAAACTAAGAGTCTGTCTAAAAGTCAAACACACACATGCATGAAAGCTGTTTGTTCAGTTAGTAAATGTCTTGGTCCTTCAGTAGCGCCACAAAGGCAAATATTTACAGCTGACGCACCTTGGGGCCCTAAGGGGGGACTTTAGCGTTGTGGCACTCATGTGCATAGTTTTTGGCACACAAAAGTTCAGTTCAGCTCAGTTCAGTTGCGTTCTAACGGGTAGCGTTATAACATTTTAAACATAGCAAACCGCAGAGTAAACTTCTTCAAAAGCGCTCTCAAAATATTGTACACTTCGAAATAGTTTTTCTTTTGCCACATTTATGAAACGAGAGCCACAACACGACATGTAAGCTGTCGCCTACATACATACATTCATACATAATAACTTTCACTCAGTGTGAGGTGGTTGTAATAGCGTAAGAAGAAGAAGACGAACATGAAGTGTAAGCGGCTTAAAACTTGTCCTGTGCCAGCCTCTGGGAGTGTTGTAACTACTACTGCCACTGCCACTGCCACATTTGGCAAATATGAGCACAGATAATGAAAGTAATACAGCAACACTCAAAGTGCACATACAAAAGACATCACACATACGACTAGTTGGCTGTCAGCATTTTAACAATGTGTTGAGTAAAGTGCACGTTATCGGAGTGGCAACAACGACATCGGCAACGACAATGACGCCGCTGCTTCTGATTTTGTTGACAATTCACTTTGTAGCGGTAATTGACCCTAATGCTGTTGCTCGGCTGCTGTTGCAGCCTTTTAAATCAATACAATTTTGGCAACGAAATTCAATTTACAGCACACACACACGCACACATACAAACACTCAAACGTGCTGGCTCTGTGCAATCGTGTGTTGTTGGTTGTTTTAAAAATTGTTTATACATATAGACGAGCATGTTATGTCTCACACACACACATGCGCAGGCCTACTTGTCTCGCAAAATGTCAAAAGGCACGTTTCAGTGTTTTGTGATTTCGTTTTTTTGTGTTTTTGGTTTTGTTTTTTTTTTTGCATGTCATGCTGACAACTTTCAACTTTCCAACATTTTTCGCCTCTATGCCGCTCTATGCTGGTGGATGTGATGGCCACTACGTGACTATCATCAAACATTTACTTTTGCAATAAATGTCAGCAAACCTCGAAATAAAAGTAATAATAATAACAATAAGGAAAATGTAGCGCAAAAGTTGTCACTAAGTGGGCCACGTGGCCGAAACGGAAACGCAGACACATTTTCAAACAAAACTCAAAGGCAAATTGAAATGGAAGGCAAAGCGAAATGAAAAGCCCATAAAATGAGGAAAACTTGTGCCATTGCCATTTTATTAAATTCAGGATTCATTTCCATTTACATATATTCCAGTTATTCAATTACATATACTGTTGCTTTTTTTTGTTATGCCAAAATATATTTAAATTTGCTGCACATGAGCAAGCAAACAAAGCCAAGTTTCCACGAATCGATTTGCGGGCAAGCAAGGACTGCATATCTCCCAACCGATGCATTGTTTCAGTTCAGTCGTCTGTGTCTAATCTGCAGCTATTTTCTCGATGTCTTTGGCAAAATAACCGACACACCTACCTTTGCGGCCTACACTCACAAAAATTTGCAACACAAACCCTATTCATGTAAGCGCTACATACACAATCAATAGATCTAAATGCTCTATATTACAGAAATCTAAAGAAATTTCAACTTACCATCGAACCTATTGAATACGTAAAGCAGGCAATTATTTTAGAGATAACCATAAAAACACTACAAGTATCTAAAGACATTATCTTGCCATGATCACGTTGATAAGGCAGTAGGAAACCTTATAGTGAACTAAGGCATCTTTCCTTGAGGCAGCATTTCCTTCCATTTAAGCTCAAGCTCCTTATTGCTAAAACACATTTGACACCCTCATTATTTTTGAAGGACATATCTTTGAGAGAATCTATGGTGCCATACGCTAACGAAATTTTGAATTTGTCCCTATGCTCTTGGATATAATATAGTTTGCTTAGGGTATAGATTATTCTTTTCGAAGAAACATTTTTTTCATATTAGCTGTTTGTCTGAGGAACGAGTTACCCCATCTAAAAAACACATACTTTACATAATATTTATACCTGTACCCAAAGGGTAAAAGGGTACATTAGTTTTGTGCATGTAACACACAGAAGGAGGCTTGGCAGACCCCACAAAGTATATATATTCTTGATCAAGATGACAAACCGAGTCGATATGACCAAGTCCATTATTCTTGGAATTTTAAACTAGTCACATCCAGTTAGTAATTATATATTCTCATCCCAAGTTTTATTTTGATATTTTTGAGTTGACTATAAAGAAAGTTATAGCCATATAACCAAGACCAAGTTCTGATTGCTGCTGCTGCTTTGACATAATTATGTAACACATACATGCACACATACATACATATGTTCAAGTACACAAACAGGCATAGACACGATTCTGATCTAAATGTAAATTTAATTAATTCATTTAATTAATTCAATTTTTTTAATATTTTTTTGTTTGTGGAGTGGTACAGGGTATTTAAGAGTTGAGCCTGCTCAACTTTAACATTATTTTCTTATTCATATTAGAGAACTTTCTGTTGTGCTAATAAATGCATTTTAATTTACATTTTAATGTCCATCTTTAGATGCGCTAATGTAACTTTAACAATAAAATATTAACATACTCCATATTTCATAGCTTTTGCTTTTTCGATAACTTAATCTTGTTAAAGGCAGAAGTTTTGCTTTGTTTGGAATATTTTTATAAAGATTACACACGTATATACAAGTATTTTTGTTTACAAATATTTAACTTCTTATTTCAAAGAAGTCTTTCAATGCCCGCTGTTGTTTACCAATAATGGCTCCAATTGAAAAGTTCCAGATTCGAAGGTGAAATCTGATTACGTTTTTCCCAGTGCAGTCGCCGAGAACTCATAAATTAGGCAGCTTGACAGCAACTCGCTAAGTGCTTCCATGTTCAGTTGTTCGCTTCATGGCGTTTCGTATTTGCCGAGATTTATTCCCCATTCGCACTTTAACATACGGCACCGGCAAAGTTTCCACAAAGCCAAGCCATTTTGTATTTTCTATTTTGCGCGACTTTTGCGCTTTGTGCTTTTGTATGCATTTATCTGAATTTCTGCATATTGCAGAAAATTTCCATAAATTTTGCTCAAGGCTTGACTTACCACAATGCCAGAATGGAAGATACCAAATATTTGCAAACAAATTCACATAAAATGCATAAAAATAATTACGTACAAACTTACTTTGCCTAAACTTTTTGTGAAAAGTTATTTTTTGCTTAAATGCATGCTTGCTTTATTGAATTTTTCACATAGTTCAACTTTGATTGAAAAATGTAGTTTATTTAGCAAAAGCAAGCATTTTTGTGCCACAAAATATACATATTAATATTATATAGAATCGTGCAGTTGCTTTATACATAAATGATGCAGCCCACTTGATTGTATTTAAGACTATGACCTAGTTCTTAAATATGCAGATTTAAATATTTTTGAAGAACATACGACTATGCATAATGATGCTTTAGCCCCGATCCTTCTAATGCAAAACAAAATATACTAAGAGTATATGAGTTGCAATCAACTTGTTCTGCACCTAGTTTTATGTCCCAAGCTATTATGGTTGTAAAGATATCGATGTTCATATAGACAGACAAATGGACATAGCTGTAAAGATTCGTCCCATAATGGTTTCTTTCATTATCAATCGAAATATTCATTTATGGTTTTCAAATTTGAATATAATCTATAGAACTATTATGGAAAATATAACCTGCAGAGTACAATAATTTGCCCCTCCTTGCTACAAAATTGTAAATAAATTCGAATTGGTATTAAGCTCTGTTTCAACAAAGGATAACATATTGAAAGTTAAAATATAACAAGCTTAGTGATTGATTTTAAAAACAAACTTAAGCACTCTGGATACTATAATTGTTTTGGTTATTACCAAGTGCATTGGGGTTATTGAAGCTGAAAGTCCACTGCATATATCTATTACTGCTGTTGCATTGATTTATAATTAACTGTTTGGTGTGTGGCAACATCTCGAGACAGCGTGTTGTGTTTTTAAACACTTGCTTCAGTAGCTTGGCTTGGAAGTCGTACAACCAATATTGATTTCTACCCTGATAGTGGCATCTCCAGATCCAAAGTGATGTAATGTATTGCGGTGCTCTAACCTCAAGGCAAAAGTCTTTGCTAGCCAAGCGTAAGTCCCGATACGCGGTAAGTTCCCAGAATTGCGAGCTATTGGATTGCGGCACGGCCTCGGCGCACTGTTCGAGATCAACATGGTTTCCGTTCGTAATAGGATGAGCATCTACACTATAAAAATTATGAAATGTGAAAAATAAGTAAAGGCTAACAACGAATGGATAATAGGCCTTACCACATGTCTGGTTCGGCTACATTTCGTATGGCGCCATAAGCATAATTAGGAGGCTTAATAGGCGGAAATCTCTTCATTACATCATATGCCACATTCTGCAAGAACCATTTAAATGGTTTACATTTAGAGCGCAAAGCTCTCGCTAATGTAAGATCACCGGGATTAGCTCTTCTATAAGAACTGCCCATACGCATGCTCACATACTTTTTGTAATCATCCATCCAAACTTCGGCCACGCGTTTATAGTTCTGCAATGAAAATTTATGTGCAAATAATTTACCTTTTCGAATTTGGTTTCAGTGTTCACGAATGCCTACCCTGTAAATATATTTTGTGACTGTTACGTTCTTTGTATTGTAGAGGTGCAAATGGGATGAACGACTTAAGTGTGCCACACGGGAACAGGGTGCTTCATAGAGTTGGCCGCCACACATCCATATCTTGAAGCTCAAATCAAATTGCTCTCCCCCGTAAATATCTAGACCTTCATCGTAACCTCCCAGCTCCCAAAAGAACTTTGCGGATATAACGACTGATCCACCCATCATTATAAGATTTTTGAATGGCTCCGATGGATGTTTTTGGTCTTCGGGCAGCCTGCTTGTTTTTAAATACCTCAATGAAAAGTCGAAGATACCACGCATCCCATAATCATATTTTCCATAGAAGAACTGTGTGCCATTTATGAAATCAATAGTGGGACCCATTACTGTCCGACTGTTCAACACGATTGGCTCCAATAACGGTGGCAGCCAATTATATCCGGCCTCGATGTGTGAGTCCATAAAGACTAAGACCTCAGCTTTCGCAATGCGCGCTCCGGCCATGCGTGCGCGTATTAAACCAGATCGCTCGTTCAGACGCAAAATTCGCACTTTCGTAAAGTGCTGAGCGATGTAGTCGTCTAATGACTTGTGTAGAGAGTCAAGATCGCTGAAGTCGTCCACAAGAATAATCTCCTTAACTAGCTCGGGCGGCGAACGGTTGATTAAGCTGTGCACGGATCGCAACAAAACGCTTTTGTGCTCGTTGAAGAAAATTACAATGATGCTCACCATAGGCAGCTTTTTCAGATATAGTTTGGTTTTGCACCTATTGAATTGATCCATCGATTGAGTTGATGGATGAATGGATTTAATAATTTATTAGCTTCTGGGAGAAACTATAATAAAACTTACTCTCTAGGCCTAACATCGGGCAATGAACGATTCACCGATATAGCGTCGGAAAGCAGCGCATTGAAAATATGTTTTGCAAACAGTTCTTTGTTCAAATCACTGGCCAAGTTATTCAAAGTAGCCGGCTCTCCCTGCTCTCCAATGCCCACACGTTTGGCGTCGATTATCATGGCTTTATAGTCATGCCAGTCCTTTTTCGGTCCGTCCGATGTATTCACTTCTTCATCCAATCTCACAATTTCAAAATTTGGCTGAGATATTTTTTCCGACTTGCCTTGCGTGCGAGGCTTCCAGCTGATGACCACTAGGATCCCAAAGAGCAGGAAACTATTGATAAGCAACAAACCCCTTAATTTTAAATGCCATTTGTTCTTCCTCAAACGCATTCTACTTGTTGATTTTCGAATTTAACTGATACTTCCTATTCAGTTGAAGCAGTGTTTTAAGGCAAAACTCTATAGCGCTTCTAATTAATTTAACGCTTGATTAGACATGATGCAGTTGCTCCCTACTATAACACAGCGTTTCTCTGAAATATATATTTTCTAAAACAGTATGAGGTGTTCATTCATCATAGAATGAACAAGGTTTCAAAAACACCGTAAAAAGATTAACTTGAGCTTCTTCCATAATGAAGAAGAAGGCAAGTTTTTGAGACTCAATTCCGCCTTCCAATTCGTAGCTTAAATATTTATTTTGGAATTGGCAAGAATCCCTAATACTTAATTCTCTTTATGGACCAGTTTGCTGGTTCTCTAATCCTGTCAACTAATGAAATGGACAAAGCTTCAATTTGATTTTATTCAAATATTTAGACTTGACTTTATTCAGTGCTCTTTTTATTATTATTATTTTTTTTGTTTTCGAGGGTTACACATAATTAGCAAAAATGACAGGAAATTTTATTTATTTATTTATTTATTTAAATCAACAAGTAGTTCTGTCGATTTATTCAAAAACAATATAAATGTATTAACATATTATATATTTATTAAGATTTAAAATTAAAAATACAAATATGATTAATATAACAAAGTCTCAACTTACAAGGTAAGAAAGCCTACAAAAAAGCTGTACAATAACTGACTTATGCACTGAACATTGTAGTGGGGAAACAAAAGAATATAAATCGTATTTGATAATTTAATTTTTATGAATTTATAATTCCCTCTAGTTTTTTTGATCCGCAAACTCTTTCTGATAAGAACCTAAAAAGAGCATTGCAAAAGGAGACAGTATCTCTAGTGAATGCCGGCAATTAGCATACTTGCATGACTCTTGGCCTAATGATGGGTTTATTGTAAAGGCAGAAACCCCAATTATCACTTGGGAAGTGGGAGCAAAGCAAGTGGAAACTCAATTAATGCCAATTGCTCCGCTCAAAGAGCAGCTCTATTATGAAAAAGTGGAACTGGTCATCGGTCAGTTGAGATGTGTGTAGAGTTACGTGTATGTATGTATGTCGGCTCAATTTATGTTGGCCAAACGTTAATTAAAAGCATCAACTCAAAGACGAAGCCATCATCATAGCAAACCAATACATAGCACATATCCTTGTACGAGTATGTCTGCCAAAGGTTCTATTGCTAAAATGGCTTGGCATATTCAGTTTTTGTCAGGCTGACATGATTGACAAGCTCGTCCCGTAGCCTTCAATACTCATACACACATAGCCACAGTCAGACCGACATAAGCGCAATCAAAAGCCAGCCCTCACACAGTTCATAATCGTGGAAATTACCCACACTCGCACTCGTTCTGTAGGTAACGATGGAAATGAACTTGGGCCCAAGTAGTTGGCAAGCTGACAGTAAACACGAAAGAAGAGGAGGAAACGAAACAGAAATCTGCTCTCTTTTTGTTTTAAATTGCTATCATGCACTTGCACACTTTTAATTACACTGCACATTTGCACTTCGAATTTGGACGCTGGATGGGGGCATGTTCTGGAGGAACTGTAGGCTTAGCTCATTCACGCCACGTTGCACAAACACAAAAACCACTATATGAAGAGGACAAAAAACTGGGAAAAAAATAAAAAACTGCACACACACTCGTACAAGCATGGATGCCTCAACCTTGACTTGGTCGCTATTTCAGCACCTGATTTCAAGAGTCATGTGCGAGAGGCAACTGTTGCCAATTGAGGCAAACAACATATTTCAGTTTATTTAAATTCAAAACGTTCTTCACCGTTCTGTTGCCCAACAAATGCGCGCACCTGCTACACACTTTAAATTCATTTTCCACGCCAACTTCTTTTTCTCGTATCGTTTCAAATTATTTTTCTCTCCGTTTTATTTTGTTTTGTCGGCCAACAGACGCTTCAAACATTTTTCTTAATTTTTCAACGGTTTATTTTGATGAGCAGTCATTTATTTTCATTGCCCTTTGCGCTGTGTTGCGTATTATTTAAATGAATTAAAGCAGCAAATTTATCCAGCATTTTACCTCATTTGTGTGTCCTTTAGTTTTCCATTTGTTTTAGGCCACCCTCTGTCCCCCTCCCCCACTTAACCAATTAAACTTTTTCCATTTGCTTAAGTGCATTTGTCGACCAGCCTGTTGCTGATAGAAACGTATCCATTATACATATGTATATACAACATAATAAATTCTTTATAAATGTGTATGTATGTATGTATATTGCAGCAACTCGAGACTTTTGTTTTCGAATCATGATTTCTCTTTGGCAACTACGCGGGCAAAGTTGTTAATACAAATCTGAGTCCTTTCTCTTGTAAAACACCTGCATCTTCCACTTCAATCGCGCTCCTACTGAGAACCGAAACTGCTGACAAGGCGACAGATTGATTAAGCCCAAGGATCAGCATTATTTTTGCCAATATACTCGTATATATAAAAGTAAATTTAATATGAAATACTGTAAGGATTGAGTTATTTCATTCTCGTGTTTACAATAAAAAAACACTTTGTTTAGAAAAAAAATTCTGTGACAAAGTTAAAATGCGGCCTTCAAAACAATTATTGTTAACATATGTACATATGTAAGTAAATATGTCGGCTTAAAACAAATAAACATCATCATATCAAATGCAATTTAATTACAAATTAAATTTGTGTAATCATGTTTATTAAAAGAACTAAAGGAATGAAGTCTGGAAATACTTATAAAACAAAACCATGTTTCAAAATGCAATTCATAAGTAATTTCTAAACAATTTCTATTGTTTAATAGTTCACCTTTTAATAAGAAATAAGTGGAGGGTATCTCGTAGTTCCGCGCATTTAGCAATATCACTTTGGGCAGCTGCCTTTTTTAAAACTTAATCAGCTAAATTGGCTTTATTTGTTTGTGATAACAATACATAAAAGTACATTTTAAATGTTCCATGAATCCGAAATAGTTTGCTATTGAAGTCCTGGCGAGTGCATGCACGACAACAATAATAGCATAAAATGCCAAAACACAATACACAATGCTGATTACAATGCGTTTCATATCATGATGTATATAGTATACTTGTATTCGTTGTGTATTGCCATGCAATATGAGCCAACAATAACATGCGAGGCAAGGCAAGCAGCACAACAACAAAAATACGAAATCGAAATAAATACGTATCTGAAAGCTGTCTTTATTTCAGCGGATACGTGCTTTTATGCAACATCAATGGCAACCAGCCAGTCAAGCGTTGTCCCTTTCCAACGACTAGGTATGTGTGTGTGTGTGTTCACCATGTGTGAGTATGTGTAGGTTAAAGGCAAAGAAGCAAAGCAATGCATTAGTAAATTGAAAGCAAATACAGTGCTGACTATACGTTCAACAAATATCAGTTAATGCAAGATAACATACGTGCATTTAACATGCTATTTAGATGCCAGCAAGAAACTTGGCCAAGATCTATCATAAGAGAGAGGAGCAGCAATATGCTACCTATTTTAAACAGCTTCGTAGAAGTTAAAGTCTAATCGTTTAGCAGACCATTCTAACGTATGCATGACTACTTATTATGGTGCTCTAGGGCCAAATTAAGGCAGGGAGCAGCTAATAAGGTGAAGTCCAAGAAATAATTCTAATTGAAGACATTGAATGATGGGAGCTTGTGTAGCAATCATTACCTAATACGCACCGATAAGAGGCAGTAGTTCTTTTTAATATTTTTTCCAATATCCACCTACAATATGCAAACTCTGTCTTGACTTGCCTCTGTTCTATAATGGGTTGATGCAAGTTTTCATTTTTGGCAAATGTTTTCCACGCTGTTCACAAGACAGCGGAAGAAAAAACTTTGTCAGAATTAATTACCAGCACGTCAGATAGGGAAATGCATGCTCCGAAAGCATTGACACGGCACTTTTAAACTTCAATTCAGCTCTGAACTTTTACAACCGATCCCCTTTCTGAGCGATTTAAGCCAATGCTTAAGCAATGGTCTATGGGCCAGTATGGGCATTTACTCAAGCGTTCATAATACTTCGCAAAGCACAAAAAGTGGGCGACTTGAACTGTCAGACTTAACACTTTTCTATTAAAAAATGAATGGTAATAAAAGGCGAAATAAAAGTGGCAAAAACAAAAAAAAGTTAGCTGCGAAAATTAATCAAGCATGAAAAAGTGTTTGCAAAGAATTTTGGGCCGCCATTTATTTTTTGTCAGGGGCGCCAGTAGAGGTTCGACCTCTACTTCTGCCTCCGTCCGCACTCAATTGGCCCGGACGAACGATCCAATCCCATTTTGTGCTAAAAATTGTTTGCTTGTTACTTACAATTAGGCGCACGAGTCAGCAGAAAGCAGCAACCCAAAGCGTGTCCGACGATAGCGAAAATGTTGTGAAGCAGTAAGTTTGAACTGAATGACCGTACTTTTTTATTATTTCGCAGTTGGATCTTTTCAATGCTGTGGTGTGCGGCATGCGGCCCATACAGTAAATTAAAAAGTGTATTACTAGGAAGCAAATGATTTAAACCTTGACACCAAGCAGCTGACTCGTAATCCTCTGATTTCTATTGATGAGTGTTAACAATTTGATTCTATTTATGCAATCCAAGTACTGTGTTATGAAATAAGGACCCCTATTCCAAGAAGGTTGGAAAAAGGTCCACAAACAAGGAAATAAAACTGTCAGCTATGAAAAACAAATTCAAAGAAAAGA
Source organism: Scaptodrosophila lebanonensis (assembly GCF_003285725.1). Taxonomy (NCBI): domain Eukaryota; kingdom Metazoa; phylum Arthropoda; class Insecta; order Diptera; family Drosophilidae; genus Scaptodrosophila; species Scaptodrosophila lebanonensis. Next base: position 7,592,210 of record NW_022060529.1, read on the forward strand.
CAAACCCAGCAGGAGATTTCTTTGGACAAACAATAAAAGAAAACTATGCTCAATCACAGTTGACTTTTGAGCTTTTCACATCAATATAACTACACATGCCGGCAAATTGTTATTTATCTGAGAGTGCTTTTAAGATTTTACATTTTTATTATTTCCCATTGCCGTGGCACTGCAATTCTTTCAAGCCCAGACTTAAGCTAAACTTAATAATGGAAACAGAAATGTGGAAATAAGTCTGTCATTTGCTGCAAACGTGTGCTGGCTAAAACTGTCTTGTGCGGTCTCAGGCGAAAGCAAGAAACGATTGCACATTTCTATTGCTCATGAAGGAGCTTAGATTTATGCTGCGGGTACTCAGCGTTAGTTCTTTGTTTCGAGTTTTTCTTTCTCCTCTCCCCTTACACGACTTCAGCAGCCGAACAACCCTGTTACTTATATTTTATGTGCATAATGGCAGCTACACTGAATTTTTGCTTTCAACAAAAGGCAAAGTGGTTGCCGTTGGCCCCTCTCTCTTTTTCTGTGGGTGTGTGTGAGTGTGTGTGTGTGTGTGCTGGTGTTTATTTGTGGTAGTATGGGTGGGTGGAGCTTTCTCTTGTCTGCTGGCTCGAGGTTATTTTCGTTATTTTCTTGTTATTTACACAAAATTGCGCCTGAGGTCATTCTCTTGTAGCCTGTCATTGAAGGTGTTAAAGTTCAAATTGTGGCGTTTTATAAGTGCGCGTGTAAGCTTTCTTAGTGTGCGTGTGTGTGTGTGTGTGCTCATGCGTCTGATATGATTGCCAAGCATAAAAGCGTATAAAGATAAAGAACTTCAGACTTGTACTTTTTGGTCTATGCAAATAGTGTTTCCGTTTTCTTGGCGCCGCAAGCAACAAGCTCACAAAGAATATGTAATGTGAATACAATGTTGCAGTTGGCAGCAACCAGACTTAGTTCAAGGGCATATATACATTTGACTTTGGCTTTTCGAATTCAAGTAATGCTGTATGTTGCCAAGCACTTACCCGAAATAATTTCATAATGCTCTTGCAACTTGAATTGTTGCTTTTCCAAAATATTTGCGCCAAGGGATGTATTGCATTTTAAATTTCTCTATGGCTCTTAACATTACTGGCCAGTAATAGAAAACTCTGAACAATTTCACAATATCAGTGGGCAACGAACACTCGCATCATCGATTTTGGCTACAGATTGATTTTTCTTTGAAATGGACACTGAACAAATGTGTTTTTACATCCAAACATGAGAGTATGCTTGAACGGTGAAATATTAAATGGCAACTTTTTTAAAAATCATTCAGTCTTTGTATATACTTTTTATAAATGTCGATTAATCAAGCCATCAACACAAGCAACGCGAAACAAATGCACCTTTTATCCTGATGGATTATCATACAACTGTTGCCATAACTATTTTGCGAAAACTTTTCAAACCAATTAACGTGCTCAGTCATGTCCATAATTGAATAAAAGTACACTGTCCTTTTATTTATTTTTTCCATATTCATGACGCTAGGGAATAAAACAGACAGACATAATAAAAAATATGTATATGATGCATATACAGCGCAATATAAATGCATACCAACACATTCACATCTGACTGCAACTGAATGTTCCTTATGATTTAATTAATCCATACCTTGGCAGCTATCCATAGCAATCATATTCAATGACCTTGTTGGAGACTGTAAGCGATGGTCAACAAGTGTTGGAACTGCAACACAATAATAAACAAGAAAGGAATGCAAAAGTTGAGCAGGCTCAACTCTTAAATACCCTGTACCACTCCACAAACAAAAAAATTATTTAAAAAAATTTAATTAACTTAATTAATTAATTTAATTAAATATAAAATATTCCATACATACATTTACATTTACATTACACTTGTACATTTGTACATATGTATGTGTGCATTACACATTATATAATTATGTCAAGGTAGGAACAAATACAGCTGCGGACACAGCTTGGGCCTGGTTATATGACTATAACTTTCTTTCTAATCAACCTATCATAATGAAACTTGGTATACAGATATATAATCACTAACTGGATGTGACTACCAAATTTTAAAAGTTTATCCTTGCGTTCATACAGACAGACAGACGGACAGACAGACAGACGGACGGACGGACTCGGCTTGTCATCTTGATCAAGAATATATATACTTTGTGGGGTCTGCCACGCATCCTTCTGTGTGTTACATCTACACTCGCACAAAACTAATATACCCTTTTACCCTTTGGGTACAGGGTATAAAAATAACGTCAATAACAGCAGCAAAAGCCAAGGATACACAGCTCAAAGTTGCATGTCAAGCACATTTGGTGACAGAATCATCTTATTGTTTTTCATTCAACATTTTCCATTAGCTTATAGATACCTAGCAAACTTTCCCTGAACGTGAATAATCTCAGAATAAATTTTAGTAGTGGTGCTGAAGATGTAGTTGGAGTCACATTAGCTCTCATGCATCGGAGTCAAACCACAAATTTTAAAATAATACATTATTATTTTAAATAGAAATTGGTTCCCATGTCTGTACAAATAAACAAGCTTTTAATAGTTTTAACTGTTTTTAAGTCTTATGGTTTTAAGACAAGTATGTGCATGTCACAGTTCCTTCTCGACCTATTATATGCGTGCATCAACCTCATTTCAAAGCTAAAGGGAGGAGTTTTAATTGAAACAGATAATTTACATTAATTATGAATTAATGCAGATTAATTATGAAATGATATTACAATAAATTTGTACGATATCTCTACACTCACGCTAGACTCTCGTGCTGCTTGAATGGTTATTGCCCCTGAAAGTAGGCAATATGCCTATCGAAATTTGCGGCAGTATGTATTTACTTTCAATTTTCAAGGAAAAATCATTTATTATACTAAGTAAAGCAAACTGTGAAAGAAAACCGATGACAGACATGCAGGAGCGCATATTGCCACACACACTCACACACACACACGCCGAGTCAAGGGCCAGACAAACAAACATACACGCGCACCCATATACACGTTGCCTCTTATCATTTGGGCAGCATTCGTGTACAATTTTCATTTACAATGACTACGCCGCACAGTCTGCTGCCAGTTACCGTTTTGGCAGCGAATAGACAGAAAAAAGAAACAATGTAAACATAAAGGAAACCGTCGGCAAACATGCCGCCACCACTGCCGACATGTCAAGACAAAAAAAAGGAAGCACAAAAAAAAGAAGTACGAAGAAAATTTCTTGTTAACAAATTGCAAAACATTTGCTTTGAAGACAAATTACTCGTGGTAAAACAAATTGCTTTGCCTACCAATGTTTTCGGCACTAAGGCGTGCATTCTTTAAAATTTGAGATACTCGACTTATTGAACGCAAATTTATGGCGCTTGTGCTTGAGAAAACAACAAATTTTCCAATTACATACATTCAGCTCTCTTGCAAACGTGCCATAAATCAAGTAAAGATTTTATATGCGAGTACTGCCAGAGTGTGGTTGCAAAAACTTTCTGCGTGATTCCACAAAAGGTGAACTTCAAACTTCATGACTTCCACACTTGTGTACTTGTACGTCCAAACGAATTCAAAGCAATCAAAAACACGCGCAGTCAGGTAAATAAGTACATGGTATTAAGGAAACTTAAACGCTTAATTAGATGGGATGAGCTTAGCAGGTATATTGCTTGGTTGAAAAGGCGCTGTTTAATTAGGGCACTTAAAGGTGCTTAAATGCGGCTTTTGAGCCTGTTCATGAGAAAATGGAGTTGACTAAGTAAGCTGCTAGCAACAGACAGCTAATTAAATTGCAATCAAAGCATTGCTGAAATACTAAGCCCAAAGCATAACAAACATACTATACCTTGACGCTTTCACCAACAATACGCCAACGCAAGGTGATTTGTTAGTAAATGTACCTCCGAAATGCTTTCTGTTGCAAGGAGTACCATGCCCCAACTGGCAGTATACAATTACATCAATCCAGATTGATGAAATGCATAATGCAAACAAAAAACTGTCCACTATGTAAAAAAAAAAGATTGCATCAGCTTTACAGAAAATGGAATAAAAGGCACTAAGCTGAACAATTATAGGTAAGTAACTTACATATTTGTAACTAAATCGCTGTTAGTCGGAGCTCTAGACATGCCAATCACTAGTCTAAATTTGTAATCACTTAGATCCTCAAATTACACACTGTGCCTTCCTGTGTCGTCGCATCCACGGTTAGGAGAATTACAGCTGGCAACGTGGTCGCTTTCATTGCTGTTGGCAACGTGGTCTCTTCCGTTACCGTTGGCAACGTTGCGGCCTTTGTGTTTTTGGTGCCAGGCAAGCATGATTCCAAAAGCCAAAAAGCTGCGGATACATTTCAAAAGAGCTGGAGGTGTGATTGTACTGAGCACAGTACGAATATTCCAGTAAAGACTGCAGCTAGGTTTCCAAAGTCTAGCTTTCGACCAACACAATTACTACACAAATAGCAGACGTACATACACACATATTTACAAACAGAGCGTTAATTAGTTTAAATTGCATCGCTGTCACCACTGTCGTAATTGCTCAACGCAATGGACCACCCGCAAAGTCAACAGCACTGCAGCTCTAAACCACAAACAAGCAGCTGTCGAACAAAGGAGTAGTTGTGCGTACATATTTGCAAATAATTGTCGCTCGAAAGAGTTAATTATGCAAATTTAAACTGAAATTCGTGAAGTTCCAATTGCGTATTTTTTTGTATAACGGGATGTAATTACGGCTGTTATAGAAAATCACTTACAGCGGGAAAATGGAAAGTGCATCAGAAAAAAAGACAAGCTCGTCCTTTCTCTAACTTAGAAGAATCTGGACTCCAAGTATGGTATAATTATACTTTGTGAGATTTTTAGGTTAATACAGCCGGAAGGACAGACGGACATGACTATATTGAGTCGGCTTGTCAGATTGGTCAGAAATATTTTCAATAATATTTTCAAAATGTTTGCAATTCCCTATAATTTATAAAAACATTGTAGTGAACAAATAGCTGTTAGGACAGGGCTGCTAGGTTCGTTTTTAGAAGTTATACCATATGTACCCTGTACATGAAGGATAAAAAGGAATATTAAACATGTGCAAAGTATGTAACAAGGAGAAGACAGCATCTCCGACCCGTTATGGTAAACACGTATAAGTAAGTTCTAAATAGTATGACGAGACAAATCAATCATGCATCTGGATAAACGCTTGGATTTAAGTAATGGCTGAGGTTATACACACCACACTATACTATATGTACGATGTGTAGACCCTCCTTCTCTCTAGGCAACACGAGATTATTTTATTTTCGATTTTTCCTCCTCTTCGCCCGCTACATAATATCGGCAATACAGTCCACAATTACAAAGCTGCATAAACATTGTATATGTGATTCTGTACATCTGTTTTAATTTTAAACTGCCAAGTTTGTTTGGGTACAGGGTAGCATTCACTTTTGTTTTTGTATACCATACATAATCAAAAGCAATAAATAAACAATGCAAGATACAAGTATTTGCAAAATGTTCTTGTATATTGGTATTGGATTTGATTGGACTTGATTGCTAACTTGATTGGAAGATAGCGAAACCATTTGTTTAACACATGAGAAGAACCATTGATTTTATTTTAATTAAATATGGTCGAGCATGGTATGGAATGTTTCCATGCCGTTGCTTTAAAGGCAGAAGTGAGTTGCGTTTCGAATTGGCCCTTCTTTTGTAAATGGATATGTTTGCAGGTGATTTGAGCTCTACGAGTAGCTCTTCACACATGTGATTAGCCCAAGCACGCAAGCACTAACAGCGGCTTCCACATGCCTGAGCATGCACATAAATTTACCGTTAAGTGATCTATTATGTGCGAGCTTGTGGGTGTCTGTGAATGCGCGCCTCCATGTGCGGCCATTAGGCGTCAAGCACGTGAGCACGAGACCTAAGTAAACAGGCCACATCATGCAGGGCGAAACATTCGACAGATTTGGTCACTAGTATAAGTAGCAGCATCAGCTTCGCCCATACAGCTGTTTAAAGAGATTTTTTTCAATGATTCAACCTCATTGCGCCCTTACCCTTATATCCAACACTCAAGTCAAAGAGTTAAATTTTTGGCATGCAGGACATTAATAAGTCAAATCATGTTTGTTTGCCTGCAGCCGAATTGTGTGTTTTGGTGTGAAGGAAAAACAAAAAATTACATGCCTCATCGCATACCGTGTCCGCTGGCTGTGTCCTGCATAATAAGGATAAACGTGCGCCACTCACTGCTCTCATTTTTCGCTTCAATCGATGTCCAATGCGGGGCTGAGCCGGTGCTGCGGTAAACAATGCGGACGCAAAATGCAAATGAGCATATTAGTAAAACGAACCGCAAAATTTGCATAATTTTGTTGCGAAAGTGTCGAGAGCGTGCGTCAAAGTGGCCGGAAGCTCTTTACAATTTGGTGCAAGTGGGAGAGGAGCATGTCCTAAGTATTAACGATTGCGAGTGTATGAGTGGAGTGTTGTGTGCTCGCCCATATTCTTATTTTACTTCCCAATAAATTCACCTACATAGCTCCTAGATACATTAACACTATTGATCTATAGAGTGCATAGCTGCTTCATAAACATCGCAAATTTATATTCATGCTACCATGTACATAAATAAAATTTGCTTCACTTTCAACACATCGCATATCGATGCCGAGCACGTTCTGATTGCACCTCAAGGCTTCCAATGGGTTGGCAAGCCCAACACCACCATGTTTATTGGCATTTGTTGCACTTTGCGAAATCCTCTTAAGGTATTAATGCTTACTATTGTTGTTGTCAACGCTAGCGCAAGGACTATAAAAGGCAATCAAGCCAACAATAGCGAACGAATACAATTTCACTATAGCGCCTTCAGATATTTTATTGCCACCGGCTACCGATTGTAAAAATGTATCTTAAGTGGGATGTATTGCCTTTAAAATGTCAATTGAAAATATACATGTACTATACTTATATTACATTAAACCATTTTAATTTCAAAGTCTTAAGAACTAACCAAGCCTCATATTTGTTTAAATTAATAGCCCAGCTGACCATAAGATAGGACAAGTGCGTCAAGCAATGGAATTAAGGCCTTAAGAAGCCTCAACTGCATGATTTAAAATATTTTCCATTCAAATTGTTCCATATGCAGTTTTGTTTAAAATCAAAGTCATATTTCTTGAGACAACTTTTGTAAATATTTTCGTTTTTTTTTTAAAATAAAAAGCTTATACAAATTTTTTATTTTGTATTATTATGTTATGATAGCAATGATAAAATACATCGCGTATTAATAAAGTTATTATAAATTAAGTTAAGGCGACAGCACTTTTGAAAATAAATTAAACAGCTTCAAAATTACTTTTGCATTGCATTTCTATTTCGTTGTTAGTTCTTGAGTCAATTTTTGGATTTTGCGATTTTTGATTAAAAGGCGGGATATATAAGGCACTATTACATCAAACGAAAGCTTAGCCTTTTTTAATGTAATATATATACACATACATTTATCGCACACATGAAATCCTTTTAAGTGTACATTGTAATTAAATGAATCCTCATAAGTAGTTCTTAGATATGTAGTATATTTTTTTATTTGCCTCGAGTACTTCTTAATTGGCTACGCAAGCACAATTTGTCATAAATATGTGTTTACAATTCAAGTCAATTCAAAAGGAAATCATAAGAGAGAGGGGGTTCTTGTACTTTACACTTAATCACGACATTTAATAACTGACACGCGCACTGCCAGACAAGGCTCTGCCTGAAATCAATAAAAAACCTCGTCAATCTCAACAAGCGATGAAGCAGAAGCGCAGCAGCCGGAGCAGCCAAAGCAGCCAAGCAGTGAAGCAGCAAAGCTCTTCAAAATATAACTCACACAATGTCCATGTCCGTGCCCACGTCCACGACCACGTCCACACCCACTACCCGCCTACATTGTCACATGCGCGCCACTTGACTGACATCATTCAAAAGCGCGTCGCGCCTGCCGTTCCGTGCCACTCGGGGGCAATGGAAAGGAGCGTGTGCCTGTGCCTGTCACGGCCGCCGAATGTCACGCACACACGCATCGAGGAACTGTCGGGAAGGGGGAAAGGAGAAAAGTAAAAGAGGAAAAGAGCCCTGATGCTATTGTGTTGTACCGTAGGCGCACTTTTAATATAGAGCACCAGCCCTGTTAGAGTCAATTCCAACCAGGTCCTATGCAGCTTGCTGCGTCAAATGACGGTGTTAATGCCTAAAGGCGAAAGGATATTAGAGGGCCAAAGCTGGCAGACATGGCTAAGTCGTAATACCCTAGGAGGTATTATGCCAGCAGAAATGAGCAAGACTCGTTTAGAGCAGTTAAAAGCGACGCTTTTATTTTCATATTCATATAAAACGTTAAAAAAAATGAGCGTTTTCATATAATTAGTTGGCGTTTATTCTCGTCATTGAATATGAGCCATAAAAAGACATAATTTAAGCTGATAAATAATAAAAGCAAAAAAGAATGTGAGCTCCTTTTCATTCGCAAATCCACTTATAATTCCACCCTCACACACATGCGTTACGTCTAACCGAGCATTTTACTCGTAAATGAGTCTCCATGTGGCGAACGCATTTTCCACTGGCTTGAATTTATAACTGCTAAATGCTTTTGGCCAACGGCATGGCTATAAACACTCTGCCAGGCTGCGTGGTGTAAACTTTTAACGGCCATTATTTAATTTATGGTTTAAATATATTTCAACGGTTAGCGAGACTTGCACCTGTTACACCCACAAGCTATACACTCGAATAACAACAGCAACGGCAATTAGAGGTGTTACTCATTCGAAAATTCTGCATGTAAAGAATGTGCCCGCTATGGGCAACTATACAGCATGAACTAAGCCAATGGAATTTAATATATACAAACTATAGAAGGATTGCTCCAATTGCGGCCCAACCCCTTTACAGTACTTTCGTTAATAATTAAGTAACTGTAGAAACTGTCAGGTTCACGTATTCGCATTAAGTTAATTCAAGATCTATCTGAAAAAGGCAAAAGCTTCCACAGTAATGTTTAAAAGAAAATATTTTTAATGTTCACTCTTTCGAGCGGGCACTATAGAGTCGGTGTACGCTCCTGAAAATTGCCAGCAACCTTTTTTGTTATCAGCTGGAATATGAGTTTTCGGCAGCCTTCGTTCATTTTATATTTGTGCGCTGTGAGTGATTAATTCTTAACAATTTTTCAAGCGCACCTAAACATACATTACAGTGTGTGTTACAATTAAAGTTGGCGAATTGTTTCGCTTGCGTTTAAAAACAGGAAAAGGTAAATATTGCACAACTTTTTATTCTATACATATACTATATGTATATTAAATAATCACGCAGAGAAAGATGCTGAAACCCCCTGCCTAAGCACCTCTCTGATGTTGAAACTGTCAACAATGCAGGGCGGCAACAAAATCAAGATTAAATAAAAACAACTGAAGCCAGTAAAATGCTGTATACCCACAAGCATAAAGATGTCAACTGCACATGCAATGCCAACAAAAAGTTTCGTTGTGTGCACACAACAAGCAAAATTAAATAAACGCCAACGTTTTGTTATCGTTACTCGGGTATGAAAGGCGTACATAAAGCCGACACTGCTGCAGAGTGGATGAGATCACGCAACAAGGAAAACTTAATACGATACGCAATAGGAATTGTTTCTTTTCTTTTAAAAGGAATTTAATTTTGAAATGAATTTTTGATAGACAAACTTCAGTCAATGCAAAAAGTTGACTGACAGAGCGCCGCTTAAAACAGAGCAAAAACTTTGATTTTAGCCAGAATGCATGCCACAAGCAGGCAATCAGGCAACGAACAGCGCAGGCAAATTTTTGGAATTCCATTGTGTTGTGCAATTTATATGATTATTGATTTTATATGTATTTTGCATTCGTTTGACATGCCAACGTCTATCCGCTCCAGCAATTGAATATTCATTTGTGCGTATAAATCACATCTGCACATGTAAATACCAAAATCGTCAGCATAATTGATTTGGCAGCAGGAAAGGGAAGGGCAACCAAGTCAGGCACATTGTGCAGGAAATCAGTGTCAAATAATTTGATAATTTTTATTGAAAGAGCTCAATGTTTACAGATTTGACAGCGCATTAATAGCTCAATATAGATTGATGTGAACATATTTGTATATAAGTATTAAGGCAATCTCAGCTATATTTCGAAACGGTTGAGGTTTTTCACAAAAGTAACAATGGGACATTATTGCTGAGTGTGGCTGAGCAACCATCACCAAAACAAAAAACGTACTATATAGGAAACCTGAAATTTAGTATTCTTTGCTTTGTAGTCAAAAATGTTGTTGCAAGTTATACTTGCTGAAATATTTCAGCAACGAACTGCCATTTGTTGTATTAATCAGTAAGCAACTCTGATGTTAAATATTTAACTAGTTAAACAGTTAGCAAGCCTGAGGAGAAGATGTCACCCACTCTAAATTTTAATTAACTGTGCTACAAGTTATGTAGACTAAATGGGCTTAGGTTTGGATAAACTGTAAATTTTCGATTGTTGCGTACATGCATTTACTGAAGAATATTTATTTCAAATACATTTTTAAAATAAATAAATTAAGTTCGTTTGGCAATGAACATGATTACCATATGGTTTGCTGCGTGAAATCAATGAAGTGTTAAGTCTGCCAAATAACGTAATGTTAATTTTACATTTAATTAGACCAAACCTTGTGCTTGTTGCATGCAATATTAATGGTACGCTCAGTGTTCTGACGAGCTCCGAGTGTGCGCTGATTTATTACAGCACATTGGATTATTAATCAGTGCCATGACTGGGGCATCTAGATAATCACAATACCTAATTTGATTATGATTTATAGCACACAAAGCATGACATTTACGCATGACGACCACAGCAAATGACAAAACCGAGTGACAAATACATACATAGATGGAAAGAGAAACATATACATAGAAACATATGCTAGAATTTTAGAATTGGAGCCAACGCTTACACTGTCAACTGCAATAAATAGCATTAAATAGTTCCAATAATTTCATATTGTAATTTAGTAGTGCAATCGTAATATAGTAGTGGAGCTCTCCGCATTCAAAACTGTTAACTTAACAGAGATCTCTCGCACTTCTAGAGCAGTGTTTAATGTTCACAGTGCTCTCACGCTGCTATGTTAATTAGCAGAGAAATGTTATGCGTGGCAAGGAAATAGTCTCAGGATGATATTCAAGCGAAGCGCTCCGCCATCTTAAGCTAGCTGATAAATGCACAAAAATGTTTCCATTTGACTAATGCGTACAAAACATACATATGCACATATGCATACATATATCTACAAACACAAATATACGAGTATAGTATATTGTGCATTTATATTCGTAATCAGTTAGTTGCTGGCAAAGTTTTCGAAAGTTATGCACGGCAAGTGATTACGAATACGCAAGGTTATCACAGCTCAAAGCATAACGTAGCTTATTGAAAATTATGAGCATGACTTTCAGTGGCGCTTTATTTCCATTTTCGCATATGAATGTGCACAAGCAAACATATACACACACATATATATATATGTAGGTATACAAACATACAGAAATATGAACAGACATAAGAGTACACATATAATTTTTTTTCTTATACATTTGTGTTATGGTCGCTGGTATGTCTGTGTTTCCTTCCAAATTTATATGGTAGTACACAATCACATACACACACATACACACACTCATACACTAAAACTTCACTAATTTCCCATCTTTCGACTGTCTGGAGCAGTGTTTCCGTTTTGTGTGCGCAACATTCACTTATTTTTGGCTTATTTATTTGCCTGTATTAAATGTCTTTCGCCCTACGCTACAGCTTCCTGCTTTCGCCTTCTCAAGCTAATACACTGAGAAAATTTCGTCATCCGGAATTATTTCTTCTTCGTTAATCTTAATCGAATAATGAAAATAAGTTAATAAAAAATCTAGCTGTCACTTTTAGCTAAAATTTAGACTAGTATTATAACTATATCTAATTATTCCACAATGTTAGAAATGATGAATTAAAAGGTTAAAAATACTTACTGAATTTTTAATTTATTCTTTTAATTTAACATAATTTGTTGCTATGATTTGTTTCAATTTTATTAATCCCTGTACCCAAAGGGTAAAAGGGTATATTAGTTTTGTGCGAGAGTGTACATGTAACACAGAGAAGGAGGCGTGGCAGACAAAGTATATATATTCTTGATCAGGGTGACAAGATGAGTCGATATAGCCATGTCCGTCTGTATGTCTGTCCGTCTGCCTGTATGAAAGCATGGACCTCAGAAAGTATAAGATCTAGTTTATATTTAATTTCATTAATTACATTTGTTTCTTCTTTTTTTGTGTGGTGGTACAGGTTATTTAAGAGTAGAGCCTGCTCGACTTTTGCATACCTTTCTTGTTTTTTTTTTCTGATTTTATATTTTATTTATTTATTTATTTATATTATATATTTATTTTGATGTAGTTATGCATTGGATATTGACGATTATTCCTGTATATGCAGTGACCCAAAAGGACACACAACAAGAGAGAACGCTACAGTCGAGCAAGCCCGACAGTGTAATACCCTGTACCCAGGTAAACTTCCGTCACTGAGTTATATGCGCCCATAGCAGCAACAAAAAGAGGAAGAAGAAGAGCGAACTTGTTGCTGCAGTTTGTGGGGGTTGTACTGGCGAGAATTTGTTTCGCTAATAACTTTTCTTAGAATTGACCGAATTGAATAAAATTTTGAACAACAGTAGACAATTATATATAAATTATGTGTGCAAAGTTTGGTTTAGGTAGCATTTGAAATGTGGACGCTATTGACGAAATTCTGTAGCGGGGGAAGGAATTGGCTGATTGTCATTGTAGCCGTTTTGTTTTTATACCCTGTACCCGTAGGGTAAACAGGGTATATTAGGTTTGTGCAAAGTATGTAACATACAGAAGGAAGCATCTCCGACCCCATAAAGTATATATATTCTTGATCAGCATGACGAGACGAGTCGATCTAGACATGTCCGTCCGTCTGTCCGTCTGTCCGTCTGTCCGTCTGTCCGTCCGTCTGGATGAACGCAAGGATCTCAGAAACTATAAAAGCTAGAATAACCAAAGTTGGCATCCAGATTCTCCTAGGTCCGAGTAAGGACGAGTTTATTTTATTTTTTTTAATTTTCCCCCCCTTCCCCCGCTACAGAATTTCGTCAATAGCGTCCACATTTCAAATGCTACCTAAACCAAACTTTGCACACATAATTTATATATAATTGTCTACTGTTGTTCAAAATTTTATTCAATTCGGTCAATTCTAAGAAAAGTTATTAGCGAAACAAATTCTCGCCAGTACAACCCCCACAAACTGCAGCAACAAGTTCGCTCTTCTTCTTCCTCTTTTTGTTGCTGCTATGGGCGCATATAACTCAGTGACGGAAGTTTACCTGGGTACAGGGTATTACACTGTCGGGCTTGCTCGACTGTAGCGTTCTCTCTTGTTTCACTTTAGACTGCAGGCGACTTCGAATCGATACCCGCATTTTCAAGGCTGTCGCTCGTTGCTGTCTGACAGTGTCTGCATATATAATGAGTCCATTCACCTTGCGTGTGAATATAAAGCCCGCATTAATATGCACTTTCCTCATGTTTGGTGTCAGTATTTGTTGCTGGGCAGCTGAAATTACTTTTCTTGGCAGGTTTTCGAGGTATGGCTATAAAAACAAAAAGTTTGCTCATTTGTGCTAATGATGAAAAAGCAACAGACAGGATATGTCAATGTTTTGACATCTTTTTTCTTTGGAACAATACATTTTTATTACTTAATTTCCGTAACAGTGAGACTTTTCATGGCAATAGTTTACACGTGGCATACTTGAAGATATTTGTGAGAGGAATGCTTGGATAATGGTTATTATGAATAAATATTTTTTGTTTACTGAATCTACAAAGCGAACAATTCGAAGTTTTGCTATTGGCCTATTGCTTGCTGTCCGTCTCCTCGGAATATTTGACATTTGAGCTTTATACAAAGCCACAACTATAAGTCACCTAAGTCTCATTCTATATGGCTTATATGTAAGTATACAAATGCCAGTTTAGGCTGGCAAATGATTGACTGTCCTATAGCTTCGACCTTTTCGTTTAGCTGGCAATAAAGTTTGGCAACTCTTTCAATTTGTTTGAGTCCGTCCCCCATTCGTTGAACTTTCTTCAAACATATCGCAGCCCTCATCGGGCGCATGTCATACACCTTTCGCTCGTGCACAAATTGCTTAGAAAGTGTTTTTTTTTTTTATTTTTGCTGTCTTTGCCCTACGGCTGTTTTCGCCCGCTTGTTGTCAGCCTGGCCCGCAAAAATAAATGGCTGAGCAGTAAATCTTTGTCGGTTTAGGTTATTGAATATTTCATGCTCGAGTTGATTTATTATTTATTTCTTTTTAATGTTTACGAAGGTCAAGAAAACAAAAAAAAACACAAACATTTTTGATGATGAGCCCGGTTTATGGACTTTATTTAGTAGCCATAAAGTTGGTTCACTTTTCCATCAGATTTGAATTTTTTCCCATATGCGGGCGTGCGCGCTCACATTTCCAGAAACTCATTCGCACATAACAGGCTTTGCAAATGGAAGACAAACTAACCAACTGACCATAATAGACAACATTCTGGCTAGTGGCTGACCAATTTGAACAATGCGCTTGTGTAGCGGAAATGTCAGCAACGATTTCCGTTGGCACAGCGGGAGATATAAAAACGAATGCTTGCTAATGGAGCCGTTCAGACAGGAAAACAAATTTCAGAAACTTGTGGAACTAAATGAACGGTATAGTGTTAGCTAAGAAAAACCGAACATATCCATTTAATCGCTCAATATAAATGGTATATTTATACTATTGTAAAATCGAACAAACTATATTAATTGGCATCAAGTTGATTTGAAGATTTTCTTAAATTTGTATAAATTTTTTTATTATCTAAAAAATTTCTTAGAAATCAAGCTAGTCAAAAATATAAAAGTATTTGAAAGTTAATTTACTCGATAAAAAATTGCACAACTACTGAAAGAAAGAGAGTTGAGATAAAAGTATATTGAACCCGATAACACCTGAATGACTAACCCCTTAGTTTAAACAAAGTGAAGCAATAGTAATACTCATTTTTTAAAAAGGCTTCTTTGCCTTGCCTCCTTTCAATTTATAACAAAGGTTTTATGGATGCATGTTAAGATCACTTTACATTTTGTGCCCACAGCGCAGCCTTAACAGACATTTATCCGCCGGTCTTTCGTTTTTCCGTCTGACCGCGGATTTAACAGACCAGCTAACAGTTAGGCAAACAGAGAGGGAAAGAACGAGTAGAATGAGAGAGAGGAAGTGCCATTAGAACGCCATCGCATAATTAGATGCGCTAAAAGCCAATGCAGCTAAAAGCCAACGTGGCGCATGCCTAATGAGTTCGCGTTGGCTTTTAACGCTGCATTTGATGGCCATTGCACAATAGTTTTTCTGTTGCCTAGGGAGAGCGGGGCACAAAAAATAAAACCCCAATGCAAATGGGCCAGCACACCCATTCTTGGCAGATTTTAATATTTGAGGAGCCTGTAGCTGTGTAGCTGTAGGCGTTGCCGTCAGCCCATTTGCTTTGTGCCGCTTTGTGTCCGCACCCTTTGTTTGCTCGTGTGTCAAGCGCAGTACATGAAAACGCCGATATCCGGCCACGGTCGCCGCTTGGCCACAAAGCACCAGTGGCGTTCAACTTCCGCTACTGAAGCTGATGTTGTTGGCATTTTTATTGTTGTTGCAGCGGAGGTGGAACATTTGTGCATCCGCAGGATATTGAGCCGCTTTTACAAAGCTCGGCAAAAAACACACAACGATAGCTTTTTATACGAGCAACGAACATGACTCGAAATGTCCAAACTTAAGTGAGCATTGCCATGCAAACATTCAAGTAGGTACTCGTACTATAATAAAGTCAACTAGCTGTGTCACAATGGCACCATTCGCCTGGCTTAGCATTCGTAATCACTTCTCAAAATGGCTACATTTCCGCTTATTCTGTTCAGTTTGAAAATGAAACACATAATGAAGCTCAGTAGAAAAGACAACAGCACAAAAATTCAACTGAAACTATAAAATCGGGTTTACTGAAAAGGATTGGTGTCTAGATATCCTCAATTATAACAGCACTCCTGCTGGAAGCGATGTGACTTCTACGCCAATTCGCATTTCATTACTTAGATCAACTATCACACCGGAGCGGTATATGATGCATTCCGTCTACAAGTATTTATTTTTAGTGAAAAATCATTATCAAGTGCACAATACAAGCTTCGTTTTATCAGATTCAATCCCACTTTTTTACAAGAGAGGATATTAGAGTAAAACAAGCTCATCGGTGAAATACCCTGCACCCAAAAAAGTCCAGTATATACGGTGTTAAATGCGCACAAGCAAAAGCAAAAAGAAGAAGAAGGAAAACGAACCCACTGTGGAGTAACATAAAAATGTTGTATTTGTCTTAAACAAGGTCAGTCTAGATACCGAGTAATGTCAATGTGGCCTCTAGACAATGATCGAAACGGACGGACAGACATGTATATATGAATTTGTCTCGTCATGCTGATAAGGAAAATTCTTACATCCAGCATAGAGTCGGAGAAACCTGCCAAAAACCTAATATACACTTTTAATCCTTTGGTTACAGGGTATAAAAATTGTTTCCAAGCTTGTGTTTTTCACAACGAACATACTATACATATAACACATCTCTTTGTATCGTTCATTTGGCATATTTCATCTTCTGCAACCGGTAGTACAAGTAATTAAGATTTATGCAGATTTATCATGAACAAGCCTCTCAATCTATCTACTATAAAACTAATAAAATGTATTATTTATTTATTCAAACATGAAGACGAGCGATATGTATTGATATTAGTTTACAAATCATGTTCCTGTGTTAGTTTATAGCTTTTCTAGGTGTTTTGAAAACTCACAAAGCCCTCCTCATATATACAAACAAACAAACAAACATCCATTTTTAAAGCTGCAACAACTAGCCCCAACTCACCCCATTAATGCCTAAAAGGGTATGGAGTCTCCGATGCGCTGTAGGCAGCGCTTACCTCCGTTATTATGATTATTTTTTTATGCAAGTATTATGTCAGACTACAAAGCGCTGAGTGTTTTGTTATTGAAGCATATTTTTTCTCACTTGTTTACATGTTTTCTGCGCATTGTGTGTTGCACATTCTGATTGTTTTGTTGAGCGCTATTCTCTCTTAACTTGGTTTTTGTTGCTGTTTTTATTTCAGCTTGGTGGAATGGAACACGCAACTTGAATTGTTATTTAAATAACAAAAAGGTATATTCTCGAAAGTATGCAAAACTTTGCTTTGCTAAAAGGGGTTAATGTATGCTAAAAGCTTCGCCACTGACATACTAAATATATACATATACTCACTCACAGAGTCCCACATAAAAACTTATACTGACAACGAGAACATCAGGCAGGTAACGGCCTGCCTGCACCTAACAATTGGCAGAGAATGAAAAGTTTGAAAAGGCTTAAAGTTTTCTAACAAGGCCTTTTGGTCGTTCAATCAAACTTGTGCACAGCATTTTTCAGGGCCATAAAAAGTTGCCACATTTCAGAGTGTGGGCTTTTGCGGGCACACGCCTAAAAATATGCAACGTCATTGGGAAAGTCTGCAAAGTGGCGATTATTGCGGCAAACACAAGCAGTCATGGAAGAACGTACCGCGAACTAAGCCAACTTAACACACAATTGCGCGTTTGCATATTGGCGAGCTGAAAATATACACGAACAACACAAATAACAACAGCAGTCGAAATGGCAAACAAAATCAACCCGACTGAAGCAGTGCCATCGGGCAGTTGCCACAAACCGGGTCAAGAGCTGTTAACTTGAAAATTACAAAATTTCGCATTTTAAAACCCACCAACCAGTAGCTAAGCGTTTGCATTTGTTGTCGTCCATTTCGCCCTTTCGCTGCAGGCCTGATAGTTCTCTGTCGTATGCGGTTTGTGGTCATAAAATTCGCACTCAAAATGCACGCCATTCCCGCTGTGCATGCGAATCGAATATTCAAATGGCCGCTTCAGCCGTCAAAATGAATAAAACGTTACAATTCGTCAAAAACACCGCTGGCAGGTAACAAGTATTAGCAAAAACTTCACCCGCCAAAGGGCAAAATATCTATTTCCATAATATCAACGACCGCATAGAGAAACCAAAGTCCTATCATGTACGGCCTACTTTCAATTCCAATACGTTTTTTAATAAAAGAGCAGCGGGAGAACCAGTGAGCTCTTTGAGCCGGTCCAGAAGATTGAAACCACCACAGCAACCACACAATTAAGATGAAGAAAGTCCACATAACATAACGCACATAAGAAGATTGAATGAAATGCACTTCTTTTGAGCTACCTCAAAATTATGGATGGATAATTCGTTCTTAAGCTGGCTCGAAACATAGCATTGCAACCTCTTAATTAAATGTAAATTAAATTCTTTTTTTTTTCAATAATTTGAATATTTGTTTTGTTGTCTTTTCGTTATTTTTTTACCTTATGGTTTTTCAATTATCTTCCAATGGAACATTATTTAAAATGTTTGGAAAACTTGCGAGTTGAATATTCTCATTCTTGTTTGTATTTATTTTTATTATAGATAAAATTAATTAAATTAAGAAAGTTAGAAAAAGTGCCCTATTACTTCATTCAGAAAATACTGCACTCCTCTATTGATTACTTTGAAAATGTTGCCCGCTGCTTCTATCCCAAAATAAATGAAAAGCAAATGCGTCTGCTAAGATGGGATGAAAAAGTGCAATGAGTTGATGGAGATTACTTAAAGCGAATATATAAACGATGACCGTTTCAAAGTAGAGTTGGCAGAGAAGCAACACATCATAACCATTAAAGGACTAACAAATGGCAAACGGCTGCCGGTGCCTGCAGCACATAGCCTGTAGCTATGTGTGGGTGTGGTTGTTTCTGTATGTGTGTGTGTGAGAGAGAGAGAGAGAGAGAGAGAGTGCGAATGCATGTAGATGAAGATTAATTTGTATGTTCAGCTACTCGAGACATTTAAGTGGCGTGCAGCACTTCATGCCGAACGTACCCCGGAGGCGTGCTTGCTTGCTTGCCTTATCGTTGACTCTCTGGCTCGCTGACCGAAGGTAGCGAACACATCATATTCAAACAATGCAGCTCAGCATTTGTGGAATTTTTGTTTTCGGAGGGACTAAGGGCTGTCTAAGGGCTTTCGTAGGTGTTCGAGCCTACGCTGGCAAACACTGGCCAGAAGACATTGTGCCAAATGAATGATGAATGCTTATAAATGAGTATAAGGCCGTTGGGTGACCTTTTAATGTTGCCTTTGGCGCTGGCCGCAGAGTCTGTGTATGTGATGTGCATGGCATATGAATATGCGTATGTACGTATAAGTATTTCTGTGTGTGTGTGTGTGGGTCCTTCTGTCTGCATGTCAGTGTGGTTCAGCAATATGCCAAAGTGCTCATATTTATGACCCTTTTGGCCCAGTACCTCCCTCCCTTCGGGGCGCATGTCTCATTGGAAAGCGTTTAAAGCTGTGACACCATTTATGTAAGTGCAACCATTTAAGTGAACATTTATGAGAAAGAAAATCGTTTGGATGAACACTCGTTTTCAGTAAGTTTACCTTTTAGTTTTAATGAAAGCTCAAGTAAATGTAATACTTTCTTAATTACAAACAAAAAAATAAACGTTTTTTGCAGTCGTTGACATCCTTTTCAATCACATTTTATGATGTATAACATAATAGTACTACGAAGATATGTGTATCCTTTATTGATTTGTTCAATAATTCATAATGCATATTTATGCTACTACTGTTATCGAAATATATCAGCCAATTAATGGAGGAAGTATGCTCCAATGGATTTTATTAATCAATTTACGACACACCACAAGCGCCAGTTATGGCATGACTCTCGTATACTTAAATGCTTTGTGTAACGCTTGCAGCAGCAACTGTTTTGTTAAATCAGTTTAATAGGCGAATATCGTAATTTTTCTTAGCGCCACCTCTTGGTCGTATGATGGAAAGGCGCAAGCAGGTCAATAGGGTAACTCCTTGCTTAACAGGTGCAAGTGTCACTTTCGCCAAAAATGGCTACTTTCACCTCGCTGACCTACCGCCTCTGTAAAAAGGTTCCCGCCTGGTCCAAGGCGTCAGATGCTTTCTTTTTCTGGTGATACTTGGCCGAGATCAGACGTGTGCAAATTGCAGTTCAAAGTTTTTTTTATATCCGAGTCGAAGAAAAATTTTAAAGTCGCCAAAAAGAGCGTATCCAGATTGGTTTTATAAAAATAAAAAAAAAAATAAAACAAAGGCCCACACAAAGGCCAGTGATAATATTGAGCTATTTTCGCCGGATGCCAGCCCTTGATCGTATTGGAGGGTTTCTGAAACCGAAGAGCAGTCCATTGCATTGGCATATGCAATAAACAGCAGCCGCCAGCAGCATTAAAATTCTAAAAGACGAAATCACTCAAGTTTTGGACCCTATGTTCGACGCAGCAGAACAACCGCAGGCGATCGTCCGACCCACCTGAGTGCAACTCAGTCTTCTATCGTACGCGAAGCAGCTACCAGCGCCGTCGTATCCACGCTGCTAAATTTTACCCGCGTCGGCTTCATTGTTGTGTTTGGTTTAAATAAAAAGGTTGAGTGCAGCTAAGACGTGTGGCTCTGAGCAAAGGGAAAAGGCAGTAGTGGCTAAATTTTTGGTTGTTGGAAAAAAACGATATAATGGCCAGCCAGAATCAACTTCTCCATAGGTTAAATTTTCATTATATTTATATTTAAAGTTCTATTTAGTTATACAGTTTTTTTTTACTGTTAATCTTGGTTCAGACCATTTATATTACATTGTTCGATGTCATTAATTTTACTTTGTGAAGGCATAGGGAAACACATGGCCGAATTTTAATTATTAGTTTATCTTGGTTCTCGAAATCCGAAGAGAGGCCGTATCTTCGAATATTGAAGAGGAAGAGGAGTACCGTTTTTTTTGTATGTTTTGTTGAGTGTTTTCTTTCGAGTGAGTTTTTTTTGAGTACAGCAAAAGAAAAAGAAACGAAATTCTGTTTTGTGTCCACACAGATGGTTGGATTGTATTCCCATCATCTAAGATTTTCCTTTTCAGCAGCGGTCTCATCGGGAAAGTACTTTCAGCGATGGATAACGCCAAGTAAGTTATTTTTTTTGCAAATTATTTTTTTTGTTATTATTTTTTTTGCGAATCACGTAACAAAAAAAAAAACTCAACTAAAGAGGCAAAACTCAGAACATATAGTTTCATTACTTAGCTTAACTGATTCAATTCTTTTTTCTTGCATCATTTTTCTACTGCCATTTTGTTTCCATGCCGAAAGTTTTTTTCTAATTTAATAATTCATAAGAATGTATATTTTTCATTTTGGTTATACCTTTATAAATCATTTTTGAATTCTATTTATTTTTCATATTCATTTTTTTTATTACCTTTTATCTATATATTTTAAGCATTCATATACATACACATTTAATTTCATTTATATTATACCTATTTAATTGTTATTTATAATTGGTTGTCATGCACTTCTTATTTTTCCACGTTCGTTTTTTTTTGTGAATAAATTATATTTTATAATGTTTTAACTTAACTTCTTTTGATCAATGCTAGTCATGCCGCCCCTGTAGGTCTCCCGGAAATTTTAGGGGTCATTCTAATAGTTAGTCCTTATTTTTTTGGTAAGGAATGACCATGGTAGGGAGGGCAGTTCACCTCAATAACACCTGAGGGTCGCAGTTCACCTCATTAACACCTGAGGGTCGCAATTTTCGTTTTATGTTTGTTTTCCCTCTTACTATCCTGTGTGTGTATTACCGCAACTTTTCCGCTTGTCTGCACGCATCTTTTTTTTAAAGAAATATATATGTATAGGCAAACCATAGGCGAGAAGCAAGATCACCACCCCACTTGCCGACGAGCCAGAGCCGGAAAAATTTCGCGTGCGCTCTCACCTATGCCCACCATCTAGCCTGGATTATATACGTAACCCGTTACAGTTATGAATTATAATATACAATAATATTATTTAAAATGGCGCCCAACGTGGGGCATACTTTATCTAGACCTTTATAAATTTTTTCTAGAACTCACATTCAGATAAAGAAGCCCATAATCTCATAGAGGCTCACATACACACAATGTTCTTTTCTTTATTTTCATTTTCAATTTTCCTAAATTATAGCAGTAACATTGGGTTGGAGACACTTTGTAGTTCAGCTACCTATCTTCTGTCTTTTCAACCACGGTTGGTGTTGCCGCTAAAATTTATTCTTCCTATGAGTTATTTGATCCCTCATTTAGACGCATAGGATATGCAGGTATTTAAATTTCCAGTAGTTGAATACCTGACCACGGCTGAAAGTAGGAGAAAGTAATTCAGAAAGCTTTTCTATTTGAACAAATTTCCTTTGAGTTTTAATTTTGCTATTCAAGACGCATAGGATATGCAGATGACTTTGTTATTAGTAACGAATCAACTGACCACGGCTGAAAGGCGAAAGAAAAGACTCAAAACAAATCTATGGGTAAACTTTATTTGTAGTTTAAATGCATAGGATTTTGCAGTGTGATTTTCTTTTATAAGAATTCCTCTGACCACATTTAAATTATTTAATAAATCAAAAACCAAATCTTTTCCTTTAAAAAAAAAAAAAAAAAAATATTTCAATATGTAAGTTGCTTTGGATGACAAATTGAGTTGATAAATGTTATCACCATTTGGCCACAGCTTACTCATGTTGTTGTTGTTGCGCGAAAAATAAGAAAGAAAAAAAACGGACAGGTCTACCGCAATTGATTCTATTGGATCAGCTGTGGACGATTGTAATGACTTGTCGCCGCCAGCATCAAACGTAATATTTTACTTTTTCTTTTCGACGCAAACGTAAACAAATCTGCTAATTTGCTGATAAGGGATTCATGCAGGGAGCATTGACTAAGCAAAAGATCAATTTATGTTTATGCTTTTTGTTCTTCTTGATATTTATTTGTTGATTTACAAGTACCGCAATAGTTTTTATTGTTTACACGTTTTACTTTAGGTCTTAGCATAATTATTATTTGTTTAGAATTACACTCATTTCGCTCAGGTTGTGTTTGCAGTTTCGTTCGCATGCAGAGAGCAGTTGAAGAGATTAGCGAATAGCGGCTCCAAGGGTTATTGACCTTGCCCTTGAAATTGCTTAGATCAGCTGTTTTGTATTTCTGTTATTTTTTTTTGCTCTTAATAAGTTCTGTTGTTTATCATGGGTGTCGATCATTCGGATGAGGAGGCAGGCACAAATGCCCAACCTACAACACAGTGTCATATATGTAAAAAGAGCATAGCAGCAACTACTGGCTACACGACTACTTGTGGCCATGAATTTCATAAAAAGTGCATTATGGCTCATGCACGCACAGCAAATACTTGCCCATTCTGTGTAGCTGTTTGTTTCAAAAGCCAACCAGACACAATAGCGCAGAATACCAGGCAACAAGTCCGATTACACGAAACGTATGCAACTCAAGACGACATACCGGGTACTAGTAGATCAGCAGAACAACGGAATAGCACGAATTCCCAAGAAAATTCTATCGTTCCTATAGTGGCTCAGGCAGTTCGAGCCATGCAAAATGACCTTTTTAGCCAATTGTCAGCTCAAATAGCTCAGTCGATACGGACCAACATAGCAGAACAGATGAGTTCTTTAGTGGCTCAGACTCAAAACCAGGCTCAAAATACTCGTAGAAATAATAATGAGCAAGAGGCGCAACGCAGTCAGCGCGAGTCAATGTCTGTGGTATTTCCTACTGGAACACCAACTTCGCACAGCGATTTAACGTATCGTCCAGATAAAGTTGGTCATATTCTGAATAGTTGGAAGTTACGCTTCAATGGAAATCCGGAGGGCATTAGTGTCGATAATTTTATATATAGAGCTGAGGCAATGACACACCAAACTCTAGAGGGAAATTTTGCACTTCTTTGTTCTAATGCCAGTTTGCTTTTTGAAGGAAAGGCACGAGAATTTTATTGGCGGTTCCATCGAACTACTCCTTTGGCAAGGTGGGACTTACTTTGTAACGCACTTCGAAAACAATATCGAGATTCGCGTGCAGATGTAGACATTCGAGAGGCTATCAGGGATCGAAAGCAGCGCGAAAAAGAAAATTTCGATTCATTTTATGACGCAATAGTTCAGCTAATGGATAGTTTAGAAAGTCCTATGTCTGAAGAGATTGTTGTCGAAACACTACGTCGAAACTTAAGGCCCGAAATAAGGCACGAATTATTAAACATTCAAATAAATTCGGTTAGCCGCCTGCGTGAAATTTGTCGCCGTCGCGAAGCGTTTTTAAAAGACGTAAAGCGAGATTATAGCTATCAAAAAACAGTTCCTTTTAGAAAGCAAGTTTCTGAGCTGGTAGAGGATAGTGAAACTGAGGATGCCGCAGAATTTTCTGACATGGAGAGCGAAGGCGAAATTGGCGCAATGGCTCTAGTTTGTTGGAATTGTCGTAAAGAGGGGCATCGATATCAAGATTGTGAAGCTAAGCGTAGAGTTTTTTGTTATGGTTGTGGTGCTAAGAATACATATAAACCAACTTGCACCAAATGCTCAAAAAACTCGAGGTCGAACGCACCGGCTCGGCAGCACCCGTGTGTTCAGAGCAGCAAATTAACGAATGCCGAATAATTACCGATGAAAACACAAGTACAGCTAGTTCTACGTTGTCACTTTTGCATTGGCCGCAAAAGTACAAAAACTTTGTAGATATATTTAATTTTAAAAACTTAGGTAGAAGAAAATCAGTTTCTAGAAATGCAAAACGCATGCGCGCGTATTGGCAATCTGCAAAAACAATAAATGCCATTCGCTATAAAAATAATGATAAGCGCCCGTATGCTGAAGTTCGTATGCTGGATAGAATTGTGCTTGGATTAATGGACACTGGCGCAGCTATTAGTTGTGTAGGTGGTCGATTGGCAGAACAATTAATACGAAGTAGATTCAATTTCAAAAGAATTACAAGTTCAGCTTGTACCGCAGATGGAAAAAAACAAGAAATTGTAGGTCGGTTTAAAACTGCAATAAAATACAAAAACGAGACGAAAGATATAGAGTTGCATATTATTCCTTCCTTAAGTCAGGATCTGTACCTTGGAATCGATTTTTGGACAACGTTCAATCTTTTGCCACCGGACAGAGAAATTTCCGAACTGTCATCAGATTCTCACAACTTATTGGGTTTACAAAAGGAAAGCCTTCAGGCAGTAATTGACAAATTTCCTTCATTTGTAGTTTCTGGTCTTGGCAAGACTTCGCTCATATCGCACATAATTGACGTTGGTGATGCAAAACCAATTAAACAGCGTCATTTTCCTATTTCTCCGGCACAAGAAAAACTTCTATATGCGGAGATTGATCGCATGCTTGAGCAAGGAGTTATAGAAGAGTCAGACAGTGCTTGGTCTTCGCCAGTTGTGTTGGTACAAAAGCCAGGAAAATTTCGTATTTGTTTGGATAGCAGAAAAGTCAATGCTGTATCGCGAAAAGACGCGTATCCGCTTCCACAAATTGATGGCATTTTAAGCCGTTTGCCAAAAGCAATGTTTATATCAAGTCTAGATTTGAAAGATGCCTACTGGCAAATTCCGTTAGATGTTTCGTCGCGAGATAAAACAGCATTTACGATACCGGGTAGGCCGCTTTACCAGTATAAAGTCATGCCCTTTGGTTTGACCAATGCTGCCGCAACAATGACTCGTCTAATGGATAAAGTTATTCCACCATCGCTCAGAAATGAGGTATTTGTTTATTTGGACGACTTGTTAATTGTGTCGAATAGTTTTGAGTCGCACTTAAAGGTTTTGACTCAAGTTGCTGAGCGAATCAAATCTGCTGGTTTAACACTAAACGTAGAAAAGAGCAAATTTTGCATGCGCTCGGTTAAATATTTAGGACATATTATAGGTGAAGGTGTCATTCGTACAGACCCAGAAAAAATTTCAGCAATGACAGATTTTCCAATTCCTCGTACACTCAAAGCTCTAAGGAGTTTCTTGGGAATGGTTGGATGGTACCGCAAGTTTATTAGCAATTTTGCCGCAATATCTGCTCCACTTACAGATCTGTTAAAGCCCAGACAGAAATTTATTATGACTCCAGAGGGTGAACAATCATTTGTAAAATTAAAGCAGTTGCTTTGCTTAGCACCAGTGCTACGCAGTCCCGATTTCAGCAAGCCTTTCTTTATACACTGTGACGCTAGCAAAACTGGAGTCGGAGGTGTCTTGGTTCAAAAGACTGAAGATGGAGATGAATATCCCATAGCTTTTGTTTCGAAAAAACTTAACAAGGCTCAAAAAAATTATACTGTAACTGAGCAAGAATGTTTAGCAGCTTTAGTATGCATTAAGCGTTTTCGTGCTTATGTTGAAGGTCACGAATTCACGGTGATAACCGATCATGCGTCCTTAAAGTGGCTCATGTCACAACAAGACTTACATTCTCGTCTTGCTCGATGGGCACTAAAACTTCAAGGTTTTAGATTTAAAATTGAACATCGAAGCGGTAGATTGAATATTGTTCCAGATGCTTTGTCTAGGGTGCACGATGACGAAATAGCTGCGATAGAGGCCAGTAATGGTTTGTTAGTCGACTTGGAATCTAAATTTTTTAAGTCCGATGACTATACTGAGCTCATGGAACGCGTTAAGGCAAATGCAGACAAATTACCCGATGTTAAAGTGGTTGAAAATTTTGTGTACCGTAGATCAGACCATGCAACGGGAGACCAGTTGCATGATTCTTTTGGTTGGAAGTTATGGATTCCTAAGGAATTAGTTTCAGAGGTTTTGAAAAACGCACATGACCACCCGTTAGCTTCTCACGGTGGAGTGCATAAAACTTTGGAAAGGATACGAAGGTATTATTATTGGCCAGGCTTAGTGAACGATGTGAAATGTTACATAAATTCTTGCGAAACATGTAAAACGACTAAAGCGCCAAATACAGTTCAGCGTCCGCCAATTGGAAAGTCCCCAGAATCACAGAGATTCTTTCAAAGGTTGTATATTGATTTCTTAGGCCCGTACCCGCGTTCTCGTAGTGGAAATATTGGTATTTTTATTGTTATGGACCACTACACCAAGTTTGTTTTTCTTAAATCAGTGAAAAAACTGACTGCAGATGTTGTCGTGAAATATATGCAACAGGAGCTTTTCCACACATTTGGAGTTCCAGAGACAGTTGTTTCAGACAATGGTTCGCAATTTAAGGCTGAAGCTTTTCAAAAGTTGCTTCGGGACAATCAAGTTGTTCATACATTGACAGCTGTATATTCGCCACAGGCTAATGCGTCCGAGCGTGTAAATCGCTCAATTATTGCTGCTATTCGTTCTTATATAAGGCCAGATCAAAAAGACTGGGACGAGCATTTGAGCAGTATAAGTTGTGCTTTAAGGTCAGCAGTTCATTCCGGAATTGGTGCTACTCCATATTATATGGTGTTCGGTCAACAATTTTTAAATTCGGGTTCAACCTACAAATTGTTGAGACACTTAAAATTGCTAGAAGATAAAGCAGCTGTTTATAGCAAGGAAGATTCTCTCGAACTTATACGAAGCAAAGCATGCGAGGTAATGCGAAAACAAAATGAGAAAAATGAGCGCAATTACAATTTACGCTCAAGAGCAGTTTCGTATAGGGTAGGTCAGGAAATTTACCGCAGAAATTTTCGACAGAGTAATTTTCAAGCTGGCTATAACTCAAAATTGGGACCTGCCTATATCAAAGCCCGTGTTCGACGTAAAATTGGCAATTGCTATTACGAGCTGGAGGATCTCCAGGGTCGAATTGTTGGCAAATATCACGCAAAAGACTTAAAGCAATAGTTGCTTCAAGCTTAGGTGTGATCAGCCTTGATGTTTTTTTTTAAAAACCACCAAGTCTGATTTTGGTGGGGGGCATTTGTAACGCTTGCAGCAGCAACTGTTTTGTTAAATCAGTTTAATAGGCGAATATCGTAATTTTTCTTAGCGCCACCTCTTGGTCGTATGATGGAAAGGCGCAAGCAGGTCAATAGGGTAACTCCTTGCTTAACAGGTGCAAGTGTCACTTTCGCCAAAAATGGCTACTTTCACCTCGCTGACCTACCGCCTCTGTAAAAAGGTTCCCGCCTGGTCCAAGGCGTCAGATGCTTTCTTTTTCTGGTGATACTTGGCCGAGATCAGACGTGTGCAAATTGCAGTTCAAAGTTTTTTTTATATCCGAGTCGAAGAAAAATTTTAAAGTCGCCAAAAAGAGCGTATCCAGATTGGTTTTATAAAAATAAAAAAAAAAATAAAACAAAGGCCCACACAAAGGCCAGTGATAATATTGAGCTATTTTCGCCGGATGCCAGCCCTTGATCGTATTGGAGGGTTTCTGAAACCGAAGAGCAGTCCATTGCATTGGCATATGCAATAAACAGCAGCCGCCAGCAGCATTAAAATTCTAAAAGACGAAATCACTCAAGTTTTGGACCCTATGTTCGACGCAGCAGAACAACCGCAGGCGATCGTCCGACCCACCTGAGTGCAACTCAGTCTTCTATCGTACGCGAAGCAGCTACCAGCGCCGTCGTATCCACGCTGCTAAATTTTACCCGCGTCGGCTTCATTGTTGTGTTTGGTTTAAATAAAAAGGTTGAGTGCAGCTAAGACGTGTGGCTCTGAGCAAAGGGAAAAGGCAGTAGTGGCTAAATTTTTGGTTGTTGGAAAAAAACGATATAATGGCCAGCCAGAATCAACTTCTCCATAGGTTAAATTTTCATTATATTTATATTTAAAGTTCTATTTAGTTATACAGTTTTTTTTTACTGTTAATCTTGGTTCAGACCATTTATATTACATTGTTCGATGTCATTAATTTTACTTTGTGAAGGCATAGGGAAACACATGGCCGAATTTTAATTATTAGTTTATCTTGGTTCTCGAAATCCGAAGAGAGGCCGTATCTTCGAATATTGAAGAGGAAGAGGAGTACCGTTTTTTTTGTATGTTTTGTTGAGTGTTTTCTTTCGAGTGAGTTTTTTTTGAGTACAGCAAAAGAAAAAGAAACGAAATTCTGTTTTGTGTCCACACAGATGGTTGGATTGTATTCCCATCATCTAAGATTTTCCTTTTCAGCAGCGGTCTCATCGGGAAAGTACTTTCAGCGATGGATAACGCCAAGTAAGTTATTTTTTTTGCAAATTATTTTTTTTGTTATTATTTTTTTTGCGAATCACGTAACAAAAAAAAAAACTCAACTAAAGAGGCAAAACTCAGAACATATAGTTTCATTACTTAGCTTAACTGATTCAATTCTTTTTTCTTGCATCATTTTTCTACTGCCATTTTGTTTCCATGCCGAAAGTTTTTTTCTAATTTAATAATTCATAAGAATGTATATTTTTCATTTTGGTTATACCTTTATAAATCATTTTTGAATTCTATTTATTTTTCATATTCATTTTTTTTATTACCTTTTATCTATATATTTTAAGCATTCATATACATACACATTTAATTTCATTTATATTATACCTATTTAATTGTTATTTATAATTGGTTGTCATGCACTTCTTATTTTTCCACGTTCGTTTTTTTTTGTGAATAAATTATATTTTATAATGTTTTAACTTAACTTCTTTTGATCAATGCTAGTCATGCCGCCCCTGTAGGTCTCCCGGAAATTTTAGGGGTCATTCTAATAGTTAGTCCTTATTTTTTTGGTAAGGAATGACCATGGTAGGGAGGGCAGTTCACCTCAATAACACCTGAGGGTCGCAGTTCACCTCATTAACACCTGAGGGTCGCAATTTTCGTTTTATGTTTGTTTTCCCTCTTACTATCCTGTGTGTGTATTACCGCAACTTTTCCGCTTGTCTGCACGCATCTTTTTTTTAAAGAAATATATATGTATAGGCAAACCATAGGCGAGAAGCAAGATCACCACCCCACTTGCCGACGAGCCAGAGCCGGAAAAATTTCGCGTGCGCTCTCACCTATGCCCA
This sequence comes from Scaptodrosophila lebanonensis, assembly GCF_003285725.1. Classification (NCBI taxonomy): domain Eukaryota; kingdom Metazoa; phylum Arthropoda; class Insecta; order Diptera; family Drosophilidae; genus Scaptodrosophila; species Scaptodrosophila lebanonensis. Next base: position 7,622,419 of record NW_022060529.1, read on the forward strand.
CCATCTAGCCTGGATTATATACGTAACCCGTTACATTTGCCTGACAGAGATATGAGCTTCGATAGCCACAATAAAGGGAGCTATTGTGCTGTAACCTATAGGTCGTACCTGTTAATTATTACGCAATTTTAATTGTCAAAGCTGTGCGTGGCTTCTGCGGCTTGCTTGCTTTCGCTTAATTGCTTGTTGTTGGCGGCTTTTCGCGAATCTCATGCGAACAGAATGTGTAATTTCAGCTGACTTGTCGCCCAGAGGCATGCCACCGTCCTCCACACACATATAAATATTCCACACAGCCACAGAGATACCTACAGACATACCTTCAAGCAAGCAAATCAGCACAGTGGCAAATCAGATGAATGCACAATTTTAGTGACTTGAGCAGTTTTGGACTGTCGCCACGGATGACCCAAATTTCTTGTTATGTGACGACATCTTAGCGAAATTAAACCGCGCGCATCAGGAATTCAAGCATATTCTGAATAGCTCAGTATGTGTGTGTGTGTGTGTGTGTGTGTACATACTTGTATATACATATAAGCATTTGTGGGAGTGTCTCACCACTAATTAATAGTGCAAGTTTCTTCCGCAAACTACACCGAACATGCTTTCAAAACCGCTTCAGCTTAAATCATTTTTCATGCTTCCCAACGTCGCATTATACACAGAACTTGACAACACCTAGGCGTGGGTAGAACTAGCTGAAACTTCTGCCAATTTAATTAGTGAAAAATATTCAATTTTACCCGCTTTCACGCCACAGAGGCAGACTCGAAGTGTAAACTTTACCCAGCCGTCATTAGCCCTCAGGCTGGGCCGGGCCTGTTGGTCGTCATTAAAAGTGGTTTTTGGGCATTGCACAGCGTTTTTCAAGGCACGTGACAGCGACACACGTTGCCAAAATTTGGCACGTGTGCGAACCTGGTCTCGAACGCTAATTGTGCGCACAATCTGTCTTTGATGGCCAAGACATACCTGGGCCAGAGGCACAACATCGTGGTTTCCAGCGATTGCGGACGGTCCTCGTACGGCCTTTAGTTCCTTACACAATTCATAAAGTTCATATAATTAATTTCGTACATAAATTAGGGAGCTGCCAATCGACTAATTTGCGCTTCATATGCAAGCACAGGCTGAAGACAATTGGAAATCAATAATTATCCCCCACTTAAGGCCCGCATTTTCTAGAACCCATTTTAGTCTGTCCCTAGACTATTAAAGTAGGCAAGTTTTAGTTTAGTTTTAGTTTTAGATTAAAGTGGAGTTATAATAGATGATGGGAAATAGTTTTGTACCTATCTAAGCCACTGTGCACAGCTTATATGTTATTGCTTTGCCAAAGTAGGTTTTGATTTCATTATCTTTGAGTTCGAATCAAAAAACAAACCAAAATTTTTAAAGACAACATTTTCCGGAAAGGTAAGCTTAGCAACAGGACAGCGCTGTAGGTCCTTAACTCATTTGAACAAACAGTTGCATTATGGACGGCAACACCAACAACAATGACCGCAATGTGGCAGGCACAGATCGTCCGAATGTGGAGTTATGGGACTCACCACCCTTTAATATGCGTGATTTTGCCGTTGGAATAACGTTGCCGCGAATACATCCATGGCTGCTTGAATTGGAGAAAAAGCCCAGAATTGCACGCCATGCGGCTTATGAGAAACACACGGCTGAGACGGAGCAGCTCTTTAAGCGTCTTGTGTCAGCAGAATCCATGCAAGGGGAAAACAACGTTGCGCCACAGCCAAATGCAGAAACTGGAATGTAAATAAATACATTTTTTAAAAACTGAATAGTGCAACTTCTTCCACATTATGCGCATCACATAACTTTGTGTGGCACCGGTATACTTCAGATAGGGATTCCGGACTTTCGCTTTTGTTGGACTTACATTGGAATATGATTTTCGAGTGCCCGCAAAAGTATGCTATGCTTGGAAGGCTATTTCAAATGCCGCCAAGCCCGCACACACCCTCCCTTCCGACTATAAGCACATTACAGAGCCTACGCCGTGTACTACGAGAATGCTAGGTAGAAGTGCATATGAGTATGTGTTTGTATGTGCACAAACGAGGTCACTGCTTCGGGACAAAAGTTGTCAACTTGAAAATTACACGTTCTGTAAATCATTAATATACTACATGCATGAACGTGGAAGTTGACTATGACTGCGAGGGGGCTAAGCCGAAGGGGCTAAGGCAGGGGAGCCACAAATTCATGCAAGCATGCACATCTTTGCCCGCTCGCCAACTGTTGCCTTTATTCCAGTTTATCAGCGTGTAAAATACGCCATTCAAATGCAAATGTGCAGCGTAATTAAAAATGTGCAAGTGCGCATAGTTTGCCGTTGGTCTGGCGCTATTTGCCCAGTTTCCCTTTTCCTATGCCCTAACTTACTTTGCGCACAGTTGCCGACAACCGTACAAAAATCAAGTTGTTTTTTATGATTTAATTAGCCTGATAAAAAAAATCATGTCCACCAACTGTACAAACACACATAATTGATTTGTTTTTAATTCAAGGAACTTTTATCATACATGATTCACTGGAAACAGCGCAAATTGATTTTAATTAAGCTACAATATTTCTTGTTCCGAGTTAACAACATGAATGTCAACTAAAAATTTAATAAGATCAGTGATTTCTGTCCTTTTTTATGGTTTTAAATTTATGTATTTGTGTTTCAAAAGACGACCTACTATACTTGCCTGACACTTGTAAACAAATTTTTTAAAACTTTCTAATGGCGTAAAAATAATTGTCCGCTAGTCTACAGACTTCAAATATATTATTTGTCTTCATAATCCTTGGACTGCTTATGTGCCAAATTTAAACGGAGCATGCGTCAATAAATAATTATAAAACATTTTTCAAATATACGATTATGTATTTCATTGATTTTTGCTGCATGTATGCATTTTCTTAAATATGCATAATAGGAACTTAAAACACAAAAAAAAAAAAACACTAAGAACAAATTGTACTTACCCTTGCAATGCCATTTTGAAATTCCTCAGTACTTTTGCTTAATGTCTGGCCATGTCTGGCTGCACACTCAAATTATTGGCCACATAAATCTCTTGTACATAATTTAAAAGCGGTTATTTCTCTTGCATATAGCAATGTTGTCAAATAAAGCTGCTTCTATCACGAATTGACTGAAATGGATTATACATATATACGTATACACATACTCGTATACAGCGACTAAAATGAAGCACTTTGGCAAAGCTGTGCAAAACCGATAGCGAGTGGCAACTGGAAACTAGAAACTGGTAACTGGCAAATGGCAAATGGCGACTGGCAACTCGGTCAGTTAACCCCGTCTACTGTTCATTTTACAGCATGGCATTTTCCGCTTCCGCTTCACAGCTATAGCATCTACTCGTACACATGCGAAAAACGTTCTGCGGTTACTGTGTACGCGTTGATTGCGCTGCGGTTGCTGACCCAAAACTAATAAAGAGCCCAAACAATAATGGAAATGTGTGCGTGAGTCTGTGTGTGTGCACAATTTATTTTATTGCATCAACAGCTGATACATACTGCACATGCTCATATAGATATATACATACATATATACACACAATGTACTAACTAAAATGGCAACTGAATTTTCCGAGCCATTGTTTTGCTTTCAACGTCAAATATGTGACATATACAAAAAAAGAAAACAGTTTGTTTAGACTAGCATTCAGCACGAACACACACATAGCTCTAAATTCAAAAGCATTCATTTATTTTCGGCACTATAGAAACCAACAAACCAACAACTCACTGGAAACCATTAGAATATTTTTACTCAATTTGCTTCCCTATTGGCTATGGACGGTGGTGGAGATAATCAGTTGTCAGCCGGAAACTCGCGCAACAATCCCTCTTATAGGCGAATGGCGTTACTTCAGCGCCATCAACGCCGGCTGAGACAGAGTGCCGCCCATCGGGTTATGGTTGAGGCTGAGGCTCAGGCCCGCCGGCAAGTCTTTGGTCGTTACCGTGTCGTGTTGTTGGATCCAATTCTCGGTCAACGGGAGGATGACTCTGGCTTTGAGTCCGGCAGTGAAGGCGATTGATTCGAGTTAAATAGCATACAACTAAATACCGAATCGCGTCTTAGAGCAAATAAATTCATTGGAAATTAATGTCTATTGCACTGGCAATGGTTGTTTATAGTCTCTAAAATTAAATTTGAAAGAAAAACAAAGCAGTGTGTGCCATTTATCATATTTGGTTTATTTATGTCAAGTTGGTTTGTTTAACTTGAAATCCAATTTACACACATATACTTTACGTAGAAGATATTTGCCTGTTTTATTTGTATGAATGTTTGCATATGCCTGTGTGAGTGTGAGTGTGTGTTGTATTGTGTGTACACGTTGGTAAATATAGTATAGTATTAGGTAAGAATTGTAGTTACATTTATTTTACACATATAATCGCATATTTATTTTGCATACATATTAATATTGTATGTATAGTTTTGCATTCTTTTGTTTGCCATTATTATGTACTTAACGTTGCATTTATTCTTTTGTTTTAAATTTTATTCTTGTTTGCTCTTTCTCCTATTTTGCATGCAGTTACAGACATCAATACGTAATAAATTGCTGTTTGCTATTTTCATTTAATGAGGGTAGATAATGCAATAGGAAAAGTCTTCTTTAAAATGAAGAGCTATGCCCGTTCCTCGGTCGCGCTCAGTTTCGATCGTACTATTCGACAAAACTTTTCCATTAAATCTACTGTGTATAATTTCTCTTAATAAATAATTGTTGCTACTTTTCAAGTATGTCTCACTTAATATACTTGTTTCAATAAATAATGTATGTAAGTATTATCACGCCTAAAGTTGCTTTAAAATTATCAACTGATGTCTTCTTTTCTATATTTTTTGTGTAGTATTATAACTTTGCTGCTCAGAAGGACTCAGTATGTAGTCGTACTTCCTATCTTCGTACCAACTTTGATATACGGAGCTGAACTAACAGAACAGATAATTATATCCTATATAGAATGACATTAAGAAGCTTAAGGTAAAATATAAATTTAGTAGTTGGTCTTTAAGTAGTACAAAAAAAGGTCAGAATTTGAAATGAAATGCTTGTAAAAATCGTAAATGATTGCATCATTTTGATAGCACATACAAACATATGTATGATGCACACACACACGCACACATATCGTCACTCCTCTATAGAAAGGTAGAACTGCATTCAAAAATCTGCTCTACTCCATTTTCTTTAGGAGCAACGACATGTTAACTTATTTAAGACTACGCCAATGTCTAAAACTAAATGTTTTTGTTCCTTTACAATTTTTATTTCTACAAGATATGGTGTCTTCCTTAGCCTTTTCAGCATTACAAAAACAAATCGCATATGTATATGAAATTGTTTTAAATGATTACGTATTGTCTATGAACTACAAAGAAGAAGCATAAATATATTTAACATATATGGTTAAATGAATTCATTTCATATGCAATACATCATCAATATGGGGATATACGCAAAATGAATTAAATCAATACAGATTTCTTAAGCTATTTGAAAATAATAAACACATATATATCATTATATTATTTGTCATTGTTCAGTTTTTTTCGTTATAGAATTAGTTGCTTACAAATACACTGATTTACTTTTATATAGAAATATATGTATATGTATGTATGTGACGAACTTTTTGCCACTTTATGCCACCACTTCAGTCATGAACGTTTGAAGTAAATGTCTAAATGAATTTTCAAAACAAAAACGACTGCATTTATTGTGGTTTTGTTGAGAGTTGTAAGGTTTTCACAGTGAAAAATCTTTAGTTTCCTTCTTGTATGTAGTTGGTAAGTACATCTATAAATTCTTTAAAAGTTCTACTGGTGTATACATTTATTACATTCTGGTTGACCTCTAGCGAATGGAAGGTAAAGGTTAGATATTTGGGGTTGTTTGACGCTCGATTTGGGACACATTTCATCTCAATGTGCTGATAATTCTTTCATTTTTCAATCATTCACATTTATTTTAACATCTTTTGTAAATTGTAAAATTCATAAACATTCAGCTTAAAAACTAAAGTTTGCTCTCTCTTATCCTCGCGCCTGCATTATGCCCAGCTCAATAAATATGCATATAGATGCGTAAATATGTTTGGTTTGTTTTGTTCACTATATATGTACTCGTATGTAGTTATTTGTTTTATTGAGTGCACTGACTCATGATAGGGAGGGCTTTACATTGAAATCCATATGTATATGTATGTATAATTGTGAGATTTGCTCAAGAGTTGTGTGTAGGGCTATATGTATATTGTTTTGTTTTAAATATGTAGGTCATATAGTTCCATATTTCACATATATGTGTATACATATGTGCTGCCGTTGTAATAGAGTTGGAGAGTAAAACAATAATGTCCAGTTCTGAAAGCTGTTTTTGCATTCGCATTCCATTCCATTCGAATTTCAATTGTTCACACTTATCAGCTCGTCAATGGAAGATAGCCGCGACCAAAATGTTGTTTGAATCCCAATTTAGACGGCCATGCAACTTACAGCACAAACCCGTAACCTCAGTAACCAGTCGCATCGAATAGATCGGGGAGGACGAGCGGCGGGCAATTGTGAGGGCTGCAGGTCACGCTGGGCTGCTCATCAGGCGTGACGGCATCCGTGCAAATGCATTGCAAACAGTTTCCGGTGTCCTGTGGCAGAATGTCGCCAATTTTGTACAATTTGCCTGCAACGAGAAAACCAGCGACGAACCATGGCCATTACAATGGATTAGGGTTGTTGTGCAAACTTTTGGGCCCACTATGGGATAAAGTCCACAATAATTTCACAAATTTTAAAAATAATAGAAAACAATTAAAAGCTAGAAATATTTTACATATTCATGTTTTAAGCTGTGGTGCTTAGACGGGGAAAAGATGTTCAAAACAGAACCTTTCAATAAAAAACGTTGTGAATAGAATTAACTAAAAACAAACCTTTATTGTAATTAGTCGAATTTATTACTCGATTTACTATCTCTAAAATATAATCAAATAAAAGAATGTCAATCTGGCAATTCGATATAGACTTTAACTTAAAGACCAATAAACAAATTTGGTCTTGATTTAATTAATAAATATAAATAGCGTAATAATACAAATAAAATACAAGAATAATACAAAATACTAGTTTAAAAGAAACCTAATAATATAATACTCTTCCTTTAAGTCTACTAATTCATTTGGTACTATTTTGATATTTTAAACGATGGATTAATAAAGTAATGGGTTTTCCCAAGTGTTAGTATTGCTGTTATGCCCCGCAATTATAAAACAAAGATTGAAATATACCGAAATCTGAACATTCTGAGCAACTACCATACGTTTTAAGGAAACGCAAAGCTTTTAGGCTTTTATCCCAATGTCGCCTGCAACTTACCCAGAACATTGCACATACGCTCCGTTGGCACCGGCGATGTTGTTGTATCTGTTGTTATAATGCTTGTCAGCATATAGGGTGGCTGTTGCTGTTGTTGCTCTTGGTTCGCATGTAACGTTGGCGGTTCTGTTGCTGTTGCTGTTTTGTTGTCATTCGCAATTAAATCGGCTTGCACCACCTTGGCCAGCATTTGAGTTGATTCTGGCGCTTGCTTCGGTTGCTGATGCAAGTGCTGGGGATGGACATCGACTGCTGTTAGTGTTATGTCAATGTTCACGACGCTGCCATTGAATTCGCTGCTGTAATCGTTGTAGGAGCTGCGAAAGAACACGGCATCGGCATTGTCTGCAATATTGTTGGTGTTGGTGTTGCCGTTCCCGATGCCGATGCTATTGCCATAGCCAGTATCCTTGTGACCCGTGTCCTGCCCATCCGCCGGCGTATCAGCATGTGCAGTGACATTTGCTTCTGTAATATTGTTACTCTTGCTTCCACCCTGGTTGCTGCCGACATCATCGATTATTGTTGATGCTGATGTTTCCTGTTCGCTGGCTGTCAGGTTATCGTCCAGCGTGTTTGTGTTCTCACTGTCAACATTGAGTTCCGTCGATGTTAACCAGCGATGGAATGCATCGTCAAGCTCCTCCATCTCGCGATCATGCTCTTCAATATTATGTTGCTACACAATACATAAAATATATTAACGATTCTATTAAGTTTTCAACCCACACAGAAAATAACCCAACCAAATAGCATTTTAATGCACTTGATAAACTTTGAGATTCATAAATTATACGACACAGCCTTCATAAACGTTAAAAGCATATAAATAATAAATTAGCTGAAGCATGAAAAATTCAATTGGAAACCCAGCCACATAGCTATAAAGGGCAAGTCTAAAAACATAACAAAAATGCCAGCAACTTAATTGTATCCACTTGCAGAGCTTTTGACCGAGCTGGCGTTGAATTGGCTCGGAGCAGCGCAAATAAATTACACTATGCTATAATACTGTACTAGATATACTACGAATTGTTGTATCGCATTGCTGTGAACTAGACTAGACGAAGGTGTATATGCGGTATGCAAGCCAACTTGCAAAAAGAGTTTATTTTTAAAGCGATACACATCATTGTATTTGGACTGCTTGTAACTTAGGATTAAAATCCAAGTAAAATCCATGAGGAACAGAGTGATTCTGATGTGCCCCAAATAGTTGAAGCTAAGCGCTTAATATGAGCTTGACTTAATTACATTTTACTGCGGCCCTAAGACACATTTCTATTTGAGCAGAACTTGAGAAAAGAAGCTTATACTTTTATGTGGAACATTATAGAGTCTGATGTAGAATATAAACTAAGTCAGAGCGAATGCGAGAAATATTAGCTAACTCTGGATCCATTTTACACCTAATTTTGTTTTTACACGGTACATTGGAAAAAGTCGTGTAAAAAGACGTTGATCATATGTTATTTTGAATCGTGCTAAATGGAATAAAGTCGTGCAACCATATATAAAATTTTTAATTATAAAACCGCGTTAAATCAAAACCGTGTAAAAACAGAATTAGTTGTAATTACCACCGGAAATGTTAGTTACTAGAACTATGCTTATATCACAGCAACTCTTATAAATGTAGCTAGACCGTACAGCTCTGTAAAGCGTAGTTTCGTAGTGTCAGTTCCATTTTCAGTTGCAGTTGGAAACTGCTTTTGGGTTCGACTGTGGGCTTGGAACAAAATATAGGCGAGCATACACAATAGATGTGCATACAGCTGCGGTTACTCACATTTTTGTGCATGGCTGTATTTATGTCCCCTGGCTTGTCCGTGTCCGGGCCTGTTGCCATGGGTTCCTGTGGCATTTCATTTGACTTGTCAGCTGACGCCTGCTTGCCGGTTTCCTTCACCGTAACTTTCGCCGCCATTGTTTCTGGAATTGGTGCTGCCGGGCTTTCTGTTGTCAACACTGACAGCGATGACGACAACGACGAGGATGCTGACGATGTCATCAACGCCTTGGCCATGCTCATTGTTGTTGTTGTTGTTGCCGTCTTAGTTGTCGTCCTTGTTGCCTTCGGACGCTTCGTTGGTGGCTCGGGCAAAATATCGCTGTCAGTTTCCGCATCATCAAAGCTATTGCGGCTGCTGCTGCTGAGTTCAACGCCTGCTTCAAGTGCACGTTGTCGAGAAGCTGTGGGTGGGTCTGCTGACGTCACAATGGACCCAGGCCCTTGTGGTTGCCGGTGCAGTACTAAGGCTTCTTGTTGTTGCTGTTGCTGTTGTTGCTGCTGCTGCAGTCGCTGCTGCTGGTGAAGTAAGTGCTGCTGATGATGTTGGTGCTGATGATGCTCATGCTCTTCGGTTTTGTAGTCATAATAGAGCAGGGAGGGCAAGTTTTCGGGGAAATTTAATATCTTGCTGGACGCATGCGACGAATGGGATGGATGTGTGTGTGCATGTTGTTGCTGGTGGTGTTGGTGTGTGCGTTCCAATTGCTGCTCATGAAGTTGTTGCAAATGTTGCTGCTGCTCCTGCTCCTGCTGTTGCTGCTGCTGATAATGCATTTCCTTGGCAGCCTGATTAACACGCGCTGCCGTCGCAGTCGCGGCTGCCGAGACTTCAACTTCCTCTGTTGTTGCTGCCACTGCCTCCGTCACCGTAACTGGTTGCAAGTTTTGATGTTGCTGCTGCAGCTCGGTATGTTTGTGTTCCTTGATTTTATTGTAGTTGTTGGCGTTGCTCTTTTGTTTCAGTTGCTTTATGTGTTCCTTTTTATAATCTGCTTGCTTGTGGCTGTGATAAACTTGGTAGTCATTAAAATTCTTTTGATTCTTATGATGCTTATGCCGCTTCCCAACTCTCCTTGGCGCTTTATAAAGTTTTGTGAAAGATTTTGTCGTGGTCTCGTAGCGGTACGGGTCCGAGTACTCATTCGCTTCAGTGCTTACATTAGCCTTGTCTGTGCAATGTAAATAGACGGCAAAATGTCCATGTATATAAAGACAAGACGATGGTTTGAGTTTACCAAACTTACCACATTTCTCCCACCAGCAAAATATTTCACCGTCCATGCAGAGACAAACCTCGCACGGATCCCAGCGCCGTACCTTTCAAAAAAATAAAGAACGTGTAATAGAAATTTGCATATAATACATACGTGTATGGTGTGTGTTAAAAACAGTTTCAAGCATTTTTCGGGCGTACAACCAAAAAATAATGCTTACAACGAATCTTTCCATATAACCGAAACTAAATACGGGGCCAAGGGATTCACTTGACAAGAGCGCCCAAAGTGCTTTTCAAGTGTCTATCGTTCACAAATTGATATTTATGTTTGCATATGCATGCCTTTATCGTCGCGTCGTCAAGAAGCCAATTATAATGCAAAACGGATATAAACGGCTTATGTTTGTAGTATTTGTGATTTAATTGTAGGGAGTTCATAGCAACAACATTGCGAGTTTATTTGAATTGGAATTTCTAAAATTGTTTTACACAAGTAATAATTAGGCTAGATTGATATTCTTTAGAATCAACTTGGCTGTTACTAACAATCAAGCACGTTAATCAAGCACATAAAATATTATATTGAAGGCAAATGCCGAAAATGTTTTATGCTTGTCAAATGTTGTCAAACCAAAGGGGTTCACCAAACATTTACAGCAAATAAAAATACCAGCAAATTTAAGTCAGCCTCCGAGTTTGTTTTTACAAATTTTTTGGCCATATTTTGTTAAGGCTGTGCAGAATTTGTACGTAGGAAACTTGAGCAGAATCACAAAAATATGACTTTTATGAATACATGAGTTTTGATTAGCAGTGGAAGGCTAATCTGTAGTCTTTAGTCGAAGAATGGAGCTTACTCATAAGTTCATTCTTACGTTCAACAGTCTGCAGAATGAATTCCTCAAAAGTAAATAACAATAAAGATAATGTGTTTGTTATTAAATAAATTTTCTTTTAAAAAGAATGAAAATCAAGACACAACCAAGCTTAATAGACATTTAAGAACCTTTAGATATACTATATAGCTGTGAGCTCAGCAGAAATCTAAATATCGAAATGTACGGAACAATGATTGTTGTTGAGATATAGTAATTGTGTTTAATTTGGAATCTATATGTTACTAGCATTCATCCTAAGCCCAATAACCTCGTACGGATTTTTGAATTTTTTGTGTTTATTTGGAAAATTGTGATTTGTGCCATTGGATGTTGAAATCTTTAACTTTTTATAATATTGTTTTTCTAATACGGATGATGCTTATCTATAAAAAAAATGCCATATACTCAAATCTCTTAATCCTACCATTAGGCCGCTGAAACCCTACCATTCAGATTATTGCATTTTTATTTCAGTTAAATGCAAGTCGGATCTGAGTAATACAAGTATTTTCGTTCTAATTTTTTCTGAGTGTATATTATATACGGCATACGTACCTACTGGTATACATATACATATATAATCTGTGTGCCCTACCTTCTGTCCATGTGTGTACTTTCGGCCATTTGTAAAACAGGCAGCCGCTCGGCTATGTGGTTCCATATTATCCTCCTCCTGCTGCTGTTGTTCCTTGTTGCTGCCGGTCGTGCCAATGCCCGTGTCCGGCTTCTGCTCGAGCTCGGCATCGCTCAGCATTTGCTCAGATAGCAGGTGTGCGTCGTATTTGGCCTGAGATTGGACCGTATCCAAGTCGTAGTTCAAATCATCGTGTTCGTCGAAATATTCAAACGGCAGGGCTGTGGTAACAGAAGAAGGTGTGGAGGAGCAGAAGTGGGAAATAAGCCGTTATTGATTCGCCTTTTGGCGTTTTCTGCTTGTTTACGGTAATCACTGTAGGGGTTTTAAAATGGCAAGGGTATAAGGGAAATAAACCTGGCCTACTTGTGTCTGAGATTGCTTATAGCTGCATATAGGTATTTATGTATGTATTTATAAGTGCTTTATAGCCATTTACGAATTCATTTCAACAAGCTGTTCCCCGGCTGATGTATGTACTTGTGTACACATACTCGTAAGATGTAATATATGTATATAATATATATGAAAACAGCTGCGCAATAAAATGCTAAAGTCAAACGCTCAGCCTTTTCATACTTACATATTTTATAAATTATCATAAAAAAAGGAAGATGAAATGAAAAGGCAACCACTCGCTCCTTGCAGCTTCACTTCTGGTCATAAATCACAGGCAGGATTAAATGTACATGAGTGTGTGTGTGTATGGGGATGTGGATGTGCTGGTATGCCTGGACGTTTTATGCAATGCTCACATAAATCGCCTGCCACGACAGTTGTCATTAAATCAAAAGGCTGCGCTCATTATAGCATAAAATGGCGGAATGTGAAAAACACAATTTGCGCTCGTCCATAAAATGGGCGATGCTGCAATTTGTATAATACAGATTTAATAACGCTGTAAAATGAATTTCATATTTCGTGTCACAATAAAGCGCTGGCGTAACAATCAAAATCAAATTACATGCTAATGCATCACAGTGTCACTTACCCGCAGCCAACTGAAGTAATCCCAGAATATGGCAGGAGCAGCAAATCAAGAAGAGATGAAACCACAAGGAACTTTGGCTTGCCATACTGTTTCCTCGATTTCGGCTCATGCTATTGTTATTGCAGATAATCCAAATAATGCTGTTGCTGCAATTGTTGTTCGACTTCTCGGATAACATTATTGCACAAAATCGCGTGCTTACGCGCACATTTCCCTTTCTTCCTATTGTCGTTGCAAGTTGCAGTCTTTTTCGGTTTGTTTGTTTAGCAGATAAATAAGCACACACACCCACGCACACACACACACACAGTGTACTCAACGACCTTCCTTCACACGGTCTGACGTTTCCAGTCGGATTTGTTTAGTTTTAAGTCGTTGCTTAGTGCTGTTTATTTTTGCGCTCCAAGCTCGCCAAGTGTTGCATTTCTTCTTTACACTTTGCAGATATCCTTGTTGCTATTGTTGTTGTACTTGTTGTTGGTATGCACGTCCACTATGTTTTTGTTGTTGTACTCGTAACTACTGCTGTTTCTATTCTCGGAGCATGCACTTGTGCTTTTCATTTTAACACTTGACACTAAATATACGCGCTATTTTCATTCGCTTATGCTTTGATTTTCATATATGCACTTGGATGTATGCAGTTTCTGCTGAGAGAATAGGACTACAATTCTATGTTTATTTCAAAAAAGTTGTGATTTTCAATTGAATTTTAAATTGTATTTATACTTAATATTTATCTGGTAAGCCTAATTATAATTCAAATGTAGTACAAAGAAAAGAAACCACTAATTAGCTGACAAATCTTGGCATTCAAAGGAGGCACTGATATTCTTCAAAAGTAAGTCTACTATAATATATTTAAGTGAGTAAGAAAAATATTAAAGATTAGGAATCTCAACGCAAAAAAAGTGACTTAAAGGTACAGTTATGTCACTAATCTTTCGAAAATAGAAAAGGTCAACAAAGAAATGGGCTTGTCCTTTAAAATATTCTTCATCATGAGCACTATACAATATGCGTTCGCTTAAAAAACATCCAGCTCAAGCCTTTTAATAACTTCCTTGACGTTTCTTATTTATGTATGTCCCCTGTGCGAGCTGATGCTAGATTTTGCATTTCTAAAGATAATTCGAAAGCTACTAGAAAACTTATGGAACCAGGCAAAATCGACCATCATAGACCACCATTCAAGACATTTTAACATATCTTAAACGTATTTTTAACAACAGTGGCTATATTTTATCTAGGACTTTGATCACTAATAAATAAGAACCTTTTCATGAGCGATAGTCAAAACATACGGTACAACGTGGGGATAACTCTTTTATAAAGCCAAATGTATTCCCTGAAATACCCAGCCTACCTTGGGCTATCTCAAGCTGAAACCTGTTTCAATCTTACACAATTGAATTAAAAGAAAACAGAAAAAGTCCGTATAACAAAATGCTTGACATAACAAAAGCAAAAAGAATACAAAGATGAATAAAGCCGCTGACTTGGCTAGAGGAGAAAGGGGGAGGCATATCAAAAAACAAAATAAACTCGTGCTGCGCCTGGAATAACAGAATCTACATACCCAGTTTGGTCGCAGTTGAATATAATACGTAATTTGCACAAAGCTTAATCGGTTTTCAGATGAATAAAAAGAGTATAGGAGAAATAATCAAAACTAATCCTCTAACAAAATATTCGTATTAGGAAACAATAAAATATGCATTATCTTATTGCTGTTTTCCATGTTGTAACAAATAAATTGAATGTAACTCTATGTAATAGTAATGGCATCCATACAAAGGAGATTCAGATTATTGGCGCCAATAAGTAGGCATCACATCCAGTGAGCCATGCTAATCCACTCTGCACATGTTTAATTTACTGCAATGCTATTGAATGTAACTTTTACTTTAGCGTAACAGACACACATACTAAAACACATACACATTGCCAACTACCGCTATTACCCACATTCATTTCCAATATTCAATTCATTTGCGAAGTTGGTAATCGCCCAACTGTGATTTGCCAATGCTACGTGCTAGAATTGTGAAATGGTAGGCAGCCATCCAGCCAACAAGTGTTTCACATCACCATGAACGTGCCGTTCCTTACGTAAGCCAACACGACTTAGCAAAGTAGCCGCAGCGGCGCCTTTGGGAACCGCAAAATCAGGAGCACCGCCTTGTCAGCTGCTTGATGTGGCCAATTTCTAAGCGGCTCACAGAAAAGTGCCTGCCAGCCTGCGACTATATATAGTACTTATATATATATATATTATAACGAAATAAACGCCATTAAGTAATCATAAAAATGGCAAAAGGAAACGCACATAAAAGGCTTGAGGAGCCAAAAGAGAGTGCAAAGACACGTAGTGTACGTTGAAAGGATTGTTTTTGTTCTTACGCCTAATGTCGGGCTTAAATTCGCATAAACTGTTTATCGGCAAACAATGCGAGGTAAATGCACTGTCAGTGTACTTAATTTATGGCAGAAAAGGCAAACAATAATACACAAATATACACACACACACAAATGGCGCTCACAACCAGAGACACAGGCAAACACTCGAGCCAAACAATTCGAGAAAGGGAAGGCAAAACAAAAATGGCAAAAATAGCAAGAGCGGAAATCAGAACGTGAGGCGAAATGAAAGCATCCGACATAAACGGAATTGCCAGACGTTTGAAGTGTGAGAAATTAGCGCGCTGCTATAGGCAATGGCAGTAGCAATGGCAAAAACAAAGGCAAACACACACACACACACACACACACAAACACACACATACACTGCTGCATAGGACAGTTTGATAGCGGCATGGAACAAAGCAATGCCGAAAGCAATTGCCATAACTTTTAATAAACGAATTGTCCACGCTGCCTTTCACTCCCCTTAGGTAGAGCCGCGTGGCGTATGGGCAATATTTGATTTCATTCAATTTATGACAATTTTCGCATCACTTGCTGGTAGTCAACTGATTAAGGAAATTAATTTTAAATCAAATTTGCATAATACTCAATTATATACATTCTGCAAAAAAAAAAAAATGAATGCTTTGCATTTTAATTGTTGTATATTATTATAAAGAGGATGATGCTTCATTAATTTAAGCATTTTTTCCGCTTTGTCCACTTAGACAATGCGCCGTCACTTATTGCATTTCCCTTTACACATTTAATTAATTGCATTCCGCACTCTTACTCGCACACTTTCCCGCACAGGCCAGCTAATTGTATAATTATATATTTTATGTTAATTATCGCCATGCACATACATTTTTAAAGCATTTCAATTAATTTTTCCACAGTAATGTAGCGCTTTATCACTTCACGCACAACTTCTCACGCAGAACAGCCTATCGTCGGCGTTTGTCTGTCATACACAGCGGCTACGTAATAACCGTTGAGCTGGTTTTGCTCATCGAAAGCTGCATCCGCTACTGTTGCTCGTGGATGCTGTGCGCCACGTTTTTATTACGTATACGGCAACAGATTCCTTAGACAGCTTCCTTCGGCGCCAACAACAACTCAATCATTGCTCTCTCGTGTCCGCTCTCTTCGGCTGTTTATGAATGGCTTTGACCATTGCTTTTGCTCTCAGTAAGCATCAAACACAGCGTGTGTCGTCGCACTCTGAGAATATAACATGACGTTAACAGTGCGCTGTTAATACACTGTTACAGCTATCGCCTTGCATTTCGTGTTCGGGCGACATCAGTCTCCAAGCAAATCGTATTAAACAAATCAGTTTTGCGCAGCCATTTTTGCGCTTCCTGCCGAAATTGCATTTCCCTTTGGGACGCACATCAAAATGAATTAAATGTCATGGAATTTATTGCCATCGAAAATTCGATTACAGAAACAAAAGTTGCGTGTTTTGACACTCAAAAGGCAGCCGCAAGAGCAGTTTGATTTAATTTTCGCAATTGAGAAGATCATTTTACCAGTTTCTGGAGTCCTAATAGCTAATAGATTAGAAAATTAAGCGCTTCACACATCTCTTTAATGGATGTGTGAAGCGCTTAATTCAGGCAAACATTTTATTTTTGCTACACACTTGAAAAAACCTTAATATGTAAATACCAAAGTCACACAAACATATTGAACGTACACAACTTGGCCTGTCAACAATGTTGAGTGACGTGCCATGTGATGCGAATGTGAAGCTTGTTAGACATTACAATGCGTGTTTACGTCGGGATAACTGTCAACACAGTAGCCAGTTTTTTCTCCTAATTTTTGTTGTTAATTTAAGTTCCATACAATGCTGGCTAAAAAATGTGTATCCTACGATTCTTAAGGTTTCAAGGCGGTTTTTATCATTAGTGCAGGAAAAGTGGGGAATTTTGTTTATACATTCTTCTACAATCGATGGCAATACAAACATACCAAATTCTAGGCAAGTTCTAAAGTAAACCAAACTTTTAAAAAATAAACAATACAAACAATAATTGTAGCAAAGTCAATTGATTTTTCAATAGATAAGAGATAGGATGGAAATAAACGAAAATATTCTGGTCACTACGGCCATTTTCTAGCAGCGTATACCTGAAGTAAACCAGTTTAGCCAATGCTATGAAATGCTTTCTAGAAGTCTGTTTACTTTTTAAAACACCATGTACAGCAACCCAGCTTAGGGCTCTTTATTATTTTGTAAATAATAAAAGCGATTTTCGGGACCTGGATTGTGAACGAATTCTCTAAACTGATCAATATCGAACGTATTAGGGTCATACACAAACGGACCAAAATCAAGATCTGATTCCTCTACTGTTGGAGGTTCCGGCTCTGGCTCCGGTTCTGGTTTTGGAGGTGCCAAACTTGTTTTGATTCCTAGAACTGCCCAAATATCGTATTCCTCCTCCACCGGTTCTTCTTCTTTCACACTAATCTCACTTGGTGTTTTGTCAGGTCGATACTTAATGCATTCGTCTCTGCACATAATATGCTCATGTACTCTTTGCAATATTGGGTGTCTACAATAAAGCAGATTTTAAAACAGTTGCTGCAGTATTTCTTTTTTACCTACCTCATATTATTAATGTAGTCCATAATATCCTCCTCGGTTTTTGTAGTATCGCCCAAATATGTGTTATCCAACTCAAAGTTGTTACGTCGAACTATAAGGTCTGCTTCGAACTCTTCATCACTCTCAAATTCACATTCACGACAATCGAAATGTATAACTTTGTGATTTGACACCAAGGCCCGAATAATGCCCTTTCCAAGAATCGGATTAAAGGGAATAGCCGCAATATGTAAGCGACGTAGTGGCTCATGATTTCTCAACAAAGTAGTAACTGAACGTTGAACAGCTATCTTGTCGCCATTAATGCCTGACAGATTTAACTCTTGTACATGCTTGGTTCCCATAATGTGTCTGAATATCGCACTCAGTCCTTCACTTCCTAGAGGATTGTGCGCCAAGCCCAGATACTCCAAGCTATGATGATTATAAAATCTAAGTGCAATACCCAATGAATCCATTGCGTTAATGCCTAGCCGGTTGTTTTCCAATTCCAAGGCTTTGAGGGAGCTTTCGTTTTCGAATAAAGCTGCCAACGACGTCCCGCAATCATCAGACAGCTGGTCGAATCCGAGATCAATTACCTCAATCGTCTCCAAATTCTTCAAAGCGCGCGTCAAGATATGCAATTTCATATTATCCATGCGGCTATTGCGCAATCGAAAAATTTTCAACTTGTCTAATGATCTCAGACCCCTAAACGAACATACAAGTAGATATAAGTAGTTGGATCGATACAATTTTACATATATTACTCACTTTGAAAGACGTATTATGTCATCTAAAGAGAAGTTCAAATGCCGATTGTGATAATCTAGACCCATATGGGGTCCCAGAAATTCCAAAGTGAATGATACAAGATTGTCGAACCATCGTACAAAACTCAAATCAATATGGTGGCAATGCTCCGATGGATAATTGTAGCGCTTGATGCGTTGTAACAGCTTTTCCTTGTTCCGCTTATCTGGAATTTTGTCTTCGCCATCATCCGGTTCCGGCTCTACTTCAATATCTAGAACCCCCTTGATTTTCTTCTTAAGCTTGCGTTTCTTAACAAAAATTTCCTCAACCACTGGAGGCTTCCGTAAAAGAGATCGGCGACGCCGGCGTAGCTCACGCTCTTCTTTCTTTTTCAACTGCAGATCCCTCAGTAACTGCCTTTGTTCATTCCGAGCATAGCGGGCTCTACGACGTTCCATCGTTCGTTCATCAACTCCAAATCCTAAATAATCACTCTTTTCCACATGCTTATCCTCTTTACTACGCCTGACCGACTTTTCTGTACTTCGCTGCTCCTCCTGATAACGAACTGAATGCGACGATTTTGCAGATTTTACGGAGCCCGTAATTGAAACTCTTTTTGTCGCCTTGAGTTTGGTTTTGTTTTCTTTCGCCGGCTCTGGAATATCTTCGTGCTCTTCTTCGGCTTCCTCTTCAACTGTGTCGGGTTCATCGCTAGATATTATTACCTCATCTGATTCTTCCGATGTGACATCAATTTCCGACTCGCTTTGTATATACTGTTCAAAGGAATAGTCCTTGAGAGATTGCAAATGTTTAATATGCATTGATCGAACACTGTCCCGTATTTTCCAAGCGAGCCTTGCCATTTTGGCTTCAGGCCAAAACTCAGCAGGACAAGCTTCGACCAACTCGGCAAACTTAATACTAAGACCCTTGCCCCTCCAATCGTACTCTTGAAACTTCTTGAGTCGCAGGGACTTATCTGAAGACTTGGCCAGTACCACCCGCTGCCAGTAGCGCACATCCTTCACAAAGTAGCAATGCTTGAGCGGTAGGTTAACATCAATGGAATCATAATGAATTCGCAGCTTCAGTAGATCCTGCTGCACGGGCAAGGCAATGTTCCTCGTTCCCCGCTTGGCCAAGATACGCACACATAAATTCGATAAAGTTAAGAGGCGGGGGTCTTCTATAAAAGCCTCCGCATATATCTCTCGATCCCGCTCGCTGAGTAGCGTGCGCGTGCCCTTCGAAGGCTTGTACAGCTCATGCTCATTGAGCAGTTCCGGTTCATTTGGTATACCGAATTTATTCGTGTGTTGTGGGGGCAGGAATGTATCCTCTTCCTCTAAATCCATTTCATGTAATGTAATCAATGTTTGTTATGGTAGTTGCTAGTTTTATTTAGTGGTGATAGAAAAAAAAGATTCTGCGTGTATGAGAAGTTTGGAAAATGTGATTTTAAATACACAAGTACTTTGATACCTTCAAGAAAAGGTATAATTGTACACTGGTTTTGTTGTGCATGTTTGTAAAACTCACAATTAAGAATGGTACACCGAACATTATACATATACTATATATTTATATGATCAAGACGCGATGTCCGCTCCTCGCAGACAAACCTTCTTTTTCATCATGACATTGACTCAACTGAACATCATACCGATCATACCTACAACGTTCGATCTGCAAAACCTCCCGATATATGTAGATACTTTGTCCAAGACAATTTTTTGCAGCGAATATAAGACTGAATGTAAATGAAAATACCGTTTTAATCTCCTTTTTAGGGTTCTTTATTCTTTTGGAAGTATTCGAAACGGTTTTCTGGACCTGGATTATTCACGAACTCTCTAAACTGGTCCATATCAAAAGAATTAGGGTCATACACAAAGGGGCCCAAATCGAGCTCTGATTCCTCCACTTGCGGTGGTTCCGGCTCTGGCTCCGGTTCGGGTTTATGGGGCGCCAAGCTTGCTTTGATCCCCAGCACAGCCCATATATCGTACTCCTCCTCCACCTCTTCTTCCTCCACGCTAGGCTCACTTGGTGTTTTATCAGGACGATTTTTTATGCATTCATCTTGGCACGAAATGTTGTTCTCAACTTTTTGCAATATTGGATGTCTTTTTATAATGAGGCCGTTTAGAAAAATAAAGACATGCAATTTCGTTCTACTTACCTAACATTATTAATGTACTCCATGATATCTTCCTCAGTTTTGGTAGTATCGCCCAAATATGTGTTATCCAACTCAAAGTTGTTACGTCGAACTATAAGGTCTGCTTCGAACTCCTCATCACTGTCAAAGCCACACTCACGGCAATCGAAATGTACAACTTTGTGATTGGTCTCCAAGGCCCGAATAATGCCTTTTGTAAGGTGCGGATCCAAGGGTATAGCCGCAATATGTAAGCGACGTAGTGGCTCATGATTTCTCAACAATGTGGCAACTGAGCGTTGCACAGCTATCCTAGTAGCATCGATGCCTGACAGATTAAGTTCTTCTACATGATTAGTTCCCAGGATGTATCTGCATATGGCACTCAGTCCTTCATCTCCTAAAGGATTGTGCGCCAAGCCCAGATACTCCAAATTGTGATGATCATAAAAACTGAGTGCAATACCTAGGGAATCCATGGCGGCTTTGCTCAACCGATTGTTTTCCAATTCTAATACTTTGAGGGAGTTTTCGTTTTCAAATAATGTTCCCAACGAGGTTCCGCAATCATCAGACAGCTGATCGAATCCGAGATCAATTACTTCAATCGTGTCCAAGCTCTTCAAAGCGCGTGCCAAGATCTGTAATTTAATATTATCCATGCGGCTATTGCGCAATCGAAAAATTTTCAACTTGTCTAATGATCTCAGACCCCTAAACGAACATACAAGTAGATATAAGTAGTTGGATCGATACAATTTTACATATATTACTCACTTTGAAAGACGTATTATGTCATCTAAAGAGAAGTTCAAATGCCGATTGTGATAATCTAGACCCATATGGGGTCCCAGAAACTCCAAAGTGAATGATACAAGATTGTCGAACCATCGTACAAAACTCAAATCAATATGGTGGCAATGCTCCGATGGATAATTGTAACGCTTGATGCGTTGTAACAGCTTTTCCTTGTTCCGCTTATCTGGAATTTTGTCTTCGCCATCATCAGGCTCCGGTTCTACTTCAATATCAAACACACCCCTGATTTTTTTCTTGCGCCTGCGTTTTTTTACTACCGTTTCCTCCACACGAGGCTTCCGCAAAAGAGAACGGCGACGCAGGCGTCGATCATGCTCTTCTTTCTTTTGCAACTGCAGATCCCTCAGTAACTGCCTTTGTGCATTCCGAGCATATCGAGCTTTTCGACGTTCCATAGTTCGTTCGTCAATACCTAGGTCGTCACCCTGATCCAAATCATCAACCGCCGGCATAAGCCCAACAGACTTTCCTGTGACATGTTGTTTCTCTTGATACTGAGCTGAGTGCGTCGATTTTACTAAGCCAAGGGTCGCCGAGGGTCTTTTGCTCGCATTGTGTATTGTTTCGTGCTCTTCTTCGGCTTCCTCTTCCTCTTCAACTGTGTCGGGTTCATCGCTAGATATTATTACCTCATCTGATTCTTCCGATGTGACATCAATTTCCGACTCGCTTTGTATATACTGTTCGAAGGAATAGTCCTTGAGAGATTGCAAATGTTTAATATGCATTGATCGAACACTATCCCGTATTTTCCGAGCGAGCTTTGCCATTTTGGCTTCAGGCCAAAACTCAGCAGGACAAGCTTCGACTAACTCGATAAACTTAATACTAAGGCCCGTGCCCCTCCAGTCGTATTCATGAATCTTTTTATGATGCAGTGACTTATCAGATGACTTGGACAGTACCACCCGCTGCCAGTATCGTAAATCATCGACAAAATAGCACCTGTTTAGAGGTAAATCGACATCGATTGAATCATAATGAATTCGCAGCTTCAGTGGATCCTGCTGCACGGGCAAGGCAATGTTCCTCGTTCCCCGCTTGGCCAAGATACGCACACATAAGTCCGCCAAAGTACCGAGACGCTGATTTTCTATAAAAGCCTCCGCATAGGCCTCTCGATTTCGCTCGCTGATTAGCATGCGCGTGCCCTTCGAAGGCTTGTACAGCTCATACTCATTGAGCAGTTCCGGTTCATTTGGTATGCCGAATGTATTCGTGTTTTGTGGAGGCCAGTAGATGTCTTCTTCATCCAGATCCATTTTTTTTATATGTTTTATATGTATATATTTTTTTATTTCGATATTTTGTGAGATATTTTTGTAGTGTATTTTGTGGTGTTAGTGAAATTAAACTGTGTAGAGTATGTAACAGAAAAATAACTGCTTACTAAGTATGTATGTTAATGTTGATAATACAAAAATACAAATCTTGTAAGATTTAAATAATTTAATTTAGTTCATCATGATCGTTAATCATGTCATCATGTCGTTTAATTGGGATTATAATACTAGAATATATATTTTACACTTGTTTACATGAATAAAAATGCAAAAAAGTAAGGAAAAATAAATGTATGTCTTGAAAGCTGAAAGACTGTGGAAACTTTACAGTTAACTATCCTCCTTATTCTTTTAATTTTTCTTTAAACTATTCTTGAACTATTCCAGCAGACTGACCATTAATTAGTTGTACAAATTTGAAGTTATTTTTTAATGTTTTCATATTTATAATTGGATCGACACAAACATTCTAAATTTTGGTTTAAATTAAGCAACAATCATGAGACAAGAAATTTTTTAGTTTGTCGTAGTGGAGGAAACAATAATACTAAGAGGGATTGGTGGCATCCTAAAGGATGTTTTAAGAGTGCGAGAATAAGGACCATAAACCAAAGTATATATATTACATTATTGAAACATTCTCAAGCCTGTGCCAATAAATACAATTATCCATATCTGTAAAAATTTATTGAAGTATCCATGTACATAAATGCAATAAGTACCCGTGCTGTGAGATGCCTGTCAGCACTCAGCTGGCAAAATGAAAATATATTCATGGACATAAATTTTACTGTGCACACAACAAACACACACCCACACACAAAGAAAGTGCTGGAGAACATTCAACAGTTGGCACATACATATGACACATGACATATGGCAGAGACAAGACGTAATATCGCATAAACGCAATCGATTCATTTCCGACTTATGCCACAACGAGCCAGCGAGCCAACTAAACGGAAATCAATGATGGCTGGCATATGAAAGATGTCAATTGCCTGCAATACTAAAGTATTAGAGAGTATGAGTAGCCGGAATATTTGAGTTGACATTTCTGGGAAAGGCAACAGGAATACAAAATAGTAAGTAGGGGAAAATAATTTTAAGAAATCACTCACACTATGAGGCATAACCAGTAAGTCTGAGATTATTTTGCTCACATATTAAGTAGAATTTATATTTATTATAGGCGCTTGAGAATGATTTATCAACATTAAAGTGAACCCTTTATGTATTTGAGTTTCTTGGGTTTCCCTTGCATTTAAGTTTAATTAAAACGACTTTGGATATAAGCAAAGGCAAATGATCCCATGCCACCAAAGGAAAGCTCTTAAGTAATTGTTTCAGAGCCCTCGGACTGAGGGCCATGAATTATGCATGGCGCTCGCCAGCACAAAATTTAATAAAAGTGTCAAATGCTTTTGTTTAATTTTATTACTGATTGTGTTTCATTATTATTAGCAAAGCCCAAATCCTTTTTCATGCCAGCACAGTGTCATAAAGTTATGCCATAAATATTAAATGGTTATTTTTGTTTCGAAATTAAAGTCTCATCGCGTAAATACTAAAATAGACCAAGCTCGGCGGCTGGCCAGAAGCCATCAAGTGACTCATATTTAGAATTTGACAAGTCCTTTGTGTGTGTGTGTGTGAGCTCCTTTGTTACGTAATACGACCAAGATTATGCAAATGAAATGAGAATGAATTATAAATTCTAAAGCCGAGGCCTTTGTGCGCCTTCACAAGCGGCATATTTAAGCATGGCGAGCGAGGTCATCTTGGCCTAATCTGATGGCTCTAAGAAACCTGCATCGCACATGCAAATGTGCAACGTGTAAATATTTAAAATGCTAAAATGAATTTGACACCCGTACAGCGACGCTTCTTCATGCAAATTTCCATGACAGACACACACACACGTAAATACACATACACACAACCACACATGTACAGACAAGCATGTTTACATGAAGACCCACTTGGACATGCAAATACGCTTGTGGCAATTCCATCTAAAATGTTTCTTTCAATTTTGATTTTCCCAACAGTATCATTCACCTTGGGTGTTTGATGCCTCTTGCCGCATTCATTGGCAATTTTAGCTCTTAATTAAATAACAAATATTTAGATTTTGTTAGTGTCCAGCAAGTTCTGATATTGCTTTTCTGCTCGTATGGTTTTCCATCCCCCTATCCCTTGTATAACCGCACAACAACAAACTTGTATCGAATATCCTCGGGTCTTCCACACAGGTGCTTTAGTTTTTAGTTTTTCTTGTAAATTGGCTTTGCGGCTTCCAGTGTTTGCTTAAATTGTTTTGGTTTTGTGGCTTTTCTGTACAAAACTATGGTTTAGTAACCTTTTTGTTATTTAATTTTGTGAGATTCTTTTAATAGGCGCTATGGAAACAACTATTTCACATTGGTGTAAATAAAATTTTTGCAAGAACGTTACGCTGTATGAAAGTTTTTAAGTTATAATCTAAAGTCAATTTAAATTTAAAGAAATCTTTTCAATGGAGGCCGAGGCAGGCAGCTAATGATTAGAACAGGAATAACTAATGCGCTGAATATATTTTAAAACCCTAAACCTTTGAATGTGGGATTCGTCTTTAGTATGGTCGTTTAAATTTAAATTTATTCGGTATAGAAATTATGCTTAAAAGCCAGGATTTCAAATTCGGTTCAAAAACTAGAGTTTAGAGAGATAGCATGTATCTTATTTTATGACTTTTATGCGTCCTATAAAAAAATAGAGCTCATAATCAATTAACCAAAGAGATTGTCACTTTTAATAGATTTGATCTCGTTTTATATTTCCTAATTTTCGACTACTTTTTAATTTTAGAAAAAATTGCATTTTTGGCAGCACGATAAGTTTAAATTTATACAAATATATACATACTCTCAAGTAAATGGGGAAAAGGAAAATAAAAAAGTTTTCCGCATAAAAAGGCACTGCGTAAAAGTTTGGAAAACAAACTTTGGCTTTTGTTCGTGCATGTACATAGTTATAATATGTTTGCATAAAATGCGCACTTGCAGAAGAGTGACAACAATATGAAAGCAGTTGAAATTTAACACAATACATGCGCACAAATGAACTCATTATTTCTGACCAACAACGGGTTTTAGTGACAACAGGCTGCATTGCTATTAAGTTGATTATAATTTTAGTTGCTATTCCCCAATGCTTTAATAGAGGCAGATACAGATATACAAGGAAGAAATGGAGAGCTGTGCGTGTGTTAACTAGAAACACAATTAGGGCGCATATTGAACAGAAACTTAAGAACAAACCATTTGCACTTTTCAATTCGCAAAAGTTTTCTTAAAAAAGTTAAATGAAATGCACTCGACCGAGCTGCAGAGCAGAGCAGAGCAGAGCAGAATAGCGAAAAACTTATTCTAAAACGCGTTACGACCTCCAACGCCAACAATTATACCAGCGGCGGAATAAAGTAACGCCCATTGAAGCGTAGAAAAAAGTATGAAAGATTACTAAAAGCAATTTAAAAACAACAGCAACAACGCGCTCAGAGGAGTGGAAGATGGCCCTGGCAAAAAGCGCCAAGGCCCAAGGACCAACGCCGAACGAAAACAACGCGAACTTGCGACAAAATGCAAAAGCTAGCTAGCGTATCGTTTCCATGGCAATTATGAAGCTGAAATGCGGGAGGAATTTCCACCAAAGTGCGCAGCTGAGCAGCAGGTCGGTAACGCAACAAGGCAACACTTGTTCTCTATAGCTGCAGACTATGTAGACATTATATTACTCAGATGAAAAGTTTATTAAAGTGCATGCTAGGTGCACCTGCGGTCGAAACTTGTGACCGGCTTCTTGGTCTCTATGCAAATAAATACTTATATAGACGATAAATATACATACTGGTATTTAAAGAAGATGCAGTGAGAGAAGTAATAGCAAAGAATAACGCATTAAGAGTGAAAAGTTATTCAAGTTATTTTATTTTTTTATCGGCACTATAATCAAAAAGCCTAAAAATTTATTTAAATTTTAAATACACAATAGGGAAGGCAAACTTAAATAATGACTATGTATCCAAAAAGTTGCATAAAGCATAGGAGTATATACAAAATGTTATTATTAAACTCGTTTCATACTACGTACAAATTTTGACAGTTTAATCAAGTTGGATATATTTTATGAATAAACAACAAATTAGAACCCATTTAAATTGAATTAAATGATGAGTAGCATTCGTTTTTTCGAGTGTATTTATGTAGGTACACACGAGTAGAGCATACGACGAATAGCAATGTGCTTGTAGCTTATAAAATATTCAGATGCCACAATTAAAGCGGCAGAAGGCGCAATTGTCGGCCTTGGGGCCAACAAACATATGATGCGTGCCCCATCAAATATGCAAATAAATGGCTAATGGTCAAGAGCTTGGCTTTGGGTGCAGTTAGAACTCCAAGCAGTTTAGCTGTTGATTTGCAAAGCAAATAAATAAACAAACAGCATAAACAGCATAACAACGAAAAGGTCAAGCGCACGTATTAATGAAGGCACATAAACAAATAAGCTTGAAAGCGTGCAGGTGGATTTAATCAGCTCCACTTTTCAAAGCAACGCACCCACAATTACCTTCGGCAAATAAACAAGAGCTTAGCACGCACACACACACACACACACACACACGCATTCATGCACACATTTGTTGTGTTGACTTTTCATTTGTGGCGACACAATAAAAATTAGCATGGGACTGCATCACAGAGGCAAATATTTAATGTTTGCCCGCAATTATTGTGTTGTGCTATAAAAAATTAAGCATCTGCCACACAAATGTGTAAACAATGCTCTCGTCGATCTCTGGGTGCCCCCACATCCTGTCCCCCTCCCACGAACCCATATTTGCTTTCATTGTATCATTTTTGTCAAGGGTTTTTTATTAGCGGCCATAAAGCGTTTGGCCTGCAGCCTATATGTGCCTTTTTTATAGCGCATAAATCTGTGCAAATGTCGACAAATACTTTGGCGATTGACAATAAAATACATGGCCAAAAATAAATAGCCCGGACGTCCATTGTCGGGCTTGCGCAAAAGTTGCTAATTTCGTCAACAAATCTGCTAAGCCAGCTTATTGTCCTTTTTCCTCAATTTCCGTAATCTTCGTCCGTAGACTTCGCCCTGCTTTCCAATGCCGCCCATTTACAGATTTTGGCTTGGCACGTTTATCTGGGGAGGCCTAATAATGAAAATTTAGATCTTTCGCTACAAGTAAATTGATTTGTCTTAACTATTTTACGACTAGGATTTTATTCTTGTTAAATGATTGATTGTTCTCATGTGTACATAGATCCACATAAACAATAATAGTTGATTTTACTTTTAAGACTCTTCATTATAATATACTATATAATGGACGAAAGACAAGACGTATTGTACGTTGCAGAATTAATTATTTTTGCATTTAATTTTACATTTCTTGTTTATATGTATTTATCAACAGCAAATGATACTAATTGGATATTAAATTACAGTGACCATTTTGACATTGCGAAATCAGAATGGAAAACAAAATGTCGAATCAATCAAAAGGGAGAAAATAAAATGCAATTACAAATGCACATTGTGTAATTTTGAGCAGAACAACAATGGATGACAACGGCTATGTAAACAACTTAAATGAAAACACAACAGTTGATAAGCTTACATATATCTGTTAAATAAATATGCATATTATGTGTATATAGATATATAGATATATATATATATACAAATGGGACATCTGTGTATTTTCATTTACAGACGCGCAAATGAAACGGCAAGCGGTGAAATCTGCACTGAGTTGTGTCAACAGCGCACTGCCATGAGATGCTTTTTTGTGGATGCATCTGCTCCATATAGGGTTTGTGAATAGGTATACACGAATGTGGTAGGGCGACCATTTTTAAATTAAATCAGAATTAAGTTTATTTTAAGTATTTTGCACTTTATTGTAAAATTTAATTCTACTTTTTTGTTTTATTATTTATTATTATTTTAAAAAGCAAAAAAAAAACAATCTACCATTTCAGGCCATAGCACTACAACCTAAAATTATTCAGTTTTTATATTATAACTGATGTTGAAAAATGTATTTACTAAATAGTGTTATTCAACTTCATCAAATAGCTATATTTTCATTATATTGTAAAATTTGGAATATTGTCATTTTTAACCACCCTGATATATATATGTATTTATAAATATGTACGAGTGTTTACGTATCATTGCCGCAGAGATAAACACAGCCGTGAATGTCGCCCACCTTTTCATTGGCAACACAAAATGCTTTTAGCATTTAATACGTCAAAAGTAGCCTGCAGTCGTGATTACGCCGCAGTTTTATTGATAAAGGAAACGCCATAGCAACCATTAAGCGATGCATAAAACAGAAAAGGGGGAAAGAGCTCTTTCACACACTCGGAAGCTGTACAGTTTATCTTTTGGCACGTTGTTGACACAGCTGCATGCGTATTATTTGTTAGTTTTCAATTAATAAAGCTGATTCTCTACGCTGTTCTTTTGTTGGGCTAACTATTTTTTCAGTCGTTGAAACCTGCTGCTTATGGTCAATGGCCCTTCACAGTAGAGTTTCGCATATTTTAAGCAGTCCATAAATATATATTACAGACAACTCCCAAAAAAAAAGTTCATCCATCCACCAAGAGCACATTCTTGCTGAGAGAGATAATATAGTTAAGTTTGCCCCGAAAGTATGCAATACTTTTTGCTCATTTTATACGAGTAAAATTTCAGAATTGTTCATTCAATTTACAGTTAATAGGATGCACACTATAGAAGCATTTTCAATGAATATTAAAATTAAATATATTTTAATTCAACTCCATCGCCAGCAAAAACCTTAACATAAAATAGCTCCACGATAAATTACAAGGGAAAATCAGAATATTTACAACAATAATTTACAAGTGCGCTTTTATTATTATACATTTTATTTACATACACAACAAACATTTCATTACAAAAACAAGCATGAAAAGCTAGAGTTAGGCAGGCCCAACTCTTTTGTTCCCTGCACACACTCATTAACAACAATATATAAATAAGTATTCAATGAATTAAAAGAAAAAATTAATTAAATAACTTTATAACATCAAATTGTCATTACTATATCTACTCGTTTTGCCATACTGATCAAGGATATATATTCCTTGTGGTGGCCGCCACGTCCCTTTCCGCATTTTACATGTATACTCGCAGTTAACTAGTATACCTTCACGCTTTGAGTAATACTTGTACCCTGTAAAAACCAATCTGCATATTAAAAACGTGAAAAAAGGCAAAATATATTGGCATAAATATGTGCTATAGAGTACAACCAAATACGAGTAATTCTGCCTAGAGCAAAGTAAACTTTTTACCATTGCCAAGTTAATTGATTGACTGATTGATTGATGTACAACTCTGCCGGAGCTGAAGCTAAAATTTCAGTCATTTTCAGGCAAGAGGTCGCACCATTTAGCACATTTAATCTTTAATTAAACACAGCACCAAGCTTTCGACCCAACAGCAGCGCCTGTCGGCTTAAATGATGCGTTAATACACACAGAGTGAAGGCAACAACTGGTCCTAAGCCTGTTGTGGTTGTTGCAACCGCAAGATACTTTAATGTTTGTTTGGCCACATTGCAAACAACCGCTTTTGTTTCACTTAAGATTTGAGAGAATTTCAGACAACTGCAACTATTTGCTATTCACAATAAATTAAATTACAAAATAAAAGCCGAGGGCAAGAGTTGCACAGCTGCCAAGGTTTTTAGCAAATTGCCCCAGTTGAGGCAGCAGGATACCAGGACTGCAGGGTAGCAGGACAGCACAACAAATATGCAAATGGACCCTCGACAATCGACAGAGCATGAGCAAGGCCGGAATTTTTGCAAGACTAAATTCTATTTAAATTCAATTGCCTGTAAATGAAGAGAGCCCAAGGCGGCAGCATCGTTGACTTCGCCATTGTAGGAGAATTGAACTGAAGATTCGACGGAAACTGAAGCAGACACTGACAACAACAACAACAACAGCAACAACACTACTACAATAATAACAACCACTGTTGTTTGTCACTTAATTAAGCTTAATGTGTACACAGGCAGCAAGGATTAACTTTGGATTTGTAAACAAGTTTTATGCGTAATTAATTTCAAATGAAAATATCCTGCTGTGGCATCATTTACTAGTATTGCATTCGACTACAGCACTTAAATTTAAACGTCTATCCAGTCCATTCGCCTACTGTGCTATTTTAACACAGTTCTGCATAGTTCTGCTCTTGTGCATGCCGATGGGCAACGTGCAAGGAAGCGGCAAGATAGCAAACAGCCTTTTGTGCGAGCGTGTGACAAGTTTATTTCATTATGAAAACAAAGCATTGACATGTTAAAATGAATTTCATGCTGAGTGCCCAAAATGCCTGCAGTAAACAGACGCATACGGATAAACAGTTAACGCCTTGTCAACCATATTGTGTGTGTGCTTTTTGGTCTTTGCTCAACTATTTTGAGTGATTGTTGATTTTGCACAAATGCGTTAAATAAATGTGTAAATGTATCACAACCAGAGAAATCCTAGCCCGTTATACACATACTTGGACCGACAAGCGGCTCTTAAGGCGCTTGATTCAAATACAGGCAACTCAGGCACCATCACATATAGGTACCAGGAAGGATTTTAAGTTGTTATTATAGCCTGTACCCAAAGGGTGAAAGGCTATACTAGTTTTGTGCGCATGTATGTAACACACAGAAGGAGGCGTGGCAGACCCCACAAAGTATATATATTATTGATCAGGATGAGAAGCCGAGTCGATATAGCCTTGTCCGTCCGTCCGTCTGTCCGTCTGTCTGTCCGTATGAACGCAAGGATCTCAGAAAGTATAAGAGCTAGAATAACCAAACTTGGTTTCCATATTCTCCTAAGGCCGAGAAAGTACGAGTTTGAGTTTTTTTTCGATGCACCCCCCCACTCCCCCGCAATTCGTGTTTTTTCTTATAACTTCCGTAATTCTCGGAATTTTGAAATAAATTTTGGTAGGTACATCCAGTTAGTACTAATGTGTCCGTATGCCAAATTTCATCATGATAGGTCAATTCTGAAGAAAGTTATAGCCATAAGTAAAATTGCTGCTCATGCGCTGCCTCTGTCGGCAGCGCTGCCCGCAGCTGTTGTTGTTGTTGCTGCTTTGGTTCAACTTTGTGCTGCATACATACACGCATATAAACACGCATAGGTACGTGATGTAAATGTATGCTGTTAAAACTGAACATAAACATGTATTCTCATTTAATTAAATTAATTAATTCATTCATTCATTTTTTTTAAAAAATACATTTTTTTTTAAATTTTTTTTTAAAATTTTTTTTTTTCATTTTTTTTTTTTTAATTTTTCTTTTTTGTGGAGAGTACAGGCTATTTTACTGTCGGGCTTGCTCGACTGTAGCGTTCTATCTTGTTTTTTTATTGATATAAAAAAAATTGAGCCAACAGCTATATACAAGGTGCTTTCCAAAGTAAACAGGACTTTTTGAATCTAGCGCCCCCTGGAGGCACTATCTATATGTCGACTGGTGCGTTCGAATCTGGTATCTTTATCGATTGTCCAGTGAGAATTTCATGACATTTCATCGATTGGAAGTGAAGTTATTGCGTTTTAAGTGTCAGTATGTTTGTGGTATCGGTGCGAAAATGAGCTTCGAACAAAGAGCCAACATTAAATTTTGTTTTAAAATAGGTAAAACTTTTACCGAAACGTTTCAATTGATGGAACAAATGTATGGCGATGATTGCTTATCCTGTAGCAGAGTGCACGAGTGGTTTCAACGTTTTCAAAGTGGTCGTGAGGACATAAATAACGATCAACGTGTGGGCAATCAAAATTCGTGTTCAGCGAAAATTCCATCGAAACTGTGCGTGAATTCATCAAAAATCAGCCGAAATCATCATTGAAATTGATGGAAATGGAATTGAACATCTCCAAAACATCGATTTATCGCATTTTGACCGAACATTTGGGCTTACGAAAGGTGCACGGTTTGCTCCGCACAAATTGACAGATAACCAAAAATTACTCTCATCGATCGACGCTTGTGACCAATTATTTGACCAAAAATCAAATTTTAACCATTAACCACTCGCCGTATTCACCTGATAACCACCGTGCGACTTCTAAAAATTAAAATTTGGATTAAAAAATGCCCGATGCATTTAAAAAATAATTTTTGCATATGATCGATGAAAAAACTTCAACAAATCCAACGCAGATCCATCTTAAGGCGAAATAGTGCGTCATAATAATGAACGTGTGGTCGACTTTATATGGAAAAATTTTTTCTAGGGGGTGGCAACCCCCCCCCCTGCCCCCCCTGCGTACACCCTTTCCCCTTGTATATACAAGTAGATACAAATTTATTATTTGTAGGTATGAGTCATTCTAGCGGAAACTTTTTTATTACAATTTTGCATTTTGAGCTAGAATTTAAAAGTCTCAACAACTGCCGTAACTTGTTACCTCTATGACTATTCAAGCTTTAAATGAACCGATTAAATACTAATGGTCGTGAAGAGACTTTAATACAAATGTTTGATTGAATAATCACGCCCTCTCATTTAATTAATTAAATTGTCATGAATTGACAATTGATTACTTATTTTGCTAATTGTAATTGCTTTTATTAATTTAAACTACAAATTCTTGTGCTATTAATTTCCTTAATGTGATTTCATTTTAGCAAATCAATTGCTATCGCAATTACAGACATTTTAAAGGAATAAAAAAAGAATTGATTTGAATTTCAAATATTACATTTATATTTGTGGGTCACCTCTTCCTTTGCTGCTTTGCCTGCTAGTTTCTTTAGAATTAAAACTGCAACAATTTATGTGTACACTATACTTGTATTTTGTGCATAAATAAGATTAAATTTCAAACATAAACACAAAAGCTTTGGCGGCTTTATTGGCAGCTCCTTTCAATTCCCGAGCCTCACATAAAACCGTAGCAAAAGTTCTCGAGAAGTTCGGATTTTTTTCAATCTTTTTTTTTGCTTATGGCAAATGCTTTGGCCAATAATTCGTTTTATGCTTATCGGGCTGAAGTTATGTGAAAGCTTTTGCTTCTTCTTTGCATCAAAGCGAAAGTTATCCGGAAAACCAGAGAAAGTGCAGCAGGCAGCTGAATTGATCCAACCCCATAGTTACAGCTGCCTAAAAAAAAAAATACAAAACAAAACTTTATTACTCATTATGATACACACACACTTACACAGACTCACTTAATTCTTTTGTGCTGCCTTATTGAACAATTGGCGAAATGCGCAACCTTATATAGAGGGAAAAGTTTATTTTGCTGCCGCTGCTAGTTGTTGGAAGTGTTGCATTTTTCTCCGCTGCCTGCCTCCTTAATGCGCTCCAAGCTGCTGCGACTCAATGGCGGCACTCCAACACAAACACAATACAAAAAGTTTTGCACTCCCAACAGGCAGTTTTATTTTAAAGGCCGCTGCCAAAAACTTTTCTCATTAGTTACTATTTTAGCCGCAGTTTAATTGTTACACACACGACAGAGAAAAGAGGAAAGCAACAGATTGAAGCAGAATCGTAAAAACTTAAAGCCAGCCCCTCTCTACGAATATTTGTTATTTGCGCTCAACTTAAAAACAGCTGTACTCGTATCAGCTGAGGCTGCAAGATTTGTGCAAACAAATTTCATTTCGTGTACGCAATTTGATTCGTCTCAGTTTCCACTTTCCATTGCACCGCTGGCACAACTAAAGCACAATTTTATTTGTTTAATGAAAGCGACCAGCTCTAATAATACTAAAATAAATTTCACACAGCACCTTACTTTAGCACAACAACAACAACAGCAACAAGAGGAACGCAAAACAACAACTTAAATTAGAAGCTGGGGCATGCAACTTTGCTTGGGGAACCGCACATCGGCATCTGTGGCGCGTGACAGGCCCTAGGCAAAGGGCAAATATTTTAATGGGGCCGCACGCCGCACAGTGTCAAATCGGGCGAAAAGTTTTCTTGCGCTGACTTTATACTGAAAAGTCTAAAAAGTCATTCACACAATAATTACATTTGCATGACATATGGCTACGGACAGTAGTTCATAAGTTTCTTTGTAATTTCTTCATTCAAAAGCAATAACATTCCAAAGAGTTTCTAATTTAACTAATTTAATTGTCTGGCCCCAGGCCAATTCGAATAACGAAAGTTAATGATTCATTTTAGCAAACAATCTTCGTTTACGAAGTGGCGAATGTTCGAAAACAATAAACATATATGTACATGCATATAAGGTATAAGCTCCACAAATAAACTTATTATTTTGAATATTACTTATTTATCGCAGCTACGTCATAACTGGTTAACAGCAGCGAAATTATGTATTCAAATCAGAGTTTTATTAATTATATTTATTTATATGAAAGGTACAAGATATTAGGTTTGTACAAACTGAAAAATATAACATGTAGAAGGAGACTTCTTGATCAGCATAAGAACACGAGTCGATTTAGCTCTGCCTTTACATCAGTTGAAATCCAAAAGGAGGTAAAATATACACGTACTATATAGTCGTATTATCGATCAAGAAAACATTTTTTATTACACTTTTCTTTATTTTTTATTTAATTTATAAAATTATTCTACACATAGGTACAGAGTATTTCACTTGGTCTTTATTACATGAGAATACAAGTCAATAATGCTATTTCAAGCTACGTTTACTTCTCAAACTATACAGCATAGTAATTAGGTAATGATTTTCGTCTTTTGGTCCATCAAATTAGGACACGGTGCACTGATATTAAATAAAGAGCTGACTCGTCCTGGCCCATAACCCTGCCAAAAAGGCATTGCAAAAGTATGTGAAGGGGAACTGGATGGATGGATAGATGGATGAATGGATGGATGGATGGATGGTCGTAGGAGCGCCGAGTGGGATGGGCGAGTAATTACACATACATAAACATGTAAGCAATGCCTTTAATTTGTGCACACTGTTGTTGACACACAAAGGCCATCGGGCCAGCAGCAAGACGCATTATCACGCCCCTTTACACTGACATTAAGGGCACGTGATTTTGTCAAAACTGTCTCGCTATCCTCCTGCCAGCCAACCCGTTGTCTCTTACAATCACACACCCACACATATCCAGCAATCTGCAATCTGCAGGGCATGTCGACAGCAACCTCTTTGTGGCGCATGCAATTTCATTTACGTTCACTTTATTTATTGTATATTTAATTACAAAATTAATTCACAGTCCCCGAATAGTTAGTATGTAGCATGATGCTCAAGTCACTTACACAGCCCACGGCTGCTTTTAATTAAATGCATGCCGTTTCTGCTCAAATATAAGTCCCATCCCTCCTCCCCAACACCTGCCCTAGCACACCTGTGCCCATCTTCAAGTCTTTCCATCTGTCTAGCTGTCCATCTGTCTGTCTGCCTGCTGCCTGCTGCGCTTCATTTTGCTCTAGTTGCCGCATGTGTTTATGCCACTCGCAGCACAATTTGTGATGTGCACTGACTCTTGTGTAATTATTACATGGAGGGGGAGCCGGCATTGCATTGGGGGAACGCTATCATACATACTCGTATGAGTACATACATACATACCTACTCGTATGTATATTTGTGTGTGTTTGTAGAACTATGTTAACATTTTCGTGTGCTGGCAAAACTAATTGTATCATCTTGCGGCAATCACAGCACATTCAAGAATGTAAGCCTATTTCATTTGACTTGGCCACCATTTGTTGGTATGGGTCTGGAAGTAATCGTAGTAAACATAATGTTGTCGAAAATCTAACAATTGCCATGGTGCACATTCTTGACAGATGGGGCTTTGAGATAATGTATTAGAGAATATAAGATTAGATGAGATACGACCAGATTAGATGAGAGTAGATGATTTAAGATTACATTAATGTATGTTTGATTAGATTATGTTATGTGAATAAAAATATTTTATTTTATATTATGAAGATTAGATTAGACTATGATAAAACATTTTAAATATTTTAAGAACCAACCATCCCATTAAACACAAGTTCAAAACTGTTGAGAGATATCAGTCATTCAGTTCATTTTGGCTCATTTTTATACCCTGTACCCAAAGGGTACAAGGGTATATTAGTTTAGTGCGAGTGCACATGGAACACACAGAAGGAGGCTTGGTAGACCCCACAAAGTATATATATTCTTGATCAGCATGACAAGCCGAGTCGATATAGCCATGTCCGTCTGTCCGTCTGTCTGTCCGTCTGTCCGTCTGTCTGTCTGTATGAACGCAAGGATCTCCGAAAGTATAAGAGCTAGAATAACCAAACAGATTCTCCTGAGACCGAGAAAGGACGAGTTTGTTCATTTTTTTTGATCCACCCCCCCACTCCCCCCCTATTAACGATTTTCTATAACTCCCGTAATTCTTGGAATTTTTAACTTAAATTTGGTTGTCACATTAGGTTAGTAATTATATAACCGTATACCAAGTCTCATTATGATAGAATGATCGGAAAAAAAGTTATAGCCATATAACCAGGCTCAATGCACACATACATACATATGTACAAGTACACAAACACGCATAGACACGATTCTGATGTAATTGTAAATGTATGTATGCATGCATGGAATATTTTATATTTAATTAGTTAATATTTAGTTAATTAATTAAATTAATTTAGTTAATTAATTTAATTAAATTAATTAATTAATTTAATTACTTTTTTGTGGGGTGGTACAGGGTATTTAAGAGTTGAGCCTGCTCGACTTTAGCATTCCTTTCTTGTTACTATAATGTACGTTCACTGGCACTAAAATGCTCATAACTTCTTTGGCTGTCAACCGATTGTGTTCAACTGTCGTTTTTGTCAATAGCTTACAAATTGCGATTGTGGTTACTTTAAGAAAGTATACACTTCAAGTAAGGCTCCGTTCGTCCAATAGAAGACCAACCTATAGACGGTTAACAGAATATTATATTTCCAGTACAAAGATTAAGCTTCCAGAATGCTAATGAAAATATTTAACAATAGCACATTAAAAAACATTATAATAGAATCATAGTTTTATATTTCAGATAAGAATTAAGTTACTTTAGAAGTTCTGATAAATCGTGAATCTCGGGATAATCAAAAATCCTAGATGTTAAAGGATTAAACGATAGGCATTAACAAGTTTTTGAACGATCAATAGTAGAGATAAATCTCAGTAAATACTTACTTGAAGAGCTATAAATAGCCTGTTAATAGAGGTCCAGATAATCGAGGTTCAACTGTATTTCAAAAATTATTTATATGTACATATAATTAGGAAATACAATTATGGTATTTCTAACAAATCATGTTTAGAAGAAAAACAAATATTTTTAAACTTTAAGAAATCATTTTTAAGTCCCCAACTAACTTAGAGATTTGGCATGTTTTTGTTTCGACTACAAGTATAATCAATTTTTTTCAGATTTTCTGTGCCAATTGCTTGTCTGCAATACAGCAAATAAAAAGTATAAATAGGTCTCCAATATGTGAGCTGCTCTTTACCACATGATTAAAAGGATGTAGTTATATGATTAAGTGCCCGTTTAGTTACTTACACTTTTTATGAATATTAAAACTTTTACAACGTGCTCGGACTCAGACATTCTCTTAACTTTTTAGTAAGCCATCGTTAGCAGCGATTCTGCATTTAATTTATATTATCGGCTTATGGGCAGCATTGGCTGTTGGCCAGGTTTTTTGTTATTTATTTTTTAATTACCGAGGCCAACTTTGAGTCAACCGACAGATACAAAAACGACTAACTGTCGGTTGACAAATTGTGGAGTGTATGGAAGAGAATGGACGGCCACTTTAAAACTCTACTTCGCCACGACGTGGACGCGCTAATTAGTTGGCAGTTAATGGAGTTGACAGGCGACAGAAAGGAGCCCAAGTACCATGCACCAAGTAGTAGCTGACATTAAAAACGCACTAATTACTC
The DNA here is from genome assembly GCF_003285725.1 of Scaptodrosophila lebanonensis. NCBI lineage: Eukaryota > Metazoa > Arthropoda > Insecta > Diptera > Drosophilidae > Scaptodrosophila > Scaptodrosophila lebanonensis. The sequence continues at coordinate 7,661,421 of NW_022060529.1, forward strand.
TGTGCAACGCATTTATTTCAGAACGCAAACAACGGCAAAGTTTTATAATTATGTATGACAATAGGATTGAACAAGCTAATTAAGGAAACTTATGGTAACAACAAATGTATACATTGCAAGGTAATCTTCAAACAATTTATTTAAAACTATCATCTATTTTTGGACTCCGCTTAATGCAACATTGAAAGAAACTTACAACTATTTGTGCTTAAGATATGTTTGTAAATTCCATTTCATTTATAACAAAACGAGAAAACTGTAGAGAGAGATAGGCATTTAGCCAAATGTTCAAATGCCTGTCTGTTTTATGTTTGAATTTTCAAATGTGAACTTGGATTTGAAATTCTTTATCTTCAAATATAAATATATTCCTATGGCAATTATGCATCTCTGCAGACGCACAGATGTGCTGCTTCAATAAATTATAATATTTTACAACTTATGTACGATATGTGTGTGTGTATTAAATCGTAGAATAGGTATAGACATAAATCTATATACAATAAAAGCTCAAAACGTTTTCAGAAATGGCAAAACAAATTAAAATAAATGAATAACCTATTTTGTAGGGTAAGTTGTACATGCAAGTATGTAATCGAATGCACTTTGCAGTAAATAAATATTTCTGGACAATTCTAAGGCTATCTCTAAACATAACTGTGGGACTCTATGGGACAATAGAAATGTTGTTTTTTGGAACAATGCTAAAAAAAACTGTACAATAATCGTTGTAACCGCGCGACTTATTCAATATTTTTCATAAAGCGATTCTTAAGCTTCTGTGCCTGACGACCTTATCTTAATTGTCTAAAATTTATATACAAATAGTTTATAGCCTATGATACCCTAATAGAAACACTTTCGAACGCACATTTAATAACAGTATTGAGGGGCTTCACTTATGTATATATAGAATAGTTCGAAGCTATGTTGTTTTGTAGCAGTATTGTTGAGTTTTCTTCATAAGGCACAATATGTACACCTGAATTAACTTGTAGGTTTAAGTTTGTGCTCATCTAAGCACCTGGCGGTTTGCCATGCACACGAAAGCGATACAGGCACGTATAGGTGGGTTGTCCATGGTTCGATTCGATGCGCAGTTCCACAATTTCGTAGGGCTGTTTAATGTCTGGATTCTGCACGGGAAAGTATTGCAACGAAGCCTCATTGTCCACATACTCGTATGCGCCAAAAAACACTGGCTCCTGATCCTTTTCGTGCTCCAAGCCCTAAAAAGAACAGAGAAGCAGCAAAAAGTCACGTTAATAATAAATATCAACAATATATAAAAAATAGTATTGCCTCTCACCCAAACTGTGAAGTTGCGTGGCGCTGAATCGATGCGTCCTGTGGGCGATAGACTTTTGGGGATGTGTTCGAGCGTGAAGCCGGTTATGTAGACCATGGAGTTGAGTTTAAGAACTGTAGGATATATATAAGAAATTTATTCTTCTTTATAGGCGCATGTTCAAGAACTTACCGAGAAAGCCCGGAAAGCCTTGGAAAGCCCAACACTCGCCAGGATGCACGTTCGGTGATATGGCCACGCGTGGCGTATTCGTGGGATACCAGAGTGGGATGCCGAACACCGAGATTTGCGCCGACTTTGTCTGATAGCTCTCAGTGCAGCGTGTGGAGAGAATTTGCCCACCGGCCGACTCGAGCGCAAAGTCCACCAGACCCGTTTTATCCGCATCGTAAATGGCTAGCACTGCCTTAACAATTTTGTGCACCTCCTCCTCGCGTATCTGAGTCTTTAGCTGAGTGCTTCTCTCAGTGTGTTTTGCCTCCACAGCCAAGAGGATCTCACGCTTCAAGCGCTCGCTTATGTCACTCATCAGCACAGCGCTCGAACGTTCAATTTCCTCGCGTATGTTGTTGTGAGTACGCCTGTTAAGTTCCAGCAGCTGCTGCTCCAGATAATCCTTAGCCACAAACATGCTACGCACCCAGTTCTGTAGATCAATGTCATCAAGCTTCTCACCGCCATTGTCCGCCGTCTGCTTGAAGCCCAAAATCTCCACTAGCGTCAATTTCATCTGCTTGTTAAGCGTCGCGAATTGTGAGTCATTTAAGGCGGCCAACTTGGTTTCGATTTCGGCCAGCACACCACTAAAACGTTTATCCTGCGCCAACTCATGCCGCTGCATGCGCTCCAGCAGATCCTCCTGCGACAGCTTTAGCTTACTTAACGACTGCTGCAAATCGGCGTTCTCGGCATGCTTGTCCGAGAGCGCCAGTTTGATGAACGCGATCTCCTTGTTCAGCTCATCAACTAGAAGCTCTGACTGCGCCGAGTGGCCCGAACCAGCAGTGGGCTGCTCAGATGTGTGCCTTGCCAGCGCTAAATGAATGCGCGCATCTACGAACTCCGCCATTTGCGGTGCTGCCAAAATCCGACCGAGTAGTGCATCCAAATCGATGCGTTCCACCAGCCAAGTGTAATGCTCATGCTGTTTTAGCTCGACTACCAGCAGCTGTCTAATCTCATCCAACTGGGCGGCTGTCAGCGACACGGGCCTACCTTGCCACTCACCAGATTGCTGCAGCTGCAGTTTCAAGCGTATCGCCAAAGCCTCTACATCAGCATCGCTTAGTTGACTTTTTGTTTTCACCGCAAACTCTGCCAGGTTTTCACGCATAAGATTCACGATGATTTTCAACTGTTGTGGCGATAGCTGTTGCCGCAACTCTCCTTGCCGCTGTTCTTGCTGTTGCAACTTTAGTTCCACCAACTGCTGCACATAGCTGTGCACATGATTCAGTATGTTCTCATACTCCTCGGGCGTTAGCGATTTCTGCATGTTCTGCTCGATGTTTAGCATTTGCAATTTGAGGGCCTCGGCTTCGTTCACCTCGGCGCCCCAATTCAGACTGGGAAGCTGCACCAGCGATTTGAAGGAGGCGCCCGCATTGGTAAGCCGATTGTGTAGCGAGGCGTATAGAGTAAGGGGCAGCCACGCCTCCAATCGCTGCGCGTAGAGCGCACGTTGCTCATCCTGTAGCAACGACCAGGCTGTGTCGGCAAAAGACAAAGATTCATTATTAGTTAGCACAATCGAAGCCTGTTTGTCCATGTCTGAAATACGAGACTAAGAACTATACTTCAATTGCAATGCCGCGCAAGAATATTCAACCATCGAGCGGTTCTTTTTAGACATTTCTTACAAAGTATTCGCCTTCAACTCAGAAGCTATCCTTCTACATTTGTTTGGAATCAATAATTTTGCGGAACTAATAACAAGAGAAGCCAAATAATTTGAATTTCGTTTCGGGTCTCGGGTAGTGGCAACAACTACATAACAACACAAATGCAGAAGGATAGAGAGTTTTTACCAACCAACCAATGGTTTATTTGTTTATCTTTAATAGAATTGATGTACTTCATATTTTTTTTATTTTACTTACCATTTCATGTCGCATTCGTGGCAAAATTCAATGCAATGGCAAATAAAACACAATTATTTTTTCTTTTATCATGTAAATGTCAAACACAAAATGAATGTTTGCATTTTTTATTTAAAGAAATCAACTTTTTTGTTTTTAATTTGACAATGTTGAAAATGAACAATGAAGTTTGCGATTAAATTTATTTTCCGTTGCACTTGCAAATTAAAACATCTTTAAAAATGTTGTTCAACAACAAGAACAATATGTTGTGAAAAATTTGTTCGTCAAAAAACTATTATTGTTTAATTTTAAATTCTTGAATTGAATGGCAGCGCGCTCTATCCTTCTCCGATTTGCGTCTGTGTTGTTTCTTTTGAATAAGGGTAGAGGAGGGAGGTTTCTATGCATGTATGTGTATGTGTGAGTGTGTGTTGCAAGTGATGTGTGTGTGTGTGTTTGTGTGTGTGTGTGTGTATGAACTTTTGGTGGGTCAGTTAGCGATCAGTTTGTACGATAGGAACGACAACACTTAGTCGAGAGACAACAGACAGACAGACAATCAGATCAAAGACAAAACAAATGCATAAATTTGTACTCTAAATAGATATTTTTGAAATCAATTGTAAGCTTGCAAATCAATCAGGGCAGTCTAACAGTCAACTCCATTGAAGGATGGGAAGTAAATCAATTCAGAAGAAAAAAGTACATATAGTATATTCAAGTGTTGGTTATATATAAAAATATTTTTTCTTATGCGACGTTTTAGAGCTGACTGTTAGAGCCCTAGATATACATACTACAAGTTATGGGGGAAGCTTGAATCTTGACCAATCTCAAATGAACAACTGCTGCAGGAGTTCGAGGCAAAATTGGTAGCCGAAATGCTCCAAATAAGGCCTAAACACGCTCATAATAGACCTCATCGTTGGCGCGAAATATACTGCGCCCCCGATCGACCACATTCTGACCAATGGTTCTCAAATACAACACATAGTCATCGGCCCAGTCGCGTACACGAGTTGCCTGCTCGATGGCCTGTGCCTTGTATGCCTCGTATTGAGCCTGATTCACATATTCATTGACATTGAAACTGATCTTGGGTAGTTCGGGTAATGTAAAAGTGTATTCGGAAAAGGATTGTGGTGGGAAACTTTCATTGGGATGTAGATAATAGAATAAACCTGCAAGTGGTAAGATGTAAAAACAATTTCATTAAATATAAAAATTTTAAAATAAATATCTACGGCTAAGGTTGTCCACATGTGTTTCCATTACACTTGCACAAAACAACAACAACAAATAGACAACTATTGACGTCAAGTGCTGTCATCGACCAGTTGAATAGTTTATAAATAAAACAGAGGTGAACTATATGCATTAAGATATTGTATTTGTTCTTGTTGTTAAAGCTCCCACAAAAAACCAAGGTCGAAGCGCGTCTAACACTCAATGTCAAGGCGAAAACATACTAACAGCTTTTTAGATACATATACCATACATGTACGGTATAATAATAATCCTATCAGATCGTTAATAAATCTATTTTGTGCCCCCTCTACCCCTTTAAATATAATGCTCCGATTTCGATAAAACGAACGTACTGAGGCATTACAAAAGGTTAATAAACCGAATTTGGTTACGATACAGTTTAAAAGCTCTTTTTGTCCACACGATCTGATGACCGGACGGATAGTGGTAATGGATATATCTACACCTCTTTCTGCCTGTTACATACGTTCAAACTATACCCATTATAATTACCATTAAGCCTAATTTGTGGACTATCGACAGATTGGTTTAAAAATATAATTACTCACCTGTTAACAGCAGCAAAGGCAAAAGTATCAGCAACAACAGGAGGAAACGTTTCTTTGCCTTGTTCTCTGGTTTCGAGCTCTTAAGCAACCACGTATCCAAGCTCAAAACGGACGCAATAAACAGATATAAATAACGCAATATGCTCAACAGGCCGCTTCTAATTTTCCCGAGAATGCCAGCTTGCTGCGCCTTTGTGCCATAGTAGGTATGATAAATGTCTGTCTCCGATGAGCCGCCCACATTGGCGATGCGCGCCCAGACAGTGGTGATAGTCGTCACTACAGTGGTTATAAGACGGAAAAACCACCAGCTCTGCTTCTGCTGATTTGCTCCAAAATTCGTGATGTCTACCTCATCCGCCGAGTCGTAATTCAAATGAGACTGTCGCTGCGTGTATTTAGACTGATAGCGCCGTCTTATGAACTCCTCCTGGGCCGGATTCTGTTGTACCATCAAGTTGACGCGAGCATTGTGGTTTTCTAGACCACGTCGCGACATATTCGGCATGGCCACAATGCCGGGAGCTAGAAGGCGCCGGTCAGGAGACAGCTCTGAGTATGTATAATCCGTTTTGGGTGTTTTGCTGCAGTTAACAAAATTCGTAATATAAAAAGCTTGTAGTTAGTTGCATCCGCGGGTTTAAGGATTCGCTACTCACTTCCAGTACTCGCCGGCTTCTTTGTATTCATGATAGGGCAATAGCTCGCTATTCCCAACGTTGCCGCCATTGCTACGCGAGATGCGTTTGCTGCTGCTGCGCTGCTCTTGAGCCGAATTCAACACATTCTGTGTGGTCTCTATTTGACTATTGTTTCGCGGTGTAGAGGTACTGGCTGAGCTAAAACTGCCGAAGGCATTTCCCAGACGCTTACTAGTCTGTGTAATGATGCTCGTGACCGTTGTGGTTTTTGTCTGCTGCTGCTGCTGCCTGCGTTTATCCTCCGGCGTGGTGTCATCGCTGGAATAATCCGAGGTCAGGTGCTGCCTGGCAGTTGCAGATACCTTACCGCGGATTTTGTCCGCTGAACTGGAGCTGCTGCTGCTTGTTGTCTTCGTCACGTGCTCCTCAATAATAGTCCTGAAAATAAATGAACATACATATATATTAATAACTAATTCAGTTTGCAGATAAAAAACTGTAAATTTATCATTTCGATATCTACAGTTGAATTAAAATTCTTGTAATTTCCGCATTATCAAAGCACATTTTGAAATCCCTCCATTCCTCACATTTTATTGCTCATATCTAATCGTACATACATATGCATATATATAGGTAGGTATGTAGTATATGTAAGCGTATAAATTGAATCAAAACAAACAGACAAAAATACATGTGCGCGCGATCTACGAGTGCTCATAAACTCGTACCAGTCTGACCTTCATTGGCCAAGAGCAGCTAAATGCTTTGGAATACAGGCAAGACATTTTGTTGTTGCTGTTGTTTTTACATGGATTTAACAAGCTATAGCTAATAGCCAGTGTGTGTATGTGTCGTCATCGCTGACAACAAACGAAAACGATATAAATAGACAGACTCAAGATATGGCAGCCATTACAAAAAAAAACCTCAAACAACACACTGGCTGAGACATAAAAACTTTTGATACAGATATATAAAAAAGCCCGCCAAAAGTCTAGCCTTCAGAGGGCACACCCTGTATAAATCAGAACCACAAACAACAACCACAACGCATGGCATTCGGCTTTGTTTGTGAGCGCTTCTCATTCGCTTATCGTGTGTTTCAACGTTGCTTTGCTCGGCGCGACCGACGAAGCGTCGGCGCTGGCCGGCCGTTTAGTTTGAAATTTCGCGCGAGTGTGAATAACACGTAGATGACGTCATGGGCGCGTGAATAACCACAGCTGCAATACATATGCACTCTTTTCATATGTATCTCTACATCTCAGTTATTTCGTTTTTGTTTGCCTTTTATTTATGACGATACTAACGTATTTTTTGTTATGTATCTCACACTTGCGCTAGTCGCGTGCTTCTAGCTTCAAAATTCATAGCAGCATTCACCTACTCGCAACCGCATGGATTGGAACTAACAATTTCAATTAATTGCATAGTTTTGCTTAATGTTGTAAAGTGTTAACTGTCGGGCGGATACTTTAAATTCCAAGTGTGTTGGAATAACTGCTAGTTAGTATGCATGTATTGTTGGGCATGTATCTAATGGATACATTTGCCTGAGCTACTTACTGCACATTGGGCGCCACGGATGATTTCTTCTTCTTCTGATGAACATGACCGTCCTCGTTCACTTGCTCCAAATTCTCATGATCGCGGCCGGAGCGCAGAAATGGTGTCTTGGACCGAGATCGCCTACGCGTCTCTATCTGATATGTATCATCGCTCATAATTACTTCGACTTCTCAGTTTAATGTGCGCTAGAAGAGATTTCTGTGCATGGAAACAAAAGAATGGCAAACATTTTAAGAAATTGCACCATAAATAAACATTAAAACAGATTTAAGCGATTCATATATTTTTTTAAATGTGTAAACTGAAATCTCTTTGTATGTATTTGTATGCGAGCTAACGGGCGTGGGTTGTTTACAATTGGCTGGATGTATGGAAGTATGATGTATGTATGTACGCGTATATACAGACGATCATACAAACATAATACATACATGTGTGTGTATGTGTTTTCTTTTTGGGGGACAAGGCAAGACGCCTATGGTAATGAAAAACAGCTTCGCGTTTCTGTAACGCGTGAATAGTTTTCGAGCAGCCGCTAATTTAAAAGAGGAGGGTTAATACTATTGCCTTGTGGACTGAAAACATTAGCATAAAATTATGCAACATGTGTTGAAATGAGCGCACTGCTCGACTTTAATTAGAATGTAATGGGTATAAGTGGATGTACTATCCATGATTGTATGTGTGTGGATGCTTAAGACTAAAAATAAGGCAGGCAAAAAATAATGAGAATGCATTGGCCAAGCTAGCTATGAATGCACGCCTGATGTTGGAATATTCGCCGCTATTAATAGGATTGTATCGCGGGCATTCGCAATTCATGAGCCAGAGCTATAGCTGTACATACATACATATACATAAGTTTGTGCATGTAAATATTTGGTGCAAATAGGAATTTTGTACGACCTTCTACTTCTAGCATAAACACACACACAGACACTTACTCATACGCACAAACGTGCAGGGTGTCTCGCTTCGCTAATCAATAATGTGCGCTGCTCACATTTGTAGCAAAAATGTTCGCTAAACAGGCAACAAACAAAAAAGGAAAAACATTAACATTTTGTGTGAAATGAAAACACAAACAAGTTTTCAATAGCTACGTCATTCGGTGGGCCAACGACAAACGTACCCACACACACACACACACAGGCACACTCACACTCCAACAGCATAAGCGGCGCTGCGTGTGGAAAAAATGCGGCACATACACACACTCACAAACACGCAAATACATGAAAGTTAGAAAAAACTTGTTCGAACTAAATATTCTTTCATAAATTATTTATTTTTCCACTTACTTTTCAAACATTCAACTTGTTTAGCACGTTATTACAGTTTCATTTGATAGGCGTTTGCACAATTTTTGATTTGGCAGCGACGCCGCGGCTATAAGTTTTTGATTCTTTACGATTTACGCCTACCAACACGTTACACAAAAACACGTCCTCTCTCATCGGCTGAAAAAACACTAATGAGCGGCGAAACTTAGTATCGATACCACCACAAACAATATCGGTATTTTTCCCTAATACAGCAACATTCACCTATCGGTCAAGACACTATCTATGTGTGACAAAGTAACATATACACCAAAGCTGGGATATGTACATTTTATATACGGGTAAAATTATTAAATAAGTCTATTTCAAACTAATGACTCAACAGAACGGTCGCAAGTCTATTTTAATTGACCGTTTTCCAACACATCAAGCATGCATCGAAATCCGATACCATTGTCATCGTTCCCATCAAGAAGAAGTCTGCCGTCATTTTCGTTTTGCATGTCATTGTCGTTCAGGATTAAAAGTGAACAGTCTTACAAATATAAAAAAAAGATCGAAGGCGGTTTAAAACTTGATTTTCAAAGTTTCATTTTGTTTATAATTATTGCATTATATATCCAGTAAGTAGAACATTAATAACAAATGTGTGTCATTGTAATTTTTTCTGAATTTGCAGCTCTCGAGAAGCGCTCGCATTATGTTTGGTCGTCAGAGCGGTTTGGGGAGCTCCAGTGGCAGCAGCAGCAACCTAATCGAGTTTCGCGCTGGCCGCATGAATATGGTCGGCAAGATGGTGCATCCAGACACACGCAAAGGCCTTGTCTATATGACGCAGAGTGACGATGGCCTTATGCACTTTTGCTGGAAGGATCGTACTTCCGGCAAAGTAGAGGATGACTTAATTGTCTTCCCCGATGATTTTGAATACAAGCGCGTGGATCAGTGCAAGACTGGTCGCGTCTATGTGTTGAAGTTTAAATCGTCAACTCGTCGCATGTTCTTCTGGATGCAGGAACCAAAGACGGACAAGGATGAAGAACACTGTCGTCGTATCAATGAGCTGCTAAACAATCCGCCATCGGCTCACCAACGCGGAGGCGGTAATGACAACAACGAGCTTCAGTACATGCTGAACAACATGTCGCAACAACAATTAATGCAATTATTTGGGGGTGTGGGCCAAATGGGCGGGCTAAGCTCGCTGCTTGGACAAATGAAGTGAGTGTGGGAAAGAGCCCTCTGTGGATACTCTTTAACTTACCCCTTTCTTTATAGCCCCCGCACACCATCCTCACGCAACACGTCGTCGTCTGGCGGTGGATCGAACAGTTCTTTGCAAACCCCCGAAAATGTAAGCGTGCCACGCACACCGTCAGCACCCAAGGCTTCCAAGTCTGGCAGCAGTCGTACCAATCTAATCGGCGGCAACAACTCGCAGGGTGACTCAGCAGGCAGCGCTACGACCTCCGATGCTGGTAAGAAATCGACCACTTCAGCTTCTACAACAGCAACAACTGGACCCTATGCCAATCCATTCCAAGCCTACTTATCCAATCTCTCCCCCGAACATGGCGCAGGTCGCTCTCTGAATATCGACCTATCGACTGCACTGTCGGGCACCGAGGCCATCAATCAGCTAATCGCAGATCCGGAGCGCGTGAAGACGTTGATTGTGCACTTGCCCGAGTCTGAAGATGCCGATGAGGATCGCAAGCAGCAAATCAAGGATCACATCAATTCACCACAATTTCAGCAGGCACTGGCACAATTCTCCAATGCGTTGCAGTCGGCTCAGTTGGGACCGGTGGTGAAGCAGTTCGAGCTCTCCAATGAGGCCGTCGCCGCCGCGTACTCTGGTAACCTCGAGGATTTTGTGCGTGCTCTGCAAAAGAGTTTGCCAGAGGGGACTACCATGGACGCTGACACGGCTGGCACCAAGGAGCTACCGATATCCGACAAAAAAGCCGATTCTGAACCAGCAGCTAAGGAGGAAAATATCGAACCCTCCGAAAAGCCGGAGGAGAAACAGAAATAACCAAGTGCTAACAATTGCAATGCTAAATTGCACATAAAACATATTAATTAATGCGCTTAAAAACAACAACATTTAACAATAATTCAGTTTTGAATAAATCGGCTTAACAAATTTATTTTTTCCCCATTTTTATACTCTACATGAAATGTAGAAGGGTATATAAGGCTTGTGTGCGGGAAGTGAAAAATGTAACAGGAAGGAGGCGTGGCAGACTTCACAAAGTATATATGTACATATATTCTTGATCAGCAGCCCAGTCTGTCCGCCCGTATGAACATATGGATCTTTAATCTTGTTTTATTTTTTGACACACTCTATACGAGTTAGAGACACAAAATTTTAGTCCAAGGTGCGTATTCATAGTACATGTGTAATTCAAAAATTTCCTCCATCCCCCACTCCCTCGCAATTAGTGAGTTTTTTAATAGCTCCCATAATTCAAGCAAAATTGGCAAATACTTTTAGTTAGGCATTATGTGTCCATATCCCAAGATCCATCATGATAGGTCCATGGGAAAGGAAGGAAAGAAGATAAGTAATCTTTTCCCTCAGGTGTTGCAGCAACAACAACTCTGCCTGCTCTGGCCCAACTCTGTACTGCACCCACGGTCTCATACAATGCGCATACAAACTATTCCTATTTCCTTAATTTTTTTCAATATTTACAGAATATATGACTTTAGGACACACTACTTTAGCTTATCCACTTGTTTGAAAATATACACATTTATAGATAGGGGATTCTGTTTTAATTTAATTGAATTGAATTTTTGAAGTGTATGGCTAATATTTTAACGTTGGCATCAATAGGTTAAATACAGGTTCGCTTTGCATATGCTACTTACTATCTATCCCTTTCACACACTAATATGAATGTCTAAGCTGGGGCAAACTTTTGTAATGCACTGTGATGAGCGCTCTTCCACTCAGTCTCGCTCTCTCCCTATCTTTCAATCTCTTCCACACAGATACACACAGCTACATAGAATCGCGCATGGTTTGCAAAAACTTTTGGAGCAGAGCGCAGCGTCTGTGCGTCAAACTCAACCTCGACGCTCAGCTTGCTTTGAAGTATTTAGTAAATTTCAGATTCAAACAGCCAGCATACCACCAAGTTGTGTGTACAAAACGCGCGCCCAGCGAAAAATACACAAATTTCGTGTAATCGAACAAAAAATATTACAATCCACCCGACAACGTATCTACGTGAAAAATAATCAAATACCCTTAATGGTAGCTGAAAATGTCATTAAAAAAAGCTGAAATTTTTGACGCAAGTTTGCATTGTTGCTGCTGTCGTTGCTAGTGCTTTTATATTCATATGTACATACATACATACATATGTCCATACACACACAGATGAATCTACGTACATAGATATCTAGATGTTTACTGCTGTGTCTGTATGTATATAAGTATGTAAGTATATTTGTTTAATGCATGACTGCCCGCCGCATTGTTGAGATAAATAGTAAAGCTTTTTCTGTTGGTATAAAATAACGACGACAGGCCAAATAAAAACAAATGGAACCAAAAAAACAGAAAAACAAAAACTCAACAATTAGCAGTAGCGGTAGAGAGAGCGGTCAATAGATGTGTTGTTTCATACATACGTATGTGTGTGTGAAAGGGAGAAATTCGCAAAGTTGTTGTCTCACCAATAACTCACACACACACGAGCGAACAATCTTTGACTCACTTGTACACACATGCACACACACTTACTCGTAAGTAGCTGCAAAAAATATTGTGTAAAAACAAAAACAAACAAACTTTATGCAAAAATTTGTTCTTTAAAAACAAATAAACACGACAAAAAGTGAACGTTGAGCGAAAATTGCGACTTTGTGAGAGCGAGAAAGACACTGCGCGCGAGCACATAAATTATTGGCTATACCCGGCAACGATCTGGCAACACCAACAACAACAGCACCATCAGCAGAAGCAGCAGCAGCAGAAGCAAAAGAAATTGCGTTGCGGCTTGCGCTTTTACTTGCGGGAAAAACTTAAGCAAAACGACGGAACTCGTGTAAAATTTTATAATTTCAATGATTTAAAAATCATAGCGGAAATCACATAAAATCACGGTACTACTATACTAAATAAAAAAAGTTGTCCAAGTGCAAAGCAAAAAAAAAATTAAAGAAAAAGAACCATTCGACAAACGATTACTGCAAATTTTTTCTTAATGTGTACCATTGACTATTTTGCAATAAAAAATAGCAACAACAAGAAGAAATACGGACACTTCAACACCAAGCAGAACAGTATCAACATTAACAGCAGCAGCAACAACAAAAAGGCACAGTTTGTTGCTGATAGGAGGAGCAAATCCATAAAGCGCCTCGCATAGTCAGCTGCAAATAATTGTGCGATAAGGTGAGCAAACAACGCTCAGCCACATCAAAAGTAGTTGATTTGTTGTTGGTTTTGGTTGGGTGGATAATGGGGGAGGGCCCGACGGTAAGCCACTACAGTAAAAGCTCGGAGCCTAAGTGGGCGTTCAATGTACATATATCCGCTAAATTGCAGTTATGATGAAGATTTTGAAACTAGCCGGCAACCTTCCAAACACAGATATACACGCACACATACAGAAGGGTTAATAAAAGGGTGCTCGGTTGCTTGGCACCTGTATACAAAAATTTCCTGCCTACATTTTTCAATATTTTCCCAAAACAGCTGCACTCCCACGCGCCATTAAAGCGCGCGCCATTTTAACAAAAAAAAAAACACTGCCTGATACAAAAGTTGGAGAAGGAAAATAAACATGCATACATACAGACAAACACACACAAATGCAAGTAGATGGCGCCTGAGCATATGCTATGAGAATTTCAGAGAGCTTCATAACAGTTTGTGGGAGCGTGATAGCTATATGAGCGCGCATGATGCATGTTTGTGCATGTCATTGTGTGGACGCCGTGTTTATGTTTTGGTAGAAAGGTCACACAGGCGATTTCCCTCAGTTATCCGCCCACCGAACCCATCCACATCCTTGTACAATCCAAGGCTTATTGTACATACTCACACAGGTGAATTTTGTATTGAAGCTTATTGAAGGACAATACCAAAGCACTTTTCAAACTGCAAATGTATAGATAACTTTAAATTATGTGCACCTAATGGGGTTGTTTTATACAAACATATGTGTACATATGTTGTATGTATATGGGGGCTGTTAAAACTGACCATTATTCGCAGCTCCGGTTTTCTAGACACCTTCTCGCACACCTCCCCAAGTCTGTTATGCAAACCCCCTCGAATCTCATATTCATGCTAAATGTAAGTTGGTGTGTGTATGTATGTGTTGGTGTTGAACTTTCCGCCTAACAATTTGAAATTTTCCAATACGCTGCCCACACAATAGGAACTTATATAAAGCATAATGCTGAGCTTTTTCAACTTGACATTGAACTTGACAATGGCCTGCACACATACATTCACACATATGTACATATATACGAGTATGTATGTAAAAAAGTATGGACATATCTCCGAGCGTAAATTAAACGAACTTAAAAAATCGTTACAATGCAGGGTGTTGTTCGTTCGCATAACTTGTTAAAATGCGCAGCAGTAACAACAAAAACAGGGCACAACTTCAAAAAGCAGCTTTCACCAATTTGCAGACTGACTGCATTTCAACAGTTTGTTGTTTGTGCATGTGTGAGCGCGCGCATATATAAATATATATATATATATATAAGTGTGTGTATCTACCAGTAATGTGCATTTTGGCGCTAGCTCCAGACAATTTGATTTCTTTGGGTATATGCAGAAATTTTATCGATTTGCATTTTCTCCACACATTGTAGTATCTTGTTGTGTCTCTGCACGACAGATACACACACACACAAGTGGCCCGCCATTTTAAATGGTGGATGTAGACTCAAAAGCTTATGCATACGTAGAACGCGCATTGCAGACATTGTAGTGGGTGGCATTTGGGCGAATCATCGGGAAGGGGACTGCGTAACTTCGCACACATTGCAACCCATTTTACACACACACACTCAACTGCGAAACTTTAGGGTGGAGGTCAACACATTTGGAAAGAAACTACATAAAAAAAAAGAATGTATCTAAAGATGAAAGTGAAATTTGTGTTTCTTCGTTTACTTCTTCATATTTCTCTTTGGCTGCCTTTCCTTTCACTTGTTTGCTCTATTTACCAACACACACCTGTTTAACCCTTAAGTGCACCAACAGCAGCAAAAAATTATATATAAATATTACATATATTATATACATATATATATATAAACAAATTATATAAAAATATATATGTACATATTGGTAGATGGGTTTCATAGGTGCAAACATCTTATTTAAATTACGATCGAATTTTAGGGGAGCTCAAGGCAAACTACATTCATGAAATGTTTGGACTTATAAGTATAAGCAATTCTATTGCTATTATAAATGCGCTTTGTAAAGCTGTCAGAGATCCTTGTTGGTGAGCTTACAAGTTAATCTGATCAATTAATATTGGCAGCCAAAGCTATTGTCTTTTTGTTATCCTGTTGAAGTAGACAAAACATCTATGCATTTCTCAACTTGATATTCGAATTAACAAATTGTTTGTAAAAAAGGTGTTCAAAGTAAACAAAGATTTTATTTCTATTAGTTTTGTGATCAACGTTTTAATCATGATATGTTTTTGATCAACTAAATCATTTTATATTATATATATTTCGAACTCTTCAATAACAACTAGGCGAGTGAGAAAACAGAAACCATATTCTTCCTATCAACTGTTATATGATATAAGAGTCCAATTTGATTTACAACTTGCAATATTAATGGTTATAACAGCTAGATCTCCAGTATCTCGGATTAGATTCTTTAGATATCTCTCGGATGTATTATCCGATATAATTATAAATTATTTATCGATATCTTGAGAAATCTTCAAATGATATTCCCTCAACTTAATATAAGTATAATGTTTGGCAACTTTTGAAAAAGGCCATCGCAAGAGATAACAAAAACGGTTTTAAAAAATAACATGGTTTCTCTAAAAAACATTTATTTAATAATAAATAATAATTATTTAAAAAAAAAATAAACGACGTAAAATGCTTTCCTATGACTTACGGTTTCTATTAGTAAATAAAATAAACTTTGTCGGCGCATGAGTAAAATGGCGATCAAGAATTGTTCATTGTGTAAAATTCTATATTGTTTAGAATGTTTTCCCACCTTTTTGACGTGTCTCTGTTGAATTCCATATTACGTCGTTGAATATAGGGGCTCAAATAATGCAAGTACAAACCATAATTACACACATTCGAAATATGTATGTAAATAGCCAAATCGACTTTGGTCTCATTTCTGATTTATAAAAACTGCAGCTAACCTTATAGTATATTTAATTTTACATATTCAGTTTTTTCACACCATTATCATATATATATATATATATATTTCCTTCCTCCTCCTTTTCTAATGAGCGAGCAACGTTGTTAATACCTGACCTCCTAAGTGAGGTGCAATTATGAATTTGCAGTTCCAACTCCCCAGGAACCACTTAACTAAATTATAAGTCTTGGCATGACTTGACAACCAACTGACTGGCTCCATCGTTTGCTCCTTCTCCCTTCGCTTTCATAATAGTACCAGCCTGCAAGCTGTCCCATTTTTGTAATACATATATTTTTTGCGAACAGCAGATGATTTTCCGGTTTGTTAGTGAGAAGCGAAAAAGTCGAACTGTTGCCCAAAACTGGTTTCGGGACCGTCTAGCATCCACTGGCTGGTTGAACGCTGCCCTTTCGAGCAGTCGTGAAAAAATACAATACAGAAAAGTTATACATTTTAAAGCTTAAATTTTAATGTGCAAGTGCAAATGTTTTGCTTTGGCAGACGCAACTCATGTTTTAAAATTCAACAGGCTTAATGGTTATAAATCGGGATAATATAAAGGCCACCAAGACGGTGGCGCAAACAAAACAAAAGGCGAATGTGTAGAAACTCTCCTCCGTGAAGACATCAGAGAAAGCGGGTATGTCCTGATAGATCTGCTCAATGACAGCCAATGTGCCCTTGTGCTTCTTCACCATGATGCCACAGTTGAGCCCGTAACTAGATAACCTCCCTGGAATTTACTTTTTCTTAGGAGCTTTTTTGCCGCCGCCACCACCAGCAATTTTCTGTTTCTCGGCCTTGGTCAGTACCTTGGTCGCTATTTCTTCGGGTGGGGCTAGCGTAGAAACGTGCTTATTGTATAGCTGCAGCAGCTCCAGAGTAGACAGATTTGAACTTCTAAAACGTATCTCTTTGGCCTTGGCCAGCTCTGCAAGAAACTCAATTATTAAATGGCATTTAATTGGATCAGATTATACTACCTTGTGCTGATTCGATGAGGGAAAATTTAATCTGTGCCGGCTGGCGATCACAAACTATATCTGTTTTAACAACACACTTAGGATTCGTCTGCGTTACCTTTGGCGTTGAGAGCAGGAATAGAAACTCACTGCAATAGAAGAAGAATGCATTAATAGGCAGATCGTGAAATATTTATTGATTTATTCTATTATTGATTGTTCATTTCAGCTGTCTCCATAAAACTCATTCTGGGCATAGCAGGAACGCTTCAAACTGACGCCGACACCGACTAAAATGTCAACGGAGCGTGAGCTGGCTCCCGGCGGGCCAGCTCAGCTTCATACGCTGCCGTTGACATATCCCGATCTGGGCACTACATTGCAACTGAACTCGGTGGGCATCATTGGGAAAGCATATGGTAAGTGTGCAGAAGTGTTGGCAAGTAGATCCACATATGTACATACATATACTTACATATATACATATACACATGTACGTTTTACTTCAGTTGTTATTCGTATCTTTTAATTCGATGCACTGAACGGTTTTTAGTTTTTATCTTTTACTACTTTACGTACCTTGCGTGCTTTTGTTGCTAGAAAATTTTTTCTATTTGCTGCCAAGGCACGCATTGCGCATGTTTCATAATCGATAAGTAATTCGGGAAAAGCGCTTTTCCAACCCTGTTCACCAGCCCCCCACTACATTCCCCTACATACATATGTATACACACCCACACTTACCGTGTGGACTTAACATTTTCCGCGAAAGGATCGAACTGTACGGTTACGCGTTTTACTCCTTTTAAATTAACGCTCTTCAATTGTTTGCCAATAGCTGAAACAACACCGCCTGAGCGCCGCAGAGTACCACTAAATGGTATCGACATATTGTTAATATTTAATAAAAATTACATAAATTGCTCCTCAACAACACAAATATCGGCTTGCCGCAACCAGATTGCAGACATATCGCTCTTATCGTGCTATCGACAATCAACGCATAATTTGGCCGCACTTTGTGAAAATTATTGGCAACACTGCAGAAAAAGTGGTAGCATTGTACGTTGCAATGTATTGTCGTCTCACTCCCATGCACGAGCAGCTGAGACCCAGAGTGCTTTGCCCTCATTTATAAGCGGTCAGCGTGTACAGCATGCGTCACACTCACACACGTCGCAAGAAAATTTGTGTGTTTGCTGCGGACTTTGCTGTGTGAAAAACGGAAAAGATTTTTGCATAATATAATGCAGTGCGCGGCGTGAAAAGTGTACAAAACGTTCCGAAAAACAAAATTCAATAGTCGCCCCACTGTTTTGTAATATTAGCGAGCAGCGCAAACGTTTTTAGTGCACAAAAACGACGTCTTGAAAAACTTCGTGCACACATTTAAGCTGCCTTGCCTTGCCTGCTGCCTCTGCCTGCCAGTACCAGCCACCAAACGCATACAAAAGCATTTCTTGCTGTACGTACAGAAGAAGCAGAAAGAAGCCACCGCCGTTGTCGTCGTCGTTTGTCCAGCGGAGCACCCAGCAGCACAAGCTCACACACACGCAAATTGAGCAGCAAGCAAGATAAATAATAGAGAATTTTTCTTAATTGTATTACAAAAAGAAATTCAACGACGGATTAAATATATACATATGTATATCTACATACATACATAAATAAAACGAAAGCTGTGCCTACATTTGTGTTCTTTTCCATAAATAAATTAATAGAAAATATTATTAATAACAAATTACAATTACAACAAAAAGCAGAGAGAGACTCAACCCCAACTCAAATAAGTAGATGTTTTTGTAAGCGTGTGAGTGTGAAATTCCAATTGAACAGAAGAAAATTTAACGCCTACCACGCCCACGCGCACCTACGTACAACAATAATAACAACAAATGCAAAAATCAACCAAACGAATAATACTACTTTAAAGTGTGATAAGCAAAAGGCTGAAATCAAATACAACAAAAACAAAAAAGAACTAATAATTAGTAGAGAAACAAAAACCAACCAACAATCAATTACATTTATAACACAACAACACAAATACATACACACAACTTTGTATACCTACTTATTTCTTTAAAAAAATCACTAGTGCAAAATGTATCCTGTTGGACAACGTAAGTGGCGCGATCATACTTTTAAAAATATAAAGAAAAAATAAATATTACACTGCCACATGCTCACACATATTTACTACATCTTTACATCAACCAATACCTTGCCCTAAGTGACCCTCTAACGCCCACTAATAAACACATGTGTGTCTCCGTGTGTATGTGTGTGTGTACACTATTTGATGTTCTGCTTTTTGCGTCTGCGACTGCAAGCCCATTAAACATACACATGCTCACACTACACACACTGACTTTGCAAATACAATTTGCCATTGCGCAGTTGTTGTTGCTGCTGTATTTTACAGGCATCAATGACTTCACACCGACATCGTAATGAAAATGAATGAATGTGTAAAATGACGGACAACAGTTCGGAGCCGACAGTTTCGTCGAAAAATGCAAATGTTGCATAGCCGTAGTTGTTCGTGGGGGTATTTGGTTATGGGACGGTTGATATGGTTGTGAGGGTGGCGGAAGGGGTATGAAGAATATACTCGTACATGCAAAGTCAGATACATAGATAGTGGACCTAAAGGCAGACACGTGCTTGGTTTTCATTTGCAGAATTAGGTCAATGACCGTTGGGTCTGCGGCGCATGCAAAATACATAGCCTGGTATGGCAGTGTTGCCTCAGGAAAAGCTAGATTATGAACTGAGGCAACCTTTGTATGATTATCTTTATTAATATCAAATATTTGTACATACATATGTAAAAGTTTAAGGAAAAATGTGCTTTTTCATTTGTTGTCTTAACTTCTCAAACTCTTCCGTTTCATTGATGTCAGTAAAGTTTGTTCCAATTCGTTGAATTTTGGAACATATTTTTGTATTAATTACAATTTTGATTTTAAAATCAATATTATACTCACGTATATAGTGAAATGAAAATTACATTTTTTCTTATTTTGCTTTATAAAAAGAACCTCTTCCAAAACCACTATTTCTATTTATCGGCATTTCGAAAGTTCAAAACTGACGGCAAAATAATTGAAGTGGCCACACTGTTCTGTTGTCATAGTCGTAGGGTTGTCACTTATTTGTGGCTGCGTAATTGAATGGTAGTTAGGTTGGGGGGGTTGTCGTCATTGTTGTTGTTCGTTGCAAATGTCAAAAGGCGATGCTTAGTATTGCGACGCATATTGCTTTTTATTTTTATTTTGCGCATTAAACTATTATAGGGGAGTTTTGCATATTGCCGATCGTGATATTATTTGGCACTCATATTAAGTCGGGCATAACAATACCATTCTCAGTCAGACTAACATTGTTACATTCATACATACACATGTATAAACTTTAAACGATGTCTAATCTTACACACTCACACAAACACCACTTAAAATCACCAAGTGTGGGACAGGTTATGACATCAAATGGCAAGGGAAAGAAAAGTTCCATTTCATTGTAAAAATAAGGAAGCATATTATCTATAAATAATAATGATGCTGACAAACTGTAACTAAAATATTAATCGCACTCTATTTTTATCGCCTTTTCTTTTCATTTATTTATTTTGATTTGATTTAATTGATATTTGGTTTTACCAACAAAAATAATTGGCTATTTTCTTTTATTTCATTTCTTTTTTTTTTACATTATTTTGTGTTTTATTTTTGAAAATTTTGTTTTGATTACATTTTCTTTTTATAGAGTCACAGTGGACCCCCTCGCCCACGCGGCCTCAGAGTCCCTCTCAGGCGCAGACTAGCTTCGACACGCTCACATGTAAATTTCTCTCCAAAAATTACAAACAAAACCAACTACTAAAACTAAAATTGAAATTCTAAAAGCAACAACTGTTTATGCTCTTTAATTACTGTTTAAAAAAAAGAGTTTCAAAGTTTATACTAACAAAAAAAAAACATCACTAATTTCTACTCGTATAGTATTGTGCAAAATTTCTTACTAACAAAAATTGTTTCTGTTTCGTATATGTATGTAAATTTGTTTGTTTTGTATGCAAAGTGCACTTGAAATAACAAAAAGAATTTTAAACTTAACACCAGTACACTACTACTCTACACAAAACGCTAAACAGTGTATTTTAGCATTTATTGTTTAGAAGTCAAAATACTTGTTTGCATGTTTCGTTAACTGTAGCTTTTTCTTAAATTGTTTAGACGTTAAATTTTGGGAAACGCTGCTTAGAAGGATCACGATTAATGTTCCTTGCTTTTTGCAGCACCGCCAGCACCAGGCTCATCAGTCAATCCCACCGCTGTCACCAGTCCGAGTGCGCAAAATGTGGCTGCCGGTGGTGCCACGGTTGGTGGCGCTGCAGCGGCCGCCGCCGCGCAAGTCGCCTCCGCTCTGAGCTCAACGGGCAGCGTTACTGCCGCCATTGCCACCGCAGCGCCCGCTGCTCAACCGGACATGCCCGTCTTCACGTGTCCACGCCGACCCAATCTCGGTAGAGAGGGCCGTCCAATTGTGCTGCGTGCCAATCATTTCCAGGTGACCATGCCCCGCGGCTACGTGCATCACTATGACATCAATATACAGCCGGACAAGTGTCCGCGCAAGGTGAATCGCGAGATCATTGAAACTATGGTACATGCGTACAGCAAAATCTTTGGCGTGTTAAAGCCTGTGTTCGATGGGCGGAATAATTTGTACACGCGCGATCCACTGCCCATTGGTAATGAACGTCTGGAGCTGGAGGTGACACTTCCCGGTGAAGGAAAGGATCGCATCTTTCGGGTGACAATTAAATGGCAGGCGCAGGTGTCACTCTTCAATCTAGAGGAGGCACTCGAGGGGCGCACGCGACAGATCCCTTATGATGCCATCTTGGCTCTGGACGTTGTTATGCGGCATTTGCCCAGCATGACGTATACGCCAGTTGGACGCAGTTTTTTCAGCTCTCCCGATGGCTACTACCATCCACTGGGCGGTGGTCGTGAAGTTTGGTTTGGTTTCCATCAGAGCGTGCGTCCTTCGCAGTGGAAAATGATGCTCAACATTGATGGTGCGTATCGAACAGAGATAAGATTATGTTTTAAACCGATATTTTTAATATGTATTACGTAGCCAACTAGGAAAAAAGTATTAGAAATTCTAATTTAGAATATATTTAAAAAAAATGAAATTAACCTTTTATCGAAACCAATAGGTAATTGCAATTCATTGCTAATTTGAACATCCATTTTGAAAACATCTTTAAATGGTAAACAACGCTTCAAAACATTGAATTAAATAATGCATTAGCATTTTTAAAATTAGGTTGTTTAGTTTATGTTTGAAACATTACACAGCATCAGATTTCGCATTGCTATTAGCTATTTCGATAGGGGAATTTACGTTTCAATAAAAATATAATTAAATAATTGTTGTGTTCTCTATTAGTTTCTGCAACGGCATTCTACAAGGCGCAGCCCGTAATTGACTTCATGTGCGAGGTGCTGGACATACGCGACATTAATGAGCAGCGCAAGCCATTGACAGACTCGCAGCGCGTCAAGTTCACCAAGGAAATTAAAGGTCTGAAGATAGAGATCACACATTGCGGACAGATGCGTCGCAAGTACCGTGTGTGCAACGTGACACGACGTCCAGCTCAAATGCAATCGTAAGTATGCGAGGGCGTGGACTATTTCATCTCATAACTACTCTACTTTTCAATCTGTGTAGCTTTCCACTGCAGCTGGAAAACGGTCAGACTGTCGAGTGCACTGTGGCCAAGTACTTCCTGGATAAATATCGCATGAAGCTGCGTTATCCTCACCTGCCCTGCCTGCAGGTGGGCCAAGAACACAAGCACACCTATCTGCCGTTGGAGGTTTGCAATATTGTCGCCGGTCAACGCTGCATCAAAAAGTTGACGGACATGCAAACCTCGACCATGATCAAGGCCACGGCACGCTCGGCTCCAGATAGGGAGCGCGAGATTAATAATTTGGTGAAGCGCGCTGACTTCAACAACGACTCATATGTGCAGGAGTTTGGTCTGACCATATCAAACTCCATGATGGAGGTGCGCGGTCGTGTGTTGCCACCACCAAAACTGCAGTATGGAGGTCGTGTGTCTAGCATCACGGGTCAACAGCTGTTCCCACCACAGAACAAAGTGAGTCTTGCGTCGCCCAATCAGGGCGTTTGGGATATGCGCGGCAAACAGTTTTTCACCGGGGTCGAGATACGCATATGGGCCATTGCTTGTTTTGCTCCACAGCGCACAGTGCGCGAAGATGCGTTGCGAAATTTTACGCAACAGCTGCAAAAGATCTCAAATGATGCGGGCATGCCAATAATTGGACAGCCCTGCTTCTGCAAATACGCCACTGGACCGGATCAGGTGGAGCCCATGTTTCGTTATCTGAAGATAACATTCCCGGGATTGCAGCTCGTTGTGGTGGTGCTGCCGGGAAAGACCCCTGTCTATGCGGAAGTAAAACGAGTGGGCGACACTGTCCTGGGCATGGCTACCCAATGTGTGCAAGCCAAGAATGTAAACAAGACGTCGCCGCAAACTCTATCCAATTTGTGCCTGAAGATCAACGTGAAGCTCGGCGGCATCAACTCTATACTCGTTCCCTCCATTCGACCTAAGGTCTTTAACGAACCAGTTATCTTCTTGGGCGCCGATGTTACGCATCCTCCTGCAGGCGATAATAAGAAGCCATCAATCGCCGCTGTTGTAGGCTCGATGGATGCGCATCCCTCGCGTTATGCTGCCACTGTGCGCGTTCAGCAACATCGCCAGGAAATCATCCAGGAGCTGAGCAGCATGGTGCGTGAGCTACTCATAATGTTTTACAAATCCACCGGTGGCTACAAGCCACATCGCATTATACTCTATCGCGATGGCGTCTCCGAGGGCCAGTTTCCGCATGTGCTCCAGCATGAGCTGACAGCCATACGTGAGGCTTGCATCAAACTGGAGCCAGAGTATCGGCCAGGCATCACATTCATTGTGGTGCAAAAACGTCATCACACACGTCTCTTCTGCGCTGAAAAGAAGGAGCAAAGCGGCAAGTCGGGCAACATACCAGCAGGCACCACAGTTGATGTTGGCATAACACATCCCACGGAATTCGACTTTTACTTGTGTAGCCATCAGGGCATTCAAGGCACTAGCCGGCCCTCACATTACCATGTTTTGTGGGATGACAACCACTTCGATTCCGATGAGCTTCAATGCCTGACCTATCAGCTGTGCCACACTTACGTCCGCTGCACCCGTTCCGTGAGCATACCAGCACCAGCTTACTATGCGCACTTGGTGGCATTCCGTGCCAGGTAAGTGGCAAATCTTGCTTAGTGATTATATTCATAACCTACATATTATAACCTCGATTGAGGTTTGAAGTGAAAAATTTGTAAGTAAGGGAATCAAGTTATAACAACGATCCTTATTCAAAAATCCATTGAGATTTGAACTGGGAAACAAAATGAATTTGAAAATAAGGGAACCATTATGGAACAATGTTCGCTAGTATTTGCTGCATGAGAAATTATATATAAATACAAACTTTAAAAAACCAGAAGAAAGCAGGGAGGTCTGACTCATTTTAAAGACTTTCGATATCACTTTTATACGACAATAAAATTTAAGGAAATTGCTAGAAAACAAATATTAGGAATTGAAGACCGAACACATAACAATCTTAAGCACGCGGATTATTCTGCCATTCATTTGTATATTTGAAAAAATAGTACTTGGAATAGATTATATGTAGGTTAGAACATATGAGGAAAGAGTGAAGTTTGATTTTGGTGTTAATTCCGAATTATTCTATTGCAGATATCATCTGGTGGAGAAGGAGCACGATTCCGGTGAGGGATCGCACCAGAGCGGCTGCTCAGAGGACCGCACGCCGGGGGCTATGGCCCGTGCTATTACCGTGCATGCGGATACCAAGAAGGTCATGTACTTTGCCTAAAAAGTATACACCACCTGCTCCAAACAACAGAAAAACGAAACAGCCAAATACAAAAGAAACGAGAAAAGTTGCAGCCTCACATTTCGGACATTGATTGCATTCGAATAATGCGTTTGAAGCCAAGCATATTTATAACTATTAATTAGCCAGTAAGTCGTATAGTTTTTTGATTTATAAATGAGTTTTTAGATTTTTCAAAAGAACACGAACACCACAAAACAATATTAGTTTTTAGATACTTCACAACAAACAAACCAACAGGCAGAAACTCGGAAGAAATACAAGAGTAATCGAATGTCAGCACAAGTTTGCGCAATTTAGGGGGAAACCAAACTAATATCAAAGGAATATGTTAAACAAATGTGAAAATTCTCAAAAAAGCATAGCAAACAAAAACAATGGGAACAAAATGCAAAAACATCAGAAAAATACTAAACAGAGCAACTAAAAGCAAATACACGAGAAAACAAAACACACCTTATTGTCAAGTAGAACGAATGTCCAGTAATTGTACATTTAGAGTTATGCATAATATATGAAATATATTTTTGCACAATACGTTGAGAAGAGAAATAACTGAGAAATTGCATAGAACCAAAGGTTTTTTTTAGAGCATACTTCGAAAAGTGAAAGCAGTTGCTGATTTACAAACAAGCACCAACATACACAACCACATAGACACAAATTCACAAACATTCAAATAAACAACAAACCCAACAACAACATCAACACGCAGACACATTTCAAAAGAACTTGAATTCTCTGTACTGTGAACGAAGACAACCACCAAACCAAGCGTTAAACAAGCAAACAAACAACTCGATAAAACATTGAAAATTGTAATAATAATTAGCAATTAAATTTACTTCAATAGCACGTGCATATTGTCAAAGGAATAAAATACATTTAATAGTTATTAAGTTGGGCTTTACCAAAAACAAACAACACGAAAAGTAAACATCATAAACAAATAATGATTGACAGAGGCAACTGCGTTGAAATGATTAACGCAAAAGGCCGATTTCAATTCGTCTTTTGTTTATGTAAGCAAAGCGATATCAATATACTTTGTATTTAGAATGGTGACAGTGACAAAAATACTTTTATTAATTTATACAAATACATACTTAATTTTTCAAAGTGCAAATATCACGCAATTTTCCATGCTGACTCCTAACCATATAATATATTTAATTTAGTTACCTAACTGAAATGCTAACAACAACAAATTAAAAAAAGCATTATTATTTATAAATTTAACAAAGACACACGCATATTTGTAAAACGAGAAACGACACCAACAAAACGTTTTATGGCATATCACTCAATGTTGCATATTTGTATACAAATTTTTGGCTATTTATTATTTTTTAAATTGTATATTTTCCCACGCCCTTTTCAACTATTATACTTTAATTATACACATTTTTTAAAACAAATTCGCCTGGAGAGTGTCTCTTCGCACCATATTAACCTAAGTTTATTTTAATCTGATGTTTTATTATTTGTAGAAATTGCTAACATGGTGTACGGGTAAAAACTAGAATACTATTATATATATATACATACATTTTTTTCATTCAACACACACAAATTCAATTTCAGTAAATACTTTTTGGAATTTTGTACAAAAGTATAGATAGTTTTAGTTTTATTTTCAAACTTAAAGCATAAAACAACAAATGGAGAATAATATTACACAAATAATTACTATATATCGAATTATATCAAGATGGACACAGTTCAAGTTAACATTATGCTCATTTGTTATTTAAGCGTTGCGCGGTATCAGCGCCATTTGTTTCTAAATAACTCTCTGCAGCTACCCGCTAAACGATAGCAACTGAAATAAAAAGGCAGCCGTAACCATCATACGAAATGCAACAAATATCTGTTAATCTTAAGTTGACCATCTTTGCAAAATTGAGTGTGCATTATTATTACTCGTAAATATTTGATTTACACAACACAATTAAACAATTAGTTTATAAACGATGCCAAGCGACAAGGGGAAAAAAACGAGAGAAATTAGCCAAGCAGGAAAGCAGAAAATGTTTATTAGCAACAGCGTGTATTTGTATTTTGTTGATAAAACACATAATTTAGTCGAAACTTTTTTGTAAATTAACGTTTCAACACAAGGGATTACAAAATAAAATTTAACATTTATTTCTTAAATATTTACTTAAATTAACAATACAAACGAAACAATACAAAACATGTCAAGCATTAGCATATATGTAAATGCATACATAAATATGCAAAACAACACAAACAGAAAGCCAATTTTAGTTTATAAGATTAAATTGTCATCAGTTGAGATGTAAACGAAACAATGCAATAACAGAAACAAAAACAAATACGAAAGGCAAAAGCATTAAAATTTGTTTTTAAGAAGGAAACCATTAGACGGCAATATGTCTCAGCTGTGGCCAACTGCAGAGCCAGACACACGTCGTATTCTCGTATTCTTTATAAGCTAGCATGTAATAACAAAATGCAAATATTTAAGCGCTAGACCACAGCTGCAGCAGCAGCCTAATGGTAATAGGAAAACATTTTTCAAACAACACCAGCAAGAACACCATTTGTTTTTAATTTAAGCTTAAATGTGTCGACAATTAATGCATCTCGTAAATTTAAATTTAAAAAACAAAAAGGACAAGAAGTATAAAGCTTTAACCACTCGCAAAACAAAATGAAAATAAGGAAATACAATACATTAATAAAGCCAATAACAAAATCAAACAAGCAACCAGCAGCAGTTAAAAATACATAAACAATAAATAATAATACTTAGAACTTGTGATTAAGATTGAAGAGAGAAAAAACAACAATTATCGTCTTTATATATATACATACATATATAGCATTATATAAAACTGACAAAGCAAAATAAAAGTTTGTACATGTACACGAGTATATCCAACTATAGTACATGTGTATGATGTACCATATATATGTACATACTTATGTCTATTTCCAAAGGTAAACACACAATTTGAAATGGTTTCTTCATTGTCGTGCAGCTAAACTATTGACAGATTAGTGGGTCGTGCATGAGAAGAAGCTGCTGTACGAGTCTCCAACTCCTCAACTATCCCATCAATGAGGGTATGACTTTTTAAACTATTCTCAAAGCAACAGTTAACAACTGGTGCCATTTCTCACAAAGTTTACATCCCATAATCAGATCATTCGGACATGAAACCATTCACTCCACCAATTCACTCCTTCCGAATAATTCAATCAGATTGGAATATTGAGAGTCCAAACAGCACATAAAATTTTAAAAAATAACTTACAGTGAATACTCCTGACTTGTATTGAATTTGAATTGAATGGGGAGCCCCACCGTGATTTTTCTATCACTAAAGAGCTCTTTAGGAGTGATTTACAAAGAGTACAGCTTCTTCTGTCCTAATTCCCATACAAAAGATATCGATGTCTAGTGTATACAACTCAAGCAGCACTTCTCCTTTTATCTGTCAAAACATATACTAAATTGAGCTTTAAACTTTGAAAAACAAATTAACAAAGATCAACATGTTTACTGAAACTCAATAATATACTAAATTTAACAAACAACAAAAATGAGTAGTCTTAAGTAAACTTATAGATGTCTATGATTAACTTTCGTATATACTTATACATATATAAAAATACTTTATATATATATGCAGAATTCATAGAAGCTACATAAACAGCATTGCACAACTCTTCCTAAAGGAAATAAAATCAATTTATGACACAATTAAACAAAAATTATCCACGAACATGACGCGGACTAACTCTCCAAGCAATTATATACGTTACTTATGTGTGTGTATTTATGTACTTTACTCTTCCAATTAGTCCCCACAGAGAGCCCTCCCAAGAAATGCGTGGTGATCAGCCACATACTTATGTGTGTATGTAAAGACAGTCCACTTCACTCCACCAGGTCCACTTTTGCTCCAGTTAGTGCTCCTTAACAAAACAGAGAAACAAAAACAAAACACAACAACAAATGGGAAAAAGATGAAATCCTTAGCTGAAATTTGACTAGAAAAAATCTTGAATGTAAATCAAAGGTATCATAACAATATGGAAAGCTTAAAACTTGTATGTGTACGAATATTAAATATGGTGACGAACCTTTACTTTAAACCAAAATGCCGGGTAATTATTCAATAAAAGTAATATTTTACATTATTTAAGAATATACTTATGAATAATATTAAAAAAAAAAACAAAAGAGAAACGTAAGCAACGTAAATATGGGAAATCTGTAACTTTGGTGATCTTTTTAAATGTTATTAGTAAAACATATTTAAAAAAAATACAAATCAAACAAGTTCTAAATGTGACTTAAAATACGACGTAAACATTTTTCCACACAACAAATAAAAACAAAACAAGTAAATCATCAATTAAGAATTCTAGGGTCGTGAGTGCTCGACTAGGAAAATAATTTCCTGTGTCCACATTCAAATGCGGTGATGAAAAGACAAATGACAAAATGTTTACGCACTTCTAACGGTTAAAACCTTCTGGCTATCACCACTTCTAGTTTTCCTAAAGCCTACTTCCCATCTGTCTGATTCTGAATCTGTCCGATAACTGGAACGACTAGCTAAGACGAATTCAGCATTAACGATAGCGTTCAACAGTAGTGTATCTAGATTTGGGCCTATCCTGTCTGTACAATTGATATCCTTCCAATTCGTTTTACACGGGCACAGGTTATACCAAAAAATGTAAAACAATTAACATAATTTCGATGACAATTACAACTGTTTTAATTCTTAAGGCGCTTAAACAAAAATACAAATACAAAACAATGCAATTAAGTTTATAGTAAAAATCCAATACGCATATGTTTTATACAAAATTTTGACTTGCAAGTGAATATGTGTGTGTGAACGAATTCACATTTTATAACATTCGTTATTTTAAAATTTTAATTAGTATTGACAATTAATTTATACATTGGAATTTAAAAATAAATACAGAACAATGCAGACACCTATTTTCTGTTCAATAAAATATTTAACAAACCAATAAACGTATTTCATTTATTGCGACCCACTTTTCCATCAGAATACTATGAGCGTTTCTATTTCCAAAGCGCTAATTCATTTATTCCACTTAGACGAATACTATTGCTACACTATGATATGTGAAACGAAAGAAATTTTCGGAAACGTTTCAACTGATCAACCAACGAGTCTAGGGTAATAATTGTTTTCGTCGTGGTATAAGCGATCCATGTATAGATTGAAACGTGCGTGAATTTTATTAAAAAGCACCCAAAATCTTGTATTAAATTAATGAAAATAAAATAGGACCAATCATTGAAAATAAAGACACTTTTTGTGGGATAAGTAATATTTTTTTGCTTATTACAATATCTTAAGCCTGCCTGGTAGTTATGCGATTTTCATTTAAAGCTTGATATTTTAAAGTTTTAATCAAAATCGGTGTACAATACCATATGAAATTTTATTAAAATCGCTGCCCTATATAATCGCTGATGTTTGTAAAAAGAAAATATATACTTTTCTATCAAAAACAAACATACAAAAGATCGATTTAGCACAGCGCGTATATTAAACTTTTGTTTTTGTTGTACTCATATGTTTTAAAATTTGCGCCGCTTAGACAAATATGCAAACAGCCAACCAACTGTAAATGCGAATGACAAATAGAAAATCCGCCCATCGAACGCACGCACAAATGTCGAGTAAAAATGTAGTTGCATTGAAAATGGGCAAACAGAAGATAAAAGATACACAATAATAAAGGCACGTTTTCGTCTCTCACTCTCTAATTATTTATGCTGCATAAATGTCAGAAGCACAAAATGCAAAAACAACCGAGCAGAACATTAAAGTAGCGCGAACACGACTGCTGGATACTCTGTGCACGAAACCACGAAATGCACAGCACAAACGGTAAGAGGAAGTTTTCTTTAATATTAAGTTTTCTTTTATGGCATTGGTGAGCACTCAAAAGCGATTTAGGAGAACTCAAACTCTAAAGGTGAGAAAGAGTACTCCAAAGTTTGTTTGAGAAATTGTCATTTTTTAAAAAAAATCGTGGGCTTTATATTTCTATTCACATTTTCTTTAAGTTTTTAATGTAATACTATAATATATAGCTCTGCGTACGTACATATCCCTATTCCAATTCATATAGTACATATGTATATTTTCAGATGCACTTGAATTATACCAACTAAAACAGTTGGCTTGAACATGCCTTACACTATTTTGAAATGGATATTATTATTAACTTAATAAGTCTCAGAAAGTGTAAAGGCTTGGGGAAAACATACAGAACTAGTTTGGTGTTTCAAGATCTTACACTTACCGCGATCTTTGCTTTTATACAAATAGACGGGCAGACAGACCATCAGATCAGTTTTAAAACATGGCATGTAAGTCAAGATAAAGATCTTTGTTGGGTGTGGCGAAACCCCTATTGCTTGTTAAAAATACCCATTCGGGTATAGGGTATAAAAACACGAGATTCAGAAAACACACCCCCCGCCCCTATTGCAAAGACTGAGTGCAGACTGCTGTCGCTCTTCAGCAGCTCAAAGCTTGGCTCAAAATTCAGTCGGTCAGCGAGCGCGCTTCTGAGTTGTTGTGTGTTCTGCGTTTCGTGTGTGCGTGTGTGGGCGATTGGGTGGACGACGAGAGGGTGTGTTCGGTCGGTTGGCTTCGCAGTTTTTGTTGTTGTTGCAGTCGGCACCTTTAAGTATTAAACTAATTATGTGCAAAAGCATAGCCGTTATTGATAACGAAAGCAATGGCACGATGAAGAGATTCGAATTATAAATCGTTTAAGTTTTATTATAATTGATTCTAAACAACGTGTTCCTAAGCAAAACGCAGCACAATTAAATTTTAATAGTGAATAATCATAGAGTTGAAGGAGCCAATCAGAAATGGGTAATTGATTCAACGGTATTAACATTTAAAATAAGTTATTAGCTAATATCCCAGATAGGTCGGCTCGATTCATTTTAGTTGTCGGTGCATGGCAGTCATTAGCTTTTGTTGACATTTCCACTTTCTTTTGCGGCATGCCGTTCCATTGATTCTTTGGCTGTGTTGCCTTGAAAGTGAAAGCGCTTGGTGGAAAACAGCTGGAAAATATGCAAAGAAAAGTTTTGCATGCCAAAAACTGAGGGACTGTCGCGCCCAGTGGGACAGCGGCTGGGGCAGCGACAGCGACAGCCGTTAGCCATGGCTTGTGATTAATGATATTCTGACCTATTCCATCAAGTCGTAATTAAATATACAAATATACATATATATAGACGTGGATATAATGTAATTAATAAACGACATCCGCAAAATAAAACTCGTGAGATTTCTGGAGGCGATTGGTTGACACCAATGCTTAGTAACATACATATATGAAGCACTCTTACATAAGGTTACTTATAACTACGAGATGTCTGCACTGATATATTACACAAACGCACTGGACTTATAAAATAAAATAACTATTTAGGCTACACCAAGTCTCAAGTATTTACTATATAGTAAATAAGCATTTGGAGATATTCTACGTGCTCGTGCATCAAGTAAGCAGCAATCTCTAAGAATTCGAATAGGCACGTCTGAAGAATGTGAAAGGTGAACACGAAGAAGCATGTTTTTCAACATTTTTGGGTGCTATGATGGCCTTGGGATGCCTATTTTTAACTGATTTAGTTTGCTTTTGTTTTTTAAATATTTCCAATTAAAAAAGGTCTACAAAATTCCGAAAATTGCCCCAAATACAGTTCCAAAAAAATTAAACATGGATGGTAGTTACTTACTTTGCACCTAATATACCCTGTCAAGCGTTTTGCGTATGCAATGTGTATTTATAGCAACATTAATGATATACCCATTTTACTCGTAGGTTGTTCGACATAAACAGTTGCTATAGTATTATGGTATTCGGGTTGATTCCGTTTGATTTTCAATGGAAATACACCACTGTTTCATTTTTTAAAGAACAGTTTTCGTTCATGAATTTGTTTTCAATGCTGTCTATCGTATGGCACTGTCTTCAAGTACACAGATAAAAAGCTTTGCTTTTACATACATTTTATTTTATTTTACTTAGCATATCAACAAATAGTGCTGTCAATACATATTCATATTATATTATAATATATATTAAAATAAAGATATTTAATAATACAACACTATAATTTCAACTTAAAAGATCAGAAAGCCTAAGAAAAACTATACAATAACGTCTATTAATGCCTCCGACCTGCTGGGGGTATTTTATTTGCCATTTGGCCAGCTATGCCCCGAATCACAGCCATATGTGGTCAGAGACATTATAGACCTAACAGGTAACAGTAATTCTACTTAACAGCTAATTAAGCATAAAGAGGAAGAGTAAATGGGAAATCTCCAACCCGGTGGGGGAAAATTTGAAAGCCAGTCCGGCAAGCTATGGCTCGACTCACAGCAGTAAGTGGCCAGATATTTCCCCGGAGATACCTATAAATAATAAATTTTATAGAATAGAGAGAGAGAGCGAGTTCTGTCGAAAGCAAATATGAAAGATCATTGTAATTAGAACAAATGACCCGAAAACGATTGAGCACAGCGTAATCAGTTGTGCATCTAGACATGATGAATGGCAAATAATTCCGATTGGTCCAGCAATTGAACATGGCTTAAGAAATATTCATTCTAAAACAAGACCAGTGACTGAACATCCTTGCCAACACCACGAATATCGAAACCTGGCCACCCAGAATGTTAAAAAATGTTTCAAAAGCTTTGTGGTTGGTAATAAAAAACATAAAAATGTCTTTTTAAAACATAATACATAATGCTTTTCAAGGGTCAGCCGACTTAGCAAACTAATGCCCTAGGCCGACCCTTAGGATTAGCACTACTCTTCGTTTCCGAGTGATGGATAGCCTTTTTTAGAATAGTTCTAAATTATTAATTTTAATTTGAAAATAACAAATATTTTTTATCAACGATTTAATTTTATTTTATTTTTTATGTAAGATTCATAAATGACAATAACAATCGTTAATTTTGTGAACTCTGACTGCGTGCAGAGTTCCGCATTGCCGACCTAATCAAACGTAATTAAAGAGTCGGAGACCGAAGAGCTCAATTGCTGTTAACTTTAACTGTGACCAGCGCTCGGCTTCTTGTGGCAGTTGGGACGGCTCTTGTATGGAAGGGGGTCCACCCCTTGGAGCCGACCTGCAGCACAGAGCTTCCACTTTAGAATTTGGAGCAGCTTATCGAGTCGCTCGACAAATATTTAATTAGGAACACACATTCATTGCATTTGAAAGTGTTCGGCAGTGTGTCTTTTTGTACTGCGGGGGTGTGTGTGTGTGTGGGTATGCGATGCGTGCGGGCCTACGATTTTTGTTTTCATGCCGACTTCCGCCCTCGCGTTTAGAACTAGCTAATACTACTAATACTACCCGTAAAGACCCAGGGCGCAGGCGGCTGACCTTTGTGCGCAAAATAAGCGTAGAACAAGCATCGCGCAAGCCCGCAATTACCCGGTAATGACACATCCGTTCTGGTACTATGCTGATTTAGTTTAGTCGGTTGGCGACGTTTATTGAAACCACAAGAAACTGGATCAGCGTCGCAGCTTTGATTTAAATGCTTGTGTTGGTGCTGCTGGTCAAACCCAACGCAACGCATTTTTTGCAATCAGTTGAGTTCTGTGCAGTTTTCGGGAAAGTGCTTATAGGCGCCAAAATGTATTTGAAAATACGGCTGCGGTGTCGCAAAATTGAAATCTGGGGTAAGCTGATAACTCACGCATTGACGCGCATTTTTATGCAAATTGAACGCATTGCTATGCAGTGTAACGGTACTGTGAGAAAAGCGTGGCTAGAATTAAAATTACGGTTTTCCGTGCATCGCAATTCAGCCAGAATTTGAGGGGAAATGGCTTTAAAAGAGCCCCCAAAATGCGCTAGCAACGTCAGTCGCCGTCAATGGGTGCTAAGTGTTTGTGGTCATGTGTAAGTTAAAGTTGCTTAAAATGTATTAAAAATAGTTATAAAAACAACAAAATGAACATAATACATAAGTGGATGAAAAGCAATTGGACCTTTGGAGTCGGGACATAGTCCCACTAGTCCAAATAATCTGATGATTGCTGGTTCTAAGGTGAAAAAGTTTTGTGTAAAATGACCCTGTGAAGTACATTTCTCTATGCAAAATTTTACTTTAAAAAAGGATAGTATCGAATACAACTTTTTTGTAAATAAAAATTATTCCTCTTAAATCATTTCATTTACATACTTTTTTTTTTAACAAAAACCAATAAAGGGCTAGTTGACTGCATTCGAAGAAACACCCTTTTGAATTGTCGTTAAATATTTGAATTTTATTCAACACCTTTATTAAGCAGGTCTCGTAAAGCTTTTCGCTTATTGCAGATAGCAGAATCAAAAATTAGTTGTAAAAGTTCAGAATAGATAAATAAAAGAATCACACACCAAAACTTGTTCGCGTCGTTTTCAACTGGTTTAGTGTGCTTTCCGCTGTAGCGCTAAAAAGTTCAAATAAGAAGAGCTGGCGGTCTATCTGTGAGAGGGCGAGCCAATAACATAATTGGCCGCATTTTCAGATTATGGGACTGAGAAGTTTTGCGCGTTTCTTAAAATGTTGGTGCTTGACACAAACGTGCCCAATTATTTAAACAAAATGTCGAACGTACGCATATGGCGTTTTATAATTAATTAATCAAAATAAAACAAAACATGAAAAATATTTACAAGCAAAGCTGACGCATTCGAACAGCTTTTCCTAATCTATGCGAGCGAGAGTGCGACTATGAGTGTGTGCGGGAGAGCCGACATACATTGTGCATACTATATATGTATGCATGTGATAACTTGCCGGCTAACAGCATGGTACAAATAAGCTAGAAGGTTGCCACTTCGCAGGTCCGTCATTCGATGTTCTCTTCGTGTGACGTCTCATAATGCGCCGTGGTGTAGCCATAATTCACGCAGTATGACTTTTTAGACCTGCCATGTTTAAGTTTAATTCAAAATGATGCTTTGTGCTGCAGGCAGATTGTGTTGCCCCACAGCTCAAAATGGATCAATTTTGAGGTACCTGAATGGCTAGAGTAAAAAAATAGCAGTCTTCAATGCCATACCTTCTCCATTTGACCATAGACCAACAGCTGTTCTTATGGCACCTGTAGTGCCAAAGCAATGTATCGCTCTCCCTCTATTTCTCGCTCTCTTGCTAGAAAGCTTGGCTCAAGCCAAACTTGGAAGTGTTTTGTTTTGTGTTTTGCGCACATTACTATTGTTGGACATTTTGTTTACATTCGTTTTCTTGTCCCAATTGTTGTTGGCTCTTCATACATTGTTGTAATTTAAATAACAAATGTTGTATACCATTTCATTTCCGTTACGTTTCGCGTGCTGATTTCGAACATTACAACTGCAAATGTGAGTATGTTTTATTTTAGCAAAAAATGCATAATTAACGTGAATGGAAGAGCAATGGAACAATGAAATGCGCTTCTACTGTTACCGTTACAAGCCTTCTGACATTGACATAAAAATGACCATAAAGGGCGCGTATATGAAAGTATTCAATGAACACAAAACACTCGTTTGTACATTGTACGTACTACATGTACATATTTATGTAAATGCGTATTGTTGAGAACATTGATTTAATTTGATTATTTTGAGGCCTAAGCATACTCATGTAAATACATACATAATGTATAATATAGGTGCATAGTTGCTATTTAAATAGAATAAATACATATGCACATATATTTAATTTAATACTTAGAAATAGAAAGGCTTGAAAATAAGTGACTCATTCATTTGCACTTTGGTGTAAACACTATATTTTTGCTTGTTTGCAGACATAACATTATAATTTTTTCACAGAAAATGTGTCAACGACTTAGCTTTGTTCACTTTTAGCATTCCATATCATATTTTGTAATTTGTTATCAGGTACTAGTATTACTGATAGTATTTATCTAGCAACTGAAGCAATTTGTTGCTACATTGCTCGGACAGTTACCTCATATCGATTTTATTATAAATGTCTTCATTTTTAGGTTAGGCAATTTTTTGATCGTTTAATTGATAAAATACTATAATTGACATACAAACAAACATGTTTGCTCACTGTTTTCTTCGATTACAATGCATCATGAGTTCAGGCCAACAGGTCGTACGGTTCATAAGGAATACTACTAGGAAGTTATGGAACGTGTATTTATATATATACAAGGTCTGTTCAAAAGAAAAGGTGAATTTTGAACTTCTTTGAAGGAGACCAATGAAAGGAAAGCGATTTGCTACTTGAAATATTTGCTATTTGAAATAAAATCAAAATCGAAAAACGAGCTGATGGACAAGCAAAATGGATATTGATGAATAAATAAATGCTTTTCTAAAAAATGCATTAAAAAATCACATTTTCTTTTGAAACACCACGTATGATGTAATTAAGTTTGACGTGTTATCCCATTTCTCGCATTTACACTTATTTCGAATTTTAAAACAAATTTCAATACGAAGAAAATTCTTTTGATTCGAATTTTTATTTATTGAACAACGCTCTTTAAAAAACTGTACATACATATGTATGTATTTTTCTTCGCGTGTGTAATCATTACAATTAAAATACCAACTTTTGAGAAACAAAAGTTTGGAAAACTTGAACTTATATTTTGGCAATAAAAATATTTAATACATGCATACATTTTCAGCACTATCATTATTTTCTGCGATCCTGGGCCTCTACATTCTGCATGTCTCTTTAGCTCTCATCATACTTAATAAGGACGTTTCAACATCGCGTGGTATGCTGTATCCTCGGGACTCTGAAACGCGTGAGGTCCGCAGCCTTGATGGCATGTGGAACTTCGTTCCCTCCGATGAGACAAACCCAACACAGGGCATTAGGGATCAATGGTATAAGGATGATTTGAACAAGGTGCGTGAGGTTATTGGGATGCCAGTGCCGGCCTCGTATAACGATATCACCACCGAGCAATCGTTGAGGGATCACGTAGGCACCGTCTGGTATGATCGCAAGTTCTTTGTGCCGCGCTCTTGGGCTAAAGATCAACGTGTCTGGTTACGTTTTGGCAGCGTTCACTACGAAGCGTTTGTGGTAGGTATTTAAGGCAATCCACAATCAATTTTCAAATGGGTAATTTTACTCTTTTATTAGTGGGTAAACGGAGAGCTAGCCGTCAAACACGAAATGGGTCATTTACCTTTTGAAGCAGAGGTAACGCACTTGCTGAAGTACGGGTCTGAGAATCGCATAACCGTGATGTGCGACAATGCGCTGATTCAGACCACAGTGCCACAGGGCAAGATCTCGGAAGTGGCCAACGATAATGGAGTAAGCATTGTACAAAGCTATTCCTTCGACTTCTTCAATTACGCGGGCATACATCGGTCGGTGCATTTATATACCACGCCCAAGACCTTCATTGAAGAGGTGGAAATCAACACTGATCTGGCCAATGACAATAGTTGTGAGTATCGTCCATCTTTGGTGGAATTATCAATAGCTACAACTTATATTCCCTTACATGTCCATTCGAAACTCGTCCTTAGTGGGCTATGTCTACTACACGATAAGTGTGAATGGAAGCGCCGCCAATGAGGCAGATAATGCTCTATATGCACGAGTGCAGCTGTATAATCGCGAGGGCGAGCAGGTGGCCAATGCCACCTCGGATGCAAAGCTGTCGGGGATGCTGCAAGTGGAGAAAGTAAAACCTTGGTGGCCGTACCTAATGCATCCAGATCCGGGATATCTCTATGAGCTCGAAATAGAATTGCACGCAGCCAACGAGGAACTGCTTGATGTCTACCGATTGAATGTGGGCATAAGGACGTTGAGTTGGACAAACACAACATTCAATATTAATGGTAAGCCGGTGTACTTTCGCGGCTTCGGACGACACGAAGATGCAGATGTGCGAGGCAAAGGGTTGGACTATGCATTGCTCACCCGCGACTTTAATTTGCTGAGATGGATTGGGGCGAATGCCTATCGCACATCGCACTATCCGTACTCCGAGGAGTCTATGCAGTTTGCCGATCGTCATGGCATAATGATCATCGATGAGTGTCCCAGCGTGGATACAGAGTGAGTCTAAAGTTAATAGACCGGAGTTCTCTATTAAGTTAGTATATTGACATCACAGGAACTATAATCAGGCCTTACTTGGCAAGCACAAGTCGTCACTGGAGCAGCTCATACATCGGGACCGCAACCATCCTAGTGTGGTCATGTGGTCGATCGCCAATGAGCCGCGAACACAACAGATGAATGCGGACACTTACTTTCAGTGAGTTAACTGCAATTTCAAAGAGTTTGGACACTAATATTCTTTATCTTTTACCAACAGGTTTGTGGCTACTTTTACGCGCTCCTTGGACAGCACCAGACCAATAACGGCGGCCATTGCTGTGCCTTCTTCAGAAGATAAGGCAGTAAGTCATATAGTTGCTTGAAATAAGCTGCCTTTTTGGAAAGAAGTTTATTTTTCGATATTATTCTAAATTGTATCTGAATGAGTCATCATTTTAATGAGTGATCTTAATGAGGTTGATAGGTTATTTAATAGGCCTTGAAGATAAAAATTCAGAGCGATTTTGATTTTTGGGTGTATTCGAGCATAAATATAGAGTCTCTTCTAGGCACGTTATCTGGATATTGTGAGCTTTAATCGGTACAATGCTTGGTACAGTAATCCTGGGCGGCTGGATATGATTACGAAGCGCGTAATAGATGAGGCTACAGCCTGGCACAAAAAGTGTAATAAGCCCGTTATTATGTCAGAGTACGGCGCTGATACGCTAGAAGGTCTGCATCTGGTGAGGATTAAAATTAGTAATATGGTGGTTGCTCCCTTCTCATGACTCTGTTTTTTAGCAACCGTCCTATGTGTGGTCGGAAGAGTACCAAACGGATCTGTTTTCGCGCCACTTTAAGGCCTTTGATGCGCTGCGACGCCAAAAGTGGTTTATCGGCGAGTTTGTGTGGAACTTTGCTGACTTCAAGACGGCCCAGAGTGAGTAGTACTTGGCATATTTGAACAGTTAGGGAAGAATTGGCTAATTTGTTGTTCTCTGTTTTTTTTTAAGCTTACACACGTGTCGCCGGAAACAAGAAAGGAGTATTTACGCGTGCGCGGCAGCCCAAAGCCGTAGCGCATCTACTGAGAAAGCGATATTTTGCGTTGGGTCGGGAGATGGATCAATGCAGTTTTCCAGATGATCTGTTCACTTATATTGCCGAGCCAAGTGAAAGCGGCAAACACGATTCCACAGACTTATAGAGACAGTTGATAGCTTCTTTTGCCGACCACTTAAAGTGACAAGAAGAGAGTACAACCGGTTTATACATACTGATACGTCATTTTTGTAAATATGTATTTTTATCTTTTATGTTACGAGCCAAAGCTCAACAGACCGAATGCATTTCGATTTTATCGCATTGTATTATCTAAACTAGTAGTAGTTCGTTGTAATGTTTTTATATCTGGTTAAGTGTAAAATACATATTCACAATATTTTAAGCTGAAAGAGAACCATTTGTTTTTGAATTGAATTGCTTAGAAACTCAAAACGTACCCATTCATACACATACATATGTACAAGCTTAAAATGTAGCCTATTTGCAATTATTTGGATAACTTTCATTCGAATTGCGTTTAATTTTAGTCGAACATTTCTGAACAGACAGTATTTAAATTGAAACAAACAATTGCTTAACATAGTTCATCATATTACCCACGCTTTTGAATTTTAAAAATTAAATTATTGTCGAAGGTTTCGAGATTTTTGTAAAAAAATAAAAAACAAAATTCAAATTTTAGCTTCCTACCTCTAACCGCTCGTAACACGCAGACCCATCGATCCCTACTACCAATCAGTATGTCAGTGCAATATTTAATATAATAATTATAAATATATGTGAAAGTAAAACGAAATGCCCTCGATATTCCGAATAGTTTGGTAACATTTATGTATAAATTAAGTTAGGCACCTGCACTATAATGTGTCTTCAGTGCAGTTTTGAAATTTTAACAATATTAATGTGTAATGCGCTCCTAGGCCTCTACTTGAGCTCCTCTTCAGCTCTCGATCTACAAGATATTACTATAAGCAAATCGCGTGGTATGCTCTATCCTCGGGACTCTGAAACGCGTGAGGTCCGTAGTCTCGATGGCATGTGGAACTTTGTTCCCGCCGATGAGGAATACCCCAGTCAGGGTGTTAACGATCAATGGTACAAAGATAATTTAAACAAGGTTCGTAAGGTTATTGGAATGCCAGTGCCGGCCTCGTATAATGATATTACCACCAAACAATCGCTGAGGGACCACGTAGGAGCCGTTTGGTATGATCGCAACTTCTTTGTGTCGCGCTTGTGGGCCAAAGATCAACGTGTCTGGTTACGTTTTGGCAGCGTTCACTATAAAGCGTTTGTGGTTAGTATTTAGGGCAATAGAACCCCCATTTTCGAAGGTGCAATTTTACTCTTTTATTAGTGGGTAAACGGAGAGCTAGCCGTCAAGCACGAAATGGGTCATTTACCTTTTGAAGCAGAGGTAACGCACTTGCTGAAGTACGGGTCTGAGAATCGCATAACCGTGATTTGCGACAATGCGCTGATTCAGACCACAGTGCCACAGGGCAAGATCTCGGAAGTGGCCAACGATAATGGAGTAAGCATTGTACAAAGCTATTCCTTCGACTTCTTCAATTACGCGGGCATACATCGGTCGGTGCATTTATATACCACGCCCAAGACCTTCATTGAAGAGGTGGAAATCAACACTGATCTGGCCAATGACAATAGTTGTGGGTATCATCCATCTTTGGTGGAATTATCAATAGCTACAACTTATATTCCCTTACATGTCCATTCGAAACTCGTCCTTAGTGGGCTATGTCTACTACACGATAAGTGTGAATGGAAGTGCCGCCAATCAGGCAGATAATGCTCTATATGCACGAGTGCAGCTGTATAATCGCGAGGGCGAGCAGGTGGCCAATGCCACCTCGGATGCAAAGCTGTCGGGGATGCTGCAAGTGGAGAAAGTAAAACCTTGGTGGCCGTACCTAATGCATCCAGATCCGGGATATCTCTATGAGCTCAAAATAGAATTGCACGGAGCCAACGAGGAACTGCTTGATATCTACCGATTGAATGTGGGCATAAGGACGTTGAGTTGGACAAGCACAACATTCAATATTAATGGAAAGCCGGTGTACTTTCGCGGCTTCGGACGACACGAAGATGCAGATGTGCGAGGCAAAGGGTTGGACTATGCATTGCTCACCCGCGACTTTAATTTGCTGAGATGGATTGGGGCGAATGCCTATCGCACATCGCACTATCCGTACTCCGAGGAGTCTATGCAGTTTGCCGATCGTCATGGCATCATGATCATCGATGAGTGTCCCAGCGTGGATACAGAGTGAGTCTAAAGTTAATAGACCGGAGTTCTCTATTAAGTTAGTATATTGACATCACAGGAACTATAATCAGGCCTTACTTGGCAAGCACAAGTCGTCACTGGAGCAGCTCATACATCGGGACCGCAACCATCCTAGTGTGGTCATGTGGTCGATCGCCAATGAGCCTAGCACCCGGGAGAAGAACGCTGACATTTACTTTGAGTGAGTGACATGAAATTTATTTTGGACTGTTATATTGCATTAACTAAGTATTATTAAAAGATATGTGGCCACCTTTACCCGCTCCTTGGATAGCAGTAGACCAATAACGGCGGCCATCAGTGGGTCTGCTATTGAAGATAAGGCAGTAAGTTGTTTACTTGTTTGGTAGCAGGGTAAAAAAATCGAAGTTTTTTTTAACAACTTCCTTAATTCTAACATAAATAAAACAAAGTGAACAAGAAAATAGATAGGCTCAGAAATTTAAACATTTTAAAAACCAAAACGGAACCAGATGAAATATTTTCGCAATCTACAACGTATTCCCTTTGAAAATAAATTATATACTTGTATATTTTTTTTACCA
Organism: Scaptodrosophila lebanonensis; assembly: GCF_003285725.1. NCBI lineage: Eukaryota > Metazoa > Arthropoda > Insecta > Diptera > Drosophilidae > Scaptodrosophila > Scaptodrosophila lebanonensis. The sequence continues at coordinate 7,704,550 of NW_022060529.1, forward strand.
ATTTCTCAAGAACGGACGTACCGACCATTGTTTGACTGTATTTCAAATTCAGTTGGTGTAAATGACTTTCATACACACCGAATTGAATGTGCTGGATACTATATTACTAATATATTCCTAACTATGTACATAGATAACTTTGTAAATTTTAGAGTAATGCGTTTTTAGCGTTAATTTCAGGGTGTTTTGCAAAGGCACTTGCCAGTAGGTTTAGTTTTAATATAAATTTTCTTAAAGGCTTGTTATCTGGATATTGTGAGCTTTAATCGTTACAATGGTTGGTATAGTAATCCGGGGCGTCTGGATATGATCACAAAGCGAGTAATAGACGAGGCTACCGCCTGGTATTATAAGTGTTATAAGCCCGTTATTATGTCGGAATACGGCGCCGATACGTTGGAAGGTCTGCATCTGGTGAGGATAAAAACTAGTAATATTGTTGTTTCTCCCTTCTCATGACTCTGTTTTTAGCAACCGTCCTTCTTGTGGTCGGAAGAGTACCAAACGGAACTCTTTTCGCGCCACTTTAAGGCCTTTGATGCGCTGCGACGCCAAAAGTGGTTTATCGGCGAGTTTGTGTGGAACTTTGCTGACTTCAAGACGGCCCAGTGTGAGTACAACTCTTGGCATATTTGAATACATAGTTAAGAATAAATTAATTTTGTTACTTACTGTATTATTTAAGCTTACACACGTGTCGCCGGAAACAAGAAAGGAGTATTTACGCGTGCGCGGCAGCCCAAAGCCGTAGCGCATCTACTGAGAAAGCGATATTTTGCGTTGGGTCACGATATGGATCAGTGCAGTTTTCCAGATGATCTGTATCCTTATATTGCAGCGTCAAGGTGGCACATACGATAGTAATTTCCAAATTAATAGGAGGTGATTGTAACTTTCGCATATGGTATTTCTTAATTGAAATTATATAAGTTGTAAACAAATTGCTTAATAATGCGTAATACCTTAAGGATTTCAAATGTGTATTCGAATCATAATAAAATATTCTACTATATTGCATAAATTTTAAAGGAAAATATTTTCTACAAAAAGACATCCATTAAGAGATCCCATTAAAGAAAAAGTGGAACGCTAAAGTCTGTACCTACGCATAGGATATTTAAAAAACTTTATTTTTAATTGAACATAAGCAATAAGCAAATTGTAGTAGGAAAACCATTTTTTCGGTTGATTATTCCTTCTTCGGTATTCTAACTCACGTAAAGGGTGTATGAATGCACATTTGCATCTAATTTATGTCTGTGTGCTCCCATGCAGAGTCACTAGCCATACAACATACTTACATATGTATGTAAGCAGTGTCTCAAGTTCTTACAGTGCACTATGGTTTTTTTGCCCGATATCTAGGTGTTTATTATAAAGGAATTAGGGGAAATCCCTTATAAATTTGCGGGTTATTTCTTCATCGGATATTCATGTGTAATATATTTGTCAGAGATGCATGTGTACATACCTTGGTTGTTGAATGGTGACGAAATTATTTTCTGCAGCGAGAATATTCAATTAACAAGAGAAAACGCTACAGTCGAGCAAGCCCGCTGTGTAATACCCTGTACCCAGGTAAACTTCCGTCACTGAGTTATATGCGCCCAAAACAGCAGCAAAAAGAGGAAGAAGAAGAGCGAACTTGTTGCTGCAGTTTGTGGGGGTTGTACTGGCGAGAATTTGTTTCGCTAATAACTTTTCTTAGAATTGACCGAATTGAATAAAATTTTATTTTTAAACAACAGTAGATATACAACAGTATATATACATGATGTGTGCAAAGTTTGGTTTAGGTAGCATTTGAAATGTGGACGCTATTGGCGAAATTCTGCAGCGGGGTAAGGGGGGAAAATTCCAAAAAATACCCTACGGGTACAGGGTATAAAAATACTTCAACAAGGCTTTAAGTTGGGTGCATTTTCAACAATAACAATGAAAGCATATTTTGCAAAGTTTTATGGTCACACTGCGGAATTATTGTTCGAATTAGCAAACAGCTGTTTGCAAATAAGAACAATTGCCGAAATACTACAACTGAATTCTTTGAGCCCGTTCAAATTAATATTTCATAGTTCTCCCGCATACATTTCATTTGTAATCAATCGCTTTTCTCAGTGTAGAACATGTTTTGATTTTAATATAGTACACCTAATTCTGTTTTTACATGGTGATTGGTTCCAGAAAAAATCGTGTAAAAAACCATGTAAAAAAGACATTGATCTTGTTATTTTGAATCGTGCTAAATGGAAAAAGTCGCGCAACCATATCTAACAACTTTTAATTTTCAAATCGTGTTGAAATAAAAAATTAAATATACATACATACATAGAATTTAAAAGTCTGTAGGTAGCAGCTCTTTGGCTTATCAGTTGAAATTACCAGGTGGTGGAGAGTGTCCCTACTGTCTTTTTTTTAATTAATCTTCGTACACTCAAAAAAGAAATAACATGATTCAAATGAATATTTCCATATTCAGTCCAATGTTTTAATATTTCGTCGTTAATTCGTACACTTAACTAAAATCATATTCAAATGCTGTTTTATTAATGAGTAACAAAACAAGGTGTAAGTCTTTGTTATTAAAGTGCGTCATACTCAGTAAATTGTAATGTTTTTTTTTGTAGTGAATTTAAATTTAATGGAGAAAGTCAATATTTATAATAATAGCCGGAAAGTTTGATTAAACATCTTCACACTTTAAATTCAATTTTAAAGCTTTATAGTATATTTATGTATTTACTGAAATCGATAGAAAAAATATTTTAATCTACGTGTAAATATTTAATTTTATGTGTGTGTGTGTTTTTTGTTAGATATTTAAATATTGATAAATGCTTCACAAATTACGGTGCAGTATGAATTTAAAGACGTTGCTTGTGTGCTGGATCATCGCCTTTAATGCCAGTTTGGTATTTGCGGTTATATCTGCCAATTTGGAGGATTCTTGTTCCGAATGTTCATTATGTTTTGAGGAACCTGTTCCCAGAGAGGACGATATAAACTTTAGCTATGAGGCTTTGAAGCTGCCCAGACCTACAACTGGTCTGCTTTATCCCCGGGAATCTGAGACCCGCGAGGTGCGCAGTCTGGACGGGCTGTGGCGCTTTATCAAGTCCAACTCCAGCGATTCGCAGCAGGGATTGCTTGAGAAATGGTACGAACTAGGATTAGAGCAGACAGGAATACCCACCATGGCCATGCCAGTGCCTGCCTCCTACAACGATATTACCGTACACGCTGCTCTGAGGGATCATGTGGGCATAGTTTGGTACGAACGTAGTTTCTTTCCGCCCAACAGCTGGGAGAGAGAACAGCGGGTGTGGCTGCGTTTTGGCAGTGTGCATTACAAGACTGAGGTCTGGATCAATGGTCACTCGGCGCTGAGGCATAGCATTGGCCATTTGCCTTTTGAGGCGGAAATAAGCAAATTTTTGAAGTTTGGAGCCGAGAATCGACTGACACTGATGTGCGACAATCGACTCAACGACACCACTGTGCCACAGGGCACGGTGGTATATAACTCAAGCGAATCTAACAACGAGCCCCTGCAAACGTACACTTTTGATTTCTTCAACTATGCAGGCATACATCGATCCGTCCACTTATACACCACGCCGCTGGTTTATATCAGCGACATAGCACTACATACTGACGTACAAAACAAGAGGGGCCGTATTGACTATAAATTAATGGTTAATCACGTTGATCAGACGCCCTGCTTATTGCGGGTGAGATTGCTTGACAAGTCTGGCCAATTGGTGAGAGAACAAGAGAATACAAATCTGTTAGACGGCACGCTCGTGGTGCCTGATGTAAACCCTTGGTGGCCGTATCTGATGCATGAACAGCCTGGCTATTTATATAATTTGGAGTTTGCCATACATGCCAAGGACACGATGCGGCTATTGGATGTTTATCGGATGCCCGTGGGAATACGCAGTGTAGAGTGGAATACAAAGAGTCTGTTTATAAATGGAGTCCCAGTCTATTTGAGGGGCTTCGGCAAGCATGAGGACTCGGATGTACATGAGTAGAATACACCAACTTTTATTGAACAATGTATTTCTAAAATGTATTCCCCATTTTTTAGATACGCGGCAAGGGCCTGGACTATGCTCTGCTCGCCCGCGACTTTAGTTTGCTAAAGTGGGTGGGTGCCAATGTCTATCGCACCTCGCACTATCCCTACTCCGAGGAGTCCATGCATTTCGCCGATGAACAGGGTATTATGATCGTCGATGAGTGTTCCAGCGTCAACGCGGATATTTTTGGGCTTGAACTGCTGCAGAATCATATGTCCGCATTGGAACAACTTGTACATAGGGATCGGAACCATGCCAGTGTTATTGCCTGGTCTATAGCAAACGAGCCGCGAACAGCCAAAAACGCTTCGAAGCCCTATTTTGAGTAGGGAAATTGTGAGAGCCCATATTTGTTGAAAGTCATTCCAGGTTTGTCCGTTTTCATTTGCAGTAAGTTAACAGCCTATGTGCGCACCATCGCGACAGATCGACCACTGACGGCAGCCACTAATGTGGAATGGGACAAGGATCACATGGTACAGTTTCTGGACATCATTGGCTTTAATCGTTACAATGCTTGGTATCATAATGAAGGCCAAGTTGACATTATAGCAAAAAACGTTTACAACGAGGCTAATGATTGGTATAATCGTTTCCAACGACCCATCATAATGTTTGAGTACGGCGCTGATACAATGGAGGGTTTTCACATGGTAAGTAACTTTGTGTCGAATTTAGCATATTGTGACCAATGACTCTCCTATCCGCAGTTACCGGCTTTCATATGGTCCGAAGATTATCAGGTAGCTCTCTTTACGCAGCATTTCCAAGCCTTTGATAAGCTGAGGAATCAGGAATGGTTTATCGGCGAATTTGTTTGGAACTTTGCTGACTTCAAAACGGCACAAAGTTAGTGATGCATAGATATTTGATGGATCTCATTGTCTATTTTAATTGGGTCTTGCAGAATATCATCGTGTTGGCGGCAACAAGAAAGGAGTCTTTACGCGCAATCGTCAGCCCAAGGAAGCTGCAATTTTGCTTCGTCGACGCTATCATGCACTTGCGTTCAAGTTGAGCAATGTAAGCTTGCCGTCCGATTTGTTTGACTATATTATAGACTGGTCCTAGATTACGTGTATATAAATATATCTAAGTATGTCATCATTGGGAATATATTCCGGATCTCAACTGCACCGTTCTAGCTCAGCAAGTTCCGCCTCGCTCATGGGCTCGACCACTTGCAAGCAAGCATTGGCGAATTCGACAAATAACGGCTCCTGCATGGCGGCCGCCATGGCATTTTGTGCGTTGAGGGCCACATCGATTTGTTGCAGCAAATTGCGTAGATGGGGATTGTACAGAAGCTGGCGAAGTGGCTCTGATGAGGCTGCAAAAAGAATTTGTGCCTTAGTATCTTCCATTAACCCATATGTGATTATCGTACCTAGCTGCTGTAGCATCGCAGGCGAAACGGTGTCCTCTGTAGGGAATGGAGCATGTAGCGTGGGTTCTTCCTCATCAACTGATGTTTTTGTTAGTTTTTGGAATTTTGTTGCATCGTCATGAGCGGCCAGGAGCTGAGCACATTCCTCTGTGCCCTTGTGGCTTTTGTAGCAAGCTAGTGAGCAGCTAAGAATATTGATGAAGGAATAATTGATTTTAGTTGGAACAATGTTGTTACTTACTAGGGCGCCTCACATTTGCTGCATTTATATTTCCTCGTTATTTGCTCGCAAGTTATGCACGTTGCCGCCATATTAACAGCTGATTAAATTTCTAGGCCGTCGTTTTTTTTGACGGCGGCGTCGCTGACAATTTTGCGACGATACAATACGATAAAATTCAATGCGAAATGTATAAGAAATATTACTAGAAAACGCAAAAAATCGCCTGGACCCATATTAACTATGAACAAGAAAAATAATTTAAATAAAAAAATTAACAATTTAACTTCAGTGTCAATATTGAAATAAAGTGTTGAGCAACCTACGTGTAAAAGCCGGAATTATTTTTTTGAATATCAAAGCTGCCAACTTGTTAACTAAATTATTAGAAATCGGCCCAATGTGTCTTTTGTATGGGACTATGCAACACAGCTGACACCGCCCCAGTGGCCTAATGGATAAGGCATCGGCCTCCTAAGCCGGGGATTGTGGGTTCGAGTCCCATCTGGGGTAAATCATATCTAACTATTTTGCAAAAGTTTTTTTTTTAATTACATATCGAGGCAAACATTTGACTTAGGCATTTCGGTTGCTTAAATTCTTCGCATATACAATTTTAATCAATGATTTACGTGTGTTTCCATAAGCCAAGCTGGCATATCGCATTTGGTGATTAAAAACGACAGTAACATAATTTTTTGTAAAAAGACAACTATCTTTTGTATTGTTGTTCTACATACATACATATGTATGTATGTAAGTATGTATATCTTGTCAATGAAGAGACATTGCAGCTGCCCGTATCTTCTGCTGCAGCATAAATTTTTTTTGGATGCGAAGAACTATAAGAAAATACAAGTGTTGGTTTTTACTGAAGAATGTCACATTATCTTGACAGCTAGTTGGCAGGGCAACCCATTCAGCTAGAACTCTTTATCGATGGATGGATATTTGGGTTTGGGATGCAGACAGTGCTGCAAAATGCGGCATGAATTAGATGTGCAAGATTGCAGGTTTGCGAAGTTCAGGGCCACCAATGAGGCGAGGCCAAAACAACCATCCAAGGCCCGTAAGCAAATCTGAGAGCTTTTTATACTCTCGCGCGCGAGGTGAAAAATGTGACAGACAGAAGGAGGCGTGGATGACCCCACAAAGTATATTTATTTTTGATCAGCATGACGAGACGAGTCGATCTGGCCCTGTCTGTTTGTTTTAGTCCCAGATGCCTTATGTGAATAGGCAGAAAATGTGTATTTTGGAATTTCCCTCCCTTCCCCCTCTACAACGCAATTAGTGATTTTCCATAATTCCCGTGTTTCTTGGAATTTTTTATTGAAATTCTGAAAATACACCCCAGTTAGTGATTATGAGTCTGTATGCTAAGTTTCATCATGATAGGCCGATTTAACAGGAAGTTAAGCAGCTGTTGTTGTTGTTACTGCTTTGAACAGGGACACGAGGCATACACAGACACACACATACACGCATAATTATTCTACACATATGTACAGAGTATTTCAGCAGCTGTTGTTGTTGTTACTGCCTTGCACAGGCACACGAGGCATACACAGACACACACATACACGCATAATTATTCTACACATATGTACATATGTGCAGAGTATTTCCCCTTTTTACTTGTTTAATGAAACTTAGTATTAGTTATTATTTAATTTAAATCGATTTTATTCGATTAACTTCGAAGGAAAAAGCGATTTTTTTGTTGGTTTTATTGAGTTAGTCTTTATGTTTTGGATTAACATTTTTGCAATATTTCTTTTGATAAAGGAGCAAATGAAACTAAGGAGGGTGAAATGCGTTCCATAAATTATAACTTGAAAAATGCACTTCACACATTCCGGCCCGAGGCAGAATAATTTTTAAAATTAGCAAAAACTAACAAGTTAGTCTAAAAACCCAACCAAACAAAATTGTCGACATGAAGGAAGTTCCTGAAGTTACGCCAGAAAGGTTGATTTTTGTTTGTCAACAACATCATAATTGAATCTAAATGTATGTTTATGAAGGAAATCAGTCTAAAGTTTCCATTGCATGAAATGGCTAATAATTAACTGACCCTCAAATCTGTTCACCATTTGAAACTTGTGCCAGTGAAAAAGAAAAAAAAGAAAAACAATTTGAAATATAGTATAGGCAGCTCTATTAACTTAATTGCTTCGCCCACTAGTTGGTCAAAGTAAAGGGCAGCTTTGAAGCCACACTAAATGAACAGTTACAAACACTTCATTTAGCACTAAAATACGACAACAACACGAAGGGAAAATGTTTTTCATTCAACGCTTTTTTCTCTCCATACAAGTACATCTGTGTAAGTTATTTAAAAAGTGGCTCCAATGCAATGAAATAAAGTCAAGAAAAGAAAAACAACTGCAATCAAATGACGGGCGGCATGTCCACAAATTGCAAACACATCCTGCACGGAACGTAGCTGGAGGTGGTTGAAGTTGAAGTCGGAGTTGGAGTTGGAGTCGGAGCGTCCACTATCATATAGTCAATGTGAAAAAGAACAACAATAATAACGGCAACAAGCAGGACAGCAATGGCCAAACGAACTAAGTACAGTTGTCAAAAAAAGGAGGAACAAGTAAAAAAATAATACCAACTACAACAGCAGCAACAACAACTGAAGCAGCACCAGCAACGGCAATAAATGACTTCAATGACTGACTGACTGGCCGACTGGGTTCGCTGCATGCACATGCAGGGCCATATTTTGGGAACTCGCTTAACAGAAGAGGTCCACCACACCAAGCACAAGTGACTTTTTACCAATTGGCTTTTCACACAGCGCGCGAAAAAAGATACAATGGCCGGGGCACGAAAAAAGGTCCAAAAACGACTACTGCAAACATGGATCGAGGTAATGGCGGCGGTGACGGCCCCACCCCCCCGGTCTAGGCTCGGCGAAAGGTAACATGGCGCCTCTGCCGCTTCCGCCGTTCGTGCCACACAAGCGCGATAATTGCCAGCGTTATCCGCTCGGCCTGCCAGTCAAATGGGCGAAGCCGGCAATCGTGGACACGGCGGCAAAGGAAAAGCCTTCGTGTGACTCGCCTACTTTTGATTTACAACATTCGTGCATCAGCAACAACAGCAGCTACAATTTCGCAGTATCACAAAGTACAAAAAAAAAAAAACAACAAATATATACCAAAGAAATGGCAAACAAATGCAAGCAACAAGAAAAACAAGGCTACCAAAAACAGAAAAAAGAAAAGCGGCACACGCTAGCGCCTGTTTTTCTCGATTTGGTCGTGTGAAGCGGTCCCATATACTACGTGTGCATATGAAAAAGAACGAAAATGAAGAGCAGAACCTGCACGAAAAGTGCCTACAAGGTGTCGTTCGTTAGTAGTTTTCAGCGTTTTCCTCCCCACTTGTTTTTCTTTGCGCGCCAGCGAAGCAAACGATATAAATAGATAGCACCACTTTGGGCCGCTGGCGCAAGAAAAAATAAAATAAAACGAAAAAAACGGCATTTGGGGAAAAACAAACTTGCTGTGATTGTGTGTGGCACGGCAGCGCCCCCTGCCGGTGGCTCCTGCCAGATTGACAGATCATGCAAATATCCGTATAATAGAACGGAATGTGCATAATAAGTATTAAATTACATAGAACTTTTAATTTATTGCTGAGCCGAACCCAAAAAACTTTGCCAATATCAATTGATGCAATTTATGCCAACTGAGATTTCGATGGTCGGGGAAACGAAGCAGAAATATTTTGATATACTTGTACACCGCCTGAGAACCGATTAGATTTTAGGTTATATAATGAAATTATAGTTATGGTTGCAACTAAGCTTAATTAAGAATTTAATAGAAGTTTAAATAATTACAAATTTTATTCGCACATTTCACCGCAACTGTAAAATGTCGAACGATTCCCAGCTCTGTAACCACACTATTTCACACTACAAAAAACATTTTAATGAGCCATTATACACAGCATACAAAATACATGATTTGTTCGCCAACTGGTCCTACGGGAGTTATACGAAATAAAGAGACTGTACGTGGTTTATAATAGACAAGTCTACATGTCATGTTTGGTGCCTCCAACTGTTCAAAAGTTCTCTGTGTTCATACGGAGAGGCCTTCTTCTTATTACATACACTTTCATAGTATACCCTTTCGATCTTTGTTATTGCGCCAACAGGAAATGAACTGGATATTTTACACAAATAAATACCTAATAAGACCATTTCAATCAATCAGAAATACCAGGGTTGTACACTCTTAACACTTACTTATTTTTATTGTCTAATAAGAGATTTTAAAAAGGAAATCAATTTTCAATTGAACATAATTCCCAAGTCCTTATCAGTGTTGTACATAAAACAAATACAAGTATATCCCAATTGACAACTTAATAAGTTACATTCGTAATAGAAAAAACTATGATTATTAATAATCTCGATATTTAAAAATGGACCATAATTGTCGTTATATATTTTCAAAGTAACCCAATTATTAACGTTAGTCGTACTTGATCTTGGAACAAAATAAATACTTTATTTGTGTTTTTGGTAAGGTACTATCCTTGAAGTTTTGTAAAGCAAAATAGTGTCTAGTATCAATCATTCCAGCGACCTTTTCATGCTAATAAATAATAAATCGCATCAAATCGGCAAACAATGGGCACACTTTAAGGAAAGCACTTTTTTCAAAAGGAAACAAAAAGGGGGAAAAGTATGAAAATCAAGTCCATGATGCATAATTTATAATAAAATCACGTGCCACATTCTCTCCACATGCTGGCCACAAAAAGAGGCAGTCATAATATTCATAAGTACACATATACATACATACATACATACATACATATGTACGTATGTATGAACAACTAAATAATTTGGAAATGATTTACAATATTGCGCGAAACGGCAGAAGAACAGACAGAGCAGGAAGAGGCGCAAAGTAACATATAGTCGGAAAGGCTTGAGGCGACGCGCATAAATCTAACACCATGACGAAAAGATGCACTGCAGTAGTCAACGCAGGGCACAAAGGATGGTCGGCAGTCGAAAAATTTGAAAATTACAGGCTGCACAAAAGCAAAAGCAGAAAAAAAGAAGAATAACTAAAATGATGCATGACTGGGCGATTGTTGAAAGGAGGCGGAGGAAAGTAGGCTTGTTTGCAGCTCGTAAAAATTTTATACATGTCATAAAAATGGTATGTTGTTCTTGTTGCTGGTCCTGTTGTTGTTGTTGTTGCTGCTGCTTCTGTTGCTGGAGCGTGGCGCGCGTCCTGCTGCTAATTTGGTTATATGGTTTAATCTAGCGTCAAAAGAGCAAATCACATGACATGAATTATGTAAGCGTTTTGAGGCCGCCATTTTGTTGAAGCCGCCGCTGTGATAATTGCTATGGCCGACGCGATGGTCCATGAGTTTATTCAACCAGCTGCCGGGTTTTTCAATTTGCCTTAGTGCATTTAGCCGCCCTTGGCATCCTAACCACCCTTAGCACCCTCAGCCCCCTAGGCTTTGATAGATGATAGATGATAGATGGGGTTGCCTGTTGTAAAACATTTCGCGAGTCGGCCATTTGTCTTTCGACCATGTCTCTGCTCGAATTTTTCTTCTTTTCTTGCTGCAACTGCAGCGCCTTAATTAAAATGAAGCAATACTGCAATACAGTGCATGTGTGTGAATGTGTGTGTGTGTGTGTGTGTGTGTGTGTGTGTGTGTATTTATGACTTGGCATGATTTAGAGTTTTTCAAAACAAAGGCCAAGGAATTAGCTGCATTGGGCGCATCCATCATGGCATTACCTTGGCCGGCCCCAGTCCCTTAAACACTCACACACACACACATATTGCGTGTGTGTGTGTGTCCAAAAAGTACTTAACGTTTTGCTTTTATGGCCACATTATGCTTAATAAAGTTTTTTATCTTTGCATCGGTTTATCTGGCAACAAATAATAATGGCCATAGTCGTGGGCAATTGCTGCTGCAGTCGACGCTTTTACAGCTTCTCTCCGTGATTTATGTGATTACTTCAATGCGGCGGCGTTGCGCCAAAAATAAAAAGCCATTCAGTTTGAACGCCAAATAATAAACTGAAGCGTGTCTGCTTCAAGCTTACATACAAGTATATCTGTGTGTACTCATATGTGTGAGTGCCGAGTATTTTGGGGGCGGCATTTGAGGGCGGCTACAGAAATGGATACTGCAAACATTTTGTGGTCGAATTTGTCTGTCAACTCAAAAATAAATATGCATAAATATTTGTTGCTAATTTGTAATTAACACTTTGTCAATGTATACAGCCTAAAATGCTGTTACAAATACATACACCAACACACACGCAAGCAAAAACTCAGACAGCACACAAGTCTGTTTCATGCGTTTCAGTGATGTGCTTGAAATCATTTTAACGAAAGGTCCGACCTGACAATAATTGCACTTAAAAGGAGTCGGCCCCAACAATATCAGAGCTGAGCTACTAAAAACATCGTGGTGGGATCTTTGTACATCGATGCCGAACCATACATGAAATATTAGTCCACCATGCACACCTGAAACGAGTTCCGCAAACAGACAAGGTTATGCCGTCAGTTTTTTGATACGCACATTAGATGATTCGTATTGATGATCTTCCCAAAGAAAAAACAATCAACGGCTATAAATAAATCACGAAAAAACGAAAACAAAGTATTTCATAATCAAGACAATGGTTAACATTTCTTTCTCACTCACTATATTCGCCCTCGTAATATTTATGTTTTTAAATTTGAACAACTCGGCGCTGTGGTAAAAGATTTGCCAACTATGAAGAAGTGGAGTGTGTTATTGATTGATATTTTGCGGTGCTCAACGTTATTCATTATAATCGGGCTATCGAAGCTAGTCTCGTTAAGGTATACAGTGGTCAACAAGTCCAAAATGGTGGAGCCATAACTTGGGTATACGATATACAATAATTTTTAGTTGTAGCTCAATAAAGCAACAACGTTTTATGCGTTGAGGTTTTCCAGCTGAAAAAATCGTTGTAAAAAGTTTGTGCAAAGTTCTTGTTGTTTAAAATAAAGAATTCTTTCTTAAGAAATCACTTTCTGAATAATAAAGAAATGCCAAACATTTTTTTTTTTTAATTTTCTCTTATTTAGAAATGAAATGAACCGGTAAAAATATCTTTATATATTTTCCTGAGTTACCTCCAAATACTATTGTAGAGTAAAAGATTTAAGTTATGTGGCTACCCCTTGAATGGGAAATGAAAAAGTCTTGCAATTAGATATATTTCTGAACGATTTCGATGGCCGCCGCAAATATTCCAATTCACATAACCGATGCCAGGTCAGCACTAACTATTTAAGTGTCATTTAAATGTTAAGCGCTAGATAGAAATTTTAGATGCGTCCATTTTACGCTAATAAACAATAATAATAGCAATAGCAACAGCAACCGCAAGGCAGAAATTTTGGGTATGTAGCTATGCAGACGTATTGGGCTGCATACTGCAGTTGTATTTTAATTTGGCCAGCAATAATAATAATAGCAACAACAACAGCAGCGGCAGCAAAAGCAATAGCAACAGCAACATGACAGAAACAGTATTGAAATTGTTGTAGCTGTAAAATGAATTGGGAATGCGTAAATTTTGGTTAAATGAAGCTGTTCAAATTTTAATAATTTTATTGACTTTTATGGCGTGCAGGCGCCTGAAAGCAGGCAACACTTTATTTTTGCCAACAGCTAATGAGCGCGCCTGGACAGTTTATTTGCCATTTATATTAAAAGAAAAAAGGCAAAACACGACATGCATTACATTTAATTTTTTTTTGCCGCAATGGCACAAAATGATTTTCCCAATTGGCCAAAAAGTAACTGCGAATGTCGTGCCTTGTCTGTGTGTGTGTGTGCTTTTATGTGTCTACTTTTGTGAGAGTGAATGGGTGTGTGTGTGTTTGTGTGTGTAAATTGAAACACTCGCTTACAGCAGCCGTTACGTCGAGTGGAGTCATTCATTGCGTGCATTTATGCAGTCATTCATGAATGCATTTACATTTACATTGCAAAAGTGGCGCCTGAAAGCAGGCAACGGTTCAAGCCGCCGCAACAGCAGCAAGTTTTCAATTTACACGCGTCAAGAGCAGGGTAAATGTAGAGAACTAAGGGCTGCCACCTAGGTGAGGGATGTTGAGAGGGGGCAGCAGCAGACTGTGTATGTGCGGCAATTTAACAGCATTTACAGCAACACGTGTAATTATTTCATGAGATTTATCTGCAGCAAAACGCAACGAACGGGACGAACAGGGCGAACGCTCCGCTCTGCTCGGCCACAAGCCGCTGCACTTTGGTAAATGCGACAAAAATTCCAACCGCAGCGCGAGTAAACAAAGTGCGACGCGGCTCCTGCCCCATGGCATGCCACAAGTGACCGCTGCAGCCACGGCCTATGCATAAACTACAGTCGCGCACCTTTACAATAAAATCTTACACTAAAAAAAATCACTCACTTTTCTGTTTATTGCTGGAGAATTGTTAAGCTAACACTTTAAAATTAGGGATGGCGATTAAAAGTATTCTACGTGATTATACCTATTAAAGAATTAGATAAGAGAGTATCGCAATTAGTTTTTATGTTTGCACCTTGTCTACATTAAATGATCCATGGAAGCCACTCATGAATGTGAAAAAAGAACAAAAATGTGGACATATTTAATAATGGCTAAAAATACTTTGAAATTCACAAGGTAAATAACGTGGTCAAGCGGTCGGTCATTACAAAAGCTGGAGAGATGGCGTGGCTGCTTGCACCCAGCAACAAGCTGTCTCTACACAGTAAGGTGGCAATCTACAAATCGATCTTAAGCCCAATATGGAAGTATGCGCTACCAATCTACGGAATTGCTGCTAAATCCCATATAAACCAGTTACGAGTTGATCAATCGAAAAATCTCAGAAAGATATGCGATGCCCCCTGGTACATGCGCACTAGAGACATAGAAAGGGACCTCTGTGTTGCCAAGGTTCGAGATATAATAATAATATAAAATTACATTTGTTTCATTATAGGTTATTTATACTTGAAGGGGGTTTGAAAATAAAACATCCCTTCCTCTGTTGATTGCAATTTTTGGTTTGATTTTATCCTTTAATACTCTTTTATATAGGGCATAACCAACATTTAGCTCTTATTGTATATGTATGTAAGTTCCTCCTACGCTTTCGTCGCAGCGTTGTTGTACAATTGATCTTTTCTTAAGTGTATATTTTTGCATTTAAATGATGTACTTGATGACGATGCAACGCTTTGTAAGGTGAGGGTCTTAAAGTGGTTGACACTAGTGCTTGGGTCGAAGTCGGTATTCAATTGATCCCTAAAAACACAAATATGTAGTAGTTCGAAAAAAAGTAGTTGCTTACAAAGCTACCGAGTCATTATTTTTTTTATATCTTTTCACCTTTGTTTTATTTCAAGCAAACAATTCGTTTTTTGTTGAGTGTACGGGATAGAGGCACACGTGCTGGACTCGGACCGGAGCCACTTTTAATAACAGCGATTCGTTCGCTGGTCGACGCGAATGTCGTGTGATAAGCTGCCCGCTGTTCCCAAAATGCATTCATTATGGGCCAGCTGTCTGTCAGCTCGGCGCAGGGCAGAGAAGCAGATAGGAGCACAGGACTGCAGTGCAGCAAGGACATGCATTGGGACAGGCGATTCAGTTTCAGTTGCCTCAGAGGTGCGCTCACTCGTGCATCAACTTACAAGGCTGCAAGGATCAGGCTCGTCCTGAGCCTGATGTTGTGGTTGAGAGCAGGACATAGCCGGGGATAGGGGTAGGGGTAGGGGCTGAGGCAATGCCAGTGCCATCTGTTGTGGTTTATTTGCGTTAAAATGATTGGATACACGTCATATCTCCCGCTGGCTTACATTGCAAGCTCGTAATTCTTTTACACAGCGGCGCCAGCGATAGGCGCAGCATCAAGGAAAAACAACAATAACAACTGCAACAATAACAGCAGCAATAGTAGCAGCAGGTAAGTGTCAGTTTCTCAGTTGATGCTTTTGCTGTTGTTATTGGTGTGCGGCTGGCATTTCCAGGTACTTTATAGCCTTGTCGTGGTCGAGTTGAGCGAGCGCGCGTGTGTGGCCTGCCGCCTGGTTGAATGTTGCATATTTAATATGCAAAGCCATGGGCAGCTTCAACAACAACAACAATAACCACAACAGCAGCAGCAACAGAGACGGCAATAATAAGAGCAGAAACAATGCAAAAGGTTGGCCACACACGCTGTCTCTGCAGGCTTGCTATGTTATCAGTTTTTTGGTCCTTTAGCGATAGATGTTGTTATTGCTGCTTATATGTGGCTGCTGTTTGTGCTGTTCCTGCCACAGTTGTGGCTCATGCGTGCAAAGACAAAAGGCACTGAGAAAAATGCATTTGAAAGCTGGTCTTGAAGACGTCAATTCTAGTGCTGCTTTTGATGCTTTTTAATTTGTTTGAGCAGCTAGCTGGCAAATATTTCACAACGAAATGGTTGCATTCTTGTCTGCTTACTCAACAGTTCCAAATATACTTGTAGTTAACCATTTAGTAAGGTTTGAATTTTTTACATTTATTTGATTGATTAGATGTACATTTTATCCACATTTAAAGCTTGACTAACATATATGTGTATCTTTTTGTAGAATATTCAAAATAAAATTATGTTCTTATTGCTGTTTGTTACATTTTTTAAAATGCACATATAGTAACAAAATTATTTAATTATTCCAAATTTATTTGGTTGCGATCTATTGCCTGTTGATTATGAATTGTCCAATTCCATATGAATATAAATGGCGATTTGTTCGTCTTCAGAATCTGTTCATAAATCACAGTGTAACTTAAATCAGCTCAGCAACTTAGCGTTACGTCCAGCACACAATTTAAACTCAACTCAGCTCAGCTCGGCTCGGCTCAGCCACGCTCCCTCTTATGCAGAAGCAGGCACTCATCTCCGTCGGCTCGCCATCAACCAAACCCAGCTTACCCTAGCCAACAAGTTGTGCATCTGTAACTGTCACCTGGCTGCCTCTCCGCCACAGATCTGCCGCCTGAACGACACGACATGATGCACACTCAGTCACATAGATACACACACTCATACACACACACACACATACACATAAGCACCATAAACTGCAGTACACTGCAGCGCAGCGTGTCACCGAAAAGGCAAAAAAGAATGAACGGCAACGAAGCGTTCGCTGCCATGCCCAGGAGGATTTTCAATTTTACTGCATCATAAATTAAATTACCTCTTTCAATGTGCGAGTGAGCGAGCGAGAAAGGGAGCGAGAGGCGGAAAGAGATGGCGAGCAATGCTACATTTGCCAGGCCCATATTTTGCTAGCCCTATTTTATTACCGCAAAAGAAACGCAACAAGAAAGGCGGTCGCTTGTACTGGCCGGAATGGTCGGGGCAGTCGGATAGACAGAGGACAGATGGACATTCGCTTTGACTTGGCCCGAAATGCCAAAGGTATGCGCAAAAATGCACAAACACCAACAAAGGGTTGAGGGTTAAGGAGGTGCCAGTGGGGTGGATTGGATTTTTGGGGGCAATGGCTAAAACCAATTCCCAAACTGCAGCAAAAATGTACAACAACGGCCACAACGACAACGTCGACGAGCACTAAAAATGCAACATTACGTATACGCAGTGGTGTACCGCCGAAAAAGCCATGGATTTTAATGAAATCAGTAATGTTGGCGCTTGTCGAGCAACCAAAAAAAAAAAAAGAATTACATACATTTTTTTTTCGCTAGCCCAAGGGGCTGTTGAAAATAGCGGGAAGTATTGGTTGGATAGCAGAGCTCTGCTGGTTGCGTGGGCAGCAGTGTTGCGTTAAAAATCGTTGGCTGTGATTCAGTCGTTGTGATTGCCAAATACAAAAATGTTGAAATGAAAATTGAAATAATAACTTTTATACTACTATTTCGTTTAAGTATGCTTATGTATTGTGGTTGCAATGCCATCGCCTCTGTTATTGCCACTCCTTCTGTGCCTGTAGTTGCCTTTGTAGTTGCAAATGTGAATGTTAAAAATCAATTCTGTTAAGGGTCGCCTTGATTGCGATCGCTGTTCAGAGCTCAGCTTGTGAGCGCTGTTATGAGCGCTGTTATGAGCGCTGTTATGAGCGCTTTTTAAATACCAGATGAAAATTCTGTTAGGAATATTGAATAAGTCACCTAAATATTCATATTTAACAAAAAAAAAAAAAAAAAAAAACACTGGACAAACTCAATTAAATAGTATTAATGAATACAACTTAACATTAGCTCTGCCCGCAAAATGAAAGCAAGGACGGGAAAGAAAGAAAGAAAAAGAAAGGAAAAACCTTATAAAAAATGTATTTACATCAGCTCAAATATAAATTAATTATGAAGCTTCGAACAGTATTTACTGCTTAATTGTTAAGTGTAATGTTTTATTTTTTAAACTTCTTCTTTGCAGCACAGAATAACTGAAATTGTTAGTTAGCTATATCTTAATTTTTTCTTGTGCAAAAAGGCTTAATATTATGCAAAACTTCTTTAAATTGTCGATTTTTTTGTTTACGGACGCATGGTTTTAAAAAAGCATTGCATCTGCTAATATAGAGAATCACAAAATCACTGTGACTTAAGAACAGCAATCACAGATGGCGATTGAAAAATCGCACGTTTTCTCATCACTTGTGGACAGGCAAATATCACGTACTAGGTATACGATGCGATAGCGAACATTTGGCAGCGTGTCTAATGTGCCAACGTGGCTTGATGGCTATTTGTTTGATTTTCCAATTTTCCTTTTTTCTTATACTCATATTTTTTTCTCCTGTGCTGTCGATGCGTCGTCCTTTGAAATATCTTTACACAGGAGTCCATTAAATTTGGCAGCTTTGATTTGGCGAGGGTCGCGCACTCAAATAAAAAAGTAGTCGTAGCTAATTTATGTAATTTGGTCAGCCCCTGCGACACCGACAGACTAGACAGGACTGGCCTGGCCTGGACTGGACTGGACTGACTAGACCAGACCAGACCAACTCACAATTGGCGCACTTCCATAATGGCTGCGATGCGTTTGGCATTGATAGGTGTGCGCAGGTGAGGCACTCAGATCGACACACACATGCCTGAGTCTGTGTTGATGAACCAAGATGAATGCCAAATGCCGAATGCCTTTGGACCGACGGCACCATTGTGACCATAATTAAAATTAGCTCGCTTACCTATCGGTTACCTCTCTCCCTCACTATCTTTGCATTACATGTGTGTGCTAGGAGAGTGTGTGCTTGGGCAGCTTTCTGTGTTGGTTTTATGGTTTTGGTATTTTGGATTTTTTGGTTTTTGGTTTTGTGATTTGACTACCTTACAGTAGTCTCTCTCTTCATTTTATTTGCGTTTTGTTGTTGACGTATTTTTGGTTTATTACCTTGCATTGCGGATTTGGCCACAGACAGCACAAAAACAGCAGCAACAACAACTAGAAGAACCACAGCAAGTACTTGGGCTCTTGGGATATACGTACATACCCGTGCTACTGCTGCCAAATTGTAATGGGACTACGAGTATGTAGACGAGACTTGGACACTCTAATGGTTGGTTCAACTGCTTGGCCGTAAAACATTTGGCCAGTTGCGTGGCGGCCAATGTGAAATGTTTGCCATTTTTAGTTATTTTTTCCGGTGGATTTCTATTTCGTTCCCATTTTCTTTTTATATTTTTCATGGTTTAGTGCTGTCTATTTTGTCGTGTTGGCTTTTGTTTGATGAAATATGCTTGTGTTTGTTTTGCCAGCCATGCTGGTAGGCGTGCAGTGTGCGTATGTGTGAGTGTGTCTGTGTGCGAGAGCAGGTGGCATATATGTGGTATGCGGTTTTGAGCTGCAAGGTTGTGTGTTTGCTTTGGCCTCAGCCTTCTTTTAATAGTTACTAAAACTTTTTTTGGATCTCTTTATGACCCTTATAAAAGAAGTTTGCATATTCAGAAAGAGTCGTTAAACTAATGAACGGGCACGCAATGGATTTGGTTTTATCGTACTTTGAATCCGCAAGCAATTACTCAATAAGTGATGCATACAAATTTTTACTAATATTGCATTTGTTAAGTTAATTTCGAATCTTATTTATAAAAATGTTAAGTAAACTCTTATATTCCTAATAAAATACCTAAATTAAGGTCAGATTTATATGTTTTTTGTAGCAAAGAATAAATTAATATTTCTTGGAATTCAACTTTTTGCGGGTGGATATAGATAGTTCCTGTTTCTTATAAGTATGTACAGAGTGTTTCAAATGATAAATAGGCGGTTTTTTTAAATTTCATTCCTCACAACTGCTCTTAGTTTTTAAAATCCACGATGATGAGCAATTCAAGGTATAAGCATATATCATTATTTTTTATTAGTTTTAAAACTTTTATTAGCTATTTTCCGGTGCAATAAGTGCTGCCACAAAATGTGTTCAAGTTTTCCTTATTTTCGACAGCTACTTCCCCCAAAGATTGATATATTGTATTTTTATATTCGTATAAGCCTTGATCATAGTCTTAACCCACTTGTTGAGTTGATATATAGCCTGATTTTATTTCTTCGTCAATTAATGAACATGTAAGCATACCAATCACAATAATTCATCCAGTAATTAAGAAGCATATAAAAACGGGAAATTCAAGATAAAAATGTTTTATCGTTAAAAAGAAACTCAAAAATATTATTTTTACACTCTTTATTCAATGCTTGTATAAATAATCCCAAAACTGTCTAACTTGTGAACTGAATATGATTGGGTAATTGACTTTCAAAAACCAGTGAAATGATTTTATTTTGTTAATAAATTGATGTGTAAGTGCTGTAATTCTTGAATATATTTAGGTACGAGTATTTCTTAGTGATTTTAATTCAAGACATAGCACAGAATATTTGAAGTATTTTCGTAAGCATTCTCATTTCAAAGGCATGCGTAGCTGCATAAATCTAAATGCATTTTCAGGTAACAAATGCAATATGATTTTCAAAAATATTTGTCTGTCCATAAAAGAAGGCATTCGAAATTTGGACACTTGTAAGCTGTAAGAAGAGGCCGAAGGGGTCCTCATGCTAGCTAGGAAGCAAGATTTGTTGCTAAACCAATGTCACAAAAATATTTAAAGGAGGGCTGGCAGCTGGTCACTAGCATCGGGAGGCTACCAGTTGCCTCGGCAACTAAATAATTTTACAGTGTGCCAAATTACATGTTATATTGCTCGGATATGTAACCTACCTGGCCATCACAGGTGTGGCTGCCTGCAGGTGGCGGGCTGCTACTGTAAAGCCCTTGGTGTTGCCACTGGTTTTGAGGGCTTGACACGGCTTGGCGCTTTGGTGGATACGGTGGCTTTTCTGGCATAACTCAGACAAAATCGCTTCGCATGCACGTGCAGAAAAAAATAAACGATTTAGTGGAAGAACCGCTCTGGTTGTTGCTATTATTGTTGTCGTTGAGCTGCCAGGGCTGTGGAAGGGCTGCCCAACAGCTGTGCTATCTGCGGCCGTGTCCATGTGCTTGAGCCTAGAGCCGTTGGCGTTGCCATTTTTGCTGTTGTTGTTGCTGCTGTTGTTGGGGCTTTTGTCGTGCGTCCCTTGCCGATGCAGCTATTTGCAACAAAATGGAATGGAATATGGGTCAAAGTGCAGTTGAATGTCCTGAACATCCGCAATGCTGTAGTTTGACTTTTTTACAATGTATGTGTGTGTGTGTTTGTGTGTGTGTAAATGTGTGTCTGTAGTGGTGTGTGCGGCCGACGTGTGCCAATGTATGTGTGTGTGTGTGTGTGTTCGTTTGCATGGGAATTGCATTCAGGAATATTTTACGTTTTACGTTACATTAGCTGTGTGACGGCCTGGCTATAGGTTTGTATGCCTACATGTGTGAGTGAGTGTGTGTGTGTGTGTCACGCTCTTGCCATTGCATATTCTAAGTATGTGTGTACCATTGTACATATGTGTGTGTATTTATGTGCGTGCGTTCTCGTTTCATTTGTTGCCACTGCTGTGTTGGATTTTCCGTAGCCGTTTTTTAGGCGCCTGCACAAGCCTGGCGTTTTATGATTTGGGCATAAAGTTTGTGTAAGTTGTCAGCTATTGAGTCTGAGCCGATCTGTTGGCAGCTCAGGCAACAACACAATGCGAATATACCTGCACCTGATAGCATGCCATTCTCAACACACTCGTATACAGATTTTGAGCGCACACTGGACTCAAATCGAAGCTTAATTGAATTAATAAAACGTGTCTGGATCTACTTGTAGTAGTTGAAAATATTTGCTCTTCAGTTATCATAAAATATGATTGAGCCTACTTGTCATTCACTTATCAAGAGTCCAATTGATGGTTTGGAGCCACATATTAACATTTGTATTTGATTTATTCCCATTCTTTACAATTTGAGTTAAACTACTAATGACATTTTCTGAGTTTTGTACTTTTCAAACAAATAAGACTGTTTACAACTGTTACTGTTGCTATTTAATAACAAACGAGGAAAATTTGCTATACACAGGTACAATCTAACATGCTTACAAAAGTGTAAAGCAATATTTCGACATTTTTTTTATTTTTTTTTTTACAATTTTTACATATATACAATTTATTAAACTAGTTTTCTACTACCAATATGGCAGCGTAAGCTGGTTGAAAGTTAGGGAATACAAAAGTTGTCTATAGTAAGCATCTATAGGACGCACTTACATCTATGTATATACAATATTTACAATGTTTTACATGAAAAATGAAAGTATATTTTATGATATATATTATATATTTTATACAAGGGATCATGTGGGGAGATCCTTTGGATGGCATTTCTTCAGTCTTCTCTTCTTAGGTTTGGACAGGAGCCGCCTCGCTAGTGCGTTGAATATTAGTTAAAAAATGGAATAGATTACTGGATAATTTGGTCAATATTATGCCCTACGCAAAAGGTATTTCTTTCCACTTTTTTTTGCCTATTCGATCCCAATGTGCGGTGTGTGCTGTCAACAATTGCAATTTGCAATTTTGTATTGCATACTTCTGGGCGGTTGCTTTAATTTCATTACTTGTACAATTTTCTAATTTGTGTGATAGTGTGATTGTGTGTGTGTGTGTGTGTGTGTGAGTTGGCAAAAAGGAAAACATTACATTGTGGCACGGCACGTGCAGCAGAACAGTACCACCCCATTCTGACCTCCCCTCCCCATTCAACCCCATAATTCATGAGAAAAAAATAGTTTTAGCCAACTAATATCGAGCTCTCACAGATGGCTGGCTTTTTCTTTTTGTCATGCCTTTTTGTGGCAAACTTTTGCGGTTAGCTGGCCTTCAATTAGTGTTTGGCCAAACTCAACTTTAAATACAAACAATTTCGAGAACATAGAGAATGACAGACACAGACGGGCAGAGAGACAAACTGTTCAGCAAATTGCCAGCGACATGTGCAACAAATTTGCAGACATCGTCATTGCCATTTGAGACTGGCCTGGCCAATCAGCTTGGTATCGGAATCGGAATCAGTCCAACATTTCCTTCATGTGCTCTTTATTTTTGCTGGCTTTTGATCAAAAATCAAACTACAAATTAGCGAGGACTTGGGCCTGGCGGCGCATACACATATGTACACATACTTATGCACGTACTAGTATGTAAGACGCCGAGTTGCCTGGCTAATTTCAAACTTTTCACGGGTAATTTTAAAGATTTGTGTGCCGCAATCCATTAGCAGAAAAAAAGGGGCAGCGACTGCCTGACTACTAATGCCATTGACATGCTGTTGGCCACCGTCGAGGGCCGTAAAATTCGCCATAAATAAGACGATAAATTAATAGTTTTGGAAAGGCCTGTGTGGACAAACAAGTATATAAATTTCATTCTATCCTGGCAGTTGCTCGTAATTCGAGGATGCCAGCGATTTGTACAAAAGCTCTAAGTTGTCTTCTGTCACTAAGCGAATGAATGTGAGTGCATAAAATCGCGCAGTATATACATCAATGCTCCCGTAGAAATGTCAAGGCAAATAAGCCGTCTAATGCATTGCATGTTGCATACATACGGGCGCTC
This sequence comes from Scaptodrosophila lebanonensis, assembly GCF_003285725.1. Classification (NCBI taxonomy): domain Eukaryota; kingdom Metazoa; phylum Arthropoda; class Insecta; order Diptera; family Drosophilidae; genus Scaptodrosophila; species Scaptodrosophila lebanonensis. The sequence goes on from NW_022060529.1 coordinate 7,728,320, forward strand.
AAACACATGCACGAATCCATGTCGGTTGAAAAACACGTAGCTCCTTTGTTTAAATATGCACGCAATTTTTACAAAAGCTGTCTACAACGCTGATTACTCAGACGAAATGGGGGTGGACTATATATTCCCAAGTAAGGTTAATGCATAATTCAATATAAACATCGACTATGTGATGCCCTTCAGTGAATCCTATCGTTCATAAATTTAATAGAAGAGGTGCAATTATGTTCAGATTTAGTTAATTGTCAGCAAAAAAATAATTGTTGAATGTAATTTCTTTAAATGAATATTCTTGCTTTTTTAGTTCATGTACATTTCTGTTTAATAATATTGTTTTAAAATGAAAACACCCATTTCACGACGTTATTAACGCATGTTATGTATCTAAATAACAGTCGATAACAAATCTAATCTGTTTATTTTTTTTAAACACAACTAAACAAGTGGATAATAATAATAGTTCTATATAATAAGATGGATTTTCTCTTGTTTGCAAAAGAGACTAGTTTTATCCTCAAAAAATTGTTGCATATATTTGTATAACAATTTAATAAATTCACATCTAATCCCTAGTCTAAGTGTGCAAGTTTCAAATGAATAATGCAGTCTAAACTGTGTTTGTAGCTTAAAATATCTGCGTGCTTTGCATTTCATGAGCAGGGTATTAAAGAGTAACTATTGGAAAGGCCAGAGGAGTGAAGTTGAAGGAACATTTGCAAAAAGTGCGTAGCTCAGCGTTTGTTTTTTTTTTCTAATGAACATGAAGTATTTGTCACAGTAGCTTGGATCTCATGGCTGGAAATGGAGGGCTGTAAGGGGAGGCAGGAAGTGCCTGGAGACGTAATGGCAGCCAGTGGATGCTACACCATATGCAGCAGATTAAAAGTCGATTTACCAAGCTGTTGAGTGCGCTACATACACAGCTTCGGTCAGTCGACATGTGTGGGTGCGTGTGTGTGCATTTGAGTTTATTTAGGAACGTGTGAAGAAGATTTATGTGGTAAAGGGCTAAGGCGACGAGTGAAGCTTTCGGGCTGGCAGGCAATTAAAAAGCAGTTAATGAAAGCCACTGCGCAAAAATTACGCATACGCAATGTGTTCGCGAGACAACAGAGGAAAGAAGAGACGAGAAGAAAGTGAACAAAAAATAAGAAAAAGACACTTTGCTCCTTATTTCACGGCAAAGCGGCAACTGTCATCAGTTTTTTAATTTTTTCGCATCGTTGTGTTGTTGTACATTGTGCGGCTGGGCCTGAAGTTGGACTTGAGCTGCGTGACCATAAAAAATGGTAGCAGGTAGCAGCGAGAGGGCAAACCAAAAGCGGCAGCAAGCAGCTTATGGCAGTTACTTTGCACCTTTTAGGCGGCTTATGGCCACAGTTGCGACTGCACGCTAAGCGTGGAAGCCAAGGCAGTGCATGGAGGCCAACTTTAGCCTTGGTTTGTTGAATGGCGCGCTGCCAAGCAGTAGCTGCGGCAACAGCAACAGAAACAGCAACGGCAGAAGACATCGCCACACTTTAAGCCTCACTGAGTAATTGCGCGCAAAAAATGCGCAAATTGAGCGCAAGGAAGTGCGAAAGCTTCAAGCAGAAGGCAGCCAGCGAGCCAGTCAGCCAGTCAGGCGGCACAGGATCCTAGTACCCCAGACCCTATCCCCAATGCTACCTCCTTCCCCGCATCCGCAAGTGAAAACTTAGTTTTCGAGTGTGTTTACTTTACGAGTTGCGTGTGAAAAGTTTTACTTACGACTTGCATAAATGCAGTCATTGCTGTTGGCTCCGTTGCCATTCGCTGCTCCTCTTCTTTTTTTTGTTGCTGCTCTTGTAGTTGTTGCTATAGTTGTAGTTGCTGTTTTAGTCAGTGCCATTGAGCCAAGAGATTGGCATGTAAAATATGCTAAAAGCATGCCGTTTCACAGTGCCAGGCAGCCAGTCAACCAGTCAGCGCATCAGCAAGCAGTTAGGGTTAGGAGGGGCATAGGGATTGGGGAAGAGGCACGCGCTTGTGCGTCAAGGCGACGCATTGTCGCGCTGTCACATTTATCAAACAGTTTTGGGTGAGCCTTGTGCCCAACCGATATGGATCAAAATGCATTCAAGTTTTTGCCAAGTTGTAAGAAGAAAAACAATCAATAAAGACTAATTAGTGAAAATTTGAAATCAATTTAAGCTGAAATTGAAGTTGGAGTTGCTTAAGACTTGGCAGATATTTACACTAAGAATTGACATTTAATTCAGAAAAAGTCTGCCAATTTATACCTTTTTAGCATGCTGAAATGTCAGTTAACCAAAAAATGTCAAATAAAGTATTCTTGACCAGTAATTGCAGGTTATTCCAATGCTACAGCTGTAGAATAAAGTTATTAATAAACGTAACTAACAGTTCACCATATTAACACAATACCTCCCTCATTATATTGGGTAATTCCACTTCAATTGTAGGATGAGTAAGATTGACTTCGATATGTGTCATGCCTGTCTCTTCACGTATCAAGCATTCGACCACCCAGTTGTTATAATTGTTAGAATTTCAAATGTCTTAGTCAATAATCGAATAGAAATTGATTCTTATTTTAAGCCTAAAAATAGAGATCTTAGCTCATTTCTCTCCTTTTTCCTATATTAATTGTTTGGTTGGTTCATTATGTCCAGAAGACTAACAAAAATTATTTTTTCGAATCTGCAGTTGATTGCGCTTAGCAACATTTCAGAAAATGATTAAACGTTGACAGTCTGACTTGTTAATACAATAAATAAATAATTAAAAATGCAACATTGGGAAGTGAGAATTTTTGTGTTAGTACAAACGCATAGTTATATTAATTATATTCAGGCAATACATAATTTCTTACTAAATAATGTTAAGAGTTACCGCATAAGAAATATTCACAATAATCATCGTTCCGTTTGAGGAATTATACTTTCCCCACATTTGGTAATTCTGAGCGCATCTGCGGACGATGAAGTTCGGTGCCGTAGACTTTAAATTGAACAAACTATTTATAAAATGTGGAAAACTTGAGACCAATCCAAAACTTGTGTAGCAAACAAGCAGACAAAGTGTGTGCGTAGGAAGCGGTATCAAGGACAACAAGAACAGTAACAACAACAATATAAGCAAAATATATGTATAGCAATAATAGCTGCAGTGAAGTTGTTGTGGCTGCGGCAATTCGTTTAAGCCGCTTTACTCTGGAAAAATTTATGTGCCATGGCCGGTTGGTTGCCTTGGTAAAGTTTTTGGCGCCTTGCAGCCTTAAAGTATGCAACTGTCCTTTAAAAATGCGTTTCGCTGTTAGGGTCTCTCAGCTTGGACTGCTCGCCAATGTTGCCGTTGACGCCAAACTTGGCGCTAAATTGTGGCGCGTGTTCGACAAAAACTTAAGTGGCTTATGCGTTGGCAAACAAAGCGTACAACAATCACAACCACAACACCAACAAGAGCGGCAAACACAGCGTAAGGAGCAACAACTATAACCAAACTGTCATGAATACATATAAGGACGAAAAAAAACAAAGCGAAAAAGGAATTTGCCTCCGGAAAAAACCGAGAAAAAAATTGCTGAGTCGTGTGCATAAAAATAATGGGCAACGCTTAAGCGTCAGAAAGTCTGCGGGTTGTCTTCCTCTGGCCATTCGCTCCGGCTATTAACAAGCGCCTTGACTAGCTCCATGCTCCATAGCTTCATGCCTTCTGCCACCAAAAATCCATGAAGCTAAAGCGCACGCATCGGAACAATCAATCAAGCCCCGGACGCCGGCGCACGCAAATGCGGCGCCAAGGCTACGTATCGATGAGCATTTCAGCGCACATAAATTTCGATGAAAAATTTAATTTTGTTTTGCAATTGCTATCATGTCTATACATACTATATATATATATTTATCTATGTGTGTGTGTGTGTGTGTGTGTGTGTGTGAGTGTGTGTGATGGGGCAATTAGTTGGCCGCGTCATCATCATTATCATGAACATCAACGGCATATGTCTCACCAGTTGCAGTTGTTAATTTGAAGAGCTTCATTAGGCAGCCGCAGTCACAGTGACTGGCCATACATACATATTCGTATAACAATGAGCCGCAGGATACAAACTATTATATGTCGTGCATACACTCAAAAAATATTCCCGAATGCGCAAAAGATTTAGAAAATAGCTGCAGCTATCCCTCCATAGATAGAGTCGTAAAATGTTTATTTATTATTCCTAGGAATATATATGCCTATATAAAATATTGTTTAAATATATAATTCATATGCGAATCTTTCTTTGATATTCAATTATTTTGTAGACTAGATTACTTATTTATTTAAAATTCATATTATAAATTAAACAGTGTTAGCTTATCTTCCATATCTAGCTCTTTAAAATTAAAAAAGTATTTCCAGATTAACAGCGTGTCTCATCGTAATCAGAGTTTTGACTTTGACTCAGTCATTTGGTTTATTATTCCTTTTATTGATTTGTTGCGAACAAGCTTCACAGTTGTAACTGTGTTCTCAACTGTCATATGTCAGTTAATATAAATTTATTGTTGAATCGAACATTCTATATAACACCTTAATGAGAAGTGAGCTTCCAGCTTACTTTTCACAGTGTGGAGTCGGGAAAGCGAGGCATTTGTAATTACTTAAGCATTAACCATGGCAAGCAACACTTGACAATGCTAAAATGTCGCACGTTGTTGCTTGAGTTCCGTTTTAGCTTGGCCACAGGCATTATCTCTTGCCCCATGCCTAAGCTGCAACTTTGTGGCTTAATTAGGTTTTTGGGCAACGTGAATTTGTCAGACGATGTCCTTCTCACTGCCGTAGGCGCTGGAGGCAAAGTGTACTGGTCTCGTTGCCGGGAGCTACTTCCGGGAGCCCGCAAATAATTTATGATCGAAAACGCGTTTTGTTTGGTGTCTAGGTACCTTGTTGTTGTTGCTGGCATTATTGTTATTGTTGTTGTGGCATCGGTCATGGCTGTGAATCTATCTAAAGCTTGGTTTGCTGGTCGAACTGCTGGTGGCTTCTCACACTCTTTCCCCATCTCCATCTCCATCTCCTTCTCGGTCTCATTCTCGCTCTCGTTTGTCGTCTGCCTGCCGCATTAAAGCCAATTGATTTATGATGCCTGTTGTGTGGTTTCAGTTGCTGTTGTTGTTTGTCTTTATTTTTTTTCTGTCTGTGATTTAATCGACAGGCTGTGAAATGCGCTCGAAGAGGCTCTAAATGGTATTGATTGTTAACACACAATTTTATAGCTTTACTTTATGCCTTGTTCGATTGTTGTGTATTAAAGTGTTGGGAAATTGTTGGACCCTTGGATAAGCATGCGATTAGTCGAGTTGATTTGTTCGATACGATTGGGTGAGTCAACTTGTACAATTGTCAAGGCAGTGGAGCAATAAATTATGCATTAATTAACCTAACTGTCACATATTACCGTTAAATGAAATTTAGTCCGAGAGTAAAATTTAAACAAAATTAGTTCGACCAGCGAATAACACATACAAATAAATATTCACAGACAGGGGTATTTTTGTCGGTGGGTATAAATTCCGATTAGTTCTGCCTATTAATAAATGAAGCAAAATTATTCTTCAATAACATTAATTTTGTGAACAACTAATTCAAAAGTATTAAATTGGAAACCATAGCTTTATACTTTAGTGGAAAACAATGCTTTGGGTCACAAATTGATCTTTACTATAAGTATTGTATATTAAGCAGGAACTATCGCGTGGAATTTTAGGTCAATTACATTTTTCTCGCGTTGGAGAATACTTGTACTAGCTGGTACAAATTAAACTCTAGCTTTATTCTTCCTAACTGAACTCTTTTTTACTTGAATGTGGAATAAAATCACAAGATATTTTAAATATAATAATAATAATAATAATAATTGTGAAAATGAATATAAATAAAACTATGTTTTTTTTTTTGATAATTTGAGTTATTGTTCTTTATTTTCAGCAGCCGTAATTCATTTTATTATTTATATAATTTAATTTTATTTCCCTACATAAGTTGCATTGTTCGCATAAAATTAAAGATGACTGTTTAAAAATTCTGGCCATGCCAATCGTCATTCTGCCCATGTCGTTATCGACGCTTCCCCGCACTGAACTACTGACCTCTTGTGGGCATAATTGCGTATACTACTTGTATATGTTTGTATGTATGTAAATACATATGTATGGTCGAGAGGCGGTCTCCAATTAAAAGACTCCGGCAATTTCCATTTCAGTAATTGCAAAATTAATTTCGGGCAACTTAAAAATGGTGCACTCTTTATAAATTGGATTTATACGAAAAGTGAGCGGAATTTTTAACCAAGTCGAGGCCTACTGACGTTTCAGCAGTCCTGTGCAAATGGCAGTTGATTGATTCAAGGCGCACACATTTACAAATGCACACAGTTGCTGCCGACAAGTGGCGTAGTTAACGAAGACACACACAAACACATTCCGAGAGAGAGCGACCCTTGAACACACACTTAAAATGCCAGCAGCTATAATTGTTACTCAGGTGACAGATTGCTGAATGGCAGCTCAGCAGGCAACAGCCAGGGAGGCAGAGTGTCATGCAGCCAGGCGCCACAGTTGACTGTGCAACATCAACACCGTGGCCTGATATGGATGCCAGAGTAAACCAAAACCAAAACAACCCATGGCAATGGCAAGCAATCTCAGGCAGGCAACGAAGGCACAGACGGCGCAAGGGACGATGACGACGAGGACGACGACGAATGGCATCCTGACGTCCTTCCCGGCGCATCAACGTAACGTCAGACAAATTATCACGTTACACTCGAGTGCGTGAGGCGGGCAACTATCGGGTGCCTCCCATTCACTTGCTCCTGCCTGTCTTGTAAGTTGTCGCCGTATGCAGTGGCAGCGCCTCGTCCCGACTCGCCCCACTTCGTCTCGCCTTGCAACACATTCTCATCATCGCACTATGGGATAGAATCCCGAGATGGTGGGCATATGATAAATATGCTAAATAACCAGACAACTATATAACTCTTCCTGTGATGAATTGGACAATGTTTTTATACAAATATTTAACTTAAGGATCACGCAAATTAAATACATTTGCAAACCGACAACAGAGATCTCTTCTCTTATTCATAAGCATATCTTATTACTAAACTAAACACTTATAACACAGCCAGTTCTCTTACACGTGCATTTTAATGCATACAAGATGTGCACTAAGAAAACTTTGTATGTAAAACAAACTTTTTTTTCGAAATCAATGTATTTTATTCACAATGGCTTGAGCTCGTGGGATGATGGCTTAGTGATGGCCTTCAGGTAGTCGAGTGTCTACTACGCCCACTTAACGCTTCATCAGCAAGAGCATCGCACGCTGCCAAATCAGGTAAATGTGAGGTATGACTGATAGTTTAAATGGGAGTTTTTGTTGCTGTTAAATGCTGACCAACATATGCTGAACAAAGCGTAAAGCCATTTGTTCGCTAAAATGCGATGAATGGTTGATTTATAAATATTTAATTCCATTTCAATGAAGCTTGATGAATTCACGCATTTTTTCGACTACATTTTCGGTAATCGCGAATTTTGCTGGCCAACATTCAAGTCATAACGACCTTTTTTAAAGCGCGTGTAATACTTATGAATATTCACCTTTGTTTGTCGATTGATAACTTCGCTTCCAGTGGAGCAAATGCCATCAAATTTGTACTAAAGTAAGATAAGTTCTTTTCACATTTCATCCTTAACACATCTTCAGTGAGATTATTGGGTTGGATAACTACAAGTACTCATCAATGCGTTATAAATCCATAAATTAAATAAAGTATACACTTATAATTTATAGCGCCTAGGAATTGTTCGATGAATTTTTCCTGAGCTTTCGGCCAAACATATGAAGACGGAGACAGTTTTAGAGGTTTAGGGAGAAAAAACCTCAGAGCATTTCCTGTGCAGTTCAGATATATGTATATTTATATAGAAAGTTATGGAATATGCATTGGCCATATGTCCCAATGTACGTCGTCGTGATGGCAAAGAGAAAGCCATTCGCATCGACATCGGAATCGGCATTGGAATGCAGCAAAAGTCAATTTGCGCACTCCGTGTAGCCAAGGCAGGCATGATTCGTCCTTTCATTCCCCTCCCTCCTCTAGTCGCTCTGGGTGCGTGATATGTTAAATGCGTGTGCATGTCGCTGGTTACCGCAGAATGATAACTCTGCACTTGCCACATCGGCTGTATGCTTGTATATCGTATAGGCTTGTTCGTGGGGCTGCCAGTCTCTCTATCGGTCTATCTGGCAGTGTGTGCCTGTGTGTGTGTTTGTGCGTCTGGTTTATTATCTGCTTAAACATTGTGCTCTGCTACTTGCCTGCCTCCTTTATTTGTCGTTGATTGACACACCGTAGGCTATCAGCGCTTAATTGCATTTTGCTCAATGATAACATAATTTAAAAGGAAAGCGGATGTACGAGCGTGCGCCGCAAGGAAGCCAATGGCCATATAGCCGGACAGGTTGGCATTGATTTATGATTTCTTTTCGATTTTTACGACCACCTTAGTTGCCGTAACTTGAGCGGGACTTAAAGGTGCCTCAGCATAGGCACTCGTTCAATTGGTGCGTATATGTAATATTGATTAAAATTTATCGAAATGATTGCACATTTTTAAAAGAGACGCACGTAAATTTAATAAAAAAGGTTTTTATTTATTTATTTTAATTATTATCGTTCTTTGTTTTTCCTTTCAATAGTTTAAAAAAAGAGATAAAACAAAATAAAAGCCTTATAATTCAGATTGTTGTGTTTTATATTTTAATTTATTTTTTCAGTAATAGCAAAGGATTGCTTTTTAAATATATGTACGTGTATGTACATAAAATAATAAGTGAATTTGAAATTGCGATGTAAAGTTAGAGATATGAAAGGACCTATAACAACATGATAAAATTAAATTTGAGTATTGTTTCGCAAAAAGAGCAAAGAGGGTTACTTTGGGACTGAGACATGAAGGCATTTATTGAAATGTTTGATCTAGGAAACTTATCTTTTGAAGAAACACAACACAGATTTCTAGCAATATGTTTGTAGAAATCAACAGAGAAATATCAACGTTTAATGACTCGATCGTTTCGTAAAGCCTTACAAATATTGTAAAGCAATACACAATTCTCTGTAATTCAAATTGTATATTTATTTATTTTTAAATCAAAATTGCAGAATTGCGTTCATAAAATATATATATTCGTTTTTATGAGCATTTCACCCTTGCATGATTAGCTAGCAAGAATCAGAACGAGTAATGGCAGTATGTGTTTCCACAAAATCGCTTGGGAATTGTCCATTACAAGCGTTCTTATTTCTACCCAAAAAGCAACCCGTTTTAATTGCGCCACAACAAATTCAGCGCTAATGGCAGTCCGCGCTTAAACTTTACCAGTCGCAACTAAAACTGCAATTGCTAAACCGATTTTCGCGCCAATTTTATTTTACATCTGCAATCTTGTTTTTGTTGTTTTCTGTTCAGTTCCGTTCAACAAAACGCAAAGCACCCGGCACCAATCACGGCTTGCCACCATCAATTAAGTGTCAACGTTGCTGTCGACAACAATAGCAATAACAGAACAACACGAGCTGTAGCAGTTAAAAAGTTGTAATAAAAAGCGATGCGCTCAAATGTTTGGCATGTTTTGGCATGCGCCAGTGACAAAAATCGGGCAATTTTTGTATTTGTGCAAAATTTTTAATTTGCCATTTTTATTGTCGTTGCGCAAGGACGAAGAACAACTAACAGCGAACAACTATGAATTGCTGGAGGGCAGAGCAAATTGTTTTATTTGTTTGCTGGCCAGAAGTGAGTGGTGGAGGTGTTGAGGTAACTATCAAAAATTAAACAAAACTGCTGTCAGCTGTAAAGTAAACAATTGACAGGCCAGTCAGACTGTCTGGTTGGGTGGCTGGTAGCTGGTGGCTTGTAGGCAACATTCATCAGTTGTTCAATGCTTGATGAAAACAGAGGGCCAACTATGTATCTCAGTTGAGACTAAACCTGTCAACGAAATTTGTGACAACTTTTTGTGCTTGATTTTTGAGACGCGTCCTAGCTTTTTGAGTCTATCAGTAGAACAAAAAACAACAATGACAAACAATTATAGCAACAAATATCTTAATACTAGTCCGGCTGTGCCAAAGCTATATGTGGTAGTATTTTAAAACATATTTCTGTAACAGATCATCTTTAGCCGATATTTTGGTCTCTGTAAACCAAAAAAAAAAAAAAAAAAAATCATCAATTAACTCATATCGTATTGCATTTTCTTAGTCCTATTCAGGTATGTAAATGGCTTTAAAAATGACCTAATGATGAGGAGAAAGTATGTTTTTCAAACAGTAACAAAATATTTATTGTACTTATCCTGATTACCCATTGCTACATTGTTAACAGTTAATTGACTAACTCCTTTTCGTTGGCACTACAAGACTTTATTTGTTAATGCAGCTGAAAAATAGATGTTCGCTTGATGATTATATTATTTATTGTATTTTTTCTTAGTGGAACTCACAACTAGTTTTTAAATGTTTAAATACTAAAGAATGGTTGTTGAGGTGGCCTTTAGATGTGTACTGCACTGGTAGTGGTAGTGCGTTGTTTGCTGATATATTTCCGTTCAATTTGGGCAATTTTATTTTTACTGTTAAGATAGTGGCATATGTACAAGTATGTATGTTACTCTAGGGAGAATGTTTCTGACTGAGCCCATTCGCTAGAAGGGGCTAATAGATATCTTTACTCCAACGTTTCAAAATTTAATGCCAAGCCCCGTATACCCTTTCACTTGGAAAGCAGGGTACGGTACTCAATTGCAACGACAAATATTATTCGTTTGTCAGTGCGACGAGTTATACTTCGTTCCGTTGTCGTCTCGTGTTGCTTGCAAATGCAAATTTAATGTTGCATACTTTTCGGCATTGCATGTTGCGCGCCACACACATAGATAGGCCCTGCCATTAAGTAATGACAGTCATTAATGTTCTTAATAGTTGGCTGGCTGCTCGACTGCTCGGCTGCTCGGCTGCTCTGCTCCATGGCTGCTTGGGTAGTTGACTGCTTGGCTGCTCGGCCCGCTGCGGGTGTTGCGGCAATATCTACGACAAAATTAGCATAATCAATTTGCTGGAGCGCGTGCTTCTTGATAAATCGTTGCGGCAGAGTGGAAGTCCAGCGTGCTAATGGACGAGAGCTTAAAGTTGAGCCGTTTTCGTTGGCGCTTTCTTTTTCCTTGCATTTGATATTTTTGTTGGTTTTATTTTTTTTCTGCCTTGGCATGCATCTTAACGGGTGGCTGACTGCCTGCCTGTTGGCCTTTGGTCGGGCACTTGGCGACCCACTTAACGCTGCAGATATGCCGCCAATTTTGCATGCAACTGGGCGCAGTGTTGTTGTTGTTGGTTGTTGGTTGTTGTTGCCGTTGTAGTTCTTGTGCCCATTTGCGTGGCGCACGTTGCACGTGCACGGCCTAAAAGGACATCGGGCGAACGCTGCTGCAGTCGCTTGTTGGCTGTTGTAAAACAACGCGTCGTCGTCGAGCTCCTGTTTAAGTTGTTCGTGTTGCTTTGGCATTTTTTAGTGCATCTGCAGCACATAACTAAAGGCGCAAAAGGAGAAATGAGAAAAAGAAAGCAAAGCTGTTAGCTACACTACGCCTTGTTTACTATACACACACAAAAAACAAACACACGGGTACACTGTCTCACATGCACAAAGCAAATGGGCAGCGGTCGGCGTGTGTAAACGGACAAGTCCTGGTTTATTTGCAATGGTTGTGGCGCTTGCAGTGCTGGCAATGTTTTTAGCATATATTTGTCACTTATGCAATTTATATCGTTTGTCTTTTGATGTCCTGCCAGCTTGCAATTGCTGTAGTTTAGTTGCTTGGAAGACTCACATTGAGCAATGTTTGCCACAAGCGAGGCTCATATAAGAAGTTGCCTTAAACAGTTTACGTGCCTAGTCTCGCCCTTATTCGGTTTTCATTTTCACAGGTTTTGGTTTACTTTTATACTTTTCCAAGTAAAATGAATTATAATTATAATGCATGTATTTGATGAGAGCCATTTCTAATATCAATTTTGTACAACACGAATTCCGTTAGTTTATTTCTTAACTTTGGATCTTAAGTATAATATGTTATTTGCAATGCAATTTGCAATTTTAAGTATCAAAACAAAAAATTAATTAGAAGAAGAGTAGCTGCCAAAGATTCTGCAAATAGCCACTCAAACAGTATTTATTTTAAATCCCTTTAAAATAATATTTTTCGAATGAAGTTTTGTCTCTCCAAAATTACAAATTACTTGTAACAAGAAATAAGATGATATTCAACCTAAAAAATAATGAAAATTAAATATTGGCAAAAAATACTGCTATGAAGTCAGAAGTTGATGTTAGTTTTTTAACACTATATAGGAACCTATATCTTTATAGGCAACTTGGCAGAAGAAGGAGTTTAAAAAAAAAATTAATTGAACAATATTTCATAAAGATAATTTATTGTCTGTACAAGTTATAATGCATTTCTGTAACATTACAAACCAGCCGCGCATTATGCTTTTTTAAAGTCTATCAGCTATCGCCGAAAAGCCATTTTATTTAAATGGCACTTGAAAGCGAGCAAATAAATGTGCGCGAAAAACTTCATTTGCATAAATAACAAATATTGCTCATACGCCGCATTGTGCGCAACACATGACATCAAGAGTGTAATAGGGTGAGTTGTGAAGGGGGATGTGACGGTGTTGATGGTGCTAGCAGCATACTGTCTGGGCGGCATGACGGCGACGACGACAACGACAACGGCAATGGCGACGACGATGATGGTCTCAGCTGATGCGTGGCAGCATTAAAAGCATAAAAAATTATGAAAAATCGTGCGTGGCGCCGCAAAGTATGCCAGGCATACAACGCCACACACACATACATATATATGTGCACCTACATGCGGAAGTGGCGGTCATGTATTGATAGATGTACGCAAATATTCATGCTTTTATGCTTGTGTGTGTGTGGTGAGGGTTTTGCGCAGGCAAAGCGCTGCATGCCCGAAATTCCAATCAACATTTTTATAAATCACACTTGCGGCATCAATTTACAGCTGCCCGCACACACACACACACACACACACACATTACCACTCACACAGTCCCACACCCAAGCAGAGGCACGTGAATTTATGAACTTGCGGCATGTTGCTGCTACTCGACCGTTGCCTACTTTGTGGCGCAACATTCTGTGCCACAAGACAAATTGTCTTGAAACGTAAACAACTGTGCACCCTAGCCTTCTGCTTACTAATTGCCATTGTAGGATGGCAGAGATGGAGGCACGGAATTGCAATTGTCGCTCGTTGTCATTGCAAACACGTGAAAAATTGCCACTCATTATATGTATGTGTTGCAAAAATTTTATATTTTGGCTTGGCCAACTTTTTAATAAATGAAACTTTGTCGTTGCTCTCACCAAAATGCCTCTGCATGCCTTTACCCCTTCGCCCTCGCCGATCTTTAACTATTTCCTCGCAACCCGACCAAATAGTTGTTAACCACAATATTTTGTTACGCTGCACATAAAAAGTCAACAGCAAAGACAACAACTACAATATCAAGAGCTGCGGCTTAAACAAGCTGCCAATATTTTGTGTTCATTTCGTTTTCTTTCTGTTTGACCATTTATTGTTGTAGTTGTTGTTGCTCGCTTCGTTACTTACACTTTATTGGGTTTTGTAATGCTGTTTTTTTTTTGCCGCTATGGTTTGGTTATGTTTCGAATTTTTTTGCTTCGCTTCCCTATATATATTTATTCCGCAAGCCTTTCGCGACAAACAAAAAATAGACATTTATGGCTCTGTTCATGTTTATTGTCGCACATAAAGCAGACACGATGGGTGCTATTTTTACGGCTAGTTGGCAACTTGTGTTGTGCTCGTATTGTATTGTATTGTGCTGTATTGTGTTTTGTTCTTCTGTTGGCAACAACTTTAAATTCTATTAAATCAAAAGGCCGTTCCATACATCTCAGTGTCGCCCCAAACTGTGGCGAAAAACAGATGGAAGAAACGCTTACGACAACGAAAATAAAACTGGGCATTGTCAGCGAGCGAGGGTAGACTGACAACTTGTAAGCAGGTCGGAAAAGTAACGGCAGGGCCGCAATATTTCACAATTTATTTTATAAACTTAAAATTAGTATTCAAATAAATAAATTCCATTTATTAGATAAAGAGCATTATAAATCCATTATTGTTATAATTAGTTGAAGGGTGCATTTTTTATTAGAAATTATTACAAATAAAAATATATTATTTATTATTGTATTCTACAACATCTTTTGCAGTCATTATAACACTGAATTCTTTATCTTTGTTTGTTTTCATTGAATTCAAAAGTATTTGCCAGGACAATTATTATGTATTCCAGGTAGACCTATTTTAATTGACTAGAAAGAAAGCCATTTGTTAGAAAGTTTCCACGCATCCATAATCTGACCGGAAAGCTAGTTTTGATAAGAAGATCTTTGGACGTATAAATTAGATGAACATGTCATACCAAGTTTGAAAAATCACAGCTCCTAAAAAAGTGTACATTAGAACATGTGTATGTTAGAGTGATGGAGAGGGAAAGGGTGCCGTAGTAAGAGAATACAAAAACGTAGCACAGTTTTTGGCGTTGTCCGGTTTTCTTTCAATCATAAAAGCTTAGTGGTATGCAGTTGGCGTTTCGCTTGCTGCCTTGGCGTAGTTTAACCAAACCTGGTCACAACAACAACAATAACAAGAAATAAAGACTATCCTGACACAAGCAACTTCAACAGCAACAGCAACAACAACAGCAATAGAGGATTGTGTAAACAATGACCCTTTTGTGCGCGCGTTGACAAAAAAGCGCTTAAACGCAGGCCAAGGCACGTTTGCTAAACAATTGCTGTTGGTAAACTTCATTAGAAATGTGCACAGTAACAGTAACAACAACAGCCGGAACAGCAACAACAAGAACAACAACAGCAGCTGCAACAACTCAACGCTGGGTCGCGTCACATACAAGTGACATAGAAGTGAGCAGCAAACAACACCAAAAAAGTCAAATTAATAACAAGCCAAGTCCGAAAACGCCCAAAAATGCTGTCGGGCATTTACACTGGGAAAGAGTAAAAAGAAAATGGCATTTGTGCTAAAAGTTTTGTGTTGTTGTAGCCTCTGTTTATCTTGTATTTGCTGTTGTTGTTGCTGGTTGACCGACGCGAAAAGCGCGCGAATTTTAATTAGTGCGCTTTTTTGTTGTTGTTGTTGCTGTTGCTTCGAACTAAGGCGGCAGCTGCGACGCCTTTGAATGTATCTGAGTGTGTGTGTTTGTGTCGCGACTGCTGCTCACAACAAGCAAACAATTAAAAGTTTTTAACCTTAATGCGGATATGTTTGTTAAATTGCCCAACAAAACAAAATAAAACAAGCCGAGAAGGTCCAGCGGCGTTTTACAAAATACCCTTTTAGGCGCAGGAAAAACTTGAGTATATATATATATATATATGTGTGTGTGTGTATGTGTATATGCTCGTATATATTTTAATCAAGTCTGCAGCATCACAATGCAAAACTTGTACAAAAAGTTCACTTTTTGTTCTGACGTTGTGCGCCATTTGCATGAAACTTTAAACAATTGCGGGACTAAGAAGGCAGTGGAATAAAGTGGCAATAGTGGCACGCCCGATACAAGCCCACAGCCTCTGTCGTTTACGTAAAAGCCGCAACCACCATTAAATAACAGTACCGACTCTTCCAGCCTGCAGTCAAAAGTTAATCACATGTTTTCCAAAAGGTGTTGAGTGGGCGCGCATTCGACGGGTCCTTTGCGTAATTTTCACACAAAAACCGCAAAAATTATGTGCAAACGTCAGAGGCTGTTGCAGCAACAGCAACAAAAGTTGCAGCAACATTTGCTGCGATTGCTTTTGTGTGTGCGATTGAGGGTGTGATTTGAATTGCATTTTAATTATTTGACATTTTATTGCTGTTTGAATCATTACGAGTTCATGAATGGGTCAGCACGGGTAATTAGTATTGGTAAGACCCGAGCCAAATGCCGCATGTAGTTAGTGGTTTTTTGCCTGTCTATCGAATTGCATAGTGGTTATCGGTAGAACTATCTAACGTCATGCTTTTCCTTTACCCCTTGCCAGCGATAATATTGTGTATTGTAATCACAAGATCGAGAAACATAGAAATAGTTTGTGGTAGTCACACCATTCGTTCTGGACATAAGAATTCTAAATAACTATAATTTATTTCATTATTTTAATACTTAGAACTACCTGTTTGGGAAATTAAAAATAATTTCTGTTCAAAAGAAAGGGTGAAGTTTTTATTTATTTTCAAGTATTAGGTTACTTTTGAGTTAGTACGCTAGTCAATAAAAGATCAAATGATCAATGTCGGACAATGAAGAAAAACGAGCTAAAAATCCAATTACCATTATCATCATTATTGCTTTCATACTTATTTTACATGAAAAAACTGTTTTTTTGTTTACTTATTTTACACTTGGGTATTCATGCCCTCCTTTCGCGTCGACAATTGATTTATTTATTTATGAAACAAGAGTATATTTTTCAAATCAACACTTAATAAATATTTAAATAATTCTTTTCTTAAATGTGTCACCAAGTTATTGGATATTTCTGAATTTGTTTAATGTATCAAGGAAGATGACAGCTTTTCGAATTACCTACTTTTTATCAGAAACAAACTAAAGCAATTATGAATGCTGTTTGGACAACCGATAAGTTACGCTTTAAATTAGTTACTAAATTTGCTTCAAGTAGTCTGAAATATTATCAAATCTATTCACTAACCCTCCATGGGGCAAAATAACTTACAATATTTGCAAAATTTACGTCAACCGCACAGTTCTAATTGTTTAAACAAGAACTCTGCAAACTAACCGGATCAGCACACCAAGCTTGTTGTTTATCCGGAACAATTGCATTACCTAGGACACCCACATTTAAGTAATCTAAAAGGGGCGATACTTATGAAAAGGATTTCACAACTAAGGAAGACATTAAGCTAACCAGACCATATGCATAACACACATCTATAGCCCCTCCTCCCAGCTTTCTCACACACAAAGGTAACTGACAACAAGCAGGGAGACAAAAACGAAGGCAAAACTAAATGCAATTACAAAATTTTGAGCCCAAAGGAAACCCTCAAATGAAAACTAACTGCACTGCAATCTGCTGTCGTTACTGTTGATGTTTCTGCTATTGGTGTTGTTGTTGTTGGTGGTGGCATAGCCCGAGCATAGATGAGGCAGACTGCAACAAATAAACATATCAAAATTGCATATTGTTTTAATTGTTTTGTTACCAGGTTTCAGGTTATTTGATGCCAGGACTCGAGATTAACGCATTTACACTGCAAACTCGAACAGTCCAGCACTCTCCGATTGCATAGGTGTGCAAGAATGTGCAAGCATATGCAGGCAAACTTGTAGAGGGGAAGGGGAGTCCTGGGAGGTGCAGTGCAACGCATACATTTTGGTTTATGCATTGCGTGCACTAAATACGCATAAATTTTGTGTGCAGGCATAAAGATGTCTGTGTCCTGTCTGCCTGCCCACCTTCGGGAGTCCTGCCTACTGGCAGCCCGCTACTGTTTATTTGCCATGCATGGCTTTGGGCGCCGACATGCCATAGCTTGCAAAAACAATTACGCATATTAAACGCCTATGTGCTTAACTTATTAAATGCCGCACTCCCCGCCCTTTAAAGTGAATCCGTTCCTCGATTTCATGCCTTTAAGATTGAATCGTAAAGCAGGGTCCATAAAAGCGGCATAAAAAGGCGAGCAAAATCAGAGGCCCACTCATGCCCTTAACACAACACAAAACCTTTTTGTTTTTGTGATTTCTGTTGTCGTTTTTTTTTTGTAGGTCTTTTATGTTCCGGCGTCGGTTCAAATCGTTGTCGATGCGGTTGTCGAGCCATCGGCTCATTGCCTTGCCAATGGGCATTGGCATTATTATAGAGGCGTATGTTGCTTTTGTTTTATTTCGTTTCGCTGCAATTGAAAATTTATTTTGTGTGCTCATTTTGCACCTAATTTTCTCCAAAAGGCAAACCCCAACGAAATGAGTTGGAACACACAAAAAGCAATCAAAACGAAAAGTAAGAAGAACTTCAAAAGTCATTTTAGTTCTGCCACATCGTAAACTCTTTTTTTCATTCTCCGTTCTCTGTCGTTTTTTTTGTGCTACTACCTTTTGTGGTCATCAACTGGAATTGTAGTATGTGAGCGCCTTTGTGTGTGTACGACAGACTGAGTTGTGCAGAAAGTAGCAGTATGATGGGTTTGTTTATTGGGAAATTGTATAACAAATGTTCATGAAAGCAAGAAATCCTTGGATTTACTCATGATTATTTTAATTTGATGATTAAAACATACTTTACAATCGAAATGTTAAGCATAGGGGCCCGTAAAAGTAAGCAGTAAGTTTATAAATCGAGTTGCCTTACATTTTTATCTGGCGAATCGAAGGAGGAGGTATGAGTTTTATTTACAAGTTTCGGAACGCCAGTAAATCAATACTTTAAATATTTGTGTTTCGTGTAAATTGAGATTTTTTACGAACTGTATTGTAATTTGATCGCGGCTATTTAGAAATCACAGTGACTCACAGAAATCACTTCTAGGCCCATCACTGATGTCCCAACTTGGACTTGGACATGAGTTGCTAGTGACCGCTTGTATATTTATTTTAGATTTATTGTAATGTCCAGCAAAAATATGGTCCTCTGCCTTGTCTACCACTCTGTCTACCATCTCTATCTATGGCTGGTGTCCCCTCCTCCAGGATATTCAGTCATACTGCTTGGTTTTGCGACACACGCATTTGGTATGCAGTTTGCGTTTGCCATCCAGTGGCCAGGCCTGCGCCCGTTCTCGGCTTTCATGCGGCCATTGCACAGAGCCAGTGTCGGGCGTCCACTTTGCCGTATTGAAAGTAATGTTTACGTTTCCGCTTCCGGTTTAAGTCATGTCAAGCCATTCAACCATAACGTTTGTATTTCATTTTAAATTTGCCAGAGCTCTAGCCAGAGGGCCCCCTCCATTCCTGCACAATTTCAGTTGTCATTTATGTTATTTTTTGGGCGTGCGGAAAATCGTACTTTTTGTGCCAAGGAAATGCCTAGTATTGTTGCTCTGGAATTTGTTGTTCTTGTTGTTGTTGGTTGGACCGGCCGGCCAGTGCGTTGATTGCGCCAAATGCACAAAATGCAATTTGATTACTTTGCCTTTGGCTTTGTGCTCACTTTGAGTTCGCCCGCCCCTTTCATTAGCCTAAAATGTGGCGGCAACATCTTGGGGCAGATTTTCAATGTGTGGTACATAGTCGGATCAAACAAGGGCGATAAAAAGTTATGACAAACGTCACTCAGTCACTCAGGCACTCAGTCAGCAAGTCAGTCAGTCAACCAGTCATGCTTTCAACTAATTAGAAAAATGCTTGCTGACAAAAAACAAGCGGATCGCGTTAGACAACAACAAGAAAACAAACAAGAAAAACAAAAAACGGAAAGGGCAAAAGAAGAAGAAGGATGGGAAAAAATATTGCACATACGCCGCATATGCCAACTGTCCGATGTGCCAGCTGTGTGGAGTGATTACGAAGGTAAGCTGGGAGGGCGCGGGGGCGGGGTCGTGCTTGTCGCCCTGTGCCTTTTATTTAGTCAGTGGCGCATAACAAAATTGCGCATTTAGCGAAAATGCAAAAGTGCAAATACGAACTTCCGCTTCCGTTGCATCACACAGTCAGCTAGAAGTGAGAGAGAAGTTTGGGGAGGGGAGGGAAGATCATATGGGAGCTTGCCAGAGAGACGAAGTCAGCGGCAGGCAGGCCATTTGTTTTGGCCGCTGTCGCTTTTTGGCTCTGGCTAAGTGCCGTTTTCCAACACTCACTAAGAACTGCCGTCGTTGATTTTTACGAGACTGCCGCCCACTTTTTCGTTGGTTGGTAAATTCTCTTTGGACATATGCCAACAAATTTGACATATGAACTGCAGCCGCCAACGCCACAATGCCACAGCCACATATAACCGAGCCGCCATCCTCGGTACCAATACCAATACCAACAACCAGTCAGTCAGTCAGTCAGTCAGACAGCCAACCAGTTAGCCCCTTTGCTTACATCATGTGTTCTTGTTTTTTCTTCTTTTATTTTATTTTTTTTTGTCGGGGCCACGGCAAAGAAATCGCACTGCATTATTATCAACTTCAATTTTGTTGTCGACATTGGCGTGGTTGGTGGCGGGCCGTTTGGGCATAAAAACCTGCGCTGCATACGTGATGTGCAGCAGCAGTAGCAGCAGCAGAAGCAGCAGCAGCAGCAACAACAACAGTGGCAGCAGCAAGCAGAGCGACTGCAAAAGCCACAAAATTGAAATTACATGTTTTACTTATAAGTTGGTGGCCAAAAGGCGCAGCGAAACAAAAAAGCGGTGACGTTGGCCAACCAAACAACCAAACAAGCAACAAACCAGCCAGCTAACCAACCAGTCAGCCAACCAGCCAGTCAGCCACTCAACCACTGCTGCTACAGAAGGTGGCTCATTAATTTGCCAAAAGCCAAAGGCAGATAAGCACACACAGCCATACGAGACGGCTGTTGTGCATTTCGCATCTAGTATCTGCATTTCCCTGCAGTTGCGTATTTGCATGTGAAAAGCGAGGTGGCCACCAACACCACCGCGAACACCACCAACAGTAGTGGCAGAGGCCACGATTATGAACTGCATGTGTGGTGTGTGTGGTGTTGTGTCTGTTTGCTGAGCAAATGGCAGTGGTTGCCACCAGGACGCAGATAAAATCCAATATGGCGCCAATTTTCTCACGTATGACATTTAATTAACACAACAATGTGTTGGCTCACAGCAGCACCCGCTCACGTCCATTCCCCAGCCATATCCCCCACACCATGCTTGGGTAGCATGTCCATATCTATACCCATACACATCCCCATCCCCATCTTACAGCCTCAGCTTCAGCCTGAGCCACAGCCTGCCCCTTGAAGTATGCCACGGTAAATTGTTGTCATTAAAAACTGTAAATTATTGCACAATACTGCTTCTGCTGCTGGATGTTGACGTTTTTCGCTACGCATTGTTGGGTACGGCACTTGCCATTTACCACTTTCCATATTCTGGCATGGAAACCATTTTTGTTATTTAATTTTTGGACGCCCCAAGTGCTTATCAAGCGGAGGGCGACCAGCACGTGTGGGTTCAGCTCGAGGCCAATTGTTTTACACTAGGGATGCTCACAGTAAACACAATGAATGAACAAAATAAATTAAATGTATTTATCAATAAAATTGTTCCTAACTCAAAAATTGCAAAGCCCATAATGCACTAATCACTCATTTATGATATTATTATTATTTTATAGCATATGTACTTGTAGATGTGTAGATATATTATGATTGGCGAATTAATCATTAAGATGTGACTTTAGTCGTTTAGACTATATGTCAGCCCTTTTTTATTTCATTATTGTTAAAGAGCAATCTATATGTTTATGCTATGATCTTTGGTAAATAAATACATTGTAAAACATTACGAAATGATACGAATTTTAGGTCTACAAATTTAATTAATTTAATTACGGAGAGAATATTAATTTAAATAAGCCGAATCAATGATATAAAAAGTAAATCGCTCCTCTAGATTAAGTTTAAATAAGATTTACTAGCAAATAAAATTTATGTTAACATAATTTTTTTTTAAAATTGTAAATGGAAATAGAAATAGAAATAGCTGTAGCAATAGAAAACAGTCTATTAAAATACAATTAAAATTGTAAATCTTAAAAAAAGGCAGAATTAACTAAGACCTACAAAAATTTATCAGATGTGCAAAAACTTTGCTATCTGCATATATTATCATATTATTGCATATATTATTATATTAATGAGACTTCGTATAATATATTTTATCTTACTTAAATTACGATTTTTTTGTGTACTTGAATACCCCTAATTTTCATTTGCCTTGGGTGGGTGCAATAAGACAATAATCGTACGTTACCATAGTTTACGTCATATTTTTACAGCTTTTTTTTATTAATGGGCCAGAGAGTGCGTAGGCCGATCCCAACATGACGTCATTAAAGACTGGCTTATCATGAGCAATTATAGAGATTGCCACATAAGGCGTGCACATTGCTCCACAAAGTAATGGCTATTTTTGGACCGAACAAAAAAGGCTTAGCGTAGCGGATTAAAGCGAAACTTAACGGCTGATGCAGACGTCAGCAAGGCATTATGGCTAACTGTAGTTCCAAGTTGCAGCAACAACTGCAACAAAAACATGGAAAAAACGACAGACATCAGACAAGTGCAGTAAAACAAGTTACGAGAGAGAAGACAAGCGCCTGATTCGGGCGAGAAAAATTCAAGAGCAAACGGTAGATAAATCAAATGGTTATTTGCTCAATACTTGTAGTTGCAGCTACAGAGAGCTGTGGTCGACCCCGTCGCCTAACACTTTTTAGACGCTGCGCACAGGCAATTCACACAAAATTGCGTCAGTGTGTCAAGTTCGTTTGTTGCGGCAGCGGCGCAGCGCAGCGGCAGTGCCAGTGCCAGTGGCAGCGTCGCAGCTACAGCATAAGGGAGCCGCTCAGCGCTCTTAAAGAGTTGACTTTGACCAGCAATTTTGCCTGCTTATACCCTATATTTGAAAAGCCATATTAGGTTTCTGAAAATCTGTGGATCGAGCAGAGAGGAGCATCTCAAATCATATTTAAATATATAGTAGACATATACTATATGTAGTAGAATCAGGTTGAGGCAAAAAAAGTTATAAACCTGGCAGTACGTGTGTCCACCTTTATTTGGCAAACGGTTGAACGAGCCCTGGATTGGATGGATTCTCATAATACCTAAGCAATATGAGTTAACATAATTTCGCTAGTACTTTTCAAAATTTCTTTGCTACAGAAATCTATTTAGCGCACCATTTAGTATAAAATGTTATGTTATTTTCGCAATCTCTATTTCAATTGAGGAAATCACACAGTCGCGACTCGGTTTTGGTTCCAGAGTATTTTACTGTCGGGCTCGCTTCATTTAAGCACTCCATTCTCTCTTGTTTAGTGCGTTCGTATCTTCGTTCTCTCCTTCGTTCTCTTGCGCACGATCGCACGCTCCGCGCTTACTCTTTCCTTATCTTAGTCTCTCTTAGCGCTCGGCGACCGCGCAAGGCATGCGAAAGGTAAATGAACTTCCGGTTCGCTGGAAATTCCATAACCATATAAATATATTCAGTTGTATGAGTGTATGTAGTATTTTTCATTAATTGTATTGGTAATCACATATGTATGTATGTACGTGTATAACCGGCTGCTGTGCTGGACGCCGACATCGCCAACGTTCGTTGGCGAATGATACCCTACCCTACGCACTCCCGTCTACGTTTTTGCCATATGTTTTTGAACTAAAAACCAAAAATTCAAATTCGAATTCACATTCGCACAAAATAACGCAATCTCTATATTTGTACAATTGTTTTACCCACAAATGTGTGTGTGTGTGTGTGTGTGCGTGTGCGTGTGTGTGTGTACTCGCGACATACACTCTCAAGCAGCGCAATTCAAAACTTTAAGTACTTTTGTCTGCCTATCTCATTGCCGGCTTGTGGGCGCGCCAATGGGGAGGGGGAGACGCTTAAAAGCAATCGTATATCTTGTAGCGCGTCGTTTGCTTTACTCTCCGGCGTATCTACGCAGCAGAAGCAGAAGCAGAAGCAGCAGCAGCAGCTGTTCAAGGTGCTGAAGAGGAGGGTAAGATATAAGTAGACGAGGGGCGATAGCTGACGACCTCCAAGCTAGCGGCAGGGGTGTGTGTACTTAGTGGCGTAGGTTGTTGCTATATTTATTCGTACATAGCACTGATACATACAACCACAAACACATACATATTACATATCTACGAATGTACAAATACTCACATACATGTACATAGTAGGTATATATGAACGCGAATTCTATTCTTTTCGCAACGAATTCAGTTTTGAGTTGTTATTATTACTCGTACTATTATGCTTGTTATTTTTTGGCAAAATGCTGCGCAAATGGTTATTATTTTTTGTTTTTTCAATGAGCATTTTGCTAAGTTGACAGCGCACATTTATACACACACATACACACACACAACGATAAATACAAAGGCTTGTACCCACGGTTATGCTTACTGTTGAAAAAATAAATATAAGCATCATTTTGTATGTTTAATTTTAGAATTTGCTTGTAATGGCTAACCACAGGTAGTGCCAGTTCAAAATTTAATGCAATGAAATTAATTAGTGAAAATGTGAGATAAACTTAATTTGTTACTATACCATAGCTAGATAAATGCAAATTTACAACGGCAACAATTTTAATATTTATTATTAAATGCCTATTAACCTTACCTTGTGGGAAGATATTTAATAAAAATTTACAATCAATTTGTGCTTTAAACAACATTTGTGCTGTTTATAAATTTATGCCTAATGCATTGGGAATTACACGATTCTGAAAATTGTGCAAAATAGTTTTTATAGCCCAATGAACTTAAATAATTTTATATTAATAATAATAATAGTGTGTTATGTTTGTTGGAAGAGCTCAGACAGTTTCTTCCTTAAAGCCGTTTGTTGAAAGATTTATTTTAAGAATGGTGATGTTGGTTGCGGCCTGAATCCTAGCAGAAGTCGATCGATTTTATTCGATTTTATCTTTTGACCTCCTTCTCGCTAAAAGTTTTATTTGATTAGTTTCAATCGAACTTAGATGGTGCAAGATATTGGAATTTTAATTGATGTTCTTATTTACAATTTATTTACAATTTTCAATTAAAATCATTTCTGATTTCCCGTTGGAACTTTTTAGCACCTATCAATGCAACTCATGTTCGGTAGGACATTAATTTATAGTATATTTAAAATATTACTAATTATATGATGTAAACTACGCGGACCAAAACAATTAACTCGAACGACTTGTTTGCCTTTTAAAGACTGTAGAACCGACAACAAGAGAGCTGATAAGTCAATCTTAAAAGTAAGTATAAGTATTTTCATCTACTCATAATGTTGCATTCATTTTTATTACAAATCGACTACTTTACACTTTATCTTTAGCAAAGCAATGGATATACTTTTTTTTAGTTGATTGTAGCTTAACATTTAAGGAGTTAATTAACTTTTAATGAAGATTCTTTATTGCATAACTTTCTGGCTAAATCCAGAGCTTAGCTGCTTCGCCTGTATACACATCTATGAAACTCGCTAATGGTGTAGCTTTTTTGTCGTTGGCGCCTTCGCAAGCAAATCACTTGATTAACATTAATAGATTTTGATGCATGTATATGACTTGTAAGTTACTACAATGTGGCGCTTTCCAATGAAACATTACGAGCTGTATGGTTGACACTCATTACCGATACAGCGATATGCAGACAAAACAAACACTCT
This sequence comes from Scaptodrosophila lebanonensis, assembly GCF_003285725.1. Taxonomy (NCBI): domain Eukaryota; kingdom Metazoa; phylum Arthropoda; class Insecta; order Diptera; family Drosophilidae; genus Scaptodrosophila; species Scaptodrosophila lebanonensis. Next base: position 7,753,867 of record NW_022060529.1, read on the forward strand.
CACATACACCTACACACACACACATACATGTGCTTTAAATATCAAAAAAATTGACACCAACAAGTAGACAAACAAACAGAAACATATGAAAGCTATCTATAAGTAAGTATGTGCAATATAGCTGAGGCTCATGGAGACGCCGTCTGGGTTGTAGTTGCTATCTTTGGGCCCAGACTAATGGCCGCGGCTTTGCAACAATGTTGCACTAATAACTCAAACGTGAAACAACCTTGCCGCTGCTGCTACTGCCGTTGCTGTTGCTGCCACATTTGAACCGAGGACGAAGCTGTTGTTGCTGCTGTTGCTGCTGTTGCTGCTGCTTCTAAAGATGATGATGATGATGATCAGCAAGCCAGCAGAGGCTGACTAGCTGGCTTGCAGACATATTGCGACCAATTAGTGGCTTGAAATCCGTTTGCAGCAAACGGAACTACTAACTGTTGTGCAGCGACGGCCGATGCCGATGCGGTAGTTGCATGGAATGTTGCATGCACGCGACACAGAAGCGACACACTGTGGAAAAAATGAGTAAAGAAGAAACAGTTTGGCATTGTTTTGTACAAATATGGACAGCGAGAACTAAAACGCATCGATTAGATTGCTGAAGAGTAAACACTGCTAAATATTCAAATTACATGATAATTTCGTTATACTATAATTGTACTTAGATCCTCGAAAATGTGAGCCTTGGAGTAATCTCAGCTTTACTAAGATATACTCATATCAAATGTTATCATATGTTGGAGTAAAAATTTGGTATACGAGCATTATCGACAGATCTGGGTGGATTTTGAACTTGTCTCTCAGTGCATGTGGCAGAGGCTTCGGCTTCGGCTGGCTGAGCGTCTGAGAATGCCAAGTGCCGGCCGATAGACGGGCACACAGAGCACGCGGCCTACTTTCTCCGCATTCCGAATTTCAAGAAAACTACTAAAAAGAACAGTACGACTTAGTTGTTCAGTCAGCACGCCAGCTGCTGTTGTTGTTGTTATTATTGCTGCTGGCAAACTAGACAAACCACAAACCATTGAGGAAGTGAACGTCGTCGCATAAATATGTACATATGTACGGGTATGTATGTATTTACATCAACTTATCTGCTGCATGTACGTAAATATATTTGTATGTAGTATGTATATACATACGTATGTACTCGTATACTTGTATACTCGTATATGTATAAATCGGTTTTGAGCAAACACAAAACTACCGCAAGATTCTCAGCTAACCAAGCAACGCACGCAACCAACTTTGGCGGCTGTGGCTGTGGCCGTGGTTGTGGAAGTGGCTGCGTCTCTGAGGCGTGCCCGTGCCACTTAACGCCCCGGGCGCTACACTTGAAACCAATTTTTCGACCAAGACTTTTGGGCACGCTTGGTCAGTCAAACGTCAGTAGCTCCGCAGATATTTACCGTTCAAACGATTGCATAACCGGCGCCGCCGAAGCATCAAAACGCGTCCAAAAGCCGAACTCTGATGGTCACGTCTTGTGATCTCACTTGCATGTATAAATAGTAACAAAAAAAAAAAAAAAAAAAAATAATAATAATGTCATAAAGGCTATTTTTATTATAATTGTTTAATGGGTAGCCATACAATCGAATCAACACAATGACTGTAGTAATGACACTAAGCCCAACAAAACAGAAATGTCCGGTTTTCAATTTATAAATATCGTATTAAGTACAACACCGATGGCCAATGAGAAAAGTGGAAAGATGAACCTTTTTCAAATATTCTGTAACTGGTTAACTAACTTTAAATACAGGCGTCTGTCTGTCGATAGCAGTAATCCAAAGAACAGAACGCCCACGGCCGAGTACTGCCAGAGATTGAAGATATTTACCACATAGATCAGTTTTAAAATTCTCGAAATATTAATGCCACAACGCAGATAAGCCAGTTATAGATAGATATAAGTCGAATAAGCCCTGGTACCCTGGCGTTTTCGTTCACGTACAGTTAGGTCTATCTATGATGTACGGACATACTTTAAACTTTGAGTTCCGAAACCATTTTCTTACATTTTGTTATAAGCTTTTAATTCAAACTGACTATGAAATTCTGGAAATTTACATTTTTTTTGAATTTCTTATATTTAATTTGTTTATTAGTTTTACAATTTAAATTAAATTGTTGTTGTTGAAAATTATTAAAATGCTTGTTTTTTTTTTTTTTTTTTTTTTTTTTTTTTGAAATATATTCATGCAAGTAATCGGTCTACAACTTTGGACATAACAAAAAAAAAAAAAAAAAAAGAATCTTGATGCTTAGAAATATTCGGCCATTGAATAAGTTTTTATTTTAACTTTACTCCCAATTGCAGAGTTGTTGATACTAGCTAATGAATGGTGCTGCTTGAAAACCCTCTTAGTAAGTGAGTTGTAATTAACTGATATTAGAAATATATAGTATGCATACACATGTTACGTCAAGTGATACGTTGATTATTGGCAAACAAAAATACTTAATTTTTATGGCAATTTTGATTAAATTAAAATTAAATAATAATAATAATAATAAATAATAAAATTAATTAATTAATTAAAAAGTTATTCATTCGAAAACTTAAAATTAATGAAATAGCTGTTCGGCATTGTTAGTCACGTTGCCATCCCTAATTCAAAAGCCGTAGTATTGACGTTGATGTTGGCGTCGGCGTCGGCGTTGTCGCATCGACAGCTGTTCGTATGAATGAGCACGCGCATGCGTCTCTGTCTTATTTACTGATTTTGCGCCGCACCCCCGCTCTTTCCCTCTCTCTTTCTAGCTATGCTTGGCTGTTCATTCATCGCATTTAAATGTGAGGGGGCAGGGGCGGGGGCAGCATCGTTGACGCTTCGTTGACTCGTTTATGCAGTTAAATGCTTTTAATGGCTCTATTTGGCCGAGTCGAAAGTGTGGCAACGTGCGCGTTCTCATTTGGCCAGCTCTGCGGCTGTAGAAGTGGCTAGGACTGCTACAGTAGTTGTTACTAGAATGTACGTATTATTGTTATTGTTGTTGGGAAATCGCACTTTAGTTCATTTACCTTTCGCTGCTAACTGTTTGCCCAAAAATAGCCACATGATTTATATTGCATGCTCAGCATGGGCTGCCAAAGAATGAAGAAGTGAAGAGACACGAGTTGAAGAGCAAACATATTCTTCTTTTTCTTCCCTTCTTCATCTCTAAATATTTATTTTCTTTTTTTTTTTTGGTAGCCAAGTGTGCCGCGTGTGGCCGACGAGCATACCATTACTATTCTCACACGCCGTTTAACTTTGATTTCCTAATTGAATTTCCTGTTTTGTTATAAAGTAGCACTATTTGTGTTGAATTTGCAGGGCAATTTGTTTGCTTGCGACTCTGTTCGTTGAATTCAGGGATGGGTGCAGTCGGTGGGTCCTGTGTAAGCAGTTGTATTTATTTTCTTTTTTGTGCAAGCCAAGAAAATGTAAATAGACTTGCTTGTTTGCGTCAGTTCATTGAAGTTGGTTGCTGTAATAAAGTGTAGTAGAGTGCAACTGTTCATTGGAATGCTAAATAAACGTAAATACCGATATGTGCTAACATTGACGACCGAAGCTAAAAATTGAATTAAATAAGAAATGCATTTGAAATCCCTGAACGCTGACAAATATGCTCATTCTAATCGAGCACATTTCAATTGACCAAAATTGCTTCAAGTCACAGTTACACTTAAGGATATTTGCTTATCTCTGAAGTAAACAGGCAAACACACGCTCTAACACCACACATCTGAACGCCTTGGTTGTGTACAAATTGATTTATTAATTGCCCAACTTGACAAGTTGGCTGGCAAATAAATTTGTTGTTGTTGTTTATATTGTTACTGTTGTTGCTGTTGCCGTTGTTGTGGTGTGTTTGTGCTATTGTTTCAGCTGGTATTGTTATGTTTTGCCACGCATTTGGGAATTATATTGCAGAAACGGCATGTTCTGCTCAAATCGCTCTACTCTTGTGCATTTCAAAATCAAATTAATTTCGATTTGTCTGTATCCTTGTGGAATTTTTGCTTTAAAGATGCTTTGCTGCCGCCATGACTGCCTTCTGACGAGCCAAATTGCATTCGAAACTTTTGCTAATTGTTATTGCGTATACGCAACGTTGTGCCAGCTGCCTTGCTGACTTGCTTAGTTTGCTTGTTGCTTGTTGAGCTTCCAAATCCCAGGGGCCATTTGCACAGACTGTCTGCTTGCCATTTTACTTATTGCATACATTTTTGGCCAAATGCTTCAAATATTTATGCTAAAATCGCTGAAAAATTCAACACAAATTTGCATTTTCTTTTGGGGGTGTTTAAGCTGACACGCAGATAATTTGTAGAGAATTTAATAGAGTGTCAGAAATTCCTAGTATGCAGCGGTAATAAATAAGCAATATACGTGTTTATTATAAAGCTTTGGGCTATTGGCTTTCAGTATCTAAGCTTTTGAGGTGTATGAAAACTATTTGCAAATGTAGCTTTGATGTTCTAAACATCTAAGTGTTTGTAAGATAAATTGCTTGAATTAATTTTAAAATGTCAGTACATTTTTGCAATTAGTTAACGACTGGCAAATGTTAGTCAAGGCCTGAAAGGTTGGCAGCCAACATAACTACTTACATTATTCTTATTGATAATAAGAAATAAGAGTAAGGGCTCGGTAAAAAAAGATTTTTGTTAGTTTAACAAAAAGTTAGTTTACACTTAAATACGAAGTATGTCGATTCAAAAACGTTTCATTCTTCTTGAAGTCTCACCCTTTACTAAGATATTTAGTTTGGTTATATAAACATCTACTTCATTTAACGTGGTTTTCAGCAAGACTGATACGGAAGAATAACATTTTAAATGAACCACGCACTATAAAAGAATTGCAATTCTTATTTAGTGTGATTTAGCTTCAGTAAATGAGCTTGATTACGTTTTAATCTAGACTTTTGAATAAGCAGGCACTCAGTCAAATACATTTTTTGTTCTTTAGGACACACAAAAATGACTTATCCAACTCACCTACTATACTATACTTTCAATTGAAGTTAAACATAGCTTTGGAACACAACAGAAATACTCACAAACCATTTATTCTATAAACGCACTTACAAATCGTCCCAAAAAATTCATCATATTCAAAAGATACATATTTAAATGATACTAAAAGGTTCCACCAATCAACATTTTTATTTCCATTACACTCTTTAAATAGGTTGGATAACTTTATAACTTACACCTCCATATAGCAGAAGTATATTAGGTTATTTTTTAAATTTTATTTTATTTATTTAGTAAATGGGGTAATTTTATTTGCGAGTTATGCCCGGATTCAAGCCATATGTAGTCAGAGACATTATAGACCTAAAAATACATCCCTAGATGTGCAAATTGATTATTTTATATCAATTGTTTTAAGATCAATGCAGCATGTGGGCCATAAATTTCTTTATCAAGCTTCAAATCTATGGAAAGTTCTTTAAAAGTTATACGACATGCATTTTTTGCTTTTCAATTCAATTTTGGTATACTCGTACAGTCTTTTTTATGTTCTTACGAATACACATATCTGGCAGTAAATAGTTTTTATGGCAGTATTCGTTTTTTATGGAATTTTTATATGTGTACACAATAAATTGCAGAAATGAATTATTTGCATTTTAATGCATAAATGAAATTAATTTCTCTGCTTTAGTCACGCAAGTGATATTTTTTCACTTTGTCTCTCTCCCTGTCTCTGGACTTGTGGTAAACTTCAACTTGAAAACAGACGCATACACAACTTTGGAAATTTATAGCGCTTTTAAAGCAAATAGCTGAAAAGAAAAAAGAAGGGGGCAAAAAGGAAATTTGTGCGGTTTGCATTGCTTCAGCTCCTGCTTGTGCAATTTAATTTAAAACTAAAATGGCAGCCATGGCCGAATATTTGCACCAATTCGACCAAGTCATTCATAATGCAAAGTGTTACACTTACAGGAGCGCGACGCTTTGTCAAGTCATTGGTCAAGTGGTGCAATTGACGAGTCCTTGCTGAGTGAGCCACTGCCACTGCCAATATCCATACCCCCCGTTCCCAGCTCTATCTATATGGCCACACCATTCATTTAACCCCAGCGATGTTCAACGTCCGGTGCCGGGGTAAAAATTCATTGAATTTCAAATGTGCAGCACTTTTAGAATTTAGTTGTTTTTGTTTTTCTTTGGTATTTGGTATTTGCTTGTGGCTTCTTCACTTTGCATGCTTCAAATTTGTCAGTACGCCAATTGGTTGGCTGCCACTGCTACTTCAATTTGCATTGATGCTACGTGCGCTGGCCCATTCATGATGCATTGGTGGATCGTGGATGCTGTTGCTGGATGAAGCTGGAAGACAAAGCGTATGAAATTTAAATGCTGTGGCAGTGCTTAAAGCATTGTGGTTACCCAATCAACAGACAACAGGAATACGAGTAGCAGCAAGAGCAACAACATCATCAAAAGTAGTGAGACAGTAACGGTAACGACAAAGGACAAACGACGAACGACTGAAGTGAGAAAACTCAACACAATTTTCCAAACACAACAATTAATTATTTTGAAGCCTGCGGCAGAATTTCAACACATCAAAGTTAATTGAAACAACTTTTTCGCTTTTGCAGCTTTTCACTCGACGGCTCTGTTCTGGGCTGTATTGTTGTTGTTGCTACTCTTGTTACTGCCACACTGCCGTGTGATAATTGTGTCAGCGCTGTCGCACCAGCAGCAGCACGAGCAACAACCAAGCCAGCAAGCAGTCAAGGCAGTCAAAGGTGGCGCATGATGAATCGCACGTTACGTATACGCAGCGTATACGTTGGCTCGCACACTTGAACCGGTATGTGTCTAAGGGTTTCTTGACAAGATGTCGGCGGCATCATCATCATCATCATCACCATCGCCATCGTCGTCTCCAGCGTTGCTGTAACTGATGAAGACTAATGATGTTGGCTGACGTTTTAGCTCACATCTTGAAATATGCATGCCAGGCCGGCAGCTATTAGCCCAAAGGCGGCATATGTAAATGCCCAGCTAGTATGTCTCTGCGCGCGTGTGTGTATGTATGTGTTACTGACCTTATTTGAGGCGTGTGTAAGCAACAAAAAAAAAAAAAAAACGCTCTAACATGCAAATGCTGCGTTACAGCGACCGACATGTTGGATGCATATTGAAGTAAGTGGAACTCTAATCAAGCCGAATAATGAGCTGCATTAATTGTGAGTTCGTAGCAGGCTGCAAGCGCGAAACCTCTAAGCAAAGTGCCAGGGATTATGAGGCATATATCATCATTAAAGGCATGGGAAAATGTGCGGCTTAAGCAAGATATATGTGCGTGTAAATGGTGCGTGCATCCTAGGAAGCTCCCTCCGCAGAAAATGTGAAATATATTCAACGCCTTTCGTGCTAATGTCTTTGTCCGAATAAACCTTTCTGCTAGCAGCAAATATTCCTTTTACTTGGATGTATGGTAAAAAGGTGTGGGCATAGTTAGTTTATAATAAGCTGGAAACTGTTGTATAAGCAGATTCAACGTATCAGCAGCTGTAAATCAAAGTCTTTGGTCAGACTTAGGCCTATGACAAGATTTAAGAAAATACACTGCAATATTATCCCCAATACAAACCAGTGGATTAAATAGCCATTCTGTAAGCGACAACAGCTTCCAAGCCATAAGATTCAGTACATATATACACTGAACCTTCATACAATTATGTTTGAACCTTTATTTTCTTACTGTAGTTAGTTTAGGACTTTAAACTAAGGTTCATGTTAGGCACAAGATCTATAGATTTATCTTATTTTAAATAAAATTCGATTCAAAATAATGGTGCCAGAATATTTTTGACTCTGCTACTAAAGGAACTGAATCTTTTAATTAAGATATTATTTAAAGGATAAACAAAAGAACTTACATTGATGTTAAATGCTGAATAATTGTTGTATAGTTATTTTATTATATCGTTAGAAGTTAAAATATATTTATGACATTATTAACTATATTGCTATCGGTAAATCCGATTCATTAACCACGCAACTGTGGTTGACTGATTATAAGAAAACAAGAAAGGAATGCTAAAGTCGAGCAGGCTCAACTCTTAAATACCCTGTACCACCTCACAAAAAAGTAATTAAATAAATTAATTAATTTAATTAAATTAATTAACTAAATTAATTTAATTAATTAACGAAATATTAACTAATTAAATATAATTAAATATAATACATACATTTACATTTACATCAGAATCGTGCCTTATGCGTGTTTGTGTACTTGTGTGCATTGGGCCTGGTTATATGGCTATAAATTTCTTTCCGATCATTCTATCATATTGAAACTTGGTATACGGATATATAATTACTAACCTAATGTGACTACCAAATTCCAAATTCCAAAATTCCAAGAATTACGGGAGTTATAGAAAATCGTTAATAGGGGGGGAGTGGGGGGTTGGATCAGAAAAAATGAACAAACTCGTCCTTTCTCGGTCTCAGGAGAATCTGTATACCAAGTTTGGTTACTCTAGCTCTTATACTTTCGGAGATCCTTGCGTTCATACAGACAGACAGACGGACAGACAGACGGTCAGACGGACAGACGGACATGGCTATATCGACTCGGCTTGCCCCTTTGGGTACAGGGTATAAAGAGTTTGACAAATGAACTGCAATCGTTGAACGTTTACCAAGGGACATATTCGATCACCATTTATTGGAAAGTGTTGGCTTCCCATTTGAAGTTGAATACTGAGATTGCTATTTTCTGGTATTGAACAACTTACGGCTCAATAAACTGATAAAGGTCAAAATTGAGCAAAAAGAAGACAAGAAGAATTCGCGGAGCAAAAGCAAATACATGAAATATTTTTCCTAAATTTAAGACTAATCGTTTTAAATGCTCCTCTCCTTACTATTTGTTCTTTGAAAGAAGTTCATTTACTTACTTCAAAGATATAAATCTCAGTTTGGCTTTTCTCGGCTCCCTAGTTGTTGACCATCAATAATTGATGCTGCTTCGTGCGCTTGTTAACAATTAAATTCAAGAGGTAGAGCAACCTTAGCGACAGGCTGAAAACAAATAGGAGCCGAGAAATGGGAATGGCTATGGCAGGAGAGTGTCAGGACAAGGCGTGTGCCTGCGCAGCTGCTCCTTGCACGTTGCTAACATTATGAGCGATGATGATGTTGATGATGATGATTGTGATGCTGCTGGAGCTGTTGCTATTCCTGTCGTCCTTGTGCGCTCAAAGTTGAATTGTTTATTTGACTTTTAGTTGTTTTCTTGAAATGCGCCGAGTTGCGCTGCAGAAGTTTTGGGCCAGGGTTCAAAGAGTTGCTGACTGCCTCTGTCTTCGGTTGCGGTTGCAAGTTTTGTCGTTAGGTTGTTGGTGTTGCTACTTAGTTTTTATTTTCGCACAGAGCATGCAAAGTAGGGATGTGCCGCAGGACATAACTGTTGCTGCAGGCATCGAAATGAGCTGAGGACTGCTTGTTGTTGGCACAAGCGTGCCACTTAACCCCCTGACATCACGAAACAACAAACACTGCATTACATTTTTATGCGCATAGCTAAAAGAAACAAGATAGAACGCTACAGTCGAGCAAGCCCGACAGTAAAATAGCCTGTACCCTCCACAAAAAAAGAAAAATTAAAAAAAAAAAAAATTTAAAAAAAAAATTAAATTATTAAAAAAAATTAATGAATTAATTAATTAAATTAAATTAGAATATATGTTTATGTTTAGTTTTAACAGCATACATTTACATCACGTACCTATGCGTGTTTATATGCGTGTATGTATGCAGCACAAAGTTGAACCAAAGCAGCAACAACAACAACAGCTGCGGGCAGCGCTGCCGACAGAGGCAGCGCATGAGCAGCGATTTTACTTATGGCTATAACTTTCTTCAGAATTAACCTATCATGATGAAATTTGGCACACGGACACATTAGTACTAACTGGATGTACCTACCAAAATTGATTTCAAAATTCCGAGAATTACGGAAGTTATAAGAAAAAACACGAATTGCGGGGGAGTGGGGGGGTGCATCGAAAAAAAACTCAAACTCGTACTTTCTCGGTCTTAGGAGAATATGGAAACCAAGTTTGGTTATTCTAGCTCTTATACTTTCTGAGATCCTTGCGTTCATACGGACAGACAGACGGACAGACGGACAGACGGACGGACGGACAAGGCTATATCGACTCGGCTTCTCATCCTGATCAAGAATATATATACTTTGTGGGGTCTGCCACGCCTCCTTCTGTGTTACATACATGCGCACAAAACTAGTATAGCCTTTCACCCTTTGGGTACAGGCTATAAAAAGGTGTTCCATAAATTACGCATAAAGTTGGTCACGTTTCGGGGGGAGGCGGGTGTGGCAATTCAGAACAAGTTTACGCAAAGTCGTGCTACATTTTTCTTGCCTGCCTTCCGAAAGAGTCCATGCGTTGATAGGCGGCCAGCGTACCGCACTCGAGTCCTTTTTTCACTGTTTACCTTTGTCCTGGGTTTGTGTCATCGCCAGCAACATATTTCATGTGTGTGTCGCCGCAACACTGTTTTTATTGCATTTGGCAACACTTGCGGCTGCAAGTAAATCACAGCTAACTCCCAGGAACATACGAACATACACAGAACACATGCCCATAGTTATGCATATGATTTGGGGCTACATACGTAAGAGGTGCGTAGAAGCTGCCAAGACATGATGACAAACTTAAAATCTTAGCTCTGAGAACACATTTTTTATCTGGTGTGCTACTTAAACAGATGATAGAATGCCGGAATTTTACTAGAGAAATGGCAAAACATTAGTTATTTCACGGAACATTGTAATTGTATAAAACATTTGAAACCAATGATTGCAGAATGAATTTAGCAGAAGAAACTGAACAAGGATTTAGATCTAGGTGTTAGCACGTTTTGTGGTGTTATTATTGTGCGTTCCTTTTATTTACATTAACCTTTTCTTGAACCGCCCTCACACAGTTGATATTAAGTTCAAAACAAAGTATATTTCATTTTCTGTTGAGCCGAATGCAGTATTAGTTATCAATGTAGTCAGCTCTGAAATGCTGCCTAAACTGTATATTTTGTGTGGACTTTAATGAGTATTGATTTGAAGGGATTTCTAGATTGAGCGAAATTAATTTAAATTATCAATATCGTTAGACTTGCTCCCACATTTTCGCAAGCTACGAAAATATTCCCTTTTGATCTGCCCGTGCGCCAAACAGGTGTTACCTACCTGTACTGGAGAAAGTCACGATGTAGCCTGTGCTCCATGTACACCCACACAAACAAACGAGCACACACAATCCTTTGTAGAAACTGGTACACAAACAGGCTCTTAGCCACCTGGCGTACCTTTGGTTTACACTAATTGATTTGCATATAAGCAAAAAATTTTTAATTACCAGACAAGCCAGAAGCCGTTGGGTGTTGTTATTCGTTGCATAGCATAGCTTTTGGGCGTTTCTGTTGCTGAATGCCACTTGAAAGTTAGACAGTGGCATATTCTCATTGCATAAATCTGCAATAACAACAGCAACAACAATAGCTACAACAACAAGGAGCGAAAGCAAACAAAATGGCGACCACTAAACGCGCGCTAAATGCGGTTTAGCTTGAAACTGTATGAAATGTGGCATGTGGAGCGGTCGCCTGAGCAGGGAGTTGGGGGGGGGGGGGGTGGGGGGTGGTGGGCGAAGGCATCGGATTGGGTTATGCCAGGTGCTGGCACGTGTTTAGTTAGCTGCGCAGCTGGTCAATGGGTGTTTGTGTGTGCTGCTGTTATTGCTTTTATAAACGTTTTTGTTGGCTCGGCTGTTTTCGTTTTTTGCGTGCTACGCAGCCTATGAAAACACGTGTAGGTCTAAAATATGCTCTGTAGGTGTAGGTGTGGGTGTATGTGTATGTGTGTGTGTGTGTGTGGCAGTAACGTCTGTGGTTCACCGTACAAACAACGGTTTAAGATGATTAAGTGCTTTCGTGGCCGCAGTTGTGTGGGTTGCTTGTTCTTTTGTTGTTGTTATTGCAGCTGCTGCTGCTGTTGTTGTTGCTGTTGCTGTTGTTGCGCATGCTGCTACACAAGTTTCATTTTCTAAAACGTACACTAAACGCCTACACAGACGTCGCCATTCGGGCGGCAGATAGCACATGGCTGCGCCAAAAATGCTGCAACGGAAAATATACTTTTTAACCATCCAACTCTTTTTATTTTGAGTTTCTTTATCTCCCCTCCCACACCCTTGCTAAAGACAAATTTAATTTCCCTATATATTCATGTGTGTTGCGTCTGTGTGAGCAGCTGGCAACCAAAGCCACATAACCAATGTGGCTGCACAATTTTTGCTGATGTGTGGCTTTTTAAAGCGCTACACCAACAACAACAGTAACAACAACAGCAAAAGCAACCAAAAGCAGAGCAAAGCAAATTTTTGCTGACGCTTTTGGCTCTTTTCTCACTTCGTCACTGATTTGTTTATATTTGCATTGAATCTTCTACGCTTTCAGTGTGTCAAGTTTTTAAGTTAGTTGCCTGTTAACCCATTTGATGCCTGACGTTGATGTACACAAACCGAACGACCAGACGATCCCTCTGCATGTATGCTCAAAAGATTAAGTATACGTCAAGTTGTACGCAGCGTGTGCTTCCAGCGTTTTTCAATTAGCCTTCGTGTTGCGTGTCTGCTGCTGCTGCTACTCCTACTGTTGGAAATTGTGGAAACCCCGAAAAGTTGCGTATGACAGCGGGATGACTGTGTGGGCGGGGCGGTATGGTACGGCATTGTGCTTAGATTCGTTTGACATCCTTCGGCAGTCCTCACTGCTGACTGCTGGCGGCCTTCGTCAACCGCAAATGTTGTCATTAACAATCAGTCGTGTTGCCAGCCAACACATTAGCCAGAGATCCACATACACAAAAAGCAAATTCAGCAACAGCAACTGCTTACAGACTGCCACAGTTCATTTATTTATTTAATTTGGCAGCTTAAAAGTTTTAGCTCTTGCTTTTTTGCACGTTGATTTAATTGAGTTTAAAGTTGGAGCAAAACGAAGTTCGAAGTTTTCAATCTAAGTAATTGGCACGGCAGTTTTACTTTTAAGAAAGTTTTGCGCAGATGTTTAAGATAAATCGCTCTGGTTACATTGAAAATTGATTCTTATATTTCTCAGTCTGAGCAATTAAATAAAGTTTCGACAATTGAGGCCATAGTCGCAGTTTATTTCCATTTCTTACTCGTATTGAACATACTTTGTTACGCCGGGCATGCGTATGCATAAAGTTCTAATTAAATCGATTTTTGAATATTCACCGATGCTTTTGTTGGAAAACGAATCAAAAATGTAGCCCAAGGGGATTTAATAAGATAGGGTTTCTGCCAATAATCCTCAACTCTTTTAAAGTTTCAAGTTTTCAGTTATATAAAATTGTATTTTCTTTTTTGTAGTAGCCATAAGGGCTAAAGGAATACCTTTATGTTTGTGAGGAAAAATATATTTATGCCAAAAGAATTTTGGTGAAACGAAATAGCAGAAGCAAATAAGAAACATTGCCTATATGAAACTGGTCATTATATCATTCATTTCAATTCATTAACTTTGGCTCATAATATTTTAAATGTTACTGTTTCAACAAAATCAATTAAAACAGCAGTGTTTATTTATATATTTTGGTAAACTAATTGAAATGCATAGAAATCGTAAAACCCGCTTTATTTAAACAAGCTAGAGTGAGCCAAAACTCTTCGTTTAACCTGCTCACAAAATGTAGCGGGCCAAAGAGCATTACCAATGTGTGCTCTTCTCACTCAACTTAATGTGGTTTTACGCACACTCGCATGAATAATTGTATGGGTTCCATCAGTTTGCATGTAATTTGAGGTTCATTTATCTTGGATTGCATGGGAAATGTGTGGTGTTGGTCGCCATTCAGTATAAAAAGAAGGAAATCATTTATTTGTATTTTTCTGTAATTTTCTTTGAAGCCAGCAATGCTTGGAAGTGTGTTGTTAATGAGCTTACCTTCAACGGCGTCTCCTCTTCACCTGCCTATGTCATTATCAGCTCTTAATGCGCACATCCTGATGGTGAAGCACTTGCTTCCTTTCATGAGCACTCCTTGCCCGGCCACTTGGCTATGCGATGAGCACTTCAGGCTCAGCCACTACAGTAGCAGAGCTGCAGAGCCGCAGAGCCGCAAAGCTCTTCGCAGCTCTTTTGCATAATTGAGGCCAATTTGTGAGCATTTCCTTGACACGTCAATCAAATGAAATTGTCTAGTGTATAACAGCAGCCGACATCAATTGACAGCCAAACATTTGATGATTCATTTCAGTTTTTGGTGATTTGATGAAATGAAATGAATACGAGCGCGCCGGCTGTTCTCTACTCATTATTTAGACCAAAACATTTCAGCGTGTCCACCACGAATGCAACCAAAGTGACTGCTAGTGCGACTGCGAGCTCGAGTGCTCGATTGTCACTCTGTGGCTAGTTACGAGCGTGTCCTGCGCTGTCCAGTCCTGTCCTGTGCTGGCCTGGGCTGGCCCCGAAAGCGTGCCCCAGAGAGACAATGAAATGCACTGCCTTTTATGCTAATGCGGCTATTAATGTGCGTGTCTGTCACCCTCCAAATGTGTGTGCGTGTGCATGTGTGTGTGTGCGTGTGTGTGTGTGTGCTTGCATATCTAGCGCGCAATTAGCTTAATTTGTGCCCGTGTCCAGTCAACTGCCACATACGTCTGTCCCTCAAGCTTAATTTGCATGCAAAACCATTTGATCAGCGCTAATCCATTTCAATATTGGCTGGGCGTCCAACTTTTTGCACTGATTATTTTATTTTACTTTTTTGCCTTGCCAACGCCAAATTATAAAATGTTCATATTTATGTTTGAATCATTTGAATATTTTCTGAATATTTTAACTTCTAATGTGCAATTTTCACTGTCCACTGCTGCTGCTGCTGCTGCTTTTCCCTTTTTTGCTGCATAACTTTTTAACTTGTGCCTATTTATACATACGTTATATGTATACTCGTATACATATGCATATGGAGATATGCATAAAACGAAAATATCAAGGGATCGCTGATTAGCATCGTTTTAATGTTTAATTAAAGCTCCTGTGGCTTTTGAAACGCATTTGCCACCATTAGCGAGACATTGTGCAACAACAATATTTACAGAAATGGAAATGTCTACACAAATTTACAAAATATTTGCATAGCGTTGTTTACTCCTATCTGCTTTGCCACTCTATTGCCAAAATTAATCTGCGAAAGAACAACGTTTTTTTTTTTTGTCAATTTTGTTTTTAATGCACAATTCATAAATTATCTTCCGTGGCGGCTGCAGCCAACTTCTTGTACAGGCGGCTGTTTTTGGCTTGTTTTGGTTTTTATGGCTTTCCATTTTGGCTGCCGTATAATTTTTGGTTTAATTACAAGCAGCAGCAAGTCTAGTGCATAAAACGCGGCGCTTGTTTATTTTTTAGTGTACTACGCTGACAGCAACGGAAATATTTGAAAAATATACTGTAATATACGAAATATTTCTATGTATTGTAAAAATGAATGCCGCCGAATTTCCCCAACCTAGCTGGCTAGTCCATGAAATAAACAAATATATGCCTGTGGCTTAGACGGCCACACAAAACCCATCTAAAACCGGAACTCAATTTAGCGACAAAATGCCTGAAATGCAGTTTGCAACTCAGCGATATAGATATAGATACTTGTATATATGTGTAGGTACTCATATGTGCATCGACGAAGCCTGCACGCATGCACACTCCCATACACACCCCAACTCACACTCTCAAAGCAGAGATGGAAGCGTGATCCGGAACTGTTACTTATTGGAATATAGCCAAAATATATTTATTATAGAAAGATGTCGTCAGCTGAAATAACATTTTTACAATCTACAACGCAGCAGAAAAACAGATTAATAAATTAAAGATTTAAACTGAAGACATTTTCTATTTTGCAATGTTCTTAAAATTAATACATTTATAAACATTTGTATTTATTAATGTGCATCAGCTAGGAAGATATATACATACTTTGTAAGATTTAACATAGAAAAGAACATATGATTTTCAAACATGATATGTCTCTCAACTGGTTTATAATAAGGATAGCGGTTAAGCAGGAATGCGATTGAATAATCCAGTTATAAGCAAGGATATTTTTAAAATAAATTTGTTTATTATATTTTTATTATTTTGTATTATTATATGAAGCTATATGATATATTACAAATAACAAATTGTTCTTTGTTAGACTGCGCTGTTTACCTTTCTTTGGCTTTGAGTTTCTGAATTGCAATACATTTGAAGATTTCGACCGCATAAAAAAAAACGTTGTTTTTAATTAAACTTTCAATTAAACAGGGTTATGCAGATATTTTGGTTTTACTTGTAGAATATATAGCTGTGTTTTTGAAAATACTTAAATTCAGAAAATGAAGATTATGATCTGAAACTTTATCTGTTGAAATATTTCATCAGAGATCTGTTTAGTTATTGAGATATCAGAGAGATATTTTATTTTATTTAAATTCTTCCATTCATTAAAACGTAGCGCATCCTTTCATTCAAATTAAAACAAATTCTCTACTTGTACTGTTTGTTAAATGGGGCTCGACTGCTCCATGAATTGGACTTGAAATATATAAACTATGAAGAACATTATTAATAAACATAAGAATGTTGCTGCCTTTTGACGACCCATCTAATTGATAATTCCGTATGCAATATACTAACTTGCAATAAATAGTAAGTAATTAGTAGATACAACAATCTACTTACGTAGTAGATTGTTTTGCTCGTCGAACGCTTTCTAGCTTATGCAACGTTGAACGAAAAGTCAGAATTGTAAGTAACGCGCACACCGCTGACACACACATTCCCGCACAATTCCTCACACTCCCGCACACTCCCGCACACTCCCACACACGCATGCATAAACATTGCATCTCATGCTCGTATTTTGGGGCATATCGAAACTTGTGCGGACATTTTTGCAAATTTTGCATATGAAAATTTTACGCGGTTAATAGGCGACATGTGCCTGTGTCATTGTGTGGGTGAGGGTGTGGGCTTGTCAGTGTCTGCCTGTGTGTTTGTGTGTGTGTGTGTGTATGTGAGTGTGCTTTTACACATATTATTTTTGCGATATTGTGCTCCAAATTTAATAATAATTTGCGCCCGCGCTGACATTTGTAATGGTACTTGGTAAGTTTGCAACTAAAATTGGTTTGTAATTTAATTTCTTGTCTGCGGATTTTCGTGTGTTTTTTTTGATGGTGTTGTTGTTGCTGTGCTTTTTGTGGCGCGTCATACGCGTCGGCTCTGAAATTAAATACATTCAAGGCAGTGGGAAATTAAAGGGCATGCAACTGAAATTCTGAGCTGATCTTGCAACGGCAGCACTTCACTTAATCAGGCGTCAAATGCGAGTGGCGGCAACAGCTTGAGCGCTCAGCTAATTAAATATTTGCATGCCAATTGTGGCAAGTGAAAAGGCAAGCAGGGCAAGGATGCGGACGTTCACGCACACACAGGAAAATAGTACATGCACTCAGAAAAATACATTACTCTGTAATGGAAAGCTTTTGAAAGTATATTAAATTTAAAGAAATAGAAAATACTTTTCTTAAAATAAGAAATCACAGTCTTATTCCAAATTTCTTCAAAAGTTTTTATATGGTTACTATATGTTCAAATTGGTAAAAACTTCCATTGTTACGGAACAAAATTTTCAAAAATGTGTGGAGTTATTTCTGAAACCTAGAAACTACTCTCCATTACATTAAAAAAAAAAAAATTTAAAAAATTTAATTATTAAACAAAATTAATTAATTAAATTAAAAAGAAAATTTATTTAATACATACATAGAAGACATGTTTATGTACAGTTTTAACAGTATATATTTACATCATCGTGTCTATGCGTTATATGCGTGCAGCACAAAGTTGAACCAAAGCAGCAACAACAACAAAAGCTGCGGGCAGCGCTGCGAGCAGAGGTGCAGAACATAAGAACTAACTGGGTGTAACTACTAAAATTGATTTCAAAATTCCAAGAATTACGGAATTTATAAAAAAAACACGAATTGCGGGGGAGTGGGGGGTGTATCAGAATAAAAAAATAAACTTGACCTGCCTAGGACTTAGGTTTGGTTATTCTAGCTCTTGTACTTCCTGAGATCCTTGCGCTCATACAGACAGACGGACATGGTTATATCGACTTGTCTTGTCATCCTGATCAATAATATATATACTTTGTGGGGTCTGCCACGCCTCCTTCTGTGTGTTACTGTATGTACATTCGCACAAAACTAGTATAGCATTTTAACCTTTGGGTACAGGCTATAAAAAACACTAGTTTTTAAAATGGCACACTCTTCAAAATACGCAAATTTTCGGGTGTTTTTGGATTTTTTGCAAGTGTAGACAGACACTTGCTCGCCGGCGCACTTTTCAGCTCAAGATGTGCTAATAATAATAATGAAAAGCAGCTCGGAGCATAAACCCAAAATGCGCAAATAATAATGAAGAAAAGGGGTGGGCCAAAGGGCCGAAAGGAAGAAGGTTGTGCTCATAAACTTGCACGACTACAGAAAGTCGCGGCGCCTCAGTTTACGACCGTGGATGGGAGGTGGTGGGGGTGGGTGTCTCATCCGAGCCACCCACACACGGCAGCTGCTCTGCTTAAGCGCTAAACAAGATAAATGTAATAATGTTTACGGTAGCTGGTATTTTGGCTGCTGTCTCTCGTTTGCTGTGCGCCGCGTTTAAAACGCGTCGCGCGACGTCGTCAGCTGACACACACAGACACACACACATGCAAACACCTTTTATGTAGGAATGTGCAGGCTGCGTGTCTGCACTGACCTGCCCCACGTTGGCCGCCCTCTCACTAGGGTTTTGTAGAATTCAAAAAGAGAACCGCTTGCTCTTAAGTCCTGCATGCGCTCTCGCCCATTTCGGACTTACTCTCTAGCCGCTCTCACAATATTGTATTGGTTTGAATTAAATTTTATGCCGCGCCAGCAAACAGGCTCTGCCACACGAGTGCCTCGGCAGCGTCGACGATGTTGACGTCGACGTCGAGCCGAACGGATGCACTGCAAAATGCCGGCTAAATTGAAGCTTTCCGTGCGCTTCCGCTTTTTGTTCGCTGCCGGCGTCGCTGTCAGAGACTATTGCACAGTTTTGTGGACGGGGATGAGAGACGGCCTCAAGTGCAGGCTGAAATAAATATCCCTCTTACCAACACTTCGTTGCCATCGTTGTCCTACTCGGCATTGTTGTTATCTCTGTGTGCGTCTTGATTTACAAATGTGTGTTCTTGCTTTATGAATACGAATAATATCGCTTTTGATTCCGGTATGGCTGTCATTAAATAAACAATAAAATTTCTTGCAATTGTTAGTCAACAACAACAATAATTTTAAATATAGTTTGCAAATTGTTTCAACTCATCTTATAACCTCCATAAAAATGGCCCAAAAGAATGGAAGCAATGTGTCCAAAAAATCAGTTCGCAGCACGTCAGCAGCGCTGCGTCGCCGTAAAGTCCACAGTCTGACGCTGCGCAGGCCACGTCAACGTCGGCACAGCGTCGTTCGCCAATTCGGGGAATTCCTTTGTGCGAAATTCTATCTGAGCGGCAGTAACAACAACAAGGCTGAAACGGCAAACAAAGACGATGATGCCCAAGTAAAAACGCTGAAAAGCAAAAGCAGCCGATTGCAAATAAGTACCGTTGTACGATGTTGCCACACGACTACGCACGAGCACGAAGCATGTCCAATACCGCGTCGCTGCAGACAGACTTGTTGATGAGCGATGTGATGTGATGCGATTCACAGTGCTGCCAATTTAGCTATATTCACGTCAAATGCCAAAATTCAATAACTGATATAATGCATTAAATACTGTTAAGCCTTAAAATTCACCCACACCACTTATCACATTTATACATACATACATATATATACATACATACGAAATTACCTGATCTACTTGTATAGAAAATATAATTACATAAGTGCCTCATCCGCTTAGATATAGGTTGAATTTTGTACATATTAAAATTAGTTTAAAATATTAGTTTTTAGTCAAACAAAAATAAATTTGTAATAAATGAAATTATAATGAAACTATAATTTTATACCAATATATATATCAGCATTAATTAAAAATCTGCTTTCAACACGCATTCTAATTGTTGAGACATTTCTGGCATATTTGAATTGCTGATCTGGCCTTATTTAACGCGCAAGAAATGGCAACATCGACGATGCGATGCGTCAAGTGCGCATAAAACCTAACGGCATTGAGAAGAGAGCCCCATCGAGAGCGAAAAAGAGCGCAGCGTCAAATGCAGGCGGCAACGGCGTCTGCCGAGTGAGGCGCCTCGTGCAAAGTTTAGTATGCCAATGCACTCGTCTGGCGCGCCTTGTCTGCTGACCGCCCAGAACACCCAGTTGAGCCGCCCAGACGCCGCACCACCACACTAATACCAACCCAATAAACGATTCATTTGTGCATTGCAATAGAGCGCCGACGCGTGGTGACAGGGCGCTCTTGTTCTCTTTCTCTCTCTCTCTCTCTCTCTATCTTGCACATTGAAGCCACCTTCAACACTGCCACAGCTTCGTTTACTGCTGACTGCTACTGAGACTGCAGTCGGCGTCGACTTCGGCGTCGTCTGGTGCCCGTGGCCACGTTTGGAGTTATCGTTGGCGCTTTCGAATGCACCACACAGCAGTTCTGGTTGTGCAAGTCCCCGAAAAGCTACTCGACCGCCTGCATGCCAATCCGTTTAGTTAAAACGGAACATTCGCTAAGTACGGTGCTGTTTACGGCAGTCAACCAAACTGTTCATAGCCCATGGTCCAACACAGTCACAGTCAGCCATTAACCCGAAATAAAAAACACTTGCCACAGTCGAGTTTAGACGTCGACCTGTGCGGAAGAACTCTGCAGACCAGATTTCAACTCCAATGCCATTAGCATGCGTGTCTAGTTTGTTCTGAGCCCGGCACGTAGCAGACAGCATAATGACACTTAACCGTTTACCGTTCAGCTTGTGCTGCAACGCAGACAGACAGAAACAGAAAGCAGCAGAGTTACTGCCGACGTTGCGCATACGCACTGTGTGCACTTCAAGTGCCATCAATCACACAGATTAGAAGTGTGTTTAGGTCAGGAAAAAATAAAACACGAAAAACAAAAGTAACTAAAAGTTGTAAAACAGCAAAATGAATTGTAAAAAAATAAACGAAATATTAAATGAAAATGTGCAATTGAATGTGGTGACAAAATTCATCAACAGTTCGTCTTTGCTTTAGTTGTAACTTTTCCATAATTGTTGTTGCTACTGTTTTCAAGCGAAAAAAGTTGGCGCGTCTCATGCAAAACGATCAACAAAACTCGAGACAAGAGAAGCAAAATGCATACGCAAATACAAAAAGTAATACGAAAACGTGCAATGTGAGTGCGCAAAATCAATTCACGGTAAAACCATATTTGCGTCGCGTCAAATATAATAAACAAATAACAATATTAACAATAATAATGTACTGGAAAGCAAAAAACTGCAATCAGCGGAAATTCCTCGACTTGGGAGCCAACACACACGTTATACGTAACATGATGACAAGCTGACAGGTAAGTCCAAGTTCTCCGCCATCTAACACAAACAGAGAGGAAGGGAGAGAGAGAAAATACTATATAGTTAGTTTTGTTCAAACTAAATAAAGATTAAAAATACAATTATAAGCTCAAGGAATGTAGTATCTAAACATTGCAAATTTAAGTCTATTTATTATGAGGAACATTTTTAGTTTATGGCTGATTTTATTTCTTAAATATTGCCTTAAGTAAGAAAGTGCATCTAATATTTCAAAAAAGATCAGTCTGGCATCGTAGATTTATTGCTTAAGATGAATTTATCTTATGCGATATCTTATAAGCCTTGACATAACAAACTATGCGCTCTGTAATCTTTGATATTCTCTGGATAGCGGATTTCCAATTTAAAGGCAGGAACATTTTTAATTTTATACAATTTAAAATATTAATAACAAATGTTTTCTCTCCTTGAAATCGGATTACAAAGAACGGAGAATTGAGCAATTTTTTTTATTGCAAAATTTTCATCATATTAGTAAATAAAAATAGCAGAAGCGAAATTTCTTTTAATATTAGTGGATTTTAGGCCAGAAATGAACTCTTCTTAAATAAATTTCTGCTTAACTCTTTAAAAATTATCAATTAAGTTGTAAGTTCCTAATCCAGATTTTATGTGGAAAAGAAAGTTCTTGGGTTAGCAACTATTTCTGCTTGTTTATGTTATCGCTCTTAGTCCATGCGATGTTCCTGTTTTATCTGCACGTAATGTTGCTACCAGATAAGAAAAAACCTTGTTGCCAGCTTCCCCCTTGTTAGAACGTGTGCAAAATTTGTGGGCCAGTCGGGCTCGGCCGGTCGGTTGGTCAATTGGACATAAGCACTGATAAATTCGTCTAAGCTAAACACATGTCAGGCGAGTTAAAATGGCTGCCAACACCAGAGCTCTGGTCAATAACTCTGGAGCGCACACGTTCTGCCGAATCATGCGCTATGTTGTTTTTGTTATATTTGTTGTCATGGTTTACGGCTCATGATAAATGGCCCAAAATACGAGTTTTAGTTAGAGTTCTGGCTAGTGCATGATGCGCAGTTCTCAGACTCTGAATCGCAATCAGAATCAGAATCAGATTCAGACTTGGCCTCAGAGTTCTTAAAGTCAATTACGAGCGTGTGCATAAGTTTCAAGTTTACATGTGAGTCGACAGAAAGCGGGTTTGTTGAGTGTGTGGGGAGGTGGGAGGGTCAACTATCTTATCAGCGTAACCACAGAGGCACACATCCGTACCTAATTATCTGTGTGTGTCTGTGCTTATCAGTGTGGCTCAGAGCAACCCCAAATGACAATTTCATTTAGCACTGCCGTCGATTGCATTCGCTGATAAGCAAATTAGCTTGCAAACTGGCCTATAATTGAGTTTGTGCGATTTTCGGGGGCGTAGCCACACAGCAGTAACAGTAGATGGCGAAGCGTGGAAAACAAAAGAAGAAAAACTTCTAAGCACTTTAGCCGACTGACTGGCTAACTACAGTATGCGAGCTCTAGCCGCAGGCGGTTCTCACATTTGTTATGGCCAAGCCAGCGAACTGGGCGCACACATACACACACAAACACACACACACAAAATATGAACGCTAAAAATCATAATAAAGAAAAGTGCCTGCAAAAAAATTGCTTAAAAATGAAATGAGAGCTGCTGAGCTCTGTGCGGATGAGCTAAGGTGAGGTGAGGCGTCAGGTGAGTTGACCAAAAAATAGACAAGAAAAATAGAAGGCAGGCAGGCAGGCGGCACACGAAATATTGGGAGAAAAAGAATTTCTACTTATAACGAGTTTTTATTACAAACGCGCGAAAGCGGAGCACAAACACAAACTCAAACCAACAGCGGCAACACCAACACCAACAAAAAAAAAGTATTAAAAAAGTAGTAAAAATAAGTAAAAATGGCCAGCCGAGCGGCGACGACGTCTAACTGAATTCCAAAGGCCCAACTAGGCACCGGGCTACATAAAAAGTAACAGCATTTTTGCCTACTACCAGACAATGCCGGCTGCCTTCACTCCCGAGGAGATGAGCCATGTTTATGGGCCGCTGAATTTATCACGACCACCAAAAAATCACGGCCGAGTAATAATGTCTCTGTAAAATAGTTGTGCAATGTTCCTCAGACATCAGTTGACAAATTGCTACGAGATATAATTATCATAAAATTAAAGAAACTCAGAACTTTCTGAAGCATTCCATTTAAGCGAGTAGATATTTGCATATTAACACACTAGCACATTTAACAAAGAGACCCGTTTTAAAAAAGCAGTAAAAAGTGACAAAAAATATTTAAAATTACTGTCACTAAAAGCTGCAAATAATTCCAAAACGTCAGTTAAAAATTTCGTATAGTTAGTAAGTGTTTAATTTAAAACCGCATTCAATTTATTTGAGTAGTCATGTTAAATAGGAGAAGTAAATTGCTCATTTGGGAATGTTCCAGAAATATTTAATTCATTCCTCTTAGATTCGTCTTTGTTAATATGAAATTTGTTGGTTTTATTATTTTTTTATTGGACCGTTTTTTTGTAAATGTATAAAAATTAAGAAAAATTTGGGGTTGCTTCAGCTAAAAAATTAAACGAATAGATTGCGTTTTAATTTTTGTAATATATGTAGATACTGGAAAGGGGTTACAGTAACATTATATTCCAAGTGTTGCAAAAATGTTATTAAATGATTCTTGAATCTGTCACCGCAATATGAGAAACCACCGTGTTGGCCATCTCTAGTTTGCCGACTCTTAGGCTGCCTCGCTGGCTGTGGCTGTGCAGTTGCGAGGCAA
Source organism: Scaptodrosophila lebanonensis (assembly GCF_003285725.1). Classification (NCBI taxonomy): domain Eukaryota; kingdom Metazoa; phylum Arthropoda; class Insecta; order Diptera; family Drosophilidae; genus Scaptodrosophila; species Scaptodrosophila lebanonensis. The sequence goes on from NW_022060529.1 coordinate 7,778,345, forward strand.
GATGAAGACCAAGACTGCGAAAGCATGAAGCAACATTATTCAAAAGAAAGCCAAGTTAAGGCATGCCAAACATACACACACTCACACAAACGCACACACACCGGTACACAAAAATACAAACAGACAGATAAAACTACATGGCAGCATAATGCAGAGACACAGCGGCAAATAGATGATGGAAGCAGCTAGGGGTGAGGTGGGCTGGTTAGATTGTTAGATGATGTTTGTGTGTGTGTGTTTGTGTGTGAGAGAGTGTGCGGCAGCTAGCACAGTTACAACTACAATGGCGGATCGGGCCAGGCATTAAACATCAGCAACAACAACAACAAGCACATGCCGACATTCTTTCTTTCGTACAACGACCTCGACTTTGATTTGTAGTTTTAGCCAACTGAAGAATTTGCTACTACGTGCTAAAGAGAGTGCGTGCGAGAATGAGAGAGAGAATTGCTGAAGAGCGTGGGCAAAGAGAGTGTTCGTGCAGCCCCAAAACTTGACCAAAAGTAGACAAACGGCCTCTAGACGACCTACACAAATGCTCCCACAGACAGACCGAAGCGTGAGCGACAGAGAGATAGACAGAGAGAGAGAGAAAGAGAGCCATAAGTCCAATACGAACGCCAACGTTGCGCTGCGCGTTGCGTTGCGTCGCTGCCGCAAGCTCGTGAGCGCCACTCGTCGGGTCGACGTCGTTGGCCGCATGGCATCGACGACACTTCGCTGCTTGGCTCGCTCGCCAACTCCATTCATTCGGGCTGCGCGTTTTGTCTGTGCCGGTCGCTAGTGCTGCTTGCTGGCCAACACTTTGCCCGCATAGTTGTTGCCGCATTTGTTAAACAAGCACACTCAAACATACACAAACATACATCTATACTAACTCCTAGCGCTCACTATAGACCTCTGTTCTTAGTGGTTGGTTGCCTATTCGAAGTGCAAAAGTACAAAATGAAATAAAATCAAAAACAAAAAACAACGCAAATAAAAGCAACAAAAGCAACGAAAATAACAAAGACCGCAGACATTGCAAAGAGTGTCAAAGTGTAATTGCCAGCTGTAAAGAGTGACGAACAAGTAAAATAAAATATGTAGCGACATTTAAAAATGGAAAAAAGCTAAAAGAAGCCGACGCCTGTCTGCTACAACAACAAAAATAATAAATACGAGTATATAAAAAAAAATTCAAAAAAGAAGTAAAATTAAATTGTTCAAAAAGCCAACACGACGTCATGCACTCATTCAGTCATTCAGACATTCAGTGATTTTGACAAGTCAGTCGTCAAGTTAGGCAGTCAGTCAGTCAGTCAGTCAGTCAGTCAATGAAAGCGTATGTGTCTCATATCGCAAACTAACACACACACCGACACATATTCGCACACACGCCAGACATTCGCACATGTACACGTCCGTCCAGCAAATGAAGCGGCGACGTCTCGAACAGTCTCAGCTACAGTTATCAAAAGCGCTGACGCTGCGCTGACTGCAGCGACGCAGACCGCAGGCAGCCGCTGACGCGCACGCCGACGCTGTCTGTATTTATATTTCATGTATGCAAGCTTGTTTTTTCTGCTTGCCTTCATTGTTGAGGTCGTTGTTGTTGTTAATGTGAGCAGTGCTATATCAGCTAACCGGATGTTGCACTCTGTGTGCCACGCCATCTTCATTAGCCCTGCCATGTAGTGGCCATCTTGGCCGGATTCGACAGAGTTGACTGCAATTTATTTATGATGCTGCCGATCTTACCTTGAACCGTAATTTTCACATTACTATCATCAGCTATCCAGTCCGATGCTGGGCCATGTTGCGCGCTTGCTAACTAACTGGCTTTGACTTTTGCCTTTTGTGACTTCAAAGTAAATGCTTTATTTTATGGCCGCAAATATAAAATGAAGAAAAAAAATAGCAAACGAAGAGGAAAAAAATGAATAAATCAAGCGAAATATTCTACAATACGTAAAAGCTTACTTCAATATTTGTCAATGAGCGCGCGTATAGCTTGAACTGAGCACCGAGCCCGAGATACTGGTGGTCTGCTAGCCTGACAGCCAACTAGCAAATGGCGCTGAGAGCGAGAGCAAATGGTAAGCGTAAAAAAACCTTACGATCTCACTGGCATGTTTGTTATTAAAGCTCAGTTCACACATGCAAATTATTTTTACCAAAGTGATGTTTGTTTCAAAAAGAAAAAGTAAAAAAGTACACAATTTTGTGTGAGCAGCATTTTTATCTGATCATACCAATAGTGTTTTTTCTTATCTTGTTGGTAATTAAATCTTACAATTAGCACATATATAGAGTTTTTTTTCGGAATTGGGGAATCAGTATATTTCTGAGTTCTGGATATCTTATTATCAAAGCATTTACAAATTGTTAGTAAAAAATCAAATAGTGAACTGTAGCATAGAGCACTCTACAAAGTAATCTGTGTTGATTTATTGGGATGTAGCTGGAATGTGGGAAAAGCAGAAATCATTTGTATTATAGTGCATGAGCATAAAAAATTTGGCTTAAAATTTTAATTGCTTTTGGAAGTATTTGAAGTCGAAGTAAATAAAGTAATAATTAACTAATTAATTAAATGATAATGGCAAGTGTTTTTAATAAAATTAAAAATATACAATTCGTAAAAAATTCTTTATCTTTTGGTAGAATATTTTGCCAATAGTCTCGATTCTATTTATTTTCGACTACCCCAAGTTTTTTTTTTTCGTTCCGCTTCCGATCAACGAATAATCATTTTAAATATGTAAAGATAAAATAAAAATCAGGTTTTTAATAGGAGGGAAGATGAAGGAATTGATGAAGCAGAACAGAAAATATTGTATTCTTTTTGTATGCATGTAAGGAGATTTAAAGTATTAAGCAACCTATTTACGAAAACGTCATTAATTTATTAGAATAATATGTAATTATTTTTGCATATAGAAACTCATTTAACTAATTTACTAAATTATTTATTCAGATATAAAATATCAATTTTGCACCCAGTTATATAGCGTATTTAATATAATTTGTTACCCACATAGCTTCTACTTGTATATATGAAATGGCCATTAAAGAGCCGCAAACTAGAGGCACGCTTGCAATGCCAGTTGCGCTCGCAAAATCCCCACACACGCCCTGGCCACAAGTGCCCGCATGTGGTTCAGCATATCGTACAAAAAACGATGTACGGGGCATGCTCGCAAATTGTGGGGCGCCACCCTCAAAGTGCGCTAATAAAACATTTAATTAAAACATTAAACGTCAAAGCGTCGACATCCACGCCTACGTCACATAATTAAACAGCGAACCACACACAAATACCCACACACACACACACATGTACGAGTAGAGAAAAGAGCTCCCATAGCAGCTGTCAAGCACCTGAATGACAGCACCCCAATAACAGATAGACTGACTGACAAAACCAAATACGCCCACTTACACGAACCCGAACACGGACATACACATACACACACACACACCGCACACATGCAGACGCCCTTTTTGATATACACTGACAATCATACTCATACAATCAAACGCTAATGCCCCCAGAGCGCACACGACAATTGTAGCACTAAAACTTTATCGCCCGCATTAAAAAACCATGGATTAAAATTCTACTCCAAATGAATGCGAGCAAGCCAGCGAATGCATACGAAATTCAATTCTTTTTTTTATGTAGCTTCCCTTCTTTTTGGAGCCCCCACATTTTGTCAGCTTTCTTTGCCCGGCTCTTTCGTTTGTAATAAAGATAAGAGCGCGAATTGCCAATCGAGGACTCTGGCACACCTGCAAAAGGTGTTGGCATTAGTGTTGGCATTCGCGTTGGCAAACAACTAAAACAACGGGCATTGTTCGACTGCCGCCGCTAATTGTGGTGCAAAAGCATTTTTCAAGCGTTTAACAATTTTGAGGAACAAAAACCCCCCAAAAATATAAATATATGTATGTATATGTATGTATATATACTTGTAGACGGGACCTAAAAGTCAGATAGACAGTGCAGACAATTTCATATAAAATGCATGAGCATGAAACCAATTCAATACTCAAAATACACGCCAAAGCAGCTACGCAGACAGCAGACAGATAGTCAGACAGACAGAGTGGTAGATTGGCAGACAAAGAGACAGATGGACGGTGGGACAGATGGATGGGATGTACATCGCAGCCATCGAGTCGATTCGAGTCGAGTAAAATGGATGTACGAACGAAGCCGTTAAATGCGGCAGACAGCAAACGGCAACAACTTTGCAGTAAACCGTGTAGCTGATGTCGTTGTTGGCGCAAAATCCAAATTACATACAACGACAACTCACGCTAACAAACTTATAGATACAAGATACTATGCCAAAACATGGCCAACACACACAAACACACACGCGCCAAACATAAAAAATTACCAAAAAAAAAAAAAAGAAAAAGTGAGGTGGATAGAGCGATATGGAGAGGGGGAAATATATCGCGAATTTAAAACAGTTTCGTTTCGTTTGGCAGAATTTAAAAAACATTTTCACGAAAAATTAAAAGCAGCCAGGATTGAGGGGGTAACACAAATACTAGTGGCTGGCAGCGGCAAAGTTTTCGAATTAATTTATTGATGCGACGATAAAGGAAAGAAGCAGAAGCAGCATCGGCATCAGCATCAGTAGTCAGCATATAAAGTCCAGAAAGAGCAGCATGGGGAGAAAAGAAAATTCTGGCCAGCAAACTAAAAGTGTGCGAGATAAACGTTTTATAGCCGCTATCATCAATGGCTGGCAATGATGGTAATGGACGTGAAGCTGGCTGAGAGTTCAGAGCTCAGATCGTACCGTCACATTCACTGCCAACAGAGTTTAATCAAATGCAGTAAAACATTTTTTGTTGGTGCTTTCAATGCTCACTGAATGAAATAAAAGTTGAAATACAGGACTGAATGCAGGACTGCATGCAAAGTATAAATTAAAAATACTTCTCAAGATGAAGTTGACGTTCTAAGAAATAATTCACTATGGTAATTGTATTTAAAGCTAGATACCTGTATATTTCAGCAATAATTTGGTGAGGTGCTCAGGCTAGACTCGAGTGCTCATTTATGCGAGATAAAAATCAGGCTGGTTGGAGGGGGGGGGGAATGATAATACTAGCAAGAAAAGAGACTCCCAGAAGCCAGCCCAGAAAACCAGTAGCTAAATTTAGAGCAAACTAAGTACATCAGAACTGTGAAGCAGTAACTAGACCGAAAATAAATATACAATATATTAACACTAGAGATCTAATACTCACAAAAATATGCTTAGAAATTTAATTTAAAATGTTATAAGTTTGATGTCAGTTTTTAATTTGTTTCATCAACAAAATTCTGCATTTAAGTTCAACTTTAGTTTTATCATCCAATCTTCCGTTGCCCCCCTACTGCCTACGCCCTTGACTCTGTACATGAAATGTACAAGAGTATACTAGGTTTGCGGGAGCTGAAAAATGTGACAGACAGAAGGAGGCGTGGCAGACCCCACAAAGTATATAAATTCTTGATCAGCGTGACACGACAAGTCGATTTAGCCGTGTCTGTCCGTCCGTATGAACACCTGGATCTCAGAGACTATAAGAAATAAAGACACCAAATTTTGCACAAAGATGCCTTCTGTGTGTACGCTATACAAGGTTGTTTTATTTTTGTGATTCCCCGATTTTCCATTCGTATAATCGCCTATATCTCAAATTTTAGTCCCAGATGCCTTATGGGAATACGCAGAAAATTTGTATTTTGGAATTTCCCTTCCTCCTCCCTCTCCCCCGCAAATCGTAACTCCCGTAATTCTTGGAATTTCGAACTCAAATTTTGGGGATATAAACATTATTTAAAGTAAATTCTAGTAATCAGCTCTTGGAAGTGTACAAATGATCGGTTGGTTATTATGTATGCCTAGTTTCACTATGATAGACCGATTTAACAAGAAGTTATGCCCATAAATATATTTGCTGCCCAAGCGCTGCCCGCAGTTGTTGTTGATGCTTTGGTTGACTGCAAACATGTTTACACATACACGAATAGACTCACATAGACGTAATTGCTTTGTATATGTGCAATTATACACCCTTTACGTGAGTTCGAATGCCGATAGAGGTAAAATCAATCCAAATTTGTTTTTTAATTTTCTTAATTTTTTTAATTTCTATAATTATTGTAAACAGAGTATTTTAAAGTCGGGACATCGGACTTTAGCTTTTTTTTAGTTGTTTTGTATTTTACAACCCCATTTCCAATGTTTCTATTTCGTTACTTATGTGTAACATTAAACCATAGGGAAAATTGCCGCCGGAAAAAGGTCTTATGTCTCACTCGTTTTTATACCTTTCCGTATCAATAATTCTTCTCATTCAATTAAAAAAACTGTTGTAATTACTTTAAGACACAAAAAATAAATAATTCAACACTAGGTTTGGGAACATCCAAAACTATTTAGAATTCTAATGTTTAGAATTGATGTTACTGATATATTTTTTCTTAGTGTATATACTTTGTTAATAAGAAGCTGATAATTTTTGTATATTTATTGAATGATCGGGGATATAAACATTATTTAAAGTAAATTCTAGTAATCAGCTCTTGGAAGTGTACAAATGATCGGTGAATATCACTTACCAGCATTTAAGGAGATATATCTGAACTGAGGAGCTTTGTAAGCAAGTAATTCAACAGTGAACTTGTGAGCACTGATCGCATCATTAACTGAAAATATATTACTCATGCGCACCGTTTCCAATACGTAGGCATTACGCATACGCCTTAAGTAAATGTACATTTTGTATTTACGTATGCGAACAAAAAAGAAATTCCCAAAAGTAAAGCGAAGCAACGTTGTATCTGATTAAAAGCGTATAAAAAGCCATACGACTTGGTCGAGTCGCACCTACACACACCTACCAGCAGACAGACATACAGATATATGCATATATTTACATACATACGTACACATTGGGGTGTCACAAATAAAAAATATGCACATACCAAGCAGTCATCAGTCGCTAAGTTAGAAAAAAAACCAAAACACACACACGCACACACCTAAAGCGTTTGCTTTTTTCTTTTTATTTGCTGTACAATTTATACAGAATTAAAAAATGTATTTCTACTTGTTCAATAACCGATAACATTTCGCTTTCCGACTTTGACTTTGCACGCTTCTTTGTATTTATAGTCAGACATATATACTATAGACTATATATAGGAAAGTATGTTTGTACGTAGCTTGTTTGGATTTGTTGTTGCGGCTGCTGGCATATCAGCAGTTTAAGCGCAGATGCAAATTTGTATTCCGTTTTTATACGTATTATGTGGCTCTCAATCGCTATTGTAGCTGAAATAGTCACCAAGCTTGTTTTTAGTGCTTCGAAGGCTTTTTGTTGGTGTTTTTTATTCCCTGTATTTGTTTTAAAACGATTTGTGCTTTTTGTTTTCATTTCTATTTCATTTGTACTGTGCGATTTATTATATTGCATTCCACGCGGCTGCTGTTGTTGCTTGCCTGTGTATCTGTATTTGTATCTGTATCTGTGTCTGTGTATCTGTGCCCTTCTGACTGTAGATATTTATTGTTGTTATTGTAAGTGCGCATTGGCAACTGCTGCAATTTATGGCCAAGGGACCCCGAAATATGCGCTGCTGTAGCTAATAAAATATTGAAACATAACAATTTCCATGATTTTTGCCAAAGTTGCAAAATAAACAAATAAAAAAGCCACTTCTGATAGTTTCGGATGCAAATATTCTGTATTTTATTTTATTGTTGTCGAATTCGGTACAGCTGAGTTTTTAATTGAGAGCATAAAAAGATATTGAATAAATGCGTTGAAAGCAACGTGGAAGGGAATTAGTTATGTTGTATGCATAGGATATTGATGATGGATTGCTATTGACATGACAAAGCACAAAACAAAAAATATATTTTAGGTATATCTTCCAAAATATTTGAACATACCAAACAAAGTTTAGTTGGAAAGAACCTAAACCCAAGTCCATGGGTGCTACACCAAGACTGAAATAAAAAGAAAAAATTTGTTTCAATCTTTGGCATGGCTTTTGATTAAATGATTTATAGTACATTCCTTAATTCACATTCATTCATTCAACTTTTAAAATATAAACACTTAAAATATGAATTATGAGCTACATAAATTAAATACACACAAAACAACAGATACTTACGACTATACGAGTATTACAACTCCGATCTGGCAGCGCGCTTTATAAGACAAATAAATTAAGCCCTGCCAGTTTATTCGCAATTAATGCAACTTGTTACTGAGTTAAGTAGAGAGAGAGTATTTTGGGGTGGCTATAGCAAATAAATGAAGCAAAGGATTATAAAGGCAATAATTAAATAAAACACTCACAGAGTCTATAGTATTTACAATTCGCATTTTCAATCAGCAGTCATTGTCTTGTATCTGGCTAAGTATTTGTACGGAAAGCCCTTAAATGCAAGCATACTTAGAGGCGTTAGGCCATTTGACTAAATGGTCAACGTTTTGAAAGCAGTATAATAAAATTAACTGAAGAAACCATTTCGAATCGCTGGGCCAACACACAATGCGCAAAATGTTGGCTATTTTCGTGCGTATTACGTCAACAAGCGAAGCGACGCGCCAAATTTATACCGACCAGCAGAGAGTCATTCAAACAGACAGACAGACGGACAGTCAAACAGACAGATACATAGTATATAGCACACTGTAGTACAAACAGATAGGCAGACAAAAGGACGGATAGACAGGCCCACATGTTTGCCGTTTTTGCATATGAGAAAATGCCGCTACAATTGCGAATTGCGCAGACACATGTGTGCGATATATGTATAAAAGAGCTATAAACAAATAAAAGCACGAGGGAGACAACAAAAGTGAGAAAATATAAAGCACAACCAAATTCAAACAGCGAACATACAAGTGTGTATTGTGTTTTATGTTTACAGAAAACAGCCGACAATACAACACGAGATAAAATTTTGCTGAATGCAAGAACAGCAGGCACCAAAGTAAACAAAAAAAAAAACCAAGAAATAAGAAAGAGGAAAATTTGAAAGCAGCAGTTATCTAGATTAACATTAATTTTCCATTAGAAGCAACTAATGTGGTTGTGGCTTAAGGACTTGAGCAAGCTTTCCTAATTTCCAATTCTGATTTTATTCGTTCAACCAGCAGAGGGCTACATACTTTAATAAGTGATCGTCAGACATTAATCCAGCTAGGTTTCTGATGGAGCTAACCTATTGCACATATTTTGTATCATTGACATGTATTATTATTGAGGAATAAACTATATTTTACTCTTACTATATGTTCCAAAATATATCTGTTTTATATATGTTTGTATATGTTTTAAGCTTGTTGCAAGGCAAATATTATTATACAGGAATAAATAAAGTAAAAACTATAAGTTGCGTGAGTAAGTTTGAAATACTCGTAATCGATTAGTCAAATGATTTAAGCTTTTAATTATATGTAAGCATTCTTTTACAAACACAACTGACTTTACAAAAGTAGACTTTATAAAATAATTGCTTTGATAACAATTATTGATCGGCCAAACTACATTGCCTTTAGGAAAATGATAAACTAATCAAACACGCCTACAGTACTTACTTACAATCAATCCAAAGGCATGAATGAACAGATATTTATTCACCAAAATAAAAGATTCATATTGATACTGTTATATTATTCTATATTATATGAAATTTTATTCATATTACTGTTTTCATCAAAGTCTGCAAAACTGCGTTTCCTGCCCCTCTCTGAAAAGGAGTAAAATGAAACTGTCTGACTGAAGCAGAAAATCCATTAATAACCGTAGCTTATCATTTTGTGCGTTGGCGTTGCTTAAATATGCAACCTCAGTCCAAGATAATGCTGCGTAACGACAACACCTGTCGCTGCTGCACATTCATGTTGTTGTAGTCTTTGTTGTTGTTGTTGTTGATGATGATAACAGCGACGATTATGTCGTTCAACAAGCTGTTGCTATATCTGTTATTTCTACTGCCACTGCCAGTTCCACTGCCATTGCCACTGTCAACGCAACTGTTGGCCAGCGTCGCATTTAATGTGCTCACATAAATTTTGCAAATCAAAATTGCGTTTTATGAACGCCAAATGTCGACGTCGTCATGTTGCGAGTCTTCATTGTTGTTGTTCTTGTTCTTGTTCTTGTTGTAGTTGTATCAGTAGCTGTAGCGGTAGCGGTAGCGGTAGTTGTTGCTGTGGCTACTGTTGATGTTGATGTGTGTTAGTCGCAAAGTTTTCGGGCAACCCATGAAAATTTATGGCATTTACAAGCACGTAGCCACTATACACACACATACATACATACATACATACATACATAATTCCCCGAAGCCACATAAAAGCGTGTGTCCGTGATCCGTGGTCGGTTTCTGGTCGCTCTTCGAATTGACGCAGACGCTGCGGCGCCAGCAACGTCAAGATTGATGGCCCGTTGAATTGCTCGTGCTGGCTTGGTTGCTGTCCCAAGCCACCGCTCGAGCTTCTTCTGCTTGCTGCCAACAGCTCGCAATATGAATTACTCATTGCTCATTTTTGTTGCAATTTATTTGGCCTGGTCATTGTTGTTGCCTGCCACTACCACTACCACTGCCACTGCTGCTGCCACTGCAGCCACTATCGCAATTGCAATTTTTCTCGCGCATTCTTTATGGCAAGCTGTTTTTCTCACAAGATTTTTCATGTCTTCGTTGTCTGCCATTTCTGGCATATTTTGTCGATCTTTAGTTAAAAATACACAAAGGACTTGAACGTGTGTCTCTCAGTTGTAGCTGAGTGTGTGCGTTTTTATTTTTATTTTTTTGAAGGGGGTGGGTGTGCTTACTCTAATAGTCCTTAAATTATGTTGCCATCGCTTTAAAATGATTACGTTTGCCTGCTTTTCATATTCGTTGCTGCCACTTACACACATGCTGTCGCAATTACAACTAATGTGGTAACTGCGTGTTGCAAATGTGGCTGACATCATTAGGAGCCAACACACATACGCACAAGCACAAACACACACAGCTAGCCAGTTGGCGAGCAGTTAACTTCCGTTAGTCAGATTAATTTCCTTAGCGCGGCACAACATGGCGTATGTGTAATCAAGTGAATTGTGCCACACACACATACACGCACATTTGTATTTACAGTAACAGCTCGATAGTACGCAATATAAGAATAACATATTCCTTCCTCCAAATAACCATGATTAATAAAAAAACAACTTCAGAATATCAATTAAACATGTTTTATTTATGTCCTTAGCTTCGCATAAATTTGGAAGGGCTAAAAAAACTTTGCGACTTAGTGCGCTCAAAATATGTGAAATTTTATCAGAGATTCGCCAATGTGCGTATTCACAAAATGTGAAGCGTTTTAAGCAAACATTTTGGCTATCAAGCGGTGTATGCATGATTTGGTTCGCACAAATTGACGGACACTCAAAAAATTGTGTGAAAATTTATCACTTTCAGCATATTTTGTGAGCCACATTCGCATGATGTGGCAGCAGCTTTTTTGAAAATGACATTTTCGGATGAAAGGAGCACTAAAGGACATCCCTTCAAAAGATTTCAAGCACTTTTGCATATATTCGTGGTTATTTCAGCATTATCTTGTCACAGCTCATTCTTTGCATATAGTAGAAGCATATATTATGTACATCGACTGCATTGTTTGTCGATGAAAATAAATAAATAAATAAATATTATATATATATTATATACATTAGGGAATGCTGTTAATAAGGAAAAACGTAAGCCTTTCTCAAATAAGGAGAAGAAGTACCCGAAAGTAAAGGTAGACGAAAGTGATATTAAAAAGATAACTGTTAAGTCTATGAACACTGAAACAATTATCAATGTCTTAATTAACGAAATTTTACTGTACATACTTATGTATGTATGCTTAATCATGAAAACTGCCATTTTTCATCAAAGTAATTACGGCGCATTTTTATTTGTCTGCCTGTTACGCCCAAAAAGAAAGCAGAAGGAAAGTACAATGGCTAAGAGAAGAAACTTCTTTTTCGCATGGTGGGGGGAGGTGGAGGGCGACAAAGCAAACGGAAAATGCTCAGCACGCACACACTAGTCTAAATTGTACTCGCACAGTCACACGTACAACGGAAGGACCTTCCTTGTCCAGTGGACCCTGGGGCCAGGGTGCTTGTCCATTTTTATGTAGCGCCAAATTAAATCATTTGATATGCATTAAAATTTTATGCGCCATTTTATTTGCGCACTCAGACAGCGTCAGACAAATGACAATAGCAACAACAAAATACAACCACAATGTTTTTGCTTTGTTTGCAACTTGCTTGACATAATTTTTTGCACAACAATTTAGCATAGCCTACTTATGTGGGCGTCGAACATTTTTCAGCATAAATTTTTTATGCGGAATTAAACCGAGCAGAGCATAGAAATTTATGGTCATACAATAGAAAATTAATATGCCAAATATGTTTTTGGGGGAGGCGGTGTGTTGGCAGACATGCCCATGATGTAGCGGCTCTGAATTGGCGAGCCACCCTGCTGGCTTATATAATATGTATTAAAACTTATTTGTATATGTATATAAGTATATAAAGATGTATATTTTGCATGTTTGTTTATTTCTTCAGTTTTTGTGTGTATGTGTGATTTGCTTGTTGTATTTGCGAAATGTTTATTGTAATTTTTGTTTTTGGCAAGCGCAACAACATGTAAGCCCTTCAACAGACGCCCGCTGTGCCCAAAAATATTAACGAGCCAAAGTTGCGCGAGCCAAAAAATAGAGATGTCCGTTAAGGTGAAGAGGTCGGCGCAGAGGTGTGGAGTTGCTTGCCTAGCTGATTGCCAAAAACTGTGCAAGTCCTTGGCGCAACTTGAAAAGGAAACTATGTTTGTGATGTTAGGCGCCACACCCACACACACAAACACACACATAGCAACAAACAAACATACACATACTTGTTAAAGCAAAAGGTGCTGGCTCACATTTTTGGCAATGAGCTGAAGCATTTGCTCCACGCTCGTTTGTTTTTGGCCATTTTTCCGTATAGGCAGCGCGTTTTATTGTTGTATTGCAGCCTTTTTAGGTGCATATTTCCACCCCGCACCGTACCAGCCTGCTTGCCTGCCAGCGAGCCTGCAATTGCCTCCTTTTGGCAGTGCCATGTGGCTTGGCAGTTCTCTTTTTGCAAGCTGAACTGCAATTTGAAATACAATGGCATTCAGGCAACGAAGCCAACAGCCCAGCTGCCAGCCTTCCCTCTCTCTGCCTACATTTTTACCTTCCGGCCACCTGCCCCTTTGTCCACCCCACCTAACTTATATTGGTGCTGCTGGCAGGCACAGGTTGCCATAATTTTCAAGTGACCCAACCAAACCAACAACCAACAAGAGCAAAAACAGCGCATATCTGCAGCTGCCTCTACAAGTATGTATGTGCTTGTGTTTTTGCGTTGTTATCACACACATACATGGCTACACTGAAAGAATTATGGCTATTTTGGTCACTTACCAAAAATTGAAATATCTCCTCGAAATCATCACCATCATCATCAGAAACCAATGTTGAAGTTTTGATTTTAATCTTGGACTAAAAAGGAAGTGCACTTTAAAGGGTGTGTCCGCATTGACGATGGTAGACACAATAGTATCCGGCCTGATGAGTAGTGATGATTGTTGTTTGTTAGCCACTTGTGAGTTAAGCGTGCAAAGAACCTCATCTTCTTATGTGTTACAAAACTTTGATTTGAAATATAAGACGGTGCTAGATTTTTCACAAAGGAGTCTGCCCTTATGCAAGTATTCCAGCAGTTTTTTGTTGGGTGCCTAATTAGACTTATTAATCAATAGTGTTTTATTTATATATTTGTTATTAAGACTTTTGATAAAGGAATTATTAAAATTACTATCACATTTAGAAACGTGAGAAGACTTGAACTTTTATGTTCGACCTGAGAATTAAACAGGTTCATAAAATGCGGTTCAGATCTATAGAGTTATAAAAATTAAGAAATTCGTTATATTTTTATGCGACTTATAGGTTGTCAATTCATTTATTGTTAAAACCTTTATTATATGACAAAGAAAGTGCTTTGTAAATTTTTTCTCAAAATAGTCAAACATTTTAAAATTAGTTCAATGTGCATAGTCCAGTTATTTTAGGGAATTTGATGGTCCCTTCCTATAAACATGATGTTGAAACTGCTCAAAACAACTATAATACACTCCTAAAGAACCTATGTACAAATTATATAATATATATTTTTTGTTAATTTATTGGATATTTTGATTAAGGATATGGATCAAAATAATGATCGTAGATTATGGACTCTTCTAGCTGATTTATCAAAAAATAAAACAAAGATCTCCTTTCGATTCTCTTATTCGTTCGCATTATCGCACATTTTATGAAATTGAAGAAATATGCTCACCGTTTATTTCTCTAGGTGCTGCAGGTACATTTATATCTAGAGGTGTATGGCAGCATTGTTGGTTGGTCTAAATGATTTATGGAAACTGCAGCGTTCGTAATTTGTTTTCGTTTTTTGTTGTGTGCTAGTTATACCTTTGATATTGTCATTCAGGCTAAATCAGTAAGCCAAATACTATGTAATTTAACATACTTTTATGTTTTTCATATTCTTCCAGCATGCTTGGTCCTTCGCTCGTTTTCCTCATCCTGTGTGAAGCTGGTAAGTACATGGCACATTTCCTCAGCATACGTATATTTACTTTGCCTTGTGTGTCGTTGCCTTTGAGATTGAAAACCAAATGGGGCCGACATTGTAAGCAGAAGAGGTTGCCTGTTTACTTTTGTGGTGCGCTCAATGAAGTTTTATTTTATTTTGTGCGCCGCGGGCGTCAGATTCTCGAAGGTTACTTGATGTCTGGGCGGCAGCTGTTTGGGGGCTGCCTTGTGGGTTTCTCATTACTGAAAATACCCAACGCGGTCATAGCCACAACAACAGGAGTGTTTATTTTCACAGGATTGTTAAAGCAATTGAAAGAGCCTCGACTTGAATTGAAAGTGGAGTTAAGTTGTATGCTTAGCAACGCGTGGGGCGGACAAAGTGGGCGACGCAGCCACGAGTGAATCTCTTAATTATAAGTGGCAGACTGTCAAGCCCCAGCAGGAATAGATGGGTTTGCTAATCAATGGCATAGGGCAGACCTTACATCCACGGCTCAGCTATGTACATTTTAAATTGCCTTCAGGTCACAATGTCAAGAGTTCATTAAAGGCTCGTGTAAATTGAAAGTTCAGTCAGTTGGCATTTTATTAGGTGAGCTGTCTGTTTGAATTTTAAATAACTTTACCGCAGGGCCTTGGCTCCACAAAAAATATACTAAAAGCTTGTTTAATTAACTTAAACATGACTTAAATATTGCACTAAATACTTAATTATACGAAGATTATTTGCGAAATGAAGTCAGATTTAGAAGTTACAGTCTTTTGCATTTTAATTAAATTAACTTACATTTGTTGCAATTTAATTTAAATGTTAATTTATAGAAACTTAGTAGCAATCCAGTTCGAAGAAAAAAGGAATATAACTATGACAGGAATAGGCAGGACTTGCATTGGAATTTAGTTGGGAGCAAATACATAATGCTGTACATTTTTAAACACTACAAATTGTTTCCAATAAGGAATGCTTTTGCGTTTGCGTTTGCTTTACTTAACAAATACAATGAGTGCATTATTCTATACTATCCGTTACAAATACTATATTTTGAGCGCTGCTAAATGCGACAAAGCTAACAAGAAGTGTATGTGTATTATATGTATAAATACCAATTTGTGTTCCTGTATATTCAGCTCATACTTCCACACAATTCCTGCATGTTTTGTGAAATATTTGAACCGAATTTGCGCTGCATGCCATTCAAATATGTTTTGTGGTAAAAATTTTAACAGCTGTCGTTTTTTTCTTATATTCGCTGTGCTTGTATTTTATTGTTTAGAGCTACATGAGCAACGCATAAGCACACACACACACACACACACACGCGCGCGCACACACATAAACGGACGCACAATTGTGCCATTGTCTATGCATTTTGTAGTCTATTTTGTTGCTGGAGTTGTTTTTGTTGTTGGTGCCGTTGTAGTTGTAGTTGTATTTGTAGTTGTTGTTACTTACTACAAATGTTTCTTTGCTGTGTTTTGCTTAACAAGTCGGGGGAGTAAGGCAGACAGCGCCGACAGACAATACAGCTGTCTTTCTGTCTGTCCATCCCTTCATCCCTCCATTCTTCTGTTCGGCTGCTTCGGCTGTCTCTTTGGTGTCTTTTGCTGTCTTTCCATTCAGCACAAACACACACATAAGAAAAACTGTATAGTTGTGGTTGTAGTTTTGTGTTGAGCATGCGGTTTTCTCAATTGTTGTTATTGTTGCTTCTGCCGCTGCCTCTGCTGCTTCTGCTGTTTCTGCTGCTGTGCATTTGCAAGTTTTAGTTTTTGTTTGGCTGCTGCTTCTTGCTTTTATATGTAGTTTTTATAGACTCCGCACTTGTCGCAGTCTATTGTCTTGGCAGACGCACCCACACATTCACACACACAAACACACATTTACTCAGCGTGATAGACAGCCACCCACTTACACACACACACACACACACATGAGCACACACTCAATTCCATACACATACACATCTTTTTACCAACGCTTCGTTTACTTATTTTGTTAGTCATGTGACGGGTGCTCCCGTTTTTGCGCTTTTACTTACGGTTTTCATGGCTTGCCAGTTTTTGCTTCCATTTGCTATTTCGGTAGCTCCTGTGCATTTACTTGTAGCAGAAATATGAAAAGAAAACATTATATTGTCACTGCAACAAAAGGTAAGTCTAAGAAAATAAGCCCAATCTGCTATTCTACTTTTTCTCTCGATTTTTTTTTTTTTTTTTTTTTTTTTTTTTTTTTTTTGTTGACAACTAATTTGGGCGTATTATAAAACTTAAATGCGATGTAATTTAGTTGGTTAGGCTAGCCGAGGAGGATAGACTCCAACTGGGTTGCCACTGAAATATGACAGCAAAGTACACTTTTGAGCGAGGTTGCATTTGGGCTGTCACTTTGGTGAAGTGGCCAACGCACATGGGACAAGGAATTTTAGTTTAAAGTGGCAAGTTGGTAAAGTCTTTTAATACCTGTGTAATTTAACCATAAGTTTAAGCTGTTTAAAAAGTTTTTAATAAATAAAATACGATTCTTTAGGAACTTACACAATTCAACTTTCTCAACAAGAGAATGTTTCGGTTATGTTTAATTTGTGGCTATTAATCTTAAACAAAATGGTTTCTTTTTCCAAACAAGAAAGTGTGCAACAAAGTAGCAAGTTTGAAAATGATTCTTATAAATGAAAGTTGGGTTTTTAATTATTCTATATATTATTTAATTATCTTTTCTTTAATATCTATTAACCGAAATGCTAACTTGTACATGTAGGCCATGAAGGGTCAATCTAAAAGCAATTGAATGTGTACCATTGTTATTGTTTCTTTCCTTTTTTGTTGAGTGTAATGAAATTACATTACACTAAACGGTTTATATGCCTGCCTGACCAAAGCTAAAGCTGCTTTTTGAATTCATTGGCATTGTAAAACCCATTGCGTCGACTAGGCATCACATTTTTATATAGTTGTTACATGCAGTTGTCGTCCAATGAATATAAATGTATGCGTATGTCTCGCCTTAGCTAAAAGTTGTATTTTAAAGCCACTCTTGTGCACGCCCTTCATACGTCAATGTCATTGTCCTTGTGCTGATGTTGTCGGTGTTCCTAGCGCTGACGCTGGTGCTACTCCTGCTGCTGCTGTCATATTGTGTCACCTTTGTTTGTGTCAGCATGCCACGCCCCTTAAATAGCTGGCGGGCAGACGTCGCGTGCGGACGCCATTGCAGTTAACAGTCAACAGCAGTTCCGTTTCATATTTGCGACGACAGTGATGGGAATGTTAAGAAAAAGGGGGCGGGGGGCGTGTGTGATGACGAGAACGAGGACATAAAAACGTTGTCGTTTTTTGTTAGCACTGATTATATCGCCATTATTAGAAGCCGCTGCCTTAGCTGCCAACGCTGCGTGTCTGTGCGTGCATGGGAGTGCCAACATACTTGACGTATATGACGTTGCATGCATGCTGACAGGCGGCGCGCCAGCCCTTCTCCTATCCTTACCCAATCTCTATCCTTACATGGGGCACTTGCTGGGCCCACTACGTGCCTATCAGTGCATCCCATGTATCGTTGATGCCACAAATGCTGCATTGCATTGCTGTTGTAGTTGTTGTGGTTGTACGACTGTCTTCGCTAGGTGTTTTGCACTAATTGTTTGCGGTTTTGCTTGCAGTTATTAATGGCACAAGCCTTGCCTTCTCTCCCCCTCTCCCCCTCTCTACTTCTCCATTTCTCTGCGTCTTTTGCGCTCTTCTGATCTTCTCTGACGTCGTAAATTCTAATGAGGTCATTGCTTGACAATCGCATTTGCCATGCAACATTTGCTGGGCGCACTTGCTGTTGTTGTTTGTATTATTATAGTTGTTGCAACGCAAACGCCATCAACATCGTCATAGCCATCGTCATCGTTTGCCGCCGTCGTTGTCGTTGCCGTTGTTGCTAACGTCGCCGTTTTTCATTCTGTTATGGGCAACGCCGCTGCGCGTTGCTTTCATTTCCGTTTCCGTTACTCCGGTCTACTCTTCTGCCACCTACTGCTCTTGTCTCCTGCCCGTGCTCGTGCTCCTGCTCGTGCTCAGTGTGGTTGTCATTAGGCGATGCGCCTGTCGCCCTCCACTCAACGCCACATTTCATTTGATTTTAGTTCATTTTAACTGTCTTTTGTTTTATACGCTTTGGCAGTCTGTGCCATTGGGCGCTTGCTGGTGGTAGTGGTTTGCTGGGTGGTTTTCTGCGACATAATTTATGCGACAAGGCATGCAGGAGATAAATTTCTGGCGTTTGCCATTTTTTGCTTGCGTTCGTTCGTTTTATTTGGGTCTAAATAAATTAAAGGAGTCGGCGGGCCAACGAATCACCCAACCACCCATCCAACCAACCAACCAAACACTGAGGCACCCAAAGGCCGCCATCAGCGCTGCCTGTTGATTAATGCGCGCTTTTAATTGCGCTCAAAAACTGTCCGAGGCGACACGCTCGCCTTAATTTGCAAAACACAATAATGCACTTGCATCAGCCCAAAAAAGTATGCTCTAAAAAATTTCAAACTCCACCAATACCACCAATATAGTCGCACGCACACAAGCAAGGTGAAAGGCCATTGTTGTACTGTTGTCATGCAGTAACAACATTAAAGGCAACCTTAATAACAACAACAAACAACAAAAACAAACTACATTGAGGCCGCCACAAAATCACAGCCGATCCACACGCCGTATACGTAATGTGAGCTAAAACCAAAGTCATGCTTTAAATTGCACGCAGCCGGTGGCATGTGCAGTAGCAGTGCATGTGTATAAGTAGTAGGTGTGTGTACATATGAAATGAATACATACATAGATATATACTTGTATGCATATACTATATGTCTGTTGCATGAGCACACTAATTTACAAGTCAGAGGCACTTACACACATAAGGGCGACAGCGTATGCCACTTACCTGTAAGCTGCAACCGGCAAGGTGAAATCTGCAACCTGCAACCTGCAGCCTGCAGTCGGCTGCCAACTTGCAGCTGCCATCTCTGTGTGACATGCACGAACATGTCTCATGTAAAATAGCATTTTCATGCGTTTGTTAATTAAAAGTGTAAATGTCGGTTGTTGGTCGGGCCCCGTTCTGAGTGTGCGTGCGTGTGTGTGTGTGTGGACATGGATATGGATGTGAGTTCAGTTGCCACTGCGCCGATGCGTTTTTGAGGTAAACCATAAATAATGAATGAAATTAACAACACAGCATGGGCTGAGAATTGAAATTTGGAGTGGATTGTGGTATGTGGCGTGGTATGGTGTTGCGAATTTGTAAAAACCTTCATGTGGCACACACATTCGCATATACGTTCACATATGCATTTGTGTATGTGCATTGAATTGACTTAAAGTTGCACGCATTTATGCAAAATTATAGCCTATTGCGGCAATTGTGATTTACGTGTGTTAGCTTCAAGCTCGCCCTTTCATTGCGCCCACTCGATGCCCGGCGGCTGCTTTTAAGTGCAGCATGGAGAAATAATGGTCGCCACAAAGAACTCTCGATGGGCGACGCTTGTCGGTTGCTGGTCGCTGGTAGCTGGTCGTTGGTCGACACTTGTGCCCAGTACGTTTTGGGCCATGCGTTTGACGCTCTCTACTCGTAGGTGCAAGTTGCGTTTATTTTGTGCCTGTGGACCTTTGAATTATGGCCACCATAAATTTTGGCTAAGGCCAAGCGCAAGAGTTCACAAAAGCAAAAAAAGGAAAAAAACCAACGAAAAAAAAGCATGGCGACTGAAGTGGATATAAGAATTGAGCAGGGAACGAATAGCGAACAAAGATCGAAATAATGATAGGAATGCGGCTGTTGGCCAAAGCAGTGCATTATATTATGCGTTAAGTAAGTGCCAAGCTAATGCTTTGCCTTTATATATTGCGAAATTATGCAAATGACTTTAATTGAATTGAATTGAACTGAATGGAAAGGTATATTTTACCAATCGTATTTTTCTTCCTTTACATACAAAGATCTTGTACCTGTTGGCTATCTAATTAGTTTTTTAATTTATTTAAAAGCACTGTCAATCGTTCCTCGCCTTAAATACTTCTGCCTTTTCAATTTCATTTGAAATATACATTTTTTGCGCAGACCTGTTTTTCTTGTATTTTATTTTGTATTGTACTGTATTTTTATTTTGTTGTCCTTATCGCATAGTGAATTAATTCAAGCAAAAAGCGCTAAGGGGCTATATACCTTTCACCTTTTTTCAATGTGATTCCAATTTCTTTATAAAATAACAATTCTCTGTTCCGGTGTTCTGACAACAAAATGTTAACTAGGGAACAAATTGAGTAACTTCAATGTAAATGCTTAGCGATTAGCAGTTTGGTAAATCAATGTTGAAAACAGTCTTTAATTTAACCGTAAGTGGAGTCCTTAAGTATTTTCAACTGCTTTTGTTGATTATACGCTTCGCAAGTGGATATTATATTATTATATGCAACACATAAATTACCTTCAACTGTCAGAGTATGAAAACCGTTTCAAGCGCAGGCTGTTTAATTTGAAAAGGCGCAATATATATGCGCCGTGCTGTTTAATGCGGAACGGCTCGTTGACTGACGACGTCGCGGAGAGCTGCCTGCTGGGGCGCATTTCCGTTTCCGCTTGAGCGCCAAGCAAACAAAGCGCGTAAAGTTTGCCAGTGACGTCGCTGTCGCTGTCGTGGTCGTCGTCGTCGTCCTCATCGCTGTGGCTGTTGTTGCCAAAGGCGCTGCCACAGTTGCATTGAGCTATCAAAATGTAACCAAAGCCAGAGCCAAAGCGAAGACGCTGGGTTTGGCATTCAGATTGTGTGATTGTCTGAGCTTGGACACATTATTTATGTGCGCAATTACTCAGCTTGGCAAATGAAACGCTTGCACACTTTCGAGCGCACGCATAATTTGTTTAGTGCACTTCAATTCAAATTGCGGACGCGATTGCGATCTCAGATACTAATTTAAATCGCCAGCAACAGCAATAACGGTTTTTGTTGCAGTTCAAGCCAAGCCACAACGATTTTCTAATTGGAATTTTATTTTTTGGCTCACACACATACTACTTGTATAATAGTTACATGTGCCCATCCATACATACATACATATGTTCATAATGTGATTTACTATATAAACGATGGAGATGCCATTTCCATGTTAATCTGGCGCAAAATATTCATTTATTTTGTTGGCAACGCACACGAAAAAGGGACCACAACAATTAACAAGCCCACACTTGGCCAGCAAGCAGCATGGGTGCTGAGGCTGAGCAGCGCATGAAGGACATGAGGCCGAAGGATGTGTGCCAGCCAAATAAATTATGGTAAGCGTCCAACTGCGCAAGCTGGCCAGTCAAGTGGCTAAAGGCAGAGATGCCTTGCACCGCCCTTGTTGCTGTTGCTGTTGTTGTTGTTGCTGTGGTTGCTGCCACTGCCATCGCTTGGCACTTGCTTATCTCGCGCCGCTGCATTTTCATAATAAACAAATTTGTAAATGCTGTTGGCTGGCAGACTGTCGGGTTGTCGGGTGGTCGGGCAGGCAGGCTGGTTGACTGGCAAGTGAGTTGAAAGACAGAGCGTGGAGCTGAATGGTTGTGTAATGAAGTCGTGTGGCTTTAGGGCTACAGTGTAGGCAAAACTAATATGCATTGCATTGTAAGACAATGGCAACCACATTAAACATTTTGCAAAGCACTCCAATGCTTTACTTCCCCCTGTGGCTCTCTTCGCTCCCATCTAAGCGACTCCCGACTGTCTTACACTTGAGTAAGCAAGGCAATTATTTATATTTTTGGCTGAGATTTCGCCCTCTTGCGCTTGCGGTTTGGCCAAAAGGCTTCCAACTTGGCAGCAACTCGCAACCATTTAAAGCATTTAAGGGCCAAATGCTTAAGCTATTTTTCAAAAACACACTTGCCTCCTTTATTTCAATAATTCGGTCATAATTTCACGTTTAATAGCCATCAGACATCAACTTAAAACATATACTCATAACCATCGCCATAAAAGCTAGTGGGTTATTTAAATAAATGCATACTAAAAAATGGTTTCCTGTAACTTATCCAGACTAAATTGCATTTACAGCCCGTAATAGAACGTGATGCTGTACCATTATTCTCTAAAATATAACTCTGAAACTTGAGGATATTTAGGAAAAAGAAGAAGCAGATTATTTAACAAGGACATATCCAATGAAAGGCGATACTAAACGAACTTGAACATGTAAGAGAAATATAAAGTACTCTGTACGGAAGGCAATAAAATCCTATCAGCTTTCTCTAAAGATAGAGCTACTTAGCAAGTGCTAGAAGGAAATTTCAAATTGACTGCTGCCATGAACTACGGAATTCTTGGGATTTATCAGCCAACCACCAGCCACGAATAATTTGGCCTTCATTCCAAGAAATGTCTTGCAAATCAAAAAGTTAAAAGTTTGTAATTATGCAAGATGAAAAAAAAAACAACAACGAACCTTGAACGTTGAAATGGTAGCAGAAGTTGCCGCGATTGGCATTGAATTGATGAAGCGTTCTGAATGAGGGAGAGGCGTAACGAGAATTTTACAAATGGCACCTGAAAAAGCTCTTTGACTACCAGAAATGAATAAAAAACGAGCTTAAGTTACAAAACTAAATCAGAGTATCTTTAAATAATCGATGTAGTCTTAATAACATCTTAAAAGCAAGTGAAGGTCTTAAACATTTTTGAGCATCTTATGTGCCTCCCCTAACCCCTTAAGCGTAATGGGAACTTTTGTGTGCAATACATTTATATTGAAAACGAAATTAGCTCGAAAATTGGTTTTAACTCTGAAGCACCAAAATCCAACTCTATTTCACAATTAAAAGCAAAGCTTTAGATATTTGCAAAAGGAGTTGTAATAGTGGTGCTGGATTCTTAGGTCTTTGTAGAGTTTTGGTCTGCTCGTTAGATATAAAGGCGGCCCATTAACATATGTAGTTAGATATGATTTACATTTTATTATGCAATCGACTTAAGATTCTATACCATACGCTCAATTAATTGCCTTTTGGTCGCTTAGCCATAAAAATTAAAAGGATTTGCCTAACCTTTAGGCAAATCACACCACCAACTACGCCCCCAGCGCAGGGCTTTAATGAGTTGACATTAAAGTCACAGCTAAAAGCTCAATAAAAATTCGCATAGCGCGCAAAACGTGTCGAGCACAACAACCAACTTGGCCAGAATAGCAACCGCTGTATATGCATTTTATAGCAAAATAGCAAACTGGACAGAAACCAAAGGCGCCCTCAAACCGCTGTCTGACTTTGGGACAAAGTACTTTTCATTGTTTTGGCTGTGTTAACTGATGTGTGTGTGAGTGTGTTGTAGCGTGCCGGTGGATTAAACAGAAAATTATTCTATCGAAGTAAATTCCTGACCATGGAGGAGATAGGAGGCGTGCACTTCTCGCTATGCTCGGGATTAGCTCGTCGGATGGGGTGGGGTTCTTCCTCACTCCTACCAGGTAACACACTGCCACAATAATTAAGTGCACATGACAAAGAAAGAAACTAAAGTACATGCAAACTACTAGCAATATTCCCCGAAATAATTTAGCATATAATCGACAGATGCAACCGCGAATTAGATCGATTTGTGAGGGTATCCTGATGTTGGTGGAACCCTATTCTTTACCCACCCTACCTAGACAACACCGATGTTGGTAATTAAGGGTTGTCCCTACTATAACTTCTAATTAAGCTACTCGGTTTGTTCAGTCATTGGCCTGATGTCCAGCGATAGACCCTTAGAAATAAATTTTAAGCGTTCATGTCTATTTTTCTAATAATTCAAAAGTTTCTTGGTTTATTTGTACCTTAAAGGGGAAATTAAAATTCATTGTTTCAAATTCGAATTGAATCAAATGTGTTGACCGTTAAAAATTAATAAGTAAACATAGTTTCGAAATAATTAGGAGAATATTAATAAAAAATACAATTAAATTAAATATAGAAAGAAATAGGCGGGTATAGTTTCAAATAACTGGTTTAAATTAAACGCATGTAGGTTATGTAAAGGAGTCATGATCAACTATAAAAATACATAGGTTTGACTTACCAAGCAATGCCGTCGTTGAGCTCAATGAGACCATGCTGGAATTCTTAGAAAAATTACAATTATAGTGGATCAAACTTTTACATAAACATGCGTGAGTTGAAACTTTTAAAGATTACAATTAATTACCAAAGAAAAAATTAAATTAAAGTATTTTACTTTTTGTTTTTTTTTAACGCATGGTCCATTATCATTTCATTTAACATTTTTTTCCTTTTTTCTTTTCAAATCAGTTAAGATATTAAGAACACTTTAAAGAAAAAAACTATTTTTAACCTGAAGTGACGTAATGTGACGCAGCACCCGAATTGCCTGATAAAAAAAAATACAAATAAATTAGCAATTCTTTTTAGTCACTTAAGAGTGATCCACGATTTTCATTATATAAAGCAAAGCGAAAAGACCTAGCACATCATTGGGAAAATTGGTCGTTTCAGAGATGGCATCGCATTTTTCCTTCGGCGATCCAGAAATACATTTCGGCGACGCTCAGAAAAAAAGTATTCAAACATTGTCCCGTTAGACAGCATCTGGCTAGGCTTAGAAATCACCACGCCTCCAATTTGATGAAACAGCTGCAGCTCCAATTGATATAAAAAACAGCCACAGCGCAGTTGCCGAAATACAGAAAACGGTCGCAGCGACGCTTGCAGCGCTGTCGCCAGTAACTAAAGCGGCGACTGCAGCCTAGTCATGACGTCACCGTCAGATAAGTGGGTTTTATATGAACCTCCACGTTTGCTTATGCGTGCGAAGATTTACCACGCATAGATATATATATGTGACATATACCCGAGATTTGGGGCGACCCTAATCAGGAATCAAAAACCCAAGGGTGAGGGTAAGGGCACTGGCACTAGGCACTGTAATTAGTTGAAATTGTAGGCTACATTCATAATAGAACGGCACTAAATTACCTGGCCACTCCAGTAGAAAAACTGAATAAACACTGGTTTTGGGGAATTTATATTTACTTTAACTTTTTGTTAAATTCAATTCTTGTTAATTCTTTTTTTTTCCACGTGCAATGTATTATAATCGGCTCTTGGACACAATCACTTGTCAGACTTAGTCTGCTTCACTCAGAAGTCGGTATAGAAGTGAACTGTACCCCATGCAAACACTTTAGCTAGCCCTATGCAATTTTCAGCCAAAGCCGATCTTGAATCAACAACAACATTAGCGCTTAGCCGAAGTCTGCAAAAAAAACGTATGTACTGATAAGCAACGGCAAAATCGTATGATGCTGCTCCGCTTATCCAAGGTGACCGCAGCATAATAGATAAAATATAAGAGTATGACAACTCAAATCATTTATGATTGCCCCTGTAGGAAATTGGACACTACAGCACAGTTGATGGAACGCTGGTTTCACCAGTGGGGCATAAACTGAAAAAAGTACAATTTTCTAGCACATTATTTCACACCCTTTTGCAGATCTTTGAGGTGAAAAACGCCTATACTTTTTCCCTCTGCGTTGGCCAATTGGTAAAAGGATGGGCTTACTTTTCGTATTACCTCTGCAGGAATGAAAACTGGTGCTAGCTTAGAGCTGAATTTCTTACTAGCATTGCTTTGACAGAAATTTCGGGCGTAAACCTTTTCGCCAACTTTGAATTGTATTTTTCTACTCCTCAAATTATACGATTTAGCATTTTTCTCATGTGCATCAGAAATAGCTGTTTGGGCTGCTTGCCGTATAATTTGCAAGGCATCGGGCGGGTTAATTCTTATATCATCTGTAAGCAATTGCAGTCGCCTGAGTAGGTCGTAGTCTTTGCCATTCATAACCATGTTTTGCCCAAAGACCGTAAAATACGGTGAGTATCCAGTACTTCGGTGGACACTTCCTCTTAAAGCCGCACTTATTCCTGATAGTTTGGCATCCCAGTTGGTGCGGTCTTTACCAATATAGGCACGAATAGCAGCTAAGAGTGTTCGATTTAGTCTCTCACTAGCATTTGCTTGAGGCGAATAAATGGCCGTGCAGATTTGAGAGACTCCAAATCGCGTTAAGAATGCTTTGAATGCACCGGAAACAAATTGGGAACCATTATCGGTTAGTATGGTTTCAGGGACTCCGAAGGTTGGAAAAAGTGTATTTTCAAGATATTCACAAATTCTATGCGAAGTAAATTTTTTTAAAGGACAAAAAAAATGAAACTTTGTGCAATGATCTACGATTATCAAAAGCCCTATATTTCCCATTTTCGATCTAGGGTATGGACCTAAAAGATCCATATAAAGTTTTTGGAACGGCCTATCAGAAACCATCGGCTTTCCTAGAGGAGGTCTTAAAACTTTATTAGGGTTTTTTGTCTGATGGCATACTTCGCAGTTGGAAATATACTCTTTTATTTGACTCGCCATTTTCGGCCAAAACACATATCTTCGCAACTTTTCAATTGTTTTTGCCATGCCACAATGGGCTGCATTTGGAGGATTGTGTGCCCTTGAAATTACATCAGCAGTGAGTTCATTAGGAATCCACAACTTCCAAGAATATTGGCCAGGGATCTCTGTGGTGGACTGTGTTCTTTTATAAACAAAATTATCAACGACCTTTAAATCGGGTAATTTTGCTGGAGCGTTTTGAACTTGTTCTATCAAATTTGTGTATGCAACAGATTTAAACGCAGGTGACCTAACATTGACTATAGGGCCTTGTTCATCTAACTCCACTTCGGCCAATTCCGCCTGCCTGGAAAGTGTGTCAGCGACTACATTTTCAGATCCCTTTCTATGGCTAATCTTGTAATTAAAACCTTGCAATTTGATTGCCCATCGTGCCAATCGACCAGTTAAATCTTTCTGCGCACTTAACCATTTTAATGAGGCATGGTCAGTGACCACTTCAAAGTCTTGTCCCTCAATATATGGCCGGAATTTCTTAATTCCTTTCAATACTGCAAGACACTCCAATTCAGTAACAGTATATTTGCTCTGCGCCTTCGAAAGCTTCCCCGACATAAAAGCAATTGGTAATTCATCCCCTGTTTCATTTTTCTGTGCTAAGACACAGCCGATGCCATGCGTACTGGCGTCGCAAATCAAAAGAAAAGGTTTTGAAAAGTCAGGAGCACATAATACTGGTGCTGAGGTCAAGCTATGTTTTAATTGTGTAAAAGCTTTATCCGCGTCGGGATTCCAAGCGAATGACTTGGGGTTTTTCAGAAGGTCCGTTAATGGGACACTTGTCGTAGAAAAGTTATCGACAAATCGGCGGTACCAACCTGCCATTCCTAAGAACCGTCTAAGTTGCTTGACTGTTTTAGGAATAGGAAAATTAGTAATAGCATGTATTTTACTAGGGTCAGTGCGGAGTTCGCCTTCGCCAATTAAAAACCCCAAATATTTTATTTCAGTCATGCAAAAGTTTGACTTTTTAATGTTGATAGTAAGGTTTGCCTTGCGCAAATGTAAAGCTACTTCTTGCAACAACAGTAGGTGTGAATCAAAGTCATCAGACAACACTAGTAAATCGTCTAAGTATACGAATACTCTAGTGCGCAATTGGGCCGGTATTACCTGGTCCATGAGCCGGCAAAGTGTTTGTGCGGCATTGGTAAGACCGAACGGCATAACCTTGTATTGGTATAAGGGCCGATTTGGCACCGTGAAGGCCGTATATTGCCGTGAAGACTCATCTAGCGGAATTTGCCAGTAGGCGTGCTTCATGTCCAAGCCAGTAATATATCTTGCCGGTGGCAGTCGACTGAGGATGCCGTCTATATGTGGCAACGGATATGCATCTTTGCGGGTATGCTTATTAATTTCCCTGGAGTCTAAGCAAAGTCGATTTTTAGATCCTTTTTGTACCAAGACGCAATTACTGCTCCAAGGACTGTTCGAAGGTTCTATTACTCCTAGGGATATCATTTTCTCAACCTCGTCAAACATTAGTTTTTCCTTGGCCGGTGAGATAGGCCAGTGTCTTTGTTTGACTGGAATTTTTGTTTCCATAACAATCGAATGCTGTATTAGGCTAGTTCTCCCTAAGCCTTCTCGCTCGAATGACGGAAATGCATTTATGACAGTCTCTAGTCTAGCTTTTTGTTCCCTACTTAAAACATGCATTTTCGGCTTGTCTTCGTCGGACGCGTCTTTGCCAGTATCTAGTTCACAAATGGTAGGATTATCGTCTAAAAGACTCGTTAACAGACCAAATCTTTGAAAGAAATCCATGCCTAGATAAATCTCTTGCTTCAAAGCTGGTATTATAAAAAACTGCATTTCGTCTTTTTGGGTACGGAATTGAATTGGCATGGTTAATCTTGCTTTTACTACACAAGACTCATGGCTTGCGGTTCTTATTTTCCCTGAACACCTTTTTGCCTTGGGGTGCTGTTGAAAATATTCCGCTGCTTTACCACCAATACAGCTGACGGTTGCGCCAGAGTCTAGCAGTGCTTTATACGTTTGTCCTTCTATTGTCAAGTCCGTGTACAGTCTATTGTCTGAACTCATAAAAATTGCCGAGATCAGTTTCTTCCTGACTGTTTTTATATCTTTCCAATATCTCCTTAATCTAGTTGTAGACCGCTTGGGTCTAGAAATATTACTAAAATAACTAACATTGCTATCTATATAATTATCATTACTTGTAATTGTATGTTTAATCCTATTCAAATTTTCCTGTATATTCTGTTCGGCCAAGCTATCTTCAATGTCTTGGTCCTTATCTTTATCCAACATAATTTCTGTTTTATTAGTATCTAACTGGTTTTCGGATGTGTCACACTGGTAGACCTGTCTGGCACACCCTTCTTGCCGCGAAGCTAACCAATTCATAAACAGCTGTTCGCTAATACCTTCTCTAGTAATTCTTTCCCTATAGACCGAGTCAGAAATCTAGGTCGAATTCTGTACTTATTGAATTAGATAAAGCCGAATTAGGTTGGGCCCCACGTTGGGCGCCATTTGTGTAGCGTGCCGGTGGATTAAACAGAAAATTATTCTATCGAAGTAAATTCCTGACCATGGAGGAGATAGGAGGCGTGCACTTCTCGCTATGCTCGGGATTAGCTCGTCGGATGGGGTGGGGTTCTTCCTCACTCCTACCAGGTAACACACTGCCACAATAATTAAGTGCACATGACAAAGAAAGAAACTAAAGTACATGCAAACTACTAGCAATATTCCCCGAAATAATTTAGCATATAATCGACAGATGCAACCGCGAATTAGATCGATTTGTGAGGGTATCCTGATGTTGGTGGAACCCTATTCTTTACCCACCCTACCTAGACAACACCGATGTTGGTAATTAAGGGTTGTCCCTACTATAACTTCTAATTAAGCTACTCGGTTTGTTCAGTCATTGGCCTGATGTCCAGCGATAGACCCTTAGAAATAAATTTTAAGCGTTCATGTCTATTTTTCTAATAATTCAAAAGTTTCTTGGTTTATTTGTACCTTAAAGGGGAAATTAAAATTCATTGTTTCAAATTCGAATTGAATCAAATGTGTTGACCGTTAAAAATTAATAAGTAAACATAGTTTCGAAATAATTAGGAGAATATTAATAAAAAATACAATTAAATTAAATATAGAAAGAAATAGGCGGGTATAGTTTCAAATAACTGGTTTAAATTAAACGCATGTAGGTTATGTAAAGGAGTCATGATCAACTATAAAAATACATAGGTTTGACTTACCAAGCAATGCCGTCGTTGAGCTCAATGAGACCATGCTGGAATTCTTAGAAAAATTACAATTATAGTGGATCAAACTTTTACATAAACATGCGTGAGTTGAAACTTTTAAAGATTACAATTAATTACCAAAGAAAAAATTAAATTAAAGTATTTTACTTTTTGTTTTTTTTTAACGCATGGTCCATTATCATTTCATTTAACATTTTTTTCCTTTTTTCTTTTCAAATCAGTTAAGATATTAAGAACACTTTAAAGAAAAAAACTATTTTTAACCTGAAGTGACGTAATGTGACGCAGCACCCGAATTGCCTGATAAAAAAAAATACAAATAAATTAGCAATTCTTTTTAGTCACTTAAGAGTGATCCACGATTTTCATTATATAAAGCAAAGCGAAAAGACCTAGCACATCATTGGGAAAATTGGTCGTTTCAGAGATGGCATCGCATTTTTCCTTCGGCGATCCAGAAATACATTTTGGCGACGCTCAGAAAAAAAGTATTCAAACATTGTCCCGTTAGACAGCATCTGGCTAGGCTTAGAAATCACCACGCCTCCAATTTGATGAAACAGCTGCAGCTCCAATTGATATAAAAAACAGCCACAGCGCAGTTGCCGAAATACAGAAAACGGTCGCAGCGACGCTTGCAGCGCTGTCGCCAGTAACTAAAGCGGCGACTGCAGCCTAGTCATGACGTCACCGTCAGATAAGTGGGTTTTATATGAACCTCCACGTTTGCTTATGCGTGCGAAGATTTACCACGCATAGATATATATATGTGACATATACCCGAGATTTGGGGCGACCCTAATCAGGAATCAAAAACCCAAGGGTGAGGGTAAGGGCACTGGCACTAGGCACTGTAATTAGTTGAAATTGTAGGCTACATTCATAATAGAACGGCACTAAATTACCTGGCCACTCCAGTAGAAAAACTGAATAAACACTGGTTTTGGGGAATTTATATTTACTTTAACTTTTTGTTAAATTCAATTCTTGTTAATTCTTTTTTTTTCCACGTGCAATGTATTATAATCGGCTCTTGGACACAATCACTTGTCAGACTTAGTCTGCTTCACTCAGAAGTCGGTATAGAAGTGAACTGTACCCCATGCAAACACTTTAGCTAGCCCTATGCAATTTTCAGCCAAAGCCGATCTTGAATCAACAACAACATTAGCGCTTAGCCGAAGTCTGCAAAAAAAACGTATGTACTGATAAGCAACGGCAAAATCGTATGATGCTGCTCCGCTTATCCAAGGTGACCGCAGCATAATAGATAAAATATAAGAGTATGACAACTCAAATCATTTATGATTGCCCCTGTAGGAAATTGGACACTACAGTGTGTGCTTCATTTTTATGTGCGACAACGTTGTGTTGTGGCCACAAGCAACAAGGACTTCTAATTAGCACACTGTCAGTGTGGCGGCCGAAATGGCCGACAGGCCGACGACAATTCACGCAGACAATGGCACAACAAATGTGCTTAAATGGTCGAGTTAGCCAAGTTAGCTAAGTTAGCCGCCATTGGTGGTCGTTGCACTGAACTGGACTGAGTCGTATTAAAAACTAAAACTAGGAAGACCGACAGAAAAAAAATTAAAAATAAAATTGCAGCAGCGACCAGAGCGACAAACGGAAACCGGCCTGGCAAATGGCGGCCCTGAGCTCTGAGCCTTGAGCCCAGCTCACACAATGCTGGGAGTGTCGCGAGCCTTTAATGCGGTTGAAGGACACACATTTGTTGTAATGTGCCACATGACTGTCAGTTTGCTGTTTGTTGTTGTAGTTGTTGTCAGCGCGGCCGTTATATATGCATATAAAACGGCATTTTACTTGCAACTTCACATGACAAAGCTAAACGAAAGCCTAAGCGGCGTCATTGTTACCACTGTTCTTATTGTTGTTGCTCCTGTTGTTATTGTTGTTGCAAGTGCAAATATGGCATTTGCATGTGTGGCACACGTGTGCGTGTTGCCCGTGTTGCCAGCTTGGTCATTTGTATATATATGTGTGTGTGTGTGTGTGTACTTTATGCGCACTTTAACATTATTATACGAAATTCTTGTGTGTGCGAGTGTTTTTTTACTTGATTTTTATTTTCATTTTTATTGCTCGACGCTCGTTTGCGTTTTTCTTTTCTTCTGCTTGCCTGCTTGTTGTTTTTGTTGCCAGTTGCCCACAAATGTATGCAACACATATTCTGTATGCAGAGGCCGCAGCACAAATCCGCATGGAAACGCTAAAAGCTGGCAGCCTGGTCGTATCCACATCCACTGGCCATGGATATGGCTGGCGGCCTCGGCCTCGCTACTGCTCGTACAATGGGCAAACAACGAGTCGCCACTTCCGTGCTGCTGTTGCTGTAGTTGCTGCTTCTGCTGGTGGCGGCGGAAACGGTCGCGTCAGGTCGCCTGACACCGTCCGTGGGGCCAAAGTGAAACTGGAAGCGTCGCCAAAAACACATGCAGCTGGCCAATTGAATAAGGGTGAGCATGTGTGTGTGTGTGTGTGTGAGTGTGTGTGGCTAC
Organism: Scaptodrosophila lebanonensis; assembly: GCF_003285725.1. NCBI lineage: Eukaryota > Metazoa > Arthropoda > Insecta > Diptera > Drosophilidae > Scaptodrosophila > Scaptodrosophila lebanonensis. The sequence goes on from NW_022060529.1 coordinate 7,811,309, forward strand.
GTATGTGGTTGGTTGTTTGTGTATGTTTCAAGTGCTGCCACTCTACTAGCACTTATTGCATGCGACAAACGACAATGGCAGCAAAGAGTCGTGCCTCGAAATTGGTCTGGGAATGAGCGTCTCTGTCTGGAGTCTGGGTCGCAACTTTTTCGTTGTCGCTCGTCGACTTTTTTTACCAAGCATTTTCTGTTGTTTTATGCCATTTTTTTTTTTTTTTTTTTTGCCAGTATTGAAGTGCCTTTGCAGTCATGGACATGCGCCCACTTAAAGCAGTTAGCACGATGACCATCATTGGCATATCATGTAGCCATATAGCAATGTGGCCATATAGCTAGTTGTCTTGCTGTCATGGGCGTCAACTCTTTCATTGGTTTTTTTTTGTACATTTTCCATTGCTCCTTTTTCTCTAGTTTTAACAACATTCGCAACGCAGCCGGCAACACATGCTGTATACGTAATTGTTAAAGGCAAGAATTGCGTTATTAAAGCGCATTACACATACGCAGTTTGCGACAGCGTTTCGAGCACTTTCATTTCATGTACAGGATAGTGCTCGTAAAGGCGATTTAACACTCCCTTTTGCACCTGCCCCGCTTTTTGCGCCTAAGCAGAAAAAACACACGAATGGCTGCAGTTGCTCAAAACCCAAACTCCGGCTTACCTGGCCGCCAGGCAACTGTACGTAACTGCAGTTATTACTGCCGTTATCTGTTTTTCTGGGCTGTCATCGTCGTCTACCGCTGCCGCTGCCGTTGCCTGCCTGCAGCTTATGGCCCTGGCTGCCGAAATCTGCACAACTTGTTTCCATTTGGGAAACTGTGGAGCATCCAACGTTGGCGTTATTCTTTTTTTTTCATAATTTAATATTTACAAAGTAGAGCGGCAGCAACGGCACCGAACGACAGCAAAAAACAAAAAGAAAAAATAAAAAACTGCAAAATAATAAAACGAAATTAACAACGAGACGCAGCTCTGAGGCCATTGCAGGCAGGTTGGAGTGCTGGCATGCTGGCAGGGTATGCGCTATATGAAATGGGAAGGGAACATAAAGGGACCTAGCGATGCGGTATGATGCGATGAGAGTAGGGACGGGACGGGGCAGGGTGTCTCTCTCAGGCGTCTCTTGGTCGCAAAATCTGGCGCGCTGCATTAAAAAACGCTTAGCGCAGCAACTTTGTCCAGTCCTGCAGCCGAAGGAAGCACCGGTCAGTCGCCTGGTTACCACAGGAGCGCATTGTTCATTGACAGTTTTTGGCGCTTGCTCTTGCTATTCCAGCCAAACCAACCCGCCAACCAACCAACCATCCAAGCAACCAGTCGATGGGCCAACTCTGGGACATGCTTGCTGCCCGGCCCGGATTGTCGTGCATTTTGAAATTTGTTTGTTTTTAATTAATTGCACGCGGCGGGAGCAACAGCGGCTGCCTTTTGCTCAATGACCGTTGCATGTGTCACATATGTGTGAATGTGTTTGTGTGTAATAGCGTGTAACACGTGTCTGTGTGCACATGTGTGCGTGTGTATGAGTCTCACACACGAAACTAAATCAGGCCTCTGCGTGCTGGACAGTGATTAAGCGACTGCATGGCGTGCCACGATTTTAAGATAAACTTTTTTTTGGCCTAATGCTAAGCAGCTGGATGGCTACGGCTGCGTATGTGAGCGTGTGTGGCTCGACTAGGCGTGTCTTGTTAGTGGGTATGTAGCTAGCACTGGTGATGCTCGAAGAATCCACAACACGTGATTTTGTCACCATAGAACTATATTATACTCGTACAACACTTTCGATGTGTTCTTTTAATATCACATTTATTATCGACTTGATTACGCTTTTGGTTAAATCTTTTATTACACATTTATATATTACATTATTTCTTTATTATTATAATAATCTTTATTATTTTATAATTATCATTATAATAATAACATGTTTACCATTAGTGATTAAATGTTTAATAACCATTTTCATATTAACATTATTTTTGTTATTATTTTTACGACTATTATTTTTTTTTAAATTGTTATTTACCCTTAATACTTATTATGTTATTTGTATTTTAATTAAAATTATTATTATTCAATTTCAATTTAATAACTTTTCTTAAAATTATTATGAATTTACAAGTGAGGCAAGGATATGTTAATGGTAAGAGTCCAGGCATCTTAGCCTTTTCTACTTTAATAAATAAAATGGAGAAAAAGTTAAACAAAGCGGGAAAAAATACAAGAAAATCCATAAAGCTTAATAACTTAAACCTAACTAAATGCTAAACTAAGTTAATACAAGTTTTAATTATTTAGAAATTATAGATTATTTATATGCAGGTATGTAGAGTACATACATCTGCTATTGAACCTAATTTTTAGGCGAGCAATCCTTTCCGCAACTATTCAACCTTTTGCTATTTGGTGTAAATATGTAGTGGAGAAGTGCTAGTGAAGGCTATCCATCATTTTAAGGATTTTATTTTGGATAACTTGATATTTTTAAATGACGATTTGCAAAATTGTGATTGCAAAATTGTAAATAGTAGTAGTTATATTTATTATTAATACTACCATTATATGTGTTTATTATATTTTAGTTATTATAAATGCTATTATATATAATAATTATTATTTCTGTTCAATTGTACATATGTATTATTAAAATAGAATAATGAGATGTTTATTTTATGAGACAACCAAAGAGAATCGACTTATTAGAAAACAAGCTGCAGTGATCCTTGTAGAATCACTTTAATTAATTTGCACAACACCTTCGCTAATGGCTTCAATTAGTTAATCTGTTGTTAATCATCGTCGCCGGTAAAGAGGCCGTGAGCACGAAATATGCTATAAAAGTCTCACTAACAATATCTGAATTATAGTTATCAATTAATCGCTTCAGATCACGCTAGCGAACGAATCACTTTTCGGATCACCGCAGTCAGTTACGCGTCGCCCCAAAGTGTGCTATAAAAATGTTGCCAATACCCGCATTCTCTTTCCATTTTGTCGTTTTGTGCGTTTTATATCCAAGCTTTAGGTTTAATTTCGATTAATTTGACTTGTGCAATTTTCAACACCCACTGCCAAATAAAATCAAATTCAACTTTTTACCATTGCCAATGCGCATTGCGTTGCCCTCTGTATGTCTGTCTGACTATCTGCAGTGGCGGGTCTGTGTCTGTGCCTGTGCCTGAGTGTGTTTGTCCCTGTGTCTGTGTCTGTGTCTGTGTGTGGTTATAACCATTTCCTGGCCGGCACGAACTGGCGTACAGCCCTAAGGGTTGACAGCATAATTTGCATAAATTTTAAATTTCAATTTGCAAGCGGCAGCAAAGAAAAAATGAAGAAAAATTATACATGCCAAAAACGAGCAAAGTTCGACATCAGGCAGAAAGAAAAAAAAATAAGAGAAATAAAAAAGAACAAAAATTCCAATGAAATTAGCAGACAACAAAGGACAGCCGAAAAAGGGGGAACATACTGACTAGTCACGCAGCAAGAAATCAGCAAATAACGGTAGCTGGACCGCCGAACCCTTTAATGTCTGCATCGCACTCGACTAGTGGAAGGGGAGCAAAGGGGAACCAAGAAACCGTTTGGGCGCTGCCTCTTTGCGTTTTGCTTTTGGCTGCGACTTTTGCGTTGTCGTTGAAGTTTCTGTCGCCTCTATCACAAGTTTTCCTCCTCTTTTTTTCAGTTAGGGAACTAGCATGGCTCGTTTTACAAATTCTTACACATCCTCAAATGTGTGAATATGTGCAAGAAGATTTGTGTGTGTGTGTGTGTGTCTCTCTGTATGGGTGTTGTAGTGCCATGATATAACGGAAAAGGAAACAACTGGCATTGGCAGCCATACGACGTTAAGGATAATCGTGATGACAGCATATTTTGCCCCCTGACTGTCACACTGCAAGTGTCTGTGTATGTGTGGTAAGTTTTCTGTGCTTCCGCTGCCAATATAGGCGCACACATACACACCAGAGTCATACATACATATGTACACACTGACAGTTATGTATGTACTCGTTGAGTTACCCTTAGTGCCAGTTTGTTGTTTTTAAAACGACATTAAAGTGGTCAAATGAGTTTAGCGAACGCCTGGACAAGCGCTTATCCTCCGCTTTGATCCCTACACATTATTTTTTCTACTCCTTCTCGGTAAGGGAGCACAAAAACGCAATTTGAAATAAATCACAACACAAAATGCCGAGACAAAGTAGTTGGAAAATGATAACACAGCCTTCGTTGAGACGTATGTGTATCTTTTAAAAGTCGTTTGCTTGAATGTGTGGGTGTATCTGTCTCTCTATCTATCCATCTGTATGTCTGTCTGTTTGTGTGCCCTGCAGATTGATATATAAGATTTTTGTCTGTTTGGCTCGGCTGTGGCTTCTTTTTTCATACATACTTACATACATATACACATGAATGCATATGTATGTGTGCTTTTTTGAGCTTTAAACTTTTGACAAATGCGATTTTTATGTTGATTTGCTTGAAGGCAACTTCCTGTAGTTCCTGTTGTTGTGTGGTTTTTCATTTCGAGCTAAAGAAATGGAAGAAATCAAAGTTCTGCCATCTAATCTGTGGGTGTGTGTTTGTAATTGTGCTGTGCGAAAATTGCAAAACGAATTGTGGACAGCAAACTCAACAATAAATTTTCTCCTTCTATTTTTTCTTGCAGATCTCACAAGACATTCGTATGATTTTATGGCCGAGGTGACTTCAAATCGAGGTAAGCACGTGCTGCTATGCTGCTCCTGATGGCAATTCCTTCTAAATTGCATTCGAAAACTTAAATCTTAAATTCCGCAAAAAACTTGTCCTTTAAGAATTGAGAAAGAAGCCCACAAAATATGTTGCCGAAAATTCAATTGGGGATCTTTTATTTTTGCATAATTGGATCGTTACAATGTTAAGGAATTTTCGTGCATTTTAATTACGAACATTTTCTGTAAAATGCTTTTATTCCAAGAAAAATGCATGCAGATATTATTGGATATTTATTTCGCCAACAGATTCTCAAATGAGTCAAATATTGGGCAACAATAAACCATTAATTACGACCACATTACGTATACGCGGTGTTGACGCCGAGCATTTATGCATCATTTTCACATATCGGTGGCTTCTTTGAGCAATTCCTTCAGTCTTTGTTGCCAACCAACCAGCAATGTTAATTGAACAATTTTTATTTATGGCCAGCATTTTAAATGCGAGGGCCAAGTGCTTGGGCCGTGAGCTTCCTACGTGCCACGCCCATTGTGGCAAGTGGTGTGCTATAAATTGTTAACTTTTATCAGCCGCAGCAACAACGACAAGAGCATGAATAATAATGTACATTATATCGAAGCTCAAATGAAACTCAACTTGCGGTCGTACACCAATACACGCACACACACATACTCAAGCACACACAATCAAGCCCACATACGGATACAGATACACATACGCATGCAACATACAAGCACAGTTGAAGCGGAAGCACGCATTGTTTCCGCTTTTAATAAGAGCTGCCATTGTGCGGCATGGCCCAGCAAGAACAACATGACCAATGCATATGTTTGTGCATTACACATGCGAGCATAATAAACCATTTATGTATAAATAGCTTCTGCCGTGGGTAAGCTATAAATTGCATTAAATTGCATTTAAATGTGTCGGACAGGTTAACAAAGCATTGCAGCAGCAAAGCAAGCATGCAAGCAAGCAAGCGAAACGATACGAAACGAACCCATTGCCGATCAAGGCGTTAACATTAAAATAATTGATTATAAATTGAAATTTGCATAGACAAGCCGCAGACAGAATTGAACACACCGGTAATAGAGTAACTGGTTCCAAAGAGCTGCAGAAATATGGCAAGGATTAATATTTAAACAGGTTAAAGCCTGTGTCGGACCACAGCATACTCGCATAAAATCAATTATTAGAAATAGTAGAATTGCAAGTCTAGTATGTATTGTGTGTGTGTTTGTTCTTTAAAAATGAAATATAAATATATAAAATTAGCAAAAAGTGCAGGCATTTGCCGCTAAATCACTTTTTGGATCCTTCGAACTCGACTACCGACCAAAGCAGAAATTCAGCAATGTGTCTCTCAGCTCTGCCGGCTTTGGTTTTCATGTTTAAGTAATTGAAGTGCATTGGCACCATTTAGCAATTTTTCAGTGTTCTGGTTATTGGAGATATCACACACAGAGTTTTGACATGACATCAAAATCGAATTTACAATTATAATAGAAATATCTTTTACAAAATTTCAACCAGCATCCGTGCAGCTTAAAAACTCCAATATTATTAATGTATACTTAAGCAAAATTCAATTGAAAATGTTGCTTTGTATGTGCACCTCAATAAAACAAATATATACAGAATAATGTAAGCATGTCAGTAATGAGGGGATTAAGCTGTAAGCATCTTTTCAATAATATTGAGAGAGCGACAGAAGGGAATGGCAAATTATCAGTTTTAATTTGCAATTATACATATAGATAATGCCAACATTCGAGGTAGTCTCATCATTAATAGAATAAACTGATAATTGAGTGCAAAATTTAATTTTGTCACCCGTTGTTTCCACGGTGCAATACAATTTTCCGTTCCGCATTTTCTTTTGTATTGCATCGTTATTTTAGCAGATTCTGCTGCTCCAGCGACATATGCAGAATATGTTTGGCTATTTTAATGGCCCGGTACATTATGCAGTGGCTAGCATGGCGTGAGCTCGACTTTAACTTTTAACAGCCACATGCCGTTGAACAATGCGAGTATTCATGTGCGAGTACATACTCGTTTGCATGCCCAGCTCCTTTAAGCCAGTGGCCAAAACGAATTGCCTGCAAATTATTGCTGTCGCACTGCAGGCGATGTCGAAGCACGACTCTAAGGCAGCAGCTGCTCTTTTTGTGCGGCGTGGCACGCGCTGGGCCTTTTCCCCGTACGACACGAGTAATGCCACTTTTTGCCATAGTCTTTGGAAGAGGGCTGCTTCGACCGTCCAAAGTTTCCCATTTAAATGCGACGAAGTTATGCTTATGAGCATGAAATAAGCTAAGCTCGAGAAAACTTTTACGTTCACGCAAAAAACTTCAATTTGCTTGGGGGCTTTGTTGCTGCTGCTTCTGCTGCTATTCCTGCAGCTATTGCTGCATGGCGTAAAACTTTAATGTCTGCTTTTGGCAGGCATGGCTGCGATATAGTACCTCGACGCGCTCCATCGACAACAACAACAACAACAACAGTAACAGCAGGACTGGCCTGCTCGCAAAAACCAACAAGCCAAGCACTTTTGTAGTGCAATTAACAAGCGAACAAACGAGTGGCCAAGTGCCTGCTTCTTCATCACACACACATACATGCACACACACATTCTCAAATATATATATTTTACAGCTCTTGAGCAATTTTTACTGTATGCCATTTGATGCTCGTGTGTGTGTGCCGTAAACTATGGCATGCTAGTCGTCAATTAAATAAATTTACCATACATTAATTGTGCCAAGAGTTTCAGCATGCGTGGTGATGTTCCGCCAGGCCCCCCGGTCCTTTTTGCCTGCGACCACCTGGCGCTTGGCGCTTGTCGTTTGGTGCCTGCAACTCCAAGCTGGGCCTTGTGCTGGTCCTGGTGCTGGCGTTGGCGTTGGCGTTGGCAGCACGCACTCATTTGTAACACGCCCCCCTGTGGCAAGCACTTGGACGCCATTGTAGTTCATTCTTCTTTATTTTCAGTTTGTTTTTTTTCTCTTTCCTTCCCCTTGGCAGTTACACAGTTGGACTTGACTATGATATATTATAGTGATCCGATGGCACTTACCATTTTTGGTTGTTGTTGTTGATGTTACTCCAACTACGACATGTGTGGACATATTTACTTAAGCATAACGAAATATGCGTTCACTTAAAAGGACCAACAAGTTACCAAATTAGCAAAATATTGGATATGAAATTGGTACAATTGTTTCAATAACTCAGTTTATTTATTAAATGAATACAGAAAATGTGGGATGTTGGCTTATATAAAAAGAAACACTCATTTTGAAAAGAAAAAATTTCCAATAATATTAGTTAATATCTTTGGGGTAAAAGTTTTCTAGAATATACAACTAACAATTAATTTATGAAAAATAAAAGATAAAATTGATTTAACAGATGCCACAGACTTGACTGCAAATAAATTATTTTTCATTAATTATTTTAGCTGCGAAGAGTTTATAATTCCAAATCGTTGTTTTTAACTTTTAAGAAAAAGGGTGTACAAATTTCAGTTATAATACTAAAATGTAACGTACTAAATATTGTCTTGAAAAAATCATTGCGATACAAAAAATCGCAATTAATTCAGTATATAAATAAAAAAAACGATTCAATTCACAAATATTCGACGCACATTTTTACAGTTCTAACTGAAAAGTAATGTCATCTTCCTTGATAAAGTCAATTTTAATATCTGTCCAAATTCGAACTTCAAGTAATTTGAACCATTATTTTCAGTATGTTATCCAACAGAAAGGCAACATACTCTTTCCTGTATTCAGAGGATCGTCCCTTTTCGTGAAATACTTGTATATGACATTTTATTTCGTAGTTTTTGCTGTCTGTTTAATAAACGTTTTCGATAGCTTCCAGTGCGGTTTGATCTTCTGAATTGTATACTGGAATTGATGGAGGCAAATATTTTAATTTCAATCAACAATAGATTTAAGAGAATTATTAGAATCTTTCGATTGTAAGTTGTAACGTGCATTCTATAGTATATAGTATGCTAATGTACGGGACTTGAGGGCACCCTTTTGTGAGTTGATTAGCATTTTCCAGTGGTGCCTGTGCGCCTACATATTTCTTATTGTTTGTGCGCTAGTGAAGTGCAGGAGCGTGTCTATTGATGCGTGCTAATTGCGCAACTTACGCGTGCGTTTTACAAGTGTCAGTGTGAACACGCAGCCACCTCATCCACTTCAGCCACATCAACCACCTAAACCACTTCGACCCAATATCGAAACCAAACGACTAACCACTGCATTAGGCAGCCAAGTTTTTGCAAAGTAAGCGCAGTCAGAGCGTTCGATGTATGTGAGTGAATCGTATAGAATGGAATGGCTCCTTTACTCGTATACTCGTACTTGTGCATAACAAGGAAATCCGTTTTGAGTGCAATCCGCCTTCTAGCTAACACACAGAGAACTTTGTCTTAGCGGAAGTTTTATGGCAGCAAATCTTATATATTCTGCATGTGTGTGCATGTTTACGAATGTATAGTAAGTATATAGGTAGTGGGTACATATAAGTGGCTTGTCGCTATTAATACGCTACTTTGCCTGCTGACTAGCTGCTTGTCTCCTTGTCTGCTGGCTCTAGCTCTCTGTCTGCCAGTCTGTTCGTCTGTTCGTCTTTGAATTGAATTTCGAGTGGAGACCTTTTCAGCCCACTCCTGAAGGCAGACAACTCTGCCCGTCTATGTGCGAGCTGCAGGGCTATTGGTCTTGGGCTTCATTTGTCGACTGCAGTTGCAAAAGTTGCATTTGTTGGAAATTAGTTTTTATATGTAGGCTGATGGGAGTGTATGTGCGTGTGTGTCTATGTGTGTGCTTGAAAGTTGTTCGTATTTATTTATTATTGAATATTTATGCTGTACTGTGAAAGTTGTAACATTGTCAGAGCTTGGGACTGAGTGGCGATGTCTGCTCCTGGTCTGTGCATTAGTTGTGTGAATTGAGCAAAAGTTTCGAAAGCTAATTGGATCACAGAAAATAGTTAGCTAGTAAAATAATATGCTATTTAGTGAGTAAGGTAAACATTATTGTCAGGAGTAAAGTATTATAAAGCTAAGAACAAGCATTTGAACATGAAGAGTACAAAATGAAAAATGAATATTAATTTCATTAAATTCAATTAGTTAATTGTTTCTATAGCAGATTACCTTGCGCGCAGCAAAGTGTGGTTTTCTCTCATCTTCCTTTTATGAATACTTATCTTTAACAAAGATATCATAATATTATGATATTTAACAATTAAAAATATAATATATTTGGGTTCAAAAGTAGTGGAAGAAGCTACCAAAAATTTGCGTGAAACATTCACGTTTAAAGTCAAGCTGAGTCTCTGAGATAAATAATGAAATACTGCAGACTCCTTACACTTGTAGATACTGCAAAATATCTACAATTCATGGAAACTGGCAAGTGACTTGCGGGAGCCATAGTAACATACAATTTGTATCCAGTTCTTTACCCAACGATTGTGCTTAAGCTCTTATCTGTCGACCTCAAATTTATCCAATTCATAAACCACAGCAAATGCTTCCTCATCTCGATACAGACGACTCAGGCAGCTCGTGCCATTCACACTCTATAAAGGAGCAAGCCAACCCTGAACTGGCAACGCTTATCAAAACGTTCGATCAATCAATCAATGAGTTGCCAACTAAACTGCACAAAAGACATACGAACTGTATAACAACAACAACAATATTACTCATACGCCTATTTGTAGCGAAAAAAACCAGCAACAAAATGAACACATAAGCCTACGTAAATCTGCTTAGAATCGTTTTGTGCAACAAAAAAAAAAAAAAAAAAAAATGAAAAAGGAAAAGATCAACAGAGGCTGTAACAGCAAACGTTGTAATCAAAATACACACACACATACACAAATACTTATGGATGTGTGAGCATATAAGTGTAGTGAAAAAAATTGATACAGAGAACATATGGCAGGCAGGTCGGTAGGTGCAACAACTACAAACAGCACAGAGAAACACATGTCTTCAGTGTCCCTGTCCCTGTCGCTCTCCAACCCTCCCCCTCGTGACTGGTTCTTTTGGCTTCATTGTGTGTTGGTGGCTGTGGAAGCGACTGCGGCTTTGTGTTCACTTGCTGACCCAAAGACCTGGGCCGGAAAAAACAAGGCAATGAAGAAGCGAGGACAAATCAGCACAAATCACACAAACAAAGGCAACGACAATACCTGAGCTATTGCTGTTGTAGTTGTTGTTGCTATTATTGTTGCTACTCCCACTGTCACTATCACCCTCCCCTCCTCCCGGTCAGTGTATTTTGTAACAACCTGCCGGGCGGCCTGTTGCCTTTGACAATCATCGCATACACGGTACATGCTATATATGTACAAGTATATGTATGAGTGCGCCATCAACGTCAGCATCGCGCAAATGTCAACGTCAGTCAGTTTGTCAGTCAGTCATTTAGTCATTCAGTCAGCCATTGAGTTGGCTGACAAGCCACGCCCCAAAACTGAGACATCCAACTAGCAGCGTCTGTTTTTGACATTCTAGTTGAGTTGAGTTGCCATCGCCTGCATTCCGCAGCTAGCAGCTTGTTTGGCATTTGTAGCTGAATTTTGTATCTAATATGAGGAATGAAAAATGGAAAATGATTCAGAGTTGGGAAAACTTTTTAACAGCACACATTTACATATATTTGATAAATGTTAAGAGCGCAACATCTTGCACATAAATTTATGCTCGCAACGCTTACAACACACATTCGCAAATTCACAGATACTTCAAACATCCACACACACACATATATATGGTTATATATGTATATATAGAACCGCACACATTGGTAGATTGCGGCACATATTTGCATATTATGTCTATATGCAAATACCGCACGCAGCAGCAGGAACAGCAGCGGCAGCAGCAACTACGTCTGACATACATGGTGTATACGTGCTGCATTAACATATCAATCATATTGTGCGTCTTTGTATGCGAGCGTGTCTGGCTGTTTGTGTGTTTGTGTGTATGTGTGTGGGTGTGTGTGTCAAGACATTGCTGCAACGACTACTCATACATTTTATGGCATTTCTTAGGTACAATGTAAACATTTAGTTAATATACTGCTGCATACTTCGTAACCAACATATAGATGTTTGTTCTTGTTCCTTTTTTTCTGGATACAAGTTTTCTTTGCTTTTCATCAGCTGTGTTTGTTCACATAGGAAAGTCAAATAAATACATGATGGAGGAAAGTATTTTGTTATCTAATTGAGGCTTAAATTTTTATGCCACTTGAAGAAGGAGAGAGCAGTCATCAAAAGATTCGCAAAATATTCACATTTTTCCTGTTGAATACGATTTTTCTGATATTTTGATATACTTATTCAGTTGGAAACTGTTTATTTAATACAGTTAGAAATTGACTTATGCATCTACTACTACTCTTGTTATTAGTTGGTATAGCTTCAAGGATATTGTCTCTGTGTGTGCAGAGCAAATTTAGGTATACACTTAATTATGTCACACTAATTACAATTCACGATCACATAAATTAAGCGGCGCTGAGTTTATTGAAAAGTTAATTGCCAGTCGCATGTCAAGTGTTGTCCAAATACAATAAATTAACGCCAACTAACAACATTGTCAACGATATCAACTTCCTATGCCATATATTTAAGCATGTGGAACAACAGCAGCAACATCAACAACAATAGCAATAGGATCTGCATCGTCAACAATTGTAATTGTTGTCTGCTGATTGTTTAATTGCGGCCATTTTGTGCGCACTTCCGGCATTGTCGTTTGTTATGGCGTCGCATGCAACAAATAAATTGTCATATGCCTTCATTTTTTTTATGTGTGTTCGTATTTGGAAAAAATATGTGCGCTGATTTCGTCAACCTGCATTTAAATCATTTACAGTCGTATGTGTGTTTTTTTTTTTTGTTCATTTTATTATTATTATTATGTGAGGAGGAATGCATTTTTTTCTTTGAATATTTATTCTTTGATTTTTATTTTGACACTTTGTATTGGGCATGCATTTATTTGCATATTAATGGCATGAATTTACATTTATTTGCTTTTTCGCAATTTGTTTTCCAAACAATTGGCGTTCATTTATGTGTTTGTATTGCCGTTTATTTGGTGTTTTTGTAAATATTTTATATATTTGCATTTTTATAATTTGTAGTCAGTCTGCAGCAATTTATTTGAATATTGTATTAATAATATTGTTATTGTTATTACACATTTATATGCAAGACTCATACACAAAAATGTGAGCTGAGAGCTGGAAGGGAAGATTTTAAGCCAATATTTTTATGGTGTTTAAATTTTAAATTCGCATTAAGTGATTTTAAATTGCCAACAATGTTCGACTATTATCCCCCACAGCCATGAATATATAATAGAAATAACACATTATTATAAATATTTCATTTCTCATTAAATAGACATTGTAATTGATGGGATTAGTTTAAATATTTCAGCTCATTTACTAAATTCTAAAATTTTAATCAAATATCGTTTCAATTTAGACTATTTTGTGCGTAAAGTACTTTAAAGCCTTTTTGCAGCAGTCCAGTTAATTATAGTTTTTTTTTAAACAGCTTGACTTTTTTAATTTATCAATTATTTAGCGTAAGCGCAGAGCAATTAAAATTACTCTCTGCAAAAATATTGCAACGACAACAAGGCGTATGATTAATTTTCCTGAGGTTTCCAATATGGATGCAGCCATTGGCGAATATTTGTGCAATGTGGTTTTTGCTTTCGTTGTCTCTGATGTCATAAAATTTAATGCGCACATTAAAAAGCCGCTGATGTTGCTTTAATTGCGTTTAATTAGAAATTATTGGCAATGAATAACGCACCGCATGCATTTATGCATAAATATTAATTGCAATTATAATATATGTATAAAATATGTACTCGTGTGTATCAACATATAGCTATATATCTTATATTGTCTGAGCTAATTGCACTTCCACATTATCTGAAACAGTTTAACTTCAGCTCAGTATCTGTATCTGTTCTGCATCGAAAGCTAAAAAGAAGCCGGATTGCGTCATGTTGTCTGCTAAATTGGCGACGCGTGCTTAACTTTTTTGTTTGTTTTCTACCACATAGTTATTTGTTTTTATGCTTGTTGAGCTTGTTAGCAAAAATGTTGAGCAAGCTTTTGAAACGAGTTTCAAGCACATGTTCATTTCATTTGTTTACCACGCAAATATAAAGCAGATGACAGCACTGCCAGCTTCGCTCCAATTTCTTTTTGTCATTGTTTTTTTCTTTTTAATTCTATGAAATCTAAGTATTTGTGGGTGCGAATATAACCAATTAGACCAAATTGTCGCTAAAGTTCAAGTTAAAGTAATTGATAGGACAGATTTGCACGCCCCTATCATGCAGACAACCACCACATATACCGCCACCACCATTTTAATGAATATGTAATAGCAGGCACCAAAAACTTTCAACTACACAGTCCCTCCTGTCAGCCTCTCAGCATAAATTTGCCGCCCCCACTTCCCACACAGCACAATTCGCAGAGAACAAAAGCATATTATCTATTCTCTGTATGTCTCGCAGCTTGCTCGTTGCCTGCTGTTTTTGGCAGCTGCCACCATGACTGCCCTCGCACCCACTGCACTTCCATGCCGACCACCGTCAACGGTTTCCCGTGGGTGCGTCAAAGCGTAAATGTTGTAAATTTTTTTGGCAGCACATACTTTTTAGCGCTTTTCGACTCCCCTATTTGCCTGCAACTTTTTCTACTTTTCCACTTGCTTGTAATTGCTGCTGTTCTTGGGTTCAGTTTCTTCCACAAGTTTTTCACGCGTACTGCGGATGGCAGGGGAATGGTAGCGACAAAGGCAACGGGAGCCTTTTCTTGGTAATTGCATAAAAAATAATTTGATTATTAACTTTTGGCATCAAGACTGCCCTGTGGGTGAATGAACGTGTGTGACTTTTTATGAGTGTGCGTGGCATGTTCTTGTCTGTTCAGCGGCATTTAGGGAATTTAAATATTAATTGAAAATGCTGTGTGTCAAAACATTCGTTGAAATGCGCTCCGGTAAAGAATTTTGCCTTTGCCTACGCATTTCAAGTATGCACTGAGGCCTACCTAACCCTTTACGAAGACAAATCTGAAGTAACATTCCAAAAAGCAAATATACTGACTGACAAACATGCGAAGAAAGGGGAATATGTTGATGTCCCTAACACTAAGTCTTTCTTTTTTATTAGTTTTAAGCTCGGCAAAGGTCGGCAAAGAAAAAACACATTAATATTTACTTTATAAACTCCTAGGAGCGGACGTGAAAATAAATTGCTAACCAAATTATGATCAATTAATTTTTGAAGGGACTTATAGAGGTAGAAATATAGTTATGCTTTTGATTTATAGAGCAACAAATTCGTGAAAAACTTGTGAAATACGCAATTGTTTTCCTAGGTGGCCCTAAATGTAAAATTGTTTGGTTCCAGGTTTAAAAAAGAAATGCCCGCTGTGTTTTATTTACACTTGTAGTATATATTTTGCAAGACTCTCTGGACTCGTCAGCTACACATCGCACCCATAAAACAAAGCAGCATGGTGAATCTGACAAGATTTTTCTACGGGTATTAGGTTATGCACAATTAATAGTCTACCCAGTTGGGACAAAGCATCATAGTTCTGACACTTTTGATGGGCTATGAGGTGAGCCGAAGCCCATTTGAATCAATTAGCCGAAACAGCAGGTGGTATTTTGCTGCACTTAAATGCTTCGTGTACTTTATGCTTCTCGCATAAGATTTATGCTCCTCATAAATGTCAAGTGCACACAAAAAACATTCAAAGCTGGCACGCACAGGTACACAAACACACACGCACACACAAATCCACACTCTCACCCACCCAGACATACGCAAATCTTTATGGCCACAAAATGCCCGTAAGTTAGCGCTTAAATTTTGCATGCGTATCCAAAAGAAAAAGCACAATTAATCTTGATAATGTCAGCTTACAGAACTACTACAAGTTGACTTTTGACAGGCGAGGTGGAGGCCAAGTGTGGGTCATGTGACAAAGTCAATAAATGCATGCCACCTGTGTGCCATTGTCATGCATTTGGAATAAAATATTTCATTTGCAATTTACAAGACCCTACAAGATCCGAACTGAAAAGAAACCATATGTCAATTGCAGTTATAGGCAATCACTTCTCCCGACTTTCCACTCCACTCACCCCTGCTAGCCCTCAGCAACATGTCAGGCGTACACAATGACATGTCAAGTGCAAAATTCAAAAACATACAACAATAACAATATCAGCGACCCTTGGACGGCCTACACACAAACATAAATATCCACAGAACACACAGCCACACACACAAAACGCAAGAAGTTCTCGTACATTTATAAATTTTTCGGTGCTTTTCGCCCCACTCCTGTATATCCTACTGCTGCACCTACAACTTCCTTTGCCTTCCGGTTGCCTTTGTTGAAATAACCATAAAATCAAGATAAGTTATTGGATTTGCTGTCAGGAAGCAGAAATAAGCACTTTTGCCTTAGCTTTGTATCTGCTTTTATGGCGGAGGGTAAGCTGAGTGGCGGGTAAGCCGAGCACTGTTGTAGATTAATTGCTTCTTGCTGTTTTTTATTTTTATTTTTGGACCGAATGCAAAATACATTTTTGTGTAATATAAATACTACTCTTATTTTCTGTTTTATTTTTTTTCTTTCCTGCTTGAACTCTAGCGCACTGCAATTGCTCAAGCGACCCAACGACTGCCATCGTGCCCTCATGCTGCCAGCCTACCATCCTGCCTACCATCCTGTCCTGAATATCCTCGATACCTCAGCCCGCCTCTCTGCGCGGGCATTTAGCTTTTTGCCTAGGCGCCGCGCCTACATTGGCAACAGTAGCTCTGTACTCTGCCAGCCTGCTTAACTGGCTTTTCCTTTTGTATAAATAGTGTTGTTGCTCTTGTGGTTGTTGTTGTTGTTATTCTTGCTATTGCTGTTGTTGTAGTTTCCATCGTTGTCGCGCGCACAATGCGCAGCTTAGCGAGCACAGTTGGAACAGGCGCCAATGCCGCACAATCAGTTTCGCACTTGGCCGCTGAATCGTTCTCGTCGTCGTCGTCGTAGTCGTCGTCATCGTCCTCGTCCTCCAACGACAACGCACACTTCAAGCTCTGCGCGTCTGCCCCTCCACCCAACCATCACTTCTGCGCACCGCCATCACCGCCCATCTGTCTGGCTGTCGCACTAATGCGATTAAGCCGCTTGTTGTGGCTGTCAACGCGTTGACTGGCTGACTCTGACTCTAGAGTCCCGACTCCCGAGTCTGCCACGGCAAGCTGCTTTTGTAATTCACTTAAGTGTGGCATTTGGCCTGTGGTAAATGGTAAACGTTGGAGCCGCGCTATTGTGCCAGCCAGTGATCTCTCTTCAACTCATTCTACCAGCATACACACAACTATGACAATCATACACAGCCGCCAGCCATTTACCTTTGATTTAATCATAAATTTCATTTCATTCAAGTGAACTGAACAATGTTTTTGCTCTGCATATCGCAGGCTTTTGTGCAAGGCTTACACAAAATTCGATGCAACAAAACGCGTTGTTTTTTTACACACACAGTTTTGAAATAGTTGAACAAGCTCAGAGCCAGACGCTGGTCAGTTTTAGCAGTAAAGTGGACAGATGAAACCAAAGGAGCAAAATGGCGTAAACGTGCTCAGCATGGTATTAAAATAGATTCAATTTAAAGCCATTTATTCTTTCATTCACAAGAACTGAATGTTATTAGAAATAGTAGAAAATACAATAATATTGAATAAAGACTCTAAATCTGTGATTCAATTTAATGGTCACTTATAGTCAGAAATGTACATTGTCAGGGGTAAATATAAAATATTTTCTTTTATTTAATATATTCTTAGACTACCTATTTATAGTTCTACAAGTTAGTTAGTTAAGGGCTTTACAGCTAGCTAGTTAAGGGTCAACTATACAATTGTTTGTTTATTAGTCAACTAAATGTAAGTGCTGTCAACTCTTGTCAATTGCTATTCTTAACCCATTAGCTGTAACTATTCAATGACCTTTGCCAATGACGACACTTGCTCTATTATGACATTATTAGACAGTTACGCATGTCACAACTCGACACGCCTGCAACCTATATCCTGCAGTCATGTCTGTAAGTAGGTATACATAAATATTTATATGTACATATATGAGCACATCATCAGGAAGCCCGGCATTCAGGATAGAGGCAATTGAAGCTTATTAATTTTGGAGCGTGCGTGTCACTCGCTCTGAGGCGCGTTGAGGCATTTACAATTCTTGTAAATATTTCTTTTATTGTTGTTATTATATTTGTGACGTGTATGTGTGTTTGCTATAATTTCCGCTCATTATATGAATGCTTTGGC
This sequence comes from Scaptodrosophila lebanonensis, assembly GCF_003285725.1. Taxonomy (NCBI): domain Eukaryota; kingdom Metazoa; phylum Arthropoda; class Insecta; order Diptera; family Drosophilidae; genus Scaptodrosophila; species Scaptodrosophila lebanonensis. Next base: position 7,829,478 of record NW_022060529.1, read on the forward strand.
AGCCCGAACACAACCGCACTCAGGCACCTCTGGTGCTCAGTTATTGCGTGGGTTGGTTTCCTTTTCCAGCTATGTATATGGAAGAATTCATAATAAAATGCCTGGCGTGCTCATGACAATGTTGCGTGTTGTCGTTTGTTTGTGTGTGTGTGTGTGAGCGTGTGTGTGTATACATAGCTATTGTGCTGTAGTAGTTGTTGTTTTTAGTCGCCTACCTGCCTTGTTGACGTTGTGACTTAAAGCGCATTAGCAGCATATTTAACTGATTTTTATTGATGTAGTTCACCTGAAGGAGGGTGTAAGGAAAGGGGTTGCGTCTAACTTTCAACTTGTGGGCAATTAAGTAAATATTTTGCCAGCAACTTTTATGGCGAGCAATTAAAAAGCCAATTGCCACTCATAATTTCAGGTTAAATTGCGTGAAAATATGCTACATATACTTATTTACAAAAGAAAGAATTGTTTTATATTATCGCTGAGCATTGCATATTAGTGCTTTGTGCTGAAGAAAACGCGTATTTCTTGTTCATACTTAGATTAAATTCAAGTCATTTTGTTTATTTTACAGGCGCCTCTTGCCATGCTACGCTAAATTTATGCTGAGTGCTGCCCATGTAGAGCCACTTCCACTTCCGGCATGGCTTCTCAACTTGACTTAAGTCGACTTGACTTGGACTTGGGTCTGGGCCTTGGCTTGACAAGGCTGGGCTGGGATGGGCCTGGAGTTGGCTTGCGTTGTGTCGCTGCTTGAGGTAATTATGCATATTTAAGCAGTTTGTCTACAGTTTGTATGGCTTTTATGCCTAAAAGCGTACTTTAAATTAATTATTTATGCCAACGTATGTTAAATGAACGCTCGGCCGACAGGTGCGCCCAAACAAACACAAAGACATGCAGACACTAACTGCTGTTTTGCTGTCAAGTTGATGTTTGCTTTTGTAGTAGTTTTGAACAAGTCAAGCAACCAGGAAGACACACAAGTCGTATACGTAATATGTTTATATACGCGCCTTTAAGTCACTCAGGAAAATTAATTAGGGTCCGCACAATTAATTGCAATGGTGCCTTAAAGCAGGCCGCCAAATTACTGCGACGGCTCTTAGTGCCAATGCTTAGCAGCGAGCCCTTACGATGGTTGCGATGTCCAAAGTGCAGACTACTCCATGCCGTGTTTGCTGGTCGCTTTGCATTTATCAATGGCGATTTTTTTTTTCTTTTTTCAATTTAGTTGCCTTTTGTAATACACTTCAATACACATTTTGCTTTCAGCTTAATTGTTTTGCAACTAAACACACAGCAAATGCCTTTCATCAGCAACATTGTTATTGCCTTGTACACACACACACACATATATACATACAGCATAAAGCAATGGAGGGGTAGGAGGAGAAGGATGCAGGAGTGAAGAGCAATATAAAAGCACAAAATCAACAGCAAGAGCCAGGCATAAAGTCGTGTCTAAGTAGCTTTTGTGTAAATGAAAGCAGCAAATGAACGAATGAGAAAAATCTGTAGCATACTTTGAGGCTGTTAGCAAAATCAAAGGCGGCGGCAACATTCTAGCAATGTCCCTGCCTTGGCAGCTAATTAAAATGTATTTAAATGCGCCAACAGAGGGCGCCTTTTCTCGTTCTGGCTCTCTCTCTCTCTCTCTCTCTTTCTCTTTCTCTCCCTCGCTCTCTCTCCGTCTGCCTCTCTAGGGATTTAACGGAATTGGCTTTGCTTTTGTTGCTATTGGTGTCGGTGTTGTGAGAGTTTTGTGTAATTTATGCCATTTTAATAGAATTTGTTCACAAACACAAAAGCAAACAGCAAATTGAGTTTATATAGGACAACATATCAGGCGTTAAAAACACACTGCATATGCCCGGGGCCCTGGCATATGGCGTCAAGGCGAAATGTTGCGTAATAAAGTTAGCGCACATTTTGGGCACGGAAGACAATGGCGAGCCGCCAAGCGGAAATTAGCATAGTTTCAGGCCACAGCCAAGCGACATAAATTTTTCCTCGTGTAATTCTTTTTGATTTTGATTTTGTATGTTTTCGAACTCGTAGCATATTTTACAGCTGTTTTATGCCACAAAACACGGCAAACTGTCTGGCTGCCAAACTTTGATTTTTATAGCAAGTGTGTATATGTTTTTGCCAATTTCCGTCAACGATTTACGAGCGCGGTCGAAAACTTTTGGCACAGCCTTAAAGCAATTCACGCCGACTACCCGAACAGAAATCAAAAAGAAAAAACAAAAAAAGTACGTTAAACGTTCAGGCACTGTCACTGTGGGGTCAGGTTGCTGGCACAGCTGTTAAGTAGGAGTGAGTGTGGGCGAGGAACCACTTTAATTTATTGATTTGGGATGCCGCAATGCAAACACAGAAGCACTCACGCGTATACATCCAACCACGCAAGCACAGCACAGTTTCAGTTATCAGTAACAGCTTTTGTTTTTTGAACTTTTGTAGGCCTTGGAATAGGCTTATGTCTGGTTGAAAAGCTGAGACATTTTCAGCTGCTCTGTTACACTAAGTGACTATATTCAGTAAAAGAAGAAACTATTACTTTATGCTGCTGAGATGCTCATACGAATGTGGATTTCCATAAAATGAATTTCCTATTCCAAAAAAAGGAAAGCAATAAGTAAATGCCGCACTCTTTTACTTAACACTAGAAATAAAAAGTTAATGAATGTTTAATGGACCCATAAATAAATCAATTTAGACATATTTATGTTCTACATTTTCATCGGTACTACTATCTTGATCCAAATGTAAGTCGGCTCTATTTCTTTGAATTGGAGTGTAGTTAGTGGGCGCCATACTGAACGTGTGCAAATTTATATGTTTGCCCTAAATAGCAATCAAAGGCTTAACAATGCCAACTGTGCGGGAAAAGGCACATTGGAAAAGCTTCTGCTGCTGCTTCTGTTTCTGCTGCTGCTCAAAGTTGGGACAGACTGCGATTGGAATTGGGTTCTCATTGTTGTTGTTTTTGTAGCTGGAGTTGTAGCTGCCGGCCAACCCACAAATGTTTACTTAATTGAACTTTGCACCGATGGCGCCGACAGTGGCGGCATTTGAAGTAAATCGCATCGTTGAGTGTTTTTTGAGTGAAATTTAAATATGCACGAGCTTCGAATCTATTTGCCCAACTACGCGTTGGTCTCCGCAACTTAACTGGGTAGCCTACTTTTAGGCCTAAGTGTATAGTAAAAGTAAATAGCGACTGTGTTTGTATACTGTCTGCTCTTGTTTGTTCGTTATCGATAGACTGTACAGACATATGTGTGTGTGTTTGAATATGTCCATTGCTTTTGGAGTTTAGTGTGCTGAGTTTTTCTTTTCGTATTGATAAATGTGTGCAGTGCCGTAAACAAACACATAAATCACAAAGGAGGTGGGGGTTGGTCGGGGATAAGGGGATGTGTGTGCTGACCTATGCTGGATATGTCATACACTTTGTAGTTAAAGTTGTGCAAACATATTGCCACTAAATCGGCTAAGCCGAGTCCCATAATGAAGTTTGTGTTGGAAACTTTCTTGTTTGATTTCCTATGTAAATTTTATTAAATTTGTTTGACCACAAAATGCCATGGATATTGGTACAAAGCAAATGCACAAAGTCAAACGATTTGGCACACCAGCAACACAACACACACAACAACAACAATAGCTGCAGCAGTAACCACAATTTGTACACAGAAACAAACAAGCAACCAACGCGACGGGCTAGCTGACTGGCTTTCTAGCTGTCTGCCCCTCAAACCATAGTCCATGGCTCAGTCAGTTGGATGGACAGCACCAACAGCAACACTAACAACAATTCAGTCATGCGTAGGCGTGTGGGCGTGCCAGAAAAAACGAACAGTTCACACACACACACACACACAGCAAGCAGTGAAAACATTCCACTTCCGCCTGCCAACCACAACTGCCAAATTTATGCCAATATTTGCATTGAATGCCAAAAATAAACCGTAAAATGGTTGCAGCAGCAGCCAACCAACCCACACCAACAACAACACAAACTGTCCGTGTTGAACGAATCCAGCACAATTCTGCAGCATACTTTCGAGCGTGTAGCCAGCCGATCGGCCAGTTAAAAATTTCATATTTATGTGTTTGCATTGACCAGGACGTGGCAATCGACTGAATGGCCCAACATGAAAGTTTGCAAGTGCAAGTGTGCCTGTACGTTTGTGTGTGCCTGTCTGTATGCATTCAATGCAATAATTCAATTGCACACCTCCGCAACTTACTGACGTCAACGCTGCAGCAACGATGCAGCATTGCTGTTGTTGCAACAAACAAATGCGGAGTCTGTGCCTGGTCAGCCGTCATGCAGCTAATGTTTTGTATTAAAAGCGTTTAAGCCGCTTGAATGAACCTTCACCTGCAAGTGAGACAGATGGCAGAAGGCAGGAGGCAGGTTAGGCGCAAGAGGGACGCACAAAGTACAATTTAATTAGACTATAACTTCATCATAACCTGCTCAACAAACTTTGTGCACTCAACCACTTATCTTATAGTTTTATTGTAGATTTATAATGAAAATTATAGTAGTAATACAGCTTCATTTATTCACATCGTAATATCGCTTGTTGTGACTTTTTCAAGATACGTAAATTATAAACGTGAGTAATAAACTCGTGACTATAATAATTTATAAATTTATGGAAAAATTAAAATTAACATTTAAAACAAAATTCCAATTGCAAATATTTCTAATGCTTTCCATATAGATTTTGATATTCAATTCTTTCTATATTAAAAACGAAATCCGTTAATGTATAAACCATTTCATACTTTGATTTAAAAATGTTGAGCCTATCATATATTTTTAGCAGTTTTTAATTACATTTAGAAAAATATAGTATGAAGAGTATATAATGTTTAAAATATGATTCTCAAAGAGAGTATTTATTAGGGAACTTAAACATCTTTCGAGTACCAGAGTGATATTTTATTCACTTATCCATTGGACATTTGATCCCCACGAGTCAAAGAGCAAAAGGCCCTAGAGAGATCTTGTTGTATAGTAAAAAAAAGTATACTTATTTTTTCACATTTTTACATATGAATGAATGCATTAACAAAATCCAGGCACTCACTTTTACGTCGCGGCTTTGTCATTCTGCCACCATAGGGAGTTGGGCATAATTGGATTTGTTTAGCTGTCAATATTATGTCAAAAATCAACACGAGTGTTTGACATAGAAAAAGAAGCCGCGACAGATAGACAGACAGACAGACAGACAGACAGACAGACAGACAGAGAGATATAGGCAGATAGATGGAAGGAATGAACGTATGAATGGCGACAGTCGACTGTGCGGGCAAGAGGGTGTAAATGCGAGTGCCGGGTGTCAGTAATAACATGAGCGCCCCTTTTCTGGCCATTAGAACTAACTGCCAATGCTGAACATGGCATGATCAAATATTACTTTTAATATATGCTATGTATGCCTTGAATACACATACTTACATAGTATGTATGTAAGTGTTTTATGTATGCAGTGACATGTGGCATAGAGCGCGGCAGTTATACAGGCCAGAGGCACGCCTCTAACTGATTGTTAGTAAGAAATATTTTTAAAGCATATCTGCAGGCGCACGAACCTGCAGGCGTGCCACATGCAAGCCATTTAAATAGAAATCTAAAAATTGACTGCCAGTAACAACGACAATAAAAACGACAACAACAAATTAACTGTGAAAATAAACAGGGGTAATGGCACTAATATGACAAGCGAACCCATATCGCTCCTTATTCCCGCATTCCAGTATCGACGTGCAGCTGCATTTGACAGCGAACCGTTGTCTTCAATGAGATGGTAATGCAGCTGCTGCGTGCCACCGACCAGTAGTTGCAATGCGCCCTAAAACCCCTATCATCCTATCACCCAGCCACCCACCATACGCAGTCACATACATGTATTGAATAAAGTAGAATTGTGCGGCATTGGTTCCATTTATTTTGATCAAAAAGTCAGTTATATAATTACCACATACATAACTATCCAAGACTATTAAGACTATAAACCTTTGTTTTAACAAAATATCAGTATATTTTTTTGCGCCTTATATAACAGTTTTCAACAATTATGAATTAATCTGTTTTAGTATTTTACACGAATAAATAAATTGTACGAAACAGCATTGTTTTCTTAGTGTTCATTAACTACAAATTATTGATATCTCATTTTACTACGTTATTGTACAAAAATCAGTGTATCATCTTTTCATTAAAATACGCGGTTTTTGGCAAAAGAGGAGTTGTTGTACTACAGAGAGCGGCTTCGCTTCATAAATAATGTCGAACCTGTCCCCTATATATACATGTTCTATTTAAAGTCAACACATTTTCTCCGTTACATTTATTCATGCACTGCCACTTGAGTGGCGGTACTCGGCGAAATCGTCCGCTTACTTACGCTTGGATTTAGATTAAATTCCTTAAAATATCAAAAAGTGCACTTCATCTTGATTAACTAACTTAGATGGTTCAGTTCAAGTTCGTTGAGAAGAATCCGCTCAGCTCAGTTTAATCAACTGAACCACACAGAGTTCTAGAATAGACACATCCGATAAACTGTTCACATTTCAATTGCTGTCTTGTCCTTGCTATCTCTGCCTCTTCTTCAACTAAATGCCATCTATTTTTTTTTTGTTGCTGACGCTAGCAATTTGTGCCGGACAACAAGAATACACTTGTTCCTCTTTCGATGTGTGTGCGAAGGGGTGGGTGAAGGAGTGGGCGAATGAGTTAGTGGGCTTGTGCGTCTTGGTTGAGTGCCTTAAGTTGTTGACTGTGCTTTTTATCTTGGCAAATATGGTTACATATGTTTGCTCATACCATAATACTATTAGTTTTGATATCAATTTCAAAAGCCAAGCATCTGCGCACATCACACATGCGACATGTTGGTCTACAGTCTCAACAACATTTAACTTTGGGCTTTTGCTCGTTCTCTTACAACAAATCCATACGTGCAACTAAAAACAAGTGCGAATAAAGCGCACTTCACAAACACACAAAAACACGTGAGCCCACATGCACACGTATAAGTTGACAAGCTGCTCATTAGGCAGGCAACGATTACTCACTTGCCTCCTGTTTCCTCAACGTGCCTCATCTACTGTTGGACTTGTATGATTTACATTTTGCATCAGAGGCAGCAGAACAATGGCACATGAAGGGGTAGAAGGAGAAGAGCATCCACAAACTGTGTTAATAAAGTATTTGCGCACTCGAGTGCAACCAACAACGACAACGACAACAACAAACACTCAATGCCAAGCCCAAAAAACATTGTGCCGGAGAAAAGTTTACTTTTGTAATCAGCAGCCGACCCAAGTTCCATTGCGTCGGTTCACGAGCATATGTGTGTGTGTGTATGTGTAAGAATGCAGAACACAAATTTTCAAGTTGACTGAATGACTGACAGCACACACTCATACGCTCCCTCAGACAAACATAGCGACACTCACTGACAGTGAGCTCGCGACTGAGAGCGGGAGAGTTAAGTGCCTGCCTTGGCACTGGCATAATTTGCATATGCCAAACCTACAAGAAACCAGAATGCACAGGGCAGGACTACTACGTACCCTAGCAGAAATTATTCCGCTCTTTATAAAAAATTTGCTTAAATGCATTATCCAGAGGAATCATCATGAGAGGAAATTGAAAATTAAACAAGTTAGTGATAGTTGATATTACTAAATAATTTTTCCAGAGTGTATAAATTGGTTAAGAGATCAGATTTCTCTGAAATATATTGTGCTAATAACACTTTCACTGTGCAAGCTCTAATATTAAAATAAATGAATACATAATATTTATAAAAATACAATCAACATTACATTGTTGAATGTAAAAACCAACTAATCTCACAAATATTCAGCTAATTTCCCCGAAAATTCAACCCTTTTATTTAAATGTATACTATTTCTAATCGACACAGTTCACTTCAGACTTTTAATTGGATTATTTGCACAAGAAAATCTAAAAATTTAAAAATAAATAAAATAAGTTGGCAACTTAGCAATTGAAAACACGCGATGGCAAACACCACTGAAAATGAATTCTATACCAATGTTTTAAGATATACTATATATATACTCTGTATATATGTTTACGCTATTACAATATTTTCTTGCGATTTATAAAAAGAGAATTCTACTCTGAAATAGGCACTGCGATTGAGTGAATATTTTCCTCCATAAACATACGAGTAAGACACTCTACACTTCAACGAGAAATGCAGAGTTGAAAAGTACTTTGTTGCTCACAGTGGATACTTAAGTCAAGAAACTTACTGTTTGCACCTGATGGCAGGGCATTATATGAGAGCAACAACCAGAAGAGTTAGGAAAATGGGTAAACAAACAAATTGTGAACACGGCTACTTGCACCTGCAGAAAATGGAAAAGCTTGTTAGATGCAGAACGCCCCGCACACACATCAAGCGTTGGCGTTGGCACACAACGAGCATACACACATAGTCAAGGTTTATTTATATGAGTGATTAGCCTGAACATTTGAGGCCAAAAGCAGCTGCAACATGACTACTCATGATCGGTACTGTTGCTTTTAGCTGTTGTTGTTGATGGAGGAGCTGCCGTTGCCAGCTCCTCAATTTATTAGTGCAAAGTGTTGTTGTGTGGCGTGGATTTCATCCGACTGTTTGCTTCTCTATAGCTCCAGCAATATGTATATACATATATACTTGTTTGTGGCAGTCAAATATAAAGCGAGCGTGTCCTGCAACTGCAGCTCGTTTGACGAATGCCGAGCATTCGTGGATGGGTCTTGTGAAGGAATGTGAAAAAATCGTAGTATGCTTTTGGGCGTCGATTTTAAGGGGAAGCCTAAGTACGCAGATGCTTTACTAGTTCTCTTTTATTTTGCACTCTATTTTTTGTGTTGTTGCCGGGTATGCCTGTCAATATTTGTCGTTACAACTTCGCCAGCATGCCCCATTGTGATTTCTCTTTGCATTCCGCACACGTCGACGTTGCGCTGCGCTGCGCTTGGTAATTGAGTTGGAAAAATGTTGTTGACGCTGTGCCCATGCAGCAGCAGCAGGAGCAGCAGGAGCTGCGACAGCATCAGAATCAGCAGCAACATCGGGCGACATGTTGCAACAATTGTGCACGCTCGGCAGTGCTCTATATGTGTGTGTTTGGGTATTTGCTTGTCGTGCCGCATTTTGCATATTATTACGTAAATTCTTCTGCATTTGCGCTTGCAACATTTTTTAGCTTTTGCAGTCATGTGTGCCCGCCAACATTTAAATCAATTGTTCACCCCTCTAGTGGAACTGCAGTTCCCCTGGGCGCACCCTTAGAATTTGTTATGTAAAATGGCGATGCGCAAGTCAAGCAACAAATGTGCAAAAATTGACACGCGCGATGGTAACTACAAAAAGAGAATTTGTTCGTAACATTTTTCTAGCTACCGCCGCCGTCGCTGTTGTAGTTGATTGGCACAATATTGAATTACATATCCCGAAGACCCCAAGAGTTTTTGTGCAAAATTTGCATTTAAATAAAACTAAGACCACAAAGACGCTGCTTGAGTGGGACTTCTGCGACCGGTCAACTTGCAGCTCTTGCCAGAAGGACGGGTTTCGAATTCTGTTTTCAGCAGTTTATTCCTTTGAATGGAGGGTTTCAAAATATATGTTAATAAACAATTGAAATGGTCCTTTAAATGGGCGTTGTCAATTAAAATAAATAATATTAGCCATTTATGAATAATGAATGCTTGCATTTATTTCTGATTTAAAAATAAACAGGTTATCTTATATGCTAGAGTAATAATCTTTTATTTTATGCTTTCAGAAAGAAATCACACACATCAATTAGTGCCCGATATAAACTGGAGAGCTACTTTTCTACAACAGGTATTTACATTTTAATAAGTATATTTACTTGAATACTTGTCTGATCGACTTACGAGTATTTCACTTAATTACTCTTGTTTATTAAAAAAGAAAGTGAGGGAGCACACGAACAAATTTATTAAATCCTTTTTTCCTCCTTTTAAGTGCGGTAGAGGGTCCCAATCAAAAAGGACTTACACATGTAACAAGATTAAGCTTTTGCTACCACTAGTAACATGCATTACAAATTCAATTTCGCATTCATGTTTCCTGCTCTTGCAATCACTTAGGGAGCTTCTTTCAATTTCCAACTAAAGTTTCTTTTAAATTTTCAAGCTTCATTCAACGCATTTTCTTGCATTTTTTAAGAGCTTCACCACAACGCGCCCTTTTACCTAAGTACCTATGTATGCATATTTGTGGGACTCGTGCCCATTCTGTGTTGTTTGGTTTTGCATTGCCGTCGTCGTCGTCGTCATCATCATCGCTATCATAATAATCATCATAGCCGTTGTCGTCGTTGTCGTCATCGTCAGCGCCTTTCGTGCAACTCGCAACAGTCGCGCTTTGCATTTGGAGCTGTTGCCTCTTGTGGCAAGCTGCACATTTTCTCACACTGCGAAGGTCGTTTTGCACTTGCATATTATAGTTATAGCTACCTATGCAGTACACCTTAGGAATGAATATATATACATATATATATATAACTATGTGTGTGTGTAGCTGCGTATTTATGGCGGCTGTGTGCTGAAAGAAAAAAGAAAAACAGCCCGAGGCACGGCAGCAAAACTTTTCAACTAAGCCAAACCAAAGTCATGCACTTGCAAGCCAATAAAGCGGAAAAATATATATAAATATATGTAGTATATGCATGTACTTGTATATCTTTTTCACGGCCCAGAAAAACAGGAGCGGTCAAGAAAAAGCCTTGCACAACAAAATTTGCAAAAATGTGAAATGTAAAACGCAACGAGTATCAGAAATATTTTGTGCAAATAGCGTTCTACTTGCTGTATAATAAAATTATTTATGCAAGAGCTTGCGACCATAAATTCAAATGGGCTACTTTAGAAAATTTATATTGGTTTTAAATCCTGCTTGTTCACTATTCATAGCTCATTTAATAATTCCATTCCATAACTCCAAACTGCCCCAGTAAATATTATGTAGATTTTTAATATTTCCTACAAAATCGCATGCACACTTGTATTTAATAGTCGAATAAATAGCATATACTTGTATAGTGGTACATGCATATGTAGCTCAGCAATTAATTTTAATTAGCTTGGCCAGAATCGCATTTAAAACTTTTATCACTGAAATTCAGTTAGTGGCGCTAATTAGTGGAAATGCTGCGTATGTTTGTGTGCGCTTGCGTTTTTGCAGAACTCCACAGTTTATTGTATAAGCAAAGGCAGAAACATAACACAACTACATACAACAAGAACAACACCAACCTCAGCTACAACGACACTTGGTTTTTCACTCTAATTCGCTTTTTTATAGCACGTTTTATGTGTTGTCTCTGAATGTGAATATCTGTCTGACTGGCGAACAAGTTTCTTGGAAATTTTACGTGCGTTAAACGTGAGACATTCGCAATCGCAGCAACGTGCAAATAATAATAAAAACAGCCAGTGCCATATAACAAACATACATTCATTTATATATATTTGTAGGTATGTGTACATACTATACAGCCATTGGTAGAGACCTGTGCAGGTTCAGAGAGTGTGTGGTAAATTGCTGAGAGAAATGTTACTAATTAGTTTGATAAGCACGAATATTTATTTAGTTAGTTGTTTTTACGACTTTTGCCGTGCTCCGTAATAAACTTGACATGCAAAACATTGCCATTGATCTATTATAATACTCGTATGTTAAAGAGTGTAAAGCCAGCAAGCAGTTAAACAAATGACACAACTTACTTCTGTTTGGAGACAGCATAGCACTGAACGTTGACTATTTAGAACGCCTAATAGCCTGCCAAGGAGTCTCTAAAACTACAAGTAATATATTTATGCAAATGAATAAGGGCAATAAACTGGGCTGGTCCACATAGGGGTCTAAAAGGGTATAAAAGTATATTTAACTAGCTGCAATGCAATTTATTAAAGTTTATTGGAAGCCATTATTTAAACGCACAAGCTACGAATTGTTTGTATTTTTTTGAGGAATCTTATGTTCTCTGCTTCCATATTAATAGAATTACTAAATATACGAATGTATCGAGGGGTTAATTGATAAAAGAACCCGATTCAAAGAATATTTTAATTAAAGAAATATTACCTTTCTTATTTTATCAAAGTAATTTCATAAAAACTGAAGTATTCCAAGAAGACATTGGCGTAGAGTCCTACTACTCATAGTAATAAGAAACACCTATACATAGGCACTCGAGTTGCAACGCAATTTCTTCAGCTAAAGTTTAAAAGTACAAAACAAATAAATAGGCTATGAAAGTCTTTTACTCTATTAGATATTTCCTTACATTTTGTAACAAAACTATTGTTAAACTAGATGCTATTTATTTGCAAATATTAGCCCTGCCAGGAGTGCATGTATGGATTTTGATTGTAATAGGTTGATAATACGAGTTTAAATGAATATTACAAGTTTAAGAGTAAAATGAAAATCCAAGAACAAATCCCAACTGATACCTATCAGGTAATCAAGTAAATGCTTATGGAGCTTGAGGTACCATTCTCCACATCATCCTTACAATAAGCTGGCATCTGATAACAACTTACTTTTGTATTAATCGCAATTACAGAACCATTAGAAAGTTAGTGCTTAGGGAAGTCGAGGTGTCGAAATAAAGTCACCTGCACTCAGCTCCCCCAGCTAATCAGCTTAAAGTTCTGCTACTTCAAGAGCTCTGAGTTGTGCCGCAAATTGCCCAAGTTTGTGTCGTTGCCGTTGTCGTTGTCGTTGCAGTTACGTGGAGCACGCTTCGAGTTTGTGTAACTTGCAACCGTAGAGAGAGAGAGGCAAGTAGTAGAATTAAAAGCATAGTTTTCGGCACAGTGCGCTACGAACAACCTGCAACCACGACAATGCAATAAAAATAAACTTGGTTGCGCAACATGGCAAACAATTGAGCAACTCATTGAGTAAGAAAATCAAAATGCAGTGATAAAAACCAATTGAAGTCGATGTCGATGTGGAAACAAGGCAAAGTACACTACAAACATATAGAGAGTACAAAGACGACAGACAGCAGTGCCACAAACTTTGGCCAGCGCACATGTCGTGGCAACCTTCTATGTATATTGAATGTTTATTTGCATGGGTGTGTTGTGTGTGTGTGCGTGCACCAGTTGTTAGCAGAGCCTTGGCAAACTTTTGCTCTAGGTTAAAACGGGTCGTCGTTGCCGTTGTCATCGTCGTCTGTTTGCAACAGCCAACAAGGGGTTAAATGCGGCATTCTTAATATCACAAGCAGAACAGCAATAGCAACAACAAAAATTACTACTACATGTGCAACAAAAATGAAAGCAAAAAAGCGTCACAAAGTTAACAGAAACTTTTGACAGCGCACAAAACTTTATCCCAATGCGTTGGTGTTTTAAAGCACTGCCCACACTTTTCATACTCTATCCAATTGGTCTTTAAGTGTCGCCCATATAAATATACAATACATATATCTATAATCAAAGAAAATCATAACTGTTTATTCTGGCACATTATAAATTTATAAATCAAACATACGCTCTCACACCCATGCGCAAGCAACCAACTTTAATTGAAATTTAATGAACAAACATGAGGTTTTGATTTTGTGGGCCCAGACAGGCTCTCATTTTATTTATAGCACACAAAGAACCAAAGACTGGGAGAAAAACAACGTTAATCGAAATATAAATTCAAAGGGCCGTATTGCACATACGCCACGTGTATCGCGTTTGGCTTTAAGCCTCATACCAGCCACCAAATTGAATTGATTGGAAAACTGTTTTTGGTTAGCTTTTTGGTCTTGTTTTTGTTGCCACAGCCACTGCCAGTACTATGGCTGTTGTTATTGTTGTAATTGTAGTATTGTTATTTTTGCACTTAGCAGGTGGATATTTTATATTCCAGCTGATCCTTAGGGTGCTTTTTGCGCATTTCGCGTGCACTTTATGGCCAAAAATTTAGCCGCTTACTTTATGCGAGCAATAAAATTATCTTTGCAGCATAATTTATGAATGGCAATTGCTGCCATTTACGTTTGTGTATGCGTGTGCGAGCATATTTATTACAAATATTGGCAGTTTTCAATGTATCAATTATTTTTTAAGTATGTGGAAATTATGCAAATTTATGCTTGTTGTGTATACTTCAATGTAAGTGGAGAGTTTTTAAAATAATCGAGCATCTGCATCCGGATTTGATTAAATTTTGTACAATAAACACACACACCTGGGAATTTAAATTAAAAACAATTGAATATAAATGGTGAAAATACAGTCCGTTAATATGGATGGGACAGTAAAGTTACAGTTAGAGTTAATCTAAGCTTTTGCTCAGAGAACATATTTTTGTTATTCTATTGCTACTGCTATGCAGACATAGCAATTTTTTTGGTATTGTTTATTAAAAAATTTACATTTTATTAGGCAATTAAATGTAACTTTTTGGAGTGAGAGATATGAACAAATAAATAAAATACTATCCATCTTAATAGAGATGATCCTCTTTTTTAAGTAATTTCGCTTTTGAGATTATAGATCATACAAGTACTAGGCAAAATGTATTATTTAAATGCTTGGCAAACATATCTCTAATGTGAGTAAAGTTTTAACACTTGTTGAAGCTGGTTACTTTTTAATTGCCTCGCCCTGGTTTGCAAATACGAATTGCTCATACGCCGAGGTGAGGAGGAAGGGGTGGTAGTAAGGTTGAAGTCAAAAGTGCACTGCAGAAAGCGGCGTTGCACAATGTCAACAATAATTTTTAATTAAGATTTGTTTTCGCTTTTTCCTTTCATATTAGATGTAGGTGGGGTCTGTGTAGGATGATGTTGGCGGCATACAGCACATAAAGCACACAAAATACGCACACACATACTCACAAACATACGTACATACTTGTATATACATACATACAGACGCGTGCATGCAAGCGGCGAAGAGTTAATTTGAATTTTATAGCAGTCAAGTTGTGTAATTTAAGCCAACTACACGGGCCCGTGCACTGACGGCCACAGGGAACACATGTTGCCTCGCTTGCTCTCTGTGCAAGTGTGTGTGAAAGTGTGGGTGTGCGTATGGGTGTATGGGTGTATGAGTGTATGTTATTTTTTAGCAATTTCTTTTTCTAGCTGTAAAGGCGTTGCAGCAGCAAGTGTAGTGCACGCCTCAATGCACACACGAACACATCAACGGCCACATACGAGTATCCCCATATACTCGTTTGTGTGTGTGCGTTTGAATGCGCTCTTATGTACACACACGCACACATGTGTGGATGAGTGAGTGTGTATGTGGGAACAAAAAACTTTTTCAATTTCTTCAGCTGCGCGCTGCATTCCAAGTCAGTTGTGAGCTCTGGCATAGCTGTTTGTTCTCGCCGGCTACAAGTTAATCTGGCCAGAGACTTCAGCTTGCTATCTGTCTTGAACGCCGTCAGTCCATATGTCCTCGGCTGCTTGCCTTTCTTCATCCGAGTTGTCTTTAAAGACATACACATACACGCACACACACACCCACATAAACACACAACTACACAAAAACATCTACGGACTTTCTTAAGTATGCAAGCCTCTATAGTTGCCTGCAGTTCATTTCTAGATTTGCAAAAGTTTGCACAGTTGTCAAAAAAAGAAGGACGAAGGGATGAAAAGGCAAAGAAGGCAATGAAAACGAAGAGCATTAAAAAGAAACTACTCGCACTAATTTTGAGCATTTTCTTAGCGCACATTTTACATGTGTAATGCATATGTAAGTAAGCGCATATGACGCCCAACAATGTCGTTCAGAACAGAAGTAACCATGCCATGCCCAGCTGCCAAGAGTCTTACTCTCCGTCTTATCCATTGGGGAGGAGTGTGATTAGGGTCTGTAATTTATTAGCTGCAAATTGTCTTAGCCAAACTGCCGGCAGGCGCCGCTCAATTACAAGCTCAAGTTTATCTGCAATGAGCGCAAGTTTGTGAAACTTGCCGCATACCAACAGACGCCGCAATTAAGTAAAGCAGTAGAGAGAAAAACGAAAGCAATATCTGGCAAGTCGAACAACGAATTCTGCAACAGTCCCAAGTCTAGAAAAATACACAAAGTTTTGAGCAGAAAATTTATGCATATGTGATTCTAACAATCTTCCACCATCGCCACACCACACCACCCCGTCCCCCCT
This sequence comes from Scaptodrosophila lebanonensis, assembly GCF_003285725.1. Classification (NCBI taxonomy): domain Eukaryota; kingdom Metazoa; phylum Arthropoda; class Insecta; order Diptera; family Drosophilidae; genus Scaptodrosophila; species Scaptodrosophila lebanonensis. Next base: position 7,845,698 of record NW_022060529.1, read on the forward strand.
ACTCTCTACCCACCTTTTCCCATTCAGAAGTGAAAATGAAGCTGCAAAGTACGAATAGAGCCAAAAAACTGCATGCCACATAAATTGCAGAGAGAAAATTTTTAAACTGCAACGATTACTTATTAAATTATGTGTGTATTTGTGTGTGTGTGAGTGTGTGTGAATGTGTGTGTTTGGATTCGTTTGGCAGCTGAAGAAAACTTTGCAATATTAAAATTGTTGGCGGCTGCCAGAGAAATTTATGCAGGGCATTAGGAAATAGTTGGCATTTTGTAGAATGCTCGCATACTTTTAGGCTGCCTAGCAATTATTTCATTATACTATGTAGCCGACTTCAAATGCAAAATGTAACGAAAGCAACGAAAGTCTGTCAGCCTGCCTGGAAATTATGCACTCAAGATTTTTGTCGCCTCGTCGCCGGGCATCGCTTCTGATGGCAAAAGTTGCAGCGCCTAAAAGTTTGCACAACAATCCCCATTCCCCTCATTCCCATTTTTCTGCTAAGGACAAAGGCAGCAAAGTGCGACGCCTGCCTCTGTCTGTGTGTCGGTGTGTCGATGTGTCGGTGGCTGAGGCTGAGGCAAAGCCAGTGACAGAGGGCGGGGCGGGGCAACAGCGTTACGTTACGCTTCATTGTTATTATCATAATTGCATAAAGTGTAAAGTGTTGCAAGTAGCGATGAGGGCTGCCAGACGCCAACTGGGCGGCAATTGCGAGTAGACAACGCGTTTAGCGTTTAACGTTTAATGTCATTTCTTTGCCTTTTCTCAAGTAAAGCAAACTTTTTCTTTTTTGAGTGTTAGACGACATCGCTTTTAATTACGGCCAGCGTGTGCCTTTTTCAGCTTCATTAACTTTATATACGTGTACATGCATATACTACATAAATGTAAAAGTATGTATGTACGCGTGCATGAAGTGGCACGCGTGCCGTTCTAATTTCTATTCTGATACGCCCTTTTTTGCAAGCAGGTCAACTGTGCGTATACGCAACATTAAATGCGCTGCACGCCACACGCAAATTAAAGTGCCATATAATTTCCGACGCCACCACACCCACAAAGCACAAAGCACAAAAAACAGAGAACAACCAAAGGCAAGCAAATAAGTGTGTGTGTGTGCGTGCCTTGGTGTTAGCTTTGGGCCTTGACTTGTGCGTATCGGCCCAGCGGCTTTTCACTTTTTCGCCCGGAAGTTAGTGATTATAAATAATAAATTGCATTTCTTTTTTCCGCTGCCTTGTGTACGCATCGTTGGGCATCCTTGGGTGGCAAATTCCTACCTCGGGCACATATTCTATGCCAATTTCTTGCTCCCAGCCAAATCACAACTCAAAATGCGAATAATGCTTAATAAACAAACAAAATGGATTGGGTTGGGTTGGTTGGGCTTGGCGATAGAAGTGCTGGGCGATAGAAGTGCTCGAACTGTCGGCCAACTGACTGACTGTACAGTCAAGCTAACTTTATCAAATTTCAATGCTTCCCATGTCTGCCAATTCACTTGGCGTATTTGCACAACCGCCCTCGTGCTTGGGGCACTATTGATTGTATCAAATTGCGCGCTAAACGTTTGCTCTTTGATGTTGAACGGACATATCAGCAATCAGAGGAACAGTCAGTCGACTCAGGCCAAGAGCCAATTGGCCAACATTGTATCTATTGCCTGTTCCCTCTTGATTTCTCCATACACACACTCATATACATATACCAACAGCCAACGGAAATTGTCAACTATGCAAAAGTGAAAACTGGAAACAACAAAAAATTCGAAAAAGGAAGAGCTTTTGATTTATCGCTCGTAACTTTTTCAGACATTAAAATAAAATTTGCAAATGAAATCAAAAAGTTTAGCTAGAATAACTTTAAATAAAGTCCTGACCTAATGCCACTCAAGAGTGCCAATAGAGACCGATTGATTTATTGTTTTATTATTTTATTTGAAAGGGATAAAGATAAAATAAAATTTGCATAAAATTAGAATGCCATCTTATTAAAATATCGACACATTACGAATATTTCGTTTCGCAATTCGCAGCTACGAGTATTTAAGTTCTGAAAGCACCATATAAAAATCCTTTGAATAATTTTCTTTTATATAAGCATATGCGAGAATGACAAATTGTAATGAAAACCTTTACTATGAAGCTGGTTGATAATGTGAATGAAATATAAATTAGAACAATTATTTTACATAATCTTGTCAGTGTGTCAAAAATACTATCAACACCTCAATTGTCGAAGTAAAGTTTGTGTTGTGGAGGATTGAAGCTTTTACGCTTAATTTCAGAAAAAATTCTTGCAATACATGTTTTTACAAGGTTTCGGTGAAAAACAATCCTCAATAAAAAAGTGATGGCCTGCTTTCTGTTTCATGGTAAAAAGACATATCAATTACCTGTATAACTATTTATATGTAATTCTATCTCGATTTCAAGCCGGGCAGCCGCAATTACAGCTACAGCCACAGATGTGAATCAGCGCTGGGCAGTCTTGTAAAGAGCTAAATCATGGCATTAGCTTCAACAGTAAGCTTAGTAATTAAACGGGACTTGCACTTAATCTTTGCCAACACCTATATGTCACTTGTATTCATATATATATGTATGTATGTATATATTCATCGGCACCATCAAACGGCTGTCACCCTTGTCGCACCGCAAATTATGTGCCACGCAACGGTGCCTCGTCGTCGCTCTGAGGCGTGCCCGTCATAGTTACACGCCTGGCTGCATGTGGCACGCCACGATTTTGTGCTAATATCAAACACTTGAGACCTGTCGCTATCGCCGCTGCGGTCCCCCTGCTCCCATCCCTTGGCTATTAAGTTGTAAGCTGCATGCGGAAGTGCGTGACAGTGTGCGGCATGTAGAGGCCAACTTTATTGTTTGCTAAACGCACAACGCGGCCCTAAACTATGCTATAACCATTTACATATCAATGGAGCAGCGACAAAAGCCAGCATAATCAGCACAACAACAACAGTTTGTGTTCAACTTTAAGTCGCTCACAAACGGCATAAACACGCTCATTTACATGACAATCAAGGCGGGTGGTAGTTTAATATGAAGCCGCTATCAATTTCTGTCAATGTCTGACTCCTTGTTGTCCACTCGCCTACAGACCTCTAATTTTCTCAATTTGTAATAATTTTTTGTATTACCAAAAATGTTCGCTGCCCGTCCAAACACTTCTCTTGCTTCTGCTTCACATCCTGCAGTTGAAAGCCGGAATCTACACAGGACTCTGCTCCTTCGGCTGGGATCTCATATAATTTTGGATAAGGAACTCTGTTCGTAATATTTTTCATTAAAATGTATTTGCTAAAATATTTATCGAACGGGTGCCTAACTTGTAATAACTAATATTTTAATAAAATATGGTGAAAGTGTATGTTTTCAATATTATTGATTCGAAGCGGTATTACTTGTATTATTTTTGCTTATGAAGTTTGATTACAACTTTGTTTTAATTTCAGAGTAAGGATATAACCCTCAGGGCATACAGGCTGGTGCTTAATATCTCATTTGTTCTTTATGTAGGGCTGCTGGTGAAATTAAATAATCCATCTCGTATTCTCCTTAAGTGTTTTCAAGTCTAGTTTCATTTCAACATACATAATACACATTTATTCGGAACAGACTTACAAGTACTAAGTTATTCTTGCATACAAAATTCAGATTGAGGCACACCTAAAGCTTTTGACTCTCGCGGCATCGTCATGTTTCAAATGTTCGACGACTTATCAATCACCAGGCAATGTCAACTGACTGCCGTCGCGCTCAGGCAGTGCACAAACATGCCGATACTGGCAGTGCCTTCATATATCATGCATGAGGGCATACATATACGAGAATATACTATACACGTACAAGTATATAGGTATGTGAGTGTAGAGAGTGGAGTTTGGCAAATGTTTCAACAAAAAATCAATCATACGTATCAATCAATTTGATTGTGCTCACTGTATGCCTGCTTGCCAGCCAGCCATCCTGCCTGTCTAGATGGCTGCTTTTGCACCAACTACCGGGTGATAGACACACGGTATTAAAATTATTGACAGCTACAATTTATTATCAATTTCAATGAATGCACGAAGAGTTCACGTAACACATTTAAATCAATTTCATAGGTTGGGGCAGAGTGTGGCCGACTGTGGGGTGATGATGATAGTGAGGGATGGGGGTGGGAGGTGGTGGGTGGTGGGTGGTAGATAGAGTCGAAAGCCAAATGTGAAATGTATTTCATGTGACGCCTCATTGATGAATTTGAAAAACAATTAGAATTTCAAATGTGATTCGAATCAAAAGTGTGAGAGCCGTGGCCAGACAGTCAATTGGAGAGGGCGCCATGTCGTTGTATGTTGTATGTGCGAGAATGTTCCGCATTTCCACTTTGCAGCTTAAAATTTATTGCATATTTAATGAGTTTAAACAAGCAGACAAATGAAATGCAATGTGTGTTTACTTGTACGTAGCGACAACATGTCGTATAAGTGTCGTGCTTGCGCTGACTTTCTACTATACTCGCATGACAGTTTATTTGTTTGTTTGTTTATTTGTTCGTCTGTTCGTCTGTTCGACTGTTCGCTTGTTTGTTTGCTTGGCTGTGCACTTCCATTGGAAGGCAGTTGCACAATTTAAATTTGTTATTAGTGTACGCATTGTCTACTGTTGATTCCCTTTAGCCCACAATTGATTTGTTTGCAATTTATATTACAATTATTTGTGCGTTTGATTTCAGTTTCCTGGGAAATTAGTTTAATTGTTTTGCGTGCCCACTCATATAAATGCCAAATGGCAAATGCCAACATATTTTGTCTCCTGGCTTAACATAAATGAACTTATTGCTACAGAAATCATACGGTCAGTTGTATCTTGTCCATTCCATCCAGGCGAAATGAGCTGCAAAATTGCTTACGCATGCGATAGTTCAATTAATTTAAGTTAATTACGCAAATATTAAAGGACTTGTAGCAATGGACTAACAATGTTCTTACAATTATTTCCCAATATGGCTGAATATGCACAATGTCATAGGCCTTTATGTGTCAAGGGAAGCTTAACTCTGTCTGCCTTTATGGCGAATGGTGGAATGGTGAGCTTCTTCTTAATGCTTTGCTTACACTTTAAAGGCATCGCCATTTCCTATCATTATTCATTATAATTTAAATGCACACATTAAAATAAAAACAAAAAGTATTAAGCTTATGCTTAGTATTTATACTCTGTCTTACCATTTTATTAATACTGATCTCATCAATTTATTCTCCAAAAATATGTAACTCCTATTCAGCATATTAGTTGTATCTGCCTAAGGACAAGTTTCATGCGGACAACAACAGCATTGGTTGACTGACATTTTTAAATTGAATCGATCAAATAATAATTAGTAAAATAATTAGTTCATTATTTAACAAGTAATGAATAATTTGGCGACCTTTTCCTAGATTTTTCAAATGCAAACATAAAACAAATCAATATCATTTTGTATTCTCATGAACACAAATCACAAAAATAAATGCCACGTACTTTTGCTACACAATCTTTTCTTTCATACTTAATGCAATTGTGGTTAAATTTCATAAACTACACCATGCTTGGTTGCTTGAACTGCTTATAAGTACTATCTTGCCTCCAGCTTGAGCACAGACACAGTTGAAGGCAGTTAGGGTTAAGAGTGCATTAAGTATGAAGTGAAGCCCCCAGGCTCCCATCGCTAGCTTGTGGAGTACTCGCAGCGTAGCAGCTCATAAATAACAAAATCGCATTAATTTAAAACTCATTTCGTGAATAAACACAGGCCGATGCATAAACCAACCAGCCAACGCACACGCATGCATATTGCACTTAATACTTGGCACTTGGCTGGCACAGGCCGGCCAACAGGACAGGCGGGACAACGGGATAGCGGGATAACGGGAACTGGGTACCAACGGCAACAAAAACAGCATTTTAAATTAAAATTAAAAGTTACTTGCACCATTATCGCGCACGATGACAAAGCCAACGATGCGTTTATGTTCTCACTTCCCCAGCCGATCCTTGCAGCCTTACGCCCATGAACATTTGTAGCTGTTGTTTCTGTTGTTGCTGTAGTTGCAATAAATAATAAATACTGTGTACGCATACAATTATGGCCTTTGCACGCTCACATCCAGTGACTGAAGGCCTTTTGTTGTGGATGGTCAGTTGGTCGGTCGATTGGTCAGTTGGTGGCATGGAATGGGTCTAGCCGTTTAACTGCCGTGAAAATTGGCAGGTGCAAAAATCTAAAAACAATTAAATGATTTATACATACACACACATATATATTTGGCTCGCTTAATTGCAAGTTTAAATGGCTTTATTTTGCAAAATTGTAATGAAATATTCAACAATTTGGCGTTAATTTTGTGGCCGGAACAATAGTGCCCGCCTATGCATTGGATCGTGTGAATAATGGACAATCATTTCCGAGTTAGTAATGCAATTTCTTTGAATATACAATGGTACATTAATTAAGTAGGAAATAAAAGCCAATATCGATATATTTACTTCTAAATGGACTAAGTTCGAAAGATTTGTAATGATATTGCAATTATAGGCAAATGCGGAATCGAATTTCGGGTTGGGTAGACATAGCTCCCAATATAGTAATAGCAAATGTTAGTATCTAAAGAGTGTGTTCTTAAATCTGGAAGGTTAAGGTTTATATAGTATACATTACACAAATATTTTTACTATTAGAAATACTTATATTTTGTAATATATGTTATGAGTACGTTTGAACATTTGTCTGTCTAATGTGTCAGAAGTCTACATATTTAAATCAACAGTTTGTTTAAAGCTTAGCTTAAGCCTAGCTTTTAGATATTATATTCTAATTTCGCCCGTTGAAATATGTATCAAGTGCTCGTATGTTATTCGTTCTTTTTAATAATCGTATTTGCGCTCTTTCTTATTTGAGTTAACCTCCCACGCGTAGATTTAGCTTAAATAAGTCTTATGGAATGCACTACATTAATGCTGCTATTGATATTTAGTGGACTGTATTTGATTTACAAATATGTTTACCAATTACCCACCTTTCACCTGTAGGTGTAAGCAAGTTATTCGCTTTTCAAGTATCTTATCTACTCTCTTAAAACTTTTTGCCATATTGTTGTATAAGAAATCCGATTGGCAAAGCATGTCGATAAGATTTGATTCCCTTTCTGCATTTCAATAGCATTATTTAATCAAATGAAACAAGGTTTTTTTGGTACAAGCTTTCGTCGTTTAAATATACTAATCTTAATTAAAAACTTTATCATTATTGAATGATATAGTTTACTTAACCACATTTAAATTAAGAGTAATTAATTTAAGTATCTAGAACGCAAAAATATGGTACATAAAAGACTGATTATCTTTAGCTCATTGCACAGGGTTTGTTATTGGCAGATGCATAACCATTTCTCGACCAGATACATATGATACTCGCTTTTGAAACAACTGCCACAAACAAATGTCAATCGGTCAATCATCTGCTCGTTATTGAGCCATGTGATTGATTTTTAATTAAAATATTTATTTCGTTTAATTACGCAAATTGACTTTTTGAGCATCGGGAAAACACGAAATGCGGTGCTTCAAAGGAAACACATAAAAAAGAGCAAATGCTGAAACCGCAGCACAATTTATTTTTACATTCTACATAGTATGGTTACTCTTTAAGTTCTATTTGGACTATAATAAAATGCGCATTATTCGAATGTACTATTCCCCACGAATGCCCACGAATGCCCACAAATCTATGTACACACATACATATGTATTAGGGAACAACAACTATGCAACTAAACAGTGTCCATAAACCAAAATCCAATCAGCTATAACCAATATTTAACTAATTTTTATTAGACTCTACTCGGTGTTGCTGGGTGTGTGTGTGTGTGTGTAATACAGTGTACTAAAAGTATTATTTGTATTCCTCTCTACTTCCAGGCTTGCAGCATAGCGACGCCCAAAAGTATGCAGCAATAATAAGTAGCTGCCGCAGTGGCAAGGGAAACGGCAAAAGCCACCGCAACTTGACGCCCTGGGGACACATAAAAGGCGGTCAGAAATGCTCGGCAACCAGTCACGCAGCTCTACTGAGAACAGTAGCGGCAGTGCAGGAGATGAGGAGGAGACGAAGGAGAAAAGCAGCTGCCGCTTAGCAAATTTCAGAAGCCCTGCAGCGTTTCGTGGTCGCAGTTTAAAGCAGATTGTACGTATGTATATATCCTTGTGGAGTTGGAAGTGCGCATGTGATTTGCTTTTGATTTTCCAAGCACGCATCATTGACGAGATGGTCATGTAAGTAGTAGGCATCAATTTTCCGGCCCGTCGACAGACGGAAAGGCGGAATGAAGGCTGCCTCAGCCTCTGGACAAACAAAAATACGCCAGTCATTAATTTCAATTTTACTTGGTGGAGTGATGGAATGACTGTTGTGGCAGCGGCAAGTGGCAGTTGTCGGTAGACGTGCCGCTTACTGGCTGCATGCCTGCTTGCCTGCTTGCTTTCGTGCCTACTCGTATATTCGCACATACAGACTTCACTGGAGGCCTTCTGGGCACCAGAGCAAAGACAAAAATTATTTATTTACATGTGCCGTGGGATTGGGTTACGTGGGTAACATGACTGCGACTACAGCTGCTCCATGAAGCTATGGAGATGGCCCACGTTGTCGTAGCCGCTGCCGTTGCCGTTACCGTTACCAGTCCGTTGTTTGTCTTGCGGCAGACGTGCAGGGACCGCCTGCCAGCCATAGTGCCTGCCTGCTTGCCTGCCTGCCTGTCGAATTTATGGCAAATAAACAATAAATTAAATTACCACATTTGATTGCAGTCATTGGCATGCTCATTCATACAATTTGATATTCCCCATGTGCGTTGTGTCATATGCGAAAATGACTAAATGAATGAATACATTATGCATAAGTTTTTGCTGCAAGGCACAGCAGGACACACCACAGATCTCCAACACCCATGCCACCGCCAGCACCAGCACCAGCACCACACACTTCTCTCCACTCTGCCACACTCCAGTCCAGTCGATTCCAGCTTCTTGGCAACCATTGCAATCATTTGCAGAATTCCAAAGCTCAAGCAAATGTGTTTTTAAATTATACGCATTTATTTTGCAATTGAATTTCTTTTGCTAGATGTACATTCATACTCGTACCCACTAGATGCCCAAAATTGAAAATGTTCTATGCAATTTTTGGCTGCGCCTGCTCAAGGCTTGGGGCACAAATGTCTGCTAAGATTTATGTTCCCCGGCATTTTTCATGTTGCAAACGCACAAAACGTTCATTGAAAACACATTTAGTTTGGTTGGGTTCGGTTCGGTTCGGCTCGGTTCACTTTGGATCGGTTTGGCAAGCCCAAGTCGAAGCCAGCAGCTTGAATTGCAAATTCAATATATATGCAATAACAACAACGAACATATTACGTAATATTGCCAAAAACCCACACACAAACACACCGACACTCACTAACTCATTCTTTCTATACGCGTATATGTATGTATATTTATATACGTGTACGCGGCTTGGCTGCCATGTGAGTGCAATAATTTACAACATTTTAATCGAATTAGACGCAGTTGCCGTTGCATTTGGAGATGGAGATGCAGATGGAGATAGAAATAAAGATAGGAAGGGGGACTTGAGCACAGTCATGGCCAGAGGCGCAGCCCAAGCAGGCAGCCAAAAAAGGTCAGAAAACAAAATGCATTTTAAGTGCTGCAGTCGACCAGTTGACGACGTTCAAAAGTGTAAAAGGGTGAAGACAAAAAAGCAAAAATTATACATACACAATATTTTTGAACATGTGCCAGCAAATGTTTGCCATGGTCCTCGATTGTTGTTGTTGCTCTGATTGTTGTATTTGCTTTGTCCTCGACAGCCAGTAAGGCAAGGTTTTCCTTTTTTGACTGCAATTCAACTGTAGCATTTAGCAAGTTAAGTGAAGCTATTGTGAAATTTAAAAATGTATATGCAGGCCTTTTGGTAGCCACTCACATACAAACAGTTTCAAGGATACAACATTTTAATTGCTGCTGCTCCCAGAGATAAATTTACTGAATACACTTCGCGCGAATTTTTAAAAGCGTATTGAAGATAATTCAAATTACAAAAAGGATCACAGCAGTTGAGGTTTTAAAGGATTTTATTTCTTAAATGCTAGGCTTGTAGGAAAAGCAGCATAAGATGGAAAAACTTAAGGCTCTTAAAAAATATATTCAAATATTCTGGCCCATTATTTGTCCGATTCACAGCCGTTTAAAATACATTTAAAAATAGATGAAAATTGAAAATGGAGAAATAATGGAAACATTCAAACAATATACAATCTTGAAACCGGTTTTGGGAAGCTATGTTTAAGAAACTAAAAGCAGTAAAGTAAGACAAGAACAGTATAATCAATCAACTATTATACAATACAGTTTTTGAGAATATTTAATTAGAGTTCTAGAACCAATCCTTATTGGAATTACTCGGAATTTGGGACAAATATCTGAACTCTATAGCTTCAATGCCTACATTGGCCATTGCCTTTATCAACAGTGTATGCCTCTTGCTACTTTTAATCTTTGCTTCTTTATTTATCACACTCAACTGACTTCTGTTATGCCACACACTGCAGTGGCACTGGCACTGGTAGTAGCTGGAACAGCAACAGCAACCATCCAGCCTGGCAAAGAGTTGCTGCCACAGATTTTAACCCAAAAAAAAAATACAAAATACCACAAACAATAACAACAAAAACAACTTGCAACGAGAGAATGAAGTAAATTGTCATAAATTCCAGGCAATAAATTTCTATTTGTTTTATTTTGCCATTTTATTTTCGTTGTGCCACAGTGAATGCCGTTCGTTGTTGCCGCTTGGTGCCCTTTCATTGTTGCATATATTTTGCCGCAAAATGAAAACTATAGTCACACAAATACGCACACACACACAAACATAAACACACACATACACTCCAGAAGCGAAATACCCACAGTTGTGCATTTTGCTTAGCGGTTGAATCGTGGTAAAGGCGACAAAAACAGAAGAAGAAAAAAATGTGTTGCAAATAAAGCGTCAGTTTATGCAGCAGCCAGTCACAGTAGCAACGCAAAGGCAATGGGCACACATTTATAATATTAAGTATACGCCAAGTGGTGCCTGTGCGTATTTTATGCTGACATTTATTGGGCGACTGCACGAGGAACCCGTTATTTTGCCACATTTAACGCCGCATCCTATAAATCACCCTAATCGAATTTAGTTGGAAAAGAATGAGGGCTCTGGGCTCTCACTGGGCCCTTGCTACGTGTTTCGATCTCCCCTGCTTTTCACAGCTAGCAATTTGCTTAATTTGTTACATTATTATGGATATTTGCTGTAGGCCATCCCGCCACCACAATAACAACCAGACAAATGAAATGTATACATCACAGAGAGGCCTTTGGCGCTTAGCAACACGCCAGCAAAAGCTTCAACGCTTGCTTATCAATCTCTTCGCGGTACGTGTGGGTGAACGTGTAATGTGATTAGAAATACGTGTTGCATGCAACCAAATCAGAATAAGAGGGGAAAATGAAATTAGGGCTAATCATATAAATTCTTTAATAATGGATAATAATGACCAATTCAACGCATTCTACATACACGTACATAGAAAGATGTGTTAGTAAGGAATTAAATCAATATTTGTTTCGAAAACATAATATAATATTTTGTTTTAAAATTAGTTTGCTTAGTTTAATATTTTAATTAGGAAACAAATTATGTCAAGTCCATTAACGTTTACTTATAATTTAAATTTATTTTATGACTTTCAACCATTACTTTTATAGTTTAGTTTTCTGATCAACAACAATGACAAATTCGCTGCCCAAATTAACACCCTTCCGCAACCAGCCTTATGGCTTCTAGTTACCAGCTCAACGACACATAATTGTTGGGAATTGACAATATGCTGTCACTTAATGTCACAGCCTGCTAATAACTTTTGTCTTTGCGCGCCAGGCCATGGAAAAATCGATGTTGGAGCTCTGGCGCATGAACTGAGCCGCAAAGGGCCCTGTTCTTCTGCTGTTTGCCATGAGCCACATTACAAATGATTCGTTTGACACCCGGGGCCGCCTAGACCTCGACTTAGTTAATATTGTGTAGCGGTCGCTGTCGCTGCCGCTGCTGCCACTCGCCTGTCACGAAAATCCACTAAGCGCCTAAGACACTCGTGACATGTAATGAGCCCAGTGTTGGGCTGTCTTTTTGGCTTTCAGCCGGGCAGGCCCTGGCTTTATTTTGCATATCCCCGTCCACTGGCGTGTGTATATGTAATGTGACTCAATCTCTGAAAATGTTGTGCCATTTTTTAAGGCTATGAAATAAATGAGAATAGTATTATTGAAATAATTATGTGAAAATCTCAAGGCGATTCGCAGAGCTTTTGGCCAGATTTGTAAATTAAAGGAGACAGAGAAAATATTTTTATTTAATGACACACATATATTTGTATAATCTTTAATGTTAAACATGAGTAGGTTCGACGAGATGAAATTTTTTGTGATACAAAACAGTGATTAATTTTTGATTTTTCATTTTTTTTTTTTTTTTCATTTTAACAGACGAGAAATGATTTTTCAATCACTTATTCATTTAGTCCTTAAATTCTTAATGACAAAGATCGCGGCAATATCAAATTTGATGAAGAATGCCTTGTGATTTTTTTTAGTGCACCCAAAGCAATGTTTGAAAAGAAAAATAAAAGTTAGCTCAGCTTAGTCATTAGCTGTTCGTTTAATTAAGTGCGGCATGGCATATTGACGTAAAATTATCTTTTATTACATTTTCATGCGCGCGCCCTGGAAGTATGCAACACAAAAATTGCATATTGCATGTCTTGAATGCGCCGTTATGTTGTTGCTGTTGTTGTTGTTGTTGTTGTTGGTGTGTTGACGCTGCCAATGACATGCAAACGTTGCATTATAAATGTTATTATAAAATCTCGCTGGCGCTCTACCCCTTGCTCTAGGCCCTTGCGCCGCAACTCGTTTCTTCTTTCTTTCATTCCTCCTCCCCACATTTCCACATTGCACAAACACACACTCACACACACACACGCACATATACCTACACTGGCAAAGTGCAGGCTGCATTTGTATGCATTTAAACGACTCTATTTACCACAAAATGGCTGCCAAACAACAACAACTGCAGCAACTACAATATCAGCGGCAGCAGCTACATGCTAGCAACAAACAAAGCACGATAATAATAATGACACAGAGTGTAAGAATTACAGCAGCAACAAGAACAACAACAACAACAACAACAATAACAACAAAAACAGCAAGAGCAAGCCATAACACAAAATTTTAGTGGGTGTTTGTTTATGCATGTGGTGCTGCTGCCGCATATGTGTGAGTGAGAGGGTTGTAGCAATGTGTGTGTGCGTACTTTACAGCTATTTAAAATTTAAATAATAATAGCAAAAAACCGCACGAAATAATAATAAATCATATAAAATATTCTCTGACGTTAAAAATACGCACGAAAACGAAAACATAACCCACCAGCACTTATACAGTTATACATATTCATTTATTGGTATGTGTGTAAGTATATATACATATACGAATATATGTGTGTGTGGCATTGTTGGCATGTTTGTTACATTGCCTTTGTAAGCGTCGCGCGCGTGTTTATTTAATAGTCGTGGTCACAAACATTATAGCATATTCATGATTGCCCAAATACGTGCACGACCCATTATACATTACATACAGACATATATGCATACACACACAAGCATACGGACTCACATGTACACGAAATCCTTTGTACATAGATTTGTATATTCATATACATATATCGCACATTGTTCCGCTTTCGTTCCGCTTTTTATGCAAATTTCTCCATTTAGCCTTCGCATATGCGCCGTTTTTCATTATTTATTATGTATTTAAGCAGATTACGTATACGCCGCATGTGGCACTAAAAGGCATCGCAAAGATTTTTTTGTGCCACATGCTCACCTTGCGGCAAATGATGAGTTGTTGGACCGATAACAGGCGAGCAGCCAAAGTTCATATTAAATGTCCAAAGCCCTTTTAAAAACGCCTTCCGAGACTTTTAACTGTGTTTATTGTTGGGACAACATATTTTGTCAACAAATCTCTGCTGTTCAGCAATTCCATATTAGTCGATTTTCGTTAGAATGCTGAAATTTAAACTATTGCTGTTTTGCATCTCAAAATGATTTCAACAATGATTAACGAAGTCAGGCTATACAAAATCCACTCTGTAGACGCACTAAAATATAATTCTGATTCTAAGTTTAAAGTTGAAACTTCACACTAGAATTATGTATTCAAATTGATTTTATTCCATTATATCAGCTGATTATATTGCTGCAACATTACTCTATAATTGAATTCATTTTTAAATTTCTTAAAATCTAGTGTAAGCGGGACTAGTAAGTTTACAAAAATAACTTGTCCAGGTAGCATTTGAAATTAATTTAGCACTTTGTACAAATACTTGTCGTTAGGGATGCAAATTAAATATCTAATTGCTGAAACACGTGTACGTATGTAGAACAATCAACCATAGAGATACGCAGATGTTTTTAATTGTTGTTGGTTTTTTTCTAAGGTCGGTAATATGATATTTCATGCACTTTAATTTATGCGAAAAAACGCAGAAGAGAATGCAACCGCAGGCCACATCAAGAGCGCCCATTGCGAGAACAACTACAACAATTTGTACATAAAAATTCAAACAAAGAAAACTCACAGTTCTCGCTGGCATCTTAGTCTTTCGTTCTCATTCTGGTTACGCGTTCTGCTCTTATGCATAAGCACAATGCCAAAAAATAAAAATAAAGCAACACACAAATCTACATATACAAAAAATGAATAAAAAAGTGTAGTGTATAAAGAAAAAACCAAATGAAAAACTAAAATGGCAATACAGAAGAAGCGACAGAGCGCGAGTTTCGTCAGGCGAGCCACTTGGCGTATTCGTAATATATTTTGAAACAACGCCAGCCAACCAACAACAGCAAAGGACAGGAGCAACAACAAAAACAACAAGAGCTTTACGTGCCAGGCAACGTGCGAGAGGTTAGTGTGTTGACTGTTTGAGGGGTAAACGGTATTAATGGCAAGCAGCCCTGGATTTCCCTACCCCCTCAAAGCGTCCCCTACTCATGCTTGGTTGGTTCGTTGGTTTGGTGGTTCGGTGGTGCCTTGGCTGACTGGATGCCTGACTGGATGGCTGACTCGATGGCTGGCAGCAGTTGGCAAGCGTAACAAAAACTGCTGCAATGCGACTTTTGCGCTTTTTGGCTGTTGATGTCTTCCCATCTACTTACACGTGCATAAGTTCGGTTTCTATGTCCATGTATATGTGTCTGTGTGTGTGTGGTGCATAAACTAAATAAAAGTAAGCCAGACGTTGCAGAAATACACAAATCACGCGCTCGCCAGCGCACACATAAATACAATATGAGCGGGAAATTGGGTGCACGGTTGCGGTTGGAGCGGCAGAGGGATTGGCAGTGGAACCGGATAGAGAGAGTGAGGATACGTTCGCCCCTCAAAAATTGTGCAGAACTTGACTTTCTAATCTGCTTAGATTTCAATTGTGATGAAGCGTTGATAAATGAATGAATGTTATGCAAAATGTGGACAGGGAACTTGGCAACAGGTCCAGGAAAAGACAGCGTAATTGAATTGAGGAAATGGGTATCCTAACAAATACATGCGAGTGCATAGTTTAGAATTTAGTCGTATTTCACTTTGAAGACAAACTAACACAGCATCAAAAGGTATAATAGGACTATCGAGCTGCGTTATCAAAAATGACATGTTTTATTGTTACTGGAAGACAATTGCATATATTTATGAAATTACGGTTATGGAAGTTCAATATTTGCAGAACAAATGTACAAGCTTAAGTTTTCTTACTATTAATACTTTGACAGCCCTAACAAAATTACATTTTAATACCACCTAGAACATTCTCATACCAGATGTTAAGAAATCAATGTTAATGTTGTTGAAGTTCCGTTAAATTTTAGTAAATTTGACATTTATAACGAAGGTATATAATGTTAGTAGTTGAAATAAAAAATCTCACTTATTTTCGGCAGCTCACAAATATATTTCAATATAAAATAACTAGTTTTTAAGACCTGCCTTATCTGAGAAATTATCTGAGAATGTGCTTGGCAATTTTTTGGAAATTGTTCGAAACCGAAATAAACAAATCTGGCATTAAACTATAATTACTTAGATTTGCATTAAAAAGAATGTTAATATTAACATTAAATAAATCCTTTGCGCTTGAAAAAGCCAATCAAAAAGGCGAAAAAAAAAATAAAACTGTTGCTCGTTAAATGACTGTAAAATAAAAATGCACAACACATCATAAATTTGTCATTTCCCCATTTTGAAAGTGTGAAAAAAAAAACATGACAATGGCCATTTAATTTATAAAGCACATCCGCCCATTCTTGTTCAAAACACTTACGTGTGCGGCAATTGCCACTGCCGTTGGCGTTGGCGCTGGCGTTGGCGTTGGGGTCGACATCGGCATCGCTCTTCAACGTCATCAACACATCGTGTACGTGACTTTGCTAACAAAAATTAACAATTTCATTAGTGGCCGTTGCTCAGTAAAAAAGAAATAACAACAACAATAAGGAATAGAAGCCTGGCCTAGTTGAAGATGACGCAGTGTCAGGAAAAGTATAGCAAAAGGCAAAGGCAGCAGCGGCAAGAGCAAAAAGAGTGAAAGAAAAATTGCTGCCACTTATCAAACAGACGCCCACATGCACATACACTTCCTGTCTGTGCTGCCTGTACTCGTCTCGTTGTGTGTATGAACGTCTATATATACATATAGATATATAAATGTGTGTGTGTGTGTGTTTGTGTCAAACTAACGAACCGCGTCGGATACACCTCCCACCACAAGCTCCAACAACCTCCAACCAACCAACCACTGCAGTCATTTACAATACGTTCGTCTAAAAAGGCGCTGCGTGCTGTACGTGCATCAAGTGCGCTTCAAATGCACTTCATTGCCTTGCACACACACACACACACCTACAGCTACACTAATACCAATTCACACGGGCACACACATACACACCCAGATATGTATATGCATGTGTACATACATATGTATGTCTGTATATCGTATAAAGTGCTTAGGCTTTGTGTGTTTCTTCACAAAGTAAATGAAATGTGTAAGCAAAAAAAAAAAAAAAAAGAAGAGAAGAGAGTGATAGAGAAAGGGGTAGGGAAAGAAGGCTGGAAAAACGAAAAAGTGAAGCAGACATCAAAAGGCATTGGCGCAGTTGTCGCAGTCAACGCTGCCATCTTTCAACTCCCTCCCCCTCCTCCAGACACTGGCAAAGACACACACTCACACATTTGCGCACACGTTACAATCAATTGCCTAAAGTAGTTTGTAAAATAAGATAAAATTGCAGTAAACTTGGCTTTGCACAAGGATTTCAGTTTTTGAGCTGGCAACGTCGCGTCGAGCTGAGTCGCGTCGCATCGCGTCCTTTCGCGTCTCATCGTGTTCCCATCGCCGCTTTCTAATGAAAACGTAAAATCTCTTTCTCCCCTTTGCTTTTTATTTACGAAAGATTTGTGCGCAAACACACACCAACACACACATGCACACTCACACATACAGTTGAGTTTTTCGCTGCTTTTTTCCTTATTTTTTGTGTCTTTCTTATAATTTCGATTTATTTCGCTTCAGAGTCTTTGCCGCTTATCCGCTGCTTATTTCGCTTTCTGCTGTCTGCGCGTGTCTGCGCAGCGACCTGTGCTCATCTTTACACATGTGTGTGTGTGCGCGCATGTAGGTGCGTATGTGTGTCTGTGTAAATAAAAAGGCGCACTGCAGACATTTTCCTTGTATGCCGCACACCCTTCCTTGTCTTACGTTCTTGTTCTTTCTTGGGGCAATTTTAAAGCCACGCACTCATGTGTGTGTGTGTGTTGATGTGTGTATTGAAGTGTGTGTATGAATGGGTGCGCTTCAAATTTAAGTGCAGCCAAGCAAATCTGTCAAAAAGCAAATAAATAACAAAATCAAGTTTTTTTCCCCCTCCGCCTGCTGCAGCATGCAGGTGGAGCGCTCAGTATGGCGCGCTATAATGCACCCTCAAATTGATTTTTGTTTACCAGAAGCAGCATTGTGTACAATATACAACAGCCGTCGCACGTGTAGTGGCGAGGGGTGGTGGTGTTGTGTACCTTTAGTAAATATTTGGTCAAAAAACGTCTGCAGGTGTTGCAATTTTATTCGAACGTTTGCTGCCTTCTCTCGAAATCGACGTGCGACCATGCCTGAAAAGTAAACAGGCTTAAGAATGTCATGGCACATAAAAATATTATTTATGTTTCAATACGAAGCTGAAGAAAAACATAACATATGCACGCAAATGCAAAACATCAATACTTGCCAATACTATCAAAAATTATTCCATACATGTGAGTGTAGACAGGCAAACAATTTTCTGATTCCTCACCTTTGGTCAACAAATTCAATTTTCTTAAATCTCTTCTCCAAATACTTGTATAAATGAAAATGTTGCAAATAGCTTGCACAGAAATTCATTCTATTTTAGAGCAAGCCTGTGAAAAGTAAATCCCGAGTAGGATTAGAAACCAACTGTAAAGGGGGACTTGTTTTGCCAACTAATTTATTCATGGCAATAGTTTTAGTACTCTTTTTTGCTTTGGGTATATGGAAATACCCAAAAATGTTATTAAATCAAGGAAGTTAAGTTGATTTCATTTTTTGAAAATATGTGTGACCATATTTTGTGCAGAATATTTATTGACAGCAGTGTGACCAGATGCTTAACAAAGACATCTCAATCGTATTTTTTCAACTGTTCAAATTGGGGACAAATCATTGAATTGAAAATCAAGCTTAGACAACCACGTTAAATATCTTCAATATATTATTAGGATTAGAAAACTTGTTGCAGAAATATTCCGAAATTCAGCATGAGCTGCTTGAATTGCTCCTCAGTATCTTAGAGGATAGGATTAAATCAAAGCTTATTATATGCATTTATTTAAACAACTTATTGACTAGCAATATATTTTCAGAAATGGAACAATGGCGTAGGTATTATCAATTTGCAAAGAACGACTGTTTTCCAACAAAATACATATGTGACAAAAATTTCCTTATTTAGAGCGTTATTATGATTTCGTTAAACGGACCTAACGAACGATATAAATTCCTTAAAATATAGCACTTATTACACACTTCCGTTCCAATGCTTCCATTCGTGCTACTCTTATGTACGCAATAGAGCTGCCAACAAGTCGCTTGCTTTATATTCAATAAACATATTCGCCCCAACAAATTGGCAAAGCCAAGCAACCACATGAGCCACACATCAAGTGCAAGCTAGTCCCGATCCCAGCAAAACTACTCACACACATTGCCGACCATAAAAGCTTAAGCACATAACTCCCAACTAAGGACACTCTGGAGTTGACGCACTAACGCTAACGACCAATAGCTAGTGACTTAATGCGTTGTTATTATTATTGTAGCGGATGTGGCTTTTTTGCTTTTCATTTTCTATTTCAATTACAAGTCAAAAGGAAAAAGGATAAGAAGAAACAGCTAAACGTATTGCCGCATCCATTGTGGCGAAATGCCCTAAATCAATAAAAGTTTCGATGGCTTAATACAAAACCGCGAAGTCAACTCGTCATGCGTTTCGGCTTTTGGGACATCGCGGCGACATTGGCTAAGCCGCCGAAAATATGCCGTCGTCCTTCCTTATTTTATTGCAGTTGTTGCAATGCTGCAAAAGAAAATTTTTATTGACTTACTTTGACTTTCGAGTGGCGGCAAAAAGTTCGCCAACTGTTTAGTTCGTGTTGCGGCTTAACTTTTGCGTAACTGCACACAATATATGTGTGTGTGTGTGTGTGTGTGTGTGCGTGAGCGTGTGTGGTTTGGTTGGTATTGCCTACTTTTGTGGGGAAGCAGTAGGGTTGTCTTGCGTTTTTGCGCTCGCGAGTTTTAACAATTTTGTACGATTACAAATGAGATTTATATGCCATTTCCGTGCCATTAAAGGAAGTGCAGTCCTTGCTTAGTCAAGTGTGCGGCCATAAAAGCAGCGATGCCATACGAGCTGACAGACGGGGATAGGCGGACAAATTTCGGCTTTTCGGCTAGGAGTACAGTCAGCCTTACCGTTACCGTCACAGTCTACAGAAAACATCAGAGGCAGCAGTGCTGCATTTTTAAGCATTTTGGCGCATTAACCAACAGTTTTCCACTCTTTACCTCTCCTTTGTTCGCAGACAAACTTGTCAACACAAATGCTGCAGCAGCAGCAGCAGCGGCACGCCATCTAATGTGCTTTTGATAGGCGCCAACCTAACTAACAGCAACTGGAGGAGCTTCTAGCAGCAGCGGCAGCAGCCATTGATAAATTATCATGTGGACAACACCGGCAATGGCAGTGGCAGTGGCAGTAGCAGTCGCATCATCAGCCAAGCAGGACGATGGCGATGGCGTTGGCGACAGCACCAGCAATAGCGACAGCGACGAGTCTCGGACCCATCAGGTGCAGCAAATGATGTTGCAGGAAACTAGCACATACACACATGCACGTGTGAGCGTATTTGCCAAGTTTTTAATGCATTTTAAATGTAAAATGGTGTAATAGTAATGGAACGGTGCGACCGGATGATGGTTCACAACGACCGTACATTTTTTCAACTGGTCGGTGGGACTTTCGTCCGTTTGTAACGCCATTTGTCAACGATTTATCATCGTCGCAAAGTGATTATTTATGATTTGCATGCACGAGGTGCTAAGTTGATGATATGATTATCAAGCTGCCTAATTGGCCACAGCTGCAATTTATTATGTATTCGAGTAGTGTCATTAATGTTCAATTATCTGCATTTGTACCCCGATTACACACATAAGATTTATGTTCAAATTTAAATTAAATAGTGCATATACTTAGGTTTCAACTTTGGTCAGATGAAAATTTCAAAACTTTGTATTACTATAAATTTAAATTTAATAAAATAAATAAAAATGTAAGCCCCACAAAACACCACCAACTTATTTACTTATTTAAAACAACGTAGGATCTTACAATTGAAATCAAAAAAATTCTGAAATGGACTGCTGCAGCTTCAAGGTATCATATAGGACTATCTACTTTGCAAAATTCACAGGCTTAAACATTTGACTTAACTACACAAATCATGATTAATTTACCAGCTCTCTGCTGAGTAGTGTTTGTCAGCTATAAAGATTCAGGCTGACAATAATAGCTATTTAAGTCTATCATACAAACGATTTTGTATGAGAATGTTGTTGTCATACCTGATGGTATTACTCTATCTCTGGGTCGCTAAAGCTTGCCACAAATGACCAAACGCTCAAGAAGGTAATAAATGCTTTCTAATGAAAAATAGTTACGGAAAAAGTGCGGCTTATACATAATTTGTGGCTCCTTCATGACAGAAGGAAGGAAGGTTTTTGTTGTAACGTACACCTGAAGGGTATAGAAGTAGATAAATTCTTATCTCGCTCTTTGTATTTTATATCCAGTTTTTTTTGAACCAAGAAAGAATATATCAGTCGAGCAAGCCCGACAGTTAGATACCCTATACCCAAACAAACTTCTGTCGATGTGTTATATGTGTAAATAGGCGTAGACGGCGAGTCTGCTGCTGCAGTTTGTTTCGCTAATAGCATTAAAAATATATATCCATTATGGGATCGGAGTTGTATCCTTCTGTCTGTTACACACTTTGCACAATCCGAATACATATAAGCTTGGGGAACTAGGTATACTCGTAAAAAAATTTATTTTTTGTGGCAGCTAAAAGTATGCTTAGTTTCTGAATTTTAAGAGTTGTGTAAGCGTCCACTGTGTTCAGCAACTATCAAAAAATAAAAGCTATATTAAATTAGTTCTAGTATTACTAGAAACAAAGAATATATATTCAAAAGAATTTACTACCTTGCTAGTAAGTAAGTTCAAAATAAATGTAAGCGTTTTTTTCAATATATTTTTAACGTTTTTCTTGTTTATATATTTTATAATATCTTTTTTTGGAATTACATAACAAAAACAATGTAAGTAGACAATTTGCTTGGCTCTGCATTCTATTTATGCGTATTTATCATTTCAAATAACAATGATTAATATCGTAGCCCAAACAATAAACTATACATACTATATGGAAATATTCGTCATGACAATTAAATTTTAATGGATTAAGAAATGTACATATGCATGCATGTATGTATTGACTAATTTGTCATGCATTTAAATATTTAGCATGTAGTTTCATTTTGACAATTGCACAAATTTATTGCTTTGACAGCTAAAATGTACTCGTATTCGAACTCGTACAATAATAATAATTATAATTATAGCCATAAAAATACACAAAAATGACATAAATAATTTGACTATTGACTAGGGATAAAATTTGTCGATTTTTCGATTTCTTGATTAACTTTGTGTAGATTTGCATTTGTATGTATCTAATTTGCTAATACATATACATATACATATATTTGGAATAATAATGTTTATTAATAAATAGAAATCCTTTGAATTTATTGCACTGGGCGTCTACTAAATAAAATTCATGTTACGGCTTGGCTAAGTTTTGTTTTTTCCAATTAGAGAAATTCTAGCGCAATTGTTCGCGAGATTCCTTGGCGCTTTAGTATAAGAGTAAAGGTATAAGAGTTTTCGCGTGCGTGGTGTGCGACTCAACTAAATGGGTTTGAGACTTCAATTGGTTTCAATCTTTTCTACTAACAGGCTGCTTCGTTCGATGATTGGCAAGAAAAGGTAACTTATGGTTTTAAATTTTGAACAAATAAATAAAAACGATGGAATATTATATCCTTTTTCAAAAAGGATGTGGTAAGTAGTAGAAAATTCTTCAGCTAAATCTATGTTATGTAAAGCTCCACACAGGCATTGCTCACAATGGGCGTGGCAGCGTCCTGACTGCCCGCCTTAAGAGTAGCTGTGGCATGGCCATGGTTTGTGTCTATACTAAGTAGATTTGGTGTTGCTGCCGTCTGCGTCGTTGGCGGCTCTTCAGATGTGAGTGTGGGCGTGGGCGTGGATGTTTGGGCAGGCTCCGATGCTGTTGCTGTTGCTGTTGCTACACCGTTAGCCAGAGGAGTAAGCACTGTGGTTGTGGGTGGGACGGGTGCTGGCACACGTGCGGGTGTGGGAGCGGGTCCGGGTGCGGTTACGACTGCGTACACATTTTGAGAAGGTGAAAGGGGCAACTTGTTGCTGCTCTGACTGCTGCTGTTGCTGCTGTTATTATTATTGGTGGTAGCTGAGAATTGATTTGGCTGTGGCACGAACGGAATGCTTGCAGCGCCGCTTTTGCTGGATGAAAATATAAGCCCGGCACCACTATGCGAGATGGTTACGCTTGGCGGTGAAAGAGGTGAGGCCGGGAAATTGGTGGCCAGAAAATCCACCGGATACTATGATATAATTCCATTTTGTTTATTAATAAAGCCAATCAAAACCTTAAGACTCAGCTGCTACTCACCATGGCCTGATGCTGTGACGGAGAATGTGCTGGTTGGCTGTTGTAGGTTGTGGGGGAGACGGGAGGACTCGGGTACGGCCAATAGACGAGCGATGGCGGATAGACGAGTGATGGCGGATAGAAGGCGGACGCTGGATGCGAGTGGTGGTGGTGATGATGGGGACGCGGAGAGGCTATCAGCGGTGGCGGTGGACCAGCCGGGTGTCCGCCATATCCCGGAAAGTGAGCCCCAAAATGGGCGCCCATAACGGTGGCACCTGTGGCAAGGAACAAATTAGCAACGTTAATATTTAATTCATTCGTTTAGCTCTCGAATCATAAAGGGGTATATAATTTCGATAGACAACTTGGTGAGTTTTTAGACCTAAACAATTTGTTTTGTTATTGGTTTTATATATTAGCTATATATTTATATACTTGAACTTTTGGATATTTGATTGTTTGTTTTATTGTTACTTCAAAGCGACACACAGCAACGCTTTGCCAATCTCAATTAATTTTTATAATTGTTAGTAAAGTCACGCTCGTACATTCCATTTTTGTTGTTGTTGTTCTTGTTCTTGTGATATGTTAGTAGCAAGTGAAAGTACACATATATGTATAGATAGATAGGTAGATAAGTAGATAGAAGGTATAATTGTATTCAAAATCACTCACCGTTTAGACATTTGCAAATGGTAGGAGAGACAAATATAATTTGCTTAAATTGTTTTTGTTTTTTTTTTATCATTTACCATTGCCCAACCATGAAACGTTTGCGCACATAATTTGCAAATATGTATTTCATTTACTTATTTTGCACCAAGCACCAACCTTTAGAAGTAAATAATAATATTTAGTTTATGCCACTGAGCGCCACACAGCTGGACCAAAAGTACAAACATCGACGATGAGGGAGAAATATGTTAAATAACCAACAATAAATATATATTATTAATTTATAGAGATTGTCACAAATACAACAGTAATACAAGGATATGGCACGCATTACATTAAGCATGGGTGCAGCGCCCACTGTGTTAGCTTCTTCTTGTTTTTATTTGTATTGTTCTTCTTGATTTGGTCGCTGTTTTTGCTATTGTTGCTGCTGTTGCTGTTGTTGTTGTCGTTGAGAATTTCCAAGCAAACAAAAAATATAGAATCGAGAGTAGTTACATACAAGATGCGTGTGAGTGGCACGTTTATATGAAAGCAGCAATTAAATGAATGACAATTTTAAAATGGAGAATTAAATGTACAAAATAGTGACTAATCGTTGACTAAGCTTTCTTAGTGAACAAGTTCGGCATTAAACTCAACCGATAGTTTTAGTTATAGCTATTTTATTTTCAGAACTTCATACAGACAAATCGACAGACAGACAGATGGACCAATGAATGGTTTGAATAATGTCAATAAATGCACTTAATAACTGCTTCCTATAAACGCACATAGCTAGTAGTATTAACTTATGCAGCGGCTTTACAAAGTTGGCTGAATATACAGTCGATTTCGAAAATGAAATGCCTGCAAGCTCGTAGTCTGCTTAGAGGTTTACAAAAATTTAAAAGCCTCTTCAAATTTCCAATTCTTACTAAAATTTAAACAGCTTACGAGCTTGGAGAATCAATCTCGTTTTTTAAAATACATTTTAACCAATTCGTTGCAACTTGTAATGCCGTTTTGAGAGCCTGCTTCCTGCACAGATCAGATGCGCTGAAAAAGTATATAGATGCGAATAAAGCTTAAACCAAGCCCATAGACAAATTACACTAGAGTTGAGAGAACAAATTTAGATCCGAACACAAAACGTAGACACAATCATTTTTTAAAGGCCCCTCTCAACCCTCGTTCGTACAAAGTACTTGGATTTCCCGATTAATATGCTAGCATAACCCGAAGTGATGATTTTTAAAATTAGTAATCTGATATTTTCAGCCCATTAAACAATTTTATTTCTTCGTTTTTGTTTTTTTGTGTTGCCAAAGTGGTTTCTTTTGTTTACTTTATATGGACAGATAATTTGGTGTCGCGATGTTTTAGAGTTAATGGGAATCATAAGATGATAGAAAAATAGACGTGCGCACGTTTATATAGCGGAGAGTAAGTTTATATAGCAAAATGTGTGTATATGCATAATAAATGTATATAACTATATTTATATTTATTATTAAAATTGCAAATATTAATCAAGATGTCTGCTATAACTAGTTTATAAAAAATGGAATATCAAAAATTGTAAAATTGCTTCTGTAAAAACTAATTATGTAAATAATTTTAATTTTATTTCGTTTTTTTATGGTGGTTGAGTTTTGTTTTCAATATGATGTTTAAACCAATAATTTGCTACCAAAACCCACTCTTAACCACACGAGTTTTTCATCTTATTTTTTTTGTTTGTCATTTAAATATTATTTGTTTAAAACCAAATATTAGCTTAATTTTATGCACGAAAATCTTTCCCATGCTTTCTTTATGATTGCAAACGCATTATTTGCTTATTCATTGTCAAAATTCTCAAGTAACGCGCAACTGTATGTTAGACGCAAGAAAACATAAATATTTAAGCATATTTCTTGTATATAAAAACGATCTAGAACGTTTGTATAAAAAAGTTGAAAATTTATGTATATTTCTGGTATACACTGCCGGGCAAATTTTCCAGAACTTTTTTCATTATAATCAGAATTCTAAGGATAAATTGCACAAACCTTGACCACAAAACGCACAAATATAGGACGAAATACGAGTGCTTCAGAAAACTTGAAAGCATTACCCGATTACATTGACATGTACAATACATACTTATGTGTGTGTATAATATATATTATATATTATATAGAGAAAGATAATTCCAATTACCAATAACCATCATTTAGACACTAGACACTAAAGCGATCGAGAGTACGATAAGCATTTTGACCTCCAGTCGTTTGTTACTGTTAATATAAATTAGTTATAACAGAGAACACACAAATAGTAGATTTTAAAAAAATAGTATGTCCAATTGCTTTCTTTTCCCAATTGTTCCAATTTGCGACTAACACCAGTTACGCACACTTAAAGATACTTGTAGAAGAAATGTTGGTATTTATATACTTCTATGATGTACATATACAAATGTATATAAAAAGAAACTATTGAATATTTATGAGATTAACGCATGTCAGTGGAAAGGTTTGTTGGGTTCAGTTTTTGTGTTTTGAAAATATTGTTCTGTGTTAAAAGTTGCTTTGAGTATAGAATTTCAAATAGAAATATAGCTACGCTATGCTTGGAGCGCAGGGCGTCTATAATGAACCAATTATTCTCCTTAATATATATGTGAATATATATTATATATATCGCTCATGCATAGCACAACCCAGCGCTTTGACCACACAAAATACACAGGAAAAGTTTTCTAATGCTAAAAATGTTTAACATTATATGTCGTATAGTATGTCATATATAAGTATGATTGTATGTATGTATGTATCTATGTATGAAACCAAATTATACAACTTGCAATTATGTATTAACTTAAGCTAAGTGTTTTATTTTTTATTCAATTGTTTCTATTTGCGTGGAAAATAGAAAATGCAGTAATTATTTCTAAATGCATAAAGTTTTGAGATTTTCCAATTATTTTTTGTGTAGTAGTTGTTGTTACCCATTAAACAATTTTGAATATACATTTGTAAACTTAATAGTTTTTATGCATGAGGAGCCAACACCTGACGCCATTCGTGACGTGAGCGCGTACGCAGATCTGTATGTAATTCCATAAACATATAGTACATACTTACTCTCATAAATATGTATGTATGTATGTATGTTGCGTTGGCTCATGTATGCGGATGTGTGTGTGTGTGTGCCATTGTTATTTAAAGAATTTACTTATGCATTTTGCTTACGTATTAAAATTAGATTGCACATGGTAAGTGGGCGTGGCTCACACACACACACACACATACATATTATTTTCCTTCATTAGCGCGCTCACCGCATGAATGGCGTTAGCCTCTGTTGTCGTTGTTGTTGTTGCCAAAAATGTATTGCAGCGAAAAATTTGAAAACTATGCAATACTTGGAAAATTGCAAATGTCGCACACAGACACACACACACATACGTATGCGTATTTTAAGTACAATTTATGTCCTTGCTTAATTTTGACTTTGCCGCTTCAGTGAATCACAAATAAACAAATAATGTTCTTGAATATATGCGTGTGTATGAGACATATATGCATTTAAGTGTGTGTGTGTGTGTTTGTGTGCGTGTGTTGTGCACTTAAGTCTTAAGCAAAATACTTAGACTAATGAAAAGTTCTTTGCTTTTCCATTAAAGCTTACAAATAAATTTACTAAAAAAAATAATTACCATAATAAACGAAACTAGGCGCTATTAAAGATGTATTGTATGTGTGTGTAAGTGTACGTGTGTGGATGGGAGAGTGTATGATTGTTGTGTGATATATATTATATGTATATATAAATTGCCTGCCAAGGCCACAACATCAATTATCTGTAAATATTGGAATGTGCAAGAAGTGACGGAGCTTATATTTTTAGCGACTGGGCAGCCGCCATGTCGTGGGAAGCATAAAAGGACAACTGCCAGGCAGTGAAGGACCAAAGCTGGCTGAAGCTATGGTCAGACATGCAAATAATTTGCGCACAAGTATACTTTAGAAACGAAGATTCAATGAATTTTGGCACGATCTTACGAAAGCCGACAAATTTCGGCCTGCCTGATCATACCTTTAGCTAATTGCTATTATTACGGGCTAGGTCTGGAAATAGAGTACTTGAGCAATTCTATTGAAGAACCCTTACATGGGGCAACTACATACGTGGATTGTAATAGGAGTACATGCCAGTGGGGGTGTGTTGGGTGAGCGCGCGTTTCGCAACACTGGCAGCTGTTGCAGCAGCAGACGTATCCTGCTGGAAGGCGTTGTCGTAGGAGCGCTTCATGGTGTGCGGCTGCAATGCGAGCGCTGCATTGGCAGCTGCCACAGCGTGCTGCGAGGATGTGGCTCCTGCAGCAGAGCCTGCGGCGCTAACACCGCTGGGCGTGGGAGTGCTGGCAAACTGATAGCCGGCGGCTCCTGCAGAGGACATGTAGCCCAGTGGAAAGGGCGGAAGATAACTGCGCGGCATCAGCACGAATTGGGGCTGACCGGCGGCCATGGCCATTGCTGCTGCCCCCGGATGTTGCATGTAAAGCTGATGATGCTGCAACATGGCCGCATTGGCATACAACTGATGCTGTTGTTGCTGCTGTTGTTGCTGCTCAGCGGCTACAGCGGCCGCTTGTTGGCGCGCCAGCAAGGACTGCTGAGCTATGTACTGCGCCTGCTGTTGGGCCAACAGGGCAGGATTGGCAGCCGCCGCCGCAGCGGCTGCAGCAACGGCTGCTGCGGCTGATTGGGAGGGCGGTGGCAGCGAAAGATTGAAGGGATACCCTTGTGGGGTAGCTAGGCCGGCGCTCGCTAGGGAGCTCATGGCAGCTGCATTCTGCAAAGAGCTGTGTGTTGCAGCAGCGCCAGGACCGGCAGATGGGGAAGAACCTAAGAAGCTAGTATTCAGACCAGCCGTCGAAGCAGCGCTCAGGGAGGCGTGCGTTGGCATCATGGAAGCGGCTGCAGCAGCGGCTGCTGACATTGGGGACGATTGCAAGGCATGATGTGTGGCTGTGGCATGTGCGGAGTGTGTAGTGTGTGCATGCGAGTAGGTGTGGGTGTGTGTACCGATAGCCTGAGCCGCAGACGGCGGCGGTGGCGCTTGTGCTAACATACCCGGTGAGAGGAGAGACGGCTGTTTGCCTACAGCAGCAGCAGCGGCGGCAGCTGCAGCGGCAACAGCAGCAGGATGTGCGTGGTGCGGTGGTGCCGCCACCGGTGACTGTAAGCCACCATTAAGCACCATATTCATGTCGTCGCCTGAGCATTGGAAGACCTCAATGTAGCGAAACTTTTTGCCAAAGACCATGAACTGATTGTGCTTGCGTTGGGCGCACAGGCGTGCCGAATCCTCCGAGTCCATTTGGATAAAGGCCTCGCCACTCGGTTGACCCTGCAAAGAGATTATATGAAGTATATTGCAAAATAGGACAAAAGGTTATTATATACATATATTCATATTCAAGATAATCTAATAAAGCTATTTAAAATATGACCTATAAAGTATATTGACTTCATGTATCTTGTGTAGATCAACTTAGGTATGATTCAATCGACGTCTGTCAAATGCGAGGTGTTTCTCTAAAATATGGAGTTGTTATTTCTCCACTAGTCTGTATTAACCGATGAGAATTTCGGTCACTATCCTAAATCCTACAGATTTCTTAACAATTTCCAGATTCTGTAGCTATGTGTAATTCCTAAAGGGGATGCTAAGCAATTTCGTGGCTGCATTCTTTCTTTCTCGTATAGAGAAGCCCTGAGTCACGCATCTCTTGCCAATTCGTTGGCTTGCCAATTCATTGGCATTTTAAATCCCAAAGGGTTCCACAATGAATGATAGATTGCTTGTCTCTCATACCCAATTAGGTAAACAAACGCAGAATTGTACGCACCTGAGCATTGATTACCATGTGAACGCCCTGGTAAATTATATGCTTGGCAAAGTCATCAAGAAAGTGGAGAATGTGCTCAACCAGCGCCTCGTAGGGCAGGCCACGCAAACGGATGCAATTCTTCGTTGTGCCCGAGGTAATAATGTGCTGTGGGTTTGGGTTTGGATTAGCAGCGCTTAGATGTGCTAGGGCGTGTGCGGCACCCACCTGCGGCAGCAGAGACAGCGACATGGTGGGCAGCTGCGCTATCAACGGTGGCTGGCTGTGATTGTTTGACTCGTACGTCTTGGGATCCATTGAGCGATTTAGCACCTGTTGTACTTCGGCAGTAGTGGAGCGAAAGAGCTCAATGTATCGCTGTCCGATCGACTCTCGATGTCTTCCTAAAGCCTTTGGGGCATCACTCTCATTGGCGAACAACACAAATGCATCGCCAGTGGCACGGCCATCTGGCTTCTTTACAAACAACACGCCCTCATTGCTGTCCAGCACATGGCAAGGCTGCTCTCCAGTTGTAAAAAAGTCCAGCTGCATGGATAGAGGGAAATGCCAAAATTAATAACTCTTTTACCTAAAGACTATAAAGGTTGTTCATATAATAACAACTGAAGTCGATCGAAAATATCGGCAATGTCATTTAGTATAAACAATCCTTCTCGTATTACTCTACCATACGTACCACTTGCTTAGCCGTACAGTCGTAGGGCAGTCCACGCATGCGTATTATAACTTGCGCTCCCTTCGATAGAAACGCCTGCGCCTCATTGGAAGCGCCGCCTGCAATGGCCAGAAAATCCTCGCCCGAGGCTCGATACACCTCGATGTACCGAGATCCAATGTGGTGCTTGTGCCGCTTCAGCGCCATGTCCCGATGCTCCTGTGAGACGAATCGTATGAGGGCTTCTCCGTTACGTCGACCCAGCGGCGAGAGGCACAAAGCAACGCCACCCCTAAGCAATATTAGGAGAGAAAGACAAAGAGCGGCAAATGGCATTGTTTAAATGAAATCAATAATGGATGAATATAATAGTAATAATAATTATTTTATAATTCTCTCCCCTCTCCAGATTTTCATCGCGACTTTTTTTCTGTATTGCATTTGAGTTACAATTCTATTCGCATTCAATCTACAAGTAGTCCGATCAATGTCTGGCTTTGTATAAATTAACTCTCCCGAAAGAGAGAGAGAGAGAGAGAGAGAGAGAGCGAATAAATATCTGAGAGCTTATTCCGTATAGTGTTTGAGTTCTCATTCATTTTCCATTTGTTAAATTTGAAAATATTAGCTTTGGGGATTCGTAACAATTTTCTGTTTAGGCACAACTATTACAAAAAATATCAATGATAGCGTAAATATATTGCCGTCGCCACGTAATCAGGCCATCCAGCTGACCTTATTATCAGCTTATCAGCTGTGGCCACAGAATGACGACAAGGCAGGCAACACCGAGCACCGATCACCGAGCGCCAGCTGCGATCATTGAGCACGGATAGCCGCTTCGCTTATCAATGGGTTACTTTTTGAGAAATCACTTACTTGGCTACGTTGAGTCCCCGAAAGAACTTGGCAATGTCCTGATCACTGCTCTGCCAGGGTAAGCCGCGTGCACGCACAATACAATTGCCGTCGATCTCGTCGTCAATTGAGCTGAAAGAAAAAATTTGTGGAATTTTGTGAAATTCGAGTATGGTTAGGCGTGCGCGGCACCAAGGTTAGGCTCTAGAAGTGCTTCTCTAAAGTAAATAAATACATAAGAGAGAACTAAGCTACACTTATTCTCGTGCATTTTACACACTATGCACAGTGGGCCAAATTCCATACGAACATACAATTATATCAAACTATATATTCTAATTTGTTCTTTAAGACTCTGTCAGCAGGGGGAGACACCTATAGTATACAGTTCAGACTTTTAATACTTTTGTACCAACTGTAATATTAACTGTAATATTCAAAGGACTTTGATGTCCAGTTACCTGCCACGCCTCTTACAAAGTTTTATAACTGATTGTGGCAAAAGTTGGGTGCCACAAAACTGAGAACGATTGCTCGCCATGGTACGCTGCAATCACAAACTTCGCTCGAGTCACGTTTCAATTTTTCAAGTTCCCTATAAAATATATACAAGTTGAGCGCGATACCGATACCTAAGCATTTCTGCTGACTTTCAAATCGCAAAAATATATTTCTTTCTTCTGGCATATGCACACACACAGACACAAACAAAGGCACACAAGTATGCAAAACTGTCGCACATAAATGGGCCAGGCAGCAAAAACAAATAAAAACATGAATAATCGTTTCCAAAAACTAAAAAAACAAAACAACTACAGCAACAAGAAAATTAAACAAAAAGGGGGAAGCAGCTGAAATGAAAATTCTGACAAATAGCTCTGGCTACCGAGCTTTGGCTCCCTCGGCCGTTGGCAACAACTGCATTTTCTCGTGTTACTAATTGAATATTTTTTATAGTGATTGCAGATTTACAGCCTTACCTCAGTCAATTGATTTACATGCGACAAAGGAAAAATCCACAAACAAATTCTCTGCACACAGGCACGCTTTGTTTTTATATATTTTCCGAAACGGCACAGCGATAAGAACTGACACTCGACGCATACATCAATATAAGATCCAATTCGATTTGTTTCAAGACGAGACGAGACGATGCGTTGCGGTGCGATCGTCCTATACAATATTTTGTTTTCGCCGCGTGTTTTCAAGAGGCTCGCGCACAGTACTCGGACAATTCTATAGCTCTTATCGCGGCTCGAACCGAACGTAGACTGACGACCACTAAAGTTAAAGACGACTGAGTAGGCGATGGCGATGGATACGTTGAATGACGGATTCAGCACAGCCATTGCCCCTCTTCTGACTGAGCTCGTTTTAGCTGAGCGTTTTATGTTCAGTTCAAGTCTATATACAAACACATATGTATATGAATTCTTAACGAGCGACTTCTGGGGCGCTCTCGAAACAGTAGAGCAGACCTTTGCCAAGAGTCGAAGCATTGCAGTACACTGGCGTGGAGAATGCGCTGAATTGTCTGAGTTGGGTTTGAGTGAGTTGGGGACTGTTTTGAGCTGAAACCCAAGCGGTGCATCAAATTGAACTCTTTATTTTCTTTAGTAATGAATCAAATATTCAATGACACTAAATCTAATACAGAATAATCTTGTCAGTGCATACTTATATAGAATAGCCAGGCAGATGATAAAGAACAAGTTAAATTTAGTTCTTGTGTTTTTCTAAATCTAAATTATTGTGACTTTAGTTTGCATTTGTCAAATTGTGGTTCAAATATCTCAGTCTAGCAATTTGAATCGCTATCTTTAAACTCTCAGTCAGTTGTTTCTATTTTTTATCAATCTTATAATCATAATATATACGTTCATATATATCTGACAATATTACGATAAACAACTCCAACACCTTTCAATCACCCCCGAATATCAATTTGTATTAATTCTAACATTTTTAGTATTAACATTCTATTTGTTATAATGTTAATTAGTTTAATTATGTTTAATTAGTGATAACAACGCTTGTAAAAATTATACAAACATAAAAAATTGATACAAATACAATATCTAGAAGAATCTTTTTTAAGCTGATTAAAATCAATTATGGAAATGTTCAAGCCAACATCAACAACTATTGGAGATTTTCTACTCGAACTGACAGACATATATAAACGAAATACTAAAAAAAGTAATAAAATAATCGATTGTATTGCTTCTAAAATTACAACATCTGATCCCCATTTAGAAATCAATTGATTTAAATATTTATTCATTAAATCTAACTTGACAAATAATTAATTGAAATAATTAAATTTATAATTATGATTGACACTTACCAAATTCCAGGTTCTAATACCAAGTTCACGAGCTCATTTGTGGTAAATGTATGGCCTGCAAAAATAAAAACACATGAACATTATTAGAAACGGTGAAAAGGGGTCGAACATTTCTCACTTACCCGCCTGGAGCAAGGTTTGAATCACAGTGACCATATCGCGTGACTCGCGGATATAAAAGTCATTATCCTCCACAGAAGTCGTGTTAAGTTCTATAGGGAAGTAGAAGAGTACAAATATTTTAACTAGATATCAATTGATCCATTTAATGACGAAGTACGAACCTTTCAGCATCTCACCAATGGATTGGGGGATGGGCAACGTGGGCTGTTGCATCATTTTCTTGATATCCTTGACGGGCACCAGAGCGCGCGACAAATCCCCGGAACTGTAACGCAGGAACTCCTTGCGCAGATCACTAAACTTATTGTAATATGCGGGTAAATCAATGTCTTTGGCGCAGGCCTCACGATGCAGACACTGACGCAACGGCAACTGGCCATCGGTGATCAGCTTGATGTCCGTATCAATGAGCGATAGAGAGCGTAGATATGCATCGAACTGAAAGCGGAAGAGTTAAGAGTGGGATTAGGAGTAAGTATTTAAGTAAAGTGCGAGTTTATTGCACGAATATCAGTGACTGTAAAATTTCAATTAGCACATCTCTACACAAAATGTCAAGCAAAGTTCAGCGACAACTTGTGATAAATTACATGGACAGAACACAGAGACGGAGGAGACAGAGCAGACAGAGGAGACGGAACGGAGGTGGAGCAGTGGGGAGAGAACATTAGTGCTTGACAATCCGCTGCAAAGGTTTGTTGGGTTAATGCAACATTTCTAGGTTAAAACTACGCCCCAATGCTATTTGCTTAAACCCGTTTAGTATTTGTTAGTAAGTCCAGTTCTGCCATTTATTGCTATGCTTAAAATGTTGTTGTTACTTGGCAATTATTGTCAATTAAATGGATGAGAAAACTCTACAGTATAATATATATGGATTTGCAACTTTGCCTTGTCATCGTGAGTAAAAACAACATGCAGCTTAATGTCATATTACATGTGCCCGTCGACTTTTGTCAAAGGCGCACAACAACGGCATATTTCGGACGTCCAAAAGATTATAGTCGCAAGTAAGACCCAGCCAGGGTTTCAACTTTTCCCCCACTGCGTTTTCATCGCCAGAATTTGCGTCTGGCAAATATTTACCAGGGCGCATTGCATCGTCTATCATTATCATAACTATCATCATCATTACCCAGCCAAGTAGCTTGGCAGGCCGTGTCAGACTCTCTATGCCTCTATAAGAGCCAAGCTACCTATGCATATATCTAATAGCTTTTTTTAACCATATTGACCAAGCAAATTAGTATTCCAAGCAAACAAGTGCCACACTCTCACTCTTCACTTGCGACTGAGCCCCGCATTTCACAACCCAGATAAGTCTACATATCTTGCGTCACAGGGTGCAGACGGATCTAGCGCGCCTGCATTATTTCCCCAGGTATTCCCCTACGTATTGCTCGCGCAAAGTTCGAAAGATGATATTTTAATTTATTATCTTCTAATGTTTATGGCTGTGCATATAAAATGGATGCACTATTAATGAAACCAACTGATAAATACATTAATGAGTACAGTCCAAGGAATGGAAAAGTTGAAGTACAGGGTTCAGTTGCGAACAAATTTTTATAATGAATTAACATATCATTGAACGTGGTCGTGGCGTACTTTCAACTTAAAGATACGATCGGCTTTTTTCGTAGAAAGGGCCCTCAATATTCTCGTCAAGAAATCCTTATCATGGTGACTCATTATGGGCTTTTAGATTGCAATTTGAATTATCACGCTGATAGTTGAACAATATTTCAATAAGTACAGAACGTATGAAAGCAAAACACTTATATATACGTTTTTGCAAAAAATTAGCGCCTGTACGATCTTCAAATGACCCACTATACATTTTGTTTCTTTCACGAAAGCATGAATCTCACATTTCCGGGCATTTCTATATGCTTGAGTGAAAATGGTCCGACGCGTCGACTTATCAACAGCAGATAAGATTGAGATTGAGCCTTGTAACCAACTTCCACATTCCACAGGTGGCTCAGTAGACGAAATAAAATGAGTGTGATTTTGTTTGGTGTGTAAGAGAGAGTGTGTGATTTTGTGAAACTTGTCAAATCAGAATGGACAATCAGAGGGCAATCAGGCAAGCGATATACGAAACACACAGGCTGAGCGCGTTGATAATCAGTTTGCTTTACTGACCTAACATTATTTTCTGCCTCTCCCCTTTTTGCTGTTGACAACTATCGGCGGTCCCGTAGGAAAATCACGAATCGTTGTGGCACACCCTCGCACCACACTTTACCGCGTGTCGTATGACAGAGGCAGTAGTACAAGTGCAGGCTGCTAAAAATAAAACTCTTGACTCTTTAGTGGCGTGCGTGTCGTTATCCCTAGCGTGTATATTCCATGCACAGAACGCTGTAGGGCCGGCACTTGTATCTTTGGCATTAAAGTAACAGCGGCTAAGCCTAATCTTATCAAATTCGGCAGTTAAATGGAACGCGATAAGCCTTTTGTGTGTAGTAAATATGTGATATTTTAATTTGGTTACACTCAAAAACAAAATTAAATAGTTGTGTAAATACGAAAAACAATCAAAAATAAATATTTCAAGGAAATTGGAAATTTTAACACATTTTGTGGCAGCAGGGAGGGGCTTTGTGGAATGAATGATCTACACATATTTTCTCAAGTCAGGAACGGAATAGTCTTTACATACAGTACATGTATCTATTGTTTTTGATTTATCGCTTGATATTGAATTTGAGTTGAATTCAAACTGAACTCAAGTAAACTCAAGTGCAATAAAATTCATTACAATTTTTTCATAAACGCCATCAGTGAATAGAAACTGTTGTCTGAGTGTACTTACCTCTTCGATGGCATCGATGAGTGGCTTCCCAGCAGCCTGAGCTTCGGCTATCGGTAGTATAAGTTCGTTGCTGTTCTCCAAGGTACAATTGTTGTTGTTGTTATTACTGAGACCATTGCTATTGGCAATTGTGTTATTGTTGTTTCCGCTGCTGCCGCTACCGCTGCTTGCTGCGACTGCGCTGGTGATGTTATTCGTTGTACTGTTAGCATCGCCATAGCCAATGGCTAATGGCGGCGAACTTGCCGTATTTGTCGTGGCATTCGAATTGTCCGATGAGCTGGATATGGTGCGATCCTTGATGAAGTAGCCATCTGGACGCACGAGTATTTGTTTGGTGCCAATAATCTGTAAGAGATTATCAATTATAAATAAATTACTTTCATTAAAAGCAGTAAAAATAAATAAACGTGACTTTTTCAAGTAACTACTACAATATCTCTATAATTTTCTCTCTATTCCAAATTTCGATGACTTTCAATAGCAATTTTAACTTCACCTTATCATTAGAATGGCAATTGATGAGAATCATTAATTTACACACCTGACGTTTCACTTATAATTGGCACACTAATGGAAATGGGTTTCAAAACATTATATACACACATTTGCGGTAGCATTTTGAAGACTATGAGTCATTTGTTTGATATTCTACCACTTTCAAGTTGTTTTAATTGTTTTAGCAAAATGTGAATCGAGTAGTTCCACGATACGTTGATTGATCATACCAATGGAATATATAGAAAGGCTCCATCTCATCGATTGGTTTATTACTTAATTGAAATTATTTCGGCAACTAACATTTTTGCATTGAGAACTTACATGTTACATGAAAATCAAATAAAACAAAAAGTGAATATCATTTACTTTTTACGCACAATTGAACACGACGCAGTCTTGTTGGGTCTGTCTTTGAAACTGCCCCCAAATATTCAATACCAGCTGTTTTCACATCGACACTTCGACATTGCCATTGCCGATCTTCAGCACTCGATATGAGCTTCAAACCCGAATGAAATGTTTATATCGTGGATACAAATACTGTAGCTTTATAAGCTATAAGCTATAAAAGTCAAGCTGAACTGGCAGTCAGCCGTAACATGGACG
Source organism: Scaptodrosophila lebanonensis (assembly GCF_003285725.1). Classification (NCBI taxonomy): domain Eukaryota; kingdom Metazoa; phylum Arthropoda; class Insecta; order Diptera; family Drosophilidae; genus Scaptodrosophila; species Scaptodrosophila lebanonensis. The sequence goes on from NW_022060529.1 coordinate 7,883,786, forward strand.
GCGACAGCGGCGTCATTATCAAATATATTTTGACTGATTTTTATGGCTTATGAATTACATACAACTACATACGAGTATGTACATATATACATCAATAGATATTTACGAATATATTAAGTGAGTGGGGGCTTAAATAAAATGAAGTTGCGAGTCCACAAAGCAATGGTGGTTTTAAACAATTTTATATTTATATTTTTTGATGGAAACACATTTAACATTTGTCTGATTTTTTCAATTGAAATCTTCATATACTAATTTCATCGCCGAAATAATTTTGGATACCTTTGAACTACTTGTAATACAGAGATTGATAAACGAATTGTTATTATCGTGCACATGTATGTATACCTGTATTATTATCACTATGCTTTTTCTCTGCTCTAGAAATGTGTGTTTTAATGTTAAATCGCAATTAAAATGTTTAATGTAGCGTCATAGTCATTTGGAGATTACCCAACATAAGCATGATTGGCATTAATGTGGTTGTTGAAAAACTATTAAATTTTTTGCACCTAAAATGGAAAATGTTTTCCACGTCTTATGAGATTGATGCCAATTTACTTACATTGGTACAAGACACAAGAAAATTCATATATATATATATATATATATATATATATATATATATATATATATATATATATATATATATATATATATATAAATATATATATATTTGCACATGTGTTTGAGCGTGTGCGTCTACATTCAACAATTGGCATGTTAATAACATGGTAGTTAATACTCGTATGCCAACAATTAAAGTTAATTAACATTTTAAGCAAAAACAAAAAGCAACGCCTCGCTCAAACACAAACACACAGCTGCCAGGCAGATATATAGAGAGACAGACATAGAGACAGACGGAGAAACTGAGCCAATTGTCAAGAGTCAGAGCAGTGGCTTAGAATCTTGGTCCAAATCTCTTTTTTTTAAATGCAAAAGCTGTATGGAGCAGCTCAATTATGGGTACGTAGTGGCGGCTATAATTTCTGCGTATGATTTTTATTTTAATTAACTTAATTTAGTTTTCATTCATAGACACGGGGCGCCACCGTCGCCATTCCCATCGCCAACGCCATCACCGTCGTCATTGCACTCATAACTGGCACACAAATGGCACGTTTTCATTGAGCTAGAAACCGTGCTCAATATACTGGTTTTTAATGGGTTAATAATGGGGCACCTAGTATTACTCGTAGTATTATTAGTCGTAACTATGGCAAATGGAAATTTTGCTAGACTGCGCTACAAAATCAATTAATAAAAGTAATTTCCCTTTCGCTGCAAACGCCAGCACAAACCGCACGAACCCAACGAAACCAAAACCCAAATGCAAACCCAAATGCACACTCAAACCCCAGCACGTTTCGGCCATTATGGGACCCTATTTTCGGACTCTGTCGAGGGGCTTTCTTTCGCACTGGCCGCATAATTAGCCCGTTTAACCCCACAAACCCGACTTGTGTGCGTAGCTGCCTGTTCTACGCAAACTTTTGTTGAATTTAACATGACAGCTCATAAATATTTCATACTTTTTGCAGCTGCATGAGCTAGGGGGGTAGAAAAATAAAAGGAACGATGTTGAGCTTTTGGGAAAAATACAAATATTCTCTATACATATATTCAACAGATATGCAAATCAAATGACGCTCTAGCTATGACTTTGCCGAAGGTGTCTCAGCTAAGTATATCACACATACAACAATAAAGAAGAAAACGGAAAACAGAAAACCGATTTACATACTTAGTTTTCTTCAGTTATCGACACATTTCGAAGCGATATTTGCATTGAGTCCAGCTACCTGTAGAACCAACATCTGAACTTAAGAATACGCAATTCTCGCATATCCGCTGACGCAAGCGCCTCGTACTGTGTGCTTTAGGGACCGTATATTTATAGGTCTCAAGATAGGAAACAGACACTGGAACCTTGAAATGAATACCTTCGATCTTAAATGGAAATAGGATGAATTACAAGATGATGCAGATGATTTCATCGTACTCTTCACCTCATCTTTAATATTATATAATATTACATTATTTATACATCCCATATGAAATATCGAGTAATATTCGGTGGAAAAATGAACGAAGCCGATCTTTGAATATCCGATTGCTTATAGACATACACAGGCGTCCGAAAACCAAATTTTTGGAAATCTTACGATAGAAAAATGAAATAAAATTATGATGTTAGCGATCATTTCTATGGTAGCTATTAAATGTAATGGGATATAACATATTTGGTTCGTATAAACTGCGTCTGAATGAAATTTGTCTACATACCAAGTTTGGCCCCCCTAGCTGTTATAGTAAAAAAGATCTACAGGCTCAGACGTACAAGCAGATGACGCAGATGGCAAACGGACATACTTGTAGGAGTATACTACTTGTATATATCTGTATCACAAATGCACTGTCTGCTACATTGATTCCAAATCCTTTTCAGTGCCCGAGTGTAGAACATAAAAAAGGTTTCGTAAATAATACAAATATGATGTGATCTAGATCAAATACTAATATTAGTGCACTTCTTAGGTCTTGAACTTTGAAATAGTATTTTATTATACTTCATTTAATGCGCGATTTAACTACACATTAACTTCTTGGTTAATTGAATTCTGTATTTTGTTATTATTTCGATTCATGCAATTACATTTTTGGGCTTGCAAGCTCGTAAAACAGTTGAAATTACTCCGAATTCTTTAGCTAATTAGTTTCTCTTTTCAATCTACAAAATTGACAACTTTTGGAAATGCAATATTTCTTTTCAACTGAAAAGTTGTATTCTAACTTATGATTATAGCATAAAAAAAGAAATATTGAATGGTAGCTTTTAGAAACCAGTTCTCAAACACTTAATCAGCGAGTCGCCGATAAAATGCTATCGGCAATGTTGGATTGAACAACCTACTTTTTGCACACATTCCTCTGCTGCGGGATAATAAAGAGCAAAATGTATGCAATCCGACACAATGAAATTTACATAAAGTTTGCAAAAAAAAAAACGATTTTTAATGATCTTATGTTAATAGTTCGCCAAATCCATAGAAAATTTGTATCTATACTATCTATTATGCTTAATAAAATACGGAAAGTCTTGACAACTTAAGGCTAGAGTATGCGCAGGCGCTCTACTAGACCAGTCAATTTTGGCATAACTTATATAAGTAAGCCCTGCTCAATGTGTCTAATTAACATTTAACAGTATGCGTTTGTGTATATTTTGAAATAGGAGAAAAAGAAAGAGGTAGCCAGTAAAAATGATCAAAATGGTCGTGTATCTCTAATCGAGCTAAATTTATCATTTTCGAAAGCCAACAACAAAGCTACTACCTCTGTGATATATAACTTTGACCCCAAAATATATGCTGTCGACATACGCGAAACATTTTAATGAAACCCTAATGATTGGCCAGACACTGTTCGCATGAACTCTGGCGGGGACTCACCAACGATAGATTAGCATACAAATTGAGCAGCAGTCGGCTGAATGGGCAAATGGACGAATGGACTAGTGGATGGGGGGCGAAGGCAGCAGAAAATCAATTTGCGAAAGTAAATCTTCATTTTCTGTTTTGCCATCTATTATGAGTATTTAAAATAAAATTAATAATATTTGAGTGGAAAATTTGAACAGAATTAGCCCACACTTTGGCTTAATTGGATCTGAGGAATCGTCTATGTAGGTACAGTCAAGACAAAATACTGCTGCTTCATTGATACTCTCTCGTAATAGCTGGTGGCTCAATGCCAGTACCTACTATTAAAAACCACTTAGAATCAACTTTTCTTACACAAAAACAGCCTCGAAGTGCATTTACGAAAATATTGCGTGTTTGTTAAGTCATAAAAATAACAACGGCCCAGAGACAATGTCAACCTGGCAAATATGTAGGCAAATAATAGATGATTGTAAATACTCGACGGGGTGTATATAATGGCAAGTAATTTCCTTCGTTAAGACGACTTGTACAGTAAGCGAAAACTAAATTTTATAGCTATGGGCACGGCACGGGATGCTTCGCTGTGTCTAAGCTAACGCAACACGCAGCTTTGACTCTCTGCCTCAGTCTCCAGAGAAACTGGCGGAGTATCGTCGGCGACGTCATCCAAACTGTGATGGCCGTTCAGATATTGCAGCAGCCTTTAGCCACAACCTCAGAGCTTTAGTATCGCCTCTAGTGGAATTGTGAAGCATGTGCAAATAATAGATCGTATTCAATGTGACAAGCCTGTCTCACTTAATATTATATTTGCATGCAAGTAATCCCAGCAGTTATACTCGAAATCTCACAACAAGTAAGATAAGCCGCAATGGAATGGCCAATTAGGTTCATTATGTAGTTTTTGTTCGATTCCTGCAATTTTTCACACAACACTACTCCAGATGCGCTGTCAAAGATTACCAAAATTGCAAATACATATGTATATAATTCTGATTTCTACCCCTTAAGCAAAGAAAAAAAGTAGAAGTTAAGGAGCTGTGCACCTCCATATGAGCACAGGAACAAAAGTTTTTCCATAACATACTTTGAATAAACTAGATTTATGCTCAAAATTTGAGAGTTATAGTTGCAAAACATTTGCAGCTACTCTCTCAAAGTAGAACAATTTCTTTTCTTCAATACGATATCCAAATCCTAACTGGGAATTTATTTGTTGTTTTTGTTTTTATTTATTTCTGTAGTTTTGTTTATAGTGATGCTCCTTGAACAAAATCCAAAACGCAACAAAATTTGTATATTTATAATTAGTTGGAGGAAATGTGATTTAGCAAAATTGTCACTGGCTTCGAGAATATTTTTGGAGTTTCCGAGTATGACGAAATTTTGTTATGAAGGTATATTGCTTACGTTTGACAATGTTGCCCTTACCCTCGACATTTTTTCGTCATTTTCAAACAATTAGTGTCAATCACTTGGCAAACTTGGTAAAATAAGCAAATACAAATACATTTGCATACTTATGTACCCTTATTCATGTGAATATGTATAGAGGGCCCCCAAAAGCGTCATATAAGCCCAGCAACAACAACAATGGCACCTCATTTTAGATTGCCTCTGTCTTTGTTTTATTTGAGCGACGAATCAAAGTCGAGCTGCACGGCCTGCCAGTTGCTTTTGTAACATAATCACAAATCGCGCACGCCGCTCCAACACAGTTTAAAGTGCATATTGTTTATACTATGTACTATATACATATATGCGTGATTGTTGTTGCTTCAATAGCTATGAGGCGCGTTATCGCACAGCATTCATTAATTAAGCGTAGACGGCGTTGAAATAAAGCGCGCCAATCAACAAAATGGAGGCCCAAGTAGGCGGCGCTTGAACTCAAGCTTCAAACGGTGCACATGAGTACAATTAAGTGTATGTGTGTGGGTAAGCTTTGTGGCAAGAGGGTGTTACCAAGGCATATTGGCGCTTTGTTATCAGCACCACTCATGTGCGTATGCTGTTATTCTAATAATCGACGACGCGTTCATATAATCATATTTAGAGCAATGCTTTGAGATAATAATTATATTGCGAGAGATACTATATGTACGCGTACTTGGCGTTTTAAACATGTCAGCCCTTCTTCTTTCATTGGAGAGAAAAATCATAAAATAAATGCCCATTTGAACTCCAACACTTCCTAACTACTTGTAATATACATGAATATCTTTCTAACAAATTCAGTTTTAAAGCAAATCTTTAGATAAATTTTTTTTATTTTAAAAAGTAACAAGATCTTTGTTCATCGTATCTATGTAGGTACTTTATTTTTCAAGGTAATTAAATACTTTGACCAACCAGACAGTTATTATCTGGCAGAGGGCAAGTACTTTTAATTTGTGGTTTCTATCAATTCGACAGACAAATAGTTAACACACAAATTTGTTATATATCAGAAGTGTGTAATCAATATGATGTTTTTTCAATCAAAACCAGCCAGAATTGTGGAAATTAGTAGCATGTTTGAAAGGAGCTTTAGTTACTGAAGATATACAGCTGTTATTTGGACATAATAAAAAACAATTCAAACCTGTTTCTTTTCTTAACCATAATACTCTAGTATAATTTACTCACCTGCGCTGTTGCCGCTTCGAGCAGCACATAGACGAGCAATATAATTTCCTTTTCATCTGAGCCAAGACCGGGTCCATTCTGTCCACATGTGGCTATATACAGCGAGACGACGTGCTCGGGCACCTGCATTTTGCGTCCAGTTATTTTAACCCGTATTTCAATTGAGTTTGCAAATTGTTTTTGAAACTCAGGCGACTGTTTATTTAACTAAAACTTCTCAAGTGGTAAACGTGTCTCTTGTTTTGTTGTTGTTGCTGTTACTACTGCTGATGCTATGTATATCCACTTGTTAACCAGTTCTAGACGACAATATTGTTGATGACATTAATGACGAAAGCAGCATTGAAGCGGCCGGCCGCTAGATCAGAGTGGCTCCGTATGCTTTCGAGTGCCCACAAGGTGGTTGGCGGTACTGCGACTTTCGCTTGCCGTTCCCATCTAAAACATTTTGCGGATGCGCGTGGGTCCGGGCGTTACGTCTCACCGTGCTGCAAAGAGTAAAGCGATTTGGTTAAGGCAAATGCTTGGACTTGGAACTGGAACCGCTGGCAAAGTCGCTCATTGCCACATTTTCATGGAACTTAAAAACTAATTACATTTAGGAAATGTCAAACAAATCGAATCGGTTTTGTGTACATATGTTGGGTCAAAGTTGATGGTGGCTTGAATAAAATTAGCCACGCAAACACAAAAATGAATAAAAAGCAAACTGAAGATGAAAATGAAAATGCTCGACTATAGTACATATACTCAAAACTTGTGCTAAATGTGGCGTTGCCAATTGTTGTTGCTCCACGCGTGCGACATTTAAAAGCCTCATTAAGTACTAACATTTTCATTACAAATCAGACTCACTTCTAAAACTGACGACATCGCCCTATTCGACGATTTCAGGAGGTCAAATTGAAATTATTAACCCGCACAGCGATTTGAAATTTAATTTCTGTCAGGTAGCAAGCAACCCGTCCGACAAGTCTAGAAAAAGGCAAGCAAGAGCTTACAAAATTACAACGACTTCGTCGAAAACTAAAGTACAATTTCATGTGAATTTTAAATGCAAAAAGATTTACTCGCACTTTATATTGAAAAACGGACACAGCTAAAGGGGAACACTTTTATTTTATATATGTACTATTACTAATTCATGACTAATGTTTTTCTAATACGAAGGAGGTCTTTTATTAACCATCTTTAAAATCTTTACAAAATTTAATAATTTAGCCGAATTTTATAGTAAATAAGTAAAAGTTGAACCGTGAAAAAAATACTTTTTTGTTTATGTTTTTCTATTATGCAAAACAACCTGTGTTGACTTGCTTTATTGAGGTTACAATAATCGAAATACTGTCCAATCCTGCTCCATGTGCGTAAACACTTCGCATAAAGTGCACATGCGAAAACCAATTATGATGAATAAAAAGTGTGGATGCAGTTTTATATTATAATGAAAAAATAGTTCAAAGCATATAAATGTAATAAATGATGAATTAAAACAAAAAATATATACAATATGATGTAAAGGAGCCAAAATCCTAAGACAGTTGACAGTTAAAAAGAAACTTCAAACATTATTAAATATGGTTCATTTACATAGTGCATGGTAATTGAAAGAAGCCGCGGGCAGGCATGGGTTAATCATGACGCGCAGACGCATTGTTGTCGTTAAGCACTCTTTAATAAAGCTTTTTTGATGCAATTAAAATTTTTAAATACGTGTAGAAAATATTTAATACTTATATACATACATAAATAATAAGGCCCGCCAAAAAAATGTTCAACTTTTGTGACACTTTTGTTTAAGTCGAGCTTTGTTTTACGTGTTAACTCTGTTGTTTTACTGTCTGTCGGGCCCTGAACAGTTCGTTAACAATTCATATTGTTTAAGAAAATTGTCATTTCTTCTCGGTTGATTGTGGACTTTTTGTTGTTGCTTTTACTGCTTTTGCAATCATTTTCTCCAGATATTACTTTGTTTTTATAGTTTTACTGGACGAATGGGTGAAGGGGCGCATGAAGAAAGTGATGTTTGGATACTTTTTGTTTTTGTAAGTGATAATGGTAGCGAGTAGTTGCGGCGAAGAAGCTGACGCTTACCACTTGGCCAACTCATGGCGCTTACTTTTTGTCTTTATTTTTTTACATTTAATAACAACACCATTATCCATATGAAGCATTGCGATATCAGTGTGAGTTCTCACGTTATTGAAGACTGCTTGTAATGTCAAGCAGGCTGATAAGTTAATATTAGGAGCGATTGAAGACTAATTTACTACTTTTTAGTCTAGAAAAAGTCATATCTTTAGTGCCGGAAAAGACTCCACACACTATTTTTGAACACCTCATGTTGGCAGAACATCTAAGGGATAATGAAAGAAACACCGGGTATAGTTTTTATTACGCTAAATGCAGCCTGCCGTTGTTACATATTTCCACAAATGTTTTTCTTTTGGACCTGAACAAAAAAGCGAACGCTATTGACCTTTAAGGTTAAGTGCCCGGAAACACGAAGTGCTGTTGACAAACAACGAAATATTGCAACTGAAATAAAGTATGTGTGTGTGTTTTCGAGGAAATGGAAAAGGTTAAGACCTATGCTCAAAAAGTATATTTGTCTTTATACAACAATTATAGCACATTAAATTTTAGCTTTAAGTATTATTCGTTTACTCCTAAAGTAGATGAAAACTTAAAAGCTTGTAAAGCCATTTGTAAAAGCCACAGTAAACTAGTAGTTTAAATATTCCCTCAAAAAAGTGAGCTGCTGAAAGAAAAGGAACAAGCAGGATTTTTCATACTTAGGATAATATCGTGTTTAGCGTAAATTTTATTTTATCTTCCTCATGAATATTAAATCTTAGGGTTGAACATTATACTTGTATATACGTTTATACTTAATAGTAAATATTATTATATGGCGTGGCGTGTCTTAGGTCCGACTAACCATCAACTATCATTGGTAATCAAAATTTTGAAAATGCCGAACTAATCAGTATAATAATTAATTGTAGAAAACGTAAATAAACATGGATTTTTAGAATTTTCCTATTTGATACCAACATTTAGTTGCAGTATTTGGATTGGATACAAATGTATCAAAATGAAAAGCAACAAAACCGTTATGTATGAATGTATTTGTTTACGGCGGCATGAATCATAAATTTGAGGCCCAAATTAATTTTCCCTTTCGGCCAACAGTACGTGAAAAGCGCTGAAGCGGGCAGCCCAAGGTCTACAAAAAAGACATTTTCACTGAACGGAAAAACCGTAAGCCACCTTCAAAAGTGACACATATTTCTTTTTCTTCTTTTTTTCATTAATGAATAACGGCAAGTGGCAGTTGGCCGCAGCCGTAGTCGTAGTCGCGTCTTTGCTTAATTAGCATCATGAGCCGAGAACGGGACATCATTAAAGAAAAACATAAATCCATGATCAAGTCATGGATGCGTGTAGATTTCTCGGTGGCCTCAAAACGGCACACGATCGCAAAAGCGTTTCGATTTAAAAAAGACAATAATCCAGTGATTAAATTTAAATTAGTGACAGCAAAAACAATAATAACAACAACCACAAGCCTGTGACTGAATTTAATAAATATTTCTTGCTTTTCTGTCTGGCGATTGGAAAACGAGTAAGCAAAAAATAAATAATTACACACACATATGTACATACATATAAGTAAGTATGTGTGCAGCTAGCTACCTACAAATTTATTGTCTTTTTTGTTTGGCTTAGTTTTAAAATTATGATTTACGCAAGCTTGCAAATTGTTCCTGCTTAAAAAAGTATGTGTGGATGTATATAATATATGTATGTATGAATGAACGGCTCTATGTATGTATGTATGTATGTATATGAATGTCCAACTTTCTGTTATTGGTCTTGCCTCGCGGCTTAAATGCAGACTGTAACAAGAATGAAATAGTCAAGTAGATCCGACTCTCACAAACCCTGTATCATAAAACAAAATGTTTACATTTTATAAATTAAAAATACATATGTACATACGTATATACATTACATACTTATAGAATTAGATTACATTTATGGCTTCAACTTTTTGTAGAATTCATAAGTACATATGTCTCGATTAAACTATGCGCACATACAAAGGCATTAACAGGATATAATTGTAAAATTCCAGGCATTACTAAAGTTATGAAAAAATAACTAATATCGTGGATGTGGGAAGGTCCATCAATATAAATCTAGTCATGCTTAGAAGGTTGATGAATCTAGCTCGTACACCTTAGAGATCTTTGCCTTCAAACAGACGGATAGTCGGACGTGGCTATATCAATTACTCTTGGTATGTTGATGAAAAATATACATACATACACATATGTACATATGTATTTTTTGGTGCCTGCCACGATGGGTGTGACATACATACATTCTCCCTTAACTACATAGTATACCTTATAGCCTTTCGATGCAGGGTATACAAATTACGAAGGAAACTTTAGCTTATGATTGCGCAAATTGCATGCAAAAAAATACCAATTTCCAAAGCTATTTACAATAGTTTTAGTATGTAATGCTGTATGTTGCCGCTCTCGCTCTCGCTCTCTCAAGCTCACGCAACAAGTGCAGCAACAGCAACAGGTTGCATTGGTTATTATTTTTAGTTGTTGTTATTGCAGCTGTTATAGCTCTTGTGGTTGTTGTGGCCAGCTTGTGTTGATTTCTTAGTTCTGTTTGCGCTTCGCTTGTCAACATTAGCAGTCAAATATCATAAAATACAAAGTATGAACTATACATATGTACATGCATATGTACATACATACATATGTATGTATTTAGTAGTAGACGACAAAAACGAGTCTTGAGACACACAGCAGCCGCAGTTTGGACATGAAGTTGGCGTAGACGTCTCTGCTGCTGATCTGTCTGTGGCTCTCTTCTTTGTAACTGTAAATATGTTTTCACTTTGTTATGTTTGCGCATCGGCTTTTAACTTGTCTTATTGGTATGCACACACACATAATTATATGCATACATACATAGATACAGTATTTAAATGTCCGCACATCCATTCATTTTGCTCATTCATACCGCCCACCGCAAGGCTATGGGCCACAAGCAATTACTTGCACAGAAACAAATTTCAAAATTTGGTCAACATTTTTACAACTTACAAAAATAATAACAACAGTAGCGCCGAGTGGTTTTTTTTACAGTTAGGTGAGTATGTGCAACAGGTTGTCTACCTGTTGCGCGCTGCTGCTCTCTTAACTGTTTCTTCTTTCACAATTTCTTTTTATTGCACTTTCTTTTCTTGTCGTTTAACGAATTTGCAGTATACACAGATTCGAATATAAATGCACACGTTTATATACATATGTATGTACATAAGTATTAAATTTAACAAAAGTGCAACGGGCAGCAACGTCTTTGGCTAGTCACACTGACTAGTTAAGTTTATGCGCTCGCTTTACATTACGTTTCTTAGCTTTGTCTTGCTTTTTTGCTTTGTGCCGTTTGTCTTTGTACGACGACCGATCTTCAATACCAACAAAACGTACTAACGGCGACAGCGACGGCTACGACGACAGCGGCGACGTTTTCAACAACGCGACAGCGCAGCGCGTACACCACCAACAAAATAAAACAAGCCACTTTTTGCCTTCTCTCTACCGTTATTGCTTCTTCTTCTACTACCACTTTGACTTTGTGGCGTATGTATGTGTGGCTGTTTCTTGTGTCTTTTTGCTGTTTTTTTTTTTGTTTTCTTTCTAGTTTTTTGGTACGAACGTACGGAAGAGTATACTTTGTGCCTAGCCTTCTCTGCTACGTTGGACGCGTGCGGTTGTCTCCAGGTTAAAAAAGCAACTGATCGTCGTCGTTGGCCACAGCCACAGTCAGCCATGAAGGTGAGTGAGCTGCGCTTGCTTACATACATTTGAGTCCATGTTTCTGAATGTGTGTGTGCGCCAGGTACTAAACAACATGACTTGTTGTTGATTTTACTTAAAAAGCGCTCTCTCCCACTCATTCACAAACTCACTCACTCTCCACTCATTGCAAAGTTACCTGTTGTTGGTGTATATCCAAACGAGATTCCTACACGCACGGCACTAACATAAATATATGTACATACATACATATAAACATTCGTATAAATACCTTAGTATATACATATGTACATATGTACATGCATATCTATATACATACATATGTATAATTAATTAGCTAACAATTATATTCGCCAATAGACTTGCGCCCGTTGGTATGCTGCATTGAGAATAAAAACTGGACAATTCCATTGCCCGAATTGACAACATTCCGGTTCCTCTCGCTGTCTCTTCGTTGCAGTTTGAGCCAAAGATTGGAGTCAGTGACGCCACTGTTTGCATTGTTAGTGTAATTTTCCCACGCTAGTCTCTCCAAAGAAACACACACTCATACATATTTATATATATGTGTACATACTTAAATACGTATGTAAGAAGACAACACAGTTACGCTCAATGAGCAAGTCAACTCATTTATACACATTCATATTTACTCTCCAGAGTTACCTGCGCAGCGACAACAACAAAAATCCGTTCGCGCAACCCCCGCTCGTACACACCTGTACAACATTGCGCCGTTTATCGTCGTATACGTACATTCATATGTGTATACATACATACATATGTATGTATGTGTGTCTTGTTGCTGCTTCTTCATTAACTACCAATAGAACTGCCTACGTACCTGCTTGTCTTTTAATTGATCGGCCATTTCATGGCACTGTATTTTAAAATAAAGAGAATTAACTCTACTCCAGTAATTTTCGTTTATATTTTCACTATTTTATAAATATTTTCTATTGGAATGTTTTAGTTTATCTGCCACTGCGTTACCAGCAACGAAACTCCCAATAGCGGCTACAAGACTAACTGGACTGAGCAATCTAAACCGAATGAGTCGCCGTTTTGGTCGAAAAGAGAGCACGTTTTAATGGATCTGTGTATGGTTGTGTGTGTTGCCTTACCTGAGCGGGAGAGAGTGCACAGTGGGCAAATATAGGTTTTTTTATTTTGTTGGGACTACGAACCTGGCTGGCACACATTTAATACTATAGTATAGTATGAGTCAAACGGTAAATTAAAGTTGTAATTAAAATAAATGTTTTATTTTTTGATTACATATAAAACAAATACAAAATTTGACATAGTACATACATATATAGTAAAACATTTAAATATAAGGAGCTATTACAAAATGATTTCGTTTTTGAAACTGCGACTCAATTCCTTGTGCGGCAAAACAATGCTATTCAGCAGAATCTTCTCGGCGGGTATTTGCACAAAGCAACCTGACATGCATAGAAAGAGATAAGTCAATGAAACTTTATATCAATAAAATAAAATTTAATCAATAGCAATTCATTAAGCAGTTACCATTACAACGCATCCTCCATTTCAATTCACAAAACTTACCCAGGATAGTTATAGAGGGATTCAGTTTGCCCTCATTGTTAAATAGAGGAGGATTTTCCATTTTGGCAAAAGGCTTGTTTGGATCCGGATCGCTGGGTGTGCCCTCCACACGTGCCCAAGCCCCAATTGTGGATCCGCGCCCCACAATCGAATGTAGTATTAGAGTGTGATCCTTGATTTGAGCCTGCTCTAGGATAATAGACTCCCGTATGCGCACACCCGGGCCAATAGTGACGCCCGGTCCAATTGCAACATTAGGACCCAACTGCAACAAAAAGATATCTTGAATTAATAGCTAATCATCCTAATGGTAATTTTCAGTCACTCACCACCGCTGAGTGGTGCACAGTGGCACTGGGATGCACATATACATCTGGCAGAATAGTACATATTAAGTTGCCATCGCCCTCACCCCGCTTGGTACCCACATTGGCTAAACGTTCCGGATGTGTTTTCTTGTACAATGCCAAATAGTGACGATTGGCGTAAATGGCCGAGCCGGCGGTCTTCAGTTGTGACCACCAGTTGGGCACCGGCATGGCGTATAGCATGTCAGTACCAGCCAGGGGCGTAAGCACCTCTTGTTCCCACTTAATGTGCCCCTGTTCCTTGCCATTACCATTACCATTACAATAGCTCACACAGCTGTATTCCTCGCCTTTAGCGTGGAATATTTGAGCCAGTTTGGTGAAAATATCCATGGAGCACACGTATACACCACAATTGATATATGTCGAGACATAGGAACTGGGCTTCTCCACATAATGCGACACTGCACCACTCGTCCGATCGAATACGAGGCAGCCATAGTGCAGCGACTGCTGATGCGTAGCCTCCGTACTCATGATGGTCACCAGTGCGCTGGACGGCCGTTGCGTATGGAAGCTGTACAGCTCCTGCAAGGGAAAGTCGGCGCAAACATCGCCGTTTAGCACGAAGAAGGCGCGCGGATTGCCGGCACGTATCTGATCGCGAAAGTGGTACATGCCGCCCGCCGTTCCGAGCGAGGTAAATTCTTGTAAATATCTAAAACGAACATTTTAGTAGCATGCATTGCTAAAGTCGCCGAACTCACCTGATGTTGATGCTGTAGAGATTTTGCATGTCGCCTACAAATCCCTCCATTTGTGACTGTTGGTAGTAGCCAATGATAAGGATTTCCTTGAGCTCGGGCAGCTGGACGCAAGCTTCAATGTGATGCTGAATAATTGGCCTTCCAGCTACAGGAAAAAGCGGCTTCGGCGTATCCAATGACAACGGCCGAAAACGGGTACCTTTTTGCGGTCCGCCAATCAAAATAATAGCCTTGAGCATGGTCTCGATTAGTTGTGTGTGCCGTTGCTAATAGAAAAACCCAAATACTTTTACTATTTTATATCTTATCTATGTCATTTGGGATTTGTGTTTACGTTGTCACGGCAGTGTTAAGAAGCGTGGAATAAATCAGCTGACTGTGCCCGGCAAGGCTGCCACTTGAAGGCATTTGCGTATTGGCATCGATATATCGTTGGCGATGCCAATGAGTTGCACTTCTGCCTATCGCTTATTTGTCATTCAAGTAAGAAGCAGCAGCCCGAACCCAAATGCTATGTAATTTTCGCAAATAGCTCTCGCAAATAACACTGCAAATAAGTATTGCTTTCACGAAAGTTTCTCTCGAGTGCAACGCGCCCCAACATGGCTACAGCCGAGCAGCTCGTGGCCCAAACTCTGCAGGCTGCCACAAATCCAAATCCCGAAATCGTTCAAAAAGCCGAAGCACAGCTGAGCCAATGGGAAATAGAACCGGGCTTCTTTCCGACCATCGCCCGGCTAAGCATGAAACTGTCCAGTGGCGGTGGGGAGAATGCGACTTCCAACATCGCCTCGGACGAAGTCAATGTGCGCTGGATGGCCGCAGTTTATTTAAAAAATGGGATCGAAAGGTACTGGCGTCCGAATTCCCGGCAGGAACTGTCCGCAGAGCAAAAGCAGCAAATCCGAGATGTCCTGCTTCAGCACTATGATGCCGAAGACGTTCCTCAGGTGGCACTGCAGGTGGCGGTATTGCTGGGTCGCATTGCCCGGATAGATTATCCACGGTTCTGGCCAGACTTAATGCCTGCGCTCATGAAGCAGCTTCAAGCATGTGGGAACGATGGTTCAGCGGAGCGACAACGGCGCATCCTATTGGCGCTACACTATGTGATCAAGGCGCTGGCGTCGCGTCGTCTGATGGCTGAGAAGCGCGCCTTCGAGGAACTGGGCAGCCAAATCTTTAGCTACCTCGCCTGGGATATTTGGAGCGTGCTGACCACGCGCTTCCTGCAGCTGGTTAAAACGGCGCCGGAGCCAGAGGCGCTAAACTGTCTCCAACGTGTCTACATTGTGATGAGATCGCTGCGGAAGTTGGCAGTCTACGGCTGCGCCAAGCCCTTCAAATCGACTGACCACATGAATTTCATAGAGCAGTTGTTTTCCCAACTGCGTCAGTGCCTTGAGTTGCGCTACGAGCTGAGATTGGCGGGGCGGACGACGGTGGTCGCAGAATTGGAACGCTTTGTGCTGAAAATGATGAAGACGCTCAATGAGTTTATGGAGCGGCATTCTGTGTCCTTTGCGCGCTTTGTTCCAGTGGCTCTGGACTTTAGCTTTCACTATGTCTTCCACGAGGGCACTGCCCTTATTTTTGATGCCGGAGAGCACATCAACTTTAGCAACTTTGCCATACAAGCGCTCAACATGCTAAAGGGCATTATGATGAGTGGCAATGATAGCATATCGCAGGATTCGACGACCAGTGGAGGTGCTTCTCTGGAAGACGAGCTGTTGGCAGGGGCGGCGCAGGCGCAAACGAAATTCTTCACCTGGCAGCGTATTACGTACATCTGTGAGAAAATTGTTACTCACTATTTTCTACTAACACAGGAGGAGCTGGAGGAATGGCAGCAGGACCCAGAGGGCTATGGACAGGACGATGGTGGCGGTGACGCCTGGAAGTATGCACTGCGTCCTTCAGTGGAAACACTCTACTTTACGTGCTTCACACAACACTCGTCGGTGATGATTGCCGAGGTGCTAAAATTTGTGCGCAAGGCTCAGCAACTGGAACTGAGTGCTGATTCCGATCTGAAAGCTATACTGTTGAAGGATGCCATATACAATGCGGTGGGACTGGCTTCGTTTCATTTCTTCAACAAGCTGGACTTTGGCGCCTGGCTGACTTCGCAGCTGTTAGCCGAGCTGCGCATCGATGCGCCCAATTTTCGAATATTGCGTCGTCGAATCATCTGGCTGGTAGGCCATTGGGTTGGGGTCCAGCTGCCGCGTGAACTACGGCCAGTGGCCTATGAAGCGTGTCTGCATCTGTTGCGCCCACAGGAGGACATGCCAATCAGATTAGCTTCTGCACGCACCCTAAATGTGCTCATCGATGACTTTGAATTTGCTCCGGAGGCATTCCATCCGTACTTCAATGCATTATTCGATGCCCTCTTCGTTCTGCTGCGCGAGTCTTGCGAGTGTGATACCAAGATTGTTGTGCTCGCTGCCATGACCCTTTTAGTGGAGAAGATGAGCGAATTTATTGAGCCACAGGCGCTGCAGTTTATCGCCTTTTTACCGCTGCTCTGGAAGGAGAGCGAGGAGTACAACATGCTGCGTTGTGCCATTATCAGTACATTGGAGCAGCTGGTGCGCACCATCCGAGATGTACCAGAAGAAATGAAGCCATTCCTCTACAGCGTTATCGATCTGAGCACAGATCTACAGGTAAGCCTCACCCACAGGCCAAGTGCAGACATCTTAATTAATTATTAATTATTAAATGAATTTGTTGCAGCAACGCTCTCATGTTTATCTCATCGAGGACGGCATCATGCTTTGGGTGGCTGTCATTGGCAATTCCACGGTGCTGACCTCTGAGCTGTTGGCCCTCTGCGATCACCTGTTGCCCATTATTGAGATGTCCTCTGAGAATTTACGCACCGTATTGCAGCTAATCCATGGATATATACTTCTCGATGCTCAGGCCTATCTCACACGCTATGGCGAGAGCTTTGTTAGCTATTGCGTGCGCTCCTTTGAAGACATAAGGACTGAAGGCATAATAGCAATGCTGCGCATCTTCGAGACTTGTCTAAAAACTGACGCGACAATGGGCCTGCGCCTCGTGCGACCCGCTCTGCCCTTCATCTTCCAGCAGGTGTATTTGAAACAGGAGTATCCCATGACCATGGGCTGGTATTTGACGCTTGTGGCGCGCACGCTCCTCATCGATCAGTCTGTTTTCATGTCTGTGATCCAAGAGCTGCAGAATTCGGATGCATTGGCTGTCATTCTGGACGTTTGGATTGAAATGTTTCCCCTTGTGCCCGACACGCACGCCGAGAAGCGCAAACTCTTCTGCCTCGCGTTCGCCTCCATTTTCGGGGACAACGAATTGCTTTTGGCGCGGTTTGCGCACATCATGCAGTTAATTGACGAAACCCTGGCGGAGGTCATGGACAAGCAGTACGCGGCCACCGAACAGGACCTCAACGACTCTGGCGAGGCGGCCACGTTGGCTACGCCCCGCTACTACGACTCTCTGGTCATCCACGACGAGCACGAGCTGGACGATTTTCAGCTGTGCATCGAGGACTTTCACTCCAAAACCTATCACGATGACCGCCACAGGCAGCTAGTGCTCAAGGATCCAGTCTACAAGATACCGCTCACTGAGTATCTGAAATGGCAGCTACAGACGCTGCAACAACAGTTGGGCGCTGAGCGTTACGAGCAACTTCTTCGAAATGTCTGCCCCGAAGTGCTGGAAAGGATTAACATGTATATCGAGCAAACGGTGCCCAAGGCGTGCGTTGTGTGCGCAGGAAGTGGCGATGATTCCGGCGCAGGAGGCGATCAGGCGGACAATGCTCCCACGATCGTTTGATGAACGTTACCAAAGTTGATGATGATCACGTCGAGTCAAAGTTACACACACAGACACATACCCACGTGCGTGCCGTGTTTGGCAGGCGCTTGAGAAGCTTTTTACGCTAAGTTATTAATGTATTTTGTATTGAAATTATATATTTTTAATTGTTTTCCTTAAAGCTCGTTTCCCTTCACAATAGCTGCTGTTAACCGTTAGCAAGAGGGATAGAGAGCGCGAAGCGAATTAAAAATGTGGAACTTGTGTCTGTGGCGTTGCCACACTGCTAAAATGAGGACAAAAAGCTCATTGTTGGTTGAAGACGGTTAACTTTAATAATTATTTGATTAATTCTATTGCCATGTGTTAATCTACTGCTGGTCGTCGCTCCATTTTACCACGCAGCAGCGTTTTTATTGTCTCATCCTTTTGCTCTAGCTTGCGCCGCATTTTCTCCAGCTCCTCCAGATTCCGCGCGTGCAGGCCGCGCAGCTGCGACTCCTTGTGCTTGACCAGCACCTCGAGACGACGGACTGCATCGTAGGTGTCGCGCATCTCCGCATTACCAGCCTCAAGCTTTTGCGCCCATTGAAGGGCAATACGTAGACGCGCCTTCAGTCGATCCCGGGCATGTTTTGCCTTCTCTGTACTGCGTTGCAACGCCACCGCCTTCTGTTGCATTTGCTCAGCGGTGTTGCCGCTCGTGGCCAGCTGAGTCTGCAGGGCATCTCTTTCCCGACGCATCGTCTCACAGCGGGCCTCCAGCTCGGTGCGCTGAGCCTGCAGTTCGGCGTTACGCATTTGCAACTGCTGCTGGTCCCGTGCATGCTCCAGCTTGAGCTGCTCCAGCAGCGCCTTGCACTGCTGTACTGCCTCCGCGTCGGGCGTGGATGCCTGCGCATGGGCTGCACTCTTCAGTGCCGCCAACTCGGATTTGGTGCGTGCATATGCAGCCTGCAGATGGTCCATGTCCAGCATTAGGGTCTGGACGCGCTGCTCATAGCAATGCATCACCTCAACAAGCTTTTCCTTGGCCAGATCGGTTTTGCGTATCTGTGTCTCGGCCTTGTCGCGGCAGACGCCCAGTTGTGCCTGCAGGCATGTGCGCTCCTCCCGCCAGCTGCCCAAATCTCGCTTCAGCGACTCCTGCGCCTGCAGCAGCCGCGTGTTCTCCTCCAATGCTCGCTTCAATTCCGCCGTAAAGTGGTCGAAATCGGCTCCGTACTGGGCAATCAAAGCGTCCTTATCACGCAGACTCTCATCATAAGCAGCCAGCAGCGGAGCCAGTGTCTGGGCAGGCAGTGCTGTCCACTCGGATTGGTTAATACTGTGGCTAGCTGTAGCTACACCCGCTGCCGATTCGTCTCCCTCCCTATTCCGTTGCTGCATTTGATCCTGATAGGATTCGATTTGCACATTCAGCCTAAAGACCAGCGTCTTTAGCATTTCCACATCGCTGATTAGCTTCTTGTTCTGGCCAATGCTCACCCCTAGCTTCTGGGTCAGCTGTTGGCAGCGGGCGCAATTGGCCACCTGCTGTTGACTCGCTGCCAGACGACGTTCCAGCTGGGCACTATGCTCGCGCAGCTGTTCATTCTCAGCCGCAAATCTCTCGTTGTAGTTGTGGACCGTCGACAGACGCTGGAGCAGTTGCTCCAACTGCTGGTCCTTGGCCTGCAACTGACAGAAAGCTGAATGAGTTGGCAAGGAAGAAATATTCCGACACTTACCACTCCATTGAGCGTGCGTTCCTGCTGCTTCTTTTTGCCGCTGCTGCCCGGCTGCGTCTCCTGCTTGTTTCTCACCTCCACCTGGCAGTCCACACTGCGTGATCTGCGATTGAAGTTCCCTGATATCGTCTGCAGCACCTTGCGTTGTCGCTTCGGTTGTTCCGGCTCACGCTGCTGCTCCGGCTGACTATCATCCGTCTGGTCCAGATCCGTGATCATTACGCTGCGCGTCGACATTATTCTTCGAATTTTCTCCTCATTAGCTAAGATTTGACAGACAGTTTTCCTTTGCTCCAACTGTCGAATCTCACTGACTCGTGTTTTGCTTTCCTTCTTCCTGTTCTTTTCTGGGCTGTAAACAAATGCAGGTTCGTCACCTGCACCCTCCCCCGTTACCATGGCGGCCACGTAGTGTTTGACCCTGTTTTGTACACACCCACACACCCTTCAGCACATGAAGTACACTTAAAAGAACTAGCAGTTAGTTTAGATGCATATATTGGAATTGAACGCAAATTAAATATGAAATCCGATTTGAGTTCTCTAACAGCATACCATTCATATTACAAAGTTGCGCTTGATCTGATATTTGTTATCCAGGCATACCCCATTTTATAGGTAATCGTACTCCGTCTGTTGATAATTCTAATAACTGTATAAAACCATTTTTATACCCTGTACCCAAAGGGTAAAAGGGTATATTAGTTTTGGGCGAGTGTGCATGGAACACACAGAAGGAGGCGTGGCAGACCCCACAAAGTATATATGCATGTATATTCTTGATCAGGATGACAAGCCGAGTCTATCTCAAAAAGTATAAGAGCTAGAATAACCAAACTTGGTATCCAGATTCTGCTAAGCCCGAGAAAGGACGAGTTTGTTCATTTTTTCTGATGCACTCCCCCCCCCCCCCCCCCCCCCACCTACCCTATTCACGAATTTCTATAACTCCCGTAATTCTTAGAATTTTGTAGTAACACGCAAAGACACGATGATGTAAGTGTATGCTGTTAAAACTGTAGATAAACATGTCTTCTGTGTTATTTATTAATGAAATTAATTAATTCAATTTTTTTTAATAATTTAATTTTTAAAAAACAATATAATTTTTTTTTTTTTTTGTGGAGAGTACAGGCTATTTTACTGTCGGGCTTGCGCGACTGTAGCGTTCTATCTTGTATTATACAATGCTGGGATTCGAACTATCTCTTAAGGTCCAATAAATTTTATTTTTTAGTGCTATCCGAGGCTTAGGTCCAAAGGTAATTCACCGGTGAACCCTAATCCAACACTTAAATTTCACTTCCCTTGTACATGCAGCACTAGAAAAAATGTTCATGAATAAAATCGGATGACTATTTCATATAATTCTATATATTATAGCTTTAGGCAAAGCGCTTATTGCAGTCAAAAATGCTTTCGCATTTTATGATATATGTATGTATACTATATATTAGCAAAGTTCAGTCACTTTGAATCAATTCAATTATAACTATTATTGGAGTTTTACAAAATATTGAATCTATTAAAAACATTTTTAGACATTCAGAATAGGTGTAGTGTTCCTGTCATCCATTACAGACAATACAATTTATACGTTAATTTTTTTTTTGGGGGATGGTTAATTAATGACACCCCTCATGCGCTACGCCACTGCTTTTTTTTTCAGAAAGAGCGAAAAGCTTAGCAGTCTACGCTCTTAAAAAAGCGTTGAGAGATTCGGCAGTTTTTTGGGGGCGGATTTGTGCATCAGAATGGCGCGTCGCGTATCCCTGCAGGTGGTTTTGACTTTCACTTTGCCATTTCTTCAACGACCATGAGTCAAGGACCCCCAGGTGGCCCCTCTCGAACGGGCGGGTGAGGGGTGCGCATAAAATGAATGCCGAGCGGCATTGGTGCGGACACGGTGGGTATGGTGCGACTTTTTTCTAGCTGTTGTTGTTGGGCTTGTTGCTCGACATTTTCAAATTCCATTTTAATTTTATGACCAAACGCGTTATGTTGATTGCAATTTTGCATTCAACTGACGAGGGGTTGACCCTCGTTATGCTTACGACTTCCTCTATAGTTCGCGGCTTGCCAATTGCTCGGGTTTCCATTTTCTGAGCTCACCACAACAACAACGACAAGGACAACACCGGAACAGCAGCAACAAAAACATTAATCAAGCTACAGCAGTTGTAGCGTCTGTTTTTCATTCTCCCACTTTGCTTTTCATCAACACGATATCAATATCTACGAGTATTGTGTAAGTTATTATTATTATTATATTTACAGTTTCAGTGCGGCTGGATTTATGATGAAATATGATCGTGCTATTGCACGCATTAATGCCTATTTCCATTTTGCAGGTATTTTCAGCGATTTGTCGCCAATTTTAATAAGGAGCGGTCAATTCACAGATATCCGATTATATTTTTGTTTTAATGTAGTGCCATAAAGTTAATGTTACTTGAGTCTTTAAGCGTCCAACTTGCAAACATTTGCGTTCACTCGTTTGTTTATTCCAATATTTGGCGTGGTTATATATATATTTATGTATTTTTTCTTTTTGGCTAAACATTTAAGTTCAATATTATTTGTTTATTATCACAGAATATAGTTGCTTGTATTCTGTAAACAAAATTGTTATTTTTACACAATAGATACACCAATAATCCAAATAGTGCGAATTACAATTCTTGAAATACGGGTGCATCAGAAAAATATATAAATTTGTCCTATCTCGGAGTTAGGAAAATCTAGTAACTAAGTTTGGCTATCCTAACTCTTATACTTTCTGAGGTCCTTTTATTGATACAGAAAGGAAATGTTAAGACCCAATGGTCATGAAAACTAAAGTAAATTTAAAATATCATTTGATTATTTAATTTGTCATATATTTAGCTGAATTTAAATATAATGCAATACAAAATACAACGAAGCCAATCAGAAAGTCGAGTTGAAAATTATTTACGAACGATGCGTTCTTTGCAAATGTCACGGAGATTAAATGCCCAACTGTTGGCAATCAATTATAATAAATGCAAATGAACGATTGTCTGCATTCCGGCGCTCATGAGCAGGCGCATTCCGAAGGTCCATTACCGAAGCTGCAGTTTATGGCGGACATAATTTGGATCTTATTGTTAAACATTACTGCTATTACAGCAGCAGGACAGCTGTCCATGTTTTTTTTACGCAAATCAAATGCCGTGCACAGTGCAGCACAATATCGACAATACTATACACACTATAATACAGAAATCAGCGCTCGACAGTCCTCTGCTGTTACAATTAAGAGCATTCTGCTGGAAAATTAAATTCAAATACATACACACACGAATACAAATTAAAATATTAAACACACTTCTGGAAACAAAATCGTCGCGAATATATATAAAAAAAAAAAATACACACCACAATTTGCATAACCATTGTAACTGAACAGCAGCAAATAGCCAGAGGGCTAAAGGGACAGTGGGTCAGTCGCCCCATTGAGCTAACCGTTTAAACTTATTAACGTACCCATTTGGATAAATCCATCGTAGATTCCCGACTGTTTAAGCGCCCATTTGGTTGCCAACCCCAAACAACCAGCTAGCAAAGGCCCAAACTCGCAAAGTCGGAAAGTCCCACCAAAAATCAACGATGACCCCAGCGCCAACACCAACCACCAACCAACCACCATCCCTACACTAATAACGATTACGACCCCAACACGACATCGTAAGCGAATACAAAATAAAACCTTGACGCACAAAATTCGCCCCCAGGACTTGTCCGTGACGATGCAACAGTGTAGAATGCTTTATGATCGACCCAGTTGGAGGACGATTGGGCGGCGCAGGAGCTGTGGACACACCAATCAGTTAACAGTTCATTTGGCAATGGCCGTAACATTGGCTATTGTGGCGTATACGCAATGTTAAGAATTTCAGGAGTGGAAGAAGGGTAGAACTCTGGCTCGGTGCAAGTGCAACTATTGGGTTGCTCGAATAGTCATGACTTGTGCTTTGTCTGCTTTTCACATCTTTATAAAGAGCATATATATTAATGAATATTAAATGGTCCATCACCCATTCTTTCTTCATAGATAAATCAATTTATATCGGGCGGCTTTCCTTCCTCTTTGTAAAAGCGAAAACGCAAAAGTTAATAACTAGCAAAGGTGAACGTGAAAGGTCAAGCAATTGCAGTGGGTTCCAAATGACGAATGATCTTCGATTGACTTCATTTGTTGCTTTCTTGGTAGCAATCGAAACAATAATTCCACCATATTAGGAGCACCACCAATCTCGGATTATTTTATTTATCAATTTCTTAAAAATAACAAGACCTACTGCAAGACTTTCATTAAGAACAACATTTTTACTACCATACCTTGCTTGCGTTGCTGCACCTTTAAAATTTAATTTTTTTCATTCAATTTCTTAGCCCCTCGTAACTAAGCACATTTCTCATTAGACCATTGATTTGCTGTGATCTTTGTTAAACTTCTTCAAGCACAGAATGCATTGTAAGGTAGACTTACAAAATTCGGGAAGTTTCTGGTATGTTCCTGATCCGATGAGTCGAGTAACAACAATCCTGGAACCGATTTGTACAGTATTTTAATATTTGAGCTCAATCGCTGGAAGGTGTTTTATATGTAAGAGTGTAGCTTTTTAAATTATTTACAAGTAGATGATATATAGTATTTATAGCAAAAACATAATTTCGTTGATTATTGAGTATTTAAAAGAATATTGAATAAGTAAACAAAAATGGTTTCAAATGAAATTCAACTGGAATTCAACAGAAATTCATTTATTCAGAGCCCATCAACGTCATTTGTGTACGTTCTTTTCTAAAGAATTTGAAAACGGTTTAACAAAAGCTGATTCTTATGAAAACAATTCTATTGCTAGTATGTAGGTTTCTCGAATTTCGAATTATATATTTTTATCACAATTTCACTAATCGTTCTTATCCTTGAACTCGATGTACCCCACTACCAATTTGTAATTGAAGGAGATTTTTGTCGGCATTACCTCACTTGTATGCATCACGGCTGTAGCTTTGTTTGGCCCTAGGCTTGCATATTTTGTTATCGGTTTTAGACAGCACAGGCACAAGGCTCACATGCTCTTAGGTGGCTTGTGTGTGTGTGTGTGTCACCAACTTATTGAAAATTGCAAACGCATGATGATGAAGGCCAAAATGAACTAATCGCCCGTGCTTGGTCAGAGCTTGCGTTTCTAGCCACACACCCCCCTTTGATAGCACGTTTTTGTATGCCCAGCAGACTGCATAAAAGTGTACATACATTCACACAGAGAAAATATAACTACAATATATTTTGCAGACTACATTAGGCTAACATGTATGCCATTTGACTATTTTATTTATATTTGAAGCAAGAATTGAACATTATAGGTCTATAGCTAAGTATTTTGATGTTAAACAAGAACAAAAAAATAAAAAAAATTGCTTAAATATATATATTTGAATTAATTTAATTTAATTAATAAAATATATCAGACGTACCCTGAGAAAGTGGTTCTCGTATCTATGTTGCTATATGTGCAGCTTAGAGTTGAGGCAAAGCATTGTGCAGACACAACAACAAGAATTCCAAGAATTACACGATTTATGGAAAATCACTAATAGCGGGAAAGTGGGTAGTGCATCAGAAAAAAGGGGAACGTGGTTATTCTAGCTCTTTTACTTCCAAAGATCCTTTCATTCATACAGATGGGCTCATCTTGTCATTCTAATTAAGAATGTACTCAGGTATTCCTTGGGTACGGGGTATAAAAAGGTGCCTAAGTCTACTATTTGAATTTCGCAAAATAATAATTTTTCAACCCACACAAACATGTTGATTGATTTTGGACAAATTATACTTGACGTTTTTGTGAGTGTACGTGCGTGTGGATGCACTTTTGAGTGATAACGAAATTTTTCCTCTTGCTTTCATTGCGTGAATGTCTCTCCCTCTCGTGAGTGGGTCTATAGAGGAGGGGGGAGAGGCGCAGTTTGCAGTGCAATCGCACGCTTCAATGCTCTAGTGTTGGTTGTTTTGCGTAAAGGTCGTACAACGAGCCAACCAACCACTTGAAAACCAATACACACCCACCCATACACGCACAGCGAATTTCAATGTCTTTACAACATTTTCAATGCGCTTGGCTTGAGGCTCTGTTTTTTGTTTTTTCTGCACCCGGAGTTTCTGACACCAACACGCTCAACAAGTGTTTGTGTGTGTGTGTGTGTGTGTGAGGGTGTGCTTTTTGTTTTTGCATTTGGAAACCAAAAGAAAACACAATCCAGATAATGCTGCAACAACATGTTATTGTTGTTATTGCGACTGTCAGATAGGCAAGTCCTTAGCAGGCTTCGACTTTAATTCAGCCTTCTGTTTGCTTTTCGGCCAGCTGAACGAAGAAGCAAACAATTGTGCACGCTAGGGTCGGCCACACCCAACTAATGTATACCCTTAGCCCATACTCCCCACTCTTTCACAAAAAGTAAACCTCAAACACGAAATTAAAAGATCCTTAGGCTCTACATGTTTTACTTCACCAATTTTTATGAAACTCTAATAGGTTACTCTACTAGGGATATGGGCGGACAGGCAAATAATATGAGCAATACTTTTTTAAATTTCAAAAGAATGCAATGGACATAATATTAATGCAGCAAATCATAATAATAATTCAATACTAAGATATAATTTCATTGTACCAAAAACCTATTTGCTATTATTCTAAGTAATTCAAAGTTTCATCTCCCTATTTGCTTTTTTTTTAAAGATCTCGATGGACATGCCTAGTACTCGTTATACTCTGTTGAAAGGGTATACGAAGGCGATTTAGCAGTTGGGCCGGTCATCAACAATAATAACACAGTCCAGTCCACAGAACACCAACAGCAAAAAGGGAAAACAAATGAAAAAATAAAGAAAAGTGCGCTTTTTTTGCACACGTTGCTTTTGCTGGTGTCTTCTGCGCCTTTCATTGTCATTTTACTTACACTTAACAGATTATTTTGTCTGCCCACCATTTTTTCGACAGCTCTGACGTCGCTTACTTACTTACCTTTAGCATTTGAGAAGCGGACGCGCGTAAAAATTATGCCACAATTCAAGGGAGCCGCGGCATTTAAAGAACGTCGCAATGGGGCTATAAATATATCTAGAATTCAATGAAAATGCCGCTAATAATTTACAGCCAGCCATGTTGTAACGTCCTGCCGCCATGCCACGCATTTCGTTTCCTTTTTCAACCATCGTGCGTACTTTGACATTGACTGAGCCTGTCTGCCTTATAAAATAAACAATGTCTTGCCAACTTCCTATTTCCGTGTAGGAGACATTTGCAAGAAAGCTCACGAGGTGCCCCGTAGCAAACATAAAAGCGCCAAAAGGGAAGCCAGCGACAACCTTTTCTCATTTCCGTTATACAGCAGGATCGCACATACATGCATACTCGTACATACACCACACAGACACACAATTACACATACATACAATGGCACACTTGTTGCTGTTACCTTTCAAGTCAGCCGGCTCAGAAAAACCAATTTCTGGCATTTCTCTCAGACACGAGACAGTTGGTGGGTCCTCGGGCTTATTGCTCGACCAACCGTTTCGGTCGTCTCACCGCTTACTGCTCTGACGTGTTGATTTTGATAAGGCGCCCACCTTGTACACCCCCACAGCTCCTTCACCTTCTGCTTTTACTGTCTTTTACTATCCGCTGATTTTTTTGTTGCCGAAATTCGTGTCGGTTGGCGTCACCGTTGGCACTGTTGGCTGGGCAAATAATCATACTTCAAAGGCAATAAATCGTTATTTAAATTTCATTTTCCACATTGCTTAAAGTTCCATTCCATAAATTCCAGTTTGGTGTTTGTTTGGCAATTTGCACATGGGACCCCAGAAAGTATGCTTTAAAAATGCGACCTCTTTGGTTATGAGTCCCGTGAGCTTTCTTCAAATATACGAAATGCACGAGTAGGCACACACACACACACATATACATATATACCCATCTGTATCTATGTTTAACCGCCTATTTGTGTGTATAGAGGTATGTTTATTTTATATTTGGCTAACTGTTTCGGCTGGCAACTATAGAAAGCAGCGTTGTTAACTCGGACGCGGCCCACACAAACATTTTGGATGTTTGTAGCTAAGCAAACGTTAATTTTCTCTATAAAACATTGTGTAGCTTGAAACCTTTTATGTGAGCTTTTAAGACATTGCTTTAAGCTGGATGTTAAGCGCTTAATCTGGGGACAACAAAGGAGGCAGCGCTGTGACATTTGCTTTGTCAGAGACGTAACATTTCAAGGACTTGTGTAGCAATCATATTTTTATGACGATTATCAACAGACTATGAATGTGGGCACTAGATACTCGATTGATTTAGCATTTGTTATATTAATAAGTTGAAGCTTCTGATAAAATTTGCCTATTGGTGGCTAAACAGATTTTCTAATTTAATAAAAAAATACACAAAACGATATGAAATTTCTTTAAAGTAAGTCTTCTTGGTTGATTGTTTTAAGGACACTTTCCAGACCGCTGGCTGCCATTTGGTGCTTTAAGTGGACTTTGATTTTTTTTATTTATTTTTTTTATCAAGCAAATTTGCCTATCGCATAAACGAGAGGTATAATGTTCCCCCATAGTAGTCATTCGTTCATTTGTTAGCGCCAAGATC
Organism: Scaptodrosophila lebanonensis; assembly: GCF_003285725.1. Taxonomy (NCBI): domain Eukaryota; kingdom Metazoa; phylum Arthropoda; class Insecta; order Diptera; family Drosophilidae; genus Scaptodrosophila; species Scaptodrosophila lebanonensis. The sequence continues at coordinate 7,912,601 of NW_022060529.1, forward strand.
AGCTCTTCAGGAGTCGCCAGGCACCTGCCTGCGTCATGCTGTGACACTTTTAAGTGAATTACCTTCAATTTCTCGCTTTACATTTTGCGTCTTGATTACATTGCGTATATTAAGCTTGTAGCTATATCCTTGCTTAATCCCTGTTAAGTTCTTAATCGATTTGCGCGTGGCGTTGTGTCTCTTGATTCCCTCATGAACACCAACTTCATACCCCAGTTTCATTTATGACGCCACACAAAGCCACCATGCAATGCCTCTGGTGCCTTCCATATCGCTGCTACATTTTCATAAATTATTTAAAGTGTGTAAATATTTGTGTTTGTTGTTGCCAGGGTAATGCTTTTGGCTTTGTTGACGACGATAGCAGTGTAGATGGTCACGAAGATGATGGTGATTATGATGATGATGTGGGGAGGGGGCCGGTAATGATGATTATAAAGCCAACTTGGTTTTCATCCCCCCAATGATATCAATTTCTAGTGTTGATATTTTCGTTGCTACATACTTGTAGAACTTTAAATTAGTTTGGTTTTCTTCTCTTCCCAAATTAAAAAGAAAAATGAACAAAATTATAAATGACAGCGAAATAAGGCAAAATAAATAAGAAAATATTTATTTATTTTAAAAATGGCAGCGTAATTTTCAAAATTGTCGAATGGCTGTAAGTGACGCATGAAAAGCTGGAAGAAAGGAGGCGCGGGCCTCATGCTTAGTTATAATAAAATGAGCTCATTGAATTAATGACTGGCGGCTTGGAACAAACAAAATAAATACGAAAGATATACAAAAGGATGTTCGGGTAGAATATGCCCTATTCTTTCCCAAACTTGGAAGCAATAAAATCATCTTGATGCAAGTAAAAAAAATCGAGGCTCTTGTTTATACAAATGAATTAGCCAAAAAGTGTGCTACAATTTATTTTAAGAACGTTAGACTAAATATTGCCAATAAGGCTGTTCCAGAAAAAAAGAATTACTTACATCATTAAATAATTAAATGTAGTAGCATGTTGTTAAGAAGAAGACAATGTATGTGCAAATTATTTGCTTGTCTGATCATATTTCAGAAAATTATGGCACTCTATTACTTACCTTTCTTGCGGCCGTTGTATATGTTAGCATTATTCAGTTATTCGCTTTTTAATTCGTAGGAAGTGCTTCACTCAGAAACTTTTTCGGTTATTAAGCGATGTTGCTAAGTGTTATGAGCGGATTTGTAACCATGTTGATGGCCAGAACCGGAAGCTGAAAGCCGGATTCAATCAATCAATCAACGGCCACTCTGTTCCATTGACAAGACAGAGTTTTATCTCTCGGTTCGAAGTGAGCACGTAAGTTAATTATTGAACTTTTGCGCTTGATTGATTTCCCAGCAGAAGTGAAAAAGAAATACCAGAAGACATTTAAAGTTAGACTGGCAGGCAGGCAGGCAGCCTGATAATTCCGTGCCTTTTTGCGATTGCAGTCAAGCGTTAAATCCAACAATGTCGTTGGCCTACGCCCAATTCAACACCCACTTGGCATTGATTGACAACAAGCACTTAACGCATTTTTGTCGCAATGGCACCCAGTGGAGCTTTTAAAGCGACAGACTGCTTCAACTGTCGTTGTTGTTGCTGCTGTTGCTGCTGCTGCTGCTGTTGGCACCACCACCATGCTAATGACCCACAAGTGCGCAACAGCTGAATCAAACATGATTTCTCCCATCTACTGGTCCAATACGCCACTGGCAGCTGAAAATTTGTACGCGTTTCACACGCATCGGGGCCTTGAACTCATGCATCCCCACACACCCCTATATTCGACCGAATGAAAACAGCGTCTGGCTGGTTAGTTTTTCACAACAAATACAGCGAATTGTGTGGTTTTGCCCTTTTATTATGTTTTTGACACACCAACAACAAGGTTCATGCACTCGGATTTTGTTGTGCTTTGGATTAGCTTTGCTTTAAGAGTTTGCTTATTTTTTGTTTGGCAAGATTTCGCTCTGTATGATCAGCATTATTAATGTGTGTGAAGTTTCCAGCTACATACATACAATATACATATCTATGGTTTTGTTACTCTTATGATTTATTCTGTTTGAATAATTGATTTCATTTGCTATCGATTCGTTATATTTTCATAAAACATGCATACATTTAGATAATATATAGTTATATATTTCAGAAAAATATATTAATAGTTATAAATAAAGTTCATTTACACCGACCTCACAAAAGTCATCATATAATATTCTGTTCAACAAATTAAAAGACCAGTCAGTGTAAATGCCTTCTGATATCTGAAGCATTCTTTCATTATACAATATTATTTTTGTACATGCATTACATTGTTTGGATATACACGTACAATAAATTCGGTGGGCATTTAGTTACTTCGCTTTAAAGATATTTATAGAAATGCAATGAAAAAAATGAAAAACGTATAGTTTAAAAGCCCCGTCAACATGGCCCATTGGGGCGTATACTTAATGTAGTCAACTTCACCTCCAGGGATTACACATTCGCCATATTAGTTGGCGAACTTTTGAGTTGAGTTGTTTTTGTTGTTGTTTCCGTTTTCCGTTTGTTTTTATTTTTATTGCTGGTTTCAGTTGTGCAAATGCGCCATTTTGCAAACAAAAGTTTAAGCAAAATAAACTTTTTGATTTACATAGTTAAATCAATTTTACTGCGTTTTATGATTGTCTGACAAAAGGTATGAAAAAAGCTCGTTATGGCAATAAGAAAAAAATAAACAACATATGGTAAATGATGTGAGCGTTTGATTTGCAAATAGAGTTGAATTTGATTAAATCCCTTGTTAGCAATCGCCCCTTACGTAAGCCTTCATATGAAAATAGTTTGATTTTATGCAACATACTTATTTGTTTAATACATTCTAAAATGTAGAGAGATTCACATTCCTTACTTGGTATATATGTATACATATATTCATATCTTGTTTTGTAATATAAGCGTATAAGTTTTGTTTTAATGTTATGATAGTTGTTGAGTTTTGTTTCTTCTTACTCTTCAGGTAGAGACACAAGTTTACTCCGCCAATCGGTTTTTGATTGGCTTTTCAAATGAATAAGAAAGAGATTACGGATCATTGCCTCCACACATGCATAAATATTTCATCTAAAAGAGCACATTAATATGCATATATATTTGCATTACATTTAGAAATAGTATGTATCTTTAATATTTAACTTCGATCAAGTTAATTTGCTTAAATTAACAACAGTCAATATTAAACAGTCGTCATTCCGATATGAGTTTTCAAATGGAAGAAATTCATTAACAAACACTTTTATAAAATAGATTACAGGAAGAGCTTTATAGTGTCTAGACTGTGCAGTGTTCGCATACATAAATATTTATATTTTTTATCCTAGTCTCTATACAAATTTATATTTTTTCATTTTAGCACATCTGTATATTATATTTTATTTATTTTTAATACTTGTTTTAACTGTTTGTTGTATTTGTTTTTACAGTTGTTTTTTTACGCAGTTTTTGTTCATTAAAGAAATAAATTGACAGCTCATTTTTTGACTTAAAATGTCTTAAGTAGTTTCACAATACAATATAAGGAACACATATACGATATATATATTTATATAAATTAATATGTATTTATATAATTAGTTAGCAATATTCATTTCAGGCGGCAGCTACTCAGCAGCGAAAGATAAAAATGCCAAATATATTTTCTATGCCTATTCCATATATCCAGTACTTTTAATGCCAATCAGCCTTCTCCTAATGAAACCGCTGCTTAGCCCAAGTACATATCAAACGTGTATGAGAGCATATACTATATGTACCTGAACACCTATCTCTTTAGCAGGCGGGACACGCGCAACTTTAGGTCGTCGCGCTCTTCTTATCGACATGGCTCTGGAACTGGCCTTGGCATATAATCCAAGATTTAAGTGGAGGTGCGGCTAGTGTCAATTGTTTTGTGACTGTCAAGCCGATTTCTAGAGGTCTACTTAAGGCCAGACATTCATTTTGATAAGCCCAAAAATCGTCGGACTTTAATCAAAACATCCACTATAAACAAATACATACCCAAATAATTGGAGGCCTGACCACAGGCACACATAATGATGACTTGTTTAAAATAAAAAAATAAAATAATCGGGAAACGCGCGACCCGAAGCACCACTCAGGCTTTAATGTGAATTGTGTTTACGGCGAAAGAGCAGCGCAGAAAAGACAAGTCATTGTGATTCAATATTAAATATTTGAATACCCTTGCACATTGAAGTGATACATTAATACCAACGCTACGCGCTCTTCTTTAGTTTTAAAAGATACACGTTTCTTTTCTATTGAATTAGCACTCGAACTCCAATCCTCTTTGTCTTTTAAATTATGTTGTGTTATTACGAGTATTAAGTATTGGAGCCGACTGTTGCTGTTAAAAAAATATACCCCTCTCATAAAACTCTAAAATGATTTACTTCTGAGCTTGGCAAGGGTATCAGTACTTTGTTCTTTTTGAGAATAGGATTCTTCCTTGACTAAAGCTGTCTTAGTGTGTGTATGTGTGTATGCTTGTGTGCGTTTGAGGGCCTGCGTATTCACAGCTTGGCTGTTACCTAAGCTCTGAAAGGTTCGCACAGCTTCTGTTGGCGCTCGTCGACTGTTCTAGCTAATCTTTATGGCATTTAAAATATTTCGTCTGCGTCTGCGCCTCGACCAAACAATTCGGTGCGTTGTCTATATCTGATAACATGTACATGTATACATATATATTTATAAATTCCACACTTAAATTGGCTATAACGTTTTAAAAACGCGCACATATTTTGCAAATTTGTAGGTACATACATACATGCGACATAATTATACTATATATAGGGCTTTTAGTATACACTTATAAAAATGCGTTGAAAACAAGACATCAAACAGGTTCTTAAGCTGGGCATATACATGTACATACAAACATGATTGTTAACACATTTAAACATATACAAGTATGTGTGGATGGTGGGTGGCGTTAAGCAATTCAACACGAATATATGTCTGTATATAGCATGTTAATATTTAGAGAAAAGCATTTCATATATCAATGTATTTCTGTATATATCGCTAGCAAAATATGTTTTAGCTTTTCTGTCAATGCACATCTTTTTTATACTATAGTTATTTTTTGCATTTTTTGGCGCCCTTGGATGCTTAGAGAACATGCAGATTTTCACAGCTCTTTGATTTTGAAATGTCGCTGAGGCAGATTTTTTGTAAAATTTCCTTTGCCAGATGTAGAGATATATGAGTTCGCGATGTTTTCATCTTCGATAAGGTAGCTTTCTTTTCTCGTGTTTCCTTCAAACGCATCTGAGAGGAAAAGGTGAGATTGTTGGGAGAATAAAAACAAAGATAACTGTCAGAAGTGCCATAAATGCTACAGCTTTTCAGTAATAAATTGTAGCTGGAAGCTGTCGTTGACGTAGGGGTACTCGTATATGCTTAAGTCTTCATAATAGACCTAAGTGCTTAATAACTTAGTTATACTTTTAGCATTTAACTAACTGGTAAGCCTAGAAGTGCCTTTCTAGCTGCGCAGTAAAACTAAAACTATAGTAATTAAGCCTTTGAACTACTAACGGACGCTGCACCTGACCACAGACTTTAATTTAAGTGCTTCTGCCCACAAGCTAGACAAGCATTGGTTCTTAATTGAGTTCTCTACAATTTGAATGCATTTTTAATCAAAGTATATTGAGTTACCCCCACTTCCTGCGCCCCATCCGTTCAGCTTCAATTTAATTCACTCTCAACCACAACACCCACGTAATTTTTCATTAATTAGGAGAAGCAAGCTTCGTAGTGGTTTCGGCTTTAACGGAAGTCGCGCCCACATCTCGCTGACAACTTGATAGCCACAGCCCCCAAGGCGCGTAACAAAATCCATTTCTCTTATTTCCTGCCCCACAATATTCGCATGCATCAATGAGTTGCGTGCGATTCACACCTTAACGTACAACGATTACCAACAACCACAAGCAAGAATCCGATTTACCTGCTTCAATATACCAACAAGCAGCTCATCGACATTATGCTGTATACCGCTGGATGTCTCAATAAACTTGGCATCGCGTGAGGCGGCCAATGTTTTGCCCTCTGCGGCCACAAAGCGATGCGAAGGTCAGAAGTAAAAGGCATAACGAATGAAAATGAAATCAAGCCATCATAATTAAGTCCAGGATTTCGGCCTGGCACCACGACATCTAATAAAGTCACTTACCCTGTGATGTGATAAGCCGGGCACGCGCCAAATCCGCCTTGTTGCCGACCAATATGACCGCCTTGTCCTTGGTATAATTCTCCTGCCACAAATAGTTGACGATTTCTTCGGCCACGCGAAAGGAGCCCTTGTCAACGACCGAGAAGACAACGACACAGCCATGTGGCTCATAGGTGGACAAAGAGTTCTCCACACTCATCTCGACGCTGGGATGATCGATGAAGACCATCTCCGACTCCTCATCGTCCAGCAGCACACTGACCGTCTTCTCTCCAAACTCATCGTCTAAAACTCAAATCAGAATTAAACACTAAAGACAGCAGTGGAAACCAGCGGCATGGATATAGGTCGCATAGGTTCCAGCTAAGGGTTACACAGTATACTTACTGCGTTGCCAAGGGCCCGCACTAGGAGTGGAAGGGTTTGGTGCTTGGGTGCCAGATAACTTACCTAAGCTTGCATCATAGGTGTGCATGTACTCCGAAGTCATAAACTGGTTGACCAACGCAGTCTTGCCCACGCCAGCATCGCCCAGCATGACCACGCGATAGCGCGGCGGTGGTGGCGGTTCCAGGTTCTCGGATTCGTCCGGAGAAGCGGGCAACGAGTCAACATTTGCATAACCCGCACCACAGCAGGAGCCCTCAAAAGGTGACCGTTCGCTGGCCCGACTGTTTGTAGAATTGACGCTGGTATTACTTCGCGAGCGTCGCGATATAATCGAGTCCCCACAGTTGACAACGTTTCCTTTGCTAATCGAGAAGTGACGCAGGCGATACAAATCATCGCTGGCCCGTGGGTTGTACGGACGCTCGGGTAACGAGCAGACACGCGGACGAATGTGGTCCGGCACTAGAAAATTATTAGCAGTTAAAAGCAAACCACAAAACCATAAATACTTAAGACCTTAGCTTTTGATTTAGAATATTCGAGCCAAAGGCAAAGAGGGGCTCCATAAAAATAAGTGAGTTGACGTTTGTTTTATCTTGGCCTTTTACCCACCTGGTAGTTCCAGAAAGTTTGAGGTGCGTCGCTGACGTCCGCGATTGGAGCTCTGAAAGGCTAACGGGCCAATGTCATCATTGGAGATTATCGAGGCATTGGAGCAGGCACTCTTCATGGACTCGCGCGAGCTTCGCCGACTGGCCAGATAGGCTAGACCGCCCTTTGAACTACCGCGTCTACGTGGCTTATATTCCGTCACATCCCGCTTCTTAGGCTTACTGCCGCTCAGCTCGTTATCCGCTTCCTGCGTCAGATCGCTGGTCGATTTGCGATACCGCAGTGACACCACGCTGTCCGAGCATGTGCGATCCAGCGTGGAGTGTGAGCTGTGGAGCACCTGGTAGCCCGGATTGGAGGTTATATTGATGGCATGCCGGCGTTGGCGTTGCGCTTGTTGGCCGCCACAGGATTTGGTTGCCACCTCGCCATCTGTGCGTGATGTGTCCGTGTAGCTAAAGGATGTGGTTGTGGTGACCATTGTGCTATTAGTACGGGCCGTATTATTGGTGGTGCCTGACTCCATCGACAACTGGGTATATTCCGTGATGCAGGAGTCACGCTTAACAGCATAGTAACTAGAATTAGAGCCACTGGAGCCACCGCCCCCGCCACTGGCACCACCAGCTGCAGCTGCAGCCGCTGCTGTCACATTTAAGCAGCGAACATCGATTTGAGTGATCACCGGCAGCTCCCACTCATCCCGTCGCCGTTTACCACTGTGACCGCCCTGCCCCATCACATTTATGCTTGATTGGGGAATCTGTTCCACTGGGGCCGTCCGCATCAGCTTCCTGGAATTCTGACGACGCGGTGAGCTGGGCGGCTCGTAGTAAGCGCTGCCATCATCAGGTGAAATGGGCTCATAGTACTCAAACTTTTTACTCTGTCCATAATCCATGGTGGGGCTAATAGCATCGAAAACGAACTTGCACGTGGATTTGGGACTTCGGCCGCTTCCCAACAGCGAGCTGGCAGGCGAGTCATCCATGGAGCCCGAGGTGGGCGTCTCATAGTATGAGGAGGGAGTTGAGGTCGAGCCCGATGGTTCATCGCAGCTATCGTTGGCATAGGTGGTGGTAATTTTGGGACTGCGCGGAGGCTCGTAGCCGTAGCTGATATGACGCGACGTAACCGCGCCCTGCGTAGAGGTGGCGTAGAATGAGGGCGGTACTGGGTAGCCTCTGTTAGTAGAGGATAGATGGTGGATAGTTTAAGTGAGACGGCCTCTCTATCTGCGTTTCGCAAATTTCATTTACCTGCCAGACTTGGGAGCAACGCCCTTGTAGGGCAATGGATTGCTTGTCGCTCGCGTCGGCTGCTTATGGCCGGAGGCCTGCGAATGTGCCCCATGACTGTGGCCACCAACGGCGCCTTCATCCCAGCTCCGCTGCTGCTGTGCCATTCTTGGTTGGGCAGGGAGAAACACTCAAGTAGACCAAAGGGCGCTTGTTGCCTACAGCTGTGAGTGGGCAATGCCAGAAAGATAACTCATGTGTAAATATCGTGGGCCATTACTCATTATTCGCACAAACACACTGACGCAAACACACACACACACAGCCACACACACTTACATTCGACCACAATGTAAACATAATTTATTGTTTTGTATTAACTTAATGAAAACAACAATAAACGAATAAACACAAAGCCCCACATATCTGCACGTTTGGAGAACTCCACAGTCTATCAGTCAGTTAGTCAGATATTCAGATTATGGTCTGAAACTCGAATATTTCTCGATAAAACTGAGCAGACATGTTTCCATTATACATGCTGGTTGTTCTGCGTATTTATAACAAAATTCAGGCACAAGGAGAGGGAACATTCTGAGTATTTTGAAGCGCTTATTCATTTCATAAAAATCTTAATGAAATGCAATTTTTATGTTTAACTTAAGCCTCTGAAAGAATAGTGCTATCTTGGTTTTTAAAAGTTGAACTTGATTTGATGGAGCATAGTTAAATCTAGCCTATTCGAGATTGATGTTTCTGCAAGAAAACAACTTAAACAGTTCATCACTTAAGCCCAACCAATTAAAATACAAATTCCCACTAAGTACATATACTTGTAAGATGTAAGGATCGGCATATTCATTTGATAATCAAAACTATGAATAATGGATAATTAACATCAAACGTTTACAGGCTGTAAGGAATAATTCATTTATAAATGAATAGAGGATTAAGTCTGTTAAACACTTGAAGAGTTAAAATGCAGAATAAGTAAAGGGTTGTATAGCTTCGGCACAGATGAAAGTAACTTTTTAGCTTTTAACTTTTTCTCTGAATTGAATTGAACTCTTCCCCCATTAAATCTAGTATATACAGTCAGTCATTTAACCATTGTGGCTTGCTTGGTTAGTAAGTCACTGAGTTTGTTGTGCTGGAAACTCTGCCAGTCAGTCAATCAATGGATCTGTCTGGCTGTCTATGCAGTACACACACAGATTCTACCCGTAACATATAGTACAACTCTATGGCCAACATCCTTGCTATTGGGCAAGTTTTTCAAAGCAGACATCGAATGCCGTGGGCAAATATGTTGTTGTTGCTGTTGTTGCCATTGTGCTCGTATGTGCGTGTATACGTGTGTGCGTGTTTACGTTATTTGCGCAGGAAATTATTATTAAATGTCTGTCTAGTACGTGTGCATGTGTGTTGTTTGCCTTGTCGGCGTGTGCCTAGCTGGCTTTAAGCCGCTTGCCATAAGTGGCTGCCCCGGTTCCCCATTTAGCCCCTACAGTCAAAAACACCGCCAATGGATTCTCCCTGGCTGTCAACGTTCTGTTTTGCTGTAAGCACTTTGTTACACGCACGAACACACACACATACTCATGCATTTCACTCACACTCACATATGCAGGAACTCATGGGGCAAGTTTCGCATAAGTAGAAAATTCGCCATCCCGTTGGGTGCGCTTGTCAGCTACGACTCTTGGATATTCACACACACACACACACACACACATACATATACATATAAACACACACTTATGTGAAATATGCTGTCTTCTTCATTCCGTACAAAATGTTAATGTTGTGGCTCTTTCGGGATGACTTTACTAGACTCTTTACTCGATAGCCGAGTAGAGAACTATTCTGCATAACTTTTAGTTTCTGGTAATCCCATTCTGTAGTGGATAAATCAGCTTAGACGAGAACGCTGTAGTGTCCCGTAAGCACAAGCTTACGAGTAAATAGAAAGAGCTTTAATCTGGTTAAGACTGATGACAATTGACTTCGGCACCTGAGTGGTGCAAGCAATAAATATTAAACGCCAATTGCTTTTAGAGCCCATCGTAGCACTCTTGCGCAAATCTTTCTCAATAGTCATTAGGAGTTGATTTGTTTTGGAAATAAAGGATCGATTACACATTCATACGCATGTGTGAACACCCATACTAGTTTTCGTCGAATTGGCAAACATTATTCATTTCAAATCAAATTCAACTTGTCTGTCAGATTTGTTGTTATCGTAAAATATCTTGGCACAGCTGAATTGTTTTCTGTTATTATCTGCTACTAGTTATGCTGTTGGCTAAAATCTAATGATATGGTCTAATTAGAGATGCACTCTGCTGTCAAGACAAACTTATTATATTCTCAAAGTATTCGAAAAATTAAAGGCTCGGGGAGGGAATTTTAGCTACCTTCCTTTTATGCCCACCTAAGTGGAAGCCCAGTAAGGTGAATATATTTATACTTAGGTTTGACACATTTATGCTGTGGTTTCTCTCGTTCAGAATTTCGACAGTCTCCCCAGCCTCGGCAGATCGAAGCACCTCGATTTCAAATACTGATGCGCATTCTGCTAGTCTGTCAAAAATGAAGCACAATAAGATAAATTTTCAATTTCCATATTTGATATTGATGAGCAGTTTACACTTTTGGTTTATTAGATACTTATTTATAAGGTTAGTATCCTTATGTTTAGGTGCATATAAATATTTCGGGCCGTAGCTTAACCCATAACTGCATTTATCTTACAACGTCAAGTAAACACTCGAAAGCTGGAGCTCGGACATAGTATGTAAATTTAAAAACTTTGCCATATACGTGCATGAAGCATCCACTACATTATTTTTATTATGTCGGGCGTGGGTGCCACACAGTGTCACATTCAGGCGAGCATTGTTTGTTGTTGTTCAACTCACTATAAAAAGCAACACCATGAAATCTCTGGCAGTTTTGCGAAAAATTTTACGATCTCTTTTATTTGCTCTCTGCTCTCCCTTTCGTTCTCTTCAGTCGCTGTCCCACCACCTCTGCACCGCTCTGCCGTTTTTTTAATACAAATTTTGTATTGCAGAATGCTTGTCGTGCATTTATGTCCGGTTTTTATTTCACTTCCAGCGCTACAAACTCAAGTGTATACACAAATGTATGTGTGTGTGTGTGGGTGTTTGTCAGTCCGCGCCGCGGGCTATGCTACAGAAATTGAAACTCTTGACTGTGCCCTGCCAGAGCCGCCGGCTATGCTACTCAAAATGAAGCACTCAACTGGTTGGCATTAGGTCTAACTTTCAACACACACGTGGGTCGGACACGTGTGTGCGTTTTCGTTTTCGTTTTCGCATGTATGCATGTATAGTAGATTGTGGTTGTGCGTGTGTGCGCCATTATCTATCCACCATAGAAACGGACGCCCACGCCCACGCCAGCCGTTGCGATTGCTTTCTGGGCCCGGCTACGTGTCCATATTGTGTAAAGCAAATAAAGGGAATGCAAAGAATGAATACCTGTTGGTTTTTGTGTGTGGCCACGAGGAGCACGTAACCTGAACGTGAATGTCCGTGTTACCACCACAACCAATCATACAGACAGACTGAGGGCAAATAAACGGACAGAGAGACTGGCATACAGTCATATAGACAGACACTCAAACAGGCATAGACTCAATGCGAATGATTGGTAAGCTTTAAAAAATAATCTACAAAATAATAGAATGTTGCAGAGGAAACTTGTTAACCTTCGTGCCAATACGCGAGGGTTATTCGAAGATTTATGTATTTGTAGACACAACCTAAAGCATGAAAATGTAGTGGTCCTTCATTGTATATAAATTTGTATTATATCCCTGCTGGACACTAGTTTGGTATACATCTATATGAAAGAGATTTCTGAATGGTTGAGTTTCTAAGCCTTAATACCAATACCTTACAAAAACGAGGATAACGTTAACAAAACTGGCACAATTGTTTTTTTGTTTCTTGTACATACGGTAAATTGGTAATAAAAAAAATAATAATAAATAATTACTGCTACTTACTTACTACTTAAATTCTAAATATACTGCAGAAATAAACCGATTTTAATACAAAATATTCTAGAATAACAAACGACAATTTTTTTTTTTTGAAGTTGACAAATTTCGAAATTCTATTACTATTCTACTTGATTTTTGTATTTTGGGAATAAAACCTTAACATAAATCATAGTATATCATGCTCATTAACGTTCTAAGTGTGCAATGAAGCAGCATTCGCTGTACTTTTGTTTCCAACCTCGTATGCAGCACCCACAGTCATATAGTTTCGAGCGTTGGGGAGCGTTTTGGGGGCGTGCGAAAATCTGCTAACGGCACAGCCAGAAGTAGGGACAAAAACGAAAGCTGAAGCTGAAGCAGAAGCAGAAGCAATAACAACAATGTCACAATAAATCAATATGAAACGAGAACTCTGCCAAGTCTCGTTTTTCCGTGCGTTCCTCTTTCTCCTCCTTTGTTGTTATCGTCGCTCGTCACAACATTCAACTGGTCTTCAGTATGGCATTTGTATTGGTATTATTTAAATTGTCTATGCATGACCGAGAGCCGTACTTAGGTTTACGGGTAAGCCATTGTGTGTGCATAGAATTTGCAAGAATTTTCAAAAAGCCATAAGCAGAGGCAGAATGAATTCAACTGGTTCTTTCATTCGATACAATTCAATTCTTTTGTCCATCACCCGATTATAAAGGACAATTATGGCGACACTTTTTGTCACATAAATAACGTAAAATGCTTTAGTTAGTCAATCAAACGAACTGGTAACCATGTGGTCAGATCATTATTCCCTTGGCTGTGTTCTAAGCACTTCACTGCGCTTCTGATTGACATATCGAATGAAAATATCGGACAGGGTAAATAAGTTATAGAATTCCAATGCACAACTATAAACCTTTCATTTCATTGGCATTTGGTTGATTTGTTATGCATGGATGTGGGTAATACGTTTGCGATTTGAGGTAAACAGCAACAGAATGCGTAATGAATGCCAGGCAGCCAGCCATCTGTCCAGGTTGTGGTGACGAATTGGCTTTCGGGGCGGTCTAAAGTGATTTGATTTAACAAGGATTTGTGGTGGGCATTCGTCTGTTGCGGCAGCGATTGAAGTGTGTGTGCGTGTTTGTTATTTGTAAAAGATTTGCATTGAATTTAAAAATTGATGAAACAGGTAAAATATTGGCCTCAGATTTGCTTATAAAATGAAAATTGTTGGAAATAAAGCAAAGTAAAAGCATAATGGAAACAACCCAAACTTTAATTTAAAATGTAAGCCTTTGTTTATCTTGTTGCATAGCTAAAGAAGACTGTGGATCGAAAATAAGAATACTGTATGTGTTGTGAGACAAATTCTTTATATTGTTAAATAAATGAATAAGGCTAACGACAAAATATAGAAAAGTGACATGACAGAAGAAATTAATTTTTATAAATCATACTAACACAACAAAAATATAAGTTCAACTTGTTGATACAATTTCATTTGCCCATACTTCAGAAGATATAGAGATGACAAGACGGCTTCATATAATCCTACAAAAAATATCGGAACTCTTAACCCTAATATGCCACCCTTTTTACTTTATAGTTAGTCTGCCCATAGTTAGCACTCGAGCAACTTTTTAAATGAACCTGAACTTCAACTATTATTTCGGAGCCGACATTAACTTGCGGCGGCCATAATTCAGTCCAACACTTTGCACACTTAGTAGAGCTTTCGCTCTTTACCCTTTTAATCTTAGTTTCGAACATTTAGAGCAGTGCCCAGCACTAACCCTCTTTGTAAAGTTTTCTAATTGCAAGCCCACTCCCCTTAAGCACACATATTTAGCGCCCACCGACATAAATATAAATATTGTGCCACACACACTAAGGCATACCATGGCCTTTTTACGACCAAGCCAAGTTGTCTGCCAAATTAGCGTTTGTTAGAAAAATGTATGTTTATATATAGTGTGTGTGTTTGCATAACATAAACACGAAAAGTCCATAAAACACTTAAGATCAAACAATACTTATGCCACACACATGCACACTTGAGCACTAGCGGGGTGGCATTGAGATGGAAAAAAGTGTAGTCTAACTATTCGCGCAACATAGCGATAAAGCCAGTCGGCCATTGATTAAGTGGCGCAAATTAGAAATCTTGCCAAGTCACGTCGCACGTTACTTATTAGTCGCACTTAATAGTTTCAGTAGCCGCGATGCTCGGCCTTACTTCCCACTCTGTCCCGCCAACTGATGCATGTCTATTGATTTTATAGCAACACATAATTTTTCACACATCTGTGTAAATCTCATGTTAATGGCATATTAAGCGACCCCTTTCAACAGTCCTGAATGGCCGATCCTTCCCCTTTTTTTCAAATCCGCCAACCTGCGTCATTTAACTAGCGATGGAAAGCCAGCTTACTTGTAATTAGTGGCGTTCATATTCGCGTCTGTTTGAGTGTGTGTGTGTGTGTGTGTGTGGGAGCGGTAATGGGTGAGGGGATTAGCAATTACACTAGTGTCAGTGTCCGTGTCCGTTTCCGTGGCAGGGCCAGCCATGCGCAACAAGTGCGCCGCATGTAATCCTCGCGCCATACACAAACGCACGTGAACACACAAACGAACACTCGCACTTATATTTATACAGAGACACATAAATCAACATGTCAAATCGCAGCTTAGCTGCCACCTACATACAATTATATATATATATATATATATATATATATATATATATATACACACACACACATGCATGCTCTCACACACACGCTGCTAAATGAGCGCTTAAATATTTAATGTTTACCATTTTCAGCTATTTGGCGGATTTCCTCTCTTCTGTTTCTGTAACTATTGGTGCTGTTGTTGCTGCTGCTGCCGCAGGTGCCAATTTGTTAAATTAACTTTTTCGTAATTGTTTTAATTGCACACCACACAAGCAATTAGCACGGTTTTTTTTTTTTTTGAAAACTAACAACAATTGCAATCTCAACCAAAACTACCAACGCGCAACAGTTTAAACGACGCCACAGCACCGCACAAAAACAGGATGGAACACAATAAGGACACACAAGCAATTATCACACCAGAACCGAGCACGAAGTTTCATTTATGTTGCCTGACTGTACTGCTGATGCTACTGCTCCTGCCAACGGTGCTGCTGCACTTCCGTTTCCGCTATCAACGCACAGAAATAAATAAATCGAACGAAGTTGCCGCAACCGCTGCTCAAACTAAACTGGCGCTCCGTACACTGCACGGCTTCTTTTTTGTGTGTGTGCGAAAGCTCCTCAGGAAAAGCTGCACTCTCTTCGTCGACTTCCAGGCTGGAAGGCATCGCTAAAAGCCGCCAACAAATAGATTTAGCTAGTTCTGCATTTTCAAGATATTATAAGATACCAATATAGGAATTACTTTATTTGTAGTATCTTAATAATAATAATAATAAATCAGCTATAATATTAATATATCTTAAATTTCAAATATACATCGAGCGCATAGCATAAGAGTGTATACAAGGTGTGTTCCAAAGTAAACAGCGCTATCTATATGACGACTAGTGCGTTAGAATCTGCTATCTTTATCGATTGTCCAGTGAGAATTTCATGACATTTCATCGATTGGAAGTGAAGTTATTGCATTTTAAGTGTCAGTATGTTTGTGTTATCGTTGCGAAAATGGGCTTCGAACAAAGAGCCAACATTAAATTTTGTTTTAAAATTGGTAAAACTTTTACCGAAACGTTTCAATTGATGAAACAAGTTTATGGCGATGATTGTCTATCCCGTAGCAGAGTGCACGAGTGGTTTCAACGTTTTCAATGTGTTCGTGAGGACATAAATGACGATCAACATGTGGGCCAATCAAAATTCGTGATCACCGAAAATTCCATCGAAACTGTGCGTGAATTCATCAAAAAGCAGCCGAAATCATCATTGAAATTGATGGAAATGATCTGGCACCTGATATGGCACCGTGCGACTTCTACCTTTTCGGAAAAATGCATTTGGCCATGAAAGGAAAGCGTTATGCAGACGTAGAGGCCATTCAAAAGGCTTGCACTGGCGGCCATACCAACGAGCTAGAATACTCGTTCGATATGCTTTTGGATCGTGCAAAAAGCTGTATTGAAGCAGAAGGAGACTATGTTGAATAAAATAAATTGATTTTGCCGAAAAAACCATTTGTTGTTTTTTTTTTAAAAAGTCCAAATTCAGACTACAACTCATTTCTGGATCAAAGTCCAAAATTAAATAGGTGCTGTTTACTTAATAAATAACAATACCCAATTGTGCTAATACAACTGCAATTACCCTGCCAAAATCCCCGTGGGGTCAGATAAGTCTTGAGTGTTCGAGGTATGATTTATTTCCCGAATATTAAGTAATTATTTTCCCAAAGACAGAATATGGTAAAGGTATTTCGTTTCTCCACAAATTTATTGTAGATATTGTCAATTGTTTTGCCTTTCGAGTGTGTTTTCAATTTACAATAAACATCTGTACAGACTGTTTGCCTTATGTAGCTCGCAATTAATTTTCTCACGAACCTCTATCTTTCCTCACATATTTTCTCAGGCCCCGGCAAGCGGAACAGACACATAGCATAGCTTTCAATCAAAGCATAAATTGCCGAGTAGCTTCATATCAGATCGAACATTTGTTAATATTGTGATGGATGTTTTTAGATTTACTGAGAATGCAAATAAATGATTGAATCACTTCTTTGAATACAGGTACTTCTAAAATGAGTTCTTCAGAATTATAATTGCGAGTATAGCTTTTTTATATACTTTGATATTTATCGGGATTTATGCAGCTTTTTGTACCCACATGACAGCACTGTTGGAAAGTAAAAGCAAAATGAAGAAAAACAAACAAAAACCAAAAGCTTTGCCCTGCAACGCTGCGTATGAGCAATGTCAATGTTAAATACAAGTAGACAACAACAACAACAAATAGACACACGAAGCGACTTGATTTTATGTAAAATGCAGCATTGGCACGATTTGTTGTATTTTATTGAAAGAGTTGTTTCTTTTGTAAAGAAGTTTTATTTCCAGCTGGGGTATAACTCAGCTGTCCAGGGTTCATTACAAGAAAATTTATAAATGTGACGGGACCATGCGACAAGAGGGACTCGATGCACACTGTAGGGTGTCAGTCGCCTTGCGGCCGGTAGTTTTGGCGTTATGTCTGCATGCTCATGCGCTGCAAACTAACCTCCAAAACTCCGTTGGTCGAGTGGACTATTTCATATATCGCGGTTCATACACGCTATACATGAAATAGGCCCACTGTAGCCGCTGGTGCTGGAGAATGCGGGGCGGACTAGGGCTCGTTTTGACGTTATATTGCCGGCTCATACGCAACAATATAACAATCAACACTTGTTCGCTTTTTCAGTCACAACTTACATATATTCGGACTCGAGCCTGGTATATATGTAAGTTGCGCTCATAGCGTGGGCGGATTTCTTAAATATTCTTAAGATTGCCTTTTATTCGGGATTTCGCTGCCATTGGCCCTACATTGCACCACGTTTATTGGCTGATTTCCAAAACTTACGTGGATTTGATCCTATGTCTCGCTGCTAACACACGTCTGGTCGTCTTGATGGTCGCCGAAGAAGAGAGCGAGCTTCCGTTTTCGTTTGCCCTTCTCGCCTTCGTTCGTGTGACCTAATTCTCTTTTTCTAAAATCCCTATACACGCGTGGGCGGTGATGCCAGCTCGTTTATTCTTCCCCTATTCAAAAGATCTTTGCTGCGTAACCCTTTCTGTATGTAGTGCGGTGAAATATAATTGAAACTTACATCTAGTAGCATAGAAACTTCAATGTGAAACCTTAGATCTAATAACAGTAGTGGAACCTTAAGACTAGTAACAAAAATTGGCACTCTTCAAAACCGTGCAAGAAATAATACAAATAGAAAAATCTTAGAGCTAATACAATTTGTGACGCAGAATTTTACTGCGTTACATCCTCTCCTTTCTTCGGGGGGTCAAATGGATCAAAACCCTCCGAGTCTTCGTCCGCTCCACTTGGAATCGTTGCCCGTCCAGTTCTTTGGAGTAACGGGCCCGGGTGCGCTTGTGCATCCCTGACATGACGTCCTCGACAAGGGCCTGGGGTATTTTCCGGTCTTTCGTGTCGACCTTCCATCCCGTCGGTGCCACAACCCACTCTGCTGGTGCTGCTTCGCTGGTGGTCGCGTTGGTCGGGGCTCGTGAGTACCGCCGACGAAAGAGGGGACGGTTGTCCTCTTCGTCCGATGTTGCCGGCTCCCAGGTAGGCCGTTGGACAGTCTCGGGTGAGGTGTTCCGCCTTGGTTGACGCTGGGAACTGTCGTTGCGGTTGTTCCGCGTGTAGTTTGCCGCTTCTGGTTGTCGGTTGCTGGTCCGGTCATCGGTGGTCGCTTCCAGCTCGACGCGCATGCATCGAGCCTCCTCACGACCCCTGAGTGCTTGCCGTGACTCTCTCGGTACGTTGAACATTGAGCTCATCGTCTCTCCCGGGGGTAAGAAGATATCCACAGTAGTAGTGGTGTTGCGGGTCACTCGGGCACCATAGGGAGTGGTGATGTGCTGGTAGTTTTCGGCAGATGCTACCACTTCCCGGTAATAGACTTGCTCGTCGTCGCTGCTGGACTCGCTGGCCGGACTGGCTGTGTAATGCTCCAGCTCAGTCTGCGGCTCGGCGGGCTTGTATACCCCTCGTCCGCTCCTTGGGTCGCGTCGGGGTTCCGGCTTTGGTGACCTGGAGTAGGAGCCGCCGTCTTGATGGCCCTGGAACCGGGGCGGATATGTGGGGCCTCGAAAGCCGCGGTGAGGTGGTGCGTCCTCGTCGTACACCTCGCGCACATTGTCGGGATAGTGCCGTTCCGGTGGGGTGTCGCTCTCCGAGCTGGGAGGTGGTGGTGACTCTTGCCAGTCCCACTCATCCCGCTGCAGTGTTGTCCTGAATCGTTCGTCGGACTGGCCGTCGTCGTTCTCTGGCTCCGATGAGGATAGCCACTCGTTGTTGTGAGCGCTGCTGGCTGGGTACGGGTCATCTGGTGACTGGCCGTCGTCGTTCTCTGGCTCCGATGAGGACAGCCACTCGTTGTCGGGAGCGCTGCTGGCTGGGGACGGGTCATCTGGTGACTGGCCGTCCTGGTATTGGGGAAGGTATGGGGACGTAGACTTGTCGTCCTCCCAATCCTGCTCCGGCGACGATTGCCACGCACTGCTTCCAGTATTTCTCTCCATCTTGGCTTAACGAAAGTTGTTCTTGCTGTGGAAGATAAAATTTCTTGTTATTAACTTTGTTTTTGCAGGTTTTTATTCCGCTTTAGAGGTGTGGCTTGCGCGTAAGGTAAACTAGTGTGAGTGTGGGGTCTCTGGCTAATACCCCTTATTATCTAATTTACTCGTCCAAGTAAGTGCGCCATGTCTTCTGGCTAATACTCAGGAAGTGGGTCACTACTTGGGCTTGGCGAGTGCTCTCTTGGTTAATCCTGAGGGTTGTGGGTAGCCTCGAGGATGTCTGTGTCGTCGTCGTCGTTGTTCGCTGCATCAGTGTGGTACTCTTTTAGGTCGGCCACGTTGGCAATTTGTCTCCTCCGGCTTCCCACACGTTGGATGCGTACGACGTATGTGGATACGAACTTGACCACCTTGAATGGTCCGTCGTATTTCGGTGCTAGTTTTGCAGCAAATCCTTCGGCAGCTTTCGAAAGGTGATGCTGTCGAAGTAAGACAAGGGATCCTAGTTTCGGTCTCCATTCTCTGCGGCGTAAATTATAGTGGCGTTGTTGATCTTGCGTGGCTCGTTGCATGTTGGACTGTGCTATGGCGAATATCTCCCTCAAACGGGCTGCTTTCTCGGCAGGCGTTTGAGATTCGCTTCCAGTGGCTGGCGTCACCTCGTCGTATAGTGCGCCTGGGAGTCTTGGCTCTCGCCCTTGTACTACGAAGGCTGGACTGAAACCAGTAGAGTCTGAGACGCTGGAGTTGATGGCCAGAGTAATCTCCGGCAGCAACTCGTCCCAGGTGTTCTGATCGCCGTTGATGAACTGCGATATCATCGTTTTGATTGTCCGATTTGCCCTTTCTGTTGGGTTCTCCTGGGGGCAGTACGGTGCTGTATGCTGGACGTCGACTCCCCATTCCTTTAGGCAGTTCTTGAATATCCGACTCGTGAACTGTGTGCCGTTATCGCACACGAAGAGTTTTGGGACTCCAAACCTGCTGAGGACTCGTTCTCTAAATGCTCGTACCAGATGGGTGGCAGTGGCCTTTTTAAGGGGGACCAATTCGACCCATTTTGAGAACAAATCGAAGAAAACGAGTAGTGTAGTGTTACCGTGCTTGGATCTGGGTAGAGGTCCGACGAAATCAGCGCATAGTGTCGTGAATGGCTCATCGACTTGCCTCGTGAGCATTCTTCCAGCTGGCTTCTGTTGATTGACCTTAAATCGTTGGCAGCTTTCACATTTCTGAACATGACGTCGGGCGTCTCGATACATCCCTGGCCAGTAGTACCGCTGGGATAACCTGATGATCGTCTTGCGGATGCCTTGATGACCCGCTGTTGGAGCGTCATGGCACTCTTCGAGAACACGGCGACGATGATTCCTAGGGACACAGAGCTTCCACGGGACGTAATCGTCGTCGTTTGGCCTGTGACCCAGGTTTCGGTACAGTTGTCCATTTTCCAGGGTGTACTCCGAGAACTTCTGTGGATCTTCCTGTACTTGCTTGATCTTGTTCGTAATCCACGGGCAAGATGATTCTCCTTCTGCGTCAATTCGATACATGTTTTCCAGAGGCTGTCTGGAGAGTGCGTCGGCCACGACGTTTTGCTTTCCGGCTCTGTAGCGAATGTCGAATTGATATTGTTGCAATTCCAGCGCCCATCGTGCAACTCTTCCTAGGGGACTCTCGAGTGTATTTAGCCACTTGAGTGCCAAGTGATCGGTCACCACCTCGAATCGGTAGCCCTCCAGGTAGCACCTCAGCTTCCGGATTGCCCAAATCACAGCTAGACATTCCTTGTCGGTAGCAGAGTAATTCTGCTCAGCTTTGCTCAGTCTGCGACTGATGTATGAAATGACCCGCTCCTGCCCATCGATCTCCTGCGTTAATACCGCACCGATCCCGAGATTGCTAGCGTCCGTTTGTAGTACGAACTTGTGGTTAAAATCCGGGCATGCTAACACTGGAGCTGTGGTGAGTAAAGATTTCAAATTATTAAAAGCTGTTTGCTGTTCTTCGCCCCACCGCCAGACTCTTCCCTTTTTGAGTAGTTGGGACATTGGCTGCACGACTGCAGCGAAGTTTGGCACGAATCTGCGATACCAGGATGCCATCCCAATACATTGGCGAAGTTCCTTCAAGTTCGTTGGAGGCTCCAAGTTTCGTACAGCAGAAACTTTGTCAGGATCCGTGTGAATGCCCTGGTTGCTGACCAAATGGCCCAAGTATTTCAATCTCTGTTGGAAGAACGTGCATTTCTCTGGATTGATTCTGAGATTTGCCTGACGTAGTCGTCTGAAGACCTCGCGCAAATTTCTGATGTGGTCATCAAAGTCCTTGCCGATGATAATGACGTCATCCATATAGGCGAAAGCGTTGGGTTCCATGTCTGTGCCCAGGACTGTGTCGAGAGTGCGTTGAAACGTAGCAGGCGCCGAGTGTAGTCCAAATGGCATGACACGCCACTGGAATAGACCCCGACCCGGTACAGTGAACGCTGTACATTCACGGCTGTCATCAGCCATGGGTATTTGCCAATAGCCATTCTTCAAGTCCAGTGTGGTTATAAACTTTGCGTTGCGTAGTCGCTCCAGTATGTGGTTAATGCGCGGCAGAGGGTACGCATCAGGAATTGAACGTTCATTGAGTTGCCGGTAATCCACACACATACGCCACTTGCCATTCTTTTTCCGAACAAGCACAATGGGAGCGCTGTGTGGGCTCCGAGAAGGCTCTATTAATCCTTGCTCCAAGAGTTCATCCACTTGTTCATTGATTATACGTTGCATGGCCGGATTTCTTGGGAAGTATCGCTGCTTGATTGGGCGATTATCTCTCATGACGATCGAGTGCTTCGCCATATGCGTGACTCCACTGAGCGTGTCAAATCTTGGTAGCTCCTCGTCTAGGAACTGTTGAGCTTTGAGCTGTATGTCCCGTGGCCATGGTTCTGCCGGTTCTCGTTGTAACACCGAGTCGTAATCTGGTTCCTCGGGTTCTTCAGCCAATTCAGTGACGTCGAAGGGGCTGGCCTGCGTAGTCGTGGTCGTTGAGGGACTCTGTGGTTCCTTGTTCTCCTCATTGTCATCTTCATGCTGTTGACAACACCTCTCTATGGCCTGCCGGCTAGTGACGGGTACGCTTGTATTCTTGGCTGGTGCAGGGCGCGGCGATGTGACCTTGGTTGTGCTTCTTCTCCGGCTAGTGGGTAGATCAGGATTCTCGTTGTGCATAGGGGCTTCTGGTTCGCCTGGTCCAAGTTTCAGGCAAACGGTCCCGCATTGTATCATCGTGCCAATAGTCTGTAGGAAATCGATACCTAGGATAACGGGGTCGAGCATGTTGGGCATAACCAGGAATGTCATGCGAACAGTGCGATTGTCTAGGCGTACGCTCGTGTGTAAGGCTCTGCTTATCTCGCATCTGGAGCCATCGGCGAGCCGAATGTTCGTGCTGGCGCTGCGGATTTCGTCCTGTCGAGCCACCGTATCAAAGCACGTTTCGCTGATGAAACTGCGAGTTGCCCCGGTGTCTATTGTGGCAACTATGCTTTGACCGCTTATCTGGACTCTGGCCACAATGCGTCCTTCGCACATATACATCTGGCTATCTAGGCTGGGGGTGTTGCTTGCGCTGTCTCCGCTGGGTTCCCAGTCAAGCGGAGACGCTGCTCGTTTCCCGATGCTCGCTGTGGGCAACAGGCAAGGGTTCGTATGCCTCGCCGTCCACATTTCCAGCAGAACAGTACCCGTCTGTTACGGCACTGATCCTGGAAATGGCCCTGCTGGCCACAGTTCCTGCATGCTCGTCGAGCATCGCCCGGAACATGCGAGTCCTGTGTCATCATTTGGTTCGCTGCGTCCCGACTGCCACCTTGCCGCATTCCCGGCACCGCCAACGTCATCGTCGGTGGTTCCAGCCGCGGCATCGGTCGTCGGAACGGATTGCGTGGCGTCTCGAATGTTGTTGGTCTCGTGTTTCCGTCGCGGCCATATGTTGCAGCGGTAGGCGTATGCGCCCTGCTCGGTGAAGTGTTGGCGAAGGGTGCGGCCATGGGCGTGCGCCTCTGACCACGCTGCTTGACACTCTCCAACTCTCCAATGAGTTGGATAAGATGAGGCAGCGTCCGGAATTCATGGCGGCGTACATATAGCTGAAATTCTGGCAAAGTGTTTTCATAAATGCGATCTAGTTCTTGGGCCTCGGTGTACCCGGCATGATGCATGAGTGCTCGCAGCTCTACGACAAAATCTTTAAAATTTTCCCCCTCTACTTGGAAGCGAGTTCTTATCTCGTCTTCTAGCCGCTGAAAATACTTGGAGGGCAGAAAAAATTCTAGAAATTCTTTTCGAAAGGTTGCCCATGTTGCATTCTGGAGTCGGCTTGTGCGGAACCAGAGTGCAGCTTTCTCAGTTAGAACCTCCGGCATGGCGCGCGGCAGGTCGTCGAACTCGATGTCGTAGGAAACAGCCCGTTCTTCGAGTTGTTCTATAAATGCCAGTGGGTCTGTGCACCCGTTAAAACGAAGTCCCCATTTTCTTATGCGCTCTGGACTTGTATTATGACATGCCATTGAGGCCGTAACGTTGCCTGCTGTGGGCCGGTTCTGGTTTGGTTCCTCGAAGCGTATTGCGCGACTTGCGGTCGATGGGTTTGGCTTTGGTTGCCAATTTGGGAACAGCCGATCATTAATGGGCGAGAGATATGCAGGCGAAGCAGTTCCGGGTATCTGGAAATCGCGCGGCGCACCCGTCATCGATGTGCGCGGCAATTGTCCAGACTCAGGAACTGGGGCCGGTACGAATTTCGACGTATAATGCCGTTCAAGATCCGCCAACCGAGCCCAAGTTTCGCGCTGCAATGCCTTTCCCGCAATGAACGTCGCGAAATTCTGTTTTAAATCGTCGAGTTGGTTCGCCGTGTCGAACCCGAACTCGACTGAGAACTCTTCCAGTTCTGTTTGCGACCGGCTATAAATCCAGCCGGTTCCCACCCCAGGGTTTCTAGTGACTACTGGAACGTACTCACCCTGAATTTCTGGATTCATCTTTGTTCACTTTCTTTTCTTACTGTCTTCTTATTGCTGGTGGATGGTTTCGTTTTAATGGATTTATTTGCATGTGTCCTTGTATCGTTGTATTGTTTCAATGTAAAAATTCACTTTTTTTTTTTTTTTTTTTTTTAATTTATTTATTTATTTTGTTCCAGCTATTGTTTATTGTTGTTCAGGTTTTGTTCACACTAAAAAAACAAAAATAAAAATACAACATAACCATGGAGGCAATGTGACGAACTGGATCGGCTCACTGGTTCGTCTGTCAAGTGACATGGCACATCACTGACGACCCTGCACATCACTGATGACGTCACTGCCTCTATGCACTTTTCGTTTGCACATTTGGCTTTTATTTTGTCACTGCCGCTTTTGTTGTTG
Source organism: Scaptodrosophila lebanonensis (assembly GCF_003285725.1). Taxonomy (NCBI): domain Eukaryota; kingdom Metazoa; phylum Arthropoda; class Insecta; order Diptera; family Drosophilidae; genus Scaptodrosophila; species Scaptodrosophila lebanonensis. Next base: position 7,937,775 of record NW_022060529.1, read on the forward strand.
TTTTACGCTCACTGTGCTGCGTTTGTTTTGTTGTAAATTCTTATTCACTGTTCTTATATTGTTGCTTTCGTTGTAATATTATTGCTTGGTGTTCGCTGTTGCTGCGTATTGTCATGTGTTCACTGTACTGCTTTGCTTGTTTTATTTTTTTTTTCCACTGTGTATCGTCCACTTTATTGGACCGCTCGTTGTTGGATTTATATACTTTAAATATATATTTTAATTATTTCACTGTGTCAGTTTTGCTTGCTCACTATGTCTTACTCGTTGTTGTTGTTATTTTGGCACTGTATATAAATGTTCACTGCTCTGCTTCGGTCATTGCTTGTTTTCACTTAATTTTTTCTTAGCGCTGCTCGTTGCGCGACGGCGGCGTCGGCGTCAAGAGAGCGCGAGCGGGATCGAGAGAGAATACAGCCGGTGCTGCGCTGCTCAGCTCGTGTCGCGAGCCGTTAGGTCGAGCAAAGCAGCGAGAGCGCCGGTTGTTGGATTTGCTTGTATTTGCTTGTGTGTTTGTACGTGTGTTTGTACGTGTGTTAAGCCGTTGCTTGGGCTTCTGTATGTGCATTAAATTTGGCATGTGCCAAATTTCCTATGGTGCGGCTTCTATGATAATTTCCTAACCTACAGTGGCATCGAATATGGGACTTTAATCCATTTTTCCCTTAATTTTCTTTCAGCGTTGTCACAGGGTCCCTGCTCGGGCGCCACTTGTAAAGAAGTTTTATTTCCAGCTGGGGTATAACTCAGCTGTCCAGGGTTCATTACAAGAAAATTTATAAATGTGACGGGACCATGCGACAAGAGGGACTCGATGCACACTGTAGGGTGTCAGTCGCCTTGCGGCCGGTAGTTTTGGCGTTATGTCTGCATGCTCATGCGCTGCAAACTAACCTCCAAAACTCCGTTGGTCGAGTGGACTATTTCATATATCGCGGTTCATACACGCTATACATGAAATAGGCCCACTGTAGCCGCTGGTGCTGGAGAATGCGGGGCGGACTAGGGCTCGTTTTGACGTTATATTGCCGGCTCATACGCAACAATATAACAATCAACACTTGTTCGCTTTTTCAGTCACAACTTACATATATTCGGACTCGAGCCTGGTATATATGTAAGTTGCGCTCATAGCGTGGGCGGATTTCTTAAATATTCTTAAGATTGCCTTTTATTCGGGATTTCGCTGCCATTGGCCCTACATTGCACCACGTTTATTGGCTGATTTCCAAAACTTACGTGGATTTGATCCTATGTCTCGCTGCTAACACACGTCTGGTCGTCTTGATGGTCGCCGAAGAAGAGAGCGAGCTTCCGTTTTCGTTTGCCCTTCTCGCCTTCGTTCGTGTGACCTAATTCTCTTTTTCTAAAATCCCTATACACGCGTGGGCGGTGATGCCAGCTCGTTTATTCTTCCCCTATTCAAAAGATCTTTGCTGCGTAACCCTTTCTGTATGTAGTGCGGTGAAATATAATTGAAACTTACATCTAGTAGCATAGAAACTTCAATGTGAAACCTTAGATCTAATAACAGTAGTGGAACCTTAAGACTAGTAACAAAAATTGGCACTCTTCAAAACCGTGCAAGAAATAATACAAATAGAAAAATCTTAGAGCTAATACAATTTGTGACGCAGAATTTTACTGCGTTACACTTTCTAATTTAAATGTTATCTTAAACATAAACAATTTGTGTACTCTTATAAATGAGTTCTTAAAAATAAATAGTTTTGGAAGTCTGTCTCTTAAATGCTATATTGAAAACGACTAAAAGGTAAACGTAAGCGTTTTAGGGTAAGGTAAGGTAGTAGTGGGTGTTAATTTGGGGGTGTTGGGATTTTAAGTTGGGAAAGGGGGTGTTGCGGAAGTTGGGGCTGAAGGGTAGTTGTGAGTACATATGGTTTTTGCGAAGGCGGGTAAATAAGTTTTCAGGCTAAATTCTTAGTTGCAATCCGGCTCTCTGTCTTTCCAGTTCAGTTACTCAGAGCGCAGCAATACGCTGGCTCAGCTGCTCGAGCTCCTCGTAGACTGAAGCTGGCAGATCAGCACCCACTTGGGACTCGAAGTAGTGGCGAATTTCTTGCACCTCCTCTGTCCAAAACTCTTTGGGAAGCGAGAAGAGTTGCGCCAGATCGATTTGTTCCTTCATGCCAGCCAAATTGAGAGCTCCGGCACTAGGAATGCGACCAATGGCCGAATCCTCAAAGCAAGCCTCACCGTTGACGCGACGCAAGATCCAGTCCAGTACGCGCGAGTTCTCACCATATCCGGGCCACATGAACTTGCCCTCGTTGCTCTTGCGGAACCAGTTAACATGGAAGATCTTTGGCACCTGGCCGCGCTTCTCCATGCTCAGCCAATGGGAAACGTAATCGCCAAAGTTGTAGCCGAAGAATGGGCGCATAGCGAAGGGATCGTGCATGATGACCTTGCCCTTGTGCTCGGCCGCAGCGGTGGCCTCAGAACGCATGGCAGCACCAATGAAGACGCCGTGCGCCCAAGTGCGAGCCTCATAGATCAGTGGCACACCAGCGGGACGGCGACCGCCGAAGAGCATGGCAGAGATGGGCACACCTGCTGGATCCTCCCAAGCGGCATCGATAATGGGGCATTGGGCAGCGGGAGTACAAAAGCGCGAATTGGGGTGCGCGGCTGGCTTACCGGAGTCCTTGGTCCAGGGCTTACCCAACCAGTCAGTAATTTGCACACCAGGAGCCAAACTGCTCTCCATGCCTTCCCAGTAGACGCCCCCATCGGAAGTGGAAGCCACATTGGTGAAGATCGTGTTCTTGAAGACTGTGTTCATGGCAATCGGGTTAGTTTCCACAGAGGTACCAGGAGCCACGCCAAAGAAACCGTTCTCCGGATTAATAGCACGCAGCACACCTTGTGAATCGAACTTCATCCATGCAATATCATCGCCCACACACTCCACCTTGTATTGCTTGAGCGAGGGATTCAGCATGGCAAGATTTGTCTTGCCGCAGGCCGAGGGGAAAGCAGCTGTGATGTATTTCTTGACGCCATTGGGATCGGTTATGCCCAGGATGAGCATGTGCTCGGCCAGCCAGCCCTCGCGCTTGGCAATGGTACTGCCGATGCGCAGAGCAAAACACTTCTTGCCCAGAAGAGAGTTGCCACCGTAGCCAGAGCCGTAGGAAACGATCAAGTTCTCAGCAGGCTTATGCAAGATGATGGTGCGCTCAGGATCGCAAGGCCATGAGGGAACCTCCACCTGACCGGATGCTGGAGTGCCCACTGAGTGCAGGGCACGCACGAACTCCTCCTTCTTGCGCAGCTGCTCCAGAACTGGAGCACCCATGCGGGTCATGATGCGCATGGAAGCCACCACATAAGCGGAGTCTGTGACCTCAATGCCAATCTTGGAGAGCGGAGAGCCCACAGGTCCCATGCTGAAGGGCACCACGTACATGGTGCGCCCCTTCATGCAACCGGGGAAACGCTGCTGAATAGCTGCCTCCATGTCCAAGGGCGAGATCCAGTTGCCCAGCGTACCCTTAACACCGTCCTGGGGCGTTGGAATGGTCTCGGAGCGCTCATCGGTGCAGATGAAGGTCTTGGATTCCACACGTGCCACATCAGCGGGATTGGTTCTAGCCAGCCAGCAGTTCTCGTACTTGGGCAGCCCCACAATGGTTCCAGCTTCCAGCAGCGTCTTGATGAGCATTTTGTTCTCCTGCTCGGAGCCATCACAGATGTGCACCTTATCGGGCTGGCAGAGAGCAACGGCCTCATCCACGAATGCGCGAACGCCAGCGGTCAGGGAGCTTACGTCACCATAGGCGATGCTAATGCCGCGAATGTGGCTGTAGAGACCACAATTATCCTGCTGGAGCTTGTTCAATTGGGGCGCGGCGCAACCATTGCCAGAGCTATAAGTATAATAAGAACGAAAGTAATTAAAGAAGCAGCTCAATAGGTTTTGGATTTCATTTTCAAAATTAAAAGCAGATCTGAGTAACGCGATCATAAGATTTCGAAACTTTTCAAAACTATTATTAATAATATTAAAAGTAAGCAACTACTATCAATTTTAAAAATATTTTTCATTGGAAATCAACTTGTATGGCTTTATTATCAAACAAAGAATGAACAAATTCCATACACGAGTATGAGCTACAAAGAGTAGCTAAATGAATTGAATTAGTTCATAAACAAAAAAATATTGGCTGTAAAAGAAAGCCAGTTTTATACGGAATTATGTTAAAGCTTAGTTTTATTTAAAACGATCAGGTAGTCGAAGGCAATATTAATATTTATTTTAGATTTTCGGGTGGAAACTAAATTCACAAACAACACACTTCACTACTTACATAATTTTGCTTTGTTCGATGAGCTCAGGCATTTTGTTTTATTATATTATTTATCAAGCTTTGGAATTATTTTATTATTTATTTATGGCTTTTTGTGGAAAATATTAAATTTCGCACCTTTAATTTGTGAATTTATTTTGGCAAACAAATTTGATTTGATATCACAATTTAATTATCACAATTCAATGTAGGTTGTTTGAATTTTTTTACAGTGTTTTTTCATATGTTTTTCCAAAGTTTTTTGTCAAAGATTAGCTTTATTTTCAGACCACTGAAATTTAATTTCTCACTTGATCTTTCCATTTACTCCGACCACGAGTAACTGATGTCAGCGCCACTGCCTCAGGCCTTTTTATACCCGCCGTGGCGACGCAATTGCCAGCGACGACTAGAACTTGCCGCTCGTTAGGTCGTTCGTACGGCCGCGATCGGCTATCGCTTTATTTTTTGTATGCAGCATACAAGGGAGGCGGAGAGAGAGGGAAAGGGTCAAGCTGCAGGCACGCTGATTGGTCGACCAGAGGAGGCTCGGCAATTGTTTTGATTTTTCGCCCTGCTCGATGATTAGAGACGGCGGGTCCCAGCGGGTGGAGGCGACTGTGGATGACGCTTAGCAACAGACGCCACAGACGTCTGCTAAGTGTGGCAAGCTTTCTGCTTGGCACAATTTATTTCTCTGTTTTTCATAATAATGATTGTTATGATGTTTTTTCGGGCGAGCATTTGTCATCGAAAACACTTGCAGTGATAAGAACGAACTGTTCCTAATGGATTCGCTCGATTGTTGATATTTTGATATTTAGCTAATTTAATTATTTGTGTTTGTTTTTGTTTTCATTAGATAACACGAAAATTCGCTGAGCGGCACAAATACAAACAACTGTTGGATCGAGTGGGGTGTTGGTGCCTAACGGAGCCTGCTTGCCTGTTTAACCAGTTTATGTTTATGGCCGAATTGGTGGCAATTAGCGTAGGTACGCGTATTGGTCGAATAGGCAGCTGCGTAGCAGCCACAAAATGCAATTTTACGCAATTCCGCAGCAGCTGCAAATTGTACTTGCAATTGCACAAATAATTTATAAATACAAGTATACAATGAATCGCACACATATTTGTGTGCGTTTATGTCAAGGCGTCACATCTGTCTTAGGCCCGAACAAAACAAACGCACGCGTCCTCCCACACCGTACATACTACATACATATATTTGCATATATCAAATCAAATATATCTAGTTATTGTTCATCACATGTTTTGCATATATAAACGTAGCTAACTTGTCAGTGTGCCAATTTCCAAGAACTCTCTCGGAAAGGCAGTGACGGAAAATTTTTCAATGCGTGTGATTCGCCGTGGCTGATGCGAAAATTGGCTTTTAATAATATTGGCCATGGCCAGCTACAGGCTGACGGCCATACCGGCCGGCATTCATGTGACATTTGGATACGCGCTCTTTGTACCAAAGAACACGAATAGAATAGAATAAGAATATATGTATACTATATGTTGAACGCGCGTGAGTTGTCATGTGGTCTGGCCAATTGTTGTAGTATTGTGTTGGTGTGTGAGAGTGTGTGGAAGGAGAAATGAAGGTTTTCCATATGCTAAGTTGCTTGGAACAGCTGACCATCAGCCATCATGAATTTCACTGCCATGTAGCTAGGTAGATTTGAACTGATTTATAACAATAATAATAATTCTTTCCATATATATTTATTCTCAACATCTTTCCCACAAAATAAAAAATTATTTAAGATTTCAGATGTGGGGTTTGAAGGCAGCCCAGGATGCAAATGGTAGTGATAAGTTATTTTTATTTCAGTCTTAATACCTAGTTTATATTTCAAAAAATAAAGGGAAGAATCCATTTCCAAGTAGGCTGATACGCTGGGGATTAGAGTTGGATGGATAATCCGTGAAGAGATATCCTAGACGGACCTTGTACATATACATTGAAAAATGTACCTAAAGGGACGCCTCTTAGCATTCATAATTTTTCTTTTAATATACCTACTTATACCAAATATGTAAGTCAATTTTATGGGTACATTTTAAATCTTTGTATGTTGATTTGAAAAATCAAGAATCCATTTCTAAATTTGTTAATTCAATCTTATTTTACAATGAAGAATTATTGAATATTAAAAAGTTTGTAATACGGATAACATTATTTGTGCCTAATAGATAATACAACAACTTTTCGTTTTGAATTTTATTTGTGCGCTTTTAATTCACCAGCCAAACAATAATAACCAACCAAATTTGCAGACGTTTTAAAAGATCACTGATAATTAGTGCGTTGGCTTTCATCTCGTATAGAAATATCTTATTCCAATAGTCCCACAAGCATTTATTTACGTAGAAATGTCATGCAGCCATAAAAATTACCTTGAAGTCCATATGACCATCAAACTTATAAATGAGACCCATTCAATGTCCCTCGACACCTGCAGTCAGCAAAGAAGACTCAAAGACCGTTATAAATCAAGTTTATGCCACTCGCCTGACCCAAAAGGATTGTAAGTGTTGTCCAGTTGGCTACTGGTTGACCTTGAATCCGTTTCTTACAGCCTTGCTGCTTATTATGATGCCTTTTCGGTGCTTCCATCTCTTGCTTTTTGCCTACTTGACGCATTTTTGCTTCTTATTTTTTGTCTACCAGTTCAGTTTTTATTTTACAAGTATTTATAAACTATGAACTTGTTTTTCTAGTTTCGCACTTGTTTGCCGGCCGCTTGGTTGACTGTTCCACATACTTGGCTTTGCCTGCTCCTGTTTTGCGTACCCCAGCGCCCCCCTGTCTATCACCTGGCGTTGGGTAAGACATGGCTTGCTAATTAAGGCGAAAACACAGCCTGAGCCTGAGAAGATTTTGATAAGGTAGGCTGAATTAGTAAGCTTGCGTCAATAATTATAGAATTTAATCTTTAGTTCATCGATTGTTTTGTGACTACGGCTAATCTTAATAGGCTAAACGCGCACGCCCCCTTGGGAGGGCAGATTTGCATTGACGTCAGGGAAAGTGCCTATAAATATAGTTTAGTCTAGGTTTGCAGCTTTGTTTTCCTATTTATTAATAGGTTCAGCCGGATGCAATAAAAATGTATAGCCCCTTTACTGTGCTTGTAAATTCAACTTAATAATTAGCTCCTTATCGTCTAAGCAGTTTCCATTGGCCATCGATTTTTGGGGGTAAGTCAGGCCACCACGCGCCCAACCTAATCAGACCTTGACAACGTGGATTAGTCCAGAATTGGCCCATTTCTTATCAAGCTACGGCCAGGCTTTCAACACATTTCAATTTTTTCTGCTCCATTTTTGGTGACAATATTTATTTGCTTGCTTTCTGCTCACCGATTTTGGCGATAAACCAAATGCGAACACTGCGCAGTGCCCAGAGGTTAACACCATAAAATGAAAATATACTATACATACATACATATAGTCTGTTCAGTAGTATAGTATATAAGTATGTGTAGAGTAGTACTATAGGAATTTATAGGCTTGTTTACGCGAAAATGCGCCGATAAGATGCCGCCCGAAAACCAACTCCAGAAGCTACTATGAAATGCGTTACTTTATTGTAGAAACAATTAAGCTATGGAGATACATAGATTGATTAGAAGATCACATCTTGGCCACCCGTGCCTTCAGTTCGTCCAGTTGCGCCGCCACAGGCTGGGGCAGATAGTCACCCACCTGAGCCTTGAAGTACTGCTCTATCTCCTGCGTCTCTTGCTGCCAGAAGTTCTTGCTCAGAGCGAAGAGTTCCTCCACATTCACATCATCCTCCAGACCAGACACATTTAGCGCTCCCTGGCTAGGCAAGCGACCGATAGGCGACTCTTGATAGCATTGCTCGCCTTCTACGCGTCTGAAGATCCAGTCGAGCACACGCGCGTTATCGCCAAAACCGGGCCATAGGAATTTCCCATCGGCGCTTTTGCGGAACCAGTTGACGTGGAAGATTTTTGGTACCTTACCGCGCTGCTCCATGCTCAGCCAATGGGCGAGATAGTCACCGAAGTTATAGCCGAAGAAGGGCCGCATAGCAAAGGGATCGTGCATAATGGTCTTTGCCTTGTGTTCTGCCGCCGCAGTCGCCTCGCTGCGCATAGAGGCGCCCAAAAAGACGCCATGGGCCCAATTGCGTGCCTCATAGACGAGCGGAACGCCATCAGGACGACGGCCACCAAACAAGATGGCTGAGATAGGCACGCCAGCAGGATCCTCCCAGGCCGGATCGATTATGGGACACTGGTCAGCCGGCGTACAAAAACGTGAGTTTGGATGTGCCGCCACACGGCCCGCTTCCTGGGACCACAGCTTGCCCAGCCAATCGGTTACCGTCACACTGGAAAGTTGCGCTTTATCCATGCCCTCCCAATATACGCCACCATCGGAGGTGGAGGCGACATTAGTAAACACTGTGTTCTGAAAAATTGTGTCCATGGCAATGGGGTTGGTGGAGCGTGAGGTGCCCGGTGCAACGCCAAAGAAGCCGTTCTCCGGATTTATTGCACGCAGAACACCCTTGGAGTCGAACTTCATCCAGGCAATGTCATCGCCCACACACTCCACTTTATAGCCGGGTAGTGTGGGTGTCATCATGGCGAGATTTGTTTTGCCGCACGCCGAGGGAAAGGCGGCAGCTACATAGATCTTCTTTCCCTGTGGATTGGTTATGCCCAGGATGAGCATGTGCTCAGCCAGCCATCCTTCGCGCTTGGCAATGGTGCTGCCAATGCGCAAAGCAAGGCACTTTTTGCCCAGCAGCGAATTGCCGCCATAGCCGGAGCCATAAGATACAATTTCATTATCGGATGGCTTATGCAAAATGATGGTGCGCTCGGGATCACAGGGCCAGGAGGGCTGGGCCTGTACACCACTGGCTGGCGTGCCGACGGAATGCAAACACTTGACAAATTGGCTATTTCCCTCTTGCAACACGTCCAGCACCTGACGACCTGCTCGAGTCATTATTTTCATGGATTCCACAACATAGGGCGAGTCGGTGATCTCAATTCCAATTTTCGATAGTCGTGAGCCGACGGGTCCCATGCTAAACGGTATCACGTACATAGTGCGACCCTTCATGCTGCCCGGCAAACGCGCTCCAATAGCTGCCTGCATATCCTCCTGCGATATCCAATTGCCAAGGGTACCAGGCGTCGCGTCTGGGGTCACTGGGACTGTCTGCTCCTTGCGGTCCGTGCATATGAAAGTCTTTGACTCAACACGCGCCACATCCGCCGGGTTAGTCCTGGCTAGCCAACAGTTCTTGTACTTCGGCAGAGGAACTATAGTGCCCTGCTTCAGCATCAGAGCCTGCAGCAGTTTGCTCTCCTCGACGCTGCCATCGCATATGTGGATACGCTCCGGCCGACATAGCTCCACACATTTCTCAACGTATTCCTTTACAACAGGTGTCAAGGATTTGGCATCGCCGTACTGTACAGAGAGCGCACGGCACACGAGACGGAAATTGTTGTAGCTGCGGGGGGCGACATTTAGGCTGCAATGAGAGAACGGAAAGAGAGATATAAGGCTTTCCTTGAAGGCACGAGGATTTGGAAATTTAGAAAATTTTAGCCCAGTGCCACTATCAGAGGCATTTGCTTTTTGAAATTGAAATAAATCCCAACTACATATATCATACACAACTGTACCATTCATTGAAATTCTAAGTAAGCTAGTATACAAGCACATGTATGTATATACATATACACTTCGAAGTATAAACGTATGTGTGGCTGTTTTACCCATGTTGCCGCCCAAGCATACTCGCCCATTTACAGTGAACATTGTTCTAAAGAAACTTTATGAGTATTCCTGCAACTTCTAATTTGTCTAAAGTCTACAACTTGTAATCAGTTATCATCTGTTAGAAATTGAAGCAGCTAAATTGCTTGGAGATGTCTTGGGAATAAATCCATTAAACGAAAAGAAATGTGGCACTAAGTTCATCTAATTTGGTTTTTACAAGAATTAGAACGTTGCTGGAATACTCTTATGGATGACAATCAACTTTTCTGAGACAGTTTATCAAGCAGATAAAATGAATTTTTTATATGGTTACATGGTATCTTCTTTTTCGTCTGAAAAGTCATAAAGTGATTTATATTTTAAAAATTTCCGAAACTCTTGCGATATGTACGAGTATATTATATTTAAGAGAACAACATTTGATGTGCACGCACGCAATATCTACTGTACAAACAAAGGCATACACACAGTGTATTCAAAAAACTTGCTGATCAGCTGTTGTCTGGTTGTTCAGGTTTCGGTTTCGGTGTCGGTCTCGGTTTCATAAAAAAAACTCGCTCCCAAACTCGAGCGGTCGCTCCTCTGTTTGGGGATTCCAAAGCCAACGTCGTGTCTGCGCTGCCCCAGCAACTAAAAGTACCAACAACCTTCAATAGTCGCTTGATGGCGAAGCTGCAATTCATTGCGCGCCCATACACATTCACATATAGTACATACATATATGTATATATGCATGTACATACATACATATATGCAGTATTGAGAAAAGAGCGCGTCATTTGCGTCACTTTCGTTAGAAGTGCTACACAGACACATATCGTTCATATATGTGTGTGTATGTGCGAGCACATACAAGCATGTTTCGACTAAATTGTATGATGCAACGTTTCATCAGCCAGTTAGGCAGCAAGTCAGGCAACGATTCAACAATCTAAGCGCCGCACAGTGGTCCACAACTGATTACTAAATGGTTAATACTCAATACATTACAATGCTGAACTGATAGCGAATACTTTAGTGAACCATACCATGTTTGAAATAATCAAAATAAATCACACATTCTGATAAAGGCGCCAAGAGCTAAAGAGATCGAGTAAAACATAAAAGTTCCTCTAATCTTTCCCTCTGGTTGAATGGACCCACTATGCGCAAAGCGCCACGCTCTGTGCTCTTTTCTTAATAACGAGTTTCCACAGCGAAAATGTATTTTTGGTTTCTTTGTTTTGGTCTCTCCGCTGCCTGTTGTCTGGCCGCAAAACCAAAACACGACTATGAATGGCTAGACGACAGTGTTTTGTGGCACACACTCACACACACACACTCATTTCCAGCACCAATCGCTAATCAATGCCAACCGGTAGCGGAGGTAGTTGTAGTTTGGGGCCACTAATTAGTGCGTGCGACGCATTTTATTTACATATGCCTGCAATTGTGACAGTTTTTTTTATGAAACTGAAGCGCTATGTAAACTACAATCGCCAATATCTACATCGCCATCACCATTGCCCTCGCTTCCGGCATCCAGTACGCTTATCAGCTCATAATGCTCGGTGTCGGCGTGTGTATTTGTATGTGTGCTTGTGTTTGTGTATCTATGGCCGCCCTTCACCCGCACCCGCACCCACACCCACTAACAGTTACATATTTACAATTTACAGCAATCATACCCATCAAGTCCGCTGCCTTTTACATTGTCGCTGGTTCAAAGTCCATTGCCTTGTCCGGGCTGTTGCCGCCACCTTCGCACACTCACACTAACGGCCGTTTGTGACGTCATGTCTGGGCTCGATTTATGTAATCGTGTTTATGTATTTTTCAGCGCAGAATAAAAAAAAAACCTTATCAGACAACGCAAAAACATTATATTTTTTGGGAACTGCGCATTTATTTTCATTTCTGACTCGTCAACTTCTTGAATTTGTCGTATAGACCGAATTTCTCCATTTGATATAAGTAGTTCAACAGCTTTATATTATTAAACTTTTTATTATTAAAAAAAGTTATTCAATGACTATTTATTTATGTATTTCAAATGAATGTACATATATAAAGGCTGCCAACGTAAAGCATTCATTGAAGATTTCTTCAAATCAGTATTATAAGCAAGATACAAGTACCTCAAAAATTATGCATATGATGAGCTGTCTTCATCACTAGGAATGGAATTAATAAACATAGCTATGTAATAGTTGTCCTACTTTTAGAAAAACGAAACGAAAATAGAATAATTTAATACAGAATAGTTTATTTATTTGTTTTAATTAAAACTGAAATTTTTGGAACCAGACTTTGTAACAGTTATACATTTATTACAAACTTGTTAAATTAGGGCGGAGGTTCGAAGCCATTTGCCGATAAAAAGAATTTTTTTTTTGTTATGTTGAGGAATATCGACGCTTTTCATTAAATTTATATTTAAAGACTCTGGTGAGATTAAAACATCTTGTAATAGTCATAATATTTTAGGCATATTAAGGTTGATTAACTGCTAACAAATTTGTATTTGAATTAGTCTTTTCATTCTAAGAAATAATAAGTTAATGGCAATGATATTTTGGCCGCTTTAAACTAAAAGTTTCTTAGGAGTAAATTGTCGTTTACTTTCTAATTTCTTTGTTTGTTATTTAGCTTTGCTTTGTTTCGTTTGGCTTTCTACTCTTGTACTATTTATAATTTTGTTGTGTTATCTTTTATGAACGTCTGGCTGTCTGTAAAATGTATTTGAAAATCATTTTATATCGCAAAATGATAAGGGAGCAGACGACGACTCTGACCGAAGAAGCATAAACTGTTTAATTTGCTAGAAGCATTCTCGAACTTGCTGCGATGTACATTAATATATAAACATGGCAAATGATTACCATCCGAACTTTTGCTATCAGCTTATACTTGTATATATGTACATATGTATGTGGTTGTCTTAACACTCTGAGGCTAATTAGGCATCAGCGGTTTGTTCCCTTCTCGGCTGATATCTGCCACGCGCTTTGCTATAATGAGTGCGTAGATTATGAATTTTCTATTTGGTTGATATGACGATGGGATGCTGTCAATGCCCTTTTTGAAATGGCAAGTGGAAAGCTCATTTACTTACATACTCGAACATATATACGCATTGATTCTGTTTGTTTAAAATAGTCGCACATTGCGGGCATGACGCCATGAATGCTGACCGTTCGTGCATTTATTTTTGTTCAACATATTTAGTTTTATTTTTATTGAAAATTTCTTGCGTTGCAAAAAATAAACTGTGAAATGGCAAGCGCGTGTTTTTCAAACATATGTACATACATGCATAATACCTATGTGTATTTTCTTCTAGTATTTTTATATATACATAGGTATATATTTTGTATATTTACTTTATTTTATAGAGACACATGTACATATACATATATGCGTATAGTATTCTTGACGTGGCAGTTTTATTTTGAGCGCGTGGCAACCGCAATGGGAAATTTTATTTCATACGCATTTAAATATGCACGGTAAAGTATTTGAACAAAATATTCCAAATGGAATCAACTCTTCAAAGGCTGTTTAATAGTACAAGTACTATACTATATGTTTACGACTATTACGACTCATAATCAGACCTGGCGTAGACTACCAAGAACTGGTTTGTGCATTTGTCTGTTGTCGGTTGTCGGTTGTCTGCTGAGTTCATTAACTTTGCAACATACCGTCTAACTCAGGTTTCAAAATACAGACTGCGCAAAAAGGGACAGTCGTAGACGTTCGAGAGCCGCCCAATTAGGGTACTAAATTCTTATCAAATTGGCCTCAAATCGGCACTCAATTCTTATCAAACACATAGTAGCTAACTAGCTACAACCAGTTTTGGCTGCTTCATGTACAACCATAAATAAACCTACTTGTATAAATGCCGATATCATTATTAAATTTTTTATTTTCATAAATCATCATTTGTACGAGCTTAAATTTGTATTTATAATGCTATAAGCAGCTTCAGCCCCTTGCCTAGGGTATAGACTCCACAAAGACCAATGAATGAAATATTAATTTTTCTTTCAGTGTACTCCACTTACTATGGTCAACATTAAACATTGTCAGATACATAATATAACTCGATTTTCGTCTTTCTCTTAACTCTAGAAAATTGAGGTAATACCTAAATTTCACTATTTTCAAATTAGTTCGAATTTTTAGCTACCGGAACAGAAATTAACTTCATTCGGAAGTGTCTTAGAATTTTACTCTATTATTATAATTCTTGTCTAAGTTGACCTATTTTATTGGGTCAGGTAAACACAGAATAAATATTCACATTGTTGTTTCATAGTTACATATAGGTTTCCTTCCAGTCAATTAGATTTTTAATACTACATTCATTTCATGTTTATTGAAGTAATTTAGGTTGCCAACATTGCTGTTGCTGTTTATTTAAATATGTAAAAATGTAAACTGTGTATATTCAAATAAAGTATTTAGAGTCCCTACCGCATATCAAAGTACAAAAATCGAGGCTCAGCCACTGACTTACATAGTAGTTTTCCAACTGATAAGCGCAGCTGGCAGTTAATGTGCTTAAAGATGCTATAAATGGCTGATAATACTATTTCTGTTGTCATATAATGCAATATAATGATCTGTAAAAATACGCTCTATAATAATATTGACGTGGGTGCAACAAGCGGTCCTCCGGGTACAAAGAGCGAAAGTTCAATTGAAATGCAATGACAAAATGCTTTTTGTAACATTTAAACTGATATCAAATACAAAATCTATAAGATAACATAATATTGACACAGAAGCTAATTTGCAATACAAATTTAGGAAAGCATATACTATAAATATGTTATTTATATTTGAAGCTCTTACTTTGCGTTTTTATCACACAAGCACACATATACCAATACAAATACAGGTACTATTAATATATTTTCCACGTATTTTACTTAATTCCTACTGAAGAGTCGCGTATCGTGAATGAAACAAAGGCTGCGTCATCAGAAATAACCATGACATTGTCAACAAAATTTAAAAATTATTGGAATCATCAGCTATCGCATTAAAAACAAAAGGAAAAGAAAAATTAGGAATGCGTAGTAAACAAATAATTAGCTGATAAGCAATCAACCATTTGACATAATTGGCGCACAGAATGTGAGCAATATTTTATGTTATTGATTGATTTGTAAATTTAGGCGGCGTCTCAAATAACAATGACGATAGGCGCGTGCCCGCCGCTTTAAAATGCAATCAAATAATAAACAACAACAGTAAATACAGGCATATTTTTACAATCATTATATCAAAATACCAAACATACTTACATATGTATGTGCTTATATACATACGTACGTACGTATATACTCGTAGATTGGAATTTATTTCTCTTTGGAGCAAAATTAATAAATATTATTGTACATTTTTGTTTTCTTATACGCGTCCATGGGGGCTCGGCCTGAAAATAAGCTCAGCGTCAACACAGCCTACATCTACATACATTGTTGTTGTACTTATTGTTGTTGTCGTTGCTAAGGTTATCACCAGTGGCACAGGCGTTGTTGATGCCGTTGTCGCAGGTTGCCAGCAATTTCGAATTGCCGCAAATATGAAATTGCTCTCAGAGTGTGCCAAAGATACACAAATTTCCAGAGTTCATAATGTTAGACACGTGTGCCTGTCTGCATAAAATCCCCAAAACAAAGTGAAACAAAAACAAAAGCAATGACCAAAACACAAGTTTTGATAATGACTTTTGAGAATTTTTATGGCGTCTGCGAGCAAAGTAGAAAAAGTGGCGCGATCGGTTATTAATAAAACAAATAAAAAAAACTGTCCAATCGACCAGAATGCAAAAAAAAAGTAAAAGAAGCTAAAACCAAAACAGAAAACCAGCCAACAAGCCAAGCAAGTCAAGCAAAAAAGTCATGCATCGAGCCCGAGCCCCTAAAACCGCTTTGTTGCTAGGCGCCCTCGTAAGAGCGCACAGACAGAGTAAAAACAAAAACGCGTAAAACACCAACACATTCACACACCCGTCTATTGATAACACGAACGCGGCTCCTACGTCACACAATCACCACAAACACGGACACACACACTATCATACACACACAGACACACAATGATAACAAAACCCGCCTGTCCAGTGATCGTTAAGAACCAGCACACAAAGACGCGCCAAAACAAAGGCTGAAAAATATTCAACAACGCAGCCGTGTCGGTCCGAAGGGGATGGGAGGCGGACTATTCGAATAAAGCGAACAATTGGTAATTGAAAATTGTTGCCTTTTTTGTAGCATGCTTTTTAGCGCATGAGGGCACGACAAAAATTGGGCACCAGAGTGGCTTTCAATTAAATTAAACTTTATGTTACGCCCCGTCTTAACATTCAAAGCTGCACATATTTTTTGCTGCTGCCTAAAAGTAGGCAACATTTTGCAAAGGCAGACCAGAAATTAACTAGAAAGCTCTGCTGTTTTCATTGATAAAATCAGATGTGAGTAAAATGCTTGTGCGTGGTGGTGGGAGGTGCGTGAAAACTGTTTATAAACAAATATTGTTTTGAACTTGAGCATGCAGAACGAAGAAGAGAGACGGAGAGAGCGAGTGAGCAAGTAAGAGAAGAACAGCTGGCTTAAGACTACTACACAGTGACTATTCGCGCACTATAAAAAAATATATATACATACAAGTATATATATATTTTTGATCTTGTCGTCACAGCCACTGCAAGTGCATTGATCTTTAGGCTGTTTTTACGCCCATTTGTTGCACAGCTGCTCTGTTTCGCTGCCATGTCTTTCAATTTATTTGCAACGGAAGTGCGGAACTTGCGCTTTGGAGTGCGTGTCATGGAATTTTTTACTGAATCTGTAGCGCATTAAGTGCTGAGCATTTAAGAAAGTTCTCTCTCATCTAGAGTTTTCCTAATATTAATGTAGCAATAGCAATAATTATAATTGAGCTCTCATAATGAAACACACCAATACGAAAATACTTGTACTATATAGGAAATTATATCACATGAATTATTTAATGGATTTTCAGCTATGTACGTACATATGTATGAAGCTACAATATATGAATGATGCCATTAAAGGAATATGCTATTAAAGAATCATTTTGAATAATATTTTAGTTTTTCTTTGATGGCATTATTACATACTATATAACACCTATATATATTCTAATTCAGTTTATTGTTACGCATTACAAAAGCGGGTCAAGGGCTTAGCCTTGGTTCTAGTTGATAGCCCTGTACCTTTTTCCAGCTCTTTAAACAACTTCCATGACTATACTCGTATTTGAAATAGCAGTCTTTACCCTAACAACCGCAAAATGCCATTGACACGGTTCTCCCTCTATACTATATGAAGAAAATATCACATATGGCTCACCCGCTTCTGAGGAACTGCACACCGTTCAGCAACATTATTCTGCTTCTGTTAGTTCTTCTGGCACCTTCAATGCTCTTGGATGCTTCTGCTTTTCCCTTTGCTTTCACTTTTGGTCAGCAATTGTTGTTGCTTTGGCAAATGCAGTTTTATTTTCGTTAAATGAATTTATTTCGTTTTGTTTTGTTTATTTTTAACGTTCCTTTGTGGGCTCTGTTGTTCGGCAGCGATGTTTGCTAATTTCATTAAATTGACAATTTAATTGAAATTTGTACGTTTAATGGAAAAAATATACAAGTGCACTTTAAAATAAATTAATTAGGAAAGCGCGGCACAGAGTTTTTTTGCTGTTGTTGTTGTTTAAGCTTGTGGCACTTGTTGCGCTTCAATTTCCACAGCTGCGGTCGTTGTTTCGATGTCGTGGGCACTTGTTGCTGCGTTCGCACAACAAACCAAACTGAAACTCTATAGCAAGTATTGCGCTTAAGTAGCATATATGTACCTACTTATGTATATGTGAGTATGTATGTATATGTTTTTGTGGGTCGATGTTTGTATTTGTCTTTATTTCGCTCTTTCGATTCTGCCTTCTTGCTTATGCATGGGAGCATATACTCTGTCTGATAAGATAACCACTGCCCTGCACTGCTCCTGCCCACATTCTTGCTTGCCACATGCCGATCCCCATGGTAAGCGGCTTGTAAATGCAAATGAGCTCAGCTGTTCCTGCGGTCCGTTATCAATTGTACTTTTTCATCTCTCGCTCTCCTAGTATCGCCCAACTGCTCTCTGCTGCCGCTACCGGTGCTGCTGCTGTGATTTGTTTTATTGTTTGTCGAATACTGCCAAACCGCATGTGCACACACACCCACACACACACACCCATAAATGGCATATATGTATATTGCATCGTGATTAGTTTATGCCATTCAATAAAGTACAATGTCGAACTATTAGTGGCTGCTTTGACATTAACCGAGGTACCCACTCGAACTTCTCTGAGGTCCAAAAGTTTAAGTTTAATCTAAAATGAATAACAAAACAGCAAATACTATAAAATATATACGAGTAGATTGGCAGTATACCTGCTGCAGAAATAAAATACAATAACAGCTTCTAAATCTTTAAAAGTTCGCACAAAAAACTTACAAAATATAGATTCATCTAATTTGTCAGTCCAAAATATTCTCTAATTTAAACATTGCAAACCATGAGCAGTACTTTCAAGAGTAAGCAATGATTCTGATTGCTATTTTCAATAATATTCCTCGGTCAACTGCTGTTGTTTATTCGTTTCTACTTGTATTTTGTCAATTATATTTGCCAAATACAAGCTATTTGAATTCCTTGCCTGAGAGTAAATCTTGGAAACGAGGGTCGCATGGCGCGATAAGAAATTTCCTAATCGGCCTATGCCCCTCTACTGATGCTCACCATATCAAGCCGTTGATAACATAATTCATGTTTGTTTGGGTGTGTCTGAATCAAAAGCCAATAAATTTGACTGTCCCCTGCATCTGTGTGTCGCGGGCTGTGGTCCGGTGGGCTGAATGAGATTAAGATTAAACACATGACCGCATCATGGACGCATAGTGGCACGAAATTAGTAAAAAGGAAACACAAACTGGATTTGTTTTTTGTTTAGTTTTCTTTCTTTCAACTTAACGCTCTATTTTTTAATATCTTTATTTATAATAATTACCTGCATATATATATATAATAATACATAATTCATACATACACATATAGGTATTTCGCCATAATCGTTTAATACAATTTAATTTACACGAGTCCATTTCGTTTAGGTTGTTTAACACTACTACTCGTACAGTAATTGATATACAATATGTATTTATAGCTTACAAATAGATGCAAGTATTTAGGGCGGTCGAGTAAACTTTTTCAATCCGTTTTGATCTATGTTACTATATTTGTATTTATTTGGTTTCAATGGTTGTGGGTGTGTTTTTTTCTTTTGGTTGTGGCCTGCTATTTGCGAGGACTTTCTGACTATGGGTATGAAAGATCTGAACAACAGACTTATGCTGTACATATGTATGTACTTGTATATGTACATACAGTATTATTTATATAAATATGTATTGTTTAGCCTAGTGCGTGATTTCGACAACAGTATCATATAACTATGTATACATATATGTATATATACTTAACATAAAACATATATAAAACAACTGCTAGGCTCTGTCTACATGCTGGCTTATCAAATATGCAAAAATCCCAACGATGACCTGTTTCAAAGTTCCCTTTCAATTGCTGCTCCTGCCAAGGTACATCTATCAAAATGATATTTTCGCGTTAGGATAATAACTGAATACCCAAAACTGTACATTTTGCACGAGTATGTCTATGTTTATAAAAACTGGCACAGTCTGCTCTGAGCTTTGCAAAAATCTTCACTTCAATACGTCAACTGCTAAAATTTCTAAAGTTCTTGCTCAAAAAATGGCATCAGTTATTTCTTTGTTTTTTGTTTTTAATAAGTATGTCTTATTGTCTTCAACGTTTGCCGTCTGCTTGAATTTTCCAGATAGAAAACAATTAAAAATAATATTTTAAAAAAACCAAGTTGTGTATCCATTACTCTGGATTTCTGAATTAAATGTAAAGTGTTATGAGTCAGAAACCGAACTTTTCATATATAGGAGTACTTATAAAAACTGCAGTGTTAGGACATTTGCGTATCTTTGCGTATTTCCCTTCCAATTTGCATAACTTTCGGTTAATAAATCATTTCATTAGTTTGTTAAAATATTTATGCACGGGACTTATAACTAGTATTATATTAGAATTTGTATTTTATTCCCATTAGAGTTTTACATACAACCACTAAAACTATTCACAGCAGTTTTTTGTGTTTAATATAATAAAACACTTTTCAGTGTTTTAGTATTGAAATTTCGTAAGCAAAAAAAAAATTGGTTCTATGGAGCTGAACTTAATCAAGACATATAGATATATTGAGTTTTCAAGAAGTTAAAGAGCTGCACAGAAATAATTGAATAAAGTGGCTGAAATTCTTTGGTTCCAAAAAAAAGGAGTTAACGAATATTCGAACTAAAACAATATTCCAAGATATTATATAGAATATCACACTTTTACATTTTTGGTTGTTTCCTTTTGTTAAATAATTTCTCGTTTAATTGTGTGTTATTTTTTCGTGTACGCCTATAATTAAAATAGAGAGTGACCTTTCTCATTAGTTACAAAATAATAGTGTGTAAGATTTTCAAATCCTTAATTCCTAAACGTTATGTAATAAGTGTTAATGTCAAATATATACTTTCTCGAATATTAACCAGATTACATATTCATCGTAACATTGTTAATTTTATTACTCGTATGTGTTATTAAATACATTTCCTTTTCTTTTTGGTTTGATTCTGTTATTTTTAATTTGGTTTGTAAAGCGAGTTTGAACATTTATTAGTTTGGGGTAATTTTTATTTTGCTGCATTATTTATTATTTATTTAGAAATTTTGAATTATTTGCATGTATGAACGAATCGCAGGCAAATTATATGTAGTATATGAAATTGTTAATTGTTATCTCTTGACATGATTTATATGTATAGTGTGTTAAGTGTTTATAGATTGAGTTAAACTCATGGAAATGCGCTCGACTACATTTTATAGCTACAAAGCATTTTAAACTTAGATCTGGCATTAACTAGTTAACATAACGGGCATATCTGTAGCTTTCATAAAATACATTTGAATACAGTACATACATATATGTACATATATAGTTTGTTTATTTTTTTGGGTTTTTTTGGTTGGTTTCTGGTACCAATATGTTACGGATAAGCTTAAAGCATTTGAACTAAATAATGTTTATACGTAGGTTGAATTCTTAGCATTGCTTGAACCCCAATTTAGTTCAGTTTTAGCTCATTATACATGCAAAGATTTGTTGTAAGTAGTTCATTAGTGTGTCATAAGTATAGGTATGTAGATTGTACTTAATAGTATTTCCTCATTTCGACATTAATTTAGTGTTTTATATTTAATATATTATTTAATTTGATTAATTCTTCAATTATTTCCTTAAAACTTAACGTTTGAAATGAATGTTTTTAAAATACTAATCTTTTACGCTTTTCGCATTTTTTAAATTGAAAATATTTTTGCATACCGTACCTAAATTTAATGTTTGTTTTCTTTTGTTTTTGCTTCATTACCTCTCCCTTCCATTTCCGTTCTCTCGGCTTATCTACACATCATATGCATCCATTTTGAAGTTTTTGTTTTGCTTTTTGCTTGTTGGCACATTTAGATGATTGTTGGCCATTTTCGTCGTTGTTGTTGCCGAGGGACGCATCATCATCATACGCATGGTCATCGGCTTATCCTCCTCATCATCATCGTCTGAGTAATCGCTCTGAGTCTTCACGTGTCCACCCAATGCTGGCCCGCTAAAGTCATTCTCATCGTCTTCGTCGTCCTGCATTGCATAGAGGTTTGATAATGTAAATAGGGTGCTTTTCATCGGATATAATTCACTTCATACATTCAATATCATACATTAACTCATTCAAATTAATAATACATACTAGTATATATATAACAACGCAGCACGGTATTAAAATTTCAAATGTGAACATTTCACAAAACTTTACAGCCACAGTGCTCTGTTAACTAACATGAAGCTTTTATAGACCGCAAGCTTTATATAAGCATACACGGCCAACAGAGGGCGCTTTATGAAATTAAACAAAAGCTATGTCTTCAACGAAATAGTTCAATAAACACAGAAAAAACCAATATACATATATTCAAAAGTAAGTTTAGTTAAACATACTAAATTAACAGAATAACACGAAAGGAATTTTATCTACAGATTTAGTTATAGTTACCTTACCTGAAATCGGGCTTAGCAGCCTGCTAAAGTTTCCGCAATTTGCCAATTTAGCCAAGACATTTATTATATTACGCATACGCCATGTTCAACAAACCCTAATGCCTGCCAATCTTTGTTCAAAAACAATCCTTACACAGCTACACACACACAAATAAGTTGAGCATTCGATTCGAGCATATGTATGTAGGTCTAACGTACTCGTATTTGTAATACCTTATTTTGTGTACATTAACCGCCTTATTTATTTATAATTTAGTCTATGAATAAGTGTTTGCTAATACATAATACCTTTTTTTGCTTACACTAAAATAATTGTTGGTAAATAATTGTTATCTTTTCGGATTTCTCTTTTCTAGTAAGTTTTCTTTCAATATGTAAAGAAGGCGCCGACACTTAATTTCTTGCTAAACATATTTCTGTGCGTTTTATTAAATACAAAGTTAGTGTTTTTATATTTTTGTCTAGTTACACATAAGCATGTTAATAGCTCTGTGTGTGTGTATGTATGTGAGTGTTGGTGTGAGCATTATTGGTTTATTGGCAGCTTAAATGGCTGTTTAACGGACGCGTGAGAATTTTGTTATTAGTTTTTACTCGAGTGTAAGGCCATGCATGGGCGTTTTCCTACATTTTTTATTTTTTGCAGAGGTAATCATTGACACATGGCTATGCTTAGTTTTCAGTTTCTTTTTAATGCTTATTCGATTATGTTTTTGAGTTAGCTTTATATATATGCAGCCGCTTTTAAATCTTGGCGCGTTACTTTTAATGATTTAGTGGCGTTTTGTGTGTCTAATTCTAATTATTAAAATCATTTATTATGTTTATGTAGGTTTTGGGCAAAGCATGAAAAATGGATGGATGAAGAGAAATATATATATATAGAGAAAGAGACACAGAGAGAAAAGAGGAGAATTGTGTGATTAGCATTTTGTACTTCTGGTCGAGCTAAGTGAGAATGTGATTGCATCAACGGCTGTGTGCGGGACAACATCCAACTTACTTCAAAGTCTCCAATTGTGAAGCGTGTCGCCGCTAATGAATGCTGCGGTGGCATATCCGGACTCATAATCTGAACGACATTGAGCGCATGAGCGTGAAAAGGTTTTTGTAAACGGTTTTCAAATTGAAGCAGAGTAGCAAAAATGATTGTGGTAGGATGTTTTTGGGTTATTAAGTGAGAGAAAGACACAATTAGTTACATTTACATATAAAAGAAGACTTTCGACTTATAGCCTAGGTTCAATTTCAAATCAAACAAACAAACAACACAACAAATCCCTTAGGCTCTATATAAAATGTCAGCCCAATGTCGATATAGGTATAGAACAATAACTTATTTGAATGTACCATAAAGTGATCTTCACTTACATCATCATCATTGTCAATCATTTCCTTAGTAGAAGCAGTCGTCTCGTTGCGCCGAATTGAGCCCTGGTGTATGTCCAAGTCCACTTTCAGGCACTGGAAGCTGCGCATTAGGAACACAATCGGCATGGGCAGTACGCCGGCCAATATCATAGACAAGGCAATTCCCATAACCCAATTGGGATAGTCCTTTTGCTCGACGACGCCCTGTTTAAGACACATGTACAAATCAGTAATATAATCAATTCCAGGACAGCATCTTCAAACTTGCCCGTTCTGCATTCCAGGCGCCATACGTGGGATTACGTATAACCATAAAGACGACCGACGACGCCAAGATACAGACCATAATCACCGGTCCAATATAACGCCAGGTCATCTGCCAATAAAGGCCAGGTCTGTAGCCAGTCATCTGGTAAATGTCCTCCGTAAAGCTACAATTTTTGAAGATTGGGCAGATATCTAGTCTTCGAATTCAATTGTCAGAGTACTAGTTACTTACCGCTCGTGGCCATATATGAAGATGACAGCAATCATTTCCATTAACGCGACTACAACCAAACCTATGGTACCGGCAAATGAGTCGAACATCTTTAGCCAATACTCTCCGGCACCTGTACAGAATATGAAACCGACAGTAAAGCAGAAAAGACATACCACACCAGTGACGTGTTGTTTCTTAACCCGCTTGATGATGTCTATGTCAAAGAGCGTGCACAGCATGCCCTCGAGTATGCCGATTTGTGAGCCCAAGCCAAGCGACAACAACATGGTGAAGAAGAGCACCGCCCAAAACGGTGCGCCCGGCAGCTCGACAATTGCTTGGGTAAAGACAATAAATGCCAAACCAGTACCCTCGGCTGCCTACAAAAACAATCTTGTTTTAATACAATTATAATTTAATAATCTAAATAAACATTGAACGATTATTTATTTATTTGTATTCCTGCAGTGTCAAATTCCGTAAGTGTAGTCTCTTCAACTTAATTTAAAATTGTCGCGTGGCTAAAGAGCAAGTCAATTCGCAAAACCAAAAAAAATGCTGAACACTTTTCTACTTTTGCTAAAATGTTCTCCAAAGCGTTAAATAACTTCATTTATGTTTACATTTTTTGGGATTAATGTTTCTTATCAAACCGAAGTTAAAAATAATTTTGTTAATTTGTTATTTTCTTTTTTTTTTTGAAAATATACAGCAAACTAATTAATTCTTAATTCTTAGCACTCTTGATTTTCTTGGAAATATTTAAAAATATAAATTTCTTAATTTACGAAGTCAAATATTAAAATAATTGAAATTAATTTACTCAGAGCTGTAGTGGTTTCACCAAACATTTTATTTTTCTTGTCAAAATAAAATACTCTTCCACATTTACGGGAATGAAATGGTGGGTCAACTCAATATATATATTTACAAATATCACTAAAAAAAAAAAAGAAAAACATAGTATGAACGATCCTACTTACATTATCCAACTCGTTGGACAGACTGCATTCACCCAGCTTGAGGGCGGTGTGCTCTGTGCTATTAATTGTTTGCATGACGGATTCGTATTCTTCAGTGGTGGCATTCTTGAATGGTAGTAGAGAGTGCTTAACGAGTTTTTCGATGTTGCTGTGAGATGAACATTTTTGTTGGATATTTGTTAAGTAAGTGGCTTAAACTGCACCAAACCCAACTCTAACCGGCACAGTACACAATGACCCGATGTTTATAAATAGTTCAAGAGCAATTGTCAATAACTCAAGCGATGGCTTGGTCGCTGAAACCTGTGCAGCGCCCATTAATTGAAACAAATTGATAGACACGACCGCGTATCGATTTGCGTATCAATGAACATAAACAAGAGCGGACAGGCGGACTGAAAGCCGTAGCCGTAGCCATCGCCATTGATACAAAGGCCCGCTGGCCGCCTCGTGCCGGTTACAACTGGTGGTGTGGTGTAGCGTGGCGTGGCTTGAACGCACCCAAGCGACGATGCAAGCCGACAAATACTCACCCCGCCACACAGCGGTCCACATTGACGGTTGCCTTAAATCCGAGAATGGCAAAGATGACGACACTGGCGTAAATAGCGGTTATTGCATTGCAAACGGAAACGAGCAGCACATCCCGGACGCAGTTGTTCTTGGGCGTGTTGTAGCTGCCGAAGGCAATCAGTGAGCCAAAGGCCAGTCCAAAGGAGTAGAAGACCTGCGTGGCTGCATCCAGCCACACCGTCGGCTCCAACAGTTTCTCCACCTTCGGTGTATACATGTGCATGAGTCCGGCGCCAGCTCCACGCAACGTGATGCCACGTATAAAGAAAATGGTGAGCACAATGTAGGGGAAGAGAGAGGTGAAGTAGACAACTTTGCCCGAACTCTGTATACCCTTCATGACAATGAAGAAGACAACGGTCCAGGACAGCATAAGGCAGAGCACAATCCACCATTTCAGGCCGCCAGGCTCATCCATAGACGGTGCAGCATCTAGGGTAGTCCGATACCAGAAATACGTGGTCTCCGACGACTTGGCGCATTCCTCTAGTTCGAAGCCGCTACTGTTTGTTGGGCAGGTGGACCAGGGCAGTGGGTACTTTGGAGAACATGTTACTTGTATTAAGATGGGATCGACGGCTGGTAACATTTTCAATTGTATACTTACACGAAAACTATTGAAAAGATAGTAGAACACCCACGTGATTATCACATTGTAGTAGAGCGCGACAAAGAGGGTCACAATGCAGGATGAAATGCCAATGCCACCCAGCCAGGGATGTATTGTATTCCAGACGCCCAGAGCACCCAATCGCATACGTTGGCCAATACCCAGCTCGATGAGAAAGAGCGGGATGCCCTCGAGTATTAGCATAATCATGAATGGTATCAGAAATGCACCTGTGGGGCATAGAGAGGGTACAGATATGAGTTTACTCCTATGAGGCCCCAAGCAGAGTTGAGTGACTCAAAATCAATTATTCAGACAGTCCAGAATACATTTGCATTATGGGGCCGTAATTTAATTAGGACGGGGTGGCTTTGTCTATCAATGTGCGTGGCTGCATGGCGCTTTTTTATGTCATTTGACGAGGGTCGTTCAACATCTTCTATAAAAGTGTTCATGACATTTCATGTTTATAAACTCGAATTAGTTTGATATGCTCTGTTTATGAAGTGTGACAAAGCACATTATAAATTTCGTTATGTGCGAGCACATACTATATATTACAGGAGCGTGTCAGATCTCATGTGCTATTGGGCACATTCATGATCGTCATACGCAATACTACCACGATCGTCTATCTGTATCATTTAATTCGTGTTAGATACACTAATCTTGGCATGCAAACTTATCTTACATATGCGCCGATCAAGTTTATTATAAAACATACGGTTATATAAAGCCGCATATAGCCGGCCATATAAAAGCCACCACAAATGCAAGATCAGTATTTTTTGTAGCCAACTTACATAGGTATACTAACTGTATGATGTATGATGTGTATGATGGCTCACAATAATTCAAAGATTCATACAAATCAGTGCTGAATTTGTTGCCTAGCCTAGTATATAGTATAGTATAACTGCTGGATTTCTAACTTCTAAGTGCAAAAGTATTGCTATGAGTTTAGAATACAAATTAGTTTCCAATATTAAATTTCTAGCAGCGCTTACTTGTTGTAGGACCCTCCAACCTATGTACTACTTATGAGTGGTTGATAGAACATTGTCACCCGTCAAACGGCAATTGGTGAGGTTCACAATTAAACCCTTCCGGCAGTGCTAGCTGACACATACATAGACACAAAATGTACCCTACAATAATATAATCTATATGCTGCAAAAACAGTAAGCCTCTGTAAGACCAAGCACAGCAATTAGCGCACATTAAATCTCATAATGTAATATTGTCAAAAGCTGCACATTTGATTAGCCATGAAGCACACACATGATATTGGATACGAACAATATACTGAGACTGCAGTCAATATGAGCGGCAGGTAAATGGTGAGACGGGGCGTGGGGGCAGGTGAGGCACAGTGCCGTCAAACAGCTGCAGCTAAAGTAATTAACGTTATCGGGGCGGTGGCAACGGCGTCAGGTGATGACTGAGCTAGGCTAGGCCCATGGGGTTTCGTTTATCGGTCAAAACAGGGGTACGGAGGTGGGATCGGTGCCGCCAATATGTGCATATGTATGCAGACTTTATTGGCGGGCACAAGCGAAAAAATCGACGCAAAACTGCAACAATTTGCACATTTTGCTTGTCACTGAACTTGGGGCGTCATTCGAGAGTCGTCGCTTGTAATTCCAGACCCCACCAGACCAGAAGTGTTTTCGCACATTCCAAGACATGAGGAGCTGGGGGCTGCTTGAGGGGGACGTCACTGAAAGCATTACTTACCGCCACCATTCTGTTGGCACAGGTACGGAAATCGCCAGATGTTACCCAGACCCACAGAGTAGCCTATAATGCTGAGAAAGAATTGCATTTTACCACTCCATGCGGCACGTTCCGGTTCACCGCCCGGTATATCCACCGATTGCACTGAGTTACGTTGCGGTGCGGTCAGTACAATGGTCACACCATGGGTGCCATCCCCGCGCGCCCTCGTGTTCAGTGGCGCCATTTCGTGACCGTTGCGCGGTGCATCGATAATTTTGGTGGCTGCCATCAACGCCTGAGGTTAGCCGCCTCGGCTTCGAGCTCTGAAACAAGAAAATCATAGTAGAAATGACTGAGAGCATCCTATAAACACATTAATTCAAGAATCAACCAAACCCAATCCAAGCTGTTGATAAACAATCTTTATCGGAGAAGAACATCCAGTTGATCTCCTGTTTTAAAAAAAACGTACATTACAAAATAAACCTTCAGTTACCAGCAACAATTTCATAACTACATTTAATTATCGTAGTGAAACTTGTAATACTTTTTTAAAGAATTTATAAATTTTCCATTTCCCATTTGCGCTTAAGCGAACAGGTGTTCGTATGTTTGTTTCAGAAAAAATTGAGAGGAAGAGGAACAGTGTCACGTGTTTATAATAAAACTTCATCTATTTGTAGTTAACTTACATTTTTGTTCATATCGTTGACAATAATCTAACTTCAATGTTCAATAAATATGTGAATTTTACAAAATAATAGTCCAATTAAAAAGCGATCAAAAGTGTATTGAAATGTCTTTAAATGAAAATCAACAATCTGATTAATAAAATTCGTTGTTTTTAAATTACTATACAATTTCCAGATTTGGTCTACCTGAACCCCTAGGAATCGAAAAATTGGCTTAAATAGTTCAATTGTAATTATTTGACTTCAAAAATATTTTATTACATCAAAATACAATTTACTTGTACAGCTCATTGACCTCAGGAGCGCACCTCCAATTACGTCGACGAGGAGTCATTGCACCCCGCTCGTAACACCCTTAATGGCAGTAAACATTTTTTAGATATTTATATATATATTTCCAATTTAAGATTAGCGGGCCAGCTTACCTTAGTAAGGCTAACCTTCAAAAGCAAAAGCTATCGACTAAATGAATAAACTGACTCAATTTGAAACTGCAACCGAATAAGTAACTTATCAAGGCACGATGAAAAGTCATGAAATTGCATTTCTACTCCAAATAAAGGTACAAATTGTTAATAAGGTGCATACAGGTCAAGTAAAGGGCCATGACATTATTCAATAAGACTTAAATGTAAATGACTTGACTATATTGTAATTGTTCAGCATCTATAAACTTTAAAACTGTCAAACAGAAATCGTTTAAAAAGTCGGCCCAATTTATTTACTGGAATGTTTTTCTCTTTTTTTCAATAGTATACTCTACTGATAATATTCTGGAATATATAATTTTCTCATTATGCAACAGTTCAATATGGCCTTACTTTTCTAAAAATATTTATTTATTCACATTGTTTGTTTGATTGTTCGTACTTTGAAGGAGATTCTACGACCCACACACTTCGCCCACTGATTACCAGACATGTTGTTGCCAATTTGGATAGCTTTTGCTGTTTTTCACATTGTTCATAGTTCATATATAGCTGTTTGATCGATAAGGACACGCTACATACATACATACGTATAAGACTGTACACTGCTGGCAATTTGTAAGTGTGCGACACACACAGAGCCGGGAACAAGTGCTACTTGCAAATTTTATATGAGCCTGTAGTCAGTTTTGCGGTTGTCCTTGAGTCTGCCATCAAGTGGTTGTCGCTACTGGCAGTTTATATGTGTATGTGTGTTTACTGTTATTTATATGAAAGTGCCCAAAAAGTAACTCAATTTGTGCCTTAATTATCAGCCATTAGTCTGACTTTTCATGTTCTCGTCAGCGACTTTTATGGAAATTTTCATAATATGCCCTGCCATCATTTGTAATTATATTAGCAAACATATAATTTGGTAGTGTATTAACATACCAGAACGTACATGAATGTCCATGCAAGAAGACAAGCTTTTAGTGCCTTGCCTTGCATTTGAAAATAACAAAATAACCATATAGTAGTACGTTCTAATAAGGAGGTCCGATATGTCTGATGGAAATTTCATACCTAATGGCACTAGGTTTAAAACAAACCAAGAATTTAGTAAACTAAAACTAGAAAAAGACTAAAGTCAACAGTAAAAAATTGTATTTTCTGAAAGTTTTTTATTAGTATTTTAGTATCATTAAGATATCTACTTATTTTCTTTGGAAAACAATTTAGCTACCCACAAGCTAACAAGTTCTGTTATTGGGCCTGGGCTTAATGGAAATGAAAAATAATCTTAAGCATTAATCTCTATGATTTCTTGGACAGAAGTTGTAACGGTTTTCATACTCACTTCAATTTGGATTATAAATTGCGTCTTTCATTTGAATTTCTTTAATTAACATGCAAGCTGTCACGGTTGCATCTAAATCTTAAGTTTCATGAAACACCGATAAAATTAAATGAATATTAAGCTCACCTAGCATCGAGAAGCAGCTTAACACAGCTATGCGTGTCAGGCTTGCTCAAGCGCAGCGACATCTTCGTGCTTCGACCATTCTTTATCTTAATAATTCCTTAAGGTTATCATTTCTTGAAGTCATAACAAACTCCTTACGTGCGATCAAGTTAATTCTGTAGAAGGCCTACACCGTTACACTCAGAGAAAGAGCACGAATTTTCGTACTTGAGCCATGAACGAACTTGTTTCAAGTACACAATCCTTAATCCCTTAATTAAGGTACATTTTTTAAATATTTAAATACTTAAGAACGGCTTAGTTTAAGTGCCTTGTGTTCTTTGCGAATCTTGGGATGCCAACAGGACTAACGTGGGTTTGAAGCCCTCTTGCAAACTTTTTTAAAGTATAGATAGACGAGCTAGCCGAAATTCCACAATGTGACAAAGAAACTTGCCTCGAAGACCGGCCCTAGCATCATCGCATAAACATGATTTAGAACTACTTGCAGTCCTAAAATTATACAAAAAAATTCAAACTGCCATTTTATAGCCATAGTTACAGGCCAATTCTCAACATAAAAATAATAAAAAATAAATAGAAAAATAAAAAATATAAATATATATTGATATTTTCCACTATGGATACAAATCAAAATATTGCTGCTGTCAATGATGAATAACAATTTAAATACAATAGTTTAGCCCACAAATTTATAAAACCCAGCGGGGAATTCAAGGCAAAATTGTACTTGTTCTTGTTCTCTCTACCCATACAAAATTCGTCAACAATTTTTAGGTTTTTTTCCCCGAGTGTAGTTATTCATTTTCACACTTCCTTACCTCTCAACAATTGCTGACTATATACTTTAGTTGACCCAAATGCCAGCTTACTGTTTGTTTAATCGTCAGCCATCAACAATTTTACCGCAAAGCTCACACACACCCAAAAAGAAAGTTGCCAAAAATGAAGGAAAACTTTCCATGGCATCAAAAGGTCGTAACTAATTAAACTACCAAAGGCCGCAGCAATGCCCTACACACACACACACGCACACAATATATGAATGTATATATGTATGTAAGTAAGTATGTGTTTAAGGACATGTGAACGTATGCAGGAAATGAATTAAAATGCAAAGCCCCAAGCAACGCACATACAAGTATAATCTTGACGCGCGCAATAAACGTGGCAGAACGACAGTTTAGAAGTCACTGAACTGGGCCATGGCTACAGAGAATCATATCCTTAACATCCCCCCTCTCAACCGTTCACCTCTCAGGCCGTATCACGTTCTTTTATATATAAAATACGTGCCTGAACCCTGAACCTTGTTGTAAAGTGTGTCGCGCTCAAGCTGTTGGCGCAGTTTGTTGTTGTTGTTTGTCTTCTTTTGTTGTTTTTGTTATTCTTGCTTTTACTGCTGTAGCTGTTGTTGTTTTTGTTGTTGCTACTGCAGAAGGTCATTGCAAACGAATTGAGAAAGCAGCCAAAATGTGCGCCCAAAACACACACATCACAAACAACTATGTATGTGTTGAAAAGGCTACAATATATACCTACACACACATACATATATATAAACGTGTGTACATACATGTGCACACATGCATGTATTGTTATTTACTTGCTGCGGCGAACTACCATGGAGGCTCGTCTCGCAGTGCTGACGTAGTAAAGTGTCGCCAGCATCGGCGTCCAACTGGCACATAAAGAGCGGCCATAAAGGAAGTGCCAACAAGCGCACACCTATAAGAGTGAGAGGGAAGTAGAGAGATGGGGAGTGTGAGAGTAAAAGAGAGGGCGCGAAGGAGAAGGCGCATGGCCAAGCAGCTGTGCGGTAAGAAGCAGCAACTCACCACACAGAGAGCGCGTGCAGAGCGAAAGAGAGCTTTGGGTGAGCTTTTGCCTTCTTATTTTCGCATCCTTGCTTCATTGATGGCGACCTTTCGTTTGTCTGCACACCCGCACAACTGCCTTTTTTGTTGTTAGTATAATTGTATATTTCATATTTTCGTCTCTCCCTCTCTTCGAATACGCGTCGTATATAAATACATATAAATGTATATATGTATGTATATGTGCGTTAATGTGCATTTGCCTAACATTGCGTATACGTAATATGCTGTGACGTCTTTGTAGCTGCTGCCACTGTCTCGAAGGCCCAGGCTGCATGCGCTCTACTGCGTATTTAGTTTTATCCAATATATGCATGTGTGTGTGTGTGTGTGTGTGTGTGTGTGTGTGTGTGTGTGTGTGTGTGCATTCATTTCCATGAAATGCCTCAAACGTCAATTATAAATATTTATTTGAGAAATACATAGTGCATTTTTTTGTTGTGTCTTGCACTGCAAATTGCAGTTTTATGATTGGCTACACATGTGTGCATTTCCAATAAACTGCTTTCATGGTCTGGCCGTTGCTGCACATGCATGGAATTGCAATAAAAAGTATCTTGCAGATACAACTAGAGCACAAATAAATAACTACAATAATCAAAAGGCTCACGCGTCGTGCATTAAAAGTCACTTGTCTGACCACACTCACACACACACACACTATATCACAATTGGCGATAGCTCGTCCTTTTCAACTAGCTACACAACCACCAACATCATCATCGTCATTATTGTCGTCATCATCGCTTGCTTCTTTGCATTGTTTGTTCTTTGCTTGCGCCCGGCTATTTGTCTGTTGATTACACAATCCAATTTATGTTACGTAAACCTGTGTGTGAAAATAAAAGTCCTGTGATTGCGGCGTTTGAGTGGTTGACGCTTGGGTCCATTATAGTTCTCATTGCAATTGTTGTTCTTGTTCTTGTCGCTAGTCGTTGGTGCTGCCTTTTGCGACGCAGTTTGTACAAATAGCAGCCTCACACCACCCAACACCTAGCACACAACACGCACCCACTGCCTATTTCTAAATAAAGCTCAAGCTGACATTTTCTCATTCCACGTCGTCCTTGCGCACAATGTATTGCCCTTAACTATATAGTCGAGGCTCTGTGCTCGACTATAAGTAGATACTCGTTCGCTTGAAATTCGATGCTTAAATAATTCGCTATTGCGAAACTAACTCAACAATGGCTGGGAGCCTGTAATGATCAGAGGCTACTACTTGTATCTAAGAAAATGTATGTAGTTTTTGTTTTTATTACTTCCTAATGGACTTGCTTGTGGCCGTAACCTTAGCTGACTGTATTGCTAATTGATTGTAACAACAACTGTCAGAATTTGTTAATAAGAAGAGGCATGTGCGGCAAAATTAATGAAGCTATCAATTCGGTAATGAATGCTGTAACATTTAATTAATTTACCGATATAAAACGGATGATTTTACCGAACAAAAATCCCTGCTTAAAGTTCAATTAAATTCCAGCAAAACTTCCTATAACAAGGGCTAATGATTATCAGTTATTATTTAATTAAGATATTTTAGATATTGCTATGCTTTCATTTTAAAAAAGTGTAATCGAATAAAATATAATAATTGCATTAAATATAAACACCATTATCTATTTGAGAACAAAAATAGTATTTGTAGGAGTTCTTAAAATTCTCTAAAAAATAAGAACAATACACAGCAATAATTTTGTATTTGTTTTTCATTTCTGGTACTTCAA
Source organism: Scaptodrosophila lebanonensis (assembly GCF_003285725.1). Classification (NCBI taxonomy): domain Eukaryota; kingdom Metazoa; phylum Arthropoda; class Insecta; order Diptera; family Drosophilidae; genus Scaptodrosophila; species Scaptodrosophila lebanonensis. The sequence goes on from NW_022060529.1 coordinate 7,972,050, forward strand.
AGAAACTCTGCAAGCTGCCTTAATTAAGTTCAAGTTAAGGCCTCTCTAAAATCAAATTCAACCCAGTCAAATTTCGTACGTAAGTGGTAATGTTAATAAGTTAGTATTCAATTAAAAAAGGTGTATGCTTTCAAAGGACCTACGATACATCTGAAATTAAATATCTTTCAATTACGAGTACTGCTACTAATTGAATTTAGAGCTGTTTTGCTGCCGAAATTACTTGTATATATATGCGGGTAGAGTATGTATATTAATATGTGTGAAATAATTCAAATTTCCACTTATTCACGGCCAGCTCGATAATATCAAACAAAATCTTTGTCTAATTTGCTTCAATCTCGTGTTCGCATTCGAGCTTGTTGCTGCTTATATAACCGATCCAAGCAAGAGCAGCATTTTGTGCCACAAAACACCTTTTGCTACCAGCCACTGACTGGGCACAAAAATAAATTTTAAATGAATGGAAATATACCCTTAAAACAAAAAGCAGTGTGCGCTACCTAAGCACACACACATACATGCAAATACGCATACATACGAGTATGTGCGCTTATGTATATATGTATATAGGTATTTGGTGTGTGTGTGGAAGTAAAGCTTCGTGTGCTGCTCACTTTCTATGTGTTGAAATTTTCGGTGCGCTCACACTCGAATTAAAAAGCTGCCAAAGGATAAACAAAATTGCGTTGTGCGAATATTATTCAAAAGTAAAAGGAAGGACTAATGTTGGGTTAAGCTGACAGCGCTGGGCCCTACGAAGTTTCCCTCTTTACTCTAATATGAAATGCTTTAGCAATCAATTCGATTAAATTTGCAATATAATGGATAATTCATACTTCAATGAAAAAGAAACAATTCGAATAAAAAGTATCCCAATAATGCAAATAGAACCTGTGGTACAATTTTTTGTGGCAAATATTTGATAGCAATATTTGCTCGAATGGTAATGTGATCAGCAGCACGTTTGAGATAATAGTTATATCTAATAATTGCTGCAAAGATAGTGAAAAATTGGTTTTATATTGAGCAAATCCCAAATCAACACAAATTACACTAGCGTACAAATTTCAACAAACTTGCAATTTATAATTTACGCACGGATTTTGAAAAATTAACAATGCTTTGTATATACTTTCTACCGATGTAAATCCGCTGACAAATATAGAAACTATTAGTTATTCCGTGAAAATAGTTTTTTTAATTTATATTTTCTTTTTTATAGTAAGATAATTTATTCTTTTTATTATAGTCAGATAAATTATTCGCAAAAATAATCAAATATTTGATCCATTTTTAGAACTTTTTATTATTAACATTAAAAAATCGGAAAACTTATGTATATGCCCTCTATTTGAATGAAGGGTGCAGAAAAAGAACAACCTTTTTGTTGTAAATTGCCAGCTATTGAGGATAGAGGAGTTTCTTGAAAGCTTTGCACCAGCTTAATGTCAATTTATATTTAAATGAATTGTTAATCCACTACACAAAAATATCATCAATAGCAGCAACAATAAAGGGGGTTAATGGAAATAGGGCAGCCCCCCATATATTATCAAGCTATAAGTTTGCGTGTTTCAAGTCAAATCGATAACAAATATAGTAAAAGAGGTAAGAAAGTCTGCAATTTATTCGTATGTAAGTCATGCAATTCCGATATATTGCTATTGCGATTTATTTGCACGGCTATTCGTCACACACCAGCATAGTGTTATTTCAATTTATATAGATGTAGATACGTTTGTGCGCCCGTTTATTCGGAAGCATTTGGGGCTTTGCCGATATATCTTATGAGATTTGTAAACAACTAGCTTGCCAATAATAAAAATTGCAACTATTTTTGTCCGTCTCCCCATTTGGCATTTCATAAATATCAATTAGTAAAATTAGCTTTCTACACATACATAGTGTGTACAGCCAAGTCTGTTTTCAATCCAAAAATCATTCACATTTCACTCGATTTCTCTTATTCTTCAATACCTCATAGACGTCAAGTTAGAGATAAACTAAATTTAAAATTTTAAGTTGCGTAAAATGAGAACTATTTCCGCTATATAATTCATTTTAATTAGGCAGTCAAACGATATGTGATAGTATAGATGCACAACTATTGATGTGGCTCCACTTTTTGCAACTATCGATGGTTTTGGGAGAAGAACAAAAGTTTAAAATCGTTAATCAATCATTGAAAGTAAGAAAAAGTCACTCTATATGTGACTAGTAGAACTTTTTACCAAATTTTGTCCTCATTTTTTTTTGAAATAAATACAATAAAAGACTTTTAATAAGTATTCAAGTATAACCAGAGCTCAGATGCACAAAATATAGATCCAGATAGAATTAACAAAATAAATTGAGCTCTCATTTCATACATATAATTTTTTTAGGGTATGATTGAACAAAGAACTTTCATTGTTTATCTTAAATCAAAAGAGCAATTTTTTAAAAACATTAGTTATGATGACGGTATTGTGTTTTTAATTTATAACGAATGTGGATTTTCTTTAGGCAGTCCGTATGGAAAATGTGTCGATGATTTAAATATATAACTGTTGAAAATTGGAATGGCTTTAGTATTAAATAGCTAATTTTCACAGAATCAGGTAAGATGATGATTATCAATCCGAAGAACTATAAATTAAATTAAAAATTTAGTATGTCAGGCTAATCAGTAAATGTTTTCAACCGAAACAAGTGGAATGTTAAAGTCATACCAGCCCGACTATTAAATAGCCTGTAACGTCATTTTTCCACTACAACCTTTCTACTTAAATATCTGTAATTCTTCAAATCATTCCTATGGCATAATTTAAAATACTGAGGCTATATATGGGACCATCAATAAATTCGAATAATACATCCATAGCTTCGATAGTTTTGCTAATTATTTATAAATTTCCATTCAGTTGCTTTAGTTTGGCAAAATTTAAAGGCGTGCCATGCACAAAAGTAATTGATTGTGTCGGCGCTTGGCGCCAACACGAATTTTGGCGCCGAATATATACATATATATGTATGTGTATATATATTGGTAGTACATGAACAATTACTGGCCTTGGCATCGGCTTTGGCTGCATTTTTTTTCTTTTGCTACATTGGGCGTAATATGAACCACTTTGGTGCCTGGAAAAATTTTGCTATGGTCTAGCTCTTGTGTCCTCAGTGCTTGGCACTTGACGCTGCCTTCGGCTCCCCGCTTCCATTCTCCCATCTGCATTGTTTTTGTTTACGCATATTTTGCCTTGGTTTGATAACGACAACAACAAAAATAAAAAGGAAGTTTGTTTTCTGTTTATTATGTAAATAAATACAGCTGATGTGGGTTAAGCAGCAGTACACCTCTATATGCAGTGGAAAGTTTTTGTGGGGGACTCGAAGTTGCTAGGAATTGGCACATGGGAAACATTTTTCGTTCGAACGAATGTTGATGTTCGGTGTGTTTTAGAAACCCTAGAGTAAGGAGTAAGTGAGAAATAAACGAATCGAAACTACATTAAAGCGGAAGCGCTAGTTGTTATTGTTATTGTACCCTTTGTCTTTCAAATTTAAAACATTTATTTACAGTCATCTATACTTTTTCGTTTCCTTTCTCTTTCGTGAGCCTCTTTCCAAATAATAATAATAATATCATTGGTAACTATTTTTTTAATTTAGATTATAAATTTTATAAAATTGTATTTGTTCTTCCATAATCCGAAATCCCTAAAATCAAAGTAATTCTTCTTTCTTTAAATAAATTATCTAATAATAATAAACCCGATGATAATAATAATAATAGTAATTATCCAATAAAAAATATGAACATTTTATTTGGATAAGCAATTGAAATGTATGCAGAAATGTTAAATAGATGCTAATTCCAATCATTATTTTCAAAATATTCCCATCTCTATGGCTTCATCTAGGGACTATCCAGCAATTTTATAACAATTAGCAGCTTACCGTACCTTAGCTGTTTTTTGCGTAAAAGGGAATGTTTCGTAACTTTAAACTTGTGAAAGCATTCACTTTAATGTAATTAGCTGTATTATGTGCATTATGAAGTATGAGCTGTATAAACAATTGAATTCGTTTGCTTGGGGCTAACAGCTTGACAGAAATTGCTCACAAAAAAGTTGAAAACTATTTTGCTGGCGCTACTTGGCAGTCGCTAGTGGAATATCATATACAAAGATGATGCCGACAGGCGAATACAACACTTATTTAAAACATGTATTTCTATAGGTAAGTGAGCAGTTATGTACTTTCGCTCTCACTCTAACCCATATAGATCAGATCAGCTATATACTGAGGATGCATGCCATATGCCGCCAATTCGTTTGCCATGGCCAGAATGCAATCAGACAAGCACGAAGTTCATTTCTTATTTTTGGCGTCCTTTTTTAATTTTGGCACGGTGTCAAAATGGTTGTTATTGTCTCTGTCGTTTTAGTTGTTGTTGTTGCGGCGTCTACAAATCCAATTGGACAGAGCTAAGCTTTTTGGCCCGAGCAAGCAGCCCCCAACCAATGCCATTGCCAGCCTCAATGCAATTTTCCTTTGCCACATAAGGCTAGCAAAAGAGAACGTATATAAGTAGATTCGTTGTACATGCATGTGTGTGTGTGTGTATGTGTGTGTGGGAGAGCAAACGAAAATGCTCAAAAAGCTTAGGGAGATTTTTAAACTCTGCCCTAAGGTATTTGAAATGTTTTAAAATATTAATGCTAACAATTTTGGCACAACAAGGAAATGATCAAATATTTAAAGAAGACGGAAAACCTTTTGCATAAAATTGAGGTATTATATGAAATATTACGGTTGTTATATTATATTTTCATAAATCACGTGCCCGCTTCTTGTTTTTTTTTTTTTTTTTTGACAGAACACTGCATTCCCATATCGTTTAGGTTACATATTTACGTTGAAGTCGCCGCGACGTGCGAACTTGGCAAATAATTTACATGTAAAATATTTGCTATTCTTGTTGATCCATTTGCGCATTGCTTTGTTGTGCAGCTAGCTTCGATTTTGACGTTTGCTTTAGCGAAAATGCAGAACGACAACAAAATAAAGAAACATGCTTAAACATCTACAAAGTACATTATCTGGAATTTACATTATTTTCGAAACCCTTGATTCGTCGATTTAAATCGAACAACTATTGTCTCTATAGCAGGAGCACGTGCATTGCATATTTGTATCTACATAGATACATATGTAAATGTATATCTATATATGTACATGTGCAGGACTTTGCGCATGTGTGTCTGTGTGAGCGCGCGCTCACACACAGCATACGTCGTTGTCCCTTATTTTTCCAATTTATATATATTTCATTTTTTCACTAAGAACCCAAGCAACGTACCAACTTTTGACTTGGGTTAGCTTTGGGTCGCTGCTGCTACTTGGGCTGCTGCTACTGGTTTTAAGGGCGGATTTTTCACACAGACACAAAGGAGGAAGCGCGTCGTTTTGAACTTTTAAACTTTTCGAAAAATTTGAATGAAACGAGAATGTTGTTTATTTATTCTTTTTGTTGAATGCACTCTATTCAGTTTCAGTTTCTGTTGTTATCCAAAAACACTAAAACTGAAATTCGTTAAACGATTATTTTGCGTTTTCGTGGAGCTTTGCTCGAATTTTCACGACCGTTGATTTGTGCTTTCCGTTGCAAACTGATTCGAGGGAGCTCTGATACCAATGTGGGAAGCTCTCACAGTGTGCTGTGGTGAAAATAAATTCATATTCGCTGACACTCGCGCACACGACGCACTAAACTTTGGGTTTGTGTAGGCACACACATATACAGGAAGATTTTGTGCTGGACAGGACATGCGGCTAAAGGTATAACAATTTTTAGCAACGTTATACACACATATATGTATGTACATACTTTACATACATACACACGTATGCGTAGACAGTTTTAGATAGCTTCACTTTCATTGATTGCCGTTTGTGTCTGTGTGTGTGTGTGTGAAAGGAGGCCAGCAGGCGCACAGGCTTTAAAGCTAAGCGTAGCACGTGGTTCCAAGGGGGTTGAAAAGAGCTTTACTATTGGTGGTTGAAATGAACACAAAAATGTAAGGTGAGGCCAACAGCATAACTGGAAAGGGTATTTAAACACATTGAAATTTTTAAATATCAGTTGGACAGTAATTTGATTTATTTTTCATTTCTCTTTGTGCTTGCTTTACCGCCATTTACTAATTTCAAATTCAATGCAATTTCATTTTCTGCACAAGCGTGTGGCAACACTGTTTGTTCACAATAGCATCGTATTCAACGAGCACTGTGAATAGCTAACGTATGTGTGAATGGCAACGTTTTGTTGTTGTTTCACAAAATTTTTTGTCATCGATTTTTAAAATTGTCACTTTAATTCTGGAAATACTCGAAAAGTGTACGTTGCAATAAGCCGAAATGGACGCGTAAGTAAAAACCGGTCAATACCATAACTGAAACAAATGCCAGAATACATTTATTCCCAGCTTGGAAGACGAAGTAGCAAGTCTAGAAGCAATTTTGATGGACGATGTACGTATCGTGCGAAACGCCAGGTAAGGCCGATATTGAAAATCTGTATTTTCAAGTACATGCATACATATACATGTATATACATATATATATTGTGCTAACAAAAACGTGGTATTCGTGGCAGCGGCGCCGTCGACATCATTGAAACCACTGTGCTGCCCCTGAGTGGTGAGGAAGAGGAACAGCAATACATTTGTGTGACTCTGCAGGTGCTGCCTCCAACCGGGTATCCGGATGTAAGCCCCACGTTTAAGTTGCTGCGGCCGCGCGGCCTGGATGATGCACGCCTAGAAGCCATACGTAGCGCCTGCAATATGAAAATTCAGGAGTCGCTTGGTTTTCCGGTTGTCTTTGATCTGATCGAGGTGGTGCGCGAACATTTGACCGGTAGCAACTTGCCCAGCGGCCAGTGCGTCATATGTCTGTATGGATTTTGCGAGGGCGATGAGTTCACGCGCACTGAGTGCTTTCACTACTTGCATAGCTACTGTCTAGCGCGTCATCTGAACGCCTTGCGTCGCAACTATCAGGAGGAGTACGACAAGCTGCCCGCTTGGCTCCAGAAGACGGCCGATCCATTTCAAGCGCTGTGTCCCGTCTGCCGGGAGCACATCGCCGACGAATCGGACAGCCTTAAGTGTGCCATGCCGCCGTCGGAGCTTGAGAATGCGCCCGATTTCAAAGTGACGCGCGAGTTGCGCGAAATGCAGCACAGGATGTCCCAGCTATATTTGCAGCAAAAGAGTCGAGGGGCTATTATCGATGTGGAAGCTGAGACCTCCACTGTCATATCTATAGAAACCGAGGAGGATGTACGCCGTCGCCGTTTGCGCGAGGAGGCCGAAGCTGCTAAAAAGTTGGCTACACCATCGCAGGAGGCCACTAGCAGCACCAACACCAAGGCAGTGGTGAGCAGCACCTTTTCGCCGGTTGTGCAGGAGACTCAGCGCATTATGCCCGAGCCGACCAACAACAACTATCAGCATCACAATCGACGACACTATCGCGGCGGCCGCCGTCATCATCATCATGGCCACGATCGTCATCATCGCATGGAACGTGAGGTTGCCCAAGGCAGCTCCACTAACAATACAAATGGCGCTGGAACAGCCACCAGCAACTCTAATTCCAACTCGAATCCCACAACTGTTAAGCAGCCGAAGGCTCAGGCTGCTGGCATTGCCCATGCCAGGTGACAATGGCGCTCGGGGTCGGTCAGCGCTTCCCAATGCACAAGGTCAGCATGTGGGCCTGTGGTCGCGCTTCGAATACAACAATTCCAACTACCAAATGATGTGCGATCAGCGCTGCCATGTTGCTAATACACAATGAATCTTCTGCCCCCAACAAGAAAGAACTTACATTTACTTTTAATTTATAATGCACTCGTTTCTGTGAACTTAATTTATGGCGCATCTTTATTTACGCACAAGCTACGCTTAGTTTTATCCGGCAGGAGTAGACGGAGGAGTACCAGCTGCCGGCATTTTGTGTTTGTATTTAGTTAGCATTAGCCTTTAAAATGAAGTGAGTAGCTAATTTCGAATTATTACTTTAGTTCTATATGTGTAATTTGTAATTGTTTACAAAAGACTTGAGGCAAAGTCGCCAAACATAGCGATTTGTCAACGATGTTGATATTTTTAAGAACTTAAATGTATATGAAAAAATACGAATAAGAACGAGAAGAGCAGCACAATTTGGCAGCGCTGGCGTTGACGAGCACATCCAAAACATAGTTCGAATGATATTAATATTAATACAATATATATAACTATAAAAATGTATACATACGCTAAATGGCAGAAAATGGCACAAAAAAAAGAAAGAAACAGACATGATTTCATTGATACGAGTATAGTACTTTAGGCACAGTAGCTGTAGAACGTGTGTAGAATCTGCGAATCGGCTCGCTTTTAGATCGCTAAAGCGCAATTCTAGTCAGTTTTTTTCAATAAGACGAGTGTGCCACACAAGGAGCAAAAAAAAACAAGTAAAACATACACCCAAGATATTATGCTAGATACATACACTCGAATATTTACATAATTAACTACTAAAATTTACCGTTTTTGAGTAGCAAACAAATCTATCCATTCGGATAGAGACAAAGATATCGATATTACTACAGAATCCATGTCAAAGTGTCAAAATTTAATTGAACTAATAAATGAAATCTTCAAATCAACAAAAATATTGTTTATTATTTATTCTAAATTTAAATGAAATGAAATTTAAATTGTGCTTCTCTGTTACCCTCTTCCACAACATTATCATTTTTAATCAAGACGCAATTACAGCGTTTGAAGCCAGCGATGGCTAAGAAGCGACAAGAATTGGCCAACAGGACAACGCCAAATCATACAGCCCCGTGCAGTTCGGATACGGCGCCAAGTTTTTTTTTTGTCTGCTTTCTCTTCGCCCATCCCTCGAAATTGAGTTGAGATCATTTGGAATTTTGTTATAATTTCTCTTGTAAATGTTTATTTTCCAATGAATTTATTTTTTTAATTTAATAGAATTACAAAAAACGTTTAATGCTTTCTTTTCCTTTCGTACAACAAAATAATTTAGTATTAGTATTTTACAGTATTTATATAAACTCTCGTTTTAGTTCGCATCGGTTTATATATTTTGTTTTATTTTTTCATTTCGCTGCATATAAAAACACAATAATTATGCATTATAAAAAATCTGTGTGGCTTCCTAACAATTACATAATTAATTAATTAAACTTACGATAATGACTTTTAGTATATATGTAATTAAATATTTTCATTACTCGGCTTACATCTTTTTTACTATTAGTTGTAACAGAACAAAAGTAATAATTTTTCGCTTATTTTGGTTACATGTATTTTTTTTTACCGAATATCTCTGGCAATGTCCAATAGTCCAAATAGCTCTAGGATCCGGGCACCGTCAAACTGGCGATTTTAACGGCGCGGACAGACACAGAGACCGGTCGGATATTTGGCAGAGTATTCAGAATTTCATTCGAATGTTTCTTTTTTCTACAATTGATGTAAATTTTATTTCAATTTCTTTTTCTTTTCTTTTTAATTGCCTTAAAGCACTTGGAGTGTATTTTGCATTAATTTATGTTTAGTTTTCTTTTATGTACTCGTATATACAAATTATAATTTTGGGAAAACTTTATGTAACTAGTAAATAAAAGTAGTAGGCATTATAAATTAGTTGTAGCAGTAAGTAGTAGATATTAGTGGCTTTAGTTATTTTTTATTAGTATTAGTAGGTTGTATGCTCAACTTTGTGTGCTAGCTATGTGTGTATATTTCGGCATGTGTCTTTTACGCTTTCGAAAAGTGTTTCTTCAGTATTCATTGTGGAGCTGCTTTAAAGCCTAAGCGGGAATTGGGCTTAATGCTTAATGGGCATGGGGGAGTTCTTAAAGGTTAGTTTGTAAATATTTATAAAATATATATTTATAAATGTTTTTAGGGCACTTTAGAGCTGCAACATACTATACATAGGTTTATGTATATCAGATGTTTAATTTCTATAAACTGGGTACTGTTGTTGTTTAGTTTGTGTAGCTTGTAGGTGTAGGGTGTAAGTGTTTTTTGTGTAGTCGCCAATGGGCAGCTACAATTCACAAATGTATTAGTTTAAAACTTCAGTGCGCAGTTAGTTATTAATTTCTTGATTTTTTGTTTTGTTTTTAATTTGTTGTTTTGTTATTTCGCATATTTGTGTATAATTGGCATCTTCTGTGTTTACAGCCTAAATGGCTCACGCTTCTCTGTGGGCGTAGTGCCGCGCGATGTGCGTCGCATAGTCGAGCTGAACGTTGGCTCGGCCGAGCTCTTCCGGGGCGTTTGCATTCCCGAAGGCGTGGAGCTGCCGCTTATGTTGCGTCTATGCGGAATTTAAGATGAAAGATAACAATTAATTTCAATACAACAAATTTGCTAGAAATCCAAATCAACTTTATCAACGTTAAACAACAAAAGCCTTACAAACTGTTTTAATATGATTCTTTTTCTCAACTAGCTTTTTTCATTCGAATAAAGTGTGCATTAATTGCTACTTGAGAAATCGAAACTTCAAGCTTAAACATTATTTTTATAGCACAATAAAATCAGTTGTATACATTTTAACAAAGCGCCATTTCCAACATTTCTCTTAAGGTCAGATTCATATGAAATGTTTCTATTGTTTCTATTGCTTTAAAACGTCAATTTTGTTTAGTGTAGCCTTGTCTCTCAATTTTCATGCTTACTTTATTAATTTTTTTTTTTTTTTTAAATGAGAAGATATTTATTTTTGATACTAAATTTCAAGGCTTCAATTATTTGTAATTTATTTTTATAAAATGAGTACACAAAAGTATGCTGCACTTTATTTCAATTGTGTTTCATTCCACTATTCTAGTGACTGCCATAGAAATGTTGCTACTATATTTGGAGTAACTGGAATTGAAACGGAAAGCACCAATTTGTTTCGAAAAAGTAAAGGGCGCCTCTCGGCCATCTTATTCTGAATATACTTTGAAAGATGCTGAGATCTAAAGCGTAAATATTTCAACAAAATGCATATCAAAAAGCATAGGCATGCGCTTTTGCAATTGTTTCTCATGCTCTGTAAAGTGCACATTTAAGTTTAAAATATATGTATATATAAATATACAAATAAATAAGCGTAACATAAATGTATCAAAAACAAGTGTTGGGTTGTCAAAGAAATCATTGAATATTTATCCTAGATGTGCATAAATTTAATTAAAATAAAACCTGGGGACAATATTCAAGTTTTCCATGAGTCGCCAATAATAATAAAATTTTATATAAATTATGTAAATAAAAAATGAATTACTTTTTATATTAAGTTGACATTTTGGCTACAGGGTTTTTTGATATTAGATTGTATTACACATTACCCCAAGCTATTTGGATTCGTAGTCGAGCTGGTGGGCGATGTTGAGTTAGCTGACTTGGAATCAAATGAGGGTATCTTAACCGGTATCCTTGATGGGCGCCTTTGGTACGTTAATGTAGTAGCATAAGTAAACCAAAACCAAATTTTATGATTAAATACTACAGCATACGTATAGAATTAAGCTTAATAATGGCATAAAACTTACACAAATAAATTTAAATACGATATGTAGGTGGTATTTATGAATAGTTTAGTTTTATTATTATTTGTTTAGCATTACCTAGGTTTGAAGCCGAAGCCTGTTAGTGCAGGTATACTGGATGATCTACTCATGCCGCCGTTGCTGTATATAGTTTTTTTTTTCAACCCAGGCATAAGTTTGTTCAATTTTGCGTTTATATGTTGCGGTTAGTCGCATATTTTGTAATTTTTTTTATGATTTTTTCAAGCAAATATTGCAATATGGTATAAAAATGCCAATTCATATTGTTGAGGGTTAGCGTTGTATGATGTGGTTGTTGGAGTTTTATGTTTGAGTGTATATTGTTGTTGTTGTCAAAAGTTAATGCAGTAACCGAAAAAAAATTTCAAAAATAAATAAATTAATAAAATGTACGTTCGATTAAATTATCAATTTATTCTTCCCGCCCTAAGTGCCTGCCCCCAAATGAATTTTACGTTGTAGATGAGTCGATGACTTACCTTGTGGGCGCTGGACTCGCAGAACCGGAAGCGGTTTTACGTGTAATTGTGCTAGTGCCGTTCAAACGACTGCCCGGCGTTGCCGTAGTCGTAGTCACTGACAAACGAGCGGGACGTGGTGTGGTACCGGTACCGCTGCCAGTACTGGCCGTCGATGGCTTGCGTTGCGGAATGCGTGAGGGAGTGTGATCGTCTGCAAGAGATCGAGGGAAAACTTATTTATTGGAAACCATAATCCAAATGTATTTATCAGAAACTATTCGGATGCGGAGTATTGTTGTAAGCAATACATAACATAATAATTTCAGATATGTACTATACCTACACGTTAGATGCCTACGCATTAAATGACTATTATCGGATAGATATTTTAAACGTAAGATTTCAACCTTTCAGATGACTATGTGTCAGATATACTGATGTTGATGCACATTGGAAGAGTTTTGATTGTCGATGTATGAGATTTGTGTCTTGAACTTTACGAACAAAATAGAATAAATGAATAAAATATTATCTTACCCGTGCTATCCAGCGACAATGTTGAGCCTTGCCGCGAAGGCGGCTTCGAGCCTTGTCTACTAAGCGGGCGTGAGTTCGGTTTAGAGCCAGCTCGTGAGCCTCCTGGCGTGAGGCCCGTGCGCGTGCTCATGTAGGTTACCTTGCGTGGCGTATAACGGCCCGATGGTCCGCCATGGCTACCCTCGTTGTCGCTGAGCGAGTCGGGTGTCGAGGCAGAGAGCGACGAGCGTGATGGCCTGGACATGGGTATGGAGCGCACAGAACGCTCGCGTACCTGTGTTGGAATATGGGAAATGTGATGGTTAGATTATACTCAATGGGAATTTCACAACCCTTTTGTGCCCAACCAATAGAAACACTAATGTGATCATAACTTTCAGCAGCTTCTCGTAACCGTCCTTATCAGTCATCGATTGGACTTACCCAGTGTGTTGTTGGATGACAATGCAGCACGTGTGGACTCAACGGGACCGAGCGGCTTGTATTACATCGAACGAATACTGTGCCGCCGGCGCCCATGTGAATGGGAAAGGCGCATGGAACTTGGTCTTGTGCACGTATTTTCTCGAATATTGGCATAAGTTCGGCCAAGTGCTCATCGGCTATGTTTATATAAGTATACAGAGAATGTTTGTGTTTCATTTAACCAACTATGCATTTGAATATGGACTGACAAACGGTATATGATCATTTAAGCCAAGACTTCAGTATACACTGTGCCCAATGCTGGTACAAGCTCCAGCAATGGCAAGAACACATAGCCTAACCTCTATAGCAGTTCAACCTGTAGCTGTGTATGTTTTACTGAACATCTTTAGCTAAGCCTAGTTAGCATTAACTCAAAAGTCACAACATAAATCAAAAATGTATAAATTGTCTTACATAAAAAAGAAAACTAAACACGATAGCAACAACGAAAGTTCTCATGCACAAATATAAATTGAAGGCGCGCCGATATGCCTCACTTTCTAGCAGCAGCGGCAATAGCAGCAGTGATGGAGGCAGCGACAGCGTCAGCAGCGAGCTTTGTCAACAACACACAACAAACCCAAACACAACTTACCTTACAACTGGGGCGGTCAAGGGAATCAGGATAGATAGTATGGAAAAAATACTTTGAATGGTCCAACAAAACAAAAACAATTTCCATCTAGTGGATTCCATGTAAGTGTAAATATTAATAAATTTAGTTTTGCAATATAAGGCCTGTTTTCTGAGGTTGTTGGTATTTTAGCAATTAGCAATTACTCTTATAAGCAGGTAGGCCTGGTTAAGAAATTTGTTGTTCCAGCTATACTATTAAATACGAACGATTTAAATTTAAATTTACATTTACCTATCAAGAGCAATCCGTTATTTTTTGTTTTAAAACACTGGTTGGCTGGCCAAGTATTCAAAGCAATTCACAACACTAGTGTAAATAGGTAAATCAACATTGTCAAAAATGATGTTCCTGCAGGAGTAACGGTCATTCCTACTAAACATTTTTAAATAGTTCGAACAGTGTTCGTAAAAATCGATTGCCATAAAATGCTGATTAAAATTAAATTTTAAAATGAAATATTTGTAAATTGGAACATTTTTGTGTGTAAGTAGTGTGTCTGTCGGACGATACCTTCCGATTTGTATAAATTATAAAATTGATTGCTTTAAAATGTCAATCATACTTTTTAGTCCTAATCTTACATTGATTGTTTCCAATTCTGCTTTTCCATTAATCAAATCAAATATTTTTGAACAATAATTACCTAACTAGAAATTGAGTTGTCTTTTTAGCTTCAAAACTTTTCCTAACTTGTTTTTGTTTTGATGAGACCGCCAAAGTATGTACTTCTTTATGGGGTTTCTATGAGGTTTCGTATTCGTATTGCTCAGTTTGCATTTATTTGTACCCACATTGTGTCTGGTTTTCACTTTGATTTACCTTTATAATTGGACCCTGTCCACTTAAATATGGCGGCAAGTTTGAGCTGCCGCCATTTTGTGCGGCATTGGCAGTGGCAGCAGCATTGGGCGTGGAACGTCTGGGCGTGAATGCGGCCATGCTCTGTGAGACGCCATCGGCCAAAATGAATTGCTCGCGTAGCTCAATGTTAGTGCGTCCCTTGGCTGCTCCGATTTATGCGCATACACATATTATGGAATATGGACACATATATATGCAAATATATATACATGTTTTGTGTTTTGTTTTTGCAATTTTTGTTGTAGGGCGAACATATAACAACAACAATAACAACGAAAGTTTGTTACCGCAAAATTTGTCAGCGTATTGTTTTTCACAATGAGTGTGTGGTTGTGTGTTTTTGGTATTTGTATAAATTTATATATGTATTTTTTTTAATTTTTTTTTTTTTTGGCGAAAGGCGCAGGCAGGTGCATGTGGGCGGGCGGGCGAGCGGGCGGGCGGAGCAGTTGGAGTTGCAGTGAGCACGCAGAGAGAACACATATTTTGACATACAGATCGTTTATGGGCATTATATTAGCGCATATTTTTTGATTCGGTTTCGATTTTCAAAATAAACACAAAATATATATTTGGAAAAAAGAAAAAAAAAAGGGGAAACATAAATTTGGATTAGTAAAAACGAAAAACGTATACAAAATTAATACAAATTTAAGTTTTATGAAAAGGACGCACAACTCAATTCTAACGTAAAATGTGTGACATGAAGAAGTACAGCTACACCGAATATTGTCTGTTAATAAACAGAGCGCATAAGTCAAATACAGTGTGCTAACAGATCTTTAGTTTTTAAAATTCATGTTAGCCCCAGCAACTCTTAGCTGATGAACTGTTAGTTAACAGAGCGCACTGTAGCTGCAACATTAGTTATTTAATTAGGAATATAATATGAAACTAATAGCGTCTTAGGGGAAAATATCAGCATAGATGTAATTAAACAAACAACAAAAAAGCATGCACTAAAATGTATTGGCTTTTACATAGTAATACAAAAAGATTTAATGTAGGCATGTAATTATCTGTATGTGTATGCTCTATACTATATATGTATGTATGTAGTATATAATAAAAGACCAGGCGTGACCAGAGTAGCTGTACACCTAGTTAAAATGTATATTATTTAATGTGGGTAGGATAGCAAAATAGTTTTTACGCGTTAAAGTAGACAAAGCAACAATAATGAGCATGAGTACAAAATGGCAACCCTAGGCTGTTGATACGGCTTTGGGTTGTTGGTTGGCTTGGTTTGGTTTTTGGTTTGTATGACGCGCTTTCTTTTCGATGCTGGGATGTCGTAAGTATTTTATTATGTTTTAGGCAAACTTCAAAAAGCTTATGGTTAATAAATTTCATAAATTCTTTAAAGCGAATTTTAGACAAAAAATGTTTTTTAATTAAATGTCAACTGTTTTAAGGTTTGTTCTTTTTTTTGTTCAGGTTTTTTTTTTATTTGTTTTTGCTAGTACTGTTTTAGGCACAATATATTTCTTGCTGTTGGTTAAATGACCATATCCGTTTGGTAATATGTATTAATAATAATTTTATTTTAAAAAAAAGTTGGTTTAGCATTGAATAAAAATCATTAGTTGTTAAGCACAACTGTACCTATGATTGTATGTATGTTTATGATATGGGAAAATGCATGTATAAATTGTAGTTATATTTTTTTCGTAAATAATGATGCATAAGATCTAGGTATAGACAAAATGCATGAGATATGGGTGATATAGTTTGTATGGTTGTATGTTTGGTGTAGGCTACAAATTACACTAGAGTAAAAAATGTGATCGTTTTCAATTAATGATGAAGTCAAAACAAATTTGAAAATGCGTGAATGTGTTTGTGTGTGTACAACACAACTAAGAGAGTGGGAAATGGTGACTTACCGCGACAAGGATCGTTCTTCTGCAGGAATTCATCAAGTGCTACCCAACCACCTCCTACACGCACCATAACAGTGCTGCGTAGAATGCGAACCAGGCGCAACTTTTGGGAGTCACCAAACTGTAAAAATGTTAATCCAAATAAAAGCAGTTCTATAAACTACACTGCCAATTTGAAAACTCACCCTATATTTGCCTTCGCCAACTTGGAATACACGGAACTTTTGACGACACGTGCAAAGCATAACTAGACGCTTGACCTCATCGTGTATCTTATCGGAGTCGGTGGCAGGCTTACGTTCTTGCCAATCTGGGCGCAGTGCAGCAATGAACTCTTGCCAATCGATGAGTCCCTCACCATTGCGATCAAAGAGATCAGCAACAGCCTTCATTTCCAGACCGGAAGTGTCGAATTCTGCAAATTTCCAACAATACTTAGTGAGAACCTGCTGCGGAAAATCTCAGATTTGTACGTACTTGTGTTGAGTATGCCATCGATGAAGACATCGCGTGGTATCATGCCATTGTTGTCCTTATCCATTTTACGGAACAAATCGGTCAAACGTGATTTCTTGTGGTTCATGTACTTGAGGAACTGCACAGAATAGTACGTTTTAATGTCGAAATCTTTTGTTTTCTGAAAGAAAAAGCCACTTACTCGTTTGCGCCAATCATCCCAACTGAAGTTGCGGGCACGTTCCACATCCTTCAGATACATAAGATGCTCGTGCAATAGACGCTGGCGTTCCCATGAAAGCATCCAAACATCGCGCCACTTGTTCCACAGAAGTTTGGCGCGTGGCGAACGGAATTCGAGTTCGGGACCAGCAGAGCTACTTGGAAAATGCAAGTAATTAGAAAATAAATACTATAGATACCCCAGGGGGGAGATACACAAAAAGCCTTTTTTTACAATTTACGATGCAAATGAACTAGATAATAGACACATGCACAGGCACACGCACAGTTTGAGATGCACTGTGATGACGATTGATTAATTTACAATTTTCCATAATGAGACTTACCTTGGCGAAAATCTTGGCCCATAATGTGGCAAACGATCTCTATCAGGCGTATCACGTGTGGGTGTAACACGACTGTATAGATAACGCATTGATTGATTTTATGTATAGGCAAAAAAGCAGCAAAATGCATAGTTTTGATATATTTTTTGTTTTTTTTTTTTTGGTTTTTTGGTTTTGTATTGAGCATATGAGCAGAGCAACGTTTACGTTTACAGCGTGGAGTGGAGTGTGTGTAGACAAGATGAAAGTAGAATCGAAAAGAGACAAAAAACAAATGATAATAAAGTAAAAACGAAATACGCAACACAAATATTGGCAATTAACATTAATAACATACAAATACATAGTAATATTTATAATACAATTGTACAAAATACAGCAGCGCACAAGGGACGCAGCATTTCCAAATATATATATTTTTTTTTCAATATAGCCAAAAAGATTGAAAGTTGAAAAGTAAAAAAAAATACAAAAAACAATTTTAGATTTCGTAGTCAATTTTTTTTTTTTTGTATTATAGTACATGCACTATTATATTTGGAATAAGAAGGAATAAGCCACAGCCAACTGTATATCCAGCAGCATTTTAACTCACCTGCCCTTGCGTGCGTTGAGTCCTTGATCGCGGGATCCCTTGAAGCTGTTGAAAAAAGAACGCAAAGTTTTAGAAACTCATCTATGCCAATCGATTGAAGTTAAGCAAACAAGTTTTTTAGCAGCAAATGATTAAGCCGTGAACATTCAAAAGTATGTGAACTGATAACCCAGAGTAGTAGAATTGAATTCATTGATTGTAAATGGTGTGGTTGGTATGGGTTTAGGTGTATGGGGGGGCTAAGCAAAGAGACTGCTGTTGTTAACAGTTTAAGCAGCACTGGACCAAAAGTTTTAGCGCTACAGTGGAATAGGTCGTCGCATTTACGAGTTACTAGTGTGGAATGAGGGAAATGTTACGCAGAACACTAAGAACCAATTTGATGGTAAGCATAATTGTCAATTATATATATGTATATATATTAGAGCTGTGTGCGTTCAAAACACGACATCATATTGACGAAAATTCGCGAATGAGATTTACAAAATGTATTTTTTGTTTAACCTAAAGGTGCTGAACGAATGTTACATTACAATCAATAATCTTTTTGGAAAATTTTTCATTCACATTATGACTGATTTTCGAGAAAGAATATTTCGTAATTTAAAAAATTGTATCTTGCTAAATAAATGAAGTTTTCTATAATCCTGGCTTTGATAATTCTGTGATATAAAAAATTTATTTCAAGAAATTTCTACATTTAATTCGATTTTTTGGCGCCTAGAATTCCGTTACAATTTACAGACTATTTGAAATTTGGAACTATCTGAAGGCTCTACTAAAAACACGGAATCTTTAACTTTGGTTATCGCACACGCATTTTTGCACAGCTCTAATACATATCGTTGTTTTGTTTATTGCAGTTGTTGTGGTAGGCATGTTTGTGTAGGTATTTGATTATATAAAGTTGCTGGCAAACCTTTGTCTTCGGAGCGTGCCATCGGGCGATTGTTCGCGCAGATCATGACTAGAGCCACGACTGTGTTGTTGTAGTTGTTGCAGTGGAAATTGTGTTTTTTATTTTATTTGTTTGGTATAGCAAGGAAGTGGTGTGCAAAACGTTGCGTGGAAAATTGAATTGGTTTTGATTTTTGTTTTGTAGCAATAAAATGTGATACAAAAGAAAGTATAAAGAAAAATAAATTGCAATAATACATAATAGAAAAAATATACAAAATATAATAAATAAATACATACATATGTATATACAAGAAGGGATTTTGGAAAATATGCACCACAGTCAGCAGAGTGGCGTGGGCATCTCTATATACTATACATATATATGTCTTCTTTTGTACTTACACTGGAGTCTTTCCACTGCGAGATGGTTTGCGCGCTCCCGGAGGTAGTTGTCGGGGTTTGCAGGCACGATCCACTTCATTTTGACGACGTGCTGTGTTCTCCATGAACTCCTTGTGATCTTCAATAAGCTTCTCGACCGGAGGTATTTCATCGGGCAGTGGTTCATGCTTAAGGTCTACAAAAATTAATTGGTTGATCATTGCCTTTAGCTTATTATTAGTTAATCTTGCTAGGCTTACTCAATAGCGTTGCTTCTAGGCCACTCAGCCAGGCAAGCAGTTCCTCAATTGTATCATCAAGATCCTTGAGCGATTGTAAGTGTTGTTCCAATTTCGATTCGCGGTTGATGGCCCATTGACGTACTTCCTCCCAGCGTTGCTGTATGATGGACAGCCAATTTTTGATTATGGGTATGGCATCGGGGTAGGCCTTGCTGATAATTTCCTCGGCATAATCGAAAGTTTCGCTCTTCTCTCGCTCGCGTTGACGCAAGTCACGCATAAACTCCATGTGAATGTCCATCATCTCGCGTGAGACTTTCTCATCATCCGGAGCGTTCTTCGCGTAACGCAGTTTGTGCTCGGCATGATCCAACCAGTCGAACAGAGTTTGCACGCGTGCGTTGAGCTTCTCGGCATCGACAAGTGCCACCTGTAAGCGTTCACCACGTTTGGCAACAGCACTCTTGACCTCCTCCCATATGGCTTGCATTTCGTCTAGCTGACGGCCAACATCAGGATTGTTTCCAGATCGTTCTAGATCACGACCGGTCTTGAGCACGCCTTGCGCTTGGGCCGCACGCTTCTGCAGATCCTGTTCGATGTGCTTGTGATGCTCGCACAGACCCTGCACCGTCTCTAAGTCACCATGTACTGGTCCATTCTCATTCAGACGACTCTTAGCCTTCTTCAGCCAGTCAAGCAACTCACCCAAGGCATCACTGAACTGACCTGAGAGCAATAATGCTTCCTCCAGCTTCCGCTGGCGTTCAATACTCTTGGACCAAACTCGGGTCCATTGCTCCTTGAGTTCCACCAACATTTTGTCAAGAACTGGGCGGTCACCTTTCGGTGCACGTTCCAACAGGTTCTTGCCCGTGCGCATGGTGCCGTCATAGACGGATTGCTTAGCACCCAGTTGACGATGCGTCTCCTTGAGTTTGCCGATGTACTTTTTGATCTTTTGCGGTTCCTTTGATGCCGTGGCCTCTTCAATGATCTGATCTAGCACCTGTTCTGTTTCCTGTAGATACTGCATCATGCCGGCCCAGGCATCGTTAAACTCACGGGCCTCTTTGTAACCATGATCCAGAGCACGTGTACGCTCTGCTGCTTTGCTCACCACACGCTCCCAGCGGTGCTGCACAGATACGAGTAGATTCTTGATCAATATCACATCCTGCTTCTGGCTGAAGTATTTCAAATGTGTGCCCTTCTTGTCAAGCAATAACATCGCTTCGCGATGCGTGCTCACATCCTTCTGTAGCACTTTGTGCTCTTCCATCTGAGCTTGAATGGTCTCTAAAACGCGAGAAACGGGTTCGGCATTTGACAGTTGCTTCTCAGCTTGAGTAAGCCATTCGACAAAGGCTTGCAGAGTGTCGTGGAACTCGGTGGCCTCTTTGAGTGCAATTTCCAGTTTGATTTTCTTGTCGGAGGCTCGCGAAACGACGGCATCCCAGCGTTGCTTAAGTGTGCGTAGCGTATGCTGCAAGTTGCTGGACGATACCTTCATTTGATTCTGGCGTTTTATATACTCCTGACCCTGTGCCTGGATGGTCTCCACCTTGGGACGATTCTCTTCCAGTTCATTGTACACTTCCATAAAGCGTTCCAATTGCTCAGTAGCAGTTTCGGGTAGACCACCGACCGGCTTGCTTGCGCCAATAACAGCGTCAACATCGCCTAACCAACCCAGAATATCTTGCACCTCAGCAATATACCCTTGTGCCTCACGTAGAGACTCCTCCAACTCATGCTGGCGATCAGATGCCTTTTGAAGCAGCTGCTTCCATTCGTTGTTGAGCTTGCGCAATTTCTCTTGCGTGGTGGAGGCCTCCAAGGAACCCTTTTCGGTTTCAATCAACTGGCGACCGGCATCATTGAGCGTATCCACAGAATTTTGATGCGCCTGAATGTCATTGGCCAACACCTTCAGTTTGGCCAGTTCAACTTCAAGCAACTGTGGATCGCCGGGTATCTAAAGGGGAAATTTAATTATTTAAATATTACTGTGGAAGAAAAGAAAATGTATTCTTTTTCTGAACGTACCGGCTTCAGCTGATCCAATGTACTATCTGTTTTGTTGATCCAGACGAGCAACTCGTTAAGTGCGTGTTGGAACTGACCCAAATGCAACAAGGCATGTTCTAGCTGCTTCTGACGATCGACCATGCCACGTAGCAAAGCTTCCCAGCGACGGTTAACAACCGAGAGTGGCTCCCGTATTGATGCCGCCTGCTCCGGCGAAGTGCGTTCCGTTAGTTCAACAGCTTGTCTACAATGGGCAATACTTGATTAGTAAAGAGGATATAACAACATTTTACAGATGCAGTTTCAAACACGCAAGCAAAAACGTAATAACTTGCAAGTGTGTGACAACCCTTAGGGGCATAAACTCCCGACTGAGACGTGAATACATGCAAAACTTTATAATGCGTTGCAAGGCCTTTCCAGGCATAATTGCGTACTAAAAATATTTTGTAAAAAAAACATGCGAAGCTTGCAGTCGGCAACAAGCACAGGCACTGCTTTAAGTTCAGACAAATAACAATACAACATTAAATGGGTCGATAAAAATTTTGAGCTTCTTGCCTTTCTAGACCTCTGCCAATTCACAACAGTTGATGTTTTGAAGTTGATTTTTCAATACGGAGTTTTTTGGGTTTTATCAAAATATTTAATTAGAAAATATAGTCTTGTAAATATTTTATAGGTAGAATGTTGTATAACAAAAACATACCTGTTTAATGCTTCTACTTCCACCATATGCGGATCGACTTCGTCCTTGAAGACCTTGAGTTGTTCAATTTGACGTTTAACCGCGTCAATGTCCGAGCCAACAGGCCCCAGATGAGCAAACTTATCTTCTGCCTTTGTCAAGAACTTGAGCAAGTTCTGCAGGGTCTCATGGAATTCCATAGCCTTCTCCATGGCATCGATGAGATTCTCTTCACGCTTTGCATACAGTGCGGTAATGTTGTCCCAGGCATTGTCCAGATCCTCAATGTGTTTCTTCACTTCTGGTTTGTCCGGCTCACCGCACATGTTCATCAAATTGCTTCCATGACGACGCACCTGTTCTACTTCAGGTTTGGTCTGATCAATTTCGTGGCGAATTTCCTGCAACGCCACCTGTTGTTTTTTGATCTCTTGTGGTTGCGCTGCAGGTGGTTCCTGACAAGATAGCGTTTCTTCAAGATCCTTAAGGGTCTTCATGACGCTATTCAGCTGTTTCCAGAAGGGTTCAGCTACACTCAGAATATCGTCCAAAGAGCTGCCACGCTTTTTGGTTGCATTTTGTACATCGTTCCATAGGGTATTAAGTTTTTCGAGTTTTGCTTTGATGTCACGCACCGCAGGATCGGACTTGTTGCCCGCCTTAGCAATGACATCGTTGGCTGCACGCTGTACAGCACTGAATGCATCCGCACGTTTGTCCAGATCATCCATTAGCGCATCGTTATCCTCGATTTGTTCTCGTATCTTTTGTGGCAACGCCGAAAGCGGATCCAATTGATTGACCTGGTCGACTGTGTTCGCCAGAGCACGTAACATACCCTCCAACTTGTCCGAAAACTGGCTGGACTCCTGCAGAGCACTCTCAAGCGCTTGCTGTCGTTCACGCAACTCCAAGCGCAATGCTGCATAGCGAGCATTGTCCGTGTCCAGAATTTCATTTATTTTTGCGCTGTCCTCATCAGCGACGAGAGCCCCAAGAGCCTCGCCGGTCTTGTTCAGTTTGTCCAGCAACGGCTTGTGCTCAGCAATAGATTGTAGTAGACGCTCATTCTTATCCTGCTGCAAGGTTATTTGATCAGGACGCAATGCAGGCATGCTTAAACGTGAAATCTGTTGCTCCATATCGTCCAACCAAGTCGTGAGTCCTTGGTGAGAGTCGGCAAAGTGTTCGGATAATGGTAAGGCTTGTTCTAATATGCCCAAACGTTCACTGCATAACTGGGCCACAGTGTCAACGATTTCTTTAAGGTCATCCAACTTTTCACGTAGCGTAGCTGTGTTTTCACTTTGCGGGGATTCACGCAGCACCTTCTTTGAGGAAGCGGTAACATCACGCACACGGCCTTTTTGACTGGAGATGTCATCATTGATGGAACGATGCTCCTGTAATTGAGCACGTACCAATTTGGGCTCCATTGCTGGTGGATCGGCTTCGCGCAATGTTGTATCCATATCACGGAACCACTCAAGCAGCTCATCAATATCACCGGTTACTTCCTTGGCACGCTGATTGCTCAAATGTAGACGCTCAGCCTTGCGTTGTATTTGCTCGACAATGGAATCGAATCGGCGGTTATCGCGTGTAACGATAGTTTCGATAGTAGCCGCTCCTTCACCAGGTGATAGTTGGCACAGCTGTGGACCAATTAGATTGATTGTGTCGAGTATGGGACGCATTTCGGACAATTCTCCTTCCAAACGCAACACATCGGCTTGACGTGGCTCGCTTGGTGCCAATGCACTCTCAGCACTTTGCATCCAATCAACCAGACGATTGTGAGCCTCATGGAATTGCTGAACTAGGGGCAGTGCGTTTTGGGCGCTCTTGAGCAGATCACCGCCGCGATTTGTGAGATCGCCATAGCGACGTTGAAGCGAGTCCAACTTATCCTTAAGTTGAATAGCCTCATCGTTGGAGATATGCTTCATTAGTTCGGCACCAGATTCAACGGTGGCCTCCACATTTGATGCATGACCGGCAATATTTTCATTCAGCTCCAGTAAATGGTCCATTTGTTCTAATAGTTTTTCGGCATACACAGGCACCGACTTGAATCGCTTTAGTTCTGCCTCCATGCTTTCCATCCAGGCCACCAAATCCTGATAACTCAGTACCAAGTGCCGTAGACCTTGTCGTGATTCCGAAAGCAAAGCTCCAATGTTGTCGCTGGCGTCGACTAGACCCGTATAACGTTCAGTAACTGCTCGTACTTTTTCACCCAAATTGACGGCCTCCTCATCGCTAACCAGCTGCATTAGCTGACCGGCAACATCGGCCAGATCGGTAAAGTCTGGTTTCTTGCCCAAAATCTCATCGTGAAGACCATCATGTTCACGTATGCGTTGCTGTATCTTTTCTTCGTCTGTGGGTATAAGCTCCATTGCCTTAACAGCGCGTTCCGTATTGTCTAGCCACTGCTCAAGTGGACTGAGTTTGTCATGGAAACGCTTGGCCACTTCCATAGCCTCCTCTAGATCATGTTCACGTTGCTCAGCACCGTCAGTCAGGGCATCGAAACGCTTCATAAGATCGTTTAATTGCTTCTCGATGGATGCCCGTTCGGTTGGCTCGCAGTGATTTGCAACCTCCTTGCCGAGAGTAGCCAATGAGCCCATTGAATTCTGACGATCCAATAACATTTTCTTGAGGAACTTTTGCTCTTGCAATTGAGCCTTAACCACCTTGTAGTCGCAGCTGGGTGGTTTCTGATTAGCCACCATTTCCTCAGTGTCACTCAACCACTTGGAGAGCCCGGCCAATGCCTCCTGGAATTTTCCAGACTGAAGCAGGGCCACATCCAAGCGACGGTCTCTTTCGTTCATGCGTTCCTTCAAATCATTCCAGCGATCATTGAGTTTCTCTAGATCCTTTTCAATTACGGCCGTGGATACCCCACTACCAGCCGAACGTACTAAATCACGCCCAGCCACATTTACCTTGTCCACGTTCTGCGCCAATGGCTCTACCTTCCTTTCTCTAAAGTTACGGAAGTCCTCCTGCTGTCGACGAATTTGATCCAATTCAGAGCCAACAGGTTTCATACGCTTGAACTCATCGCTAACATCCTGAATATCATCAAGCGCTTGCGATTGAATGTCGTAGAATTCTCTCAGTGCTTTAAGCGTACTATGTAGGTTTTCCTCGTGGTCACGCACACGGGTATCAAGGCGACCAAGTGTTTTACGCAGTGTGGAAATTTGTTCGCGGGTCTGCGTGGTGTCAGCAGCGAAGCCGGAGTCTACGAGCACATCAGCCGCGCGCTCAGCATCTCCTAGGCGGTCAACAACGCGTTCTAATTTGTGTTGCAACTTACCGACATCGTCCAGTTGTTGTTGGACGATCTTGATTTCACGGCCTGGTGGGCCCAGTTGCTCTATCTCGGTTTCCAAGTCGTTCAGTTCAATGCTCAAGCTCTTCATTTGCTCGTTGAATTGTGCCACCGCCGTAGCAGCGGATTGAAGTTCGCCACAACGATCGTCGAGGCGTCCTTGCAACTCGGACATGCGATCGGCCAACCCATCGACTTCACTAGTCAAATGATTGGCATCGCCTCCAGCAGCACGTGCTTCAGCACTGATATCCTTGGCCAAACCCTTCAGAGATTGCAATGGTTTTCCGAGATTGGTCAGTTCTTCGCGTATTGCCTTGACACGCTCCAGCAACTTAGGGTCCTTGGCAGCTCCACCTAAAGCATCGTGAGCAGCCAAGCGATCTTCACAACGGCCAAGGGAGTGATCGAGATTTCGCAGCTCGTCATTAAAGTCACCCAAACGACGTGAGCAGTTTTCAATCTCATGAGCGCGGGCAATCAAATCGTTGTTCAGACGCTCCCAACGGTCGCGTATGTCCTGAAGTTCACCCTTTATTGGTTCTTTGTCAATATCGCAACTGGCAAGGAAGGTTTCGCCCAGACCCTTTGTGTTTTCGAATTCTCCTGAGTGTTTCCACACTTCGCTACGGAAAGTTTGCAGATCGCGCAAACGCGCCTCCAACTTGGATTTTGAAAGAACACCAGGTGTCAGATCCGCCAATTTGTCTTCAGCAGTACGTAACCAGGACAAGAAAGATTCAACGGTTTGTGAGTATTTCTTGCAGTGCTCCATGCAGGTTTGAAGGCGTGTGTGACGATCGACAGCTTCGCGACGCAGTTTCTCCCACTGCTGTTGAATACGTTCTAGATCGCGTTTGACGCTACGGTCTTGTTGGCGATCGGACAAATCCTTGCCTTTGTTGATCAGCATAATGACTTCATGCTCACGTGCCATAACTTCACGATAAATGGGTTCGTGCGTATCGATTTGATGCTGAAGAGTGGGCTTGTGGGCGGACACGAGCAAGCGATCCGTCAGGTTGGAAAGTTCACCAGACAGCCAGCCCAGTGTTTTTGAGCAGTTCTCAGCAAAGTGGCGACCATCTCGTAACGAGCCTTCAGTTTCGGCCTTCTTGGTGTCCAGTTTCTTTTGCAGCGTTTGATATTGTTTCTCAAGCGCAGCTACACGCGAGTTAACGTCGGCACGAGAGGCGGGATCGCCCAAAATATTGCACAATGTGGCAGCAGATTGCTCCACATCGGCAAGTAAAGGACGCTGACCTTCTAACTGGCGTTCAAGGTTCTCAATCTTGCGCAAATTCTCCTGGTGATCACCATCCAGAGGTAATGCGTCCAAGTTGTCGCTAATGTTTTGCAATGCTTCACGTAGTCGATTGACGGCTGCATCAAACTCTTTAGAGCTGTCAGCAGCTCCGCCCAAGCTATTGGCACGCTCATCTAACTTGCCTACCAAATCATCCCACTTGCTTAGCACATCCTGCAGTTTTTTCTCAACGGCCAGGGCATCGGGAGTTCCAGCCAAATGGTCAACCACATCGTGTCCTACTTCCTGGAAGTGCTTAAGTTGGGGTTGTTGAGTCCGGAATTCCTCGCGAAGTACTTGCACTTGCTGCACTTGACTCTGCACCATACGTGGGTCCGATGAAATAGGGCCTAGCACTGTTAACATACGTTCTTTGCTATCCAGCCAGCTCTTCAGATTTCCATGTGTGTCCAAGAAGTCGCGCAACTTCTCGGAGAAGGCAATACGGTTCTTGCAAATGTCGTTGAGATTCTTCCAACGTTCCTGTATATGCTCATTCTCCAATCGAAGCTGTTCGGCACCAGGCACATCGGACTTACGGCGCAGAATGTCTTTGATTTGAGCCTTGGTAGTGTCAAGTAGGCTCTGCTTTTCGTACATGTCTTCGAGTATTTTGCGTGATTGTTTAATGCAGCGATCGGCCTCTTCCTTATTGGAAACCGACTCCTTCGGAACTTGGCGTTGTATGCGCTCCAGGAACTGTGCTAGTCCCTTGAGGTTCTCATACTGCTTGCGCACCTCTTCGCTAAGATTGTCCAACTCATTCTGACGATCATTAAGACGTACGCCAATTAGTCCGTAGCGGTTGTTGATTTCGGCTAATTGCTGCTGCACCGGAGACAACTCAGATAGTTGGAAGCCGTCCTGAGAGGATCTGCGGCTACCAAATCCACTGGAACCAGTCGATAGTGGCGACAGTATGCCTCCCTTGGTGGGGCTCGGACTTCTGGCGTCTCCGGACATGCGACGCAGTGGGCTCGTGCGCTTAATAGGACTGTATGTAGATCTTTTACGTGCAGGACTATCCGGTCGTATAAGAGCATCATACTGTCCACCAATATCGTTGATTTTGTCAATTGTTGGTGCATAGTCGCGATAGTCCTTGCAAATCGGCTTCAATTCATCATGCTGCAGACGAATTTTATCCAGATCAATGGCCACCGGTGCAAGTGAATTAACACGGGCTTCTGAGCTGGCCAGCCATGAGAGAACTTGATCCTTAAGGCCTTCGTACGCCAATTGCTGCTCAGCCTTCTGCTTGGACAACTTTGCTTTTTCATCAATGCTGATGTTAATATTTCGCCACTGAGATTCGAGCGCCTTGATGCGATCCCGTAGTGCGCCTGTGTCAGTTACATCGCGCAATCCAATCAAATCCTTGCCATTGCGTACGCAGTCCTCAAACTCAGGAGCGAGGTGCTCCTTCTGACGTGCCAGATCGTTCATGCGACGTGCGAGTTCCTCAGTAGTAAGCAGACTGGTCTCGCGGCTGTCTAAAGCCTCTTGTAACGATGCCAAGTTTTGCTCCACGTTGCTAATGTCGTCGAGGTACTTGCTCAAGCGATTGTAGACATCATCAAGGAACTCACCACGCTTGTTGGCCTTCTCGTACAACTTCTCAAACTTTCCAGTCATATCATTCAAGTTTGACTCCACCTTCTTGGCGATGCGTGCATTGGAGGCACTGGCTAATAAATGCTTTGCTGATATCTGTACGCTGTCAATGCTGGCCTGATGTGATTGCAAGTCGGCCAGCAATACCTTGTGCTCGCGTATTTGCTCCTGCAGGCGCTCCTTTATAAGTGAGGCGGGGCGAAGATTCATCTTGTACTTATCCTCAGCTTGATTCACCCAGCCGACCAGACTGTCAAGTGCATCCTGAACACCTTGCGATTGGACTAATGTCTTGTCCAATGTCTGGCAATGCTCGCCCAACGTGTCCAGCAACTTCTGGTAGTTATTTTTCAGATCAGCGATGGGCAGCTCGAGCTGATTGATTTCCATAGGGCTAAGCTGACCACCCAGCGAGCGCAAAAGGTTGTCCAGAGCTTGTTGAGCGTTATCTACTAGACGACCATTTGACAGCAACTCGTTGTGCAATGCCTTGGCCTCATTCATTTGATCCTGCACGCCCTTTGCATCACCGGCGACGGGTTCGGAAATAATTCGCGAGACACGGGGCTGGGCACTGCGTAGCCATTCGTTTGCCTTGTCAAGCGCATCATGATACTCACGTTGGCGTCCGCCAAGCCCTGAAACTCGATCTTGCAGAGCGTTGACACGATTCAAAAGATCTTTGTATTGCGCCGACACTAACGACACTTCCTGGCGTATAGGACTTTCGGCGCTTGAAAGTGGCTCGACGTGTGGCAAGCGCTCGGGCAGGGATGTACGGAAGTCATTCAAGACGGCCAAAAATTCTTTGCTTTCATCCACGAACTTTTGTGCTGCCATGGTGATGAAACGTAAATCGGCCTGGTGACCAATAACATCACTAACAAACTCGCGTATGGCATCTGCCTGCGAAGGCAGACGAGTTAGGTCCGATAGCGAACGTTCCTTATCCTCTAGTGCGCGGCGTGCCAATTGTAGCCAATCGGAAAAGACGTCTAGTTCGCTACGTAATTTAGTGAGCTCATCGCGTCCTGCTTCCAGACGACGCAATAAACGAACTGTGCGATCGTTGACACGATCCACACGCGTACGCAGTTCGCGACCTGAGTTTTCCAACGTGGTGACTTCTGGCGCGGATAGGACATCGCCACCGGTGAGCACAATTTGACGAATTTGCTCCAAGCAGGTGGCCACTGGTCGCTGCTGGGACTCGATCTCCTCCTTGATTTGCTGCATAGGACAATTAGAAATTATATTTTGAAAATTTGATATTTGACTATTTACTGAGACTCACCTTAAGGGCATTGATTTGATTGCGTAGTTCATCGATTTTTTCACGAGGTCCGCCAACACTTGAGATTTTCTGTTCTACAGTAGTGACCCACTTAAGCAGGTCGTTCACGTTCTCTTCGCACATATTGAACTTCTCAAATACTGCTTGCTGTACGTCGTAGATAAATATATCGTATAGGAATAACAAAAATTAGTAAAAAGTTATAAAAGTAGTATAGCTTAGCATTATATAAAATTTGCCTTTTTTTATCTTATTGGGGGAATAGAAAAGAGTATGAGAAATGCATTCAAAGTTTTTCATAATCATCTAGTCAAAAATTTCAAAATAAAATAGTATGTGAACACAAAATATATATTTAAAATAATCATAAATTTTTTAAGCTGAAAAGAATCAGTTTTAAAGTAGCAGCCAAAAAGCCACACCGGCAAAGCAGTTTTTTTTTTTTAATATTTACAAAAACGCGTTCAAAGCAAGCAAGCGGTTTTAAAAGTTATAAAAGCGATAAATAAACATAAAAATAAGGACGCACAAACACCAATGTTGCCAAAAATGGTATACTATATACTACAGAGAACGAGCACTACTTTAGGGCACTAGGAACTACAAGTTTTTACGTTTAGTGGGCAACTAGCTACATTTGTTTTAATGGGTTGGTTGTACAGTTTTATTGCTTTGGTTAAGGTTAATTTTGTTGCAATTATTATTAATTATTTGTATTTTTGTTTGTTTTCGTACTCAAAAACAAAACTGCAAACGAAATAATATATGCTGAAAATAGGTAAAAAATTGTATTTATAATAAATCATATAATTAACAACTAAAAAGATCTTTTGCTATGCATAAATAAATAAATGGGGAATTATAATACCTTATTCCAAAAAAAAAAAAAAACATTTAAAAGGAGAAATAAAAACAAAAATGGGGTTGTTGCCAATTTGGAATACTACTGGACAGTTTTCCAAGCCGGCCATTAAGGATACATCTAGATTGTAATGTGGTAGGGACAATCTAACAGCACAGCTGAAACTGTTTGGGAAGACTACGTACAGTCTATGGAATTCATATATAGGGTCGTTTATATGAAGGAAGAGGTCGTATATAAGTATGTTTATGTGTTTAAAAATGAAGCGTTCGCTATAGACTCTTGTGCTTTTTTATGCGTATTGCCGACGTCATTTATGTTGAAGAGTATGGATGGATAGGGCGCGTAGCATTGCCTGAGTAAGCGTTTGATGTGTTTGTGTAATAGAGTTTAATTGATGATTTTTTATTTTTTGTATGCGTGTTGAAATTCCATGAACTGATTGTTCAGTCGATAGATGTGATGTACTCGTATGTGATAAGATGGCGTATTTATTGTTTTGGTTTGTGCCTGTTGACATTTTTCTTGCTGCATCTGTCAGTAACTCGTATGCATTCTATGAAAATTTAAAGCAAGCTTCAGCGAAGATGGCTCATTAAAATTATACGTTATATAGTAGCAAGATGTGAACGAACATAAAACTCAATGCCATGCGCTGCAATATAAGAAATTTGCCCGGTTTTTAGACAGGCAAAATAATAATAAATATGATTTGCAAATTAAAAGAACAAGAAAAAAGCTTTATTCGGCATGCCGAAGCCTATATACCCTTGCATATAATAATGTTTTTTTTTAAATCGCCAAGATAGATTTCCTATACAAAAGGGTCTTAAAGCAGACGGACACGTTTTTATGTCCAAAAAGATGTCTTTTGTTCATTGCAAGGGTATACAAATGTTAAAACTAGAGTTAGTTCAATGAAGAGAGACAGCATCAGAATGTAACAGAGTGAAGAAAAGAGGGGAGCGAATCGCTTATCAAATTTTTAATGAAACCAAAATTGTGTTTTAATATATTTTCAACCAAACATGCCACGAACAAAGCTTAAGAATCATTTTTGTTGATAATTTCTAGCAATAGTTTTTTATTTTCCAATCGGAAAGAAAAAATAGTGTTTAATTTGTAAATAATATAAGGATATAGGAAAACACTTACCCTCTGTTCGGCTGGCAACAGCAAACCCTTCTCGGCGGCCTTGACCAAATCAATATTGTTTTTAGCGTCGTTCAAACGACCTTCATTAGCATCTATAACACCACTGCCAATGGCAGCAGTCAGTGGAACAATTACCCCAGTGTTTGGGTCACGCACCACCGTAGATGAGGGGTCGATTAGGCCCGAGCTTATTGACTCAGCAAGCGTATACTTTTTACGTTTAATGATGTCTGGATGCATTTGGAAAGGATCTACTAGACAACCGTTTGTCGGATTGTACAGGTTGAATGTTATAGCTTCTAGCAAACCAAATGAACGCTTGGGAGTGCAGATGAGTCCTGTCTCGTAGGCTTCTTGCAATGTGCACAGCTTCGAGGTTTGTGTGTTCAGCACATTTGCTTTGTTAGAGTCCATGAGACCCTTGCGGAAAGCCTCTGGCAAGCGCACAAGTTTCGACTTGGCCAGGTCCTTTACCAACGCCGAATCGGGATCAATGATACCCGCACCGGCGGCGTCTTTAAGCGTATACTCTTTCGGCGTATCAATGACAGTCAGAGAATCATTTGCGCTGTCGTCGTTGCGCTTAGGTGCTATGGTGGCTGTATCGGCGACACCGCTGGACGTAACGTATGTCAAAATGCCGGTTTGCAAGTCTAGCAGTTTGGATTCGGCAGCTTGATCGAATGTGATAGGTTCGCGCACGTAAATAAGTAATGAGGGATCGAATGCAAAGTATAAAGCTTTTGGATCGACGAGTGTACGTTTTGTGATATCGACAAGACCGCGCTCGAATGCCACTTGGTAGGGCACGAATTTGAAGCTATCGAAATCACGGACAAGCGAGGTTTTTGGATCAATTATCTGGTATTTAATGGCCTCCTCGAGAGACATTTCGCGCGGTTTGCTTATAACAACACTAACTGGTGTTTGACTCAACAGCTCAACGCTGTCCTGACGCCTTACAAGCTCGTTACGTTCAGTTAGTGGACGCAAAATGGTGAAAAGTATGCCGCGCGAGAATGCGACATCGTAATTGTAGGCTGACTTTGATTTTGGATCAAATACACGACCTTTGGACACATCAATATCACCGTTTTCGATGGCTTCGTTTAATGGCAGCTGTTTTCCAGTAACTTGGTTTTTAAATACGGTGCTGGCAGGATCGATGAAGCCATTGTGAATTGCTTCAATCAGATCCAAATACTCGCCAGTTGTAGGATCGCAAAACTTGCCTGTGTCTGGGCGGTATAGTTGCATGCGAAGAACTTGCTCTAGGCTAAGAAGACGACGGTTAGACACAATAAGACCGCGTGCGCGGGCCGTTTGTAAATCAAGTTTCTCCTCACCCAAGATATAACAACCGTTAGTGTCGTCTATAAGTTGTTCCTTGATGGCATTTGCTAGACGCATATACTTGCCCGAATCGTAGTGCTTAACTAAACTAGAGGATAGACTAAGCACATCTTCGACGCATGCCTCGTTCAAGTTTAGCTTGCGATTGGTAACTGGATGAAGAACCTTGCGTGAAGGCACATCATAGAAGCCCATTGCTAACATCTCATACAACCCAAAGCCAGCATTCTCGATATCCACTATTAGACCCAAACTTAGTGCCTCACCTAGCGAAACAAAGCTGTTACTGCCTGGTTCCCTGAATACACCTTCTCGCCTGTTAATGATGCCATTGCGGCAAGTATCGCTGAGACTGTACAGCTGTTCCGTCTGTTCGTCAAAATAGCAGGGCAGATGAGGGTTAATAATAAAGCTTCGCATACCCTCAAGAAGCGTTATTTTGCGTCCGGTCTTTGGATCAGTGAGCTTGCCAATCTTATCATCGAAGAGACCCTGATGTATGGCTCGTTGAATGCTTATTGGCGCATTTACATCCATTAGTATAGCGATATCAAAAGCATGTTTGAGTGTTATGGTCTGGTTGTTGTACAATAGTTTTGAGTTTTGTGGATCAATAATGCCCGAGTCTTTGGCGTCTGTCAAGTTCAGTTGCTTGTATAGACCTGTTTTGAAATCCCTAATTTGCACGCTATGCTCGTCAAGTAGATTGGTGTTGAGTGCCTCAGCAAAGTTGAGTTTCTCGCCCGATTTCGGATCTACAAAATGACCATCTACTTCGTCGTACACATTCTTCACAACAGCTTCGCTGAGGCGCATCGGTTTTTTGGCTTCTACTAAAATGCCTCTATCGAAAGCCTCCTTGAAGTCAATAGGTTTGTCGTCGGCGTCACGTACTGTGCCCTGCGTGCTGTCCACTATCCCTGTCTCAGTAGCCACGCCAAAAGGTATGACCTGACCGGTTACATTAACGATAGTAGAATCGGCATCAAGTATACCCCTACGTATGGCACGTTCAGTTGTTAGCTTCTCGCGGGTAAATGTATTGCTAAATTGACCCGTTTTAGGATCATATAGCCCCCTATAAACGGCGTCAGGCAGACTGCGCTTTCGCTTGGGTGGAATAAGTATACGATTTTCGAGGGCTTCAGGCAATGAAAGCTTTGTAGAAGCATAGGGATTAATTACAAAGCCGCCCACTGGATCAAGGTACCCCTTTGATATGGCTTCATTGATCGAAATGATTGACTCGGTTTTGGGATCCAAAAGCACCAGCTCCTCAGGATTAATGAGCTTCTGCGCAATTGCTGATTTTAAATCCAATTTCTTGTTGTCGATGGTAAATAGTGCTGTCGAAGGATCATAAAGACCACGGAGCAAGCAATCAACTAGAGAGAGGGGGTTCTTGGTGCTAATTAAATATCCCTTAACGAAAGCTTCGTCTAAACTAATGTTGGGCGTGCTAAGTGTGCCGCGCACAGTATCTAGTAGACCCAATTTGGCTGCCTCCTTGCCGGGCACAATCTTGTCATGTTCGGCATCTTTGATTAGTGTTGTATCAATTTCGACAAAGCCCATTTCTA
Source organism: Scaptodrosophila lebanonensis (assembly GCF_003285725.1). Lineage (NCBI taxonomy): Eukaryota > Metazoa > Arthropoda > Insecta > Diptera > Drosophilidae > Scaptodrosophila > Scaptodrosophila lebanonensis. The sequence continues at coordinate 8,006,913 of NW_022060529.1, forward strand.
TAGCTTGCTGTAGTAAAATATCTTCTCCAGTAACTGGATTAAGCACTCTGCCCGTGTCGGGCGAATAGTATTCACGTTGCAGCAGTTCAGGCAAGCTCCAGGTAACGCTGTCGGTCTTAACAATATTCTGCTGTACACCCACATCTAATGGAACCAGTGTATTGTTTTTGCTATCTTTTATTTGACCTGTTGCGGGTAAGACCAACTCATCTTCAATGGCACAATCGAGCTTCAGCTCCTTCTTGCTAAGAGTGTCAACAATTAACGAGATTTTCGGATCAACTAGGCCAATTTCTATGGATTTTTGGACATCGACTTGATGCTGTGACTCAGCATCGTAAAGTTTGCCCGTTTCTGGGTCGTACAGACCCTTGCGCACAGCTGCCTCCAATGAAATCGGCTTGCGTGCACCAGGAACTAAGAAGCCGAGCTTAAAAGCTACCTCCAAGGGTATCTCTTTCAGCGTTTGAATATCTATAACAGTGCCTGCCTGCATGTCTACCACTCCCAACTCAATTGCCATACGCAGTGGAATAACTTCACCACTCACCGGGTCGCGTACCGATATCGACTGTATGTCCAGCTTGCCACTGTTAATAGCATCAACAATGGAACAAACTCGACCATCGTCAAGTATAACTTTGCCGGTTTCCGAATCGATTACTACATTCTCAATGGGCGCAGGCCGCTGATCTTCAGGATCGGCACGTATAATCCAATTGCGTGCTATGCATTCAAAAAAGGGTATTTTCTTGCCAGTCTTAGGATCTACCATATGACCAGTATGTCTGTCAAGTAATGGACGTTCAAGAGCTGCTGTCAAAGTCTCGTATTTGCCAGTGCTAAAGTTCTTCACCAAAATTGTTTCGGGATTAAAGATATTCATGTCGAATACAAGGGTTTGGAATGATATTTTTTGACCCGTTGTAGGATCAGTAAAGTATTGATGGAGGGGGTCGAAAATGTTGAGCTCACTTAGTTTTTCCGGCGTCAGTTCTGTATCAATGTCCACAACATACGTAATTTGTTGCAGCACAATCAATTTGTCATCTATGATCTGAACCTCGTCTAGGGGACTAAGCTGTTCGTCTTTAAGAAGTTCGGTAACAGTTTGTGACTGCGCCTCTCCATCGACTATAATTTGACATTCATCGGGGCTAATTAATTTTTGGGAGATAGCGTCACCAATAGCTAGTGTCTGTGGCACATTACGGCCGCTGGTTTCGACAGTTGTAATAGTAACAGTGTCACGCGATTCATCATCGGGCGTAGAAGAAGATCCAACAGTACTGCTCGTTGTTGTGGTTGTTGTAGTTGTAATTTTTGTGACAAGTGTACTAGATGTACCTGTGCTTTCTACTACAACAGTCGGCTTTTCTTGATTGACTTCTTCGATCGTGGACTGTGCCAATTTTTCAGGCTTATCTCCACTAAGAGCATCTACGAGTGCCTTGCCAGCTAATACTGGAGCTCCAACAATTGCCAAAGCGCCTAACTTAGCTGCATCTTTAACGTTCTGCAAGATGTTGTTGCCAGGAGTGGGTTCGGCCGTCCTTTCCCGCTCGATGAAGTCGGTAACGGTGTCATTTTTGCCGGAGTTTATGGGTGAAGGTGTAATTTGTTCCAGAGCCCCCGGTTTCTGTTCTGCCAGAGTTGTTATTGTTGTCACAGTCTCTGTAAGTTGCGTAGTAGTTGATGGCTCTGACGGGCTATGCTGCTCCACCGTTACTATCTCAGCAGGTGCCTGTTTCTCTTCTTCTTTCGGGATATTTTCTATCGGTTTCGCCGGCTGATCTTCTGGTTTAACCCTTTTTTCTTCTGATACCAATTTTTCGTCTGTTGGAACGATTTCCTCAATGACTTTCACCTGACTTTGTGGATCAATTAATTCCTCACTACTTGAAGTTGTTGTAGTTGTAGTAACAGTTGTTGTTGTTGTTGTTGTGGACTCTGTAGATTCTGATATCGCTGGCTCCTCAACTGTTACAATTCTTTCCTCAACAGTAATAGCGCTGGGTTGCTCCGGTTTCGCTGGCGTTGGTTGTTCTTTACTTGGTACTTCAGTATCCTTCACTTCTGCTACTTTCTTCGGCTCCTCAACTGAACTATTAATAACTGTCTCCACAATTTCCGTAGTGATGGGTTCTTGTTGTAATGTTTCTGTGGATGTTAGTGTTGTTGTTATAGTTGTTACAGTCTGCGTAGCAGAGGCAATCGGCTCTTCTGTAATAATTTCAGTGATTTTAACATCTGTGTCTTTAACTGGTTCAGAAAAGGGTGCCAATGGAGCTGTGAAAGGAGGAGGAATATCTTTAACTTCCTCTTTGACTGTAGTTCTTGGTTTTGGTTCTGGTTTGGAGTCTACTTTTGGTTCTGCATTTTCCGCTATTTCAGGTATTTTCTTGCTTTCAGATGTTATTGTCTTTGAAGTGGTTACAATTGTAGTTGTAGATTCTGTAGTTGTTGTCGGTTCTTCAATAACCTCAATTTTAGTCTCACTGGAGGTAACATCGTCTGGCTTTTGTTTTGTTACATTCGACAGGTCTGATTCTGGTTTTGTTACAATTGCCTGTACGGGTTCTTGTTTTGTAACAATTTTCTTTTCTGTGTCTGGTTTTGCTACAATTGGCTCTTCATTGATAAGTTCTGGTTCCACAATTGGTTCCTTGTTAATAGTGTTCGGCTCCTCAACAATCGATGTCTCAGTTATAGTGTTTATTATAGTTTCTGTGACTTTCGGCAGTGGAGATGTTGGGGACTCAATTGTAGCATTGGCTACATTTGATGGTTTAAGTGGTGTTTTCAAATCTTCTGTGATTATTGGTTCAGTTATAATTGATTGCGTTGTAGTAGTTGAGGTTGTAATCGTTGTATGTGTTGCATTTGTCGTAGACGAAGTGGATGTAGTTTCATCGATTGGTTCTACAGGCTTAACCGGCTCCTTGGGCTGATGTTGCTGTCTCTCATTTAAGATGAAATTTGTGGTGGTAGTATTGATAAACTTCTCAGTGTCGTCCAATAGATTTTCAACTTCATCTGATACTTGCTGGGGCACAACAACTCTCTTTTCTTCAGTGACAATGTCTTGAGGTTGCTCAGGTTTCTTCACTATGCTTTCTGTTACAATTGTCGTCGTCGATTTATGGTCCTCTGTAGGCTTCTTTACAGATTTTATGAGGCTCTTAACGCCACCTACGATAGCACCTCCAGCCAGTACTGGTGCTGCTATAACGCCCAAGGCCCCCATTTTAGCTGCTTCTTTAACATTTTTCAATGTGCTGGAACTCTCTTTTGATGGTTTGTCTTGTGTTACATCTACATTAACATGCTCAATGGTGGATTGTGTTGTGCTACTAGTAACCTGCATCTCCTGTTGCTTCGTATCCGAGCTAACCAATACGGTTTGCGAACGCTTTTCTAAAACTATAGTTTTATCAGTGACTTCCTGCTCCGGAATCTCGCCTGCTACCGCCTTCGTCTCCCGCGTTACTGACTCCTCGCGCAATATACCTAATTCCTTAGCTTCTTCTAGACTGCACACCTCACCTGTGTTCACATTCTGCACCTCGTTGTTCGAGATGAGTACATAACCCTGCATAAGTTCAATGGTCTTTGTGGTCACAGTATGGACCGCTCGAACAGTCTCCATCACCTCAGTCTTCGCAATGGGTTTTTGTGTGACAACGAAATCCGACAGCGGTTTGACAACTAATACACCTGTCTCCAACGCCTGGCGCAAAGGCAACTGATCTCCTGTTTTGGGTTGTCTAAGGGTATGTGCGGCCACATCAATTAGATCTTGATCCATTGCATCGACTAGCTCAATCGCATCTGGTTTTGGCGGATATGGTATTGACATTATGAAATTCTCATCAATGGCTTGCTTGATAGGCAACTGTTTATTTGTTGTTGGATGAACGATGATGCGTTTTGTGGGCTCAACTAGACTTCTCTCAACGGCGACGGGGAAAATCATGCCCACTGGTGGTATTTCCACCTTGGCCTTTTGCTTGTCATAGCTGGGATCGAACAACTTTGCATCGATGGCTTCGCTTATATTCAGGGTTTTGTTTTTGTAGGTAAACTTGGAATCATCCGCATTTACAATGCCATTCTGTATAGCCTCTTCTATTGTACATTTTGAAGGTTTCTGCATTTTTGATTTGGGATCCAAAACTTCACATACTATTGCTTCTTGTATGCTTAATGGATAGCCACTTTCGGGATGGACAATAGTTTGGGTCTTTGTGTCTATTAGGCCTTGGGCTGCCAGTCTTGGTATTGACAAGCTCTTTGCTAGCGGTACCAGTATGTGATTAGTTTCCTCTGGATCAAGGATCTTCTGTTCGACTGCCTGTCTTAAGTTGAGCACATTATTGCTTTGTGGGTCAATGACATGACCTTTGCGACCATCAATTAAACCTGTACTAAGTGCTTCGGTAATGTTGACGACATCACCCTGATTGTTGGTAAAGTTCTTTGTATTCTCGAGTATCTGGCAGGTCTTCTCATCAATAATGCCCTTACGTTGAGCATCCTTCGGCTTGAGTATGATCTTTCGCATCTTCTGGAGCACGACTACCTTCTCCTCCACTGTTGGCTCGCTTTCGAAGGAGCGTCCACGCTTTAGTTGATCGCGCGATACAATGCCACGTTCGTAGGCTACTTCAACGGGTATTTGCTCACCAGTACGTGGATCGGTAACGAAACGCACGGTGCGCAACGCACCCTCCGCAGCCACAAGTGGTGCACCAACAACGCTGAGAAGACCCAGCTTTGTGGCTGTAATTAGATCCACTGGTTGATTTTCGGTATTTAGTATAGTGGCGGTACGTGGATCGTAGATAGATCGTGCAATCGCTTCTGTAACTGAAATTGTTTGTTTCGTCTGAGGATCAACAATTTTAATGAGCTGCTCATCAACTAGACCCTGGCGCGCTGCATCGAAAATGTTTTCGGTCTCCCCGCTTTGCGTGAATATTACAAGAGCCGTCGACGGATCATAAATGGCACCAGGTGCTATTTGCAAAGGTTCTGGTGAGGCCAGCTCACGGTGGCATGTGTTAACCTCAATAAACTTGGGCGGTGCATCTTTCAGGGGCGTAGACACCTCGAGCACATCCGGTATATTGCTGACGCGAGTAATCCGTAGAATTGTCTTTTGGGAAGCGCCTCGCGTAGCCGGAACGGTTTCAAGTATAATCTTTCCATCGGATATTGCACTGCGCATGCTCTGCACCTGTTGGCGTTGATTTGTATAATTTCCATAGCTGTCGATTATATTGCGTTCGAAGGCTGACTTTACGGATATCTTGTCACCGGTGCTGGGCTCAATAACGGCCACGGATAGATTGTTTATGATTTGTTTGGCAATGCACTCCTCAAAATCGACAAGACGATCGGTTCCCTGTACATGAAATACACCCGTGTCTGGATTAAACAGACGCTGCTCTATGGCATCCTTCAAACGCCAGCCGCCTGGTGGTAGTTCCATAATCTGACGCTCCGTCACGTTTTGTTCAATATAGCTGCTTTTTTCCATGTTTATAAAGTCGGAGATAACGCGTTGCGGCTTGACCAACTCCTGTGTTATGGGTATCTCTACAGATTTCTCCACATATTTTTGAGTGTTTAGTTTAATTGGTTCGGCTTCCGGCATAATCTGTTTAGTCACAATGGTAATTGTGGACTTGGTCTTTTTGCGGTTCGTAGGTTCAGGTACTGTTTGGTTGCTGTCGGGTACAAGCAGTCCATAGTTCAAGGCCTGTTGCACTGAGTATACATTTCCTGTCTTGGGATCTTTAAACAATTGTCTGTCCTCGTCAATGAAACCCTGACGTACTGCTTCTGTGAAGGTAAGTAGCACAGTATCGCCAGGCTCCTGAGAGCCAGCGCGTATGGTGACATAACGATTGATTGTACGAGTAACTGTTTCAGTGGTCAGTGTAATATTGAGCAGACTACTTAGAAGTAATGCGCCTTCGGGCGTTATGAACTTGCGTTCAATAGCAGTGTCCAGAGGCACAGGCTCGCCCGTTTTCGCATCGAGCAAATAACCTGTTTTTGGGTCTATTAAATTATGATAGACCAGATCAAAGACGCTTAACTCCTTGCCGCTGGCATTGTGCACCCCTATACCGCGATTAAACATCTCGTATACCTCCTGGCGTACTAGACCCTCCCGTACAGCTAGCTCGAGCGGCACAAAGTTGTCACGACCGGTCTCCAAGGCAAAGCCCGTGCTCTTGCGACGCAAAATGTCGCGCGACAGGGCCACATTAAAGCTGACATAATCGTTGCTGTGCAAATCTTTAAAACCGTCTATATCGAAAATGGACTTTTGAGCTACGGAACTGATAAGACCACGTTCCACCGCCTCCGGTATGCTAATCAATTCACCTGTCATAAAATCGCGATATTTGCACTCAGCAGGCAGCACAATGCCATCAGCAATTGCCTCCTGCAAAGTGATTAACTCACCTTTACGTTTAGTAATGCACTTCAATGTGTTCCCGTCTAAGACGCCCGCCTCGATTGCCTGCATAATACTCAATTTTTCTCTACGCATGGGACTCGTAATGAGCGATTGCTTGTCCATTAAATTCAAATCACAAATATCTTTTAACGTATAGGGTTTCACAATCCATTGCCGATTTCGCGCCTCCAAGAAGCTAAGCTTCTCCTTTGTCACTTCATTTACATACCGACCCGTTTTCGCGTTTAATATGCCCGACTGCAATGCCGATTGCAGCGTAATTTTAACGTCGTGCTTCGCATCTACCACTTCGCGTACACCTGCATCTATCAACTGATTTGCTATAGCCGAGTCCAGTCTGAACTTGTCACCACAATTACGATCAGCTATCCAGCCGGCACCGTCGACCAGGCCATGAGCAATCGCATCGCTCAAGCACAGCGCATTTGACTTGATTGTCACCGATTCGTGTCGAATCAAGTAGCCGCGCTCGTAGGCCTCCGCCAGGCTGATGGTTTGACCCGACTTAACGCGATACAGGCCCGTCTTTGTATCCACACTCCCCGCAGAAATGGCGTCGGCAATATTTTTAGGATTTTCAGGTGATTCCTCAACAACAGTACTTGTTGTTACCTTAATACGTTTCTCTGCCGTCTCGTATCCCGATTCTGCTTCGCTTATCTCACGCTGTATGACCTCGAGTAGCGACAGTTCCCGGCCAGAGGCATCGCGACCAGCACCCGGCTGCAATAGCTGACGCGCCAGATGTGCGTCAATTAATCCTTGTTCGGCGGCCTGTTCCAGCGTTACGCGACGATCCCCAATCAACATTTCACCAGTACGCACATCCAGAATGCGCAACTGTATTGCTTCGCCAATTGTAAGCACTCGTCCTGTGCGCGGATCGCGTATGCCGGCTATGTCTAGGACGGAGCTGCCAATGCCATCGTTGATTTGTTGAACGCGTTTCAAACTACGTATTTCATTGAATTGGATTTGGGATTGTGGTGTGCCCAATTCTTGCGCCTTGTTGTTGGGCGCGTCTGTGCCATCTGTGTAGATGCTCTTCGTCGAGCTTTTCGTTGTCTTTGTCGAACTGAATCTGGGTGTGGGAAAAAAGTGTAAATTGGCGAATGGAATTCAACTAAACTGGAAGTGTAAATTATCTTACTGTGTGCTGCTGTAGGATGTTGTGTAGAGATCCTCCGGACGTGCAGCATAACCATCGCCAGTTGGTACGCTGCCCGCACTGAAGTCAACTCTAAAGGTTTTTAGCGGTTTCTGTAAACTTTCAGCGTATTGCTAAAATAAAATAGAGAAACAATTTCGCACCACTTAGTAAATTCATTTAAAGCCATCAATCATATCATATGAGAGTGCGTTTTTTTTTTCTTTTGCGAAATGGCGCTTAGGAACTTTACCTGAAATTCGAACGCGAAATCATATTCGCTTTCCTCTGCCATTGTGGCAATTGTTTTACTGATCGTTTTTCTATTTGAATTACGTTGCATGATTGCGACAAATGCTAACGGTTGGTTGTCAATTTTTCTTTTCGGTTCGACAAGGTCATATTCAAAATTTTTCTTTTGTAGTAGTTACACTTGAGCTTAACACTTGTGTAGGCTCGTAATATACATCTCACTGTGAGTTTTTGTCAATTCGAAATTAGTTAAATTCTTCACATTTGATTTCTAAGCCTTTTGTTATTATTTAATTTACTTTTCTATTGAGTTACTTTGATTATGATTTTAATTTTATTTGGTATACCACAACAATGCGAATTACGCTTAATAACAAAGTAATTTGGTCACAAGATAAGGCGTGTGATAAGACCATAATAATATAATACTCTTTTGGCAGCGCCCCCTAACGCTATCAATATTCTTAAAACATGTTTGTCGTTTAAATCGCAAATATTTTAGATAGCAAAGGCTTATAGCAGCAATACTAGGAGAGGATTACATATCATTCGAATTAAATAATTTGTTAGCTGCGATCTCTTTTACTAGCTTTGTGCTTTCAGTGTTTATTCAACCGGCAAACTGTGATTGTGTTTATCAGCCCGAGGGCTTTCGTTTAAGTAAAGCTACAACAAACACAAGAATGTCGACCACGCAAATGTCATAAATAACGCAACCGAAATAGAAATGACGTTATGGAAGGCATACGAAACGTATACACATATGCCATATCTTGAAAGCAAATAAATATACATATAAATAAAAAAAAACGTGCTTAACTCTTCACTGCAAATAAATTTAATAAAGAGTGCATGGAAGGGAGAAATTGTTTTTATTTTTTCTTTTTGAAGCACTCATTCATAAACACAGTTGAGTCAACGAGTTGTTTTCCCTTTGTTTCACCCTAGATGCTACATGGGTGCAAGTTGAAAAGGCAATTACCCGACTAGCGGAATACACGGCCTATCAGCAACTGGTAATTAAGTTTTTATCTTTATTTTACCATAAATGCAAAGGCATTGATTCACAAAAGAGCTGAAGACTGGCATATGGCAATCGTTTGCAACTTCAAGTTGACGTCAGACAATCGTTTATCTATGAGTTGCCATCTTAATGCGAATGAACGGCAATTTATACATCACTTTGAAGTTGTCGAAATGCACTCTAACGCACAATCAAAACTGTTTTGCCTGCTGCAGTAAAAATATACATTCAAAATATACCTTCGCATTCGGAAGGTTGTGCTAGCAAAAAACAAAAAAGTACGGATATAATTCATAAATTATAATTAACAAACACAGAGTATGCACACATATGTATATTTATTATAGAAAGCAACAGTCAGAATGGTTGAGCAACACACAAAATAGCAGCTAAAATGAATGAGGTACAAATAATGATGTCATCGAAAATTTAAATTGTTGAAACAAGTTAGCGGCGTACAACAAAAACAAAATATACAAGTATATAATAATAAATGAAACGAAAATTTGCAACGCCTAACCGTCCAATAAAAAGCATAGCCGGGAAATGACAGCGTGCAACCTTCTTCTCAAAAAATACTTGTATGATTTTCTACAGCTTTATAAGCTGATTTAGTTTAATTATTATTATTCAGCCCAATTTTCAACGACCCTAATCATATGGGATGCGAGCTTGACACGATTTTTCCCTTTCATATGACTAATACGCCGTGTTGTACCAGCTGTGAGCGAGCTTTGCAGCGTTGCATGCTGCACAAGCTTATTGCAGAGAGCAAAAGCTGCAACAGTGCTGCTGCTGCAGCTGCCTCGACGCGCCGGCCGGCCTCGACTTGCACCAAAAATAGGAGCGCCTCACACAAAAACGAAGATACGCTGCTGGTTCGGTTCTGGTGCCGTCGCCCTAATGACGCTTTCATTTCTAATTTATAGATGAGACCAAAAAATCTATATGCTCGTACAGAATGACACTAAAAATATATTGTACGAGTATATGGCTAAATTGTGGCAATGCGCGCGACTCGTTTAATCGATAAATAGCAGCGACTACAAAAATGTCTGAGGAAAATAAAAAGCGACAGGAGAATGCAGACAGGCGGCCCCAAGAAACGTGCAATGTGACAGTGAAAGGCAAAATCAAACACAAATTGTCTGTAGTCAAACAAATTTGTTTGATGTTAGTGTTTAAAAAAAAATATTGTTATTAAAAAAAACTTCAAAAACTTAAGGCAAGCTATTTATTTTTAGAGTACATAGCAAGAATATTTTCCTAGCCGGGACGCATCCGTTTGTCGTTCTGCCTTTATCATTGATTAATTACACGTTGTAGATTAGATTAGAGTGTTGCGCCCTGGCCTAATACATACTGACAGCTGATCGTAAATGTTGATAATATATGTGGTTTAAACAGTCTATTTATGATAATGACGCGTCTATGTGAGAAAAGTATGCATTGTTTCCATGTCATTGTGTAGGTCAGTAGTTGAAAGCCAAAGCCAAAAAACGCAGCTTAATTTTTTATTATTATTTGTATGAAGTCAGCGAGTACTTAATTCTATTTTTTGGCCTTTATCAAGCTTTTACTATGCCACTTTTATATATTTTTTTATAGTTGCCCTAGCAGTTTTTTGAGCGCTTGAGTCATGCTGGTATTGTTTATAAAACTTAATGTTGCCGCATATTTCTATTAACCAACACATCGCTTTGTTGTTTGGCTTTTTCATTAACATCATCAGCAGTAGAAAAAAAAGAAGAAAAATATAAGAATTCTTGCGACATATTCAAGGCTACATCAAAATTTGTATTGCTTTTTTTCACACTTCTTTTCATAGAATTTTGTATGTGCTTTTTATACATATATAGCATAGTATATGTGGCGTTTCTTTATATTTTTTTTTGGCTGCCATATTGTACGTCGCAAGTTTGCAGAGCACTTTTTTGGCTTAACGAGTGACTTCATTTTGAAACTAAACAACTTTTTATTGTGTGCTGCTCTTCAAGTTCGTTTGGCAAACAACAACAAAAGAAAGAACGACTATTTGCATGCCGCCTGTCGGACGTGTGGGTCGTACAGAAAATTGTAATTTCTATTAACCACACAGAGAATTGAAAGCAGGGCACTGTTGCTGTTCGTTCGCATTCAATTAAAACCACGTAAACTTTCTACATGCACAGATACATAGATATGTACATAAATATATGTGCATATATAAATAATATATAAACAATCTGTGACATCATGTGGCAATTGCTGATTGCTGTTTGCTGCGCTGCCAACACGGCGTATGAGCGACACGTTCTTCTTCAATTCTATTGCTTTATATTGGCTCTCTGGCCGGCAATTTATCTAATTGAATTCATTTTATATGAGCACGAGAACGTGTTTAACACAACATTATATATTTTGTAAATATTTTCAGCTACATTGACACGCGATTTTTATACAATAATTACACGTATATATTTAAGCAAACCACTAACAACGATTTCGTATGATTTGCTCAAATGTGAGGCAACAACTATTCTGCCTATCTGTTCGTTTAACGGCGCACGCACGCACACACACACCCACACGATTTCGCGTCGTTACACAACCACGTCGCTTTTCGAACTGATTGGTAAGTTGCTGAGCAACGACTGCCGAACACTTGGACCACGGCCTCTGCTACTATCACAGAGAGAGGCAGAGAGAGCTTTTTCGCTGACCGCTATGAGCGAATAACGCCGCCTCTTTTCTCTCCCTAGACTCTAAGGCAAGAGAGCTACGCGGCTGCTTAAAAATGCCGGCAATTGCTCAGCTGTTGCGTTTAGGCGGCATTTTCATAAACAATTAATTACAAAGCCGTTGGATATTTTGTGGCCAAAATCACACAATTGTTAGATTAAAGTTGAAAACAATACGCGGAAGTCAAGAGTCATGTTCGGGCAATGTTTCTATTTGATGTGTGCTTCTGCGCAGCTCGCTTCTATTTTGTTTTTTGCTTGTTTTTCAAAATATCGAATAAGCTAAGAAACCAGTTTCGAGTTGGCAGTGATGCCCAAACTAACCTTCTAAATAGCAATATGTTCGTTCACTCTATTTAATACCAGCATGCCTGTACCGCCCATGTTATGCATATCAAGTTAAGCCATCTGAACTGAAGTTTTTTTAGTAGCCAAAACATGATGTCACGCATTTGAAGGCGTCCGATTTGCTTGCCTCCGGCGACTCAAGGCGGCAACACTTTCAAAATGAAACGACTAAAGTTATATTGCTTTGTTTTTTCGTTCACAAAGTGTGCTAAATTCGTGTTGAAAGTGAACGGAAATGACGACTTAAGAAATGGCTAATTGATACATACTCGAACATATGATAGGACTTTTGAACAACCACCCAAGTAGTGCTCGAAAATGTTAATTGGCTCTTTTAATGAACTCTTCCTTATACAATTGAAAATCGTTTTGAGTCCATATTGTTCTACAATTTCTAAGCTCAGTACATTAAAAGATTTAAGATCTTATAGCCTTCTACAAGCCATCGGATTTCCATAGTTCTCTGTCCACATGCTGTGTAAAATATTTAGTTCCCAAAGGTAGCTACATTTATGAAATACTGATCCCTCTCTACAGCCCAAAAATAAGTATAAATACCACTGAATCTACATTTTGCGGCAATTCTAAATCAATTGAAAAACTAAAGAAAAAAACTACATTGTTTGAACTTGAAAAGAAATAAATAAACTATGGTCAAATCTTAGTAGTTCTATAAACAACTTGATTATAAATCGAAGCTGTTTGGAACAGTTTCTGCTCCAAAGCTGCAAATTAATTGGCGATGGTTCTACGAGTGAAAATATTGTAGCGCATCTTCTGGAAGAATTCATTCTATTCATTGTTTGTTGACAACAGCTCGTCCAAACCCACATATAAGTATGTATATAGTATTTTTATACCTACAGAGATATTTACGACTTTCTTCCTCAGCATTTCCATCAATTATGCTAATTATCACTTGAAAATATTTACACAATTCTTTAAACAGACAAGTATTTATACATTCCGATGCATAAAGTATGGCCTGTGAAGTGTCGTCATATGGCTAAAAACAAAACCTGTTGCTAATTTTTTCGTCAAAATAACTGCCTAATCGAATTTTTAATTGAATTTCTTGGAGCGTTTGAATGCATAAACAAGATACAATTTTAAGAAACCAGTTGCGTAAAGCAGTCAACAGGCATAGAAAAAGAAGAAGAGTGAGTTGACAGATTAAATAATTATAGCAGCGATGACGTTGCTTCGCATTGAAATTGGCAAAAATTAATGTGTATAGGAAAGACGCGTCTATCTGAGGTTCTATGGGAATTAAGGCGGGCGCCGGCTCATTATTATGTTCATGATACTGAAATAAATTAGAAAACTGTCTTCATTTGCCTAATTGGGCTGGACTTTTGAAATATGTACTATACACGTTTGCTTGACCAGCTGCGTATTTGTCGTGATTAAATAATCCCAATTAAAAGACACGTGACGTAACGCAATCTCCAATTTTTGTATATTTCTCAAAATATACTGTTAAGTAAGTTATTTGTTTGATAGACAAACAGCAGTCACGACCAAAAATACTTAGAATTTTTATAAATTAATCAACCAGTGATTTATGAGACCACTTCTCAAATGTTGTCACTCTCCATTGACGGCGCGCGTTCTACTCTGCTCTGCTCAGCTCAGCTCAACTCAACTGAAGCTATAGGCTCTTGTGATGTCATTATTTTTTGTGTACACGATTCTGAAGGTTAATTTAATAAAAAATAATAATAATAACAATATACCCGACAATACTTGTGTATGTGAAGCGGTAATAGATACAAAGTGCTACGCTTAGTTCGCCTATTTGCATTTCAACGGACCCAAGTGTTCAGCATTAGAAAACGAAAGCGAAAAACTAGTTTTGTGCTGAACTTGAACCTGAAGGTATTATAATTATGGCACATTTGACAACTGCTGTCGTTATTGTTGTTGTTGGTTGTGGTAATGAATATATTGTTTATGGCTAGACAATTAAGAATATGTGTACGTTTAAAAATAACTGCTGGCGTCAAATTGTTAAGCTACTAAATGCGCTCATTCGGAAAAGAGGCTGTGTTGTTCACGCTTCTTCGCAAAAAACAAAATAAAACGCAATGGGGGGGGGACTCGTTTCAACAAGGAAACGATTAGGATACTCACCAGACCATCGCTGCCATTCACTTCGATTGCTGTTTTCAGCCTTTGTGACAGTTGTTCCAGCAATCTGTCATATTTCGTATTGAGGTTGTCCAAACGTTGGCTGTAATACTGTGTGGCGCCAGGATCGCTATCCGCAGGACGCAGATCACGACGCGGTGGCGAGAAGGACGGACGTACCTCCAGTAGCCAGTCAACAAAGCGTAGGCATTTACTGTCGTAAATCTAATAGATTTCCAAGCAGTTGCCAAAACCGATGAAGACGACGACGACGACGATGTTGTTGTGCCCACGTTGACGTTGTTGTTGTTGATTTGTTGGTTGGTTAATTTCGGTTAAATGTTAGTAATTTGGTGTGTTAAACAAATTGATTGGTTGATTGTTTTAGAGAAATAGAGATAGTGTGAGAGAGGAGGGTTTATCTTGGTATATTTAGTGCTTTTTATTTGATTGATTAATCAATAAATAATTACGTTCGTAAAGAATAGCTTTTTAATTGGTTTGCTTTGTGAGTTTTTGTTTTTTATTTTCTTGTTGTAATTGTTTTTTTTTTTGTTGTTGTTGTTGTTGTTGGTCAATATTTGTTGGTTTTTGTTTTTGTTGTAAGAAGTTGTACCCAAGTGTTATTGACGCACCTTTTACCCAAACGGATCATTACTGGTTTGTATTTTAACTTAAGTAATTGAGCGCCCTTGTATTGAGCTCGAATTGTTGTTGTACCACAAAATGTATCAGTTTTAAAAAGCATTAAATATAGTTGTCAGAACAAGAAAGGGGTATATATAGGCCTAAAATGGGTAAACAATCTGAATTTGAGACAAACACACTCACTCAAAAGAAACATATGGAAATCAAGCCATGGCACATGGTATGAGGTGCAACTCTTCTACATATATCCTTAAATGCAAATACCCTTTAATATATTTATAGTTAAACAAGTAACAGTAGGCAAAATAGATACATTTAATATTATAATATAATATTAAATAATAAATTTTAAATATTAAAAACTTAAATATTCATGTTCTTGAATTTCTATATCTTGAAAATGCTATAGTGAGAAACTTTTACTATAAAAATAGCTATACCATATGTTCTAGGAAGTTTCCAATCTACAAAATTGAGCATTTTAACAATTTTCAGACACAGTAGTTATCTACATTCTTCAAAGTCAGTCATCTGTAGTCATCAACCATTTAAATGATTGCTATTAAACATTTCAGGAGGTACTGCAGATTAAATATCTATTAGTACTTAATAGATCTTAAACCTAATCAGACTTTATATTGACTAGTACAGTTAACGGCATTTGAAATTCATCTCCCAAGTTCATTTAAATCAGCTCTGAGTTATTATACTACACTCAAACATATAAACTTTTTAAGTCTTTCATTTTATAGTCAGTTAAGATCAGCTCTACGGGTAAAGCTTTTCCCCTACCACATACGAAGCATAATTTCCATTCAAAATCATACAACAAGCAGAAATCATACAGAGACGAAAGCCAATCAAAGAAATTTTTACCTTAGCTTCGCGTATAAGTCGTCCTCCAGCAACGTTGACGTTTTCGATTTTGGGTTTTCGTTCGATAGCAGCTCCCAGGAGTTTCTATATGGTTCGAGGGGGTTTTGACATATTGTTTTTTTTTTTTTGTTTTTTTTTTCGGTTTTATGGACAACATATTTTTATAATTTTAAAATTTTGGTTTTTGATTTTGTTCATTTTGTATTGTGTTTTTGTTGTGTGTGATTTGATTTGGTTTTTGTGAAATATTTTGGTGAAAATACAAAAAAATTAGACAAAAATACATATACAATTAGTTTTCAACTACAAATACAATATATCTTAGATGAAAGTGTCTGTGTGTGTTTGTGTGTATGTGTATGTGTTTGGGTGTGTTTTGTGTATGTATTGGGATTGTGTACAGGTGCAACTTAAGAGCTAAATGACAAACTACAACACACAAAAAATTAAGAAATTTTAAAGCTACTGACACAAATTTGGGAAAAAATGTACAACAATGTGTAGGTGTAGGACCACATTTGGACATCGCCACAAATAGTGGCCTCGTTCATATATACATATGTAAGTATGTATGTGTATCGTGTAGGTGTTGGCAGATGTTCTGGCATAAACTAACACCATACTACACCTTTTTGGTTTGCTAGTACACTACATTTCAATATAAAAAATCAACTTTTATATTAGACAAGACTACTGTATCGAATAACAAAGGGATAGGGAGAGGTACACATATAAGTATATAGACAGCAGTACAAAATACTGTTGATTTTTTTGGACAGTTAACAAATGGAATACATAAATTCATATACTTGTAAATATAAATGTGTGTAGAACGAAATACAACTTTGTCCAACACCAGGTCTTTAACTAACTAAAACAGAACTACATTTAACGACGGGGTACTTGCAAGGATTTGATCCGAATTTATATATACTTTGTGTTTTCTTGAAAATTTCTTAAGATATATATATGTATATATAGTATAGGGCTTGACTAACTGCATTCACTGTACAAGGTTTGCTAAAAGGAAATCTTCAACTATGTGGCTATAATAGTATACTCGTATATAGTGGAGCACAGAATAGTCTCCAAAAATTGTTTAAAATTTCATCATAAAGACACTATTAGATGATCAAAAACGATATAGAAAGTGTGCATCGCTCTACTCACGTCTAATTCGTAAGCTGAAGTCGCCGTGGGCATGGCAGAGAGACGCTCTGTGGTGCCATCCACCCATGATTCCTCGACTTGCACGCTCGATTGGAGATTCTTCATAAGGCCGATTGCCGTCTCGCATGAGCGCATTCTGAAAATGGTGGTGTGAGAATAAGCATTAGCAGGTTGTCAATGATATATATTTCAGAATATAGTTGTAAAACCTAATGAAGCGCATATACCCATATATGAAGAGACGCAGGTGCAAGGTGATGCAGGTATATTATGGTAGAGCTGTGCGTGAAATTAAGGCAGATCTCGAAAAGTCACGACTTCATGCAAGTGTACAAGAGTAAATAATAGAACAATAGCTAATAAGCATTAGGTATTCAATTATGTACTAACGGATATAATAAATACGCAAACAAAGTTATATCATATCGTATTCAGTGGTACAAGGAAAATGTATTCGACTTATGGACCTGGAAAAACTCTGTGATTTCCCGTGAATGTCACAAAAAATAGAATTCGTGGCACGTGCACAACTCCAAGACAATATCAACTTACCGTTCGCCTAGCTGATTGCAAACCGCACTCCAGCGCGTATTTAGACGCTCAACGTTTGAATGCAAACGCTTTAGATCACCGAGCACCTTGGTGGGTACGCCCATACGTCCCAGCTGATCGGCAGCATCGTTCATTTTATCCATTTGTGGTTGTTGTTGTGTAATTATGTCTTGCATGTGAGTGAGCTGTTTGAATACCATTTGCAAGCCCTCGGCCGTTGATGGCAAATCTTGATGCTTCGCCAGCTCGTTTTCCAATTCGGATATGACATGCTCGTTATCCTCCAGACCAGCCAGAGATGCTTCGAGCAATTTCAAGCGGTCCTTGTGCAGACCACTCTGTGTGTTCAGCTCCTTCCATAATTCCATTAGATTGTCTAGCGATTTCTTCAGCACTGGCGTTTTCAGTGCAATGGTGCGGAATGTCTCCTGCAAATGTTTGAGCTCCGGCTCGAGCAACTGTAATCGGCGCTCATAGTCTGCGTGTATTTCAAGCACGTGTTCCAACGAGTCCAGGTCGCGTGGCAAAGGTGCCAGTATTATCTGATCGAGCTCACGCGCCATATCCTCCAGTTTGCTCTTGATGGCAATGCATTCCTCTGTGAATATGCGACTGGCCTGCTTGCTTTCCTCTGCGGGGGGTAAAAAAATATTGTTATTATTATTGTTTTTATATATGGAGGTAAAAGCTTTCCCCAATATTACCGCGAGTCTTCGAACTCGCGAACAATTTCTTCATTTTGCTGTTAGATTCCAACTTGCGTTGTGCACGAAATTAGCCACAAGACTAAGTTAAAATTTGAGCTTGTCAGCCGAACCATGCCCGCATTGCTCCATTAAATTCAATTAAACATTTAATTGGCCCTAGAGGCTCACTGCTGACAGCTGGCGGTTGGTCGTTCCCGACGTCATCGCTAACGTGGCAGATAATTGAATTGCGACTAAATCGCTTAAACTGTAAGCTACACCCGACATACACGACATAATGACCACTAGGAGCACACGCCCACACACATATATGTATACATGTATTCCGACCGCCCACACTCACCTTCGGCGCGAGCACGTTTTTCAAACTCATCGAACAAACGATTGACCTCGTCCATCTCGCGTCGCAATCGTCTTAATTGTGGATCGTTGGGATCGCCTTCACTGAGCAATTTATCAGCATCGTCATTCAAGGCGCGTCTGATGGCCGTCCGCTGTTCCGGGCCCATGGCCAGAAACTGATCGAAATCCCAGCCCTTGACAACGCGTATGGTTGCGAAAATCATATTCTGACGCAGACGCAAATGTTTCTTCTGCCAGAGCGCAACTGAGCGATCGAAGAGACGCTTAAGACGTTCCGCAGCATCAATGGCTTCCTGATCGGGTGGCGGCAACAGTAGGCAAGCACCGGGTATGGAGCCCTCCTGGCCCTTGGCTGTGCGCACACGCCATTTGACGCGTCCGGAGTTATCCAGAAGAGTGACTGTCTCGCCCTTGTCGATTTGCAACTGACCCTGTTGTTTGTATGCGCAAATGGCCTGCACAGGTCCTTGACGGTTGACCGGTTGTCGGCGCTTGTTCAACGGCACAATGGTTTGTGCACGGCGTTGCAGATTTGCCACTGTCTCGCCAAAGCTATTGAGCTCCTCCCGCAAATCTTGCATGCCGCGTAACAGGGACTCTCCTTGGTCTAACCCGAAATCGGACTGGGAGAACTTACTGTTCAGTATCTCATCTCGTTTGCTCAGCCATTGCTCGGCATCTTTAATTTCGGCAAAGAATTGATGATATTCCGTGGCATGTTTCAGATGTACCTCCAGGCAGAGCGTTAGCTGTAACAGCCACGCCCACTGCTGTTGTAGTGCCGTCAAATGGGCTTCAACGCACTTGGAGGCTGGATGTTGTTGGTTGAGCAGCGCCTCACCGCGATCCAAGATGGTGGCAAAGTGCATCTCGCGCTTCTCCAGTTCGGACATAAGGTTCTATGGGAAGGGTGAGAGTTAGTTTGGTTAATACCATAACTTATCAATGTCGTATAGGATATAAGGCTAGTGAGCTAGCAAGTGCACTTGGTTGGATGAGTTTTTGTTGCTGTTTTGGTTTTGAAAAATCACACATCAATACTGATGGGCTGGAATAATTCGATCTTACCTCGTCGCCATTACCAAATGCACGCTTGTAATTAGATGAAGCACGAAACAAACGATGAGACATAATAGTTGGTGCCAAAATATAGTTGCAAGTTGAATGTCAACATGTTATAATAATTTGATACTATCCACTTACTTGCAAGCATATCAGCTACATGTACATGTATATAGTATCTAAACCACTCACCTCATAATATCTGTGCACTGAAGGCAAATCGAGTTGTTTGTCCGCCCAGTCGCGCGTTATTTCAACTTGCTCCTTCTCGTTGAGCCATTGCAACTCTGCAGATGCTTGCGCCAAGAAGTGCTGCAGCGAATCCAAGTCGGATAGACGCTTCGTTGAGGTGCTAAGCAGCTCAGCATAGACCTTTTGTAACTGATTTAGTCTTTGCTGATACAAATTCAATTCATCGCCGGAGAACTTGCTTTGATGACGCTCGTCGTTGAGTATTTTAGAATGGAATTGATCGATTAGCTTATGCTCATGTTGCTGACGATCGAGTTCCTCCTTGACTGATGGCAAATCGCTGCCATAATCAGCGGCAAGTAATTGTTTCTATATTAGAAGGGATGAATATTTTTTAGCAACGATTAAGTAAAGAATCTTAAGCAATACTCACCAGTTTGTTCTGGCACCATTCAATGTGTTCGAGAAGATCGCGGAAATGTGGGTTTGTGTCGATCTGACGGGACTCGACAACCATGCGCGTTTGACGCGTAACAGTTGTCTCATGGACGGGATATTTCAAACCCGACAGTTTCTGTACTAGGTTAGTGTGGAAATTGGTGCGTAATTGAGCCCAACGTTGATGCAATTTGTTGACCTTCTTGTGTAATTCGCTCACATGGGGGTAGCGACCCTCGTTGAGCACATGGCAGTCCTGATTCATGTCCTGTATAGGTTCCTCCAGATGTCTAATCTCTGTTTCGAGAGCCTCCACAATGTTCTTAGCATCGACGGGGTGCAAACGTTCAATGCGGCGACCCTCCTCGCTGATGCGTGTCTCCAGATCGGTCAGCTTAAGATCTACATGCTTGATTTCACGCTGAACCTTATCGGCCAAGCGCTGCAAACGCTCCAAACGTTCAATCTCTTGCTGCAAAATGACTTCACGGTCCTGCAAAGCAGTATTCATGCGATACCAGGCCTTTTCAATTGCCTCTGGCCGTAGCTCAGGCTCCACATCTACCTCTCCGACGGTCTCAAAATATCGCTCAAGCTCCTTATAAATTTGAACAAGCTTAGTCTTCTCACGTTTACGTGCGCTAACCTCATCGCTGCGGAAACGCTGCAAATCGCTAAGCAGACGCTTCATTTCGATCAGAGTGGGCGGGAATGAGCGCTCCTGTAAGTAGGCGGTCTTCTCGCGGCACCAGTAGATAAACTGTTGAGCCAAATCACGATATTCGTGGACGCGACGTTGCGACTCCATATCAAAGAGTGGATGTATGGATGGTGGCTCTGGGAATACATCGTACAGCGAGGAGATGTACGTGATTAGGGATTTCTCATCAGGTTCATTGGTATCGACATCTAGAAAGAAAATTAGAAATTAATAGATGATATTTTAAAAAACAGAGCTATTAAAAAACCTACCCTCTGGGTCCAATAGACGCGTGACACCATATTCCTTCTCCACAATGTGGAAGGCAGTCTCTAGACGCTCACGCGGCCGATCGGTCCTTGCCTTTCGCCAGTCAAGCAAGTCCGGTCGGTTGCGGTGCACCAGAGCCGAGAAGGCCAGGCCATCACGCCACGACGACGTAAAGTCATTGACACGCACACCGGGATACCGAGCAGTAGAGCGGCGTGCCCAACGCAAGAGAGCCTCGCGTGCAGATACGTTGTCCTCCTTACCAACAACAATGTCGGAGATCTGTAACAAAAAGAAAACGTTAATAACTGTTTGGCAAAATATCATACACTAAAAACTTCAATAGGAAGTGATTTCATTGAAACCGACGGTTTCCAAAATGAAATAATGAAACACGTCGAACCCGCAATATTATTTCCCATTCCAAATTCAGTTTAAGCATTATACTAATTATATTTGCATGAACGAACGATAACTATATCATTTGTAGTAAATGGAGCAAAACTGTGGCTAAAAGTTGACAGATACTAGACTCCTTCGTTTTACCTCTCTACGCTGCGTGGTAGTCGAAGATTCGATAGCCGGTGGCAGTGCGCGACGATACTCCAACTCTGAGCTGCGTAACATTTTTGCAGGAGGGAGTAAATCCTCCGGAGGTTGTTGATTTTCCTCGGCACGACTCAAGGTCGTAACCTTGCGGACAATATGCGTAGTAACACGTCGATGTCCGTTGGGTGCACGTTGCGATGTCTTAGTGCTCTCTACACTAGATCCTAGGACCTCGGTAGATATGCGCTTGTTGCGTGTCACGTGCTGATACGAGGAGCCGGAGCCACTCGTCAGATTAGATGCAGTCACCGGAACCACAGACCGATTGTCCGAGGCTAAGAGACGCCGGTTGCCAACGGCGTCCTGAAAAGTGACGGTGCGCTCAAAATTGGAGCGCTCGTGAGGTATAGTTCCTGGCGGCGCCACACCTGGAAAATCCGTAATCACCGCCTCGATAGTTTTCTCATGTTTCATTTCCCGGCGATAGCGAAGATTCTGATCATCAATATTGGTCGTAATGGGTGGTCCTCGGGACATATGCACGACTTCATTGCCGCTGCTCACTGTGTCGCCAGGGCCGCCGCCGTTTCTGTGCCTCACGAGCTGATGCGACCGCTGAAGCGTTGACTGGGAGCTGGAGCTCGAGCGCATGGTGTGATGATGTTCGTTCGTTTTGTTCGTTGTGGTCGTTTATTTGTACCGCGGTTTACTTTTTTTTTTTTAAACTTGTTTCTTTATGTTTTGTTCGCTTCACTTGATTTCGTTTTCGCAAATTCGTTTCAATTGTCTATTTCTATCCTGTTCTGTTGTACGTTTTTCCTTTCGTAATTTAGCTATTTTTGTGCGTGATTTCAAAATTATTTTAATTGTCCTCTGGCCGCGTCGCGCACTTCGTGCCCACAGACAATTGAAGTTGCCACGCAATTTGCGTTTAATTAAGCCGAAGCTTGACTCCGGTAACGAAACCGGCACTGGTACCGTCATCAGCACCGGCACCGGCACCGGATGTCTTGTTCTATTGGCCATCAACTGGCCGACCGGCGCTGCCCTAGACCCTGCCCCTGAACATTGTGCCGCAGCTAAGCCATTCACTATTGCCGTTATTGTTGTTATTATTGTTGCTCTTATGGTGTTATTGTGCGATTTAAGGCTGGCAAACAACCCAAGCCAGGTGAGCGAATTATTTATATACATATACACATCATTATTTAGTGTTTTTGCTGTATCTGCCTTTGGTTAGTCTCTTCTTTTTGTTTTTTGCACATCTCCATAATTAAAGTTCATGTACATGAAGTTTCGTCGCTTCTAGGCGCTGATTCATGAGCTTGCGATGGCGATGTTGTTTTTGTTGTTACTTCTCTAGGCAAACACGCAAAGCAATTTGCATGCACGGCATGGGGGAACATAGTGGTATGGAACAGCGATAATACCGTATACCGTTATTGTTGAAAACACAACATTATGGCAGTTGCCTTATAAGAGTAGCGGATAGTTTGCCTACAGAACAGAAACATTTAAACACAGAAAACTATCGAGTTAACAATTCTTATAATGACAAATTGTCATACTAAAAACAATAGCTTGGACTTGAAATTCTGTAACCAAAAATAAATTAACAGCCTCTTAAGATCTATTTAGAAAATAATCTACAGAAAAAGTTGGAAAATCGGAATATTCTAGCAGAAAATCGGGGCAGATGATGGTCGGGGTGTGAAAAGAATGACTTTGGTAGAAACTGGTAAGAATTCTATAAAAACAAATTCCTTTTAAATCTCGAAGTAGATTAGCATTTGAGTGGCAACAATTACAATAGCTGCATTTAAAACTACTCAGCAGTCTAAGCAATATTTAAATGGAGCTAGATTTTACACAGTTGTAAAATATTAATTGATAGAGTTTCAAATAGGTAGTAAGGGCTACCAGAGCGATCATTAATGGTATTGTCTGAGACTAGCCGTACAAATTTAAGTAGATCCACATCGTAAGTTGAAAATTTGAAAATGATAATGCATTATGTAGCAAGATCATCATTCCCCTTGGTCTTAAGAGGGCAAAATGAATCAGCAGCAGAAGGAATGTTCTGAGGACCTTTATGAATCCCACTGTAAACAGTGTGTACTGAAGATACTAAGATAAATAAAAGAGCTAATTTTTTAGAAAAGCGTAAATATATAATTTTTGGCATCGCGTTGCTGAGACGGGAAGTTTTGGGTCTAACTGACCAAATTTTCATTGCAAGAGTGCGCAGAACTGTTAAATTCCAGAATTGAACAATTTTTAGGGTAATAAATTCGGAGCCCTACCTAAAAATTCTAAAATTTCTTTGTCTTTTCTATCTTTCTCAATATCACAAATGTTAACTGTAGGTGTTGTAAAACGTTATTAAAATTATATTATTTGATAAGCATTTGATTCGCTTGTTGTCGTTTCGATTCAAAAACAAATACAAACAAGAAACGTTGCCGTGAAATCGTCATAAAACAATCAGAATGTATGCTTGGTGGCTTCATTTTTGAGTCAAGTGCGACATATTGTTGGTCAAGTTAAAAACGCACGCCCACACCCACTCAGATCAAGTATGAGAAGGCTACGCCTGCGCAGCAAACATCGCGACGTGACTTGGCCATGGCTGCCACACATCGTTCTACACACGAAAAATGCTAATTGCAACATTTCAACATTTTCAACAGCTGCAGAAAATGTTCAAATACTGATTTACAAAGCATTAACGTTTTTGTTTTTTATTTCTAATGTGTGTGTTTATGTGTGATTATGGCCAAATGCTGTTGATCTTGGCCATTTACGTGTGTTTGTGCGTGTGTGGAGGCGTCACTAAGAGGCGTTAATGGCTTGACATTTTCAATGGCTTTGAAACGGTGGCGGCTGCTGCTGCTGATGTCTAACTGGCTACCTGCCTGCCTGGCTATTGCCTATTTGGGTGGCTTGGCTACTGTTTGATGTTGACGACAATTCGATAGTTGAAATATTTTTTATGTATACACAAAAATTTGCATTGTACTCATGGCTGGTTCATAAATATATAGCCAAGCAAATTCAGCAGCTGCTGTGACCAAACGGTTTTTTTTCACTCTTCTTTTTATGGTCATAACATCTGCCACGCTGTCACTTGCAGCAAACGAAGATAGAGTGAGAGGAACATCAACAACAATAAAAACAAACAAACATTCATTAAACAAATTATTTTCTATAAATATATGGTCAAGATTTATAAACAGGCGGCGAACGCGATGATAGCACATAAATTTAAATTAATAAAGCAGCGAAAACAACGACAATAACAAAGAGCTTGAGGGGCACTTTAAAAATGCACACAGCAACAACAACAAAACTGAGTTCTTAATTTTTGTATTTTTTTAGCCTGCGCACTGAACTAGAACGCAACAACAAAATGAGTTTTTGCTGGCGAGCTCTGAAAAATTGAAATTGAAGCCGACTCGTTGCCATTGCCACACGTTGTTGCAGTTGTTCTTGTTGTTGGTGGTTGGGGCTGCCACCATATGGTAGCCAACAAAATGCACGTCATTATTTTACAGCTACTTTATTACATTTGCCAGCCATTTATTTGCAAACAAACACTTGAGGCGCATCCGAAACACTTAACTCGCTGTAAGTGTGTGTGCGTGTGTCAGTCTCTGTATGTTGGTGCGTGTGTGTGTGTGCTTTTAATAAACTCGTCATAAAAAAGTAATTGAAGGAAAATTGAATTCAATTGCAACAGCAACGATATTGAGATTGAAATCAATTGAAATTGGCGGCATTTAATAAATCAGAGGAAACTGATTGCCATGCCATATAATGGCTTTTGAGAGTGGCTTTAAGCTGCTGACATCATGCACGCATTATGACAACAACAAATAAATCCAAATGGGAATGGACTGTTTGCGATGCTTGAA
Organism: Scaptodrosophila lebanonensis; assembly: GCF_003285725.1. NCBI lineage: Eukaryota > Metazoa > Arthropoda > Insecta > Diptera > Drosophilidae > Scaptodrosophila > Scaptodrosophila lebanonensis. The sequence goes on from NW_022060529.1 coordinate 8,032,471, forward strand.
GGAGAAGGAAGAGGATGAAGATGAATATGATGGCGGCGCCAGACAACACTTGAACAATTAATTTGCAAGCGTGTCATATTTGGCTTATTCAAGACTGCTCTTAAGCTATTTTTATAGTTCTGCTTTATTGTTGTTGCTATTGTTGTCCATATTGTGGATTATACTTTTTGCAAATTTCTTATAACGCGCCCGACGAAGCGTAAACCGCACGCGGCGACGGAAAAAGTTCTTCTACATTCAAACGACAAATAAGTGCGGCGTCTCAACAACGACTAAACACGATCGGGCCAAGTTAAAACGCTTAAAGTGTTGCGGCCAGGTGTAGAGCCGCAGTCAACGTGAACATCGGCGTCGGCGTCAACGTCACTGCCAACGCTATTGTTTGCGCTTTACAGCGCGCGAGAATGAAAAAAAAAACACACACACACTTAAATTAACAGCAACAACAACACTGACAATGTTTGCTATTTTGCGCAGCACCAAAAAAATATAACCACTTTGAAACAAAGTGGAATTGGTACACGACTACAAGCCGGCGTTGGCGTTGGCGTCAAGTCAAGCTTAACCGCGACGGGCACATATGGGATGGCGTTCGGCAGTGAGTGTGTATGTGTGTTGGTGTTTGCTGTCGACAGCGGCAGCAGCAGCAACAACGTCGCCAACCCCCGTTATGGATTGTTGACTTCGTGCTTTTCTATTCTGTGTTCCACCTGATTCTGCAGCCTCTGCTACTGCTGCGGTTGCTTTGATGACGTCCACACCTGTGTGTGTGTGTGTGTGTGTGTGTGTGTGTGTGTGTGTGTGTGTGTGTGTATGTGTATGTGTTTGTTGTGGCAACCATAGCAACAGCAACAAACAGCCAGCAGCAGCAGCCGCTGCCACAGCAACGACGCCTACGCCATCGCATTTGTAACGAGAACCGCCACATCAACAACAACAACAACTGTTGAAGGCAGCGCTGCCAACGCACATCGAAGCAAAAATTGTAGCGAAGGCAAAACTTATTATGCTGCCATTTGTTGTTGTGGCAGTTAATGGCCCTATTAGCAGTGGTTCGGTGGTTCAGCAGCAGTGGTGGTTCTAACTCCAGGTAGCCACAAATTCAAATGTACGTTTGCTTGTAAACAACTTATTACCAACAACGAAACATGGAATAACTTCAAAATATACAAGGAAACAAGCAACAAGCATAGGAAAATAACTTTGGGGAAAGGAATACAAATTTGATGTTAACTGGAATTTGTCGTAAAAATAATAACCTGTAAATATCTTCAGCATTGGATTATACACGGAAGAAAGATTTCCTTGTGTAGATTTCGAAAGGTCACACATAATTTATTTTTATATTCCCGTAAAGCACACCATTGCATCAATTTTTCACCAATTACAGCAATTACTTTCCCCCTCACTATAAAAAACTTTATGGTGTTGCAAAAGAAGAAATAAAACACTGTCTGCAAATGACCTCTCGGCATTTCAGACCACATCTAACAAAGCAATTTCAAATTCAAGCTCATAACACATCACGACCAAGTCATTATTACAGCTGACGCTGGCTAGTTGCTGGTGAGTGACCCAAAAACACGAAGAGCGACGGCAACGTTGGAAACCAAATGTTGAGGATGTTACAGGTTGCCAAACAACAACAATCCATGAGAAATGTCGGGAAAACTCAACCAACTGAAATGGCAAAAGCTAAAGACCAACACAAAACAGACCAAACAAATTTAGTTTATTGGGAGATAGTAACTAATTGGGATAGTGTGGAATGATAATGAAAAAAAATACGAGAACAAAAATGGCCTTTAGATTTTTTACCATTTTCACCAAAAGAACCCTTAGACCTCTTCACTAAATTCTAGGCTAGAAGTTTTGTGTGATTGTTGAGAATTTGCTTTACTACTAAGATATAAATAACCTTAAATAAGATACCTAAGAAATTGTTTAAGAAACTACTTGTATAAGAAAATGCTGAACGATAAAATATAATTATTGGTTATCTCGCAAACTACGGCTACCTTTTTGCAAACCTCCAAACTTCTCCTGTCCAAGTCCTCCTAGATGAATTTTTTTATTGAGAAATAATATGGTATGCTTAAGCATAGAAGTTCGAAGACCACCTGCCTTCTCCTTACCTCTAAAGATAAACTTTCCTCTTACTGCGACTAATCAATGCTAAAACAATGGAAACAAGCATGTAATATGAAAGTCTATATTCGTATTGAACTACCAACAATTACCAGCCAACACATTAGAACACAAATTACAACAATTTCATAACAATCGATAGTCCAAAATGGGCACACAAACTGTCACCGCATTGCTCTATTTGGAACTAGAAAGTACTCGTGCAATAATTATGAAAGAAAAACAAAAACAGATACTCTGGGTGGGTGTTGAAATCTATCTACAAGTATATCTATAAATGTGAGTAGCAGTTACGAAAGCTAACGCAGACGGAAATGCTCGCTGAATTTATTGCATGTGCAAACGTAATATACACTCGACTTTGTTTGGTGTGGCAGTCAATCTGTCATTTGGTCAGTTCGTCAAGTGAGAAACACACCAACATGGGCTAATTAGCATGTAACATACCAAGGCACAGTCACAGCCACAGCCAATGCCCTATACGGCCAAAAGACAGCAAGTACAGCAAGTCAAGCTGACCAGGCAGGCGGACATGCTACGTACATACATATTTGTAAATTTCTTAGTATGGGTAATAAACACTGTTGCCTTTTTATTCGCATACACGCGCAAATCGTTACAGTCAACAGACATGAGTTCGGACCCCACACAGCAGGGGGCTGGCAAGTGGCATGGATGGGGTACGGGAGGTTCAGGGTGGCAACTGAAACTATAAATGCTATTTACTGTCGACTTTACTATTCTATCGATGTACATGTGTGTGCTTCCCGAGCTGCTGCTGCGTTTCAAATCTAATTAGTCAGTGCATGAATGGAATAACTAAGACAACGACATGATTATTAATACTAATATGATGCAACCCAGTAAACAAATGAGCATTATCTTTGTAATTTGAGCCGCGCCAATTTGCACTTTGATGTGCTATAAAAACAAAATGCCGTTTTTAAATACGGTAGCGAAATACCAGGTGTGGTTTACAGTGGCGATAGCTGACAAAAAAAAATAAAAGTAATTGTAAAGCAACATACCACTAAACATGGGGATTGAAATCAACTGAGCTCAGATCTTTAAGGAAAAGCATCGTATTATTAGATTATTTAATCTATTCAACAGATTATCTCTAGTTCCATTATAGTTGTTGCCAGTAATTTCTAAGACCACCTGCTTCTACAGCTGATAGAATCGTTAGAAAATAGGTAACAAGTTTTTTGTTTTAGAAAAAGCTCAAACAATCCTAGATGCGAAAAAAGAAGTAAAGTGAATTTAGCAAAATTTTTAAAGTTTCAAAGATTTTAATTTTTTATTCACATCTCAAGTTCTATTTAGCTGTGACCAAAATTCAAACTTCACATTCGGAAAAATGTATAATGGTTACTAGAGGTGCGACAGTTCACAAACAAATATAATTATATATATGTTTTATATCGTGAGAACAAACTAAACAGGATGAGCGTTCTGCTACAATCTTAAAGCAAAATACTCGTTTTATTAATGATGTGTTATCAATAGAATTTCAAACTATTAACAAGTCGGGGTCAAGTTCCATGTTATGTACTAGCAGCAATACGCCGCATCTATCACAATCCACACTTAAATAACTACTTGAGGTCAGCTAAGGCGTTCGGTGAATATGTAACATTCCTTTAAGCTTTCTCGCTTGTAATACCTGTGTTGCAGTGTTGTTGTTTCTCTGTGGGCTTGTCAATAACTATATTATTTATTGACTTTTTCAACAAACGATTGGCAGCAGCAGCAGCACAGCAACAACAGAGCAACTGAGGTGTTGTAAGTAAAGTTACATACTTGAAATGTGGTAGATATCGCTGAATTTGTTTTCATTCGCATTAATTATATGTCATTTGAAACACGTTTAATTGTTTACAGTACATTCGTACAACATGTAAGCGCTTTTCGAGTGCAATGTCTGTCAGCGTGTCCATCTATCCGTCTGTCTGTTCATTTTCTCTATAATCGAGCCGAGCACTGGCAATGTAGCGCTTATATAGCCAGTTTAGAATATTTGCATACGAGATGCGGAATTTTTGCGTGGTTGCGCCTCGGTGTCTAACTAAATAAACTTGTTTTGAACATATACAAGCCATATATGCACAAGACTGCTATCGATCTTTATTAATGAAATCTATATGTGCGAGTAACACTCTATCTTACAAAATGTTATGACTTTGTTTTCTTCAATCAACCGCTATACATAGATCTTTCGAGCAGCCTATACGCCAACGCACTACACCCAAATAACAATAACAAATTCAGTCATCAATGCCATAAATAAGACGAATAAGTGCATTTGTTAATAAATAAAAAACAAAAAAAAAAAAAAAAAAAAACAAAAAAATAATATCATTTTTCGATTTCATTTTTTATGTATTGGCAGCACATAAAAATAGCACAGCAAGGCAAAGAAAACACCAAGCAAGCCTAACAAGTTCGTTGCTTAATTTAGTCACATTGAAGTCTTTCGTTTTGTACGTGTCCGCCTGACATTTTTTCAATACGTCATTTCGATTTTCGATTCAACTTCTCGGCGCAGGGTTGTTGAAGTACCAGCCATAAGAAGTGGAACTACCTCGGCAGGCTGATGTCATGGCACAAACAATGCGCAAAAATAAATTATTACTTTGTGTTCATAACTTTGTTTTTGTTCTTTTTGTTGCTGCTCACCTGCGACGACTTTATTGTAACACATACCTTGGCGTATTATAATAAATCACAAAGAAAAAGCTATATACGAAGGCTAAGAGTAGACGTGAGAATCGATATACAATGCGCATTAAAGTCGCATTATTCCCGGAATAGGAACAGTACTTTGCTTTCTTCATGTACTTTGTTTGTTTCTTACACGCATGGACGCCTCAAATAAACACACGGCAGCTGGATATGGTATTTTGGCCAAACACAAACAGCACCCTCATACAAAATAGTGAGTAATGCAATGAACATGTAGTTATCTTTATCAACACCTTGAGTGCCAGCTAACGAGCAGCAAAAAAAAAAATGGCAAATTGCTTGGAAAATTGGTTGCGACTATAATGAAAACGTTTGTCAGCATAATTCGACACAGATTTCACAGTTGGCAGTCAGTTTGATGCCAGCGGCGATTTTTGGCATAAATTTATTATTTAAATTATACAAATTGTGTTGGTTGGCATTTGAAACGTTTAAAACGTTGTTTTGTCTGTTTTGTTCTTCTTACTTGTGCTATTTCAACGGCGGAAATAAACGACGGATACATGGGTCAAGGCAAAAGTTCATGAGCATGGATAATCCGAGTACATAGAATGACAAGGAAATAAAGTAATTTTGGAACATTAAACAATGGATTTCTATAGCCTTAAATGAAAGCATATATCTATATATATAAATCTGAAACTGGTTTCCTTCCCTCTTGATGTTCACTGGTATTCCGCATTCTTTTGTTAAGTCCGATTGTGTTTAAATTCCTCAAAAAATGAATTCCCAACAAATGGGACGAGTGGAACGACTGGTGTTTTTGGTATTTTGAAAATGGATTTTCATATTCTTACGTCAGATGATAGATATTTTAAGGGAATGTCCAAAATTTAATTTAGATATCGTACCAAACTAACTGTTACATGAGTGTTCCAATAAAACATCGATTTTCACTCAATTTCCTTTGTATTGCTTGCTCATACAGAGGTGAATTCAACAGCAGATGATTCATATTGAATTGCTGAAGGCTAATCTCCAGAGCGGTGAATATACCATAAAAACTTTATTGTTTTTCTTTCCTGACATGCGACATTCCATAACCAATTCCAATTCATAATTCCTAATAATCTACTTAAAACAGAGGGAACAGGGGAACAAGTGGAATGGTGAGTAAGCAAAGTTTGGAATTGTGAACACTGTGCATACATTTTTCAATTTTTATTTGGCAATAATTGAATTGAAAACGACATCATCCATCATTATATGGTAACCAGAAACAGGTATTCTATTATAATGAACACTTAATTTATAAATTGCCGCAACAATAAAAGAAAAATTGCTGTGAGTGTAACAAATCAAGTATGCACATATGTATATCTAATTGACAATTTACAGGCACAAGGAACTCCAGATTGTTTAGAGAAAGTGATGAAGTAGAAAGTCTTTATTGTGAGGCATACACATCAGCTACTGAGGAATTATTGAAATGACTATTTCAGCTGCAAATAGTACTCTATTATTACTCAAAACAATTAACAATATTCTAGATTATTACGCCATAGTGGGTGTAGCTATACCGTATCGCAGATCAAAAAGATTACTGTCGATGCGCAAATAATTTATGAGATAATTATAGCTAAGTAGCGTTCAAAAAATCGCTGCTGGCTGAAACAAATTGCGGACAATTTGCCATTTGTTGCAGCGCATTAACAAATATGCTGGAAAATATTGTTTGTAGATGTTGACCTACAAATAGCGCCTATTAATTGTTAAACACAACAGAGCTGACTATGTCACGCCCAAGCATTTAAAATATTTACGCGTTGGCCGACAACGTCATCTTAATTCAGGCATTATGTCATAACCGACTATATGATGCGAAACTTTTTAGATGGCAGCTGTTTAAAAACTGTTTGTTATTTTTTAATCAACAAGAATTAATGTACATATGTAAGGCGTCGATTTGAAATGCACAAAATAAATGTAAATAATAAATGAAATGAAAATATCCTTTTAAGTCGCGGGTGAGATTTGCATTTTTGCATGGCCGATGACATCAGACAGCGACTTGTACAATCACAATCAAAATCAGACACCCCCTCAACTGTAACCGCAACTGCAACAACAAAACAACACCAACAAAAGCAGCACAGACAATATAAATAAATCCTTGATCAGACAATTGCCACAACTTTGCCGCCGTCGTTGTCGTCATCATCATCGCCGTCGTCGTCGTCGTCGGCAACGGACAAGAAATAATAAATAACATAAACAGTAAATGACGCGCGATTGAGTTTCACATTGTCAAGTGATTTACAATTCGTTCGCCTCAATTGAATGAGCGCTCGTTGCTTCATGGTCGCTGTGCTAACTGATTGAGAATTGCAGCTGGCGATGGAGGATGGGGGATGGGGAAGCCGGAGGAGGAGATGCCGCTCGTCACTGACTTGGCAGCATCATTGAGCATTTATGCGCGCCATCGATCAAGTCGAGCCGCCATCGTCGAGCTTAGTTTAGAGTGCAGCAAACGATCGTTTGGTATGCGCTTGCGCGAATTACGAAATAAACGATCGTCTTATGTTGCAGTCTAGTTTGTTATTGTTGTTGTTGCTGTTGTTCTTGTCGTTGTTGTTGACACACATACTAAATGGCTGGCTGACGGTTTATGCGCCTCAATCTCAATCGGAGTCGGCTTCGGAGCCAGAGACTGAGGGGACTGCCATGCCACGGAAATGTGTGGCACCATGCTGTTGATAATGATGATGATGACTAAGTGTTGCAAGGTGTGTGTGAATTATGAATTGATTTGATTTAGACTTGCCTCAAGTTACGTTAAAAGCATAAATCTCTATTTAATTGGCTGCTGAATAACAATATTTTTTGGGAGTGCTCTGACAAAACAATGATAATTAAAAGGTTAAAGGTAGTCCTCGACATATGTACGTATTCCTTTCACATATTTTATGCTTACGTTTTCTAACAACAATCTCAGTTTCTATCTGTGCTCTATTTTGCGTGCTAAGTTCCTCCTATATTTGTACAATATTCGAAGCATTTCCGTTGAAAACAGTTGAAAATGTTGTATGTAATTATTATTTTATTATTGGCCTGTTTTTCAAACTTTATTTTAGTTACTTTTTTAGTGGTTTTCTGTGCCTTTGACAAAAATATATGTATTTTGTATAATGTACAAGTGTATATTGTTTTAAAATCGATTCAATATTACTGAAATAAATGCATTTTATTTGTATTCCTTATTCTGTGGCCCTTTTTTAAGTACTTGAGCTATACTTTAGTTGCTTTCAATTGTAATAATTATTAAAAAATGCGCCTTGAAGCTTAACATAGCTCAGCCAAGGCCAAATTGTTATTCTGTGATTTTGTTCTACTATTCCACTCTCAACACTTAGTTTAAATGTTATGGTTATAGTTTTTTAAATTGTTTAAATATATGTACACTTTTTCAAAATATGTACGTCTTACAATGTCACTGTGACAGTGTCTATTCGTGTGACTATCAATCGGACATTCAATTAGACAGTTTGGACGAGGGAATACTGGTAAAAAGTTAAATTCTGAGCAAAGTAAATTCAATTAGCTGTGGTGTGTTGACCTCACTTTTGAGAACTTTTATTATCAAATGTACTTAGATATAACCTTGTCTATCAATACTAATGGAACACAAAAAGTAGCAAAAGTATGAGCGTTAATAAGATTTCAGTACAATTCAAAACCTCAAAAGAGGGAATTTCTCTAAACGAATAAAATATCTCAACAAATTCGTGATCCTTTTTCTGTAAATATTTATTTGACATAGCCTGTTTCCTCTTCTCTTTTTCCATTCCAATTCGAATGTGCCACAAAAGGGGTGGATACCATTCGTTCCATGATGCAAACAGTGTGTTGCTGGTATTAAGGAAGTTAAGAAAGTTCCCCTCATTCTAAATGGAAGTTTGGGCAGCTGTAATTCTGCGTACTGGCTGCTCCCCTTTTTTTCAAGTGTAATGCTGCTGTCACGTCAGAAATAGCAACTACTCAACACTGGCAGCCACGGTGTAGGTGGCTGGACAAGTGGTTTACCGACTGACAGACTGGCTAGTCCCAGTGACTGTCTCAGCCTTGCAAACAAGCGAACGAACAAACAAACAAACATGTATCAACTGTAGCAGTTATGTGTGTCAGCATTGCGTCTCAGCGGCAACTGTGGCCGGAGCTGAGGCGCTGAGTGAAGAGAAGGCAAGCAGGCTGCCTTAAAAGGCAGCAGCAACGTTCGCCAAAAAAGCCAACAGATCAAGAGCTACGAAAATAGCAGCTGCCTGTGGTCGCTCATAGCGCGTCAAGACTGTAGCAGCAACAATGTGTGGGCTGCCTGCACTCGCTCGCTCAATGAATCGATGGCAACAAAACTAAAACGCAATGAAAACGAATTCGTTTCAAAAAAAAATGAAGAAAAACTTTGTTGTTAACGATTTAAACAAAAATTGGGCTAGCGCAGACACGAAACGGCAAACAATTTGAGGGTCACCTTCATGAAGCTTCGCTTCAGGCAGCACCAACGCGACGACTAGACCAGGCTTGTGTAGTCGTCGACAGTGGGCGTTTCTGGTGACTTTGAAACCATCGCCGTATTAGGCAAGAGCTGTCAGCCCACTGGCAGGCAACGCCTACAGTTTTGCTCCATTTTTACACTGAACATATTGTTGCTAAAAACAAATATATATATATACAATTAATGTTGCCGTGGCCACTCACCTGGAAGTGCAATATAATGGTCCAGATCAGACCGAGAGTTAGCTTCGGATTGCCATCAACAATGTCTTCGGCGCGTATGTTGACCAATTTGATTTTCTTATAGCGCAAAAAATCCAAAGCCATTTGTGCATTCTGCAGCATATGAAAACGCATTTTTCCTTTCTCACGTGGCTGTTAAAAAATACAAATAATAACAATAACAGGAAAATCAACAATAGGTTTTAGTGTCAAAATGTTGTTGACCATCATGCGGATACCTACCAGGTGTTCGCCAGAAAGCACCTCCAACAGTGAAAGTAAATTGTGACCATCGCGCAAATCTTCGAATAAATCCACAACTCGACGGTTGGCCTAAGGCGGAAAATGTGTAAGAAGGAGAGAGGGAGAGAGAGTGTGAGTAAAAGGCATGTTTAATTGAAAATCGAAAGTGATTATTACATGTGTAGTGAGGCACAATGAATGCAGCATGCACAGGTGTTAAAGTATTAGATGCAATTGGAAAAGTGTTTAAAATCCAATAAACTGAACGGTGCGTTTAGGAAAAAACGTAGTGCATCAAGAATTATATTAAGTAACTTAAGCCTGTCGAAGTATAAAGTGATTTCGTCAGCGATCTCTTTAATTATTAAACACATTTTACAACATCTAACTACACATAAAACTAAATATCAATTGAAAATACTAATAGCATTCATATTGTTAACAATTTGTTGTTTAAAACCGAATATAAATTACAAAATATTTCGGACGAGTGTACATATTTTGAATTATCTTTTTTAACCTTAAATTTTTTTCATTTCTTGGCTAATTGCTCATATGGGCATCTCTAAGTGTGTTTAGTTTAAAGCCAATAGTCTTCAACGAGCTGCTGATCTTATTTTGCGTTCAACAACATTTAGACGCTATTTGGCATTGGAACAAAGCTTACAAATATTTAAGCAGCACTGTTTTATTATACCCTATACCCTAGTGTACCCTTTAATTAGTGCTAAAGTATGTAACACATAGAAGCAGGTCTGGAAAGTATATGTGTTCCTAATCATGATGAAAAGACAAGTCGATATAGCGATGTCAGTCTGACCGTATGTATAAATAACCAATTTGGTGTAAAATTTATTAAATTTTTCATTTTTATTTTTGTATTGTCAATGTGAGAGATTTTTTTTCCCATGTGGAATGATTTCCACTAATATTTTCGTATTAGTATGTGCCTCCAACTAAAAATTTGCATCACATATATTTGAAGTATTTCTTTGACAATCAAAAAGATCAGCAGGTTTAATTAATAAGAAATACTTTGTTGCAGTAATAATAGTTCCGATAGTATCTATTATCTATGGATTATTCGGCTTTAAGGATAGCTAATAAAAACAACAAACGACGATTTTTTCTAAGCAAACAAGGAATATGAACAAAAACATAAAATTCTATCAATTTAAACTATTAAGCCAGGTGCAAACTTAGAGCTATTAAAATTGAACAACATGGATCAAAACATATTGAAAGAGTTTGTTTTATGTTACATATATTTTACATAGGTTCGGTCGCCTTAAACTTACAGACTGTGGGCAACACGGTATGCCGTTTGTGTTGACACACACATGTAACATTGTATAAGTCTGGAAATTTATGAAGAGAAATGTTTGAAAAACTTTTTCGTGTTCTTAATGTGATAAAAAATAAAAAATTTTTAAAACATAATCAATTAAAACTGAGCATAAATATTGAGCTTGTAATACCTTGGCATACTTCCAATGCTGCTTGAAAAGTAATTTAGATGAAAATTTCATTTAATAGATGTGCAATTTGTATCCGTAGCCATATCTATGGCATATCTATGGCAAACTATGGACTTGATGGCAATAGTTTTAGAGTTTCTATGTGGAATGATTATAAAATATTTATGGCTATCTTATAATTCTATAAACGAATATAATGCTTAACACTTAACTACTCTATGATATGGACTAAATGTTTGTGATACCGTTTTACGACTCGATGAAATGCTAATGAAATACATGATACATAAAGTTCATAGCACAACAACTCTCACCAATGCTCAATTATGGGATATACTCGAATATTTTTTGTGTGGGTCTACAGAAATGATGTGCGATGTCGAGCTTTGAATGACGGTTATCTCTGAAGCGCTTAACTACACAGATTTGCATAACAAACTGTCACAAAAAAGGCGCGTCTTGCCACTTACCTTTTTAAGATGTTTGTTAACCCATTTCGTGAAAGTCTTCTTTTGAATGGCATCGCGTTCGTCTGCGACGGCGCAACAAGAAATTAAGAAATAAAAGTAATATTAGTATAATTGTAAAATTAATTGTTTTCATAAATCATGCAAAAAGCGCTGGGATTTTGATGCTAATCATTGAAATATTTTATTCTTAAGCTCGCTTGATGTCTAGACCTATCTTAAAAGTTTCAGTTTAGCGCTGACGTAATGCAGTCTTCCAAAGAACCATCTTGTTTGAAAAATTAATAATTTTTTATGTTTGAGTTTGAACGCCTACTAAAAATGTCAATAACGAATCTAAAGCCAAAAAAGATCGCTGATAAATTATTAATCAAATTGTATTTTTATTTAATATCCAATTAAGTGTAGGCGTCAAATTGTGGCCTTAGACCCGTCGAATCTTTTAATTAGCTCAATTAAGCTTGATTTGTTTTTGTAGTAATTAGTGGCCTATGTGCTTGTAATTAGCAAACTGTGTAAATTGATTTGTATTACATATACGTGAACTATCTATCTGATGGCTTACAAATTCGCTTTGGTTAGAATTTGATAAAGCCAGGTGCTTTTAAATTGATAAATGTTATTATTATATTAATTTCGACTTTGATACTCGTAACTTAGGTGGCAATACTCTGATTTGTTATAATGACACATCAGAATTGGTTAACAACGAAAATCAATAGCTATCTGTGTTTATGCATTATCTGTTGATAAGCCACTGCTTTTGTTCTTTTCACACAAAATCCCAGCGCTTTGGTATTTAGTTAATTCAACAAAACCAAGAACTTGTTTAACATTTTGCGGCAATTAGTTGAAAACTAGCTGATAACTTCAACAAGAAAACGAGACAACGACCCATACTCGTACATATTCATAAAATATGCACATAAAATATAAATATGTATACATTTGTATCTGTTAAGCTTTTATTGCATGCGAGAATTTTGTTTTCGATTTTTTGTTTTCTTATTTTTGGCGCAATTCATTCATAGAATCACTTTAAGTCATGCTTATTTTGGTCGTTTGTTTCGTCAGCCACTTGGCCAACACAAAAACGGTAAAACGAATTGCGGTCTAAGCGATGATTAATTGTACGCCCGAAATGGGCGCACGCTTGGGCGGAGCGGGGCGGTGCAAGCTGGACAAACAAACGAATAGTGTGAGCGCTTAACAAATACATACGTAAAGCGATGCACTTTAATTTGTGTTTTGACTCAAGCCACAGCTATCTAATCAAGAATTCCAATAGGGCGGGTATATAAGCACTTTAGGAGCAACAACAATTAAATTGCATTTTATTGAAACGGCAGTAATAACAACAAAGGTAATGACTGATATGGCGCCATTGGTAAGAGTGGTAGGTCAATTGTAAGTGAAGTTTTACGGTTAATAAACCTAATAGATTGAAGTGCAGTGTAAACAAGAACGAAAGCTCGACACAGCAGAGACCATAAAAAGCAACGACGCAGCAAAGACACAGTGAAGAAGCTAAAAAGCAAAACAAAAAGGCTAAAAAATGTTTAGTCAGATAAAGCGCAAGAGCAGCCACACTGCATCGACCAAGAGAGCAAGAGCGCAGTTACCCAAGACAGAGAAGGAGAGAGAAGCAGTAGAAGTAGAAGCAAGTTGCGGCAGCTTAAACAGTTAAAATTGAGCTACTTGCGCTTGGGGTGGGCCGTGTGGGAGCGTCAGTTTCAAAGTCTGAGAGTGTGTGTGCGGCTGTCTCTATGTGTGTGAAGGCTATTAACGCGTTTTTAGCATATTGTTTTGAGTTATTATTATAATGGTTGTTGTATTAATTAACGTGTTTTATTGCAAACAACAACACATATTTTACTTATTGACAACTTTGAGCTGTAATTGAACTCTGCTTTTTACATACATACATGTATGTACATACATCCATAGACGTTTGCTGGAAGTTTTTCCCCATTACCGATTGAGTGAGAAGTAAAATGAGAGTAAAGAAGAGTAACAGTCGACGGCTATTCAGTGCTGTTTATACTTCAGCGTCAAAAAGAGCAAAATCAGCAGTTGAATCAAGCCAGAAGTAGCTGATTCTTGTTATACAAAGCTCCACATCTCTTTTTCATTTCCAATTGATTCTATGATCCAAGAAATTTTCAGACAAAACTTAGTTATAGGCATACATATGTATTTAAATGATTACTACTGCTAAATGTTACAGGAGTTTTAATTTAGAATGCCTTCCACCAAAAGCGTCAATCGACTTATTTTCCAACACTGCTGCTTTAGCTGCATTCTGTTCTTTCCATTCTGACTCTCGACTCAAAAGTGTCGCTCTCTCCCTCTGCAGTCTGATTCATGGCTTTGCAATTCGTTTTGCTGCTTTCCATTCATGTGGCTTTTAAGAACAATTTTTTTCTTTCTTTGTCTTTTTTCTGTATTTCTCAACGAACAATCTTATCAAGGTTCCACACGCAATCGAAAGGTAGTAAATTTAAGGTTTTTTTGCGCATACGCACACAACTATCAACAGCAACAGCACCAACAACAACGACAACATGATATGTTTATCTTTTACACCAATATGGCGATAAACATTTCCATAAATGTTTCACACCAACTGCAAAAAGAAGTTCAGTTCACTTGAATTTGACATAACAGCCAACAACAACTACGACGACAACGACAACACTTGGCAGCAAAAGTTGTAAAAGTGTGTGAGTAAGTATGTGTGTATGCCTTTACTATCTGAGCCAATGTGTTTAGTTGTGTGCGTGAGCAAGCGCGCGTGATGATGTCACGTTCTAAGTTGAATTCGTTTCGACGATTAAACGTTCGTTAAACAAGTGTTGTTGTTGGATTTGTTGCTAAAGCTAACTGACATGCGCCTTGCTTCTCTTATTGTTGTTGCTTCATTTGATTTTAGTTAATGTTTATTTTTGCATTCTCTGTCGTTGCTTTTGATTAGCGCGCTCCAATGACGGCCAACAATAGATACAACAACTAAAATAACAATAATAACAGTAAACAAGTAGTAAGTACTCAAATTTTGTTGTTATGATAAAAAATTGAGCGAAAACATTGGCTGAAGGACGTTGCTTGACCACCAAATTAGAAATAACGATTGCCAACATGAGTATTGGACGATAAGAAGCTGTAGTTGCTTATGCAAGCGCCCATAAATAGGCCATAGGCATTATATTATATAGTAATCATTATATTATATTGTATAGTAATCATATCTCCGGATGTCTTCGTACAACATGCATACATACATACATACATTAGATGCATACATACAAAGAAAAAAAGGCCTTTCGAATACTTTCAGATATAAATATGAAGAGCTGTGTTTTAGTTTTATTATTCAGCAAAGTTGCCAGCTAAACTTAAGTTTACCAAGTTAGTGCATTGAATTCACAATCCTGAAATTTATTTTTCCCTAATATCGTGATATTTTAAATTTTATGATTTATTTTGAAATTTTGTTACTTTGCTACTATTTATAAAATAAATCTTTTTACGTGAATAGTAGAGCTGTGTATGTAAAAATCTTGCACATGTATTTAAATAACTGAATTTTAAATAAGTTCAAGTACATGAATGGAAATACCATCATACTTCAAACAACGCATACGTGTATGAACACATACATATGCAGACAGATATATGGATAAGTGTATAATTGATTTGAAATCCTGGAATTAGACATGTATTTCACGCAGTGTTAAAAGTAGATTTCAAATTTTTTATCTTTTTATCTTTTATTTTTATCTTTCTAAGCACGCGCAGCGGCTTTTATTTCAGAAATATGATTGATTTATTGTTTATGAATTTGTCACATTATGCATATAATGGGCGCAAAGTTCATTAATTGTGCTGACTGTTGAGGCGCCATGCAAACGACAGCTCCCATTTGGTTTTGGCCCTCTGAAGCCATGAGCTTCATTAGCATTTACATTAGCAGCTGGCTGTTAGGAGCATACCTACATATTTAAATACATATAGTTTCCATATAACGGCGCTATAGATTTGTGTCAACTTTGCACACAAGATATTTTAAATATATATACAGACATATACTAAATGTAAGTCATAAGAAACTCATAAATGTTCAAAACCAAATAAATAAATTCCAAAATCATAAACTCGTTTCAAAGCAAACATATAGGACAGAGCCAGTCATGCAACGATAACCAAATGAGTTCAGACGAAATTCGAGGAATTCGTCTTTATGTTAAATACATATACTCATACATATTTGTATATATATATGTACATATGCTCAATAGCTAATTTGTTGGGCGAAACGTAGCCGAGGCTTAATTGTAAATGCCCGATGAGCTTGAAGTGTTGACTAGGGTGGTGTCAATATCAGTCGAGTGTGTTCTGTATATTCTTCTATAGCGTCTTAACTAAATATTTGACTTACTTAACTGTCAGTCTTCTTGCTGTTTTGTGAAATGTTTGCGTATGCATATTTTTGATATCGCCTCTTCTTCTATCGGCCAATGTCTTCGGCTGATCAGGGGCTCAGCACAATAAGTTCCATTTATAATGATGATAAAACTCAAAGAAAGGCGAGCTAACAGCTTGTGTACTTTGCATATTAATTTTGAGTTCCTTGTCAACCAATTACTACGAAATTTCAACGCTAATTTCCATTTCTTGTTTTTTTTTCTAACGAATTGTGAGTCATTTAATATACAGTTTGACAATCACTGTATGCCGTTGCAATCAATAAAATATGTGAATGACCTTGAACGCCGTCCATAATAACTAACTTAATTATTGGAGCTAGCAGAAACTTCAAAAATAAAACAAACAAAAATCCACAACAAGTATTCGTCATTTTTATTATTTACTCGAAACTCGTTTTAAGTGACTGACAGGGCACCCGATTTTCAAAAAGAATTAGTAGATATTGTTAATGGAAGACGAAGCCAGAGCTTAATTCAAGCAGAATAAATATAGGAGCAGAATCATAATTAAAATTATAAATATGCGGCTTCTTTTTTTTATCAATTTGAAATGCAAATGATTTCCGCCAGGTAGTGGTTGTTAGAAAATGAAAACAAAACGGCAGAGAGACAGCACAGAAAAAGATCGCAATATTTTCAAATCGAAGCTTAAATACGCTTGCGAACCCGATCTACAGGATTGGGGATTATGGCATTTGAATAGAATATATGGCCGGAAAGTAAACAGAGTAATAAATTATCAATTTATCTAGAGCTTTTATAAATTTTTGTGTTTAATTAAAGCCATAAATTACCAAATGCATGAAACTACGGTTTGTAAGAATTTTTTAAATCAATATGATTTGAAGAATTGCTGGACCTAACAACATGCACTTAGCAGTCGAAGCATGATAGAAACAAAATGGAAACCGAATGTCCGTTTCTCTGCATCAGCTGACAATGCTTAAATTGAATTGCGAAAATGGCTCGGCCGGCCATAGCAGAAAGCTTTAAGGTTCCCAGCTTGTATGTACGAGTAGCTGGTTATCTTAAAATTCCACTAATGTAAATCGAAACATTCCTCCCAAAAAAAAAAAAAAAAAATATCACTAATATAAAGCACAACAATAACTAATTTTAAGCATCATTGCAAACGAATGCTATCCCCATCGTGAGAGTAATCTCAATATTTTTCGTTAGGTTTATTAAAATTAATGGGAATGACCAGATCTGGACAGAATCCATACACAAAGCACGTTCGCATTATTATAAGCAAAAAAAAAAAGAACAACGAGCAACAGGAAATCAAAAAAAAAACAACAACAACTTGGGATCAATTCCAATTCATGCCAGAGGGTGGGAGGGACACAAAGAGAAAGGCCTCCGCTATTTGCCGACTTACGCATAATATCCCAATCTTCTATAAAATGATCCCAAATGGACATGGTACCTTTAAACTGCGTCAATGCATCCTCATAGCCGCCCTGCGGCTGTGGCTGCGTTGACGAGTGCTTGGCCTTTTTGGCCGCAGGACTAGCTTCGTAGAGCGGCTGCTGGTGTTGGTGGTGGTGATGATGGCGTTGCTGCTGGTGCTGCTGATGATGATGATTGCTGTTGTTAGCATAAATTTGCTGCTGCTGATAGTCCACAGCGCCACCAACACCGCCACCAGGTGAGACAGAGATTCGTGCTGGCGAACCGCCGCCAGCAACAGTCGAGCTGCTCGTCGCATGATGATAGCTCTGATGATGGTGATGGGTTTGTCGAGAGCTCGTGCGCTTCATGGAGCCACTGGACGGGATGTGGTTGTTGCTCTCATGCTGCACCTCGTTGGGATCGAAGCCAAGTACATCTTTATAGTAGGAATGCGATGTCATGTTGTGGGTGGCACATTAAGCTGCGTTCACACGACACACAGAGCGAGAGAAGAGCGAGATGGTTAGAGAGACTGCCGACTACTTCTGATTCCTTCACTTTCGTCGCGTTTAATTTTTCTCTTCTTGGTTGAATGGCAGACAATTGTGGTTTTTATTTTTAGCACTTATTTGTTTTTGTTATGGAGTTTTGTTGGATGGCACTTTGTGGCTTTATTTTTATTGCTGTTGACACGCACAATTGCTTGGACGATTGAATGGCTGTGGCTGCTTGGACATGAAGTTGTCTTTGTATCTGTATCTGCTGTGGCTGCTGCTGCAAGCTGCGAAAGCGATACAAATTAGCTGAGCAATGAGTCAGTCGTCAGTCAATCATTTAGTCCGAGAGTCACTCGCGACGTACTTGAACGTGAAATCATCAATTTCAATTGCAACAGTGCAGGCACACCACAAAATGCAAGACAGAGATAAGAGATGAGGAAAGTGCAATACACTAAAAAATTAAAAATAAATAGAATAAAAGTCCCCTGACTTGGACAAGTCTCGACTGCTCGCCGACTGCTTGAAACAAATGAGGAAGTCTATTTGCAAATGTTGTCGATGTGGCCGGCATTTTGTTCCAATTGGCTGGCAGCCAAACTGAGACTTAGGGGCGACAAATACGCGTCACAGCCGGCAAAGCGAAGAGCAACGTGTGAGGTTGACACTTTGACGAGCATGTACGAGCAGTATCTACCAGATATTCGCACAAGACAAGCTATAAAGGCATGCGAAAACTGTTGCATTTGCTGTGCCGTCTCCTCCGGCAAGAGACACAAAAGTGTATTTACAAGATACAAGCCACGTACACATGTTGATATGTGCAAAAAAGGGCACAACTTCAAAGTAAATGAACAGCACAAAACTGCACAGATACGAACACAAAAGCGTTTTTTGCATTTAAATTCAACAATGACAAAATTGACTTTCATTTGCAAAACTCAGCCTCGCTTGACAACCTCAAACAATTGCCTTTTTGTGAGTAACTTTTTTTTTTGGCAGATGATTACTTTCAATTTGTATTGAAGTTGAATTCAATTTGCTTGGCATGGCTTGGGTTTGCTCTGCGCTGCTTTGCATTCGTGCATGAGGTCAGCTACTGGCGTTCATAAATAAATATAAATGTGAATCCAACAACTTAAATACAAAACAGCCGGCTAGCGCACGGGACTCGCAATGGTGCTGATTAGATATGATACATACAAATGTATATATGTATATGCATGTATTTGTGGATATATATAGAGAGAGACACTGCTGTGTATTTCTGTATTTGTCGCCAAAGTATGAGAATCAGACAACTAGCCAGCCAGGCAGCTGCTCTCATTATTCATTTAGAGTTTGCCAGCCCTCTGCTTTGTACTTTGTTTTATTGTTGTTGTTTCTATAAATTTTTTAATTTTGTTTATGGCCTGCATTGTGCATTGTGTTTTGGTTAATTTATTTATGTGATTTTCACACGACAGCCAACAATTGTAGGCCGCTCTCAGGGCCAGACGAAGTTGCCAAACAAATGGCAAACAAAATGTTTGCTGGCATTTTTAAGTCATTTTCATAATAAATGTCATCATTTTCTAGGGCGGCTTTTTTGCAATATAATTAATTTACAAAGCAGCAAGATTCGGTCAAATGTTTAACTGAATTTTTTTTATTTTATTAAAAGATTGTATTTGTTTTCTTTTTTCACAATTTTATACATAGGTGTTGTTATTTCTTCACTCCTTTGGCTCAGGTTGAAAGCTTTCACAGTTCACGGATTTGCAAAATTGTCCGCTAATTTAAATAATTTTCACTCAACATTTTTGTAGCTCGCTGTGCATTTTCCATTCACATGCAAAAACTCACACAATAATTCATCAACATTTTTTCTTTGCTGTTCTCTACTTTTTTTCTTGTTTTAGTAATTTTCTTCGCATGTGTTATTTGCTTTTCATTTTCTCCTTTGCATTTCTCAACACTGTGGCATAGTTATGGGTGTCAGCAACATGTTGCACAGCCTGCATTTGTATGTGTATGTGTTTGTGTATGTTTCTAAGCCGTACGGTACATGTCAACAATCTTATGAACGGGCCAAGAGCTAGAAAAACCATAGGCCAAGATAGCTGAAGAGAGAGGGAAATGGAGAGGGAGAGAGCTAACTATGCCTGGCATGTGTAAGCCACGCGAAGACCCAAGAATGTAGCAAACAAAGTGGAATAGGCAAGTGGCAAGAAATGAAAATGAGTACTACCCGATGGGCACAGGTAGTCTTAGCGTCTTAGCCACAAAGAACGAACACGAAGAACCCTCAACGAACGAACATGCGTTTGGCATAACTAATTTGTTAGTAATTCGCATGAAAAACGACATGCAACAGAAAAATGTTGATACTCTAGTCTGTTCGCAATGAGAAATTAAATTCAAAATGTGCGTGCACGCAGGCGCACCGACAACAAACAGAACGAACGGACGAGTGGACGAGCGAACAGACAAGCAGATAGACAGACACAAAAAAATTTTTGGTCAGCGCCTAAAAAGAGCGTAGAGCTTTAAAACTGGTTATTGAATGAAAAGCCAGGCGGCCAGCAGCAAAAATAAAAAATCCGCACACAAAAATAAGAAGCAGGCAAGAAGTTTCTTGACTCGATGATCGGATCGTCGCTGTTGACGGCCTCTTGGGTTCTCCGATTTGTTTTTTTTTTTTCTTTTCAGCTGCTGCAAATATTTGAGAAATGCGCCCCACAACAAACCAACACATACAAATACGCGCACACAAATACAGCTGCTGCGTCACAGGAAGAAAGAGAGGCAGCGGGAGAGGAGCCCAGGCACAGGCACAGACCAACCAATGGCCCACAAATTATTTTGCCATCGTCATAAAGCAATCCGCGTTTATTTAGGACGATAAGCAAAGAACCGACAACGACGGTTTTTTATTTATTTTTATAGTTTTTCATTTCATTTGGTTGTTTTCCTTCTTCTTGTTTTTGTTATGTAGTGTATAAAGATAAACACTTATATATGTATTGTATGTACATATAAGTGGAATTATTACTTTTTATTTCAACTTTGAATTTTGCACAATTGGTTGTTGTTGTTTTTTCACTCTACAATGAAAATTTTAATACACACACGACGAATATTTTGAACAACTATTTTCACGTTTTACTTGTTGTCGTTGTTGTTATTCCTACTCGTACTAAGGGCCCCCACAAAAGTGAAGCACCAACGGTCGTGCGTTCGTTGTGTGTTGGCAGAGTTTACAAATTTTTGTTGCTGCTGTTTAGCTTTTCTGCTTTTTTTTATTGAACTAAAAAAACGAAAAATTTGTAGAGACGCCAACCGCTCGGTATCGTTGTTCAAATTGGACTGAGCGCACGTTTCGTTTGGGTGTCGCGCATGAGGTCTGAGTCTGAGACTCAGGTCTGAGCGAACTGAGTGCGCGCCAATGCAAAAGTTTGTGTGTGTGCATGTCAGTGAGCAGGTGTAGCTGCGTGGCTGTGTGCGTTTGCAAGTGTGTGGGCCGCACGCAAGACAGCAGTGCCACAGACAGAGCGAGAGAGAGAGAGAGGAGGAGGAGATAGAGAGAGCGACGTTGCGATGATCGTGGGAGCAGCAGTAACAGTGGCGTCAACAACTGGCTCTACATTTTGAGTGAGTTTTGCAGCTTTACTGGCCTGGCTGCATGAATGACCAAAATTGTCATGCATTGTTGTATTTTTTGCTGCTTAGCGATATGTAATGTGTACGTGTGTGTGCAAAATAAAAGAAATGCCACAAATTTGGTCAAGAAATTTGTGTATTTTTTCGGAGTTTCTGCCTGTGTCTGTGTCTTTATAATGGTGCTGGTTTCGCATCGAAACGCAGATACAAAACGTTTTTTTGGAGGAACAAACTTATGTGGGTTTTACAATGCGCCAAAAAACCACCGCTAATGGTCATGGCCGTTATTAAAAGCCAAGCTCTAATTTGGTTGTCTTCTTGCTTCCGCCAGCTTTTTGTTCGACTGTGTTAATAACCTAGCACGAATAAGAAATGATGCTGCAAATCACATAAACCAGTGATTATTTTCATCATTTATGGCCAGCTTAAAAAGTGTTGTAATATGTATATGAATTAATTCCTACTTCCCAAACTATTTGAAGTCATAGAAAAAATCTCTACAACCCCTTTGAAGTATAAATTCCACTTCATAATATAATTCATGCTTTGAACTACATTTGAATGGACATATGTATGTATGTGCATATGTACATG
The DNA here is from genome assembly GCF_003285725.1 of Scaptodrosophila lebanonensis. NCBI lineage: Eukaryota > Metazoa > Arthropoda > Insecta > Diptera > Drosophilidae > Scaptodrosophila > Scaptodrosophila lebanonensis. The sequence goes on from NW_022060529.1 coordinate 8,054,880, forward strand.
TATTAATGGTCTTCCTTTTCGCTCGCTCCAAAGAGTGCACACAACAAACGAAAATAGTTTGGCCCAAAAAGCAGGAATTGTAAACAAATCAAAGACATACCCGCAAAAAGAAGAACTAAACTCAAAAGCGATTTGTTGCCCAAAAACAAATTATAATGTGAGGTTGAAAGAACTTTTGGTTTTGGCTTATAAACATACATAAGCTGCTAAAAAAGCAACAACAACGACTGGGCGCAAGAGAAATATTATGTGTAAAAATAGTGGAAGAATCCATAAAAATGTAGAATGCGAAGATTAACAAGTCATCAGAGAGCCGACGAAGACGGCAACAACAAAATGAGCGTTCCTCGAGTGAAGTTGCTGCGAGTAGTTTGAGTGTTTGAGTATAAACATGTTTCTTTTTGAGTGGCTGCTGTAGAGTGGTTGTTCAAGAGCGATGCAGAGAGGCAAGGGCGGCAAACAGCTGAGCGACGCTACTCGTATGTGTGAATTAATATTGCTAAGAGGGGGCAGATGTTTGGGATGCGTCTGTGACAATGTGGGGTAGGCTTAATAGAGGTTGTAAGTATTTCAGAAATCTTCACTTTAAGCTTAAGGAAGCGGCATCTTGCGAGAACAATAACAGCAGCAGCTGCAAATCAGCTAATTCTAATTAACGGAAATGCATTGAAAGTGACGCGAAAATTTATATTCATAAAACAACACTTGTTTAGGATGTGAGTCAGTATCGTGTTTTGTGGGCTCTGTGACTAAGCCAAGCCCATAAAAAAAACAAGGTGGTAAGCTACGCTTTTGGCGTAGGCTTAAATCGCCAACGAGGTTTTTTTTGGGCTTCAAGTAACAATCGTCATTGGTATATATGTAAATACAAAGGAATTAATATAGATATAAGCCTAGGAACATATGTGTACATACGAGTGTGATGTGTGATATATTGTGCCTGTGTGTGTTCATACTATTTCGTTTTACCTTCGCACACGCCTTCATTCCTTCATTCATTTGCATGCCATGTCTCAGTTGAGTGATTCCAGTATCTAGATAAAACACACTTTGTTGTTGCTGCTGTTGTTGGCCAGCCAGCTTAGTCTACTTTAGCAGACGCGGCCCACTTGTGCATTCGCCAGTTGGGGGCACTTCCTCAAGTGCTGCACTCACACAATCTGCATACCTACATACATATGTACATATATACTTAAAAAGTAAGTCTTATATGGGAGGCGTTGCCTTTTCTTTCAATAGCTCGCACTTTAAACTCGATTTGCGCGCTTACGCAAATTCGATTTTTAATTGTTAATCGCCAATCGCAAGTCGTTGAGCAGATTTTGAATTGGCAACATTTAATTGCCAACTGATTTGTTATGGCAGTTTGAATTGCTTTCTGACACGATAGAGTGGCGTTAAGGCCCAGTTTGCGAACTGGCGGGCAGTGAGGAGGGATGAGTTTAGCTCGGCAATGGCTCGGTTTTAAAAGTTTATTTTACAGTTGTGGTGGGTGTACGATTATGTTAAAGTCTAGCTTAACATTGAAACTTGCGAGTTTTCAATGCTTGAGTTGAGAAGGCCGAATGCAAAAACAGTTCGACGAATTAAATTAAATACATATTTGTAATCTTAAATCATCACACACTAAGGCTATTCACGCTTATAAGCAGACATTAGACATTAGACATAGAGAATTCATATATTTGTGCATTTTCTTCAAATGAGACAGCAAAGCATGTTTATTTTAGATCCTATCCTAAATACTACACTAAAATTATATTCAACAGTTTCGTAATTTTTACTTAAATTATAAATTCTGTTTGCTGCATATCTAGCAATTACTCAAATAAATGTACTTGAAGCATTAACGCCAATCAATACATAACCATAAAGAGGCTGAAGATTTTTGCTGTTTTAAAAACAATTTATAGACTGTTGATAACATATTTATTTTGCTTTCTAGAAACACAAGTCCTCACGCAATCTAAACACAACTATTTTTTCCGTTTTTCACACAACTTAAATTAAAATATGATTTTTCTAGGAACTTTAAATGAGTCTTGATTCACACGTTTTTTGATATTAGAGTTGGAAAATGTTTAGAATTTTTAGAGTTCCCACAAAAATTTGTCATAAAAATATAAAAAACCCAATAAATTTTATTAAATTTAGATCTGAATTGCTGTAACCTTTTTGGAATATCTTCGAGAAATTGTTCACCTCAATACGTTAGAGCCTGATAATCCTGTAAATATATAACATTCCCAATGCGAATTTTGCTTGGCTATTTTAACATTCTTTGCAAATTTCAAAAGATATGGATCTGCATAACTGTTGTAATACATCTTGGTCCCCTTTAATAGCTAATGTCGTATGAATGTTTCCATTACAACACTCACTTAACATTCCACTAGACCAGTATTGGCCAGCTTTGAAACATATTTATGCCTCAGCAAGCCACAGCTGTCTGTATCGATATCCAATGCCCACACACAACACTAACGCCCAAGCAGCGAAAATTCTGTCTGTCAAAACCACATCCGTCTACAGACTTACACACAATTACATACAGATATACATGTATATATAATGCAAAGAGTCAGGCAGACAGATAGACACTTGCACTCGCAACACTCAGACAGTTTTTCCGTAGCGCCGCCTATCCTAACCATAAAGTCTTAACGCACGCTGTGGGCGGCAATGAGGGGCGTTAACCGAAAAGCAAATACCGCTTACTGTGCTGCAATCGTTCGTCATGCGCTTAAAAATGGAGACATTACTTGTACTTACATTGTTTTTATTTGCCTTACAATGGATGGCTGGGGGGCTGTGCGTAAGGGGCGCCTCATCACACGAAAAAATGCGCAAAAATATGTCAATGTGGCATTTTGGACAATCTGAAGTGGGCCTGAAACAATAGGATGTCTTATAGACAAGCAACGGCTGGCTCGACTGACTGCCTGCTTGACTTACAACAAATGTGTAAACAAAAGGCGGCTGGCTATGAACAAATAAAAGCAATAGCGTTTGCGTGTACTGAGCTAAGGGCTTGCAGCCCATTTGGGGGGCAGGGCAAGTGACCCAGTACCCCAAGTTTCCAATGACAGGCTTACGTGGGCCTCGTCACCAGATTCCATTTAGCCGTACGGCCTTTGATACACTCGACAAAAAAACATACATAGTATAAAAGTTTTAAATAAAATCGTATTGGGTTGTTTTTTTTTACAGCTCTAAGCGTCTATTTCAGACTGAAAAAAGGCTTTTTAAGTCAAAGTATCTAACATAAGGGTTAACATATTCTATCTTGCAATACTAATAAAGATGAAAAAATTAAATCTATCGGCTCAGGTGTTGCAAAGAGCTGGTAATACAGCAGTTCTATCCAACAATTTTTATTCCAAGACTATCACTGTAGAATATATTGTATCTATAACTAACTTCTCAGTATTTGTTCTAGTCTCAGAAGGCTATAAGAAACGCAAAAATGATATCTTAAACTTGTCCAACGCAAGTCGACATCTTATTCTTTTATCTAAATTGTCTCTAATGTAAACAGAAAGCTTCTAGTCATTTAAAGAAGTAGATTGAGTAGTCCCCACTGTTTAGAAAGTTCTCATATAGATGATCGATTTGGCACGAACTCTTGATTGGGTCACATGTTAGACAAGCAAATAATTTGCACATATTTTCGTTAAATTATTCAAACTAGCCATCAAAGCAGAATTATATTATCAATAAAAAGCGTTTCTTAAAAACAGTTAAAATTTAAAGCTATTCACAAAAGAAAAGGGAATAAGGGAACATTTCTTATATCGTTTCATTGCTAATTAGTCTTTTCGATTATTTAATCCAATTGTATTGTGTTTTTTCTCTATCGTTCATTTATCAGGAGCTCTGTTTAATAAAACATACATACTTTTAAACTTTTAAATACATACTATACATTTTTCCAACACATCCAACATATACTGCACTTTTGACTTTTTCTATTTTCTGGAATAATCCCTATTTTTCCTCAAAGTGTACGGACAAGCTAGTACTTTTATTTGCGTGTAATGTTATTTAAATGATTGTCTGTCTAGTTATTGCGGTTGCTGTCATTTTGTATTTGGTTTTTTTTTTTTTGCCAAAAGCCAACTGGTTTCAAAAGTGACGTCATGGCGGTGACAACCCACATACGCACACACACACACACACACACATACACGAGCACGCAGCTGTGCAACGCAAAGTAAGCGAGCAAGTCAGGAATATATATAACAGCCCATAAATAACAATGAATTGATAATGGCCATAATGTCTCCTCACATGATAATGACGATGACCATCATCGTGGTCGCAACTAAAGTGTGAGATCATTGCAATATTGGCGAAAGTTGGGGGCGTCTGCAATGCCTTTAAAAACCAGAACAACAACTACACCAGCAACCCTATTAACATTGTTTTTGTTTTGTCAGTTGTGCAATGACACAACATCTGTCACAAAAAGCCAGAGTCGAGTCAAGTTGTCTCCTGACCTCGCGAAAAATACCAATTTGTTAATGTAAAGTGTGTTGCTATTGTTGTTGTTGCTGTTTTCATTACCGAACACCATCGGAGGTAATTAGTAGCGTAATTAAATATTTGTGTTTATTTCATTTCCATACAAATTATATTTATTTTTTACCATTCCATTTATTTATGTTCAACTGTCGTGTCGGCGGCCTCTTTGATTCGCGCTCCGTAGTATTCTCTCGCCGAAATTCCACTTGAATTGAACTTTCTGCTTAGCATTTTGGATGAGCATTTTGAGATTTCGAGTTGATAAATTGACAATAATAATTGCTTAATGACTGACTCACGCGAATGGCAAATATATAAGCCGAGACTGACAGCTCAGTGACAAAGAATTGTACGTTTCCATACGAGAAACGAAGTGAAACTTCACAAAAGTGGAGTCATTGAGTGGAAGATCAGGACGACGAATCCTTAAGCGGATTACTATAAGACACTTTAAAAATCTGATATCAAAGGACAACATCTTATGAACATAATTAGATTTAAACTAACAGGATCCCAAACATTTTGTTGTGACATTTTGAATTATTTTAGGGGAATTACCGATTTATTGAAATTACTGTTTTGAGTAGCTTTGTTGACTTAGATAAGATTAAATACCTTGATTGTATTAGGTGTGTTCAAGAGAGATTAAAACTGGTGGCCAGTAATTTTATCTTCACATGACTTATGTATGTACATATGTAAGTATTAACTCATTCCTGCATACCTTTTGGCAACTTTTAATAAGCTTAAAAGGCATGCAAGGTTGTGGTTGCGGATCCATGGAATAATTAATTACTTCCATTTCCAGCCTAATGCGTTAAAGGAAAGTGGAAGTAGTCCACCGATTACATTGCATAAAATGAAAGCTAAATAAGAAATTAAATGTAGCTATAAACTAGAAGAATATCGGTATCTTTGCAAAGCAACATTATCCTAAACTCCTAAACTTTTAAAACGATCATTCGAACGTATCCAAAAAACCAATATACTACAATTTAAGTTTCTTATTTTTGCCTCTTTTAGTGTTACCTGGCCTTGAAAACGAATCACACAACTTTATCTCAATACAGATACAAAGTAAAACAAACACGTTGATCAATAAAGACATTTTCGTATCTAATTTACTACCGTTTTTAATGTAGTCATTAAATTCTAATTAAAATCCAACACACTCAAAAATGTCATAACTTAAAACGAATAATTACTTCACTAAAAGTCAGCGAGAGCGAATGAGAAATGCAAATTGAATTGAAAACTGATTAGAGATATCGAGGCACACACACTTACACACTCATGATATGGTTGGAAACACGCATACATAATCACAATTAAAAACTCAAGCCAACTGAATAGTAGGGAAATCAAAGGAGAACTTGAAATAAGACCTCTCCACCGACCCATAAACAGAAGCAAGTTCAGTGAGAGAACAGTAGGTGCTGTAGTTGGGAGTGCGGTAACAAACAAAAAACAAAAATAATAATAATAAAAAACAGTTATCAGTTTTCAATTAACAACATCGTGTTATGTATGGGGGTAGGCGTATCGTATCTATAAGATACAAAACAAAACAAAGTGCCGAAAAAAGCAGGCAGGGAGACAACCAGCCAAGCAGGCAGCGAGCAAGTACAAGCAAAAATAGTGAAAATAGTAAAAATAGGGGAAGATAAAAATAACAAATTATGGGTGTATCTTTCGTAGGTGTGTAGGTGGGCTGACTGGTTGGACTTATTGCCAAATTTTCATTTCCATTCCTTTATCGTATTCAAAGAACTTGTTACAAAGAGTGGAGAAGTCGTCGCCATGTCTGCGACATGCACGACACCGTCCTACTGAACAGTCGCAACTGTACTTCCGGTCTTTGTTGCCAGGCTAATTACCCCCGTAATATTAAGAACTTGCCGCCTTATATGTCGAGATGAGACACACACGCAGAGCGCTGTGTTCCGCATATCTAATGGATAGATAAACAATTCCCATTATACTCTGGGTACGAGTACAGAAATCTTTTTAATTCAAACCGGCTCACATAACGAGCGCTACGCGTGGCATTTTAAATCGAATTCTACGAGTATGACGGGCGTGCGCCAATCTCATCGACAGATTTATTAATGAAACACTGATTGATTTGCTAGTTTCGTGCACGATTTAACAACCGATGTACACAGATTTCAGTTACTACAAGTAGATATAAGAATGTAGAGCTTTGAAGATTGATTTACATGAATCCTCTCCTTCATCCCAATGCAAAAACTATCCAAGTAATAATTAATTTAGTTTAAAGGGTGCTATGTATTGTTCAATATTTATCAAGAAAGTATTGAATGTTTGCGATTTAGAACTATCGATAAATATTTGTAGCAAGAAATTTCCGTTGTTGTAAGATAACAAATATAGTAGTGTTATTGAACTAACAATTTTTGAATGGATGTTTAACAAGGTTGGAGAAATCATTCTATAAAGAAGATAAAAATTTATTAATTTATTTATTTATTAATATTTATAAAAAATCACGTTATCCTCAGCTGATTATAATAAAATTTCCTTGAATTTTCTAAAAGAGGTTTGATAGTTTGAGGTTTTTTTTTTTTGCAACCAATTTATGGAATTTCGTTTCTTTTAAATACTTTCAAACCACAAATATTAATGCATTCATTCAAAAGTTTTTTCTTAACATATTGCGAATATGGAGTTCAGTTACTAAGTAGACTCTAGAAGCTATTGAATGCATTGAGGTAGGTCTAGTTATACAGACCTACAATACAAACACAAGCAATCAAGTTGTAGAGCATAAGATTGACAGTTTCCCCCATTAACACAATTAGTAATGTTTCAGAAATTTACTACACCTCATGACTGTTTTAAAGTTTGATTGCCGATATCGCTGCTATTATAAAACAGTTATGCATTTGTGGAAACACAATATCTATAGGGATAACGAACCAAGCCGCCGTCCGAACACAGTCAACAATTGCTGTCCAATTCTTTTCATATAACACGAACATGATGATCAAGCACTCGATGATAACACGCTACTATAAATAAAAGCTTATGCTGCAAGCAGGGAATTCGTTACGATTTGCTTGCCGCTACCTTAAATGGCAAATTTTATCAATCAATAAAGAGCGTAACAGTATCGAGGCGAACAATATAAATAGTGACGAAAATGAAATGTAGAACTTGTTCGTTATAAAGCCGTCTAAAAATGCGACCCACACAGTTTTAGAAAAACAAATCGGCACTCGCCGCAATCTATATACTCTTTGAAATTGTAAGCATGGTTTTTATTAGCTCTTTAAAAAATATTTTTTTGACGCTTTTAAAACTTTTATCTTTTTGTGGATAATGTGCCAATAGTTGAAGTGCTATTATAAAAACGTTCTTCTAAATACAACATAAGAATCCTGATACACTATTGATACATTAAAGATAAGTCCCTCCATCCAATGATCTCGAAAGTATAAAAGTTAGAGTGGTTAGAACGTTTTATGCAGCTAGTTTTAAACTATAGTTTACTCGTACTTATGTTCTTTATTCGATAAATATTAAGTTGCATTTCAACAGCTATTAATTTTTATGAAATACTTTTGTTTATTTGTCATAAACATAATCTAATAAGTCATAATATAATATACTCTAAAATGTATTTTATTAAACCAGCATTTTAAAGAGGGGAAATCTTTTAAGCCCAATTAAGAATTTATTGCTAAAAGTGTTTACAGATATCGACAGTAAAAGAATCGAAATTTATTTACAGAACATGTTAACACATACCTACATATGTGAATCGATGTATTTTGTTGCTTTACTAGCATTAGAGGGTATACCATACATTTGGTTAAATATGAGTACAAACAACAATGGCAACAACAATGGCTAGATGTGTGGGCGTTTTGTTCATTAGCTGACTGCTGGTGGTTGGTTCGCGCAAATCGTTTACTTGGCCCGTTTATTAACCCACTATGATGCAGACCCAGCCCCAGAGACCCACACAACACTTCTGCAACCAAACGTATGTAAGTTTTCCGTTACATGTTTTGCATGTGTGTGGGCAAACTGGCTCAGGGCTAATTAAAACTTGGCAGCAATAAAACTAAACAGTACCAGCACCAGAAACAACAACAACAGCTACAAAAACGCAACTGCAAAAACTCTGAAAAAGTTGCTTGAAACGCGTAAGGCTAGCTTTTTCTCCATGTCGGGCCCGAGTCTACATAGTACTTATTGATACCCGTCCGGGCTTGTGGGTTGATGTTGCCGCTTGTAGGAGTCGGCCGCATTTAATTGCCAATTTTGTGTGTTTGTGTGTGAGATACAGCGTCTCAATCGACGATAAATCGTAATCTAAGTTTCCAGCTTTTGCATGTGAGAGCCGCAAATGATAATGATAGTATCAAGTAAAGCCAGTTTTTGGTGGCTCAAAGTAAATTTTTTGAAATATATACAAAAGTATGTACGATGACAATCAACTCTGTTATTTAATTACTCGTTTGATGAGAGCACAAGAAAGTGCTTCAGGCTCAGCGGGACAATTAAATAAAGATATCTTTTAATTCTGATATCAGAAGTTAGCCGCAACCCAGTTTGTTTTAAAATGTAAACCATTTAACTAAATAAAATAAAATATTAGACGCTTATTTGAGGGTGCAACGATTTAAAGTGCGATAGGGATTAAGTTCTGGATTTAGTGCTATTTAAATGGATATACAGATAATTACATATTTTAAAGTACATTTATTTTGTACACATTATAGTCGGGATTAAGTTCTGGATTTAGTGCTATTTAGATAGATAATTATATATTTTAAAGTACATTTGTTTTGTACAAGTATACATGACTTTATCCGAAGCTCTGCTTTTCTAAATATAGTAGTTTACTTAGACTTTTAATTTCTTCGAGAATGAAATATAGTATACATTCCTACAATATATTCGTACATATATTCGCTTTATTTTTTTACGATGCACATGCCTCTAGTTAGCTATTACCAATTTTTTAATTTTCTTAAACATGGATATATCTTATCATTGGTGAACATATTGATTCTAATTCTAATCGATTAAGAAATATCGCAACCAAATGTTTACAATTATGTAAATAATTATGTATAATTATGTATGTATGTATAATAATTTGTATACCATTTTCTTGTTTATTTCAACTACCGTTGTGGATTTGTTATATTCAAGTATTTCCAGAAGAGTTGCATTCAAAACACACTGGCTTTCTTGTTCCCATTTGTTACTTTGCTATTGCTGCCTATTTTTTCTAGATCGATGCACCCATCGGGTTATTGACTCTCCCCCTACACAATTGTCAAGCATTGAATAGATTTAGATTTTGTAGTTTGCTGACAAGTTTTTTTTTTGCAAGTTGGCAAACAATGACGCCAACGGCAGCGGCAGCGGCAACGCCAGCAAAATGGCGGCGACATAAATTTCGATTTTTGTTGCGAATGCAGAAAAAAACGGGAAAAGCAACGCAGGCGACGCACACAGACGGATACGAAAGATGCAGAAATAGAATTGCAGCCCAGCCAGCTTTGCATGGCATGGAACGTATGGAGAGCAATGGAGGCTGTACCGTTAGGCGTGGAATTAGCGTACAATGTGTGCGTTCTATGGCAGGGAGGCAGGGGTGAGAAGGAACATTGAACAAATGCAGAGGAAGAGAGAGAAAGGGAGTTGGCTGCTGCCCAGAGAATGATGTTACAGTTTCACAGTTTGACAAGCACTGCAACTTTTAGTGCCAATGAACTGCTGCTAAATCGACAAAAATTCATAGCATGCAAATGGGCGACATATACAATATAACGGCCGTTGTCTTTTAAAAATTAAATTTACTTTAAATAATTGAACGAATTCAAATATTTGTAATGTTTGTAATGTTTTATTTGCTTTGCACTTACCTGCTATGCGCAGAACGGCACGATCGGCCGGATCCAGTTGCAATATGCTGAGCGGCTTATCCTTAGCCCATTCGCTAAGGGATTCGCGATCCATCATGATATTGGCAGCGCTCCCCGTTGATGCATAGATGCGTCGGCGTTTGCACAATTGCTGCTCGGATTGATGATGACGTGGTTGCAACAAAGGCGGACCGAATGGCGTGGGGGATGTTGCTGATATTGCCGCCTGCGATTGTTGTTGTTGTTGCAATTGCAGGAGTTGGTAGTGCGGCGAATGCGGCGAGTGCGGTGTGGAGCGTGAACGTTGATATTTGCGCTGGGACGCCGTGTTTGGGCTTTTGAATTGTAACAACGTGTTGTATTTCTTTGTATGTGTAATAAATCGCTGTGCTCAGCTGGGCGGACAACTTATTCTTGTTGTTGTTGAAGCGCGAGTTGTATTTTGATGTGCCTTATAATTATTTCTTAGCTCCTAACTTTTACTAAGTAAATTTAACTAAAATTTAGCTAGTAACATTTTTGCCAACTTGATTTAATACTTTTGCTGCAAGGTAAAAAACAAAAATTTTTAATCAGCAAAATGTTAGAAAATTGTTTTTCTTTTCATTATATTTTGTTTATATTTAAGTCCAATATCATAATTAACTGCTCATATTTTTTTAAAGCATTACAATGTGTTGCATACTTTTTGGCGGCTGCATTAATATAGTTGTGTTTACTCATGTGGGTGTTAGTGTGGGTGTTGTCACAACAACAATAAACAAAACAACTGTTATCAATTAAGTCGCCCTCAATTGCTAGTGGGTCAATGCCAATATGAGAAGAATTCAAAACAAAAACAATGTGTGATAATAATATTAAGCACAGTTTTACAGTCACTGTGCAAAGCTGCATGGTTTGCGGTACATTCAAACTTAATCAATGAAATGCGAACGTAAACGGAAACTAAGCAAACCACAACAAAAACAACACCGATAACACCAACAAGAACGCTGCCTGATAAAAGCCGCAAAGACAACACACATATGTGTATGTTTGCGCGAAAGAGAGCGAGATAGAGAGAGAGAGAGAGAGAAAAGAAACTGCACATTGCTCTCTCTCTGGGACCAGTTCTCAAAGAGCTCTTGTTTTGGCTAGCACGCATGCGCACTGGAATATGAAATACCGGAAACAGACGCCGACCGCTGGTCAAACAAAACGACGCGAAACAGCGTGTAAAGTGCAAGAAGGAATAACAAAAAAGGCAAGTTGACAGTGGCAGCTGTGTGCAGCAAACTTGGCCAAAAGCAATAAAAACAAAAAAAAAAAATGAGACGTAAAAAGCAAGCGATTGTTGCTGCTTATACTCTTCTTTTTGTAGCGTACCTTGTCTTGCCGTTAGATTCTATTGTGGTTGTGCTGCTAAGATGGCCAATTATCGCTACTAAAATGTATTGTTATTGAAAAAATTCCGAATGCTTGTGAATGTCTGTGTGTGGGAGAACGTGACGCGTTGTTGACTTTTGCGACTGTTGCCTTTTTATTATCAATTGTTGTCTTTCTACACGGGCATTACTTTTCATATACGAGTATGTATAGGTACAAGTATTCTATATAGCAGAGGTAGCAGTCGGCAACACAGAGTGCCTAAACAAACTAACTGTACACAAAGCGCCCAAATTGGCATGAAATTGTTTAACAAATAGACGCACATGGAAGTTTGGCAGACGTGAGAGGAATGCCAACGACAACAAAAACAACGGACAGCACTCAGTTGACTGACATTCTAAAGTGCCGCTCAAACTGTAATGCGACACATACTGTTAACAAGACCGTCAAGTGCAGAGCGGCGGTTCGCAGTTGCCGTCGCCGTCAGCGCAACCAGCAAACAAACTTATCAATAAAGCCCAAAATTTTATATACATACATGTGTATGTGTGTAATTGTGTTTTCGTCTGCGGCTGTGTGTGTGTGTGTGAGCTCTTATCAGCAGATAAGTGGGCATGTATTTCATTGCTTTCATGTTGACGTTGACTGATAGGCCGAGAAGCTATAGTATTGCTCACAACTTTTCAAACCCTAAGGTTACGAAACTATTTGCTATTTGCTTGCTACCTGTGATTGCCGGTATAGGCCTAAAAATGTCGCCGTCGCTCTATTTAAAACACTCTTTTGATCTAATCGGCCGCAAAAGGCTCGTAAAACAAGCCGAAATGTGGCAATATACGTTCTGAATTGCTGAAACTTGACAATGTTATTTATTATGCGACAGCGATACGCTGTTCTTGAACTCTCGCAAGTCTACAATGTGGGGGGGGGGGGGGGGGGGACGGTAGAAGACTTCCAATTTTAGCTTTAATTAAAACATATGAAAATTGTCTCAGCCGTACAAGCCACACGGCGAGAATTTAACTTGCAAATTAGTCGCACAAATCGAAAATAGCATAAACGACAACCACAACGACACTGAAAACACGAGACCAGACCCCGGGACGGACTCTTGCCCTCCAACAGCGACGTTGATGCTGGCGCTGACGCTGTGATGGCGACAGATCCGCAGCTTTGCCAGCAGTTCTCCGACAGCTGCTGCGCAAATGACGCCACCGGACCGAAGAAATTAAAAGCGTCTGTTGCCATCAAGGGCTGGCGATGCTAGGGAGACCACCATATGGCCTAGGCGGGAGCTACATTGATTGGAAAAATTTAGTTTAAAGAAATAATAATAATAAATAATCTGTCACTGAATTTAGTATAATACCTAAAGCCAAAAAAACAATTTACTCTTTCTTTTCAATATATTTCCATAAACAGAACTTACGGCAAGGCTGGGAAAATATTACCAAAAGCTGACCGACCTATTTGTAGCATTAAGTGCGCGTTAAGAAGTCAAGCTTTTCTACATTTTACATAGCGATTATTATTGAATGGACAGGAATGTCCTTTACGATCTAATCGGATCTTATTGTTGCATTTGGTGATATTAAAACTCTTTCCTTTCGTAGCCAAATTCATTATTTTCCTTACAAAATAGCACGTTTTTTTTGTATAAATGTATATACAATTTAGCTTAAGCTAGTTGAAAATACGTTCATTTCTAGTCAGCAAGTTCGTGACCTTCTGGTATCCTGAAACACCATAATTTAATAATTTGGAGAGGCCTAGTTCCAATTTTATAAATTGCAATGCAGACTTTAGCTGATCATCTATGGCTTTGGCTAATGATTGATGAAAACTTTAAGGAATTGTCTGAACCTATCATCTACATACGTTGTTTTCTTTAATGGTGGTTCTGTGGTGACATAATTTCTGTACAAATTTTATGACTTTTTGTGGTTTTGTGAAATTGTATGAAATCGTGAATTTCATGGAAAGAAACAGAACGTTATACTTAAAGTAAAGCAAACGAAACTTGCAAGAATTCAACAAATCATTTAATAACTGCTTAAAAGATAAGAAAAATATTCATATATATGTATGTATGTATGTACTTTGTTTTGGATGAAGGTTAGTTTGGAAGTAGATCTTTTTTATAAAATGCGACCTTGAGAATTGCGAAAAGTCTTGCTGAAGAAATTATCATTTAATACAAGCTACTGATATTAGTTATTGAGAGTACATGTTTTTATTTTGTTCTCTAAGCTATGAAGATCATTTCTATTTCTAGCTGGTCTGGCAGCTTTTTGTTTCAATTATCAGTCATTGTGTCGTACATGTTTCTCTAATTGAAACAATTACTTGTAACACACACATGTGGATTGAAAAAGAGAAGAAATCATACGAATCACCTAGAAGTGCAAGATAACTTAAATCTGATCCAGTTGTGTTGTTTGCAAACTTCTCACAGGTCCCTACCCTCCTAAAGAATGGCCCACATTGCCGACTGATGCCGCCTGATGCGGTCTCTGGCGCTGACGAAGGTGTTCCATTTACGTAGAATCACGTTCGTTTGGGGTTCTCGCTTGCGGAATGGGCGACACAGCCAACAACAAAGTCAATTAAGCGACAGTTGAACAGAAACAGAAACAGGCACAAAACAATAAAAACTGATAAAAAAAAAAAAGTTCATAGAAAAAAGAGAGGAAAACAAAAAACACAACCAGTTTGACAACGTCATCATCCATCCATCGCTTAGAATAACAAAATACGATATGGGGGGAAATACAGGGCCTGGGAAATGTGCTTAGTACACTTTTTAATTGTCTCAACAACAACGGCAACAACATTAATCAGATATTAAACTCGATTTATAAAATTCTAAAGCAACAGTTGCTTTATTTTAATATTTAGCCGCGACTCCACCTCTTACTCGCATATACTGATATGAGCATGAAATCATATTCTAAATTGCATTGATTGTTCAGTTCGTGCTCTATTAGATCATGAGCTTACCCCGTAGACTTATGTCATAGAGCAAGGCCCATTGCTGCTCGTATATTTACTATTATTTATCAGATAGCACGCAATAGCTTTTTTGTGAATTGCTCAAAAACAACAAGTTCAATTATTGTCATTACTTTTGCCATTTTAAATTGATTAACTCATGCAAATGAGTCCCAGCTTTTGACTTTCGAAGGTTGCCTTGTTATGTTGAAAAGCATTTCCAAGGCAATTTCTCGAGCGCTCTTGAAGCACTATTTTTCTATGATATCAGTCTGACCGTTCAATTCCCACTAATTGTTAGCCCGGCTAGTTAACTAACTCTTCAACTAATTATGCCGCTTTTGAGTGCTGCTATTGGAATATTTTGTGGGCGTTGACTGCTGACCGTCATATGCCGCGTTAATTACCCACTCGGAAGGCAAAGTCTGGACTTGGGGCAATAATTTTATGAAGCATACATAAGTGGTAGGCCGTAGTAGAATGGGTGAGCATAAACGTTAAAATTCTTGTTGCTTTTTCTTTATTTTCGTTCTTCTACTTTTGTTCCACGGAAAATGAGTTGATTGTGTTTTTCAGTTATCAGATGATAGGCCCCTACACATGCCAAGAGATAAAATAAAATGACTGACATGAGCGTTTTGCTGATGTATGGTATGTAGATAACTCTGATGATGTGTGCGTGTGTGGGAACGTTAATTAATGATAGCTGACAGGCCTAGATACTCGTGAATATACAGCGGTTATATCTACAAAACAATGGAGAACTTATTTCTAAATCAAAATATTGCAAGCGCATGTCATAAGAATGTGTGGATAAATTCTGCCGAACCTCTAATGAGAGCCGCTACGAGACAAAAACTATGGATTCTATCGATTTTCTATGCTTTTCAAATCACATATGTATTTGTAAGAGATAGAAGGTGTACATAGTATGTACTTATGTATAGTAGATGCTAAGCTACTGCTAAAATCGTATCGGGCATTCCACAAAGCTGGACAAATGGCACAAAAAAAAATGAAATTTGATATATTTTGAAAATAAATAAATGATTTGTAAATTGTTTTGCATTTTTTCTTCGTAACAGATTAACTCGTCATTCCAAATTTAAAGAAAATAAAATAAGAAAAGTAAATTGAGGATTTAAATATAAAAAATATTATTTGTGTGATTAATAACTAACAAAGCGATAGTAATACTTATTTGTTTTCTTGGCCTAACAAATCAGACAACAGCATTAGAGAGAACAGAGAAATAAAGAAGCCAAATTGTAACTCCTTTTAAATTAAATGAATATTAATACTTTGTACCACTGTGATAGTCCTCGCAGTAATGCTTAATGAACAAAGAAGTCTGCGATAAGCCTCAAAAAATTAACCAATAACTTCCATATACAAGTATGTATGTATGTCAACGATTGGTGCTTTTGTTCTATTTGACGTTTCCCTATACGACGAACAATATATATTCCATATATATTTGAACAGCAAATGTTTATATAATTTACTGTATGGTAGTCCGAGTGAACATTTTGAAGGCATTGTTGATTTATTGGTTGAAGAACAACGATAATGCAAATACAAGTACGTATCATATAAAAATATGGCTATCAGAATCGGTAAATTCCGAACTATCGGTACATTAATATCAATATTTTTACTCTACATATTGGAACACCATAAAATCATATTTCCCGCTCTAAGCTGATTCAGATGAGATCGCCTTTTAAAACTTCTAGACAAACGACGATGTTTAAACAATTTCAAAGCTATTGACATGTGATTGGGATGCATTAAAGGCAGCATACATGCAATATTGTATAAACGTATGTATGTATATGTATGTAAAACGTAGATGCATGTTATGGGGGCAACGCCTGTGTGTCCATCAAAATGTAAGTTTCAATTAGACTAATTTAAAGCTAATAAAAGAAGATCTAAAACACCTTACAACGCCCCTGTTTGACACGCAAAGTGCATTTGGCGGCTTCACTAATGTGTGCCCGATGAACCGTTTATTGGCGTCTAGGGGAATGGGAAATGGGGCGTGCATTGATGGCACTTGAACTTTGGGGCACACCCAGCCAAGAAATGGGCAAAAGGGAAGCACTACTATGTAGTTGCTTTATTTTTCTAGCCAAGTGCATGTCAGAGCCAATGGGACAAGACAATAAGCAAAACTTGTCAGACAGCAAAAAGAAGCAGAGCAGAGAAGCAGAATGAAAGAAGAGCAGCAAACAGTTGAGTGCATTCGCCATCGAATAGACTAGTAGGGATGTAAAAAAACATCGATGCACCAAAACATCGGCCATTGATGAATTTCCTAAAACGATGCATTAATCTTCGCAATTCGTTGTGCTTGCTTCAGTGCGATTAGAAAACTAAAATTGATTCTGAAGCCTGCAGTGGAGCAATTAATTTTTTTCACCATCACCAGCTACTTATAAGCCCACCAAAGATACAAATGAAATGGGAGTCTAGTTCAGAAAATGTACAGAAAATTTACGCCAGTCTGTCAGTTTCTAGGGTTTTAGATAAGTGGTTATATGTGTTGTTGCGAAGTTTGTACCGGTTCTGTTCACATCATATTTATGTAAAAAAAAAGGTAAGGATATATAGGCTTCAGTGCACCGGATAACTTTATTTGAAATCGATATTATGTCTACCAGCAAATGGATGCATCGATATACTTCGACAGCGATGTTTTACATCCCTAGAATAGACCTAGAAGAAGGACTAGACCAAGCGAACAACCAACCCCCTTTCATTTCGTGTAAGCATGTTTTTTGATTATGTTATAAAATGTTTGTTTGGCAGCACGCCAATGGCACAAATCTTGGGGTTGTTCTTTTTTAGCTGCCACTGAACTGGCTATATTTTTTTAAGAAGCAAGGAAAACGGCAACACAAATGTAAACAGAGCGGCAAACGTAGCAAAAGAAAAGGTGAGAGCGGAAATGCGATGCGTGCGTGTCTCTTTTGGTCGCATTGTTGCGGTCAGTGTCAGGGCTGTCATAAAGGTATTGTTGTTGTTGTTATTGGTGGTGGTGCTGGGTGAGGCGCAGGTATGAGTAATGCGAACGCTTGATTGAATGATAAACGGGTCGTTGTACATACATACATATATGTACATACATATGTATGTGTAATATACATACATACATATGTACATTCATATAATATGTGTCACCACCACTCGAAAAGAAGTGTATATCGATTTTTCAAGTTTGCATAAAATGGAAGGAAGGAAACCAAAGAAAGAAACTCATAGAGGCATATACCAATTAGAAGATTTTTAAGCCAAAAATGAAGATTGCGATAAACGCAACAGCAACAAAGATTTTTGCATGTATTTTTTATTAGCATGTGCCGTAGTAGCAGACGCAGATAGAGGGAGAGAGAGAGAGAGAGAGCAGAACAGATAGCGAGAAGAGCTCGCCTGGAAGCTGCGCTGCTTTGCTTTGATTAGCCGGCTGTGGGCCATCAGCCTGTCAAATGCTATGAGTAAGCCACATGGACACACACATCCAAGCAATTTGTATGTGTGCGAGTGTGTGTGTGTGTGGGGGGGGGGAGGGCTTGAATGGGGCATGAGGTATGACACAGTTCTTTTCGTTTATTCTTGTCGAGCAAATAAGAGTTTATAAACAAATTATGTAGCTGTTTACTCAACACTGTGTACGCATACATATGCCAACAACAAAAAGGTAACGGCTGGCGCAAACCATTTAAGACATAAAGCAGGAACAAAAACACAAATTTTGGCCTAACATTTGCACTTTTAGTGTTTTATTAGAGTTGCTTTTGCATTTTTCTCGAACACGTTGCGGTTTTTGGCATTTTGTATTCAGCATGACGTATTTTCTTCACACCAATAATTTCTTTTACACTAATTTTTTAGCCACATACACTTACACACACACACTACATGCACACTCTCTTGGCACTGCTCTCAGCAAACTGACTCACAAGGAGCAGAGGTAAGGGCAAGGAATTGTTGTTGCGCTGCGATGCACTTTGAGAGAGGGAGAGAAAAAGAGAGCGAGAGCCGGCAGAGCGCGCATGGGCACAGGTTTGTAGAGGCCGGGTTTTGAAGTGTAGGACGCAGGCAGGGTGAGGACTCAGTCGGCGTCGTTGTGGTTGTAGTTTCCACGGTTTTCCTTTTGGCTTTTCTTGAACACTTTTTTCTTGTTTTGCCGTTTGCGCTGCACCTCTTATGTTAATTTTCACAATGCACTGTTACATGTGCAGAGACGTTGTATATAAGAAAACTTTTTTATGCACTTATGCCGTTTGTTAAATTTCTTCGTTCGTTCTGTATTTGCATTTTGTTTGTCAATATTTGTGCAATGCGCTCACGCGAACACCAACAAATAAGAAATAATAATTTATACCAATTTAGTGAGCGTTCGCTACTTTTGTTGTTATTTATTGCGCTTGTTGCACTATCCCTGTACATTGCATTTTTACACGCATTACGCTTTAACTTCAGTTACACGTTTTACATTATTCTGGTAATTTTATCGTACAACAATGGAGTTGTTGTTTTTGCTGTTGCATTCATGCACTACTTCTACTTCTTGAAACCGTTACACTTGTGCAATTTACCAAAAAGAATAGCAGCAGCGGCGACGGCGGCAGAGGCGCACGATTTAATGACCCGACTGCACAGAGCACATACACTATAATACACAAACACACACTCACACACGTGCAACGGGCGACAACAACAGACGATTCACGTGCGAAATTCAATTCTTCCGAAATCCAATGAGAGCGCGGCAACGAATAAACACCAACTGCGGCAACCCAAACAGTGTTACCATAATTAGGAGCGAATGCGTAACATATGTTCATATTCAAATAAACAGGGTTGTAATGAAAAGTAGTAGATTTTTTATCTGTTACTGTTGTGATAGTGTTGAGTAATTACCGCTAAATTCAAACATAAAAGACCATTAGAGAGATAAGATTCCATTTTACAAGCTTATATGCGATTTAATATTATAATTTATAATTAGTTATGGCTAATTTTTGAACATAAACAAAAACAATTCGATTAATTTGTTAAAATATAAATTTATATATCTGAAATATTGCTTACCTATTTATGTCACAATTGTGTATTTTTATGGAAATGACTTAATTTTAAATTTCAAAAATAAAATTGAAGTACATACAGAAATTTAAGATATTTTCTACAATTTCAAAAACTTAGTTTTATGTTATCACAAATGTTTATCGCATGTCTAATAAAAGACTCAAGGCATTTTAAATTAGGCGCCAACTGTATAATGTAGTTGGTATCGAAATTTTGATTTCTGTTCCCACTCTGTAGTCCGGCATCCTCGCATGCCATAAGAAAACAAAGTAAAATGAGAACGAAGAATAACACTTACTTTAACTATATTTTTAAACGTACCCTGGCCTTACCAACTAAGTGAAAGTGACAAACAATTCCACTGAAAACTATCTGCACCGGATCCTCAAACATAAATAGGCAATGAATAACAAAAACAGCTGTCCGATCTGGAGACATAAACATGACTCATCGTGGCGTCAAAGACAACAATAAATACGCGGTAAACGCTTTTGTTGTGGCCCGATTCTACATTTAAAGCATTCCAGTGTAGGCAGCGGTAAGTGATGGTCGCTGGCGCGCACTATTTACGATAATTAAACATACTTTTCAACTACGCAGAAGACAAATATACGCCCACAAACACCAAACAACCAGTGTCAATATGTTCGATTTCAATTTGGAATGTGCTCGAGGTGGCGCAAATTTCACCACGGATCTTTTCACACGGCTGGCCGCAGGCGGTCTTACTAACAACATCGTCTTCTCACCCTTCTCCATACAGACGTGCGTGGCATTGGCATTTGCCGGCGCTCAGGGAGAGACTGCCGATGAGATTGCCAAGGCCTTGCACTATGTGTCCAACTTTCCCCCCGAGGTGGCCGAAACTTTCCAATTTGTGCTGGAAAAGTACAGGAACAGCGACCTATTAAAGATAGCCAACAAGCTGTATGTGCAGCAGGGTAAGGAGCTGAAGGCAGACTATAGTGCTGCCATCAAGGAGCACTATAATTCTGAAGCAGAGTCCATAAATTTTGCCGCAAATGAGGAGGCAGCCCAGTCTATCAATAGTTGGGTCAATGCGAAAACTAATGGAAAAATAAGCGAACTCGTATCGGCCTCTAATTTCAATGAGCTTACGCGCATCGTTTTGCTGAATGCAATCCACTTCAAGGGCAGTTGGGTGCACAAATTCGATGAGGCAAGTACCGCGGAGGATGACTTCTGGGTGGGCGAGGAACAGTCAGTAAAGGTGCAGTATATGAATCAGAAGGCCAAATTTGGCTACGGATACTTTGAGGAATTGGGCTGCACTGCCCTAGACATGCCTTATAAGGACTCCGATCTGTCCCTGCTTGCACTGTTGCCACAGGAACGCGAGGGACTGAAGGATCTTGCTGAGAAACTAAAGTCAATTAACCTAGTGGACTTGGCCGGCAAACTAAATGAGGAAGAGGTGCAGGTTAAATTCCCAAAATTCAAAATCGACTATTCCTTGGATTTGGGCGAAAAACTAAAACAGGTAGGTGCTTGCATAACACATACTTATAACTTTTATTGGCAAACGGCAGCTATCTGGCTTTAATTTTCGTTTAATCAATGGAATTTCTTTCAATAATTATTTATTGATGGCTTATCGCGAATACTTAGTTGGTCTATGTGGCAAATATTTTTAGACAGCAGATAAATGTTGCCAACTCCAGACTGGTTATATTTTTTAAAGATTGTGCATCAGCAAGTTAAATGCATTACCGAACTTTAGCTGTCCATATTATTAAGTGGCACACCTTTTCTATCTTATCTGTCTGTGTTGTACGTGAATGAGGTCATAACTACATATTTGTTTACTCTTCGTCATACTTCCAGCTTGGCATCAATAAAATGTTTACGGATGGCGCGGAATTCGATAATCTGTTGGAATCCCCCGAGGGCTTATCCGTTTCGAACGTCTTGCACAAGGCCACCATTGAGGTGAACGAGGAGGGAACCGAGGCCGCTGCAGCTACTGGCATTATAATGATGACACGAATGATGCTCCTCCCACTGCAGTTTGTAGCCGATCGCCCATTCTTTTATGTGATATGGAACAAGAGAAATATTCTGTTTGCGGGTGCCTTTGTTAATGCACCAACTGCTTAAGTGAATTCAAATTTTTATTTAATTGTCGTGCTGTAACGTATTTGATTTAATAAACGCACAACGACTAAATTTTCTATTGAACCCATCGTTGCGTTGTTGCAGCCCTGGTTTATCAGCTGACAGTTTATCGCGTTGATTATTGGGTTTAGGTGTTTTGTTAATACTCGCAGATTAAGTCAGTCATGGGCATTTAATTACGTATTCAATTTTATGTTTGGGGTAAATTGTGTATTACTCCAGCCCTGGCTTATCAGCTGCCAGGTGCTTATCGTCTTGAAAGTTGCTTTTAAATGAGTTGCGACGCTCTGCTGCTCGGCCTCATTTGTCATTCCATTTTGTAGTTTTAACTAGAAACAATACAAATAAAAATGTGCATATTTACTGACTTTTTGCTAAGTCCCTTAGTAGTTTGGCCTTTATTAATCAGCATTGCTGTTTACTTTATCAAGTGAGTATTGCGGAGTTGGGCAACCCTTTGCCCACAGCTGATTTTGCCGTTTTCGTTGTTGTTAGACTCCACAAGTGTGCAGTAAAGAGGAAGCATTAGTACCTGCATGTATCAATTATTTATTGAACTTAATTTATGTGGCGTGACTTAAATTAGCAAACACATCATGAGTGGCGGGCTATTCTCGTTTCTAAAGAGCCGGCCCATATTTTGGCTGAGTGTGGGCGGCACGACTGTCGGCGTCGCCTGTGGCGTAAAGTTGTTCATGAAAAGCTAAAAGTTGAGTGTACCTCTATCTTGTCTAATCTACAGGGATTTGATGCAAGGTGGAAAATTCAACAAGGAAACCGATGAAAAGGGCAAAGTTGTTATTGTTACCGGCTCCAATACGGGCATCGGCAAGGAAACTGTGCGGGAGGTGAGATAACATTTGTTTTTATTCTTATAAGTAGTATACATATGTATTGAATATTTTTTATGTAATGCCCAGCTGGCCAGGAGAGGTGCAACTGTTTATATGGCTTGCCGGGACATGAAGAAGTGCGAGGAGGTAAATGGTATTAATGGAACATAAAGCATAAAGCTGACCTATTTTTGTGCAGGCACGCGAAGAAATTGTGCTGGAAACGAAGAATAAATACGTCTACTGCCGTGAATGTGATTTGGCCTCGCTGGACTCAGTGCGCAAGTTTGTGGCAAGCTTCAAGCGCGAGCAGCAAAAACTGCACATACTCATCAACAATGCTGGAGTGATGCGCTGTCCTCGAAGCGTCACAAAGGATGGATTTGAATTGCAGTTGGGTGTGAACCATATGGGCCACTTTTTGCTTACCAACTTGCTGCTGGATGTGCTGAAAGGTTCCGCTCCTAGCCGCATTATTAACGTCTCCAGCCTGGCGCACACCCGCGGCGAAATCAATGTGGGCGACTTGAACAGCGAAAAGTCCTACAACGAGGGTGGAGCGTATAATCAAAGCAAATTGGCGAACATTCTGTTTACTAGGGAGCTGGCAAAACGCTTAGAGGGCACATCTGTGACTGTCAATGCTTTGCATCCCGGCGTCGTGGATACTGAAATCTTCCGCCACATGGGCTTCTTCAGCAACTTCTTTGCCAAGTAAAATCTGTTATGGTATCCTCGATTTTTCTTTAATGTAATCCTTTTTTAGTTTGATATTCCGTCCGCTCTTTTGGCCGTTCATAAAGACAGCAAAGAATGGCGCCCAAACGACTTTGTACGCAGCACTGGACCCGGACCTGGCGGAGACCACAGGAAAGTATTTCAGCGACTGTAATCTGAAGGACGTGGCAGCTGCTGCCACCGATGATCAAATGGCGAAGTGGTTGTGGGCAGTAAGCGAGAAATGGACGCGCCCGCAAATAATAAAACTGGATTAGAGTGCATTTCTACTTTGCAACAGGAAATTATAATTTTTTTTTACCTTTGTGACGCCTAAATATATTTCTTACTTCTGTTATATAAATTAGTAGCGTAAATACAGACATTCATAATATATTTATAGCTTTTTTTAAAGCGTGTAAGCTGCAGTAGCTGTTTAGTCGGATTTTTAGTAACCGCATGGATTAGAGTGACTTCTAGGGACACTAGATTTAGTATAAGGAAAGCTGAATTGCTTTTATAAGCAGCAACGATATAAAAGCATTCATTATACATCTTAGTTGCCTTTTTCAATTCGGCCAGCATCGATGAAGAGCCTGGAGCTGAGGGTATGTGTGGTCGGTTCCTTCTTTTCGGCCGTATTTGAGACGGTGTTCACATATGTGTACTGCATAAAGAAGCCCAGAGTGACGACATCGTTGACTTCCAGCTCCGCTGCCGGCGTAAACTGTAGCCTCAGCAGCACTTTGTTCCCCTTGCGCCAGACAATGAAGTTTGGTTCCTCTGTCTGCGCCTGCACTTCCTCATCAAATTCCTTGGAATCGTCGCGCTGATTTAGTACAAACTCGCTCTCTAGGAGCTTAATTTTAGCATTCGCCACGTCCCGCACCTCCCGAGTTACTTCTTTAGTTAGTGTTTGACGAGCTAATGCCGCCACCTTCATTAGTGGAGACGAAGTGACAGCTTCCTCCTTGATTTTGCACGTTGCCTGAAACTCATCGGGATTTATTTGCGGCTCCTCCGTCGGTTTCTCGTCCAAAATGCTGATGGTCATGTCATACATCGTTGGATTGGACAGTTTCAGAAGTATGGCATTGCTTTGTCCTGCCTCCAAAGGGTGCTCCAAGCGCACCATTACCACCTCGGGCACGTGATAGCTGGCGAACAACTGTATGCGATACTTTATGGATGTGGGATGATACTCCGGCTTGATTAGATTGTGCTCACATTGACGACAACGTAACGAACGCTTGATCCACAGTGACCGGCGTTGCGGATAGAGATTGCCAACAGCCGTGGGTTGATCAGCCGGCTGGCTATGTCTCTGAGCCACAGTCGTTATGTTACGCAGATTTATGGGCTGCGTAAAGATGTCCTGGGGTAAGTCCTCCAATTCGCTTATTGCCTCGGCAGGCGTAATGTTCAGTGGCTTTGTTTTGGGCACGTTTTTTTCCGACCATCCGATTTGGCGACGTATCAGCGATACCGTTAGGCCCGTGCGGTCCGTCAGGCTAGGAAACTTGTGCGCCTTGGGCGCTTTGCGTCGCTGAAACTCCTGCTTCTCTTGTTTCTCTTGAAGCACCACCGACTGATAATATTCCATTAGAGTGTTGAACCGAGCCTGATACAAACACTCATTATCCGGCCAGGTGCCCGTTGCCACGCCCTGATCCGGAATGCCAACGTCGCGAGTGGTCCAACGACACGACAGACAGGACAAATAGTACATTTTCTTCGTGGTTGGCACTGCAGAGGGCTTGCTACTGGCCGGAGGAGGAGTGGCTGCGCCAGCACTCTCACCGTCCTTGGGCTCCTCAGTTTTTCGCACCACTGGTACCGTGGTAGCTCGAGCAGATAGCGTATGGTGGCAGCAGGGACAATCGAAACAGTTGGCGCAACAGTTTTTCTTGTGACGCGCTTCCGAGGACGGTATATTCTCCAAACAATTGGAGCAAAAGTGCGATTCAACTTCGTGACTTACGCAGTAGCCGCATCTTAGCTTCGGGCAGTGGCGGCAGAAGAAGAGTTTGTTGATGGGGTTCACTATGCCGCAGGAGCACGCGTACTTAACAGGACTTGGTTGCATGAAGCTCATGATTCCGCTATCAAAGATTTCACACAGACGCCCTAAAGTTTGCAAATGACGACAGCTCAGCTGTAGGGATGTCGATAACAGACAAAGTACAATTCGATTTATTTAATCATTTGGTATTTTCGATTCCATCGTTTTACGAGACGATATTTGTTTTAATTTGTTAACCGTTTTTGAATATAAATATGCAAAACATAGTACCTCTCATACATAAATCCTAAATTAATTAATACACTGCTATATTTCTTTTTCACTTTTTTGCACTGAAGTATATATATTTTCGACAGTGACTTTGAATTACTCGTGACATATAAACAGGTACTTAATTGTAGTTCACCTCTCGTCTTGTAGTTGTTGCTTCGCGTTCGCGCTGTCATCATCGCTCTTTAACCATTGTGCCTGTCGTCGCGCACATTTGTATGTTTTCGCCTTTAGTTTGCTTAAAATTATCGAAAATTGCATAGCAATAATGCGTACTACTTAGTTATGCATTAAATAAGCGCAACAAGTGGCCAAATACAAATTTTACTGCATTTCAAGTGCCTTACAACACTAAACACACACACAAGTCTATTCTACCCAATCCCACACACACAGAGATACGCGCGCAATACTACAACAAGTTGAGCTGCTTTCGTCGTAGTTTGTGAGAGAGCATTCGAGGAGAATAATTACGCCGAAAATGTTGAATGTTAATTAATGCATAATTAAATTATATACCATCTGTGTGAGCATAAGAGTGTTAGTGTGAAATAGTTTGCAAAGTGTGAGCCGAGAAAGAAAAAATATCCCCAACGCGAGGATCAGTATCGTGTTATTTTAGAGAGCGTGCGAAAAAAGTATAAACAAGTGAATTTATAAATACAAAATTATTAATATAAACAAGTGCAATTAAGCAAATAAAACGACATATTGTTTTCTGTATTGAGCCCCGAAAGCAGGTAATTATTTCTCTCTCATTTGCCTGCGCACACCTATTCGCTTTGCTTTTATTAATAAGCCATTTCTTTCATGACATTGCCTTGCTTTGCATATTTAACGTCGAGTCTCATCGTCGTCGTCACTGTGTGTATTTTTTGCGCGTTTTCTCTGGCTTGTTGCAAAATATTTTCTTGTACATATTTATGAATTTCTTTCACTGCCACCGTTGGTTTTTTGCTCGCTGCCTTTACGCTCATTTATTGTTTTACCTTTCTACTTTGAACAGTCATCGCAGTTTGCACTTGTTTCAATGTTGCTGTCTCTTTTTCATTAACAAAAAGCGCTGGTGGCGGTCTAATAAGACTTTTATCGGTATTTCTGAGTTTCTTGTTTTGTTACCAATACTAACTAGCGGCAACACACACAACTTTACTAACATCTACATATTTGTGTGTGTGTTGTGTATGTGAGTATGGGCGAAGGTAAACCGGCCATTTGTGGCATACAAACACAAACACACACATTAACGCACTCACATACAACCCAACAGTCACGAAACAGTGGAATGTGCGTTGCTATTGTTGCTGTTATTATTGTTTTCTTTTTTGTGCTGTTGTCAACGGTTTTAGTTATCAATACAGACACGTAATATGTACATGCATCTATATTTATGTACATACATTCATATACAAATATACATATGTTCATATGTATGAGTATGTCTGTCTGTACCAATTATGCATATGAGTTTTCATTTAAACAAAAAACTAGCTGCAGTAGCATTTTAATTTCCGTTACAGACACACTTTTCTCTCGGGCTAAACTTTTTGGTGTCAATCACCCGTTCTTGTTTTCCTCTCCTCCACGTTGACATCGTTGCTATACAGTGCCATATATTTAAATAGGAATGTACAGTATACACTCAATAAAGTGATCAAGAAATGACAATCAGGCTCTTCAGGCAATTTATAAAAGTAACTAACAATGACTCCAATTCGAGAGGAGTCACAATTGAGACATAATGACATAATTATTAAATAAATATATGTGATCTTTTTTCGTTTAGCAACAAGTTAGAAATTTAAAAAGCCATTATCAATTTATTTCCAAACCATTCAGACTCCACATTTTATAAACAACAGAGACAAGACAAGTACATATTTCCCCATTTCCTTTGAGTTTCGCAAACGAAAACAATATACAAACAAATTTCTTATTTATATATTCCAATCAGAATTGCAGTGAGATTTACTTTGTAAAATGCCGTACTCCCTATTGGCAGAATAATGTGGGACTACTGTATTATTATTTACAGCTGATTTGCCAGCCATTGGCATTTTTTCACACGGTAGTCAGCAACCAAAACAACAACAAAAATAACAGCGGTCTTACAATTTACCGAATTCGCCGCGCATTTTCGTTTTCACGCTGCTTTAAAGATTGGCGCGCGCTCGTGTATGTGTGAATGGTGTTGGGGTGTGGGAAATTGTACCCCTCCCGCCGCCTCCGCTACATCTCTCACATGCGCAGAGATGGGCCAACAACAGCTGTTTAGGGTGTTTATTTCGCCGATGTTTATGTTCTCTAGCGGTTGCGGCGATGTTGAAGTCAGTCTGACTTCAACTTTCGTGTGCGTCGCAAGGACATGCCGCAAGGATAATCCTAGACTAGTCAACGCCGTGCCATGCCAGATCCCAAACCAGAATCTGATGCACAAGCTACACTCTCAGGCATATTGGACACGTTGCAGCAACGTACGTGCGTTTTTCAATTATTCAAGCTGAAAGCCGACGTGCAAACAGTTTATGGCTTTGTTGGGTAGCAAAAAAAAAAAAAAGCGAAAAAGAAAAGAAAAACGTAGCCAGGGAGAACATTGCAAATGCAGAAGAAGCATCAAATAAAACACACACACACGCATAAAAGACGAGCTATGTAAGTGGGTAGCAAGAAGAGCAGCAGAAGCAGCCGCTCATGTGGAAAAGTGCAAATGTATAAAATAAATAAAATAAAACTAGACTAATACAATGTACAAGTATACTATAAACATACTTACATACTATATACTCGTATATGTGTGTCTGCGGTTTATTTGCTTACCGCCTTAAATTTCTTTTGACTGTTGCTTTAGCGTTTAACCCTTTCCGCTCATATTTTTGTTGTTGTCTATTTCCCCCTTTCTTATTTGAATTGCATAAGTTTTTTCTAAGTTTTTTATTTTATTTTTGGTAACTAAATTTTCAATTTCGTTGTCTTTATTTGTTTGCAGATTAGCGCTTAAGCAGCAGAAGCAACAACACCAACAGCAACGACGACAACGAAAACCACAACAACAATAATATTAACAACAAGAAAGCAACGTGACGTAAAATTTTATAATAATAATTTATACGATAAGCCAAGTCCAGTCTAATCAGCTGCCAAAATGGAGTCCATGGAATACGAGATGGCACGCAACATGACGTTGCTCTTCTTTTTGGAACGCCTGCTGGACAAGGGAGAGCCGCGCACCGTGCACGATTTGTCCTGCCAATTTGGCAACAAGGAGTTCACCAAGGAGATGCGCCAGATTGCCGGTGGCAGTCAGTCCGGTGAGTGCAACAACAATCCTCATCCTACATATACATTTCTATTTCCTTTGCTTTTATGCCCACAATACTGTATGCTCATGTGTAACCTGAAACTTGTTAAGTGAAAACCAATCCATACCTGTCATATACACCATACATACATACACACATGCATGTGTACATATATGTATGATCCACCTGCAGGTCATTGTTGTTTGTTTTTCAACCGCAACAACACACGCACATACGAGTATGTATGTTTGTATGCTTGTGTTGGCTGCTGCATCGTTCGATTGACTGTTTTCTATTCAAGGGGCCAAGTCAATGCCACTATCAGTGTCGCCTAGGAGCCAACTATTACTACCACTGCCACTTATATACAGTTGCGGTCCAAATAATAGTACTGCCCTCATTTAAAATTTATGTACTTTTATTTCTTGATAATTTCAATAAATTTTCAGCTATTCAGAATTAGGTGATTATTATGAATATATATAATGCACTCTTCGCTGTAAAGGAATTTTAATTGCTTAAGCAATGCAAATATTTAGTATGTATAGTATTCCGCTCTTCCGCATGGAAAATTGATTAGCAAGATAGTGAGATATTCAGTTATAAATAAAAATCCGTTCGCAGATTCATTCGAAATAATTATCTGGTGGCAAGTCCAGGAAAAAACTTGTTAGCTAAGAAAAATATAATACCCAAGACGAATCCAATATGATCTCATTAATATAAAGAACTTAAATATATAATTACATAAGCCTACATTTGCATTTTGTCTCTTGTCATCAGAAATTTGTAGTTAGATGATTTGTTTCTTTCCGTAAAAAAAATAAATGAAATAATCAATGAAATGCTACTATTTTATTACTATACAACTATCGAATTTTTGGCCATTTTCAATCAGATTCCAAAATTTTTTTTAGACTTTTGTAAGGAAAATAAAACTTTTATTTTAAAATACATTGCTTTCCCATTACACATACAAGTAGTTAAAATAAATAATTAAAATGGATTTCAAAACGTTGTTTATATGTATGTATGTATATGTTTTACCCAAAATTGTGTTCTCCCATTTGTGTGGCCACCGCTGTATGTAGATCTGTGTGTGTGACAAGCAACCGCAAAAACAACTCATGGCTTTGTGTATGTTTTCTTATTGCGGAGCGAACCGAAAGAAACTGCAATCGATAATGCACGTGTTTTTCTTTATAAAATACACGCACATATGTACATATGTACATAATGTAATGCAGATGGATAAATAGTACGTATGTATGTGTGTGTTACGTATTATTTTACAGTTGCACTCAAGTGCTGCATTTAAAGAAATCATGTAAATACCGACATCCTCTTATATACTCGTACATATGTACATATGTAAGGTTTTAAAAAACAAGCTACACACACGCTGTCGGCAAACTCATTGACAAGTCGGCACGTAAATAGCAATAACAACAACTACAAAGCCATCAACAACTAAACAACTTCATTACAAATTTAAAAATAAACGCTCTCCTCCTTAAAAATATTCACTTTCCACTTTAAAACGGTGCAATGCACTTTCCCAACACACACACATACAATGCGTAGAGACCGCTTGCCACCAAAGGGAAATCCATTATCGTATAATTAGAAGAATGTTCCCGCAGGGGAACTTTTGACAGGAACAAGCATTGCGTGTAAAATATATTTTCTCACATACGATCACAATGACTTAAATACAAAGTGTTCGAAATTATCTCAAAATCTCTTCCGTCCATGTAGAAATAACAGTGATGAGACTCGTACAAAAATATTAGTTGTATATATGGGTCTGAAAACAATTTATAACAGTAAATGAATGGAATGCTAGACGATTGGCATTAGGAATGTATTCTAACTAACCGGATAAATTTCTCAAATTTGATCAAACACTTTTAAGAATTACCGGATGTATGAAAAAATCAGTAATAGCGGGAGAGTGGGGCTGCATCAAAAACATAAACTCAGACTTGTCCTTTTTTCAATCCTAGGATATCAAGCCTCTATTCTTTTCGAAATCCTTGCGCTCATACAGACAGTCGTCTTGTCATACTGATCAAGAATATATATACTTTATCAGGTTTTTTGATTTGATTGTTCGAATTTGATAATTCTGTTGAATTTATTTTATCTAGAAAAGTGTAGGAGCTATATATTTAATTTTATTTATTCAATTTGTTAAGTATTATATCTTTATCATTTGGTTATTAATAGGAACGTCTATTATTCCATTTATTGTATCGGTCCAAGATGAATTATGGTCTCTAATATTTAGGTAGTTTATGAAGCAGATGTAATAAGTTGTAGGATGGGTACTGCAGGAATTATCCACAACAGTGTGAAGTCTGGCGTTTTGGCTGTTGATTTTTGTTTTATTACTATATCATTTTCATGATCGGGACGTTCTTTAATCAGTCGCACTCGCTTAATTCAATGTGTAACCACATATTCTAATTAAAACATAATCTGTATCATATTTTTAGTTGGATAGTAATGTGCAGAGTGTTCCATAGTCGAGTGCTATCGATTAAAGCCTCATATGACATATTTTATTCCATTTCAGCGTTAATAACTGATTTTCCAAAACAAATACGTGACGCACATTTAATTGCAAGATAAAAGTTTAACAAATTTGCGTGACTAAAAGGTGAGAGACATAGGTGTTTAATGTGTTTCTTGCAAGGGGAAATTCTATTCATGGTATAATTTTATATAAATGCTTGTTTAAGCATTTAGAATATACGCCAAACACGCGAGTTGGGTGTGTAACCTAATGAATACTATATGTGGGGTAAACGTTCATTGCCAAGGCTGAACATAAATAAGTATTAATAGAACCAAATAGGAAGAGAAAATAAGTTAAACAAGGCATTAAAAGATTATCTTATCTCTGTCCAATTAGTAATATGTCATTATTGGAAACTATTTTAGTTTATATAGATATCTCCTTTTAAAATTCGTAATTTATATGTTTCTTAAAGTTATTCTAGACAACAAAAATATTTAAAGAATAGGCTCGCTTCTCAGAGATTTAAAATATACCCATGAATGGGTCAATTGATGTTACCGATTTTTTTGACGGAATAACAGCTCACTTCCCACTTCGAAGAAACACCTGAAATATCCCGTCTTAAAAGGGCTAGCTCCTTGGACAAGAGTTCCAAGAAGGGTACTTTTACCAATTTTGATTCCTTATAATGTGAATCGAACTTGGAAATGGAAACAGATTTTTCTTAGTTAACTTAATTTCCAATTATCATGACTGATTTGCAGACTTAATGGTTAATTAGTAAAATATGTATTTTCTAAAACTTTCTTAACTTGAAGCGTTCTTTCAAATCTTAAACCAAATATTGGGTCACAGATTGTAATAGATTAACTCATTACACCACAATTAACTACAAGTGCTTGCAGCGTTTTAATTGAAATTAGCCCTCGGCGATTGTGATTGGCTGCAAGCACCTTATTTACATGCAGTATATAAGCCTGCATGTAAAAAGAGCACTATGCAATGCGTGCGCATACATGCTCACATTTTCTGGCTTTGATGCGCAGAACCTCCAAATATGAATACAGGAAAGGTCAGGCACACAGGCAATTGGTACGAATATCATGCAAAAATTGGACCAATAAATCTCTATGTCGACATCTCGTCAAAACGAGTCGGCTTGTCGGCTTGTCGGCTCGTCAGTTGTCTGTGGCAAGTGCGTGCGCAGAAATTAAGAGGGGTTGGTCGAATTGTTCATTTTCATATTAGTATATAATGTGCACCAGTGTTTCCCACTCTTAACATTAATCACCATGTAATGGCGAACGGAACAGTACATGGTGTCAGCACACTATACTTATAATGCATAACTTTTGATTGGCTGATGTCAACCGAAAGGTTTTGAACACATGTTCAGTATTTATATTTAGATTGCAAACAAGAGAAAATGTTGTTTTATGGGCAACCTACAATTATGAGAGATGAAAATTGTGGCACATTGTTGCTATATAAAAAATCTGCAGCATCGAATTTGCATGCTAGGCACCAACAAGGGATGTACTGCAGACGAATTGCAACACAATCGGATGTTCAAATTAGACCATACGTGGAAACCAAACCGAAAAGACGAGTTAAGTTCCTTAAAGGCGTCGGTCCAAGTTACTGTTCCAGGTGTTGAAATCCAAAGTGGGCATCCTTCGTGCCTTTCATAATTATAAGTGGCTCCTAAATGGATATCAAGGATCAGAGAACGAGGAGCAGAATTCTATGCACCATGGACAACTTTTGCTTATACTCGTATCAGTCCATCCAGTTAAGTAAAACGATATAATGGCTTTTAGATGCTATAGTGAAATATTCAGATGTTTGTTTACATTGCATATTTGAATTTTGCCGCTGGAGAAAGGAGGAACATGTAGAGAAAAAATTTATCAAAATAAAAAGGTGAAAGGAGGAAGGTTTTTGGTAACTGCCATAGGAACAATTTATTACAATATCCTAACAAAAATTAGTATTTTTGACAATTCTATAATGTCTCACCATAATCTTCAGAATAACTAAAACATCATAAAGCTATTATATAGTAGGAACAGTATGTGTAGAAATCAATATTAGTATACTTTATTTTAGTTGAATGGTTCTTGCAGGGTCACGGTTCTGTTTCTTTTTATAGCATGACTAAATCGAAATGCCTAGTTCTAACTCTAGTGTTATTTCCTCAACAAACAGCGTATACAGTAATATAAAATTGGCCGATTTTTGTTTCAGTACATCTTGAACATGTTCAACGACCGATTTTATGGCGAACAACATTTTACAACTTTTAATGCAATAGACAGTTCAATCGATAGCTCTACCTAAAACCATATTTTAAGATGAAAGAAAAGTCTCCGGTCCTCCGAAAAAAAAAACATCTTGCAAGACTCTAACCACTGAGTCGACATGCCAAAAGTCTCAGAGTCTGACCGTACCTTTAAGCTTTGTACATATAAATAATAGGCTGTATCTGTGGCGTGTCTCAGCTTGTAATGTTCCCATTAACAAGCAATTTCTGGCATACCACAATGCTTACTCTTGGGCATTGACTGTTAACCAATCCCCAGTCCAATTCCAATCCTAGTTCAAGCGCCACAAATCCTTTAAGCATATTTTATACAATATGTTCACATGTATGTATGTGTACATATTCGTTCACCCCCTTTTCGTTTTCGTGTCAACGTGTTTATTCAACTTATAAACCGTTAAAGCCCATACAGACCCACTATTTTCATAATGCACACAAAACCGTCCGTTGATTTGGGTTAAATTTATTTTCATGTTCTTCTTCTGCTGCTACGGCTCCTCAGTTCTCTTTGAATAGTCGCAAACAAATTGTAATGGAAAAGTGTCGATTACGTGACAAAAATGTTCAATTGAATTTCAATAAAATTTCATGAAACTGTAGACATTGAGTCTGAACGGAATGGGCGCTAAGTTGAAGTCATTCCTATTCCCATCTACTATGTATTCCCATTCATAGCCATACACACACACACACACACATGTGTTGCTTCAATTATGTATGTGTGTGTGTGTGTGCTCGTTTCTATTCCCAAATGGTACACAAAGGCTTTGTTGTTGTGTGGTCAGCAAAACCCAAAAACCATTTAACAAATTAATGTCAGCAGTAATTTTCTAAGAACATTTACAAACATTTAAATTCACAACAAAAGCTATTAACAGACATTTGCAAAATGGACCAGGTTCACAAACTGTTGACGTCCATTTATCTACCAATGTTTATGTGTGTGTCTGCTCATTTCTCTTTAAAATTTCACTGCTAAATTGACACCTAAATGAAATAATGTTCGTTGCTGGTGCAAACCATTTGGTCAAATATAAACACGTTCTTAACCATTAACTTGGCTTTCGTGGGGCAAGTTGTTTTCATTGTAGACTGCCCTTGGTAACTCAGTCTAATATACAGTAGATTGTTAGTTTGTCAGTCGTTCGATCAGTTATTCTGTGTTTGGCATAATGATGATTATAAACACAAACACACACACGCACACGAAACCCATGCCTTTTCGGGTTCCAAGCAAGGCTACCAAGCGAAACTCAGTATCGGTTATATAGTATATTGTCAACAACGTGATTAGATATTGCGAATTCGATGAAATTGTAGGAAATCTGAATCCATAAATATTCTGAATTCCTAAAAATGATTTCGATACTCGATTTCAAAACATTTTCCTTTAAGCTCTACTAGTGATCTGTATATTTTATAACTTGATCATATAGTATTCGAATATACATTAATTTTCAAATACCTCTTATTGAAGGAAAATGTAAGAGGGTAAGAAAACTAATCAATAATTTTCATCTCATGTCTGTGCCATATTTTCTAACGACATATTGCTGACATTATACTAAAAGTGTTCAGAAATATTTAAAGATATTTTTAGGTCCACTTATTAAATACGCCTCTTGTTTTCGGATCAAATGTTCGAAGTCCTTTGGATGGACGTGTTTATACAAAAACTCTTGTTTAGTTCGCTATTATTCAACAAAATTCACAAACCTCGTCACACATAATTTTCAGAGAAATTGTGCAATCGCATTTAAATTCAGATGTCAATTTCTAAAACCTGTTTTAAAACTGTTGGCTTTTGAGAAACTTGTTAAATGCGTATGATAGTTAAGTTCTTCCTTAGTTAACACTAAGTCTTAGAAAAGTGTTCCAACTTCGTTCACCCTAATGATTTTAGACTTTAAACCTAGCCGCAGCTTTAATTGATTGCAAAGCAGATAAGCTAGCAATATTTCTCACCTCAATACGCATTGCCTTTTCTCACAATCTAGCGTTATTTCTAGTTCTGGATACGCACTATATTTTTACTTTTTATTGTAAAACTAATTCAGTTATTCACGACCCATCGCAGTTCAAACATATTCATGAATTGAGGGCTAAATATGTCGAACAAGTGTTCCGCCAATCACTTAACCATTGAAACATATTATTTACGTTTCGATTTGCGAAATCAGCTGCAGCATTGACACGGTTGATTGAATGATTGATGGAGTACGGATCGCCTCCTTACTAGTGGGTTTGATAAGCAGTCTAAGCTTCAATTCCATCAACTAATCCTTTGCATAACACATTCTCCCTCCCACTTACCACGCACACACACAACCACTCCCTTCCGTACACTCCCTCCCCCACAACACCCCAAAAGGCACACAGACATAAATTTAACGTCTTTATGCCTATAGCGCTTTTGGGCAACACATTGTTGCTACATTTGTTGTTGTTGTTGTTGCCGTTGCCGCTGTTCCCCCAACTCACAATCCTTTCACGCCCTGATGAGGTCGGTTGCGTGGTGTGGGTGACGAGGGAGGGGGGTTGGGGGTGGTGGCTCTGCTGCTTTCGATTTTGCTGGCACGCATGGAAATTTTGCGTGCGTCGCATGCCTTGGCCTTCAAGGTTTATGTTATTGTTAACTTTTGCTCAAGGAAATGTCATTCTCAGTTGGCGGCAGCATTGATTTTTGGCATTTGGGCGGGGTGGGTGCTTTGGTTTGTCGAGCGCGCTGTTTTGTCGAATTAATTGCAAAAACTTTGACTTATATTTGATTTGTTATTCATTATTTACAGCTTAATGTTGTTTAGCATAATGGATGAAACATTTTGTTAATAATCGTCAACAAGCGTTATGAATTAATGAGTTTATAAGGAAGTACTCCACAAACTTCTGTACTTTTACTCAATTAAACGGAGCTGCAAGAAAAATTATTTGCAATATGTACTCATATTTTATTTTCAGACATATTGCTATGAAATATACCCCCTACGCATGCTCTTGTTAAAGCCATCTATGGCCCTCGGGTTGTACATAAAATGTGCCACACATCACTTTCGTTATGAGACATAAAATTTTAAATTTATTGACCATAACCCTTTTACCTTCTTACCTGGTTTACTTAGACGTAGACAGCACTAAAATATCTGGAAGTATCCGCAACACGTTTATTTCATGTATCGCCTCCTGTCCAAGCACTTCCTCTCTGTGTAACATTTCAATAAGTAAACATAAATATACATAAATTTATAGCAAATGTCCTCGGTGCATTTGAAAATTGCCACAAAATGTGTCCAACTGGGTCGGCCGTAAAGTGTGTTTATGCCACCTCCATCGCCACCTGCCCAAATGGCGTGCTTCGAGCCGAAAATGTTTGCCAAGAAATGCGGCTATGCAAACAGAGGCGCACAGCAGGCCAATATTGAGTCATATAAGCCATACAGTGGAGACTGCCTACGCGTGAAATCGTAAATTCGGAAAACCCAGCACACTGAACTGAAAAAAGACATCTTCGCAGCTCAAAGAATTCTTGTATAAGCGAGGCTTGGTAAACGCTATCGTATCTCTATACCCTGATTCTATTATGTAATTCTTCTTAATTTTCCTTGGCATTGGCAGTGTCGTCAACTTGGTGAACAACTTTTTAAAATGATATCGATTGCGCCAAAGCTTCATTACCATTTTTCTTCCATATAAAAGCCTGTTTTCCTTTTCGACTCCAATCTCAGTGATAATTTGAAAAGAGTGTTAGGTTAGGGTGTGCAATTATTGTTCTTTTTAGAGTAGGTAGTAAAAAAAACCCGCCTTTCATTTTAAAAAGTATTTTAACAAATCCTCTTAAGTCCGCCAACAGAATTGATTGTTTTGAATTGTGAATGTTTAAATAAATGAAGTCTGTAAAAAAGTAATTTGAAGTAAGCCTACCCAACGCATGCGCATTTGACTTCAAAACAAAAATACTACAATATGTTAGCGGTTTCTTAATAATCAATATAAATTATAATGTATCTAGATAACGTTGTTATCGTATCTGGTTTCTCGATTTAAGGAACATAAAAATATGGTACATTTTGTGTAAACGATTTCAGTTAACAATTTGGAAGTTTGTACGCTCGCGTTT
This sequence comes from Scaptodrosophila lebanonensis, assembly GCF_003285725.1. Lineage (NCBI taxonomy): Eukaryota > Metazoa > Arthropoda > Insecta > Diptera > Drosophilidae > Scaptodrosophila > Scaptodrosophila lebanonensis. Next base: position 8,093,005 of record NW_022060529.1, read on the forward strand.
AAATATCGATTTTTGGTTATACTTAGTCCGTTTTTACTGTACACACATGCATTACAGTTGTGTGCTGAGATGTTCAAATGTTTGCTCCGCTTGGCACTATGAGAATATATTAAAAATGTGGTCGCAATACTTTCAGACTGGCAATAAATAATATTATGTAGTATTTGGTGTTTTGCAAATTTTATGAAGTTCGACTTGGTCTGAAACCGAGAATTCCCAATCACCTAAGCAGCGAAGCACTTGGCAAGGATCTGCCCGATGCCAGCCTGCCACCATTTCCAATTTCTTTAAGTAAACATTAAATTGAATTATGCACATGTTGCTGAGCGCAAATGTAAAATGATTTCCCCTCTTCTACGGATTGCAACTACCTTATGGGGGGGTAGGTTTCATTCACATTTCTCTCTTTTGGTTCCATTCTACAGCAATTTGTCAGCTTTGTGGCTCATTTGCCATAAGGGTCCTGAATAGGATGTGCCCGGATTACTTTAATTTAGTGCCGGGATTTGCTTATACTTATTACTTCCATCTCTTTTAAATCCCCAATAAGCTTTCACTTATGTAAGGTGTGTTTACTTTCATAATTATTATGCAAGTATGCTTGCACATATTTAGCATTTTATGCCATCAGTCTTAATTTACATTTTTGTGATCTGGAAATGCAATTGAATTAATTTATGTTCAGTGTTGTGAACAAGTTATTAAGTCAGTTTGACAATGTTGACAGACAAGCTACAACACCAACAATGACACGCGATGCCAACTACAACAATGACAACAACAACTCTTTCCATTAAAGCCCGTGCCCGCTGAATACTGCGATGCCGTCACGATATTATACGCAAACAATAGGCAAACAAAAGTCTCTACACAACATACCTATGTATACTTGTATGCCTGAATACGATTGTAACGAGCAACAGTCGCTGTCTGCCTGTCTGTCTGTCGGCATTCAGTAGTCAGTCAACAACTACATATGACCTGATTTATCAAATCAACAAACAAAAATAGCTTTGCGAAGCTTCCCTTTGATTGGAGTGCATTCACTTTTGGACAGAGCTTTGACTATTATGCGCATCAGAATGCATGATTTTGAAGCGTTTTCAAAACTATTCTGAATTTGAGCGACTTGACATTTATAATTATTAGAACTAAAACTAAAACTAATATATTTTTATCATTAACATTCACATTGTGATTTGTTTTTAAATAAATAAGTTCCTGTGATAGACTTCGTCCAGGCAGGATTTATTATCTAATGGCTACACTTATAAATGCTAATATTATATTATTTATGTTATTCTTTATACAAAAAATCACTCAATTCGTATAATTTGGACTATTTGCGAGCTCCATCAAAGCTGTCGAAATTGATAAGTCCAAATTGTTAAAATATCATCAAAAAAGTTAATTTCGGAATGGTAAAATCATCCGATTAAATAGCTATCATCATTAGATTATATCTTTTTAAATTCTATTAATCAGAAAAGATGAAATGCAAATTTCTGTTTAGGTGCATTTTTTTAGAGGGGTAAAATATTGTAAATCTCGTGTATCTCCGATTACTTAAGCCCAATTTGTCACAACCACTTACTAGAACTAAAATAGCAGGCAGTTTTTATTTTAAATAAACTATTCAATCTATTCTATTCTATCTTCAAACTGTATCTAGTTAATCGACTGAGGGTAGTTGAAACCATTATTGTTTAATTCGTTACATAGTTTTCAATGTTTGTGCCTGTATGGTATTGTATTTCCGTGTATCATTATGTGGGGCCCATTGAATGAACCCGCCGCACAAATCAGTTACACAAAGTTTTGCCAACTTTGTTGTGCTGCAAGCGGCAACTACGAGCTACGAATTGTGAACAAAAAACATTAAGTTAATTATGGGAACACCGTCAGTGAACAGCATATGTAAGCTACAGATAAGTAGGGAAGTTTTACTCCAATTCGCATTCTTCTGGTAATTAAAAGAAGACCATTATTGTTCCAACTCGCAATTAATCAGGAGAAGTCGCTATCTGCCGAAGAACTTCAACGTAATTGCAAAGTTGACACATTAAAAGCATCGCAGACGACCAACGATTCAATTAAGTTGCTGCTACACATAATCCCAACAAAAATGTACATCCTTTGTGCATTACACACACACACGCACCTACAAACTAATAGCTTTATAATAGTAACTGACATGCGCCCTCTTTTCACAGGTCTGAAGAAATTTCTTGCACAATATCCATCGATATTTCTAGTCGATGGTGACTACGTGCAGGTCAATGCCTATCAGCATAGCAATGCTGATGATGGCAGCCTTGGCGGCAAACGCGATTATATACAAGAGGCTAAAGACTACTTCAAGAACAAGATGCTACAGTATGGGACGGAGGCGGAGGTGCCGGTGCGCAGTTTATTGGGGCATCGGTCCCAAGCCTCGCCGCAGGTCCGTCATATATCCGGTAAGCTGAATTAATAATATACAAGTTTATGCTAAACTGGATAGTGCTGAGTTCTGCTTTCAATTAATGAAAAAAAACCACATCAGATCCCTTATATGTATGTAAGGAATTGACTTTATATATTTGTAGATATTTTGTTAAAATTGAAAAACTAAATGAACGTAAAATATATTTTTCATGTACGGAGTTTTATTTTACATACTGGGATGTTCTGAATTCCGATGTAGGGATGCGTAGCACTAAGGGAATATGAATTTCTTCCTCATGCCGTAAACGAATAGCAATGTAAAGGATTGGTAATTAACTTTTAAATCAAACGGTTGCAATGTTATTCGGGAAACGGATAAAAACTTAAATGAAGGATGTTGAAATATAATTGGAAATATCTTTTTTCATTAATTAATTTAATTTAATCAGTGAGAAGCAATTCAAATACATAATTTATCACAATATTATTATTTAATTTATCAGAAATTTCACAATTTATTTCCACAATATTTTTATTTAATTATCAAAACAATAACAATTTAATTCTCGTTGGCCATCACTTAAGTACTTGGTATGAGAATTGCAGAGGACGGCGGTCACAATATTTTTATTTAAATTAAAAAGGATCGTGTGAAAACAGAATTAGGTATTATAATAAAATATCTCGTAATATAGTGGATTTTGGAATTTTTTGAATTCCATGAACATTTTGAAAAGTCGCTTGCAAAACTCTTTAATCTGTTTTTCCATTGCAGGTCAACACATCAAGGAGTTCACCGACTTCCTTATGAAGCACACGGACACATTTAGGGTTATCGATGATCATGTTATGCTCGTCGGTTGTGAGAATATGACCGATCTGCCGGCCAGAGACCGTCTACACTTGCCACAAACGAACATTGATACGCGTGGCACCCAGCAAATGCTGGATTTTTTCGCCCAATGCATTGAATTCAAGGGTCCTATGCTGGTGGAGCAGCTCTTCCATTTGCTGACCACCAACTTCCCGCAGGATCAGTGGCTACGTATGTTCAAAACCCCGGGCGATTTGAGCACGTTCCTGAAGCTCTTTTCCGATTGCTTTCACATGCAAGCCAATCTAGTCACATTGCTGCAGAAGCCCAAGCTCAGCGACTCGCATATACAGCAGGTGCAGGCGAGATCTCGGGAGCAGTTCAATACCCTTAACAATAATCAGCGCAATCAGCGGGAGTCGACGGTGCAGCAGCGTTTGCGCAATGGTCTTACACATTCTAACAACAACAATAACATTAATAATAATACGAACAGCAGCAGCAACAACAATAGCAATAGCAGCAACAACAACATTACGTCACCGAACTTCAAACTGAATGCGCCCGTTTCAAATATGACGGGCAACAATGGTAGCGCCACCGGGAACGGAAGCGGCAGTGGTAGTGGCAGCGGAGACAAGTCGGAACCGAATTCTGGTTTTGACAGCTACGTGCCAATGTCTGAGGTGAAGCTGGAGAATTTATGTGAGAACAATTATCCAGGCGAAAACATATCGTATGCGCCGATCAATACGCACGATGCAGTACCACAACAGGCACATCAGCAGCAGCAGCAGCAGCCGACCTCCAATACCTCCGAGCGGCAGAACAGCGCCAATCAGACGCTGAAGGAGCGCATCAACAGTCTGGTGAAGCGGAATCTTGCAGAGAATTTGGAAAAGGACAAACAATCGCTGGCGAATCAAACAAATGCAACTGCTTCATCGATCTACAATACACAAAACTCAACGCACTCGAGTCCTGTACATTCCACAAATGCGGCGGCTAACAATGCCAATGCCAATCACTCACCTAGTCACAGTTACTTCGTCGGCGACACCTGGAAGATAAAGGTGTTTCAGAACACCAGCGTCATATATAAAGTGAAGGATGCGCTGTTCGTAACGGAAGCCATATTGAAAATCGCATCGAGTAGCCAAAGCATTGTCATATCTCTGGACTGTGAGGGCATCAATCTGGGCCTAAAGGGTGAAATAACGCTCATTGAAATTGGTACTACGCGTGGCGAGGCCTTCCTGTTCGATGTGCGTGCCTGCCCCGAAATTATTACCGATGGTGGCCTGAAAACCCTCCTCGAGCACGAGCATGTGATTAAAGTAATACACGATTGCCGGAACGATGCGGCCAATTTGTATCTGCAATTCGGTATATTGTTGCGCAACGTCTTCGACACACAGGCGGCTCATGCGATATTGCAGTACCAGGAGAATGGGAAGCAAGTCTATAAAGCCAAATACATATCGCTCAACTCGCTGTGCGAGCAATACAATGCACCCTGTAATCCCATTAAGGATCAGTTGAAACAGGTCTACAGGCGCGATCAGAAGTTTTGGGCCAAGCGTCCCTTGACACGCGAAATGATACTTTATGCGGCCGGCGATGTCCTTGTCCTCATCAACGATCAATTGTTTGGCAATCTGGCACGCCAAATAAAGCCCGAGAATAAACAGCTCTTCTCCGAGCTCTGCACCGAGCAAATACTCATGCAAATCAAGCCCACCGAGGTCAAGATACGCAAGAAGCAACGAAAAGTAAGCACAGAGGTCTCCGATCTCAAGCAGAAGCTCGCACAGACTAGCAAGAGCATTGTGCTCTCGAATCGCGAGATACGTTTGCTGCGGTAAGTTGAGCTCAATATTTATGTATTTACATATTGGCTCCGCCAATTGTTTTTTCATTTCACCATTTAGACTATTTCTTTCTTTCTAAATTGAATCTTCCTCGTTTCCACAATCACTCTTTAAGATTCTGTTCTGTATTCTCTCTGTACTTTACTTTTGGCTTACGTTTTCTTTTCTGAACTGTGTATTTTTATTGGCTTCAAAAATATAAATAATTCAGAGTGATTTCAATTAATTTCATTACAGTTATATGGATTTGACGGAAGAAGAGAAGGAGCGTCTTAAAGGGTATTATAAAGTTGCCAAAAAGCTGGAGAAAATGGAGTCTGCTGGCAATGCCAACAAGTGCGTAATATTTATGATTTATTATCAGAAAGAACTATTGTTAATTATTTGTAATTAATTGCAGAGATCAAAGCGATTCCGAGGATGAGCCGGAACCCAACGAGAATGACAATTTTCCCAGCTTGGATTCGGTTCCTTCGGACAATTCACTGTCGGGTACCTTCTCGCCGCGTTTCAGCTCTGAGCCGCCAAGCTTGACTGAATCTATGCAAATGCTAGAAGAGATATTGTCGGATAAGACGATGGATCGTCTGGCTCGCATCGATAAAATCGAGGCAATATTGTCGACTGCCTCAACGCTGCCATGCGATCAAGTGGGTTCTTTGTTTTGTAAAACTGAATTCTTCTCAAGAAATGGCCAGACAGGCAAATTATTTTAATATACAATTTGTTGAACTTCACAAGTCATGGGTATAGTTATTTCGTTTAAAATCAATAAGAGTTCTATATTAACAATATCGCTTTTTTCTAATATAAATTCAAAAACTATTTGTACAACTCGATCAATTTGTAGGCAAATAATTTGCATGTTTGGCCGTAGCTTTCGAATGCTTATATTTGTATTAATGCTTGCCCTTCATTGCAGATAATTAGTTCCAACCCAATGCAGGAACAATTGGGTATAGTAACCGCAGAGAATCTGCAAATTATACGTGAGAAATCGAGAAAGTAAGGCTATTTCGATAAAAATATGTAGAATTGTGTGTCACAATCAAATTATTGAACATTTACAGCATGAAGAACTGCAATTGCCAGGGTGAACGAAGTGTTACGCCGATTTTGCGCTCCAACGACAAACGTGTTGTGAAATTGGTTGATGCCGAGTCTCAAACTCTCAGCACTGGTGACATCGTCATAACGAAAGTATTTTTCCAAGATGAACACAACAAGGCTAAGGAAACAGCCGTATTGGCCAACTCTCCGAAAAGGGTGGCCTTGAATTGAAATTATTAAACGAAGTAAATTGATAACTTTTATAAGTTTGTGCTGGAAGTGGATTTAACAAAATGATTCCTAAACTAAACGTGTATAACAAGTAAAGCGCAGCTATATTATTTTTACATAGATTTATTTTTAACACATGTTATTATTGGACTCCTTTGAAAGCTAAGGGGACCACCATTTCACCTAACTATCATTATATAACTATGCAATAATTTCTACAATTGAAAAGCAATATGTTTTGTGCCTAAATGTTGAACATTGCAATAACAATATATAGACCCCTAATTTATCTGTTAACTATTCGCTAATAATTATGTAAAATTTTCCTTTTGCGCACACCCCAGGAATTGCAATAGCTTTCAAGTCAAATTAAAATCGTAAGTGAGAAGTTTTTACGGCGCCAAACAATCATTAACAAAAATATTTAATTCATTTAACTAACAACAAATATTATACTGCTTTGGACCAATTGTGCGTAAAATAAAAATCTTTAAAATCAAGTCATTTTCCTTTTAAAGTTTATTTATGCAATTATAGTAGAGGTTTCTAATATCCTTGTCGCCATATCAAAAATGCGTTTAATCAACTCAATTTTAGTTTAATCAAATTTAAACAAATTTTCTAACTTTTTAACCATTGTTTAGTCAATTTAAGTAAATAATATTTAATCTATTGTAAAGGAAACCTATTGAAATTGTATCACAATTAAAATATACCTAATAAAATTGTATATACAAATATATTCATAGCATTAGTTTCATTGCCAGTCCAATGTTCGATAGCACCGTGATAAGATTAGAGGAAATGTGAATAAAACAACGATTTGGCGCTTGAGCTTTTATTTATCTACGCACATCAAAAGTTTCAAAAAAGATCGATTAATTTATGGTTACATGCATATTTCCTTAGATAGATAAATATTTCATTATATTGATAAATAGATACTTCATAATATTGATATTCATTGTGGATTATGTTTTACATTACATATATGTATATCTGTGGATTATGTGTTACTATATTGTAATGTATTTGTGGATATATGTATATTAATATTTTACTTATAAATATGCTTAAGCATATTAATGTTTATTTAAACATTCATATTGCCAAAATATATAACAAACGTTGCAGTTTGTTGCTCAATTACAGGCCAGCAAAGCTGTGGCTGCAGGCTGCGACATAGAAGTGCGACAACAGCGTGAGAGTCATACTGATAGGGCGTAACGAAAATTTGACACAGATTGGTGTCTTTTTCTTTATTTGCAAGTTACAAGATCAAGTTTGTTTTCAAATCTTGAAACAACAACAGTGAGAAAGTACTAACACTAGACAAGCAGTGCTAAACAGCGGAAAGCAGTGTAAACGACTACCGCTTCAAGCAGTATCTGTAGTCAAAGCAAGCGCAAGCGCCTAGTAATAGTTGGGATACACTAAAAATGCTATTTAATCTTAGATAAAAGGTAAACCCTCTATTTTTATAGCGAAAGATTCTTTAAAGTAAAGTAAAGATACTTTACTTTGTTTAGTTATTCACTTACAACCATTGACTCAAAAACGGCTACGGTTTTAAAAGTGGAAGAGTTTTAGCAACACTTAAGAGATTTTGATAAATATTTCATAATATTGATATTCATTGTGGATTATGTTTTACATTACATATGTGTTTGTGGATATATTATTCCTAAATAATTATTTAAACATTCATATTACCAATACGTACAGAAAGAAGCATCAATTGAAGGCTGGACTTAGTCAGAAATTAAATAAAAAAAGAAGTAAAAATTACTTATTGACTGAATATAAATGTGACATACATTATAAATAAATAGAGATAAGGAAATAAATAAATCTTGATATCGAAAGCTTCATTTCTTACTTTAAAGATAGTCCAACAAGGCTAGTCATATACTACACTCTGTAAAACTATTGAAGATCTAAAAGAAAAAAATTAAGCTCTACGAAAAGATTAAGTTTGGAAGCAAAGAAAATTTATTCACGAATGGATAGGATGAAAATACCAAATTATGCTTAAAATGAAATTTCACTAGAACAATTGGCATCAGACAATGTCGAATCAAGTCACCTTTACAAAATGCAAAAAGCTGTAGTCTAGGGGCTAGTAAGCAAGATAATTGATTCGCCAGATAAAAAGAATATATATCTCCATTATGCCTTTTCTGTTTCAGCACCTACGTACGAAACATTATTGTTGTGCATTTGGGATTATCTATTCAACATCAAATATTTGTTGATTGCCTGTAGTCCTAATAATATATAGTAATAAATACTATACATAGCTAATATTTGTTATGGCTTACAGATATTTTCTCTTGTTTGTTTCGGTTAATGTCTTACAAATCCCTCCTCTAACCATATTTGACTTGTGGAATACAATAATCTCCAAATTGATTCTTGAAAACGTATTCTCTTAATGTTTTATCAAAAATTAAATATTTAAAATATATATTTTCTAGAGCTCCTATGTAGCTACAGGAGATAGTACTTGTAAAGTTTCGTTTACCAATTTTTCCATTTGCTGCATTTTTATTTTTGCTTATTATTACTTTGCTAATTTTGCTTAATATTGATATTATATTGACTACTATAGGTATATAACCTTTAAAATGCTGTGGTACTGCATATACGAGTATACATATGTATAAATTGTAATATTAGCATATATTTGCTGTACGTATGGGATTATCTTCATAAAATACTGTCTTATAATAATTTAAATACATGATTTAAATTTTTAAATATATAAACTATATGTAATAACTTCTTATTGCTCGTGTAGAGTGAAGCTATATATTGATATATCTTTGCCTCTCCCGCTCATTATTGCAAACTACAGTTTAACATCAATTCGAACATTCAATGACTCGGAACATCTATTAACCGGGATACTGAGTGGTTAATTTTATACCACTATCATAAGTTCTATCATTTTAGCTCTAATCAAATCAAATCTCGTTATTTTCTTCCTGACTGATGATATCCCAGAATTGAATCAGATAATGCAGTCAAGCAATGTTCAGTTAGTTGTTCTTGGAAAACTACAATTGACCAATCAAGGTGCAGTTGTGTGAAAAACATATGTAAAAGTGATTTATTTAGTTCTTAATACTCTATTGAAGTAGCATGGAATTCCCAATTTATACGTTTATAAATTTCCTAATTTATCTTAATGCAAATTTGCCTTTTTTAGACTGACTTCTCTGGGTAAATAGTACATTTCTAAGTATTCTTTTATTTTTGAGAAACCATACTCAATATTTTTGGTATTGTTCGATTTCATGAAGAATTCTTAAAGTTCTTAATGACTTATACATACGAGTGCTTAAATGCCTATATAGTTCTTAAACCATATTAAATTCATGTTTATTCGTATTCATAGTTTTAAAATATATACATTGAGTACAAGTATATTAAATACGTAAGTTCCCAGTTTATTTGTCCAAATATCGCTCTTTGCGGCTAAATTCTAGATATGGACAGATTAATTTAATGAGTGGCATCAAAATGTTTTGTGTTTAACTCTACGGTGGTACTTTCTTTTTGAACTTTAATGGTGAGTTGTAAGTATTTCTTTCACCTGTACCCCTTTCACCTTATATTCATTCCAATATTCGAATAGCGCATTACCTCTAAAAGGAAACACTCTTCGATTATTTAAAGCATTTTAAAATAATTGAGGTATTGGAAACTCAACAAGAAAATAAAACAATAATATGTACAACTTTAAATTTAAATGCGTGGTTTCATTGTTTGTAGAATTTTATAGAAAACTATGTCGATTATGTAGATTTTAGTTTATATGTCATATACATATTTATGTTATTTCTATATGCCAAATACAAGTATATAAATACGCATCAGTATATGTATATATATTTGTCTTAATCACAATATTTGCCATTTTGGATTTATATATACAGTTTTCCTTACATTGCAGCGAAAAAGTACTGCTTCTTACTTATTCCTCTAAATTATTTGATTCATTTAGAAGTAAGTTTTTTGCTCGATTATTAAGAATTTAGGCCTTACAGACCCAATATGTGTAAGCATGTTTATGACATTAAGTCAGCATTGACGATGAAACCTGCCTAACGTTTAAAAGGAAACGCTGTCTTTGCCATTTTCGATTATAACAATTAAAAGTTAAAAACACATTTAAATGTCGTCTCAAACAAGTTGAAAAACTAATTTCGGGTGCCCCGACCTTCAAATACTCTCCATTTATGCGAATAATTATGAACTCACGTAAATTGCGTATGAACAGTCATGCTGATCAAGAATACATTTTTCATTTCCTGTAGACCTAATATACTCTTGTACCCTTCAGGTATAGAGTATAAAAATATATAACTATAAAATATAGCATATTCTTTGCACCACAACAATATAATTGATTGTAGAGTTTTATAAAAAACTAGGTAATGAATTTGTTTAAAATCGACATGTCTACGTACCGACAATTTATAAATAATAAAGTATGTATAGGTGTTTTTTTTTTTTTGTATAGATATATCCTTTTTAAATATCAAAACTCAAAACTAAATATTTTTTTAAAAAAGGCGCATTTATAAACTTAATGAAAAAGTCATTAAAAACAGTCCTTAAAATGCAGATGATTTTTTGATTAAAACCTAGTCTTATATGTATAGTATTATTATTTTGTTTGCATATATAGTTTTAAAGACAAAAAATTGTCCGTCTCTCTCTCTCTCTCTCCCTCTGATCTGGAGTTTTTTATATCTATAATAGAATTTCCATTGAATTAATTAACTGCGTTAAAAATGCGTTACAATAAACTAATATTTTCTCACGCGCAATTATATTTTTTGCTTATAATTAATGATGAACCATAATTTGAATGTTGCTAAAATGATTTCATCATTTTAAAAATTAAAAAAAATTAATAAAAACTCGATTTAAGAATACATATGTATGTATATTCATATATTTCTATCTAAATTAATTCTTGAAAGTAAAGACAAAAAATTACTATAACAACATCTTTCATATCCGAAAAAACATCATAGCCATAATAGTCATAAATACGTACAAAAAAGGTTGTTAGGGAGATACATAACATACATGCCAACATAACATTTAAGTTTAAAACGAATTGAAATCTTAATACATAAATGGGGTCTTGCATTCTTCTCCAATCCATTGAATCACTACTATTTTATCTGGAGGATTTAAAAATAATAAATAATGGTATGTTGGTATAAATGTGTATTTAATTTGATTTATGTGGGTCCAAAATGGACCTCGATTTTATGCATTGGACACGAAAAACGCAGTAGCTAAAATGAAGGCGTCGATGTATCTTCATTTTTACTTTTCCTAAATTTAAGAATAATGCTAAGATTTAAATGCTCGAAAAGTATTGTAATGTTTACTGTTGTAAGCTTCATAAATTTACTATTGAAATACAAATTACAATATTTTAGCAGCTGTGCAACATTGAACCAATGTTATTATATTTATTATTTGGCCACTTTTCATTTTTCCAAGATAATCGATGTTTATTCACATCCTTAATATAAACTCTTTATAATTTGTAGATACAAGCTCACAATTTATTTTAGAAAGGAAGTACTATTGAACGGAATGCTTTCTATACCATCTGGTTTTTCCCTCTTCTTTCTCCATAGTGTATTTGGCCAAAAAGGCCAATTATACTTTTAAAACCAAATTTCTGCGAACCAGAAATTTCTGATTGCATTAGAACTAGAAGTTTGCCAATGTCTTAATGGTGAATATTTGAATCTATAACCTTTTGCTCTGTCTTATATCAGAGTTATGTAAATTGACAAAATATCAAAGCAAACTATACAAATAATAGTGAGAATAACTTTTAGCACGTCCAAAAATAAATTATAGCCATATATGTCATAAATATATACAAGAAGGATTGTAGAAAATATGATTAACATAAATACCACTGTAACATTTAAGTTTAACACTAATGGAAAACCAATGGTATTTATGGGTTCTTGCATGCTTCTCCAATACATTTTTACAACCCGTCCAAATTTACCTGAAGATTTTAAGATATATACTATTTATTATTGGTGGTAATATTTTGTAATCTGATATACTTATTTAAAGGTATTCCTTTAAAACCTCCTTGGCTACACGTTTACTGGACAATTATAGACAAGCTCGATTTTTGCATTTAAATTCGTATATGATGGTTTGTTTTTATCCAAAACATTTATCGCTCCATTGCATTGTAAAAAATAAATACTACCATTTGTATTAAATATTTTGATGCTGAAGTAATAATAATTTCTTTATAATGATAATAATCGTAAAACACGAATGCAACGGCAACTGCAAATAAAAACCATAAATAAAATTGAAATAAGAAATAAATAAGTGCTCTCATATTTTATTTCTGTTGATAATTATTTGTATGTATAGTATATGTATATTTTTTTATTAACGTACATGCATGTAATTTTATTCTTTATTGTAGACATAGACTATTGAATTGATTTGAACACTTACGTATGTAAACACACATCGTATATAAAATATGACAGTTATGAAAAGTGGTTGGATCTAAAATTTTCTTTGACAATATGTATATTGTTGTTGTTGCTTGTTTATGTATGTGTGGTTATTACTTATATATATAGTATGTATGTAGGTATCCATTTACTATTGCACTAATCTCAAGTTAGCAGCGGCTTTTTGGATATTTATTATTTGTTCAGTATCTAGCTCAACAGTTTCAATATATTTTTTGTGTACATATTTATTTATTCACATTATGAGATCAAGTTATATAGCGCATTATCTCGCGCAGAGCATAGAGTAATTCGGCCTGATTACGGGCTTCCATTATCATTAGATTAACGTGAACCTGTAAGAAGAGCAACAGAAGGTTCTACAAGTATAATTATTATCCTTTTATATTTTTTATGTATGTATAACTAACCTTTTCACTGTCCTGCAGCTCAACGAGCACACTATCATAGTCCTTGGTTGTAATACGTTCGGGAAAACAACAGGCTGTCTTTATAAACATCTTCAATGGGCGCACCAATAGCTGCCGAATCCAAGAACCCCATTAGTTTCAACTTATTTATGTAGCTAGTTATAATTACCTGATTAACTTCTCCATAATCGTAATCGTCGTGGCGTATGCCATAGATGCATTGAATATAATTCCATATAGCGCGTCGAAACTTGGATGTGTCGACATTCTTAATACCACCCATTGTAAAATAGGTCAGATTGTAAGCAGCCAGAAACTTCTCGTCCAAATATCTGCCCACATCTTTATATAAACTGCAAGTCCAGCCATAATATAATGATTTAACTCCTATCAGATTAGAATGTTGCACTTACTCCTCTACCAGCGAGTAGCCGTGATCCTCCCAGGAGTAGTCTTGAATGCGAAATGTGTTTGGTATATTCTCAGCGCCACGACGTGCAAAGTCCTCATATACAAAATTTGGATCGTGCACGTAATGGGATATTATGTGGGGCACTGCCACAGTAGTCTCTGGTGTTACGGCCGCTAACTCGGCTGTTTGCATTTCCACATTTTTGAAACGATTGCTTAGCTCAGCTTCACTGCACTCGTCCTGTTTCTGGGACAGAACCTTCATGCGCTCCATCAACGTCTCCACAGAAATGCCATGTTGCTGAGGCTGTTGCTGGGACGTGGCTGAAAGTAAAATAATATTAGAAAACCAGCTAGAGCTTTGCATTAAGTTTCTTCAAGTACTATATAGCAATAATAGTTTCAAGAAGATATTTAAGATATTCTTGCACTATGCCTAGTTCAAGATTAATTAATTAATTAATTAAAGCATTGAAATAGCGCTTTGCAGCGGAGAAGGCTAAAAGTAAAATAATATTAGAAAACCAGCTAGAGCTTTGCATTAAGTTTCTTCAAGTACTATATAGCAATAATAGTTTCAAGAAGATATTTAATATATTCTTGCACTATGCCTAGTTCAAGATTAATTAATTAATTAATTAATCAATTAAAGCATTGAAATAGCGCTTTGCAGCGAATCGGTAATTGTTAAGTGTTTATCCCTAGACTGTTCTAAATAATTGATTTAGTTTAATTATCACTGTAGATGTACATATTGAAATATCCTTTCAGAATGTGTGCTCCGATTTTAAATCAATTGCCCATACATTTTCAAATGATTCCGCGTCCAAATCGGATCAGTTCAAAAGTGGCAAGCAATTATGCGAGTTTTGTGTTATTCATGAAAAATGTTGTTTATTCAGTTTCATTTGATATATATCTTTGAATGGTCTCTAGATAGTCGTTTTATTGAGTGTTATTTTATGCATCAAATTTCTGTGTCTAATAACATACATACAAGCGAAATAAGACAATTGGACTTTTTTTGTAGAAAATGAAATCTCTGTGATTCTAAATCATAGTGAACGTTACGACTGTCAATGAAGAAATTTTGCAGCTAAATTACTGCATTCTTAGAGACTTTGAAGCTCTGCTCATTCCAAACTTGGAACTGTTTGACAACTGCCAAGAGACTCTTTGACTATTAACTGTTTTGGCAAGGAAACAACTGTAGGATAAGTAATTAATTCTAAGGATAACACGACCTACCCAAATATCCATTGGCACTGCTTATGCCGAGCGCATCTGTTCCAATGTCGATATCAGTGTTGCTTTTGCTGGCATCGCGGTCCCCTATTGTAGGTGGTTTAGTTATTGTAATTGAAGACTATGTTAATGTTGTTCTCACCTATAAGAGATTTTTGTTGCTCCTGTTGCTGTTGCAGCAGAAACTGTTGTTGCTGATGTATGGGCGTTGTTGTGGTTTGGCGCGTGGCGACATCAGCACCAGCTGTCCTTCTTTCATTGGCTGGTGTCGCTTGCAGTGCTGATGCACTTTTCAATTTGGGACTAGACAGACCATCAAGCTTTTGTGTCAGGCCGCAGGAGAAAACAAACGATGACAGTGCATGGAAATGCGATAGCAAGACCATAGCATGCACCACCTCTGACAATGACCAGCTATTGTGGCCCTTCGTTAGGAGCTGTTAATAGCAGAGTATGGGTCAAAATTAAGCCATATGTTCGACATATATATGTACTTATGTACCTCGATATGTTCCTTTCGCAAAAGCCAAGGTCGATGGGCTAATATCTTATTTATGTCGTATATGGCACGTAATTTGGCGGGAATGAAGTCCAAACCATTCAACCATTCACAGTTGCCGCCCTGATTGATGAACTCTTTCTCGTAGCGTTTCACCAGATAGGGGCACTGATGGCGTGCAGCTGCCTGCAGAAAAATAAATAAGAAATGGAAAAAGCGTTTAGCACTCAATCTGACGGAGAATCTTTGGCTAAAATTATTCAGAATTGCGTAAGATGTTTTGTAACCTTGGCCTTAGAACAGAAAAAAAGAGCATTTGAAAAACAGCACAAGCATTCCAAAGCATGGCACTGGAACTCAAATGTGTGTGTTTTTTCTCAATAAAAATAAATTAATACAAGTATGCTCAAAAGTTTGACCCTTGTCAAAAATTGAGCCACAAACAAATACGCGAATGCCCGTTGCCTGTACGAGTGTGGATTTGGGTATGCCTATGGAAATACAAGTAGTCTCTCATGGTGTGCGCCATTGGGTGTGTGGATGCCCCCTAGAAGAATATGTACAAAACCTGAAAAAGTGCTAAAAATATGTTTACGCTTTTTAGTCGTCTGTGTGAGTGTGTGACCCAGAACGACACACACACACACATACATACAAAGATATTTAAATGCCTAGACCATTGTTTTGATTTGCTTCTTGTTTGTCATGGTTGTGCGCATTGCTCTATTGTTGTTGTTGTTGTTGTTGCTGCTGTTGTTGTTGCTGTTGTGGTTGTTGTCGTTTTCGCCGTCGTTGGCGCTGCGTCATTAATGAGGCTTGTACCATAATCATGCCATGCCCTGACATGCCATCGTAAATCTTAAATAATTCTACATTTCTATGACTGGGTGCCCCTCTTTCAGAAAAGGCATACATATTGGATGCAATTCTGGTCGGCTCTCGATTACGCTGCATTATCTCGTTTCTTTGATCTCCCACACCAGATAAGTATTAGGGAATCGTCCTATTGAATACAGCAACCGAATAACCCGGAAACAATAGAAAGTTGAGTCACCAAACTAATTGTGCAGGTTCTTCTAAGCAAACACATTTTTCTTCTAAACTGTACTAGGGTTTCTCGAGGTGGAATCAACAAATTCAGCCAGTAGTTCTTTCAGATGTGTATAAGCTGACGATATTTTTCCCTTTTGTTATTTAAGTAACTATTTGACACGTGAGACTGATGTCAGATTCTGTTATCAATTTAAGAGCATTTCGATAGCTCCAAATGATTATAAATTGTTTCTTTAACATTTAATTAAGGTTTAACCTTCGTTTTTTGCTGCTTTTTAAAAAGCAACTGAAGAACAACAAATATTACAGAACAATATAAAGAAGCAAAATGATATGCCTATAAGTGTGTTAAAAATTACATGTGGTTTTGTTGCCTCCAAACTTGCTACCTAACATCTAAACAAATTTTGAAAATGTTTAAGTTTTTCAAGTTGTCGCAAAGTTTAATCGGATATGAAAATAGGTATGCTTAGAGCGGTATGTTCTAAGAACATTACGGTTCCATATATTACAGCGCATCCATTGGACTCATTTCTGTGTGAGTAAATGCGCAAATCGTCCCCAATTTGTTGGCATGCGTATGAATGAATGTGTTTATTATTTTCGAGAAAATAAAACCAAAGACCCGAAACAGCAAAAGGCAAGTCCCATTGAATATATACACTCATATATTTCGTCTATTTTATGATTATTGCACATACTAAAAGCAATAATTTATTCGAGAGTGCGTTTTAGTTTTGTTGCACGCACCAATGAACAGAGGGACCTGGCCACAGCCCCGACGCATTTTCTGACACAAGTACATACTGACTATGCGAGTTCGGTTACAACATTGCAAGGTAAGCGCTACCCTTTGAGGCTATACTTTGAACCCGATTTGGATTAAATATATTTCATTTAATTTGTATTTATAGCATGTTTGTACATAAAACTGACTGATAGGCAATCAACTGAGAGAGCTAAGGAGATTTTACATGATGTAACAAATTATAGATATTGGCTCTTCAAATGGGGAAGAGGAACTTTAAAAATGTTAATTTTCAATCCACCCACTTCAAACTTGATTTGTCTGCTCTATGAATGCCTAAAAAAGGTATCTCAAACCCCCTATCCAAGACATACCAAATCCAAAATATTGTGCGGTTTAGTAGTTATTTGTATAACACTTGTCTCTTAATCGATATTAAATTTAAAAAGTCTTTTGATTACTTTGTTCACAGCTAGAAAGAGATTGAAGTACTCTACGTATATTTTCAAGGATCACAGATTCAAGCTTTTAACTTCGTTTTGTTTTCGAATTCCGCTCGACTGGGCGATAGTAGTATGATTTAATAAATAATTTAGTAATCTTTTGTGTTAAGCGGTTATTATTGTTATTGCTTAGAAGCTAACTGATTTACTACTTACAATTATCGCCAAATAGTATCTATAATCATAGGGCAAAGGTCCATCACCTTTCATTATAAAATTCTGCGTACGCAGAAAATGATCACGAAATAGCGGATGATATCCAATCACCTGCGTAACCTGATCAAAATCATCGAGATCATCCATTTCAAAGTCTTTTGCAGGCAACTGAAAAAACAACAAAAGAACAAAAATAAAATAAAATCAATTGGGTTGCACAAAATAATAATAATTGTTTTAGGACAACTTTAAATGCAGACTATTGAGCAGCCATCAACACCCAAACCCGACATAACTTGTATTAATGAATTGCTGTTGTCCTTGATCATATATTCACTCGCAAGTGACGCAGCTGCATTGCTGAGATATGGGGGAAACAATGCATATTGTTTAGTTTGTGCAGAGTTTAATTAATACTGCAAAACATGCAGGCCAAGGATTTATCTGACTCCTCCACTCGTTGCTTGAAAGCTGGCAAGCTCTAATTGGAATTTACGCTGCAATGCACTTAAGCCAAGTGCGACTGGGCTAAGTGGACCAGCCTTAGCATGACACCATTGTCAAAAAAGAGGCTGGAAAATTGTAATTGAATTTGTGTATAAGCCCTACATTGTTAGGCCAAACACAGTTCCCCTTGTTTCAAGCTAACCAATTAGGATGACGAAGTGTGATAAAAATGTCCACAGCCTTATTTCGACAAAGGACTTATGCATAAAATCAATAAGATTAAATATTAATATAATAGCATAGTTGTCAACCTGTTGAGGGCAGTTGAGGAAACTGCAAAGAAATCTGAATTATGCTGGGGATGAGATGAGATAAGGGAAGAGCAAGAAGAACAAGAGCAACTAAAGCTGCAATACATCTTGATAAAAAACCAAAGAAGACAACTTCGAATAATTTGTCGTAGCGCAGAAAATAGGATATTGGTGGACCAGAATTCGATTTCACTAATATGCTGGCATGCGTTTAGGAAACAGAATTAAGGGTCAGTTTTGCTAAGTATGGTGTTTATACATAGTCGCACTTACTATATATCATCTATTTTTAATAAATAAGTAAAATCAAGTACGAAATATTAAGAAACTTTGACTCGATTATTTCTTTTCTATTTTCTAACACTTTCCCATCCAAAAGAAGCAATTCAGTGCGAGGTTAAAAAGATTTTTTGAAAATAGTGATGGCAATGGATGTTGGATGTCATTGAAATTTAATATCTGAAGTATTATTATTATAAAAGTAATTCCTTATCTACTTATAGCTTGATAACATTTCTAAAAGCCGACCCAAAGCTCTTCTAATAATACTACACACTTTAGACGTTTCTAAAATAACTCTATGCGCTCAAAACTAGGGCGTTGTTATTAAGCGTTCAATGACTTTTCAGTTTACTATCTTTTATTTCTTGCCAGACGTTGTTTTTTCGCTTCTCTTAGTTGCTTGATAGTGCCGCGTTCGCATGTACTTAGTATAGCTATAAATACATAAGTGTGTATGTATTTATGTAGTCGTGAAGTTGTTCTGTGCTTATAATCAGTGGGATGCTTATCGCTTAATTTAGACACTACTATGTATATAGTTCAGTATATATCACATGAAAATAGTCATAGTAATAATTTGCACTTGAGTAATCCAAAGTATCTCTAATGTGTCAACTTATATACTATAGATGATCTTCGCAGAAAAATGGGCATAACTCTCCGAAACTAGAACTCAAGTTATTATATTTATGCCTATTTATACTCGTACCAGCACTCTTAGTTCCTTCCGAACTATTGTCTACTGAAGTCTGGAAGTGACTTAAATACTATAAGAACTTACAAATATCACATCTTAATCATAACCCCTTTGACATTTTTTAAACTCCAAATTATATGCATAATAATGACGAAATAAAGAAAGCGAAATGAAATCAAAACAATTTATTTGTACGAGTATTCTTCATTTAGAAATAAAATATTTGGTTACGTTATCTAAATAAAGATAAACATTTTCAGTACTATGTTGGACTTTTGCATTGCTCTTTCCTATCACAGCTAGAAGATATATTGAGCCGACTTTGATAAATCTGTAGATTATGGTGAGAAAGTATACAAAAATCATAAATACCAAATTTGTTGAAGATATTTTGAAGGTATTCTACTAAGTCTGATTTTTCCATCGATTGGTCCAATGGCAGCAACATAAAATAATAATGAGGCTATATATGTGTGGTAATAAAAAAGCTTCGTATATGGATAAGACACGTCTAGATACCAAGTTTGGTGTGACTGGGTGTAATGGTTAAGAAGTTCTCGACGCTCATATGGACGAACTGATCGACAGAAGATTGAATGCTGGACAAACGGACATGTCTCTATCTACTTGTCTAGTCGTGCTGATCGTACAAGTATTTGGATCTCCAACAGGGGGTCTGCCACGCCTCCATCATCACTGTTGGATAGATTTGCAAAAAAAAAAAAAAACAGTCGTACACCTTAAAAAAAAAAGTTTTACTATCAAATATAAGATGATTTGTTTTTCAGTACATTAATTTAAAACTACTCATTAGGAAATTTTATTTATGAAGAAAATTTGTGGAATAGCTACACGTTTTTCTGCGATTTTTTTAAAATTCAGTTGACATATTTTGGTAGCCAACATTAGACAGGTTAATTGATAGACTTGCGATACACATACAAAAGTCATCATTAATCAATGTGATTTATAGGCAACTCACTATTTTAATGCAAATGTGACTAAAGTTGAAGCTGCACAAGTCGCCGTAAATAAATATGTAAATCAAATTAAAAGCGATTTGTGGTTGTTTTTTTTCTTCATCTTTTAAAAACAAACTAAAACTGCTGTTAAACATATAAATGGAATAGAAATTTTGGCAACAACGGCGCCGAATTTCAATGTGAAGCGGTTTCTGAGCTAGTTGAGCCATATTTAGATATCAACTAAAGCAAAACAAAGTCGCAAAGCCAGCGACGAAAACAACAAAATCCAAGATAAATGACGCTCAAGAGTTGACACGCGTCAGGTGTGACAATGCTTTTTGGGTTGATTCCACTAAAGCTGTTGTTGTTTTTGTTGAAAAATATACCATACCGTATATTATACTTTGTATATATCTATAAAAAAAACTGCTGCTACCTGTTAAAAGCAACAGCTTTAAATTGACAGGTCTTTAGGTGGCGGTGGTAGCGCCACTGGCAGTACAAATGAGCATTTAAAAAATGACATATGTTATTGGCGCTTCGATTTATCGAAACCCCAAATGACAGCGACAACAACCATATAATGCCATTTGGCATGCAAATTGTGGAGCGGAGAAAAAAAAACAAACAAAACAAAGCAATAATTAATAACAAAGGAAAATGAATAAGAAGCAAATACGCTAATCACGGCGTATGAGTAATAAATGTTGTTCAACCTTTAACTTGACATTTCAGCCAAGCCCACAAGCTTTGTTCAAATGAATTTTTCCCTCCCAGCATTAATTGTGCATCACGAAAACCACTACGACAACGTCAACTGGAATCTATGAAAATATAGAAAAATTGGTGCACACCACACAACACACACCCACCCACTCGATCAACATATAGAAAACCTGTTCAAAAGGCAAACTTGTTTGACGATTTACGATTTACGTTTGTGGATCGATCGGGCACGGCTATAAAGTGTTTCTAATGTTGCTTAGGCCAAGTTTAGTGCAGAGCCGACCAACCGAGCGTGTAAACTATTTTCTAATGCTTATGGTGTTTGCTTCTTTTTCGTGCTCAAAAACTAGTTGCACAGCATGGCGTATACTTGATAAGTTTGTTTGTATGTTTGTTTGTTGTTAATTAATACAATATACATCCACTTAGACTTGACTGCCTACACGGCAATCTGGTTTTTGCATTTCGTCGCGATGTTTTTATTATTATTAGTATTATAATTTTATAATCATTATTATCAATCTCAAATCAATTTCAGTTTTAGTTTCGAAGGCACAAAAAATGCAGCTAGACTTAAAGGTTCTTAGGGTGATCAACAAACGACTTAGTTAATTCTAGAAACATAATGTATATCACGAGGAAACTAATAAAATGTTTGTCCATATTACAAAAAATTGTTTCCGAATTTATTCCCAAGGAGGAAGCTCTCTAAAATTGTAAACATGTTCAAACATTTCAGCAGCTTTTGTAATATTTAAATGCTTTTGTGAGGCGTG
Source organism: Scaptodrosophila lebanonensis (assembly GCF_003285725.1). NCBI lineage: Eukaryota > Metazoa > Arthropoda > Insecta > Diptera > Drosophilidae > Scaptodrosophila > Scaptodrosophila lebanonensis. The sequence goes on from NW_022060529.1 coordinate 8,115,178, forward strand.
CATAAAATTACAATTGCAGGCGGGAAAGACACGCATAGAGTATCAAAAACTATAACAGCGAGTGGAAATCTAACAGAAGGCAATAAAAATAACAAACCAAATGAAATAAGAAGCAATTTAAGTGGAGGTCAGTGTGCGACTACGTCTTTATTGGAGGAAGTGGCGTCGCCGTTTTACGCCCGTAACTCGTGACGGAGCATAATTTGTCTCTTCATTGCTGTATTGTGACGAACAGCAAGCAAGCACTCAGAGACATACATATGTACTATGTCCGTTCGTATGCACATATATATGTATATACATATGTGTTTAATTCATGCATAAATTAAAGCATAATTGAGTGGGTAGCCGTATATTAAATAATAATAACAATAATGGTAATCAAAAGTTTAGGCACGAAAGAACTGAATGAATAAAGTAACTTCAACAACAGATTCCAAATATTAATTATTTGATGAGGTTTTTCAATATTCCTTAAGGAAAGAACTGCTGGTGGAGCTACTATTGCACATAAAACCACATAGGATCTCTGTCTTCTCTTCTAGACTCTCTCATTAATATTCAATTTATTATATATTTTCGGCAAGCGGTGGAGAAGAGTTCAGTTTATTGTTTGCCGCATTTTTTCCTCATGTTTTATCTGCCCACTGAGTTCATGTTGTTTTGACTTAACAGTTTTTATCTAGAGTGGGCGAAGGGGTTTTTATGCAGAACAGAAAATGTCTACATATGTATGTATGTATATACAAAAAAGCTGTTGTCAGAGTTTCACGTGCAATGTCAACATTGGCCTAAACAATTTAAAACAAAGGTTGATAAACAAGCAAATAAATTTAAAAACAAAAAAAAATTAAATGAGAATGCTAAAAAATAGAAATGACAAATAAGTAGTCAGTAAGTTGGCAAACAAGCGAGGTGGGGAAACACGGCAGGTGTTAGCAATGCAAACTATACAAAGGAAAACATTTTTTATTTGTTATACATACATAGTTGTAGTTGTGGCTGTTGCTATACGAATTTTTTGTGTCATATTTAATAACAGCAGCAACAACAACAGGAACAGCAAGTCGGACAAAAACAAGACGAATCAAGCAGGCGGCACTATGCAGTTAAATGAGTGTCTACTTAACGGCAACGTGTCTAGACACGATAAACCACATGCACACCTATACACACACACACACGCACGCACACATTCTCGCATATATCTATCTATACATACATTTGTACGTATGTATGTACATATATACATAGTTAAGCATATGTGTTTGTATGATCGTACGTGTGTATATTGTGTTTTAGTTTTATTGTATTTTGCACTTGACGTGCAGCATATTTAATTAGTGTTGTTGATTGTTTATAGCTATGTAAGTGGTAATGGTTTGCATTTTTTGCACAAATTTACATACCCTCACTGTATTTATGTATGTACATACATATGTATATACGTATGTATGTATGCATGCACTATATACATACATATAGTATGTCTAACACATACATATGCATAGATTTGTACATACATATGTATGTATGTATTTGTATTTATGTAAATGTGATGACGCACTTGGCGCGTTTCAATAAATTCCTCATCGAGTCAACCCCAAACCCAATCAACATTTCATTTGCATTTTCATTTTCCAGTCCTATATGAAATAAATAATTATGGAATGCTAGTCAAGTTTTTTTTTATATTTTCTCAACTAAACTTGTTGAAGTAAATTAATATAAGAAAATAATTACGAAAGGACGACAACGCTAACCGGTTGAAAAAAATCACTGGATTAGTGGAATCTGGAATATGATTGCATATCTACATACAAGTATGTATGTATTTACATTTGTCCTAAGCTAAAAGTTTATTTGACACAAAATTTTCTAAATTGTAATCAAATTCCTTCATGTTCAACTTTGAAAACGTTTCAACCATACAAACTAGGGATGACGAAGCTGGAAAGTAGAGTTGGCTTATTCATATACTGAAAAATTCGTATATTGGATGATTTTTCTTAATTAGATGAGAAAAGAAATGTTAAAAAGAAGTTCAAATTGAAAACTAATGATGATAACTATATATGTACATATTTTATTATGTCAGATCCTGCTGATTATGATAAAGATAACGGCACTTTTATCCTTTCCATGTGTGTATTTATACTGAGAATAAAACTATAGTATAAATTAATTTTTTGTAATTGAATTGGAATTTTCAATTTTGATCGATCTCTGTTGCTTACTCATTAGAATGTGTTTGGTTTGACAAAAAATATTTCAGTTTGGAACTATTTATTTATTTACTACAAGTATATATGAACATATGTATGAATATAGATGTACGCAAAGAGCCATGTTGACCAACAGCACGCTCAATGAATAATTGTTATTAAATGTGTGAAGGTCTGTATGTCTATGTGTTCTATTCGTTGATAAAATAGAAAGAATTAAAGCCCAAAGCCAAAACAGTGGCAATAAACATAAACACACACACAAAGACAAGACAAGGGCAGCAACAACAAATAAATTATCGCTGGTCTTATATGCAAGTATACATACATACTTGTATGTACATACACACATCCATCGACACACATACATACATACCTACACACATGAGTCCAATTGTATTTATAGGACAGGCAATATAATGTCTAGTATGTAATTTTGTGTGTACTCATGTCTTTGGCTGTTCGCTGACTGATAAGATTTATTGATAAGGCGGCAAGCGACAATGCAAAATATAATTGTTTCCATTTTAACTGAAAAGCGGGCAAATTACAATGTGTACTGAAACTTCTATGTATTTGTTTGTTTGCTTTCCTGCTAGACTGATTACAGAATGATGCGATATGTTTGTATAGTTTTATTGCAATTCGATTGCAACTGTGTCATTGCAGTAATGTTATGCAAATAATGCAATTAAAATCTTTACAACTGCTCATTAACTTCACAGCTTATGCAACAAAAAATTAAAACAAAAAGAAACAGCACGTGTATTGCACAAACCCTCAAACATACAAACATGCGTACATTAATTGGCAAATGCTTGGCAAAAAAAAAAAACAAAAAAAAAAATGGCAATTCAACGCAAGGTTAATGAACTGCTAACACATCGGCCCGATAGGCGTTTAAATATAAAATGCTTTAGTATAAGCTACGCATTTTTCTTGATATTTATATTTTATATAATGACAAATGCCTATCTGACATTTATGAACTTGCGTTAAGTGTTAAAAATAAACAAATTTGAGTCTAAAGTGGACGTCCGTATGACGCACCGAAGCCTTTATACCTAGGAGCACAAATTCCTTGATTTGACAATACGACTATTTTGTGCACGCTTTTGCCATTAATTTGTCAAAAACAACTCTATTATAAATGTTTATGTTTATAGTGTGGAAAACTACAATTTTCAAATATATCCAAAAATACAAACAGCTGCCATTTTATAACATTTTAAGTGATCTTGTTCTTGTGCATTAGACTTCCGCATTTGCAATGCAAAATTGGCCGGCCATACAAAAAGCTGGCAACTATTATTAGTTGTTGGTCTTGTTGTTTTTGTGCATCTATGCGGAAATTAGACATTTTCGACAAAAGTCTCTCCATTTCTATGTGCAGCGAAATGCGATAAAATCATAATTACTCGCTCTGCATTTTAAAATCTGACTTAGCCAATCACAATCACAGTCACAGTCGCAGTCACAGTCGCAGTCACAGTCGCAGTCACTCTCACCCTCTTGGCCAACAAACGGCAAAAAACCGAAAACGAAACAAAGTCAAAAGTCTCTTTGGCCATTTGCCAAATGAACGCACATCTGTTTATTCAAAACGTTCCCATGGCGTACTGGCTGCTGTGTATTTTTATACAATTTAATTTTATTGCGTAAATAAAATTTTTTCGCCTGCTGCTCTTCATTGTGTTCTATTTATGACCAACAGCAAGGGTTGCCACAAAAGTGGTCACATTTTTCAGTTTTCTTATTTAAGTTCCTAACAAAATATCGCATCCGCGATTTAGCGGACTTCAAATGCTTCAATCTATTCTTTTTATTTTTAAAAAATTACAAGCATTTCAATCGCTTGGTTTGTCATTTATGTACTAGTTGCCTTTTTTAATAAATTTGTATCAAAGTTATATATGTTTATCAGCTTGTAAGTTGATTTTTGATGCCATTTTGTTTTCCATTTCATAAAATATATAGAAATGTTTACTTTAAAAAAGTAATAGTTCAGCTAATTCAGTGATGTGTGTCGAAGCAAAATATTGTTACTGGGTCGAAGATATGGAAGTCTCAAATGTTGTTGTTAAAATGTATAGAAATGATGGGAAACATTGACAATCAAGGATTTTATGTTGCTTTTTTACATCACGATTTATCACATTAATTCTTAAATATCAAAACTCTGCACATGAAAACTTTTACTTATGCTGATGTTTCGGAATAAAAACAGGACGAAAACAAATCGAAGTGAATGAAATATTGCCAATGATTCTGCTCGGCAGCAATCGGCGCAAACTTTTGAACTAACCCAGTTGAGAACATTCAATAAGATGTGTGTGCTGTTGACATTTTGATAGTGCGACGCGTTCTATATTTGACTTCAATCAACAGCCATGCAGCTGGTCAGTCCACCAGTCTGATTGAAGCAATGAAATGCGCATCATGCAAGGAGGATATACATATACGTTTATATAGAGGAGTACATATGCCCTATATTATACATACACATACTATATGTATATCGCTTATTTATAACTGCAAGTGAGTAATTTATTTGCGAGCTGTTCAACTGAAACATATGTATGTATGTCTTTTGCACACATTGGGCAATAGAAATGATTCTGAATTTGTTTCTCAGTTATCAGAATATAAAGTTCAATTGATTTATTTAATTGATAATAACCAGCAAGCACTACCTTGCGACTTGTCTATTAGGTATTTACAACCAAATGCGCTAATGCAAATGCAACAGCAGTACATTTAATCAAATATATTAGAGTTTGTTGTTTTTTGTAGACCTAAGCCATTTTGAATGTTTTTCTACAACAGTTCTCGACGCAATAGTCTGGGCATTAACAAGTGGCTGATTAGGTGCCCTAGTTTTGAACAAAGCAACTGGGAATATACATAAAAAAAGCAACAGAATTATTATAAAAATAGTAGAGTATAGTTTCATTGTTTGTTATCTTTTTTATGACTATACATGTATGACTATACTTGTATGCTGTTGCTGGTTTTTTTATTATTTATATGATTATCGTAGACAGCAAAAATAAGTACTAAAATGTTGTGCAAATAAGAATGGCATTATAACTGAGTTGAGAAATTTTTCAAACAGAACACACACTATTGAACGAAAATTGTTTTGTGTTCGTTTTTCCAAAAGCTAGTGTTTGCCTGACTTTTTCATTAATGAGAGAATTACCAGCTTTATTAAAATTTCCGTTCTTCTATTGGTAAAAGGTTGCTTTGAAAAGTTGGTCCTGTGTCGAACACCAAATTTATTTAATTAGCAAAAATTTACGCTCTACATGTGAGTTTGCACCACTTCTACAAACTCGCAAAATTCCATCCAACAACAACCTATGCTACCTATGTATGTTTGTATGTTGGCATGGCTACTTTTATATCCCTATTATATGTATATGTATATTCTCATTATTTTCATAGTGTGTGGTTATCTTGAATATTTCAATGTCTGTTGCAATAAAAACGTATGGAAGTTGCAAACGTTAGAATTAATTTAATTTCATTTGAATTTTTATATAGAGTGCTGGCCTTAACAGAGAGCTAACTACGAGGGGAGCAAAGAAATCTACGCATCTTATTTGTTTTTATGAATATTTGAAAAGGCAATTATAATTTAAGATTAAAGTATGCATATTGTACTCGAGTCAGAGCGAGTCAGACTGAAACAAAGCTCTTTGTTTTATTCAACATAAAACAATAACATAATGGCAATAAACACGTACCGATAGGTATTAACATTTTAATTGTAATACAGCTAACAGTTCAACTCTTTACAGGAAAGCTTTTGCAAGTTGTTAGGTGCCTGCAAAAGCTTTGTTTTAACCTAACGGTAGAAAATAAAGGAAATGATTTTTTTCAATCTATTCGTTTCCAAAAGCTTGAAAAAAACGTTTCCGTTTGAAATGAAATCAATTATTTATAGTCTATGGATAACACACATACTATAAGTATGTCCTCGCAACCAATTACGATAAGTTCGAGATAAACATCTCTCTGGCTCTCTCTTCATTAATATGTTCTCAGTAGTACGAATCCTCTGCTATTTGCTCTTTTCATTAATAACAGATAGGCTTCTTTATTAAAATAGTTTGGTAAAAGATTTGCCAACAATGAAAAAGTGGAGCTTGCTATTAATGGCTTTTTTTTTGAGAGCTCGACGTTTCTCGCAATAAACAGGGCACCAAAGCCATTGAAAGGTGTTACAAGCTAACAGGGAGCTATGAGTATGTAAATGAAATGAAAATAATTTTTTTTTGCTTTTTTTATTGTTAGGTCGGGTAATTATGGTACTACCCAACTTTGTGAATGCACATATGTTGTAATTGTGTTTATGTAGGCTCTTTACTTACATCTTGTGAGATTTGTCCCATATCCGCGTAATAATCAACAGCGTAGTACATTGGTAGTGTGTGTGTGTGTGTGTGTGTGTCTGTGTTTGAGTGCAAAAGCTGATCTGATGTGCAGTTTTACAATAATACCAACAGTATCAACAACAAAATACGAGTTTCTGTTGTGCGTTGTGTTTTACTTTTTTCTCAAAAAGCTTGCTGCTGCAACCTCAAAAGTGGAGCAACAACTTATCTGGCCACAACCTGAAGGAGGCTCGCTCCGTTGGCGCTGCAGCAGTTTACAAAACCAGATTTTGTGTTGGCTTTTTTTTTTCTTTTTGTTACTGTAGTTTCAATATTCGGCACACGTTGCAATTCAGGGTCTCTTGCTTTTCACTTGTTTGAATTACTTGCTGTTGTTGCTTATTTTGTTAGCTTGCAGTTTGCAGTCGTTGCTGTTGCTGTTGTTGTTGTTGTTGCTGCTCTTGCGACTGTTGCTATTGCTGCGGTTGTCAGGGCAATTAAAGCGTTGCGGTTAGCGCTGCAACAGGCTATCCGTCCAAACAGACCACTAAGCTTTTAGGCTAACTGCACTTGTCATTTGTTAGACTAGCTAGCTAAGTAGCTCGGTGGGTGTGCGCGTGTATGTGTGTTAGACTGTGTGTGTGCAGACTTAGTTACCAACGGCTGTTTTGAATCCTCAGACAGAGCCACTGCCAAATCTCAAATGGAGGCTCAACCAGTCGTCACTTTTTTTCTTTTTTTTTGGTTTAATGCACAATATCTTGTCGAGTTTTACACACTGATCTATGTATGTATGTACACGTATGTATATTTGCTATTGTCACCGTTAACGTTGTAGTTGCTGCTGCTGCTGCTGCTGCTGCTGCTGTGGCTGCTGTTGTATGTTGAGTTTGATGCAAGTCGATTGTATTTGTCGTTGTCTTGGATTGTGGTTCAGACGTTTGTACGTGTGACTATGATGCCTTATTTTGTTGTACGCAAGTCTGCGAAGTTGTTGTTGTTGTTGCTGTACAATTGCTGATGCTGCTGACGTAGTCGTTTGTTGTTGCTTGCTGTTGTGTTTATTGTTGGCTTTCATTTGTGATATCTACAAAGTTTTTTGCGTGGATTTTTCAGAGGCGAAACTTTTTCGATTCGACTTCACAAAATTTTATGCTCTTAAACTGTTATTTTTGCACTCGAGCTGCACTTGTTTTTTGCTTTATTTGATGTAAAAAGTTCTTAATAGCCCAGACTGCACGTCTGTTTGTCAAATTGTTAATAAAACTAAAAAATACTTTGGATACTTTCATTCAGCGAGTTTGAACTGAAAAGTGAAAAGAAAATCAAATAAATATAATTTAAAAACAAATAGTAAAATTAAAATTGTTGTTTAAGGGGGGGGAACTAAATGTCTAGCTCCAAAACATTAACACAAATAAGGGCACCATGCTGTGTTTGATTTTGAAATGAAATCTGTACAAACCTAAAAACTTTTTGATCATTTTACCCTAAATATAAGCATGAATCTCGATTAAATATATATAAACAATATATATTTATAAACAAGAAATCAATAAAATTCCATAATGTAGAACATTCACCCAAGGTTGATCGCAAGAATGCTTAATGAATTCCAGAACGTTATTTAAAAGACAAGCCATTCTTGGAAACTGAAGTAACCACTTCCACTTATCAGAGATAACAAACTAATGTACCCCTTTGGAAAGAGGTACAATGGAAGTGTGCCAAAAATATGTTAGCTGTTGGCATACAGTTTCAATTAACATCCAAATGCCAGTCAAAACATTGAGCAAAAAGTTGCACGAGCACAAAATATGGCAATGCCAAAAATAAAAGGCAAAATAAAAGTAAACAAATAAATAATAAAAGGTCGGGGGGGAAACGAGAAGCGAAACAAAAATTTCAACACAATATTGGACGTAAGTGGTGCTCTTCCTTGATTGCAAATTAAAAAAAAAAAGAGGCAACAGTATTCGTAATGTGGAAGGCAAACAAAATTTTTGGCATATAAACGAAAAATGCTAAACAAATACTTAGAGTCGCTGCTCATGAAAACACAAAACACGCCTTAAATGTCTGAAAGGCGCTTACCAACAACAAGTAAAACCGTAGAAACGAGCTAAAAATTTTGCATATCGTTTCGCAGACTCAACAGGGAGTGCACATATATGGAGTAGACAAACAGTCAGACATGTTTCCCCCATACACACCTACCACACATACACATTATACTACCTGATAGTGTACATAAAGAAGTTTTAATACTCTCTACCTAAAAGGTGCAAGAGTACTCGTATGATAGGTTTTGTGCAAAGTGAAATTCTTTGTACTAGGAATTACAAACTGAGGCCCCAAAAACAATACACTCTACACTTTTCAGAGCAGGGTATAAAAATGGCGCCTGTTTTTTAAAATCATTTCTAGCTTGTAGTTCATGGAGCGGTGATATCTATCTGAGACGTTTTCATCGCCTTGCCTATGGTTCTAATAACGTCAACAAATGAATTACAAAACGTAATACATAAACAACGAACGTGACTTTGTTGGCGGCTCGGAAAAAACAACGAAAATGAAAAAAAAAAAAAAACAATAGCAGCCATATCACAATAACAACAACTACGTCATCCATTTAGCTGTGGCTACAACAACATCGAGTGCATTCAATGGGCAAAGGTATTGTATTTCCTTTTTTCCATGTTCATTTTCGTAATTTGTTTGCCATTTGATAACTTATAATTTTATCGTACTATGAAAAAGTTCGCTCTGTGCATGATAAATAATTAACCGACATGTTCAAAGTCGAGCTACCTGTGGTTTGGGCCTACCTTGCTGTGGTTACAACAAAAACAATATGAAGTTTTCTACTATGATTGAGCTGCGAACCTGTTGTTGACAGATAGGCGGCGGGCACTCCAAACCAACATTTGAAGACCAACAACAAACAGTTAATAAACGTACTAATTCAGTTGTAGAAATAAATGGGGCAATCCTTTATTCGGTTTGTTAGAATTATTGTAAGAATTGTGCCAGTGCACTAGAATAGTTTTTATTAAATGACTTATCGATAGGTGTATATACGAAACAAATCAGAATAGTTTGAAAGAAGCAGTTAAGTTGCTGTATAATAGAAATTATTTAAACAATATATTGTAACCAAACTAAATATTTAACAATGATTGTAAACAGAAAATTAAAATTTTGATTAAATAATGCACGATGCATTTAAAAAATAATTTATGCATATGATCAATGAAAAAACTTCAACAAATCCAACTCAGATCCATTTAAGGCGAAATAGTGCGTTATAATAACGAACGTGTGGTTGACTTTTATATGGCAACATTTTTTGTAGGGGGGCAACCGTCCCACTAAACGTTGAATTTAATATTAATATTATTATTATGGATCCATTTATCATTCAACTTTCGAGTACACTATAACATTTTATTTATAATTGGAAACATTTGAACATTTTTTAGAAACTTAAGGCATACGAATCATAACTTCGGATAACCAGCAAAACTATTTTTCTAAAGGTGAGTTAAATACTCATACTTTTGACCTCCGCAGCTATTTAACTAAAATGAACTTTGTTGTACCAATCATTCCGATGACAATTAATTATTTATAGGTACTATAACAAAACTTATAAATACCAAATCCTTTTACGAAATCTTTTAGTCAACCTACAACTGACTTTTAAATCAGAACTGTAATATTAAAAATGCGAAACACAATTTTAAAAAAGGACTCTGTTTGAAGGGCAAACTTACAATGCAATATGAACTAAAAATACACAGCATGGCGCCTTGCTGTGCTGGAATTCCAGCAAAATTATATTGTGCTATACATTTTTATGGCAATTGTCAAGCGTTTACAAAAGGATTGCCCTTTTTATGAAGAACGTAGAATTGTAAAGAGGTATAGCAACAAAATTGGTCTGAAAAACAATTCACAAGCAAATAAATAAATAAAAACAAATTTTCCGCCTCATGTTTATTTTGTGGACAACAACTTAACCTGAAAAGCACAAATTGCAAGGTAACCATGTAGTAGAAAAATTTACTTCATTTGAAATTCCTTTAAGCAACTCAAATGATGATTGGCCTTAATTAAGTTTGACACTAAATAATTATTTGCAATTAAGTATGCATAATTAAGAAGTGGGAGCTTAAAAGTCGAATTTCAACTGGATTATGTAAGCTGAATTGTAAAATTTATAAGCATAAAAAATGCTTCTATATGCTACATAAATTTTAGGATGTATACGAGTATTAAGAACGAACAACTCTCCCTCTCTCTTCTCTTGTCTTAGGTGCAAATATAGTTGGCAAACATTGTATATCTGAGTGATGAATGTTCTATTCCAATAAAATACTTGGGTTTTTATTTTAATTTCTACACTTGTTGTACATATAGATGGAGAATATCTTAATGTGGGGGGCACCCGACTTTAGCTTTTCCATCTGTTATAGGAGATGGTACTGATAGAAGCACTTGAGCTCAATATTGATTATCAAAACTAGAAATTCTACAGGTTGGACACTATAAGTCATATATTCGGAGACATAGGGATAAGCTAGCGAAGAAGTAAGTCACAGACAAAGACATGGCCGTAGCGAGGGGGGTGCAAATCAATAATCAATTCATAATGTTTAGTGTGTATTTAGCTCAATGGTCTTCACAATATTTGACGAAATGATAAATTTGAATATTGTGTCAAATTCAAGTTAATCTATTATGTGATTTCTAACATCAACGAATATTCCTCTTCACTTATTGTGCACCAGCGGGGCTCCATTCGGACAAAACGAGTAATTGTGTATTGTTCGACAATGTGTTCACCCGGCTGTTGCACAAATAAACGAGTTTCCAAGCTTAGAAAGACAGTAGATGATGACGCGCCTCCGAAATTAATTGTACCAACACCACAAAGCCTACTCTATAGCTATGAGGCTTGTCAGGAAGCCGCCGATTTCATTACAAAGAACTCGGAAACTCGTCCGAAGTTTGGCATAATATGTGGATCGGGTCTTAACGCACTAGCTGAGATGCTGGAGAACCCGATGGTCTTTCCATTCGCAGACATACCCCATTTCGTAGAGCCAGATGAAGATCATCCGGGCAAAGTATTCGTGGGTACTCTAAGAGGTGCTACAGTTATGGCTATACAAGGACGATTTCAGCTCTACGAGGGCTACACAATGGCTAAAAGCGTAATGCCTGTACGTGTCATGAAGCTCTGTGGTGTCGAGTATCTGTTTAGCACGAATGCGGCCAGCGCAACCAAGTATGCTAAATATATTTAAAATAAAGTATAGCATCTAAAATAGAGTACATTATAGTCCGCAGTACGGAGTCGGTGACATTATGCTGTTGCGGGATCATATAAATCTGGCATATTTACTAACGGGTGTTTCCCCACTGCATGGGCCCAACGAGAAACGCTTTGGTACCCGCTTTCCCGTGCTGGTGGATGCCTACGATCCGACCTTGATTGAAAAAGCCTTGGGGATCAGCAATACTCTGGGCCTGGAGGACCATGTACATGTGGGCATTTACTCATGCCTGGGCGGCCCTTTCTACGAGACCGTGGCCGAGCAAAACGTTCTACAGTTATTCGGCACCGACGCAGTCGGCATGTCGACGGTGCACGAAGTGATTACGGCCCGCCACTGCAATATAAAGGTATTTGCTTTCAGCATAATCACCTCCACCGCCCTGGACTCAGAGGGCAAAACGGAACATCACATGAGTATTTCAGAAGTCACCCATGTTACCAAATTGCGGCAACAGGCCTATTGTGAACTAATCGCACGCCTCATCTATGAGGTGCAGAATGCGGCGTAAAAGGAGGATGGCACGTGGATGCATTTTGGGAATTAAAACGATTGAGTAAACAAATAAAATTCAAGCGTAATTAAATTGATTTCAAATCAAATTGAATTTAAAATAAAATGCTTATTTAACTAAATCTTTTCAATTCACTCGACACACCGAAAATATCACAAAAACAAGACGCTTAAAAATAGCTTATCTATTGCGTTGCTTAGAGTTCCGCCAAATATTGCAGTCAAGATAAACACAGAATAATGTAGATAGGGAAAATCTCGGAAGTGGTGGGGAATACTTAATACCACACTGTCTTTTAAATTTGAATAAACAGACACATAAGTAAACAAATAATTGAGTGTTTCATTGCAATTTTGATTCTGTATTTTAACGTCCGTTCTAATTTAAAAACTATTTTACCTACAAAAGGGTAACATTTCTGATATACTCGTATAGAGAAACATTTGTATACCACCTTTTTGGAGTCTGAAATCAAATATTGGTGAACTTTGTTAAAAAAAAACCCACCATAAACAAAAGTATAGTATGTATAGGATAGAATGTGGAAATTAAAAGACCTCATTTCAATCCTAAGAAATATGGTGAAATCCACTTGTTGATTACACACACTAATGCAAATTATTGATATTGGATGCTTTTATGCGATTTGTAAAATTTGTTGTTTGTTGTAACCACCGATGACGAAAACGTAGCCAAAATATTTGGTGAGACTCAGGCTTGAGCGCCCATTAACAATTATTTGCACACTGCTGGTCTGTACTAGACTTTGTTTATTTAACCCATATTTTCAGGGGCGATTGTTGACAGCTATTGTCCTTTCTCACCCACTTACCCATACCCTGAAATCTGGCAACAACACTCATTGAGAAAACAACCAGGGCATTTTTTTGTTGTTTATTATTTCGTTACTGAATATATATTCAAACTATATATTGTTACTATTTTTAATTATTTTTTCTTTTATTTTTATTTTGGATAAGCACACGTGTATATTATTTGAATTTTTTTTTTTTTTGAATTTTTTAAAGTTTTTAATTTGATATTTTACCTTTTTCCAAAGTTTATTTGCATTTGTGAAAAATATTAATTATTACTTCGATATTAAATTTGTTGTGATATTGTTTGTTCGAATCATTAATGAAAATTGGTTTACCAACATCTAGGAGCAGCCTGCAAATTTCTCTAACTAATCAACAGCTTATCAAAACAATATTCAACAATGTACCAAAAACAAGCATTTAACACTAACACAGATCGGTAACTTTTGTTACTTGTGTTTACTCATATTGGACGTTTCGATCAGACAAAGGTATTGCTATAGTGTATTTAATCTACGCCGAAACAGAGGCAGGTTTTATTTTATTTTCGGCTTTAGTTAGCAATTAATTTACACAATTTAAACTACATTTAATTGACAAACAGCTGTGCCACCCAAATAGCTATGCAATGCTATGGAATAAAACGCGTGACTTAATTAGAATGTAATAGAAATCGCTTTTGGCTCATTTGATATACTCGTACTACTGAAATTCAAATTGGCAGTTTTTAAACGAATTAAAATAATTTAATTATCAGGCAGTAACTAATAAAAGTTTATTTAAGCATAAGAAGATACAAATATAAATACGCGAGCTTTCAAAAATATCTATATACAACTGGTGAATATATAATATATTTGAGCCTGTTAATTGGCCATCTGTCTGATTTAGTCGCAAGTTTGTGTTTGAGGCCAAACAGTCTGCAGACACTCGTACAACTAAATGTCTTGAGTTATGGTAAGTCTTTCGGTAGACACATGTCACTTTTCATTTTCTCTGTAGCCACTTGCCATACAATTTTGACACTTTCTTGAAACTGTATGCTCTGCATTGGGGCGTCAAATATGCTCAGAATAATTTTTGAGCTGTCAAGAAATTGAAAATTGCCATTGCACTACTGTAACTAAAATTCTCTTTGTTCATACTAGCACAAACAACAAACTAGTCATCCAAGTGAAAATTTCAGATAATAATTCCATAAATTACCCGAATAAATGAATTTAACTTACCTTAAATAAACTCCCAAAGTATATGCTGGGTTTTCAGAGCCATTCATCTGGAAGATATAAATATGAATCAATAATAATGATGAAAATGTTTCTACTTTTGTATTTAAATTCTTCCCCATCTCAGTAATTATTTATATAAATTTGGACGATAGAAGTTAAACATAATGTGGGTTCGGAAAATCCGTAAGCATTGATACTTTTAAACAAATTTATTTCTGCTACAGCTGTTAGCCAAACTATCTTGCTAAGCTATGTACTGAAATGCAAGTTGGTGGTACTAAATTCAATTCCGCATATCTAACAACAATAAGCTGCAAACAGTTTTTCTTACCATATTCAAGAAGTCGGTCTGTTTTTATGATTCTTAAGGTTCAATGGCGCAATTATTTTTCGCGCTGCTATTGTTTATAACGAAAAGTGGCACTCGTACCTTTCTAGTGTCGAACCGTGCCACGAAAGGCCTCCGTAGGACACATTTGCTGCTGCTGCCAATTCGACAACCGCTACGGTGCCACTGCCTGCTATGTAGTTTACTCCCTGCCTGCTGGTGTCCTGCGTAGAAAATCGCCATTCCCTGATCACGTTTTGAGCAATTTATATAGATAGTGTTTTTTATGCACATAAATTTTTTTTGGACCGATCGATCGCGATCTCATATTGATATGCAAAATTTAATTAATAAACGTATGCCTTTTCAGCCTTATTTTGGTATATTTGATTAAATATCTACTCTTTAAAACCTATTAGCGGATTTTATATTACTTTTATTTGCTTTCATATCTCCCTTTTTATTTTTATTGCCACAGGTTTATGTGTATGTATGTATGTGTATGTCTGAGCAAAAAACCAGACACGCTGTTGCCGTGCATTAAAAGTGCTTCATAAACTATAATAAGTTGATTAGATTAACCATATACATATATATACATACTTGTATATGTATATATAAATACAAACATGCGTACGCATTTTGTATTTGTTTTTGAACAGCAACGCACACTTTACATACATACATATGTATGCATTTGACTTTATGTCTGTATAAGTACGTACATATATACATACATACATACGTAGTTGCTAAATGATTATCACCTCTTTTTCTACGGCTATTTATTCATTTTTCTACTCATATGTAGACTGTTTTATTAGTCACCTATCACATATTATATTTGCCCAACTATTTATTGGTATTCTTTAAATTGATTAGAGAAAAGTTTTCACACCTGACTACAACTTTTGCGCTAGTGACGCGAATGCGGATTAAACCTGAATGCTCCAGCCATCCATCCCTTCATTCCATTCAGCTAGAATCAAGGGATTTTGCAAAAACCCGCTTATTTATCATAAGCTTACAGAAAGCCTAATATAATAAAAAAAAAAGTGAAGCATGCAACATTGTTGCGCTAATTGGTATGCAAATAGCTTTTAATTAAGTAAATAATGCTTTTCACAACATTTAAGCCTGCGTCATTATAGCAAGTGAGAAAAACACTGAGCTTAAGGCTCATTGCGTGAAGAGGGAATTAAGTAGAAAAGGCTGCCTATGGGATAATTCGACCACAAAAAATTGAGGTGTAGCTGAAAAGCAACAACAACCATAAAAGTTGTAACAGTGAAAATAGTACATACATACACAATATTTATATTAATATTGCAATTCGCATAAAAAATCATTTTAAATTCTACATATTGCACAACATGTCGTATGTGTGATTATTCACGTTCAATGTCTGTGTGTGTGTTTATATGTGAGAGTAGGCCTATCAACGTCATTCAGCCTGACCGCTGCACAAGGTGTAGGACCGATGAAATCTTTCTGTTTTTTTAAATGTATAAAAATAACATAATTAGTTAAATGCTGAAAATGTGGGTGAAATTTTTTCTAGGTTGATGATTACCAACACTCGGAAGTCCGAAATAAAGAAATTGCATTGCTTTGCTAAGGATAGTTGGCACTAATCGGTTTCCGAGAGCAGAAAGGCAATGAAATCCGTGACACATCCGTACCTGTCCTGTGTAACTTAATCTAAAGAATTCAACAAAATCATTACCTCTCTTACTCTTAAGCTAAAAGCAATTGAATGCATTTAATTAATATAAGTTCATTAGCTAAAGGCCCTCGCTGTTATATTAGCTTAATTACTTTAACTAGGTGATAATTTGCAATAATTCGCTTACTTTTTTATAATAATAATAAAAAAACGTTTAAGTTTTGCGTTGCATAGAGAGTTTAAGAAAAATGTACACTTGTGGTTAAGACTAAAGCTTATGTCGTAATAAATAAAACTGCATCCATCAGGCCCACTCAAAATTGGTTTGAAATTGATTGAAGCAACTCAATGAAGTTTTCTTTTCAATGGAGCGCACATCAAAAGTTCTCCTTTCAGTCCTTCGCCTGCAGTGTGCGTGTACACACTCATACTTAATAATCAAACAACCTCTGCCCACATACAAGTACATACATACATAATTTGAGAGCCTTAACAGACTTGGCCGTGCTTGACAACAGCTCGGGCGACGATGACAGCAACAACTACAAAAAGCAATTGTTGACGGCAACCGGCCGCAGTGGCAACAGTTGTCTGTGTGCATGTGTCAGCACACACACGTGGTAAAAAGAAACTAAAAGATGCTCCGTTGACCAGTTTCGTTAATCAGTGTTCTCTTTAACATGACGTCACAATGAGCTCTTCCTAGACACGTACGAAGCAGTGAGCGCGAGTTAATGTAGGTGCTCATTCATTCCACTATGACTGTCGTATAATTTCATGCTCTTTTTTGCTCCCATGTCCAAAATGACGGTCGAATGGTTGCCATTATTTAACTACGTTAACTTTACGTTTAAATCCCACAGTTTTGCAATCAGAGCCGTAAAAGGATCGATTCTGAATCGATTTGTTAAAAATCGAATTGTTTTTGGAAAATCGATTAGTGGTATAAAGTCAAATGCAGATAAATTAAACAATTAAAAATGACGCTGATGACGTATGATCCCATCAAAAATTATAATAAAATTGCATTTTATTCGGTCAAAAATGGAAAAAGATCGATGCTGTCAACATCGATTATTTCGTGGCTCTTCTGTCAATTAGTTAACTAATTAGAATTAGTAATATTTTTCTCTTAACTGACAGTCCAAAATGGTAACAATTATTTGTACGTCACAGAGCTTATAACGACGCACCTGCGAAATGAGAGTTAACAAATTGCAGTCGTTAATGGCTTACCTGGTAGTCTCTTTCTACCATGCATGTACATTTATGTACGTATGTATGCGTGACGAGTGAGTTAAAAGAGCCTGAGTAGCATTATTTGATATCAAAGTAGACAAAGCTAATAATTTTATTTTAAGGTTCTTTATTCTGATGCGCTTCGCTGCTTTGAAAGCAAAGAAAGTTGTTCCAATTAATTGGCAAAAAGTTTTCAAGTAATAAGACGACTATTCATGTGTGTGCGAATATATGAACATACATACATACATGCATATGTATGTATAGCTTTGAACATTGCACAGCACAAAATATTGCTTTGCAATAGTCATTTCACTATCTCATATATACAAGTATAGTATGTTTGTGCGTAAACGTACATGCATATGTATATTCAAAAAAGTTTTGATAATATTCTGCCTATTCACGATTTATTATATAGTATATGTATATTATCATATGCATGTACAGACCTACATACCTACATACATACAGCTGTGCTCAAAATAATAGTAGTGCTTTCATAAAAATTTAGTTCGTTCAAAAAATGTATGAAATGGTGATTTAATAAACTTAAAATAATTTGTATTGTTAAGTATGGTATATTAACAAGTAAATTATAAAGAAATAATAACAAATTCTGGTCATATAACAATTTAAATAATTTTTTTTCCAAAACTTTATTAATTTGGTCGCTCAAAATAATAGTAGTGTTTCATTTGTTGGCCTCTTACTTGTCCCAACTGATCCAAATAATACGGTTATTATTTTAATTACTCATATTAGGACTTTCTAAATAATATTAGTATTTTGTAGCATAGCCATCGTGTGCAAAAACTACAGCACATCGCTTTGGCATGGAGTCCACGGGATTGTGACATCTTTGAGAAGGAATGGAGCTCCAAGCATGTCTAGCTGGTCCCCAAACCTATTCAAAATTAGTTGGTTTACTCTTGGCAACTTCCTTCTTTACATCGTACCATAAATTCTCAATCGGGTTGAGATCTGGAGACTGTGCCGGCCATTCTAGTACATTGATCCTGTTAGTTTGAAACCATTGTTTGGCAACATTACTTGTGTGCTTCGGATCATTTTCCCGCTGGAATACCCAAATCAGTGGCATTTCATCAATGGCATATGGCAGCATAATATTCTGCATTATATGCACATAAAGGTGGCGATCCATGACATTCCGGAGCCAATATAAGGCCCCGTGCCGTAATATGAAAAACTGGCTCATATCATAATACGAGCTCCTCCGTGTTTTACGGTTTTCGTGGTGAATCGAGGGTGCCATTCAGTGTTTAGTGGCCGCCTAACATACTGATGAGACCCAGTTCCACCATAAAGCGTGATTTTCGATTCATCTGACCACAAAATGTTTCTCCATTACTGCACTGGCCAATCAATGTGGTCTTGTGCAAATTTAATTCGTCTTGCCAGATGTTTTTTTGTGAGAAGGGGCACTTTCCTTGGACTCCGAGCTGCCATATTATTTTGCAGTAGGCATCTCCGTATTATTTGTGTACTTGTATGGAGATTTAATTCATCTATTATATCGGTAGAGCTCGCAAATGGGTTCTGCCTAAAGTATCTCACTACAAGGGTCGCCAATTTATCTGACATAGCGCGAGGTCTTCCACGTGCTTAGGGGCCTGGGATAAATTTTATACCATTACACACCATTGTAGGAGGACAACCTACTATATTTTGGACTTCATTGTAAGTTTTTCCCTCAGATATCAATTTTTGAATGAGTGCACGTCGTTCAGGAGCGCAGTGCTTGGCTCTACCCATTTCAGAAAGAAAAAACAAACTAAAATGTGTATTGGAAACTATTGTAAGCTATTAAAAAATAATAGAACTTACTATTAGCAACTTTTCGTGAGCTTAAGGAGCGACACACTTAATATTTTTGAAATGTTTGTGCAAGCACTACTATTATTTTGAGCGCGTAGAATAGGGACTAGCTGTGGAAAATGCAAATAACAACAACAACAAGTGCACAAAAAGCTAAAGTAAAGCGTCATTTTATTGTGCTCTTGTTGTAGATCACATAGGTAGAAAGAAAGGATTAAAAATGAAAGGAAACACAAAAATGCGAACGGTAGAACGTAGTGAAAAATATCACTACTATTATTTTGAGCACAACTGTACTTAGAATGTACATGCAATGGTTTTTGTACCCAAAATTGTATTGATAAATAAACTGGTTTCCAGAATATCGGAATTAAGTACCACAGCGTCAGAACATATTCTCTTAACTGATATATCAGATATAGTGTGAAGAAATAAAGCTAAATATACCATGCATTTTGCATATCTGAAAAAAGTAATTCGTTTGTTTGAGAAAGTTTAATCGTAGGAATGAAGAAAAGTCGGCTAACATCTACATATTCCGGAAATTTGTCTTTCAGTTTTTTTCCATTAATTTAAACCGTAGAGAGCACTCAAACATTCTAATGAAATTTGTCCCATATGGCATTGAGCTATTCACACAAACGTACGCAAACATACATACATATTTCTACACATAATACATACAAGCAACAACAAAATGGCTCGTTATATACTCGAAAATAATAATATTTGTACACACACACACACGCACGCACATACATAGACACAACGCATGTAAGCGCTGGCAAATAACAAGAAACACCAGCACAAAGAGGAACAGAAAAATATGTTGCCGCTGCCTAATTTAGATTTGCGTGCGGTAGGTCAAGAGCCAATTTCCTCAAAGAATTTGCTTGCCACACGACCGAAAAGCTTGTGGCAAAAATACAAAACCAGTGAGTGCTGTAAAATTGACATGAGAATATAGTATATATGTATATACGTCAATAAAGAAATTTCCGAGTGTGTATACCTTGTTTGATATCTTTTTTGTATGGCTAAAAACATATTAAGACTTCGTTCTTATTCTTTTTAGTGTGTATGTACGTGTATGTTTGTTACACCCAGTTATAGGTACATATGCATATCTGTGTGCAGTTAAGAGTTAAGCCAAAGCAGCAACAAAAACAACAGCTGCTGACAGAACTTGGGCAGAGAATGCATGAATGGCTTTATCTTCCTTTAAAATGAGCCTATTTTGATAAAACTGACAAATTTGAATAACAAATACCAAGAATTGCAGGAGTTATGCAAAATTTAGAAATACTTATGCACTTACTATACAAGTATAAATCACTTATAACGGGAAGTTGGCGGTGTATCAGTAAATTTCCTGTTTTAGCTGTTATAGTCGACAGGCAGAGCTAAATCGACTAGTCTTGTCTACTTTGTCGGACCTGTCCGGCATCTTTTCATTTTTCAGTTTGCACAAACCTACCTGTACCTTTCAGGTACAAAGTATAAAAATGGCAAAATGCACTTTCAACAGGCCCACCAAACGCAAACTTATGTTAACCACAACTTTTCATATCCTGTTTAAGTGAATTATCCGCAGACTCACACGAGAACATAACGAAACGCGTTTGTGGTTTTGGATCTGGAACAAAACAGTATGAGCTACAAGTATTTTCCAGCATTCGCCCAACATTCTTCGGTCAAAACGCCCACGCTAGACAATTGTCTGCTTCATCAACAAGTTTCCAAAATCCTTGCAGAACAGCATGTGATTGTGTGTGTGCGTGTGTGTGTGCGATTCGGTTGTTTTGTGGTTTTTCTTTCATTCAAAATGCAAAATTTCGTTTACCAGATACTGACAGTGACGGCTTGTGGCAAGACCGAAGCGAAGTTATTCATGGGCTGGGCTCAAAAATCCTTCGATTGCTGCAGGAAGTAAAGCGAAATAAGCTATCGTGCATACTCCTACGTAAGGGTATAGTTTATTTGATTTAAAGTGCGACAAATACAGACCATTTTCATTTAGTTATGGAAATGCATTGAATTTTGTTGATTACACATCATTTTCATTTCAAACAAACAAGAACAGGTGTAATAAAAAATGTATTTAAACCATAGCCATAAATGCGCATTCATATTTGTATGAAAAAACAAAATCCTATTGGGCATCAGGCTTACACAAAATTGTCATATGAAATAAATCTGTTATTTTTTAGCCGAATGTAGAATATCAGTATTTATGAATGCATTTTCACAGAACAGGAAAAAACAAACAAGTTCGCAGAATTAATACTCATTTTGGCAAACATGCACGTTTACCTTCTGAAATTACATTTCTATTAAATTTTTTTTTTATTATTAACAGTTCGGCTGCAATGTAAAATGTACAGGCGAACAAATCTTTAGATATAGCTACGAGGCCTTAAATTTTAAATTTTACACTTTGCTGAAAATCGTGTGGGTCTATTTAAAGCTGCTTGTTTATTATGATTTTAGCCCTTTCTTTACCACAAATTTGTCTCTCACTGAAATCTAAAATATTCGCAGTTCTTATAGCAGTTGCTTCGATTTGCAGTGCAAAAAGCTTACTATAAAGTGGACAGTGCTTCTCCCGAAAAATTGCTGTAACTCCGTGCTCCTGCGTGAACAATATGCAGAAAAAAAATATTACTATACATATTATTTGGTTTAACAGCTTGGGCAGAGAATACATAGATCTTCATATCAAATTGACCTATCATAATAAAATGCAGCACATAATCAGTAACTAGAGGTGTTTTATTAAAAAATACCGAAGTTATGGAAAATCACTTATAGCGGGGGAGTCGGGCAAAACGTACAAAGTTCTGTGTCTCTAGGTCTTATAGTCTCTCACATCCAGGTGGTCATACGGACGGACAGACAGGGCTAGGTCGACTCTTATATCATGCTGATCAAGAATATATATGTATATACTTTGTGAGGTAGGCCACGCCTCCTTCTGCCTGTTACATTTTTCACTTTCCACAAACCTAATATACTCTCTTACCTGTCAGGCACAGAGTACAAAAATAAATAGATTGATTTTGGGTGTAATCAGGACCATTTTTAACGTTATAAAATTAATCAAATATTTTTAATTAACAAGCAGGGAGTGAAAATCAATTCAATAGATTCAATTACATTTTAGCGAACCACAATAATTATTTCCATGCGTAATTTGTGGAAAATGAGAAGAAAAAAAATGGAATGTCAGTAAAATGTGATTAAAATTTCAAGTGATTGTGCAGCAAAATATTATATAAACAAATAAGCAAAAACACAAAAATAAATAACAACAAAAAGTAAGAAAGAAAGAAACATGTGTCGCAGCATTAAAGTACTTAATAAATGCTTAAAAATACAGCTAAAAAAAAGATAAAATGCAGGCAAATATAAGAAGTAAGAAAGAGAAGAATGGAGAAATTGCTGCACGTTTCGTTAAACAACATTTAGTAACTGTAAATACAAAAATTGAATAATTACACTAGTCAGCAAACCCAATTTTTGTAATTATTCTAAGTTTTTGTGAACAAATCGAATTTTTTAGTTCTGTGTCTGTACGACGATATTTTTGAATGAATTATTAATAAGATAGCACATACATATGTATGTATATTCTTAAAAATTATTCGATATAAATTTCCATTTCCAAATACTTATGTACATATGTTTGTATATTCGTATGAATGGAAAAATATTAAGAGTATAAAAACTACATAAGAGCATGATTAGGGTTTTTAAAATTCATTCCACAGCAGGCGGCTGCGAATAGCATTAAAAAAATACCATATAAAAGAGCGCAATTGAATTAATTATTTTTAAATGACAGATCATATTGTTAATTCTGTTGCACTCTTGCCCAACGGACGCACAAATCTAGGTATGGAAAGTGCATTACGAGAGATCTTAAGAATAATAAATAAGTTAAAATTATTTTTATGAACATCCAATTTCTAGAAATATCACTTAATTTATGTATATCTAGAATAGTTCAATCTAAACTTACCACTCAGTGATGTTGCAGAGTGCTCTGTCAATGCCAATTTATTCGTGATAAAAGCCGACATATGTAACAGTTACAACAGATATCGAGTCTTTATCTCTTTTGTTCTCTTCTTGGGCTCAGATCACTTTAGTTGTCTGATACGGCAATAAAGTGCCACAATTGTTACTTTTTTCAATACCGATATCGCACATATGTATGTATGTATATGTATATATAAATATATTCATGTGTTCGAGTTTTAATGACCAATGTTCAGTATTCTTTAGTTCGCTTTAGTTAAATTTTCTCATACATAGCCCAGTAAAACAAAACTCCAAAATTGAAAAACAAAAGCCAAATACAATGTAAAAATACTGTGGAATATATATATATGTATATATGTACATGTATTTATAGAACAGTTTTTAAAATAGAAACGTTGCACGATTATGTAGTTGTATTGCTTTCTTATACATTTTTATGCGCATATGTATATTTTTTGTATCTTCCCAACAGCCAACCCGACGGCACACTTACAATTTATGTGATTATGGCCAGAATCAACACGTGGATTTGGCGCGCTTTTTCACAGTGAATAGACGGAGGAAACCGGAAAAAAGTAAAACGAAAAGCCTTTATTTTCAAACACAGCATATATTATAAGTACACAGATTGTATAAATTATAAAACCTACATATATAGCATATTCTGCAACAATAACGTTCAATTTGTTTATGCTGCTAAAAATATATGCCCATTGCTTTTGATTTTTATTTTGAATTTTATTTTTGATACACGCGCGATTTGAAACAGAAATTTCTGCCGTAATTTTCCATGCAATAACAATGATTTCAGCTTATATTTTATCGCCAATTCTTTTGCTTTTACGTTTTATTCTTGTTTGTTTCTATCGCCTAATTTCTCGCCTTGTTTTTGTTCGTTAAATTGTTTTTTTTTCTTTGTTTTTTTTGGCCTGTTGCTGTTGGAAGAAACAAAAACTATTCAGATACGAGTATGTATGTGCATATAAGCGACAAAATTACAGCACACCCTACTGTAAGAAGAAATTTGAAATTTACCAAAACAAAAATAAAACAGCAAAAAACCGAAACGACAACAACTTTATGTGTTTGTTGCTATTCTGACTATGAGTTGTGTCTATATATTTTTGGCTTTTAGAGCTGTAGATTGTAAGCTAAGTTAGACTTCAACGCAGCTTCCTGGGAAAGTCCAACAAAAAGCACAACCGAACGCTGGCGCGGACAAAATCAAACTAAAACTTGTAGAGACAACCAGCTGGCTGTTTGCCTGACGGCGCTAGTTCGTAAACAAGCAACAGCAACACGACCGTTAAAACAACAACACAACATGTTGCGAGCAGTCTCTTGGTCTCGGCAACCACAATTAAACGAAACACAAACGCGCATACACACTTATACACAAGCGGGCATTAAGCTTATTACGAACGTGGCAGTCACAGCTTTATAAGAGAAAGAGCATGAAAGCAAACGTTCGGCTCAATAAGCTCATACATATATACGAGGGCAGTAGCTTTCATTTCTGAATCAGGCAGTAATGATATGTACATATTTAATAAAGACAATTTTTATAAACGTCTCATCATTTGAAAGAATGAACTAGGATGGAGCGCCATACTTGTCTGAATCGGACAAAATCATGTATCCAATCCCCCAAGATTATATTATTATAAAAAATGTGTAGTTATATTAAAATTACTTAAATACAAAAAAATAAATTAAAAACATACATATGTGTAACACACAGCTATACTAAAACAAGGACACATAAGCACTACCTCCACATGAAATGGTCAAATTAATCAAACGACCAACGACCAAACGACGACGAAACCAATAACTATAGGAGCTATGAGAAGCAATAATAGTTAGACAGTGAGAGAACACAAGGGTACTTTATCTAGATCTTATACTTTTGTATATTATACTATTGTTGTCCCATGTACAGGGTTAAACAAAAAACATTCTAAAGCAAAAATAAAACAACAAACACCAAACTCGTGACCTAAGAGAATCTGGATACCAATTTTGGTTACTCTAACTCTTATACTTTCTGAGATCCTGAACTAAGAAGGTAGGTAAAAAGGGATGTAAGGAAAAACACGACAATGAACAAAAATGCGTTCTTACTACTAACACATCTACCCTCGCATTGTTTGCTTTTTTCGTTTTGCTGCTGTTTGCCTGCATCAAGATGCACTCTACTCCCCCAGTCTCTGCATTGAATGTTGTAAGCACATGAAAACAATGTATATGCATGTATGTATATGCATAGATGTATTTATGTGAACTCACAAATTAAATTTAACAGTGTATTTATATGTGTTGTTCGGCATGTGCATGTGTACATAGATATCACCTGTTATCAACAGTGTAATAGCTCATTACAAATACATATACAAGTATATATAAATAAGTACATAATATATTAATTGAATTTGTTTTTATGTGCAGGTAATAGTTGGGGATATAGTTTTTAAAAGGGATTTAATTTTACTTTCTTAAACTTCTTTAAGTGTATATGTACATAGTACATGCATATGTATGTTTGTATGTACATGTAGACAGCAACATCGTCTAACGAGAGAGAACGAATCTGTTTTTCATATGTTTGCCCTCCGCCCACTCTGTTTGAACTGATACGCGTATCGAAGTGCACAGCATGGGTGTGGGCGGGGAAGGTGATGAGGTTGACGCAAATGCAAACAACAACAGATGCCTATCTACATGGTAAAAAAAAGAAAGTATGGCAATAAAGTTTCGTCGTTGTTACTCTCATTGCACTGGTACGTCATAATAAACTTAGCATAAGCTACGCATGATTGAGTGAGATAATCACAAAAGTGTGCAACTGTGGCTTCCATTTGCGCTCGCCTATTCAAATAGTTAGAGTGCATATGAAACCTAATATCTTGCGTTAAATCAAAGAAATTAAACAGTCTAGCTACACAAAACTCGCACACAAAACATTATGGCTATGCCTGTGACATCACACGAAGAGAACTCAACCTGTCGGACGAGCGCAGTGCCATACTTGTACATTAAAGCTTCTTTGTACCATGACCAATGTGTGGATTTTGTCACTGTTCGGTGATATTGCTGTTGCGTCTGTTGGCGCCCTGGATAGGCCATTCCCATTAACAGTGTGCTCCACACTTGTGGATCTATGTATGTGTGGGTAGGTAAGTGCATTTGTGTGCGCGTTTCCATGTACAGATGTATGTATGTATATATGTATTTACATGAAGCGTTAATGCAAAGTGGCAATGGAAACAACAACGACAATAGCATCAACACATTGACGAAAATGTTTGTGTTGTTTGCTCCTATAATAGGCCGCTGCCTATAAAAATAGTAACTCTTATTACAACGCATCCAGAGTGGCCATTCAAACAATGCCCATGGGCCATGTTATTGCTTTCGCGAGACATTGTTTGCTCTTTTCCGGCTCGATGCCTGAACAAGGTGTTAATCGGTGATTTATTATTAATTGTCTTTTAAAAGCAGCAAAAAAGGGTCGATTAAATATATACATACATATGTATATATGTACATATGTATGTACGGGTATATGTATACATAGTATGCAACTGAATGTTTTGAGCATTCAAACAAGTTTTCTCATTTTATTTATACATACATATGTATGTTTATTAATTATTATTATTATTTGTTGTATAGTATGTACACCAGACTTAATTCACATGCTCTTATCAGTAATTTAACTGATAACTTTTAAGAACACTTCTACACACATTTATACATATGTATACATACATATGTACATATACATTATATTTTTATATTTATTTTAAGCTGATTTCAAATACCCTATAGAATTGTCTTTATAATCGGTTACAAATATGCTCCTAAAAAATACAATTATAACAATTGTATTATACTAAGTATGTTCAAGAAAGTAAGTATGTATGTATGCTTTTGAAATTGCTTTTGAAAACAATTTATTATAATTTTTAGTAGATGGCTTGTATCATAACCCGAGACTGTTTGGTTGAAAAAACATTTCACCATTTACACCATATAATCTCAGTTTGAAGATGTCAATTGTGCCTCAGAGACATCTGGCATCTATTTCCTAACAAAGAAAACATAACTATTTTAAAGGGCATTGCATTTGAGTCTGAACCTTTGTGCTTAAGTGTACATATTTTTCGGTGTATAAGAATAAACATACTTTTTAAAAAACTCTCCCTGATTCTAGCACGGTTATATTTCTTTCTTCATTATTGATGCTCTGGTCACATGTGCGCTTACACCCATACATGTACATACATTAACCATAGTGCCACTGTCGGCGACGATGACCAGATAACAATTGAACGATTTGGTGTTGAATCTAATATGATTCATAATGCCGAAATGACAAAGTATTCATAGGTCTGTCAGAGGTCAAGTGGCAATTTGAGTATACGAGTTTACATTTAATATTTTCAGCCTTAGTTCTAGATGTTTCTTAAAAATATATACATATATATGTACTTACATTAATAATTTAATTTGTGTCAGCCCTTTTCAAAACGATAATATAACAGCTTAAATAAATAAAAGCTGTATCTGTAGTTTGACATTTAATTGCATTTCCACCGGAACCCCAACGCTCCCATATAAAAAGAGAAGCTGGACTTTTAAACCTCTTTCCAAAACAAAATCCTATTCATATCGTGTCTTTGATACGAGCCCAACTTCAATGTCCTTTACATATGGGTTCAAACAAATGTGTGTTCCGTGCACTGTCTGTTCGGTGTGTACACTGTTAAAAGTATTTAAGTCTTCAGCTTGTATCGCACAAAAAGAGCCTGTTTTAGAAATATTGTACCTTGGGCATCTTTTAAATTCTACTTTTGAAATTAGTTTCATAGGTGTTCATAATTTAATTAACAATATTTAACTGTTTAGAGCCTATCAATTGTCAACATCGCCAAACAAACATTGCCAAAATGAAATTATAAAATTCAAATCAATTTTTACAAAAAAAAATTTTAAACTCCCAAAAAGAAAAAGTGTGCAAAGATGACCGATGTGGACTATAATTGAGCTAAATGGTCAATTCATTTTCTAACCTATTTAAAATTAGACTATATATAGACTATAGACTAATAAATAACAGTGGTTCCCAAGTGATTCCCTATTTTGATTTTTTGAGGGCTACTTGTAAAATAGCACCAATTTATGTGAAAATTTTTCGCAAGCTTGCCCGAACCTTAAGCTTGCTTAATGTTTGAATAGCTAGCTCAAAAACCAAATAAGTCTGAGTATGATATACTTGAATTTACTATTACTTGTACAATTTCATATATGTATTTATTTAATACTTGATTGAAAATATCTACTCTTACATCTAGCTTTAACACAGATTAAATTTAAGAAAGAATCATGACCACATAACATATTTAGCTTTTGCGAAAACAACGAGTGTCAATTGGAATGGTTTTCTAGCTAAGCTCTGTCGTTTTTCTGAGTGTATACCTGCATATTCGCACCTCCGGCTTTCATTAACATTTTGATTCTGAATGACGCAGAAGTTGTCGCTTCGTTGCTCAGTCTGTCGCGGCTTTTGATACATGCATAGTCGATGCAAAATCTACCAATAAAGCTGTCTGCCTGGCCAGCACACGATAGGTCTTTTAATAGGCAAAAAAACCAATGGTAACAAAAACAAACTAACAACATTGTTGCTGACAGGGCCGTTAATCTGCTGCACAAATTGTTCATAAGTAGATTTGGTTTCAATGACTGGCCAACACTCATACACACGGAAACCATTACTTACAGCCTATTCCCGTGGCTGTTTATGTATGTATGTACATATATTACCCACATTTTTTAAAGAACTTTTTAAATTGCTTACGAATTTTCTACATGTTTAACTAAACTTTGTATAAACATATATTCCAAAAATTTGTGGACTATTTGAAGATTAACTATTTATGTTTTTGTTTATAGCTAACAACAAGAAAGTGACACACCTACATAACATATGAAATGGTTGGAAACAAGTTTGTAAGTAGAACGACAATAATGTTTTGGGCTTAAATAATTAAAAGACAAACAATTTTAAATTCAGTGTCAATGTTTTGTTTGTTTTTAAAATCACCAGTAGAGAATTTGTTTGTTCAACAAACATACATATGTTGTATGTTCTGTGTTTTTATCATGATTGGAGGTGTGGATAATTTCAACGCAGGTTATATAGACGGCAAGGAGAGTGACTGCCGCAATCCAACTTAGGTTTTCCAATGAGTTTTATTTTAAAAATTGTCAACTACAATAGAATGTAAACTGTTCTTTGCGCATAACGATACAATACAAGTATATCAAGTAAATTACTAGAAACATTCATTTTAATTTGATTCGCCTTTTTAAAATATCAAATGAATACCAAACCAATTAAAGTAATATTAATTAAAATAAGCTCGGTAACAAATGTCATTTTAAATCTAAGCCAGTTGGCGCCTTATTTTCTGAACACCCATCACTATTTCTGGAGAACAGCTGACAATTGACTATTTGTGCAGCCCTGGGTGACCAAATGATTTGGGGCCAGCCGACAACAACAACTTCGGAGGTGCACTTACATTTTCCTCATAAAAAATATAAAAAACAGTGCAATGGCGCCGCCAAAAACTAATAACCGCAACACGGGGCGTCGCAAGAAATCTCCATCTAATCTTCTGGAGTCCCTGCTCGATAAATATGTAAATCTGAACTTTCTCAAATATCTCATATTCGAGCCGGCTGCCATTCCTATCATAGCGATACTAATCGTTATGACAGAGGCTTTTATTAACATGCTAGTTATACATCGAGTGCCATATACGGAAATTGACTGGATCGCCTATATGCAGGAATGCGAGGGCTTTCTTAATGGGACCACCAATTATGCTCTGTTGCGTGGTAAGTACACGTTGCCCCCCGATTTATTTTTGGATACCAGCTGCCGGCCCACACACATACATACATACATAGAATGTACAAACATACGACTGCCTGCTTGATTTATTTTTCTTTCGTCAACATTTTTGGGACATCTAGCCCAACATAATGTTGACAAACCTTTCACTTACAATAGAATTAACATTGGATTTATGTGAAATATAATAACTACATAACACTTCCAGGAGCAACTCAGTTGAACATGGATTTGATTTTGTTTATGAAGCCTCCGCTTTGCTCCGCTCCGCCTGATTTGGTTGAATCTTCGTCTTGCTCTTTCGCTGTCGCGCTTGTTTCGCTCGTGGCTCTTTCATTGGTGATGGGCTCGTCTGGTCGCTGCTGAGTGGCCTCACTTGCTCCTGCTTTGGCATTGGCATTTGCTCCACTCTCATTTGATTCACTCGGACCTGCGCTGCAACGAGTCGTGGACGAAACAGAAAAAAAGTTCATTCAGCAACTTTATATAAATGAAGGCGCATATATTTTTAATGCAATCGACAACAGTTAATTGGTTGATTTGCGGGTTGCATGGGTTTGGAATAATTTGTATTTACGTTGCTTTCTTACTGCCGTCTTTTCTTTGTGCGATGCCGTGAATTTGTCCGGGTGTGTCCGTTTCCAGCTCGGCGTATGCTTCTACCAGTGCGCGCTGCTCTTTGCTTAGCTTACGCGGCACGTCGATCTTAATGTGAACATAGTGGTCTCCATGTCCATGCGCATTGACTCGCTTCAATCCCTTTCCACGCAACGAAATCCGATTATGTGATGAGGTGCCAGGTTCGATGTTAATCCACTGATCCTCGTAGACGCCCTGAACTCTAACAGTGCCCCCCAAAATAGCCTGAGATAGGGAGATAGAAACATCGGTGTGCACATCGGCGCCATCGCGCTTAAAGTAATCGCTGCGCTCCACTCTAAAGGTTACAAAGAGCTCCTTGCTGCCCACCTGCATGCGCACAGTTTGTCCATTTTCAATGCCTGCCGGCACAGGAACAGTCACCTTTCGTCGCTGTACCGTTCTACCTTTGCCCTCACATTCCGCGCAAGGATATTTGATGTATTGGCGCGTTCCCTGACAATAACGGCATGTTGAACGCATGACAAACGGGCCTGTCGATATCGTCTCGAATCCAGTACCATTGCAGTATTGACAACGCCCTGGTTTGGTGCCGGGCTCGCACTTGGAGCCCGTGCACTTGGGGCAAGTATCGACAACATTCACATTTACGTCTTTATTAACGCCACGCGCTGCTTGCGCAAAGGTCAAATCCATAACAATCTCTTGTGCCTGTCCAAAACCAAATTTGGAGTCAGCAAAGTCATCGAAACTGTTTGAGCGGAAGTTTCCTTCACCGAAGATTTTACGAAACAGCTCCTCTGGGTCAATCGAAGAGCGGAACTGCCAGCTTTGTGAAAATCCTTCTGGACCGAAAGGACCACCGCCTGCACCACCAAAGCCGCCGCCTTGCCGGCTCATATTCTCGGCCGTTTGGCCGTAAGTGTCGTATTCACGGCGTTTCTGTTCATCGCTAAGCACTTCATATGCCTCGGAAACTTCTTGGAATTTTTTGTTAGAATCCGGATCGTCCTTATTAGTGTCCGGATGGTATTTCTTTGCCAGCTGATAATAAGCCTTTTTGATGTCCTTCCCATTGGCATTCTTTGCCACGCCCAGTATTTTGTAATAGTCCTTGGCGTTCAAGCGGCTGGAACGGTGGAAATTTCGTGTTTGCTGCTGCATTTTCGCTACCGACGTCGTGGTCGGCGCTTTTTGTTGCTGTTGCCTTTGCCATGCTGCTGCAGTTGCTGCCGTACTTAAGGTCAATTGCCGGCGGTAAAGCGAGACAGCCAAAGATGAGCGACAGACTCGGTTAGGCACTTGACGCAACACGAGGAAATTTTTACACGAAATCATTGTTTTTATAAAAGAATTAATCTATTTTTGCAGCTAGCAACATGCCGTAAACGTAAAAACATGCCGTAATTTTCACTTTGACATTTTGACAGTCACAGCATTGCGTAAGCAATATTGTTCAATTCACAATAAGTGCAACACATGCGCCCAATCAGCTGGTATGCGTGCTAGGAACACGATAAGACCAGGGATGCTTTAACATAAAACCAGATATCGAACTGATAACCGTTAACATTAACTGTTTAAAAAATTAAATATATACATATGTAAATATATTTTTTGTATTACATGATAAAACGTTTATCCTTTGCAGGTGACACCGGTCCTTTAGTGTATCCAGCTGGCTTTGTGTACATATATTCTGCCCTTTACTATATAACAGGGCATGGCAGCAATATCCGAATGGGTCAATATATCTTCGCTGGCATATATTTGTTGCAAATGTGGCTTGTATTGCGTTTATATGCGAAAAGTCGCAAGGTGCCACCGTATGTGCTGGTGCTAAGCGCCTTTACATCGTATCGTATTCATTCGATCTATATTTTGCGACTGTTCAATGATCCCGTTGCCATACTCTTGCTCTATGTGGCTATCAATCTTTTTCTGGATCATCGTTGGACCCTGGGAAGCGTTTTCTACAGCCTTGCGGTGGGAGTCAAAATGAACATATTATTGTTTGCGCCTGCTCTGCTGCTCTTTTATCTGGCTAATCTGGGCGTAGCCAAGACGCTTATGCAGTTAAGTGTGTGTGCAGCAACACAATTAATTCTGGGTGCTCCATTTCTGCTGACCTATCCGCTGGAATACTTACGTGGCAGCTTCGACTTGGGTCGAGTGTTTGAGCACAAATGGACAGTGAACTACAGATTTCTATCCAAAGCGTTCTTCGAGGATCGCAAGTTTCATATTTCATTGCTATTCATGCATCTTCTGCTGCTTCTGTACTTTGCCAAGCCCACCTGGACATTTTTCAAAAGCTATGTTCGCCTTCGGGAGCTGCAGAAGCAACTGCAACCACAGTTGGCACGTAAAAATCTCGAGCAGCAGGCGAATATAAAAGCAAAGAAGTTACAAAGGAATGAGCAGCCACAACCGGAGAAAGAGGAGCAGTTTAGTAATGACCAGAAGACCTTTCTCAAAACGTTAGAGAAAAGTTTGCAAAAGGCATCGGGTCAGAAGGCGCCACAGCAGATTGCGCCTGCGCCCACCCAGGAATCCGCAGAGCGCTACGGCATACACTTTGACCAGTGCACCCAATTGGCACTCTTGCCCTTCTTTTTGTGCAACTTCATTGGCGTTGCCTGCGCACGCTCCCTACACTATCAATTCTATGTCTGGTACTTTCACTCGCTGCCCTATTTGGTTTGGTACACGCCCTTTTCTCTGGGCGTACGGTATCTGATCTTGGGGATAATCGAGTACTGCTGGAATACATATCCAAGTACGCATGTATCCAGTGTTGCACTGCATCTCTGTCATCTGCTGCTCCTGGTGGGCGTGGGACGTCAGTTCTTCAAGACTGTCAGACTCAATACAGTCGTGAATAAGCAAACAGCTAACATGAATAAGCAGAATGGTCAACAAACTCCGACGACACTGACGGCTAAGAAGACGCAGTAAAGAAAGATATTTGTACGTGTATATTAAACAATAAAAAAATTTCTTTTAAAATCCTTAAAGCGTTATACATATGTATTTAGTCTTTCATTTGTTTGTATTGGTACTGTACAGTTTGGGAATTGGCTACCAACTCATCCAGACCGGATAGAAAAATCCCACTTAGAACTAATTTAAAATTTAACTTAAATAATAAAGTCCAGTTAAAACTACAAATGATACAATTGACGACACGAAAGAGGATCGATCCTATTAGATCTTTTGGATATACCTGCTTATGAAATGATATGCCACAAATTGCTATCAATTTTTAATTTGTAGCAGCTACTATTGAAAGTAATACCAATTTAAAAAAATGGCTGTGAATTAGAAACAATTTCATGCAAACAGCTAATTTGCAAAGTAAAACAAATGCCCGAATCGCTTCTCCTTACAGTGTTTTAAAATTAAGCTAATTAAGCACATTGGTAAACTTTTTTTTTTGTGTGCCAACTTAACTTAATCACATGAAGAACTGCGCAAACCGTCTCTGAACAATATTTGTAAATTTAATAAAGATTTCAGCAACGCTTGCGTGTCAATTACCCACCGTAGTAGTTGTAGGAGTGTGTGTTGTTAGAGGAGGAGCAGTTGGTGGACTTGGCGAAAGCGGTGGAACATCATCTACACCGATGTTGGCACTTCCATCGACATCCACCTCAACAGTCTCCCGAATGACATTGGTGCGCTGCACGCTGAAGAAACGCAGGAGCGTTGTCTCGCTGTTCCGCCGACTTGAAGTAGGAGTGCGGGGTGTGCCAGACCCACCCGTACCATCGTTATGTGAGGTGCGACGCCGTGGTGTGGCCTGCAAACGCGGGCTGCACTCAGAGTTACGCAAACTCTTTAAACGCGGCGAGGCCAGTACGTCGGCAGTAACACACGACTGCTGCTCCTCGTTAATTTTCTCGCTCAGTGAAAGCGGCGCTCGTACGCTGGTCATTAGCTTCTGTTTGCGTATTTTCGTTAGCCAGTCTACTTTTTCTTTGGCCTTACGTTTGGGTGACATAATCCCTAAATGTGGCGCCTCTCCATCCAGCACGTAGTTGGGTAAATTCGAAGTGGGCGAATAAATGCCATTACTGGACAGTAACAAGGACTGTCCAAGCGGAGAGGAGGCGGACGAATATGCTGATGCAGCGGCTGCTGATGTCGTTGGTGGCGAGGTGTAGATGTGATTGATATTTTCACTTAGTGGTGATGGCATATTAGCGACGCTATATGCTTTGCTTGATGAGGACGACAAAGGTGATACTTCTTCGATTGTGTTCTCCTGATTGCAAGTCATATCTGAGCTCCGTTCTTCTGGTGCTCTCAGGGGCAGGGGATCATCCTCTGCAATCGCTGGCAATTGTATGTGTCGGCATGAAGGCTCCTGTGGGTTCGTGGTGGGCCCAAAAAGACGACGCCCTAAAAACGACAAAAAGATCTAGTTCAGAAATCGTTCAAATTGCTTTCAAATAACGTATCAAATTAAATGTGATGGATTTTCATATTAATGAATATAATTGAAGTATTACTGAACTCACCTCTAGACTCCAACATCTTTGGTCGTTTCTGTTGCTGGTGCTCCGGATCCGCATCATTGCTTGTGCTAGCCGCCGCACCCAGCATGTCCAAAAATGAACGTTTCATAGACATTTTCTCCACAGATCCGGGCGTGCGTTCGTTCTGCTCCATCAGGCGTTTAAGGGAGCGTGGCGTCGACTCCAGCGCCCGTAAATTGTACTTGTGTGTGGCTGCGCCAGCGGACGCTGGTTTCCTATCGAACTGTCGCACATAGGCTGCGTGTCCACGATAGTTTTCTGCACGTTCCGCATCAGTTACATTGTCGGGTCCAATACGCCAAATCTTATGACGTGCATCGTCACTACATGTGACCAGCGGGCGGTCGTGAGTGGCACCCCACGCCACACAAGTCACCTCAACAGTGTGGCCAGACAACGCTACTAGAGGCTCATCCGCATGCTCCAAATTCCAGATGTAGGCGCGCTCATCGCTACTGCCACTGAGCAAATACTTGCCGTCCGGACTAAGGCACGATTTAATATAGAAGG
Source organism: Scaptodrosophila lebanonensis (assembly GCF_003285725.1). Taxonomy (NCBI): domain Eukaryota; kingdom Metazoa; phylum Arthropoda; class Insecta; order Diptera; family Drosophilidae; genus Scaptodrosophila; species Scaptodrosophila lebanonensis. The sequence goes on from NW_022060529.1 coordinate 8,151,377, forward strand.
TGGAGTTAAGCAAGCCTTTGTAGCACGCCAGCGGTTTGGGAGAATACGACATAAGATTGTAGCAATAAATGGTGTTGTCCATGCAGTTCGCGTACAAACGAGCGCCCGCAGCATCCACAATAAGATTTGTGAAGCCCTTGAACGTAGAGTTGCCGGCATAGGGCAGACTATGCCTGGGCAGTGGCTCTTTCTTGTAGGCCGTGTAGTTGCGTCGCAGATCCCAAACTTTTATGATGCCGTCACCGGCTCCACAGGAGATGAGAGTATCGTTGTCCTGAAACGCCAGTCCAGTAATGCTGCTCGATGTGGTATTTGCCACCGTCTTAGGTGTGCGAGTGCGCTGCTTGCGCTGCGATATGGGCGTACCTGGGCCACCCGCGTGTCCACTGTATATACAATTGTCAATGCGCGAAGTCAGATCCATATTTAGATTGGCACGAATGTCCCATATAAGTATGGCGCCGTCTCGCCCGCCAGTGGCAAAGACAGCGGGATCCGTGCGCTTAAAGGCAGCCGACTTGACGGACCGTGTGTGCCCGACATATGAGTTTAGCCCCCTTATACCAGAGCCAGCCACATCCCAAAGTCGTGCCGTATGATCCCCCGAGGCGGATACAAATCTCATCTGACCTGGCGCCCATTCCAAATCAAACACAGCATTGAAGTGGCACTGTGGCGCGCTTAGCGATTGCTCCTCCGGCTCCTGGTTGCGCAGCGTCGTGTCCTGCAACGCAATCTTGCCATCCTCATTGGCAATGGCCAGTATGTGACGATATCCATCGCAGTTGGCAAACTTTGCCGAGAATATGGGAGGCTCCGGATTAAAGTCCGGACTGTAGTTAGCAGGCGCAATGCCCCGCCAGCTATCCTCCTTGGAAACACACAGCCGCCGTAGGGCAAAGTCATAGGTCCGCTCGTTAGCTATTAATAAGCAAAAGGGCAACGATTAATTAGTTCAAAATTCACAAACAACTTTACTATGCCGCCGCACTCTGTTTACGTTTGCGCTCGCTTGTCTGTTCACTCTAGTTCCCTAAATTCGCTGTCGCAGCAAATTTTTACGGCTATGCAAAAGAAACCGATGCCGATACCAATGACGAAATAGAAATCCCGGTATGGGACTCAAAACAACAAGTGGGCTTTGTAATATAACCACTTATCTTTTGATTAGAAATTTTTGGCGCTCGAACTTGCATTTCGAGCGCCAAAATGCAGCGCGCTTCGTGCACTTACCCAAACCATGTTCTCTGCGGCGCAGTTTGTTATAAATATTCATTTTAATTATGTGGATTAGTTTAATTGTATGGCTGAACACGGTTTTAAATATTTTCTTTTGATATTTTATGCAATTAAAACAAATTCTGCGCCTACAGCCTAGCACATATTCCTGCGACGCAGCTGGTATTTGATTCTATACTGGACTAGAACTTTGCCGGCAGAGGGTGCTGTACACACTTTTAACAGTGCAGCAACAAATGTATCGAAAATGGTAATCGAAAATCTTAGTTATCGAGTATCTGTGCTAAATGCTGCGCAGTGCGCACATGTGTTTTGGTAATTTTGTTGTAATTTTTTAGAAAAGCAAAGCATTAAGACGCCCTATAATGGTAAGTGGCACGTCATTAGCTACAAGTAAATTTATTATTAACAAATTACATTACAGGTAAAGGGTAAAAAGCCATATATTGACCGCAAAAAGGCAGTTACCTTTCACCTCGTGCATAGAAGTCAGCGTGATCCTCTCGTAACAGATGAAAATGCTCCACAACGAGTGCTTTTGGAGGCGGGCGCGCGACAGAAGCCACAGAACGAAGCGCCTCCGGATCCAGCCAAACGCCATGAGGAGCAGAAGAAATATGGAGTTCATTTTGATGATGACTACGACTATATGCAGCACCTCAAGAAACGTGAAAACGTTGTAGTTTGGGAGTACATGGAGAACCCGAACCAAACGAAAAAAGACAAGACAGGAACGGAACCGAAACTCAATTTACCTAGCTCTGTATTCGCGAGTGAGTTTGAAGAGCCTGAGGGTATGCTAAACAAGGCTGCGCCGCAGCCTGGTCCACGTCCAGATTGGGATCCGGATGTGGTTGCTGCACTCGACAGCGACTGCGAAGTCAACGAAGAATTAGAAGATGACTTTGTCGTTCAAGCGATGGGCGGTAGTGATGATGACGACGATTACGATGAAGAAGAGGATGACTGGCGCGACGAAAGTGGTGACGAAGATATGGATGAAGAAATGGAAGAAAACGCCGAGGAGCTTATGGACCGTTTGGCGCCATTAATGCGTCAGCGTCGGTTTGACGACGAAGAAGTGAAATCCCGTTTTACGGAGTATTCTATGTCCTCCAGCGTTATACGTCGTAATGAGCAGCTTTCCCTTCTCGACGATCGATTTGAACAGTTCTACGCTACCTACGATGACCCTGAGGTAGGTGATTTGGCGCTGGAGGACATCGAGGGTAGCTGGCACCAGAAACATCCAGTTGTTATGCAATGCTTCCAGGAGTTCAAAAAAAAGAACAAAACTATAGAGTATAATAAGGAATGGGATCGAGAACGCTTGGAAAAGTATCGCAATGTTGTTGAGGGCGAACAAGATCCTACCGAAGAGTTAATAGAATACGAGGTAGAAGATCCAAAAGAAAAGAAATGGGACTGCGAGTCTATACTATCCACATATTCGAATATATATAACCACCCAAAACTGATAGATGAGCCACGTCGCAGTCGACGCTCAAGTGCTACCACAAACGCAGCCCCCATACAAATCGACCCCAAGACTGGTTTGCCCACAAATGTGCTTCGAGGTGGAGTCGATGGCCAGTTAACAGCCAAAGCACTAGCCAACCTCGAGGACAGTGCATCAAAAGAAACCGGACCCAAATCGCTGTGTGCTAAATCAGTCCTGTCTACGCTAAGCGTACTTTCGATACGTCCGAAAGACGAAACCCCCGAAGAAAAACGCGAACGCAAGCGATTATTGAAGGAGTACCGGAACGAACGTCGCATCGAGAAAAAGGCGAATGCCGAGGCATTCAAGGAAGAGAAGAAACGGCAAACTGGCGTCAAAATCAATCAGCTGACCAATCAGCAAGGCTCCACGATTGTTTAATCGGCGTGATTTGCCTAATTATTTAAGTTGTATATCAAATGTTTTTAGATTTCTGTAAATGTGATTGAATATATACGCATACCGAGCTTGTATGCGGCACTATCTATATACATTTGTATGTTAGAATATTTATTGAATAATCAAATTAGTCAACTGTTCCCCAGCAACGATATTGATGATGGCATTATTGCTGCGTTTAATGCTATAAATGATTTGCGACTACGCCTTGCACTACGCAACGTGCAAATAAGCCGACAACATACAGTCAGTCAGGCCGTCAGCGAGACGTCAAAGTGGCATGCGAAGCCGTCGCCACAAGCCAGGACTTGCGTGCAGTCAAAAGAAAAGGTAAACAAAAATAAAACAGCAATAAAACGACAACAGCAGCACTCCCCAAGGCACATACATACGCAACAATTAGTAATGCCTCCATTGGGGCTGGATGACAGCCGCAAAGTCATACAACTATATATGTATGTATGTGAATACGCCGCGGTCATACAAGCCAGCCAGCCAGCTAGCTTAGCCGATTTGTCAACAAGAACCAAGCTAGGACCGCATTAATCAGCAGTCAAAGAAAAGTTCCAATTCACTGTCATTTTTTGACGTTATATTGTTTTTTTTTGCGGACTTTTTGCAAACCGTGAACACAAAAAAACTCAACAACATGCCCATGACAGTCCGTCCCTCATGGGCCTTTAGGTTTTCAGCGCTAGGCATATTCATATACATATTATATACATATATGTACATATACTTTTTATATGTGAGTGTGCACGTCTGAATGTTATAATAGTGTGGTATCAGAAACGCGATTTATACTATTTACCGAGCCATATAGAAATTTCCCACGAGGCGTCAGGCGGTACTTCCAGCCCTCGGTGCTAGCTTTCGCTGTTGGGTATTCGTGTGGAAAAATCTACCTAGCCCTATATACATACATACATACTATATACTCATATGAAACAGTGTTAGTTTCGTATTTGGTTACGAGCATTTTGTGGAAATTTCAAGTGAAATTGCATGCATTTCATTGGAAAAACCAACGTCAGTGGTATATAGGAATTAACCTTAGTCGAAAAGCTGAACATAAAAAGCGGCCTAGGTCACCATTAAAAGTTGTAAATTGATATTTAAAACAAATATAAGGATTTTTTCTTGTTTTCAATGCCTTTTGAATGATCTAGCGAATGGTCAATTCTCATTTATTAATTCTTTGTATTAATAATATAAATTAACTAATTCTTAAGCTTATCAATTAGAAGAATGCGTAACGTCAACACTCATTCTAATAGCGCTTTCGGGATTACTCATTTCTATCAATCTACATATGTATATGTACCCTGCAATCATTTAATTATATCAATACCAGCTGGCTAATGCAAACTGAACTATTTTACACACACTATGCATTATGTTTGTATATATGTATGTATGTACAGACTATACATACAGTGAAAACAACGCGCAGTTCACAAAGCCATTTCCACAATTCCACCGCACCAGCGAACAGAACAGAACACCACACATTTGGGCGCGAGCTGGCTCAATTCATGCCACTGCCATTGCCACAGCTACTCCTCCAGCTCTAGCTCCGTGTAAATGGAGACCGTCGTCGCTCGATAGAGTAGCGCGTTTGGCTGTTGATTTCGCTGTTGTTGCTGCAATTCCGCTGCCGGCGCTGTCGGCTTTGCGTTAAATTGTGGCAAGACGGCAAGAAAGAAATTCGCGTATTTTCAGTTCGGTTCCAAAGGCGAAAGGATTTAAACGCGCCGACCAACAGCGCGGTAATTCCTTTATAATAGACCTCGTCATTGCTCCGATTGGCTAAAATACAGTTGGCGCGTCCCTTGTCGGCGGAGGTTCGCGTGAAGCTCACATTTAAATCGGCGTGTAATTGTATACCCGTTTTCAAAACGAATACGAAAACAAAATGTCACACAAATATTGCAACTAAATACATAATTACAATAATTGCTCAAATTATTATACTATGAGTGTTGCTACAAGTATAATGTACGTGCGTGTTACATATGTACATATGTATAATATTCGACATCGAGTATACCTTACCCGACTTTTACAAACCCATTATAAACAACTATCAGATTCATATGAGAAATATAACGTTGTTATGCAACACGCGAAACATTTTTGAGCTCCCAAAAGAAATCCTACGGAGTGCTTTTTTGTCGGATATAACTTACTTTAAAATCAATTAATATTAATTACTGCTATGTGGCAACATACCGAACGCGTTGGTTAATGATTATAAATGAATGAACTTTAACGACCAAGAATACGTATATAATTGCATGCCTAAAAAATTATTTCGATAGTACGAAACGAAACATTTATTTGTGTGTGAGTGTGGGAGCATATGTACGTCAACAGATCTCTATCTGCCAGAGATATGTACATAAATGCCTGTATTTAGGTTCAGCCGGATATGGTTCATCTTGTCGTCCACTCATTTATCAGCTAGAAATGGAATTTTTAATTTGAATTGCGAGTCTCCAGCGCCATTATCATTGTCACGGCCAATGCCAGTTTATGACTATATAACACGTTGTATGACGTGCAAATTATAATTGTCATATTCAGAACCAAACGGAACACTGAATTTCTTGCACTATATTTACAGACGCAAATGCATACACGGATATATCCGGATATAATAATAGCTGATCAATTTGAAATTTCAATTGAATGTGGAGCAACAGCGTAATTGCTGTTTAAGACTCGATTTTGTTCAAATTTAATCAAAATTGAAAACGGAACGACCGTTAAACGGGGTTTCCTGTATTTTCCGAAGGCCACACTGTACAGCAAATTGCAAACACTTACATATGTATAAGGAGTACTGTTAATACGTTTATTTAAATATTATATATATATGTATTTTTAATATATTTATATAGAGCGTTTAAAATGTTGGACCTTGTAAGTCAATTGCGGGAAGTGAAAATATGATTATTAGTGTAATGTTACTAACATAATAGTATATGTATGTATGCATTATTGTAGTAACTCAAGAAATCGAACAGTACGTTTTAGTCCATTACCCATTATTCATTACTTTTGCCGACATCGTTTAGTTTTCTATCTCTACAATTTTCTTATTCTTGTTAGTAATGGATAGTTCTGCTTTAAATTATTCATAAGTAAAATGCTTTAATAATTCTTTATGATCAGCGTCAATGAAATATTAATGAAGTCCCATAGCTAAATGCATGACAAACATCCTTTCAAATAAATTGTGGAGCTTCTGCAAGCGCCATAGATTTGATTTACGTGAATCTTCAACAATTTTAAAAAGAGGACATATGTATGCTAAAAGTATAATACTGAAAACAAGGTCTAAAAGGGAAAAAATCGTGATTCGGGATAACTATTTGCATGCGGACTTTTTTTCTAAAGTTTTTAATGAGCCGCCTAGTTTAATATATAAAGTAATAATCTAAAACTGGGTTATTAACAATCGAAGCAATTGTTTTTGAAGGATCTTTATTAGGTCACCCCCTAGATCATGTTCTGTAGAAACCACTGTTTCAAGTACCCTGCCACTCAGACACTCGTATCACACAATTGCTACGCTTTGAACTTAAATTGAGGAACTGTTACTGGCACGTTGGCTGCAGTCTCAGTACTCTCTCATGCTAATATGCATGGGGCATGCGGCTATGGCAATAAATGTAAAGTGTGCCCGCCTAAGTAAAATTTGCACGCGATTCAATTGTCTTGCGGCAAGCAGCTGCGCGTGCGGAGTGTGCCTCCAACAATTACCGCCTTGACCGCCGCCGCCTGCCTGACAGCTCTCTGACATCTTTGCGGATATCAATTTACGCGGACATGGACATAGACACGAAAACGAAACTGAACGAGCACACACACAGATGTGCCGATAATCGCAATTTATGCCTCGACATATGCATAATCCATCCATCCGTACAGTTGTATTTGTGTGTAGACATATGCATATCCGACAGCTAAAATCAACAGACAAATGTGCAACGCACACAACCAAGTCGCATCTGTGTGTATGTCTGAGTATTAAATACAGACGTTTATTAAGTTGAACAAGACTTTCGCTATGGCTTGTACACACATAGGTATATCATAGTCAGTTGGCACATGTACGTATCTGGGGATTTGTTTATTCGCCACCAGAACGCACGCTGAGCTGGTGCCGAGCCGAGCCGATCCGCGACTAGAACGAACTCAATTTTATTTCTCGTATGATGTTGATATCAAGGATTAACAGTAGAATCGTAAATGCCTCCGAAGATACTCAACACAGACACACGTTTGCATCCATCCTATAAAAGAAGCTAAATAATAATCCTTATAATCAGTGATATATCCACATGAAATGCTTGTGCATTCGAATGATGCTTATTTAAAGTGAAAACGAGTCGCAAAGAATTCAAAAAACAAAAATAATAATAATAATAATAATAATATAAAAAATAAAACACACACAACTAATGCCATACGTGATAAATGAAAATTTTGCTTACTCTTGAAGTCCAATTGAAATTCGGTATCGCATTGCTGATTTCATAAACTGAATTATGAAATTCCCACGTCGATGTAAAGTGAGATGATTTGAGGTTTGAGTTGATTTTCCGTTTCGTCTCCAACACATCATGCTGGACAAATACACAAACGCATTGATATCGTTTGGATTAGGATTCATATTGATGTGGTGAGTTTGAATTTCACTTGAATATGTGCTTTGTATGCTGCACATCTGTGTGTGGCCAATCGATATACTCGTATACTCGTAGTACTTACATACAAACATACTTTGAATATTCAGTTAAAGCCATTAACACACAGATTCCTTTATTTTATGACCCTTTTTACGTTTTCGTTTTACATGCATATGTATATTGAAATAATTAAGAATGAAGCTATTCTTACATTTTCAGGAGCTGTAGTATTTCTCAATTACAAAATCGAATTGTGTTTTAAGTTTCTAGCCTTACAGATTAGTTGTCAGGGTTTAGAGATATCTATCGTCAACTTGAGAATAAATTTAAGGAATTTATTGGTGGTCAAACTTCATGAAATCAAGAATTAGAAGAGAAAGGACTGGGCTTCATGTTCTACCCATCCTAAATCTTTATTAATTCAGCAATGCATCTTCTAGTCATTGTTATAATTCTAAAGGAGAGGCACGATTGTTTCATGGCCAAATCTTCCCTTTCTCAAGGCATATACTATTTTAGATCCCTCGATGTGATGCATGATATTCTTTGGGGTGACATGTGACATCGCATCATATGCCATTTTGTTTTGTTTTGTTCTTTTTATATTTTGCTGCTTTTTTTGCAACCCGTAGCCTTCTATATGCAAATATTGGCAAATCATTTGACAAACCAGCCAAGGTCACTCGAATCACAGCAAATGGGACTCGAACACGAATATCCATTCACTGGCTTTAAGCTCGGCTGGTGGCAGTGGAGCAAAGTATTCGGAAAATAGCCAAATAACTCGCTTATAAAAAGTTAAACAGCCAATCAGACACGGACACGAATGACGTTAATTGCGATTCATGCTGAATTTGTGAAAGTTTTTAGCAAATGCGAGGGGGTACTACTGCCCCAGACTCTATCCCTCTATATATATTTTGTATGTACATACCCAAATACACACCTCTTGTTTCCGGAATTAAAAAAATCGGTAACATTTTGTTGGTCACATGTGGAATTTAAATGTTTGCTCATTTTCAGGCTAAGCGAAGCCACGGAAGCCCACGTGAACTATACGACGAAGCCCCGAGTGGTTCTTCCGCCTAATTATGTCAAGGGTAAGTTCAGTTCAAGTCAGTTTAGTTTTATACAATTTTTCTAAGCAGTCGCCAGTTCGGTGCTGACACAACTGCGTTTCTTCAATTTTCCGAAAGCCCAGACGGGTAAGCTCTGCGCAAATGTATTTACATATGTACATGCATCTATTATTTTCTATTGATAGGCTATAGTCCTGATATAGTATCGGTCCGAAAGTTGGTGATTCAGGTTTTAATTGCACGGATTTTTAAATGTACATACATATGTATATGTTTGTATCTAGACAAGAAATTGCGTGCAGACGTGACGCAAAGAGTTTCAGGGTTTTTGTTTCCAATGTAACCAACACGAAATGCACGGCTATAACAGCTCGACTTCTGCCTATACATACATACATATGTATGCCTGTGTACTGACGTCATCATAATGCACTTAGCACGATATGGTAGGGAAATGATGTGGTTTGATATATGTATGTATGTATGTACATAGCTCGAAATCATACTTATTTGCAGCAAGCTAAAAATTCTTCGAATTTTGACAAATTAGACACATGGATTACTGTCATTTTTCGATGTTGAAAATAAGCAGCTCAGGCATTATTCAATCGAATCTGACTCTACTATCAAATACAAAATGGATGACGGCAAGAACATTGACGGTGTGGAGTCCAGTTTTTGCTGGCCAGCTGAGGGCGTGTCAGCAGAGATTGAACTGAACAAACTGTTCGAAATAGAAGCCATACTAGACCAACGCTTTCGCAATGGACAGGTAGAGTACTTAATAAAATGGAAGTACTGGTCTGACGAGGACAATACGTGGGAAACTGATGAGCGGCTCGCCGCCGCAAATCTACAGGTCAAACAACAATACCTACAACTCCAGAAGGGTGGAGAAGCGAAGGATGTCGGCACTGACATCCCCAGTGAGTCTCTAGAGACGTGGCGTTCTTAGTGGTTAAGACTTCGCATCTTTGTCCCAAAGATAAAGTTGAGACTGGCCCTGAAATATGGATCACAAAAAGTAAAGGGGCGCATTCCTTAATAACAGCAACAGACAAATGCAACAAAATAAACACACATATGTGCATTTTTCTAACAATAATAAAAACAATTCAGTTACGATGCACGCAATCCGAACATTTCAGAGGTGATTTCAATCAAGAATAGTATTAAAAATGTTTTTTAGATAAAATGCATTTTATTGTTTTGAATCTGCCGAATAACAAAACATATTTTTGCAGAGTCTGAATTAAGGCATTTATAAATTATATAAACTAGATAATGTAGGAACACCCTTTAGCAAAGACCCTTAGCCCTAATAACATGCTTACCAAATGTATAAAGCGCTAAGGAAACTTTACTTTCCGCCCTCGACATGGCTCTGCCTTATGCTTAGAAACAGAACAATTTATGTCTACTACCTATAAGTTAGCCCTATTTTGGGCTACCTGCAAAGTTGAGCCTTTGATTTTGGTAAGCTAAGATAGTTCGTTTTACACGCTTTACGTAAAAGCTCCTTCTTCAAAGAAAAGTTACATAGAGACCGATGGAACAACGGGCGGAGGTGCGGGCATGATTACATCAAAACAACGCAAACGAAACACTATAAATAATGGGGTACGCCTACGTGGGTGATTCGTGTATGATTAAAGGCTAAAATTGAAGCAATTTAAATTTGAAAATAATCAACACCACTATTATTCTCATCGATTTTCCCTTCTTGTAAAACCTGCTCCACAGTCTCTTGTCTTTGAACTTGAAATGGAAGGTTTATTTGTTATCGTATTCTCTTCGTCATGGTAGTGGTAATGGTTTATTTGGCTGGAACAATAGTTAGTCGGTCAGACAAGGACTAGGACTAGGTAGGGGTATATGAGTGGGTCAATACGCGCACGCAAATGGATTCGAGCACGAAAATGTAAGGCTTAGCAATTTTTGCGCCTTAAGCTCTCCACGAGGTGTTTTTAGCAATTGGACACAATTTATTTTAGACGCCTCTTTTGTTGGAAAACGAACGGGCCAGATTGGTCTGACTGTTAACGTTGAATCAGTTGGTTGATATCGTAAATAAATTTATTCATTTGCAGAAATACGACCGCCCTCGCAGAAGGGCTCGCCAGTGATAGTAGACTTTAGCATATTTGTTGTAGATATTAACTCAATAAACGTAGAGGACATGGACTTTAGGTAAGTGATAATCAAAATGGTGATTTGACAATCTTTCCGGGGAATCACAATCTAGTTAGTCACTATCCGTGGATTTTCAGAGTAGACATGTTTATACATCAGCGGTGGATGGAGTCTAGACTGGAGATATCAGACGACATATTTGAGGAAGGCGACGATTATGTGACGTTACTTCCAGAGTTTTTCGACAATCTCTGGCAACCGGATCCGTATTTTCTGAATTCAAAGATTGCTGGTAAGTATTTAATCAAAATAATCTTCTTCGATTTCATTAAAATTGTATTGTAAGGGCGTATATATTTATGTGTGTGGCTTCGGCTATTAACTAAAGCGCATTTGTAGTATGTTTAAAATTAACAAATCTAGTGATTTATTTATGAAATCGGAAATGGCAATAATTGTTCATCAAAGCACGTGTACTATTTTTCCCTTAAATGTACCAATGCATTTGATTTGTATATAATAACAGATTCTTAATTTTTTTACTATTGATTTTATTGTTTTTCACAATTCCCGAACCAAAAAAAAAAAAAAAATTAAAACAAACAATTTTACAATGCCAACTTCTAAGGATTTGGAAGCCCATATATTGGGACAACTTCAATGCTACGCGCTAAGGATGAAAGAGAAATAAAAAACTTTCATCTGAACAAAACTTTAAGTATACCTACCTACAACAAAAATCTAGAATGTGCTGTCAATCGCCAAAAATCCAAAATGACTTAAGTTCACTGATGATTCATGTATAATATCAATGCATTCATTTCTACCTACATGCAATACTATGTTGAATGAGAAACTAAATTCAGTATCAATAAGCAATCAATTGTGTTAATTGTATCCAATATCGTACCAACGCACATTCCCCGACCATAACTCCAAGAATAATACCAAATGCAAGAGCGCACAAATTTATTATGTACATTTTCTTTTATTTTTACGTTTTCCATGCAAGTATGTATGTATTTATAAGATATATTATTTATATTAGTTATTAAAACTCATTTTACAACCTACAACCTAAAACACCGCAAATATGCAAAAAACTCAGAGTAGCATAAATTGATTAAACTTTAAACCGCTTACATACAAATATATATAAGTTTTGAGCATATTTAAAAATAAATATGAATGCCTTCAAATTATATTCTAAACAATTAGCTTTTGTGTGGAAGTGAAACATAATTGGAATTAAGAAAAGCATACTTTTAGGATGCACCTTTCTGCTGCCAGCCATTTATGAATAAAAAAACGGTTTTCCTTACATTTTTTCCAAGCAATTGTGAATTGTATTTGAAGCTGACAATATTTAATGATTCTTGTTTACCTTAAACGATAGATGAAAATGACGTTTTGAGAAAACGGGAGCGGATTTTGCTTATCCACTCTGCCAAATTGAACCCAGAATTCAAGTAGAGTTCTTCTTATTTTGCCCCTGCGTAGGTTTTTACATAATAATTTTCTGTCTAGGTTGCAAATACCACTTATTCTCATTGCGTGCTACCATAAAATCACCCTCAAAGTACACAAACCAATTCTGAATTTGGCTGCACCTGTTCCCCCTACAAAAAAGGTAGTTTGGGCGTGGCTTAGCTGACCGTGCAACATTCAAGGTCACTGCCACCAGCAAGTGCTGGCTTCAACACCCACACGTGCTTGCAACTGACCTGCACTCTTTGCAGTACTCTATGTATTTTATATTGGGCTGCTAACGCCACTAGACAATGATTAGATCTTACCTTGACTCTTTGGTTTATTTGATGGCTTTGACATTGTCAAAAAACTGAACATTAATAAGTATTAGTGCGATTCTTCTATAGCAATTACCGTTAATAAATATAGTTATTTGTTTAAGTAGTAAGCATATTGTTTTTGAAGCACTTTCGGGGCACTGTTTTGTTTCCAGAATTTAAATGTTCTCACTAAATGCAATAACACTGGTTTACAACATTTTCTAAACATAACTATACTATTTTTTTTTTGCTATTTTTTTACAGTTTGTAATTGTTGGTTTTTTTTATTGTATAAGTAGTTGTAGCTCACTAAGGCGACCTTCCACTGCAGAGTTAAAAAACATTGTCAATATAAATATAAATATAAGTTGAAATCTATCTAGTTGCCTATCGAAAAGCTTGAGGTGTGGTCAGAGAGCATACAAATATATCTTACAAATAGACTTTGAAGATGTAGAGAAAAACTATATTTTTTTTAAACCTATGTATATACATAATCTACAATTCGTCAAATTTGAGAACAAACTTTTTGGTCCCCGACCGTTCCTTTAATTCTTTTGCAAACTAATTGATTTTCCTATTAACTCCCTGTGAACACCCTTTTCAATAAATTTTTTTTAATTTTAAATTAAAATGAAATATTAAAAATGTGGGAAATTTGTTATTTTGTTTTATATTGCTAGATAAATATAGAACTGATTGGCAGAGAAAGATTTCTTTATTTTCAGTTTTGTTTAAAAATGTTGGCACTAATTTTCTTTTTTATGTTTGTAAACTGGTGTAGTAGTGGCCGCACCTTTTTGTATTGCCTTTGTGGCAGAGCACTATTAGCATAGCACTTGGCATCATGACAAAATTAATTGAGCCTCTACCAATTCTATAGTTCTAATCAAAGCCACTTTGTTCCGCATCTCTGCAACGTCTTCTCGATGTCTTCTCTTTGTAGAAATAGCCACTCTGACTCACAAATTTACATCGGTGACCCTTTACAAGAATAAAACGGTTCGCTATGCAGCACGGATGCACGCAATCATAGCCTGTCAGATGGACTTCCAACTCTACCCAATGGATATACAAGTGTGTCCCATATATATCGAGAGCTGTAAGTCGGAAAATAAAATGAAGGACTGATTTTAAAATGCGAACACTTTCCCTCAAGTTTCATCCAACAACCAGAAGGTCAAGCTACGCTGGTCAGCGGACGGAAATGGTGCGACGCTCAATCCAGAACTTAAACTGTTGCAGTACAATCTGGGCCCATTGGAACTGGAGGAGAGCGACGGCTATATGCCGGAGAAGGTGGGAAATTTTTCACGCCTGACCGTCTATTTTCGCTTCGAGCGCCAAATCGGTCATCATTTGATTCAGACGTTTGCGCCTTCGTCCCTGGTCGTCATGTTGTCGTGGTTCAGCTTTTGGCTGGGCCTGGACGCCATTCCAGGACGCGTAACATTGCTCGTCACATGCATGCTGACGCTCGTCACAATGTTCACGGGTCTCAGGGCGGATATACCACCCGTGGCGTATGTTAAGGCAATTATTCAAACTCAAAGGATTATAAAAATTCCCCTAACTAACTGAATTATTATCCCAATAGGCCCTGGATTTGTGGATGGCTGGCTGCATGGTAAGTGCCGTACAACGCCAATTGGATGATATTTAAATCATTTGAATATCCGCTTTAGGTATCTGTATTTGCTGCCCTGGCCGAATTCGTGGTTGTTAAGGTTCTGGACGTTCAGTACCAATACCAGGTCAACCGAATACCAAAGGTATTACCCATGGTAAGCCGCCAACCTGGTGCCTTCTTAAATAAATAATGTCTATTTTGTTGTTTGGGTTTTTTTTTTTTTTTTTGCTATTGTTTATCGTATGCAGCGCATAAGCAACATGGAGAAAGGTCAATGTGCAACTATGGCGAGCTGGGAGGGTGGAGCCGTGCGGTCACGAAAGGCCACACAAACTCCGACAACACCGGGCCAGGTGAGTGAGTAGTGAGTTGCCTTGGCACACATTTCTATGGGACATAATGCAGTTTGTTTTCCTTCAAGCTAATGATTTTGTATTTGTTTCAAATTACTTCGTATTTCTGCCATCGATAAAGAAATGATGCCCAATTGAAACCGCACACTGTGCCGCCTAAATAAATCTAAAATTGACTGGGGAATTTTAACATCCTTTTCATTTATTATGAATTAAGAACTGGGTTGATTCTTAGCTGCAGCGCATACTATATTGTTAACAACATATATCTTCTCTTTACAGACCTCCTTGCAGGGCAACGGCGGACCGCCAAAGCCAGCGCGACGGCAGAGTCTTCTATCGGTAGCCTGGACGGATACGGACACCGGTGTTGAGAAAATTATGTGGCGAGAAATCGACAAAGTCTCACGTGCCGTATTTCCCATACTGTTCTTTGTTTTTGTGCTACTTTATTGGCCCATACTGCTGATGAAGTCATCCTAGGACTTGGGGAGTTCCAGAATGCACACTTCTGGACTCCGTTAAAAAAATTTATATTAAAAAACAAAACCAGACATCGAACTACACACCCATTTTACACAATGCTGAGTTAACTTTTGCATTTGAGGCACAAAACTTGGTAGGCGCAATGTTGACTTAAAGGCATAGTGCGCGTATAACTTATAAACCAAGTAATCATATACATAGCTGAATGGTTCATAATTCATATTGAGCATTATTTATGTGCGTCAATTGCTGCTACTATATGTTTGTTCTTTTTCTCAGATTTTCTTTTTTCTTTGCAGTTAAGTCTGCGTACATATTAGAGAGGCTAATTCATTACATTGTCTAAATCTAATTTTAATCAAATAATAATTTTTACAGATGTTACCTGCAGCTAGTTAAGCTTGAGAGCACTTGCCAGACATTTTTTAACAAAGTAGTATTCCAAAATATTTACAAAAACTTCACCGAATTGTATGTTTATTGGGGTCCGTATTTGATATTTGCTCAGTAGTATTAAAAATTGGGGTTTCCGATCCTAGTATTGCACAGGTATAGATACATATAGAGTGTATGTATTGTGTGTATTTTTGAGAAGCAATGCGCTATGATAAATAATAATGCTACTTTAAAAGATTCCACAAAAATATCAATGCTTAAAAATAATTTCGGGAGGGGATATACTAGCTTTAAATAGTTGTCTTGTAAGCAGGAGGAAGTTTGTACAAACGGGAAACGTATATTCTAGGCGTTTCATCAACAAATGCAGCACAGTGCTTGTGACAATACCTTAACCTATGAACGTCTGCAGCCCCCACTTTATATATTCATCAAGTTAGTTAAAACATTATGGAAGGGGGCTGCTAATATATCATTCCTTTTTAGTTTTATTTATTTAGTTTTTTGGCTAAGCAACTTCACTAGAAAATAATTGGTGCTTTAAAGATAATAAAAATTTAATATAACTAGAGAGTATAAACTTGCTATTGTAAATAATATTAGAAATGCCATTTAGAAAAATTTACACTTCAAAGGCCATTCTATTTTTTATGCAAAGTGTATTCAAATCCAAGCGAACTTTAGTGCTGTGGCTTTATACAGATTTTATATATGTATCTAAATCGAGTTGAAAGTAGTGCACGAAAATCATTAGGGCACAGAAATGCAGATTTAATTGTTAAGCTAACTAAAAATTACAAACAAAACTGTATATGTAAATAATAATAATGTATACTTTTAATTAACACATACACATTTTCATTTATCTGCAAAAAGAGAAAATATTTGAAATATTTATGACTGTTACTTTCAGAAACAAATCGATAGATTCATTTTCATTTTGCACTCAAATAAGTTCGAACGATGAATGAAATATTTAATTATGCTGCATTATTCAGATAACATTTTCTTTTTCTCCAGCTAAATTGTAATGTTCTAATAATTGCTTATTATATAAAATATTTGGTTTTATCTAGTTACCCAATAAATA
Organism: Scaptodrosophila lebanonensis; assembly: GCF_003285725.1. Classification (NCBI taxonomy): domain Eukaryota; kingdom Metazoa; phylum Arthropoda; class Insecta; order Diptera; family Drosophilidae; genus Scaptodrosophila; species Scaptodrosophila lebanonensis. The sequence continues at coordinate 8,168,170 of NW_022060529.1, forward strand.
CTCTTTCAAAACCTGTCAATAATATAAGCAAAATAAAATGTACAATAATATTAATATAAAGCACCAAAGGGGGCCTTTTAATTATTTCATGGGGGTAATTTTCACATCAATCCCATCTACAAGTATGCCAAAAATGTTGACATTTAGCCCTCCCTTAAATAGGAATATAATAATAGATACATTTTCTCAAGTCCCATTTGATACATTTACACAAATATAAACTTTTTTTTTTTCAATTTTATTTCATTTAATTTGCATCTTCATTTTCACTAACGTCATCCTCGTCCGAGTCGTCTTCATTCTCGTCACTAAACTGTAATTTCAAAGATCCTTCATCTTGTGTTCTTATAAGCAACATTTCTGAATCGCTATCACTCTCATCCATTGCTGTTTTATCACCATTAGTCTGGTTCGAATTTTCGCGCTCCCTTGCAGTGTCCAAAAGCACGCGCAGAGTGTACTTGTTGAAGTCGCAGCTATAAACATTTTCGAAAAAAATAATAGATTTTATATTACTTATAAACTGATACAACAGATACTCACATTTTATTTAGCATCTCATATTTGCGTGAGATACTTTCGTGGAGCGCCAGCAAGGCGGGGTTTTGAAACGCGCTATCACGATTCCCGTGGCTAGTTAGCAAGCAGCAGCACCATTGCAAGTAAAATTCTATGTGGGGCGAAGATTGCAGCATGCGGGCCAGATTTTGGAGTAAGCGGTGGGCGAAATCATTGGATAGATCTGCGCAAATTAGTTCAACTGAAAAGAGTATTATTACTAATTTACGACTAATACAAACCAAATTTTATTTAAAGCAAGGATATTCTTTTGTTGTTTTTTAATTTATGCATTTCCGCTTGGTTATGTTTTTATATTCATGGGCCATCAGTTGGCCGCATGAATGCAAACATACCCTTGAAACAGTTTACTAACAACACGTGCGCAAATTTGCACATTCGATCCAAAAAAAAAGGAGTCAGCGAGAAACTTTAATACAAGGGTGTGTTACAGCCATTTCTATTTATAGCTGCAAAAAGTTAAGGTCGCTGAAGACCTTGTTTCAAAGGACTTTTAAAGGAGACAAGCAATATAACTATTCAATTTTATTACACATGAGCAACCACTTACTGTCTTTATAGGGTATGCGTTCCAATACTAAGGCAATCAAATTTGGATCGTTTAATTTTAAACTCATTATAAGTGCTTTTGTATATTCTCTATTATTTAGGGCTTCATGCGTGGCCTTTGGTGTAACTTCCAGTGACAAATCGAAGGGATCGAAAACAACACCTGAAGAAGATAAAACTCATCAATTAATGCACTTTCAAATGCCTTATAGGTTTTGCAGCTTTATTACCCTTGTCTAGCGCATAAATGCACAATCCTTCAGTGCCCGCGGCTGCGAAGGCTTGTCCGGTGGGTGAGAAGCGTACACAGAACACCCTTACTTCGGGCTGGAATCGACGCGCAGACATATCTCCTTTTCGTACGCCCGGTAACCGCACAGCCACCTTGCCCCCTTCAAGTTCTTCACGTTGCTCGATCAAAGCCATGTTACCAAAATCACTCATATGCTTACGGCTGATGAACTCCTACAAGTATAGTATGCATAATAAGTGTACAATGGACAGCATATATATTGTACTTACATTTAGACCATCCAGGCTCTGATTTTTTGTTATCTCAAATTTCTTTAACAATATAGCCTCGCGCACATGATATATACAAATATTGGGCGATTTGCCTGCCGCCAATAGACATTCACCATCAGCTGAATATTCAATTGTGGAAAAGTAGCTATGGAAACATAACTGAGTAAAAAAATACTAGCAAAATATCATTCACTCACTTAGCCTCAGCATTTTTTTTGGCCGTTATAATGTCTGTCTCCAAACGTCCGCTGCCCAAATCGTAGCGTCCTTCGATTGTGTTCACCTGCGTGGCCGATTTTACATCGAAAATAATTATGTTTCCACTGAGTGTGGCAACTGCAACCTATAGAAATAAACTGTCTGAATAAATTCATTGTTGTTACATAAAACAAACTTACTTCTTCACCATTTGGATTGAATGCTACACTTGTCACATCTGCGAGTGCGTCAATGGATTCATGTTCACTATTGCTTTCCAAACAGTTCCAAATCTTCACAGTTTTATCCCATGATCCAGAAACAAGTGTTGAAGAAATGGCCGATGGCGAAAAGGCCAGAGAAGAGACTGGACCTTCGTGCCCACTGATTACTTCCAACAGTTTTCCCGTCTTTACAGACCACAAAAAAATTTCGTACACATCCTGACCACCTGCTACAACTAGTTCGCCAGAATAATCAAGTGCAACGGAAGCAAATTGTGCCGGTGTTGGGGATGTAAAAGTACGAAAATTTCGATACCTGCCAATAAGAATGTTTTATAATAATGTTTTAAAAAGCCTGTTAATAAACCGACCTGGTGATATCGAAGGCACGGACAGTGCCATCCAATGAGCTGCTAACAAGAAACTTTTTGTTGCGACTGAACTGGACGTCGGTAACTCCGCTAGTGTGTTCACTAAAGGTGACGAAACAGAAACTACTTTGTGTATTCCAAAGTTTTACCTTCGAGTCCTCGCCTCCTGTAGCAATATATTGGCCATCCGATGAGTATGCAATGCAAGTCATCTCACTGCTGTGCCCCTGCTGCTTCATAATATATTGCTCGCTTTGCCATTCCCATACCAGCAGTTGGCCAATTTCGCGCGATGCCAAGGCCAACCAATCTCCCGTACTATTAAACAGCGCAGTTGATATGGGATAGTCTGAGATGCTTAGCGAATGAATCATGTTCACGTCAGGCAATTCGTAGAGGTAGAACGCTCCAGTACTAAATGCTACCACCATTACCTTAGTCCGCGGGTTATAGTTGGCTGCAGTTAGCAGAGCATCACGATGCTCTTTCCTAGGTTCATTGGCCAAATAGTGGCGTGCGAGCTTCTTGTAGAAAAATGGATGTGCTTTTCTAACGCTCTCATCTTTGATTTCATTTTCATCATCTGGCACTGCCAGGGTATCTGTTTTTTCTATGACATTGTCCACATCATCTTCGGACTCATTGCCTGAACCAGCAGCAGTGGTGGGTGGCTTTTTTTTACGCTGAGGCTCTGCATTCTCATTTCTTGTTTTTTCTGTCAAGTCCGAAGGCGCCAAACTGCATTCCCAGAGACAAAGCTGTCCATTCCTACTTACAGTATTCAAATGGAGGCTATTTGCTTCAAAGAAACAGGCAACTATAGCGTCTGTGTGGCCGCTGAGACTTGTTGTACGAAAATTTTTAAAAAATTTAACTGCACAAATTTTTGTGGAGCTATCACGGCAGCCGATGGCCAACAAACTGGAATCCGGTGACCAATCCAACCACGTAACATCGTCATAACCACCTATGAAATGTCGCTTCAGCACAAAAGGATTGTACTCGCCTGTTATTTCGCCTGGGGCGCAAAAAATGAGCACAACGTTGCCTTGAGCCACAGCGAAATATGCTCCGTCAGGACTAAAGACTATGCACTGGACGCCACTTTTGAACTTGTGGCTATGTATAACGGTGCAGGATATCATGCTGATAAGTTGTGCTTCGCCACGTTCATTGACAGCGATTAGCAAGCTCCCGTCTGGCGAAAGAGCAATGTTGGTATAGTTGTATCTCGACTCCACCGACAATGTTCGCGACTTGTTGCTTGTAAATAAGAACGTAATATATAGACGATTTGATAGCAAAATTTACATGTAATCTACCTACTTCTTCAAGTCATACACCGTTATCCGATTGCCCACAGGACTAATAACAGAATTTCCATCCGGAGAAAAGGCCAAGTTTCCATTCCGGTAAATGGTGCCCATCAAATTTGTAAACTTCGGACAAACGGGTGGGTTATTAATTTGGCAATTGTAATAATTTCGTTTGTACTTACTTTGAATGAAAACTTCATTTTTGGTCTTTTAGTTTATGGGTATTTTATTTTCTGCCTTAGTCAAAATACATGCGGGGAAAATATAATAAACAAAATTCTCGCACGTGTCGCAGGTATTAGCGTTGCCAACTTACTGCACTCTTTCACACAGTTGATCTCCATCTGACAACTAGTGCTGCCAGTCCTGTAAAACTAAATTCCGGTATTGATATCGAAACCATCGATTAAAATCGATATAATCAGTTAAATTATTCAAAAGTACAAAATTAAAGGAGTAATTAATTAATATATTCATTGTGCAACAATTATATAATAAGATAACAGTTTTACAAATTAACTATTTCATTGAAAAACATGGAAGAATATTTGTAATACATATCATATATATTAATTAAACATAGTTGTCAGTATATTCATATACATAAAATTAGGCAAGTTAAACTATTTAAACGGGTATCAAAGTTAAAAAAGGAACATGACACTTCAATTCACTCATGTTTGATAAAATTAAATGATGAAGCATTATGCATTTCAAACTAGGAGTTAAGCAGTTCAGGCGAATTAAAATTACAAAAACATAAAAATTACAGGCCTGTTTGAAAAGGCTTGGATATTTTAGGATTTCAGTAAGGATCCAAAACGCTTTCAATGTGTTAACAATATTACTGTTATGATGAAGATCTCGTACTCGGCAGTTTTCTTAAAAGCAAACCGCGATGAGGATAAAAAGCGGAAAAATAATTTAAGAGGGGAGAACAAATATTTTGCGATAATCGTATTAAAAATCGATGCATTCCACACATATCGCATCCCTAGCCTGCTCGGCGTCCTTCTCGTCTAACGGGGCGATTATAATACGGGCAAAATGGAGAATGCTTTGCTGGCCAATGTAAAAAAGTTATACGACCACCAACTATATGAGTGCGTAATTCCAGCGGTAACTAATAAAGAAATTAAAATGCGAAGTACCATTTATAATTCTCTGTCCATTCAGGCCAGCCTGCTGAGCACTCTGCTGCAGAATGATCGCACGGTGACCACACTTGAGATGGAGTACCAGGTAATGATCTATCTGAGCAGTGCCAACTACAAGGAGCGCCGCTTTCGGCTCGCCTGCAATCAACTGGAGGCCGTCGTCCTTATGCGTAAGACAATGGTGCGTTTTAAGGCCGCCTATTTGGCGGCCATCGAGAACACCTACAGGGAGTTTTCGGAAGTGGAGTTACGCTACAGAGTTGCCGTCTGCTATCGGGAAATGGGTGAACCAAATATTGCAATCAGCACACTACAGGCGGTGCCAGCCAAGTCCCGCACACCCAAACTCAACATGATGCTGGCTCGACTGCTTCATTATGGCTGTAGCACCAACAAAAACGAGGTGGCGCTCGCATACAAGGAGGTGCTACGTGACTGCCCGATGTCCATGATGTCGATTGAGGCGCTTCTGGAGCTGGGCATCGACGGCAACGAAGTTAACTCACTGGTGGTCAATGGTAGGTGGCAGAGATGAACTGAAATTTAGACTCTTACAACGTGCTATTCCCTCATCTGAAGCCGCCACCCTACCAAAGAACATTGAATGGATGAGCATCTGGATCAAGGCACATGCCCAGATGTACGGCCGTAAGCATTTGGAGGCGGCCAGGACATTCCAGCAGCTCAACGACACTACCAACTTCCATCAGAACGAGAATCTTCTCACGCACATTGGCAAATGCTTGTATTATTATGGAAATTTCACACAAGCGGAGCAATATTTGGGCATGGCTGCGATGATAAATCCTTACAACATGGACGCCTTGTGTTCTCTGGCCGTTGTCTACGAATTCAATATACAAAAGAAGCCGGAGCATGAAAAGCTCGTCACCCAAATGACCACCACTGGTGATTTTAGCTCAGCACATTGGTTCGTACTAGCTCAGAAGCTCTACATGAACGCCAAGTTTGATCGCGCGTTGTCCTTTACGGAGCGTGCGCTCTCGTTGAATCCCCGGAACATTGAGGCACTGCTATTGCGTGCGAAGCTCTTTCTGGCCGTTGGGCGTCACAATGAGGCGATCAGTACGTTTCGCAGCGCCCAGTGCTTTGCCCCTTACCGCTTCGAGGTCTACAAAGGTCTCGTCCACTGTTATGTTCATCTGAAGCGCATTAAGGATGCTCAGACGATGTGTGCCCTGGCCGTGCGCCTTTTTCGTACCTCGCCGCGCAGCTACACGGTGAGTGTAAAAATATATGCCTTAGGACGCGATCTGTGGAACAAAGTTTGTTTTACATAGGGACAAGCCTCCATTGCTTTATTCCACTTTTTTATTCTCTTTAGATGTTTGGACGCACACTCTTCCATTCAACTAATCCGACAGCCAAGAAGAACGCCAAAAAATTTGTAGAGAAATCCCTAGAAATAGACGAGCACTACATGCCAGCAGTAGCACTGATGGCTGAGATTTGCAAATTCGAGGGCGCCACTCAGGAGGCGATTATATTACTGAAGAATCAGGTGTCCGGCTTTCCACATCCAAAGCTATTCACCATGTTGGGCGACCTGTTGAGCGCCGAAAAAGAACTGAGCAGTGCCCTCCACTATTATACTCTAGCGCTGAGGTAAATGCGACAATTTTTGGTTTTGTATTAAATACAAAGTTTTAATTTCCATCGCGTAGCTTGGAACCCACTTGCCAGCGTGCTTTAAAAGGTGTGAATGCTTTGGGACAGGCGGCACGCACCGCCAGCAACGCGAGTCAGCCATGTGAGCAGGATGGGAATGGGGGCGGCAGCAGCCACAGCACAAGAGTTGATGAGAATAAAAGTAATGCGGCGACAGTGGCCACGCCTTGTGGCACACCAACTCATGAGTGGCTGCTGGAATGTGAGGAGGCATCAAATGATGCTTTGGAAATGTCCTCGCCAGCCGCACCACATGATGATGCCGAATCGGATACGTTCTCGGAACCTTTCTGGCACGATGTCGATGGGGAGATAACAAACTGATTTGTCGTGCGTTTGCTATTCCTCAATGATGCTCGACCCCCAAACTCAGTCTGCCTGCCTAATCTGATATTTCTGCAACTCTCATCTCACATTCCACAATATACATATGTATTTATTCAATCGCTGGAATTTCATATTCAAACAAAACAAACCCCCACCCCATGTCATGTAAATCATTTTTAATGTTTTTTGGCATATTTTTGTCCTTAACGTGAAATTCGAATAAACTTTATTTATTATATAAAACTGTAAGTGATTGTGTAGCGCTAATTTGCAAAACTAGTTTCAATTAAAATTGTTGATAAATGTCGCGAAATGTTTTTCCATTATTATGTCAGTCGTAGGCAAACAAGCACCAGACCCACTGTGTCATGTATATTTTAAAAAGGTTGTAATTATTTGAAAATGTAAATGCAATGTTTAACGCGCGGCACCAGCTCCACTCATAAACTTCATCGATTTACTTGTAGAACGCATAAGAATCAAGTTTCGTAGCACACACCTTTGCGCTAGGCTATTGGTATTTTAACTCATTCAGCTCCGCAGCAATGCTCGATGACTTTAAATAGACATAATGGAACTATAATTCATAAATTAAACTTGGGGAGAAATCGAACTAAGGTTCTAGATCTTGCTGTAGCTTGCATTTCCCCATATATGGTAGTTCGGAATGTTCGTAGGGAGTATTAGTAGGGACTATTGTATATAGTGTTAAGAATCGGCTTATTACACAAATATCGTATTGAATGTCATATCGGTTTTTGCTCAACTTTCGCTTTCTTATATCGATAGCGCAATATCTATACACTTCCCTAACAACATACACACATATGTTTGCTTTTATTTACCAAATAATACGTAAATAAAAAATATTCACAATACCAAAAGTCATGGAAAAGGTCAAATCAGCTTTGGGAAAGTTGGCCGAGCGCAAGGCCCGTTTACTGGATTTGCATAAACAACGGCAGGAAGCTCGCACACAAAACCACCAAGAAGTCGTAGCTGAAGATGCGAGGAAAAAGTTGCCTAACAATTGGGAGGCAAGAAAGCGCCAGGCAGAATGGCTTTTGGCTGACGATAAGGCACGCTCTGAAGCTGAAGCTGCTGGCAAGGACTACGACCGGCTAAAACTGCTTGAAGTATCAGCCGTTGATGCAGAACGAATTGAGAAGAAGAAAAAACGCAAGGACAACCCAGATCTGGGATTCTCTACGTACGAGGCGCAGACGGCAAGACAATACACACGCTTGGTTAAGAACATGCCAGCGCGCGACATGGCCAAGTACGAAAAACAAAAAGCCGAACTGGGAGATGCTTTCTACGGTGGCCCACACACTACCTTGCATGCTGTGACTAAAGACACTCCGAGTGCCATCAACAACATGGTTAAGGACCTGAATCAGCAAATTGAACGCAGAAAGAAGTACTCCAGAAGGCGCATCTACAACGACGATGCTGACGTTGACTTTATCAATGAGCGCAACTCCAAGTTCAACAAGAAACTGGATCGCTTCTACAGCGAGCACACGGCTGAGATCAAACAAAATTTGGAACGCGGTACTGCAATCTAAGTGGAAACTAGTGTGAAGCTTAAGTATACATTTTAACCATTAAGTGTAAGATCCTAATAAAGAATAAATAAAGTATTTGTAATGTAACTGCCTACGCACACATGTACATATGCATTTATTCATAAAGCAGAAAGGAAAAAAGAGTTAGCAGCCCCGTTGTTATTGTTTTCTTAGACCGGAGCTCAACATGCAACATTTTAGCGCACGCGAAAAGTTTCTTATTTCAAACACACTTAACTGTGTCCCGATGATGATACAAGGGCACGCAGTGCTAATAGATTTGCGGAATGAGACTTCGGTGGCAGGAGTTGTGGACATGGCAGATGGCCAGATGAATATAGAACTATCCAATGTAGTGTTGATTGATCGGAACGGTCATCAATATGCATTTGATTATTTAATGGTACGTAATCGTATGATTCGTCAACTGCACATTCCTCCCACTATCAATATGCAACGGGAACTTCCCGAGGCAATGGAGCGCGGGATATTACGACGCAAGCGTGTGAATAAAACAAACACGAAACGCACCTTCAAACAAAAGCGAGCCGAAGAAAAGCATAAAGAAATCATGGCTCAGATTACAAAACAGAAACAAACGGAATCTTTAATGTCATCGGGAACAAATGGGTCTGTATTTTTATATATTAGATCTTAACGCTATTAATAAGACTAAATATTGTAATTCTTAACAGGTAGGATATCTATGTATGAATGAAATGATTTCTAAATAATCATATAACAAGGGAATATCGCAACATCGAATAGCATCAAGTCGAGAATTTCCTGTTATAGTTCTCGAGAAACTGCAAAGATATTATTATTAATTATATAATATGATAATAATCAAATAATATGATTATAATCAAACATAAAAATAAAGATTTGAGATATGTATGTATGTATAGTTATTAAAATTATATCGGAATGATTGTACACTTAGGTGTTATCTTAAATATGTACATAGCTTTTTAATTTAATGATATAGCTAAAAAAAACGAGATCCATATGAAACTACTTTTTTAAATAAAAACATTTCCTTTTGAATTGCCGTACATACTTGTGATTAATTCACCAGGTGGCAAGTTACTCCGAAGTGTTCGTGACAAGCTACCGGTTAGTCAACGCGCTCGAGCAGATAGCACTGAATTGATATTGGCGCTTGTAGGTCCAGATTCTGCCGAATTTTTTTCAATCAAATATACCTTATTCTGAGCAATATGCATACAGAACCTGATCACTCAGTTTATTTTAGAGATCCCATTACTAACTACGCGATTTGTGCCAATGACTTCGCCTATAATCTTATTTGTGTCGCTATGCGAAAACGGCTTTGCTTAATTTTGGTTAATTTGCCGGTAAGTCAAATCTCAATTTCAATACATTACTATGAATAAAAGGTCATTCTTCATTTTGAACTGTAGGAGGAGACTGGCGAATTTGTGTGGAATAATGTGCAAGAACTGGAAATAAGCGACATTGACCGACACTGCAATGCCCTTTGCTTTTCGCCGGACACTTCGCTTAATTGTACGCCCAACAAAGTGACAATTTGCGTTGCCATTGGATTATGCGAGCTTAAGCTGGTTCACAGCGATCTCAATCAGTACAACCGAATCCAATCTTTAAAGGGCCATACAGACTACATTAACGATGTTGCTTGGGTATGTGATGGGGAGTTGCTCGCCTCGGTCAGCGACGACTTTACGTGCAAATTTTGGAACGTCAGCACAAATCTGGAGAATATAATCACATTTTGCCTATCCTCGGCGGGTATGGCCGTAAAATCTCATCCTGAAGACCCAAATAAAGTACTCGTTGCCGAAAAAAGAGGCATAATTCATCTGTATAATGTGCGTAGCAAGCAAGCGATTGTGTCTGTTGAGGCACCGAAGTTTCCACTGATGTCTGCCGATTGGTCAAATGGCAACCGGTTGCTTGTAGCTGCTTTGTCCGGTGGCGACATAGTTACGTGGGATCTGAGCCGTCCCTTTGTTCCTGCCGATGTTAAACAAGTACACGAAGATGGTGGTCGAGCCGTACAATTTGCACCAGGAAGCTCTGACATAATGGTTGCTAGCATTGGGAGACCTGATATTACATTAAAGGTCTTCGCGCCAAAGTCAGCGGTGCCGTTGGTGGAGTACGGCCTCAAAACCTACGGCGGTTTGGCATGGCATCAAAGATTACCATATATAACTGCAGCGTCTGATAGAAAACTATATTTCTGGAAGGTGCAGGTTAAGTAAAAAGCACGGCCTAAAATAAAGTTACCTTTTTAAAAAATAGTAATTATGTGGTTCCATTAAAAACCGTTGTTGTTTATTATTAGTTTAAATCAAATGAACATGTCTAATATTACTGGGCCGCTTTTTCGGCCTGGTATTTGTAATGCAACATCTCGCAGTCCTCATTTGAAATGACCTTAAACCCATTCTTCGTCATGTGATATACACGGATGATACCACCGGAGTAGGCATCTCTATGGGTGGCATGGTAAATGGCTCTACGGCCCAATTCCTGAGCTGCTTCGTCTTCCAGGTTGTAGTCGTAGCCAGAATCGAGCACACCATATGCGAAGATCGAGCCACTTCCTACTGAGAACAGGTTACCAGCGGTGCGAGAGCCCTCAGAGTCGACATAGTATAAGCCGGGGCCGCGTTTGTCATAGCCAGCTAACATCATGCCCATGCTTAAGCCCATGCCTTTGTATTCATGAGCGATGTTAGCCATGATTTTACTGGCAGCGGCGACTGAGATGCGCTCCTTGTTTCGTAGCTCATGCAGCCGGCATTCTTTTGACAGCACCCGATCCCAATAGACGCAATCGGCGGCGCCACCAGCCAAGGTTCCCAGCAAGAAATCATTAATTTCGACAATCTTTTTCATAGATTGCGAACCAATGTACTGTCCTCCAGTGGCGCGCGAGTCCACGGCTAAAATGACACCACCCTTGAACTTGAAGCCCAACGTTGTGGTGCCGTGATCAAATTCGATCTTAATGCCCGTCTTATCTGCATTTGCTTGAATTTTATTCAAGTTCTCTACAGGCTAAAAAATTATTTTTTTTATTAAATATTTTTCCGAGACAGTTTACCTCGCACTTACATTCGCAAATGGCGGCGCAGCCAATGTGTACGGATTTTCAAAATTAGAGGCGTAGCTCTTCAACTCGTTCACGTCGTCAGTTGCCCATGCTGTGGGCCTCATGTACGAAGCATTTGAAATTTTGCAAATTTCGGCCAACGCCATTACTTCTCACAGTAAAAAATCAGTTCCTTAAATTCAAAGCAATGAGTTGCAATAAGTTGACAACTAATACTTATGTTAGAGATGTATGAAACATCGATTACCGATAAAATTCTTATTTCGCGTTGCCCAACTGTCTGCGGGAGGCTCTGTTGTGCATAAAACCTGTTGACAGTTTTAAAAACTGATGTAGGTTGCGGAATAATACTAAATTCAATAAAATATTAAAAAAGTATATAAAAATATTAGACATACAAATAAACAATAAGAATTAATGTTATTTATGACACATCTTAACATCAATTATGGAAAGATATTAAAATCCACAGTAAAAATACTTTACGTAATACTTTTGAAATATAGATGATATCGCTTAATGAAAATGTAAATAAAATCCTTAGATCTTGTAGTCCTGCATTAGCTAACGATATAAAAGATAAACTATCAGGCACCGTCAGTATGTCTATATCCAAACCTCCACAAAAGAAAACCGTAGGATCTTTGATAAACTCTTTGTCGCCGAGTTACATGGCTTTTATATTACAAAAAAATGTTTAGTTTAATTATATACTTACTGTTACTGGCGTTAATAAAGGCAATACAAATATAGAATTAAAATATATTTTCTTTAAAAATGTTTAATAATAGCATTTATGTGTAAATATCAGAATGTCAAGTACATTTTTGTAATAACAGATCGTTTTGGTGTTTTGATAGAGACGCTAATGCGGCCTTATTAATTTAAAAACAAAATTTAATTGTAAAACTGTTAAAGTAATTATGACAAACGATGGCTTACGTCATTCATAAAATTCTGTTTGGTTCAAGAAAAATGGGCAACTATGATATTATCATTTTGGAGAATACATAAGTAAATTTTTATCAACTCCCTAAAAATGATTTCTCGATGTACAGTACTTAATTTAAAATTCTATAAATGACACGGCAGATGATCTGCCAGCTACTACTCAAACTTATCCTTATCTTAACAATAGCTTACATCTGAATAATAATATTACAAATTACAATAGCCAATTATTTAGTCATTTTGCGTCGCCTAATCGTAATCTATAATAATAGTGTTGCATTTCTTAGGGGTTGTTGGTTTAACGGAAATTTATGCAGCTAACCCGGCTTTGCTATCTGTAACTAAATATTGATATCTCAAGACATGAAAATGCTTATTTATCTTGGGAATTTGTATGTGGCCTATGGTGAATCAGGTAATGCCTCAAAGAGGACTAGTGTCCGAGTCTTCACGTTCTTGGATTGTAGTTATACTCTGCTGCAAAGCATTCGGCGTCAGCCATTCCTTTGGCAGGCATCTTTGTAAAAATGGGACACAAGAGCTAAAATGTGCTAAGCGATTTACCCAGCTTGGTATTTCTTGGCCGCAAAGTATCTGTGACAAATTGTTTTCCAATCAATTAATATCAATAAATAATGGAAAGGTAGTGCTAAGTTACCTGTGTTAAGGATCCGGAAAAATGGTTGCAATTATTGTTCATAAGATGATAGCGATCTCCCCGAAACTGGTTTCCTAGCTCCTCCACAATGCGACGCACTTCCTCATAGGTAAAGTCAGTGCAGCCAATTTGAATACTTTGACGGAATTGAAATTGATCTCCGAGTTCATCGTGATCGCGAGGCGTTATCTCAAAAACGCCCGTGAAAGGAAAAGGGTGTCCACCATATGCGAATTCTGTGCCAAAAGCTTCTACTCCAGAATGAAATACACCAAGCCCAATCGACGTTGTATATTCGTTGATCCAATACTGAAAATTAGTGTAATAGCGTTGATCATGCAACTAAACTAAATGCATGTTTTAAATTGACTCACCATATCATAGACATTTAATATTACAGGTTCCCTTGTCCCCATGTTGGAAGGCAACAGCTCTTCATTACCACTGTCTTTTGGAACACTAAGGCAGCTCGGAAATGACAGGTTGCACGGCAGTCCGTTCGAGAACATTGAATAAATGCGAAGTGTGTTGATTGCGAAGAGAATAATCTGCGTTAAAGGATACAAAAATAGTACAATATGTGAAAATACTTTCCATATTTTTTAATTACAAACATTTGTGTTGATATTCTGTGCTTTTATACCATAATTGTGAACAATATGCATACATTTGTATAAACATATACACTTAAAGCACTGCACTGAACATATGTATATTCAAACATACATGCTTACATATTATATGCTAAGTATGGGAATATGTATAAAAATATCTATGTACATGCAAACAGATGTATATATGTATGAGTGAGCATAGTGAATATGTATGTACATACATACATACATATGTGTACTATATTACAAATGTGTCATGACACATACTTACACCTTTGCAAGGTTCCTAATACGCCATACTCCAAAGAAGAGTGATGAGTTAAGTGAAAGTGTCACAGGTTTTAAATTTATTTTCCCGACGTTCTTTATTTAAAACTCTCAATTTTTGTTTATGGACCCAAGGAAAATACGCTCGGTTTGGTGCCGTGAGAACGAAAAGCACAGGGTGGTCCAATATCTAGTGAGTAGGCGTATCGTCAGTATCCCCACCAGGGCTACAATAATTGCATTTATCGCTGGTTAAGATGCAAACTTTATTTTCTTTAAAATGTTTTCTGTTTTTACACGGTAGGTTGGTTCCAAAAAAGTTGTGTAAAAACGACATTGATCATGTTATTTTAAATCGTGCTAAATGGAAAAATTATTTATTTTCAAACCGTGTTAAATCAAAACCGCTTAAAAACAAAATTAAGTGTACATAAAATAGTTGCCACACTATTTAGGATACAATGGCTTAAAAAATTGTATTTAAAAGAAGTACTATTAAGGATGAGGATTTATATTTATCTTTAAAAAGGTCAGATAATAATTTATTTTAATTTATGCATTTAATATATTGAATAACAGGAAGCTATCTTTCGGGGCTTCTTGCTCAATTATTTCATTTTTAAATTGGTAATAAGCGTTAGTTTCGACAAAAATACCAAAACGAAAAGTGCAAGTTTATTAAGAACATATGAAATTTTTTGTCGTGCTTTCGCATTATTTTATTTCGTATTATTTTTCATTTATTTTATGGTTGTGCGACAAATGCACTTCAGAAAAATATATAATATTAAAGGCAATATGTATTTTCATACATGTTTCGCTATTTTTTGCGAATGCATCCCAATGATAGGTATATACATACATATGCACCCTGTGCTGTTCCACTTTCATTTTGTGGCGTGTATGGAACGCCGAACAGCACGCATTAGTTTTCTGCATAATTTGGAGGTTGGTTGTTAAACTTATTTCTGCGTTGGATAAAAGTGCGCTGAGTGTCGTTTGGGTAAAGCTTATATAAAATGGGAAAACGTCGGACGCAGTCCCTAATCGATTCCAATTCGAGCGATAGTGATTCGGACACAAATTTGGAGTCGGTGAGTAAACGAAAACGATTTTTAGTGCTTCCTACACTTGAATATGTGTATGTAGATATGTATACATACGTTGTGTGCACATTTCTATGTATGTATGTATGTGCTTGTACATTTGTGCGAATGTAACAAATCAATGATGGTATTATTAAATTTACTACGCAGGACTTGTTATCACTGGCAAAAAAGAGGAAGAAGCCCGGCAATGCCAATAAAGCGTCCACTTCCAAGTCTGACTCTGACTCAGACTGGGCGAACAACAAAACAGGCACCCATGCCGCAAAGAAGAAAAAAAGAACAAAAAAGGCGAGCAGAGAGTCGAGTTCGTCGGAAGAGAACTGGGATGATGATAGCCAGGATGAGGCGCTGGTGCAGTTGCCAGCTGCGGATAAGCAACCGCAAAATGAAGCGAATTCGGCCAAACTCAGCGAGCACGAAGAGGGTGAGGTGTCTGATAGTGACTCAGACAGTGGAAAATCGAACTCGTCGTCAGCATCGGATTCGTCAAGTTCGTCCTCATCAAGTTCCGATTCTGAGTTCGATGACGGGTACGACGATGATCTTATGGGCGACGAGGAGGACCGAAAGCGTCTAAACGGTCTGTCGGAAAAAGAGCGAGAAACAGAAATTTTCAAAAGAATCGAGCAACGCGACCTGATGAGAACAAGGTGGGAGATCGAAAGAAAGTTAAAGCTTGCACGACGTGGGGAGAAGAACGAAAAGTCCAAGTCAAAAAGTGAACGTGCAAAGAAAAAATCCAAAAATAAGGAGAAGATAAAAAAAGCAAAAGATTTGATACCACCAACACCGGTGTCGCCATTGCCGCAAAATGAACCCAATACCAACAATACCGAGATGCGGACCTTAGCCAAGAGCCCCTCTCCAATATTATCTAACCGGGAAGTGGCCTCAATGTCAGGGGCACTTGGCGGCTCCGCTGATGGCAGCCCCGATGAACAAGCTGCAGGCGGCGTGTCTGACTATTTTGATCATAAGGAGCGGTCAAAAGAGCGCAAAAAGAATGTGGAAGCCAATAAAACCGACGATAAAAGAAGCAATGCAATGGCCTTGCTGAAGGCTAAACGTGAAGGAAAAGCTAAACGAGGTATATATGAATACAAACATAATTGAAATAAGATAATGATAGATTCAATATTTATAACAATTGCAGAGGAAGAGGAAGCAAAGCGGCAAGCGGAACGTGAGCGGGATGATGAAAAAGAAGAGTTGGAGAGTGTTTCTGGTTGCAAATCGGCTGTAAAACTGAAAGCATCCGAGATTTATTCAGATGATTCCGGCAGCAGTGATTGGGATGAGGATGAAAAGCCAACAGGAAAGCGATCTCGTTCCAATAGCAGTAAAGCGACAAGCGAGTCGGAGGACGACGAGAAGGCGACCAAAAGCCCTGTCTTTATAACCACCCGTGAGGATTTGAACAAGTTGCGCCTTTCGCGGTTTAAAATGGAGCGCTTCGTTAATCTACCAATTTTTGAGAATACAGTTATAAACTGTTTCGTTCGCATCAGTATAGGCAACAATGGGCAGAAGCCAGTTTACCGGGTCGCTGAGATAGTTGGTGTTGTTGAGACGGGAAAAATATATACTTTGGGCACAACTCGAACCAATCGGGGACTGCGTCTGAAGCATGGCACACAGGAGCGCGTTTTCCGCCTAGAGTTCATATCAAATCAGGAGTTTACGGAAAATGAATTCAACAAATGGTTCGAAGTGTGTCAACAACAGAAAGTGCCAATGCCAACAGTTGACCTAATCGATATAAAACAGAACGACATTAAGAAGGCGCTCAACTACGAATTCAAGGACGAAGACGTCGACAAAATCGTTGAAGAAAAAAATCGCTTCCGCAACCGTCCAACAAACTATGCCATGAAAAAGACCTGCCTAATGAAGGAGCGTGACGCGGCAATGTTGCGGGGCGATTACGATATTGCGCAGGACCTAGGCCAGCAAATAGAAGAGCTAGAGAGCCGTGCTTCCGAACTAGACAAAAAACGTTCCAGTAGCTTGAGTCTAATATCATACATCAACGACCGAAATCGGAAACGCAATGTTGAGGATGCTGAAAAGGCCATTATGGAAGAGGCTCGTGCGAATAAGGGCATGAAGATTTCTGATCCGTTTACTCGACGTATTACTCAGCCCCGAATGGGTTTCAAAGGCTCCAAAAAGGACGAAGATGATGTATTACCGGCTCCATTACCACCACCACCTCCAGGGAAGAAGAGGCCAAATGAAGCACCGACTACCAAACCAACGGACAGCAAAGATTACAGCTTGTACTCTTTACACGACTTTGACATCGACCTAGATGTACCATTACCAGGTGAGCTTTCGTTCAAAGCTATTATTATAATGGGTAATAATGTCAATATTTTAAAAATCTGTTTTTACAGTAAACAGCGCTAATGCGGTGCCGAAGCCTGCGAACAAACCATCAGAAACCGTGTCAAAACGTTCGTTAAACTTAGAAGATTACAAAAAGAAACGAGGTCTTATTTAGCTGCTTAATTCAAATAATTAATATAATGACAGTTGTTCGTGTGCTTTCATCATAGGTTAGTGGTTTTAATTAAATTTTTGATACATAGTCGATCAATGTGAAAAGTTAGTCACTATTAGTTTTCGCATTCAACCAGAAAATTAGTTAATGCTCGGATTTCGCAGTTGGCGAATTTATCACCAATAAGTATAATTTATAAATTGTAATTTGTATTCCTATCATAAAAGATAGTCCGTATACATATATATATAATCGATAAGTTTTTTTTGTTTTTAACTACAGACCGCAATCTTTTACATTTAAAGAGAGCACCTTGTTTTTCGCATTGAATCTGTTTCGATCTTTAAGAACTGGCCAACACATACATAGATACACGCGCGCATATATACTATATAAATATACTGTTGATTTATGTTCTAGGTATATTTTTTATTTTTATTTATAAACCATATTTAGATAAAATGTACAATCAGTTGACACACGAAACGTAATTATGACATTAATCATATTAACGCTCTCAATCAGTTTTAGATTGCATAATTTGTTTCCTTTTTATTAGGATTAAGCTCAATATATTGTGTATGTATTAGTTGTTGTATACCAGCAATGTTCAATTAACCTACGTATATTAAATATGTTCTTGTTTGTAGCAATCAAGAACGCGATTTGTAATAAAAATCTATCCATGAAATTAATTATTATCTGTGTAATTTGTATGATGCCCACTGGAATTAAATATCCAAATTGACTTCTCATTTTCAAATCGACATAAAAAGTTATATTTCATTTACTGGCTCTAAACATTTGTTTGGTCGATTAATGAATATTGTGACTTGAGTGTTTCTGGTGGCCTTTAAATTGGTTTGCAGTTTGTTTGTGCAGATGTCGCGTTCTCTTTCCCGTCTCCGTAGCTCACAATTAATTCAATTAATTTGATGAAATGGTTTTTTAATTGAATGTCGAGCTATAGATGTTTTGCGGTACAGTTCGGGGTAAACACAAACATATATTGCCAACGGTTTTTTTTATATATATGTACGTATATACTTATATGAGCAGCTTTCATCAACCTCGTGTTTTTGAGTACGCTGCTGGGAACCTTTTGGCAAACGATATAAATATACCTATAAATATACATACATCTCTCTGTACGTACAAATTCACATCCGAGAAAGCTTAACAATTAACAGAAATCTGTGCTGTCTGTTTTGAATCTAAATTACTCTATAGTGGTGAATGGATATAATATAAACGGGAATGCAGAGCTCTACATATCAGTATCCAGCTGCATGCACATGGCACTGTGCAACAAAAACTTTGTTCTTTTTTGGTAGCCTTCGACCATTTTGTAACATATTGTTTTGAAACTAGATAAAAAAAAGGAGAAATACTCACGGTATTTAGGTCTTCTGGGGTTACGGATTAACTAATATATTAAGCAAAATGTTCAATTCCAGCACATTAAAATGTAAGTATGGCCGAAGATAAAAAAGAAGATAAATGTTTTGTTATTTAGACCTTCTGGGACGTTAACTTGCTAAAATATGAAGCAAAATGTTCAATTCAGCACATTAAAATGTAAGTATGGCCGAAGTCAATCAATTGCAATAAGGCAAAAATAAAAATTAATATTATTTAAGTGAATAGTAATATTGATTAATAGGTTATAATTAATAATTTAATAGTTTTATTTGGTCTAATGGTGTGTTTAAGAATAAACTAAAATAGCCCTAGAATCTAAAGAAGAAATATATTCTTCACCTGATGTAGTTAAAGTTCTGTTTGGACATTTGTTATAATAATGTGATTTTAATGAATTATTCAGACTAGGGTTAAGTTCATTTTCAAGTTGAAACATATAAGTTCTAATAGTAGATTAAAAATTAGTAAAAATTTACTTCATATTATAGCAAAAAAAGGATTCATTTGTTGAAGACTAAGAAATGAATTCTGTTTCTAAAATAAATTTCGAATCTTCAAAAACCTATTTAAATATATATTTAAAAACAGCATGGCTTGTTAACCCCGTTTTTAGAGATTCAAAAAGGATACCTTAAATGGGGGAATTGCTGTTGAAACAAATATTTATCAGTTTATGAAACTAGTTGAGGTTTTTTTCTAAACGTACAACTTTCTATTTCAAAATTTGTGGTAAAAGGACTTATTTTTGTTGCACTGTGCAGCCGGTGCTGCTAAAAGAGCATAGTGTTCACGAATGTTGCTGATCCGATAACAATGATGAACTGGGACCGGGCGTTGACGGCTCCGCACATATTCATTTTTCCATTATGGCACAATGACATTTTATCTGAAAATATGCGACAGAAGCACGTCGACGTCCTCTGAAGCGGAGAGTGTAATAGATCAGAATCAGAATCCGAACAATCAGAATGCTGAAAGTTACCGATGCGTGGCCCTTACACATACAAATAGGCGGCATCGGTAGATTGTATGCATGCATGCGCATATATAAAGATACAGTGTGGATTCATTATGTTTATCAAAAACACAACAGTTAACACAACATTTTCGGGGGTTCCTCATATCAAAAGCGCACTGTTTTCATACATGTTGCATGAACATGTGTATGTACTTATGAGAACTCACTTAAATACATACATATGTATATAAGTAGTATTATATACTTGTATTTATTCTGGTAGCATAAAACTTGCAGTAACATGAACGCGGCTAATCAACCGGCATACAAGCAAGTGGCTTTGGGAATTGGAATCGGAATCGGAATCATCGTCATTGTCATTGTCCGGCTGGTCGTCCGTCATTCAGCGTCTCTTCATCGTCGCCTCTGCATCTTTCATTGTGCACTTATACTTATGAGTTACGAATAGGCCTGCCCGAGCTGTCGGGTTGGGGACGCCGCATCTCCAGTTCTAGCGATCAGTTCAAAGTTGACGTCGTCGCGGTCTGTTCAGTTTTTCAATTTGTGCTTGGGAACGCGAACATTTTAAATTGCGACACGCGCCCAAAGGGAGGTCTGTAAGAGTGTAATAGATTCGATTACCCGGAGCCGTCAATGCTAGCTTATAGTATTTAATTTAATTTAAATTCAAGTGTTGTTTATATACATTTGTGAAACGAGACCAACATGTGGCCGCAAAAGTGCACAAATGGCGTCTTAATAGTGCTTCTATTCTCCCTAAGTCTGGTCAATAGTGAACTCAATTTCAACAATGATCTGGAAAATAATCAAAAGTTTAAAAGCATACCAACTACGATTAAAACCTTTGAGAATGACACTGTTCTGCTGCCGTGCTATTTAAATAGTAAGTATTACAAACATAATTATCTAAAAAAAAATTAATAGATATATTAAAAATAAGGACAGATTTAAAAAGGTTTCCTAAATTTTGGGCACTTTGCAACATGTCTGCTAATTATAATAGACATTATAGTAAAATATCTACATACATATATGCGTTTAGTTTTTTATTGTGCACTGTTTGTTCTGGTGATCATCGCACATCGCGAAAGTAAAAGCTAAGAAGCTTAAATTGGGACACAAGTTAATAAAACTTGTTGTGCGTAGGGGAGCACAGTTGTTTTTGGAAAACGTGTCCTCCAATTGGCAGCAAACGTTTGCATGAAAAATCTAACTTTTTCATTAACTTTCCTTTAGACTTGATTTCTGTATTTTACATATTTTTGTATCTCTCTGGGCAATTAGGTCAATAGAATCGAAAAAAATGATTGATTTGCAGGAATTTAACATTAAAAAAAATTGTTTAGCAAAATCTGTCCATCTTTGTTCATTTACTTGAAGATATTAATTATATTTTTCTGAGGAGTAGAATATTACTATATACAAGTATACACTATACACCAATAGGAATGTTGTCAGATCCGTAATTTTTTGTATAAAAGCAAATATAGAATTCAACAAGAATATGGGAATAATATATAGGAGTATTAATTAACGCAGGGTTGTATAGTAGAGTGAACTGATGTTTGTAACGCTCTAGATAATTCCTGTAGTACAGTAATACAATTTTCAAATACATATTTCGTGGTAACTTCAACACGAAAAAAAGTACATATTTTTTTATTTGAGCATTAAATCTTTTGCTCAAGTTCATATTATAAAGATGAACAACGCATTAAGTTAGGCATGATAAGCAAGAAGTATCTTTCGTAGATTATCGTTGCCCGTTTTCAATTGAATATAACAATGACATTTAATTGGGATAAAAGGAACAAATAAAGTGACTTTATTTACTACACAAAAGCAGTTAAGGAAATTTTCTCGCAACAATGGATTTGGACATAATAGATGAGCAAACGTAAACGGATTCTATTAATTGAACGTTCGTCTCATGTGCTCATGTTCAGGAACGATAGTTTTCTTGCCCTCCAAAATAGAGTCATGATGATATAATTGGACCAGCATCAATTTTCGGTATCAATATATTGATAAAGAATATCAAATTTGTATTGAAAAGTTTTGAATTTATAATTAGCCTTTTAATTAATTAAATCATATATTATTCAAACGTCAAGGTTACCAATTTATGTCTAAATGGCAGAATTTTGATTACGCACAAAAGGCGAATACGATATTTTATATAGATATACTAGGCATACTATATTTTATATTCATATCTTGGTCCAACGAACATACTCGTAGGTAAACAAAATAAAAAAATGGTCAAGTTTCCAATGTTATTAAATTGTGTTCGAGATTTCCACCGTCTCTTATGTGCACAGCTTACTTATAATAAATAGGCCGTCAGCAAAGGATCGAAGAAACATTGTAAAAAGTTTTATTTAAGATTTATAGGAAAAGTGTAATACAAAAATAGTAATCTAAAAAATACACATGAAAAAGTTTGTTTTCGATGTTTAGAAGAATCAACATATTCGTACCAAGTTTGGTGAATTTAAGTTATTTAGTAATATATTATTTACTTTGTGCATTAATGTTGTTTTTACGTGCTTTGGTTATAGCTTAGTGTCCGTGAACCTTAAAGAAACGTGTGTCCTATATTTTGATTTCCGGTTCTTCCGATTTCTAGCACCCTTTCGCTATGTCCGCTGGCACAGAGACGATGTTCCACTTGTTGATTCTCGACACCCAGAGATTTTACCGCAGGAGAGAATTCAATTGTGGGCCAATGGCAGCTTACAGGTTTCAAATGTGCTGGCTGAAGATACTGGCGATTACTATTGTGAGATAATGTCGAGCACAAGTCACGCTGTACAGGTATCTATAATCTTTCATATATTTGTAATTTCCTTAAAATGTATTGTTTGCCAGGTGCATGCGATAGAAGTTCAATACTCGCCTAGTGTCGTTACGGAGCCCAGTGGCGTCTTGGAGCTACCGGTGGGTGCAACTTTTGAAGTAGTTTGTGCAGCCAAGGGAGTGCCACAGCCGGCAATCACGTGGCGCCTTAACGGAAACGCGCTGGACAAATATAACAATATGGGCAACAGGCAGAGTCATTTATTTGAGATCAAGTCTCGCAGCATGTCCGGGCCCATTGAGTGCATGGCCAGCAACGGAGTGGGTCAACCAGCAGTAGCTGGAGTCTATCTGCAGGTGCTGTGTAAGTACTTATTTCTTAAAAAAGATGTTAAAAACATAAGATTAAATGTTGCAATACACTGCCTTCAGCGTTTTATCGGTGAGGTTTAGATTTAACAATGGATTGAAGCAATCAACTTTTATAATTTTATTATAAACGAATGAAAAGGATTCAAACACATTTATTTTTAACGAAAAATTTCGAAATAAATATAAGCATTATCCATCTGTCTGTATTCTCGTTTAAGATTGTTTATAACTTAAACATTCAAGTGATTAGCAGCATTCGGAAACTCTACTTGAGGCGTGTACTTCAGAAATGATTGACAAAATCCACAATATCATTGGATTGTTGGGGAATCGCTCTGTGTTTTTATTTTCCTCGAAATTGTATTTGAAAGAAAACAATTTTGTGGTCAATTCAAAGACATTAGAAATTTTACATCAATTCAATACTTTTGTTAAAGTATTGATTACAGCCCAGAGGCTGGTCAAATAGAGTTTGTCTGGAGAAGATTTGGCTCATCAGTACGAGCAGTTTATCTTTGGAACAAGTGCATATTTTCAGAATCTTTGGAGACATATTTTAAAAGAGGTCCGCTGATAGAAAATTTAAGTACTAATAGCTGATTAAGTAATATTATTTTATTATTATTACGTACACAGACTTTTTAATATTTCTAGCCATTCAATAAAGATTATTATTTTTGTTTTCGAATAGTTGCACCCGAGCTGACACTACCACAGACTGTTGTGTACACGAAAGTGGGAGCTCGTGCCCATTTGGAGTGCATTGTAGAGGCGGCTCCAACAGCAGAGCTACAGTGGTTCCATTATGGAGTGCCCGTACAAACAGGCCCCCAGATAAGCAGCCATGAGACGGAGCTGCAGGCGAATCGTTCGCTGGACCACTATGTTAGTGAAACAAAGCACGTGCTAATCATCAAGAAGGTCAGGGACTCGGACATGGGTCAGTATGAATGCCGGGCTCACAACAATATAGGCTTCAAAAGTGCAACTATTGAATTGACTGGAAGACCAATGCCATGTGTGTTTAAAATTAATCCTGGAACGCAGAGCTCAACATCTCATGTGTTGGTTTGGCAAACCGAAAGTCTACTGCCAGTAATGGAGTTCAAGCTGCGTTTCCGACAGATTCCATCAGGTAAGTCAGTTCATTTGATAACCAACAAATAGATCACATATTTGTGTTTTAAATTCCAAAAGGCAATGTTACAAAACAAATCAGAACTAATTGGACCGAGCTTACCATTCCTGCTCAAGTGACAATCGGTAAGTTGGCGCTGAAGATACTTTTGAAAGATACATTTTATAATCATTGCTTTTCTTGATAACAGGACCGATTTACATCACTTCTTATACACTGCATGGCCTGCAACCAGCCAGCCTATTTGAGGTCTCAGTTCTAGCCAGAAATAGCTTCGGTTGGAGCGATAATAGCAAGATAGTTCGATTCGCCACTGGCGGTGAAGGTAAATCTTAAGCCTATCTTTTGGAACCAATTTTTATAATTCATTCCATTTAAAGTCGAGTTGCCCAATTACTCAACGGAATCAGAGATGCAATACGATGGGCCGGAAGAAGATGACCTAAACAATGAAATCACCCATAGATCGGAGATATTCACGGCGAGCATGATTCATAATAGAGCCACAATCACTATACACAGCGCTTTTGTATATTGCATCATTTTATTAAACCTAAGTTTAGTTTTCCTTCAAAGAACAATAATGTAAAGGGAAAACCACGAAACATTTGTACTGATTGAGATGTTCTCATAAATAAATCAATTTTAAATTATTCTTTTCTAATGCATAATTCTCAAACTCTCGGATATGTCAAAATAAAATATTTTTTTAAAGCTATATGCTTTTTAGCCTAGATTTGTGCTGCAAATTCTAAATGATACAATTAATAATAAAAAAACAAATACATTTTGTAAAAGGTTAGCTTTATTTTCCAAATTCTGGATGGTTAGGTGCTCTTCTATATAATTTTGATTGTTAATAAATTTGAGTCAACATTTTTGTTAGAATCATGACTCAAGGTGTTGTTTGCTGATTTGACTTCCTAAATGAAATATCGGGGTGATGACACGTTTAGACAGATAAGAATGTTTTGATTTAAGAAAAAAAGTATTGGCTTTCATGACTAACTATTTTTAAGAAAAAGCAAGTACATAGTTTTTGCAAGGCGTTACTTTTCAGTCAACAGATTTCTCAAATATATTTCTCCATTGCCTTGTACGAATACTCAAAACTGAATTTATTTTTAAAGTTTCGGTAAATGAAAGTACTATTTAAAATTTTTTGTCAAATTTTTTTTAATTATGCCAATTTTTTTCATTTATTAGCTATAGCATTTTGGCTTTGGAATAAATCGTTTGTGTACCGCTTTTTTAAGGTCAAGCTTGTCTAAAAATAAACTGTTTTCTCGAAATGGCGTAAATATGCGAAAATCATATTAATTATAGTTATAGTGAAAATATCCATGTATGTACTATATACATATGTATGCGTTGTGGTTAGACACTAACTACTGAGTAAGAAATGTAAAAATTGTTGCTCAACACCGTTGTAAAAATATTTGAAAATATTCTTTTTTAAGTGATAGCATCAGGAAATTAGTATTTTAAGAGGTAATTTAAACAATTGTGCAGTAAATATGTAACCACACTATAGGTATTATTATGAGTATTTTTCATCAGAAATACCCACAAAAATTTGAATATATGTATACTGGGGAATTTTTATTCGGTTCCAGAATTTACATCAATGGCATCATGTTGACGTTTCAGTTTACAGAAATTTCCATTAAATTTCAACGTTTTTTAAACAACACTGGAATAAAAAATGTCGTGATGCTAACGGCTAAAAGGACTAAACTGTTAAAATGAACTTGAAGAGGGCGCCTTACTTTGACTATTTACCGATGAGGCAGCAGCAACAGCTTCAACTGCACACTGAGAGGCGACGCGTTCAAGAGAATTGGGAGAGTTGGGGCCCCGGCACCGTGTTCCATTCCACTGTGTATCTTAGTTTGGGGCTGTCGTTGTCATTGGCAGCACAATCTTGGAGCAGTACTCATTTAAAAAGCATCGCGTACGGTACGATACGGCGGCAAAACAGCTGCATACTCTAAGTACTTAAACACTTCAATTAGTTTCTATGTTACGGACATACGCATCGCTCAGTCACAATAAACTATGAATTTTAAAATTAAATTGGCGCTCGCGCAAAAACAACAACTCGCAAAATCAAGCCTCTATCAATACATTTGTATTTTTCAATACGAGCGTATACAGATAGATGTTTAATGTTTTCGGGGCGAAAGCTTTTCAAGTGCAAGTGTTACAACTGGGAGAACTGTTCATAAATCAAAAAAAAAAAATTACAATAATGCCGTTGCTAGCTACCTTTTGTTGTAACGTTTTTAACCAAATCTTTGTTGAGGGTCTCTCTCCAACGCTCCATCTCTCATTTCTTGCGCTGCCTGTATCTCGACCAGTCACAGTCCCAAAACCTGTTTGTTCCTCTAGGCAATGCCGTGTAAATGGCACAGGCATCGCTATCGCCATCGCCATTCATCCATTTGTACCTGGTTCGCTGAAGCCTGCACTGTGGCACAATGAACATAGCGAGCTCTGGACCAAAAAACACCAAAACCGCAATGTAGTTACCTGCCAAGAAATTTAAGCTCGTTTCCGAAATCATGCAACTTTTGAAAAATTGGTAAAATGCACGTAATTTTGCAAAATTATTGCTTTTCAGATGTTTAAATAGTTCAAGTAGTGATAAAATTGTTCGCTTTTTGCAAAATTAACCAATTTCCCTTTCGCAAAATTTGTTCGCTTTTGGAAACGGGAGGAGGCCTAATTATTGGCTACAACCTTGTGACTCATAAGATAGCCAAGCAGTGCAAAACTGCAATGCAGTTGTAAAGTTGGGCAGAGTTTCTGGGCTAAATGTGAATTTCGCTGTTTAACGGTACACCCCGCAGTCACCCGCACAACAACAACAGCAGCAGCAACAGCAATAATAACGAATCGAAATGCATTTGGCACTCGCTGCTATGCACGCCTCACAAATCGTAGAAACTAGTATGCAAATGGTTTGGCAAAAGTTCGCTGCACACATTCTATAAATATATAGAAACATGCATTTGTCGTTGTGCCTGCCAGCACTCGCAAAATTTTACAGAAATAATAAAAACGGTGCCAATCAAAGGCAAAAATGTGCAGAATAAATGAAAGCGAAATGGCAGAGACTGCGCCTGCGACTGCGACTACGACAGAGGGGGATGTTCTTGTTGTTTTTGTTGATGTTGATGTTTGTGTTGCGAGGCAAGACGTTGGCATTGGCGACCAATTGAAAAAGTTGCAGGGCAGCTGATTCATTTCAGGCAGAAGAAGGAAGCTAAAAAACGGGCCAGACAAGTGAAAACAAACGAAGAGGCAACGGAAAAAAATCTTTTGTTGTTATTTACGTCACCTACAAAGTTTTCGATTCAATTTCGGGCGGCATGCATTCCAGATACAGAGATACAGATACCAAACAAAATCAAGCCAACCAGCTGCATGCCTGCCGTTGCATGCCACACACAAACACACATGTACTTACATACATACTCACAATCAAATGACCCATCGAGTACTGCAGCTTGTATATGCATTAACACATACATGTACTACATGTTCATACATAGTACATACATAGTTCTACATACATATACATATAGCGGGAAGGAGAGCCTTGTGCCCGTGCTTTGGGTTCTGGGCGCTTTTCCATCTGTGAACGTAAACTTGAAGCACAATGTAAATAAACAAACATGCAACGAGCAAACAGCAATTGCATTCACAATTGATAAATTCATATTTTTGGAACACATACGTAACTATATATGTACATATGTATGTACATATAAACACATAATGTTTATATTTATGCCAAAATATATAGGTAAATACATTTGGCTTGAGTTTGTTTTCTGCAGCATATGTGTACATGCCCAGCCCCGTAAAAACCCGATATATTCTGAACAATACCAACTCCAGCATAGAACATTTAAAATTACAGAAATTTTAAAGATAGTATTTAATTACTGGAAAATCCGTATGTAAAATAAATATACAAATAATTTGTTTTCCTGCGATACGTTAGATGTCTAAATTCAATTTATATTATTTATGGGTTCTTATGGACTTTAATTCCCATGCAATTTTTCAATTTTCGATTATTGAACTTCCATTGAACGCATTTCCTTATCGCACAAAAAAATGCTGGACATGTTAATGTTTATTTTTTTAATTAAATTTTTTACCAATTGCGAACAGTGTTTTCTAAGATGCGAAACAACATTTTCAACATTTTGTGGGCATTTTTTGAGTTCTCCCATTTGCACATTAATTTATTTATATTCATAAACATATTTGCATGCTTTTGCATGCCATTTGGTATTGGGGTCCCACCAGCCCCCAGCAACTGCCCCAACCCATCGACCGACACACTTATGCACATATTTCTGCCGGTTGGCATTGAGTAAGAGAGGCAGGCAGGCTAGGCAGGTGATCGGCTAAGCTGGCTGGTGTAAATTAGCGAACTGAGCACAAAAGATTGCGATTTTCGCACACAGATCATAATATCTTTGAGATACAAATGCGAGTGTATACATGTGTATTGCATATTTGTGTGAATGCCTCGTATTTGTATTTGCAATGTGTGTATGCGCCTTGCATAATCATGTTTACCATTTAATCGCTACTCAACGAAAACTGTCCACTGTTTACTGCTAAAAACAACACGAAACCAAACACAAGTGCACAAGTAGGTGGAGTGGGGGGTTGGGGGAGACTGCACTTCAAGCCCAACAGCTGCAACATTCGACTTATGTACAAATTATTTTTTGACTCAACTTCTTATATCGGTGTTTCTTCGCATTCGGTATTCGAACAGAAAAATGTGCTGTTGGCTGATTCGTGGTTTGCGGCTAAATTGAAAATCGAAATTGAAAACTTAATCGCGATTGTTTTTCTTGGGCGCGTTTCCGTGGCGGGCCGCGAGTAGAAACATGCACACGATATGCATACGAAAGCAACTCTGATCGGTTGTCGGCACTTTGTGTTACCAATTTGCTTTAGCAATTTAATGGCAAATTAATTAAATTGAGTATCGCACCAACAACATCTCT
Source organism: Scaptodrosophila lebanonensis (assembly GCF_003285725.1). Taxonomy (NCBI): domain Eukaryota; kingdom Metazoa; phylum Arthropoda; class Insecta; order Diptera; family Drosophilidae; genus Scaptodrosophila; species Scaptodrosophila lebanonensis. The sequence continues at coordinate 8,197,630 of NW_022060529.1, forward strand.
ACATATTAATTGCAGTTAACGATCTACCTCCGACACCACTACGAACACAAAATATAAAATCGATAACGATGAGGAATTTGACATGGCTCCTATTCCTCTATCTTTCAATGGGAATACTCTATAAAGGTAAGCCTTAAGGCAATAGTCCGTAAATGAAAGGCGTTAAGCCAACAAGCATGTCTCAATGTATGCGTCCGAAAAAGGGCATCCAAAACCTTATTAATATTAATTGCATATCAATAAAAAATACATTTGAATACAAACAAGAGAAAATGGTTAATGATAATGGGACATTATTCTTAATGTAGATGCTCATTATTTAGCATCTATAGCTTAGATTAGACCGCTTGATAATTTGTCGTGATCCCACAATAAGTTAAGAACGTATTACAGTATCTAGATAGAAGTTCTTGCACAGAGATATTTTATAATTGACAAATATACACACTATACGTTCAGGAAAGTGTGCACGATAGAGCGGCATTACATCCTCTGTAGAACTACGTAATTTATATATTTAAAGGTTTGTCATGCTATTTAATATTATTTAAAGACTTGTACATTTTGCTACGCTGTCGGTGGAGTAATACTTGTAGTAAGGGCTTTTCTGTTAAGCATGGGACTAACTGCCTCGTTGATTGTACATACAGACGATGTTAATACTTTTTATACATATACTTGTATATATATATAGGGACATCTGTATAGTATATATAGTTATTTGTGTAGCATTCCTAAAGATATACTGAAAATAATTCAAAATATTTTTGCCCAGTAACTCGTGTAACTTTCGCTTATTATTGATAATTGTTTTTACTACGGGTATTGTGGCATTCGATGTTCAATGAAATAGAGTATATAATAGATGTACATACATATGTATTAAGTGTGTATGAAGGTGCAAGCTTTTTGAATTGCCGATATCACTCGACCCGCCTAAAAAGACACTGCCAACCAGCTAACTAGCCGTCCAGCAACCCAGCGCGCCAGCAAATAGTATCTACAAGTACATGTGATATGACTGTGCCTATCAACTCGTTATTTCTTTACCACGTGCGTTTTTTGTTTTTTACTTAATTCTTATTTATGCTAAAGCCAGAGAGAGTGGAGCGTCATGGAAGCATGATTGTAGAATTTTTTCCATATCTTATCATTTTGTAGCGCAGGTGAGTGAGATGGGGGCGGTGGTGAGGGCAATGAGGAGGCAGCCTATCTTCTGTTGAAGAGTTATGGCGCAAATGCAGATAACGGTAAACATTCTACTGCACGTAAATACACATCTGTAGGTAGTGGTGGGCTGTAGTAAATAAGTACGTTTATACATGTATATACACTGAAAAAAAGAGGTATAAAAAATATTGAAACTTTCACTTTCGTGAATTTTAATACATTTTCATTTTTTTCTTTCCGAAATCACGAACAACTTATGGCTACTAAAATCGAATTCCTTCGAAGCATTGGCCATATTTTAGCATAAGTGTAGCACAAGACAGATGCAATCCCTTAGAATCCCGACAAGGCAACCATGTATTGGTTAAATTACACATATATTAAAATTTTGAGTTTTTTTCGGTACAATTTGGAAACATTTGTTCGACTTTTCTGAGTACTTCTGGGTTAAATCCCAAATATTTGATCAACAGAAAAAAATATTTAAACATGTTCATGGTTATTTCAATTTCTTGATTTTCGATTTGAAACTATTTTCAACAACTTATATCATCAGCTTGTAAATTGTCTTACTTCGTTATTTTCAATTATATTTCGGTTTCGATAGACCTAATCCCTTTTTTTCTCTTTTCGATTTTCTATTTAAAAAAGGCTCGACACAAAGGCCTAAATCTATTTAAAATATGAATAATGTGAACAATAATACTTAAAGTTCAACTGTTGACTGTGCAGAGATAATTTCAGTTTTTTGTAATAAGTAGAAATCTGTTATCAACTTCTTTGGGTTGTAGCCACCATTGGAAAGTATTTCCGAACATTTAATGAGGAATGCTATTTCTCCAATAAACATCGATGTTTCCAAATTTGGATGAATTCTTGAAATTATCTTATTTGTAAATTTTTGTAAAGTCGTCCTGAATGTCACACAACTTAACAGCTCTGCTCTGTATACAAACTTGGTTTTTGGATATTTTTAATAAAATTATTGGATAAAACACAAATTGAATGATTATTAATACAAACTTGACTTGACTTATTGATTTTATTTTCGCTAGTCGTATCAAATGATTAGGGTGACTTTTTTGAGTGTACGTGTTTTATCCGCAGAATATTTTCGTTAACTTGCCTCAACTTTTCTTGGTGTTGTTGGGGTGCTGGCAGAATTGACGCTTAAGCAAATGAGTTAAACAAATATTTGTTAGGTATACTTACTACACAGAAATACGACTACATATGAGCGTTCATAATAAGATATTTGCTCACATTTTTAGGCAGTCAACAACTGCCTCAACCCCATTTTCTTACAAGCAGCATACAACTTCTAATGTACTTTATATATCTACGAGTATGTTTGTGGATTGCTGCTTTTGCTAACAGCTATGAAAAATTGTTAATTAAAAGTTTATTTTCCCAAGCAGACTGTAATTTGTGAGAAATTGAAACCAAATATGGGTCTGATGATGCTTTCGAATAGTAGGAGTCTCTCCATAATTAGTGAATTTTATTATGCAAACATTGAAATGAACTTGGACTCACTTTAGATTAGAAGAGTCAACATGCTGGATTTCTTATCGCTCTCATTTTTTAATTGACTTGAATGGCTCTATATAGCTATATATTTACGCAAAAGTATTATATCAACTTGGCGATCATAAAATGCACACACATTACACAAACATATAATATAGATTTCTGGAAAAGGCATTTTCTGTAAAAGATCAGCATGCCAAAAATAATAATGACTGACTGCTCCAAAAATTGAAATATCTCAAGTTACACATGCCGATTGTCTGTGCGTTGTGTTCGTTGTTCCAAAATATATTTCAAAATTGCAAAATTTCCCACAAAATCGTATATTTATATATTGTGTCTGTGTGTGTGTACATCATTTGACCAATCATGACGAGTGTACGTCGCCGATTCTGATCGATATGCGTTCGTCTGAATTAAAAGCAATTGAAATCGGTTCTTTCAAATGTTGATGTGCTTTGGTTTTCCATTTCCTAGTCTTTATGCAAATCTATTAATTCGTACATATTCATAGCAAAGCGCTGGGCCTATAGTATAAGGTCACTACATGCAAACATTACTTATGGCACTTTGACGACCCTCTCCATTCCCGAATCTAGTATATTTTTTTGCGTTCAATATAAATTTGGTTTATGTACGAATAGATATAGACATATGTCAAATAATTTCTATGGCAATATATATAGTTGTATATTAGAGTTGTTTACAAACTGACCTCATACTGATGTATATAGTGTGTATTTCCAAGAAAACATATGTAGGACACAAATAATCTGAATTGTGCGCCGAACAGACACGCAAATAAAAACCTGTATGTTTACAAATTTGTTGGCGTCTAAGGAAACAATTTTCAGTTAAATAATATAATTGCAAATACGTATAAAATGTTGCACCGCATAAAAGCCTTTCTTTAATTTGTAAATAAACGGAAAAAGATGAGCTGCAACAGTTGCGACAAAAAGCTTCTAAAACCAGAAACCAGTTATGGTAACCCCAGATGAGCGAATAGTTTTATAAGGTTGGAATTAGCTAGAAGTATATGATTGATTCATACACACTTGTCCTTGATATACTCGTACTTATTTGAGTAAATACTGAAGTTTTTTTTTACGGGATATTGCGGGAATTTGCATATTATTCAAAGCATTAGTTTTGTCCATTACTTAAAGCATAGAATTATGCATTCCTTGAGGTGATTCTGGGTAGTTCCCAAAATTAGAGGTCTTTGTATGACCGGAAACGCTGCCATCATAAGTTATTGCTGATAAGAAAGATTGATAGAATATGAGTTATTTAGGCAACACAAGCCTTTTCAATGTTTCTAAAGAGTAAAGTAAAACTTTTCGCAGATAAGATTTTTGTTTGCAAAAATATGACTTTTGTAGCTAAAAAATTATGATGCGGTCAGAATTGTAAAATTATAGCAACGGCGACTTTTTGACCAATGTTTTGCTGCTAATTGGAGGTTTTTATAGGCAATTTTGAACCAGAGTATATCATTTTTTATTTATTCATCCAAAATATGTGTACTTTGTTTGTTTTATTATTTATTAACCATGAGTTATTTAAACCAAGCCAAATAAAAATGATAAATAATTATTAAATTACAATTTAAAGATTAGAACGATAATAAAGCTCTGTAAAGTAATTGTTGCAATACATATACATATTGAAATATTAATGAAATTAACAGTGAATCGACTTGCACTCGAGCTGCTTGGAACTGCTTGTTTATATCGCTTTCGAAATAACATCATGAACTGCTTGAGTGTGCTTGCTGGTGTGATTGGGAATACATATGCTCTATTGGAGTGGAAGGGTTGGATAAAAATTATATAAACCTTTGCATTAATACAGACGAAAATATCGGCAGACAGACGACCACTGATCTAGATTATGCATAATTTGTAGGGTCCGCCACGCCTTTTCTGTTAGCAACAAGTTAGCACTGCACATATGTATGTACATTTCTGTACATACATATGTACATATGTACATATTGGAATTCATATTTTTATGAGTTTTGTCTGCCTTGTGGAATTCACGGCTAATGGCATACGAAATTTCAATGCTCTGACGCCAACCTCTGACGGTGCAAAAGCGCACTCTTGTACAAGCAACTATGTACTTCTCTGTATACTCGAGAAATGTAAGTACATACAACAACAACAACGACAATCCATTATAACATTGAACTAGATGAGTAGAACAAGAGATGGGTCTGCTGGCGCCAGAAACCGCCGCGACGTCTTGACGCCATGTCCTACATTGAGGATTGCAGCACATGCTTCGGATTCGCACTCGCACTCACACTGTCTCTGAGTCGGTTTCAGCCCACAGCGGAGAGCAAACGATGGAGCTGAAGGAGCATTTGTGTGAATGTGTTGGTATGTGTTTGCACACTCAGCCAATGCTTCCATATGGCAGACTTGTAACGGTATGTGCGAGAAATGTTGTTGGTTTTGCTGTGCAGTTGAGTGGCTGCTGTGAGTGTGTGAGTGTTTTATTTGCAACCCTCGACATCAAGGGCAACAATGAGAGTAGAGAGAGAATAACTCACTGACGCACACGAAATGCTTGCATTACTCCTCCCATGACTGGCCTTTTCAGTTTTCAAACTCTGCGTCACTTTCATAGCCAAGGCCTATCCTTACCCCAATTCCAATAATCGTATAGAGTGCGGAGCAAGGGGCATCAATATACATATATTTATAGCCTTGACAAAAGCAACAACAGTTCCCCTTCTCTTGCCCCCAATATCAGAATCGCAGATTTTGATGTCTGGCCAATATTGTAATCGTGGCCGTCACAAACGGTGAAGGTCTCTTGATGGCCAGACCCAGACCCAGACTCAGATCACAGCATCTGAACATTTTTATATTTTATTTTTTGAAATGTTTTTTTGCTACTGCCACAACGGCGGCTCCAACATCCCATAAAAGGGGCGTCTGTGCGTGCCAGTATGTTGCAGTTGTTGTTGTTGTTGTTATTTCTGTTGCGGTTAGGCGGATATGAGTATTGGATAAGATAACTGGTTGGCTCTTTGCCTTTGATGCCAAACGGTTAAAGGTAAACTTTTTTATCTTCAAAAGATAACGAGTTGATTAAGCCAATTGAAGCCTACATACATGCCACCACCACATTGCGTAATTTTTTTTTATTTTTGCTGTGCGCTGCTCATCCGTGACATAGCCATATGGGTTTTCAATCCCATCTTGATCAATACGCTTGCCATGAGTCATGCATTGAAGTGGGCGGTGAATCATATACTATAACTGGAATTGCTGTTAAAAGTCATACAAATGAGACTTGTCTCTGCACAAACATGGAAACCTAATTACTATTTATATTTCAAATTGTCAATAAAAAACATGCAAATATGCCAAACCCAAGGCTTGAAGCACGCATTCAAATAAGAAAGGCTATCTCCGCTATTGCCTGAATACAAAGTAAATCATTTGTCCATTTATATAAAATTGTATGAACTTAAATGTTATTTGAAAAGCATGGCAATTTTTCACACAATCTTCTATATATTGGACTATCAAATAAGGATAAATGGAATATTTCAAATAATCTTATTGTAATTATAGTCAGAAATGATAACAATTCAGTAGAAACTGCAAGAAATTGTAAGATAATATTCAAGGTTATAATATTTTGTCAGAAAAATTTATTTAAAACACCTAATGTACTCTTGTACATTTCATGTACAGAGTATAACAAGGAGGATTTCAAAATAGCAATATTTAATGCTATTAATTGCAATTCATATAGGCATGTAAGATAAAAAGCCATAAATTGTGTCATTTATCTTGTCTAGGATTTTATGGAATCGTTTCTTCATCGGACTGTAATTCTCATCAGATTGATTTTATATCAAATTAAAGGTCAATAAGATTACTAAGGGTAAAAATCTCCAATCTCCCCGACTTTCAGCCGTGTGTGAATCAGAAAGACCTCCAAGATCTTGGATAGTTGATATATAGTATGTTGGAATAAAGCCCCACCTTCTTACATTTTTATAAATTAAACAAATATTTGAAATTCTGGAAATGGAATAATGTATGACTCGGAAAGTAACTATTTGCAATGACCAAACCTGTTAAATAAATCGTTTCAATGGTTCCTTTCAGATCGTTGTAATGCCTCCCCACTACCTGAAGATTACCAAGAAGACGAAGACTATTATGATGACGATGATGGGGAGCAGGGAACGTCATCAATCGGGCCTAGTGTTCCCAGTTCTCCCCCATATTTTGAACAAACCGACATTCTGCTGAATGCGAAGCCCGGCGATGACGTAATCATAAACTGTGACGTTCGAAATTATCAAAGTATGTTACCTGTGACTGTCTGAGGTGTTAGTCAAAATAAATAAAGTATATTGTCTCTCTTCCCCACACCTATACTTGAACAGTTTCTAATGCAGTGATGTGGTACAAGAATTCAAACATTGTGGCGAATGGTCAAAATGCTCTAACTAATAGGGTAGAGAGTATGAAAAATAATTCAATAAAGATACAGTCCGTAACTCTGGAGGACGCTGATGACTACTATTGTGTGGTCTTGCCGCAGAATGTGAGGCAACATACTAAATTGCAGGTGGTGGGCGCCCGACTGTCGATCTTCTGCGACGGTCGCGATGTTACGGACCGTTCGCAGACGTTCAAGCAGGGTGACAACCACAAGCTAGAATGCCGAACGAATCTGCCTAACAAGACTGACATTAAGTGGTCATTTAATGTAGGTGACTGCTTATCATTGTACACCAGATCTCTTACCGGTACAGACATACTAAACCCTTTTCCATTACACAGGGCCAGCGTCTTGACATTTCATCAAGTGAAGCTGAAAGCGGCGTAATTGTACTCGAGAACATTGAAGAAGATGACGCCGGCGTGTATCAATGCTTGGGAGATGATGGTAGCCGGGATCCACCGCACGGCATGGTCTCCATTGAGGTACACTACAGCCCCAATGTGTGGACCCACAGACATCATGTGAATGCCCAAGCTGGAGGCAATGCAGATCTGCATTGTGACTACCGCGCGAATCCCATCGCTTCCAGTTTTTGGTTGAAAAACGACAAGGTTCTAAACTTGTCCGAGAAGTACAAGATCATCAGCTCCACACACAAGGGCCATAACCGCACCACACTGATTGTAAAGGACATCAATGATAATGACTTGGGCGAATATCGGTGCACTGTAGATAATGTCATAGACTCGAAACAGGCGCGAGTGCAGCTCAGTTACAATCCGGAGACACCACAGTTCGAAGACAAGAAGATAGACGGCAGCCAGGTCACCTTGCATTGGCTGGTCCGAAGCCAACAACCTCTCTCGGAGGCCGTGCTTGACTACAAATTGTCTGGGGTGAGTTGAAAATCTTTTTCCTTTTTTTCTGCCTTTCATCGAGTTGGGAGTGAAAAATTTATGTATATAAAATAGATAGTTCCTCGAATGAGAACCATTTACGATTTCTACTTTGGTTTCATCACTCGAGAAACTATTGGGGTTGAAGAGGCTTCAAAGCTAGAAGATTAATAAATCTAACCGCCTCACCTTGGTTGGTTTTTAAAGAAAAAGGGTTAGGAAAAATGTATATATATTTTGAAGAGTATTGTTCATTTAGGAGATACTTTTAAAATGGTGATGATAATCATTCGCAACGCTTCAATAATTCTTGTATACTATTTGATTCATTCTGCAGTCGTATACTTGGAGCACTGTCTCTGTAATACACACGCAGCGTCATAACGAGACCAGCGGTATTTGGAAGATTAGTCATCAAATGGAGCTTACACCTGGTAATTGGCATGCACGTGTTAAGACGAAGAACACCAAGGGCTGGTCAAATTTCTCTCCGAGTCATGACTTTGTCATTCAAGATTTGGATGGTATGTGTGAAAAGAGATGAAACGTTTCTGAGATGACTATTTGAAAGTATCCTTTACTCTACGAAATTTTTGTATTCTACAGATTATAACGATAATTCGGACAGTGATCTGCCACCCGATGACCTCATGCGTGCTGGTTTTGGTGGAGGCGGTAATGGGGCATCGATGTTAAGGCATACCATAATTTACCTTCTACCAGGACTGCTCACAATGCTTCTACGCCATTAAGTGTGTTCTTTAGCAATTTGTACATACATACACACACACACCACACACACTATGCTGCACACAATTTTTTTGTAGAATTGCCATCGCTATATACCTGAGTATTGTAATTATACAGGCAAATGAGCTTGCAGCACTTTTAGCAGGCCCCTCTGGCATATGCTAAGGTCGCCCATAAGCACATCAAAGGGTTCAATGTTAATTCATGCACGCATAAGAAAACTTTACAGCAACAACAGTGCCAAGAAACATGCACAAAATGAATTGTATGAATTAGCTTAATTTACGTAAAGTTACAATTTGAATAACTCCGACGATCGGTTTTAAACCGCCCTAAACTAGTGTAGAATATTTATTTATGTGTCATCGTCACAGCGCCTATCTATCTTTTAGCAAACTCTAAATTCATAAAAACTGGATCTAAAGCTTGTGATTTCAACATCTTTAAAACATCTTCCATTCGTGTCATCATTAATTACCAATATTGGGATATTTTCATTTCTGACAATCACAATCAAAATATCAGATTTTTATTGTCCGAATATTTTAAATTGAAGCTTTGCCTTAAGTATGATACAAACATATAGTGAGTGTCAGAAAAAGATAGAATGGATTATACTAGATCTATGCAAGGCGTTTTTTCACACGACTACCGGTTAACCACTAGATTCCGATTGCGTTCTCTCCAGGATTGTGGTTTTCGTTTATCGCTTGCAATCGATCTTAATACATCGTCAAAGTATTTCATTTGCTTTCTTTCTCTTTGATGATCTATAACAGTTATGTTTAAAAGCAAAACAAAGAATAGATACTGATCGATTTTTGAGAGTAAAAAGGCCGTGTTAGAAGTCTCTTGTGTGGGTCCAGTCTAAGTTGAAAGCTACAAAGAAGTTTCCTTGTTACCTGATGAGATACAACATAGTTGAGAGTGTGCTTTAAAACAGCTTCACTGTACAAACATACATGCATAATGGAGTAATCGAAGATCGAATGTATGGACTAGCACTATTTTGTATAGCAAAGCGTACTTATTTATATAAAAAAAAAAATAAAAAACAAAATGAAATTTACTTATTAATCGAATTGCACTTGAAATATTATCCAGACCAAAGCTTATATATACATAAATACATACACACATGTGTACTTATTTTTACGAGTACAAAGAAAAACTCATCATGAAGAAGAAGGAGAAGAAGAAGAATGGTAAGATTGTATGGCGAAAGATCTGTACGGATATTGGTACTTATAAGGATGAATGAACAAGTGGTCGGCTGATGTATGTACATTAAAGTTAACAACAAATTATTGATCAGGTATTGGTCTCATTGTCGCTACTTGTTTTGCCAATAAAAAATAATCAATGGCCATACACGCACCGAGCGACCTTAACCATACCCATACAAATAGCGATACAAGAAATATAAGAATATATTTTATATACTTACGTTTTATTTAAGAATCATAACATTAGGAACAAGAAATGAATGTGCCAATTGAAACAATCTATGTAGGGATTGTGTGAGAGAGTTCCAGATTAAAGTACAGATGTATGAATTGATTTTAAAAGCCGGCCTACATACAAGTATAATACACACATATGATTAATGTCCAGTGTCTTAAACAAATATTGTAATTATTCCGTTTTAACTAATTTGATGCAACTTTAAGAAAATACATGCTATATACAAATACATTAAAAATAAGAAACCAAAGATGTTTATTGTTTTATTCATAACGCATTTGTTAGAAAAATTCCTTTATTATACATATTGGAATTTATTTTCTTAAAGGTTGAGTTATTTTTTTATCGATTTATGCTTTTCTATATTTTTTCCAAACTATAATACTATAGTTTTTTAATGATGAATACCTAATCCCCTCGCCCTTGTCTACACACACCATTCTAAAGTCCGGAAAAGCTATTTGATAATTCTCTTCTCACTTTTTTAAGATAATGATTCTTTAATTCTTCCCTTTGCTTAATTGTCTTGAAATCAAGCTGTCTGGACTTCAGGTATAATCATTTTAATTTTCTACTCAATTCATTTAGTATTAATATATGGACATTTTTGGCTTAGAAACATATCCGATCATGCTTCAATTTTAGATTGCTTCAAGTAAATTCAAAATGCTGCGTAGAAAGTCGTAAAAATTCGAGCCTAATCGGCCTTGAACTTTACTTTTAGTGTGAAGTGGATATAATCTTTCATCGGACGAAATTCTGAAGGAGTAGTGAGTAATTTTTTTTTTTTTCATTCAAAACAAAAATTGTTTATATTGCAAAAGACTTTTCTATTTAAACATGTCCGATTATTTTCTATATATATACATATGCGCACTACTTATTCGATGATAGTATTTAAAGATGTCAGTACAAAATGCAAAGCACTTCCTATTCCAATTGTAAGTCAAACGCTCAATCACATAGACATGCTTTTGTATACTTTGGCTTTTAATAAATAAATTGATTTTGTCTTTACAATTACAAAATTTTCCAATTAACAAGACCTATAATTCTTCATCTTTTTTTTTTTCTTATATACTTATGCAGATGTAATCAAGTTTTAGGGAGACAGAAACGCTTTCAAGCATATCCAATGGACATTAAATTTAAATGTAAATCTGTGCGTTATGCTAAGGTACTCTATATATTTATTTTAAAATGGTACAGAACCATACTCGAAGCGGCCGCCAGCAACCAGAGCGTGATCGTCACATGACTTTGGGCCGATGTAGAACTCTCTGGTGCTATAGCATCCAGGGAATGCTCATGCTCCAGCACAATAACTTTAGTGTGAACACGGATTTTTTGTGGTTCCACCTCACAATAGTAGTCGCCAGAACTTTGTGGGCTCGAGTGCAGTATTGTCAGCTCATATGTCTTAGGGTTGAGACTAAAGTTGGGAACTAGCACGCTATTTCCATTTGAGACCAAATTTTTTCCTTGATACCAGAGAACGACATTGTCTGAAATTGATGAGCAAATACATTTTAAATAGGCCTGTCCAGTTTACATATATTATGACTTTTACTGACCTTTGCCAACTTTATCATCGCATTTCAGTACAATGTTCTGGCCCAGAATTCCAGTCACATCAACTTTCGTCCGGTTGGTCCAAGTGCTGGGCATCTTTGGAAAACTGGATGAAGAAGAGGCGCTGGTACCAGACTTACTTTGCTGACTTTGATCATTGGGTTCTCCGTAGTCGTAATCATCTGCCATCATTTGATCTTCTTCGATGGCGGGATGTGAGAGCACTGAAAATATTCAAAATCAATTAAAAATGATGTCAGAGCTGAACGAAATTTAAATAAACTACGCACGCAGTTTGCAGCTTTTGTAAACAGAAGTAATCGGATATAGCTAATTCAAAAAGCAGGGCAATTATATTGTTATTCGAGCTATCAACACAGACATACAACATTTTCAATAGATTTGTTTGTTGTTATTGTTTAGAATCAGCATAGTAATTAATAATCCTACTTTTAGTTTACAAAGTAAACATGATTGACGAGTAATTGTATGGCTTTCAAATTGTGAACTGCTAACATTTGCCTATATTCTTCAATGTAAAATAAATGTTTAATCTGTGAAAATATTTATATTTTCTCTGATTTTTTTTAATTTGCTATGAACATTCTGAAATAACATCATCAATATATTATTATTATGAGTGCAATAAAACATGAAAAGAGCAACATAACCTAAAAGTGAACCCCTAAAGTATGCTGTTCTAAATTTTAAATTTTATTTTTATTACCATTAAGCAAATTATTGTTATAGTAATGAGAATGTTTCAAAAAATTAAATCTCTTCTCACACGGAAAGATAAAATTGGCGGCATTGAAACCAATTATATTTTTAAAGAGAGTTTCAAAATAAAGAAACTGACAGTTCTGTTCGATACGATTGAGTTTAATTTTGTTGGCTTCATATTTGCCAATTCCGTATTGTAATCTAAAAAACTCAAAATATTGATGACTAATACACATTCATATGTACATATTATAAATTATCTTTAATCTCTTGAAGAAAATATATGCAAAGGGCAAAGGTGAATTGCATCATTCTGTCAATACCCGTATGTTGGAGAGCGATCACTTTTTATTCGAGGTATGTATTTATTTTTATATTTCTTATTCCCTTTTACTCGATTTTTGTCATTTTGCCATGAATAAATATTGTGTCGTTCACGGAATTGCATTCTTATGGGTTTACTCTAGAGGACAGATACCATCACCACATTCATTCGCAGAACCATACCCTCACTGAATAAATAATGCGAGCTTCAAAGGCTGGCGAATATCGGCTTAATGTTTAATTATTTCGCCCTTGTATGTATTACAGTGTGTGCATGTATTTTCTTTTTACATTCCCTCTTCTATATATTCTGTCGAATGAAAACATTTTAAGGAAATGGGGTCACATGAAAATGGGTGCATGGCCATACGAAAAACGAAAATGAAAATAAGTAAAATGGAAAGAGAAAACATTGCCTGCGTGTCCGCGTCCGCGTCCGCCTTTGCCTTCGCCTCCGCCAACCCTCGCCCGTGTCGAACAACACGTTGGGCGAGCCGCTCCGCCGATCGCCGCACCCACATGTGTCTGTCTGCCATGCCATGGACGCTGCACTGACATCGGTGCCATAACACATAACATACATACATACATACGTACATTTATATGCTGCTGTTTGGTCGGTCCGCGGGGGCAGTAGCCGCATGCTACTTCATTTTTTTGGGTGTCGGTGTCGACAGCGGCGTTGTTGACGACGGCGGTGGACAGAAAAGAATATAAAAAAAACGAAAGCATTTCACAATAGTGTCCGTTTTTCAACATGGCTGCGGGTCATGGCAGGCGAAGGCTAGCCGCAGTGGCACGCTGGCTGGCAGGCGGATTGTGAAAAAAAAGTTTAAATTTACATTTGTAGCGAGCTTCTGCTTCTGCCATTTCTGGCGTCACGTTTATGATGTTGTTTTTGTTGCTTTTTATTGTCGTATGCGTTCTCATTCTCCCCGCCAAAGAATGCACACAACAACAAACACTCACACACACACACACGCACGTGCGAGACAGTGAGTCTATGTGTTTATTTATTATAGCCATTCTTGTTATTGTCTCTTTCATTGTCGCTGCTCAGTGTTGCATGCTGAAATTTTTTAGCTTCTCATACACACTGACTGGGCTTCCAGCTCTCTGCTGCAAACGCATAACCATAACGGACAAAAAAGAGTAAGCACACATGTGCATGTACATACACATGTACATGTATGTACATACACATGTACAGCCAAGTGTGAAAGCGAACGAACGGCGATCAACGATTATAAAAAGGCGCACAACAAATGGAGGACAGTTCATTAAATGAATTACAATTTTGTTTTTTCGCTTTTCGTACAAAAGTTATGCGCGCGCATTCTTCGTATCCATGGTGATCGGTTTTGTGTATCTGCACATTTAAAATGCACATTCATTCACGCACACACACACACCCTCAAAACCCCAAACCGCGGGCTGCCGTAAAATATTCAATAAGAATTAAAAAAATGTTTACGATCAAAATACTGCTGTTCTTACATACTTCCAAATAAAAGAACTTCGAAAGCTGATGAATCAAATATAGAAAAGGCTATTTCGTTTAGACATAATACAATAGTTTCCATTAAAAAGAATTTGGGAATCGTTTTATGTTGCATTTTCCTAATTTTATAGTTGTTATGAACAGCCATTAAGACTAGATATTTTCTAATGGAAAAACTATTATAATTAAAGCTTATTACTCTTTAATATAAAACAGACAAATATTTAACATTAGAAGGAAAGTAAATTTAATAATTTAATAATTGTTATAGCAGCTATTAAAGATCTTAGGACACAAAAATAATTATTAAACTACAACCTCCGCTTGAAAAGGCACGGAATTATCAAGTAAAAAAATGATGAGATTTTGCCTGTGAATTTTGTTTTTAGTTTATTGCCATAAAGCTAAAGGGAATAGTCCTATTCCTATGAAACCATTAGGAAAGTCAAGTTTTAAAATATACAAAATTGTGCTGCTGCCCTTAATGTTATTGAAGTATCAGATAAGGCAAGCTTTTTGGTTAAAGATAACCATTTTTGTTGTTTTTGGTTTTGCGTTTTAATTGGTACCTAGAACTGGGCCAAAACCATTTATCATAACAACGATGATTCTGAAAATTTCAGCTAATAACCCCAGCACCGACTTAGATGACCATTAGAAAGTCAGTTAATGAACACGGACTGGGGATAGGGACAGGCATCCGGTAGTGCTCAGTCACTCTGAGCCAGACGCTGGCGCTGAAATCATCCAAGTGCAGCATTTTGGGTTTTACTACCTGTGATAAGCCGCAACGATGCAGCATTTGGGACAGCAACTACATACTATAGGTATGTACATATGTATTGATGTACAGACATACATCTGTATGTTTGTATGTAAAAGCGCATCGCTCTGATCTTTGATCTCTCCTGTCTGCATTTTCAGGTTCAGGTTTTCAGGTTGCTCGGCCCCTACGTGACTGACCGGTCGACGGGACAGACAACGACTGCGTTATACGAGCCGAAAATTGTTAGAGCAGTGGTGTGGCAGATAGAGACATGAAGCGAAGCGGATAATGATAATGGCATTTCGGTTCTTTGAAAACGATCAGGTTACCAAGCTGAGAGATGTGCGTATGTCTATATAAATAAGCAGGACTACCTACGCGCCGGCGGACCATTTGCACTCGGGCAGATGTGCATTAAAACACATACACACACTTATACACACAGGCACACTGACTCACAAGCACAATCATTGATTGACAAAAACCACCGCAGATGTGCAAATTGTTCGCATTCCAATTCCAATTTTAGGGGAGCGTTGCGCGAAACAACGGGTTTTGTTAGCCAAAATTGGCAGATGTTTGGTCCATGCTCATCAATAAATCGCCAGACTTTTTAAATTGGCATTGAACATTTAAATTTACCATATTTGTAGTACGCCAAGTTGGTGCACTTAAAATTATTTGAGAATCATAAATTTAAATTTCTAATTGGTACACAATATTAGCTTAAATATATTTATGTTATGTTTTATGGGATATCTAGAAAACTCTTGTATTTCAAATGTAGCCGCAATGAATACGAATCTTATATTTTGTAGATGGAAAAATATTTCCATTTCCTTTTTTCGGCTAAATTCAATAAAGTTGAAGCTTTTATTAAAATTGAAATTTTGCGACCAATCTTGATCGAGTGCTGTAACAGCTAACTTTTGCGTAGTCTGGATTAGTGAGTCTTGTAGCAGCTAGCCTTTTCGGAGCTTTCCCACCACGTGTAATTACAAAGTGTGCAACTCTAATTTCTCCCAATACGTATGTATGTATGTTTATTTTCTTCCATCTCTTTATTATCGTAGCACTAAACAGCTTTTCCAGTCACTTTTCTCTCCTTTTTTCTCACTTCATTCGCACTTTTTTGGTCCTTTAAGTCGAATCAGCTCAAATACTAGATAAAGAATTTTATTTTTATAGTATGCATATTAAAAAATTTCTTAAATGAACAACTCCAAAAAGCAAATAGTATTTCTGCAGTCATATTTCATGTGAAAATTTTATGGAGATTCATCATGCTTTACACGATTTTTCCATTTCCATACCCATAACAATTACAGTGGACGAATTAAGTTTCTACGCATTCGCATACGAGTATACTATACATATGTAAGTCCATTAGTATTCATACACATATGTGTGTTAATATGTAGATATATGTATATGTAAGTACTTATATACATTGTTATGCACAACAACAATATATCAAATCTTCAATCCAAATATAGAATTATGAATGTACATATGTACAATGATTTCACTTAAATGGCTCTCTGGGACTATCAGTTTTCCATTGTTATTGTTCACTCAATTCGTCTGGTGGCTATGGCTCGTCTCGATCCGATCGTCATCGATTGTTCTTTGCAACTACGCCAGCGCCAGCGAATGCTTTAAAATTTCTAGCACACATCCATGAAACATTTCCCGTTGCCGAAAGTGCACGTGTCGGCACTTACGCTAAGCTTCGGAGCCCAGAACCAGAATGCGATATCTCTGGCGATCTGTGCGGGTGCGGGCACATTGCCAGCAACTTGTAGACGTCAATCGTCAAATAGTCGAAAACCATAGCCACCATATAGACTGTAGACCATGCCTCCCACTCGCAACCCTTTTTCTGAGCCATGCTCGGTCAACAAAAGTCTTGGCTAGAGTCGAAACAGAGAACTCTTCGACTACGAATACGCCTATTGCATATTAAGGCGTTGCCATTACCATTGGCTCGGGTTCGAGTTCGGGCTCGTGTTCCATTCAAGTGGTTGTGGTATGTAATTAATATGCGGCACTCCTTTTACAGCTGAGAAATTATTTAGCGCAAAAGGCAACGATTTTGTTCTCTTGTACATATTATTATTTATTGCTTTGCTGGTCTTTGGCCTTTTTTCTTATTATGACTCGATGTCTGTGTGTTTTTGCCTACTGGTGGTGCCCTACAAGACCTAGACAGTCATCATTGAGGAAGTTGCAATGCAAAGTAAACGATTGTGGTTACACAAAACATACGCAAATTTGTTAGGAACTCATGGTGAGACAAGGAAATTATTTGCATACCATTTTAGTATCAAAAGTGTGTCTAATGGAGAAATTTATTAAAAAAAGAAAATGTTAAAGTGGCTGTTTTTGGACACAATTTTTAGCCTATCAACATTTGATACTCAGCATTGACTATCAACAACTGATTATAAACATTTGACTATCAACATTTGATTATAAACATTTACTTGTCTTCAAAACGTTTTCTTTTATTAGACTAAGACTATACGAGTATGATAATGAAGAGTTTTGGGTGGTAAACTTTGTCAGCGACTTTTAAAATACTTTGAATTATATATAATTATAATCCCACTATAAAATAATTATTTAAATCAACATAATTACGAAATTAATAAACTATGAACTTGTTTCAAAAGCCAAGTACAACTAAGTTTCTTTTAAATATTATTGAACTAAATACTAAAAATATTACAATTTAAAAAACTATTTATGATATTATTATAAGAACTAGAAATCCGCTGCCGTGAGTGCGTCGTGAGCAGAAGCTATCACGATTTAAAATGAAAAACTTTAGGTATTTCTGTCTTGCTAAGCAGTTACAGCTACCTATGTATGTTTTCAAATTTTTCATAGTCTTTCATGTATGTTAGAGTAATTTGTTCCATTTTGATTACAATTATGGATCATTGTATCCACCACACAAACATATAATTGGGGGGCCCGAGACTGGCTTGTGCTGCACAGCTGTATCATCTTCATTACGATCATCACCATTATGATTGCGCTTTATGTTTTAATATAGCACATATACATACATATGTACATAGATAAATATGTACAATGGTACATACATAAATATGGAGAGAAACTATGCAGCCACACATGCTCAAATAATAATAATGCCCGCTTGCCTCTTCGCGGCACTTGAGGCTTGAGGGGCACACTCGCCCGCACCCCAGAGCTGCAGTCAATTCGCAGCTCTGTTAAAGTAAATTGATTCTTTAATTGTCGAGAATTGGTTACGAGTTTGCTTAACTCGCTTTGCTGCTGCTGCTGATGTTGTTGATGCCACCAAATGATGCCGCCGAGTTGTCGGTGCCTCTACCATTGCCAGACCCGTGCCCTGCCCCCATCTGCGCGTGGCACCAACATCAACTCATTCACTTACTCACTATATACATACATATATACTATGTATATATGAATGTATGTACTTGTTTTTATGAGAACGAAAACGAGTGCCGCATTCAACTCTTCAGATACTCCAGCAAACTCGTATTTGCCGATGTCTGCAGTCCTGAGGCGTATGCGTCAGTCAACATTCCAGACTTGCTTTTGCATGAGTCAGAGTCGGAGTTGGAGATGAAAATAAATGTAACCAACGGCACCTCAGAAGCATTGTGGTTGCATAAGAATATCGTGCGAAATGGTTGTCGCCTATTCGAATTTCAAATTCGCGGCCACACGATCCCCAATTCTCTGAACCCATCAAGCAGACTGGCATGTAATTGAATCCCTTTTTCATATGTCTTTTGTAAAAAACAGACTGGCAGAAGAAAGGGCAAACAGGACCCGACTCCGATACCACAAATAACGTCCAAAAACATAAAGATATCCTCAAAACATAGTGAGGTATTGAATGCAAAAATTAATAAAGGATAGCTTGTTTACGATATCGCAAGGAACAAAACGAAAATAATTATACTAAGAACGATTGAAGCACTGATAGTTCATTATTATGTATGATATGTAAAGTAATAAAGGTACTTATTTATGGATTGTAAGATACTTGTAGATAGATAAAAATATGCCAGCTTTGGAAGTTTGTTGTCCCTAGATTTTGAGGGATATGCAGAACAACATACGAACAGGCTGACTGACTTGGCTATGACGATTCAATCGCCATGCTGATCGATGTAATATATATATTTAATTTCTTCATATACTCTTAACTAATTGGATATGAGGTATGGAAGAACGGGTAACAGGCTAACAGCAGAGTAAATAATAATGGAAGACTTGCTGATAATCGCTTGATGGATGAGCGCATATACATAAGTATAATATATTTAGTTTAGATATTCAATGCATATATTTGAATTTCTATCTTTCATTTATCCTGTTTATTTGCAGAGCATTAGAAAAGGGAGGGAGCAGGAAAGGAAAGCAGGGAGTTTCTGTAGCAGCCCCTTCCGCGCCTAGCCAGAGACGTTCACACGCTTCTTCGTCTCGCTTCTGTGCCCAAAGCAATAGCACTGATATTGCCAATTAGTGGCAGAAAGGACAGAACTCTTTGCCTACCTGAATGCCACACTTTACGCTTTTCACACCGGATGTGTGGTGTTGCACATATTGTTATTGTTGTTGTTGCTTTGTGTTGTTGCCCTTGTCTCGACAATGTTTGCTTTTTGTAATGCATCGCCATTGTTAATGCTATTATTAAGCGCCGTTGGCATAATTAGTATCGTAACCAATACACGACGAATGCCCAAACACCCCAAGATAATGCATCAATATTGAGAAATTCGCTTCCTATATGAAATGAGTTAGTGGTGGATTGAATAAATGCATAAATATGTGCAAGCTGCACGGATTTATTGATCGCGATAAATAACTGCATTAATGTGACAGCGGACTGCCTCGTCATTTCCTATAAATTACAAAATTTTACTGTCTACGAGTCTACTTAACAGTTCAAATGATTGCAAATGCGTAAAATGTTGAATGACATACAGATATTTTAAATTTCCGGGCAGAGATGATTCATTGGAGAAGACTATGATGAAGAATTTGGCGCAAGATTAAATTTATAAGTATGTATATTGAGATGAACCTGTGGTTTTTCTGTAATGACTTTAATCGCGATTAACTACAAAGAAAACTTAGGAACTCAAATGGTTGAAAAATATAGGTACCTGAAATATTGTACATATAAAATGCAGATTTTATAAATTTCCGGCAAAAGATGATTCAGAGGAGAAGAATCAAAAGACACATTTTTACTATAAAAATTCTAATTGGCTTAAATGGAATTCGGTAAAGAGTTGATGATTAATGTTGGAGATGAATCAGTGTTTTTTTTTTCGACCTAAATCGGGACTCACTTGGCTCGACTTGACTTTTTCATGAACATATGTAGGTCACAAATTCCTCAACAAACAATCAATTCTATTCTATTTACACGACGACACGAATATGAAACGCATGTCTATTTGACGATGCATTTCAAATCTGATGTTCTTCTGATGTACTTCTCCGATTAGTCAGTTCAAAGGGTCCCCCACTGCACACATAATCACACATTTCTAAGTTGTCAGTGCATACATATTTATGTATGTATTAAGATTAGATTATTTCCTGTTGCAACGCTGAACTTTGATTTTCAATACCGGTAATCGTTTTGAATTTTAAAAACTTACCCATGCAGGAAACAGCCAACATTGAAACGGTTACCATCAGGAGTTTATTTAGTTCTGCGCCTCCAACCATTTTTTCCAACTCTGTCTTTACCGCTTAAAGCCCAAATGTGTAGTAATAAGTAGTTTTAAAATTTGTGTCACAAGACTCTGATTCTTGTTTATTTATTTATTTTTATTTCGACTTAACGAATTATATCGCCGCGTAATCAAAAAAATTGTCTTTAGCGCCCCAATTTCTTGCCTACATATTCAGCACTTTTTAACGGTTTGTTTATTTATTTGTTTGTATGCGATTTTGTTTTGATTTCTTTGAATTCTTATCCAATGTAGTTCACACTCTGAGTACCACTTCAGCACTTTGCCCAAAACTGTCAAGTTTCACGATCTTTGCGTGCGTGAAAATTTTGGGCGTCCAATTTATGAAATGACTTTTGAAATTTGAGTTTCGGGGCTTGGTTTTTCCGGGGAACGTATGTATGTAGACCGGGTCGTTGTCTTTTCGGCGCAACAGTGGAAATACAAATGCTGCTGCCCGTTGAGGTTGACTACGAACGCAGGGTGACAGCAACGACAGAAACGCACAAGCATTGCGTTGGTGCCGGTTGCTTAAAGAGAGAGCGAGCGAGAGAGTGGGTATGCGTAAAGAGTTGTTTAAAGAGAAATGGCTAAAGAGCAAGGCTAATCACAAGGCGTGTTGCTGTCAGAGAGCAGTGTGTTGTCAATTCTCAAACGTCAAAAAAGCTGGATCAGCAATTAAGCAAGCTAGCAATAGCTAAACAGATATAGTGCTTGTATAGATTTGATTTAGAAATGTCTTTTCTTTTCAATGTAAAAATGCTGCTGATTAAAAAATTTTTAAGAAGAAATGCAGATGGGTCAGATCCTACATTCATGAATGTATGCCAAGAAGAGTATTATTAGGCCTTGCCTTTTAACGGCTAGGTTTTTCCAAATTTGTCCTGCAATGAGTATTTGAATATCTCCAGAGCTGACGGGAAGATAGCCAAGTTTTCAACACTGAATGTGAGCACACATTGCAGTCTGTTTGATCTCAGCGATTTAATTAGCTGACGAATAAAGACCATTTGCATAGCTGACATACGTTTCAAAATTCAGATGATTTATAGCCATACGTAAAATAGCGTGTCAAGTTTTTCGAAAATAACAGATGACCAATATCTATGAAAGTTCTAAAAGAGAAGATTTATTTTGAAAATATTTGGATTGTATGCACAATTAAAAGTGGCTTTGTTAAGTGAAAATCTACTACGTAGATACATATTTAAATACAGATACAAACGCCAAATGCAATTGTGCTGTTTTGTGTTATACACATTTGGGTTTTACTTGAAATTTATGCATTCCATGCCACTTATTTATACTTTTTTGCAAGTACACACACATGCACATAGCATATACATACATATATATTTTATACATATTTCGGTATGCATGTGTGTATATGTACTCGTATGTACATATGGTCGCTCATCTTGCATTTAGGTTCGCAGAACTGCTGCTCCAGTGGCACCCCAAGTTGTGAAGAAAATCCTAAATGAAATTGCGACGTTTTTAGCATTCTTCATGGGAAGCGGCGCTGGGGCTGGGATATGAGCGTTGATTGCTTCTGCAAACACTGTGATTGCGATTTAACCGAGGCAGATGCAGCCACAAGCAGCCGCAAGACGACCACAGCAGCGGTGTCGGTGGCGGTGGCTGATTTTAAACGAACTGTTGCTGTGGCTCTGACTGTTACTGTTTGGGTGTCGGCAGTGCCCACGCGACTACAGCTATACTACAGATATACAAAATCTCATAGATGCAGATACATTGATACACTCAGAAAAAATATGTAGAACTACCGTTTTTAAACTAAGAAGCCGCAGTTTCATTCTTATATTGTAGAGTGCTTTCCAAATACATTACAATAGTTCTAACGAGAAAAATTGGATTAAGCAAGAATATTATAAATGTATTAAAACTAAAAATACTATAACAACAAACTAAGAACATTATTTATCAACGTTTCATTCTTATATTGTAGAGTGCTTTCCAAATACATTACAATAGTTCTAACGAGAAAAATTGGATTAAGCAAGAATATTATAAATGTATTAAAACTAAAAATACTATAACAACAAACTAAGAACATTATTTATCAACGTTCATTGGGCTTTACTATATTGTACCAGGTAGGAGTTTGTTAGTAAATAGGTTTTAATGCTGTTATTCATTGGAAAATATCATTTGGGAAAGCGGGTTTTATTAAAACCAAGATTGTATGGTATGTGTCATATTCGCAGTATAGGTACCACGCGGTACCAATGCATAGGTTTAAAAAGTAAAAAAAATATCGTTTCTTCCTCATTTTAAGACACAAGAGAGGCCTTGATTAAAAGAAAGAACATTTCCTGTTGGAAAGAAACTTTCTCATAAGTTTAACTATTTTAGATGTATTTTAAATGTTTTTTCTTCTAAGTGTACAAGTAACAATGTATAAATACTCGACTAGATATTATTTTAAGGGGCAAAGTTGTACGTGCATACAATAATATTTGCTGATATGTTGAAAAGAAACCAACAAACAATTAAACTAATCTACGGCTATACAACAAAGTATGCTTTGTATCTTCAGCACACATACACACGATATAGGGACGAGTTTGTGGGATACGTGATAATGCTGCATTTGAGCCAACAGATATTTTCATTTTTTTGTATTTGTTTCTGGTTTTATTTGGCGCTGCAAAGTTTGTAAACATCCGCAAATGCAGTTCTGGTTGCAGCATCAGCACCAGATTCTAGGGGCCCCCTCTTTTGGATGCCCTGCACATGTTCGCGCCTGGAAGAAGAAAAGCAAACCGACTCAAGCATATTCATCAAATATTTACGTTTACACGTTCGCCTTCATCTCCAGCACTCACCAGAATTTGTACGCAATGGCGGACGACCTATTCAATTCTGGGGATTTCTTGTTTGGGAACGAATTTATCAAATAGTATAGTGCGACATAATGCTTTAAAAGCTAAGCACCGACGGTGTTGACCTCCAAGAAAAACATCAGTGGGATACGCAGACTCAGATGCTACAATTAAGGGAGTGCGTTCAAGAGAGCGTTGCGTGGGAAAGAGAGGCGGTCATGCTAGAGGAAAATGCACGGGGTCTGTCTACTCTTCGGCAAGAGAGGGGATAATTAGTTGTGAGAGAGAATGATGTGTGCTGTGACGACAAATATAATTATAAATGGTAATATAAATTAAAACTCTATATGAACTGACTCTTTTGGCCGAAGGTTTTAAAAATGCTACAGTGATATGTAAAAACTTAGTTGTGACAAAATATAACAAATCTTAAATATTGTAATTTATTTACGTATTGATATCTAATATACATATAAAAATAAATTTCTCGAACATAGTGAGACATTATAAAACATTTATATGAACTTTTGAACTATACCAATCGAGACACCATGCCATATGAAGAGATTTTAAAAAATCATGTTAAATATATTATACAATAAAAGCGGGGTAAAGGTTTGGTAAAGGGTATTAAAGAGTCGGACTGGCATGACTTATGGTTCTAATCGGTGGTACTAAGTTATATAAAATCTAACAAAGTTTGCATTATAATTCGTATCGACTTATGATGAGGCAATACAGTTATGACGTGCACACATAAAGAGATGTTATTTTTCTTGACGCTATATGACGTTATTCAGTAGATTTGTCGTCAATAGCTTTCCCTTTTCCATGTCGTGGGCTTGCACATGAAAAAGTGCATAGTACTTGTAGAGTTTTGGAAATGTGTGGGTGTTGCAAAACTAAGAGGGATGTTTTGTTTATGGTTGAGAGAACGGAGCAAGCTCTAATGAACACATGTATACTTATTACCAATACAAATGCACATACATTCACATATATATGTATTTGCCATGAGCATAGTTAGTTGGTGAGGGAAGTTGTTAATGGGGCGGCTATTTCTATAGCTACTTGTACATACATAGCTATGGCGAGCGCAACTGCAACAAAAGTATATGTTATATGTATATGTACCATGCATATGCATTACATATATTCGTATATACATATGCAAATATGAGGTTTATGTGTGGGTATTTACTTATTTCGACACATTTATTGCTGGCTCTCCAAACATGCAAGGACTCAACGGGTACATTAAAGAAATTGAAATCTGTGCCATACTGACCTAGGATTATTACATAGTTTAGGTATATAAAGCGGTTTCTCTTAAATTTTTACTGATGAAGTCATTTTAGCGGTGCGTGCCTTAAATGCCAATTGGAAATAACAGAAAAACAAGTTGATTTAATTATTATTTGTGGAATATGTCACAATAAGTATGCGTACATATATTTAAAAAAACATTTTAGCATTTTTGTTAATTAATAGTTATAATTTATGTGTATACATTTATTTATTTATAAGACAACAAAAAATTACAATTTAAATTAAAACAATTTAAATTCATTTAAATTGAACGTAGAGCAGGCAACTAACTTAGAGATAATCATTAATAAAACGTTATTTTGGCATGATTATGTAAATAAAACAGTAGTACATTAAGGCATCTAAATAGCATTGGTTTTTAAATATTACAATATATGTAATTAATTGCATATTTCCATCCCACACAAATGTACATACATTTTAGAGAGCTTAAAATAATATATAAGCAAATAATAATAATCATATTGTTTCAGCTTTTATTAAAAGTTGAAGGATCAGTTATTGTTTTGTAATTATAATTAATAGCTTAGAAATTTATTAAAAATTTATACCGTATGACTCAAAAAATAAATCTTAAAATGTAAATTAAAAGAATAAATAATTACATAAAGATTAGTAATCAGCGTTAATTAAAATCTGTTCCACCTACTTTTTTCGAACAGCATACATATTCATTCAAATATGAATTAAGAATAACTTGACCTGATTAGCGGAATGCCATGTTTGGTTATTCTAGCTATTATAAATATAAAAGGAGATCCTTTCTTTCATATAACCTCATCTTGTGGTATAAATAAATACACTACTAGAAAATAAGGTACAAATTTTAAGTTTGAGTAAAACATTTATGTAACATGGAATTCACAAAATAAAAAAAACATTTTTACGTTCAGGTAAAAATCTGATCATAAGTAATAAATATTAATAAAAGTGAATTTATGATTAAACAATGTGAATTCAAGAACTTTTAATTTTTTGGTCTCAGTGGACCTTTTAATAATAATAATAATTTTGAATAAATAGCTAATTACGATACTCAATGGATTTAACCCATTCCCTGCCATTGTACCTGTTTGGGTACAAGAAATTTACCATTTTCGTATAATAGCAGTTTCAAGCAGAAAAAAATATTGATCAATTCATTTACGCGGGTTTATTATGCACAATGTGCTCTATAGATATGAGGGGAAAGTTAAGATTAAGCTTAGCATTAATCAAAATTTTTGATTGTCAAGCATATGGATCGTTAAAATAAAAACAGCTCTCTTGATTTGCATAGCAAAAAACACTATATTTTCCAAATTTTTAAGTTGGGTACAACAACTAAATAGGTATACATAAAAACATTATATTGTATATAATAATAAAATAATAATGATTCCCATCGACGAGTGGGCCTCCGATAATTATGCGTTCTTAGAAAGTTTACCAAATGGGTTAAGCTAAGAGCATATTACTATATAGCTTGCAAAATATATACATACATGCATACGAACTCGTATATGTATATTTGTATAACAATTCAAGAGGCTTTGGCATGTCGAATAGGGCGCGACTGCGACTGTGACTGCGGTGTGAGTCATCGTCGTGGCCGCATAGCTTTTTGTATGTTTCCTTTTTATGCTGCGCTGCTCCTTCAATCATTTCGCATTCGTTAACAGTCCTATGCGGTTCGTGCTCGTGCGCTCACCAGCTTTTTGTTGCTGTTGTTGTCTGTTCTCCTCGCAAACGCGAACGCGACTGCCACAGAAACATTCGCATCCACAACCCACGCAAAGTTCAGTGTCGCTTTTGCCATCGCCATCGTCGCCTGCAACGGCGAACGGGTTTAGCTTTCGGTTTTGCGAAATCAGCAAATTAAAAACACAGGACGACGGGCAGAAAAAATAACCGCACATTGAAACTTAATTAAGCGAATAGTGTGTTATCCGAAAGGAGCCATAAAATAGTGATTGCTTTAATTCCGCACACATAAGTAATATACTACCTATAAACACATTCTTGTGCAATCGCCGTCAAAGTGTTAGGTTAAGAGCTTAAAGCAACAACAACAACATGATGCATTTTTTGCTGCTTGCACTTATCCTCGGATCTTTTTATATTCCAGGTACATATACACATGTATGTAATGTATATAAGTGGAACCGTTGTTAAATACTTGTTTAACATGCCAATGATTATGCACAAACAATTAATTTATTCAAGAAATATGATAAATGTTTTTCATAATAAGAACTATTTTGTTCTTAAAATCTGTTTGCGCACATATAGTTTTCCATAAAAAAATACAAACTATATCCTCTCTATGAATATTATATACATAGTTTGTTTGTGATTGCAAAGTTTCTTGAAAGTTTACATTGCGTTTATTCTGCTTTTTGTAAGTTTTAAAAATCTTTGAAAATATTTAATAACTTTTTCGATTTGGTGGGGTTCATACCTATTTGTATTGAATACTGCTACTTACGTATATCATACAGCTGTTTGCCTTTAAAGATATGAACTACTTTTTTTGTTTATGCATGTGAATTGCATTCTGATTAGTTTGGTATAAAATTTAAATATATAAGTATATGTATACATATATTGAAAATCCGATTGGTTAACTACAAGTATATAAAGTAGAGCTATCCAAAAATCTCTAAAATATATTCTTTATTGAAAACATTTTCGTTTAAGAAAATATTCCATTGAGGCTGAGTTGTTGCTTAGTCAGATCAAAGCTTTAGAAAGGAATTTTAAAAAAAGTGGGTCAATGCTAAATAGTATTCCATATAATTGCAATAAAGAATTCTTCTTCAAAAAACATTGAATTTAAAATTAAAATTATTAATTAAAGTACTTTATTCTTATTGGACTAATATCATGGACAATTTTTTTATTACATCCATTTATGTCTCAAAACTGTACTAACATTCCTTATGCCTTATTATAGTTTACTTCATCATTCAAGCATCAGTTTCGATTAAAAATATCACATAATTCAAATACATACAATAATCCTACGTAATCTTACCTACAAGTAAGAAGAAATTATTATTACGCTAGAAACCTTTTTACAACGACCAGTTTAAAAAAATTCATGAATATATATGTATATATGTCCAATTTAACACACCGATTGGATAGCTTTCTGATAAAACAAGTAAAAAAGCTAAAGTCGGGTGCCCCGACTTTGAAATACTCTGTACATATGTTTACAATAATTATAGAAAATAAAAAAAATTAAGAAAATTTAAAAAAAAATTGGATCTATTTTACCTCTCGGTATTCGAACTCACGTAAAGGGTGTATAATTGCACATATACAAAGCAATTGCGTCTATGTGAGTGTATGAATGCCTATTCGCATCTATTCGTGTCCAACCACACAGCAACATCAACAACAGCCGCGGGCAGCGCTTGACAGACAGACAGGGCTAGATCGACTCGTCTTGTCACGCTGATCAAGAATATATATACTTTGTGGGGTCTGCCACGCCTCCTTCTTCCTGTAAACGTAACAATAATAAGTATTAGTCAAAAAGCGTATCCAAATTGCTTTTGTTAATCAACAGTTTCAAGATGGCTCTTGTTTCTCAACACATCTTGGGCTTATCGGCTTTGCATGTATAATTGTATTTTATGTAATTGTATTTAATTTGTTGGTGCCTTACCGAGTATTCCTATAGGAATTATTTTCTTACAATACAATAGTATAAAATATTGTTCTGCCCAACTCTCTGAATATGTTGGAGAAATTCTGAAGAAATGCACGAAACATTACTTATGTATACTTACGATTTTGGGGAACGACAGAGTTAAATCACGATGTGATCAGACTATATTACTCCGATCAAGTAATCAATTAAAAAATTACTAAATGCATATACGATAGCTTAAAAAAGTGTGAATGAATTTGCTAATTATTAATTTTTAATTTACTTTCTGTATTTATGAAACTAATTAACAGTGCTCTTATGTATATGTATAAGATAAGAATAATCGTAGGTACGATGCCGGCAGCCTTTTTATAATGAAGTCAAATGAATGAGTATTTTTAAATATACTATACATATATTTCTCCAAGAATATGTAATAATTTAAAGAGTTTTCTCAATTTTAATTTCAACACCCACAAGCACCCACAAGCACGCATCGTGCTACGATGAGCCATAAACAAAAACAGGGCCCATGCCCACCTCTGGTTCTTAGCCATCAATGGATTATCATTATCCCTCGTGCATTACACAAGCTTTCTACTTTCTTTTTATTTCAAGATAATATTTCCACTTGGCCTTGTCTGCCAACATGGCTTGTTATTTGCAAAATCCCTGTGCGCCTTAAGATACATATACATACAAGTATGTATGTACATATCCATGTATATGCATGTTAAATAGAATAGAAAATTTATTAATATTCAGAAGCTGGCAATTACGGCCCCAATATTTTATGAGTGGGAGCAATTACACATTATCATTTTTATTATTGCTTTTATTATATCACTATTTATGGCCTGCGCTATTTGGGAGGAATACGTCTGCATAAGTACTATATGGAGAACACTTGTGGAACTCGTTTTCGTATAAATAAATAGACGAATTGAAAACATATTTATGTAATAAGTAGGTATACATATAATTGAATACATGAATGAATATGTTAAATTTCTTTTGAAGAAAGTCCGATGGTCTGATTGTGATAATTGCTTGTAACAAAGGGATATCGCTATATGGATTCGCCAGCCTGTGCTTATAAATGAAACTATTGTTACCTATAAGTAGTTCAGTCTGCAAACCAAATTTGCTCGCTATATATACTATTTTCGAGTCCGGGTGTTCATCTATCCTCACTCATCTTGCATCATCATGTTGAGAAAAACTTCGACAATATACTTACAATAATTGAAGTGTCGAAAATACTTCCAATGCAATTTATAAATTGGGAACTGCTTACTATTCTTACTTTTTTTTATAAATTTGAATATAATTTGTTCAATGATACATGAAACATTTAATGCATAACACATCTGCACTATGGTAGCTACATCATATGATGCTACAGAAAACTATACTATATCTTGTAAAAAAGGCTCGTTAGCATGCATTTGAGAAAGGTACGACGTAAAAGCTTCAACCCCAAGTACCTCTTATAATAAGTCTGCGTATCTAATTAACTCTAATGTGCTGATCTTGTATGTATGTACGTGCAACAGTTTCCTCTGCCTGTTACATATGTACATTTTGCGCTTGGACTTTCCAGTTCCTTTAATTTTTCTGGTAGCTTTTCTAAAATGTTGTATTTTGTCTATAAGTTTTTAACCACATGTTGTATAACATTTGCACCACAAATCCCATCACTTAAAGTGGTACAAATAGCTGGATAACCTTGAAGCCATTTATTATCCTACATAGGTGTACATATGTACATACAAGTAGATCGCGAATACGTGTGTACATATTTGCTTTTCATACGCGTACAATATTAATTTGCATGTGGAACACTCTCGTCGCTTGTGCCAATTTAATTCGCATTAGTAAAGCTCTAAATATGTGAATGACGCAACCAATATCTCGTTAAATGCCTGAGGCGCGGAAGATACCGAAAACACCCTGACCGAAATCAATAACACTCGTACAGTGTCTATACCCATGCCCCAAAAAACACTTCTGACAATCCCCACGTGCTACAGTTGGCTTTCTATAATGACCTCGCAGCACAGCGGTATGTGGATCCGCAGGAGAATGAGTGCAGAGGGGAGGGAGTGGGGCATCCAGATGGGCGTTGACATGCTTTGACTTGGACTGCGCCCTTTTCCTAATGGATTTATGCTGTTGTTTGGGCGCCTTGGACTACGGCTATGGCTGGAGTAAGGTGGGTCAAGGAGGGCCGGGGCCATGGCGTTCTTGGGGATTAGCTCAATTATCCCATATCACGAAAATCCAAATTCAGGGATGGCAGGTTCAATGCATAATTTGGCGTTAATTACAGAATTTCGGGCTGACCTTGCCGCACCTTCCAGAAGACACGCAAACACGTGACAGACATAAAATTGACTCTTTCATCTCACCTTTATTGCAGCCCAGCAAAGAAAGGTAGTCAGCTCTCCAGCGGCGCCGGCTGAGTCTAACCCAGAGTACACGGAATACAATGACGACGAAGAGGGGGCGCCCGACAATTTTGCGGTTACGGAAACAACGGCTCCGGCTTTACAGCCGTACTTTGAGCAAAAGAATGTCACCATATACGTTAAGCCCGATGCGACTACAGTGAAGCTTGATTGTCCAGTGAAGAACTTTGATGGTAGGCAAGATAAGTGTCAATATTACAGCGATTACTCTAACCGCTCTGTTTCTCTTTATTCAGCCGAACATCACGTGATTCTTTGGTACATGGACCAAACACTAATTACAAACGGGCATGAGGCCATCCAAAGCATGTGGACTGTGGACAGCCAGTTCGCCTTGACCATCACACCTCTCACTAACGTTACTGGCCGGAACTTTTCGTGCCACGTGATGCCCCTAAATGTTCGTCGCCAAATCACCATCGTGATTGGCGAACCGCCTTCGACCGCATCACCGAACGCTGCTCCAAACATGCGATATCAACCCATTTACTTAATGACACTTTTTATGATCTTCCGGGCGATAATTGGCAATTAAATTTAAATATCTTTAGCACACACCACCGCAATCAATGCTATCCTCTATGTATGTACCTTCTACGTACACGTATGTATATGTATGTATAAAGAGCACAGAAAACTATTTTTTTGATCAATTATAGGCAGTTAGTACTGATTATACTCTACTAGCTCTAGTTTCCAGATTTTCAATGGTACAAGAAACCAGATCAAACGATCAAGAAAATTCCATCTATAAAATGTAGCACCTTTCATAGATATTATATTCAAATACTATATTAGAAACCACTATTTGTCTAACGCTTGCTTACACTATTCTTAAAACAAGGACTAAATATTTGTATAAACTTATTCACAATATTTTCAAAACTTTAATAGAAGCTGTTATATTACAAATTTGTAGCAAATACTTGCGATTCCCAATTTGTTTAAAAAAGTTAAAAACCACAGTTATTTCAGTTGTGAAGCAAAGCTTAGCAAGTTTAACATATAACATTATCTTATTTACATCTTTACCAATAATTTGAGTATTATTAGACTGGAAAATATGAAAATAAAGGAATAAAGCGTATTTTCAAATTTGGTCAAATTGTCGTAATAGATTTGGCTCATTCGTCTAATTCGTAAATATCTCGAAATTAATTTCATAACCATTTACTATATGTCATATAAGTCGGAAAGTAGAGCGGATAGAGAATACCTCAGAATAAAGAAACAGAGCTTGCAAATTGTATGCATAGCCAGATACATGTACAAAAACGCATCTATCTGTACTGCGCACAAATGCACTGACGTTTAACTGAATATGTAGGTTCAAGATTTTGCATGATTAGAATTGCCTACTATAGTAGTATATATCCCAAAAAAAGACCGAGCGATGTGAATGCCTAAGAGCTGGAAAGTGCGAACAGCGAACTATTTACTGTTGTTTATTTTTTGGGCACAACTGAGAGGACGATTTGACAGCTCGACCTTTCAAAAAAATTATAGAAGCAACATTTGATGTGCATTTTTTATAGTTCAAAACGTCAATTGATAAACATAAAACTAGTTACAGTTAGTTTATCCTATCTTGAAGTTATGGTTTTTTGAAATATCGGATTATTCATAAGTTCAATGAATATATGTAGTTTCATTTATTATTATTTACCTATGATTCCATAGGTGCTGCGTGTAGTCCCTGCGAAGCCCCTTTTATGTGTCAAATAACTTTAAATATGCCAAATGTTTAAGTGGATCATTAGTATGAGTCTAAAAATTAATTTGAAATTGGATAATCTATAAGTAATGTTGTTAATATAGAAATATTACGTAATATTTGTGTCTGATTTAAAAGTTCGATGGCAACTAATTGATGATTGTATATTAGTCGGTTAATTTTCTGGAAATAGGCAATTGCTCTCTTGCAAACTTTTAGATCCACTCAGTTAAACGGATGTGTATAGTTGCTTACTATATGTATGTATGTACTCTTAAGGATGTGTATTTTTATGTTTGTGAGGATGAACCGGTTGCTTGGCAAATTATGTAAGTTGTTGCTTTGTTATTGTAATTTAGTTTTAGAAAAATATACCAACTTATATATATATATATCGTCACATGAGTATGTATGTATTACTATTATTACTGTCTAAGCGCATTTTGGAAATGAAAATAAAAATGGAGTGAAACGAACTAATTGTAATTTATTACAGAATATGGGATTGAAAACAATGAAAACTTCAAGTTTTACAGTTGATTATAATTTGGAAATGCCGAAAAATACGAACACGACTATTTAATATTAATAATATTTATTTATTTAAAAGCTGTATATTTCTATTGTAGACATCATTTTGGACGGACTGTCTTGGCTTCGGACGGTGTTTATATGTTGTTAATGTTTCAACTATAGGTTCTGATTAAGAGAACTCGTTCCTACTTTAATTTAGGAAGTAACCTACTGATTTACTTTTTAAAGAAACCCCTACGCCTGTGCACGCCTGCCTTTAGCAACACTCAAAGTTCCAATGTCGCGAAGAATAGGGGAACGTGAAAAGAAACCCCACGCGACACAGCCAGTATAGCACAACAACAACCCACCCCTAGCACCATTGTCCTATATACCAGCTGCATTTTGTTGGAATTCCACATTGCCATGTGCGTCATGCATGCAAGCCATATGGTTCAAGCACAATGCTGTACCCCGGGCCAGGGTGGTGGAAAAATGTTTTCGGTTTGTTGCAATCTCGTGTTTCCTGCAGACATCAGTCGTCCTCTATACTCAGTGCGGCCAGGACCGATAGGCCACAATTCTAGTCATTGCCCAATATTAAACTAATTGTAAGCAAAAACTAAGCTAAATGTTTATAAATAAATTTATAAACAAAGTTTATAGATGATTCCAGAAACAGACAACAATACGACCGCCAATATATGTTGGGATAACGCGACCATCGGATGCAATGAAAGCCGTTGTGGCCAGTCAGAGACTGCTGCTGAAGTTTATCGCAGAATTGTGGACCGTCTGCAGATGTATCCTTCGCGCAATAGCCTGGATAATGCGCAAAGTCATGCTTCTAAATTGGATGAAGACCAACTTAGACGGATTTGGATAGCCTCATTCACAGGAAGTAGTTTATTTTATCGATCATAACTAGTTGACGTAACATTCTTAAAATCAAGCAAATACGATTAAAGCTGTGGTCAGACTACCAAATAATCTGCATACCAATTTGTAGAATATCTCAATATGCTTGAATATGAATAAAATGTTACTTCTATTAATGCCTATCATCATAATTTATTTTGCAAATTCTTTGAAACCAAACCACTTCTCTAAGACCATGAAATAAAATCGCAATTTTTATATTTTCAATTAATTTATTTCATTAAAATTCTTAAGACTGAAAAAATAGATACTATAAATACGTACCTTTTATTAAATCATTTAATACCAAGTGTATTACAAGGGAATCCGAATCTCTTAGGTACTTTTGCATAAGTCCAATACACATAGACGCCATATGCATACATATATGTGGGACTCGTTTTATAGCTTTTGTGAAAAGGGATTTAAAATTGTTACCATCAGTATTTTAATGGCAAAATCATGACTATAACAGTCAGAATATATACTATATGGGTATTATTTATGATTTTATGTTGTACTCTTTTAAAGAAGCTGCTCAATTTTATTTATAAAAGCATATATCCAACAATGCTTGGTTATTGTATGGAGGATATTATTTGTTTATTGAACTTTTATAATCCTGTAATCTTGTTATACTATATATATGATTTATATTCTTATTTTAATGTGATCCTTCCCAAAAACATTTTTTGTTATATTTAAATTTTAATTTTTCTTTCGATTTCAAAATCGCATCGGGCAGATATTTATTTATTGATATAAACACTCATTTATATCACTCATAATTCATTGGGTAACATTTTTCAAATGACTCCTATAAGAGGAATACGTTTTACATATAAATGTATTTTCGTTTTTATTATTTATTTTTGTGTTAATCTATATTGACGACATACAAGTGTTTATTCACGTTTAAGGTTCAGCATTGTAGTTGCTTTTTTTCAAATTAATATAATTTTATAGATTTTTAATAATTTCCTTCGATTATATTGCATACCTAATGTTATAGAATTCAAAACAAAAATTATAAAAATATTTAAATCGATATCGAGCTACTATCGTAAAATATAATTTTTTTATAATAACTTTTTTAATTCTTTTATTTTCAATTTGTTTAATCTGTTTCTTTTTGATTCTTATTTGTTTAGTGGCAATTGGAATGCGGGCACAGTCCATTGCAGAAAGTAAAGTACATGAAATTATATTAAGAGATATATATATATGTATATGAATTTATTATATACTACATTTATGCATACGATAAACGCATTAATAATTAACTTTAGAAATTTCTTAAGCCGCTCTTTATGCGGCACATCAATATATGAACATTAAAATGAAACTTTTAGAAGCCAGCATTGCATCAATGAAGTATGTTTATAGTTTTTTGTTGTTGTTATAATTAATAGATTTAATAAATTTTCTTTTCCTCCTTTTATGTTATTATCAAGACCTTCTTTGAAGCCGTTTCCATAGCAACTTTTTATGTTATTTTTATCGTGTGTTGTTTTTAAATCTTGACTTATATAGTCTTCAAACATACTATGGAGGGTAAGTTATTATTTATATTTCTTCAGTATAGTATAAGTATTTGGTTTGTACGACTTGATTGGCGGCTCGCGCATACGTTTCATTTCAGTTGGATATGGCTGTGGTCGTTTATATGCCGCTGCATTTGTTGGTATTATTGACGGACGTGCTACAAAAGTTATTGGGTTTCAATGTTATTAATAAAAAAGATAAATCAGTTATAAACATATTGCTTTGTTATAAAAATTATTGAATTTTAATCAGCTAATATTATATTATATTTTTAGGATTTTCAAAGCTTTAACGTGCCCAAATGCCGACTTAATTTTTTTAAATAATACCTAGTATGGAATACTTTAACTTACGTTTTGTGTATTCATATCCAGTAGGAGCGCCACGTTTTGCCATACGATGGTCATATTCGTAGGCCTCCTCTTCTGCCTCCACCACTCTATAAATAAGAAAAGTATATATTTTATTGGCATGTTTATCAACACATACTATGCATGAACGGGACTAAATAAGTAAATTCAAAGAATTCTGGGCGGACCATTCTGTTCCTTCTTCGCTGCTGTCATATATATTAAATTTCATTTGAATTTATACTTTACAAGTAACTTACTCGGGCGGATTCTCCGCTGTTCTCTTAATAAGATTTATAAACTTGGGTGCTCCGCTGCTGCCGCCAAATTTTTTATCGAATACGGACCTTTAAAAACACATAAAAACAAATTATTCACGGAACTATTTCAAAGTGTTGGCGCGGCACTCACCTATATGCCTCCAGGTTAGGTCCATGAATATTCTTCGCCGATTCAGGATCCATTTGCATTAGCTCTCGGAGTTGTTCGTGGGATACTTCATCATTCTTGTCGGGAATGAGATACTTACGTATTTCGGCAAGCGCGTAAGCAATGCGAGCGTAACATTCGGCCGGCGTAGCAACAGTGCTGACCTCGAGAAACAGATCTTTCTGAAGATGAGAATAACGAGGATCACCAGAATTGCGTAATTCCTCCTCCTTGTTTCGGTCGCGAATGCTGCTGCGGCCTTTAATCGCAATTTTACACTGGGTTTCGTCCTGGAGGCGGCGCAAAGAATTGCCCTTAGGTCCCAAAATTTTTCCTGTAAAATTAAACTAAAGCAAACCGGAAAAGCGTGAGCAATAAAAATTCAATTTTATTGGTATACATGTACATTTGTATTTAAGTGAATTACCTTTGGATATTGCTTGACAGGCACAAATACTTTTTGCGTTATTTTCATGGGTTTTTGCTTATAAACGTCAGCATAAAACTCTTTGCCGGGAATGCGACCAGTGCAATAGATACGGTCCACGGCTACAAATATACATTTAATATTTCATAAGTTATGCGGATAAATTAATATGCATGCATATACCTATTATGTACATACATACATATGTATGTATGTATACATATTACGATCATACAAATGAGTGCATCAAAAGTTTGGATGTATCTTACCATCGTCTATTAATAGAGCGCACAATGGAAATTCGGCAGACAGACGTTGGCGTTCCTCGTCCAAATCTGCCAAAAATTTTTGGGCCACTTCGTTTAAACGGGGCTGGTGAGGTGGCTTTTCAACAAATTCGTTAATCTCGTTATCCATATCGGTTTTAAACAGCACTACTCTTCCTGAAAAAATGTATAATAGATTGCAAATGGCGGCAGCACTACGATTAGTGTGACTTCAAATAGAAACTGAAAAATACCCGAAAATTTGATATTTATTTTATACATATAATATTTTGGCTATCGACAATACCAATATTTATATATTATAATAAGCATTCACAAAAAGAGAAACCTGTAAGAAAGATAAGCAAACGAAGCAAATTAATTATTGGCACACAAAATGCAAATATACCAACATAAACATACCATATAAGACAGTCGCACTGCTAGCAAATTCGATAACTCATAAAGGCGGCAATGTATCGATAATCTGTGAGAATTTATGTTTTAATATATACATATGTATGTATGTATGTACCTTGTGTAAAACTAATCAAAAATTGGAACCGCATAGCTATGGCAAGTGAGGATCTATTTGGACATGAATACTCTGAAGATCCTGATTCAGAGTTACAAATAAATAAAGTGGTTGGCAGCAGAGGACAAGCACAAATTGAAGAAATCGCTGAAGAGGAAGAGGAGCACGTTCAAAACGGCAAAACAGAAGCAACAAAGGAAATATCAACGGACAGTAAGCAAAACCTGACTATGGACTAAAATGTTGATACTTCCCTTTCATTTATTCTACTATGCCATTTTAATTTAAGGTGTGAAGGGTACAACAGAACCCGAGACTAAACTTTGTAAATTGCCGATGTCACGTATTAGGAACCTTATGAAATTGGATCCTGATTTGCAAGTTGCTTCGCATGAAGCTGTATTCGCTGTGGCGAGGTCTGTAGAGCTTTTCATAGAATCTTTGGCGCGAGAGTCGTACACATATACAGCTCAGGCGAAAAAAAAAACGGTACAGAAAAGAGATGTGGAATTGGCCATTGCAGCAGTGGACTGTCTGATGTTCTTGGATGGCGCCATAAATTTTTGATGCTAAATATATTTAATGTTACATATCCCTATTGCTATTTATTGGCTAAGTGGTGGTTTGCCCGGGAAAACATACATATCTACAGATGTTTATTTGTACATTAGTGGTGGCCTTCCGTGGGCCTGGTCGCAATTTTAACACATTCGCTTATTAGGTGCTCACTTTTATTTGGCGAGTGTGTACACACACTTGTTTAACCAAAGAGAGAAAAAATTAGGGCCACAAAGAAGTTGCAAACATATTTGGTAAAGTTCAATTAAAACGACTGCACCGCTGCCAGCACACTAGCAAAAACGCACAGCGTGTTGTGGCCACTTTTTTACCATATTCGCCAATCTAATCGACTAAGGGCTCCGTCAAGGAAAATACGAAAAATGGCGGAAAATGGAATGCGTGGAGGCGGCCCAGGGTCATCGGCGAGTGCGAGTGTGAATGCAGCAGGCAACAGCAACGGAGAGCATGAAGTAGAACATAGCGGAGAAAACGAAAAAGCAGTTCAGCCGGCGCGTTTGAACGAATCTGCCCAAAAATATATGCAGGAGCTTATGGTTGAGCGGGCGAGAATGGAGAATCACTTCCCGTTGGCAGTGAAACTAATTGATGAAGGTATGAAATCGATTGATCCATACACTACGTACATATGTGTTTTATACGATTGTATGTACACATGGTACGTGTGTAAGTCGCCGTTCTGTAGTTTCTTAACATGTTCTGTATGTATGTTTTTCTTAAAAATCTGCAGCTCTAGAGCGTGTGCAACTGAATGGACGTATACCAACGAGAGACCAATACGCCGATGTCTACCAGCAGCGCACCATTAAGTTATCGCAAAAGGTGCATGTGCCCATTAAGGATAAGAAGTTCAACTACGTGGGCAAGTTGCTGGGTCCAAAAGGGAATTCTTTGCGCCGGCTTCAGGAAGAGACACAGTGTAAAATTGTGATTCTTGGCCGCTTCTCTATGAAGGATCGTGCTCGTGAGGAAGAATTGCGCAATTCCGCGGACGCCAAATACGCCCACCTAAATCTTCCGCTCCATGTCGAAGTTTCTACCATTGCACCACCGGCCGAGGCTTACGCGCGCGTAGCCTACGCCCTTGCCGAGATCAGACGATACTTAATACCGGATAAACACGATGACATTCGTCAGGAACAATATCGAGAACTAATGGAAGATCCCGAGGCAGCAAAAAAGCTAACACTACGACAGCTACAACAATCTGGCGCTGCTGGCGGCAATGCAGCAGGCAATGGCAACAATCGTACAGGAGGCAATTACAGGTACGTTTCCATTAATTTAGGGGTGGCACCCAAGGAACAACTTATATTTGTTTTATTTTTTTAGGCAAAAGTTTCAGCAGCAATCACACTATCACCACAACGACGAGACTGTCTATTACCGTTCACATAACAACGCTTATCATCAGCCAAAACCTTATGTGCCCCCAGGTGAGTACGACAAATACAACAACCTGTTGTTAATGTGGCTAAAGATACAGTATTATTTCGTTTAGCTGGCCAACGGGGCAATGCCATGCATGCAACTTTGCCACCTCAAACAATTGTGCGTGCCTCGCCACCGGGTATGGTTGTCAGTGCCGCCAGCTTCAATGGCCGCAGTGCTGGTCTGACCAGCGCGGCAGGCGGCCTTATGACGAACAGCATGGTAGCTGCCACGCCTAGCATGCGCTACCGTCCTGCAGCCCCGTATCAATTCGTCAAGAAATAATACAGAAGCAATGCGCCTGTAATTTGCTATTCGTTTACTGTTTTGTCATCTCATCCAAATGCATGCGACCTAGTTGCGCATGCGCGCCATTGATGCGTCGGTCAGGCATTTGTGTGGCCGAGGCTGAACCACACACTGCTCCAAAGGTAGATGTAATAATTTTAATGCATACACACATACATACATATAATTTTGAAAATATTGATTTTACCAAGATTTCGAAAGTTGAAAACAAACCGAAATTAATAAACGTAATCTTAAGATATTAGCCTAAGTAGACAAATGCTCCAAAAACACCCACACACTTATCCGCGGCAAAATCTCATCCCTACACTCATCCTCACCATGTTTTAAGTATTTGGTTTTACATTATTTTTATTTTCGATACTGTTTAGTACCGACTTGGTTGTCCCTCATCGCCAATTTATGAAATTTATCTAAACAGAAAATAATCCTGTGTGTTGGGCTCTGTGAGCATTTGAATACGTAAATCTCCTTAATCCGAATAGGACGGACTGAATAATTAAAAAGCATTCAGTCAGGTTCGGATAGTTATTGTTTTATTATTCATTTGTTTTCATAACTTCTTATTTATACATACCAATGTTCTATACCCACAACATATTTTGCAGTTATACAAATATTTCTTTTTCTTTGCTTACATATTTTATATAAATATTAGGAGGCTTCGTATTTGTTATGTTTGAAATCCAAAAATAATTAATATATAAATATATACTTATTTATATCCAAACTGCAGAAACTATTTAGAAATCGGTATATTACAAAAAAATACATACTTATATATGATTTGTAGTAGCAGGTCCACCAATGCAATTACACAAGCGAAGCACATACAACATGATTCATACATACAAGCATATTCAAGCATAATTACATAATTATAAACAGCAGCAAAAATAAATAAATAATAATGCATATGAGTAAATTGAGAGCGCATTTAAAAAGCGCGACTATGACTACGATAACATAGCATACATACATACATACATAACTTAGTATACCACATCATATGACAAAAACACATTGTTATTGTTGTTGAAAGCAACTAAAATTGTAATAGAATAAATAAAAATATACAAATATGACGATGATGTTAAAAAAACACCGTGTTATTATTTTAAGATGACACATTTTCTTTAACTTCATGTTTTATTAACAAATTTTTTCATAGTTTATGTTTATAATTCCGGTCGTAGAAAAAATCATAGTTATTGGGTTACCTTCATTTATACAAAAAATTCGGTACCTATACCGAAGGTAACCTTCCCCTTAATCCCCGTCGTCGCATTTAATTATCACATAGAGTGGGTCCGTCGCCAATACAAGCCGCGTACGCCATCAGATGTGGGATCGTATTCTGTTGCATAACTCCGCTGAAAAGGTGACTTTGAGGCCCGGTGGCAAAAATACCGACATCTTCCCCACCATGGACACCACTAGTTGTTTTTATATAGCTCGGAGCTACGAAAACTAGCAATGATCAATAATTGAAATTAATATAAAATAATTGAAAATGTGCACTAAATACTCACAGGGATCGTCGATTTGGTCTGTCAAGTCAATGCGCTGGCCATGTTCGTCCTGGTATTGATTAAGTCCAACTGCATAGTTCAGCGTGGCGTACTTAACTCCATAAACGTCAGTGTCGTGCTGGTTAAGGCCCAAAATATTTGTACCGCGCCCTGGGTAGCCGGAAATACTTAGAGGATGTGCATGATCTGAGGTAACTACGATTAGTGTCTCTTCAGGATTGGTCATGTTGAGAGCCACTTGAATAGCTTCTGAGAACTCAATTGTCTCATCCAGAGCCAAGGCTGGCGTGTTAAAGTGGTTTCCGTAAT
Source organism: Scaptodrosophila lebanonensis (assembly GCF_003285725.1). Taxonomy (NCBI): domain Eukaryota; kingdom Metazoa; phylum Arthropoda; class Insecta; order Diptera; family Drosophilidae; genus Scaptodrosophila; species Scaptodrosophila lebanonensis. The sequence goes on from NW_022060529.1 coordinate 8,239,704, forward strand.
CTATTAGACCGCCTTCAATAAATACAAAAAATCCATTTTCACCGCCCTTGTGGCTCAGCACCTCAATAGTCTTTTTCGTCATTTCCGCTAGTGTTGGCTGCTTGGTCGCATCGGCCTGCTTATGAAAATCCATTGTACCAGAGTTGAAGGTACCTATCAGTTTGGTGATTTTTGTGGCATCCACACTGAGCAGCTGGTCGCGATTATATGTGAGTACTCCCCCGGGGTTATTAGCTTGCCACTTGGAGAACAAGTTCTTGCCATCGGAGCGTTCTCCAGCCACGCCGAACTTGTCGGTAATGGTATTGGGCAGGAACTTGCCCATTCCTCCGCCCAGCATAACATCAAAGTTTTTTCCGGGCTCCTGCGTTATCAGCTGGGTGGCGATGTCCGTGCAGAAAGCAGGATCATTTTGGCCCTCACCGTACGTCAAAATATCCGTATCGGATTCAAAGAAACGGTTTGTGGTATGCGCGTAGGCGCCCGAAGGGCTTGCATGGGTAAGAGTTGTCGTTGTAACTATACCCGTTGCCTTTCCCTTCTTTTGGGCCCAGTCAGCAATGGAGCTGACTTGGTTTGCCGGATCCTCACTGCCAGAGCAGTTGTTGAAATTTACTGCGGCACTAATGCCAATGGCCACAATATTTGTCTTAACACCGCACAGGTAAGCGGTAGCGGTGCATGCCGAGTCGGGTACTTGTGCGTTGGCGCAATAAGTCTAAAGGATATTTTCAAGTCTGTTAAGGTAGCCCAGATCATAATCCTAAAGGGACTTACCCTGCTCAAGCCAGTGTGCGGGAATTTCTCAAAGCTCAAGGCATCCTCTTCCCCGGTGTTTCCCTTCCGTTGGCCTTGAAGTATCCTTGCGGCAGTCACTGTGGTCAGAGACATGCCATCGCCCAGGAACATTATAATATTCTTCGCCTTCCTGGTGTCGACTTGGGGGAGCGCTATACGCTTCGCAATTTCCTCATGTGCCAAATCATACCAAAACTGAGCGTCCTTCTCCTCTGGTGGTGTGTATTTATTTTTAGCCAATGCGTTGGCATCAAAATCATACGAAATCCGAGCTTTTGTGGACTGCACAGATCCAATCAACTGATCCTGACGATGAACCTCAGCCACTGCATTACAAATATATGTGACATACATGTTGGAATTTTTTCTACTTCACAATTCTCAGATTAGACACTCACTGTTAAGCACACCGGCCCTTGAATTGGTCACAAGGACACTCAGCAAGATAATGACAACTCCAAGTTTTGCCATCGTTGGTTTCAGTCTGAGTTAGTGTAGAATTTGAACACTTTCTAGTGCTTTGCTTTGGTATTTATACGATTGAACAACCTGCCTCTGTGCATTATCTAAATCGGCTTGTGATATTTTGGTTATCATTTAAATCTGCACAGGTTTCGACTTTTTATGGCATTATTACTTTATGCGTATGAGTACTTAAAATTAGCCTGAATTTGAAAATCATTTTGAATGATTTGCAAAGCCAGAAATTAGTATTGCAAAGAAAAAGTGGGACTAAAATTAGTATAGAGTAGACATTTTAATACTATATTTTTGTAAAATTTATTGATAAATTTATAATTACGGATACGCTCACGTTTTAATGAGTTCTTTTTGAAATACATTTTTTATTTTATTTTTAAAAGTTACCATAAATAACGGTCCCTTTGCTAGACAATTATAAAAAAAACTGGATTTAATCGGGTAAAAAGGGTCGTTTCGATTGATGCTTCAAATGCATATTCAAGAGAATGGGCGTTCCAAGACATCACAAAACCAACGAAAATTGTTTACGATAAAAGGATGTAGGCCGAGCAATTTCAGAAGCCAGAACAAGTATGTACCTAAATTTCAAGTATGGGAATGAAATGGAAGAAAGCGCCTTTGATGTTTCTCCAACGGCTTCAATTTTTAATTGTTTCCAATATAAATAGAAAGTTCATAACATTAGACAGTTTAAGTCACAGATATTCATCAATATTGATAAACTTAATCGTATCTGATATTATTAAACATTCCTATACGAATACATAATTAGCATTACCTAATATTTGTTATAGATTATGACTCTATAATCGATCTCAAAACAACCTTAGTTTCCTTCATACAGAGTAATATGCCACCCCGTAAACTTTAGACCAGTGAAAAGATAAAAAAAGACCCATTCTTCGCATATAATGAAAATAACTGGCAGATCACCAACACGTTTTAAAATCGTGTGCTAGCCGGAATGAAAAAGTCATTATAACAACAAACGTGACAATAACTCTTGGCAAAATTGTATGATTCAAAAAAGCCAAATCTACAGATAAAATTGTTTACCCCTGTGGACTTAGTGGTACCTAAAACAAGTAAAAAAGCTAAAGTCGGGTGTTCCGACTTTGAAATACTCTGTACATATGTTTAGAATAATTATAGAAATTAAAACAAGAAAGGAATGCTAAAGTCGAGCAGGCTCAACTCTTAAATACCCTGTACCAACCCACAAAAAAGTAATTAAATTAATTAATTAATTTAATTTAATTAAATAACTAAATTAATTTAATTAATATATTATATTATAATTATATATTATAATATATTATAAAATATTCCATGCATGCATACATACATTTACGTCCTTTCTCGGGCTCAGGAGAATCTGTATACCAAGTTTGGTTATTCTAGCTCTTATACTTTCGGAGATCCTTGCGTTCATACAGACAGACAGACGGACAGACAGACGGGCAGACAGACGGGCAGACGGACATGGCTATATCGACTCTGCTTGTCATGCTGATCAAGAATATATATACTTTGTGGGGTCTACCAAGCCTCCTTCTGTGTGTTCCATGTGCACTCGCACAAAAGTAATATACTCTAGTACCCTTTGGGTACAGGGTATAAAAATTAAGAAAATTTGATTGATTTTACCTTTTTCGGTATTCGAACTTACGTAAAGGGTGTATAATTGCGCATTTACATATGAATTGGGTCTATGTGAGTGTATGTACAAGTATGTCTATGTCTATAACTTCTTGTAAAATCGGTTTATCATAATGAAACTTGGCAAACAGACACATAATCACTAATTGGGGGTATTTCCAATTTTGAGTTCGAAATTTCAAGAATTACGGGAGTTAGAGAAAATTGCGATTTGCGTGGGAGAGGGGGGAGGGAGGGAAATTCCAAAATACACAGTTCAATACAATTCTGCGTATTCACATAAGGCATCTTGGACTTTAAATTTGATATCCCTAGGTCTTATAGTCTCCGAGATATAGGCGATTATACGAACGGCATTATGGAAAAACCCCCACAGGGGGGAAGTGGGAGAAATAATCAAAAAATAAAACAAACTCATATAGCGTACACGCATAAGGCATCTTTGTGCAAAATTTGGTGTCTCTAGCTCTTATAGTCTCTGAGATCCAGGTGTTCATACGGACGGACAGACGGACAGACAGGGCTAGATCGACTCGTCTTGCCATGCTCATCAAGAATATATACACTTTGTGGGGTGTGCCACGCCTCCTTCTGCCTGTTACATTTTTCACTTCCCGCAAACCTAATACATTTCATGTACAGAGTATAAAAAGAAAATTCACCACTGGCAACAAGAAAGTTGTTTAACTGCTTAGAAATAATCTGTAACCAAGTGCGTCTGTTCTAGCACACCGTGATTAACGAGTCCCTCATTTCAATTGATCTTCTATGATTAGGCTGTGCTTCCCATTTTAATTTGTGTATCTTTTGTCTGGTAGGTGCATATTGCTTATCACTATCTCGTGGAACGTGTGCCACAAAAGACGGCTTAAGTTTATTAGGTGCCCATGAAATCATAAAGTAGTCTTAAAATATCAGCATATACTTGTATAGCCAACAATGTCTAGCATCTTAATGGACTAAAGCGGTTAAAAAAACAATAAAAAAGCTTGTGCATATATGTTGTGCCAAAGGCAAGATCTTTTCCCAGCATAAGAAGCGTTAGGTAAGCCGACAAAGGTCCACCCTTCATCGACACATCGGGGCAACAAGAGAGAACGCTGGAGCAAAAAGAAGAAAATCGAGCATGTGGGCGTACTTGTAGTGCTGGAGTAAAATTGATTCGCTGATAACTTTTCTTAGAAATTACCAACTTGGATGATATTTTAAAAGAGGTATAGAATTATATATGGATTCCGTGCAAAGTTTGGTTTACAAGTATGTAGCTTCGAAATCATGGGTAGTATTTGAGGGTAGATGAGGAAGAATCCAAAAAAATCAAAATACTCGTCGACCCGGCTCTCATCATAGAGCCTACATACCAAGTTTGGGCAATGTGGGCCCAGCCTTCTGGACAGACGGACGGAAAGACAATCGGAAATAATCTTTAAAATGCTTACCGATGAAAAATATTCGGATGTCCGTGGCTTGCAAAAACTTAAATTTGTATTTCCATAGCAACTCAGCTAATCAATTAGGCCATAAATGTCTTTACAATTCGAAAACCATTCAAATTTACCTTCAAAATAACAAGAGAGAACGCTAAGGTCGCATGGGAGGAATGCAATTATCAAATTGTGTTTGAAAGACCTTCTCTCATTGTAATTGGTTTGTTTATGTAAGTAAAAATTGGTAAAAATTCTAAAACTTTGTAAAATGTGGTCGCTTATATGTATGCTCTTATGTTGGGGCATCTGCCATGATTTAAACAGATTTTCGAATTTCCGTAATTACAAATTTTCAATTTATAGGAGTTATAAAATGTAGGATTCTTTTAATTTTATCGCTTTAATTTAGACGTATTATTCAATTGGCTGTTGAAGAACAATTGTCCTGAAGGTTTTAAATCACTCAAGAGTGTCAAAACAAGAATATGATAAAATATTATGAATAGTAAGAAGCATTTCTGGCTGAGGCAATACACTTTTTTCCACAACGTCGTAGGTATGTATGTTGTGCACCACAAATCATTCAACTTATGGGGTAAGATGGTCTCATTAAATATTAAGTTGAAGACAAATAGCCAAATGTTATCTTTTTGTAGATATTTTTCAATTGACTCAACAATTCTCTTTCTCTTAATTACATTCCACCCCAAATTTCATTTAATTATCACATAGAGTGGGTCCGTCGCCAATACAAGCCGCGTACGCCATCAGATGTGGGATCGTATTCTGTTGCATAACACCGCTGAAAAGGTGACTTTGAGGCCCGCTGGCGAAAATACCGACATCTTCCCCACCATGGACACCAATAGCCCCTTTAATATAGCTTGGAGCCATGAAAACTAGTAATGATAAATAAATATAATAAATATAAAATAATTGAAAAGGCTACAGTAAATACTCACGGGGTTCGTCGATTTGGTCTGTCAAGTCAATACGCTGGCCGTTTTCGTCCTGGTATTGATTGATACCAACTGCATAGTTCAGCGTGGCGTACTTAACTCCATAAACGTCGGTGTCATGCTGGTTAAGACCCAAAATATTTGTACCGCGCCCTGGGTAGCCGGAAATACTTAGAGGATGTGCATGATCTGAGGTAACTACGATTAGTGTCTCTTCAGGATTGGTCATGTTGAGAGCCACTTGAATAGCTTCTGAGAACTCAATTGTCTCATCCAGAGCCAAGGCTGGCGTGTTATAGTGGTTTCCGTAATCTATTAGACCGCCCTCAATAAATACAAAAAATCCATTTTCACCGCCCTTGTGGCTCAGCACCTCAATAGTCTTTTTCGTCATTTCCGCTAGTGTGGGCTCCTTGGTGGCATCGGCCATCTTATGAAAATTCATTACACCAGAGTTGAAGGTACCTATCAGTTTGCTGATTTTTGTGGCATCGACACTGAGCAGCTGGTCGCGATTATAAGTGAGTACTCCCCCGGGGTTATCAGCTTGCCACTTGGAGAACAAGTTCTTGCCGTCGGAGCGTTCTCCAGCCACGCCGAACTTGTCGGTAATGGTGTTGGGCAGGAACTTGCCCATTCCTCCGCCCAGCATAACATCAAAGTTTTTTCCGGGCTCCTGCGTTATCAGCTGGGTGGCGATGTCCGTGCAGAAAGCAGGATCGTTTTGGCCCTCACCGTACGTCAAAATATCCGTATCGGATTCAAAGAAACGGTTTGTGGTATGCGCGTAGGCGCCCGAAGGGCTTGCATGGGTAAGAGTTGTCGTTGTAACTATACCCGTTGCCTTTCCCTTCTTTTGGGCCCAGTCAGCAATGGAGCTGACTTGGTTTGCCGGATCCTCACTGCCAGAGCAGTTGTTGAAATTTACTGCGGCACTAATGCCAATGGCCACAATATTTGTCTTAACACCGCACAGGTAAGCGGTAGCGGTGCATGCCGAGTCGGGTACTTGTGCGTTGGCGCAATAAGTCTAAAGGATATTTTCAAGTCTGTTAAGGTAGCCCAGATCATAATCCTAAAGGGACTTACCCTGCTCAAGCCAGTGTGCGGGAATTTCTCAAAGCTCAAGGCATCCTCTTCCCCGGTGTTTCCCTTCCGTTGGCCTTGAAGTATCCTTGCGGCAGTCACTGTGGTCAGAGACATGCCATCGCCCAGGAACATTATAATATTCTTCGCCTTCCTGGTGTCGCCTTGGGGGAGCGCTATACGCTTCGCAATTTCCTCATGAGCCAAATCATACCAAAACTGAGCGTCCTTCTCCTCTGGTGGTGTGTATTTATTTTTAGCCAATGCGTTGGCATCGAAATCATACGAAGCCCGAGCTTTTGTGGACTGCACAGATCCAATCAACTGATCTTGCGGATGAGCTTCAGGCACTGCATTTCAAATATATGTCTTCGTATTGGTTTTTTTTCTCACATAAAAGACACTCACTGTTAAGCACACCGGCCCATGAAGTGGTCGCAAGGACACTTAACACCATTACTGCGACTTCGAGTCCCGCCATCTTCATTCTTTATTCAGCCAGTGTGGAATTTGAACGTTTTTATACTCTGTACATGAAATGTACAAGAGTATATTAGGTTTGCGGGAGCTGAAAAATGTAACAGGCAGAAGGAGGCGTGGCAGACCCCACAAAGTATATATATTCTTGATCAGCATGACGAGACGAGTCGATCTAGCCCTGTCTGTCTGTCTGTCCGTCTGTCCGTCTGTCCGTCTGTCCGACTGTCCGTCTGTCCGTCTGTCCGTCCGTATGAACACCTGGATCTCAGAGACTATAAGAGATAGAGACACCAAATTTTGCACAAAGATGCGTTATGTGTGTATTCTATACGAGTTTGTTTTATTTTTTTGATTTTCCCCCCCACTTCCCCCCTATGGGGGTTTTCCCGATTTTCCATTCGTATAATCGCCTATATCTCGGAGACTATAAGACCTAGGAACACCAAATTTTAGTCCCAGATGCCTTATGTGAATATGCAGAAAATGTATATTTTGGAATTCCCCTCCCTCCCCCCTCTACCCCGCAAATCGTAACTCCCGTAATTCTTGGAATTTCGAACTAAAATTTTGGAAATACCCCCAGTTGGTTATTATGTGTCCGTATGCCAAATTTCACTATAATAGACCGATTTAACAAGAAGTTATAGCCATAAATATATTTGCTGCTGCAGCGCTGCTCAAGCGCTGCCCGCGGTTGTTGTTGATGTTGCTGTTTGGTTGACTGCGAAAATGCTTACACAGACACGAATAGATGCGCATAGGCATACATACACTCACATAGACGCAATTGCTATGTAAATGTGCAATTATACACCCTTTACGTGAGTTCGAATACCGAGAGAGGTAAAATCGATCAAATATTTTTTTATTTTCTATAATTATTGTAAACATATGTACAGAGTATTTCAAAGTCGGGACACCCGACTTTAGCTTTTTTACTTGTTTTGAGTTAGCCTTAGGTATTTATACGATTGGACAACCTGCCCCTGGGCTTTATCTAAATCGGGTTGTGTGATTTTGGTTATCATTTAAATCTGCAAAGATTTTGACTTTTTATGGCATTATTACCTTATGTGTGTTTGTGAGAGCTTTAAATTACCCAAATATAGTGCGTCTATTATTAAATCATTTTGAATGCTTTGCCAAGCCCAGTCAAGAAGACGGCGAAACTACATAGAGATAAGTATTGTGAAGAAAATGTTGAACTAAAAAGAATAAAGCTGTATTAGTTGATATGTTGGGATATATTGTGCATTCATTTTATTTAATTACAAGGATAACAATGTGACGCTTGCGTTTTGAGACCTTAAAGAAAAGTTCGTCTCGTGTTTTTTTTTGTGGCAATTTAATGCTGATCCATGAAAACCCTGCAAGCCTGATGAAAATACAGGCATATAAATAAAATCATGTCTTAAAGCAATCAGAAATGCTCAAAGGGTCCACTTAAATCAAAATTTAATTTACACTAGAGTGGGAATTAATAGTGTTGGGCTTATACTTAAGAATCAGTTTTGTAGAATTGTAGTTCAACACATAAATGCATATAAATTTTTGTATGCAGCTTTTTTCTTTTATATATTTGCAGGTCTTGGAAGCCTTAATGCAAAATCAGAGCAAAAGCAAAATATTTTTGAAATAAACGAAATAAAACGGTTGCAAAAAAATGCCAGTGTGGCCAATCAATAAAGCTCTTAGATTTGACGATACCGATTCCTCTGCGGTTATTGCAACAGAAGCCTATCGAAAACTAGCCCCGATATTTGTGAGCTGCCAACTTGCTGGAAAATTACAGGTAGCCTGAAACAAAAACACCCTCTCGCGTTTTCGACAATAGCCACAAATAAAATGTGTAACTAAATGTGCAACTGAAATGTGCAACTAAAACAGAATACTGCGCAATTGGCTAATAGTGTGTGTGTGCGTGTTGGTGTGTGTGTGCTGATAGATAGCGGGGGAACGTGAATATGTGTGCTGGTGCTAGAGGGCGCTGTGAATAATAAAAGACAAAGAATCAAGTGCTTAATATAAAACTTGCAGTGCAAATGCAAGCAATCTATTTTTATAAAATAAAAAAAAAACAGTAACGCCCCCCTTGCTTAACTTATGTATGCTGCAGTGCTCTCTGGCTCCTATCTGTGCACAAGTACACGGAAGTAAGTGTGTATATGTGTAAAAACGAAAATAAAACAGCCTCTACCTCTGCTGGGAGCTAGCGTTAGCCATTGCCACCCTGCAGAGCCCCTGACAGTGCTGAAAAGGGAACTGCTCCATACGCACATCATATGCAACGGCAACAACACAATAATAGCTTCCACACACCACCACCGCAATAACAAAACAACGACGAGGCCCATCGCCATCTAAAACACCAACAAACAATTATTTCAAAGCAATATTACTACAACGAAAAGTTACACAGGGAGCAGAAGAGGCAGCAAGAAAAACAACACAGTTACACCACAACCCCCTTACGTCCTCGACATAGCCTTGTAAAAAGCATTGGTACGCTCTACGCTCGGCACAATCGCCCTTCAGACGTCTAACAACCCACAACTTGCCAACTACGAGCAAACACACACACACGTACGTAGAGAAGGAACGTCCGTCCTCGTCCTCTACCCCACCACCCTCCCTGCCAATCAGTGCCGCTGCTGCTGCCTTATACTGCACTCATCCTCTGCTGCTGCTGCACTTGCAATGGAATCGGACATTGAAATGGAATTGGAGTCTGACAATGATGGGGAATACGACGACGACTATGACTACTATAACACAGGTAAGGTGTGCATTGTACTGGAAAAAGATGGGGTTCGGGTGTTAGTATATGCTTGCGATATTAACACTTATCGATTACCCTTAACAACAATAGCAAATCGATTAAACTGAAGCACAAACAGAAACACACCCACACAAATGGAAATTGTTTGTTTAAATACGTTGCATGTACTTTGGTTATTCACCTTTTGAAATAAACTCTGCCTATTATTTGCATATGTACATATGTACATACATATAACCTTCTAAAAACACAAGCCAGCACACATGGTGCTGCTTATAATCGTTTCATGGCTCTTGACATTCGCCTTTGGAGTTTATTGGCTTCTCAAAGTCCCAACATCGCATTCAAGGGGTAATATCGTATTTTGTTAGCCGTGGTATTAGCGTAGCCCACCGCACTCCACAAAACCCTTTCGGGCCCACTTAACGTAACAATACTTGGCAACTGAAAACAGTTTTAATGTTTGTGAGTTCGTTTCGTTTTGCTTCGCTTTTCGACCATGAAGCTGAAATTATGAAATTGAAATTGAACTTGAAATAGTCGTTGCCTGCCTGGGCGCTGTGATACAATAAATATGTATGTATGAACATACATATGTATGTATGTATGTATGTATATACAAAACTGCATACGTATTTTGTACATTCGTATGTCCCTTGGTTATTGTTTCCTTTTCTTGCTCAATTTGAATGCAGCCTTGATTCTCTTTTCGCTCCAGGGCCAGGTTCCTTTATCATTTCATGTACATACATACATAAATGTGTCTGTACGGTCTGTACTCCAACAACTAAGGTAAGTAAGTTAGGTTGGCTCTTTGTGCACGTGTTTATTTCTGCTCGAAATAGATTTCCTCCCTGCACCTTGGCCTTTGTTGTGCCAATTCAACTTCTTTTCCCTTTTGACATGTCTGGGCTCAGATTCGCAGGTCGATTTCGACCTGGTCAACTTATGGGGCTCTTTGTTGGCTCAATTTTTAAGCCGCTCTTCGTACCTGCAGCAACGATGCCATCGACTGAAATAGACAGACATACATATAGTATGTATGTTTGTACACAACAACAACTCTTATTCGTAAGCCAACGACGTAATGTTTGGCCTTCAATTCATTTCAAACCGTCATAAAAATAGTAATCAATCCATCCCATACACAGGCGTTTACATTGTTTTTGTTATTTCTTTTTCTTTCTCCCTTTGCTTTGGTTTGTGGTTTCGTTAAAAATTGACGTACATACATTGTATATAAGTATGTGAGTATGCCGTTTATATATACATACATGCACATGTATGTATGTACATATCTATGTACATATGTCTCTCACCTTCTGCATTTTCTCGTGGTAGTAGCTGAAGACACGGCTTCTTAGAAACTACTTATGCAGGTAGTTTGAAATCGTTGTTATTTAAACACCTTTTCAGACAACTGTGTTGTTGTAGGGCCGAAGTAGTTATAAATAGTTAAGCTACATGCCGTTTATACCTTTTTAAAATACAAAATTAATAACATTTTTATAAAAGCTTTATAAAAGAAATGTGTGATACTTAAAATGACATAATTTTCTTAATATCATTTTAAAATTCATAATTACAAATAAATATAAAAGTATTTATTATGCTAAAAATATTTATTGAACTAATACTGATCTACAGCAGTCAAGATGATATATTAATTAATTGTTCGTTCCGAAAATGTCCATCCCAATACTTTATTATATTATTGTTATAATATTAAAAAAAAAAATTTTTATTTTAATATATATATATTTTTTTGACAATTTTTTTGGGCCCGCTCGACCTATTACTTTCTTGTTTAAGGTTGGTTATAGTACGAGTTCTATTCATATCTTTACTAAGACAATACGGGATTTTTGTTGTAATACCTGGTGAAATTGGTGGACCAGAACGCAGAATAAGTAAAAAAATGAAATCGTAGGTTATACAAGTATTATTCGGGAACCATGACCATGAAGGAACAAAGTTTTGTAGTAAGATACAGTACTAAGTACTATTCTTAAATTTAAATTCTCGTTGTTGAACTTGTGAAAATGCAACCATTTTTCATATTTTTTTTTATTATTTATGGCAACAATACTAATAACCTAAATTGCTTCACTTTTAGGCGAAGACTGCGATGTCGAAAGGCTTGACCCGAAGCGTGCTGATCCCGAATACTTCGAATATGACTGCCTTACTGTAGAAGACATTGAGAAACTGCTCAACGAATTAGTGGAGAAGTTGAATACAATATTACAAATAACACCCTCATTGGCCAAAGTGCTGCTATTGGAGCATCAATGGAACAACACAGTGGTCGTTGAGAAATACCGACAGGACGCCAATGCATTGTTGGTGACGGCGCGCATAAAGCCGCCAACGAGTTCAGCTGATGCGGCCTCGACCAGCGCTGCTGCAGCCGCACAGCTGCTAAAGATGGGAAGCAGTGGCTATAAAGCACCGCCAGCAGTTGGTGGGAATGCAAATACGCCACCGTATCGCAGCCAGATGTGCCCAGTTTGTGCGAGCTCCCAGCTAGGCGACAAATTCTATAGTCTGGCCTGCGGGCATTCGTTCTGCAAGGACTGTTGGACGATGTACTTTGAGACACAAATCTTTCAGGGCATCTCCATTCAGATTGGCTGTATGGCTCCGATGTGTAATGTGCGTGTGCCGGAGGATTTGGTGCTGACGCTGGTAACGCGGCCGGTGATGCGCGACAAATATCAGCAGTTTGCATTCAAGGACTATGTGAAATCGCATCCCGAGCTGCGCTTCTGTCCCGGACCCAATTGTCAAATCATAGTGCAATCCTCAGAGATCTCCGCCAAGCGTGCCATCTGCAAGGTCTGCCGCACAGGCTTTTGCTTTAAATGCGGGATGGATTACCACGCGCCCACAGACTGCCAGGTGATCAAGAAGTGGCTGACAAAGTGCGCCGACGATAGTGAGACAGCCAACTACATTAGTGCGCACACCAAAGACTGCCCAAAGTGTCACATCTGCATCGAGAAGAATGGCGGCTGCAACCACATGCAGTGCTTTAATTGCAAGCACGACTTCTGCTGGATGTGTTTGGGCGACTGGAAGACGCATGGTTCCGAATACTATGAGTGCTCGCGGTATAAGGATAACCCCAATATTGCCAACGAATCGGTACACGTGCAGGCGCGCGAGGCTCTCAAAAAGTATTTGCATTACTACGAGCGCTGGGAGAACCACTCCAAGTCCCTAAAATTGGAGCAGCAGACGATCGAACGACTGCGGCAGCGTATTAACACAAAAGTGATGAATGGCAGTGGCACTTGGATCGACTGGCAGTATCTGTTTAATGCGGCAGGGCTGCTCGCCAAGTGTCGGTACACGCTCCAATACACCTACCCATATGCCTACTATATGGAAGCGGGCTCTCGGAAGAATCTGTTTGAGTACCAGCAGGTGGGTTTTCAATTTCAAATTCCTTATTTAATCTCTTTTAATTAAAATTTATTTAATTCAAATTACTGCAGGCCCAATTGGAAGCTGAAATTGAGAACTTGTCTTGGAAAATTGAACGGGCCGAGACAACAGACCTGGGTGATCTCGAGAATCAAATGGATATTGCTGAAAAACGTCGCACCACACTACTCAAGGATTTCTTTCCTGTTGCTGTGTAGGGCGTCGCAACGCTGATAACTAAACTAAGTGGACACGTAGCACAAAATACATTTTATTTAGAGGATTGGCCACAAACAGAATATGTATGTGTAGCAGAGAATAATGGTGTATACCACACGCTTATAAACATATACTATACATATATATTATCCATATATATATATATATATTTGTAGTCTAACAACGTGTAGCTAATGTTTATTAAGTATAATTTTCAAGTGCATATGTATTTATAATGTAGTTTATAGTTCTTAAAGAATAATTACTTTAGTCGTGAAATTCTAAATCACTCAAAAATCGATACATCTGCAATATAACCGTAACATTACCGTAACGATATAACGTGATGAGGGGCGGTTCAAGTGTTGTTTTCCAAAAACGTCCGCACCCACAACTAGCGACCATAAACAACGCAAATGCAACCAACAATAGTGAACATTTAAGATACCAATAGTTAAACAAAATGTGCTTCAACCCGAAATGCAAAGCGATGATTGATTCGTAAAGCTTTCGTCTATAATGTACGACTCAGCATTTTAGTAGCAATAAAATCAATGTCTAGCCGTAAGTTTTAAAGTTCATTACCAAATTAATAGTCTATTATTTAGCTGAACAACAGTACCATTAATAAGAATTATAACGCTATCCAAGTATTTGTAATTAATAATCAAACATTTTTGGTTACATGAACTGCAAAATTTAACAGAAAAATAATTATTCAAGTTGACTTTTATGATGCTTTATTTAAATTAAGCGCGCTTTTTTCGTAGCAAACTAAATTGTAAATTGTACTTTAGGATTATGCGACTGAATTAAAATGTAACCTTATATACATACATATATATATGAGATATAAAGTAAATCATTCATTTTTATAGAATCAGACAAATTTACTAGCGTATTTTTCAATTTGTTGAATATATAATTCATCAACGTTTGAATTATTGAATAGAAACAATATTGAAACACATACGTACGCTAGGTAGCTTATCCCAAACAATTCTTCCGAAATATTACCCTATAAGCAGATAATTGATCTTCAGTTTTTTCGAAGGTAAATCATCCAGAATCATTTATAATAAATTTCGAATGAACCACTTCATTAGATCATATGACATTGGCTTAATTTAATCATTAATTAAAGGGTCAAAAATATTAATGGTAACGATTTTACTTACTACTTATGGAGTATACAATAGAATTTTAATGAAACACCAAAATGCCAAGATAAATACAAACGCTTAACAATACATATATAGACATATATCTATATATGAAAAATATTCTAACCAATTTCACAATTTAAAGATTGTCGAAAGAACAAAACACCAACAATTTAATAATGGAATACAATTTGAATGAAGATCACAAAACAGGTATCAATTTTTAAAGCTGCGAAAATGTAACTGCAAACTGTATGAACAACCAATTAAAAGAGAATTGCAATAAACGAAAAATGTAATTTTAAAAGTGTATATAATGTCGGTTTATTTTTGAAATCATATCAAATGCCATTTCATATAATGGGCTTAAATTTGAATTGTCGATAAAGTGGCAGCACTTACATGCTCACAAGCGCTGCCACTTGTTTTAGCACAACATTTTTGTTTGGTATGGCAGTACTCAGGCAAAGCTGACATTTTCAAAATATAGCAAAACGCTTGCTATAAAAACGAGCTACACTTGTAACACTTTTTTATTGTATTAAAATAATAATTAATAATTTGTCCCACTTATGTTTTTAAAAATCAACAGTCAGCTGAAAGGAAAAATGATGCGTTAAAGATATTCGGTTAGTTGTATTTCATATTTTATGGCGATTTCAAAATATAACTTCTGACAGATGTAAAGATATTTTTCTGTTTTCAATGTCAGTGTGAGTTTAAATCTTAGATAAATTTAAAAATCTACATGTGTTTGTCACGTTTTCAAATTATAAGTACCATATGCAATAGAATCGAGCTAAATACGTAAACTTCACAATGGGCCAGCCAGATAGCAGTTGCCGTAAGTGGGGTCTGAAAACGGCGAAAGGTTCCTGCGAGCAGTCTTGTTTCGAACCAAGGGCTGCACCCTGTGCCGATTATAAAATCGTTGAGGTAATACCGAGAGAGGTCAGCGTTATAAAAAACTACGCGGAGTTAGAAGACTATGAGCGGCCCCATGTAAATATTGAGGCAGAGTGCTGCAAGCGGGCTCCACCTATGTTTCCCGATGACTCGAACAAGGACTGCTCCATTTGTGCTGCTCAGAATGCCAAAACGCGCAATAATCTGTGCTCTGCAGAATGTCGGCCGCTAAAAACTATGTTGCACCTGGAAGAGGTAGTATTTATGAATATTTTTCAACTAACCAACAGCTGATTATAAACTGTCTTGATAGTGGACGAAACGGCCGTATCCAAAGCCAACGTACAAGAATTGCGTATGGCTGGACAATGAAACCGTTGTTGGTCGTGCATTTCCAATGAAATTTCGCTTTAGGCGCTTTAAAAATAAGTGCAACGATTGCGGAAGAAAGTTATATTTTCGTGACGCACCTACGGAAAATTCCAACCTAATACTGCTCTCAAATTGCTGTGACGTTGAAGTTTACCACCAAAAGAAAGTTGACAATATGCATCTTGTGCCTGTAACTACCATAACCGGTCTGAAGAATTTCTCCAGAAAAGTCATTGCCGAGAAATCTCTTACAAATCTGAATAAATACCTATAGACTATTACAAATGTACATCTGTAAGAAATTGTTTGGCTTCACTCTATACTTGCCTATATCGTTCCATTTTATTTGAACAAACGACCAACCTCTTAATTGGATTTTAATTCAATTTTTTAAAGTAGTTGACAACTTATGGAATTTTAATTTGAAAGCTAAACTAGTGGGACATTTTTCCACACAGTTTTCTGCTGTTTACGGAGACCAGTGCTGTCATAATTTTTTGAGCAAAAACAGCTAGGCTGCCAAAAAAATAAAGCTAAAAAAGCGAAATCCAATGCAAAATAAGCTAAAAAACAAGCCGGCCTATTTTCTTGGTTAAATTTAATATTTTCATAATAATTCTATATTGTTAATTCATAATGTATAATAATAATATGAGATTCTTGTAAAAATAATAATAGAAAATTCAGATAAAAATTCTACAGCTCTTCATCTTCATCTAAACTCACTGCCTCTTCGTCAGGATAATTTTGTTGTTACGATTAAGTCCGTATTTTAAATGGAAAATTAACTAATATAATTATGAATATGGCTTATTTTGCTTACAAAAAACTTACCTTACGCTTAAAATAGAGTTAAGCGTATTTAAATTCAACTCGTTTATTAATTTGGATTTAACTAAGTTCACCTGGCTGAAGACCCGCTCCACTTCGCGAACACTTTGTTTTTACACATTAGACATATCTTAACGCAGCGAAGAAGAAAAAAACGGCCTATGCTCGAGCGTGGAGGTGATTTTGATAGATTTTATTATCGAAAGTCGTTATTCACTGCTTATATTCACGATTTTAAGTGTTGACAAAGATAAGGAAACAAATTTATGGTGAAATATAAAGTAAAGCTAGAAAAAGGGTAAATACATTTTTTCAAGCTAGAATTCCCGCTTAGTTATTGATATAGAACTATGGAGTCTTCTCTGAACACTCATTCGATATTACAGGTAGCGTATCATACTTGGAGATCAGAAGTGAAAGTAGAAAGATTTATTACGAGTTATTATTTTGTCTTAATTCCATCAGTGTCCTTTGCTCTGCTACTTCATCTTCATTATTCATATATTTCTTCTTCACTTTCTCCTTTGTCTCAGTATTCGATTCCTCATCAAAGATTTTAAGATGCTTTGCATGATACCAAACGCCAATATTCCAGAAGCCACCAATAAAAATGAACGCGGCCGAGGAAATGTTAAAAGCGTAACTGCAAAATAGAGACAGGTATATGTTTCAGATGATTGGATGAATGGATAGTAAATCTTACCGTAGAGATTTCGTATCATATAGAAAGCAATTGCCTTTATTCGTGCATGTTTTGTCCCATATTAGACAGTGGTTATCCATAATCCAACCGTAAAATATTGGGCTGGGAATAAAGCTTATTAGGGAGACAAGCATGCTGCCAAGTCCTAGAGCAAAGCTTTTATCCTCGGGCGGTACGCAACGCAGCGATAATAGAACGTTGGAAGATCTGCCAGAGGCGCCCACAAACTTTAGGAAACACATAACGACCAGAAAGGAGATGAATTGTGAAGAGCAGTCGACAGGACAGGCGCCTTCTACGCCCGTTTGAAACTGTAATGAATGACCATTTGAAATACTTGGCTCTTCCAGTACTGCCATGCAGTCACAGCCCTTGTATATAGAGCCTATGAGTTCGTCTTTGTAGTGTTCTGTGCAGCCAGCGTGGCAGGCAGATAAATAGGTGATATTATTCCCTCCACAAATGGGTGTATATCTGACATTCTCGCAGTGGCAGTGGGTACTACAGTTGGTGTTGCTAGTCGCGGATAATAATGCCATTCTATCGCTTCCTTCACAGCCAATGAAGACGTAGCACAAAATGCCAGCAACAGTCAGGAAGTCAACAGTGCCATTCCAGGCCGCCAAGGCTCGGGCACTCGGCTTGTATTTTGAAATCACAAAACCGGAAATGAGCACACCCGCCGCGGAAAACGCCAATGCCACTGATCCTGTGGCCAAGCTTGCCGTTGCAGCGGATTTTCGATATTGCATCTCAATATACTTAGGCGTAAAGATCCAAAAAGCCATGTAACCAAATAGGTATAGAATGGAGGCAAGCGTATTATACAAGAACACCTTGTTAGCCAGCAATCTATGCACCGATTTCATCAAATCCGCCAATGAGAGTGGTTGAAGTTCCTTTGTAGAGGAATCTTGGTCGGGTTTTAAGCGCCTCATTCTGGCCTTCGGCAATTCCTTCGGAAACATAAAAATGGTCAAAGCTGAGATGAGCAAAACAACAGCCAATATGAGCCAGCCCAGCCACCAGGCACCCAACCAACGCGGATCTTCATTCTTAATCATTGGCTTCAAACTGGGCGAGATATACAGACGCAGGCAGAAGGAGGCCAGTGAGTAGCCAATCGCAGGACCCAGCATGCGTATAAAAGTTGACCAACCTAAAATATTAAGAAATATGAGGAAATTGTTAATCTTTATATTATAAATGTGCAATTAGAATTGCTGCTTACTTAGCATAGCAGGTGTCTTAGACTTGGTCGTATTATCGTCCATATAGGACACTCCTAAAACGTAGAATAGCGCTTGGCCAATGCCAGAGACGAGTTGTGCTGCAAATAAAAATAACTGCGGCATTCGAAGTCCAGTTTCCTTCACGCATTTTGGTTCCATTTCATTACAAAGTGTTTCTTCATCCGTAAACTCTTCAACTTTTCCTTCGCCGAATTCTTCTGTGAGTCTTAGGGCTTCATCTCCGGCACCATAAAAGTAGTGAAGTGCTGCCGTTAGAAGGCAAAATGCGACCAGAGTAAGGATGCCTACATCAGATGTACAAGTACCTTATCTGTATCAGCAGTGAAAATAGACTAAATACTCTTACCACAGCCCATCCAGCGAGGACGATGTCTTCGTCCCGCATAATAACCGAGAAACGCAGATGCCACCATCGTGCTCATATCATTTCCAACCGATATAATTCCAAGAGTTTTCGCAGGAATTTTAAACCGTCGCTCCAAAGTGGTAATCGTGCCATTAAAATATGAAAAGGCCATTGTTATAAGACACCCAGCGATGCCATAAGCTACAACATACATTTGTTCAGTAGCCAGTCTTAGAACATGAGTTGAAGGTACTTCTATAGTGGAAAATTTCAAATATTTTCATTCGCCTACCTTTGCAAAGTAGCGCCTTTAAATATCCAAAATCCACATGTTACATCCTCGCATTGCGGTGTATTCGGTTCTTCCTTTATTTGCTCCTCACATTTTTTCAGATTATTCATAATCAGCGTCTCACCATCGTTGCTAAGAATTGGCAACACCTCAGACCCATCTTTCTTAGCATCTTCCATTTCAGACATGCGCCTACGTTCAACTTCACTGAAGCACTGGACTTAGCCGCAGATGGAATGGTAATGTCTATTAAGTTTATATTTGCCTTTGTTTCATGTTCATATGTAATTCTCCTAATAAAGATATTGTGTGTTGCAGATAAGAAGTAGTTCGGGCATAAGCTTTTATTTCTAAGCTTTTCTACACTTAATTAATCTTAATTAGGTAGCTTTATAGAAGTGCAGCAGACAATGTATAAAGACAATAAATTAGATGAAATATATAGTTGTTTAAACAATTAAATACTTAAACAATTAAATCAGTTATAAATATTACAAAAAATATAACAACATTTTATAGATTAATTGTAAGTGTAGCAACCTCTTTTGAAGGAA
The DNA here is from genome assembly GCF_003285725.1 of Scaptodrosophila lebanonensis. Taxonomy (NCBI): domain Eukaryota; kingdom Metazoa; phylum Arthropoda; class Insecta; order Diptera; family Drosophilidae; genus Scaptodrosophila; species Scaptodrosophila lebanonensis. The sequence goes on from NW_022060529.1 coordinate 8,259,443, forward strand.
ATTACAGATCAGGCAAGCTGAGATGGCTACTATATACTACACATTACGGTTTATTTAAAATCTTGCCATATAAGATTAAGTATTTTTTGTTTAAATAGTTTGCTCATTTGCTACACCTGCTTGATCAGAAGCAGTAGTGACAATATTAAAATAAATACATATTTTATATTTTTCTATTATTTATTGATTCTTAATAAATTAAAATTCAGAAATACTTGTACATATATATAAAGTTCTGCTTATGTATTCATATCATTTTTAGTTTCTTTCAATTCAAATTCATCAATTTCCTCCTGGATCTCTTTCCTGCTCTCCTCATCAAAGATTTGCAAGTCCTTTGCATAATACCAGACACCAATATTCCAGAAAGCACCAACAAAAATTAATCCAGCACTTGTTAGGTTTAGCGTGTAACTGAAATTAAAGAACAATTTTTTAAAAATATTTATACAATTATTAAAAGAAAGGCAGCTACCGCAACGATTTAGTATCGTAGAGCCAACAGTTCCCTTTGTTGCTGCATGTTTTTCCCCAAACCAGACAGAAACTATCCAGAAGCCAGCCAAAAAATATGGGACTTGGTATGAAGCTAACGAGAGAAAGCAGCGTATTTCCGAATCCTAATGAGAAGGTTTTGTCTTCTGTAGATACGCAGCGCAATGCCAGAAGTAAGTTCCCAGCTCTGCCGAAAGAGCCCACAAACTTTAGGAAACACATTACAGCAACGAAGGCAATAAATTGCTTTGAGCAATCCACTGGACAGGCTCCATCTATGCCGATCTGAGTCTGAAATGAGAGTTGCATCAAATACTTTTGGAGAGACAACAGCCAAAATCATCTCAAACCTGGGGCTCCTTGGATGAATTGGAGTCAGCTATGCAGCCACAGCCACTGAACACCATGCGATCATTTTCGTCCTTGTACTGGCCCGTACAGCCAGCATGGCAGGGAGATATATAGGTGACATTATCTTGTCCACAGATGGGGGAATATTGAACAAAATCGCAGTGACAAGCCGCGGTGCAGTTGCTAGACGCTGCCGATAGAGAAGCCATGTTGTCGCTTCCATCACATCCAATAAAGACATAGCAGAGAAGGCCCGCTACGGTTAAATAATCGGAGATACCATTCCAAGCAGCCATCGTGCGGGCACTCGGCTTATACTTGGATATGACGAAACCGGATAGCAATATGCCAGCAGCGGAGAAGGCAAGGGCGCCGGAGCCCGTGACCATGGTGGCTGTGGAAGCGGACTGTTTATATTGTGTTTCAATATATTTGGGCGTAAATATCCAATACGGCATATAGCCGAAGAAGTACAGCACAGAGGCGAGCGTATTATATACATAGACCTTGTTAACTGCCAGCCGCTTCACGCACTTCACCATATTCTTAAGTGTTAGCTCCTCCACACTGCTGTGATGTCCTGCCTTGGCATTAACCTGCTCCAATTGTAAACGGTTAGCCCGGGCAGCGGGCAGCTCTTTTGGGAACATGTATATAAGTATTGTTGAAATTAACATAAATCCAGCCAAAATAAGCCAACCCAGCCACCAGGCACCCAACCAACGGGCATCAGTGTTCTTTATCACAGGCTCCAAATCGGGTGCAATGTACAGACGCAGGCAGAAGGATGCCAGTGAGTAGCCAATAGCAGGACCCAACATTCGTATAAAACTGGTCCAACCTTGAAAGTACATACACAGACAAAAATAAATTCATTTAAATAATTGAAATGTAAATACAACAATATGCAACTGGTTTTAAATATCAAATAAGATTCATTGTTCATTTGTTAATTGTTATTGTCTGAAGAATGCCAAGTAAGATGAAAAGATAAGATTATTATATTCTAAAGAAAGTCAAAATAATATGAAAAGACACAAAAACGTGGTCTAACTAATTACTGCAATGTCCTAATTTTTTCTCAATAAGTTTCTCGATCAACTTTCAGTTTCATTTCATTATCTTCATTAATTTTATTTCATAATTGTATAGAATGATTCCCTTACAAGAACAAGTCATTTAACATGGCCGTTAACTCTTGCATTACCTTGATTAGGTGAAGGGATTTACGTATTTTAGGAAGCCTCGTTTAATTGAATTAGATTTGCTTATATGATTGATTTAATAGGATTTTGATTGGGAGAACTTACTAAGCAATGCAGGAGATTTAGATTTGGCGGTATTATCGTCCATGTACGTAAGACCCAAAGTGTAGAATAATGAACATCCAATCCCAGATATAAGCTGAGCTACAAATAGTAATATAATAGGCATCCAAACACTAACTTCTGCAACGCAATCAGGTTCGTTGTCATTGCACAGGCTTCGATCATCTTGCGTGCTATTTAAAAATACATCAGTATAATTAGTTAGTCCGAAGTCCTTTGTTAATTTCAAAGCTTCATCTCCAGCTCCGTACAAGAAATGAGGCGAAGCCGTTAGCAGACAAAACACTACCAATGTAAAGAGCCCTAAAGGAGCGGAAATGTAAGATAAAAGCGACCGTAACGACAGTAATGAAAAATTACCAAAAGCCATCCAATGTGGTCTATGTCCTCTTCCCATATAATAGCCAAGAAATGGTGAGGCCAGGCAGAGGCTTATATCGTTTCCAACCGATATAATTCCGGTAGTTTTCGTTGGTATTTTGTAGCGTTTCTCCAAAGTTGTAATGGTACCATTAGAGTATGAATAAGCCATGGCTATCACCAACCCAGCGAATCCATAAAGAAGCGCATACATTTTTTCAGTGGCTGCACTGAGAGGAGTTTAATAAACAATTATTTCCGTTGACCAACAAATGCTTACCGTTGCAGTATTTGACCCTTAAATATCCAAAATCCGCATTCAGTATTATCTGAGTCTTCATTATCTTGCAAAGGACTATCCTTAACTTTCTCACACTTCAAGTGCCCGATATTTTTCTGAAGGAAAGGCGACTTCTCAGCGCCATCTTTTTGATCATCGCTCATTCTGAACTTGCGCCGTTGCTTTATTTAGTTAGACTGAATCAAAGCTCGAGTGCATCAAAATTGTTCAAAAACTTATCTTGGGTTTTATGTCCAATTATATGCCAATAAACCATATTCACTCTTTAAAGGCAGAGCATCTATAGAGACTTCATAGAGCAAGCAGGAGATAAACGGCTAGTTTCATAAAATCTTCGCTGTTGATCGTTGATAAGATATTTTATAAAGAAAAAATCGCATTCGACAATATGCGAGAAATTAAGAGCTTTGTTCGTTAGGCACGGGGTACCATAAAGCCGGATTACTCTGCCATGCGTCCGCCTAGTCGCGATAAAAACGTATACTACTGGAAGAATTGAAATAAAGTGGAGAACCTTGCAATTTATTATGGGAAACAAATAACAAGAATGTGCATTTGGGCTTATCACACGGTCTTGCTGTCATAATACAGTTTATTGCACCGACTCTACAAAAAGATCATCTCACTTACACAAGTTAACAACAGCCACCAACCACAATCACACATTTAAATACATAGAATGTACATACGTATATACGTGTATATGCATATTAAGATTAGATTTCTGTATTCTTCTCTGCATTGAGCTCCTCCTCGTGCTGTACTATTTTCATTTCAATGTCCTTAACTTCCTCGTCGAAGATCTTGAGGTCCTTGACATAATACCAGACTCCAGTATCAAATATGGCACCAATCGCTATAAAAACTGCAGCAGTAAAGTTGAGAGTATATCTGGGAAATGAGAACTTTTATAAGATCAAGTGATGAAATAATGTGGATAGAGTGTTACCGCATGGATTGTGGATCGTAGAGCCAACAATTGCCCTTATTTGTGCATGTCTTGCCCCAAACCAAGCACATGCGATCGAGCACCCAACCAAAGAATATCGGACTGGGTATAAAGGCGAACATCGAGCACATCATCATGCCAAGACCCATGGCCGCCGTTTTATCTTTTTCTGACACACAGCGTACCGAAACTAGGAAGTTGGATGCTCTGCCCGTGGCGCCCACAAACTTCAGACAACACATAACCGCCAGAAACGTGACAAACTGCGCCCAACAGTTGACTGGGCAGGAGCCAGGCATTGCCTGGCCAGCTAACTAAGGGAAGAATCATAACAAACAGTTAACATGTGATTGGAGTGAACTGATTTAGGTAAGCAATACATTTAGTTCCGAGAACGGCGAGCCAAGAGAAGACTGCGCTGGCTCCATCAAGCTGATGTTGTTGTGACTCATCATGTCTCGGGCAGTCAGACGTTTAAAGATGGGCTGGGTTGTGGCATTTTCATTGCTGCTTGGAATGCACGAGCAGTCGTAAAAAATCTGTAAGTATTGACGGTTAAAAGGATCAACTGACTGCCTTATTGAATGCATAATTACCTTTCGACCATCCGAGTTCATTTGCTCACCCTTGCAGCCCGCATGGCAGGCTGATATATAAGTCATATTGTTCTCTCCACAAACTGGAGAGTAGCGGACATAGTCGCAGGCACAGGCAGAGTTGCAGGTGGCATTGTTGCTGAGCGTACTGTCGTGGATATTGACAATGACGGAGCTCTCGTTGCCGGGGCAACCGATGAAGGCATAGGCCAGAATGCCGGCTACAGTTAGAAAGCCAACAATGACATTCCATGCGGCCATATAACGAGCGCGTGGCTTAAAGCGGGAAATAATAAATCCAGAGAGCAGAACACCGACGGCCGAAAAGGCCAATGCCACAGTGCCAGTGACCATGCTGGAGGTAGCAGCGGACTGTCGGTACTGAACCTCAATGTACTTTGGGGTGAAGATCCAATAGGGGGTGTAACCGACGAGATAGAAAATGGAGGAAAGCGTGTTGCACATGAAGGTCTTGTTGGATGTGAGACGCCTAAAGGTTTTCAGCATATCCTTAAAAGATGCCTGCACTTCAGTTGGCGACTTCTCTTCCAACTCGGCGGCTAGCTGCTCCTTTTCCGAGCTTTCTTTGTACTTCAGCGACAGACGCGCCTTTCGACGTTCCTCCTCAATCATTCGCCTGGCCGCCGCCCTAGGCAGTTTCTTTGGAAACATGGAGAGAAAAACGCTTGAGAACAGAAGCAATCCTCCCATAACTAGCCACCCCAGCCACCAAGCACCCAGCCAGCGAGGATCCTTGTTATTAATAACCGGATGAATTTGGGGCGCTATGTACAGACGCAGACAGAAGGAGGCCAAGGCATAGCCAATGGCTGGGCCCAACATGCGCAAAAAGTACGACAGACCTGCAGCGAAAAAGGGGAAACATCAAAATAGATTTCAATCGATTTCTCGTATTATCCGTGCAAACACAAAAAAAAAAAAAATGTCTTGAAAGTGTCAGTCATGTCGTGCGTGAGCGCTCAGAAGATAATTGAATGACGTTCCGTAAATATTTGCAATATTACTTGCAAACAATCTCGGCTTATCATAACAAGCGTTTGGCGCGTTTGCCTCTCAGTAGGCGCCATCGGCTTTACGACATTATTTTTTGGTTAAATATTTGACTGTTCACTGCTGCGTAGCTGATAAGCCAGCGAGTACTCACTGAGCAGGGCGGGGGTTTTCGATTTCTTTGTATTGTCATCCATATACGAAACACCAAGTGTGTAGTAGAGTGAGCCACCGATGCCGGAAATGAATTGGGCCACAAATAGAATGACCTGAGGTGCGAAATTTCCTTCGCCCACTTCGCACTCGGCCCCACCGCCATTCAGACGACAGAGCATCTTCGACCGCTGCTCCTCAATCGCCTCATTGGTGCCGTTTTCAACGGGAACGGCGCCAAACTCCTCCGTCAGTGCGAGCGCGTCTTCGCCGGGACCGTAAAGAAAGTGGGGTGTGCTCGTAAGCAAACAAAATAGAACGATTGTCAGCAGACCTGTAAACCAATAACGATTATTATTTTAGAGTCTTAAATTTCAGTGCAGACATTTCATTTGCCCACCAAAGCCAATCCAACGGGGACGATGGCCTTTGCCGGCATAGTAGGCGAGAACGGCGGATACCAGCATCTGACTTATGTCATTGCCCACAGAAATAATGCCCGTGTTCTTCGAGGGTATCTTAAACCGTTTCTCAATCGTTGTAATTGTGCCATTAAAGTATGCGTAGGTCATCGAGAAAATACAGCCTACGATTCCATAGAGTATCACATACGCCGTTTGATTGGCAAAGCTGTGGAAAAACAATAAAGTGATGAGTGGACTGATCATTGGGTTATTACAGGCATGATAAATGGCTAAGCAGTTGTTAGGAAAAAGTGCCTTTAACTAACTTTGAATGAAACGCATATTATGAATGTCTAACAGTGTTCCTTTCTTTAGCTAACTATATATCCTGCTCCACCATGACTTGCAATCAAATCACAGAGCTCACAACAATCATGAGAGCCAACAGATACACAGTCGTAAGTTATGGCCAGACAGGCAAATAATTTGCATGAAATTCACTTCTCTTTAAAATTACAAGTCAACCCCAAAAATTTTAAATGTTTTTTTTTTGTCTTGGCATAGTTTGACTTGTGATTTAAGTAACCCTGATATTATCTGTTCTAGCCAAATAGTGTGCAAAATATTTGCCAGTCTGGCTATAGCTTTACTACAAAGTACAGTATTTCGGACTTTTGCTTACCTCTGAAAGAATCTGCCCTTGAAAATCCAGAATCCGCAGGTTATATCCTTTTCCAACGGCATGTCATTGAGTAGTTTGTTAATCTCCTCGGTCATTGTGCGATCGTGTTCGGACTTTTCGCCTTTGACAGTTTTTGTTTTGGTGGGTTTTTCAGTGGCATGGATGTTGCCATTTTCCAAAAGTTTGGTCTCGGCATTGATATTGCTTTCGTCCAAGTCCTGGTCCGCTGGATCACTAGACGCCTCAGCCTCAGTGGCGGCTTCAGCATCCCGATTGTCCTTTGGCTCACGCTCATCCTTGCCGGGATTCTCCATCTCTACCATCTTTGAGAACTGATGTCAGCACTAATGGAGTGGCTTCTGCTGGAGGAGTCGCAACTGCGACCGCACATTAGCCTCTTCCGCTTCTGGCGTCACAAATCAAACACACAATCACGATCAGCTCGAACACACTCACTCACACACACAGAGATTAATAGACACTTGCTTGGGCTTAGTCGTCAGTCGTTATAATTGGCCGATGTGCACAATATGTCTTAATTTTGTAGACTTTCTCATAAGCAATTAGCCTAGATGGATGTGATTCTGGCTGGTCCGGTTTCTCAGCTAGTTTGGGCAGCGGGAGAGATGCTGTACGAGTAGAACAACCGCACGCTTCACGATTCGGGACGTAAGTGACATGATATGCCAAAATTACTCGCGATCTTAACTGAATCGGCAGCTCTGCTGCGTTATCACTAAAAGGCTGGCTACCTGCAAATCTCCTACTGGCTTGGATTGCTGTTATCGTTATTTGGGCGGACAGGCGTCTTTAGTGAGATGAACGCTGCTGTGCTTGTTGACGTAGTTGTCAACGATGTCGACGATGTCGACGACGGCTGCCTATTAAGACCGTATTCGCCAAACGTCGCCTGTCGTCCGTTGTCGTTGATAATAAATATTGCCTCAAATGGGTTATCGTTGTCTCTAATCTTTAGAAATTTTCAGACATTACCGGGGCAATGTTTTCCAACGCCACAAAATCATTAAAATGCATTGCCTTTGTTAATACCTGGAAGATTTATGATTAAAAATAAAAATTATTAAATGAACAGCAGATCTATGTAGCACACCCCCACCCTCACCCCCACACGCTCACACAAACACACACGCACACACATTTGTAGTTGAATTGCTTGAAACTTTTATTGAAGGGTGATGATTTGGCAAACAGAAGTGAACGTCAATCTTATCACTATTATTATCCGCTTAGCAGCATAAAACAGAGATGACAGACAGTAGATAAAAGTATTTTTTGTTTTGTTTTTACGAGTATCTTCTTCGCTTTATTAGCACCGCTTCATTGTCATAATCGTCATCATCATCATCATCAGTGGACAGCACACCCACTCGCACACTCATACTCGTACAACATTTTCCACAAATTCATTTAGTCGCATCATATCAGTGCCCAACTATTCTGTTGTCTTTTAATGCGAGCTAGTACACGATGAGTGCTCTATTATTTAAAGCTGTGTATACGTATTTGTCAGATATAAATGGTCACTTAGCATATTTAATTCGATGCGTAGCTCAGCACTTGAATTTGATGTTGGGGTTGGTTGCGATACTTATGCCTTCAGATTTCAGATTTATCAACATTTGTGAGGTGATATTTATTTTGGTTTAATTTTAATTTGCTTGATAAATGTACGTATCTGTATATTATGCATGCAATTTATTTTTCACACGAATAAACCTACACTTGGGCACACACACACACACACACACATAGACACACACTTAAGTTATATGCTTCACACAATATCTGTTTTATCTGAGATGCTGAAATGTGCCGTTTGTCTCGTGTAAAACACACCCGACAGATATGAATCCGTACTAAACTAAGCTAAACGCTGCGTTTATGAGCACACTGGAAGACTGTTTTAAGATGAGCAGATCAGAGTGTCACAGGCACGATCGTCTTTGATCCGCTCAGAAGCCGAGCCGAGCCGGGCCGAGCCTTACACTTAAATTCAATTCAGCTCTGCTGCTCGAGCTGTGAGCGTGTCAGTGATATCATTCTGCACACCTGCCATATGCAAATGGATAGAAAAACATTTGTTCTGAATTTCGGTAATTATATGTTTATTAAAACTGGGTATACAAATTTTTCTTAAAATGTACATGACACGCATATTTTTTCGTATTCCCTGTTTTTGGGCAAATAGTAATTGATTTCTTTTTAATAGTTCAAAGAACCGTCGAGTGAAAAATATAAATAAATGTAGTTAAATAGCTTTATTTAACAAAACGTGTTTTTCATTTGTATATAAAAATGATTTAACTTTCAAAAATCATCAAAATCACCTTCTTATTATTAAAACTAAATACATGTATTTCATTTTAAATCTAAAAGAAATGTTCCTTCTTTCAATTGTGTTGAAATTATTTGAAGCTATACCAATATTTCATCAAAAGCAGCTTTCCTAGGCAAGCGTATTATAATTTAATTATAAAATACATCTTGAGCAGGCTAATCAAAATAAAAATATAAATGTTATCAAATAACTTTTATTTTATTTATAAACAAAGGAAATGGTGCAATTAAAAAAATTGTGATTTCATTTTCCATATGAGCGAAAACTATATTATGCTGCAATTAAAGAATGCATGCATGCGGTTAGACGATGCTTTTGTCGCTATTATAGTCAACAATGGAACACATCGACGTCGACGTCTACGTCGACTCCAACGCTGGCGCTGACGCTGACGCTAACGACGATGCCGCCTTCGTTGAAATCAATCAACCCCAAACCACAAGGGCATCAAATTTCATAAAACGCGAGCCTAAGTAGCCACCGGATGACAAGCCAGCTTTCTGAATGCTGAGATCGTTAGCGACAAGCTTGAGCTTGAGCTCTTGAGCTTTTCAAACAGTTTTGCTTGCAATGTGTGTGTGATATCAGGGTATAAACTACACTGAGAAAAATGGGCTTGCAAATGAAGAAAATGTAATTACATATCTTCTAGCTCTAAAAACAAATTCAAATGATAAAAGGGATAAAACGGGCATCAATGTTTGTAAATATGTATCTATTCGATTTGGGGTAGGGGACTGTGGTTTGAAAACTTTCTTGTTTTATGTAGTTTCGTTATGATTATACTACACTTCCGAGTACATGCCATCAATTAATGTCAATTATATTTGGTGCTCAAAGTTTCGAACACTACTCTTTGTTTTTGTGTTTTTTCGTTAAATGAGTACATGTTATGATATTCCTAAAAAGCGTTTCCTCATAATAAACCATTTAAACGATTTACATTAAAGGTTATTTATCGAATTTAATGAAACAGTTATACAAGTATAAATGCAAACACAAATACGCAAGAGTTTAAAAGATAACGTAATCAAAATACAAATAAGAACTCCTCGTCTAAATAAATCTAGCATTTCAAATCAACAAAACACGTAGAGACACAGAAAAGAATTTTATTTTATTAATTATAAAATGTCAAATTTAATGAACGACCACGTTTTATTCTCTGTGTACATGCATACGCGTAGGAATGAGAGAGCGGAATGAGAAAATACCAAACGAAATGAAGCGCTTTCAAATAATCCACCATGTAATTGAGTAGGTGGTTGTGGTGGTGATGGTGGTGGTGGTGCTGCTGTTTGTGAACATCATATGTTTGTGCACAACAATAAAAATCAAAAATACATAATATTTTGTATCAATAAGCGGCAATAAAAAGGCAGCACAGCATGTTTATTATTTTCTGCATATGTATGTCTGTAATTTTATTTGCCCTCCAGGCTGGGAAGGTATTTATTTTGGTACATTTCGCACAGCTGCGTGCAGGCACACTCACACACCTATGCAAACATATATACACACGCGTAATTTGTATGTCACATGCATATGCAAAAGAAGCAAATGTGGCCGCGCTTATAAGGATTTCAGTTGGCAGCGAGTGAGCAAGGCTCAGCATAAATAACAGCAAATGAGCTGGAGCTGGGACTGAGGCTGCGGCTGCGGTTGCCTTTTATTCCACTTCATCAGGCACGCGGCTGGGTCAGGGGGGAAGGGAAGGCACGGGGAAGAGTCTGGGAAGACTACTTCTTATCTGAAATTTGTTTGCGTGCCCGTCTGTTGTGCTTTATTTTTTGCACGATGCCTATAAGTATGCTTCAAAAAATACAACAAATATGGCAGCTCGCATTTTCTTGCAAATTATGCCACTGGCACGCGTTTTTCGTTGCCTATTCGAGTTCTGTTGCGATTTTATTTCCTTTATGTCTTCCTATTGTTAAGAAACCGCATGCAAATGCCATTTGTGGCCACCACCCGCATCGTGTGTTATCGCACCCACACACATGCGCCCACCAACCGAGCACGGTTTGGTCTTTGCGGGGGTGGTGGTGAGTTGGTACTTCCGGCAAACGCAAGCGTTGACAATAAATAATATTTGCAAATCAACTTAATCGCCACGAGTTAAAAGCAAGCGTTGAAAACGATTCCAAAAATTGCCAAACTCACACAAATGCGAGGGGCGTGGTGGCATAGATAATATGCATATCTGTATTGTGTGGGGGGACGGGGGTGCAAGGCACTTAAGTAATTCTTAAGACGCCTTTCTGCTTAAAGACAGCTTAGTATCGCCCCAAAAGGACACGCATCGCTGGCATCATGAGCCACATGCGAACGTAAACAACTTCCGTTTCATATTTAACCCTTTGCCGCTGCTGTAGTAAAGAAGCACCCACCCAACCAAAGTGACAGACAGACAGACAGACAAACAGGCAGACGTGCCAGTTAAACCGCTTAAGCACTCAATTTGCGCGTGAAAAGGAACTTGACACGCCAAATTCATATGCATAGGCCCGACCGCGCACACATGTCACCACTTTGTTGTGATTTCCGCTTCCGCTACACACTCACACGCAGACACACGGACACACATTCGCAGCAAAGCAGCGCAACAAGCGCCGCAATTCACGCCACAACCCCTTTCATTTCAGTTACATATTGATATTGTTGTCTCCTCGTACTCACTCTTAATGGCATTTATCATATGTTTGCTGCTTTTTAGCTAACATTTTGATTTCTTCTTTTTTATGTTTTTTGTTTTGTTTCTGTTGTTGTTGTACGTTTGTCAGTTTTATGTTTGCTTAAGCACCCGTTTAACCCTTATCGTATTCTATACCCATATATGTATTTATGAACTGTCAAATTGAGGTTAAGTGGGCCCACCCTTAGAGCCGCCGCGCCGGCTATGGGGGCTGTCGGCCTTGATGGGCTTCTTAGGTAAGTATTTTGATGTTAGGTTTTGCGATGCGTGAATATTTTTTACGCAGATTTTGCGTTTTGCTCGCTACGGTGTGCATCACCTTAAGTAGGTCTTAAGTCTTCATTTGTCTGCGCCTCGCACAATGCAGTGGCGCTTTCAGCGCTTAATATGCCGGCCGCATGAAAAACCCACAATTTTCCGGGCCAATTTCGCTGTCAATTTAGGTTGTAATTAACAGCAGACGCTTGGTCGGCTGGGCATACGAGAAAAACAAAAAAGAATCACAGAAATTTAAGTGGTAAGTGAACCATAGAGAAAAAATCGTTTGCCATATGGCATTCTGCTCACGTGCGTTCATTACGCATTTGATAAATTTAGCATGAAGAGGCGGCTTTGGGAGCGCGAGTGTCAGACAAAGGAGGAGCAGGCAGCAAGGTGTCCAACCTTATGGCCTGGTCGGGGCAAATGTCAAAGCAGACAATGCTGCGATTACGGCTGGCCTCTTGATTTCCGACGAAGAGCACAGAGTGGGGCTCAATTCAGCAATATATGAGTTGGCATACAATTAATCATAAGGTTGTGACTGGGCGGCTGGCCGGGATTTGGGTCATTAAAAATGCTGGCATTTTGCAAAACGATGCTGGGTGCGCATAATGAGCCCTGAGACGCATCATTGGCTCTTGCTGTGCCGAATCCTTGTTTCCTTGTCCCGTACGCGGCATAATGGCCGCTGCCAGGCAGCAAAGCCTGAAGCAAGTTTGAAAGGATTAAGCCTAGTGCTTGAAATTTTAATGTTGCGCGGCTCTTGTGGGTCGTTTTGCGTTTACGTTTTTCATTTGCTTTGTTTAGCTGCACGCCCATTTTTAATTCCAATGCTTTTCATTTCTGATTCTTTTTCCCCGTTTTTACGCATTTTCCCGGCACTTGTCAAAAGCCGCTCTGAAAAATAAGCTTAGGAATGGCAAACAAACCGCCAGATTCTATTGTTTGTGGTCTCATTTTTTTTTCTACCCCAATTTTAATTCTTACTTTTTACGCTTTTCCTACTTGCCTGATGTCTCGGAATCGCTCAATTAGAGACGTGTGCCGACTGCCGACCGTCGTTGGACTCGTGTTTGTTGCGATTTAATGCCATCTCCATTTCATTTCAAATCCTTTTTATTTTCCTTTTCAGTATTTGTTTGGCGCATTGTGATTCCGCCCACTTAAGTATTTCGGGTTCAATGTTTAATCTAGCGAAGAACTCCACTCATTCCAGCCTGCGTCCATATTTTGTGTTATTTGACGACTAATTTCTTTAAAATTATGTCTGTTCGAATAACGACAAAAGCTGGATGAATGTTTCCAAAATAATAGTATTACCAAAACCAAGCGGTCAAAGAGAATTGTAGAACGGGTAACAAACAAAACTATATACATAGTATAAATTAATTAACTTAGAAGTGATTAATGATTACACACAGAACGCGAATCCATAGAACTTTAAACCTCTCGAAGTTTTGTGGAAACTTAAAATGTTAAGGCTACCCCGCAAACATTTATATTAATCAAAATAATTTATGTTAACTGCTTTTTTTCTACTCCTACTCTACTCTACTCTACTCTACTTTATATTAAATTCTAATAGATCCCAAAATATAAAGAGAAAAGAGTGGTGTTTTGCTGCTAAACTTAACAAATAAACTGCTTATATATTTTCTGTGAAGCAAAGCTTAATACTGCTCTGACTATAAATTGGGAAATCGGGCGCCTAACCAACTGCCAAACGGAACGAATGGTTTTCATAAACAAATCGCTATTTGAAATTCCAGATTGTTGATTTCTTGAACAATACACACGAACAATTCCTTGCAGGGATTTATGCAGTTTATAAATTTGCTGATTTACACACCCATTTATTTTTAAGTAATATAAATAAAAGGCACCAACGCCCACTATTTAAAAAGTAAATAGCTACACCCTGAAAATGAGCAAGTCTAAAAAAAACCCAGAGAACGGGGCAGCTGTCTGTCTTTCTTTCATATCTGTATAAGCAGCTAATTTAAAAAGCAATTTCAGAAACTTAATTTTTCAGCGATTATGTGTGTAAACAGCAAAGGCGACACCACCAAAAACAACACCAGCAACAACATATCTGAAGGAGGCGAAACAATTGGCGGCGCCTTTTATCAACAACAAATATTGTACATACCAAGGAAGTAACCGTCGCCGTTGCCGTCGCTGGTGCCGTTGCCGTTGTAGAACTCACCCAATACGATGGCTTCAAATATGAATTTATTTCCCTTACTTTTCATCTCATTTTTTGTGCGCATCGTTTTTGCGTTTTCTGCTGTTTTAAGAGCATTTAAGTCCTTGTAAAGTGACCCTTTTAATTTTTCTTCATCGCATCGCTTGCCAGCATTGTTGCTACTTCCTATGTATCCAACCCTCAGCCTCAACTTCTGTCAGTCGTGATATCTTAAGTCCGCCCCAGCACCAATTCCTTATTTAATGTATTCATGCGTCGCATTTTTCGCTGTTTGACACGCTTGTTCTGTTATGATTTCGATATCATCAGCGACACAAGGCTATATAGCATACTTATGAGCGTTCTCCTTCTGTATTGAATTTAAAAGTGCTTTTGTATATTTGAAATATTTGAGTTAAAACAGAGTTTACTTTTAGATTCATTCACTACCATTGCATTAAAATTCGATATTTAATTTTAGCAATGCACAACTTTTTAATTGCATCCATTTTTCATTCTAGCATGCTTTTGACATCGTTTCCTCCTTTCCATGTTGCAATTGGAAAAGTTTTGAAAGCTTTGGCAACTCAACTTAATTTCATTAAAATAAATATATTTGTTCAAAAGTGCTCTCTATCGATAATTGACTTAATAGTGTCAAATTTTGTGGTGGTAAAAATATATTCCAGAGCGGTAGTTGCTTTTGCCCACTATCTGATCTGTAGCTGTTACCACCATTGTTATTTAATCTGAAATTGAGTTTTTTGGGTCATAAAGTGCATTTGTTCCTCTAGCAATCAAGTTGTGAAATCACATTCAGGTGCTTTTTTTTATAATATTGAATGCAGTGGCGTTGAAATGCTTTTAAATTTATAAACTGTGATTTTAAATGTTGACAGTCTGAAACCGCATTTGCAGCTTCTATTCCTACTAGAACATGCGTATCGTATGTTCTAACAGGGAAACATAATATAATAATCAAGAAACAAATTCAATTTGCCGAACAAATTACTAATCATTGTGGCGTTACATAACTCAACTATTGAGCATTGAAACTAAATTAGTTGGAAAATTAAATTGGCTTGCGGTTATTGTATTTACCCAGACTTGTCGCGAAGTTAAGTTGGAATATTAGGAGGGCTGGCGGCCTCCTAGTTACTCGCAGTGGCGCAAATGTCGCTTCCATGAAATGACCTTCAAGCACGGCAGACAAGCAACTGTAAGAGCAGTGTGAAAGGGTGCTGGTGCGGCCCAGGGGCCAGTGGAGCCAGTGGAACAAGAAGTTGAGTTGAGAATATAAATTTCAGAGACGATTATGTTGAGAACGCGTATTTTGCTGTGCAACGATTCGTTGGGAAAACGAATTCACCCGTCACACTTAAGTCGCGAAAGGATTCAAGCACTTTCAGCTTGTGTGCATTGTTGTTGTGTGCTTTGGTCCTTCGTTTGAGCGACCGAGCAACCAGCAAACAGGCCACCGCCGCCAAAGTCAGAAAAAGCATTAAACGTTTTCTAATTAAGTGCGCCGCTGCTCCTTTTTCCCTATTGTCGTGCACATTTTATTATTTTGGCGTCGTGAGTCAACAAGGATAATGATTGTTTTTCGTTAAATTTTATGCGCGCCGTCGATGTCCGGGCGCAGCGATGCGTTTCTTTTCGATTTGTTGTTTTAAGCGCGTGGCCCAGAACGGGGTAGGTAGGCTTACAAAAAGGGGGAGGGGGTTGGAGGCAGTGAAATATTTTGTTTTTTTATATTTGCTAAATCCCAAGCGTAGGCTTGTTGGATTAAAAATTGTAGCCTTCCATTATGTCTCCAGTTCGCGGTACACATTTTAATGATAACCAGTTCTACTGAATAGATTTCTTTTCCATTCGGGAATGGGACAGAGACCTCAGAAGTGCTTCGCTTACCCTGCCCGGACGTCTGTTGTGGTCTTTTTTTAATTCCACATTTTTTTTTTTGCTATGAAAGACGCGATTATCGTTGTCCTGCTTTCCATAATTTTTCCGGTGGTGGAGGTGGACTTTCGACTCCTGCCTCTTGCTGCCTCTGAATTAGTTATTGAATATTCTGTTTTGTGTTTGTTTAATTACGAACTTTTTCTTTGACGAATAAATACATTTTTTGCATTGATGCTTTTTAATCTGTCTATTTAATTTAGCGTAAGTTCGCTTTGATGTTA
This sequence comes from Scaptodrosophila lebanonensis, assembly GCF_003285725.1. Classification (NCBI taxonomy): domain Eukaryota; kingdom Metazoa; phylum Arthropoda; class Insecta; order Diptera; family Drosophilidae; genus Scaptodrosophila; species Scaptodrosophila lebanonensis. The sequence goes on from NW_022060529.1 coordinate 8,275,756, forward strand.
AAACTTTCTTTTTAATTTCCACGTCTCTTTACTTATCATTTGCTATAAATTTTCATTGCTTTGTGCAGCTAGCAATGAGCTTTATGTGTTTTTTAATTGGCCTAATATGTGCACTTGGTTGGTTGTAATAAGCACCACTTAATGAAATGATGTCGGAAAGGAACGCATATAGCATTGAGTTCAACAAATGGAAGTATTTCTTTTGCACTAGGATTAAATAATTTACAAGTTGTTGGAAGCATATAAGTTTAATAAAGAAGTATTACAAGTTTTGTTTTTGTTCGATGGAGCTATTTTTCACATATATATTTTCGATTTGGCGGAATGGAAATGCAAAATGCGAGAAAACTCAATCAATGTTTTTAATAATTATGATTTATGATACTTCAAATTTAGATCACATATTAGAAGAATTTGTCCAACAATTTGATTCTTTTTTATACAAGGAAATGTCATTTGCTTAATGAAAAGCGTTTAGAAGATTAATTTATTTAATACTACTAGGGTTGTAGGTCCTTTAATTGAATGTTTTTCCTAACAGAAATTATTTTTGGTAAGTGGAGCAGGTGCGGCGAGCCGCATAATGACAGCAGTACCAATTAATTTTTAGCCTGACCTTATTCCTTATACATTTGCCTGAACGCTAAATTAACTCTTTAAATATATTGAAAATAACTGGAATTTAACAATTATAAACACAAACCATGGTTAAAGGACTGTCTCGTCCAGTGGGCTCTGTCTGCACTAAAGCACAAACTAATTTCGATTGCAGCGATTACGAAGCAGCGAAGTGTGAAATAAGGAAGAAATCACTTAATGCCAACAATTACACAACAAAATAAGACTTCTGGTTTTATGAAGCGAGGCGACGCATTGTTGATTATTTTGCTGAACTCTCCGCCTTGGCGCAGAACTAAATATAAAATGAGAATATAAGAAAAATACGACCGCAACTGTTACTGTTTGTCCAAACACATAACTATACATAACTAGAATCACTAAAAGCGACTTCTTCTGGCAATTTGCTTGCTTTTTTGTTGTTTGCTGATACGTTACTTGATCTATTTACAAGGATAAAGGCACCAACAACAATATACCAGCTTCAAATGAAAGTTGAGGGGCAAAACTTTGGCCGGCAAATGTCAAAACGCAACAACTTTTATTGTTACAAGTTTCTTGTTGTTACTGCTTCTGTTGTTGTTGTTGTTGTGTCACATGTAAACTGATAAGCCACTTGAACAAAAGCGATTGAAGTGCACGTAGTTGATTCTATTTCGTATGTGAGCTGCGAACAGCCAGGGGACATGCTTAAAATATTTATGAAAATATTGTAAGAAGCAAGCGAAAAACATACTTGTTGTATAAGCCGATATTGTCATCACAAGACTACAAACGCACACACATACAAGATGTTTGAGTGTAGCAGCTTAACTAGGCGTATGCGCGATATTTGCAAGTCTTACCCAAACGCAAACGTTGGGACCTTTTGGAGCTGGACACCCAGTCTCAATTGTCCGGTGCTGGCTGACTGTGCTGGTTTGTAAACGACGATAAAGTCAACGCAATGATAAATCATCAGTCTAATATTTCTAAAAAAGAGAAAAATGTGTATCGAAAGTAAACGGAAGGGTCACACACACACACACACACACATGCGAGCACTGTATGGCTGTAAGCCTCTGTATCTTGTATGTATGTATGTATATAATCGAATTTTTATTGATACAAGCAGCTTACGTTGAAAGGATGCTGCTTACATGGAGTGAGAGGGAAATAAGAATGTTCTGCATTGGGGCATAAAAAATAAATACTAATACGTATTTTTATCAATTGGTCAAGCACTGTACGGCCAGTTCGTTAGTAGCTGGTTTTTTCCCTTTTTTTTTGGTTAGTCCTTATCAAGCTGAAAGAGCGAGCATTCGCCAGCTATTTGTAAATGGTTATGTGTCTACGGTCCTTTGGGGGATTTTCAAATGGCCTTATGAATATGTTAGTAAGAAATGATGGCTGAGGTAATTGCCTGTAAATGTTCGTATAGGGCCGCATCTTAAGCGGACTTTGTGACTTTGATTGCCTGTTCGATATAAAGGGGCGGCCGCTGGTAAGTGCCGTCGGTATCAGACTGCCGCCGAGCTTAGAAGCAACTATAGACTTTTGGCTTTTAATAAAATTTCACAATCGAGTCTAGCACTTCAAACTGTTCATAACTCAATTAGAACAAAGGCAACACACCAACAACAAAAGCAAGTATGATGCCAACTGCTTCACTGCTTCAGCTGGAATGCGCCATTGCCAGAAGAAACAACAAAGATGGCAAAAATCGTTGATAATTCATTTTTCAATATGAGAGCTTCTTGCTCTGACTGCGGCCTGACGTCTGTTGAAAGGGAACACACTGACATTGATGAAGACAACGCCGACGACGCCGACGACGCCGACGACGATAATGATGATGATGACAATGATGATATTGGTGGCGCAACCCTTTCATCAGTGCGTTTGTGTGATGAATAAGTGATGTTGGGCGGTCGCGTGGAGTTGTGTTGTGTTGTGCAGCGGCGGCGCTGGTATCTTGATAAGATTAATCAAATTTTCATAAAATGTTCTGGAGTCGTGGCAAAGGCACAAAAGCAGAAAGTAGCAGAAAATATGCTTGGCGTGTAAAAAGGATTTATGCGTAATTATATAAGAAAAGCGTAAGGAACTGTTGACGTTGGTGGAAGGGGTGGCGCGTAAAAGTTCTTCAGGCAAATATAAGTCGCAAATCAAAGTGGTAACCTTTTTCTTTGCCGCGCCGCAGGAGTTGACAGCGCATAGCGTTAAGTAGTCCTTTGTGCTAAGAGGCTTCCCTAATGGCTTTTTAGTTTTGCAGCAGCAATTCTTTTGTTGCATACTTTTAGGAGAAGCATTTAATTAGCAGCATTGTGCGTGTTGGTCTTTATTGCTACTTAAAATCCATATTCAACATATGTATATGAATGCAAACGCACACACACACACACACACCCACGCACACATACGCACACACATGTGCATGCATTGGCTCTCCGCTATTATACTCGTTTCCTGGGGCTTGAATCCACAACGTGCTTCCTAAGAAATGGCACCCAAAATGTAGTATAAAGTAAAAGGAAGTGAACTGTGTTATGTGAAGTCTGGGTTGTCAATATCTAATGTCATTTTTAGTCTGTGTCGATAGACAATAATACTTAACCAAGATACAAAGTTTAAAAAATTTATAATTTCTGGAGAAAAATTTGAATAGAAATGTAATAAAAAACTAAATAAATTCAATTTGTTTAACAACTATTGTTACGCAGCAATATTACAAGCTACGTGCGTGCTACTTTCGTACTGTGCTGTGCATGCCAAAGATTTTTCAAACTATATTTGTTTGAAAACGAAATTTGCACTTTGAAACATGTGCCAACATCACGAACAATTACAGCAACAACATTTCCATTGCTCGACAACAACAATAACAAAAAGAAGGCCGTGAATATAAAAAAGTAACTGCGAAGCGCCGGAAACCGTTTCGTGTAGTCTACGTTTATGCTTAAGAAATATTTGCTTGCATAAATAAGTACACAAATGCACAAGCGTGCAAGGGCAGCAACACTCCCGCCGACACCCACCCCCACACCCACGCCCACATCCACTCCTTCACCTTCACACATTTAGTGGCCCACACGCATACTCATTCAAGTATATAGCTACGTTTGTGCAAAGATGTAGTAATAGCTGAAAGGCTGTGCTCTGAGCACATGGACTGTGGGAAAGAAATAGGGACTTAGCAATCTTGACAACTACTTTCCGGTTGACATGTAATTTCTAGGTAGATAAATTGAAGTGAAGCTGTGGAAAGTAGCAAAATGTTGCAAAATCCGAGAGCACAAATGCGAGTTCACAGATGCGTGTAGGAAAGGTGGTGAGTGCTATCAAGCAAGAGGTGGGATGGGAGTGGAAGTGTAAATGAATCGCGCTATTTGATCAATAAATGTAAACAACAGCTCTGCTGCTGGCAGGGCGTATACTCTATGCACTAGATAGATGTACTATGTGTATACTCGTAATAGATACATTTTTTCCATGTTAAGTGAATTGTCATTGATTGTGACAGATAATTACATTTACACAAATAATTGCATTTTTATTGACGCCCAAGGATATCGACGCACTGCTCCATATTATTAATGAGACGTCTAGTTTACTACTGTAACCAAGATATCAGCTTTCCGCATTCAAACAGAGATTTGACAGTCCGAATGCAGATCTTAGGATGTTATTTCAAGTTTATTGAACACAAAAACAGGAATCCGGAGTGTGGCTTTTGATTTTAAATATAAAGTTATCTAAAACAAATACGTTTTTAAATATCCTATTTATATTGGCAAAACAAAAAAAACGGCTGGATATTTCCACAGTTATTTCTAACTCTCTATTGAGAGTTAGATGGAAAAAGCTCCCAAGTGGAGTAAAATGGAATAAAATAATACAAATTACATAAAATTAATTGCAAAATATGAGTAGAGATAAAAATAAATATGTATGAATACAATCAATATCTGGAGATGCTTCTAATGTTCTTTAGATTATGATAAAATATAACACTATATGTTGGCTGATGTTTTATCAATTGTATTTCGAATCCATTAAATGGGTTATGGGAATGTTCCCAAATCTCATCGATGGAAAACGAAAATGGCATTTGATGTAACTTTGCGAAAAGTTAAGTTCCAAAACGATAATGGGCTTAACATGTAAAGACCTTGATCTGATCTATTGTCAATTCAATTAGTAGAAAGTTTAGATTTGATAATGGCCGAAGTTACGTTTTTCTCGATTGAAGAGAACTATCGAACAGGTTTCAAAATAAAACGTTGTTTATTATAAGTAATTTTTAATGATTTTTGAACTCGATAGGTTTAAAAACTAAAGGAATTTAGTTAGATTATGTTTTTGATTTTTGGGAAAAGTTTGGGATGATGCTTTTTATTACGAATTTTATGTAGATGGCATAGCTGTGCTGATGGGACAAATGCAAAACACATGTACTCGCAAATCTCCAAGTAAGCGATGAAGGAGGCGACATGAAGCGGAAACTAAGTTGAAGTAGACACGAAATGCATTTCAGTTCTCAGTTCTCATTTGAAAGGCGGCAGATAGTTAAGTCGATATCACAGCAGCAGTTTCCGTCCAAAAGCAGGAATTTACTTGACATTTTCATTAGTGTGGCCCAACCACAAACACTTTGCCAACAAACAGTCTAGCAGCTTTGGCAGCTACCCGCATAGCCACTCACAGCCATACATACACTCACACACTCACACACACACACACCTATAAGTACACACAACCCCACATACACATCCAAATAAACGCCTTGTGGTTTCTGGCAAAAATAAAATAAAATATATAAAAAAGGATTGCGCAAAATGTACATGTATATATAAACTTGTATATATGTATACATATATTTATGTATGTATATACGTTTGTATGCACATATACTCGTATGTACGTGATGCCAAATGCCATTTGCCAAAGACGAATACACACTCACATACAAACCCACATGCATATACATATAAGCCCATTTAGAATGAGGAGTGCTCGCTGGGCTTATTTCTGGGACTTGGAAGCCAGGGAGCCGTAGTTGTTCGTCAGTTGTTGTTGTTGTTGTTGTTATTGTCGCTGTCATTGTCGTTTTCCCAACGGGGGTGGATTCCGCTCACATCTTGATTTCGCACTGGGCTGCTTATGTCCTGTACGCAAGACTCGTGCCTGACGCCCTGCCTAATGTTGTGGGAAATTGCATTAATTATTCTATTAGCAGCGTAATTCGTTCTTAATTGCATGATAAACTTTATTGCCTTTTAGTAGGATTGATACTCCCTCGCCTCACTACGCACGCCCGTTTCAGAAGCTCGTGCTGTTATTCCTAGAGGTATGAATTCCATTTTGCGGACTCTAGTGCGTATAGAACACGTTTTAGTCACTTAAGTTTGAGATATTATAGTTGAAATAACGATTTATTATTATAAATCAGTGAGACAAAGGAAGATTAATAATTTTAAAATTTATTTTATTCAGCATTATAATTTATCTGCTTGGATTTTAGACTGCTAACATACGAGGGTTCTAACAAAAGTTCGAAGTTCGTTTTTTTGAAAGTTTTTAAATTTAAGCGTAATTATGCATCTTTACTAATCATTATTCAAAGAAAGTTATAATACAGTTGACAGAAAAGTGGAAATGTGTAAAAAGAAAGGGAGATATGTTTCTGTTTACTTATCATTCTGATTATAGAGTACATATGTATCATTATGTATTGAAAATTCGATTTAACTTTATTTCCATCAAGATCAAAATTCAAAAAGTGAGACATTTTTAAATGGGTGTATACGGACTGACATTACTTAAATTAAAAAGAGAATAACAATTACGAGAAAATACAATGCACAACCTTTTCCTCCGAATTTCGTCTAGGATATTATTTAGTTGTATTATATAGTGAGGGTTAAATAAGACTAGGAGTGGAGTGGAGCGATGATGTTAGAAAACACTTTTATTGCTCAGCTTTCAATTACCCTTAAGTTTTGAGCTTATTTTACAATCTTCGATTTTGGTATTAATTAGAGACCATTTAGGAAGCACTGCAGTGGTACTGAACTTGCTAAGTGCTGCTCAATAACAAATGGGTGCTTCTAGTCTTCCTTATATATACAGCTTCTGCCAATCATTGGATTGAATGTCAAGTCATAGTACCATCGTGGAACTTCAATGATTTCTGGTCAGGAGGGATGCACGGTAGTTTGTTTTCTTGCCAACTTATTATAATTAAGCAAGAGCGGACTTTTTTAAGATACTAATGTTCTTTTAATATCATTTTACTTCACTTCATTTGACTAAAAAGCCTTGTTTTTCAGAATTTTAAAATTTAATTAATAAAGTTAAAAACGACAAATTAGCTTAAATATTTGGAAATTGTTGAACTGTTTGGCGATGAGCAAATCAAAGTAGCCTTTCAATAGTATAGCACGATTCATTTTTGACAACCTAAAACGGCGTACGCCAACAAGATATACAATCTGACCCTCAACTCCTGAGAACTTTAATTCTCTTCCACAGAATTTTAACTCGCAAAGAACCAAGTTATTTATATGAAACAAGTAGACAAACTAAAATCTTTGGATTTGCAAGTAAACATTTTTGACAACCTGTGATAGTTGTTCTTAATACCAGAATGCCATTCTTAATCAAGTAAGGGCTCAGCCCGCAAATCAAGTTATAATAATAAGTTGTAAAGATGTAAGGCCGATAGTGCGCTATATTTCATTGGGCTTATAAATATTTACTGATTAGCGGCGATTTGCGCAATAAACAAGTAACATGAAAGTGCATAGACAACGTAGCATGTTGTGTGATCAGTAGTGATTTATTAATTGTGAGTGAATGGCCACTTGTGAAGTGTCAATTGAAAACAATAAATTTAGCCGTGAGTTGTTATTATCTGGTCGAAATCCAATTAAGCATTATCGCCTGAAATTAATCAAATGTACAGCCGAACACAATAGCTGAGCAAACAAAATCGTTTTAAAATCAATATTAATCAAATCGCAAAGCGTTAAGTTGACCAAAGCAAATAATCAACTTATCGCTAGATCGAAGCATGTTTGGCTGTTTGGCTTTCAAAGGATCTCCTCCGCCACCCTGCTCATGTTGAATACTTGAGGTCTGAGGTCTGTCCGCTGACCGCTCAGATAAGCATTCTTCAAACGACAGACGACAATCGTCAAACTGCTGGCAACAGCCGAGTGATTCAATAAAGTTGTTTGTTCGATTTTTATCGCAAAATGTTTTGATTTCAATGTTTAGGGCTTGTTGTTGTTGCCTTTCAAATGTTGTCTTTTTTCATTCTATTTGAATTTTCTTTGGGTTACTGTGGCTCTTCTTGTTGTTTATGCAGCTTAGCTGTTTGTTCAGTCAATATAAGCAACAATCCAAACCAGTCATGAGGCCGCAGACTGCTATATTCATTTTCATCCCGTCGCTTGCCACCAATATTTGTTTTTCTGCACGAGTCAGTCTGAAAATGTTCGCTGCTCAGCCACCGCACTCTTGCCCTTCTCAGCGCCACACCTGACTCTGTTGAGCGCTTTTCATTTTCATGCAATTAATTTAATTATGTGGCCACATCAGAGTCTAGCTATGTATGTTTGTGTCTGCGTGTGTGGCTGTGTGTATGCTGTTTGGTGACCCCTTGGCCAGCGTGATATTTTGCGAGCTATCTTTGACAATAAACTGTGTTCTATCTACTGTAGTGAGCTCTAAATTAAAAGCTTTTAGTGCACACTTCAATGGGTTGTCCATAGTTAGAGTTCATAAGTATGTATTTTTGTGGTTCGTTTGGTCCAAAGGCGAAGCCCGTGTCCCACTCTGAAAGAAAAGGGTGCTACGATGAGCTATTTATTTCAATATATATTAACTATATTCCAGGGAACAAATGGAAAAATTGTATGAAACCGAATTTACGCCGGTATACGTATTATACTTATAGTGTTAAAGCAAAATGTAAAAAAATGTACAATGTTTCATTTTTCATCAAATGAACAATGGAATATCTTTCTTTATCATAACCCTGTTTATATTATATGATATAGGCTCATACCTTTTTTTTAATAAACACATTTTGATCTTTAGCTTCAGTTTCAAGGTCGTCCTCTTCTGTGGAACTATGGCTCTGCTAAATCCTTCTCCAATTAGCTAAAATAAACAAATGCCTGAAAACGGGTAGTTTAATCGCAAATAAATCAAATATAACAAAATATTTGATCATTTAAGTGGTGTTATATCTTAAAAAAAATTACCGATATTTTAAACTATCAATGGTGGCGGACAACAGCTGCAATGGTGTCGGTCGGGGAAGAGTTGTCTCTTATTTATTTTCATAATTTTATTTTATAAATAACTTAATTGAAAACATTTATTTTATTTAGTTTTGAGAGCGTATTTATAATACTAACTAAAGTTGTTTATTGTTGTTTGCAGGAAGGTTCGACTTTTTCGATTTAAATCAAGTTCTCTGAGGCATACGTAGTCTGTTTAAGTTCTGAGCAAATACTTACGGCACCCTTGACTTTGGATTATTGAATTGAAATAGTTGAAATTTTGATATATTGAGATATTTATTTTTAATTAGAGAGATTTGTCAAGCAAAACACACAAACTGTCACCATATCAGCCATGAGTTGGCGCAAACAAGAGGCAATGGAGACGGCAAAGGTGAAAATTCCAATACACCATCGCACAATCGCAATCGTCCTCGGCGCGATAAGCAAACACGCTCATCAACATTGTCTGGCGGCATCATGAAAGAGCCATCGCCCCATCGTCAAGTGTTGAGAGCGTGTCAGCCGGGAACGGTCTTAGACGCTGACTCCAACTTATCGGCGAAGCAAATAGCGATTTCGCCTCCCCATTTGAGTTTCATTCGATGCTCGATTTGATTTCATTGTCAAACACCACCTGAAGACTCAAAGTCATACGCTGCTCTTATCTTTTATCATTTTAGAATTTACAAATCGATATCTTGTTGGATGCGGCTGTTTGCCGACATTACCCGACGTTTGATGATGCCGTACAGCATTTTGAGTCTCGGACTGATAGTGGTGACTGGGGTGGTGCTGGTGGTGTTCTTAGTAACCGTTACTTCGACGGTGTCTAGGTGGTGGTGGCGTGGCAACAGCAACAATAACACCAGCTAGCACGGCAATCAGTACCACATCCGATGCAGATACCGATGCCGATGCGATATAAACAGCCGAGAGTGGAATTTATCTATTGATTTGTTGAGTGTTTCTTTTGCTTTGTTGGCATCAGTATCAGTTAAATCAATTAAGGCTTTCAAGTGGAAGTTTTGCCGATCGTCATGTCTGCTATTCCTACCATATGCGTGTTTATGTGTTCGTGTGGCTCGTGTTTTCTAGTCTCATTCAATTATGTCGAGTGGTAAATGTGGTTATTCCATTTAATCAGGGGTGGGGCATTTACAAACGTTGTCGGCTAATGTGTCATTTTAAAAACTAATTGAAGTGCGATCGTCATTCAAGGTTGTTTCAACAAAAATGACAACAAGAAAGGTGTTAGCATTGCTCTCACAAATTATAAATGATGTGGAAGAGTAGGTGTTTAAAAATTATACCTGAAAGTGTAAAATTGTATTTTCGTTAAATACTGCCATCAGGGGGACTATCGGATTTGGGAATGATAAATTGTATTAATAATATAACAACATCATTATTCATGTTTTCTTACTGGCTATTGTTTTTAATTTAAAAAAATAACAGCAATTCATTAATCTTTTATGAATGATAGAAATGTTCTTTTCAAAATAATTGACATTTCGCTTTAAAGATTTCATATAGTATTTGAGTGATAAGAAGGAAAATAATGAATATTTTATATGGTTGCTTATAGCTAAAATTCTTATCCTATGTCAACAATAATTTTATTTTTCTTTTACTTATAGCTAAGTTCAAATTAATTTAAAAATTCAACAAGTTTGGGGGAAGAACTGGTAAATATTTGAACGATAAAAATATGAACGCAGTCCAATCCAATATAAGGACAAGAATGTCGTCTCAATTTTTTGGGGAAAAATACTCGTATATAGTATGCATGTATTCGATATGTAAAGCCTATAAGTAAAGATAAGTATAGAAACGGTTTATTTATGCTTATCATGGATGAGAAATATTCATTAAATAAAAATATTGATTATATTGATATGAATCATTTAAATAATTATATATTTGGTGGCCGGAAATGTGAATGCAGCTCAAAAGTATGCTACATTTTTGTTACGCATGTTGCGTGCTGCTTTATATTAGGAGATAAAATATACAAAATGTTTATGCTATTTAAATATTAATAGATTAATAAAAGATTGATAAACCACAGTATTTCCATCAGTGGTCCACCTAAATATTATATTTCAAGCTTGAAACGGGCACTTAAAAGAGGAGTGTACTTAAAAATATGTATACAAAATATATACTATATGTGCGTATTTATAATTAAAGGAAAACCCAAAACCAGCGCAGGCGCATTTACCAGCATGAAACGTTAAGCGTTGCTCTTCAGCCGGCGGGCAAATACTTGCTCGTGGAACTGTCAATACTTGAGCCAAGCGAATGGCAGCACTCCAATTTGCTGTACATACTCCCTACAAGGATAATACGACTCGCACAAACACTATAATATGCATGAGTGTATATAGAAAGTATATATAGTATATAATATCAGCCACACATGGCACAACCGAGTGCCAATCCGAATACGGACATAATCAGAATTCTGGCGACGTGCTGTCCTGGTGCTGTTGCCAATTAAAGTCGTGTGTCTGTTTGGCAACAGACAACTTGTCTGAGTGCGTTTAGGTACGATGCCTTATGTAAAATGTGAAGTAGATCTGTTGGGTATAAAAATTTTTATTATTTTCTACAAATTAATGTTGAAGCCAGTTAGGTTAAGCAAATGCAATTCCACACTTATCTGTTAGATGTCCTTCGCATCAAGCTTTATAAAAGCTGAAAAGGAAAACTATGTGAAACAGGGGGCTGCACCCAAAAAGCGGAAACGTCAACTTGACGTTCTCACCGGAAGTACTCAGCACGATAGAGGACAATGGGAGTGCACATCACTTGGTTGGTGTTTTCGTATCCTTCTCAGAATTACCCTGACTGTTTTGGCAGGGATGCTCCTTCTGCTGTTGCTGCTGCTGTTGCCATCATCAGGGGCTGTGCTATGCGTTTAATCAACAATAAAATCAGAAATCAAAAACTTAATGAATGTCCTTTTGTCATTATGTCCACAATGACGATGACGGTGATGATGATGACAAAGCTGAGCAAAAGAGACCACAGCGACTGCTGGTGGCTGGCAGAGTTGATGTTGATGGCGTTATTGTACGGTCGTTACAGTGTCCGGAATGGCGATGGTGACGGCAACGACCGTTTACGCGGCTGATGGTAGCACGTTGAGTAATATCAATAATAACTGCAGGACATGGCAACTAGGCTGAAATCTTTTTACACATCCATACTTACACAGGCATACAGGCATAAGTACCTCATGTAGGCCCACTGAAGTGGTTGGCCAAGTTCAGCCCAGCTTCAATGGGCACTGAAAAATGTTTAAAGTTGGCCGTAGCTTAGGGCGGGTACTCTCTCTGTATGTGTTTATGTTTTTGTGTGTGGGTCTTGTCTGTGTTTGCTAACGCGCGGCGTGCGAGAGTCAAATGATAAAAAGGCAACAACAACACAGACCACGGCAACAGCAGTCGCGAAAAAAACTTTAATAAAATTATTGATTTTTAGCTTCAGCACAGCGAGTGGTTGATTTTTGTTTTTGCCTCGTTGTGGCGTCCCGCTGCATAAGTATTTCATAGGACATTGTGTTTATTATTGCTTAATAGCATGCCTAATTGATACAATTTTTTTATGTATGTGAAGTATATTTTTCGGTGAATTTATAAAACCTAAATTTATTGTAACATATTTGAATTTACATTGTAATTAATTACTTTGAACTAATTTGTTAAAACTGTACTATACATATGCACTATATAATTAAATGTTTGTTCCCTAAAATAAGTTCCTGCAATATAAACATGGCAATCACATGCATTTTTTCCGTTATTAAAGTTCAAACAAAAAAATTCAGCTTTTCAAATATCTGGTTGGGGATTTCGTATTCGCAACACGAACTGATTAGCCAGCTTAACTTCTGTACATTTGTAATGACGCCTAATTGTGGTTGAATGTGGAATTTCGGTTGGGAATTTTAGTTTCTGCCTTAAATTCATACAAAATTGGTGACTGAAGTGCGTTATAGAACGCAAAGGGAGTATGATCCTTTTGTTCTCCCTACAAACCTACTTCATAATCTAACGGGATTATCTTAAAGGTATTAAAAAAGTGCTGTATTGCAGACCTGTTGATTATTATAAATCGTTCACCTACCAACTTCCTTGGTTTGTTTCAACTACCATTGTATTTGTATTTCAATGTATACCCATCCACAAAAGGGTGCAAGTTTACCAGTATGTAAATTAGCGCTATAATTATAAATGAATTAATAACTATTTATATAAAATGTGATAAAGAAATCATCCAATATGTTGGGATTAAGGAAACATCATATACTCGTATACCTACAGAAGAAATTAAAAGTTATTTTAAGAAAACATGATCAAATTAAAAAAGGAACCTTGTATAAAGATCAATTACTCTACCATATCTAAAAAACACTTCCTATAAATAACGTTCGAATTATTAAAATTGTGGTGCAAGGCGCTATCAAACACAACAACGATTCATTTTTTGAAATGTATATCAGCTTGTTCAATTTGGCTGGACTTGTCTATAAATATGTACATATGTATTTCAATCCAAATTGTAACTTCGGGAATACAATTCTTTTCTTACAAACTCATATTTTGAGACTAATTCTCAATGATATATATACATACTTGTACATGTGTAAAGAATATGGAAATGTGTACACAAGAAGTGTCAGTATGAGGTCGTAAGTATGTACAAGTATATTTATATCGCGTCTATAGAAAATGCTAAGAGCAGCAAAAATTTAAGTACCGAAATTTCATAAAGCTTGACGTCGGCATTGTGGGGGTGGGGTGCGTTGGGATGCTGTTAACTGGAGAGGCGATCAAACCGCAGCCAGAACAACTAAAGAAGGCGAACATAAAAAAAGATGAAGTCTAGGGTGAAGGCAAAGCATGCGCTTAGCCAATCAGCGCACGTCGAGGGCGGAGTCTATCCGAACTGGTTTCCCGGTGCGCTTTATGTTTTATTTCATGCATTTTTTTTATACTTTTGCGTTTACTTTTCGCTCATCTTTGCTTTGCTCTAATTTTTTATGGGTTATCTCGCTCTCGCACGTCACGCGAGAGCGAAAGAGAGAGCAACTAGCCGCTGCACGAGTGTGAGTGCGCCTACATACATAAGTATTTATTAGCAGAGCGAGAGTGTCGGAGAATCAAAAAAAAAAAGAGAGGGAGAGTGAGTGAGAGTGGTGTAATGTGGGAAGGGGGAAGGAGAACGCTCTTTGAAGGACGGATAATGATGAAAAGTAATTCTGGCTGATAATCTTAATAAATTTCATTGGCCGCCCCCACACTTTGATGATAAATGTATTGTATTGTAATATACATAAATGTACATACGTGTGTAATATAATACATGTATGTACATTATATTTGTATTATTTTGCGCTCCAATTAAATGAGGAGTCCTCAGCCATAAGACTAGACCAGAAGTTCAGCTACCGACTCTTAGCTTCCAACAGCAGCAGCAGCAGCAGCAGTAAATAATTAACACGACGAGACTCCACCCAATGGATAGCGAATCGGCCGCATATACTTATTTGTATATATATACATGCACATATCTGGAAATGTATGAGTGTGTGTGTTTGAGTAGAGACGAATGCCTATATACAAGCGTGCTTCGTGGCGGTTGGCTAAATCCTGTTCGCCGAGCACCTAATCACATGTAATGCGCGCGCATTATCTGCGCTCTTATCTCCGCCAAATGGTCACTTCGTGCATATAACATAAAGCCGAATGAGTGGCAGAGGTGTTCACACACACACGCCTACACACACTGAGAAACGCGCACAGTCGTCCATTCGCCGAGTGGGTGTTGCTCCACATAACGACATAATAAGCGCAGCCGATTTACAAAAGTATTCCCGCTTCACTCGCACTCGCTGCTGCTTAGCCAGCGATGCGAGACGGCCCACTCTCCAACATATAAGCGCGCAGTGTATTGGTGTGCGTATATGTGTGTGTGTATATGTGAGCGCGGCATAATTCCACCCGAATTTGCAGCAAATCCGCTAAATTTCGCAACGGCGCACAAAAAATAAAAGAAACGCGCATCCGAATGCCACGCGAGGATGGGGCGGAGTGGACGACATCGGCCACGATGCGACGACGATAACACCAGCGCCAGCAGCAGGAGTCCTCTGCGAGACAAGTGCATTTCTGCGCCGGAACAGGTTTTCCACTTCGAATGTGTTGGTGAGAGCGATTGCTTACTCTCTCTCCCTCTCTCGGGCTGCGTATGTGTGGGTTTTGTTTTGGTCACACATACGCACACAAGCAACGAATATTGCCGGCTCGGCTCTCAGAATTCAAACAACTCATCGTACTTTTTCTACTACGTTTTTTCTTGCTACTTTTTGTGTCTGATAGCACCCAGATATTTTTTTTAGCAGTTTAGTGAATTAACCTATTTTGAAAAATTTATTTTCTTTATTCCTGAGCTTTCTTAATAAATGATAATGCAGTTTTGTTAAAAGTTTATTGACATAATTAAATTTGAATTTGTAATTTAATTTAATTGCAAAAAAAGTGGTTTATTATTTTCAGATAGAATATTCTTATTTGAGTCTTCTTTTGTCAGTATTATAATATTATAATAAGTGAGAAGTCTTTGCTTTTTCGACTGAAAAGAATTATAAGTATTTATTGACTATAAAATCTGTATAAACGAAATAATTAAATGTTTTTTGGCGTAACAATACTAACGACGATTTGGTTGCTGTTTTTATAAAAGCGTCTATTTTTTCTACTTCGCTTTATTGGTGTTACTTAAATTAAAAATGATTGATGTTGTTCTGTTTTTGAAAAAAGTATAAGCTTTATAAATAATTCGTATTTTACCCTTAAAAAAGTGTTAAAGTGTTATCTGTTCAAAATAATATTTCAAGTTCTAGTAACAGTAACATTAAATTAGTAAAATATAACATTTTACTTTTGCCTTTAGCTAAAATGTTACCATTATATTTAAAACAATTTTAAATGGAAAATAATGAATTGCAATGTAAAAAGTCACGCAACAATTGAGGAAGAATAATGTTTTAAATCGATTTTTGGAAAGCTTCATCTTAATGATATACACGTACATATGTGATGTATCTAGATATGTATATAATTTTTGTGAGTGTACCGTCAATTCTATTTAAAGCTTTTACAGAACAAAGAAATCTTAAATTGATTGAAAAACAGAAATGCGTAATGCCAAAAATGTGCCTATTTTCATACTCTTTCGAGTACTACTAAATTTTTCGTACGCAGTGCGAGCAGCCGTTAGCCGATAGAGAGCGTTCGCTCACACATACATACACAGATACACGTTACAACTACATATACAGCACACTCAAGTGGCAACCGATGTGGTGTGCGCGAGCATGAGCTTGCGAACCACCCGAACACTGGCGCAGCACAAGAATGTCAGTTGTGCGACAACTTGTGCTGTGGAAGGATGTCTTGACGCGCGTCCGCTCAGCACCAGCAGCTACATCAACATCACAAGGCAGAAGAACGCACTCAATAAAAGTGTTAAATAAAATAATAGAGAGATTGATAATTATCAAGTGACAATTGAAAGAATAAACAGCAACAATTTACCAACACTGTGCGCCAACAAAACTAGTGAAACTAGGTAGAGCAAGTGAACAGAACAGAGCAGGCCGGGCTTATCATGACAATGAACAGTGAAAACTAGGCAGTAATTCCGCATTGCTTGAGGCTGCCCTTAGCCAAGTTAATATCGAAATCGCATATGTGAGCCTCAGTTGTCGTTTGGAAATCAAGCGGACTTGTTGCGTTTGAAGGAAACTAAAACAAAAACTAGAAAGTTAAAAGCAACTTGGTGACTACGATTTGCCCGATCTGCGCCTGATAACCGGGCAGCTGTGAGAAGGGCTCGGTGCTGAGACTGGTGCTGGTGCTCCACAATAACTTTTTATCGTTGCCTTTTAGACACGCTGCGTCCTGCAGCAGCGACGCGCAGCTAGCCGGTTGCGATTTTATGGCGTGCCGCCTGCGCTAATGATGTCGCGTCAACAAAGTTGGTCAGCCACAGCAGCAACAACAATAACAACAACAATACTATCAACAACAACAACGACTATATTAGAAAAAAGTGCTGCCTGCAAGAACAACAGCGCCTTCAACGAATACGAATACGAAATACCAATCCGTTCCGTTCCGGCAACAAACAAAGTAACGTGTGTGAACGTGTAAGTGTGCGTGTATACGAGTACATACATCCATATGTGCGAGTGTGTCTAATTTTTGTCGTGGCAATAAAACAAACAAACTAAGAATCATTGGAATTTGCAATAAGTAATCAAAGCGTGCTTTAGTTTTATCGTATTTTTCCAACAACATCGCACCATATAAATTACAATAAATAATTTCCACGTCTCTAATTTGCAATAAAACGAAATTATTAATTTAAAAACATATAAGAAACAGAATCATACAATTAATAAGAAAGCAGACGCTGCTGAGTGCAGAGCTCAGCAGACTGGATAAGAGAGAAGAATATAAAAATATATTGCAAAAAAGATTTTCCAAAATGGACTTCCAGAGCGCTATGGAAACGTTTGCAGAAGCTTGGGTTGCGGCCAATGCTGGACAGCCGGTGAGTCGAAAAATGCAATTTAATTATAAGATTTGAGATTCATTGCCGTCGGTAAAATGACACACTCCATACTGTCTAGAATATGCCGCCTATTTGCAAGTATATACATAGTTTCTCCAATTATGAATGGCCGTGAAAACGGCAAAAACTTGCATGTCTGAGTCATATTTTTTAAGCAGCTAATAGAGGTGCTGGGCGTCTTTATGGCCCTTGCCAGTTTCACCCTCTCTTGTTTTTTTCTCTTTCTCTCTCTCGATATATATACACATATATTTATAATCTTGCTGACAAATCACCGTAAACAAAAATAAAAGGCATTGCGACACATTCACTTTGTAAGCTTGTTCTGATAAAACGGAAACTACTTATGTACATACATACATACATACCTATATGCATACATGTGTATTTAGATATGCGTGATGTTTTTTTTTTTTTTTCATTCTCCTCTATTTATGCAGATTAAGATAATCCTTATCAGCCGTTACCAGATAAAGTACGATAAGCAACACAAATGCTTAGGCGGGGGATCTGCTCTGCGTTCTATGTGATATTTTTTCAATGAAATTGTTTGTTATTTGCATTGTTAAGAAAATCGTAAATATATGTATGCATATAGTATAATGTGCAAAACCCGTGTCTTCGTGTCTGTCGTGCCGCACCTCAAATACTCACATATGTGGGACGCGCAGTACAACCACAATTGATATCCAGAGCCAGAGTCAGTCTATGCAATCAGCTCCGATTCCAGCAGATAAGTGGGCAGGGGCAGGGCTTTATGTGTGCCGCTTTGAAATGCTTTTAGAGCGCGGTTCCCCCAGATAAGATAATCCCGCTAAATACACAGCACTGTAGACTTGGCAATGGCACTGGACAATTTGGGCATAAGGTGGGCAAAGGCAGAGCCAGGGTAGTGCATGGAACGATGACGCCGTCGCGTATAAACATTGCTTAGATATCGCTTCACATAAGCTGAGCACTTTGTTATTTATGTACGAGTATGTGCATACTATAAATATGTTTGTATGTACGATTGTGGTGGGACTCCTCAACTCTTTCCCTGTCGCGTCATCGCTTTTATCGGCAACGTTGGCGCGCCGCCTCGTTATTATTGATACCACAATTAATCCAAATAAGTGCGATAAAATTGATTATGAACATGCTGGCGTGATTAGCAGCACAACGCACATTATGGATAATACCCAGCAGTTCTACGAACTGGTATCGAACTACATAAATGTGTCACTAGTTCTCCAAAATCTCGACGGCTTTTCAGCCAAATGCTAAAAATTATTTTTTCATTCCCGTTTCAATATTGAATCATCTTATGAATTAAAAGGAGCCCAAATCTTGAATCAATGCAACTTTAAAAACTGAATAGCTCAATAGTTTTTTTAGAATTGAATACATTCATCGGAATTCGGCCTGCATTTATTATAAAATTACTAATAGATGTTAGTTTCAAAATAGGCGAGTGATTGTATGAACAATTAAAAGAATATTTGAAATTACAAGGCATATTTTTTCCAAACAATATTTGAACGACTGTCTGTCTGTAAGAACGCCCGAGTCTCCTTAAGCAAAGGAACATCAAGCTCATCCAATCGAAGCCGAAACCTACGGATTCTTTTGTAGATTTAAAAAAAAAAACGCCTTAGTTGAGGTAACTAGTTCTAGAAGGTACCCTATAGTTAGGGAAAGAACTAATTAAAGATCAACTCCCCCTACAGAACTGCAAGGCAGAATGACAAACACACACACTCGGATACGAAGACTACATGTGTCCACACGGTTTATTAGCCCACATAATTGATTATGTCGTGTGAGTGTAATTATTATTTATCTTGCCGTGGTTTGCAGTCCACTCCACTCCACATCGACCACCTCCAGTCCAGTCTAGTCCAGTGACTTCATTGTCAGTCCGTCTAATCGCCAAATCGGTGCCAACTTCTATAAATATATACATATATACACATACTACTTGTATGTGTTGGCTTGACATGCACCAGATGGATTTACAATGCCGCCTTTTTGATTTTGTCTATTCTTTTCAAAGTCGCGCATATTATTTTTTATTTATTTATTTACTTTAAATGTACAGTAGAAAAAGAGAACCCAAAACTTATGTTGTATAATAAATAAATCGTCGCATTAACTCAGCGCTGTCCCATCGATATCAACACACACACGCACAGCACCGCCGACTTATCGGCATTGTCTTTTTGCCTAAATCATAACTGAGCCACCGGCCCGACTAACCGTCCGGTCACCAACTGGCATGCCAAACCACAAGAACGCGTTTTTTGACAGTTTTATTTGTGTTGGCGCATATGCTTAGTATATGGGATTAAGATAAGACTAAGTTAGAGTCGGTGGGGTAGATAATGAACGAATGACATTGGGGAATATAATAAATAAGTAAAAGAAATACATAGAAATTCGTTCGAAAGGTAATCCTCCAACAAATCATTTTCTATTTTTGTTCAAATTACTGCAAATGTGAGCATACATGGAGTATTTCTTTAACATTCCTATATCTGTATCTATATGGCACAGATATTTTCTTTTATGAATTTCATTTCATTTCTTCGCAACTAATTATAAAGCATTTAGTTTTATTGTTGTGATAATTTTTGTATTCTTTTGCGTTTCGGGCACAAGTCAAAAAGCATCGAATCGCAACAAATAAATAGATAATGACATGCGTATCTTTTCAAGAGGTATTCTTAGTCCCATCTGCGGACAACTGGACAGATAAAGGCGCTCGCGACCGCACCGTTCATAGATAGTGTTAGTGGGCTAAGCAAGCTATAAATTATTATTTTTTTTTTCAGTCGCTTAATCTACACGATTTGGCATTGTTTCAGAAACACAAACAAAGCAAATGACAAAATCGTACCCGTCTCTATATATTGATGTCTGAATGTGCATGTGATACTGGTGAAAAAACAAAGGGCCTTCAGATAATTGATGGCGCTTCATTATTTAGAGTACAAAGAACTATATAGTTAGCAAGCTGGAGTAAGCTGTAATTAATGTAAAGTTTGTATAACTATTTCATTACATCTTATTGAAAATTTAATTTAAATTTTTTTATTTTAGTCGAACATTTTTTTATTAGCTTTTGTATTAAATATGCGAGTGATTTTATAATCATGCTGAGTAGTAGATGGACATATTTTTAAGGAATATTTGTCTTTTTGAACGCCTGTCTGTCTGAACGCTAAGAGCTCGAAAAGTATAAGAGATAAAATCACTAGATAAGCAAATTCTTATATTAACGTTGCCTTTTTCAGCTATGCCGGAAAGCTTTTACCTTTCTTTTTGCAGGCTAGGAATTTCTCGTTTACTTCCATCGGAATGTTACTAATTACTAATTTTTTAGTAATTTAAGCAATGTGAAAATATTATCTTTTAACCGTCGATAGCAGCAATCAATTTTATTACTCATACTCATAGCTGGCAGAAAAATTAAACATTTTCTAAAAAGGATATAGCACAAATCTAATGTCAACGTATCTGTCATTTAATACAAGTGAACAGTATCCCAATTCCGAATATGTGCGAAAAACTTCAGAGGATTTTTATGGTTGGTTTCCTCCGAAAACATTTTTTGAATTGGTTTTATTACATATTGAAGTGACATAATTGATAAAAAATACTATTTGATAATTGTTAAAGAAGAGAAGGAATTGAAATTAAAGTAAATATTTGAAAATAATTTAAATTTGTCTGTTAAAAGAAATATGAGAAAATGCTAAAAACCATCTACTGCAGTTTGTAGGGGTAGTACTGGAGTGAAATTGTTTCGCTAGTAATTTTATTGATTGGACCAATTCGGATAATGATATCGAAATGAGGAAGTAATATTAAAAGCAACTTTTACTATCGCAAAATTTTATGAGATTGACAAACAAGCAAAAGCTTAAAAGTGGGTTCATTTTAGTTTAAGTTGTTGGCTGGAGTAAGGATATGTGTTTGTATTTAATATCAAAATTAAATGTGATATATTACCCTTCTCATAATAATTGCTGCCTCATTACTTAATTTTTTTCCTTAAGTTCAAAAGAGGGTGAAAAGGCAAACAAATATTCACCTGTTCTCTAGCTAATTTCCTGCTTAAGGCATTTTCATTCCTCATCATTTCCCTGATCTTCCACACAACCGCATTAGGTTCATATATGAATCGACAATCAATAGCAAAGTAGCTAAAATGATAATCATGTCATGATCTTGCGGCTGTTTCCTATCGATGGCAACATCAAACGCTCATTTTGTCTTGAATCCCATACATACTCGTGTATATTTTCACAGAAAACAGTCGCTCTGTCTATCTGTCCAGCCAAGTCCAACCGTTCGTTCAGCTGTGGCTGCTCATCTGTAAATTCCGGTAGTCAAATGTCCATTAAAAGTTGCTCATAAATGTCCAAACTGTTTGTCATCTCGTTGCTTTGGTCCATTGTCCATTGTTGTTGGCTTCATCGCACCTCGCACGCTCTTTTGACACGCCTCTTTCTCGCCTCTTTCTCGGCTTTTCGTTGTCTCTGTGTTTCTGTGTGTGTGTGTGTGTGTGTGTGTGTGTTTAACTGACTTGGCTTTCTTTTCTACAGATTGTGAACTGTAAGGTACGTGTGTGTGTGTGTGTCAATCTTCTTGGCCAGTTCAACACCTATTTAAACTCTTTCTTGGTCGGTCTGTGTGCGGCATATTTATCAAAAGCTTAGGTGTATAGGACGTATATAGATATTTAGCTGATTTTGCTTTTCTTTTGATTGTAACGCATTTTTAGCATTTCATTCTACGCTTTCTCGTGTTTTCTCGCGTTTTCTTGCCCTACCCTGCCCCGTCAAACGATGTGAGTTGAGCGCCTTTTTATGGTCCGATTATGCGCCGACGCGACGACTTTACGTATGCGATTTAAAATTTATTAATTATTCAAAGCCGATTGGATTATAATAATTTATAACGATTATTTTCATAAGTTGCTTTGCCGCCGATGCCCATACCTGTGCTCTGATGTTGAACTTGGCCCGCTGCTGACGTCACAGCTGCATTTGCATTCACACTTGCCTTTAGCCACTTGGTAGGTAACATCAATTGTGCCAGTTGTTGGCGAAATATGGGCATATCGTCATATCGGAGTATTGGAGAATTGAAAGGCGTGAAAAACGCTTTAAGTTAATTACAACTTGTCAGCTTGTCTGGAGTCTAGTGTTGCGGCTCAAATGAAATGGCTTTAAATCAATTTTGTGGCATGTTTTCGTTTTGATTCTTGTTGATTCTTTTCCGTGCAGCGGCACAGTTTCAAAGGCGCCGCTCTTCGATAATCAAAAAACGTGTCGCTTTTGCCTTTGGCCTGTTTAGTTTGGTTTTTAGGCCCCTCCCCGGTCGGGTTGTAGCTATCGTGAAACATTTTTGTTTCGCAGCTAATGACACATTGATAAAACGATTTGTAAGACATTCTGATAAGTGCGGTTCAAGCTTTGTAGCTTAACACTTCTGTGTGTGCGTGTGTGTGTGTGTATGTGTGTATGTATGTGTACGGCAACCGTAAAGGTTGGCGATAAAACGGGGTATTTTAGAAAAAAAGAAATACACACTTAGCTACAGATATAACGTTAATATCGGACTATAATGCGTTCGCTTCGACAAGAACATTGTGACAAAGCAAATTTCCGGTTTCTCTGAAAAGATTAGCAATTAGACGTTCATTACATTTTGCTAAATGTAAACGGTTACGAAAATGAAAGCGAAAACTCCAACCGGTCCATATCGAAATGACACCCCAACCGTAGATAAGTGTATACTATGAAATAAAGATAATATTAACTACAGAAAGTAAAGTAACATTATTAAATATGCAGTCATTGTGAGAGAGGTTGCTAAATATACAAAAAAAAGGAAGATTTCTGAAAACTGTTTTCTTTCTTTTAATTTACCGGAACTTCCAAAAAAGATTATAAATTCGAATTTGCGTATTAAAACAACTTGAGACTAACTTGTTAGTAATTCTTATAAAATAAATTTGCGCTGCCCTTTGGCGAATAAGCAGGGTCAACATACCAGTTTAGTTGTTGTACGCTGAGCCGTTTTTAAAATCCAGCCATTCATCCAGACAGACGGAAGGACGGCCACTAATAAGAAATTTATAATTTATAACTAGTATACATATAATTGGGGCAGACGTAAATGTAAGTTTACGTTATTTCTTTAGTTTTGACCAAAATAATACTAATACAAGTATGTATATCTACTTGTATATATATGAGTATTATGTTATTAATATATGCATTTTTATAATAGTATAAAGGTATTTAGATATATTACATGCGAGGGACCACCCTAGCCCCCATTCAGATGTAATCTTCTGCCATTATAATGTTTCTAATATCGTAGCTTAATCATAATACGAATGTTTGGTTCGAAAACACGAAAATGAAATGAGAATTTACAATATGCTCATTTCATAATTTTCGGAAGCATTGTCACCTATCTTTCTTAATTAGTGGATTTTCGTGTTCATATATTTTTTATTTTATATTCGGTTGAAAGTTCCTAGTCGTCAGCAGCAGCAGCAGCATCAACAGGGCCCAGCTGGAGACACACCAGCAGGCAGGCGGGAGCTATGGGTATGTGTATTTATATCTCATCTAAATCCGAGACAACAGCATTTCCAAACACATAAATTTGACTTAATTTTGTTTGAAAATTATGACAAGTGGGTTGGTTGAATGAAATTTTCATTCCTCTATTTCTACGGCAATGAAAATAAATCCGACCAAGCCTCTCCCCACTTAAATGTTTTCATACAGCAAATCATCTCTGGCACTGTTTTGCTTTTTGTCTCATAATTTAGATGCGTAA
Source organism: Scaptodrosophila lebanonensis (assembly GCF_003285725.1). Classification (NCBI taxonomy): domain Eukaryota; kingdom Metazoa; phylum Arthropoda; class Insecta; order Diptera; family Drosophilidae; genus Scaptodrosophila; species Scaptodrosophila lebanonensis. Next base: position 8,300,139 of record NW_022060529.1, read on the forward strand.
TGTTCTTCATCTTTGGTTACATTTCAGCTAAAAAGGGTCTGCTACTTTTTCCACTGAAAATAAAGCTTACATAAGTCTAGTTTCTTTTTTCTATTTGGATTTGTTTAAATTTATTTTGTTAATTTCAAAGAGGGGCTCGACTAAAACGTAATGTATATAGGTATGTACGTTACTAATACGCCCCGTTGAAAATCATAAGTCGCAGGCAAGACATACACGTATTTTTACAAGTCACAGCGACAATCGGCTTTCATTAATACGACGCCTCAACATATTTTTGTAAATAACACAAATATGATTTTCTCGCAACCGAAAACGATACCCAAGCCAAACCCAAACCAAAGCCCAAACCCAAGTCCGAGCCCCAAAATCGAGCGTGTCCGGCAGTCAATGGAAAAATGTCGGTAACCTCGACTTATTTAAAGTATTAACCGCTAACTAATGTACAGCACATTATAAAAACTAAAGTATGGTCCCCATATCGGGCGACTGGGGACACATGAGCGTGCAAACATGCCGCGCGATCAGGCAAAAAATGAAAAGTAAGCGAAGTAGATCTACAGACCAATGAGCTAATGAAAAGCGGTTGGGTAGCGACGCCAACAGGTGATGCTGATGGTACTGGTGATGGTGCTGGTGATGGCGTTGTGGCGATCTGATGATGGTGCACCGTAAGCGGCGATCATGCGAGCATCTACAAAAGAGATTATATTTCCTAAGCACTACCAACAACAAAATGTGCCCAAGATACGAAAGATGACGATCATTCATAAATGTGTGTGTGTGTGTGTGTGTGTGTGTGTGTGTGCGTGTGTATGTATGTGTGTGTGTCTGTTAAGGTTTTTAATGCGCAGTGTTCGCTTCTTGCTGCTCGCGCTCACTCACTCGCTCACTCGCTGAGCTGCTTAACTAAATCCGGCTTAAAATCCGACACAAAATTAATGTCGTTGAAAAACACAGCAAAAGTCACACATTAACGCGAAGTCGGGTAGGGTAGGGTTGTCGTTTTCGTAGTCGTAGTCCAGTCCAGCGACGCGCTCGAACCGATCTCAGGAAGTCGCTTGACGCTTGAGTGCGATTACCACCAACGAGTCGCAGAGCAAATTAGATACCAGTACAGGCTCGAAAGCAGAGGCAGTCTTAAAGGTACTTTGAGCACTCGGAGAAAACATAAATAAGTTTACATTAAAGTGTTTGCTTTGATTTAGATTAAAGTTTCAACTTGCATCGAGTATATTGAATAGCAAATTGTAACATATTTATTTAGAATGATGGTACTAGAGAATAAGTCCTATGGTATGCAACATGATAACAGTGATATTTATCAGAGACTACATTATAAGTGTTATTAAAAGGATTACAAAATTATGATTATTTTTTAATTTTAGTTAATTATGAGTTTTACTTTAAAAATCAAAAAAATTTAAACTCAATCAATAATCAATATTTTGTAAGTTTTATTTTTGATCAAAAAAAAAAAAATAAGACAAAGAATAATCATTATTTTATAAGTTTGATTTTGTGGTTTCTTTAATGAGCTTTGGTAGTAGTTCTGTTTAAACTCCATTGAGATCGCTCCAATTTTTTACAGTGTGGAATATGAACGGCCGGCACATTTAAGATGCGGTCCGATCTTCTTGTGTAGACATCTTACAGCGGATTAGATCGAATTTGCAGTGTAAAGCAGACGGCAAAATAAGCCACTTGGTGGTGCCTGGCGGTAGCAGCTTGTTGTCAATGACTAAATTGATTCAAATTACTAACGATTTATTGGCAATTGCCGGCCATTGCTCTGTCGTTGTTACTTATAGAAAGCCAACATCGCTACATAAATACTGAATGACCTTCCTCTATATGGTAACAAGATCGATGTATAAAGGAATCTCAAATACATTCTGGCCAATAACATAGAGTAACTGTTTTATGGGAAACTAGAAAATTTAAGGGTAATCATAAAAAATTGAAATAGCCGGCGATAAGTCGTTAATAACTCAAATTTAATCTATATAATAGGCAAACTGGGCCGTCATTTATCCAAATCTAATCAATTATACATTTATGCATACTTCCACTCGCCCGCTGGTCATGAAATAAACACACATGTACAAGTATAGTAAGCGGTGTGTCTTTATTTGTCTTTTATCAACGACCTTTTGACAAACCTCGTTTGGCCGGCAAAAGCATTGGCCGGCATGTTTTATCAATTGATATTGAACATACATATATTACGATATACTTATGCGCTCTGCCCAACCTCGTTCGTAACATTTAAAACGTTAATCTAATCGACACACCACAATCGCCAGTGGTTGAGTTTTAGGTAATGCTAGCATGTTGGAATTCGATAAATTAAATTTTATCTTTATGAAACGCATTAACTTTGGGTGTCTGTAAACAAACAAGCAGCACTTGATTGATTAGGCACAATTAAATTACAGTGTTGGTTGGTAGTTGCTGCTTAGCATGAGAATACAGATAATACAAGTATGTGTTCCGATATGTACATTAAAATATATAGTTACCTGAAAATTATACTTTTTTTGAATGATCTAATCTCTGTTTTAAAGCTATCGTGGTGGATGTTTGGAAATAGCCTTTTTATTCCTCTAGCCAGATAACATCGAAATCAGCTTCATAGAGTATTATTTGGTTAATAAACTGCAATAGGTGTTTTGTATATTTCAAGAAATTTTTATATATTATATAGCTGATATGGACAACGTTGTTGAGCCCAATGATATTTCAAAGTTTAGGAATATAAGTTACCATCGTATCATCAATTCATAATATAGCTTCCATAGATAACAAATTGGATATTGAGAAGGTTCTTGCCAAGCCCAGAGATATTTCGAAGCTTAGGAATATCGGTCAAAAGAATAATCTGCTCATTTAATGAAATTTGTATGCTAAATTGCTTAGTTTATGAAATATGTTATATATGCATGATTACTTCTAATTAGAAAGATATAGATTGTAAACTCACATACTGCCTCTGGTATTAGGGGGATATACACATAGGCAATAGATCATGTACGTTTCGGGTAAATTTGTTTGAGTAACATTGGCTTCTCTGTTTTTGTAAGCACATGGCCAACCCACTCACGACCGAGTGTAGAAGTCAAACGAACATCACGGTTAGTTGACCCTAACCAAAGGAAAACAAAAAGCAAAGCAGTTCCTGTACAAATGGCAGAGATTGCAGGGAAATGGGAAATGACCAGTGAGGCGTCAATTGCATGTCTGGGGTTGTTTATCGGTGTCGCCACTGTCACTGCTAAGCTTTGCGTGTTGGCTAAACCTAATCCCGTGTGGTGCTGAAACAACAGAGAGATGTGTCAATACATTTGTACAAGTACTTATATATACTGCTCTTGCATATGTACACTCAGAACACAATCAAGTAGTATTAAATAAAAATTGTTATTCTAAGTACGAATAAGTCTACATTTAAGTATGTTTTTTAACTACATTCCATAGTTAAATGGTTAGAGGATGGATCAGAGGACCTGCAAGCCCTCTTCAAACTACTAGTTTCAAGAAAATTCAACTCAATACTTAATGGCTATATATATACAGAAAGGGTTGCCTAACTGGTCAAGAATTTGTCGATCTATTTTTGTCTGAGTGTATTGCTCGCATGTTCTTTTTTTAGATACATTTGTATCTGTACTAGTTGTATATACCTTAATGTTGACAATGCACGTCAGCTAATCTGAACATTTAATTTACATGCGCTGTTTGCTTGTGCCATTTAGTGGATATCCACGCAATTGCAAATTATACCTGGTAATTAAAATGGTAACCGAGTTTACAGTCAGCCCGACAGCAGCAAAGCAGCAAAGCAGCCAGCAGTCAGTCTACTGAGCAGCCAGCAAAGGCAGCAACAGCAGGAAGTTGTCAACTGCTAACGAGTTCTTGACATACTCTGGAAGCGAGCGGCGGTGGAAGAAACCCGAAGCGAAAGAATCACAATAGATCATGAAAATGCGCTTATGTCAGATTATCCGATAATTTATGTTTGCAGCGCTGTGCGAGCACAATGGATTTGCCTTATGCTCACGCATACACTGGCAACTAATTGCCACGATCATTACACACATACATACAGATACACTCAGGTGAGGCGAACTAATGACAATGCCAATGTGCTGCGATGAGAGAGCGGCGAGAGTTTAATGGAGAGGAAGCGACGACTACCACCAATTGCTGCAAGTGCTTTGTCTTGCCCGCGACGCGACTAATGCGGCAGATGACAAAACAGAATTGTGTCATTCGGCGGCAATGAGTCCAGGATCGGCTGGGGAATCCACCAACAGGAGAAAAAGAAAAAACGTAGGAAACGAAAAAGACCATAGGAAAGAAAAAAAGTAGGAAATAAAATCGACATTGCGGAGGGAGAGGGAGCGATGCAACCGGAAGCGTAATCGAGGTAAACGGACACGAGTTGGAACGACACACACACATGCACACACACTAACACACACAAGCGAAGTCGACGAATGTGTGGGTTAGCATTAACCCATTGTGAAAAAAAGAGCGGGAAGCATTCAGGAAAAACGCCATGAGGAAATTCAACTCAAATAAATACACTGAAGAAGCAAGAACAACAGAAAAACGTTAAAAACGTGGCAAGAAGGCAAAAAGTGAGTCTAGGGCAAGAGCTCAAGCCTAGATGCCGGGAGGGTCAACCATCACGTGCAATTAACAAAACGATATGTGCTCTGTAGGCGCAACTGTCATCGTCGCTCTAGCTTTGCCATTTATGCCTCACCTCTCATTCCAATCGAGTGCCAACTGCCGGCACGAACAGGTGAAGGGCAGAAATATTGCCACTCTGTCCCAATATCGCCCGATCTTTATCTCTATGCTGCTGCATGTTATTGTTCAACTTCAAAATTGCTAACTAGCCCCTATATTGCTGCCAGAAATAATATCCATAAAAAGAAGTTGAAAAAAATAATTTGTTACATATAGTATTTTTGAAAAGTAATACTGATCTAGACAAGATGCAATGATATTTTAGTTTATGTAAATGAAACTGTTTATTTATTATTAACTAATTAAAAGTTTAAACAACAATTTGTTTCGTCATTACTTAAAATGATTTGATTCTTCGAAATGGGAGCGACTTTTTGAATATATGTGTTCATTGAATTATTGTGTTGAAAATATAGTCTTAAGTCTCAAGAATTTATTTCTTAATCGCCAATACACATTTTTTGATAACGTTTTTCTTATTTGTAAAAGGGAAGCAGTATATTTTTACAATGATGCCACATCTATTAAGTATTGTTCTACAAAAAAGAACAAGATCTATTTGCTTCATTTGATGGTCAATATTGTGGAAATAGGGGTTTCATTAATCGTCGTCTCAATGTGATGAAGTTTAAACAGATTGTTTTCTTCAAAATGTTCAAAAACCATTTCAAGATGTGCACAAATTTCGAATTATTGAATGGAAGGAAATATTTGGGAATTATCTGAGTGCACAACTGGGATCAGTAGTGCTAGTTATGCATTTGTCTATTCTTCAGGAGTCGTTGCTATGCCTCATTTCACGTGGCTGGCGTCAAACTTCCTAAAGTCGTAAACAGTTGCAACCGCGGTGGCAGCATCGGAGCCAGCAGCTGGGCGCAGTAAAAAGGGCAACAAGGAAGAAGATTTCCATTTGCAATTGTGAAAAATAATTTTATGCCTTTGTTGACAGTTTTGCAAGTGTCATTCGTGTTTACGTTCACGTTCATGTTCACATTTACAGAAACCAAACCATCAGTAAAAAAGATGCATTGAGTAGAAACGACCGACAGAAGGGGATTCTGTGTGCGGCGTAACGCGTGCCCGCTTATTTTTTGATTGAGTTAATTATTTCGATTTATGTCTTCGAAACGAATGCAAATACGACGAGGCCATTTGCGATCATTTGTGGCGCACTCTTCCAGTTCTACATATACGTGTATAGTATATCAACCAACTCGTTCGTCAATTGACGACGCTGTGCGTCAAATGCCACCACATTAGGGCAACAGCAAGTGATGGCAATTGTGCGCATGCCACACCACACCACACCACACCAAACATCGAAGAGACGAGCGTAAAAACGTAATTAAAACAATTTTTGATATCACATTTGCAGCGCTGCTGAGTAAATGCCACAACTAATTTCATACATTACCACGATCCGGTGTCGTAGTCGCTGCGGCACAGAAGACGGAAAGGCTTCAACCGTTTATGATTATGGCACGCGATGCCATTGGCGACTGTCAACATGGGATACAGATACAAATACGAGTACAGCACTCGTATAATAGAAGCTGGACAGACTGACTAGCTGACTGACTAGCTGACTGAGTTATGTGTGCGAAAATATTGTAGTGGCATGTGGCAAGTGGCATGTTGCACCTTGTCTCTGTCGTTGTGTCGCTGACTGGAGTTGTCTTTAATGCGCTGCTTGGTGTGAACTCATTTTATTGCCCAATTGTCTGACGGTGCCTTCTGCTTTCGTCGTGCTCGTCCACATCCATTTATTCCGATTTGTGGAGCCTAGAAACATGTTGAAACTATTATGCGTACTTTAACCCACTGCAAGACCATCGCTACATCAACTATGTATGTTTATGGGCCTTCGAGGATGTCGGCCCAGGGCTTCTTATACTCCTACATAGTTCCAAATGCTCATTTATGTTTGTTGTGTGATTTCATGTGTGCGGGTTTTTATTTTCTTTTAAATATTTTGAGTGACTTTTTGTTGGTACTTAGAAAATTGGTTTTGCCGAAAATTTTAAGTGTTTCAAAATGTCTTTATTTTAGGCACAAACTGAATAGTTTGGAGCTGCATCGCATTTCACATTTTTCTAAGGCGGAAGCTGTGTCTGTATTTGTGATGTCAATTTTTCTCTGAAAATGCAATAACTCGATCATCTTTGGAGTAAAAATAATACTAATAAGGAGTTCATTTCGAGAATGTAAATATCCTTTATAACTTTTGTGTGTTTGTTTGAAAAATTAATTAACAATGAAATTATTTCCATCTAATTTTACCCAAATTCGAAAGACAATGCACGAACAATTTGCTGTACCAAATATTACCGGTTTTGTGTTTGCGTCTGAGTTTCACTTTTTGTAGTGCAGGACTCGGAAGTAGGTCAGTTAAGAATAAGGCTGCTGCCAGAGAGCTTGGCGAGGGTGCCTCATGAAATTTGCTCAGCTGTTTGCCAAGGACCCTGCCTTATGCGAGCAGCGTCCTTATACTCTACTTCGTGGTGCTCTGATACGATAATCTCGAAATCGAGAACTCGCACCTCATTTACGCAAAGCGCTGCGCACCGGCAAAGGCACGGGCTCGAGCATGGCACTCTAACGACAAACTCGACCTGTCTTGAGGGGCTTGGTCCCAGGCCCATTGTGTGTTCTGCCGAGTGCCAGAGTATTTCCTGTCTGCCAGCCATAAAAACGGGAATAATTCATATGTTGCCCAAGGTGTTCGCAACGTAAAAAACACAAGCACATGCGTCTGTGTGTCAGACAGTCTGCCTGCCTGCCTGCCTGCCTGCCTGTCTGTCCGTCTGTCCGTCTGCCTAATCGCCCCCGTCAGCGAGAGTGGCAGTGGCACGCTGTACTCGCTGTGTCGAGGGTTGCACATTGTTGCTCATCCTGGTCCTCGTCATTTGTTCTTATCATCAACGACTTTTGTTTTGACCTTTATCGCGCGCCTGCGATCTGCCGCTCACGTTGTGGCTCCCTCACTGCTAAATAAAAGTTCTTAAAAAGTGAAAACAAAAGGCCTACAAATGAAGTACCCACTTGGTACTGCTTTGGCTCGGGCTTGGGCTTGGGCTTTGGCTGCACTTACAGGAAGTGACCTATCACAATTGGCGTTTTGTGTGGCCCTCTGCGGTGGCAGCTCTTGATGTGCAAATATTTTAATTGGCCAACTCAGCTGGCACTTGCTAGGCTAGACAACAGCAGCTGTAGAAACAAATATGTATGCATACACATTGGTCTCATTTCTTTTCGTCTTGCCTTTTAAATGGCTGTTAAAAAATAAATACAACATTAAATTCAAGTATTCTTTGAATTTTAAAAATATTTGCACAAACTATAGGAAATCTGTTTCAAATAAAAAATGCTTAAAATTCAAATGATGAAAGGATAATTATAATGTTAAGGACTTTTAATTTTAGAAATAATTAATTAATTACATTTATAAGGAAGCTTAAAGCTAAAAATGATTTTAAAATAAAAAGTAACTATATTATATATAAGTTAGAGTGAAGTATTGTACAAGGGGTTGCCTTAATTACATAAGTCATAAGTTTAAGTTCCACAGCCAACAACAATAGTAGTAACAATAATAGAAAGTGCGTGGCAACAGAAATACCTTTTTTTCAGAGCCTGTATTTTATATTTTTTAAAGCAGTGACATACGTATGTGTGTATGCACAATCCAATAAAAGCTTCACCTGCGAAAGCTTTGCTAATAGATTGTTAAAAGGCAACTAAAAAATATGATTGGACAACTAGAAAATAACTGAAAAAACAACTACTCCTCTTGTAGCTGATTGAATATACAGCCTTCATATTGTGTCCTGCACAATATTACTTCTTAATTATCGTACTGATCTAATCAACGAGCCCTAACGGTAAAAGCCTGATAATTTGTAGTTTGTTTTTTATAAATTTTTGTATCCTGCTCCTCGTTTATCGTGTACATGCATCAAACCATCGATGTCTGCAAGCACACAAATCGCCTTTGATGTCACATGTGCCCGGTCTCGCGTCCCTCCCCATGTCTGTTGGCCTTTCAGTCTAGTGCCACATCCTTTCTCATTTGCTGTTTAGAAACTTTTTGTGCATTTGTATTTATTTTGCGGCCTTTTATGCTTTTAGCCAAACAATAACTCGTCTCACAAATTAAGTTAACTTCCTGCCTGTCTATCGCTAATAGCAAATTAATAAGAGCTTCCGGTCAATTTTGGCACGCAGCGGTCCTCAGTGCTCAGCAGCTTGGCGGTATGGCTTGCGGTTTGGCTCCATTTTAAATTGTTGTTCCTTTTTGTCGCAAAAAGAAGGATAAAGTCATATGTTGTCTGATTATATAGTATACGTATGAGTATTAGGAACATTTACATTTGCCAACTGAAGCTTCCCATACAGCTGTTCTTCACACACACAATTGGCGCCTGCCCTTGACATACATACCTCGCACAGTATCTATGCATCCTTTCCACTTGAATGCTTGCCTGGTGAGTCGCAACCTTGTTGTTTAACTGTCTTAAGCATTCAGACCCGACTCAGTCTTCTGCTTCGTAGTCTGTAGTCTGCAGTCTGCAGTCTGCAATGCAACGCAACTGCATTGCGTTATCTAAGTAGGGCTCTCGGCTATCGGCCACTTGCCGCAAAATACAGGACCTTTGCCGTTACCTGCAGTCACCCCGATGCGTGTTTACTCGCCCGCGCAGTTGCAATGCCCAAGGCGCAGAGGCACTCCCGCCAGGAGGCAGTCCCTGTCTTACTCGTATATGCCAAAGCTGCTTCCTGTTTCCTTAGTGCTTGCACTTGCAAATTGCAGCGCCCTGTCAATTGTCAATGTAAAAAGGCAACTGCTACTGCAGCTGCGCACAGTTGACGCAATTATGGGATACACAAGTATTTCTAGATTGCCATGATATGCTCTGCTATTATTCCAACCTAAGCCTAGACCGCCCTATAATGAATAGTATTGCTAATAATGGAATTAGCTGTAATAACGTTTATAAAGTGGCTGCAATATTTGGGTTTCAACTTTCTAAAGAGTGGAACGAATCAGGTCGCGAAATGTATCACATCTATCAACATTTTCTAACAATCTTTTAAGACTTCATTCTCTTGTAGTATTAGTTACTATTCTAAGTAAATGTTTGGCATTTTTTAATTTGAGTATATTAAAATTTTTGCTAAGGGTTGTGTTAGTTTCGACTAAAATATCATTGAAAAGATCAAATTTAAAAAAGTACAAAATTGTTGAATTCTCAAGCCTAGTTTTATGAGTTTGCTTGTAAAATGTACACTTTTGAAATATATAGTTACAATATTTTTCTCCGCTACTTTCCTTTAAGATAAGAAGCTGTAGACTTGTGGGCATTTAAGAAAACAAAAACTGATGTTTATGCCCAAATATGTTAATAACTAAAGTGCTTGGATTCTAAGATTTAATCTAAAGAAGTCAAAGTCTATAATATCGCTCCAATTTCATAAAAATGTTCACATAGTAAGCATTTTTAATATTAATATTATCAAAATAATGCGATCATAGAATACTACTGGAATATATACTGATTTCGTTAATATAATCATACCGTACTTTAATAGAGATATCCACATGTTTAAATAAAGGAGTAAGCTGTTTGAATTGAATTTAAAAGAAAAATACATGATTTACATTGATTAACTCTCAACGTAGTAATACGTTGGGCAAGTTTGCGTGCAAATTGTTTGTTTGTCTGACCATAGCTTTAGACAGCAGCCAATGAATGGCACACAAAAAAGACCCAAAGCCGTGGCAGACAAACAAGAGAAACATTAACAGTAACACGCCCAACGTTGTGCTGCCTGCGTTTAATGGTTGAATGGGGCATGGGACTGCCAGCCTGTTGTTGCACAAAAGTGGGGGAGGGAGTGAGAAGGGAAAGAGGGAGAGAGTAAGAGAGATGGATTTTTCACATTTCTTGCTTAATTGTACATATTGGCTGGCCGCACGTTTCCAGAATAGAAAATGAGGGGCACCTGGCCGAGGGGTGGCCAATTGTTTATCTTATGCCTCTAACTCACGTGCAACTGGTATTTTCATACTTGGTGTGCTAATAGATGCACGAACACTTACACTTACACTCTAAACACACATACACACATACACGTATACGTGTATGTGCTTATAGAGCCCAACTTACAGCTTGCAACATTGGCCAAAGACAAACAATGGGGCAGAGCATGTGGCTGGCTGTGTGGCTGCCTCTAGTGGCAGTAGCAGCGGCGATGATGGTGTGTGCGTGTGCTTTGGCTTGTTAGGTCTAAGATTGCCTGATATTGCTATACGCCTTGGTCATTGTTGTTGCTGGAGCTGTTGCAAGTAGATAAGTGCTGCCATTTGGTAACGTGTTGTTGTTACCATGGTTTTGGCGCTAAAAGACATGTTAAAATTATTATTGTTGGCGTGTTTTATTAATTACCAGCAATAGCATTTAGTTAGGCTATTTGAGGGCTGGCCAATGGCTGGGGTATGTGTTTAATAGTGCATTTAATTTGGCTTTTCAACGGGCTACTCTTCACGTTATAGAACTTAATACATCTCCTCACATGGACTATCCTACAGACTTCTTGCACATCAGTTTGCATTGGAGTCCATGAAGCATAAAACCCAGCAATGCAGCTTGTCTTGGCTAAGGGAAAAAGGACATACATGTGTACAAGTATATAGATTTATGTAATTGTCTCTCTGTACTGTGCCTGCGAATGGGAACCTACAATTTTCTAAGTTAGCCATGTATGACGTGGGTCACAGCAAGGACTGCCGAGTGTGGCGATATACTTGTAAAGTGCAAATAGTCTGACCTAGACCGTAATGTGTACAGTCGCCACGTAAAGTAAATGAAAATTGAATTAATAATATCTAATTCAAGCACTACAATGGTAATATAAATTAATTACGTTTTCATTTAAAACCGGGTCACTTAAACGACTTCTTTGCTTATGTCGAAAACTTGCGTTTAATATAATGAATATTTCGAACTAAATATAGAATATAGAAAAAGGAGATTTGTAACAAAAGCAATTATATTTTATTAAATTTAATTTATTGTGTGAACTTTAATTTAACTTGAAAATCCTTTTCAACTTTACATTAAACGAATTTAAAATGTTAGTGTTTATTTTAAATTTCTTTAAACAGCATGAGCTTATAAAGTTAATTAGGTTTTAATTTGTTGGCTTAAAATTAACTAATTTTGGATATTTCAAATACATATGCGTAATACTGCAGCGTTTGCCTTAATTGATTATTATTTTTATCATGATTAATGATCACTAAATAGTCTTTTTCAAGCTTATCAGCAAATTTATAAGAAAATATTGATAGAAGTCGCATTCATCGTTATAAAGAAAACAGATTTTTTCGAACAATTTCACATAGGTAAAATATTTGTAGCATTTGATATTTGAAAAACACAATTTTCCATTTGTTTCTATAATATTGGTTACCATTTTAGAAGTTATTTAAAGTCTAATCTAATTAAAGAATTGAATTGGCACAACCAAATTGTTGTATGTGAGCTTCATGATAACAACCTGCTTTAAAAGTATAGCTTTTTATATACTCTTTGGAACAATTATCGCATTTAAAGCTATACTGAATCAGATTCAACGATATATAGTAAGCGTGCAAACTGAACAATCTAACTGATTGCGTACAAATGAATCTCAATTAAAATTAATTCAAAACATGTACTGAGTATTATTTACCGAGTTGACATTCGCGGGCGCTAACACATATATGCACACACACACACATATATATATATACAAGTATGTGCATATCAGAAATATGTCACGCCACAGATTGACACAGATCTCTCTCGCATAAGAGTCTACTTGTATATTCTGCCTGTGGTTACAGTTGGGTAGAAAGAAAGGGAGGGGAGAGAGGGGCTTAGGTCAACTGATCACTCTCTCACGCCTGCTAAGATATTTTTGTGACGCACCCAGCCGAGGGCTGCTGGTGGATGGATGCATACGAATACATACATATATCAGCATCAATTAATTTGGTATTCGTGATTCTACTTAACATCGATTGACCCCAACAGATTAGTGAAACGCATAGTGAAGACTGAGCGAACGAAAGAAATGAACTTTGCATGCCAAGGCATTGCAAGAACATTCTTTTCAGCGTCAGTCCCAGCTGTATTGTAGAAATTAATTCTCTCCTAATAGTACCGAGAAAACTGCAGATTGTGGTGGTGCTAGTGGCGCTCAGTGGGTCGCGCATTTTTGTGACGCAAATTGTCAACTCTTTGCGCTTGTTTCGCCTTCAGTATTTATTTGCTTGTTATTTATTATTTTCTATCATGATTTTTGCCTTAGCACACATATACACTGGCCGCGTCTCAATTGTGTGTTCAATGCCAGCTCCCTGTGGTTGTACCCCCCTTCGAAAGTCCACGCGTTTGAGTTTGTGGTTGTGGTGGCTTTTGGTTTTGGGGCACCTTCATCTGGGCTATCGCTATCTCAACGTTTAATTGGTGCGATTTAATTAAAATCATTTGCTGCCACTTTATGCCTCTGCTCACTGTCCACCCCTGTCCACCGCTGTCCCCAATTCCCCACTCGGACCCCTTCATCCATCATGCTGTGCTGCATCAATTTCTTGCTCTGCTGTGTCGGTGTTAATTAGGCTCTCAGATCACTTCAGAGCGGACTATTACTTGTATTGTTGTCATAGTTGTTGGGCGCTGAGTTGCTCGATTTGCTTAAATGATTGATCAATGAGGCAATTGTTCATATGACCGACAGTTTAGAAGCTCTATGGCGATCGCAGCCGGCGTAAGATTGGCCCGATTGACAAGTTGAGCAATCAGTGCGCGCTGCTCGTTGGTTTTGTTATTGAAAATCGCGTTATTAATTGATAAGTAAATAATATATACACAGATAGTTTTATTTATGAAGGAAACTATTGCATAACAATTTTGCATAAGAAAACTGAAAGAGTTTTTTCTTTAATATTTAGTTTCAATTTATTTATAAGGAAAGCTCCGATACAACAGATATTCACGCGTCAGAGCATGCCGCTCTGCATGGGAAAAATTCGTTTAAAATTATTTTTCAAACAACTTCAATGGTGGTGGTTTCTATACAGATCCAGAGCTCAGCTAATCCAACTTATACATATATATACTGGAAACGCTAAGACATCAATTTTATAAATTGTGTGCTGGGCTGTTGTTCATTTGGGCATAACAAAATGTGTCCCTTGCATTTTTATTTCTAACTTTTAACTGCTAACCTATTTAATTGACTTATAATTGGAGAAACCAACACACGCATCCCCACTCACATACATATACTCTCACATTACTTGGCACTCGAGCATATGCACAACTAATAATTTTGTGTGAGGAATTCCTCAAGCGCAACATACAGAGAGCCTGCAACAGCAACAGCAATAGCAGCGAGCGAGGGGCACAAGGATCGCAATCACATGTGAAAAGGGCGAATGCGGTGCCTGTGCCCATTCCCCTGCTCTAGTCCGACAAGTTACAGTTGAATACGTTTGCGTTTTTGTTATGAGGAAGGGTAAAAGTAAACTGCGACAGAGGAAATTATGCCGCCCGCCATGTTGAACTTGAAATAGTAATTGGCAAGGGCACCTACATACTCGTACTCCTCTCCGAACATGTTGACAAAATGTGTAGGGTTCGGGGTTCGTCTGTGTCTGTGTGTGTGTGTGTGTGTGCACCGGCTGTGGCTGTGTTTTCTCAATTGTCAGCTGTTGGTTGACTGGTTTTGGACTGTGGATCAGGGAGACTATTGACAGCATACATTTGTTAAATTCATTTAGTCGAAATTGATGAAGCATTTAAATAAAGAGTGAGTTTTGACTAAATATTTGTTTGCGATTGTAAAAAAATGCACGATAATGAAAATTGTAGAAAAGAAATGTATCTCATTTCACAATTTCTACATTACATCTAATAGTAATACAACCAAAAGCAATCGGTGTATTTCTAAGTTACTTGCTTTAAGTAAGCAATAAAGCAACTTGTGTGCCTATTATCTGCCTATTTGACTACAGTTTTACGTTGGTATTAACCTAAAAACATGCGTGACCCTGCGAGATGAACTTTATATGTGGCAATGGGTTGATCGTTAAGTTTCTGCCAGAATTTGGGGCAGACAACAATGGTTTTGGTATACTCAAAGAGGATAACCATATTTGACTCAGTTGCCTCGGACGACAAGCAAAGATATATATTGATTATCCATCCATTATCTGTAAGTCTCCTTGTGGTACTGTGGGTATTATCCAATCATAGTTTTCGCATTGCCTCCAAAAGCCCTACATCAAAATAGGAGTTGTGCTTTGACAAAATATTCTAAGGAAGTACTGAAAGGAGTAGTCGAATTCGTCGCATAGCTTCGGCAAAATTGTTTCAAATTTTCGGTGACTTTATTTACTTGCGCATCGACGATTAACAGAAAGAAGGGGCATATACAAGTATACACATTTGTGCCTTGAAGAACTCCGAAAATAATGCAGTAAAGTATGCAAGAAGTTGCGTGTCGTGTCAAAGTGTTAAATTAATAATTTGTCGTAAAACGAATAATTGATCAAAAATGCCAGAAGACATTGCGAGTACGTACGAGAAGAGAGCTTTATTAATTTTTGTATTTAAAACATTTCAAGCACTCAACACCTCAGACTCGTCGTAGCACCAGTAGCAATGATCTCAAATTAATGCTCGTCCAGTAGAAATAATGAGGCCTGCTGCCGAAGCAGAAGGGCGCGCATGCGCATGCGCAGCTTCGTTTTGTTTGCACACGTAAGTGAAGTGAAGTGAAGTGGAGAGGGGTTATGTGGAGTGGAGTGGATTGAAGTGGGCTGAAGTGGAGTGCGATTGGAGTGGAGTGGCGAAGTGCGACGAACGCGCGCATAATCAAGGCATACCATTGCCGATTTGCCTTGCTTTAGGCCGCTGGCTGCTGTTGCTGTTGCTGCCTTTATGATTATTGTTATTATTGAGTGTATGCCTGCAATTCGGACCAAGTCATCATTAATGCGGCAAGTACGTCGATGTCGATGCTGATGTTGATGTTCAAGTCGATGTCGATGTCCATGCGTTGCATTTTGGTAACCAAGGCAGCAGCCAAGGCAGCAGTAAAATAAAATGAAATGAAATATAATTAAATGTCGTTGTTGTTGGTGCGTAGTTGGTAGCGCTCGTAATTTGGTAAAAATTCTTGAGCGAACGCGCAGAGACAGCGATGCGTCGTCGTCGGCTATCGGCCAACTGATCGCATACCAAGCTACGTATTTTGTCAACCGGTTTCCCAATAGTCTCCATCTCGCTCTGTTCTCCTCTACCCGATATTTCGCTTTCTTTTTTCTTTTTGCTTATCTGTGGCTATGTGGCATCTTTAAATGGAGTTTTTTCGCACTCGTGTGGTAGTCGGGCAGCGGCTGGCGGGTGGCGGACAGTGGCCAAGAAATGCTGACTGATTTTTAATTATTTTGCACGATGCTGCGACAATCGCCATCGTTGGAAGCAGACGCAGGCCGAGCTACTTCAATCAGCAAGTTGGCCTTTCGTCACTTTAATATTGAAACACTTAATCACAACTTTGGGAAGGGCCCTGGCCTGGCCAGCATTTGTTGCAGCTCCTTGCTGCCCTCCATATGCACATAAATGGCAAAAGTCAAGAAATTCAAAAAATCTCATACAAATTACCAAAAGCAACGCTGCTCTGCCCTTGCCCCTTCCCCGATTCGAGTGAGTGAGAGCGAGAGAGAGAGAGAGAGAGAGAGACAAAGACGAAAATGATATTTGTACGCGTAAATGCTGAATACCACATGCCGCATACCACATTCTGGTGTTCGCTCATGTCTGGCTGTCATCGTCATCGTCGCCGTGATCATCATTGTGATCGCCACCGTCGCTGTCTCTGTCTCTGCCTCGGTTTTCGCTTGGGAATTTGTACTTATGCCTTAACATGACGATGATCGCGTTGCGGTCGCTTCTGCTGATGATGATAATTAATAAAAGCCAACTCAAGAGCATAAAAACGGCCAACACCCAATCACAAAAACGCCACAACTGGGCAGCTAGCCAATGGTAATGTCGTTGCGGGAGCTCGTTTTGCTGTCTGGTGTCGCAGCTGTGAGCAGAAAAAAAAATCCAAAACTTAAAAAACTCCACAACCCAGACGCGCAGACAACTTTAAACCAGACATAATCTTAGACATCGAGGAATGCCAATTCTCAGCGAGACAACGACGACGACTCAACGAATGGCTTGTTGACTTGTGGGCTATTGGACCGAGTAGCTATGGCGCTGGGCAGCGCTTGGGTTGTGCAGCGATTAAGATCACAAGATCTGGGTTCCAGCTTCGTCAGTCGTAAATCGACACCTCGTCAGCGGCAGACATGTCAGTGACAAGCAACACGACAACTGAAGTGACAGCTGTACAATTAAAGTTCATGTAAACCCAGCGCTGTGGGGCCCTGACGCTGATCGATGCTTTCGTGGGCAACAGTTAAGAGATTAGCTTAATTCCAACGATTATTTCAAAACCTCAAGCTCAATAAATAGGTGCTATAAGCTTTCAAATTAATCAGATGGACCCAGATTACATGCAGAGTTTTCTATCGGCGTTATACGAATATAACACTGCCATTAGTTGTTGCGTAGAAACCATTCGGTTCCGACCACAAAGGTCTACGATAAATAAAACCATCACATGTTTCGAGAGGGTTCGCAACTTAAATGTGCAACTAAAAATCGTAAGAATACGAATATTATTATGCTATGCTTTTCATAGGAATAAATTATATAGAACCACTATAAGACTTATCTTTAAAAGTGCAACTATTTTGCCTAAGCTTTATAATATATATTTTGGTATATAAAATCTTTGCATGTGAGGCAGTCAACATTTTTGTTCTGGTATTTTTATCGGATTTATTTTGCTAAGCTCAAGACCCCCGTTTGTATGCTCTTTCTTGCTCTGTGGAAAGTCGAAAGACATCCATTGGGCAGCTATAACAAATCAAGTATTTGTATTCTCGTCACGCAACGCTGACTGAAATCGAAAACAACTGATTAAATGACAAAAAACAATTAATGCCTGCAAATCAAATGATATTGCAAAGGACAACAGCAGCGCCATGGTGCCAGGCAAAACGATTTATAGCCCTGTAGAATGTGCAATACATCAGCAAAAATCAGCAATGGGTGGACGAGGAGGGACAGCAGCAGGCGAGCAGTGAAGGATCATATGAAAATCGCAAGAGAAATCGTTCTTTGATTCAGAGGAGGAGCAGGCAGCGTACGCTAATAAAAACAATTTAGCAGGAAAGGTGGGGCCCGGGGGCGTACGGCCAAGAGGACAGGCAACAGAAATGCTGAACCAGACAGCGCGCTGATGATTAAAACACATTAAAAATCCAGTAGCAGTAGCCCAGTAGTCGGCCAGCAACAGCAACAGCCACAGCCCAGATGATCACAGCGCGACAACGAGACAACTGAGGCCAACCACATACGAGATGGAGATCCAGTTGGAGATGACGAGAGGGCTGAAGAGAGTGATGTGCTGGCTGCAAAAGTTTGACGACTTTTTCCACACATCGTCACCGTTCTCGTCCTCGTCTCCGTCCTCGTCTCGTACATTTCAACTAATTTCATATTTTTGATGCAATTGCTGAAATTCCTCAGCCACAAAGAAGAGGGCTCACGCTCAAGCTCAGTTATTTAGCAGCAGCAGCAGCAGCAGCCTCAAAGCCACGCTGCCACTGGACCAACACATCATTTTGCTCAAGTATCTGTATCTGCGTTTGAATCAGTGCCACTGCGGTGTGCACGTTCGCTTTAAGTTGATGGCCGGGGCCGGGGACTACCTGTTGCGACGTGTTATTAGGCGACGTATTGACGACAAGCAAACGTCAACCCAAACGTCAGCTCATCATATCATCGACTCGATTGATGCGCGTCCTCAAGTCCAAGCCCAAGTCCAAGCCCAAGCACCGTCTAGAGTAACGTTTCCAGCGCGACAGCACATTTTTTGGGGCACAATCTGTGAGCAGAAACAGAAGCTGCTGTGCGCTTGTTCGGAATTTTGTAGTTTATGCAACCGAAAAATGTTTGTTGCCTCCCTCCTCCATCCTCTACCCTTACCACTACTTGTACGATTACCTTCCTCTCCATGGACTCACTTACTTTGCGCAGTCTGTCGAGGTGGTGGTGGTGGTGATATTTCGTAGTGTAAAATGCACTGGCACTGGACATACCTACCTTAATATTGTAGTATGCTCACCAACAACATTGTATGTGAATGCATAATAAGACTATGTATGGCCTGAATGCTTGGGTCTGGGCTGGAGATGTTCCTGTTCCTGTGCCTGTGCCGGGGCTGGCTGCGAGCGACGTGATTTTGCGCTTTAATGAGGATTATTAAATGCGAGATTATTATGTGCTGCAATTACTTTTCACAGCCACCGTACGCTTGCTTCCCTCATCCGTTTTTGGGTCGAGTCGGTTTGATTTATTTTATTGAACCATAAAAATGTAAATTTGCCATCTTGAACAAAAGACAAATTTAATCGTTGTCAATTATGTGTTCTCCGACAGCGTAATATTAAAATACATGCACAGTTCCCAAAGGAAAGTTGACCAATTCAGTTGGAGAGTTTTTGAAAGGACCTCGTAGACTTATTTTAATAGCGATAGCAATTTATAGTATAGACGCATTAATTATAACAAGAGAAGGATTATGTTGTTACAATGTAGAACTTGTTAGGTTAATCATTTAAATGTTTGTGTTAAGACGTGTTTGCCACAACTCCTGTTAAGTAAGATAATTCCTTTAATTATTATTATATTTTTTCTTTTTATCCTAAACAAGAATAGAAAGATTATACCTCTTAAGTATATAAAACTAAAATTTCTTTCTAAAATCTTTTAACTTGGTTTTGGTCTTAGGACTTAATAGATTTCCTTTGTATACCCCTACCAGCATGTATGTATTTGATTGCTTTGAGCCGTTGGCACTGCAGTTTCCGGTGCAGCGAGCGCCAAATATCTAAAGACGACGCATGATTTAAGTTTTGGGGAGCGGAGTGGGGTGCATTGGGCAAAGAGCACAGGAGCCTCCATTAACATAATCACAAGACAGACCAGTGTACTGGGACGAAGACTGACCATTGCCACCGAAAATTACCCAGCTCCAGCCGGCCGGGAAGATCAATTTTGAACCAAAATCACTGCAGGGCGATCAATTAAAATTTTGATCGAATTTTCGTCAATTTTTTGACATGCGGCTAACAGAAGCCGAGCCGAAGTTGATGCTGATGCTGATGGGTTAGTTCGGTTTGTGGTGCAGGACGCGTGTGGCAATAGCAACAACAACTGGTAACATGGACAATAACAGTAACATGGACATACGTGTAGTGAGGAGGCAAAAGCCCACTTTCTGAGGCAAGATCAATGTAAGCAGAAATTGTCGATGGCCGGAGGCAAAACTTCGCATTGGAAGTTCAGGGATGCAGCGAGACGGACGAATACTCGGGCGGTTGAATCAAGGAAAGGAAAGGAAAGGAATGGGAAGGGAGTGGGTAGAGACAGAGGCGTTCAATGGATGAAATTGATTAAAGCGTAAATGAATTTTTGCAGACTTAAATCGTTGGGCAGTGGGCGGGACGGTGACGGTGACGGCGACGGCGACGGCGGTATGCTGACGATGATTATAACATAAGATCGATTGCTGCTGTCGTTGATCGCTAACTCGACGCGGCTACTGTGGAAAGTGGACGGTGATGCATCTTCGTGTCTCTCTCTCTCTCTCCCTTCCTTTGTCCTCACATCTGCCTTGCTTCGCCAGACTTTATTAAGTTTTTGAACATGTTTTGCTGACTCGGTTTCAGGATCTCGCCACTTTTTGCCTCTTGCCTGCCATTTGACAAACTAGCCACAGGCAAGCATAGGTTATGCTTAGTCCAGCGTACAAGGCATTCCATCGGTAGCCTTCGACGTCGACGTCGACGTCGTCGCTGGCATCGTCTCGATTAACGTTTATCCACACGATCAGCGCAGATCCGAAATGCCACAATTTTGCTGATGGCTGAGCAAAAAGTGCGCTGAAATTCTTTGCGTGTTTGGCGCAGATCGCCCAATAAAGAATTCCATAAAAAGCTGCTGGTAAACGGTAGCCGTGGCTACGAGACACCATAATTAGCTATATGCTGCTCACTTCTGGAACAGAAATGTGGTTGAGTTCGCATAAAGCACGCAGCAGAAGTAGCAGTAGCAGCACCACCAGCAGCAGCAGCAGCAGCGAGGTCAGCAATCAAATGCCGTTGCGAATTTCGTTTTCCATTTTATTCCATTGCATTGGCTTCAGTTCATTATTAAGTAAGAAAGAAAGAAAAAAGCTTTTAATGGCACACAGTAAAAGAGCAACATTAATTTAGTTACGCTTCGGCGGACGAAAAGCTGCCAGCGGCAAACGATCGATCGCTAAGTCGCTGTCTTTGTTTTCGCCTCCCCCAATCACCCTGGGATTGAAAGATGTGTTGGCCAAGCCAAGCGCCGGAGTTGAGGGCCGCATCATTGAAGACAACTTCGTGATTCGCCACGATTTGTGCACAAATTACTTGCTAAATTATAGAAAGCAAATAAATCGGTCGGCATTGGCATCGGCATCAGCATCTGCCGTATATACTCGTATACAAGTATGTATAGTATATAGAAATCAACGCCTGTCAGCCAAATTGTGGCCGCACTTGTCTGCCATGGAATGGAGTTGGCACAGACTGAGCTGCTCTGCCTTTTGTCGACTTAATCAATAAAGAAAATTTAGGTTGTTTTCTTTGTCAGCGATATGCCAACGAGCAATGCTCGTTGTGTTTATTTTTAGAGAAGCAGAATGAAGTGAAATTTCACTTAAGCCGTCAATGTACGTATTTGTTCAACTGAACCATGCGCATTTAGCTCAACAAACAGACCAATAGACAGACAATACTTGTATATACTCTAGCACAATTCGTTCTGGTAACATTAAATTAATTCAACTCTCTCTCTCTCTCTCCTTCCCTGCTCTTGTATTTCGATTCTATAGAGTCAGGCGCTGGCGCTAACCCGCGCTGCCAATGCGGCAGCCGTCGTGGCCGCCGCCAATGCCAAGTCACCGTCGGCAGCTGCCAGTTTGGTGGACATGGCCGTCAAGAAAGAGCACTCTTTGTCGCCACCGCAGAGTGTTGTGGGCAGTGCTCTGAACATGGGCGTGCCTGCCGAAGAGGTGGTTGCCCAACAGCACAGACGCGCCTCCCTCCAGGGCGTGCAGGAGAAGCTCACTCAGCTGCAGATGCAGCATCAACAACAACAACAACAGCAGCAGCAACAACAACCACAGCAACAAGCGTCAGGTGAACAGTTGGCATCAGGAGGTCGTCGCTCAGCGGGTAACAGTCCACCCACACACATTCACAATTCAGATGGCGATCGTGGCGGCAATACGATGCCAACATCAGCAGCTTCTAGTCAAAATGCCTCGCTCGCTGCCACACCGAAGAGCGAACGAGAGCGAGAGCGGGAGCGCGAGGAGCGTACCAGCAATGTGGGTAGCATCTCCTGTCTGCCGCCCGCTGCCCTGGGCATGGGTGTCCAACAAGCTGAAAAGTTGCTCAATCACCCGGCATTGGAAACACGGCGAGACTTCGATGTCAGCAAAGTGAACCGTAAGTAAGATCTTCCCATTTAAGAATATATCACTTGGGTTTATCGTTTTTACTTTTGGTATAGTTTTATAAAATGTGATTGCCTAAATATTTTGTTGTCTTTAGCGAACGAGATATAAGTAGCATGTTTTAAATTTAAATCTGCTCGTATTTTGTAAATATAGATCGTCACTGATAGGAATCAGAGCGACAAATTGAGTAATAGGACTATTTTTCAAATATAAAAAGACGAATTTAAAAACATATACAACCATTTACTATATAGCTTGGATTCAAAAATCGCCAACCCCATTCGTATTTCCTTTAATTAATAAAATGTCTCGCTTGCTTGGTTTAATAAAAGCCTAGCGGGGAGCGTTTGCATGCATCGAAGTCAAAATCTTTTAATCCCTGTAATCTGAGACTGGGAATACAGACATAATGTGCCCTTCCCCTACTTCCTCTATTTCCATTGCTATGCACATATCCCATAATCCCGGGAGCTGTGGTCGTGGTGGTGGTGTTTTAATAATCCATACAGCGACGTCATTATAAAAACGTCAATGACATTTATAACCCTTTCCTCTGCGCCGAAGCAAATTTAAATATATATATATATATATATACAACTTTAAACCTTTGTGTGCGCAAATAATTATGTTTATGTGTGCATTTAAATAGCAATGGAGACTGAAGGTTTACGACTTAAGTACTTACTATTGCCATACTATATAGAACTTACACACACACACATTGTACGTTAGATTATTTGATTTGTCTGTCTAACTCGAGTCTCTGTGTTTAGTTCCATGGTTGCTGCTGTCCTTTCAAGTGGCCCATCTGCGCTAATCTTGTTTAGTTCACCAATAGTTCAGTCAATGATAAAGAGTGAAGCGCTCTGTTTATGTGCAGATACTTATGGTGCAGCTTCTGCATGCACGTTTATTTGTATTTCCGAGATAGATTTTCATAGCAACCTTTGCCACGTTCGGTTCGAATCCATTCAACTCTCTGGCACATTCGTATATGCAATGAAATCCTTTGGATTAAGCATATGGAGCATTCATAACGTTTATTTTACCTTCAATGCATCGGTCTGGGTCTCGTTGTGCAAACAGCCCAACACTCACACACACATACACATGGGCCGAGAATACAAGAAGAGGATGTGGACGAAAGGCGGCTATGGGTGGGTGGGCTTGACTGCTTGAATGTGAAGCGTGACAGCAAATGAACGTCAAAACACTTGTGGATCATCCGTTGGGGGAGCTGGTTGAATGAGCTTTTGGAATGGGAGATGGATGTAACCATACAAAAGCAAAGCGTGTTTGTTGGTTTGTTAACAATCCGCCCACATGGCGTATACATGACGAATATTTTCTGTGCAACAAGTTGCTGGCTCCGTCGGCTGGTGGTATTGGACCATTTAAAGTTTTTAAATACCGATTAAATAGTTTGTGTTTAAAATAAAAAGAACATTTATAGTATGTACTTAGCTTTAGGGCTAGATTTGGAAAATCGAAAGCTACTTTGCAAAGTTAATTCAATGCAGGGACCTCTTTTATTTATTTTGATAAATTTGCATTTGAATATTAATTTTAAAATACTTTATATTTAATATATCAAGAAATTAATTTTAGAACGGGTTATATATTTTCAGTTGTAGTGGAGGCCCCGACACTGAAAATTAATAAGAAATGTGTATAGTTGTTTTTAAAAGTAATATTTGTGAATGTGAAGCTATTTTTCCTGCTTCAGCAGTATAACTTGTTTCTTGAGAAAACACTCACATGTGAAACCAATGCGAGTTCTCAAATACACATCCAGAAGCTGTGTAGTTCTACACTGTTGGTATCATAAAATGCAGCTTTTTGGAATGGGGCTTTTGGGAATCATGCACAGGATATGGGGCTACATTACATCGTTTTGAAACACTTACACCTCTAACTGCCCCACTTTGCAGTCTAGGATCTTAAATTGTTTTGGAGCTTAAAGAGAACTTTTGCTCAGCAGACAGAAATGTTAAATGTGCACGAGCTGAGCTCGAAATGTGCGTTAGAATTAGAATTTGCTTGAATTTGTAAATGGGTTACAGTTGCACATACGAATGTGTGTCTTTCTGTCTGTCCGCTTGTTGTTATGTGTCTGTATCGGTCTATAAAGGTGCCAATACCAGTCCCCAATACCAGTGTGAGCGTGTGTGTGTGTGTCTGCAGTATTTTGTAGCATATTTTGAGGATTTGCGTAACAAACTGATATCATCGAGAGGCTGTGGTTATAGCTGAGGCTCAGACTGTTGTTCTCGTTGTTGTTATCGATGTCATTTGACATTACCATTTCATACACAGCTGCATGTTTGTGCTTATGAGTATATGTATGTGAGTTCATATGTAAATCCGTTTGGTTGTTTATATGTACATAGTATATATACATATACATATCTATACAAGTATATGTCTGTTCAAAGCGCCTAAGCTGCTATGCGACGCAACACGATATTTATCTCACACACACACAAACCAATACCATTACATTCGATACAGCTGTGAACAGAGAATATATAGTTGGCATTGCGACTATTTTGGAACATTTTTAGTCTCATATTTGGTTTCATTCGAGTCATTCGATTTATGCAGCGTTTAGTATGCAAAATTTTCATACGTTAGCCTTAATAAATCCCCTTTGCCATCGATGACCGCTCTTGTCAATATGCAAGGTTCCCCAACCCGCTCCCCCTCCCACTCCAACTCCCTCTCCAACTCCCTCACTTGCCCAACAGTCGCTGACACTGACACCTACACATAAGCTTATGCACACGCACACACACACGTGCCAGCATGTGTTTCTACATACACATGTATACATCTATCCATAAGTGTGTGGGTGTGTGTGTGTGTGTGTCGCCGTGCTCTGCAATTGAAAATCACTGTGCCTTAGTTAACGACACGTTTGTGGATCAACGCGTTCCCGTACCCCAATCCCAGTCCCAGTCCCAGTTCCAATACGAGTCCGAGTCCAGCTCCCCAGCCAACAACAATATTACTGCCGGTACTTGTATTGTTTTTGTTGTTTATTGTCACACAAGTTGCCGTTATATTGTTGTTCTTGTTGTTGTTGCCTTTGCAGTTGCAGTTGGCATCGCTAACGGTGTCCATTTTGGCCTCCGAATTTAATTCGCTGCTCGTGCTGTTGGCATTGTTGTAGTTATTGCCAGCAGGAGCAGCTGTTATAAGCCAGGCAGGCGGCTATGTATACATAAGCAGACGGAAGGATCAAAAATGCGCGTACGCTTGCAGAGCTAATATGCATATTACCGCTGCAGACTTTGGCCCATTGGATTATGCATTCATTTCTATTGCACTTGCTTTGCCTGTTGGACCCCCTATCGATATATGTTCATTGAAGGAGGCTGTTTCAAATATTGATTCCTTAATTAATTGCCTTTTCAAGAAGGTCTAACCTTTTGCATATAGAATTATATATACCTGGCAAGTAT
The DNA here is from genome assembly GCF_003285725.1 of Scaptodrosophila lebanonensis. Lineage (NCBI taxonomy): Eukaryota > Metazoa > Arthropoda > Insecta > Diptera > Drosophilidae > Scaptodrosophila > Scaptodrosophila lebanonensis. Next base: position 8,326,088 of record NW_022060529.1, read on the forward strand.
TTGTTTTTATTGTTTTTTAGTTAAATAAATGATTTATTTGCTGAAGTGAGAAAAGCCTTATTCGTAAAATAAAATATATACGATTTTGGGAATGTGTAACTTCTGTGGCGGATTTAGAAACAGTTCTGCCCATATACGAGTATAAACAAAGTAAGCAATTGATTTAGATTGTTTCCTTAAGAAATTTGTAGCTTATACAAATGTGAATTCTCAATTGACAATTTATTTTAAAGCACATTCCAATTTTACATTTTTAAAGCCAATCCACATATGTATATGGTAGATGGCCGTAATTTAAAAATGAAAATAAAGTCCAAATATCGCATACAGTCAATTGTTTTGCTTCTGAGGCATTTGACTATATCTAATTTGTTGTGGGAATAGATTTCAAATCGACTTTAGCAGAACTTCTGCTATGTAATATTGTAAATAACAAAAAAAAATTGAAAATACAATTAAAGAAAAAATAACAAGTTATGGCTTTAGACTGGCATTTATAACTTTCTTAGGCTCAAGGATGGTTGTTTATTCATTCTACTAATACGACCTATTTATTTATTAGGGTCTATTACGAACTAACACTTTCAATATCGCCTCACAATCAGATGGCTCCTCTTCCAGATTCTAATAGTGGAACGTGTGTGGGGTGCTGCACGTCTAGGCAATGTGTTAGCTCACCAAAAGTGTCTCACACTTAACAGGACACATACGTGTAATAGTGCAAAATCAAGCGATGTAGACTATAGCAATGGGCGGAGATAAGAGCAGAGGCGGGAAGTCAGTTACGGGGCTGGTGGTCGAATAACAGACGAACAAGTTTCGCAATAACACGCCGAGCTAGCTGGTGCATACCAGCATGGATATCAGCGAGTGTGGATGTGGGTCTTTGTGGGTGTTCACATGATGAACACAGTACAGTTAGCTAAGCCGATGGCTGGACATCGTGCGGGCTTGGGGTGCGCTCAGAGCTTAAGTGTTAAGCGTTATGCACAGAGACCAGCACCAGGAACAGCACTGAATAGTATTGAGTAGAGCAGAGCGTATCAGATCCCATTTTCATTGGCGGCGAGGAACCATAGACGGGCACAAATTTTAAGTTTGCTGCAGAGGATTTGTGCCACCCAGCAATGTGATGCATAATACTACGTATATGTCGCATGGAGAGCCACGCACTTGCATTGCACATCTCAGTGACATGGGCGGAGGGGTCAGGCGGCACTGCAAAAGCAATGCCGGCTGTGTGTGAGTGAGAACGCATAGATTCAGATACAAATTCAAATAAATGCTAAAAGCAACAGGAGGGAAAATGTTCGAATTATAAGCAAAAAGGGATTTGCGAAACAAAAAAGCTTCACACACACAAACACACACACACAAGCACACACAAACACATACAACCGCACACAACAAAAATCTAGTGGATTTAACCGAAGCAGCAGGCGTTGGCACATGTTGGAGACGATGCTGATTGTGTTAAGCCAGCATCATATGTTCCTACGCATGCACTGTGAGAAATAGAGTCAACAAATTTTATGTACGCATTTCCTTATAAAATATATATTTATTTACTTGAAAACTTGAAAAGCTAACATCAGTTAAAATTAACTAAATTGGGAAAATTTGAATTTTGTCTGTTACTTTTTATTTTGCATTTTAAAACTATAAAAATATATTTTTTTTATATTTATGAGCTTGCTATAACGACATTTGACCAATACATGTAAAAACTTTATAAGGAAACAATATCATTTTAAGCATAACTATTTATTTTAACTTTTAAAAAACTTATGTTTGACATTTTGTTTGATTGTTAATGTAAGACTATAGTTTTCTTTTCGAGTGTGTCAGCAAATATACTCAAAAGGAGGTATGTAGAGTAGTGAGGGCAATGAAGCTGCTTCAGGTACAAGCAGCCATCGCTTGCTATGGACAATGAGTTGAGCTGCCACCCAAGCTATATCTGAGATACACATACACCCATCACAACAAGTAGCCGGAAAGCTTATACATAGAACAAATTTGAGGGATTTCAATATTTGCAAACAAATCGAGTCGAACTAACCGAACCGAACTAAAATAAGCCGAGAAGCGCTGAACTCTGTGCTGACCAACCCGTATTTGAATGGCCTCCGTTCAGCTCGGCTTATGTGTTCGGTAACAAACCGAACTCACAGACACACACACACATTTGTACGAGTATATATGTATAAGTAGAATGTGTGTAGTGCATCCTGTGGCCACCTTTTGTGTTGTGCATAAGCTCGGCTGTGTGTATTAGGTGTGGCTTAAAGTCCTCAGCGAACGCATGCGACCGAACTACCGAATCGTCCAACTGCCTCTGCCACAGCTTTTCCATCGGCTGTCTTATAATCAAATAAATACAGTCAGAGCTGCTGCCGCCACTTGGTATCTGCTGCAGCAGCAACAGCAACAGCAACAGTAGTTGCCACGTGATTACCAAGACACTTTAAGGCAACAGTAAGCAGTAGCCGCAGCAGTAACAACAACAGTAATGGCCACAACGATAAATCACTTACAAGAACTTTAGGCAAGTGCATACTCACAAACACACACGCAGTATCTGTACACAAGTGGAATTATAGTTTGGGATTCTTAAGCATATTTCAGCATTCATACATACACATGTATTTCTAATTAGCACTTCTTCTGTTAAGTAAGTGCATAATATTTTAAATCCGTTGCACAAAGAAAATTGGAATGGGCTTAGGCAAAAAGCTTTACCATAAATGTAAAGTTATTGTTAAATAGAAATTCAAGCTCAAACCAACATAGACTTTAATTAAAAGAATATTATTTCTACTTGTAGTATAAAGTTAACCACTCTTAACCAGCACTTATCCTGGCAGTTGTTCAAAAGCAATTCCATATCTACCACTTGTTCATTTATTTATTAAGTCAACATTCCTCCTCGCTATAATATTATAAAAATTCTATAAAAAAGAAATACTACAATGTATCGATTAGATACTGATGTTTGCATCGGTTTTGGTTTTAAAAACTTGAAGGTTTAGTTACTTTGGGACAAGAATCATAAAAACCATGTTCTGAATCTCTGAATTATCCCCATGAATTTCTTTCTCGTATTATTCACTGCAATTACTAAGACTAAAAAAACGAATAGTTTTTTTTTTAAACCAAAAAATAAGTAAAGTTATGGTGCATTTTATAGCAGATCTTTGTTCAATATAGTTTTGATTTACAGCAAAAAATACAGCATTCCTAATTTATCCAGCAGAGAAGGCGGCATAAATCTAATATAATGGAATTATATATTATTTTAAACATTATTCCAATATATCAAAATTTATTTATTTATTTATTTCATCGACAAATAATGCAGTCGATGTAAAAGAAACAAAAAAAAAATAAATATATATATATATATATATATATATATATATATATATATATATATATATATATATATATATATATATATATATACATACTTGTATGTATACATAAAAAAATCAATACAATAGAGAACTTGAACTAAATAAAACTAAAGAAATAAAAAAGCCTATAAAAATATCTAATAACAAATCCGACACGGTGGGGGAATTTTATGTGCCAAATGGCCACCTATGGCCCGATTCACAGCAGCGAGTAGTCAGATCCGTTATTAGACCTATCAAAAAAGAAGTGGAGATGAATAAATAAGTGCATATCAAGGATAAGTTACTGCTTCCAAAGTTTTATTATTTACAAATAGAGGGACTGATTTCTGAATGTCACAAGCGTTTCGAAAAATTTTAGATATTTGATATGGATATCTTGAGGAAAGTAGCAAATAATTAGATGAACCAGATTTGTATGCTTTCGCCCCAATTATGCCACACAAACAATATTATGGTAGACTATTTTGTTTATGTGTGCGACGAAGCCGCATTTGACGGTGGAGGGTATTTGGAAAATCCCTTAGCTGGCTCTCGCACAGCGATGACGCCTCAGCGCAAGGACGTTTATAATCCGAAAGCGAAAACAAAATCATCATCAGCAACAACAACAACAGGAACAGCAACTACAACAGCAACTGCAAAACGAAGGACATTAGACGAAAGCATCAAGTTTGCGACTTATCCCCGACCTAGCGAACATTGCGGTAGCCAGGAAAGGAAAAGGGTAATACGGATTGCTGCTTGCCTGACTTTGGTGAACTCCTTGTCGCCATTCCTATTGCCTTAGCGCTTCATGAGCCTGTGGCTGTGGATGCTGCTATAACTCTGTGTGTGTGTGAGTGAATATATGTGTGAGTACCGGTGTCGTATGCTTTGCATGTGGATTTGGCGCCAAAAGTTCTGAGGCAGTTTGCGAGAGAGTCTCAAACCAAAGTTTGTGTAGCGAGACTAGGCGAGGTAGAGGTACGGCATTATTTGGAATCCTTTATCCCTTTATCTGGCTTTAGCTCTAATCCCATCAGACACAAATGAAGAGAAGTTTCACGTTTCGCAGACGACGCAAGCTGCTCCTTGTTGCTGTTATTGTTGTTGCTGTTGCTGCTGTTGGTTATCGTTCGTATTGCCAAAGTGGAGTAACACCGACTGTCACCATCACCATCACCGTCACCGTCGCCGTCGCTGCCGACGCGTACGTGTTCGATGCGGATTTAAGCTTTTGTTTTGCGTTCTTGTTTGCTTTTGAAGTGCCTTGGCAGAGGCAGGAGCAGCGCGCTTAGGGATTTCGCACAGGACGTACGTTAAGCTGCTATCCAAGCAATGCCTCGTATGTGAGCTATTCCCCCCTATCCGTCCCTCTCTTCATTCGTAAGGGTATACCTATATTAGTATTGTGTGTGGAACTTTTGTATATAATCCCATTTTCCAGATAGTTGTGGCGTTTAAATAGAGGTCTCAAAAATTTAATTATTCAAAACTGAAAATCAGCTGAAAAGGGTATTTTTTATTGTCTGTGTGTGGAAACACATAAATTTGTCTTGTAAGGAAAGCTTACTATTTTCCTTTAAAGATATTAAAAGCGGGATCCCAATCATTAAGAAAATACCCATGAAATGAAGTAAATAATTTAATAATAAATAAATTAATTAAATTAAATTAATAATAAATAAAATTAATAAATTAAAAACGTCACGCTAGTTCATAGTTTTTGGAAATGTAATTCCTATTTAAAGAAAACTTTAACATTATAAAATTAAATAATAATAAAACAATTTTGATCTCACTTAGATGTAATTTTCTCATCGTTATTAAATTACTATAAGAGATAATATATCTGTACGTGTATATCTGAGTATATGATGATTTAATCTGGCTAAAAGGCGATTGTTTCTGAGCTAAGCCCCCTTTCACATGCCCAGAAAATCAAATTCTACACACTGTAAGCTGCTGTTGGTCGGCAAGCCTTATTGATCGCCCCAAGGATTATCCGGGGGCGGTCGCGAATGCGAATATGGCAGGCGAAGGCCAACATATTGGTCGGGCTCTTTGGTCATTTTCAATTTGTGGACCGAGCCGAACCGGACTGTACATGCAAAATGGGCAGCTGGATGTACTGCGAGTATGATGGGATAGGTTTAGCGAAGGCTGCGCTGTAATCCGTTCGAATGCTCCATGCTGCATGCACAAATGGTTGCGCACATGGTCATCATATATATACGCAGTTGCTACTTGTTGTTGTTGTTGTTGTTTGTTGTTTTAGCCATCATATGAATCATACGCAACGTAATCCCAATTCGTTTAAGTTCGTACAAAATCCATGCCAACACTGCGCCTGTTGAAATAATTTGCCTGTCGAGCTGAACAGCAGGAAGGCGGTTGCGTTCGGGAGGGGTATTGGGGGGTCGAGCATATTTTCGCAATAAAGTAGATCCCGCATTAATCCCAACGATTTTGCGCTCAGGGCATTGCGTGCTGGTGCCTATGTGTGTGTGCTGTATGTATTTGTTTATGCGACTGGGCGTGCATGTATGTATGTATATGAGTGTATATGTGTGTGCCTGTTTGTGCGCTGCTGCTGCCTGTGTTTGTGTTTGTGTCTGTGTGTGTCTGTGTTAATCCTTAAACCGGCAGCGCTGCTAGCTGCAGCAAAGCCCAAAAGTATGGCGCAGAAAAGTGCCAGTGTCGGCCGCGTACTCGTATTTGGCGTAGTGGGCGCCACACACAGCGGCAACGCACAGTGACAGCTAAGGAAGTGATGGGGAGTGGGGCGGAGTGAAGGGGGATGACGTCAGCCCCGCAGCCAAACACAGTGGATGAGTTGTCTGCCGCTGCCGCTGCTGCTGCTGCTACTGCTGGGAGATTAACTTTTTTCCATGCAAACGGCTGGGTTTGGCTCTCGTTCGTTTGCCGGCTGGTTGATTGTTGGCCATGTGGGCGAGGGATTTAATTCTGTGCGGGATTATTATTTCGGATTTAACTCTTCGTTTTATGGATCGCTTGGCATTATAATGTCCAGAGGCATCGTAGTTCATTCGAATGGGGGATTTTATTATTATTGATTCCAATATTAATCAAATCAAATAATTTTGTGGAACATTTCATAAAATGCACCAAAAATATATTTTAAAAAAATATATAATTTTTTTGAAATACAATTTTTGTAAAACCCACTTGTAGCTAGCATTGTTATCAACTGGTATTCAGCTTTTAAAAAGACTATGAGCTATATCATTCCTTATACAAGTAATAGTTCATTTTACTGGAAAGACTTTTTTCGAACGCCGCCACTGCCTCATTACTCGCATTTGGCATTATAAACTCCGGTGTATTTTTATAAACGAAGCCCCACACCATCAGACGAAACAGAAACAGCAGCAACAGCATCAGCAGTAACAACAACAACAACAACAACAGAAACAGCTAACGGAGACTCATATCGGCACACAGACGCGCGAACCCATTATACCGTAAGCTGTTGGCAACACACAGAAAACAGCATTATCCCAAAACGAAATGACGTCCCTTCGAAATTAATCCTTAATTCCATTCATTTCGTATAATCCCTCAGATATACTTTGATAAGCGTAATGCGGGCCAAGCTCAGCAACAGACCAAGATACACGCACACACACGCACACACACACACACACACGCACACAGGGTGAGTGAGAGAGAGGTAGAGAGAGAGAGAGAGCAAGAGAGAGTGTCTATATGTATATGCAAGTACATGGACATTTGTGTTGGTGAGAGCCAAAGAATGAATGGTATGCCGTCTGTCAATGGCGGAGAGCTTGCCACATGTTGCTATCACCAGCGCAGTGCTTGCTTGACTATGTGTATCGGTGTATTGGTGTGTGCGAGTGTGTGTGTGTGTATTTGTGCACTGTGTTTGTATTGCCACCGCCTTGCACGGGGCGCCAAAACATGCCGAGCTCTCGCATGTTCAGTTTTGTGCCAAGCATGCTGGAAGAAGGTTGGTTGCTCAGCGCGTCGCACGCTTGCTGTGTGCGTGTGTGTGTGTGTATGTTTGTTGTGTGTGCGGTGAACGTCTTTGCGGCATTTGCCACCGTGTCGTTTGTTACCAAATGCTCATAGTGGCATGCAATTGGATTATTTCAAGTTCGCGGATTACAAACTACAAACAAGTGCCAATTCTGTGACCTCCAAAGTGTTGATCAAGGGCTGACACATATGTACATATATTTGAATTGTGCAAGTGACCGAATTCCAGTTGAAACTAAGAGACGATACGATTTCAGAACTAATAATTACCAATAAACTATTACATATGTGCATATCTATATTATATAAGTAGATATATAGATACTTATATATGTATTAAAGTATGAGAATAGACGAGACTCCAACACGCACAGGGGATAGGACCTTTGTTGAGTTTTTCTTTCAGCACCGTTGAATATGTCTGTCTGTCTCTGTGCCTCTCTGTCTGTCTGTGTTTACTGTGGCACACTGTCGCAGACGAGATTTGCCACACCACTGTCAAGTCGTATTTGTCAACAATGGCAAGAGGGACAGTAACAACAACAGCAACAGCAACAACAACAACAACAGCAGTGGCAGAGACACAGATGACACGCACACACAGAGGCAAGGCGCACAAATGAACTTAAAAAGCAGAGCAAAAGCTTTTAAATCTGTTGCTTTCGTGCAGGCTAATCCCTATGAAGTTCACTAGATTTTGTTTTGTGTTGCTGCTGTTGCTGTTGCTGCCATTGTCGTCTTTTTTGTTATTGCCGTTGTCACTGTTTTGTTGCTGTTGTTGGCTGCTTGTGCAACAGACACAGATACCGGCTCGGCAAACTCACAGATATTACATATATCCGTACGTACATATAATACGTACATACGTATGCACTAAGCAAGTCTAAATCTGGCAGGAGAAATGTTGCTACAATAACAACCACAACAATGCATGTGGTGGGCACATTACAACAGCAACAGCAACAACAACAACAACAACAACGCCACCTCACTTTTGCACTTAAACGCCCCGAACGGTCGCTCATCCTTGCCCCCTTCGTGGCGCAGCTTAAGCCGCGCTCACACACAACACACAGCATCCAACAGCCACATCAGGAAAACCAACACTCACAGCCCATACTAGCAAGAAAAGGCTGTGAAAATAAAATAAAGGCTAAAATGATAAGTGAAAGCTACTAAAAGCGTGTGGAGCATTGGAGCCGTTTGTTGTTGTCGTAGTTGGCTGGGGCGTGCGTGTGCTTTATGTTTAATCCTCAAGGATTCGTTTGTGGGTGAGTGTGAGTGTGCGCGTATGTGAGTGTATATGGATTCATCACCAAACGCCACACTGCCTACAATTTCCCATGGTCCCATGGTCGCAATGCGGTGGTGGTTACTGTTGTGCCTTAAGCGTTTAATGCAGTTGGTTTCCTGATAGCTGACGACCTGAAAGGCATTCCTAGGATGTTGCCCTATCAAACCATATGAGCTTATGAACTCAAACAGAATTCCAGTTCAGATTGTTGAGGTTTATAGTATGTTCAGTATGTCTATTTAGAAATTATGCAAATAGGAACAGTTTAGAAAGAAGCCATATGTTCAGGAACTATAACCACAACCAGAAGACTACTATGATTTTATATGAAGTAACATTTTCTGTCTTTATGAGAAAGAATTGCCCATTTTTCAGGTAGAACATGAAAAATAAACCTAGCAGCCAGATTAGTTAAAGCAGCATGTTGCATTCTTGACTTTCTTTTAATGTTAGAGCCGATTACAGAGCGTTTTGATTATTTTTAAATAAGTAATCAAAAAAAAAAATAAATAAATAAATATATATATATATATATATATATATATATATATATATATATATATATATATATATATATATATATATATATATATTATATATATATATATATATATATATATATATAATATATATATATATATATATGCAAAGAATGCAATTGAATTTAATACAGTTGTCTGACTGTTCACACAAAAATGTATATTATACGGGTATAGTAATATAATATATGCTTAAATAATCATTCCTATATAGATTTATATAAAATTCATGTCAGAAGTATTTTTTGAATGAGTTTTTATCTGCCATCAATTACAAAAGCCATGTAAAGAGTTTTGATCAACTCTGTTATGCTTTTGTTTTAAAGCTCACACTTTTTATTCGCTCTGCTTGTTGACACCACGGGCCATTGAAAACAACTCATGAAGTTAACTGTGAATAAAGCCACAGATACATTCATGCACATATGCACAAGTGAGGGCACATATGTGCGCTTCAAAAAAGCAAAAAAAAACTGTTGGCATTGAGTGGAATCACAAAAAATTAGCAGTTAATCCCTTTAAATTGAATACCGCACATGGCGTTGATGTGTCTCTCTGTATCTGTGTGTGTGTTTGCGTGTGACAAAGAGCGACAACAGTGACAAAAAATCGCAGCACACAAGCACAGCCATGCAGAGATACTACTGACACGACCAAGCGACCAACTATTATGGCCACAGCAAGTGCGGAAGAGCGGCAGAGTTGGCCCCAACTCTGACACTGAGCAAATGCCACAGCGGTTGGCGTCGCTTGATATCTTTCACACACATGCAAACATGCTCACACGTATATGGATGATGGACTTAAGAGCGCCTGGCAGTTTGCGTGTGTGTTTGTGTTTAAGTTTTTTTGAGTGGGAGGCCGCCTAATGTGGCCGAGCAATTAGCCAGAGTTGCCACATAATACGCGCAGATAAATGATTAAGATTTTAAGTTGTACCCGGTCGCCGGATTAAATCAGCCGAGCGCGCATGGGTTTATTTCTGTTTTTTACAGCTCCAATTAATGTTGTTACTGTTGCTTTTGTTGTTGCTGTTGCTGTTGTTTTTGCACGCTGTTGTGGCTTGTCGAGAGTTTGTTGCATTTTAAGCCGCATGTTAACTCCATGTGTGTGTCTGTGTTTGTGTGCGAGTGTTTGTCTGCTTGTGGTTTGAGTTTAGCTTTGTGGCCATTTGAGCGCAGTTGCTATGCTCATTAAGGGTTAAAGTTAAGTCGCAGAGATACGGCACGGAGAGTAATCAAAACTTAGCGACGCGTCTAATCTGCGACCATTCCCATTCATTTCAAAACTGGAAATCTGTTCAGAAATTTGCTTAATCCCTGCGCACAGCACAACGTAAAATCCCAATCAAGAAAACAACAACAACGAGAAGAGCGCAAAGAAGTTGCTGAAGAGTTCAACATACTGCAGACAAAAAAAACCAAAACGAACAAAAAGAAAATTATAATGCCACAGCGCAAATCCCTCTTTAAATTAAGCTTCTTGGCAGCGGCATATCGACGCGCCACCCTTCTTCTCTCTGTTGCCTCGACTGATGTTGTTGCCCATGTGGTTGTTGTTTTGTGCCTTGTTGCTGTTGCTGCTGTTGTTGTTGTTGTTGTTGTTGTCGCGCAGGCCGCAGCAGCAAAAGGTTACGCTTAATGCAAATACGTCACTGCCGCTGGCGCGGCCACCATCGCCGTCGCAGTCGTTGTCGCTGTCGCCACACAGAGGATCAAATTTCATCCCCATCAGACAAAGCCCAAATACCAAAATACCAATGCGACATCCTTTGCCAAGGCATTGCGTCGACTCTGGCGTAAGTAGAGGCTGCGACGCAAACTGTGCGCCCGCCACTAATAAACCAAGCGGCGGCAGCACCAACAACAACTGACGCGCTATAAGATGCTCAGCTTCCAGCTTCCAAGACCCCCCCTCGTATCCGAACCCGCACCCGCACCCGTACCCGTCCTCACCCCCCACGCGACATTGCGTAAATTCAAAAGCATTCAAAGCCGCTCATCTGGCGACCTCAGAGCCGCAGTGGCTGCTGCTGCAGAGTGTTACACACGCACATACATGCATACACACAATTCGCAGTTCATTGGCAGCGGATTAAGCCGCTGCACACACACATGGACACGCATACACACACATAGGCAGCGGCACAAAGATGCTTTGCCATTGGATCGATTTAAAATACAGTGCATAAGAAGAATACGAAGCTACAGAAAAAAAATGAAAAAAAATGAAATGAAATAAAAGAAAAATCAGTTGTGGGTATTAATGGCCTTAACGAGTTCCGTGGCAGCAATACGCGAAGGCGGGCGGTAATATGCATAAGTACCATTAACTTGTACTTAAAACTGTGGCAGGTGGTGTGCGCTGTGCCCTGTGCTGGTGTCTCTGTGTATTTGTGTGATGAGCAAGGGGTAGGTTCTGTCTTGTCTTGTAACTTAACTCGCAGCGAACGAACGTTTTCAAGCGGATTATATTAATCAATGCCGCCACTGCCGGCGGTCTCGACCACTTACTCATTCACTTGGTATTCATATTCAGATATATTTAAGCATATACAATAGTATATATAGATACATGCATACATACTTATGCAAATACCTTGCCAACTAGGCGTATGCGCTTAACTTTTCATTTCATATGAGCGAGTTTGCAATAAAATTGTCTCTTGTCAAAAATAGTTTGAAAAAATTAAGTTTATTAAAAAGTTGAAATATTTGCTTCCTATGCACTGAAGGGTCGAATCGAAAGCAGTTGACACTAAAGATGTGTACGGCACTGTTCTGAACTCCAAGTATAGTATTTAGTCAATTGTAGGTTTTATAGTACTTCAGAAGGTAAGATGTAAATAGAGACCTTATGAGATCTGGCTGGTAAAAAGTTAGAAATTAAGATAAATAATAAAAATAAATAAAATGTATAAATCAAAAACTTAGTAAAATGTAATAAATTAAGCATACAACTAAATAAATGCAAAATATTGAAGAGTTTTAGGCTTATTGGTGAACAATTTATTAGCCAGTCTGGTAAATTGTTTATGACTTATAAGACTAGATTATAAATTTTAGTTGATTGTGGTACTGCGACTGAGTAGTTGGAAAGCGATAAAAACACACCATCAAAATATAAATCAACAGCAAGTCTAGTATTATTTTTGTTGAAATTGAAATTTAAGTAAATAATACAAATTTTTCTAAATTCATTATCATTTATAATTTGAATAAACGTTTATCGTTCTACTCATTTCTTTTTAATTATCAAAAGCTCAGTGTTATTAAAAAATAGTATATAAAAAATTTTTTTTAAATGAAATTACATTTTTAGATTGCAATAATAGCCTTATGATGACATACCGATTTTTAGGAGACTTAGTATAAGATCTGATGAACTCAAGTAAAAAAAAAATTACTTTATTAATATTTTTAATCCACAAAACTTATTATTACATAAATCGCTAAAAACGTACTTTGAGTTCATAAATATTAAACAAAAACAAAATATTCTTCTTTGTCCAGATATGCTTGTCCATTGCTATTTCCTTTGATTTCAATATTGAATTCCTTTGTTTGACGTTATTGGCCTTTTGCTTCGTCTCTCTTAATTGAATCAGAATGGTAGATCGCGTGTTGTGCTCCTTTCGCCCACAGACTTTGTTTGGCTTTAAGCAGGAAGATTTAAACGTAACGTTAGCCCGCCATGGCCACCAGCAAAGCCATATGCATACGCTTATTACTCACACACACACATACATATACGTATGTATATATGTACATACATATTTGCAAACGCATGCATCGGAGGCCGCGTTGCATTTGTGTATGAAAAGCAAAGCGTCTTAAGCGTTAAGTACGAGTAGCAGCGACGTGAATAAGTAATATTGATAACTAAAGTGATTAAGGTTACCGCCATGCCTGCATTTGAGTCTCTCTATCTCTCTCCCTCTCCCTCTTTCTATGTTTCTTTCTCCATCTTCCTCTATCTTCATCTGTCATTGTTTGTGTGCATATATGTATGTATGTGTACGAATGTTTGTAAGTTGCTCTTGCCTTGGTTGACTTGTTGTTATCGTGCTCAGTTATGGATGTACATAATAGCTATGCTCATGGTGGTCCTATAAAGCCGGCCACCTATTGATTGGTTGCTATTATATTCGGTATTTACTATGTATAGTCTGGCAACTAAAACAGTTTTTCATAATTCGAGATTTTGGGTTACCTGAAACACTACCCCTACGTACAAGTATGCTTAAATAAGTACACTTCACGAAAGCAATCTTGGTCACTTCTATTTTTATTTTCAATCATTTGGATATGATCTATGAACTCCGCATCTTCTTTTCCCCTTTCTAGTTAGAAAATCTCAATTGAATCTTTATATTTCTAATAAAAAGAAATAAAAATTTCCTAAAATATATATGTTTTTTCTTCATATTTTCATAATGACGAAGGTCATGCGTCACGCTTTCATTATAACCATAAACTTTGTATGATTTTGTAAAGAAAAACTGTATCGGTACACTACCCTTTCTTCCAGTGTATGAGTATATTGAGCCTCTTGACCATGCGGCACACTGGCAGTCGACTTGCAAGAGCCGCGCGCTAAGCGCCACCCAATGCGGCAAGTTGAGCCCCTAATCCGGCTTTTGCAGCACTACAGTACGTGCGTTGGCATGCTTATGGCAAGTCCTTTGCGACTCAAGTGCATTGCAAGGATTCCCACCCGATTCAATGCCAAGTAAACAGCACTCGAATGCGATTTATGATGATGTTTGAACGATTGTGCGCGCTAATTCATAAGGATATTTATGGGTGTGTGTTTTTATTTTGAGGTTCTCTTATAAGAATTTAAGCAGCAGTCGATGACATTTGACTTTGGTGCGCTTATTTCAGCTACAGCCGGTTTTTGACGTTTTGTCATTTTAAATACACACGCACGCACACACCAACATATAAGCAACCATGTGTAATGAATGAGAGCTCGCTGGTAAGGATATTTAAATCCTCTTTGTTTGCTTGCCTTCTAAGAGTATGTTAAGAAGTAAGCGACAACAACTTGTCTTCCACTTGCTAGTTTTTGACAAATTGAAAATCCTTTTGTGTGACCGCTATTGACTAACATACAAACCGAAACACATACATACATATACTGGTACATAAGTACTATACATAAATACGAGCGTGCAGAAATGCATGTGAGCACGACGGCACGCACGGCTGCGTTTCTGTTTGCGTTATCCTGAGTCCATAATTTTAATCCTTTTTCCAACATTTTATGTCATGACAGCGTCTTTTGAGTTTAAATATTTGGGAATTGTTGAATGCAGTTTGCTTACGTGTGCTTGTGTTAAGATAAATCCTTCCTTAAATAGTACAAATGCCCAAAATATATGCGCTTTGAAAAAATTAAACATACAATTCCTGACCAACAACAACTTTTCGCTTGACTCATCATTAGAACAATCAGAACTGTTTCCATTTCCAAGTTTCATTTAATTGTTCACAAAATAGCAGTAATTGTTAAAAAATGATTTCTAATTAATTTTTACATGCGAAGGAAGTTCCCTCTTCAAATGATTTGAAGAAATATAATAATCTTTGGAAATTAGATATTTGGTTTCATTAAAAATATTGCATTTACATCAAAGATGTTATGCTAAAGCAAGGAATTTTAATGTTTGTCTCTTATTGTGTTCTGTCTATAATGAAATATTTTCGTTTAATCGTTCAATTATAAACAAAAGCAGTTTAATTTTACAAAGTAGTTCAAAAGATCACATTTATAAAAATACTATTAGACATTTCAGAAAATAAAACAGATATCCTAGCAGAATATTGCGTGATTGCATTTATTTAAGGCCCTTGATAACATTGTCAGTTACAATTGAATTTAATCTTAAATTTCCATAATTTGCATACGTTTTGCCTGTCTAAAAACGAATTGCAAGCACAATTTTATGCATTGTGGTCCTTGCCGTTTAACCACATTCATTTATTTTCATTGGAAAACCAAGCTCATGATGCCACATAAAAATCTGAGCACTCAACAAAGTCGTTTGTCAGTCGTTTGCCACTCATCGGCGCTCATGTCTCTAACCAAAAAATACTCGTACACATCATAATCCTTTTGTAAGGATTTGCCAACTTCTTGTGCATGGCCCACGCTTCGCTACACATGGCTTTTTCTTGTTGTCGCCCAGTTTTGAAATAAGAGAATGAGTTTTGGGCTTGGACTTGAGCCGGACTGGGCTGGGCTGGGCGTGGGCTTGGGCTGCATTCAATTATCGTGAGCAGTTGGCCATTGTCTCAGGACATCGTCCGTTGGCACTGAACGCTCGAACTAATGAAGTGCTGCACTGCCTTGAGCAGCTGCTAATGCCAGCCATCTAGCCATCCTTGTTTGCCTGGCAACTTGTTCTTGTTCTTATTCTTGAACCCGGCCACTTGGCCGCATGTATAAGCATGTTTTCTGGTTTGTTTCACAGACGAAGCTTAGAACCACTTAAGAAAATCCATTCTCAACTCGAACTAGAACTCGAACGTCCTCTGGCCAACGGCAGAGGCGAAAGCTACTGCGGGTCAAGAAGTGCAGTTTTTCTTCGGTTCGGCTAGCACTCACCTGCTGAGGGTCCCAAATCAACATATAAGGGCAGCGGCTGTTATGTAAGTTTGTGTGTGTGTGTTTGTCCTAATGGCAACAACACAAAGGATTAAATCTAAGATGAACACACACACACACACTCGTTCATAGGACGAAAAATGAATGAATTTATTACGCAACTAAAACAAAAATTGAGACAATTTAAATGCCTCTTTGTGCGTTAATACCCTAACATGAGCCAAGTCGGCCAATTTCGCAGCTGAGCGCCATAGTTTGGGGGCCGGGTTAAAATAAATTACCGCTCCGAGGCATGCTTACTTCATTAGGATTATTTTGCTGTCATTTTACGTTTACGCTTCTGCTTCTGCCTTTCACATTCTGGTGATTTTTCTTATGCCTTTCTCAAAAGCGTTGCTTGGGGAAAGGCGCGCGGGCGGGCAATTGTTAGCAACCCTCTCAGCCCCATTACCCTCATAGCTGACACAGAAACAGTCAACAGTGTGGCAGTACGGATTGCATTTAGAACAAAACACCTTTGGCAAGGGGAAAGGAAGGAATAGAGGGGTGGGGGTGGATGGTCGCCTAGCGACGTGTAAATGCGCTAAACGCGACAGCGAACGATAATAGAAAGAAAATGCCTAGCGGTATTAATAATAAGCGGATTAAAAGTTTTAACATGTTTTCCAGAGAAAAGCCGTTGGAAAATCGAAAGAAAACTGTTTGGCTTGGCAAACGCTAAAGTACGTTATGAGCCAAGCTTGAACTGATTTTATATAAGAAATTCTGTTTACACGCATGTCTATACTATTTTTGGCTTTTTAATTTAAGGAAATTCAGATTCCTTAAATAGTTCAATTCAATGGGTTTGCCAAATCTAGAATATTCTTTAAACTAAATTTAGTAATTCATTTTTAATAACTTGACAAATAAATGTGGATGACAAAGAAATTGATCGATTGTTGTCATTAGGCAATAAGTAGGAACGAACTTGGTGTTCTGTGATTTTTATGATTATATAGTGTTTACATTATTTACAAAAGTGTATTGTGTATTAGAAAAGTTTAAGAGTCCTCTAGCCAAGGCGGCGAAATGTTGGAATTCAGTCTGTTTCCACAGATCAAATTGTGGTCGCTGAATAGAAGCCAATGAAACCTCAAAAAGCGAAACAAAAGTAATTCATTTTCAAACAATTTTAGGACTAGTATGTCTATACTGTTACCAAACAACAATCTTGGAGGCTCGCTTATTCTCTAAAGTCCACCTTTGTTTGGCTCTTCAAGATTCGCGACAGTCTTGGCTTGAGAGAAGCACTTGTTAGTTTTATTGCTCAACTTGAAAAAGTTTTAAAATCTCTTCTTTTTTTGAAGGTAAAGCTAATAACGCCCAGTTCTCAGCAAAGTTCAATGCCTAAGCTTCTGCCTCCAAGCTCTTTGTTACTCTCGTCTGTAATTCGCTTGAGGCATCAAGTCTATTTTCATTTTATTTTGCTTCTTAATATGTTTTCTTTTGCTGCTGCAAGGCTGGCAAGTTAATGGAGAATGAGAAGCAGGCCGCTGTGGGTGTTGCAACTACAAAGACCCAACGCCCGACTTAGACAAGGATATGCAATGGCCAAGGTGTGAGAACGCAGTTGCTTGTGAAGCGTGCATGTTTTCTTGCTATTGTTGTAGTTTTTGTGTTGTTGTTGTTGCTGTTATTGTGTTTGTTCATCTTCATGTTGGTGATGTCGCTGTGGAAAGTTCTTAAGCAGCCCGACGCAGTCTTGGCATTAAAAATTAAAATGCACACATTAAAAATTCTACTAAAAAGAGTTTGCAATTAAGTAGGACTTAAGTTGAAGTGTAAATAAAAATTCAAACACACACACACACACAGTCCCACATACACACATATAGAGACGACTGGCGCTTGCTAAGACAGCTTTCAATTTGCCAGCTTCTTAACGCCCCGAAAAACTTACAACAATTTCCTTAAGACTGCCGCTTAATTTCCGGTCACTCTCACTATTACTTTGGAAAACAAACACACACACACACACCCACACTCGCTCACACTCACAGATATGCATAATACCATATATGGTATGGCAGGCAGTTAAGCACTTTGAAATCCTTGAAATTTTTTGCGGCTCCTGGCCCTAAAACTTTTCACTGGTCAGCCACTGATAAGCAAATTCTTACAGCTCACTTGACTTGACCAGAACATAGCCACCCCTTATGCATAGTTGGACCCAACACTCAAGCACACCCACACGGAGAATTGCTATTTACGGTTATTAAAACTTTACTAGTCTATAAAATTTTAACTTTCATACCCAAATCACTCAAATCATTTTAATAAGTAAATTATGAACATTTTCATATAAATAAACAATAAACAATTTATTTTGCCATGTTCATGTCCTTGTCCCAATCTGTTTCCATCCCTTCACGAAAATCACTTCAAGACAAAAAAGCATAACAACAAATATTTGCTGGAAGGATATTTTCGTGCAAACTAAACGGAAAACTTACATAATCCCTGCCAGCAGCCACTTAAATTGCTACGCATGTCCATGTCTTCATGATGGTCTGTGAGTGTGTGTGCTTATATAAGGATTAAGTCGTTTTGATGTTGTGCACAGGCAGACGGTTCATAATTATTTGCCTATACACGCACACGGTCCTTGTTGTTGGGCAGCCAATTGGTCAATTTCTTATTAGAAGCAAGTCGCAAAGACATTCCTATTACCACTCCCTTTCCTCTTTCTCCCTTTTTTCTTCTTCCCCCTCCATGTTTGCTAACATTTGTGAAACTTTTGCAGTTTCAAATCCATATTCTACTCCTGTGAATTTCCATAGCTAATTAACATCGTTTGATCAACCAAAGCATACTTTAAGGCGCTTAGCTGCAACAAAATGTTAAATTCAATCAAAAGAAAATTTCAAATGCCACTTATTCCAATATGCAATTTAAATATTGATTTGGACTTGCAAGCGAAAGTTCAATTCGAAAGTTGAGGAAAATTTCACAGCAAGGGTGGAGTGTTGGAGGGCACTGGGAGCTTCATTATACTGGTATAGCGCTCAGAAATGCTGTAACGTTACAAGAGTGCGACGTTGGCGCAGGATAATAAATCTTAAGCTGCCGCTGATACGCCGCATGCGAAAGCGGCAAAGGGCGCATGAAAAAAGTGCGATATGAAGGACCGCACAATATAGACACAGAGGTAGCGACAATATCTGTGCACGCAAGGAGAGTTCATTACAAATCGTTTGTCAGCTTAATGCGGCATGGGGGCAGTGAGCTCGCCTGTCTGTCTGTCTGTCTGTCTATCTGCCCATCTCTGGTTCAGTTTTAATGCCTCAAACGTTTTTAATTCAATTTATTTTTCCTGCTTTCAGTACCCATCCCCATCCCCATAGACTATACATATTTTTACTGATAATGCTAATAAGGATAAGCGCTGGCTGGCAACGCTGCCAAGGATTTTAAAGCTGCACAGCCTGTGGGCAATTTACTGGGCTATCCAGGACCTGGCAGCAGTCAAAATTTTTGGCGAATAATCCAAACGCTCGCAGCACTTTCAATTTTATAAAGTAAGCGCTGTCGTACCCGAAGCACAACAATTAGCGAACTGCATTCTGCATATATACTTAGTATATGTATCTGGCCAGACATATGCACTAGCATGAAATCCGCTTTTGTTTCAGCCCCAAAATCATGGTGCAGGATAATAGATTTAATGAGTTTATTATTTCCCAGCTGCCGCGTGCATTTACATTGTGCCCCAAATGTTGTGCGTCCAAAACGTTTGTGCACCACGACTACAATAACATCGGCAGTTGGAGGCGTATGTGAGTAAGAGTGTAGAGCGCCCACTTATACATGCCTAATAGTAATTTGAACACTGGTTAGAGAACTATACGCGAAATTAAAAGCGGCAAAACAGGCATATGTTTTAGGAATAAGTGGGGCTCCCATTAGGGTGGTTAGATGAAAGCAATTTATGAATTGAATGTTACTTGGCAGCCGTTCCCTCTATACAAGTATGTTACATAGCTTCGGAAATTATGAAGCAGATCAAAAATGTCGAAAGTTGTGAAAAATATAACACTGAGGTTGCAATTTGTCAGATGCATATTATTAGCATCCGATAACTCTGAATTATTTCGATTCCATTGTTGTAATCAACTTTTTTTTGTCAATATTGTGTAATTTAGTTTAAAGAATTTAATTAAACTATCTATAATTAGTGTGCACATTCAGAACTTTTCTGTTTATTTAGTATGAATGATAATGTCCCATATTTTGTTAATTATGTTGTTTATTTTTCATAAACACTGGCAATGTATTTCCAATGGTTGAATACCCCTAATGTGGGTTCATGAAAATTGCACAACACGCAACAGTATAGTTAGTACTATATAAAGAGGGGGAAATTCGATAGTATTGTCTGCACCAAAAGCTGCTGATATTGGCTTCCGAAATATTCTTTTTTGTGGATCTACTTATGATGGTTGGCACCTTAAAGTGTTGGTCGCTTTATGCTCGAGCGGGCGTGTGAGTCCTAAGGCTACCACAGCAGGTTGATGATAATTCATTATTCCTTTTCCACATTCGTTGTCGATGGGAGACGTGTAATTGATTTATTCATTTTTAATATTTCGTCCATTGAGGTTTTAATGGCAATTAAAGGATTTTCAGGAATCAAACGCACACGCACTCGCTGCCCACGCAACAGTCTCTTTCAACCTTTGCTACGCATACGAATATGCGCTCAAATGCCAATCTGTGTTGCTTACCATTTTTATAATTGGAATAATTAATAATAGCATTACAGCATGCGGTGGGTGTTAAGCTTATTTGTGCCTCATCAGCATCGTGGTGTGCAACTTGCAGCACTAAATGTAAACTCCCATTTCTATTCGCTCAACATTTTCAATAATTACGCGCCGCCAAAAATGTTCAAATTTCGCAAATTCATTTTTAAGCCGCCTGCAATCGGTCACAGAAAAGAGGTACTTCATTAGTAAATGCATTTTAAGCATTATAAACAATATAAGAATAGCATTGCTATACCTTTTTGTATTGTATAATAACAATGATTAATATATGGTATTTTTTATTTTACTTCTCTCATACAATTCTGCTTTCAAGTCTGTTGGAAATATACAAATGTTTAGTTCCCTTTATTTATAGCTTTTATCAGAGAGAGAGAGAGAGAGAGAGAGAGAGAGAGAGAGAGAGAGAGAGAGAGAGACTGGTTCCAAACTTTCTTAGAGGTAGCCTCGGCTTGCAACATCTAGGTCTAGTTTTGTGATCTTCCTTTTGATCATTATACATGTATGACCATCAAAAAAATTACATTTAACATGTTTTGTAATCATTTTCAACGATTCAATCATCAAGTTTATAAGCACATAATAAAGTAGAGAACTTCGATGATTTGAGCACTGGTCTTAAATTTTTATGTAGTTCCATATTTATGCAGTTAATTAGTATTTCTACACTGAAAAAAAAATCTATCAATATAGCCGTGAAATGCCAAATGGAAGAGGTGCATTATTATTTGCAATATTTGTATAAGACACGCACTCAGGCGGCTGATATGTGCCACTTGATATCATTGAGCTGACCACAACATATTAATTATTATTATTATTTGAAATTGATTTGAATATTCAAAACATAGACCACTTTAAACGGCGCGGCTAACCAGCCCAATTGATAATTTATTTAAATACCTAATGCATGTACTATGTATGTACTATGTATGTATATGTGTACATATTTTCATATAGAACGGCAAATGTTGTGTCTAAAGTGCGTACTAAACCGATTAGCAGTGGGGTAGTGAAAGCGTTTGCATGTAGAAACTACCAATTCCCTTCAAATTCGTTAAGTACTTAGCATTGGGCCTGATAATTTGGTGTGTTGTGGCTATGAAAAATCAGCCGATTAACTCTCGAACCAACTGTGCTCTGTCTTTGCAGCAAAATCACTTCCACTGCACTGCGTGGTGGAGTCCGTGCACTCCCTGCACGCCTCGCTCACCATTGATACGCGCCAGCCGTGGAAACGACGGCCCAATATTGAGACAGACAGCTATGTGATCATTGCAGCAGCCACGCCTTGGAGCGAGATTGTGCAGACGGCGCTTCAGCGTCTAGGATACTCGCAGGAGACGGCCAACACGGCCAGAGGTAAGTGCATCTTTATTTGAGACCTTGTTTTTGGGAGACGGACCTAATCATTCTGTGGTCCTCGTCTGCAGGCTCCCTCATCATCAAACACTGGAAACCCATACCGCTGGAGCAGATCTCGGACAATCCGGCGGTGCCCGTCAGCGATATTGTTGGCGAACTCACCTCGGTCATCACCTTGCGGATTGTGATTTTGCGCCCAAAGACATCGCCCTTCGGTGAGATCAAGGACAAGCTGCTGAAGCTGCTCGTGCTGCAATCGCATGCCGTATTGCGTTCCACCGGCTGTCCCCTGGACGAGGTAAGCTTCTTCAGTATTAGCTCAGACATGGGCTTCCCTTACCCACCTATGCTAAACACCGTGGAATGCTAATTAGGCATTCACTTTGAACTTTCACTTAATTTTGCACTAAGATGGCAATATTCTATAATGATTCGTAAGGGGCTTACGACAACACACGACGCAGCTATTAGCTATTATAGCTTTTTGAAAAGTTGCTAAAACTGGTGAAAATTCTAGAGAAACCCAACAGGCAGTAGCCCATCAGCCATCAGTCAGACCTTAAACTGAGCTCAAGAAAGTGGCAGTAGCTGTGGCAATGGCAGTGACAATGGGAGTGGAAGTTTAAGGAAACTTCCTGCCAATTGCCTTGCCTACCAATGCAAACTCAAGCCGCTAATTTGTGTGAATTGAGAAACGTAAATAGCCCACACATACACACATATATGTATTTACATACAATGCAAAGGGATAGACAGCCAACTGTTGCCAACAAAAGTTTTTGTTGGCCGATTTATAAGCGAGCGAGGTAAGACCAACCACTGCCGTCTCGTCGTCACGTCGTCACGTCATGGTATGTGTGTATGTGTGTGCATATTAAAATCATTCAAAATGTTTTGATAATGACTACAAAGAAATTTTGCTGAGCCGAGTTCATTTATTCGGTTCACTTAACTAATCCTTTTTCGCAATAGTTTTCATATTTAATCAGCTTTACGCTTATCGTACCTCACTGAAATACACACGTCGTCCTTTTTACTGTGTGTGTGTGTGTCTGTGTATGTATGAGCGATTATAAGTTTATATGCGCCATGTCTTAGAAATCGGCTTGAACGATTATTGAATATTTTAAAATGACAGCAGCTTTCATGCATCTGCTTGCTTTAAATGATATCCTTGTCGATGTATTTTTGTAGCGATGGACATTGAGTAGCTATTGTTTGAAATAATGAAGCATTTGAATAATTTGAACATTTTTAATTAAAATTTAATAGCTTCTATATTTGAGTCGTGTTATTTATAAAACTGTGCTTATTTAACTTTTCATATAATTGATTGAAATATTCAATAATTCATAAAACAAATTTTTGACCTTACGTACTACAAGTATATTTATCGAAAAACTGCGAAAAAACTTCAAACAATAACACAACATTAAACTGATATAACTGAAATCGAATTCAGCAGGCTATTTGTATATAGGAAGGTACTATATATACGAACTATAGACACTTATTAGCGAACATACCACCGATTTATTTTGATAAGTTGTTGTGCAAAAATAAATTTTTTTAAATAATTACTAAATGGAAATATTGCGAGTCCCAATAACCATAGAACAACACAATTTTTCATAATAAATAGTGGAAGGTGCTGGCAAATAAATATAACTTTGTATTTGTTTTATTTTGAATGATAACAAACATATAATAGATTTCACTTTATTATTGTGAATATAATATATTTTATTAAAATTTTTTGCCTTATCATATTCTAATGTTCAAAATTAAAAAGCTTCCCTATTGAGTAGCGCTAGCTCTTGTGGGAAAAATTCGTCAGGAGCTACTTGATTTTCATTTTGGAATTTCTAAATAATAATTTCTCAGCAATTCAATTCAATGTTTTTTAAAAAACTTTACCCATCTTGGCGTGTCTAAATCATTCCAGACATATTCCATATTCCAATTAGTTTTCGGTTTCTACGGTTGCGTTTTGTCGGTGCAACGCGTGACCCACTTCCAGTACTTGGTCGTACCCCTTCTGTGTGGCACATTTTACGAAGCAGCTCATAAATCACCGACTGTGTGTGTGTGTGTGTGTGTGTGTAGCCACAGTCAGTTCTATCTGCACCATCATTGTCAACAGAAATCACAGCCAAAATACCCTTCAATTGATATTACGACTATGTCATTGGTTTTATTGTCTATGATTAATATTAGCAACGCAGAGAGCCCCTAATCACTCTGATAAGCATTTCCCATAATTCCAGTTGTCTACACTACCGTGCTCGCATTATTGTTGTTGTTAGTCACAAACGAGTCTGAATGTTTCTTGGCAAGAAACCTCGTGGCCAATGTAGGCGATAGGAAAAATCAAATTAATACCCACACTATGTGCGCGTCAGGCCAGTTTATTTACAATTAGTTGTCGACATATTTGAGTCTGCCCCTAGTCCGCCCCTCGACCCATCCCCCCAGTGTTGCCCACAAGCGCACGTATTTTGTATGTTTCGAGCAGCTTAAGTGATTTGGAGCGCCTCCTTAGCTGATTGCTGATAGCAGCGTCATTATCTAGGCAGAGAAGTGCACGTTTTGAGGCGAGATATAAAGCAATATCTATGGCTGGCTGACTGTATGGGTGGTTTACCATTCCGTACGTCTGCTACTGTGCGTTCAACCCCCCAGCTCAAATCTATTTCAGAAACGTTAAATTCAATTTTAATCGCATAAGCCTGTATGTCGTCGCCTATCAGCGACTATCTGTTTATCGCCATGAGGAGCTGGCGGGACTTGCTATTCATTTAATATTGGTATCGTAATAGACGATTTTGGTGTTTTGCTGCTCGTAGCGTTTTTGCAATCAGCTGCACCCCCCACGCCCATCGTCGATTCCCTCCGCTGCACATGGAGCCATTTTTATGGCTAAGTAAATCCCAGCACTTGAGGGGTTTACCCGCATCGACACTGATTTTTATGATAGTTGCTTAGGGTATAAGCTGTTGTCGGGGCTACTGGCGTCAGTTGCATCGCCTAATGCCGGGCGCATGTGCATTACGTACTTGTACACCATATGATGCTAAGCTCCTTGATAACTATGATCAGCAGCTTTATTGTCAGTCAATTGTCATTTGTTTTTGAATTGGAAACCTTTTTATGACAATGATAGTATAGACCTGTTAGGTCACAGCCTAGTCTGGCAAGGTTCCGGAGAATGCGTGAAGCACACTTCACTTCACACTCCACTTTTTCAGATTTCATGTGAGGCATTGCCGTACCACCATTATCCTGCCCTCCTAGTGGCTCAGCCGTTTGAGTCATTTCAAGAAAAAGCTGCTAGTTTGAATAATTATCTGATTGTGTGCATTAAGGCTCGCTTTGTTTGTACTGTAAGTGTAATTGAATAACTCTGTTTCTTGCAGGTAACTCTCTCCCAGATCTGTCGAAGCTCGCACCAGAACACTTATGCCATGCCTGGTGGCGAAATCTCTGATGAGCTGCGACGCAAATTTGACCAGTGGTGGTCGAACCAATTGTCACCCCAAGCCGCCATGACGCCAAAAATGTTACCCTTCATGTCCGCACCGGCAGCGGTGCCCAATGAGATGGACTTTCCTGTGGGTACTGCCATGGCCGCGGCAGCAGCAGCAGCCGCACATGCCGCAGCAGCGGGTGCTGGTGCCGCTTCTCTATCCGGGGGTAATCCATTGGGCGCAATAGGCACTCGCGAATCTTTGCTGCTGGCCAGCGAGGCGGCGGGACATCATGCTGGCGCTGGGAGTGTCGGACAGGGTAGTGCGGCCTCCCATCACGGTAACATGTTGGTACATCCGGCCATGCACGCTTCCATGCACCACCATCATCATGCAGCTCACGCCCAATTCCCCAACCAAAAGACGCGTATGCGCACCAGCTTTGATCCGGAAATGGAGCTGCCAAAGCTGCAGAAGTGGTTCCAAGAGAATCCACATCCCTCACGGCAGCAAATACAGACGTATGTGGTGCAGCTGAATGCGTTGGAGTCGCGGCGAGGTCGCAAGCCGCTCGATGTCAACAATGTGGTTTATTGGTTCAAAAATGCGCGTGCTGCACAAAAGCGCGCCGAGATGCGCGGCGGCTTGGGCACAGCGATGAGTGCGCTGGGGCATGCTGCCATGAATGGTTACCTCAGTCAGCATGCACAGCTGGGCCAGAACTCCAGCAGTAGTGCTGGTAGCCAGCCCATGAGTATGGGAAATCTGTCGATGTCGCATGACTATCTGAAGAGCCCAATGAGCCTTAAGTCCGAGGACATAGACACCATGTCGCAGCACTCCGATGAAATGGAGGACGAGCCCAGTAGACCTAATACGCCGCAGCTGCCGTTGTCGCTCACCATGCACGAGCGCAATCGCAGCTCGCCAGCGTCCAATGCTGATGAGCGTGGTGAGGATCCAACGCGTGCGGCTGGTCAGCGCACCAAGAGTAGGGGTAGTGAAGAGCGGGATATCCTAAATGGTGTCACTTTATTGCGCACTAGTCGCTCTCACTCGCGGGAACTGAACGAGGATGAGCGTGAGGAGAAGGCGCCACATCTGGCGACCGATGCACCAGATAACGACAACTCCAACGGAAATGCTTCAGCCGAGGAGCGTCAGTTGAACGCTGAGGCTGGCAATAACAACAACTTAGCTGGTGGTGGCGAAAGCAATAATATTAGTAGCAACAATAACAGTAATAACATTCACAAGCCGACCAATAGCGAGGGCATGCAGCAGGATGCGGATGTTACGTCCAAACAGGCCACACCCAAAGAGGAAGATGAGGATCTGGACATGGACGAGGATGACGATGACAATGAAAACGATGCCAGTCACCTGGATGAGTTTCGTTCCCCATCACCCGACATGACCGGTGCTGTGGTCCCGCACAAGGATCAGTTGCCATTTCCCATGGTGCCCAACTCGATGTTCTCTCAGTCGTTTATGTACATGAGCCACTACATACCGGCATTTGGTCAAGCCGCTGCTGCCCACCCACATGCTCATCATGCCGCCGCCGCTGCCGCCGCCGCAGGTATGCAGCCCAACCCGCTTATGGGTGGCGGCGGTCTTAACTTGTCCAGCATATCGAACGAGGAGCGTCGCAAACGCAACCGAACCTTCATTGATCCGGTTACCGAAGTGCCGAAGCTGGAACAGTGGTTTGCCATGAACACGCATCCGTCGCACAATCTGATCCTTAAGTATACGGAAGACTTGAACACCATGCCGTATCGGTAAGACATTCCCTCACTCTCTCAGCCTCCAAGTCCCGGTATTTACAGCCTGTTCTTGTGCTTCTTTCTTCTCATTGCAGTCAAAAGTTCCCGCGGCTCGAAAGCAAAAACGTTCAGTTTTGGTTCAAGAATCGTCGGGCCAAGTGCAAGCGCCTAAAGATGTCTCTCTACGATAACAGCCAATGCGCTCAGCTGGGCGGTCTCAACTCCTTTGTCCCGAAGTACGAGGAGCGGGACTAAGCAGAATTCCCCCTACTTTGCGAGTTTCGGTAGCATTTGTAAATATTACATATGATAGAAAAAATTAGTTGGCTCCTGTCGGCCATCCATCATCTATTTGAGACACACTATATTTCAGCTATTAAATATTATAAAGAAATGAAAAACATATACAAATAATACCATAAGGATCTACATAATCTAGTTTAGCGAACTCAGTTATGACATTGACTTTAAGTATTATAGGAAAAGAGTCCCAGTAAACGGCAGCATGCAATTGCCAGGAATGAGTTATTTAGTAAAAATTAGAGCAAATACGAGTACTACTTCAACTATATAGTGGGTGGGCGAAGGGAAGGCGTGGCAAATTGGTTGAGCCACGTCTCTAATCAAATATCTAACAACTATGTATTTTAATCGTTTTGAAAGATAAAGATAAAAATAAAAAACCAAAACCAAAGAGAGCATGATTGAAATCGTTATTCAAGCGATATGTAAATAATATTGATCTAAGTAATTGTTTTGAAAATTAAAATGTTTGATTTTTCAATTTTACTTAGTTGTGGACGTTCTGCCTTATTTAAAAATTGCTTTCAAGCTAATAACATATCGCAGCTGCTTGCAAATCATTGAAATTTTGCGGCGTTGAATAATAATATGCTTGAAACATTTTATATTCGTTCATTAATCTTGTTTGGTATGAAATACCTAATTGCTAGAATTGCTAAAACTCTAAACTAACTCTAAACAATTATGAAAATATCAAGAGAAGAAAATAAACAAAAAACTATGTTTTACATTCTTACTCTCTAGTTAGAAAAGTAGCTGTTTTATAGGAGTTTTCGTTGTGTTAGTTTTAAAAATTAAAGGAAATGGATCTATGTCCATTGAATACCTACTACTACTTGTATTTATTCTCTTTAACTAATTGAATTTTGGTAGGTGTATCAAGAAATGCAGCATTTGAAGCTACAAAGAAGTTTAATAAACTGTTCCACTAGTTTGATAAGAATTCAACAAAACATAAATAATATCAACTACATAAAATTACATGTAATTTATTGCAAACATTAAGAACATTCAATTTTATAAGCAGATAAATACAAATTAAAAACCACACACACATTTACACCTACAACTATCTATACATATATATATTCCAAGCAATTATTAAATGATTAAATAAATACAATTTTAAATGTCAAATTACAACAAACGGATTGATGTCTTTCTATTTTCGATCGGGGAGTCATCTTTCGAACTTGCTATAAGCAATGGAAATTAAGTCTTTTAAACGTTAACTAATATATTAACTGATAGTGGTTGTGAAGTTTTCTATACTTCTGTTTTCAAACATGTTTTCTATTCAAAGTAGACGTTCTCTGAATATAATCCTACATTAAATCGGCGAAGCTTAAAGAAAAGCGTTTCAAAAGCAAATGTTTGGCATGAATAATTAAACGATAATAGGTGGCATGCAGAGCACATTCCATATTTATACAGCACTTAGAAAATTTCGAAATGTACCTGCGAATTGCACGCTGATTTTCCAACATCAAATGCATCTCCTAATGTGCAAAGTGTGCACAACATATGCACAGAAATTACGTGCATTCTGGAGGGGGGTAGGGCAGGATCGGGTGGGTAGAGTGCTGGTGGTTTTCTACAAATGTGTAATAATGTATTTGGCAATTTCTCATATTCGCAGCACATGATGTGCTTTATTTCCTTGTGCCTTTGCTTTTTTATTCATTTTTTTTGGCTATGCGCTGATAAGCAGACTGGAAATAAATATGCATACGCAGAAAGCGAACAAAATGGACTCCTCCTTTCGTATTTATTCAGCTGCGGCTGCGATGCCACACATTGTGCCACACGACGTATGAGTTATCTGCTCGAGCAAGTATATTAGCATCGTCGTGCGGGCATCTTCGCGCCAGATATGAAACAATATATTAGCGCCAAACTTTATTTCTTTTCTTTCTTTATTTCGCGTTCGCCTTTACAAATATAAAAAAGTACATGCAACACACAAAAACACACGCACACACCCACACACACCCACCCACATGTGGAGGTGGAGTGTTGGTGGTGGTTACTAAATCAGCAGTAAACATTATTTCTGATTTTAAGAGGTGTGTGGGTGTGTCTGCATGGATGTGCATCATTTGTTATCGCGAACTTTTAAATTAAATTGTGAGCGAGTAGGAAGAGCAGCACGTAACATGGCGCCTTTCCAAAAATTTATGAGCATATTTTTAGGCGGCCATATTAAATGACTTTATTTATGAATTTCATAGAAAGCATTATGAGCTTTTAGGCGGCTGATTATCACCATGAACGGCAATACTTGGACTGAAGGGCTATTTAGAGTTTTTACACTATTTTCGACCCTATCATGGTCCCTGCCAGGCGAATCCTTCTATTTCTTTAAATAGTAATGTTTTATATGGCAAGTGGTCGCCCAATCACAAGGCTAGTAGCCACACATATACTAACATTTGTGTAGTCGTAATAAATAAAACGAAAAAACACCCTCGCAAATCATAAAACAAATCAAAACTTTCCTCCCCTTGGTTACAAAAAAAGGAAGAAAATGCAAACATACTCCGCCTGTTCCCTAAAGTACTTTGTGCTGTTGTGAAAATACATAAATATTTACATAACACACTTAATTCCTGTACGCCTCAGAAATGTTCTTGCCAAATGCCTTTCGTTCGCAAAGAGCAAAATTGCAAAACAGCTCCAGAGTCGAGTGGAATTCCGCACAACTTTATCCATTAATTAAAATTGTTAACGTCGTCTCAGCCTTGCGGTTGGCTCCTGCGTGAAGTTCCACCCCAGTCCACCAATCTGTTTCCAGGTATGCGCCACTTTGTAGAGTTCCTCTATTTTTTCGAGTGGTATTAAAAGTAAATACATAAACAGGCACGAGTGGAAATGAAAACATTTGCATAGGTTCGCCGTGCTTGTGGTTTTCATCGTGGTTTGTGAAAACCGGCGCTCCGCTGCACCAGTAATAAGTTTTCTTGGTAATTTCTTTGCCAAGGTGAAGAGCATAAATCGAGCTTGCGAAAACTTTCTCAAATTTCGTTATAATGTGTAATGGCAAATAAATCTGATTTTGAGTAATTTCAAGAAGCACTTATTTTGCAGCAGTCAAATAATTTTTTTAACTAAATTATTTATTAAGTCTAATTCACTAAAATGTAATATTTGTATATAAAGTCTTAACAAATATCATAAGTTTGTATACTCGAAATTGCAAAAACAATATCTTAAAAGAGTTACATCTAGCGCTACTATATATATATGGGTATATTATGGCTATATTATAGTTTATATCTTTCATTCAATATAGCATATTGAGCGTTTCGATCTCATGTTTAAGATATAAATCTTATTATAGATGGTGGCCTAAGCCATACTTTATCTCGTTGTAAATAGTTTTGATAGAAAACTAGATATTTTAATTGCAATTTGAAATTGTCATTATTGATTTATTCATATTAGGTAAGGGTAGGTTAGGTTTAAATTGGGAATCAATTCGAGGAGTGGTTTAATAGTCTATTAGCATCTTACAGTGTTTAAAAATAGTAGTAATACGAGCCATGTATTTTTATTATTTTATAATTGTTTAATTATTCTTATTATTTTTAGTATTATAAAAATATATCATGCTTTAATTATATAATTGCTGCTTTGTTTATTTCTCTCTGAGGCACGAAGTAAGCTCATTGCATTTTATTAGTTAGCTTTGTGAAGTATTGAAACTATACAAGCAGTAGAAGGATAAAAGCCAATTTATTAAAAGGAAATTACAAGCGACTTGAGGTCCAAAACTGAGTGCAAGCAAACCGAGAATTCAAAAGACAGCAGGAACGACTGTTCCTTTTCTGTTGTGCAGCTGCGAAAATGAATTTCTTTTTGGCAATTAATGCCATGCCAAATACACGAAATGAACACAGAGTAGAAAGCAAAAAGGACAAGGGACCTGCAGCAGTAAAGGACCAACGAGGACGAGTCTGGTGTGGGCGTGAAGGCGGAGGCAGAGGTGGGTGCTGCCGCATGCTTTGCCGCATAAATAGTTTTGCGGCTTTGACTGATATGCGATGGCAATAAAACTAATGAGCGTGCGAGCCAACTAGTTGGCGGTGGTTGGAAGGCATAGTACTGGCGCTGTTGCTGTTGTTGTTCTTGTTGTTGTTGGTAAAGCGGATGCGAATGCGGATGCTGTAGTGGTGGGTGTCTACAGGACACTAATTTGGCAAATTGACTGCGCAAACAAAACAAAAACAAGCAGGCAGAGGCAGAGGCAGCGGCAACGGAAAACAAGCGAAGGGGAAGTCAAATGAATAAACGCAAGTCCAATTAAATGGTCATAAGTAATAATAATTCCACTTTGATTTGTGACATTCGCTTTCGACGGCAATTCGAACGACTATGTTGGCCGAACACTCTTTCCCCAAACCGAAAATGTTGCAATTGTTTTGGTTTTCTAAGTAATAAATCAATAATCGGTAATTCGGGAGACGTGAAATTTGAGTTCGAATGTCAGGGAAGCATATTAATACGCTTGAGATTAAACCTTTATGTGTTAAACATTTTTAAGTACTTACACAATACAGATACATAAGATGAAATACAGAGCGAAACGAATTAAAATCAAATCATCAAAGGGCTACTAATGAGCAAACAAAGATGCTAAAAACTTACTTCAAGTTTAATGAAGCTATGTATTTATAGTTTATTTAAATATTTTAAGAAATAGAAATCCATTTCTTCTACTCATTTTTTTTGGAGTTAAAAAAGATTTCTTTAACCGAGTTATATCTCGTTTTGCTTAATGACTTGTTTGTTATATTGCTTCATGAATATCATAGGTCTTCAATTTTGTAGGCTAGATCTGGTTTGTAAAGACAAAAAACGAAGAAAACAGCGTGTGTTTGGTTAATTCTGGTCACTTCTTGGTTTTTAGTGCAGCCGTAAGCTGTTTATCGGAACTTGGACCATCCGCCAAACTAACCAAAAGGAAATGATATGAAATATTTTGTATATTGTGCGACTCTGAAATGTGTGTGATTTATGTAATTATTTTCATTGTTATGGACTCAAATACTAGAGTGTCTGTCGAATGGCAATACTTTAATTACAGGGCACGGAGATATCATTATTTCAAGTAGCTCTTCGTATCCATATCTTTGATGCACAAACGGCCGGTTCAGCCCCTCAACGATTTTCCTAGGGCAGAGCTACAACCCCACAGCCCGCCACAACATAGCATTAAACCTTTAGCAGGAGTTGTAAGAAGTGCCATCAAATGGTAATAATTCTTGTTAGGAAGGCGGCCACGTCTTTGCAAAGATTTACGCAAACATGGCTCTGTAACTGACTCACGTGGTCCTGTGCCTGCGACTGGTCCTGGATGGCCACTGTCCCATGCTCTAGTCGCTTGCTGTTCTAGTTGAGATATTTTATAAGAATATGACAACACGGGCTTAAGTCAAAGGCGCCAGCTGACGCACACTTGGGCGTAGGAGTGGCGGGAGAAGGACGTTTTATAGTTGCTTGTCGGCTGCTTGGCATCGGGCGATTATTATTTATTTTCTTAATTACGTCTTAACATCCGCCATGAAGTATGCCGGCAAATAGGACGCTGGCACCTGCACGGCCTGTGGGGGTGAGCCAATCTCACACACACACACACGCACACACACACACAAGCCGCCATGTAGCCCATGTGTGCGATCCGCAGGATGTAAAACATCCTTGATGGGGCGATGAGGTTAGGGGAGGGGGTACGGTGGTCGAGTGTCTGCGAGTGCTCGAAGTTCGCACATGCTACCAGTTTTGGCAGGAAACTCTAAGCCTTCCCGTTTTGCTAGTTTTGGCCCGTCGCGGCACCTTATCCTGCACACTCCCGCTGTCAGCCACACCCCTCCCCACCACTCCTCCACATCCTGCCGACAGTCGACTGTCGCTTGTCTTGGCTACGCCTTCGCCGTAATAAAAAGACTTAACAACGCGAGTTGTTTAATTATTATTTATGACACTCGGCAGCGCAGATTATTACCAAACGTTTGCTCCATGCTCAGGCGGTGGCAGAAGATTTGCCGCCACTTTGATTTACCGTTGCTAGCGAGTCAGCAGGCTGGCTAGCTTGCTGGCTGTTTGGCTGGCTGGCTAACTGGAAGGCAGGCAGGCAGGCGTTGTGGAGCATTGGAGCAAGGCGCGACTATTTAAATCAATTGTAAATTCACATTTCATTCCAACTCAATTCATTTTCATAAAATCCACGAGCACGAGCGCTGCTAAAACTTTCACTTTTTCCTGTTCCATATAATTTACGATGATAATTATGGCAGCAGCGAATTACCCCCAGGGGAGCTAAGCGCGCACAATGCCAAGAAGTAAAAAAAAGAAGCGACCGACTTAGGCTTACACCATGGCCGTTGTCCTGTCCTGCCGTGCAGCAAATGTAAAAATGATAATCCCATTGTCAGGCGATAATTCAAAACTTCGACTGAACGCTGGACGCCAACGAGTAGAGCCAAGAAATATTTTAATGTTTTGAAAAGATTTATGTAAATGCTCTCTCTTTCTTGAGGCACACCTTGCACTCGGCCATGAATATGCATGTGTCCTGTTCGCATCCTGGCTGAGCTCAAGGCATGAATTATGCTGAGTCTTTTGCTTTGCACTTAATTGGAAATGCTTGCCGCAAATTTGTGCTGATAGCGGAGCAGAAGGGGTAGCTTTCTGCCAAAAAAGATTTGCTCATTAAACCGCCACTCCCACTCCCACTCTCTCTTTCTGACTCTGAGTGTGTGTGTGACTGTGTGTGTGTGTGTGTGTGCGTGCACGCCGCAGGTATACTTTTCATAAAACTAATACGAATTGATTTATGACTCTGTGTGGCGCTGGTGAAAGGCTTGCGGCTTGCTCGCTTGTCTTAAAAATGTTTAAGTGCCATTTGGTGTGCCTCTTCCACTGGCGCAGTCTCTGGTAAATCTGTATGCCCCCGACCCCAACGCCTACCAACTCCCACCCTCTGGAAAGCATTTGGCCCCCAACCCAAAGAATTGCTTGCTATCTTCTGGCAACTGCTTGGCGTTTGTGTCCAAATCTTTGCCAGGCTGTCAAACTTTTGCTGGCACGCTAAAAATGCTTAAGGTGCACGTTACGCTCCGCAGAGACTCCTTTGAGAGTCCTTTGACTTCGTCGCTGGCTGAGGCAAGGGGTGCATTGCTAAGCTTATAATTCATAAAGCATTTAAGTTGGCCAAAATCGAAATTTATTGCCATTTAAGATATTTGCCGAGCGCTACATACAAGTACATGCGGGGAATGTGGAGGAACACTGGGGAATGTCCTTTGCCATTTTCAAACAGCACTCGACTCGTAATTAAAGTCGTTCGGCATATCTCCTTAAATAATTCCGCCAACTGCCGACTGCTTAAATATTAAATATGCAAATGGGTGTGGGCCTATGTGTCATTTTTAACGTATCACCATGCAGATAGAAGCAAATTGTTTTCGTCTTATTATTATATTTTTTTCGTCCTTGCCACAGACAATAAAAACTCAATTTGTAGCACGCTCGCAGGCGCTAAGGCATAAAAATAATCAAAGCTGTGTAAAAGAAAACGTGTATGATGACGATTGACTGCGATTAGAA
This sequence comes from Scaptodrosophila lebanonensis, assembly GCF_003285725.1. Classification (NCBI taxonomy): domain Eukaryota; kingdom Metazoa; phylum Arthropoda; class Insecta; order Diptera; family Drosophilidae; genus Scaptodrosophila; species Scaptodrosophila lebanonensis. The sequence continues at coordinate 8,361,268 of NW_022060529.1, forward strand.
GGCCCATAATGTGGTCTCTGTGATATCTTTATGACATCGGCACAAGACACTCGAATGTACGAGTATGTGTGTGGATGGGTGTGTGGGTAGTTAAGGGTGATGGTAAGGACAGCATCACAATTTTCAGTGCTAAAGAGCTCGCCACTAAGCTGTCAGTTGGGACTCATCGTTTTCTTTCTGGCTGACAATGTCCAGCGAAGCACTTCGAACTTCCGTCGGGCGGACACGCCCACCTGCCACATTTCGCTTTATCAGTGGCGCTTCACGTCACAGCTTCTTGCCTTTTGCGGATGGCCGCTTATCTGTGTGCACCGCAGCTGTCATTCGGTATGGCAAAGTTTTTGGCTGCACTAAGTGGGGCAGTAAAAACCCAAAAGTAAATAAAAAGCACTTCTTTTCTTATTAAAAATCACCGCGCAAATGCCCAAGACAGAAAAGAATGAAGAAAACGCTGGAAAAACGCTTAAAATCGAGTCGCCCAGATTAGACAAGAGAGAGCAAAATTCAAAGTCGAAATCAAAATCAATCCATTAACAAAAGCACACAAACGACCCAGCTGACAAGGACCAAGGACTAGGCATTAACTTGTGATTTCAACTGTGCAAATTCCCAACGTCAAGGCGTTGTCGCTGTCGCTGACTTTGCATGGCAGTGCCTGCTAATTATCCTGTCAGAGGGCGCGTATCGGCCACAAAAGCTGCTGCGCTTCATTAAAATGACAAGAAGGCGATTTGTGGAATACAATGTATTGGTAAAAAACGATGCACAGTGGGTTGAGTCGTTGATTTGTACACACACTTTGTTCTCACGTTTATGAAAATGCAGTTATTTTTATTGCTTTGTTTTCAGCTTACAAATTTCCAGTCATTTTGCCCATCTTTGGGTCGAATTTTCCATGAATCTGATTGAAAAAGACTCGTGGAGTCTCTTAACAAAATAAGTGTTATAATTCTTATGTTATCAGATATCACTTCTGTGATTTTTATAAGGCTATCTATTCTGGATTATGCTTACTCTGATATCCAAATTTCATTTTTCTTAACTTATTACTATTAATTTGTAATGTGTTTACTTATATTGTAAAAAATATTTTTTACTGCTTAATCACCATTACTATCATAGCTTTCATAAGTTGTATAACCAACCCTAAAGTTCTTAGGCTTTGGATAATCCTAGACAGTTTCTGGCATAATATAATATAATTTTGTTCTTTATCAATATTTGCCGCAGCTTAAGAGAATTAAAAAATAGCAAGCAAAATTGTGAGCTCGAATTGAAATTTCCTGGCTATCGCATAATGTTTTTGTTTGCGAATAATTATATAAAACTGAAGTTGATGTAAAAAAGTTGAAAAACACTTTGAAAACCTATTACTGGAACCCTGACACGCGTAAAGCGATTAAGTAGCTCAATTGTATTTTTGAATTGTGCCACATAAATGGGAGGCGCCACCCCACTGTGGATAGTCCGCGTTGGTTTTGCATTTTAAACGCTTTCTGCTCATTATCTGTGCAGCTGTGCAGTTATCCAGAGGGCCGGACTGCTGCCTGGGCAACATAATGCTCGCTCGCCTGCACGGAGGTGAAGGGGGCTTTTTCATTGTTGTTGCTGTTGTTGTTGTTGCTGCTTATCAGTGAGTCAGTCATTCAGTTCAGCTGATTTTGCGACGAGCTCGCTATTTTTGTCAACTTATTTATTTTTCTAACCACTCCACTAATTTAAAATCATTTGGTTTCCCACTCTCCTCCTGCTGTCACCGTGCCACCTTGCTTCCTCCTCTCTCCTCTCCTCTCCTCCCCTCTCCTCTCCTTAAAAGTATGTGGCTGTCAACGCTCCTGAGTTGAGGTCGTTTTGTTTGGCACTGCATCTTTATCGCGCTGTCTGAGCTGAATGCGACCGTCGTTTCTGTTTTCCGCACGCTTCATTACAATAAATCCGGTTAGAGGTGTCTGGCAACCGTCACGCAGCCTCGCTGTCTCCCCGACTGGGTCGAGGTCTGGGTAATTTTAATGCCCTATCAGCCAGTGCATTCATTCTTTTTTTTTTTTTTTTGTATTTCGTATCCTGCCATTTCCACATGACTTACAAGTCAATCGAAAAGTTGCTGCAGCAATTTCGACTGCAGCCATACAACATCGTTGGTTTTTAGACGTTTATTTATTTGGAATACTGATTCAGTTGACATGCAGCATAAAAATCGAATAGAGTACAAAAGCATAGCTATTAAAAGCTCCTACCTCGCTTGTAATGTTTTTTCCTACTCATAATCGCTGTGTTGACATCAAAAGCAAACAGAGGCTAGATAAAGAAAAATCGACGGAAAATGATAAGCAAAAATACCCCCAAGAACACGCAATTGTTTTTAATGCCAATTTCTAACTGCTTTTATTCCAAAATTATATTTGTTATCTTACAGGCATGTTCGGCAGACTGTACTTTTCACACAGCTGCTACATTTTCCAAATGACACACGTTTCATATTAACAAGAAACAGTTTATTATAAAAGTTCGAAAAGTTCCACAAAGTTCGGACCTTTCATTTTTAAGTAAGTCTTTTAATAAAAGGTAAAATAGTATTTAAAAAATACTGCCTTTTACAAATTGACTAACGGGGACTGGAGATACCTGAGCTTTTTAAGGTCGCTCTGTTCATTGCAGATCAAGATTACTTTTCTCTTCTCATACGCAGATAGACCTCTGATTACAATCCTTTTCGGCCTTGATGCTTAATTAACTATCACTTAAAACAATGGTTTCTTTCCTTTATAACAATTTGATTACAAAATGTATTTTTGAAAGTGTTATTTTGAAAATTGTGTGTGGTGTGTATAGCACGCAGTATTAAAGTAGGGAATAGGGAATATGAAATATGTAGTACCAGAGTATTGGTACTCTCTCATATTGTGGACAATGTAACGCTTGTAATTGAGAAGGCGTGACCGAATTGCGGCAACAAAGCTGTGGAAATAAATTGGTAAAAATAAATGCAAGTTTTCTCAATTTTAACTAGGGAGCTGTGCAACACAGCCCACGGCTTTCAGCGATTCCACAGCGATTTGTTGTTCAACACTATGCTGGGCTTATCAATGGCTTATCTTATCAGCATTGGAAAGCCGTTACTCTAACTGGTGCAAGTGAATTATTTCATGGCCCAGCAGTCTTTTCTCAGACGTTGCGCGGAAATTGTGTTACAGCAGAAAATTTGTATTCAACTATGTGGGGGAGTTGTAAAATGTAGACATTTTCTTTAGGGCGTGGCAACCGCGTTGGAAAATGATAAATTAGCGATTAAAATTTCATAAATTGTGCAATTTCTACCACAAATTAAGTGTGAATGCGAACGTGAAAAACACAATTAGTGCATACATATATACAAAAGTATATAGTATGAATACATTTAGCTGCGAATCGAAGTGATAAGATAAGTAACAACGCGTTCGCATTGCACTTCAAACGCTATCTCCTTCTCTCTCAGCTTGCTTTCCACATAAAAAACAGGTGAATAGAGCCCATAATTTTTTTTTTTTTTTTGATACACAATCTAAGTCATTCATGAGGTCATGTAGGAACTCCACTTGATGACAGGTTGCTGGCAACATTTATTAATGGAACCAACGAGAAAGCCATGCAATAGCGACGAATAAAGACATTGATAGTTCCGATAGGGCGCGATACGAAACGCAAATCGACGACAAACAGCAGTGACCAGTAAAGGTAGCAGGAAGTACGCAATAAGTTAAAATACGCAGAACAATAATAACAATGGTTACTCATCGAATATATATGTTCTCTTCTTTTTTTTGTTCACAGGCCATGTTTCTGCGTCTTTCGTTCGCCCAGCTATCTGTGCTGCTAACGTGGCTGGCAATCGGGGCTCAAGGCTTGGACTGCCCAGCAGCATGCAGGTGTGCCTGGGTGCTGGACAGTTTGGAGGTGAATTGCTCTGACCGAGGCCTGAGCGTTTATCCTTCGCTTGAGAATGTGCCGGTGGAACATTTGGATCTGTCGGGGAATCTGTTTCGCGAGTTCCCCAAGCAGTATGCAGACATCGAATCGCTGATGTATTTGGATTTGTCCAATAATAGGATTTCTCAATTGGATGCTGGCGCGTTGATTGGATTTACATCGCTGCGCACATTGCTGCTCGCTAATAACTCAATCGTGAACTGGTCTCAACTAAATCCCAGCGAGACGTTTTGGTATGCCACCAATTTGAAGCACTTGAACCTTAGCGGCAATCGTCTGGATAGTTTTATCAATGAAGACGCCAGCCAGCAGCTCAGCAGTCAGTCCTTGACGCATTTGGATCTCTCCAGCTGCGGCATAAGTGTCGTTGGTGGCGATCATCTGAACAGCCATCTGCCAAATCTGGAGCGTCTAATCCTGAGCAACAACAAGCTGACACAAATCTCGACGCTGCATTCGGATAGCCTTCGGCTGTTGGACCTAAGCAACTGCAGCTTGCAGCGGGTCAACTCGATGTTTATTGCGGCCCTGCCCAGCTTGGAGCAGCTTTATCTCTCCTACAACTCGCAGCTGCAGTTTGGCAGCAGAGACGAAGATCTAATCATTGCATACTCGCTTCGACAGCTCGATGCATCCTACTCCAATCTGGATGACATCGATTTGAGAGGTCTGCCCGCCTTGACGAATGTGCGGTTGCGCGGCAATTTGCTGCGATCCGTAGATAGTCGCACATTCGAGAACAACACCCAGCTGGAGTTCTTGGACTTGTCCGAGAACATGGTGCGTCTAATTGGGGCCGGTGCCTTTAATGGTTTGAAGCGCCTTAAGCAATTGAATCTGGCCTACAACGAAATCGCAAGACTAGACCGCAATGTCATTTCCAGCAACGACGTCCTCTTGGATCTTAATCTGAGTCACAACGTCATTCAGAAGCTAACAAAAATCGTTTCCAACTCGGTGCGCTTCATCAATATGAGTTGGTGTGAAATAACAGCCATCGACAGCATGGCCTTCTCGGGTCTATCAGCCATCCAGCACTTGGATCTGTCCCACAACCTAATCGGTGATGTGCCCAGTCTAATGCACTCGGAAACTTTGCGCTCTTTGGATTTAAGCAATTGCAGGTACGAACCAACTGTCCCAACAGCCGTCATCTCTCCCTTACTGATCTTGAATTCAAATCTATTTCTCATTTTCAGGCTATCCACAGTGCGTAATACCACGTTTAAGGAGTTTCCAGAACTGTCTACGCTGCGTCTGAATGGGAATCGCCTAACGAATGCCATACCGCCGTCACATTTTCGCGAGAACAAATTTCTCGACCAAATTTGGCTTGGCGACAATCCCTGGATTTGTGGCTGCCGCGATCAGCACTTTATCGAATTCTATGATTACCTGACCACCAAACCAGCCAGGGTAAGTATAAAGTGATAAGTTTTATTGCCCACATACATATATAAACAAAAGATGTTCACACATTTCAGGTTCGGGATCGGAACCATCTGCGTTGTGGCTCGCCAGCAAATAATTATGGCAAGCTCTGGGAAAACGCATGCATGGGTGTCTGGATGGCAAATGTGCGCAGTAGCCATGCCGAAGAGGTTTGGTCCAATATCCTCATTGGCATTATTGTGATTGGCGCAATTATTCTAATCTACTCCTGCTTGCGAAAAGCCGTGCGAAAACACAAGGTGCGCCATGATAGGCGGGAGTACGCAGAGAATCGTGACGAGTTACAGCGCATGTAAGTCTTAAAAATATATGAAGAAACATATCTCACTCCCATATCCATCGCTTTACAGACGAGACATTAACGAGCGCATGCTGCAAGAGGAGAGACCTCCGGTCCGTACGCTTATAGCACAAGAGACTAACCTGCCCTCCTACGAGGACGCCCTACGGATGCCAAAGCTGGTGCGTCCTGTAAAGTCAATGGGCGATTTGACTGGCACAGGGCGATCGCGCAAGCAATTGCGTCGGTCACAGACGCAGCAAGACGGCGAACAGTCCGCCGGGGAGGATGAACTACAGCTGGACTCCAGGCAGAGGTTCCGCAGCGTGGAAATGCTTTCGAATCGCGACAAGGAGCGCACAGCCCAATATGCGCCCTTCCGACGCACTGGTTACATGGAATACAGTCAGTCGGGTAGTCGACGGTTCAGCATCGAGGACTCAAGGTTTCCGGCAGCGCACCTCAAGACGCAAAATTTGCAGAGTGCGGAGCAGATAGGCAATTTCCAGAGCTACGAAAACAGTCCCTACACGAAGCGAAAGCCCAAAATTGCCGAAATACCTCCGTTCAAGAGAATCAACCTGATTGGAAACAGCGTTGAGTTCCTCACAGATCCCGAGGATGATCTGAGCAGCAAACAGGGCAGTCCCTTCGCAAAGCGAAAACCAAAGTTGCCACCGGTGGTCCATGTGCAGGCCCAGGTCTATGCCCTTGAGCAGAAGCTGACGGGTGTATTGGAGCCAGCTATCGAGGACTACTACAGTCCCACACAAAAGGCTGTCTCCTCATCAACCATTGCCAGCGATTTCCAAGAGCTCGTCGAACCAGAACTCACTTCGCTTCCGGACGATAGCAGATCAACTGCCACCACTTCGGATCCGGAACAAAGTCTGGAGCGGGGCAAACGAAAGAAGCGCAAGAATTCTGCCAGCCGTCGTGCCAGTGGAAATTTCAACGCTGCTGTCGATGGCAGCGTTTCTTCCAGCGATGATGAGCGAAGCATCCAAGCACGACAGCCCATGCGAGAGACATTATTTTAAGTCAAAAACTGTATTAGTTAAGTTTTATGTAAATTTATGTTTAGGCGTCGAAACAACTAAAGTTTATATTGTAAGTATGCTAGACCAAAGCTATGGTCAGACAAGCAAATCATTTGCACACAAATCTGTCTTATTTTTAAAGTTAGCTTTAATAAGTAAAGTCCAGAAAAGTTTTAGCAGAATTAGGACAAATTTTGAATGAAGTAACATAATATTTATAACTCACTTGTGAAATTCTATAAATTTGTGTACAAATAATTTGCATGTCTAATACCTACTACTTCAAAACACCGGCTTAAAATGGCTCAGAAAATATCTGAGTACACTTGGGTTTTTACAACTATTCCTTTATTGTATTTGTACATAGAGTTGCTGTTTCCAGAAACTAACAGAGTAGGTAAAACTTGCACAGGTTGGATCTATACCTATACTTTGACTAATAACCTTTAAGCTATATTGTTTTGTATTCATTTTGTATGCATTAAAACCAAATAAGAAAATGATTATGGTGTGTACTGGATCCTAAAAAAGGAAAACCGACCACATATGTTCAGGACTTTGTTCAGAAACCCTGTAAGCTTATTGTAATCAAAAAAACAAAAAGTATAACTATGGCAGCTAAATTGTATTAATATTGCATTTCAATTTAATAATTTATTTATATTTTAAAACATTATACTACACAGTTGTATATGTTTTTTTTTTGGGGGGGGTACAGGATATTACATTGTCCTGCTTGTTCTACTAAAACTTTCTCTCTAGTTTTCTAGGTACAATAAATTGTATTTTATTTTAATAAACGCTTTTCATTGAAAACTGTGTTCATTCGTATTGAAAATTGTACGCATTCGTTGAAATTTTGGGACAGATTCTAATAAAATTGTTCAAAGTCCATAATAATGGTCATATTTTAATAAAGAAGAAAATTATAGCATATTTTCGCGCTATTCACCATGTGGGAAAAGAGACTGACCATGTGTTAGAAAAATATAGCTTCATGAGATGCCACCTAGATGGCGGCAATGTCACTTTTAATAAATCTTAAAAATGTTGGGTGTATTGTTTTATATTTTTCTTTTCATTATTATTTTACTATAATTATTTGCATTTTTGCATTTTATTTGCGAAATACGTACAATTTTGTTTCAAAATTGGCGTTCACACGAGCCAAAAGAAGCACAGAAATAAAAGCCAATTCCCCATATGGTGGATAAATCAAATAAAACAACACTAACTTTCTCGAATTTACACCTAGATGGCGCACCTTTAAATTTGCATTTTTCACGTATTCTTCCATTTATTTATGATATTATACATATTATTATATACATATATTTATTCTGTAGCAAAAACGTAAAAAGTCATAAAATAACTGAAAAAGAGCAAAACAATATTTGTAAAATATTTGAGCTTAGCTTCGAAATGAATCAGAGGTTTTTTCAGATTTTACGATGGGTTTTTTATTGATAGCTTAGTTTTCAATGTAAAAACAAATATCTAATTTCACAAGAAAGGGCAGCTTAAGTAGTTTCCAAAGTAAAAATATACACATTTATTTCTATATATATGTGTGTGTGCATGTGTGTGAACTTTGTGTGCATACAGATACATATTTTATACTCGCGAAATTGTGTATATATGTACATACATACATATATGCAGATATGTATACATACTATATATCCTGCAGAGCCTGTGGAAACGATATGAATGTCTGCTGTGTAGGAGTAGTTTTTATTCCCACATATTGTTTGCGAAGTTCGAAGTAATACACATTAAATATTAAAGCGATATTTTTTAACTTTGGTATTAAACTAGATTTATGCTTAGACATAATTAATTTACTTAGAGCTAGTTTCTCGTCATAATATGCTTATGTGCTGAGCTTAAAACAGAATAGTTTTATTTTCCTTTTCACATATTACATAATTGTATTCCATGTTTATTATGGTTGGTCGTCGTGCTGAAATCATCGATTGAATGGGTATTTCCTCTCACTTGTCAATGTAAAAAGTGTTTTGGAGTCGCCTGAAGCCTATCACAAATACCTAGATGGTTAATGCAGCTCAACGGCTGCTATTTATTTTATTTTTGTTTTTAGTAGTGCAGTGTCTCGATTTGTTAGCAAAGTACGATTTTTTGTTGTTGTTGCTCTTCTTGTTGGCACGTTGTTTGTATATGGGTGGACCGATCTCCTGATCGATCGCGGAGAGTTGGGCTTAGTGGCTGAGCTGGCCGACAGGCTGATGCACCGCAGGATGTGTTGGATCTGTGACTAGATAGGTGTCACCATTCCGCACGGGAGTTGTAATAATGTCACCGGCATTTGATTTGCTGCGCGTGACCAGCATGGGGGTCTTCGGCTTGGGTGTCTCTGTCAGCTTGATCTTAACGCGACCAGTTTCGGGCGAGTACACCGGCGAGTATCGGCCAGACTTTGGCGACGAGGGCAGGTAGGCGTCTTCGGGCTCATTGTTGTTCTGCTCGCCGCTCTGTGGGTTCTGCGCATACTTGGAGGCACGTGGAGACTGTGGAGTCGGGTAGCGAGGCGTGATCGGATAGTATTCGTGTGCTGCGGACTCGCCGGCCGGCTCGTTAATGGTCGGCACATCCTTGGCACCACCATTTGCTGATCCATTGCCATTCAGGAGCGGCTGCTGTCCAGCACCGTCCTTCGCATCGCTGCCGTTGTAGGGCTTCTTGACGATTTGTGCTTCGTCCAGTTTCGTCTTCTCCGCAATGAGCGGTGAGTGCTCGTGGCCGTTGCGCGTCACCGGCTTGCCCAGATTCTTTTTGTCCATGTCCAGCAGCTCTGTTTGGCGCTGGGCCTCCGCGTCGCGGGCTGCTTGGCTGTTGTTGTATTTGCAGCGTTTGATGGCCACAAAGAGTATCAAGCCAAGCACAATGAGTGCGATGACGGCGAGTAGGAAATAAGTAGCATTGGTGTCGTCCTTTCTGGACACGTTGGCCGTCAATATGTCCTCCGACTCGTTGCTGTTCACATCGAGTGGGCCGTCTGTGATCACATCCGTTGGCGCGCCAGTGTCTAACTGTTTGTGTACGATGGGCACGATGGGCTCTTCGCTGACAGGTTTCGGCTCCGTATCCTTGGCGCCCTCAAAAATGCCCATGTGCTGGAAAATGTTTGGCGATGGCGAGCCTGGATCCTCAACCGGATTGTTGTCGAACTCATCGTCGTTGTTATCGTTGTTGTTGGTGTCGTCATGATCGAAGTCATCTGCGTCCACTGGGTCGGATATCAAGTGTGGAATGATCAGGGTGCCTCCACCGCTGCCTGAGCCCTCATCGTTGTCCTCGTCCTCATTTTCCAGCTCAGTTACTGGCGATTGCGTCGTAGCTATGGGCTCCTGCTCGGCTAAGTTGATTTCCATATTTGTGTGACTGAGATCGCCTGAACCCTCCACATCGCTGGCTGCATGCTGTTCACTCGATTTCACCGCTCCCTTGTCGTCAACGGGGAGAAAGTCCTTACCAAGTTCCTGCTCGTCCTGGGCCTCATGCTCTCCTGACTCAGCCACTGGCTGGTCGCCCATCATCAGCTCGTTTTCATCAACGTCCGGCGTGTACCAGCCGCGCCGCTCCTTCGCGCAAACGTCCGACTGCTTGATCTGGAGCCAAGGCTTGCCGCGCGCCGCCACCGGATAGCTGCAGACTACGGCATGTTCCATGTAGACATGGCGTTCTTGCAGCCAGTTGCGCACCTCCAGCGTCTCGCAGGAGCAGTTGATCGAGTTGTGACTGAGCTCGAGCTGCATCAAGTGGTGCAGATGCGTCAGCTCCAACGGCAGATTCGTAATGGCATTATGCTGCAGGTTTAGGACCTGCAGATGCTGCGGTAACTTGACCAGCTTGGACGACGTTAGACGATTGTGTTTAAGATTCAGTTTCTTGATGCGCTTGCTCAGATGCCCGATCTCGTGCAGCTCGTTGTGCGAAAGGTCCACTGAGGTCAGATTCGGAAGGTTGGTCAGTGCGTGAGAGAGTCGCGTGAGTTCCAGATACGACAGATCGATGGAATGTATCGGCAATGTGGTCTGAAGTGGTGCCTGTAATGCTCGCAGACCCTCTGTGCTATTGCATTTGGCATGGAGCAGGGGCTTGTGTGTGTTGCGGGCTAGATTACAGGTGCAGTTGCTGGGACATTCATAGGCAGGTGAGGCACTAGGCGTGGATGTGGGTGTGGGTGTGGGTGTGGCCGTTACGCTGGCACTGAGCAGTAATGCCAGCATCAATGTGCTGTAGATCGCTGTGCTCTCCATTTCGAGCGATTCCAATAGTCCTCAAACACAAGTTGATTTTATATTTGAGTTCCGCCGAGCCGAGACAACGGACGCTGCTGAATCACCTCGCAAAATTCGACTTTCGCAAATGTGGTCGATTCTGAAAGTAAAAAATTAGCAGCCAAATGAGTAATGTAAGGAAATATCGGCTTGGTTTAATAATGATCAGACTACCTAACGCTTACGATCTTTATGGCCCAGCCATACAATGCAGACTAGTCGCAACGAAGCGGGCTTGGTCTAGTGTTGTTCGAGCATATATGTACAAGTATGTACGTATAGTATGTCTTACAAAAATCACATGTTACGTCATTCTGCAATTTATTGCGTACTCTCTGCCGCCTATCGAGCTCCGCTATCATTCCTTGCATATAGATTTCCTTATCGCCAGGGTGTATTCTTGTATATATAAAGTAAATCGTTATCTTGGCTCATATTGATAACTTTTTAAGGTCTAAAAGACTTGAGTCTTGTGCCACTATTTGCGTCGGTTGTGACATCAGCAACTCAACTAACAAACACATGACGCACCTGTGAATCAATTGCCAAAACTCATAAGTGGATGAGTTGCAATGCCAAGACTATATACTTGTATTTGAAGGCATACATATAACTGGAAACACTATCTCATCGACGAAATAGATCAATAGCTATTGGTGCAAGAAAAGCTTTTTATTAAACAAATTAATCTAAAGGTAATTGTTAATTGTTTCAGTGTTTACACTTAATGAAGTTTTATCATCGCATTAAATACTTCAATTCTCCTACAATACACACTTCCCGTATACTTAAATTTGTAAAAAGGTTATATAAATAAATAAATAAGGTTTTTAGTTAAATAAACACTTGTGTGTTTATGTAAATATTTTATTTTTCTTATGCCATTTTATTTTGAACTAAAATTAGTTGCTAAAGATGCACTAATGCTGAATCGTTTAGAGTGCTTCCCTGCTAACTATTATTTAATTATAAGTATAGCTTAGGGGCTTGAAAAGTTATCTAAGCCAGGTGAGATAATAATAAGTTTTGCAAAATCAGTGCAAAAATACAAGAAGATTATATTTTTATTTCTCAAATTATGAAATAAATTGAAGCACATTTGAAACTTCATGAACTTGTTTGGAAAAGCTTAACAGTTTTCTAATGCCTGCCAAATGGGCTTATAATTCCTGCGAAATTGGATTACAAATCGGTGTCTCTCCCTATCGCTTAGCCCATTTGCAATGCGGGGATTTGAGTGATACATGAAGCTAACAGAAAAGCAGAACTTATTTTTACATATTCAGTCTCAATTCCGAGCAAAATAATTTCCGAGTGTAAGTACTTGTATATGTGTTGGTGTTCTGTTTGTTGTTGTTGTTGTTGCTGTGCGTTTACATGTCTCCGACTATTTATTATTCGCGTAACGCAAAACGATTGACGGCTGACTCGTGGATGCAATTTAAGTGGAACTGATAAGCGACGCGACGCGATGCCACTGATCAACCGAGGGAACGGGTGCGGGTTGCGGGCACGGGCACGGGATCCGGATTGGGATCAGTGTGCAACGGCTTTGACCGCAAAGCTCTTGGCGAGCTGCAAATAATGCGCCCACTTGGATTAGTGAGCGACTGTTCGTTCTATATGGTATGTATTTCAATATATAAACTAACACACACACACAAACACACAGACATACATAGCTATATGTGTATGCAGATATGTATGTATGTTCGTACATGCAATGAAAGAGACACAATTTTTAAATTGCAACGAGGCGCACTTGAATTATTCAACAGTCTCTCAAATGCTAAAATCAGTTGCAGCCATTTTTGTAGGCAAGTGCACATGAGTAGGAATCAGATCAGGTAGTTATATATATACCTACAAACGCATAAAGATAAGTGGCATACATTCTATTGTGAAGATTAGCATCTCTATTGACATATCAGACATAGGAAGACGCATTTAAAGCCTACTTTCGAATATAAAATGCAGAACGAGTGAACAACTCGTCAGCAGAAAGTAGTGTTTCGAATCCAAAAAAATATTTTGTTTTCACGTAGTTTGTCATATTTGGTGTAAAACAATAACAAATGCTTGTTCGAATAACTGCAGATAAGGTAATTGTTTTAACTTTCAAAGTAAACAGGTTAATAGCTAAACAAACTTTGAAAAGTATTAGATTGTCATTGAAATGGACGAGTAGTTGGTATATGTACTTGTATTTTGAAATTTTATGTTTTTGTTCCTGTTTCTATTTCCATGGCTCTAGATGTGGATGCCCTTTCGCGCATTTGGCAAAGCCGTGACTCCCATTCTTGTTCCGTTTCTATGGCTCTCGATGTGGATGCTCTGCTTATCGGCATTTTAAACAGTTTTTTCTTTTTTTTTTGGGAAATGAAAATGAGCGGAAATAAGCAAGAAAACGATGGTAGATCGCTTACCCAGGGGACTATGTACTTTGAATATTGCCACACAATGTGATCAAAACTGTTTCAGCGGTATCGGATTCTATAGGGAATATATTTATATATATGCATACGTATATACTTCCATTTTTATATATATGTAAATTGATCGTAAAATTAAATAAATTCAATTTTGTACAAATTTTTATCATCAAATGTATGATTGTTAGAAAAATCTGTTAATATTTCTTAATTTCATGGCAACTCCAAAGCTTGGGGGACTTTTGTTTTAAATGCTTATGAAATAAAGTAAATACCTAAGATAGCACAAGAACAAAATATGAAATTTAGTGACGTGATCGATTAATTTTGTGCTGTTCATTAAATGAACAAATATCATGACATAATCAACTAATTAAAGAACGCGTTAGTCTTTTGCACTCCAGAGCTTACTTAATGAATTCTACACTCGGCAAAATCAGAATCTTTGCTAAACTAACCATCAGAAAGGGGACAATTTTCCGTAAATATTGAAAATGAATACAAGATGTGGAAGCTCTTGAAATGAGAAGATATTATTATGAAAATGCATAATAATTGTTAGATTTTGATTGATACACTCAAAATAGGGAACAAATATAGCTTAAATGAGAAACGTGTACATTTGTTTAGGGTTTAAATTATCGTCAAACATTGGTGAATACTTTTTATGAGTTTAAATAAAAATTGTTCCTGCATATAACAAAATTTCTAAACAGTGTAGGCAACAGTGTCAAGTATTTCTTCATACCCATAAATGGAGAAGCATGCGAACATTCGGAATTGGGAAAACACGTTTTTGTTTTTATACAACTATGTAGAGCAGAAGTGGAAGCAGCGGCTTAGCAACAGTAACACGCACCACCACCACCATCACCATCACCACCACCATTGGCATTGGCATTGGCATTGGCACCGCCACCCTTTGGTAGGCAGAGCGTTTTTGAATAATTTGAGAATTTCGCCCGCTGTGCCAATTTGGTGCGCTGATGATGCAAAATAAATGCGTGCGCATGCGTGGCAGCTGCTCTGCAGACTAAATGCCAACTGGATGTGAGGCGGCACATTCAAATTGTTCGAGAGATCAGAAAGAGTGCATTGAGTGGTCGTTAGCATCAAGGTCATGGTCAGTGATCGTCGGCAGGCGACGGACGGCATCTCAATGTACAAGTATGCGATGAGCATTTAGACAGCACGTGATAAGTGGTTTGAACAAATTGTTGCCGTTCATAAGGCTAACAACGGCAAACGGCAAACGGCAAGCAAATGTCTTCTTCAAATGGCTAGTTGATGACAAATTGCCCGACGAACTTTCTCCGCGCGCAGCGTATTTTCCATTTCGATCGTGGCCAACGTGGCAAACGTGGCAAATGGAGAAGAAGCTGCGCTTAGGCGCTTTAAGCCATTTATCAAAATCTGTCAGTTGGCCATAAATTGTGCAGCAGACTCAAATTTGTGTTCGCCTTTTTAGCCAAAAAGTATTAACTGGCCGACCTGATCTACCAGTTTCAGTTTCTCACATGCGCCGCGATTGCAATTAATGTGCTTAATTGCATTTAAAAAGTGTCGACTTTAATCAAACGATCTGCATTCTCTTATCACAATTTCATCGTGATTTCCACTTAATTGCTCGTGTTCTGCACTCACACGTGCGACCGCCACAGCGACTGCGACTGCGATGCCGACAAAAAGTCAAAGGCTTGGGTAAGTGCCGGCGACAGGAAGCTCGAAATTAAACAGACTGCGCGAACTTGAGCTGCCAAATGGCACTTAATGGGAACGCCGTGCGATCAAGTTGAAACAAACATTTCGCCAATTGAAAGAAATCAGTGCCACCGCCAGACGACGACGGTCGTAAACTATGACAAATGTTCAACCTTGACTCGCGATGTCCAAAAAATAAAGTAAACCAAAGGTTTAAAGACTCTTCAACGAAGCAAAAAAGCTCACCCAAATTTGCAGCAGGAGGTTCAACTCCGCTTCCCTCGGCATGCCGTATACCCGCATATACTTGTATATGCTTGCATATCTAAATTTATGTGTTTGTGTACAGTTGTCGGTCGAGAAGAGATCTTTGTGTGTCGAACAATATCACGTCATCCTACACTTTTTGCAAATTTTTCTCCATTCAAATTTGTGCAAATTTCTTTTTTATTCAATTTGCTTTCGTTGTACTCGAGTGCTCGTTTATATACAAGTACCATATACAAAGATATTTGCAAACAAACTTCTAATAAAAGCTAAATGATTGCCATACAAAGAACACCAATTTGCGGAAAGTGGAACCAAAATAGGCGAGTGCTATTTCTATTTAGAACATTTATTTACAGAAATAAATCAAATGTAATACCGCTGCGGCAAGGCTAGATCTGCAATGCTTTTTTTCTTATAGAAAGTCAATCAATAGTAAAATTATGTAAATGTGTATACTTTGGCAAACTCTTCCAAAATAAGTCATAAAGTTCACAGCGCATTTAACCGGAGGAAGTGGGCGAAATAGACTCAATTTTTTTAAAATAGCCATATCCGCTCATCCGTCCATTAGTCCGTCCATCGATCCTTGTGAACGAACATCAAAGTAAACCATAACAGCGGGGAAGTTCAAGCTCGGCTTGTACACTCGTTTTATTCAAAGGCATATAAAGTTTAATAAAAATCGTACCGTATATATGTTATATAAAGAAATTATCGCTTTAGTTGATACCTATACTGGGGAGCCTACTTGAATAGGGATAAGGAGAACGCGCAGGTTGCAATACTTTGTGTTCGGATTATTTGTACTATCCAACTTATTTTGGACCAATTTCTTCAGTGGCAGTATCTTAAGGTATAGTCAGATAGGCAGATATATTTACACGATTCTTCGATTTCGATTTCTTTACTACATGTATTATCTAAGCATCTTTTTTTTTACACAATTTTCATGAAACAATTAGACCTGCTTTTGGATTTTTTCACCCTCACAATTTCAAGGGAGTTTCTTTCAATAAAATGTACTTGTATTTGCATTTTCGCTTTATTTACTAGCGATTGGAATTGTATGCGAAGCAAGTGCCGCAAGCTTTTGTAGTCTCGGTTTATTGAACTTTTGCCAAGTGACGCACACAACTATTCGAACACACCTTAAGCCCTAACAGACTCGTACTCGTACTCGTATAATGCAATTTTATTCTATAGTCCGAGTTTTGTTTTCTCGAGTGTGGCGGCTTTCGGTTTCTTTGCTTTGGCCGCTTTCTCGGACAAAAAACCAAAATGATGACGTGAGACAATTAAAACATCAGGTGATTTTGGGGTCTTACCGTAAACTTTATGCAAACTCACCAACGTACACAGACACACACACACACGCACACACACACACACAGGCATACACTTGTTGCCAAACATGGTCGGCTTTGCTGACCGCAATTAAGCGCTTCAATCAGTGCGAGCGAGCAGTGGAGATGGAGAGAGCTAGAGCCAGAGGCAGAGCCAGACCCAGAGATGGAAGTGGAGATGGAGATGACGTCTAAACGGCAAGCGGCGGCAAGTGGTCATATACTACATATAAATGGGAATGACTCAGGCCCCGGCTGCTGACCGGCCACATTTGGTTTTCGATGTATTGAGATAGTCTGTAAGTCGAACGAACGTTTGCCATTCGCAACACTCGAATGTGCTGGCGGGTTCATTCAAGGCAAGCGCGAATTATGCGCAGTCGTGTCGTCATAGAAAACAATCGCAATACCACAAGAGCAGAAGTGTGAGCGAGTCAGTGTATGAGTGAGTTGGTGAGTTTTGTTTAGCAGTCGCTAAAGGCAATTAGCATATTCTAATTTTTGCCGCGAACGTCAGTCTATCTCTCTATGCCTATGTCTCTCCAAATACGATTACTGCTGCCAGTCATGCCAGCATTTAACACACACGTTGCAGCTCCAATGACCCAAATCGTTCGCGCCCACCCCACCGCCTGTAATGCAACTACTAAAACTATATATACATTCATATGTACCCATATATTATCCAGGCCAGACAATACCGATACGACAGCGGCTTCAATTTGCCAATTTAGCAGTTTCTGGTCAACGCTACTCAACTGAAACTGAGCTTAGTTTAAACTCAGCTCTTACAATTATGAAATAAAATAAATTTAAAATCACACCTAAAACGAAGCCAACCAAAGGCAGGTGATTTTTATTGATTTCCACGAAAAATGAGCAATAAAACCAAATAAATCAAAATAAGTATACAAGTATGTATAACCGAAAGGTGTAGTGTAATGAGAGCATGAAAAAGATAAGCCTGCGAGTAAGCAAAAATATTGTGAATTATGCAAAACGTGTTAAAGCGAACAACGAAGAACGTGGCTGTAATCAAAGTCAATGCACCAATTGGCTTACGAAGTGTTTTGAGTTGCGGAAATGCAAGGCCTCGGCGATTCTCGTAAGATTCGTAACCGAAAACTGCATTACGTATACGACCGGTAGCAGTGCGCCCTCGTCCGTACAATTAATTCGCATTCAACAGCACAAAAATAGCAACCCACTTGAGTTGTCGTCGCCGTTGAGGTTGCCACCCATGTGCTATCTACCAAGGGAACGAGAACGCACATTTACATTGAACTTGACCCCAGCGCCAGCGCCAGACGCCAACGGCTGAGGCGCACGCAGAGAGGACGAGCGGAAAAGCGGAGCCGACGAATGAACAAGTGTGTTATCAACATCAGTCGAAATTCTCTTTCTGTGCATACACACATATGTGTGTATGTAGTGTGTTGTTTTGGCAAATTGCCAGCAGTAATCACGAACGATAAGCATCAAAAATATTTGAACTAAGTACATGGTAAATCTTTACAAACCAACACTGCCTATTGTATGATTTAATAAACTTTATGTATCGCCTATGCACCAATAGATTTCTTAATATTTCTCATAAAGCAATTGTAGAAAATCCTTTTATTTCTAGCTTGAAAAACTGTTCTTAAAGCGCGTCAGCTCTTTTAAAGCGACTATAAAAATACGGATTTCTTAAACCCCTTTTCTCAATTACAATTTCAAATATTTTTAAAAAGGTTTGTAGTGGAATTTTTTCCCGTCATTTCCAGCTAAAGATTGCTGTACAAAGTCAATTTTTTTAAAATCTTTCTTTAATTTTGCAAGCTGGTTTAATCAATTCAGTACAATGACTTTTGTGTTTGTCGTTCTGGAAATATTTATTTTATCTATAGAAGCTGGCACTTTGAAAAGCTAAATAACCCTTTAGGCAGGCACTGACAAAATTACATCGTTCATTAACTTATTTATCATTAAATTCAAATTAATCATGTATTTTACAATCATGAGTTATATTTATAACGTTTGTAATTCTTAGTATGAAATGATATATATTTACTGTTCATTTTTAATTGCATCAATGTTGCTAAGCAGTAATGTTGATAGGCGCCTATGTTGATAGAAAATAATGATTTTAAGCATCAATGTTGCTGAGCATCAGTTCCACAATATTTTAGGCATTGCTTTTAATTATACTGGATTTTTGTCATTTCTATTTAAAATCGAAGTAAAACCATCTTTCATAATTCCGTGCTAATGAAATGGAGTACTGTAAACACACACATATACTTGTAAAACATTTATGTCCTTTACGCCTCAGATAAATGTTAAAAGATTTGTACCCACAGCTCACTGATCCTGATACCAAGTAGTTAAGTCAATTGCATTTATTTAAATTATTAATGAACTTTAAAGACCTGACATTTCTTTTTACATCGACCAAGCAGACTTTAGATATGGATATTTGCCAGCAAGTGTGTCATTATTTTTTAGTTGCAGTGTCCCACTCAATGGAACTTTTTCAGCCTTCGTCTCGCTTTGTTATTTTTAGATTCAGCGAAAGTGGGGAATGTGTTGCATTTTTAGGTCTTAATGAGGCAGTACGAGATATGCGCCTTGTCTGGGCCACTGCAGACAAATGTTGAGCAAGGCCATCCATTTGGTGGCTGGCTGCATGTGAATCCGTTGCCAAAAAGCTAGTAAAGCAAAAAATGGAAATAAAATGAAACCACAGCTCTTCTGCAGACTTGGGCCTGAATGGTAAAAAGTAAATTTTGGATCAGCAATAACATGCAATGAATGCACTTCAGCGTTTTGCCAAGAGAAAGGCGAACAAAAAAAGCGCGTGGGCAGCAGTTGAATAACGATCTGCACACAATAATTGCCTGTTGGCCGGTGGCCGTCCCATTTTGGACAGTTTTTATTATTATTATTTTTTATAAATCTATTTTTCTGTTTTCTGCTTTTCGTTTTTTGGTTAACGGAGCCGAGACGTAGCTCCTTGGTCAAATGCAAATTATTGAGTATGCGAAGCATCAAATCTCGTCTAGTCCATAGACTCGCCCCCACCACATGCCAACTGGCAGGCAGGCAGGCAGGCAGGTGACACCCACGCGAGAGACAGCGCTTAGCTAGCGGGAAAGTGTAAGTTTTTGTCTGCAATATAAATCATTGTCATTGGCATTGATTGGCCTGAACTGGCGCACAGGAACTGGCGATGAGCTGCATATCGTTGGCCAGACAATTTGAATCAACTTGCCGCATATTTCTCAATCACTTGAGGTAAAAGACAGTAAATGGTTTTGATTTTGACTAGAAATGTGGCGCGGTAGCGTTGCCTCTTCTCCTTTCTATGACATACATACACAAAATGGAATTGATTGAACTTACCCGTGGAACTCGGCGTAAGTTAGATATTCTGAATAGCTTATTCATTTTAATGACACACACCGAAAACAGCAGTTTCGTTGTCTAGAGAGTTCTCGTAGTTATGAGTGTATTAGGCTACATATACTTGTAAGTAAGTTTCTTAATAGGAAACACCTTGCACAGAGCTTAGATGACTTTTCATTGAGCTCACTCTGATTGATTTTTAATTGGCTGCACTTCAATTAAATCTGGTCGTCCTCCAACCGCTGTCTTTATATAATCAAGAGCTGTAATTGTTTTTGGACTTTCAACAAGCTTCTCAGCTTGTCTCTAATATTGTATCAGTGTGTTTAGCAGAATGTCAAAAGTCATCGTAATTCCATATCAATTTCAATTCATATCATATTTGTTATTACATATTTAACTTCGATGAATAATTACACATCAGAGGTAACCTTCTGCTCCCCCCTTTTCTGAGTTTGTACGAGAAAACGATCTTTCTCGTTTTTAAATACCTTTTTGTTATATAAAGCCTTTAATGGAAATCCAACAAAACTACAACTACAGTCTCAATGCAAAATCAATTTACTGCACAACTTAGCAATAAAATGACCACACAAACGGACAAAAGACTTGCACACATTCAATAATTTAATCATTTCGGCTTTTCTTCGCCGCCCCTCTTTGTCTCGACTCGAGCCTGAGTATTGTGAATATTTTGTGGATAGCGATTACATTTTATTGCATGCTGCGAATGCCGAACGTCTTGCGTGAAATTATTTGCCATCTGCACCTGCAGATTCAATTCACAGACACTGCCACAAACACACACGGCTGTTGCTGTTATTGCTAGTGTTGCATGGAGCCAATCTGAAAAGTACACTAGATGATGCTGACTGGTTGCCTTAGCTCGCAACTTGAATGGGGCAAGAGATATATACTTGACAAATGTTGAGAACAAATAAAAATTAGAGTTAACAGGCTGCAGATTGAAAGTTAACACTCGGTCAATATAATGGGCTATTACAGATAAGTATAAGTAATAAATAAACAGACTAACTTTTATAGTTACTCATGCTAGAGAGCTGGAGTTGTAGAGAACTCAGCATGTCAGAGAAAACTGTTGTAAAACATTTCAAGTTTAGAATAAAATTTATTTGTTTATTCAAACAAACAAAGTGGATAAAATATAAAAACAAAAAATATTTACACGTAAATAACCCAAAAGAAATGAAGAAATTGTTAATGTTTCTGAAAATGTGTTGCAGACTGATTTAGATCGTACGCAACATTTAAATTAGAATGAAATGTTTCCGACAACGAAGAGATTTAATAACAACATAAAAAATATGAATAAGGCTGATTAAAGCGCTTTTTATACTCTGTACATGAAATGTACAAGAGTATATTAGGTTTGCGGGAGCTGAAAAATGTAACAGGCAGAAGGAGGCGTGGCAGACCCCACAAAGTATATATATTCTTGATCAGCATGACGAGACGAGTCGATCTAGCCCTGTCTGTCTGTCTGTCCGTCTGTCCGTCTGTCCGTCTGTCCGTCTGTCCGTCCGTATGAACACCTGGATCTCAGAGACTATAAGAGATAGAGACACCAAATTTTGCACGAAGATGCGTTATGTGTGTATTCTATACGAGTTTGTTTTATTTTTTTGATTTTCCCCCCCACTTCCCCCCTATGGGGGTTTTCCCGATTTTCCATTCGTATAATCGCCTATATCTCGGAGACTATAAGACCTAGGAACACCAAATTTTAGTCCCAGATGCCTTATGTGAATACGCAGAAAATGTATATTTTGGAATTCCCCTCCCTCCCCCCTCTACCCCGCAAATCGTAACTCCCGTAATTCTTGGAATTTCGAACTAAAATTTTGGAAATACCCCCAGTTAGTTATTATATGTCCGTATGCCAAATTTCATTATGATAGACCGATTTAACAAGAAGTTATAGCCATAAATATATTTGCTGATGCAGCGCTGCTGCAGCGCTGCTCAAGCGCTGCCCGCGGCTGTTGTTGATGTTGCTGTTTGGTTGACTGCGAAAATGCTTACACAGACACGAATTGATGCGCATAGGCATACATACACTCACACAGACGCAATTGCTATGTAAATGTGAAATTATACACCCTTTACGTGAGTTCGAATACCGAGAGAGGTAAAATCGATCAAATTTTTTTTTTTATTTTCTTAATTTTTTTTATTTTCTATAATTATTGTAAACATATGTACAGAGTATTTCAAAGTCGGGACACCCGACTTTAGCTTTTTTACTTGTTGGATTTGGAAAATTGCATCTGCGAATTCAGTTTAATTAAATTAGATTAGATTAAACTAGAATATTAAATTAGAGGAAGGCCTTGTAAATAAGTTAGAGTTGGATATATTTTATAATTTCTTCCCCAAATATCCCCAATAAATGTTGGTATTTTCGTCGATGTTGCTCAAGTCTGGAGAGGGTACTCTGTAGGAGCTTCAAAAGCAAATTAATGAAAAATGGTAGATAAAAATACTTGCAGTGAGTGTAATTCGTTAAACTTGGTAAATATCAGGTGGTACTTGAAGACCTTTTCTATGCTTCGCTGTACAGTGTAAGTACGAAGACACGTGCACTCGATTGCTGTCGAACAAAAGCGAAGGCAAGCCGATGGCCGATGGCCATGCTACCATATGCAGAAAGCTATTCAAACGCCGAGATACACACACACACACACATACATAGAGACCCGCCTCTCGACAAATTAGCCTGCGGATGGGTTATAGAGTAGCATTTAAACGTGAATGTAAGTGCTATAAAGTGCAAAAGATCGCATGATCGGACACTGGCTGTGGCTGTGGTTGTGGCTTTGGCAGTGGAAGTGGCATTGGCAGAGGTGGCCACAATGAAGCCGCTCCCCAGTACCACGAACCACCGGCCACTTGCCAGTTGACACGTTAAGAGCACACACACACACACGCATACAACGATATATATACACCATGGAAATGGCCTAGCATTTGGCATTGACAGTTGGACGTTTGAATGCAGGCCTAACATTTGACAGTTATGACCAATTTTTATTTTTTTCTTCATTACTTTTAGCGCCAAAATCGACTTGGACAAGTGGAAGTGGCCAACAATGCCGGCCGGCCGGCCGGCAGCTCGGCTGGTTAGCCGGCTAGTGGCCAACAACTCTTGAAGTCTTTAGCCGTCTTGCGTTTGTTTGTTTGTTTGTTGTTAGTCCATTTCGTGCGGACTACCTGATGCCTGATGGCTTTCTGAACTGGTTTCATTGTCGATGATGATGATGATGATGATGATGATGCTGGCGCAGCCTTCTCAGATAGACGGCGGTTGTTATCTGGCAACAAGAAGCAGCATCGGACGCAGTCAGAGTCGTGACTAAATGGGTTGATCTTGAAACTGTCAGAGTTGTGGAGCGCGGGGTGCTTGTGCATTTCGGAATGCTACAACTCAATTTTTGGAGTTGAACATATTTTGAATGCTATGCTAATACTTGTATGTATGTGAGCTGATTACCTTATAAACGCGATACCTGAAAACAAAAGCAGAAGAATTGAGTGCCTCTTGTTCAGATTCCAAGTGCTACTTCGAGACGGCACTTTTGTTATTGTTTGCATTTCGAAATGACTTGCAAATAATAAACGCACAAGCAGACACATACTATATTTAAATTTATTTATTGCTGCTTGCTGTATTTACTAATTTCCAGCTTTGCATTTAATTGTGTATAATTAGTGGTTTAATTGCAGCCACAGCAAGTAAATTCATTTTTAACGAACTTTAGATTTAAAGTCGCTGTCATTGCAATTGTTTCTGCTGCGGTTACTGCTGCTTTCGTTACTAATTTGAATCATGAGCTAATCTTAATTGCTGACAATCACTTTTGGCCACAAATGTGAAAGTTTTGGAAAGAGCAAACGCCATTTGCACATGGAGTCCCGAAGAAATGCAACGTGTGTCTAAACTATTAACAGCTTAGTTAAGATATATGTACGTATATACTATATGTATGTATGCTTTCCTCAAGTAACATTTCCACCAATACTTGTATGTGATTGCTCTGCACAAAATGAAGTCATAAGAAAGTATTTAAAAATAATAATAATATATTGGCAAAGCTAAAAATGTTGTTTATTTACTGCTCGCTCGCTATCTTTTGATTCACCTGACATTTGCATAATCATACCTTTTTGACACAAAGAGTTGAAGTTGAACGCATGTCCCATACAAATCGCAGGCCTAATGAGCTGTCAGTGCCCTGACAGCCCCAAATCGGCTCATTGAAAGCTTGTCTTTGTTGGCCAACCCGTTTGATTGCCCACCTACCGTTCATCTCCTGTCCAGTGCGTTTATTATGCGCGTAACGCGCTTCAAAATATTGTCACGTAACGCGAAAAACTCAACTCCCACAGACCGACTGACTGCCTCTACTGACAAAGACTTATATATATGCACTCTGAATACTCTCTACCCACAGGGTAAAGAGTGTTCTAGAATGTAAAGTGTGTAACAGTCACAGGGAGGCATGCCAAACACTATATTATATGATCAGCCTATTAAAATCCATATGTAGTTACATTAAAAATAAATCTAAAATCAATCCTGATATATTAAGAAGCAACCAAAATATTAGTTTTTTAAAGTACCCTAAATAAAGTACCCTAAATATGTGAATCGGGTAATGTTTCAGTTGAAGCACTGTTGCGGAGAGTGGGATGGATACAGGGTATACAAGAGTTAGGCTGGCGCGACTTTAACGCCTTACTTCTTGTATAGTAATACTTTAAGAAATCAGCTCTTGTTATCAGCTGCATTTTGCAATTCTGAAGTCATCGACGGAAACTCATTAAAGTATACACATATAGTATACAATTATATATATAATACTTTTTTCATGTTAACCATGTATTGGTCCGCGCTTAAATTGGCTTAATGACTTCACACCTTCCCTTGTCGTCGCGTCGTCCAAACCACGCCGTCAATGACGTGAGGCTCGACGCCAACAAAATTCGCGTGGGCTGTATCCGACATTAATCCAAAGCTGCGCGACGCACGTTTGTTTATGGCGTCTATGTAAATTATTTTTTATTGATGAAC
Source organism: Scaptodrosophila lebanonensis (assembly GCF_003285725.1). Lineage (NCBI taxonomy): Eukaryota > Metazoa > Arthropoda > Insecta > Diptera > Drosophilidae > Scaptodrosophila > Scaptodrosophila lebanonensis. Next base: position 8,386,532 of record NW_022060529.1, read on the forward strand.
TAATACAGCGTCGTGGCAATGGCTGCCGAATTTGTAAGAAACTGTAAATATCGCTGGAAATTTGTTTGCCACCTGAGCTGCAAATACCAGATGTGCTGCGGCCCTCTGAAAACTATCAAATACATATTTGCAAAAGTAAAAAGAACACACAAATAATTTAAACAATACACGGGTTGTTTACATTACGCCAGACAAATACAAGTGCTGTGCGACCCGTTTAAGAATTTTTCTGACACATCGTTTGATATAAGCAAGGGTGGTTCAAAGAAAAGCGAATATTTTAACACTCGCAGCAAACAGATTGAAATCGACCCCAAAAGACTAGTGAAGGCAACTCGACATATTTAAAAGGAAAGGTTATGCCAAATAACATTTGGAAAAACATCTTGATGTTAAATAAAAAACAATTGCCAAACAATTTCAAATATTTTCAACTATCCGGTCTTTCAGTGAAATTAAAAAACATTTTTAGAATAGTTAACATGTTTTCAAATATATTGGACACTAAAAACAAAAGAATTTTACGGTTTTCGAAATTAAACAAAAGTAAGAAACATAAACATTTCGAAAATCATTTCTCGATTTAGAATCAAGCTAAAGAAAGTATTTTTTAAACGTTCTCTCACTTCCGCTTGAGAAAATTTCGGGTGTTGGTTTCGATGTCGGCGATAAGTTCGCGGAATCGTGCAAGAGCGAATATGTGATAAAGGGGCCCAGTGCATCAATTCGTTTCATTCATGGCCAATAATGTAGCCAGAGTCGCTTGTTTGTCGACGCTTTTAGGCTCTGTTATCAAAATTAAAAGGCTTATCTTATCGGGGCTGGCCGTGCGCTTGGTCTGCGCTTAACATTTGCTAATTATAGATAGACGTGCGCGCGAGTCATGTGCACTTCCACACACATACACACGCACGATACATAGTACATATTTACATACGAGTATATAGGCATATGTCAGTATATACGAGTATGTATGTACAAGTATATTGTGGGTGCGGAGAGCATCAATTCATTTCTGGATTTGTGGCTGCTTTTAAATGCAAGTGCCTTCGTATTCATTACACAAACACACACCCACAAGTTAGTGTACTTATATAGTATGTGTGTATACATACTTGTATGTACATATGTCCCATAGAGGGAACGTTTGTCGCATTTGTTTTGATTGTCTTTTAATGGTTGAGTTCTCGATGTCTCTTCACTTTATCAAAATAGCCCCAAAAAAGTTTGTTGTTCATCCCACAAAGCAGCAATTGGGGCCTGGTCCTATCTAGTATGTGTATCTATCTAGGGCAAGGTTGACACATCGCCCAATAAATTTTTGAAATGCACAAATGTTCGAAATGCCACTTTTGTTGTTGCTAGCCTGGAGTGCAACGCCAACGCTGGCATTGTGTCGCTTATTTAACGATCGATCGCATTGCATAGACGAAACAGAACACCGAGCGTACTGGAAAATCGAAACTCCAGACATAAGGCGCCAAACTAATGACTAACACGATAATCACGATTATGAACATCATCCCATCATAGCCGTCGCCGTAACCACAAACAGGCGGCAAGCACGATATGCTTTTAATTTAGCCATATAATATAAGTATATTCATATATGTACAGTATTTTGTATTATATACATATGTATTTGCTAATGCTTAGCTAGATATAGCAGATTTATATGCCAATTGTGCATTCTTAATGCTATGTATAAAAGCTAAAGAGATGTTAAATATATAAGTAGGTATGTTTGTTTTATAAAAGTCTAGAATGTTGTCTGATTGTTACCTTGAAAAAATAATTTCAGCTTCGCCTTCTTGATTTAAAAAGTTTTTGCCAATATATGTATATGTACATACTTGTATGTACATATATGTTTGTACGTAAATGCAGACGTAGATAAAGAAGCAATAGGAATAGAAAAAGGCCTTGGCAACACTCGCCTTACCCCATTGTAGTGACGTTATCACTAGGTTGTTTTTTATATTTCTTTCATGAACCCGAAGCATACGGGTTAACTGGCAAATATTGAAAAGCCTAACTCATATACACGTATTTAAGTTGTAGGGTCGCTAAAAATGAACTTAAAACCCAAATTCTATTTGTAATTTTTATTGGAAGCTTGTCAGGACCTGAAAAACACGAATAGATAGTCCTGGTGAGGCAAATGTAAAAGATGTCCTTCCTTGTATGTAAAATATATCCCTTTTAAAATGTATATATAATAGATGCAATTATTTGGTTTTGTAAATCTTTATTCATTCTTTGAATCAGTTGTAGAAAACAAAATTTGAAAGATCTATTCTGTATTATTATTTATCTCATTTGTGACATAATAAAAAGGTGAAGTGTGACTTTTTATTTGTGATATAATTTCTAGCTTTTCTGTTAATTTTTTATAATTCAAATCAGCTGTTTGTCACTTAAAAACAAATGAAATAATAGATGCAAATTAAATTCGTAGCAGCGGCATTATTTGCTTTGAAAAGTACATGTTAATCGGCAAAATAATCAAATCGGCATTCATTTGTTGCATTTACACTTCATAGAATCAAAATCGGAAGTTCTTTGTCGCATACTTATCAACGGATATACCATTTAATAGACGGAGAAATAGTAGTAATATCAGTAATTACGAATTAATCAGCTACTATATAGTAGAATTAATAAAGAGTAACGTCAGCAGGCGATAAGGCAACTACTCTTGAGTAACAAACAAGCGCAGATTTGTATTGAAATTGTTCGAAACTTCAAGTCGCACATTTCTGTAAATTATGAACCGTAAATTAGCACTTGCTTGAGTTATAGATAGCGCACCAACGCCCAGTTCCAGTGCCAGACCCAGACCCAGTCGAGGTGGACACTACTCGCATGCACGCGCCTCGGAGTGTTACGCAAGCACTCGAAAGACACACAAACAAACATACAGACAAACATACATACATACAGTATGTACATATCTGTATAAAAACAGAGTTAGTCGTTTGTGAGCAGAATGAGTTATTCAGTCTCTGTTGCACTTAAATTTCGCGTTATTTCGATGCAGCTTTGCCCTTTTTATAGCCTGTACCCAAAGGGTGAAAGGCTATACTAGTTTTGTGCGCATGTATGTAGCACACAGAAGGAGGCGTGGCAGACCCCACAAAGTATATATATTCTTGATCAGGATGAGAAGCCGAGTCGATATAGCCTTGTCCGTCCGTCCGTCTGTCCGTCTGTCTGTCCGTCTGTCCGTATGAACGCAAGGATCTCAGAAAGTATAAGAGCTAGAATAACCAAACTTGGTTTCCATATTCTCCTAAGACCGAGAAAGTACGAGTTTGAGTTTTTTTTCGATGCACCCCCCCACTCCCCCGCAATTCGTGTTTTTTCTTATAACTTCCGTAATTCTCGGAATTTTGAAATCAATTTTGGTAGGTACATCCAGTTAGTACTAATGTGTCCGTGTGCCAAATTTCATCATGATAGGTCAATTCTGAAGAAAGTTATAGCCATAAGTAAAATCGCTGCTCATGCGCTGCCTCTGTCGGCATCGCTGCCCGCAGCTGTTGTTGTTGTTGCTGCTTTGGTTCAACTTTGTGCTGCATACATACACGCATATAAACACGCATAGGTACGTGATGTAAATGTATGCTGTTAAAACTAAACATAAACATATATTCTAATTTAATTTAATTAATTAATTCATTAATTTTTTTTAATAATTTAATTTTTTTTTTTTAATTTTTCTTTTTTTGTGGAGAGTACAGGCTATTTTACTGTCGGGCTTGCTCGACTGTAGCGTTCTATCTTGTTTTTTACTTATTTATTTGTTTTCCATAGCCGCCGTGCTTCTTTTAAATTCATAGCTTTGTTTATGTGTCCTCAAAAGTACATACATACATACCTAGCTTTGTTTATGTGTCCGCAAAAGCACATACTTGTATAATACCTATCGTATCTACATTTCATTTCTTGTCACACAAATGAATCATTTCACACCAGAAGTTTCCCTGCTGGTGTGACTAAAACATCGATCGTCGGGGTCGGGTCAGTCCAATGGTCAGCGGCGAAATTCCCATATACTTGCGATTTCGTAGAGCTGTTGAATACTTTTGTTGCTTTTAGCTAGTTTATAGCTACGCGTGGGCAACGAGTACAATAAACAACGAATCTGCAACAGTTCATGTTTCAATAAGTAAACAGGGCAGGGCAGGGGAGGAATGTAAAAAATTCGATTGCATAGTATAGCGCCGACTCGTATGTACCCGGTTCTTACTTTCCAAAAAAGTAAATTTATGATTTGAAAATTTATGATAGTATCTGAACAGATATTGCTACCAAGACTAATTTTGCACAGTTGTTTCTATCGCAGCTATAAGCTTCTAAGACAAGTCTACAGTTTGTGCCGCGCTAGCTAATTATCTCGACGTTCATACAGACACACAGCATATCAGACGGTCAGATGGTGACACTCCTCCTTTGGCCTGTTGTATGCAGTACCGATTTCTTAATATACCCTTTTAGCCTTCGGCTATAGGGTAAAAATAGGTATAAATATACTTGTACTTGGGCATAAAGGCCAAGTGAAAGAAGCTGTTTTGGCCATAAAAAGCGCTCAAGGTTAAAGGCAAACTAATTAAAAGGCTGTGTTTTTGTTTGTGGTTTTGCCAAAGCACGTATATTTGTACAAGTATGTATGTATTTATGTATATTTTTGAACATACTTGTACATATGCATAATGCATATTCGATATTTCCATAGGTCTGCAATAAATGCGTACATGCTGTGTGGTTTTCATGTTTTTTACGTAAACGATTCAAAAATTGCATGGATGGAACATAAGCCAACAACAACAGCAACAACAACAGCATTGCAGCTAAACGACGAACGAGTACAATCGAGTATGGGCTCATGTGTGTGTGTGTGTGTGTGTGCGAGTACCATGTAGTGTGTCGTTAAGATTTCAAATGAATGCATGTGTCTGTTCCACTGTCGGCTTATGTGTGTGTGTGTGTGTGAGTGTGTGCGTGTTTTCACAATAACTTTATAATCGTTGAGATCGTTGGCATGAAGGTTTTGCATTTTGAACTGTGCGCTTAAGTAACTTTTAAATGCCGCAAATAAAATATCTGCCTGTCTGTCCGTCTGTCTGCCTGACTGACTGATCTGGCCATCAAGGGGTTAAAGTTGCCGCCGTTTTTATGTGACGTGTTTACTCATTTCTCTCTCGCCCCGTTTCGCCGCTGTTTCTTTTAGCAATTGTATAACTCTTGTGAAATAGGGTCAAGTTTGTTTCACTAAATACAAGTCAAGAGTTATGTAGAAGTACAATTTTGGAGCAGCAGCAACCTGTTTGGTCCACACTCCACCACCGTGCAATTAACAGTAGCTGTGATTCATACTGCAATGCCGAAAAAAATATACAAAACAACAACAACAAAAAAAAACCCCGCTAGTTAAAACCCATTTACAAAAATACACGGAAAGTCAGCGGGCACTGATTATCTCATGTTTGTTTTAAATATTTATATAGTTATACTATATGCCTAGGTATTCTATATACAGACGTATTTATTTCTAAAGAAAATGCGAAACAGCTCAACATTGCAGAAATACAATTTTAAATTCATCAATTTTTAAATTCTTTAAATATAATTATAAGTATTTGAATTTATTTTAAAATAAGCTATGCTTGCTATTGCATTACCGCAGCTCTTATAATGTTATTTCATGGACTTTTCAGGAAAAGTAGCTCTTAAATTTGGCATTTCATTTTCCATGTTTATCGTTCTATTTCAATTGTGTTTTTGGTAAAAGTTCAATATTTCTTCATTCACCTTTTTTTTTTTTAAATTGGTTGCGAATTAAAATATTAATTTTTGTTAGTTTTTTCGGGATATAGTTCTCGAGTCTTTCGTCAAAAAAATCTTATCACCAATTTACACATTATTTTCATGTTTGTTGCTGGACCTGGGTTGTGTTAATGAACACGACCTTGATCTTAAGCTAAATGCTCACTAATACATACGTACGCATATATATTAAATTGAAAAATGCTCTACAGTTTGAAGCACTTTGGTTAGATGAAAATGTACCTAAGGCTAGTTTATTCTTTCACCACACAATTTCAATCTCTTAGTTATCAATAGGATGGTATTAGGTATTTGTAGCACAATTATTTAATAACTTGCAGTTTTACTCTTTTGTGTTTTTGTATCTTTTGCACAAATATCACTTTGAATGGAGAAGGTCTGCAATATGCGCTTTATTTTATGTTTGGTTTTGTTTTCTACATCTGAGAATGATTTTTATTGCTGCTGTTTTGGCGTCGCGCCGATCGAGCGATGTCGAAACGCGGCCAGAGACTGAAGATGAAAGTCCCCCGATCTGAGGAAGAGCGCATTGCAGAATGCGTCTGCTATCAGGTTCGGTAGCCGTTGTCGCAAAAAGGCTTTTTTATTTTTATTTTTTGCAAAAATCAAAAACGAAAAAGCGAGCGACAAAAATAAAATATGTATTTGTATTTCGAGTGCCGAGAAATGACAACGAAAGCAGCGCAAAAAAGTAGAGAAGAACGAGGCAACACAAATGACAATATATAGTAAAAGCAAAAACAACAACAGTAACATTAACAATCACGGCCGCCACAACAAGCGGCACAATTTATAAATTGTACAACAAAAAGCGTTTTATGTGTTTGCTGTGTATTTTGTTTTTATTATTCAGCATCTTTATGGCTTTGATTTTGTTTTTGCGCGAAACGTTTTTATTTCATTTTCGCTTCTCTTGACAACGGCCGCTCGTTCAGAGGTGAAAATTGTTGCGCGCACTTTTAAATGACTTGGTACCTCATTTTGGAGATTCAGTGGTAATTACCTAAAAATGCGAAGCCTTTATCCTGACGGCTACTTGGCAACGAAGGGCGAGGATTTGAAGTCGCGCGAGAAGCCCAAATGAAACAATTGAAGCAACGAACGTTTCGAACACCGACCAACTCGAAATTACTGGCGAAGCGACATGGACACGGACGCAGCACGACCGTACGTTTGAAAAGCTCAACACCGAATAAAGCTGCGCAAAGTGTTAAAGCCTAAGCGTACAGCGCACATCGAGACAGACGCACACACGAAACTTCACCGACTGGATGGGAGCGGGAGCGAGAGCGAACCCAACGGGTCGCTCTCTCTCTCTCTCTCTCTCTGTGTGAGTGAAACTCTCGATCTCGATGCGATGAGCAACACATGGACTACCGCTGCTGCTTACCGGCAGTGGTAGTGCCATTATCTGCAACACGTGGATAACCGTCGCAAATACACACACACACACACACTCTCTCTCTCTGACCCGGCGAATGGGAAAAGTAAGGGGGTGCAAGAACTCTCCCGAAACATTGGAACATTGTTATACCCTTACTTAAAAATTTAAGGGTTTATTGTTTTTTGAGCCTTCACCAAGTATGAGAGAATGATGAACCACAAGTTATGATATATACTATATATGATCAGTATGACCAGACAATTCCAAATCGCAAAGTCCGTTTGAACAACTGTTTGTTTAAATTACTACTCCTCCCACAGTATTGGGGCTATCGTAGTAATTTGATAATACAGAGATTATGTGTCGAGACCGAAAACGCCAGATCATATAGCATTCATACTTGTAGAGTGAGTGCTTTCGAAAGAGAGATAAGATAGTACGGAAACAGTAGAGTATTTGGCTTGCGGCCCACGACCATGTTGGAATACAGTTTGGTTGTAAAACACAGTGACTTTTAATTACATATGTATATACATATGTATACTTTGAAACTTAAGCGCGCGCGAGCTTCCACCCCTCGCACTCCTGCACGCACAAACACATTTGCAGGCATACACACACACATGCACACTCCATAATGAATTTGCAGAAATGTTCAGTCATTACGAAATTCCAACAACGCGTAAATAACCCCAAAAGAGAGACTCTATCTGTTCTAAATACCGATAACATTGTCTCACACACCGCCTGAATATTTGCAAGAGCAGAGCTAGAGAGCTAAAGCGCTTCGTTAATTTTTATTTTTTTCAGAGAGCCCGCGTTATCAATGGCGAGGGAATTAATGAGTGCGCTCCTACTGATAACGATATCACTGACACGTTATCATGATTAGTTTCCTTTCAATATTAGCCAAACAATACATTTCGCCAGACATATTTTCCACATGTTGAATGCATTCGTTTCTATATTTCTATATTAATTATACTACGCTGACAAACGAATTGAACGTTATAAGAAAAACACTCTACAATCACAAAACCAAGACTCATACTCGTAACAAGAGTTCAAGCATTAAAGACGTCAGTTTCTTTAAGAAAAATATATTTTTCTGATGGTTTCTCATTTACTATATACACAATTTTGCAAGTAAGCTATGGAATCTGACAAGTTTCAAAATTCTGCTAGGGTGACTAAGAAAGTACTTAATCCCTTCGGATATAATTTTGTTCAGTGAAAAAACAAAGAAGAATGGATTACAGCTTTACATACATAACAAGAAGAGATTAAATTTCATTGTGCAATGCTAAATTAATATTATAACATTTTGATTATGCTTCGAGCTATTACTGTTTGAAGTTCAAAAGTTGCCTGTAAGACACTGTAGACTACAACCATTAAACCATCAAAACAACGAAATATTTTGATATTGTTCCTTGTTATTATCATGCTCTTGCTAAATAGAAGCTGATAGGTGCCTTAGTCAATTTGGTTGGGGTTTTCCCTCGAATATGACATGTTCACATTATTTTAAGTTAACAAAACAATAGACTAGTTGAGCACTTTCTTGAATGAAAATGGCACACGTTATCAATGAAATGACTGAACATAGATTGGATTTTAGGGTGGGGATGTAATGATTGATCAAATAAATGCATCTCCCAGTTGGATGTCGCAGATATTAAAGTTATGGTCAAGAAGGTGTATAAAATTTAAGAAAATACAAAATTTTATCAAGAGTACAGCTTACAACTCTATTTATAACTTATTCTTTATTTTAAGATTATTTTACAGTATTTTAAAGTATAAGAAAGCAATTAAATTATACACAAATATATGCATTTCATAAGCATTTTGTAGACGAAATTTTCGAAGTATAAGTTTTCTATTCAAGTAGTTACTGGACAAATTCTCTAGATCTCCTGAGCTCATGAGGCGGTTCGACAATTTAACTGTTGCGTGTCTATTTTGTACGGCTAATTGACTCGAAAACGCGTTTCGAGAAGCTGAAGCCGTGAACGTAGCTAAACAATAGGCAGAAAGCTCAACCAGAAATCAGCTGCTTATTGTGCGAGTGTTGGTAATGGGTGTGGGTAGTAAGTTTGTTGACGTTTTTGTGGGTTTCTGGGTCATAGTTAAAGGTTCAGTGAGGTTTGCCAGCGCGCAGGTCAAAAACAAAGCGTGTTGATTCCATTGTGGCTGTAGAACAATATATGTACGTATGACTGTACAGTACACCATATTATTCGGCAATCTTCAAAATAATTCGTTGCCAGCCAGCCGGCACAGGCAGCTGCAGAGCGAAACTTGTGTTAATGCCAATGGTAAATATTTGCGGTAGAATTTATCTTATCGCGCACATTTCGCATTGGTACTACATGTTGTATTTGCTCTAAAATACCTAGGAAAAAATGTAGTCGATGATATCACCGCGTGATATTTGTACACAAGAATACGGGCATGTACGAATGAATTAGAGTGCCAAACATTGGCAATAGCCGAAGCTCGGCACTGTTAGTCCAGCTGCTGGTAGTAAGCAATCTTTTGGTGGTCCTCTACTATAAGTATATGCTGACCAATCGCAATCCCAATCCCGCAGTCCCCAATCTCATTCGAGTTGACTTTAATTAAAACAATTATAATTCGGTTGGATTTGTCGACGAAAATTAAATTATCTCATCAACAGCTCGTTTCGCATTGACGCTTAATGAAGACAAAAACAAAAAGTTGTGACTACATTTATAGAACTTGAGATAAAACAATCGCACCCATAAATATTCAATACATTCCCATATTTCCATTAAATGTGTGTGTGTATGTGTGCGTAATATAAACACAACTTATAAGTAGATACCTTGTTTATCTGCACCAAAAAAGAAATTCTTTTTGCCGGTCTCCCAATTTCTTGTCTACGTCAATTATATCGGAAGTGTCCATTCGTAGGCGAAAATAAAATCTAATGATAAAACAAAAGCGAACGAATGAGTTTCATTCAGAAAACCCAAAAATTTTAATTGCAAATTGGATTAACCTTGACGTCTGAAGAGTATTTTATTGCGTCAGAGATTAGATCAGCTGTGAGGCCTGCGGCTTCATTATTATCCAAAAACATGAATACGTAGTAGGCAGAGCTGTGCTTCTAAGGTTATATCCTCCTTTCGATAACCCTCTTGGGGGTCTCTTCAAATCTAATTATATAACTAGTATAGCCTGTGAAATCTATTTCAGACTCACCGAGGCCTTCTGCTTTTTCAAAGATCACTGCATCGTCTATATCTCAGTGTCCGCAGTATTTTTCGAGATTCGAGCAGGCACCGAGAGTTTAAATCACTTTCTTACATAAAAGAGAGTGCTGAAGTATTACTTTCAAGTGAACATTAAACATTGACTTTGATTTAATTTTTATTTGAGTGCTGTTTTGATTACATAATGATATTTTTTGCCAACGATTTTACCTCAAATATAAAACACAATGAAATATATTTACTTAGACGCATTCGAGTGCTGAGCCGATCTGGTGTACAATAGCTGCGCTTCGCTTCTCGCTTTGTTTGCTAAAATAATAATAAAGCCGCAATCTTGTTAGCTCGATTACTTCTCAATATACAGCTCACTCGATTTGTTTATTTGAGATTTAGTGCCAACTTTGAACACGATATGCCTAATTCATTAGAAATTCAACGGAACACTTTTGACGTTTTGAACACAATTTAACAAAAGAATCAGCCGAAGCTTATAACCCGTGTACATATAAAATGTAGTATACCCACAGTTGGGAAAACGTCATCAAATCCCATGCAAAATCGAGCAAATAGGGAACGTTATCTTAATTTAATTTATTAGAGCACATGACCAATTCTCAGCAGGCATGAAATACTAATACCCGTAATTCCTTTAGTTGACAAGTTTCGACAGAGTGATTAAAATGTATTTCGTATATGTTTATTCAGTTGCCAACACCATATCTTTTCCGTCGAAATAATCGCGGCTCCGCAAACATCCAATTGGAATGCAACACATAAATACTTATGGCTGTTCATAGGAAAGTTTTCAAATCCCATTGCAAGATAGTTCAAGTAATTACATTTAAATTTGTTAATTGGCTACTCAAACTGGCAGTGTTATGCATATATGGGACGGTCTTGTTAGCATTAGGCACCTTATAGTATTTATCGCTCAACATCTGAAATTGAATATATGTATATTTTATATGTTCTTTTATTTTCTTATTTTCTTAATACTTTTTATGTATGTACAATAGAAGAACCTTTTCAGAGTTGGCTTTGGATTCTTTGAAGGCTCAGAGACTTGTGATATAGTGCAGAGAAGATCGGCTTGAAGGCATTTTGCGTACCAAGCTGAATTGGAATATGTATTACCTTAGTTTCACTTTCAGCTAAAAGCTCCATGGCCAACGGTTGCCACCTACTGGCTTGGTGACTGACTAGCACAGTGCCACAATAGGATGGACGGCTTCATTTACGATCAAAGTTACACAAGTTAGGCAAATGAGTTGCATTGAACCGGAAATTCACAATTAACTGGAAAATGCGCGCTGTATTTCCCAATTGACAAGATATGGGGGTGCAGTGCCAGTAACAAAACTCCAAATATAAACATCAGCCGTACCCGTTACGGCTCATTGGGTGCTGGGCACTACAGTCTAGGCATACGAGTATAAACATTCAGAGGCGTAATTTATTTCGATGTCTTCTGCCAGCCAAAAACCAAAAATGAATTAAAAAATTGAAGTGAAAACTTTAATTGTTCCTACGTGCTGTTCTACAAAGGCATGTTCACTGTTGGGCTCCAACTATGACTACAATATGAAATTATGATCTCCCAACAGCCAACGTGGTTCCCATTTAGGGCTCGGTGGCGGCGGCCCAAATAGAGTTGTTGGCTGCGATTACAGTTATACCGGGATAGCGACTGCATATTTTTGAACTCATGTGTGGTATGCGTCAGAGCGACTCGCTTTTCCACCAACTGGATATGTAATTATGAGACCATGTAAATTAAGTATATACATACCTACATATGTACCTACATATATATATATGTGTACCTAAATTAATAAGCTCGTACGACAACTGTAATTTCATAATGGGCAACAGTAAACTGCGCCCATTCCCAGAATGGATTCGTTGCACGTGTTTGTAAAGGTGACTCTACCTGCACGATCAAATGTCCCATTTACATATGTATCTAAATGCATAAATACGAGTATATCGAAATTGACGATTGGGAACACATAAATACTGGAGTTGTGCATAAGAAAACAATTATTACAAATTAAAAGTATTTGCAACTGCTTGTTAAATCAATTTGAGGAGTACAAGTAGTTCTTCAAATTATGCAGCTGCAATCAGATGAAAAGCCATTTATTATTATTATTATTATTTATTCGAAGAGCATAAACAATAAACATACCAGATATCTATCAATAACTTACTATAAAATACTTCTACTTCTACTCAACCAACGAGAAAAGTAGTTATTCGATATAAATTGATGTAAAGTATTGGTTGGTCTGGTTTGAAAAAAAAGAATTAATAAATAAATAACTAAATTGATGACTATTAATATTAGTGCTATATCTACATCTCTTATTTCACCTAAATGTTTTTCCAACTAACAAATATTGTTGGGCAGACTATAATAATTATAATTTTAAAATTTCAAGTTATTCGATATAAACTAATATAAGGAAGTGGTCAGTCAAAAAGACTGAATTTAAAAACTAAAAGATGTCAAGCTGCGAGTATGTAACTATAACTATGGATTAAATTAGTGTTTGTGTTTGCCAGATGGCAGAGGAGTAGAGTAGAGGTGTAGGATCTGGAATAAAGACCCTGGTCTAGAGTGTAATCTATTGAATTTTCGAGTGGGTTTTAATTGTTTCAGCTGCAGAGGAAGATATGCTCGTTTGAAAACGTTATGTGTCCAATTCGACGCCGCAGAAATTAAATCCACTTTTTTTAAAGGCAATTGGATACTTATTGGTGAATGTATAACAGTTTTTTGGCAATAAGCGTGGCTAAGTTGATGGCGGAAGTCTTTTCATCTATTGGTGTGTGAAGGATGCTTTGTGCCAAGATGTTTTCGTTACCAGACATTTCTTAATGTTTTCAATGTTTATTAGAATTAGAATTAAATATTTGATACAAGTTGGTACAAGGTACAATAGCTTTGTATTGTTATTGGGTCGAATCATACGTGGCATATATAGTAAAAATAAGAAACAAAAAGAATTAAGATAAAATAATAATGGATTCAAAGATGGTAATCCAATATTGTACACTAAACACCTCTAGTCGTGATTAAACGGGCATGTACATGTACATGAGTCCATGCACTTCTTTTTCCTGTTGAATGGACTGTTGCAGGTGGTCGCTAATCAAGAAACATTGCACAACTCGAGTCGTTAAGCATAATCAGGCCAGCCAAGGCGTTATGTACATAGCTGCCGAATGTCATGTTCTGAAGAATACAACAACGGCTGCATGTAAAGAGCAACTAAGGCCATCGTGTCGTGGTGGGGCCGGTTTGTCAGAATGCGAATGCGTTTTAACATTGCAATGCCTGTGTATTTCTTGCTAGTAAAGCAAGAATGATGGTGGCACTGAAATGAACCTGATTGTACCGTTTTGTATATAGCCAAGTGTCTGGGTCAAGGTCAGTGAGCTTGGTTGGCTGGAAACTGTGTGCGTATCTGGGCCTATTGCGGCCAATACTCTTAGGCTCATTAGTCATGTCCAGGTAGACAGACAGGCAGACCGTCTTGGCATTGGCAGGCAAAGGAAAGTGCATTAAGGTTGATAGTTTGCCACGCAACCACGGGCACGCAGAAATCAATTGACAATTGTTTCGAGCGTCACCAGAGCCGCCAGAGACAGCGCCCTGGCATTGGGTATCGGCAACGGTACCGGTATGGGTGTTCGTGCTCGCCAGCCGGAGCCCAAGTTAAGTCAAATGATTTGGCCGGTTTTGGTGTTGGCATTGCGAACCTCATTGCACTGTTCGTGTGTTTAATATTGTTTTGATGTTATCCATGCGTCACACACAAAAACTGGCATCGCATTGAAGCTGATGCTGCGATTTTTCACAAGAAAATATTCATGTGAAGGCGAAAAAGGCGAAAACTGCGCAGGCGCATGTTTTGTCAATTCACAAACCAAATGACATCTGTGTGACAGCAGCAGCAGCACCGACATCAACATCTCTCGATGCATTGCATTGACCAGTTACCAATTTTGGCAACAAGACTTTCATTTATTGCTCGTCGATGGCTTAACATTTAGTCAATCGCATGAGTGGCATATTAACGCTGCCATTATATTCAGAACTGTATTGCTTAATATTGGCAGAAGGTGCTCCAATTGCGCAGATGCCCATGAAGACAACTTTTTTTCTTCATAAGTATAGTATATTCAGAGCATTTACAAACTACTAAGATTAAAATGAAGTTTTTGATTGTCTCTAAGTAATTTAAATTCCTGTTGCATGTCGACCAAATTCATGCTCTGTCACTACTTCACATAAATATAATTATTCGTTCTCTGCAAGTCGTATAAAATATGTGTTATGAAAGGACAGCAACTAGAGTTCGTTGTGTCTCACATCATACAAAGAACATCAACACTTTGTTGAAATGGCACGCGAATTTTGATTGTCATCTAATTTAAAAAAGGACACGAAGGTATGATGTGTATTGTGTTTCAAGTATACCTGCATTAAACAGGTCCTTCTTGATAACATCAGGCATATATTGTGTTTCTGATCACAAAAAAAGTAATAACGCTGAACACTCTTGAGAAAGGAATTTAAGTAAACAATTCGAAAGAACAATTTTTAGAAATATAGTATAGTCGATTGCTTAATATTATTTCATGGAGTTATTTCTATTGGCAAAACTACTTCATTTTCCGCTCTATCTGTTTTTCTATAATTAAACATTTCATAGTATAACAAAATAGTTATTTTACTAAATTGACGTATACTTGTAAGTTTTAAATCTATATACTTTTACTGGATTTTAATTGGGTTTAATTTACCTGTTATCGTTGTTCTAAAAACAATATTTGTTATTTAAAACAATGGTTTGGTTATTAACTAAATTTGAGTATCCCACCATTTGGTAAGGTTTTCTGACCATGTGGTAGGTTTCCATTTGAATGTGCCGAGTTACCCCGAAAAGTGTGTTAAGCTATTTTGAAATAAATAATCTACATGAGCGTTACCGAAACATCGCTAAATATAGAGCTCTTTTTATTACAAGAGTTTAGTTTATGTTCATATTTTTGCAGGTCAACTTTTTATAAATTTAAACATTAGGTTTCTAAACTTTGTTTTGTTTTACTTGCCTCAACGGATCGAAACTTAGGTCGCTTAATTTAATTAATATATTCGTTTGCTTTCTTAAAGTTGATAAATAAATAATCTAATATGAATATTTTTGGCTATGCATATAAATAGTTTGTATGTACGAGTACTTTAAATTAGCTTTGTGTGCGCTGTGACTATGGCAGCCATGTTATTTCGAATTTAGTCGTTGCACAGTTCTATATGGCGAACTGACGCTTTCTAGCACTGCTCGTCAGCTGTTTGGAGTGTGCAGCGATGCCAATGGGTTCGATACTTTTCAAATTCAAATTATTCGATCAGTCGAGTTCCAACTTCAACAGGTGTTGAACCGTTGAGTCGCGATTTATTACGCATACGAGAACGGTAAAATAAAAATTGGATTTGTTTACTAACCAAGAAAGCTGGACATTTAACCAAACTGCGAATTATAATCAACGTGAGAAAGACGGAAATCGCAATTAAAAGTGGCTGTTAATAAGCAAAACAAATATTTATATTGCAGTTGCACAAGTGCGGAGTAGCTTATTGTTTAAACTACTTAAAAATTTGTGTTTTTTTTAGCGCACAACTAAACTGGGATTACTTTGCTTTAATTAAGGAGCATACCACAAGCACCCGCCGAACACACAAGGTAAGTTTATTGTAATTTTAATTAAAAGAAGAAGCGTCTGCAATAATATTATTGCAAACTGTAACAAAATAAGTGGCAAGTGCAGTTAATATCCAGTTCGAGGCCCGATATAGACATTGAATGCACTGTGACCGACACTGTGATGGATATATTTTGAGTTATATATGTGTGTGTGCTCTATCGGCTACAAGCGGGAGCAAGAGAGAAAATGTCTGCGATCCAATGAGTGCCTATATAGTATACTCGTTCTCGCCCACGTGGTTGTTGGCCACCTTTTAATATTGGTAAGCGCATGTGCAAGTGTGTTGGTTGCGTGTTGCTTGCTTACCTGTGGCTTCGTTGCCTTCTTACCTCTGGGCCCGCTGTGGCATATCGAAAGCATACACATCCACACACATACACACATTTGACGGTATGTCACAGTAAACCTCGTAGCAGCTGCTTTCCACGAGTGCGTGTGTATTTGTAAGCGAATAGATATATATTTGTATGTATGTATCTGTGTACTTATATACTATATAAGTACATATACATAGATATATTTTGAACTTAAGTCGCAATTATGTATTTAGCGATATATGTATATAGTATTTTGCTATAAATTTTCTGAATGTTGCGCATCCAGTCTACTTGTTTCGTAATTGCCACTAAGCCTGGCCTTAAAAGTAAATTTTAAAAATAAACAAATTCTGCGCTAAACGTCAAACTAAACTTACAAAAATGGCACACACACACACACACGCACACACACAAATGTGCAAATGCAAATGCATTTGCAAAAATTTCAGAGCACCTCCAGGTAGGTGCGGGGCAGCTTGTGCTTGACAGACATTGTAGTACTCGTACATACAGTTACGGCCACGATGTGTTTTCACAACACAGCGGCAATAAGAGCGAAGAACAAGAAAGAGGTAGATAAGATTACACCGCACTGGGTATGTCTGTTTGTGTGTTGGTTTGAGTTACATTGCTCTTCGCCTTTAACGCTGCTCAATGTGGTGGGCAACGTAGCGATCGGATCGACTGCGAAGTGACAAGCGGGCGGCGAGTGGTGGCGTGGTGGTGGATGTGGTGGTGAAGAAGAAAAACCGGTAATGCATTTACTTGAAAAGAAGTCACCTTCGTACAAACTCAACATACGGCTACAATACAAACACACACACACACACACATACTTACATACACTCTCACACACGCGCGCATGCGTCGCAGTGCTAAAGTTGTTTTAATTTGTTAAATATGAGACGTTGAAAACGAAAATAAATAATTCAAAACCAGTTTTGAACAGTTTTCAATAATGTTTTTGCCTTTTCTTCTTCTTCATCATCTGATATGTATGTATGTGCATATGTAAGTATATTTTATTCGTATTCGCGTACGCGACAAAAATTTTTTATTAATACGATGGCGTATTTAGAAAATTTGAACCTAGAATAAAGCAACTAAACGATAAAAGCGCAATAATTATACGTATTTGTTAAGAATACAGAATACATACATATGTACATACCTACATACATTGGTATGTAAATATATATGTATGTAGAGATGTAGGAGGCATTTTTTAGGTGCGACATGCTTTTTCCATTACCACAAATTATTTAAAAGGTGTGTCTGCGTCGCTTTTCAAATGGAAATTATTCAAAAGTTCATACACATTTGCATACCGACATATTATTAAGAGACCCCTTTAGTGCCTGGCAATAATCAGTGAAAATTTCATAATAATCACAATCATTTCAGTTTGACTTTAAACTGCGATTATGTCATACACACTTACTTCAGTTTTTATTGCCTGCGAGGAATCAAGCAAATAAAAAGAGAATATACTCTATTCTTAATTTTTAAGTCATGACAGTACGACTCTTTAATACTCTGTATCCACCCCCTTTTTCCTGCTAAAATAAGCGTTGTTGTAGCAGTCATTACCTTGACAACTAAAATCATAAATACCATCAGACAGTTTAACAGTTGGGGCGCTGGATATAAAAACATAATTAGATGCATCACTTAATTCTGTCTGAGAGTAGCTAATGAGATTTCTTGAAATTGTTGTGTAATATATATTATCAGTTATGTTTTCATGGATATTCTGCTTAATGATTGATTTGTCGATCCTAAAGGCGAAAATCAATTTTTTGGGGTCAATTACATTTACTATACAAGTATATGACTGCACCTGCATGCAATCACATTTCAAAAACGCAGTGCTTTATCAAAAAATTATGGACCACCTCCACCTCACTGACTGTCGCACTGACGCCAGTACTCCTAACCGGCACTATCTTATCTGAGATAGTTTCTGTAAGCCGGCCGAGAGATAAAAGTTGGCGCGCATGCATACAAAAAGCGTTCCATAACTTCGACTTTGACTCGTGCTCGTGTGCGATCGGCTAATGGGGTCACAATGTGCTGCGCCTCTACTCTGGTTTCATGGTTTATAATTACGTTCGTAATTGCGCTTACCTATCTACATACATACATATGTACACACATTCTAGTTCGAATATCAAGAACCCTATTCCGAGATTGTCAACACATACCTAGCTGACTTCGCAGAAACATAAACGCAACAGCTCATCTTTTTACATAGCGCTTTATGAGGTTGGCAGCCCAACAAAATCCATTAAAATACGCAAAAAACAAATGTTTAGATGCCATTCAAAGAACTCGTAATTCTTAAACGTGTAGGAAAACAAACTTGGCACTTAACCCATACCGAAGTTAGAGAATTAACTGTACCCTCTATCTCGTCTCTCCGCTGCAGCTTTGCTTGAGTTGGAAAACACAATTTTAACAAATTTTTAAAATTACTTTAAACAAAAATTTTCTATGATATATTAATAATTCCGTTATTCAGACAACGGCTTCTATCTTATTAATTGCAACATTTTTTAATTGAAGAGATAAGTCAACAATCAATCATAATAAACATTTAAAAATAATTAGAATGTTTGGGGGAATTACATTAATAAATCGCACAGTAATTTTTTGTAATTGAAAAACTTTGTTTTGTGTGGAATTCGTATAACATTTAATATAATGAGCATTCATTACACATTATGTACTTGTGGAAATTGGTAAATTTGTGTGTAAATTATTTAAATGCCTGACCATACCGGATTGAAAGCATCTACCTTAAATTAATGTAGTACTTGAAAAACATTATTTTTATCGTTCGTATTATACACATTATATAAGCCCTAATTTTGATGTACTATATGAGAATTTTTGGATTTTTTGTAGTTATGTATATTAAAAAAATTGCAACAATTGAGATACAGCAAGCCAGTAACTGCTTTTTATAACATTTCATTCTATGACTATTATCATTATTAAAACTTATTATTAAAAATTACACGAAACTTTGCAACATATAATGTATGGAAACAGATTAAGCCAGATTAAATAAATAAATAGAAAGTCATTAACCTAATGAGGGAATGATTACTAACCTGGCTTTGCTGAGAGAGTCTAAACACTTTTAAATTATTGTACGATATTTTATTTGATTCATCAAGGGTTAATACACTATACATTATCAGCAACAGCGAGTAAACAATAATTATTTGGTCTAGGTAAATATTGGAAGGAATTTTCATATTTGTTCTTTAAAAAATTCAGCACATGCAGGGTATGTGTAATTCTTTATTGTTTGGTGTTGGCTTCAAAAGCAGACAAATTTATAAACAAACTAAGTATAAACAGAAAAACAATTAATGAATATAAAATATTTGGAGAGTCATGATGTCATAGGAGCAATAAAAAAAATGAATAATGCAGAGTACTTCGAACCAAATACTGCTGAAGTATTGCAGTTGGCTAAAAAGCGGCAAGTGCGCTTAATGTTGGTGTTTGGGTGAGTGGCGGTTTGTTTTCTAAGTGGCTTTGTTATTATTTATTGCTGGCTGATGACAGCTTCTTTTGTTTTATTGATGCTTAATTGAGCGTGAATTTTCAAAGTCGCACTCTAAAGGAGGTCGTTCTATCAAATAAATACTCAATTGTGCGCGCTTTCAGTTCTTTGGTTAGTTGGTGCCCACCTTAACCTAGACTTTGATCAATCAAGCCTGACATGCACAAAACCCCTGAATATGAAACAACTTCGCAGGCTTGTGTATTACAAGGGCTGTGTCAAGCACAAGTCATTAATTTTTTGCATACAAGCTGTACATATCTTGAGCTCCATTGTCTCTTCATTAGCTGTGCGCTTGATAGCAGTTTCAGGCCTTTGTTTGTAGATGAGGAAGAGATCAACAGATATCGACAGATACAGACCAACGGATCACGTTCAGCAAATCATATTGTGGCCTCAGAAAAAATTTACACGGAAACTGCATTAAATGCAAAACTAGACTTTGCAGCTCAGTTGCACGACAATTGCAATGAAATGCAATTACGAGTGCAACCGTTCTAAACTACAACTTTCACTTTCTAGCCATAAAATATTCCATTAGACAACAAAGCGTAACAAAATGCATTTCGAAAAAATGTCACCGGCTGTCTTTCTTCTTCAATAGCGAGACCTATTCAAATACAGTCCATACACGCTTTTGCTTTCCATTGTTAAATGTAGCTGGACAGCGAGCATTTTTTTGTGCCCTAAAGATTCGGATGGAACTTTTTTGAATCATTTTTATCTACTAGTTGTATTATTTTCGGAGAGATAATAAGTATTTGATTTGATATGATTTTAGTCATTTATTTCTTTTAATTACATTTTATTTTATTCTTTTAATTACAATTACTTATAAATTGAAAATAAGCATTGGCGCTATTTTAAAGCATTTTACGAACTATACTGTAGTCGATAATATTGAATGTTTTGTTACTCTTTTTTTTATAGATGCCAAGTCATAAAGTTGTTTCAAAACTGTCCAAATAAAACATGCGCTAGCTGACTTGACATCGTAAAAGCTTTAACTCAGTTTCATGTAAGCCGATTTGACAAACACAGACAAGCATACATACATACATACATACATACATACATACCCATGTACCTAAACTCAGAGCCAACCAGTTGGGCAATTTAATGGCTTGCCGCTGGACTCTGCTCTTAGGTCTGTTTGCAGCTCTCTACCAAATAAAATACATTTAAAAGTGCCGGTGACGTCAAAGCCCGAAACTGGCATCGCCATCATTTTGTATTTGTAGTGCTGGCATTATGGTGGTCCAAATGAGTCAGAGGTGTGCCGATGTCGTGCCGAGCAATGCTCAGCAATCTGCTACGTGTACCGCTCCCCGTTCGCCATCACTCTGGCCAGTTACGTGCCACGACATTGATACGATTGTAGAATGTGGCCAAGGTGTTGGTCTGATATGTTACTGGCCAACGGCTATCACTGCACGCATGCGCATACGTATGCAAATTAAAAAGACAATATTATACTTCTCAATGAAATGAATCGGTTGAGATGGGGGAACATTTAATCTGTTTTGTTTGAGTTAAGTTTGAACAATCGAAATACACATGTTTCGAAGCATAACAATTATTGGAAAAGATGCAAATAGAAATCGACTTATTTGAGCAAAAAATGAGCAATTTGACGCAAGTCTAAAAGTTGGACAGCAATGGAAGTGCATATTTTGCTATTTTTCGTATTTTCATTTGTCTGCTTTAGTAGAGCAATAATATAATTAAATAAAACAGGCATGGGAACATTCTTCGGCTCCAACAAAGTTCAATTGATCGATTAGTCTACGAATGACCACACATTATAGCTTCAAATGCGGCTTTCAAATATCTATAAAAAATTAGACGATTCAGGAAAATGGCAGTCGCAGAGCGGCGATAATGTCCCCAATTGAATGCATAGATAACTGTAGACAAGGCGTGTGATTTTGGAGGTGCACTTTGGAAATAGCGTTGCTAATAAATAATGTATATGATTGACAACTTAATGAAAAATGTTCGCTTCGATAAAAAGTACGTGCTGACAGCCGCCTAGTACGCCTTTGTTGTACAATATTTTATTTTATTTTTTCCCAAAGTCGCCTTACAATGGCAGTTTCAACTAAGCATGGGATCATGGGTGCGACTATGAAGCACTTGAGCTTTTTTGCCTCGTTATCACTTATTTGCACCGCTTAGTTCGAGACTCTGGCACCGTGGTGTGAACAATTCAGGTTTCTGGCGAGCAAATAAACAATGAAATGCATTTTTCATTTGCATGGCTTGGCAGAAGTGCGACATTTTGCGCTGTTCGCTCGATGGACTTGCTTTGTCGGCATTAATTGAATAAAGTCGAACGCTAGTGCAAGTGCTGACCCAAAGGAAACAAAAGCAACAACAACAGTAACTGCAACAAGAAGCTGGCCTCAACTTACAAGCGGCCCTCGCAGCTTAATGCTTTAATTTATGTCGGACTTCCTGTAAGCAATCGTTTTGTCGTTGATTTCTTTTTTTCGAACAAAGCAAAATATCGGGTTTATTCTTATTTAGATGTATGGTTGTGTGTGTGTGTGTGTGTGAGAGCACTTATTAAATATTATTGCGATCACGTCAACGCAATAAACTGTTTCTGACCTTATAAGACGTCGAGCAAGGAAGCGAAGATAAATTTTGTATTTAAATTTCTCAATTTGTGGTAAACAAATTTCCCAAAACCCCTGCAATAAATATTTGCATATATAGCACTTGTATTTGTCAGCTTTTTGATTAAACGCGGGACACCTGCCCTGAGCCCTCCCTATCTTGGTCAGATAACAGAAAAGTGCTTCATCAGCAGCACAATTTGAACCTTAAGTCCAGATACCCCAGAGCGGGATCACTCAACGATAAGCAAAGCCCCGGGATTGCTTGAAATTGTTTTGTTTTGTTCGCTTTTGTCGCCACCGATGAATGCTTTAAAAAAACACAAACTCAAAAGCTGTTGCATACAATGTACCGATATGGCCAGTAGAGGCTTTCGAATTAGTTTGCACAACACTTTTTGTGGCATTTTTTCTTTTCAAAGTGTCAACGGTGTCAATCACGACAAACGTCTGGTGAGCTCCAAAAGGTTAAAAGCAAATATATTTTTTATGTGTAGTTGCTTCAAAAGGCACAGTCAGCGAGCGTTGACATATAGTACATATGTCATAAAATAGTCGTACATTGAAAGCGGGAAAGTATAGCTTAAATAAAAAAAAGTCTTAGTGGTAAATACTAAATTTTTCTCTCCCCTATAAACTTCAAATCGGGAATTGAGAAAATGATCGGAGGAGTCCAAAATCATTTCGCAGTTATAGCTCCAATATCAGATATTATTATAAACTTGCAAATAATAAAGTTTGGAGATATTTCTGATAGTTTTCTAAATGATCTGCATTAAAGAAGCTGTTTTATTGTTATTGACAGATATGTATGTATCTAGCCGTAAATAGATCACGATTAATGTTTGTAAATGATGTTGGTTTTTGTAGAGCAAGCATATCATTCCAGATTAAATAAAAGAAAATGCTAAAAATGTGGAAGTAATTCCATTCAACTATCGCTGAAATAATATAGGTGTCATATTCCTGTCGTGCATAACTGTAAATTAATCTTTAACTGAGGAGGGAAGAAAAAGTGCATCTTGATTACTGCCGACGGATATTGATAAAAGGCTTTTTAAAATATGGAGCTGCTCTTCGACTCTGCCGCAATAAGTTACGTCATATCGCCTCAAAATTAATGAAATAATTACACAATCTATGTATTATTGATAGCTACTAGATTATTGATATATATAATCTATAAAATATATAGATTGTTTAAATAGGAGGCAAAAGCGCAATGCACGATATTACCAGTAATGCTTGAGCAATACTTTTAGCTTGAGATACCCTTTCAAGTAGTTTTCAGGGCATGTTACGTAGCATAAGTCGAAGACGGACATAAGCAAACAAACATACTTACACGAACGCCGCTTTATGACTTTTGACAACAAAAAGCGACAAACAAATGTTCATTTTATTTTACGCTTTTTGCTTTTTCGCATTTGTAAACTAAATTATTTTACCAAGAATTTTCGAAACTCTAACAGAGTCATGTGTGTGTGCGGCTGTCATGTGCTGTGACGTGAGCAGCTGCTCGATGTGGATTTGGCTTCTGCGGTCAGTGTCGCTTGAAGTCGCAATTTTCAACTAAAAGAAAAAAATAAACCAGTCTGTCTGGCCATCTTTTCGAGCCGTTTTGCCACATCCGCTGAAAAGTTTCCCCTCCTTGGCTGCTCGCTCACTCTTTGCTCATTTTATGTGCCTTAAGCAATTCTTCCCTTCTTTTCTTCCTCTACAAGTATATGCATTTTTTATTAACCCAAAATTAATGTTGCTGAAATAATTGCACAGTTGTGGGGCAATTAAATATGTGGCCAAACTAAAACCTGATCGCAAAGGTGCACTTTAATGGTGTGATAAAGCAAGGCAACCCGAATGCTCGCTCGTTTCCTGACCCTTCCCAGATATTTTCGACTTATCAAGTGGTCGTGTTAGATAACTTCTATCGAAATAACTACTAATAGGCTGGCAAATATAAAAAATGTTCATGCGGTCGAAAACATGTTGTGAAAAATATAACATGAAATACAGCTCACAGTTGCTAATGATGTCAATAAAGAGGAGAAAATTAAGTTATACGTATGTATAATGTAGGTGCGCAAAAACCTGATTTGGTAAAGCCTTGAAAAATGTCAAATCAAATGACAAAGCGAGACTGAAAATTCCACAACATTTGGTCTTGCTCTAATGAACTTGAAGAGCCGTTGCGCGATTGCGGAATCCCTTCCGGAACGTTGCGACAGACGATACTTGATGTGCGGGACAGTTTTTCATTTCGGATGACTACCTACCTACCCACACACACATACACATGTTTTGAAGCCTGGATTGTGAATTTCCTGTTTGCAACAACAACAACAATAACAATTGAGAGCCATTGAGGCTATTTTAAACGACGCGTCAACTATTCAATCGAGACTCAATTTGTAGTCTAACGTGCTGTCGCCTACACACTGTCTGTCTGTCTGTCTGCATTTATATTTGTGTGTCTACATATATCGGTGTGCCTGTGAGCGTGTTTAAGTATTGTTTTCAAAATCTTAAGCCAGAGTCAAGGCAAAACTACCTGAACTGCTGCTGTCGCCGTTGCCTTTTTCCATTTAACGGTCATTAGCCGGTCGCCGGAATGATCTTGCCTTGCATGTGCAGATCACATGGCTTTAGCATTGATCGCATTTCTTCATAAACCTTTCTCCCAGTCCTAAAAAATCAACTGCAATAAATCATTTAAAGCAGGCGTCGTACGCTGCTTTCTGTTTCAATCATTAAGCCTCTACTCTATCAAACTATTTTGATAACTTTCTATGGACATGCCGCCAGCATGTTGTTACCACCGAAATATCACTATTGCTTTTGTTGTTGTTGTTGCTGGCCAACATGGTAACTTGACACGCCTTATCCCACACACGTCTGCGCATTCTTTAACTTTTGGAACCATGCTTGCGCCTTATGGGAGCCCCAACAGATGTCAGTAATCGAATAAAGCTGCATAGAATTTCAATTTATACATAACCACGAACATTATTTATGATCCTATTTCTTATAACTCGACCCGTATTTCATTACAAACCTCATTTTAACGGCCTCACAAATATGCCTCTACCATTCGAGTAACACGGGGAAGGGGGTTGTCGATCATGTGGACGTTTTCTAGCTTACATAAGTAAATGGCTTCTTTTTTTACTTACGGACATTCCATAATTTCATAATTACGTTTTACATATTAACTTGAGGTCATTAAACCTGGAGCTATTTTATAAATATACATTTTTACACGCCTTGGCTTTACCGATAATGTTATACTGCTGAATTTTTTCAATCCAAGTGTGCACAAAACTCATCCACATGTAGTGACGAAAACACAAGCTAAGTGAAGTGACAATAAAGGTGGTTTCTTAGCTGTGCCGATTGTGTGACCAATAATAAATGATTTGGTGAGTTGCAGGGCTTTTTTCGTTACTACATGCATAGGTAACTATGCATTCTTCTCCTTTTTTGGATTTGGATCTAATTTTGAATTTTTCAAATATGAAGTGCGACGAAAAACCGAACTGTGATTGTCTCTGAAATAATTTGTTTAAAAATTTGCATTTTACTATTATTAGCAAGGGTTTATTTTCATTGTTTGTTTCATTTTATATGGCAAGTGTGATTGTAAAAGCTGGAGATATTTAGTAAAGCATCGGCCCTGGTCGTGAAGAGCAGTGATGAATTGGCTGACTCATGATTTCCGACTTCAAACTAATTTACATACAGGTACAAGTATGGCCAGTACTGGTTTATTTTCTAGGCCTGAGTAGCCCAGCGCAACAGCTACAATGGCAATAGGAATCCACTTTAGTATCTGCGGTGTTAGCTGGCTGGGCATATCTAAGTGAACTAAGTAGAGCTTAAGTCTGGCGAAAATGCTGCATAAAGTTCAACAGAGTCGTCGTGACTCTCCGATACGTAAGTAGACATATGGGTAGACCTGAAAACCTAAACCCGTTTGCAGTCGGGCCAAAGTGCAGTTTTTTTTTTTACCATTCAAATGGTAATAGCTTGTTTCGGTGCAAAGAGTCCGCTATATCCACTCTCCACATAAATATATGTGTATGTACGAGTATGTATGTAGGTGCCTATACGAGTATGAGTGTTGTTTGTGCAGTCAGCTTTACGGTATTGAAAGTCGTTACCAATCAGTTGTTGCATATCTTTGGACTTAACGCCCACGCATATTGCTGCAGACAAAGAGCGGTTAGGTTGGATTAAAGCGATTCCATGGATAGCAAATGCATATGCGTATGTGGGAGAATGTGTATACATATGTCTAATTGAGGCGACATACATATGTATGTACTTCATATTCATAGTAGTAGTAGTTATATATACTCATAAATGCAGGCTATAAGCATTCCAAGCCGTCCAAGCTTGCCCTTTAAGCATTTCGTTTACAGCTGACACGGCGTTTCCTTTATTTATCTTGGCATAAAAATTATGCAAACGTAAGCAAGTCCCTTAGAATTCATATCGTCTTGTTTATATGCAAATAAACATATACACACGAAAAGTATGTATACATTACTCTGCTCCGTTTTTAAGATTGTCAAGCACGAGCGCAGCTTTATGGGTCAGGTTTCGTCTGGAGCTAGTTATTTGGAGTCTTCAATTTCAAAAACTCAAAACCATATACATGAAGCATATTTAGACATATCTACCGTCCAAGCCTCAGTAATAAAACACTTTTTTGAATGAGCTAATAATAATAAGGACGTTTTCGTTTTATAGTAAAATCGGGCATCATAAAACCTAATCAACAGCAACTATGCCAGCTATATACGAAATTAGACTATGCATGGTGTTCATACGGACGGACGAACATACGACATTCTACCGATTCAATCTCAACATACCTCCTAATGTCTATGGCATATTTACTATGCATTTTGAATTGGATACCCTTGTATACACGATATAATAATCAATCTGAACTTTTTTCTAAGCCAATTATGTGATAGTTCATTAATTCATAAATCATTGTGAATACTATAGATCGACATGTTCGCATCTCAAATGCATTAATAGTTTGGTCGGCAATTGCGCTTAAAACGCCTTAACGCCTCTAATGCGCTTGTGGTGTTCATAATTGCGCTTTGAGGGCCTCAAAGCAAGTGCCGTTATGGTCGCTTAAATAACAAAAATGCGGGCATCAGACAAAGTTCCAAGCGCCTCTGTGTCGTAGTCAACAAAAATCACATCTCACGCATTTCCTTGCGTTTATGGGCACGCATATTTTTCATATTTAATTGGATGGAACGAGAAACGCAGTCTCGGCAATACAGCTCGAGCGGCGGCGGGAGTGGTTCTGCCGACGCATTATGTTTTCTGATGTGTCCGTCCGTATACACAAATATGTCCACCTGCATCTTGGCTCGGGCCCAGCTGAGGTTGGAGCGGCTGCTTACAAATGTAAATTGACAAGCAGATTTAATTTTGAAACTCTTACTTGCATTTGCATGCATTTCGTATAAATCATTTGAAAAATCGGTTCAACAAAGTGGGAAGTGAATTTTTGGAGTCATCGAAAATGGAAAACTGTTTTCACCACACATGCATGGAATTCATTTGAAATGTTTTTCGACACACATCTTTTTGCTGACTAACAGTTTGAAAATAGCCCTAGCCTCATGCATTCCTGCTGAACAGCGAAGCTTGCGGGCCATTCATTTGAAAAAAGTCCCAAAGCCGATAAGCAAACACCCATATACTCGTAGATTAGTATCTGAAAACATTAAAGTTAAATACTATAAATGAATTGCAATGCGCATCGAAAAAGCCCAACAGCACAGGAAACCGGACACTAATTTTTGGTTCATATGTGAATGTGTATGCCGATGGAATTAGTGGCAACACAAACCCCTTCATTTAGCCAACTGCTAATTGTGCGTGCCAACAATAAAGATACTCGTACTGTTGCCGTGTTTCTGTTGAAGCTACTGGTTTTGAAAAATGGCCATAAGCCCGGGAGGGAGCGCGCCCGTGATCGATGCACGTCAGTTGAATGATATCATAGCTTGGATTCTTTTTTCTTATATTTTCTACACGTAGTATGAGTGTCGGACCCTGAATTCAGCAGATACATACCTTTATGGCGCAGATAAATATGTATGTATGTAGAGGTATGGCTTCAACATGAATACCTAGGTCTGCTATCGCTGATTCAATAAACGTTTCTCTCGTTATCAGCATTATTCTGTTTGTTGTTGCTATGATAAGATAAGTTGCATAAAATTGTTTTTTTCGTGGAAACATTATGAATAGTTTCGTAAGCCTTTTTGTCAGTTTGCTTGGAAATTTGGATATATATATTGAAATATCCAAATGAAATGTCCAAGCTCCGGGTACTTTTCCACTAAATGTTTTTTGTACAGAAGCGAAGTTTAGATCAAAAGGTTTTACAGTTGAGTTTTATAAAGCTATAGCTTACAAAAGTAACATGAGCGATACCTATATTGACTTTTATCTACATTTTTAAAATACATATTAAACCCATAAAAAAACACAACAACACAACGCCCATAATAAGAATCATTTTTCTATCAGAACAATGCGCATTCGATTCATTGCTTTCATAATACTGCGCACATTTCGAACTTTGTAATGCCAAAGCCTATAAAAAGTGTGTTCATATAAATTATTTACGCATCATTGTTTACATGAAAAAAGGGTGAGAAGACGATTTTAAAATTAATGTTTTTAGTTTGTATAAAGCCCTCTCATAAGTTTCAATTCTTTGATTAGATAAGCTCAGGTATATGATTGAAAATCTAATTTCTGGTTACTTTATTGCAGTTTGCCATTCCTAAAGATGGGTCGCCAGTCGAAACTGGTGTTGCTGCTGGTCCTCTGTCCGATATTACTGCAGACCACCTACTCCAGCACACCGAAGCCAAATGCAGCTATTCACCTCGTACACGATGATATTTTGGATAATGAGCTAGATTCTGGCGAGGCAGATACAATTTCCATGCCCAAGATCAAGCAAGAGCAAGTGGAATCAATAACAAAGATCGCTGGCAAGCCGAAACCATCAACAACAGAGGTTCCGGTCAGTGAGGAAATCCCTAAAGATGAGGGATCTAAACTGGACGATCATCTAAAGACAGAGAGCGTAAAAAGCAGTAAGAACAATAGCAGCGAAGGTAACTACGAGTATGGTGACTATGAGTACGATGACGACGACGATGAATACGAAAACTACGACAACGAGGAGGTGGAGTCGACTAGTGTGCGTTCGAAGAACAGCAAAACCAAAAATGTGACGCCCAAACTACACACTACCGAGGAGGAGAGTTCATCGAAACCGAAGGTATACAAATATTACGATTTTACCATTAAAAAGTTCGAATCAATAAACTTTTTATTATTTATAATTGGCTAACATTTTCACAGGCAAAGAATGGCAAAGCTGTAGAGAACAAGGAGAATGCAATTGACAATGATTCGAATTACGACGACTATGATGAGGATGAAAATAGTTCCGACGAAGATGACGAGTCCGACAACATTGCCGACGTATATATGCACATATAAAATAAAAAATCACTTTTTGCGCTAAATTTGTACTTTATTTTACAGGAGGAGGTAGTGTTCAGCGAGAACGTGCCATGCGCGAGATACTGCGTCTGTTCGCGTAATGTCAACAGCTACTTGGTTGCCACCTGCAGCAGGTAAGATCTTAAATATCTGGCAACAAAAAGCAGCACTTCATTGTTAACCTTTTCAGACTAGATCCAGGCACTCAGAAGTTCGGTTCGGATATCTCGGACTTGGTCGTCACCAATGTGGGTCCCAAATATCCCATATTGATGGGTCCGAAGTTCTTCCACCAACTGGGTCTTAAAAAGGTCGTATCTATCAAGATTGCCAATTGCACCATAGAGTACATGCATCCTGAAGCATTCCACGGCTTGGAGGACCTCTATGCTGTTAACTTGACAAATGCGGGTCTAGCAATCATCAGCCCAGATACCTTTGATCAGAACAAAAAACTGCGTATGCTCACTATATCTGGCAACGATTTAAGCATCATGTCCACCGTCCACTATTTGCTGAAGGTATTATCGAAGTACTAAGATATTTTAACCATTTTTGCTTAAGCAATGCTTCTTCCCAGTCTTCTAGTGTTGAGGAACTTGACTTCTCTCGAAACAACCTAATGGAACTTAATCCGAACGCCTTCTCACATCTCTCAAACATCGTGTACATCAACCTGGCCCAAAACGGCCTTATGAAGATACCTAAGAATGTCTTCGATTCCGTAGAAACCATTGAGGAACTGGATTTGTCCTATAACTCACTGAAGGAACTTCCTGAAAATATTTTCAACCGCACCGCTCTAGCCATACTTCACCTCAAATATAACTCTTTTAC
Source organism: Scaptodrosophila lebanonensis (assembly GCF_003285725.1). Lineage (NCBI taxonomy): Eukaryota > Metazoa > Arthropoda > Insecta > Diptera > Drosophilidae > Scaptodrosophila > Scaptodrosophila lebanonensis. Next base: position 8,417,695 of record NW_022060529.1, read on the forward strand.
TGGCGACCTTAAAATCGCCGGCAGCGATCTGCAGCAATTGGATCTGAGCTTCAATTCTATTACGCAAGTGCATCATAGCATGTTCGACAAAATGACCGGCCTGACCAACCTTAACCTTAAGGGCAACGGTATAAAGAAAATTCAACCAGACTCTTTTCTATCGCTGAAGAGCTTGCGGCACATTGATTTGTCCATCAACGACTTGGACCAGCTGTCAAGTATGCTGTTCTTCAAAAACTCAGAGCTCGACGTCATCCGCATGAATGATAACCCAAGACTAAGCCAACTGCCCACAGATGGTTTTATCAGCTACAACGGTTATTTCACCGTTTATTTCTTGGACATATCAAACTGTGCCATTGGTGCTCTTGGTCACAAGACCTTTTCCACAATGCCACACCTGACTACCCTAAAGCTGGCCTGGAATAACATCAACAGTCTACCCCGGGACATCTTTGCTAGCCTGACCAAGTTGATCGATTTGGACCTGAGCAATAATCTCATCTCTAAGCTGGATGAGCTTATCTTTATGGAAAATAATGAGATTACCAAACTAAACTTGGCCGGAAATCCCATCAATAAATTGTCCGTACGTCTCTTCATGCCCCTACATCAGCTGCGCTCTTTGGACATGAACGACTGCGAGCTCGTTTCGCTGCTGTCCGATAAACAGTTTGGTACCGACTACAAGTTCTTTGAAACCCTGCGAAGCTTTAACGCATCCGGAAATCTAATCCGAAAGATTTCGCCTGCCGACATTAAGAGCTTTAAGAACCTTCGCTCCCTCGACATCACCCACAATCCACTCAAGTGCAATGATGATTTCCAAGACTTTATCAGCTATGCTTCACTGCACACTCAGATAATGCCAAGGAAGGTGCCAGCGCTGGCCAATTTGCAGGATGATGTAACGCTGGTTGAAATCGAAACTCAAGCCAGCTGGGCACAATTAGCTCGTGATGTGTGCAAACATAACGAGATGCTCCACAAAGACGAAAAGCTGGAGAAACGCATTGAGGAGGCCGATAAAAAGGTCGAGGAAGACGAACGGAAACTGTTTAGCATCATGGATGCCAGTGCACAGAACAAGAATAAGCAGAGGAACATGGATAAAATAATGAAGGGCACAACGAATGCTAAAACAGACAAAGATGACGCTTTGAGTGGTAGCGCTGAGGAGGACCAGAATAATGGTGGTGAGGATAAGGAGGATGATAATGGAAGTGAATATGACACGGACGATGATGTCGATGATGATGCTGATGATGATGATGACGATGATGATGACGATGAAGACAACAACGGAAATGACGATGAAGTTAAAGAAAACACTAAAGTCCACATTAAGACACGGGGCCACTTCAAGGTCACAAACCACGGCCTTAAAGTTGAGGAAGTCGAACTATCCAAGGAGACACGAGACAAGTTCTTGCTGAGTAAGTATCACATATGTTACTATGATTGCTAGCGAGGCACATAACATTGGCATTTTCCTATCAATTTATCAGACAAACTGGGCCTCGACAACGATGATTTGAACAGCGATGAGGAAGAAATTATCATTGAGCGTGGCCACATATACTATAATGGCTATAGTTTTATGATCCCAATCATTCTTCTTGTCACCTGTGTGGTTGTAATTTTGTTGGCCATCGTCAAAGTGGTGACAATGATTCTGCGCAGGCGCGGAGAGCGTTATCGTATGGCACTGTTGGCGCCAAAGAATCCATTCGTGTATCAGAAACTCAGCGAAGATATTGTGAAGCCCGCGATCAAGGAGCAGAAACAGCCAAAGGTGCACCGATATGCGCCCATTAACCAGGTCTAAGTCCACACCGCAGAAAACAGCTTCGTAAACTGCATCGACAGCGGTGTGGGGGAGTCAAGTGTGATGCGCTGTTTTTTTATTTATAAGTTTATTTTAGCTAAACACATGGAAATTCCATACGAAAAGGTCTACAAAATGGTAATACATACGATTACAATAAACATAAAAGACATCCGTGAACTTTCCGCAGCTACGTATCAGCAGAGCTGGAAATGAGTCGAGTAAAAAGTATTAGCCAAACTGCAAAAATATTAAAAACCCGTACAATCGATGAATCGGAGTGTTGTTGTTGTACTTAATTCAACTACGTCCACCGAGGGCAAGGGGAACGACTGATCAGCCATCGTTTCGAGAGTAACGGCCTTTAAACAGGCTGGGACTTACTTATTTTGTTTCATATATTTACGTGTGGAGGATTACTCAGAGTTGCGTTTGATTTGGATACGTTTGATGATTTAGTGCCATTTTGCCGGAAATTCATAAAGTCCTACATAGAGAGAGAGAGAGAGAGAGGAACGGAGAGAGATAAATCAAACCTAAATTGAATCAAAAAGAAGCAGACGAAAATACTTATGATGTGTGATGAGACCTTTCCTTCGGCTTAAAACCAACCTTTCAAATTAAGGCAAAAGAATGAGCAAAGCAAGAAAACACAAGATATATACAATATATACATTTAATTAATAGCTAAGATAAGTCTTTTTCTTCAATTATCCTAAACGATTACCTAAATGTTGAACTTATATACTACATGCATATCTATAATCCGAAAACAATAAATTATTATCAGATACACAGAGCATACTACTTACAATAAATACAAAATTCGACCATCGAAGAACTTAAATGTCGTGTTTAAAAGTTATATAAAATAAAAATTCTTTCTAATTAATTGTGCAGTAAATTATTTATTTTGAAACGCAATTATATCACATTATTTGTAATAGAATAACGCCTCTTTTCTACAATATATTTCGGATATTAAAATTATTAAAATTTTTCCCCTTTTTATTAGATTTAAAAGTGGTTGACCTTATCGATAAATTTTCGTATTTTGTATACCAAGTGATATCGATAAGCGGTATATAGTTTTATCAGTTGGGTTGGCCGATGAAGGCTTGCCAAGGGGTAACCTGATGAACCACGGGCGAAGAAGCACAATATTATTTGAAAGTTCTTAGATATTTTCCAAAATAATCACCTGATACCGGTTGATATAGGAATTACATTTTGTTATATGGACATATATTTTTATTTTGCGAAAAGTTTAAACAGTGGCGTGTAAAAAGATAACTTAATAGACCTGCATTGAGTTCTCAAAGAGCCCAGCCAAATCGTCACGAGTTTGTGTTCGAGGTGCCATCTTGGTGATGCGTTCCTGGGGCAGCACACCTTCGACTAAGGCCGGAACATCACTTTTATTGAAGCCCAGTTCGTTAAGGCCATTTTCAATGCCTGCACGTTGCATGAAACCGCGCACAGAGTCTGCCAGAGCCCGCCCGGCATCTGCAGCCTTCACACCGGATACATCGGCCCCTAGGAATTTCGCCGCTTCCAGGTGGCGATCGGGACAGGCGGGAGCAGTAAACTCAAACACAGCAGGGGCGCTGATCACAACAGAGAGGCCGTGGGGTATGAGGGCATGGTCCGCCGAATAATCTTTTGGCACGTAGTTGCGAACATTGCCCGAAATGGGATAAGACAACCCATGGCAAAGGTGTACTCCCGCATTGCCAAAGCCAACGCCAGCCATGGTTGAGGCGAGATGCATGCGAGAACGGGCCTCCAAGTTATCCGGTTGGTAAATGGCGTCTATGAAGTTGTCTCGTATGATGTCCAGAGCAAAACGAGCCCACACATCTGAAACGGGGTTCCTCCCCTGGTAGGGAGGACGCAGACTAGGATCTGCTGGCGCTGGACCTCGCTCACGATAGTCGATGGCCGTGAAGCTCTCTAGCGCATGGCAAAACACATCGAATCCAGCGAAGGCGGTTACCCGTTCGGGCTGGGTTAGGGTGTGCAGGGGATCGATTATAGCTGTGGATGTGCTTGTGGTAAGAGTGTGATCTAACGTTGAAGTATGTTACCTTACCGAGAGTCGGTTTAAGGTACTTGCTGGAAATGCCCGTCTTTACATGCAGTTTCTTATAGTCGAAAATGGCGACACCGGTGGTCTCAGACCCAGTACCTGATGTTGTGGGCAGGGCTATGAGTGGTTTCAATTTGACATTGATCTAAGCAAATGGGACATAATTGAGGATGTCATCTTTAAAGAATGCTACAGTGTAAAGAGTATTGAAATGCCTTGCCTCTTTGCCATTTCCAACAGGACGGTTCACATAGTCAAGGAACTGTGCTTCGCGATCGCTGCAAAAGAGATTGGCCGCCTTGGCAGTGTCAATGGTGGAACCTCCGCCGATGGCCACAAATGCATCGAACTGTTTGCTGCGAGCGAACGTGGCGGCATGCCACATGCTGGCGTCAGTCGGCTCCACACGCGTCTCGTCGTAGACTTCGTAGGCGATGCCATTGCGTGCCAAGGAGTCGAGCGCCACGCGCACGGAAGGAAGCTTTATTACGTTCTTATCCGTAACGAGGCAAACGTTCTTCGCTCCCCAATTGCGTAGATCAGCTCCAAGTTCGACGCTCACGCCAGGTCCAAAGCGCACTGTTGATGCTGACATCTACAATCAAATTAATTTATTTTTATTTGCTTGTTTATGTGATGTTGGACTTTGGCCGCCTTTCTGGTTCACCTCAAATGCGTATTCCATTTTACCCGTTTGTGTGGCAGCTGCGACGGACCCATAGTTATGTGAGTGTGCCGGGCATTTGCAGCTGTAAGCCAAATAGATGGCTTTAAGCCTATTATAGTAATTTAGAAATGTGGTACTTACGAATTGGAAACGACCGTATTAATCAAACTTAAGACATTTTTGCGCGACATCTCTACAAGCGTATGCTCCAACTCTGATGTGTGTTTAGAAACTGAAGCAACTGATAAGACACCAATGAGAGGAAGACGCCAGCGCTGTGTGCGTCAATAAATAGAACTTATCGATATTCTTTGGTATGGAAAATACCCAAATAAATCGATAAAATGCGTAATTTTGATAAGACTTCGCCCGCCAATATACTTAGTATATTTTCAAAAAAACTGAAACACGGGCATGAGTACCAGTTGAGGAAAATAGTCAAGACTGAAGGAAGTCGGTATAAGGTGTGAGGCTGGCATATTTAAAAATGTGCCTCAAGTCATTTAAGAATGCTTGTAATGATTGGTCTTATAAATTTATGGATTTCTCCTAAATGTTATCAGAATTAAATTCTTGCTAAACGTCGTTCACGTTCACGAAAATTACGCATATGTTTTCATATTTTACAATGGGAAAGAAACATAAAGGTGAATAGAAAGCAAATCTAGTTTCTACAAATATCTATTAAATGGTAATTTCCGCATGTAGTTATAACTGGATTGTAGAATTGTTTCTTCATGGGTTACATCGGTCATTAAAAATGTTTGTCAAGTGGCATCCATATGAAAGTTATCATCTAAAAGCTGTCAAACTAATTGTACGATACTCGTTTATTTGTCTGCTAATTGTTATAATCTAACTAAACGATTGTCCGCCCATTTTCAACACAAGATTTACAACTCAATTAGTGGAATCTCTTCACTTGATCTGCGGACATAGACAGAACAATCGCTTCGAACTTGACAAGTAAATGATAGTGATGTTTGTTCCCAGCTGTAACCCAACAGACCATGCCATTTTTAACGTTATGTATGTATGCATATGAGCGGCTTGGCATAAATAGGGTTCCATTAGCCGATATTGCTGACAGTGCATAGACAAGTGAGGCCCGCAAAGCATTCGATTGCATCTATTGAGTGAAACTATCATTTAAAAATATGAAGTGGTTCAGTGTGTTTTTGGTTTTCGGGGTGCTGGCATTGATTGGCAGTCTCGGCACTTTAGCAAATGCGGAGCCGGAGCCTAAGGGCCGCCCGCACACCACTCGTCGTCCGAGGAACGAAAATGATGAGAGTCGACGCTAGCAATGGAAGGAGCAACAGGAGGAGCCAACTCGTAGAAGATGCACTGAGCCGCAGCAGACTGGTGATGGACGCCGAGTAGTTGTAAAGTGTTTTGGTTTTTCACAATTGCAATTGGTTGAGATATTGTTTATTTAGTGAAGAGAAATGTGAAAATAAAATGTTACCATATTGACTTTCATAAGATGATCTATCAATTAACAATTTGAAGTGCTTGGCCATCCAGATGCCGGACATTTGTTTTAGAACTCTAAAGCTAACAACACACTAGAAGAAAGTTTTAGCTGATTCTGAAGAGCAATACTTTAAAAAAAAAAAAAGGCGCGAATTGTGTACTCCTTTGTTGATATCTAATTAATTATTGACATTTTATTTTACTCGCAATTCATGTATTAACATAATTGATTGGGTTTTGATAATTATTTATTCATAAATTTTTTCCGTTCACATCACTAGAGTTAAATTGGTCTGCTTACGAATACATAACTCATCATCTCTTGCATCTATTTATGAATTAAATAGATTACTTTCGTATATTATTTATGCATTTTTGGTTGTTTGTTTGAATTTTTTTTGGCGCTGATTAATTTAGAATCGTATTGAATTGCTGTATGTGTAAATATTTATTATACTTGTAAGTATGTAGCACATTGTTAAATCAATATATATAAATATAAGCATTTACAATTCGCATAATGATGCAATTAATTTGATTTAATTAGGTTCATTTGCTTAACTACTATGTTTTGTGGTAAGCTTTGGGTTTTGCAATTTTATAATAATCTAGATTAAACTAAAATTCCATTACGGTTATTTTCTAAACTTAATTGGCTTACCAAAACAACTCGACTCACACACACACATCTCCGCACAAGCACACACACTGCAAAAATTGAACGTGGTGTGAGCAAAGTTGTGTGCGTGTATCCGAGTAATTAAATTAATTTAAAACTAACTTTACATTTAAGTTTAATTAGGCTATCAAATTGATTTGTTTTGCGTATGGAGTTACTCGAATAGGCTGGGCGGCCAGTGCGGTGTTGGGGAAAAGGATTTACAAGTAACTGTTCAGAAATTTTGTGGATGTTACAGAGTACGAGTACATGTAGGAGTATGTAAACGGACTGAAATATCATTATGTCTTAGGAGTTAATAATCGGTCAACTTATTCAATGCTTAGTAGGTTTTGTCTTCAACAATTTTTTTTGTATTTATTCAATAAGGTCATATCTGATTACTGCCAAATGCTTATTGTTGAATTTGAATCTTGTAATATGTATCTGTTGCTATGAGATTTGCTGAGAGTATTCTAAAGGTGGGTGGGTCTTCACTTGGATTCAATTGAATGATTGAATTATGAAATGAAATGCTTACGTTTCGGAAACATGCCCGAAACGACGGCCTGGAACTCGGTCAACATCAATTGGCCAAGTAAGTGCTCAATTCCCGAAATCAGTAAACATTCTGAGAAAACCTGTTGAAGGACTCACTCTCTTTGGTAGTAGCTAACACGGCGTTAAGCTCATTAATTTAGATGGGCGAGTCAGAGGAACCCGATATACCACCTAGACTACATGCCCCAACGCTTCCAACACCCGTACCAGCACTTGTTGACGCCGCCACGCCAATATCGCTGATGCTCTTGACACGTCTACTCTGCTCATAGAGCAGATGGGCATCAGAACTGTGGGCCTCGACAGCATTACCGAATGGTGGGGCACTGACACGATGTCCAGGCGGTCCGTAATTGCCCGACACCGGTGGTGGTGGTGGCGCAGTTGTGGGTGGGGGTAAATAATGATGGTGCTGTTGATGATGGAACGCATGAAGCTGCTGCGGTCCTACTGTGGCGTAGATTCCTCCGCCGCCACCACCGCCCTCGCTGCTGCTGTACGATGGTGTTGGAGAGGTTGAGTTGCCGAAGGAGCTGCGATCACCGGTGCGATGGGGTTTTGTATTAAACCTAAATGCCTTTGATAGGGAACTCTGCAAAAATTAATGCATTAATAATAAAAGCTTCTACCCAAGACAATTCAGTATTACCTGAGATCCTTTCCATGCCGAAATCTGTAAGGTTAGAAGATGGGAAAATATAAAGCGTTTATTAAATTGGTGTTTCATCAGCATATTTAACATTGCAACTTTGTCACCTAGTTATGTTTACACATATTTATGTGTGTCTTATATTTATCTTAATGAATACTGTATATTATATCTTCCATAATTGGAGTGCGCGCATCCAACTCACACTCATTTGTTGTGCGTTGCACATGTTTCTATGTGGCCGTGTGTGTACATATACTTGTATCTGAGTGGATGTCTGGCGCGGCTGTAACACCTAGTTGGCTGCACAAAACCGTCGACCATAATTGGGCATGAAACTTCTGTTGTCATTACACGACTCATTAGGTCCTTGTACGTCTTGCGGTTCTCAAAATTACGATATCCTATATCGAGCTTAGTAAGCAATTGAAAGTGTACTACAATACTTGAACTTTTGAGTTTTACATTTCACATTTATGCATGTAAGAATTAATATCTTATAGATCCTTATTATAAAAAATTTGTATGTACCTACAAAAGTGTGTGTTTGTTGGTGTATATGTGTGTACAGATTTGCTCAGTTTTCTGATTTGAGAACAATTGTAGTCAGCCGCGTATGATATTAAAACTGCATAGGCAGATGAATCGCATATTAAAAAGAAAAACAATTATATTTAAAATAAAATAAAACCTGATCTTTTTGTAAAAAATTGTATATGGATTTTCTATCAGCGTCTAGATAATGTCAAAAGCTTAGAAGGGAATGTCGCTTTTTGTACGGATATTTGGCTGATCCAAATTTTAGATATTTCAATAGCTTCAATAGCTTGCAAGGACCATCTACATAATAAGGCTTCACACAAACCGAAACACTTAGGAGACGATAGATATTGGAAATGAACCGAAATTAGTAAAAACATACTATTAGTAGTTGTAGTATGAAAAGCCGTTTACAGCTATATGATACTAGTCTAACACTAGACTAGAACAGCGACTAGGTTGCTGTGCAGTTTGATAAAAATAGTTAAAACACAATGTAAATGTGACGAATTCATTAAAACTAGCACACATTCTTATGCCAAAAGCAGAGCCTCTCAGCTGCTTTCGACTCTTGCGCTTCTCTGCCAATACTATAAAGAGTTGGTATTTTCTTTAAGTTTAGTTTTTTAGAATAGTATAAAAGGCCATTATTAACTAAGCTAGCAGGTTGATTAAACCGTAAAACGAAAAACAAGTAAATTATAATTTTTAATTTGTATGATCCTAGAATGCGAGAAATGGTAGGAAATATTGTGCGTATGTTTTGATTGTTTCGGTATATGTATGATTTTCTTCAAGTACACTTAGAATATATTTGATTATGTTTTTTTGGTAATGGTCAATTCTTTTAAGATCTATTTTCCTATTACCATTATTCAAACGAAAGCTTTTGATGTTTCGTGTTATTATTTGTGTTGACTATTTAAGTCACCGTTTATGGGCTTTCATTTTCATGCAAAAAAACAAAAAAGTAGCTTTCAGTTAAAAATGAAGGACCGACGAAAAATAAAAATATGTGTTAATTATACTTATCCTGACGCTCAGCTCGTTCTGGTCTTGTCAAGTATTTTAAGCTGTAGTGCACTAATTAATACAGAAAAGCTTTTACAGAGGCTAATGTAACATATCGCTACTCGACATGTTTAAATAATTTGTGTTTATATTGCAGAAAAAACAATTTAATTGCCACTCAAACATAAGTGCAACAAAATAAAAAGCTTTCCACAAGGCTTACATTACAAAGACATAAATACACAGTTACAAAAGAGACAACAAAAGCTTCATGTCAAGTCAGGCTTATTGCTTATATAGAGACAGACACAGACAGTTTTAAGGGTATGATAGATTTGAAATTTCATTTGTATTGGCTCGCTTCTCCAATAGCAGAAAAAATTTGTAAAATTTGTCTCTTAGGCCGCCAATTAAAGGTAAATTGTAGTTTTGATGTGAAGTGAAAATACGTACATACGAGTTTTTAAGTTTATGAGAGATTATAGCTATAAAAGCAACTTACCCGTAAACTGCCGCTCGAGCGGCGATCTGTTGTGGCATAGTGCAGTCCGTTCGGTCCAGTTAGGGGCACTATGCCGCAACCAGAGCGTATGCCTTGACCCAAAGTCGCTCTACACAACAAACATTGCAATACAACCAGATTGTTTTTGTGTTGCATATGTGCGTTTCCGTGTGTGTATTTGTGTATCCGTGTTTCCGTGTATTGTTGTGCGTATTGATTTTGTGTGTGCATTTTAAAAATTTTTGTTGGTTTTTGTCGTTTAGTTGTAACAAATTTATACACAGATGGTAGAGAGCACAGAATGATGGAGGAGGCAGGCAGGCGGGCAGGCAGATATAAAAGGCAAGCAGACACAGATGACAAGTTACGTGGTTGTTTTGTTGTATTTGTAATTGTTTTTGTTAGAGAATATCGTGTTGATGTTGTTGTAGTTTGTAGTAGTTATAGTAGTTGTAGTTTGTGGATGGCATTTTGATAGACAATCAATACAGAAATAGTAACAATATTATGTTTTAAATGCAAAGCCGTTTAATTTGTATTAGATTATAATCGAGGAATACAAAAGAAATATTCGCAAAAGTAGTAGAAGTGAAAAAGAAGAGAAAGAGAGACAAAACAGTAAACAGTTAACAATGGAATTACAAAAATTCTATTTCTAAATTTAATAAAAAAATCATGTATTAAAAGCGACCTAAATACTTAAACCATATTTACCAAAAGCGATTGGAGCGAAACAATAAGTATGGTATGTACAGACATACAACACATATACAAACATACAGGAAATATCACACGTTTTATTACGATAAGAGATGCAATAAAAACACAGGACCAAAGTTTGTTATATATCTAGTATACATACGAATGTATGTATGTATGTAAGTGTGTATGCATGGGTTCAACGCTTCAAAAATTAGATTTAAATATAACTGCACCAACTAGACTTACATTCACAATCTTTTAAATGTAAATTGGGTGTTATTCGTGTGTTATTTTTACGGGTACAATTAATGTGAACAACGGAAATTACAAAACTCATTAGACATGGAGGCTGTTGGCTTTCCGGCAACGGGGCAGGGGGCGGTTGTGTTTGGGGCGAAATATAACAACAACCATTTTCGCACAAATTGCGTAGCTGGGTGATTTCTGGCATGACTATTGCAAGTGAAGTATACGCAGTGTGCGCACGAAAGTATGCAACACTGTGTAATATCTTCTGGGAATGAAGTATACGCAAGATGGCGCACAAAGTTATGGAAAGTTGAAAAGAGCATTATCTACTCGAGGCTACAAATTAAAAGGAAAAACTCATACCATGTTCATGTGTACGCATATATGTATCTATGTATGTAGGTATGTATGTAGATATGTTGATGGTGGTATTGTTGTAGTATGGTTTGTTTGTAATCGCATTAGAGGTAAGTCTATATGATATATTTTTATTCTGCTCGTTAGGTATATACATTATGCTCTTATGCTGATTCCACTATTATAAGATTCAAATTGGCATATTTTTTATTCTCTTTAATTCACCTAACGTGTATTTGTTCTATCCAAGCAAATGGTAATAGCAAAAAAATTGTCAAAAATTATTCGAAATGCGGAAAATTATGAATGCCCCTCTTTTATTTTGGCATCAGTGACAAATGTGTTTTAATGAATTATTTAATATTAATTATGTAATATCCCCACTAAATCTTTGAGCGAAGATTTATTTAGTGGCATCAATTGTGTATTTGTATGGCTTTGGTGCTTAGCTTAAATGCAAATTACAGTTGTGTATATTAAATGCATTATTTCATATTCTTTCTTTGTAGAGTTGCAAAATAAAAAAGTGCAAATCATGGTCAATATACTTGTATTAATAGTGTTTTCTTCTTTTATACAAAGCTCGTTACGTTGTATAATCGACGTGATACGCATGAGCATTTGATGCTCGCTTAACGCGTACTTTGCTTAATCGCCTAGGAAGGAATAGAGACTTATTCTTAGCTTGAGTTTTGGTTATCGCTTTGTGTGACAATAGCAAGTTGTAAAGATACTCGTTCATAGAATTGCATACACTCCATACGTATACATATAGCATGTACACTTCTTGTGATCAGTTATATGTATGTATAGTATATCTCGTTATTTTTTCTAAACTCTACCATAATAACGATATAAGTAGATTTCGATTTGTGCTCTGCTTCAATTATTGTTCTTTTCCTATAACTAGATATCAGCTCTGCTATTCAATGTGTAATAAATCCATTTGGTTTGATTAATTGGAGCCTTGACAATACAATGGCACCCATACAAAATACAGTTTTCTTATTTTTCACTTAATGGCCCTGTAATTTGGCCAATTGGCGAGAGTTTTCCATTTGAAATTCTTCCATTTGACAGTAAATAATGTATCTACATGGGCAAAATAGAAAATACATCGAGATTTTGGAAGAGAAGAAAAAGAGAAATAAGGCACATGAGGCAATTAGTGCGTTTTGTTTGACCTTTCAAACATGCTCTAAAACACGTGTACAAACACTGCATATATTACTACATACGTATACCGTATATGAGCTTTTTTTTATGTAGTTTTAAACTATTATGGCGCATGATATTACAAATAATTGTAGACAAACACATATTAGTATTTGTTAGACAGAGTATTAGCGAAGATGTAAATATGTGATAAGCGACATTAAGAGCTGCCTAAAGCAGTAAAGAAAGAGAAAGCCATGATATATTTAATAATGAGAATGTGAAGAAGGTGAAATGATGAAATGTTTTGGACTAATATTAATAGTATGAGCGCCGTATCTCCAGAATATACCTTTTATTTTCATTGAAAGGAAAAAACACAAGCCTAAAGCAAACAAATGTTTGTCACACAAAAACAAAAAGCTTTTCCCAATATTGCCGTCGCGTATTTACGGAAAATGGGGAAATTTATATCATAAAATATACATCTGTTATATAAAAGCCAACCAAGCTATCAAGTAGAGAAAATTTGTCGTTTGCATCATATATATCGTTATTATTATCCACTAAAACTGTATTTATAAACACAATTGAATGCTGATGGTGATGGGAGTCATAAATGTAGGAAGCGTAAAAAGTATAAAAAAGATAAAATAAACGAGCAAAAACGAGCACCTGGAGCAAATTAAAAAAAAAAAAACGGAAAACCGGAACATAAATATAATTGTGTATCGATGCTTAAATATTCTACTGAGTAATGTATTTTAAATAGCCATCGTTTAGTCGGAAAAGTTTCAACAAATGTTGAAGCCGAAATTTCATATCATTGGTCATTACTATATTTCACTTCTAACTTCTTAATAGGTAAAGCCGATAAAGATGATTTTAAAATGAAAAGAGTACGGTTTCTAGTGAATACTGCGCATAAGAATGATTTGCTATATACGTAATACATAACGTGTATAGTATAAGACTGAATAAAACTGGATCCCCCTAGTAATATAAGTTCTATATACATATGCGTGACAATGAACGAAAATGAATATGGGTAAGGATCGAACTGGCATATGATGAAAAGGTAGATGCAATGACAAAAAAAAAAAACGTAATAAATTATATGACACTGTAATTTAATCAATAATTATGAGAATGCAAGTAACCAAACACAGGAAAAATGACAAACAAACAATCACACAAACAAAATGTATTACTCTACAAAAATCTTACAGTCATTATATCGCTTCTACCGAAACTGGTTTATGTAAATATAATATATGATTTACAAGAACAGGACTTGCACAACTACTGGGAGAAGCAATCACTCACCTGGCGGGCAGGATAAGGGAATCGAACTCAGTGTTGAGGTGGCGCCGTATGATGTTTTTCGAGGGGGGTATGCCCAGTGCGGTAGCCATGGTATCTCCAGAAAACGATGGCTCGAGTACAACGAGTCCTCCATGCACTCCACTGTCTGCAAAAGGGGCGATAGCAGCAAAAAAGAGTTCAGTAAGTGGGAGTTGTACTTGTAGATATGCAAATAAAAATTACCTTTCAAATTGTCCGCATACTCGCCCAAATCAATGGATCGCACCCAACGTATGAAGCGTTGATTGGTCCATACAATGGGATCTGTATCGACCGTCTCTGACTGCACACGTCGCATAGCCAATGTCTGTCGATCGTACTTGACAATGCGCAGCACATGTATGCCTGGGAAGAAAGCGAATCTGAGCGTTCATAAAAACGTTATGGGGATATATGTATTTGAGAAGCATACCATGTACAATGCTGGCCTGGTGGAATTTGCGTGTAACCCCAAGGAACTTTTCCAGCTCCTTCTTGGACAATGTATCTAGCATGCGAGCATCCACAAGCGACTGTAGGAATGGTTCAGCATATTGTGGCAAGCCTATGTCGGGTAGCCATTCTGTCGCTACCCAGGTGTGTCCGAGCTGTGTGATTAGAGGATAGCGTACCAGTTCTGGCCGGCGCTGCTCCTCAATGGCCAGTCGAAGCTTCTTGCGATGCATTGGATGTGTAAGACCTAAACCAGCCTCAAGCTCTACGTCATTCAGCTCAAGCATGACTTTGCCACTCTTCACATTCTCCGCACAACGTGTGCTATACTGCGGCATTCCGAGGGCGACCTCCAACCAAGCGAGCACTTGCGTGGCCCGCCAACGCTCCATGGGTAGCTGAGAGGCCTCTCGCAGCAAACGTAACTTCTCAGCATAGCCCTCCTCGGACAGCGGATTCCAAGAGTAGTCGGTATCTGGGCAATAAAGCAAATTATTAAGACTTCAGTTCTAGCGCTCACAAACTCTCTTACATTCTGTCACACCATCGGCAGACATTGCCTTGCTCTTGTTACGTGAACGCGCGAAGACGCGCGATATGCTGCCCCAGGTACCGCCTCGCCCATTCCGTGTACCCAGCGGCCCGGTTTTGGTGGCAAACTTTCTGGCTATAGCGCCGCCGGGTGCGTCAGGATCCACGGGCGAGCCAAGCTGTTCCACCGATCTGTTTTGTGAGGGAAATAGAAACACTTTTATGCATGTCGGCTATAGAAATTGCATAAATACCTGGAGTATGCGGCTGAGTTTAATGGTGATAGTGTTGGACTTCGTTCCTTTGGAGTGCCAACTGGGAAGAAACACAAAATAGATACATATATCTCTACACGACATCATTCACTTACACTGATACATATTCTGGCTGGAAACGAGCGAAATACTGTCGGGATCAACTGTGATACAAGGTCCATTGTCACAAGTACCATCACTAAAGTTAAGCTCGCCGCCCGTGCTTTCACGATCGCTGCTATTGCGCAGGCCGGAGTCGTTGGAGCAAGAATTTCGATCACCAGCCGTGGCGCCCGAGCCACCACTTAAGCTGCCGCTAAAGGCTGAAAGCGAGTTGCCACGCCCACTATCCTCGGTGGCGCGAATGCCACCTAACGCGCCACTTACGCCAGCGCCCGTGGCCAATTGACTGAGCATGCCAGAGGCAGCCGACGGAGGAGTGAGTGGCGCAAACGAGTGCAGGCTCTCTTGATCGGACAGACAGCCTGAGAGTTGGCGTCGGGCCTCCTGCAGCTGCTCTTGCAGTCGCTGTAGCTGTAAGTCACGTGCTGATAGCTGCTGTGCTAGGGCCAAGGAGCGCTCAGCTTCATCGCGGGCTTGCTTCAAAAGCTGGAAACGCTCTCGATCACGATCCCCGGAAATTTTGGCATTTGTTGTCTCACTTTCTCGCACGCGCTCCTGGAAATTGCGTATAAAATCGCGCAACTCCTGCTCTTTTTCCTGCAGCGAAGCACAGAGCTGCTTGACTTGCCCCAGCAGTTCGGTTTTGTCTGTTCGCAACTTTTTGCGCTCCAGCCGCATAGTCAACAGTTGATTCTTCACTGAGCGCAGCTCTGACTCCAGCCGATCGACGCGTTGCTGCGAAGCCGCACTGCTGCTGCTGTCCACCGACTGAGCTCCTTCGGCGCTGGGCTCCACTCCACCCACGGCTCCATCCATCGAATTCTCGAGCAATCTGCGTAAGCGTACGAGTTCCGCATTGAGTCGATCATTCTCTTCGCGTAGCTTTACGACAGCATCTAAAAATGCCAAGAATGAAAAAATGGATTCAGCTGATAAAAGGGAAGCTACAGCAAGCGGAGGAGCTACCCAAAATGCTGTGCTGCGCTAAGTTAAAGCGGTGAAGAAGCGTAGACTGTGTTGTTGTTGGTAACTAGCACTAGCTTAGGTCTACCCTCAAATTTAAAGGCCCTCAGCACACATCTCGAAACGCTCTGACCCGTTCTCATCCGGCTTCAGTACACAAACTATAAACAAACGGATCATTTGCACAGTTGGCATGCCAATCTCAACTGTTGACAACTGAACAACACTAGCCATACAAATGAAGAGATTGAAGAAGGTTTTTAGGAAGCAAGATTCGTTGCAGGTAATTAGAAGTAAGCCAGAGGAATATTAAAAGCAAAATTTGGGTTTCAAGTGCATGCTGATTGTCAGGATATCAAGTTACAGAGCGCAAATGAAAGATGAATGAATGACTGAATGAATGCGTTATGACAGTGCAATGCAGTGCAATGAAATGAAAACAAAATAGAGCTAGCAAATGTTCTGAGTACGGGACATACTTAGTCAGTCGTACACTTACCTGAACGAAATACGAGCTTGGACACGTCACTGTCAAAGCCATCGCAACTGTTGCTCTGGCTGGTTGCCTCTAGCAACAGGAGAGCTGCGGCAGCAGCAGATGTGGGGGAGTGCGGTGGTGCGGCAGAGGGGACTGACATCGTTGTCTTTGGAATAGTCGAGCTAGAAGCTAGGAATGAGGCCGTCACGGCAGCTTTAGTGGTCTCTTCCTCTGGCTCCATTAATCCCACAATTGGGCAAACATCATTAGCATTTCTCTTATCCACTTTTGTTGTAGTTTTTGTAATTTAGTTTTTTTTTTATCATTATTTGTATATTATTGGCGATGGAAAGATGCAAATAGTTGTTTGAGTTTGAGTATGTACGTGTGTTAATTATTGTACGATTGTTGTGGTTTCGGTCAGGCATGAATACGATTTGAAAAACAATAATAGATAATGATAATAATAACAATAACAAGAGCAACAACAACGACAACATTTAATGTTTAACGTGAGTGTGGCAATGATGATGCTGACGGCGGTGATGATGTTGAAGATGATAATGACGATGATGTGCATTGACAAAGGGTTAAAATGTTTGTCATTGGCCGATTGGTTTATGCACATGTGAGATAATTGTATACACTTGATTTCATTTTTGTTTTGAATTAATAGTAGATACATAAATAAATAAATATATAGTATGTAGACAGTGATTTAAATGAACACATACACATGTCATCACAAGGGTGGGATTCATGCAGCAACCAAATTTGAATATGACTCGGTAAAAACAAGGTTATATATATATATATATATATATATATATATATATATATATATATATATATATATAAGTAAAACCACAAAATTCATTTATTTATTGAAGCCTACATTGTTCTGTCAATAATTATGTCAACTTAAATGAAGGAAAAGCAATAGAAATTAATGAGCAGTCGTCCTTTGAAAGAATTTATGGCATCTCTGCCATAATTCATAACAGCAAGTGGCTTGAGATACAATGGAGAGCCATCATTATATATGAAGGGAAACCAAAGTAACAAATTTGTAATACAATTCGACATAAATTCATTGCATTTTCTGCAAACTATTCTGAAAGACTGAAGGAATTTCTAATTAGTTGAAAACTAGTTAAAAGAAAACAGCAGAAATTCCTTCAGGACAGTTTCTCACTGTTTATTGCTTTTGGTAAATGTCAAATATTGACCCCATGTAGATTAAGTAAATTCAATTTATTGTTTCGTTCACTAGATGTCATGGAAAACGAAATCATTGTGGGGACTTCATTCCTCCGAATACTAAAAGTCTCCACAAAGTATACTGACACATCGAATCGATAATCTTAAGCAGATTTAAAATAGCACAACAAGGATAAACGAGTGGAATAAAAAATATCAACGCATTTTTGGAATTGTGGACAATTTTACATTGACGAAGGCTTGAATAATAATAGTTTAGAAATGGAGGAATGAAATATTCTGGGTCACCATTTTAAATGATATCCCCAATATGGACAGACCTTTTCTGTATAAAGCAGGCTTAAGCGTCCTACAAATAAACAACATTCATTTCAAATATGCAAACAGGGCTTTAGTTGACTTCACTTCAGAGAGTGGAGATAGTAGGATTAAGTAAATCACAATTATTGTTGGTGGCACTGAAACCACAAAATTACGTGCATTAAGCGCTTTAGCTGCATTATTGTATGCATTAATAAAAAAAGGATCTAAATGTGTGAAATCAAATATAATTTTTTTCGCGCATTGACGTTGATGGCTTGGTTTGACTTTAATTTAATTTTAATAATCTCCATTCCTGCATTTTTCTGAATGCTGACGTCAATCGCCAATACACATACATAATATTTGTATTTTTTTTTTATTTATGTGGTCATTTGTATAACGAATTTTACAAAATTATTTGCATTTAAATTTGTTGCAAGAGTTGTTACCATCAGGATTATTTGCGAGACACAAATAATGCATTTGTTTTATTTTTTAATCTCATAATTTTAATTGACATTGTTACACATAAAGCAACGTGGCTTTATTTAAAAAGTTGATACTTCCGATTGCATTTATTGGTTGCCAATTTTCTGCTGTTGATTCATAGTTTTTAAGGACAAATGACACTAATAATGTAAGTGCTTCAGGCTCGAACCATTCTTGCATAAATGCTGGTGCACAAATATAAGCTGCACAAAGACGATTGTACGAGTACTTAAACCTGCATGTGCAATGGCACATGTTCAATTTCGTTCCTATGGCGAGTTATGTTTGTAACAGCAGGTTGGCTTTGGTACTGGGACTGTAGTGCTATCAGTGGGAAACACAAGCACTTGATCTCCACTGCGCTTCGTTGGACGGGCCAGTCGCTGATGAGGCCACAGAGCGGTCAGGCTTGCGAAGCACTTGCCTTCCATTTCGTAATTTTGGAGCACATGTACATGCATGCGAACAGCACTTCGGAATTCTAATATGATCCGGTCCACTGGGCAAAGCCAAAGTACTCTCAGCCTTGATGCTGTATGCAAACAGAATACCGCAGAGCCGCACAACGCATGGAAAATGGCTTACAGCGTAAGGACGTTTGTCTTTCGAATGCATTTGCTTTGCACATTTCTTTCTTGCTTGGTTTTGTTGCTTTTGACAGCCGCATATTTGTGGAATACCTGATCTGTCTGTAGGAGGGGCTGGGCAAATCAAATTGCAATTCATTTTGATGATTTTTCAAGAACTTAGACAGTTTCGGAAACTCTAAGATCGTACAATACACTCATTCATTGGAAAAAGGTCTTAATAATATCAAAAGAGAAACGCAACCCTTGCGCCTAATTTGAACAACATTAAATCACTTAGAGAATTACGTTATTGCAAGCTTTATAATATATGTATTTCGAAATATCCAGCTGTAACTGGATGTACTAACTCGATAGATTTGAAACTTAAATCAAGAGCCCATTATTAAGTCGTGGACTTCTTCATTGAAAATGTTTGCCAAGCTATCTGACGAGTTTTAATTGAAAACCAATGTCTGACTAAGTTGTAATTCCATGAATCAATATCTTTGCCATAGATGTTAAAAAATGTCCACTCAATACCATGGTTATTCCCTTGCATAAAAATCTCATGCAACTTATTTTGCATTTAATAGAGAAAAATGAAAAGGTATTAAAGATCTGACTGTAATATGTATGTAATATGTTTTCTTGCTTATAAGATGCCAGTAAATGGCAGAAGTTCATATATATTTTCCCCTATGTAAACGGGTAGTTGAAGAGTCTGCATACTAGGAGATACATGTAAATACAATATTCTAAAGCGATGCATTGATTGAGTATTTAGTCCTTTTGCATTCATTTTGCGTTTGGTGTTTGTCAAGTCGTAATTAATTGCTCATACGCCATGTGTGCCACGAAAAGCAACAACCATCGATGTGTCGTCGTTTTCAATCACCTGAAATATTTCGACTCGGCAACGAGGTATGGGTGCCTTATTCCCAATTGCTCAAAGGCGATGGCTTATGCAGTTTGCGTGTGTGAATGCAGTTGACCACAAATTGATTGAAAATAAAGACTAGAAGCAGCAAGTTGAGGCAATCAGTTGGCAGCAAGTGCTTCAAAGCCTTTTGAACATGACTCCCACCCCACCACGCACAACCCACAGCTCACAACCCAAACACATGTGCAGGAGAAAGTAACCCATATAAGCAGTATGCTGACTGCTTCAATACACAGCCACACTTCGATTGCAATATGGACATAAACGAGCTCAGAATATATAACCGCATTCGCACATTCCCACTTACCAGCGTTCAGGGCGCTCCCATTGCCGACCTGAGCCAAGTGACCGGCAGCAATTAAATTTGAGTTATTCGTATGGATCATGCCTGCGCTGTTGCTGTTGCTGTTGCTGGTGCCGGTGCTGGCAGTGTTACTGCCATTCAGTAATTGGGACTGTGGCAGGCCAACCTGTGGACCGATGGGGTCGCTCTTGACAGCGCCGGTACTGCTCGTGTACGCCACCAACCGGGGCTGCTGCTGTTGCGATTGCTGCTGCAGATTGGGATTGGAATTGGGATTGTCGTTGGTCACGGGCGGCGTGAGCGTGTGATTGCTGCCATTCGAGCTATTTGGGGAGCTGTTGTCAGCGCTGGCGCAGGGTGTCAGATCGCGTTTGTTGCCTATTAGTGTGGGTGGACCTGCAAATGCATTTGCGGGATTCGTTACTGTTTGTTTCGCAGTCGACGCTGGTGCTGCCGTCAAAGTTGTGGTTGTGGTTGTCCCCGGCTGACTATTGTTGTCCAACGAAAGCAGCGGCTTTATGGGTTTGTTGTTGTTCACGGTCTTCTCCTTGAGCACCAAAACACTTGAGTCCAGGGACTTGACGATTTTCTGCAAAGTTAGGCTGACATGAATCAAAAGGCATTCAACTAAATATAACTACTATACATAAAAGGAATAATGTTGAGCAAGAAATAGTGATGACACACCTAAAAAGAAAACCAGCAGTGTTTGAAGCACCGAATAATACATACTGTACAGATGATTTTAGTGTTTATAACGTAGAAACAATTTTTTAGATTCCTATTAATGATCACCTCAGTAATACTAATCCTGGAAATAAGTTAATTTCGGTTCATTTCCAGTAAAAAAAAGTGGATGTAAGCCCAAAATGTGAACAAAGTTTTTAGCTATATATGTACATGTGTATCCAATGCCGTTTATTTCGAATCATCCGATAGAATTTTTCTTTAAATAGCTTAAAAAATAGACCACACTTAGCTAAGGCGACCTTCACGGTAATGTTAAGGCACTTGATACTTAATATAGAGCCGTCAAATTACGGTTCTAATAACCTGTGCAATATACTTAGTATGAAAATGTTGGATGGAAAATGTGCCGCGCATTACAAGTTGCCAAATTATGTAAAATGGTGATGGTGTTGGTGAATGGATGCAAGAAACTTGCTTGGAATATCTTTGAATAGCGAGTGGCATGCAAATTGTGTGTGGGCTGAAAAGAGAGGCCCTTTCCCCATCCACAAGCAATGAGACCCAATTAAGCTAAATAGCAAGTGAATGGGTGAGTTTCTGTCGATTCTATTGTGGTTGTTTGAGGGGTGGGGGTTGTAAGGTACTTTGGGGTACTTGTTGTACTTACGGATTCGCTGAGCTTGTGCAGAGATGCATTTATGCGATCCGGGTTGCGCGGCGGCGGTTCTGGCGGCTCTGATGCAGCCATGGTTGGTCCGGCAGCAAGACCGTTTATTTGCATACTTTTTATAAATGAAACGGATTTGTTTTTCTTTATGTGCTTATGTATATACGGGTACTTATATATTTTAATTATCCACTGCCACTGACTTTATTTTGACTAGCGCTCTGATTTCACCTAATGCTGGGGGCACTCTTATGCCCGCTCTAACATTATCACAATCATATAAATTAAGCCAGTAGAGATACGTACACAAAAACACACCGACTAATAGCTGCTCTCTCTTCAGTATTCCACTAGCAGCCGTCGAATTGTCTCTTTTCGTTCATATGGACTTTTTCGCTTTTGTTCCGTTTTCCAGGTGTTGTTGTAAGCTTTCATTCAAAAGCTGGTTCGAATCTGCAAATAAAGAAAATATTCAATAAAGTCGCATATTTGTCGTTGGTTTTCAGTTGAAATTATATGTGAAAATCAACTATATATTTTACCTCTGACACTTTATAATAATTACATAAATTTAATGTCGGAATCTATTTCTTGATCCTAACAGTAACAGCAGATGCATGCTTAACGTATTCAGAACCAATATCCGGTCTGTTTAAATCGTAGTCTGCAAAAGTGGAGCCCAGTAGCTCTGCATTTGGCTTTTAATCCGATTTAAGACCCAACTACAAATAAGCTGACCAGCAAAATATGTTGCGGTTGTTATGGCCAAGAAAATGCATTCACATTCGTACTCAACTTGCCAAATACGTGATGCAGTATACATGTAATGAAATGAGAGGGCCACGGAGGGCGACAGAGGGACAACTATCATACTAATGGCAGGAGTAAGCTTGTCCGCCCAACCAACCAGACAAAGCCAGGGACAATGGCAACTACTCCTTGACTCTAAGCCACACACACAGACCGCAGAGTACGCAGCACAGCATCTGCCAGCGAGGTTAAGCTCCCATATTTGCTCAGGTAGCCCCTAAACGTGTGTGTTTTTATGGCAGATAGGTTCGTAGGTTTGAGGTGTGCTTTCAAATATAACTCTAATCATAATAATAGCACACGAGTTGTGCTTGTCTGTGTGTGTGAGCCAGAAGCCACTCACCACGGCATCGCCGCATAGCCGCAAATATGTGTCTGGGATCAACATAACAGTTTACATAAATATTTATGTTAAGGACTTTAAAAATAAAAATAGAAATTGCGTTGTTTTCAACAAAAACAAATTAGGCCTTTATTTCAAATAAACGAAATGCTCGCTGCTTATTCAAGATAAATATTTATAAAATGTATATTTTCACTCATGCATATTAAATATATCAATAAACTTAAATATTTTTGAATAATCACTTACTTCCACAATGGCTGATTTTAATTGAAACCCAATTTGGTTTGAATATTGTTCAATTGTTTTTATATACTCTTTCTTTTAGCTGTACTACTTATGACTACTTACAAGTATTAACCTTTGACTTGGTAAACGACTTTAAGAATACTGTATGCATGCAGGTGGACAATGACGTGTTAGTTGGCGAGCGAAGCAAAAGTGCATACAAATTTGAGCTAATTTTTAATGTTTTGAAACTGAGCTGAAACCATTCTACTGTGCTAGAAGCAAACTCTGTAGGAAACTGATGGCAATCTTGGGCCAGCGTTAATGGAGGAGAATATGCTCTCGCAAATTTTTTGTAATTAGAGCTGGCAAAGTTTCTGTGCAATTTGTGCCAAAGCTAATTAGCTGTGATTAGTTTCAATGCATGCTTGTGTTTTAAGTTGTGGCTTCAAAAGGATGCTTTCAATCTGCTTTCCACCTGAAAAGACATTATTGCAGTCGGCGAGTGTGAATAAAAGGCGATTAGGATGAGACATGCTGCGTTTGCCTTCACACGAACAAAAGTTACAAAGTGTGGAGGATAAGATGGCAAAGTTATGTTTAAAATGTGAAACCCAGCATTCTCTGCAATATCTACGCACGTGCAGCTGTCAAAGTGAGTCGAGTAAGTGCACTGAAATCAACTGAGTTCCCATGTCAAGAGTGCTGAAAAACGACGAGCCAACTATGAGTTGTACACAAACGAGTATCTGTGCACTCAAGTGCATATGCATGCCATCAACAAACATACACATGCACATATTTAACAAGCCTGTGTGCTTTGTGGGCATGTGTTGCACATTTATGACTTCACGACTCACAGCACATGCAAAAGTGGCTCGCTAAGCACATTTCTTTTTGCCTTTTCAACGACAAGTTCAATTTCCATACTTGACCTGCTTCAAAAACTTGTTTTGATCTCTGGCCTGAGGATAGCATTGGTTAACCGATTTGTTCTACGATTTCCTTATAAGATTATAAGTTTCCTTTCTGCAGGATTACGTTGGCCTCAAAATGAATATCAAACTAAATTGAAAATTTCATGCCGAAATTATGTATATTTTTATATGCTGTGGTTTGAAAACAATGCCATACTTGCTTATCAACTATTGCAGGACCGACCGAAATACATATATACTTGTACGATAATCCACTGTTGTATGCGAGCGTGCATTTGTGTTCGACGTTGTGGGTTTGAGGCTTACGTTATAAATTTCATTGAACTGCAAGAATGTTGTCTGGTCTGTCGAGTAGTTTGAGTAGCCACACAAATGGCAGACGGACTGACAATCGGTTAAATATCAATTTATGCAAAAAATGGAATCAACTAATTGACAGTCGAGCAAAATGTCGATTTCCCAATGCCAAGACTGCCGGCACTGAAGTGCTATTGTTATATCTTTAATAACGTTGAGTGCAGTAAAAACGACAAGTGCTTGGCTTGTAAGATGGAGCTTCATTAGTGGATGCGAAATGTATCGCAAACAGACTGGCGTGGCGAGTCCCTTTTGTGTTTTGTAGTTTCTCGCACATTTCGTATTAATTTCCTGTTGACTCGCTTAAGAGCGCTCTATTTGAAATCAAGGCACATGGATATCATTAAAACGATTGAGAGTCTTAGCCTTTAAGAAGCTGAGCTCAAATTTATGTGTACTAGTGAAAAGGTGAAGTAGATTTAAGTCACAGGAAAAAATGCATAGTTTTAACGTAATATGACACCATAAACGGTTCATTAGGCTAACTTTATAAAAAAGAAATTCTATGTCGTCGTACCATAAACATCTTAAAAAATCCTATACATGTCTGACCTTTCAAAGGTAAAACGGATTTTCCTTGAAAATTAAAACCTCATCATTTCCATCAGGCGCCCAAATCGCAATTGGATTCGTTACTCACACATATTTGTTAAACATACAAGCATATATTCGTATGTCTTGCATCAGACAAACGACCTGTGCTTGATTTAAATGTAAATGTAAATGTTTATGTAAAACATGCTGATTTCTGAGGGAAACCCGTCAACCCATTTAGTGATGTTTTGCTACCACAGCAAAAATCTAATTAAAGTGTTGAGATACTTATCGCCACCGTCGCCTTTTGCCTCATTCAAAAACACGAAGCTATAATTTATGCATTACCTCACACACTGAAAACCATATTTGTACACGCACATATCCACACTCATATTCAGGCTGCTATCGAAAGCCTATCGGCGGTCTCATTTATGTATACAAGTAGTATAGTATGTCCACTTACCCCATTTAGCCGCTTTTGTTTTTGCTTTTGTCTTCTAGTTTGTTTTTAGACTGTTATACTTGTATGTATAAATGTATGTATGTTTGCTTGCTGGTTCAGGCCAGCGTGAATCATTGAAGGACCAAAATAAATACTTAATTACATACGTGTAGTGGTAGTAGGTACCCGGCGGACAACAAATATAAGCAAATATGTATATAAGTTTGGTTGCTCCGGCAACTTATGCATACTATATGCTACCATATTTGTTTTTTAACTTGCTCCACAAACTTCGGCTTTACAAATTTCAGATTTGAATTTTGTTTTCTAAAAATGAAACCAACATTCTATTTTTTCTGTCAAACAATCCGACGGATGAATGACATCCACTGAGTACTGAACTATTCACAGTGTTTTTTTCCTGTAGTGCTCTGCTGGCACAGAGGAATCGATTAAATAGCGAAAATAACTCATTATGAGAAAAAAAATGGTGGAAAATGAATGAATGTAGATTTTTTGCAAGGGAAATATAAAACTTCAGCTTTCTTTTGTACAGGTATGTGGGTTGAAAAGGGGGAGAAAGTATAAACCACATTTTCTTACTGATGAAATTACTGTCGTTGCATAATAAGTTCCATTCAACAATTGATTATATTTAAATTTGCTGTAAAGCCAAGCCGGATACAATTTGATAAAAATGCTAATTGCTCAATTGAGAAAAAAAGAAGTTGTATAATTGAGTAATTTAAAGTTGCTACTGAACGCTTAAAGTGATTTAAATATGAATTTCAGTATGTCTGTACAAACTAAAGGTTCAATTGCATTGGCTTTTATTGGTACAAGTATACGAGTATTTGATTTGAGCTCTGAAATAAGCTGCATAAACGAATAAGGCATCAGAAAATTGCTGTTGCCGTCCATGCTGATTCTGTTACAGTATTCAAAAACCAGTATTGCACTGATCCAATTCTTAATTTGCAATTGATGACCAAACAATTAATGACCCCATTCACAGCGTAGAATGCGACGCCAATCATATTCATACGGCTATATGTGAGCACTCACGCCTCGAAGAGCGATTCAATATACATTCAATGCGCTTTTTGCTTTGCACTCCATCGTTTGCAGTCTTTTGTTAGTGAATTGAAGTTGTGAGTGCGACGCATAAAAGCCAATTGAACGACTCATTGCCATAAAATAGAGGAAGCCACTCCCTCTGCATAGCGACCTATCTATCTGCTATTCTCCATAGAAGCAGCGCAAATGTTAAATAAACAGGGAAAGGAATGACCGGGTAACCATGCCTGTTAAAACAAATTAAGGCGTGCAAATGAAAACAAAGGTTTTTCCTATTTTAGTGGAAAAGTTTTCCCTATGCTGCTGCTCTATTTGTTGTTGCCTTTATGTGGAACGCCTTATCAGGGCTTTGTGTGCGTACTCTCCCCCATAAAACTTTTCATAAGCTGCTGCCTGGCAGAGCTCGTTGCAGATTTAATGAGTGGTGCAGCAGTGGCGAAAGATGACGTCGAGAATCTCATTTAGTTTGCAATTAATTAATGCCAAGTAAAACAACGATGCTAGAAAAAATGAAATGGTGGATTCGGTGGTATTTAATTAAACTAAATAGATGCGGCAAAAATGTGCTAAGCTTTCGCTTTTTCCTATGATTTGCATATCCTGCTTCCGCCGAAACTTTTCCCGTTGCCCTCGGAGCATACGAATTGCGAAAAACTTTCGCAACCGCCGAACATGTTTTTAAGCGCCCTGCATACTTGAAGGCAAAATATTTTTCCTAAGCGCTAAATTAAAATGCTTGACCCAATTGGCAGGACGAATAGCGAGCTGAGCGTATTGCGAATAACTAGATGGCGCCCTAATAAGTTTTTACTGACCACCATCTTTTCGGTTTTCCGCAGTTGGCAAACCATACGTATGTATATATTATCCGAAACTCTATATGGCATTCCACATGTGTATGCGTATGTACTTCTAGATACATATTCTTAATTCACAAGAGTTTGAGTGTGTTGGTTCATTGCCAAGCAGAAGTTGCATCAAGTGGTAGTAGCTGCATGCAGATTTATTGCAAAAATAAAGACGTTGCTAGAACTTAGTCGTGCTTGTCATATTTTATAACCTACTTTTGGATCGTTTACAACTTTACTGCCCCATCCAGACGCACGCATGTATTAAGAGTGCAAGAGTGAACGAGAAGGCCACTGCGTAGGTTCGTGTCGTGTTCAAAATATTAAAAATGTATGCTCAATGACACACTGAAGAACAAGAAACTGGAAACTTTGTTAAGGCGTTTGTCAACCTTTCACTTATAACAATAAAAAGTAAGGATATGAATCTATTATATGCTTAGAAAAGAAAGTTCGTGGCTGCGGGTACTTATATAATTTAAGTACATAGTGTCTAAAATTCAAGTACCTATTCGGGGTATATTCAATTTTGTATACAATAGCCCATCCGTAAGCAAAAAATATTCGGTTGCTTTTAAGTTACTTGTATTTTCAGAGAGATTTTGCTAATCAAGCTTATAGTAGCTTATGTATTATATTCACATTAATTTGGAAGTTTCGTTTAAATTAAATTTTATTTACATTTTTATTTAAATAAAATAAATGAAAGCGCTTTAAGAATGTCACAGCAATATGTAAATATTTATTTTTAAAAGAAAACACTGACTGAAAAGATGTTAAAGTTGTTGAAAGTTAAAATAAATACATACAGTTTCTTTATCATACGCCTTAATTAGTATTACTCAGTCAAATTAGATTACAGTTATCAAATTTGTTATTCAATATAAATCTTTAGAAATCTACATTGTGACCGATTGCAATAAATGGAAAAGTAACAAAAAAGAACTTATTTTGTGTCAAACAGTTAATTACATGTTGTTCTACAAAAGTGAAAAGCAACTGAAAAAAAGGAATTTGTATCCAAAAGTAATTACATGTTGTCAGTAAAAAGGTTGGTTTGGGGATAATAAAAGTAATCCTTTAAAATATAAAGTCAAATAATTGCGCAACATTTATACGTTTAATGCAAATGTTATATGAAAGTTATGAGTTGGCAAGCCAGCGTTTGTCCAAAATATACATATCTCACTGCAAAATGGTTGTTTATCAAGCATGCAAACATTTGAAAACATATGCATTCGCAAATTTGCATCATTTCTCATTAAATAAAAATAATCATTTTCTATTGGCGTAAAAAAAAGAAAGAATATAAATATTCTAGTATTTACAGCGCGTTGTTTGCAATATGATTTTAAAAACCATACGCTGGGAAGCATACATTTTGTCATTATACTAGAAACTAAAATGATTACAGATTTTGGTGACGGGTTTAATTATGTGCCGCTAAATTTTCTCCTTTTGTCAAAATAATATTTTTCGAAGCATAAAAAACTAGAATAACTGCGACGAGGGAATAATCGCACTCAGTGGCAAGGCAGTGAGGCGTTAGTTGGTCCCACATATGTTCATGTTTTTGCGTTATTGTTTTTATTTGGAATTAAGAGCATGTCAAGTGTAAGTATGTATGTGTGTATTAAGCTCTCACATATGCACATGCGCAAGCACAAACACACTCGCAAACTCACACTACGTAGCGTAGAAGACCTTCTGCATACTAAGTATGTTTTTCGTTTCGCTTCCTTGCACAACAACAACAGCCATAACAGTAAGAATAAAAACAACAAACTGTGACAGCAGGAAGCGGACAAGGAACATGAGTCGGATGTGGATGTGTAAGCGTGTGTGCGTGTGTGCGTGTGGTAGGAAGAAGGAGCCTATCTCTACACACACTACACGACCCAACACCAACACCAACACCATCACCAATACCCCGCCATGCCATGCCACAGCTTCACAGCGTGCCGGTTATTATGTATGGAAGACTTTAAGTCTTACACCCTAATGGCCTCAGTTTTTCAGTTAGCGGTTCTCTTGGCATTTCACAGCGCTGCGTTCTACGGTCGTGGTAAATTATTGTTGTGCAATTTATTACTCGCTATGCCGCAACACAGGGTGTATGCGTAATAAGAATTGTAATAAAATGTACATCATATTTCGCTGTGGCGTGTTTTTGCGCCTGCCCATGCTTTACTATTTGCCCAACGTCTTCTCTACTTTAACTGCCAGCGGACTGCCTGCCACAAGTTTTTCTTCCGTTTTCATTCAGCTGGCACTTAATTAATGATTGTCCTCGGCAAGGTTGCCACAGTAACGGCAACAGTCAAAGGAGAGCGCAACAATTTGAATTCGTTTCGCCGGGTATGGGTTTTGTTTTGTGTCGTGACACTTACCTGTGTACAAATTGACTTCAATAATGCGGAAATTAACAAGCATTTGTCAAATTGTCTGAAATTGCCCCCAGTGCTCGATATATAAACATCGCACCTATTTCTTTGAAACCAACAACAATAAGTAGGAAAAAAACTATCTTAAAGTTTTCACCAAAAGCACCCAGAAAAATAGGCGACATCAGCGGAGTTCTTCATGCTCTATTCTATTTGTGATTTTCGATATGTAAAATAAAATTTGTTTCCCCAGTTGTCAATTTGTAGGTGGATTAGCATGTAAGTATTGAACAGAAATATAAATATAAAAAACATTTCGAAGAATTGTGTTAAAAAGATTAGGGAAATTATTTTAAGGCGTGCATGATATCAACGCAAGTTTTTTTTTATATTTTTGTTATTGTCTAACATCAAAGCCGAATCGTTCCTGAATAAATAAATGACATTGAAATAAGATAGGAATTCATCCCTTTTATTTTGAAAATGTTTATCAATATGTACTATATCCTTAAAACGATTTTTTCCAAGTGTATGTATACTGACTGCTCTACTAACTATAAAACAAATTGAAAAGTTATGATGGAAAGTGTTTCTGTACACCAGAAAGTTTCACGACAAAAATAATAAAATTTTTCTTAGTAAAACTCAAGAAAATTCCAAAGTTCATTTTACACAGCAACACTAATTTCTAGAAACTCCTAGGAGGAATATATATATATATTTGCTGCAAAGGGAAAGTTTTCGCATGTCTTATTGCTTTTAATTGCAAAATCCTCAATAATTTGAGATGAGTGGCACTTACAGTTAAGCAAAGATTAAATTGTCCTTTTCAGTAGCTTTTAGGTAGAAAGATTTTTTGTGATTTATCACAAATCTTTATATGATTGACAACACATTTTCCATCTGGTTGTAGAGTACATATTATTATTATTATTATTATTATTATTATTATTATTATTATTATTATTATTGTATAATAATATGTAGGAAGCGTCAAAGAACGTAATTGTTAAATGTCTCGCACTAAAGCTAATCAGCACATATCATTGAACCAATACAGAGAGAAATACTGAATGAATGAAATGATGCGTAATTTATTCAAACACACACACATTAACATTCTATATGCTTCAGTGATACTCTTTTTCATTTTTGTCTGAAGGAACAGGAAAATTTCCCTCTTTCCGCCATCGTTTTTCACGTAGGCCTGAGCAGACAAATGAAAAGACTCACACAAACACACACACCCAGACACAAAGAAGGACACAAATGCGTAGCACACAGGCACAAATATTGACCGAATTTCGCACAGTTGGCCACGTTTTCGTGTTTTCGTGTTTGCGTTTGTCTGTTCTGTTCTGTTTTGTCCTGCGGTTGCTCGCCATGCGCTGTTGTTTTCATTATATCCATTGTTTGCGGCTTCACCTTGCTCCTGCGCCCCGCTCGATCCTGGCTCTCATTTGGCTAAAGCGCGTGATAGGTGTGCACGGAGCCAACACACACATGAGCGCAAACTGAATGCCGACTAAATAAAAGCCTACCTAAATTGAATACATATACTATATATATATATATATATATATATACACACAAACACACCTATGAAAAAATTTGACAAACACTTTCAGATAGCACGTACGAAGGGCTCGCAGGATGTCTTCTGCTGCTAGGCGATTTGTATTTACGTATTTATGATAAAATTTGCAATTACACTTGTCGCATATTTTCCACTCTGCACTTGAATTATTGAGGCCCGAGGGAGACTTGCACGCTTGCAATCAGTCACACATATATACATACAAGTATACGTATGTCTACATATAACCACGATATTGGACACTGAACAATGGCGATGGCGATGGCGTCGCTGATGCTGTTTTCAACATTTGAACAACTGTTTTCCCGTTAATACAACTTACTTGGCGAATACGACGAGCGGCACTGAGCGGCAATGGCCAAATATTGCGCGGTAATGGCAGTACGAGTCCTTGGAATTTGCTTCGAGTGGAGGTGGCGGCGGCATCGGCTGCTCCTTAGGCGGATGCCAACCTGACGTCACGAAAAGCTCTGTCAATGCTCTGAGCATTGCTGAGTCCAGCAGAGCGTTGTTGAGCAGGAAAGAGAACTGTGAGAGAACTACAAGAGCGCCTGCGTGGGCGCGAGAGTCAAAGCTTTTGGGCTGGCAATTGGGGGTCGCCATCGTCCCGACCTACGAACTATGCCATAGGGATGCTCCATGTGTTGGCGTTGGCGGCCATGGACAAGTGTTTGTTTACGTTTGTGAAGTCGTTTTTCCCCATTTGAGTTCAGCACTAAGGGAATGGCAATGGGAATAGAACTGGGAATGGGAAATGGGGAAAGGGTAAGGGAAAGGAAGTGCTTACTGCGACAGTCTCTGTCGCTCAGTTAGCTCCAGCTCTATCGCATAAGCCAAAGGTCAGATTTGCAGCAGCCAATTTAAGGCAGTCGTTGGTTAAATGCATTGAAAAGGTCAAGTAGGAGCTTGAATGTCAATGCAAATAGAATTCTAGACCAATTTAAAAATTGTCGTCTGAGTAATATATTGTTGGCATGGCAGATGTGTTGTTATTATGTATATATAACTGGATGGATTTCAATTCAATTGTTTCGAAAATAAATGCAATCACTGCCGGCGAGTGGATACGATTTTCGGAAAACTGTTGCGTAATTGCCGGAAACCGCAGCAATTGCAAACAGCAGAAACCACAAGTCGCACAACCCACAAGATTCGTTCTCCTCAACAACAAATTAGATGAATTTTTGTTTGGGTGAAAACGAAAACCTGCACAAGACTCGTCGGCAACCAGCTGTGTGCTGTAAATTTTCTGTGGCTTTATACCCTACAACCAAAGAGGAGCCTACTACGCGACCGATCAGGCAAATGTAAAAATCAGCAAGAACAAGAAGTCTATTTTCACTCTAAATCGAGCCAATGTTACTGGAATTGTCATCACCAGACTGGTGATGGAATACAAAAAAGAAAAAGAGCGATTGTGTAGCTCCAACTTATCTTTTTATTCAAAAATGGTCAAATTATAGATATATCTTATTTTACGACATTTTATTTGTACTTCAACAATATTTTTGAATTTATCAATTATTTGAAATGCAAATGTTCGTTGATATTAATATTCTTTAAATTAATTTAATTTAAAGAAATTAATACCGTTACTGGTGTTTGTGGGAACCTATCATTATCCCATACTTGTATAATCAACGCCTCATATAATTTACATAAAGCGCAATACACAAATGTAAATGGTTGGGAAATTGTTGTTATTATTCATCACAATATGTATAATGAATTCGTTTGATAGAACGGCATCTTTGAAAGCTTCATTGTTGAAGAAACATAAATATTTATATGAAATTCCTTATTTAAATTGAATTTGTGTGGGCCAAAGAAAAGCAGTGTACAATGCTTCACTTTATTGGATGTTCATTGGGTATATAGTAAACGTATGTACAACGAAGTATATTTTTAATATGCATACCAATGAAGCCTTTTCAGAGCAGCAATGCCACAACAATTTTACTTACATATAATAACAGTAGCAACAAAGTTACTTGAATTTCTTTAGCGTCTACTGAAAGGACAAGCGAGCATAAAGTTATTGCTTAAACAGTTTTCAGATGCATGTAAATAAAAGTAGACTTATATTCCATATTTTATTTACGTGACGACTGAAGAGTTAACAACTATTGTCAGTTTTTAAATAAGATATACAAGTATATGCGAGCATATATAGATGATATAGAATTTAAATGTACCTTTAGACTTGTACGTGTCCTCTTCGCGGAGTTCAGTTAACGCGAATCCATTGTTCAGCGGCTTCTAATTTTGCAACAAACCCAATGAATCGCATCATGTGAATGCAAATTGTATGAGTGTCTGTTTGCTTATTCTGTTTGCAAGCCAAATGACACCAGTTGATGACGAGAAGCTGGGACAGATAGAGCGAGAAATGAAATGGAGTGGCAGGCCTATTCAACAACATTATGTTTACAAGTATGTATGTGTGTAGGTAATTTATGGCTGTCTGTCGTCGACAATTCCAGCACATTGCCGCTTCGAGCATTCAACACAATAAGTATATGTGAGTCAAGTATGTATTAGAATTCCAACCACAAGGCATTTGTACATTTGCGTATCAACTTACTCTTAGTAAAATGTTATCAAATAAATGTCAAACTTTGGCCAGACGTGTCCTCTTTTCTTACAACTGTTAATAAAACTTTATTAACATGCCTCTTGCGAAAACATCCCCTTTTCATTGAGCTCGACTCTTTGGCGTGCTGACAAGCACAAACTGAAAGCAAAAAAAAAAAAAAAAAACAACGCAAAAGTTTTTGCTTATTATACTCACTACGAGTATATCAATGCCTCAGTAGTGCGGAAATCGGATACGTCAACAGCTCGATGGGCCTAAAGTTTTGCTCCTGCTAATGACCAGCAAAAATTGGAAAATAGAAAAAAGGCTGTTGAGCTCAGCGAAAAGTATTATCAATCGATTGGCTAAGCACGGAAACAGAGTAGAGGGTTCATTCATCTCAGTGGTTCAATAAACTTTGCCAGCTAAACATACTCACACCTCACATGCCGACAATCGGATGTGTGCATCCACACCCACACCCACATAGACGTACATACAGAGACTGAGTTGACAATCTTGTCAGATGAGTAGAGTAAACACTGGCTCGGTGTACTTGTATTTTCGAAAACAAACGAGCACAACTCTTGTAATGAAATTTACGATGTTGTCGTAACTCACATGTTATTGAAAACAGCCACGGCCAAACCCAAATTACACACACACACACACATACACACCAAATATACATGCATAAATAATAGTGCTGGGTGGAAATGGATCCGTGAATTTAGTGCGAATTTTTGCAAAGCCGTGGAAAGGGGCATTAATTATTATTTTAAGGCAAAAGAAATGGCTTATTTTGAGCAAAAATTTTGTTAAAGATATCCTAACGATGGCCATATTTTTACAAATTGCATATATCTTGGTAAATAATTCCTTGCATATTTCAATTCAAACCTATCAAGAACAGAGTTACGAAATTACTTTTTTGAACCAAGTTTTTCATGTTTTTTCTTGGGAACCATTTTTGAGCCTTAAAAATATTGAAAAAGTTTATCCGTAAACATGCGTGGTAGAAGAACTCGCAATTTACAAAATCCGTGAAACTCGTGATATTTTGTGAACGTTAAAATAAGTAAGTTAGGTGAATGCGCGTGATTGTGGCGATGTTTTTTTATGTGTTCACGCACGCAGCTCCAATACAAACTGACACGTCATCAATGCAGATGGAAATATGAGAGATATATATTTTGCACATGCAGACTGAATATAAAAAGCTGTAGGCTCCATTCTAGCAGCAGCCAACCACTGACAAAGAACATATTGACTGTTTATCTAGCAGTTGTGTGTGAGAGTGTGCGTGTGTGGGCCTCACATGGCATGTAAAATAGCGAGCTGCCAGTCTCTTGTGCTTTTGTGAGCAGCGCAAGTGAAAATGTTTATCAATATTGTGCCCTTATCGGCAGCAGACGCCATTTTCAATGCGGAAGTCCCAATACACACACACACACACATTCGCTCTATGACATACCCACACACACACATACTTGTACACACCATGCATTCTTGCATGCTACAGCAGCTGGGCGTACGCTTTTACTTGACAACTTATTTAACATCGCGTTGTTGTTACTGTTGCAGTTCCTGCTCCTGTCACCCGTCGTGCATTTCCTTTTTCATTTATTGGCAAAAGTTTTGCACAAATGCCCGGAACTAAACACATGCTGTTTCACAATTTTTCTCTTCGATCCTATTGTGCATATAAATAGCATAGCTCTTCTCTGTGTGTATGTGTGTGAGGACTGTCCGTAAAGTTGTGTTGTTATATTTTCCTTTGTCTGTGTGTGTGTGCGTGTTCAAGCAAAACAATTTGAAATATGTTTATTAAAACTCTTCAGAAATTACTTATGGTCAAGTCAATATTGACCAAATGCCTTAAATACATTTGGTTTACTCAAACCATACTCAAAGCCTAAGAACTTCAACTTATTGTTGCTGAGAATACTCCAACTATGAAAGGCTGATAATAATGTGTTGAAAATGCTTCAAGAGCTTTATGCTCGAATGCATTTAAATTTATTTGGATAATAAAACAAATGTATCTCTTCAAAACTCATTGAATTACATTTGTTTCAGTTTCTTATGTATTTATTCACGAACATTTATTGCGGCCGACTAATGGAACTATGTATTAACATACTAACACACATTGGTTATTTTGATTGGAAATTGTCGATATTCCTATTTCTATAAATCAACTTTTGACAATTATTACGATTTTCATATTCATTCCGACATTCGAAATATCCAAGCTTTTTTTAAAATAACAATAAAAGCTTTTAAAAGTGTAGGCAACAATTACTCCAAATATGAATAAAGTACAACTGTTTTTTATTAAATGTCACAAATATTAAATCTAAGTTTTCTGAAATTTTATCGTTTTGATACGACTATTTACTTTAAGTGCCCATGGGTCGATAAGTGCTGCATGTAAATTAATTTTTTTCTCGAAACTGCATTTTGAGTAATAAAATTATTTTACAATGGTGTTTTCCCTGTAATTGGCATTAAAAGGAAATATTCTCCGACTTTGCCTCCACTATTATAAGAATAGTATAAGCAGCTCGCCAATTAGACATCACTGTGCATGACTCATTAGGGGCATTACATTGTTGAATTAACTTAATGCCTCAATAAGCCAGCAGACGGGATGGATGCAACAAGTGAATGACAATTTAAATGGAACGAAGATTAAAAGTTGCTTAGCAACAGTAGGATAACTACGGAAGAGCTATCTCTGTCAGCTCTTTTATTCGGCGACAGCAATGCAACATCTGCTCTGACAATGTGCCTCATTATTTTATAAAATGCAATTGCGCTGGCTTACTTTTTATTTTATTTTCGCTCTGAAGGATGTTTTCTGAGTGTTTTGCCTCAATTATCATGAAATAATGATTGAAGCAATCAAAATGAACATTCATATTTATACCAATTGCATTGTTTGTTTCTTTTTAAAATATTTTTTAACGGATCAGTATGGAAGTGCAATTCCAGCACTTAAGAGGAAACGAGAATAGCTGAGAAACAACCACTGAGAGGCAAAGCCTAAGCTTCCTTAATTGGCGGATTAAGTAAAGTAAAGAATTTAATATTAAAAAATAGACTAAAATAAGAAACATAAAAATAAATACGAATAAGAACAAAGTAACATTTATTAATTAGGAATGAATAATGAATAACTTCCAATCTTCAACATTGCTGGAATGATATTTAAAATATAGTAGATACACCACAAATATAGTCTATTATTGTTCGACTCGATAAGATGTATGTTTTGTAACCATAACATCCTCAATCTATAATTCATGATCTGCATCTACATCTTTTAGCTGTCTGTAGATAATTTTGATTAGTTTTCGCGGAATTAGTGAGAGCGTTGGGTGCCATTTTATTGATTGCATCTAGACAATTATATAATATAAATACGTATTATAAATATATATATAATTGCGTAGGACTTTTGAAGAAATAAAGTTAGCTTTGGTTACAGTTATGGATTATAGCATAACAGATCTACTGAGTGCTGAACAGGCTCCACTCCAGCCACTTCCAAGCTATTATTGTGAGATGCGGCAATAACATTTTATGGCGGAAAGTCACGTACGTGTTCATGTACAACTGACGTAGATAATAAGTTCCATTCCATGTTGCCAGCCAGGCTGTAAATCGCTTATTCGCGGCCTGGCATTTTCCTTTTTGTGCTGAACATAATAACCACGATTCCTCGCTTAATTTTGTGGTTTCTCGTTGCCGGCTGCTGCCCCGGGCCAGGTAAATGGCTTGCCATTTCTGACACCTCTCCTGAGTCTATATCTGCGACATGGCAGACCCAGCTTCAATTTGGCCTAGCCATTTGGTAACTCGGCCACGAGCATTTGTGCTCAACCACCAAATTAGCTTTTTTGGTGCTCTGGGCTCTCGTTATATATGCGATGTGGCAATTGCCGTCGAGTAATTAATATTTCCCAGAATGCCTGCCCCAGTAAATTGCAAACGGCAATTGCATAAATAAATATTTTCAAATTTACGGTTCATGAAAGTATCCTTATACGAAGTGGTCAACTCTTGATTAATTTGAAGGGTTTAATTTAAAGTGCTGCCGACGAAAAGTGTTTCAGATGCAATATAATCGACTTGAATTAATTTGTAAGTCCCAAGCAATTAATTCCAATGGAATCCATGCTAGTGTATTTGCTGGTATGAGAGTAAATCAACAATTAAAATAGTCATTTGTTTTCTAAAGAGAGTCTGATTATGAATTAGACAGTATATCGGAGTACAGGGGATGCAATTATTAACCAATATTGTAACCCCCATTCCATTAACAAGATTTAAATTTATTTTTACCAATGTTTTTGTCAAAAAGATTTAAATATGAAATAAATAAAAAGAATAATTTACATTTACCAATATAGGAACTGTTGAACGTTTAATGTCGAATTATTGCCCTAAAGCAGTAAATAAAGCGCATTTTTTGTTTTGCTGCGCCATTATGGGCTCCACATTCACAAACTTTAGAAAAGCTGGTCAGAAGCAGAAACTCAAACAAAACCTCGTACACGGCCACATACTTGCTTAAATTTTTTGTTTTTATCGATAAAGTCGCATTTATATGTCTGTGTACATACATATATGAGCCTGTAGGCTTATGTTTAAATAAACTATAAATATGCATCGTTTTGAGTTGGGGATATAAATTTAAAGGCAAAAGCCCTTAAGCTACTTAGCCATATTTTATATCGAAAAAAACTTCTTAGTGCACACACATAGAACAGTTCTATGTGTGGGGAAATACACGAGTACGAGTGCTCGCACATATACGTCTACTTATTTGTCATGTGTCCTTGTCTTTGTTTAATAAAACAGCACCCAGTCAAAGAGAAGAACAAAATATAATTTGAACAAAAAGAGGATACAAACATCTTCATTCACAATCAGAGATGTGCTGGCTTTCACTACTATCTCGATGGGCGATGATGGCACGTGCAGCGATGATATATGCCAGCCACGCCGACATTTATTACACCCTAGAGAACACTTCATAATATTGCATACGAATGGAAGAATACTCGTATTCAAAAATATAAACTATTGAGCACGAAATACTCCCATACAAATTTCAATGCCAATCACGCAACTGGGCGTATGCGTAACGAATTGAGATACTTCTCTTGACTCCACTCACTCACTAATTATAACACCACATATGTCATATTTTTGTAGTGCTTCGGCTTTTGTTCAATAACAACGATATTTTTGTCATTCCTAGTTTGATTATGCTTGCATACATAATAATATCAGTAAAGGTGGGTTAAAAATAATGTTTTAACAAATATGCATATGTGTAAATTCAAAGTTCAATGTTGAACTGAATACTTTTAGATTTTATATTTTTACATCGTGAATCTGAAATAATTTAAGTATTGTTCAGCTAAAAACATATTCGAGTTCGAGCAAAAGTGAACATCTATTGCCAAAATAAATTAAATAAACCAAAATGGGATTATAAATCGATTAGTAAAAATCTAGATTTCAGGATGACTCTTTTCAACTGTACAATTCAATATACTTGTAAGCAAATAGGAACCATACCCAGGCAGCCAATTCCACAGAAACCGCCCACTTCTCTCATAACCTGTGATATATAGAAGTACGAGTTTGCTGCATTTTCAGCTTTGTCTGTGGCAAATTGTTGCTAGTGTCGCATAAACGCGCACCCGTAATCCGCCTAGCTCAAGTCGAAGCGTGGCACATATACCCATAACGTCCGGATGAAATCCCCAAACAAAGGGCCGGTATTGCGGCCCTAAGGCTGCGTAAAAACTGCACTTAAGATGTCAGAAAGCTTCAACAGAAACCACAACAATGGCAACAAGCGAGCCACATGTGGTCGCTGTGAGTGCATGGCAAAGGATATGGGCAAGGATGCAAGCCAGGTGCAGGTGTGCGCCACCATTTTATTTGGCAATAACTTTGCAGCTCGCAACACTCTGCTGTCTCGGTTGTACCTTTCTCTGCGGCAAGTTTGCTTTTATGACAGCCGCCGTTTAGTTTGTGGTCTGCCACTTTATGACGTGAAATAAACCGTGTACAAAGCTTAAAAAACTCGTGAAAACGTAAGCAGTAGCTTGAACGTAGGAGAGTGTGCAAGGTGTTTTAATAATATTGTAGCTAATTTTAGAATGTTGAATAATTAATTTCTGAATATAAAATAAATATAAGTTAAACGTATTTGTCAAATTTCAATTTACAGAATTTTTACGAACTTATCGTTTTCTACTAGTAGCCTAAAAGTGTTTGCTTTTCTCTTTTGTGAATTGAATGTGAAAGTAAGAAAAAAGTCGTATTAGTTTCAGAGGCCTTGCATTTATAAAGTAATTATAATTCGATTAAAATATATGTGTTATACAAATGGGAACATCAGTTGGGGTAATGGAAAAACATATAAAAAACCAATGACTTACTGGTCACATCGAAAATAGTTCAGCTTAAATATTTTGAATATGCATTGTGAATACTTCTAATGAAATTAGTGAACATAAGTGTTTGCATTTTTATTTGGATTTATGCCCACAAACAATCACCATATTTTTCCATTGGGAAAATTATTGCAAATACGAATCATAATATTTGGTACTGCTTTCCATTTGCATGGGTGTGTGAGAAGCTTTCGAAAGCACAACACATTTTATATAATAAAGGAAACGCGATCACAGCACTCCAGAGCCATCGTAAAGAGTGACTGCCTCAACCTGAGCTCATATTGCTTTTACGGCCCACCACCTACACTTGAACGCACGTGACATAAAAATGAAGCGATATTTTTGTTCTTGTTATTTTTTTCCTTGTTGGCTTCACAGAAATTATGCCAAACACTAAAAGCCGATTTTGCAAGTACGGAATGAAGAACTTGGTCAACAGTTCGGAAACTTATTTCAAGCATAGGAGAAAGTTGCAAATGGAGGCCAAAAAACAACAAGGCCAGGAATCAAAGAATTTGTGGGTAAAAGAAAAAACCAAAAGAGAAGTGAAGCGTAAAATTGTAGCAATTTAGAGCTGTAACCTTTTTCTATTTGCTTGATGGCTAGCAAATAAATTGCAACTTTGCCACAAACACGCGTAAATATTTGCACTTGTGTGTGTGTGTGTGTGTGAAAGAAAAATGTAAAAGAAAAGCCAACTGGTCAGAATCAGTTCGGTCACTGGTCCACCCAAATAAAATCCCGTGGTTCCTTTGATTTGCTGGAAATTTTTTTCACTATTTGCAATCGTAAGTATACAATGTACAGATACATACGGATATAAGTCCATAAATATACACACTTTCAAACGGACATAAGTAAAAATATTCATATTTTTAAAGCATTCCTGCGGTTATTTTTTGTTTCTTTCTCAAAACACAGAAATGCTGCAAGAAAAATCTAGAGTTCGCCCAAGTAGAAACCTAAGGAACCACAGCAAACAGCACAAATGGCACAAACATCCACAACAACTTTGACAGCTTAAGAAATTTCCCAAAAGCATTTGTTTCTGTTTTTCACTCTTACTGAAGCATCTCAAAAGTATTGCATTTAATGCTTACTACGAGGGTTGGTGATTTGTGTGCGTTCTGCTTCTGTACACTAAGACATTTCAAAAGGGCATATTAAATGTATAATCCATATCATTAAGACCATTTAGAACTTGGCTATTAAAATGTTAGACTCCAAAAATTCAAGGAAGCAATTAAATTGGTCAATAAGAAGACTAGGAATGGGAGCAAAATCAACTGATTTAACTGTTTTGCAAAAATACCTGAGAAGCTTTTTTTTTCATCAATTATGTGTATTATTTCGTTTCATAGTGTGTCATATTTTCATTACTTTTTAAGATTATTAATTGAACCATGGCGTTTCTAATCTACTCAGTCGCATTAACTATAGAAACCGAAGGAACTAAAAACTTGCAAGCTTCCGAGCTGATTTGCTTGCAGTATAAGCTGGCGAAAAACTAAAGCACAAACGGCACAAAGTTATGTATACGCAATATATGCCCCTGCCTATGTGTGTATATATACGCATAAGTAGATATGTGGAAATATATACATACACACAAAATATGGAATATTGAATAAGAGCGGCAGCACTGACGTGTGGCTTGTTGACTCATCTATAAGGGGATCGGAGCAAATGTTATGTGAAGTGGGCTGAGAAGCTCGAGTTTATGTGCGTCACGAAATGAGGTTATAATTTATGTACAAGTATGTATATGAAGAGCCGCACCAGCCAGATGCAGACAATTGAGGCCTAAAGTCTTGTAACCTCCTACAGGATAATCAAAAATGTTGCAGTGAAAGAAAGTGTATTTTCGGGACAAGCAGAAAAATTTATGAAGGCACAAATTTTTTTGATTGATTTATAAAGCAACCATGCTTTTCACATTTTTATTCAACAACTTAAAGTTCCTAAAATATTGCAGTACTTTTTTTAATTTTACTTACTTCTACCTAAAAGCGTTTTGCATGAAGCGTTATGTCGTAGACTAATTATTCAAAATCGACATTGTTGTTGTTATTGCCGCATAATTTTACATAATAGGGTATTCTTGCAGTGCTTTAAGTGTTTGGTACAAGGCTTTACTGCAAACACCATTTGGAAACTATTTTCAAATAAAAGAACGTACTTGTACATACGTGCTCTAGCGTCGACTATGAGCTTAAAAAAACGGAATTGCTTGCCATGAATATGCGCATATAAGTATGGGTGTATGTCTACTTATATATACACGTACATGTGTATATTTTCAAGTGCCTCATATTGTTGTGTAAAAATTGGCGCCAGCGCGTCTGAATCAGCCAACTACAGCATACAATCGCCCAGTATATGAAGTTGAGCAAGAAATGAAACGCACACAGTATTCACGTTTGTTTGAGATTTCATTTTGT
This sequence comes from Scaptodrosophila lebanonensis, assembly GCF_003285725.1. Classification (NCBI taxonomy): domain Eukaryota; kingdom Metazoa; phylum Arthropoda; class Insecta; order Diptera; family Drosophilidae; genus Scaptodrosophila; species Scaptodrosophila lebanonensis. The sequence continues at coordinate 8,460,530 of NW_022060529.1, forward strand.
GTGTTCATCAAATAAAACAATTCTCTGCCCTACCATCGACAAAAACAATCAACAAAAATGGAAAACTTGCAATTGTTGTAGTTTTTTCAGTTACCTTTTAGCAACTGTTGCTGTTTGATGAGACTGAAATGAAAAGAAGAGGGAAATAAATATTAATCATGTGGAAAATTCTGTACGTAGCACGTAATTTGTTTAATTGATTAAAATTCATACATGAAATATGAAGCATATTGTATTTCATGTGCGAAATTTTGGTGGAAAAAAGAATAACATGAAATACAAGGAACCAATATATACAAATTTATTGTTAATATGAGGCTCTATTGATGTTAATAAAAATCTCTTTAAAATCAAATATATTTGTAAATACATTATTATTAACTTTTCGTATTATAATATTATTCTTATATATTGTTAAAATATTTTTAATTACATTTAAAGTTGCTAAGACAATTATGTTTATCCACTTTGACATGTTTCGAGTACATTATAATATTTATCTTTTGATGACTTTAATTCCTTCAGAGTTGTCCTCTTACCTTACCTTTGACTGCCCTAAAACAAAATTGCTGTTAAAAATTGCTATTAAAATCTATATATATCATATATCATTGATTTAACAATATCTTCGCTGATTACCTTTTGCTGATTTAAGTTGATTTATGCATTTGCACTGCAACCTGAACTGCCATTTCGGGTGAGCTTATACATTTGTATTATGCTCTTATTTATTCAGTCTGCGTTCATTTAAGCAATATTTATTGGATTGCATTTAAGTGAAAAGCCTGCGTTTCTCCGCTTCTTTCAAATATTAAATTATAGCAACACCAAAAGCGATGCTGCTTTCGCAATCCAATCAAAATATGAAAGCTGCAAACTCGCGTCAGATGCGCACAATTTTCATTGCATACCCACAGGCGCGTGCATATTAAGTGTCACGGCCAAAGCATGAGTGGCGCAGAAAGGAAACAAGAGTTGCGGAAGTGGTGGAAGCATGGCGTACAAAACGCACAGCTGCTGCTCCATTTATAGAGAGATTAAACTTGTCTCGAGCAAAACGTAAAGGGAGTTATTTTTAGATGCCTCTTTGTTTCATTATGTGCTCTTTTAATTGGGTTTACTGGCAGCATTAGATTTAAAGCGCCTGCTCTATTTGTGCCTTTGCTAATTAAATGGAGCAGATATTAAAACAAACTAGCTTGTAGTATGTTTTAGACCCGAATTATATTAAGATAAACAATGAATACAGTCGAGCAGACACATAACAAAGTTACTAAAGAAGGTACGGAAGAGAAGTATTATTACTCTGCTTCCGATTTATTGAAACAAACTTTTCATGAATTTAAGCATATTGCATGCACCAACAAGTTGCAGGAACACTGCGAAAAGTGGTAATAGAAAAGGGTTTGGCTTCTCACAATGTTTAAAAAAAGAGGTCTGTACAATGCATAAAGCAAAAAAAAAAAAAAAAAAAATGTGCAAAATTCGGTGAATATGTAAAGGAAAGCTTTGAAGTTTGAGCTATGCAGCTCAGGTTAATAGAAAGGCAGAAAGAAAAACAAGGAAATAAGTCAGATGGTATCAACAACAGAAATCTTTTTTGTTCGCAGTTAGTTGGTGTTGCTGCACATTTTGCGCATATCCCAAATGTCTTTTCACGTCCAGAGTTCTCAAAGGCATGTGGTACGAATTGTCTCTTTCTTACCCAGTCCGTTTGTCCCACCAGGAAGTCTGTCAACATTCCACAGTACGTCCGCCATTCATCTGCCCAGCTCATCTCTTGGCGGTTGTAACTCTATTTTCACTCTTCCGCAAGCGGATTTAATAATAAGTTACCAGCATCATCATATCCATTATCATTACCACCATCAGCGTCATCATCGCCGTCACAGTCACCATTGCCGTCATTGCTATGGTCTTTCCATGTTTTTGCTCTTCCTCAGCTTTCGTGTCATGCCACGTTTTTCATGTGCGCCATTCATGCGCCATTTTGTAAGTGGTTATTTAATGTAAGTAATGCAATAAGTCTGTTAGTTTTTATATTTCCTGCAGCTCGCAGCAACCCATGACTGGCTGCCTCTATCTCAGGCTCTGCTTCTGCCTCTGTCTCTGCTTTTGCCTTGGTTTGGCTCTGTTTGCTCCATTGCTAAACGGTAATCCCAAGCGATCCACGGCATGGCTGCCGAATTGCGAAGGAAACTATTTGCTGAGCATAAGAAGTAAGAGATACTACTGCAAAGTGAATTAGTGCAGCACGAATGTGAATGTTTCATACATCTTCCTTCGCCCTGCTTTCTTCCACAGGCTCTGCCTTTCATTAAACGTATGTACTTTAATTCGTTGCACACAGCTTTAATTCGTTTTATGCTTTTTCCCCACATAAACTGTCAACCAGTCAGTTGGCAAAACTTATTACTTGTTTATTACTTGTTTGACCTGTCGGGGCAAAGAAGGCATTAAAGAATCTCTTTGATTGCAGATGATTGAAAAATATACTGGCGAAGTTTCACAGCACCTTACAATGTAGCAGAACTACAGATTTAAGAATGCACAGTTCAGTAAGTTGAAAGCCAGTTATGACGAGAGAGAACAATTGTCAAATTTTAACTTCTAGTACATTTCAAATCGAACAGCACTCTGTCACTTGTTCAAAGAGTGGATGGGTATAGGTTTTATGCATATAGAAGTAAAAATTGTGGGCAGTAGAAATAAATTGACGGCTATAAGGCACCGAACGACCATAAGACCATAAAAAGTTGTTCCGAAAGCCATACATACGTGACAAAAAAGAAGTGCAATGTGCAAAAGTTGCACGATTATGGACAGTGACATGCGGCGGAGGGAACAGTCTAGTGTTGCTTATCATATTTTTGTAACTGTGCCCAAAGCTACGCTTTTTGCCGCCTTAAAGCCAAAGTCGGCAAGCAAATAAAACAGACAAATGGCACGACAATTCGTAAGCGCAAAGGCGCAACAAGAAACTGACGACTTCACTGTCCCGCTTGCTGTCTTTTTTCGTATATACAAATACATGCATATGCGTGTCTACTCGTATAGTTAGTGCGACCAGAGGGTTCTGTTCGTTCGTTCAATTGCCACATTGTTACGCACATATAGTACACGTAGTACATATTCATGAGGGAAGCTGCTCGAAAATTCACGCAAACTCATACTTCTTCCTATGTACATACCTCGTACGGTGGTATGCAAAATTGAAGCGACATGCAATTTATTTAATATTTGGAGACGTTTGTTCGCCCGCCGCGCACGATTCCGAGCCATGGAAAATGAAATGTGGCTGCCTGGCGCACTCGATTTGGAGAATAAATTTGCCAAGTGCCATTTCTGCGTTCGCGACTTCCGACGCGCCATATTTGTGGGCGGATATGACAGTGCGATTGTAGAAGTAGTTGTTGCAACAACAATAATGTGATGGACACACAGTGAGAAAAATGAAAATGACATTAAAAACAGTATTCCAATATTGAGAATTTTCAAAGGAGGTCTAGAAATTATTACATGCCTACAAGTATAAGTACCGTCTCTCTGTCTGATTGTTAACTTAATTATCTTTATAAGCTTCGAATGTTCTTACAATTTTTATACTCTGTACATGAAATGTACAAGAGTATATTAGGTTTGCGGGAGCTGAAAAATGTAACAGGCAGAAGGAGGCGTGGCAGACCCCACAAAGTATATATATTTTTGATCAGCATGACGAGACGAGTCGATCTAGCCCTGTCTGTCTGTCTGTCCGTCTGTCTGTCTGTCCGTCTGTCCGTCCGTATGAACACCTGGATCTCAGAGACTATAAGAGATAGAGACACCAAATTTTGCACAAAGATGCGTTATGTGTGTATTCTATACGAGTTTGTTTTATTTTTTGATTTTCCCCCCCATTTCCCCCCTATGGGGGTTTTCCCGATTTTCCATTCGTATAGTCGCCTATATCTCGGAGACTATAAGACCTAGGAACACCAAATTTTAGTCCCAGATGCCTTATGTGAATACGCAGAAAATGTATATTTTGGAATTCCCCTCCCTCCCCCCTCTACCCCGCAAATCGTAACTCCCGTAATTCTTGGAATTTCGAACTAAAATTTTGGAAATACCCCCAGTTGGTTATTATGTGTCCGTATGTCATTATGATAGACCGATTTAACAAGAAGTTATAGCCATAAATATATTTGCTGATGCAGCGCTGCTGCAGCGCTGCTCAAGCGCTGCCCGCGGCTGTTGTTGATGTTGCTGTTTGGTTGACTGCGAAAATGCTTACACAGACACGAATTGATGCGCATAGGCATACATACACTCACACAGACGCAATTGCTATGTAAATGTGCAATTATACACCCTTTACGTGAGTTCGAATACCGAGAGAGGTAAAATCGATCAAATTTTTTTTTTTTATTTTCTTAATTTTTTTATTTTCTATAATTATTGTAAACATATGTACAGAGTATTTCAAAGTCGGGACACCCGACTTTAGCTTTTTTACTTGTTAAATTAAAATATTATTGTTCTTCCTGGACATATGTATTTTTGAATTGGAATAATCGAAAAGAAATTTTTGTATGAATGGAGCGACCGATTTAAAAAGACTGCAAATAATTTAGATTGTTGAAGCAAGGCTTTTGAATTACTCCTTGAATTGTTTGCTTTTTTTGCACACTCAAGGACAAAAGCTGGGAACATTATTTTCTGCGTTTGCATCAATTGTTCAGTTTGTTTCGTTTTTAAGTAAGCTTTACTGTGATTTGCAGAAGCGTGCCCACCATAGGTGAACTGTTTTTCCAGACTTGGTTCTACTAACACATTTTCTATGCTTCGCTTTCAATGCATTTTCAATTTATTGGTGTTCTTCAAATCGCTCCATTTAACTTGACCCCAATCCAAATCGACAAAAACAAAAATGTTTTAAAAATATAGCATTTTCGAATTCAAATTGTTTAAAAGGGATCAACTACGTACTCGTGTATGGTATACGCGGTAGTTCAAATTTTGCTTCAGCGACGGAGAGAGCTTATTGTGTTGATTTTCAGGACACCTGCAAAACAAATCAAATGCTGTTTTGATGGCAGAAAAGAATGTCTACTATATTTCGTGGAATTGATTCGATGAGTGCACAATCTATGGAGTGTGCTTTTTCATTTTTTAATATTCCCCTGTATTGCAACCGCAATCAAATTGAATTTCCACGGCATGCACCACGATTTTAATATAGAAAAAGTATACGTTATGGAGCTGATACTTTGCTAACGAAGCGTACTGCTACGAATACACAGAAATATACAATACATTGATACGCATATGTATTTCAATATGTGTATACCCATGCAAAGGTGTAAAAGCTTGCTGCCTAGACTTGTTGCTGGCTTCAATTGGTAGCGAAAGGGAATGCATCTCAGACTGAATGTGGCTATGAAATTTTAATTTAAAATGTGCGCCATAAGTACGCATTACACACACTCAATTTCCTTTTTCATTTTCCCGCATTTCAAGCCAATAGCATCACAGTAACTCCATCCGGGATCGACACCAGCACCAGCATCAACACATGTGTTGCTTATCAAATGCATAGCGTACCGAAGAAAATCCTTTCTGCGCCTTATATGCGATAACTGGGGGCTGTTGCTGCTGTCGTTGGCACCGCAATTTCCCAGCTGGCACGTTATACGCGCCGGCATTTCAGGAAGCTCAGGCATTCCCGGCATTTGCAAGTTGCTCCTTCCTCTTCGTCTTCTGCTCCAACTGGTGTTGCGTTAATGTTCCGCTCCAGGCCAGCTGTTGAACACTGCTGCAACGTTCTGCCAGCTTTGATGGCAATAAAGGTGTATGCAACTACATAGATGTACATTACAAAGTCCTCCTGTTGCTGTTCCAACAAACGAAGACTTGCATATATTTGAATTGAAAAACCCTTAAATACGGCTCATACTTATATATATCAAGATATATGTGGATAACTAAGCCTGCCAGCAATAATTGAAAACGTGATTTATTTTAAATTCCTTAAATTCTGTCATCTAATGGAAAATCTGCTGTTCCGCGAAAATTCAGACGTTTTAATAAGCCATACACATTTTTAGGACTTCGGAAATATAAAATAATCATTTTCTATTTCTTAAAGACAAAATGTTCGCTTATCAAAATTGGAAATTCGGAACAGTTTAAATGATAGCCAATATTTGCTTTGGTATTCAAAAAAAAAAGTGCACCATTAATTAAGGTAATTTAATTGGCGACAAACTTTCTTTTTATCTAATGTCTAAGCTACTGCTTAAATTGTTCGTTTTTAGAATATGCGATCATCAAATAAGCGAAGCATTTGTTATGCATATGAAAATATTTGGAGACGACCCATAAGGAAGGGGCTTTTAATTGAAATGGTGATCAAACAAATTTGCCAACTCACACAGAAGCTGCTTTGCATAGCCATTGCGAAATTCGGCAAAATGTCCTCTCACTCAGCCAAACAGATTCCTAAGCTCCGAAATGCATTTGAACACGACAGGACCGCAAACGTCCAGCTAGAGTGCGTAGCTCTGCGTGCTTAGATAAGGCTAATAGGATTTTCGGCCTTGCATTTCAATTAGTTTGCCACAGCCAGATACACACACATGCACACGCACACGCACACTAGAACACAACTGTTCATACTATAAATTAATGTGGCAGCAACATTCGCTAAAATTTTGCAAATCTATGAGCACCGACACTGACCTGTCTGTGGCTTTCCATTCCATCCGATGCACACGGACACCCACACTCATCCGCACACGCACACGCACATTAGTCGTGGAGTCACATTATCTACTTGCAGAGCACACCAGGAGCTCGCACTGGTGCTGTCATGCTGCTGGCTACTGGCTACAGGCTCAATCAAGTCCGACTCACCGTGCAATTATCGCAAAGTGCCCGCAGTCCCAGTCATGCTCCTCGACGATAGAGTGGTGCGACGATAGAGTTTCTACTGGCCATGCAACTGACAGACACAAATTACAGCTCTGAGCTCAAAATCAGTCCATTGGCATTGTGCTTGAGCCACAACAATGGAAAGTGCAGTGTCAACTTTATACATACACACATACTTATGTACAAGTATGCCTGGTTCACATCAATGGAGATCTTAGATTGTGTTGTTGCTCCCCATTTCTATGGCACTCAATCGTCGAATTGCGTCTGTATTTGTATTTATTTACTCAAAGCCACAACGAAACAGGGCACACCACATTTGATTTAATTGCATCTGACAGATATTGTCGACCATTCGATTGTGCTTTGTGTGTTACATCTACCGACTTTTTTATACCTACCATATCTCTGGCTCTATTTTCTTTGGCGACTTGTACTTCAATAGTTGCTGAACATATAAGGTGCGAGCACCAACAGTCGGCAGCTCAGAAAGTAAGAAATAACTCCACAAAATAGGTAAAGTAATGGTCTATTTTATTTGTGAAATACTAAAGACCTAAAAACTAAAATTGAATATCCACATACTTGTACATTGCATCCCTTTCAAAAATCTCTATACTCATATTTAAAAAAAACATGATAAAATTCTTTTATGTTTGGGAAAATAAATGATTATTTAAAATAGCCAGAATTGAGCTAAAAACTGGAAAGTCTTTGAAAGCCATAGTTCTAGCTTTAGTGAGACACGCAATAGCTAATTAATATTTTTTTTTTGCTTATAGAAAACGTCATGAATACTTGCATTGAATGAATCGATTTTTTTTTTTTAATTACATAAAATCTGTTTTATAATGCTAGAGCTGATACTAAAACATTGACACCTATTTTATAGGTGTAGGAGCAGCCTGTTTTATAAGTGCTAATACTATACAATAAGAATATTTGTATTTGTCTTAACAGACTCTTAAATGCCTATCAATTGGCAAACTGCTAGCTGAAGAGCCAAGTAAAATAACTCGAATATTTAACGTTTAGCACAAAACTCTCCCAACATATTTCCAAGTCTTGTGGCAGAGCACAAAACAAATGAAAATACGTACTTTGACCTTTCACCAAAGCCATGGATTGTCGGCGCTCAGTTGGCTCTGTTGGCTCAGTTGGCTCAGTTGGCTCTGCAGAGTCTGTCTGCCAGCCAGTTGGCAAATAGAGCCACAAAATCCAAGGTCTATAGCATGAGCTAACTAAAGCAAAGAATACCGGCAGGAGCAGCTGGACAATGGGACAAGGATAAGCGTACACATCTTCACAGAGCAACCAGATGGCGCACCTTTATGCCTTTCCAATTGCTGCTCACTCTCTCTCCGCATCTCTTTCGACTGTCCCTCCACTCTGAAGCAGACTACTTCAGGTTCGAGGAATAACGGAGCGCATCAAATCATTTTCGTGCTAATGGAATTTCGTTGATGGAATTTTTATGGCTGAATTCTGCTACTGCCTCTGCCACTGCCTGTGGCTCTAACTGTGCCTTTGTATATGTATGTGTGTGTGTGTGTGTGTGTGTATATATATGTGGACTTCACCGCCACATTTTTATGATTATTTGTCAGTAATAATAAACTGAGCTCTTGTGTATTACAGACATTTCTACTTTGCAGCTTGATCTAGTCTGAATATGAAAAGCTCATTCGTTCAGAGTACAAATTGTATGTACAGCGAATTGTTTTAAAACGTGAGAGATAGCCAGAAATAACAATAAATCCAAGTGTCAAGTATGCGAAAACAAACTCGTGAAATGCGGCTATATGTCAGAGAGATATACCAACCGAACTCCAGTAACTCTCTTTGGCTGCGAAAAAAAATTGGCATTTATACTCAACTGGGGGGGCAATTTTCGTACCTGTTGTGTAGCTGGATAATACATCAAAAGAAATTAAAACGCTATGGCCATGTGGTTGGTGGGCATGACAGTTGGCACAATATTGTCGTCGGCGAAAATAATGAACACCGCTAAGAAATACAAACATACGAGCACCACCCATCGAGCCAGGCAGGCAGGTAGGCAGGCAGAGGCAAAGGGCAGGCAACCGCACGTGTCACTCGTCGCCAGCCTCGCAGCAGGGGAGCGAAGCGAGGGTGGGCGTGAGTCAGCAGGGTAGGTTTGAAATAGATGCACAAAACCACATCAGCAGAGAACTTTGAGGAGTATGCCAAAAACGACGAGAACGGCGGAAAAAGGGCGCAAAGCCGGAAGTGCTTGCCTAGCCTCGCGTGTGTTCCAAACTGTTGCACGTTCTATTCCATTCTTTACTTGCAGGCGTTTTCGTTCACTCCACTAAGCGCTCCAACTCCACGGCAAAACAATTGCTCGCCATCAGCTCGCTAACCTATTTGGCTCAGACCCCAATTGAGCAACGATTCTGGCCTGGCACTAAGGGTTGAAAGTGCATGACACACAATTGTCTCCCCTTGCCTAAACATGCATCAGCGAAGCACCACACACACACACACACACACACATACTCGTACACCCACACAGTTACATCGCCATCACCATTACACTCACCTTGGCCATTTCTTTGCATATACTCGTATAGATTCATACACACGAGTGTACTCGTATGTGTACGTGGAATACAGCCAGCCAATAAATTGTTTTTGTGGCAGCAACGTGGTTTATGGTTTCACATTTTCTGGTTTTTACCTTTAAGCTTTTTCTTTCGCTTTATAAAATGTTGTTGGGCGTACTTGTATATTGATATCGTTGTTGCATGCAATCTAATAAATGAGTGCACAGTAGCGGTAACTGGAGGTCACATGACATCGAGTCATGTTCATATTCATTCAGAGCAACAAATAGTGGTTTCGCCTGCCCTCAATTGCACCGAACTTCCACGATAAATTGCAGCTCTAGCAAGAATTTAATTTATTACTGAATTATACATCGAGTGTCACTGAAAGGCAAATTGTAAAGTACCTTCTGCAACATATATGCCTGCATGTATCGTGTTCCTGCTTCGGTGCCCGCCAACGCACACATTTCCCTGGTTGGTGGCAATCAAAGACAATTATTGGATCGAAATACAACTAAGTGCAAAAACGGGGACATAGTGGGCTGCATTTGGCATAATTGGGCTTGATTTCAAATTACATATAAGCAACCACCTTTTGACAAGTGGACTTTATATGTCAAACAGCGGGAACGAAATACAACAAACAATTCATTTATGAAGATGCTCTCCCACTGAGGACAACTAAAATTCTTACATAGATTTATAGGCTATTAGTATTAAAAATAAAGAAGTACTTGGCACCCAGCATGACATTGTTACAACATGATAAAAAGTCGATTATATTGTATATGTATGTTCCATTGTCATCACCCATTTCAGTCAAACCTTCAAAAGGTAATGTGATTTCCTAAATATGATTAATATTAATATGATTACTACTGTAAAATATAAATAAAAAATATTTAAGCTGTTTTGCTTTGCTTGTCAAATCATTTATAACACCAGAAAGTATTATAATATTCACACAGAGAGAGTTCTCAAAAGAGTTCACTGCAGTACAGTCCCCAAACATTCGTCTTATAATCGTAACTAACTTAATTAAGGTCCCACAGAGCACAAATAGCACTACGTCGCATTATTACAAAATAATTTAAAGTCATTAACATAACAGCATCTGCTTTTACTTTACCAAGTCCAACAGCGGGTTGAGTAAAAAGAAAAATCCCTTGCCAAGCGCGTTTCATCAAAAAGTTATATGCACGCGCTTTATAATTAAAAGTTTAATTTCGCTTTTTTAGAAACCACCTCTGACCTTTGGCTACGACAACCAGTGGCTTGTCGCACATCTGGCCACGTCATTAAATAGAAGATGAAAATAAAAATTTCAATTAGAAAAGGAATCATAAAAGTGTAGTCAAAAGTCAAAATTGCGCATACGCCGTGTGAAATAATTTAACTTTTACGTGTATATTTATAGCTGTTGGTCTTTCTCCTTTCCTACTATTTCTGATTTAATTTGCATTACAGTCGGACATACTATAGTATATAACATTTCACTATGAAGTTGAAATGTGGCACAAAATTATGGTCGGCTGCCTGTCGCTTCTCTGCAACATTTTCATGCTACCATTGCCGGTTGTTGTTGCCAGCACTGTTTTTTCACTAAATTTGCTCACAGTACTGTGACAATTTCATTAATTTGAGAGGAGGCGTCGTAGTCGTAGTCAGAGTCAGAGTCGCCAGAATCGTTGTAGTCGCCGTCGCTGTCGCCGTCGTCGTAGCTTCATCAATTCCATTCATGCCACAACAAAAACAACCGCAGCCAGAGCCAGAGCCACAGGCAGAGGTATGGCAGAACCAGACTGACAGAGACGGGCGGGCCAGACAACAATGGCGAGGGAACGAGAACAAACAAGCAAACAACAAATGACAACAACAATAAAAATTATTTAATTGATTTAATGTATTGTTGTTGCTGCTGCTGCTATTTTGGTGTGTTGGTGTTGCGTTTAGTTGCCCGCTCCCTGCACATCTGCCCCGGCTCGAGCAGTCAGTGGACAGTCTACGGCCATTCACCACCCACTCGCCATTCATCGTCGCTTCCCACTGACCGCCCTACACTGACTCGCCACTCACCTCCCACAACTCATCAGCTGTCATGCCGGTCATGTCATTTAACGTCTGTTCAGCATTCTGATCACGTAACTCGTGTGCCATGCCTGTGCCACCAGCAATTTTTCATTCACTTACGCACACGAAAAAAGCAAACTTTGCGAGCAACTAAACTCACACACTCACTCTCCTACACTTGTACACACACACACATACATATACACACACACACACACACACACGTACACACACATTCCAACATTAAATTTCTCGCAACGCTTCAGTGCACAGCGGGGGCTCATTGCTGTGATTTCTTCCCCTCTCCCTCTCTCTCTCTCTTTTAAGCTGTTGCTATTGTTATTATTGTTGCTGTTCGTTTCTTTACTTGGATCTGAATTCGTCGTCCGCTGCGCACCATTAAGCAACAGACCGACCGACCCAACGACCGACTGAACTGAACTGAATGGCAGACATTTAATCGTGCCAGCAAACAGCTTGAAGCACACCGATTCTGAAAATTAAATCCAAGCCTAATTGCTGGAGAAAAGTTGGCAACTTTTGCGATTTGGGGAAGGACTACTTGTATATCAAAAATAATTGTGTGCTTGACTTGTAAGATCATTTGAAAAAAAGATGAGCACATAACTTCACTTTTAATACGAAAGACTAATAGTGGCGTTATTTGTTTTGGATCCCAGGTTACCACACAAAGATCTTTAAGATCAAGGCGCTGCTTAAAAGTGTTAATTTGTTGGCTTCCTATACAAGACCAGTCGCAACAAAAATTTAGAGAACTTGAGAGTGATTATACTTGTATGTATAGATCAAGTTTAGACAACTTTGAAGGTAAAGGTGCACAGCGGTATGAAGGATGTGTACACGGCAATGTAAGCTTCATCTTTATTACATGTAAATCAATCCAAAGTTTTAAATTATTGAATTGAAAACATGCTCTGGCTTTATTATCGCAGCAGCCATTATGGTATATTGTTTGCATTGTTCAGAAATTATCCAGGACATACTCGTACAATATATGCAGCTGCCAACAGCATTAAGCTATCACTTAACATGTCATCGATTATTTCTTTACTTTTAATTAATATTGCATTACAACGTCGAAATTTTTGCATTGATTTCGGCTGTTTGGGAAGCGGTTGAAAGTTTTAATTTCTTCATTTCAACTTTTACCCTGACTCAGCTCACATTTCGTTGCATCTGAGCTGAAAGTTGGCGCTTAGCTCGGTTGTGGTTTTGTATCGCGTGCCAGCTTGCCAGCTTAAGGGCCATGATGAGGCTGTGGAATCTGCGTCGGTGTCGCTTCGAAGCGCCTGCCAGCGAAATTTATTGAAGTGTTAACGCGAAAATAAACACAAACGCAAACGCAAACAACAACAGCAACAGCAACAAAGTGAACAATTTTGTATATACAACCAGTGGCAGCAATTTTTCCGCCTGTTCCGTGTCCATATTGCCTCGCCTCCTTATCAGACTGCCGAAAGGATAAAGTTTTACGAAGCGTATGCAGCGGAAACTTCTCCTCATCATGCAAGTGCAGCTGGTAATCAGGCAGTGAGCATTTCCAGATACCAGATGACGGGTCCTTGCCCCTCAACTTCCCTGCCCTCTCTCCCTAACGACTATATTGAAAAGTAGTTAGTTGTTGCGCTAGCAACATTTAAGTTAAGTTTGGTTTAGTTTACAAAATGGGGGCGCCACATAATTAATTGCACTAAAGAGATTAGTTTGTGTGCATAAATTTAACGAGACTCGCGCCGAGCACTTCGCGATGGCCATTAAAGCACCAGCACCAGACTCAGACTCAGACTCAGCACGACACCACGCCAAGCTACGCCACGCGATTGTAACTGTCCCTATACCTGTCCGCAGCCGCACCTGCACCCGCACCCACTCCCGCACCCATAGCTAAGACTCGCGACCGGTGCCGTATTTAGCACCTGTCGTTGCACAAAACCGAGGCAACTACACCGACCTGGCGCACGCAATCTAATTTAGCTCGAAAAGAAATACGTGCTTGGCGTAGAAATGGAGAGGTATGCCAGCTGAGCGCCGCAGACACACCCACACCTAATAGGCGGAAAGGTTATATTTCCATTTTGCGACGGCAGCAGAATTACTCTAGTTTTGAGCAAAAGGCACGGCCGCCACAACTGCGCATTCGATACAATATACATTATGTATGTGAATATATATTTAACTCAATTCTCGAAAAATATTGGAAAGCACACACTCGAAATTGGATATTGGGCACAGGTGCGTACTCATATGTGAAAAAAAGTGAAGCTTTCGGGAAATTTGTTTAGCAACCAACAAAGCAACTCTATCAGTTAACAGTAAAGGTGAAGAAACCAACGGATTTCCCAAACAATACTTGAAAATTCAAACACTTATTAGTAATGAAAAATACTGAAATAAAATCTTTGCATATATAAGTGTTGTACTTCACTATTTGGTTATTTAAAATGTAGGTAAAAACTCATAATTTTAAACTAGAATCTAGTTATTTTGACTAAAATTATAAACTGGCTACAATCGGCCTTAGCTTAAATGGAAAGCAGGAAAAGAAACCAGAACTATGAGTTTTTCTGGCATTAATTAATATTTATTTGTTTCCCATTATTCATTATGGGAAATAGTTTTTCTAAAATTAAATTTTAAACCTTAAATTTGTAGCAATTTGTCAATATGGCGAAGAGAGTGTCTCGTTTGGAACAAATTATGTGCGCATAACGGTTGGATGCTTCGATATCTTGATTGCCAATACATGATTGAGTGATGCAGAGCGATTGTTAGGAAAAGTTTCGAGTGCTCTGACAATACTGATGAAGCTGAAGTGTCAAAAACAAGCGAGAATAGTCGAGAAAGGAATGGTATAAGCAAGAAGCATCGTTAAAGTCAACAATTCAAGGATAAAATGTAACTGTGTCTATGGACTTAGCAGCGGTTATGTGTGTGTGTGAGTGTGTGTGTGTGTGGCACATGAGTTTACGCCTTTGTTGAGGGTTGAGGGTTGACAAAGACAGCATTCCGAGCACCACTGTGCAACACGCGCAAGGATAATGCACTTAAAATGAGAAGCGGGGCTACGAGGTTAAGGGGGAACGGCTTGCTTGTGTTCAGGCCCTCTACACCGTTTTGAATGCATGCGCACATTTGAATTATTCATGTTTATTGTTGTTGTTTCCATTGCTGTTGTTTCGCTTTGTGTTTGTGATTTGTGCAACTCTAAAGCAAGGGCTGTTGTTACGAACTCATCTCACCAACTCACCGTCCGTGTTGTTGTCGTCCTTGGGGGTTGGCGGCAACAGGCAACAGGCTACTGTACATTTGGCAGTTGCGAAAATTCTCGACCCTTTCCTGCTGGCCTTGTCTATTTAAAGGCAATTCCATTACAATACAGCATTAATCATGCCCAACCTAAGCCCAAAGCAGGCTCTCAACTGACAACCAAACGGTTGCCCATCCGAGCAACAACCCGACAACCGACTGACCAGCTAGACCTTTATCTGCCCTCAGCTACAACAATCTCCGGAGAGTGTTTCAGTTCCGGCCTCTGATAATGTTGACAAAACGCATTTTAAGCTCTTCAGAGCTGCCTTCTTTCATTGTCTTTTCTTTTCTTTTGTTTAGTTAGAATGGAACGCCCTCGCCAATCCCTTGCTTATTGCGTATGTGAGGCAAGAATACTGGCACTCTGATTTGAATTTGAATTTGCATTCAAAATGTATGCGCATGACTGCCCCGTCTGTCCACTCGACCGTCAGTACGTCAGTCTATTCTGTTCTCACTTGTTAGGCCATGCGTGGGCTTTGCTTTGTTTTTGAAATGGATTTCATTTCGCAATAAATGCCAAGTGGACGACTATCGAACTGAAATGCAAGTGGAGGAGAGCTCTGTGTGCCCGAGTTATAGACATGGCCATTGTTTTGCTATAAATTATATCGTTTTCGTGTCACCACCATCACGCCTCCACCATTACCATTACTTGAATTGCTGAGCTGCTCACTTTGCATTTTAGCCCCCTTTAACCTTTCACTTTCGCCCTCCCGAAGTCAGGCTTGAACTTTGCAGAGTGCTGGCCAAAGTGGATAATCAGAATATAATACTTGCCGTTGGCATTGGGCCGACACAGTTTCCAACTAAAAAGTTGATCAAGAAACGTGTTGTGACGCACTTTTAAGTAATACTCGTACCTGAGGCTGCTTTTATCTTCTTACAGTGACTTATCAGATCGTTGGCATTTAATAGAATCTCTTAAATCAGCAAGATGTCCCCTTTCAATGACACAGCCCTATTAAATACTAATCTCATCGATCAAGTAACAGCTTGGGAATAGAATGACATATTTTTAATCATTTGATTTGATAATTCGCCGAATGAAGGAGTAGATTAGAAGAAGTAACTTTTATCAGCTCGGTACTTTGATAATTTAGTTATCTTACCCGAAGATTACTTTATGTTGTGCAACATAGATTTCTTAGAGTTTTTAAGAAGGGCAACAAGTCTGACAAATGTAATACTATAGACACACAAATAATTGGCTCGATAATGTATCAAACCTGAAATGTGTGTCATAATTTAAATATGACAATGGCAATAACAAGCCTCAACCAAAAATAAAATTACCTTAAAAAAATTGAATTTCACATGAAACCTCATTACAGTGACAGGCTTCTGAATCACCGCAGTTTGCTTGCAAGAGAACTCCCTCCTGCTAGACCTTTGCGAAGACTGAAACGATTAGGTTTTTTCAAAACATTTAGATAAGCATAAGCCACCACTAACTTATTAATCCCCGCGCGGAAGTGCTCGAGGTTGGGCTATTTTATATTTGTAAAAATGTATTGTTAAGGTGCTAATCTGAATGCACGGCTTCAAATGCTTGATTTAAAAAAAAAAAAAAAAAACATGAAACCACATATATTTGTAATGTTTTTATTTAATACTCTTGAAGTTCATTATTTATAAATGTAATCAAGCTAATTTAATTATTTTATGCTATTAAAATGGCAATCGCAATAATAACATAATTTAAATGTGTTTTCTAATAAGCTTGCTCGGATGCTATTAATATTCATCGATTCACCCATTTCAAAATGTCCGAATGTTTTGGTAAGCTGTTTACACATATGATCGTTAATCTTTCATAGAAATGCAACAATATTCGATGATTTTTATTGTAATTCGCATTCCATAGCACCATTTCACCTTTTGTGGACCTAATTTCAACTCAACTTTTATGTAGCGGAACAGAAATGTGTTGAACTTGGATATTAAACACCAGAAAATGTCGAATATATTTGAAAATATTTGAAAATAATGCTTCCATCTTTCTCAAGTCCCAAACTGAATAGATTTGAATGCCTTTTGAATCGAGAGGACCTCACAGATGTAGAGAGCAGGTCAGTAACCTCTTACTGCTATGGATCTTAAGCTTTTCAATATAAGTATATACGAGTAGATAGATCTGTAATAGTAATTACGTTTTATAGTTGAATTTAATACTGCGTCCTATTTAAATTAATTTAGATTTTTTCATTATATTAGCTAAGATTCGGGGCTGTTATGTATTGGTTTAAATACTGTTATGTGTATTGTAAATATCGTTTATAACATTACTTTAGTTTGCCGACCAAATGTGCTGCAATTGTGTACACGAACAAAGGAAATAAGCCGTATATTACATTGCTGGTTATGCTAGGACCACCACTGGCTTATGAGCGGTTGCGTTGGCAACCGGTTGCACCTTAATTAGAAGTTATTCAAGCCATGGCTGAAAGCAGCCGCACAAACAAAACGCAGAACGTTCATACGAGTATGTGTATTATATGTGCAGAAAAGTGTAATGTTACAACTGCCAGAAACATACGAACATGCGGCTATATTAATTAAGTTTCATGTGAAAAACAAAACATAACAAACAAAACAACTTACCGCAATATTTTTTTGTTACTCGTGGTTCGCCTTAAGCGCTAAAAACATCCTTTATTTCAGCTGTCGTTTCGTTCTCCATGGCGAAGCAAAAGCGCGACAAATTAACGCTGCGCTGAACAAAAAAAATGTGACAAAACTGAAATGGACTCGTTGCAATGGCTATATAGTTCCGACTTGGTAGTCATGTCCGCGCCACGCCCACACCCACACTCACGCCCACGCCCACGCATACGCGAGTGACAACGCTAAATTAGTGTGCCAAAAAAGGAGAGCTCCACAGTTGTTGGTTTTTTTTGTTTTTGGTTCCACTACATGGGATTTTCAAAACGAGATTTTCCAAAAAAAGTTGCCCGCGAGTTGCTGTCCAACTTTACGCGGCCTCGTCGAGGGAAAAGAGCAGTTAGTGCACGGCGTGTTACAGTTATTTCCATGCGACGTTGGTATTACCAGAACACAGGCACACACACACACACATACATACATATATCAGTATATAGTATGATCGAGCAGCAGCGCTTTTTGTTGTTGTTTATCGTTGCTAGTTTGGCGATGACAGCACAAAGTTGCAGGTAACACTTACACACTCACACACCTGGTTCGGTTCAATTTGTATTTAATTAAGTTAATTGTAACTTTTGTCGAGTTTAAATTTAATTTGTAATTTTTTGCACTTCACTTTAGCGCAGGAATAACTTTGCGCATTATTTTTGTTGCCTAGACTATTATTTCATGCATATGTACAAGTATATGTGTAATTTTTTCTCCATTTGCCATTTGCTAACCACCCCCTACAAGCACACACAAGCGCGCTCAAGTCACCGTTAAACGTACCGTGCTCACGAGCGTCTTCCGTCGAACTGACGCGAGACAAAAAAAGATGTTTGCACACACACCCGCACGCACATTCATAGAAAAGCGGCAAGAAGTATTTTACAATCGGACTTGCCAAGCTTTGTCTGAGAGTGGCTGACAAGCGTTGCTCTCTGCGCTTAGTTGCTGTGTCACCATCACTCTCATACTGACCGTCCACCGCGCCACCTCACCACCGCACCACCTTGCCACCCACTGCAGACATTGCTGGCACACCAAATACGCCAAACAACTGCCAAATACGGGCGCATTGAAGCGACGAGGGCAACCACCACCCAAAAATGGAAAGCACGAGAAGGGGGGTGGTGCTAGCGGTACGAAAGCTTAATGCAAAGCGCATGCGCCTGCGTAATTAGCGCTCAGAGCTTTCCGCGATTCCGAAACTGAGCTGCAGATTGCAGATGAATGTGTGTGTGTGAGATTTTTGCTGTTCGTTTGGTGGTTATTCAGCGCAAGGTTGCGGGCAAGGGTTGGATTGGTTGGGATGGGTGTGTGGGTGCTGTTGCCTTTTTGTTGTTGTTGTTGTTGCTGATATTACAACATGCTGCTGTTGCAGTCGCCGCTTTAGCGGCAGGAATGTGCAATTTGTTGACATGCGCCGTTATTATTATTGTTATTATAGTTTTTGTTGCTATTGCCTTGCAGCATTTGAACTCAAATTATGATTCGTCCCACACTCACAGTATGGCTTCAATATAATTAATATTGATTGAAGCTTTTTGCTGGTCACAGGTGCGTTTGAAATTAATTTCAAGCGACTTGTTTACTAACAAACAAATATGTATGTACATATATACACACATATGCACATTTTAAAACGTAATTTGATGCATTCGACGGTTTGCTGTAAGCCTGCCATCAGCAACCAACAGAGCACCTGACTGGCGAAGTTTCTGGCATCTAAAACAAACTAAAAACAAAAAACAAAAAAACAAGTCCATCGACAGACGTTGGTCTAACAAACCCAACCGTTGAATTCGCGCGTTTACACGATGCTGACGTCCCATTTGCATATTTTTGCATTTCAATTCATATCCCCCTGCCACCCAGCAGTTAGTTGTGCACACAGTTTTTTTGCAATTTCTTTTTTTTTGTATTTTTTGGCTCCTACTTCTTCGTTTGCAGTTTGGCTTTAAGTGTGAATCGCTGTTGCGCTTCACAGCGCGGTAAAATGTGCACGTGCTGCAACACTGGCCTTGACGTTGATGGTCGTCGAGGCCGTGAAGATAGTGGCAGTAAACTGTTCATGATGATGCAGCGGAACGAACGTTTCTGTTGATTGCATTTCAGTAAGTAGTATGTAAAACATCTCAAACAGTAATCGCAGTTCTGTTTAATCTGTAATTTGTAATAAGTAAGTTACAAATTTCAAGATAAAAAATCACTTCAAACGTTTTTCTTTTAAAGAAAATACTTTATGATGGAATTTTAATTGCTTTACAGTCGACCGCCTGCATCTTAAAAATAACCGTCCATATAATGATAAGGCAGTGCACTGCTTGCGGCTTTCTTGTATTCCACCACAAAATAAGCTAATGCTACCATATGGTGGGTTGTGGAGTAGAGAAGACACAAGCCAGCAAAGACATAACCACAAAATAAATTAGTAAATGCCATATATAGCGAAAATTTAAAAAATGTAGTAAAAATAGTCGTTATTTTAACAAACGCATTTTTGAATCTGTAACTATATTCTGTAGTGCAGATAGTAAAATAAATATAATAATAATAAACAGACGAAAACAAATTAATCGTGTGTAAAACCTCTGCATTACCTTCAACAAAGAATAAAACTGAAACTGTTCTGATATGTCTGAACGTACTTCTTGAAACCGAGAATTTTCTTTTTATATTTTTTCAGCGAACTTATCGATTAAAACAAGACTAAACGATGGGAAAAATTTCAATATTTTTTGTTCTTAACAAATAATCCGTCCAAAATCATATTGGAAAACGTTGTGTTTTGCTAAAAAGAACAAAAGATTCTATCGGAATTTGCATTTAAGATAAATCTGGCTTTTCATGAGTGCGGCGGCGGAAACAACCATGGAAAACAGTTGCTTCACATTGTTGTGGCTATAAACGGCCATTCTTCTCGCATCTGAGAATTAGGGCAATCAATATTTGATTGTTGATATGGAGAAGCTGCCAATTTGTGAAATTTGTTATGGAGGAAGTGGAATTTGAAATCCCAGCAGGCGACTGTTCAAAAATATTTGTCTTGATTTCTTAAAGCTAACTTTACAGTTAATGTGTTGGCGGACTTGCGCAATACAGGCAAAATATCTTACAGGACACTGATTGATTGTCTTAGAACATAACAATCTTTTTTTTTTTTTGAAGCTGGCACATCGAATTGGAAGGAAAAATGCATACATATGTATGCATATACATACATACATATATTAAAAACCCCAACGGCACTTCACTGCACTCAGCATCAGATAAAGCATAAACCTTGGGCTGACCGGACTGAGTAAACTATCTTCGCTCCTTCTTCGGATTCCTCAAGCTTCAACTATGTATGTTCAGCTAAGCAATAATTACTAGTATTATAACAAACAACGGGCGACGTGACCGCAGGATACAAATAAATATATTTGTATGTGTGTGTACGGAATGCGCATTGAAGAAAACATCTGTGTTTCAATGCTGCCAGTTCGGATCTGAAATCTACGGTGTGGCAGCACTGTTTTTATATTTGAAAGTTCTTACAGGACACTGCTTGATTGGCTTAGAACACAAACATTTTTTGGAAATGGCACAGCGAAGAAGAAAAAATGTGCATATATACGATGTATATAAAAAAACCTTTAGTGGCTCTTTCCTGCACTCTATATGAAATGAAACATAATCCGTTGGCTCTCCAATCTGAGTAAACTATCGGATACATATATATATACATATGTTTGTGTGTAGGGAATGCAGAAAACATATGTGTTTTAATGCAGCCAGTTCGGATCTAAAATGTATAGTGTGGCAGCACGGTTTTCACATTTGACGCCAACATAAGCTAGGGACGAAAGTGAATTCTCACAGTTCTCTGTATATAAGTTGTGTTTGAAATATATAATTTGAAATAAATATGTAAAGCATTACGGGTGGATACTCTCTGAATTGAAATTTAATTAAATAGTTATTACGTTTAAATACCCTGTAGCAAATACTTGTATGCAATTGTAAGCATTTCGGGTAGAGGAATTCGAACAGAGTTATCCCAATTTGCTAGAACTCTTAAAAATAAATAATTATTTAGTAGAGATATGTAATTATTTATTTATTTAAGGCACTCAATAAAATGGGATATTCACAAAACGCGGTAAAGAATATAATAAAAGACATTGGAGAAGAAATTGTTTGAAAGTTGAATTTTTATTTAATTTGCAGCCAATTAATGTAACTGTATTTTAAGAGTAGCGTTTGATGTTTTTGAAATTTCATAATCGGCTTAATGCATATAATATTTGTATATCAAGCAACAATTCTTTTTCAATGCGCGCCAATTTGTTTTTTGAATCAAATTATGAAATAAATACCAAAAGGAAATCAAATTACAAATTTTTTTGATGTGTATGTGTGTGTTCGAATTATTGCTTGATATAGATTATATGTATTTCTATTGCTATTATAGCTATTTCGTTATTATTTTTCTGTATTTTGTTATATTAGACATTGATCCATAAACCTTTAACAGGCTAACTTATAGAGTCTGACCACGAGTTGCTAATGGTAGGCTTTTGATTTAAGTTCTCCGAGGCTTAAAGAGTTTTCAGAAAGATAGTAAAACATGTTGCTTCTTATAATTTTATATCTTGTGAGTGTTTCCTTTTTCTGGGTTTCTTTTTAAATATTTTTGTTTAAGCTTAAGTACTTAAATAGCATTTTAACTAACATACATATGTATACGTGTGTTTTTGTTTCGATTTTTGTTGTTGCTTTGCTAATTAAGTTTACCCATATTTCCCGAATGTAGCGTGCTCCTCAGAAATAAGTACACGTTTTAACATTATGCATTTACCATAATAGGTCTAAAGCATATTCTACTAGTTATTTATGCGCCGTATTCAAAGAAATCCTTACCAATTTGCTAGCTTCAATCGTATTCGTACAATAATTTTAAATAGTTCGGTTTTTGCTTTGCTGCCTAACAATAAGTTTAAATTTCATTTAAACACATATATACTATAGATCTATATACGAGTATATATTATTTGAATTTTACAATGGTTGTTCCAACACTTACTCTAATAATTCTTATAGCTTTCATTTTTAAATACTCAACAATGACAATTAAATTAAATACAAGTACGGGGCCGCCTTTTTATACATTTAATGCTCGTATATAGCGCTATATCATAGTTCGAGTACTCGCTTCAGTTGCAACGATTCCAATTATAAGACCCCACCCACGCCTGTTTCCCAAAAAGCAGCTGAGAGCTCTAACACCTAATATACTTGAATGTACCTACGTGTGTATCCTTCAATATATTTATGTACCTTTTGCATTTGTATGTACTGGTATGTAATCATTTATACATTTAAATTGAAAACACGAAAAATCGTTTGAAATAGACTGTTAACCCTAGTGTTATTTTGATTACTTGTATTGTTGGTGGATTCGCCATTTTATTTTGGTTACTAATCTACGCGTATGATCTACAACATATATAGTAGGTTTTCTTCGCCTTCTCACAAAACAGTCTCCTCGAGCTGGCTCTGGCACTGGCCTATCCTTATTCTTCGCAGAGCCAGCATTTACAAATTTAGTTACAGCTTACCATCTAGTATCATTACAATTCTAATTATTTGTATTGCCGATTACTTAATTGCTATACATATTTACTTTAACTATAACTGTAACTATAACCTATTTACAACTGACAATGGGCTTAAGTATTTAAGGAAAATCGTTACGCTCCTAATTTTTACATGATCGTATATGCTGTTATTCTCAGGGAGTCCTCAAATCCTCATTTGGTATTCAAAACGTCCCACTCCAAATGATTAATGCCGAAGAGACAAAGCGACCGACCGTCTTAGCAGAAGCGCCTGCAAAATATGTTTTGGTGTTGAAATTTCATTAGTAACTTGCAAAACTGTGAGAACTGGCAAAAGAAAAGTTCCATTCAGCAAAACTCATTCATTACAAACGCAAAGCGGCAAACTGAAATTTCAAATTAATGTTACTTAATTTAACTTTTATGTTGCCTTTGGAAATGAATGAATGGCGCAGATTTAACTGCTGCCACACACAGACGCGACCCCTCAAGTCGCACCGAGCAGTATCAGATTCGAATTGTGCTCCGTTTAAGGCTCCAAATGAAATGCAAGTGGAACTACAGGAAGCTGTTGCAATGTAGCAATGTAGCGAAACTTCTGTGCCTCCTTGCTTTGTAGATAAGTCTCGTATTATGCCCAGCTTTGGGGTGCCAAGTGTTGTTCAACTCTCAACACTTGAGTGGACGTTGGTTGTTGCAGGTTCGACAAACTGCTTTTTAATAGTTTCTCCATGCAGATGACAGGCAGCGATAAGATGCTGATAAAACTTTCATTCTAGCCATTAATTCGTATGGGTTGCAGCTAAAGATTAGCTTCGACTCAAACACACAGTCATAGACACAGAAATAAGTATGTCTGCATACGAAATTTGGTGCACTTTTGTGATTTAAAGAAGGTTTAGAAATATGCTGTCGTGCTGCCTGCTGGTTGTTGGCTGTGAGCATGTTGTTCATGAAATGCAAAGCGTTGCAATATCAATTTCGGACGCACTTACTTCTGGTATTGGAAAATTGAAACTTGTGCAAAAACCAACATCAAAAGAAATGGGAAAAGAAATGCAATTGCGTGCTTGTGACTCAATTTACAGAAGGCCATAATAAGAATATTACCAATGAAAACAACACAGCCAATAACAAAAGTAACAAATAACAATACTAATCAAATAAAAACAATTTCAATTTCAGTCGCAACTGCCAACGAAACCATTTTCAAGACAAGCATCCTAAGCGGCTTTATTGTTTTGCAAAACTTTTGCTCACCTTCGCCTCTTCGCATGCACTATCTAGAGCTTCCCACTGCGATAGTGCACGGGCCGGTGTCCGCCAAAGAGGATGCGCTTGAAAGCCTGTCGAAACTCTGGACTGAATATGGTGTATATGACTGGATCTGAAAGATACAAAAAAGTGTCTTAGTAAAGGATTATATTAGTGAATGGGCTAACCACAAACTTGAAAATTGATCTTCAAGTGCATTATGGTATACAAGTAGTACGCCGATTTTAATGAAACAACAGAATATGCAGAGGTATTATAAAATCGATATAGTGGGTGAAGTTGTTTCTACAGCATTTTCCAAAGCAGTTCTATAACAATTTGCGCCTATTAGTAAAACTTAGTCAGGGAATATGTCAAAACCAATATACTTGTATACCAAATTCATTTTAGATATCCCAATAGACACAAAAGTTGTGGTTGCTAAAAGAATTTTGGATACTAAATTTTTAAGTCCGCATTCGTTTGAATTTTATTTAGAATATTACCAAAATCCTATTAAATAATCAAGCCAAATGAATTTAGATAGGAATTTTTATCTTGCGTAAACTATTATACATATATCAGAGACAGACAAACTCTAAATGCGTTTTTTATTACGCATTACAAAAAATATCAATAGAATAGTACGAGTTCATCTTACTTTTGATCTTGTTCGGATCGGAATAAGAACGAAATTGTTACAGACTGACGGAGCGTCTTACTTCCTAATTAAATGGGCTCTTTGTATAAATTTTCAGCCATCGCGTACAGGATACAAAAACAAAAAAGTATGTATATTAATTTGCTTTCAGTTGAACCGTTTGACCATTGTCTGTGGCAGGACATTACAAAGTCTAACATTAAATAACACTTACTTAGCGTAGAGTTGAAGTAGCCCAGCCAGAGGAAGAGCGAGGCAACGCTGTCGCTAATCTGGCATGCAGCGCACAGTGGCATGGTTAGGGCCATGACGAAGAAGGGTAGCCAGCAGACGACAAAGGCTCCAGTGATGATGGCCAGTGTTTTGGCCGCCTTGCGTTCGCGCTTCGCCTCGAGTGTCTCCTTGCGTTTGTTCACCTTCTGCATGGGATTCGCAATGCTGGACAACTGCTGCGTTGGTGCTTGCGAATGGGCTCCCTGTCCCGGCTGCTGTTGCTTGGTGCGTGGCTCCGGCGTCACCGAACCGGAGGCATTGGTCGAACTGCACAGCGGATGCGCCTGGTTGCAGCTTGTCAGTGTACTTGTTTTTGTTGTCATTGGCCCGGCAACCTGGGGTGGTGCACTGGCGGGCGATGTGGGTGTTTGTGGCGAGATTGCTGATATTGATGTAATGGTTGTGGCATTCGATGTGCTGGCACCGCCTCCGCCACATCCACCACCACTTTTGCTTGATTTTTGTAGTTGCTGCACTTGTTCAAGCTGCTGTTGCAGTTGCGGATCCTCGAGCACCTCGGTGCCGCCATTGGCTTTGGCATCCAGCGCACCATCGTCCGTGGCCTGCGCTGTTGTGGTGGCTGCTGCTTCTGCAGCTGCCAATGTTGTGGTTGCGGCTACCATCTCGTCGCTCTCTCCCTCAGGCACCTCATTGGTGTGGTTGGGCTCGACAACAGTTGCTGCTTTGCCAGTGCCACCACCACCACCACCACCACTTGCCTTTTGCTGTTTGGCATTGGAATTGGCGCTGACATGTTGTTGATTCGCCAATGCCACCAGGTGGGACACGGTAGCTATTTGGCTGCCCGAGGTGCCGGGTGCCTGAAAAGAATGTACAAATAGAGGCTTATATAATTAATGGGCATTAGACAATTAGGCAATCAGTCAATCAGCCGGAAAGTGCTCCAGTGCTGGCTCCAAGTTAAAATTCATCTGGCAAATTAGCATTTTAAATCAGGGCTGGCCACACGCTCACACACACAAATCATACAAATTGCATTCATAAATTTATTTAGTGCCGTGTCTGTTAACCGCATCACGGACAGACAGAGTGAGTGAGCGGGAGGGTGAGATCGGCAGACCATGAACCATGGACCATGGCATATTTTATTCTTTCAGTAGTCAATTTTCATGGGTTTTTTACACCACAGTTGAGGTTATAAATTTTGTAAATAAATAAAATCAGAGCGTAAATATTTATTTTCGTTAAGCTCGTTGCGCATTTACGCGTTACGGCTACGGCTATGGCTACGGCTCCGACTACGGCTATGGCTATGGCTAAGCGGAGGCGACTGCTTGTCCCGCCCGCACCGCCATTACGATGATAATTTTATGTTGCGCCCAAAAGCAGACAACAAAAACAAAAAAGCAAAAGCCAAAACGAGATAAACCGCTCATTGGCGCTTATCCATACCCTGCAGAAGGCAACCACGAACGAATTGAGACCCACGAGCCGTCTAAAGGGCTATCATTTGTCAGTTTCTGAATATTTAACGAGCACGCCAACCACGCTATGTGATGGTAGTGGGGTTGGTGGTGTTGATGGTGATGGTCGGTCATGTCTTACTCATCCTTTAAGGCAAAGAAATAGCGCCGTTAAAATTCATATAATCGCATGTAATTTGGCTACTGGGTAGGGTAGGTGATACAAAACTGCGGCCTGCACGCCCAAATAGTCGAGAGCGCAGACGGACTGCGAACAGCGTTCATGTCTTGAACACATTATAGAAGCGTAAAGCGCTAGAATCAACTTTATGTGTTATAAATTTTGTCTACAGTCGCGCAGGTGTTACGACTTTGGCTTCCACTTCCTTTTCGACGTTGACTTCGAATTCGACTTGAGGCCCAATTTAATGGGCGTTGCTTGGGCCCTGCTGCCGTTGAGCAACCAAATGAGTTTTATTACTTTGATTTCGTGTGTATAGCTGCTAGTTATAGGCATGTAATTTATGCTTCATTTCGCAGCTTCAAGCTGTGCTTTGTGGGCGTTAATCAAACTGTCGTGTATATAAATAAATACACAACAGCAAAATTAACTAGCCATGTGTGGTGTGTGGAGTGTGGGTGTTGGTCGGTTGTTTCTGCTTGTGTGTGCACAGGAAGACATACAATGCATTTTTAATTTTCTCTCCTTACAAGAATCGCCCGAGGGCTTCGATCCAAAGCAACATGTAAAATTGGATAGCCATCTGCCGATGGCTATGCAGCTTACAAAGCATTGTGTCCCCAACAAATGTAACCTATTGTCATATATGTGTAAGTATGTGTGTGCGTGTGTGTCCAATGCAAACAACTGCAGCAGCAATGACAGTTTTTTGTGCAGGTTTCTTTGAGCATGGAGCGGTTATACGTATAGTATGAGCACAATGCTAGGAGCAAAGCAAAGCAACTGCGAGGAAAACCCAAAAGTGCAGGAGCACCAAGTGCATTTGTCTCTTATAACAAAATCTACAGCAATACTTGTAAATAACTGGAAATTGTGAAATTTTTAAAAGTAATATGAAATACTATATGTGTCCCTCATTTTCGATCTTTCAACACATGTTGCACTTTGGCCCCATGGAGATGTCTGCTTCAACAGGGCCAAGGAAAGCAAATGTGCACTCGCAGGTTACAAAAGTGTTTGTTTTAAAATGTGTAAAGTGTTATTCATCGGGCAACAGTTTTTACACATTATAATAATACAGTTATAATTATAATCCATAAATGTTACCAATACTCCAATTTTGCAGAGACAACTTGTCTATATTGTGCGTATATTTTGTATATACATATATAAACAGAACCAAATAGTAATGCTTAATAAGAGCAGAAAATATGCTTTATTTTAAATTCAAATTTCTTAAGGTGTTCATTCTTTTGTTATTAGCTGCTCCAAACGATCTGATCTACTAGTAGTAATTCAAAAATTAGGGAATATGCAATCAAAAAATAGCTAATGAAAACTAAAAAGAATTCCCGGGTGTAAACACAGAAAGATGTTTTTGATATAAGAAAAATATAATATTGTTAAATCGATGAAAAAAATATATTCAAGTAATGCACTCAGGCAATTGCAATTGAAAATGTAATAATAATGTATTATGTACGCAATTCATTTATGTAATATGATAGCTCCCAATGTATGGAACTAATATATATGAGTACATAGGTATGTACAAGTATAAGTGCTTAGTTCGTTTAAATTTGTATTTTATTTTCCGATCTCTGTATTTCACTCGGCTTGGGGAATTGGTACCCGGCCATACTTCATGATGTCAAGCAAACAAAACGCATACGCCATGTAGGTCCAACAAACAAACAAAGAAACTGCAGCTTGCTCATATTTAATTCATGCATAACCATGAGCTTGGCAGCATTTGAGAAACAAACATTTTAACGGCAGGGTCGGCCAACAAAAACGAATAAAAGCTATTCGTACGCATATAGAAAATGCAAAATAAATAAAGTGTAACAAATACATGCACATGTAGCGCTCCCACCAAACTAATATTTTATGTATGTGACCGGGCGCTTGTGTGTGTGTGTTTTTTTTTTGTGTGCGTAAAACACAATCACACTTGTGGAAACAAACACACATATACACACACCTATACGCCCACTCATTCGCATACGTATTTGTACACACGCAGCGTGCATTTAAGTGAAATGTATATTTGTTGCAATTTATTTCTGATGCCTCTTGTACACCCATTGACTCGTTGTTTTTGTTTCGAATTTGTTTCAGTTTCTGTTTTTTGTATTTTCAGTTTTTTGTTTGTGTGTGTGGTCAAGCTTGCGTCTTTATGTTGAAGAATAAAATTGCTCACCAGTTGCCCCTTCATATATACTCGTATATAATATATAATACATATATACATATATTTGCTTTTGGCTATACCCTCTCCAATATCCAAAAACCAGTATCCAGTGTGTGCATGTGTTTGTTTATTTACTGGCTGTCCATTTCTCCACTTATTCACACACATACGCGCGCACACAGGAAACTATGGTGAAAGAGAAGGCTTGCCAAAGTAAATATTTAATCTTTATGCCTGTCGCATATTTACGCAAAGATTGTGCGACGCCAATGCGTGGAAAGCTAAACAAACCAACAAAACACCCCCCCCCCCCCCCCCCCAAAAAAAAAAGGAAAAGCAAAATAAATAATAATAAACAGAGTTAGCCAGGCCAGCGAAATTGTAGCCAAGCGAATGGAAACGAAAGCTGTTAGCTATAAGCCATCAACATATTTTCTTCAATTACTCAAGCGTATTGAGTGCCTTGTTAGGGAAGGCTCTCATACCCATACCAAAAACGACCATGGTCCATGGCCTTGCTAGCCAATGCTTTTCATTTGTGCTTTGTTTCATTTTACCTACGCTGGCTGGTCCATTTTGCATGGTCGTTTGTGCGCTCGCGTATCCTTGTCACAGCTTATATTTGACTTTCCTATTACTTAACCTGCACGAACCTGGCGATTTGACTCTTCACTTTCAGGCACTCTGCATGTATGTGTGTGTGTGTGTGTGTGTGTGTGTGTGTGTGTGTGTGAGAGGGTCTGCGTCTGTTTGTATGCCCGACCTTTGAAGCCTTGAATAGAACCTATTCCCTGCCTAGCTACGTGTTGGCTTGTTTGTTCTAGCGTTTGCCATCTATGGCCTTGCAGGATTCGCCATCCAGCCATTCAGTTAACTTCTGTGCCGACTGGCATCTAACTTCTCCTGTTGGGTTTTTGGCTTTTTGCTGGCTACTCGACTTTGGCACCTTTTCAATGCAAACAAACGCACCAACCATTTATTTCGATTTGCGCTCTTTTATGGTTTCGTGTTGGATTCCATTTCGGCATCCATGGTCATGACCCTCCCAGGCCATGCCGTGCCATACCATGCCCTGCAATTCCGTTGCTTAACGCTAAATTTAATGTGTTATTATTGAATGTTTGCCCTCTTGTGTGTATTTTTTAGTCGTAAAAACCTGAAATTGAAGTACATAAAATGCGGCTAAATAAAAATTTGCCAGCACTGTTGTCGTCACTGCTGCAGAGGCTGTTGTTATTATTGCTGTCAGCAGCGAACAAAATCAAGAAACATAAATATATGCAATAAACAAAAACTGGCATGCGTTCAGGCTCTGACTGTGCCTTCGCCTTCGCCCTTGCCTGTAGCTATGGCTGTGCCTCAGAGCTCCTACAGCTGAGTCTGTCCTGCATTTTATCGCAAACATTTTGTTGAGTAGGTAATTTGGTGGATTGTCGACGCTCCGACTCAAGCGTCGACCTGGGCTTTGAGCCACCTAGGCACTGCCGAATGTTTGGCTACGTGCTCCAAATGCCTGCCAGCGACTTATTTATATGCATTTAAGCTGTTTAGTCGCATGAAATTGCAATAAACGTGGAATGTTGACTTCTTTGTCGGCTACTGAATTTGCTTCTGTTCTTGCTGCTGCTCGTATCGGGGTTCATTTTCAATTGATGACAGCACGGCGTATACGCAATTTATGTGCACAACCAGGCGGCTGTCTGATAAGCGCAGCAAGTGGCTTACTTGGGAATTCCGTTAACGATAACGAAATGAAAACAAACGGGCATATGTTACGCTCTACCTGCTTAATACTAAGCGAATCTTGCTCTAAGCATAATTAGAAAATGTAAGGCTCAACGTAGTTAAAATTATTGTTTGTGTGTAAAACACCCTACAAATATGCAAATGGGCCCCATTTAAAATGTTTGTTTCCTATATTTTCTTAAGCATATTTTACAGCATAGCTATAATCTGGCCAACTAGTTGAATCACATTCTACTACAACTTACTTGATTTATTATTTCGTAAATTATTTTTTTTACTATTTATATTTTGACTTCTGAGAGATAAGCTTATTTAGCCTCTAAATATAGCCTCTATATACAAATGATTGAAGTACAAAGTGTAGAGGTCATAATATATGTTTCGAATCAATTTTGAGGCCTGATCCGAAATTTGAAAAAATTAATAGTTAAGTAGGAAAGAAAATCTTCTATTGTATTCATTGAAATGCTAAAAAATATCTCTTAATATTTAATATTAATAAATCTGTGTACGATTCAGTGTTTTTAAAAACCAATATCCGATCAGCTCAATATCGTTATAAGTTGGTAAATATTCCAAATTTTGATCTGTACATTACTTAAACAAAATTATTATCATTACTTTGAATAACTAGTTACAATCATTTTATCGAAACGAGATTTGGTAATCTTATATACAAGTATGTCTTAAGAAGATCAACATATTCAGTAAACTATCTTGTTCATACATAGTTTTGTTTTTGCAGAAGTCTTTGCAGTATGAAAGTTAATGCTCAATATCTGCAACTTTCGAAGAAACAACGTTCACAACCCTTTCGTAATAAAGCGTTGCCTTTGGACTACATACAAGTATACATATAAATGAAAATATATAAATACAAATGTGTTGAAATATATCTCGACTAGAAGCAAGAGACCAAAGTTGAATTTATTTCATATTTGTCCAATTGGTCAAATATAGCCCGTTCGGTAAAGAGTATATGCATGTATTAAGGCCGCTGGCTGGCCGTTGCTGACAGACTTGGGAAAAGGGCTCGGCACAAAACGTGATTACAATCAAAAATGAGCGCCCGCACGAAAAGTGCCTAGGCATCGTGTCAAAACTTATTTTTAGATGCGCCACTATCTTCGTTTTTATATGCGTGAGTGTATGTGTGTGTCTGCGTGTGCATGCGGATGTGGGGGAAAGTGTGTGTTGTTTGTGTATTTGGCAATGTGTTCATGGACCAACTTCAGATCGTTGGGCACATGTCAGGCGTTATGAAATTTGCTTAAAATGTGTAACTCGTAGTGAGAGGATGTTGTTCGGTGTGTTGGCACTTACCTCGATGCCTGCACGACTCTTGCTGTCCACATTCGAGCTACTGAACTCGGTGTCCTCGACGGTATTCACCGTATTGGTCGAGTGACCCTCGACGAGACCCAACGCTGTGCCAGCGTGCTTGTTCTTTGCCGCTGAGAATCTGCCAAGACGTTGCCGCAAGCGATTAAGTTTTGTGTCCTGCGTTGTGTTCGCATCGGGCTGATGAGCAAGGCAGGCAAAAGAAGAGAGAAGAAGAAGTGGAAATAGGAAAAAGAAAAGCGGTTTAGTATGGTGTTCTTTTTGCGGTCGATTTAAAGCGCAAAGCGATTTCCGCAGCCGACCACAGAGCTACACTTTGCTGCATAATAAAATTAAATTCATAGTTTTGCGAGAGCATTTAAATGAATAACAAAAGCGGCATTTGCATTTTTTGACGGCGGCTGTGTCGCTCACGCTTCAATAAATCGCAATTTGTACGCATATCAGAGTTGAACCAAACTGTTGCCTTTTAATATGCATATGTAAGTGGGTCACTGCCTTGTCTCGACTGCTCCACGGCATCAACAAAATTCGGTGTCTATGGGTAAGGATGTGGCTGCCACTTGCAGCCCAGCTCAAGTTGAGTTGGGGCAACAGCACCAGCAACATCGGGAGCAACAAAAACTGCAAAAAGTGTGCTGCTGAAAATACATTTTTCGTTTGACTAGCCACCATGCAATAACAAAAAAGAAGAAAAAAAAACGAGCTGGGCTTCTTTGATTTTTCGCCAACCATGCATCCTTTTCTTCTTCGCCTTTGGCTTTGGTTTTGGTTTTGTTGTCATTGCTTTCAATCCCACCAAATTAAAGTAATTGAGTAGTCAACCTTTTCCTTGGCTCTGCGCTCCCGCTGCCCCCTTCGCCACCTCAATATTGACCCTTTTGGAAAGTCGATATTGCTTTAAATAAATAAAATTATGTTGATTTTGCGTTCGTGTGCGGAAATTTGCCGATAAGTGTGGCAAAAAGGGTTTCGAGTGTTGCATATTTTGTTACGCGTCGTAAAACTTAAGCCCAAAACTTGTCTACGGGCCCAAAAATTGTGAGAATATTTGCGCAAATAGTATTAAATGGATTTGCAGCTACGCATATGACCTTCATTTGTGGGCCACCCGTCAACCATGCACAGCTCTTTGGCTTCTACATACATACGACCTCATTAAATATTCAAAAAAAAAAAACAAAAAAAAATAGGACGAAAAAAAGGAAGCAGAGTTCAAGTTTAATTAGGTGTCACACAAATGTCAACGCAAATGCCCGAAGCGCAATTAGCAAGTGCACAAAGTCAAGGCTGTCCAGATTAGTGGGATTAGTAGCCATTGAATTGCCAATGTGTCTGTGCTTGTGTCTGTGTGCGTGCGTGTGAGACTTTGTGTGTATTTGTAGAGTGTTGGCACTGCTTTGTCGTCAAAATCATAAAAATATTCAACGTAGGTTTAGAAGAGGCGCCAATGCTTGCAAACTGTCTTGTACAGGCAAAGCAACATTTTTCCTACAATTGCTAATTAAATTACAACACTGTATAGTTGGCCTTGTCAACTTGCAAATGCCTCGTCCTCTTCCCCTCCCTCTCCATCTGTCATATGTTGGGTAAAAACTGCCTTCGGAATATGCGGGTAATCAGCTTCCAGCCTGCAAGTCTCTCCATTGTGTTCGCCCATGAAACATGCGTGAGTTATGGACCTAGATTGCTAATTTGAATAGCTCATGAGGATATCGTTTTATTTTATCGAATATGCTCTACTTGTCTTGCCTGTCTTTGTCCCTCTCTGCTTGCCTCCTTCTGCATTTGTCTGTTTTGGCCAGACATGTTTGTCTGTATTTGATTGCATTGACGCTTTGGAACAAGACACTAATTACGCTACACAATTGACAAAATTATTTATAATCTTTTGTTTTGTGTTGACAGGCAAAACTGTCAATGTGTAGAGAATCATTAAAAAATAAAAAATATTGAGAGCTGGGTTCATGTACTTGTAAGGATTTATTATAGACCAGAAGGGAACTCGTGAGAGAGGAAAACATAATAATTGATATTGAGATAAACGCAGTTATTCTGAAGAAAAATAAGAAGCCACAAAACGAATACAAGTATAATTGATAATTATCTATAGATATTGAATACAATTATGAAGAACATATTTACGCTTTAAATAATAATATAATTTGAAAAAAGTACATTTTTTTCATTTATAAATATTGAAATGGTTTTGTTTTCATAATGTTCGAGTAGGTGTGTGTGTGCGTGTGCGTGTGAGTGTTTTTGTGATATACAAAACTAAATTACTTGGTACAGTAATGTAATGTTCTTTAAATATACAGGAAACTAGGCTCAAGGAGTCGGCTCGTGTGAAGCAATAGTGTAGCATACTTTTCAGCAGTTCCTTTAACCACTTGGCTAAATGTGTATTTTATGTAGATGCGATGTGAGAGTGTGCGTGTGTGTTTCTCTGTATATGTACATTTTTGTGAGTGTTGGGCTAAACGATGCTTGGCCCTAGTCATTTGCCACTTGGGCTAATTTATGTAAATTGTTTTCTTATTTAATTGTTTTTCTTTGCTCTGCGACATCTGTGTGCGCTTGTGTGTGTTGAACAGATACGAGTATGTATCGGTGACATTGTGTGTATGTGTAGCTAATAATGCCTTTTCATGCGATTTATGCTGCGTTGTTGTCACACATGCTGGGCAGCATTTAAGTGGGTGATCAAGTTCGGCCTCTTCATGCCGTCTTTTCTTCTGGCAAGAGGGCATCGCAAAGAAAAACAGAATATAAGAACAAAAATAAATACGAATAGAAATGCGAACACACAACTTGACAATGTGTGGCACATATGGCGCGTAGGCAAAATATGCTACATTCTGTTTGTCATATGCCTATGAAATATCTCCAATATCTTGAGCAATCATTTTGAGCTTTGTGCCTATTTTGTTGCTCGCTTGCAAATGTAATTCTAACGCTCAAGTGGTCAAGGTTTCCACTTAGGTGCACAGTCGGCCGCACTGGGATACCACTTCATACATTATGTTCATATATAAATACATATACATATCTGTTTGTATGTTCGTTGTAGTCATTGCTCTTAAGATGCTTGTCTCGTCTATGCTTAAGCTTTGGGGCGTCTGAGCATACACGCACTTATCCAGGAGCTGTGGGCGTGTGCTTTAGTTTTTCGACAGAGACACTTAGAAGACAGATGGCATCATTTAATGTAACATTACATATTATTTATGGCTGTAAACATGACTCCGATACGTACATGCATCATAGCCTATCATACAATAATTAATTGCCCTAGCACCGACCATCAGCCTGCATAATGCCAATAGCTAAATTACAGTTAATACCTGTATGCTCAATTTGCTTAATTACCTTTTCGGGTATCGTGTTATAATAATTGACAAATCAATGCACCTTCCGAAGTTTCTACACAGTGAGTTGTACTATATATGGGAAATTCTGCACGTGCGCGACGTTAATCTATCGAACATGTACATACATATATCAAATGTATATACACGTATATATGTATAAGTACTAATGAATTATGCTGTCACTGGCAATTAAACTGAAAAAAAATGACTTAAGTTGCAGCGAAAACAGTTGTGATTTAAGCGTTAAAAATTAATTAATTAATTTTAAGGTTTTGTTGTGTGTGTGTGTGTGTGTGTGTGTGTGTGTGAGGTAATATTCTTGAAAACCCATGGCAAAGCTATATATTCTCCTGACTTAATAATACATTTCTACAGAAATGCTTTAATTATATATTACTTTGCAGTTTACTGGACACAACAAACTTTTAGATGTTTTGCATGATTGCGGTGCAAATCAATTAAAATTACACAGTTCAGTGGCATTTGGTAATCAATGTCTAATTAGAGAGTTTTGTTGCCAGGTCGTCTTCTTCTTCTCTTGACTGGTCTTCAAACCCGTTATCGGGCTATGACCTGACGTAACACAGCTCTCCACGCGCCTCTGCTTCGCGCGCGTCGCTTCCAGTTGGTCACTCCGCAGGTAGTAAGTGCGTTCTCTACCTGGTCCTTCCAACGTAGGCAAGGCCTCCCCCGTCGTCGTCTCCCCCCAACATCCGCATCGAGAACTTTTTTCGCTGGGGCGTCTTCTTCCATACGCACGACATGACCTAGCCAGCTTAGCCGCTGGATGTTTATTCGCTTGACTATGTCAATGTCAGCGTAGAGCTCGTACAGTTCGCTGTTCCATCGTATGCGGTAGTCGTCGCCAACGCGTATGGGACCGAAGATCTTCCGAAGCATCTTTCTCTCAAACACTGCAAGAGCTGCTGCATCAGTCTGCGATATCACCCATGCTTCTGCACCATAAAGCAGCACGGGGAGGATGAGCGTCTTGTAGAGCGTTAGCTTGGTTTTTCGGGAAAGGTCTCTGCTACTCAATTGCCTACTGAGGCTGAAGTAGCATCGATTGGCTAGAGTTAATCTCCATTTGATTTCTTGGCTGACATCGTTGGTTGCTGTGACGGTGGTGCCAAGATACATAAAATCTTTCACCATTTCGAAAGTATAGTTTTCCACCGCGATCTGGGAGTCTGGTTGCCGCGTGTCCCTGCTAGAGGAAAACATATACTTAGTTTTGCTCTCATTTATCACCAAACCCACTTTTGCAGCTTCCTTCTCAATAGCCGCAAATGCTCCGGTGACGCCTCTCCTGGTACGGCTGATAATGTCTATATCATCAGCGTACGCAAGAAGCTGAACGCTTTTAAAAAAGATCGTTCCGCCTCGGTGTACACCAGCTTTGCGCACCACACTCTCCAGCAGGAAGTTGAAGAGATAGCACGAGAGGGCATCGCCTTGCCTGAAACCTCGAACGGTATCAAAGGGTTCGGAGAGGTCCTTTCCTACCTTGACGGAGCTACGAGTGTTGCTCAACGTCATTCTGCAAAGTCGCACTAGCTTTGCAGGGATACCGAACTCAGACAGTGCGGCATATACACGTTCCCTCCTCGGGCTATCGAATGCTGCTTTATAATCGACGAAAAGATGGTGGGTATCGATTTGAAACTCATGAGTTTTCTCCAGGATTTGGCGTAGCGTGAATATCTGGTCAGTGGTGGATTTACCAGGCATAAAGCCGCACTGATAAGGCCCAATCAGTGCTATCGCAAATGGCTTTAGCTTATCACACACTACGCTTGATATGACCTTATATGCGACGGAAAGAAGGCTGATTCCACGATAGTTGGTGCAGACCGTGGGATCACCTTTTTTTAGGACGGGACATAGGACACCGAGATTCCAATCATCAGGCATGCTTTCAGTTAGCCATATTTTGCAGATGAGCTGGTGCATGCACCCTACCAACTCATCGCCGCCTGCCTTAAACAGCTCCGCAGGCAGCCCATCTGCTCCCGCAGATTTGTTGTTTTTGAGCCGCTGGATGGCTGTTTCGACTTCGTCATGGCTAGGTGACGGTACTTCAATACCATCGTCGGCGATCGGTTCTGTGGGGTCATCTCCGCTGGCGGAATTGTTAACATCTTCGCCTGATAGAAGATTGGAGAAATGTTCCCTCCACAGTCTCAGTGCCGCTTGCCCGTCCACCACCAGATTTCCTTCCGAGTTCTTACAGGCTGACGCTGCGGGCTTAAAACCTTGTGTTAGACGCTTCACCTTCTGGAAAAATTTCCTAGCGTCGTTCCTGTCTCTACAAAGCTCCATCTCCTCTCGCTCTCGCTTTTCTTGCTCTCTCTTCTTGCGTCTAAAAAGCCGCCTCTCCTCCCTCTTCTTCTCCCGATATACATCATGCACAGCGCGCGTTGTCGCCGTCTGCAGGGTTCTTTTGTACGCGGCATTCTTCGCTGCAGTGGCTTCGCGGCACTCCTCGTCGTACCATTGGTTTCTCGGTAGCGGCTGTTGGAAACCAATGACATCTTCTGCGGCTGTGTGCAGTGAGAGGGAAATATGTGCCCAAAGTCCGCTACCAGTATCGGTTTCCGAGAACGGTTGAGAAAGCAGCTCAGAGAGTTGAGCGGAGTAAGCTTCGGCCGTCTGTTGTGCTAGCAGCTTTCCGACGTCTAGTTTTCGCTGCGTGTTGGGGCGTACATTTTTCGCCATGCATAATCGCATGCGGACCTTGGCTGCAACAAGTTGGTGGTCCGAATCAATATTCACACCACGGAACGTACGCACGTCCAGCACACTGGATGCATGCCTTCCATCTATCACAACATGGTCTATTTGATTTTTTGTCATTCGATCGGGTGACTGCCAGGTAGCTTTGTGGATATCAAGGTGTTCAAATCTGGTGCTACTCACCACCATGTTTCGTGCTGCGGCGAAGTCAATTAGCCTCAGTCCATTGTTGGATGTTGTCTCGTGGAGGCTGAATTGTCCGACTGTCGGGGCAAAGACGCGCTCTCTTCCAACCTTGGCATTAAAATCGCCAAGAACAATTTTAATGTCATGAGAGGGGCAGCGGTCATAGACTGTCTCCAGTCTCGCATAGAACTCGTCCTTGGTAATCTCGTCTTTGTCCTCCGTCGGAGCGTGGACGCAAATCAGGCTTATGTTGAAAAATCTCGCCTTGACACGGATGGTTGCCAGCCGTTCGTTCACAGGTGTGAACCTAGAGACACAGTTACGCAATCTCTTGCTGACCGCAAAACCGCATCCAAATTCGCGTCTTTCTGCATGGCAGCTGTAGTAGATGTCAAAGGCTGCTCTTTGGGAGCAACCCTGACCTGTCCATCGCATTTCCTGGATGGCGGTGATGTCAGCTCTTACTTTATTGAGAGCATCCGCCAATTGGATAGTAGCACCTCCTCTGTTAAGGGTCCGGACATTCCAGGTGCATATCCTTAAATCGTGGTCCTTTGAACGTTTGCTAGGGTCGTCAACTTTTGGGTGTTCCTTATCCGAGGCTGTTGTTTTGTCCTTCACTGGGAGTAAAAAATTTTCATGTGGTGGGTCCCAAGCCCTACGCACAAAAGCGCTGCACACATTTGCTCACTTACCATTTCCGGATGGAGCCGGAAAGCTACCCAGAGAGCACCGCGGAGAGGTCGTGTGTCAACTTGATGATGGCAGAGACAAAGATCACTCTGGCCATTTCCACGTTAATGGCAGTCAGAAGCTTTACATTGTTCTACCAAAATCCGAGCCAGGTCGTCTGGCAAATTAAATTTCCACCATTTTCATTAGGTTGTGCAATTTTAATTATTGGCTTAGGCACAAAACATGCACTACAATTGTCTAGTGCATTATTTAGTAATTACGTAAAAGGTCGCGACCGTTATCAATTATTAACATAAAATATACTGCATACTTTCGCCATTGAAGGTCGGAACAAATACTTTTATATTTGGCTATTGAATGTTATCAGATGTTTGACAATTAAGTGAAATTTATGTGCTGCCAAATGATAACAAATTTTGCTAACAATATTTGCATTCAACAAGAATTTGTTTATATAAAAACGAAATAAAAAAACGCTGAGCTTGTGTTCAACTCAAAGCAGCAGGCGAGCAAGTGAATGCCTTTATTTCGCTTTAGCTGTCGTTGTTGTTATTGCTGTTGTTGGTATTGGTATTGGTATGAACCCTCGTCAAGTTTAAGAAAAACAATTTTCAATTTGAAAGCGTTTAGTTAAAAAAGAGAAAATGTGGCTTGTGTGTGAGTGTGAGTGAGTCTGTATATTCAGAGGGGGTAAATATATTTTAAATCAACAAGCAGGCCAGCAAGTGAGTGGCATTAAATGGATGCGTATAGTGCTGTGTGGTTGCTGACATGCGACTACACACACACATACACACACAAGTGAATACACATATATACGACATGGGCTGGACATGTGCACATGTAGCCTTATGCTGGCAAATAGTGGACAACTTGTCTTGTTTACGCATTGAATTTGTGATTCCAATGACTTTCTGTTCAGGCGACAAACGTTGCCAGTTAGGCAAGGGCACGCCCATGTATATACATATATGTATATATATATACCTTTGTATGTACATACAGTGAATGTACATATGTGCCTATGTTTGTGAGTGTCTGTAGGTAAGCAGCAAAGTGGTTGGAAACATTTTTACGTCAAATGGTCATTTTCAATTTAGTCAAAGTACTAAGCTTAAGCTAAGTAGCAGGTTATATGCCAGCGGGACAAGAGCGAAATGTAAAGCTCAAGAAAGAAATGAAAGACGCACACGCCAGATACACACTCACACACACACTTATTTAGTCCTTCACACGCACATGGACAAAGAAATTGCAACTTAGCTGGGCAGTGCGGTCCGATGCCAAAAACAGCTGCGCATTACCACCGCACAGTCGAATTGGCTGCTGGCTGAACAGCAGAAGTATATAGTTCGTATTTTTGCTTTGCCTGCCACATTTCAGTTGTCCTTGGCACTGTTGCTTTTTTCAGTTTTCACTCTTGATGTGTTGCTTGACCCAAATTGTTGTTTTCGTTCCTGCCTTTACTTCTGTTTAGGCTGTTGTTTTATCCTTGTGCTGTTTTGTGGATTGCGCCCAGATTATTTATTTATTTAATGTCTACTTGTATACTTATTTTGCAGCGTTTGTGGCCATTGCCTTTAAAGCCAGCCGGCTAGCAAGTAAACGAACCGAAAACGTCTACATTGGCATTTTAATTATTCAAGCTTTAACAATACGCAAATCTGTTAAATTTCAAGCGCCATGTCTTTAAACTGTGTGCGAACTTTTGCTAATTTCAGGCACCTTTCTCTTCTAATGCTACATAGCACATGGTCGTAGCTCCAGAAAAAACTGTTTAAAACGCGCATGTTTAAGGTATGAATTCCAAAGCAGAATGTGCAATGCAACGAAGATGAACAGAAGGTAAAAAAAATTAAAATTTAAATAGCAATATATAATGCAGTAAGAAGCTAAGACTGGTTTTGTATTCATGAAACAGTTTATTCTACCCGGTGAAAATAAATTTGTAATTCAACATTTTTTAATCTAAAAAGCTAAGTAAGGAGCGAATTTAAAAACCCAGGTGGACAGGTCGTAGAGAGAATAAAAATTACATATTAAGAAGCATAAGACTGCCGAAGGATTGTGGAAATGGTCATTAGATCATTACCAGAGAAGACAGGGGAGACATATTTTTAGAAAAAATTAGAAAAACACAGAAAATATGGAGCCAACACACAAATCTTATAATAATATTCAATTAATATGTTTTTTAAGTTTTCGTATTAAAAATAGTTAATACAAAAAACTGGTTGCCAATATTTTCTTATTTACTAACAGATCCATTTAAAATTTATCGCGATATAATATTGTTTTGAAATACTATTATGTAATCTCGAAATTAATTCTAAACTGAATACTCTTTTATAACTCGTATGGATATAATGGATTAACTTTCTATGTTCTTTTCATTTTGTGTAATGTTCGTTTATAATTTTGTTAGACTTTTTACCCCTTTGTCCTTGAAGCACAATCCCCGTGACATTTATCCAATATTAAGCAGCAGCTTATTAAACTAAGCATGTTAAATCGATGTGGGTAAGAGCCGTGTAGCATGACCTGCTTAGTTATGTATGCGCAGCGTCCAGTTCCTTGTTCCCAGGACATGTAATTATGTTTAGTTTTTGGCTTTGGTCGTCTGCTGTGTGGTCTTGTGTTGATTTTGTGCTTGCTAACGCTTTTAACTGGATTAAACTGCATAATTGCAAGGTCAGAAATCTATTGTTGTTGCTGCTGTTCCTGCTAGTGTTGTGGCCTGTCGTGTTGTGCACAGTGCGGGTAGCTTTGCGGCAACCAAAAGGTCAAATGGCAATTTCACTAATAATGCAATGCTATGCAATCAGGCGTGGGAATGTGTCTGTGTGTTTAAATGTAAGTATGTGCGAGTATGTTGCATGAATAGGCAGGCATGAATGCGCAACTAACTATGTACACATCCGGCTGCCCACACATGCCTCTGGCTAGATGAAAGTTAAGGCCTGTGGCATGCAACAAGCTCCGTCAATTGTGCGTCAAATGCAATACCGCAGCCCATCGGTAGAAATCCCACACACACACATATACACACATACACATGGGCATACTCGTACATACAAGCTAACATCGTTGCTGCTGCGCTTTCCAATTACGCTCAACTCACGCTTCAATTGTGCAGCTGCCGCATTTCAATTCACGGCGTTCAATCATTTTCACCGTTTTGCATTTTAAAGCCACTCAAGCGAACACAATGAACGCATACACACACACACACCCAACTGATTGACTCACCTGATTATTGTTGGCCGTTACATCGACCGGTCGTGGACGCCGGCGGTGAATGCGTTTGCGAGCCGTCTGATAGATTTTCCAATAAAGCGCCAATATAACTAGCAGTGGCACGTAGAATGT
This sequence comes from Scaptodrosophila lebanonensis, assembly GCF_003285725.1. Taxonomy (NCBI): domain Eukaryota; kingdom Metazoa; phylum Arthropoda; class Insecta; order Diptera; family Drosophilidae; genus Scaptodrosophila; species Scaptodrosophila lebanonensis. The sequence continues at coordinate 8,503,102 of NW_022060529.1, forward strand.
GCAACAAGTGGCAAAGACCTGCAAATTCACAAAAAGGCCAATGGGCATGAGTACAAGGAAAGACCACTCACATTCACTTTAATCTAAACGCAACTGTGTGAATAATTGTATTGGGTACACTCGAACAATTTGAAATACCTATTTGTATTTTTACAAAGAAAACAAATTCAAGCTAGTCAGTAATTGCATTCCATTTAATATATTTTAGTTCTTATTTACTTTGTTTTAAATTTGTGAAATTAGATAAAAAAAATGAAGATAATGTGGACATTATTACAAAATAAAATAGTTATAGCTGACATTTAAAGCTTTTTATACTTCACTGATCCGCCTCAGAATGTAAATATTTCAAGTAAATAATTTAAGAAACGCCCATAGATAATTATTTGATGATAATATTTTTGAGGAGGAGGTAGATAAATATAGATACAAAAAATACATTTACATCAATCGCATATTGCATTCCAGTTATATAGAAATTTGGACAGCGGTAGGTCCTGCGAAAACTCACCTGATACGCCACATCCTGCGAAACCATACACTTTTGCTGCTCAATGCGCTGCAAGTAGTCCGGATCCTTCCAACCAAACTGTGGAGCCAGTGACACAATCACGGCCGCCGTCCAGACACAAAATATCATAAGGAAAACCCGATTACTGGTACGTGAGTGAATATAATCGATGTTGGTGACAGCCCAGTAGCTGTAAAAGTAGCAAGAAAAGGAAACAACATTGGCCGAGTGGAGTTGAGTGATTTGGTTTCAATTGAAGGGAAAAAATGTTTTAAAAAGACAAATGGTATTATTAGCTATATCAAATTTCTGTGGCGACGGCGCACCATTGGTGGTGGCGTTGGCGGCTCATTCATGGACAAAAAAAAAAAAAAATGTAAATGAAGTGCAACATACATTTGCGCATAGAAACGTGGCACACATACATTCATACATGTATATATTTGGCAAACAATGCCTGCCCTCACAGACAAACAAAGCTGCACTATACCCTCCGACACACACACACACACACTCACATGCACAAAAAGTGATTGTACAATGACAAAGCAAAGTGCCGTGTTCGATATTCGGTTTCCGTCCTCTCTCACACACCTTCCCAATGCTGCTAAACATTTTGTTGCAATTTTTGTTGTTGTTTTTTTGATATTCCAACCATGTTTTTTATGTTGTTTGCCCAACGTTTTGTCTTTCTCGCCCTCACTGTGCATCTGTGTGTATATATGTATGTGTGTTGGTGTGTGTGTGTGTTAGCAAAGCGAGGTATTTTTCAAATTTCCATTTTTATTCCTTTAGCGCGCACTAGTTTCCACTTTTATGCTGCCGGGAGGCTTTTGTCGTTGGCGCTACTATTGTGCCGTCGAGTTTAGTTCAACGTGCAGAAACGAGTTTTCAACTGTTACAGGCATGTAATGCACACACACACACACACACATAAGCGTTTCGTGTGTGGGTGTGTGTGTGTGTGTGTTTGTCTGAGTCAGTCAATGTTAATCGCTTGTTGCCGGCCTAATGCCATTGTTCTCAGTCCTCATGCCATGCAATGCGTCAGCATTTACTTTTATTTACACAACTGGGTAGTACAATAGTTGAATTTTTGTGGGAGGCTTAACAATCAGTACTAAGCAATTTAAGCTCCAATTTGAATGTTGTTTCTAAACAGCCTCACATTAAGAAGTTGTTGAGTTTTTCATTTAATTGGTATTGAAACATAAATCCGTTTCGGTCTGTCATAAACAATTTCGTTTTGAGCACTTCGGCTTCATTATATCTTTTGCTCCTTGAAATGACAATGAGTTTGTGCCTTTATAGTTGTCTATAATTAAGGCACAAGCCGCACATTCCAAAATTCGACAAGCATGTACTTTACACACACAGACAATATTACAACTTTCCTTTTGTTGTGCTATCAAATATGCATGACAAAGTTTGGGGGACTTGACCGCATGGCGTCGACTGATTAAGGTCTTAAAGTGATTTGCTTATACAACAACAATTATAGCAACAACAACAATGACACTGTCAACAAGCTGCCCGTGTTTATGTATTAATTAAACTCAATTTACATAAGCAAATATTTGTGTCATGTTGGTCGCAGCACAAATAATTGTACATGTAAGTTTAAATAAATAATGAATTAAGTTGACAATACACTCGAGCCGATCTGACTAAACACAACACGCTTGCATTGCGTGTTAATATGTGTGAGTATGGGGGAGGAGGGTGGTGGAAGGACTAGCCCCTGAGACCGCCTAATAGAACATAATTTAATTTGTATAATTGTATTTGTGCTCAACTAGCAACAAGCACTTAAAAGCATATGAGTCTGTGGCCTGCCAATTGGCATTCGCATTTGCATTTGCTAAATGCAATCAAATATCGCTCAATTAACCCATTTACTCAAATAACATTGCCAATAAAGTCGGTCAAAACCTGCTCTTAATCAATGTAATTAATAACAAAATTCAGATAAACTTGACCCATAATTCCGTTTTCAAACATATGCTTCATTTACTGTGTATAATATAATTATTTAGTTAGCGACGCCATCAACGCCCATATTTCCTCTAGTAAGTGATATAATTATGAACTATATAGTTACTTTTGAGTTTTTTTCCTTTTCTTGCAGGACACAAATTATATATACGTATAAAAATAAAATAGTGAATAACCATTTAAATAAAATGGACTGGTAAAATTATAAACTATTCCTCTATTGATGCATTGAGAAAACGGTTCGGTGGGTTTTGTAGAAGTTCAATAGCAAGTTGAAACCTATTTATGTGTCCACTAATGTATACGAAATGCACTGCGTGCTTCAAGGATTGGAAAAGTTGAATAGATTTGGTGACACAATCACTGAAATACAGAGTTGGCATGCAGCAGAATTCAATCGACTAGTAGTTCTTTGCTTGCAGTTTCTATGTAGAAGCTCACATGTATGTGTGTAGCAGCTTATGCATGTATGTGTAGAGCAATTTTCTTTTGTTTCATTGCTCAGCTTATGGCAAATAAAGCATGAAATTAAAGCGCGAAATGAAAATAAAATCTTATTGACAAGCATTTTGAAAACTTTGCCGCTGCCATTCCCCTGTCTGCACTGTTATTAAATTGTTGCGAAACAATAAGATATATATATATATATATATATATATATATATATATATATATATATACAGTATATATATATATATTTGTGTGTGTGTGTGTGTACTTCTCTTCCTCTCACTCTCTCGCTATCACTCCTGCTTGCTATTTTGTGTGCGAGCATAGGAGCTTAGTGTGCCCTGCTGAGGCTTCAGGGTAAAAACAACATAATGGCCGTTTGCTCGCCAATCATGCACCCTCAAACATGTACATATGTGTGTGTGTGTGTGTGTGTTGGCCACGTAAGCACGTTTTAAATTGAATTTCGCTGTAAGGCAACAGTCGCGCATGTCAGCATAACCGAGGCAGAGTGTCTGCAAGTGGACAAGCACATAATAAATAAAATATATAAAAATAAAAGGCCAGAAGCAACAACTACCGCGACACCAACAGCATTAACAAAGTTACGGATGCCAAGATGAGTAGCGATGAAAACTTAAAAGACTTGCGGACAAGTTATCGTAGCTGGGAAGACTTTAATGTTGGAGGATCGCTTTAAACTTTGCTTACAACTGATCCTAGGTGTCCCATGGCCCATAAAACTAATTAAGTTCGTTAATTGATTTCATGTTGTAAAAAAATGTTGCAGCTAATAAAACGAAACAATAAAAAATAATAAATGCTGCAATATAATAATAAGCCATACAGCCACGAAAAAATGCAATTAAATGGCAATCATGAGACGCGTTCAACCTTTTGACACATTTATAATTAAAAAGCATGGGAAAATGTGAAAAATATGTGTTTAACAAAAAATAAAATTTTACGGCTGTTAAATTCAAAGCTTATGCACGAGGGCGTTGATTAAACGTAAAAATTTACAGTTTACTCTATAAAAGAATATAATAAATATTCATATACAGCGAATACGAAACAGAAATGGCTGCCGTAAAATGAACCAACAATTTCACAATGACATGTTCTTAAGTTTTCTTGCTCAATATAATTTTAATTTTATATGTGTAATGAGAATCGCCAAGGAGCTCTAAAGAGCTATTGATCATAGACTATAAACACTATTGCAATCAAATTCTGATTTCCTAAGCCATGACACTGCAAAAGTGTGAATGAGTTGTATCTAGAAAATATTTCACATGCTATGGAATTTGTAATTGAGCTGTACTCATGTCTCCGGCGAATATGTCGGAAGAATGTATATCAAAATATATCAAGAATAATATACCATTCTCTTGACAGATATTCGTAGGCTTGGGGCATTTAATAGGTATGTCAAATATTTCAACTGCCTCCGAATTAGGAGGAATTCAGAAAATAATTAACACAACATGAACGATTGGGCTGAGAGAGAGAAATTGTTCTAAAATGTAATCATGCCGCAGCTTCCGCAAGCTGAACAAATAACGTAAAAACTACAACTGCGCGATGTATGCAAGTATAGAATGCCAACGCCCTTCAGCATGTTTGTACATATACAAATGGACTGTTTTTACACCTATTGTTGTTGTTTTTATATGAGTATCCGTAGTCCAATAGCATTGTTGTTTTTGTAGATGTTGGTGCTGTTGATATTGTGTCGTTGTTGTGCTAGTTGGGTTGCCGAATTGCATTTTTGCGTGTTATTTTTAGCTTTTATTTGGAGTGCGGTTGCCTTTATTCTGCAAATAATGAAATTCAGCCAAGCAGCAAGGTATTCAACTTAAATAAATCCATTGTTTTCAACTTAAATAAATCCTAAAAATCATCAACAGTATGGTCGAGCGCACTGAGCTATTAAATATATTGTGCACGATTTTTAAAATGTTCGAGTTTCAAATGCAAATGGAAAAATAATGTTGTTTTTTTTTTTTAAAGTTAAAGTTAAGTAAACTTAAAATTACGAAAGTCCTCGGGCCGGGTCGACTTTTGCTTTTAAAAAAATTGTATAGATCATGGGATTACAAACACTATATAGATTAGATTCAATTTATAAAATGTTTTGCTTTTTATACCCTGTACTCGTAGGATAAAAAGGGTATATTAGGTTTGTGGAAAGTATGTAACATGCAGAAGGAAGCATCTCCGACCCCATAAAGTATATATATTCTGAATCAGCATGACGAGATAAATCGATCTAGACATGTCCGTCCGTCTGTCTGTCTGGATGAAGCTGGAATAACCAAAGTTGGTATCCAGGTTTTCCTAGGTCCGAGAAATTAATTTAATTTTTTTGAATTTTTCCCCCTTTCCCTCGCTACAAATACCGTCCACATTTCAAAAGCTACTTCAACCAAACATTGCACACACAATTTCTATATAATAACTACTTTTGTTTCAAATTTCATCTAACTCGGTTGGCTCTAAGAAAAGCTATTAGCGAAACAATTTTACTTCGGTGCTACGTCCACAAGCTGCAGCATCAAATTCGCTCTTCCTCTTCCTTTTGCTTCTGCTAGAGGCGCATACACCTCAGTGTCGGAAGTTTACCTGCGCACAGGGTATTTCACTGTCGGGCTTGCTCGACTGTAGCGTTCTCTCTTGTTTTTGAAGTCGATTTATATTCTTCCTATTCCCAAGTTGGAACAACATATGTGCATCCATTGGGAAATAACGGAAGTACAATCAGTCAACTGTTTAATTAAAAAAGATACAAACAAACTCAAGATTGTCGCCTTGTATCAGCATGAAAAAAACATTGCGTTAAATTTAAGATATAACAGCAATTATCTAAAACCGAGTTATTAGAACATTATAAATGAATTAACGCCTAACAAGTGTTGTATTTAATTAAGGCATATAAATTTCAAATTATGACTTTACTCTTGAGGCGAAAGTCATTTACTTATTTTCGGCAGTGCCACAATGAAAAATCAAATGTAAATCTATGCCGTCATTCTGAAATAAGAGTAATGGATTTTGTGTGCCCATGCGTGTGTGAATATGGTAGGCAAGAAAAACGGTGAATCAATTTTTAAATGCATTAAAAATTGTTACAGCTGAGTGCCGCACATTCATCACACAATGAAGTCACGTAACATGCCGCCAGGCCGGGCATACAGACCTGCATATACTCATATGTATATATACATACTGTGCAAAAGTCGAGCCGTGAGGCATATAATGGAAAAATCGCATTTAAATTGTTTGCGTACAATAAATCGTTATAATTCATCATTCAACTTTTTTACTTGGTCGACAACGTTGCCTGTCTGGCTGCTTGCCTGCCTAGCTGCCTAGCTGCTTGGCTGCTTGGCTAGCGAGCTACCAGTGCTCATGATAAATTGATTGACTTCAATTGAATTGAATTTTTAGCTTAGCTAGATGGAAAAACATGCCAAAATATATAACAAATTATAGCTTCTATTCGCACTTGATTCATGTATGTACGTATGCTTTTCACTCTTTCCATTATTTGTTTCTCACTTGGAGTGCCAACGGTGCGTATGAGTCACATAAAATAACAAGTAATGCTTTGACACCAGCGTGACACACACTTTATGAGGTTCTGCCACTCTGCCATTCTCGCTGATAATTTGCATGCTTTCATTGCGTATGCAGATCACATTTTCTTTCCTTTTGGCTCCTCCTTTTTCTTTGAGTAACACGAGCGATAGAAGTAGCTGGTGTTGAGGAGAAGGGCAAATCGCAAAATTCCATTAATTTTAGGCAGTCAATCAAAATGGCGCACAATCTTCCAATTGAAGTTTGAGAGGCCTTACCTAATTATATTATGCTAATGAAACTTGCACGACCATGGGCTAGGGATGGGGTAGAGGTACGTCCACTTGCTACATGGTTGCATGATTGCTCGGCCACTTAGTGCAATACTTGGCACGCTCCATGCTTAACGATGCCAACGTGCCAGCATGTCCAACGTAACGGGTGGTCCAGACAGTCAGACAATTGCTGAGAAGTCACCCACACAAATACACATTCGCACGGGCACACTTACACGTATATCAACGAATGATGAAACATTGTCATCGTCATCGTCGTCGTCATCATCATTCATTATTATTTATTATGAAGAATTCAGATGAGGCGTATGCGTATTGGCCATATACAGACCAATAATTTTTTCTCTTTTATCTTCGCTTCTTCTTCTCCTGTTAGTAGACGCACACAGAGCCATGTTGACAACATGACTCTATATCTTTGTGGTAAGGTAAATGCGGCACGTGCCTAACATAAAGTAGGCGATCAGACCCAATGAGGCATAGAGGCAATTGTTGCATGACAAGTGCAAAACAATGAGCGTACGAAAACTACGAGTATATCATTGAAGAAATCAAAAACCAATCGCCATTCCTTATTTCTTAAACTTGCGGCTGCCCGGCAAATGGCCCACTAAACGAAAACAAAACAAAACGCTAGTCATGAATTTATAAAACTTTTGTTTTCTGGCGCGCACAGCTGCTCACAACAACTACCACTAACATACAAGCAAACAAAAAATAATACCAAAATAGCGCACAGGAAGCGTATATTGTTGATTACAAGCGGTGGTCCCATATGTGCGACATGTTGTGGGAACAATAGCAATATAGAGGTGGGAGGACGGGGCCAAAGGAGCTGCACCAACTAAATGGCACGCTTAGTGTTGCGTGTGCGTGCGTAGGGGCAAGCAATTGTAATTTATGAGTTGAGGCACCAACAACAAAAACAACAATAACAGCAACAATGAACGATAACCGCAGTGGCACGCAAAAACTTATGTAAATTACAAGAAGCAGCGGTACGCTCGACGGCAATGGCAGCGGCAGTAGCACAACAAAAGCCAAAGTAAACCAAAGCATTGCCGCCATATTGTGAGCTCGTCTTGGCTTATGCATCCAAGTGTACTGATTGCTGTCTGCTGCCATGATGTTTCCTGCCATCTGCTCAGTGCTCAGTGCTGAATTCAGCATTCTGCTGCTGTGCTGCGCAAAAGAGATGTGCGTGCATTATCGTGAAACTTGAAAAACAAAAATACTGGGTAACGTTAATCTGTACATAAACTAATAAACAGATATACTTTAATTGAAAGGGTTTTTACTTAGAAGCAAAAAGAATGTATAAGCCATATAGAATAAACTAACAATAAAACCCAGATAAAAATATATGTACTTGAACATAATCAAATAATATGAATATGATTTCATTAAAAGCAAATTTATTCTGTTGATTTGACTAACAAACCAAACCTACTGCTTTCATAAAAAATGCACACGCGTTTAAGTATGTAGTTTGTTATTAGTATGTATGCGTTTTGAGTATTGATAACCACTGAAGCAATGTCCTTCTGAGCGTGAATGATCGTAAAGGCAATATGCGACACCCATCTCTATTGCGCCTCTTCATACTTGTATTTTTGTTCGCAACAAGCTGCAGAAATTATGCTGTAAATATTTTAGTGCATACTTTTGTGCGTTGGTGGCTGCTCCCGCATGAATTGCACCGTGTCCGTTGTGTCTGGGCCGAGCCCCGTTCTGGGCTTAAATTAAAAAACAAACAAAACATTAAGCAAAAAGAAAAACAATTGTTTTAATAGATGTGCGTTGCATATCAAATTTACTGTCAGCAGGAAGAGCTGCAAGAAAGATACGCCGGAACTTAATTATTTTTAATGAGCTTAATTGACCCCACACAACGCACCGGAGACATTTCGCTTAAAGGTGATCTGTTCAGAGTATTCTGCATATGTTAATTGACCTTTCACCATTGCTCATTCCCAATTTGTTGATAATATGATGATTTTTCGCTCGATGTAATTGTTACGCCTTTTTGCCACGTCTCGTGCTCTTCAATGTGGAATTTATTGTATGTACATCCCTGTGTTTTGAGATTAAACAGTGCTGACGAGTGAGCGCTGCTTTCTATATGTGTCGATTGCGATTTGAACGTGCCGGCAGTTAACGCATAAAAATAAATAACGAGGCATTGGCTTTCAACAGCCAATGGCCTGACGACGACGGTTTTAAGTGGTTGCAAGTGTAGCGTTTAAGTTTATGACTCTGAAATCGCCTGGCAGTACGCTTTTTTTTTAGCACGTCATTAACAGTGCCTAGACACACAAGTTGGGAGCTAATTTATTGCTTTCACATACATGAGCGAATGTTTGTGCATGTCAGGCATGAACATAGAATGCAAGTGTGCACTGAGAGAGAAAGCACACTAATAAATGTTATCCACAAATTTGAAAGAGCTGTATTGGCATAACATATTAACATAATTAGTGGACAATTTTTCATTTCCGAATTGACAGAGTATATTAATCTTCTGAAAGCCTATTTTCATTTAAGTCGCGGTTTCCCATAATGGAACCATTTGGAGTTTTCTATGGCAGCTGACTCTCATATTTTTTACTTCAAGATTTACTTATTTCAAAAATAAATGGAGAATCAATATAAAAACATACAGTATAGTTTAATACATACACAACGTGTTCTAAGTATGTATATGAGTAGAAACCTACATATTCATATAGTGTATAAGTATATTTAAAGGAAATTTGAAGTGGATAAATGGTTGACTGACCATCTAGCTGGCTTTGCAGGATAGCCGCCTGCTGTTCAAGCTATTTGCTTTTGGTTTTGGATTTGGAATTGGGGCTCCAGCTTGTTCTGGCTTTGGCAAAGTTGCTGGCCAAAAGTTTTGTTCGACCAACAACCGACCATTAATCACACGGCGTGCGCAAACTGTGCTAAACGCAAAAATAAATACACACGAAGAGACCTCAAACGCAAACACACATACTTGTACACACAGATAGTGGCTTACGGCTTAATAGCACCGCAAAGTTCTCAATGTTTGCGGGAAATGTGAGTGGATAAGTAATTTTCATAAAACAGTCCAGCCAAAAATTGCCCTAAATGTGCTTTTAGTTAGTCCGTTTGTTATAATTTTTTTTGTCTTTGTTCCTTATTCCTTTCATTACGCTTGTTTTAGTTTTATTTTATCAGAATTTATTTAGGAACTTTTAATGTAGTATTTGCCAAGCATTTTAATTTTCTAAAAAAAATTTCAATTTGCCAACCACTGTTGGTTGAATTTGCACCGCACACTTGAAACAAGCCTCTTGTCAACAACAGTGGTGGTGGCAACCTATGTTATGTCCATTCCATAGAAATTCACTTGATTTATTTGAAATTCAATTTATTTCAACTGATTAATCATGTTGCTGTTTGTGGCCAGGCCTGGAACTTAATAAGGAATGGGATGTGTCGAGGTCTCGGCTGGGGTCTGGGCTGGGGTCTGGGTTGGGGTCTGGGTCTAAGGCTGAGTTTGGGAGTGTATTTAGGTTTTGGGCAACGTCTGCAATTATTTTGATTTATGCGTTGGCAGGCGGCGGCACACGCCAACCACACAAATAGACAAAAAGGCGTTGAATTTATTTGTGAAATTCAAATTACGCACACTCGGACACAGTTTCGGTTTTCGGGTTGCCACTGTGACAGTTATAGAATTGTAATTCATCTTGGTTACGACTTTTGCGGTGTGCCATTTAAATGAAATATTTCAGCTGCAGCTTGCTCTAATTATTGCTTCTCCCTGTGGTTAGTCAGTGTCGCCAGCAGTTTGACAGTTTTATTTAGAAACTTTAATTACGGCTTGTCAGGCAGCCTTAAAGCGTGCTATAGATTTTCCCCATGTTTACTTATGCAAGCAGTGACATTTGCCTGAAAGTTTGTTTTATAACTACGTAGAATATGCTTTTATTCGGACAAATACATCATTTGCATTGCCAAGAGATTTAGAGAGGCGTCATTTCCCTTCACGAAGAACTAAAGTTACAAGTTATATGTACAACTATGGCTATAGTGTTGTATTATGTGGCACTGTAAGTACGCAAGTTAATTTAGTTTAATGCGAAGGCAAGGCACGTGCATGAACTTACCTTTTGTGAGAGTGTGGGAGAGTGTTTTTGTGCGTAAATCTAAGCTTGTGTGCACGCTGAACTTTGTGCGGCACGTGTATGTTGACTTATCAGCCTTAGATACCGTGTGCATAATTAACATTGGAGCCAAAATGTCGGGCCAGACCCGCACATCTGAACATACATACAGCAAGACGTAATCTTACGAGTAAATACATCTACTGGGTGCGTGTGTGTGTGCGTTAAAGTTACTCGTAAATATTGATTGAGCCATTTTGTAATGCTGTCTAGCATATACGATACATAAATCATTAGAATTATGTCAAGCCCTGCTAATCGAGATGGAATATGCGCAGCGTGCAGAACGCGCACACACACCTATTCAGACACTGACGACAGTTAAAGCCATTTCATTTATGTTTTCTGTTAGTTTTATGAACTTAGATGCCAGAGCCGTCACCAGTTCATTGAATTTGCGCAAGGAGGACACAAAGGCAGCGTTTAAATGTAACAAACACCTCATTGCCAGTGCATGTAATTGCCATTACATTTTCGGTCATATGTGTGTGTGTGTGTGTCTGTGTGTATGTGGCAGTTAAACTTGCTGCTGGCAAATGTTGCCAAGGCATTAAAAGATAACATAAATGTCTTAGTAACATATCCGGTTTTATTGCTTAGCTGGCAGTTTATTTTGAGTCGCAGGCTCCACTGCTCCACTTCCCCGCAGCCTGTCTGTTTTCCTACTTTGTCTCATTAAACATTTGAAAAGCACTTTCCTCAGCACACACACAAAGAAAGAAAGAAATTAAAAAATTGCATGAATCAAATATATTATTTAAAGGTTATTACTTGTATTCTAATATCCGGAAAATATTACATTAAATCGAATTCATTCGAAAGAGTGGAAGACCCTACAAAGTATATATAGTATAACCTCTTCAAGACGACAAGAGTCGATATAGCGTTGTCCATCTGTCGGCGACGATTTCCTTCTGTATAAATACGATGATTTAGGAAGGCGTGACAACTAGAATTACCAATCTTGGTACAATAATGCAATAATACGAGTGATAGTAAAATATAAATATGTATCAGAATTACGTTTGATTAAAACATACACGACTGTCAACTCCATATTTAGGTGATTTTGGTTTCATTATGAATAGAAATTGCATCGAACTACTATGTTGCTTACAATTTTAGAATTTTGAGCGCTTGCCATAAAATAGGCACCCGTTGTTTGGTGCATTGTTGTCTTGCTAAAATGCAAACAATTGCAATTAAAAAAATGCTCGCTGAAATTTTCAGCCAGCAGCTAAATTGCATATGAACATTGTGGCTACGAGGGAAGCTCTCCTATTCAGAGGAGCATGGTGCGGTGCTGTGAACGCGATGGCTGAAGTCTGCTTAACCATTAGCATAATGCAAAATGTGCGCAGACTTGCTCGGAGCCAGCCATACAGGTGCCTTTAACAACTTTTCGAGTACCTTGTTATAGAAAATGTAATAAAGTTATGAGACAGAATATCTAATACATATAAAAGAAATTTATATCATTATATGAAACGAACAAAGCGTTTTTTCGAATAATAAGATAAAGAATGTGAATACTGTATTATGTTGTAAATTCTCATGAAGATGAGATTATTAAGGTCTGTTTAAATCCTTAAATGCTTAGAATTGCAATTTAACAGAAATGGGATCCAGAAGAAACTTGATACTTAAAATGTGTAGCCATCAAGTAAATGAGTATGCAAGGGCAAAATAAACTTTGTTAAGTGAGTGTTTATGAGGCCGCTCCATTCAATTTTATGCGACATATTTCTGTGACTTTCGCAAATCTAATTTTTATACCCTGTACCCGTAGGGTAAAAAGGGTATATTAGGTTTGTGAAAAATATGTAACATGCAGAAGGAAGCATCTCCGCCCCATATAGTATATATATTCTGAATCAGCATGACGAGAGAAATCGATCTAGACATGTCCGTCCGTCCGTCCGTCTGTCCGTCCGTCCGTCCGTCTGTCCGTCTGGATGAACGCAAGGATCTCAGAAACTATAAAAGCTAGAATAACCAATGTTGGTATCCAGATTCTCCTAGGTCCGAGAAAGGACGAGTTTATTTTATTTTTTTTTCATGTTCCCCCCTTTCCCCTGCTGCAGAATTTCGTCAATAGCGTCCACATTTCAAACCAAACTTGCACACATCATTTATATATAATTATCTACTGTTGTTTAATTTTATCCAATTCGGTCAATTCTAAGAAAAGTTATTAGGGAAACAAATTCTCTCCAGAGCAACCCCACCAAGCTGCAGCAACAAGTTCGCTCTTCTTCTTCCTCTTTTTGCTTCTGCTATGGGCGCATATACCTCGGGCTTGCTCGACTGTAGCGTTCTCTCTTGTTAAAATGGACCTTTGTTCGCAAAAGTTTTTTGCCTTGTTTTGCTGTCTTCGTATTTTAAATTGGAATGTGGCTCATTCTTATCAAAATTTAACTACTCGCTTACTCGATTTTTGCAAATGGAATTGGTGAATGCTTTATAAATAAACAAGTTTAACATGAAATGAAATATTTGGATAACATTTGGTTGTCCGCATACTTAGGTGTGATAGTGTAATAATTGTACAAAAACGATGTGACAACAACAATTACAATTACATGAAAGCACATTTGTGGAAACAGGATGGGCGTGGCAGCGGCTGTTGCCGCCGCTTCGTTCAGTTGCGGTTAGGCTGGCAAAAAAGCCAACCGAGTGGCCAAACAACGACAACGAAAGCGGCAACAACGTCGAATATGAACATGTAATTACGTTTTAAGTGCTAAATGGTAAAATATTTACGAAAACTATGTTAACTTAATTGAAATTTAATTGAATATGTCATACACTGCTGGTCCGTGGCAAGACTACAACATCAACAACAATAGTCAGACCAAACGTCAGCCATATAGTACAAGCATATACAACATGCCTATATAGTTGGTCGAACATTGTGGACAGCTGCCATTAGTGGCCTTAGTGGGCGCAAAGTGGTTGCGGTTAAGTATGACAATGGGCGAGTGCCCGGGATGGGTCCGGTTGCAACATGGAGTGCTCCACAGGGGCTGGACTCGGCATGAGAAAATGTTGAACAGAATTGAAAGTCATCCGGTCTATGACCCGATGTAATGTTCAATGCTGGCGGAAAAATAAAAGTTTGCTTTCAGTGGACACTGGGCATTTGTCATTTATTAAAACACAATCACAACTGGCTTGCTTACTAATAATGACGTCAGCAGCACACAGACCATAAAATGTATGCGTGCCTTCGTGAGTGTGTGTGTTTGTGGAGTTAGTATTGGTGCGATTTATGTATGTGCATATATTTTACTATCGACAGCAGTACAGCAGCGTCAATGGCATCAGAAATGATCACGGCAGAGCCGCATAAAGATTAATGGTTATGCGCCATTTGTCGTTTTCAGTGCGTTTTTGTTGCCCGTCCAGCATTTTTGTATGCCGTACACTGTATCATACAGTGGGGCCATTGAACCAAAACCTGGTTTTAATTTAAAATTGTGTATATCTGAGTTAATAGAAGCAGTTTTTTTTATTCTTAAATAATTTATTTTTGTTGTCTTTGTATCACAATCAAATTTAATTTTAAAAAATTAAGATTACTTTCTGTATGTTGAAAATAATCTTATGATATGTTTACTTATTTAAAGCAATTTCTATCACAATTTCCTCTACAGAATATGTTTGTCAAACCTAATATATACCCTGTTCTTTACGGACTACAGAAGCACATGGAAATGCCAAGGGCTCTTGGTATATCCGGACAGAAACAAGCAAATTAAATTGCGTGCAAGTGAAATTAATTGCATACAAGATTGTACAATTTGTTTACTCGTTTAAAACAAACTTTAAACTTGCCTCTATTTGCTTATTTACTTATTTATACTTATAATAATTAAATTAGTTAAAATGATTTCTGTCTTGTCTAAGAGAACATTTTTTGTTTCAGTACCCCACTGTGCGTCGGTGCCTGGTTGTGTGGCTCTATTCGTATTTGTGGCATTTTCGTTGTCGTGGCCTCCGTATATTTGTACAATGTTTATGCACGAGTATATATACTAAGTATGTATGTATGTATATATGTATTTAACCTTTTTTATTTTGGCTGCTTTTGTTTTTGCGCCCCCATGCACAATGCCCACAAAAATACATGGGCAACGTTTTCGTAAATATTGTTGGCACTTTGTCTTAATTGCTTAAAAATTACTGACATGGAAAATGAACTCGGCAACAGCCAAGAGACAGTTGTTGCTAAGGTTCCTGTTCAGCATGTTGTTGTTGATGTTGATGCTGTTGTTGCTTAAGAAGCAGAAGTAGAACATTGTCATCGCCAAGGCATCGTGGCAAGAGGCAAGAAGCAGCAGGGGCGCCCTGTGCCAATGATTCCAACGACAATGTCGTCGTCGGCTCGTAACGACAAATACTTGCAAATATTATTGTAGTCGAATTTCAGCAACTATTTATCATTCGCTGGCACTCACATATTTACACATAAAAGAGAGGGAGGTGAAAGGGGGAGCTCTTCGGCCCAACTGCCAGAGGGCCGTTTGACAAACTTAATTTATTAATGCACAGGAATAGGCGAAATGGCGGAATGGTGGAATGGCGAAGGCAAGGAGAGGCATCCTTCGGCAGCAACAGGAAAGCTTTGCATACTTTTAGGCAGCTTGCTTAAAAGCACATTAATTTTCATTTCATTTGGTGATAAAATGGTATTTTATTTAAAATATCAAGTGACAACTAACAAATAAGATGTATAACCAAGTAAGACGCTCTAATTGTTTTCCTAATGTGGACATCCTTCTTCCGGAAAATGGCATGCAAGGGATTTGGCTTGTCTTTCGTAGAAACTGGCAGGCGTTCTAAAAATTACTTGCCACTCAAGAAGACACGTTATCAACACTGTCACGAAACGGCATTTGCATACTTTTTGGTTTGCTCATAACAACCAAATACCAACCAAAATTGCCATGAGCTTGCTTTAAGTTTGTTTCGGCCTGGCTGACATGCAAATACCTTTTGATGAGATGACGGCCGTTAGGCTGCGGGCCATTTGGCTTCGCATATTAAGCAGCCATCGGTGATGCTGTTGCGCCTTAGATGAACCCAGCATCTATGTGTAGTCCGACTTATTTTATTTATTGACAGGCAATTTTCTATACATATATAGAATTTACAATTGGCATGTGTCAAGCAAAATTGTTCCCTACGGAATTTGATGGGCACGCCAATTATATGAAAAGCATTCAACGGAATGGCACACATTTTCTTTTCAATTGGATGGAATGAGGAAATCATTGTTCGCGCATTTCGCAATTCGTTTTTCAACTTCATCCTTTTGCATTCATTACATTTCAAAGCTAATCAAACAATTTCGCTAATTAGTTTAAAAAGTAGAACTTCTAAATGCGTGTGGGCTCTAAAATTTTAATCAGCGATGCAATTTATTGAAAATTCATGGGCATCTACCGCAGTGTTTGCTGCTCATAACTGTGGCTAAGAGAACAAAAATGCATTTGTATGCAATATCATAATTGAAAGATTCAAAAACAGAAACAAAAACCTGTTTGTTCGCTCATCAAATTGCATTATTTATTGCGATTCTATGGGTTCGTGTTATTGTTTATGCTAATTGAAACCGCGATATAATTGCATCGTATCAGCGTACTGTTATTCCCATTATACGAGTACCTGCAGCAAATAGCGCTCGAGCGGCTAAACGAATTATTTTGCCAGGGCTACACTTATGCGGGCTTGGCTATGCAATGAAATTTAATTTTACAATCAAATGCATTGTGTATTGCATTCCGCATACGACACGTTGCCGCCGTTACCCACTTGAGTATTTGCTTTGGCATACTAATTTGCTGGAATTTCGGCTGCTAAGTGCTCATTAAATACAGTATACAAAATACCGTTGCCCACGCCATTGCAATTGCTATTGCAATTGCTATTGCGTTTGCCATTGGCATTGTCGTTCCTATTGCACATTGGCGCATTACGTATACGACAATTGGCAAATAAAAATGAAAGTATCGAGCTGCTACCAATTTGCTGGACTTATTGTGTGCAGGGCGGCCATGAAAATAAACCGAATTTGTTGTTAAAATGGGAGTGCATTTTATGTATATTTGTAGAGAAATTAGCTGCCTAGCCACAAGCTAGAGGAAGGAAATATAAGGTCATATCACAGCTATATAAAACGGGACTTCAACTTTGTTTTTCTTGTCATTTTATAGCTGGTGAATAAAATTCAATTCATTTTCTGCTTCGCCTTCTTTTGTTATGCTATTGAAATGTTTGCTGTATGTTGATTGATGATATGCCAGCAGCCGCCAATCAAACAGTCACTGATCCATGTCACAAGCATTATGGCAGATTGATACAGCCATTATGTGACATATGACGGCATTGAAGGGAGACGACCAGACTGCCACAGGTCCAAACCGGTGGACCTTCAGTTCATTGGCCATTTATGTGTGGCCACCGATTTGGATCCAGCAAAATGCTTTGGCACATTTCGAGTACGGAAAACAGCTTTGTTTCTGCAAGGGTATAATTGTACATGTACGCAGGTGGACGTCAAAAGCTACCAGCACAGTGTCTGGACCTACTGGAAGTAATTACATTGCATTATTGAACTGAAATAGTTCAATGCATAAGAATAAATATATACATATATGCATATAACAGAATGCATATTTTTACCTACTTGAATATGTTATAAGACTGTATTATATTTCACCCTTAAATGGAAAAATATGTTAATAAAAAATATTTATACTGGGATATTACAGTTTAAATCCAAATTAATAAATAATTCAAAATAAATAAAATAAAAATAAAATAAAATAAAATAAATAAAATATTTTCTTCCATTTTATGTTTGTAATATAAGAATATATTTTGCATTATTTTATTTATTTCTGACTTATTCAAATATATTCCGGTGAAGCGGTTAAGAGGCTATGATTGCTCCTGGAATATTCGTATTTGGAATCACTGTGCACTTTTGCAGCCACGTATTCGCTACATAATGTTGCAAAGTGGATTTGTAAAGATATTTGACATGTTTTAAACATTGATTGATTGATTTGCTTAAAATAAACACACACGGACACATGCGCACGCACGTATGATGTGACAGCATGCTAGCATGTTTTACACTCAACTAATGTACATACCCGTACATACATATATCTGTGTATTGGTATAAGTGAGTCAGATTTGTTGTCGCAAATTAAATGTAAATTGGCGTAGATATATTTTTAATTACTTACCGGTCCACAGCTATGGCCACCAAGTGCAGAATAGAGGCTGTGCAGCAAAGGACATCGCACGAGGTCCAAATGTCGCATAGCTCTGGTCCAAGTATCCAGCCTTGGCTGATCTGTGGGCAGAACATAAAATGTGTCAGCGTGCAATTCAAATAGACAATAAAAGTTTATGGCTTATTAACTTTTATGCGACATCAGGGAGCCGTCACTGTTGCGTTCAATGCGATGGTCATTTTATAATGGCACTTAATAACTGCTTAAATAAGCATTTGTGGCTTTAAAAGCCAGTTCGAAAAAGCTTCGGTATATAGAAGTTCTTCAGCCATGAAGCTGGCTATACTTTGGACTATTCTTTTACTGCCCAGTCCTGTAGGCTGCCAGTTGCAGACGGTGGTGAACAGTGACTTTGAAAACCAGTTCATGTGTAGGGTAATCGAGGTAGTGGACCGAATTAGCAGCGTCAGGTGCATTGTGACATTTTTTGGAAATCTTGAGCTTGGCTCCAGCAGCCCTCTTGAAAAGAAATTAGTTGAACAATTTAATCGGCCTGTGATTGTGGCTGGTCCAAAAATTGGCAGACTCCAACATATTATTGGGACCTGGAGCGTGGTTGTAGTTTTATTCAGTGGTATGGACGATCCTATGCTTCAGACGGTTGATGACGCCTTGTTTGCCATTCATGGTTTATTCATAATTTTTGTGTATGAATCGCCCAATTCAAAGTCATTTAGTGAATCTCAATTAAGAGACTTTTTCAGCTGGTGCCTTGACAAGCTTTTTTTCTTTGTTACACTTGCCTGCCTACGGCCAAAGACTGCATTAAATGCGAACAACGACTATGAACTATTCAGCTACAAGGCTTTCCCAGAAGTGACAATTTACAATATAACAACATATTTTTTCAACGTGCGTAGAAATTTCAATGTTGCGAGGAGGCGACTCCTTAGTGGCTATCATTTCTCAATACCTGAGTATGAGGACATCCCTATGTTATTTTGGGTGAGTAGTAATCTGTGATAACTGATTTAAAAGGAATACTTTAGTCAAGGTACATATGAACGTGAATTGGCAAAGTTCAAATATTAAAGCACATTTTTGATAATTTATCTAAATTTTCTCATTACAGCTTAACTCGTCAGCTCAGAAAGACTTAACGGGAGGCAATCTCAGCATTGGCGGACTATTGGGTTTCCTGATGTCAGAGTTTATCAGGCATATGAATGGCACCATGAAGCTGCCACCCAGAAACAGCGTCGATCTTTTAAATAAAAGCGACACACTTGTCAGTCTGGCATTTAACTACAGCCGAATGGAAACTGGTTGTATTCTGATGGCAACTAATGCCTGCATTATCGTGCCTAATAGGATATCAGTTCTACCAATTCGATTTGCCCATTTGCATGTTCACATCTTCTACTGGCTTATAACAAATATTATTTTCTTGACTGTATTTATGTTTATAAAGCGACTAAGCAAGCGAATTATGTCGATCAGCTCGCAGCTGTGGTATTTAATTCGCCTTCAACTCTGCGTAGGAGCGTCCAACAGCGAGTTGAATCGTCTGCGTTTGTCAGAGATGATGCTCGTAGCCTTCTACGAGTTTTGTGTCGTCTTAGCACAATGCATTTTTGCGAGTGAACTCTCCATGGCCTTGACCGTATGGCGCCCCAATCTGGAGATCACGGATGTGGCGACCTTTCGGGCAACAAATCTGCGCATAATGGTTCACGAACATCAGCGGATATATCTGTTCGAGCCTAACTATTTACCGCGCCAGCTTTTAGATCGCCTGCTC
The DNA here is from genome assembly GCF_003285725.1 of Scaptodrosophila lebanonensis. NCBI lineage: Eukaryota > Metazoa > Arthropoda > Insecta > Diptera > Drosophilidae > Scaptodrosophila > Scaptodrosophila lebanonensis. Next base: position 8,523,180 of record NW_022060529.1, read on the forward strand.
GTAGTAGACACGAAGACCCTACGACAGCATCTTATTGAATTGAATGAAAGCTACGCCTACGTAATTGGTGCCCATCAATGGCCAGTTCTTGCGCTTGTACAGCAGCAGTTGGCACATCCCAAGCTGCGCTTGGCCGGAAACAAGCTCTGCTCGGTACCGCGACTGATGATGATGCCTGTAATGCGAGAATCTCCTTTTGCGGTACCCCTAAAAGAATTTATTTTGACTTCATTTGAAATGGGATTATTCCAAAAATGGATGGATAAAGCGCTGTGGCAGGCAGTGGAATCTGGGTTACTTAAAAAGGAAACGTCCGAGATGATTCGCCAGTATCCGTTATCCACGCGTTTTTTGCAGCCTGTATTTTTAATCCTCGTTCTTGGATTACTAATATCTACAATTGTCTTTTGTTTCGAGCTATTAGCTAACCATTGGCACAAGCGCATGCTCGGCAGGATGTACGAAGCAACAGTTTATGTAAATTAGAAATATAGTAATTATCTAAATGTTTCAGTTGGTAGCTTGCGACACCAAAAGATACTGATCTTTATTAATAGATTTTATCTGTTAGCATTCGAAACTAATTGTAATTTTAAAAAATAAAAAAATTAAAAATATCAATCCGAAAATATTTTATCAAATTTGTCTATCTGAATTTCTACATTAATCTGTTATGTTATATTATAATGGGCGATAACTGCCTAAAAAGCATAAGTACTATATGTAGGGATGTACTAGGGATGTAAAAAACATAGATATTTCGAGCACGATGCATCGATGTTTTCCGATAGTCGAACCATCGGTTTTTTGTTGGGCGGTCACATTTCTTTGTGTGGCTTACCGAAGAAGGTATATTTGTATTATAAATTATTTTTTGTTATATTTTTTAATATACATTTTATTTATATTTTAATTTTTGAGATCTTCTTTATTTCGTACATTATGTTACACTTAATATGCTTAAAAGGTGTAGCTGCAACGCGTCGTTGTTTTTAAAACTGTATATAATCAGTTTTTTTTAAGTAAGCCATACAAGTTCATCAAAAGTCAGCTAGTACTTTTTGAGTACTTTTTTGATTAACAACATTAAGTATAATGCTGTGAAATTCTCTCTTGATATATAAACATTTTTTAATTCAAACATCGCTGTTTAATTTCCCCCTAATAATAGCTGTTTTTCTATGGAAAGTCAATTTTTTAAAACATCGATGCATCGATGTTTTTTGCGATGCATCGATTTTTGAAAAAGGGACATCGATGTACATCAACATCGATGTTTTCCCTTCGACTTACATCCCTAATGTATACTGAAACGAGTTTAAACGTGGGTCTTTATAGATGAGCATAAAGTCGTTCGCACGAAGTCGTTGATGAAATTGTTTGAAGAAATTACTTTTGTATTTTAGTTCTTAAATGCTATAATTCGCACTCTGCTCACCTCGTAGACTGCACCCAATGGCATAACCAGACAGGCAACAAACAGATCGGCCACAGCGAGCGAGGCCACCAAGTAGTTGGCCACATTCTGCAGATTGCGTTCCAGTATAATGGCAGCAATTACAAAGACATTGCCTGAAATGAAAAGGAAATAGACAAATGAATGGTTTTGCGCTTACAATGGACCTTCGTCCATTCGACCTTTCCACGATGATGGGCATGTGTATTTGTGTGTGTATGTGTGTGAGCCGAGTGCAGCAGAAATCACGTTTCATGTGCAGCGTGGCGAAACTTTTTAGCGGCTTAATTGCGAAAATTGACTTTCGCAAGTTCGAAATTCAATTACATATAGCTTGGAAAAAGAAAAGGAACCAAGATGTGGCTGCAATGAGCAAAAAGGAGCAGCTGTGAAGTGAAAATGAAACGCAACCGCAGTGAACCGAACTGAACAGATAAAGTTTGAAAATTGGCAAAGTTATTTGCAATGCACGCGTCGCATTCAACAAACTCCAACTGCCAGCCCAGTACCCGAGAGCAAAACTAAACATTTAGGAAGTCTTGAGCAGTTTCGCAGCCTTCTACTATGTGCCATGGCATGTGGTAAAAGGAAATAGGAATCTTATTAAAGTTGTCGGTGCAGATCCGCACGGCACATTGCCACTCGGTTGCACAAAAAGCTCACTGTTTCTTTTGCACATGAACTGTCTCCTCAGTCGCCGCCACATCTCACCAGCCACCCGCATTGTTGCACTTTCGGCAGGTGGGCCAATGGGCCAATGGGCTGGCTGACTGACTGAAACCGACAAAGTTCACAAAAATAAACGACATGAGCTAATCGCGCTGTCGTAAACTTTCAAAGCCGGGCTGGCTAGCCCTGCCCGGAGCTGAGCTGAGTGGGTGAAAAATGGACAGCGGGCCTTAAATGTAGTTGCTCTTCCTGGCCCCTAACTGCATTTTAAGACACAACCTTTGATGTTGGTTAGTTTTTTTTTTCACTGCCATGGCTACTTGTGCTTCCCACTTGAAGGTGTGAAAAATAAATGTGTGCTGGAAAGCGCAACGGGCTCTGTGAGACCTGAAGTTTTCGCCATTGAATTTGTCGGCTGGCCCGAGGTGCGACACTGTCACGCCAAACTGACAAGTGGTCGGCAGACATATACATAAATGTGTACCTATACACATACATATATACAAGTGCAATTACAAGCTTGAGTTTCAAAGTGAAGGCACAGTGACGTACCGCCAGCAACTGCAGCTAAGAGAACTAGCGTGTTTGTATTTTATTTCACCTGTTCCGCCTTTGTCGTCACTTCAAAGAGCCGCCAGCTATTGACATAAGTGAGCTATGCAGATTTCTACTGGCTTCCGGATGAATGCCAAGAATATGCATTCATGAATGTCGCATAGTGACTAAGGGGTAAGAAACACTAGCATTAGCCAGAGCATATTGTTGGATATAAATAAAGGACTAAAATGAATCCGAATTACAGTATTATTCATCTACAAATAATTTAATCTCTTTTCGATAGCATTTTTATTGCCATTTATTGGAAAAAAGTGACGAGCAGTTGAAATTATCAAATTTGCATTTAATTTATTCAATGGTGCATGAGCTGTGAAAATTACGCACCTCTTTTTGTGTTTATAATTTGCCCAGCAAGTGAAGCGTGTAATAAATAAATTCGAAAATGTGTATAATCTGGTAGATAAGTGAAATATCAAAAAGATAACGCAGTGACGCGGAATGCGCGCTTAGTCCTCATTGACATCACAAGAATTCGGAATATCTCCATTAGCTTCGTTAAAAAACTCACAAAAACCCCTTTTGTCCACAACAAATGTATTTGACAAATTGGATAAATAATTGTAGAATGATAACGATTCATGATTAAGACCCCTGTTAGCACCCAAATGCCAATAGTACCATTAGTAAAATAATGCGCTAATGCAGGAGTCACATTTTTTGTCAGAATAATTATAGTTGATTCAATAAATTATAAAAACATCAATTTAGGGTTGCTTTTGTGCCTTACTAAAAAGTATTATCGTAATCGGTTTTAGATTATCTTGAAAAACCCTGAGATAGCGGACCATTAAATGGCTCTGGTTAATCTATGCAGGTAATATGCTTTTTGTTGTCTCCCCAAAAAAAGCAAAGAATTATCATCTAAAAGCATAGACGCTCATTAACATTTCTCTTTGTAATGCTAAGTTCTAACACTCAGAGGCATTCAAAGCAAACGCAGCGGGAGAAGCAGCAATTATGAGTCCAACTGTTTATGACATTCAGTAGCCGTTGGCCGGGCATAAGAGTCAGGCAAAGTAAAAAACGAAATGAAATCAGCTTTCAGCTTTCGACACGCACACAAGTCAATGACTAGTACTTGTTGTGGAGGTGCCTGGCAGACAACCATGGCAGTCTCAGTAGGCAAGGGGATTGTGTGGTCGGTGGATGGTGAGTGGGTGACGGAGAAGGTGCATGGTGGACGATGTGAGTGCCCAGTGAGGCCAGGCCGACTGCGAATGAATGCGAATAAAAGCGGAGGCGCAACTAAATAAGCGCAAATTAGAAGAAAATCAAAATGAAGAAGGAAAATACAGCGAATAAAAATAAAAATGGGCACGCATGTGAATGGCGCATTAAAATGCCAGCCAGGCTATGAAATCGCTGTGGGGGATCGCCACCGGAAACGGCCGCATGACATTGAAGCTTGGCATACTTTTGTGCGCGGCATATAATTTTATGCTAGTTGGCAGCAGGGCATCAGGGCATCAGGACAGCCCCTTCATTCGTGGAGTCTGCGAAGCCATTGTATGCGTGCTGATTATGCGTTCAAATTAAAAGGAATTTACTTAAATTAATGAAATCAATTCGCTGCCTTTTACTTTTTATACTACTGCCTCATTGCAATTGCGCTACATTTGCTTTTATATGCTAAATAAATCGTTTTTGTTTTCTCCCTCTTTGAATTTTATAACAGACTGTAAATTCCAAGACTCTAGTCGTGCAAGGGGGAACAAGCGAATGAAATACACAAATTTCATTTTGACAATTTTCCTGAGAATGCTACACGCCATTGATGAGGCAATGTTGAAGCTGTGATTGATTGATTGACTGTCAATTTTAATGCGGAAAATCGTTACTTTGCATAGGATAGATGTGGTGCTGGTATCGTTGTCCTTCTTATATTCGTCAGCATCAGCAGCACTCTCTTCAACATGGTCCATGGACTTATAAAATTGCTATTGGCAGCATCTAATGAATGTAGACAACAACAATGAAGACAATACTAGCAGCAGCGGCATTGAGCAGACTTATTAATAACAAACTAAGCAGCTTGCGCCCTAGTAACAACAATAATAAATAATATAAAATGGCCCAGCATCATAAATATCAGTTACGCGTATTTTATTATCTGCAAGCCGAACAAATTGATGAGGCAGCGATGTACAATGGTTCAGTTAGAATAAAACTTGAACAAAAGTAGAAGAAGTACGATTACAGAACAGCGACGAACCAGAACATCTTTTCTTATTTGCCAAAATACTTGAATATTTTAAAGTTATTCTAGAATATTGGGATTTCTATTTGCATATGTTCCGCCATTCTAATTAAAAATATGTATTCTTTATGGGATACTATATCTTTTTTACCCTTTGCATTCAGGGCAAAAGATGAACTACGTACTATCCAGTAGAATTGCCGAAATATATGTTTCATTAAATTGTAGATATATTATTTCTGACAATTTGGAGCACATGTTGTGGCTTCAACAATATTTTGACTTGCTTGGGGATGGTTGGATCAGCTGACAACTCGACTGTCAGCCACGTAGCCTGCCTATTAGCCAGCTAGCTAGTCTGTCGACTTTCTCCACCCAACTGGCTTATTGAATTGTTATCGTTTGCTGCTACTCCCCAATGAATTGCCAGTCTGCACCCTGGATTTGTGAGCAAAAGCGTGCTCGAGTCTTGCCTTTAAGGAATTTGTGTTTTTGTGTATGTGTTTGTTTTTGTGATAGAAAGGGAGCACGGGGTGTAAGGTCTTGGTGGTCGGCTTCACACAAATAATTATGTCTATGCTTAGTCTTGGGCTTTGTTTTTGTTTCGCATGCTTAGTGGCTGTGGTCGTGGCTTTTATAATTTAGTCTAATGACGTTTTGATGTAACAGCCGCTGCCACAATTTCCATCACCACCACCACCACCACCACCACCGTCGCCGCACTTACCAATTATGGTGACGAGTATCATGAGACCAAGGAGCACAGAAGTAACAGCCATGCGTAGTAGCTGCGTGAAATCATCGTCGGCCACTTTGGTCGCATTGACCGCAACAGTGGCATTCAACAGCTGTCCACTCTGGTTAACCAAATCACCGAATATGCTGAGGCCGGTCTCGTTGGCACCGAACATTAGTGAATCGTTGAGCAGCATAGCGCCCAGATCGACAGCCACGTTGGTATAGTTATTGTCTGTGGCATCCGAGATTCCCTCAATGGCTGCCTTGTTCGCCGCCTTGTTGGCTGCATTGGCGGCCAGAGCTCTGTGGGCTGCCTTTGCTGTGATCCGTGCCGCTGCAGCAGCTGCCGAGGCAGAGGCTGCGGCAGCTGCTAGTGCAGCTGTTGCCAACGGTGAGGTGGTTGCGGCATCAATTGCTGAGGGGGAGGGAGCGTTGGCATCAGTATTGCCATTCCCATTGCCAGTGCTCATAAAATAGCCGTCATTGTAGTACTGGTTATTGTTGTTGTCATCACCATCACCACCAACACCACCAACACCACCAACACCACCACCACCATCTCCACTATCGTCATCGTCATCCATGCTATCGTTCGCTTCGTCCATGATTCGCGACTGTGCCTCGTCCTCGTCGGCAATAAGATAGGCATTGTCATTCATGCTGTTGGCTATGTAAATGAAATCCAGCGCATCTGCAAGAATTGGACAGAAGTTGGGCAATTTAAATAAACAGACTATAAACTATGGACTATAGACTATGAAGTACCAACCATTGAAATTTGCGTCGTTCGCCATTTCGTTGTGCACTCAATTGCGACCGCAGCGAAAATGATGAGATGATGTGAGCGTGAGCGTGAGAGTGAGAGTGTGCCGAACGGAAGGGGAAATGCGACTAAGCAATTGCAGTGCAGCAGCAGAGAGAGAAGCAGCGAATTAGCTGCATCCGCGTAGACGGGCAATAACAATAAATAGCGAGTGGCCACTCAGACATTGATGGTGACGTAGCGTTGCTCAGTTGCAGACATGTTGCCATGAAGTCACGTGGATAATGGCGGGCTTCTCGGCATGGTCATACCATACATATACGAGTATGTGTGTGCGGACCAGAGTGTCGTGATCAACTCTGCGGTGGGTTGACTATGACAGGTTTGGGTGGATTGGGTGAGTTGGGTGGGCGGATGTGTAGCCCTTAACGAGCTTTTAAGTATTTACACGCTCAAACGAAACGAAAAGTACTCGTACACGTTTCAAATTTTGGCTTTCGCTTCGGCTTTCACTTTTATTTGGTAATTCTTGTCGTCGTCGTTGTTGTTATTGTTGGTGCTTATTGTGCTGGCAGTATTCTTTATTGTTGTTGCTGCTATGGCTTTTTGACTGATTGTGGTAGTGCATGTGCCGACTGTTGTTCATGGTTTTTGTACTCGTTTTAAGCTCTTCCGTTTGTGCATGTGTTATGGCTCGTTTATGCGCTATTTTCATATCCTTTAAGTAAATTTCACTTCCGTTTTCTTTGTGCGCGCTCTTGACGTAGCCGAAACTGCTGTATCTTGTTGCTGTTCCTGTTGTCGTTGTTTCTGTCGAGCACGCATTCTTATTTCTTTGACATGTAAGTTGGTTTTCTTGTTTTTATTTTATTTTGACATCGTTCTATTGCCCTTTATTGCTTTTATTGTATATCTATTTATCTCTATATATTTTGTATATTTGTGTGTTCTTGTGCAGAATAGGGGCCAATTGCCCCGCATCAAGTATTCACATTCATTTACGCGCATCTGCAATGAAATACAAAACATTGTTAGTCAACAACTAGTCGTAAACTTCAAAATTTAAGATGCTTATTAATGTTTTTTTTTAAATGTATGAAAATAATTTCCTGCAATATACGCCGCATTCTATTTCCAGCCAATTTTTTGCCATTGTGAACAATTTATTATATCAATTTCCTTCACAACGCACTTCTGCACACATGCATATGCACATATTCATATACATACATAATGTGCGCAAAGTGTAAATGAAATTGAAATGCCGCCCCGCCTGCAGTCTGTTGATTGCTCCACCCTCCATCTCTCTTTCCGTTGCTTTTACACAAAGACACACACACACACACGAACATGTAAATGCATAAACACATGCATACAAACGTACGAGTGTATGTGCAGGTCGCACGCCACTCACGTTAAATAATTTAACGCAATTTTTGCAATTACACACAATCACTTTGCGCGATAAATAAAAATGAAGACAGACACGCAAGTTGTTTGCATTTCTTTGCCAGTCAGTCGAGCCAGCTAGCTAGCCAGTCGTTCAGGCAGTCAGTAGGGCAACCAAACCGCCACTCGCTGCTGTCGTCATGTGTGACATACATATATAGACGTCTATATATAAGTAGTATATGAATGTATGTGTGGCCTGCCGGAAGTTTGCGTGCGTGCGACAGGCGCCAGAAGCAGAGCCGGCGGAGGTTTCGCAATAGCGAAATAAATTTAAAACGCATAAAAAATGTCAGCATAAAGTATACAGTGTAGTAAAATATAGTATCTACACACATAGTACATATACCGTGCATACTTGTAGTCTGGCAAAATGTACGGCGCAATAAACGCTTGCAAAATGTAGCATGTGTAAGGCAGTAATACCATAAGTGTGAAATGCTGTTGTTGTTGCTCTATGATGTTAGTCGACGAAATACGAATCCAGGTGTACGCGTGCTTGTGTGCAACTATTATAATAATGTTATTTGAAAGATATGAGTGTCGGCTAATTCTCAAGACATTGAAGCGTATAAAACCGTCGCTTATTAAGTATTTTTCTTGTATTAATATTGCAGTTAAAAAACAAAATTGGCGCTTTTTGAGACAAAAACGTGCTATAAATAATATTTAATTTCCTTATTTACTGAATCAAACAAACATTTTGAAAGTGGCAGCCAATTAGTTCAGTTTGTGTTATGTTTTAGGACTAGCGAGCGACCGAAAGTGGTCGAAACTCAAAACACATTTCCTTAAAAAATGTCTATTGATTATGTTTGGCCAAGCAGCAGGCGCAGGCAGCGCAGTCGTCCGCAGCAGACGCATAATTATTCACATATACTATTTGTAAATTTCCTTTTGTTATCCTTTTCTTAGTCTCGAAGTTAGAATCGAAGTTAGTTGACCTAAATTCGCCGTGCCAATGTAACGCTTCTCGCTGTGCTGTTGTACGAGACAACGCACTTCTACTTTTGTGCATATTGCTTAAAGGCTCAACTATTTGAGTTGGTGGCCTCTTAAATTCGTGTATATTAATTCGGTTTATAGACAAACATAATTGGCCCTGCGCGGCAAAATATACAGATGCACATTTGAAAAGAAATCGTTCTTGTTTTAATTGTCGTGTTTGACGCCCGCTTCAGCCAAAATCCATAGACTAAGAAAGGCTACCGAAAAAGCTCGGTGCCTCAACAGATTAATTCTCAAAAGGTAATTCAATACTTAATATTCCACGGAATACTTGTAGATAAATTAAACCCTTATTTTTATTTCCAATGCCAAGCCGCAACTTTGTGTTCATGAAACCTAACGTAAGAAAAAAAGCATTTCTACTCTTAGCTAGAAACGGGCAGCTCATTATAATGCAGCATTCGCTGCTGATATACAACAAACGTTTTCCACATGTGTGTGTTTTTTTTTTTTTTTCACCCTTCCTCAGATCATCTTCTCCATGCGCACAACCTGCACATGCAAATAAATGTCTGTATGCTGAAAAGCAAGTGCAGTAGCCGCAAAAGCCGCAGACTCATAGCACACTTGGAAATGTGTGAAAAACTTTGAGTGTGCGGCTAATGAAACGAGCTGAATGTGCGACTTGTTGGCTTGTGTGCTTGTGGCATTCATAGAGATGCCGCGCTTTCTGTGAAAGGTCATCTTTCATGTTTGGCTGAATGCCGTGAATTATGAATTATAATACGGCGTCATTTTCGTTTGCTTTGCTTAAAAGAGAAGAGTCCAAAAAGGAAATTTCGAAAATAGTGAACCTTCAACTAGCGAATAAAAAGCATTGCATACTTTTCGGCGTGCATGTCAAAAGGACAACATGAGATGCTCAGGAAGGAAGGCATGTAGCTGTCGATTTTGTTGAGTATTTGCTTGTGTGGTTGCTATTCAAAATTCTGGACACGTTCATGAATGTATGCGTGTGTATGTGTATGTGTGTGCGTGACTGGCCATCTCAACGGACAGGGCCAAACCTCAGTGGCTCGACGCGTATCTTTTCGAAGAATTCTAAATGCAATGTGGCTGCACAGATTTCTCATGCATTATGTGTGTTGTTGTGCTCTGCTTGCGCAAAACTATTGCGCATAAATTTTGCATGCAAAAAAATTTTCTACAAATGAAAACCATTTCAAGTTGCATTTTGCATGTGCGCCTGCCGCATCATAACCTTCAACTACTCAACGTTTCACGGATTCCAACACAAACACGTTGTTTACCTGCAACTTATACGTATTATGTGTGTTTATGTATTTATGTGTATATGTTTGTGGCATTGGCGTGTAACTAACATTTTCAAGTTCAAAGTCGATTTAATGCGGAAGTTTATGTCAGTCGTGACCGTTCAAGGTAGACAGGCGTTAAAGTACGATAGCTGGGAAGGCAGTCTGACAGCTTTCGCCACACACATACACACACACACGCACACGCACACATGTATATGTATATTGCTAGTGCGTGCTGCGGTCGCATAGTGGTATGCCAGTCGAGGTGTTTGAAGTGCATTTGAGTGTGAAGACAACATGTGTCGTATAAATGCACACCTATGTAGCATATACGAGTATACCTACGTTTGTAACTGTGTATGTGTGTGTCTATGTGGCAGCATGTCACCATGCCGGGCAGGCTATACTGTTGAGTGCACTTGTTGCGGCTCTCTTGTAGTCAGCCAGCCACTGCAAACGAGCGCATTCATTATGTATGGGCAGGGCAGAGTATCGTTATACCTGCAGGTACATTTGGTAGTGGCCAGAATATACATTTACCAAACAGGTATATACTTAGTTAAACAGTTCTATGACGAATATATAGGCAGTTAGTAGCACTATTATAGTTGCAAATGTTTAGATAAATAATTGTAAGTATAATAGAAGTGCAATCTAGTATATAAGAACTCCTTTAATTTTGGCTTGCTATTTACAACATTTGTGAAATCACACTTTAAATTAAAATAATAAATAATTTTCAAGCTTTTCACTTTAAAGTGCAAATTAAATGAAACGTCGCCAAAATATAGATAAACAATACATTTCATTATATTCTTGTTCTCACGTAGTGGATGAACTCTGGCTGGGCCCTACATTTTGAAGCCATAAATCAACTTCGATTTTTGCCTTAGGCAATTACAAAACTGTATATCTACGTTCCACATAGTACATATGGCCCAACATATCGAGTTTTTTTTTTTTGCAGTTTTGTGTTTGTGGTTTTTCTACGAGTATACATTTTTATTGTACTTCGGTTCTATCAATAAGAGACATAAATCACAACAATATATGTATATACTCATATTTTTGATATAATTTATAGATAAAAGCCAGTATTTTGTGCCAGCTGTTTTCTGTTTCCAGCACAACTACCCCACTAAAAGTTCACTGAAATAAAATAAAATGAAATAAAATAAAATAAATGACTTGCATTTATTACGGGCCGCTCGATTTCATTCACAGTCACAGGCATACAAATAATTTCACATGAGCAAAAGGACGTTTATCACTTGTTCACATGCACCCAAAGACTCTTATGCACATATAAGTTAGACTTTGAAAGTGGCTGTGTGTGTTAGTTGCTTTTCTGCCATTTCCGCTTCATTTCATGAGCCATTTTTCTCTATCTTTGCTCCCGACTATTTCTGCCTTGACGTTCTACTCGTACCTAGGCCGCCTTTTATGGGCACAGCTACTATCAATGTTTGTGTACCCATTGTGGTTGCCGCTGTTATTCAACTTGTTGTCCCGTTGACTGTTGACCCCCCTCCCGCCCCCACAACCACTCCGCCGTTCTATGAATGCGAGCGTTGCGCTGCATTAGGTGCATTTTGTTGTTCTTGCCACTATGCTATTGCTTTGCCAATCAGTCTACTGCAAATAATTTATAACTCTCGTTCCTGGCTGCGTGTGCTTACCTTCGATTACTTGCGTAGTTTATTATTCTGCATGGTTGTTGGTGCGTGTATGTATGTGTATGTACGAAGGTCGATTGTGTGTGATTTTTATTAGCTCATAAATATTGCACAGGCCAGGTGTCTGTACTAAGCTTTGCATAATTCGCATCTCTCCACTAAGTGTGAATGCAATTGAAAAATGCTTTTATAGGCTCAATATTGATGAAAAATTTGCATTAATATTTAATTGCTTGTTGGTATTGTTCGGATCGCACTTTAATAAGTTCATGAAAAAAACTTCAGCCCACGCAATTGACCACAAAACAATTTATCAAGTATACACAATGGGCGCTGACTCTTGGAAAATTACCAATGAAGCTTAGCTTAGCTAAGTTAACTTGTTATGTGCATTGATAAAAAAGTTGTTAGGTTTTTTTGAGAAAATTTAAAATCAAACAAACTTTATGGATGTGTGAAAGCCAAGAGCAGGTTTCAAATGACCTTAGATGTGATTTAATTTGAATTTTATTTAATTTACTGGTGTGTATTGCTGCATTACCAGTGGTATCAGTTTACTACATATATACTAATAAACAGTAATATTAGCAGCAAAAAATATTATAGGTTGTAATATATACAAGTATATATATTATATATATATATATATATTATATACAAGTATATATTTCTTCGAAGGCTTGAGAGAAATATTTCATTTTTAATTAAAATAATTGGTACATTTACTTTGCGTATTATCCCCATTCATTGTAAGGCTGTAAGCTCTGGTGGGTATTTATATTTATGCGTGACGGCATAGCCACGCCATAGGCATGGGTTTTATTAACACAGCGCGCCGGCAATGCTCCGAGACATATTAAGAGTGAACATTACGCATACGCCGTCTGGTGCAGCGGATAAGGCAAAACTATATTAAGCAAATTGTTTCTTTTTAATTACTGTGAGCGCTGCGCATCCTGCACGCTCAGAGACCAAGGAACTACGATGCCAAGAGAGTAATGAGAGTAGTTACAGGGGCGAGGGGGCGGAGTGGGAATCTGAAAAACAATTTGCCATTAAGCGGCAGTAAGGAAGAGCGCTGCAGGCGGGTGTGTAAGGTCTGATGGTTGGTCTGGCATCCTGATGCCACATAAGACATTATTTTCTTTAATGTCATGCCGCATGATAATAAATTTCCGCATGCAATATCCTGCATTTAAATAACACTTCCTCCTTGTCTAGCCGGGGCGCATGGACAGAAGATGGAGTATGGGTATGAGAGCAAGCGCGAATGTGAATGCGAGTGGCCGTCAGTCAGCAAAGACAGTGAAATGAATTTATTGTGCAGCCATCGTCAGCGTTTTACAGATTCTGTTGCAGCTCAACTGGTCGCTCAGTTCATTTGAAGATATGAGAATTTCTTGTTTGTTGTTGTTGTTGTTGTTACCGTTGAATGGCGTGCGAACGCACTGTGCTTCATTACTTTTCATTTCATGCATATCGTGCATAGCAATGCGCCCCAAACGGATGCTACGATTTCTTCATGCGTCGAATGCAAAGCGTCAGTCGTTCTCATAAGCATAGCGCAAAAGCGAGGGACGGGCCGGAGGGGGTACTGAAATGGCGACATCAACATCCATACTGGCGGCTGTCTTTACCACACAATAAAAATTTATGAGCCGTGTGCGTTTGGCATGAGTGCAGCCTTTTGCTTGTGTACAGTGCTCGGCAAAGTTGCACAACATTTGTGGAGCGCGCATAAATTTTATATGCTACAGCTTGACATGCTTTTTGCTCAACCCACACAGTCGAGCTGCGTCTTCCAATTCTCCCCATTGTTCCCCTTCTTCCCACGGCTTCTGTTTGTTGTCATTTGGTGAGCGAGTACACCTTGAAAATGCTTGCTGCCACCCGTGTTGCAGCCTCGTACATTTTTAGTAGCCGTATAGTTTGTTATTCCTTACCCACATACTCAAACTAACACACACTAACACACAGCGCAATGTCTGTCATGCATTATGCATGACGATACCTGGAACAGTTGCAGCGACCCTGGCAATGACTGCTATTGCTTTTAGTCTTGCTTCTGGCTTGCTGCCAGCTCGTTTTTTTCTGCACTCAATCAATTAGTCAAAGGCAAAGGTTCGCACTCGACTTGTGCATTAGATGTGTGCTAACTAAACTGAAGTTAAGGCCAGCATTTTAGCCTTGAAATGTTAAACAACAAGTTTCGTTTCGCAATCCCCCTCTACTCTTTTGTAACTAGAGAGTAGTGAAGTGGAACTTCGAAATGACTGAAATATTTAATTAAATTTAATCAAATTATTTTGCGCAAATGAAACTTGTCTTATTGAGGCACTGTTTTCACTATACTCTGTACCTCAAAGGTACAAGATTATAAGTATTAGGTTTGTGCAAAGTGAAAAATGTAGCAGTAGAGACACCAAATGCCTTATACAAGTATGTGTATTCAGTAAGATATTTTATTTTATTATTTTATTATTTTTTTTTTTTTTTAATGCACGCTGAATTTTTGAAATAAATCCAGTTTGTTATCTTTTAACTTATCCCAGATAATTAGAATATCAAAAGGATAAATAATAATAATAAATAAGACAGGCAATCGTATAAGCTATAAGGGAAACAAAAATATCGAGGAAAATAATTTAAAAAAACAATTAATGACATTTCGAGTCACATACATTACAAGTATATGTTTTATCGAACGAAAGAAGAGCTTCAGTTTAGCTTTAGTTTTTGTAAAGCATACTTAACCCGAAATTTGCAAAGTTTCTTTTTGATGTAGTTCTATACATTGTATTTTAAGTGTATTTGATTTGGTTACACTGAAATTAGCTATTTTAGTATTAATTTTTTTTTAAATATATAAAGTACAACTAAAAATGCAAGAAATGTGGGATCGCATTAAGCTGTAATAAAATTAAAAATTTGTTTTTAAAATTTTCATTTATATACACTACAGAAATAACTAAAATGTAAAAATAAAACACATCGTTTTATTTTTTTTTTTAAATTACAAAATCAAACAATTTCAAAAAACTAAAAAAACATGTATAATTTTATTTTCCATTTCTATCTAATGGAAAACCGCCTTGAAATCAGAAAAAAGTCATACGAAGGGTTAAAGATCATTTATGTTGAAATTTGAACTAATTATATTTCATTTTGTTGTCTTCGCCTTAAAGCACCATTTGGGAATATGGTATAATAATGTTAGCACTAAAAACTATTGTACATACGCAGTACGCTGTGATTTGTACTTGGTTTTAGTGCTTCAAACAGTTTGTGACTTTGACACGGCCTTGGCTTTACAATATTGGGGGGTGGTTGGATCACAAGTTGTTGGCCCCAAGTTGCAAGCACTTCACGTGCTTTAAACTCTAACCTCACCAGCCACGCCACAAAAACTAAGTGGGCCAGCGATGGGGTGAATCAGTGAAAGGGTTTAGGCAGAATTTGCGTGTTTGATTAAAAATTTATAAGTATTAAGGGCAGCAAACGGCGACATCAGCTGCAACCGTAATAATAACAACAACAACAATTACGACAGCTAGTACTGCTAAGTACTTAGCATAATTAAAAAAAATAATCGACACGCCCTTTGTTCGCTCAAATGAAGTTGTTAATATTAATGAGTTTTTTGATCCATGGCCACGAACAATATTTGTTTTAATTTAGCTATTAATCAGCTTTTTATGTATTTAATTAAGTTGTGTGCTCGTCAAATATGTAGAAAATTTCATAAGCAAGTTTGGGTAATGGTCCCAACCCATGGCCCATTCCGCAATGTTGTCGAAGCGGTATAGCCAGCCAGCCAGCCAGCCAGGCAGCCAGCCAGCCAAAGTTGTGCGGCTAATAATCATTATTGAAAATGGCAATACAACAGATTAAGTAGAAAGCAGGCAGCAGCCGAAGCCAGAAAACAGGGAGCAGATGGCACCCCCTCATGGCTAAGAGCAGAGCTTGGTCGTGCTCCTGTCAATCTGTAGCTGCTGCGGGGCATTTGCCAGTTACTGTTGTTGTTGTTGTTGTTTTTTTGTGCAGGGTGAATATTATTACCATAGCGCTGAAAAACTTTTATCGACATTTAAAGCAGCCGAAAAGTTTTGCAGCTGCAAAAGAAAGTTGCAAAAGGAAATAGAAAACTTTTCAATGCACAGTTTTTCAATTTGTTACTTTTTTTGAGTTTGTTTTTTATTTCGAGTATCGAGAATACGAGTCAAAGTTCTTTTTTCTTTGATGTAATTCGGTCAGTGTGTGTTGTGTGTGTATGTGAGTGTGTGTGTGTGTGTGTGTACGTGTATGTGCATTAAGCTCTTCTTTTTTACATTCATCGTACTTTGCATTGACAGTAACATATTACAGTTTTTATTGAAGCAGCTTGCACACTGTTCGATCATGGTGGTAACTTGTCATTTTGAGTGGTTCGCAGCTGGTCGGTCGACCCACCGACCCGCAATCTACCAACCAATCCGTAGAGCAGCCGGCCGGCCATCTCACTTGTGGCTGCTCATTTGTCTGTTCCATAGCCATTTTGAAATTTGCACTTTATTTACGCAACATGCTGCCATCAGCTGAGGCAAGGACTGAGGCTGAGAACTAGAGGCCTGTGAGGGCCCGGATACACATTCAATTTTTCATCTTTTTTGTTGCGCCTCACTTGCTGGTTTTGCCTTTTTTGAATGCCGTCGGTTGACTGTTGCCGGCCTGCGGCTTAAACGGCCAGCTATTGCCAGCTATTGCCGCCGCTGTCGCTGCCCCTCCTGCTGCTGTCTGGCGTTTATCTTTTGATTTGTGTTTGGCTTCATTGCCTTTCGGCCGTTTTTTGTTCCCTTCCTCCCCCTACGCTCACACACCCTGTCACACAAACGCTGTCTTTGCTTTTCCTTAAGTGTTTACAAGTGATTTGCTGTTTTTTGTTGTCGGCCGTTGCCACTGTGAGCTCTCGTTATGCTTTTCCTGTGTATCATCTGTATCTGCTGGCGTTTCCATTTTTTTTTTTATACCCTGTACCCAAAGGGTACAAGGGTATATTAGTTTTGTGCGAGTGCACATGGAACACACAGAAGGAGGCTTGGTAGACCCCACAAAGTATATATATTCTTGATCAGCATGACAAGCCGAGTCGATATAGCCATGTCCGTCTGTCCGTCTGTCCGTCTGTCTGTCCGTCTGTCTGTCCGTCTGTCTGTCCGTCTGTCTGTCCGTCTGTCTGTCCGTCTGTCTGTCTGTATGAACGCAAGGATCTCCGAAAGTATAAGAGCTAGAATAACCAAACTTGGTATACAGATTCTCCTGAGACCGAGAAAGGACGAGTTTGTTCATTTTTTCTGATCCACCCCCCCACTCCCCCCCTATTAACGATTTTCTATAACTCCCGTAATTCTTGGAATTTTGAACTAAAATTTGGTAGTCACATTAGGTTAGTAATTATATATCCGTATACCAAGTTTCATTATGATAGAATGATCGGAAAGAAAGTTATAGCCATATAACCAGGCCCAATGCACACATACATACATATGTACAAGTACACAAACACGCATAAGGCACGATTCTGATGTAAATGTAAATGTATCTATGCATGCATGGAATATTTTATATTTAATTTAGTTAATTAATTAAATTAATTTAATTTAATTAATTAATTTAATTTAATTAATTAAATTACTTTTTTGTGGGGTGGTACAGGGTATTTAAGAGTTGAGCCTGCTCGACTTTAGCATTCCTTTCTTGTTTTTTTTTTAAGTTTTGTTGCGCTGCACGACAGGAAACCCTGAAATGAGTCGAGTGAGATGCGCTTCCGGCTATTTTGCAGCTTGTTAGCTTTGAACGTTTCAATTGAATTGCCCAAATGTCTGCCTGCCTGGCTGCCGAGCTGCCTGCTTATTGAATCTTTGACTCGGTCGAGGTGTCGAGGTGAACATCGCCTGCCCACAATCTGAACCTTATTAGCATTTCTTTGAAGGGCAAAGAAATTGTTTCCTCACACGTGTATCAATTGCTATGACAATTTCCGCACTGCTGCCACCTTAAAGCCCCAACAGTAATATGAACTTTAAACTGAACAAGTATTCTGCCTGCTATGGATGGAAATGTGTAGATATGGGAGTTCGTGTGGAGCGCTCAGGTCAAGTGAGCTGCCAGGCCGCTTCAGCTCAAGTGTTGCCTGTCGCGGTCTCTCGGGCAGGTATTTAGACGCCAGGCAACAAGAGAGGCGCTGTGATCTCAATTGCTGTTACTAAAAAATCGATAAACTGACTGTGGCTGTAACAAAAACGAAAGTCAAGCATTAAATGCATGCCCACGCTTCCCTCTCCTGCTCATCTCGTCAGTGGGTTGCTATTGGTGTATTTACATAATACTTATGTGTGTTCTTAAGTTGGCCAACAACAGCAACATCTACGATGGCAGAAATATCTGCAACTGGCGGGTGCTCTACGCTTGTAAAGCGAAACTTGCGGCTACGGCTGCCAGCAAAATTAATGCAATGTTGCCCAGCTCTGACTGCCAGTCAGTCAGGCAGACAATCCGCCTCTAACACATAGGGGTTAGAATATGTGTTAATTTTGATTCATCCCTCCCTAGACCTTCAAGCATATGCGTAGTAAGTGGAAATACTATATCTCTATCATTTTGCATATGCGCTTTCGGTTGCATCGGATATACGTTAATAAAGCAAAATATAGTGTTAGGAATAATTATGAATGTCTTTTTCTTGGTGTATCTGCACTTATTTGCACCACCTTGCGTTCTTGGTGTGGAATGATTTTCTCTAGGTGGCATTCCAATTACATATTTATACTTCCTTGAACATTACTTTCTGGCTTATGCCACAATTAAACGAAAACTGAATTGGCAAGCGGTTTCTGTCGTTTGCCAAGTACTTTTATTGTATCCTCGAAATACTGAGAGACTGCGCAGAAGTCTCTCAAGCAGCATACAAAAGTTTGTCGACACCCGTTTGGAGAGTCGTGCAATAATAAGAACCGACTGCCCAAGGACATTGTGCTGTGGTCATTGCGGTGCATTTCAGAGCATATGCAAATCAATGTGTTGAAATGAATTTCTTCACATAGAAACAAGCGGGTTTAAGCCTTTAACAATGAGAGGTGATGTTGGCACGATGATGCGCAAACGATATGGGAATATCATCTTCTTTTCTTCATTTGTAGTGTGCTAAGAAATATAAAGGAAAAATATGCTTGTATAGTAGAATCATTTTGCGGGCCTTGTCGAGCAATGACTTAGCAATACGTATACATATATATTATAGGGGGTAAACATTCGAGGGTAAATCAATCAATTCTGATTTACAGGCTAGAGTAATGGTCGGTGTTATACATTAGCTTACAATAGGCTCAACGCACTATATACGTAGATGTGCAGTTTTGATACCCTGTACCCATAGGGTACAAGGGTATATTAGTTTTGTGCGAGTGTACATGGAACACACAGAAGGAGGCGTGATAGACCCCACAAAGTATATATATTCTGTTTGTCCGTCTGTCTGTCTGCCTGTATGAACGCAAGGATCTCAGAAAGTATAAGAGTAGAATAACCAAACTTCGCATACAGATTCTCCTGAGCCCGAGAAAGGACGAGTTTGTTCATTTTTCCCGATGTGCCCCCACTCCCAATTCACGATTTTCTATAATTCCCGTAATTCTTGGAATTTTGAACTAAAATTTGGTAGTCACATTAAGTTATATATCCGTATACCAAGTTTCATTATGATGGGTTGATCAGAAAGAAAGTTAAAGCCATACTTGTATAACCAGGCCCAATGCACAGATACATACATATGTACAAGTACACAAACACGCATAGACACGATTCTGATGTAAATGTAAATGTATGTATGCATTTATGGAATATTTTATATTTAATTTAGTTAATTAATTAAAGTAATTAAATTAAACTAATTAATTAATTACATTAATTTTTGTGGGGTGGTACAGGGTATTTAAGAGTTGAGCCTGCTCGACTTTAGCATTCCTTCCTTGTTTATTATTATTTGTGTTAATACGCTAGAAATTATAGAAACCTTGAAACTTATTGAATTTATTTGCTTCGGCTGCCATCACGAAAGACCACACTTCTTGCGTCTCTTTCTTTGAATTAAAGTATTTATATAATCAGGAACTCTAACTTTAAAATGAAACCCTTCTGGTCAAAGCGAGCTTGAAGAAAATTACAAAGATTCTGTTGTTAAGGAATATTAGAGTTACAATCTCCCATGTAAAATAATTTGAAAATATTTAATATATAACAAATAAAAAGCTGAAATTGATGTTAAAATTCAAATGTAGGACTAAAATTTTCAAAACAATCTCGTATGCTTGTCTATGTGTGATACTTATTTATCAGCCCTCGCGTACACATGTATGTTATGGAAATATGTATGTATTTGTGCGGATGTGTATGTGTAGTATGCAGGCATAGACAGCAAACCCCATAACAAACGAAAAGCAAACTTGTGGCCTGACATTGATGAATGCACGATGAGATTTATGCTGTGCGCGTAAATGTGTTTGTCTGTGCGTGTGTGTACAAATATTTGTACATATATATTCATACATAGTGGGTGGGTGTGTGAGTGTGTGGGCATTGGCGTGATGAGTTGGCCTGATGATGAGCAAAACAGCTTTTCCAACATTGTCACTCATGCGGCAGAAAAGAAAAGAAATCTTAAGTATACGCACTGTCTTTCCGTTTCTATGACTGACTGACTGACTGTCTGTGCTGTGTGCTCATGTGTAAGTGTCTATTTCTGTGTAGCATGCTCATTTACGCACTCTAAGTCGTCGGCTTGGCATCAGCTCAGCTCAGCACATGTGCCACTTTTACCCTCTCCTTTACGGGACAGTCTCCAGTTCCACAAATGCCTTTAAATGTCTGTGAGGTTATGTGTTTGTGGCGACTGCCTATTGCGAGGACATTGTCATCATTTTTACTATTTTCTTTGCGCACTGCTGCGCGCTCATCGCTTTCATTTTTAATTGTTTGTTTATTTGACTGTCTGCCACAGAGCAGGGAGCTCGTTCGGCACCCCATTGCTTGACGCTATCCGTTTGCCTTGTCGCCATTTGTTTTTGTTAGGTCGCGCTTTTTCATTAGGTCAAATATTTACATAGTGAGCTGAGTCGGCTGCTCGACTGGTCCATTGTCGGTACTGCTGTTTATTGTCTTTGCTGTCCAGGGCAACTGTTGCTTCCGACTTCCCAGCAGCAGCAACCGTTAGTCCTTTGTGTTT
Organism: Scaptodrosophila lebanonensis; assembly: GCF_003285725.1. Classification (NCBI taxonomy): domain Eukaryota; kingdom Metazoa; phylum Arthropoda; class Insecta; order Diptera; family Drosophilidae; genus Scaptodrosophila; species Scaptodrosophila lebanonensis. The sequence continues at coordinate 8,544,266 of NW_022060529.1, forward strand.
AAATGTGCTTGTGTGCTTAGCACTTGACAATTTTAATCACATTATTCTGCCTTGCACTGACATTGCAAATTGCATTGCAAATGTCAAAAACTCAGGCACTCATCGTGCGGCCTTGATCTTGGCCTCAGTTTGCAGTTTTAATTGCAAATCCACAAACTTTTCCCTCGGCTTCAAGTTGTCAACAATTGTAGTTGACTTTCGGCATTGAGTAACAATTGGATTCGTTTTGATTTTTTATTTAGTTCTAGCTTAAAAGTTGAAATGTTGAGCCAAAATGTTGAATTGTAGTTACTGTTGAGTTGGTTGAAAGTTCCGGTATTTTTATGTTGGTATTTGTTATTTAAATAAAAAATTATGTGAACAAAAACGCAAGTAGATTTCAATTAACACAACTCGCATAAGTTTGTGTAATTATATGTAATTATAGGCACACATCCATACGCAAGTAGGTAGCGAAAAAATTAATTAAAATGTAATTAAAGTGGTAGTCGTTGGTTAATGGGAGAAAAGAAGGGTTCGCATGTTCCCTTCTACTTGTTTCATTTAATGGTTTATTTTATATAATGGCTGCCTTAAGTGCTAGTTTGTGAAAAAGGAACGAGAAGAATTACGCGCAAAAGTGGCACTTAACGTTGCGTATACGCAACGTTGCAAGAAGCAGCCGACAGTCGGTAGGGCGCCGTCCATACTCGACTGCATGTGTATGTGTGTTCGCCAACAGAGCATATATTTATTTATTTAAAAAAGAACACTTTAGTGTGTAACTTTTAATGAAACTTCCTACATTTATTTGCATTTCCACTTTTTAAAAGCACCATGCACTTTGCCTAATTGATTATAATATGCATGTATGTGAGCGTATGCATGAGTGCGTGTGTGAGTGAGCTAGTGACTGATTGAGTAAGGGATAGAGAGGTAAAGAGAGAGTATATGCTTGTGTTGCATACAAGCTTGTGGCAGAAAAGCAAATATGAAGCCGCGAGCGCATGCAAATGTTGGACGCGCCAAACCCAATATAAAGCATCAAGCCAAATAACTTTAAGCGTTATCATGATAATGCCCAAGACGAAGATGTTCCCCAGTGTTGTTGTCGTCATCGTCGTCGTCAAAGGGGAAGCGCCAAAGGGGCTTGTTGGTTTATCTATGTGATGAGCCCAGTTGATAAGCAGCCAGCGGAGGAGCGTTGACTTTTCCATACAAGGCACTGAAGGCGGTCGAGTGGGTCATAAATATGATGGCCTATTGAGTGCTGGATGGCTTTTATGATGGACTTTCATCTACATACACATTTATACACTGTGTGAGTGTGTGTGTGCGTACTTTTGTGAACCTACTTATGCCTAGCTGCCGTCAAATTGCTCGGTTGAGCACTGAACAGCTTCTGGCGAAACCCAAATCTGCCTTTTTTTTACCATTGTGGCTGTTTTGTATATTATTTTTGGCCTGCCCTTTGCCCTTTTTCGGCACTTTTTCGTTTATATTAAATTATTTTTTGTAGGTTATACATTTCTAACATCATGTATTACGTCTTCATATAAACATTATTTCGCGTAAACAATTCGGTGTATGTAAGTCGTTCGTTCTTTCTTTATTTTTTTGGTTAGCTTTATCTCTTGGGAAATTTTATATATGTACGACTCGGTTGGTTGTGGGCTTTATCTGATTATGTGTGTTCACTGCTCTGTTTGCGTTGGCTGTGTGGATATGAGGAGACTCCCATCCCCAGTATGCAACCATTTAGGCAAAAATGACTGATTGTCAACTTTAAAGCCACGCCTACCATATCTTTAAGTCCAATACGAGTATGTGCAGTTAATTTCTTTCCCTTTCCTTTCCTTTATGCCTCTTTATTTCATGAGCAAATACATTTAAATTGTTGCGTCTTGTAATTTATTTAATTTTAATTGTGTGTGGGAGATTTCTTTTGAGATATGCCAATTGAGCAATACGTATCAGTACAAACATTTATTTTGAAACTTCAGGCTTTGAGTGTTTTCAATTTTTAGTTTGATTAACCACAATGCTTGATAATGAATGTCGTATTCACCTATTGCATCGATGTTCATCCATCATCTTCCTAGCATAATTCACCATGTTGGATTTTGTTTTAAGGACTCCTTTGTGGCTTAGCTGCTGAGATAATATGATGTTGCTCTCACACATTCTCTTTATCTAAGTGATAGTGTTAAAGTTTAAGCAGGCTATGTTGTCCTACAGAAGCTGCATAAAGAGCTATAAAGTATGATAAATGGAATTAAATTTGGTTAAGTACGCTTATCTTTCAGTACAAAATGCCAATTGCTCATTTATTTTGTGAATCATTTTAATCAAGATCTTCGAATAACAGGCATTAGCATTTTTGCACAAGGTTGTGGGGCTTGTATTGCATTGCTTTCCCGCTTTTCTCGGTAGATTTAAAAATTTGAATTTGTCTTTAAAACGAAAATCAATTCCACAGCATCGTTTATGCAAAGGTCTGCATTAAGTGAATTTAACTTGCGGTGCTGATTTGCTTATGAAGGAGACAAGGAACAGAAGATGGCATAATTAAAAAAAGTTCAACATTGCTGAAATGCCATAAATATTTAAACACTTGAAATTTGGCAAGCACAGCAGGAACAAAGTCAGGAGCAACAGCGAAAGGTACACGGTGACATGTGGGAATTTGTTTTTCACATTATTACTTGCATGTGTGCACAGTCGTAGTGTGTGTCTGTGTGTGCGCATCTACATATGTACATATGTATGTATGTTATATATATATATATGTTGGCCCACGGGCCGTAAAACGCAATAATAACGTACATGAAGCATATTTTACACATGTCTTTGTCGCATTTATCACAATCAGCAAGGACTCGTTTTTCGGCACACCGGCATACCTGTGCATAACTCGAAGAACCCCTCCCCTCTTGCAGACCCAACAGTGGCACAAACATTTCTACATAAATACTTAAACAAACACGTCGCATTTTAACTTTTATTACATTTTTTGAGTTTGTGTGTGTGCGTGCGAGACACAAGGCAAGCAAAATTTTGCCAATTGTTTGCAAAAGTGCTTTCTTCACTTTTGCCACGCCCCCATTACGATGGCTCCTTGGCGGACTGCGCGCGAAGTTTTTAATAACTTGGGCTGTTTCATACACAGGTGAATAATAAACATGTTGACAGTTGTAATGCGTTTAGGCCATGGATATGGGCGTGGCAAAGACTACGTACCAGTTGGCGCAATTATTTGTATACCTGTCGGTATTAGAGATGGACGCGCTCTTATATCGCAAATGTCGTGATTGAAATAAATTCATATGATTCATATGATTTCCGCGATTATATTAGTAATATACGCTTTATTAGGATAACTTTATTATACAATTACTACCAAAACGGTGATAATAAAGAAGAAGACACCATAATCAGTGTCTTTGCATGTGACTTAAATGAAGTTATAGCAGATTTTTGTGTATAAGTTATCTAGTTTGAACGCAATTTTTTTTAAGCACTCTATTTATTTGCAATCTTTGGAAAAATCACAAAATCACAAAAAACAAATGTAGTCAAATTATTTCAACTACTGGCACTAAAAGTTATTTAATGATGTAGAATTTATTACAAAGCAATAGCCTTTGTGTACTATATTTTCGTGACATCACTTCCCATTACACGTGGTCATCTCTAATTCCTCAAACATATCAATTTCAAATGCTATTTCGACTTAAGGAGGACAAGTTACATTAAAATTGTACAGAAATTATGAGTGTATTGAGCTTTTGCAGAACATAATCTCTATAATTGAGATTAACGCAATGCAAAGCTTTTAACACAACTCAAACGTTGTGTGAGTTGTTCAAAAATGCCTGTTACGAGCTCAAATAAAGGCATGACGTCTCCGCATGTAATACGACATTACTTGAAATACTCACTATCGAGTGGATTATACTTGTGATTGTGCTAAGAAATTGAACCCGTGAGCTGATAACTGTCGATTAGCAGCTTCCACAGCTGCTCTGAATGCAATAATATAGTATATTTATTTATAGGGGAAAACTACATCTATTTAATTTTCTCAAATGTATATCTATTGAAAAATCGTTATGTGGTGCGAGTGCTAATTAAATATTTTGGGTTCATTTAGTAAAATAGGAAGCGGCCGGCTGCTGGCAGGGTGTACAATCTTCAGTATGGTTTATGCAATGTTCCATCGTCTCAGTGCTATTTACAGTGAGGGTCGAATGCGGGTCCGCTATGAAAAGGCACGTTGGTATTCAGTACTTTTATGATTGTTGATGGTGTTGGGTTGTGCTTAGCAGTATTTATTAAATAAATCTTGATCGCTGTTAATAACTTTTAAAATGTGCGACGCAATAGTAAACAAGTAAGATTTTGAAAAAATATTTCTTTTGAAATGGATGAGTGAATCGGCTGGCTAACAAATCATCTGTTCAGATTGATAATTATTTGTATTAATTTTTTATTTGAAGGTTAATATGTTAGCTTCGTTTGCCTTTTTGCTTCAAATTTAATTCAAGTGGGTCAAATTAGTTTTTTGTCATATCTTTTTAAAAAAAATGAGTTCACGAGTATTAGTGTTTTCAACATTTCAAATGATTTAAAAATGTAAATACTAATGACAAACTCGTGTTTACTCATAGTACAGGGAAAAAATATTACTAAGTAAATGTTGCTTCGCAACAGTTGGGCTGATTATATGAGTATTTATAAAACGCCAGAGCCATGTAGCCAAAAGGTAAGGGCTTAGTCAAAATTTACATAGATCACACAGACCCCACAAAGTATATATATTCTTGAAGAGTCGATATAGCTATATATCAACAGAAAGAATCTAAGAAATAACCAAACTTGGTATTCATACATGTCATGCCGATTGTAAAATAAGTGTATAGTCATAAATATATGTAATCTCTGCCCATGATTTGCCAGTATATCTCTACGTAGGAGGTAAATATTTTTATACCCTGTACCCGTAGGGTAAAAAGGGTATATTAGGTTTGTGCAAAGTATGTAACATACAGAAGGAAGCATCTCCGACCCTGTAAAGTATATATATTCTTGATCAGCATGACGAGAGAAATCGATCTAGACATGTCCGTCCGTCTGTCCGTCCGTCTGTCCGTCTGTCCGTCCGTCTGTCCGTCTGGATGAACGCGAGGATCTCAGAAACTATAAAAGCTAGAATAACCAAAGTTGGCATCCAGATTCTCCTAGGTCCGAGTAAGGACGAGTTTATTTTTTTTTTTTTAATTTTCCCCCCCTTCCCCCGCTACAGAATTTCGTCAATAGCGTCCACATTTCAAATGCTTCCTAAACCAAACTTTGCACACAAAATTTTATTCAATTCTGTCAATTCTAAGAAAAGTTATTAGCGAAACAAATTCTCGCCAGTACAACCCCCACAAACTGCAGCAACAAGTTCGCTCTTCTTCTTCCTCTTTTTGTTGCTGCTATGGGCGCATATAACTCAGTGACGGAAGTTTACCTGGGTACAGGGTATTACACTGTCGGGCTTGCTCGACTGTAGCGTTCTCTCTTGTTTCTTTTATTATTTTCATGCAATTAATTGAATTTAAAAAATTTTAGTTTTAAACAATATTTGTATATATCTATTTAGGTGCACGTAGTAATGCTTGTCTCTGGCATCACATTGCAGTTTTCAATTGTATTTTCTCTTCTATCTATTCTTCAGATACCTGTGCTGTGTCTGCAACCTGGCCATTTCGTTAATAACCACAGTTCTTGTTATCTCACTTCTGGTCCTTATAGTGTTTTACTTTTCGTATAGCGACGATGATGAGGAGAGCGTGCAGGAGATGAAAAAATTTGTGGTTGATGCAAAAGATGCCCTTTTCAGCTGGGTTTTGGGGCTTTTAAGTTAGTATGCCTTAAAGCATGCACCTCTTGGCGTGGAACTCAACTAAAGACTTCGCAAATGGAAAAAGCTAATTTGCATAAGTACCCACACATAATAATTATTCCTATTTTAATTTTTAAGAAATAAAAACTATACTTCACAAACAAAATATTGTAATAATAAAAAAAAAATAAAGTAATAGATTAGAGATAATTTAAGTATTTCCAAAACCATGAAAATTCGTAACGACAGCTTGTAGGGCTTGTCTGAATGGCTTGAAACCAACAGCAATCAAATAATTAATTATGATATATCTATATAATTAGAGCAGATTCTAGACACCATAAGTCAAAATGGTGAATTGTTGAAGTTTTGAAATTGTGATTCAATACCCCAATTTAGGGCGACCCTAGGGCGCTGTTCAATGTTCAAGTCGAATCTGTTACGACGTGTGCAAGCACGACATTGATTAGTTCTGTTGCATGCAACTGTGTAGCAGCGTGGGTAGGCGCGGGCGTGCAACTGTAGGCTGTGTGTGTGTGTGTGTGTGTGTGTACGAGAACGAAAAATAAAGTGAAAGCACTTTGAACGCGTAAAGCAATTAACACGCAATTACCATTTCCACTTTGCCATGTCAAAGTGTTGACATTTCACACGGTTCTTTTTCTGATGGCCTGCCTCTGTGCCTTGTGTGTGGGTGTGTTTGGAATTGGCAATGCGGTGGCTGCGTGTGAAAGCGCTGTGGCTATAAAAAGCAACAAAGAAGAGGAAAAAGAGAAAGCACGCAGCTCAGCTGTTGCGTGGAGAAGGGCATGCGTTGTGGCTAGCCAGCACTATAAGTGGGTGGATGAGTAGTTGCGATATGTCAAATTCTACGAAAGATAACAAACGACCACACAACCGATGTGGACGCGCTTTATGTGGATGTTTTGGAATTTCACATATCCACGCACACATACAGTCACACCTTCCTAACAATTTCACTCGAAAACAATTCAAGTTGACGACCGCGAGAAGTCTTAGTTACTCATCATTAGAATAAATTTACTTATGATAACAAATCAAATGAATAAAAAAAGTTATTATAAAAACAAAAGTGTTCAAGTTGCACTACACATAAAAATGAATAATTAGATTGCGAAGAATATATACTGTTTTTATGAAAAAGGTATCAGTTGCTGCGTTAAAGTTACATAAATTGAAGTAATACTATAGAAGTACGAGCTATGCTGAGTAGGCTGTATGTTTGGAAATGTCGGAACCATGTCTGCGCGAGAGTATCAGCAAATGGGGCGATGATGGTTTTTGTCGGTTCTTGTCGTTGTCATTACAAAATGCCAAAAGGAGCTATATCATTCAAATTGTGACTCGTTTCATAATTAACATTGATGCGTGCAGGAAGTTGGAAGAAAGTTGAACAGCAGGGGGGACAAACTAGGCACAAACATTAATAAATAAAACAAAAGCCGTTGCCGACGCCTACTTCGCCTTTTGCCTTCTGACTTCTGGCTTTGTGGCATTTGGCAGGCACTGTTGTTGTTGGTTGGTCGATGTGCTTGGCATCATGTCTGTCAGTCTGTCGGTCGGACTGCTTCCGTTTACTGCTCACGCACTTTGTCTATCATACACACATGTGTGTGCGTGTGAGTGTGCGTGTGTGTGTATATTGTCGTGTCGTATCATCAACGTGTTTGCATTTTAATTAATTTGTTTACTCGCAGCCAAATCGACGCATAATTAGTTCAAATGTCTTGCTAACTGCTAACTTCTCCAACAAAATTGCCCGGGTAATTAAAAGCAACAACTTTCTCTTGTTGTTGTTGTTGTTGTTGTTGCTTATCAACTTTTGAGCACAAATTATGCAAATGCAGGCGCTGGTGCACAGTTTGACGTTGCACGTCGACATCGAAATCAAAAGTTTGTGATTGAGCTTACGACCGGATCGTTGCCTCACCTTAATGCCCAACCACTTGTTTAGTTTCCTGTTGGTTTCTGCTCTTTTGTTTTAATACTCTGTACATGAAATGTACAAGAGTATATTAGGTTTGCGGGAGCTGAAAATGTAACAGGCAAAAGGAGGCGTGGCAGGCCCCACAAAGTATATATATTCTTGATCAGCATGACGAGACGAGTCGATATAGCCCTGTCTGTCTGTCTGTCTGTCCGTCTGTCCGTATTAACACCTCGATCTTAGAGACTATAAGAGGTAGAGACACCAAACTTTGCACAAAGATGCGTTATGTGTGTACGCCCACTTCCCCCTATGGGGGTTTTCTCGATTTTCCATTCGGAGACTATAAAACCTAGGGACACCAAATTTTAGTCAAAGATGCAGAATACGCAGAATACGCAGAAATGTGTGTTTTGGAATTTCCCTCCCTCCCTCTCTCATGCAAACCGCGATATCATGTAACTCCCGTAATTCTTGGAATTTCGATAAAAATTTTGCAAATACCCCCAGTTATTAATTATGTGTCCTTATGTCAGGTTTCATCATGATAGACCGAGAAGTTATAGCCATAAATATATTTGCTGCTGCAGCGCTGCTCAAGCGCTGCCCAAGCGCTGCCCGCGGCTGTTGTTGATGTTGCTGTTTGGTTGACTGCTAACATGTTTACACAGACACGAATAGACGCGCATAAACATACATACACTAACATAGACGCAATTGCTTTATATATGTGCAATTATACACCCTTTACGTGAGTTCGAATACCAAAAGAGGTAAAATTGATCGAATTATTTTTTTTTTTTTTAAATCTCTTACTTTTTTAATTTCTATAATTATTCTAAACATATGCACAGAGTATTTCAAAGTCGGGACACCCGACTATAGCTTTTTTACTTGTTTGGTAATATTGCTTTTATGTTTGTGTCATAAATTTTGATTTCATTTCATTTTGCGTTGCGTTGCTATGCTGCGTTGCAGCCTCGGCTGCGTTTATCAGTCGCACTTCTGGCAGGCAATAAAATGAAAAGTTTTGCCAAACATGCGAAAAGTAGTGCCAGCCATATATTTCTAATGAAATGCAATAAAAGAACAGTTTGTAATTTGTGGCAGTTGAGCGCCAGTTTTGTTCGGTTCTGTTCGGTTTGGCTCTCTTACTTTTTATGACGACGTCTGCCCCTCTTGACTTACACTCGTATTCTTGGTATTGGCCTTGCTCATGTTTTTGCTTTTGTTGCGGCGGCACTGCAGCTTAAACTTGATTGCATGTGCACGTGTTGGAAGAAGGCAGTCATAAACTTTTGAAAAATACACACACACACACACTCGTACCCATACATACTCTACATACTCCGTCTCGCATATTTACGCATGCAATTTACGAGCTATGCGGCAAGCATTTTACAGTCGCTTAGTAAAACAAACACGTTTCCATTAAAAAGTCTGCATTTGATGGCATGGTCTGGACGACACAAGAAGAGGCAGCAAGTGCGAGTAGGCGTGGCTTCGACTGTGGCTGAGGATGTGGCATTCCACCAGCCTGCCATGCAAGCGCACAGCCTGTGAGCTTCCCAAATTAAGAAAAAACACTTTTTGAATTTTTGATATGTTGGCAGCTTACATCCATGGAGACAGCTTCGCAGCTTGTCAGTGAGTGTGTGCAGTATTTGTGTATAAATGTGTGTGCATGAGTGTGTGTGTGCTTCAAAATACATTGTCTGCGCGCGCTCAAAAATTGATGAAACGATGATGGAAAAAATTCAGCAAAATATGAAATCGCACCTAGCTCTTCTACGTTGCCCCGTTTTCATCACAAAGTGTAAGTAAATTTCGTTTTCCAGAACTTTTACATTGCGTATACGTCATGTGTGGAACATCTGTCAGCGGTTGCCGCAATTCATTTGCTGGTACGCACAGATCTTAGTCTGCAATTTAGTAACTTAAATCTGTATCAACCAACTGACTAAGTGCGTCTTCATTTGTTTTCTATTAAAATAATATTAAGCCTTTTCTATATTTGGACCACTTTGCTAAAAAAAAAAAACACAACTTTGCAATACTGCGTGAAAGAAATGGAAAAAAGATTGGAATGCATTCTATATTGAAATTCTTGGGAACAAATACGCAGACCACATGTCCTTAGTATTATCCAGAGTAAATAAAATAAAATATTATACTTGTTAAAAAGGGTTATTTAATTTTACAAATAAACATAATTTAAATTTCAAGAAATCATTGAAATCACTGACTGGTATTATATCGTACAGAGAGTAATGTAAATGTAAGTAAAAATAATTGACAGTTTCAATAAAACAACAAATAATGTTAGATATGCAACCAATTGCGCTACGCACCCAACGGTTTTTCAATCACATTGTTCACATTCGGTAAATAGCTTTTTATTAAATATTTTGATCAGGTGAAAGCTGGTATTTCTCTTGTATATATTTTGGAGCTATATACATATAACTGAACTAATTTAAGAAAGTGCTAAGGCTCAAATCATTTACTTTAATACAAAGTCCCAGTCCATCGAGCGAGTTGGGAATTTATACATACACATATTTTATTTTTACCTACGAGTATGCCGGTAGAGATATGTTTTTATTGATTTTCAATTTCGACACCGGTTCTTTTACATTTAATTGCTCCTTTGCGATGTTTTCATGCTTTGGGATGCTACATTCGCAGACTCAGACAGACGGCAGTCAGTTAGGTAATATTCAAGTGAAATCGAGGCGTGCACAAAATGGAATGCAGCGCCTAAAAGTAGGCAACGAAACTTTAAATTATGCATGAACAACTCAAACACACACACTCACACAATACAAATATTGTGGCCAAAATCAGAGTAGATCCATGGAATCCATTGGATTTTGATTGCGGCGCGGGAAGAAGAGTTTCGTTCGCACAATTTTTTGCTTGTTTTATGTGGAAAATTAGGAAACTCCAACAACAGAAAAAACAACAACAACAACAAGATGAAAAATAAAGTACGAGAAGCGAACCTTGGAGGCCCCAACAAACAACGGCGAATAGCATAGAATTTATTTTGTCATTTGTTTTTAGCTCCGGTTGTTGTTCTTGTTGCTCTTGCTGCTCTTATTTCTGTTGCTGGCGTTTTTCGCGTGTAATTCGGTTTCTCTCAGCTTACTGGGCCCGTGTTGTTTTCGTCCTTGCTGTTGTTGTAGGTGGTTAGCGTCATTTTACTTTGATTCCATGCTGTCTGCGCGTATGTTCGCTGTGGCTGCGGTTTCACTGAAAAATTCTACAAAATTACAAAATTGAATATGTCGTGGCTGAGTCAGTATTGTGTTTGTTGTGGTTGTTGCTGCTACTGTTGATGTTGCTATTGGTGTTACTGTTGTGTCGTTTCGTTGAAAATAAGAAAGCCAACAACACAAAATAGGTAGACGCGCTGTTGAAACTGTTGGCCCGTCGTTAGCAAATCATGCCACAGAAAAGAGCACACACAAACATACAAAAGGAAAAAAGTAACGAAATGGGCGTTGCGAGCTGGAAAATTTAATTTGCAATGCCTGAGGAGCAGCCAAAGACGCCGCAGTCCTTGCTCTAACGGCAGCTACCCACAAAAAACAACAACACCAGCAAAATTAGAAAGAAAGAAGCAAAATCAGCTGCAAAATCTGCACACAATAAGACGGTTCTTATCACATCCCCCAGACTCTCATTCTCTTCATCCCAGTGTGGCTGTCGTTGCTGGCCGCTTTTCCTTTCGACCACTGTTTGGTTACCGTATTTCGCTTATTTCACGTCTTTACTTTATTTTTATTTTGTTGGTTGGTTTAAAGCGCTTTTGTTCCGGAATGTACTTCATTTTCATTCTCATTTGGCCAATTTTTGGTTATGGCTTTCATGTCTTCGCACTCTCTGCTTTCTTCTGTTCTCTTCCCTTTTTGTTTTTTGTTTGTTCTCTTTGGTTGGAAAACCAAATTTCAATTATTTTGTTTGTTGCCATTTTCATTGCGTTTCGTTTTCATAGTCCTAGCTTCACAAACCAAACGACACCCGCCCGTTTCTGTCAGCTGTAACAAAGCGCGGAGCGCCAAGCTGGAAATGTAGAAAAAAAAAATTAAAATTGCTTATAATACGCACATGCATACAAAGGCATACGTACATACACACACAACGCTCTGGCTATTGTCCAAACCCTTATGGCATGTCTGTTGCTGCCACAATTCTTTGTTGTTCTTCTTGTTTTTGTTGCCGCTGTCAACTTTGTGTTTTGCTTTTTTGCTGTCAAATGTCGTTGCCTTTGTTTCGTGTTGTTTTGTGGCCACTATGGTGGCTTAAAAAATAAAAAATGAAAAGAGAAAAAGTGGTCCGGACAACGAAATTAAAGTGGTCTAGTCGCATAATGAACTACATATGAGTACCGAGCCGACAGGGCCAGAGCGAAAGCCAGTGCCAGTGCCAGACTCAGAGTCAGTGGCAGTGGCAGAGCATCATTGATGCGTGTTTTATTCTCTGTGAACTTTGATGTGAGCATTACTTCGTCAACTTCAGCCCAAAAGGCGGGCCTGTCTCTACCCCCCTCGCTTTGCTGTCAAATGCAGTAACCGCCTTTTGTGTGCCATCCGCCAGTTATTTTTGTGTTTTCATTTTCGTTTAATTTCTGCCGGCGCAGGTGTTTCACTATATACCAAGAACATGTATAGTTGAAATTTTTGTGTATTTAAGTTTTTGAACGAGGACATTCATATTTGCATTTCGTAAAATGGCCGCCGAAATGGTCGCAAAAAAGTGCCTTTCAATGGCCCCGGTAAGACTCAATACGTTCTAGCGGCGCTAGACTACAGTGTAAATATTTTACATCAGCACTTTACAATCACTCATCAATGGAACTGAAAAAAAGGTTTACATGGCTTTAACAAACACACCAGTCAGCTCCTTAATAAGCAGAACTATAGGCGCGTGTGTATGTTAAATATGCAGATAGAAACTGAATTCAACCGGGAATATAAAAAATACATGTGAATAACCCTTCAATACCCAAAATGTGGCTTCAGACAATAAAAACTTCTTCAATGATGACCGATCATTCATGTAGTCTGGCGAAGCTATAGTCGCCATTTCATATATATTTTTGATAAGCAGAAATTTTGGGACTGGCCTTAAAAATGCAACTTGTTCTAGTTTTACAGAACTTCAAAATTGTTAAGAGATCAATATTATAACTTATAGAGGGAACTTCCAGTATGAAGAACAAGTTTTCCTATTACTTCACATACACATAAATTCTCTGTGTTATTAAATAGAATAAATAATTCATCAACTATGCCACAATCGTTGTTAATTGCAGCCTGCAAATTCCAAATAATTTTTAGAACTACACAAGTATATTTTTCCTCATATTATTTATTACGTATTTTTACATCTTGTTTCACTCACGTATCATCGATAGCCATGAATATTTTTGGTCAGTGAAGGGTTAAGATCAGTCACTCGTTGGCACATAGAATGTCCTTACGTCCCTCTCTTTCGAATTCCGGAACTCGCTTTTTGCTTTGCGAGTTGAACGTTTGTGGCGCGTTCTGTTTTGACAGCCGCTTTTCATATGCAAATAATCATGTTCATGTCCCTGTTGTTTCTCTTCGTTTTTTTTTTGTCTTATTTGCGAGTTTCTTCTGGTCGCTCGACAGCTCGCTTTTTCGCTGTTTGCCAACACATCAAAAATGAAGTAGTCGTTTTTTCATTTAGCCCTTTTGGTTGCTTTGATGGCACCAGGCATTTTCTTGCATTCGAATGGAGTCGTCGTCATGGCTGGCTTCTGCTTCTGTTTCTGTAACTGCTTCTGGTTCTCTTGTTTTTGGTGTTGACGGGCTGCCTGTCGTTTATGCACGAAATGTGTTTTTAATGAAGCCTTTTAAGAGCGGCCGTATAGAGTGGGTTGGTCGGCCATTGGGCCATTTAATCAAGCAGTCAGTTCGTCAAGAAATGAGGCCCATATTTTTTAAATTTTTTCTCTAAATTTGTTGTTTATTTTTTTTTTGCCTTTTTCGTGGGTTGTTGGTGCTTTTCCTTTTCCAATAAATCGCAAATGAAAATGTGTCCTTGCCAAGCCTTGCCTTGACAGCCGTGGAATCATTTGCCTTTCGGTTTGAATGGTGGTTGGCTGGCTGGGTGGCAGCCAAAGTTTATGCAAAGTACCTTTTAATGTGTTTACGACTAAACATTTTCTGCTGTGCTTTTCGCTTTTCATTTTTCGTCGCCGTTGCAGGTTAATGGCTTATTGCTCTGCCGCCGTTTACTTATTTTTATTATACAATTTTTAATAATTCCTTTAAAGGAAATATTAAACTTTACTGCTGGGCGTATATTTTTGGCTGGCTTTCATTTCTTTCAAATGCGTTCACAATTTTATTGTATTTAATTTGTGTACAGCCATGAAGCTTTTTGCTCCTGTTGCTTTAATTTATTTGGCACACAGCAAATTAAAAGTTAATATACTGTCTCCACAAAGTTTTTCTAAGTCCGTAGCCTGAAGACTGTGTGGCTAGACCATACCTTTAGTTTACTTTTTTTCTTTTATATAAACGACAGATTTATGTGCCGGCGACAAAGTGAAATTCTTTATTTACACTGAAGTGCACGTGTCGTTTTCCCATTTCCCCCTGCTCCCTCTGCTCTTTGGGGGCAGTTCTCGTATTTCTGCGAATGGCGACAGTTGTTGCATTAAAATTAAAATGCTGTTTGGTTTGGTCTTGGACCGTGTGCCTGTGAAAAAATTAATTAAAATGTAAGCTGCTTAAAACTTTGCAGCATATTTGGATACAGCTGCCGTCTCTCTGGCTAATACAGCATTATATGCGCTGGCTATTTTAGGCCCTACGAGCCAAAACGATAGCAATGATGGCATTAATATTTCAGCGGATTTTAAGCGCAGGGCACGTGCCATTTCGTCGGCGCACTTCCGCCATTAAATGGCGCTGTCTCTCTCTCTTAAAGTCACTTGACTTGGTTATTAAAATGCAAAAATCACAATCATACTGTGTAATGTAATGCTTAAGACCTAACTCACTTTAAAGACATTAAATGAATATGTAAATTGTTTGCGCCGGCCGACGGCTCAGCGGCCAACGGGGCGTATGTTTACTGATTTCGTTCTGCCTGCTGTGGTTATTGTTGTTTTTGTTGATGTTAATTAGGCCGCGGGCAGCAAGAACAGTGGCAGAAGCTCATGGCATGGTGGAGTTTGACAAACACAAAGACAAACATGTTGGAAATTGTTTAATTTATGCCAAATCACGTCGGGTTTTGATAGTCGAGCGGATTTGACGCTGCTATTGCCATTGCCGTTGGCAGAGCGATGTGCGTGCGCATCAGATGATATTGGGCGGGTCTGCTCCGATTATTGCTGTTGTTGTTGTTGGTTGGAATGACCGCTGCAGCGGTAAAGGCTTAACGAGCGGATGCACATAAAACGCAGCTGGCGGCCATAAACGACAGTACACCCACGAAACTAGAGCCAAGTGCTGCGCCCGAATGTAGGCAATAAAAAATTTCAAAACCCAAATTATACACATGGGCTACATTAGAGACACTGGGACAAAATAAAACCCCTAACGCAACCGAAGTGACAGTGCGCCAACTTTTTAAACATTGTTGCCATCATTATACGAGCGATATATGAGATGCTGCACATTTCAGGGTCCAGGCTTAAACTCAACACACTTGGTGATGAATGGGAAGCACCTTCGGCATATGGCTCAGTCCCTGGGCTTGTGTCTCTCTGTATATTCGTGTATGTGTATGTGTATGTGAGTGTGCAGCATAAGTTTTATGGCATCCACTACTTTCGTAACGGCAGTGCCAGTGGTAAGCAGCGCCGGTCTGCCTTTCGAACGACGTTAATCTTATTTGCTGGCAGCGTCTGGGCCAGCGGTAAACATTTGGGTACGCACCATGTGTAAATAAAAGTAGCAAATGTCGCTCTAAGAAAAGAAGTGTTCGGGTCTTTTAGCTGGAGGTGCATATTTTGTCTGCTAAAAGCATGCCTGGGATTTTCGCATTACAATAAAAATGCTACTCCCCCATATAAGCATAAGTCTAGCTCTGCACAAAACTTATACTTCCGCTCAAATATGTATATACATATACACTGCACGTCCTTTGAATGATATTCGTATGCTCTCTTTGTGAGAAATAATCGAGACACAAGTCAGTCGCTGTAGGGATTTTGAGAATTATGTTTCATTGCGTTAAAAAAGGTTCGCACTCCCTACACTCAATATTAGTTTTAGTTTTTCCTATTCAAGAAACGAAAAAAATAGAAAATTTATATCTAATCTTTTTGCGATCAATTAAAAAATCTTGTCGTGGGACCTAAGTTAGCTTTCAGATCATTATCCAACAGCAACGATATTTACAGTCCGATATGTATTTACTATACAGCCAACATTTTTATACCCTGTACCCAAAGGGTACAAGGGTATATTAGTTTTGTGCGAGTGCACATGGAACACACAGAAGGAGGCTTGGTAGACCCCACAAAGTATATATATTCTTGATCAGCATGACAAGCCGAGTCGATATAGCCATGTCCGTCTGTCCGTCTGTCCGTCTGACCGTCTGTCCGTCTGTCTGTCCGTCTGTCTGTCCGTCTGTCTGTCTGTATGAACGCAAGGATCTCCGAAAGTATAAGAGCTAGAATAACCAAACTTGGTATACAGATTCTCCTGAGACCGAGAAAGGACGAGTTTGTTCATTTTTTCTGATCCACCCCCCCACTCCCCCCCTATTACCAATTTTCTATAACTCCCGTAATTCTTGGAATTTTGAACTAAAATTTGGTAGTCACATTAGGTTAGTAATTATATATCCGTATACCAAGTTTCATTATGAAAGAATGATCAGAAAGAAAGTTATAGCCATATAACCAGGCCCAATGCACACATACATACATATGTACAAGTACACAAACACGCATAAGGCACGATTCTGATGTAAATGTAAATGTATCTATGCATGCATGAAATATTTTATATTTAATTTAGTTAATTAATTAAATTAATTTAGTTAATTAATTAAATTAAATTAATTAATTAATTTAATTTAATTAATTTAATTACTTTTTTGTGGGGTGGTACAGGGTATTTAAGAGTTGAGCCTGCTCGACTTTAGCATTCCTTTCTTGTAATATTATGAACGTAACACACTTCAACAGGAAAAACAAAAAATTAAAAATTCTGCAATTTAAAATGGTACTTCAAATAATACGCAAAACAAACAAATATTCTTCTATTGATACTAAAGTAACTAAATCTATGAGTGCACAATTTTACAGAAATATTATAATGATTACTGCCTGATTACTAATGATTACTCTATTGAATATTTATCAATTATAATTGTATTTATTTTGTCTTTGAACTTAAATAGATAAGATGAATTCGAATTAATCATTCAATGTGTAGCTATTCAATTTTATTCTTTATTCTTTTTTATATTCTTATCCAAAATTGACAATAAAAACGATTTAGTTTAAATATGACAAACAAGTGACAATTAAATATGCATTGGCCTATTGTTATAGCGGCTATAATGTTGAACTGATAGATTCCGGAATTATAATTTTAGCCTGGAAACTTTTTAAAGGGGCGCTATTCAACTGGCTCGCAGTGTATATAGGTATGAAATAGCTACGAGTATGTTTAGATGTTGGGCGTGTTTGGCACCCACAAACATACTTTGTGCGAAACGAAGACGTTGAACTGGCCAACTTTTTGATGCTTTAGTGGGGGCGCGTGAATTGAATGCAAAAGTCAAAGTTAAATATTGCACGGCTTGTGCGCTTTCATGTCTCCTCGGCCTAAGCTACTGTGGCAACTTTTTGCAGGCGGGCGCTTAAATTTAATTAAAGTGACAGCAAACACGATTACATCACGGAAACTTTGACTTTGCTATATAGTAGTAAGTTGTCATGGCTATCGCACACACATACACCCACCAACACACTTACACACACCCTTGTTCTCGCTTCGGTGGTCGAGACAAGCAAGTTAAGCGCATAGAACTGCCAAAACTTGATTTTCCGAGCAAAGGGTGACGCATACATATAAGATAGACTCAAGTTTCTTGCTATTCATCAAGGAGGCAAAAATCTGAGCAGTTAGCTGTTGAACATATATCCGCTTGCACACCTGCTTGTGGGGCAACATTTTTTTCGCAACGTATCTTTGCATACTTGATGGCGCATAATGGCGGAAAAAATTGTTTACATTCATTTAAAAAAAGGAAAAACTCTGCATTTACATAATTTGCGACTTCAAGCCAAGTTTTATAAGTTAGGATAACAGCACATACAGTATGCCGTCTTTCTGCCTACACTCATTCATTTGATTTTTTTCGTGTTTTTATTATGCTGTAACGCTTTCCATGACTCAGGAAAATTCAATTCAATGTACTTATAGATAACACATGAAATAACAACTTGTTTGCTTTTTATTTATATCCTTTTTTTGGTTCTGCCAAAGTTCAAAGTTTTTGTAAAGTTCGGATTGAACCTATGTGTATTCGATGATGTTGTTATATGTTTGCATTCAGGAATCCTAATTTTATAAAGTATATAAAAGTTTCGACAAGGTGTTGCTTGAAGAATTTGTGTCTTGTGACAAAAGGCTGTGGCATTTTTTATTTGTTTTGCATTACATCTTACATATTAAATTATTCATTTCTTGTTCAATTTTTTTTGGGCACAAAATGTAAATATTTTTGAAATACTCACGTGCTGTCACCCTGTCTAGTTTGTTGTTTCAATTATTATTGTTGCTATTATTTACAGCCCTGCAGCCACAACTCACACACGATATGTATATATTTTCAGAAATGAGTTTTAATCAATTTCTCAGATTTTCTCTTCAAAAAACACGCGCCAATATTTCGGGTGCACAATCACGCGCGCCGACAAAACTGTTCAAAGCTTAGACAAACACTGTGCCTGACCAGCACTCACACAAGCACACACATTAGCACCCAGTCTGGACAATTTGTTGGTTACACGTTTGGAGTTCTGGCTAGCGAGAAAAACGTCCAGTTGCGCGCAGTTCCATCGACAAACTGATGATAAACGAAAAGTGTTTATCAGCAGCAAGCGTAGCCGGAGCCAAGTCGTCGCTGCTGCTGCTGTTGCTGCAGCGTCCAGGCGCAGCATCGTACACACAGCTGACGCCGAAGTTGACGCCGACTGAGCAGTGGCTGCTAAAATGGCAGCAATGACGACGTCATAAGGCTATAGAGCGGTAGTGGTTGTGTGTGAGCAGCGCCCGTTCGGCGTTTTCGAAGTTCACGACTGCCTCACAGACGATTTCGTGTGCAGTTTCCTGTGCTACGCTGCGCTGCTGTCGCCAACTGTTTTTGTTGGCTCGCTCTTCGCTTTCGAACTGACTGTAGACTTGTGCTCTTACTTCGAATCGAAGAGCGCCATTTTGAAGGAAGTCTTCGTGGGGCTCCTTATCAGTGCTTGTGTTGGGATAGGCTCTGTTTCCGCAGCCAAGTGGAAAATGCTGCTATTCGATTGCCATAACATTTAGCAAAACAGAAACTCGCCCCAAATAAAATGAAAAGGTCGTTTGATGGTGTCTCAATAAACTCATCGAATTGAGCTCAGCAGTATCTAAAAGATGCTTTCAACAATCAGTCAGCAACTTATGCATGCGATAAGAGGCTAAGCCATGGCCACATAGTTACACAAACACACAAAAACACGCACATATATACATATATACGTATATACTCTTCCGCAATGCAAGTATTGTCAGTGCCAGGGCGTGTACTGGCCCGCAGCACTTTGTGCAGAAGACGAGACAAATTCATCGTAGGGTGCAACGCACAGAGAGGGGATTAAAGGAAGGCCAGCACCATTACTAAGGCAATGACTATGGCTATGACTACAGAGCGGTTAACAGTAGAAAAAGCCACAAAAATTCAGCAAACGAAAAAGGAATTGCAATGAAAAGCAGAAGAGAAAGCGAACAGCAAGCACAACCACAATATATGCAAATGTCTGTTTCCGTCGTTGTATTCGCAAAATTTGCAGGCAAATATAGTATGAGTGCAAACAAAAGGCAGAGTGACGTTCTCCATGGGGACAGCAACAGCAGCACAAAAACCAACAATTGCAACAACAACAAAAATAATAACTAGAATAAAAGATAACTATTTCCACAATAAAGAAAATGTGCGTTAACGCAATAAGATTCTATGAAAACATTAGAGGGGAAACCAAACTTCAGCAAGAATTTCACTGAGAATAAACATTTAAACTCTGTTAAGTGTGGCTTTATGTAAAACTGAACTCTCGTACAATGGCCAAATTGCAGGCTGACTCACTATAGAATTAAACAAGGTGGAAAATAAAATGCTTTACCTATAAATTGGCAAATGTTAAATGTATTTGCATTCAACATGGCAGCAAAAACAATGCAAAGTTATTGTTAAAAATGGAATATAGCTAAGTACTTAGTTGACGTTGTCCCAACTAAATATTTGATTGCGACTACGACTTATTTCATCGTAGACAGCCAGTGCATTATTTTATCCGTAATGAAGATTTGGTCATAGCTTTATTTGTCTATATATAGTATATTTAAAAGATTGCTCACTTCCTACACGTTGAATAAACCAAATATTATTTTGTGCCGCTTTTCATGGAAAATCATTGCTTTCAAACAATGTATGTTTTGGCATAAGCTTTTATAATCTGATTTAATAAGTCGCATTCACATACTCCTATGTCTAGAGCTGTATCGAGTTCCATTTGGCATTAGACAAAATGGCAATGGAATTAAAGCTCTGACATTCAGATCGAAATTGTAAAGTTGACCTTTGGAAATTATTCCGAATTTATTGCAACTAAAATGTGTGCAAGTATTAAATTTGAAATTTGTAAGTAGTGAACAAGGCAATAGGCAAGACTTTTTCTTTCTATTAGTAATTTTCGTAATCAAATCAATATATATAAGCTCTCGACGGCTCAAAATAACTACAAATGTTGCATCAAAACATTTTTATAAACTTATTTAATTAAATATGCAAGTGGCTTACAAAATTAAAGCATTTTTTTATTTCTGCTGCACCCGCTGCCTTCATTTCTTCTTCTCTCCTTCTAGTTCTCTCGCATTCCCTACTGCCTATACTAGCTAGTAATTGGCCCAATTACAAAATTGGTTGGACAAAATAATAATTATATTTCCCCCGGTGGCTGTGGACTAATACACCGCAGGCGCAATTGTTGAGGCATAGAAGCCAGGCGCCCAAGCGGCAAGTATTTGGAAAACTGTGTATATATGTAAGTAGTCCACTTGGCAGCATGTGCATTAGACGGGCACTCGCACATTGGCGGCACGTACCATACTACTACTCGTATATACGCCAAATAATTTCGAATTCTGGCAGTTTTCAATTAAGCATCTGTCATGGTTATTAATCACAATGTATGTCAAAGTCAATTTGGAAATTTTATGGCAAGCGCGCGAGCACAGATGCCAACGAAAAGTAAACAACAAATATGAAAATTCAATCAAAAATATTTGAGCGCGCGCGCGAACTGTAATGTTAATGGCAAAGTAATTAATTTTTAGCTAAATTTATTTTTGGCCCGGCATAGAGGCAGCGACTGCTGGTCGATCTCTGTTATGCAATATTTGTTTGGTGCAGGCTATAAAGATGATGGTAAAGTGTGGGGAAACAATGCACGGTCAGTGTTGCTGATAATTGCATAAATTTAAGGCCTTCCGTTGGGTTTGCCTGACATAATTGCATTTCATAGCTTACGTGTACATCTAGGTCGGACCCTTGACTCATACAAATGGAGCGCAGTTTATGGCCACTGACACGGACGCGCCTTGAATGGGGCAACAGTCAGCGGCCATTTAAGTTTATGCATACTCACCTGACCAGCCAGACCAGACCGGTGGTTCAGCGCGGAAATTGGAGCTCTTTCAAAGAAGAGAAAAGGGCGAGAGCGTTCAGAAATTTAATTTGTCGTAATGTGCTTGAGATTCAGCGACCAGCATCATCCGCTTCTTGAAAGACAAATTAAAATGCACTTAGCGCGCTGCCTGGCCAAAGCAAAGTTACGAGCCAACTTCTACTAGCGCGACTTAGTCTTAGATGGGAAACGAGATGGGGCAGCTGTGGTCATCAAATGATGTTCGGTTGGACGCGAGTCGAGTGGCAAAGTTTCTGTCCTCTTTCCGCTTGCGTTGTCTTGCAAAAACTTGACATATTTTTTCATTGAGTTTATCAACATTAAGTGGGTCGCGTTGCGCTTTGACTAGCTGGCCAGCCACCCAGAGGAAAGGCAGCGCCATTTTAGTTACATGAGCGTGCTTGACCATACAAAATGGATTAAATGATGCACATGGCTACATGACTATGCTCGCTATTCAGTCCCTTTGCTTTTGCAGCCAAATGATATTTTTATTGTAATGACAACGCATTTCTTTCGACGATGTCGAAAATTAATGAACGGCAAAGTGCCGTAAGGGCGGCTAATTGATTGCCACACAAGACATGCCAAAGCTTACGCTAAGCGGATATTCAATTTAACTGCATTATGTGCTTAAGCGTACTTACGAGAATAGCTGAGTTCACTTGCAGCTAATCGGAATTAAACGCAATTATTTTTCAAGTGGGCGAGTCAAGTAGGCGGCAAACTACCATCCACCTGTTCCAACATCTCATCAGTTGTGATATAAGCTCGAAAAAATAATAAAGTAAATAACAGTCACTCTTCTGGGTCATATACGTACACAATGTAAGAGCTCTTATCCAATTAGTAAACACGCATCAGATTTCAAATTGCAAATAGGTGCTCAACAACGCCAATGCCCTCAAAGCGCAGCAAATACACACTAAAAGCAAATACGTGGAGCAATATACAAGTACAATTTCTTTCTTTTTGCACAATTGTGCAGACATATAACCCTATTGATATTTATATGTAAATCACAGAAGGAGAAGTGGCAGACCGTTTGTTTGTACTTGTACTTGAGAGTTTAGCCTTATTTTCAATTAACTAAATGTTTTGTTTTTAAATTACATTTAAAAAAATAGCAATTAACTTATTCTTGACACACTTGTTCTGACACTTAAATAAAAATACAATTAAATGGCATAATAAGCACTTATAAATATTTTTGAAATTGAAAATTGTGCAGTTGAATATTATAATTAAAAATATTTTCAATGAACTATCACTTTCAGGAATCATCTTAAGATATCTTCTGCTTATGGTTGCTTATTGAGAATCAATTACTTATAGATCCTGATTCTACCTTCAACTGATGACACATATGTACATGTCTGAGAGCTTTAGTTGATGCTGTGTTATGTAAATACTCAATGCTATTGTTGGCCGAATGCCATTGTAGTTGCTTGGCAGAAAACGGAGGAGAGCTCGTATGCTTGCGCAGATAATTCAAATGGCAAAGTTTAGTTAATAGACGTTGCAGCATGTTTAATTGTTGCTGTTGGTCATCATTAAGTGCCTCGATTGTTTGGAGCTCAGCTCCCTCCTCTGAATGAAATTTGTCAATACACCTGGTAGATTCATCAACTAGTCGCTCTTTCCATCGTGCTTGTATTCTATGCGAGGGGCAAGGGCAGCCACAGGACTTGCAACAGCTTTCAATTTGTCTTTTACAAAGTGATTTATATGCTAACAGGCGGTCAGATTGTTGTTGTCGAGTTGCTTGTTTCTAGTTGTTTTCGAGAGGCAGGGCTTTTCAGTGCTGTTTGTCATGCATTTGGTATTTGCAGCGTGCATGCAAATGACTTGCCAACTGACAGTTTGACTCAAGCCATCTCGTTTGGCATCCCACTGCCTATGTATGTTGTGTGTACTCTGCCTAACCGAAATTTGCACATAAAGTATCTCTGACAGCAATGTTGTACTTGTAAAAGTTGTCGCACATACTGGCCTGCCCCGTTGCGGCTTTGGCACCCGCAACAAGCGTCGAAATAAATTTGACTAAGAAACAAGCCAACAATAAACAGCAATAGCAACAACTGACTCGCATGACTCAATTAGAAACCACAGGCCGACACACTCACGCCCTCAAACACACACTGAATAGTCGTGGCTTAGTCATTTGTTCAGTCCAGTTGTTGGGCATTCGGACCATAAATTTTATTACGGCTCGGGCTGCCGGTCAAACGCCACTCTGCTGTTGACAATTTGAATGGCCAGTATAGCATTTAAGCCGCTTTCATGTGTGCCACACTTTCTGCATTTGCATTTGCAATCCCCTTGTTTATTTGTTATTGAATTTGTGTTTCAATGGTTGCCTTTATCGCACGTTCCAAGATAAATAAACTAAGCGTATTCTAGTGTTTTTCCTTTTCAGTGTCTTCTTATATTTATTTGCTCAATTCATTCGCCACAGATAAAAGAACTATTATTTTTCTGCACCGTACTGTCAACATGTAATTGAATGTATATATAATGGACGATAATTTAAAGCTAAGTGAGAAAACATATATCACTCATACGTCATGTATGACAACCGTAAGGGAAATGACAACTACATGACATGACATTGTTTGGGTCTACTTAAAAGTGCCTCACATTCAGCTTGATTTGATGGAAAGAAATGTTCTTTACAAGGGATAACCCATTAATTTGTTGATTTACATGTGGATATGAATATGAATGATAATTTAATGTAAAAAACAACTCTGAATATGAAACGTTTGTCATCAGCACTCAATCGAATATATAGGTTTATTGCGGGCTTATCTTCGAAGTATAAATTAATATAAAACAAGAGAGAACGCTTCAGTCGAGCCAGCCCGACAGTGAAATACCCTGTAAACTTCCGACAATGAGGTATATGCGCCCATAGCATCAGCAAAACGAGGAAGAAGAAGAGCGAACTTGTTGCTGCAGTTTGGGGGTGTTCTACTGGCGAGAATTTGTTTCGCTAATAACTTTTCTTAAAATTGACCGAATTGAATAAAATTAAACAACAGTAGATAATTATATGCTAATTATGTGTGCGAAGTTTGGTTTAGGTACATTTGAAATGTGGACGCTATTGACGGGGTGAAAATTAAAACAAAAGAAATAGGAGAATCTGGATACCAACTTTGGTTATTCTAGCTTTTATAGTTTCTGAGATCCTTGAGTTCATCCAGACGGACGGACGAACAGACGGACATGCTGATTCAGAATATATATACTTAATGGGGTCGGAGATTCTTCGTACTGCATGTTACATTCTTTGCACAAACCTAATATACCCTTTTTATCCCTACGGGTACAGGG
Organism: Scaptodrosophila lebanonensis; assembly: GCF_003285725.1. Classification (NCBI taxonomy): domain Eukaryota; kingdom Metazoa; phylum Arthropoda; class Insecta; order Diptera; family Drosophilidae; genus Scaptodrosophila; species Scaptodrosophila lebanonensis. The sequence goes on from NW_022060529.1 coordinate 8,569,370, forward strand.
TATAAAAAGGAAGTTTTTGAAAAATGTAGACCACCTATTTATCCTAAATTCATGATGAAGTGCTTTTAAGTATTATTTTCTTTTTCATTTACAAGAGTTTTATGTAAGCGAAAAAAATGTAATTTACCACAAAAAAGTCCAAGTAAATTCAAGAAATTTTTATCTGTCTACTAAAAAATACATATTTCTGAAGAAATTGAATACAAAAGTCAATGATTTTGCTCAGACGGCTAGCATTTGCAAACGCCCATATTATGAAGGATAAGCTTGTCTACAATTTTAAGTCTACAAGTGAGTGTCAATTCAATAGATACTTATTGCAGTGTTTAAGTTAATTTTATTTATTTAATGTTCAATAATTTGTTATACAAGTGTTGCTATCAGAGCAGCTATCAAAGGGCTGAGAAGAACTCTGGATATTATGTAGCCAGAAGGGCAGTAATATAGACATCATCATTGCTCAGTGACTTAACTTGGTAACAATTCAATTGAATTTGCTGTCAACTGCCGCCATGGATTTTGACTATGAAATCTAGATTAAAACGTTGCCATTCAAACAACTGACAACCAAAGCGAAAACAATTTCTAGCAAATACAATTACAATGGCTACAACTACTACAAATACAGCCAGTTGGATTGAGAAGGGAAGACAAGGGATCAGGAATGGAAGGGAGCACTCTATGCTGATGTCGCAGCTGCTGCTTTTTAATACGTTTTCATCTTGGCCATTCGCAACGTTATCAGTGTCGACTGACCCCAGTATGAAGTACCAAGTCGTCAGTGGCCATGGTTGGCTTGCCTTTTGGCGGTTTTGTGCCAAGCTACCCGATTGCCTGCTTATGGATATAACCAGCATAAAGTCGTTTCTCGTTTCTCGTTGTCGTCGTCACAGCAATGAAGCTATAAAATTAAAAGCAGCCAACAAGAACATTAACAAAAGCTAACTGTAGCAGACGCAATGCTCATCTCCAAATGTTTTCTGCAATAAAATAAAAGCTGAATTTAATGAAATTACATAAATTTCATTTTATTTGATGAGCACTGAAGCAGCGGGGCAGTACATGGGTAGCTTTAGCAGGCGACTGCTTAGCCTCAAACCTTTTGTGACTAGGCACTGTTATTGAAATTAATTTGATTTACATACTTACTGCACTGCGAGCTGACGAGAGTTGTTGTGGAAAGTGTTCTCTCCCCATTGACAAAATGTCCATTGAGAAGTTGGGGAGCAATGGGCGCGCTGAAGGTTATCAGAAGGAAAATGGCTGCCATTTGTGTGCTGTCAATTGTTATGGGTATCATTGAGGAATGTCGAAAAGCTACAAGTACTTTCGAAGGGGGCCAAAAGTTAATGCACTCGTAGTGTCAGCTTCTTGAACAAAAAATTGTAAGTGCTACCGAGCACCAGTCCCCAATGCCATTGCCAGTTGCTGTCAACTGCATGTATTATTTACGCTTATAATAAATAAATACACAAGTATAGATATTGTATTGTAGCTATATTATATACGTATATAATATACATATAGAGGATGCAGTAAGAAGTATATGGGCAGCGACGGGAAATCAAACATCCAAGAGTTGCTGCACTCATATTTACACTCCAGTTAGCACCCTAAGGAGAGCTACGCAATTTACGAATGCCAAGTTGCACTTTTCTGCTTTTACGGAAACATCTTACACGGACACACACACGCACACGCACACTCACGCAGAAGCACGCGCTGCTGTTATGTGGAAGGGATTCGTACAAACATACTTATACGTATTTGAAGGAATGTGTATACACATTATGGCTTGCCCAAGTGTATTTGTATGCACTTATATACTCTAAGAAAGCATATAACTAGAGTTAGAACACACATACACACAAACCCATAGACATACATAAACTCCCCGCTCCATTCACATACCGCCTTGCATACATTTGTAAAACAAATTTGTATTTATATCCTAGCCAAACACCCTTGACACTCGCTAGCGTTTGGTTAGTTTGTCTTTCACTGCTCTTCTGACTTTTGCACATTATGTGCTCCATTTAATGTCTATGTGCCACATGCACATATATGCCCACACAAACACACACACACACACACACATACATACGTGTATGTAATACATACGTGGCAAGCGTCAAGTGGCAATTTACATTAGTTTTATTGTATAAGAAATTAGCAGCATTTAGCAAATGTGCTTCAAGACCAACCAGTCGAAGGAAGTCTTCTAGGCAGGCGTGTATATCCTTTTTGTGCGTGTGCGTGTGAAGTGCGAGCATTTAGATTTGTTTGCTTAAATGGCACTGCCGGTGCCTTAGGCATATCAATTTTGCTCGACGTTCCCATGACATGCTCGGAAAAGCGCGCAAATTGCTGAAAGCGTCAAGGTGAGAAAACAAAATCGATTTTCTAATGAATCCAACTTGAAGTTGGTCGCTCTTTTAATGTGGAAACTCGATAACTACATACATATACTATATAGTTTATTAATATATCCTTTAGGACTCGGAAACATCTGGCGGCTGGAAACGAAGCGATGCTAAGAAGGTTTAGATTAAATTTGAGAATAGTTTACAAACAGTTACAAGGAACATTACAATTAAATAATTGTTTAAATATTTGCGTTTTTTTGTAGTTTATTTTAAATTGTTGTTTTTGTGTTTGTTTAGACCCCGTTTCGAAATTTTGCTTACAATCATGGCTATTATATGTGTGACAAAAGATACTTTAAAATAGCAGTATATTTAAACAAATAAATGATTTAAAGCTTGTTCTAAATTGTTGTGATTTTCGTTTTCTTCACACCCCGTTCTAAAATTTTGCATACAAACATGGTTATTCTAATAAATCTGACAAAACTTAAATCGAAACCCAAATTTGAAAAATAAATTAACAAAACCTTAATTTTACCTTACAAATATTTAAATCCCAACCAAACTACTAATCATTTAAAATCGGATATAATTTTGTGCACCTTCGCTCACTCAAACCAAAAGAAAACTTAATTGTTACCTCAAAAGCTTGTAATTAATTTCCTATTAGTAACAGCCTACTCTCAGGTGTACCCTTTCAGTTATTAATACTGCTCAGACAATGTGACACTCGTTGACCACAACGATATCATCATCGACTACCCCTCCGTTTTTGTCGGTATGATGCTCGTGGTGTATGGGACAGCTGACTACTAGAGCGTCTTCGTTATTTGTCGGTTCAGCTGCTTCCTTTGACTTTGATTTCAGCGTCTCCAATTCCTTTTTCTTCTTAATGTCCTTATGCTGCCCTTTCGACATCTCACTCTGCTCTTTTCCCTGCTGCTTGTCGGCTGGTCCATCCATCAGTAGATGCTCAATGGTTTCATGGTTGTTGCGCAGTGCCATGTCAACGGCGTGGTCAATGAATTGGTATAGGGGAGTGTCTTGGTGACGATGCGACGATTTGGAATCACCTAATGGGGTCTGCTTGTCCCCGTCAAGATCATTGGATGTCTCGGCCATCGGTAGGGCCTCTAGAGGTTGCTGTAATAGCTGCTGTAGCATATAAAGCATGGGTGTGGCCAAAGCTGTAGATGCTCCGGGCGCCTTGTGCTTTGCATGGTGTCTGGCGGCATGGGCATGAGCATGTGAGGGCTCTATAAAACCCTTATCGGCATTGACAACTAATACGCCGCCCAAATCTTGAGCAGCTAAAGTCAGTGGAAGCGGCAGAGACATCAGCTCTGGTCCATAGTTTAATTCCTGCTGCATGCTTTCAATCATCATGTTGGGAGCAACCAATTCGAATTCCTTCAGCTCGTGCTTGCCGTCCGGCGACATCATCTTGTTGTAATACATATAGGGTGGAGCTGCGGGTGCAGCGGCATGGTGGCGGCGACGGCGCTGGATGCGCGACGGTGCGAAGATTGGCAGCTGAGCCAACGCTGGCAGACTATCGTCTATAAACGACATGCGTCGTTTAGATCGATGCATACGCGAAAGATCGATCAAAGATCCTGCATCCAACAAGGCTTCCTCCGCTACATCTATTTTTGGAGCAAAAGGTGGGGACTGCTGTGGCTCCGCAGGAGATAAAGCCTTGGGAGCATTGGCGGCCAAGGTATTGGGAGCTGAAGTAGCTGATGTGGCTGAAAGGCCTATAGCAGCTGGAACTACTGAGACTCCACTAGTGGCAGTCGCAGCCACGCTCTTTCCTTGCGAGCTAGGCTGGACACTGTCCTTAAAAGATTTAATAGATTCACTATTGCCAGTATTTGAAGCAGCAGCGTACGGAGACTTAGCCATGAGTACGCTAGTAGCTGTTAAAAGGCAGAATTTTGTAGATTACCGCATAAGTAATAGAGCGACGAGTTATGTGTTACCTTTAACTAATTCCACTTTAGCCAATGGGCTGTTCGTGCTGCTCTTAGACAATTCGTTTCCTTCTGGTGCTACGACAGCATCAGTCGCTGTAGACGGGCTGACTTGGGTTGGCGTACGTTTAATCCGCAATGCATGACAACTTTCGGGCTGAAGCAGCATTATGCCGCCTATAAAAAACGCTATTGGAAAAAAACTCTGATACAATTAAATAGGAATACGACTCACAGCACAAAATCAGCAAGCAGTTCAAATATCGTTTGTCCATTTTCTCAGACAGCTTTTGAAATCATCCACTGGGTGGTACGTAGTTTAGAAATTTATTTTGAATGAGGCAGTGCTGCAATATTTATGATTTGAAATAATTCCAAAGGTTAACCTAAATATTTTCTCCAAAAAATAATTTTAAAAATTTTGCTCACCTTGCTTTGTTGTTTACAGTACGAGGTCTGTGCGTTAAATGAAAACTTTCAATTGATTTCGAATGACATCGTTTTGAATTTTTTAAGAACGCCTGCTAAATTAAAGGGGTTTTCGAGTATGTTCTTACCCAAATGAGGTTAGAGTACAAATTTAGGGTGCACTTAAATGGCGTGCATATCTGATTCAGAATTAAAAATGGGAAGTTTCATAGCCTTAACAAATAAATACTGGTTTGTTTAAAGAATGTTAAAATTTCAAAAATACTTTTGTATAGCTGAGAGTGAAAAACTGGCAGAGATAGTTTTCTTAAATAAATATTGAAATAATTATACGAATTTCTGCTAGTTGAAAAGAAGCTTAGGCTCTGAGCTTTGACTTTGTGCATGTTCCATTTGCAAACGTTTATTTTTTAAAACTTTATCCACATATTCAAAGGAATTGTATAGGCAGCACGTACTGGTCTGATTTGTATACCCTCGTATATTCCGAGCAGGTATCTATGTGTGTTTGAGTGCTTAAGGGTGTGAGCAGACATAAATGTGTCTGAGCGTGCAGCTATTACTTGATTAAAAAATATTCACAGCCAAAATTGGAAAATTTGTATCAAATCGTAAAAGTGCAGAAGCAAATAGGCAACGCATTTTTAGTACAAACACACACACACACACACACATCCACATATACAGAGAGATAGAGAGTGTGTTCGTATCATACTTCTATGTAACTAATATTTGTGCGTTCCATCTTTGGATGGATGGTGAAAACACGACGCCATTAATAATGCAAAGTGCGTAGCATCCTCCAATGTGGGATGGTGATGGTAATGGCGCTGGTTGACAAAACCTAGCGAGATGTAAATGCAAATTACACTGCGAATGATTTCAGAAATATGCGCTACATCCTTACGAACGTTAAGTGGCAGAGTTTCGATTCATACGTGTATGTGTGTCTGTCCGTTTGTCTGAAAGAGTATCGAGGTATGTTGATTAATTGATAGGGATACAAAACGTTGCATGTGGAATTGTAAACATTGGTAAAGATTGGTCCAAAATCGCTATCTTTAATTGATTGATGAGTTTTTTTTTTGAAATTTCACCAATTTCTTGAAACAAGATGTGTTAGCGACAGAAAACATTTTAGTTACTACACTATCGCCTATCGCATTCGTTTTCCGGAGTTTGTTTGGGGGCGAAGATTTTTAAAATACCGGGAACAGAGCGCAAGGCACTCCAGCTTTTAGAATTTTTCAGTTTCGCTGCTTCGCCTGTGGAAAGAACTAGAATACTGGCACTGCATTCGGATTAGACCTCGATCCCGTTGCCCTTCCTCTTGTTTGTCAACAGGCAATAAGCAGCTCAGCTTTGAGCTGAGTATGGTGCCACATGTGACTGAAAGTCGATTTATTTTCGTGCGTCTGTCAGGGATTTGCATGGGCATATGTGTGTGTGTCCAAATGGCAGCTGACGTCACGCACTCTGCCAGACTTAGCGTTCGACAGTCGCTTTAACTGATAAATGCCTATATTGAAAACGTTGAAGCACTTGGCTTCTACAGATGCGATTAGATCATTTGAAGCCAATATTTACAAAGCAAGAATGTATCATAAGGCCCAGAAACTGCCTGCTATTTGCCCTTTGAAGTTTGTACATAAAGCCACTCGCTAATAAAAAGACTGGACTGGTGTCGCTTTTTATTTGGTCGACCCATGTCCAAATTTAGAAGGATTTTCGACTAGACAGACCTGCTGAGCAAAGCCAAGAAAAGCTGAGAAAGGGAAAGAATGGTACCTCATGAATAATTGCACGCTGTCTGAAGATGTGTATTGATGTCTTGATATATTGTTGCCTGGCTACCTAGCTATGAGCTACAAAAAGCCAAAAGCAGAATTTTCAAATAAAGGCGTAAAGTGACAGGCGGAGTCTTTGTGTTGAGTTCGCTTTGATGTTATCCTTGCCTCCTGTACTCTTTTCCTACTCTCCTAAACGCTGAGCGTTAGCGTGTCGTTTACAGCAAACATTTAATAAGCTTTTCAATTTATCTTTTAGTTGTTGGTGTCGCTCTGGGCAGAAACCGCTTTTACGCAACTCACAGCTAACAGACTGAGTAAGTCTACAGAAGGATTACGCGGTCTGCTCAATATTGCGAACTTATTCTGTGACGCCCTTTGTTAATGGGGACTTAGTGAGTTTTAACTTAAATGCGAATGCGAATAATATTACACAACGAACCAGATTTGCGACGCCAGCGGCGCCCATATTATTAGATAGAAATTTAAACCCACACCCCAATTGCATTGAAATCTTTATTTTTAACTGTAATAAATGGTTGGATTTTTTAATAATATATTTTTAAAGAAGTTAAAAAATGTTGCTGAAACAAACCCAAAAGAAGAATCAAATTTTTGTTGTAAAAACTTCTTCGTTTCAATCGACATAGTAAATTTTTTAAGCTATTTTGTTCTCAATTGAATAATACTGATTGCATCTTCAATTGCTGTTTGAGAAAAAGAGTACAAAATTAAACATTTTTAAACAATTGTGGCTTTTCAGGTGAGTAAAAATATACACTCGAGTAAACAGCAAAAATATGAAGATGTACGAAATGAGATTTAAAACAACCAAAATCCAACCAAATCCAAGAGTGAACATCGGGAGCTGGTTCCTTGAAGTGATTCGCATCATATATATACATCCAACCATACAGTTGAGCGATTCAGAGAAACTCAAACATTCATTAGTTGGTCGTTAATATTCCGATTGTTGACACAAAGTTTTTGGTTTGACACGCCGTCATCATCCGCATTGCCCCTGTTGATATCCTTGTTAGCTTGTTTGCTGCTGTCGTCGGTGTCAGCGCATGGGCAAACAAGTGTTGACTGTGCGCGCCCGGCGACTTAATGTGCAAAGGAATTTAATTAATAACGTTCTTTTCGAGTGCAACACGGCGTAAACTTAATTAAACGTGAATTTGCAAAGCAGTAGCTCAAAGCGCCAATGTCCTCAGTTAAGCATCTCCTCCACAAAGCTCATTCTCCCATTTTTTTAAAGCCGTTCGCCAGTCATAGTCATTCAAGGTTGCATTGGCGCAGGCCACATGTGATAAACTTCCAACCACGAACAACATTTTATCAGCCCGGTTTATTGGCCGCGTATGCGCAACGCTTCAAAGCCAGGGCCCGAGCCCGAGCCCAAGCCCAAGTCCTAGCCCAAACTCAATCCCGATCCAACGGCAGTTGCGTTTTTACGGCTTATGTTAATAGTGAAAAATGCTGAATATTATTGCCCTCGCTTAGATAAAGGGGGTGCGGACAGCAGGGAGGCGAGAGCGTTGGGGTACACTCATAAAACAGCGGGTCGCAGTTCAACTGCCGTTGAACTTTTTATGTTCATGTGTATTCTTATTTATGTGCGTTGTGGCTGCTTATAGCCAACTTGTCTGCAAGGCATTGACTTAGCCCCGAAGGTCTTGCTACATTCAAGCTTTAATTTAAAGGAGCATGCAAAGCGAGTAAAAATATTGCATTTCCCTGGAAGGTCAGGTGACAGGAAGCTGTACATGGCATGGCGGTAAAGGTCAGCAACTGGGCGACTGGGTGATTGCAATGCACAGTTGGATTTGGGAAAGTGTCGACATTTGTCAGCACTGCTCCGCAGCTGCAACTGACAGATGAAATAGCAGCGGTCACTGCAAAAGAAATAAGAAATGAGGCACCGAAAACAAAGGACACAACAATACAATGAATCCATCAGCAGAATAAGCTTAAAAAAGGGTGTCCGTAACCTAACACTTGCGAGACTTGGCGTATACTCGGTTATATATAATGCATTGTCCCAACTTCCAAACACGAAATCAACAAATTTTTAAAAAGCGTTAATATCCAATAAATTAGTTGAATAAGTACCTCACGTTTAATTCAGCATGGTTTGTTTGATCCACTTAGTAAACTATGAATTTAATTTAATTAGTTAAATTAGTTTGTTGTTGGAATTTAAATAGAGATACACCTCAAAGTTTAATTTCGCAAATCATTTTTTCTTAATTGTTTTAAGTTTTGAAGTTGATTACGAATTTACATATTTAAGTTAAGAAAATCTTTTATAATATTTAAGACAGAAACTAAAATTTTGTTTTCTTGTCCCTTTGAAGATAACTTAGTAATAGTAATAATAAAAGCTAAAGCATACATTTATCATTTATACAAATCTAAATAAGTAGTATATGATATTTTAGGGACGTTTCACTTGCTAATGGCAGATACAACATACTGACTTTGCCGTCGAAATTTACATCATACACAATTTTTCTTCGAATCCTTGTAATTTATTTTTTTTTAACTCTAGACTAAAGATGACGAACTTATCTCGCCCTGCCCGACCAGACCAGCGCATTAGAGATTCTTCTAACTCAAATAAAACACCACTTGGTACGAAGCCAGCCACACAGGCAAGCGGCAATTTGCAAAATGTCTCCAGACCCGGTAATAGGATTACATGTTACTTCGATTGCATTCTGTTAATGACAATATTCAACAGCTCAGTTCGGATTGAACAAGAAAACAAGGGTGTGCCCGCCGAAGAAGCATACCGATACCTACACGAAGCAGGAGAGCACAACAAAGCAATTCAAGAATTTAAATTTCTCTGGAACTCGCTCAAATCTTCAATTGACTGTACAAAACCTAGAGTTTCCTGATGTGAACATTAAGCGCACGGATTTACACAAACGAGACGACTGCGGGAAGGGGTTGGTTACGGAAAAAACTGCCGTTGACTTTGAAAGCTCAAGCAACTCACATTTCCGCAATGGCATCGAGACGGTTAAGTTTCGTAAAGGTAAATGTACTAGCACCTCGTCGGATAGTATAGATGGGTCAGGTAGTGCCAGCCAACGGGAATCAGAGCGCCTCTCTGCGCGCCTTGAAGGATTTGTTCAATCAGATGAAATGATTGACTCGCAGCATAAGCAGTCTGATTTAGGATCCCATTTCAAGAGTGAAGAGTGGGCTAAGCCCTGCCCTGGGAGCTATGTTGCCGGCGCCCCGAAGTCTCATATTGGCGTTTGTCCGGAAAACTACGAGCAGCTAGCTAAGTATTCAGCACAGCGGCAGAAGTTCTTCCTCACCCAGGATCCTCGTAAGACTCATTGCCTAACGAACCCGCAGGCGCTGCGCCATAAGACTCTAAACAAGCACCAAGCGTATAAATTAATAACCGAAACTGTCGAGCAAGCGGACAATGTGTGCGGGGAAACCAAATCGGAAAAATCGGACTCTTATCTGTGCGAAGTTATCGATTTGGAGAATCCACTTAATCTTGACTTTCAGGGCATGGACTACAAGATTAACTACCAGCAGGATGAACAGGAGGCACAAAACCAATTGGTCTACTGGCGGGTCACACGTTACATGGATCGACGTCGTGTTAAGCAGCAAACACAAGGTGCGGTAGAAGAAGAACTTAAAAAGGAACGACTGGCTATACCCCCAGCCTTTGCAACCAAAATAAAGGACGAACCATTAGTTGAAGAGACACCTGTAAAGTCGCCGCGGCTGAGCGAGCTTTACCGCTGCGTAGACAAGCCAGCTAACAAGCAAAAGATCAAGGAGGAGCAAAATCGTCGGGCGGCCCGCTACAAAGATATTTATCTGCGCAATAAACAGCGCACAGCCGACCAAGAACAGCTCCGAAAAAAGCAAGAGGCCGCCGCTAGAGAAACTGAGGCCCGTAATGTGGCAGAAATGGACTTGCGAAACGATGTTGCAATTATTGACGATGCTATTGAACGCAGCTTCCGCAAACACGTTGAGATCAAACAGGTTGTACGCAAGCGAAAATTCTTTCCCAAAACTATCGCAGAAACGAACCGCCTTAAAAAAATAATGCACAAAGAGAACTGTATTAGGCGTGACAAGGCTTACGTGAAGCAGCAGTTCTTCTTGGAGCGAACCGGTAAACTCAAAAAATTCCCAGATGCGGAGCTTAAACTGGCATGTGAGGGCTCAATAAATGAAAGTGTCGGCTCTACTCCCAGTGAGCAGAGCAGTGACGACGAAGACTACTTAGATGTTGGAAAAAAGGGTGATTATTTTCAATTACGAGGCTTTCATTTCAAGCATGGCGACTATCTGCGAGGTAAGCTTCATCGCCACCAGATCATGCAAGGCCAGCGGACTGTGAAAGGCTGCCTTACACGCGAAGAATGGCTTAACCAGCTTGCACCGAAGAAACAGCCGATCAAATTAGACGTGGAAGCAGGGATCATTAAAGTTCGGGATCCGGATGATCCAAACTTGAACCTCTTCCCACCAGTCCCAATAATTAAGGAACGGTCCGACAAAAAGAGTGCAGTGCATGAATTCATCTCGCAGGATCTCGGCCTGCACTACCACCGCCAGCTACGGAAGAATCTTAAGTTTGTAAAGCCCAAACTGAAGTATAACGTGAAGAAGTTTAACTTGATTCGCTATGTATTTCCCGAGAAACCATTACAAAATTTGTACGACACTCATGAAGAAGAGGTAGACACTTCCAAAGTGAACACAACAGAAGAATATATAGAGATCAAACGAAAAATCGAAGAGGCACAACATCACAAGGAGAAAATGGCGCGCATGCAGCTAATGGGTCTGCCATGTGTAGACACAATTAAGGACGAAATGCAGTCACCATGTGACCAACAAGGGGAAGATTTTGATCCGGACTGGGTACCCACGCCCGAACCAGAATACAACATGGCAGACTCTAGCGTACCCCAATCACAGCAGGATATCCGTTTGCCTGGAGGCGAGCGTGTTCCCATCGAAAAACGGGGCAACATGCCAGCACCCAAATTTCGAGAGAAAACATTTGTTCAGAACCCTCATCGCCGGCGCGACTACGAAACCGAACGAGTGCCCTCGGCTCAGTTTCACGAGGCTATTAAGACCTCGGGCATGCCAATGCTAGAGAAACTGGTGCCGGATAAAATAGAGTTTGCTAATGTGCGCTCCAAAAAACGGCCCTACACGCATATGTTTGAGGCGCGCCACCACCACGACCACTGGCATCCAACGCACTCGAAAACCGTCCATGTTCATTATCAGACGAAAACAGTGTATCCAGAAATTACGCGGCCCCATAAGAAAGTAAAAAAGGATGCAATACAGTTCATCAAAGCGAATCCGCCGTGCAAAAAGTATTTAAATGTCGACCTTACAAAACAGGAACACGACTTCGATAAAATGATAGCCGAACACTTGGCAACCACCAGAAGTGATGTGAAGGCGACCGCAGGAGAGATGGTTCAGGACTTGTGTCACACCTACGACTTTATTTTTCATTCTCGCGACCCAAAGGAGTTAGCAAAGCTGGACTTTCCAGGCCGTCGAAAGTATATTGAGTTTCTTCGCGAAACCCGGGAGGCAGTATACGGGACTAAGGACATTGAACCAGGCGAGGAGCGGCTGCTTGTAGATCGCAAAGCCATTGTGGCCGATCTTGAGGAGGACTTAAAGAGCATTGAAGAGTGCCTCACTTCGTTGAGCAGCTCAGACTGCACGAATTTGACGGCCGATAGTGGAAGTTTTTTACTTATTGACGGAAAAACAAAGCTACCCCTTGACTACATTCGTAAACCATTGGTGCCCTTTGAGGAGCTACATCGTTCGCGATTTCAGGCGGAAGTTATCGACGCAGAGGCTGAAGATGCCAATCCATATCGTCTACTTCCGTTCTCAGGGCAACACAAAGAGCAAGCAAGTCTATTGGGTCCAAAAGATACGTTCTTTACCTTCAACACGCGCTTAAGAAACGGCTTGCGTCTACGTCTAGAGGTTCCAGTTCCTGATGTCCGAAACACGCTTTTAGGGACTGGCAATCGAAAATACTATGGCGCAGTAATTACAGATCTGGACGAGAACTATATCGACGAGCTCAAGAGCCGTGCTACTGTCAAGACATTCAACTTTAAGTCGGGTATTGAGTTACTTAAGGATGCCATGCGATTAAAGTACGAGTCACTACTGATTCAAGGCCAGATGGTGCGCATGAAGATATACGATCGAATGAACGATAATCACTGGGAGGACATGAATAAAACCAAATTTCTCTACGAGGGACTCTTTGCAAAGTGGGAGAAGAAAGAGTACAATGCGGCAATGTCTATGGTATACCAGGTGAAAAAGTACTACGAGACCACCGACATTCTGAAGAGGCAGCACCGAGACCTGGAGCGTGAGCTTATGATGCTGAACATGGACATAGTTTTCATTGAAGGTCATTGGATACGCTGCATTATGCTCCAAAACTTCCATTATTTATTAGGAGATCAGGAATGGCGAATGGAAAACGATTGGATTCACCGTGTTCCTATAACTAAGACAAATGAAATCGAAGAAGGGCTTGAGGAGCAGGAGATAGAACTAGAGGAAGAGGAAGGCGAATTTGAACTTGAGCCCTATGACCAATCTATAGCCAAACGTTCAATCGTTAATATACGCGTTCGTGACAAGGATGATGCTTGGGCCATACGGGCATTTTATTATGATGTATATATGCAAAATCTGCATCCTATTTTACAGGTTTTTCCAGACGCAGATAGCTTTTTGTTGGGCATTGAGAATCTCAAAAATAAGACCTTCGTTCTATTGCTTGAGATGCACTTTACGCTATCTATTCACACAGAACTGCAGGGCCGCCTCGAAACATTTATCGATTGGTGCGCCAAGGATCTGAAAGAGAAACAAGAGTACGTATCGCGCAAGTCAGCCAAGAAATACTTCATGGAGGATCGCGCAATTGAAATGGAGGCGCGTGTGTATAGTTTTTTGGACAAGCCCATCGAACAATCTTTTGCTGACGATGAGTTCAACAAACACCGATCTATCATTGCCGAGGTATGGCGCCGAATCGTTCCGAACACAGTTCGTGGTTCAGGTGACGGCATGGCTAATCCCGCAGACATGGTAGCCGCTATTAGTGATGTGGTCATGGAAATTCTGGGCAAGTTCGAGCATATGGATATTGCAAAAGTAAGAACTATAGAAGGAAATCTACGGAAACGTCGCCGCTACCTGGAGAAGCTCTCTGCTCAGGCCTACCAAGTGGAAAGGCGCATTGAGATGGAAATGAAGAAAGTGAAGCGCAATTTGGAGCCCCCCTATAAGCCGCCAAAGCGCGTGGGTCGCCTCCCTCGCCTATTCCTAAAAAAGCCAGTGAAAGAACAACCCATTCCGCCAGTGGTTGTCTCAGAGCACACCAAATTTTTCGTACGCGCTTTCAAAGAGGCAGACGATCCCGGTGATACATTCGCCCGCGACTCATTGATGATTGTCGACACAATGCAGGAACAGATCGTTCCCTTCTATTTCGATCACTTTCTCAAAATCCACGGCTACACTCCCAACTACAATTTCAAGACCAACATAGAGCTGCGAGATGGGCCAGAAATAAATCGGTTCCGTGTTCGCGATGTCATACCCGATGTTCTGCAAAAACTGGAGAACTGGGAATTTACACGCAAAAAGATTATGGACGAGAACATACAACGCAACCCAAAAATGTACGAGAACATAATGTAAGCTTGAAGGCAACACTACATTTTTTAATGCCTCGAAAAAGCATTTGTTGAATAATTGTATTTTAGTGTAAAATTAAAAGTTATTGCTTAGATTAAGTGTGCTTACTCTTTTAAGGATTCAATACAGATAAGATAATATTCATGAGAGAGCAAGATCGCTTTGCATTTAAGTTCTATATTGGTCAGAAATTAAAAGTGGCCTTGAGGAGCATTTCAAAGGAAAAAAATAAAAATAAAAAATCAACGTAATTATTAATTTCCCAAAATAGTCAAAGCTAAACAGTACTAAGAACAAAGTATAACAAATAATATTGGCCGTTAGTCAGTCCTAAGCGATCGTCCCAACAAAGAATGTTCAGCGAGTCCTATGCACGAATTTTGGTTGTTGTCGTTTCATCTTTAATAATTTCAGCAACTTTTCGGCATTTCTTGAATATTTTAATTGGTAATAACTGAGCATCAGTGTAACTCTCAGTAGACCATTAGTTATCTATTGTATGTATCCTCCAGCAAGTTTTCCATGCCTTGAAGGGGGAATTGTGCATTGCATGGCTTTTCCGCTGCATTATATGAGATGAGAAAATGCGCACATCTGCTGGTCACGACAGCGAAAATGATAACTTTTGTGATTTTTTGGTCGATAGCATTCATCCGGACTGTCAAATGAACGGACGTGCTATTAAAGAAAAAAGTAGAAGCGCTCGACAAATGGATTCGGTCACGCTAATTGTGCATGAAATGTTGACTGGCATGCGCAGGGATAACCGATTTAGTACTGAAGCGACTGACAAAAAATACAAGTATAGAAAAGGGATATCCTGAAAGTGCATATGCCAAAATTTGGTTAAAATATATTTTTGGTGTGTTACCTGCAGTTGGCTCTAGCAATGAAAAAAATGAAACAGGCAATTCAATTTGCAAAATTCAAAGTTGCATTGAGCGCATCGCTGCCAGCTGCATGTGGGCCTCACTCTGGCTTAACTTAATTTTAAACTTTGCCGCTTTGCAGCATTGTCTGCAGTGGCTGAGTGTGGCTGAGTGTGGCTGGGTGGTTTGTTGTTTCATTCTGCAGGTCCTTCCTTCGACTGTGCCTGTTTGTTGGCTGTGCGTTGTATAACGACGTGGATGTGTGTGCGTTGTGCCAATGAAGAAACAAACAAAAAGTTGTAGCGCATGGAACAATCGTAACGAAATAATTGAATTTTCATTTCCGTTTTATGTGTTTACTTCCGTTCAACGCCCGCTCAAGCTCGGCGCGATTTACTCCACGATTGCGTTTAGCAGTACATGTACATGTTTGTCGACGTGTGTGTTGGTGTCTGTCTTGTAAATGAGTTTCTGTGTGTTCGCTTCTCTGTGTTTTAGTCTGATTTTGGCCTATTTGTATACAAAAGAACTCAATTTTTGGCAGCTTGAAAACTTTTTAAGTCAATTGTCAAAAAGTTTTAACGTGTTTCTCCTTCGTCCTTTCTTTTTTATGCTGTTGCTTTATTTGGTTTCCCTTGTTCTCGTATTTATATGTTTACGAAAATTGAAATATAATTCAGCAAAGTTTGGTTACTCGGCCTGACGAGACTGGCAACGCTTAGTCTCACTCTCTTTCTCTCCCTTCTGTCCCTACTAGCTTGCTATAAATCAATAGCGGCAGTAGCTAAAACTGTTGTGTTACTCCAATAATGTTCTTTTCAGCTTCAACAGCAGATGTGTGTTCGGAAGCCTTCCTAGTGACAGCAGAAATACACATAGCAAGTGCAAAACCAATTCTACTATATATATCATAAGTGTATTATTTTTTGTATACTAATTTGACTATTACTTTTGTACATATTATTTTAAAGGATTGATTTTGGAAATTATTTATTTCTTTTCTGTTAGTGTTTATAAATGAATTGAACAGAAAATTGGATCTTCACTACCGCCTTCTCACGTTTAAGCAGGATATGACAGACTACTAAAGAGGGGAATATAATTAAAATGGGATTTGAAAGTTTGTTTCCTGTCTCTTTCTAATGATCGGCTCAGTAAATATTTTTCATCCATATTTTATTTTTTTTTTTTTAATAAATCGTTCAGATTGATCTGAAAGTTGCATTATTATCAGTATTTTTAGCAGATAAATATTCCATGCGCTATTTTCAACATTAAAACATATCAATAGGACAGTTTTCTGGTAATATAGCTGCACTAACAATGATTTGGCTTAGCTCAACGGGAGCTAACACGAGTTGCCTTGTTTGTCCATTTGCATTTGGTAATACGAACAAGAAAGGAATGCTGAAGTCAAGCAGGCTCAACTCTTAAATACCCTGTACCACCCCACAAAAAAAATTTAATTAAATTAATTAATTAATGTAATTAAATTAATTTAATTAATTAACTAAATTAAATATAAAATATTCCATGTACTTGTATGAGTATTGCGTATTGGCCTGGTTATATGGCTATAACTTTCTTTCTAATTACCCTATCATAATGAAACTTGGTATACGGATATATAATCACTAACTGGATGTGTCTACCAAATTTCATTCTAAGAATTACGGGAGTTAATTACGGGAAAAAATTAACAAACTCGTCCTTTCTCGGGCTCAGGAGAATATGTATACCAAGGTTGGTTATTCTAGCTCTTATACTTTCTGAGATCCTTGCGTTCATACAGACAGACGGACAGACAGACAGACAGACAGACGGACAGGCGGACATGGCTATATCGACTCGGCTTGTCATGCTGATCAAGAATATATATACTTTGTGGGGTCTGCCACGCCTCCTTCAGTGTGTTACATGTACATTCGCACAAAACTAATATACCCTTGTACCCTTTGGGTACAGTGTATAAAAAGTGAACAACCATATTTCACTTCTGGTTGTGCGCGCGTTGACAATGCCGTTTATGTAGTATCAGCAACCAAAATTGCCACAATTTGTGGCTGTGTACAATTTGGCCACGCGTCAATCTGTGCGCATGTTAACCAAACAACCATTACAAACAAGCTACGCATACATACACATATATATATATTTAATACAGACACACCCATACAAAGAGACATGACTGACTACTGAGCAGTATTTCCGTTTCCGGTAACGTTTTTGTATTGTTGACAACAGCAATGTTGAAACTATTATTTTATTTTACTCGTACTTTTGCTTCTTGCTGAACTTTTTTGCAAGTATAGCGAAGGAAATTCCCATTACACTAGCTGAAATGTGTCTACATGGCATATACGCTGATTCCTTGCACGAATGTACCGAAAGTGTTGTCCAAAGTAATGCATACATATTGCCAGGAAGGGTTGCCATTAAAGGTCAGGAGCGCGTTCGAGTCCAATGTCGTGTCCCGCCATTTTGTGGTCGGGCGGGTTAGTTAGTTAGTTTGGTATTCGGGCGTTTGAGTCAAAACTTAATTAACATTTGATTGATAAAGGTTACAACGGCACATGCATGCCATTATTTTAATGGTGTAACGTACATACATACTTGTATATAGTATGTGAGTGTGCTTTGTTGTAACGTGGCAACCGTTGTCTGCATGCCAAATGAAAATTTTCAATGCCAACGGCGCATTTTGAGTGATTATTTATGCGGTCTATCTATACACGTATAAGTGTAAGTGTGTGTGTTTGTGTATGTGATCGGTGCGTGTTCGAAATTTTAATTAGTATTATAAATTATTGCCTTCGGTGAAATAATTAAATGTGCCAGAATCGAGTTGATTTGTGCACATGCCAATTACATACCATTCCTCCTCCTTAAGCTCCCCCTCCTCCACCTCTTCGGTATCCAGCACAACCATCATCTTTTTCGTTCGCTGTCCTTCTACTAAATGCGTCGGTTTCCAGTTGAATTGCTTTCAAATGTAAATATTTCATTAAAATTTGCATAAAAATCACAACCGTTGCAACAAATTCAAGAAATAACTGGATTTGATTGGGCATGCCAATCAATCTTTCCAACCTGTGAAAAGAGTCCCTGCTAAGCCGCTTAGGCGACTGCCTTTCAATATTCGACATTGAAAGAGCATGCGAAAATTGCATATTGCCTTTTATCGCTTGGCCATGTGCAGGGTAGCCAAAAGGAAATTGAATTTTCTAGCTACGCTGATCCCGCATCTCTTTCAATTGACATTAAGACATGCGACATTGCAATACAGAGGTTTAGATAAGTTGAAAATTCTATAATCAATACTACTTGTGTTAGAGTCGATAATCAGATGTTTCAAACTTTAAAATGCTTAAGTATATTATACTTGTATATTTGTGTACATTTCACAAATATGAATGTGTGTATCGAAAATCTCTTGCATTTCATTGTTAGTGACGAATCATAAGAATTTAATGAATAAATTAAATGTATGTGGCCCCTACACTTAAAAAAAGGATTCCTACTTACATATTTGTGTTCACACGAATCTTAGTTCTAAATAGAACTTTTGTATCCCGTTTATAAAGGATGCATTCCGAGCAGCAAATAATCTGAATGTATTTGACAGACAGAATAATTAAACGTGTTTTAGGTATACAGTACTACCCGTATATACGGGTCATATAATCAGCGTAATAAGACTAATTGAAAATTCAACTATCTTTCAACAATAACTTTTAAAATAAAACACCTTATTTTCTTTGCAAATTCGGCTTATTGATATGAAGGCATATCTTAGTTAAATAACTTTTTGAAAATTACATTTATATTGACTAATAAGCCTTATTTGGCTTAAGAACTGTGACGGGTAAAGAATCGACTTTGGCACTTATACAATTTACCATAGTAACATAATTAATTTAACATATTTTTCTCTCAGTATACTATAGTAAAGTATACAAATGCATCATCGCTCTGGTAGCACGTGAGGTTTTTTATGACACATTGATATCACACGTTACGGCTGCCTGTCCACACGTCCACACGCCCATTTCAAATTCCAAGTTTTGCTAATCAGCGTGGAGTTGCGATTTAATTTTCGATAGCAGCTGACAGACTGGCGTCTGGGATTGCCGCGGCATCGAATCTTCAACCTTCGAACACAATTTCAATCATCATTTGCAACACTTTATCGTATTAAAAATTGATTGATATTTGCGAAAAACCATAAAAATTTCAACACATTTGCCTCAATATGTGCAAGTGACAAAATTTCAAAAAGTAAAAAAAAAATAATACAAGACAACATCGGCTAAGCGAAGAAGAAAATTCAATAAATTGCTTGGCTCGACATAAAATAATCCCGCGTTATAGACTTGTGCGTCAAGTAAACCGCCAAACGATGCCCTGGAGAGCATGCCATTAAGTGGTGGCATGGCGTGACGTGGCGTGGCGTAGCCGGAGCGGAGCAGAGAACAACAACAATAGCGCTATCGGACTGAGTAACAAGCGCAAGTGGGGATCCAGCTATGATACTAGCTTTCGGGTAGGTTGTAATTCAAATTGGCATTGACGTTGGCATTGCCATTGGTCAGAGAAGGACTGAAAAGGGTGGGGAGGAGCAGGGCTGAGCAGAGGAGAGCAGACAGCACAAAGACAGGACAGGATGCAGTCGAATCGATTTCTATTTATGTTTTATGAGACGTAAAATGATTGAGCCCACGGAAGCGGCAATCGACACGAGCGGCACAACAATCGGAGCTATAGCTGTAGGAGCGCAGCATCTGCAGGAGCGCAAAAAGTTTGCCGTCTGCCTGCAAAGCTAACGGCACATGCTAAAGTTTATCACCGACGTCGACGACGACGTCGAAGTTCTCGCATAAAATGCGTATCGAAATGTTGAAAAGTGCGCACTTCCTTGCCAGCATCGGCAATGGCAGCAAAGCTAAGCGAGCAGCCTCGTCACACGCACAGCCAAACCTCACACTCCTGTAAGTACTCACACACAAATCTATATATAATATATATATATATATATACATATGTACAGCTCTTGACGTCAGATAAAGGCATGCGATGGGTGGCCGATATCAAAAAAACGTTTCAGCCATGGCATTGACGACGTCGACGTCGCCGACAGTGAAGGGGAGTGGCATGGGCTGTTTGTTGAACTGTGTAAATTACAGGCACACCACACACACTTTTTGTTTTTCTTTGACGCTCCCTCTGCCCCTCCTCCTCCCCCTAGCCCATGCATTCTTTTTCCTGTTTTTTTTTTTTATTTATTCGTTATGTGTTCCTTGCTGCTATTGTTGCTGCTGTCGCGGCGTATCTTGAAAAGTTGGCGTGTTGGTGTCACGCCGGCTATCATCTTAAGCTGATGTGGTGTTAAGCTTTGTTGTTGGTTCTGTTTCTCTTATTGTTGTTGTTGTTGGTTTTGGTATGCAACCAGCGCTGTGACTCGCACTCGAAATGATGAACTGACAGCAATATGTGTGTGTGTATGAATGACGCTTCGAGTGCTAAATGGGAATACTCTTGTATTTGTATGGCTTAAAGTTGTTTGTTATTGAATGGCCCCAAAGAGTGTGCTTTAATTTCTCATCAGGCACATGGCTGATTGTCCGGATGTAATGAACGCTGCCTCTGAGCTAACGAAATTCCAGAAAAGCTGTTTTCATATGTACGAGTACATATCATAGAAGATGTCTGGCCTAAGTCCATCTTTACTTACCACAGGTCGGATATTCATAAGTTCGCGAATGTTTCACTTCATGATATTTGAAACATTCAATAGCAGTCGATATAAAGAAAAGAAGCGACAAAGTTGGTATTGTTATAAGTTTTAAATATATCCTAAGGTTTTTTCTTATATTGTAACTGTAGATTAATTTCTAGGAATATAAAAAAAGTATTTAACTATCTAATTTTTTATGAATTTTAAGTTCATTATTTTTTTGTTTCAAAAACATGTGATTTAAGTCGATGTATAATATATTTGAGTATGACTTTGCTCTTAAACCATTTAATTATTTAATTATTTCTAATACTTTGTGAGAGTAGTCCTGCAATTTGACTGAGTTCCAAGAATATGATTACCTTAAATAAATGAATGAAATGACCGCAAACATTTAAGAGCTTTATGAAATTCCAAGAGCAATTAAATTTGACTAAATCATCGATCAAACTCGTGGTTGCCCTTCCAAGAGTCGTATCTGCATTCACATTATTATATGTTCATATATACTATATTGTACCATTAATCGTTAAATAATTGATCGAAAATGTTGGCTAATATATGTGCCGTTTGTGGCGGGGATTTCAATTTGCTAGACAAAAACAGAGCTCCTAAGCGGCTTATATATTCATATGTTTCTATGTACATACACATTTCTGTATCTGGATTGGGTGCAGTCAATGGGCGCCATTGCTTTGTCAGTACGTGTATTTTCGCAGCTAAGTGAATAAAAATCTTTTTGCACAATTCATTAAACGCAAATTATGCCCCAGAGATGGTGTGCTTTTTGGCTTGCCTTTTGTGCCGTGCTCTTTATTTGTTTCTGCCGCACACGCAAGGCATACAAATTAAATACTCACACACACTCCTATAGACATTGAGGCATGCAAGCATAAAAAAGGCAGAGTGAATGCGTCGAAAGGATTCGCAAACTCACAAACACACACAGGGAAACGACAACAGACAGACTTGAAACTTGGCTGCCAGAGAGGCACTTTGTTGGGCAAAAGACAATGAACCCGGCCAGCAAAAAAAAAGTTATTTGCTTGTACAAGTGAAAAAGGTAATGAAGAGCACTCGGCAACGCCATTTTGACCACAGAGCGGCGCACTAGAGGCGGCAATGGCCACGCCGACTTGGTACAGTGGTTCAACAGCCAATCCACCTGTATATTTCATGTTATTCTATTTAAGTAAACAACTTAGACGGGGAAAACAGAGTCGACAGTAAATTTGGGAAAAATATCGAATAGCCGAGTTTTGGGAAATATCAAACGAACGATATTTGTAATTTTTATTTATTTTAAAATATGATGTCATCTCTTTTTTTATTGACAGCTATACATAAGTATATTTAAAGCTCTCTAGTCTTATTGCACAACTTAAACTTTTTTGAGAAAAACTTCAATTATCTTACACACAAATTTCAAAAGCTGTGCTCTGGCTGAAGCTTACAATTTGCATTGCATTTCGATTAGGAACCTTTAATATTTGCGAACATAAAAAGATTTCAATTAAGTTTAGAAACATATTTTAGTCTACTGTGCAGTAGTAGAGTAGGCGGAAGGCTTCTCGTGCTCTCCCCAGCTTTTTTGTTCACTGTTGTGCTGGTCGGCGTGTTGCGTGGCAGCCAATTGTTGATATTCTGGTTGTTGAGCCTAAAAAAGTTTGTGGCGTGAAATACTTTTCCAGACAAAAGCATTTCTCTTTCCCTCTATATTTCCCTCGTAGTAGTGCCTAGAAGACATAACTGAATGCAAAATAAATAAATAAAAGTTGACAGCAATTTATTGTCACACTTAAGGCGCCACACCTAATCCTTGACGGTTGCCAGCGTAAATGAAATATGAGATTATTAAGCAGCAGCCAGCTTCCAGTAGTGTACCGAACGAAGCGTGAGCTTGCCCGGGGCAGGCTATGCGACACCGTTACACTTTTCGGCCATTTTGCAAACAAAAACACTCACACCCATTCTGTTATGCGGGCCCTGTGATTGTTATGTAAATTGTGCGTAAGCTGCGTGTATTGTTGCGCATACGCAACGTTGCCAGTTAGCCAAACAGCCAGTCCTCAGCCAGCCAGAGCCAGCTGCATGGGCCATGCAATTTGCATTGACGTCACGTTGTCTGCTGCTTGTTATTCGCTCTCGCTACTCTTGCAACAGCAACGTGCCCGTATGTCAGTTGCAAGTGCGTTGATTTTGACAGCAGATTGTTACCGGCACCACACTCAGCAAAATGTGAATCGACAAATTCTACAGGATCTAGTGATTGGTTTATT
The DNA here is from genome assembly GCF_003285725.1 of Scaptodrosophila lebanonensis. Lineage (NCBI taxonomy): Eukaryota > Metazoa > Arthropoda > Insecta > Diptera > Drosophilidae > Scaptodrosophila > Scaptodrosophila lebanonensis. The sequence goes on from NW_022060529.1 coordinate 8,592,574, forward strand.
TCATTATTCTACTTTCTCTTACTCAATTGAAGACTAAAACAATAACATCAGTATGTTATACATTGAATTCGAACAATAAACAAGAACTGCCTTAAATCAAAGCCATCTTTTTGTAAAAGGAATAGGAATTTTCAATTAAATAAAAGAGCATATTTTGTGAGAATGTGTAGACCCATATCTTACTCAGCTTTGAAAAAAAACAGTAGTTATTGAAAATAGAACAGAATAGGAATAGAAGGAAATAGGAGACTTAACTGAACTAAGGGGTATCTTATATTTCTAAATAAACTTGTAGAAATATATGTTTAAGATACTCCTTATACTTGTATATTATTTTCTAAGTGTGTGTGTGCTTTTTTTGCTCTTCTTGCGTTGCACGTGCAGCATAAAAAAGAAACTGAAATGTAACGCAATTGGCACACACAAGGACACCCACAGCCGATTATCCGTTGCCTTAAAGCTGCCATAGTCGAAGCTCTAGCTATGGGTATAGCAATGCGTTGCGTTTCGTTTGCATTATTGAACCACTTGGCTGCTCCTGTCAAATCGCGGCCCAACCCACTAGAGTTCCCCTTCATGTGTCCCCGCGCGAACGTTGAAAAGTGTGCAGAGCATTGTTTTTCAAACGTTTTATTGAAGTCATGCAATATTTATAAGCTGAATTCTGCAGCCATAACGAATGCTAACACAATTACAGTCACAGACAGCAAAAGTCGGCCAGTGTCCGTTGCGTCAAATGGCGCTCGCGCCTATGGCACACGCACACACCCATACAGTGGAGCCCACAAGGGCTAAAAAGTGTAAATACTTTTACAATTACACTAAGCTTATTCAACAGCAATTATTAAGGTTGGTCGGCCCTTTTGTTTATATTTTATACGTTCAATTTGGTTAGTTTTACTACTTCACTTCTACTCTTGGAAACTACTGTTCTAAGATACATTTCGATTATTTTTATATGATTTGTAAAAAAATGGTGTAGATTTCATAACAGACACAATATGTTTCTCTTAGCTCATCTAAAATCATTTCAGCTTTTTGGGCAAATACTTTTGATCAAACCTGAATAAAAATGTATGTGAGTTTTCGGATAAAAAACAACTGAGGCTTCCTTTACACAAAAATATTTTCCAAGACCGCATAGGCTTTAAAATAATGTTAAATGCTCTGAAAACTATGCACTCTTCAATTATTAGGATACTGTTGTAATAATACATCATTATATATATATAATTTGTTTTTGTAAACAACTGAATGATTTAGATCATTCAAAAACTAATGTGATATTTTGTTTAGTTTATTACTATTCAATTCTCTTATATTTATAGGAGCTTTATGAACAGCTTGAAATATATCAATGAAAAAATGAATTCAGAATGTTAAGAAATTTTGATTTTAATAAATTTTATAACAAATTGCAGATTTGGCGTGATTTTGGAAGAGCACTGTAGGTAAACATTCTCTTTAACGAACAAACACTCCCCTTGACTCACATTGTGTTCACAATGTGTGACAATCAATGAAAGTATGTGTGCACGAGTATGCGTGAGTGTGAAAATGTACATATATGCGTGCGTTCGCCTAAACATTCAGGGCCATTTTTGCGCTGCGGCATCATTTGTTGCTTTTGACGTTTGCAAGCATTTACAAAATTGGTATGGGAAAACTATTTTTCAACAGGTATGCGCCATGGATTTCTGCCCCCATCGGTCCACTCCCCCGGCATCTAGCCGGGCTATGGGCCAGGGCTGCTTTGACTTCCGTTTTTCCCATGCCCGTGCTTATCGCTTTTAGTGAGCTCATGTGTGCTTGTATGCGTGTGTGTCTATATGCTTGTATGTGTTGACTTGTGTATTTACGTAGCTCTCTTTTGTGTATTGGCCCAACGTAGTGCTTGGCAAATAAATCAATTTGACTTTTGTTTGCTGATTGCTTGCGAGTCAACTTGTTGATAATTTAAAACACTGAAACCTGAAATCGAAGCCATGCCACAAAACCGAAGCACGTTGCCCAGATATGCGTTTGGACTAGGCATTGAACTCTGGCATTTCGACGTGAATGAATGCTAGTCACACATACACACACACACACACATACTTGTATATATTTAGTTCCAAGAGGCAGAGACAGTGGCAGAGGTAGAGAGGATCGTTATCTATGCACGTTTAGTTTGATTTAGACCTGGCCAAATATTGACGACGTTCGGGCACAAATCGCTAACGTCGAACTCCTGGACGATTAGTTCGTGGGTGGCATATTAAAGTTGAAATTAAATTTCGTAAGCAAATTCTACACATACCAACAATATTGAAGTACATACACGCGCATTAAAGTTTCAAACACAAAGTGCTGTCGGTTTCCATTTATTTATTTAAGGCTACAAATTGAAAAAAAAAAAATAAAACAAAACATAAAACGAACAAAATTTGTGCTGAACGCAAAAGCGAATAATAAATAAAATGCTTCTCAGCTACTGCCTTAGTAAAGGTCAGTATACGGTCGTAAGCGTGGACGCAATTGTGGGTGTGTGCGGCCGAAAGGACCTGCGGGCTTCCGGGGGTCTAATCGATGCTGTGCCTTTTTCACAAGCGTTTAACATTTTAGCAAATATTGAAACAGAATGGAACAATAAATTTTCAAACGCATACTTCAAATGTCAAATGCGACAGCGATATAAATTTCTTTATTGTGGTATTCAGCAGGACCTAAGCACAGTAACAACAATTCGCAATTTTCATTGCAATATCTGGCCCCATTGAAAGCATCATCTTCAATGTATTCATCTTTCAAGGGTTGCAGCGAAGAGTCTCTCTCTTTGTCCCTCTGTTTGTAGAGATGTGTGTAATGCTTATCTTAACTTAGACTTGTGAATAAATTAAGATAATCGCGCGCGTGTTGCGTAAAATGTTTCGCAAAGGGAAACTGTCAGTTTTCTGTTGCATAATTTATGGCTCCTAGACAATTTACAGTAGGCTGGAAGCTAACATTTTTAAGCTAATTTCTTACTTAATGTACAAACTCAATGCTAAAGAATAAAATATAGTTGTGAAAGAAAAAAATTGGGTAAGCATTTTTAGTCAATATATCTGATAAATTGATCGAAAATCGACACTTATAACGAATATATAGAGTGTTTTTGTGCTTCGTTTTTTCATACCCTTGAATATTTCATATGTATAGCATATCGAAAAATGCCTTCATGTATTGATACTATTTTATAATTCGAAAAGTATGTTAACAATCATGTACTCAAAATCATTGTTCTGTCACATATGTGTGCCGAAAATTGGTAAAGTAATTACTGTACTTCAAGTTGAAGTCATCATATAAAATTACAATATAATATATTTGAAGAGTCATTTCAAAATGTTATTTTTTCAATGCATTCCAATTCACTTTTCCACTGTGCGACTCTCACAAGTTGTTTGCAGTCTTAACATCCAACTGCTACATTTTCTAATGACTTTAATTGCGCATATGACTCCGCTGAGACATAGCTGGTTATTTTAATCAGGTCTTTGTTTATTGATAGCAATGGCTACCCATTCCTTTGAGCACTTAATGTTCGCGCTCTGCACTTGGCATTAATTGAAACTCACGCCGGTCGCCAGCTCCATAGCCAGCGTTGGGTATATTCGCAATGTGGAATACATCAATAATTAGCAGAAGCTTAAATGGGCGACTACTTTAACACAATGTTGCCAATCAGCGAAATGGCTAACCACTCCAACAGACGGACGAGATGGACGGACGTCGTCACTAACGCGGCCGGCTCATCAACGTTAGTAGCGACAATGGACGCGACAATGACGATATTAAGTACCGTTTTGACAGGCCGCCATATTTATTGTATACTCGCATATTCGCAAAGCAGTGCGTGTGTGTGCGTGTTTATGTGCAGCCGGCTCATCGATGTTGCTGCCTGCTAATGAATTAATGGCAGTGATGTCTCTGACGCTGTGATGCCTCTGCCTCTGCCGTTCCGTGTTGATTGAGTGCCATTGCCTCTTGTATGGCGGACTCAAGTGTCGCTTTGACAACTAATCACGACGGGCGCCTACAAGCGCCAGTCACAAATTTGATGAAGTGCCCCGGACAGCGACCGAATTAGCGGGTGAGGAAGTACTGATAGAATTAAATGAAATACATTCACGAAATAAGCACAACGACCACGAACACGCCCACGCCCACGCCCAGTCGCCCACTTCCACATCCAAATTGTGAAGGTTGAAGGCGCACTCTTTTGGGCACAATGCGTTAAAGGGCTTTTAAGCATATTAAAATGGAAAACGACTTGCTTACAAATATGCATGAACCGCGCAAGCCTTGCTACTTATGCTTGTTAGTAGCCAAATCCATGTTATTTGCATAAGTATGTGTGTTCGTGAAGGCAGTATGTGTGTGGGTGTGTCTTTGTTTATGAGTGTCCTGCCCTATACCTCTTTATTGTCCTGCCAGCACGTGCTTCTCATATTTAAGCACACATTACGCCCGGCTCTCAACTTTTGTCGTAGCCTTTGCTCACCAGGCCAGTAGTACAACCTGTTCAACTAGTGACCATCGGTCTGTTGTCTTATCTCGGCTTATTATTTTAATGGCTATTTAACTGAGTCGATTTCGAGCTTTTCACATTGTTCTTTGTTGCTATTACTCTAGCCTGCGGTTATCCATATTCAAGCCACTAGGTGGAATAATGTTAGACATACAATGGCTTCTTTTTTCTTTTGTGTTTTGATTTTGATATACTTGGCTCCAACTTCCAATATGAATACGTTTCGACCAGCTTCCTCAATTGTTTGACCTTTTTAATAAGTCCTTTAGAACTATTAATCAAAAAATTTAACGTTTATAATTAATTTACATTAGCAGCAATAATGCTATTCAACTTCTTTAAAATATTTCTTTGCCACTCAAACCTAATTCTCAAACATTAACGTTTTAAGAAGCAGGGTGCATTGTTAAATTCAACAACTGCTCCTTGCGTTCATTAATAAATGCTCACAAAATGTTGGTGAACAAGAGCTCTTAGGAATATGTTGGAGTGCACTTATGGTACTGTTTGCGAAAGCAGTTTGCAGCTGATTTTCCAGCAAGAAACATTCTGCGAAAGCTACACAAAACAGTTTTAATAAACTTTGCCATAATTTAAAAATTTCTTTGTAAGTGTTCTTAAAATAAATACTTTTGAGAATTTAGACAACGAATACTTTCTGGTAGTGCAAAACCTGATTTTTTTAAATGAAAAGTACACTTTTGTCGGAGGAAAATTTATATGGCGCACATTTTTTCTGATTTTTCATGTTTCATGCAAACATACAGGGTGCGCCATCTTTTATGTCGGTATGTAAATATTGAATAACTTTGTCATTAGTGAACCGATTGACTTGATTGATGTTGTTTTCAAAAATTAGTGTGAAGAAATTGTACAGAACCAAATTAAATAAAAATATCTCATACTTGAAAATCGGTTATTTATTTTCAAAGATATTCAATGTTTACATACCGACATAAAAGATGGCGCACCCTGTAAATTTTCATAATGTTTGCCTAATGAAAGTTTGTTTGTGAGATTTTTTGTTAATTTTAAGTAAGATATAGTAAGCATTACTCTCCGCAGCAATATTAGCGACCAGTTCGTCATATAATATATTTATAATTACAGTTTTTAGTGTAGTCTTTGAATATTTGAGTAATTAATTAAGGCAAACATGAATTTTTAACTTAACTCGTAGTATGTCTGTTTCTATCCCAAGCCAATTATGGCGCAGCTCTTTAATTGCATCGCGGAACCCACGAAAAAACAAATGCAAATTAGAGGATCTCCAATTGACAAACTTTTGTTGCCAAGTGGCAACTTTTCACTCAGCTGTGTGATTAAAAAGGTTGCTAATATAGGCCCACAGGCTGGGAGTTGTGGAGCTTTTCGGGCATGTGAGAATAAATTTTAATTAAAAATTACAGACAAGTGTATTGCGAGAGGTTGTGGGGCCAGATGACATTTAAAACACGAAGCACGTCGACCCCCACATGCGCATGCTTCTGAAAAGTTGGGCGGCCCCATCAACTGTTCAACTTTGTATTTAATGTCAAATAATTATGTGCCGTGCTGGCTAACTTATTGCCACATGCTAGAGTTTTAAAAGTTCACAAACGACTTGGCTCATATTTCAACAATAAAACTATGAACAACTTTAAATCGTGTGCAATCGCCGATCAAAGCGTACAATCAAATGCAGTTCATAACTTCATGACGACGATGTCAGCAATGTTTTAACAACTTTTGCAGCTTTTAGCAACAGTTCAGAAATTTTCGACAGCATGGATTTCTTTTATGTACGACTATTTTGTTAGGCCCACTTGTGTATTGGTTTTCAAAGTTGTTTGGTGAAGTTGGATTCAGCTTGTGCCAAACTTTTGCTTTCGAGCCCCTCATATTTTCGCCATATAGAAAAATTGCAATTGTGGATTGAGATTGTTCTGAAACCCAGAGGCTGTATAACTTCAAACTAAAGTTGACTATACAAGTGTATACACATACATATAACCTGTAATGCCAATTAAGCAGCTCAATGTACATACTACAATACATTTGGAATTAAAAATAAACCTCGAAATAACTCAAATCTCGAGAAGGAATTTCTTGTTCTTATTTTCGCTTTACTGGAAACGATGACAAATATTTTGTTTGCTGTGAAAGCTCAAATCAAGCAAACTAATGGGACGGTTGTGTCTAGGACACCCTTGAATTAAAAGTAGTTTTATTTTAAAGTGAAACTTTTAAAAAGTTCTAACCCAAGTCCCTGGTCCCTCTACCAGCTAAAAAAAATAATATATATTAAATTATATCATTTAGTATATATGTACCGCAATTTTCGTCATTGCGTTTAGTGCTTCGGTTTGATTTATTATGCATGCCTTTTGGTATGCGCCGGATGCTTTCGAATTTATTCCCTTAGTTTCCTCGTCTTGCTTGCAAGCTTTTTAGTCCTCATTTAGTCGTAACTCATGTTACCACAAGGTTAAAACTCTTATATAAAAGCTATCTAATTGGTCATACACTTTGGCTTTTTTAGTCAGAGTCATCCAAAGTTCGTAGAACAAAGTGGATTCATAACTAAGTCAGTTGAAGCTGCACTTGCAAACCCTTCCCTCTTCTCATCCAGCTGCTCATAACCACATTGCCTGCAACTTCTTGCACGTATATTTGAGGCACATGTGTGTGTGTTTGCTTGTATCTATGTGCGCTTAATTCCATATCTAGGGGCTTTTAACTTGTGTGCCTCTACATGTATGTAGCAGTATAAATGTGTTTTGTTTTTGGCATTATTCAACTAGTAATTATTTTTACAATTACCCGGTTAAACTTTTTTCGAGTGGCGTCCACCTAAGGTCCCCATCCCCCATCCGAAACAGGTGACTGCCGCCGTTATATATTTGCTGTACATTTCCTACGTACAAAATTAGAGCCCCATGTGCCGCAGGAGTTTCAGGAGTCTAGCTGAAAGTTTTCAAGTTACCCAATTTCCTGGTGTTTTTTTTTCTGCAACATATACCCCACAAATACACACATATATACAAGCACTCGTAGAAAATAGTCGCAAACCCTCTCTTCCAGAGGCTGTGAAAGTTTTAGCAACTTTCTTATGAAATGAGTTTTTAATTAAAATTTGTTTGGCTCTGCGTGCTCAAGAGGCGGAGGCGCAACGCAAAAATCTAAGCACAAGATTTTCCCACACATACACAGTGCCACACATAACAAATTTCGTGAACGTATCCCCTTTTTGAAAGTGCTCAAATTTTGAGCGGATCAGCCTGCATTTTTACGTTGTATATTTTCAATTGAAGTCTACATTTTAAAGACTATAAGTCAAAACTAATCCTTGTTTGCTTTTATTCTTTTATGATATCGCATGCGGGTGAAATGCGAGTTTTAACCGGACAAAACGCATTTCAACCGCAACCCACTCGCTGATGAGCTCACCAGCGACTGTTTTGCGATTATAATATAACACCTGATTTCTTTGCTCGCTTGCGAGCATTTTGCGAGAATCTCGTTAAACACTCGCACTTTAGTCGGCTGGGTATATTTAATTCCTTTTTTGTTTTCAAATAATTTTACTAATAATTTTAAAATCAAGAACTTATATAAGATAATTTACCACATTTCGAGTAGCTTTACTTCAGTGTTATCCATTTTGTTTGAAAGCTGCACTGAAAAGTCCTTCTTGTGATGAATCAGTGTTTTTTTTTTCTATGTAATGCTTTTAGAGCCTATACGTTAAATTGTGGCCATTAACGAACCAGTACTAGAAACTAAAATATTCGCTAGTCATTAAAATTTATGTAATGATTTGAAGCACATGCAGTCAGTTAGGTAAATGGGTGAGTAATAAATTAATATTTATAATTAACAACAGGCAAAAATTATAATAAATTTAAACTAATTGCATTTTTATGGCACAAACTTTGGATCATAAATAAGCGCAGCTCAGAGCAAGTCAAAGCAAGTCAACGCAAGTCCAAACAAGTCAAAACTTGCTCATTACCGTGAGTGGCATGGGGAGTGCGCCTGAGGGGGTGTAACCACCTCACCTCAGAGCCACCTGTTTGTTTTTATTGCCACCGTAACTTACCCATACATTTCAATTTCGAAGCAGCAGAAGCAGAATCAGCAACACCTTCCGCTAACTTTCAGACGTACTACCCCTATTTTGGTAGCGTGTTTTTTCTGCCCTTTTCTGGCACGTAAATTACGAAATGGCGCGATATATATGTTCGCTGCAAAAGTTTGCCACGGCCAGAAAAAAAACTTTTTTCTTTTGTTTCGAGCACGCCAAATTTTTTCCAGTCGGTGACTTTCGATTTTGTTGCCACTATTCCGCTGCTCAATTGTGTATTAATTTAGTAGTTTATTAGGCGTAAATATGAAAATGGGCCAAACTTTTGCCATTAAAAACCCAAACATTTAAGTAGACAATAAGGGGCGATGCTTATATTTGTAATAAATCAAAAGAAGTAAGTATATATCACAGTCTGTTGTCTCCATAAACTATCATTTATTTGATTTGTATGGAATTTGCTGCAATTGCGCAACTTTTCTTTGCAAAACCGACACAGGGTAGTGCCTAAGCCGTGCATACTTTGTCTGAATTGGATGGCGCTTTGGGGAGCCATAAGCAATAAGCTCTAGGTCAGACTATAATGCTGCTGGACACGCCCCTCTTATGGCTGCCAATATAACTGGAGTATGTAGATTTATGCTATTGCCATTGGCAGCAAATAAGTGTTAGCGCAAGTTAACCCATGAGCATTTCTTTTGTCGAGCTGATAGCAACGAAAGTTTGGATACTTCGAAGAGGCTCGAAATGTTGTGTCCCAGTCCACATTATTTATTATAAATGATTCTCATTTATTTCATTTAAATGCGTATTTAAATCTATTTAAAACTTGACATGAGCTATGCACAAATATAAAGGAAAAGACCCTCACATAAGCACAGCTCCAGTTCCATCAGCAGCAATAAAGGACAAATAAAAGGCAACACACACAGTGTTAAAGCAAACCATGAGTTGCTCTCAGCATGATTTAACGATAATGAAGGTATTTACGAGTTTTACTTGGCAAATACAAAACTCATCATAATGCCGGCAATGCCAACCGAGCAATAGCGAAAGGTCGGTTTTTTCACAACACACACACACACACACACACACACACACACACACACACACACACACACACACATGCCGAGTGAAGCACACACCTGCGCATACACACATGTACACGAATACAACACGGCTTAGCATCGACTTAGCATGGCACTTACTTGTTTAGCGAAAAGTTTTTGTTGACAACCCAAAGCGGCAATATGCGCACATTAGGCTTCTTTGATAACGACAAAGACATCGACATAGGCAACCTACTAGTCGAAATAAACGTACTGTATATGCATCTACAAACATATGTACATATGTACATACTGTGAACAGGTGAGCCGAAATTTCAAACCAAACCAAATAGTGAAAGCCTAACCAGCTGCTGACACACAATATTCAACTACAAGCAAGCAACTCGCGTATAATACACTCAGAGAAAACTTAGATCAAATGAAATTAATGAATTTTAACATTCTCAAAAGAAATATTAATTATATTAATAATGCAGGCAGATTAATTAAAATGCATTCAAAATGAATCGCAATATTGACAAAATCTTTGTTTTCATATTGTTTTAATACATTTAAATCTAAAATTAATATGTTGAATCTTAAAACCATGTCTTGAGAACATTTTTCATTAATGAGTTTTATTCAGTGCCTCACGATATTTTAAAGTTGCATCACAAAATATTTTGTCATATAACTACTAGAGACTCCATTGCTGCAAAAACGAATCTATTTTAAAAATATTGTATGTTTTCTTTGCCTTTAAGTCGAGAAGCTAGCTAGTATGTATCTTCTCACGTTTCTTAACAGGTCATATTTATTGAGATAAAATGGAAATAAATAAAATTTTTAAAACTGCGACAAGTGGCCTAACAATTATATCTCGCTTCACACTACTCATCATAGAATAGAACATAACGAGAAATTACTAATCAACTTTCAAAAGAGCACTAAATGATGACTTTTAATTTATTTCTCTGCATTTTTACAATAATCCTTCACAGAATTCTATGTACAATTGTTAATTGCAATTGCGCTTAATTTCAGAGAAACTTACGGAAATCATTTGGAACAGTTAAAATACCTTTTCACTAACTTTTCAAAAAAAAACTTTGTAAATCGTTCATACTTTAAATATGAATGCCACTTCAGTTAATTCAGAGTTCAACATTCGGTCCAATTAAAAGTTTTAATTAATCTGTCAAGGAAAGTTATTGGTTTTTTTCTCCGAGTGTACATGCGCGTGTTTTTGCAAGATAATAAGATTGAAATTTTCATTCTGTGGGTATGAAACTTTATGTCTAATTTATCGACACATGTGAATAAACACGAAAATGTGACACAGTGTTCTCAGCTGTGTGCTCACAACTTTATAGTTTAGCTGATTGCTGCGTGCTTTTGCTAGAACTGGTGTTCTTATGTAACCACAGGTTTTAAACCACAGGTTATCATTAAACTGAAGATTGTGTAAGTACTGTATAGACCTCCGAGGCATGCCATAAACCATGTGTCAACATAATTACAGCTCAAAATCTGAAAATGCCGAGCACAATTTTTTTAGCGGTACTAAAATTTTCCAATTTGCGATAGCGCTGGAAGTACAATCAGGTTGTAAAATAAAACAATTTAGAAAGGGTGGCATGTAGTCGCTTTGAGTGTATTTTAATATTTACTAGGTGCATTGAATTCCAAATTGTTCCACTCAAAAAAAGAAGGTATGCACAGCTTGACGATAAAAGTTTTATGTGATAAGAACAGCGCAATAGAAAACGCACTATATTCCTACATTTTATTTCCTTTAAATATACAGAAATGCTAAGTTGAAGCGCTGAGTGTGGAACTGAATAGTAGTTGGGCGGTATAGCCGCGGCGACTTTATTTTGCCCCGGACGATCCAATACGTATGTATGTATGTATTCGTATATGCGAGGGTTGGATTTGTAACAAAACTTCAGTGTTTTTAATGACTGCTATTTCATTGCTCAATATAAGTTGATTTCAACTCAATACACGTATATATAGTGTACTTAACGAATCTGTACCTCTTTGTTGTTCTCTGTAATCCTTAAAAATGCCACTTCAGAATAACCAAAAATGCAGGTATCCAAATTGTAATTGAGGCATAATAATATTTGGGAAACAGTCTGGATTATGTTCCTGAATGCGAAATGCATTCCGAAAATTGTATTTGGGTCTTTAACCCTTCAGTCATCCACTGAATCTATCTGAATTGAACGAGGTCTAATTGCAATATACATATGTATTTCTGTGTACATTCCAGATTAAATGGTATTCAAGCTTTTTTTCGTAAACTCTGCTATGTTTTTAAATCTTGTTAATTTAAAAACATAGCAGAGTTTACAAGCAGACACAAATAATTAAATATAATTAATAATAATAAAAATAATAATCAAATAAATATTTTTAAGTTTTTCTGAACCGAGGTATGTAGTTAAGAACTTAAGCTTTAAAAATCATTTAAATATTTAAAAATTGGCAATTGGCTTTCACCTAGAAGCTTTGAAATATATCAAGAGCCGAACTCTGTGCCTGGGCAGATAATGGTTAGAGATGGCACCTACATCGATCAGTCATCACTCAACCCTGCGATGCCCCGCACAATGCTGTTGCATATATATTTGATGTTGGAGTAGGAAGTTTTGCATTCAACTGACTAACTGACTAACTGACTGACTGACTGACTGGCTGCTTTTGCCGAAAAGTATGTACTCTTCATTTACGGGGCAGAAGTAAAGCCACTTGCCACAGTGCTGATTTATCAAATTGTGTGTGGGTGTGGTTGTGTGGCTGACTGAGTGGTGCACTTGCGTTGCAAGCTGTCAGCCAAGTACGGTGGCCTGCGGCAACTGCTAGTTAACGAAAAACAAAAGCAGTCAACTTAACCTGTTCGTCAACTCGCAAAAATCGCATTACAATGTGGCCCGAAAGCTGCGCCGTCTCCGTCCAAACCCCTGCTGCCAGTAGTACTTGTTATAATGGCAATGGCATGGCACAGCTTAAGTGCCTCACGCATTCAGCTGCAAACAATGCTGAGCCGTTTTAATATTTTTCTTCTCCTTTTTTGTGTTTATTTGTTGTCGCTGCGCTGCCATTACAGCAACGAGATCGTCCGTGAACAGCAGTCCTCGTTCAGCAACTTGTTGTCATTGCATGGAAACTCGAAGCAATTTGGTCGCAGCTCGCAATGTAAAACTTTTTGGTCCCTAGAGCAAATACATCAGAGCTGAACAGAATAGCAGGCGCAGACTCTAAGCGCACAGCGAATATTCAAATTATTCCAAGGCGCGTTTTGGCCTGCTAGCGAGCTCCAGGCAGCACTTTGGTCAGTAAATCGGGCCACTGTGCCACTCGCTGATTTTCAACCATCCCTTGCTCATAGCCTCGTTAGCGCTGCTACTTCATCTTGAACTTGTGGCTAATGAGCGTGCTGCGTGTCGCGAATTTTATGATTGAAGAATGCATAAAGTTGACACAACATTGTTGCACTGCCCGAAGAGGAATGAGAGGAGTGAAGCTGAGAAAAGAAGGGAGATGGCATTTTAAGCATTGCTTGCATACATTACCCAAATGCCTTCAAAGGAAGCTGGCATTTGGTGATGCTCTGCCGCCCATGGCAGTAAAACAAATAGTAGAGAAAAGAAAAAGGCTGGCAGACGGCCAAAAATGCTTTCGGCCTACCTTTGCCCATGGCCATGCCTTTTTTGCTGTCTGATTGCTCCTTTGTGGCAACAATTCCGAAATAATAACAATAAGTTGGCAGTGAGACCATAATGTTTGTCGTAGTGCGACTGGGAATTGTTTTGTTTTCGTTCGTTACAGCTATTGGTGTTGTTGTTGCCATTTCCATTGCCTTTGAGACAACACGAAGCGTATACGCAACGTGTCCCTTAAGACAAGCAGCAACGGCAAATGTTTGTGGCTTTGACACGCTTTGTAGGTGCCATTGCACATTTTCAATTATTAACAGCTTGCAATGTTTTTGGTTTGCCATTCTTTGTTTGCTCGTTTCACCATGCTGTGACTTCTCCACTTTGCTCACCTGTCTCAGTGAAATGCATTTCATATTTTTGCAATTTCCTGCAATGCTCTTTATTGTCCTTGCCAAGCGCAGAGACAAGAATGAGGAGCATGTCGATGTTGCTGTCATTGTGGTGTCTTTCCGCTGGTGCTGTTGTGGGGCTTTTTAAAAGCCTTCCTCTTCCTCTCCTTTTTATTATTACAAGTATTTATTTTATATTTATTGTTATTTTTTGTTCTGCTTGAGCACTTCTAGTTTTTTATTTTTCACAACTTGCCTGAAGACAACTTTTAACATTTAATGATGCTGCTTTGTATTTTAATACGCTTTACTTGCTGATCCTTCCACACCGCAACACCCAACCTCAATGCCCCAAACCCCGAACACTCTGCGCACGTGCCATAAGCAGCGCTTTGAAAAGTTTTTAAGTAGACAAGCAACATTTTGCACTACTACTAGCTTGGTACATATCCACACCCACACCCAGTCCTTATACCTTATACCTTACGCCTTACGCCTTCTATCCGAACTTCTTCATCATGTTGTCTTTCTGGATTCTCGTCCTCCTTGTCTTGTCTACTCCATTCCAATTTTTGCGCCTTTGCTGCCATGGCATGCTGTTAACGTGTCTGTCACAATTTGCGTTGCTCGGGTTGAGTTGATGCCGTTGTCCTTGCTCTTCCCTTACTGTTGCTTTTATTATCCCTGTGCCGCGTCCTTGATGCCGCTCAGCGTGCGGTCTGCAGATTTTGCCAATTTAACCTGTTGCCATTTCTCTTCCAGCTCACGCTGCTCAAGCTGCCAATTCCTCAAATTCCACTCGCTGCGTACTTTCATAAAAGTTATCAGCACCGCTTTCCTGCCAGGCAAGCCTACTAAGCAGCTCGTATTGCAGTTTAAAAAAAAACTAACTACAAAACACACTCTTGGCCGACCTATAAGCCAAAGTTTCCAATGAATGGCAGCAATTTAATTGCAAACGTTGACTGCGAGCTTTTAATGAAATTTCAATTTAACTTGGTTACAATTTCAATGCATTTGAAATCGTATTCGCAGCGAAAACTTTCGTCACTGGCACAAATTCGCAAAGTAATTGCAATTCGAAGAATTTGTGAACAATTTACGAAATTTAGTTGCTGCAAAGTTGCATGCAACACACATGCAAGCAACATGCAATCCGTTCCAGCCTCGCAGCTACTTGACGACCGGGCACGTTTAATACTGCGGTGAGCGTGCCTCTGCCTCCTGGGCCTTTGCATGGGACATGCGCGAGCTTCTCAACCAAAACGACAAAGTTTCTACGTAACTCTTAAGTGGCATTACAGGCTCGCAATTTGTGTGCTGCTGTGTGTGTTTGCCAACCCAACTGAATCAGTGCGGCCATATAACATATTTGTATGGAAACCATAAATAAAATCTGAAAATATTAAAGCTACAACTGTTTAGTGAAATCGATAATAAGAAAGTGAGGCAACTTTTGCAACAGGCAGCCTCATCCTCCCTCTAATAAATACACGTCATTTCTTTTTATGCTTAATTTATGGATTTATAGTATTTATATTCTGTTGTTTTAAATTTGTCATTGAAACAAACTTTATGTCTTAGGAAAAGGGAATTGACATTGTCGCTGAAAACAATTATCACCTAAAATACTTGTTACAAAATAAACATATATATTCGCTTTAAGCCTCGACTCTTCAATACAGAAAGTCAAGGCTACACTTTTCGTATGTAATGGACAATGATTTTGATTATAACGTACTAAAGACCCAACTGCGTGTGTCAATTTACAACTTGGTAATTACATAATCATATTGAATTTGTCAAAGCGGGTTCATTGGTATTAACTTACATTTACTCAGTTATTTCACATTGTTCAGATAAAGAGGAGCAGAAGGAGAGAGATGGAGAGATAGAGAGTGAGTGAGAGAGACACAAAGTGCACGACAATTTTTTTAATGGGATATTGGCATCTGTATATTTTTAAGTGCAAGCCTGCCATTTTATTTCAGTTTTCTGCAGCCATTGTCACACACAACAGCTACCCGAAGACGAGTGCATTTGTATGGGGCACATAGTCATTACAAATTAATTTCACACGTGAATAAGTCGAGCCAACAGCAAGTCAAGGCATGCCAGCGTCAATGTGACAGAGGGTGGAACGGGCAACGAGACGAACTGACAAAACGTCAACCATATGACGTTCAATTAGGAAAAGTTGCATGCTGATGAGGAAATGTGTATGCTGATGAGAGAGCGTCGATGACGACGCAACGTCGGCGCCCAACTTCAATAGATGCACAATCACTTATGAGCTCACATACTAAAACTGTTGCATAAGTCAGGGGGCATGTGTGCATTTGTGTGTGTGTGTGTGTGTGGGTGTGTGTGTGTGTCAGCAATAATGACACACTAGTACACACATACATAGTACATACATGGGAATGCAGTTGTTTGCTTGTTTGCCACCTAGAGAAGAAAATAACAAAATCGTTGAGCTGCACTGCATTTCGTTTACGCTTTTTTGCTATCGCAGCACACTCACACACTCAAACGTGCACAGGTGTGGCAGGTGGCTATAACAATGGTGACAATGCCTGGGCACACATTGCTGAAATAGCAAGCTTCCAGGTGCAAAGCTGCAGCCAAATCTGGTCACTAACATAAATTGCGACTTCAAAAACGCACACATGCAATGCACCCATGCAACAATTGGTGCTTGCCACAGCAAACGCTGCATGCTTGGCTTGTGTCAGCTCGTTGAAATCTAATTTTTGTATTTAGACACCTACGGTCAGCCATAACGGCAGCTGCAAGTCAACCAACAACCAACAGCCAACAAGGAACAGCACGAACAAAGTCTCCTGCTGTGCAAGACTGGCCACTGACCGTCCTTCCATTCACCGGATGTTCATTAGTGCTGACTGAACACCTGCTTAAGCTGCCATCCACACCCAACTAGCACTTCATATGTCTCACAAATTGAGCGCACTACCTTACGACAGATGACTACGTGTGATGCTGCATCTCTGTTGTTATATCTTCTTGTTTTGGCTTTGGACAATCAACTGGCCATTTTTTTAGACGTTGATCAGATGATACTGTTGTTGTTGTGTCTTAAAGGATTGAATGCCAAAATGAAATGGCCAAGTTTATCCAGCGTACTCGTCAAATATTATAAAGCATCAGCACATGCTCTCACTCACTCACCCACTCTTTCAACGAAAACAAAAAGAATCTTTTATTAAAAATTTCATTTGCAAGGAGAAAATGGTGAATGGATGGCGGGTCTGTGAGGCTGGAGGACGTGAAAATGTGGCAAAATGAAATATGAGCAATAAATGGCGCGCAAATTGCGAACGGGCGTCCATCAAAGTCCTTGAGCTCTTCCGTTTATTCTATTTCCCATATATTTTGATTGCTGTCCAAGCCAAGGGATAGCTTCACTTGCAATATTACTCAGAAAGAAATATTTGCCTCTATTTGCCGCCCAAAGCCTGCGGACAAACGTTGATGTTCGAAAAATTAAAATAATATAGTCAGTCAGCACTCCTGCAGCCCGCTGGACGCCATTTTGAAAGCGGTAACAAAATACCTAAATAGCGCCCGCGGGCTGGATGTTTTTTCCCGATTATTATTTTAGCTTAAAAAGCTGGAATGAATTTTTTTTATAAATTTGTCTATTCAACAACCAACAAGCAAAATAAGAAAATTCCCATTAAAAAGTGAATTTCGGGCGTAGCGTCTCTTTTATAAACTGGATGCACGCAATGCAGAATAAAATATGCCAAAGAAATTTTGATTTATTTTTGGCTGCAGGCAGCAGGCAGCACTTCTCAGGGGAGCTTCAGCTCTGCGCGATGCAAAAAGCAACAAAATTCATGAAAAACAAAAGAAAAGCTCTCCAGTCCGCTTCAAGACCCACAAACTGAGCGCATTCTCTACGCAATTAATCCACAATGGGCGAGCGCCTTGAATAAGTGGTCGCCAACAGGTGCCCCCAGCACAGCCATCTCTGGCAAACAAAAAACGGCAACATACTCGGCTAGCACTTCAAAATTAAAGCGTTTCGAGTGTAATTGCGCGGTTACCGTTAACGAGCTGCTTGTTAAGGCACTCACCAAAATAAAAAACAAATAAAATAAAGAAAACCAAGGGCAAACAAAAAATAATAATGAATGAAAATCAACTTGATGGTGCGCCGCCCGCACTGCATAAATATAAGCACATGCATATCAGTTGGCCAAGCCACACTATTATGTCATTCAGACATCCTCGTACACATTTATACTTGTACATACGAGTACATATAGTATGTATGTATGGAAGTGACTGCAATGGGGATGCTGTTGTTATTATTATTGTTGCCCCTGACATAACCATGCATTTAATAGCATTCTCAGGATAACGCATGGTTACTCCAACTTAAATGCTTTTTCCCAGCTTGTGCGGCAATGAATGCCCTTTAAAACGAACTATCCTGAAGCGAATCTATTAAAAGTCCCCTCAATGTCATATATTGATAAATAAATCTATTGGCTGGCAAGCACCAAATTTGTAAAAATAAACAATTATGTCATAATATAAGGTTCATTTTAAACAGTAATATTTAATGTAGTCTATGCAATAGCAATAATCAAGCCTGCTTGTGAAGTAAGTAACTGCAGATTTAATGAAAACTGAATAAATAATATTGAGTGCAATCTGTTCTTAGCTAAGGAGAGATCGGCTCTTAGAGCACAATATTAGTGTTTGCAGTTGAATATAAATTTAACTATTTAAATCAGCTCATAACATTCGTGTACAGGTAATTTCAACATATGTACAAGAATGTATGACGGAAGGCTGAAGTCAATAAATTCAACGATAGGTTTAATTTAGCGTCATACTTCAAGGCTGAATAGCTGCTTATTTCAAATCAGCTCTATATTTTATTTTTAAGTGCCTAGCTGTTTAAAAAGCAATTTAAGATGCCAAAATTATTTCAATTTTCTCCATATATCGTCATCAAGTGGTGTATGTGAGAATGTCCATAGCTGAAATGTTGTAATACAATATATACGTATTGCGATTGCAATTCAGTGTCGCTGAAGGGCGTATTTGCAATGCAATCTTTTATTATTAGTAAAAGTAAACTGTGCGGTAAAGTTGTCATTTCGTGTAACTTAAGCTGGGCAGTAGTGTCTTAGAAAAGTTGAGGATAATGCACAAAAAATATTTTTACTAGATTTCCTAAATATTTGTAAACCTATGCTTGAAAATCAAAAAGTTTTTTCTTCTTTTCGTTTTGAAATTCTACCACACCATGAACTTAAAGTAAGCACAGTAGCTCTTAATTTGAAAAGCCTTGCCTCGACATACTCGTATGTAACAGAAGAGCTGTGCGCGACTGGCCCATAATTCAACTTCGAGCCTGATGTAGTAAGTGGTCGATGGAGGGACGGGGGAGGAGTTGCGACATAAAATTTTGCACATGAAGCTAGAAATATGCAAGTTGAACGGAAATTAAAACGCACGCTATATCAACGCCGCAGGCCGAAGGCCTCACGCTGGCTGAAAGACTGACTGGATAGACGAAGGAGAGGATGTGAGCAAGAGTGGTAGACTATATGCTTGGACGATTCACAGTTATTTCAAAAACTCGTACAAAATGTGCATAACAAATAGAGAATGCATTGTACGCAGCAATGTGTATCCAAAATGTAGTCCGACTGGTCGGATTTGGATTTAGAAGCCTTTTTCTGAGGCAATTTAAAAGTTGTGTGTTAAAGCTTAGGAGCCTAACAAAACACATCAATACGTTATTATATCTAAACAATTGATTGTAAAATGTTGTCAGCCCACCCTCTTATCCGATGTTTCCTAAAAGAACAAAAGCCCAAACACATTTCGATTCAGCGCGCTAATTGACACCTGAGCTGCAGTGACCAGCAACGGACACTGGAAAGGTTTTCCAACCGCAGCCTAAACAAATAGCACGCACAAGTGAGCACACGGAAATTTGTTTCTAATGCCGAGCTAGCCCCCAGCACAAGCGCAGCCACCAACACAGTTACAGGTACAGGCACAGCCACCGGAGCCCGGATTGCGATGAGGTGTGGGAAAATGTATGCCGTGAACAAATTAACAATAACATTTTGTTCGTTGGACCCAAAGGCAGCGTCAAAAATTAAAAATAAACAAAATTATTCAAAAAATCAACGATGCTGAGAAAATCATTGGGGCAAAAGCTGTACACGCGCCAAATGATCAGAAATATCGGTTAAGCAGCTTAAGAATCTGACTCTACAGCCTCGAAGCAGTTGTTTTTGCAGCAAAAAGAGTTGAAATAAGTACATTTGTATGGATCAGTTTTTATTATTCATAGGATTGGGCTTGATTAGCGTCGGCTTGGTTTAATAAAGCTCTCCAGGAGCTGAAAATTATTATTTTTATATTGCTTTTAGCTTTAACAACTTTTAGCAACATAATTAAATACCTTGGGGAACGTTTTCTGCCACTTCCCGACTCACGTTTGAACATTGTCTTTTATACATATAAATCTGGAATATAATCACATCAAGTTTCTAGTTTTATCTGCAATCAAATTGAAATAAATAATTTTTTTGTTCTGAATATTTGTATCGTGTGTCCTGTGATATACATTATGGCAAGTGTCTCTGCGAAACAATATTTATTACTGAAATGAAGGAGTGAGACTTCATCGGAAGGCCAAGTGCAGCGAGGAAGTAATTTACTTGGTTGCTGCGCTAAGTTAAGTGATATAGCAGTGTGATTGACTGTTAATAGTGTCATAGAATAAAAGCCGTTAGCAGTTTTAATGACGTTTGTCAGACGGTTGAAGTGGCTTGGTCGCTCATGAATTTATGTTATCCTCTTTATTTAATTCGGTGGCTGCCTTTTATCTGCCTCCTTCGCATTTATTTATTTTTTTTTGTTTTTTTGAGCAGACTTACAAATTACGCACTAATTAAGCGGCTTCTCCTGCGGTCGTTACCATTTTTCTCAGTCACTCAAGAAAAAATTCCGCGCACTTAACACTCCGGCTGCTGCTCCCACTACTGCCCCGGCTCTTGTTGTTTCTGCTTACCTCATCGGCTGATACGCTCGGGCAGCGCATTAGGCGCAAAAGTTAATGTACATAATTAATTTCTTTTTGCACTTTACTGACGCTTAATTTTATTTTCGGGTTTTTGTTTTGGTCGCGCATAAATCTAATTGAAGCGAGCTGCCAGCGAGCCACAGTCACAGTCACAGCACAAAAAGCTGGCCAAGGAATGGGCGCGGACGGCAAATGTTTGCATATTCAAATGGAGGCCAGCTGATTTGAGGTCAAAAATGTTGCCCAATTAAATTGAATAAGCACACGAGAGCTCCAAAGTCGGCCTGACAGCTGGGGAACCTTCACAACAAATTCATCATACGCACTGTGTAACATTTTTAATTGGCTGCGAAATTAATTTTAGGCGCCCACACACCTGCCACAATCACCACAGGTAGACGCCCGCGGCAGACAGACGAGCAATTGAACAGGTTGGAACAATTGGCATAACATCAGGCACCATAAACAACTTCATTTGCAAAATTTACTACCAGATAATTGAATAGCAGACGCGAAGGAAAAGAAAAAGCGTGAAAAATTCGTAGACCAGGACTGTTCAAAGAAAGCAATGGATAACACTCAAACAGCACACAAGGAGGCATATACTCTGTGTAGTACCTACATATTCATGCAAATGACAAATTCAATAAAGTCACTGCTGGATTGGTGGGATTGGGGAGGCATCCAGCCAACAAATAGACCAAATTATTACAATGCCGATGCAGACATAAATACGAGGGCAGGCATAAGGCTGAAACTGAGTCTAGGGCTGAAGCTGCTCCTGAGTCTCTCCCTGATGCTGAGTCTGAGCTACTTAGGCGCATAAAATAGCGCAACATTGTTAAGTGAATTGAACAGCAAAAGTGCGTGCAATTGGCAGCCTATAATGTTCACATACCCAAAGCCTTACATTCTTCTCACGCACAGGGGTCGTATGCGTAATGTGTGGGAATTCATGAGTGGGGAAAGAGTCAAGCGAACAATTGATGTCAGTTCTGGCGCATTTCGAATAAAAAATGTTACATGAGTGCGCTCAATATTATCGTAACATTACATAATATACCCCAAATTTAAGAAATTCTACGTGTTTATATATCGGTCGAGCAGTTATGAATGAAAAGCGTGAGGTTTTCAAGACTCAACTGAATAAACAACAATAGAATTTGAAGAAGAAAAAAATTTGATTCCCTAGATTTCCTTAGGATTATTTAAAAAGAAAACCCCTTATTTTTGTAGGGAATATAGTGAAATATTCTGGACATTCAGCTATTAATACAATAGAAATGTAACTGTTTGCTTTACATAAGAAGCTCCTTCGGCAGAATTTTAGACATTTTCTCATTTTTATGGATCAGTGAATTGAAAGTATACTTAAAAGGCATAATTTAATAATTAGTACGATTTACTTTTATCAGAACCAAGAATACATTTGTTCAATTTTGCTCACTTCTTTGCTGTGAGTCATTTGTCTTAAAACGTTATTACCTGTACATTTATTGAAAAAATGCGGCGCAAGTCTTGCAAAAATTGAGGTGCAAAGTTAGCCGGAACTTGTCAAATTAATAAATTCTTCAGCTGGGAATTAACACTTTGTTGACCAGAAAGTTTTGTTTAAGTTGAATTGCAGTCCATTTATCAGCACTGGCTAGGACAAGCGACCAAATCGACCTCCCCGAGCTATTTATACGACTCAGGGGAGCTTTGCCAGGAAACTTGGGAACGGTAAGTGTGAACAATTTTGATTTTCTGTTACACTCTTACTCTACGAGTATAGTAGCTATTGTGTGAGTTGCGAGCTGGGAGTAGTTAGCCAGATTGGTTTGGTTGCTGCATGTGGCAAACGTGAAACCGCATGGCTTTAAGCTCTGCGTATGTTTCGGTTGCGGTTGTTCTAGCCGTACTCTCATACTATATGTTGTTGTTTCTCATTTTGTTGTAGCTCATAAATAATTCAAATAATTTACACGCTTACTTAAACGTTTGCTGATGCCACTGTGCTGATGTGTCTATGTGGTTGGTCGGTCGTGTGTGTGTGTGTGTGTGTGTTGTGCGAGCGCATTATGTGGTTCATTGGCTCGAGCCAAACACCACAGCCAGTACAGCAATCAACTCGTCCGCCTCCTCCCCCTCCTCTGCCACTCACACTCTTGCTGCTGCACTTAACTAAACTGAACTCAACTGCATGAACTAGACCGAACTTTTCACATCACACACCCACACACACAAACAGGAGCACAAACAGGCACATGCACAGTTTCTGGCAAACGAGTGTTGTTGGTTTCTGCGGTTTTGCATTTTCATATCGTACTTAAATATTTTACAACAATTTCGTGCTGCTGATGCTGTTGTTGGTGTCCGGCCGTCGCTTTGTGTGCCATAAAAAGGCGAAACTGCTGCATTTTATGTTGTCACGTTGAGCTTTAAGTGCCAAACACAAACAACAACAACAGCAACGAAATCGAAATCGAAAACGACAATGGCAACGCGACCCATACTAAGCGCAACACTAACTGAAAAAGTCTACATATACTTGTATATGTACATACTGACTCATATACATAAATATTTAATACTTAAATGACAGTAAGAGTGTAAGGCGACAAAGAAGAAAATGAATTTTTTGGAAATTGCAGCGGCTTTACGATAGACATTAGATTAACATTTCACTTAACTGAAATAAGTAAAAGTAAGTTGAACTTTAGAGCATTCACTAAAGCTGTTGCCCTCTCTAAATAAATCTTAAGGAAATTCGTAAAGTCATCCCTCGCATGCACACTACCAATAACTAAATATAATCAACCGCAGCCTGTTTTCTGTAAATGTAACTTTTGCGGGTTGGGCTAGGATTGGTTACAGATACTCTGACAGGGTCATGTCCTTGTACATAGTTACACATTCATACACATAAGCAGCAAGCAAAGCAATTGTTGGCCTTCTGACTGCTTCTATTACGTCTGCTAATAGCTAGGGAAAGCATCACGTACGCATAATTGAAGAGCGCATTGCATTTCATTGCGTCTTTTCGGCCATGATTGCGGACATGAGCATGCGTCGGCGTGTGTGGCTTTGACATTTTTGGAATTTGGTTTCAAAACCAAATGAAATTCGTAAAACGTTGCATTTTGGGCTTACCACATGACTCTACTTATGTCTATATATACAAAAACGTATGTATGTATCTGCGTATTGTCATTGACAGTTTTTGGAGCCCCGTTATTATAGTTCACTGCGGCAAACATTTGCGCACTGTGTGGCTAGTCCTTTAACAACTTCAGTGCACGAGCAGAATAGCAATGGGCTAAGGATTACAAATCTGTAGCAATTCCTACATCTCACAATGTTTTGATTTGTACTTTTGGATATTTGTTGTAATATATACAAGTATATGAAAGATATATAGATTTCTCTGTCTAGATAATGTACGATAATATGTATTGTATATTATACACACAGATGTTTTTATTCAAGACAAATTTTTCTATATCTCTGATAAAAACAATAATTAAACTAGGTGAAATAAAGGACTTTAATTATTATCATTTATATCACGTATTAGAAAAGTCTAGGAAAAAAGAACAGGAAAGAAGGTCAAGTCCTAAAAACTGTAAATATTGATTTTGAGTGCAATAAACCAATTATTGCAATACGATTTTAACAGACTCAACGATCCAATTTATTTAGTTGTTCATTTTCTGGGGTTTTTCGAAAAATCATTTCATTGAGTCCCTATATAATGATTCTTTATAGTTTGGCGATACATGGGTAAACAAACGAAACTTTTTTTTCTACATGAGCAACTTTTCGACTTTTTTTTAGCTTGCGATGCTCTTCGTTCTTTTAAATTTAACTGAAACCAACACACCATGTACACTCACAGGCAGCAACCAATACCCACTACCAGTATGTACTGTATAGCTTTGTACGGCGGACTTTCACATGCCAGGGCAGCTTTGTAGATGTTTATTGGCTGGGGCACCTCTTGGAAGGGATTACGATCAAAGCGTTCGATTGAGTGTGTCAATAAATTCCTGCCAGTCGTTCGAGTGTGGCACATTTGTCGGGCAATAGGGATATATAGTTGCCAACGTTGCATCGCCGTTGCTTACACTTTGCCTAGCTTGGGAAAAAAGTTTCGTGTGAATTTAGTGCGGCTCATTAAGCTGCCGGCCATGCTGTCAAGAAGGACAGAGGGTTGAAACTGTCAGCCGAGCGTGAAATTTAGAAGCTCATGTGTGTGTATGTTTTTTGTTCAAACTTCATTATGTAGAAATGATGAAGAGGAAATTGCTTGCCATTGTCATTTTCATTGACGCAACAAACACTTTATTTCTTGCTGTCTCTTTGCCTCCAAATATTTGTTAAGCTGCTTGGCTCTGCGGCTTTAAATGAGCACGCTCATTAAGAAAATTAATGTTCGACTTTCATTAAAAGTGTCAAAGTGCGCACATTAAAAATATATAAAATGCCAAGGCGTACAGCCCATTCAATTTGGACAACGAGCATCAGCAGCACCATCGCCACTCCCTTCCCCACCGTCTCCTGCGACTCCAACATTCTTGTCTGGGTTTCAGTCTTGATTTTATTAACAAACAAACATTAAATGCGTATAAAAAGTTGACGCAACGCTTGGCTTTGTTTTCGCTGCTCATAAAAAGTATTGATGGCAACAGCACCAAAAACCGCACTCCAATATACAATCAAACAAACAAGCAAGCATATGGCATGTTTATAGTGTACATATGAACGCTTTTTGTATCTTGCCATGGCATCTCATAAAACTAAACCGCAATTCATCAGTAAATTCCTTTTGCTACTGCTGTTGTTGTTGCCCGATAGCTTTATTGTGTTGTTGTCTGTGATGTTGTGGTGCACAGACCTCACGGCCCCTCTTCATCTATTGCTTTGTCTGGCTGCTTTGTTCGATGTATGTATGTACAAGTATGTATGCTTACAATAACTGCAAGCAATTTAGTTCGCAGCCCTGAAAGTATGCTACAATTTTATGCGTCCATAAAATACTAAAATTGTTTTTATTATAATTATTATGTTGTATGCATGAAATATCGTTGTGTGTGTGAGTGTGTTTACATGACTTTGCAAGTTTACGACAGGGGGGCTGCATAAAATTCATTGGGCCGTTTTATAAAATGAAGTGATGATGTTGACAAATTTAATAGTTCTCTGTACGCTCATCGTTTATGTACTTTAAATGTCCTTCGAATTACTCCTGCTTGCTTAGCTAAACTTTTAAGAATCTATATGGCATGAGCATATTTTCAAGAGACAATTATTGTGTTTAAGCAGAGTTTTGGCTCATTAGAGCTGATTTGAAAGAATGACACAAAGTCAACAAACTTTTTCGAATGACATTGCAAAGAATTGAAGAGAATGTTGCAAGCGCACGCACTTGCACTTGCAATATGGTCTGAAGCACGCACTCAAAATGGTTGCGCACCCTATTTGGTCGACAAACATGCGAATGTATTTATGTGCCATTCGTTAGCACGTTGTGGCCATAATAGCACTTTTGTCCTTTTTGCCCCTGCAGTGGACTTTGATATTTTGAAATTTGTGCTTATTAGGTAAAAACTGAAAGATAATAAGCTGATATGCACATAACGGCAAATAATTCTGGTCCCTCAGATTAATTTCCTTGTGGTCAAAAAGGCCTCAATTGTCAGACCCAAATCAGTGCGGCGTGGCTTATGCATAACACGCATTAGCCTAAGCTTTTTGTTATTCAGCTGTCCTGCTATCAGTCGACCTTCTCGTTATGCTCTCTAAAGCAGCATTTCGAATATATTTTAGACATTGACAGACCTAATGGCCTTTCAGACAATTGTAACAATCAATGTTTTATTGTTGACCAAATATTCAAAGGAACTGTAAAAGTGGCAGCCATGTAAGTACGGTCAGGCCACAATCCCAAATACAACTACAACAAACACGCATATACTGACATATACATTCATAAGTGCGGAAGAAGTCGAAGTGAACAGCAAATGAAAGATCGCGCTGTAATAAGTAATTGCTGACGTTCAGCGCTGTCAATGCGCGTCGTGTGGGCAAAATGTCACGTTCTGACAATAAAGCGCTGCTAATTTACGATGCCTGCCAACAACAAAGCCAATGACTTTGGTAGCAAAAATCAACGGGAAATGAAGCCAGCTACAGCAATGCGAACATGGCATGGTAGTTGGCTTAAAGGCTGAGTGGAGCTGTGACAAAACTTGAATTCTGAATGTTGACGTTACATGATGGGTGAGCACCATCTCCCCAGCCATCGCAACGTAATCTAACCTTGTTAAATGGCTCAAATAAATAAACTAGTTATGTGTAGCATCTTTTTTATCATTCAACTTATTAATTTAGCTGGGACTGAAAACATACATTTTCTGAAATATGTATTATTTGGAAAGTGTTAATTTCTTTTCAATAATTAAAAAATAATATTCTGTTGTATGCGTATCAGAAATAAGCAGAATATAAACAAATGTATTCTGCCTAATCATTTGTCACTTTGTTCCTTGTTAAGTCATAATCAATTATTATTGACCAGTCTTTCTCAGTATTTAGTGAACTCAGTTCAATGTGCATTCCCTTAGAAACACATGAACTATATAGATGGATAAATGGGACATGCAACAAAACTTTTTCCATTGCAAGGCTGGTAGAACAAAAACCCAATTGTTCACCAACACCTATGGCAGTCACCCACTCGTATTTCTGTGGCATTGTTTCTGTTGATGTTTCTCCCGATGCTGCTTTTAGTGTTTTTTTGTAAACATGTATGGGGGCATGGCCAGCTGTGGTTTTTGTTGCACAAAATGTGCATGCAGCTACAAAACAGACTAGGCGGTCGGATGGTACTTAGTAAGGAGGGAAACAACAACAGTCACGAGCCCACTGATGTTTTGCTGCTGCTATGTATGTGCATTAGATATATTAAAAACAGCTTGATGCAGAGCAAAATTTGTATAGTTAGTGGCGAAAAAAGCTTGCTGCAATACTCGTACGTTTTTGCATTTATTCGTCAGTGATCAAACGAATATTTACCTTTGTGTGGCAATTGGTGCGTAAGAGCCTAAGCACTTGAATGCGCTGTTAAGTAGGCAATGCATTTTAGCTTTGATAATATTTCGCATTGATATGCCCGAAATGCGTGTCGAAATGTGTGTTTTTGGCATTTTGGGCATTTAACCACACATATAAATTATTTAATTGCCGCATAAAAAAATCACAAAAAGCAATTAAGGGCAATTTACGGCATGGTATTCAACAGCATGAAGGTGCAGCTGAAGAGAGACACAGCGAAAGAGAGATGTCCCCGCTTAAATTCAAACTCGAGGCAGTTCGAAAGCACTACTCTTAAGCAGACACATTTTGTAGACTTCCCACAGTATAAGAGATGATGAAACAGTGCGCCTGCGCCCAAAACTCTACAGGCAATCAGCTGGTGCCGCACTTTCACCTACTTCTGTAATACATTGAAGCAGTTCGTCAAAAGTTACGCTTGGGTTTAGGTTAAAGGCGTTCTGGTAACGGAGCATCTCTGCTCTGACCGTCACCGGCACTGTATATCAAAATCACAACATTAAAGCCAGACAAGACTGAACGACAGACTCAGACTATAACGCAACATGCAAATCTGAACAATTTACCTAAAAAAGGCATATTTTTGTTAAACAAATTGTGTGCGAGCGCGTACGGAATTGATATAAGTTTTATAAAAATAGTGCAAAACCTCTCGGGATGAACCAAAAATTAACAATTAGTTGTGAGTTCTGCAGTAAAAATTGATGTGTAACGTCAGCATAATTAAATAACGGGAAAGCGAAAGGCCCGCATAATTAAGGCGCAAAAATTTGGCCGCCAAACAAAGGAGACGAAAAAATATATATACGAGTATGTAAGCGTAGACAGGCACGCATACATACACACACACGCATACACACGTACATGTAAACACATACACAAGCAGCAAACGACGCTGACGTTGGTGACGTCGGTACCAGTGTCGAGTGTTTGTGGCGGGCGGCTGTGTTTCTTGTCTGTGCCCGCTTTCGCGTACCTGCCTTGCTACCTGTCGACCCGACCAGACCCGGCGTGGCCTGGCCCCACTTGTCCTTTCCTGACGACACTCAGTATAAATATTTATGTTGACGAATTTACCTGCGGCTCAGCGTCGCTAATGAAGCGAAAAAAATGAAAATGAAAGGACATAATTATGCTTATGTGTGAGTATAATGAATATGAATTTTATTTAATGTTTTCCAAGGTCAGCCAAAGCTTGCCAAACGGCCCATCAACGTATATATTATAAAGAGAAAACTTGGCACTCAGCATCACCCATGCTCAAGTCAAAATTTTGCAGTTTTGTTTGGACTTACTCTGGTCCGATATTTATACAGCTGCCAGCCAGAAGCAGCGAGCTAGCGATAGCTTTGTCACCAGCCCAACATAATCCAGTTGAACTCGTGCAAAGTACCCAAAGTACAAAACTATTAGCATTACCTGCGAAATTTCACATTTCCTCGCATATATACACCCAATTACATATTTCGAGTAATATCACGAAATCGCTGCTTCCCCTTTCTTCGGGGCGCGTGAGCGTCTGCGTGGGTCGTTCCCTGCCATAATGGCGCGAAAATCAACAATAAGTAACGAAAAAGAACAAAAATTGCCTGACAGACGCCGGCAGATGGATGGCAGGTCTATGCAATCACAAATCACTGGGGAACATAAGCAAATATTTTATGTTTGTTTTTCGTTAGCAGCCGTGGTAAGAACACCAACAATGGGGCCAGCAATAACTCGTTAAGTGCATTGGGTCCTGAAGCTGCACATTTCGATTTATTCTATTGCTGTTTCTACCATTTCTTCTAACTGTTGTTGTTATTGTCGTTTTTATTCTTACCATGAGTATTCTTGGAAGGCCATTGTGCACTGAGCTAATGGAAAATTGCAATGGCTGCCGTTTATTGGCTACCAACTTTTATAGTTGAAAACAGTAATGCATATGGCTTTTGTGTTCGATCCATTAGCAGCTAAATACATTTTTTAATAGAAAACAAACTTAGACATTGGAATATTAAAGAGTATCGCTTAAAAAATTTTTGTAAACAAAATGCCAAAAATGAGTAAGGTAAATTATTTTAGTTATTTAGCCTGTACCCATAGGGTGAAAGGCTATACTAGTTATATCGTCATAAATGAACGAAACATACTATTAGTTACAAACGAAAGTAACGCTACATATGTATATCTGTAATTCACTAGAATTACAATGGCTCTGAATTTCCTTTCAAATTTAATCAAAACTAATTGTTATAATTGAGACCTTTGCCGAACTGTTTTATGTACGTGGCATACTCAGTAGAGTATTAATAGACATATTTTACTGGTATACTCAAGAGTATTACCAAATTACTTCATTCTTAACATCACGTTGAAACTATCTGATTATTTCCAAAGTCTAAGACTGGTCAGCCAGATAAATTAGGTGCAAATATATCGTTTTATAAAGTTATTTCTAAAGGCCTGTGAAATTTTATTGTAATTATTATTTTCCTTGGAACTAAATAAGATTCTTTACTTTTGCGCTTTTAAGTACCGGCTACTCGAGATGAAATAAGATTTACGTAAAACTACAGACAACAAATAAAGAGCTGTTTTTAAATCTGAAAAGGGAAATTATTTTCGTATATATAAGTATTTAGCAAGAGGCCTGTTCTTAGATAACCTTCTTGGGATTGGCGCATCTACGGTATTCTTCTCCATAGCCTTCGAAACCATTACTCAGCACTTCCATTAGTATTGAATACATATGTACTTGCATGTATTCCATATACTCATACGTAAATACATTGTTAGTTTGATTAAGACGTTTGCTAAATAAAAACCCACTGCTAATTGGCAGATTGCCTCAAGTTCCGGGCAAACATTTGAGTACCACTGAAAAGCAAACATCAAGGCGTTGAGATGCTTAGTAAGGGGCCGTATACGCAATTGAAATGTCTACTTTGCATACGTTTACGACAACACCAGCAAGAATTTCATGTGTACATATGGCTAGAATAGCGCAATATAAAACTGAAAGGCGTACTGAAAATAATGCTGACAAAAGCTGAAAGACAACACAGGGAACAATTGCTACAACAAATGTAGCCCTCTTTTTGTGAAACGGAACTTTTTCTACATTTATTGAAGTATGAAATTATTCAAGTATGGATATTTCTGAGTCTAAATGTCTGCACATGAGTTAAGAAAGTATAATATCCACCATCTCCACCTTTTTCCTCAACAGACCATGCGCGGAAAAGAATTTGTGGCAAACGTCAACATGTTTCAATTTCTGTAAATTTGTTTTCTGTTCGGGGTTTTATTCACAATTTTTTTGCCTTAAATATACAGAACCCTGGGCATGGCATAAAAACTTTGGGGCAGTTCCACGCTCGTCAAGGCCAAGGCAACGAACAAAAACAAAATGCATTCCAGTAAACTATTCAAAAAGCGCACCCCCTCTTCATAATTAACACGAGTGGTAAGCATGTGAGCAAAAGGAATATAGCATGCAGCATGTGGCAGACGTTTAATTCATTTATTAATAGCGCCCAGCTGCAGCAACGTTGTGGCAGGCAGTGCCAAGCCAATGGGGTAGGGGCGAAGAGACTTAGCTTGACTATGAAAATATATCTCACACATGAGCTGCTTAGGCGGCGCCATTCCAAGAGTGTAACTGGGCTTGCTTATACATACATCTACATACATATGTACGGGTATAGTAACGGCATCAACACCTCAGCTTTTCTATGCTAACTAACAGAAAAAACGCAACAAAAGCCATAACTACTAGAAAAAGGACAAAACAACTAATACAACAAGAGCTTTGTGTGCTAGAAATGCGCGCATTTAGTCGAACAGACAGACATGCGGAGGAAGCTGTTCCAGATCTGTCCGCATTCTCCACTGCCCCTCCTCCTCCTCTTCCCAGCGGGCACTGTTTACCCGTGCTCGGTCGTGTACACATAACCTGAAATGCAGGTGTAGGTTTACTGTTTGTTTGAGCGCTGGGCTCACTCTCACTGTCTCCCAAACCATCTGTACGTGTATATCCATCTGTCTGCTGGCTGCTGGGTGGCTGCCTAGCTATACACCTTGGCACAGACAAAGGTCACATAGTGTGTTGCATTCTGTGCACCACAAAAGGGCAAGTGGCAGCACTTGGCTGCATTTAGTAGACCCACAAGCACAGACACCTCGCTAAATGATTATATGCACGGCTTAAAATGGAGCAAAAATAACTTTTATTTTTTATTGTGTTTGCTTAAAAGCATTTGATGCGGAAAATGTACTATTTTAAGCACGAAATGGTGGCGTTCGCAAATTCGGCCTGAACTCTCGTGGACCTTCGTAGGGTAGACGATAGGAACGATCCAAACGTTGTGGCCGTTCCAAACCTGCATATATCGTCACTATCTGCATCAGTCCCAGCATTAACAGTAACAAGAAATGGTGCGGCAACATTTTGAAATCCAACCGAATAGCTCAGGGCTTCTCAATTTACTGAAAGCGCAGTTGCGCCAGTGCATTTGTGATTGTATATTTAAATCGAGATAAGCCGTACGCTTTGCTGGGCAGAGTTCAGTGTCCGAACAGTGTTTTTAAATTTAAACACTACGCTGCATAACTAATTTATTTAAAAATCCATTTTATAAAACAATGTATGCTATTCGAAAAATTGACAATCATGTCTTATTTCCAGCTTAATCAGAATCGGAAATTATCGAAAAATTTTGGGAAACTGCATTATATAAAAAACCGAATATTTAATAAATATCCACAAACTCTATAATTCATAGTGTACAAATTTTCGACGCACAATAATATTATAAATATTATTATAAATATTATCATCGCTGGTTTGCTTTTTGCCCTTTTTTTATGAATGGGTTTTTTTCAGATTTCGAGCTTACAGCTGTAATCAGATGAGATGGATGAAGCATTTGAAACATTTTTCATTTGAGCTTTTGTGGCTAACATTTTGTATTGAATTTTGTTAATTTTGACTCCTGGGGATCAAATTTACAACTTTTTGTGAGTTTGTGTGCAGCTTTAAGTCCAAATACCGCAAAAAGCAAAGAATAAATCAATTTTTTAAATATTTTTTTGTTCATGGTTTTCATGGTCTTTCATTCATCTCGTTTACAGTTTACGTGTTAAGTGCTTGGCAAGCACGATTAAAGCGCTTTATCACCCGCTACAACAGCAACAACTACCACGGCAATCACTACGAGAGCAGCTGCAGCAACAACAACAACAACAACGGCAACTAAAACAAAATCAACCGAAACAGCTGCGACGACAAAAACAACAGCAGCAGCAGCAGCAGCAACAACAACAAAAGCGCTTACGGCGACGCTTGTCGCAGCAGCAGCATCAGCAGCAACAGCAACAAACAGAACAAAACAAACTTCTTATAAACAACACGCACACATCCACATAAACAAATACTCTAGCAAACATACAAACACATACTTGTATACTCGTACTTACATAAGTGGAACCACCGCAGCCATGTTGGGCACAATGACAAGCACGTTGACAACAGCCACATCGCTATACTCCGAGTACGACGATGGTGCTGGCACAAGCATTTTGGAAATAGAGCTGCCGGCCATCTTTCTCAATGAGAGTCTGTTCATTGAGCTCAACGAGAACCAGACAATGTCCAGCGCTTCTGATGCTATGGACAGAAATGGCACCACCAACAACAATATCACCTTGAAAATGGAAATGGAGCGCCGAGCCGCTGATGAGCGCGCCTCAGTGGAATTTTGGCTGCTTGTCAAGATGATCGTCATGGCCATTGTCCTGGGCCTGATGATTCTTGTCACCATCATAGGCAAGTCTCTTCCGTCCTTAGTCTCCTTACACTCAATCAATTTTTGAAATTGTAATGTGCTGCCGCCTTTAAAGTTACAGCAGCCATTAACAGTAATTCGACTTAAACCGACTGAGAAGGCTGATTGGCATTTGTGGGGAAGGGGGGCGGACAGATTTTGGCGTTAAATTATTCTGAAATTAATGCCTCTGGGAATTGTTGGGAGGCGCTGCGAAAGTTTCGATTTCGCATGCGTCTCGAACCTTGCTTCGACGCCGCTTGGCCACTGAAGTGAACTGTAAATGAAGTGAAATTTATGATGCAGAAGATTTTTATTGCACGCCTTGAAGATTTTTATTGATTTTCAGCTCACACTGGTCGACTGCTCTTGCCACACTTTGCCACATTCAAAGATGATTTGTAGCCAGCCGTCGGCTGGTGGCTGCCTGTAATTTTTCGTGTCTATAACGGGGGCGCAACTTTTGCCTTGGGTGCGCCAAAAACGCTTTGCCTTTGCTTCAAGCGTACAACAAAAAGCTTTGTGTTAAACACAACACTTAGCCAACGCCGGCAGGCAACAAAGCGACAAATGCTCTACTCGTTGCCATGCAAAGGGGAGGGACGGAATGGCGGCGTGCTAACTGGAGGTGGCAGGATGTATGTGTTGGCGGCATTGGTAGTGGCAACAAAAAAGTTTCAAAATGTTTGTCGTTGTTTTTGTCGGCGTTAGCATACGCCAAAGCATAAAAAGCTATTAAATGTGCGCCTAAGCAACAAATTGATATTGTACTTGCTTCCCCTCAAGCACTAATACACACACTCGCAAGCACTTAGACAGTAACTCACTCCATACACAAAAATATAGGTATGCCTGAGTATGCAGGCAGGTGTGAAATAAGTCGTCCAACGTGGCGTATGCGCAACGTCAATGGCAATTTGGCACTGCCAGAGCATATGCAAATGCATTTCTGACACAAGTCGGCTGCTGTCGAGAAGCAGCCAGAACGTTTTGACAACATTCAGACGAGCTCAACCCAGCAGCGATAACAACAGCAATCACTGAGAAAGAGTGTGCACGCCATGCTTACAATAGTACCCGGGCGAGGGGGGCACACGTCCACAGGTCCATGAGTAACTATGGCAATTACAATTTGCCAAGTTGCTGGCGCTTAATCAAAGCGTGCCTTGGTGTCTCGGTGCTTTGGTCTGTCTTCCCACGACAAGTTCTCTCATTTGCATGATAAAGAGACAGCGATGATGGCACGCAAGTTTGGGAAACATCTGCCCAAAATATTGGGTGCATGGGTATGTGTACCTCTATGTATGTAGATGCAACTTTGCCAAGCACGATTGCCTGCAATTAGGCTGGAAAATCGATGTCTTTGTGGCTGTGGCCTTAAACGAATGATTGATTGACTCCTAAATTAAATTGTTGCCAGTATTGTCGCGTCTCTATCTTCGCAAGTTCGTTAAATAAATGAACTCCGTTTGACATTTCTGCTATCCTCTCCACACTAAATGCATGTTAAAATTAGAATTTTTTTTGAAATCACCATTTTAAATAATGTTTCAGAAATTTAACTGTTTTGGATTGGGACGCAGAGCATTTCTATTGAGTTAATTGGCATCTCAAATGTGAATTGGAATGCACTAAAATAAAATAATAATCAGCCTTGTAGGTAGAAGTAAATTAAAAAATAAGAATTATGAATATTCTTAACATTAGCATAACAACATAACATTTTTATATATTTAATTCTTTGTGTGTTAGAGAAGTGGACTTGGGGATTTAAAAATCTCCTAATATCTTAACCTTACATAAACTTGCCAGCAATCTGGGGATCTTAATCATATCGCAACAAAAACTAATTTTTATCTAATACTTATAAAAAACCAACACAAAATACAAAAAATAACAAAATGTAATTCATTTAATAATTAATCCTTAATTACAGAATTTAAATACTGGCTACATTTCAAAAGCTACATAAGCCAAACTTACGTAATTTTCTCTCTTACTCGTATTTTAATTGTGATATATTGAGTACGGGCTATTTTTAAAAAGCTTTCTTATTTTATTTTAAATACATAAATCTAAAATACTATATTATAACCGAACTTACATCTAATTACATTTTAAAAAAAAAATCACTCTTAGGCTCTCTAACAGCAAAACTCATACCAAAAATTGGATAATTGAATAATTCATCAATTTATTTGTGAAATCTAATGAGGAGTTTATTATGTTATTAAGTCCCAAATTAATAAAAAATCAAAATACACAAGTTAAAATGTACTATACTTTAAACGTGAAATATGAAAGCCCACAAAGAATTTTATATTATTTTATGAAACCCTTACACTGTTCGATTCATTCTGGTTGTTGCATACATTCGCACTCATCCAGTACACCCCAAAACCTTTTGGGTACAGAGAACAAGAAGAGTACTCAACGATTACAGTTGTTCTATTTGTATTTTATGGATTTTTAAATATTAATTAACATCTTAAATTGAAACTTTTCTCCAAACTTCTTTGCATATTGACTAATACTGTGAAATGCTGAAAACGCAACAACTACAACAATTTTGACGACAACAAAAATGATGACTATAAAAACTGGCGACAATGCAACAACAATAGGAAACGTTTTCGTAATTGCCGCCATTATACTTGAGCGCAACTTGCAAAATGTTGCTAATTATTTGGTCGCATCGCTGGCAGTTGCTGATTTATTTGTTGCCTGTCTCGTCATGCCGCTTGGCGCCGTCTACGAGGTAAGTATACGTTGCCACGTTACTTTCCATTGCTGTACTATAGTGTTGGTGTTAGGGTCGGTGTTTTTGTTCTTTTGTTGTCGCCATCGTTGGTGGTGCACAAACTTCATTACCCTAATGGAAACTAAGAATGACAACCTCGGAAATGAAATTACACGGAAAGAGTTGACAACCGTCTGCTGCAGTTTCTCGGAATAGTTGTCTGTGTGGAGGTGTGAGTGCTTCCATAATGTACCGTAGAGTACGAGTATTGTTAATTGCTTAAGTTGCGTCATCTTGCAGCAATGATATAATTTAATTTCAATGCCCCTAAATGTCCATTGTTTGGGCAGATTCGTATAATAAGTGTACATCTTATTCTTGTACTACTTTTCGCCCAATAAATGAACAACGTAGATAAGCAATGGGTGGATATTGGGACCAGAGCTCTGTGACATCTGGACATCATGCGATGTGCTCTGCTGCACAGCATCAATATTGCATCTGGTGGCCATTGCGGCTGACAGGTGAGTAATAGAAAAGATGAGCTTGGTCGTTGCTGCTTGCGTTGCGCATACGCCCCGTTGCACTTCAACAATCAGAAAGAAGCAATTTGTATGCCAGCAGGCACACAGACAAGCAGGCATGCAGACATGCAGACATGCAGCTACAGCAGTTATCAATTACGTCTTTTGTCATATTGCACTCTTTATAGATATTGGACCGTTACGAACATTGATTACAACAACTTGCGCACACCCCGCCGGGTGTTCTCGATGATATTTTGCGTTTGGTTTTCCGCTTTGATTGTCTCACTAGCACCGCAATTTGGTTGGAAGGATCCAGATTACTTGAAGCGTATCGAGGAGCAGCATTGCATGGTCTCACAGGACGTGGCATATCAGGTAAATATTGTCCAGTCGACTTTGACAGTGTTTCTGCTCACCAGCGCGCACACATTTCTCATTTGCGACTGCCGCCTATCTCGTCCCACTCCACAGATTTTTGCCACTTGTTGCACCTTCTACGTGCCGCTGCTGGTCATACTCTTTCTGTATTGGAAAATCTATATTATAGCCAGGAAGCGCATACAACGACGCACACAGAAGTCCTTCAACGTGACCCTGACGGAAACTGAAGTAAGTAAAATGGAAATCAATATGCGCTCGTTGATATTTCGCTTGTTTATATTTCGCCTGCATTTTCCGAGATGAGCTCGAAATTTGACTGGGCTAGCAAGTTGATTTTTTCTCACAATTTCTGCTATAAATGAAGATGAATGTGGGGCCATATTTCGATTAGAGCGCGGCAACATGTGATGCAATAAATCTAAGCCCCACTCATGCTCCTAATTAAACATGTTGCTGTTCCTGCCCACATGGAGGCAGTCTAGCGCATAATGCGCGAGACTGTGTAGAGTAGAGGAGGACACAGAGGGGACACGCATAATCAAAGTGATACATTTTAAGTGTCTACTTAACAGGCAAAGAGCCAATAAATTAACGAGCACAGCCGTCGCAACCAAAAACCGCACAAAAAAGCTCGCAGAAATAAAGTGAAATAATGAAATGTGGACTGTTCACATATGCGAGCCCAGAACCCTAATCTAAAACGCGAGTATGTGTCAGCCTATGTGACGGGTGTGTTTGTATTTGTTAGCCATAATGAGTGTCATTAACAGAAACAATAACGCGAATCCTTTGGTGCTCATTAGCATGCCCAAGTGCGCACTTGAAATAAACGAGCAAGCTGCGCAAACAAAACCTCGGGAAACTGTCGATGCCGACAGACTGGCTTGTTTTTGGGACCCGTGGGTGTTGCCGCGCCTGGGTGTGGCCCGATATATGTATAGTCTCCAAAAAATTGCCAGCGATTTTGCTTTCGGCTGGTCAAATCTCAATTGCGTTCAGAGCGCCTTTCCAAGCTTGCTAAGCTACTTACCGTGCTGTTGTTTCGGGTACCGACCACGCTTCCATTAACGAGTATTAATGTAGCCCCCCAACCATACCTCCTTCTTCATTGCAGTGCGACTCGTCGGCTCGGGAACTGCAGAAGGAACAGCGCAAGCGGCGTGTGGTAGAGCGAAGTGAGGAGGATGCCGCTGCAGGCGGGCAGGTGCACCGACGCACACGTAAGCGCATCAGGATTTGCTTTGGTCGTGAGTGCTCCAACTCGACTACGGTCACCAGCATCAGTGCCGGCTCGGAGGGCGCGGTGGCACGCTCTATGGCTGCCATTGCAGTCGACTTTGCCAGTTTGGCAATTACGCGCGAGGAGACCGAATTCAGCACAAGCAACTACGACAACAAGAGCCATGCGGGGACCGAACTAACGACCATCTCCAGTGACGCTGATGACGTAAGTAGTACTTATTCGGATTAATTATTAATTACAGAAAATTAAATACTCTACAATCAAGAGCAGAACGCTCATTATGTTGTAGTACCTTTAGTAGTTATTTTTTTAGTTTTTAATAAATTTCAAGAAAAATTGATTTATGGTGAAAAAACAGATAGTAAGAAAACCATTAAAAAGTGCTCGTATACTTATGAAATTATAAGTATTACAATTTATAATGTATATGTGAACATTTGTTATATTAACCCGAAAGATTTATTTTCATAAAGCAAGCTTCTTTACCCTAAGAATTCACACACAAATAATTGACACACGAATTAGTTGGATAGAGTCTTCCTTCCATTTAAAAACCAAATTGCACGTCCATTGTCATTATGGGATTTAAGAGTGAAAGCTAACGGTCCTTTACCCCTTTAAAAAATAATCAATATTTAATAATTAATAATTTAATTTAATAATTATATTATCTATATGGTGATTTATTGACTTACACTGTTTTGTCGCAATACAAATAATTTAGAATACCAGTATAAGTCAAGCTCTCGGAATCGGTTTCACTTGCTTTACTCAATTGGTTAAATGTACCTGCTGCATGTGGATATGAATATGTCTTTTGCCCATTCTTGCAGGGACGGACCAGCAATGCCAATGAAATTATGACGCTCTCCCATCAGGTTTCCAGTGGAACACAACAGCATCTGATCGCTTCGCATTTGAATGCAATAACGCCATTGGCACAATCTATTGCTATGAGTGGCGGTGTCGATGGAGGTGGCAGTAGTCCAGGTGCGGGCGGTGGTGGCAAGGGTGTACTAGCAAGCATTGCTAATCCTCATCAGAAATTGGCGAAGCGACGGCAGTTGCTGGAGGCGAAACGAGAGCGTAAAGCGGCTCAGACACTGGCCATAATCACGGGCGCATTTGTGGTCTGCTGGTTACCCTTCTTCGTGATGGCACTAACCATGAGTCTCTGCAAGAGCTGCTATATACACCCAGCTGTGGCATCGCTCTTCCTTTGGCTGGGCTACTTTAACTCAACGTTGAATCCAATTATATACACCATCTTTAATCCCGAGTTCAGGCGTGCCTTCCAACGCATTCTTTATGGACGCAAGCATATGGCACGAGCTCGCAGCGCGAAAATTTGATTTCAACTGAAGGTAAACGAGGACCAGTATTTGTAGAACTTATTAGATAGGGATGAGAAGGGAGAGACAAACGAAAACAAACCCTATGTGGCATATAAGTAGCTTTATTGACATAGCTTAGAGTTAACTTGGCAGTGAGGCGCGTTAATTAGTTTTCATTAGCAGTGACAATCCAATACCCTTATCTACATTAGCAAAGATTCCTTCACACACACCCACGCATGTGCCCTAAGAAAATAATCGCATTGGCAGAAGCCAAATTGTAAATTTTTCTATGTAAATATAAAGTGATTTAAAGGTTAGCTTGAGGGCACTAATCATAAGCATAAATACAAAAATTGATTTTAATTTACGTTAGTCGCTAGTTGTAATTTAGGAAACAAAAGTAGAACATTTCGAAAGTCTTCCCTGTGTCTTAAAGAATTCAAAAATACGAAACTATTAATTATATATGAAATATGAGCAAACTGGCACAAAAAATCGATTTGTGTTCGCTGCATGCACACTTTATATCAATTATCTATAGTTTGACCATTAATCAACAAACAAGCAACAAAAGGCTGGGTCCAAATCACTGGCAAGCACACTAGACATTTCAAATGCCTAATAATGTATTCAAATTCCAAGTAAACAGTGTTCTATCTTATTTGCATCGACTTTACATTAATTAGTTGCTGGTTGTTTAACAAAAAAATAACATGCGCCCCTACAAAAGAAATCAACATGACTTTGTAACGAATTTAAACATAGGCCTATACATAGTATACATATGTGTATAGTAAATAGAAACCAAACTTTAAGCTTCAATGTACATATGCTGTGTGATCCCATATAGATAAATGTGTACAACTATTTAAAAAAAAACAAGAAAGGAATGCTAAAGTCGAGCAGGCTCAACTCTTAAATACCCTGTACCACCCCACAAAAAAGTAATTAAATTAATTAATTAATTTAATTAAATTAATTAACTAAATTAATTTAATTAATTAACTAAATATTAACTAATGCATACATACTTTTACAATTACATCAGAATCGTGTATATGCGTGTTTGTGTACTTGTACATATGTATGTATGTGTACATTGAGCCTGGTTATATGGCTATAACTTTCTTTCCGATCATTCTATCATAATGAGACTTGGTATACGGTTATATAATTACTAACCTAATGTGACTACTAAATTTTAGTTCAAAATTCCAAGAATTACGGGAGTTATAGAAAATCGTTAATAGGGGGGGAGTGGGGGGGTGGATCAGAAAAAATGAACAAACTCGTCCTTTCTCGGTCTCAGGAGAATCTGTATACCAAGTTTGGTTATTCTAGCTCTTATACTTTCGGAGATCCTTGCGTTCATACAGACAGACAGACGGACAGACGGACAGACAGACGGACAGACAGACGGACAGACGGACAGACGGACAGACGGACATGGCTATATCGACTCGGCTTGTCATGCTGATCAAGAATATATATACTTTGTGGGGTCTACCAAGCCTCCTTCTGTGTGTTCCATGTGCACTCGCACTAAACTAATATACCCTTGTACCCTTTGGGTACAGGGTATAAAAAATATATATATATATATATATATATAAATAGCAACAATATCAAAACATACGAGTACATGAACCGTTAGAGAGCAAAAATAAAATAGCAATAATTGTGTAATCAAATCAAATGTTGTACGAGCTTAAAAGATTTAAACAAGGCTATTCAATTCGCACCATAAAAGCATAAATAGAACCGGCTTACTGTACAATTCAAAAATATTTCATGTGCATTTATACATATATATGTATGCAGTTACAGAAAACTTTTAACTGTGTATGTACAAGTATCTAATTTCATGTCAACCTCAATAAATGTGCCCATTTTCCCATTGCACATCACACATACACACATACCAGTACTCATCCTCGTGTTCGTACTTTTTATTTTGCACAACTTCATGGCAATTTCAGCGAAAGTCCAACTTTTGCCGTAGACAATGTTAGTAATTAAATTCAACCTAGTGAGTAGTGAGTTCAGAAACTCAAAACTGTAGGATAAGTAGAATGGGGGGCGCTTATTAGAGTGTACATCAAACAACTTGAGGGATTTCAAAATATAACAAATAATTACAGTGGTAATTGTGAAAACAAAATCCAACTACGAGTGCATACATATAATATTTAATCAAAACGGTGAGGGTTGGTTATATTTTTGAAGAGTATTGGATGTTTTTTGTGCAATTAGCAATTAAACACCGTTCTTATGCTATAAAGAATACACATACACATATATACATACATGCATACACCCATACATGCTATAGTAAATAATTACGAACATAGTAGATATTAACATTTACATCTACATTAAGGTTTATCTTTACTTTTCCATTTACATTAAAACACGCATATTGTACCACTAGTAGTTGAGAGCCTAATACGCTTTAATATGCATAAATATGTATATGTGTATATTATATTTGTATGTGTGTGTGTTTATGCCATTTCTCGATGTGTACTTGATGTCAAAGTTATTAAAATGGTGTTGTATTAAACAAAACAAAAACAACAGCAACAAAAATAGCTGTAATGGTGTTTTATTCATGCGCGCTCATTCGCAAAGTTAAAATATTGCGTATACGCCACCATGGTTGGCAATTTGTCTACTTCTGCTTGCTCTCAACTCAAAATTGGCAAACTTTGCGTGCCCTGTCAACCACATGCACACAAGTAAAGGTTAATACAAACACATTTAAATGTCAGATTTCGGTGCATCTAGAGCTTAGCAGCTGTGCCAAACATTTCATGGTTTCACATTCAATGGGTTTATCAACACGTAGCCACACAAAAACCAACAACATCAAAAATCCACACAAATAGGAAAATCGATAGTTTTTGAACTACTACACATACTTGTATCTATGTTTATACAGTGCACATACATATAAAGTGGCGAGAATAAGATTCCAACTCACAAAATTGCTAATATCAATAGATGATTTCTTTTATAAACATTTTGGCCTGTTCCCATTAACATTAATTTGCTTTAAAGCACCTATAAGATAGAAAAAACGTAACGTTATCACGTAAAGATATTTATCTGCTTGATCCGAAGAACATTAACCAAAAATCTTAAGTTGGTCAAGAGATATATGAGATATTAAGATATTGTATACATTTGTCAAATCAATATCAGGTTTGATCAAAGTCTTTGCTCGCGAATGCAGATAATTTGCTACATTTTGAAGGGCATTGAAGCTCCGATGATTTAAAACTATAATCAAGCATTTTGTTCACTGTGGTCGTTGCAATTCTCCTTGTAAGTCTGTCCTTCCCTCAGTTTCATCAACAAACTGTGAAAATGTCAATTACCAGACTAAAACACAAACCACAAGCTGACTAGCAAGCAGGCTGACTGGGTGACTTACAGACCAGTTGCTGTGTGATTGGCAACGAATGTGATAAGCTCAAGAAGTATAAAAATATTTGCTAAAAGTTTTAATATCCTGCACTTTTTGTTTTGTTTAAACAAGAGTTCTGTGCATACCCTCCTCTTCGTG
Organism: Scaptodrosophila lebanonensis; assembly: GCF_003285725.1. Classification (NCBI taxonomy): domain Eukaryota; kingdom Metazoa; phylum Arthropoda; class Insecta; order Diptera; family Drosophilidae; genus Scaptodrosophila; species Scaptodrosophila lebanonensis. Next base: position 8,636,077 of record NW_022060529.1, read on the forward strand.
TGCTTAGCCTATTGCTCTTAAGGGCTGTTTCGTTACGCCATCACCCCAGGCACTTTTAAGAATACAAAAATCCAAAGCACATGCCTCAAATGTGCCACATCATTTATAAGGAAGAAGGAGGCAAGTATGTTGCAGGCTCATGTGCAGATATGAGTTTTGTGACTATGCGTGTGTGCTTTATTAGCTCTCAGTATTTTTGGCCCGATTATTAATTTCCTTTCTGTGGGCCCAGCGTATAATGATAATAAAATAATAATAACAGCTAGAGGATAATGCAAATAAATTCAATTTTATTAAACAGTTTTAAGACAAATTCAAGGACTTTAACAATAGTCTCTCATATTCATGTTTAGTATCGGTGAGTGCCACTCACAATGTTAGCTCTTATGCGTATTGGATGATAAGTAGTCGTATCTTGATAGCTTTTGAGCTTTACCCAGGCCTAGACAAACAACATGAACCCATGGGAAACTTCTGAAGTAATAAAAATGTGCTTATAAGTGGTGGAAAAAAGCAATAAAGGAATGTTAACAAATTTTTTTTAATAATTTTTGAAAACCTTCAGCCTATCTAATAAATTGAGTCAATGCCAATAATGAAGTCACTTTTCTGGTATTAATTCAAATGCTGGTGTAGCTTACCACGGTTCAAGTACAGTTATGAGGCTCTATTCCCAATTGAATTTCGAGCTTAATGTATGGAATGCCAGCTCGATGGCTAGCTAGAACCCATACCCCCTACCCTTTTTATCTTGCACTTAGTGTCGCTTAGCCCCAGGAGAACGACGGGTTAGCCTGAGCAGTAGAAACAGTAACGTATGGCTCCAGCCAATCATGTGCACAATGCACGAAACGGAAAAGCAAAGAGCAAACAATCAATGCAATAGCATTCACATCAATCTTGATGACTGACACCGAAGAAAATGGCTGGCAAAGTACACTTTTGTGACGACGTTGGCAAGCATACAAGTATTCTGCCGACTATCGATAACGATGCCAAGTGCCGTTGTCTGTCCGGCACAAATGAAGCCAAATATCATGAGCAGGTGCCCCCAAAACTATGAAACATTTTGGTCAAAAGCAAATGGGGAGAGGCAGCACCACTTGCCACCAACGGTGGCGCTCAAGCGCAGCCATCAGAAACACCCAGACTGGCTATATTTTTTTAGATCGCAGCAGTCCAAGGCTTATTATGAATCTGTTGCCCAAAGAAAAACTAGACAAATTTACGGCTTCATAAATAATATTTATGTATATTGCATTATGGCGCGTAGTGCGGCAAACTTATCGCGAAGTTGTTGACACCGAACAGTTGCCGCCCCAGCAGCCCCAGCCGCCCCAGCCACGTTCACCACGCCCCTTTGCTGGCATTTGACGTGAAGCATTGAAAGGACATGTATACAAAGGATGTCACAACTTAAACTCGAAGTCTCTGCAAATTGTGGCCGAGTGCACTTTCCGTTGCCTCAATTATGGCGGATCTTTGAAAGCAACTGTCAACTCGAAGTTGTGGCAAGTGACAGCCACTGAATAGAATGTGCGGCACGAGCCAAAAAAGTCGAAACTGCAAGTGCAGTAGCAGCGTTCAGTTGAGACAAATTTGCGCTAATTAGCAAAGCATTGGCGTCGCTTTAAAGTTGTCAACTGGCTGACAAATGCGGGTCTTTAATTTAAAGTCGCAAGCATGGCACATTAACATATCTGTAACATAACTTGTAACAATTTGTAGCATGTAACTGCTAAAAGTACAAAGAGAACACGTACGTAATGAAGAGCTGCACGTACGACTAGAGCAATGACAACGCTTAGGCTTAAAGTTTCAACAGGAGGATGGAATGGGAAGGAATGGAAGGGAATGGAGGGTATGAAAGAGCAGCCAAGTAACATTATATGTATATCAGACGAAAAAAAACTTGCTAAGCTAAAAGTTGCTGCAAAAGTTTGTAACTGTCTTTTAGCCGGAGCGCTTGAAGGGCGTTGAGGCATTGGGGCGTGCCGGATGTGCAGACAGCATGACTTTGAACGCAACGGAAGCTGGATGCCGACTACTGTTGCATTTTGGCAAACTCTTCTTGTAGTTGCTGTGCTACAAGTGCCCTTCTGCTTAATTTTTATGCACGTTCTCCTGTGGCAGCGTGCGAGAGTGCTACATGCAGTAACAGCTCTTGTTGGTCCCACAAACACATACACGTATACATACAAGTATTTACTTTCGAAAGACTTGCGTAAGAGCGCCATATAGCTAACGTTGGCTAGAAGGCAGTCAGCCAGGCGGGGTTGCAGCAACTTGCAAGTTTATGCAAAGTTTTCACTTGCGCTTGCTGCGGCTATGGCCCAACCTTGACTAAGTTCAGCCACTGACATTGTGACTTCCGTACGGCCAAGTACGCGCCGAAGCTCGATAAATGAACAAGGCTGGCTGCATGAAATTGAAACTGAGTTCATACCGCAGCTTTCATTTACTATCCACTGCTGCATTAAAGCATTTGATTTACTTCAATTACATTTGCACATCCTATTCGAAACTCAACAATGCTCTCCGTAAATACAAAGAAAAGAACTTCAACGGCACCAAGCAACTAGGCAACCAGGGCACAGAGCGCACCACTCTACCGCACCACAACTTCAAAGATTCACAATATGCAAGCCTCAGGCAGATCTGGGCAAAGGGCTTTGGTACACAAGGCATTAATTTCAAAGCACTGAGTACTTTTAGAGCACAAAATGCCATTTACAATCAGTTTTTTCAGTAATGAATGGAAGCATATGAAACATGGTGGAGCGTAAATATCTGGCTGCAGTTCGTAGAAAACTTTTTTTTGAGACTTCGTTGCTGCATGCAAAGAAAACTTTGAATAAAATACTTTCAGCTCTGCTTTGGCATAATAGCTAGCATATGTGTTTACAAATCAATTGTTCATGTGCTAAAGTATGTATATATAGTTCTATAATTTATTTTAATTGGCTTGTTAAAAACAATTTCCAACGTTTTACCATATAATTACAATTACAACATATCTGCTTTATACAAACTCACATCAATTATACAATTAATCAGCTTTGAACATCTATAGCCCATACTAACGAGCCAAAGAAAGCCTTTCCTAATTTCTACCACATAATTCAAAGCTTTAAAGATGTTTAAGGTATGTTTCATTCTTAGTCACCTCTTTGGCTTTGGCTCGCCAGTATTTAGTACTTTTAGTTTCTTAACGCTAAATAGATTTTCATTCAGATAAGTCAATCACAAATCGAATTCATTCGCACCATAATTTTCGATTTAATTCTAACATTTTTTAGATCATTTAATCTAGCACTGACCTTGTGAATTAATAATATTTCTTTTCAAATTGCTTTTTCTCTGAGTGAACATTTTGAATTTGAGATTGAATTCTTAAAAATAACATTTTACTAAGCTTTAAAATCTCTGCGTGGTAAGCAGAAGCACGGTAGACTTATTTTAAAACGTTTTAGAAATGAATGTGGCTTAAAATATGCCGAGAGCAGCCTTGAAACGCTGACCAACTGTGTCACATTTAATATTTTATCTTGCATAATTATAAATGGGTCTACTTCCTTTTAAAAGCCCTATCAGATTAGACATTTGGCTCTCGCTTGTCCCCATTTGGGAGGCCGAAATGTGCGTGTCCGCTGGCGTGTGCTTATGGGTGTGCGTGAGCGCCTGTGCGTGTTGTCTGGAATTGCATGTCAAGTGGAGCTTGAAGTGGCTCGGTCCACCGAAACTCTATTCACGCCTACATTGTATAGTCATATAGCGTTCCATAGGTGTCTGTGTGTAAGTGCCTTTTCTTCGCGTGTTTGTTACAGCTTTTGGTTTTCACGTGTTGTTTCATTTTTATGCCATTAGGGAAAAGTCAAAAGTCTACACGCAACCAAATGCCAAAGGCAAAAAGCAAAAAGAAATTTGTGTGTTTACCTGAAAAGTGAAAACAGCCGCCAAACAAATTTTCAACAACTCTCAACATCAAGTCGCTCTTATAAACGTGCTCTTATACATATCATAACGTATACGCAGTGTGGGCAACGCTGTAGACTTTTAAACTGTACTGCTGACTGGCACCATCCAAGTCTTTACTTTCACACACTGACACAAATCTCAATTTTAAACAGTAATGCGAAAATAGCGGGCACGTTTTGCCGGATGCTTCGCAAAAGCACAAACATAGGCAGTCAGTGGGTCGCGTATGTCAGTCAGGCAGTCAGTCAATTGTCAGACTCCGCTCAGCTTGTTCTTCAAATGCATTTTTTGCGTAGATGTAACAAGTTTCCTTTATTATGAACTCTTCTATTAACTTCTTCTGCTCATTTATCTTCCATTTTTTTATTACCCAGATGGTGGCCAAGATAAATGCCGCAAGTATCACGAAAAAGAAAAAAACACAATGCAATTCTCTGCTACTTTTTACTAATTTCAACACGCTCACGCAGGATGAGGAAAATGAAGTGAAATACAAGGCAGCAGCTGTTCATCCCACTGCCATTGGCATTGTCTGCCCTGCCATCTGCCACTTTTGCTTGATATATGACTCGCATATGGTTGGAAATGCAGCACGGCTCATATTGCGCAACTTTCGTTGGCCGCTCGACTCCTTTCCCGACTTCGGCCAGACTACCCGCAGCTGCTGCTGTTAATTAGCGGCTATCATATTTCTGCGGCAGATCACGTCGCTGCAGTGAACAAAACCTGTTGAGGTCCTGCACCTGAGCCTGAAAGCTGCACTGTAGTTGCATGCCATGTCAAAGGCTGTGCTCGTTTATTGGAATTTATGGCGTGATGGCCGATTGCCCGTCTGCCAACATGCAATCGAAATGAACACGCACGCCAACTTCAACGTCATTTCCGTTTTGGACTGCGAGTGGCAGCGGCCTCTCGCACTCCCTAGCTGGGCGTGTGCGCTACTTGGCTTAAGTCTGTCATTTTATTGTTAGCCAAATACAAATCAAAGTGTGCTAATTACAGTCGACAATGGCACGGCCTAAAGTGCTGTGCCACTTTCTTGAGGGCGTGACCACCACTGCCAGTTTTTTGCTGGGTCAGGAAGGCGTTTCAACTGCTAAGTCAGCCTGGTTAGTAATTTTCGCCATTTCTTTGCAGTCTAGAATGTGAAATTAAAATTCAGCGCATGCTAAATGTTTTGACACTTTAGCTACTACTGAATAGCAACTCGCCTTTCCTACTGTGTGTGCACCTAGAAAAAAGACACGAAATATTGTATGCAGAAATTTGAGTTGTTATTCGATTTAGTTATTATGGTGGGATTCTTTTAAGGCTATCATCATTTCCCCTGTAGACCCTACTAACTACCTGATGTGGTCCATCCAATCTAAGAAGTATCAAGTCCTGGTGCTGGTTTTGGATCAGAGTTGTGTCATTTCATGCAGAATGTGATAAATTTCTGCTCACAAATTCGGATTTATTTAATGTTTGTGTGTAATACAAGCCTGTACTATGTATGTATACACAAATATATGATAAGGTTGAGTTATTTGTTGGAGTCCTTGAATTACCGTTGTTGAAACAAACGGATGTTGTGTAATTTAAGCAATATTATTATTTGAATATTCTATATTGTGGATATTAGCTTTAAATAACAATTGGTTTTTTTTTTTTTAGAGTGTATTTTGTGGCAATTTGTGTATGTTGAAGTTTGCTGTTTGGCCTGTTTGTCCATTTAACCAACGAGTAGTGGCGCTGAGTGCTGTAGCATCAGCAGCAACAACAACATTGTGGATTTTTGGCTAAGCGGCGTGTTTGTTAATTTTTGGCACGTTTCAACTTGGCGGCATTTTGCGCTCCACTGCATTTATCTCTTCATTTTTGGCACGATGTTTGGCCTTGTTTCGGAGGCAGAGAGCGTTGGGTGTGGTTCATGAGCATGTGCCTTGTCAGATGAATGGTAATGGTGTGACAAATGGTCAACACACAGCTAAGCACAAACTGATAACGCAGACAGCAAAAGTTTCGACTTTAAACATGAATCGGAGATTTAAACGGCGAAGCTCCAAAGGCAGGTAGCTGTTTTTGAAATTCAGTTAGCCCCACCATACTTGTATTGCACTTTTACAGTTGCTCTTCAAGCAATTAAATATGCAAAGCTGCCGAAAAATCCTCACTCATATATGTATACAAGTATTTGTATAGTTAGGAGCCATTTCGATGGGAAAAATGGACGCACACCATTGCTGCAGCTGCCCCCAATGGCTATTCGGCTGTCAAAGCTGCCCAACTGGCCCTTGCCAATATATCAAATGTCAGTTGAGCTTTGAAGCATTTGAAATGTCCACGTGCATGCATGCGACGCCGAAATACATAAATTTTATCTGCAACCGCTTGGACCTGGTTGGGCCCCAAAAGGGGCCGAGCGTGTGATTGTGATGAATGTGGCGGCCCGAGCGAAAAATCACACATACATCTGTATATGCGTGTGTATGTGTGTTATGTGTGTGTGTTATGTGTGTGCCAAACAAATAGACGCAAAATCCCAAATTAATTTCAAGCGCAAGCCCACATATATGCTGACAAAGAACAGTGCAGAACGAGCCAATCAGATGGCCAGAAAGGAGCTCCAAGCGCCATCGTCCGCACAATTGTGTACTGGCTGGCTACTCGACTGAATTCTTTGCACAATCAGCAGGCATAAGTAATGGCGGTGCATATATCAGCGAGCGGGAAGCAGCAACGGCTATCCGAAAATAAACCTGCGCCGTGTTCCACCTAAAATACTTACCTTCATTATGCACGTAACGATAGCGGCCGACATAACAAAAACAAAAACATGTAACGAATTCATTTCATGTTTTTATGCCAAAGCATTTAATATCAATTTTCAGCTTAAACATGCAACAGCCCCGGCAACAATTGTGGCCAAGCGCGAGCATAACATGAACCGGAAAGGCCGCAGAAGCAAACAACGACCGGCGCTTAGGCCGCGAACACAGTAAGGATTGAAAGCCTCTGGACTTTAACAGTGGTATCTAATTCCAATCTCGGTGGACAAAAATTGTAGTTTTAATAATTTTGCCGATAGCTGAGAAAGAAATAATCATTTGCTTACACTGACAACATACGGGAGTTATTTTAGACTTTCTAAAAAGAGCATGGGTTGTATTTTCTGTTTCTTGTATATACTTGTAAAACTATGTGATTACAATATGGAAAACGAAGTACTATTAATATAAGTCAAAGTATTTAAAATAAACACAAAATTCAAACCTCTAAGTGCAAGAGATATATTTTTAGTTATATCTGTAACTAATGTGTAATTAACCAATTTACAACAAACTAAATTATAATCGTATATATAACAAATAAATACTTTGCATTGACTAAGTTGCCTTTTCTTTTGCAAATAGGAGTTTATAGTAAATCAAATCACATTTCATCTCTTTTTAAAGCGAGTCAAACTTATAATCTATACATATCAAATAACGATGTTAATGTACTTTTGAACAAAAAAGACTATGTACATATAAATTAGTAATATTCAAAGACTATGTAGAATTGTATAGGCCCAATAGGATTAGGAAAAACTGTCATTTGTAACGGGGGTTTCCGTGGCATTTCTAAAACATAAACAAGTGGCACTGTGCGGTGTACCAACAACCACACCAAGAAGCTAAGTAGTGCCAACTTTCGTGAACATGGCATGACATTGCAAAATGTTCAAGCTAATCGGTGCTTTTCTTGTTGCTGTCACTGCTCCACATATTGGAGCCAACATTTAGTACAACTAAGGCTCTGTTCGTTGATGGAGAAGTTAATCGCATGCTCCAATTGTTGCACGCCATCCACATGCAGGAGTTTATTTTTAATTCCTGCTTTAGAGCGTGCATAAATTTTAATTTTTTACAGAAATTGTTGCACCGCAAAACAACGCCCCTCCACACTGCTGGGCTGCAACAAGAACACGTTTTTTATTTCACATAATAACTCACTTTGCATACAAAATGCAGCCACATGCAACAAAAAGCCAAGGCAATGATATTTTGCATTAAGTAGAGGAGTGTGGCAAAGCAATTACTCACAAACACACCATCCAGTGTCACAGTTCGCAATAAATTTGTAGTACATGCCAGCAGAGAGAACAGCAGACAACATCTTTGGTGCGACAACTATGAGCTGATTTTCAATAAACTCACACGTGCAGCCAGATCCACCCGAAGCACAACAAAACAAAGGAAAACAAAATAAATACTGTACACCAGGAACATTAAAAAACTTTTCTGCCACCTTAGTGTAAATTCATTTTACAAGACTATAAATAATGCCAAACACACACACACCCACACACACACCCACACACACACACACACACGCACATGAACACGAACACTCCAATCACAATAGTGGCAAAGGACGGGGAGTTGCTGAAGAGCCAACATGATTAACATGCAGCAACAACGAAAGGCCAGGCAAAGGATTGTCTATGGTTAAGGCGCTTTTAAGTTATCGTCTAAGCTCTGCGCCATGACCACAGACCACAAGGCGCAAGGCCGCTTCGCCTATCTACGGGATATTTATGCGAACCTTACATTGATTTTATTAAGAAGGGCGCCGACCGACACCAATACGAATACAGACACACACATCGACAAAGGCAACCCAACTCAACTCAACGCAGCTGAACTGCAGCCAAGGGACATCCAGCCGGAGCCGGTGGAGCAACAACTACTATCACCACAGGCAGAATTTCAATTTAACACCCAGGCAGCCGGCGATGATAAATGTGAGTCAGAGTTGCGGCACATTCGCATCGATACAAAGAGTTATGAACACGACTTGACCTCAATAGGCATTTAAATATAAATCAAATGCTCGCAATAGACCCAATGCGTCTGGCAGACCAGGCACAAAAAAACCATAACTAACAATAAATATTGAAAACTAAAATCGCGTCGGCCTCACTTTTCATACCCTCATAGTTAAATCAAATAAGAACCAAAATATACGTACTTTGCTGAGGTTGTATTAGATACAAGTATAGATAACCAATACTAATTACTCTTTACGCAGCGATAGAGAAATTTAATAATTTAGTGAGGCATAAAAGATAATTTCACTTTTGAACACGCTTTGCTTAACAATAAAAATTATTTCTTATTAAAAATAATTATAAAAGTTTTTAATAAACAAAAATAGAGTGTGAAAGGATTATGCAAACTAAATTTAGTATTCCTATGCCTCAAGCGATTAGGTAAGTCTGTTTCATACTTTACGATAGTTTCACTATGCCTTTTCCCACTACATGTAAGGAAAGTGAAACAAACCTGCCTTTATAAATGAAAGCGACTATGATTGTGTTTTGTGACTGCGACTAGATGGCAAGGTCAACTCACACGGATTTGGGCGTCAATTTCTGTGCGATTGGTAGGTTCACCTTCTGCTACTTCTTCCTGTTGCTATCAAAGCCATTCAACTATTTGCATTTATTAACATAATGGCCCAAAAGAGAATCTATGTATACTCGTATGTTGCCTTTTTACAGCCAGGCATGTCCGCTTGATTTGATAAATTGGCAGCGGGATGAACATGCACGCATTCATATAAATAAATATCGATGTGATTTCTTATTGATGTTCTTGGAGTTTTGTTTTTCTTAAAGAATCATCGAGCACGAATGTGATAAATTGTGACCACATGGCGTATGATAAATGCTGATTCGTCTCAAGCTAGTCACAGACTGTCCAGCCTCTGTCCCTCAATATGTTGCAGAGTGCGCAATAATAATGCGGCATTCATGATACGAGTAATGTGGAATAGATGGGAAATTTGTTGGCCGAAGATAACAGCAAGCTCAGTAGAGATAACCACAACTGTGGGGTCGGCCTTGAATCTCTTAATACTATTGAAGGCTTTTCAATCAATGTAATTACTTAATGCAGATAAGTCGACCCCGCATCACCAAAGTTTCACTTGACACAGAGGTATTCTAGGCCGCTTATAAAACGTCAAAATGCTCTTTGAGTTCCACAGTAAGCACTTTTAGTTTTCCCTTACTTTGACTTACGCAAACTGAAAAGTACTTCACATTGCTGCCACCTCCATATTATTCCCTTCATGGCCATCGTCTTCAATACTCGAATACCATGGGTACACACACAGTCAACTTTGTGGCTTTTATCTGTTGCACCGTTATTTACGCAGGCTTCATTGAGTTGCCTGGTTGGCATTGGCCTTGGCCTTCGGCAAGAGCATGATGCATTTTTGCTTGCCTTTTTCCCTTTTTGTTTTTGTTTTAAGTTTGCTGCTTAGGGCTCTTTTTATAAGTAGTTGGGCTTAGCACAAATTAAAAAGTTTTTACCATTTCTATGCCAGGACTCAAGCGTGATTAAAATAAAATTTCGCCCGACACAAACTGGAACTGCAGTCGCAAGTCAAGCTGTATTTGCATATATGAGCTACAGTAACAACAAAAAGTCCATTCCAATCTTTTGTTTTCGCCCAGTGACCAAATGACGCAAGTGACGTGCCAACTAGCCATCCACCCACACGGCCCTCCTTGCTGTTCACCATCCCGCAGCCCTACTGGTGGCAACAAATTGCACAGCTGTGGCCACGACTTGAGCTGACCATTTTATTTATTAAAATATTTATTTAAATGCATGCAGATGCTGGTCCACAGCATTTTCTGGGAACTGACAGTGGGTGACGAGGAGGCGAGAGTAGGCAACTGCAATGAAAACAAAAGCGTTAGAAATGAGAAATAATAAAAGTGAAAACTTTTTGCCTCGCCTCTTTACTCTCTCCCTTCCTCTCTATATTTCCTTTTTTCACGCTCTAGCTCGGGTGCTGGATAAAAATGTCTAACACGTTGCGAAAAAACAACAGACAAATGTGAAAACTAAGTCCAAATGAACACAAAACGTAAAGTGTAGTGCCAAACATACATACATCTAGAGTTAGCTGCACACATGGCCGACTGCTAGGTTGGGGAAAGGACAATAGCAGGCCACACTCGTCGTCCATAAAAAGTCACTCAAGTGGTATTAAACGTCCCGCCAAGTGCAACGGGCCCACACAAAAGGCTAAGAATGAGAGAATGGGAGATGCCGTGCCACACTTGTAGCTGCCACATATTAGGTGGCATTTGTTGACTGGTAGTCGCAGTATTTGCCGAGTGTATATATATAGTACTTTGTACTACTATATATATATATATATATATATATATATATATATATATATATATATATATATATATATATATATATATATATATATATATATATATATATTTTGCTCGTTTGCTTTTTGTGCTGACCTTCCTTCCTTCACGTTGATCGGTTTAGAATTGACTTTTTGTTTCCGTGTAATTTTTGATTGAAACTGAGTCTGAATACCTTCACCAGCCCCAAAGGTGATGCTGCCAAATACAGGCAGGCAGGCACCGCCTCGCTTGTTTGCACTCTCCTTTCGCATTTATTTGTATTTTAAAGTGTGCGGCTGTCGCAGCCATTAGGCATTTTTTACACTCAACTGCCGAAAAGGTGACGGTGCCAGTGCCGGTACCAATGCCGGTACCTTACCCGAAGTTGGAGCTAAAGGGGAAAATGGAGCAGCAGCTGTTGTTACTTGCGTCCCACGTCCGTATTTAACGGCCGTTCTGGCCTTCATCTTGTTTTATTGTGCAGTGGCATGAAAACATGACGCTGCAGCAAAATAAAAGTAATAAGCAAAAAGGGTAAGGTTTCCCATTTGAAATTACAAATCGCAAGCTGGACAATTGGTGCGGGAAAAGAATAAAAATTTAAGGGCGCAGCTGGACTTCTGCAAATACTCTTAACTGTTAATTTGGCAGTCTGCATGAAAAGGAATTAAAGCCAAACTATTTTCGAAACTGAATGAAAGCCAAATACCTAAAAATTGTTGCTCCACACAAGCACAAGTAAAAAGTGAAAACACAAGTAAAATGCGCGCGCACTTAAACAATTTCGATTCGTTTTGTGGAGCACCATAAAGTAGGAGCAACTCATAAAGTTCTCAGAAACGAATAACCAAAACGAACCCAACAATCTAGAAATTGCATTCGGGTGGAGAGGGAGAGGGAAAGAGCACGATTCTGGCTGGATTGATTTCTAGCGTTTATTGAGCGCGCGTCCAGCGAATGCGCAAACAAAACAACATCAAACGAAAGCGAAAAATTTTAATGGAATGCCGAAGTGCAAAAGGAGCTGCTGCAATGTAAGTGCACAAAATTTGTAGCAGTCGAGCAGCAATCGGATCAGGGCAGACTGGCAAGAACCGTTGCTACTTCTGAAGTGTGGACGTTTGTTTTTTATGCTCCCATATCTATTCGGCTGTGCTGTGCAAGCAAATGAAATGGCGAAACGATAAAAATCAAAAGCAACTGCCTTTTGACTGCCAGCAATGCGAACTTTGACATTTTCATGGTAAGGTAGGAATGCTGCGTGCATATGTGAGTATATTTGTGTGTGTGTGTGTACTACTAGTACAGTAGTAAAACAAGTAAAAAAGCTAAAGTCGGGTGTCCCCACTTTGAAATATTCTGTACATATGTTTAGAATAATTATAGAAATTGAAAAAAGTAAGAGAATTAACAACAATATTTTTGATCGATTTTACCTCTTTTGGTATTCGAGCTCACGTAAAGGGTGTATATATATATACAAAGCAATTGCGTCTATGTGAATGTATGTATGTTTATGCTCGTATATTCGTGTCTGTGTAAGCATGTTCGCGGTCAACAAAAGCACCAGCATCAACAACAGTCGCGGGCAGCGCGGGGTAACTGGGGGTATTTGCAAAATTTTAGTTCAACAATCCATGAATTATGGAAGTTACAGAAAATCGCGATTTTCATGGTAGAGGGGGGAGGGAGGAAAGTTCCAAAATGCACATTTTCTGCGTATTCACATAAGGCATCTGGGACTAAAATTTGGTGTTCCTAGGTCTTATAGTCTCCGAGATATAGGCGATTATACGAATGGAAAATCGGTAACAGGAAAAATAGTTCTTTGAACATACAATATATGTACATGGAAAGAAAAACTGAATATGAAACAAGTCGAAACGACACTTGAACTCTTTAATATTATTTCTTAATAAAATAATATTATTAGAAGGACATCTTCTACAAGTAGTGAGCCGAAATGGAACTAGTACTTTCATAATAGCACCTGTTGATTGACCTTAGGAGACTGCTAATAGGAATAAAAAAAGTGAAGAGCAATAACTTGAACTAATAACTAAGAAGAGGTTTTTACATAATTAAAAACGTTTACTTCTGAGTTAATTAATTCATTATTAAAGAAGCTCTCGGCAAAGCTCTAAAATACTGCAATATCAAATAAAATCACAAAAATGCAATTGATTTATGAATTATAAAAACAGCAGAATCCACACGCCCTGGCATCGGAGTAGAGTGGACGACAAAAAAAGTTGTTGGTTATTTTCCCAAGACTTCAATTAATATCTCCATTGTCGTTAGCTGCACTCCGACACACATATATATGAGTACTTCTCTTTCTATTACATATTTATGTATTTAAAAATTAGAGTTCGAGACGACTACTTTTAATATTGCTTTTGATTGCAAACGTGCTCCAATTAAATGCCAAGCAATTGTAGTTAATTTAAATGAAATGAAATTTGCACTTGTGTCGTCGACGACAAACACACACTGCTCGAACGTGACATATGTAAATACGTACATGCAAGTGTATATGCAAATAAAGGAAAAGAAAAATAAAAATTACAAGTCATAAAATTGACTCGTGCACAGTTACTTTTCCATTCTGTTCGGTGGCGGGAGCGGTAATTTATGACCAAGGAAACCAGGAAACGGCTCAACTTGTAGCTACTTTTATTTCGCCGCCAAACCATCCATGTCGTTCTGCCTCCCATTTTTGTGGCGACGGTTGTATGGGCGTGCCAAGGCGTGGCAGCTACATACCGCAGGCGACAGCCACAGCCACGCGTGCGTTATAACGATCGTAACACAGTGGCATTTTCGTACAGCTTTTGTCGCATGTGCTCGCTCCCAAAAAAAACCAGAACAAAAAAATGAAGAAAACACAAAAAGTTGAAAATGTGCGAGAACTGAAGCTATACAAAAAATGCTTCATCCTCCCGGTCGTGGAAGTAGGCTGCTGTAAATGTTAATTTTGCATCGCGTTTTTCCATTTTAATTTTGCAAAAGTTCGCATGGCTGTTGAAATGATGTGCAAAGTTGATTAAAATGATGCGGGGCCGTTGCCGGTGCCTGAAAAAGCTCATGCCGCTTCAGTTTAAATTCTGTTAATTGAAAGGCCTTTCATTTGACTGGGCAGGCATGTGTTGCGTGACCCGCAAGTGGCCACATTTGATTCAATTACAAATAGACCATCAGGACATGGGAAGCATGACGTGAGGAATTACAAATGTCATGTAATTTTCTACACCTCGCTTGTGCACACAAAAGCCAAACAGTCTCTAATCAAAGCTAAGCTGTAGGTTACACAAATCAAAGAAGTTTATTATGTTTATTATGTCGACAGTAAAGGCAGTGATATTCCACACTTAGAGAAACCAAAAGCTGAAAGTATTTTAAATATATTTCTTCAAATATAAAACAATTCGTGTTACCTTGTGTTTCTTTATCTTCTTCGAAAAACTGTAAATTCTGAATATTTTGAAGTCACATGCCAAGAAATAGATTTTGAATGTCAGAATGTAACTGCTTGGGGTTAGTGAACCTAAAACGGCCTTTAAAGTATTAACGTGCGATTCTGCAACAGTCACACTTTTTTTAGCTGTTATGTGTACTTCGTTCTAGAGTTTATATATAATTTTAGTTAATAATTTTCTTATCAAGGTCCAACAAGGTTTAGCAACTGAAGACAACTTGAACTTAAAAGTTTAATTAATGTTTTCAGACTATTTTTTCTATTTTTATGCTACAAAAAATAGGTAAATACATATATTTCTTTGTTTTATTTAACAATTTGAAACCACGACTGGGTTTTAAAAGGCGCTTTTTCTCTGGGTGTAAAATGGGCCGTCCAGCCATAAAGCTGCAAAGCACCTCCCACTCAAATACGATAATATTTTCAGACTCATTCTCGTACTCCAACACATGACGATACATTTTAATCACATAAAACTCACTTACACTTGCTACATTTTGTGTAATTTGTGTGAAACTTGTGCGTGCAGCATGTCAGTTTTGTTTCTTTTCTGCTTTCTCTTTTTATTTTCCGCTGGCACTCACTGCAAAGACATGCAAACATGGCGTATGTGTAATATTTGAACATTTGTTGGGAAACAAATTTATGCGTTAGCACATAAATCTGAGGCAGTGTACTGGCACATGCTGCACTTAACCAAATAGTTTATGCTATTCTCAAGAAGAAAAAAAGGCAAAAGAAAAGTTTCATTTTGCAGCCAAATGTGTTAATTTAATAAAGTGCCAGCCAGCTGCGTAAATTGTGTGGGAAATTGCTGGGCTTTTGCACATACCCATAAATCTCAATTAGGGCGCACACAGTAATGAACACTTGGGAAACGCAAAGCCAATAGGACTAGCTCTTTGGGCTTAAACAGTGCTCGCACCAATGATTTAAGTAAATGTTTTTTCTCCAACTCTGACGAGTTTTCGTTTTGGATTTTATTCATTTTCAGTTTCAACTTTGCTCGATTTTATGCTAGCTTAACATTTTTTCAACAATTTCTCTGTTTTTCGATTTTTTTTGTTTGTTTTTCTTATCTTGAGTCAGTGTTTTAATTGATTGGGAAATTTCTGGTCATAGAAATATCGAAATTAAATTTAGCACTCAATTCATTACAAAATAAATACATATTAACAGAAATCGTAAACCATTCATAATTAAAGAGAAATTAAAAGTTGTTTAGCAATACAAAGTGCTCTTATTCTTGTTGTTATTGTGATGTAGTGGGCGTGCCTCAGAACACTTGCACACGATGATTCTCCCGATCGCACACCAAAATGTTTCCGTTTGACATAATGGCCACACCTTCGAGTCCTTTAAACTCCGAGTCACCGGAGCCCCAGGAGCCAAAGGTCTTTAGAAAACTGCCATCGGGATTGAAGATTTGTATGCGATTGTTACCAGAATCGGCTACAAATATATAGCCCTGATCGTCCACAGCCACACCACTGGAAAAATAACATGTATAGTAGTTATTGCGACCCAAAATCCAATAAATAGTGTAATTAATTTACTTACCGTGGAAATTTGAATTGACCATCGTCGGAGCCTTCGCCACCCACAGTTGACAGGACCTTCCCATTCACATCGAATATCTGTGGAAGCAATTAAGTACATATGTATGAAGTATGTGTGTATGTAAAAAAAAGCATAAATACATTTGGACAAGGCAAATAAAATGGCATTTAAAAGGTATGCGGAATGTGGCATGTGCCATGAGGCACGCTCAGTCCTCCGCTCTTCCATCTGCCTAGCAATTGTAAGCATATTTTAATTAAAAAATCTGTTGTATGCAGACAGGCGTGACGTGCATACAGCCATCTAGCCTTGGAGGAGTATTGGTGGGACCGTGCTGGAATGGATAACGGGTCAGAGGGCTTACCTGAATTCTGTGGTTGTTCGAATCGGAAACAATAACACGATTCGTATTCGATACGGCTATATAATGCGGATGCTCCAGCTGACCCTCGCCACGGCCACAGGAACCGAATTTACCAACGAAGGAACCATCGGATTGGAAAACCTTTCGAAATGAGTATGAAAAGGGAAATGAGTTAAGTTCAAATTGAAATTGGAACTGAGGTAAAGAAAAAATTGCCAGACTACTGGTCATGTGGCATGTTGCAGTTGCCAATCGCCATTCGGCAAGCGTGTGTATGAGTTGTGTGTGTGTGTGTGTGTCTGTGTGTCGAATATAATGTAGTTAAGCGCCTGAAAATTGCTGCTGCTGGTGGATGGCATGCCGCTGCTCAAGTGTGACAAATTGGGTGCGGCAGCTACAGCCACAGCCACAGCTGGCCTTTCATCTTATTCCCACACCCCTCGAACACACACACACACACACACACACACACACATAGCCTATACTCAAACTCACATTCTTGCTCGAATGATTATAAATATTTGCATGCAAATGGAGCGACGTACTGGTACATACCTGCACTCTGTGGTTCTCCTTATCGCAAACGTAAATGAAGCCGAGTGCATCAGTTGTTACGCCCCAAGGATAATTGAATTTGCCATCTGCGGTGCCCTGCGAGCCGAACGCGCGCAGGAAACGTCCTTGTGGATCAAGCACTTGTATGCGATGATTATATCTAGGGGCCAGAGCACAATGCAGGTGGTGGTGAGTGGAAAGAAAGTGGTAATACAAGTAGTTGACACAATTTCGAGTACAACGGCATAACTCTTAAGTGTGTGTCTGCGCGTATGCCTCTATACAAGAGCATTCAAATTGGCATGCGTATTTTAATTGCTACCTTCACAAATGCAGTTGACAGAAACACCAGCAAGGGCAACGACGGCGCTAACAACATTTTGTGCAGATCTTAATGGAACTTGGCAAATATCAACTGAACTCATTACCGAGCGACGCCTTGACGTACTTGGCAATAAGCTAGAATTTAGCAGCTCAGCCTAAGCCGCTTAACGTGCGAAATCAAAGTTGAGTCTCTTATATTGTTGTTATTGTTGTTGTTGCTGTTGTTGGCCGACGGCGGCTGCTGCTCTGGGCTCGGCTAGAAACTGGCGGCGCTTAACGAGATTTTGTGTCAAACAAAGACATCTAGCTGCCAGGTCTCTTTTGAGCGAAACATAAAAAGGTTAGAGACGGCAACATAAATAGGGCGATGCCGATGCTGTTGTAGATAAAACAAAAACTGAACACTTTACGACGACGGTATACCCTACCCACACACAAGATATGAATAGTAATTAAAACTGAATTATAGTGAAACACCATCAATAATTAATTATGTACATGTAAGGAATATATTAATTATTTCTAGCTTGCACTATTTCTGCACTCAAGTTTCTAGAATTAAGAAAACGGAAAATTTTTGTTATCACGAAACAATCCATTAGGTGTTCACTAATTTCATAATTTTTGGAACTTTTTACAAAAGTGGAAGCTTCTTCGAGTACATACTATGCTTACAACAATGCTAACAACTTTAAACTTTCATGTACCACAAATATAAGTGGCAAACATTATTTTGAAATCAATGTGGCCTGAGGAAGGGTAGAACAATAACATTGACAGCTGTCTGACGCACAGGCGTTGCAGCCCATGCGGCTTAGCCGGCCCGCCCACATAAGCCCACACACTGATGCGCACACACATGTTTCTCATTAACGCGCCTATTATGCGCTTAGCCGTGCCAATTAGAACGGCCTACTGCGATTGCATACGCCAGAGCGTGAGGTCTAAGTCCGAAAATAAATTACACGTCATTGTTCAACTTAATTAAAATACTCCTAGGTAGTTGGAATATCTGCACGAGAAATCCAATGCAAGGAAATGATGATGGAAAAGTAAAATAATGGAATAACGGACCATTTACACTTACCTATCGGCTATGATGTACTGGCCAATGCGATTAACTGCCACACCGGCTAGACAATCGAATTCACCCTCGCCATTGCCATATTCGCCAAACTCCTTGACAAAAATGCCATTTGAGTCGAAGACCTGGACCCGGTGGTTCGACGAATCCGCAACGACGATGCTATTGTCGGGACCGACGGCCAGGCCGCGCGGCCACGTAAAGGATCCGGGCTCGCTCCCCCGGCCCCCCAACTGGAACAGCTGCTGGCGCTTGCGCAGATACACCTGTTTAGGGATAGTACCTGCTGCTCCTGCTATACCGGCTGCTGCTGCCACCGTAGGGGACGTAGGGGAGCCTAGCCCGTTTTTTGACCCGTCATCGTCGGATGAGGCAATCTCGTTTGCCTGTCGCAACGGCAGGCCCAGACTGAGGCGTCTAGAGACATCGCTGGCGGTGCTGCGGCTGCTGCTGCCAGGGGCGTGTGCATGCGATGACGTCGCCGCAGAGCTAGAGGCGTGCGTGTCGCGTGCACTGCCGCTACTGGCTGGCGCATCCTTGCTGCTCTTGTTGCCATACTTGTTCTTCAGATAGCGCGCCCATGAGCTCAGCGCTTCGCCATCCTTGTTGTTGTCTGTCGAGCTGCCCATGGCGCTGCGTGATGAACCAGCACTGCGATCAGTGATGGGAGAGCTGTCGCGAGACTTGAGAGCGTGGGAAGAACGGCTCCTGGACAAGTCACTGCCACCATAGCCGCTGTACCTGCAACGCGTAGAGCAATAGATTAGCAATGGAGCCACAGGATGCTGCACACTACACTGATGTGAGCGGCAGCTGCCTCATGGCATGCAAAATGGTGCATGAGTGATGTGACGGCTACTCGAAATAATGCTGGATGGCTATGGCTGTGGCTGATGGAGGGACTGCAGGTGCTGCTAATGGATGATGTACGAGTACATAACAATCGACTGAATGAAAGGGCATGATAGTCGAATTTGAAGATATATACAGATATAGAAATTGAGAGACAAAGACAGAGGGGTGGAGAACGTGAACTTTACAAATTGGCTGAGAGTTAATTTCGGTTAATTTTTCCAACGCGCAAAAGTTCAACCATTTCCTTATCCGATCTATTTTGGAAAACAAGTGAGAAAAACGAAAAAATAAAATCAAAATAACTCAAATGTGAATTAGTGGTGCGCAACGTAAACAAAACATGGACTAGCACGCAGTGCCTGTACAGAATTCAAATCAAGTAAAAAAAAACCTCAAAAAACTAAAAATAAAATAAAATAAAAAAATTCACATATATCTTATTTATAAATTAAAAACGATTCGTTTGTTTGCGTGGCAGGAGGGAAAAAGCAGCACGCACAAATTTCAAGTGCCTGGACACGCTGGGATTGGGTCTCTCTAATAAGCTGTCACAATAAATATTATTTTATATATACAGCAGATTTGATATGTGCCCAGGATCTTATTTACAATTGTTTGATTTTTGTGGTTTAACTTTTTTTACAATTTAGTCTTCGCACCTTGAAGCTAAGTAAGCAGATGGTGAGGCTGTCGTCGGCGACACAGGCTCGTCCAGATCTTCATCTTCATTTCCAAACTGGTGAGAGGAGCGACTGCGCGCCAGACGAGTGCGTCGCTCCTTCATCGCCAGATATCGCGAGCGTCCCGTGCCATAGCGACTGTCCGAGTCGTCGCCAGTACCATTGGCGTCGTCATCGAAGGAGGCGGTGGGCGTGGACAGCGAGGGTTGCGTTACAATGGCGCTGCTCTTGCTTTTGTTTAGAAAGCGGCTTGTGTAGCTGGAAAATTTTCGTGTTTGATATTGCTGCTTTTCACCTTTTTTTTAAACTTCATATTTTGCTATGTATAGTAGTTGCTGTTGCTATACCCTTTAATTGATGTTTTTTGCACGTTGCAATTTTTTCGTTTGTATAGTACGAGTACGAGCTACCTGACCTTAAAAGAAGAAACAACGCTCCAGTAGTTTTATCTACGTATCGTCGTTAGTCATGCTGTGCGGACAGCTCCAAACTTTATAAGCCCTCACCCAGCGCTGAAGCAAATTACTAAATCCCGACCGCTTAATGAACTAACTTTTAACTAGCTTACAAAAATCTGTGTAACGGGTTGTCTGCCCCCTCCAGTCTTCCTGCCTATTTCATGTTTTTCAGTCTGTCTACCTGGCTCCCTGTCTGGCTTTTGTATGTCATGTCTGTATGGCTGCTTCGCTTAATGCTCCCAGCATAGACACCAAACAGCTTACTAATGCGCGTCGCGGCCGGGACCGTGGCACCTTTCAATTCGTTAATTAGGCTGCTGCTTCAAAGTAACAAAATTCAATTAAAATACAAACGAAAAAACCAACAATTCTCGAAAAGTTTATAATTAAATTCACATTTCACATTATCGAAAGTTAAATAGTAAAATGTTAAGTACGAGGAATAACTGCTCTGTTTGCCAGCCAGCAAGTGGATTGCTTGGATGCTAGTAAGTAGTATTGGTAGCAGGAGCTTGGGATGGCAAGTGTAGATAGTCAAGAGGTGTGGGAACGGCACAGGTAAGGGTTGGCAAACAACATGTGGAAAGCATCGACAATGGCAACAACAACTACGGCAAATACATGAAAAGCAACAATAAATAGAACAACATACTAATGGAATAAAAGTAAGCAAAATTTAATACTATAATATTAATGCTATTTAAATACTGAAATAAACACAGAAAGCTCATTAATAAATCGCAAATAGTGGGAAGTGGGGAGTGTGTGGGCATTACTTTGTAAAGATATGTGTATGTATTTATGTGTGGGCGGCTTTAGTTGATATTAAAGTGCGCTTTGCATCTTGCTCATTAAAGTATACAATATTTTTTGCTTGAAGACAATGGTTATTTTCGCAAACATTCAATATGCCGTCAAAAGCAAACAAAAAATTGATGGAGCTATGTATTTCTCGATATCTGTTTATTAATTGCAATACACTTGTTTGAAGGCATGAGAAACCAAAAAAAAAAAAAAAAAATGGAGTATAAATGGGTTCGACTGTGGAACAGCTATCATATGCATGGTTTTTATGTGAATGCAAATCGATGTACACTGGAAAACAAAATCCACTTTACTTTCCATTACATTGCGTTCCTAAAGGGCATTTTAATCATTACATCTAGAACAAATATCAATATTTTAATGCCAACATTTAAATCAAAAATGTTAGCTAAATAAGTTCGTTTTACAGCTAGTTGAACTACTGAAATATGTAGGAACTTGAAATTTAAATTTAATCTGAAATATCAAGAAAAATGTACTTGAACATTTATTTGTTTTAAAATCTATAAGAAGAAACAGCTATACTCTTGGTAGTATAATACTAAAGAGAATTTAAAATTTTTAATGGTTTTTCCAAGTGTTATACGAGTACAATATATACACACAAAGCATTTCACAAACAGAACGCAGCAGTATGTATAAAAAATTGACTTTCGAATATCATCCTGCTGTTATTGTCATTGTTATGGTCAGTCAATTCCGGCATTTTGGCATTGGCAATACAACAATAATAATACTCGTATAAGTTACTAAAGCACTGCAGGAGGGAGCAGATATTAATGTTGTTCTATTGTCAAAAATGGACGGTTGTTCAGTCGCTCATTCAATGTAAGGCGTCCCACGGCTTAACGAGCCAAAATCGTCATAAATGCCCAAAATGGCCAAAACACAGAAACTCACACACACAACGGGAAAATTACCTGAACCAAAGCAAAAGGACGAAGTCGGAGGATTGCACTTACGTGACCAAATCAAAGTTTTAATTACAATACATAAGATTTCGTTCACGCCCGCCACTCAACACAAAAAGGATTGCCAAAGCGAGTCAATACAGAGTTGCCGAGCAAAAAAAATCTACAAACAAATACGCGTAAGAAGAAAGAAGCTAAGGAACACCAGTACACAATAAAAACGCGTTGGTCTCTAATTAAAGCAACGACCGTTGATCCTCTGGAAATATTGGCACAAAAGATAGCGCCACAAAGGCAATTGAAACGCCAGGCCCGACGACAGGCCTGGCTTATTGCCACACAAACCGTCTGCAGTGAGCAATGTTTGTTATGTTGGCCGAAAGGCAGACAGATAGCCAGTCTGACCGACAGACTGGCCGCCTGAGTGGCCATGTGAATGGCAGGCAGGCACGTTATTTCTTTTTTTCCTCTTTTCCTTGTAAGCCTTTTTGGCCATTACGGGCGCCATTGTTTGCCTTGCCATGAAAACGCAGCCCACTTTACACTTTTGCGCCAATTTACAGTAAAGTTTGATGACGGTCCCAGTTGCAATACTACCGTCTAATTATTTGCACATTTCGCTGTGCAAATACTAGTATGTATGCCGCGTATATTTTTTTGTACAAGTATATATTTCTATTTATGTTTCTTTATATAACTACACTCTTTAATTGGTTAGCATGATGAATGCGCTTAATTGCTAAACGGTCAGTTGAATGGCAAACAAAACGCACGGCAAACTATGCAAAATACAAGCACTGGCATAATGCACAGGCGGTGGGGGGCATGAGATGTGTATGGTATAGGGGAGATGGTAGGGAGCTAGTGAATAATAAGAAAGAAATCAACAACCGTTAATGCACTTTCACATTTAATGGCACACAAAATACATATAAACATTTCGCCAAAGGAGGTTTTTTTTTGAGGGGGGTATATTATTTGTTGTTTTTTAAAAGGGGAGTTTCTGTATCATTTAACTTCACGTGAAACATCCGCAAGCCGCTGACGGTAACGAGCCCGGTAGGGTCTACTTATATACGGTACGCTAAAGGGCAGCACGCTACAAATATAAACACAGATATGGAAAAGAGGGAGAGAAGAGAGAAAGAGATAGAGAGAGAATAGATGAGCAACGTGCTGCTAGGCGACGACTCGACTCTAAAACATACTCATACCTAAAGTGCAGGCTCGCAGCTTTACGTTTGGCAGTTACATATGCAAATATTAAAAACTTGACAATTAGACGCACCACGAGGCGTATGAGTATTAAAATGGCCGCTAGATAAAAGCCCACGTCACGCAATTGTACAAAGCTGCCAAATCCTCGTACGTGTGTTTGTGTGTTGTATGCGTGTTTGTGTTTGTGTGTGTGTGCGCGGAAAAAATAAAGAGCATATGAAACAAGAGTTAAAGCACAATACGAACAAAAATATGCTGACTGGCATTGGCATGACAATGAGCAAAAAAAAAAAAAAAAAAAAAACAAAAAAATATATTTGTGGGCAGCCAACGGCATATTGAATATTAATTTTATTATGAATATCATTGAATGCACAATGTAGGTTACTAATTAAAAGCTGAAATTAATTGCAAATACTTTGTTATTATTTTCAAATGTGGTAATTAATATAATAGCCTGCACGACTGGCTTTGGCAATATTTTATGTCCGAATATATATCTTCCAATAAATGCACTTATACTTCTTACATTATATCAGTCTCTTCTAAATGGGTTCAGTTTTTAATTGATGTTGCGTTGTAAATCAATAAGTAAAGCATATATCACAAGTTAGTCACAGCCAGTTGATTGAGTAGCCTCGTAGGACTAGGCAAGTTAGTTAAAGTTAAGTTTGAAAAATCAAAAGGGAAACTTGTGGAACCATTCAATTGAAATTTTGATCAAATACCTGCTGCCACTGTTGCTGCCGCTGCCATAGCGATCCTCGTTGTCCGTCGCGTGATGCGGCGCGGGCACGGCACGGGTTCGCGGCGTCGAAGTCGTTGTCGAGCTGCTGCCGTACCCGCTGCTCGAGGGCGTGGCATAGGCGGAGCTGCGAGCCGACAAGCCGGTATCATCGCGAGATGCGCGTCGTGCCTCGAGCCGATCGCGGTACGAGGACGTGGACGAGGAAGACGCCGTTGTGGCAGCTGACGTTGAGTTGGAGACACTGCTGGGCGTGGATTTGTTAGCGCTGCTGCTGGTCGCACCCGTTTTGGGCTTTGTCTCTGGCTCCGATTCCGATTCGGACTCTGAGCTGGTCTCCTCTTCACTGCTTGAATCGGATTCAGCTTTCTTCTTGTCTGCCGCTCCGTTACTGGCTGCACTTGTGCCGCTGTGTTGTGGCAGGAAACGACTCACGAAGGGCTTCTTCTCGGGCGTGGATGGCGTCGTTGCTGCGGCTGCAGTCGTGCTAGCCTCGCGTGCAGTTGAATATCGTGCCGTCGAAGGCGCTTTTTGCGAGCTGCTGGCCGCCGCTGCTTGGCCCGAGCTGGCTGAGCTTTCGGTGGAAGCGGTAGAGTCGCTGCTGCCAGATCGTTGCGTCTTCTTGACGGCCGCCACTTGGGCGGACATCGGTGGCTTCGACTGTTGGGTAGGAGTGGGAGTTGCATCAGATTCTGTTGCGCTGGCAACCTGTTAGTTCAGTTTTTGTTTGATTGTTTGTTTGGTTTTTGTGGCGTTCGTGGCATTTTATTTTCATTTAGAACAAGCATTTTTGGAAAAATGAAATGCATTCAATGTGTAATTAGAATGACAGCAACAGAGAAAGAGAGAGAGAGAGAGAGAGAGAGAGAGATAGTTAGTGAGCAAGTTGGCGCGGGCTATGCAAATAGCATACATATTCATACGTATGTACATACATACATATGTACTATATGTATGTATGTATGCCCATATGTGCCCATAACAACAGGCATATTCGAACTCATACAAGCGCTTGGCATAGTTTTTGCTTTACGCTGACATGACATGCGGTTTTTTCTCGATAGAACATTGCAAAAATGCCAAAAATAACCACCGAAAGCCGAAAGAAGGCGCGTTGCAAAAACAAAAGAAGACAAATATGCAGCGCATTTTTACACAAATGTATTGTACTTGTATGTACATATCGTATGTATGTGTTCATGTGTGTATATGTATATGTGTGTATATATAGGCATGCTTCCTGAAAATGGTGAAAATGTTGTTAAACTGACGGAAATGCTTTGTCATGAGCAACTTCGATGGCAATGGCGTTGACAGTAATGATTGAAATGTTTGCTGTTTTCAACACGCTCTCCCACTCTCTCACACACAACCGCACACACACATACTCGTATACGAGCACACCGTTGTGGGCTGTGTGTAAGAAAAACCAGAACAATACAAATAGCAAGCAACATATTTACAGCGGACATCAGCACAGAAGAAAAAAACACACAATTGCATGTCAGCAGCCGCGCTTTTTCGGGTTTTCCCCCTCCTTTTACCATTTTAACTTTTTTGTATATTCGAGTATAGTATGTATATTTACAGCATTCAGCTCTTAATCGATTTTGGTTTTATTCAGCTTGTTTTCTTGGCCAAAATTGCAAACAGGTATTTAGTAAGGGTTAAGCAAATTAACATCACTACCACATCGTTTGTCCACTTGTACAGTTTTCGGCAAAAACAGACGGCAAAAAGAAATAGAATAGAACAGAACAGAACAAAAGAGAATAAAATTACTTGCGTTTTTTTTTATTTTTATTTAGTTTGACATAAAAAGTGTAATTTTTATTGCACAAAAATTTGTAGCTGCACTCTCTCTAACAGAGCTGACAATTTAACGACAGGGTAAGAGATGTTAAATTACTAAATGGCACAATGTTGGTTTCGGGGCAGGGGGTAGGGTTGTGTTTCAGAGTGCGTCTTCGTTTTGTTCTCAACTTTGCTGAAATCATTTGTGGCAGCTTCGTTTTGCGGCGCAAAATTATTCGAATTAAGTTGAAAGTTTGTGTGCAAGCAAAGTTCGAAAAGAAAACGTTCATCGCGAATCAGTGTTAAATGGTGGAGGCGCTCTCAATAAATGACAAAACTTAACATACACATACATATAACAAGAATAGTTTGTGGCATTTTCAGGGAAGTTAGGTTAGGCAACGAGTTAAGGTAATTCTAATACATATATCAATCATATACGAAAACTTACGGAGCAGGGGTAGAGTGTGAAGACAAATAAAGAAGAGTAGGATAAGAACAGTGGGCATAACATGGCGTATACGTAATGTGCCATTCACATTATAATTATAATAGCAAAACAGGGCATAAAATATGTATGAACAGCACCAGTGACAGTGGAATAAAACTTGTTTAAGCAATCTCTTACATTACATATTTTTCGTGAAGAATAAGAAAATTATCTTATCTTATTTCAACTTTCGATTTGTGTGCAATTTATAGTTAGGGTTTTTTTGAACTGAGTTCTATACGACTAAAAGGTTAATATAATAAAAAAAAATTTAACTTTTTTTGAAATTGTAGCTGTGCATTTCATAGTCTAACCCCTTGCTATTGCTCCTCTTGTTCATCATCATCGGTCTCATATTCCTCTTCTGTGTCGCTAGATTGTGTCGCTTCTGCAGCCGGTTCTTCGGCAAGACCCTCGGCAGTGACTGCCACAGAGTCATCGTCGCTAGCCTCTAATTCCTCCTCGCTCTCATTGTTTTTATCGACTACCGATGCATGCTCTACAGCGTCCGCATTTTCACTTACTTGTATAAACTCGCTTGCAACTACTTCTACCTTATCTGTTAACTCTTCTTCTGGAGCCACAATATTTATTGTAGGTTGCGTCGTTGGATGTGCCTGTGTTTCTTCTTCTTCAGCGTCTTCACTCTCACTATCTGTTACCTCAACGTACTCATACTCTGAAGAGTCGTCTTCATCCCCACCATCATTACCCTCCATTATCTCTACATTTTGTAACTGAGTGGCTGATTGTTCTTCTTGGTCTTCCACCTCTTCCAAGCCCTGCTCTGGGCTATCGCTTTCTTCCTCATCCCCACTATCACTTTCAGAAGTACTCTCGTTCTCAGTATCGCTGCCACTGTCACTGGGCGCCTCTTCGGGCGCGGCTTGAACGCCTTGCTCATCTTCTTCATTTGTTTCATTCACACTTACCTCAGCTCGCGTCGCCGCTGTACGCACTGGAGATGCCGCCTGAGTAGAACTGTCGCTCTCTTCACTTGCTGCCTGTCCACCACGTTTCAGGGCCGTTACACGATCCGTGTTCGGACGTTCGCCTGTTTCGCTGGTCGCCGCTGCTGGCGTTGAAGCTGTCGGAGTGGCTGTAGATGAGCCGGCAGGAGCGTTTTTATTTTGACGCTTCTGGCGCGCCAGCTCATCATCCTCGGACACCTGACGCTGTGCAGCTGGTGGCTGTTGGGCCTGCTTTTGCCGCTGCATGGCTGCCTTTTGAGCTTGAATGGCTGCCTGGACATTAGCCTGTGCTGCCGCCGCTGCATCCGACTTTTTCTCCTTCTTCTCTTTGCCGATGTCCGCCAGACGCTGTACGACACGCGCACAGTCGCTCAGTCGTATGATGCCGCTAAGCTGGCCACGGGACACGTCCTCACTATCTAGGACGCGATCCTTGCGCTTGTCAAGCTCTTGACGCTGCTGTTGCTGCTGTTCGCTGTCGGAGTCATCGTTCTGATGAGAGCGCACAAAGCGCGATCTGAAGCGCGAGGATTTTCCAGCACGTGATGATTGCTCATTTTCGTATTCATTATCGTAGTCGTAGTCGGAGCGCCCATAGCGACTGCCTGCATCTCCATAACGGTCAGGGTTGACAGTGCGGACGGGTCGCTCGCCAAACTTACGGCCGCCCAAGACGGGCTCGTCATTGTAACCGCCTCGCTCTTCCTGCTGCCTGAACTGTGTGGCCAGGCGATGATCGCTCTTAGAGCGCATCAAGCCCGGCTGAAGGCCAGTGGGTGGTGCCAGATGGGAACTGCTGACCGAACTGCCAGGCGCAGAGTGGGGAGTTATGTTCAGATCACCAAATGTGGCCAAATTCATGACCAGCTGATTGGGATCAATCGACACCATAAAGCGCACACGCCTGCTGTAATCAGCATTCTCATATTCGAAGTGGCGCAAGAACTCGACTGTCTTCAGGAAGATCTCCTTGGTGTCCATAAGCTCGCAATCATCCCATTCCACAGTTTCGTTCATGTACTTATCTACAATATCGCAATTGCTGGTGATGTTATTGATTTCGAGGTCAAGGTTTTCCTTGAGCGTGGTCAGGTTGCGTAGCTCCACAGCCAGATACCGATCGATTTCACCCTTCAGCTGATCTGAACGATCCTTAATCGCTTTAGTTATGCGACGGTAGATCTCATCAATTTCCTCAGTTACGCTGATGGCGTTCGTTTGCAAACTAAGTGTGTTCTTCTCGATGATGGCCAGCGAGTCCTGTAGTCGGTGCAAGCTGCGGCGTATCTAACATTTTTAAAATGTGGACGATACAAATCGGTGTAGATCAAAAATTTTATGCATTTACCGCGTCATATTTACCTGTGAGTTAAAACGCGTGATCTCACGTCTCAGTATGTCCATGTGGGCGCTCTTACAGTCGTCGCAGATCTTCTTCTCACAGTGGGCGCAGTGCGACAAATAGGCTTTCTCTGAACAGACACCGCAACGTTCCATAATTTGACCTGTAAAGGAGTCATTGATTCATATGCATTAGAAATCAATATATAAAACGTTTTTTCCCTGTTTAAAATATTGTAACGTAATCTTAATTAGGAAAATAAAGATATAAAAAACATATTTTATTTAAAAAGCGAAACAAAATATGAATAAACCCATATGTCTTTTTTTAAACTAGCTTTAGTTTTCTATTCGCCCTAAAGCGCATCTCTAATATGGGAACCCAAACAAATAAAATGCAGGCGCATACCCCTTGATATGGCTCATCAATTTCAGCTTCAATTGCGGCATAAAAATGCAACAATGTTGCAAACAACTTCAGCAAACAAGCAACGACAACGACAACTACAGCAAGCAGCACTCAAACATGCATAACACGCCCTACTGAGTTGTTGCTCAGCTCGACTAATGCGCTTCCAACAGCTTCTGCAACTACTTTTTGCAGCAACCAGTTCTGCATCTGACAGTTACAAAGGCAACAGCAGCACCAAATGTGAGAAATCAACTGCACCTAAGCTGTTATTTGTGTTTATATGTCGATGCAGGCAGCATGCCCTCCTGCCATCCCAAACAGCTATTGTGTTTCTGTTTGCACTAAAGATGGTGCGTGACAATATGACATCGAACTCAGTAAAGAATTCTAACATTGATATTCAAAAAGAGAACCTGGCTTAGTTTATTGGTGTGATCACGTATCTATCTTAGTATACCAAACAAATACTTATTAATATATCCAAAGATGCATCGACTCATTAATAGGTAACGCCATAATCGCACCTTATCAATAAAATAAGATTTTTTGGGATAAGTTTCCTTCATCCTTAGATTGCTGGACCGCGAAGGCAGCACATTAAAATCTAACTATATTTAATGTAATATTTAAATTTTCAAATTAAATAAATAAAATGTCCTTGTATTCATATCTCTTTTCTGCTCACGATCACCTTATTACCATACCCTTCTCTAGCATACATATTTTACTAAATCGTCTTGACGGTGCTATGCAAATAACAAGCTATCCCCCTCTCCTCCACCCATGATCCGTTCTTCTTTGTTAACTGTGGGGACGGCATGCGACAACTATGCAAACTTTTCACATTGGCTCGTATGAGTCGCTGCGGCTCATTGCTCGGCAGTCAACACAATTGACGCGTAAGCTGCATACTTGCCTCCCAATATAGTAACCATCCCAACTACCACCACCCACCAGCCGCAAAAGAGCCATGTAACAAGTTGTGTCGCAACTCACCAACACCACTGCAGAGCTCTGAATGTAAAGTTGCCGGCGTCGATTGCTCGCCTGCATATTGGGTATGAACTTGGTAGCCCAATCTCTTCTTGCTCACTCTCATTTTTGCATGACAATAAACTTGCTGCACGACATAGTCAGACACGTCGATATACACTGCCACATTACATGTAGTACACACACACACACACACACACACAATTGCTTGGCTCTGTCAAGGCAGCTGGTCTGGAAAGTATGCAGTGCTTGTCGTACTGTGCCAATAGTTGGCCGTATTTTCTTGTGTAATCATATGGAAAAGTGAATTTGCAAATACCTACATATATATACATATATACATACTCGCACAAACATACATACATATCATATGCCATGCACAGTTATCCATAACAAAAGTTGCTGCTTGTTTGAAAGGATTTGTATGCTGCCTGCTCCGCTTCCCCCTTTTGGTTTTACATATTTACATAGCAATTGTCGAAATTCTTTCTTTGTCTGCTTATTAACTAGTGTATGCTTGATGCTGATTGCAAATGGCACTTATTTGCATTTGGTGATGAGCGTTTCCTCCACCCAAACCCCCTACATTCCTCTTGATAGAAAAAAAAAGAAGCAATTTGTTATTTCAAATTGTTTCAACTATCAACTTTTGACTCATTTGCATAGTCAGCCACCCTGCAATTTCCTACGCAATTTGGCCACGATGCCAAGCTTTCGTTTGTATAATTTAGTCGGATGTAAAAATCAATTTGCTTAGTTTTAATTTGGTAACGTGTTACACGCAAAAAACAAAGCCAGCCAGACACAAAGACTCGGCTTTTAATTGAAAACCAAAAATGCGTCAAATGTTCTATTATTTCCTTTTTTTGAATTTAATTAAAGTTTCACGAGCTTTGTGGCCCAGTATATGAATTGTAAAAATATTTTATTACTATTTTCGGCTTACAAACTGGCACAAATTCTAACGTAAATTAAATTAAATATATTTTTTTGCAATCGAAATTGATATGTGCAACGTATTGCCATCACAAAGGCAAAGAGTATTTTTGGACAAATATTAAAAATTGTTCCCAATGGAGAAAAAGTATGCCGGTTGTTATTGCAATTTTTCATAGCCATGGACATTCCTGAAAGGAATCATGTGCGCCAAATGCATAGGGTCAAAGCGAATCCAAAAAATGTAATTAAGAAATTCCAATCAAGTCAAAGAATTTACTCTTTTTTTTATAATCAATAAAAAAGCCTTATTCTGACATACGTATTATATAGCCATTAGCTTTA
This sequence comes from Scaptodrosophila lebanonensis, assembly GCF_003285725.1. Lineage (NCBI taxonomy): Eukaryota > Metazoa > Arthropoda > Insecta > Diptera > Drosophilidae > Scaptodrosophila > Scaptodrosophila lebanonensis. The sequence continues at coordinate 8,667,583 of NW_022060529.1, forward strand.
CCCACCTGATGTTGGATCTGGCAGTTCTCCGGTTATTTCGATATGCAGCTCGAGAAAGCGTTGCAGTGTCACATTGGTGGGAAATGCCTGAACACCATTGTAGGGTATGCGATGCTCGGCACGACATTCGGGGCACTTGACCTATAAGTAGACGCGAGTTCTTGTGTTATATAGATATGTACATATAAATAAGCTCATCAGCTGTCAGACGAAAAATAATTGTAAATAATTGGACATCCCCATTGCCCAGCAAAGTCCACAGATGTAATGAATATTCAATGCACATTTTTTTCCCTCATAATTTTTCTTATTTTGTTCTGTTCACTGCCCTTCACTCAAGGTTCTTACCCCATCTGATTGTGGTTATAAGCGATGTGTGTTTTGAATGAATCTGTATTTGTCTTTAAATAATTGTTACATATCATTGAAAAGATCGACTCTGCAACCCATTTCTCCTGCCATGCATGATTTATTTTTGGTTATCTATTTTTATTCTTAATACATAAATCTCCTTAAGTTTCCAATCAATAAATGGGAAAAATATAAATAGTCATTTGAAAAATTTATTTATCTTTATACTTATTTGCGTATACATTTTTCCTTAACGCTTTTCTTATCAATGAGATTAACAAGCTTTAAATAAGTTTCAGTTTTCTTTATTATAGTGCCAGCAGCTGCATACAAGTGAAAAATTCTCGATGAAATTATATAAGCTTCTTCATAAGATAAGATAAAATGCCTTGGCTGTTTATTTTGTAAACTGCGAGCTATCCTAAGTGACCAATTATATTCCAGCAAAAGGCCTTTTAAACTACAAGTATTCGTGGCATAGCAATATTGCAGAATTTCACTCTCAGCTTTTGAAATTATATATGAGAAATGAAACTTCATCGCAAATACTAAGAATTGTACTTTCTTGAATTAGAATAACAAATATGTAGTAGTAGTAGCTCCAAATTGCAAATATAAACTATTAGTTTATATTTTCAACCTGTTTTCAATTCAACTCAATCGAATGTGTGGTGCTATAAAAACCTCTTGCACAATCAGTGTCGCATGCAGAGGCATCTTGAGCCCGGTTCATTCTTCATCTTTGTCGCGAATTCGAAGCCAAGAAAAAGTGTTAGGCGTCTTTAGCTTGGCATTACAGGACAGTTATTGGTGCGCGAGTCTACAATGTGTTTTGGCAGCACAAAGAGAATTCTTACCAATTATTTGCGTGGCGTTTCGCCTTTGCTGGCGAAAAGCCAAAGGAAATTTATAAATATGCTTACACACACGCGTTTATAGGTATAAGTGCATATATACTAGCTTGACGCGCACAAAATACGTATATCTATGCATACATATACTTGTACATAGACATACTATATGTACATATATAAAATTTATATTTTTCAGCAGCAAAGAAAAATCTACGCAAATGCGCCCAAAGTAAGAAAAAAATATAAATGTTCGAAAAAGAAAAATAAAAACTCAACTCATTTCGACAATGTCTGCTGTTTCTGCCCCACGCAAATATAGTACCTCGGAATGCTTTTTGTTTTCACTTGCTTTATGCGTTTTCGTTTCTAGCTTTTTTTTGTTTTCCTTTTTGTTTTGCGAGCAATCTATTAAGTATCTTTCTAGCTTGTGACGTAGTATAGAATAATCTGCAGCATTTACGAAATTACCCCTCGTCCACCCACATACAAATTGCATGCGCTTTCATTATGATATTTGTACGACTTGCGCAAAGCTCTCTGCAAAGTGTTCGCAGCTCAACTCACCTGCCGCCTCACATAGTCCACCAGGCCCTCCATACAGGGCTCCATGCAAAAGGAGTGCTGGCATGGCAACAGTTTCGGTATACGATACCGATCCAGGCACACGCAGCAAGTCAGCAATTGTTCAAACTGCTCCATGGTTCACTGCAAATAAAGAGAGGGGAAATTTTTTAATACTCGGACTATTTCATTAGGCAGAATTATGCATCAGCTATTGGTGCTGAAGACGCTTTATTAAGCCATCAATTTAGTATTCATATCATTATAAATTCACGCCCTAATCACAGTCGCGACCGAATCACTAAGCACGTATTTATTCAAGTATGTATGACATTGCCGTCCTCGTCCTTGTGGGAACGCACCGCTAAGCTCCAAATCCGATTTGCTACATTATTTGAATGAACACAAGCTCGCAAAAACAATATGCTATATACAGTCAATGCCAACAACGACTGAAATACAAAAGCTCCACAATAAATTGACCAGCGAGACCACCGCACCGCAATAAAGAGCCCCTACCCCGTCCACAAGAACAACGGAATCTAAATAGGCTGCACGACTTGCGCTTCATTTAGTCTCCGCATACGAATTTACGTATACGAGTATATAATAATATTCTAAGCCAAAAATCTGCTTATGACGTTCATTAAAAGCAGCTGAGCAGTTTATTTAAAAAGAAGTCGAAGCTCCTGCCAAAAATAAGCAAGCAAAAGGCAGCTAACTAGGGGGAGGGAAAAAGCTGACAACAGGAAGAAGGAGCGCAATCAGCTGGTCACTAGTCAAGGAAACATTTTGAAGGTGGGTGGCTTAATGTGCCGAAATACCAAACAGCTCCTAGCATAAGAATTATGTATATCACAAGAGACTTCACATAGATATACACATCTAAGTACTTTCCTATGTTCTCTATTGGTGACTGTGTAGTGCAAGGACTTTAAAATCAAATGTCTTGTGTTAAAAGTAGATTTGGAAGCTTGGGTTTTAAACTGGCAGTTGAGGTAAATGTTATTTTGCTTCTTCTTTAGCCTTTAAATGTCATGTGACATTTTGTGTTCATATTTCAAAGAATAAAATAATTTGTAAAATGTAGTTCGGTGTGCTAAAGAGAAGTCAACGTGCCAACTAGACAATCGTTTTAAGGGTTTTAAAACATGCAAAAGATGAATACAAATAATAAATATTCAATATGTCTTAATTTATATGATGAAAAACGTTCTTCTTTAACTTCTTAAAACCTCTTCATTGGTTCACAATATTTAAATAATTATTATTTAGTACATATGTGTGCATGTATATGAGAAATATAAAAATATTTAAAGTAATGAACGCCATTTGTGAACTACAAAGTCAAGCTGCGGATAACACAAATAAAACGGAAGCTTGAAATAAGTGCTTAACTTTATTTCAGTTTGCTTTGCACACAATTTTCAATAAAGCGTCCGATATTTATTTTTGCATACTATCCTATTAATAAAAACACACATGCACTCACCCATAAATGGTGATTCAAATGTTACCAACACGACTATGGAGAAATTTCAGCACGCATTCATCTACAAGTTGCCAATTTCGATTGAAAGCCAAGGAACTTAACTCGTTTGGATTTCACAGAATGGGATTTTAAGTGGCAATGGTTGGTAGGGTGGTGGGAAATAACGGACTACTAAATTGGACAATGAATACAAACAACTATATTGTATGTATGTAAGTATGTGTGTGTCTGTGGTCTTCAAGCGCTTTCAATTTAATCCTATTCACGTCAATTTAAATGCATCGGCCAAATTAGTTTTGCCACACACATGCGGCGCACCGCCCTTTTCTCACGACCGCCACGCCCACCACGCCCACCACGCCCACCACTTTACCACGCACAATTTGACGTAGCGTCCAGTTCGACGAATGTGAATGCGACGAAATTTCTATTCAATTCGTATTTTAAGCGCATTTTCCAGTTAATTGCACGCTATTCGCATGTGATTTTCCACCAAGTGCTCTTAAATGACAAACTGTGCGGCTGCGGGCGGTCTGTGGGGTGCAACCCTTTATTATACGTTCTATATATACTATTATGTGTTCATCGGACATAATTGCATGAACTTTTGGCCACATTAAAGCGAAAGTGTACGTTTAAAGAATCAGTCATTAAACTCTGCAGCTGTGTCTGCGTGTGGAAAATGTAATAATGGAAAAAGGCGTACAACAATTAGCGGTGTAGCTGTTTATTTACGATATTACCGGTGCAGTAAAGCAGGAAGTGCGCAGACGAAGAGGCAAGCATACACAGCTTATACGCGATGCAGCCAACGACTCGGTCGTGCACAACACGCCACATCGCACATCACACATACTTGTAGACAACGGGCGGCACAGAATGTATTTATTTATACATTTTTGGCGTAGGAAATGTGTGTCATTTTTATTATTAAAATTCCTTCGAAGCTTTTGGCGCATTTTGCCTTCATTTTAATTTCGCAAGTGCGCGTCAGCCTTTTGGCTTTAGCTTCATTGGAAAGGGTTAAGCACCGCTCAACAATGCTTATTGCATGGCGTACAGGTTCGATAAAAGTTAATTTTGCTTTGTGTATTCTATGAAAACGGGTAAATAAATAGAAGTGGGTGGCCTCAGTTAAAAGATTCTACGCATTTGTTAATAATAAAATATAATTTTTAAATAACTTCATCAAAATCGTATCGTACTTATTTCAATTTATTTTTAAAGCTGACTATAGTATATAGCAATAAATCGAAGGCTCGCAGTTTTTTATTAATTTCAATTCAGGCAAATTTACTATACATAATACATCAATCTAAAAAAAAACTATCTAACTCATCTTAGACTAAATAGAAAGAAAAAAAGAAAATGTACACAAGGTCAGTAAAAAGAAATCAACGAATAAGTGAAGTAACACTTATAATCCGATTATGCCAAAAACAACGATGTCTTAATTTAGGAAAGCCCAATATCTTTGAGAGTATTCAATATATATGTAAAGTGATTAGCTTTGGAACGCCAGTATTTGTTTGTTCAGTGGCAGTGCGTAGAGCAGTATTGTTTATCCGACGAGTGGCGTGCGTCCATCATAAGATTAATGTGCGCAGTTGTTAGGCGCTTTGTTTTCGTTTCACAGTAACCTTGAATTTTAAAATTAGCCAATTATGCGACAGCCTAAGCGGAAACGGAAGAGCGTGCAGTGGTCAACTGTGAATGGCCATCGTGTGTTTCTGCCAGAGTTCAAAGACTTGAAGCTATTGGCCGTGAACACTGTCAATGTAACATGCAATTACTTTGCCAGCATAGCTTCTCAGCTACTGTGTAAACTGTTTGCCAACTCAAAAGCAACAATCAGTATATTTAGCAATCAATCAATGCGAAATTGGGTCATTCAAACAATCAATTATAAAAACCAGAAACTGTTTAAAAATAAAAAGACGGACACCCGTTTTACCAACTGTCGAAAGTGCCAAAAATCGACAACGAAATAGATGAAACGATTTCCTGTCAAACGTCAAACAACCAAACCAACTAAACCAAACCAAAATCCAAGGAAAGTAAAGGCAAACGATTGAAAATAAATAAATAAAAATACAAATTTGGGTCACACAAAGAGCGCGACACATTGACACATTTAACAGTTTAAACGCAAAACCTCAGACTTTATATCCTAGAAAAGGGAGCCCACTTGGCGACAGCTTACCAATAAAATTCAGAAACTGTTCACTGGCCGCTGCCTTCAATATGGCTGCTCTATCAAAGCGGCACTCAGAGGCAATCATAAAATGCAATTGGCTTCAAACTGGGCTAAATGAAATGGTTTTTGAAAGTTATTCGTAACAGCAAGGCAAAGCCACTCGGTACCGATTTGATTAATTGCTATAAATAATTTGTAACTTTTCGAATAAAATAAACTTTGAATATTTGGCACTCGACACAATTTTCAACTGAACTCTTTACTCTAGCACAGATGTATATAACATTCAATATTCATTATTAAATTGAAAACTTCAATCGATTGCTTTATTTCTTGAATATCTATTTTTTATTTGTATTGCTCTTTTATCGTGATCGTATATTGCGACGCGCTTGGTACAATTTTATTGAAAATGTAAAAACCGACTGAAGTGAAAATTGCCAAGCACATGAGCCGCAAGTTGCGCGCATGAAAGCGAAAAAGAGGCTCTGTATATTATTTAAATATATATGTATACAATTCGTTGTGTATACATAGATGGCGACCAGATACAAACAAACACCACGATCGAAATACAAACGCCAAAAGATATTCTTGGCACACACTTACGCACTGCTTTGAGATTGGGAAAGAGAGCGAGAAAAGTGTCCGGAGAGGGCAACATATGTTATATTTGGCACTCCCAGACATACACATGTATGTGTGTATATTTAAATATATATATATATATATTTGTTTATCTATATGTAAAGTTGGCGAGAGACTATCTGACAAGTATGAGCATTAGAGTTTCAAATGAAGTCCTTATGTTGCTTCAATTAAGTTCAAGCCACAAGAAAGTATTTTCAATTCCGTCTGGCGTGCTCTCAACTATTTATGTTATTTTTCAGATACTCGTGCGAGTACACGCACATTTGGCAGCTCACACATACTCGGGCAACACCTCGTTGACGTCATTAAATGTTTTACCATTAGACACGGCTGCTGTTGAGGTTGCTATTAATAAAGCCGCAAGCAGATACCGTCTTGGGCTCCCAGCACTTGCCGGCTTTCCTACACAGTATCTGTTTGTATATGCTCGAATATACCTACAGTTTATATACATATAGAAGCTGGTGTGTGCAACATCATGTAAAATCTAAAATTAAACTTCATTGAAAATTGGAGCGTTTTGCCATCTGAATTACAAGCATTTCATATGGCACCAATTATATCTCAGTGTTTGAGCAATCGACCCACCCAATCCGTCCCCCTCTTGATGTTTCGAGCTACACACTTCATTCTAGCGGTGTCGAGAAGCTTATTGACACATGTATGATGAACTTCTGAAATTATCCTCATTAAATGAACCACTCGATATCGCTTAATTGGGTCTATTGAATATCATGCCTGCTGGCCATTGCTGGCCTTTAGTGTGGGCGACAGGACCAGCATTTTGTAATGCATTGCAAAATCAATTAAAGTATTTCGTGTAATAATGTCAGAGCTTTCGATCCCTGAAGTCCATTAACATCGCCCACTGCTGGGCAGCTGTCACCCAAACAACAACTCCCTGTGCACAACATAGTACGTGTACATCGTATAGGCATATTACAAGTATAATTTCGTGAGCTGATGCAGAGTCAACTCTTCAAGGTCGGCCTCTATGCACCTAAGAGCGAAGTAACTGCTAAAAATAGTGCTCTTCTCTGGAATTTTCAATATGCGCTGTTCACATTGACTGCAGGATTTAAATGCTAGCAAGAATTTATGCTATAAATATCCACAAAAAAAGGGACTGACACCTCTCAGACAGGGCCCAATGACAATCTAAAAATCTTGAACATCTGATTTCACTCGATCTCAATACTTATTCAGCTGCTTAGATTATTTATAACAAAATCTTTTCGGGAAACAGTGCTTTTCCTCATTCAAATTTAATATAATGATTTAACAAATCAAAACATCAACTATTTAAGGAACACTTATACCTTAAGCCAGAAACAAAGTTGAGGAAAAATTAACATACTTGTACATACACATACATATAGTACTTCATTTTTCCGGCTTTTCTAAACTCTATTCGAACCTGAATATTAAAGATATTGATCAATTTTCGAATAATATTAATAAAATACAAAATGTCTTTTTATAATGTTGTAGTACTTACAGTTTCTTGTTTACTCTGGTTTCACCAGGAAATATTATCCGAGGCGCCCTGTGGGGCCCTGCTACGTTCCTGTTAACTGTTATTACTGCAAATGCAAATATAGAAACCATTTCAATTATTTAAGATTGTCTAAGGCAAATTAGCAGCTAATAGTATGGGTGAATGATTAATCAATTGATTTTTGGCTCGCGCTCAGCAATTAGCTGCCGTGTCGGCAATTGAAAGCCAACAAGGCAAGCGGAAGTATCGCATACGCACACACACATGAAGAAGAATTAATATAAGATGAAAACAGAAACCAAATTAATTTGCTTTTACCACAACACAGACAAAGAGCAAGGCTGGCGAGTTTGCTCTTAATCATCTTTCAATGCCACCACACCCGCACATATTGTCGCCTCAGCGCTAATTAATTTCGCAATTCCAATTAAAAGTGCATTTATATGCTCAGCATCCCATTAAAAAGAACATTAACAAATGCAGAGCATTATATGGCCCTTTTTTATGTGCAACTGACGCTACGGTGCATAATTGTATTATGCATATAATGCAAATAATAATAGTTTGGTAATTTAATTACATCAAGACAAAGGAAACAATACATATACAGGTACATTAAAACAAAAGGTAACTGTAAATTGTATACAAATTGAAATGCAGGCTACTTCAAGGGACGACATACAAATATATTTCAGCTTGATTGAGCAAGTTGTAATTAACAAGATGCATTCATCGAAATGGTTTTATTTCAAGCTGCTAATGAAGGTCACCGAAGACTTCTGCCAAGACGCACCCAAAGATTGAGTGTGAGCATGCATACACTCATAACAAAAGAGAACGCAAGCCCGACAGTGAAATACCCTGTACCCAGACAAACTTCCGTCACTGAGTTATATGCGCCCATAGCAGAAGCCAAAAGAGAAAGAAGAAGAGCGAACTTGTTGCTGCAGCTTGGGGGGTTGTACTGGAGAGAATTTGTTTCGCAAGAATTTTAAACTAAAGTAGATAACTGTACATTGATTGCGAGTGCAATATTTGGTTTATTTTGCTTTTGAAATGTGGACCGTATTGACGAAATACTGTAGCGGAAGAGAGAAATCGATCTAGACATGTCCGTCCGTCTGTCTGTCTGGATGAACGCAAGGATCTCAGAAACTATAAAAGCTAAAATAACCAAAGTTGGCATCCAGATTCTCCGAGGTCCGAGAAAGGACGAGTTTATTTTTTTTTTAATTTTCCCCACCTTCCCCCGCTACAGAATTTCGTCAATACCGTCCACATTTCAAATGCTACCTAAACCAAACATTGCACACATAATTTATATATAATTATCTACTGTTGTTTAAAATGTCTGTCAATTCTAAGAAAAGTTATTAGCGAAACAAATTCTCGCCAGTACAACCTCCCCAAACTGCAGCAACAAGTTCGCTCTTCTTCTTCCTATTTTTGCTGCTGCTTTGAGCGCATATAACTCAGTGGCGGAAGTTTACCTGGGTACAGGGTATTGCACTGTCGGGCTTGCTCGACTGTAGCGTTCTCTCTAGTTTTATAATGATATCGCGTTCATTCAATATGCATTTTTATTTATTTATTTTGACCATTTTAATTAGAAAGTAACTTTCCAAACTATTTAGTTATTATTAATATTTGAATTTTTACTATTTAAAAGAGTATAGTTCAATATTGACATGAAAGTGAGGAATAACTGATTACACTTGCTTGACACATATGACAAGTGCCTTACAATTTGTGTTTATACCACAAAGCCGATAAAAACCGACTGGGGGAATTTTAGTGAATCTGTCTATATTTTATGGTTCAACATTAAATTGATTATGGCACACTTTTAATAACAAAGACTTACACTTTTTTTTGAATATTATTCATATTTATATAAATAATTGAATTTTTTCAGTTAAATTAAAGTTGTTTATTTTAGATTTACGAGTAAATTAAAAATATTAAAATATTGAATTGAATACGAAAATACTCATTTATACTACGATTTTTTTTTTAATGTACGATTGTTTGCAGAATCTTCAGATGAAATTTCAATGCGTATTGGAACACGCAAGTCAAGCATTTGCTACAAATCATAAATATCTACAGTGTAGATTCTGAAGACATCAAATGTCATAAGTATGCCAGTCAGTCGGCTCGTAAAAAACGCATCATTTTTAATTTGAAAATGGCTAGATCTGTTTTAATTACACTTCATCCAAGTATAGCAGAAGTGTGTAATCTGCAACTATGTTTGCATGCGTGGCCTGTTTACATGTGAATATGTGTGTATGGTAGTGCGTTTGCAATGGCCTTGAACTTTAACTTGCACCACGTGACAATGCGAGTGCGAGTAGCCGAGAAGCTAAAACTTCGGTGATGGCACAGCTGTGTTATGCAGTTGCGAAATTTATGTAGCATACTTTTGGGCTATTTCAAATAAACCATCGAATGAAATGTAATAATAGATACAGGCGTGTGCGAAGAATACATATACTTGTATATGTATTTACTTATGTATGAGTGTAGGTGATGATACACATGTATAATAAATTAAAATTGTGAAACAAAGAATAGCTTTCATTGAGGCACTGAAAGAAAATAGCAAAAACAAAATTAGACGCATGCAAATTTAAATATTTTTATATATCAAAATAACTGGCGTAAATAATCAGGTGTGAATATAAAAATAAATTGCTATAAACAAACCAATGTACTATGCAGTAAACATTTTTGGCTTTTTCCGAAAACTGCTGCCAAAGCGCAAAACGCAAAAAAAAAAACAATAAATGAGCAATAACTTTGGCGCAAAGCACATTTGATAAACGCAACAAGAAAAATCGAGCATAAAAAGCTTGGAAAAAGAATCAAATAAAATAGAATGAAAATGTCGCTTTCTGTGCGCCATCGCGCTTTTGATTGAATAAAAACTAAAAATAAAACGCCAACACGTCGCTTGAAGTATGAAAATGTGGCTAGACTATAAAAAAAATATACCGCATATATGCATAAGTGAGTATGAATATAAAACTATGGCTAAATAAATAAATTTGAAAAGGCAACAACAAACAACAGGCATGGGCGACATTGAGCAAAGTGTAAGAAATATGAAAATAATTTTGACAGCTTTCAAGCTTGTGGGACGGTGACAGCGGCAGCACCAGCGATGACGACGGCGGCGGCGACGACGATGTCGATGTCGACGGCAGCGCAAATGCCAGGTGACATTTTCAGATGAAAAAATGTTTAAGTTTTGCTTTATATTTTACATAATCAGGCAGCGCGGAGCATATTTATTTTTAATGCGCTTCACTCACTTGGCGGCTGTGCTGCAATTTGGCAATAATTTGATAGACTTTTTATATTTATTTCGTGTGGCATGCATTCGCATGCCTTGACGGCGCGTTTGAGGTGACGATGGCACTTTCTTGATTGATTGATTCTATCAAATTAGATTTTTCATAAATTTTCAACACTCGCGGTTTCGTTCACTGGTGCAGTGCGTTTCTGCACCCTGTCCGTTGCACGGGAATTTAAATCAGTTATATTGGCACAGTTCTTCGGGCATACGCTCAGGTATTTATATACATATATTCGTATATATATCCACACAGAATGTGTATCGAAAAAGGTAAATCTATCGGTTTGAATGCGACACGTCCGCTCGCGAGCGTGCTACAAATGAAAATGAATGTTCTCAAGAGCTCCGTGACTCTGATCAGCCGTTCTGAGGTGAATTTATAAAAATAAAGTGCAAAACAACAACAGAAAAAACAACAGCAACGACGACAGCAGCAACAACAAAAACCGTACAAATATTTGTATATATTTCCTCTTTTTTTGCCCACTTTCACAAGAGCTTTCCTTACACGATCGCATGAAAAATAAGTTGTCTGTTGCCTACACACACATAAAAAAATGTGGAAATATTAGTGCATTTACTGCAATTTTGTAATGAAATTTTCTTTGTAGCTCGCATAAAGGAAGCGAGCAATTGATATTCATACACACATTATCGCACATCGTATTGCAATTGGCCGAGGTCTTTCCTTATATCGGAATTTAAATTTGTTTCACATCTATAGACAACATTCACTTTTGATGTCCAGCGCTGTTCCGCTGTCAAGGCAACCCACGCGTATTCTTAATGTGTGAATCATTTGCAATTTTCGTATCTATCTATTTGAATTTATAAATATTTATTGAAATGGCCGCGCGAAAATACCTTCGTACCCATATAATGTTGCCAACAAAATTTATGTGCTACAATGCTTGTTGTCTTAATAAACTTTCATTTCCAATTTGCATGGCAAATGCTATAAAATATCATGGCTATAATAAAAACTCATAAAACTATACTCGTACATAGGTCACAAAGCGCACAGAGCAAATCTGACCACCCTATACAATAAAAGTCAACTACTACACAACGAAGGCCTCTGAAATACTTGCATACATATACACCTCAAGTAGTATACACTGAAAGAACATACACTCTCAGAAAACCACTTGCCAATTTCAATTAGGTTTTTTGAGTTCGAATATTTGTTATATGCCAACGTTAATAAATTAATGAAGCATCGCATAATAATATTACGTTCTATATCGGAAAATACTGCTAAAAGTATAATCGCAGTTATAAAAAATATACTAAAAAATCTTACATTGATAAGTGGAAATAAGATTTTGATTTTCTTGTGAAAGATTAAGTAGAAAATAATTTGAAATATTATTACATCGATGCCAATTTTATATAACTTGTTCCAGTGTACAAACGGCTCAGCCTTATAGTGAAAGGAGGGAGTTTATTTGCGCCGCCATTAGACTGCTTGTCTTTTGTTTAACGCACAACGTGCTATCCTCGCTTGCTGTCTGCCTGACTGGCTGGCTCTCTGTCCCTCTGTCTGTCCGTCTGTCTAGTTGACAGGCTATTGTCAATCTGTGTTGATGAATTTATGTTGTGATTTTTCCGCAACAATACAAAAGCCGCCAAGTGCAGGCCAATGCCGGGAGTGCGTATGCGTCTGTGTAAGTGTGTGTGCCTGTTTTGTTGTATTTGTAAACATGCAATTTATGACAGGCACGATAACTTTTCATCACCAAGATGTCAGCAGCACAAACGATGTCCGTGTCCCCCCACAATTCGCAGTGCAGACAACAGAACGCGCGCTGTCCATTATAGACCAATCGCAACACATCAGCTGATGGACTCGGTCATGCATGTGGATATATGGGTATGTGGAAGTGCATTTGGCTTTTGTTTAATGCGCATTTATTGGCCGCATTGTCTTGGTCAGATTGTCATAATTATTTAAGTGGCGTGCAAGAATTTGTCAAGTGCACAATTCGATGACCTTTTTTGCAGACTGACAATGCAGCTCATGCTCTAGTCGATAGCAATACTATATATTTACTCAAGAAAGCCTACATAAACAGAACTTATCACCTTTCATGACATCCGATTTCCACGTACATTTAATTTAATACTAGCACATATTGGCTGGTTATAATTTAATTAAATGCAATGCCACTGATTAAGCGAAGAGACCACAAATAGCATACAAATCTGCTAATTTAGATAAAGTAAGAACAACTTTAGAAAAAAAAACCTTGGTCTGATATCGTCAATGAAACTTTTTGTCTTAAATAGAGGAGATTATTATGACAAACCGATTGTAAATATAATTTATAAAAACAATTTATGTTTTAATGCAAATTGATTGCTTACATTTTATGAAAAAACAAATTTGTTATTTATTACTACTTAAATGATATCTTAAGTTGATGTCAGATATCTTTTCAGTTAAATATAAGCAATATTGAAGCTGCCTAAGAATGAATTCTTCAAAAAACTACGTAAAATTAAATATAAATGTAGGTTTGAAATACAAATTAGTTTATTTGGGATATACATAAGTTTTAAAGTTACATGAATAGTTAAAATAAAAGAAATGCGCAGCACTTCCGCGAACAACACTTCAAACTGGCCTTGGCAACAACTATTGTCTTTTTTAGTACTCAACACGAACACTCCCTGTCTACACACTGACCCGCAACTCCCAAGCAACTCACTTTAGCCACTCAACTCAAGCGAATGAATTATTCTCCTCTTGTGTTCGATTCTTAAGCCTATCGATACTCGCCGATGCCATATTAGACCAGGGTTGCTAGTAGGGCATTCTACTCCCGCCTTATTCCCCACATCCTACATAAATATAATATTGCATAACATTTTTAGATTCTAAATAGACATAATAATTTAAAGCCAATAATAGTTCGTAAGGTATATAAGCTATATAATATTTCTTATATGGAATTATATTCATTTTTAACTAATCGCTTATATCTTTTTCAAACTAAAAGATTTTCACATACTACGTATTTAAACAAGCTTGCAAACATAATATAATGAACTTATTTTGAAATATTCCAGCTAATGATTGGGTTTCAATGTAATGTAATGCGAAACAGCAAACATTAGCATAAAACAAAGGTGATTTAATTGCCTGTAATTTATTTTTATATTACACCAATATGTTACCTTTCTCACAACTTATAATTCGATAACTACCACCATATTTATTAATAAAACAAAAAATAACAGAAATTAATTTTTTTAAACGATTTGCGGCGATTTTATTGAAAAGCGAATGAATAATACATCTTAGTAGAAAATAAGTAAATATTGTTTTCTACGCTCTTAGATATTACAATATTAGTCTTTTGCATTAATATTCAGATACTGAAAACATTCTGCTGTTAATACTGTAATCTGCAGTACCAGGAAGCTTTTCCAACACTGCATCAGATAGGGGTTTCCCTAATAAGCGACTGAAAAATGAATGCGCGCTTGTTTTCTTGCAAAGACAATCCAAACCCTCGCCTCAGTTCGATTTTAGATATCTACTTGAGCACATTAAGCTGCGCAATGCCACAAGATAACAACAAAAAAGCTAAAGACATAATAACATGCCTAGCAATTGCTATCCTGCAAGGCGTGATTTCCTCTGGGTTACTAGCTTACTCGGTAAAAAATAGTATGAATGTACTTTTTGCAATTTCTGTAGTTCACCTAGCTTTCAGCATCCTTCTTTTAATCGCAGCTTGTGCAGTAAGTAACGTTTACATATTATTGTATATATGTATGTATACTATATGTATCCATACATACACATACGTGCCTCTTTCAGATGTTTTATGGTCTGATGGTCATTTGGATCGCACACATGTTAATCAATTGGTATGCCGGCGTGCTTTTCACTCTTTATATGTGGCGCGATCCCATAAAACAAAATTATAATTTCATACCAATTGAGGCCCTCATAACTATTTTGAGTAAGTATAATTTGGTCAACAAAAAGTCTGTCAAATTACCTAAATCGTTTGACTTTCCAGTTTTCACCATGGCAGCAGTCTCTCAAATAGCTGCAGTAATTAATGGGAATCGCGAGCATGAGTCAAAACCAACCAGGCCAAATGAAACCACAGCTGCCTAAGAAGCGGCTATTTTTTTATATTCTATATATTCGAGCCCGTACACATATAGTATGTACATACATATAACATGTCGATATCATTTCAATAAATAAAGACAAAGGCCTTGAATAATTAAAATAAAAAGTTTGAAATTTATTTATTTATTTTTATAACCTGTCTTCGAAGTGTATGATGCTTCCTTCACTATACAGTGAATGTTACAGAAAAGTATTTTTTAAGTCTTCTATAGTAGCTATATGTCAGCTAAAGTGCCCGAACCAAAAGGCTTTGACAAATAATGTGCTGTAATGAAATAAAGTTCTAGAGTATAAACATACAGACGGAGAATTATATGGATTCGTCTCGTCGTGCCGATCGTTCATGAACCTATAACTAGGGGTCTGACAGACCTCTTTCAATAATACATATTTGTATGATAAATGGGCACCTACATATGTATAGACTGAGACATAGGTGTTACACAGCTTAAAGTTAGGTTTTCACTCTAAGTCCATAAGGCACTAAGTGATTTATCTGAACTTAGACAGGCAGACAGGCAATGAAATACACGTAAGTTGTTAAATTCGAAGGGGATGGTTATGCCTCCTTTTTGGAGAACGATTCACTAATACCGATTTCGCCTTCGGGTACTTAGTATAAAATCTAACTCACAAAACGCAATGTCAACATTATCAACAGAAGGCTTGGGAACGGAGAATGTTTACTCTAACGCAATGCAAAGCTGTAAAGCAACACCAACAGAAATGCTGATAAGTCGCCGCCTTACTTGATGTTGAAAATGACTGCATAAACAAACGAAGCCCAAACATTGAGAATATCAATTGTGTGCTGATGATTTGCCATAATTTTGTCAACTCATTGATTTCAAATGAAAATGTTAGCTGACATTTGAAATTGCGTACGGATAACTTCTCTTTATTCTTATACTGCTGAAATAGAATCACGCCCTTTTTGTAAATAAATAAAAGTATGATCGCTGGATATAAACAAACATTTTAATGTTTAAGTTAATTTGATAAACCTTTGACGGGCCAAAAAATTAATATTACTAAATATATCTAAACTGTAATACGTATGTATAGCCAAACTGAACTATAAGTATAACTACAACTAATTACGGCATCAATTTGTTGAATATTCAAAGTGAAACCATTAAGGAAAAGCATAATTAATTACAATTGATGGATGGCCGGCGAATAAAGCCGCATGACAGCCAGCATAGACTGACACTGCGTAGAGGCTGCCCGCTGCTTAAAGCGTTATTGATGGACATATATAGTATATGTGTATAGCTGCAGTCCAACATACTTGTACACCATTCGCTAATTGCCAGCAGGCGCAACAAGCGGCACGTTAGACGCCCACCATGGAAATACGTGCTGCGCTACTTAAATACTAGTAGTAAGCAGGCAATAATAACGAATTAGCAAACAAGTTCAGACATCAAGCGGCCAAAGACAAACCATGTTGTGTCCAAGTGCGAGAAACAAAATACTATATGTATAAATATGCTGGCGAAAGGAAAGGAGGGCAGAGCAGCCAGTCAGACAAATAGCGTTAAGCACATAATAACCAATTTCGCTAAATACACCATAATTATGAACGGAAAGCAGGCCGCCCTCAATGCCTTGTGTGTGTGTGTGTGTGTGTGTGTGAGAGAGTTTTTTTTCTTCATTTGCGCTCGTTTGTTTGGTTGGTTGCTGTGGCAAGGATTTGTTGTAATTACGCGTGCATAAGCATATGCTGTCGTCTGAGCTCCAGGCTATGTATGCCTGCTACCTCGACCATGCTAGATACTCATAGGCCATACAAAATACTATGTATATGGATAATTAATTGCGTCTTTTCTTGTTGGAAGTGCGCGCGCTCCTCGAAGTAGGCAACACTTTTCGTTAACTAACTACCGGCAGCCGTAATTGATTGTTTTCCACATTTGACGCCAGCACACATACAAAAAAATACTTCGGAGCATAAAAACTTGCGTAACTGTATATACTACAAACCCATTTTAATATTTCTCACCCTATTCAAGCGAATGATAAAGTAAGCGCAGCGGTATAACAACCGACGCATCATTTATTTTTGGCACTAAAACCACTTTCCAATGAATATTTATTTAATTAGTTTGCCTAAGCTAAATAAAGATGTCACGCTGCTCTATTATTATCTGCACAACTGGGCAACCATTTAGAAGCATTTCATCACTTTAGGCTACTTGTGTGCTGATCCGGTCAGGTATATTTGTTATACTTATTTTTTGCATCTTCAGAGCGAGCACGAAGTAGGATGACTGTAGTATAGTATATCGCAGTAAAACCTTAATTTTGACCCCATAAATAAACCTCAGTCAATTCAAATATTCAACTTCTAAGTTCAATTACAAATCCAAGCAAATTTTGTGAAAATAATTATTCACCATATCACATTAATTATTTATAAGTCATTTTTATAAAGCCTTATCTATCTGTCTTATCTGAGAAAATCAGAAATTAAAAACAAAATGTACAATATTTTATTTTTTGTTTGAAAAAATTTAAAGACTAAAGACTAGCAAATTATTGTTATTAGTTTTGATTGAAATAAAATACTGACAAATGTTAAATGGTTCATCGCAATAATAAAATAATCAATAAAGCAAAATAATTATTAAAGAAAAAACAAAATTGTTTATCAATGATCTTCCTCCTAATTAGCTAGTAATTGCAAACGAAAAACAATTCATTTAGTCTTTACCGACAAATTCGGAATAAAAATATATCGGAATTACAAATTTCCTAACAAAATATAAATATAGTTTTATAAAATTTCAAACATTATTTATTAGTCATATCACCTGCAGCTCAGCAGTGCAATTAAGTTTTTAGAATAAGAAAATAATTTAGTTTATTTATCAGTCACCATAACTTAAACACATCCACCCGTGTCCGAAAGAACGTGAGCTCATTGCTTTAATTGAGTCAACATCTGAACAAGCGGCAACAGCTACAAGGTATGGGTATGGACGTATTTATTTGTGTGCAGCAAAATTTTCTCAGTTTCCAAATTGTGAGCTCCAAAGTAGAAGGCTGGCGTAGAAACAGACCAGCCTTGTTTCTTTGTTGGGCGCATCATTTTGGGCCAAGTTTTCGTCCTAAAGCCACAAACATTGACCGCAAATAATAATGCTGAAATGTTGCCAGCGACTGCCAGTGTCTTGCAAAACAGTTCAGCCCGCAAGTATTTTAGTTGTATGTGTAAGTGTGTCTGTGTGTGTGTGTGTGTGCATGTGTATGTGAGAGGGAGGGGCAGTGGCTGACTCCTTGATGTTTTACTAAACATTTTCTTAAATTAACATTAGCAGCTTTTGCAGCCGCCATTAAGACTCGGCTTTGTAGACACTCTGGTCTCCAGTTAGTTGGCCAGGCCCAAGCACAGCTCGGTTGCCCACAACTTGTAGCAAGCCACAGCGCAGCCATAGCCATAGCCATAGCCGCCACCGCAACAGCAGGCCGTCGTAAAAACCACAAAGCACCTTGGGCAGCCTTTTCGGTTAATGGCAAGCAACATGCGTAAACATCGTCGACCGTTCATTTGTTCGTCGCCGCTTTATGTGCACGGTCTGTATGTTTTTGACGCATTTTATTTATGTCATTTATGTCGGGCCGCCATCCAGCCGCTGGAGCCTTCGACTTGTCTGCCACTCCAAGTGTGTCAACAAAGCAGCGTAAAATTAGTTTGGCTTTTCGCCAGCGCTGCTTTAAATTATTGACAACTTTTTGGGATGCTAAGCAAACTATGCAGAAATTGTGGTATGATGGCTGGAACAGCACGCACAGCACACATTACACACCTTCCGTCCTGGCAAATTAGCAAGTTGGTAAAAAATTACATAAACGCAACATTAACGGAAGACAACGATTTCATAACCCGTTCGGGCGTTCAGGCGTTCAGGCATCATAAAACAAACATCAAATGTGTTGTAATGGCCAACATTAACATTTAACCTTGAAGCACAAATTACCGGATTTTTGTTGCCCCCAGGTGTCACACTCGCAAACACACACAACCACACACGATGCAGAGTGTGCAAAATAAAGTTTGTTCGCCCACAATGTCTCTCAGACGCATTTGTTGCCGAAGTGACAAACACGTTTACCTAAAAGCTCCACAAGGCGAAAAACTGTATCCATTCTCAGCAACTGCCACAACAAGACCACCGGCAGCAGCAACAGAAACAACAACGGCCATAAAAGAACGAAACATCGTCCAACAAAACATATGCGCCCAAAGCAATGCCAGCAAGGACAGTGATGGTAACTTCGTTTTTGATAAGCGCCTTCCAGTCACACACATACAAACACACACTTGATCATGGGCACCACATGTCGCCTCTGCCTGTGCCTCTGGCTGCTGCCATGATAAATAGGACGACTTTCAACGGCAGCCAAGCGGTGGAAAGCGAAGATTTATGACAAAGGCATTTGTTCTGATGAAAAGTCAAATGTGCTGCACAGAGCCCCGACTCTGGGCCCACAACTGCTGACCGTTTTTACCAATAGAATCCAAGAATCCCAGCACTTGAGCTAAACAGCAGGTAAAGTTATATCAGATATCGGAACCATCTAAATTTTTGGATTAAATAATGTATACAAATAAATCATTTTTTTCTCTCAAAAACTAAGCATTTATACATCACGAAGAACAAATAACATACTAGTCGTATGTTTATGAGGAAGTTAGTTCCAAATGTGAGCCGCATAGGCAAAGGATTATCTTTATGGGTTCTGGTAACTATTACAAATACATTCCAATTACAACTACTTATTAAATTCATTGGCTGTAGTAAAGGTGCGCATTTTTCTCTCGTGCATCGAGCTGAGCTTTGCAGCAGCAGATCCATGATTTTATATATTTTAGCGAAGTGATTGTAAGAGACCTTTTAAGTGCTATCCCAATGCTTTTTCACTCAACTTCCTAGTCCATAAGTATTAGGTTACTGGATGCCACATCTCTCACATTCTTTCAGCGTCAATTTGAAGCGTGTACTCATTTTATGACCATGGAATGGAATGCAGAGCTACCCACAGTCGCAGACTGAAATACTATATAGATTTTAAAGCAATTGGCATTTCCAAGTTATCCGTCGGTGTGGCTGTTGCTGTGCCTAAATAGAGTCGTTGCTTAGCTGGGGCGCAATGCCTCTTAAACCAGTGGGATTTTGATTGAAAATTTAAAGCAATGCCGTGGCTCAGTTTCGCATGCTGTGCGGTGTATCCATGGCGATTTCCTCAACATTCCAATGCTGGTATTGGTGTTGGTGGTGGTGATGATGATGATGACTGTCAACCATCGCATTGCCGCTAAGCTGCTTATGTTTGTGACGACTGAAGTGATTGAGAACCTCAACAATTTCAGCATCCGGCTTCCGTTTCACAGATCCGAGCTGGTGGGAGTGGAAGTGGTTCGTTTTTGGACGACTTTTTTCGCTGTCTTGGCAGCTGGCAGCAGCCAACTTGCACTTGTGGCGTTTAAAGCATTTTGGCGCCAAGCCAAGAAACGTCGTGCGTCGTAATTGAAACCGAGGCTGCCTGACAAGCCAGCCATCCGGGCATCAACAAAGTCGCACAGCATGCTGTGTGCAGACATTTAACTTGGAAAATCGCAATAAGAGGACACAAGAACTGCAAGCAACGAAAAATCAAAACATGCTCAAGATGAAGATGAAGATGAAAATAAAAATGAAAGTGACAACATGAGAGTGTGAAAACGCAGCAGGATATTGGCACAAACACGTGTACCCTCTCAACATACGCAACTACGTCCACGAAAGCCTCCAACACATGACTGTGTGGACGTGTAAATGGGAGGATGGGTGCTTCTTCATATACTTCATATACACGAATGTGTGCTCTTAGCTTTCACCTGTGCGCTGAAATATAAAATGCGTGCACATAAATCAAATAACTGAGAGTGAAGAGGACTCGTATTCAGGCAGCCATGCTGATAGGCACAACAACCATTAGGGTTAAACGCCTCAAATGTTATTTCATCTTCAGGAATTTTTCATAATTTCCGTACTTGGCATATCGCGCAACGTTGATTAATTGCGCATGGTTGGCTGCTGTAGCACACCAAATGTGGCAATTATTTTAATTTGGTAGATGTGGCGCACAATATATTCCACAAGTCAAGTCTGCGCATAATTCGAGATAAGCCAGAATGCAAAATTTAACATTTCCGGCCCATAATTCTTTTGACACTCAAAGGAGCCAGCCGCTCATATTATGCATAAAATTCAATTCATATGAACCCACCTACCGCAAGCATACAAGTTTTGTGGAAGTATTTGCCTCTCTTTATAGAGATACCCGACAGCGTTCCCGAAATTCTTTAGCTGCGCGACTCATTTTCATAAAACTCATATTAAGGAGCGGATTTCCGCTTTTTCTGCTCTGAAAGCCAAATGCCTAAATACATTTAACAACTATATAGATGAGATGCCGTAGATTTATTTTAGCGCTGACATTTGTGCAGATACTTAAGCAAACTCTATAAAATCTCCCTATCCCAATTCCACGAATGCAAGTAATTTAAGCGTTAAAACGCAACTCAAACAGCAGACGGCTAAGAAAACATTACAAGTTTTTGTGGAGCCAACTTTGTTTGCAATCAAATTGGCAAGAAGCCCTCAAAGAACATGCCGTAAAATGCAATTTATACTGCAAGAAGGCTGAGGCCGATCTCAGGGTGCAGCTTCACACAAATGCGTCGACGATAACGACGACGACACCAAGACTTTCTGCAAGTTAAACAACAAACTTTTCCCCAGCGTTATGCAAATTAGTTCGACAACAAAACCTTTCCGCGAACCTCGAAGAAAGAAATTAAGCCAGTAACACAGCGAGGTAACCTGAGCCCACATTTTTAGAGCAACCGCAAATGCGTAAGAATTTCAAATGATTAAAAAAAGCTTTAAAAACATAGATTATAATTATGAATAACATTTGAGGAGCAAACACAAAAGTGTAAGAATTATAATTGAATTACAAGTGACCATTTGCTATGCAATTAGATGTCATCAGACAAATTCTGTGAAAACAGCACATACTAGTATTCTCTTAAAATACCATAAATCATAAATCATTTCGTGTGGCTTATTTTTATTAAAACTATCGCTGATGTCCCTCTCAAATCGTACATACCACTCATAAGATCTGGTGCGAAACAATAACAAATAAAATAAAAATAAAATAAACATCACTCTTAACTTGCTAAATATTTTTCAACAAACAAATATTTTGTTAACAAACATTTGCTTACTTCAAAAGCGAAAATTGCACTGCCATTGCACAAAGTAACATTAAGCTCGGTATTCGCAAAGATATTCTCACTGTGGAATGCAGCGTGTAGACTTTTTAGAAGTAAGTTGAAAAATCCAGAATGCTTCTTCGCCATAATCGTCCACTGTATTAATATATAGGCAGTTCAGGGCTCAGGGCATTAGCCCTAACTATTCTCACTAACTTTTCCATATTTCGGATATTGGTTATTTCATTATTAAGCTGTAAGTAAGATGGATTTGATCATATTTTTTGACCTATTAGATCAAAAAAATTGCCTAATGAGTTGTTGATTTCAATCAAATATTCGTACATAGCAGATTGTAGCTCATTCGCAGTGAACAGTTGTTTATTTCAGCGAGAAAAATGATCGCTCCTAATTCATATTTCTGCCCTTCTGAACGACCTTCAGTAATGCAAATTTTTTGACAGCCAACTAAATGCATACTATACACGTATTACATAATGCTCTCAAAATCATGAAATCAAATATGCATTGTATTACAGGAGTTCGAAAGGTAAGGTAAGACATTGGCTCGCTCGAAGGGCAATTGTATTATCCGTATCCTTCTGTTGGTGGTATGTGGAAGGAAACTTAAAGCAATTTACTTGTCCTAAATGTTCGCCACAATCAACAAAGTAGCAGCCACAATTGTCTTTGTTATTGTTGTTGTTGCTATTTTCCGTCCGCTCTTTGCTTTTGTTGTTCAGTTTTATTTCATTCCCGTTTATGCGCAAAGTGCGTATAATTCAATTTTTCATGCACATGCACAGCGACAGAAAATCACCCATGGGGGGGATTGAGGTCGAAGACAGTGGCAGGGCGTGGGAAGTGGGAGGAGTTTACAGTTTCACTCGGCTACCTTTTGCCATTCTGAACGAAGACAAAGGACTGAGAAATATGCCTCAAAGGCATACTGCAGACATACTCTGTACATATTATGCGCGCAATTTCAACAGCGTGTCCTTATTGATGAGCGATCCCTTTTCTGTTAAACCGTTATCAATATTTCATTGCTAGCCAGAACCTTTTCGCCGACTACCGACTGCCGACTGCCGACAGTCGTCAACGCTGCGTGTTCATATGAAAAACTTTTTATTGAACTTACAATATGTTTAACTTGCCCTATTACATATTTATAATGCCAACAAGGGGGTCTGAAAGCAATGCGATGCCTTGGAAAATTACTTCTACAGCCGAGTGTGACGATGTGCTTATGATTCTTTTAAATTTCTTTTGCATTGGTCAGCAGTATTGCTGCTGATCTTAGTATCATTACGATCTATTCCTCCGTCCACAATACCAGCCTCAGATCTTTAAGGGTGGTTCCCAGCGTTTAAGTCCATGCGTCGCCTCTTAATCCGGCCTTCAGAGGCGCGACCATCGGCGACCTGATTGCGAAAAGAGGAAGGGCCCACTATGGCAGCCACAGTCGAGTCTGTAGCGGTATTAAGCCCGGACACAGTCATGGTGCGGGCAGATCGCCCAACGCTGGAGGGGGCAGCACCAGTGGGGACCAAGAACGTCCGAGCGGACTGGGGTTCTGATGTGGAATAGTCGGCTTCACCCAAAATGCTGCGCTCAATGGCCAGTTCAAGTTCAAAACCACCCATATCCGGGCCATTGATATAGCCACGACCGCCAGTGCTTACAGCTGCTGCCTGTGGACGTCTTCGCTCCACACTATATACGGGAAGAACCTCAAACTTTTGGCTCTCCTCTATCGCGGATAAAGCGTCCAGCGCATCATCTTCACCCTCGTCCTCGTCCTCGAATTCCAGCTCCAGATCGTAGCCACTGCATTCGTCGTCGTTGACACTACGCGCAAACTCAACGAAATTGTGCAAGCCTTGAATAGCCATTTTCCTGTTCTGGGCAGCAGCCGATGACGAAGGCTCCTCATCCGCATCGTCGCAGTAGTGACAGTAGTAGTGCACATTTAGCTCGTACGAAATCAGATCGTCGTAGGGCGAGCGTGCAAAATTGATCAGCTCGTGGATAAACTGATTTGTCTTCACCCCCAAGTAGGAGGCCAAGGCGGCCTTGAACTGATAGCTCTTCAGGCTAATGCGTGGCAAAAGACTGAGTATTAGGTCGTAGACAGTCACAATGTCCCCTTTGTTGGTGCCTATCAGCACGGGAATATCTCGATTCACCCAACTCATAACCCTTTGCAGTTCGTCTGAATGGCACCTGCAAGGATACAAAAGATCAAGGTCAGTTCCAAAAATAACATATTATTCAACCTACCTGTAAACACAGGGCCTCCAATCTCGATAGCTGGGAGCTTGGCCACCCGGCAACGAATACAAATTGTTATTGTAAACGAAAACACGCCAAAGAGCAAAACGACGAGTCCCCATATTTCGGCAATCCACTCTCCCAATTTGAAATCAGATAGGAAATACAACCAAAAATTGTCGATGATGTCGATCACAATGGCAAAACTTGAATACTCTTTAGTTCAATTCGTGGGCCAGGGCTGCAGTAATGGAGCATAGCGTTTCATTCCATTTGCTGCGTACGTTTCCGCAATTACAAATAACCTGAGGCCTCTTAGTTCTACTTATTAACCTTCAAAAAGGAACAATTATTTTACTGTCGGACTTATGACATACATAAACAGTATCTATAACTCAAAGCCTGTAAATGCCAACTTGATTTCGGGGAAACAGTTTTCTCATAGCACAGCCCTTAAATGGAGTAAAAACTCTAAATTTGTTATCCTTTTTGAAGTAGGAAATTTGGATTCCAACTTAAGATACAAGAAGACAACCAATGATTCATCATACAAAAGTAAAAGTTTTCAATTTCTAATCAGCATCTGAATTCTAATTGTGGAAGCTTTTATCGAAGTGCGCTAGTAAATACCATAACGCCCAGGTAAAGAGTCTAGATAAGAAACAATCGTTTCAACTTAACAAAGACATACATTTCAACAATAACAGCTAAGCTCCGCTAAATTACGTGGAATGTTTTATTTTCCCTAAATCCTTCGATAAAGGATAATAATATAAATAAGTAGAATTGCTTTGTTGACTTTCAGTCGCGACTCCAATTTGTTTAGGTACAGAGTATAATACCCAAAGTATTCATGTATGTATGCTAAGCAATAGAAAGAATGCTAAGAAAATGAACAATGATATAATATTAGGAAATAAATTTCGGAGTTTGATAACAGAATTTATATTATAGCTAAAGTAATTATATACATTGTATAAAAACTGATGGTCGTTTTTAGACCGAATTTCTAAATGTCAGTAAAAAACGGGCATTTCTGTTTTTAAAATTGGACCTCTATTTTGACGTTGTGCTGTATAGTTTATTGGTTAAAATTTTCGTAAATTCATCCACCATACTCATAATATTGGAAAAAATCTGGTTCAGTAAAAAGTCCTTAAATTCCGACACCACCAGCTCTAGCTGACCCAACCTAAGTACCTAAAGGACTTTTAGTTGTAATCTCAATAAAAATTGAATTGAAGCAATCATTAAATAGTATGGTAATATATTTTGAGAACTAAATTCATATTGTAACATCATTTATGGGCATGTCGCAGATGATAGCTTCTATGCCACATCCTTATTATAACTTGTACATATACCCAACATTTTCAGTGCAAATGACGTTTGCATCTTAGTTATAAGTACATTAAGGTCCTAAATAGCAAATAGATTACATGTAATGATGAACATATATTATAATTATATGTATGTATATAGTCATATATTAACCTACTACAACACATATATATGTATGTTTATGCCTAAAACGCGTACAACGATCTCTTGGCATAGGGAGAAGGAATACGCCCAAGATTTCTCATTATAGAACATGAAGGTTCGTCAAAATGCCTATGTAAGTATGTTTTTCATATACATATTTATTTATATGAGTGCGTTTGGTTGTGTAAAGATACATTTGAACGCCACATTGTACTACAAAGTAAAAATAGTACGGGATGAAAGAATGTACATTAACCGGTCGACGTGGACTAACTTGTGTATGTGCTGCGCATATGTATGGTTATATAGGTATATAAGCTGCATACTTGCTTAGGTTTTATAGGTTTTATATACAATGAAAAATGGCAATCTTATGAAAAGAAAGACTTATAGCTTACGGGATTACTTAAAACTAACAGTTTAAGATTTTACTTAACTATAGGTGACATAAGCTTATTTTATGCATACATATACAATTCAATTTGCGCCGTATCCTTTGTATACAGTAAACAATTTTTGTGTTACAAATTAAAACAATAGAGAAGCGCTTATTTATTTAAAATATCTTAATAAAAACTCCATAGAAAAAAACATTGGGGAGAATGGTGCTATATCGAACTTAGAGTAGGTATTTTCAAATTATATACCTACAGAATCAGTTTATGTGGCTCCTGCCTCTGCATCAGGATTATCTTGAGAAGAATCTACAATATCAGCGTCTTCAGCAGCATTTGCATCATTATTACTATCGACATCATTTTCAACTGCCTCATTAGCTGTTGAATCCCCAAAGTCTTCATTAGTATTCTCATTGCCACGTTCATCGTCATCATTGTATATGGTAGTTGCCGTAATTGTGTCATCAGCCTCGCCTTGCTCTATGCTCTCCATTTCTGCGCCCAACGTACTTGCATCCCCGACCACATCGATATTTGGTTCCGCCCGGTAATGGGTAAGTTCGTTGCTAGCATCTGAAAAAATACACAAATGTGCGTCATCATCGAGCGAGTTTCCGCTGTTGGGCAATGCATTGCGCAGAAAGCTAATGGCGTCTTGTACTCCAACAGACTGATCGTTAAAGACGGCAGACGTGCGCTGCTGTCCTGCGCCAGAAAGTTCGATCAGAGAACTTGCGATAGCGTTGTGCATTATTAAATTGTCCATAGTCTCGGATGTTGGATGTAAATGAGGTGAATCCGTACTTCCGCGCACCAGAGGATCGTTCGCATCGTTGGCATCTGTATTAAATAGGCTCAGTGCCGATGACGACCTTGACGTGCCAAAGCTTATGGTGCTAGCTATGGTGCTGCTGCGACAGGACAGATTGGCATCAAGAAAGCTGCTGCTGCAGGTACGTCGTCGTTTTGGTGCCGTGGGCGCATCTACATCGGGAGTAGGATCGCCAGCGGGCAGCAACAATCGCTCCTCTACTGGCTGCTCCTGTTTTGGCATCATTCTGTTTTGCGAAGCATCGTTGCTTTCATTGAGTGGCGCCTCAGATTTTAGTGTTGCTCGAAGTGCACTTAACTGCACGTTATCTAAACTGTCAGAGCTGCTTGAGCTGCTGCTCGAACTGCTGGATGAGCTGCTACTGCTTGAGCTGCTGCTGTCCATTTCATCGTCATCATCCTGGCTGATGGAGGCATCCCGTTTGCGTCGTTTAATTATCGATGTTGGTTTTCTTTTTGGACGCGAGCTACCATTGTTTTTTTTGCTCCGGCGTTTACTGCGCTTTTTGGGCACATCCGAATCCGACTCAGACTCACTTGAACTACTGCTGCTCGTCGTCCAAGAGCTGCTGTCACTGGGGCTGGATGATTTAGCTGTCTCCGTGGATCCAGCCACGAAACAGCGATGAGGCATTTGCGAAAATCTTCTATTGGCGCGCTTTTGCCGACTACTATGAATGAAACGCGCATCCTCGATCACTTTCTTCCAGTGCTTACCCGAGGAGCAAACACCAGACGATGTACTCGGCCCCATAAAGAGCTCACTTGCCATAGTTGCAGCCACCTGCTCCACAACGCTGCCTTTACTGTTATCTGTGGTCGGGGCCGCAGACTTTGCGGGCTTTTGTTCATCCACAAACACCACATCCGAGTCACTTGCCGAGTCCAAGCTGACCAACTCGGGTGTGCGCAAATGTGGCGGCTTACGCTCTAGAACGAATACACACTCATCGTCCTCGGAGCTGTTGCTGCATCCCGAGTCGCTGCTCTGCAGCTCGATGTGTGCACTTACCGGCAACATAGCGCCGGCATTGCGTCTATTTTGGCTGCTGTTGCTATTGTCGTTGATGGCCGCCACTTCGGCGTTTGCCGCCGCATCGCCATCATCAATCTCAATTACCTCGTTGACTGGGCGACGCATGCTTAAATTGATGGCTACTGTCTGTGAGCCAACATTTGTGGTGCGTCGTATTGAGATGCCCGGCAGTTCAGAACCATCAGTAGCCATCGTTACACTAAAGGAATGTGTGGCGCTTGGATTGGTCACAATAACACTGGCGGCAGGACGAGGTGTTCGACTTTGAGCGACCGGTGCCCAATCGTTAGAGGACTCAGCTGTATGGTTTGGCGCTTCGGCTTCTTCGTTAGATGATTGTGGCGACATAATATCCAGCAAATCAACCTCCACCTCCTCGGCCACACGTGCTGAGTATTGAACGACACGGTCATACCCAATCATGTCATACGGCGAGCGAGCAAAGTTAAATAACTCATGGATGAAATGGCTGGTGCGATCGCCAAGAAAGGGCGACAGACGCCGTCGGAAGGCCGGACCCAATATATTTGTCATGGGCAGTATATCATGCATAAGGTGCATCACAAGGCTAACATTTTGTTGCGTGTTACGTAGCAAGCACATTATATCGCGATGTATCCAAGGCATTAAACGGTGCATTTGTGCAGGATTATCTCTGGAATTTAAATGAACGTATAGCATATGTTTTTTTTAGATGCACAACATGTTTACCTATAGAAGCGAGCGCTCCATTCTCGGAAATGGCCCGTCAAGCTGTCGCTGACCGGCAAAGCGTAAAGTTTACGATCGTATACATAGCGCCGCCAGAGCTGGCTCAATGAGCTCAAATTTCCCGCATCTTGGTCATGCCGATAATAGTTCATCAGTTCAGTGCGATAGGGCTCAAAGCGATTGGCGGACGGTACTACCCGTAAGGGCTCAACCGTAGGAATTCCGTCCTCGGATTCGGCGGCTGCATCTATATCTTCTATGTCGTCAATGGCAGAGGTCATAACTCCTTGATTCTGCACCAAGGGTGCGTAACGGGGTCTTCGTATATTGACAATGTGAAATCGAAGTGATGCGTGGTCTGTCAACGGTGGGTTAGAAGCAGCCTGCACGGTGTATCTGTCATAGTCATCCAAGGTGCGCACATTATGTATTATAGTCTTGAATGGCTGCTTGCACAACGGGCATTCAGCCTTTATCTACAAGCGGAATCAAAAAGGGATTCGATATACTAAATCCAAATGATAATATAATGGAAATAATACCTTGCTCCACTCGCACAGACATTTGAAGCAGAACTGATGGAGGCAAGAGTCTGTGAAGCACTTTTGCTTGCACCGCGACAAGCAGATTGCGCAATTTGGCGGTGGAGATGTCCTTGCATCATTGTCGTCAGCAGCAGTGCTGGTACCGGCTCCGCCTCCACCAGCAGCATCAGCATCTTCGCCGCTCTCGCTGCCAGTCTCCGTTAAATCCGCAACAGCAAATTTAATTGCGGCTGGTGGCAAGGGTCCACTATTAGTAGTAGTATCTGTTCCAGCACCGAGAATTACTGGTGGTTGGGGCTCCACAATAACAGACACTGCTAAGTCATCTGGTAAGCCTGGCTCTTCAAGCATGGCTTGCGCCATTTTGTTAGCTAATTCAAAACAGCGCCGCCACCGCCCACAGTTCAGCTTTTTGTAAAATCCTCAAGCCAAAGCGAAGGCCGACTCTGGAACTGGAAAGAGTACGAAACTCACAATTTAATGGGCTCCCTGTGCGCGAACTTCGTGTCTCTCCTCAACTATTCGTCTTTCCCCTGCCCGAGACCGATTTGTATGTACGACCGAGCGAACGCACTTTTCTATCATCTGTTTCACTCGACTCGAGGAAAATTTCACATGGGTGCTTTTTTAATTGTAATTTGTGAGTCACGCAGAACGACCCCGACGAATAACACTAGCGGAATATAATCTTAAGTTAATGAACTACTCTTTTTAACTTTCTTGATGTTTATATTTTTCACAATAGATGACATTTTTTTCAGGAAATGTGGATGAAAATACTTTGTTCGAGCACTTTTTGGTAGCAATTCTGTATCTTGATTGGTAGCACTTTGACAGTGCTGGGCAGCACCTATTTATTGTTGGCAAGTGGAGGTAAAGAAAATTTATTTGAATAATATAACCGACCGCCTAGTTTCTTATTTTTTATTATCATGTTGCGACCTTCTTGTATTGGTAAAGCATCTTATTAAAGACTTAACAAACTCATTTTTATTTTATTTGTAAATATAAAAATATTTTATATATAACAGAAAGTGAGTTGCAAATTTCCATCTCTGCATTTTTTCATTTCATTAATGTGAAATGTGAAGGCAGCTGATCGTAATAATGTGAAGAGGTTTTAACATAAATGTATTCCAAAAGTAACCCTAACACGAAATCACGAAAAGGAAATACCAAATAAGTCAAAAAATCGATTGTGAGCCATCTCTAATTCGAGGCTGCCACCTAACTATAGTTGTTGCGGGGCTGCCACCTACAAAAAAAACCATCCCTCACTTCTGTTTGTGGCGTCAATTTTTAATTTGTGTAAAATAAAAGAATAACTATCGCTTTTAAAAATTTAACTGCAGCAATGGACCGCCGCAAGAAGCGCACTTCCACGGACCAGTACATGATGTACATCGAAATGATGGAAAACGATCCCATCTTCGCGAGCGGAAGAGTTCCCCGGGACTATGATATACATTACTTGACAAAGAAGTGGAAGGATTTGTCCGACAAATTGAACAAATGTAGTTCCGGGCCCACACTAACAGCGGAAGAGTGGCGAAAGGTGAGAACGAGTGAGGGACTATTGAGTCTCAGACGCCTACTCAGGCGCCCTTTCGTTTGCTTATGTTTACTTTTGTTGCAGCGACTTAACGACTGGAAAAATACGACTCGTTGCAAGTATAGACGTAGTCTTATGCCTAATGAGAAGGACATAACTATGTCGGCGCTGGAGCTAAAAGCGCTTGATTTGTTTGGCAAGGTGCCCACAGCAACAAATGAAACGCTTCTGAACTTAAAGGCGGAGAAAGAAGAACAGGAGGAAGACATGGAGCATCAGCGCACATCTGAATCGTTTCAAAAAGAACTGCAAGCGGCTGTCGAAGAGGCCATTAATGATGAAGTAGAGGAGATTGAGGAGGAAGAGCACGTGGAACAAGACGATCTACTGGAGGAGCCCATACATGAAACTACAGCTGTCCCTAGCTCGGCGGCCACCGTCGGCGCTGCAACTACGGTGGTCAATACGGGCGGTGGCACCTACCGCACCATAGTGGTTGATAGTACGTCCTACGTAGACGAAGAGCCGAACGCCGAGCCCATCGAGTTTATTCCAGCGCGTCGAAGCGCTGGCAGCAGCAACGCCAGCCTCCACACAGTAGTCAATACGTCAGCAAACACCGCCGCTGCCACAAAGCTTATCAACGGCGAGCTTCCGGTAAAGCGAATGCGAACACAAGCCCGTGATCAAATTATATACGAGGGTAGGTGGGCTTTTGCCCATAAATGTGATCAGTACACTAATGTTTCAATTTATATTGCAGTGAAAAATGCGTCGCGTTCTTACGCCACGCTACAAACGGCCCCGCCACCAAACAGTCTACACAATACAAAGATTGCGCAGCATGAGAGCAACGTTACGACTCTGACATCCGCACTTAGCAGCCATGACGCCCAGGAGATTGCGCATCAACTAAAGAGGCTGGCGGACATCAACTACGAGGCGCTACAGTTCGAGATTGCACGTTTTAAATTTAACAATCCCGGCTTTCACTATAACCCGCCGTCATTATAGTAGCCAGGTCTCATAAGGCAACTACTTCAACAGCAAACAAATAACATAAGAACAGCAGCTAATTCTATCAATTTACCGGCACTTTGGGGCCTGCACATTAAAATCGTTTTTACAAAATGCACATATCTTAAATGTATATGTGTGAACATCCCTAGCCACTGAACTCACTCGTTGCTGCTGCATCTGATCCATAACAGACCATAGCTTATAGTATCATGTTTAGTTTTAAATCAAAAGTTTACGTAGATTCTATGTATTAATTAAAATGAATTAGTTACTGAGCATTATCTTAATGCTCTGTGCTATATGTGTAAGTTTAAAGTGTAATCCATGGATTTCTGCCAACAAATTAATTTAAACAAATTGTAAATGTAAAAAAATAAAGTTTACCAATGATAAATAGTTGCCAAGTATTGTCATTGCTCACCACGTCCAATCCAAGAACCCAAACAATTACTACGCCTATGTATACGACTGATTTGTGTGTGTGCGCCCCAAGGCTAAGATGTTCTACTCCACCATTCGCTTGTTCTGACTGCGTTCTGCATTTTTGTTTATGGCAATCGCCTCCAAAGCACGCAACAACAAGGCAATCCAGAATTTTTACTATGCCTGGACATGGGACACAGAAAATCCATTAATCATTAAAGAGCTGCAGCGACTGCGTCGGGGGCGGTGTCGGCGCCGTCGTCAATATCGTCGGGTTATGGCAATGCACGCATGCATCATTGTGTTTTGGTTGCCTGAAATTAATTTGAACAGCATAAGCGACCATTGGACTGGCCTCGAACTTGTGGACATACTTTATAACTGTCAGACAAAGGGCCCTTGGGGTCTAACCGATGCGAAAATGATTTTAACGGTTATGCTGATGCTGCAACAAGTGCCGAAGTGCAACAAAATGAACCATCAACCTCAGTCCAAAACACATGGCTTTGCCTGAGTTGGGAAAATGACGCTGGCAATGGCAATAGATCATTTGCACGCCGTGCGCTGCGAATCATAAATTACCTGCAATGCTTGTGGATTACGACTCGTCTCAGATCCAGTCTTGGTCTTGTTCGATGTGGCAGTTGCCGCTTCGGTTGCCTTCGCTTGATGATAGCTGCACAACACGTCGTATGCTTAATCTGCTTTTCTCTATGCTTACCACTTTATGTTGTGTATGTGCATGTATGGGTGTGGGTGGCACCTGGGGACAATTTGATGAGAGGCCTGGAAGCAAATCTGATTACCTGCATATATGTTGTCGTCTTACATAGCCGTCATGCACTATGGAGCTCGCATTCACTTTAATGGTCAAATTGTAAGCAAACA
The DNA here is from genome assembly GCF_003285725.1 of Scaptodrosophila lebanonensis. Lineage (NCBI taxonomy): Eukaryota > Metazoa > Arthropoda > Insecta > Diptera > Drosophilidae > Scaptodrosophila > Scaptodrosophila lebanonensis. Next base: position 8,701,134 of record NW_022060529.1, read on the forward strand.
GTAGTAGTGGGAGCAAATAAATTGGCAATAGCGTATTCAGAAAGACATCATTAATATGTAGAAACTTAACTGCGTATACATTTTTAAGGAAAATTTCGAATTCTATCTATATTTATATATATTTTTTGGGAATCTAAGTTTCGGTTATATTTTGTAAAACACTGATTTGCAAAACATTTTATACTAATTATTGGCAATTCTTCGTGCATAAATTTGAATAGCATATTATTATAATTTACTGATTTAGGCATCTGAAAATCACATTTAAGTTTGCATTAATCCTTATGTTAACGTTACGTTCTCTGAAAGGTGAAACGTTACAAAAGTAGTAGTACCATTAATTTAAAGGTGAATCAATAAAACTGAAGAAAATATAGTCTTTAAGTTGTTACCAGAGAACATTTTCGCATTCGCTCCACTGTGGCTGTAGTCTCTGCATGTCCAGTACATTAAATAGCTTGTGTTGCAGTCGTCATATACTACGATTATATGTACTCGTACATGACACAGTTGTTAAGTGGACCCCCAGGGGCGCACTTCAAATGTAGGCAACAAAAAAGAGGCAGTAAAGTATAGTATATATTTATATCATATTCTCGTATACTTCTACACTGCATGTATCGACATATACGTCATATTATGTTCAAACATAGATCTACTACATACTGTGCTTAAACATATAGCCTTGTATGTGTGCCGATTGATAATAATTCAACATGGACAAAGTCACATTAAAAGTTGTAGCCCGAAACATGCGAACGGTGGATTTTGAGATTCAACGCAACGCTCGGATGGACAAGTTGATGCAGGCCTATTGCCAGTATATGCAGCTCTCCCAGGACCACCTGATCTTTCGTTTCAAAAAGCTGCCATTGCATGAGAACGACACTGCAAATTCTATGTCGATGTCCAATAATGATGTAATACATGTGACCCAGCTGAACCAAAACTAAATATTATGAAAGACTGGAATGTTATTTTTATTAATGCTTATAGTATTCATAAAGGTTCATTTAAGACATACATTTCAGCTTGTGGATCATATTTTTTACCAACGAGGCCAATCTCAATAGCTTGACCAAAAAAAAAAAATAAATATGAGAAAAAATGTGAAATGTTCACATATGCTGAAAAAAAGACAGACTTCGTTCGAACTAGCTAGCTGGTCTTCCCGGCCGTCTTCTCTGTACCTATTTGTGCCTGTCCTTTATGTCTGTATTGGCGCAAAAGTGCAAAGCGCTTTTATGCCAGCGATTATTACGCTTGATCTTAAAGCACCAAAGGGTCAATTGATGTTTGTGATGACGCTGAATGTTGCCGACAACGGCAACATCAACAACAGCACTCTAGGACCCTCTGGTACGGCTGGTTGCAATCGCTGCCTTTGCTACATAAGTGAAATGTCTGCTGAAAAGTAATCAAGGTATCACTGGTGTATCGCATCATCTATGATCCACCAACAAAAGTTACTGCAGAGCTTAACTATTGGGTCATTATTAGATTAAGGTTGAGCCTATTAACTCGGAAGTGATCAAATATTTTAGATATTTGTGCTGTGCGCTAACATTATTTTAAGGCACTTTTTATACCCTGTACCCGTAGGGTAAACAGGGTATATTAGGTTTGTGCAAAGTATGTAACATACAGAAGGAAGCATCTCCGACCCCATAAAGTATATATATTCTTGATCAGCATGACGAGACGAGTCGATCTAGACATGTCCGTCCGTCTGTCCGTCTGTCCGTCTGTCCGTCCGTCTGGATGAACGCAAGGATCTCAGAAACTATAAAAGCTAGAATAACCAAAGTTGGCATCCAGATTCTCCTAGGTCCGAGTAAGGACGAGTTTATTTTATTTTTTTTAATTTTCCCCACTTCCCCCGCTACAGAATTTCGTCAATAGCGTCCACATTTCAAATGCTACCTAAACCAAACTTTGCACACATAATTTATATATAATTGTCTACTGTTGTTCAAAATTTTATTCAATTCGGTCAATTCTAAGAAAAGTTATTAGCGAAACAAATTCTCGCCAGTACAACCCCCACAAACTGCAGCAACAAGTTCGCTCTTCTTCTTCCTCTTTTTGTTGCTGCTATGGGCGCATATAACTCAGTGACGGAAGTTTACCTGGGTACAGGGTATTACACTGTCGGGCTTGCTCGACTGTAGCGTTCTCTCTTGTTCAACAAAGGGTATTTGCGGCACATCACTTAAAATTTTCGGATTTAATCCTCACTACAGACGAGAGCAGAGGCCCAAAAGTGATAAGCTTCAAAAAATTAAACATTCTAATTAAGACCAAAGCTAATAAGAAATAATTGCTATTGAAATCATAGAAAATATTATTTAAAATATTCATAGAAATACATTTATGTACTTTTCATAATTCATGATCATTTATTAAAATACAAAAAAATGTTCATAAACACAAAGGATTCTACTTTTCTTAATATTTTTTCGCTTATGACATACTTCTAACTGAAGAACGCCAGGCATTATTTGCCAGTGAAGTAACTAATAGAATGTTTAAATGGGTTTAAGGGATAGGAAATATTCCATGGCAATAACATGGCACTTAACATGTACGCTGATAGTAAGTGGTGAGCTCGGTATGCTTTATGGGTACTCCGAACTACAGGGTACTTTTCGCACTACCCGCAATTTGCTTTGGAATTTTAAGCAGCACAAGTTCGTCCCCGTCGTCATCGTCGTTGTCTTCGTCCTCATCTTCGTCATCGAGGAGTATATATAGTTTTTTTTTTGTTTAGTTGCTCATTTCATACTTCTATTCTGTTGCTCTGCCAAAATTGCATTTCTTTTGCTTGCAGCAACGACGCGTCAGCACAAAATGCAGTCAACGTTTCGGTTTTGGTTTTTATGTTGTCGCCATAGTCGTAGCCACAGCCATAGCCAGAGTGGTTGCCTCCTCCAACTCCGTAGACGCCATTGCCCGCTATATGCCAGTGTGCCCGCACTCTTGATATATCACTGGTGATATTTTTTCAACTATTTCCTGACGTCCGTTGCCTTTCCCGTTGCCACTTCCAGTGCTTATCATCATCCTGCCTGGTCTTTTGTTGCTGCTTTTAGTTTTTGGCTTTAGGGCTTGCGTCTCGAAATTGCTGTCATGTTTGAAATTTGTAATTTCAAGACGACGATAGTTTGGCTCGGGTTCTGGATGCTCGCTGGCTCGCTGGCTCGCTGGATCGCCTAGTTCTCATGGCTTCGTTGTGCTTTTAATAAAGAAATTATTTGCCGAATTTAGGCTGGGAATCGCTGAGCTCGAGAGCTGCTGACCATTTTATGAGCTCTGCTCTGTTTTCAATGGATGACTCCGGGTGCTGCTCTTCATGCTGTTGCTGCTGGCTAAACTTAGTTATAATTATATTAACATGATCTATGCCATTATAATCATTACACACTCGCACAAACACACACACACATCAGCGCGTATTTTGCATCAATAGCACAATTAGTGCAATGGACGACTAGAACGACTCGTGTTGTGGAGCAGTAACTTGAGCTCTGGCTAACAATATTGCCTGTGGCCGTTTATGGCCATGCAGGCAAATGCATATCAGGCAAACGACAGGCCATTATTGACGCCAGTCGCTGATGTTGCTGCCGCAGCCGCCTGACAAGCAACATCATCAGTTGCCATTGTTGCTGTCGCTGTGGCTGTGGCTGCATGCAAATGCGTGTACCTTCATGTGTGCGTCTGTGTGTGTGTGTGTGTGTGTGTGCGGTATTAAACATGCAAAAATCGGCTAGCAGAAAATATTGAGCGCTGAAATGGCTTGATGAGCTGCTCAGCTCCCCTCAGCATGTCATAAACACGGACTAATTGCAGCCATGATTTGTTACACACTGCATTAATGCGGCGACAGTCCTTAGTCCATAGACGTTCAAACTGAAAACTGAAAACTGCAAACTGCAACTAAAATCAAAAGCCTAATTGCCTATAAATGGCAGTTTTGTAGCAGCATCAACAACAACCAACTGTGGCGACATCAAACGTAAAGTTTTCAGCGCCAACATCAAAAAGAGAACACACCAATGACAGCAACAACAACGGCAACATGCTGCACATAAACTGGCCTATCATCAGGCGAATTGCAAACGCTGGCGACACAGCAACAACAACAACAACAACACCATCAGCAGCAGCAGTAATAACAACAACCACTGCAATGTAGGGATCGAGAACATCGCTGGGCGAGTTGCCAACCGTTTTGCTTTTGATTTATAAACAAAAATTTAACATCACTGTAAAGGAACGCACATCGTGTTGCATTTAAATTGTTCTTATAACCAGACGACGCACAATGGCGCAGAATCAATTCTAAATTCTATAATTTTTGAAACAATATAAGAAATTTAATTCAGAACGATCAAGCCTAGCGATATTTTATGACAATTAAAGCATAAACTTTCGTTATTACTCTTTAGCATCAGAAGCATTAGCATTAACTTTTAATTGAAGAAGAATATAACTTTTATCATTTTCTGTGGAATATCAAAAGAGATTTTGTTTCTTTCAATTTAAATATTTAAAAAAATATCCTAGATAATAATTCTTTTTAATATAATGCAAACAAGTACACAAATTTTAAGTTCCTTTCAAAATTACGTTGTACCCGAAAATCTATTTCTGAACATAAGAGCTACCCAGAAACGCATATTTGTTGTAGTTAATTGATAGATTATTTCATAATAAAAGCCAGACACTTCCATTTTTTTTGTATGTATTTGTGCAATGGCATTGTCTGCTGCACCCACTGTAAATCGGGGGGATTGTGGATTGATGATAGGCGGGACAGTGAAGCAGGCATTGCTGGCGCTTGTCGGAATTTATAGTATGTTGGCCGGAGCAGAGTTCATACAAGTGGCGCTGGCATAAAATTAATACGAGATGGATGCCTGCCAGACCAGAAGCCAGAAGTAGGGCTTGGAAAAAGGGCTTGGGTCGGTCCAAAAGCTATAATAGTCGTGCATCCTTTGTGTGGCACTCAGGCGAATAAACGACATCGACAACAACACAAAGCCAGCAACAATAAACGCCCTAAAGCTGTAAACAGCAGCGGCAGCAGCGAGCAGAGAACACCTCAATTTGCTGATTGCCGATCAATATATTGTAGTATGTGTGCAGTATATTGTGCTTATATATACTTATATATAAATATATGTAAGTGCAAATACAGAGGAGTAGTACATTTCGTTGCAAAGACCTCTGGTTTCTTCTTGGTGATCTCTTATTTGCTGCAAGTGTTGCCGCCATCTCTTCGTGTAGACAATTGAATTGATTTCACACTTGAGAAAAACGTTCGTTTTATAGCTTACGCTTATAAAAGCCTCCAAGGAAGCTTCAAACACTCTAGAATGGTAAACATTCTTGCTCATAAAGGTCTTTGTAGCTAGGCCTTGACAAAACAATCCAAGTTACACATCTTATTCTTTAGTCTTTACTTAGACTATGAAGATATATATATTTTTTTTTGGGATGAGGATAAGGAGGAGTTGGTGTCTCATCTGATCTGACCGCGCTGAGCACCAATGTAAGTATAACAATTTGTCTAAGCTTTAAAATGGACCTAAATCCCAATTATCTACATTTCTTTTCCACCCCCATGCATTGAAGGAATTGATAGTGTATTTCGCGTAAACTAAAAATGTTGAAGTGTACAAATTGTTGGCATTTGTGCCAGCTTATTTTATTTAATAATTTTCAGTACTATCTCCAGTTGTCTGAGTTTGTGAGCTTTATCTGCCATTGGTAGAGCGTTGTACTATATATAAGAAAGCAAATTTTCGAGTATCTAGCTATTTATTGCTGCTCCTTAGAAGCAAGAGCCGGCAGCACTACATGTTTGAAAAGGTTGCTCAGCTGGTTAAGAGGATGGAAGAAGCTCGCGTGGTCAACACCAATTACTTAGGGCATATCAATTATGTAACAGAAATAGTAAAAATAAAAGTGATCAAATGAGTGCCCTCGCCAAATGATATCTCAAATGTGTACTTGGCCCCTTGGCGCTCAAACATTACAAGCTCTGGTTTGCTGTTGTTGGAGCCGCTCTTGTTGGCCTTGATGCTGCTGCTCATGCTGCTGTTGTAATTGAACTGCGCGTATTGCAAATTATTATTTTGTGCATTTGCAATTGCATTGGTGCCTACTGAAAATGTGCACGGCATGGCCGAGTGCGTGCCTGCCATTGCAACCTGCCTCCTCTTCTCTGTGTGATGCAGTGGCAACAACAACTCCCTGCGTGCCTGTTCATATGTTTTCATTACATTTGCCCATTATGCGTGTACGTGACGCACAATTTGAAATTGCCAGCTTATAAGCCGGATACCAAGAGACCAACCGACCGACCGACCAACCAACAAATGCACAATTGCAGAATGGTTGGGACTCTACATTGCTGTTATTGTTGGTGTTGCAGTTGCGTCCTCAGTTTGGTTGTGTGGCTAGGGGCGCTCCTTCGTCGCACCGATTCGGATCGGCATCGACGAATTGAACGAGCAACCGGCCGAGCGTCTGTTTGTGGCTTTTGTTTGTTGTTTAAGTTTACAATTTTAATGCACTGCCACTTGACTGTTGACAGTGCAACACGCCATGCTACAACAGTTGCCCCTTCATCTGTGTGCTTGTGTGTGAGAGAGAGCCCAGCTATTGATTTTATGCTGTGTACGTGTCCATAACCTTTCAGTAGCCGTCTCAGCTGTCGATTCCATTTATTTCGTATATTTAAACACTAAATGAATTCTACAAGCTCTGCTCTCATAGTTAAATGACAACTTTTTGGAAGTCGACGAAGGAAGAAGCGACTTTAAAATTAAGTAAGTAGTAAGTAGATTAAAACGTCTAATGTAAAAAACAAAATTAATTAAAAAAAGAAAAGATTTAAATTTAGAAAACATATTAAATCGCTCTAACCTTTCGATATTTTAAAGTGTCCTTTTTGTAGAAAGCTGAAAAGAACCTATATTTTATCTAAAAAAAAAACAGATAGCCTTTATTTAGAACTCAATTTCAGTTTTGATTCAATAATGAGCATAAATGGATTAGGAAAACCAGCGCGAAATGAATTTAAAAATAATTTTGCAAAGCAACAAATAGTTATGTATGTTTTAAAATCGTTAAATTTTAGGAGCACTTTCATAATTATTTTCATTTTAAATTCCACAATGCTCCAACAAATTTTACATTTTTATGCAATTTAATTGCTATATTTTTATATTTTTAGATCGATCATTTGCTCTTCTAGAATTTAAGTGGTGAAGTTTGCTAGATGGCTGGAAGAATCGATACGGATATATCTGTCTGTATGTTTGTCTGTTTGTTTTTTTTAAATGCAGAAGTTTATTAGAAATCATGTATTGTTTTATTATGTTTAGAACAGTCGATGCAAACATTTATTTTTCCAATTCATGATTTCAAATTTTTTATCAGTAATATAATGGGGTTTTGTATGCTAAATGATTAGCTTTCGCCCTTAACTGAATAAAAACAAAGTCGTAAACTTGTTACTTGAATATTATGCCGAAAACAAGAAAACAATTGCAAAAATGGCCTAATTGGAGGAACTTGTACTTAGCAATCCTTTGGCTACTCCAGCAATTTGTGCCAATTCCAATTCCAGAAAATGAAGCCAAATCTGCTATCGAGCCTGCAAGCCAAGCTGCGCTCCCAGCCCTGTCGCTTCAGATTGGCCGCATTGAATATGATTGAAGTAACGAGCAAACATCTATCATGGCCATATCAAACTGGCATCAAACAATTTCAAATGGATCGAATGAAAAATCAACTGGCGTTGAAAATGGCATTCAATGTCTGGCAGGGCCAAATCGGGGCGAGTCGGGTCGGGCCGGGCTCCCCGACTCAATTGATGGCACACCGACTTAGACATTGATGTCGACTTCTACTTCGACTTCTACTTCGACTCGGTCTTAGACTTGGTTGCTACTTTGTATGCATGCAGCGGACATGATCGCCTAGCGCTGCCTAGCATCAGTTTCAGCTCAAGTTACAAAACAAACTGCTAGATATCGCTCAGTAACAACAACCTTAGGTACTTGCAACACAGCTGCGACAACGACAGAGGCAGCAACTACGACAACAACAACGACAGCAAAAGCGACAGCTAGGCAAGACAGTGCGAAATTCTAGCAGCGAATCAAATCAAACTGAGCGACAAAGTCAGTGCCAGCGTCCGAGGCAGCAGCAACGCACAGAAGCAACAACGAGAAACAAACTGCAACAGAAACAACTGCAGCAACTGTTGCTGTTGCAGCTATTGAAGCAGCAGCTGTTGCTATTGGTGCTGCAGCTTCAAATTCATCGGCGCATTTCACTTACAGCCAATGATTGAAATTCTAACCAAAATGCTAAAGGATGGCGGAATGTTTCTTGCCCGTCGCTTCGCTTGCCAGTTGTTGTTGACCTTTTCGCATGAAATTCGTATTTGTTGTTGCTGTTTGCGGCATGTTGATGATGGATACACTGTTTGGACACTGCGACGGGTACGTCAGTTAGGCAGTTGCTCAGCTGTCAGTACGTGCGACTCGTCATGGGCCATTTAACTGAAGGAAAGTAGCGTTGCTCACATTTTGGGCTACACCGATATCTATGTATACAGTAAAAACTGGTTATGTTGGCCAACAGCTTTAAATAAATCATTAATTTAATCATAGGTTTCTAATCTGTTTTAACAACAATTCCAAAAGCACCTTCTTTTTCAGCCACCTCCAAAATAATTTGGTTTCTTTATATTTGAAAATATTTTTTTATTTCGAATATATTGATCATTTTAATTACTTAATTATATTTTGGAAAAATCTAAAATTGTCATTGTTTTTATAATTAGTTCTTTCTAGTTAGTTGTTGATCAATCTAGGTGACTTGACTACTTTCCATCGTTAATCGAGAAATAGCTGCCCTTATGATATAACAATCCAGTTTAGAAATTAATTGAGAACTACGCACACACAAATAACGAACACAAATTAATTAGGATCATTTTTTTAATAATTCGAAATCGTGACATATTTGTAAAGCTTCAGAAACTGTTTTACAAATTATTTGTTTGTCTAACTTGGCATAACGATGGCCTGACCATTTGTCTAGATGCCCCTCTGCCTCTCTGCCACTTTGCCTGCGTGAAGTTATCGGGTAATTAAAACGATAAAGAGCTATGGTTTTCAAGTATCTAGAATTGTGCAGAGAATTGTTAACTTCATGGTACTTTGTACTGTACTACGATGCGAATAATTGCGGCCAAGTTCGACAAACACCCATAGTGACAACAACAATAACAACAGGTATAGAACATCACATTGCGGAATTTCACAGCAACATGGAAATTTGTTCGATGCCTTGTCTCTTTGTTAGTGTTGCGGTTAGTGTGTGAGTGTTTGTTTCTCGTTTGTTTGTTTGCTTGTTTGATTTGGATTTGATTTCTTTTTTGTTGTTACTGCTGTTGTCTTGCACTCGTCTCGAGCCATTGCGCTAAGCTTATTTAAATGCCGTGCACAGTTTCTTGACCTCCACATGCTGTTGTAACGCAGTCGATGTCGCTGCCATTGACGTCGCTTCAAGTGTAACTGCGCATGCGCGCGAGCGCCGGCCCAGTACGCTGCCACTTCCGCAACTCACCCTCAGCTGGAGCTGTGGGTCTAGTTGCAGCCATGGCTGGGATAGCTGGGATGGCAAGCGTCTTCGTCTGGGTTGCCGTTTGGCAATTTTGCAGTTTTGCAAACAAGCAAAAATGCTCAAAAGGTTGCAACGTCGCTAGTTGCGGAAAATGCGATTGACGGTAATTGGTTGACGTTTGTCTTATTTAAATTTGTTTTCTTCTGGATTTCAATGCTATAGTCATTGCCATTGCTATTGCCATTGCCATTGCTATAGTCGTTTCCATTGCCATGGCCATGGCCATTGCCATTGCTACTCCCGCTTGTTCTAGCGCATGCCAGACGTTGCTGTCTATGCACTTTTCTCAGGCTGCTGCCTCTGTCGCTGCGGCGTGCAACTTTAATTGAAATGAAATGAGTTTCGTCGATTTGTGTTCCAGGAATTTGTTTTTGATTGTTTTCTTGTAAATTTGAATGATTATCGAGGCAGTTGCAAGTTGCTTATTGCAACCAGATGCGAAGTTATTGCGCAATTGCCAAGAACGAGCGAATCGCATACAACTCAACGATCAAGCTAATTATGGTGGGGCACAACGCAACCCTAGCCAAGGAACTGGCCTGGTCTGGCCCGGCACGGCACGGCCCGGCCCGGTACAACCACTCGAGCTGAGCAATAATTGAGCCTAATGTGATTTTGTGTGTGTATGCATTTGTGGGTACTCTTTTAATTGCGTGTACAGCTGTTTGAATTTTGCACTCACTTCCGCCTCGTGAAATGAACGCCTCAAATGCGAAGAACTGGGCCAGGACTTACTAAGAACCCAACCAATTTATTACCGCTATAGTGTGCTGTATATCGCGATAAAAACACACAGACGGCCATTTATAAATGCTTGCAGATTAAAGCGAAACTAAACTACTTCCTCGACTATACAAATACAGACTGTGTAGACTATATGACTAAGTACACTTAGGAGAAATCAAGTATCTCATTGCAAAATTCAATTCTATGTGTAGTTTCGTTGTTACTTAAATCTATGTTATAAATAAAAAAATTATGAGCAATCGAGAACGCTCAGTCACAAAAACCATCAATCAGTATCACAATAGAATCGACAAATTATATGTAAATAAGAGCTAAGGAGACTGCAAATAAAGCAGAACTAAGTAAATTCAAAAAACTTTTTTCAATGGACTTTCATAAAAGAATCTTTTACAAGCAATAAGGCGCGAAATCAATTTGAAAAAATGTCCGCGTAAATAAAAATGAAGCTGCTTTCTTAAAACATCTTTCCATTTAAGCATATTTTGTCTTATTTTCTAATCATTACTGTTAATGCAATACACTCGCACTTTTAAGTATATATTTGAAGCCAAATAGAATAAATATTTTTCGTTTTATTTTTCGCTGAGTTTGAAAGTCTTGTACAATTTATGCTGCAATACCTGATATAAATCTAAGCTATAAAACCACATGTCTCAAAGTTCCTTGTGATACAAAAGCGCTAATTGATTTCTTTATTCTATTCTACTGTTATTATTTTCAATATCGATTACATATATTTTAAAATTATAATTGTTCAGTCCATACTTTAAGTACGAAACGGCAGAAGCTCAAGCCAAATCAGTCTAGAATGTTTCGTTTTGCTTTTCGCTAAGTGCAGCTACACGGAGTGGGGCTACAGTGGTTTCTTATGAAGAAACGATGGAACGAAAGACGGTTGCGACGTCAAGTTCAATGCTGCCTCGCCGAAGATTGAAACCGAAACTGATGCGTAGTTTAGGGCGATTTACACAGTTTAAACAGACGGCGATACAAATCGCCGCGCACATGAGCCAGCGATTTTGCACGCATTTTACTAAGCCCAACAAAAACAACAACAACAATAACAGCAGCAAAAAGCAGGCAACTTGAGAGCAGCTGTTTGTTTTTTTCTCCTTTTTATTTTGTTTTCTGATTTTGCAACTGGCAGCCCCACAAACTGATAGCTGTAAGGAATCCACGGCAAAGGCTTCCTGGTGCCATAACTGTAGCAAATGGCGGCACAACATGCAGCACCGATAGCAACAACAACAACAGCAGCAAATATGTGGCCTTAGCCTGAGAAATCAGCGTAGGCGTCTGTCTGTTGTGTTGTTGCATACGAAAATGTTATAAATTGCGCATTTGATGAGTCGAGAAACGTTTAGTTTAGTTTAGTTCTTGGGCAAGAAAATTGAGAAAGCCTCCTGAGAATGCTGGCCATTCTTCTATGCAGCTGTATGCGAGCGCTGTTCTACGCGCCGCGGTGTTTCTCGGTCTCTGCAGTGGCCAGCGTCGTCTGAGCGCTGCGTTTTAGCCTTTTAGCGGTTGCATGTCGGCTGATTAATTGTGTTAACGTCATAAACGTGATGATATCGCAATGTATGCGCATTTTTCATGTTATTCAATTCGTTGCCGCAGAGCAAAAGCGGTCCAAGCAGCAATAACAGCAACAGTATTGCGAGCGTATTTGCATAGCGTTTTATATGGCCTGCCATAACAAAAGACTTAGGCAACGAACTCGTTTGCCATACATTGTATGACGTACCGTTTTGGTACCCAAATTAAATCCATCGATATTGCAACTAATTACAAACATTATAGCAATTTTACAACACGTTACGTTCCATTTCACCATTCCACTTACAATTTTTTTTTTTTTTTGCTTCTGAAATATAATTGAACTTTAATTCCTTGCCAAATTAGGCCGCTGCGTGTTGTACGAGTATAGCAGGTGTTTGCTTCTATTGCTTCTATTCGTTTCTGCTTTAGCAGGAAGCGTTCTGCCCGGCTATATCTCTATAATTTTGAAAAGATTGTGCGTGCCTGTGTCGACAGTCACGGGCTCGGAAAGCTGCCATTCAAAACAGAAAAATTCATACACATTATAGAGGCAGCAAATGCGCAGTTTTTCACCTGCTCTGCTCTCTATGGTCACAGCAAGTTTTGATGTACGTTTTAATTAAATGAATAGTTGTTGTTCCTGCTGCTATTAATTGTGCCTATTTCAAGCTGTTGATGCAGGTGTAAATGGCAATAAATGAAAAGTTCGCATATACTTACTATGTACAAATAATAACGTAAATTTGCGACATACATATGTAACACTGTGAAGTATCTAGCGTTTATATTGATAGGATGCATTTTTATTCCAAACAAAAACATTTTATTCAAAAAAGCAACTCATAAATGTACTTATTATTATTAAGTTATAACTTTTTTAAATATGTCGATTACCATTTATTTTGAAAAATATATTCGAATACTAAAAATTTTTATGAGCGAAATGTTTGATACTTATAAGTATTAACATACTTTCTTTTTATTGTCTAATGCTGGCAAGGTGGTCTTAGTATGATAAAATATTTGTTTATAAAGATAACCCATGCATATTAGGATGTCTCACTATATTTAAAAATTTAAAATCTGCTCTATATCATGTATCTGCCATAGGTTCATTAGTTGTAAATAAAAAAAATGAAAACCTTTTTGCAACTGATTTTTCAAATGATTGCTTTCATAAAACTTGCAGCACCTGCACTTTTATCCCAAAATGTTTACACAATCCCCAGAAATTCTTATCTTATCGTTTTTATTCAAAGATTTCAAAATTATGGCCTATCTCATTATCACTTAAAGCCCCAAAAATTTAAAATTAAAGCAACAGCTCCCTCAACTTTTTTGTAAGCTTATAAAATGTTCAACTCGACGCCTCATTAAAAAGCCTGCTCATGGTAATAAAAATTGATATGTTTATATTTTCAAATGCTCACACTAGAATGTAACTCATTTTTAGAGCTAGTAGACTGGACATATCATATATTATATTGAAATTCTTTAAAAAACAAGTAACTCTTATGCAAGCTACATATTGTTTTGAATTAAAAAATAACATGAAACTGTTTTGGGTTGCTGGTTTTATTCGGAATATAAGATTTAAAATTATAATAAAACTTCCAAATAATTTGAAACATTTTCTTCCCGAAACAAACACTTTTTAAAATAGGAAAATAAATGTTAGCATATATTATTATTATTGTTTTATTATTGTTTTATTATTGTTTCAACTTTTAGTCCTGTAGTTATGTTTCGAAAGTATGGCACAGTTTCCTTCTCTACTGTTGGAAGTTATTTAGAATTATTCAATGATTTGCCTTTGGAAGTGTAATTATATCTTATAAATAGCTTACCTTTCTGTAATAGTCAATCTCATAGAAATGGAAGAGTTGGTTGTTTTGTTTGTAATTTTCTGAGACATTTATTAGACACAAATACAATTTAATATATGTATATATTTGTAATTTATTTGCCATATATGTAATATTGTAGCAACTAAAATGTACATACTAAACGACTAAGACAATGCATTGCTCAGCATTTGCAAGTGCTCGAGTTATCTTTTGTGTCTCTCACATATTTTCACATTGCATTTCACATAATTTTCTGTGCCGGCCGAGGCACAGGAGCAACTAAAACTAACATGGGAAATTCTATTGCAATTAATTAATTAATTAAAATGCTTACACAATTACAATTCACATACAATTACAACATTTAAATTATGAGGAGAAATTTATAAATTCATTTCAACTAGTTGTATAACTTTAAATATTTAGCTGTTGTTTAACTTTATTAACTATTTATTTATATTTTGCTGCACATATATGCATATTTATGCAATTTCTTGATGTAGTATTTGTGTGTTGTTACTGTAGTTCTGTTGTCCATATGCATGTACTTGTATGTACGAGTATGTATTTATTTATTTATGTTTATTCGTCTCAAATTCTACAAGCACTGCCTGCTTGGGTAGTAGCCAGTGGGCTGAGCTGTATTCGAGTGGGCGCGCATAAATCGTATATATTTTGTTATAAAATATAAATCGCTGGGCGCATTTATTACATTTCTGTTGTATTATTTAATTGGGCCACCGTTAGTTAATTTTATCTTTTGATTAACATGCCAGGTTATATATAGTATGTATTGCTATTTTGTTTTTCGTTTTCTTTTTTTTTGTTTGCTCGTTAAATGTGACTTCAAATTGCTAGCAGTAGCAGTAGCAATATGCAAATGGCCTTTTCATGTATCGCCTGGGGCTGCGCACATATCAACATGTATCGTCATTAACTACTAAAGTCTGTACGAATGTGTAAGTGTGTGTGTGTGTGTTGATTGAGTTGCACAGTTGCATAATATTAAATTAAACATAAAATTAAAATCACAATTTCATAGACTTGATGTGTGTATGTGTGTGTGTGTGTGTGTTCTTTTGCATTTTCATTGAATACTTTTCACGCTGCGTATGCGTAATGCACGCTGCCTTCTCTAGTAAGAGCAGTTAGTTTACTCACTTGGCAAACTTTTTGGACAGCGCAGAGGATATTTAACCAATAGTTGGCAGCGTATTATTTTCATCCATCATCATCGTCATCATAATAATCTTCTTCATCATTTATCCAAGAAAAATATTTTTGAAAATATTTCGTTGGAACTTTTAAAGCATAATTTCGGGCGCCGCGCACAACAAATAAAACCGCACAATTAAAAGCAAAGCTTCTCGTCGAAACGAAATTAAAACCAAAGAACTACTCTGGAGCCAAATGGTGAAAGCTGCTGGCGCTATAAGATGCCGACTGCCTGTAAAACGGGAGAGAGAAAAAGAGAGGGAAATTGAAATGAAGGAGTTTAGTTAAATGCGGCGTGTCTATTGCGAAGCACGAATTTAATAATAAAGAAAAACAATCAAAATGTTGCACGATTTTATTCGCACTCGCACAGCCCCGCAATTCACAGCACCCCCACTTACCTGCTGGAACACACACAGCGCAGGGCACGCTTAAACGAAATGCAAATCTTGGGTGGTTGGGAGGGTCGATGGCAGCAAAACGAGTTGGCGACGGCCGGAAGCTTTGCACTGCATCCGGCTGACTGGCTGACTGACTGGCTGACTAACTGACTAACTGGCTGGCTGGCTGGATGGGCTGAATGGGCTGGATGGAAAGCCTAAAGATAGAGCGTCGCCTGCTGGCGATGATCGAAGTGGTGTATGTAGAGCTTCTTCTTTGACTTCTCTTTGGATGGCCTCAAGTCCCAAACAAGATTCGACAAGCTACGCGGTCGTGACAACCGTCGTGTCTTCTTCTCCGGCAGCTTGTTCGAATCGCCGGAAGTTCGACCGCCACTACGAGACGAGTCCAGCGTACCCTCGCGCGGATTGTGATGGTGCAGCAGACCGCCTGCACCGGCGCCACCACCACCACCACCACCATTGGTGCTAGAACTGCGACTATGCGGCAGATAGGCGTGAGTATTTAATATGCTGCTACACTTGAGCACCACATCAGGCGGCGTTCCGGCGCTGCCCGCCGGCCCTGACTGTCTTTTGGGATGCGTTGAGATCGGCGGCGTATTTGCATTCGCATGTATGGCGGCGGTATTGTCGGGCGTCAGCTGCAGGCTGCTGAGGCTCTTATACCTGCGATTGAAAGAAGTACCAAATTGAAAAATATGCTCTAATAAATTGTAGCAAAGCATCCATCTAAACAAAGGTGGAGCGGAACGAAAAAGTTATTCACATAGCGTTTATTTTGTATTTTTTATTTTTTATTTAGCTGTTAGTTGTGGTAGTTGTGCAGACGAGCTTAGCGATGGCGATAAAGTTATTTTACTGATTATGCAACTTTAGTTTCCCTTTTTTGATGATAAAACGAGTTACTTAGAAAAGAAAACAAAAGAAAAAATATGTTAAAGCGATTCAAGTATGAAACCCTACCAACGCAAAAACCGACCAATTTACTCAAAACTTAAAAATTTAATAAGCAATTTTTGCAAATGACCCTTGTTTTATGTATAATTGTGATGCTTGCAGATATTTACTTGTATTTTTTATAAAACTGTGTCTTAATTTCAAATTATTGTAGCTAGGTTATAACATCGCTGGCTTTTTAGAAGAGCCTTCAACCGGTCTTCCATAGAATTATTATTTTCCCAAAACGGAAAAGTGAAAGACACTTAAAGTCTTACTCACCTGATGTGAAAAAGCGGCGATTGCGGCTCCAGTAGACCGGCACAGTCCTTGCTGGTCAGCAGGCCACTGGGGCTGTGGTTGCTCGGTAAATGATTGTTGGGCGTCAGCACCTTGCCGTGATGTGGATGCGCATGTGGATGGCTATGAGGGTGTTGGAGTTGGTGTGGGTGCGGATGGGGATGCGGATGCGGATGTGGGTGCGGATGCGGGTGGGTGTGTGCATGATGTGCGGCCAGAGCGGCGGCTGCAGCATTGGCCACAACAGCCGCCGTACTATTTCCATTTCCATTGGCACTTCCATTCCCGTTCCCATTGTTGGTATTGCCATGATGCGGGGGAGGCTGTGACGTCTGTGGCGTCGCGGTATGACTGTGATTCTGGCTCTGGCTCTGACTATGGCTGTGACTGTGACTGGTGCCGCCCGTCGAGTTGCCGTTGCTGCTGCTGCCTGCGCTATGGGCGTTCTTGATGTAAAGCTTTGGTAGTGTGGGACGTTGGCGTTTCTCTGCCGGCTTTTTGCCCGGTATCGTCTCGATGGGCGGCGGCACCGGCTTTATGTCCTCCTGTATATGGCTGTGTTGGTAATGGTTGACCACCAGTCCGATCTGATGGTTGTGCGAATGGCTTGGTTGGTGGTGGTGATGGTGCTGGTGGTGGTGGTGATGGTTGCTACCACTGCTGCTGTTTGTATGTTTGTTCGATTCCAAGCTGCTGTAGTTGTTGTTGTTGTTGGCATTGCCATTAATATGGTTGTTATTATTTGCAGCACTTTGCTGCTGCTGCTGTTGTTGTTGCTGCTGTTGCTGCTGTACGATGGGCACACGTATCAGGCTGCAATAATTGCCGCTGCTGTCCGTGTGATGAGATTTGAGGGTTGGCGACTCGCAGATGGGTTCGAAGCGGGATAGACCCTTCGAGAGAGGCGTCAGTCCCCTCACATAGTCGTAGATGTGATCGATCTCGCTGTACTCTTCGGCAATTTCAGTGTTTTGGAGCGCCTGCTGCTGTTTAGACCATGAATCACAGCTGGCGCTTTTGCGTAACACATAGCCACTCTCTGCTAGACCACTGGCCATACCCGCCGCCGAGGGTAACATCACCACGGGCAGCTTGTTCCGACTACTAAACTTCGAGTCCTTCTTCTCCTTCTCTGACAACTTCAGATCGACAATTTGCAGGCGATCTCGTGCATCCGCCAGCAGGCGCTGCGCCTTATCCAAGAACCGTGTGTATTCGATAAAATGCTCTAGCTGCTCCATGTTCTTGGCCCGCTGCAGCTTGATCTTGGCATTTAGTGGCACTGGCACCAGATCTGTGTCCTTCTGCAGTGGCAGCGCGAAGATGCGATCAATCTCAACGCATCCGAGTAATCGCAGTTCTGGCACGAACGGCTGCTTAAGACCCTTGGGAGCAGTGCCGTGCACAAGGCTGTAAGATTAATTTTAGAAAAAATGGTACTTTATGAATTGCTCTACCAAAATGCACTGTTTTCTTGTATAAGCCTATAAGCCTATCTAATAAAACTTAACTATATAGTAAATAAATAAATTCTCAATTACAGCTAGATATGGAAGATATTGAGATTTTATATCAGAATTCTTACCGCACAATAACCGGCATGCGCTTCATCAGTAGATTCTTGACGGTGTGGACGCCACTGATGCTATCCTCGCGGGCGATGGGCGAGAATTTGGCTTTGGTATCTAGGGGCAGATTGATGATCTCGTCTTTGATGTTGCGGCACTGCAAGTACTTGCCATTGTCGTTCATGGTGGTCAGCAGTTCGCCGGCGTGAATGGTGCGATTCATTTGCGTGCAACGGAATGTCTCACGTACAAGTACTCGGGTGTTTCGCCGACGCGCCAGCTCCAGCACCGAGTCGATGCAGCGCGTTGAACGACCGTCCTCGCTGAGCAGCTCAAAGTAGCCCGAATAGGTCTCCGGTATAAGCACCTTGGCGCCAACATTGGTCGGCTTGCGTCCCTCTTTGATCTTAATGGGCTGTGCCAAAATCTGATATTTTTTGCCCGCGCTCAGGAACAGCGCCGTGCTCTGTAGGGAGGGCGCCGATAGTGTGGGCACACCCAATGCCTGATGCTGACCTTTGAGGATCTTTGCCACTGCCGGCAGCGGCTGTTTGGAAAAGTCGCGCAGGTACACGGGCGTGGTGTCGCCGAACCGTGAGGCTGCCAATATTATTTGGCCATCGGTGGCGGCCATGTCGCGGTTGAAAAACGAAAGCAGTTTGCTGCGCGCCAATTGAACATTAAATGAGAGTAAATTTCATTGGACTGGCTGCTCGTCCTCCTCGTCGTCGTCCTCCGCCTCTGCCAGCTGCTGTTGCTGCTGCTCTCGCTCGTTACCGCCTGTGCTCGGATCGTAGCCGCCCACAGCGCCCTCAGTATCGTCGTAGCTGATGTGGAACAGTGGCAACTGCTCTCTTCGCTCCCGTTCCCGCTCTTGCTCCTCCTGCTGTAGCTCCAACTGCTGCTGCTCGATGAATGCGGCGTTCGCGTTCAGCTGATCCTCGAGAGCGCGACGTTTGGCCAACTCCTGTTTGCGTTGTCTGAGCAATTGAGCGCCTCGACTGCAGCAGGCCCGCTCAATGTCCTCGTCTGTAGGTGTGTGGGGCTTGTTGCTCGTCTGTGTGTTGTTGTTCGTGTTTGTATTCGTGTTAGTGTTGGTGTTGCTGTGGGCCGTCAGCAGTCGCGTGGATGTCTGCAGCGCGTAATTGAGATACTGCATTCGGTTTGTTGCTCGTCTTCTGCTGGCCACTGTGTGCGAATTTGGTGGATGCTCAGATGATGTGGCTGCGACTGGGGCTGCTGCGACAAAGCCTCGTTCACTCTGCAAAAAATGAATGCAAGTTTGTTGGTCCAAATTAGCGAAAACGTTTACTGCCTGATTTGCATATTTATAGCCTAATCAAGAAGGGTTTGTTTCTAGTGTTGCCAAAATAAGTAAAAAAAATAAAAAACAAAAACCGAATGGAGTACTGCAGGGCATGCGCACCTAGATAAAGAAGTGTGGCCTCGACCAGCATGAGGTGTTATTTATGAGTCCATAGAGCTAACAACAACAAAATTCCAGAGTGCACAGAAACCAAAACATTGCAGAACATGTATGTCTGCACTCAGAGAAAAAAAGCATAATATTTCAGTTTTAAAGTCAAGCAGTTTTGTAGAGTACTTGATTCTTAAGATCCTTTCATGTTTTACAAACACTCGTACTGAGTATTTTAAAGATTTTTGAAAGAAGAAAGAGAAATATAAATTGCTTCAATTAGACTTAACATTTTTTTCATTTGAAATTATTTACATACATATATGTAATTGTTCTTTGTGACAAGCCGCAATATTTTTATTATCCAGAGAGAACCTTTGCTAAAATTTGTTCAACCACATCAAGAGAAAAGTGCAAATGGAAACACTATTTTCTACCAAATTCTGTCCAGCTTATTTATTTTTCAACAAAAATATTATTGCTAATAAATGTATTCAATTTGTTTCTAAATTAAAAATTTTGTGTTGTACGAAGGTTTTGTTAGAAGACGTTAAACAAATTCTGAATTAAAATAATATTAAACTGCATTAAGAAAATTATTATTTTTTCTTTTACTTGTAATGTTTTTGTTGCTTTTATTTTAAGCCTGTTTAGATATTTATTCTATTGAATAAATAATGAAGTTGGTCCAACAGGTCTAGTACTGCTAACGGTTTGAACCATGTTTTTGCAAAGTGTAAGCACTTGTTTGTGTGTGTGTAGACAAGACTGCGACAATGCCAAACATGCCATTAAGACCATTAGGTCGCACTCCATGTCCGTGTGCAGACAGATGTCTGAGCGTAGGTCTGCAGAGCACGAAAATTACGATATGGCTAGGCAGGCGGCCAACAAATAGCAAGACATTAAAAGTACTTAAAGGATATTTGCATATTTATGAGCAAACATAAATGTGGCTGATTACAAGCAACAGCAGATTGACGAGCTGGCACGGCTCGGTCTAGCTTGTGTGATCGTCCGTGTTGTCGACGTTCTTGGCCAACATAAGCATATTTAAAAAGTTCATATCATATTCTTTCTTTACATTTGCTAACTCCACAGTCGATAGCATCCTCGTGTGTGTGTCCGTGGACCGCTCTAAATTAGTTGGCAATTAGCAGAACGTTTACAGCTGCTGCCTTACTATACTTGTATCTCTGGTACTGTTTGGCCCGTCCATCCAATTTGTAATTTTAATTGTTTGTTTATTTAAACTGGAGCATAGCTGGTTTGGCCTTAACAGCACCTTTGGGCTGCGACACGCCCATTAAAGCTGCGTTAAAGCTGTTGCTGGGCTACAGCGGAATTTGGTCATAAAGTTGCCCGTAAAATATTTTACGAGCACACGTTGACTTTCGGAAAAATTATCCAACCATGCTGCAAACCAAATAGCGTTGCTTATGGCCTTTGGTCAAATGCATCTACACATTTTTCTATTTGTTTATGTGGGGTTTCTATGTGCTTGCAAATAACATAACAAATAACTGGGCAAAGCATAAAGGCGTTAAGTAAAAAAGTTATTAAATTTTTGTTTATTGTTTTGCTCAACTGTGACCACCACAAGGCGTGCATGAACAACCAAAACGTAAATATAGTGTATGGTATGGCAGTGCAATTAATATGGCATCCAATTATGGGAACCATAGATACTGCATGGTGCAGAAAGCTAACAAGATAATAAAATATGAATTATATTCGGTCTTGGAATTTGACAATCTCAAGCAGCCTGTAAGAAAGCCAAATACTCCAGGCAGCTTTTAATAGAAAAACTACTGCAGGCTCTAGGGAAAAAATGAATCATATCCGGGACCATATGAACTTTACGCGGACTAGAAAATTAGCAATCTCAATTAAAAAAAGTTTTCAATTAATGGAAGGTGTCAAATAGCATTAATCCTTTCAATTGAGATGTGCTACCTTTACTTACAGACCTCATTAAAATTTAAAACTAATCTGTAATGTGTGCCTTAACACCAGGCTATGAAAAGGTGCTTCAAGTTATAGTTTGCATAAATATGTACTTTGATGTATTTTCTGTTATTATCTGTAATTATCGTTAAAGTAATCCCAATATTGACTTTTTCTACCAATAAGGTCCAATAAGAAGACCGGGGAAAGTTCATTCCAAAGATCTAAATAAAACGTTGAGCGCTTTTAATTGCAGGTTCATCCATATTATGAGATACTTCTGACATGAGAAGAAATTTGGGAGCTTTTTTTTGAAATTATGAATTCTTGGTCTAGTTATAACACTAATTCTAGAAATAATTAAGATAAAAATTGGTCGAAGCTGGATCTCATTTTTTGAAACAGCACTTCGATTTGAAAATAGTCGTATATTCCTGCTGCAATTTCCCCAAGCCTATGTTGTAGTTAAAAAAAAAAAAAACGATCCCAAAGAAAGGCCTAATTGAAATTTTAGCACTTATCGTGTAAGCGACCAACGACTTGGCCTGGCCGATAAAGAGTGAAAATTTTGTACAGACATGCCAAAATTTTTTTTACTATTTTTATTGTTTCTGTTGAGTAAATACATGTTTGTATGTGTGTGTGTGTGTGAGATGCTTTTAATTCTACTCATTGTTTGGTTTTTTTTTTGTCTACTGCTTTCCAATTAATTGTCGACAGCAGCCCAAAGTTAGCGACAAGCATTTGGTCGGCATTTGCCGGGGCGCAATTAATTTTCACCATGGAAAGTACCTTTTTCCTAGGCTGGCTGCAATTGGACTACGACTAAGCACTAAGCGATGCGACAGGAAAAGGCAGCAGCAATTCTCACGCTCATTTGTGTTGGACAGGGAAGGGGGAGTAGGGATGGGGTTGGGGGGCTGCTCGTAACTTATGTGGAAACGTGACATTTTCTCGGCTACTGGACAAAAATTGATGCCTGCGCGTGTTGCAGCCCGGGTCTGGCCGACTAACTGGCTTCTTGACTGGCTGACTGGCTGACTAGCTGACTAGCTGGCTGGTTGGCTTCCTGTGCTCAGTGTCTCGTACGTGTTTGGACTAGCTGTTGTTGTTTTTATGTCACACAATGACACAGTTTCATGTTCCCTGGCTGCTGTGACTTTGTCCGTGGTTGTGTTGCTGCACAGGCTTTTGTAATTTGTATTTCGAGTAAGCGGCATCGTCGGGTTCGTCGCCGTCTTGGCGTTTTAGTTGATTTAATCGAAATGGCTTAATTAATTTGTGCATGCGGCAGGCAAAAGTGAACACAACGACGAGGATGTGGCACCAACATCGGCACCCCAAACATGCCGGGAAAGTGGCACACACTGCTTGACTGATTGCCCTACAAAACGAAGAAAAAAAAGCAGCAAAAACGAAATACCATGCCAAGTGGCTAGGGTTGCCTTGCACGCAGCAACTTGTGCGCATTTCCTGTGCCTCATCAAACAGAGCAAAAAAGGAGAAGCGTTGAAAAATAAATAAGAAACTCATTTAATTTATGGCTGCAAAACTTGCACATGACTGGCATGAAGCCCCGCAAAAGGTTTAATAAGCAGCGTAAGAAACAAAAACAACAAAAAATGTGTTGAAAATATGAAAAACAGAGCTGCAGAAAAAAGACTCCTGTTGAGCATCCTGTTGCCTGTTTCGGTTTCTGTTTCCTGACAGCCGGCCCCACAGGGAACAAAGCATAAGAAACAGGTCGCCGTCAAACACTTGTGTAAATGAAGCCCTAAGTCAATATGCTTGGCTGACAAACACACACACACACACACACACACACATACGCACGCACACGTTGACAGGCGAGAAAACGCCACAATGAGTGGCCGCAGCATACTTGTATGGATACATGCCTTCGCAGGAAAGCAAAATAAGAAGAGAAAATGGGAGTTCCGCTTATGAAAAATGAAATTCAAGACGTTGGCCTGCAGCTCAAAGAAAATCGAGCACAAAAAACCAACCAACCGGCATTACCTACCACAAGCGACAGTTCATCGCCGCACATAATGAGATACGCGTAAGGTGCACCCAAAAGCAGCAGCAACAACAACAACAAAAGCCGCACAGGAAAAAAGCACAGGGGAGAAAATGCGATAAAAGCCGAGACAGAGCTTTTGGCCCCAAACGCGTGGGCGTTGCACAGTTTGTGCGCGCCAAAGGATTAAGGTGTACCTGTATGTGTATGGGTGTGTGCCTAGTAGGAGACTGTGTTGTGCTAACAAACAAAATCTAGGTAGAGTGGGTGGATACGGTTTTGTTTTGCTAACAAAAGCAACAGCGCCGACAAAAAATGAAAAGGAAAAGTGTAAAGGAGCACACGTCTGCCAAACGAAGCAGTCCTAGAAGCAGCAACAACAGATCGTACGTACTGCTACACTCAAAGAAGTGGCTCTGTTCTAGAAACATCCAAGTAATTAGAACTATCTATTACCAAGAAATAACCCCATTAAATTAATGAGAAAACATGAGATGAGGAATGAAATATCCTTAACTAAGTAAGTCGATATGTGAGCTATTAATTGTGTATAGCCATTAAAGTCATAATTATATAATAATAATTGCTGAGCAAACCATTCAATTCTTTTTAAGTTCTCAGTACGGTTTTGAAAATATTTATATATTCACATCACATATTTCTCTAGATGTGATTAGTTATTTTTCCTTATATTTAAAACAGAAAATCCCTACCTTTTCAATAAGAGTGCAATGGAGTTAAGGGCTTAGTTCAGAATATTTTGTTATATGTACCTGTTTGTGTGTGTTATGTGCAAGTGTATGTGTCGCTGTGTATGTGAATTGCCACATTAATCACACTAAAGAGCTATACAAAATGCAACTGCACTCGTTGGACTTAGTAGAGGTAGTTGTTGTATTCGTTGTTGTTGTCAGTGCTTTAAGCTGCAGCTTAAAATTGTGGCCACATCGCTTGCCCGCGTGCTTTCCACCAAACAGCTTACGCGGCTAAGAATCTGCGCCGCGTTCAGCGTCTCAGCCGCCGCCTCCGCCTTCTGCATATAATACAATATTTTTTTTAGTACCAGTGCTTGCAGGCCCGCCCGCGCTGCTTTATTATAAGCAACTGTGCCATAGACTTTTTCATGCTTTTCTTTCTTTAATTTCATTTCCTTTTTGACATGGTTCTTGTTCTGAAACCGACAACAACAACAAACACAACACCTACTCAGCCTCGTCTTCAGCGGTGCCATCCTTGCAATCCTCACAGTCTCGTAGTCCCCTTATTATGTCGTTCTTAGCACTTTTGATTACTTTTTATCCGCTTTAGTATGGTTTCATAGCACACACTACGTTTTGCTCTATTGGCAACACTGGCTGTTCTAGCTGTTCCTCTTACTCCACAATAGTGTTTCTATACTCTTTAAATGGGTGGTTTATTTATAAATAGTAGGTCCTTTGTGAAAAGATAAGGCTCAAAACTCTAGGGAGAATCCTCATGGCAAACTGGGTTCAGTACTTTTTTATTCCAGTTTCATTTAACTTATTTAATATTTAATTAAGTAGTGTGACCTTTCATCTAAATAAAACAGTATGTAACATGAACAGATTTGTGGACAAAAATTATTCCCAAACCGAATTTAATAAGCCGCTAAAATAACTTTGCCTAAACTTACAAGCCAATACGAATTTTTATTTGAAAGCATTGTGTGCAGAAAATATTTGTATAAAGCGACATACATTTAAATAAACTATTTTTGGGTTGCATATAACACGACCAGTTATTAAACTGTCTAAACGGTGAGAAATGTAATTAGCACTCACTTGTTTATCGTATTGAAATCATTGTTTGTTATATTTATATCCCATCCATATCTATTAGTCCCACAATATTTATTCATTATTTATTCATTCCAAATTTTTACCATATTCATATCATATTAATATCACATTTATATTATATTCATATAACATTCATATCATATTCATATCATTTTCATATCATTAATACCATATTCATATCCTTTTGATTTCATATAAACATTTGCATAGTCTTTGATAATTGTAAGGGTATCTTATCTTCGGCATGTCAAATTTAGCGATTCTATTTCATTTCTCTGCTATCCCTCCACGCTCGACGAACTGCGAGCTGTTGTGGTGACGTCGCCATGACTAATGACCTGCTGGACACTTTGTGCCTTTCGTTTGTTTAGTCTCATGTAAATAATGAAATAATATGGTTTTTCTGTTGTCTGGCATGAAAAATTAACGCAACCATTCTAGACTTTATTGTCCGCTGCATTGTCTGACTTTTAGTTTTATTCTTTTGCTGATGCTTTTTGCTTTCATTTGTCAAATGGCAAGTATCTGCTCACAACAGTGAGCATTTGTAAGTTTTAGCTTTGGTGAGGCTTGTTTCGTTAAAGTGTGAGAAAGGCGTTGAAATAAATGTTTTGGCAAGGCAAAGGATCTATTGGATTGTAAGATAAATACATTGTCCTGCCCAAAAACTGGTAGTCAAGCACTGAAATGGATTATGAAAAAACTTTCAGCAATGTAATATCATTTGAATTAATATTATTATTATTATTATTTTTTTTTTTTTTGAAAAATTTGCATTTCATGCTCAATTGAACAGTCACATCGCGCCTAATTCATAAATGAAACAGGGGGCAGGTATGGCCACAAAATAAAAAGCAATTAAAATGCAAAGCCACAAAATGGCATAAAAAAATTTGAGGTAATCGTTGTTGTTGTTGTAACAGACAACATTGTGACTTTGCTAAAGTCGGACAGACATAATGCGTCGACGGTGAAGTTGACGAGGTTGTTGTACATTTTTTATATTGAAATGAAATGAATGAAATGTTGACGTGCTTACTAATCAACCGCAGATAGCGGACTGGCTCTTTGGGCGCTGAAAAGGTAGACCAAGGTAGTAGCAATAACAACAACAACAACAATTACGACTTATAAGCGGTTGGGTAGAATAGTGTAGGTAGGGATTTTTTCTTCTTCGTTATTTTTTTTATTAATCATGCACAACATGCACAAGAGTAGGGGAATTCATATTGTAGAATCACAGGAAATCGAAACCGAAACTGACTACTCATATGTACTGCAGCGTCTTGGGCTTGGTTTGCTTTGGAACATTATGGCTTACCCCGACTACTCGAAGCTGCCAAAAAAAAAAAGATAATAATAAAAGAACGGGGAATAAAAAAATAAGCAACCGTTGGTTCTTTTTGAAGTCGTCTAGTGGGTCGACTGAAGTTCATTGAGCATTCATTGTCTGTCTGTAATTTATGCTTTATTTATTTTCTAACGTTCTACCTTTAGTGCTGCATATTCTGCTGTCTATCTTTTCGACGTTGTTGCTGTTATTTTTTCGGTTGACACTTTGTAACTGTTGCCCGTTTGTTCGAGCGTTCGATTGTTTGCTTTTCCAGAGACTGCCTAAGACTGTCGTCTCTCTAATATGGGCAATGAAAGTTTTCCACTTTGATTGACTTTGACTTCGACTTTTGTTTAGTTCTTATGTGTGTGTACGTGTAAAAGGGAAATCCCTTTTTGGTTGTGGCAGTGCCCATTTATAAGCAAATGTTTCTAGCGGCCTGGCCATGTTTTCTGGGCTTGGCGTTGAGGATGGGCTCTTTTGCGTCTGACCCAGAAAATGGGGAACACAATAAGAAAATATTGCGCCGCCTTTGTAAGTGAAATTTTTAGTTATCAGCCGAAATGGCTTGGATTCTTCTTTCTAGTCAAGGTGCTCGCTCTTTTCCATTTAAAAATGCGTTGGTGTGCAGAGGGTGAGGCATCATCTCCCCCACTCCAAGCTCTCTCAGTCCATTAGGCTGTCTCCCTGTGCCACATCAATGAAAGACATAATACACAATACACATACTGATATGCTCAACAAAAGGGTTAACGGATTTTTCCATATTTTTTTTGGATCATTTTGAAATTAAAGTGCAATTATTTGTGTGTTTAAACAATTTTGTAGAGCATGACACTCGAAATTTTTATTTTTATTTTCTGAATGATTACAAGTTATTAATCATGTTCAACGCTCATGCGTAGCTATGCTTTTTTGCCTTTATTAACTATTTGAATTGCTCACCTACAAACATACAAGTATGCGCTGCTCCACAACACTTTATAATTTTTATTTGTTTGCTTTTTTCTTACAGCACATTTGGCAATCAATTAACACAAAAACAGCGCACTCATTACTCATTGACAACAATTTCTTTTTTCACTCTCTTTTTATATAGCCTTTGTTTGTACGGTTACGCGATGCTTTGTGTGTATTTCGTAATATTCGTATTCGTATTACACTCTGCTTGATTTCTTTTGTTAGCTGCGGACACAAGAATTTTTACTTTCACGCTCTTGCGAAATGATTCTACAAGAAGTTTAAAACAGTTGTAAGAAATTTGCATAAACTAAGTATTAAGCACGCGTGCGCGTTTGTTTTTATTATTTTGTTTATTGGCGTAGAACGCGCTTGAAAACTATCTGTGCGGGTTTCGCGTGGGAAGCGGCGCACGCGCACAGTTCGAGCGACGATTGGGGAATGAACCGGTCGGTGGTTGCCGCAACCACAACAAGCGCGCCACTACCGCCTGTAATGAAGTGGAAGTGGATTCTGAGCGCCGACAGCATGTTGAGTTGACTGGCCAGAACGTCTGTTAAGCTAGCTAGTGACGTTGACGCTGACGGCACAGTCGACGTTAGCGCAGGCAGTGCTGTGGACGTCGGCAGAACCTGCTTTAGCTTTAGCTTTGTATGATCAATGAACCATGGCCTAAGCTTTGTCGTTCTTAAGCTGCAGCAGCGACGTGGCGTCGAATGCTCTGTCATGTTATTTAACAGCGCTTTAACAGTGCTGATGAACCAACCGGTCGTCTCTTGTCTGTTATCTGTTATTTGTGAGTCTGTGGCTCGCTCATTGATTTCGTTTGTGTGTTGTCGTTTCTCAGCGATTTTCGGCATTTGTTTTGAGCTCTAATTTCTAAGCAAATGTTACCTTATGTTCTCCACTTCTCTTTTTAGCTTGTTATGTGAGATTTCTCAGATAAAACTTGGCCACTGAACTGAGGAGCAGTTGTTTAATAGTTTTCTTTGAATTTGAACATTTTATGTTGCCTCGTTGATTTGTTTGCTGAGAAAACGTAGTCATTTTTCTCTGTATGTGGGTATATGTGTGTGTCTGTTTGTTGATGCTGTTTGTAAATGTCTATTTTAATTTCATTAACATTTCATTTTTTGTTCTTGGTTTTGATTTACTTTGGGGTCGCCATTTGAAGCAGAAGAAAGGTCTGTGTCACTTTTTTGAGCCACGAACTTGTGGCTGTGCGTGTGAATTTTTATGGTTCATTAAGTTTAAGAGCAGCCGCTGTTTTGCATTTATTTATAGCAACTGCTCTTTTTTCGTTATTCGCTTGGAAATTGGCATTGACTGAACGGGTCTCGGCATTTGGGCGCTTTGATTTGCATGAGGAGTGACAAACAAAGCCACAACAAATGTATTCAATAGTGATGTAATGGGTATCTTCGGGATCTAAGCATGTCTTACCGAGCCCCTCGCCCTCTTAATTCATGTACCATGCTAAATCCATGCACAGCTTTTGATTCTATGGGACTTTTGTTGTTGTTAGCTTTTGGGGCGTCGCGAATAAAATAATTTTTTTAGCAAGACTCAAAACTGTCAGGCCCATGATTTACGACAAGTGGTTTAGAATATTCAATCACAGTACCTTTCAAAATGCCGCAAGGCTAAAACCATCAAGAGCCGCACGCAGTCGCACATGCGGGTCGTTCCGCTGCTCCGCTTGATGTTGTGTGCCGCATTAAAAAAGAAAAATTAAAAAAAAAGACAACCAAAATACCGGTCATAAAAACCGCATGCATAACATGAAATATGAGTGCAAATTATAAAGCGACGTCACGTCAAAGGATTAACAAGCCCAACAGTCAAAAAATCAAAAGAATCAAAGCCCAAATGCTGAACGACGACCCAACAACAGTGTTCATCCATCCATCTGACCATTCCATCGACCATTCCTCTGTTCATGCGCCCGACTTTAATTTCAAGGAAGTCCCACTCCGCAAGAGTTTTATAGCTTTATGGCAAGCTGCCCCTTTTTCATACGAAACACAACGTCGCGTTTATTGTCGATAAAATCTAACAAAATTCTTCTTCTGCAGCCGCAGCTGTAGTCAGTTGGTGGCAGCGAGAGGGACAAGGGGAGGGCGGCGGTTGGGGGCGCATACGCATGGCTCAAGCGTTAAATGGTCAACACCCATGCGGCGTTGTTCAATTTTAAAATGCAGATTATGTGCGTTGATTAAATATTGCTTTTTAATTTCCTTAGCCAGTTACTTACATTTTTTTCTTTTTTTCTAAATTAAAAATGCATTCAGTATGTTCAGAATGCTGGGGAAATATAAAAACCACTCTTTATGTCATGCACGTTTCGATTAATAATAAAAACAACCAACATTAATAAAATTGAATACGAACAAGCGGTTGGTCGGCGGACCGTCTATTGAAGGTTGAAGAAGGGTTTTGTGGCATGTCCGGTGATGGGATCGTTTAAAATGCAGCTGCAGACACTCGAATGACTGACAAGAACGTAAGCTAGCAGGTCAGATACGAACACACACACACACGTATAAGTATACTCACGCATATGAAGCTGAAGAAGTTTGTTGTTTAAGTCTTTTGTTTTGGGCCGCCTTATCAAATATGTGGAAATCACTTTTATAACTGTAAATGTAAGTCATACCCAGCATTTATCAGGAAATGGCTTTAGCCCGAGCCGATTTGCATAACACAAAAGCGTAACAACAACAAAATAAATCAGCCGTTGCCATTGTCGCTGCCTCTTTGCAAGTCCGACTGCAAGCCGTTTGCCATCTGCGAGTACCGCCGTGCGTGTGCCAATTTCCCTCCACCTCTCCCTGCCATACTTTTTTGTTTTTTGTTTTGACTTCAAGCCCACGCCAGCGAATCGTCCATAGCCGCCTGCCATATGCAAATGCGCGCATTTAAAATAAAAGCTCACTGTCACATCCCAGCTTCGCAACATCCAAACATCCCCACATTGACGTTGGAACCCGTTGACTAAAATTAGCTGCAATGTTATTTTTATTTCATTTTATTTATTTGTTTTTTTGTTAGGCTTCACCGACTTCAAGTTTCCGACTGTGGTGCCTTTCTTTGGAAAGCATCTGAGTGTTGCGTAGCCGTT
The DNA here is from genome assembly GCF_003285725.1 of Scaptodrosophila lebanonensis. Taxonomy (NCBI): domain Eukaryota; kingdom Metazoa; phylum Arthropoda; class Insecta; order Diptera; family Drosophilidae; genus Scaptodrosophila; species Scaptodrosophila lebanonensis. The sequence continues at coordinate 8,732,019 of NW_022060529.1, forward strand.
GATTGATTGCCACACCAGGCTTCTTTTTTTCTTTTATATTTTTTTTTCATACATACAAGTATATACCTAAATGTATTTTCCTTTTCTTTATGCGGGCTTACTTACTCTTACACACCAGCAGAGTTTAGTGCGTCGGCCAGACTTAACCTTTCGTGACTGACTGAGATGCACTTTTGTCTTTGAGTCGGCGTCATCGTCATCATCATCATTCTCTTCGTTTCCTGCACAGGTCGCGTATGTTTTACGCCTAATTTGGCTGTGATTGATGTTGTAGACTTGTTCGAAAACGAAAATTAGTTATTTATACGAACACTGCGTTAAGCGGTTCAATGAACCAGTCACAGCCATTGCATCGACTCTAATTTTGCAAATCTATAAAACATCGTTTGATTAACATATCTTTACTCAAACAGCAAAATTTTTACTGGTTGTTGGAAATACATTTTGGATTAAAATCCCGAAAAACTATTAAAATAAATATTTTACATTTAAAATCAGTTCTAAATTTTGTACTTTGAATTGAACCATTTAAAATGCAGCCAACATATGTATATATAATACAAATATTACATTTAGAATTGCTACGCTTGGCATGGAAAAGAAAAGAATCCTATCATATATCCAAGGGCGTAGGCAGCTTTCTTTTTAAATACGACTCCAAATTCTATTCATAGGCAAATGAGTTCAGAAACGATTGTTCAATCAATCATATGCAATACTTCAGAATGAAGCTATTCGAATTGTTTAATACATTTATAAATAAATGAAACCACAAATTAAAAGAAAAAAAGATGTTTCCATAAGCATAAAGAAATAAAATAAGTAAATAGCGCTCACCAGCTCACCAATTTTAAGGAAGGCCTATACATTTCAAGCACCCAATAACCAATAAAGGTTTGCCAAATTAATATTTAGTATTTCTGAAATAATTCACATACATCTTATCAGGCTCTCACTACTAAACAATATCTTTTCGAAAACAATAATGAGGCACAATTTCTCTTTAGGAATTTATGTTCTTTCTTAAAGAATTAAACTGTAAGAACCTTTGGGAGTTCAATGAAATCATTTTCATATCAAGTTATTGCTGACATGTTCTTTTCAATGCACTTTCAGAAGTTCTAGCGCCTTCTGGTCTTTTTTTTTAAAGACATAAAACAATTGTCAGTTAACAACTGACCCACTTTATAGTGCGGGCGCTTTTCAGCTCTTGGCAATATCTGTTGCCCTTTGTGGATTTTGACATTTAAAAACACATACTCCGAGATATACAGGTTCGAGAGCAATTAATTACATTAGCAGTTGTACGTTGGGGGCTGGAGCTTGAGTTCACGCTCTCTAGGTGCCATTATTTATTTGGCGCGACAAACGTTTCGCTACCAATTAGGAAAAAAATACAAACATTTTTCATTTTCAGCTGAAAGTTGCATCGCTTGCCAATTTGGCTTTCATTTTCGGTCTGCAAAAACGAAACGTGTGCTGCCCGCCTATGGCCCTGGGTGAAAAGGTTCTCATGTGACTTTCGGTGGCAGTTTCAGTGGCAATTGCAGCAGCAATTGTGGAACATTTCGTTAGATATTTTCATGCAGCAGCCTTAATAGGGCTTCAAGTAACCGTGCAGGATGGTTGATTTAAAGAGGCAGGGCACCAGACAGTTGGCTTGGATGTCTGTCGACAGGCTGCAAACAATGCGCTTAAGTTTGCTAGGAGCCTGTTATGGTTCGCCAACAAGGATGGCGAGCAATAAAAAAGGTGTATTCAAATGCGAGCAACATGCACAGCATCTCCTACATAAATAAGGCAAGGGCAACAAAAGCAACAGAAGCATGCGATACAGAACACATTCAGCACCAAAACCGAGAAACCGAGAGACCAAGAAAATAAACAAACTACTTTTAGCATCACGTTTCACGAATTCACGGTAAAACACGGCTCTGGCACATTAAAAGCAAACAGCCAAGCCAAGCCAGTCAGCCATCCAGCGAGCCAACAAAAGAAAACAAAAGCAGAAAATTCAAACACCCAAACGAAAATTGAAATAAACAACTTCGCGCACAATAAGTAAAAGTTGGCATTGGATTGGGAGTTAGCCTGCATCGACGGAATGGTCGTAGGGAACTGAAATATGCGCTTTATGGAAGGTACTGCTGGAGTTTGAAAGTAGAACTCGAAAGTATAACTTTCAATAACAAGATTGATTAGTAGTATATGGTTTCCAATATTAAAGAGAATGATTTTTTGTAATGTAGAAAATGATTTAAAAAATATTATTTGCAATTAGAAACAAATTGATGTAAGTATTTGCGGAAAAAATCCCTTCTTCGATAGCGTATTACGAATGTTCTTACGCTTTTCTTTTGATTTTGTTCCTTAGTAAATTAATTTGCATTGCTATGTAAATGATGCCTATTATAGCAATAAAGAAAATTAAATTGAAGAGTACTACTTATAGAATACTTTTCGGTTTTTCTTTCATTTTCTTCATGCTGTGCTTTGCTGCGAGAAACTTAACTCGCCAGCAAACTACTTCCACCATTTACCAACAAGCTTTCTGTCTACACGAAGTGAAAATGCTCGCTTTTCCATGCGCTCCTGGTTTTTTGGCCGATTGTGCAGTGGATGATGGAGATGCTGTTTCCATAGTCATGGTTGTAGTTCTTAGTATTAGCATTTAATTTTATGGGAGTGTGTGTGCGTGTGTGTGTGTATGTGGTGGGTGCCTCTTGACATTTTGGCAGCACATTTCCGTGCTGCCTTTGTTAAAGCTGTTTTTCGCTAATTTATCACTTGCGTGAAATTGACTTTGCCATGGATAGATTTTCCCAATGCCACATTGCATGTACATATAAGCGTGTTTATGTATGTATGTATGGAGTAAAATGTGTGCTCTTTTAGCTACTGCAGTTGCCTACCAGGGTTGCCAGGCTGCAGGCTTTGCGATGCCTTGCCTCGCCTTGCCTTGCATACTTATCGAAACCGCACAATCAGCACAAAAAACCAAGCCAATCACCAGTTGTGTGTAGTTGTAGTTACCCTCGAGTATCACGTTGCAGACGCTGGTGACGATGATGATGATGATGATGATGGCTGCAAAGTTACAATTTCAAAACAAATAAATTCATGCTACAGGCTAAAAAGGGCAACCCAACACAGATACAGATGCAGCTATGGTAAGAGAAACGGAAACAGACACAGATACATACTTTTACAGACACAGACGAGGCCAAGTGGGGAACAACTCAGTCAAGGGGTAAAACACACAAATCAAGGAGCGACGATGACGATAGCTACGATTCCCATATATACATACTTACATATATTGCCTATAGTTACAGAGTAAAATGCAGTGGGGCTTGACTTCAATTGTTCTGTTGATGCTGCCGCAACGTTGTTGCTGCTTCTGCTGCTGCGGTGCGGCTCCTGTTGCTATTAAAAAACAGCACCAATTATTGCTAGACACACACACACACTCACTCACTAGCTCCCTTAGACAGACAATACGACTGAGCTCTGTGCTCGTTTCAGCAACAATAATAGGCGATGCTGCATCAACCCGACGCCCACCTCTTTTTCCTAGGAGTAGTTGCTGTTGTTGCCGCTGCTGCTGCTGGCTGGACGAGGACTTTGCCTCATTTGCATTTGCATGCGCCCCAATGTCGTGTTCGCGTTCGTGTCTACGTGTCTTCGTTGCTATGTGTGGCTTCCTATATAGCTCTTGATTTCATTGCAAACACACACACGCATTCATATGTGTGTACATTTACTCATGCACTGACTATCAATATGCATGCATATTGATTTCGTTTTCGATTTCATTTGTTCTTCGGCTTTGGTACTGTAGGTCTTCAAGCATCTGGTTTGAGTGACTCCACATTATATACCCTGCACTCGAAGAGGGAAAGGCTATATCAAACAGTAAATATCATATGTAACAGGTGGCGGGAGGCATCGTACGCGCTATGTAAACAGTCCACTCGTCCGCTAATACGATCGCCTGTATGAACATCGTAATTTTTAGAGCCGTGAAAACTATGGACAGCAAACATTGCAAATGACTTGCATATGACCTTCATAGTAACGATTGCTAAAAAATAACTGTTGATCGTAGAAACTATTTTCTCTATGATCATTTTGAAACAAAGATTAATATTTTTAACCTTTTTTACTGCCTTAACATAATCAAAAATTTTATCAATATCCATGCAGTACAAGTAATATATTCAAGTATTATTGTAGAGCAGAAATAGGAACCCCAAATACAGCAAATACACCTTTTCGCTTATCCGTCATAAATGAATGTAATATTCTGTATAAAATAAATTTAATGAATATGTTTTTTTTTTTTTTTAATATTACCACCATCGTCAACTGCTCATATTGTTTTCACCTGACTTTAGGAGATTATTTTGATTAAATTTAATCAAAAAGATAGTTCATTTATAGGACTCTTTTGATGGGTGGTACAGGGTCTGGTACAGAGCACACAAAAGTAAGGCGTGCGCGACTCCAAATGGGTATTTCTTTTCAAATGGACAGCCGCCGTTGCTGCTATTGTTGTTGTTATTTCAGCTTTCAAAAAAACGTGGCAGCAAAAGCAGGAGCAGAAGCAGAAGGAGAGGCCACATTTGCCCCAAAGCTGTTTTTTCCGCTGATGTTGCCACTGCTGCTGCTTCTGCGTGTCCTTTGTTTAGGATTGCTTTTGTTTTAGTTGTAGTTGTTATAGTTGTATGAGTATTCTGGGCCCTGCATTCTAGAGTTTTAGCCATATTTGCGCGCTATTGTCAACATTTTCAGATGCCGCCCCTGCACTGTTTTGTGTGCTTGTCGCTTTCGTCGTCGCTGTCGTTGTCGTAGTTGTCCTTCTTGTTGCATAAAACCCACTGTGTAGTACCTTGCCTTTTGTTTATCTTTGTGTTAGTTGCGTGAGTTGGTTGCTTATAAGTTTCTTCGCCTAAATTTGGTGAATATGTCTGTATGTGTGCTGTCTTGTTTAACTTGTCAAGTGCTTGGAGTTGTTGTTGCTTTTGTTGCTACTGCCACTGCCACTGGCAATTAAAGTTGTTCCACGTCATGCATAATTCAGTTTGTTAATTTAATGTCAGGTGAGAAAATGCAGGTTACCCATAATTTGCAATCTTAAATCGCATATACATACATATATTCGCTGCTGCTGGAAGCGCTTTGGCCAATTTAACCTTGAACTTGACATTTTGTGCATATCAAACGATACGACAATATCTTAAAGCTGCAGTCGCCACAAACAACAGGCAAGGTCATGGCTCATTGCACAACTAACCAAATAAACAAACAAACAAATAAACAAGCCAGCCAGCCAGCCAGCCAGTCAGCTTGTGGCTAGCCAGTTAGACAGTGAACGGGCGCCATGATGCAACAAATTCGATTTTAGCGGCAAGTGGTCCAAAGCGGCAAGTGCCAAGCGGCAAGCACTAAGCGCCAACTGGCAGGCAGCATAAAGTCTGCTGCGGCTGTTGTCTGGCCTAAGATTGAACAAAAGCTTCGACTAACGTAATTTAATAAAACGTTTAGGCGATTAGATACGTTTGTGTGCACTAAAATGTATCCATTAGATACGCTATCTCACACACACACACACACACACACATATATACACACAGGCATAGCTGGCCTAGCGACACTGCAACGAAAAGCATAAAACAAGTGCAACGGCCAGCAGCCAGAAGCAGCATCCAACAGCCAATGTGGCTCCGACTCCAATAAGCGGCAGCTGCACTTGCTACAATCTGCTGGGCTAAAACGCTAACGAGGCTTTGGCCGCACTCTTTGCCAGCTTCGGTTTTGGCTTTGGCTAGACACGGAACAACAACGACAGAGACAGCCACAGCCACAGCGACAGCGACCATAAACATTCGACCGTAGACCATCGACCGGCGACCGGCGACGCTCCCTTTTACTTGCTCAGTGTTTTTCAGTTTTTACTTTTGCTCGTTGGCTGCCAAGAGGGCAATGGCAATGGCTGTTGCTGTTGCAAGTCGCAACTGCGGCATGGAAAATCTGCGCTGCCAATCGCTAAAATTATTGCGCTCAATCTTTGTTATTAGATTAACTTCTATTTTGTTTTCCTATTTGACTTTGCCATTAAACGAGCTCGACTCTTTATCCACACTCTTCGCGTATATGCATGTGTGTGTGTATTTGGTTTATGCGACACAATATACAAATATTAGAATTATACAAGTAAGAAAGTGTTTCTGTAATGCATCTATACATGTGGGGAAAAACACATTTTCTTTATATTAATCCAACAGGCGAACACAATTGAGAAATAATTCGATTGCGACCGCATCCGCACATTTTCTTGGACATAGCATTCGTTTTTGACACGTTCTGGATATAGTTCTCCCGACTTGCTCCCCATATTTCTTTTTATTTCTATTTTTTTCAATAAAATTATTATGCCGTTCTCTCTTCTTTTATTTGTTCACTTATTCTTCTTGCATATTTTTATATTTGTTTAGTTCCCCAACAGGAATAATTTTCCTGGTGACATATTTAAATAAATAAAAGTATTTTAAATTTTCTGTCATTTGTTTATGAAGGTTTATATATTTCTTCAACATTTTCTAGTTGACAGTTTGGCATAAAGGAATAACATTAGATATTTTTTCAGGATATGCGAATATGAATTGTAAAATTCTCGCTCAAGTTTAAGCACACAATTGCTAATTCTGTATTAAATTACACAATGGCTTACTATTGAGTCAATCACTTTTGATTATTTGCGAAATCGCATTGGCTGTATACTTGCATCGCATAAACTTAAGTAGCTAGTGTGTCTTGATGTGTTTCCGTCTATGGTGGAGCAAGTGCAATGGCCATTTGAAAACTGAAAGTGCGCCGGGGCAAGCTTAGCTGTGGCATTAGCTTCGGATAGGCAGCTGCCCACCTGCTTGTCGTCTTACCTGCCTATTTACCTGCCTACCTGCCTGCCTGCCTGCCTATCTTTTAGCTGGCCTATGCGCGCATTTGGTTCGCCTTCATTTGTTTTTATTGCTGGCATTTTGTTGCGACGACCATTAGGAGTGAGGTTGGATGCTGCTGCATCTTTTTGCACGCTGCGGTTTTATCAGGCACTTCTGCCCGCGACTCAAAGACTCTGCCAGCCTCCCAAAAAATACAATATGTGTATGTGCGAGAACGCGCCTGTTTTTGGGCTTTTAAATTGGCTTTGTCTTGTGCTGAACTCTGCTGACTGCCTGGCTTCCATGTTTGTGGCGCATCAATTGACTTGGCCTGCAACAACTACAGCAAGAACAACTTCAACAATACCCACAATGAGGCGTACTTGGCATGTTGCAACACAGCCATTGTCTGGCATTATTCTAACTAACTTTTAGAAAGGCAACTTTCGTTGAACCACAATAGCAGCGATGTTGCGGTCATTGCCTGCCAGCCACTTTCGCTAAGAGTTGGCCAGCAATTGGAGTTGGACCTGGAGTTGGCTTAGTTGGTACGTAGCAAGTATTTGCATCTGTGGCTGCTGCTGGCGACATGTTATATAATTGGCTTGCATTCGCAGCAAAGAGCGCGCGCGTCAAAGCGCAAATATTTTTCTAATTAATGGAGCTGCAAATTGCACAAACGAGCAGCTCACGAATTTCACTTCAATGGGATGCATTCAAAGGGAATCGAAAAGGTAATTGAATAGTGGAGCAGTGTTTACATGTTTGTTCGTCTGCCAATTGACGCTGTTGGCCTTGCAATGAGCTAAGCTTTGTTCACTTTATTAACTAGTTGCCTTTGCGGATGCCTGCCCATCACCTAGAGGGACAGACGACAAGTAATTGGAGTTCAGCCCAACATTTCGGTCGTTTAGCCCCAAAATGTTAATGTCACATCATTAAGTGTTCTCGACAATGACAATCACTTTTCTCGGAACGGCCATTTCAGCAGTTTTCGTTTCACTTACGCCTACGCACACGCCCATTAATGTCATTAGAGGTGCGTGTACGGGGCAAAGGTTTATGCATGGGACAGAGCACTTGCAATATTAATGAAAGAATTTCACAGACCCAACCTTCGTGTCTTCCCCCCGGTCTGCTTGGTCGTCACGGCATGATGACGACAACTGCGGCGTAATTGAAAGAAATTAAAATGGAAAACATAAAGCTGCAACATGAGCAGCAACAGCAACAATAACATAAGAAGTGGCAGTGGCAACAATGATGATGATAATGTTCGACGGAAGTGGGTTAAGCTGCTTAAATGTTCTGGCCGACGCTGCACGGCTCTTTACAAAATCATTTTCGTACGTGCTCGTGAGTGAAGCTGATTCTGAATCTGAATCTGAAGTTGAAGTTTGGCACGTTTTCGGGGCAACTGAACCACAAACCAAGCAACAGTCGAGTTGCGGGCAGTCTGCTTTTAAATAGTGACATTTAAAAATTTAGCTGATGCCTTTTTGAATTTTTTTCTTTGTTTAATTGTGCTGCTGGGCGGGCCAGCCACTTTAATGAATTAAAATGCACGCACATAAAAATTAAACTGGCCGCAATTAAACAGAGAAAGTGAATGCTGACAGAGATTTATCTGCTCACACATTTTTAAAAATCTTTATTTTTGTTTTTTAGTTCGCCACCACTTTTGGGCTTTTACTCACGTGTCAAGCATCTATTGAGGTTTATAGAGCTGTCATACCTGCAATGATAAAAAATTTTAGATAAAAAAAGTTATTCCATATTTATGTGCCATTTTTTTCAACAGCAGCAACAACAAATACGAGTAAGTACTCGTATATTTAAAAAAAGAGCAAAAATTAATGTTTTAATGAAGTGAAAATTTGACAACTTGTTTTGCTGGCACATGGCACACTTCTTTATTTATTTCTTTTTCGGCAATTAGGCGGAGCTAACAACCACTCGAATTTTAATCAGACTTAACGCTTAAAAAGTTACAAAAACTGTGTGATTCTCGAGTCAATTACTCAGCTAAGAGGGCTTTAGAAAGTGTCGTGGAGGTATTAATTTGTATTTTAAATATTTACAATAAAGCATAGAGCAGCAATTTCTTGCGGCTTAATGAAAAAGTGGCGCCTGCTGCCTGCTGCTTCCCATCAAGTGTTTTAGATTGAAAATTTAATTAAAAAACTTTATGGACAGCCTGGGCAGCTGGTCGTTGCATAAATTAGCAATTCAAAAGCTTATTGAACTCAAGGCGTCGCGCATTATTATTATATCTATGTATCTCTGTATATGTTTGGCACAGAACAATACGATACAGATTCACAATAGCTATAACATAACAACGACAACAACAATTGCTCAGTTTCATGGTCAAAGGCCCCGCAAATCGCTGTCAATAATAATTGCTGACCGCCACAAAGGTGTAAGCCAAATTATAGCGACTAAAGTTTTGTTCACACGCTTTTTGATCGCCCTACGTCAATTTTGATGCCTGAGTCACGCTTGCCAGTCCATACATACACGTACTTGTACATACACACTGGGACATACAAATATACGAGTATACGAGCCTAAAATGGCGCGTAAATTTGTCAAAAATGGCAAAAACGAGCAACAACTTAATACAAAACAGCAGAGAGGAAGAAAGAAACAAAATAGCCAACCACAAATACAATGCATAGTGCTTATAATGTCGGATATTAAAAAAAAAAAAACAAGAAATAGTCTAAAAATAATGCGCTGGATACATAATGTTGCTTAAGTTGCCAACCGAGCAGGCACTTAAATTCCCTGTATGACCTTATAGATGTGTAAGAGCTCTATAATCAAATCCAAATATATATATATATATGGATATTGGTAAAGAAGTGAAAACATATGTATTAATAGGTATTATAAAAATATTTCAAATAAAAACCGCAATAATTGCTAATAAAGCTGTGATTTCTAGACAGTTTGGTCTAAAAGGTGAGGCACTATTATATACTATAGATATACTCCATAAGTCCATAAACTTGTTTATTACCTGTTACTAAGAAGGTAAATGAAATATTGCTTTTGTATTGCAAAACAACTCTTATACTTTAAAACTATCGCGATCAAATGTTTGTATTGTTTGGAAACCCCACTACATCCACTTTTCTACATTCCGATATAGGAAATAACTATCAGTTATTACTTTTTTTGTGAATAGGCATTGCTGTAACTATAATTTGCTAACACAATGGTTTAAAATGATATTCGGCTTGAAAAATAAATGCAATTGTTGTTAAATTTTATTTTTCGAACCATTTTCTTTGTTTTGTCAAATTTTAACACAGGGCGTAGGTCGTACAAGTATACTCGTACCTTTAAGCAGCACAAAGCTGTGTAAACAAATTCAAGAATTGTCGTTGAAACTGAAACTCAAGAGGCCAAATAACAGATTTTTGTTTTATATATAGTACGTTTTTGAACTATATAAGGCCTGTGTTTGCCATTAAACTAAATGACATAAGCAGAAATATGTACGCAGCACAGGTAAAAAAGAGCATGGTAACAACAAAATCAAATCTTGTCAGCCAAAGTGTCAAATTTGTAAAAAAAAAAAAAAGAATAGACAGACTCAGATATAAATAAATACACCTCTGTCTATAACGATTCATGTGCCTCTCGATCGCTGCACTGGCGCGCCCTGCCTCTAATCTTTCTTGATTAAAGAAGTTGTCACAGCAAAATGTTTCTTCAATCACCTTTGCTCGGGTTTGCAACAAAAGCACCTCATAATTGAGCGTGGGCGCCCCTCGATTTTTTCCGGCCACTTTTATTGCTTCTACGATATATATGTGTTTATAAAGATGTGTGTATGTGTGTGTGTGGCAAACGGTTTGCCAGTGATTTGCATAGTGCTGTATTGATATATCGAAAGCCTTGAAGTGTTGATATGTATACACAAGTATATAGTATGTTTGTTTGTAAATATGTATTTTATTTTTTTTTAAACATCGGTAACAAAGTGGCGACCTTGCGGAGCCAAGAAAATCTTTTGATTACGAATAAAAGCCACGATACACAATGAGCTCGAAACAAATTGCAGTACTTCGATATTATTACATGCTATAATTAATAATTTCTTTTTTAAATGCGGCCCCAATGAAAGGGGCGGCCCACGCGCTTGATTTGAAGTCTGCGCGAAATCGTTCAATACCATAAAGTTTGTGAACCGGGAAGCAATTACCGTTATGTCGTCAAAAGCCATTGTGATATGCATGCACTTCCACTTAATGAGAGTCGCACACACACACACCGACACCAACACACACATGCAAAAAACTTTCATTTGTATCACTCACTCAAAATAATGAAAAACTCCAGGAGAGTGAAGAAAAACAAAAATAAAAGAAAATAGAAAGAAAAACTGAAACCATAAAATCAACTCGCTGATTTTTTCGCCATCCGCGTGGGATTGGCGGCAACTCTCCGCTTGAGCTTTGAAAACCCCTCCCATTCGCCCCGCCCCGCCCATTGTCAGCCACATTTATCAACTCATGCGCTTGCAGTCCTACTTCTCTGTTTAGCTGCTCCTTGCCTAAGCGCCTGCGTAGGTGGCAGAGTTGCATTTCTGATTACCCAGTTAGATATGATTTTTGATATTCTTGTATGTACAGTATGTGTATATTATTTATGTATACGCTGGCATATAGTATGTACATATATCACTGACTAGACGGATTGCTCTCACATTGATATAAATAAGATTTAGAGTGTGACTTCGGCAAATAACTCTGAATAACATCTTAATATTTTAGAAATAATTACCAAATTATCTTAGAAATTTAAATGCAAAAAATACATTCTTAAAACTAAACATTTATTAGGAATTTAAATTAAATAGATAGACATGTGTAGAGCTTGCTTAAAAATCATTAAGGTTTTTGCATGGCAGATGTTTTTGTTGGCGTAATGACAATCTATATTTTCCACTACTTTAATCTTTCTTTCCAAATGTAATACTACTTTCAAGCTTGTATTTTAAATATATTTATAAACTTTTGTTCAGTTCTATCTTTACATATCCATTGCTCGCTCTCTTAAGTTAAAATTCATGTAAGTTCGCCCATTCGTTATTAGATATTATTGTAATTTTATATTTTATAATTTAATTTTTTTTTTTTTTCTTAAGATATGTTTTGTAAAGTTTATTTTTGTCGAGGAATAAATAAATAAATAAATTATAAGGCGCCATTTTTGAAATTAAAAATTAAATGTTTTTTGAAGTGTATGTGAAGCCAGACGAACCCAGTGCTGGAGACATGTTATGTGTGCCTGCGATTGTATCTCAATGCTGTGCTACAATTGAATTTAATTTGGAAATGAGCAGCACAGCTCTGCTGGCCTCAGTTTTGAATTGTAAGTGGGCTGTTAATTATTATTGTCAAGTTTCCGCTTTGCAGCTCGCTGCAGTTTAGGGCGTACCGTAGCTGATTAGGTGTTGAAATCTTTGAGGAATGGCACTGCAATGTGCAGAGTCTGCTTTGGGGCTGATTGATGGCAGAAACATGGCCAAAGAGAATGCGTTTATTAAGGCAGCAGTTGGACGGCAGTAAAGCGCTCTTTGTTGCAAGTGCAAGTACGATAGTTAAGTATCGTCTGACAGTTAAATAAAAACAGACACAGACACAAAACATAAATGACTTGTAGATGTAGCCGCCGTTGTTGTTGCTGCTACTGCTGCTGCTGCTGCTGCGCCAGGCACGTAACTCAATAAGATCAACAAAACAACATGTAGACACACACACACACATACGCACACACACGCACAAACACACGCTACAAGTACAACAGAAACAACAATTAAGCTTGTAGCTATTCTACAATACTCACTCACACACATATACTTGTATACTTATATAAATACTCGTACACACTTCTGTATACACATCGAAGTAAAAGTTGTTAGTGTCGACTCGACATAATGAAAATCTGCTGGCGTCCGCCGTCTGCCGCATCAAGCGCAACATTGTGCCCGTCCACTGGGGAAATTGTCTAATGAAAAGCTGCTGTCGACACAAACGAAGCGTGGCCGAAGTGTAAAAAAAAATAAAATAAAACAACGCTGAGAACTGCTGCTTGAGCTGAAAAGGTGGTGCTAGAAGGGAGGCCCCTAACAAAGTGCTATCGATTAAGCCTTAAAGTTGCTGTTAGCCACTATCAAATGAGCGTACACTTGGGGCTGCCTCAACCTCAACCACAGGCTTTGCGGCTGTGGCGCCGCACCGGTGTCAAAGTGTGGCTAAGAAGTGCAATAAAAAAGAGAATGAGCCGCGCTTAGTGCCCGGCACTAGCCACAGCCCAGGCCAGTTAATGAAAGCCTTTCATAATTTCACGCCAAAAAAAAATTTTTTTTTCAGCAGCCGCGTGTTGCCTTGATAGCTTCATTATGCCCAAGTAAATTATTACTCTTGAGTTCTTCTAATTCTGCTGCTGCTGTCGCTACTGATGATGATGATGATATTGTTGTTGTTGATGAGCTACTGTTTAATAACTGTTTACGCTTTATTAGACGCGGCCAGCTACAACGCATTAGCGGCCAATTGCTAAAGCTGTTGCAACAATACCGAATAAGAGAAAACAAAAATGTTTTATTTTGGAGTGTAGCGCTAGAGGCACTAGTAACGCTATTAAAATTTATCAAATCCACTCCCACAAAAAAAATGTAAGCGTTTTAAAAATTAATTTAAATTAAATTTAGTCTAGTTCTTAGGGAACCTGGCTACCTAGCTTGGTAATTCTACCTCTTGTTCCTTCTGAGAACCCTTGGTTGATACACGCGGACAGACGCTCATATGAATATTAAAAATTATAAAACAACATAACACCAAAATATAAATTTCAGTGGTTTCTCTCCTTTAAAGTTTTAAGATTGGACAGACGAACTTGGCTACTTTAATTTGTCTGCCGCCCCTTTCTGTTTGCAACATTTGAACTCCATCCTCGGGGTGTAGAGAAAAGTGCTAAGAAATTGCTTCACCCAGAGCTCAAAACGTTTACTGGCAGCTGCCAAGTGCTAATTACATGGCTCCCCCACTCAAATTGAATTCTAATCATTTGCATTTGGGCGCGACTGTAGCAGCAAACGACGACCCAACCCAACCAAGCAGTGCCACAATTTGTTGCAACTTACAGCTTGCGTACTTGATTTGCATGCGAGTGGCAGACCGCGCGCTGTATGCATTTAACAACCAGACAGCTTTTCGTGTGGCAAACAGACACTGAGGTCAGCACTGAAGCTGCCACTGTCAATGCTACTGCCAACAGCAGCAACTGCAGCTTCAATTGCAACTGCAACTGCAGCTGGAACTGCAACAAATTGCCGTTTCATGACAAATTGTTTGCAAAAATCACGAATTCCTGGCGTGAAATTAACTACGAGTATTTGCATTTGAGTTATCATTACAATTTTTGAGCGACTTAGGGCCAGCAGCCGCCCACGCCCAACCGCCCAACCGCCCACACTCCCAAATTGAATTATTTTCATATTTAATCAAGGCAGGAGTTCAGAGCAATTTATGAGCATGTTTTCGTTGAGCAATCTGCAATCGTATTTACAACGAAATGCAATATAAATATCGCTATTCAAGAACTTGGAGCTGACTTGAATTATATAACATTACAGGGCAAGTTCTAAATGTCTGGTAGTTGGTTGTTGGCGGCATAAGAGTCTGAGATTAGCAAGGAAATTGCAGTTGATTTAAAAGGTACACGTAGCAAGTTTCACTGCCGGCTGGCTTTGCTGCTTATTTGTTACCTTATACTTATGTACTTGTTTTTTTTTCTTCATCTATTTTACTTCTTTTTGGCCAGGTAAACTAAAGCAAAGTTGCAATTTTCTAAGGAACAAAGTCGCTGGCAACGTCAACGACGAAGCCGGTGAAGTCGGTGATGTTGGTGATGTTGGTGAAGCCGGTGAAGGCGCGTATGCAAACAAGCCACGAAATGCTGCACACAGTCTTCAGGCAAGCGCGTTGAGTTAGGTGGGGTGGGGGAGACTTAATGCATTCGTCGTCGCGTCTTCCGCTATTGCCATCATCATCATCATCATCATCAACAACAACATTGGTGGCAAGCAACTTGCTACGAAATGCATTCTCAGACATAGCTAGCTCATTTTGTGTGTCTGTGTGTGCGAAGGTGTAGCCACGTTCATTGAACCCTTTAAAGCACTCTGCAAAATTATTGCCATTTGCAGTCGTTGCAGTCGCAGCTGCGAATAAATTGATTGATTTATGCTCAGCGTCTGCTTGTGCCCTTTTTGTGGGTGCTGGCAAGGAGTCTGCACTAATTTTGTTGTCGTTGTTTTGTTTGAGTTGTTTTTAATTACACGTGCACCTCAAAAGAAAGCCCAACAAAGCCATTAGCGATTTTAATTTATTTATTTATGCAACGAACTAACTCACTCGTCGACTTCACTTTATGTTGCTCGTCTGCTTGTCTGATTGTCTGTCCAGGCAGTTAGTCTGCCCTTCCACTCTTCTGCTCAAATGTTTGCATAAATTAATCTCAAATGCATAAACATGGACTAGAACACTAGTCAGATTGCATGTTATAACAACAGCCCAGAACAAGACACTCTCCTGCGCTGTGCAGTGGAGGGTTTCCTTTTGGGCTCGACTGCTGGGTCCAATGAAAAGGAAGTGCTGCTGATTCTGCCATTGGACATACAACAGATTTTAATTACGATTTACATGCATCAATTAAACGACAAGTATTGCTCATTTACAATTTGAACAGCGCACATTTATTTTTATTTTTTTTTTTTCAGCAACGACATCGACACACAAATCTCAATTACATGCCTAATAACTGCACTTGACCCTCAAGTCAGGTGTTTGTATCAATTCACACGCCATAATCAAAGCAATTTTATAAAAATCACACACACACTAATACACGCAATCGCTGACCGCCGTTGCTTCCGCCAATTTGTAAAGATTAAAAAAATATATGAAAAAGTTGCGCATACGCAACGTTGGTTGCTTAATTATATTGTTAAAACATAAACGCTGAAAGTGAAACAGCAGCAGCAGCAACACCAACAACAACAAACAGCGCACAGGTAAGCAACCATTATGGGAGCTATAGCGGCTGTTATTGTTGTTGAGGCTACTTCTTTACTTTTTTTCGACCACACTTTTATTTTTAACACCTTTTGCCAAATAGCCATGTTTGTCTTCATAATTAAATAATAAATTAAGCAAGCAACCATTGGTAAACAAAGTTGCACATTGTTGTTATTGCTGCGACCTTGGCAAAAAAAAGAAACAAGAGAAATATTTTGCCTTTTTGGCAAAAAGCGGCGCTAATTTTATGTTCTCGCTAAACGACCGATAAGCGCATCATTGAAATTTCGGAGCCTTGTAACGCCCTACAGTTAGCCAAAACTAATTTACATGTTGATTGCAAATATTGACAATTTCTGTCTGGCTACAACACAATTTTTAATTGCTGTTTGCGATGCAATGCAGTCACGATTTGTACTAAACAATTTGTACAATTTTATGATTATCGTGTAATTTATGCATGGGCGGTCTGGTCTGGTCATTATCACAATCATCGTCATTTCATCCCATTCGATTGGAAGTGCATGGTGTGTGCGGCCATTAAACATATGCATATACATATAGTACATACTTAGGTTTGTATAAATAAGCATCTGTTTGTGCATTTATTGGACAATTTGTTGGCCATTGACGCGCTGGACTGCCACGGCCATTGATTTATCATGCATTACACTGGCATTTCATCTATGCGTTCATCTATTATTCACAGCACTACCGCCATCTCCACCACCAACAACAACAACACCAATACCACAACTAAATTGCTCAATTTCTAATTCAATTGAAATTTTTGAATTTATGTGTTTTTCTTCGTGTGGGTGTATATTTATCTGAACTGATGCCCCTACATTTGCATTTGTTTACAGTACTCAATAGACAGGAATAACTTATGGGGACAAGAATTGGAATTGGCTCAAATATTGGCATATTTCATGGAGCGTTTCAGACAAATGGGCGAATTCTTATGAATTCTGAATTCTTATATGTACATTTAGGGTGGTTCTGTGAAAATGTATCTATGTTACTATCTATTTAATTGTTCATATTTTATTTATGAATTTTTACTTCAACTGAAGCAATTGAAATAATGATTTAACTTCAATAAAAAGCTTGCAGATCAAGTTCTCGCCTTGCTTGTGAGAAATTCCAATACAGTGGCATTTCAAGCGGCAGGAAATATATTTCTAAGATCAATCGGTTGCTTTTATTTCAGTTAGTGGCTATATTGATAGTATACTGTATGTCTTTGTCTATTACAGATATTTCCTGCATTGTGAGATACCAACTTTCCAATTGCAAGCGACTCGGGTGTGTGGGCTTTTCTTTTGTTTTCGCCGAGCTAATTGCGTCACATGGGCTCAATCAATTACGATTGTCAGCCCAGACAGCATGCCAGTTTCTTTTTATTTCAATTTTTGACAATCGTAATGAAATGCGCCAATAAAAATTGAGCTCGGTGCTCAATCTTGTGCATGGCAGTTGCATGGCTCTCTGACAGTTTCAATGGCTGCCAGCTGCGCTGTAGGCTTTGATATTTTCAATTTAACAAACACGACCACACCCTTCCATACTATTGACGTTAATATGCAGGTTGCAATGGAAACGAATTGGTAATTATGAATAAATAACTTTAACTTTATAACCGAGTTTGTCAAACTTGGGGGAGAACTGCGTAACTTTTGATTGCTTACAACTTACAAACACAAACTGGGTTAGCCCACCACTGACTCACTGACTAGCCCATCATTTCATTCATTTGTTATCATTTTAGTAACTTGTGAGTTGTCTGCAAATAATGTAGACAAGATAACAATCTTGCAAAAGCAAACGGCTGGCTTCGATGTAAATTCACTTTTATTGTTAGAAATATTCTCCAACATGCTGCCCATTAGTGTTTGTACGTACAATAACAAAGCTTGTGTGCCTGATGAACCGCGTCGAGAACACTGATGACTTCACTGACCTTGTACCTTGACATTGTCTATGGCCCAGACCCAAGTGAAGTTCTACACAAACATTGAAGCAAGACACATAAAAAAGGTTTCGTCAATGTTTACTTTAAAGTTTATTTTAATGGTTTTTATTTACAAGCTTCAAACTCGAAGCCTCATCAATTTAATGGAAAAATTATAGCACAGCATCAATTAAATAATAGTTACATCTAACTTTGTCTGCCACTCAGTCAGTCAGCTAGGCAAAAACAAAACACTGTCTGTCTGTTTGTAATTAAGTGCCCTCCCCATCCCGCCCCCAACCAGTACCTACTCATGCGATCATGTGCGGCCAACACTTGACTGATTTTTCATTAAACATGTGCGGAGTCTCTGATGGCAAGCATAACTATAAAAATTCCTAAACATTTTTTTGTTCTTCGCTGTTTGCTGTTAACTTGGCTTATATTGTGGGCCCATTAATCTCTGCTTAGAATACGCGCAGCTATCTATTTTTAGCCGTGCTGAAGTCACACGACGATGATGTTTCTGACTCTGCTTACTGCATGATTAGCTTTGGTTAACAACGGCAATGATTTAATTTTTCGTCTTCTTCTGTACTTAAGTGTGCGTGTTTTTTTCAATTTAATTTTTTTTGGTTAAAACTGTTTATGTTTGTACATTTTCTAGCACATTATGGGCAGTTTTTGGCTGCTTAAAAGCTAATTAATGGTCAACCAGCACAAGCACATACGATTTTTGGCATTTTCCTGTTTAGGCAAGGTCGTAATCATAAACAATTATGGAAAAATAATTAAAAACAAATACGACACAGCATTAAACGCCATACGGAACAATATTTTTAGGCGATTTCAGCTTTAAGCCAACAGCAATTACTAATCTTTTGAGTTGAGAAAGTTGGTCAGAACCTCTAACTCGTTCTCAGATCTTGGAGAGACATTTCCGGACAATATTTAAGTTGCATTGAAGAAAATAAGAATAAATATGAAAGAGAACTCCAGAATAATTGAAAATATATTTATATTTACTCAAAATCTTCGCATTTTTTGGCTTGGAAATTTCAAAACAGTTATAAGTTTAATATTCCAAAAACATGTATTTAACTTATTTGTGGTCTATTCACAAAATAAATAATAACATAAGAAGGAAAATTGTGGACCAATAAACGATGGAAAAAGATTTGCAAGTCCATAATACCTTTTTTTATGGTTATTATTAAAAACACAAATTTAAACAAACTGCTTTCATTTACTTACATATTTGTTATAATTGAACAGTTGCTGATTTTATTAAAATGTGAATGATTTGGAAATAAGGCAAACTTCAAAACATCCTTTACTTGCATAATTCGACAAATTGATTATCAACAACTTTGCTTATTTAATCGTTAATTTCGAGGAACCTAGCTTGCTTGCCTACTTGTATAACTACAGCCCAACAGAGAAGAGTTTCTTTCCACTTATAGTTAATGGATTTAACTTGAGCACCAAGTCAGGCATAGTTGTAGCAGTTTTGTGGGTCACATGTCGCGGCAGGAGCGTGAGAAAGCGCGTTAGAGTGGGGTGAAAAAGTGCTTGAAATTATATTTGCAACGCCCACAATTGCGGTTATTACCCTCAAAGAGTGAGCATCAATTTGATATTAACCATTGTGACATGTCCATTGCCCCACATTGGGCTTGGGGCAAAGGCGGATGAATCAGAGGAGTCGGATGAGTCGGTGGCGGAGGCATCAGAGCGCCGTTAGCCATAATTGACCATAATAACAAAACTTAAGCACAAAGGCATTTGCCTGCTACTCGTACTATAGCTGATGCCCCTATCTGAACACTTTTCTACATTTTCTCAGCTCACGTGCACATGTGTGTGTGTGTGAGTGTGTGTGTGTGTGTGTGTGTGTGTGTGTGTATGCCGGCATGTGTGACATTAACCCAGAGAGCAATGGCGACCGCGGCCGCATACCTCGCACACACAAATTGCGCACGAAAAGTGCCGCAAATATAAAACGTACGAAAATTTAATTCAATTTAATAAGCGAATATGTTGCGTGCCAGGCTGAGTACGGAGCTCGCTTTTGGCCTCTGAGTTTCCTGCAACACTCGGCAACAATTCCCCCTTCCCATCTCTTGTAGTATGTGTGTGTATGTTTGTGTGTAATGTAGCGCACTCGTGCATGGAACTTCGCAGACGCATGTGTAGTCGTGCGTGCGCTCATATGTGTGTGGTTTGTTTTTTGGGAGCCGGCAGGGGAGCACCACTCCAGAGGCAGGCAGATGCGAAGAAGGGCGGGCTTCATAGCAAATGTGAAAATAATCGTAAAAGGCAATTAGCGCAAAATAGCTTTGACACTCATTCAAGTTTGCGGCCTAAGTAGGTTAGTGTTGCTCTAGGTACTATTTCTGTTTGTTATTTCTTTTTTTTTTTGACATTTTTGTCATCATTTCGTTTCTCTATCGTCATTTTTTCGGTCATTTGCATTAGGAAAATTAAATAAATACGGGCACTAAAAAAACGAGTGTGTAATGGCAACGGTGCGTATGAAAATAAATAACTGAATACATTGCTATGTATTTTATAAGCAGAACGGACGCGACACGCAAATGTCACATCACAAGACATAGATGTAGCTATAAAAGTAATTTGAAAAATTCTGTTTGATTCAATAAACTTTTATTACTCTAATTTTGAATACACTTTGAGAGAATGGAGAGAAAAATAAAACTAAAATGCATTCTCAAAGCTTAGGCAATGTGGTCATTTAAATATTAAGAGTAAGGTCACTCCTTTATATTATAATATAATATTAAAAAAATTTGAGTTTTTATTATGCACCTATCTTTATGTCCATGTCATTTATTTTATTTTTATTTTTGGCAAAATGGGATCTTCTTAGACTAAATCCTTTATTAAAGTGAACAAACTTCAAAGAAAGCAAAAGTTTCCTCATATCGATGAGCACATTTTAATAAAAGTTTCTTTTTTTTTAATTACGCTGAATTGTTTCTTTGTTTTGTTCCCCCAACCTTTTTATATATTTATCTAAGTAACCAAATTAATCTTAGGAAATCCAACTACCCTAGAGAGGAAGAATTTTATCACTGATTTTGTCTGTCTGTGGAATCAGTTTCCTCAGTTCTAAAATAACTAAAATATCCAACGTTATTGGGATTTATTGAATTATTTCAAAATATGTAGTATGTATAATTTCAGCATAACTATTCTTTTATTGATGTTATACAACATTTTCAACTTTCAAATACCTTCAATTATATTTGTTTTCTAAGTCATTGGGTAAGTAAATGAAGGCATAAATAGACTTAGATATAAATAAATTAGTTATCCTTTCGCTAGGTCACTACACACTGTACATCCGAAGGAGTATTGCTTTTACGCATCAAATCAATTTATCATTCAGAGCGAATCGCTGAAAAATGCCAACAGGAAAGCAACCCGGCGGGACAGGGCCATTCCAACCCCAATTTAAAGGCAGTTTTCGAATATTTAATAAAACGCCGCTGCACACATACAGATGCATATATAAACATAGCGTCAGACAGAATCATTTTTTTAAATCGATTGCAATTGTATTTTATTTTTTGGTGTCTGTGCTGAAAGTCATGCAGCCAACTTGAACCTGAGTCATGCGGCACAACTGGGCTGCCACCTTTGACGGTGTCATGCCACAAAATGGCAGGCTCGCCGTTCATGTGTACGAGTATTGTGTGTGTGTGTGTGTGTGTAATTGGACATGTATTGAAAAGATTTTGTGACGCAGCGGCTCCACTGAATGGCTCGCGCACACCTGGGCGCACTCGTCGATTACTCAACCCCTGGAGCAATGTGCCGAGCATGAAGCAGTGGAAGTAGTCAAATGTGTTTTTGTCTTTTTTTTCAGTCACAGACACATGTGACTGTTGACCGACTGGATGGCTGGATGACTGGATGGCTGGGTGACTGACCGACAAAATGGTCGACTGTTGCAAATGTGCTCGCGCCAATTTGTTGGCAATTGACAAACGTACGCCACCACCTTAAAAAAATCGAAATACAAAGCCACATAAAAGTTGATAGCGCACCACTTTTTGTTTCATTTGAGTTGTTGTTGTTGCTGTTTTGTGTTTAAACTTTTGCTATTGATTTTTATTATTATTTTTATTTGTGTTTTTATTGAAAATTGCTGCAGTTGTTGTTGCTGTATATTGGCATATTTATGGCTTGTTGCAGGCAGACATTGACACGACAACTTTGTTGCGGCGGCCGCGGCTGCTGCGGCAACCCCCGAAAGTCACATTTGAATGCATAAAATAAATCACGCGCCTGCCACTTTGCTGGCGTGCATAATTCAGTTAAAACGAAACCAAAATTGGCAACACCAGCCAACCAACCCACAAACAACAAAAAACAAAAAAATGGCACACCTTTTGGCACATTTAATTTAAGTCAAGAACTTGTTGTTATTGTTATTATTACGTATATTCGTCTATATACTATATATAGTGTGTTCGCTTATCAACGCCCGCTGAGCGTCATTCATCTTCTGGCCTTTAGAACTGAGTGGCAACACGCGATGCACGTGTCCTGTGTGTGTGTGTGTATGTGTGTGGGTGGGTGTGTCTGACTCCCCTGCGGCCCAACATGTGCTGTGTCTAATTGCCAAGTCAGCGGTTGGTTGGTAGACAGAGCCACTCCAGACTTGTTCTGCGTGTCCTTGCAGCCGTTGCAAGCAAGCTGGAAATGCAGCGCAGACTATGTCCATGTCCTTTGGCAACATGCTGCATGTTGGGCTTGCCGCAAATTATAATTTTTATGAGCCATGCAAGACTTAGTCTGGCACGCAATCCTCGAATGGCTAGGGCTTTGCGCTTTTACGACCGTAGCAAAATTATTACCCAAAAGGCGGGAAGGCATGATGGCAGGCAGGCAGGCAGGCAGGCAGGCAGGCTCAGTGGCGTCGACTCGATTAATTACAAATTTCTTGTTTATAGCGCCCAGCTACGTCTGGGCCAATTGAGCACACTTGGCATAAATCAATGGCAATGTCAGCCATGCCGGCTTGTGAAATATTGTGCAAAATATTGCCAGCGTTGACAATCCACGTAACTAGCGAAATATGTTTCACAAGCGAATTTATGTTTTAAGCCATAAATTTTCTAAACACACACACGTACACACACACACACACATACACCCACCAGGCCTACATAGGCCAACTCTAGAGTTGGCCAGTGCCAACAACTGCCGGCAACATGTTTACGAGTGCCACGGCAGCGGTGGCAGCAGCAGCAGCAGCGGCAGCAAATAATGAAAATGTTTTCCATTTCGATTGGCAATTTCCGCAATTTGTTGCATTGCTCTTGCTGTTGTTATTGTTGTTATTGGTATTGCCGGCTGCAAAGTGGGTTGCTAAAGTTATTGAAATTGACTGTTAAAATGTGTCGCACTGCTGCCGCTGCTGGAATGCGTTTGCGGTCGGTCTCAGGTCGCAGCTGCAATTGCTGCTGCCTTTGCTATTGTCTTAGTGGGCTGTGCGATCGACCATTTCAATTGTGGGCAAGCAATTGAGTTGTTTAATTGTCAATAAGTAGCTAACCAGCTACATTACATATCAACTTTTATAAAATGATTATTGTGTTCTAAAACTGCATCAACATCGATGCTAAAATTTATTCCAATTGTTCATTATTTATTTTAAATAAGTAGACCGTTGAAGTGGCCCCAGTGCAACATTTTCTCTATAAATATGTGTATAATCAATTGGTACGGCTTGATTTGTGAGACACTATACAGACCTCAGCTGTTATGATTCAAAAGTTCACGGACAGACAAACGTTCATATCGTATGTGGAAGTGCACATACTTTAATACTTATTAAAAGTATTCGTTACAATAATAGCAGAGCCAATTTTTATACTCTGTACATGAAATGTACAGAAGTATATTAGGTTTGCGGGAGCTGAAAAATGTAACAGGCAGAAGGAGGCGTGGCAGACCCCACAAAGTATATATATTCTTGATCAGCATGACGAGACGAGTCGATCTAGCCCTGTCTGTCTGTCTGTCCGTCTGTCCGTCTGTCCGTCCGTATGAACACCTGGATCTCAGAGACTATAAGAGATAGAGACACCAAATTTTGCACAAAGATGCGTTATGTGTGTATTCTATACGAGTTTGTTTTATTTTTTTGATTTTCACCCCCACTTCCCCCCTATGGGGGTTTTCCCGATTTTCCATTCGTATAATCGCCTATATCTCGGAGACTATAAGACCTAGGAACACCAAATTTTAGTCCCAGATGCCTTATGTGAATACGCAGAAAATGTATATTTTGGAATTTCCCTCCCTCCCCCCTCTATCCCGCAAATCGTAACTCCCGTAATTCTTGGAATTTCGAACTAAAATTTTGCAAATACCTCCAGTTAGTTATTATGTGTCCGTATGCCAAGTTTCACTATGATAGACCGATTTAACAAGAAGTTATAGCCATAAATATATTTGCAGCTGCAGCGCTGCTCAAGCGCTGCCCGCGGCTGTTGTTGATGTTGCTGTTTGGTTGACTGCGAAAATGCTTACACAGACACGAATAGATGCGCATAGGCATACATACACTCACACAGGCGCAATTTCTATGTAAATGTGCAATTATAAACCCTTTACGTGAGTTCGAATACCGAGAGAGGTAAAATCGATCAAATTTTTTTTTTATTTTCTTAATTTTTTTTATTTTGTATAATTATTGTAAACATATGTACAGAGTATTTTAAAGTCGGGACACCCGACTTTAGCTTTTTTACTTGTTTTAAACTTCAGATGAGTGCAAGATTAAAAATGTTAAATCTACGATCAATGCCAGTATGGGACAAAAAAAAAAACCCCCCGAAATATTTAAGTGAAAGATTCTATGATAAATGCTACATCGATCGTAGAATCAAAACTAGCAACAAAAAGGAAACCTTTTAGAGCATCAAGAAGACAAAGATACATTTATTTAAGGGGCGAAGAAGAAGGTTGCAGGAGAAACGAAAACCCCAGCAACCACAAAAGACTATCGAAGTACAAGAAGCGTTGTAAAAATGGCCGCAAGGCTTGTGAAATTTGCGCGCTATCAAGCGGGGCATAGTAGCAGTAGTAGTTGATGTTGTTGTTGTTGTTGTTGCTGCTGCTGTTGTTATATCTGCCGCGGCTGTCTGCAGCCAAATTGAACAATGCCACTCAAAAGTTAAAGTTCTGTGGGTCAGTAGAATTTTCTCAGGCCGCAATCAGCGCTGGCCAGTGTTGGCCAGCCAGTCCGTTTGTTAGTCCAGGCCAACCGCATGGTCAGCCATTGGAGGCATACTGAGCTACGCATGCGTGCGCGTCCACAAAACACACACACACACACAGATACATACACTCATATACTTGTATGCACATGCTACTCGCATGCGGTACTAATGAAACCATAAAAATGAGCCACAGACAGACACAGCAGATGAAATCTTCTCCACTGGCCGCCACGTCTGTTACAACTACCGACGACGACGACGCCGTCTGACTTTTGTGTTATTAACGTGTCGTTGTTGCTGCTGTTGCTTTTTCTCTTTTTGGTCAGAACTGTGTGTGGGTAATTTGAGTTTGGTAGTACGCCGGCATCGGCGCAGGGCAGACTCGTACAGAGGTTGACGTTGACCACAAAATTATTTACACGAGTCTACGGCTTCGCCATCGAAGAGGAAGATCCCCAGACGAATCGCCTGCAGTTTTGCTGGCCAAACGGAACACCGAGAGCAACTGAACTGAAGTGGATTGGAGTTGCATGCAAATAATTACAAGAGGAAGCAACCATCGTCTTCCCAGCCATAATCGTAGAAGTTCTGACATATGAAAGGGCAACAGAAAAATTGTGAATGTCATTTGGTCAGTGGTTGGGTTTTTGTTGCTGCTGTTTGCAGGCCTTCCTGCAAGAGAAAACAATGGTACGTCCGCACAGATTAAACATTTCCTGCACAGGCATGAGTGAAATCTGTCAAAATAATCTACGCCACATGTCGGACTGACTCCGACTCCGACTCTGACTCTGACTGATGTTGACACAGATAATTAAAGCTAATTACGGCTTGAGAACTATCCGAGCTTGACAGCGAAAAAATATGTGACAATCCGAGACACGCGCAAAAACTGTTTCATAGCCACCAGCGCCACATCTAAAATCAGGCTAATATGCGTATTTATAACAGGCTCGACTTTCACAGCGAATTTGTCAACATTTCACTTTCCGTTTTGTCACAGTTCTCGATAACTTTTGCTTTCGCCTTTCGGCTTTGCATGTGGGTATTTGGGTCACTCATGACATAATTTCGGGCATTACACAAACCAACAGAGAGACACGCAAAAGTGGCAACAATTTATAAGCAAGATTCGAAGTAAATCGGCTGACAAATGCAATGCCAGCTGCAGTGGCTGTAACAAATGAAAAAGAAAAGGCAAGAGAAACGAGTGTCGCCAGGCACGCCGGCACTCCAACAACAGCCATAACAAGAACAGCAAAAATTTATCACTTTTCCTGCCTTTGTTGCACATTTTACTTAACAAATTATTTTCCTTTTTTTCGGAGTGAAGACTTTATGAGTCCAACAGCAAGAGCCAAAGCAACAAAACTTTGCATGTTTTTGCATAACAAAAAGCCCAGGTTGGCGGGTGTGTACATACATATGTACGAGTATGTATATATGTGTGACTAGTAGACGTTTGTACCACGCCCCTGC
Source organism: Scaptodrosophila lebanonensis (assembly GCF_003285725.1). Taxonomy (NCBI): domain Eukaryota; kingdom Metazoa; phylum Arthropoda; class Insecta; order Diptera; family Drosophilidae; genus Scaptodrosophila; species Scaptodrosophila lebanonensis. The sequence goes on from NW_022060529.1 coordinate 8,758,750, forward strand.
TTTGACAGTATCATTGCATGAGTGTATCTGAGTCCATTATACATACTATATATGTATGTATATTCGTATATCTGAGCCTACGAATGGGCGTCTGTTTGTTGCATTGTTGTTGATCCTGCCTAGTGATAATCATCTGAGTAGGGCTTGAAAGCGAAATTGTTTTTGCTAATTCCAATCATTTTATGACTTTATTACTGCCTCTGCGGATTTAGAAGTTCTGCACAACATCTAAAGTATTTTCCAGCATTAAAGCTGGAGAATATTAACTAATTGAACAAGTAAAAAAGCTAAAGACGGGTGTCCTGACTTTGAAATACTCTGTACATACTTGTATGTTTAGAATAAATATAGAAATTAAAAAAGTAAGAGAATTAAAAAAAAATTTGAAATAGGGAAATTCCAAAATACACATTTTCTGCGTATTCTCATAAGGCATCTGGGACTAAAATTTGGTGTCCGTAGGTCTTATAGTCTCTTAGGTATAGGCGATTATACGATTGGAAAATCGGGAAAACCCCCATAGGGGGAAAGTGGGGGGGGGAATCAAAAAAATAAAACAAACTCGTATAGCGTACACATATAACGCATCTTTGTGCTAAGTTTGGTGTCTCTACCTCATATAGTCTCCGAAATCCAGGTGTACATACGGACAGAAGGACAGACGGACAGACAGACAGACAGACAGGGCTAGATCGACTCGTCTCGTCATGCTGATCAAGAATATATATACTCTGCCACGCCTCCTTCTGCCTGTTACATTTTCAGCTCCCGCAAACCTAATATACTCTTGTACATTTTATGTACAGAGTATAAAAAGTAAATTAAGTGGAAAGCTGCGAATTCTTTCTACTATGGAAAATGTTTAAACTTGTATAGCAGGCGCTAAGGGTTCAAGAAAATGGGTTACTACCTTTGAATAAAATGTAGCTATGCTGCAACAACTTCATTTAAAATTATTTTATTAACCGTTGAAATAGTGGTGGTTCTTCTCTTCTAATACGAATTATATTTTATGGGAACACTTGTGTAAAGTTTATCAACTTTCAGGGAGAAATATATGTATATATTTCAATTGAATAGGTTAGGCTGTAGTCTATAATTTACTATGTATTTAAAATTCTTTGAATTCCTACTGATTGGTTTCTCTTATTTCAAGCTCAATTGTCAACTCAAGGACTTTTCGTATGCATCACAATAAATATTCTTTCAGATATTATTAAAATGCAGAGCTGTCTTTAAATTTACGAGTGCAATACCTATGAAATTATTTTCGCTATTTTATGCGAGTATCCTGGCACTACAGGCATTACGAGTGTATACGAGTATACTCGTATGCATGTGTGTGTGTGTGTGTGTATGTATATGTCTTTGTCGATTTGTGTTTGGCTGCCGCTCTTCATGCCGGCGAAGCAGCAACGACGATGTCTTTGCGCATCAATGGATAATTTACAAGTCACGTGTGTATGAAATTGAAACAAAATGCGCATAAATTTTTGAAGATCGACGGGCGGGGTTGCGGTCTTGTCTTGGGCTTGTCTTGGCACAACATTTAATATTAATGAGTTATAGCACATAGCCTATATGTTTGACGATGCGTTCGCCTGTCTCTTTGTCCCTGTCTTTGTCTGTGTTACTGTCGTTGGACGTCCGCCTCTGAGACTGTGAGCCTCAGCCCTAGACTCGGTCTCGGTCTCGGTCTTGGGCTCGACGTGAGCCTGACTCTGAGCCTTAGCCTGTAACTTGTCTTGCTGTCTAGGTTGATTTGCTTGTTTTTGTTGTTGTTGTCTTTGTTGCCTGCCGCATGCGGTCGTGTTGAGAGTTGCATTTAGTAAAGGTTCTTAAAATGCGCGACGATGACTGCACTACATGTTCAAGTGGGCAAAACTACATACATACATGCATATAAATATACATATGTATGTACGAGTATGTATGTATACACTTGTAGAAAAAGGGGGAGAAAAAATGAAAACAGTCAGTCTGCATAACTGAGTGACTAACTGACTGTCTGAATGGCTGACTGTTTGCGCCATTAAAGGATGTGTCTTGTGGTTGTCTACTGGGCCCCATGTGCCGGCTGTAACTAAATGTGGCAACGTCAAATGGGCTGCAGGGCTCGCGCCAATCCGCTGACCATGTCCGAACACGTTGAATATTCGATTTCTATTTTACGCATTATTAATGCACATATCCACACCGCAGGCCATACAAAAAATAGGAATACAAAAACTAGTACGTATCTGCACGCATTTCAACAAAACATTTCCCTGACACACATCCATACCTATCTACATACACACACATATACATACAAGTATATATACATATGTATGAGGCTTGTATAACTTTTACTTGTGTGTAGATTGGCACACCCCCCGGCCACGGATGACATTAGACCAGGCCAAAAGAAGGCCAAATCAGAGTGAGGCAAAGTGCAATTAATATACTATACGAGCGAGTGTAACAAAAAGCAAATCGGTTAAGGAAATCTATAAACTCAATTAGAACAGAAATTGACGGCGCGCGCCTTGGCCAGCCTCAGGCCATGGCGGGAATGGCCAACTCGGCTAATAGCCAAACATTAAACCTGCCCAGCTTATTGCACATGCGCCGCTGCCGTCGTACAGTGGTTAAAAAATATTTGTTCTCAACCAAAGCTATATACAAATAATATACATACTTTCAAATGTAAAGCAATATTTAAAATTGTACAATTATAAGCCGATAATTGGATACAACTTATATGGAAAAATTGATTTAAGCTGAACATTAGTTAATTATACCCTGTACCCAAAGGGTACAAGGGTATATTAGTTTTGTGCGAGTGCACATGGAACACACAGAAGGAGGCTTGGTAGACCCCACAAAGTATATATATTCTTGATCAGCATGACAAGCCGAGTCGATATAGCCATGTCCGTCTGTCCGTCTGTCCGTCTGACCGTCTGTCCGTCTGTCTGTCTGTCTGTCTGTATGAACGCAAGGATCTCCGAAAGTATAAGAGCTAGAATAACCAAACTTGGTAAACAGATTCTCCTGAGACCGAGAAAGGACGAGTTTGTTCATTTTTTCTGATCCACCCCCCCACTCTCCCCCTATTACCGATTTTCTATAACTCCCGTAATTCTTGGAATTTTGAACTAAAATTTGGTAGACACATCCAGTTAGTAATTATATATCCGTATACCAAGTTTCATTATGATAGAATGATCGGAAAGAAAGTTATAGCCATATAACCAGGCCCAATGCACACATACATACATATGTACAAGTACACAAACACGCATAAGGCACGATTCTGATGTAAATGTAAATGTATGTATGCATGCATGGAATATTTTATATTTAATTTAGTTAATTAATTAAATTAATTTAGTTATTTATTTAAATTAAATTAATTAATTAATTTAAATACTTTTTTATGGGGTGGTACAGGGTATTTAAGAGTTGAGCCTGCTCGACTTTAGCATTCCTTTCTTGTTTTTATTTAAAAAATTGACATTATTATTAAGTTACTTCATTCTTCTAAATTCTACAATTATTAAAACCAATTACATAACTATTTCAGGAAATATTTATACATTTCTTTGCATATACATCAATAACTTAGGCGGACCTTTTCTTAGTTTGTTTATTTAATTATTCTTTTAGAAATAAAAGAAACAAAAAAATCTTTGTGAATTTCGTGAAGTTTTAACTTGCATTGTAAAAAATCATATGTTTTGTATTTGCCGGAAAATAGAGACTAATAAAATGTGTTCTATTAGTTCTGACCGATAATCATAAATGAGGAACCACTGTGCACCACCGCCATGGCGTTCAACTTGAAAATGCCAGAGATTTAAGACACAAACGCACGCCAATAAAAATACATGCTCGTACATATAAAATAAATGGGCAACATGCAGGAAAAACTGAAAAACTTGCGCGCCTGCAGCCAAACTGGATTTCTAGCTCCGTCGATCTGTCGATCCGTCGCCCTGTCGATCTGTCGACACGAAGACAACTTGCAGACATGTCAAGACTCCGTCTCCATCTCTGTGGCGGTTGCACCTCTATCAGCCGCATATGGTGCGACTTTGTCGGTCGCGGCAGTTTGTCAGTGAGCGCGACAGGCCGTGCAGCGGCCGATAAGCTGCCGCATAATTGACACAATTTGAATTTATTTGCTACACGATCAATGCGACAAAATCGACTGAGAGCTAGTGACTAAGCCACCTAAGCCAGCTAAGCCAGCTAAACCTGAGAATGCCAGGCGAAGCAAGTTTGTGCCGATCCTGCACCATATTTTTCATTTAGCGCCGAGGCTTGTCCTTGATGTCGAACGACATTAATCATCAGCAGATGCAGAGGCAAGACTCCAAGTCATACTCATATTTTTAGCGAAGTCAAACAATTGTATGTTAAATTTTCAACGAAGGGTGTGACGATGTGTCGACTTTGGCTTTTGTTTTTGTTTTTGCTTTTGCTTTTGGACCACAAAATGGCAATTGTTATGCATGCCTGCATGCACCGATATTGTCAATAATTATAGTATGCTACGAGTATGCACAAATAATAAAAGCCCCACAATGTCAGTTGCCCGATTACCTTTGATTTGTGATTTGTATATTAATTAGTGTCATGGGAGCGTACCTGCAACGAAGCATAAAATAAAAATTGAACTTTAGTGCTTGCTTGAACGGAAGATGGAAACGAAGAAACATTTTGCATGTACTTCAAACTATAGACTACAAGTATAGACTGCAAGTAGATAACGTAAAACTTAAATTAAAAAAACAGGCACGACCTTTCACTCGGCCAAGCGTGGCTATGAGCGGCAAAAGGTATAAATTTCACGGAGAAAAGGCAAAGACAGCAAATTCAAACAATGCGGATGTAAATGAACTAACACTAACAGACGTGGCCAAGAAGAGGAGGCGTTCAGCACTCAGCTCTTAGCGTTCGATGTTCGACAATCCGCGTTGGTGGTTGCGCTGGCAAAGGGCACTGTGTCAGTGGTTTTGTGGCCAAAACATAACAACAGCCAGCCAGCCAGCCAACCAAATTGGCCATCCAGCCAGCCAGCTATCTCCAGCTAGTTGGCTACGTCATTGAGAGGTGTTCGCACCCACAAACAAAAGAACAACAGACTAGCAAAGCTTCGATATAGAACGCGGCTCAATGCGGCTAAGCGACCGTGAAACATTAGCACGGCCAATGTATACGAGCAGTTAATTTGTAACAATTGAATTATAACGGCAAATACATCGGTGCTCGAGTTATATGGCCCAAACGTTTTGGTCATATGAGACGACCAGGGCAGGCCAGGCAATGCCAGTCCAGGCAAGTAAAAGGCCACATAGACACTACCAAGCAATGAATAGAAAGGTGTTAAATGATGCAAAAAAAATCGGCACTGGGCGTTAGAAAAAGTGAGGGAAAAGGGGCGTGCTGACTGGCATGCCGATCGGCCAAACACTTTACAAAAAGGTCATTAACTTTCGGCCATGTTCTGTGTAAGCGAGCGAGCGAGCGAACGAACGCGGTTTGACAGCAGGCCGCCAACAAAACAAAACGAAACGGAATGAAATGAAATCCTAAAATAAAAAGCTAAAGAAAATGAATGACTGCTTCTGACATAGCGTCATGGTCTGGACCACGGACAAAAAGCTTCGGGTCAGAGTAGCAATTGAAATTGTAGCAACTGTCTGTCAATTTGACAGTGAAAGTGTCAAAATTTTGGACACCCATCAAAATCAGCCAACTGTCACTTGCCAAACAATTGCGGCCACAATGGGTTAAGAGAAGCCGCAAGCCACTGGGTGTGCGTGTCTGTATTAGAGTCATGCGCGTGACACAAATTATCTTTTCACGTTCCCGAAATGGACGCGCAATTATTTCCCCAGAGTTTAAAAAACTATTCTTTATGATTATATCCAGCATTGAAAAATCCGCATATTTAAATTTCGAAAATTTAATATTAACATTGCAATGCATTGGTTGAAACCTTAAATCCTATTTCGATGCACTTACGAAATATTTTAGTTCTTATTGTCTTAGCTAGAGACATACTGATTTTATGATAACTGATATCAACAGGCGGTCATTCTAAAGATTTGTTTAGATTAGATTATATCTATCGAATAGCTAAATATTAAGTATTTATCAAATTAATGTTCGCTCCTTCACAAACGCGCCTTCTCACGCACAGCTCTAATGCCTGTGGGCCACTTCTACAGTGGCGCTTTCTATTATTTCTCGCTGACTATATGACTGAATGCTTTAGATGATACTTTAAAATTTTCTTAATTTATGTGCAATGGCGATAGGTAGGCGGCACGATGTTACGCCCCTTATTGCATGCCTCACATACATTATTTATGCGCATTTTAAGTTTGTTATTTTTTAATCATTTTATATTGATGGTACGCGCCCTTTTACCATACGCCACAATCTTTGGGGGGTCTCATTCGAGATGAGATGGGGTGGGGTCTGGGACTGAGACCGGGGCGTGTAAATTGGCCCGCGCCTTTACACACATTTTCCAGACCAACAATTTTGTTGTTATTGTTATTGTTGTACAGACACATGTATTTTAAATGAATTTTTATTGAACACACTGCAGTTATTTTTATTGTGTTTTTGTTGGGATGTTTTTTTTTTTGCGTTATGGGTAAAATAAAAATCACATATTAATCATCGTTCGATATCTTCGCTCGCTGACCGCCACTTGTTTACACTGTGGTCGGCCAACCGACCCAGTTACAATTAAAATTATGACAGGCCTGTTTCTCCTTTGTTTCCGACAACAAACTGTTGTTGTTATTGTTTTTTGTTTTTGTTGCTGTTTGTACGTGTATGCCGCATATGGCGCCCGCAGTAAAAACTTCAGTTAATTAAAAATTAATATTTTATGTGAGCATGCTGGCTTGGGCCACAACAGACTAGACCAGCCCAGGCCATGCCAGACCAGACCTAGCCCTATTAGTTGGAGTCAATCAGTCAGGTCTATTAGCTAATTTACTCTAATAACTGGCATTTGGCAAAGCAATTGATTAATGTGCGCCCATCGCTCGACCTAGGCCCTGAGAAACGTGCTCAGCTATTTGGGTCAGCGGCGGTAGCTTATTGGAGACCTTTATAGTTACCTGAGCGTCAGCCATTTACGGCAAATTTTCTGTCGATTCAATTATGCGCTGGCAATGGCAAATTTTTGTTCACACTCACAGGCATCATCACAAAAGCGTCAGGCAGTGAGCCAGTCAGGCATCAGGAAGGCTGTCAATTCGAATTTCCTGCAGTCAAAGTCGTAGAGTCGTTGATAATGGCAAGACAAACTTGTATGCAAATCCACACACACAATCATTCAAGTGACAAGTCTGCCAACCGATGCCTGCCGCCTACTGCCTGCATCACACTTTTTAGCATATAAATCAAGGCGTAGTTATACATACATATATACTCTCTACTTATATATAAATCCAGCTCGGGGGCTTATAATGAAGACATGCCAAACGTACAAGCCAATCGAGCAACGCCCGCGTCATGTCAGCGGCACACTGAACTCGACTCCGAAAGTGGCTGCGAAAAACCAATCAACTCAAAGTAAATCACAAATCATAAAATATTCTGCTAGAGTTCAGTTAAGCACACTCACATACGAGCACACAGTCAGCCCATAGACAGTTGGAGAGACAGACATACATAAGTGAACTGCAGCAGCTGACAATGCCAAAGAGGCTGTATCGATGACGATGACGATGACGATGACGATGAAGAGCCAACCGTTGAACGCTGCCGTTTATAAATAAAATTTGCATAAATTTAATAAACGTACTCTTCATCAAAATTTCCTTCCCCATCACCATCGTCAGCGTTGAGCCACAAAAGGAAGTTTTTGGTTATACGAGTACTAGTATGCGCACTTGTTAGTACTTGCCCCAAAGGCCACGATGGCACTGTTATTGTTGTTGTTGGTGTTGCTATTTCTGCTGTTGCTGCTGCTGCTGCTGCTGCAGCTGCTATTGAAACTGCAAATACAACTGCAACTTCAACATCAACTGCGACTGCGACTGCCACTGCTGCATAATACTGCAGCACATTTGTGATTTACCGATTTACCGGTGAAGCGGTTTGTCACAAAACGCCGTTGTCTCACCCAAAAACCCATAAATAACCGCAAGGCAGTCAGGCATACAGAATGTGTTGCCACTGCCACTGCCTTTGCCTTTGCCATTGCCTTTACCTTTGCTTCGATCCTTGGGTTGCATATAATGATGACATTGCGGCTGCCAGACTACTGAAACATTTTTCGGCTACCGTACGTTGCCTTGGACATAGCAAGCTGGAAAAGGTGCTGGCTGGTGCTATTGGTGTTGGTGTTGGTAGTACGTCCTCATCATTTTGCACGCATAAATCTCGTTGACGCGCTTATCGACTAGAGGGCAGAGCACACGTTTGTTAGCCATTCTCGACAGCTCCAGCTCTTGCTATCGTTCAAATATTTGTGCAATTGCTGGTAGTAGCTGGAGTGCGTTTCGTTTACTGTCAGCAGCTTTTCCCACAAACTTCGCATGCGGTTCGGTTGTTGTCACCCAGGCTGTGCCGCATTGTGTTCTGCATATCTGGAAAATTATGTCATTTTGCATATTGCTTGGTAGCTGGGCTGCATTGTCAGCTGTGCTATTTGCATACGAAAATCCTTTGGGCCAAATATTTCACATTTGTTTGCTTGTCTGGTTGTTCGTTTGTTGCACAGCAATTCAATGGTTGGTGCACTCGCCAGGTATGTATTGTAGGTATTGTAACCAAAAATCTTGAATGTGGTGCAAAGGCTGTTCGAATTTTCATTTGTATGTTATTTTATTTATATGAGTGTTTCAAAATCTTTGTGAAGATTATAACAATTCACAATTTGAATAAGGCACAAAGAATCGAAAAACACTATAAATATATCGCTCTATCGACCTATGGAGTCAGGCTGTTAAAGTAAAGGCTCTGGATTCTTAAAGTAATTTACTAAATACGCATATTATGTTTAAGATTGTGGGGCTCCATAATTGTTGTTTTAACTTTATCTTATTTCAGTATTGTACAAGTTCTTTATTCTTGAAGTTTCCTTTCACAATGTGGCTTTTATTCCTCCATTGTAATCGGTATAATTTCCCATTTTATTGCAACACTCATTGGCAGTACCAACACTCTTATTAAATAACAGAACTTTCTTTTATAGATGGTTAGACAACTTTGAGTATTCACTTACAACCATTTTTAAATTTTATTTTATGAAAATGTACTTAATTATTAACACATTTGTGTAATCCGTTAAATAAATGCATGGGCTGAGCTCGAAAGTTAATGAATTCTATGAATTAATCTCTGATGAAGTGAAGTATTTTAAGTATTTGGACATTTTGCAATAATAAGTGTGGAGAAACTCGACATTAATGGACTGTAACTCATTGGCAGGCACTAAATCATGCCGCAGCACTCTATAGCACACATACTAGCTGTGTAAAAATGTTTGTACTATGTGACTTCCTGGTTAAGCAAAGTGGAGCCACAAATTAATGTCAAAGTCAAATGAAATGGCATTTGGTAAGCAATACAAAGACGCTATCAATTGCTTAGCCAGACACAAGCCAAGCCAACCAAAGTCAAGCCAATCTATAGCTTACTAAACCACGCCACGAATATGCGCCATAAATTTGCCAGGGATCTGCCGCAGGCAGTGTGGAGGGGAAAGCAGGTAGCGCAAAAAATGACAGAAATGCGTTTATTGACCAAATGGGCAGTGCGTCGAATGCGTCGACTGAGCATCGATTACGACTTCAGTTGCTAGTTGCTAGTTGCTAGTTGCCAGTTGCCAGTTGGCGGCTGTGACTTTGGCTGCCTTTACCACTTGGAGCATGTGTGCCTGCCGTGCCTTTGGGAAAAAGCGACACAATACGCATACATGTCGTATGCGCAATATGTTTTGTTAGCTGACTGAGTTTGCTATTTGTTTTGTCTGTTCTATTCACAACAGCAGCAGCAACAACAGCTTATGGCAGTGGCATATGGGCTGCCGAAAACTGTGATTTTCAAAACACATTCAAAGCTAGATTGTAATACTTATGCAAACTGATTTAACACACAAATTGATATATAATTTAAGAGAGAGAAAATTAACATTACTCTTCAAATAAAAATAAAACATGTGGACATTCCCATTCATCTTTGAACAGCGATCGCAATAACAGGGATTCGAGATCGCATTGCGTTTTACTAAATGGAAAGGCCATTGGAGATGGATAGGGGTTCGCCAAATGAGTTCTGATAAAATGATTGTGAAAAATTCAATTTGTTAGTTATAAATATAAGTTCATAATCGAAAAGTAAGAAATTATAAATGTTGCATTAAAGGGAGTTGAAAAGTACAAAATACTTTAAAAATTCAACGAGTCTGACCCAAAAAAAAAAAACAAATTAACGAAAGCAGTAACAGAAGTTGTAGTCACTGTGATTAAAGCACAGTTTTGCGATTTGTTGCGCAGCACCGATATGCACATGCTCGTATGTATAAAAAAGAAATCAAATATATTGCTTGCAATTTATTTATAAACATTTGCTGTATGCGTAAATGTCAATGCTGTTCCTGCTGCTTGCATTGCGCGTTTTCCTTTTTTTTTTTTCGCCAATAAACACACTAACTGTAATTTATCCAATCTTGGTTGGCTGGCTGGCTGGCTGGCTGGCTGACTGCTCTTTCAATTTTGGCTGGTAAGCGCAACATTTGTGTTACTTCCGAGCAGCCGCAATGTCGTGCCATCGCAGCCAATGATGGCCTGCAACATGTGACAGCAAACAAGGCAGCTAGCTGCTTGGCAACTTAGGCCGCTAGAGATCGTGGCTGCTCCCGGGCCCGCACCCGCTGCCAACAAGTCTGATTCATGATTTATAGTAAAATATTTATTTTACTGTTAAGTATACACCGAGTGAGGCACAGGCACATCTATTTCTGCTCATTTTTTTTCTTTTTTTTGGAAACCAAGCACGCCGCTGGTTGGGTGGGTGCCTTGGCTTGGCTTGACTTCCAGGCAGCAGATATACCATCCAGCTATTTAGTTACATATACACACAAACATATATGCAGACAGGTTGCAGCGACTGTCATTGTCTGTTATTGTTGTGGCGCGCTCTGAGGCTCTGTGTGCCGTTGTGTTGTCACTTGCCACAGCATGCTCTCAAGCTGTGTCCCGCTCTGTCTTATCACAGTAGTACGTGTAGCTTGTCGTGTACGCTGGCATTAGGCTAAATATGCAAACGGCTAACTGTTTTACGTTGCCGAAGCTAACTGCGACGTTTTGGTTTTTAGTTGGTTATGTCACTCATACGACACGTTGCACACATTTCAGATAAAATATTAATGTCAAATGCAATGCCTGGCATTTGCAGCTACCCGTACAAGCATGGCAATAGCTACCGGTAGTAATATAGTATGTACACATAACTAAAGAGCTACGTGTCAAGTGAGTGTGTGGCGTAAAAGCATGAAAAAATACTATATATAAATCATCAGCTATCTGGTAACCTCATTTTCATAATATTCATAGACAATTTTTATGGCTTTTCAATAAGAGTGTCAAGCTGATAGCTGCTGCTGCCGCTGCTTGACAACAAACAAAATCTATATACTATGAAAACCAAAAATACAAAGAACGCATAAAGCATAAATCACGCAGCGCAAAACTTATCTTAATCTGCAACAACAGCACAACATGAGAACAGCGACAGTGGGAAGAAGAAAAAGTATCTTTCACTTTGCTTTCGCACGTATCAGCGCATGCATCAAAAAACTAAAAAAAATTAAGCCAAGCTGCCCCCAACCATAGTACAGTGGGCCAGAAAACCCATATTATCAGCAAATTGTAATTACTGTGTACAATGAATATAATGTAATATTCTGACTAGTGTACATGCTCTTATAACTAAGTTTCAAGGTACATTGTATTGTTTAATTCTTGGTTGCTTTCGATTAGCTTTTCTATACACATACTAGCTTAAAATCGCATATTTTGGGACATTCAAATCTTTCAATTGATTAAACGAATTCTATTTAATGTAAATGTACATAAATGTACTTTGCCACCGAATATGGCTACAAACAGACAGTATATTTTAAAACTAACGCAGACAGAAAGAACTTCTCATAATATCCTTAAATTTCATCTATACTATATGCTATGGCATTGGTATGAATATAAAGGATTAATACAAATTTAAAAAAAATTTTAATAAATTATTGTCGATTTTGCAAGAAAATATTTACAATTCTTTAACTTTAATTAAAATTGCAACTGTGTGTATGTACATTTTTATAAAACGCTTTTTGAATAAAAAGCGTGCATAGCTAGTCCATTGTACATATCATCGAGTTGGGTCGCCGCAGCACTTGAGAAAATTATGACAAGCTGCCAAGACAGTCAGTATTGTGATAAGCATCGCAATCGATTTTACATGAGTGAGCGACGACTACGACTACGAGGACGAGGACGAAGACGATGTCAAAATGCTGCTCAAGATCTCGAGCTCGGGCTTCAACTCATGGCTCATGGCTCACGGTTCTTGACTAACTGTACGTTTAAAAGCTTTTTGGCTTTAAACAAAAGTGTCATAAATCTTGTCAAGCGACACAAAAGAACTTGACACAGTGAAATAAATACGCAGCACCATCTAGCAGCCACCTCCAGCGCTACTACCACCACCAACAACAACAACAACAACAGAAACAGCAACAACAACAACAATAGCAGCCCCAACCATATCTACTCTATGAGTGCATTGCAGTCAGCTTGGCTGGTCGGTTAGTCGGTCGGTTGGTGGCTCTATTAGTGTGTCTGCAACGTGCACGGGGGAATTCCTGCAGCGCATATAAAAGGCTCACTTGCTGTGCCCAGAGCTGCGCTGCTCTGCGCTGCGATGTTGCAAAAGGATGCTAATGCACGTAATACGTTCCACTTGAATTGATAACAATGGGGTTTGTGGCTGATGGCATGCTCTTCTCTGCTCTACTCTGCTTACAATGACCAGCCACCTAGTAGTAGGAGCCCCAGCAGCATTGAGTGCTCTTTTTCCATGTTTTTCATTTTACTCTTTCGTTTTGGGGCCAGATCATGTATGTAGATTTAAGCCAAATGAATGTCGCCTACGCTGTCGCTTTTATAAGCGTGGCCCAACGCCAGGACTCAAGAGCATGAACGTGAGCCCCGGGCTGCTAGCCTATCTGTGCACTTGAAGGAAAAAATTGTGGCAAAAACACATCCCCACAGCCGACCTTCTTATAATGAAAAGTGGAAACGAAATGCTTTTAAACTCCCCAGTTAGTTCAAATAAATTATAACTCACTAAAGGAATGAAAATAATTGGGTAAATACAAATTGGTATTTAATGCCAACGCCTAAAAAAATGTATTTAAATATTGAATATTATTTTTCTAGAGCTCGATATATTTTTTTCTGAGTGTACGTGTATGTCACTTAGCCGGCTGGCTGAGCAAAATTCAATAGAGTTTAGTTACAAGTAGAAATATTATGGTATGGTGCGACTCAGAGTTCTTTTGTATGATGCGGCACTTATCAGCGGACACAGTGTGTTAGAAGAGCAAACCATCACCAAAGTTCAAGAGCTTAGCTCATGTACTGCAACGTTTTGATAAATTTGTTGGGGCTCGGCCACGACTCGACTTCCGTTGAGCTGTTGAGGCTCGAGTCCGAAATCAGTTTGAAAAATTAAAGTCACATGCCACTTGGCACTTGCTGCGCCTAACTGGTCAACGTGCGATAAGTCCAAAAATGAGCAGAAATAGAAACAGAAACATAAGCAAACAAGCGCAACTAAAATGCCAACAATTTCATTGCCTAAAATTTGTTAGCAAGTACCGCAAAAGGCGTGCCTGGCAGCTGGAATTTGATTTGCTTTTTTTCTTGTTGTTGCTTTTGGACCGAAACGAATGAAAAACTTAACGCAAATGAAAAGAAGATTAATTACAAACGACAAATTGCGTTCAATGTCGCATTAATTGAGGCAATGAGCACATGAATAAATATATGAATTTACACAAAAAATAAGAGATACAACAACAGCAGCAACAAATACTGACTGGCCACAGAGATTTTCGCGTTGTTGCCGGCAACAACAACTACGGCGAGGCAATGAGCCGTTTTGTGGCCAAACTTCTAATCGCTTAAGCCATAAACAAATACGCCAAGAAGGTCGTCTCGCAAAGTCTGAAGTTGTTGCTGTTGTTACCATTGTTTTTGCTGCAATTTTTTGTACTATTAGCCCGCAGTTAGCATGCATCACTTAACAGCAGCTCGAAGCAACTGTCTAAGATTTGGCAACGAAGTTCAGCTCTGGAAATACACGGCATCGCTCAAGTGGAATTATGCCAATTAAGGTCGAGCTATTGAACAAATTTCAATTCGCAATTTTCGCAGCTGGTCATGATGGGCTTGCCACCCGCAAACAGCAACGCCAACAATAACTTCATTATGTGGAAGGCTCGACGCGTGTTTGGGTCGCGAGCCCAAACAGTAGCCAATTCCTTTGCCAACCGAAATTGATGCATTTGCGCATTTGGGTTGGCGGTTATTTGATTTAACACCAACACAGACCACATGCTCGCCCGGCTTGCTGCCGTCTATTAGTGCCGTTATGAGCAAATTATGGGAGCGGCATAGCGCGCTCCACTCCCTCCAACCGGCCGACAATCACCCGCTGCGGCGCTCAAAATATGGCCAGCAACTAATTGCACAACAACAACAGCTGCCAAAGCAGCAACTAACATATGAATCCATTGCTGATGTTGCTGTTGTTGTAGTTTTTGTTGTTGTTGTTGTTAAGGCAACCTACGTGGCAGTGGCTCATGCGGTTTCATGCGCCGCTCTTTTAATACAAGTATGCAACAAATCAGGGAGTAAATTGTAACATAAAATACTTATACTCTACAAATAACTGGTAGCACGATTTTGTTTATTTTTTTATTTTTTTAATGAAAATCAATAATATTGTACAGTTAAATCGTTTGAATTATGTGGAATCTAAATTGATAAATACTCCCAATCCAAAAATAAATTGACTTATTGGTTCATAAAAACGGTTAGAGGAACACAAATAGATCCAACAAAAAGCTTTTCAAGCTCAGTAATGTTTTGAAACTAAATGCATTTCTAAATTTCGTTTGCACATCACCTGATTTTATGGGGAATCGGGAACTTAACGTATTTCCCTCTTATAATAAATTTAACGACTATAAAAAGACTGACGAATTTGTGATTATTATATTATTATTTTTAGAGCTTTTTAGCAATAGCAATATATATCTATGTTTACATGATTCTACAAATTTGCGTAGTAAGAGCAGAATTACTATTGATCGCAATCGATACGAATATTCTCAATCATTATTATAAGAATATTTAATTATTTAAAACTGAGCGGTAGGCTCTTTTGTTTTAGAAATATGTTTACCAAAAAATAATGATGTACATATACATATATCAACTTTTCATATTTTCAATGTACATACTTATAAAAATACATTTTGGTAAATGTTAATTTGTCAATCTTTATTCTTTAAGCATACTATTATTTATTATTATTTATTATATTTCTTATTTGCATTAGTAAAATATATAGTAGAAACAAAACTGAACATCATAATAATAGTAATCGTTTAAGTACTGACCACCATGACATTAAAACTTATCCCAACCTATTTAAGATTAATTTATAGTTATATGAAGCAAAACTTGGCTTCGGAATCAATTGCAGTCATACTTTCAGCAACTGGGAAGAGTATTATTCGTCTGATTTTGTTCTTTTTTTTGAGCGTTTGATTTGCGCATTGTTTACATGGCTTAGATAATTGCGTGCATTAATTGCGCGCAGCCACCCACAAAGACAGCGGGCGATGGAAATTGCCAGGCACGGACAGACAAGTGGGCGTATGTTTTTGGGGGATATTATAAATGGCTGACCCAAAAAAATGCAAGCCACAAGAGTTTACTGCTTTCATTAACTCTTCAACAGCATGTGCGCGCGTACTCACACACACACACATATACATATGGGCATACACACGTGAAAAGCGGGTGAGTTGAAAATGTGGTGTGTACTGTAATCAACGTGTATTTGTCTGCCTGTCTGTCTTTCTGTCAGTCTGTTCGCCTGTTTGCATTTTACGCTTCAAATGCGCAACACATGTAACTTATATACACACGACCTGCCCCCCACCCTTGGGTCTGTGTGATTAATATCTCGCGTTTTCTGTTCGCGGCGTGGGTCCACAGCTCACATTTGTATAACATTTGGAGTCATGCAAAAGCAAAGCACCAAGCATGAGGCAGGCAGAGGGACAAATGGATAGAGGGACAGACGGACAGACATATAAGAACAAATGATTTCCCACTGTTATTGATGATGTGTTGATTAGGTTCTGAAACACAACACAGCGAACTAATCGCCGGTATGTGGATTTAAATTGCCATGACTGTTCGAGTGTGTGTGTGTGTGTGTAAGCTCTGCTGCTGACTTTATAACGAATTTCACTTTGAACTCATGCCGCACACACAAATATACACACGCACACACATACACATACACACACACACACAGGCACACAGTGGGGCGCCACAGCTGCTGTTGTTGCTGCTACCAATGCTGCTGCATGTGCGGCCACAAAAATTAGGTCATGTTTGCTCAAAATATTTTGTTGCAAATTGCTAAAATCATGCTAACAGCATGCAATGCTTCCACGTATAGAACTACACAACACACCCGCCCTTCCCCCAACAAGTTCGTAGCTGCAGTCTTTCGTTTGGACGCTTCGACGTCCAGCTTTTAGGTTTCATAATGATAAGTCAATTGCGTTTTCTACGCAAAATGCGACAATTTATGAGTTGTTTCCATTTTATTGCAGTCCACTGTCAGTTGTCCTGTCAATTTCAATTTTTTTAATGGGTACACAATGAACACAGAGTTGTGCTAATTCTGCAAAAGCACATAAATTTTCTACAGAGTACAACAAATACAACAAAGCCCTGTTTGGCTACACAGCTGCTAAGAGGTCACCAGCAGCTAACAAACTGTGAAAAATGTGCTCAGGCTTCGATAGACTTTTGGGCTCTAAGCCTTTTTAATAAGCAGCCGCTTGACAAGGTTGGGGGTCAACTAAATTACTAGCTAGCTAAGTGATTTTTATCAATTGCTTAGCCTCTATTTTTGGCACATTTTTCGAAGACCGGCTGCACTACGTTGCCAGCCATAGTTCAATAAACCTGACAATTTTAATGGGCACATATAAACTGCATGTCATTTCATGGTAGAGTTACTTCAGAAATTGCAGTTAAGTGCAACTGGGAAGGGTTACGAGAAAGTAGCCATTTTACTGGTCAACAATGCGAAAGAATATGTGATAAGCCCAGTACTTTGTAGCAATTTGAATGAACAAGCTTTTAACCCTAGATGCCACTGCTTACTTAGACAATCTTTCTTTGCTCGCAGGTTGCCACAGTTCGTAAACATAAGTTGTACTAAAATCCAAAATCACTGAAAGAAATTCGGATCATCGAATAACGCACAAAATAGTACCCATAAAAAATAAATATCTTTTAGCAGTTAAAAATATGCCATAATATTAGATATCTATTGTACCAGCTAATTTAAGAGTTAATTTTAAATTGCTACTAATTAAAAGCGATGTGTGACAAGCTTCAAGCTTTTTAATAACATTTCAAGGGCGGTCGTTTGCAATGCGTTTTCATTTGAGTTGAGCAACAAATATAAATATTTTAAAGCTACTGTAGATTAAATTCAAGTACACCTAATTCTCTTTCTACACGGTCTTTTTTTACACGCTTTCTATTTTACACGGTTTGAAAATTAAAAATATTATATATGGTTACACGACTTTATTCCATTTAGCACGACTCATTTTGAATTAGAATTAGGTGTACAATTTAAATTCGCCTTTGTCAAAAGAAGTAAAATTGATTATCGCTTTGCTATTCGAATTCGCGAATCACAGCAATATTTATAAATCGGAACATCTTCAATATGTTCGTAGTATAATCGCTCGAGTTAAAACTATTTAATGAAAATATACGATGTACCATATAGGGTTAAGGCTGCAAATTGTCGCCAATTTGTGCAGGGAAAGAAGCTTAGTATGTATGTACATGTCTCGCCTCATGTGAAGCGCGCAAACGTTTAGCGCAAGCTCGCAAGTGGGCATGAAACATTGAAGTACTACTCGTATCAGTGCCCGCATTTGAAGAGCTGAGCACACAGACATTGATGCCAAGTACAAGTACCCAACGAACACCTCGAGCCAATCAAATGCGCCACGTTCTTACACAAAGTAATGTAACGGTATTCCAGCGGAAAGCTGCTACGAAAAAGCTGCAGGCAGCAAAACGAGCCACCATTAGGAGGAGAACCAAGTGGAGGAGGATGAGGAAGTTGAAAGAGCTGAGCGTACAGAATACAGAACACAGAATACAGCTATAAAGTTTACTGCTACAATTGGCAAATTGAAAATTGCCCGCGCTTGGGCACCACTCGATGCTGATGCTGATGCTGTTGGCTTGGTGCTGGGTCTGAGACTGGGTCTGAGTCTGGTGCTGGCAGAGAGAAGGCGGAAGCCAGTGAAGTCAACCTTTTTGCATGGCATGCCCGAAAGTCAACTGCGTGTACGCGTCTGCCAGATATTCGCATACACACACACACATGCATAGTGTGCTGCTGCAACAGATAAACCGCAGACGAAGATGCATGAGCAAACGTCGACCGAGACGTAAACGCAGACTCAGACTCAGCCCCAGACACCGATGCTGATGCTGATGCTGATGCCGATGCCGATGCCGACATAGACGTTTCAATTTCAAAACGGTTTGGGCAACAATCTTTGTTGCAGACAGACAGGCAAGGCATTTTAATGAATTGATGTCGGAGTACGACGTCCTGACGTGCGTTTGTAACGGTGTTCGGATGTGGTAGATGGCTTTAAGTTGCAAGCACTGTTTGAATTTGAATTTGGGCCATTAGACCTAAAATAATCATATACTACTGTCATTTTTTGTTTGGATAATGTACCCTCTGTTAAACATTTGATTTGATTTGATATTAAACTCTATCATTTCCAATATTACTAACAAACTTTTCCTTGCTTTAAAAGAACACAAATTTTGTTACTTACTATCATTAATTTTTTAGAATGTAACAAAAAAATATTTACGTGTATACAAAATTAAAAGCTTGGTTCAAAAGCGATTTCTCTTCTACTTAAGGTGACGCGGGCATTCTAATAAGAATATATTACTGCCAATCAATCTTTCTTTCTTAATCAAGCAAATATCTTGTACTGATCTTACTTCACAACTTAAAAATCTAGTAATTCTTTAAGTTCTCCCAAACGTAAATTTTTTTCAAAAATTATTTTGGAGTCCAAAAACAGACCGCACTAAGCTCTAAGTGATACCCAATAAATTTTGTGGTATAATTTCTATAAGTTTAGTTCAGAAATATTCCAATGCATGACTACTGTAACTATGGACTATGAATAAAGCCGAGAGCGTATCAAATGACTTAGACAACAAACTTGTTTATGGCTAACTAGACTAGCTACACATGTATGTGTGTATGTGTTAAAATACATAGTATTCACTATTGCAATTATAAATTAATATTACACCAGAGGCAAAAGGCATGTCGCTTTCATTACGGGTTCAACTTTCGCCTGACTCTTGCTCTCGTTTCGCCAAGGTGCTCGCCCACAAATTCGTGGGTTCTTGTTAGCAGTCGTCGTTAGAGTCGTGCAACAAACTTGACCCTATTAGAAGCAGCTGTAAATTACTGGTAACACCAACAAAGCGGCACCACCCACATGAAATCGTATTATTAAAATGAAATGTAAGCAGCCCAGCGGTCACTTGAATTGTTCGCCAACGCCAGAAGCGCCAGCGCCAGCTCCATTAAGAGCCCCAGCATTTATATTATTGCCGCAATAACAAGGCGCGCTGTTTAGGCGTTAATTGCGGGTTCTACTCGTACTTGCTTTTGAATAGTTGTAAAAACCCGAGTGGAAAATTATAAGTTGCGTACGCTTTTGAGCTTGAATTTGTGCTTTTGTCAGCAGCACTTTCTCTCTGGCTTGCCCAGCCGAAAAGTGAGTTTGAATTCATTTTTTTCATTTTTTGCTGCTGTTGCTGCTACACGAAATTTGTTGTAGGCGTTAACGTGGCGCTATTTATTGGTTTTTAATGCCAAAAATCAATTGCTTCTTACCTTTTTATTTCGGCGTACGTTTTCTAATTTACGCAAGTGCGCTGTTCCTCATCACTGGAAAGAAGGAAGGAAAGAGAAATGTAAATTAGTTTAAGAAAACACTTGAATTGTATAGTACTTAAGACACTTGCAATTTACGGGACCACTTGGCGCGTCCACTGAACTCACATTGAAGCAATGCTTTCAACATCTTCTGCCAAAGTATTTTGTATTGTACCCTCGAAAGAGCGCAGTTAATTAAATTAGCATTTATTCTGCAGGCAAGCATTTTTTTTTAAGGGCAGGAAAAGATTCTTGAGCCAAATTTATAGCTCAATCATTTGACTATTTTGATAAAAAGGCACAAATTATTATTATTTTTTAAAAATATTTTTTGATATATTTTCATCATATTAATTTAAAGTGTTAGGAAATGTACTACATACGTAAAAAGGTCCTGAACTGATTAGATCTGATTAGGGACATATTATTATTTGCATAGATACAATAATGAAATTTATATTATTTCTAACGAGTTTTAATTGGATTGAGGCGATGTTTGTAAGAAGAGACGTATAACTTTGTCTAATAAAAAAAAACATAGTTTTTAACAAAGCTTGACTTCTCTGATATTCTATGTTTATTTAGAAATCATTTTGAATATTTACTGATATTTTCAGATATTGTCTTTATTACGTTTTACTTTCAAGATTCGAAATAGGTGTGTTTGATAGGCGGGTGCTGTGCCAAGTTAAGTTTGCTAAGTTTTCTAAGTTTTAATAAATGAATGTGAAACTAAATTGCAGCTATTGATGTACTATATCTATAGACAATGTCTCTTTTATCAATTCATATTCACTTAATGTAGCTCAAGGGTTAAATGAATGGGCAAACAGTTTTTGAGGCAAAGTCCAAAGCAGTTTCATAGTCAATTGCGCTTGACTGTAAGGGAACAATTTTGTTGTGCTTAGCTCACTGAAATCGTTGACAGACGCATTACAATTCTACCTTGGCTTACTCAACACTTGTACACAATTATAAAATGGATACAAATGTCTTTTGTTATTGCTCGCCAGCTGTGCGAGACAGTCGCCTTGAGTTCTAAATATTTTCGCTTAATGATGGGGTCGTGTTCATTTCAATTGTTTGTAAATGCAACTGCAATTGTCGCGTATTCAAAGCGATATATAAATAATAATAAAGAAGTGAAATTTTCACAACACAACACGGCTACTAGTACTTTTGCTTTCTTTCGCTGCTCAGTGCTATGGCTCATTACGCTTTCCAACTTTCAATTGGTGACTTAATTTCTTTGGCAATTTGTGCGCGGCTACGACACAACAGAGCAACAACAAAAGTGTTGCAATAAGAGTTAATGAAATCGAACGGCAACAACAACTACATCTACAGTTAGAGCCTATTGTTAGCGAGTGTCCACTCAGCGAAACAACAAAATTGTTACCAGACAATCACCCAGTAAGTCTGTTGGACAGACAGACAGACAGGCAGCCCAAGAAATTATTAAGTGCAGTTTGCTCTGCCACTTTTACTTTTATTATTATAGTTGTTGGTGCTATTTTTGTAGTTGCGGCTGCTGCTAACGAACATTTTATGGGCGCATGTGCAATCGTTTGAAGCAAAACCAAAACATCGTAGTTGGGGCCAGGGCCTGGGCCTGGGTTTAAGCCCAAGCATTATCAAACAACGATTTTCACCCGGTATTTTTCACGTTTCGTAGCTATTTTGTTTTTAGCCGTTTTCGATTTCAACTAATGAGTAAAACGCTTTTGGCACAAAACGTTCAACGGCAACAACAGCACCAATCGCATTATACGCTGCAACAGCAGCAACAAAGCGCTGCTCTCAACTAAATTACAAAACAATTTGTCTTAAACGCTGTGCTGAGTGATGTTCGATTTGCATGGGAAAATGTTAGAGTATCTTCGTTGAAAGGCACGAGAAAAGAAAACTCCAACGGCAGTAGCTGTAACAACAACTAAGGGGCTGACAGTTATATAAGTTGCAGGCAGTATGCATTAAATCGTTTAAATGAAGCATACGCCATGCTGTCAAGTTAAAATAGTACCTATGTCTATTTGCGAGTATATATATATACATATATATACATAGAAATGCATGCATGCAGGTCGCCCGCCCTCCTGTCGAGTAAATCAAATTCGTTTGTTCAAGCACTTAATTAAATGCAATAACAACAACACTAGCAAGTCGCAGAGCAAACAACTCCATTTAAAATGTTGCCAAACAAAAAGAAAAACAATAACAAAACCCACACCACGCAACCAAAGACAACAAAAATTAGAGACAAAACAAAGAACCAAAACATAAATTGCATGCCACAGTTGCGGGCTGCCTAAATACATACTACTGCTGACTGTTCCAGTCCGCCCCGTCCCCGATCCCCGTCTCACGTCCAACAACTCTTCGAGCTCACTGTACCGTGGCCATTGTTGGCACTGGCCATCCACATAGAGACATACCTAGAAGCGGACGGGCGGGGGTGCAGCTGCAACATGCAAACATTAAATTATCGCTGTTGATCTTAGCCACAGCCTGGCCGATCTCTGCCCATGTCTGGCCATGCAGCAGCTACTTGTATTAAGTGTGCACTAGAGTGCAGCTCTGTTTGCCTTTGCGTTTGCTGCATGTGATCAAGTCGAGTAAACATGCCACCACTAACAGCTAGAGAAACAACAGCAATAACTACAACCATAACAACTACGTCTGGTCCAGCAGGCAACATATCAATTAGTCGAACGCCATTTTATCTCCTTGATGGAGAAACTTAAGTATAGGAATTTAAATATCGACAGAATTACAGGAAATACAAACAATAAATATTCAGATAAGTGCAGCTACTTCTTCTTAATGAGGTTCTAAATATAAAAAATATGCCATAAAAGTGAAATAAGTATTAAATAATTATAACAGAATTATAGCATTAACGCTTGTAAATAATACAAATTAAAATAAATAATTAAATGAAGTGTTAATAGAAATCGAATATAAAAACTGTTATCGTAATTTTATTATTTAATAGGGTATAGACAGAGAAAGTATATTATGAACCAAAAATATATGTTGTAGTGTGAAAACTTTCGCCTTCTTGTGTTATTATTGACACCGAGTTGTAGTAAACAGTGGCTGCTTTTTAAACCGCATGCCTTATGAAAACGAAGGGAAAATTACAAAAAAGGCTACAACTATGTATATTCTTCATCATATAACGAGATGATATAACTCTATCATCACCCCTACTTCCATATTCGTTCATTTGCACATTTTTCCAGATTTAAAATAAATTAAGAAAATACTCTATTGTTAAGCAGGCTGTTTAAGAGTTTTCTAGTATAAGTTTCCGTATTGAAAAGCGAACATTTTGTTATACTCTAACTGCCGAAAATCAGTGAGGTTGATATAATAATGGCTTTGGCTTTTTTCCGCAGCGAACCCATGGAGCTGTGCCATTTGTTACTACACATAGATGGTGCCTTCGACTATATGATGCATTTGGGTCACCTGGGTATGGTCCAGTTCAACAATGTTTATGATGAGGACCGTATTCTGAATGGACTCTTCACTAAGCAAGTTCAACATTGTCATGAGCTGCTACGCATTGTGCAGTACCTGATGGATCAAATGGCGCAGGTGGACATTAAGGAGATATTTTATCCGGACGTGGACGTTGAAAACATAATGCGTGAGACTGATTTGCAGGACTATGATCGTCAGTTGCGTGAACTACAGACCAGTGCCCATCAAGTAATGGAGCACTACCATACGCTGGAGAAGCGAAAGTACTATTTAATAGAGTGGCGCTTTGCACTGACCAAGGCCGATCGATTTTTGGCCATGGACGGAACAAAAGGTAGTCAATTACTCTATTCTGAAAGCACCATAGGAAGATTGATAAAGGATCAGTCGGACGGCGAGCCAGGCTTGACGAATCTAAACTATTTGGTTGGCTCTATACATGCCAATAGGTACGAGGCCTTTGAACTATTGCTCTTTCGCATATTTGGTCGCAACCTGATACTGCGCCATGTCGAGCTTCCCGAGCCAGTCATTGAAGTGCATGGCAATCGTATACAGCTGGTGCGCAAGTATGTCCTCCTGATGGTTACTGCCACAATGATGTGGCGCCCAAAGCTAATGAGATGCTGCCACGCCTTCCACGTCACAATCTTTGAGTGTCCCGAAACACCAAGTGCTCGGAGACTGAAACTCGAAGAGGTTCAAAAAGATATTGACGATATAAATTTAGTCTTAGACGAATCCAATCAGCTCAGGGTGCGAGTCCTAAACTTTGCAGCGGCAGATCTATACATCTGGCGCATTAACTTGCAGAAGGCTAAAAAAATCTATGATCTGTTGAATCGGATGAGTCCCGTGGGTGGTATAGATCATCGCAAGTATCTGCAGGCGGAGTGCTTCGTGCCGGCTTCTCATGTGAACGAGGTGCGGCAGACACTGCGTAATACAGCCAAAGATCACGATGGTCTTTTTTTCCCACCTATCTTGCTTAGAAGCAGTCGCAAAATGAGGCACACACCTCCAACCTACTTTCGTTTGAACAAGTTTACGCAAGGTTTTCAGAATCTCATTGATGCATACGGCATGGCGGACTATAGAGAGATTAATCCGGCTCCATACACGATCATTACATTCCCCTTTCTGTTT
The DNA here is from genome assembly GCF_003285725.1 of Scaptodrosophila lebanonensis. Taxonomy (NCBI): domain Eukaryota; kingdom Metazoa; phylum Arthropoda; class Insecta; order Diptera; family Drosophilidae; genus Scaptodrosophila; species Scaptodrosophila lebanonensis. The sequence continues at coordinate 8,783,734 of NW_022060529.1, forward strand.
GCCATTATGTTCGGAGATATGGGCCACGGTACTTTAATGGTATCCTTTGCCTGCATACTGATCCTGCGGGAGAAATCCATTGAAACGAAGCGTCGCACGACCACAGACGAAAACGAAATACTGAATCTTTTATATTCCGGTCGCTATATTGTTCTACTTATGGGTCTATTCTCCGTTTATATCGGCCTGATCTACAATGATACGATGTCGAAAGCGATCAACATCTTTGGCTCAAGCTGGAGTTGCGTCTATAATGAAACCGTCATAGCACATATGACAGGCGAGCTCGTATTCAATCCATCTAGTAGACGATTCTATTCAGGAAACCCTTACCCGATAGGCATGGATCCCATATGGAAGGCCTGCGGCGAGGACTCAATTACAACTTTCAACTCACTAAAGATGAAAATGGCCATTACATTGGGCATAGTCCAGATGATGTTTGGTCTGACACTGTCGGCCATAAACTGTGTCTTACTCAAACGCACGGCCGACTTGCTATTGATTGTTATACCTCAGTTTATATTCATGATCTGCCTGTTCTGCTACCTGGTATTTCTTGTTTTCTACAAATGGGTGACGTACGGTGGCTTGAAAAAAAAACCATACCACTCCGCCTGCGCACCCTCAGTGCTGATCACCTTTATAGACATGATGCTGATGAAAACGACTCAATTGCCCGATCCGAAGTGCCCGAAAGGCATGTTTCCGAATGAGCGACTGATCGAGTATATCTTGGTTTTTATAGCATTTGCCACTGTGCCCGTTCTTTTAGCCGGCAAGCCGATTTATTTGACAATAAAGCAACGGTCGCTAGAGAAGAAGCGAAAACGTGAACGCGATCTCACCGAACTGAGGCAGAAGGGCCGTGAGGCCATCAAAGAAATGCGCACGTCTATGCGTTACAGCATCGGATACGAAGAAAATACCCCATCACGTAAACAATCACAACAAAAGATGAAAACAGCCAAGGAAGTCGAATTCGATAAGTCTGAAATATGGATACACTCAGGCATTCACACCATCGAGAGCGTACTCGGCTCGGTATCGCACACGGCTTCCTACTTGCGTTTGTGGGCCTTGTCGCTGGCCCACGATCAGCTTTCCGATGTACTGTGGCACATGATCTTGTCCAAAGGATTACATAGTCGCATGCCCCACTACATTGGCATTCCAGTTCTCATAGTGGCCTTTCTTATCTGGGCAGTCCTTACAGTGGCCATACTCGTTATGATGGAGGGCTTGTCGGCTTTTCTGCATACGTTGCGTCTGCATTGGGTTGAGTTTCAATCAAAGTTCTTTAGTGGGTCTGGCGAAAAATTTGCACCTTTCTACTTTCCACGCTCCACCATCAGGGATTAATTTTAATCGAACTGTTGAACAACATACTTAAAATTGTTAAAGTGTTTGAAAATAAATATATGTACAAGTACAAGTTGTACAAGTCCACTGACATTGACTTCGATTCTAACTCGGTCTTGGTTGAATGAACCTTGGCGTAGTCGCCAAGATACGGATATACGTGTACATACGCATAAAAGGCTGTATGGTCTGCATGGACTTGGGTAAATAATTTACAGAGACAACCCACGCCAGTGCACATGCAAACGCGAGTCGGAGCCTGGGCTCTTAGATGAGTTGTTGTTAATGGCGCAGTAAACAGGCAATCGACTTTAAGGCAACACCACATTCCACTGCAATTAGCATTAACAGCCGTTGCCGCTGACTAACCCTAGAGCGGGCTTTGCAGACACTCTAAGGCCAGCCGTGCTGAGGCTGACGCTGAAGCTGGTGCTGGTGCTGAACTGAGGCTGGGGCTGTGACTGGGGCTACCAGGCCATAAAGCAAACCTAACTTTAAACAATTTCCATTTATTTGGTTTATGCCACTTTTTGTGCTACGTGTTTTGGCCATGGCAGCTGCACGTTGGGTGCCAATGCGGGCGGTGTTGCTTCTGTTGTTGTTGCTGTTGTTGTTGGCATTGCTGCTGCAGTTGCAACTCCTGCTTCAGCATCAGCACCAAAAAGTCATCGACCCTTTCAGTTGGCAGCTATACTTTTCTCTGTATTGTGGTTGCTCTGACTGTTGTTGTCGTTGTTTTAATGCTGCTCTTGTTGTAGTTGTTGTCGCTGTTGTTCTTGTCGTAGTTGTTTAGCTTGTTTTCTATAGCCACAAACATGCACTCACACATACTCGTACACTAGTTGACATAAATAAACAAACTTAATTACGACAGGTCCATAATTTAATTTGTTTGATATACTAAAGGCAAAAATATATTTGAAGATGACAAATTAAAAAAGAGAGTATTCTGAATGTTCATTTGTTGTGCAATTTTATTTCATTTAAGATGTGTTTAAAATTGGCTAATAATTCATTTTTTACGATGTGACCAATTTTGAAAATTTTTCAAAACTAATCCATAATTGTTAGATGCTTATATATTATCTAATTTTTCGAAAAGATGCTGAAGTGATTTTAGACATATTTTTATGTTCAAATTCTCAAAACTTTTGTATTTTTATATGTATTTCAAACTTGTTTTGGGGTAATAAATTTGTGTGAAAGTTTTATTGTGAGTAATATTTGTAAGCAGACCAAAAAGACATCTAAATCTGCAATCAAAACAGTTTAAGGCAATTATTTATAATGCAAATTAAACCCAAAACGGTAGTTTTACTTATGTATGTGATAGGGATTTAACATTAATTAAATTGACTGTCATTATTTTTGATAATCCATCTTAAATGAAGAAGAACAATTATTTAACAAATTGTTATTATTTATTATTATTCAGAGCATGTTTCTAAATTTACAGAATGACTGAAGAGTAACTCTTTTCTCAACATAATTGCAAGTATATGTTGGTAAGCTAATTGTATTAGTAGAAACAAATATTTGCGACTACAAAGCAATCCATATATTTGGGTGAATACTTATGCCATCTAGTGTAATAAATGCCTTGCTGGCGTGTGCATGTGGCTGAGTACATATATCTTCTGTTTTTGCTCTTGTCTTGCCGCTCTGTTTGCCGCTGTTATTGCTAGTGGTGGTTGTGGCGGTGGTGTTGCTTGTGCTGGAACTGTTTCCATTAACACCCACGCCACACGGCACGCCGCTGCATACTGCACGCTGCACGGGGCGAGTCTTGACATAAATTATGAACACTCGATGACGCATGCAGGCCGCTGAGATCGTGCTAAGTAGACTTGTTTATGCATAAATAACTTTCGTTAGCGCTCGAGCACATGCTGCAATTGACAGGCGGCTGGTTGACTTTATTAGATTTTAGCCGCAAGACAAAAGTAACTGATGTCATGCCCCGTGCCCCATGGCTCACTCCCCATACCCCATGTCCATGCACAATTTCAAGAACAAGCCGCCCAAAAGCAGGTTTGAGGCACGCAATTGCCGGCCAAACTGGCCTGTGGTACGTTAAATACATACATACATATGTACATATACTTACATAAGTACTCGTATATATTCTGGCAGCACGCGCCATTGTTGGGCGCATAAACCTTTGAACAGTTCGTTGCCTAAGTCTTTTGTTTATATTTGGTAGTTCTAATGCGGCAGCAAGCCAAAACGCATGACATGTGTGTGCCCGCAATGGCAGCTGCTTAGCGCATTTATGGCCAACAATTGCATAAACTTGGTAACGCTTCGACACGCCACACGCCAAACCGCCAGCCGCCAACCACCAACCACCAGCTAGTATGTACAGCACAATGCGTCCCTAGTCGCCCTGCTATATGACCATATTCAGCAAACTTGGCTCACAATCGTTGCCATTTGCTGCACTGCAAGAAAAGCATTTTTTAGTGGGCAAGGTCAATTTTGTAGCTGACGTTGGTCGCTTAGGGAAAATCAATTTCAAACTAAAACGTCGCATTTCAAGGAGTCATCGTCATTGATGCTATTTTTTTTATTGTCATCGTCAGCGTCATTGCATCACGTCACGTCTTCAGTCTCAAAGCACTGCTGGGTCATCAATTTTTTGAGTGCATTGCGCCAACCTTAAAGGGCAGTTGCTGTTGTTGTAACTTCGGTTGTTGTTGCTGCTGTTGCTTCTATGTTGCCGTTGTCATTGTTGCCACGTTTTTCAGTTCGTTCGTTCGTTCGTTCATTCGTTCGCTTGCTTGTTGTTGTTCTTGTTGTTGTAGTTGGGCAGTCAGCACAAAAAGATAGCCAGCTAGCTGAGTGCAGGTCTGCTTTTGGGCTTTAGATGCCTGGCATAACAAAAAAGGTGTTAAATTCAACTCATGGTAGTCAGGCAGGCACTCAGGCGGCAGGCAGAAGCTCTGGCTCTCCAAAAGCCAAACGATGTCAATGCACGCTAAAGAATTTCTGCCACAGCAGAAGGACATTTCATCTACATGGCGGCGTGGCCACTCCGAAGCACCTCAAGTGTTTGTAGTACTTCACGAAAACAAAAATATTGTTTGGTTTGCCGTAGCAGCTGCTGCCAGTCCGCATCAACAAAAACATTTAAATGAAGTCAACAACTGTGGGTTTTTTGTATAAACAGCAGCAAAAACAACAACATCAATTATAATAACAATAACAGCAACAGCAACAGCCAAAGCCGACGAGCATGCATATTAAAACATCAAGTTGATGAAAACATTTGCTCAACGAATTAAAATTAAAAAGCAGACATCGTAAAGCATTTAAAATTGTCATAAATAACTGTAAACCATGCCATTAAGGCAATTAATTAACTTGCTACACATAAGACCGCGCTTTGGGTGCAAAGTGGAAAAATGCCATTTAATTCGCAACAAATTGTGCATTGTTTTTGTTGTTTCTCTCTCGCTTTAGATCATTTTTTGCCCGCTCCATTTAAGCTCAAAACATAACCAAAACGCCATGCAAAAAAAAAGAAACAACAACTAACTAAGCAGCTGCCATGGCATTGGCATTTAGAGCAGATCTGTTTGCTACTGCCATTGTTGTTATTGCTGCGTTCAAGCTTTTTGTTTTCCCTCTTTCCCATTTTAATTAAATTTCTGAAAGCATTTTAGTTTTGCACTTATTTGCAAAAGATTCTTAACGCAACCGGAAGCTAACAATTAGCAATTAGACAGCGCGGCTAATTCTAAGCTTCTGTTGATATGGGCTCGACTTGAACTATCCCGGAGGTCGCTCAAGCTTTCACCATGAGACCAGTACAGCTGAACGACTGTAAAATACTCTATAGTCGTTGATAATGATGTGTTTAATAAGTTCAGTTAAAAGTAAAATTAATTTTTTAGTCTATGTTGCAAAAATCTACTCGAACTGAGTTGTAAATCGACGATTTCACATAACAAACATAAACGGGTCTCGATGCCCGATTAATGCAACTGGAACCTTGGCCAACAGGGTGCATCAAAATCAATAAAAAAAAAAGGAAACATGTAACGTTTAAATTTAATTTGCGCGATGGCGTTCTGCTATTTATAAGCATAGTTACAATATTTCGAAGCAAAACTAAAGCACATGTACTTGTATATAACTTTAAACAAACATTCTACCTTGTCTTTTAACCTCACGCTATTCTCAAAAATTGGAATATAAAGTTCAAATCATTATTGGAGCTCTGTTGTGAATTTGCAACGCATGTATCCAATGCCATGTAAACAATGTATTCCTCCTCCGGGAGATAGTCTACAAGCTGTAACACATATTTTCACAAAATTTCAGTCAAAAACAAATAGCTTGCTTTAGAAACGTAACATACTCCTACTCAATTCCACAATACGAAAGACAATATTTTTAAGATATACGGAATTTTAAATATTTTTGTAACCGGTTATCCGCAAGAGATGTGTATGGCCAAAAAGTGAAATTTTCATTCAAGAACCATTTTTGGCATTTAGCAGCTCATTAGCACAATGCAGAAAAAAGGGGGAAAAATCAAAATAAATACAGGCACGGGCACATAAAATTAATAAATTATTGCCAAATGGGCACACAAAAGAAGAAAGTGAAATGTGCGAGTAGAAGAAAGGCGCTGGCAAAATTTCAATAAATCGTTCAACAAAAGTTCACACTAATAGCATAAATTGTTTATGGCACAAAACAAAACGTTCAGCGGCAAATGTGTAAAACAAAGGCCCTTTTTACATTTTTCACATGCGTTGTGTGCCGGCAAGAGTTTGTTGCTCAAGTCTTTTGTTTTGTCCGCACGCCTTGCACGCATGCATAAAGGCCCATACACATATAGGCCAATTACAGCACGACTTTTGGCAAATTGCTGTCTTGAATGTTACTGCCGTTGTTGACAACTGCCAGCTGTGACACATTTGCGAACGTTTCGGCACACTGATACCAATTTATGTCACAAAACAGCAATAAATTTCATTGGATACCGTTAAGTAAACGCAATGCACGAATTGGGCCCAATAATGAGGCCGGCACACAGGCAGAAAGTTCCAGCTTATGAAATATTCATGTCGCTTGTACTTGTACTCGCACTGCCACTCACTCACATTTGTATCCGATCTGCTAGCCATTTGAGTCATCGCAGCAGCAGCTGTCCAGAAGTTAAACTCAAAAATAAACAGACGTGATTTTATTTTGTCATCACACTCTTTTGTGTCTGCTATCGAGCAGTAGTTTTTATCAGTAACTGGCAGCATTACTTCGACATTAAAAAACAAACCGACAAACATAAAAGCCGGCAGTTCACACCAACGAACTTTAAGCCAATATTAACAGCCAAACAAACATAACAGCTGACTGGCTGACTGGTCGAGTGCAAACAATTCAAGCAACCAAGTGAAAAATTAACTGAAAATATTCACGCTTACTGTATTGTACTCGTATGTGTATGTATGTATGTAATTATATGTATGTGTGTATGAATGTATATGCATATGTAAGTGGCGTGCTGTGGTTGTCGTGGCCCGACTTTTCTACTACAGCTGCTGTTGCCCGCATGTTTCTCTTCGTATTTGCATGAACATACAATAAATACACTGCGCTCTTCTACAACACTATGCAACAAAAGCTAAAAACTCTATTCTGCCCTAGATCCGTTCGGTTTAAGCAATTGAGTTTACACTAATTGCCAAACTATGAGAGACCTGATTTAATTTGTGTAGAAGTTTTTAATATTTGCAGTTTTTTAATCTATTTCTTTAAAAATCTGCTTAATTTCGACAGACTAAGAAGCAATTTCTATGTCTGAAATAGCTAACTAAAACAAATTTTACTGCCTGTTGGGCTTCAATCAAAATACATTAAATATGAGTATTGTTAATCTTAGATGCCCACACAAATTTTTACGCTCCCCTAGATCACCATAAAATGTATTTTAAATGATTTAACTTTCATCAACGTAATGTAAATAATGGAACTCGTAATTAAACAAGGACCTATACATATTTTTGGCATACAAATTAATCTGAGCATATGAAATTTAAAAACATTTTCTGGCCCCCTACTTCTAATTGACAAACTTTAAATACTTTGTACTTCATAACTAAGAAATCTCTCATTCGCCGACAATTTCGAATATTCTGAACTACTATTTGAAGCGTTAAGAGTCATAAGCTTTTACAATTTTGTTTAATAATGTCATCTCCAAATTCAGATTAGTAGATTTTTCCTGAAATTCAGCAATGCGTTATTTCTACATTTCTTACTCTGCAGACAAATATATTTTGTTGTTTAGTGTACTGTGTGAGTGTGCTCCAGTTGCTGTACGAATCAAAATATCACGAAGCCTCGTTGAAAACCGCAGCAATACAAATATGTACCGTTAGCTTTGTTTTAAAGTTGTGCTTTTATTGTTTTTTACGCGTATACGCGAAATAGCAGCAACCAAACACAGAAAAAAGCAGAAAATAAAGTTCAAAACAATTCGAAAAACTGAACTGAAATGCAAACAAAACACGCTCTCTTGGCGGCTAGTGGCGCTGAAGGCGGCATTGACCAGCCAAGTGCGTTTGTTTGGTCAATGGATGTTGGCCGTTGGTACAGATAGTTTTTGTTAATGTGCCACAATTAACAAGAGTGCGAGTAACCCTCTTGCTATGCAGTACTTATCAGCACTTATGGCTGTGGGGTGGGGTGGGGATGTGGTGCAGGTGCAGGTGGTGCTGCGAGCATTTCGACCTTCGCCAACAGGCACTGAAATGCACTTCAACAAAGCATTTAACAAAAACTCAGAGCCAGTTGGTGCGAACACTCAAACACGAATTTAGTTGGCAGTTGATGGACGGGCTGCATGGCAATAACAATGGCATGCAATCACAGCAGCAGCAGCAGCAGCAGCAACAACAACAACAACAGAAATTGGTGTCAAAGCGCCAAAAGCTACTGAACTTACGCAAAGCACGCGAAATTGTTGGCCTATAAAGGCACTAGGGAAAAATAAAATTCAAAATATTCTGGGTTTTTTCTTACGAGAATAAATGGCCGTTTGGCATTAGTTTTTAACAACAAATTGGTAATAAATTAAATCTTCTTAGCAGACAACTAATTTCACTCCAAAAAGCGGTGCCCACACGCAGCAGTCGCAGCAAATAAAACTTTCTAAAAAGGCCAAAAATTTCGCCAAAACATGAACACAAAAACAACAAATAAATAAATAAAAAATGTAAACAGCGTAGCCAGCATCCACGACTGTCTGCTCCAAAAGCGCATCATTTGCAACCGTTTGCTGCTGTTTTGGCAATTGTCGCGAGCCCCCAACGAGAACTTAACGCGCTGCTTCTGCCCACACGATCCCATAAGTTAGCGGAGTCGGGCACGGATGCTAAGCTTAAATCAGCGCGCAATCGTCGGATTCACATCAGATGCTGCGCAATAAATCTGAGAGCGTGGGCCGTCTAACATGCTCGTACATCAGCGTGCGAGCGGCTAGGCACGTCGCGTGGCCAAATGAACAACAACATCTACCACTCCTCACTTGCTTAACCACTAACCACTTGGCCATCTCTCCCTAATGCGTCACGATCCAGGGTGACCAACTTATTTACAGCCCTATGCCACACTCAAGACTAATCTGTCCAAATGAATTAAATAAATAAATTAAATAGGTCTATCAAGCGACACTGTTAATCTGCGTAGATTTTGTGTTTGTTTTTTTTTACTGATATATGTATAGCAAAGTATTTAATGAGAATTTGGAGTATCTGGATTTATAAACTTACTAATAATTGGAAAAAGTATATATTCCAAGCAGGAAATTAAATACAGAAAGTAATAAGAACAAAATAAAGAAACATAACTCCAAATAAAGTTGCAAAATTCAATCAATAGAGGATCTCCTAAAATAAAGGCTCTTCTCTTGAATGCTTGTAAAAAACAAAGTCATAATAGTTTTTTAATATAATTTATCATTATGAAAAGTTCATATTCACGATTTAGTAAGCTAGCAAGCAGATGATAAAATGAAAAGAAAAGTTTCATTTTCATTTCAATAATTGAAGAAATATAACATTTTTAAAAAAAAACTTTTTTAAATGTAATTCGTAACATTTCTTCAAGAGAAAAATCCTTAAATCTTCTTAATCTTCTTCTTAAGTCTTCTACTAAAAATTATAAGGTATATAGTAAAAATGATAAATTTGTATTAAATAAAAAGCGGATAAGAAGAAGCTAAAGAGATTTCGCTTTCTCTGTTGTTTCATCTGCTGATTAAAATCTATAATTCAGCGTAATATTTCATCTATTGTTGGTCACCCCAATCATATGGCAAATGTGTCAATTTTTTAGTTCTCATCAAGCAAACACAAATTTTGAATTGCTACCAATAAATATGCTAATGCCAACTTATGACTCAACTAAAAGTCATTGGCTTTGCGTACTTATAGTGCCATAAAATTGGCCAACGAGCTGGCTGCCAAGTTCTTGTGCCACTTCGTCTTTTGATTTGGACTTTCGAGCTCTACACATGCCTGCCACTGCTCTCTCTAATGGCCGTGCTAATGGCTCAAGATAGCCATAAAGCAGTGAGTGTGTATATACATTTTTTATAATTTGTTTATTCACACAGAATTGGGCCTCATTAACATATACGCCAACATAAATATGTCAAATGCCGTTAAGTCGTACGCTTAGCACTTGCCCGTTGGAATACGCACGCCCCATACTCAGACTTGGACAATTGTGGGCCAACGCATGATATTGAAGTAAGAATTAAGATGGCACGCAATTTCTGATTCAAATTAAAATGTTGACAAATTGTTAAAACTTTGAAAAGTGGAACTTACCTAGACAGCAACAATTCAGCACGCAATGGAATGGAGCGCAAGCTGAAATGTACAAAATAAACAAGTAAATACGGGGAATTTTTAAACAAATTGTTGCAAAATAAGTGAGCAAAAGTAAATGAAATATTATGTATGAGGTATGTATGGAGTATAAACTCGTAGTATGTTTGAAAGTTACGACTTCGACTGTGACTAAGCGGACTAAGTCGGCAGAAATGAGAATTCAAGAAACCACGGCAGCAACTTCAACACACATGCTGCGACTCGCTTGTTAACTCATCCAAAAAGTAAGCCACATTCTTCAAAAAGCATTTGAAAAATACACAAGACTACAAATTGTGTTCGAATAAAAACACGTTAAGCGCGTGTAGAGCAGGCAGCCGCCTTAGCCAAAAGCTTGACGGCCAACAGCAGATTGGAGAGGTGCGGAGCGGAGCGGTGAGGTCGTCGTGCAAATGCAAAACAACTTTGAAGACGAGAAATCTGGCTACTGTAATTTGTCTGCCCACCATAGACACAGACACGCGCACCGGAGGCCAACGACAACAACAACAAAAACAACAACAACAACTGCTCTCCATCTCCATTGCCTGCCAGTTGCAATTGTCCGACATGGTCGACACAGTCTGTGGCAGCGTCTGTAACTGCATTGCAATTGCTGCTGCTGCTGCTCCACTTTTGAGTGTGTCGCTGTCTAGTTTCCTGCTGCTGCTGTTGGCCATGGCTTGGCGCAGTCTCTAACCGTCCGACAGTCTCTACTACTGCCTGCCTTTGTCGCTGAGGTCAATTTTTATGTTGCAGCCATTTTTCATAGACACCATACAAATAAAAAAAAAAAAACTACCATTGTTACGTTAGTTTTATTTTTACCAAAATGTTTGTTGTCTTGCTGTTGTTGCACATTTTTCATGTTGCCAGGAGCACTTAAAGTTGCTTGAGTATGGTGTGTCTAGGGCTTGGCTGCCATACGTTTTTATACCCTATACCTGAAGGGTGATGTTCAATCTGTTTTACCATTTGAAGTAGAAACTAAGGTTACAGATACAAGGCCTAGCATGTAGACTGATATCGTCTTAACGGGGAAATACGTCGAATTACTGAGTTAACAACAATTGTTGTTACGGGCCCAAATGTGGTTGGTTGGCTCAGCATTTTGATAACCCACTCCAACTAAAATATTCTTTCTCTCCGGTATCCAAAGCAGGGAAATCTTGATGTGTGCCAAACACTTATCCAATATTTTTATAGAGTAATATTTGTACGTAAACAAAAAGAATTATGATTACCGGGCACAAAAATCGGACTTATGTGTCCTACACATAATTCATCCTGGTCCCACCGATAACCAGACCTGTATTCAGCCACAATAATAGTGCTTTAAAATTAAAAGTCAATGAGAATATTTGATACACTAGCGACACAGATACATTTCCCTTATGGCATCAATTGTTTATAAAACTTTCAGGATATGGATAGGGGAAAAGTCATTATTTACAAGGATATCATAACAACGTTCATTGACTTCTTTATATTTTTATAGTACCTCACCATATTTTAAAGTTTCGTAGAAATCGGTACACATATATACTCGTATTTATAGAAATGGAGGCTTTTGTAGTGTATAGAACATTTTCCAATTTATTTTCTAGGTCATTTGTTCACTTCTGTTGTGGTTAAATGTGGGCAGGGAACTTTTCAACTTTGCTGTCACACTTCAGTACAACTGTTTGACACTTGAATTGTAATTAGTTTTGTGGTCCAGTACTTGAAGAATGTTCATGTTCATTGCATTTAGCAAATTAACAGGCTTGAGTACTTTAAATCAATACTCGTATAAAATAATATTGAATCCATACGAGTACACAAGCAAACGAAACTTAGTTTGCCAAGCGACCTTGAACTGTTGCAACAATAATGTTATGGGGCTCCTAAAACTTTTCTTTACCGGCAAATTGTATAATAAATAACCAATCGAATTGTTGCAGCTCCAGGCACTTTCGAGTGCTGCTGTCTGGCAACTAATCAAGGCAAATCAAAATGAAATTATAGACAATGGCAATAATAAGTAATGCATTTTGCATGTGGCATGCAACATTTTGCCGCAGCGTGAGCCAAAGACATGCACGTCAACGCAATTTGTAAGACGGAGCGCCATTGTACGAGGTTAACAGCATAAACAGGCACAGGCATAGATAGCTCCATACATATACGACTTTACTATATGTGTATGCATCTGTGTGTATGTATGTGTGTGTGTGTGTTTGTAAAAAGTGAAAATTCTTTTGCTTTCGAACGGAATGCAAAGTGAAATACTTTTACCTGACGGCCTGCAAACGAAATCCAATTTTCTGCATGTGTGTGTTCGTGTGTTTACAAAATGAAGTGCATATGTTTCCATGTTCTCACAACATCGACACACAAACACACACACAAACACACACACATACACATATGTAGACACTCGTGCACAATTTCATGGGTTTTCATAAATTTTGTGCACTTGCTGTGCTGCTGTTGCTGTTTCTCTTGTTGTTGTTGTTGTTGTTTTTGTTGTTATTATTATTTCTGCCATTATTTTTGTTAGATTACAAACTGTGCCGTCGACATGTGCCACTTTTGCAGTTGAAAGTAAAATGAAACAACGACAACAATGCAAAAGGCACACACACTCACACAGAGTTAGAAAATAAATGTAAAATGCAAATGTAAAACAACTAGAACATACAACACTAACAGCAACAAGAACAGCAAACTGTTGCAGCTGCTAGTTGCAGCAAAAAGAATCGCCACATGCTTTTTGAAACGAATATACAGTTGATAGCCAGGTCTAAAATTAGAAATCACAGACAGTTCCAATTAAGGCAGAGATACATGATACAAATAAATAAATTAAGTACAACTCTCCAGTTTTCGTTTCCCTCTAAATCTGTTAAACAGAAAAGCAAAAGGTGAAAAAACACTTTTTATTTCATCGAGATTCTGATGATGCCTTTATGAACCTATTAAATGGATTCTGTCACGCCTGTTCAGCCTTATACACTGATTTGGCATTTAGACTATCTTGTATACTCTTTGGGTTCAGAAATAACCTTCAAAAAAATAACATTACTGGAGTTTCTTCAAAATTAATTAAGATACAGACTACTAACTATATTTAGTGTATAAATAAATTGCCTAAATTAAGTAAAATGAAAAAATGAAAATTTCATCTAGCATATGAAAATAGTTCGTGGATTTGTTTCGCTGTATAAGCTGATATATCCATTTGACTATTTACCATGTTTGTGTTTGCGAATGAAACATGCTTTTGACAATAGTATTCCAAAATACGAAAATACGAACCCACTGTTTAATATGAAATTTACGAGTATTTCATGAATTTGAATTTAAAATAAATGTTCGTTCGTTCTATTTCCATGCTTGTTAGATTATAAATTTTGTCAACCACAATATTATTATTTAGAAATATCCATTAGTGATTTAACAAGTTTTTTTTACTCTTACTTTTCCAGCTCCCCTTAAAATAGATTATATCATTCAATATATAATCTTTTTTATAAACTTTATTATTTGCAGGCAACTTAAAATTACGTTGAATATGGTTCTTATTTCTTTTTTTATACCTATACATATATACATGTATTATGTATAATTCATTAAAAGCACTCAAATTGTACAAGGCAACTTCCATTCTCCAATTATTTTATTAATATTACACGACTGTGTGCTATTTTAAAAGTTGATTTCAAAGTTTTAAAGTCGCAAGTAACTATTTAGAGCTCAGCTTGTTGTCTGTCTACATTTTATATTTAGTCTATTAGAGATGCATCTGATGGACAGGCCCCTAGAAGCAGCGATGCCTTGGCCCAAAAACTTAAAATAGGGCATTGCTAGGGTCATAAAGATAGCGAAGGCAGCTGCCACAGCCAATGGCTAGAAGATTGCGGGCCTTGATCTAATTAAATGCTGGTCCTACACAACTATACGGGAAATTTAACTTTATGTGCCATTAAAGCTCAACAAAGTGTATGAGCGTGTGTGGCCCCCTTCTGGCTCGCACTCAAAAGTTTTATGCATTAAAATATGAAAAATTGTTGCTACTTTTAAGCTGGACGGCAAAGTTCATCAAAACAGCATAACTGCACTTTTCCAACAAAGCAAATTGAGCCAACCAAGATATATACGTAGATATAGAGAGAGTTAGCCTTGGCACCCACAGTAGAACGAACAATTGAAGTTGAGCGGTAAATATGCGATGCCAGCGGCCAAGTAAAGCCACTTGCATTCTGTTGTGTTACAACAATGCATATGACAAACTTTTGTCAATTTATTATAAACTTTTTCCGTTTCAAGTTAACCTGATTCCCATGAGATGAGTGCAGCAGCAACAGCCACAGCAAAGCAATACTAGCAACAACTACTACAACAAGAATACTCCTAGAACGCGAACAGAATGGCAATGGCAATTGCAACACACTGGTCAGCTACAGTAGCAGCTAAAAGTACCATATCTATATTGGTATTGGTTTTAATATTACTCTGCATTTCTATCTGACCGCCAATATTTAGGACTTTATTTTAAGAAGAAGAACTCTATTTTCAAAAACATAACATTTAGCAACGTTATATCCAACTAACTAGAAATATTATTAATACTAGTTAGGATTATTTTTTTAGAATAATACTAAACTAACTAAGCTAACTAATACTAACTAGTATTTGATATGCAAACAAGGCGTATATTTTCTAGGCAGCTAAAAGAAATTGTACAAACATAGAAGAAGAAGATACTTTTAAAGAATATGTTCTATAACAATATGGATACGATGGTATGAAGTATGCAGAGCTAATAAATTTATAATTTAATTTAATTTCCTCAAATACACCTATTTTTGAAAGAGAATAGTACAGAAGTATCGGACGTTCAATAGCTAATTTTAGTTTAATTTATTTTCTATGCTGTTACTATTTTTTAATAATGGAGATATAGTATTAATGTATCGGGCGACTTGAATGTTTTTGAATCTGAAATACAATTTGGTTAAAATTATATACTTTTTGGGACCAAAAATCAGTTTTGCGAGTAGATATTATTAATGCATTTCTGTCAGTTCAAAACAAATTATATTGAGTTCCGCAGCTAGATATTTTTCTTTAACCCGGAAGCAGTGAAAATACTTTTGTCTTCTGATGTATGTATCGTGCATACTATCGAGAAGACCGAAGAGGCCCGTCATCATACAAACAACTTTCGTTGTTGTCGTTTATGAAACGAGCATATAAATTTATGATAACAACGCAAAGCAACGGCAGCAGGAGCAGTAGCAGCAACAACAACAACAGCAAGACAAAAGCCTAAATAATGTGCATCTAGCACTGAACCCGACGCTGGCCAGTGATTGCGCATCTCACAGATACGTATGTATGTACATGTGTCTTTGTGTACATCCGTGTTGTTGGCAAGCAGTGGCGTGGCATGGCTTGACGGTGGCCCACAACGACAATTGCACCAATTCCATGAGCTGAAATGTTCGTTTGGCGTAGTTGGCCACAGTTGGCGGCAGTTATGAATTATGTCAAATGGCATAATTGCCAACTTGTGGTTGTTACTCAGACCACTCAAATCTTTGTTGCTGTGGCTGTAGCTGTGGCTGTGGCCAGTGTTGTTGTCGTCGTCATCATCGTGCTGATGGTCATCGCAGGTTTTTGGTTTTGGGTGCGAGCGTAAAGCAGGAAGCAATAAATTCTATGCATTGCACTCTCAATACAATTTGTATCTGATAGATGGCTGGATAGATCGATCGATCGCAGGAAACGCGCACAGCTGTTCAGCAGTTAGATTTTGTTGAACGGCTGCAAGTGGCTAATGAACGATTGTGGCACGCTTCCTCCTCCTGTCCGAGTTTAAGGCTGCGTGGCAGTTTAATTAAATTTGTTGCTTTTTTTGCTTTCCTTTCCTTGCTGCTTAACGGTACCATCTAAATTGTTTGCAATTTGTTTGGCATGTCGAAACCATAAATTTGCATTCATCGCTTACAGTTAGGCCACTTAGTTTCTCACGCACACACGCAACCAGCTTGGCCGTATGTTATGCTTGTACTTGTATCTGATATTTTGCTTTACTTTCGCCGGCTCTGAAGCGACGCCAACGCACTTGCAAAGCATTTGTAGTCTAATTATCAAGCAGCAATTAAAAAGAAAGAAAAAATCAACGATGCCTGTCTTGGCCAACAATTCACACTCACTTTTATGAGCCATCGTATTTGCGTGTGACACTCGTTTAGATACTCGTACACATGTGTACTTGTATCTATATCTGCATGTCTCGTTGCCTGCTGTGTGCGCGCGTTACTTTTACAAGTTAAGCAAATTACGCACTCGTAGGGCGGTCGCAAGCCATAGATCTGCTAAATGCATGTAACATATGCCGCCGCACTAAACTTGAAAATGCGCAAGTGAAAAGTGAAAAGTCATTAAAAAGTGAACAAGCCGGCGTAGCGAGCCATTGAGTCGCGCCAAGAAAAGGGAAAACGTACATACTATAGTTAGGCCTTAAAGACAGAAGCGGAGGCAGCAGCGCGTACAACACTGTGGAAATATGAGTGGCAGAGTCACACGACTTTTCCCCCATGAGCGCAAAACTTTTCTGTGCCACATTGGAAATCATTGGCAGCTTGCCTGAACGACTCCAAGCATTTTCATTGCCCGCGCGACCTGTCTGCCAACCAACCTTATGTTTATCAGCTGCCCCAACTTGTTCTACTTCATGTACAAATTTTACAGTGCATTATCGCCTTAATGAATTAATTAATTAATAATTTATTTTAAATCCCACATATATTTAAACGCTGCCGAATCGATATACGTAATTTGTGAAAAATTAAGTATACGATACGTAGTCCTTAATGCTGCAACTTACAGTTATTTCTACATTTATTTCCTATTTATTTTCTAATATTTTCATCATCGCCTTCATCGGCTATAACTTCAATTCAGACTATTTATGTATAGTATGTTCACAAACACTAATTCCACGTTTTTAAAATCAAACTTATTCTTTACCATATTTAAACTCAACCGGGCTTAGTTTTTCAGTTTCTCAGCTTACACTACACCTGTCTTACATCGTTAAAGTCAACTAAACTTCCAAGCAAAATTCTTAAGAATGTTCTACTAATTTTATTAATGAACCAAAGATTCCAGTTGGTGAGCTGAAATTTCTATTTCGAGCGTATAGAAAATTAAATCACTTGAACTTTTTCAATATGACTTCCATTTTCGGTAACTTGAAATATATTCCGCGCTCTTTCCATTCATTAAGGAAAGGCTCTACTGTTTCAACACATCTCTGTAGATATTGGGGCAGCTTCAGCACACCACAAAGGCAGCGGGTGGTGCTTGGTGGAGGAGCAGTTAGCAACGAACAGCGGCAACCAAACCTCATATAAGTATAGTGAGAGCTGCCATATTGTTTCGAACTCTCACATACAGGCACATGCAGAGATGTGCCCACAAAACACACACACACACACAATCCACATACAACTAAGTGTGTGTGTGAGAGAGCTTCTATGGGTGCATTTCAAATTGAGGTTATTAGTAACAAGGCCATAGCTTGCGCGCAATGCACGGGGGAGGGGGCAGGTTAGTTGGTCGAATATAAAGTTTGCGGAAAGCAAAAACCTTTTTGCATCAGTTCCAGTGTGTTTGTGTGTGGAGACTGTTTTTTGTTGCTTTTTAGATTTTTCAATGATAATTTATGTCTAATATTTGAATACAATTGCAGCAGCTGCCGCCTGCCATGAGCTCGAATGCACGTTTGTTTATGTGTATATTTGTCTGTCGTATTCATATTTTCCCTGGCCAAAAACAAAACAATGCCAGGGCATGCTCTACGGCTCTATGCAGTGTGCATTGAGTGTGTAAATGATGCCGTTGTCAGACAAAAAACACAGAGTCGGAAACTCACAGTAATTCATAAGTCTAAAAGCGCATTGATGCTAACATAGCATACGTACATACATACATCTGTATATATTTATATGTATGTATATATATAGTAAGTATGTACATATAGTATATGTATGTATACGAGTGCTTTTGGGAGTGTCATTGCAAAAAGCGCCATAAAATATTTACGAGGTACAATTGAAGCGCAGTTGGTTGGAGCATATGCTGTGGCATGCCACCTATACCTATGGCTGGCCACATTTATATACATACGAGTATAGCGTACATACATATCCACATATATTTATTTAATGGCATAGCATATTTTTGTGCGCTGCTGCCACTTTGCGCAATTAATTGGCCAGGCCAAGGCTTATGGCAGCTTAGGGCCCACAATAACACACAACTTAATTAAATGCAAAAAGTTAAAGTAATGAAAAATGAATGCTCTGAGAAATGTCACAGCTGGTGCCAAGAGCAACAGAAATACACGCACTTGGTCCATAAATACTATATTCGGTATCTAACAGCCATGACGCAACATTTCTGACATCACAATGCCGATCATGTTTTTAAAGCTTTTATAGATAAATTCCTTCACACACAATGCAAGAATTTCTGTTTATAATTCACACAAAAGAACTGCCCAAGCATCAGCATATGAATGACAATCAA
This sequence comes from Scaptodrosophila lebanonensis, assembly GCF_003285725.1. Taxonomy (NCBI): domain Eukaryota; kingdom Metazoa; phylum Arthropoda; class Insecta; order Diptera; family Drosophilidae; genus Scaptodrosophila; species Scaptodrosophila lebanonensis. The sequence continues at coordinate 8,802,567 of NW_022060529.1, forward strand.
AGCTTATAATTAAGGTAAATTAGCAGCTTGCGAACACAGAGAACAAAAACAAAAAGAATACCAACAATAACAACAATAATTAAAATTTATGCACAAAAGACAACCACAGCAGAAACATATATATACTTGTATACACACATTTGTATGTACCTATTTACACATAAATTTCGTATTAAAAATAAACAATCAAATTTTAATTTGCATGCCGAGAGTTTTATGGGCAAGAACTTATGTTGAAAACCATTTCTGTATTCAGGAACCGAATCTCGAAAACTCTATGCATTAAAGTTACTTGGAAATATATTTAATATAAAACTACAAAACGCAATTGCGAAAAGTGTGTACTAATTGTAGAATAAAAACTTATACATTTTAACACCATTGCGATAGAGAAAAACATAAATTTTCAATTGCTATAGAATTGTCAATTTCAAAAGACAGGCTTCAAAGATGTAATGAATATGACCTGAACAAACTAATTAAATTACTTTTCTAACGTATATAAAAAATACATAATACTGCTTCATATTTGTTTAAATTCAAAACAAATCAAAAACACATTTATTTTTTAGCAGACATTAATCAAATTGAATTGAATTGCTGAGGATTATTGTTGACTAGAAACTTGCTAGGCCTCTTCATAGCAACTTCCACCATTAATAAATCTGTTTTTTATGAAAAATTCATTAATCTTCCAGACATTAAATAAAGAACACATAATATATCAACAAGTTTTACAATTGGGCTTCTATTAATTTAACATTTGAATGCAATGCTGAAAACAGCTAGATTCTTCAATATAAGTCAGCACATTTATAAATACCGTTCAGAGCACGAATAGCAATGCAAAGTTGAAATGCTTCCATTTGGGAAGTGTACAATGAAATGTTGAAATAAAAGCACACGAAAAATAAATAAATTATTTCAAAAGAACTTTATGCACGGACACGCCCATCAAAGTGGGACACACAGAGCAAAAAGCAATACATTTGAATTTGGCCTTCAAGAGCTGAGGCAAAACAAGATGCTCGCGCAACCCTTTTCTGCGACCATAATTAAAATTATTACGAAATTGACGTCAGGAATTTTTTGTTGCTTCATGCGCTTTGCGCTTTTGGGCTTTTTGGTGCGCTTTGGTTTTCAGTTTTCAGTTTTGAGTCGTTTTGGTTTTGGTTTCAATTAAATGCTATCAAATGAAAAATAATAAGCACTGCGTGGACACGAGCAGTGAGCAACATTTAATTACGAGTACAGAACGCAGACGGCAACCTCGAGATGGGCAACGACGAGACGATTGCAATAAATTTGTGCAGCGCTTTGTTTTTGGACGGTTGTTGCAAGCACCTTGAGGCAAATTTTGAAGAGCAAAGAACCGAGAACATTCGGCCAAATTGCCACTTTGTTGCCCATTGCTGACGGCGCCTTTTGTTTATTAAAAGTGCGCTCGAAAAGTTACACGCTTATCCGCCTTGTTTTATGCGCTCTGCATGAATAAATATTTTTAGCTTACATTCATTTAATTTATATACAAGATGGCAGCAATGTTAGCATTCTCTTCCCCTGTCTGCAACTTATTACCAACAAAATTTGTAGCCCTGGCCGCAACTGCATTGCCCTTTTACTTTTCCTTTTGTTTCTTTGGTCTGAAACCTCCTTTCAAAACCAAACCAAAGCAAGTACAGAAATACATATATATGTACAAAAACATGAAACCCTCCTTTTCTCGCGTTGAACTCCAAAAAGTAACGCAAAAATGAAACAACTTTGTTGCCGCTCCGTTGCGCTTTTAAGCTGCAAAGTGTTGTGCGGCATGCTTTTGCTTTTGCTTTTTTAGCTTAAATTTATTTCACTTTTTATTCAACAGCGCAGCGTTTGTGCAGCTCTTCCCCTGGCTGGTGCCCACCTCAGTCTGTGTAATTACTTCGGCTGTTGCCTTTTTCGTTGTCAAGTCTGCCAGCACAGAAAGAACCAGCAGCATCGCAAGAATTTACCATTTATATTAAGGCGCAAATCTTATGGTCATGTAAATTCATTAACACCCGTCAGGCGATCCACGAGAGCTCAGACCACAGCAGCCGCATGATTGCATGCCGCATAACTGCAAAAACCGCTGCCACCGGTGGACACATTAAAACTTAATTTTATTTTAATTAAAACTCAAACGCATTGACAACGGCAACAAGGACAACGACGACGTTGTCGACAGCATACTGACAACATGCGAGAATGGCCCACAGAGCAGTTCATTGTACCCTAGAGTCCAGCGCTGCCCACTTTGAAAATGTAATGAGTTAAAAAGCCAAAGCGTGCACAATGAATGCTCAAGTAGCGTGCCAAACAAAGTGTCCTGCTCGGCAATTGTTTTGTGTGTTTTACGAGTGTTTAGCTTCTGTGTGTGCGTGTGGAAGGGTGTGTTCGAATGTGTGTGGTAGCTAGAGATGGGCAATGGCATGACCTGCAAATGAATAAAAGAGGGGCACGCACGAATAAATACAAAACAAACAAAGAACTCAACAAATTAAATCTGTCCCCATTATTTGATTTATCAATAGTCTTGCACCTTTATCTCACACCTTCCTAGCACTTCCAACGCCTTTTAAATTAACCTTTTAAGGAAACTTAAAACTTTTCGTTGCAAAAAAATTCCACAGTATGAAGAACATGAGCTTGCCGTTGAAAAAAAATTCTCTATTTCAATTCATTTCCAAATTTAATTTACATACATCCCTTCATTCAATTCTATGTAATTTATTCAATTTAATTCGGTGTATATGTATTAGCCGCTCTGTTCACGGCAATCCTTTTGTATCTTTTTGTACCCTTAGTAGCCCTTTTCTAAAAATATATTTAATAAACAAGCAACTCCATATTAAATTGAAAATAAATAAAATGTAATTTAAAAAAAAAACGATTAGAACGGTTGCTGCAGCAACATAACTTAAAAAGACCAATTCAAATATTTCAATTGCATTTTTTTATTCATTTTTTTTATTGTGGCTTTCTCTTGACAGCCCACTAATGAACACTGAAATCTACATAGAATAGTAAAATAATCAAATCAAGCTGGCAAATAATTAAAATTCAAATTTGTTAAAGTAAAATAAATTTAATTTGTTATATACAGAAAGGATGTAGAACTGAAGTTTATGGCATACTTTTCAAATGAAAGAACTCGAAAAGAAAATGATTTTTCTATTTTATAAGCATTTCAATATTTAATTAAGTTATGTTTGCAAAAACTATTGATGTAGCAATTTTTTTCATAACTTTATAAATAAAAGTGGGCTTGCAAATGCGTTCTTGATTTCCATCTCTAGCGGGCATCCACTCATCAAGAAAGTTAGTCCTACGCAGTAACTTAATGCAAAATATAAACTGCGCTTACTTCCATTCTCTCCAGCACCCTTTCGCTATCTCTCTCACTCGTTACCCCTCTTGGGGACTCACCTTCCTATAGCTCTATTCTGCTCTCTCTCTCTCTCGCGTTGGCTCAATATTGCAGTCATAAACGGACTAACAACACAGTCATAACTCGTACACGGCGCGTATGCGTAATATAATTAAATGACTTGCAATTGCTGTTGTATTTTTATTTGTGTCCCTCGTATTTGATTAATTTTTGTGTGTGCGACTTTTAATGGGGAGCCCTGCTAATGTGGTGGAGTTGGTGGTGACGTTAGTGATGGTTGTAACTGTGGTGGCGGCTCATAAATCGACACACGTGCGACGTAAAGTCAAGGCAAATGTCAACAATTTATGCATAGAGCATGAAGAGAGATACAAATATTTATAATATAGTGCGAGTTGCGTATCAAGTACGAGCATACATACAGACACACTTGCCTCCCCTTTAATAAATTTGAGACGCGCATTTAGCAAGCGTTTTATCAACTTTGGCGCGTCACCATGTTGTGTGCATGTTTATGGCCAGAACGTAGACAAAAGCAACCAAAGCATGCCAACAAAAGGCAAAAAAGGCAGCAAAAATATAATAAAAAAAGTAACGTGGTAAAAATACTTTGCATGCTTTGGGCTTGAGTTTACTTGCCTTGTCGTGCCCGCCTGCCTGGCCAAGCTTTGGCCTGCCATGCCTTGCCTTGCCTTATGTCAGCAAAAGTTTCATATGTCATAATTTTATCAGCCGCGTTGCCACGAAAGAGCAGCAGGAATAGCGGCAACAACAACAGACTTATGTATGCGTGTATAGCACTTGCTTATGTGTGAGACGACAAGCGGCCCTAAAGTGGAAATGCTACGCCATTCATGATACGCAGACATTAAAACCTCAGACAGTATGGACGGCCAACCGAGCTGTACAGGTGCAGAGGTAAACAAACAACAACAAGCTGCCTGTCCCATCCCACGTCTGCTCCACGTTTGAGTGTGCAGGCATGTGCGAGGGTCTGACATGCCCAAGCAGCAAACTTCCAGGCATGCTAACAGGTAAATATATTTGCAGTTTACTTTGATTACAAGCTCAAAACTTAGAGCCACAGTTAGTTAGTTGCTCAAAGCAAAATTTACTGATATTAAGTTTGTAGCAAGGCCCAAAGCTCAAAGCCCTTAAGTTAGCCACACTCTAAAGCAGACAGGCAGACAGACGGACTGGCAGGTAGGTAGGCCAGCAGGCAGGCACTTTAAGCGTAGCATTTTATTAACTATTAGCTAGGGTAGGGCGCCATTTTGACTCACACATGCTCACATGCACACACACACAATCACACATATGCCAACTGGCAACATATTTCTTCAATTTGAGCATTTAACGTGGGGCAAGCGGAGTGAAGTGAGCGACTAAGCGAGTTGACTTTTTCAAGGCACTCAGAACAGCAACAACTCCTCGAAGAGCAGCAGTGAAAAATATTATGTTATTTTTAACACACTGAAAACGTGTGGAAAAGCTATTTTTAGATGAATCGCGTCAAGCACAAAAAGTGGTTCCAAACATAGTTCAGAAAAAGTACAACAACAAAATTGAAAGAGAAAGAGAAACAGCAGTAAGCACTTGCCAATGGCCCTGGACGGTTGTAAGTGACGCGGCTAGTGGCAAAAATCGTTGCCAACATGCAGCATGGTGTTGGTACATATATATTTGGAGTATGTATGTACGAGTACATTACACTGCTGCTATACAGACTACAGAACAGGAACCACATGAATGGCTCTCGTCTGGCGACATGACTGCCGCTGCTGCTGGCGCAGCTCACCGAACTGGCCAAACTGCGCTTCATGTTTTATTATAAATATGGCCAATAAATTGTGCCGCTTAAGTGTCGCCCCAAAGAAAATGTTGCAGCATTAGACAAAAAAAATATGTTTGGAACGAAGAAGCACTAGCCTTACAATAAATTGCAGATAACTTTTCCAACCACCACAAAAAAAAAGCGATACAAAAAATGAGAACATGCGATACATATTCTTACGTGCATATGAATAATTTTTTTTATATTCTTTACCAGTGCCAAAGCAAATAACTGAAATTGAAAACAATCACATACTCACCAACATACCCACACATACACATATGGGCTAACAAAGCGCTGCAGTAAGCTCGGCAAACAGTGCAGCACACACGTTGCACAAACATTAAAAACGACAACAGCAGCAAAAACAGCAACAATAACTACATCTGGCGAATAGCGTATGGCTTGCATAAATCCAACCTACAGAAATGGGAAACAAACAGTGACAAACACCAACAATAACTGCAATAACAACAACACAAGCAAACAGTCAATAAATGCAACGTTGCTGCAAACACAACAATTGAATTGGTTGCATTAAAATGATAAAAAAAAAACAATTGACCCTACAGTCAGAAAAAAATCAACTACAGCTGAAACTTGGGCAACAAATTGAAAAAGGATGCGCTCAATTACGACAAACGATCGAGATGATTAATGGCAATTTTGCAATTAACTTCAAAGATTTTCAATACAGGCTAGGCTTTGATTATTTTTCAATATAATTTCAACTTTCAAATTTTCTCCTAGACTGCAGTGTAAACTTATTCAATTTGCTTCTTGTTAAGCAATTTCTTTACCCAACTATAAGTATATTAAAGAATATAATGAAAATATCTCAATAAAAATTTAGCTAGCCGGATAAAATAAACTGATTTTGAACCTTGGACAAATTTAAAAAAAAAAAGCGACTATAACTCTTCACCTAAGTTTAGCTTTCAAATTAGTACTCAAAACATTTTGAAATTTTTAAAGTGCACCTAAACATTGGCTCAAATTGATGATACCTGGAACAACAATCTGAGGACGTGTGAGCGCAGAGTATCCGACTGAACAAAGCCATTAATTTCACTCAACAGTTTACACGGCTTTTCAATTCGTTTAGTTACAATTTTTTATGTATGCACGCATGCATGGGAAATTAACGTAGATAACGGAGCGATGGGTGTGAGGGTATTTGGGTGTCTGTAGGTGTCAGTGGGTGCTGTGGTACGCAGCCTGTTTAGTAAACAGCATCAAGAACGCTTAACGCATATTAAACTACACGGTTGCACTGCAATTTTCTTGCCATTTCATTGCGTGGCACGTCGATTTGTCGATTGACTGCCGAAAAAGTCGTGAGCCCAAGTGTGCAAAATCGATGTGAACTTTTTTCCAGATGCAGACGGCACGTAATGTGTACATGGAGGGGAAACGTGTTGCATGTATGCACATTATTGGCAAACACACAAAAGCAGCAGAAGTTATTTTGCATAAAAATGTGCCCAGATTGCTTAGGGAATGCTGCGTTGTTCTAGATATTTACCCCGAAATTTAAGTTTCCAAAATCGTTATTAAAAGATAACGTAAAGAAATTGATTGTTCCATCGAAAATAAACACAAATGTTATTATACTCTGCACCAGAAGGGTATGCGAGAAAGTCTAAACGCCAATTGTATGTAACATGTAGATTTATGATCATAAACTTTATATTATATAGCTGCCATAGTCCCTTTTAGTAAGTACCTTTTATGTATGTCAAGAAATCTTAAATAAAACTGGTGTACTATTTTATATCATGCGGCCAGAGAAACGATATGTGTAACAGCTGCCATAATGGGAAAAAGTTAATTCAAGATATATGCTAGGTATACAAAATTAAAAGATTATTCAAAAAGTTCCACTTGCAAACATTTTGCCTCTTCTGTAAACTTTTTGAACTCTTCAGTAAAGTAGACGAGGACATGTTTTCACTATTTATTTTAATTTATCATTTCACAGCAATAAAAGGTATACTACATGTGTATGAAAAATATGAAATGCTTAAATTACAGCCTGAAGGCGATACTTGTATAAAGCAATTTAAATACCTATTTACTAGCAAGCGCAGACATATTCGATTATCGATAGTAAATGCTGGCATTTCCTGTTCATTTTTAACGCAACCGCCTGCCCATTTGTCACTGTAATTCAAAACCCGCCACATTTGCCTGTCTGTTGTTGTCGTTCTTGTTTACGGGCCGTGCAAGGCCAGTCGGCGCCCATTAAGCAGCCCACAATAAACCCCCACCTCTAGCCAAAAATATAAGAGAAAAAAGTTAAAGCCAAAAGCCATAAACAGTAAACAGTTTTTCACACTTAATTGGTAACACAAAATATAAAGTTACTCAGTTGGCTATGATAAATTAATACCTACAATATGAACTGGATCTAGGCAACGGTATGAGCTTTTTTTTTTGCTCTACGCCACTGCAAGCCAAACGAGTTTCATATACATTTTTCAGCTCAGTTCAGATTGGACGAAAAACAACAGCCACAAAAACATGTTTCGGTAATATAAAACCGAACATTTAAAGCAAGTGCCGCTTAACTGGAATTTGTTGTATATTTTATACTGCTATTATTTTTCTGTGTTTTTATTTTTTTCGTATAGTATGCAGATTGGCGCTCCAAATCAGAAACAGATTGTGGCAGGTCAGCATGAAAACGATTTGATTCGGAAATGCAGATGCAATAAGAGAACATGGAAATTGTTTTTAAAGCCGCTTTTAACATAATTGATGAGAATAAACACTATAATGACGAAGCTAACAAAAGTGCTCTATGTTAAAGCTCCACTAAGCTAGTTTTTAAAATACAAATTTTTTAAATGCGATTCCGTTATACGAGGATTAGCCCCAAATACATTTCTGGCAACTCAAAAATTAGTATAATATTGCTAACTATTTTTATTAATTGAACTCGATATTTGAGTTTACACAAATGTTTTCATCAAACGAAATATTGCATTCGAAAATGTTGAAGGCGCAAAAGGTCGGCCTACTTCTGATTTAGAATGGCTTTTTAAAAACTAACTTCAAATATCCTTTATATAGTACATTATAAATGGTTGTTAAACAAGCCTTTTTAAATTTTAAATATAATGTGAATGTATATATTTTTGAATAATTACATATCTTGAATTAATTTATTTGCCACTTTCTGTATACATGTATTTGTAGTGTGCTTTTCATATCGCATCTACTCCATTTTCATTTCACAAAATGTTTCTGCTACAATTTGTTCTCACGCCCATATTTTCTGATACATTATGGCAAACTGGTATCGCTGTCATTGAATGCCGTTTTCCATTAACAAGTGTTTCATTCAATTAACTGTCAAACGACTTCACTTAGAACCGTCTCGAAACAAAACATTTAAAAAAGGTCTCATCATCATCCTGCTCCTGGCTGCCACCTGGCTAATTGTAAATGAGAAATACCAATTGACAGCAAATTGCATAAAGCCATTTAAATTGCAGACGCATAAATGTCACAAACGCTACAAATTGCAATACCAAATGAACATCAATAAAAGCACTTTATGTCGAAAGTCACTTAAGTCCAAGCCTGTGCAAACGACAAACACAAACTCAGGCACAAACATACTCAACTCATACTATAAGTTGTCGGTTCGGCAGTAGCAGCAGGGAAGACGACATGTCTATTTTGCAAAACACTAAAGGAAACGTTGTCCAGGACAGGATATTGTCCAGCAGCAAGCAACAGCAACAATTTCGAATGCAAAAAAAGCTACGCAGGCACGACTCCTACGTACCCTTTACTAAGCCAGCAAGTTCTCATATTTTTCAAGGTCCCGGCGTTCTGAAAATCAAACAGAAGCGCAGCATTCCATTAGAGCTATATTATTTAAACTTATCCGAATGAAAAATGAAGGCATTTGACTAGAACAACTGAACAAAAATTAGGGAAATAAACATAAACTTGCTGTTCATTTTATTTGCTTCGATTTTGAAATAAAGCGAATCAAATACAAAATGAAGAAATGGAGTAGTAGGACTAATGCAGCTTGGTTCATAACACTAGCTTCTATATTTTCTAAGATCTAGGTGTTCACATAGTCAGACGTAGGAGGTGAAATATATTTGGCTCGTTGTTGATCAAGAAAACAAATATGCTTTGAATTGATTGCGGTATACCCTGTAACCCATTGGGTGCAGGGTCGATAAAAAGCAAATGCAAACAGGACGAGGCAAACCAAGGCACACACACAGACAACAAGAACAACATCAACAAGGCAAATCGGAATGAACAAAACCTAACGTAACGAAATTCAATCAACGTTCAATGAAAGGGCGGACGCATCGCTGTGCTCGAAGGGCTTTGAAGCGGCAACACTGGCAGCGCAGCATTTAAAATTTCCGGACCCGCGGGCCTTTTTTCTTGGCCAAAGCGCATCTCATTGCATTACGTACCTCTAAATGGTTGGGCGCAACAGTGGCAGCTGCTGTTCGGGCAACAAAACGCGGCATCCTGTCGTCCGGCCTGCGAAAGAAGTGCATGATGTACACCCACGCACAAAAACAAACACACGCAAGCTCGCAGAGACACTTTCGGTGGGCATTGGAGCGGATGTCACGAATGCAGAAACCACGTTTTGTGCCCCCACAATGGATTTGTCCTGCTCCCTGGAGTGCAAGCACCATAGCAATGCCAGTTTGTTGGCTACTCCGCTACAAGCAAAGAGGCCGGCAGAAGAGGGGAGAGGGCCAGTCAGTCGTTTAATTCAGTTTTATTTTATCCTTTTGGTGCTCAGCTCGTTTTGCATAAATGTCTCTCAAATATTTTTATTGCACTTGACGCTGCTGGCGGCTGTAGCTGTTGCTGTTGCTGCTGCTGCTGCTGCTGATTCTGATTCTAAAGCTGATGCCTCTGATGATGATGATGACGAGCAGGCAGACGAGCAACAACAGCAACAGCAATAGCAACACAACTCTCACACAACTAATCGCTTTTGCAAATGTGAATTTGCATTTTATATGCTGACAATGAGTGCATTTGCACCGCACAGATGCACAGAACGTAAAGTAGATGCTGTTGCAGATACAGATACAAATGCACATGCCGTGGCTTGCCATGTTTGTTGCATCACTGCCTTCCTGCCTGCCTTCCTTCCTGCCTTCCCGCCTGCCTGCGTGCCTGCTGAGTGTCCGAGTGGCCTGCGTGGTCGACTGCCTTTTAATTTGTTTGCTGGATTTTATAAATGGATAGCAAGCCTGATTAGCTTGCTATCCTGCCCATTTGACTGGGCCATACTCCCATCAACATGAGTAATTAATTGGATTTCTTTGCCGCAGCTATCATTGCCATCATTTGCTCATTCTCAGCTTCCTGTATTGAATTGCATTGCATTAATTGCAAATTAAACTAGGCTTGAGCTGTTAGCGGATTGACTGACTGACTGACTGACTGACTTATTCACTAACTGAACAACTATCTACATTCATTACTGCCGCAATGACTGACGGTGACTTCCAAGGGTCGATCAATAAGAGAACTTTTTTACCATCAACAATTTGTCAATTTCATTGCGGCTGGAAGCTGGTAACTTAACACTTTTTTACTTATCATTCGCATTATTGATTATCTATCTTCTAAACTCACCTCAACTTCTGCAAATTTATACGACTATAAACCTGCGCGAACTACTTTTAAATGCTTTATTACAGAACTGCAGGTTCTTTCGATTCATTAAACTAAATTATACTTCAAAACCAACCAACCATATATGTACTGAATTGTGGGGGAGAGAGGTTACAGATTATACAAGAATAAACTGGATACTTATTTATCGAACCGTGTTTGTTATTTGGCAACAGTTTGTTGCAAATTATGAACATATTCCAGTGCCACATCAACTCTCATCAACTCAACTGCGAGGGCAATGAGGGAATTCATCCGAAACAATGACAAATAAAATTTAATTTGATTAAAATATTTGATGTGCTGCGCTCGCTTGGGTCGTGGATTTTTGAATGATGCGTTGACGCTTTGACAAAGCATTTGCAAATGAGAACTCTGGGGAATTGCCAAAAACTATCCGCCAAACACAAACAAACAAACAGACAAACATAAGCGAACAATTTACGCATTGGGAATAAACGGAGCCACAGAGGATCGACGAATATAAGTCAATTGTGCGAATTAGTTTCCACTGAAATGTCGGCCGAATAGAACAAATGTGTTTCAGGGACTGAAAACGATTTATGTATAAATATGATTCAATACTTATAAATACTGATTTACCTGGCGCACCGGACACACGATTTATGCGACCTGAAACGAAATAGATGGAAGGAATGTTTAAGCGCATTTCAATCATTTTTGAGGTAATCTGAAGATTCATCATAATATATACATTTATATAAAAGGTATGTATCCCATTTATCAGCTAGTAATTAGAAAATATACCTTTTTTCATCATAAGAAGTCATGGCATCATAAAGAAGTCTATATTGAATAGAACTAAATAGATTCGAAAAAATATTTATTATACTAGAGATTATGTTAATTTAACAAATACCTAGCAGCTTGTATCAAATAACTATATTGACAAAAAGAATGTGTACAAAAAATAGTTCTAAACCTTTGAACTTTGAAATCCTCATAGCTGTGAAATTTAATTTTTCCAGCTTGATTTAGAAAAGGGCACATTTTCTCTTAGTAATTTGCTACTATTTGTATTATCATATGAAGTTAAATGATTTAATAAAATATTTAACATTCACATTTCATTTCCCCCACTTAAGAGTTCTCATTATCTTAAGGAAAATAAGTCAAAATTTAAGCTCTCCATCTTATTGATACGAGTATTTCCGTTTTGCTTGCATTACAAGTATGATATAAAGTAAAAAGCTACTTTCTTTTAAATGGCATACAATACCAAAGGATTAAGACGTATTGGTTCAAAAATATCTAAATATAGGATGCGAAATTCCTGTATTCGAATAATCCACTTAATATTTGTTCTCACTTATTTGTTCGCAGATTTATTTGCATAAATATTATACTTTGCCGCATTTCGAAGAGATATCTGTTTGAGCTTGAATGACGTTTCACCTTTTTATTAAAAAATAAAGAACGACTTAAAATATCCAACGAATGTATGCAACTGTGCTGCAATCTGAAAACAATAAACGTGTCTGATGCCGTCAGCTGCCGTCAAGATGCCACCACCTGTGCATGCCCTGGGGCGACATGTGTATGTATATAGATGTGTGTGTGCGTGTGTTGGCGCAAATTCAATTGACTGTACATTGCACATACGCCGCATTGCACACGCCGGGCTATAAGGAGCATTGCAGACACAGACGCAGTACATAATGTGCCAACATAACACCCTCACTTCTCCCACATCCCCCTACAAAAAAAATCAAATCAGGAAGAACATGAAATATATTTTCTTCTACTTGTCGGACTTACATATTTTCTTTTCATTTCACTTGCGCAATTTCCAGTCACCGACCAACAATTCGCACTTGAACTTGGGGCGCAATGAAAAGTTTATGTGCTCTTTGTTTTTTCTGTTAAGTCTCGTACATATTTAATGTTTATATAACGTATATCCGTGTGTATATGTGTGTGTGTGTATGACCTTAAACTTGCATGTTTGGCCAAAAGCAACAGACGCCGCATCATCAGTTATAAAGATGCCGTCGGCAGTCGTTGTTGATGAGACACGCAAAAGAGTCGGCAAAAAATACGGCAAAGTAAATAATGTTGTTGCCACATCGCTTGCCGGTACGTTGATCGGACGCGCAAACGACACGAGCAATTAAAATTTTGTTAAATTAATTTCGCATATCTGGTTGCGTCTTCCTCAGCTCCCACTTGGGTCGCTGGCTTACTTGGTATCTGCATGTGAGCCGCTTTGAAAGTCTCACCAAGCGTAACCAAAAGCGAAAAGCCCAACCCATAGAAAATTTGAGCACGTCCCGCATTTAGTTAAATTCATAAGGAATGGGAATCCGAAACTGAATCTGAGTCTCAACACCAAGCATATACACACAGAGACACACACACACGCCCCTTTCATGCCCATTTCATTTCAATCTAGCTGGTGGGGGGCTGCGGGCAATGACAGACTGCGGCTTTTTGGCCAAAACGTAGCTCGTGCGTTTATTGCTACACTTGACATTTTGTGTGTGCCGCGAGGACAGTGGCGGCATAGAGGGAATTTTAATTTAATTCATTTTTATTAAATGCGGGCTCAGCACAAAGCAGCCCACCGGATGGGCGGATAAACGGACCAACGGACAAACGCACCACTTAGAACAAGTGACGCAATGAAATAAATGCATAGAGTAGAGCAAAGAGTGTTGCATACAAGTAGTAGAGCTATGCGTGACGTCCAAACAAGTTCACGAGAAATTTCGAAGATCATTAATCACGACTTTAGACAAAATTCACGGCAGCAAAAAATTTGCTAGCCACTGAGTATTGAATATGACATTAAAATAAGGCTTAACAAAGATGTAACCTAAAATTGACTTTCTGATGTGCCTATTCATTGAAGTTGGGAAACCGTTCCATTAAACCGTAATATTTGCCCCATTTAAGGGCTAAATTTCGGGGAGAAAAATTGTTGATGGGATAATGTTTAATTTATCGTACCGTACAAGTTTATAATTTATTACATACTCTTCCAGAGAAATACCCCCAGAAAAAAACATTACTTGATTACACTAGCTTATCCCGATTTTCGTTACTAATCCGATTCCCAGATATTTGGGACCGTAAAATCCTAACTGAAAAATACCAGTAAGATAAAAACCAAAACTTTTGTGAATATGTAATATATATAAATGTATATAATGTATATAATGTCCCGCGCACAGCTCTTGTATGGCAAAAAGGGGGAGTGGCGGCCTGTTGCAATATTACGCTGACAAGGCTCGCGTAAGTTGACACTTATTTGTATTGCTGGCGACGGCGAGCGGCAACCGTGGCTGAGGCAACATCACTCATACGCTGCGTATACCCCGCCCCTGAGGTCGAGTGTCGAGGTGGTTAGCCAAGTTTGTCAGAAGTTCTGCGGCCAGTCAGCCCAGCAATCCGGCAGCCTGGCAACCAAGACAGCCCGTCAGCCAGCCATGTGTAAATGCTATATGTTTATCTTCATTTCGACTTGCAAGTTGCAGTTGCCGCAGATTTACTGTAAAGTTTGGCCAACCATGCTGTCGACGTCATTGTAAATGGTTTTAGCAACGGATTTGGCGTAGATTGGATTTTCGACTTTTGTGACGTTGAGTCGTGCCGAGAGGCGACTTCTAAGCAATTGTACTGTTCTAACTTCACTACCTTTTAATACACACACTCTCCACATAGTGGCAATTCAATTAAAACAACTAACTAACTTCAGCAGTGTCGAATGTGAAGAAGCAGCCATTTGCAGCAAGTGTGCGTATATATGTGTGTGTGTATTTTTGTAATTAATTTAAAAACTTTCTAAGAATTGCTAAATAGAACTAGTGAGCATTTAATTTAAAACGAAATGTTAATTACTTGGTCTGCACTAAGGAAATGAATAAACTAAGCTCCAAGTACTAGCATGTGGCTGGCAACACGCCCAACTTTAGCAGTTCAAGAACCTCAATAGACATCAATTAGGGCCGACTCGCTATTGACGAACTCTTGACATCACCTCCGATCGGTAATCTTCAATCACCAATTGCCAATCGACAGTTCAACCGTTTTAAGTGATTTGCACGACAAAAAGTAGAAAAACCAAGTAAAATAAAAAACGCGACAGCCAACTCTTTTGAAGGTTTTGGGTTTTCGATTTTCTGTTTTCCATTTTGTGTGGCAAATAAATTGTCCAAGCGACCGAAGGGCAAGCCAGCGTTTTGAGCAGCTTTGTTGCGCTCTAAGCCAACATCAATAATTTGCAGCCAGTTGGAAAATGCATGATTTTTTTCTCCCATTATTTTTCCTTATAGGATTTTTGTGACCGCGATGACAGTTGGGAAAATCGAACGACCAAACGATTTCTAGCCGAGGGCGCATTTTGGGCCAAACAAGGCAACTGACTGTTAAACAAAATACTAAGCATTTCAAGAAGAGCGAATTAAACAATAAGCTACCCCGAAAACCCAAATAAAAAAGGTAAGCGCTGCTGATTTTGGTGGCCGCATTGATCACGACAGACAGGCAGAGAGATAGGCAGACAGACAGGCAGGCAAGCAAAAATAAAAATTGTTATGCTAACTTGCCCAAAATCTGGCTCAGACTATCAGGGCAGTCAAACGGCTGACGTGCCGAGCAGCGCCTGACGACTGACTGACGACTGACATCACCTAGGGCATTGTGTCAGCAAGTCTGGCGATGCCAAAATAAAATAATATCTGCACAGAAATCATAAATAAATAAATGCGGCGCGTAATGGCGAATCGAAAAGGGCTGCACCCACAGTCTTTCAATTGTCCGATCGCCATCGATGTGGCCAGTAGCGTGCCAACAATACAAAGCGCAACCTTTGTTAAGTTTTTTTTTTTTTTTTTTTGGCCACAACTGAGATGTCATAGGCCAGCGTTTGGCATAGCGAACTCCGAGGCGCCCCGGGGCTTTCACTGGGTCGAATAGCACTAAGGTCGCTTAGAAGTGTCGGTCCATTGATGATACAAATACGAGCATACCTATAACAGCGCAGCTGCTCTGCACTTGGCTGAAAGCTGGCGTATTGTGTCAAAGTGTGGCTTACATAAAAGGTGTTAGATAACGTGTTATAAAATGCTCATGCACTAAAAAAAAATTGGTAGTAAAATGCCGTTAAATATTTCCTGATAAATTACTTTTGCAATACATTTAGAAAAGAATTGACCTATCATGATGAAACTTAGCATACGGACACATAAGCACTAACTGGACGTAACTACTAAAACTGATTTCAATTGCGGGGTAGTGGGGGGTTGTATCAGAATAAAAAAATAAACTTTACCTGCCTAGGGCTTAGGGGAACCTGGATACCAAATTTGGTAATTCTAGCTCTTGTAACTTCTGAGATCCTTGCGCTCATACAGACGGACGGACGGACAGACGGACGGACAGACGGACATGGCTAAATCGACTCGGCTTGTCACCCTGCTCAAGAATATATATACTTTGTGGGGTCTGCCACGCCAGCTTCTGTGTTTTACATACATTCGCACAAAACTAGTATAGCCCTTCACCCTTTGGGTACAGGCTATAATTAGTAAGAAAATATTTAATTTAAAGCTGTAATGTGAGAAACCTTTTATAAGAAACTAAATTCCTCATTTCCACAATATTAATATCGTTTTTCCAGAATGGCCAAAGATTTCTACTTTCGTATTCAATTTACCTTGCTTGAACAAACCAAATTCATAATTCTTAATAAACATGTAAGGAAATATAACTTTCACTAAGGAGCTAGCGTTTTAACAACAACTTAATTTTCTAATGGCCATAACCCAAAACGAATGGCGATATAATTTTCGTGAGTGTATCTTAAAGCTAAAATAAACATTTAAAAACGTAAGCGCCTTAAACAGACCAAACTTGAACTTCGGGCCAAGCCATTGAAAAACAAGTAAAAAAGCTAAAGTCGGGTGTCCCGACTTCGAAATACTCTGTACATATGTTTACAATAATTATAGAAAATAAAAAAAATTAAGAAAATAAAAAAAAAAATTTGATCGATTTTACCTCTCTCGGTATTCGAACTCACGTAAAGGGTGTATAATTGCACATTTACATAGCAATTGCGTTTGTGTGAGTGTATGTATGCCTATGCGCATCTATTCGTGTCTGTGTAAGCATTTTCGCAGTCAACCAAACAGCAACATCAACAACAGCCGCGGGCAGCGCTTGAGCAGCGCTGCAGCAGCGCTGCATCAGCAAATATATTTATGGCTATAACTTCTTGTTAAATCGGTCTATCATAATGAAATTTGGCATACGGACACATAATAACTAACTGGGGGTATTTCCAAAATTTTAGTTCGAAATTCCAAGAATTACGGGAGTTACGATTTGCGGGGTAGAGGGGGGAGGGAGGGGAATTCCAAAATATACATTTTCTGCGTATTCACATAAGGCATCTGGGACTAAAATTTGGTGTTCCTAGGTCTTATAGTCTCCGAGATATAGGCGATTATACGAATGGAAAATCGGGAAAACCCCCATAGGGGGGAAGTGGGGGGGAAAATCAAAAAAATAAAACAAACTCGTATAGAATACACACATAACGCATCTTCGTGCAAAATTTGGTGTCTCTATCTCTTATAGTCTCTGAGATCCAGGTGTTCATACGGACGGACAGACGGACAGACGGACAGACGGACAGACAGACAGACAGGGCTAGATCGACTCGTCTCGTCATGCTGATCAAGAATATATATACTTTGTGGGGTCTGCCACGCCTCCTTCTGCCTGTTACATTTTTCAGCTCCCGCAAACCTAATATACTCTTGTACATTTCATGTACAGAGTATAATTAAGCCTAAGCCAAAACGTACATATAAGTACGGATATGTTTGCTGGGCAAGAGAAGACAATTGCATAATTAAAACGAACGCAACAAAGAGCTGGCAAACAAGTTTGAAAATTAATTCGACTTAGGAGCCAAATGTTTGAGCAGCTAAAGCTCAACCGCAAACAATTGACAATAATTTCTAACTAACTGTTGGCAACGGGCCACAACAACAACAACAAAACAACAACAACAATGCCAGTGCAGCAGCCGGCAGCAAGTTGAGTCACTTTTAAACCGATTATCAAAGCCACAAAATACTTTCGAATGGCTGCGACCAACAATTAAACAATTGCAGCTCGCAGCTAAATTTATGAGTTTTTGACCATTTCTGGCAGATAAGCAAAGCACACACATACAACACACACCATGCACCACACAATGGGCCAACAAATTAGGCGCAACTTATGAAAAAAATAAAAAGTAACGACAGCAGCAGCAACAACACTTCCTATAATTAACTTCATTGTCAGCTTTTAGCCCGTCGACTGGCAGGGCAGCGGGACGCCTTAAATCTAACCGAAATCCGCATAACATGTCAAAAGTCATTTGGCGCTGCCTGAAATCACGAATCGACGACGTAAGATTTCAGCTCCGGCCTAAACGACAACGAACTGGAGCCAAGCTCTTGCCCTACCAAACAAATCATCAGCCATGGCTGTTATATATACATATACATAGTATACATAAATCGAATCCAATCAGAGTGCTGACGAAAATCAATTAAGTCTACAAGCACGACGGACGGAATAACCTAAAAACTTCAGTGCGTGAGCGTCTGAGCTAAATAAGCAACATATCGGTTTGCACAATACGTAGTTGGACAATCATAGAACTTAATTTTGAATATGAATTTTTAAAGTTTCAACTTTTAAGCATATCACTTAAACCAAGTAAGCCCGCGGTTATTTTTCAATATACATATAATACAATTAACTAGATCAAAAAGACCTAGAAATCTAAATATTAGATAAGTGATGGTTGTGGCGTATTTTAAATGATTAATCAATCAATACTTTTAATAAAACTTATATAATGTTCTCTCTGAATATGTGTTGTATTATACATATTGTGAAATGAAGCACGATTGGAATTGTTTATTTGTTTTTTATTTATATTTTAAAGCTATATTAATGCTTTTAACAAAATATTAATATCGGTTACTACTTAGAATCCCTTTGATCGATTCATAATAATAAAAAACTCAAACAATATGTAGAGTTTTCATTCCACATTTATTTATTGCATTTATGATTCAATAAGCAATATTTTAAAGATGTAATTATGATGGTAACTAGCAACACTGGATAATTATTAATAGTACAGCTGCAATTAACAAATTTATACTGCTAGTTCCAAAAATCGAAATCAAAAATCGATGAAAAAATGAATTAAGTCGCAAAGCCATCCAACAGACCCAATACTTTCCTAACATTCAACGCTTTTTCATTTTATAAAACATCTGTAGAGCTTTAAAAAAATATATTTCAAATTATAAGTATCATATCATCAATCAACTAGAAATAAAAATAACGGTGATGCATTTTAATAAAGTCCGAGAATTAATAAGCATTCAGTTAAGGCTTTAAATTCACAAATATCTTTAACAATTATTTGAATGCCAAAATCAAAATCTCAAACGGTTTCGGTCACTTTAAAGAAATTTAAACATATGTAATGTATGTCTAGTTGCGCCTATAAGCCTGATTTCCCTTGCGAATGAAAGACATATAGCCACACTGCCAGCAATTGCTAACAAATTGTTTGCTATTCTCCTGCACTCGCTTTTGCGGCAGGATTTCTTCATTTTTATCTTCCCCTTATTGCTCGATGCACATAGACAGACACATGGCATAAGCCAAACTTTGGTTGCTATAGATATACATATACGTGTGTCCGACTCGAACATCTGTCCAAGTGTTTGTGGATCTGTCTGTCGGCCAAGTATGTGCTCGATTTCGCAACCGCAACAAAGAACCTGTCACAATGTGTATCGAAGTATTTGTCACTTTTGATATTTGACTGTTGGTCGGCTGCCAGTTGTCAGTACGATGCAGTGTCCATTTTTCACGCTGTCTGCTGGCCACTGCTGTAGGCGCGTGCTCCAAATTGTCGCCAAAAACCAACCAAAAAATGACAGCTGCAAGCATTAGCCATTAGCCTGTGCCAAACCGGCTATACGGCATGCAAACATGCCAACAAATTTGAAAAAGGAAAAAAGTAGCAACAGCAGCAGCTAAGCTTATGCATAAAATAATTTAACTTTGCAGAGCTGCAACATTTAATTGAATTATTCGCTTTAAATGCATTTCAAGTGGCTTAAAAACAACACAAAAAAACACGTTCAGGTAGCCAGCCAGGCTGGTTACAGATCGTCTCGCTTGGCCAGCAATGGCCGGACATGCTCGTTTTATTTCCACCAACACACACACACACTCAGACACATATACAGAGACACATGCCTTTTCATTGCACAAATGTAGTGTTATAATTGAAACATGTTTTCCATTCTCTGGACTAACGCGCTGACCATACGAGTATTTTTCGAAGCAACAAGCAGTCTGCATCTCTTCTTAATGCTGCTGTTGTTATTATTGTTTGTCATAAAATAAATATTGTAAATTAAAAGTAACTAAACAGATAGGCAGAAATTCGTAATAAACAGTGGATATTGCGCATACGACTCGTGTACTGCTAAACTTTTGTTGTGTTTACTAGGAAAATAAAGTAAAGCAACAAGAGCACTCCTTGCTATAGCATTCACATTAATACTTTGCCTTTTGGCTTTACAAAAATTATAATTGAATTACATGCTAGGGGGAGAGCAAACCAAATTTCACATTTTTAGCAACATTTAGCCATGCCTCACGTTTTAACAAATTGCAAAATATTACGAAATAATTGCAAAGAAAAACTTTTTTTTTGTAACTATGTGTATTCACGTATATATGAGTATACCATGTCAATAGCATAATATGAAAAATTAAATTGAGTTGTTTGGTTTGTTCATTTCGTTTATTATTTTTATTTGTCGAGTTCGAACGGAAAATTCGGCATGGCAGGCAGCTTCAATGAAAAGAGATGAACCTTGCAATGTTACAGTATATTAGGCAAAAGCTCGGTTTGCAAACTACAGAAAATTATGTAAAATTGTTCAAGTGAAAAACCAAACAACAACAGCAATAACAAAAACAAATAAGCATTGGCTTAAAGGCTTTCTTTCTAGTGTCTTGTTGCTCGTCTTTCCGTCCAACGAAACGTGCTCAAGTCATTTTTTCCACATTGTGGCCATTGTGGCCATTGCCGTTGTCATCAATTGCTTTTGTTTCTCTTGCTCAACTTGTTGTTGTCGTTATTGTTGCTGTTTCGTTGATTTTTTGTTGCTGTTGTTTTGTTCATTACATAGTTTTTCTATCATTTGTCTAGCGCTCTTAATGTTGTCTTTATTATGTCTTTGTTTAGCGCCATGCCATGCTGTTGTTGTATTGATTATTACGTAATTATGGCACCCCCTGCCCCCCTCCACTATTTACCAATCAGCATCCACAACACTTACAGCTGTTGGCCGCATTTCAAAGTTTGCTGCTAGGTGCGACTACCGTGGAATTGTTCGTATCTTATTGGTATTATGTCTTTTATGCTTATCTCATAACTGACAAACATGCTAACAGCTTTGGGCTTTATTATTGGGTTAGTGTTTTCTTTTAGATTTGGAACAGCGTTAGTGGCCGATGCAGCGCTGAAAATGGCACACCATAATTGAGTTGTTGAAATCTTGATTTGCTGGAATTTTACGAGAATATAAGTGAGCGCGTTCTACAGTGACCCGATTTTCGCTGAATCTGGAATCGTAGCAAATAAGAATGGAGACCCCTGAGGCAATAGACACGCCACAGCATCAGATAGTCATTATATTTAGTATTGAGATGCCACAGTTAGCAATTCACATCTGTAAGTCCCCCAAAGAAATAAATTTATTCTCTATCGCTGCCTAAGTTCAAGGCTACAACACCGTGGGCAGCTTTTTTTCTGTTTTCTTCATCTTCACATATGAACAAAAATTCATTATCATGCCTGCAGGCACCATTTTCTACGGCACACAACAAGTCTTCTGTGTGCACTCAGAGCAAAAAAATGTGAAAAAAACTTAAAGTGCCGAAGCTAAAATAAAAACATATTTCCCAAATATTTACATATATTTTCTAGGGCTACAGCATTTAATAATCAATGAAGGAACACTGATTATAGAAATGAATACTCAATCATTATTCATTTAATGTACTCAATAATTTTTTGTTCTAAAATCTCGACCGTAACCTGTACTACCCTTTTTAGAATTCACAATTGTGTATCACGGGTTCGTCATAGTTTCACAGCAATTGTGGCTCTACTTGATAAATATCTAGACCCATTTCAAAATGTTAACACTTCATGTCATGCCCTTTAAAGCTTCACCCATCACGACTTGCTCTGGTCCTTGAAGTGTAAACTTTTTAAATACTTATCCCTACTATTACTGCTTTAACAGTTTAAAATGTGATTGCAATTTAAGCATTTAGAGAACCTTCTTAGTACCTTTTTCAATCATTTCTGAACATATTTTCTCCTCCCCTACTTGTTATTTTTTATAAGTTTTGAGCCCTATTTCATTTCCATTCTCTTTGTGGTTGGCAGTTCTTCATTTGCGACTCAGAACTGGTAGCCGCATTTCAATTTACTTGTAGTTAGAGTTGTATTTGCGGTCCCTCTTGCGGCAATTACTTATGCAGAGAAATATTTTGTATTTTGTGTGAACACAGCACATCATTATATATTCGTTTCAATAAATCTCTAAACGATTTAGTTTCCAGGTAATATTTCTCTCAGTGTGTGTGGGGAGGGTGTTCGGCCAATGAGACATTGCCAAGCAAATACAAAAAGAGCATAGAGACGCAGTATGGCCATGCAGTCGAAACCCATGACGATGGGCATGTGAAGTCATTGCGGACATACACATACTCATGCAAGTATATTGTAAAGAAATGAACATAAATACCTATACATGCATGTGTACTTGTATGTACATATGTATGTACATATGTAGGTATGCACGTACATACTTGCCACATGCAACATGTTATTTAAGCGTAAATCATTTCCTTGCTAAGCGGGCGGTGTTCAACTGCAAATGGCAGTTCTCAACAGCAGAAGCAGCAACAGCAACAGCAACAACACCAACAAACAAAATAACAACAAAAGCAACTGCATAGAATTGGAATTTCGATTTTTCACAAGTTCACATGTTGGGGAGTGCGTTGGGCTCTGACCATGCCGGCTCCAACTCCAGTCGAGCGAAGCGAACAAAACGAAGCGACCGTCATTGCGGGCTCAGACTACGCTGCTTTGGCATTTCCATTTTCATTTTCACACGCGGTCATTAAAGTTGAACCCACTTAAGAAGAGAGTGAGACTTTGACTCCTTCGCTATTTTTCACACAATTTTTTCATTTCTTTTTTGAGACACTGCGAGACAAGAAGAGAAGCATTGTGCTGGCATAGAGTGGCATAGAATGCAAAAGACAACAACAAAAGCAACAAGCGTGCCAAGAATAAAGTAAGGCGAAGCAAAGTGGCGAACAAGTAGTGGCCGCTCATCTTAACTTGGACTTGGTATAGCGTGGTGTGGCACGGAGACAAGCGCAACAATCGCAGCAGAAATAAATTAAATATAACTTGCATTTTTTTTTTTTTTTTGTATTTCTTCCCTGTGTTGCCTGCCTGCACAGTTCGTGGCCAAGCTTATTGATGTTGTTGCTGTTGTTGTAATTGTTGTAGCTGCTATTTTCCTACAACTTGGCACTTAAAATTGTAAGGGCCGCTTTAAGTACTTACTAGAGCACATGTATGTACATGTAAGTATCTTACAGATACTTACTACTTATGCTCTGTGCCTTGCCATATATAAATATGTATTTACCATATGTACGTTTGTGTGTTTGGATGTATGTCTAGTTCTATGCTTGAGCGCGTTCTTCCATATGCAAATTAAAATTAAAAGCCTTTTTGTACTTCTTAACGTTCGCCTCAAGACTGCAGTCTAAAGCCACGACTCGACTCTAGACTCAGACTCTGTTCGCTGTTGTCTGTCGCCTGTCGTCTGTCTGTTATGGTCTGCTCTTCTATGACTTCTATAGCCTTAACTTTAAATCGTCGTACTCTGTTTTTACAATTTGTTTGCCTTTTTGCAGTCGCCGCCATCGCCATCGCCGCCGTCGTCGTCGTCGTCGTCAACGTCGCTGCCACCGCCTATAGGCTCTGAAGTGTGAAACATGCCTTCAACTTGAACCACACATACACAAATATACATGCATGCAGACACACACACACACACTAACAGCTAGACAACACAACTCAGCACAAAATGTCTTTGGCATTGTTGTTGTATTATTATTATTTGTGTTGTCGTTACGTCTGCCGCCGGACTGCGTATGTTTGCGTTTTTGAACTTCTTTAAGCGGAAGTTCAAGGCGTTCACTCAATTGTATCGTGTAAAATGTTTTATAAGAGACGCAAATAGAGGGTTAGCCGGACAGACGCGCAATAACTTAAAGTTATTAATAATTCGTTTATTTAACAGTTGCGGTCGGTCATTGGCTTGTCTTTTGTCTTTACATGACCCTTCTGCTATCACTATGGTCTTCTAACCCACGGCATATCTGATAGACAGAGAAATGCGAATGGAGGGGTACGTTTGTATTTATTGACTAATTAGCAATAATATTTATGCTAATATTTGCACAGGGCACGAGGCACAGCCAGGGGGCAACGGGAAGCAGACAAGAGTGCAACATAATACTTGACACTTCATTTGTCAAATTTAAGGGGCAAATTTACAACACCTGCTTGTGGTCATAATAATTAATAGCAATAATTAAACTAAAGCAGGAACACCACAAGCTTACCAAGGTTGTAGACCTTTTCGGCCAGAGACCAATCGAAGTGAGGCTTTCAATAATCGAGCGTTGGCAAAGTGCCAGCAAAAGAAATAGCAGACAGAAAAAATTAAGCCAAGCCACAGAAATTGACGTAACTTATTCGCGTTTATATCACTGGCTGTTGGGCGCAGGCCTTGTCATGCCTGCCTCTGATACCATCAGTCAGGCACACACGCAATATGGCCAGAACAACAGCAACAACAACAACATTGTGGAGGAGCGTCAAAATTAATACGTTTTTAAATGCCAAAGCGGCAACGATGCTGTTGCTGTTGCTGACGATCGCGACGACGACGAACGCTCAGCTTCCTGTAGCGAGCCCAAAAAGTCGTACGCACATGCGCGTAATTGTGGCCCAAGCCCAGTTAATACAGTAAACTGTCCTTAAGTGCAAGCCTCCCAACCCACAATTTGTATTGACACCAATTTTCCATGTAAGTTTAGTTTCATATCTTAACTCATTAGGCAATGGCTGATAGGTAATGGAATATTTTTCATCAAAAACTTCAAATAAATTAGTTCTACTAGTCGAGAGCAAGAAAAAAAAGGAAAAGCAGAATTAAAATTAATTGCTTTTAATTCAAATGTTTGTACAATTTCTGGAGTCTAAAACCAATAATAAACTAACGTCTTTATATATAGTATAGAAAGTTTTTGTTTAGAATATCGTTGTTATGGTCGTTGTCAGGAAAGCTAAAACTTATTAATCGTTCTATTTTTTAATACAATACCAAAATAAAATTAATTGTTTTTAATTCAATGTTTGTACAATTTCTGGAGTCTAAATCCAATAATAAACTAACGTCTTTATATATCGAAAGTTTTTCTTTAGAATATCGTTGTTATGCTCGTTGTCAGGAAAGCTAAAACTTATTAATCGTTCTATTTTTTAATACAATAAGAAAATAAA
This sequence comes from Scaptodrosophila lebanonensis, assembly GCF_003285725.1. Classification (NCBI taxonomy): domain Eukaryota; kingdom Metazoa; phylum Arthropoda; class Insecta; order Diptera; family Drosophilidae; genus Scaptodrosophila; species Scaptodrosophila lebanonensis. The sequence goes on from NW_022060529.1 coordinate 8,828,223, forward strand.
ATGTTCATCTTTATGTATTTCTACTGTTCTTCATTATTTACCTATACGCACATGTATAGAATTGGCCATAAGTTCTCGGCCATGGCGTGTTGGCCAATTAAATTGTGTACGATCATTAATAAAGTCCGAAAAAAAAATGAAAAAATCAGAATAATAATACTTATACAAGAAAAAAGATGAAGAACAAGCGAAACTGAAATGGAAATTGAATTTAAAAACCAATTTAAGGTGTAGTTGAAATTTAAAAAATAAACGCTTAGTTAGTGTGCGAACGTTTGCCAGCCTACAACATTCCTAATTAAAAATTAACTTCAATTTAACACTTCACACAAATTTGTAATTTACGCAATTTGAATTGATGTTGCGTTTTTAATTATCCATTTTCTACACCTTTTTTCTGTTGTTTGCAGCTGTCATTCATTTAATGGCCACATGATTTATGCACAATTTCATTTTGCGATTACACAGTCCCAAGGGAGTCGACCGTTTATGCAAATGTTATAGTTTAATGATCAAATTAATTAGCTTTTAGGCAGCAGAGTGGCAACTTCAACGGCTATCGGCAAATCTTCACTAATATACTCATGATTGCCTACAATACTATTCTACCAACACAATCCTTCTTCACTCTTTCTTTACGTATATATTGACTAATTTGTGTAATTCAGTTCAATTAAAATTGCATTTTGTTGACTTATTTCGATTACAAATTACTACGAATTGTTAAGCGCATTTTGTGCAATTTGATTTTGAGTCGACCTGCAGTAATTGAATGATTTTTAATGAGCATGCAGAGCTGCATAAATAGTTCGAGATTTGCGCTGTTTGTCAATTGCTTCTGTGGGCTATTATCATTTATTTGTTGGCGTTAATTTAATATTGTTTTGTTCATCTAATTAGGCTGTTATTACAGAGCCATTTCGATCTATTGGCATTTGAATGAAAACGTTTCGTTAATTTAAAAGATATTCAATTGTCAACGCAACAGAATAAATGAAAGCTAAGCAGCTACCCTGTGGGAGTTCAATAGGACTTGATTATAATACAATTAACGAGTTTAAACACCTACCCGTACAAGTATGACCTATGTGCTCTGCCATAAGAAGAAGCTGATTTGTATTGTTTTTCATTTTCTTAGAGAGAAAAGACCTCCGTTGAGTTGTAAAACTAATGGCTTGATTTGTAAAATACCGGACTTTTTACTTTGAATAGATATACAAGCATCAGATTTAAATAGCCAGATGCCAGAAAAAGAAGCCGGTTGTAAAACATCTATAACTCGGATATAATTTAAAATAAGTCTTTCATCTGCCACAATTTTTAATTTTTTCACGAAAGGTCTTATTCTCATTTCTATTGTAATTTTAATTGCTTGCACACTGCTTAAGTTCACTGAAACATTTATAAAGCTCCCTCGTAAGGTGTTTTCGTTTTACCCATATATAGTATGTGCCACTGCTTATGTAATTGCAAATATTTGTTCTTCTTAGAACGTCACGCAATTGACATAAGACATTTCTCATCCCCATTTTATAATATTCAGAAGAACTTGTTTTTCTTGTACTTCTTAATCACACCTTTGCAATACATTTGCAGCTATAACTTTTATAAGACTGGCCATGGCTTTTTTTTGAAATTTCCCTTTCCAAGTGCTCCATTACATTGTACATTTGTTTCCTTTTCATGTCACACAAAATGCTCTCCACACAGCATATGCCATCAACAGCAAGACTTTCTCATAAAACGTCACATGTATAGCGAAACAAATTTAATGCTTCCCTTGCCAAAATAAAAGCCCATTAAAATTTTTGCATATAACTCAAAACAAAACATAGCATTTTACATTGTTTCTTTTGTGGCTTTCTGTCTGTCTGTCTGCCTGCGTGTAAATTAAACAATTTTCAATTAACATAAATCAAGCAAATACATTTATGCATAGCCATAGAAGCAAACACATACAGCTGCAGTTTATTTTGCATAAAATTTGCGCTTTTATGATTAATTCGCCAAACGTTTAATTGCCAAACGCCAACACACAAAGCAGAAAAGCCAAAATTTCATTGCGTAGCAAAACAAAACGCGCAACTTCGCTTACACATTAACATATATATGTATGTACTGTGCATATATGTGTGTATATTTATGAATATGTGTATATAAATGTGCTTGTATTTGAAATGTAAAATTTACTCGATCCGACTAGTATGGTGCTGCTACTCCCATATTGCTATTGTTGCTGAGAGTAGAGATGCGCATGCAATTTTTGATTATGATTTTCATGCCTATCACTACAAGTCAAAAAACTAAATATGATTTTGATCTTTTATTTTTGCAAACCATCTGTTCAATTCTATCCAGATGTACTTTAAGCCGCTACTCATATGTATTAACCACTCTTAATCGGTTTCCAATACAAAATAATTAATATAAAAGCCATTAAACCATTAAAAATTGTGAATTTCTTTAACTCCAAATTAAGTATGCTTGAGTATACTACTAAGGGACATTAGCACAATTGAGAAAATATATTTTTTAATTATTTTATAATTATTTACAGCCTCTTAAGAAAATATTGATTGAATTGCCTTGTCATAAAAAACACAAAGCATTATCGCACACTTTATAGTTGCGTCGTTTATATTAAGTTCAAACAATTATTTTAAAAAGTCAAATTATGTTCATTTTGTGCTCGTGAAATAGTGAGAGCGTGCTTCTCTTTTATCACGCACGCCCCTCTATTTGGCAGCCAACAGAAAAGACGCGCGTTTATGCAAATTTTGAACGCTTGTTAACATTTATTGCCAACGGCTGGCATAAGGGAAGGGGGTTGGTAGGTCGCCCATCACTGTGTGGGGATACTTTTGAGGGTTTGCCAATGTACTATACATTGGCCACGTGCAAAGATCGGCAAATAGAACACAATGAAACGTTTTTAATTAAAACCATGTAGTATAAAACGGCGCACTAAAGCTGATTTTTGGCTATTGTTGTGCAGATTTTTGGCCATTGTTGTATCTACTATCTTAAAGATAAATAATAAATAATGCCTGCATATAATGGATGCCAACACGTAGGAATGAAGCGAATAAGCGGCAGAGGCAATGAAATTTTAATTGATTTGTTTTTCACACACAATTGGCAGCTCTTTAATAATTCAGAGCACGTTGTTTGTCTGTTTGTCTATCTCTCTGTGTATCTGGCCATCTATGTATCTGTTTGTTTGTTGGTGGGATTGTGCGACAATTTGGCGTAATTAAATGAATGAAAAATTTGTACAACAACGGCACATGTGGCGTATGAGTGATGCCTTTTTATGATCTTAATTTCAAATAACATTGTTGCCTTAGTAAATCACTTATGTACATGCGCCGACACTACAGCCTAGGGCATATTTAATTATTCGAAGGTGTTTCTAAGATAAATTTTCATTCAAAAGGAGCTCAAAGGAGTTTTCAACGTAATTTAAGCCATTCAGTTTAATTGAATTTCATCTGAGAGCAAAATACAAAGTGAAGTTTCACGAACACTCATACACACCGTTGAGCTTCTTACGCTAAAAGTGTGTGTTGCTTCTGGCGCTTCTGAGACTTATGGAAAGAAAAAAATTTTAATAGTTGAAGTAGCATACAATTAATTAACTGTTATTAGAGAATAAACTAGATTTACATTAAATTGGAATCAAAATTGGATATGTACAATATTTTGATGTATAGCACATAATATACATGATGTTATATATATTTTTTTTAATACGAATTTTCAGTTTTTTTTATTTTTTGCATCTTTTTTCTACTTTTTCAATGAGTAATGTTTGGCAACTTTGGCCTGCAATGGTGAAAATTTTAAAGTGGAATACATATTATTCTCATTTATTACATACATAGCTAGCTGTAAAATGTTATGTTAAAACATGTCTACTGTAGAATCAATTAATCATCATGTAAATATATTTCAAATCCTCGAATTGCACACGAGCATATTGACAAAAAAGCTTTACTTTTTTGTTCAAATATACGTGTTTTTGTACACAAGCTTAAGGCTCAGATGTCACTACATTAAATTCAGTTTTACTCAGACTAGAATCATTTGAAACTGATTATTTCCATATCAACAATATCTTGATATCCTTAGCAATCAAAAAAGTAGTTTTATTATTTTGAACATCTACATTCATATCAGAATATGAAGCACACTTTCACAGATTGAATCGTTTTAAGTGATAAGATTACTTCAGTTTGTGATTTCGTTTTAATGTAAATTTTATGAATTTTAAATCAAGAAGCATGATTTTAAACCAACTGAGTTGAACCAATTCTAGTCACTAGGCCAAACATTCAACTCTGACCAAATCTTGTTAGCTAAACAACTTGCGACACATTTCTCTAACGATTTGTGAAATGTTAAGCAAACAAAAGTGTCACACATTATTGACTCACCTATGATTAATGAAAATCCGCCTGCGAATACAAACAGGCAGAAACATGAACAGAGCCAGTGGCTTGGATATCGACAGCTAATGCTCCTTGTCGGCTTTATATTGTATTAGTTTTTGTTGTTCTCTTCGTTGGCTGTCTTCTCGTCTGAGATGCTGACCGATTTGAAATGTTTTGCCGTGGTGATGGTGGTGGTGGGACAGCGGCCAAATACCATAAATTACAATCAATAATGCAAAAATGCCGTTAGGACAAAAGACACAAATCAAATACAATACACACTATGTAAAATGCACATAAATTTTTGGGAAAGCAAAGATACACAAAAACACGAGGCACAAAATACAAACACAAGGCACAAGATAGAGCGCGCAAAAAAAAAACTCAAAAGTAAATTATGAAATTTTTTCCTTCCTTTTTTGCTATTTGTTGATTTTGTTTTCTTTTGACCTCTGCGATTAATTGTATGCTGTGAAACAAAATAGAAGAAAAGGAAAAACAAAAAATCAAAATCAAACAAAGAAAAAGTGGGGACAACAGTTTGGTAAATAATGAGTTTTATTTTAAAAATGCATGTTGGTGGCAAAGGACATACTATAATAAAGCATTGCTGTAGTAGCTGCATTTTTATGTGGGTTTATTTGTCTATGTATATGAGTGAGTGTGTGTGTGTGTGGACTTTGGGCTGACTCTCTTGCCAGCTAAAACTGTCTCAAGTTAATCGCTTTTATTTATTTTAGTGTGCGATGTTTGCGCGGGTCGCTGTGCATAAAAAGCAAGTGAAAAAGTTAGCTGCAACCGGTTTTTCCACACACCAACAACAGCAGCAACAGGACAGCATTGCTGGCTTTTAGCTATTTTCTTCTTTTAATATGAAATTTGTGCTGCTGCTGCTGCTGCAGCGGCAACTGTTGCAGAATTTATGAAAATCATAAAACAAAAGCGAATTTAGTATACATATGTACCTACTCGTACATGTGTGTTAGTGAGCGTGTGTGTGTGTGTGTGTGTGAGTGTGAGTGGAAGTCTGTTGGCAAGCTAGCGTTGCTTTTCACCAGCCAGCCAAGGAACTGCCAACAACAACAAGGTGAATGCAACAGATAGACACACACAAGGTTCTTTGCCATGGTAGCTGACTGAGCTCAGCATCTTCAGCGGCTGTTGTTGCACGGTCTTGGCCAGGCTAGTCGGACTTGGCAACTTGGCGACGTCATAAAGTCAGCTGCGCGTCTTGCTTTTGTTGCTTTTTTCCACCTCTCTCTCTCTCTCTATCTCTCTCTATCTCTCTTTATCCCTCGCACCTTCTTTGTTGTTGTAACTTTTCGGTTGACAGTGCAGCAGCAATTGCAGCAGCGGCAGAGCTTTCAAGGCTGTTTAGACGACAGCTTCACACAAACATGCATACTAGCATGCATATATTTACTTATATGTGTGTACATACATATATATACGTACTTAGTAAGGTTTGTTTTTGTCAAGCACGAGTTCTTTTTGTTGTTGTTGCAACAAAAGTGGCCGACTGGCCATTGTTTTAATTTCATGCAAACAAAATGTGTATCATTTTATTTCTCTTTCTTTTTTTACAACTAAGGCATTTTGTTAATTGTGGTTTTTGTTTTTGTTGTCTACGTAAAAAGGAAAAAAATAATAAAATTATTTCAATTTTTAGCGTCTTCTTTAAACTGGTTTGGCCGACGCCGTTTCAGTAGTTGGTGGTTGCTTTGCCGCTTCTAGGTAGCCTCAAAAATATCTCGCACACAATTTTACGATACATTGTATAGAATGTGCAATATTAAACAAAACGCTAAACATTTATTGGCAGTTGCTAATTGCCAAACAAAAAGAAAACCGTTAACACTTGCATGCAATAGCATTGGTTTGTAAAAATATTGCATTTTAACTTTAACCTGAACATTAATATCTAGGCATATAATATTTCATAAATGTGTGTCATTTAAATTGTTGTCTAATTACCGTTTTGTTTTTATTTTTGTGTTGTTTTTTTCTTTATTTCTTAATTGATTCTATTTTGAATTCGATGATGTAGCGTTTTGTTAACGTGTTGAACGTGTAAGACGCGACGCGCGCACACTTTTTAAACGAAGCGACACAGAGAATACACCCAACAACGTCAATTGCCAAAGCTCAACTGATTGCTTGTCTTCAGGCCGAACAGCCACGAACTGGCAACTGGTTTTCGTTAAAGCCGCCACCGCCGCCACCGCCGCCGCCTCCGCCTGCGCCCCAACGTCCGTCGCCATTGCATCGCCCGGCACGAAGCCAAACTGTTGTTGTTGATGGCAATGTTGGTGGTGGTGGTGGTGGTGGCGGTGGGCTCGGGCCTCAGCTCGGGCTCTCTTTTGGCACACAGCGCCAATGCATGCTTCCGCTTTTTGGGGTCTGCCGCAAAAACGTAGTAGAAAACGTAGTAGGCACTGCATTTGAATAAAGCAGTACTATAGTAGAAGTAGCAAGTACTTGTAACTTGGTGGGGCAATTCATTTGTGGCCACAACAAAACAAATGGCAGTAATTAGCCAATCTTGCCCCGCTACCCTGCTGGCCCAGTGCCTCCTTGTTGTCCTGCTGATGTTGTTAAGTGCGTGCCTAAATCTGTGCCATAAATAAGCAACGCACATTGTATTAATTGTTTTAATTAAGCTATGTAAATTTGAAGTTTAAAATTAATGTTTGCTGCACTTTTCCTACTACCGCTCTCTCGTTTTGGCTTGCTTGCGTGCTCTCTGCTTTGCACTGCGCTCTCCCTCTCTCTTTCTCCATTTTGCCGCTCTTAAGACGCAACGGAAGTAAGCAATGTATGAAACAGCAAAAAAGCCGGTTTGTGTGTTTTTATGCGCTATGTTTTGTATTGTTTACTTTTACACAAAACTGTTATACGCGAGCACAGACGCAACAACTGTTATACGCCACTTAAAACCGAACAGCTGTGGCCACCGACACATACTACACGTTGCCGTGCAAGTGGTATGTGAAGTTAATTTATATGTATGTGCGTATGTATGTTTGTGTAATACTATAAGTTTTGGGGCCACAATTCCATTTAATATTGGGGGAACTAAACAAAAAATCCTTTTTTCCTTAATCAACAGTAATATGTTAAAATTCGTGGAAAGTTGATTGCATGGCTTACACGGGCAGAGAATAAATTTATGGCTATAACTTAATTTTAGATTTACCTATCAAAATAAAACATTTCATCACTAACTGAAAGTATTTACCAAATTGTATTTAATATTTCCAAGAATTATGGGACCTTTGGAAAATCACTAGTAGCGAGGCAGTGGGGAAAGAAGGTAAACTCTGAAATGCACATATTCTTCGATTTCGTATGGTTCTTAGTCAGAACAACAATTTTAACCATGACGTTTTTGGAAATTACAATATGTCTTATTCGCTTAGCATTCTACCTCATCACGTAATTATTAAAATCTCTCCATTCTTTAAGAGCAGATTGTTTATTTTGCTAATAAATTATAAATAAGTACGAGACAAACCATTTACTAAAACCACCTACTAAAAATAAGCTAACTGAATTCCTTAATTAATCTTTCCATTAAAATAATTTCGCTAATTTAGTAAAATGTATTTTAAAAGTATCCTAGGAAATATCTGGGTTATATTGCAGTATTCTTAGCATCTATCACATGCTATCTCTCTATTTCCGCTGCTGACTGCATATGGATACCATCTCTTAGCTATAGGTACAGAATTTTATTTATTGAATTGATTTTCCAGAATATGTTAACTATATTATTTATTGTTTTTTTCCTAGTTCATTATTTATAATAGTTGAAATTTGTTGAATAAAAGAAATGGCATTGAATTAAGTTAAATTGAATTTTTGGGGTAAATAAAAATATTTCAAAAATGTATTGAAAGCACATGCGGTCAATAAAATATAAGCTTATATTTTCAAACTGTTAAAATAAAACATAGGTGTGCATAATTTTATTATTTAACAGCAAGGTTCTCTCACCTTTAAAACCATTTTGGTTTATTGATTTCATAACTTTATTAACACATTTGTTATTACTCGACTGCAACGGTGACAAAAGACAAAGACCAAAGAAGCAAATAAAAAAACAACTAACCAGACCCGTGAATGACTACCGGGCATTGAGTGGCGATTATTATGGCTGTGGTGACCCCCATGCCCACCACACCCCAGGAGTCGAGTCAAAGAAATTCCAATTAATAAAAATAAGAATAACAAGACAAAGAGAAGGCACCAAAGTGACGGAATAGCCGGCAATAAAATTATGCAAACAGCAGGTGTTTTTTCTTCGACTCAATTCTTTAGTTGATGACTTTTCACTGCAGTCAAGTTAACCGCCTTTTTGTGGCTAATTTGGGTCATTAGCAGGTGTTGTCGCTTTGTTGTTGTTATTATTTTAAAGACAATGGTCTTGTTTACACCAACAGCACACAATAAGACGTGTAACAAAAACTTTTGGCGGCTGCCGCACAACCAATCAAAGTATTAAAACAAAAGATGCCCTCTACACTCCCATCTCCTGCCAAGGTGGCTGAGTGTAAAAAATTTAATTAACTGTTGAATTAAATACCATTTTTTCTTTTTTCAAATCTAGTTCCACTACACAAGCTCACAACAACAGCAATAAACAACTTTGCGTAGCTTCGGGCACTCACAGAGCAATTTCAGAATAAGTCCGAACGACCATAAACAGAACTCGGAATTCAAACTCAAGCCACCCGCAACAGACCGTCCAATTTTTAGTATATTTGTATGAATGTATATAGATGTGTATGTATATACCTTCCTCTGGCCTTTTTTTTTTTTTTTTTGGTACACGTGTTTGTGTATGCGTGGGTGTTCTATGTTCTGTGTGTCGGAAGTTGTCGCCGGCAGTCAACAAACCATAACGCACAACGGTACTTTCGACTACTGAGCATTTAACGCCGCTTCGCCTTCTGTCGTTGTTTGCATATCAAAATATATAAAAATTAATTACAATTTCACTGTTGAGTTCCGACAACGAGTGCTGACAAATTAGCCAAGAATAAGCACCACAAATATTTTATATTGGACTCGTATATATAAGTATGTGACCTACAAAACAGTTGGGGCTACACAGAAGACAACGAAGAAGATAGTGAAAATTAAAGCAATTATTTTCAGACATTTTCCACTAAAATAAAAAAAAACACTTTAGGTAGGATCTAACAAATAGGCCAAGAAATAATAAGATTAAATTGTTTCGTTTAGAAAAAGATAATTGAAATGAAGTAATTCTTCGTTTTGATCTATTTGTTAAGTGAAAAAATCAAATTATTTCAAACAGCTACGTTTAAAAAATATTAGAAATTTTTAGGAGATGGTTATAAAGACCCGTGTTTAAAGAGTAGAGTAAGTAAAGGAGAAAGATCATTACCATTTTAATAATAGCTGTCTTAGTATTAGGAAAAAATGCTTAGGCGACCTTAGATTTAATGAGACGTCAATTAGTAAGAAAAAAAATACAAAATCGCAGAATACAGAATTCATTAACACTGGAATGCTTAAATAAATCATTGATTGAAATAGCGTTTCTTATATCCTTTACATTAATCATAATCAATTTTCATTAGGGTCTAATAAGTTCATACAAAACAAATTGTTGTGACTGGAAATTCCTACAGCAAAGGGTATAAAAAGGAAAGTGCACTAAAATCTCGTTACCTTAGTTTATTCTGTCATTTTTAGAGTATGGCTTTCTTTGTTGACTATTTAAGCTAGGAGTAGTCAAAAATATTTGAATTATGAAAATAATTTATCAATGAGGATTTTATAAAACTTGTTTGTGTAGCGATATTGAAAAAATAAAAAACTGGTAATAAACATCTTATAGTATATCGAAACTTGTAAATACTTTTATAATAAAATAATATATTAACAAAGCACAAATAATTGAACTTTATAAGAATAAGTTTCACTCGAAGATGGAGTAAAGGCTACAAATAGATGGCAATTTCCATGTACGAGTATGATATTAAAACTCACAGCATAGCAGCCTGTACCCCAACACCCAAGTAACATAACTGTATTTTTAAATATACTTCTATTTTCCACAACTAGTCTAATTTTTAACATTTTTTCACAAACACTATCCCAAACTCTTATATTATAAAATACTTATTAAGCTATTTTTGCGGAGACTAATTGTTTATAAGCGTTTTGTGACTTGCTTTTATCTATGCATAGTATGTATGTATATATAAATTTGAATTAAGCACACACATAATTGGCCAAAACGAACCTTATCTGGTGAGCATTATGATTCCATAAGTGCCAAAACATTCAATACTATTTTTCAATTTGTTTGCCATAAGCTGTCACTTTTATGGCCAAAATCGACGCTATGTAGAGTGTGAGTGTGTGATTCTCTGCATCGTCAAAAAAAAAGACTTGAACAAGCTGTTCCTACACACACACACACACACACACACAGACAGACACACAGACGCACACACAACATGAAGCGCAGACGCACTAAAAGAAAATTTATGTTGATGATTTTGTGGCCCACACCATGGCACAAAAGCGGTCTAGCTGGCAACCTCCAAGCATGCCACTTGCACCACTGTGCACCACTCTGAGCTACACACGCAGGCATACAAAGTCAAATTAGAGTGCGACCATCGTCGCCATAGCCTCGCCATCACCATCGCTATCGCCATCGCCACCGTCGTGTCCAGACAACGCTGGGGGAAGAGCTGCGTTTCGATGCGTTGCGTTAGACATGCCAGTTGGATATACCAGGCTCTGGGGTCGGTCAGTGCACTGCCCACCCAAAAAGGCGGCACTAAATTGCTTGAATGCCGTTAGAACAATAATTGCGCGCACACCAACACCAACACACACACCACACACGCACGTACATGGTAGAGTTGTGAAAAATTGCGACTGCAACTGTGACTCACTGTCACTTCGATTTAGTGCTGCAAACCATATACAAGTTTAGTATATTCATAAAGTTTGCACATATAAAGTACATATCAAGAATTTGTACCCAAATCAATACCAAATAGTGAGAAAAGTACCAAGACCGAAAATAGTTCTCTTCAATTTCGCAAAATCTAGACTTAATATCGGCTTGATTGATACTAAAAATGTTTGTTAAAAAAATTTCAAAAATAGCTTCACTCTACATGATCTCTTTTTTATTCTTTGAATTCATTTCATCCAGTTTCTTCATATTAATTGATTATATTGTGTTATTTTTAAGTAATCAATAATTTGTCAGATTCATATACACTGCTTGTATAATACATGCCTTGGTAATAGATCATTGCCCAGAAAAATGACAAAATTACACTCAAAAGTAATGGGACACAAATCTTCAATCTCTTCGTAAATTTCTTCTTCCAATGTAATTTTTGATATTTCGAACGTTCGATTCGATACACACGCTCTGTCTGAATCCTTTATATACATAGAAATATATCCATATATCCATTATTTCCATTGAAATATATTTTTTATTTTTTTTTAATATTTTTAAAATATTGTTTAAGTTTAAATTTAAATAAATCACTTATTTTAAATAGATCATTTTATAGCACTAACTATAGAAAATACTGTTGCACATATGTTGAATAACTACCATTATGGGTCACTGATTGTGATTTTTGCGCAGCTCTGGAACATTGCAAGTCGAAACGGACGTGAACATGGACATGGCCATGCACATACGATGGTTGTTTGAAGTTCTTTGTCCGCCTCATTGATTGCTTTGCGCAGATAGAACTGCTAAATTTATTGAGTTGTTAAAAATGCACTGCTTGCCGCCTATCCCTGTGTGTGTGTGTGCGGGTGTGCTTGGCATAGCATATTAAAAATAAATAAATAAAAATTCGCCTGCCTTCCTGCCTGCAACTTCTCGGCCACTGTGCGCGCGACTCTGGAAAAGCTCATTAGTTTTGTTGACTGGCCAACAAAGCCAAATTACGCGCACGTTATGTGGGAGTGAGGTCCCAACCCCTCCCCCCACAGCTATAACTGTCGGCTTGGCCGAATCGTAGCAGGACTGGGGCGACCAGACGACGACTAATTGCCCACATAAATAAGCAGGGACACACTAACAAAGAGTTCGCACGAATTTCTGCAATGGTCAGGCACTAGAAAGAAGCATCGCCGATTCTTGGGACAGTGACGAATTCGACTTCCTTATTGCAAGGTCAGTTGTCTTCAGCAGCCCGCATTGACTGATGCGACGCCAGTTGCCGTTAAGGCGGCAAAACCAGGCGCCCAACTTTAAAACACATTTCACACCAAATTCCGTTCAAAGATTAGTCCCGAAGACCAACAAAAAGAGCCAAAAAGCACCACAATGTCGCCAATATTGTGGCTGCTTTTATCTGTCTTAACCAGTGCCTCAGCACCTCCAGGTCCGCCTCCGACTTATACTCACCGCTCATTACAATTTATGGCAAATTTTTGTCAATAATAATAAATTAATGAAATGCGCCGCCATTGTCGCCACACGCTGTGCAAACAAATGCCGCCAACTTGTTTGCGGTACTTTTCATGTAAGAGCCGCAAATGCAACAACAACATGCACTTTTACAGCCCGTATTTATTGGTCTTAACATTGGCATTGTTGGCCAATGGTGTTGTCGAAAGTGTCGTCGTATATTTGTCTAACCATTTTTGGTAATTTGTTAAATTTACACTTCCTGGCATTTATCTTAATCCACTTACTTATTTATAGCGTACCTACAAATGTTTACATAGGCAACTGAGTGAAGGTAGCGTTTCAGGGAGCTTTGTGTACAAGAAAGTTAAGAGTTATACGAGCTCCTCAGCCTGAAAATAGACAACACATTTCCCCATTTTATATTATTTATATCATTTTTTTTTAGCGCTACCACTTAGGCTTGAACAAAATTATATATTTACATACAAATATATTAAATCTTCAATGCCGCACATCGCACAATCATTTCATATGTAAACTTTTATCTGCAACATTAAATAAAGTCATTTATAGACACGTACTTTGGTATTTTGGGTTAGAGACAAATATCAGTTTTTTGAAGTGTTGTTTACTAGGAGATATTGGTTGGGAGATTTAAAGACAACCACCGTGTAGTTCGAACCTGGCAACAAAAAACTAATTAAATAAAGGAACGTGAAAATCGAACCAGAGTTTTTAGAGAGAGAAATTTTTAAACGAACCTCAAAGTGGCAGCAAATTTTTAAAATTAAATAACACGGAATGTACCTGACCTAAATCGATCACCTGTTAAACGAAATATGAAATGGGTTTCATTTCCCCAAGCCTATATAATTATGTGTAAGCAAACATAAAAACATTGTCTAATTATATCTGCCTAGCATAGTAATAAAATAATTATAAAGCCTTAAACAATTTATATTGCCTTACCACCAATTGGTATGCACATTTTTTGTTTGTCCTTTTAAATTAGGAAAATAATTTCGCTACTCTAATCTCAAGCATACTCGCCATTTCAATTTGAATAACCTTTTATTGGATCAATCTTTAGTATTATTCTCATAACAAAAACCATAAAGAACTGCCTTGTTATCTCAGTAGTGAATATATGTTGGGTGTACCTTTACTTTCTTAATGTATGGCATTAGCGATTTTTAGTCAACAGAATGTACTTTCGTAGCATATTAAGCTATTGAGTTGTAAAGTTGTAGAGTTGTAAATTTTCAAAATGTTTTGCAATTTCCGCCCACATCAAATTTTTTTATTGGTTAACTGCTTATCTACAAGAATTTGCGAATTGTCAAACGTACAATTAAATAATTAAAATATTTTCAAATGTAGCTGTAGAAAATGTTTATGGCCTCTGTCCACACACAATAAAGCCATCAAAATAAATGACACTTGGCAGCAGAATAAAAAGAAACCTTAAAACGTCTATAGCTTTCGCGGTAAATCATTAGAATGTTAAAAATACACACAAACACACACAATTATGTAGATAGACACAACATGAAGTTGAAGCTCGTCATTTAGATGTGATTAACTTAAGTACACAAGACATAAATATTTAAACGCCCGGCACAGTCAGCGCGAAAAAAAAACCGCAGTGAGGCGAAAGCGGCAACCAGCTATCCCAGCAACTTAAACAGAGGCTAGGCCCCATCCTCAGCTCCAACCTCCGCCTCAGCCTCAGCGGGGGCAATTTGGCAGAGGACAGCCTGTTGAACGCTAAGCGCTGAATACGGTGGCAAATGAAGCGTGTTACGTGGCAGTACAGTGGCAAGAAACGTCAGGCAGTCAGTTAGTTGAAAGGAGGGAAGAACCTTAGAAGTCTTGTGTAGTTAGTGCCCAAGACAAAGAAGCTCAACGTCGACTAATAACGAAGCTTGTGCGTTGCAGCCAAACAAAAATTAGACATGGGATTCTGCTAGCTTTGCTACTTCTACTTACGTTTATAAACGCTTTTTATGCAAATTTTGCGGACTCAACTGACCACCAGCAGCAGCAGCAGCAGCAGCAACATCAGCAGCAACATCAGCAGCAGCAGCAGCAACAGCAACAGCCACATCGTCTTTGGCATGACATGCCTCAGTTTGCTCATTGCCTGATTCTAGCACCTTGTTGATCAATAATTGCCACGACAGCTAAATGGGCTTTAATGCCATGTTAGCGCGACGCCGCGTCGCCGTCAAGGAAATGCAAATCAAATTCTAATGATGTTGTAATGCAGACACCACTCAGTCCCATAGCCAGTGGCCAGTGACTGCAGACAATGCCAAGAGAATATACGAGTAAAGTGCCAGAGCCAGAGCCAGAGCCAGGCGAGTGGCTGAACCTGAGCCTAGCACGCAAGTATTCCAGCGAAAAGAAAAAAATATATATTATATTATTAGAATTTGACATGCAATCTGACAAGTGTTTGGGCAAACATTTCCTGGTTTGCGACTCCCGGCTGGAGTGTATTATTAACAGCTTGTACTAAAAGCTAATTGCAACAGCAACAGTGTATGGAGATTTATGAATGCGTTTCCTGGCACAAGGCCTAAATATGCATGACTTATGCTAACGCCATGTTCTCTAACCACAATGGCCAACGGGCTCATTTGTTTCTATGGCGCAATCGAGCCATTCAGCCATTGAGCCATTGAGCCATCGAGCCAAAAGTGTTCAGAGCGCCGTTGCTTTGTCGCCATCAGCGGCCAACGCGGCTTGCCTGCGAATTATTTCTTAACGTAGCTGGGCCCAGGCAGAAACACAACACAACACAGAACAGCACCGCACCGCACCGCACAACAACAACAACATGCAACAATTAACCGGAAATGCAATTATTATACTAAAAGCTGCGTTGGCAGACGCCTCGCCGCGCCCCGAATTGCCCCTTCCCTCTATTCAGTTTGCCACATTGTTGTCAATTGTGGGCTTCCTTGAATTGCGTCCCATTGAATGCACTTGCCAGCAAAAGCACACAAGAAACCTCATTGATATTCCACTTGAGGCTCACTAAGCTCAGGCTGAGGCTCACTAACTGACGGACGGCCTGTCTTTGTTTGGCCTCTGGCTGGCGGCCCATCTAATAAGGTATTAATAACTTTTTCTGAAGACATTTGGCGCTGCCGTGCCACAATATGTCGTCGCTTTTGCCCAGCATTGTTCTCACTACCAGCCGCCGCGTTGCAGTCTTTGCTGCACTTTAAGAAAACTTATTACTGAATATTTTTTTCAAACCATCTGGGGCTACTTATATTTATAAATTTATAAATCCTCCAGTGAAACCACAATCGGTTTTCATTCAAATACTATCTGACTTGAAATTTGTTTGAATTTGTGGTCTTACCATCCGTAAAAATGTTTCTACTGAACCAAATTAAAGAACGTCATGTTCACCCAAAGGGTAAATGGGTATTCTAGTTTTAAATTGAACAGTACGAAAATTGTGGTGAATATGATCAGTTATTGTCAACATTATTAGAAAAATGTGAACGGCAAATTCTAAGCTTTTGTAGGAAAATCAAAAGAACTTTCAAATTTATTATTAACTTGTCAAAAAAAACAATTTCAGTCGGTGCTTTCTCGAAGAACTAAAACTTCTTAATTCTTAATTCTAATCATTATTGGCTCTTATTTTCATTAACTTCCAATACATGTGCTAGTTCCTGTATAGTCAAGTGTTTCTATTAACGTTTTTTTTTTTTTTTTTGTGTACATTCCTGCCCTGCCTGATTTCTGCCTCTTTTGATGTTTGCTTTGAAAACACGACGACAATGCTGTTCGTGCCATTGCATATTAAAGACTTTGGTGCTTGGTTTTGTTTCCCAGCGATGGCAGCATTTTGTCTGCAGTGGTGATTAAATAATCAGTTGATGCAACTAGCTAAAATTATCGATTGCTGCTAACTTCTGCTGTAAAGGTCAGCTATTTAGCTGGCGCGTGCTATTCATGAGCTGGCCAATGTGTCAGCAAATATACAGATATACTCGTATACGAAAGCCACATGCTGACTGTCTATATAAATGATTAATCAACGCAGCTGGATGGGCAAGAGTTGTCGAGTTGTTTCATTCAATAGACAATTGCAATTGCGTCTATTGACCTTACTGATGCCTCACCAATGTCAAATGCTTGCCTCCCAGCCAGCAAGTCCTGACCTTAGCCACCAGCCACCACCAACCACCAACCAGCAACCAGCAACAACAACAGCGAGGAACAGCTGACCATTTTGACACACTTGGCCAAAGAAACGTGCGCTCAATTGTCGGTGCCGGTGTCGTTGTCGGTGTCGCTGCTCTCGCACAGATCTAGCGAAAGATAGTTAGCCACACAGAAATCTGCGGACAAGTTTGCCACATCGGCAACATCGCCACACCGGCCCACAATTTCAATACAATATTTGAAATAATTGGCTACAAATCGTCATTACTGCTGCCTAGTCTGCTGTTGCATCGACTTCTCATGTCCTGGGCCACAAATTGCAGTTAGAAAACAGCCGCAATTGTAGACACATTTTGTTGCTGCCGTTTGTGGCTGCTGCTGCCACTGCCACTGCTGCTGCTGCTGCTGCTGCTGCGGCTTTAGTTGCTGACCTACGACACCATCATGTGCCGGTTGTTGTATTGACTGGCACTCAGCTAGCCATCCTGGCTGCCCGCTCGACTCTGCTCCTCTGTCCACCTAAGAATGGCTGACTGCTTGTCAAGTTTGTGCCGCACGCCAATGAGAGTTACCAGAGTTTGCAGAGTTTGCAGCAACAACTGCAGCAGTAACCAGCAACCAGAAACTGCAACAACAACAATGTGTTCGCTAGAGCAACTGTTTCGAGTGAAACTTGAAATTACTATTGATACTGATAGCAGCAGTCGAGGCTGAAGTCGTACTCTACGCCTAGATTGGCTGCATGTTGCCATTGTTGTTGTTGTTGTTGTTGTTGTTGTAGCTGTTGTTGTTGTTGTTTCCGCTCTTGCTGCTGTTGTGGGTATTTGCTTTTAATCTCTGTTCTGTAATGCGTTACGGTAAATATTTTTGCTGTTAAGATCAAAGCTGACCATCAAAAGGTTTTCCTTCAAAGAATTATTTAGTTAATTGAACTGGTAGCGACCTATCGCCTATTGCATTCTAAGTACTTATATAGACGTAGGAAGTGAGTGATCTATGCTCCTAGTATGTGTGCCTTGAGGTTTTTCTCTCCATAAGCAAACAAATACTGACATAGATTCCACTTTCCTTTTAGATCTTCTAAGCTTGAATGTCCCTTTAACTCAGCATATTAATATAACACATTTATAAATTGCTGCTTTTCTATGCTGCCAAAACTTTATATCCCACAAATAAATATTTTTGTATCTTACAAGTAGACACAAACTACAATAGGCAAAAATTTCAAATAATATTCGCTAAGCAATCTTAACTATAAGTACTTAGTCATCGCGCATTTGGCTTTCCAACACCATCTCCAACAAATATTCAGTTGTTGTTAATCAACCAAAGCCAAACACTCGTAAAAACGCGAATATGTTTTGGGCTCTGTATAATAGTATATTTAATAGTATATTGTAATAAAGCTTTTTTTTGTAAATTGGCACAAGCTACATAGTGAAGAACAATGCTGCTGCACCTTAACCCATGCGGGCACCAATTTGCATTGGTCATTAGATTGTCAAGGCTTGGCTCTAGCTCGTAATTCGTAACTCGTAAGCTGCTAGAAATACAGTCGTCAAACATATGTAAGTACAATTGGTATAAACAACCAGTGCTTAATTTGCAAAACGTGAGGCCATTCGGCATATCGGCAACAGCAGCCGGGCAAAGATCAAAACTGCTGGCGATTTAATTTTAAGGGAACTCTTCTTTTTATACTCTGCACCTGAACGGAAAAAGAGTATATTAAGTTTGTGCAAAGTAAAAAGTTGAACAAAAGTATACATATTTTTGATCAGCATGACAAGGCGAGTCAATTTAGTCATGTTTGCTCGTCCGTCCTTATGACTACAAAAGATAGAATCAACATTTTTTACACACAGATGTTTTTTTCTGATGCACCGCCCTAGTATAAGTGATTTTTGATGTCAAGTTTCACCTGGGTATTCACATTTTTATTGGTGCCATGTGTGGTTGTTTTTGGTGTTGGGTTTGAAACCCAAAGGACGTATAATCGATCTATATTTGTAGTATTTGTATTAAGATTTTCCACTTGTTTTAGTGCTAAATCGTTACTGCTGTCGCCGTTTTTGTGGACACTCGCACAACACAATTTATTAGCCACAGCATGGTCATTATTCATGCACTAATTCATTCATTCATTCAATCCAATCGGTAGGTCAGCCGTTCAATCATTTGTGTGAATAGGTCACGTGCTTCATTTGCAGCGCAATGCGCAACACATGCAAGTACGGTAGAAATTATGAAGAACGAACTCAAATATTATTATTAAGGTGTTTCAACTAAACTAAACAGACTCATCCCCTTGGATATAGTGAACCATATTTGCCATTGCGTCGCATCTATCCATTTTGAGAAAGCTACAGTCGTTTATGAAGGCAGTATTAATGATTTTGATATTGTTGTAAATTGTTGGCAATAGATTTCATCAAGGCTCTGGAGTTACATGGGTACCCCAAGCCGGGGCATAAATAAGTGTCAGGACTCATAAAGATAGATCATTGCTAATAGAGATATAAAATCAAGCACTTAAAAGAGGTCCGGAAAATCTAGGTTCAACTGATAAGGCTTTCGGTTTAGAAATTGTCTATAAGCCTAGTTATCTTTTTTAAACGTCCGTAATACACAAGTATTTCTCTTACAAGTTCTATTAAGCTATGATTACTGTAACGCTCCCGCTCTCCTTGTATTTGTACAATAGTGTGTGCAAAGGCCAAAAAGCGCGCGCGCAAACTCTTTTTGTTTAAAGCAAAATATCAACAATTGAACTATAGACATTTGGCCAAATGCGGTGGCTCCATGTACTGTTAAAAAAAAAAAAAAAAAAAAAAAACAAGAAAAGCGACAACCATGAAGCTTTGCGACGTCTAGTCCCAATGCTTGCACAAAACACAGGTTAAAGTTAGCTTTAAGTGTTGCTGCTAAATGCCGTTGCCACTTTTTTTGGCTTTTATGAAGAGGAGAGGACGAACAGATGGTTGTTTTTGCCTCTTTTTTTTCTTTTTTGAAGATTTGTTTTGCAGCGCATCTTGGGGACGCAGTTGAAATAAATGTCAGATGCAAATGTGGCAACAGAGTGCTGAGCTTCTGCTGCTGTTGCCGTCAGTTGCCGGCTTCTAAAATGTTATAAATTCTTGTCAGACTTTGCTTTCTGCTCTGCTTTTTTGCTCTCTTTTACCTTTAGTGCCAGTCATAATTAATAAGCTTAACTTGGCAAACTTGCCGCTTACTTAATTTCAATTTTCACACTATTTTCCCTCCACACGCCCATTTTCACAAGCTTACTGACAAATTAGTGCCTCTGCCTTCATTAAAAAACCATTAGAGCAGCTTGCTACAAAGCTGTGCTTTTCATTAAATCTACCTTCTTTTTGCTATGCAACCGCTTACACCCTCGACCTCTTCGCCCCGCTTTTGCAGTCACTTTGAAAACATAAATTTCTCTACGAAAAATACTTATTACCATGTTCGGTTTTCTATCAGCAGTTCAAAATCAAAGACAACAACAACTGAAGATGTCAGCAACAAACACAATTAGTTTTGACTTTGACTATTGTTGGTCCCTATTGTTTCTTGACGATGTGACCTCCCCCCCTCCCTTCGATTGTTGCAACTTGCATGCATCGCTTGCTGCTGTTGCGTGGGAAATGCCGCCGCTTGTCGCGACCACTAGCAATGACACAGTCCACCCTTCAGTACGGCTAACTAGCCCAGAGTTAGTGAATTCAAGAACTTCCTGGTAATCACCACAAGCTTCTCTTCAAACCCTTTTGAGACTGGAGAATTTTCTAAAACGATCCAATAGGCGAGAGCTAATCAGAAAATTGCGAAATTGCTTAAAAATGTAAATAGTTGCTCTTAAAATGCTAAGCAAGGTGACTAGCCTTTATCTAAGCAATGTTATACAAATTATGGGTTTAATTCAAAAAATGGTTTGTGCTTGAAAAAAAAATATTGAAGAAAAAAAATTCAATCATCTCTGTGCAGTTAACAATACTTCTAACAGTCCTCGGCTCAAACAAATACCGCACATTTTAAATTTTATTTTAATTATAAGTAAATGATATTAAATACGATTATACGTATACCACAAAACATATTTCCCTCCAGCAATATCAATTACCTATCGGGTAAGTAGCGGAGTAAATAGCGATGAAAAAATGTGTCTACCATGCGTACTGAAAGGCAGAAGTTGAGGAAAAACATGCACAAACTTTGATTTTATCTCATTATATGCCAATTGAATGGCTGTTTGTGCCTTTTGCTTAAAGTATTTACCTCATTGTCTGGAACTGATTCGGGCCACTTGACAAATGAGCTGCTGCCTACCATATGCATTTGTTTTCCAAAACCACGACGTCGACGCCAAACAATTTGCGAAGGCAATTTTCAATTTCCACTGGAAAATCAAACAACAAAAGTCTGCGGCACAGAATGATGCCACTTTGACAATTTGTGCCATGAAGTGCATTGATTTAGAAACTACGTCGTTGAGGAAAGCAAAGCAAAATGGCAAGAAAATGGAGCAGTCACTGAGTATAGTTGGCCAAATGGCAGCTGCGGCAGTCAACAAACAAACATACGAGTATGAAAATGACATGGAAAACTAAAAGGCAAAGAAAAGAATTGAAAATAAAAGCGGAGCGCATCAGACAAAAGAAAATTACCAGAAATTGGCGCTATCAAAAAACAACTTGGACCAGAGCAGTACCAAATTGTTTTGGCCAATTTGTTTTTGGGCCAAAATCATAACGCGACCTTCATTGCTGCTGCTGCTAACATTTAAATTTTGCTGCACGTTGATACTAAGTGTTGTACATTTTGTTGCTGCCTTTTTCCTTCGATTGCAACATAAAACGTGCCCAGTTCATTTTTTCTATTTTTTTCTTTGCTCTTGGTATTTCTATCTAACAGTTTGCACGTCTGTCAAATTCAAAATAGTTCAGCAACAAGAGCAACAACACGCTCCAGCAATATAAGTAACAACAGGGGCTTGGCTCGGTGTCCATTACCTAGACAGACGCCCAGTTGGCTCATTGCTGACTTCCTACTGATAGCGACAATGAATAGGCACTTAATAAGTTGTTTCAGAGAGGCTTACAAACTTATTTGAGACTCATTTTAGATTTTTAGGAAGCTGCAGCAGTTAAATTGTAAAAAAAAATCTGTACAGTTCAGAGACTTCTGTTGACTTAATGTCGACTGTAATAAAAGAACTTGGATTTTAGAACTTGTTCTACAAAAAAACACATATGTAAATACAATTGAATGTTTTTAGAAGCAACACAATTTTTGATACTAGTTCAATTTCATTCCTATGACAGCTATATAATATATAGTGAACCCGATTTGAAAAAAATTTCAGAATTTCTTGCTCAGGCTTCGGGCTCAGGCTATAGCTATATTTTAAGTTCAAAGAAAGTGTTTGCAAACCTCACACTTATTTTTGGGGCTTGAGCTTAAGTATTGCTTATGTAATTAAAATAGCTCATTTTTTTAGTAAATAGAGAGTGGTTCTTAGCTTTAGGAACGCATTTTGATTTCATCAAAAAACAAACTCAATTTCTAAATACAATTATAAAATTACGGGGAATAACTTGGTGTGCTTTAATTTCGTTGATTTATATTAAAATTTTATTGAAATAAATAGTTAATCTTTGATAACCTTATTCAAAGATATTTAACCGAATTGGTAACTATACTGCGCACCGGCGCCCCATTGTGGTCGACTATTGCCGTAAGGACCGCCCAAGTGTTGGCCATAATTGCCAAGCGCATCGACCGAGTGTCGTCCATTTCCACTTTGCCAAACGGGCACACGCGTCTGCACGTTCAAGTCAATGCCTTGACGAGGACTGCCACCACCTTGTATAAAAAGATCTGGACGCCGAGGAGGATTTGTGGGAGGTGAGAAATTCAGCTTAGGTTGCTGGCGACGCACACGCTCTAGTGGCTGACTGGATGCCAAGTCGACTGGTTGAAGCTGCCGATAAAAACAGATAAAATGGATTTATATTTGCCTAAGCAAGGACCTTTCTTTCTACTAGGTACTTACCGGTGCTCCACGCTCATAGACAGCCAAATTTACATTGCCTGGATAGGCATAGGCACAGGCGGCGCTAAGGGCCAGGAACAGACAAGTGACACTTAGATGCATTTTGTTTGAGGCACTTTAAAGTACTGTTTAAAAATTCCGCAAGCGCCAACTTTTTATACCTGCGTCTTTAGTTTAGTCAAGCTTATCTCTGAACCGCTGAACATCAAAAAAACCCCCCTGGTATTTTCTTAAAAGAAAGAGAGTGGTTCACGCGTACATCCCCTAGACCATACACGTTCATAATTACGTGTGAGAGTATAAAGATGACTATTCGCCAATATCGCCGGCTGATAAGCAACTGTCTGTATATATGAATGTATAACATGTGTATTTAAAACTGTGTTTTACTATAAGTCGCTTACAATTTTTATAACGCCTACATACAGCCAATGGGATCTTAATTAGAACATACATACTCGACACAACTGCCGCGCATTTTGTAAGAGAAATGCAACAACAATTTTCGCATTTGTATTGTTTTCTATGAAAATTGTCTTCAAGCCAGACGGAAGCTGCTGTTGATTGCAATTAAGTTCCACTTCCATTAAAAGAGTAATTGTTATAGAAACAAAGATAATTTGAAGCATTCGAAATCATCTTCCCTTTTAATCTAATCAAACAATTGGAATCAGATGTGCACTCTCATTTCACACTTTGTTTTCAGAATTTGTAATTTCTTAACATTTCTGTTCGACATTTAGTTAAAAACAGACTGTCAATAGATTACTTGAAAGCTCGACCTATAACTGCTGATAAGAAAGACAACAGCAATGAATCGCAAATGTTAAAGTCGACAGCTGCCTAGAAACTCATCCGAAACGCATTTCATTTCAATTATTAATAACTAGTGGCAGTCAATCAGTCGCATTATCGTTTGTACGCAATAATGTTAATAATTTTAAAGCTTCTCTTTAATATTTATCTATTGGCTTTGATCAATGCACGCTCCATTCCAATTAGCCCATGTCCACAGGTAAGGGAAAAACATTACTTCCTTTAAAGAATTTTTAAATGAAATATCGTGTGTTTTCTAATAGCCAGATACTACAATATTTGTTCTGAAGCCCAATAATGAATACTTTAAGGATGCACCATGTTTTCCTTCAATTCTATAATAACACAGGTTTATTCAAATGAATACTATTTTGAAATAAATAATACAGTTTTCAACTAAAATCTACTACTTGATCGTGGCCAGTGCTTAATAAGCTGCGTATTGAATGATTTTAGCGAACTTATACTTCCTTCTGTTGCTTCATGCTCATGGACAGCGAAATACACATTGCCTGGACAGGCATAGGCACAGGCGGCGCTAAGGACCAGGAACAGACAACTCACACTTAGATGCATTTTGTTAAAGGGGTTTTAAGGTATTGTTTTAAAAGTGCGACAATATATTCATTATACGTGTATGTATGTATATGTAGCTTACATGTTTGCTTGAGCTTATCTCTGCAGATTCTGAAAAAGTCCCCAGCTGGTTTTCCCAGAAAAGAAAGAGACAAAATATAAATATAATACAGAGGCGAGAAATCAGCAACTAATAAGCAAATGTCACGGTAATATACAATATATGAACTCTTAACTAAATGATTAATCTCTTGTTTACGATTCAAACATTTCTATAATGAAATTTAAGTTTTCCAAGTGCCCAAGCTGTTTTTAAACTGTCATCATCTAATAAAAAGAATATATGTACTATATTGGACAGGAAGCTATAATTCATTCGCTCATAATGTTTAATTCAGATTTTCATAAGCAAAAATTGTAATCGAAAATAACTTTTCTTTTATGTAAGGTCTGATATTTATTAAGGGATTTATAAAAACAAGTCGAAACCGATAACCGTTTTTTGCTTGCAAAAGTTTTTTAAATCAATTCATTCTGACTAATTGTTCTCTAGTTTCCTATACTGCAATTTAGAACTAAATGTATTTAGCAAGTCTTGTTAAGTCGACATTACAACCAACACTCCCATTCATCCATCGAGAATTGACTGTAAATTTAAATCACGCTCAGAATTCAAAAATATATAGATTTTAATAATAATTTCAATAAACGAGTACTATCAAATTATAGTATATAACTTGTTTTTACAAATGAGGAAACTTTGGCCATGCGTGAATCATTTTTCAACAATTTTAAATGGTTACGCCCACTGCCAGAGCCTCAGCTTAAATTTCAGTTTCAGTCCCAGTCTCAGTCTCAGAATGAATCTTCGCTTTCGTTGGTATGGCGTAATCGTACGTTTACCTAAATGCGCGTATTTTTTTCCTTACAATTTTATTATTTTTTACTTATTTTGGCAGAGACTGGCGCAGTAATCTTCATGTTTCATGCATGATAAATTTTCATAGACGGTTCTTTGGACAGTTTACGCAATAAATCCAATTAACAAAAAACATATTGTTATTAGCAGTTTTGACGGTATGTTTCATTAAGACATCGTCGTTTTCGTCATCATCATTATCATCATCATCATGGGCATGTACGCTTAATTAGCTAGTAACGTCAAAATTAGTCAAATGTGCGATGTACAATTAGCCGAAGTGCAGGCTCATCAGCGAATTTTTTGGGCACGACCGCAACATCGGCAGAATGCAACCAGTTCCGGGTTTGGTGAACGTGTCCAAGAACAAATACCGACATATATATATAAATTAAATTTGTTTTATTTACAATATACGAATACAATATTTTGTCTTTGGCTTTCATTTAAAATCGAAAAGTGTAAGCACCACCAGCACCCCAACTGGGACGGCTGTTGCCATAGGGACCACCAAAATGTTGTCCATATTGGCCGGTCACGTCGAAGGAGTGGCGACCGTTGTTGCTCTGCCAGACAGGAGCACGTCCTTGCACACTCAAGTCGATGCCTTTGCCTGGACTGCCACCACCTTGCACATTGAGTTGACGACGCACTCGACTCAAAGCCACATCCGCATCCGCATAGTAATCGGGCCCTTCCTGTGGCTCATCGAACTCGTAGGACGATGGATAGGCCAGCACAGCAGAGATGGCAAATAGTAGAATAACAAATGTGGCCTGCATTTTTACTAGTTATTTATGTTGAGAGCAATTCACTGATACACATGCCACCACCGAAGTAGCTTTTATAGCAGAACAATGTTTCAATAAGTAAGGCTACACAATGCAGAAATCCCCGCCTTATCAAGTGATTCCCTCCACACGGGGGTTCCTTTTTGTCTAACTAACTCGTAGCAGCTGCTAACGCTCCCTCAATTCTTGGCGCCTGGGACTCTCAACTTTGACTTTCCATTCTTTTGGCTGCAATCGAAAACTATTTATATTCTTCACAGCTAGTTGCATGCTTGGTTCCTTTTTGCCATTTTGCGGCATTGTTCTTGCCATGACAAATGCAATGCGACCAAAAACTTATATACTAGATATATATGTAGGTCTAGTATATGTATGTGTGATTGTGTATTTGCAGTTGCTTGAAAAATTATTGAAAAGTTCAATTGAACATAAGAAAAATCAATTGTCTGTATTATGCTGTTTCCCAGTTTTTGCTCTGGTTCCTCTATAATAACAATGGGGAAAGTTTTCTGTCACACAAACAAACAAATAAACCAACACACACAGACGCAAACACACATACTTCCACACAAACATGTGCACAAACACGTTGCCAAATGTTTTGTACGTGCCATTTTGACTTTTTGTTTATTTTACATTTATTGCAAGTTTTTTCCTAATAAATACAAATATGAACAAATTCCTTGTTCGTTTTGTATTTTATTCAATTGCCAGATGCTTATCAGTAATTGTATTTTTGTTATTGTGAGCGCAGCTATCAGCAAAACCAGACATAAGAGAATGAAACAAATGAACTTAATTGATTCAAATGTTTGTACAGAAAGCGATTGCAAATAACGAATGTTCTCAGTTCAGCGGCAATAGCGTACGGCCTAGCACGATGAAGCTGCCACAGAGTTCGGTTTTAATTCATATTATAGCCATTTTAGTGTCACTCATATATTTGGTTAGATGATTTGCCGGAAATTCTGGCTCGTTAGTTTAAAATTTACCTTTGCTTCATTACAGACTGCAGCCTATGATTATGGAGAAAATGATGCCACAGCTCCGACAAAATCTTGGTTTCCCGTCTGGGATGATGCACGTGGCGAATGGACCAATGAAGCGGAAGCTGAAGGATAGTTTGTAATAAATTATGCCCTAATTTAAGGGTTTTTCCATTCAAATCTAACTAAACTAAACTAATGTAAATAAATTAAATAGGGAAATAAATAGTCTTTAGAAATTGTATTGAATATATTAATATTTATTTTGCCATTTTAAGCAGTTAAATAATCTAAGTATTAAGTTAAATAGTTTTACAAAATAAATAAAACCAATAAACTTTTAGTGTTATTAATGCATGGAGAGCTTCAAAGCAAATCCTGTAAACTGAGACCATCTTCATTGGGTTCTCTTGCAGCTCGTTGGACAAGTCTCCTTATCGAATTTGGATATTTAATTTGGCTTTCATATTTATGCAAATATCCATTGAACATTTATAGGAGACGCCACCTGCCTTCTACGAAAAACAGTGATTGAATTTAATGTTTGACTCAATGTAACTTACATAATTTCTTTGATGTATTGTCATGATAGAAATTCCTCGAACTGTTGCATGTGTCATGTACTTAATGCAGCGTAGCTATAGCTTGTCTATCAATTTGCCAAGCTTCTTGTTTTGTTTATATTTTTATATACAATTCACAGGGGCTTATCGCAATGCCATCGCTCCAAAGTCAATAACACGACAGAAATATTCTGATTTGCATATATTTTCGTGTTCGTGTCATTTATGATATAATAATATGACGTGCAGCTACCGTTATGATTTCATTATTTATAGTTTTAAATAAACAAAAGTCACTGAACAGCGCGTCGGTAGAAAACAGCATTTAAATTCATTCACTAGATGCATTGAAGCTCGGAGACATTTTTTAAAGCATACTTTTCGACGCAATATTTGAAATTCCAACAAGAATCTGCATAGCGCTGAAAGGTATGCAATAAATGTATGCAGTGCCGTAAAAGGCAACAAATCAGCAGACCAACTTGTTTAGATTATGAATTCCTTCAAAATTCCATTTATTTACAAATCAAATTATATAAGTATAGACAATAAACAAAATTCTCGCACAACAATACAGTATGACTTCGATAGTCCGAACGAATAAGTGTTCAGTAAATGTCCGAAATATCAAAAGTTCCAATGACTTCGTTTTTCTTTGTTACGCTACGTAATTTGTTAAATGAAAAATTGCAGCTGGTTACTATTTTTAACAGCTAACCCAAAAAACTATAAAAACAAAAATCAATTGCACAGTTCATTGGACTTTTATTGCCTGCGCCATTGCTGCCTGGAGTGCGTGTCAGCTCGAAATAATGGCGCCCTATGCTGCACACAATTAGTGGCACTCAATAAATGAATGAAAGAAAGGCAGGCACAAATGCCGCAAATAGGCAATAAAGTATGTATATGGAAATCAGCAGAGGCAGTCAGTCAAGCAAAACTTGTGCCAAATTAGGCGGCCATCATTGTGGCAATTAACAGAGTGGGATCAGCAGCACAACGGGGGTGTCATGTTTGACACGCTTCCAAGTGTTCTTGCTAAAGGCTTTCCACTAAATGTCGATGCCGCATGCAAAAAGTAGGCGGCAGCAGTTGGATAACTTTTGCTTTACGTTCGAAACATTTGCAATTGCATTGCATTTCATTTTGCCGCACTGCTGCAGTTCATTCAGTTCTATTGTATTTTGCAAAGTTTATCGTTCCAAATGGCATCGAATGGTGGCATAGTTTCTTTTGAAATCGAATACACCAGTGTCCTTACAGTTTATTGAGCCGCTGCCAAGTTTCAAGGCGTAATTGCGTTAATTTTGCTTAAATTACATTTCACATTGGCAATTGTTTTCCCTAGAAACACGCCCTACCCTACCCAATTCTGGAATAATTTTACGAGCAGGCTGCACACTTTTCGAAAACTGCCGCGTGGTGTGTTGCGGTCTTGCGTGTCCTTTCGGGACTCATTCCAGACACCATGCAGCTACTCGTGTCCTGCCACGACCGGCTTCTTTGTGCATGTTGACGACATAATTGTTTGCCTTACAATTTATATGAATTATCCAAAGGAGCGTTTGCTGTTGTGGCTGCCAGTTTGTTTAACTGTTGTGGCTCGCTTCGACATGACAAGTGCACTGGATTGCCCCCGTCGCCCCATATTCTTCTTTTCCCATTCCACATAAAGTTCATTGACATGTGCTAGGGTTGGAAATTTTCTAGTTAATTGATGGTATCAGGCAATATTGCTTTGTACCTTTCTACATATATAATTTTTTTCAAACAACCATAACAACATTTTGCCTTTGAATTAGCTTTGGGATAGTGGCTTGCTTAAATGCTATCACTATCGCCGTCGCCACCATTGTCGAGTGGTTTTTCAATGACATCCAACATGTCATTCTCTTCCAGTTCCAGCGAAGTTGCCGTCTCGCTTCCATCGATTGGCCTGCCATCAAAGTAAATGCACACCATATTCTGCCTCAAGCCAAGTTGATCGCAATAGGCATCCACCAATTTACTCATTAGATCATTCTTTTTAACGCAAAAGTTGACGATATCGTGCTTTTGGCTTTGCAACTGCAGCTTTATGAATTCTGGCTCTGGCTCAGGCATTCTAAGGCTATATGTACATGTGTATATATAATTAATAGATAAGTGTGAATTTAACAATTTGGTCGGGGCCTGCCATTGGGCACTGGAAAGTGTATTTCAAAATAGTATTGTTATGTATCGTTCAAAACAAACTAGACATTGATTATATACATTACTGTACAAATTAAAATAAAAATAATCAGTCTTAGCCTATTTTGATATACAAACATTAAATATGATAAGTCATTATAAAAACCTCAAAATATCTTGATAAATTATTTAACTTATTTCATAATAGGTTTTTTTTGCACCAATCTTTACCACACTAATAATAGAATTAAATATGTTTTTCCTTAAACAGAATTATTCTATATCGATCAATTTTTCGATCACGAACATTCCCCTTTTGGCTTGATTTTATAATAGTTTTGATTTTTTTCTTTTATGCACTTCCTTTTATTAGTTTCCTCGTGGGGGATATTATCTTTTCAGTGATCTGATCCATATAGTTCTACGTACTTTAACAATCACAGCGAGAGCGATATAGACAAACAGAGATATTATGTAACGCTCGGTATTGTATGTATTCGGTTCTCTCGCATTCTTAATTCAAGATTAAAATTCAAATATTTTGTTTTATACATACAAAACAAAATTAAGTAATACGGTCCGAATTTTAGACCCCAATTTCCATATTATGTATGTAAAATAATATGAATATAAACATGGTCTGCATATGGATAAGGCAAGTCAACACAAAAAGTTTTGTGTCCCAAGCTGTTTTGGTTCTAATCATCTGAATGTTCATACAGTCAAACAAATTGATAGACGAACATTTCTAAGTATAATCGTTATGCAACGCCTCCGCCTGCTTATGTACTTCTTAATAAGCAATTTCAACATTCGGGTGCAACTTACACTAATTTTATTCATTGTCTAAGCTAACTTTACTTTCTGTACTTTCAGTACAGGCTACGTTGTCACTAACCAGTTTCTTAATGACTTTCAAATTAACTATTTACTTCTATCACCTGTGGCTGTGAACCCTTGTACAAACACTTGCATAGTTTTGTATTCATTTTTTTTTTTTAGTATCAGCAACAATATGCAACACCGATTGCTGATAATAAAATGAACTCTTTGTAGTATTTTGACTTTTGCTCAATTAATGTGATTAAATATTAGTGCTAGCACGGTATATCAAAAATTGCTCCTAAGGAGAAGAGTCAAAAATTGCTTCAAGACTGCATTATAAATATTTAAATGGGCGTATATTTCAAATAGAAAGAAAATTATGGCCCTAAGATCAGGGAATTTTAAATTATTATAGCTGAAGTACTCGTTTATTTCTGCTATTTTCTATTTCCACCTTCTTCTGATTATTGTATAGATTTGTGTGTAGCATGGTTACCCAGCGAGGAGTTCCCAAATATAGAATAGGTAAAAGATAAGTATATACATTGATTTTAGTGTCCATTTTAGAAATAAAAACAGTTTCGAACTGGAACCTTTTGTTTCTTTTGAAAGGCAATCTGCGTGGCACCTATGATACTTACAAATTTATATTATTTAACTAAAGGAACTATTTATTTATGGCTGCATCAGCAACACTTAAACAGATTTCTTGTTCAATAATAAACATGTATGTATATATAGTTTGTCTATAAGTACATACTTATATTGAGCTGAACGATAAGATAATACGTATACGTGTACAGTGGGTAGCTATCAGCATGCCAGCTCTTAAAACAGATAGAATTAAAGATATTTATAGGTTTTCCTAAGCAACGAGGAGTACACGTTGTTGCATTGAATGTTAAAAAGAACTGAGAGTGAAATGTGTGTTTGTTTGCAAGTGTGAGTTTCCAATACACCCACTACAAGTATGTGCGATGAGACACTTTTAAACACATTGGCCGATATGATAGTTATTCGAGTATACCATAATTTTTTAATGTCTGCTACCTCAGATAAAGTCCACAGTCAAGTTGAGCGCTGAGCTGGCCGAACAGTTGGTTTTCGGTGCGTTCGGCGCGCGGTTGTGCATACTCGATAAGCTCTCTTGTCTGTATAGTACAAGTATTTTTGAGCATTTTGGGCAAAATATCAAAAGTGAAACTAATTTAAATTTCACTCAAGTGGGACGACTGGTCATAGCAACGTTATGAAGTGCCTGATAGTATTTGGACTGATTGTCGCGTTTGTTGGCGCCTTTATTGGTTTCGGTTATCTGAAATTTACGGAACTGACACGTCCACTGCCTAAGCCCCAGCTGGATGCAAACAGATATTGGGGACCAGGCGATGGCAAAAACTATGTGCCGGACAAGAAGATCTACGATTTTAATCTGCAGGTGCCTCAGGCGGAAATCGATGATTTGCGGCAGCAGTTGAATCGCACACTGCGCCTGACAGCCCCACTGGATGGCGTTAATTTTGAATATGGTTTCAATTCACATGCTTTGGAACAGTTTGTGGAATACTGGCGAGATAATTATTTGACCAAATGGAGCACGCGTGAAGCGTATTTCAACTCTTTACGTCAGTATACCACCGAGATCCAGGGGTAGGAATATTACCACAAGTATTTCCATGTTCATTTAAATTTCTAAATCCCAATTTTTTCTAAATTCTCTAATAGCCTGCGCATTCATTTCATACACGAACGTGCATCGGAAGAGGCGGCCGCCACGAAAAAGGTTTATCCAGTGCTACTTCTACATGGCTGGCCGGGATCCGTGCGCGAATTCTACGAATTTATTCCCATACTGACAATGAAGTCTAACATAACGGATTATGCCTTCGAGGTGGTGGCCCCCTCCCTTGTCGGCTACGGCTGGTCCGATGTAAGTTTTCCCCTAAACCTACACTTAACTTATAATAAAATAATGAAAATATTTCTTAAAATCAGTTTTAGGACGTTTTTCTATAATCGGAAATATCTGTCTAACCTATAGATCTTTTCAGGCAGCTACTCGGACCGGATTTAACGCTGCAGAAATGGCCACCGTTATGCGCAATTTAATGTTGCGTCTGGGCCACAAGGAGTTCCTCGTTCAGGGCGGAGACTGGGGCAGCATTATTGGTAGCAACATTGCCACACTCTATCCAGAGAATGTCCTTGGCTATCACTCTAATATGTGCTTGCTTAACTCACCGCTGGCTATCTTAAAGGGCATCTATGCCAACTATTTTCCGGAAAAGTATTTGCCATCACGTTTCTTTATTGAACACCACTTTCCCATTTGGGAGAAGTACATGTATCTGCTGCAGGAGAGCGGTTACTTCCACCTACAAGCCACCAAGCCAGATACTATTGGTGCGGCACTCAACTCCAATCCTGTAGCTCTAGCCGCTTATATTTTGGAGAAGTTCCAAACATCGACGGGCCCTGGCTTAAATAAGGACTTTGGCGCTATTATTACCGTATACACTCTAGAAGCAGTATTGGATAACCTTATGGTCTATTATCTGACGAACTCGGCCACAACAGCGGGTCGTTTCTATGCCGAGAACGTGGCTAAACCTTATCGCGATCTTCAACTAGATCGGGTTCAAACCCCGGTACCTATGGGCTGTGCGCGTTTCCGTAACGATCTCCCATCAGTCACTGACTGGCAACTACGCGACAAGTTCCCCAATCTGAAGCATAGTAGATATTTCCAACAGGGCGGTCATTTTGCGGCTCTTGAAATGCCGCCTATGTTATTTAATGACTTTATTGAGTTTGTTGAAAATATTGGCCTTGACAAACTATAAATAAATTCTATTTTATGTGAACAATATACCCCTAACCACATTTTTTTATAAGTTTATGAACAGGGTGGTCTACATATGTACGACGATGGCAATTAAGTATTCAGACCTTTAAGGTGAATAGCGAGAAACCGTCCTCCACTGCGAAGCTAGCCTAGGCAGCCACATAAATGCAATCGTGTTTCGAAAACCCCAATAATTTACAAAAAAAAAAAAAGTTTTGTTCTTTCTAAACTTGTAAAATTAAAATTCTACTTATTCTTAAAACAGCCTGAACGTAACATTACATTTAAACTACTTTGGTTATAAATAATAATAAATATCTATCTAAGGTGATTAGTTTGTTTTTACTAAAATGAGGAAAATATTTCGGAATTTTTATTTTCATAATTCAACATCTAGCTCAAAAATTGATTCTTTCAAAAAACAACTAAACACCATATCTTTAAAGTAGAGCTCCTACAAATGATTTAATGAATTTGTATGTAAAAAATAAAAGATCCATCTCAGAAATTCATTGAATTATATTTACAGAAACAAGCGAAGAACATTATCAATTTACAGCTCCTGCTAAAGAAGAAATGAACTAGATAGCATGTTAGAAAAATAAAGCGCCAGCTTATCAGTTAACTGAAGCCCAGGCAAAATCAAAGGTTCAACAGTTTCAGCTTCCCCTAAAAAAAATTAATGACATATGTACATAATTGAACCAACTCAGCAATTGCTCAATTGCAATCAATTACTCAAGATTGCTAGTGTCATTCCGTAAATGGGACTTTTAATTGATTTTAATGTCGGGCTGACAACCGGCACATTGCCCTTGAGCTTGAGGGTATTGTGATTGGGGTTATTTATTAAAGTCAGCTGTTTACGCGCACTTTCTCAGTTTTCAGCGGGATTGCTCCATTTCGCCTCTCATAATGAGTCGCTCATTTTAGGTCTATATACTTAGTAAACGAAACCGAAATCTAACGCCAACTTGCAAATATTCGGTCAGTCCACAAAAGCTCACATAGCTTCCACAATGTCCACAGTAAATAAAGTAAATAAAGCCGGCTGCGAGTAATGTGTACTTAAAAAAAGCTTTGGCTCGCCGCTACTCGCTTCGATCACAGATCTGCCGGTGGCAACAGTTTATATTTTTCACTCGACTCGAGCGTTTCGTGTCGTCTTCGCCTACTGGCCTCCTTTTTACAAATTCATTATTACTCAGCGGAATTCCAATGGGTACTTTTGTGCGTATCTTAGTGGCAGGTCTTGCCATTGCCCTGGCTGTGGCCTTTAAAAACTACCGCGACCTATCAGCACCCGCCCCTCTCCCAAATCTAGATAACAACGCATATTGGGGGCCAGGAGAGCCCAAGGACTACAAAGCTAACGATGCTGTGGTGCCATATGACATAGGCGTCGCACCGGAGGTAGGTACCACAGACGCGACCTAAAAAGGGGTTATGTCAAAGAAACTGCGTCGTTGTTGCTGCCACACGATTGCGACTCGGCGCAGCTGTGTGCGACTTTTTGATAGAAACTCGTTTTGTTCACGTTTGCTAATTGTTTATTTGCAGCTAATCGCCGATCTTCATGCGCAGCTGAGTCGTCCGCTGAGGCTCCAAGAACCACTGGAGGGTGTGGGCTTCGAGTACGGGTTCAATTCCAAAGAATTGCGCAAAGTAATCAATTACTGGCGCGATTCCTACCTGCCCAAATGGAGCGAGCGTGAGCAATATTTGAAAAAGTTCCCTCACTTCCAAACCACTATTCAGGGGTGAGTTTCCAACCGTGATAGATTTGACACACATACATACATATGTATGATTGCATGTACGTATGTGCATATGTAATTATATTTATTACTTGACGAGAAAACAAGCTAAGTGACATAAGTTATGTACATTATTTATCATATCTTCTCATTGTTAGACTCTCAATGAGTTTACAAATGTTATGTTAAATGCCGTAGTACTATCCCCAGGTGGAAGGGATACCAGCCATTAGATCAGCTACAGGAGTAAGTTCGGATTACGATTTTTGAAATTGAATTCTTGTTGAAAGAAAAATAAGTCTTTTCTATTTTAATGCTAAGCAATCATAAGCTATACGCGCTAGCTTGTATTTCATTAAAATTTAATGGAATGGCCTTTACAATGTATGTACATATGTCCACATTCAAAATGCATTCGACACGTATCGAAATCGCATTGCTCTTGTGAATCGAAAGACGAAAAAACTTTGAAACGTGTCGAACTAATTTGTGTTCGAAAAATTCTGTCCAGAAACGTTGCTTCATTTTTAATCGAACTGACAAGGGTTGTTTAATCAACGAGCAAGTTTTATTTAATCACAAATTACTTAAAATTACTTCAACGAATTTTTTAAGCCGCCATAAATATTATATCCATTTAAAATATGAATATTCTTAAATACCTTTTACGTAGCATATCGGTAAAAGATTCAAATTATATGCCATATTAGTGTAGATAGCTTACACCATGTACCGTTGCTTTCGCCACTACATGGACATCCCTCTATGGCGACAAAACCCGAACTGATGGCGTTATACAATGCTCGCAACCTTCGCGCTGTCAATAGGTCGGACACCTATTTATTTATTTTAGTTGACGAAAGCGCAGTCCGCGAATTATGCAAAAACTACGAAAGTGATATTTTTAAAATCCCATTTCATGCATCGCATATAATTGACTGGAGCGAATATCTTATTTAGTCATTCGCATTCATTAAGCTTACTCCGCATCTTCCCCAAATACAAAACTGCTGAGTTTTTAATAAAGCCTTCACCTTTTGTAGACCAATTAAAATAATTAAATGTTCACCATTTCTTTATAGTCTTAAAATTCACTTCCTACATGTGAAACCCCAGAAGGTGGAGGGCAAGAAGGTGCTGCCGTTGTTATTAATGCACGGCTGGCCGGGCTCAGTTCGTGAATTCTATGAACTGATACCACTCCTGACGACGCCCAGTGCCTCGAGTGAGTATGTGTTTGAGGTGATAGCGCCCAGTTTGCCGGGCTATGGATGGTCGCAGGTAAGCATCACATTATTTATATATGTTATTTTGTTTATAATAACATATCGTTCAATTACAGGGCTCTTCAAAGACTGGCTTAGGCGTGGCTCAGGTCGCCGTGATCATGCGAAATCTGATGTTGCGCCTGCACTTCGACAAGTTCGTTATACAAGGCGGAGACTGGGGTGCATTGATTGGCTCTAATGTGGCGTCGCTGTTCCCGGAGAACGTGCTCGCCTATCATTCGAATATGTGCACCAACAACAGTCCAGTGTCGAACATTAAGCTGATCTTGAGCTCCCTATTCCCCGGTTTCTTTATTGATAGCCAACATGCTGTGTTCTACAAGGGAATTGGCAGCATATTCGTCCATATACTGGAGGAGTTCGGCTACGCCCACATTCAGGCGACCAAACCCGACACCATTGGCAGTGCACTTGCCCACAACCCCGTTGGCCTGGCTGCCTATATACTGGAAAAGTTTTCCACCTGGACAAATGCCGAATACAAGCACTTGGAAGACGGTGGCTTGAGTAAGCGCTTTACCTACGATGCGCTTCTCGACAATATTATGATTTACTATGTGACCAATTCGATAACCACTTCCGTGCGTTTGTATTCGGAATCCATGAATAAGGCGCAGTTGGCCTTAAATCTGGACAGTGTAAAGGTTCAGGCACCCACAGGCTGTGCACATTTCCTGCACGAATTGGCCCACACCCCAGACTCGCTGCTAAAGGATAAGTTTGTGAATCTCATTCACACAACTCACTACACAGAGGGCGGACATTTTCCGGCATTTGAAATTCCCGAAAAACTCTACACCGATTTCAGGAATTTTGTAAACAAATTGGAAAATTAAAATGCAGCACTGATACAAATCAAGACTTCTTTATGATTGTTCTAGGAGTATATTGAAATATTTTCTTTTAGATTTGTGGTTAGAAATAGCCACAAATGCACATATAGACCGGTTATAGTTGTCATTATCTACATATACATACATGCGTTATCAATCTACTTGGGGTCTTTAAAAACTGAAACTTTCAATTGCTGATAATAAAATTTAAAAAAAAAACAAGAGAGAACGCTACAGTCGCGCAAGCCCGGCGGTAAAATAGCCTTTACTCTCCACAAACAAGGTATTAAAAAAAATTAAATTATTAAAAAAAATTTAATTAATTAATTAAATGAAATAAAAAATATTTAATACACTTTCAACTGCATACATTTACATCATCGTGTCTATGCATGTATGTATGCAGCGCAAAATTGAACCAAAGCAGCAACAACAAAAACAGCTACGTGCAGAAAGTATAACAACGTCATAACTCGGATTTACCAAGTTTGGTTATTCTTGCTCTTGTACTTGCTGAGATCCTTGCGTTCATACAGACGGACGGACGGACATACATACATTCGCACAAAACTAGTATGTATAGCCTTTTACCCTTTGGCTACTGGCTAAATAATTGGTGAACAATCCGGTCGAAAAAATACGTTTTTTTAGGTATAAAACATCTCTGGCCGAGCAATTAAAATTATCCCAACGAATCGTATTCGTTATAAGATAATATTTTATTTTTTAAATTCTCTATTGAATTTTTTTTATTTGTTTTTATTTACAATCATTCGAATTTCTGACCGTAATTGAAGAAAAAGAGTCTGACAATCTGGGAGTAAATTTCCTAATACCATTGCTTCATTATTTGAAGAAAGATATTTGAAATACATATGCATACTTGTATGGTTTTCGAAACTAATTAACTCCAACGTCATCCCCATTAGCTGTGATTATTAAAACAAATTATTTCATATTATTTCTTAAAATGTTGAAATGTAGATAAAGTTCAGTAGCCATAATAGACGCCAGACGCCTGCACAGCTATAAATATTTATGTAAATTAAAAGCTTTCCTGCATAATAAGTATAACAACAATAGATTCATCTGCCCTCTCATATCAATCACTGCGATGTCATTTAAAAGCCGGCAGATTCTCACCGTGACTAAGCATCTCGCTTACAAATAAACACAACACAAATGTTTCAACTACACCGAATCGCGAGTGTGCTACCTGCGTTGTTAATGTGTAGTTTCGTGTATAATCCACAGACACTATTGGTGCCGTTGTAGTGAAGCAAGCGACGTAAAACGCTAAAATGATCATGCGATAACAATTCTGAGCTTAATACTCGGAACAACAACAACTACCAATAAGGCAACAGACATGTCACTTACTGATATGATTAGAAACAAGCTGCAATCACAGCAAGACAGACCCAACTGTTTGTAACTCAAATAAGGTCCGGCCAGTTTATTGACGACTGCTATCGCGTGCAGGTTGTCCAGTTGATAGGAGAATATTGACGAGATGTCTCCGATTACGCGAATATTGGTGCTTGTGCTGGCGATTGGCGGTGGCATGCTCTACAGGAACGTTAGCCAACTGTGGGCCGATCTACCCCCGCCAAAGCTCAATGAACAGGAATGGTGGGGCGACGAAGCAGAGCCGGCCGACTATGCGGCCTATTTGGCAAACAGCTCGGAAGTTGTCGGCAATCGTCTAAGTTATCCAGATGTGGTAAGTTTTGCAATATCTTATGATATGCACCTTATAATATGCATAATCTGAAGTTTCAAAGTTGGTGCAGTATATTATTGAGGGCCGGTTTTTGGGTATACAAGAGTCGTTAGCCACCTTAACGTCCTTCATTTTTTATGCCAACAGCGCATTGAGGAACTCACGATACTCTTGAATCAGACGCTGCGCCTCACTCCGCCCCTGGAGGGCGTGGCCTTTGAGTATGGCTTTAATAGCGATTATCTGAAGAAATTGGTAGCCTATTGGCGCGATAACTATTTGCCACGTTGGCGGGAACGCGAGGTCTTCTTGTGGCAATTCAACCACTTTACCACCGACATTCAAGGGTTCGTCTGCAGCTGATAAGCGCTTATCAAAACTTTTAATACTATTAACGCTTTTTAGTCTACGCATGCATTTTCTACACCTCATGGTCTACAATGACAACAAGGTGGGGAAGAAACACTATCCTGTACTGTTGCTTCATGGATGGCCCGGTTCCGTGCGCGAATTCTACAATCTCATCCATTTGCTGTATCAGACCCAATTGAATAAGAATAACAAATACATCTTCGATGTCATTGTGCCCAGTCTACCGGGATATGCCTGGTCACAGGTAAAGCTCTAAAGGCAACACATTATCGTCATCATCTATCTAATCCACTTATTTGCAAACCACAGGGCACTTCACGGAAAGGCCTGGGGCCCGCTCAAGTAGCCGTCATGATTCGCAATTTAATGCTCCGACTCGGCTACAAGAAGTTTTTTATACAGGGCGGCGACTGGGGATCCGTCATTGGCTCCAACATAGCCACACTTTATCCAGAGAATGTACTCGGCTATCATTCCAACATGTGTAACAACTTCAGCCCCAAATCGCTTGTTAAGGGTATATTCGCCAGTTTTATACCCAATTTCTTCGTGTCCAGCGAATACGCGGATTTCTTCTTCCCCAAGTCACGTGAGCTCAGCTATTTGCTCGAGGAGAGCGGGTACTTCCACTTGCAGGCCACCAAGCCAGACACCATTGGTAGCGCCCTCTCCGGCAATCCCGTTGGCCTGGCTGCCTACATTCTGGAAAAGTTCTCCACCTGGACCAATGCTAGTTACCGGTCCCTGCCCGATGGGGGCCTTAAACGAAGCTACAAGCTAGACGCACTGCTAGATAATGTTATGATATATTATCTGACCAACTCGATTACCACATCGCAGCGTTTATATGCCGAGGCTTATTCGTCCGCGCAGCGAGACCTAAGGCTGGAACGCGTTCCTACGACGGTGCCAACGGGCTGTGCGCGGTTTAAGTCGGATATAATGCATTTCCTGGACTATCAGCTTCAGGATAAATATAAGAATCTAATACACAGTTCGTACCATAAGCAGGGCGGACATTTTGCGGCGCTAGAAGTTCCAAAAGTTTTACATAGCGATTTTATTGAATTTGTCCAAAAAGTAGAGAGAAAGTTTAATATTAAGCCGCTTTAGAAACCATAAAACAATTTCCTTTCAAGTCGTATTTCTCTTTATATAGAGTAATTGATTCCCTTTGAACCGAACAGACATAACCATGGTGAATGATAAAATACCTTTGTCTATTAAATAACCTATTAGCAATTCGTTAAATGTAGTTAAGCTTTCATTATTCGAACGGACTATGGTAAAGACTGTTTAATTACTAGTTGATATTAAACAAATTTCAATTCAAATTCGGGTACTATGTTCAGTTGTTCAGGATAAAACAAATTTATAGGCTAAATGAGAATCGGCCTGATGCTGAAAGGCTAAAAATGTGGGTCTTGATTTGAATTTAATATGCCTAATAAAATAATTTAATTTTCACTTTGTTCCGCCATAATCAGCTGGTTGCGCCAACGTATGAATATCGATAACTTTTGGCACTGATCCCCTGATTATCCTACACACATCCTCATACGCTCTTGTAGTGTTGGTCAACGTAGGGAAAGCTTAAGCTTAGTTAAAATATGCAATACAAGAAAAGCAAGCCAAGGATTAGAGCTCATAAAACGGAAAGGAAATTCATTTGTAAAATTGTAGGCGCCTAAACAAGACGCAAAGTTGATCATTTTTTTTTAATAAAATACAAAGGACCATTAAGCACAAAAATAGTAAAACAAAATATTTTTTCCACTACACTGAATACCATTTGGCTTTTGCTTGCGCCTTGAAAAATCTTACAGTTATCAGGATTTCATTTTGATTTTGGCGCGAATTGTGATAATAGGTAGAAAATGAACGACTTTAAGTTAACCGTTGCTTTGACCAGCAACAACAGCGAAAATATGTCTCGCCATGAAATGCTAAATTGGGTGAACAACCTGGT
Source organism: Scaptodrosophila lebanonensis (assembly GCF_003285725.1). NCBI lineage: Eukaryota > Metazoa > Arthropoda > Insecta > Diptera > Drosophilidae > Scaptodrosophila > Scaptodrosophila lebanonensis. The sequence goes on from NW_022060529.1 coordinate 8,869,778, forward strand.
GAATGGACAGTTTAAAAAAATCGAGGAGCTGCGCTCCGGTAAGTGCGTGTTTCTTTTGTGCTCTTCCAGTTTTATTTTGGAACGCTTTTAAGGTGTCGCCTATTGCCAAATGATGGAGTTGATCTTCCCGAATTGTATCAATTTGAGGCGGGTTAAAATGGGAGCCAAACTTGAGCACGAGTTCTTGCACAATCTTAAACTCTTTCAGGCCGCTTTCACACGCCTCAAGCTGGACAAAACTGTGCCCATCGATCGTTTAATGAAAGGCCGCTTTCAGGATAACTTTGAGTTCTTGCAGTGGTTCAAAAAGTTCTTCGACTCGCAGGCACCTGGTCTGGAAAATATGAAGAGCGCAGCCAACTGCCCGACGCTGAAACCCATCAAGCCCCGTGTACTAGATAAGTCATGTCCAAGGACTGTAGAGCCTAATGCAGATGGTAATCTGACCGTAAAAGACTTGATGTGCCAAATAGATGAAATGAATAATAAAGCGGCGAGCGTCATTGAGCGACGGGATCATGCGTACAGCAAGCTGCGAAAGATTGAGGTCATGCTGAACGAGCAAATTGAGGAAAATGAGAATATTGAGTTCTGTCAGCGTATCTTCCACATACTTTCCACCACAGAGTTCGAAGAAGACGTCACTGAAAATGTGGCAGCTATGGTCGAATAATGGATTAATCTGTTAAAACACTTTCGAAACTATTTGCATAAATATTTATTAAACTACTCTGCGGTATCGAAACTATCAATCATTTTGTGTGGGACTGCTGTTGGCGGAACTTGAACTTCCGTAATCGCCGACTAGAGACAGACTATTGATCACATTTGTACTTTCGCCATCTTGATTTGCTGTTATTGTTGTTGCACGATTAATCTGAGGTTCCTCTTTGCGTATTATGCCTAGATCCTGCAATTGCAGATGCGTGTTTAACACTTTTTGTCGTTTTAGTCCGCCAAATGTAGTGGCAGTAGCACTTGGCAAGGCGGGTTTCATCAGCAGCTCCAAACGCTGTTCAGCTTCGCGCTCCTTGGCCGATTTGGTTTGTAGTTTCATCAGCGCTGCCATTTCTCTATCCTGCGCTATTTCTGGCAGCAGAGCTATGTCCAGGCTGCTCTTGGCCAGCAACTGACGATCCAATTCCTGTTGTCCTTTGATTTCATGTTTCTGTTTCCGAAAGGTGGCGCGCAGTCGGCAGTTGGCTTCATAATTGTCATCCCAGACATCCATATTGCGCTCGACAAGCTTCTGCAGTACCGGCTTCGCATCTGCAGCAGCCTTGGCGTCCTTGGCCTGATGTTCAAGCTTGTACATGCTGTCAAGGAGGCGGATTTGTACTTCCTTCGTCTCCGGCACCACCTGCTCGTTCTGAAGTGGATCCCAGCGGTTTTCCTGCCGTCGCGCGCCTGACAGGATAACATAGTCCAAGTTGCCAGGATCGGTTTGTATCTCAAAGTGGTTGTCGCACAAATGGCACTTCATACGAAACTTGTAAATCGGCGTAGTGTAGTACATGCCCACTTTGGTTTTCTCTGCATTGTAGCGCACGCCCATGCCTATGTGATTCTTGCAGCCATCACACCAGATATTATAGGGCATCTCAAATCGGATGATGATTATGCCCAGATGTATTTTTCTTGCGCGTTCGCGTAGGGCATGAGTGCCACGAAATTTGTTGAGCCCACCTTTCTTGGGATCATAGTCGGGCGGGTAATACTTGTTTTGACCTTTTCGCTCCCCCATTTTTTAAATATGCACAATTTGTTTAAAAATAATAAATTTTGTTCCTCTCAGACGTAAACAACTCAAAGAATTGCGTTACGAAAGCTGAGTGCTGCATAACATAACTTAAAACAGCTGTGCTGAGAGCACATTTTTCATTGGTAGCCCTGGTTACGTAGCGTTCACATTGTAGAACCGCTTCGAGTTCTGGGTGACCAGCTTTGGTATATTAACAGCTTAATGATATAGAAATTGTTTCGTTTATTCGTACTGCATTTAATGGTCACTCAACTTTCACAACTGTTTAGTAATACAAATACAATAATCAGTATAGTTGTGAAAACTTCGCGTGAGTAGTTGGTGTATTGCAGCGTTTAGTTTTTAACCCGCTTTGCCACGTAAATTGGATAAAAAGACATTGAATTTGGTAGAGACATAATGATTATTTATACAAATGAGGGAAATCCGCTCGGGCTTAAGTTGCTAATGCTCGCCAAATTCGCAAAGCAATCGGTCCAGCTACAAGTAGTTAACCTAAATGGTAAGTGGTCTACTGTCTTAATCATCACAAAACGTGCGACTTCCAAGAAAAAACATGTAATTTCTGATGCAATAACTGTTTGACTTGCAGATGCTAAGCATAAAGATTTGCTGGTGCTGCCAACACTAGAGCTGGACAATGGTCAGCGGCTCTTCTCATCTGTGGCTATTGCCAAATACCTCTTTGACGAGGAGGATCAGCTTAGGGACGAGGTATGTACGTTTAAAGCTATTGAGCTGTTTAATTGACATCGAACCGCTGTTGGGCCTACCATGACCCCTCAAGGTTATATAAATATAAATCTAACAAATTGTATTTATCACGCACAGTGGCTAGAATGGTCCACAACGTTGCTAGCGCCCGCATTGGCACATCACATGGCAGTGGGACATCGGGCAGACCCCAATGCACTTCCGGTCTTAAATGCACTTGTAAAGAAGCTGGATGATCGCTTGAAATCCTCACCCTACTTGGCCGGCAACAAACTAACAGCTGCCGACATCTCAGTGTGGTCGTTGCTGGCACCCGATGGCACACTGAAGGGTGCACAGAACGTGGACAGCCTGCGCGATTGGTATGGGAAAGTGAAGGCACTGCCCGAGGTACAAGCAGCACTGGCGGAGCAGCCGCTCAAGGATCTCTCTTTTAATGCGCTCCAAAACGCCAATAGATATGGTGGCTTATACCACGTACCGCTTAAGCTGCCTAATACGGCTGATACGGGTAAGCTGCTAGCCGAGGCAGCTTCCACTCTGGCCGACACCATCACAGATGAGGAAATCAATGCAGCACGTGCTGCTTTTACCTATACTGAGCCCAAGAAATATAACGAACCACGCACTGTGCTGCCCAAAGCTGGAGAGCGGAATGTGCTCGTCACATCGGCCTTGCCGTATGTCAACAATGTTCCTCATCTGGGAAATATCATTGGTTGTGTACTATCATCGGATATATTCGCACGGTACTCTCGCTGTGCCGGTTACAACACATTATTTATTAGTGGTACCGATGAGTACGGCACAGCCACGGAGAATAAGGCGCTAGCTGAGAATATGACGCCCCGGGAGATTTGCGATAAGTATTTCGAACTGCATAACGGTATTTACCGTTGGTTCGGCATCGGCTTCGATTATTTTGGACGAACAACAGCACAGGAGCAAACAGAGTGAGTCAACAATGCTTTGCGACGCCAGTATCATTCTAACTGTACTTCACTATAGCATTGTACAGGAAGCGTTTCATGATGTATACAAGGCCGGCTTCATTCTGAAAGAGAGCGTAGAGCAATTGCTGTGCCAGAAGTGCGACCGCTTCTTGGCCGATCGGTAAGAATTAAACATGATTTTTTATTTTAAATTCTTATTAAATTGCTTAAAAATCCCAGCTTTGTGGAAGGCACCTGTCCACATCCTGGCTGCGGATATGAGGATGCACGTGGAGATCAATGCGACAAGTGCGGAAAACTAGTCAATGCTACAGAACTCATCCGTCCTCGTTGTAAAGTGTGTAACACAGCTCCAGTGCTGCGGTCTTCTGACCAACTGTTTATCGATCTGCCCAAGGCAGAACCGCAACTACGAGAATGGGTGGATCACGCCGAGAATGGTTGGACTAACAATGCACGCGTTATCACACGGGCCTGGTTGCGTGAAGGACTCAAACCGCGTTGCATTACACGCGATCTGAAATGGGGTATACCTGTACCTCATAAAGGCTTTGAAAATAAGGTGTTTTATGTGTGGTTCGATGCACCTTTCGGCTATGTGTCTATGACCAAGCGGTACACAAAGGACTACCAGCAATGGTGGCAGCCCGCCAAAGGCACTGAAGTCGAGCTCTTCCAGTTCATGGCCAAGGACAATGTGCCTTTCCATTCTGTGGTGTGGCCCAGCGTACTGCTGGCTATAAACAAGGGCCACACACTGGTCGCGCACATCATGGCCACCGAGTATCTAAACTATGAGGATGGCAAATTTAGTAAGAGTCGCGGCATTGGTGTCTTCGGCAACGATGCCCAAGATACGGGAATTCCAGCAGACGTGTGGCGTTTCTACTTGGCTTCAGCGCGACCGGAAGGCCAAGATTCTAGCTTCAGTTGGAATGATTTGGCTGCTCGCAACAACTCAGAGCTGCTAAACAATCTGGGCAACTTTGTAAACCGCGCACTCGTCTTCTGCGAGAAGAACTTCAACAGCACCGTACCAGAGATTGCGTTAACTCAAGACGAACTGATATTGCTGGCGCTGGTTAATCGTGAGCTGCGCGGCTACATCAACTCTCTCGAGAAAGCCAAGCTGCGCGACGGCATACGCCATTTGATGTCAATCTCTCGCCACGGCAATGGCTACATGCAGACGCAACAGCCGTGGTTGCTACTCAAGGGTAATGCCGAACAGAAGGCGCGAGCGGCCACCATTATTGGTCTATGCGTGAATTTGGCATGTCTACTGGCCAATTTGCTATACCCGTACATGCCATCTACTGCGCGCACACTCTTCGCTCAGCTAAATGCTCAACACACGCGACTTAATGCCGAGTAAGTTTTTTAATTTCATTATTTAATTAATAAGCTAATCATTCCCTTTTTGTAATAGCAAACCTTTGGCCACGTTACTGCTACGCACAGGACATAAAATAGGCAAACCAGCGCCACTATTCGCCAAACTGGAGCAAGCCTTTATTGATGAGCTCAAAGGAAAGTATGGCGGTACGCAGACTCAAGCAAAAGAGGAAAACACCAGTTCAGCCACTTCCCAGCCGACAAATGTGGCTGAGCTTGAGAAAGCGGTGCAGGCACAGGGCGAAAAAGTACGTCAGTTGAAGGCTAGCACAAAGGACAAAGCCGTCTGGCAGCCGGAAGTGGCTAAGCTCTTAGATTTGAAGAAACAATTGGAGGCTGCACAGAAGACGACAACTGCGCCTTTTCCCAGCGACAATGCCAAACAAAATGGCACTCGATCTGTTCAGGAACTGGAAGCAGCTGTGCAAGCGCAGGGCAATAAGGTCCGCCAATTGAAGGGAAGCACTAAGGACAAGGCTGTGTGGCAACCCGAGGTTAACATACTGCTTGACCTGAAGAAACAATTAGAGGCTGCAAAAAAGGCTGCCAAATAGGCATCGAGCGCAGAATTATCGCTGGGAAATGGATTTTTCACAATGGCTAAATAATTTGACTTGAATTACCTCATTTATGTATCTAGTGCGTATGCAATTTTATAAACATTGTATGGAAACTGTTTGTGGACTCACGATTTTTAATTTATTTTCTTTAAGCTATTTTGTTCCTTTTGCATTTACCAAACCCTATTTATTTGGTCTATTACAATAATCCATTATAAGCAAATATAACTATGACTTGATATTAAAAAAGTATTAACGCATTTTTATTAAATCCAAACTATTATATTAAACTACAATAAATTACATTTCGCTTGAAACTCATTGAAATTATAGAAATTATATTCATACATTTGTATGTGTACTTCAAGAAATATATTATTAATGTAATTTTAATTACATTACAAATTGTAATATATACTTGTAGAAAATAAAAAATTACAAAAATTATCTTAATGACAAAAGGATTTCACTTTGAAAATTCTTGAATTAATTATTTGTGCGTAATTGGAAAAGTTCCTTACCATTTGAATGTAATTTCGAGTAAATTTTCATTATTTTTGCACTTTACTTCATTTGGGTTTTGAATTTTTTAAGATGATGATTAATTTTTAATAATTGAATAAAATTTTGAAGCAAATTAATTTTATTAATGTGTTTGTTAATTATATATTTATAGTAATAACTATTATTATATTACTATGTTATTATACTTATTTGATTTATATTTATGGTAGGCCGGTCAAAATGGGAAACAACGACTAAGTGCCTCAAATCTAACAATTTATGGTGAATGGGTCGACTCCTGAGAAATTCGAATACGCTCGTAAAGAGAGAAAATGACATAGTAGAAGTAGAATTGCAGCGCTGTGAATAAATAAAGGGGAAATTAACATTTAATACTATTAACACTCTCAGCATTATTTTTGCCCATTAATAATAATTTTTCCGTTAATGTTAAGTACTTAGAACTATACCGCGATGTACTATACATACATCTGTATATACATATGTATTTATGAATATGTTTTGAATTTAATTGGAAGTCGGCGCCAAATAACAAATTATCGTTCTTAATTAAATTGATATTCTTGATATGAATCCTTAATGACTTACACATTACAATCCCGTAGATAAGAATGTTTAGAAAGTCACGGTTTTCAAAAAATATTGCAATGTTGTATAGATTAAGAATTACTCCAAAGATTATTACAATACCAGAAACAATTAGCCAGGGCAATAGGAACTTATGACGTTTCTAAAAAAAAAATATGAGTAGACAAATTCAGAATGAGAAATAGCAATTATATACATACTAGTAATAACATACCTTGACTGTGCCTACCACCAGCATAATAGATATAATCAGATTGAATAGTAATACGACCAATACGACTATCTCTGCAAAAGTTTATTATAGATCCACTGCTATCCACAACTATTTTTAAACTTACCCATGATGAACTCGGAATTAGGTGGCAGTTCATACTGCGTCTCTTCCAAATGTATTTGCTTTAGTTGGAGAAGTGCGAAAGATTCCACGATAGCAGATAGGAAGGATCCCAAAATACCTAACCAGCCGATCCAAAGACCCCCGGCCTCAAGGGAAAAGCAACAGCAACTTGTCAACATTTTTATTAAAATTCCAGCCCTCACTGAATTTTTATTTGTCTATTTCCGCAACCTTTTTGCACTCGACCCCAAAAACGAATAAGACTAAACTATAATTTTCGACACTTTTGTTCTGAAACTGTCGTTAAGCGAGTGTGAAAGCTTTTTGTTACACGACTTTTTAGAAAAGCTCCCCGTACTAGCTTTAGGAAACAGGTCTTTCTTCATCCTCCACAGCTTTGAAAATTATAAGCTACTTCTGATTTATTTTTATAAAATTGTAACTTCCACAACAGAGAACATTTTTTATAAATGTTAATGTTATGTTAAAATTATAATAGTTAAAGTTAATCAAAATGTTTAATACCATTTTAAACTGTTTAAAAATGTAACGATTTTGTTGAAAAGCTGTTTACAGTGTGACCAAATAGATTTTTCAAAAAAAAAAAACACAATTTATAGTTAATAAAAAACCTGCAAGCTGATTTAAAGTTTAATATTAGAGGGATTTTTCCTTTGTATGAACACCTTTTCAGTTGGTTTCCATTTAGTCACCAAACTAAACTCCAGTAAATTGAAGTTTAAGCACAATGCTTTCTTTCTGTTGTCATCAGTTGCAGGAATACCACTATCAGCTGTGCAGGAATACGTAAAGTACTCGATGTAGTCCACACATAGATTGTTCTCGCTAATGATACAAGAACACTTAAATTGAAAAACAATTTTACACCAATTTGTGTTCATTTTTTAAGAGTTTTATTTTGTAAAAAATAAATTAAATGCAACTCTCACAAAGATTCTGATTTCTTTACGCCCATTAGATGCAGGAATGATTGCTGCGAAACGGTAACAATACATCGATGGCATCGATACTTGAGTGCTTGTAAATATCGGTACCATTGTTGTATTCTCAACGCAAAAAGTATGCAAAAATAGTGTTTTTTCCGTGTAATTAAAGCGAAAATTGTGCAATATTAAACAAAACTGTGCCAAGTGAATGTGAAAGACGTTAGTATTAAAATGAGCCAGATATAGATTAGATTAATGCGTAAAACATAAACAAACAAATTTTCTTTACCAACCTCCCGTCACGCGCCCGCTGCTACCCCCAACAACTGCAAAATTCGTCATCAGCTGGAATCCACTGAGTCGCCACAAAATGTAAAACTGCTCCTGCCACGCGCGCACGCGACACATTATGCAGCTAGACGTGTCGTTGCCGTCTGCAGTGATAATCCATCAGGCGAGAAGTGCAGATTGGTTTTGCAATTAATTGCTTGACGTGCGATAACAATACATTACAAAAGTAAATAGAAATAAAAAAAACTGACTTCTGCAGTTTAATAAGGTGAAATGTGAAAATTGTTTTGAAAGGAAATTAAGTGAAATTAGATTAACATGTGTGTATACATCAGCGTCAATCACTGAACAAAGAACACTTATACATAAGCACATATTTACATAAACAAACTGCTGCAATATGTGTGTATAGAGCACCAAATTATTTCAGTCCATATAGTATGTATGTACATATGTATGTGCTTGTATGTACATGTAAGAGTGTCGTCCGCTGGTCCGTAACAGGGCCTGGCGGCTCAAATGACGCACTCTAGGAAAATGTGCTAGATGCCACAGTTCTTAAATATGCAAGAAAAAACCAAAACACCAAATCTTTTAATATGGCCAAGGACACCAAATGTTGGCAACAAGTGGTTGTTGCTTTAATTGCTATTGATTATTTATCGTTTGGTTTGATTTACAATTTTTGAATTGCAGTACCCAAGTAGCGACTGGCAAAAGACGTCGCCATGGAGTCATCAGACGCAACAATGGAGGAGCAGAAGCTTATGTCGGAGGCCAAGTACCGCAATTATATGACGAATATTGACAAAGCGCTGCGTAATTTCGAATACTCCAGCGAGTGGGCGGATTTAATATCGGCGCTAGGCAAGTTGAGCAAGGTATGGCATTAATTTAAATTACTATCTATATATGTATATGTACATATAAACTTATCAATTAGTTTATGTCGAACGCATATGAACATATGTCGATTTACTAGATGGCTGACCATCTATCGTAAATTTTGCGCATCGCAGTAACTTTTATGTTGATAGTGACTCATTTAGCATATACGATAGTTTATCCCGTTTTTTCAAGCTCACCCTTTCATTAAATGCTGAATTAAAGCTACATAAGTAACGTAATTGAATAATTTTTATTATAGGCTATATCGAGCAATTCGCAGTATCCAGTAATACCAAGACGGTTGAAGATTTCGAAACGTTTGGCACAATGTATGCATCCCAATTTGCCGTCCGGTGTCCATTTGAAGGCACTGGAAACCTATTCGGTTATATTTAGTAAAACTGGTCCGGAACGTTTGGCCTCGGAGTTCATTTATAGGTAGGTTGAATAAATACACAATGTGTTGTCTAATCTCTAATAATATTTTGATTTACAGCGCCGGGCTCTTTCCGCTGCTTGGCTATGCGGCAATGAATGTTCGCCCCGCACTCCTGTCCATCTACGAAATGTATTTTGTGCCGTTGGGAGATAAATTGCGTCCGGCGTTGAGCGGTTTCTTGAATGGTGTGCTTCCCGGATATGAGTGTGGACTGGACCATTTTGAGCGGACCAGCTCACTTTTGAAGAAAGTTTGCATAGCCGTCAATCCCATGCATTTCTACACAGTTTTGTGGGAATCGGCAGCTACTAATGCTGCAATTCGTCTGCCTGCTATCACATATGTTCTGGAGCACTTTAACAAACGTCTGGATATGCGAGAACAAGTCTACATCATGGGCCACAACCAGGAGGTAATGATGTCTGCGTTATGCGCCTGTCTCAACGATTCTGTGATATTGGTGCAACGGAACACTCTGGAGTTTCTGCTGCTCGGCTTCCCCATGCACACAACACTGCTGGGCGAAGAGGATCTGGTCAAGCTGGTGACCAATGGTCTTAACACTATACTAAGGCGTGACATGTCTCTAAATAGACGACTATTTTCATGGCTGCTCGGTGCTGAGGTTTCGAAGAATTCGCCCACCTATGACACACTCTCCTTAGACGCGGTACCTGTAGATGAGGAGCCATACTTTGTGAAGCACTCTCGTCACATACTGATACGTGCGCTGATCAATACACTGCGCATCAGTCTTGAGTGTGCGCCAATGGACCTAAAACCCTATCGAATTATGTTGTCGCTACTGGATAAGGCAGACATTGGCAGCGCTGTTCTGGACTTTGTCTTGTGTGACATTATTCGAACCATGTACATATCCAGCGGCAATTTGGAAGCCCTAAAATCGGCCAACTTGCTTTTTGCCACATTCGATCCGGCCTACATATGGAGCTTTATGACAAACATGTTCGACAATGCCTGCCAGCAGGCACAAGCAACAGACATAGCGCAGCGTCAATCGAAAATCGAGAGCAAGTACCCATGTGATGTGGGTTCTGGAGACCCATTTGTGATTGAAATTTGTGTGCTTACCGAATTCCTCCTCGAAACAGTCTCCCTCGAAATGTATAGAGAGACAACATGCGTTTATCTGCCAAAAGTATTCTTAGCCGTCACACAACTGCTCTCCCTCTACATGGATCATGTGACCAGCGAAGAGATAACAGCCTCGCTCAAGCTCTGCATGAAAATTGTGTCGCGCGTTCAGCCCATGATAACGTAAGTACCATATACACCAAATACCTCCACTTTATTTTATTATCTATTTCATTGTGTTGCCCTTGCAGCAGTCCCATTAAATTGGCGCCCACAATGACTCAATGTGCTCCATCGTTCGAGGATAAAAGCAAAAGCATAGAAGCACAAGGGAGCTCTGGTAGCGGTACAGGCACCTCCTCGCTGGAGAAGAGCAAATCTGATTCGCGTCTAAATCATTTTGCCGACAACTTGATGCATAGCAAACACAATAACCAGGACGAGGTTATAAGACGCTCGGCTTCGAATCACAGCGTCGGTCGTCATAGTCCAAAGAAGAAGGCCAAGTCGTTCTCACGTCTATCGGAGCTCGATAAAGATGTAAACTAACTTGATTATGAAAACTCCAATGTCCGTCTGTTCATAGTTGCAAATTGCTTACATCCATCACTTTAGCATTTATTTTGTGTGCATAAATCTACAAGTCTGCATTCTAGATAGCTTAGTGAACCAATTATAAAGAAAACTTGTAATAAGTTCTTAGATATAGAATAGAAAACATCGTACAAGTCACAGGAACAATTAATTATCCACCTTTATTATTTCTTCGTTTTTCTGACAATTTTTCCGTATATTTACAGATAAGCGCTTCGGATACGGGCCAGCAATCCTCTTCTGACTTGGATACGCCACGCAGCATTAAGAAAATAAAGGCAAAGGTTCCATTCGGGCTTCGAAGCAGTCCCAAAAAGACTCGACCCAAGGATATTGTGCTAATACAAGCAAAGGCTGATGACAATCCAGCAGCAAAGGCAGATGATGAAGCTGAAACTGTCGATACGCCCAAAAGCGCACCACCTGATCAACTGGAGGGTGGGAACATCGATAGCTTTGTATTGGATGATGAAACAAAGGAGGCAGAGAAGCGCGGCTACTCCATATTGGAGAAATGCATACGCCAGTATGAGATCTTCTTTGAGGTCTACCTGGCACGCAAATTGCTGAAAATAGAAAACGCCACTCCCGATACTATTGTCGATGCTAATAAATGTCCGGTCAAAGTTCAACTGCAGCGCAGCAGCAGCGGCGGCGCAACCCACAATGCCAACCTCTTCATGGTCGAGCATGTTGTGGAGCATGAGTGCGAGAAGCGAGTGCAGCAAATCGAGCGTTTATTTAAGCTGTTGCGCGTAGATGTTGTGCCTCGTTCGAAGCAACTACAGCGGTTGCTCCACCGCTCGTTGCCGCCGCAGTTTACCTCGGCCAGCGAATTGAGCAGCGACAGTGACCCGGATGCGGAACGTGAAAAGCTGGGGATCGATTCCCAGACACAGCAGAGTGTGCAGCAATTGATGGAACTGCATGTTAGTGATTCACTGCGTGCTGCTGTCAAATTAGCCGCCACCTTGCTGGTCGAAATGTCCACGTTTCCCAATTGTAACAAGCACATTGTCCTAGACAAGAATGGTAGTGAATTAATATTTGACATACACAGAACCAAAAAACAATCAACTCATTCTTGATTTTTCAGTGCAAGAGCTACCCAATTGGCTGAAGGTTCTGTGCCTCGTCGCCTGCTTCACCCAAGCTGATAAGGAACTACAAGTTTCCGCCATCACAACGCTCTTCGATCTAATCAGGTACGGAATTGAATTTTTAACATAGTTTTTGCAGGGGAATGTCTAGAATCTACCAAGTGTTTCATGGAAGTAAGCCTTGGCGAAGCACCCAGTGTAGACCTGCGACTCTTTGTAGCCTGCATCACAGGTAACAAAATGAATCTGGAGGGGAATGAATCACCATCGTAAAGAAATATAGAAAAAAGAACTGCAAAAACTGATCAGCATGGCAAGACGAGTCGATCTGGCCCTGGCCGTCAGTCCGCCCGTATCAACACCTAGATCTTAGAGATTATAAGTCCTAGATACACCAAATTGTATTCCATTTTCCACTTGTTTTAATTAAATTCGTTTATAGCCTTCTTCGCTCCCAAATCGAACATGCCACTAGTCCGGGAGTCACGTTCGTCGTCATGCTGCCCCTCCTTAAGTTTGGCCACGTTAGCTACATGGAGCAGAACACGCGCGTGTTTCAGCTTGTCACATCGACATTGTGGGACTATTTGGGACCAGAGATGGATCCAGCACAGATCGCTGCACTGCTCTATCAGCTGCACAGTTGTCTGGAAAGCGGTCTCGTTGAAACGGTAATTGGAAATCGCATGTACGCACAGTATTTGCTGCACCATTTTGAGACGAATGGTCTGGACAAAAGTGCCTGCAAGATGCGTACGACTAGCTCCTTGCAGATATTTAATAATGATCGTGTGTCGGATGTGCACATGATTTGTCCTTCGAGCTCGATGGAACGATTGCGTGAGAGCAAGTCACGGAGCTACAAGAAATTCGAACTACTCTGGCATTTGGGTCGCGACAAGCAAACGTCGCGTGGGTTTGAGAAGACATTGCTAAAAGTTTTGGACACATTGGCCCTTCCTCATTACATGTCAGAGCGAACGTTCGTAACGAATTGGCTGCAGGCGTCGCTTCTGCGCGGCGATTTATCGCGCCTGACAAAACCGTTGTTTAAAATACTGCTTGCCGCCAATTCAAAGCGGGTGGGTATCGTCCATATGCAGCATTTATATCGTGAGGCAGACGAAACGACAGGTAATGACGAACCGAATGACCAGAGCGAGCGTTATAATGGTTCCTTCGAACGCGATGTATACGCGATTAGCTCAGAGCACGGAAACATTAAATACCATCACATGGAGCCTTCAAGCAGCAAGAAAAAGAGTCCCATACGTAATTTTCCAAAGAAGATATTTGGCGTGACGCTGAGTGGCAAAGCGAACAAAACTTCCAATTTTGTTAGCGACAAATCAGCGATGACCCCAACATTATCAACTGAAGTGGCACAGGATCTAACCACAATTGGTCTGATCATAAATCCTTTGGAGAATTCGCGCGATTTCGATGACGAAACTGATTTTGAGGAGCCCAAAATAGAGCTAGCGGCGAGTAGCAAAGATGAGCAAACACCACTGGAGGAAAAAATTGCGAACGCAATGGATGAATCGGATCAGCAGCCACCACAAGACGAGCCTTCAAATGAGCAAGAAACCGATTCTCGGATCCACTTTGAACAGGACTTGACGGACGATTCCGATAGCAGCGACTTTGAGTCAGACTCGGAAGTGCGGGAGCCGAGCATCGAAAAGGAAGAGAGCCCAACTGTAAGCTCCGGCGCAGGCGTCAGTGGCAGTGCAGCAACCGCTGGATGCGATGATGTGACACGTTTTGTGGGTGATTGTGCCACAGACATGATGACCCAACACGAACGCATCAAGAGTCGTAAGACCTATCGGTTGACGCGTGAGAAAACGCCGGGGGAATCAAGCCTTTTGTCAACCACCACTACAACAACAACCGATGAGCAAGCCTCGATAGACGCGTCAAGTGTGCCAGATAATGAGCACGCCCTACCAGCGGATGAATATTTTCGCGAAGTCAAACCATTAACCAGCAATGACCAGGAACCGAGTATTTTGCCATTCAAAAAATCGGACAAAAAAACATCTCGCCACTTGGCTGGTGGATCCAAAGAGAAGCGCAAGCGTAAAAAATTTCTAACTAGCAGCGATAAGAAGCGGCTCAGTTGTATATCGAAAACATCTACGGACAGTAACAATAGTCATGGGGAAGCGCCAGTCGCTGCTGCTGTCGAAGAAGATGCTGAACATAACGCAGAGCCCTGTGTGCAAAGTGAAGATGAGACCGTTGAGTCTGAATCACAAACAGTTTCGTTGCAGACTATCTCAGATAATGCGGCGACCATCAATGTAGAGGATAAGCGTCGCAATCTGAGCCTTGAGACTAGCAAACTGAAACAAGACTGGGAACTCACTCAGAAGACGCTGGAGAAGAGCAAACAAAATGTCGAGATTCTGCGTCAGAATGCCGCTCAAAATGCCGAAGAACTAAGCATACGCTCCTCCACAAAAAGCTGTAGCTCCCTCAGTGACATACGCAAGATGCGTAATGCGGACGTAGTGCATCTGTTCCACAATCATCTGCTTATATATTTGGCAATCTATGACACCAGACAGACATTGTACGCTTTTCAGACGCTTCGCAACATTATAAGCTGCGACAAACGCACCTTTTTGTGTCTCTCGATCACAACTTCCTTCTCCAGCGGCAGTCTCAAAGAGATGTTGATTCGTCATCGAAAGAGTATTTCAGGCAAGGACTTTGGTGGCAGCGTCAACAACTCGGAGTACGCGCAAAGTTATCGCGGTTGCATGCATTTGGAGCTTCTTGTGACCCTTTGTCTGTTCTATGCCCGCGGCTACTTCCATCGCGAGTCTTTGGACGCAAAGAGTGAGGCACCAACACTGGATGACATTGCCAACAACAGAAGAGTACAGTTGGAGAGCATCGATTTGCTCACCCTCATCTGCACCGAACTCATTGATATTGTTAAGGGCATGGGCAAAGGACTTGCCTGCTATATTGCCGATCTAATGGCGCGCTGCAAGCTGCAGAAAGTGATCCTTCATTGTCTGAACTCCTCGGTCTGCACCTATGGACGAACGTTGCGCAATGTTGGCGGCAGCTTTGCCGAGCAGGTGCTCAGCTTCAACGATCCACAGGACGATCATCTACATGCCGAATGCTTTCAAGTGCAGGTGCTGCGTTTATTGCTGGCTGTCATTAAGCTGGAATACGAGGTCGATTTTTTGCGCAATGATTTGGCGACCAATGGTGGCAGCAACTCTGCCTCAGCTGCCGGCAAGGATGAGGTCACAGGCAATGTATCGCCGACGCGCCTTGCCCAACTTAATGCCGAAGTAGCCAACTCGAATGTCAAGTACTTGCCCAATTGCCTGATTAGTCAGCAGCCAATGTTTTTGGCCGCCGTCCTCAGTGCGTTGCAAGACGAGCGTCTGCGACATTTGCATCGCAATTGGACGCATTTGGTGACCAGTTCACTTAACTGTTTCAACTTCGGATCACTGACCAACATCGTGATTAGTGTAGTGCATCAATTATGCAACAATATCGATCGCATTGCCAAACTGACTCTAAAGGAACAGGAGAACTTTCCCCCAGACTATGTGGTGTCGCAGCTAGAGGCCGTCACTATACTCTGTCATTATTGTTTGCTGGACAACACACAGCAAACGGCACTGTCGCATCTCTTTAATCAAGCATATCCGCAGACGAGTGCAGCCTCCCAAAGCTCCAACACGGGCCAGCTGCTCAACAACATTGTGCACTCGTTCCTATCCAGCAACGCCAGCAGCGCCTCCAGTGACGCACATATGCCGCGCAATCCACACCTACAGGCGGCACGCAATGCGGTACTCTCTCATCTGTCTCGCATCATGACCAGCGTGGCGGCCATTTGGGACAGTTCGCTGGGCCAAGTGCGTGCTGTAAAGCAACAGCTTATGGAGTTCCTGTCACCAGTGTCGCTCCATCATGGCTGCAATTTCCTAACTGCCGTAGCGGTTACATGGCAAGAGCGTGGTGAGGCCCATCGTCGCCGCTCGAAAATCACAAGTCAATTGTCAATAGCCGAGCAATTCCAACGCAACTCCATGCTACAGGCCTGCCCGGAGCAGCTGAGCTTGGTAGCGCTTGTATCGAGCATACGTGTCATGCCAATGGACTCATTTGTACAGACCCTGCATCTGGTGGTTAAATCACCGCCACCCATTCATCGGCCGCCCGCCTATCTGAGCATTGAGGTTAGTGCCCTAGAGTTGTTCTATTTCTACATGAAATCAGCGTCGGCCCCTCAACTTGCTGATGCCTGGGCCTCGTTGTTGGTGCTGATACGTGACGGCATGAATCTGACACCACCGGCTCAGTTTGCTCTGCTTATGCTGCTGAACGAATTCGTTCAGCGCTGCCCACAGATGCCGTTTCAGGACAAAAAAGAGGTACGGGAACTGCACGATGTCACTTCACGGCTAGTGGACTCGTTGTCGACCGTGGCCGGTGCTTGTCTAGAGCAGACGACATGGCTGCGTCGTAATTTGGCCGTCAAGGAGGACACTGATGGCAATACAAAGGATAATAGCATGGGTGGCATCCAACAGTATTCTCTGCAGGCCCAAAGTGTGTTGGCTGCCATACTCTCGAACCTGCTGGACGTCGCTTACGGTTCACAGGAGAAGGACAAGGTTGTGACTATTGTCACAACGCTGCTCTATAATATAACACCCTATTTGAAAAATCACACGGCACGCAATGTGCCCTCCTTTTATGCTTGCTCCGCGCTAGTGGCTAGCCTAAGCACTTTTCAGTACACACGCAAGGCGTGGCGCAAGGACATGCTGGATTTAATGCTGGACAATGCCTTCTTCCAAATGGACATCTCATGTCTGCCCTTCTGGCGTCAGATACTGGATAGTCTCATGACCTATGACAATACTACATTCCGTGAACTCATGACGCGCGTTTCACTCTCACAGGCGGGCAGTCTCAATATTTTTGCATCACGCGACCAGGAATATGAGTTGCGTTCCATGCTTTTGAAACGCCTTGCTTTCGTCATCTACTGCAGCGAGTTTGATCAGTATAGCAAATATATGCCCGACATTCAAGGTTTGTACTCTGGATCAAATGCTAGCCATTTACTTACATTTGTACATGCCCTTACAGAGCAATTGGTCAACAGTCTTCGTCTATTGCCCCTGGGACCTTCAGTGCAGGCTGCCGTTTTCTTATGCTTCCGCGTCCTGTTGCTGCGCATGTCGCCCGACCACGTTACCTCCCTGTGGCCCATTATTATTGCTGAAATGGTGCATGTATTTCTTGCCATGGAACATGAACTCAAATCAGAGAGCGACGATCGCAGGTGAGAGTAACAGCTTCTTGTACTTCACTGCGATATGGAATAATTCTAAACGATGGCTTTGTGTATTGCAGTCAACAATCACGTCTGCTAACCAGCATCGACATGTCTTGGTCATCGAACTCCACCAATAATGGCACTAGTTCACAGTCGCCCATGCAACATTGGCGGTCTGTGCAATTGGAGGCCTGTAAGCTACTCGAATTGGGCTGCGTGCTGCCAGCAACGATGCTGCCACACTTCCAAATGTATCGCTGGGCGTTTGTGGGCACCGAGTTCGATGCACACGAGGAGGTGCCGGTGCCCAATGGCGTGGAAAGCATTCCCAATTCTCTTTATGTACCGCATGTGCGTCGTGTAGCTCGGCTGATGGATATGAAGTACATCACCCACTCACCAGTAAGTCACAGTATCGACATTAAAAAAAAAAAAAAATCAAAAAACCAATCAAATGTTCTTGTTATATTTCCGCAGCTGCTAACTCGACGGAACAGCCATCATTTGATGCTTACATTCCAGCAAATTCAAACGCTGCAGGAGCTCTATCCGTTCTTCTCCACACTGAGCATTAGCTGCCCGAATCCGCACAACTTCGCGGACATGGAGAAGGATGTGAACGACTGTGTGCAGGAGATTGAAGAGCTATTAGCCAAGGACTTCTTGGAGAAGCTGCCGAGTAATACAACACCTAGATGAAAACTGGCAGTTGCCTTCAGGCAGTTTAGCATGACACAGTTTAATCTTGAGCTGGATGATGTAACTATGGGCGCGCCAGCGGGCAGCAGCAATTTTCCACTTGATTTCAGCTATGGAGTAGAGCCAAATGCTGGACAGACGGCACGTATCTTTGCGGCTTTTCAGTCGAAAATCACAAACCAAAATGCTGAGACAAGCTTCACACAAGTCACAAAGAAGACCAATTTTCCATTCTATGTTTAAGAAGTTCGGCAGGACAAGTGCAGTAGTGAATATTATTATGTAGAAGTATTAAAGGACAATATAAAAAATGTATGTTGTATATGTAGAAAGTCGAGCTGGCATAATAAATATGATTGATTTTTTGTTTAAAATGTTGCGAGTACAAGATATAGATATGTTTGGCTATTATATGATATGTAATTATGTAGGAATATGTACGTATGTTTGAACTGTTGATAAATACCTTGTAACGGAATAAATCGCCTGTTAACAAAACACTTTATTTATTTAAGTAAGCTAAAAAATTGTACATTGTATAAATGCCCGGCTAATTGAGTTTCTCTCCCGGTATATCGTATATTAATCTATGAGTCATCAGCGTAAAATATGTCATAATTATTATTAAAAATTTCTTGTATATAGGTACTACTGAATAGTATGCTTTTATACTCCATCTGATGAAACAATTAAAACAAAATTATCAACTTAATAGTTTCTTTTAAGTATTTGTTATAT
Source organism: Scaptodrosophila lebanonensis (assembly GCF_003285725.1). Taxonomy (NCBI): domain Eukaryota; kingdom Metazoa; phylum Arthropoda; class Insecta; order Diptera; family Drosophilidae; genus Scaptodrosophila; species Scaptodrosophila lebanonensis. The sequence goes on from NW_022060529.1 coordinate 8,888,735, forward strand.
ATCAACATACATATATAAACGTGCATATGTATATTTTTGAGTTTGGCGATGTTAAAATTTAAATAACAACAGAATGTTGCTGATTGGAGTTTCGATTCTTGAGTTGCAAACTGTACGAGTACACGATACGCGAACAAAAAACGTACAATACTGAAAAATAGAAATATGCAAATATAAGGCCTTATCTGCTTAAAGTTTTAGAAACACAAATACTTACTCAGCTGTATGATGTAGATAAACAAGGCCACAAACAAGTTACTGGATCCGGTTCCTTCACGATAGCCCCCAAAATGGAATATGGTACCGAATACTGCAATAGGCCAGCCAATGAAGAAGCACGCGGCGTGAATTAGCCAAACGAACACCAGGATATAGTTAGACTGCAATTAATTAAATGCTTAACTTCAGTATGGCAATAACTTGGTTAGAAATCGTTACACACCTTTAAACAACCAAGCAGCAGACATATATTTCCAATTACCACAATGACAAATCCAATGAAGCTCATGACTTTAGAGTATTGACGATAATAGATATAGAGAAAACGCGTTAGAATGTTAAATCAAAACAAAAAACGTTTTGACAAGGTAAAAAACCCAATGGCAAAAAGCTTTTTTAAAAATAATAGGTCATGTATTACAATAAATACTATGTGCGGTCATACGCCTACAAGTATAAATACTCGTACATGTGTACATAGTACATATATTGTATTTAATTTTCCAATTCAACATTACAAGTATTATGTACCTATGTGTTTACAACTCAATTCGCAAGAATACATTCACGGAATGAGTTACACATTAAATGACTTACAGAATTACAGCTGTTTCTAACTGGCCGAAAATTTGTTGAAAAAAACGTTTAAAAAAATCGGTTAAAACAAACTCGTATAGCGAATAAGGCATCGTGGTGCAAAATTTGGTGTCTCTGCCACGCTCCTTCTGCCTGTAACAGTTTTACCCTCCCGCAAACCTAATGTACTCTTGTACATTTTCATGTGCAGAGTATAAAAAGTGATTATATACAGTTTTAAAAATAAATCAAAACGACGTGTTGCAGTTACGCATTTTAAGCATATTAAGTGTAACATTATATACGGAAAAATGATTTCCAAATGCTTAACAATCTGAAATGTATATTACAAATTACACATTTTAATAAAAACATCAAAAATGTGTGTATAATACAAATATACCTATATATGTATGTATATAATAATAGTAGCATATTTGTAAAATTCCAAAGGAATACAAAGAAAACTGCTCTCGGCAGTGCTTGGCTAAAAAGCGAACAATTCAAGGGTTCGATTCGAAAAGTTGACTCGGACGACTTACTGCAGAAATTGTATTCATATTTTAATTTTGATGATGTTTTTATAAAAATACTTATGTATTTTGTATATGTATGTATATATATTAGATTATTAACCATTTGATCTGCATTTTGATTTGTATAAATGTCAAAGTTAATTTTTCTGTAAACTGCAGTATTTAAAAAGTATACGTATAGCCACACTTAATATGCTTAAAATTCGTAACTGCACAGCGTCGGTTTCATTTGTTTTTAAAACTGTATATATGTACATAATAGTTTTTTCATTAAATCGTACGAGTTCATTATGAGTTAATAACATTAACCAACCATCGATGTTTTATGCGATGCATCATTGGCATTCTCTTATATGGGGTGGTGGTACCATTAATTTCCATTCATCTTATAAAACTCACATATGTACATATGTATGTATATTATGCCTTTCTAACGCGAAACAAATTTGGTATGTACATACATATGTATCTACATATGTATGTATGTACATATATTAGCCGTAATATTAGAACAGCATGCCGTGGCGATAAAATAGTCTATGTTTCGTTGACGTCATGATTCAACAAATTTTAATAAATTTTTAGATGACATGCGCGCGACTAGAACAAGTTTGGCTATAGACAATGCATTAGCTCATCTTTATATGCATACATACATACATAAATATGTGTGTATGTATGTATGTATTCATGAGCAATATGTTTTTACAGTCGGTTAAAAAATATAGGGGTGTCCCTGCATTCCAATCACATTTCGTTACAGCACTTGCTGGGATGTAAAGGGGGAATATTATACATTTTTAAGGTTATTGACTATATATTATAATTATTCTTTAGTTAAATACTATTATCATGTGCACAATAGCACAATATTTTAGCACAATTTTTTAAATATTTTGGAACTGCACCGAAAGCCAACTCTAAAATAGAAAATTCACAATTAAAAAAAACTTGGAATTCAGTAAAAATTTAGGATGTATTTTTAGAAAATACCGTAATCTTTCTACAATTGTTCACATTTTTTGGGGCTTGGTGTCCAACGATACCCTTGAAAATTGCAGGCCGCCGCATATTCCCGAATATGGAAATTAATATTCTTTATATGAACAGATGTGTTTGTACCGACATACATACATATGTACATATCTACATATAAATGTACGTATACAAATTTGGGCTTTACAATAAATTAAAAATATAAATGTTTCTATACATGCATATGTATGTATTTAATTACATATAAGTATATCAGCGTTTATGGATTGATGACACACATAGTTTTATTTGCATATAATATAAACATTTAAATAAAGAGTAAGAAAATGTATATGTATGGTTGCTACTGTATGCTAACAAACATGGGCACTGCCGCGCCTTTTCTCTATACATGTTGATTTGACTGCGTCATCTTTTGTCTTACCACTGGGCAATAAGATCACATTTAAAGTGATGGACAGAAGAAAATATATGGCGATGCCCATGCACCAGCTACGTAACTCTGAATTACAAGGTCCTGACTCCACGACGAGCTTCATTTTAAAAATGGTAGCTTTGCAATGTTTAGAATAATTTCCAAAACAATAACAAAATAAAAAAACCGGTTCCAGACGCGCAACCGCAAGATATGTAAGTAAAAAACGTCCAACGCAATCAACAGCAAACGACAACTGAATAGATGTGTCTAAGTTTGGAGCAGCTTAGTGAATGTTGGCGTTGGGGCTGTGTTATGTACGCATGTGTGTGTAAATATAAGCGGGACTCGCTACCGCTGGAAAAATACGACAGGCATGGTTGCGTTTATAAAATACCGTGTGCTTTAATTCATTTAATTACACATACATAAGTATATGATAATATATGAAAACACACAAGCCCGATATACATATGTATGTACATATGTACATACATATGTAGCTTCCATTACTCAAAACGCTTTTTCTTTTGAAAAGATACTTTTATTCTTTAGTCTAGGTAGCACTTTTCTAGCAATCTGGCAGGGCTAGCTTTCACGAGTATGGCTACACTTCCAAATGACGATCGGGAAAAAATTCATTTGCGTCGAAATTAACGCTGAAGCAACTTCGGAAAGGTTCGTGCGCAGTTGCATTTGCACTTGATTATAAATACATATGCACATAGGTGCATGTGTTTCATTATATTATTTTGTGGTTTGTATTTTGTAGGCCACTGTGGTAAAACCCAAACGTAATTCTTCAAGTGTCATTGCAACGCAAAAAAGGGGAAAAAATGTTGAACAAGTGCTGTTTCATGCGACTCCATACCGCTGGTATGGTGATTGGCTGGGTAGGCATTGTGGGCTCCTTCATCTCGGTAATTGTACTTTCCGTCGTGCTTGCCAATGTGGACGAACTGGTCAAAGCCATAGTGGACCATGATCCGAATGTTAACGGCGCTGGAATTCGCACCGGTAAGTTTTGAAAATATCAAATTGCTTTGGTTGGGTTGGAAATCTACGACGAATCCTCATCTTTTACAGGAGTTGTTGTTTTTTGCTCTATCGCGTTGGCATTTGCCATTATCAATCTGTTGTCTTCAACGATGCTCGTCGTGGGTACTGTAAAGGTCGGTGGTTTTTTCAAAATAATTTTTTTTGTTCTAATTTCTTTTCTTTTTTTTTTGTCTGTTGTATTTTGCTTTCTACAGGAGCGTCATTTAATGTTGGTGCCTTGGCTAGTAAACTCTGGTGCGGCCCTATTCTTTAGTGTGATCCAAAATATCACAGTTTGGATCATGATGATATCGAATAGCGCCCCAGTGAGCGAAATATTACCATATTTTCTTTTCGCTGGCCTAGCTCTGGGTAAGTGTGAGTCCCCGAATCACTGTTGGTGTTTCGTATCAGCATTTCCAGGAATAACAAATAAACAAGTGGGTGTTTAGTATTAACTGTACATATACTATGTATGTATTCATGTACATTTGTACTGTACACAAAAGCACATACATACATATGTACATATTCGTGTGAGGTATGTACATACATATATATTGTGCACATTGTGTTGAATTGTGAAATTCCATGCTCTTCCGAATTCAAGTTCTTATCTCTCTGTATGAATGTGCATATGTATGTGTATATTTGTGCATTTAGACATCGGCTTTATTTCAGTAAGACAAGCAAGTTTTTAAATGCCGGTCGTCTCTCTTTCTTTCTCTGTTTTTATAAAAATACTTATGTATTTTGTATATGTATCACTGTTGGTGTTTCGTATCAGCATTTCCAGGAATAACAAATAAACAAGTGGGTGTTTAGTATTAACTGTACATATACTATGTACATATGTATTCATGTACATATGTACTGTACACAAAAGCACATACATACATATGTACATATTCGTGTGAGGTATGTACATACATGTATATATTATGCACATTGTGTTGAATTGTGAAATTCCATGCTCTTCCGAATTCAAGTTCTTATCTCTCTGTATGAATGTGCATATGTATGTGTATATTTGTGCATTTAGACATCGGCTTTATTTCAGTAAGACAAGCAAGTTTTTAAATGCCGGTCGTCTCTCTTTCCAGCTTTCCAGTTCTATATCTACTATGGAATCTATTCACTCTTCAAGCACATCCAAGCCGGTGGCGATCAACAGAGCCCTCTGATTCGTCCAGTTCCACAGCAATCGGGCACCACTTATCCCAGCTATACAAAAATGTAATCCATGTTTCGTGATTAGTAGTCGCATTGCGTGCTACCAGCATTATATACTAAAATTGTTACGAGTGCTTAAAACTCGACCGATATTGTGTTTAGCGATTATTTTGAATTTTTTATGTACGTATTTAAAATAACGGCTCATTATCTGTATTTACTCAGCCAGTGACAAACAATATATATTTTCTTTATATACATAATATCTATAAACAATAAATATAACCCCTGAAAAAATATAATATTTTGATTGAAGAAATAATTTAAAGTAAATAAAAAAACCCTCACTTTAAATATCTTACATCTGAAGAAAAGAAATACCCTGAAACTCACTGACTAAACTGAACTCTGATCGCCTGCTATGCATTTACAAAATATTCAATTCTGAAGGAATACACGTATACTCATTTTATTTATATACATTTGTATGCTAATGTTGGCTAACTTTTAATTCGGGTATTTACGCACAGTGATTAGCTGGTAAACGGTTAACAGTGAAATGCAGCCCAAATGCTGTTTTAGGAGCTTGTCATTTAAATTACCTTCAGATAACGCGAAAATATTATTATATTATTCCCTTCAATACGTCTTTCAATTTTTCGGATGTCAATTCGCCAGCTTTTTTAGGTAGTTCTGATTTATCTTAAGTTTTTTTTTTTTCAGGAAAAACTCACAAGTGAGGTACATATGTATATGTGTGGATTTAGAGTTATTGATATGAAATAAAACCACGAAGATTTGGTCATTTGCATGACATTTTCAATCCTTGTATTTGGAATCAATTGCTCAAGTCTACGATTATTTACATTGACACACAGCTATAACTAATTTACCATAAAGGGGCATAGTTGGGCAGATTCGCAAGTCGCATTCGTTTTAACCTAAGGGGATGAATGGGTGGGTCCAATTTACTGTCATTTACCGAGGCCTAGCCACATGTAGCTTGGATCGATAAGCTGTGAGCCTTGGTAGCCGTCCGGATTTCTGGAGACCAATGAGCGTATTTTTTGCGAAGGTCTGTAGGTGCGAATGGCTTGCAGTAGCTGAGACGTTTTCAAGTCCTTCTGCATGTCTTGATTGTACCTGGCCTCGTGCAATGGATGCGGATGCACACCTTCCAGCAGTTGGGACTCTGCTTCGCCCAATTGTTGTGATTGCTCGGCAAAGAGCACGTTCGCCTTGAGTTCGTTGAAAAAATCGCCTAGGTTGGTCATGACTCCTGGAAGGCAATTAAGCACTTAGCAATCCGAAATCTATCACCTTATCAATGTCACCTACCAGCACTGATCGTAGGCAAGAACATCTGGCGGTCATAGTTCCCCGGTTTTCGCTTCAAGTTGTGTGGTGGTGGACGGCCTTGTGGCCAAACATAGCCATAGGGATATCGTGGCTCATTATTCCCCTCATTCTTCTCTCTAGGTGGCCATTGTATGGGTGTTCGTTTGCCCACGCCGCCGGAACGCAATGTAATGTCAGGAGCCATGACACTCGGCCAGTCAGCCGGAGATTGCAGGTCCACCCACACCCGGCGCACCTGCAGCTTCTTCATATATTTATCGTACCTTTGATGCAAAAGACGCCATTGTCTTTTCAAGTAGGGCGGAAGTGCGACATTGCGTTGTGGGAAATGGAAATTGCCTGCCATATTGGCGGCAGCAGCATGTTCTTCTTCTCGTGGCACCATTTCCCGATTTACAGTTTTCGGCAAAGGGCTTCCGCTCTCGCTGTTCCCATTATCCATCGCATTTTGTTCTTGCTCACGAGTAATGCTATACGAAGTCGCTGGCCATGCTGCTTCGATGATGAGGGCTTGACGCAGCGGGGCTATTCGCGGAAAGGGGTGAGAAGACGGTAACGGGTGAAGAAGGTTAGAGTGAGTTCACATTTAACTGCGTATGTCCATATGTCCCAGCCAACTTAAGTACTAGCTGTAATCGAGTAGCTCCAATCAATAAGGAAGTCAAATTTCCGGTTTTTCTATCAAGATTTCAATTGGTAATTAATGCAGGTGCAATTAATTGCTAGCCAATAGACCCATTAGCCGACGGACGGACCCATTTCTATTTAATTTTAACCCTGACTGTTCCTTTCTTATTTGGTCATTTTAACTAGTACTTTAAAATAAAGCTAAATGTTTTTTTTAGAACATAAAGCAACTACTTTCTGAGAGGCACTTGGTACTTCTGCCATCGTAAAGCATCAAAGTCACATTTCTGTGTAATATTTGCAATATATATTCACAACATAGTTATTACAGAATGTTTTGGCAGAAAATTAAAAAGCATTTGATTGCCAATAAATAATAGTTATATAAAAAGGGTAAAATTAGCTTGGATACTAAAATCGGATCATTTATTTACCTTATTTAATTTATTTATTTTTATGTCATCAAACATGGACCGTCGACATAAGGAAACAAAGTCAAAGTTATATAAGCTAGTAAAGCCTATGTACGATTAATCTAATCAAATAACAATAAAATGGAGAAACATTATTTGCCTTTCGGGCTTGTATCAAATAAATACGATATTTACACGTCGGGCACTATTTTTCAGCTTGAAAGTGAGACGATTCTCTGCTACATAGCTTTTACAATCCTTCACACAAAGCAGTTTCTTTATTTTAGCATTTATCTGTCAATGCAGAATGCGTTTGTCTATTCAATCAATTCATCAACATCATAAATTAAATGTTGTGTAATAAAATCATAATTTTAGATAAAAAGAACTTTTCTGCCATTTTACTATAGTTCCATATGTTCTATGTGAAATAAAAATCATCAGCTCTAGAACCGAGGGATTAGCTTTCATTTCTAGCCACAAACTTGTCTAATTAAGCAGTCAAAATTATAGAGCTAGCATTTATATGTTTCAAATATTCCTTTTATTAATTCATATAAAATAAATTATACGATTATATATGTACATACATGCTATTGTATTACGAGTACAAGTATAAGTATTAGGGAACAATGATTGAGCGTTCGTCGACAAATTTTTTGTTTTTCTTTACTACTTAATAGATGAACTCTCTCTTTCTAAAAGCTTATCTTTTCAGCTATCTCCGATAAAATATCCGACCAACAGGGATATATGTATGTTGATGGACTGGTAATAAATCTTATCGGCATGACGAAAAATCGATTTAGACATCTTCGTCCACAACACAGCACATTAACCAAACTTGGTATGACTCTCCTAGTTCCTAGGCTACACAGGATATATTTTATTTTTTTGATTTTACTCCAGATTCCCCGCTTTAGATTTTCGTTAACTCTTTAAACAATTTCATTCCGGTACTACGCCCCCAAACTTCAGGAATAGGTTCGCTCTTCTTCATCCGTTTGCTTCTGAATGGGCTCATCTAACTTATCGCCGGAAGTTTGTTTGAGTACAGGGTATTTGACTGTAGGGCTTGCTCGACATTAGCATTCTTTCTTGTTTAATATTGTTTGTTAGGTCTGATTCCATTTATCCTATTCAGGATTTTTTAAAACTTATAAAGCTTTATTTATATAAGTAAATAAATCCACTTTTCTGGTAGGTTGTGGTCTGACATGTAAATAATTTGCACACATATTCATCAAATTGTCATAAAATGTCAATATTATGTTATCTATTTAAAAGTGAACAATAATTCGATGCTAAAAGATAGAACAAAGCACTTGGTAAGTTACTTTTTGTTGTATATTTGTAAAATATAACGTATAAGTTTGCAAATGGCTGATCGTAGTTTTATTGTTATTTCAGTGAACTGGTGTTACAAATTATTTGCTTGTGTGATTGTGTCTAGGACTAACCTGAGAAAAATTGCATAAATAGCAATATGAATCGAAAGGAACACGAACGGCGCATCGCGCGTTGCTAACAAGCCCGCTGCCGTTTCAGTTAAAAAACCATTCGGTTGTTTAAAACAATTATATTGTTAGCTTAAAAGTTACTATACACATTTTAAACAATTGACTGCGATTCATGTAATTTGCGTTAGTGTTTCTCTTTTCGAAATATAGTAAAGCGATTGAGTGAAGACAACTACTGAAAATCACATCTGAGATCAAATTCCACTTCAAAGGTGTACCGCGACTGACAGCGAAAGGAATAAGCCCATCCGTTTTTATAGCACACAGGACGAGAGAATTGTCTATGGCCGAGGGCACCTGTTGTCTTCTCGTTTGCACAAACGCAGCGAAAGTCGCAGGTGGCGCATCCATAGAGCATCTTCGGCCACCCGACCAGGACTACTGCTCGGGACATGCGCAACTTAAAGGACGCAAAATCAGCAGCAGCAGCAACAACAATTGCACGCGAAGAAGCAGCGAATGTATCGTTAAGTGCTCAACATGGGGTTTGAAATCCATTTTTGTAATATTCACAAAGCAATTGGCAATTGGAGTAGACTTTGTATCCTATGTCCTGTTTGATTCTTGGTATGACGTCGAATGCCATAACGGCTGCTTAGCTTGCATAATAGAGCAATAGAGCTCAGGTGACTTAAATGCCTTTTGGATAGCAAAAAAAAAAAAATGGAAAAAGGCTTGGGTAGCGGCTGCTTGGGGTTTCGCACAATTATCCTGTCATATTGCACAACCGTAGGTAAAATTTCAATTTGAAATTCTTCGCTGCTCTGCGTGGTGACGTCAACTCAATGGTTTTTAAAATATTTAGCTTTTATAATATAATTGGGTCAGTATCTGGGTATCTACGTTTTGTTATCACTGATTCTGCCTTTTTGCATTCAAGGCAAATGGCCAGACACTACTTGTATGCTGCAACTTTCTGTCTAGTTGTTGCTTCTTTGACAGGCTCTCGAATTGCACAAACACTTAATTAGATTGGTGTGCAGTGGCTACACTTTAAACCAGCAAAGAGCACCCAGAGTGTCCTTTTTGTTGCGCTAATGGCACTCATTTACCCACCCTTTGAAAAGTGGCACAAAGTGTTTAAACAGTTTGCTTAATGGAGCCAATGCCATGCTACGAACTTTAAGAATTAACAAACTTTTCTCTGCCGACATCGGCAGATTTGCATAATGCATGAGAGACTGCAATAAATGCATAACACACGCACATATTTACATGTTAATCAAAGCTTTAGTTGCTGTTGAGTAGAGTAAATTGTTAATTAATCTCAGAAAATTGATTTGCTTTTTAAAGTTTAATATTGCAACATAATTCAAGACTGATTCCGGATGCATATGCCCTTAAATATTTATATAACGTTTTAGCTTTCGGGCAACTTGTAGTTAATAGCAAGTAAATTACTTTGTGGAGTACTTAGTTTACTTTAGAGGATGTGGATTGTTAAAGTTTACATTGAAATTGACATTGTCGTTTGGTTACGATAGCGAAATAAAAAAGAAAGGGTTTTATACTAAGTGCGGGAAAGGTACAAGAGTACATTAGGTTTGTTATATATATGTGTTCTTGATCAACATGACAAACCGATTTATCCGTATCTGTCTGTCAGTCCGTCATTCCGTACTGACACCTACGTCTCAGAGAATATAAGAGCTAGAGGCACCAAATGTTGTATGCCGAATAAGTTCGTTTTATTTGCTTGATGTATGTATCTCCCCTCTCCCCCTCTATAAGTGATTTTCCATAACTCCGTTCGTATAGAAACCTAGATCTCAGAGACTATAAGAGTTAGAGACACCGTGTGCAGTGTAAATGTATTTCAAAAAATGCCTGCTTCCCCCACTTCCCCGCTATACGTAAGTGATTTTCCATAACTCCCGTAATTTTTTGAATGTTGTCAATTAAATCCATTTAGTTTCATCGCGGTAGGCCAATTAAAAAACAAGTTATAGCCATAAGTGCGCAAGCTCTGCCAGCAACTGTTGTTGTTGTTGTTCCTGCTTTGGCTGTTTTCTCGATTTTTTTTTAAATTTTTTTAATTGTTTTAAATTAATTAAAAATGTTCGCCTTGACTCACTGATAAAGGATATATATAAATTTTGTCCTTAATCCTTATGAAACAGACAAAATTTCAGCTTGAGTTTTATTTTTGATCAAAAAAATAAAAGTCAAAGAATAATCATTATTCTAGCTTCTGTGGACAATTTCGTTTCTCCAAAATACACATTTTCTGCGTACTCACATAAATGCCTTATATGGACTTGGACTTCAAATTTGATGTCCCTAGGTCTTATAGTCTCCGAAATATAGGCAATTATACGAATGGACAATCGGGAAATCAGGGATGTATCTATCTCTTACTGTCTTTGAGATCCAGGTGTTCATACGAACGGACAGGCGGATAGACAGACAGATAGGGCTAGATCGACTTGTCTTGCCATGCTGATCAAGAATATATATACTTTGTGGAGTCTGCCACGCCTCCTTTTGCTTGTTACATTTTCAGCTTCCGCAAATACAAGTATAAACTCCTAATATACTCTTGTATATTTCATGTACAGAGTATAAAAAGATGACTGCAATTGAAAATGTAATACTCAACATATGGTAATATAGTCCGGTTTCGGCTTGGTATTAAGTTAAAGTTGCTGAAAGCTTTTTCTGTTATCAGGCGAGTAGTTAAACAGCGCAGCGCAAGCAATAGTCGCTGTAAGCTAACCACCCCCCTCAATCGCTGTAGTGTTTCAATTCCATGCCGTTTCAAGCTTTCGCTTTGCCAATCAGAACTTTTGTAACGGCGCTCTTTCAACAGCGGTTCAGTCGCATTTAAGCTTTTGTGAAGTGAAGTTGTTGACTGCGCAAAGCTGGCGTTTCGACCACAGCAGCGGATAATTGGCTTGAAAACAGTTAAATTCATGTAAATTGTACTGTGTATGATTAAGGACTCGCCGCTGCCTGTGTGTTCTGGAGAACTACAAGTGAATGAAAGTGAATTAATTGAAGCAAATTAAGCAGTCAACGAAAAAAGGTGCGGCAGTAAGTTTTATGACAAGGAATCCTTCAACAATATGTACAACATGTGAGCGAGAGGGGGAGTGAAAAAATGAAGTTGCACAGTGCGTGCCAGCACACAAGTTGAAGTCCTTGTGGTTGCATTGGGGGGGGGGCTAACATTTTGGGGCTAGGTGGAAAAGCTCTCCACAGCAATAAACGCGCAAACGCGTCCAGTATGCCGCTCAAATATTTGGTCCTTATACAAAAACACAAAACGGCTGTTTTTCGATTTCCCGCTCAAAATTGGCTGCAATGGGTTGACGACCCGGAACGAAAATAAAAATGCCGGCACTCACTACCTCACTTACCCGCTGAGTCGCGCATTTATTTAGTGACTCGCACTTTCGTTAGGCTGTGGGTTGCCTTGCCATTGGGATTTTGTGTACTGGCCGGTCTTTCCTAGGGGTGGCTCATAAGCTATGCCCGCTGGGCATATGTTGCGTATGTGTAATATTTACTGAATGCGCATTAAAAAGAAATCATTGTGGGTGTTGTTTATTTAGCCCACATTCCCACTAGTTGTTTGCCATATTTGTGCCTGCTCTTCGGCTACCACGAATTGGTACTTGAATTGGTGCCGGGGGCTACAAAAGCGCTCTTCAACTGTCACACGCGCTAAATGTGCTAAATATTTATGAGTGTAGGGGAATCTACATACATAAATCGTGAATTAAAGACGTACAAAACATGCAACTTGGTTGGAATAGACGCTCGATTTCCGCTTAATTTGCTAAACAAATTGCACAGCAGAACCGGTTAACCTTGATTCTAAGACAATTGCAAATTGGCCAACATATAGTCAACTGCATGCAATTATTACTAACTTGCTTAATCATCAATGAAGCGTGCCAGTTGCCATTGCAAATTCAACATTTATCTGCCATCCATTGTTTCCAAGAGAAGAATAACAATAGCAAGCAAGATAGAATGTTCCAGTCGCTCAGTTCTGATAGTGGAATACCCTGCACACCAAAAAACTTTGGTAATTTCTTCTCAAAAGGCTTGTACAAAATGTAATTTGTATTTCAAATTGAAAAAAAGATAGAATAAACTACGTAAGCAAAGTTTATTTTCTGTAGGTTGTGAATTTCTTACCAAGTTATATCTAGGGAGATGGTCGAAGCTTGAAAATTTAATTTTCCTCATCTTCTTGCTCAGGAATATATATACTTTTGTACTAATTGGACTTTATTTGATGGGTGCTGCTTCCATTTCATACATTCCCACTAACTTAATAGACTCTTTGTACCCTTCCGTCGCAGAGTATACAAATAACACCAAATTTGTCTGCGCTCTATGTAGAACCGGTTCAATGTTTGCACATATTGTCGTTATCGCCAGCCGTCAGAAAATATTGCTGAATGGCGACAAACACTGCTCCCAGTACCGTCCCCAGTACACCCCCCACCTATGCTGCTGCGGCTGCCACCGACTCTGCCGTTACCTACTGGCCGCTTTGGCCTACGTGGGGCGCATACGTTTGTAGCTCATTTGGTTGTTAATTTGAATTTCACACACACGCTGCGATCAAGTCTGCGGTGTCGGCCGAACCGCACCGTCCCGCAACTTCGACTGCTGACTGTAGCCAAAGATGAGTGACTGTTTATTTTCTGGCTGCTGTTTTTTTTAACGACTAATATACATTTATATTTAGCTTTGCTTCCAGAGCTTGGTTTTTTATTCCATATATTTTGGTTTTAGTCACGTCGAAAATATTGAGAGGCAATGAAGCTGCTATATTTTTCAGCATTTTCCGCAACGACTTCACAACAAATTTACAGTATTTTAGCATGTCGTCAAGGCCGCAAGGGTTACCAGGATGAGCACTTCCTGGACTTATTTATAGGGCGTATGTGTGCGTGCTTGTAAAACATTGTTGTCAGTTCCGTTAGGTGTGCCATAAATAGACAACCACCCCTAAGACGAAAACAGCACCTTGCTGTGAGAACAAAAGCTGTCAATGACATAACTTAAGTATACAAAAACAAATTTAATAAAAAGTCATAAGTTCGACATTCAAAAAGCTTAAAATTTAATTTCAAATTTTGTTAAATACTAAGAATTGACATAAACGCATAAATAAGAGGAAACAAAATTTGATAACAAAATGCAAAAGAAATATTTGGAATAGTAGAATAATAAAGAAGAGCCAATACTGCCATATACACAGATTTGTATTCGCAGTACATATCCCAATTAATGATAAAATATTAGGTGCAGTTTTTATACAGCTCATCAAGGATATATTATTTAGTAATTAGTCTACACCACACGCCTAAGATAAGTCGGAAGGCTTGAAAAATGAATTTGTCCTGTTTGTGCACAAATTGAATCGTTTTTTTATACTTTAAATAAAATTAAAATTGGTGATTTAATACTATATAGTATTTTTAATTCAGGAAGTAAACTGCAGAAAAAATCTCAGAAATTTAGCATTACTATTGGGCATAAGACATTTGGATGAGAATCTAAATAGATAGGACCACAGGTTGGACGCATCTTTAATTGTAACCATCATCTGAGCAATTTCAAGATACTCGGTTCACAGCTTTTAAATGCAGGGTGTAAAAAGTAAAAAAAATCGAAACCAAAACATTCTCATTAACTATTTCAAAGCACAGCTAGTTAGTAATGTTGTTGTTATTGAGACAACCGCAGAAAAATGGTTGAAACTGTAAATAGCGACCCTGGAGGGCTGTTTCGATTACAGTTACAAGTTGCAGTTGCAGCGGTCGGCATACGTTGCTCATACGCCATGTATGCCAGAGATGTTGCCGTTTGTTCCGCTTGGCAAATGGCACATGAAACACTGACCCCACCCAAAATGCATGCGAGTGGCCCCAAATAGCAAAACAAAGGAGTACAAACGTACACATCGACTAAGATGCACACAATAATGTGTGCACTCAGATAAAAATGAGTTTTGTTCTCTAAACCATCACATAATGCCGTTTTGGCCTTTGAGTCTAGGTTATTAAAACGAGCCCTTTCTTCAAAACATTTTCGGTGAATCTTTTGGATTGCATGGGTAATGCAACATGAACAGAAATTGTCAAGATCCCGCACAAAACTACCATATTCTTTCATTTATGGATAACTCTTGAAACAATTTATTAAGTGCTAATACTTGTAAGTAACAACTGAAAAGCATTTAATAACACAATCGGTAATTCTAGTCAATTTTTGCATAGAATTTTAGAAATTCTTCATACAGCTATTTCATATTTAATTAAAGAAAACTCAAAAGGGAAACATACTCAATAATTTAATGTTCGAAATTGAATAAATTTAAGTCGCATTCCGTCTAGATTTCGTCTTCCTATTTTTCTCCGTGTGGCTGCGTATGTGCAGGCTTGTGAGCGTTTGTTGTGTTTTTGGTTTTGGTCTTTTTCCTTTGTTGTGTTAAATTTCATTTCGTTCTGTTCCTCACGAGTTTATGTGTCAAGTCCGTTTTGAAACAATTCCGGTGGGCAGTTAAGTGAACTAAATAGTGGCCCGTGTGTTGGGCTTCTTGTCTGGTATTAGCCGCTCGTGCGGGGGTTGGAATGGTCCGGCCATTGCTCCCAGCACAATTGCGCCCTCAAGCATGGCGTGCCGCTTTAGTTGGTCGCTCGTCACGTTGTTGTTGTTATTGTTGTTGGTGTTAATGCTGTTGTTGTTGCTGTTGTCTTTTTTTTTAATGTGTGCAACTTGTCAGTCAGCCACTGAGGCAGTGGCCGCTGTTTGCTGTTTTCTGTTTGCAGCTGAAATTGTCGTTAATTTGTTGTGTTTTGTTACGCGCTCAGCAAAGTGAAATTTGTAGATTTATACATTTTTTGTTGCTGGTATTTGTAAAGTTTTGTTTTAATGCACCGTTAAAATTCGTAACGTTGATTTCACACAGACAATCACACATGCCGCCCAATAACCATTATACTATAAGTACTTATGCCGTACTGGGGCTATCTCTCGTTTTGTTGACCCCAGAACTTTCGAAGCGTGGTATGTCTTTTATAAATATACATAAGTATGTATATATGTATCCCACATGCTATGTGGGATTTATACAAACATGCACGTACTTATATTCATATAAAGAGGAGCATTATCGATTTATATAAAGTTGACGAGTGAATATTTAATTGAAATTTTCACGAAGTTTTCTTTAAATAACGAATTGTAGAATGAAATTCTATTTCAAAACATGGTTTGCCTAGGGAAATAAAGAAAAGTCCGTATTTATATTTGTTAGATTTCAATACGTCAGATTTATACGCTTAGAAAACCACCAGTAGTGATACGGGTGGGACATACATTATTAATTTTTTTTTCATTTTTTTCTTTTTATTCTTCTGAAATTTCCGGCTTGGGGGGAAGAGTTTATGAGCTAATCTTATTTCCACTTCAATTGAAAGCTTAGTACTTTTCTTATCGATATTCATTGGTGGAAATTGTACTTTATAATTGTAAGTGCATAGAATATTCGTAAATTCATTTCCCTAAACTGTTGACAGACAGCAAAAGAAATTTTTATGTTTTTGCATTGCGTGCGTTTCGGTTTCCAGCCATAAATAAATATTTGTGCCCAATGCAGTCGGCACTCAAATTGTCTAAATAAACCGAAACCGAAAGCTGAAACTGCTGACGGGGGCACCTGCCTACAGCAACAACAACTGTTGTGGTGCAAAAAGTGCCTGTAAGTAGAGCCGCACAACCACACACACAACTAAGTGGGCTGGAAGTGCAATTAGTCAAACATAAAGCGGCTGGCAAATGCGCAAATTGCATGTGACATACAAGTACTACTATATAATATTTCTCTACCATATCCTGTGAGCTGGCATGTAAGGACTGCCTTCATCATCATCAGTACGCAAGTTAACCCAAATACGGCAAATTGTGGAAACACAACTGAGACTATGCCCACAACAATAGTTTAACGGCAACAATAGATGCGGAGCCACGAAACCGCAGCTTCTTGTACCCGTGTTTGGTGTGTGGGTCATGGGGGGTGTCTTTTAAAGTATTAGCACTTAACCTACTTTCTTCTAGCTGCTCGGATGCTATTCACTTTCACATGCCAGAAATGAGCCAGGATGATATCATTTCGTCAGAACGAGCGTTTTTTTTTTCTATTTATTTTTTTTATAGCTACCCTCAAACCGTCACGCATAAAGCTTGACCTAAATATCGTGTTTAACGTACATTGTGGGCGTCAATTACAAGCTACATACTTATTGATTTTTACTCTCTATCCACCACCCACAGCTGCAACTCAAAAGGAAACTGCCAAATAAAAGACTGACACATTTTAGGGAGCATACCAAAAAGCTCAGACCAACAATTGAGCAATACAAAAAGGCAAACAGGACCAACTGAAAGTATTTGAAGTTGAACCTTGCTGAGATGTTTTAAGAGGTGGCACGTTCGTCTCTGCGTCAACAAACCTGAAACTGTTGCGATAAGCCCAAAAGGAAACGCATTTATTCGGCAAAATGTTTTTGCCAGTGAAATCCAATCAGTAAGTAAACAAACTTAAGCTCTGGGTAGTGCAGAAACTAAAATAAACCATGCCTGATGGTACGTGAAAGATAATGCCACATTCCTTCTGAATTTCATTCATATTTTATGATTTAGCACAGACACCAACCCTGTCAAACGACTGTCCTTTTGCGTCGTTGGGAGTAACCCTCAAAATCAAAACATACATAATTTTTTCAACCGCCATGTCTGACAGTCTGTCTGAAGTGTGAGGGGTAAGGGGAGGTGGCGTCATATTGGCGACACATAATCATCAATAATGTTCGACTTTAAGTGGAAACGCTAGGAATAAATAAACCCATACCTATGCTTTCTAAGCAGTCATGAAATTAAAGCCTTGAATCCGCAAGAGAGTAATTGTTGGTTCACTAAAAGGGTTGATTACATTTCAAAACAGCTTTACTATTTTCTTATTATATAAGAATCGCTAAAAATCCATGTATTATTGGGGTAATATAAGGATTATCTTGAATAAATGCTTTAATTTTACTTACATGCAAAAAATAAAATATAAAATATTCATTAATACTTATTAATTATTATTTTTTAAATATTGCAATTATTTATCATTTATTCATCATCAAAATGGTTCTGTTCTTAACTTTATTTGATATCCATATTTTTACAAGATATTATTTATACAAAGTTTAAGTTTTCGAATACTTTTTTAGAAAAGTTCCTTCATGTTTAAAAATACCTGAGTGAAAAGATGTTTAAAGAATTTAAGAATTATTATATTAGTGCTTTATTTTCATTTATTTTGTTGCCTAATTTCAAAGGCGGTGCTACTTTAAAATTTGATTTTACTCCACAAATTATTAGGCATAGAGCTGCCAACTCGAACTCGAGAGACTTTGACAAACCAGAGCTTGCATGAATATGCATATTAATTTTCCTTTAGTATGTCAGGAAAATTTGTGATAATCTTCAATAATTTGTGAAAATCCAGTAAACAGAAGAATAAATATTACATACAATGCCTTTTGTTAGGGCCAGAAATTTGAAGAGATATAGGGTCAGGTAAGAAAGGGCAAGGAATTGCATGCTAGCGTAAGTGCCTGAGAAACAAAAATATTGTTAAGTCGCTGATTACATCAATCACGTTTTTTCATTTATGTATCTTTTTGGTTTTATTTGTTTTTTTTTTTTTGATCAGGAGAGCGAGATTGACTGTAGCATTCTCACATGTACTTTTTAGGTCCACAGAGGCCAGTGGGAACAACGAGGATGTCACCACAACCAGCAACAATTCAACACAAACACCCAGCGATTTGAGCCCACCAGGACCCAATGAGGAGGTGTTGCCCCAGGCACATCATCAGAATCCTGGCCATTGCATTGCCTCCTTTGCGGCCATTAATCAGATGCGAACGAATGCACAGGTACGTACAAATACTTACATATGTATGTATGTATGTACATATTATGAAGAACTGCCACTCAACACTAGTCAATCAGTGGGTACATTATTAATTACCATTAGGCGCGAACATAACTTCTTTGTGGGGTCGTATCGCTATAAATAGTGTTATGTGTGTGTGTGATTCTTAATTAAAGCATAAGCATTTAAAATTGGTGTTCTATGGCTCGGGGCCTCATGGGTCAATGGCAATGGCAACTAACGCGCTTGCTTGCGTGCCTCGCGTGGCATAATTTTTTCAGCAAAAAACCAATTAATTGCCTACTCTAGTCGGCCCACAGCTTGATGAGCTAATAGGGAAAATTGCCGTTTAGTGATGCCTAGCATGCTGATAAAGGCTGACTGCCGCCTCCCACCATTCTCCGTGCCTCCATTCTCCCGCGTAGGTGAAGCCATTACGCGACAATTTTTTTTAGTAAAAGTAGGAAGACATTAAAAATTGCCTTTAATCGAGGGCACCGACTCGCAATGGATTCTGTTTGCAACTGTTTGCGGGATGGATGGGGTGTGGAGTTGGGGAATCTGTCAGTGTTATTCATTTAGAACGCATCAGACAGTGTCGGCGGCGTCTGCTGCTTCAGGCTACGAGCAGGAGTGAACGATTCATAAGGATTCGAGGGATGTATGAGCTGCTCGGTGAAATTGAGCACGTACTTTAGCGAGCGTTGGCTTTAATCGGATTTGTAAATCGACACTTTGTCGCATGGTTGATGAACCGGGGAAGGGCACTGTGCTTCTCATCCACTTCATGTGTCAATAACTCTGCATGCTTCCGTTTCGATATTACAGCTCTGTGATGTCCGCCTAGAAGTGGGCGTTGAGACAATCCATGCGCACAAGGTGGTTCTGGCCTCTGTGTCGCCGTATTTTTATGCCATGTTCAACGGTAAGTTGGGGGCCTGGGGGCTTAGACTCCCCAGACTCCGAGACATGTTCTGCTTCAATTAACTCGAAACTGTTATTCACCATTTAGATGACATGTTGGAACGCACACAGGGATTGGTGAGACTGCACGATGTGGATTACACTGCGCTTCGTCAGCTCATCGATTACACGTATACGGGCGAGATAACCATTACAGAACAGAATGTTCAGGTACTCCTGCCCGCGTCCGGACTGCTTCAAATGCACTCTGTTCGCGATGCGTGCTGCAAATTCCTGTTGCGGCAACTCCATCCCTCAAACTGTCTAGGCATACGCAGTTTTGCAGGTAAATCCTCAAAGTCAAAAGCGTTACTCTATAGATATTACAAGTAGAATCGTACGTAAATTCTACGAAACAATCATTTTTCGTTCATCAGCCTACTTTGCAAGTCCTTTTTCGCTGAACAAATTATATTCAAGAGCATTTCTTTAAGATGTTTATGCCATTTAAACATGTTTACTAATATTGCATATTTCCCAAATAGACGCGCACTCATGTAAGGAGCTGCACACGCGTTCCCACAAGTACGCGCTGCAAAATTTCCAACAGGTCGTCGGGACCGAGGAATTTCTGCTGTTGCCCTTTGATGAGGTCAAGGATTTGATATCTAATAGTCAGTTGAACATAAGCTCCGAGGAGAAGGTCTTTGTTGCGGTGCTGAATTGGGTAAAGCATAATCTGGCCACGCGCCAGATACATATTGCCGAGCTCATGTCGCACGTACGCCTTCCCCTTGTTAGCCGCGATTTTCTTATGACCTGTGTGGAGTCGGAGACGCTGATTCGTGAAGATTCAAGTGCAAGTATTAGCAGAGCATCCTTAAAGTTGGTAAATAATTTCAAATGTATCTACAGTGCAAGGAACTGCTACTGGAGGCCATGAAGTACCATCTACTGCCGGAGCAGCGCAGCTTGATGAGCAGCCAACGCACTCAGGAGCGTCGACCGGAGGGCATGAAGCCCTATATCTTTGCTGTCGGTGGTGGCAGCCTCTTTGCCATTCATAATGAGTGCGAGGTGTACAACCCCCGAACCAATGCCTGGACACCGGTGGCGCCAATGTTGTGGCGACGCTCACGGTCCGGCGTTACGGCACTGCACAAGCAGCTGTATGTGGTGGGTGGCTACGATGGCGTCAGCGATCTCTCCACCGCTGAATTCTATAACCCATTGACCAATAAGTGGACCAATATAACGCCCATGGGCACGAAACGTTCTTGCTTGGGCATTTGCTCATACGACGGCTTGATCTATGTATGCGGTGGCTACGATGGTGCCTCCTGCCTGAGCAGCATGGAGCGCTACGATCCCCTGACGGGCATCTGGAGCTCCTGCCCGGCCATGAGCACGCGTCGACGCTACTGCCGACTGGCCGTACTGGAGAATTGCATCTACTCCCTGGGTGGTTTCGACTCCACCAACTATCAGTCGAGTGTGGAGCGCTTCGATCCGCGTGTGGGCCGCTGGTGTCCCGTGCCCAGCATGACCGCACGTCGCAGCAGCTGTGGCGTAGCCTCAACCGATGGTCACCTCTACTGCATTGGCGGCAACGATGGCACTATGTGTATGTCCAGTGGCGAACGTTTCAGTCTGCGCAGGAACAGTTGGGAGCCCATCGCAGCAATGCACTCTCGCAGGTATTTTCACGGCTGTAGTTTGTCTTTCAAAGGATACATTGAAACCTTTTCCATATCTATTTTGCAGGTCCACGCATGAGGTTGTCGAAGTGGATGGCACGCTTTTCGCCTTGGGCGGCAACGATGGCTCGTCCTCGCTCAATTCTGTAGAGCGTTACGATACACGCCTGAATAAGTGGACCGTGGTCAATGCCATGGTTGCGCGCCGCAGTTCCGTCGGAGCTGCTGTACTCGAATGTTTTCATCTGGAGCGCGGATTGGTACAGACGACGAATTTATGACCTTTAGCTACCATCAGCGAATCCTTCGCCGCTGCTGCAGCGAACGACAGCCAAGCGGGGGCCAGCACTAATGGCGCCACCAGCACCCAGAACAGCAGCAGCAACAACAGCTTGGTGGTGCCTGGACGGGCTGAGGCAGCTGCTTTCACAGCCAACATAGCGCTGAGCTCATCGGCGCCTTCTGCCAGCTCCACATTGCGCCGCCATAGACGTGATTTGGCCGGACTTGCCGAGGGCCGACGCGCCAATAGCAATGCCAGCAGCGGAAGTGGTAGCGGTAGTGAGAGTAGCAGCGCTGGCGGAGGCGGAAGCAAACCACCGGCCACCGCCTGATCTCTATCGAGACATTTTTGAATTTAAAAACTAAGCTAATCCGCACCCCACGCCTATTCAAGGAATTGCATTAATTGTTTGTTCGTTCGATGGATAGTTACATACATACATATATGGAGAAAAATACATACATACAAGTATAAGCTATAGTTTATAGCTGCACCTTAACCGATAACAGGCGTTTTGCAGGCGCTCGTTTGCTCAAGAATTATAGAAATCAGACAAACACATTAACATTGCTGGACATTCTTTTAACCTCAACGAAGCCTCAAGTTTGTGAATTCGAATCAATTAAGAAGCCTATGAAGCCTTAAGGCTTCTAACTTTTTACCATAATTACGTTTGCACTACGCTCGAAATTCTTCGAGAAATGCATAAACTCACAGAGACATGTTTCTAGTCAAGACCTCATGAACTTCAATCATTCCAGAAGCGCAAGAGTGGCCCACTAAGCCTGCAAACAAGATAGCAACCTAATCTGCCTACAATTTACATACATATAAATATATATACAAATATACAATATACACTCTTATGTACTATTCTTATGTATTTTATACATACAATTATAATAAGTAAATGTTTCGTATTTGAAATAAGGCTTTCAACTATTTGTTTTACATGGTCAAAATCTGAATGAAGAACAAAGAAATCGAGGTCAGCTAGCTTATATATATACATAGATCCTGGTAATTTGTACTTTGTAGCTTGATTGATTCTTCTTCTCCTTAATGGTTCACTGCATTTTAGAGCATTCGATCCGCGGTGTTGCGTGCCACATTGCCAACATTATTTTCAGTCGCCACCTGCGCCGAGCCTAACTTGCGAGCATTGAACCAATTGGGCGGCAGACCCGTACCAACTGAAACGATGATGTGGAAGTTGTGGTTGAGATTACAGTATTTGTCATTATGATAGCCGTGCACGCAGATTTTTCACGAATCTCGGACCGTTGCGTGTGTCGTGATGTATGTAGAAATTGCTGCCTGTAACTTACAAGCTAAAAAGTAAACTACACGCAGTTTAGGAACAGACTGATGATATTTTGACAGTTTACATCACGCATTTATTATCAATTTATATTTGATGGGTATGATTGGATGTTAAATGCTGCGCCGCTTCTGCGTCGCTTCTCTCTTCACGTACTGTTAGCGCGACTCGCGTGCTGAGCGTTTGCAATTGAAAAGTAATGTGAGATGAAACTATTTTCAAATGGCAGAGCACATACACGGCACGAGACGGGCCACACAATTCGTGAAAAATGAAGACGCGCCGCTTAACTGTAGGATAAAACTAAACGGTTCTTAGGCACTAGCTTAAATGCAGAGCGTACATCATAATAGCATTTGAAAACAAATGACTGCTCATACAATTAAATAACAAGAAATAAATCTGTTTGACACGCGCCAAATTTTTAATCCAAATCGCCTGCAACTGCGTTACGCATGTAAAAGGGGAGAAGAACCGTTGAAGTTGAAGGCAAAAAGAGATTATGTAAATCGCGTTATCTGATCGTTATGGTGCTATGATTTTACATTTATATAAAAATAGGTCAATAGTTAAACCCAAAAACAACTTAAAATTTAACTGTTTTTTGTTAATCATATGATGCGTTTAACTTTATGAAACGATCTATTTACTTTTGTAAACTTTCTCAGTCATGTCATCGAAGCCAGAGTCCTGAATGTTTAGCATCAAGCTATCAGCCGACAGGTATACCTTGTTCTGGGAATTGGCAATCTAAACGAATCAAAAGAAACAGATTAGTTGGTGATCAATTCAAATATAAAATTTCAAGCTTACCGTCCGCGCAATGCTTTGGGCAGCACGCAGTTTACGAAGCTTCAAGTAAGCTGGATTCTGTTTGACGGCCAGACCTAAGTAAACATAACAGTTAAGGCAAAAACCAAATGCATTTCGAAATCAAAAAATGGAATGACTGTGAATATGTAAAAATTTTATATGAGAAAGTTTGTTTGCAAAGGATATCATTTTGGCTGCTTCGGCTTCACCCTCAGCCTGGACAATTTTTTGTTGTTTCTCCTGCTTTGCCCGCTCAACAAAGAAGACAGCACGTTGTGCCTCCTGCTGTGCAACCTGTTTTGCTTCAATGGCAGCGGTGTATTCCTTGCCAAAGCTCAGCTCAGTCAACGAAACGTCATCCAAGATAATGTTAAAGTCACGAGCCCGTTCCACCAGCTCCTTGCGTATCAGCAGCGAAACCTGCAATAACCAAAACAATCATGAAAAATCGATCTTCCAGCAATTGTAACTTAATATGCGCACCTGCTGGCGCTGTGTAATCAGCTGGGAAGCATTGAATTTCGCAATCACGCTCTTAAGCACCTCGTTGCAAATGGAGGGCAACACTTTTTCGTCGTAGTCGACACCTAATTGCTGATGCAGACCAGGCAGGCGTAGGGAGTCTGGACGCGAGAGCACACGCAGCGAAATGTTGATCATTTGCAAGTCCTTTGAACCAGTGGGGGACGAAATTTTGCGTGGGCGTGAGCGAATGTCATAGATTATGGGGTATTGGAACCACGGAATGCGAAAATGTAAGCCCTCGGTGTATATATCATTCTGAATGCCGCCAATGCGGTTGAAGATAATTGCGCGGTGGCCACCGTCGACTAAAAAGAGAAAAGCAGGGCATAGTAGTTATGTAATTACTAAAGAATCACCTTTTGGAGCTAGGTTTGAGTGCATCCCTAGTTCAAACATTATTCACACAGTTCACGCATACACGATTAACAACACATATCACAGCATTGTGCAAGAATCTGAACAAGTTATGAAACCCATAGTTGCATGCCGCACTCAAATACACAGACACAGTTTGAGGTTAAGTGCACATGCCGCTACGGGCGACTTGTTTTTGCAATTTTCTTTAAATTTTCAACAATGTGAACAAATTGATCATTTCTTACCGGTGTACAAGGATTGGCTGACACCATATGCGGCTGCTCCGACTGCTGCCAGTAGTTTTAGTCCAATGGTCAATCCAGGTGGGCCACCTTTACCTAGCTTACCAGCAAGATCGTTCAGTTTGCTTTGCGCCATATTGTCTGCGTTGTTAAGAGGTAGGATAAATAAAAGTTACTGAAAATCTAAAATTTAGCAGGTTCTCTTTTGGAACTCTATATCTGTTAATAAATGAAATAAGAAAAAAAGCACGCACGTTATTTACTTCTGCCAGCAAATGAGTAGCTCTGCACCAGGGTATCGGTTACTTCCAGCCCATCGATGTTATCGATGTCATTGCGTTATCGTCATGTAAACGGCAGTAGTGAATGACAATTTTTAGATTTCGAGTAACTTTTAAATTTATTTTTGAATTATGTGTAATATCATATGAATAACAAATTGCAGTGGTACAGCAAAAACTGTGGTAAATTAAAGCATTTGAACTAATAATCGTTTGTCACATATCCGCAACGTTGTGGCTTTCATGCCTCCCAAAATTCGTGTCTCGTAAATAGTGGACTACCGAGCTGTTAATCAAGGACAGCACAATAGACTTTAGGTCCAAAATGGAAGCAAGTCTGTATTTCAGTGTAACTGATTGTATAAGTTCCACCAGCTGGGAGAGAGATTCTTGATGTTTTGCATTTGAGACATTGTTTTGGGTGTACAACACATAACTGAAATAAAAGATGGACTTAAAAAACTCAAACTCTGGAATCGTTAAAGATGTTGGTAAGTACCCTTTGACAACTTGTTCAATAACATCATCATTTATGCGCTGATGGTACTGGTAGTCGTTCAAGAAATTTTGCTTTTGAAGCAAGACAAACTGCGAAAGCAGGGCCTCGCTCCAATTAATATCGTAACTATAGGCGCGACTCAGTATCAACGTTTGCGCCACACTATAAATCAAGTACAAAATTAGCCCAGAAGTATTAAATGATAGTTAACTCTCACCTTAACTCCGAGTTGGCCAACTCGCGGAATTCATCGCGCGTTTTCACACTTATGACGCTCACACAAAGCTGGGCAACATTGTGTGAACGTTTCTCCAGTGCTTTGTTGCAAAGATCTATTTGCATTGCCACCAATTCAGCCTTCGCCACACTCTGCTGTGCCTGCATTAGTTTATTGTCCAGCAAATAGTTTTCAGTAGCGTGGGTGTAGTTCTCCAATGCCTGCTGCAACAGTGCCTGAACTTCTGTCGAACACTTCAACTTGATCAGCTGAGCTTTGCTCGATTCCAGTGGTGGACCCGCCGCTAACTCTGATAGGGATCGCACTTTGTTCAGCACATCTCGTGCCTCCTGCTCCCACATCTCAGCGAGCTCCTTGTACATCAAAAAATGCAATGCAGCTAGTCGCAGGAGCTCTTTGCTGTTCTTTGGATTATATTCACGCAAATAGGAGATTATCGCTTGGCGCAAACCACATTTCTGGCCCTCATCGAATTGGCCAAGCAGGCATTCGAATTCCTCATTCTCTATCAACGCATCGAAACAGTAAAACATCTCGCGATAGCGTGCTATGCCAATCAGCATGCGCACAATCAATGACCAGGATTTTGCCTTTTTAAGCAGCGTGTTTAGAGCCTTGGCTCGGTGCAACACGTTCGCAATGCCCTCCATTGAGCACTCATGCACAAAACAATGGTGGGCCTTGATGAGCAGTTCAACGTAGATTTGATTGTGCTTCTTATTGGATAAGACCTGCGGCAACAGAGAGCTACCAGCACCAGCAGTGGTGGACGTATTAGAAGCCACAGAGGCAGGTAAACCGTACCGTGTAATAATTTCCGATAGATGCTGAAATGCTTCACTCTCCTCGTAGGGTTTGTTGTCCTGATAGCGACGATACGCCTTGAGTGCGTCACAATAGTCGAGCAATTGTTGACCTAAGATTGTAGTGTTGGGCGTCAATTCTAGAAATAGGTGAAAGTCACGATCGATGTTGTAGCCCCATAGGTCGGCGTTTCTGGGTGCGTTCCGTGGTTGTTGATTGGCATGGAAGATGTAGAAACGTGGTCGCACTATGCAGGTCGTCAGCTCCAAGGCAATTGCTTCGGCAATCTGTAGAAGAAATATGTTAACTCCTTTCAGTTTAATGGCAATTGAATGGCTTACCTCTTTTTCAGTCAGGCGCGTTGATATATGTATGTCGCTGACTACCATCAGCCGCTGAAGACAATCCTCCTCGGCTGCACTTTTCAAAAGCACGCTCACATCCTTGGTTCGCAAGACATCCAAGTACTCCTTGTCCAGATACATGGCTGCCCTGTATGCTAAGACGATGCGTTTACCTAACTCCACTCCATGCTTTAGTTTTGAACCAATGCCTAGTAGTGTATCTAAGGTTTGTTGCTTCTCCTTGGGCGGTATCTCCTCGAATTCAAGTGTAGAGCAGCTGTCTGAGAGATCGCTACTACATCGGGCAAGCAGGCTTTGATTCAACGTCAGCCTGTTAAACTTGGAATAGGCGCCCTTTTCAATTTCTGCAAGTAGTTGGCGCTCCTTGGTGGACAGATTAAAGATCGATGTGACACCTTCAGCGAGGGCCATGGAGAAAACAATAAAACGTAGATCGTTCGGTCGAAACTCAAACAATTCCTGCAATCGCAATGCTTCCACTATATCGCCCTTGTCCAGCAGCATGTTCAGCAACATTTCCAGACGCTGTTCCATTGACGGTGTCAGTGTGGCTTTGGACGCGACACTTATGCTGAGATCATCTATGCCCGCCAGCTCCTTAAGCTCCACAAATGACTTGTAAAGCACACAACGCTCCTGCATCATAATTTGCTCGAAGTATTCCGAGTGGTAAATGCTTGCTAATTGTGCCATATCGTCGGGCAAATTCAGATAGCATAGCACCATGTCATATTCGATCTGATCGCGATCAAAGGACTCGTTGGGAAACAAATGATGCTGTTTTATGACATTCAGCGCGCTCTGAAGTAACTCGTACTTCCGTAGACAGGCCGCGTTCTCCTGTCCGGCTGCGTGTAGGAAGAAATTTACGAGGATGGCCGGTGGCAGTGCATAGTCTTCAATTTCCTTCTCATAGATGGCATAAGGATGCAGTACACCTGCATCATATTCCGTCACCCATTTCAAAGATATAATATCACAGACAGGCAATTGCAGCATCGTGACCAACTGAACTGCCTCACTATAGGCCTTTGCCTCAGTTAGTGCGTCAACCAATCGCATGTATTCGGGGCTATCGTGGCGCACGAGAAGTTCGAAGTTAATAGAGAGTTTATCCATCCAGCTGGCGGATACGCCAAAGGCTTTATGCAACAGACAAAAGTCAAGCAGATCGCAGATGTCACCCACATCGGAGCGACAGATGCATTCGAGAAATTTTTGCTGCTGAAGTATGCAGTCAAAGTTCAATTGTAATTGCATGAGTAATAGACCGATGCAGCGTTGCATCAACTGTTTTCGTGGTAGAAGCGGACAAAGAGGTAACGTTACAGCATCCATGCTCCAGCAGAAGAAAAAGAGGCGTAGCTCAGCAATGGCGGTATCGCTAAAGTCCTGCTGATGAGCCGTCAGTTGAAGAAATCGGCAAAGGGGAACGAAATTGCAATTCTAAAAGGGCGAGTTATAGATAATAAGAGAGAGAGAGAGAGAGAGGGGCGGGTGCAGGGTATACTATTTACTCGTAAATATAATAAAAGGACTCACCTGTTGAAAAATGTTGAAACTATGCAGCAATGCATTCACATGTCCACCGCTAACAGCTCCACGGATGACGGACCAAACAAATTCCAGCTCTGAATTCAATTTAGATGACTCGCGCAGTAAGTTCGACCACTTACCCGTGCTGACAGAGAGCCACACTAGCCAGCACCAGTCCACATTTTGACTACTGACCGTTGCAGCGAGCACAGCCAGAATCGGCAGCTGCTGCTTGACGCATTGCTTTAGAAGATTCAAACAGGTGCTTTGGGGTCCAGTGCCTTGCATGAGCTCGAGGAATCGCCCTATTTCGGTTATACGTTCATCCGGCAAGTTGTTGCTGCTACACAAAATTATAGCAAAGAGATCTTGTTGTGCAGCTTGGGTGAGCAAACAGCAGGTGGAATGGCTAGCGCTGCTCTGCAGCAGCTGAAAATTTGCATCTTGACTCGAACTTTGCGACGTGTTGGTTATGGTTTCTTGAGACGAGTTTGTCTGGCCATCGGAGCGACGTGCGCGTCTGTGTTGGCGCTCGCTGCCGAAATCGTAGCTGAGGGCACGCAACAAATGAACGCCCATTGTGCTGTATTTAAAATGATCCAAGTGTCTTTTAAGCTCAGCGAGCGGCAGATCAAAGTATTGAAGGAGCACCAACAGATGCCACCAATCGTTCTCAGCAGCGTAATGTTGCAGTAAAGCAGCAGGCCAGCAGCCCTGAGTATTGCGTGCGGCTAGGCCCATTAGCGCTTGGTAGCCTTCCAGCGGGAATTGCATGGGCTTGGCCTTCAATTGCTCGAGAAGTGCATTATCCCAACGGCTGAAGGATTCGGCATAGCTGGAATGCTCCGTGGACGAGGAAAGCAATTTCTGCAGCAGCAGCAAGCGGCGCAGATGCTGCGTATCGAATCCCAGCATTTCACAGCAAGCCACACAATGTGCGACAAGATCCTTGTCGCCGGCATGTTGCAGAGCCAGTTCGGTGACCGTTTCGCAAACGTGAAAGAGTTGTGTTCGTGTTATTTGGCCATAAAGCTGGAGCTGCTCAATCAAAAAGTAGTAGACAGCATAGGCACTACGATGTTGCTTCAGATAGTGTGTGTAGTTCAGCTGCGTCTTACGGGCATAGCGTTGGCAGAGTCGCGTATTCGAGAAACTGGCAATTTCACCAACACCGGCTGCAGAGGCCAAGCTTGCAAAATTGATGTTTTTAAATTTGAAAAACAGTTCATGAGGTGTGGGCAGTGACGGCATCTGACTGGGACCGTGATCAAAGCGTAACATCAGTGATTTTAGATAGGGTACGCGACTCAAATTACTAGAAGAGAGAAAACTCTCGAGTGCGGCGATGCTGGGCTCATGGCAAAGGAAGTCGTAGAAAATCAGCAATGGATGCTCTTCGATCGACTCGACGGCATTATGTGTCTGTTCCAGATAAGTCTGAACGCTCTTAGATAGCTGCAAAGAAAAATAAATTACCTCAAGAGGGCACTACTAATTACTGTTATGCTTACGGTCTCGAAGCCTGTTCGCTCCGTCAGCGAATGTGACTTCAAATCAATAATGAGCTCGAGCAGTGGATCATTTTCGCCCACTAGCTGCTCCAACGCTTCAACGGGCACACAATGTAGCAGCAATAGTGTGTAGTGACCCCGCTCGATAATGTGTCGGGTCAGTGGCTGCTTGCTGAGCATATCCTGGTTCTCTGAAAGACAGCACATCGTGCAGAGTCGACGCAATAATGTTGTCATATCTCCAGAGTCGTTGGCAAAGATAAAGCCAGCCCGGGCAAAGTAGTTGCGTATTGGCTCACATGGATCCTTTAGATTGTCCAGTGCATACTCGTACATGGTGGGTTCGATCTTCCATGTGGCATATGCCTGCTCCAGGGGTGTAGTCCCCACCTGCTTTTTTGAAGTATCATTGAAGAGGAACCAGCACCGTAATTTATCATTGTCCTGAGTATTCACCAAATGCTGCCAGACAATATCCTTGTTTAACTCGGTTAGTAGCTGATCATTTTCATTAAGAAAGTAGAGTTCGACTAGCAGACGTTGCATTGTCGTTTCCGGCAGTGTCATCAGCGCTTCAATGTGCACCCGCGGTAATTGAGCTTTGTATTTGTCTAGCAAGGAGCTACATTCGCGTAACTGTTGGACCAGCGTCCAGTAATACTGCAGGATTGGTTCCTCCTCAGCATAGAGCTGCGAATATCTGCAGCGTAAATGATCAAGCACAAAGTCGCTGAGATCTGCATTCTGGCACTCGCAAGCGTACTGATAGAAGAAGCACTTCACATCCCTGTCCACATTGCGGATCACATTTTCCGCCTTCAAAACGAGACGTTCAGAGAGCAGACGCTGGACATAGGCCTGGACGACATCGTAGAAGTAGTGGCGATATTCTGCTGGGGTTAGGTTGCGTTTACGCGCCCAGTATTCGATGCAATACTCTATGTGCTCGCCTTTGGTGGCGACCTCCTTAATAATCGTTATCTCACTGATACCTGACCAGGATTTAAAGATTTTATCGCGTGCCTGAGCGGAATGCATCTTGAACACGTGTGGAATGATGAATCACTTGTTTTTTTTTACGATAATGAATGCGTTTTTACATCTTTGGAAAAGGTGCGGGCGTTCCTTTGTTTGGGACCCATAGACAACAATAATAATAAGCAACAGCTAAACAGCTGCGATTGGTCTGTTTTGATAAAAGCAACTCATAAATATCAGCTGGCAATGCTCTCGGCACCGTGATAAGAGAATTGCAGTGTTGCCAGACAGCATTCGAGTACACTGTCCAATGAAGTACCGAGTAGTTTTTTAAACCTTTACGCGCGCGTATTTCGAAAGTTCAATGCTTGAAGTGTGGCGACATATGGACTGCGGTCCTTGTTGGCAGTATCAACTTTCCTGTTTTGTCCCTGGAAACCCAACACCTTAAGCGCCACACACAGACATCAGGCACATCAGCAACCTCAAGCAAACTTTAATAATTGCAGGAAGCGATGGGCCCAAGTTCAGCAACATGTAAGGCTTGAGAAGTTAAAATAATTGTGTTTAGCGAGAATTTTGTTCAGTTGCTGACGCTTATAAAATATTAAGGTTTGCAATTGTTTGAGTTACGCGCGGGCTTACAACATCCGTTTACAAACTTCAAGGTGGTTAAGATCTCAAAAAGCTACTAAATAACTCAAGTACAGGGCAAAAAGTTACAACATTCATGTGTGACCATTTAAATATGTTTTTCTAAGAATTGGTTAGCTTACAAGACCACCACCAAACACTTTCTTTGGCTTAGAAACCTGTACAAACCTATGAACCTGATGTTGGGCCTATTAATAATTTTCACACGCGTATCTTTGCCAGCACATTCTACCTACTTAGTATATAAAAAGCATTTACACATTTATATATTTTATGTACATAAATATATGAGAGTTGCCCAAAAGAGACGTACAACTATGTACACCTTAACGCTTGCGGCTTGCGTAAGTTGATATTTAAAGTTTTTATTTTTTTAATATGCAGCGGCATAATTATTCTTTATCGTTTATGAGGAAAGAAGCCGCCAAACGAACACATACATACACAAAACAAGCCGAAATTGTGGCTCTTTTTGTTGTTTCTGTGGTTTGAGCTGATGTTGCTGCCGTTTTTGTTACCGTTTTGGCCACTTTACAAATAGTCGAAAAGCTTTATGGAGCGTAGAGCTCTGTTGTGTGCAGTTTGTGCTATAAGCGGGTGAGTTGCCAGTGGCCAATAAAACCGGTTGTCCCTGCAGCTTGTACAGAACACGTACACATGCCTTTAATATTAAGTTACGCACAAATCAAATTCGATTAAAATTGCCTGCACTGTCCAAAGGATGGTCCGGTCCTGCTCCCTAGTCTCACATGGTGAGCCTCACCCGCTGTCCATGTGCATCGCGACTTTCATGGCTTACATCATCGCGAAACGGTCGAAAATGTCGCCTTTTATCTATTGGAATGCACACAATATATACAAATATATTGTAAGATGTCCGGGTGTGGGGGTCCAACTGCGTGCCGGGAGTCTCGTTTGTTGTATTTTAAAAATACACATATCAAAGCTGAGTATCTCTGTGTGTGTGTGTGCATCTTTATCTAAAAATGAAATGTATGTCATAATACCTTTGGCATGCAGCGAGTCCAATAGTGTGGGCTTGCGAGGTCTGTGGCGGCAGGGGATAGCTTCGTGCTTGACATTAAAATCACACATGTTGCATGCAAATTTTATTTGTAGGTCTTTAGGCATATGCTGCCTTCCATTTGGAGCATTACCAGCTATGACGTCGCTCTTGAATTCGTTGTATTCATCGTAATCAAATAACAGTTTTTTTATGCACTTACCATATGCATGTAAAATTTAAAAAAAATGAGAGCAGTATAAGTGACTCATTAAAAATGGATTTTGTGACAATTTGTATTAAAAAGTTCAATAATACAGTTAAGGCAACAAATTAATTGCCTATATACCCTAAGCATCCATTACATCTGAGTGTTGTAGTTTATTTATATGTACAAAGTTATTTTCAAAAAGGAAAATCATATGATACCATTACTCTGTAAAAACTGGCTTAAAATTTATTCATAGCTGATCAAAATTACGATTTTAAGATATTTTCTTGATATTCTTTTTATTATTTTATTAATTGCAATTGGTGGCCCATTGCCACCACCTTCCCCCCAAATCGGTAGAAACAATTTTTTGCTCTCTGAGGTCGACCCTACATTCATTATTATGGCGCACTATTTCGATCATTTTGATCATATGCATAAATTATTATTTTGACGCATTGTGCATATTTATTGTTTAGTGAAAATTTTAATTATTTGGATATCCTACCCTTTAAAAAAAGCTCCGTACAAGCTTGCACATTATATATTTATACAAAGACCGATCGATTTTAAAATACCCATCTCCTGTCGGGTTAAGGGGACGATAATAGATAAAGGTACCCTTATTTTCTCCTGCAACTTAATATTACACATTCTCAATTATGAAATAATAATAAACAAAAAATTGTCCTTCATGGCTTATTATAGTTTTTTTGTTGAAATTTAAAAAAATTAATCCACATTAAAGTGCATCATTCATTTTAACGAGTGTTAATATTTTGAAGAATGCGCTTTTAATAAATACATGTGTATGGAAAGCACTGAAGAGCTCGTCATTTATAGCCTCATTTAAATGCAAGTCACATGCAGCGCCCACTCCTAGTGCAGCACTGAGAAGCAAAAGCTCAGATGTTTGCCTGGAAATGATTTCGCAAATAAGTATGAGTCAAAAATTGTTGCAAAAAGGGCCATCCAGTGTGTAGAGGTACGCACTCGTTTTTGTTTCCCACGTTAAATGGGCCTCTGATTGCCAATCAGTGTGCGTTTGTGGGGGGCTGGGTGTGTTCAGAGCCCAATTGAATGCGTAAGCGACGAGCGGCTCTAACCTTGCTGAGGCCAATGGATCGGATCAAGGCAGTGCGCCGTCGGTTGCACTCAAAGCGCAGCAGTTGCCCATCAATGGTTGGGGATTTTCCTATTGGAAAGTCGGGCAAATTGATGGAAGCAATAATAACAATAACAACACTACCACCACCACCGACAGCAATGGCTACATATTTGGTAAGAGCAGCGAACCACAATGGCAGACAATAGACTGAAAGTCGCGCAAACCCTAAATTGATTGATAGTCGTGGCACATTCCATGCTTCCTCTTCTTCTATACCGTCTCCAGGTTTGCCGAGCTAAGCATAAACTTGTTTTCTTCGCTTTGCGCAAAATCCCCAACAAATGCGATCCAATGAGCCCCCACAACCAAAAACACAAAAAACCGAAAAAAGTGATGATTAATTAGAGAAGACTTGTTTGAGGCGCGAACGCGTGGATCGGCGGCCAATGTGGTGGACTCGTATTACCATTTAACCGCAACTTGGGGGCAGCAGCAGTCACAGCGCTGATGTCAGCCCCCAAATGCGTAGATCTAGGTATGCCCGTAGGCTTAAAACGCAACAACGATGCCTTTGGGCGCGCTGACTTCTGAACTTTACGCTGCATAGGTTGTGGAAAAACTATTCGATATTGCCAGGAAAGATCATTCAAAATCGGTTAACGAACTGTACGCCTAATGATGAGTAGTTACGAGTATAAGTCACACATAGGCCCAAACCACAAGTCGTTGCAAAGTAAACAGAAAGCTGCGCAGAGCCATTAGTTTATGAATGAATTAGAGCGTCTTGTCGCAGCCCAAAAATATATACTAACGATGTGTTCCAGTCAACGATTTGACTTTTTAAAGATAGGCATAATGTGGCGAGTAAACGAGAGAGAGAGAGACATTCTTTAGAAATAGAAGTACTTAAGTTAATAATATATTTACATAAAACAAACTACGTCATTAAACGCACTAAATATTTTATAGTCAGTTCAATTCAATCTAATCAAATTGTATTGTACCAGAAATAGGGTAATAATAAAATAAGATAAATATACATATATGTAGAACCATTCTTCAAAGTGGTTGTTGCAGTTAACGGTGTCAAAAAAAAAAAAAGATCACATGTCAAAAAGGCGTCGAAATATTGGCAAAATCAAGTAAATCTTAGCCAAATTGATTCAATAAACTCAGCTATTACAGCTAAAAACTAAAATTTTGGGTATGATGAGAAAAACATCAATCCGAATCGGAACTATTTGGGGGTCCAGCAAGATATGCCGCTATTGCTAATGTTTCCTTATGCTTATAAGTAGTTGGTAAAGAAAAGCGAGTTGCTTCTAATAGCCAACACCATCGGTATACAGTTTGGAAATTTGAAGGAGGATCGGAATTTTTGTTGAGGCGTTCCCAAACTACAAATGTTGTCAATTGTCTGACCTTTTTGTGACCTGCTTAGAAATGCTGTGGCATGCCCATCTGTGAAACCTACCTACCTAACAATAAATAAATTTATTCCAATGTCAATATTTTATTGTGGAAATTTGCATGTGAACAATGTCTTAGCAGTCGGTTGGTAGTAGCGGTGAATATTTTGCGAGACCGTTAAGCTGTGAACAGGCAATGGAGTCGCGTGTATTAAATTGGCTTATTGGCCGGTCATGCAGCAGACGGTTACCAATTTTTTTCGGCTTGGCTGTCCCCTCATATTTTTGGCTACATAAATTAGCAAAACAAAATGGCTCATTAGCACATTGTCGTGTGAACGGACGGTATGGTGACAACGAGAACGACAGCAACCGAACAACAACATCAACAACAAGCAGGAGAAGGTTTCAATTTGCATGTGTAACGGTATTAGCGCATACACAAATATGTGGCTTATTAATTTTCACCACATTGACAGGGTCAAGTTCGGCAGCAGCTGTTCCAGCTAAGCTGTTGCTGCTTCCACTTTGATTCTTCAACGTTGGTGGTCGCATGGTGGTTGCATGCACACACACACACACACATGCACGCGACCAGTAATTAAAAGCATTTTGTGCTTAAAATCAAAAGTGCTCACAAAAACACCCGAAGCACATAAATCAAATGCAACTTGCAGTTTTCAGTCACATTCTCAGACTCACAAAAAACGGAAAACGAACGAGTAGAACGTTAAAGTTGCGTCAGCCCGACTTCTGTATTCGCTGTACCCTTCCTTTTCTCCTTCACACTCCTTCAACTAAAATGTTGATGTACGAATCGTTTTAATGGCCGCTTATATAGTACGTCGATTTGGTTGAAATTTCAGAACATCATGATGAACTAGCATAGCATACTAAAATTGTTTAAAATCAGAAAGATAGATACGGGTTGTAACTAGATTGATCTGCGTATAAAAAAGTCTACATACAAAGTTTGTTAGTTCTGGCTGTTATGGTTCAAAAGCTCTTGGTTTCATATGTACGGATACTCGGATCTGACTATATCGACACAGCTTTTCAACTAATCTCAAACCTCCTGCCTTTTAATTTGAAGCAAACTGAAGCAGGCTTTCTCTATCTGATTTCTGACTCAATTTTATTTTGGTGCTTAACCTTCCGATTGAAATTGCAATCGTAGGTAAGATCTGTATATACATTCATAAAATAATGCTTATTTCAAATAATGAAATTGAAATGGGAAACAGGCATAGCTAGTTATTTTTCGGTCTCAGGAGGAACTGTAACATTTTTATGAATTAAGCTCTTATCCTATCGATGATCCTTACGTTTATATAAACAGATAAATTTATCTTGTCATGGTCTTCAAGAGCAGACCTATCTTGGGTCTTACCTCCTTTTTGTTGTTACAAAAACGAAACAATTTCATAATACTCTTTAACCCATCGGGTAAAGGGTATGAAAAAACGGTTGAAGCTACTGCTTGCTGCATGAATCAGTCGTAGTTGTTGTTGTCAGTATCGTCTCGGATGTGTGGACGGCCTTGCTTATCAAAACAACAGAGACGATGCGCGTAAAGATGCACTGCTCTCTGCCTTTTTCTGGCTGCTTTGCTTTCTTTGTTTGTTTGCCGCACGAATTTTGGCTAAGTGCAGCGATGAAGTTGCCGCAACAGGTTCTCGGCTATGTGCAAGAACTGGGAACTGGACACATACAAAGCACGCGTAACAGGTTCTTACCTTTTTGCCTGCTGATTAATAGGTGTGCGTGCGTGTGCTTTACTCGTGTGTGTGAATCTCTCTCACGCTCTCCCTCTCTCTCTCTCTCTCGTTGTGAGTTCGCTCATTAACAAACAAACTCACACAAGCAGACAGCTGAGATAAACCGACTTGCTGCAACAAGAACAAAATAAAATACCTGCTTATATGACTTTTTCTATTGCTCAAACAGCGTCTTTGTGTGTGTGTGATAAGGCCACAAAATTCTGGGGTGCCGACCATTACCAGCCGCCACGTAGGTAAGGCCCAAGTTAGCAAACATATTGGTGCCAGCCAATTTCCTAGCGGGGTTTTTACCACAGGTAACTCAAGACTTAAGCGAGTCTATGTCTGCATACACGTATGTACATATGTAAGCATGTGTGCGTCTCAAAGACATGCGGCGGGTCAGCAGCAGACGTTGGCAATGCTCTCGTGTTCATTTCAGTTCAGTTGCTGTTAACGTGGCTCTGTGGGTGCCAACCGAAATGCGAAGAAAACAACAACAAAACATTTTCGCAATCGTTCATAGCATACTTGGAGCGGCAGGATTGTCATGGTATGGGTGAGTCGCGCCGAATGAGTGAGTATGTGGCCAGCGAGCGAGTGAGTAAGTGATGGTGTCGCTCTAATTATAAGTGCTACCAATTTAGCTATTTTCCCGCCAGCTCTAAAACTGTTAAAATACCGATTGTGGGAAGAATTGTAATATTTTAAAAGGGATTTGAAATGACAATTGCAAAACAATTGTTATATAAAAATAAAAAATATAAAATTGTATAATTTATATTATACTTATAATACCTGAAACTTATTGGAATGGATTTTCCTTATAACCATAACACAAGTGAATGAATGAATATAATAAAATATATTATGTACTTCTTATATTTTTCAATTTGAGAGTTCAGTTTCTTTATGAGAACGAAAACAATGAAATATTCAGCGTTATAATCTGCTTAGCTCTTTCAGAGCTTAGAATTAGAAAACAATTAAAGTTTTAATTTGCACTAGCATTATAATGAACAAGTAAAAAAGCTAAAGTCGGGTGTCCCGACTTTGAAATACTCTGTACATATGCGTACAATAATTATAGAAAATTAAAAAAAAAAAAAAGAAATTAATAAAAAAAAATTTTGATCGATTTTACCTCTCTCGGTATTCGAACTCAAGTAAAGGGTGTATAATTGCACATATACAAAGCAATTGCGTCCATGTGAATGTATGAATGCCTATGCGCATCTATTCGTGCCTGGGCATCTTTGTGCAAAATTTGGTGTCTCTATCTCTTATAGTCTCTGAGATACAGGTGTTCTTCTGCCTGTCACATTTTTCAGCTCCCGCAAACCTAATATACTCTTGTACATTTCATGTACAGAGTATAAAAATCAAATGTTTACCGGCGTGGAAATAATCGTGTTTAGCTGTTTCTAGCTTTTTTTTAACTGCTAGTACTCAAGAATTGACAACGCTGGTCGGTATCGGTGTCTCTGCCCGGGGTGTGCATGTGTCTTGGTTTCGGTCTCGAAGTGAGCTTTGGCTGCGGCTGATCGCGCTGTAGTCTCAGTCTCAGTCTACTTTTGGCTCTCGTCTCGTGCAGTTTGTAAGAGAACTTGACGCGCATCGTCAGCCGTGTTTTGTTAGCCGTGCGCGCCCAGAGTGTGCGCTACACTTGTGTGTATCCGCGTGCGTACATGTGTGTGTGTGACTAATTAAAATAATAATTTACAAAATTAATTTAAAATTTTTTGCGTACACTTATCAAATGCAGTCGTCGCCGCTGCCAGTGTGTGTGTTTATCTTTGCACTTAACGTTGTTGCAATTGTTGTTGTTGTGTTTCTTCTGCTTCTTGCTGTTGTTGTCTGACTTTGCCACTTTGTTTAATGGAAAATTAAATAATTGAAGGCACTGGGGCCTTAGCTGCTTCTCTGTTGTGTTTGCTTCTGGCTCACAAGCACATGTGTACATCGAAAACGTCAAAACGTAAAGTCAAAAGATTACATGAGTGACTGAGTGAGTGTGTTTGTGTGGCTGTGTGTGTGCCATGATTGTGTGTATCTGTGAGTGTAAAATGTAATGAACCCAACATCACGCGTCGTGCTAACAAACAAAAGTGTTAAGAAAACAATAACAACGAAAAGCAACGACTTGAAACGGCATATTAAGCATAACACGACCGTTTAAAATGTGCTTTAAAAATTACAAAATTCTGCAAATATAAACAGAAGAAAAAAATCAAAAAAGAAAAAAAAAAACCAAATACGATAAAAAGCAACGTGAAAATCCCCTAAAGCGCTCAAGAAAAAATCTCAGGCAGCCTTCAACGCAATTTCTTTCGCTGACAAAGTCGCTGCTGTCGTTGTTGTGCTCATCGCTAGCGGGTGGCAAGAAGCTTCTTTGACTTCTGCAGCAAACTTGGCCAACAAGTTTTACCTTTTTCCGCCTCACATTTTCCTTTAACCGTTCGCGTGTTGCTCTGCGCTCTGCGCGTTGCACGCTCACAGACCTGTTTTCGGCGTTCGCTGCATTTTGCCATTTTCCGCGCTTGAAAAGCTACGAGTACGACGAGCTGAAGAGGCGGCCCCGGCCGTGGAGTCGCAGCCGCATTGGCAGTTTGGAAAATTTTCCTATCCATTTGCCAGCTTATGTGCACCGAAGAGCCCCCCCTATTAAGCATATAAGCACATCTACATATCTGCATACAACAAAGGCGCACATACATACATATGTATGTACATATGAATATACAGACCAACCAGTACGTGTTTTGGATTATTTTAATTGGCACCAGACATTTGTGGTGAGTTTTATGTGAAAACGAGCATTAAAAACATCAGCTTTGATGTAGAACTACAAGAAGTATTCATAAACTACTAAAAAACTTACAAACGGCAATTTCGTTCAGTATTTCTTTCAAAAATATATTAAGAAATGCGAATATGTCTTAAAAATTATTTTATGGGGGTACTGGGCATGTGAGTATTCTGTTACAAGTCTGTTTTGTTGCATTTCAAAGATTCCACCAAGAAGGTGTTTTAGTTTCTTTATTTTTGACGGATTAATATGTTTACAGAAATGATTAAATTAAATTTTGCATACTTTGAATTTCCGCATTTTGCAGAGTTTCCTCATTTCCATATTATTGCATTATATTTTAGGTAACTCAATACGTATTTAATTACATAAGGTTTGGCAGCTTAGTTCGAGAGGGAAATAAAATTTAAATGACAGCTCAATTTGTAATCAGATTTGGTATAATCCAATAAATTTTGCAAAGCTTGTAAGTTAGAGTTATGTTTTTAACTTGGCACGAAGCGTTTAATAAATACATGTTGTACATATGTATTTAATATTCGTCTGAATGTCCGGCCATTAAGAATTCATAGAGCTGGGACAGTTCAAATGGTAGACTCATATATACTTTTCTTATTCACTATCCTTCGACCGAGCCACAACTTAATCACAACTAAGTGGTCATCTTCAAACTTGTTGGTGAAAAAATGTAAAAAGTTGTGACCTGCCCTGATTTCCAAACCCAAATGACACTCAAAAAACCTAACTGACGCATTCATCGAAGATAATCATGCGTTGACTATTACAAAAGCCAAACGTTATTGGACAACTGAGGTAATAATCATGCAAGTCATTTGAATCCGAGTCATGAAGTGGACACTAAAAGCTTTTAGCAGACCTTACCCACAGTCCTTGGGGCTGATTATTAGCAATTGATGTTGGACTACTATTTTTGAAACCCGCAAATATATATTTATTGGGCAGCCAGCCAACCCCACTGCCTTAAGATTAAAATTTATAAAAAATTCTTTCTTAATCTTAATAATACTCACATCAATTAGACTCCCAGTATTCAAGCGGAAAAGAAATATTGTTAGATATTTCAATATTTATTTGTATATATTTAACAAATTCTTATTTTTATGATGAAGCTAGGCTTATAAAGAGACTAAATTTGTGTTGGCTACATGAATTAAAACTGTACTGTCAAATTGAAATAATAAATAAATAAATAAAGAGGTTTCAAATAAAATGAAAATTAGATTTAAAACCTAACAAGGTGATTGAATAAAATGTCTCCGTTTCTATGGCTTTTTATGTTTTATTAATGAAGTTATTCGTGTTTAGTAAAATATTGTAAATGAAAGTCAATCAAGTACATTTTTAGTAATATTAGTAGCTCAAGTCAGGCATGTAGGGATGTTGACCAATTAATTCGATGCTCCAATCGTCGGAGCGACCCATCGCATTATCTTGGTGGAAAATTACCCGTTTTTATCGGTTGGCTTACCTCAATTCTCTAGAAACTTCTGAAAAAAAATCCTTGTGTACCATACATAATTGACCAAGATAGGGTTTTCCAATGGTATATTTACTAAAGTTGAATTAGTTTAGGGCCATCCGCTTTGGAATTTTGACTTGAAAGAGTTCAAAGAGAACAAAATTCCTTCTTTAACTTAAAAAGTGAGTTCTTCAAAAATGCAGAATTAGAACGAGAGGTGGAGAATGTAAACAAATACTATATATATGACTTGTATGACCACTATTCTCTTCGAAAAGCCTGTAAACCTTATTGAATTCTTGTTGGGTAGACCTGGACCTAGACTTTATAATGTTCCCAGCGCCTGCTCAACATACCCGAAATTCAATATTAAGATGTATTAACAGTGGAAAATTTCAACAGAACTCACAAATTTTTGCACTCCTCTGAACGTGAGATAAAAAATGATAAACAAGAAAATAATTTAAATCCCCCGGAGCACGACTGACAATTTTGCGGTGTTTGCTCTCTGAGTCTAAAAAAAAAAATAGCAACAAAAGAAACGCGTCGGCGCTGGGGTTGAATTACAAATAGTAGGAAGAGGGCATCGTCTAAATAATCGTGCCATGAACGTGGGGACTTATCAACCGCCTATGCCAGAAACACTAACTCGAATAGCATCAAACACAAATACGAGTACTCAGAAAAGAATTTCAAAGCAAACTTGTTTGCTCAACTTGTCGCATGGAGTTCAATACACTCGCCGGCATTCGGTCGATTTGCGGTGTTTTGAACTCAATATTAAATATGTATTTTGAGAGATTGATTAAATTATAAGCGTGGATGTGCGTGGGGGTGTAGACGTGCATTGACTCGAACAAGTTCAACAAAATTACTAGCAACCTTGCCACCACCTATTACTGCCAGATAGTGCCGCAGTGGGGCAGACGAAGAAGAGGAATAATACTTATTATGATGTTTTTTTTTGGCACTTTTTATCTAATCGTCGAGTCGTTAGCTGCTAGCTCCACGGGCTAAGTCTCTGTTTAATCTTATCTGCCATAGCTAACTTATACGAGGACAAATAAAAACAGCAGCTGCTGGAAAAAGAAATGAAGCATTGTCATTATTATTGTGAACTTCAATGTCTTGGCAAAAATCGTCTAGAGACAGAGCACAATTGTGTCTTCTAATAGGGCTTTTACATTTCCAGTGATATTTGAACATTTAGTTAATGCGCAGAAAGACGCTTAACTAAAAAAACATTGGGAGCACTTCCACAGAACTTCCATTGCAACTTAATTGCTTTCTTTCATTGTTTTTACGTTTCATTTCTACAAAATGCTATTTGCACCGTCAACACTCTGGAATGTGCTGGGCAAATATTATTTGATAAAATGTATATACATACACATGTGTTTGTGTGAATAAAATATATTTGCAAATGAAGCTCGAAATAAGACTCAAAATCATGTCTATTGCGCTCACTACGAGCAGTAATAATATGGCCATATTGGCCCGATTGCGTGCGCTCTTCTCGTCACTCTCTTCAGTCGCCGACGACCTTGTGCCAGCCAACGACCTTCACATCCTGTGCTCAAATTAAAGCGGAAGTAAAACGAACACTCAACAAAAACAGAACGTTTATGTACATACATACATACATATATATATATATAGTCGTACATATACCTGCGTACATATAAATGTTTGGGCACGGGTATTTGCGGGGCACAATAAGCGACCGAACTGTTGACATGCCTGCCCAAAAAAATGAGAAGATGTTGATGGGTTGAGTTATGGCAGCAGGCAAGAAAGGTGAGCGTTCCACCAGATCGTGGTAGAGATGGGCGCGTGATAAAAATAAAAAGCAAAAAACAAAGATATGAATGAAATAAATGAAATCCAACATTTGGTGGATCATGTTTTTTCTCTTGTTGGAAAATATAAGTTTAATAATTAAACTTAATTAATTAATTAAATTGTTTGTATTTACATATATAGTATGTAGGTAATTCTTTCTCACCTTCGGTAATTTGAAATATTTTCATGTAACTAATTCTATACTAATGAACAGGAAAATTGATTTTCTCTCACAACAATATCTTTATACCAAATTGATAGAATAAATATTCAAAAATTTACACATTTTTCTGGAGTCGTCCCTTGTGCATCTCCTGATTCTGCACGCATTCACGCACACCTCTAGTTCGTGCACTCAATTGTCAAATCTATACTTGTGTGTTTTTCGACGGGGGTGTTGATACTAAGAAGCGCGCTTGGGAATTTTGTTGCAACAAGCCAAGCGCAGTGAGTGGCACGACGGCAACCTCAGCTCCATGCAGCACTAAAGAAGACGTTGAACTTGCAGC
Organism: Scaptodrosophila lebanonensis; assembly: GCF_003285725.1. Classification (NCBI taxonomy): domain Eukaryota; kingdom Metazoa; phylum Arthropoda; class Insecta; order Diptera; family Drosophilidae; genus Scaptodrosophila; species Scaptodrosophila lebanonensis. The sequence continues at coordinate 8,932,697 of NW_022060529.1, forward strand.
CAGAGCTGCAATTTTTCTTTTTATTATTGCCATTGTTGCTGTTTTTGTTGTTGTTGTTGGTAGCTGGCCTGCTGTTTGTTGTTGCCACAACTACTTACAACTGGCATGCCCTTTTGGGCCGTTGTGCTGTGATTTTTTGCGGAAACACAGCGAGCGAATTAAATTTAATTGTAAATTTATGCGTCTTGTTGTGTGAATCAGCCAAGAGGCAGCAACCAACAGCTCATAGCCATGCGATCTTCACCTCTGTATATTATGTATATACGTATGTATACTACAAGTATGTGTGTGTATGTATAGCATGGCTCACTGTGTGTGAGAATTGACAAACACATAATGAGCCGGAGCTAACAAGATTCTATCTCAGACTTAGAGGCAAATGCAAACACCTAGGCGGGCATTGGCGCAGGTAATCATAACTTGGCTGGCAGGTAACAGTTTCATTCATTGCTCGTTGTTATTGTAGTCATTGTATGTATTTTAGTTGTAGCTGCAGTTGTGTTGTTGTCAAACACTTTAGTATGCTTGTTAGCGACTGACACTCACTCATGTGGCTACAACAATTTTCTAGAATTTATTACAACTTCAGTTGAATTTCACAGCCATTGCCAGCATGTCGCATTTTTGTCGGTATACTAGAGTAAGTCTGTTTCTATATCTGTTCTTGTATCTGTATCTCGGCACTTTACATCTACAAGAATTTTTACCTTCGGCCGCTACCTTTGCCGCTCTTCATTCTGACACTTTGAAAACTCTTTTGAGCACCTATGGCGGCCACCTACGCACAACCTTTTACACTCACAGATAGTGTGCGATGATAACAAGATAATACGGTCCTACTTCGCTACAAAGATTGACATTGAATTGAAATAAATTATTCACTGCAGTGAAATATTAGGGATACTCCTGAGTGCTGTGAAGGATCTAGTTTTTGGTATATTGTGTATACATACTATTCTCTTAAAGATCAGCTGGGGGAAGGACTTTGATCGATTATTTTAGTGTATTTAAGAAAAAAATTGATTAACTTAGGTGCTAACCTTCAGGATGCTTCCTCATTATCCCCTACTTTCCGAAGAAGATGAGAACATATAAAAGAAATGACACTTCAGATAAAAATAAACAATACTTTATAGTCTGAAAACCGGCTAATCAACTATTTTTATTTTATAACATTTTTAATCAAATTCCATCTAGAATAATAAAAGTGGGGAAAATAGTTCTTCTGCCTTCTAAATTATTTTTGTAACAGTGCCTTGTAGATATATGGAAACTTGGTAGCATCTTGCTCTTCTAGATTTCAAAACTTTTGCTTTGGAGAAACGGATAAACGGATAAATATTGGTGTAGTGATGCTTTACTGTAGTTGGCTTGTAGTTTATGTTAGTATGCTCAAGTATTCTGCGTTGATTGGTCGGCAATGCTGCCGTTATGGTAGCACAGCAACAACAACAGCAGCAATTCAGTTGCAGTCCAGCATACATACTCGTATATATGTATGTACATAGAAACACATATAAACTTGTTTTGAGGCTGTGCCCATTTCTTGGTGTTTTTCTTTGCCCATTTCTGCGGCGCCACTTTACATGTTTTCCGCATTTTTGCCTATAAAACTGTCATTTTGCATTTTGATGCCGGCAACCAGCGGCAATAATGATAATAATAATAATAACAAAAACTACAACAGTCGCAGCACACAACAACCACAACTAAGCGTGAAGCAAAAGTCGTACAAAATTCTGCCCAGGGCAGCAAAAGTGTCTAATTACGCTTCTGGCACAATACAAAATCACAAAATTAAAAAGCTATACTTGTACACAAACACACACTCAGGCACACACACTAAAACACACGTGTACATACATGTGCATGTCTGTATGTATATACGAGTATACCTTTAAGCGCAGCAGACATAACAATGACAAGTTGTACATTCGGTGTTTTTTTATTTTTTGAATTTTCTACAGTTTTGAGCCCAATAGTCCACTAATCGTTCCATTAAAGCCGCACGAAAATTAAATTTACAAAAAAAAAAAAAAAAAAAAAAAAAACGACAAATAGCTCAGGGCGCCACATTTAAAAAGCAGCTTCATTGTTGTTGTTGTTGTTGTTGTTGATATTATTGGTGGATATTGTGAGCGTCAGTGACGTCGACATCTGTCAGCTTTGTAGCTGGAAACACTTTTGCTAAGCTGCGTACGTCTGTCAAGCTCTCCAGAAGCTCAACTGCTCTGCAGCGGCCAGGGGCCATAATTAACAAAATGCTTTTCGGACAGTAGGAGCGGAGCTTTCACAGAAACTTCGCCCAGGCACAAAAATGCATGAAGGCAACGTCGATGGCATCGAATAAGAAAAGTTAGAAGAAGAAGAAGAAGCCGACAACGACGACTACTATATAGACGAGTGGGCAAAATAGTAAGACTTGCAATGTGCGGCAGGACCCGAAGATGTCAATGCACTCGAAATATTTCTTTCTAAGCTGCTGCTGCAGTCGCAGTCCCAGTGGAAAGGCAAAGGCGCAAAGGCAGACAACTAACTATATAGTAGATTTATCTGAGCCTCGTACTTTGCCCCCTAAACAAACAGGCTTCTCGTTGCAGGGTTTGTCAACTTACTGGCTGGATTGCTGACTAGCTCACTAGCTGACTGGATGGCAGAATCCAGTTTCCAACTGCTGCTAAGCTGCCAATGTTTCTGCCATTTGCAGTATTCAACTGCAGTTCCAGTTCTTGGGTGCGCAACGTAGTTCTAACTACATTGAACGTGCAAGTTTCTCGATTGCAGTCTCCAAGTACCGCACAGTGGTTCTAAATTGTAGTGATCGATCTAAACGTACAGTAGCCATAAGGGGAATACTTTCCGAACAACTTAAAAGCGAACAACTTTTAAACAAATTGAGCAATGTTTTTGAGTTTTTCCTGCTGTTTTAGAACAGAAGAATCTGTTATACAAAAAAAAATAGATTTCTATTTTGTTTTCTTTATCGCTGTTTCGAATAAAATGTCGTACATGTTCAGTTCTTCAAAGGAATGCTATCATGCTAAGTATAGTAATTCATTGAATTTATAGAGTGCATTTTTTAAATATACTTATTATTAAGTTGTAGACCACTATGGAGGGGCAGGCAACACATTTGTCTTGGGAACATACGATTAGCTGGTAATTATGCATATGAACACAGACAGTTTACGGCTGGTAAAGTGGCAATATAGAATTTGCATAAGCCGAAATGTCATTTGCGAAGCCTTACTTGCACACAAAGCGACGCCAATGACGCCCCATTAGAAACTCACGAGCCATTTGACATAAGATCAAATAAAAGTGACATTCCCCCCCTTATTCCCGACTGTTCGACTGCCCCGATCGCCTCTAAAACAGCCATAGCTGGCAGACAAATTGTGCAGCAGCTCGGCTACAGAGTCGAAGAAATAAAATTGTATAAAATATTTGCATAAAAGCTAGAGACGGAACTGCTTGGCAACATGTAAAACGCGTGGGCCACAAACTGGGCAGCAGCCGAATGGCAACAACAAACAACAACAAAAACTACAGCAACAACCAAAATGCAGGCAATAGTCAGCCAAGAGTGAATTGCATTTGAAAACTTGTTTATTGGCTTAGGCGGTGGCAGTGGCAGCCTCACCAGCCTCAGCAGCCTCAGCAGCAGTAGCTGCAGCAGCAGAAGCGCAAACACACGTCAGTCAGCTTAGTTTGTGGCTTGGGTCAATGTTATGTAAACCTGGTTCACTTTTTTCTCAAATATTGTTTACAATTTGTGTTACATGCCGGGTGGCGGGGAGTAGGGGCTGACAGATATTACAAAAAATAAAATGCCTAAATAGCTAAACAAATATTTACAACAACAATAGCAATAAAAATCGATCGAACGCCACTCATTTTACATTTTTTCTCTCTCTCTCTCTTCTCTTCTTTTCTTCAGCTGCTTTTTGCTGCATTCCTCAGATGCGCGAGGGCCGATAAGGGGGAAAAATAGTGCAACAACAACCCAAAGCGAATGAGTTAATAATTTGAACGGCAGCATAAATTACAACAAAGCAAGCCGATTGCAGAAAGCATTGGCCGTTCGACGCGACCGCGACCCACGCGGCGTATGCGCAACACGGCACCAGCGACAACAGCAGCAGAAATGTCCAATTTGTAAACGAAAATTGTCATATTACAAATCTCGCGCGAAATTAAAATAATTTTACGAAAATTGAAGCGACAGAAATGCCCTTATTTTTTTAAAAGTCAGTTTGTGGTTGCGTAACATCCCGGGCGAGATAAAAATCGTTTAGAGCCACTCGAAATTAGTTCAAATTATAATTATTTGTATGACAACGTGCGAAAAGCAGAAACAGCAGCAACAATAACACAAGTGACACGCAATTTTAAAGCTAGATCTATTTTTTATTGTATCTTATAATGTGCGTTAATTTTTTAATACCATTCATTCTTCCATTCCCTTAATGCAGCCGGTCCCAAAATGCGTTGAAACAAAGGCTGCGTTGTGTGAAAAGTGTTTTGTAAAGTAGTGAGCAGTGAATGCAAGGTATTAAAACAGTTATTTCATAATCGCAATAGCAACTACTATTATTGTTGTTATAACAAAAGGTGGCAAAAGGAAGAAGAATACAAAACAAGAAACAAAAAATAGCAAGCAGGCGGCCATAAATACATAATAATACAAATAAAAAGGAAAAAACAAAAGCAAGAGCAAGAGCAAGAGGCCGACAATACAGTAATAATAATAACAACAATTAAATAAAATGCGAAATCATAAAGAAAGCGGAAATCGCCAGCAATTCGTTCGCATGCAAGGGCCAGCTATGGAGGCAATGGCACTCGAAACGTCAGCGACAACCTCAAAATCGGCTATAGCAGCAACAACAGCAGCAGCAGCAGTAGCAGCAGCAGCAGCCACAATAGCAACAACAAGAATATCACCCATAATGGCGACATCAATGATGCCCAACGCACTTGAGGCAAATGCAACAAAAACTCTGCCTGTTAAAGTGGAGCCCACAACAGCCGCAACAATCGCAACAACAGCAACTGTTGCCACAAGCATGCTGGACAACAATAATGACAATACCAATGGCAACAGCAACAGCATCAGCAACAGCCACAGCAAAACCAACAACAACAATAATATTAACAATAACATGGCAACATTGCAGGCTGACAAAGCAACAAAACTCATGCCACTGCCACACAAATCCTCCACAATTTCCGCTGCCAAGGATAACAACGGCAACCAAAACAGCAACAGCAACAACAACGCACTCGCCTACTTGCCACCACGCCGCCATCAATTCACGCCCATGTCCGATGCGAGCAATGCGAGCTTCAGTTCCGCATCGGTCGCCGGTTCCATACAGGTAAGCCAAAAAAAAAAAATATATATATAAAAAAATCAAACTTTAAACTCAAACAAACATTGTCAAGATTTTTAGTTTTAACCGGTTTGCTGCCGGCCGCGAATCTGTATCTATATCTGACTGTGGCTCTGACTCTTCGACATTGAAGCAGCCCTGCTCTTACTCTTATTGTTGTTTCTTTTTCTTTTCTTGTGTCCGTCTGTTTTTATTATTCTTGTTAATAAATCCTCAAACGCGCAGAATTCCAATCAGCGGTCGCACCGACACGCTGACTCATGCAAAAAGCTTTGCCACCAACAATCGAGATATATGTGTGTATATGTACATATATGTATATAGTATAGTATGTATGAGTGTATAAAGTAAAGACTAAAGCCAACATGTTTAACAACTGTTGGCTGGATTGCGATTGTAAGATTTACATAAAGAAAAACAAAATGATATTGGCATGCAAAAATGCGGTCAAAAATTTTGGAGCCGACCCACGCATGGCCCCTATGGCGCATGCGCACAGCTGGTCCGGTGTCGTCGCTGTCACCGCTGCAGGTTCCTAATTGAATTATGACTTGACCTCCATTTGCATTTGCATTTGTTGTTGGAAACGCTGTTTTCGTTTTCGAATTCACCAGACTGTGTCACTCAGTCGCCGAACGGTACCAATAATGGTCGACTGGACGATGTGTCATGCCACTTGAGGGTGCAGAATCCAGTTGGAGTTTCGATTCCTATTTCCCCTTTTTATCGGGGATTTCAAACTAAATGCGTTTCTATATTTTTTCTCACTCAAAATTCATTTTTAACAAACATGGCGCTTTATCAAAAACATCGCTTCAATCAAATCGTTGTGTCATTGATAAGAAAAACTCTCGGCTGTATTTCCTTTTCCACAATAAAGCCAGATTAGTTAATGATTTCTCAATAAAAACCAATAAATTAATAAATTTAACAACAAGTATGAACAGCTGTGATATAGGATATCAGCGAAACGAAAGCATTTGCAAAATTTGAGAACAATTCGAAGAAGTTCTCAAAATTGAAATTGTTGATGGAGTGTGTATCCTCAGAGTAATGAAGCAAGCAGAGTTTTTACTGTACAATTATTATAATTGTACCAGAACCTCTGTCCAAATATTTATTTTTATTATTGTTTCACAAAATTTGGAGCATCATCTCGAGCTACTACTCGTAGAGCACTTTTTTTTCTCCACGCTTGCATTCCATTTTTCTTTTTTGCCGCGTCTTTTCGAACTTTTCTTCTTCTATTCGTATAAGAATGTTCTGGGTCCGTAAACCATTTGCCTTTGCGGCATCGTGAGCGTAACAAAAGCTTTTGAAAGCGATTTGACTATGGCGGCTATGTAAGCCACCAGCAATGCCATTGAAAATGGATTGCTTTACGTCTAAATGCAAAATAATTTACCAAATTAACGGTACCATTATCAACAGCGACGATCCGATCAATCAAAGTGAATCCGATCAATTAAATGTTGCCTCTAAACGGCACGAAAGATCATGGAAAGAAAAGAGATTATGAACGAACATTGTTGCTGTTGCTGCGGTTGTTGTTGTTTAGCAGAAGAATTACAAAGAAGTTGAACAGTCAAAGAACAAAGTTATAAATGTGTAGAGAATGTCGGGCATGTCAGTGGAAATAAAGGAAGGTGGCAGTTGCTGTGTGAATTGGAACAGCGGAATCGCTGCTTGACCTTATCAGTTTGCCTGGGAAGGGGGAGTGGGGCAACGTAGTAGTTTGCCGTTTTGGGCTATTTTATTGTGAGGCGTTGATTAATCATTGATGATATGTGCGTGTACAAGCAGGAAAAAATGGATCGAAACATTTTGAAATTTTGCTTTCCTTCCTTTAAAAAACTATAATCTAAAATCTAATGCGAAATCCAAATCCATCCGGTTATAATATGAATTATCAAATAAGGTATGGCAGGGACCCTCGAATTCTACATTTTCAGTATCAACACTTAAATTGATATGAAATATAAGACTTATATTAAAAGTTATAGTAAAGCATATATTATTCATTCAATTACGAAAAATATGAATGACTTCGGTTTATAAACAAAAGTTTATATTTTCAATATTTATTATGATAAGTTCTTATTAATTTATTTGCTATTGATGTTGCTAGAATGAAATATTTTTTTTTGAGTGCATATACATATATTTATTTGTGTTAATAATTCAGTGTTTTGTTTGTGCAGTCGCTTGTCTTGTTCTGCGGATTTGTATCTTTTGGGTTGGGATGGCCGCAAGCGTTGTTTTGGCTTAGAAACGCAAAACTGAAGGAGAATGCGTTCTGTTCTGCCTCTTTCTCTGAGTCTGCTTGTTCCCTTGTCTTCTGTGGTCTGTCTTCAAACGGCTGCCATCAAAGGTTGTTGAACTGTTGGTGTCTCTGTTCGAGGGGGGCACAGCACCTAGCGCAAATACTGATGTGACCGCCGCTGGTTTTATTTATAACATTTCATACCGTTCGACCAGCGAGAGCAAGAGACTCATGACCGGCTTGCTTCTGCTTCTGCTTTGGATTCTGCTGACTGGTCAAACGTTAATTACGGGCTGTGTCGAGCTGTCGCTTCTTCGCGCACTCTGGGCACGCTTTAGTTCCAGTTATAAAACGCTGGCCCATTGATACACGCCGGCCACTTCGTTGGGCGGAATTGCTTGCCTATGGCCAGGAAAATATGTTGGGTCTGTGCCAGCTTAGAACAAGTTTGGCGCTGAAATCTTTCGCTTTGCGGCGATTAGTCACATTCCACTTGGCATGCTTGTGGGCGTGGCAACAGCAGCATGCACGTCTATTTATAGCCAAGCTTTTCTATTTGCCAGATACTTACAATATGCAAAATGCAAGCAGCTGACAAAGATGATGACGACGACGACGACCACCACTTTGAAACTTAGACTACAATCAATTTAATAGCTTGCTACTTAAACAGCTGGAGTTACAGTCTGAGGCCGGTTGTTGGAAACGCTTGGCCAAATCTCTGCTGCCCATTTGCTTGGGCTTGACGAAGGTCACTTTACGTTTTGGCTTTAGATGAATGCGCATATTTCTAAAGAAAAATATTATGGTTTGGTTTGTAAAGGTTTTCTTTTGCCTCATTTCGTTTTCTGTTGAATCAGCCAAAGTACTTGATGTTGAAATTGAAATTTATGTAAAGTTGAAGAGAGTCGTTGTGCAGTAGGTAGGGCCGGTCGGCTGTTGATGACGACCCTGCACCTCAAGTGCTCACTGAAGTGGCCATTCGGCATGTAGCAACTACGACTGTTACTATTACTATGACTTTGACTGTTCCAGGGACAGAGACAGGGGCAGGGACGCTCAAGTGCAGTAGCCAACGCAGTCTCGGTCGCACTGAATGTGGCCAAGAAGAGACCAGCAGGTATGACTTGACCGGGCCAACTTTAGTTGCAGTTGTTGCCATTAACTTGTAGTAAGCACAGCATAATCACAGCGCATTTCCGTACGCTTTCGTTTCAATGCGGAAATGAGCGCATATTTCTCCAAGAAAGTTGCGCAATTAGGGCGACTCTGCGTCCGTCGATTGTTCTCGCGGATGCTTTGTTAGTGTGTTTTTTAACAATCATTTTTGTTTTCTCCTTTTTCATGATATTAACGTCAAATAGGTCAGATAAGAGCAAATTTCTTAATCAAAAGCGTACATAATCGACTCTTATTACTATTTTTTTTTTTTTTTTTTTTTTTTTTTGCCAATTTCTACTAATTGACTTGCAATTATTGGGTGCCCTAAATCAGCAGTGATAACTGGTTCCAATATTGTATCTGTGAAGTGTATTCGATATTGTTTCATTATTGAAGCTGCACTTATTTCTATTTTCTAATTTCTGTTTACTAAACGGAATCAAAATTGTGTGTTGGGTTCAATTCGACGAAATGAGGTAGTTCTTCATAAAACACGCAAGTTTTTTCGGATACTCGTATATATAAATTGAAGAAAAATAAATCTAATTTATTAGATTTTTAAAAGATTAAAAGATACATAAATAGGTTTTTAAATAAGGTAGTGCAGATTGCTACTTTCTAACCTTCACAAATTTTAAATATTCTTTTGTTAAACATATTTTATCTATTGTTATTATACGTGTATGATATGAGACAGTTCTAACGACAGCGATGGCTGAAGCTTCGCTTTTTGCGAGCATTTGAGACGATGCTTCCTTTTCACAAGCGTAGAGTCTACAATCACATTGGCTTTTCCTTTTTAAGCATTATTCGCTACTCCACCTTTTCCCCTTCAAAAAGGCATTTATTACTAAGATAGTGAAGGGTATTATAACTTTGAAGAACTGTAAAATATCATTTCATTTCCATTTCTCTTGCCAACTCTTGCAGACGCTCTACCCTAGCCAATGCTTAAAGTTTTCTAATTCAGCGCTCGAGTTGCCTGTCGAACTCGTTTCTCGTACGAGTCTCGAGTCTTGAGTATACGAGTATACTGAGAAGCGGGCGCGCTCGGCCGCAATTAATTAATGCTCTTGGCATGCGGTCGGTCGCAACAAAAACAACATAGCAACAAAACAACAACGACAGTAGCAACATCAACAACATCTTTAAGATGCGGCCGCTCTTTGGCAACAATGCCAATGCCAGCGCAGCGCTAAATTCTAGCCAGATTCTTGCTAAATTGTTTTACCGTCTTTGAACTCGCACCGGCGGCAGCGGCGTGGCATTCTTTTTGCTGCCTGCCACAACACCGTGAGATCCGCTCCAACTCGAGCTGGATAATAGTTTGCATAGCTGGGCATTTTTAAGCAGAAATTATAGCAAATAATTGCCGGTGGAGTAATTTTTTCGTCGTAACTCGGGGCAGGCGACAGGTGTGTGCCTTCGTAGCGACAGATGCAAAGTTCATTAAATGAAATTAAATTAAATGCAATGACGGCGTCGACGACGACCACAAGGCGACGATACGCAGTAAAAATTTCACCTTTGTCGGTTGAAACAAATTTAGAAAAAGCTCGTAAATGCATTTGTCGCCATGCGCCATAAGCAACCTGCCCCCAAGTGCCTCCACCTGCCACCTGAGCGTCCATTGTTCAACAATTCTCAGGTCGCTTCGGTCCCAAGTAGCTAGTGAGTGTACATTGTATGCAATTTGAATTTGGTTATAAACACTTTTTATGAGCTTGCTAGGCCGGTAAAGCCGGGCAGCAACTCCCACTCAACCGGCCTTCTTTTCTCACTCACATTTAAAAAAAAAATGTATTTTCACTAAAGCAACAAATTCATTTTCAGCTTGTTAATTAATTAACAGCAACATCAACACCAAACAACCAAAACAAGCCAAGTGAAAATGCAGTTGGTCGCATCGATTTCATTTTTGTATCTTTTTTGGCTTTTGTTACATTTTGACTGGTCGCTGGTCTTTGGTCGTTGGCTGTTGGCTGTTGGCTGTTGCCTGTCGGTTGCTGGTTTGCTGGTCTGCCCCGCTAGTTCTGAACCCACACACGAGGAAAATTTCACTTTTGTTTTTTCTCGAGCCAAAAACAGAAGCAGCATTAACAAGCGCAGACAAAGCGACATTCAAGCCACAACATTTTGAGGTCAAAAATGCTCGTTCCCATTACGGCGCTTTGAAAAATCGTCTGCCAGAGACGGACCACAAAACTTCTGCCACTTGGACGACACATGCACAAGACATACAGAAGAGAGCCCAGACAGGAGAGTATCTTAAACTTCAGTCAAAGTCTTCACCATTGGAAATTCTTGGGCTTCGACAGTAGCCGCCTGCTACGACGAACGACGAACGTCGAACGACAACCACATCAACATCAGCTTCAGCTTCAACTTCCATAACCGCAAGTGAATCGTGTCTATATACTATACATACATGTATTTTTTGTAATTTAATGCCAAACCAGACATGTGAAACTTAGAAGCCGAAGCTTGAAGCCTGAAGCCTGAAGCCTGAAGCCCATTGCCTGCGAACCGGGCACGCAAATTCCAACAAGACAGCTGCATATTTTTCTGCAACCCTTTCGGCTGCCCATTAAGCGACGGCGCATAAAATTTGCAACTTTCGGGCAACACTTTAGGAATCTGACAGCCATTGGCATTGCTGCTCCAGTTGTTGTGGCAACTGATGGACCGATCGGCCAACTCAACAGAGGCAGAGAGTGAGACTGAGTCGGAGACTGAGTCGGAGACAAAGACAGAGACAGAGTCAAGCATATTGGACATGATATGCCATTTTACCAGCAATGCGTTGCGTCTGCTCTTTAATTTTATTTTTGTTTATACCTCTGACCATGTCCATTGATTTTGTGTGTTGTCATCGCTTGATGGGTCTTGATGAGCGGCAGTTCGTTGTTGTTTGTTGTTTGTTGGTTGTTGGCTTAAAATACACGACGCTGCAAAATGAAATAAAATCAACCGATATGGCAGAATATTGCACGTCGTTTTCATTGACTTGCGAACGTTCCATTCATTTTTGCTACAACACAGCCACAGTTAAAAGTGAAAAGCTTGTACTTTCTAATTACATCTGGCCCTATACTGTGTTTTTTTTTAAGTCATTTTTTTTTTGGCAGTATGTCAAGCCACAGTTCTTGGCCAGTGAAGCGGGAATAATTAAAGACCGCTCGTGCTATGCGGCTTATAATTAGACATATGTGGCAAATTTTCAATTTGCACGTGAAAGTGAGTAGATCGGCTAGTAGAAAATTTTCATTTTCGCAAATTATGTAAAAGCGTAAATATTTAAGGGGCACTAGATACATAAATACAGTAGCCTTTGGTGAATTATTGACTGGTAGTGGTATATTATTGTTAGGCGAATCTGAGAGCCTCTCGAGTATCCTGTCAAGTGTTTAACTATTTTGACTTAATATCTCTTCATGTTTACAAAGGCAGCACGGCCGCATGCATTTCGAACTTCTGAGTATATCCTTTTATCCCTTAGTTCAACCATTGATAACTTGATGTTGGAACTTGATGGTTTATAAAACGACATTTTTTGTAATATACAACAAGAAAAGTGTTTGATTCCTTTACTGAGCAAAACCTCTGTTGCTTAAACTTTTTTATAGCTAATTTATTATTCAAAATTGATTTATTTTATTTCATTCTTTATTATTTATATAGATTAAAGCAACTTTCGAAAAGGCTGTTTATTAGTTGAACAATTATATTGAGAGCGAAGAAATCTAGAAAATGCAGCTTGTAGGAGAGTGTAATTAGTGAAGCCTTTTTCGCCTCTAGAATGAGAGAGTGAGTTAGCGAGTGGGTATTTAATTTTTTTCTTTTAAGCTCAACGTCCACTGAAGTCTTCAGATTCTTCGAAAACTGTGGCTGTTGTGCTTCAGTGCGCATGCGCATGCGCATGACCTTCAGCCGAGTGGCAGCCTGGCCTAGCCTTATGAAAAAGCAAGTCAAAAGTGCGAGCTCTTATAGAATGGGTGGGAGGGGGTAGGAAGGGGGTGTTCGGCAACTGCTGACTGAGCTGCGCAAACTCGTTGGGCTTGTCAGTTGATGCTGATGTGGTGCGGTGTGGTGTGGTGGTTTGCTGGTGTAGCCTTTTGCTTAGTTTGTTTTAACATTGCTATTTATTTGTTCATTGGCCTGCTGCGTGCTGTCTCCGCGCCACTGCTGGCCATAAAGAAGTGCTCCTTGCCTTGCCTTGACTTGCCTCACCTTACCTTGCCTTGGCTTGCGGTTGCACTGACATCCTCTGCACCTCTGTATGGTTGGCAATCAAACGCAGCCAGCCACAGTGCACCACCAGCACCAGCACCAGTACCAGTACCAGCGTTGTTCTTATTGCTGCACGCCTGAAACTTATCACTGGCCATAAATCTTATGGTCGGCCTGCATGTCCAACGTCGTCGCTGCATGTTCTGGCGACTGCATACCAGCATACCAGACCAGAGTAGACCAGACCAGACCAACCAGGCCAGGCCAGAGACCAGGCCAGGCTACGCCAGACCAGTTACCATGCCATTTACCAGTTCTGTGCGTTTGTTGTTTTTGCACTCTTTTGTGAACGTCTGCAGCAGCGACCACAACAATGTGCAGTTTTCCAAGTTATTAATTCGCTTTACAATTCGAGGTCAAGGATAAAACTAAACTACGGGCCATATACGACATGGCTAAGATTTTGTAGGTATGTGTGTGTGTGTGTGTGTGTACTTAGAGCCGCTTTATCCTTACACTGAAATCGCATGGACATGCCAATGCTATCTAACTTGACAGACGATGCCTGTCATGGCATGCAAAAAAATAGCCCGACATTTGTTTGCTCTGACTTTATCGCAAATATGCGGGCCTGGGTTTGGCATTTCGAGTGCCAGAGTCAGAGTTATATGCTTTACTTTCGACTGCTGCTGACATAATCGATGTTCATTTAATTGCATTTAACAGTTTTCACACTCAATTCAAGGCCCTTTATCAGGCCCGCACATCGTGAAGCTGGAGGGCTGGCAGGCACTCTCACTAATGAGCTGTTAAAAGCTTAACCGCCGCCAACTTGGCCCGCAATCGCCACTTGAATCTTTATAAAATACCAAAAATTATTACTAATGAAGCCAGCTGCCGTTGCTCTCCGCATAAATTCAAAAGATTCACTTTCATTCGGGATGCTTAAAAGGGCACGCATTGACAGCTGGCGAAAGGCGCAGGACCCAGATTTCGACCCAGAAAAAAAGCAAAAGTGCCGCAAAAATGAGGATGGATGTCTCTCGATGCCCTGGCAATGCATTTCAAAACTTAATTGTGCCAAATCCGCCATCACTGCTTTTCAACGCTCCTGGCCTCAAACACGTTGCAATTTCAATTATGCGCGTTCTGTGGCGAGCTGAACTGAACAGAGCAGAGCGGAGCGGAGCTTTTCTTTTGCCCATTAGCCACGGTGTTGGTGCTGAAAATCAAAAGTTCACATTTCAACTTGAAATTGAAGCCATGCGTGCCCCGTGTACATACATGCAAACAAACAAACACACAGAAACAACAAATACGAATACAAACAATCGTACTAACACACGGAACGGCCAGCGGCCATTGTTGGCGGCCGACTGGCAGTTGGTCTGTCTACCGTTTTGTGACTGTGTCCAATTTAGGTAGAGATTGACAGCGATATGCGTTTAATTTGACGATAAATGTGCAATATTGCACGCAAGCATTGTGAACAGGATTTCGCAGAGCGAAACATGCAAAATGGCTCCAAAAACAGCAAGAAACTAAATTACGAATAGGCTTGACTGATGCAGGAATGCCCTGGATTGGCTCTATCTAATAGTACCTACCGCTTTCTAACAGTTAGTTAGATTAGTTAGATTTTCTACATTTCTTGTTTTAATATCAAACTAGCCGAGCTTTTATAAGCATATCATAAATCCTTTATTTTTTAGTAGAGGTAAGGTAATTCATTTCATATTTGTTATAGCTTGTAAATTTATAAACTAATATTTTCGTACAAAGTCAAGGTGTCAAATTGTTTTTCAAAATCAAAAACCAACCAAGAGTCCAGCCGCAACATCAGTTGAAATTTGAAAACTTTAAACTTGCATTCTTCAACTTTGACTTTTTTTCGAGAACAAAGTTTTATGCAACTGCATCGACTTACAAAATTATTAAAGCCTAGCTCAGACAGGCAATAATTATTTGCAATTGTAAATATACATAATTCAATCATTTGATCATTTCCTACTTCAACAAATCTCATACATTACATTAAATTTATAAGGAAACCCTTAAAAATAGGCACTACTAACACTTTAGAAAAAAGTGCAATGTTTTCTCTTTATAGCAAACTGTAAAGTCAGTAACGTCTCAGCTTAGCATTCAAATTTTGTAAGTTCTAATTAACAGCATAATACTTGATTTAGCATTTGTGCACAAATTTGAGTTGAAATTTTTACTTGTCGCACCACAAAAAAATGAATCCTTTTCAAGAATATCTTTTAATTGTTCTAATAAACATGAAAACGCAAGTTTCTAAAACATCCCTTTTCAATTTCCTACGAATATTTCGACATCTCTAGGGGTCTGATGTTTGATTGCGTATTTTCTTTTTTCTTATGTCTATTTGTTAAATTTTTAGATTTTTTTAGATGTTTCGTCACATCTGCTGTTTTTAAATTGTCTGGTTTGTTTGTTAGTTGTTTATTTGTGGAACAAACATAGATAGTTCGGAATTGTAACTAAATTTATTTATTTGTTTGTGTTACTTGCTATCTGGCATCTGGACTGTAATATAGAATCGGTTTGAGCTCGGTGATAAGTTTGTGTTTTGACTGTTGCGAGTTGCAAACTTCAAGAACAAAGCCAGTTGCTCGGTTTATGTATGTTTGTGTCATTGTTTTTATTTTTTCGTAGAGAGTATGATAAAACGCGACAATGCAGTCACTTTTGCTGTCAGGCCAAGCGCTGTTTTTCGTTTCGGTTGGCTCTTGCCCGCGACTCTTAAGGTATTTTGCAAGTCAATTCTAATTCGTTAGCCAGGGGCTGTTTCGTCTCACTCTTGACTGCTTTACTGACTGTCTGCCTGACTGACTGCCTGACTGACTAGCTGACTAACTGACTGAGTGGCTGGTTAAATGTAAGTGCGACCTAAGTCTGAGTCTGTGTCGGGGTTCGTGCGCTTGCCAATTGCCAAACTCAAATCTCCGCACGATCTATGGCACTGGCGCTGACTCTGGCGCTTCGAGGCGCGTGATTGCGGCGATTCCGGCAATGCTGACACGTTTGCTCGCATTTTGATTGCAATTTCTTTTCTTTGCGCTTTTCTTGCAGTTCGCGTTTTCATTTCTTTACTTCTTGCCATTGTTGGTGTTGTTGTTGTTGTTGTTGTTGTAGCTGTTGATGCCGCTATTAAAGATTCAAATTCGTGTTGGCTATTAAAATCAGCGGCTACAATTGCAATGACAATGGAAAACGCAAATCGAAAATCAAAAGTAAAAATTTCGTCACGAACTTTTTGTTGAGATGAGTGCGACGCGTCACGTTTGTCAAAAGTTCGTATAGAAAATGGCCAATAAACTTGGCCACTGGAAAACACTCGTCCGATATTCAATATCCGATTTTCTATTGGACAAGAATGCGGCGACCAACGACTGCGTTGGTGTTGCAAATTTTCCAGCTTGTCTCAAACGACGAGAAAATCTTAAATAATTTCGGCTTTCAGCAGCCTTTTTTATATATTTTTTTCTTCTTTGTGCCATATTTATGGCCAACTCCTGACAGTTGGGCGTTTTGTCTTGAGCTGCGGTGTTCTGGCCAGCGAATTCCACAAGCGCCAAATGCAAACATTGCCAAATCATGCGAAGTGAGTTGACGGGTGTGTGTGTGTGTGTATGTGTGTGACAACCATCATAATAAAGCAAAAGTCAAGTTGGGCCCGCGTGGGTGGTTACGGGCTTATCATACAAACATCCATATGTATATGCACTTCGAAAAATACATTACCTAAATTCTAGAAAATCGCACTAAAACTTTAAACGGTCTAAAAATGTTTAGAATAAAGATATTTTCTTGATTGGAAAGTACACCACTTACTTGTATGTATTAATTGTGAAAATCGTGAGTTTATTATAATGGTAAGTCAAACAACAAACATGAATGGAATGCTAAAGTCGATTTTGACCAACTCCTAAGTATTGGTTCTTGCGGCTGTTATACTATCCAAAATGTTTCCGTTTTGACATACTAATCAAGAATATATACTCTTTGCGGGGTTAGGTTATTCTCTCTACATATGTTACCTACATTTCCAATAAACTAAGTAGTATAACCTTTTATCCTTTGGGTAGCGGGCATTGGCTTAAATTTAAAATAAATATTAATAAAAGATTGTCTAATTTTAGGAAATATTTCCCTAATTTTCAGAAAAAAGTTATATTTAAAAATATTCACAAAATAATGGGACTTTAACTAGCATTTTAAGGAATTTTACAAATTGAATTTAACAACATTTTTGGTTATTTTTTGAGTGTACGTGTGTATATGTATGTACTTATGTATATAATAATAATTTTTGGAGTGGGCCTCTAATGCGGTGCAATGCAAACAAACGAAGACAAATGCAAGACATGACAGACGCACAGCTGGACAGGCGGGGAAAAAGACAAACAGACGGACAGACAAACAAACAGATGAATGGCTGTGGGTGAGGGAGAAGGGAAGCTCGGTTAGATGGACATTTTTTGCGTGAGTGTGCGACGAACTGGCCAAGTGTATAAGAATGAATGACTCAAGCGTTTGTCAGGCGCTGACATTTATTTTGATAATACATACAAACAAACATATGTATGTATGTGTATGTATATGTACATATGGATATAGCGTGTGCATGCCACTGAGTAATGCGGTGGTGTTTTGGGAAATGGGGAATGTGCCAGTGACTGCGCATTTAAAGTGAAATTCAAGCTGTCATATCTTACCACCAAAAAATCTCTTTCTAGCCTAGCCAAAGGCAGGCAACTTGACACTTAATGTTCTTTAACTGCTGCTTGGCACGTCAGTTAAATGATTTATTTAAAAACGCGCTGCCATTTTCCCCAGCCTTGCCTGTAGACGACCATTACGACCATTAAAGCGCCCCACAGTGCCTGCGCTGACCTACTGCACCAGTTTTAATGCCGATCCATTGATATATACGAGTATGTATATATACTTGTACTATGCTGTACGAGTATACAAGTATATATTGTGTGGCGGCTCATCCGGCGTACCATTTCACATGGGCCTCATGGCCCAGCTGTTGTGGTCAATAATTATAGGTTTTCCACTCTTTTATCCCAAACAAAAGACAAGCAAGACAAGTCAGGCAGTTGGGGTCTCTAGCCCAGGAGTGTTAGTCCAAAAAGTAAAGGGCCCATTGCGCCGTGGGACAGTTGCTGATTTAAATTCGTGTTAGAGAGACAAAATAATTACGGCAATTGGCAAGAGAGGAAAAAAGCAGCGCAGACAAAACTGAGTGACTGACTGACTGACTGACTGACTGACTGAATGAATGACTGATGGGCTTTAAGCCACGACGACTACAACAACGGCAGCGACGGTGGGACGTCAAATAAATGAACGATTTAAATTTGGCTTGGGAACCAAGCAAGCAAGCAAGCAAGCGAGCAAACAACAAAACACCAAATGGCATAGAACATTCAGCTTAAACCATTAAAATTATTTAGTGGCTGAGCTCTCGACGATGCGCCCTCGGGCCGACAGCAGCCATGTGAGGCGGTGCCGATCAGGGCAAGGCCTAGTTGACCCAGAAATGCTGCTAACTGCGCTTTGTCAACATTTGTCAGGCTGGCTGAGACTGTCTGTCATATGATTATGATTTTTGTTATTGCTAGTTTTATTTCTTATTAAACATTTTGTGGCGCCAAAGTCAAAAAGACAATCAACAGCTGCCCACGTCGAGACGACAACAAAGCCAACCAAGTTGGTAACAACACTGGCGGCCACCAAAACCTCTGTGATTGCAGCAGTGGCGGTGGGTTCGAGTCAGGCAAGTGGCTTAGAGGCTTGGTCGCAACATTTTGGCTTTTTTCCCCCTCCATTTATTTAATGTTTTTGCTTTATTTACGATTCGATTTCGTTTATGAGTCAAAAGCGCAAACATCAAAATATCGTATACCACGCATGCCGCTGCTGCCGTCCCAGCCGGGCTGCAGTTACTTAACATGGCTTATTATTGACGCTCTGTTTGACTGCCTTGTTGCAAACACACACACACTTTTATACTCACACACACACACACATGGTGGGTACTTGCTTGTGTGTGTTATGTTTTGAACAGATTTTGAACGTCGCCGCCACATTGCGCAAAACATAAAGCAGCAACTGCCTTGTTGGCTGCACTTCAACTTTTTGATATCGTATTATTCAGTTGGCAATTGGGCTGTCGGTGGGATTTATGGCATGGCTCGCGCTTATCGGCCACCAATCGCTGGCCGTCGGCTGTTGTTTGCCTTTCTCACTAATTTTCACTTAATTATCTAATGAGCGTACAACTTTATCTGCAGCTACAATTCGTGCTGCACTACAACATCAGATCATGGGAAATATAAGAAAAACCAGACAAGAAGCATTTTCTTTTTTACTTTCGCTTATTCGAAGATCTCTTACTCTTTATCAAAATTATTTCAATTTAAATATTCATTGACAAAACAAGAAAAATATGCGGAATGAAATGCTTCTAAAATAAATTTTAATCTACAAGAGCCACCAAGTTGTGAAAATTTTCTAGTTTTCTTCATTAACTTTAAGATAAACGCCATCACATATATACTTGTATGTACTATAATTATTCAAAACCATGCTGGTAAATGAGCACAGTTTTGAAAAATTGGAATGCAAACTTTGGATAGAAACCAAAAACAGTTTTATTTGTTTGCTCTTAGGCACAATAGCATAGAAATAAATTAACTTTTATTCTTGAAAAAGTGTGAAAGATAATAAATATATTTTGCATATCAAAAGTTAGCTCTAATCAGCACATTATAATCAGATGAGAAAGGGCAAAGCAATCAATGGTTATATGTTTGCTAATAAATTTGAGAAGCAAATATATTGTATAGGTGAAAAAATTATTCAAAAAAAGCATGACCCAATTTTTCACCGTACTTTTTGCTAAGATTAGGAACGAGTAGCAGAGCACAAATAGACCAGTTTTTAACAAAATACAGTTCAACATTTTTCAGTGCACTCTATAATGTTATTTGTAACATGGAAATTAAGAACAATTAAGTAAAAGTGGTGTTTAGTTTGTTCACATTATATTTAAAAAGTAGAAAAATTACTAAAAATAAAGAAAAATTGGTTGAGTTTTTCTACAATGCATTTGATTTATGTTCTCTAGTTTTTAAATTTCATAAAGTCCTCCTTATCTGTTTATAAGATATACATATCATATCTTAAATCAGCTTTCAAAAGTCCCATCATATATGCATGCAGTTTTTTTCTCCACGCCAATCTTCATTAAAAAACTGAACAGAAGGACAGTGATTTGTTACAAAAATCATAACAATGTCATAATACCTTTCAGCAGCGCTAGTGTATTAATTATAAAGAAGGAAAATTTAATGGGAGTTTGTTTTGTTGATTTTTTCTTTTTGACAAGCGCATAGTCAGCACCACAATGAACGTAATTATTATGCGATCATTTGCAAATGCCCAGCAGAAATATTGTATCTCTGTTTGGCCAGAGATACCCACATAACTAATGATTAAATTGTTAAACAATGTTTGCTGTTGCTGCTGCTGCTCTAAGTTCGACGATTGCAGTGAAATCGGCTATCTGGCTGGCCTGAACGCTGGCTGGCTGGCTGAACTTTAATGCGGCAGTTCAAATGTGGCCATGGCAGCGCATTTTATTACGTATACGTACTGTGTGCGCGCACTGCCTTGTCTTGCTAAATATTATGTAATTATGTATCTATGCGCTTGGCAATTTAACGGCCATTATGTGCACAACTCTACGAATATGTAGGAGTTTCTTTTCACCATCCAAGCATTTAAATGTGCGGCAAGTTATTAATTGGCACGCGGCAATGACGGCGCCGTCTATCGCACAACATCAATCTGTGCAACATAAATCTAGCGGCAAGCTTGGGGCGCGCAACGCAGTTGCAACAACTGATACGCAGCACACGGAAGCCTCGCGCACTCGTACATAGTTGGCTGCTGTTGTGCCACATTTTAAACGATGCGACGGGCGACAACGACGACATTTTTCATGCCTACTATGTACATGTGCGTGTGTGTGTGTGTTTGTGTGTGTTTATTTGTTTGTGCTTGGTGGTATTTTTGCCACATTTTTCCAACCGCTCATTCTTCGTCCACCCGCCGCCTGAACGCGATTAAATTTTACTAACTTGGCTGCAATTCTCTTCACAGGATGACATACACGATCAGTGCGGACTGACGCAGGCCGGTCTTGAGGAATACAATATACGCGCCTCGTCCTATTACGATCAGACGTTCCATCATCAGAAGCAGGCTTCGTACGCACAGTCCGAAGGCTATCACAGTTATGTGTCCAGTTCTGATTCGACGTCGACGACGCCATTCTTGGACAAGTAAGTGAACGACTACATACCCGTACATACTCGAATATTGATGGTTCCAGCGACATATGAAGCGACTGACTGTCTGTCGGTTTGTCTATTCGACTTTGTGGCCACAACAGCAACAACAGCAACAACAACAACAACAACAACCACAATAGCAACAAGCAACACGAAAACACGTTTGTGGCTAGAGCAATGTTGTTATCGTTGTTATTTTTGTCATTGCTGTTGTATCAAATGCCGCCGCCACTCGACAATTATGATTTTTATTTGCCACTTCACCTCATATGTACAATGACCACAACAAGACAACAACAACTTATTAAAAATTCTTAGTAAAGCAAACAAAGTGCAGACAAAATTATACAAGAAAAATACCGAAACTAGCTTAACGTTCAAGGTCTTTGAAAAATTCATGTCGCGTTTTTGCTTTTCTTCTCAAATGTACATACAGAGCAATACTCGTAAAGCTTGAAGAGAGTCAACTCTCAAGACAGACAGACAGACAGACAGACAGACAGACAGACAGTCAGTCAGTCAGTCACTTTTATAGTCCGTTTGTCTATCGAAATACAATTTGAAGGCTAAGCTGAAATACAAGCAATTACAACTGGCCATGCCTTTGTCTGGGTTCACATTGAGGAAACGCCATGAAAACCAGAAATTTCTTAAGCCGCTAACCGCGAACTGCGAACCACAATCGCCTATTTTGGCCGCACGCAATGAGTTGCCAATTTGGCCAATTGACAGCCGTCAAAATTCTTAGTCGCCCCCCTCTCCTATCGCTCAACTATACGCTTTTTTGCAGATTACGTCAGGAGAGCGACCTGTTGTCACGGCAGTCGCATCATTGGTCCGAGAACGATCTCTCATCAGTTTGCAGCAACTCCGTCGCACCCTCGCCCATACCGCTGCTGAGCAGTCTGAATGGACGGGATACGAATAGTCTTCATCATAACCACACGAGCCCGATCAACCACAACAGTTCCGAGAGCACCTCATCGACAGAGACTCTCAAATGTTTGGGCTCAATGAGTGATGTGTCGGAAGCGAGTCATGTCACCGGCTACAGTGCAATCGCCGAATCAGGTATGTTCTGAAGAAAAACTGTGTATAGGAAGTAGAGAAAACATTAGGACCGTTGAATTTGTATTGGAAATCTTACAAAATAGAGTCGGACAATAAGTGAACGATCAATAGGTTCTGCAGCCATCTTTCTTCCACTTTAAACGATACAAATAAAGCGTTTGTTTAAAATTATAAAAAGCACAAAAATACTTAACTTAAGAAACAAATATTTTATTACTTACAGTGACTATTTAATTATTAGACACTTCCATATTGTGCATTTACTTGGATACAGAATCTTGACTTGTATTACAACTTTATTTTTATTTTTATTGCCCGTAAGAATGTAGAAAGTTCTTAAGCAATTACAGTGCCAAAAAATCAATGAGATGGTAACACATCTTTGCGAATGACTTAAGAAATATTGGACAGTTTCAACTACAAAATAAGAAACAATTTTCAGGTGCTTTGCAATTTTTAAAGTAACTTCTTTCTTGCAACATCTTTCATTTGTTTAAAGCTTTTCAATATGTACTTTAGTAGAACAAAGATTTATTGACTTATCACTGAACTTCACCATCCTCCTAATTTGTTTACAGTCTCGTCCTCGCAACTAATTGTGCACAGCTCGCGTGTACTGACGCCGAAGCGACACCACAGCGAGAGTGTGCTTTACCTCCACGACAACGACACGGCGCCTGGCGACAATGTTGTAGCAACAATGATAGGGAAGCACGCGTCACAGAACTCAGACGATGGTGGCAATAGCAGTAGTGGCCAGCCACTGGCCATGCGCGCCCAGCATCGTCACAGTCCCAGCTATCCGCCTGTGCACACAAGTATGGTGCTGCACCACTTTCAGGCCTCGCATCAGCCGCAATCGCACAAGCTGACGCAGCTGAAGCGTCTCGATGCCACACAAAGTTCCTTACCAGACATTCAGCATTCGAATGCCGAAAGTCGCCTAACTCTGGGCCAGTCACAATCAACGGGTGATCTGCAACAGCAACAGCAGCAGCAGCAACAGCAACAGCAGTCGCAGTCGCAGCAACGAGCGTCGCAGATACAGCAGCAGCAGCAGCAGCAGCACAAATCAAGCATTTCAGTAACTATATCAAGCAGTGAGGCGGTGGTAACCATAGCACCACAGCCACCACCCAGTAAGCCGCAGCTAAGCAAGACGGAAGCTTTTAGCTGCAGTGCGCCAAATGTGGCCAGCGTGGTGGAGACGCAGAGCCAGCCGTCTAATGGCAACACGGACTCCTACCGCAGCAACCATCGACTCTTTCCCGTCAGCACCTATACCGAACCGGTGCACAACAACACCTCACAGTATGTGCTGCATCCGAAGCCGCAGTACAGTGCCGGACTGCCCAAGTCCTCAAAGCTGCCACAAACCAAGTAAGTAATGATACCTTGTTGATATTTGTGGTATTGAATCAATTAATTTGGATTTCTCTTCCTACTTTCAGATTACCTGTGATAACGCCCGCGGGCGCCGCTGTTCAGCCCACTTGGCACTCGGTGGCGGAACGCATCAATGACTTCGAGCGCAGCAGTGTTGGGGATCTGTCCACTCCACCAGTAACGCCACCTGCGCAAAAATATAGCTATTTGGAGCCCAGTAAGACGCATCGCCTGTCAAATCCTGCGCTGAAAGCGCTGCAAAAAAATGCCGTGCAGTCCTACTTCGAACGGCAGCAGCACCAGCAGCAACAGCAAAAGGACATTCTGCTCACAACAGCCGAGCAGCAGCTCTTGCGTAATCACTCTTACCAATCCCTGCATGCTACTCGAGACAGTCTCGAGCACCACCAGCAACAGCAGCAGGCGTTGCGCAAGTCTTTGCCCAATAACCTAGGCCCAATGTTGGGTATACCCACTACGGCGAGCTCACCCACGCAGCTGACACGCCTAGATTGTAGCCTTAAGCCGCCGGTGCACGCTAAACCTCCGTCGCCGGCACCACCGCCGCCTCCACCCCGCTCCCGCTCGCTGCTTCCCAATCTGCTGCGCCGCTCCTCATCTGCCTCAGACTATGCCGAGTTCCGTGATCAATATCAACGTGCCTCACAGGACAAACTGCAGCAGCCAGCCATCAAAAATGTTGGAAGCGCCGAGAAACAGTCGTTCAACGATTGCGGCATGCCACCACCGCCGCCACCGCCACGTGGTCGTGTAAGTTTACCGACGCGCCGTACCTCATCGGCCTCCGAATATGCGCCCATGCGTGAGAAGATGTTGCTGCAGCATGTGGCGGCTCTGGCACACCAGCAACATCATCCGCAACAACATGCTCAAGTCACGCGACATGCCGCCTACTACCAGCAACCCCCACCTGTGGTTCCGGCAACCAGTAACTGGGTGCCTGAGCGGCCACCTAAGAATCCCAACTTGCGCGTGCCATCACCAGAATTGCCACCGCCACCCACCAGCAATGAACTGGATACTAGCTACACCTTTGACGAGCCGCTGCCACCACCCCCACCACCAGAAGTGCTGCAGCCGAAGCCGCCCCCATCTCCTAATAGACGCAACAGTTTTGCAGGCGCTTCAACGCGTCGCTCCAACTACACACGTAACACATCCTCGCCGGCGGAAGCACAGGCACCCGCACACTTGCCTAAGGTACCGCCTCTGGTGCCCAAGAAGCCGACCACTTTGCTACAGGTAAGTTGAAATGTTTGTGCCTTGTAAGACGTTTAAGGATTTGGATTGATATAAATGGGGTTTTAGTCAAACTAATACTAGCGGCTGCCTAAACTTAAGCTCGATCTACTTATCCAAAAATAGCTGGTGGTTTTGGGTAGACCTCTTAGGTCTGTCCGTTTCAAAGAGCCACTCTTCTTTATAGAAATTTTTGTTTCCACGTCGGTATTCCTCAGCCTGGAAGAAACAATCATGGCATCTATTTTATAAAGCAAAGGTTCTTCTATGTACATTATACTGGGAAGGCTTCTTAAGCCAATTAGCTCCAGTCTACCATTCTGAACTGAAGCGTCCTCACTTGTTTTAATTGCACTTAACTGATTGCTTTATTTGACCACTTTGCAGTCCTCGCGAAACTCGGCGCAGCCGCAAACCAACAAGGTGGCGCACAAACTGCTGCTCAATGGCAGTAACGCCAAATCGATAACACCCACTAAAAACATAACGAACAGTCGCAAGCGACCACACAATCCGCCTCCCATAATGGAGCATTCTCAGCTGGAGAAGAGCGGCGGTAGTGGCGGAGTATTTTCGCCGCCACCATTGCTGCCACGCGCTCGTCCCACGGCCGACATTGTCATCGCTAACAATCTGGAGAGCAATCAGCAGAAGCGGTAAGTATCTGGCGCTCAGATCGCATTTATTACTCATACGCCCATTGTCATTAATCAAGAGCGCAGGCGCACCTTTATTACCGAAGCTGTTGCTTTTGTTCTTGACCTTAGGAGTGCGCGCTAAGACTGCGTCCACATCAAATCCAATTAACTTCAGTATGCTCTCAATGTCTTTGAAAGCTTGAATGGAGTGCGTGGCACGGTAGCTGCCCAGTCGGCCAAAAGTCTGGCTTAAACTCACCCACAGTTTAATTGCTAAGCGCGCGCTCTCCTTGTCAATCAGCTGTCGTCTAATGCGGCACTGCTTAATTGGATTATGAAATTATTATTATAGTCCAATGAGCAGCAATCAAAAACTTTCAGTTTTTATTTGTGCCCAGACACATTGCTCATTGCTCATTGGCTATTGGCGTCTTGACCCAATCCCAATCCAAATCCCAGTTTCAATTCCAATCGCAATTGCAATCACAATTCCAATCGCCAGCAAGCGTAACGAATCGAATCGAATCTAATCGCGCACCTGAGGTAAATGTGTCACCAAACCAAACAATTTATTGGAGTTCCATGCGATGGCGTGGGTTTCATGTCGCTGTCTATTACATAACTCGGCCAGTGGCCTGCCTCTCGAGTTCTTTGTTCTGATTGTGGGTAAAAGTGAGCCGAATTCGAAATCGAAATTTATATACTGATCATATGTGTGTGTGTGTGTGTGTGTGTGTTTGCAACAAAAGCCCATTCTTGTGCGCTGACATTGATAGATGAACGTTGGCGGTTCATTAGCGCTTTATGTCGCTTGTTAGGTGCTGCGGGCGCATATTTTTTGGCATACAGTGTATGCCTGGGTGCGGGCATGCGCTCAGGCAAGTGAGCATTAGATAACTTGTGAACGGCTCTAAATAGAGCAACTGTGCTGCCTGCCAGCATGCCAGCCATCCAGTAAGCCAGTAAGCCTGCCTGGTGGCAAGCTCAATAATTTCTATAGCTTGTCATTTTTCTGCATTTTACACGAGCCAACGACAGCGACAGCAACTAGAAACTAGCAAACGAACAAAGCCAAACTGCATTCAGACCTCAATGTGACACCGGCACAGACCTTTGCAGCACGATTTGTTGCAGCATCCTGTCGCTAGCTGCATGGCTGGCTGGTTGGCTGGCTTCTTGGCTGGCCCCGTGCCACACGAGACAAATATTGACACAATTTGTGGCAAGTTTCGCTCGCTAACTTGTAAATGGGCTTGTCCCTGTCAACGGGTTCAAATACCGTATAACATTACCGTTCACCGTTCAACGCAAACGTGCCTAATTTGCATTTTGAAAGTTTTGCAGAGCGTGCAAAAAATGGAGCAAAGGGCAGTGTGAGCATTTCGTTTTGGGCTGGGTCATGAACTGATTGAACCAGCCAAAACCCCGCCTATATTATCCTATTATTATCCAAAAAATTACACACATACTCAAACAGACACATATATACATAAATATATGCTATGTGCACACCTGAGAAATGTGTTGGTCTTGGAGTACAAATCAAAGTCATTTTAAGTTCAATTAGACAGCTAGCAAGAACTGAAGGCAAACGACAGCTGACTGAACAGTTGCCCAAAAAATGTGTTTGAAACACCTACGGTAGCCCGGCAACGCTTTGAGGTGTGTCATTGAGACCCCGGCATGTCCATGCCCATGTGCCTGTTGCTCGCTTGTCTCGACATTTGGCTACGACAAGCGCTAATTATGATTTCGCACAGCCGGCAACAGCGCGTGCCCAACGGTCGCCCGTCAATTGCAGACATTTGAATTAATTTTCTAACTATTTGGCAACTTGCAAAAAAGGGGCACAAAAATCTAAGCTCGCCAACATATTATTTTCAAATTAAGTGCCAACGAGATTGCAGCAATCCGTAAAACTATTTACAATTAACGCCACAGCTTCACACACAAAGCACTCTTGCCTTGAATAGCAAAAAAAATAAATAAAAATAAAAACAAATGCAAAAAGAAATATAACAAAAAGGAGAACAGAAACAAAGTGGGCAACGCGTCGTATGTGCACTGGCCAACAAATAAATCACTCATACGCCACGTTGTGCCGGCTCCAAGCGAACGAGATAATAATCTACATGCATTCTCTCCCTCTCCCTCTCTCTCACTCACACTCACACACAAACACACACTCACTCCCTGTGGAAACGTCTAACGACGCGACAATTCAATTTGCGGCAACTGCGATGCGGCCAACGTGATTAGGCGGCAACAATTGTCAATAACAACAATAACAACAACACAACAATACAAAACAAAAACAACAATTGACAGTCGTGCAACATTTAACAAAGTGTTTGCCATAATTTTGGCGCTATCGTTAGCTAAATATCGTCAGTGCGACAGCGCGACTGGCGCATTGATCGATTGAACTTTTTGGAGCTGAGAATGTTGCGAAATATGGCCAAATTGAATAACACAAAAGGTGATTTGGCCAATACAATTTATAGCCGGCGCGATTGAAATAAAACAGAGTGTGCAGATTAAAAGTGCTGCCTACTTTTAAGCGCATGCAATAAACGGTGCACTTAAGCAGTGTGCACAAAAGTATGCTATGAATAGTTGTGCTATGAACAATTGTAAAGAGCGCGGGCGAGAAAAAATGGAAAGAGCAAACTAACATAAACAATACCAATATTATGAAGTATGTGAACATCCAGATGTATGTATTGGACATACATAGTATGATGATAATTGCTAAGAGCTATTAAAGTTTCTTTGACAAATAGTATAGCTGAAAACTTACAAAGAAAAAAAAACTGTTTTGAGAATCAATTTTCCAATGCACTGCACTCTCTTAGCTATGCACATTTCTTACACTCTCACTCTTTTTTGGTGGCTCTCTTGAAGTTGGCCAGCGGGCCGCTTGGCTGACTAGCGGCCGGGCCGGCTTTGTTTGCTCGCATATCGTGGCCACAACTTCAAACGAGTGAAAACCGCTGACGCGTGCAGACGTTTCAACGCGCAGTTTTGTAGCGTTGCCAATTGGAAGACCAGGCCAGAGAGCGAAGAAGGGCCTCGCGTGTGCAAACCTCGCCTTCCCATGGAATTGAACAAAACTAATTTTATGAATCGATATCAAATATTTGTGAATTGTGCGGGTTGTTGTTGAAATTTAGAGAAATATGCAATACTTTTGAAATTTGAAATTAAGTTACTAGGAGGTTCGCAAGCTCAAATGTTTTACAGCATGCCGAAAAACCACTTACTGCTTACATTTCGCACAAATAACGACGCCAACAACAGCAACAATTGTAAATTACAATAACGAAAAAAATACGAGATATAAATACGAAAATACAAATAAGTAAAAGAAACAGCACGCGCTCACTTTAAAGTTAAAGCTGGGGCTGCCATTAATTTGTGTATTCGTGTGTGTTTGTGAGTTCGAGTGCCACTCAAATTGGATTTCACAATATTGGATACCATAGAGCAACTAAAAATGGTGTTCGGTGGGAAGTTTCGCATAAGAAGGTAAACGATATGAAGCACACGTAGAAACATACATACATGTACATACATGTATATAGTATGAGTTTATTAATATTTATGACGATAAAACGAAAGGTGTTACATATTTGTCAACTATATATACAGTTTGCTTGGTCAGCTGATAAAGCTGCGCTGTTTAGTCATGACAAGGAAGCACTAGCAAAACAAATTCATAAAGAAATCGATTAATTTAAAATATATGTATGAATATGTAATATATACATATGTATATATGTATGTAAGTATACATTGTATGCAATAAAGGTGAGGCCGGCTTGTTTAAGGCGTAGCCATGTTCCATGTTGGTTTGTAATATGAAAATGAAAACTGCTTAGATAGCCTTAAATGTGTGCACATTCTAAGTCGCCTAACAAATGCGTTCTAATAAGAACATTGACAGTTTTTCGAGATTAAGTGCAGTATCTACGTACTATATGTGTATATGTAGTTGTGTGTGTGTGCAACTCGTTTTAATTGCAATGCCGACGAAGCCGGCGACTGCATTGACAGCCTAGGAGGTACTTGTACTAGTTTGTGGCCGACTGTGGCGGCTTACTTCAGTAAAACCATATTTAGCATGCTCAATGCCTTCGTCTCGCTAATGACGACAGTTGGCGCAGCTAACTGCTCACTTTACACACACACACACACACACACATACTCGATGACTTTGACTGCGCAACTAATTCACAGCTGTTGTTGTTGCTGCTGCTGCTACTACTGCTGTTGATCTTCAGCTCTTGGGTTTGTCTCATTGTTGCATGCCACTTGGCTGTTTTTTATATATTCCACTGTCTGCCACTTATATATTCCACTTGGCATGCGCAACATCATGGCGTCTCAAGCTACGTAGGTGGCAGGTGCAAAAATTCAAAAATAACACAGAGAGAGAAGAAAACGAAAGAAATATTTGTATATACATACATACATATATATATATAAATGTATACAGGTACTTGCAATTTCCTGCTGTCTTTTCGACTCGCAATCCCAATTGGTTTGCATGACAAATTACTTTTCTTTAATGCACATCACGCGTCTCACTTCGTAAATCATAACTCATGTATGATTTGTAACTCCGCAAATCCCACCCCATATAGGTATATCTGTGTGTTTCTACGAATCTAACAAATTACTGCGCATTTGTCAGTTCTTTTATCAGCTCTCTCTCTTTTGTTTTGTGCATTGCAAGTTCATTGCTGTCATTTGGTCAACTGGCTTATCAATTGTTGCCCTAATCATGCTAAATACAAAGCAGGTCTTTGTCTGGCCACGTTCCATGTACCCTCCCCGAAAAACACACAATTAACCAATAAAACCGGTTAGCCCAACAGCTGGTCGAATTACCCTTAGCAATGTGGCCCAAACAAATGCTACTTACTACCCTTGTTGTTGAAATCTGAAATTGGGACGGCTCACCACCAACATATGTCGGCCATGTTGACTTAACAAATCGAAAACAAAATTTAAAAAAAAGAAGGAAAACCCAAACATTTAATGAACAAAATAGCTTTCATGCATAATTTGCCAAAAATAAACAAAAGAGGAAAGATCAAACAAGTGGGCATGCTATAGTCAAGGCAAGTGATGTGAAGACAAACGATTACAATCAAAGTCGCTCATTCAGGGCTAGTATATTTTGATAGTACACAAGAAAAAAAACCTAATTACTTTTATGAACAATTATCGATTTTATGCCAGCTCCCAAACAAATATTTATTCAAAAACTGATGCCACCTAAATACATCGTTTAAATTATAATTGATTCTTATTGAAAACTATTTTCGTAATATACTATATAAATTGTTTTATTTACATGAAATTAAATACTGTACGTCTGCACGATCGTTTGTTATATTTGCATTAAAAAAGAGTGCAAGACAACCGAATCTTTAGTACAGAAAATATTTGTAAAAATCAACTAGATATCCCAGTAGATTATGCTGCCAATTATTATACGCTTTAAAAACCAAAAGATTTTAGTTGCAATTCTGAATTCATTTTACACTACATTATCAATAATTTCCGAATATATATTATTATAGTATGTTCGATCCAGATTCAGTTTCTATTCTATCCAACAAATATATATCTACAAAGAACTCCCCCATCCACTGTGATGATTTCACAATCCTCTAAATATGCCACACAATATCTTTCGTTAGGTAGAAGCTATCACAGAAACAGACATAATCGCTTTTCCGTCTTCGATTGTTTTTATTGAGACTTTTGCATGAATTGCGACACACTTTGGAATTTGCTGGGTACGAGCAATTTCGTTCAATTTCATGCGCAGCATAAACAAATAATCAATAAACATAAGCAGAGCGGTACAAGAAACGCTGAGTGAAGTGAAAATGTTTGGCTTTTGGAATTACTTCGACCTTCGGCCAAACAAACGGGAACTGTTTTAAATTGATTTTCTGTAATGCGTCGGCAAGCGTCGACAGGGCTAAATGTTTACTTTTATTTACGAGTGGCACTAAACAAGAAATCAAACAATACGCTTCATTGTGCCAAGCGCTTTTCATTGCCAATAAATTTGTTGTGGAAAAATTGTAATAAGTGATCCACTGCTGGGGACTTGTATACGAATATACGTATACTACAAGTATTCTGAGCCGCACGCTAATTAGTGACACTAAATGTCAATGGCATTCAATCAACACGTTTCCGAATTCAGACTTTGTGCCATTGATATATATTTTGCGACTTGGCCATTGATTTTAGGCCTCAGACATGGGTTTTGTGAGCTGCTCGCTTATATTACTTTTAATTTTTATTTTGGGTTTTTTCTCTTTTATGGCTATATTTATGGCACGCGAAAACGACATGCAAGACAGCAGCAACCACTTGAACAAATAAAAATTAAGCCGCATTTTAATTGAACAAGAAATAATAAAAAAGAACAGTAACAATATTCTTGTCTTAATGAATATACCCATTTATTTAAAACTGTCATTTCTCTTTGCTTTTTTTTTAATTCATTAGGTGCTGACAAATTGTCAATTGGTGTTTTTTTCAATTCAAATTATAAATTGTATTTAAATGACAGTTTTAAATAAAGCGAGAAACAATTGCGGAAATTGTCAAGCAATTTGCAAAGCCGCTGTTAATGTTAAAGCACTGTTAAGCGCAATGTTAACTAACAGAGTTCATTAGACTTGCTCTATGCTGCGGGCGTTTCGATTAAACGAAGCGCTGAATGTGGAAATTCATTAAAATGTTATCAAATTTGCTAAACACACCGCTGACTTAGTTGTTGTTGTTGCCGTTGCTGCGGCCTCAAACAATCAATCAAGCAAATCAAAGGCAGCGCCAAAGGAGGGCTTTATTCTACTTGTATGCCCACGAGTATACGAATATAGCATAGCCGTGGATGTGCGTGTATTTGTTTATGGTAATTAGATAAAGTCATAAAAACGTATCCAAAAACACAGCCAGATCACGTCCGCCCTGCTGCGTGCCACCTCACATTCGAAACAGTTCTAATGCGTTCGCCACAACACAAAAAGAATAAAAATACAAATAAATAAATAAAATAAAATGAAATCAACTGGACAACATTCTATGTCGATGGCGTGCGTCGCTGTCTAGAGTTTGGAGAGCAGGCAGACATGTGTCATTTGTTAACGTGTGGGTCTCACAATTGCGCAGAAGCATGCATTTAAATGTCTATGGTCATTGACCATTCAAACGGTAATGCAATCGTCAACACGTAAAGCTCAATTATCGGCACTGCTACGAGTACTCTAGAACCCTTCTCAACGTCATCAGGCCAACCCACATATGTTTGCTAGCTGCTGCCACAATGAACAATGAACAGTAAACTGTAAACGTGCCGGTCCCGGCAACAGGTTGAAATGTCACAGAACGAACAAAGAAAAAACACAAATGACGGGATAGCAAAAACAAAAAATAGACCTACTACCTACATATTCGTATACTATATAGTATTCTAAATAATTGCTCGAAAAACTTTCCCAACTAATACTTATATACTTATCTGAAAGTGAACGGAACGTTGCTCGTTACTCATCAAACGTACAGGCAGCCAACCATCAAGTAAAATTCTACAACAATTTGCATAAAAGCCCAACAACAGCAACAACAACAGCAAGCAGAGCAAAAAGCATTGGAATGTACTAGCGATATATGTAGTTGTTAAAACAAAAAGCCAAATGAAGCTAAATGGGTGCAACGACAAGCAAGACAAGAAAATTACAGCTACATACTACAGTTCACAATTGCTAGATAAAGCTGCGGGTCTGGCTGGGTCTGGCTGGGTCTGGCTAGGTCTTACTTGGGACAGAGGCACAAATGAAAGTTCAAGTTGGGTACACAAAGCACCGCAAAAGTTAAACAAATGTGTCTTCAAGTGTAGAACATAGCGATAAAGAAAAACAAAATACATGGCTGCAGAGCTCTACAAGAACAAAGGCCACAACAGCAGGTGCTGGTACTTACGAGTAGAGAGTCAGAAAGAAGCAACATTGCTGAGCTGGAGAGCATAATAAAATGTTGTAAATGTGGGCGCATTGCCTCAGAACTACTCGTAAGAAATAAGAAAAAAGCAAAGTTGCACAATTGGCACAGATGTGGGTATCTTGCAACTTTACAGCTCGCTGGCTAGCTCTGAGCAAACGGATATGCCGCAACAAATATTGAAATAGCGACAAGGTCAGGGCTGAGCGAGAACTTGAGCAGCATTTGAACAAATGTGTCATTAGTAGAAAAAATTAATGAATTAATAATTTACTCTAAATGCTCCAGTAACCTCCATTCTGCGCTTCCTTTAGCGCAACTTCCTCTTCGAAAGCCTACGGTATCTTCACTTTTGTTAGCAAAACAAAAAAGTTTCATCAATTGCACGCGTCGCAAATCATTAAGGCAGACAGGCAGATGCAACAACAACAACCAAATACAAATTTCACAAATTAATTTTTATAACACGAAAATTTCTCGCACGATACATAAAGCATAAAACATAAAGCTGAAGCGAGCCAACCACACGCCGTCCGATGTATCGCAATTAATAATTATAAGCTGAAAAATGCTTAAAGGTAAATAAGTTGCCCCTTTGCCCGTCTGTCTGTCTCTCTGTATGCGGGCTTCCTGCTTCTTGTGGTTGTTGTTGTTGTTATTGCCGGCTACTGTTAATAGCAGATACAAAAAAATCAATCGGTGGGCCGGTCATGCGCACAAGTGCCACTGTAGTAGTTGGGCTTTCAATTTTGTCTTCTCTTCTGCACGAAAATTACTTTGACACAAAAAAAACCCAAAAAAAAATAATTTTTTGTGGGTCACGCTCGTCATGACTGCGCAGTCGCGCCAACACAAACCCAGGCATACATATAGCGTATATATAGTTGTATATGTACATGCAGACTGAAAATGAAAACTACCCAGCTGATAAAAATCTAAACATGCGCCACACTGCGACTGTGAAACAAAAATAAGCGAAAAGCCCAAATTAAACTCGGGGCAGCACTTGGCCAACTGGGTTTCCCGGCTCTAATTTGTTTACAAAATGCACTGCAATCTAAATGTAATTCGATTAACATTCGTATATATAAGCCAAGTCGTTTTATTTATTTATACATATCCAGCGCTTCTGTTTTGGCCACACAATTTCTTGGCTAATTTGCATGGTATGGCGTGTACGAATACTGCTAAGTACGAGTATATTCAGTTTCTTATTTTATTTCTTTCTTAATGATAATGAGCCATTGAACTTTGCGTTGGGCGCAAAACATTTTAATAGGCGTGGCACGGTGATCAGCCAATGAACTTTTTCAGCTTCTCAGATACGTGCGTGCCATTAATCCGTATACGAGTATTTAAATATGCATATTGTATCTGTTGGTCAGTTGACAAAATTCGAACGCTTAACAAGTCGTTTGCATATATTTTGGACATAAATTGTTATGAGACATGTTCTTATTTCATGGGTGAAACGTTTTGGCCACGCTTGTTGCGTAATTCTTGAATGTGTGATTCTTCTTTATATTTGGAACTCTTTATTTCTCGAGTACTATATGAGCTGCATGCATTTTAAATTGGTTTTACGTGCTCTGATCGCACAAATAACCCATGCGGTGGTTCTGAGTGAGCTCGATGTGTGAAACAGTTTACCATAAAAGCCTTAGCCATACCGTTAACAAATTCAATCTTCTGCGCAGAAGTTTAATTGACAACACCCACAACGAAGCTATGAGGTTCTTGCTCTTTGAAAGTACAGTGGACATCATCGGAGGACGATACTGTCAAACACAATCCAAGCTTTTGAGCATACTAGGAGCTCGTACAAAGCAAGTCTGACAGTTTATTAAATATCTTTTTTCCCTAACTTTAAGAAATATCCGACTTGGCTATTAAAATATGCTGGAGAACTTGGTTTTACAAATAAAGGAATTGAAAGTCTGAGGCATAAAATTGGACATAGGTTCGTGCAACCTGACAATTAAGGTTGTAATTGTAATCGATTTGTAATACGCTTGGGTAGGATTAGGTAAGGTTGAAGTCTCGTTAGCGCGACATTAATTATTAATATCGTGCTATTAGTTGTTCAAAATTCCACCTCCCACACTTGTAAGTACATTGTCAATGTTTATAAGTCAGCAAAAACTCGCAATGATCAACTTGTTAACAACGAAAGGCATTTTTTCTGAAATAAAATTTCGAACTACCACTGCAAATTAGAAAAGTATGTCTTTAAATCAAGCCAATGATTTTAATTAAGAAAATGTTCTTAAACCTAAAAATTATTTCACTTTGCAATATTAAAAGAACAATATTAGTCTCTTAATGGAAACTAAACCTTTTTAATTTCAAGTGTTTATTATTTGTACATAAATTAAATATTTCAATATGTATTCATTTTTATTATATCTTTGCAACTAATCATAACTTTCTCGTTCCTTCATTCAACATGACTACCTTATTTTCCATTTAGGCTTTTCTTCGTCATATTGAAAACGCTATGCCTATAGCCTCATCAATTAAAAGTCTTAACAAGACTATTAGTCTTTGTGCATCTTGATAGCAGCCAGAACGATTACAGCTGAAGAACACAATTTGTTGAACATTCCCACTGTTTGTCTCAAATGGTTTCCACTGCGTGTGTGCAGTTAATGGTCATAACCATTACGACAAACATAAAGCGCGTAAAACTTAAAAAGCAATTTCGGTTTATATTGCTGGTCTTTCCAATTCGGTTGTCTGGGCCCTTTTAGAACTTAATTGATTTCGTGTTTGACACCAAAAAGCAGTTTTATCGCCCAGAGTACATCTGATCGGGCCGTGGAAGCCAAGTTAGCTGGCGTGGGAACATGACAGCAATCGCCATTAAAAGGCAAATCATAAGCACTCGGGTTTTGATTTGGATTTGATTTCATTTCGCTTCATTTATTTCGAAATTGAAGTTGTTTCATTTAATAGGCAAGTGCGCGACAGTTTGAAAGTCATAAAATGTGCGTCGAACTAAAGACTCGAGCATTTTAAACTCGACTTCTCTGCGGCTGTTGCGCTGCATGCATAAATATTGTGCATTATGCATATTAAATACTTTCACTTTCATTTCATGAACATTTCTATTGGGGCAGCGGTACGATTGTGGCATTAACGAACAATGCCCAGCCACAAAGTTACAAATGTTAGTGGCAAGAAAGCGTCAAGCAAATGCGTCAATGGAAGTGTTAAACATCTTAAACTTAGGCCATAACTGACAATTGATTTGGCAAACAAAATAATTCACTATACAGTATGCGTTTGCTTTGTAAATTTTCTTCGCTAATACTAAATAGGGTATTCTTCTGCAATTCTTAAAATTATAATTCTGTAATGTTGATTACAATTGATGGAATAGCATGCCTCAAGGCTGATGGGAACTATAATTATAATGCGTTTTTTTAAGTCATTAGACATCAACGACAATAAATGCTAAGATGAAGCTATAATCGCTATCTTCTAGCTAACTCACGGAAAATTTAAGTATATACATTAAATTTACAGCCATTCTTCTCTTAAACTGATATGCCAACTGCAGTTTTCTGTAGTCGGACATAGGCTGGAATTTAAAGAATTATAAGAACATCTGTTATGGTTTAAAAAGCAAAAAAAAAAAGAAATGAAAGAGGAGCATTTAAAAATATTTTGAAAATATATAAAGCATTTTACAAATCTTAAACTTTCTTGCGGATTTCCTAAAATAAATCCATAGTAATATATATAAATACTGAATAGTTTTCTGTGTTATTTATTATCATTTGTTCAAGTGTTACTTGCAAATTAAATATCCTTATGATGTGTGAATATTTCATATAAAAATTATTTGTATGGATTTTCGAAGTCTCACGAAAAGCTCCTGAATCTGATTTGAATGTGAAATGCTTTGTATGTTTTACCCCAGAGGTGAAGCCATAGTTGCCACGCATAGACAATAAATAGACGCGTTGAGTCTGGGCGTGAAAGCAAGTCATAAAACGAAAGCTGAGCACAGATATAAAACATAAAGTTTTTTGACGCCGGCGCCCGTTAACGAGCTCCAACTTCCACTCTTTGCCGCACAACATTGAAGTTGCAGCTGCATTGGCAGTCGCCCTTGTTGTTTCTAATCAACATGCGTTTGTTAGATCTATTGGATCTGTTGGATCTTTGATTAGCACTCGCTCGCAACTCATTTGCTTAGCAATTGCGTGGTTGTCGTCGATGGGAAAGTCATATGAAAATGAAAGTGAATGAAAAGAAGAATATGTAAAAAAATCATGTACATGATTCAACAATTAAAATCCATTTATACTTTATATCTTTTGCTTGCCATTGAGAATACTTGGCGGCTACACAATGAGAAATTTTCATCAAAATGGTTACGAGTATGTCTTTGCTGAAGGAGAGATAATTTTGCAAATATCAAAGTGATATTTTTATTTAACAATACAATTTTTTTATATTAATTTTATATTTTTGCAATTCCAAGGATGCAGTCTTCTTCATATGTTTGTTTCTAATCAAAGTATTCAGTCCGCTCAGTCAGTTCAAGCTGATAAGACATAAAACAAACTTAAATAAAATGAATACTTGTTCATGAAGATACAATATTAAAAGTTTCAAACACAGTGAATTTTAATCTTAAGCCAATTAAATGAGTTTTTGATACAAAAGAAAAGATTTTACTATCAGTTTTATATTATTTTGTTCACCAAATATCTAGTATTTTAGTGATATTGGTTGTTTTTTCTCTGTGTAGCTGCTCATGGTCAAAACGGTCAAGTGACCCAATCCGGTACGGCTCGTACCAGCCCGTTGCGTTACGTTTCATTCCGTTCCGCTCCGATCCTCTCTATTCGATTGTCAACATGTTGATGACGCGCATTTAGTGCTTGTCGTCTGCCTTGTGCTCAATCACAATCAGACAATCGGACAATCATACAATCACTCACACATTATTATTTTACAAGCATCTGAGCACATAACTTAATTAAAGCTCACTACGAGCTTGCGTTAAGTCACGTTAATAACTAATAAATGGCCAGATGATTGGCCCAGTGTCTAGACAAAGTCGTCAATAGTCAGTCAGCAGTCTGTCGTCGTCGTCGTCGCCATGCATTTAGCTTTTAGCTGCCTTTTTTTTTGTCCCTGCCAGTTGATTGATTCCCACAATGCAAATGAAATGCAATCAGGCAGGCCGGCCGTCGGGCTGGCAAATGCTTTTGTTTTCTTTTGCATACGCAAATAAGCGAAGTGCATGCAAGCCCCACAAGAGTGCCTGCCTCCTGCCTGCCTGCCTGCCTGCCTCACACACAATTCAAAGTGTGGCGGGATCATATGCCACGGTCGTACGATCGTTTCTTAGGCCACGTTCGTCGATTTGTTGTTGCTGTTGCTGTTGCTGCTGTTGCGGATTTTGCTTTCGTTTCAATGCGGCCACGTAGGCACAACCGTCCGGCTCAAGGCCGTCGCTTGGATCGACGTTGCGTTGTCATTGCACCAGCATGTTGCTGTTGTTGTTGTTGTTTTTGTTGCAATTGTAAAAGTACATATGCGCACTGCATACAATAAAACAAAGTAAAAAGCGCTAACTAAGCAACGCTTATTGACTGTTGCCGCTGTTGTTGTTCTTCTTCTGATCGCATGACGAATTACCAACGACAGCGAAAACAAAGAAAAGTGCCCGACCGATCGATCAGTCCAAGCTCAGATGTAAACTTCTTTCAGACCCCAAAAGCCGAAGTCGAAGCCCAAGCCCAAGCTAAATAAAAGTCAGACCGCAAATATGCGCAGCTCATCCTTTCTTTGTCTTCACTGACATGCTTGCATCACGTTCTTTTGGGAAAACAACAAACAATTGCATTGCAACGAACAACCACAGCAACCGCCGTATTTTCAATTTGCACACCAAAAGCATCCCTCCTCGCCCCCCCTTTCCAGCTCTCCAGCATTATTAGAATGCATTGCTGCAGTTCGTCAGACCAGTCGTAGCTTGCAATTTGCAATTTGTTGGAGATGTTTTTATGCCCAAATGCGGCATGCGGCCACAAATGGGCGTGCAATCATTGGGGCTTTTGCTTTTCAATTTGCAATCGCTACGCTGCGCAAATGAAATGCAAAGCTAACCAAATAATGGTATCCAGACAAAGGGCTAAAATAGGTTGGGCTCCAGACTACCAATAAATTTGGCCAAGGCAGACAACCGTTCCTGGGTTTTTCCTCTTTTTGTTTTTCTTAAAATTTATTTTGGGGCCACCAAATGAGTCTAAATCAGATGCTGCGGCCGCCACTATGACAGTTCCACCAAAAAAACAACATTAATAAAAGCCAATATGTCAGGCAGACCAACTAATTTGTGCTCTAACCAGCCCAGTCGGGAATTTGTGTAAATGGAACGGCGCCATTTGGCTTGACAATCGCCATCAGACGACGCGTCGTCCTCATCTTCGCTGCTGCATGTCTCTTTTATATATTGTGCAGCAGAATTATGCCACTTATTTTTAGAAACGCCGACGTGCTCTTCTCATGGTGTCAGCAGCACATGTGATTAGTGGGACAGTGCTAAATTTTAGTGATCTATGCGTTTAAGTTTCCCAATGAATGCGTTAAGTCTCTGCCTAGTATAACTTACAATCTTCCTCATTACAAACTATTTGCCAAATGAAACGGTTTTAGGCAAATACTCGTATATCTAACTGAAGCTTACTGGAGTCATCAATATAATATATATTTAGAATGGTAGAAACTGAGTATTGAATGTTTTTGATACAGCTTTAATATTTCCCTAAATACAGGCGTTCATACGGTCGAGCAAACAATGGTACAGAGTATTTACTTTTCTCGTCTACATTTCATATAATTCAATAGACTTTCCAAACCAACTAACCTGCCCTTTTATTTTAACAGCGTTACAGTTTCAGTTTTAGTTAAAAACAAGAGAGAACGCTACAGTCGAGCAAGCCCGACAGTGTAATACCCTGTACCCAGGTAAACTTCCGTCACTGAGTTATATGCGCCCATAGCAGCAGCAAAAAGAGGAAGAAGAAGAGCGAACTTGTTGCTGGAGTTTGTGGGGGTTGTACTGGCGAGAATTTGTTTCGCTAATAACTTTTCTTAGAATTTATCGAATTGAATAAATTTTGAACAACAGTAGACAATTATATATAAATTATGTGTGCAAAGTTTGGTAATAAAATAAACTCGTCCTTTCTCGGACCTTGGAGAATCTGGATGCCAACTTTGGTTATTCTAGCTTTTATAGTTTCTGAGATCCTCGCGTTCATCCAGACGGACAGACGGACGGACGGACGGACATGTCTAGATCGATTTCTCTCGTCATGCTGATTCAGAATATATATACTTTATGGGGTCGGAGATGCTTCCTTCTGCATGTTACATACTGTGCAAAAACCTAATATACCCTTTTTACCCTACGGGTACAGGGTATAATAAATTGTAAATTGAAATATGCTTTGATAAAATACAGATAATCAGACGGGTGAACAATTAAAGGTACATCAAACGACTTGTCTGCAGAATATATTTTTGAAAGCATTAGTAAGATAAGCCTTAGTCTTCAAATAGCCTGCTTAACAAGAATGGTGACTAGTTTCAATACTTTACGAATGACAGACGTTCGGACAGACAATCAAACAAACAGTTGAGATAAACGAACTGGCAAAAAGCCTCCTTTTCATTATCCTGTTTACGAATTTACAACCTTGCGGATCTTAGCACGCTTTCGTTATGATGATACATGAAGAAACATTTTTAAAATCCTGTGCCCCTTTAGTTGCAGAAGTGTTAAGAAGAAGACCAAGAATTTGTGCTGTAACGCCTTTAAATTCCAAAGGCAAAACTTGGAAAAGCTTTTTCAATGCCTCAGCTGCTGGTGGTAGGATCCCACCTGCCGATGACAAATCAACATCAGAGACACACTCACTGCTTTGGTACTCAGGCGCTCGAACAATTTTTGTTTGCTTGCAAAATTTCTTTGGACGAGCAGCAGTTTTGCGAATGGTGGCCAATCATTTCGTGTTGGTTGGTCGCCCGCCTTGTTTGTAGTACGCTTTCGCCTCGGAATCGGCGCGAACTACACTTTGTTGAATGAAAAGCGCCGCCATCATCGTTCTTGTCGTATTTTTATTTATTTGATGTGATTTATTTTTAGCGCATTTTGACGCCTGAATCGGACGCGTGTGTGCTTTTATCTCGTACCGTTTTGGGTCACATAAGGCTCTGACACTGACTCTGACAACGCCAACGATGGCGCATTGGTTTCCTTGGTTCAGGTAAAAGATCCGATTGTGCTTATCGCCATAATAAGCTGTTTGGTCAAACAGGCATAACAAATGGCCAATGTCTAGACATTCAAACATATTACTATGCAAAATTATTTAAATATGTGTATATGGGCTGACGTCATTGACTTTGCTGTCGCTATTTAATGTGAAAAGCGCAGACGCCGTTAAGCAATTTGGGCCAAATTGAAAAAATATATACATAAGTATGTAGTTGTATGCAAGTAGTTGCGGCGAATCGTCTGTCTCGTTTATTTTCTGACTGGCTGACTAGCTGACGGGCGGACTGACTTCCTTGCCAATAAGCATGCCATATATAAAGCGTTTAATTGCAGCGCCAACTTCGGCAATGCAACCACAGTAACAACAACAGCAACAACAACAACCTTGAAAACGCAACCGCCGCCGCCGCCATCAAAGTTAAATCTTGATCTCGTTTTTGGTATATAATTGCGCTTTTTTTTTTGTTGTTGTACGTTGCCTCGTTGTTGCTGTTTATTTTTATATAAATACGTAGCTTGGCACAGACTCTTGCTCTTGGCATTGCGCCGACTTCACAGTTCGGTAGGCAGCGCAAAATATTTTCAAAATTGTTGCACGCGATCGCAAAATAAAATCAAAATGTTTTCCATTTTTACCAATTTTGACAATCGACGACAGTGGCATCCCGCATCGCTTCCTGTCCAAAACTTTTGGGCAGCCACTGCCACAGCCAAGCCCCAACAAGTGCATATCCATGCCGATGTTGCTGTTGTTGAATGTTATTTCGTTTTATCATCATTATTATTATTATTGTTATTATTGTCGATGTTGTTGTTGCTGCTGCTGCTGCTGCTGCTGCTGCTGCTGAGATTGCTGTTGATGCTTCGAGTTCGTTGTCCACATAAAAATTGTTTTGACTCAGCCATCAAATACAATATTTAGCGACTGCACGTAGGGCCCTCAACGGGTACGGTGGCTCAGCAAGCGGCTCAGCGATTCAGTGGCTCGCTCGAATGTCATGGCTGTGGTGGCGGCGGCAAAAACATTTTCACGCTTTGCTTCCCGCCAGTCGTTGCTTTGGATATATGTCTGTATGTTTATGGTATTTCTCTTCAAACCAAACAATAATGATAAGTTTTGCCGCACAATGCTCATGGCCCAGGGAGTGTGAGAGTTGTGCAAACAAACCATAAAGACTATCAACCAAATGCAGTGCTGTGCCAAACAACAAACGCCCACCATCAGGTCCAATCTAGCCAGGTCCACCAGCTATGCTTATCGAAAGAGATGTGCAAAATAGTTTGTAATTGTGACTTGCAATGCCCCGACTAGTGGCAAGATTCACATCTAATTCACGAGATCGCAAAAGAAACCCCAAAAGAGTTTTTTTTGATATAGAAAACTTTTGCCATTTGCTTAAAAAATTATGATTTTA
Organism: Scaptodrosophila lebanonensis; assembly: GCF_003285725.1. Lineage (NCBI taxonomy): Eukaryota > Metazoa > Arthropoda > Insecta > Diptera > Drosophilidae > Scaptodrosophila > Scaptodrosophila lebanonensis. Next base: position 8,976,246 of record NW_022060529.1, read on the forward strand.
TTTGAAATATAATAATGAAATCAAAAAGCTGATAAATTGCACAGCTTTTGTGGTTTTACATGAAGGACATTCTGCTTAAACCATGTTTTGTATTGTTTCCAATTTTATTGACTTTTTACAAATTTGAAGAAGAAATAAATATATAGTATTAAGAAGCGGATTGTCATAATCCCAAGACATTGCTTGACTTTCTTCTAATTTAAAAAAAAATTTTGAAAAAAGAAATAAAGTAAATACGTGTGGATAGATTGATTAAAGAATACAGTCTCTTATCCGGTAGCCTTTGGCGGCCATTAAGCATCACTTCAAAGATAGTAAATGATTTAGTGAATTCTTACAAAAATCGCTGATTATGGTTGATTCTAGGTAAATTCAGAACTTTATGCAATCAGATATAAAATAAAATTGGCTTAAAATTAAAACTAATCGCTGAATTTAAACAATTAAAGACGAAGTAGAATTATTACATAATTTACTTTGAACTTGAAAACAAAAGAAATTTCTTAAAGTAATATACAGCTTGTTTTTTAAAGAAAAACATTTACGAATTTTTTAACTTTTTGCATACACTTAAAATAACAGTTAAATTAAATCTGCACTTTAATTAGCTAACATATATGTACTGTCTTACTAAAACCTTAAAGTCACAGTTGACGGTTTTAGTTCCTTTTTTGCTACATTTAAGTCGCAGTATTGCCTCTCTCGGGTTCCCATCATTGATGTGCACATCGATGGTAATTTAAGCGGCATCTCAGCTGCGACAGCGACGTCATTACTTTGTATCTTTTATCAATAAACCGTTAATTATCAAGCCCGTTGCCATGTGTAAGAAAGCTGCACTTTTGGCATAATGAAGCGGCGCGCAACAAACTACGACGATGGGATGATAATGATGATGGCGGTATTGTATCTTAAGCTGGGTAGCGAAAACAATACGCGGATGTGTTTTTGACTTGCCCGCACAAACATTCACACACACACACACACACATGCATATGTATATAGATAGACACAAATCTACAACTAGGAGTGGCACTCATCACCAGGCAGGCCAGATAGATAGACAAGGCAGACAATGCGATAGATAGATAGACGGACAGATGGACAAACAATCGCATGGGGCATTGCCAGCTACGCTCGCTATGGATCTATTTGTGTGTGTGTATGAATTGTCCAAGGTTTTGTAAACACCAAAAAGTTCAAGCTGTCGGCTTACAAGCGCTCCATCCGATTCATTTGCCCGACCCCAGTCTCAGCCCCGGGCCCAGGCTGGCGTGGGTGTGGGTGTTCCGCTCCACAAACCCTAACGTTATTTCATTTTTAGTGGCGCTTTATTGGGTAGAAAACTGCGACGTTTGCTAACCGCAAATAATAAAATCGCTGCCTTTTGTTATTCTTGGTGGGCAAAAATATGTACAAGTACATATATACTTTATTTTTGTTTTTGCTTGTTTTACGCTCGTTAATTGGGCGCGTTGTTCTTGACTTGACTTCTGCGCCACTCTTGACTTTTTTGATCAACTATCGTACAACCATTTAATGCTCCCATGCGGCCATCTCGCTGAACTTGTCTGCGCCTTGGCCTTGCCTGCAGTTCGTTCTATTCGTGACGTCATCTGCACTTACGGCCGAGTAATAAAATGATACCAAAGTCATGATTTCCAATCGTTTGTACAGAGAGAATATGGATACCATATGTTTCAAGCCAGTTTTTATGTCCTGTACTCGAACAGTGGGAAATTTCATTTGCTAAAAGAAAATTAGTTGCGTTTTTAGAATGGTAATCGAACAAGTACAATATTGATGTCCACTTTATAATTTTTTGCACTATACTATATATGGAGCAAATTAATATCAAAATGTTTCAAACATTAACAAATAATAGAATCCCTGTTTTTTATTGTATATGTATTTTTTATTAAAATATATCAAATAAATGCTTGAATAAGCAGCGATTTTATAAGGCATATTTTAAACAGTTATGGGATATCTGTCATACATCAATATTGGCTACAAACTACCTTTTCATAGATATTTGTTGCAAAAATTAAATGAAACATCTGTATAAAATCATTATTCAATTTCAAAATTGGATATTTATTGTCGTAATTCCCCACCGCATTTATAATTGAGTCTAATATCTCTCTTTTGGAATACAATTATTTTGTATCAGTGTATCTTTGGGTTTTTTTTTTATTGTGTCGTGTCGTCGTCGTCGCCGTTGTCAGGCACTTTGGCTTATTTCTATTTGTTTTGCTTGGTAAGCGCGTGACATAGAAAACAATTGGAGTGTGTGTGCTGCTAGCTACCCCAACTATAAAACGAAGTCAGTCCAATTTATTGGCATAAGCAACACATCACCAGTGGCAACAGCAACAGAAACAGAAACAATAACAATTTATGATAATGCTTGGCATCAGAAATCGATCAATGTGCGCCCCAAGTTCTAAGCAGTCAAAGGCAACGATCGGTTTGTTATGGCAACACACAAGAGCCGAACCGTGAGAATTTGTTCACCACACTTTGGTGTTTTAACTTGATTTTATTTTTTATACGTTCTCTTCACACTACAGGCAGCATAAAAAAATTAGCATAAATAATTGCAAGCTGATGCAAATTTTTGATACGATTTTAGTGTTTCACATTAATTACGCTAAGTTAGTTGTATTGGAATGCTGGAGCTCTTATTTGAGCAGAAACTATAGAACAAATAGCCTTGAAGCAAGTGCCTTTGATTTGTTTATTAAATTCAACTTTAAGAGCGGTAGCTTTGTACGTATGTGCGAGCACAATATTCAATACAAGTATAGGATGTATACTTCGTGTAGGCTTCGCTGCTGATCTTTGAATTGCCACGCCTTGCTGCGTATTTCCCAGTGCAGCTCAAACTGTTAGCCACTGTGGGCGACGAACGAAGTTGTTAACAACAATGCAGCCCGTTGTTGCACTTTTTGTTGTACAAAACATTAATATGCCAAAGGTCATGCCAATGACTAAAAACCGACTGTGGAGCTACTGCCAATGGGTAATAAAAACAAAATTAAAAATGAAAATAAAAATAAAAATACTGCCCGGCAGCGACGACATCGTTGGCAATTAACACAGCCACACATCTGCGACTGCAGACCATTCATCAATCCCTCACTTTCATTCGCAGAGCACACATATAAGTACTATATATACATACATACATATAGAAGTTGACATGACCATCGTCGATCATGCGATCAGATCCAGCAAATTGTTGTGATGAGTGTTGAAATGGACACATACATATACATACATACATATGTATGTGTGTACATGCATTTCATGTATGTATGTTTTGCCACCTCCCTTTTTGTGGAGTCTGTTGCTGAATATTTTGATGATGAGCTCATTTACAATTTAAATGCACATATACTATATACTTATGTATATAGGTACCTATGTGCATATATTCATTTTATTCAGAAATCGCATTGCTGCCCTTGCAGCCGATTGCAACTGCAGCTCTGTATACGACATAGAGTTTGCCGATGATATCACATAGCAAGTTTAACAGGTGTTTAGGGTGTGTTTCTCCAATTCTTTTATTCAGATAACACAATTCAACGACTGTTATCAATTAAGACACATAAACGCTAGATTATATTTAATAATCACCCGAGATTAATTGATAGCAAGTAGCCATATCTTATGAGTAATATTTGCCTTTCTTGATTGTTTTTAATAATTCTAATATTCTATGCTATGCTTTCCATAATAGTAGTTCGTGACAGTTCTTAAATGAATAATTTTTGATATTTCGGTAGCTTCGGCCAAATTAGTTCAGTCAGCTTAAACTTCATTTATGTAAATATCAAAGTTTTTCCGTATTATACAAGCTCTTTTAGGCCTTCAATGCAAATCATTATCATTTTTTTTTTTTTTTCAATTCATGTTTCTGTATATCATGGAATTTCTAAAAATGTATTTAATATGATGGCTGACATCAGATTTGTAGCTATTTTAGTTACCCTTTCCTACACCCGCACTCTCGCCACTTACATCCGGGTCGCATTTATAGAATATTTATTGCCGTAATAGAAAACAAACAATCGCATTAAGTGTGCTACTTTTCCTAGATTTAATCCGACATAAGTTTTTTGCGCGATCAAATTTCCCAGAAGCAGATTATTCTTGAATTCTTATTCCGGACACATTAGTGCAAATTGAAGTCTGCCTTTACATAAAACAACTTACCAAAAAAAATTGTAAAATTTCATTAATGATTATTATTTATTTTTTATTTACACGCGAATTGAATCATAGCTTTGTTTTCTTTGTTTCTCATTAGTTGGCCAGTCGGGCAAAACTTTTAGCACAAACTCTTTCCGCTTACGGCTCTTTTTCTTTCTTTTTTTCTTTTTGGCATTTCCATGCACTTGTTACTATCAGCAATTTTTGCACAAGCACTCGAAAACTGAAAGAAAAAAGCCGAAGCGCACAAATTACACGCTAAGCCCAAACAATGAGAAATCCGTATTCAGGGCAGTATAGAGCAGAGCAAAGTAAAGTAGAGTTGAGTTCAATCCGTCTGCACATCCGTCCGTATGTTAGCCACACTTCGGCATTCAGCAGCTGCTGCTTTTGTAATAGCGAAAACGCAAATGGCTAAAAGAGTTTGTCTCGCTGCCGTCGCCGTCGCCGCCGCCGCCTGAGTGGGCTAACAACTGGCGGACGTGTTGCGCATGCGCCGCTGGGCATTTCAGTTGGGTTTTTGTTTTATAATTTATATGCCAAGCGCAGAGAGTGAAAATGTCATTGGCAGATGTCGCGGATATTAGCAAGACATGCCATGATCGTCATTATACACAGACAAAAAAAAAAACAACCGACATATGTACATGCTTTTGTAGTGCATGTTCGGGGGCCTAAACAAAAGGCCCGCAGCAATCCGTAGATGCTGTTGTTGGTCTAGAAGGGGGGAGGGAGGCTAGGCTTGTTGGGCTTTATTCGCGCTAAACAGTCGGCTACATTTTATGACTTGGCGGTGCGTGTTGAATTTTTTTCTTTTGCTGTGGTTCAGTGCGCACATGTTCAGGCCACAGTTGGTTGCTGTTGCTGGTAGCTGCATCTTTTGTTCTGTCCAGTGCATGACAACAGCAACAACAACAACAACAACTACTACAATAACTTGTTGCTGGTTGTACTCTAGTTATAATTATTATGACTCGACCGTTTAGCTCACAAGTTAATTACCAGCCTGGGCCACAACTTTCGACACATTTCAATGACTGTGGGTTGGGCAACAGCGACAGCAACACCAACAACAGCAACGACAACAGCAATATGTTTGCAGAGGCAGATGCTTATTCTGTTGCAATGCCCAAGTCATCTATTTTGGGTTGAGCCCAAAGCGAAAAACGCCATTAAATCGATTTCACATTAAAAAATATTGCACAAGCTGCTGCCACTTTGTCCAGAATTAATGGATCATAATTATTGGTGAGCAGTAGCAGCAGCGGCAGCAACAACAACATTAGAAGAGAAAATACCAATCGGTATGTTTAGCCACTCAGGCTGTTGGCGGCTGACAGAGGGAGAACTTTTCTTTTTTCCCCTTTTTGTTGTTGTTGCTGCCACTTTTTGTTTTTTGTTTTGTTTTGATATTTCACTGTAATTTTCCGATGCGCAGAAAGAGAAATTTATGGCATAGTTTGATGATGTTGTTGTTGTTGTTGATATTGCTTCTGTTGCGGCATGTTGTAAAAAAAAAAGCCTAAATACCATCAGGCCCAGTGTCAGGCATTTGAAGGCTGCAGCCTGGCCGACAAGCCAAGGCAATGGATGCTGGCCAGGCAGACGCATTTTATGAGCGATTTGTTCTGGACAAGACTTGCTTACCAGCAACGGCCACAGCAACAGCCGAACCAACGACAACAACAGCAACAGCACTAACAAGTGCAATTTCATGCCTAAAGAAGAAAGCTGCTGCAATGCACCACTGACGGCCATCTGTTTGTTGACTTGTCGACGTCATTTTGCGGCAAGTGAAAATGTGTGCTTACATGCCGCCAACAACGCCACAACATAGCTCGATCCGGTTTTCAGTCAGTTCGGGGCTCTGACTTCAGACTGAGACACTGAGATGTTTATGTTTTCAACAACCGCAACAACAGCAAAAACAACAAGCACAACATCGTTTCTTTTAGTTTGTTTTCATTTTTTTCGGCACCAGGTCGTCGCTCAATGTTGAGTCGCTGCAAGATTGTAGAAATATGAAAAAAAAAAAAATGAAAAGATAAACGTGATTTTCATGCGTCGCCATCGTCATCATAGTCGGCATATTTAAATACAAAATACTTTTACTATCAACCAAAACTAGTCTCTTGGCAGCCAGCACTCGTTATATTGCGCTAGTCAAAAATTATAGTTTGACGGCCACTGACACATGCCGCATGCCACAGGGTGCACGAATTGCATACGCATGCGCAAATATTTCGCTTAAGTAAATCGCGAACTTTCTGAAAAAATTGAAATATAGAATTAGTTATTGCTAAATATTATGCATGTATTTCGCCATCTTAATATAAGATCTATAATGTTCCAATTTTGAGAAGAGATAGCAAAATATACAATGTGTGCTAACTAACTCCTCACTTCAATGCTATGACTTAAAGTCAGATTTAAAATGGCCATGTTCGCAACTAACTGGGATTTTTAAAAGCGACAACCGGGAAAAATACTTGGTTGAAGAGACACACATCAATTTTAAAAAACCTGACTTAAAAAACTCACTAAAATGAAATCAATATATTTTAACATATAAAATATTTTCTTTAAATGTATTACAAAGAATCTTATTATAATAACATATATGTACGAGTATATTCTTTTTATACAAGTGTTCTTTATGTCACCATAGAACGGAATTATGTAGTGGGTGGGCACCGCTCTATGTTAATTTGTATTATTATTAACCCAAAGTCTGCTAATAAGCTGCATGAATAACGGTTTTATGTCTAAATGCTTGTATACTTTACATATTTATGTATTGCGCAACATAAAACAATTTATCAAACAAAAAACAACTTATAATTTGCATCACAGAAGCAGCCCCCAACTTAATACACTAAAAATATGCGCTAATTGTCATTCAGGCAGTCAGTCAACCATTTCTCTTGGCTTTTATTTTGGATGCGCTCGGGTCTTTTTTTCATTTGGAAATAAAAGAAATTCCAAATCGCATTATTATAAATACTTATACAATATGAAAAGGTGGCTAAATGAAAAACCTTAAAGCAATTTCAATTTGGCAATACATTTGGGAGCACAACCTCAGACCATATTTCATCGAATATATGATATCATATTGGATTTTTTTTTCTGCAGACTGGCGCTTGTAATAGACATTCTGTCGCTTTATATGTAAATCATATGCTAATATTGTATTTGGCCTCTTCTCTTGACACAACAACAAAAACATTAAAAATTGGCAACAAAAAGCATATTACTTAACCGCCAAAACGAACGGAAGTTATTAAGTAAAGCAAAGTTGCCTTCTCTCTCTCTCTCTCTCTCTTCCTCTTCTCCCCGATATCTCACATACTCTCCGTCTCCATCTGTTTCTTGTTCAATCGCTAGCTCGAAGAAAGTGAAGAAGCTACCTTAATGAAATGTATCTGACGTTTTAGACAAAGGCGCTTATGCAAATGTTGCAGCTATAGAGCGGCCAGCTAGACACAAGCGCCGACTAAATTCAGTTGCCACATGTGTGGAGCTGCTAACAGCTGTCGTGCCTGCCTCGTCGTCTCATTGTGATGTAAGCGCCCAAATAAATACGAAAAAAATTATTTTGCTCTTAATTTATGCAAATGCGCAGACTCGCAACCATTTTCTGCGCCAGCGCTGCTTTCTTCTTTCTTCTCTTCTTTCTTGCGTGCCGACTTGCTTTATCTATTTCACTATTTTTACCATTTTCTGCTAATATCGCAGCAACACCAAATACAATCATTCAGCGACCGTTAGTTCAACACCTATCCCAGTTTTGGAATTGGTGAGTAATAATGCAAAAATCACCCGCACCTTAGTTTGTGGCGCCACTCTACGTGTAGGTCCGTTGTCCAACACTCTTTGTGCCATTGTTTATGTGCGATAAGGAAACTGAAATAATTTGCCCAAAAATACATTGGCTTAGCACCTTTTTGAAAGTTGGTGTGTTAATATTATAATGTTGCTGCTGCTAATGCGAATGATTTAGTTGTTGTTATCGCCGTGCCGTGCGCGTCATACATGCTGCACACAAATCGCCCAAAATACAAAAAAAAAAAAAAAAAAAAAAAAAAAAAAACGCTTGACTGCGACTGGGCTGACGCTGGGACCGGGGCGTCTGAAACATAAAACTTTTTATAATTGCATTGTAAACATTTCACTTTCGTTTTTGTCGCGCTTGGAAATCTCCTCAAAATTGTCGTCGCTTCCATCTCCACGGCGTGCGCAGAATAATTTCCAGTTCCGATCCGCACTTTCGCTATGTGGGTGATGTCGACGGCGGGTTGACGGGTCAGGCTATTAAGCTCACGTTTCTCAGATTCAGTTAAAATCTTTAAGTTTATATTAGCAATATTTTGTACTTTCTTATTTTTTATATTTCAGTCAAACATACTTCAGCTATCTCAAAATGTTATAAAAACTTAAAAAAAGCGTTAAAAAAGTCAAAAAAATTTAAAACAACCACGTTTAGTTGCAATTTAAAATAAGCCATTCCAATGAACAATTATCTAAATAGTCTACACTCAATCTTAAATTTGGCCAATAGTTTCAAACCCGTCGGTAAAAACAACGAATGGCAACTGGCCCTACTTTAGAAAAAAATATATTTCGTATTAAAAGTATTAAGTATTAATATATAGATGGGATAAACCTAGAGTTTAGATCGATTTTCAAAAAGTCTACAAATAATTTTTTTCTTAGTTTTGCGATTGCAACCAATAACGTAACCGTCTTCATCCTTACTGTCTTTATTAAATATGTACATATATGTATGTACATAATATTTTAATCTTGAAGCCACATCGCGGTTCATTGACGTGCAGCTACAAAGGACTCAATTAGTTGGCCAGGCAATGTATCGAATCAGGTTATAATCTTAAATATGCACATGTAGCATACAAACATGTGTATATTGCAAGAGTAAAGCTCGGATTTGCATATTTGGGCGCACTTTGATTGGTTGGGCTAAGATTTAAAGAAAAAGGGTGAGGGAGGGAAGCTGGAGGGGCGCTTTACTGAAGCTTTATTGAAGTCGTGTCTGCATGTCTTAAAGCCGTGATCTGCTGTCGCCGATGACCTGCAAGTTTTGCGCTGACATTTGCGGTTTGGCGACAAACAAGCCACATGCACGAAACCGAAATGACAGTTGGCGCCAAATGGAGGAGGCGTGCCGATTTGCGTTTTGAATAAATAGATTAAAATTAAGATTAGGCATTGGCTAAAAAATTCATTTTGCGAATTTTATAAATCTTACTTACAGATCTAACTCCAAGGCATCGTATTTGCCCAGACAAAGCCTCGAGAAGCTCAACAACACGGATCCAGATCATGGCATATATAAGCTAACACTCACTTCAAATGAGGATCTGGTGGCACACAACAAGCCCAGCTATGAGCTCCTACCCAGTGTGGGGGGTGGTGGCAAGTTGCCAAATAATTTGCCGGATGTTCTGCCACTTGGAGTGAAGCTGCAACAGCAGCCAAAGCCATTGCCCGGACAAGCCGGCTCACCCAATGGACTGGTCAACGAAGTGCCGCTACGCTACGGTTCCAACAACAACCTCGCAACGAACTCGCCCACTAATGCCACGCCCTACACGATGATCTACACAACAGCAGCCGCATCGGCTTCCCAGCATCAGAGGTACTCGTCGCCGGCACTAAGCGACTACAAGAGAAAGACGCCATTTGGCCATCTCCAGCACTACACACGATCTCAGTCGTATGACTTGAACCAGTCGGCGGGAATCCCAAACAACAACCCCACTCAGTTCATGTCCCAGTCACATGTTGATCTTAAGCAAACCGCCTATGACCTCGAGACCACGCTGGAGGAGGTGCTGCCCGTTGTATCGGAAACACCACCACGTCTCTCGCCCGCCCACTCCGACTGCAGTCTCAGTAGCGGCGGCGGTGGCGGAGGCAGTTCGCTAGACAGCTCTCCAGCTAGTGTTGAGCCACATATTTTCCGTGCTGAGCTGATCAGCACAACACTGAGCACGCCACCTAAGCCGACGATGAACCGCCAGGAATCCTTGCGTGAGAACATTGAAAAGATTACACAGCTGCAGTCAAAACTAATGTCGGCCCACCTATGTGACTCTGGCATACTCGGAGGCAGTTATACATCTGCGAAACAAGCTAATCCCACCCCTCTGCAACCTTCCACAGTGGAACATATGGAGAAATGCCTCAAAGACGAATCCGCCGTTTCCCCTGGTGAATTCTGTGAAGGTGCCGAGCCGAGCAACAACAAAAATGAAGAGCTCAGCCCTCCTGTTACGCCCCTTTTGCAAATGGATGCATCAACCGATGGTCTGAAACTGGTGCAACGCAGCGAGATTGTATTGCGTGTCAATCCCCCCAGCACTTGCGAAATTGCCTGCCAGACGGACGAGCTACCGGACTTTGATCTCGGACGTCTATCACTGCACAACAACGTCCGCGACGAGCAGCAAACGCGCACCACCTTGCAGCCCCGTCAGCGTCAAACCATCGAAGTCGACTACGATAATTTGGCCAATGAGCTGCTACAGCTGCTCGCGCCCAACGACAAGCTCATCGAAATACTTACACCAAAAATTTACAAGCCCACCACAGAGTACGTCAGCAATCTGTATAATCCAAATGTTCCGCTCCGACCTACGAAACGGGATGTGGGCACCTCAACTCTGATGCGCATGAAGACATCGACAACGTCGCCAACAACAGCGATGTCAGAAAGCAAACTTATTACAGTGGAGCTACAATTGACGGACTTAGATAGCGTGTTGCTGAATGGCGCCTGTGACCCCGAATGCACGAATTTAATCAAACAGAAACTGGTAAGTACTACTTACCCTGTGTATTAGGGGTTTTAATTATACTTGTATTTATGTTTCTCGCCCGCACAGGATGAGCTCATAAAGCAATTGAACCAAAAAATTGCCGCCCTAAAGCGTGAGAAACAAACCATATCCGAGGAATGTGGCGTCAATGAAAAGGTGGGCACAGATCTGCTGGCCAAACTCACGGAAAAGGTACGTCCCAGCGAAGCCTCCAAGTTCCGCACCTACATCGATGATGTGGGCCACATAACCAGTCTATTGCTGTCGCTATCAGAGCGTCTGGCTCAAACGGAGTGCAACTTAGAGTCGCGTGCCGCATCGGGATACAGCAGTGAACAAGAAAAGGTTAGTTTGGAGCATCATTATTTAAAGCATCACTACATATTCCAATTCCTATGGTATTCTTGCAGATTACACTGGAAGCGAAACGTGATCTTCTCTACGAGCAGCTCGAGGAGGCCAAGCGTTTGAAGGCTGATATCGATCGACGTGGCAGCAGCATCGCAACCCTCTTTGGCAAACATCTCAGCGCCGATGAGTGTGCCGACTACGATTACTTTATCAACATGAAGGCCAAACTTATTGCCGACGCCCGCGACCTGGCCGATAAGATCAAATGCAGTGAAGAGCAGCTGGGCGCGCTCAGAGACGCGCTCGTCCAAAGCGATTGCTAGTCTGGGTGCCCGAACACCGTTAAATCCGCTGAATTTTCCGTGCTGTCAACTTTAAGTTGAGAGCTGTGCGTGAGAATTGGCGATTGTCTGTTCTGGACATTAGTCTGCATTTCATTCGCTCCAGATTCGGCCCCAGATGCGCTGATTACTTTCGAAATCTGTAAGCACGTGGAGCGTGTCACTCTATTGGCGACGGCTTAGGTGTGTAGTAAACCAATCGATGTGCTTGAATACAACCACTTAATGTATAATAAAAATGTATGTTCATTTGTGATTTTCAACTAGCTTGTAGGCAAACCTATGTATCAACATATACTAGTATCTGTAAGCATTTTTATATAATTGTCAAAGCAAAGATAAATATATCCATAAATAAATATAAAACTATTCTGAATAAATGTTGTGCCTCTTGGGTATACTTGTATGTGAGTAAGTATGTACATATGTAAAACAAAAATTAAAAACTCATAATTCAGGAACTTTGTGCAAATTCTTTCAACAATGAATTATTTTTTTAGTGAACAGCTAAACGTTCAGATTAATAATCAATATTAAAGTCGCCACAATTCTCTTTTAGTAATAAAACAAAATATTTAACATTCACGCATTTGGGTTTATAGACTTTTCAAAACTATGTATTTGAACTATGTATTTGTAAACATATAATAATATTGTATATTAATTTCATTATAAGAAACTTTCTTCTTCATATTACGATTTTTAGTGTATGATTACACAGTAGAGTCGAAGTACAAATAAAAATATTTCTGAAGTAAGAGAAGACTCTTTTAGTTTTTATGGTACATAGGCAATCGTACTTATCCTCTACATATAGTTTTATATAAGATTCCAATCTATAGTTTTTAAAAATCTTAATCTTAATCATAGAAAAGAAACGTTAAATAAGATATCTAAAAAAAAGGGAGAACTGTTTTAGGTTTCCTTATTGTGTTTTCGTCACTAAATTTAAATGTTCGTTAAACAAACAGTGCTGGTGAACGTTGCGAGAAACAAAACAGCTGTTGTTGTTGCACTAATCCAGCCCTAGTCAAGCAGCTGATAAGCCTACACAAAAAGGTAGTTACACAAACTAGTTATACTCGTAGCCTGATTTACACGTTGCACTTTTCCTTGGCACAGAAAGTTAGAAACAAAACAAAGCCAATAATATTTATGTGCAATTCATTTGCTATGTTTAAGAGCAAATTTTTGTTCCGCTGGATTCGAAACTACCTACAAAAAACAAACAACAACGCTTTGGCGTCTCCCAACAACAACAGCTACACAGTAGGCAGTGTACGAAATAAACATTTTTCTGCGCCACAAGGCTTGGAGCGCAGTTGGCGTGGACTAAATCCTGAAAAAGAGTAAGAAGCTCCTTAATTAATAAAATTCTTAGCCCAAAACATTTTTTATTGTAGATCAATACCAAAAGCAGCAATTAAATATCGAGGCATGGCCAACGAAACGAAAGCAGAACCACCAAAGCATACAAACAGATTGGCAGCATCCAAGTCTCCGTATTTGTTGCAACATGCACACAATCCAGTGGACTGGTGAGTATGGTTGAGTGCTGGCGGCTTGGCTACAGAACATAAACGAAACCACACAGGTATCCATGGGACGAGGAAGCATTCGAGCGGGCTCGTAACGAGAACAAATTGATATTTCTCTCAGTGGGATACTCCACATGCCATTGGTGTCATGTCATGGAGCACGAGTCGTTCGAGAACGGAGACATTGCAGCTATAATGAACAAACACTTTGTCAATATCAAGGTGGATCGAGAGGAGCGGCCAGACGTCGATAAAGTTTACATGCAGTTCCTACTCATGTCTAAAGGCAGTGGTGGCTGGCCCATGAGTGTTTGGCTCACACCAGAGTTGGTGCCTCTGGCGGCTGGTACCTACTTTCCGCCCACGGCACGGTAATTTATAGACAATTGTTAAGTAGATATTTAACAAGATTTATTGATAATTTAATTCACAGTTATGGCATGCCCTCGTTTTCCATGGTGTTGCAGTCCATCGCAAGGAAGTGGCAAACAGATCGTGAATCGCTGATGGAGGCGGGCTCGACACTGCTCTCAGCCATGCAATCGAATCAAAATGCATCAGCTGATGGCGATTCAGAATTCCAGCCGGGTAGTGCGGATGCAAAGCTGGCAGAGGCCATTACTGTACATAAGCAACGTTTTGATGAAGAGAACGGTGGCTTTGGAGTTCATCCGAAATTTCCGGAGGTGCCACGCTTGAACTCTCTTTTCCATGCGTACCTTGTGACCAAGGATGTTGACGTGCTGGACATGGTCCTACAAACGTTGGATCACATCGGACGTGGAGGAATAAACGATCATGTGTTTGGTGGCTTCGCCCGCTATGCTGTGGACAGAAACTGGCATGTGCCGCATTTCGAAAAAATGCTGTATGATCAGGGCCAGCTGATGGCAGCATATGCCAACGCCTATAAACTGACTCGAAGTGATCAGTTTCTGGGATATGCAGACAAGATCTATCAATATATGATAAAGGATCTGCGACATCCGGCGGGTGGTTTCTATGCCGGCGAAGATGCCGACTCGCTACCCACACATGAGGATTCAGTGAAAGTGGAAGGAGCTTTTTATGCCTGGTGCTGGGAAGAGGTCGAGAACGCTTTTAAAGAGCAATCAGGGCGATTTTTAAATATTGCAGCGGATCGGGCTTTCGAAATCTACGCATTCCACTACGCAATGAAACCAAAGGGAAATGTACCGCCCTCCAGCGACCCGCATGGCCATTTGATGAACAAAAATGTTCTTATTGTGCGTGGCTCCGAAGAGGATTCCTGTGCCAATTTTGACTTGGAGCTTTCCCAGCTGCAGCTTGTATTGAAAGCAGGCAATGAAATACTCTATGAGTTGCGGCAGAAACGTCCGCGTCCACATTTGGACACCAAAATCATATGCGCCTGGAATGGACTGGCGCTGTCGGGTCTAGCTAAATTGTCAAATTGTGGCACTGCAAAGCGTGCAGAGTACATGGAGACAGCCAAGGCTTTAGTAGAATTTATTCGGAAGCATCATTATGATGCAGACCGCCGGGTGCTTCTTCGCTCCTGCTATGGTACGGGCACTGACAATACGGAATTAGAACAGAATGAGTAAGTGTGGGGACAGTTGAAGTTACTTTGAATTTTTAGTAATAATTAATGCCTCCATTTCAGCACACGCATCGATGGATTTCTCGATGATTATGCCTTTCTGATCAAAGGCCTATTGGACTACTACAAAGCTTCGTTAGACGGCAGTGTTTTGCGTTGGGCCAAGGAGCTGCAGGATATACAGAATAAGCTGTTTTGGGATGAACTACATGGCGCCTATTTCTTCTCCCAGGAGGGTACGCACAATGTTATTGTGCGTCTTAAAGAAGGTATGGGTATAGATTGAAATGAGGATGCTCTAATTATTAAAAATAAATATTATACTTAATTTCAGACCATGACGGTGCCGAACCCTGTGGCAATAGCGTAGCTGCACGCAATCTCGTATTGCTGGCGCATTATTACGACCATGACGATTATCTGGAGAGGGCCACAAAGTTGCTCAACTTTTTTGCGGATGTTTCGCCCTTTGGACACGCACTTCCGGAGATGTTGTCGGCGTTACTGTTGCGAGAACACGGACTCGATTTAGTGGCGGTGGTTGGGCCGGATTCTTCGGATACCGAACGTTTTGTGGAAATAGTTCGAAAATTTTATATACCTGGCATGATTATTCTGCACGTTGATCCGCAGCATCCCGACGATGCTTGCAACCAGCGTGTGCAGCAAAAATTTAAGATGGTTAATGGCAAGACAACAGTATATATTTGCCATGATCGAGTATGTCGAATGCCGGTAACAGATCCGGAGCAACTAGAGGAGAATCTAATGGCGAACTTTTTCAAAGAGCGCCTATAAATCAAGAAATTACTCGAACTTATTACTAATTGTCATAGTTATTTAATGTTATTATTCGTGTTGTTGATAAATTTTGACTTCTAAAGTGAAATTCTGTTCTTGGAACTTGTTAGTAGCTAGCATTAAGTCCATAGCTTGATGATCCAATAGCGATGCATGCGCATTATATTACATTTATGTATTTTATGCTCTATAATCTTAAATATATATTTTAAAAGCAGTCTTTATGCTGTAGGTAAAGACTTCACTGTTTTTCCCTGTTTTCCAGTTTAAAAAAAGCTGCAGAATTCTTCACAAATACAACACATTTTGTGCATTTATTGGAATCGTTTGTCTGGAGCACCGAACGGATTGCGACAACAACGAAATACTTGGCGGCTGATTACAACTTAAGAGTTATTGTCGCCGATTCGTTCAAATGCCCCGCACACGCGTAAAAACTAAGCTAAACTAAATGCCCGCGCTCAGCCGCATCCGATCCGATCCAAATATAGTCGCCATATTTGAATCGAAACGCCTTGGTCATTCGCGTAAAAGAACTAAATGTATGGAGAGAACAGTTCGGTAATTGGTAATCATAATCGTAATAATAGTAGTAGCAATAAAAATAATTTAGTTGAAATTCACATTCATCACATTGGTTTGCACTTAGCGGCGAACCATCTGCCACCTGTCCATGCCTGCCTGCAATTGCGGTGGTGCTGCTCGCTGCTCAGGTATCTGCATCGTTGAAACTCATGGCTGCATCAAAGCTGTCCACAATAGTTTCCATGCGCTCATGGTGCTCGAATCGGGCTAGTTTGCGCTCTAAGCGCGAGCACGAGTTACGACGCGAGTGCCTTGTTCGTTTGAAGAAGCGAAAACGTGTGTCTTCCTCCTCCTCGTCGTATTCGGGCGCCGAAACCGAATCCTCGTCCGTTTCGCGCAGGAATTCCTTAGGATCGCGGTGGATTTTGAAGATTTTAGTCGCCCCCTGTAGCTTGGATATGGTGCGCGAGGCATTTAATATGCCGCGATCCGCGAGCTGCTTATGTGGGCGACTCCTAACACTGTGGCCGGCTGCCAGACGATTGGTTATGGAGACCACGTTGAAGAGCTTCGACAACTCCGAATCTATGCAGCGCGATTCCCTACGCAGGTTCTTACCATTTTTCACATAGATAAAATGGTTGATTTGATTATCGGCCACCAAGCTAGCGGTGGGCGGGCTACCGCTGCCGTTGGCCGTAAGCAGAGTAGGCGTGGAGGGCGGCGCTGGTGGGGGCGGGGTAACGACGTGCGGCATTGTGTAGCACCGTTGTCGCCCTTCATACAAGTTAGCAACATTATATCGGCTAAGCCGCCATGGCTCCAACTCGATTTCTTCGTGGTCTGAACTTGGCATATCCATAGCCTGCGGCGGCGGACACGAAAGCCGAGACCAGAAAGCGTGTGTATAAATTGTGGGTACATCGTGGGTGTGCGTGTATGTGTGTGTATTATAGTGTGCATGGGAGTTGGGATAGACGGGCAAGAAAATGGGCGTTGCAAAAATAATATCAGTTAAATATGAAATAACCGCAACAATTTGTGGATTGTGTTTACCTGCAGCAACAAGCCTTCGACCTCAGAGTATTGGCGATCTGTCAGACGATGTAGATGATCCATTTTTGCTAAACAATAACAAAAATACGTCTCCAGTTTGCCATTCACTGCAGGTGTTTTTATTTTTCCTGTCAATCCGTGCGGTCAATCAGTGCTGCAAAACGTTTATTTTCACGTTTAATCTTTTCAAGCGTTGCCAACCTTTTTCGTCGGTGTGGCAGCCTCAACAGTTCACGGTTTGCCATACGAATTTTTCGCAGTAACTATTGCCTTATTGGCTTAACGTAATAAAATGACCAGTTAAATTGCTGTAAGTTTAAGTTTTAATATCAGAGATCAAAAATTGATCTAGTACGCCGAATGCTTTCCATCTGTTCATATGTATGTATAAAAAAAATGATAATTAGTCAATATTTACAAATTCTGTAACTGTAACTTTTATACATTTCATTTGGTCTCCTTTAATGTGTTATAATAAAAATACATATGTTTAGCTTTGTTATATTTTATAGCTCTGTCTGCATATACATATGTAAACACATTTACATCATATGATTTCAAACTCACAGCCTTTTTTTCTGATTTAAGAACATAAATAAACACTGTAGTAAATGTACACAGCTCGCTGTTGCCTGAGTTGTTTTGTTTATTGATTTCCATCATTGACAACCGGTTTGGATTAATTTGATTCTGCTCTGAAACAGTGTATGTGTTTTTATAAAATGTTCATTTATAAAACATTCATTTAACATTAAAAATAAAAGACAATTTGCTTCAGTTTTGAACTAGGGTTTGTATTTGGTACTTGTATTGTTGTATTTTGTATTAATTTTTGTTTTCAACCGCAACTTTCTGTGGTTTCGATAGGCCCCCACTATTTCCCGATTGCATACACTAAAACGCATAAGCAGGCTAGTGGGAAAAGCGGGCTGAATTTGTATCAAGGCTCGAGGCTGGTTCTCCACATTCCAGCACCATGTACAAAGTCAGCATCAATCAAACTCATGGATAACATTACGCGCCTATGGATTCCACACAGAAAGTTGAGTTTATAGTTGGGGCCCAAGGCAGTCGCCGTTCGCTGGAGGGGCGATGAAGCGACGAACCTTGGGCCGCGGGTGTGTTTGTGATAAATAATGGTGCCTAAAGCTTGCAAAGCAGAAGGGCATAACGCCCATACTGGCAATTAGGCGCGCCAATTGCTCGAATGGCGACAACATAGCCATCGTAGAGCAACATATGTTGTGTTTGTTTGACAAAAAGTCAAAAAAGTTGGTTTTTTCAAATTTCCGAAGAAATTTGTTTAGCCCAGCACCTCCGCGCAGTTCCTATTGTGCAAGTCGCACACGCAAAGCAGCACTTCAAATTATATTTAGCAAGCGGCGCTTCACCAAAGCCAGCACTGAAAGCACCCACAAGAGGTGTCCAACGCTCAGCAAAGGTGTTGCCTGACAAGCTGCACACAACTTGGAGCCCAGCCTTATGTTTGCGACGCACAAAAGGATCAGCACGTAAACACCGAGCGGGGGGGTTTTTTTCGCCTTGGCAAAGGACCCGCATGGAATGGCAAACACATGCGCAAACATAAGCGACAAATCAAAGCATTGTCCTTAGGTCGGGACCAGAGAAGCAGTGCTTTAACTTGACCGCCATACGTACACGCTGCATCTGCCCATACAGGCACAAGGCTAAGACAAGATTTTGAACGATACAGGGACATGAACAACGCCCTCGTACTCAACACCCTGGCCAAAAAGTGCTGCTCTCAATGCAGGGCAGCAGAGCCGCTGTGCCGGCCATACGTACTTTCCCATGCAACCCAAAGGAATTGCACAAAATTGTAACGCCTGGCCGACGCCACTGCTTGCAGCAGCGCACTAGATCAGTCACTTGGCTTTTGTGGCGAAATGTGTGCGTTGGCGTCGCCCATGTCTTGTACCGCTCGAGTGTCAATGGTAAACTCTAAGTTTAAGAGTTTGCAAAAAGGACGAGTATCTTTGAATAAGGTTTCAAATTTTGTGAAATGGCGTTCGTAGCCAAATTGTTAGCCGCATGTGCAGCGTGACTGAAAATTGCAATGATAAGCCACAAAAACCTGTGGCTTGAAACACGCACAAAGCCACCCAAAGCAACAAGTTGAAAGGGCCTCCAAGTGCATGCAACCAGCACAACAGGATGATGCGGCTATCGAAAATGAGTCAGTCTTGCTCTGCTTGCCGGCGCCTCACTTAGTGAGCAAATGAGAAATGAGAACTTAACTAAAAGCTTTGAAAGCTTTATGCTGCGGTTGCTGGTGTTGATATTGTTGCTCTCTTGTCGTCGATGTTCCCGTTTCTGTTGATGTTGCTGTTGTAAATAGCGTCGTTCTCACCAATATGATGGCCAGCGCGGCGGAGTAAGCTGTTTTACTAATGTGGTTGTTGTTATTTGGCATGGACATTGAATAAGTTCATTGTGCGCCCTGCGCACTTTGAAGTTGCTGGTGTTGTTGCTCATGCCGGAAAGTGTTGTGTGTTGTTTGTGCTTTTTATTCTGCGATATCGGCGGACTGCTTACGCTTCCGACACTGCTCAAATGTGTGGCCACGGAAATTACAGTAGGTGCAGCGTTTCGTGCCTTTGGCGCCACGCAACGGACCTGTGGCGGCTGCCTCATCCTCCTGATTATTATGCTCTATAATGCGACCCTGTTCGAGCAGACTGCGGAAGGTTTTGATGTCTTGGCGGGGAATTTGCTTGCGGTATTTTATGTTCAGCAGGCCATATAAAAAGTCCAGCTCGGTCTCCTCGTCGTGACGATTCTCGGGCAGTTGAGCGAGCAGCGCACGTTTTTGCACCACAAACGTGTCAATGGCAACATTGTCCTCCTGTTTCTTCTCAAAGAACTCCATATAGACCTGGTAGGCGGGTTTTGCGGGCGAAAAATTCTCACGTATGAGAGCAATAGCATCATTCCACGTTTTGGCCTCTTTCCGAACACCCTGCCACCAGGTCGACGCGATGCCATAGAGCAGTAGTGGCAGTCCTTTCAGTGCGCTCTCGTCGGATATGTCTTCCACCTCCTTGTAGGTGACAATACTTGTGATGAACTCCTCGACCTGATCGTGTTCACGCGCTCCCCCAAACCGTGTCGTGCACGCACTGAAGTTACCCTTTGATTTGGTAGCCTCGATTGTGCCGGCAGCAGCATTTCCGGCAGCACTCACGGCGGTCGCACGAACTGCGTCGATGAGCTCACGGAGCTGTTCATTCGTCATTTGAATGGTTTGTGGCATATTTGTTTAATCTGGTATCGTCGTTTGGACTTGGAATAAATAGCAAACACGTAGTATATAAATGTTTTTGCTTTTATTGCAATTTGTGCTTGGACAGCTTGCAAAGCCAATACGTTTGGCGAATGTAGCTGTTTTCACAATTGCTGGTCGTAGAAGACTAATTTGTCGCTCAGCCGCCAGTAGTTTTTATACCAAGCCGTTGTGAAATTCAAATTCGAAAAAGCTTTCGGTTATCTGAGCGTCATGGCGGAGAGTAAAAGTAGCATGGGCGTACAATTTGTTGGTGAGTCATAAGTAGAAAAAACAAAACAAAAAATATATTCATTTGTAGATTAATAAATAATATATTTAAATTGATTATGGGTATATATGTTAGTACAAGTATGTTGCATGTTTATTATGTAGAAAAACCCCGTATGTTTTACTAAAGTATTTAAGTACAGCCTTAAGCGGACACTCCCCTTGGGCGGACAAAAATTGGCCGACCGTGAGTGTCCGGTCAAGAGAGTTTTCACTGTACCCTAGAAAAAATTATTTTCTTGATTGTTTCTTGTTCTCCGAATAAATTGAATTTTTATGTTTTAAATTGTTTTAGATTTGATATTATCTAGTTTCTTAGAACAAGTGGCCAATTTTGCAATAACTTTTTTCTGTTTTAAGTTTTCTTAGCGGAACTTGATATGTGGCGGTTTTATTTAAATTTAATCAAGCCATTTTAACTGCCACAAGAACGGTAAGTTTTGAATATAATAGTGTAAAATTCTTTCTATTGAAGAGTTGAGCCCGCTCGACTCTAGCATTCCTTTCTTATTTAAAAAGCAAATCATGCAATAATAATATCAATATCCGGCCTTTCGAACTTAAAAGCTTTTCTGTTCTCAGAGCACATTTTTTTAACAAATGTACGTATGAATATTTCTTTATATTTCACCATCAGCGAAAAAGCTGACCTGGCAGAGCAGTTGTTAGTTGCTGCTCAGTTGGAAGCGAACGGCAAAGGGAGATTGCATGCGTATGCATGTACGGACATACATATATTAGATTGTACCAGGCACTATTTTGTTTATTTGCTTTGAAGTAAGACTCAATTTTGTTTATTGAGTTGAGAAATCTTTTTCCGCGGGACTATAAACCAAATGGCTCAGCTATCGGAGGAGCAGTTTCGCATACTCATCGAAACTATACGTGCTCTCGCCCCTCCGAAACCAGAAGAGCCGCAATCGAAGGGTAGCTTTAGCAACTGTACGGTGCGGTTCAGTGGTCAACGAGACAATGACGCAGTTGATGAGTTTATTACAGCAATTGAAACGTACAAGGATGTCGAAGGAATCAGCGATCGCGACGCGCTTAAAGGCATCTCATTACTGTTTAATAATATCGCGATTACCTGGTGGAAAGGTGTGAGACGAGAGGCAAAGACATGGCAGGATGCGTTAACGCTATTACGCGATCATTTTTCGCCTACAAAGCCATCTTATCAAATATATATGGAGATTTTTGAAACAAAACAGTCAAACCACGAAGTCATCGATGCATTTGTTTGCAACAAAAGGGCGCTACTGGCCAAATTGCCAGATGGCCGGCATGACGAGGAAACTGAACTGGATTTTGTTTACGGCCTGATGTTGTCCAAGTATAGAGACCATATACCTCGCCATGAAATCAAAACTTTTCGGGAACTGCTGGAACGCGGTCGCAGCTTGGAACGCACAAGACACTAATTCAATTGTTTATAATTATGTAAACTTTGTAAGTTAGATTATAAAATATGTAAATATACAAATATATGTATAAAAGTAAAGTTTATTGTACAGTATGTATGTATATGTGAACTGTGTATGTTAGTTTATAAAAAATGTAAATATATAAGTGTAAATTAAATGAAAAGTATGGTACAATTTAGAGAAGCTTTCAATACCGATTATGTTCTTTATTATACAAAGGAATCAATACCAAATTAAATCATAAGTATAATGTGTATTAATTAAATTCAACGCTTAAAAGAACGATTAATTTAAGGCGTAGTTTATTATTGATACCGAATGTTGGTACGGTTTGTATGAATAAAACGGAGCAAAATTTATAAATTATTTTTCAGGTTTCTACTAATTTAAAACAGTTCGCGCTGGCCCTGCCACCTTACATTGCAGCAGGCCTCATAAAGCGCTGCCAGACAACGCATTAGATATGTATAAAAACAGGTGGGCAGGGCTGTCAGCTCGTGGACGTTTTTCATCCAGGTGCGTTTTTTAGTTAGTCAGTGGAAATTGCGGAGAATTGTGCGTTCTATGTCGATTGCACGCTTCGTACAATGCCTCCTAACTCAATTTAAGGGCCACCATGTTAAGGGAAACATGAAAAAATACAGTTAAACTACAGTAAAGCATTCTATTGCAATTCTGGTGTACCCCGTCTGATAAAGCCATGACAATTAATTTCGTGTTTTCAGACTGCACGCCGTGATTTGTCTTGAGAACAGTCGAAACGCTGCCGGCTGCAAGCGAACACGATGACCACGAGTAGCGAGGATGTGCTGCTGCAGATGGGCGAGGTGCGGTACAAGAAGGGCGATGGGACGCTGTATGTAATGAATGAGCGTCTAGCATGGATGGCAGAGCACCGGGATACAGTGACGGTTTCTCATCGCTATGCGGATATTAAGAGTACGCTTTATCACGTTATAAACGAGTATTATGTATGCAATGATTAAAGGTTTCCCTTCGTGTCGTTTTTCGTGCAGCCCAAAAAATTTCGCCCGAGGGCAAACCGAAGGTGCAGTTGCAGGTGGTACTACATGACGGAAACACTTCAACGTTTCATTTCGTAAATCGCAACGGCCAGAAGGCCATGGTGGCCGACCGCGACAAAGTCAAAGAACTCTTGCAGAAGCTACTGCCAAGCTTTAAGCGCAAGGTGGACAAGGATCTAGAGGATAAGAACCGCATATTAATGGAGAATCCAAACTTGCTACAATTGTACAAGGACTTGGTCATTACAAAAGTTCTCACCAGCGACGAGTTCTGGGCCACCCACGCCAAAGACCACGCACTCAAGAAGGTCGGCAAGAATCAGGAAATCGGTAAGTTTTGACGTCAATTTCAATTCGAAGCGATATAATCAGTCTATGCGTGCGTGTGTAGGTGTTTCTGGCGCGTTTTTAGCCGACATCAAACCGCAAACGGATGGCTGCAATGGCTTAAAATATAATTTAACTTCTGATGTCATACACTGCATTTTCAAAACATATCCCGCCGTTAAGCGCAAGCACTTCGAGAATGTACCATCAAAAATGACCGAAGCGGAATTTTGGACAAAGTTTTTCCAGTCGCATTATTTTCATCGCGACCGTCTCACCGCTGGTACCAAAGACATCTTCACTGAGTGTGGCAAGATTGATGATCAGGCTTTGAAGGCCGCCGTGCAGCAGGGCGCTGGCGATCCGCTGCTCGATTTGAAGAATTTCGAAGATGTTCCGCTGGAGGAAGGCTTTGGAAGCGTAGCCGGCGATCGCAATGTTGTTAATAGCGGCAACATTGTCCACCAAAACATGATTAAGCGATTTAATCAGCATTCCATTATGGTGCTGAAAACTTGCGCCAACGTTAACAATGCGTTGCCCTCAATGAGCAATGGCACAAATATTGCCAATGGACCTGTTCCGCAATCAGCTTACACAAATGGCATCAACGGCAAGGGCTCCAAGCACTCGTCAGAAAGCCTCCCAAAAAGCAAAGATGAGCCGCCAACAAAGAAACAACGACTAATCGAAAAAATTCATTTCGAGGACTTAGGGGATCCTCTATTAGATCCTGATGAAAACACAACTGATGGTCCCAATAAAACCAAACAAGTCGAATTGGCTAAGGTCGAGCGATACCTAAATGGTCCCATACAAAACCAAATGTACGATAGCCATAATGACGTGCTCAGTTTGGACGAAGTTCAATACAAGCTGGTCCGCAACTCGGAGTCCTGGTTAGATCGTAGCGCGCAACGTGAAGTAATTAGTTCCAAGTCCGCAGTCAACGCCCTGGGCGAACTGAGTCCGGGTGGCTCTCTAATGCGAGGCTTTCAGGAACAATCTGCCGGACGTAAGTTTTGAAAGCATAATGACAGCTTTTCTAAAACGAGTACACTGCTTGTTTATCCACAGAGCTGGTGCCACGAGATTTTCAACGTGATTTGCGTCATTTATACCTCTCCTTATCGGAGCTTTTGAAACATTTCTGGAACTGTTTTCCACCGACCACAGAAGAACTGGAGGCGAAACTGCAGCGTATGCACGAAACTTTGCAGCGTTTCAAAATGGCCAAATTAGTGCCTTTTGAGGTATGTGCACCCATATTCTTCTTTTGTAATTCGCGTAATGTGGTGAATTGTTTTCATAGAATCGTGCCATGCACGAGCTCTCGCCATTACGTTCATCATTGACTCAACACATGAACTTGCTGCTGCGAACCGCCAACTCCAAATATGCCACATGGAAGGAACGAAAGCTGCGTAACAATAGATAACATACGCCTTACGAGAACGAGCGGCAGCAGCAGCCATTGCACACAACGCGCTCCTCACAACTGGAGTTGGATATATTTTAATTGTCATCCCCGTTTGTGTACGAGTGGGTGTGCAGCACTACACCTCATGAAACATTTTGTGTACTACTCATAAGCATCTAGTATTACTATTAAGGTCTGCGCTGAATGACACGCATTGGAATAAAATAATATTTACAAGTTTTAACACTTTGTGTTGAAGTCCAGTTCAAACTGGAATGTATCGGATATTGTAGAGAGTAATGTTTAATTAGCAGTAGGTTTTGTATAAAAGACACGTCTAAGACAGAACTCGTCTTAGTCGGTTTGAAAACTCACTCTTTTGTGGTTTAGTTTCAAATTAAACGAACTGAAAAACTCGTTAGGTAACTAAATTCTTAAATGTATGTATGTAAATTGAATCTCTTTAGGCCAATGTGATGGTATTCTACATTCATTTGTCTGGAATACTTCACAAGCCACAGCTACCATTTAAAGCAAATACTCTTCTCAATGTATAAGCTGCATCAAACCGATTTTCTGACACACATATTAAAAATGTTCTAATTAAAAGATTCTTCTCTGCGCTTTACACACCTTTCTTAGTTATATTTGCCGCCGTGTTCGACAGTTGTATGTGGATTGTGAATAAATTAAGAAGAGATCTCGGGCGCATAGTCAAAATTTTAATTTCATTTCTAATTCAAAAAGGAAAACAGCATGTGTCGCCTTTACAAATATTTATATTTTAATATTTATATTTTTAACATCTGTTGGCATGTTGGCTTTTGTGCGCTGCTATATCCAACAAATTCAGAATATGGTGTAGGATTAGATCGATTCGAAAGTAATACTTTTTATATTAATAGCAATTGATATCCACAGATTTTTATGGCCATATCGGTGCCCATCGACTTGCCACACCGCAACGTATTTATTTCATACAATTACGAATTTAATTACTACCAACCTGAACACGTCTACAAATATCCCCCTATTTTGGTGAGTCCCCGATGTCGTGGACCACAATTATGTCTTTTGATATGTGTCGAGCTTCTTTTAACATTCTCCTTTTATAGATGGGTGATTTCCAGGACAGTTATTTAACATACGATACAATCACGCCCCGAAATTGTGAAAATTGCAAACAGAGCGCGCGCCCTGTTGCAAATCAGAATAGTACAACGGAAGAGGCTCACAAATCAGGAAGGAACGAAACAAAGGAGGCGGCACGTGAGAAACGTGCGGTCTCCCTCATAAGTCGCACCTCCTTCTATGCCGTTTTAAAGGATAAACTCGAAAGGTTGGGTAACTAAAAATAAATTGTTTATTTTGAAATTCTTGACGTTGACTTTGGTGCACGAACTCGGCTTTGGGCGCTACACGCTTCTCGAAAACATAAATCGCATTTGAAATTCGCTTACCAATAAGATTCAGAATTTTATAAAAAGTGGCAGAATTTTATAAAGGGGTGTTTCTTTAATGTCACCGTAAAATGTGGCTTTCCCTTTCCGATCTATCCGATGGTTTTATATCGAGTACTAAATTATTTTATTATTAGATTTTTTTTTTTTAATTGTTAAAAAAATGGGAAAACGTTCGATTTTGGTATCTTAACATCAATTTAGCTGAAGGGGCTTAGCAAATGGAATCTTCATTAGTTAACATTGTAGTTATTTTTCTTCAATATATCGACAGCCCACCTTCGGTATACATAAATGATTGGAATTATAAAATAAATGATATAAATTATTATCTTTTGATTTGTTGTGTTGGGAACACATTTGATTTAAATTGTAACCCCCAGATCAGGGTACCCGGGTGAGGCATGTCTGCTGCGCACGATCTGTGAAACGAATGCATCGTTATTGGGAGACATAAATGGCTTTTTGGGTAATTTAGTCCACATCATATTTTCGTAAGTACTGTTATAAAGCTTCTAAAAAATTGCATAGAACATTTACTATTATTGGTTACAGGCCTAGCAGTTCGCGGGACGAGAATCTGCCGAATGAATACTACAATGCCGAGATAGATGGGAGGAACAATGAGTGTGAGTCGTATAAGAGAAACTGTACAGAGAACATTCTGGACTTCATATCAACGCCGCTGGAGCAAATTCTTAACGACATTTCGAGCCGAAGACTGTAAATAAATAAAGAGAAACTACTTGTACTCTTTCAATTTTGAATACCTTAAAAATTGTGTTTGTTCGCGCAATTAGCGGCTTTTTAATCTGTGGCAGTAATTGCAGGCGCTGTCGGTAGTTGGCGGGTTCAGTTCTCGTTGAGGCGCAGCAAGTGAAGAAACTAACTTGTGTAGTTGAAGTAGATATACATATAAATACCTAGCAAGTTCAGAAATGCATTCAAATTCACAAATAGCTTTCTATATTCTGTTACTTTTCGCTTTTGGCTTGGATTTATGCATTGGTTCGCTTTTTTACCCGGACAGCAGTGCTTATGGCGTGAGTCTCTGCTATAATTCCAATGATAATCTTTACATTAAAGTGATCATAATTGTAGATATTTGCAGCTATTGCTGTACCTTTGGAATTGTCGCCGCGTAACGTATTTGTGTCGTACAACTTTGAGGCAAATTACAATATGCCTGCGATTTGGGGCATACCACCAATATATGTAAGCCTGGTTTAGACATAAACGTTATGTATTTGTATTTGAGTTTGATCAACAAAAGGCTATAAAATGCCACATTTGGTTCAAATTATCACAAATTTTATAGCACAATTAACACGTTTGGGCTACGATCAACTGATTGTAAACATGGTCTGAACACAGAATGTAAAATAATTTCACAGCAACTGCCTTCTCTTCCCCTCTCACCACACTCAATAGCAAGGGGACAATGCAAATGAACACTTTGAGGCGGGCCGCAAAATAGTCTGCGATACGAACTGCTCATTGGATGAGAAAGTATCCCTGGATCGCAAAGAGATGATTCCGAAACGCAGAAGTCGATCACTGATCACACGTACGAACGTTTATCAAATAATAAACGATAAATTAAAAAGGTATGAGGGAAAGGGAAACACTTTACTTTCAATTCAATGCTGTTGCTGTTCATAGAAGTGGTTTTCATGGGGAGTCGTGCTTGCTGCGCTTGATCTGCGAGACTAGTGCCACGGAGATTGGCGAGATCAATGGCGTTCTGGGCAGTCTGATACATGTCATTTTCAGGTGAGTGTGTGTGTACGGAGCTATAAAAGAGGGAGATCGTAAAATGATGAAATGACATTTGAACCAATAGTCCCAGCACATCGGAGGCAGAAGAACTGCCCCTGCGATACTACCAGGCCGAGCACGATGGCTGGCACGACCAGTGCCATCACTACGAAGCAGCATGTAAAGAGAACTTTTTGGACTTGATCTCACAGCCATTTGGTGAAATTGTTAACCTAATCGAAAGTAATGACATACTATAACATGTGATATACGAGTATTGTAGAAAGAAATAACTTTATTGAAAAGTAGAGAAATTTTGTTGTTGTTCTTGTTTTTATTCTGCTGCAATATGAACTGAATTGTGGGCCACAAAGTTCCAATTGACGTGGTTAGTTTTTCATTAGCAACTTTCACTGTCGAAAACAAAAAACAATGAGAGTCGGTGCAAGCTACTGGACTGCTCGGGTTTCTCTTCCATAATTGGATTATCACTTTGCTGTCGTAGGTTCTATGCATAAAGCCTAAACAAATTCGCTTCCCAAATGCTGGAGCCACATTGGAGTTTTCAGTTGTGTTTAGTCGTTCCAAGCAAGTGTTAACATCCAAAGTATATAGATGAGATGTATCCATTGAATATACTCGTGGCTACAGCCACTCTCTATTCAATTACGACGCGAGCGGCCTTTGTTTTTGCACCGGATGATGCTGCGGTTCGTTTCATTGCACACACTTTTGGAGAATTATATATGAAATTTGATCAATTTTCAGCTATTTATAGCCATTGCGGTGCCTATAGACTTGCCCAGATATAAAGTGTTCCTATCGTACAACTTCGAAGCGCACTATCCTGTGCACGATACTTGGCGACTACTAAGACATTCCGGTCATTTGGTACGTATGCCATACAAATTAGATATATGAACTTATAATTATATTTTCAATACTACAGAATGGTACTCATGGTGGCTTGGCAAATAACACCAACTTTGATTTTGATGACAACTATGACTATTATGGCGATGTTGAAGGTCCCGATGGACCCCACAAAAAAAAGCATAAAAGTAAAAATAATACCAAAAGTAAAAATAAAAACAAACACAAAAATAACAAAACGCATAAACCAATTGCTGCTCCGGCACAAAAGCCTAAACCACCCAAATTGAAAACTCATCGAAACAAAGTTAAGCCCAGTCCGAAGCCTGAGAACGCAACGGTGTTCGATGATCAGAGACCACCTCCAAAGCCTAAGGAGGAGGAGTATAAGGATTTCTTTGAGGACTTCCCAATGGATGGTGGCCGAGAAGCAGCGGAGGCAAAAAACCGCATTTCACGTTCACTTTTATCGCGAACCACCTTCTATGAGATACTTAAACGCCGATTCGAACAGTAAGGGAAATGCCATTTGTAGCTAAGGTAGACAAATAATTTGCATGCAATTGCGGAAAATGTATAACGGAAACAGAAAGCAACAACGAAAGAGGGGTTTTTAAAAGAGATCCCTCTCATTATGTGTATAATGTGTCGTGTAGCGTGCAACATTTGCGTGCAAACTATTTGCTTGTCTGACCGCAGCTTAAGTTACTTGCATTATCTTCATCATCTCTGTTACAGACATGGATTTGGTTCTGGCGATGAATGTCTGCTGCGTCTGATTTGTGAGGTAAACAACAGCCTGGTCGGCGAGGTGAACGGATTGCTTGGCAATTTAGTGCATGTTATGTTCAGTCCCAGTAGCTCCATGTTCGAGGCACTACCGGAGCGCTACTATGAAGCCGAGTTGCATGGCACACGCGACTATTGCGAGCCCTATCAAAGGCAATGTAAGCGCAGCATTCTCGGTGAGATCACGCAACCACTGACCGACTTCATTGCTCAGATGGACACCAATAAAATATGATATGATTGAGAAACTTTATGATGATGTATTTATTCTAAGTGCTTTTCATAAACATTTTAAGTGCCGGCCATGGGCAATTACGCACATAGGAGCGTGCCGAAGGGCATTGCTTGAGGCTACCGTTCCAGGCGCTCGACGGGCAGTGGCGGAGAAGGCGGGAGTAGGCGCACAGGCTATAGAAAAGGGCGTGCCTGTCGCAGGCGTCACTCTGCTTGCTCACCCCCGTCATTTCCTTGAAGTTATTCTTCACCAGATTGGCGCAGGATGCGAAATTCGACATGTAAGCATCGATGGTTGAAGCCTCATTGAATGCACGCTCTAGCATGGGTCGCACATGGGTCATGTTCAGCCGATTACCGTCCAGTACCTTAGCAGCATTGAAAATGCATTGCAAGCGACACTGAAAAGTATCCACATGTTCGAAATTAGAGCAGTCCTTTTGGGTTGCCTAAAGAAGTCACATTATTTCCAGTCTTAACACAATAACGGTATTTAAACGTACCATTAAAAATAAATAAATTCGGCATTATTTCAACTAACGAATTATTACTGTTTGGAGAGAAGTGGGGAAATGCTGTTGTTGTCAAATAAATAACTACAATAAATACAAAAAATCCCTATTCCTAATCATATAAGGGCGCTAAATTTTGTAACATACACGTTTTATAGATGACAATGATTGAAAATGCATTTCTCAATATCAACTTACACTCGGTTGTGGGCCCGACGAGCTGCATTCACTATTATAGGCTCCCCAATTGGGCATGGGGGCGTGACAACACTGTTGAATGTTCTACAAAATTAAGCAAATAATTATTATTGCTATCGATTTCGCAAACCAATATTGACTCACCTGCACAGATTTTGGAGCTGCCTTGCATTTAGCAGCAATTGCAGGTCTGCAAACGAGGGCCAGAACCAGCAACAACTTCAGCATGATGGAATGATGAAATGAGTGCCAGTTGAGTCAGCGATCAGGTGGAGGGATTGAGTTATTGCTAAAATACCACATGAGCCTCTCGTGCATGTTTTTGATGACGTGATAAGCCAATTACAACATTACCAGCTTGTTGTTGGCACAGATTTTATATTAGAAATAAAAAAAAATAATAATAAATAATCCCGTAAAAGCAAGCTTTAAATGGGAATCACAATTAAAAATCGGGGAATTTTGGTCTCATTAACAAAGTTGTGTTTCAAATTACACAACAGGTCAAATGTTTCATAATATTATTACTTGTATTACAACATAACTGTAAGGTATAGGGTACTATTTAGAAATTGAAACTTACAAAAGTATTTATTATTGGGATTTAAAATCCAAATTACACATGGCACTTTAATAAGTTGGCAGAAAGGCCAGTGGAAGAATTAGCCAGAATTTCTATCTACGTCGGCACATTTTAAGTCAAGACAAATTTATTGCAGGAATACTATTATTATATGTTCACAAAAAAGCAGCAAAGTTTCTATAAAAACTGCTGGTGCTTTTAAATTATTTTAGGGAACTGAGCTTTTAGATTTTTAATTAAAAATTGTTTTTCCAATCATTTATTTGCTATTTTTTCTACAAAAAGTTTGCGCAAATATGTGAGAGACTATTTGAAACTTATAATTTGTTAAAACACTACATTGTGCGATTATTCATTATATTTGTCAATTAACTTAATTCATTTTATTTTTATTGTTTGGCCGGCTCGAGGTCAGAGTAAGAAAAACCAATTTATTTAATTTTCTTTTCTTTTTCCGATATATTTCGGTTACGCCACGGTAACCGTCTTCAGGGCAATTATTTAAGCAAGTCTGCTCTGTTTGACTTGGAGTTACTAACTGAAAAAGAAAAGAAAATTAAATAAATTGGTTTTTCTTACTCTGACCTCGAGCCGGCCAAACAATAAAAATAAC
Organism: Scaptodrosophila lebanonensis; assembly: GCF_003285725.1. NCBI lineage: Eukaryota > Metazoa > Arthropoda > Insecta > Diptera > Drosophilidae > Scaptodrosophila > Scaptodrosophila lebanonensis. The sequence continues at coordinate 9,008,296 of NW_022060529.1, forward strand.
TATGAGGAAGGTCACCAAAATACTCAACATTAATTCATTTTATATGCATTAATAATATTTAAATACCAGCAATAAATCTAGAGTCCATCGCTTATAAAAACTGTACGCAGATCGCAATTGTTCTGACTGTGTCTTTTGAAGTTGGCCAAAATGCGTAAAGTGCTAGTATGGTGTGGCTTCTATTCTCTCTTCATAGCTCTATGTGGAGCAAATCTGGGTAATGTGGACTGCAATGTGTTGCTTCCACAGGATGTTAGTAAGATAAAATAGCATTTGGTGATGGATTCTCTTCAAGACCTTTTTCGCAGATCCATCTGGATTGTTGTCCTCCGCATTCGTACAACATGAACGCGTATGCAAAGGAGTGTGGCCGATTTAATATTTTGCATTCAAGCATGGATTCGGTTCGTAATTGAATTTACCTCAGTATAGAGAATGAGCAATTCAGTGTGCTCTCAATTGCAGTGCGGCAATGACTGTGTTCTCAATGTAACTCGGATCATAAAAGGCAATTCCTTGGATTTGAAGAACCTACAGAAAATGGTCAAGGCAATCATCCCTCTAGATGAAGTCTATGCTGAAATTTTGATAGACGCGTACAAATTATGTGGCATGAGTTTGCCAAATATGCGATTGATGAGCAATGATGCAAATTCTTTTAGCGGGGAACCCAAACAGGATGCTAACCAAAATGTTGTAACTAGAAATGGTATTGAAAATGAGAAAGATGATGAGGAAGACGTAGAGCCAGTGGGTTGCTCCACGCTGTCGATGATGTTGAACTCTTGTGCCATCCAGATGACGCTTTTGACTTGTCCACCAGAGCGTTGGAATGCAACAGCGAGCTGTGAATTTGCCCGCCGTTATCGCTGGAAATGCGCAAGTCGGACATTTTAAATAACACTTTTTTATTATTATTAATAAAATTAACAATGTATCCACAAAGAGAATGAGTCCAATGTCCTATCTACAATAGGCTTGTAATTTAGAAAAGAATGGTTGGGTTCATAAACCTTTAACAAATATAAAATATCTATTTGTGCCTCTTATTTAATAGTGTCGGTATTTTGGTTTTTCTTTGTTCGTGATATTAATTACAAACAAAGGCAAACTGTAAGCTAAGAGATTGATTAAAATGTCAATGTTTTGATTAGAATGACAGTAGAATAATAATAAGCACATTTATTCATTGTTTTTCGAAAACAATTCAATTCAAGTTTCAAAATTCAAAAGTATGGCCCTTAATTTAAGCTGATATGTATACGTATGTTTGCGAATTATCAGCCATTTTATGGCTAGTTTGTTTCTTGGTGCCAATATTGTTGGTGCCTGGACAAGCAATGAGTTGCTCACAAGTATTGGACACCAAGGTGAGCATTCTCTTAGAAATATATGTAAGTGTGTAACTCAACTAAGATTGCGCCCGCAGAGCTTGGACTTATGTTGCGGTCATCAAGAGGAATTAAGCGAAAATGTGTTTCGTAAAAAAGGTTCCGATTGCAGTGAGTATAAGGAGAATTATGGCCCGGTAAGTCTACGCTAACAAAGCATGTCTCAGAGACAAAAGTTATGATACTTGTTCCATTATAGTGTCGCTACGAATGTCTGTTCAGGGAGTGGAATCTCTTCGATGAAAAAGATCACTTGAGTCAGTTGCATTTACGCAAAATGATAGTCGATGTTTATAAGGATGACTATCAATATGGTATGCTTCTCAGGCGCTCCTACGAACGCTGCGAGGGGCTGGTGGCCAATTATGCAGAATTTCTTCGCATGTATGAGGCGCAGAGCCATAATGAAGGAAACTGTTCGTCACAAGCAATGTTCATTGCAAAATGTGCGTCAGCCAATATCTTTGTCCACTGTCCAGAGCAATACTGGCATGATTCTGACGAATGCAACACTATGAGACCAACACTTATTACCTGCATTAGTTTACTCAATGACTTGGAAAACATGGGTGCTGATGGAAATCCGGATACCCGTAGTGCGGCAATACGTCAAACAAGACAAGCCCGAGATGCATCCACTCATTGGTACACTGCGTTTCTGAATTGGTTGGTTTTTTAGTCGCGTTTCAATTTTTATGTGTATCCCCCGAACATTTTATAAGTAAATTTTTCATTTGAGCTGGCGGTCTTATTCTCACATCGCAACTTTACATTTTACAACTTATCACATGTCTGCAATTACTTGTCGCTTGAATTTTAGGCACAGGTATTTACAAGAATTCTTTTCAGGACTACTTGTATATACAAGTATATCCATTCTACATTGTGTTGCATAAATAATCAGAAATACCACAAAATTTAAGAAACTTCGTCTTAAAAGAGTTACATTAAAGTTTCAATATACCATTGTTTCAAGATTTTGGAGACTGGAAGGAGTTTGTTGTATATCCTAAAACCCATTGTAAATGGTTCAATACATTTTCATATGCATATTGATGCAATTTTTTTTATTTTTATGTAATCTAACTCGATATACTCTCACTGATTAAGCACCAATTGGTAATTCACAACGAATGTAAGAACAAACATACTCTGCTGGCAAAATGGTCCCACATTTGTAAGCGAACCGTTTTTATTTTAATAAATTGCGATTTAGGATATGTTAAATAATAAAAGTAATAATATAATTTTATTCAAAATTTCTTACTATAAAAATGTTATATACTTTTTCTTCATTTATATCACATTGAAAACTTTGATTTTGTTGTGCCAAAATTTAAATATACAGTTTTATCTAAAAAGTTAAAAAGTTGTTCGACAAGGGCTCATCCACAAATCTTATGTTTAACTATAACTTAATTAGAATTTGTAGGTTCCTAATTCATTTTTGCAAAATGCATATAAATAAACCCACGCCACGATTTGTTTCGTCACTTGATAAATTATAATAATTGAAATACAAATGCCACAATCTGAATTACACAAATGGACAAACCATTAGTGGAGCCCGTAACTCTTTATTAGTAACATTTTATAAATATTTAAATGTGTTGCGCCCCATTACCGACCCATATTTTGTTAACAACACACTCCTAGACCCTCATACATATAGTTGTATATAAAGCCATGTCTGGAACCAAGCCAACTGGATTTCTCATAATGCCACACTCTCGTGCTCTTCTTGTATGTGCCTCTCTGATGCTTATCACAGGTTGCCAAGCAGCTGTGGACTGTAGCAAGAGAATTGATATGAAGGTGGGTAAATATTGTATTTCGTATTTGAAAAAACTAACCCTGAGATGTGTCCTCTTTTTAACAGTCCATCAAGAGCTGTTGTGCAACGCCGGCGATCACATTTGATGCTTTCAAGGATCAGTGTAGTAACTACATGAATAAGGGGCCGCAAACAACACTTGTAAGTAGTTGGCATTCAATGGCAGACATTTATTATATCAAATATCAATAGTGCCTTTACGAGTGTATCTTTAATGCGACAAACACGCTAAGTGGAACGAGCCTTAACATAAATAATGCTCGCACGATGCTTTCGAAAATTTTTGGCGACAACCAGGACTTCGTCAACGCTTATGCTCAAGGAATGCAAAACTGCACCAGCTCGGTGCAAGAGATGGCCAGCGCTGCTAAGCAGCGTCCACCTCCACCAACCATGATGTTGGGCGGACAGAATTGCTCGCCTGTGCCTCTAATGTATAGTATGTGTACACATAGGTATGTCTTCTCGCACTGCCCTTCAGCAAGCTGGACCAACAGCAATGACTGCAACGAGGCGAAGGAGTATGTGCAGAATTGCAAGAATCAAAACAAAGGTGCTGGTGGCCTCTTAGGCCCGAGGAAAATTCGAGGATAACTACTTGTATTTGGTGGAAGCATAGACTTCCAAAAATACACTATGTTATGCTGTTTCCTTTGAAGAAATATATTTTCAACCTTAAAGCATTTGGAATAGCCATTTTTATTTCATTACTGAGCTGATTAGGCAGTGGAAGAAACGGGAATACTAGCGATGACTGATGGTACATTGAAAACGGGCGCAAAAGTTGTATGCGAGTTTATTGTTAAGGGCGAATAGTAGTTAGTTGGTAATGTTTATTTCTCAGCCAGATGATATTTAAATTAAATCTGAGCTGTCTAGAATTGGGGGTGTGCAACTTTGTGAGTTAATCTTGAAAGATGTTGCCCAAACCGTTGATTACTGCCCATAAGAAATTGCTGCATGCAACCATCAGTCGATCTGGATTCGGATGCCTTTACTGGAGACATCCTTATATATTTGTTATAAATTTGAATAGATCATTTTTCTATTTGTCTGTATTTTTATAATAACAGATTGGACAAAAGACTGAATATTTAGAGATACCAAATATAATAAAATGGATAAATATTTTCAGCTGCAGCGACCGATTCATTGAAAGAGTTCAGCTAGAAGCCAATAACTTGTGGCCAGCCGGGCTTCTCTGCTTCATAACTGAGCTCATCATCTTCATAGCATTGTTGCCTTTCATCACCGCTCCAATTTGCGCCGTATTCATTCAAATCTTCCTCCGCTAAAAAGGAGAAAGTGATATATATGCTATATTCATAAATGTTCATGATTCTCACATAAGTGCGATAGCTCGAGCCCCAGCTTCCGTACATGTTGCATTAGTGCTTGAACCAGCAAATTAGTATTTACGACGCCATCCTGCTCAACATCGTGAAAGGATACATGAAGTTCAGCCGAACTGTCGCCATCGGGATGGTCGATGTAGGCCGGACAGAGCTCGTCAGGTGCATTAAAAGTGTTTGGTACATTATCAATATTCTACAATGAGCCATCAAGAGAAAATCAATTTAAAATCTGTTTGTTTGGCTTGAGATTTTGATACCTCTTGCTCGCCATCCACGACAAAGTCCTTAAATGCCGCGTCTACGCTTTGCCACAAAATAAAAGCACAAATAAAAACCGCCCCGCGTCCCATAGTTATCGACATCAACTACTGGTTTAAACTTTGTGTTTTAGCCCCCGGCTAGTAGAACCTTGAATGTTGATGGGCCCCATTAACGCAATGCCGCTCATTGTCATTTGTTACAGCTCATTAAACTGAAGAGTATAATACCGTAAAAATAGTTAGGCAATTAGTAATCAAAATAATAGGTGTCATTGAGGAAGCAGAATTTGTTTACGATATAAACATTTATTTATTCGAAACAAAGTGCAAAACACATTTACTAAACTATACTTAGAGAAACTTATTGTTAGATGATATCAATAGAATCAGGAAGATCAGTTCATGGGCAGCGGCACGTGCGGTAGGGGATTGCACTGCTCCGCAAATTGTTTGGCTATGAGGCAGTTGCGATCGCTCTTCCACATTTTGGCGGGACAATGGAGGAAGGTCTCCGCATTGACGCAGCTGTAGATCATGCTGGCGAAAGGAGAACAGCCATGGGGCAGCACATTGTACGCCTCAATGTTTGCCTTTTTCATGTGGCCCTTAACTGTTGTTAAAGGTCGAGTGTAGAGCTACCGATTATTTAAATAAGTTCAGTACTATACTTACTGTTCGCTAGACACTTCTCAAACGAGCGTTCTATTTCCGGCAATATGTCCCGATCCTTGCGATGCACATGCGTCATTAGGAATCGCTTCACCTGCACCATGTTAAGCTGTCCGTTTACCAATGCGCCCGTCTCCCGATAAATGCACTCCGGATAACACTGAGGGTTGATAAATTGAATAATTAAATCCGTAATGTGCGATATTTCTGCTACTTACTATGTGCGCGTACGCCGGATAGTTCTCATTGGCAGACTTCAACTGTTTAATATATTGCTGACATCTCTGGGGCACGTCATTTAAATTGATTTCAGGCGTCCGACAGCACGAATTGACGTCCTGCATATGGTAGGATAATAAATAATTCAGTCCTGTTACTGATTGTGGCCGACAGGCGGTAGTACTATACTTACAAAATTGTTAAAGTTTGGCGGCTCCGAACAATTGAAGGCCTCAGCCGCAATACTTCCTTGCAGTGGCATCATCATCATCATCAGAATCCGCAACAGCGCCAGCTGGAGCGCGTGAATAAATGAAAGCATTGGGAAAGAAATTAAATATTTAAATACCCACCATTAAGCATGCATGCAGCGAGATGCATTCAAACCGAAATCTGCCCATTTTTCACACGATATTTAAAAACGCCGAGTGGTCTCTGCTGCTGTTGGTCGAATAAAACTTGCACGCATTAAACGAGATGCTTTATATAGAGAACGCCATAATGTATGTTCAAGCCAAACTCTGGCTTAATAAATCAGTTCAAGGTAATAACAAAAGCTTGGTTGTTGATTTGGGGCTACTGATGAGTCCATTCGATGAGGCAGTGAAGTGGGGCAGCTGGCGAAAGTGGGTGGGTTGGTGTTTCGAATCACTGATGCTTGGCATGAATGCGTAATGAGCACTACTATAGTTCATAGATTTTGGGGAAATACCAGAACTCGTTAATTTGTTTGTGTCAGGTCTGATGACCCTTTGCAACAGCCATGAGTCAGTTGGATAGCATGGTGTGCTGTGATCTGAACCGGAAAATGAGTCTGTAAGCAATTGCTAATAATTCACGAACAATTTCCAAAGCTAGCAAGTGTTTAGATCAAGGCCCATTCATAAAAAGCCATTAGGTTGAACATAAATAATACGAGAGGGGGTGGTCAGAATTATTAGAAGCCATTTAAGTAGTGGCTTTATGTTTTTTTCTACTAATTATGCATAAATTATTTGAAAAGAATTTGGTTAAGTAGCGCATTTACAGAGATTTCAACGATTTTGATTTTTTTCACTTCCTTTAATTACTTAATCTGTTTTTCAAGCCAATTAGGGTCAGTGAAATAACTGCTCATTGAATGTATAAAACTTTCTTGACCACCTTTTTGGTTACAGACTATCTTTGTTTAACTTACACCTATGCGCGGTCAAAGATTCTCTCGTGGATGACTGTACAGAGAGGCCCGTTTTCGTGTGGAGCCTATTTTTTATTTCATCCTTGAGTTGTGTATGGTAGTTATTGAGACCGTAAAATGAGAATTCGAGTAAGTATAAGTAGGACCTTTAAGTGTTAAGGCATGGGAAATCCTTCTCTGTTGGGATTTAATATTATGTCTCAAAGAATATTTATTGTTTCTATTCTCTGCCAGTTTCTTCTTGCTGCGACATTCTGTTGCATGGCATATGCAACTTGCTGCATTGATTTGTCGAAAGCAACAGTGTTTGGTTACGAGCTAATTAGTAAAGCGTGTAATTAATGGCAGTCCACGCTGAAAAGTGTTTTAGGGACTTGACACTGCTTTGTGAATGCTGTAGGTGTATACTTGTATGTATGTGTGTGGTTGTGGGTGTGTGAGGCTGCCACACGAGACAAATAAGAGCCCAGACATAGGTAGACGCGCTCTCGACTTGAATGTGTTATGACATTGTGACCTAATGTGCAGACTTTGTTGCTGTTGTGGTTTGACACTCTTCTTGGGACTTATGCCAGCCTTTGTGTGTCATATGCTTGTCTGTTTTCATCGTAAATGTGTGTGTGTGTGTATAAGTATGTAAGTACTAGTATGTAACACCTAATCCAGTTTACGACAGGTCCCGCTTTGTCTGCTACATTGGGGTGCGCTTGATTCAACATTATCAGTAGCCAGACGTGCGTGCGGACTTAATGTGAAAATTTTGGCAAGAATACCCCATTGTCGTTTACGATTTAAGCTATAAAGTTGTATCTTTGAGTTCATTAAGGGAATTTATATGCAACTGCCATGAGCATTAAGCATTTAAAAAGTAATGTGTAGTGAGTGTTTGTCAACACTTGGTTGGCTGAGGCGAAGAAAAGCTCAAACAGCCTTGGCTTGTCTATTCAATGAAAATAAAGACTTTCCTTTCTGTGCAAATTGAAAAACTTCGAGCTGCTTCTCTTAGCATCGATATCAATTGTTTGCATATGTCGATGGGTTGGAGCGTCCTTGAAAGTTATAAGCATCAGATAAAATATAGTATGTTCAAAGCGTTGCAGATAATTCCTTTTAAATGTGTAGGCAAGAAGCTCTTTTCCATTTGTTACAGCAGAGTAATTTTTGCATTTTTCACCCTTATACCGAAACGGCTGGAAACAAGTTTTCGCTTTTGGCATTGAAAGCGTTTGTTAAATTAGAATTCACCAACATTTGAGTGGCAGTTGACACAAGCCAGCATTGGTTTTGCCGCATTTACAAAAATCCCAAGCCCACCAGCCTTTCGTTTAGCAATTCGAGAAAAAAGACAACCAACTTTTTGTGATATATCCGTCACAAGCACACACTTGTTGGGCACCCCATGACGATGTGGTAACACACACACACGCACGCATCCCCACACACACACACAGATACAGACCCACTCACAGGCACACCCAGAGAGGTGAAAACTGACAAGTATCAGATGTTTAAATTTGATTATTGTTTTAAGCATTTTCAACAACAAAAATCTACATAAAATTCAACAGCTCGTTCTCGCTTTTTATACGTATGCAGATTCAAGAGGCCGCACATTTGTTGAAGGCCAAGGGCTCGATTGCTTATTTTTCTTTTTATACCCTGCATCCAAATAATTTGCATGTATGAACATATCCATAGCAATTAGGGATAACAAACTTGGCAGATAGGCTTGTTTCATCCATACACAAACCAATTCTCTATTATAATATAGCCTCATTATATTATAATCGTTGGAAAATGTATCCTATTTATACGTAGCGCAGAGTATATAAATGTCGCGCGACTTTAACATTCACATTTGGTATTTGTTATAAAATTGCGTGCACACTCTTCGGTCTGGGCACCTGCTGTGATGTCGCAGCCAAATATTGACATTTTAATAAATGTCTAATGTCTGCGTTTAAGTGTGTGTCGGTGTCAGTGTATATGTGTGTGTGTGCGAGCACTTGGAAAAACAAGCACCACTTCGGATTAATTTGATTAGCCTTCATTTTGAAAAGCAAGTCGTGTGTGGGTGACACGAGCAACAAGCGGGTTCGATATAAAACAATTAACCATAACAGCAAGTTCAAAGTCAGCTTCAACTCTCACTCCTTCCTGCCAAAAGACCACGGCCTGGGGCACGGGTGCGTGCACAACAAACGGGCTAACAAACGAATGTAAAAGGGATGACAAACTTGTGATAAGGAAATGCAAAAATTCCGGCACCCTTGCATATCCCAGCATAAAGTAAGTATGTATGTATGTACATGTCGTACGTACGAGTATGTACATACATGTACATGCATAAGGCCTAAGCAAATAGCATGTCTTCAGAAGGAAATACCGGAAAATGGCAGGCAGTCATAAGGCAGCCGGTACGCAACAAACTGCTCGACAAATATTGAGCTACCAAATATTTGCATAAATCAAATAGGCAGATTTTAAAGAGCTTACAGCAGCCCAGCCACCAGAAAACAGAATAACGACTCAGAGGGAGATTTAAAAAAATGTAGGAAAAAGTAGGAAAATCAGAGCTTGTGGCAGAAAAATGTTCAAAGGCCACGCTTGCTACACACCTGTTGCAGGCTTGTATGAAGCAACAGTGTCCGACGCCCTTGTAGAACGCAACTGTGTAGCTTTCGTCCTCATTGCGAAAGCTTCGGGCTCGACTGGCGCTCGGGTCCTCTTGTGGATCCTAAATTTTCGCGCCATTTCAATTTAGCAGGTCGTGTCAGCCACGAAGGCAAAGTGGTAAGAATTTTGCGAACACAGCTTGTTAAGATGCTGAAATGTTTACAAGCGAGTCCTCGCTCAGTTGTCAACGGTATGTGAGCGGATGCGGTTCGAATAGCAGCGAACATAATCGGGCAATCGAGAGTCGTTCAATCAAATCGTCAAACTAAAAAACAAAAAGTTTATAATACACTAATATCCCAAAAAATCGTAATAAATAAAAATTACATTTTTTTGTATTATACACAATCAAGTTAATTGCTCATATCAACTTCAAGTGGAGTGTAAGTGAATTATTTGGTGGACGAGTGGGGCCCACTGTGGTGTGCACACTCATGGTTTGTTGGCTTCGTATTTTCTTATCTAAGCTGCAGCCATTAGGTCTGCATTACTGTGACTAAAAGCCAATTTAGTGCTAAGCCGCAGGCGCTCCCTCTTTGCCACAAAATACGGAAAGGAATTGCGCTGCGGAATGTAATTGTGATAAAAGCCAACAAAAACAAATGCAATCAGCAACCGTGTGTGGGTAGACGGTGTGTGTGTGTATGTGTGTCTCAATAACCAAAGCAACGCATAAGCATAATCGCTTTGAAACGTCTAAGTACCAGGCGTTAAACACATTTAAGCTATCCGGAAAACTGGTATTTCTCGGGACAATGGCTTTGGCAGCATGTAAGCTATTTTCCCTGATAATCATCCTCTAAGCAATAATGCCAGAGGAAACCACATAACTATTCCCACACATGCAGTCCTACTCTTTATGTGCTATTTATGGGATTGTAACCGCCTGCGGCCGGGCAACGCAAAAGGAAAATAGAAACTAGTTTGCGGTTAATTAAAACGGCATGAAAATGGAATACTGAGAAACAATGCAATGCATTACAATGCTCTGAATATTAAAAGAAGGGGATTGGATTTTTGTTTTGCCTGTTGAACTTTTTAAATATCGATTGTGTGTGCCTACGTACGTGTATGCCTCTGCCCGTATCTAGTATGCACGCGTATGTAAAGCTCAATTATTTTCAATTGAATGCCATATTTGAAATGAAACAACAACAATAAAAATCAATTCATTTCAAAGATTGGATTCTAAAAGTGATACACTTTTACCTGATGGTGTTGGTAGCTCGAACTGTCTAATTTAAAACTTCTTCTTCCTATGTTAGTTATTTCATTCCACAATATATGTCGATGAAATTTATATTAAATATTATGCTTCCAAATAGAAGCGCACAGATAACAGTTGCGCAATTTTATGAGAATTCACTTAACAATTTGTGGCGTGAGAATCAATAAATTTAAAATAGTGAATAGCAAAAAAAAAAAAACATTTTCTTAGGTAATATAAATGTTGATGATGTCGTGTACGACAGTATAAAAACAAAAGTTTGGACCTGCAATTTGTTGGCTGAGTGTGAATATATGTTTTGAAAAAATTAACTTTAAAGTTCTCGCATTTACACCAAAATAAATACAAAAGTGTTGAGCGTAAATCTAAATTGTTTTCACATTAAAATATGTAGTTATTTGAGAACGAATGAATTCAAAAACACCTTCCAAGCATTGCTTTTATACACGCTACACATTTATACAAGTTACACATTTATTTCTATCATTATAATATTCAAGTGGAATAGTCCTAAGAAGACTGATAAAAGTTAATGGTATAAGTATTTAACAATTATATTTAAATTTGTGGATTAAACCAAATATTAATTTTTAATATTTTTTATGTTATTCTTATATTAAGGGTTTTTATATTTTTTATGTTATTCTTATATTAAGGGTTTTTATATTTTTTATGTTATTCTTATATTAAGGGTACTAGTATTTTTTATTAATTGTCTTGAGAATTGTTTTTATTATTGCAGAAACCTTCTGTCCGAGTTTTGTAGCTTAAAAGTGAAAATCAATTAACTTTTCGAAGCGTGGAAATACCTTTTTCTTATATATAACTTTTGCAGATCAGTTTATTCAATACGTGCAGCACATTTGTATATGGACCTTCGAACATTCATTAACATAATTAAAATTTTGGCTACAATTTAAAACATAATAAACTAAGTAGAGCTTTGAAAAAATGTATTTATTATAAGTATTAAACGGTTAAGCATAAATTTCATATAAATTTGATATTCCTTTTCTGTAGATTAATTTGCTGAAGGCTTCCTTATCGTACTTTAGTTGAAGCCTTCAACAGCCAAAGAACTACACAGGAAGTTCTGAAGGACTTAAAATTTGTTGCCTACTTTTTGGCTTAACACTGTTAAAGCAGCGTCAGAACTTGTTGACTGCCATGGCCATAACCAGTGCCAGGCGATCACAAATCTCTCGCAAATCCGGCGCATTTGCCAACTTCTTATACATTAACCCAATTTTTATTGACCCAATAAATAACAGATTTCGCACCGTTATGTGTCATGTGCGTATTTGCACCGGTTCATATTAGATATATTCGCTTGCCCGTTGGCTTTAATCAAGGGTGGAGGGCTGTAACGGATTTATGCCCTTCACGTCGACCGACAACACAAACGGCCCTCAGATAGTTAGCACCACATGGTGGCAAGAGGAAAGAAGCATCAGCGTACTGTGAGAATATCACGTGCCGTTCAGGCGGAAAACAGTTAAATGCCAGACAATAAAACGCAACATTTGCTGCTGCTGCTGATTTAAGCTCAAAAAAGTAGCTATAAAACCAGACAATAGACGAACCCGACGGAACCCCTTCCGTTGCATGCTACATAGCAGCTGGAGCGATGTCGAGCTAGTGGAGTATTTGCCTTTGTTGCGAATTATGAGGTTTGGCTAGACGCTGACTGTTTACTCAGAACACACACTCACACATACTAAGTGAAGCGTAGACACGCCCACTTGTTCATACATTTCCGTTATAACTTATAGTGTCCATTTGGGGTATAAACATTTATCCGCTTTAATTCCACACGCACGCGGCCGCTCTGTGAGCATTTTTTTCTTTCATGTTATTACTAGCTCGGCAGTCATTAAATTTGATTATTGTTTGTGGCAGGATAAGAACGATGAGTTTATGGCTGCGCAAAAACGACGTTGGCACACACGACGTATGCTTCATATCTCTTGCAATGGTATGCCAATATTGCTGCCTCAAGAGCTTATGAATTTTTTAAGTTCCATTGCCCTCATTGTTTTCTGCGTATGCATATAAAATGTAATGAGCTGCCATAATGAAGACAAAAAATAAAAATAAGAACACGTTGTCTAAAAATAGCGAGCTCAGCGTTAACCTTTTGTGTGCATCCCAATGGAGAATTGTTCCATCTCTACGGCGCGTTGTCACCACTTCGCTTCGGCCTCGTGCTGATGTGTGCGTTAACTGTGACAATAAACCAAGCTGCCTGGCCACGCTAAAAAAGACAACATCACGTGAAAATTTGTTAGGTGAAAGCAACAGTTTAGGCTCCACGAGCATTTGCCCTGACATGCCAGGACATGCAATTATCCTGCCTATCGCTTTGTGTTGTTATGTGTGCGCCCTGCGGTTGTGCCTCTGACATATACATTTACACCGCATTTCGGTAGCCCGCAGCTATTTTGTTTCATGCGTGACAACACACATCCACACTTATGTGTTAAGACCACGCTATAACGTATTGGGGCTATTATTATTATTTTTTCAATTCTCTAAAGGAATCCTCGGCAATTACGACCTCCGCATACACACTTTAGGCAGCAAGCGAAAAAAAAAAACGCAAACATTTATAGGCATTATGGCTACCGGAAATTGCGCACGTTCCGTTTACATACATACATGTATGTATTTGTGTACATATACACTGGAAAAAATGAATATTATGCAAATTTAATCCTCCTGAAAAATAGTTGAAAATATGTACATTGTTTATCACGTATCAGTCTGATACTGATAGGCCTATGATGACAATTTGAAAAGGCTTTAACTGTAAGTTTAAGTTTTGCGGTACATTTCAAAGCCTTGATTTGGTTGTGTTATCTATTTATGTATATATTGAAGCATCGGCTTTCTCTCTCTTTAGTTAGGTTCGGGAACAAAAAGCTTTTAAAATTGTTTTTCCTTTCGTTTTCTTTTTCTTTCCATTTTCTGCAATATTTGATATTGTGCTTTCCAAATGGCTTACAGATACTTACTTATCCCATGATTACCAAGGGAAATAAATGATTCATTACAACTTCTTTCAATTACAAAAACAGTCATAAGATAGTATGTAGAAAATATTGTCTGAGTAACCAATCAAGAGAATATTTAGAATAAATTCCCTCGTACAATTGTTTTATAATTTGTTTTAAAAATGAAGTACATAGTTTTTTGTGTGTAAGCATACGTTCTTCACACACACGTACTCGAATGTATGCCCACTTGTTTACCCACTCTGGAACGTTGCTTTTTATGTCGCCAGCGCCTTTAACAAATCCATTGTGTGCAATCGCACGAGATTAGATACAATCTTCAATAATAGCATGTACATCAGACAACACAACCAACCCAAAGCACAGAGAACACACATACATATATGTAGTTAAAGGCAGGACCAGCCAAAGAAGCAAACTTTTTACTTTACCATCCGACACTTCCAACAGTTCCCTACCAGTTCCAACTCTCTTACTCTATACTTATCCCTGGCATTGCTTTATTTCAGCCGTCCAATCGGACTTTCGTTCAATTCTTATTGTCTGTATTGTGGTCTGTGGTCTGTGCATTTTATTTGTCTGTTCTCATCTACATCTATCCATCTGTTTATCTATCTATCTGTCCAAATAGCTGTCCTTCTGTCTGTCTGTTTGTCCTTACCGCTTGCGGCATTCCTTGAGATGTGCTTTTTATATTTGTGTTGATTTATCCAAGCTGCAAATATTTTATGGCTAGCGACATTCATCAAGTTGGACGCTCATAAATGGAATGGTTATTGTTCCATATGTCCATATGTCTGTATGTGTGTGGGCTTTTTGTGTGGGTATGTTCTGCGTGCAGACTTAGCTGTCAAAATATATTTGCATTTATGCCAAATGACGTGTCAGTCATTTCTTTATTGCATTTTTTTTCCTTTTTGTTGCACGCTTGCTAATTGAAATCAAATATGTAATTAGTAGCTATAATTTGACGCTGACAAGTACAGAGATTCGACAACAGATGGTTCAACTTTACTGTGCGTGGCTTCAAGGCACAAGTGTGGACATACTTATGCTGAAATAATACGCCTGCGAGCTTTAATTATATTAAATGGTCGCTTTCTATCTATTATATAGCGCGTGTTTTTGGCGCTTGCAGCAATATATGAAGTTATGGTTTTAAATTGAATATCACGATGATTAATAATTGAAATTTAATATTGCTGCGGCTGCCACCCATCAGACTCATTACACTATCAGTTAAGCAATTGTCTTACAGCTCAATAAACAATGTAGCTTGTATGCCATATAATGAGATTCATATGTTGCTTTTAAATTCGCGATTTGTGCGTCGTAAAAATGAATACAAGTTAACATGCACAGTCATAAACAAAGGCTGCAGGAAGAACAACAATATTATAAACATAAAACAAATGTGGGCGGAAGTACAGTTTTGCGGGAAAATACTCGCTAAGCAACGACTTACAATCTACCTTAAAGTAATTTAGGCAATTTTCAGAAATGTAGCTGAGAACAATATTCAAATTTCATGAAATTGAATGAAAAAGAAACCCTTTTCAATTATAGAAGCCCCAAGCATATTTATTCGTACATAAAGAAAATACTCAGAAGATACAGCTCTCAAAATATGATTGGACTTTATTTTAGAATTGCGTAATATAGGCGGAAATTGTCAATTATATTTCTATTAGTATTAAGGCAAGACTGGTTTAGTCGAAATTAAGAAGAGCAACCCAGTTTAGAAGGACACTCATTAGTTCAGCTTCTTTTTAATTTCAACAGCCATGTTAAGGAGAATACAAGTATAATATTTCATTTGATATTTAAATATTATATTTCATAAATATATTTGAGATCAGATTGCAGGGGCACACTGACTTGTATGCTTAACTGTGCCCATCTCCGTATTCTTTAGTTTTGCCCGCCATTTATGCGCACATCTACATACTTATCATGTATACTATATGTGTTTGGTGGGTTGGTGTTTGAATGGGTGTGTTTGTTCGTATGTATGTGCATGCATGGCTGGTTTTATGCTGTGCATTAATGTAACGATGCATCATTTATGCCATTTATTATTAGTATACTTGTATAAGTACGAGATTTGATACGAGCCTTAGAAGCTGTGGACCACAGCTTGTTGGAAGGTACTGGTACCTCCCTATATCGCAGTAGCGCTCACCCTGGCGGAGCACTACCATGTTTAATTTCTATCATGACTTTGACGGCCTTGACTTGCCCTTTGCCTTTGACTTTTTATGCATGATTTTATTTACTTTTCGGATGGGGGCCAGAGCCGTATTTTATGGGCCCCAACAGCAGTTGATGCGGAACCGCACATAACACATAAGCTTTGGCGGCACGCACAAGGCGTGAACGTCACTGACTTCTTAGCCTGAAAGTGAGTGTGTCTGCGAATGTGAACTGATTATATTTTCTGTTTTTGATGGTGTTTGCTGGGCGTAACTTTTCAGACAGCTAATGAATTTTTATGGCACTGCGCCTATGTTTTATTAATATATCGTCGCCAGTTGTGTTGCTGGCTTTGCCATGCTGATGCCGATCCCTGCGAGCTCCAGTTCCAAGTGGCAAACAAACAGTTTGAGGCATAAAATGCAATTTGGCTGTACGGTGGTATGGTGCTTTAAAGAGTAGCAGGAGCCAACATTGTGGGTTCCAAAGTCAGGGCAGTGCATGTGGTAAATGCAATTAACATACACATATAGTATACGTATACACGTACATACAAACACACGTTGCCGCAAACTGGGGTCGTAACACTAAAGTATAGTTGTGTGGGTGAATGCCACATTGTTGAGCTCGAGCCGCCGGCACTGGAAACTGGAAGCTCGGCACATTGTTAGCCTTCCTGTGTGTGCACACAGCCATAGGAATGAGTTTGTTGGAGGCTGCACGTGGCCCTTTCGCAAATTGTATGGCATTGTATTTGGCTATGGTGACTATATAGTTTTTTCACGCTGAAATTACAGGACCTGTTGAAAGGGTATAATAGAAGAAAAGAAGTGTGCAAAAGTTAAACTGCGACATTTCCATATTTAAAATCATCCAGCTAGAAATTGGACAATGCTTTAAACTTTCAATGCAAATTGTTTGCATTTCCTTCTCATTCTTTCACTTTGCAGCTTTCAAATGCCCAAGACATGCCCCGGAAGCAGCTGCGAAGCGTATGTAATGTGATTCAGCTGCAGCTGCCAAGTGCGACAGTGACAATGACAAAGACTCCCACAAATGCACAATGAACGCTCCGTTTGCCAGCCAAGACAGCCCCATCCCCAATTCCGTACCAAGTGCTCCCAGCCACAGCGCCAGCGGCAGCGGCAGCGGCACCACCAACAACCAACCCGGTGATCTATTCAATAGCAGCATTATCGACGCACTCTGGTCCCTAAACAATCTCGATGACATCAATCAAAGCGTCGAGCTGCAGTGTCTCATGCAGGAGCACATCGAGGCCAAGACCTATGCCAATTCAAGCGACCATTGCCTCACCCAGTTCGACTCGATACTCTGTTGGCCTCGCACCGCCCGAGGCACTCTCGCCGTGCTCCAGTGCATGGCCGAGCTAAAGGGCATACATTACGATAGTACAAGTGAGTAATTCAACTAGAGGGCACTTCCCCATTAAGAATCCTGCAATATAGTAAAAGGATAATCAATAATAACTTGCGAAACTTGTTATATGCTGTACTCGAAAAGGCTGCAGCATTATCTTAAATGGAATTATAAAACAGCATTCATGGTGTTTTTACCTATTACATTTTCTGAGATATATTTATAAACAGTGGGGATAGCGATATGGCTGGAGTTCCGTGTAATGTACCACCCAAGAAAAAGTGTAGCGTACAACCAGAGATATTTCTAGCTGTTATGCTTCTTCAAATCCGACAGGGAGTTTTATTAAATGGAAGAGACCACTGCAGACCTAACACAATATTTTGAGTTTTTGTACATCCTCAGAACTATGCGTTCATACAGTCTTACAAGCTTTCGAATAGACCGGCAGCAGCTGTTGAATATAAAACTCCACAACTTAACAGAACACCTAACAGGGAACATACATAATTAGTCCTACAAAGTGTTTCCAGCTCTTGTACTTTTTGTTGTTCATTTTTGTTTGTTCATATATCGATCGATTCATCTATTAGATACTGATCAGTAATGTATTTCTATTACAAATGTAGGCTCTACTATGTTTTATCACAATACTATATATAATACGAAACAGCTAAAGTAAATATTTCTGGTTAAATGAGAACCTACATGTATATTTCTTTTGCCCACTAAAGCTAAAGTTAAGGCGTTAGTGGAAGTGTTCAATTAAGATTTTTTTTATTTATTAAGGATATTTTAAAACTTGTCCCATTCGGCATTGCATTTGTTAATGTAAGTGCAATCGTAAGTGGTGCACCTTTTAACCCTTTGCATGCCTCTTTCCAGAAAATGCGACTCGGTTTTGCCAAGCGAATGGTACCTGGGCGAATTATACCAACTACGATGCCTGCTTGCACCTGCCGGCTCCGGAAACGGTGCCCGAGTTTGAGACCATAGTTGAGCTCCCCACTATCATTTATTATATCGGCTACACCATAAGCCTCGTATCGCTGACACTGGCGCTGATAGTTTTCGCCTACTTCAAGTGAGTTGGGTGTTCATGTGGGTGTGGGAGTGAGTGAGGGGGCGCTAGGGGCGTGTCTGTGCATGGGCCTGTGCGTGTACGATAGTTGGTGTTTCCAGGCTATTTTCGCAACAGACGAACGCCTTTGCCCCTTGTGCTATTTTCCTTGCATCATACGGATATTTATTTCTGTACGTACCACCCCATTTTCCTCTTCCGCTCTTCCGCTTTGCCGCTTGGCCTACAGAGAGCTGCGCTGTTTACGGAACACCATCCACGCCAATTTATTCTTCACGTACATCATGTCGGCATTGTTCTGGATACTCTTGTTATCTGTGCAGGTAAGTACATGTATTTCTGTTTTTCATGAAATGCCCGTTTACTCCTCTGATCTATAGATATCCATACGGAGTGGCCTGGGTAGCTGCATTGCTTTAGTCACGCTCTTTCACTTCTTCACGCTGACAAACTTCTTTTGGATGCTGGTGGAGGGTCTTTATCTGTACATGCTGGTGGTGAAGACCTTCTCGGGTGACAACATACGCTTTAACATCTACGCATCCATAGGCTGGGGTATGCCTATCCCTCCCTATACTGCCCATCTCGCTGTCTCTCCTAATTATTTTGTTTCTCACTGTGTTCGCCCTCCAGGTGGTCCAGCTCTGTTTGTTGTCTCGTGGGCAGTGGCCAAAAGTTTGACAGTTACTTACAACAATGCGAAGCAGGTATGAAGCGTAGCCTCGCACATTTTTAGTCTGTTTAACGAGTCACCTCCCTCCCTTGATTAGTATGACATCAACTGCCCCTGGATGGAGGAGACAAATGTTGATTGGATATTTCAGGGTCCCGTCTGTGCGGTACTCATCATAAATTTAACATTTCTATTGCGCATCATGTGGGTGAGTGAACCGCCGTGGTTGCCGCTGCCAATGTCTCGTTTTGTGCTCCATTAAAGCCAATTTGCCTCCTCTCTGGTTTTTCTCAGGTTCTAATTACCAAACTGCGTTCGGCCAACACCGTGGAGACGCGTCAATACAGAAAGGCTGCTAAGGCACTGCTTGTGCTCATACCGCTCTTTGGCATTACCTATCTGGTGGTCCTGGCTGGTCCTAGTGAGTCGGGGGTCATGGGTCACATGTTCGCCGTTCTGCGAGCCGTTCTGCTGAGCACACAGGTTCAAGTTTCATTTCTGCTGTTCGTTCGCTTGTTAATTTTACGCTTGTTGTTCTTTACTTTGGTTTGCTTACGTTCGTTTCATTTGTTTGCTATTGTTGCATTGCTCTCTGCAGGGCTTCTCGGTTTCGCTGTTCTACTGTTTTTTCAACTCGGAAGTACGCAACGCGCTTCGTCATCACATCTCCACTTGGCGAGACACGCGCAACATTCAGCTGAACCAGAACAGACGGTGAGTAACAAAGTCGGGACAAAATCGCCCTCCAGTTGCGAAAAGTTTCCTTAAATCATGTCTATATATGTATGTCAATGTTTATATATTCATTTTTTTATTCTGTTGAACCGGCAGCTACACAACAAAAAGTTTTACCAAGGGCGGCAGCTCACCTCGAGCTGAGAGCATGCGGTAAGCGGGAATTGATTGAATTAGGAAGTAAGCGTGGAAAAAATGAAAGTTAAATTGGCCGGCAGAATTTAATAAAGCATTGTCTACCTGTTTGAAAGTGGAAAGCATTAAGAGATCTGCAATATATTTATTTTTAGCGAAGCTAATTATGCCTTTATCATATCTAATTACATTCCATTGCCAGTCCACTCACTTCTTACTACGGGCGGGGCAAACGCGAGTCCTGCGTATCCTCGGCCACAACCACAACGTTAGTGGGGCATCATGGCCCATTGGCAGTGCATCGTGGGTCCAACAGTGCTCTCCACATGCTCCCCACAACAACCGCGAGCGCCGCTTCTGGCAGCACGCTCAGCGTCATGCCACGCGCCATCAGTCCCCTTATGAGGGTAAGTCTCTCTCACCATATGAGAAAACAATTGTTGATTGACTCTAAGCTTCCGTTCTGCAGCATGGACTGGAAGAGAACTCTGTGTAGAGGCTTACTAATGTAATTTGTATTAAACGTTTCCTAGGCTTATGTCAGTGTGCTGAAAATCTACCAAGTCATTTAGGTAATCGGCATTGGTAGTTATTATGTTAATTGTATAGGCAAGATTTTGAGAAAGGCAAGTAAGTTGCAAAATCTAAAGAGACTGAACTTTGTGTTTGCTTCATTTATAGGCGAATAGGCAAATCTATCTATACAACAATTGGATTGATTTATTTAATGATTTATTGTGTCTACTTAGTTAAGAACAACAGAAAACTAACCGCCTCACAAAGTACCATGCTCGCAATATCTGTTTTAACTGTTCGATGTCGTAACTGTGTTTCAAAGCAACAACTTTAACTATTAAATGTAACTCAATGTGCAAAGCGAACTACCTACAACTATGTAACAAAAACAAAACAAAGCCATACCTACATACATGTACTACATATTGGAAATGTGGAAAAAACTATTATAACTAAATAAATGGTATATTTACTTGAGTGTATGCAATTGCATTTTTCTTCAAAAGCAACTCCAGATCACAATTTATTGCTCACATAAATTTCAGCGCATTTTGACATCAAAGCAATTTGTCGGGCAACACGGTCCGCGTCCTACAAACAAAAACAACAAGGCAGTAGTGTACAACAAAGAAATTATTTCTTAATTGCATTTCTGCCATACTTTGTGCACTGCAGTTGGATTATGCAGAGGAATTTTTTCTGTGCAGTTCAAGTTTTTAATTGTGGGTTTAATTTATAAAATTAATGGTAGTTCGTTTTCCCTTCTAAGGAACACACACAAATTTCTCTCGTTTGCAAGCTGGTCATCTAATTGCCTGTTCAGCGTACATTTTTTCGAATGATGGTTAACTAAATTTAATGAGCTAATTGACCCGAATGGGTGAAAGGTGAGTTTGCTTAAAATGTTTGACTCTTAAAATTGGCTGTCAAATTAAATTTGTTGCTCCATTTTGACAACTAGCGCTCTAATTAACTTGATGGCGGTCAAAGGACTACGAATATGTGCCTCAGGCTCGACTCCCTGGCATTTAAAAGCGAACCATTCTACAAGACTTCGGAGCTTTTGAATATTACATGAAGCTGAAGCAAGGGTGAACAAAGTGAAAATAAAAATGCAAATATGCAGAAGGATAAAAATGGAATTGTCTTTGTATGCAAGTGGTATTTTTCAGTGACGGCAGCGGCATAAATATTTAATGCATTTCCCAGGATAGTAAGGAAGGCAGCATGTTTGCAACATATTTTTTCGTACACAGATTTTTTATGTTTGGCGCTATTCGCGAGCAGGCACTAGAAAAATTGACTCATCTAAAGAACGTGAAAGTTGCTGGCAGTCATCAAAATAGCGACAGTTGTACATTTGTTTCGAGACTAACGCGGCGTTTGAATAGCGTTTGTGTAGTTAGAAATTCAGTGAAACTTAACAAAATATCGAAGCGAAAAGTTCAATTTTTGCTTAGTATTTTCTCAGAGTACATTGTCTGGCCTTTGCAGGTATTAAATATTCAAGTCTGATGGCACTGTATAAGTGTAAGTTCACATCCAGAGAGACTTGTCGTACTTATCTTAATTAAAATGTGCACACCGTAAGTATAAAACATAAAAAAAACCAACAGCCCTACAAAATTAAACACAGAAGGAGCCCACAGAAAGCAAATGCACAAAGTTTTTTAATGCTAATCTGGGCAGTTAGTATGAACATCAGCAGCATCAAACAGCACCCACACAGCAGGTGGTAGCTTAAAATGAACAGAATTGGAAGTTGAAATGAGCAGAATTGGAATGTGGTTGTTTGTGGCAATATAAAATGCAAACATATCCATGGTCAAGTATCTCTAGAGACATCTTAAATGTTAAACTATGTATGTTAAATGTTGAAACTATGCAGAGCAGAAATCACAAAACGAAAATAAGAAATATTCATCAGGTACATCCGTCCGCTGGCAGCCAAGTAGGAAATGCCAAGCAGCTCGGTAAACTGATTAAATTCGCTAACAAATTGAAAACGAATTGTAAACTAAATAATTCATATTTCCGAAAGTGTTAATACATAAGTCCGTTATTATTTAAACATACAAATGTGTAAATAAGCGCTTTCCCAGCAAAACACAATGCACTTTGCTACACTCTTAAGTTAGCTATCGATGAATTGCATAACGTTCTTGTACATACGATTAATATATATCAAGCCATCGCAGCCTCTGAGAAGTTTCATGACAGACTTCAGCTTGTGCATGGACTTAACAATGGCCCGTCATCAAACTTTATGGCCTCTAACTGTGAGGCAAAGATAAGGGCGTACGCATAAAACGTAACACAGTCAAACAACCGCAATTGTAACGTTTTAATTAACCAAATTGTTTGACACCAAGTTCTGGGGCAACAACATCGTCGTCGTATGCAACACGAAGTTGGTTTACATTTCTCCCAAAAACGTACATAATTAAAAGTCGCTTAGTCGCCTGACTTGCCGCACAAAAATTCATGGGATTGCGTTTTGTTTTCTGTTGTTTTGTTGTGGATGGTGACTTTAATTAACTGGCATTTGAATGGATGTTTGCGCAGTTCTGAGTGCTTGCCCGATGCCCGAAAGAGAAAAACTTTAAGTCGCGGCATAATTATTCCCAGCAAATAATCAACTAGACAAGCAAGGAGAGCCGCCCCAAATGGCGTAAAAGGTCAAATGAGTGGGGCGTATACGCGCTTGTAAATTGACGGAGAAAGTGTTGCCGCAACAAAAACAAGAGCAACAACAGATGCGGCCGCACACACAGCAAAATCAGCAACACAGAATAACAGCAGCTAAAGCATTGACGCCATTTTTAATTAAAAATTACGTTGCTGCTACCGATGCTGCCGCTGTTGCTGCAATTGGCGAACGTTCATCATAGTGCGAAGTAACCTCGTGCATATTCATGTTCATTAAGGGCTGTCTGATCAGCTTTTCTGCCCTTGGGCAGTGCTTTGACTTTTTACGCATATCAACCAAGAGAGCCCCAAAAAGTATGCTATGATTTATGCGCCGCATTGTGTGTACAATCTTGCCGCAATTTTAATTGTACATATATTTATGCACGTTAAAAGGCTCAGGAATATTTTACGGAAGAGATGAGGGCATAACGTAGCAACGACGCCACTACTAGCACACAAGAACCATCCACAGGCACTCATGGCAACTTTTAAGATATTTCCTTTAATGTTGAGGCAAAAATTAATTTTATCTGACTTCGTTTACGCTTGACTTATCCCAGCAAATTCGTGCTCATATGTGTTAGGGTCTGGTGCAAGTTCTGGTGGTCGCCCAAAGCACAAAGCGTGTTATCGCTTATTAAATATTTACCATGGATAAAGGCATGTCATTGTTTCATCTTTGAAACTTCTATGCAGCCTTCAATGTTGCGAGAGCAAAGTTTGCCTTGCATCAGTTAAAGACCTGTCTGTTTCTGACATTTGGCCAAAGTTCTGGCTAAGCATTTACGGAATAATTCAATTGCCCGAGCGTCTTTATGCAAATCATCGCCTCAGCAGCAGCAGCGTTGTCGCAAGTTCAACTTGTTAGCGTAAAATTGCATAAGGCTTAGTAGATTCGGGCAGCCAGCCATCATGTTGCAAGCAGCTGCTACTCAGTGGTCGTTGGTCACGTAGCAATGTTGCATCAGTGGCTGCTGCTTGGGGGCTCTCGCCTAATGGTTCGTGCCCGATGGCGCGTGCAGCTGTTGAAAGTATTCCTGTGGCATGTACAAGACCTCTGTGATTAGACACAATATTTGTGGCAATTTATAGCTGTAATAAACTGGTTTTTGTAATTCCGCTATGCATTCCAAATTGGAAATTGTCGTACAAAACCAATAAACACAACGGCTTTAAATATAGTTCTAGGAATTACTATATTACTAAAAGACTGTCATTAGATTCTTGTAACTTTATAACATTTTATGTTAGTACAAGCCATATTGGGATATAAAAAGCAATTTTATTTCGGTCCATTTTACAAGTACAAGTATGTGCAGATCTTAAGCGGAATATGTCATTAACGCTAGCCAAGTACTGACACGCCCACAATTGTATATTGCTTTCGCAATTTGGCTTGTATGCTTGCTATGCGTACAAATCACATTCGCCTACAGAAACATGAATTAGCGTCCCAATTAATGTAATATAGTCTTCTAACAGACAATTAATTGATGTTGAAAAAGTTCTCAGAACTAAAAGAGAATCAAAGAAACAGAGAGAGAGAGAGGGAGAGTAATAGGAAAACAAACCCAACTCATTTAGCAGCAGCAGCAGTAGCTTCCCACAGTTGGTAGTGCCAAAAAGCAACATTTATAATTAAAGTTGCATTCAAAATTAAAGCCAAAAGAACCTTTCAATAAGTTTACAGCCAACAAAATGCAAAGTGGGTCGGAAAACTTTCTTTTTAACAATGATTGACGGTAGCCTGTGACGTGTTTGCTAGAAAATATCAATCAAAATTCAGTACAAGGGGCATGTGAAGCCTGAACTTCAATTAATTACTCGCTCTAAGTTAATTACTCGCTGGAAAATTCATAAAAATTAACTACAAAAGCAAATAAGTAATTCACAGGTAACAGAGTTTTTAAAATTTAATTTAAATTTACATAGTAACGAGAACGTAACTGCGCGCGTTTGTGGCTACACACGTGCAGACAAACCAACACACTGAACGTGTTAATCATTAGATAAGTTGTTCATAATTGTGCAATTAATTTGAAATAGCTTCATGTATATGTGATTTCCATAAGGATCAATGACATAAATGATTACACATGCATAACCAATTCAAACATAACAGTCGCATGATTTTCATTTGCTGTACTTATCACTAAGAACCTGGACTTATTGTTGTAAAACATGTGTGTACCTGGAGCTATTTTCGGACTCAAGCAAGCACTCAATTTGCATATTTGATTCCTCCTTTTTTCCACTCCAACACATTTGCCACTCTCGTGTCTTTTCCCTTGACAATTTATTCACATTTGCATGCAACTGCACTCAGTCATACACTGATAAATAAAGATGAAAAAGTAGGGTCAACCTTATTTTTCAAAATGTTTAGGCGAATTTTTGTATGAAATTGACAAACCTATATTTGTGTATAGCTTTAAAGAAAGAAATGTATTAAACATTTAATTAAACGCGGTTTATATTTCTTATTTGTTTTTCCCCTGTCTTTTAATTGTACGACTTCTCTCTACTGCTCCGCTTTAATTGAAAAAGAAACTCGCACTGTAAGGCTACTGTATTGAATGAGCCCACGTTTACCCGCTAGAGCTTCAACAGAAACATTTGCGTTTGCTTTATACGTATATATTGGTATGCTACCATTTTAAATTAATACACATATTACTCAGACTTGTATTGAAATTGTTGTAACTTGTGTCGTAATTAAACAGTAATCATTTTGCAAAATACTCGCCAGATTTTCTTGTAGTGTACACACAAACATACATATATTATGACTGTCCAGGGAATACTGATGAAAAAGGTAGCATACTTTTTCGCGCTGCTTTAGTTTATCGCGTAGCCTGCGACAATAAAGCAAAAGATATTTAGTGCGCTTGAAAAAAAATCAATACGAGACAACGAAATCAGATACTGGGTAATGCTTTTTCTTTGTATCATACTAATTGATTCATAAATTATTCAGGCGGCAAAGGAACGAATGGCGTCTATTTTTGGCAACAAGTCAAGTGAAGTACTTATTTATCTTGCTGGGAACCTAAATCTACATAAACTATAACTTAAAGTATCTTTTACATAGCTGAAGTGCTTATTCTCTGTGTTTGCATGCTTCGAATCCCAAGAAAGCTAAATGCGTGCTTTAAACCCCAGCAATTTGGGCCAGTTGTTCAAGCATAACCCACACTCAGAGACCACAAGCAGTCGCTGACCTTTGTTATTCATTGATGCTTTCAGCACGTTTGGCCTTTTCTCAAGTTTTTTGCACATTTTTATGAGTACATCCAAATGCATGGGCGAAACAGAGAGAAAAACATACAACTCGTGCTCGGTTAAGGCTGAAAATGGAATGAGGTAAAGCAAACAACCAATCTCTTCTAACCTTTTTGCGGTTCGCTTAAAACGGATATTTTTTGCAGCAGACGAAAAAACATCCTGACTAAGGCTAAAGAAAACTTGCTTGGAGAAACAACCAATGGCCTGGCCAATTCAAGCATTTTGATACAGGAGCATGTGTGAAGTCAGCGTTATGTTGTGCCGACCACTAATTGGTTTTCAGGAAGTGGCCAGTGCGTGCTGATGGAATGCCCGCCCCTGACTGAACCGCAACTAAACAAGAATGACGTCTAATACTACCAGCTGTCAGACACATGGGCGAAAGTTTCTCAAAAATGTTCCACACCACATGGCGCTAGTGTGGCTCACAAGCGAGGACCCGAAACATAAATTTCTACATGCCGTGTTTTGCAAAATATTAAAAAAGGTCAAGTGATCCCCTTCAAATTATTAAAACTTTTTTCCTTCCGTTGTGGCTATGTGGCATGTGTGTCTTCACATTAGCAGCAACGCATTTGCGACGCAAACTTGAACAACTTTTCATTTGTTACACGATGTGCAGGCAGTTGCTGCCATTTTGTAGGGTTGTGTACCTAGGCAAGCGTTAATTTTGAGCCGCTATGCTGCGCGCCGTAATTTCCGGTTTCAAATTCTCATTTACCTTTTGTTTTATTTATTCTGCCTTTACCAAACACCTTTTGGGCTCCTTCAACTCGTGATGTCTGTCCAAAACTTTGATGCAGAATATGCCCGAAAATTCAACAAGTGTCGATACTGAAGATGGGTAGAAGTCGTGCTTAGTTGTGCATCGGTCTACTGCCTACTGATTATTAAATACACAACTCGAGCAGAAATACCTGTCATATACCTGAAGGTTGTACATGATTTTCATTTAATAAAATTATTTATTTTGGTGGCTTCAATGCTTTTAATAGAACTCTGGTGTTAATTCTGTGGTATCTCACGGAAGTCCTAATCCCGTCAAAAAATTGGATGCCTGCGCATCAAAATCCTTGCTGTAGTTGTGAAATGATTTTTATCCTTCAAAATCTTATACGAGGAACTCTTAATTGGTTTAGAGTATAAAATAAACTTATACTTTTGTGAGTTTTTACATAAATATTTTTATTAATGAAATCATATCAAAATATTTTGGCCAGATCGTGCCAAACAAAAATTGTAGCACGCGCCCTACTCTAACCAGGACACTCGTTGAAAACTTTTTGCTAACTTGTCTTGACGTAGCAGGTCGTCTGCTTTGTTGCTCTGCTTTGTGCTTCGACTCCAAAAGTAAATGAGTTTTGGGCATCCCTAGTGCTCAGCCAGCTCGGTTCTGCATAGTTTTACGTTTCTGAGAGGCAATGAATGCGCCTCTACAAATGGCACTAATGCAATTTGTTGCTAATACTATTATTTTTGGCACAACACTTAGGCAGTTCATTTCCAATTTGTTAGGTATTTTCCAAATGAGCGATAACAGGCGAGAGTAGCAAATCATTGCAAGACTATCAGCATCAAGACATGGCCAGAAAACTTTAAACATCAAAGCCTAAGACGACATTACATTCAACTTATTATTATATTTAGAATACCTGTCAGGACGGTTCAATGCGCCAACTTTTTGGCGACTCATTTAATTACAGGCAACAGAGCATGTCATAGTTGCAAAAACGAGGTAAGCAAACAAAACCTGCACCCTCGACTACTTCAGCTGTCGGCAATAATTGTGTCTGGTCAGTTAGGACCGAACCCTGTTGGCACTTCAAACAGCTCCTTCACATCGAGTGTCTGCAGCAAGCAAAGGCGATAAGAGATATGGACAAAACAAAATGACGGCTGTCCTGCCGGGCCATTAGCGCAGGTGTGGCGCTGAGCTGCCATTGACAGCTGTCGGCCTGCACGCTACTCGAAACTGGGCGTTGGGTTCCTCGATTAATTTGCTGCTTTAAGTGGCCTAAATGGTCGCAGTGCGAGAGTTTAGTGAGGGACCTTTGTTATTATTGCTACATTAGCCATGTTCTCGATTTAATTGCAACAAATTTGGTGCCTCTGGCATCCCTAAATTACAAAAATGTTACCACAGCGATGTATTATAGAACATTTTGATTTTCGAACGCTTGTGTTACTTGTGTTTTGATTGGCTGCCGAACGCAACTTTAGAAATTGAAAACATGGCGTTTAACGAAACCAGAAAAAGTTTTTCATTTGTTTTTATATCCTCTGTTTACATTTGTAATACTTAAAATATAAGGCACATTCATTAAATACTTCAATAGCTTTTGTTACCATATTTTATTTCGTAGCATGAACTACGTATGAATTTAATAAAGTACACACTTCCTTAATCAAATAGTACTTGTACTTAATACGAAACGCAACTGATATCCCTGCCCCCTATTATTTGTGATTTAAACGCTTTTTGTAAGATAATAAATCAATCGAAAATTTAATTTAAACTTTCAACCGTGAACATTGCTAAGACTCTGCACAACACGTTTCAGATTTCCAATTATTTTATGCTCGCAAAAGAAGCAGCAAAGGTCACAGAGCATCCAGACGTATTTAGCACAACTAAAGCTCGTTTTTGTCAAATCACTGTTGACGCCTCCCAGAGTAACTCCCCCAGGCATATCAACTGCAAACTGTATACATATTTTCTTGCTTGTCTCTTTGTTTTGCTACCGACAGAAACGAGACTCTCCAAAAAACAAAAAAAAAACCAAAAACAAAACAAAACATGAGCAGGTGCCTAGGCAATTTCTGTTCAAAGAAAAATTCAACACACACACACACACCTACATCGAATGCAGGATGTACAGTTTGTTGAAGCTGCTGCTGCAGTTGCTGACATTGTTGTTGTTGGATGCTGCAGAGCCCCGTCTTCATCAACGGCTTTTCCGAGTGCCACTTCGCCGCTTTCCATCTGCACGTCAGCGTTTCGAGCAGTTTGGCATTCGCATCGACAAACTAAGGCTGAAGTACAGTGTCGTGGGCGTTCATAAGGAGCCGCTCAGCAATTATCTAGATGCCCAGTACTTCGGACCTCTTACCATTGGAACGCCACCGCAAAAGTTCAATGTCATTTTCGACACGGGATCTGCCAATCTGTGGGTGCCCTCGGCCACGTGTGCCTCGACCATGTTGGCCTGCATGATACACAGTCGGTACAATGCGAAACGCTCGAGTAGCTATCGGCCAAATGGAGAGCCCTTCGCCATACATTATGGTTCTGGGAGCCTGTCTGGTTACCTGTCGCGAGATACAGTCCGTGTGGCTGGATTGGAGATAAAAGAACAGACTTTCGCAGAAGCAACAAAAATGCCCGGTCCCATATTCTTGGCGGCTAAATTCGATGGCATTTTCGGTCTGGCCTATCACAGCATATCTATGGGCAACGTAAAGCCACCCTTCTACGCTATGATGGAGCAGCATCTACTGGCGCGACCTGTTTTCTCCGTTTATCTGAATCGAAATTCCAGGGAACGGGATGGTGGAGCACTCATCTTTGGCGGCTCGGATCCGCGCCACTATCGTGGCAACTTTACTTATGTGATGGTCAGCCATCGCTCCTACTGGCAGGTTAAGATGGAATCAGCCCATATTAATACGCTCCATCTATGCCAGCACGGCTGTGAGGTCATCATCGATACAGGCACCTCATTCCTGGCGCTGCCCTACGAGCAGGCAATTCTGATCAATGAGAGTATAGGCGGTACACCCTCCGAATACGGCCAATACTTGATACCATGCGATTCGGTATCCAAGCTGCCGGTCATGTCCTTTCGACTGGGTGGACGCGTGTTTCAGCTGGAGGGAAAGGACTACATATTCACGGATATGTTCCGAGACAAAACAGTCTGTGCCTCGGCTTTCATAGCCGTGGACCTACCGTCGCCCAGTGGCCCACTTTGGATACTGGGCGATGTTTTTCTCGGCAAATACTATACAGAGTTCGACATGGGCAATCATCGCATTGGTTTCGCCGATACCAAATGAGGGATGTGTAGTCACTGGGGAAAAATAACTCATACGCCATGTGGTGCAGATATAGCGTTTATGTTTGCTTTCGTTTCTTGTTGTTTTGGGTTTTATTTTGGCACTCATTAAATGGTTGTCATAACAAAAAATTCGTCTGAAGTTTCGGGCTGTCATAAATTTAAACGAGCCACCCTCGAAAAACCAAAGAAAGCGAAAATAAAGAAAGCAAACCAAGTAAGTGCCTTTGGCAATCCAAATCTATTTTTGGCATATGCCGAGTGCTCCGAATTTTTCATTACAAGCGTTCGCATGCAGCCAAAAATCAAAGCAGCATTTCATATTTTATTATATTTATACCTGTCTGCCTGCACGCCTGCCTCTATGCCGCTTGCAGATATGACTCAAGTATTATGTAAAACTTGAATCAAACATTGTCGTGCCTTGGTCTTCGTGCCATTGTCATTGCCATTGCCATTGCTACTCTCTGGCCAGGCAGGAAACGAAAGTTGCTTCAACGGAAGTTAATCAAAATACGCTTGCAGCCACGAACCCGTGAAGAGTAAGCATGTCACCAACGAAAATAATGCCGTAATTGATTCAGTGAGAAAAAACAATGCTCTGCATAAGCTCTCAAAACTGGGCAGTTGCTACTCTGCTTATGTCGTAGCTCTTTGGCGCGATTTATTGCGCAGAATTGTGCAGCTGAAATATAATAAATGGAATCGGCTTAAGTTTACGACCGGCCGCTGGCGTAGCCTTTGAATTCAAATCTGGGCAGTCTTGAAGTGGGAATTTTACGAGCCCACCACCAAAGTTAAAGTTAAGTAGAAATTGTGTCCGTTCGCCTTTAGTTGTTTTAATACTCGTACATACACATAGATACATAGTATATATTCGAGTGTTTTTGTGAGTAGGTGTGCATTCTATATAAGGTTCTGAGCAGTTTCTCTTCTTTATTTTCTGTTGTTGTTAAATTCGCAGTGACCTTTTCCGTCGGTTTACATGTCCTTTATTGATATTTTGTAATTTCTTTGCCCTTCATATTAAACCCAAGAAATCGACGTTGCTCTCATCCGACACTGACAACCTCTTTCCCCTTAAGTGTTTGCGGTTCGTTTTTGTTTTGTTTTCTTTTTTGCTTTTGCGGCTTTTTTGTCCCTTTAAAATATTTATTTTTTATGATATGCATTGGCGGTTAACTTTTTCATAATATTTTTATGAGAAAGTTTTTACAACAAAGCATGTCAAAAAATTCTTTCGAACATTTCTTAAATTATTGCGGCTTAATAACAAAGTCAGCACACATATACTTATAATGCTTATACTTGTATGTGTCGAACTTTCTCAGATCAAGCATTGTAAGTCAATACTATTCAATGAAATGACTTCAAATTCAGTGAACGGGAAAATAATCAAGAATTGGTCAAGATCAGAAGAAAGGTACTTAGAACAAAATGATTAGACCTATTTTGCGCCAATTAGTACTTAAATTTGCCACCTATGGGCCTTTAAGAAGTATAAAATAAGTGGCTGAATCCTATATAGTATATCTTTTCCAAAAAATACATACAAGTATATACACCGTACAAAATGGCAAGCTGACCAATAACAGTTATCAATACAAGTAATGTATTCATCCAGTTTGTAGTTTGTTTTTATAAGAATATCAAATAACAATTTGAATTTTTTTAAATACAACAAGTTTTATCAATTCATATTCTCTTTTATACAGAAGCTCTTTTATTGTTTAACAGTTGGAACACATTTTGAACTGAAGAGAGCTGATAAATTTGAATAAATGTAACAAAACAAAACGGCACAATTTCTTAACTATTAAAGCAATAATTTTAAATTTTATGTAATTCCATTTCAAGAAATAAGAACCACAAAAAATTCAATATATAAAATTGAAGGCTAGTCTTAAAGTGCCAGCGAGTACTCTACTTTATTTGATGTTCCGTTTTAC
Source organism: Scaptodrosophila lebanonensis (assembly GCF_003285725.1). Classification (NCBI taxonomy): domain Eukaryota; kingdom Metazoa; phylum Arthropoda; class Insecta; order Diptera; family Drosophilidae; genus Scaptodrosophila; species Scaptodrosophila lebanonensis. The sequence goes on from NW_022060529.1 coordinate 9,040,812, forward strand.
TGTCTCTGCTCAGGCATTTGAATACTAAGCCTTTGACTGACAAGACAGCACTTTTGCGGGACTTCAACAACAACACTTGGCACTACAATACTTCAAGTTTACAGCTTACATATGGATTGCGCTCAGCTCTTTATCGGTTCGAGCTCTAAGCCTGTGAGAATGGCAGCACCTCGGGTGTGGAAAATTCGCACGGATTGAGCAGTTAGAACTTTTATGCCAAATGGCTCGGGGATTTTGTGCCAGTCACCAATAAAAATAAAACCCTCGACTGTGAACTGTCAACGTGTTTTTGTGCACAGCTGTTTGGGGCATGTGGATCTGAGTATCTCTTTATATTTTCAACATACTTGTAGTGTACATAATTGTTGCTACAAATTACAAGCATACATACCTGAGCGCTCTTCACGATTTGTTCGTTTTTATTAAAAGCCATTTAAAATGAAAAGATGACTGCTACTTTTAAGGCACGTGGGGTGCGATTCAATGCATTTTCTAGTAGACATTCAATCCTACAAATGTTCCGTGCGCTCAAAACATTTAGTTCTTTACAACTTTAAAATTGGCATGGCAATGGAACGTTTTAAGCAGATTGACAGATAATCACCATGACAGCACAGCAAGTTGCCAGGAAGTAATCGCCCAAAAAGCTTAGATCGAAAGCACCACAGCGCAGCGGGCTACTGGCGTTTATTTGCCTATAAAAATGCCTGTGACACGCAAAGGACACACTCACATTCATACACACAAACATAGTCCGTTTGTCAGTCCGATAAACATTACAAAGGAAGGCTGCTCCTGTTTGCTACAAATATGTGAGGCTGTGAGTATGGGTGTGTCTGTGACACTGACTGTGTCAGCCTGACATCAAGGAGACCACTTGCTGCTGGCTTTGCCTGGCGACCAGCAGAATTAAATCATTCGATAAGATTATGCATACAGTTTGTAGTTTGTGTTTTGTATTTTGTGCTTTGTCCCTTTTCACAACGTCTATGGCCTTGCCGGGGGGCAATAACATTTGGGGCCAAATCAGTGCTAAAAATTACCATGAGAATGTTTTGCATTCAGTAAGAGGGGCATTTATTAAATTTTTGGTCGGTAATCGTTTTGTATTTTGTCAATTGGCCAGCCAAGTTAAGGCATGCTAATAGCACTCTAAACTGGGCTAATGATTCAATAAAGCAATTTCGTCGCACAAGGAGCATTAACTAGGGCGTGACTATATCCGGACCATGAATTTTAGTAGCTCCATTAAGAAAAACACAAAACGAAAGAACGACCACAACTATGACGATGGCTGTTTGCAAAAGTTAACTTAACTTCAGAGGGAAAGAGGACACAGACCTTTAACAAAGGCTTTACCTCTATTTGTCGCAATGTAGTCATACGTACAAATATATAGTATTTATGTATTTGCTGTGCCCTCACTTAATTACTTTAATATGCGTTTCCTTTTGTCTAAATATAAACAAGTGACTGCTTCAACTAAAACAATGTCATTTACTGTGATGGCCAACTTGGCAGGCTATTGCATAACATTCTGCGTTCTGTTGGAATGTGTGGACGAGGCTGGTTTAATAAGAGAAGGCAAGCTCTGAAAATGAGCCTGTTTCTTGTTTATTTGGCAGTTTCTTACAAGAAGTCTCTCATATTTCAAAATATTTGCTTAAAATGTAACCAATGTAAATATAATTCATTGAGGGATTCTGTTATATTTATTTATTTATTTATTTACTCGTACATATATAGTAATAGGACACTTTCACAAATTTCCAGACCATTATCAGTATTTAGTGTCGAATAAGTCTGACATTGTAAGGAAATAAATACTATTTTGGGTTTTTTACAAATCGCTAATAATCACTATTAAATGTCTAACGAATTTCCTAATAGCTTGATTAGACACAACAAAAACCAATTATAATTTATTCAGACTTTTTGTGAAAGTTTCTTGCCAATGGAGTTGAAGAATTTATCTACCTATACACAAAAAATATCAAAATTACATACAAATTTCACTTATTACCGAGCTTACTGCTAATTAATTTCATTTTGAAACAAAGATCAATGTCCAATGGTTGTCCAATGGTGTATGTAATGTGTAGAATGTTAGTATCTATAATCGTATATATACCTATTAGTCTATTAAAGAGCAATGGGCCGACTGAATGTTAGAATGTACTAAATATAAATAATTTTTTATTTTCTTTAATGTAAAACTGAAATACTTAATCAGTTTAAGGAATATAATTCAAATCTATAAATATATAGATGCTTAAAATATGGATACATATACTCGTATTTTTATGTATATATTATTAAGCTTCTGTCAAATCTGGAATACAGTAAATTAGACTATAAGAATGGCAACTGCAAGTTTTTAGAAACACATTTACTCATCTCTGTATGCTTATGCACTGCTCTCTGTTGCGCTAACATGGACACCTGTCTGGGACAAAATGTCAATTAGCTCTAGCAAGCAAATTAATTTTCTGTTGTTGCGCTGGCAGGTCAATAACAATCCTGGCCCGACTACAGCTTTGTTTTTGTGACGAACTGAGGCATGTGTAGGCATTTGTAGGCATGTGTCTCTGTGACACAATTAGCTTAAGTGCAATGCAGTTGGAAGCAGAAACGACCGAGATCCGTCAGCTTCATTTAATATATGGTATATTAAAGTTAAACACGATTCAATAACACCAAATATACATAATGGCAACATCATTTATCAAAAATCCTTTCAGTCTGCTTTAAGTAGCGACAAACATTAATCTCAGCTAAATATATAGCATTCGTGCCCTTTGCACGTAGCTCGTTGACGTTCACTTTCACTTTATATTGTGTTACATTTTTTGTCTTAATGCCCGCATCCAATGTCAAGAAAATGTTTCAATTTCAAGGACACGCGGCGGCACCGAAGCGTTCTTATGTTGGTGGGTGCGTTAAGGTCGCTGTGTATGTCACTCATTGTTAGTCATTTTCTAATAATCTCACGCCGGCAACAGCTTTGCTAACTGCCAACCTTGTCATTTTTTACACTTCCACACACACACACATGCACATTCATCCAGATTACACATACGCCCTGTGAGCCGCCGCACAAACAAACAAACAGAGTATTGTTTTAGCTTAAGCGTTCGTTCTTTAGCAGCAAACGTGACACTCTTAACGAAAAATTGGGCGTTAAGCATATTTACAGGCTATGTATTGGTAAAACGGTATGTGGTGACAGAAAAGCTGGAACAACAACAATAAAAATAACTGAAAGTTTTGCCAGTGTGTCGAAAACTTTCGGCATAGTTCTTTTAAGTTCCTAAGCACTTGAGTAGCTCAATAGTTTCATTAGAGTCAACTAATGCTCACTTAACACACGGAAAAACGTACCCACCTACTCACACACACTTGACAAAGTCAAATTTTATGCGTAATACGTATACGCAACGTGTCTTGCCAGATGCTTAAATTAATGAAAACCCCTAAACAAACATTGTAAATTGGGCTTTTTCGACTGTGCTTTTTCAGCTACAAGTAAACTGAAGACCTCCACTTCGATATGAGCTCATGCACGACATGGTGTGTAAGAGTATTGTGTTTGGGTGTGTATATGCACCTGCCTGCTGTTGTTTTCGGTTATGTGACATGCATACTAATTAAGACACGAGACGTGGCTTTTAAATTTCAAAACGCACAAGCTATCTCACACACATACGGCTTAACATAGCTTTTCAAAATTCCTCAACAATAAACTTAATCAGGCACATCGCGCTGAAGCTCGCATCTGCCTGGAAATCGAAATTTTCACTGCGACGCAGTTTCATTTTCAGATACAAACAGCTAACTCATTTGCATATTCATTACGTTTCCGCGAAAAACTACAACAGGCTGCATAAGTTTTTGGACAAATTAAAAGTGCTAAAAATCTTTTTCCACTGTTTATTTTTATGTACATCAATTTTCAACAAGATTCCCAACATCAGACTTTCATTGCCTTTTTATTGAACATTTTCTCAAATTCAATCAAAAGTATTAACTTTGAAAAACCTTGTGCTTGTTCATCATTCCCGAACAATGTAGTTGCTGTTTATATTATATTACTCGTCGGTCTAGATAATTATATTTTCAACAAAGTTAGTGGCACTTATTATGCTTTGAACATCTATAGGAACGACCTGCTTGTGGACATATTATTGCTATGTAGTGTCCACAGATGGGGAGGCTGGCCAGTTGCGTTTTAATTTCCATACATGCCTGCAAATGTGCTGGAGTATAGTCAGCGAGCACTTGAAAGCAATTAGGCAAAGAATAATGCCTAATGGATGCCCCTGACATGCATGCAGTTGGCAAGTTGACGAAATGAAGTTTAAGTTTGTTAGCTGACAGTGACAGTTGTGTTGTATTTAGATTTAGTGCCTTATTCTATGCCTAATGCAGTTATTACCGGAAGCTGCCAAAAGCAGCCCCACAAATTGGGCTGCTGTTGGTCAAACAAATGCCGAGTTACGTTACCAGCATGCTCGTATAGGTCGCCAACTACCTATGTCCAAAATGTTCACCGTGTTCTTGGCTAACCACAAAGGAAACAGTTTGCATGCATGGTGCGGACCTTGACAGGCGCTCTAACTGTGGTTGTGGGCTGGAAACCTCAAAGCCAATTTTCTGCCAGAAACTTGGGCTTTTATACGAGCGTGTGTAGACGTACACGCTCGAGATTGCATCCGACACCGTATTGTTTCCAAACTGTCCTTTGGCCAAATTGCTGCATGCAAAAGAGCAAACTCATTTCCGTTAGCTTCGTGAGTGGCTGTGAGGGTGCTTGTGGTTTTGCAAATCAAAAAACCAAACACATTGAACACGAAATGCTAAATGCCAACTTCAGCCTACACTTTTTTGCTGACCGCTCAATGAGAAAACTTTCTAACAAACCCAAAGTGCTTCTCAAGCCGATAGATTGATTGCCTGGCTTATTGATATTGCATTCCTCAGGGCCATAGCTCCGAAGATCGAATCAACTGTCAGGTCCACGCGAGCTATTTCAACTTCAGTTTGATTTATACGATTTGCAGTTTTGACAAAGTGCTTGCCATGGCACTATGGACAATGAAATCATTGCCCGTGCATTGCATAACTTGCAACAGACGCGAGTGACATTCCAGACAAACAGAGTCAACTTACTTCGGGCCAACACTCATCGGTTTTCCCATTGTTGTTGTTATTTGTTTTGTTCACATTTCAATTCCAATTCTTTGTGTAATTCATAAAAGGTACTCCTACACTCGCACTCGAACTGCACTCGTCATTTTCCCTGTGGCTTTTTCTTCCCAGTTGCTTACGAGTAGAGTTTTTCGCTTGCCTGTTTACATAGAATTATGTTGCCTTTTAGCTCTTGCCCTTTTTCTCCTAGCCACTTGCTACCTGTTATTCTTTGTTTGGCTGCCTGAGCGCATAATAGAGGAAGTATTTTTTGTTTGCCTCCAGCCACTTTAAGTTGCCATTGTTATGGTATTTTTAACATCACAATTGAATGTGCTGTTGTGCATTTAATTGGATTGGTATACAAATTTGCATAATCATTTGCATAAACAAAATAGCAACAAGCATTCTTTAGTTGTCTTTCAATAGCTTTCCATTTTCATTTTATTATTAACTTTACTTTTTTCAATGTATTCACCGCTATGCATTTTTGCATAACATATTATATTTTCAATATTTAAGTCAAAATTATTGAGCATATTCAATTTCGGGAGTTTACGACTCTTTTATATTCTTTTTTATTTTTGTATCACATATTATATTTTCAATATTTAATTAAAACACTGTGAATATATTTAATTGTGGGAGTGTACGGCTCTTTTATCTATATTCTTCCACTAAATATATTTCATTGAGAAAATCATAATTTAATCAAGAACAACAAACAATCGAATTCCAATACTGTTCAAAGCCTACTGGTTATTTCGATTTACATATAGAGTAGTTGTTGGTGGGTGCTCATTGGATTGGAATAATTGCCAATGTACTATATATACACGAAAATTGTCATTTATTATCCACTAAACTTAAGCATTATTAGTATCAAATGTTAATTAAATTTATAATGCGTGCAAAATCCGCATTTATTCCAAATGCAATTTTAATTTGTTTGCGCCTAAATTATTGCATTTGAATAAAAAATAATTCATGATGCATAAAAATGCACGGAAACTTGGGAGTTGTGAAAAAATTGCGTTCAAAATATTTAACTTGCCATACAAATCCATGCAGCTTTGCGGCCTTTGGGCCAATTTGATGCACGATGGTGCGAAATATGACAGAAACATAAAAGGATGGCGAAGGGATGTCGCACATACACACAGTTTGGTTCTGCTTGCCCCCGGCTCGGTTGCAGCTCACGGAGTTACTCCCCAGGTCCCAGGACAAGCGCTGCAACTTTTAATTTGGAAAATTTGTTACAAACTTTTTTGTTTACTTGCACTTTCCTGTTGTTTTTCCCGCTGCTGATGCCACAATGCTTTCCATTGCCTGCACATTATTTATGAAGTCTCTTTGGTTGTGTGTGTAAGTGTGGGTGAGGGTGTGGGTGTAGGAGTGGAGATCCGTGTAAAAGTGCTGGCCTGAGATGCTGGAGGGTGTTGGCGCGCATATTATTGTGAATTGCTTTTGGCAATTGCAATTGCAATTGCCAGTTGCAAACTATTTGGATGACATTCCGGACTATTTAGTATGTCTGTCATGGCCTTTGCTGGTCTACCAAAGCACCCGCCCGCATTACATACAATTTAGCAAATTAAATTTGGCATCTAACGAAAAAAAATTGCCAAAAAGTTCCTGCTGGCCTTTGATGTATCACCACTGCCGGGAGGCTCCCAAATGTATTTTGAAATAAAAAGAAGGTTCCCATATGTCATTTAATACATAGTTGGCAGTTTTTAAATTAGCAAACCATACATAATAAATGGTAAAATATTCCCATTGTGACGCCCATCTGTCCTCCCCCAAGGCAATGAACCTAAATATAAAACCACACTGAAAAATAATTTGAACATAAGATAATACATGTATATATTTTTTCGAAAACAAATCACTATTGAAGTATGTAACAAAAGTACATCATTCTTTAAATCCTGTTATGAGCATGAATTTGCAAAAGATATATGTAATCAAGACTTTATGAATTTATTTGTATTCTTCCAAATCGCATTACTACGAGTATATGTAGCCTACATGGATCGATGAACAAAATAAGTATGTAGTCGCTGCTTTGAATTTTATATTCATTGGGAATTCCTTGGGAATACCTAGTTAAAGTTGATATTTTTGGCGTTTCATATCAGATTCAAAAATAAAATAAACTGTTGCCTGAAAATTAGGAGAGTCTACTGCCAAGTTTGGTGAATGTGGGCTCAACCGTCTCCGAAATTCAGGTATTCATCAAAGACAGACGGACAGACAGAAATGGCTCTATCTATTCCTTTTGTCATGCTGATTGAGAATATATACACTTTATGGGGTTCAAAATGTTTATATTTACTTGTGGCCCAGTTTCGGCGAATTATGGCATTTTTCCTTATTTTTACTTTATTTTAATTTCCAAAAATTTATATAAAATGTAATCAGATTAATAGCTTAGTCATTTTTCCCTGTGTACCAATGGTAGGCCCACCAGATGTAACGACATCAGCAAGCCATTGAGGCGATACGGTGAAAAGGATAACTAACTGGCAGCGGAATAAGCCAAAAGTGTTTGATGACAAGATCCGCTGAGATTTCCCAATGCCAACGAGTATAAACATATTTATTTGCAAATGTTTGCGTGTGGAGATGCGATTTAACAGTCTCCTTTAACTTGAGCGTCTTTATTTACAAATTGTGTGCAAAATTTCACGCAATTGATGTTTTTGTCTGACTTGATGAATAAATGTGAATCGCTTTTTATCTTTTTCAATTTTTATTTTTATTCTTTTGAGTTAGGCGTCTAAAATGCGAAATCGGCGCGTCTTTCTAACGATGCCCATTACTTGGCCGTCAACAGCAGCTGGCAGCTGACAGTGCCAGTCGCAGAGAGCAAAGCGTTTAGATTTTTTGTTGAGCTGCTATAAAATATCTAAAGTAATCACGAGGCGGTTGCACGCACAATCAAGTGTTCTGTGCCTGCTTCAAAAGTGAATGAATGAAAAAAGAGAAGCGTGAATATATTGCCTGCAATTTCCGGTTGAATATTAAAAATGCGTCTGCCTTGGCAAGCAGGCTGACAGACTGGCTTTACAGGCTTTTTTTTTGGCACGTGGCCCGACATTGACTTCCATTTAGGACTGAATTGAAATGCCTGACAACAGCTTACCTATTAGTAGGCGACACACAACAAAGTCTATGTAGGCGTACTTTTCACTTTATGTATTTTGTGTTTCTCCATTTTGTGTGCTTCTGCTTAAGCTGCAATAAAATTGCTTTTTGTTTAAATCAAATTCTAGACACATGCATACACAAATCTCGCTCCAAGCTACCGTCGCTTATAGGTAAGAAAAAAGGAACACACATCCCCATACATACGAGTACATACTTATGTGTTACAAATTCATTTAAAATGATCTGACAAAGCCAAATCTGTCATTTAAACGTTGTCTTTGACTAACAGCCCGCCACACCGCAATTTATGCAAATAACCAAAAATAGAATGTAAACACTTGAAATTGAATTTTAATATCATACAAAAGCAGCATACAGCCTGCTGCTTATAGAGACCACAGCGGCGACGAAGTAACACAAAACAAATGAAATATTTAATGAGACATTAATACGCAGTAAGGACAATTCTAATTAGTTACCAAGAACAGACGTTGCGAGAAGCTGAAATTGAAACTGCCTGTTGGCACAGTCCGGCCAGGAATGGTGCTACTTGGCCCACTTGATGTGACATGCAATTAAACTGGGCAAAATCTTAAAGCTTTAAGCCGAAAGTTTGCCAGCATGACGAGCGTTAGACAAGCATACACAGCCCGCTCATATTTGAATACATATTAAATTTTATGGGGTCGCTCATTTTAAATGCAAATCGGTAAGGCTTTTGAGACAAACACACAGAGCGCATAAAATAAAGAAAATAAAAGCAAAATATGTTTAGTACTAGTGCATACAGCAATCGATAGAAGGTGGCTTCTAACTGGGAAATTCAATGAACACGTTATGGTCTTGTTAAGCACCTGATTAGCATAACTGACGTCTTGGCCCGATTATGTTTTTCTGCTTTTTGATGTTTTCTTACACTGTAGGGTATTTGTTTTGAGAATTTGTTTGTTTAACATATGCAAAATTAATGTGTGTTCATAACATTTATTAAATTATATGCCTGCCGGAAGCCAGGCATAAAAATCAAAGCATTCGGCACGACATGGCGTATGCGAAATGCTTAGAGCTTTCCCAACAGTTTTAATCAAATTTCCGGAGCCCTGCTCATTGTTAAACATAATTTATAATGTTGCAGCATGTATTGCAGTTTTGTAATGGCCCCAATATGAGGAAAAGTTGCTAGGCAGCCGACTGTATGCATTGTTTCCTCTTTACAAATTGTAGATACATATACGAGTAAAAGGAAATGAAAAGAGAGCCCACATGACCAAAGTTGAGGTACAACTTCCTCCGGTTGTAAATATAGCATGTCAGCATTATTTATTGAATGAAGTACATAGATTAGAGATTATCTCACCTGCGTGATTGTGTAATTTTTTTTGGGGACACTTGAATGTGACTTGCCAGAATTCGCCGCTTATTTAATATTGAATTCTGCACATGACTCGTATTAAGTTATTTAATTCTAACTTGCTTGCTCATAAACACTTATTATATTTATTAAATATGTATGACACTGGTAATTGGTTAAAATATTTAAGACAGTGAAGATATTTGAAAGTTTTTGTTTAAAAAGCCACATGTTCTTTATTCATCCTTGGCAAAACATTTATTCGCTAATGCCAGCACCAAGAGTTATTTTAAAAATGACTTCTAAGTCTAATTCAAAATAATTCCATTAGCTACTCATATGTTACAACAAATCGATCAAAAGCATCCTGCAATGGTGCAAGCACTCACATTTACAATTCTATGAGTGAGTGATAAAATAGTCGAAACTCAAGGGAAGCTTTGACGCGATAAAACTCATGTGAAACAACTTATCTAAATAACAAATAAGCAGAGCGAGCTTAAAAGCAAAAAGCGTATTTCATATGCCTTTGATATTGCCATACTCTTTGAGTTGTTGCCTTCAATTTAAAGACTCATACAATATGTATTTCCAATTGAAATAGGGGCAGCAGCACATAACTCAAAACTCTCCATTGCTCAGAGTTACGTACAAGAGTACTTGTGCAACATTCTCGAAATTTAATCGAAACAAAAAGTAAAAATGTTTTTATGTAAATGCAAATAGAGCAGTTTTCTTAGATAGATAGCCAAAAAGGTCAGCAAAAATAATGTAACCGTAGGCCACTAAAGAAATATAAATCTCCTCCTGTAACTTATGCATACGTAGAAATTTGCATGACCAGCAGAGCTTACTTGAAGCCATAATCAAGTGCATGTAGTTGGAGAAAATAGCATAAATTTGCATTTCAGACAGAAATGTTAAATCTTTGTCAATAACCGCCATACAGCTGCCCATGGAAGGTACTATAAGAAATTTGTGTGTGCATTCCGACTGTTTTATAAATGAATTATTATCTGTTCTGGTATTATCATTGCAAAAGCTGCAGCCACTATCTGGGGCAGTATGCACGTACGAGATTCACTTTTATAATAATTAACTCTCTAGTTGGCAAGATAGACAAACATAAAACTAGTCGCCAAAGCTCATTAGCTGCTCATAATTGACTGCAATATACAAGTATACAGACCAATGTATGTACTACATACATGCTATATGTGCGTACAAATACAATATGTACTATAGTAGACATGCCACTTTTAACAGCAACAAAGCGTTCAACTATCTCTAATGTCATTAAGGGTTGCAGGGGGAGGCGAACAAAATGCAATGTCACGCCGCTAGATAACAATTATAGTGCTTGGGACCATGTAGGCCAAACTTCCCAGCCGTCACCGAGCAAAGCCGATGGGGCCTGTTGGCCATATTTTCGAAATTAACTTGGCCGACGCACTGGGAATTGCCGGGCAGCGTTAGTTAAAGTGGCTGGCGTGTTTGTCAGCCATATGCAGATATAGCTGCTGCTCTCTGTATATGAGAGGATTGTGGGTGTGTGCCCTCTAGGCTCTCGTCTACATGTTTCTGCCAGCATATCCATGTCCACATACACACATGGGCTAGTGTCACGTTTTTTGTCTGCCTCTCATGGGCCATCGCAGACAAAACAAGTTTTGCGTCTGACGTGACAAAAAAAAGGAACACTTACACTTTGTTGTTGTAAGTTACGACTACATATGTATGCTTGTGTGGCAGATACAACATGCATAGAAATGGCTTAATTTGTTGCACGCAAAATGGAAAGAAAAAATAGATTCGCGAGCAACCGCATAGTAACGAATGTTATATTCAATATTTAATAAGATTATATTTATAATATTCAACGACTAAACAGCGCAGTAATCAGTGCTTTGTTTCCTAGGCTAGTCATACTAATTTTATAAATGAGACAGCTATATATGTAGTCGTATAAGCAGATTATTCGGGAATGATAACAGGATTGCAAAAATACAGTATATTTATTCTTACAATCAATATACTTTTATGTCAATATAAGGTCAAACAAGTGGAGTTTCCGAAGTCTCTATATGTTTGAAACTGAGGACCCATCTGTTAAATAATATTTATATATACTTTTCGATGTCTGCACAATGCCGGTTATTCTATTCAGTTGACTGCCAATGTATACCACCTGCAGAGACTGTTTATTTTGCGCTTAAGCTGCGGCTATCGCACGATTTTAAACAATCAAATACAAATCATTTGATATTTACATTTGATTACTGTTCTGGTTTAAAGCTCTCGTTGGCCTTTTCAGGATGAATAAGCCATGAAATGAAATTGTTGTTGCTCTCATAATACGAGTAGACCAAACACAGCCAATTGAATTGCAACTGCGTGGTGCTGGGCATACGCTGCGGATGCGTAATGCTATCATATCGAAAATGCAGTAGAGGGGCAGGTATATACATATAATTGAGTCTCATGCAACACAACACCATGCCATCCCCGTCTGTCTACCACTCTATTTTGGTATATTGCTGTGGCACTCTGACACTGTGTGGCAGTTCGTGTATACGAAAATTGAATTAAAACGAATCAATCTGAGTATGTGTATGGTTTCACTTTATATCGATCTAAGTATAAATGCACTAAATGTTGCAAAATTAAATCTCTATCTTAACATTGAAACCATTAAAGGAAATGGGGCATTATTCGAATCACAGTCGCAAAATTTCGAAGCAAACAAGACAACGGAAGCAACAGCTCGAATTTGATTTCAAAGCTAACGTCTTGGTATTTGAAGAGTGCTGGTGTTCTTGTGGTCTTTTGGCTGCGCCACATTTTGGCAGCTACTAGATGGCCATAATATGTGGACGCAACAACTGCAGACGTTGTCTTCTTAGCCCGTTACTGTTCCACATCGTCGTACTTTCCTAAAATGGTCTTTTAAAGTCTAAGTGTTTGTGTGTGTTTTTTCACAGATTGCACAATTTTCCATTTTCAAGCATGCTGTTAATGATGATGACCGTATATTTGGCAAATCAATTCAGATCCTGACACATTTAGCCAACATTTGCCAAACGGCTTTCTGGCACGTGTCGTTAAATGTCTGTGGCATGTATGTGCGTTGCCTTTAAATTAAGCAAAAATAAGAACTTAGAAGTGTATGAGCATGCCACTAATGAGACAACTTTTTGTCAGATTTTTATTGGTTAATTAAACCGAAACTTGTGCGTAGGTAAATGTCTCATTAACACTTGTCATTTGTATCCTACATATAAAGTTACGTATGTATGTAAGTCTAAGTTCTAACTATATAGGCTTGATTAATTTTTACGATGTGCTGTAAAAACTGCAACATCACCAACCATGTCATCGACTACTAACACACACAGAGCTATGATATTTACTATACAATTTTACTGTGCAAATATTTATGTTGCAACAAATAAACGCAGACATTCAACACTACCTACATGCGCACGATAAAAATTGGTATGTACAAGTATGTATGCGTAGAGCTTGTTGTATTGATTTCAGGACATTGAATTAAAACACACAAAATAGCAAAGATATACACGCTTCAGTAGACCCACTTTTTTTCAAGCTGCCAAGTGACGCCGAATGGACGCTTAAAAAAATTCAAATCACTGATGCGTATACGTAATTTTCTTTTAGCGTAAGATGGGCACATTTTGTACAAAAACGAAAGTTCGCTCCACAAAGCAAATTTAATATAGTATTAGTCAACTTACATTTGTTTCACTTCGAAATTCAATTAGGTAAAATTTAATAGCATTTAAAACTGCCTCCGAGTGCATTTTGTTATTTCGGATGATGTTAAAAATTAGCCAGTCTTTTTTTAATAGAAATTTTTAAACACCATACAATTTTAAAAAGGTTTCTGATGCTATTATATATTTATATATTATTGAAGGAATGGCTTTGCAAATCAATCTTATATAATAATATTTATATACTGCCAATATTTGCCCTATAAAAAGATAAACTAAGAAAGTCAATATCTTTAGCTGCACATAATAAAGAGATTAATCTCTTAGCTTAGTAATCGTATGTTACAGAGAGATTCGAAACTCCACTACCTACGATGTTAGTTTTTGGTGAGCGGCTTTACTTACTCATACCAAAGCTCATCTAATTGGAACTATTCCAAATAGTGTCTTTACATCTTGGAGGACGGAAAACACACGACCATCCGATAATAAATTTTTAACAAATGACTTGTCAAAGCAGTAGACGTGATTGCAAATAAATGTGCGCTATTTGTCTTGGGAGTGTTTACGTAGCTTTTCAGGCAACTGACAATTAAAAGCTTAAGCACAAATACATACAAACGCACATACACACTTGCACATCCGTTAAAGCCGGAAAACACCAGCAACTTAAATAATTTTTTAAAAACTTAGTTTGATTAAGCACATAAGGACATCGAATGCTATACAAAGAGCATTCAACATGATCAATTATAAAGCTGCAATGTAAGCAAACAGTGTGGCCTTAATTATGGCTACGCAAGGCTATAAACGTAAATTTATTTCGACTATCTGGATACAGGAGCTACGAAAGCTACGTAAACAAGTCAGAAACAGCAGTAAAAGTGCTGCTTAATGGTAAACAATTAACTGCTAGATATGAATAACTGTTTCGCAATGTAAAGGAGCTACGCATAAATTAAGGCTACAATGTGTGCGGGTCCCCTGTGGTTTGAGGCGACTTCTGCCTTCGGTGTAGTACATTGCAAGGATATTTTTACGCACATTGCACACTGAAATGTGAAAACATATGAACATTCTCATGCCTTGCATTGCCAAGCAGTAGGTTTTTTATACTCTTATACATTCAAGGCGCAAAAAAGGGAAACACCGAAAATCACAAAGCCATAAAATCACACATACTAAATTGTAGTTAAGATCTTAAACGCACAGTGGATGAGAGAAGGGGTCAAACATATTTACGAGCCATAAAAACGATTACATTTCAAAAGTAAATTTTGCTCCTTTGCTGAGACATCACATTTTTATGGTACACATTTCGAATGCCTTTCACACTGTAAAAAAGCTTAAAATTGACTCTGGGCCGAAAAATGCAAGGTCAGGCGAAGCTTAATATAAATATCGCCAAATTTGATCATTTATATATTTTATACACTATAAAAAAGATATAAACAAATATTTGAAATAATTTCACTCGAAATTATAGTAAGTGCTGCATTTATTGTGTTTCCAATGAACTGTTGCGTATGTATGTATGTATATATGTTTGCCTGCATATCTCTTTTACAATATACATTTCAAACACCTGTATTTTCTTTACTGCCGTATATCGAGGTGTATAGCAATTTCCCAAAGTCGACAATCCTAATGTGTAGTCTCAATAATTATCTCATGTGTATCTAGATCGGGCACCGAGAACTTCATGGGCAAGTCCGCATAGTCGTCCGCATTCATATGCATTTGGCTAACGTCTAATTGGGCACGTTCATGCTCTTCATGGCACTTGCCCTCATGTTTCTCATAGTCGCTGAACGACTCAAAGATGGCACGACAAACCATGCACTCAAAGAAACTTCTGAAAGATAAATCGTTTTTCGGATAAAACAAAATCCTGAAACGTTCATAGTCGCAATCAATGCTTACGGTTTCTGCTCAGCTTCCAAGCGTGCTCGCGCTAGGGCCGAGGCCGCTTGTATGGCCTCAGCTATATCCACATCGACGCCCTCCTTAATGTGCGACTGTAAATGGCGCTTAAAATTTGACAGCTGGGTAAATCCTTTTTCGCAGTAGTTACATTGATAGGGCTTGGCATTCAGATGCCCCAGTTTGTGTTTCTTCAGATTAACAAGTTGCGAGAAGTAGCGGCCACAGCGCTGGCAACGGAATGGCTTCTCGCCGGTGTGTGTCATTTTGTGGCGCTTCATGTTGCTTTGTTGCGTAAAGGATTTGTTGCAGAAGCTACACTGAAACGGGCGCTCACCGCTGTGCACGGCAAAGTGACGCTGCAAATTCACAGCCTGAGCGAATGCCTTGGAGCATATGTTGCAGACGAATGGGCGCACATCGTTGTGCACTTTCATGTGGCGATCCAAATTTCCGCTGTTGCAGAAACTCTTGGAGCACAGCTTGCACTCATAGGTAGTTTTGTTGTGATTGTGCACCTCCTGACGATGCAGCGTTTGGTCGCGCTTGCTTTTGAATGTCTACACATATGGTATAATGTATAATTTAATGTAATGTCACCGATGTAAAATATACCACTTACTCGGTCGCATCGCTTGCAGCTGAACTGGTTGACTACGGTGTCGTCGAATACGTCGATTCCCGCCATTTTGGGCGCAACTACAGCATCGATACGATGTGGTAATGCGGGCTAAATAACGTGGCCAACAATTAGCAGTTGTGCTGATCGTGGAAATGGGCGGAAACTTACTTAAAAGTCTTATTTCTGTAATAGGCTAATTTTCGCGTCTTGGGAAAAAGTCATATGGTGTTTGCACAGGGTGAGTCTGCATGGCGATTGTTGCGCAATGCGAATGGCAAATGTTGCTCGAAGGCTGTTTGCAGTACTAAAACTTTATTCGGTTCATTTCTATTACCCTCTTAGCCCTATTCATTAATATTTTAACCATATATGTTCAAATAAATAATTATTTAATTCGCTCTAATTAAATATATATTAATATTTAATTCAAAAATTTGGTTTTGACAACTAATCAGTTTTTGAAAGGTAATAAGCCATTTTACAGCACTGCATCAAGAAATGTTACCTTACCGGCTTATCGATAACATGGTGGCTTGTCTTAGAGACGAGCAATTTCTGATACCTGCGTCTAGTGACAGCCTGTGTCTAAGTTGTTTTTTGAAACAGGACTTTTATGCAATACTTCTTATGGAATAAAATATGACATTAATTTGATTTATATGTTTCCACAAACAGCACTAGCTAGGTTTTTCATAAATAAATTCTTTAATTGTAATTATATATACAAAAATTACTATTTTTAATTTTTCTTCAGTCACCGATATTTCTTAGCTGTTATTTTTATTATCCTGTATATTTTAGTATATGCAACGCTGACTATCGCAGTCACAGCTACAAGCGAAAATATTTCCCACCTCCAGTTTCCGATTGCAATAGCGATTGCTATACTTTTTTAATTTTTAAACAAAATTTATTCTATTACATATTAATATTCCGAAGTTTTCGTCTATTTGACTGATTGCATTAAACAGTAATTATTGTAATGTTGGAACTACTCATCGTAACTAAATGAATTCATCGCAGAAACTTATCGTAAACATCGAAACCAAATAACCAAAACAAATAAATTGAAGGCAAATAGAGAGATAAGTTTAAAGCCAACAAAATAAATGGCCACTTACTCGAACCAGCACTGGCTGCTGTCGCACATAAGAAATTCTTTTGTCTCCACCGACGACACCGGCATGTGTGAGACTGTAATGCTCAGTGACGACATGGTATGTTTTTTCCCCTTTCTCTTGAAGTTCATTTAAACACGCAGCGTCGGTTTCTCTGTAAATTTACAGCCCAAACACTTCTTGAGGAAATTTCAAACTGCCACAACTACAACTGATTCCTATAGACGCAAGGCCTTGGCGCCTCAGCGCAAATCCCTGCCCAACAGACCTACAACCAGCAAAAACACAGACACTGCCACGCCCACGCCCCTAGCACTGTTACAGTCAATGGGAACAGGGCACTCTGATCCACCGCTGCAAGAAGCAGACTTCGTCTGCTATCCTGGCCTGGATTTAAGTGACGATGAGGACCTGGACACATCCACACATTCTTTCGATATACAAATGTACTCGGAAGTGGGTGCGCACCGCTTCCGCTCAAACACGGCGCAGAAACTGGAGAAATTAGACATTGCGAAGCGAAAGGCGGCGCGAATAAAAAGTGTCAACTACAACGAAGAGGTGCTGCTGCCGGAACGCAAAGACTTTTTCAAGCGCAAGACAGTTGCCCCAAAGCAGTATCGTGGGGAACAAACCGCAAGTACTTCGACAAAGAAAAAAAGCAGCGACGACGAACTTTCTGACGAGGGTGTAAGGAGTAAGCTGTCTGAGCAGCTAGCTAAGAGTCCAAAGCAGGTGCAGAATAAATTTATTGAGTATGCGCGCTTCGATGGCACCTCCCAGGTGGGCATGCAAACTAAACGTATTAACGTATATTTAAACATGCTTCCCGAACCGGATCGCAACTATCCTCTAAAAATCTGCGTTCTTTCAACCGCCAAGATCATTGAAGTCATTGGCTTTGTATGCTTTAAAGCAACCAATCAGTATCCAGAAGTGCCGCTTAAATCAGTACGACACTATGCGCTCTACATGACAGAGGACAATGACGACATGGAAGATTTCCCGCCATTGGATAACCGCGAGCCCTGCTCTAAGTTCGGATTCTCGCATCTGACGCTGGCGGAGCGCCGTCCACTTCCACCAGTGACGAGAGTGGATTACCATAGCAACTTGGTTACCAAGTCAATGACTTCGGAAGAGGACAAAGTTAATATGGCCGAGGCGGCAGTGCGTGCGTTACAGAATATCGATCTAAATGGTGGCGTTGCAGATACAGGCGGGAGCGGGAACGGAAATGCACACGACAAAGTAAGGGAATACGAAGAGCGTATGCTTAGCCACAACGAAATGCTAGAAGCGCCTATATATCGAACGTACCGACTATCTATTATTGACAAGCGGTTCTTTAAGTATGATGTCACGCTTGGAGTATCTGGCGAGCGCATCGAAATAGACCAACACAAAAATACCAAATTCTGGCCCCAGAAAAAATCAGTGAGCACACCAATTGAGTCGGTAGCGCACTGCGAGATCGTCGAGCGGCGGCAGTTAAAGGCACTGCTACGAATTTGGCTAAAATCAAGCTCTTCCAGCACGTCTTCAACCTGCACTTCCGCCCCTCTCACCGCCGGTATTCCCGTTCCTCACGCTGGCAGCGGGAGTGGGGGCAGCGGCAGTGCAGGCACTGCCCACTCGCCCAACAGCCCCGGTCACTATCCCCAGCATGCCTCACCATTTGGTTTCCTCAGTGGACTGCATCACCATCATTCGCATATACGTTTCAAGCACTACGATTTTGATACGGACTTGCATACCGCGGAGCAGATAAACAATAAACTAAACTGCATATTGAAGATGCGCTCCAGCGACATACGTCGAGAGTTCCTACAACAGCGCGAGCGCAAACAAGAGAAACAGCAGGCGAAGAAGCAACTGAAATTGTAGTATTTGTTCCTATTGCGTGCCCGCTACCTTGAACTGTCTGTGTGCCTAGCGTGCGTGCAATTCAATGATGATGCCCCGTAGAAGATATTGACTTTCCGCACCCAAGTCCCGAACCCCCATGGCTACCAAGGTCTCTTCAACAGCCTTATTCTATTTGTGCAAATTCGCGGTTGAGTTCAGCCTAAGTGGTCGTGGTTGCTGCACGGTTGGTCTTTTTCTCTATTTGGCTATCCAAATGTCGAGATGTATTAGTTGCTAACTAAAAATGTGTTACACATGTTTATAATTGATAAGTATTTATTGAAACAAACCACAACACTTTACCGAAGCAATCCTATAATAATCCTATAAACAGCATCAAAGTTCACATGTATTCTTATTCTTATGTATTCGCAGTACGACAATAGGTAAGTCTGCCATTAGTCTATCAATCTAAATGTTGGAGAGGGAAGGGATTGCTATCAATACCATTCGAATTTTAAACAATACTACACGTTATTTTCTATCGCTACGCATATGTATGTATTTGAACTTGAATATACATACTTATGTATATACATATGTTCGTATACAATCAACTTCCGCGTCGGCGCCACCTACCCCAAGCTGCGACGCGTTTCCAGCGCGGCTTGCGTTTTATATTTCCGTTTTCTGTTTACAATCGAGAAAAAGCAACTGGCCTTACATTGCAGTTGTTTGTAATCAAAATTGTCTGTAATCAAAATGCAATTAATCTAACAGACGGGGCTAACGGTTGTTGTTGTCATCGGTTTTGCTATAGCTGCTTGAATTGTTTTATTTTTAGTTTATAAGGTCGTCTCTCAACTGTAAATTGCTTGTATTTACTTAATAATGCTAACAGCTGTTGAACAGCAAACATTTCTATATGCTTGAAACGTGAGTAGCCTCGAAGGGTAACGAAAATTCTAAAATTTAGGAAATTCTTAAGAGTTTGTTAACATTTAAGGTTTATGAGTAAAAGGAAAAAATCAAAATTGTGTGCTGTTTCCTATCCATACGCAGAGCAAGTTTTTTACAAACTATATGCAGCCTTATTATTTTCCACACATGGAAAAATTACTCTTCAATTCTATCATATAAATAGGTATGTATGTTGATTGTCCTCGGAATTATTGGTACAATTTAATTAAGCGAAAGCAATTGTGGCTTACTTTTTTTCGAAGAGGCACATAAAACTAATAACAAAATATAACCGCCCGAAGATGTAAAATAAGCAACACTAAAAGTTTGCAATTTAGGAAATATTTAATACGTTAACTAAAGAATATTTATTGTTCACCTTCATTTGGATTTGAAAATGTAATAGCTTTCTTCATTAGTTTCAAAACGAATTAAAGCTTATACTGTATTAAATAAAAAAGTATATATGTACATATCGCATGCAATTAGTTGAATTGTGTCATGGATCCAATGACTTTTTCGTAGCTTATATAATTTTTGCATGTTTAATAGAATTTATCAGCAAACAGTACATCGCATTGCCTTCAAATTTATTTTATTTTTAAATGTATTTTGTTTTTGCTAATGAACTACATTTGCTAACAAATGTGGGCGTCAAATGTGGAACATTTCACTTGGCTGGCTGACCGCTTTTCGCGTTTGCGTGTGGGAAAATTATCAGCTCATTTACTTAAAAGCAACTGCCCATGCACTTGATTATGTGCTGTTTTCTAGCTTGTTGGTTTTCTGCCTACAAGGATGCAACAACGACAAAGTATTGTCGTAAAAAGCAAATTGAAAGTCAATAAATTAATTTGGTTTACACTCAATCAACCTTGACATTGAAATTGAATGCCACATAAGCCAACGAACAACAACAAAAGTTGTCATATGAAAGCTTCTATAAACAGTGCGGCTAAAGTGGCTATAACGACAATCTTGGTACGCATATGAGCGGATTTTCACTGAATTAACTTTCAAAACGCATGTACATATAAATACCTATCTTCGGCTATATTGAAGTTATACACCCTGCACTGTTTTCTTGCATTTTATAATCAGGATTTCGATAAGCTTCGTAAGCAATGAAGCCGACAACTAAAAATCATAAATTAGCTGCACTCCTTGGGTTTTATTATAGCCCAAGGTTGATCACATTTTGTACTGTTTACAAACTAATTAACTAAACAGGAACTAAGAAGCGTAAATATCATAACATTAAAAAAACAGCTTCAGTCCAATGTTTTGTCCGCAAATGGCAGCACACGAGAAGGTTAATTTTAAATGTATTTTTTTTGTACGTTACGCATTTTTTGAAGCCGTCTGGCCACACTAAAATAGTTCTGACTACCTCCGTTATCAGGGACGTCACACAAAATCTGGCGCAATGGGTGCACACATCAATGTGCATATGTATGAATATATGTACATATGTGTGTACGTTAAATGACAAACCAAATAGATATTCCCTTCTTTCACCTAAAGTGAAGGGTACATAACAGCAACAATAACAATCATTCTAAACTTTGCACGATGCATGAGAAAAGTGAGCGGCGCCGAATGTGTCATGCATACACACATTTACATACGTACATACGTATGTACATATACATGTATGTATACATATGTATGCATGTATGTACATACATATGTATGTATGTATATTTGTTGCGTTGCAATTTATCAATTGCATAAAATAATAGGCCTAGGTGCATAATTTAATGTCACACAGACTACGACGCGATCTTGAAGGCCGTGCTTGTTTTATGCAGATTAATCACGCCGGATAACTGCAGCAACATGCTTATGTATTTTTGTATATGTATGTATGTATGATTGTTTGCAGGCCTGTGTGTCTATTGTCGCGCAATGCAGAAAACTCCCAAAGATTTCAGACGCCCAACCTAACCTACAAATAGCCCATTGCCACTTACATATGTACAAGTACACATATGTTTGCAAATGCATACATATGTATGCATGTATGTACATATGTACATAAATTTAATGGCTTTGTTTTCGCATCACTCTCTATGTATGTACATGTGGGATATGTATGAATCTATATACATATGTACATACATACATATGTATGTATGTGGTATCAGAACATCACTTAGTTTGGTTCTTCTTCATTTGGGAAGTTGCCAAATTCTTTTATAATTTGTTGCACATGGGGCAGATGCTCCAACTCCTGTAATTTAAGCATTCCTTCGACGATCTTGTCCACAATCAGTTTCTTAACTTTGTGCTGATTCCGCCATTTACACATTAGAAGGTAACAGTCATTTCCAAAATCGATCGGCATGGGTTTTATTTTGTTTACACTTGTGTGTCCGTCATCTTCTGTCCGGAGATGGAGATGCGGAGATTGTAAAAAGGATATATAAACGATTTAATGGCTTACTTACGATTCTTGCTGGCCATATTAATCGTAGTTTTTAAGTACTCTTTATAATTATATTTTCTTGTACTTAGTATGAAGTTCTACATACAAATGGATGTATGTATGTACGTACATACATATGTAGCGCGAAACTTTGCAATAGAAAGCAAAAATGTGCATGACAGTAATAGACGATGTACAGGGTGGCGTGCATATTTTTCGCAGCTGGTAACTCTTTTTCGGACTTTAAACTGTAAATGTTAGTGAAGCGATTATACGTTAATAAATTTGAATTCGGGCTAGAAATGTGCTATGGTAAATTGAATGTCTGTGTATTTCTTTATAGCCATAACATTTTACACATACCAGAGCCAACCCACACGCCCTGCTGCTGACTGCCATTGGGTGTCTTTAGATTGCAGCTCTGTGCGTTGCCAACTGCGTTCATTTCAGTTTCCGAGCGCACGCACCAAAAAGCCTAGCGGCCAGCCAGCAAGCCAGTCAGCCATTCACAAAACGTTTGGGGGCCTAAAATGCGATTTTAATTGCACAACAATTTCCAGCTTAAAAGCGCAGCTCTAGCCCAGCCCAGCGTCGCACGGCATGTGGCACGTTGCCTGTTGCCTGTTGTTTGTTTTTGTTTTGCCGAGCCTAGGCCTAAGCTCTTGATGGTGTGAGCATGTTTTATGCGTTTATTCTCGAGCTGTTGGACATTTGTAACCCCATTCTGTCGCACAAGCTCCAGCCTATGCCGCCTGCATGCTGCCCGCTTAATTACACACGTACGAATGTACATATATATGTATGTATGTTTGTATGCAGCCGTTTATGGCCCAAAGCATCCGAAGCACATTTGCAGATATATAGTATGTACGTAGAGGGCAAATATTGAGATAAACGCGACAAGCAATTTTTTCAATTTTTCAAACTCAACTCAATTAAAACCATGTACATACTATACATATACATATGTATGTATATACGAACATACATGCGTGCAACGCTGCAGCTAAAATAAATAAAAATAATAATATAATACATATGTATGTACGTATGAAAAATGTAACGCCAACTGTGGAGGTCAACTGCAGTCAGCCAACCCGCAACCTGTTCCAACCAGCAGACGTCAGACAGGTATAACAAACTTTCGGCAGCGCTTCCTGCGCACTTGTAGGTAGCGTGCATTTTATTATCTTACGAAAAAATAAAACACTGTCTGCATACTTAGCTGTGTAGTAATGTCTTTTCTTTCCTTTTGGCTGTTGCCAAGGTTGTGACAGCGGCGTCGCTTCATTAATGAAGTGCCGAAACTTGGGCCAGGGATGCAGCACTTGCAACTTCAACCAACCGGTTGACGGCTGATTATGCCACTACCAGTGCTGTGGAAGATTTTGCAGGTGGTGGTAACTACAACTTATGGCCGGTCAAAAGGCTCATATTGAAGGCCACCATATCCCAAAGCTGCCGCCGCCACCGCCCTTGGCCGATCAGAAAGCCAAGTTGGAACTTAACCTGTTTCTCCATTTCACACACACCAATAAAAGGTTCTGAGTTATGCAACAATTGTGTTGTTCTCCTGACCCAATTCAGTCGCTGTTGCGTAATTTTAACCCATTAATCTGCGTGCCACAATTGACTATTTTATGCGTTGTTTCCTTCACTTTTAGGTGCTTAAAGCTTCACGTGTACCGTAACTAAGGGTCAACCTGCCTATTACATTTATATTTCATTTTTTAACTATTACTCATCACAAATTTAATAAGTACTACTTATGGGCTATATAAGTTAAATAACCTTAAATATACTTGAGATAACCGATGTAGATACTTGAAGGTTTGTGAGTAGGTAAATGGTCAGTAGTTGATATTTCATACGTGTATATCATATTTTCTTCTTTGATCCTAAGGTCAAAATGGTACAAAAGAAAATAAATGTTTTAAATGTAGAGTTTGTGGTAATTCTTTTCCGCCCTATCACCGTTTGTTTTTAATAATAAAAGTAAATTATTTAAAAGGTGCCCCCATATAACTGAAATATAATTATGTAGGAATGCTAGTTACCAGAGCTGAAAAAAAAATGTATATGGGCAATGTCCTCTAAAGATGTTTGCTGGTGAGTTTTTAAACGCTAAGCCGCGTGTTTTTAGTAACCGCCTCTTTTAGCAACTCCTGCAATATTATTTCATACTTATATTAATATTAACTGCAAGGCCTACTCTTCACTTACTCCGTTGTTAGCGGGCACAGCTAGATTTCAACCAACCTGTCACTGAAAAATTGTCGTTTAACATGGAAGAAGTTATGTTTTAAAAACAGAGACAGTTCAGAATTGCCTTAAAAATTATATATTTTATTATTTTTGAGACAAAATTAAATTAAATTTAATCTATAGCGTACATAAGGATAAATATATAAATTAAAGATTTTCTTGTATTATTTTTAAGGAGTTGATTTCTTAATTATTTTTTTACAGGTTTTTGCAGTCACTTTTGAAGTGTTATCAAAAGTAATAACTGTTTCAAGTTAAGATTGGCAAATAACTTTTGTGAATATTTGTAGGGGTTATTCGGCAACAAGAGCAGTAAAGCTTCAATGAAAGCCGCCAGTGAGGAGTCATCGAAATATTAGATGATGCATAACTGTGCTTTAATGGTGAATTTCCATTGAACTTGAGGTGAGCAGTGCTATTGTATTTGCTATATACGAGTATGCATGTATATATGTACAATGTACTTATATGCATGAGCATCGTACTATATGTATGTACATATGCTTTGATATGCGAGGTTAGTTATAGGCACGCCGCTTCACAAGTGATCTAATGAGCAGATTGCGATGATGTGTGTTTAAAGGACGTTTGAAAAAACAAGTTACTGGCTAACAACAACAGAATCAGCATCGTCATCATCATCGCATAGTTTGGCAACAATCGGGTTGGAGCTATGGTTTGTGGAAGGCTGAATTCGTTCGTGACAATTCAAAATTTCTCGAAAAATTTATTGAAGAATTTGACAAACATCGAAATTTCACTGCACGTCAAACTCTATATTTTTTAAACTCAACAACAAATTTTCAGGTTAATAAGAATAATATAAAGGTAAATACGGATGTCAAAAAACACTCACAAAAACAGAGCACAAATAGTAGTAATAAAACTTAATAGTGGTAAATAAGTTTTTAATTCTGTATTGTTGGTACATAATCGTACTATATGAGTGTTGTAAGTATTATTATATACTAGAAAGATTATGGGAATTGTGAATTGTATGAAGCTGGAAAAAATTGGTTTCGTGAGTGTGTGCGCACAGCTCTTGTTACCAGTGCCAAATCAAATTCAAACTTGCGCGTGGCTGCGCACTTGCGTAGGTGTAGGCTAAAGTGTGGGTGCCTCAAGACCCCAATTTTAGGTCGCTACGCGTGCAAAATGTCAACAGAAGGACAAATTTGTGCTACCTGTCTCGATCTGGCACCAGCATCATCAGCAGACAATGGGTCGAAAATCGGCAAAAATTAATTCGTAATAACGCGCCGATCATAAGCAGATCGTAGCGCCTGCTTGACCTTGCCCAATGCACAGACAGTTCAAAGCAAATAAACGCTATATAAAAGCAAATAGATGCGTGAACAATACAAACAGGCAACAATGCAGCGTAAGTGGCTTTTAGACTCAATTGAAGTTTGAGTTACAATTTGGTTTCTAAGTGCCAGGGGGCAGGTGTGTGCACATACATACATACACACATACATACATATGTACGAGTATGTGTTTGAGCGCGCGCGTCTGTTTGCCGCTTTCGGCAAATCCAATTGTTGCGCATGAATTGTTTAAGATTTATTTGATATATACATACATATATACTTGTATATGTATATACGTTTTTTGCACGCTACCTGACCTACCTCAATAATCTCACCACTTCCTACTTTAATTTGCGCATTGTGCGAGGCACTTCGCAAACATACCTAAAAACCCATTTATTTGAAAGCTTGGGCATGAAAAAGATTAATCTACAAATATGTACTTTTGATTGACACGCCTTTTGGAGGCTGTGTTTTGGCAAAAAAAAAAATAAATAGAAATCTACACAAAAAATTTATAATTTTCTATCAAATAAATCATTGTTTGTTATTATGGCCAGATTGTGTGTTACTGTGTCTTTTATCCCATGGCCATTGCGGCATTGCGATTTGAAGTTTCCATTATCGTTATTGCTCGGTGACGAGCTTTAATAAATAATTTAGTACTTGTTCCACTATTCCAATCTAACGCATGCCGTCAATTGGCCATTAAGACTTTACTTAACTTGACCTTATGGATCGCTTTGTGACCACAAATTGCAAGCCCTTGTTAACAACAGTTTCGGATAGTGCTTCAAAGCTGTGTTCTAAATGTAGTCTGTAAGAACTCCTCTTGCTGGAGCAAAGACTATATCTTCGGAAAAAATTGACCATAATATCGGGCCATTACATCAAGTTTGTAATTGGATTGCAAATGTTTGTTATATTGCTCGAGAGGGTGGCACAGCTTGTATAATTTTATCAGCAACCACACCCGGCAACAACAAAGGGTGGCTATGAACTGACGCAATACAAAGACGACAATGCAACACAAAATTTCATAAAGTGGTCCGAGTGGAAAGCGCATATCATATTCTGACACGCGCCCGAGCCACTAAAAGGATTATAACATTTACATATTTCACATTTTTAGCATGGCATAATTATTTGTGAAAAAACAAACAGTTCGCAAACTACGAGCAAGACAAAATAAATGACGTCTCAATGCCTCACATTGCACTGCACTTGAACTTGCAGTTGCATTTGGCTTGCAAATTGCCGGACTCAGACAATGATGAGCCACTGAATATAAGCACAAAATATATACAGCTTTGATCAAATAAAGAGCACCAACAAAATCAGAAACAAAATTTTAATTTTGCGTTTCAAGCAGTCAAATAAAAAACATTTAATGGTTCAATTTTTCGAGTAACCCATTAATAATCCATTAGTAACCCTCAGTCATAAAACATAAATTAACATTAAAAAAGGGTAATTAAAAAAATGCAATGCATACATATTATAATATATGGTCACATAAATTATAAACAATAGGATTAAGGATTATATAGAATGAAGATATAGGTTTT
Source organism: Scaptodrosophila lebanonensis (assembly GCF_003285725.1). Classification (NCBI taxonomy): domain Eukaryota; kingdom Metazoa; phylum Arthropoda; class Insecta; order Diptera; family Drosophilidae; genus Scaptodrosophila; species Scaptodrosophila lebanonensis. Next base: position 9,068,279 of record NW_022060529.1, read on the forward strand.
GAACAGACCGGATTAAAACAGGAATTTTTTTATATCAATTTGTGCTACTATATTGTGTGCCCTGTATACATATACATACTATATAGGCAGCTGCCTTGCCAATGGAAAATGAAGCATAGTTTTACAAAAATTGGGCATTTTCCAAATTGAAACTTCAAATAATCATGAAATGAGATTTCTTTGAACTTACATTATTATCAATTAATTTGATTTTTAATTGCCTAAATGTAGCTCTCTCTTTCAAATTTACTGCATTTCGAGTTTTGTATTATTTTAATAATAACAAAAGATGATTAAAATTGAACAAGAATAGTTTAAAATGTTTTATTATAGCTTTAAAAAAATAAATAAGGTATGTTATGCTATATATATTGTTATATATGTTATATATATTATATATGTATATTAAAAATTGCAAAGTTACCAGGATTTTTTCAACAGAGTTAAAAAACTCTCGTTATTTTCTTAGAATCTTTTCATTAAATTTGTCATAATAACTTCAATAATAAAGAAAAATAAATTGATTTCTCTTTTAATTATACTTTAATACAAATTTAAAATTCTCAATGCCACTAGTAATGAAACTGTTTCCCCAACGCTAAAAATATATAGTTATGTATATTTTCCTGTCTATATTTGTTTGATCAGCATGAGAAGACAAGCCGGTCTGCTGTATCCAAGGTAAATCTCTTTATTTATTTATTATTAAAAAGATCAATTGTTTAGCATTAAAAATATATAATTCATTTGTTCATTAACTTTTTCACAAATTCAGTTAAAGTTTAGTAGAATAAATATTTTCCGTTCTTACTATTTTAGTTTAGTGAATATCCGTCTAATTAATAGATCAGCAAAGAGAATAAAGAGGGAAAATGTTTGGCTATCCTTAGCTGATCCTTCAGTAGAGAGGGTATATAGATAATTTAATTTATATGTAATATGGGAAATAATTGTTATATTACATGCGTTACAGAGTTAAACATGTGATTTGGTGCCAGTTCCATAGACGGAACCAGACATATTTTGTATTTGTTGCATTCTAACCCTCAACAAATTGTCATTTGTTGCATTTCCTACTTCCCCATAGATAAATTTAACACGCTGGACTTGCATGCTGCATTTTAATTTGTTTGACAGCAAATTGGACTCGGCGAGGTCGCGTTGCAAAATAAAAGCAATTTGAAAAATACATAAAACACTTTCCCGAATTTCGCACGAGAGCAAATGCTGAGGCAAAAGCCTCGGCGTACGGTGCGTATGAGCGATATGGCAATAGTCAAAGCAATACGATCGGCAGCAAGCACGACTCTCAATGCGAACGAGCAGCAACGAGTAAACAAATAATTTAATGCACATACTATATAGTACACACTCGAATCGGAAGCGCCTCGCAAAATGCATGTGAGTATAAGTGAGTGTATGTGTATTTTGTATTTTGCCAGAACAATTTATAAAAAATAAAATTAAAAAAAAATAAACAAAACAGACTGAAAAATGCATTGAATAATGGCTGTTGTTGTTGCTGCTGCGATGTTGACGACGCAACAAGTTTTCGTGTGCTGCCAATAAGTTGTTGTTGCCATTGTCGCCGTATCGTGCGTACTTGGACAGCAACAGCGGCTTGTTGCGCGCACACAACAACAACAGCAACAGCAACAACAATAACACGAAACCGCTCAATAACGTGAACGTTGGCAGCGCCGTCAGCCGCGCAGTCGCCGGCCGCGTTGTAAATACGAAATTAAACGAAAGCAGAGGGTATTTAACCGACCTCAAATCAATTTGCAATTTCAGTCTATCTCCGCGTTGCAGCGTTGCATGAACTCGCGTTCGCTAAACACATATACACGTATATAAATATAAATTTACCATCAGTTATAATAAAAAACCTTACAGTTTTTGCTAAACGGAAATAAATAAAGTGAAGCATACGGGCGACAACTGAACAAACTCAACGGAAAGTGCAAAAAACTAACTAAATCAAAAAATACCCCAACAAGTAGAAGTGAACACTAGCATACATAATTAATTGTTAAATAAAATTTATAACAACAGCAACAACAACAAGTTGTTACCTTTGCGATTATCTAATAGTGTCAAAGAGGCGCTCAAGTGCGGCCTAGAAACTCAATACGGAGGTGTACCCCAAGCCATACAAATATATGTATAAAAAAAAGATAGCCATAAACGGCCAAAATTCCAGACACGTAGCAGACAGCAGCAGCTGCAAAAACAACAACCACGGCAAGAGAGTAAATTACGCAAAAGCAGAAACAACAACAAAAACAGCTGACGACAACGTTCAATGAACGTTGAAGCCGCCACATTGAAAACATTTACGCTCACAAACAGCCAACCAAATGCATAAGAGGAGAAGCACAGCGTCCTACACTGACTGCCAAATGTAAGTGGACGACAGCAGCAGCTGAACTTGAAAGTGAAAGTAAAATTGTAAAAAAGGTAGGCCGCCAACTAGAGACACACATTCAGTTATCAGTTGAGCAACAGAGCGTGCCGATCCACAAAACAGACGAGATTGGAGGAGGCCAGAAGAGATCAAAAAGGAAAGGGAATTGCTTTTGGTGGAGTGCTGAAACGCAGACAAACATTTATAAAGGTCAGCCACCAAGAAGCGTGCAGATGAAGTTCTAAGAAATACAATTAATAAGCCGTCCACTCAATTAGTCAAATTCACACAAAATATTAAGCAACAAATACAAGAAGAACAACAAGAAGACACAATGAGCGATCAAGTAGACAACCACAAGATGAGTGGCGATTTAAAGCCAGAGGTTGCTACAACTACCTATGAGGTAAAAGCTCCCAATGCTGGTGAGGAGGGTCACACCTTCTTGGTGCGAAAATTTGAATCGTCGTCTATTTTAACGGCTGTGCCTGTTATGAAAGCCGCGCCCACAAAACCGCCCATAGTGCTGGATGATGAGCAACCATGCTGCAGCTCCGCCAGCTCTCAGGCAGTGGTGCCGCTCTCATCATCACTTCCCTCAAAACTTTTGCGTTTGCATGCCAAGCGTTCGGCTCAGGCGCTGTTGCGTCAAATCGATTCGATGGACTCTCAGTTTGGCAGCGATGAGGGCTTGCCTACGGGCATGGGGACAGGTTCGGGTTCCGGCACTGGTTCGGCTGATGAGTACGAAGATGCTTCGCCTAGTGCGCCACCCATGTCGCCATCATCAAGTGCTTCTCCACTTGCATCCAGCAGTGATGACAAGCTCGTCGATGTGGGTATGGGCTCTTCCATTGGTGACTCCGAGGAGTCCGAAGAGGATGACGAACTCAAGCCTTTGGCTGTGGATAATCACATTATGCATGAGATCGACTTGGGCGAACGGCAGCTGACGCCTCCACAGCAGCAGCCCGCGACCGTGCTGAGTGAAGCCAATTTGGAGAAATTTCGCAAACATCATGGCCAACAACAGCAGGCACTGCATCCGCCCATGGATAACATCTATTTGCATCCCAACTTCAAGTATGAGCTGCAGGAGGGCGCACATGATTATCTGGATGCCTCGCCTCCGCCGGCTGTGGCGCCAAATAACTCGCCAGTTGCCGAACCTAAGCGGGTACACCGCTCCTTTCTAACGTTGAAGAAGCCCACCGAACCGGAACCAGCGGCCAGTGAAGAGTCGATAACGCGTAGAGAATCCGAGAGCCTCATCAATGAGATTGACACGCTAGATCCGTCGTTGGTGCCGAGTGAGGAGCTGGCTTCTGAAATTACAGAAGCTGTCGAGTTTTATTTCTCCAACGAGAGCATTTTGAAGGACGCATTCCTGCTGAAGCACGTGCGTCGCAACAAGGAAGGCTTCGTAAGCCTAAAACTAGTATCCAGCTTTAAGCGCGTGCGCCAATTGACAAAGGAGTGGAAGGTCGTTGGCGATGCTGTGCGACGTAAGTCGCGCAAAATCGAGCTTAATGATGTAGGCACGAAGGTGCGTCGTCTGGAGCCATTGCCAAACTTCGATGAGACCATGCCCTCCCGCACAATAGTGGCCTGTGATCTGCCATTGGATAAGCTCACAATTGAAAAGGTTTCAGATTTGTTTTCGAAATGCGGTGAAATTGCACTTATTCGCATTCTTAAGCCTGGAATGGCCATTCCGGTGGATGTGCGGCAGTTCATGAACAAATATCCAGAGATGCAGCAGAAGGAGTGCGCCCTCGTCGAGTATTTGGAATCATCGTCGGCTCGAGATGCAAAGAATCTGCAAGGTCCATTCCAAGTATTCGAAATGGTGGCCCCCAAGAAGAAGACCGGCAAGAAAGCGGTAATTCAGGTAGCGGCACCTGTCGCTCGCATGGTTGAGAACTATCGCTACTACAACGACTCCAGCTACGAGCGTACACGTGGCGGAAGCTTCAGCGGCATGATGACCCACGATGCGTCCGATTTGCGTTTCAAACTGAAGCGCAACAATTCGGACTTCCATGGAAAATCAATTGGTGCAGACTCAATGCACTATCAGCATCCAACCTCGCACTATCATCACCAATCTGCACACAGTCCCTCTCATCGTGGCGGCTTCTCCGACCACGCCTACCAGCACTCGTACCAGCCACGAGGTAGCGTCAGTCATGAGGCAGCGGCCTCGTCGCCTTCTAGCAGTATGAATTTTTTCGCATATTCGCCAAGGCGATACAGCAATACGTCGACTATATCGGCGAACACGGCTGCTGCCTTGGCCGAGTCCTCGTCGGTAGGCGCGAACAACAATAATGTCGGGAGTCCCAACAACAACAGCATTAGCAGTCTTCAACGTCGCCTGTCGAACTGCTCCGAGCAGAATTATAGCGGCGAGCTATCCATGTCTCGTCGCCCGTCCAATTGCTCGGAAATTGCGGCGCCACAGCGTCGCGACTCCAACTGTTCCGAGAGCTGTCCGTGCTCCAGGCGGGTGTCCGATTTTGGTCAATCGGAAAGTTATCGCAAGACCTCCGTCTGCTCCAATGGCAGTTGCAACGGCGGCAGCAACGGCGAACGTCGCTTCTCCAACGGCTCCATGCAGTTTGAGCGCACCTTCTCCAATGCCAGCGACGGCAATGGCTTCTATCGCCGACCCTCCAACGACTTTGTTATGGAACGCAAGCCATCGGTGGACCCCTCGCAGACTAACGTTGGCAGCTATGAGCAGGATCAGTTGGTGGGCGGTGGCGGTGGTGGCTACCATGTGTGGCCACGTCGCTATTCCAACAATTTCCAGCAGGTAAGCAACAAGCTGGCTGCCTACGACAATGCCCAGTATATCAATGGTCGGCGTATCTCCACGGACTCGGGCTACGATAGACGCTGCTCCTTTGGCTCGGAGTACGAGGGCTCTCCACGCTCTCGCACAGGAAGCTTCCTAAACAACTACAAGCATGGCGGTGGTGACTTTGAAGGTCAGCCTCGTTCCCGAACTGGCAGCTTCTTGGATGGCTCACCACGCTCCCGTTCCGGTTCCTTTGCCCAACGTGCCGCTGAGAGTTTGGTGCGCACACCCATTGGTCCTGATGGCAGCAAAGGCTTTGGCACGCGTGCCCGTAAGTTTGGCCAGACAGTATCGCCAGTCAATTAAAATTAAGTGATGGTCGGAACATAATTGTTACCTAATTTTATCTAGGAATAGATCTCAGGATCTATTAATTGTTTTGTTTCTTAAATCGATTGTTAAAAATAATGGCTGTACGCTGTGATTTCTTCCACCTTGTTATATGTTCAATATATCTACCCACAGCTATATCGTTGATCCATGCATTCAGGCCTCTTAAAAAGAAAATGAATTTGTACTTGTAGTTAATAGTTTTGGATGCCCTTGTAACCGTGTGAGTTTACGAGTTTATGTGTAAAATGTTTCATACAAACGTGTGCTTCATTTAATTTTAATAAGATATGTTTATCTATGTATAGATTTATTCAGATGATACATCTTACAACCAACACTGCCAATTGTTCTGAATAGAAAATTGAACTTCAAAGTTAATATCCATTAATTATCATTTATCGTATTCAGAACTCTTCGTTTTTTAGTTAATCAAAAATAAGAAAAATTAACTTGTTAAAATATTATCTTATTAAAAAGAAGTAAAATATTCTACTTCTGTTGCTGTGTTTTAAGAATTTTTGAAATCAAAAATATTGTAGCTGCCATGAATGCTTAAAAAACGCAATGCATAAATATTCTAAACATTTATAATTTGTTAATAGATAGCCAGCCTTACAGTGATTTAATTATTTAGCATCTCAGGTCTTTTATTTATGTAACAGGAAAAAATTATACATTTTTCACATTTTTATAATGCAATTTATTTTACTTTTCATTTTTTTACTTTTCATTTATATTTTGGTTATTTTGTTTTTTAGATTTCAATTGTACCCAGTTATTATGCATACTATAAATATTAGTAAGTAAGTGAATATTTAATCATATGTATACGTAAGCCTTCATAATTAGGCAACTTGGTTGTCCTCTGTGCATGTGTAAAGATTTTGTGCTCAGAGGAAACAGAAACGGATTTAAACAGGAGAGAATAAAAATATTTTTCATTTTTAGCTTTTAATTTTGCAATATTAACACGTGTTGATATCAATATACTTTGAGTATGTTAAATAATATTAGAGTAAGAAATTATTATTATTTTTAAATTATAAGGTGCCAATAGATGAGCAACAAAGAATGTTGTCTTTCTTAACTAAGCTAAGTTTTCCCTGTTTTTCTTTATAAATGCGCGCATATTTATGTACTTCTGATATAAAATACCTACAGTTACAGAGTTGTTTTACTTTAATCAAAAATGATTACCCATATTTAATTATTATTATTAATATACATTTTGTAAACAACAAAAAAACGGACACACACACACAAAAGTTGTTTTATTTGTTGAACTTGAAGAGTGTTAGGAAAAGCTTTGCAATTATGGAGCGGACGCACGCGCAACTTAACCCATTTGGCCCATATTTTCGCTCACTCACTCACTCAGCAATCTACACGCAGAAATTGCGTAATTTGCGCTAAAAGTTGAAAGCAAGATACTTGTATAAAAAGAAAAAAATATTGAAACGAAATTTAACAAAAACTTCATTGCGTTTGGTTGCGGTAGCCACTCAAAGTCGCACTCGAGAACCGCCCGACGTCGCTGCCATTCAGCCGCACTTGGCTATCGTAACTAGGCCAACAATAGCAACAAGAAAAAACTATGGCTACACCCCCGCTAGCCTCTTCCCCTCGCCATCACCATTGCGGGCAGTCGTATGTGAAAGCAAAATTTGAATTTTATTGATTTGCAAACGCAAAACGTACATTTATAATTTTTTGCGGTGCTCCGCTCTTGGCCAAATTGTCACCGTTTCCAAGTACCAACTGAAGCGTGACGCATTCGGGCAGCAAGACACATAATTGTTCATAAAGCGGCTGTTAGCATTGTTATTGGGTCTTAGTCGATTTTCAAGTATCTTAATCGTTGTCATGTGCGCGAGTTGTTTTTATTTTTTTGCGGTTCCAAGGTATTTCGTTTTAATAAAACATTTTTACTGTCTTTTTTATTATTATTTGTTAATATATTTTTTTAAGCTTTTTGCGCACGCACAACGCCGCCCACTCCACGCCAGACAGAGACTTGCCTAAAACTTGTTTCGTAGCAGACTTATCGACGCATGGCCAACACCAACACCAACACCAGCACTACCAACAGCACGCCCGTGGCCACATTGCCTCGAAACGTGCACTCGCCCAACTAATAGTCGCTCATATTTCATCGTGGGGGCCCCTGAGCTCGGGCTCTGGCTCAGGAATAACCGCAAACTTAGCCAGCCAGACGCAATTTCGTATATTTGATAGTTAACGGGAAACTGTGCGTGCTGCTTGCATAACTTGAAGTTGGTTTAATGATCAAGGAGCAATATGCAATTTGCCACAGACTCTATGAAAGTGCCTATGCCTGTGCCTGTGGGTGCCACTAAGTACACTACAAAGATTTCAGCTTTTGCGTAAGCAATTTCTTTCATACTCGCTGTAGGAAATATTTACACTAAAAACTTTTAATACTCAAATCAAAATATAAAATGCAAAGCGTATTAATCTAGTAGTTATATTTCGAAAGTTTCGAAATTAATTTTTTTGATAATGAAATTATACTAATAAAAGTTTTTAAAAAAGGAATAGGGTGATTAGAAGTGCGATTTGTATTCTCCGTACTCAAAATGGGAAACTGCATACTACTTTAAGATAAAATTGTTATTTTTCTCTATTAAATTATTAGCTAGTAATTAATTAGAGATGGAATCGTTTTTTGCAGGCACCTCGTAGAAAATCTAGCGTCGTTTAGAAACAAGTCAAATTTAAATTAAATTTAAATAATTAATTAAATTTAAACATAAAAAAATATGAACACAAATATATACATATATTGACCTAATGATGCGAATCTTTTTTTTTATCGAAATGATTAAAACCCAACAGTCCATGTAAAGAGTAAATCAGACTATTAAAGCAATACCACATTAAATTAATAAACAGCCGCAAACGCAAACACAACATAACAGCCTACAGGGTTATTTGAAATTATTCTTTGTTGTTAATTGGTCCTTAAAGACTTTATTTCATTTTTATTAAATTATAAGCTTAGACTTTTACGGTGTATGTATATAATATGCGTGTGGGCCAATTTCTGCAGAAAGCTGGACTTGTCGTGGATCGACGCAAAATACGTACATATGTACATATTTATATATATTTGCACCCCTTTGACTGGCACTTCCTGTCACACGCGGCCTTTTGATTTACCCATAAGTGTGGCGTGGAAAAACACAACAATAACATTTGATACTAAATTTATGTTAAGTTGATAAATTTCAATTTGACAACTTGTTCTTAATTGGCAGTAAACGATGAAGCGAAAGAGAAATGAACAGGAACAAAAATGAAAGCAATACAAAAAACAAAAACCAAGCAACCGGTTTCACATTTAACGAACAACTCATTAAACGTACCACAAGTAAAGTTCATTACAAATGTATTGAGCGGGCCCTGGGCGATATTTATAGGCATTGAAAATTATAACAATGTCTGTTGGCAACCGCATAAATTTATTAACAACTGAAGTCGAAGCGAACACACGCTTCTTCAGTTGCCTTTTGCCTGCTGTCTACTGCCTGTTGCTCCCAGATGACATAACCCCCAACACTGGGTGTGCATTGAACTGCGCATGCGTCGCGACGCATCGGTAGCTCGGCACTTACATATGTATGTATATACATACATATGAATGTACAAACATGGTGATCCAAACTCCAAATGTCACGTTTGCTGTACGAGGTGCGAAAGTTATTCAGTAGCCAGTTGCCAGTAGCGAGTCGTCAGCAAATCAACTTATGTATGCCGCTGACCTTAGCATGCACAACACTTTTGGCATCCTATCGCGAAACGTTATCCTTGACGTTGCTAAAAATGTCTCAAAGCAATGTGCATAGACTTGAAAGAGCCCACATACAAGTATATTGTAGATATGTAAGTGGCGATGACGCGAGCATCACCTCAAGAGCGCCTAAATGAAATGAAATTACAATTAAACAAACAAAAATACATGTTTAGCGACGAGTAGAACGTGCAGTGTGGCAAGTGCAACAACGACCTTGACCGTCATTAAATAAACGTATGCCTGAGGCAAATTAGCACCGAGAGGCAATGAGAAATTGGCGAATGCTTGCCACACTTCCGGCAGTCGTCTAAGGTTGCGTCTTTTGTTTTATGCCTCGATTCCTCTATATTTACGCCGAGTCATCTTCAAGTTCGAGTGGCATGCAAAAGTCGAAATATCGATACACAAAAAGGTGCGTAACCTTAGTTCGATTGCGTGTAGATAGATCATAAGCACTCACATATACTTGACTCCGGCTGTTGTAGAAATTTCCGTACAAAAATTAGCATTGCCAGTCATGTTCGTCACTCGCCAATCACCAGTCGTAGGTCGTCATTTTTATTGATGAGATTGAAATGTTTTATTGCACAAAACGCACTCGGCCAGCTGTGCGTATATTTTTATTTCGATTGCACAAACAACTCATGACCTTAGCACGTTAATTCTATGCTGCTGGCAATAAAATAAATAAATAAAATAATTTGCTTAAGCGAAATGTTTAATTCTGTTTCTAAATGTAATTATTAACGATTTGATTTGTTTGCTTTCGATGCTAATGTCTGCTATAATGTCTAATATTATGCATATGAATAAAAACTTTAAAGTTGTTTGTATTTATGGAATTCTTATGATTATCTAAAGGTGCTTTTCATTTTTAAAAAGTTTTTTTCATTATTTACATATATACAATTTATTAAACCAGTATTCTGCTACCAATATGGCAGCTTAAGCTAGTTGAAAATTAATGGGGAATACAACAGTTGTCTATAGTATGCAGCTATAGGACGAACTTATATCTATGTACATTAGATTTAAAGGGATCTCGTGGGGAGATCCTTTGGATGGCACTTATTCAGTCTTCTCTTCCTGTGTCTGGAGAGCAGCCGGCCAGCAGACGGCCATTACTTGGCTTGAAAATGAAATGCGTAGCATACTTTCTGGCGTGAGGTTAAAATACGAAATTCTAGCATAACTTTTGACAGAGTAGAAGCAATGAAAAAAATTAAAAATTCTTAATATAATTGAAGCAAAATAATTAAATAGCTTAACTTCCTAATGTTGCAAACTATTTAAGGTTACAAAAATTAATGTTAATTAATGCAAAGAAGTTGAATTTTACTAAAAGTTATTATTACAATTTCCAGGTCGACTTTATATAAAAATACTATGTAAATAAGTAAATTTTATAAACTTATTACCCAAATTAATTATTTAACAAATTAGTTACTTAATTATCATATTTATATAAATAAAATATTTTAACAAAAAATATTAATGTTTTTAAGCATATTTAAATCTTTACCAATATTGCAGGAATAATAACTATAAACATTATAAAATATCAAAGCTGAATTCAAGTATATCAACGAATTATATATCCCAGGATAATGTACTCATATTCAAGTCAAGCTCCAATATTTTTCAATAATTAAAGTCAAAAGCATGTTCATTAATTTTCATTTGTATTTCTATAACCATCATAATAAAAATAGTTATCTAAGCTTATTCGAAAGTAATGTATTTGTAAACAGTATTTCTGATTGAGTTTGGCTTAGATTCAAATGAGTCCCATATACATTCACGGTGTTTCGAATTAATGATAATGGTGGATGCTTAGTTGGATGTATAGATTCTTTTCTAAAATTCTCATATTGTCTTGTCTCTCTATTTTTTAACCTCAGAATTAAGCCTGTACCCTACTGCACATGCCTTAGTGTACAGAATCCATTTAATGAATTCTTAATAGCTTCTAATTTTGAATACATGGCTCCATACTTAAGGAATTGTCTGATTAGAATGCACCAGGAAATACCAGGATTTCGGTCGCGACACACTGACGACAGTTCGGAATGTTCCAGCCCGTCACCGAAATGCTCCACCAGACATTGGTGGCGCCAAGAGGCGTCCACTAATTGCGCTAAACGACAACATTAGCCAGCAACATAGGAATATTAAACAAATAAAACAGGAAGTTGTTTGGGGAAAACATATGGGTAACCCACAGGGTTCCCTTGGTTGGCCATTTAGTTGCCACATCATAGCTAATAATAAAAGCTAATTAAGCATTATTGTGACAACACCTGAAATTTATACTTTATAATAACAGGCAGCATTGTGCATACGCCCCCTAGACTGGCAAGACAAGCAACACTTTCAACAATAAATTGCCACTAAATGTCACTAATAAGCATTTCAAACTGACACACGTGTACTCAGGGTGAGATTCCCCCTCTATCTAGTGCACCGAACTAATTAATTTATGATTTTCCTCACCGCATTTATCTCACTCAAATGGCGCGGAGGATGTTAGGCGCTATGTCTTGGCGTCGTCTGCGGCGCACGTCGACCCCCATCCCACCGACCAACGAAAAAATAACATGCAGATGTGCCGCCAGAACCACAGAGAGACGATTATGGAGTCTAGAATTATGTAGACTCAACGAGAAACGGTGACATTTATCATAATTTCCAAAGACCCTAAGAACTCGACTCACGTTCCACGTCAGAATTAGGCATTAGTAGGATTAGTTGACAAAGGTAGCCAATATTTGTTTCATAAAGATGTTGAGCTCTATTTTATTATAGAGTAGGTGGGGGACTTAAATCAAAATGGAATACCTGCTGCATTGCTTTTACAAGTATTACTATTCTCAATTGAAATAGAATCCGAATTATGTTATATCGTTTAAAATTCATTTAATAAGACAAAACTTATAATTATATTTTTTAAATTTTAAATGCATTTTAAGATATTGCCAACTTGAATGTTTTCCGACTTCTAGAGCTCTACTTTTATTATAAGCATCTGTTGATAAGCGATTGTAATAGATACCCCCAGACGGGTGAAGGATACAGTATCATTCCCCACAATTAATTTCGATTACAGACTAGCTGTCGTTTGAGATGTGCACATGCCATGTTAAATGCTATTTGCCAAAACACTTTCTTGGAAATTAATTAAAACATATGCTCATCACGCTGTCCCATAAATCTGCCATCCACAATTATCAGTTTCGGCTAAGCTGTAGAAGTGTTTGATATCAAATTGTCGACAACAACGCCATCAGTGTCGGCGACATTGCACGCCATGAAGTTGATGTCAATTAGAAGACACTCCGAGCTCTTGATCTACTCTACATTTGTTTTGTTTGTGGGGTGGCACCCTACAAACCAATTTGCCGCCACTTGAAGGGGAATTTGTTGGAAGTTCTTGCAACCGGGCTGTACGTTGCAGCTCATTAAAATGCCGCAGTAATTGTAAAAGAAGTCAAAGAAATTATGCAAAGTGCTGCTTAATTTCAATATGTATATACGAGCATGTTTGTATGTATGTATGTATAAGTATATATAAATGGGTATCAACATCAGTTGTAGCAGCGATGCGTTGAGGTGGCAACTAGTGGAGGACACGACACGAGCGACAAGCCCGAGTTTTTCCTGCCCCATTTTCTTTGGGTGTTTGGGAGGGAAAGCGTAAATATTACGCCTCTGCTAGACAGCGACAGACGTCTACTCGGAGGCATTCATTCTCCAGTCATGTCAAGTGACGGGCACTGAGTAATTACGGCAAATTAATTGCCGTCGCTGTCAGGACGTGCATTGTCTGCTAATTTTTCCAATTGGGCCGCAGGCAACTGGCATTTAATTGTTGCTATCAACACGTGATTTAAGCTGATTGAGGTGTGAGGTGCTGTGCATCGCCTTCGACGGCTGTCTAAAGAATTTCCATGAAATTTAAAACAGCCCCCAAATGATTCCATAAAACACGAGACGAAAATCTGTGAGAAATGGAACTGCCGTGCTGTGCCGCCTACTACCGGTTGCTATAAAAAATAAATGCATTATGATTTAAGCTGCATGTTTTGTAAAAATCTAATTTGATAATTGGTTGTAATTTATGGGCTATGTCTGCTTGCACAAAACATACTCGACCGTTTAAAGACCATAAATGACGCCTTTTGCTCGTATTTTTCTGTAGTTCTGTTCTCAGAACTGAACGAGCACACATTAAATTAATATGCAGTTCTTTCTCTGCTTAATTATTATTTATATCTGTCAGCCTCCTTTGGGATACAGATGGCATTCGTGCATACGAGTATATACGTTTGTCAATAGTCGTATGTGTGCGGAGCGTTGCACAGGGAGTTCTTCATGAATGAAATTAAATGCAGCCACTGAGTAAAAATATAACGAAACCCAAATTTATTACCCGATGCAGTTTATTGAAGCTACAAAAGAAAAATAATTGCCATACACTTTGGTTAAAGTGTCTGGTGGACGGTTTAAATTTTGTTGAGAGTAGAGACTAATAAATAGTTGTTTATATTAAGCAGGCATTACTAATAATTTCAGTAGTCATAGCCTTAAAATATATATGAACAAGTGTCCTGCCCCTGCTTCGCACGGGTATTTTTACAAAAATTTTAAAAATGATTCATTTTATAACACACACATACACCCTCCTTTTTGCTATGAATTTTTAAGAAGGAGTAAAATTTATTTTGGATATTATTATTATAATGATTTTTTTTGTTATTCTTTATTAGGTCAGAGCTTATCTGTAAAAGATATTTGATGTTTTATTTTGTGGTAGCAAAATAAATTGATTTTCCGGAGCTCCGACCCGTGATACAGTAAAACATTGCTTTCATATGTCGATCCCTACTAATTCAAAGAATTGGCCTTGGGACTACCGGAAATTGAAGCCATTTAAATGATCAAATGGAATCATCGGTATCCTCAGTATCCTCGTTATATGAGCTAGTGGACCAGTTGCTGGGCCGTTGATAATAGTTGCTACACTTACATTGTAGCGTTGTCCCATTGCACATGCTTGGAAGGCTTTAATTTCTCAAAACCATGATTGCAATTCCGAATTTTACTGTCAATTCATGTGGCAGCAGTCCAGAAGGGTTTAGTGAATTTAAGTGTTTTCAAATATAATATAGCCCATGCTCACCATCAATAGTGTAGCTTCCCAACAGCGAAAGAATCAATTAAATCGGTCCAGTAGAATCGGAGCCTTTTCAATTCAAACAAACAAACAAACAATCAAAACTTTCCTCTTTATAATATTAGTATAGATTGGATAAATTCGATTTAAGATATTTTATCCATTTAAAACATTTAACTGAATTTTATATTTTTTAAATAACAAAGAAATTTAGTTTAGATTGAACTAAAGAATGACTGGAACATCGCTTTGATACGCAGACGGCACAGTACAGCAGACCATCGATTAGGAATATAAGTATTAGGAAAAGTATCTGCTTCTAGTCGGTGTTTAACTCATCAATAACTATAGGAAAACTCATCGGTATTTTACGCGATCATAATGTTTGGGAATGAGATTATGCATTTCTACATATTATTTAAGGACTTAGTCAATTCGATAATCCAAGAGACCTGAACCATAATTGAACCTGAACCATAATTGGGCAAATAGTATCCCAAGATCCCAACCGCCTTATTTGTACATTACCGATAGTTCCGAATACAAAGCTAAAGGCTAAAGATCTATAGACGAGGTACACTTTCAGTCACGCCTCCGGCAGTTTCTGAGATTCGTATTGCATCTCTATTAGTGTGTCACACAAATTAGGTTCAGGAAAAACAAACAGACCAACCAATTAATCATGCTAAAATTTCTGGACGAGTTCAATGGCCCAACACCACCACAAACATGCCGTGAAGGCGAAGAATGGGGGAATGCTTCACCTTTGACGTAATCGGAAACCAAAACCATGAGCAATGGCGTGGGAGTGTCAAATGAACTCTGAAGAAAGACACACAGTATCGGCCACAAGCGCAAATCCAAATACAAATTCAGATACAGATGCAGATGTTCGTCTGGAGATCGATGGGCGATGTACCTACTTAAGCGCTAACACTTGCGGACTTGAATGCATCATTAGTAGGACTGCGACAAAAAAGGGACGTACACAAGATCAGCAATGAGAAAATAAAAAAATAAGAACCAAAACACACTGCGCGGTCTTTGGTTGCAACACGCGACCGCTTCACTGACTGTGGTCGTGATTTATGTTGCATGCGGCTGACAAACACTTGAGAAGTGATGATTTATAATGAAGATGCATACATTCGTATTAATTAAATTCTGACACGGTTGCGCTCCATTTAACGTTAAATGGGAGTGTAGTTTTTGAGAAAGGCCTGACCAAAGTTACGCAACATTGTCGCTTGAAAATTAAGAATATAGTCGTAGATTTTCAATTGGAGCAACTCCCAGAGTAGACACAAATTTTGGCAACAAATCCACCAAAGATCAAGCAACAAATTGGTAATTGATTTAAAATGCACAAAAGATTACGTTCTAATTAGTCCGAGCATGCCATGCCAAATATTTTTACAGCTGCCGCCATAGCCGACCGCTCAGACTGATGCGAGGAATTTAAAATATGGCAAGCAATAGTCGAATATTCATTGAGCGCAATTATGAAAATTAAGTTGTCATTTTGATTTGAAAGCCGTGCGCGGTATGGGTTTGCCGCTCATAAAATTTTCCTCATTAAATTAAATCAAAGTGACAGTTGGGCTGCCTAAACGGATGAGTCGGAGCGGGCAGCAGGAGCTGGCGATGGTATCCCCATAATTCTGTAACCCCAGCTGCAGTCGCCCTGCCAACTAATTAACGTGTTTTCACATATTTTGTTCAAATTGTGCATGAATAATTAAGACATTATCTCACTCCGGCACCCTATCGTCGACGTTGAGTTGGCCGCCAGCCAATCGAAAACTAGCTCCCTGCACGAGCCGTTCCGGCAGACGCCGCTTGCCCCATCATCGTCATCATCACCACTAGTACTTGTATTTTGTTGGCAATTGTTGCCATCTCTTTCGGTCTGAATTATGTGTTAATAATTTCAAATTAATGAACGTTTTACTTGTTAGTCTTGGGGACCTACCAAATATTTATCAAGCGAAAAAATTTCAGCCCATCTGAATGATTCTGTCTCGAATGAGCAGGAAAATGGCGCAATATTTTTAAATTCTGCATACGTCTACTATGTTTTATGAAAGATGTGGCAGGATATTATTAAAGACATGAAGCTACGCCATTTTCAGTTATGGGCTTCCGAAATAAAATAAGTATTCAAATTTTAAATATTAAACATTTTTGCCATCATCTGAAAAATCGATTTAAATTAGAAATCAGCCAACTTTTTGAGCATTATTTTTCTGATAAAACATTCCTAGATTTCCCTCCAGCTTGCAAAACTGTAGGTCTGGATTATATGAACTTCACTTGATAATTTGTTCCTCCTAAAGACATTTGATTATTAATAAAATCATCTTTGATTTAAATCTGAAAATATATACCTTTAACAATATTTTTATTTCAAATATCCATTAGAAATAAAGTGAACGCTTTCTTAATTGAAACTTCTTTGTTAGATATTTTTTTAGTTATTAAAAACAGTATTTTGGTGCACAATCCATTGATATTATGCCATCGAACGGTCATAATAAATAAATAAATCGGTCAGAGAAACCTATTGATGATACTTCTTATCTTTGCCGCGTAGAACAAAGAGAAAAGAACCTGACCGACATGCTTTTTCAATTCAAAATATTGTAATTCCATATTGAATTATTGTCATCACAATCAACAAGGCCCATCGCAAATTTTTTTAATCATATGGTTTAGATTTACAGATGGATTGCTTCTTAAATGGACAACTATATCTTGCATTATTCTGTGTTGGCAATAATATCACAAAAAATAAATTTCTTAGGTTTTGTATTTAGTTTCATGCACAATAATCGCAAATCTGATTACTTAATATTTATAAATTCTTATATAAAATATTTACAAAATTGTTCCTCAAACACATTGCCAAAACGCCTACACATTATGTCATGTATCTTAAAAATGAAATATGCTGGCGAAATTATAAAATATATTTAGCAAGCCATCTAAAAATTAAATAGCGCAACTTGTAGACTATTAGCAAAAAATTATGGCTTTTAATCACGAGCACATTAAATAAATGAAACACAAAAAAATTGCCGCTGCCACACACTTTAAGACCGCCCCTCACACGCAGAAAGTTGGAGAGAGGGCCGCCGTAGAGTTCACATATGTACAAGTATGTTTTAAAAATAAACATATGTGGGATTTTCGAAAGAGAATTTTCAACACACAGGCCATTTCTTTTCGTTACTTAGACCAAAGATAGAAAAAGGAAACGAGTGCGCTATAGAGCAGACCACGCCTACCGACGATCGTTCATTTTCGATTCCATATGCGAATGCACAGGATGCGTCGAATATTCAAATTAGTTTTTCGAAACGAGTCGTCGCGAACTGTTGTTTTTCCGCTGGCACCGGAAAGTGGAAAAGATATACATACATATAGTCGCAATGAATACGCAATCTGTAGTACGCCGATATCCGCACAGTTTCTCGATCGAACAGATTTTAGCCAAACCCGACACGCGAAGCACCAACAATATCGACAATGTTGTGATAGAAACCGCCGATAAAGCAACCGGCTTTGAAGTGACAAACGCTTTTAATGAAGCACAGGCGATAAATAGTGAAAATAGTAACCGGAGTTCCGATGTATCATCTCGTGTATCCAGTCCAGCTACATCGAGTTGCGTTGAAGATGGCCTGGATGATGGCAAAAGCGATATAGCTTCAGATGATGGCTTTGGTGCGTATTGTTATTTCATCTTTTCAACTCATCTGAAGTCCCTAGCGTAAGAAGACCATATAATTCAAGTAAGCCTAGATTATCAAATAATGGGGTAATGTAATCTTTAAAAGTTTAACGGAAAATGATTCAAACAAATAACTGTCAAGCCAAGGACCGCCGAAGCACAAAATTATAACTTTCAAAATATAAACCAATCGAAATTAAAAACTTGTGATTCATGTAAAATTCACATTATTTCCATTGTGTGCATTCTAAGTACCCCAAGGTATCCGGTTTTATTTAAAAGTTATACTTCATAACTTTATAGAATATAACTTTTTGCACAGCTGCGTCCTTCAAAAAATTATATATTTTTATATTCAGGACATCAGAGTCACTCCCACAAAGTCTTGTTATTCTTTTCCATCTTAAATTACTTATACTATACACATGCTTTCTGGTATGCCTTATCTTATGTACTGATCTATAAAACACTTTTACAAAACAGGATAAAAACAACTGCAAATTTATGTTTGTGTTCATTTTCTTTTCATCTCAGCATATTTTTTCCAAGACTCTTAGAGCCAGATTTGTTCACCTGATCGAGAGTACCTACATACATATGTACTCGTATATTTTAAAGTTTTAAAGCTTTGATTTTGTGAGTGGGGGACGGACGAAATAACATGTTATTCAGTAGGCAAGAAAGAAATGTGAATCGGATAATTGATCAGCAATGGAATATTTTGCGTTTTCTTTTCGTATGATTTCATAATACATATTATAAAAACTTTAAGCGTTTTGAATTATTGAATCAGATTTTGGTACTTAAAATCTCGTTGGTTACAATACAATACAATATATATTTTAATTAAAATTAATATATTTTTATTGTTTGGCCGGCTCGAGGTCAGAGTAAGAAAAACCAATTTATTTAATTTTCTTTTCTTTTTCCGATATATTTCGGTTACGCCACGGTAACCGTCTTCAGGGCAACTACAAAACATATAACATAATTAACATATTAAAACTATAACACAAAAATTTTTATATAATTACTTATTTAAGCAAGTCTGCTCTGTTTGACTTGGAGTTACTAACTAACAGGTGTCTGTAAATATGCGCGCAATTTTCGGTGTCTGCTTTGTAGTTAATTCTGTATTTGTTAGGTGTGTTGATAATGTGTAGCGTTTCGAGAGTGAATCGCTTACTGTAGTGTCGTTCTTGTTGAAGTACTTTCGTTTCTTCAAAGTTGGGGGTGTGTCCAGTCTCTATGCAGTGGGTTGTTAGAGCAGTTTTTTGTGTCAATGTTTGATGCCTTAGTTTGTAGTCTGACTTGTGTTGTGATATCCGTGTTTTTAGTTTCGACTTAGTGGTTCCAATGTAAAATCTCCTACATGGGTTGTCGCTGTCTCTGTCACATGGAATTTTATAGACTACGTTATTCAGGTCCATTTCTGCAATTTTTGCCTTAGTCCTATTAAAAATGTTCCTAAGTGTATTCTCCGGTCTGTGCGCAATTTGTATATCCTCTTTTTGATAGCAGTCTGACTGGGTGAAGCGTTCTGAGAACCCAGATACGTATGTCAGAGATTTGTAGATTTTTGGTGCTCTTGGCATCAGCATCATTAAATTTATTACTGTAATAATTTATTGATAATTTTTTTCAGGAATTGGGCCTGTTAGATTAATTTCATAGTTTGTATTCAAATATTAATGTACTCATTCGTGTATGCCTCACCAAACTCATTAAGTGAAGCAACGAAGAACTAATATTTTAAAATAATTTTGTTTTATGTTTATAGTTGAATGATCTCATCTGTCAGGCACACAATTCAGAAACAAATAAATAGAAATTAGCTTTATGGGTGTCAGTGTCACAGGAGACTATGGGGCAGCCACAGCTAATGATGCAAGTGTCAAGATGAGGCGAGATGACGGACTAAGGTCGAACACAAAAATCTAAAGCACGTCTACATTTCCCAGCACAGGCATTTAAAATTTATACGACAATTTGTATTCGTTCCAAGACTGTTGACTATATATAGGAATATTTCGTCAAATGATGAAATAGATGTACGTGCATATTTCCATTAAGGCGCACAAAGTTACAGCTCAATTGCAGCCATAAAATTTTGAAAATTGGTAGAACTACTTTTGTCAAAAAACAAATGTTCTTTTTGGTAATATTAAGTGAACTCTGTGTGATCGCAGAGTCAATTAGGATCCTGACCAAAATTTCATTTCAGCTATAGCTCTACTATATAGTATACATGAAATTATGTACAACAAAACAATACAAGTATACAATGCATTTGTATATCACCCATTTTTGTTTTTTTGTTGTTGCTATTGTTCATGTGTGTCCTTAACAAAACATGAAGGCGAGCGAGTGGAGGGCGCATCAGAAAGAAAAAAAAAACAGAAGCTTTGTAGGATCTCGAAACTATTCAAGCTCTAATACTTTCTGAGATACTTGCTTTCTAATTAATAGAAAATTTCTTTAAATATTAAAAGTCTTTTTCGAAAATCTACAACAATTATTTCTTTTCTTGTATGTTGGCAACAAAATTCAAATGCTAATTAGAACAATTAGCCGCACATAGTTGGCAACAAAGGCCGCTGTCGGTAGCAATTAATTGGCAACTAGTTACGAATGAATGTTTACAATAAAATCTTTTATTTGCAGCCCCCAACGATGATCGCAAGAAGAGACCACGTACTGCCTTCTCGGCGGCACAAATTAAGGCGCTTGAGACGGAGTTCGAGCGAGGAAAATATTTATCAGTGGCGAAACGCACGGCACTGGCCAAGCAGCTGCATTTAACGGAGACGCAAATCAAGATTTGGTTCCAGAACCGTCGTACCAAATGGAAGCGCAAGTACACCGCTGATGTGGAAACCCTTGCCTCCCATTACTATGCTCAGCTTGGTATTGGAGGTCTGGCGCGTCCCATGGTTGTGGGAGATCGTTTGTGGCTGTTCAGTCAAACGCCCGCCGGTCCAACGCCCATACAGTCGATCATGCTGAATGGCGGCGGTACGGCGCCACCGATGGCCTCGGCCACTATGCGTCCATATGCTGCCAGCACCACAATGCCGACACTTCCAGGTCCTAGTGTTATGGAGAGCGCCCGTAATGCTATTCTGTCACGTGGACAGCCACTGAACTTCACACTTCCCTTCAGCGTGGCAAAGCATCCAGGTACGGCAACCACAGCCAGTTATATTCCACGTTGTAAGTCCTATAGTGGCTATGCAGATTATGCGGTGCCTTCACTTGGCAATAGCGACTACCAACGCGACGAAGCATATTTGCAACTGAAGTACGCAGCTCTGCCGCCGGAAACAGAAACTGCGAGCAGCAATGGACTGGCCGAGCTGGAGCGGGTCTTCGGCGATTCTAATGCAAATTTCCTGGAACACAAAAATGCAACGACGGGCACAACAGGCACCGCGTGCAAAGCTGCCTGTGGCTACGGACATGATGGCTTGGCGCATGCCCAACGCAGCCGCCGACCCACACACACTGACTCTGAGTGCAGCGAAATCGATTGCGAGCACATCGATGAGGATGAAGATGATGACTGCGATACTGTGGAATAATAAACTTGCAGTAATTTACAGATTGGTGTACACATGGAAAAAGTTTTGTTATATTTTTAAACAATATTGCAGCGACTAGTGCGCAATATACAAGTTCTGTTTAGGAAATATTTTTGTTTATATGCCACAATACAATGCTCATATAAACACGTTAGTTTATACTTATGTTTATGTACGTGTATGTTTCGTCTTCATTCTTGTTTCTTCAAAGTGTGCATGTTATGTAAGGTGTATGTACATATCGACTCTGAAGCGATATACAGCGACTGGCACAGATTCATGTTAGTCTAACACTGGGATTAGTTAACCTATTGCTATGATCTTATGTTACATCGTGGGTCAGTAATTGGCTTTAGAAAAAGAAAATAATTATAAAATAAAATCATAGAATCACAAATCACGTCTACGCTACTTCCAATTCGAGCTCTATCAACTTAACCTCTAATTAATTAAACTACTAAACAAGCTTATATAATAAATTAAAGCAATCGATTAATTAAATAAATGTTAACAGAAACATTGCAAGTGCATGCAGAGCCAATCGTGGTGACTATTTACAACTAAACATCCTTATTTCCTCCATCGCTTAACACGGCTCTGTGTACTTCGTTGTTATTGCATCAGTTTTACATTAGTATGTTCAAAGTTTGTGGTTAGCGACCACTACCCATCTACCCGTAACTATTAGAAGCTATACATACATATTGGAGACTCTTTTTGATTCATTTGTTACTTTGGAGCGGAGCAAGTGTTAAAATGGACACATAAAAAAATAGCATAACTATAACTAAAGTTGTTATAAAAATAAAATTAATTGAATTATCGTCATGAGATTCGACTATTTTTGGTATCGCATCCAGTTTAAAACCAAATCTTTTGATTCCATTAATGCTGCTCTAAGTTAATTAGACGATAACTTTTAGTTTAGTGCAAATTAACTAAAACTGGCTGCTGTTAGCTCCATGAAAGCTCGTAACCTTTCCAGTTGGCATTAGGTGCTAAGTGTACACGCCGTCCATTATAGAAGAAAGACACAATACCATGGTAGCCAGTTCTGGGAACGCCACTCTACAATATAAATGTAATTTAATATATTAAAATCATTTGCTGGAATCTCCACACACACCTTTAAGTCGTCCATAAGCCCAAGCATCCTGGTCAAGCGCTTGTACTGATCACGCGTATTGTACTGAATGCGTACTGGTCCCTTAATGGCTATGAGGTTGCGCCGCAGCTCGTCATACGTAACCAGTGGATAAATGTAAACGCGTCTCAAAAACGTACTATCATAATTTTCCTTAAAAAACAAAAAAGAAGTATAGAAGTAGCACACGCAAAGAACTCACGACATTATTTTACCTTCAACAAATAGCTCATGTTGATTTTTGTAAACTCCACAAAATCCGTACTAAGCTTAATATATTTGAGATATTTATCAAAGAACATACCACTGATAAATGGAAATTTTTGTTAGTATTTAAGGATATAAATTGAATACGTTGAACTTACTTGGACACGCCAATTTTGCCAAATGTACGCGTGCGTGAGATTTCAGGCCTAATACAAGCACGTTCTTTGCGTTGAGCCGGGTGACGTATCCAATCGTCCCAGAAGCTACAAAATAATAACATAAGTAAATAGCGGTAACCTAGCATATAAACCAGAGACTTACGATTTTGGCCACTTCACCGAAAGTTCAGCCCACAGATCCTTGGTAAGCATCCATCCCAAGCCCGGAAAGAAATCGGTGCGATATAACAGCTCCGGCTGCGAAGTATCTACAACATTTGCCTTACCATTATCATTCCAAGCGGATATACACCTATTATATATGTATTGTGATTTTTTAAAGTTCACTTTTCAGCTTTAATTTGATTGAACTAACCATAGACTTGGATCTTTTTTGAGCAGCTTATGTGTGCCCAGAAAGTATTCAAAGAAATCTGGCGCCACATTCAAATCATCCTCTACAATAACCACAAAATCAAAACCAACCCGGAATGTGGTGTTTAACGCCCAGCCGTAGTGACGAGATATCTTATAATAGCCCTTGAATTTCTTTTCGTTGGGAGGTACTTTAATATCACTCTGGTCGGGCTGCTCAATGAGTGTAACTTGTTTGCCGAATTGCTGGATGACACTTTTTGTGGCTTCGTCGCCACAATCCTGTAAGGAAATGCAAAATTACTTAAGCTCGAATACGATTATTTATTAAGTCTTATTACCTGTGACACAATAATAGGAAATTGTTTTAGACTTGGACGATACCGCACCAGGTTTTCGAGACAGTCTTTGACAGAAACGCGATTGCATGCAAATACCAAAATGGGTATAACGGGCTCACCATTCGCTAGATGTGTTTGCGTTGGTATTCGTGCCGGCGTCACTTTCTCCGCAACGTCAGCCACTTCGTCGGAGATCTCAGCCGCTATTATGCTGATTTTGGGCGTTGTTCCTGTCGTTGGCACATCCTGATCCTCCAAATATCTTACTTTTAAGAATTCTATGAGATTCCGTGCTAATTTCTCACTTTTAATGTTCTCATTTTGCGCATGGGGCAAGAATCGGGCTAGACTCTTAAACTGTGATTTACTGAGCTCAGGGTTGCTGCTGCGCAGCAGTATATAGTATGTGATATATGTCCACGTTATCAGGAAAGCAATTACTAGAAGCACCTTACGCGAACGCATCTTTGCAGTGCGGTGGGGGGACGTTCTCTCCAGCTAAACAGCCAGCGCTTAGTTCGACATTTAAATTGAACTGAGTTCAGGCCTAAAAGATAACTCGAAATCGTCGATAGCGACACTCAGCACGCGGCTGTTTTAATCGGTGGGCGTGGAAGCGTTATTTTTTGTTGCGTAGAGCGGGAGTTGCTCTTACAGGGTGTCTACTGGAAATTGGAAGACGTTTATCAGTATATTGAAAAAAAATGTTGATCCATTCAAACAACACGAAATCCCTCAATATATCTCCCAAAATGAGAATACCTTAATAAATATGAATTAACACACATTTTTGAACGAACAAAAAACGTAATTAATAAGTACGTATTCACATTTCTTAGGCACGTCATGTTTTTAAATTTTATAAATGCGACTTTCCCATTTAATAACAAAATTTGACCGACTAGTGCGAGTTTACCCAATTTCGATTGTGAAATATAAATGACTCTCTCTCGTATTTATAATGTCATCAACTTTCACATATAGCGCATCATCGGGCATTTAATGCAGATTACCTGGTATTTAGCTGGATACCCGCCTCGTTGGGTCAGTAGACACCCTGCCTTACATCTGACCGCAACTTGTCCACAGTCTTTTTTTCTGCCGCACATTAGCTTCGCTTCTGGCTACCGACCGCTGCTGCGTTGGTGGCTCCGCTACATTTATCAATTGATCTCCCGTTACAGATCGCCGCTCAACCTAATTGGCTTAGCTGTACTGCGAATAGTAATTTTGCAAAGCCAACCGTAAATGCACACGTTGCCCTCGGCCGGCTGCGATTTGATTGCGTCGAGCACGTTATAAGTATGTGTGGTGTTGTTTTATTTCTGTTGCGTTGCTTTATGTCTGTTGCGAGCCTTTTCTGTGTTCAGTTTGCTATTGTTTATCAACAATGTACATATTGTATGTTCAATTTAAATACACGTAAACGCTTCTGAACGATATTCTCTGATGGCTGCTTGCGGCGCCTAATATATGCTTCTGCTGCTAATTTGTTAGGCACATACACAAAAAGTTATGGTTATGCTAAGTAAATGCCTGCAATAAGTTGTAGTTGTAGTTAGTACAAAATGTGGCCAACAAATTTCGTTTTAATAAAGATGAGAAACTGAATTGATGTTTGTTATCGATGTATCGAGTACGCTATCGATTATATTACGGTCCAACGCGTATCGATATTTTGGTTCATCACTATTCAACCTACTTACCGCAGTAACGTGTTTGGTGGCTGAAAGCATTACTTTCAAAACAAAAAGCGTTAATGGTAAACTACAATCCGTTACAGTAAGAAGGATTGGAATGTAATCTCTGTAAATTACAAATAAGTATATAAATTCAAATGTAAGGGTGACTGCATTTTCTGTCACAGCGATTAATTATCACAAAATCACTGTCCAGACTTGCATTTAGAATAAAGGCCCGCCAAATCGAAAATATTGTATTTTATATTATATAGATTCGTTATTTTGCAGGAACTGCGGGATATTTCGGTATAATCATAGCTATGCGCATATGGCGTATGATTTGACACTCGAGAAATTCTCGCACATTTGTCATTTGGGGCGTATGGCACTCATCCGGATCCTGTTTCTTATACATCGAAGTGCGCAGGTCTTTCAGGTATGGACGTGGTTTTTTAATTAACTCATTTCTCTGCTTTATCAAAACCCACGGGTGATCGGGAAAATACCGCGTGGATTGTTGGCATTCCTTATTTAGTGGTCTCTTTGGATCCACCGAATAACCTTTGTATGAATGAACAATAAATTGTTTACAATATACACTTTTATGTATTTAACAAATTTACCCCATTTTATATTTGATGTAGGACCTCGCGGCTTGACAATGTCAGTCGCACTTTCACCGTCCTCATTCCACGGTTCCACCACCTTTGGAACCTCAAATCGAATGTATGCAGTATGGATTTTGGGTTTATGTTTTTGCTTTCTTGTGGTCTTTGCTGCCCGTCTTAATTTGAGCTCTAGTTTCGGCTCTAGTGACTCATCGTAGTTTTCATATTCTCCCGGATCACTTGTATTTAGAGACTGTGTTAGGACTCCATAGCTGGGCGAATCGTCCCTTGATTCTGTGACATTGTCGGAAGTTACATTATTGAACGTTAAAATATATACGAGCAAAAGTAATGATTTCATGTCTTCACGTTCGAAGTGTATGAATTAAAATATTTTTGGAAAGGCAGCTTGATCAAACAAGTTGTTTGTGGTTTAATTTATTAATTTATTTAGTTTTAGTATTTTACTTAAGCAGTTTTATTATATTAGCTTAACAGTTAAACTTAGAAGACTAGTAGTGCTTATGAGTTAGGCCAAGGTTTCAATTATTTTTCATTTGTATCTAGAAATGTTTTTAAGAATCACGGTTTACTGTTGTTGCTGAAAGACTGCCATATTTAAGAGCTCAACCTCCACTTAAATTAATTTCATTAAAATTAAAATTATTTATGTTTCATAAATGGCAGTTATATTAGTATTCAGTAGGTAGTGTAAATTATTATTCAATTGCCATGCACTGGTCAAAAAATTATCAGCAGCAGCTGGTATTTTAACCTGATTATTATTATCTGCTCCACTCTCGACATTTACAATTGCCAACGACTATTTACAAAAAGAAACTCCAACTTAATGCACATAGCAGCGCCCCCATGGCGCCACCGTATCTGGAAGCACTGCCCCCGCCCGAGGACAGCTGTCCGAGCTCCCGCTCATCGACCACAAATGCAGGCTCCGCACTGCTGGGCGTGGGCGCCTGTTCGCCACTTCTGTGCACTTCGGCAAAGTTTCCGCGACTGTTGCGTGCCAGACGCTGATTGGCCAGTTTTAGCTCCCGCAGTTTCTCCTCCAATTGCAGAACCTCATCTGGCAATGATAATGTAATAATATTTAAATAGTCGTTCCGAAATAGTTTTAGCCATACTACTCACTCTTATTAACGCCCTCGATGTCATTGACTTTTATGAACATAGCCAGTGAAATTTCATAGACCTTATTGGTATCCATAAGCGCCGAGCTTATTTCACGCTTGCGCCGTCCATAGCCCACCTGATTGTTGGAACACTGCGTACCAAGGCACTTGTCCAGACACACATTAACTGTGGCACGGAACTGTACATATGAGGAGTCGGGAAACTTAAAGGCCTTGAACTTGGCACTCAATATGTCACCATCAATAGTGTTAAAGTTCTCAAACAGATACGGATCCACAGTGCATCTAAAAATGGAGCAGATCAGGCATTAGTATTTCGTTGTGTTGACAATATTAAATTTATATAGTAATATAGTATAAATAGTAAATAACAACGATTTGGCTAGTTGCTATTTTTGGGTCAACGACTATGCTTTGTTATTTCACAGCGTTAACTTTAACAAAAAAAGTGCAATATAAAGTAATAAACAGAAATAATAATAAAGTTAATAATATCAGTACATCAAATCATGAGTTCATTGTACCCACATACCCTTTGAAGATGAGCGTCTCTGAGGAGGTGTGTGTGTCGGTAACATCTAAGTAATTAACACCCAGTCCATAGACAGGTGCTGAGTCCGCATCCAAATTGATTTCCATGGTCAAAGGTGTGCCACTCTTTACAGTCAAATCGCTGGTGAACTTTTTCCCATCCTGACTCACGCCAATGGATAGACGAGGCTCCGGTGCGCGTTTCGTTAATGAAGTGGTAATCTCCAAGTCCCTGGAAAGTCAGAAATGCACGAATGTGTCATTAGCAGCAGGATATTTATGATACCGCCGATGAAATACGGAAGTAAACGAAATTACGTTATTAAATATACTTCGAGAACTTGTTATAAATTGCCTCACCGCCTGGTTGTCGGATACAAAACTCGATGTATAGTACTTATGTACCAGCCCGAAGGCAACCAAAAACAAACATTGTATGAGTGTTGTAACACGCCCTATAATTAAATCGAATGTGGGGCCTTAGTGCATGCGTTCGCGATCCCTGACAGTCTTAGGTATCAACATATTCGATTTTGCAGTTAATTACCCGGTAATCGCAGCCGGACAGCTTGATT
Organism: Scaptodrosophila lebanonensis; assembly: GCF_003285725.1. NCBI lineage: Eukaryota > Metazoa > Arthropoda > Insecta > Diptera > Drosophilidae > Scaptodrosophila > Scaptodrosophila lebanonensis. The sequence continues at coordinate 9,096,955 of NW_022060529.1, forward strand.
TACGGCCACCGCCTTGCCCATGCCCAAGTCTATGCCTTGCATATGCATGTGCATTTTAAGCATCGTTTTGTAGGGTATTTAATATGCCATAAACCTTAACTACATACTGGACACAACCAGGCATGGCAATGATGTTGAAAAAAGTTTACATTTTGACGCCTGGTCGGCACTGGCTGGGCCGTTTGCATTTTGCAGCTGACATGCCATCCATTGCCAATACATTTTTACGGTCTGGCAGAAAATTGGCTTGCAATTAAAATTGTGAAATTTCTCGGGGACAATGTGCTTCTCAGTCGAAGCTACCTCTTATTCCCCGTCTTAAGTAGAAAGCGTCGATAGAAAACTTACTCTGGTTCTTGAAAACCCGCTGGTAGAACGTCGCGGCGAACGAGCCCATGATGCTGTTGCTGCTCTTGGAGTACGACGCGTGGCTGCTCGCGGCTAGTCTCATTCATCATGACATTATAAACCGGGCCACTGGTCGTTATGCATTTGACACTGACGAACTCTTTGCTGCTGACGGATTCAATGATGATTTTATGGTAATAGACTTTTTTGCCCTACAGCGACAACAGAGAGCCAAAGTCAATGTCAGCTTAGAGTCAATTATCAAATTAAATTACCGTTAGTTGGTTGACCATACGCGTCACGCCGCACTCGTAGAAATCGCTGAGGGAGAGACGAAAAATGGCCAATGCACCATTTATTTCAGGCTGACAACGTACATCCGGATAGCCCTTGAGACCCTCCAAGTAGATCTGTTGCTGCTCCTGCTTACTATCCGTGGGTATGCCGATCTCGACACGCATCTGGTCCTCCGAGCAATGCACCTTGTGTGTGCCTGCAATGAGTGGAAAGAGGCAAGAAAATGGAAATTTAATTCTAAAACGTTTTTCGGTTGCTTTTTATTTTATTTTTTCTTGTCCAGCAATGTATTGGAATATTTTAACAATGTTAAAAGTGGGCTAGCATGTCGTCGTCGTCGTGTCCACGTCGTTGGTCAGCCAAACAAGCTGCCAAATGCGCAGCGAACCACGCCTACAAATGCGCAGACATGCGCGCCTGCCTGCCTGCCTGCCTGCCTGCTTGCCCGCCTGGCTGGCTGCCTGGACGTTGACGGTCTGCTTGCAGATGCCAATCATGGTATAACGCGAGAAGGGAGGTGGGAAGGGTGGGCAAGCAGACGACTGATCAACCAACCCACCGAGTGAACAACTAAGCACTAAACAATTGCCGCATAATTACTATGGAAGTAGAACGCGTTCGTTGCCTAAGTCTTTCGTTTTTATTGCAGCTGCGCGGCAACGCTTAATAAAGCTGCAGGGCTGCTTTTTTCAATATATCTATATGTACATATATGTATGTATAGTCGTAAAAAATAAAAGGAAAAACCTGGTATTAGTCGACACACTGCTTTGGTTTAGTTTGCTGGCCAAGTCGGCTGGCTACGTACCACAATTCCTTGCGCTCAAAACTCGGGCGTTAAACATTCGTTTGGCATAATTTTTCAGCTCTGCGCTGAGCGCAGCGATTGACTGCAATGAACTTGGACATGGATGGTCATATGTATAAATATACGTTAGCGGGCCGGGCATGCCTACATAGCAATCAAAATCTTATTATGGCCAGCCATGTGTAGGTAGCCTGATGTGTGCAAAATTATCGGCTTAAATGTTGCAGCTATTAGGCAGAACGGCAGTAGTGGCTGGACACCATTGAGTTTCCAAGTACGAGTAATTTAAATAAGTGCTTAATCTAGGCCTAATAACAAAGCTATAGCCACAGCTTAATCCACAGCTTTGTGCCGTGCAAAAATCTTAAAAAGTATTTTTGTTGTGGTGCCTCTGTGTCGGCTTCATAGAAATATATATTTAATTTATATGGCGCGCTCTTCGCGAGAATAGCCGTCAATTAAATGTAAGCAGCGACTCGCAGAAGAGAAAAAATGAAAAAGGAAATCAAAACAAAAAGAACCCGCACATAAAGGCAAACAAGTTGGAACTGTGCGGTCTCCGCGCACATAAAATGCCACGAAATTCATTGTAATTCGACATTAAAAGACAAAAGCAGATGCATTGTATAGGTAATTTTATCTCGGCGGGCAACGAAGCATGCGATAATGAAAAAAGGCACTTAAATTTAGAATTAATTAGCTAGACGGCGTTAGCTAGACAAAGACAGTGAAAGATGCCGACAGAGAGAGTGAACAAACAACAAATAAATACGGAAGGCAAATTTGCACGAAGGCGGCAATTAATGTTTTCTAGCATTCAAGCTTCTCCATGTAACCCAAGAACCAATGCCATTGCTAAATGAGCAAACGAGCAAGCGAACGAAAGATATGGTGGGCGTTTGGAGTGCGGCGCCCAAAGAAATTAAGAACCTCTTAGCGTGACACGCACGCCAGACCACGAACGTTCCACTTCCGCAGCAATTGACAGCGCACTAAGGATGTCTTTAAATACAACCGCAGCTTGTTGAGGATCATGGCCAGCTGTTCGTAAATTGCAACAAGACACGGTAGCTGGTCATTCAGCGATAGCGGATATATACTACACACACACATACATCCATATGTATATCGGGGCCGTGCACCTTCTCAAGTGCAGAGCAAAGTAAAGACGGACATGTCGACAGACATGCAAAGCCAAAGCATTAATTGAGTGCAAAGCGCTTGATTTAAATACAACATCGTCATGGTAATGTGCCAAAAACCCAGAACGCCCACAACATTACAAAACATCTGCGCCGAACAAAAAATAAATGAAAAAAGGAGAACGCGCTTTCAATTGAGCCATGATCGTAAAAAAAAAAACACAAAACCTTCGTCTCGCATCGCCGCCCGCATCGCCATCTGTGGGCGCTAACAGTCGTCCATTGCCGCATCTATTTATAGCTGGAGACCACACTTGGCATTTAGAGTCTTGCTCTTGGCTTTAATAAAGTTGCAGCAGGCAGTGCAGCAACAACAACAACTACGATAAAGATGCCGCACACTGATTCATATTTCAACATAATTTGGTAACAAAGTTGAATATTTAGGAAACTCATTAAAGGCGTGCTCAAAGATAAATATGAATTCAAGGACACTTGTTTCTTGACGCCACAAACACCAAAATAGTTTTTCTTAAAACAGAATAAATTAATATAGTAAATCAGAAATAATCTATTTTTAATATAACTTGAATAATTTTACGTCAAAATATGGAATTTGTTACATTCCAAGATACTTTAATATTTAGATGCTGAAACTGCCGTTCCAATTGTGGTTTCAATGCGAAAATATCAATTTATGATCTTGAAAGTAGAATAAATAGAACCACTGTGCCACATGAGCGGGAACGATAACACCGCACCCTGTTGGGTCGTTGTTGTTGTTGTTGTCGCTGTCATTACACAACATACCGGGGGCCCAGCGTTCGGGCAAATAACAATAATTGAATTTTAAACATCCAGCCCTTTTGGTCGTTTAGTCGATTGGTCGGTCGTTCGCTCTCACGTGGCCACTTCCAGTTTTGGTTGCAATTGCAAAGCCACAGACACAGGCCCATTGCCAATGAGTGGCCAGCACGCAAGTTTGTCGCTTACGTCTTTTGATTTTGCCATACCAGGCGCTTTTCAATTACTCGCATTGTTTCGTTATACACACGCACACACATACATACGTATACGAGTATATACGACGGCAAAGGCGGCCTTTAATTGCAGCCGAAACATTTTTATTGGGATTTTACAACTCTATGCTGTGCAAGTGTGCAGAGGTTAACCTATGTATGTACGAGTATCTGTGTGTGTGTGTGCACAGTTGATTAGAATTTATTTGACACACTTTTTATGAGTCGTTTGAGCTTTTATGTATTACGAACCTGTGGGCAACATCTACTTGGTCCGCAGATGCCATAATATTGCGCTCGTGGGAATACGATTTGCAATAGATTAACAAAGTTTTTTCTACACTCTGTAGAGAAGTGAGGTCATTGCCGCAAAAACATATCAAATCATACAAAGTTGAACCCACACGCTTTCGTAAGCTACTTAACACGGCTTAACCCAAGAAAGAATTCGTTGCATGTTATACAATGAGCGTAATTTGTGCAACACATAACGTAAGATCATCAAACACATGCCCAAAAAAAAATGTGAGCAACTGAATGAAAAGAACAAGCTATAATACAGATAGACAGACGGACAGACAGACTGACAAAATGGACATGGAGTGAAATAAGCAGAAATGCTTCTTAGAATCAAAGGTGCATTAGCATTAGCATTTAACCTCCAACATGACAAATCAAGAAAACGTGCAGCAAATCGGTGCGCGCATATGAAACATCCAACGAACTGCCCAACCGCAACCGCAACCGTAACCACAATTGCTGCCACAACAGCAATCTCAGGCAGTTGTATGTGTGTGCTGCTGATGTTGCATGAAATTCTCACTGTGGATGTGGTGTGTACAGCAAAAAGTACAGTAAAGCATAAATTTCCATTAACAATAAATTTAAAAGAAATTACATTAAAATGAAAATGACCCGGGGCGAAATTCTTAGGAAAAAAAAAAACAAGAGGCAGGCAGCGCTGGAGAAAGAGAGAAAGATATTACAAAGGAACAGCAAACATGCAGAACAGCATCGCCAGCACCATCGTCAATCGAGTGGTGGTTGAGGGGCGAAAGGTGGGGATGCCATATCAACATCAGTGGGCACGACGAGGACAACGACGATGACAGCGACGATGAAAGCATTTTTGAACAGTTTTTGCTGCAGATTTTCTACAATTTGGCAACAAATGCGCCTGCGCAGGCGCGCTTGCGCTCTTACAATCAAATGAATGCACAAATCAATAAAACAACAACATAGCGACAAAAACAACAACGTGCAAAAACTTTACAAGCCACGCCAGGCTCGTCGCAATCATTGCCATGCAAATCGCATCGTTTTCCAGTCAACGCCATCGTCTCTCTCCAAGCACTTGGCATTCGGGTAGTCGTGAAAGGTGGGAAAGACATCTCCCACCTAGAGGCCAACTGTTGGCTTCTTCGACAATTTGGCGAATGGTTTCAATGCCAGGGTTTCAGGCGGGCTTCCATTGCCAGCACTCTGTGTGGCTCCCTGCCCGCCTGACTGCCTGACTGCCTGGCTGCCTGCCTTGCGAATATGTCGTTGGCGTCTGCTTGCAAGTGCAATTGCGGTTTAGATTATGCAATTGTCTGACTCACTACTGACTACAATACTCGTACATGCCCCCATCAGCCCCCATCATCTTGTTGCTCTGTCCGCTGCCTGTGTGGGACTGCAGTCACGTTCATTGCTTGCTGCCTGCCACTGCGCTAATAATATTTGGTTTTGGCCAAAGTGTTATGGCTCGAGGCAATATTAAATTGAATGTGCTTGCATGCTCATGCAATATTTCTCCCCACCCCGCAATGCCAACGGTATGCATATTTATGGGAATTACCAAAAACCCATTTTCGCGCATTTTCAAATTGAGCAGTCAAAGCGATTTGTCCGCCTGCTTCTCATAAATTAACTAACCGATTTCCAACAAACAAATTCTCCGCCAATCAAATTTCAAATGCAGCGATAACAAAAACGATTTTGCAACAAATTGCCAACAAAAACAAGAATATTATTAACAACAAGAAATTTAAGACAAAGTCAAGTCACTCACTCAGTCATTCAGTCAAATACTTGGCTTGGGCTTGACACACACGATGAACGATGGAAGACGAACGAGGAACGTGAAACGACGCACGATTATCATCAATCTAGGCATCCTTGTCATGCATCACCTGGCCAACAGGAAATACTGGTAATTACCGAACGCAGCGCCATCGTTTGGCGTTTCAGCTTTGGCTACTTAGTGCACGGCCCGCTCTCTAAATAGATTTACTCTTCCGTGGCCACACTCATTGACGTACAAATGGCCAATTACTTTTAACGGACACGCATACGAAATAAATTACAAGACGTAATGCCTTGGCCGCGAAGCCAACTGATTGAATGACTAACTCACTATCTGACTGGCCGACTGACTGACTGTCCATACAACTCTTTGGGTGGGTGTTGTCCACACTTGTCGCAAAGTAATGGCCCTGGCACGGCTATATTTCTACAAGTATGAATGTGTGTGCGTTCATGTTAAACAGTGTCAAAGTGTCAAAGCAGGTGGGCGAGTGGCCAAGTCAATAAGAAAAATAAATAAAAAACGGGTTTTTCGCAGCTAATGCAAAGGCAAAAGCAATCCCGCCGATAAAATAAAAATTCAGTCATTGACGAAGGCAACTGTAATTACTTGCTAAGCTGCGACACACAGAAAAACTAGTGGTAAATACGATAAAAACCAAGGTTATTTGGACTATGGATAAGACGTTCATCAAAAAAATGTCGCCTCATAGTTTTCCAAAAAGTAAAATTAAAAATATGTTTATTTTGATAAATGGTTTTACCTAAATGTGGTCAAATAAAAGCTGTTGGTATATCAATGGATCATATAAAACATACTCATGGACCACTTAAAAAACATTGCTTATATCGAAGTTGCAACAATAATTCAACACTAATTTAAAGTTGTCTGCAACAAACATTTTCTTTGGATCGACTTGTAAAAAACTACAAGCTTCTGTTAAGTTCTACCGTAGCTTTAAAAATATTATTCTATAATATTTAGTATCTATTATAGAAAAAAAAAACTCACATATGTAGATAAAGGGAAATATTCGATCAAAAATGAAATTTTATCTAAAAATAATAACTAAAGCTATACAATTTCCATAAATTAATTTAAAATAATGATTGAAGTTCAATTAACACCTATCAATCAAATTCCAGCATTCCTTACAGACTTTAGAATCGTTTTATTCACATGGTACTAAGCCATCTGAAAAGTAGAGCAGATTTCTAACATATTTATGCATGTACATATGTGCGAATGAATAGCAAAAGTATTTTCCGGCGTCACTAATCGAACATTTCTTTCGTAAATAGGTCAGATTAGATCGGCATTGCCACTGGATTTCCAATCATTTTTTTTCTCTGTGTACCTTCATACCTGGCACTACGAGATCGCAACTTCATGTCTTAACAGCTACAATGTGATAATTGTTTAGCGCTTAATCGCCAGTTCGCTGTGAAAATGCATTGTCTCGCTTTTGCTGTCGATTGCTGCAAGATGCTTTAAAAAACCGTTACACAACAGCTACAACAACATCTGAAACAACAACATATTAAAGTAAGACAGCCTACTAACTCTTTGCATTATCAACAGATAACTTCTGTGTGTCTTCAGCTGAATGAGCTGGACGCGCAGACATGCGGTATCTATTGGTTTTCAACGCTTATTGAGTGCAAATTGCTGTGACTGTCAATTTCGAAAAACTGGCTCTTCAAGAGCTGCTTCTTCTTCTTCTTCTATTCAGCTGCCCCCTCTTTACCAGGTAGAGTTTTAAAATAAAAAAATCCAAACTTGTCTATTGGATTTTGTTGTACCCTTTGCCAAAAGAAGCTGTTTTCACAAGCAATCTCCGGCACTTTCTGACTTCCTTTTAAGACCTGGACGATGTCGCAGACGTATGAAGGTATTTCTATAGAAAGGAACTGGATTTATACCCTACGTGGTTCGAAAGAGCATAAACTCGCCTTTTAGGATCACGTATTTACCAATTTATCTTCACATAAAAAAGATAATACATTATTACAGAATAAGAAAGAGAGACAAAATATAAAGTATATAGCTAGAAGCACAAAATATCAAAAACTATCAATACAAAGAAGCTGCCTCCTTTAATTGGGTGTCGGAATTCAAAAGCCATATTATTTAGATCCTTTTCATTTTTATGTACATTTTGTTTCGTACATTTATGGCTACAGATAATGATACTTTTATATTTCCTTTTCATCACATACCCAAGACTTCACAATATTGTTTATATTTCGATGTTAGGTCAAACATGGTGGAGGGTATTCCATATTCATACAATCTCAAGTCTTTCCACTTGTCTCATTTTTTATTTGCTAATTGTTTAAAATGACGTAATTGCGGCCTGCCATTTATAGATTTAGCCAACTGATTGCGTTTCCAGTCAGGCATTTTTGAAGAGCCATCGCCCGCTCATCAACACTCTTCGAACAGGAAACGATCGCGTTCGACTTGGACTCCAAGTACAGCGCCTGTTAACCCGCCAAAACCCGCTTGTCAGCCAATCAATAATAACATAACATTAATCCAAATGCGCCGCCGACAAGCTATGCCAGATGAATTGTAGCATTTGCCAGACAACTTAGCTCGACTTACGCTGGAGTGCTTAAATTAAACACGTGATTAATTGCCAGCCGGCAGTCTGACCGACAAACGAACGGCAAATGTGGTCGGTCCGTGTCCGCTGATGTTTGGCCACATTTAAAACATGAGATGCAAAAATTTTGTATGCTCAAGATGAGCTACAACTCTAAAACGGTAAACCGACAGTTTCGGCCAACTGGACGCCTGCAAGCCGCTACACCAGGCTATGTCCAACCCGCCAATCGGCCAAATGAAGCGCATGTTGCTGCGGAGCGTGAACATTATGCGCAGCTGGCTAATTAAATTACACAACAGCCGAGAGACACAAGCGCAATACGCAGAAAGAAAAACATAAATAAATAAAAATAAAGAACAGTAAACTGGCAGAGGAGCAAGTGGATGTCTTGCAATGACTTTGACTTTGGCAGCGAGCGGCAACTGCGGCAATTGTGGAAACTATTCTAACTCTGGCCACTAACTGAGTGGTGGTGGTGGTCATTCACAGGAAATTTAATGCTCAAGTGGCGTCAACAACTTTTAGTTTTTGTCTGTTGGTTTTTTGACATATGCTGCCTGCATAATGTTGCATGCAACATGCAACTGAAATGAAGCATGACTCCCGTGCAGCCAGCGCGAGGTACAGCCACTGACGCCAACAGCGAACAACGTTGATTGGGTGAATGGTACAGGTGAGCTGCAAACAGTTTGTAAATTTATTAATTACCAGGTGGGGCAACATATTTTGGGGAAGGGGGTGTTGACAGAACCAGCTACTGCTAATCAAGTTGGCCGAATGCGAAAGCAAATTACCACCATGTTGTCGACTAATTTGGCTTTTAATTTTAAGTTATTTGCATTTCCTTCTAAGCATATTAATCAGAAAGTTTGTCAATCTCCATTATTACTATACAAGTAATTGCAGTTTTATTTAAGAATATAATTTGTCCAATAAAAATAATAACTAAGTCAAAGTTTTTAGAAAACTATCTACACAGGAAAAGCAACTTCGTGAATAGATTAGCAAATATATGACTATTTTTGTATTATCATAGTAATTTAGTTTAATTTTTTTTAAATAACCAATAATCATGAGGCTATTAAAAATTGGTATCTTTTTGAATTATATAGTACATACAAGTATGCGATGTAAACAATAACTGCATCTAGGTTTAAGGAAATAAAAAATAAAGAACACTTAATAACCAATCACTTTTGGTTTGTAAAAACACTACAGTGTTTTTTTATACCCTGTACCCGTAGGGTAAAAAGGGTATATTAGGTTTGTGCAAAGTATGTAACATACAGAAGGAAGCATCTCCGACCCCATAAAGTATATATATTCTTGATCAGCATGACGAGAGAAATCGATCTAGACATGTCCGTCCGTCTGTCCGTCTGTCCGTCCGTCTGGATGAACGCAAGGATCTCAGAAACTATAAGAGCTGGAATAACCAAAGTTGGCATTCAGATTCTCCTAGGTCCGAGTAAGGACGAGTTTATTTTATTTTTTTTAATTTCCCCCCCCCCCCCTTCCCCCGCTACAGAATTTCGTCAATAGCGTCCACATTTCAAATGCTACCTAAACCAAACTTTGCACACATAATTTATATATAATTGTCTATTGTTGTTCCAAATTGTATTCAATTCGGTCAATTTTAAGAAAAGTTATTAGTCTCGCCAGTACAACCCCCACAAACTGCAGCAACAAGTTCGCTCTTCTTCTTCCTCTTTTTGCTGCTGCTATGGGCGCATATAACTCAGTGACGCAAGTTTACCTGGGTACAGGGTATTACACTGTCGGGCTTGCTCGACTGTAGCGTTCTCTCTTGTTTTAATTTCGAATTTTTGAATTTTTTATATAATATATGTTTCTATATCTATTCTTTAATATTTGTATCTAATATTTCGAATTATTATTGTTATATTTCACACTTATCGGCTTATCGCATGATTTATATTACTGCGTATAAAAATTTTAATTAATAATTTGTATTTATTATATTCTTTTAGATCTTTTTTATGTAGATAAGATATTAAACGGTACAATTTATGTAGTTGTTTCCATTGCATTATTTAACTAGCTCGAAAATAATTTAATCTTTTTGCTGGCCACTCAAATGTGTTAGCTTACTTAAATAAACAAAAAAGAATTATGAAAACGCTAAGTATTACAACATTATGGTAGTTGAAGAAAAAGTATGTACAACAAGCCGTGTAACGTAGTTTAGTTGCAAGCCAGCGTGACGTAACAGTAAAACCGCTTCCATGCACCCACATCGACCGAGGTACATACATATGTATGTACATACGAGAATATGCATTTTTTTTTCTGCCTCCCAAAGCTTCTAGTTAATATGACTGCATATGTTGTTGCTTGCTGTGTGTCTGGCATTAACAAACAACAGCGACACGTTTTTTACAGCTTGTTGCAATTTGTGCGTCACGTGCAACATAGTGTTATGCAAAAATACATATGTATGCACATTCTTTCATTCAGTTCGTCATTTATTCATTCATGTTATTGTTTCTGAGGCTTTCTTCTAAACATTTTTCACTTGGCGCTATGCGGCATTTGCTAAATTGTCAGTTTCCGTTGCTGACTGCATTTCTCCAGCTATAATAATAATATAAAAAAATAGGAAAAAAAAACTAAAATTGTTGTTGGTATAGTAAATTGCTTAGGGAAAATATGCGCACTGCCGTTTAAACATGCCAGGCACATGCAACGCCGCCAGCTGTGAGACGTGCCCAGCACAAGGCACAGAATTTACCGCTAAAAGTTGATCGAAAGCGAGTTGCATTGTGTGAGTTCTATGTGTGTGTGTATGTGTGTGTGTGTGTGTATGAGTGTGTGCTTATAAAGTCATTTCAAGAAAATGCGTTTACAGTTTGGGTGGCTCGCGCACACATACACACAGGCAGATACAGAAACAAAGGTGAGGGCACGATACAAAAAACTTAGACAACGAACTTGATATGTTAGCATGCACCAACAAGCGGCATAATTGTTAATTATATTGAAATCTTTATAACTGAAATTAAGTGCCTAACTGTAAGCAATAGAAGATGAAACAGTATCGACTTTAGGTATAATAACAAAAATTAATTCAATCACAACTAAATGGCTGTCATGTTTTTGAGACCCGCACTATGCCGTCAATTAAAGACACTCATTGCTGGCTTATTAGACATGGTCGGTTAGTGCATCAGTTAGTCAGCCAGTCTGTCTGTCCATCAATCGGCGCACTGACGAGCTCGTGCAGCATTCTAATTGCACAGCAGCCAGAAGCCAGCAGTCAGCAACAGCCAGCATTCGTCTACTCTGTTTATTGTCTATAGTAGAAGCAGCAGCGGCGGCAGCAAGTTAGCCCGACATTACAGACATTACCATTTTGGTGTGAAAGTGTTGTGGTTGGTTTGCCAGCTTGGATTTTACCATAGCTAGCCGGCACCACTACTGCGAGATCTGTTGCCATATTTGCAATTACATAAAACGGCTGGAGCAGCGAACAGCCCGCTTGCTGCACTTTTCACAGTCATTATGAAGTTGCTTGCCACTCGGTTTAAGCACATGGCATATAATTGCATTTCTCTTAATGTAATGGCTGCTGTTGATGCTGCCTTTTTACGCCTAATTGGCAATAAAGTTTGAGTGGCTTGAGAAATCTGTGAAAAAGAATTCTGAAAAATTTTACACACTCTGCATAAAAATGATACTCAAATGATTTTATGAGATCTCCTCCTTCTATCTCTCTTTCACTCTCTCTTTAAGAAGCTGTCGCCAATCATTTATCAAATCTAACGAACAATTTCGTCGCGTCAGAGACCGTGGGCCCATCGCTGACCCAAAAATTTCACCAGCGCACCAACTGTTTATCAGCTTTCTAGCTGCCGCCACTTTGTCTTAGCTGTCAAAGCTGTTTGTTATATGAAACCATATGGACTACTCCAGCCGTGTATCATTAATCAACCGGCGATTAAATGATGTACGTGTATTAAACTGCCTTGTCACCCAAGGAGTGCTGTGCGGTTTGGTAAGCCTATTAACCGTGTCGAATAACTATCACACGCCTTTGCGTCTGAGCCTCCGAAAAACTGACCTTAGATCGCCTGCTAATTACACATAACCATACAGATAGAGAGAACTAAAAGCTAGCTGCAGTTTCTTACACATAGCGGCAATTGTTAATGAAGCTGCTAGGCGTGCACTTTTATTGAAAGGTCAGCCTGCACCTCTTCCTCTCCAACTTGAAATCTTTGCTAAGGTGCTTAAATACGTACACATGCAGCCGAATGGATGGGAAAACAAAAGCCACAAGTCAATATTGTATTTCGGAGAGTGAAAGAGTTGCTATACAAATTACAAAACTGACCAGCCAACCCAAAAAAAACACGCCACATATTGGCCGACTTCTTCCAGTCCGTTCGTCGCTTCAAGCACACTGGGCCGGAAAACTAACTAAATAAATATTTTTAAAGGCATATTCGAAACGCTTTGACTTACACAAAGCTAACTACAGATTTGCTTTGATTGTTATAGAATTATAAATTAAATGAATCCCAATTTTTAAAGCTATTTCCCAGTCTCATTTAAATATAATTATTTAATTTAAATAAATAAATAAAATGTAATTTCTAAGTTATTACAAACGCAAAGCAAAGCAAAGCTTTATGTCTAAATTTTAGTATTTCTTTATAAGTTTATTTCTTTATACTATACTTTATACTCAAAAGTTCTAGGATTAACTCGCAGAAGCTGACCCAGTGTGCAGTAAAGAAATAAAGAAAATTGTGTATAGTATAAATACAATAAAGAAAAGAAAAAAACGAAGCTGACTTGCAGACAGCCAACCAACTGACCAAGTGACCGTCGGGCAAGTCGTAGCGTTGTCTAATGCGCGTCTAAGACTGCGACTCAGACCGGGACTGGGACTACGCCGTTGGCTCAATGGAGCAAGTCAGTGGTGAATGGGGGGGAGAGTAACAGCAGCTTTAAATTTATTACATTTGCAGTTTTTGTTTCATGTGCCAAAAGATTAAAATGGATGTGTACGTGGAGGTTGCAGCCAGCCAAGCCGGCAAAGCGCCCGATCGGCCAACACAAACGCACCTCAGACTACCCATAAGAGCTGCAATATTTTATTTTGGTCATTTGCGATTTGCGTTGAATTAGCGTTGCAAGAAGCAACAGCGGCGGCAGCGCTAAACTTGTCCAATGTCCAAATCGGGCTTGTGGGCGTGCTTTGCAACTCCCGACGCATCCCCCAGCGACCACAGCTGTGACCAAATGCGGTGGCGACGCAGGCCGTCTGGTCCGCTCGAGTGTCGTGTTTGCCCACAACACCTGGAATTGACATTATTATTTTCGTGTTCCCGGTGCAGTTTGCGTGTGCCGCACATTTTTGGACACCCGCTCGCTCTCTCTCGCTCCCTTTCTCTCTCTCTCTTTATATCTGAAATGGCGCATGATTTATAATGCCTTGTGCTGCGGCTAAAATCGCCAGGCAATTGGGTTTTTGGGTAACTCTCTCATAAGAAATTCCTTTGTGGATCCGCATGCATTTTTCCGCCATTTACGCAACCAGCATTGAAGAGGGTGAGGAGAGGGAGATGGGGCAACACATCATCTTGATTGTGCGTACTTTATGGCCGTGCGCCCAGGCAGGTTAACTGCCATCGCCGTTCGGTCATCGGTTGTACAAACTTGTTGAAACCACATTTGTCTCATGTTTTGTCGCTCTATCTGCCCCATGGCATCTGGCCGGCTAGCTGGCTAGCTGGCTGGGGCAACGTTAATAACCGTTTTTGACATGCCAAACTGCATAATTTACAGCATTTCTCTCTTTTTTTTGCGTTCGGCCAACTGTCGCACTTGTCGCGACATTTGCAGCAACATTAACAACAACAACAACAATTGGCGCACCTTTCCATGTCCAAAGCTGGACAATGTTGGTGTTGGGCGCGCTTTTAATTGCCATTGACCAAGTTAGGCGCGCAACAGCTGCGACATTTTAATTGAAATTCTATGGAAAAGAGCGACTCCGATCCACACTAATAGTTAGCCATGACTTAGCTCTGACAGCCCACTGATAATACGAACTCGATGGAGTTCGGGTTAAAAACTGCGCGACCGTATTATGCAATCGAGCCAACTCAACTCCCAATTCCCACACTTCAAAAGCGATGCGACTCTTTCAGATGCAGACACAATTACTCGTACAGGCTGGGAGCCAACGTCAGTGCGAAAGACATGCAAGCTCATTTGCCTATACACCATGCACCATCTACCTTACAACAAGTCGACAGTGGCGCATCGAGCGGGTCCATAGACCCAACCCAGAAGCGTGCATTTGATTTGCTATAGTTTTGTGTGATTTGCAGCATCAGCTCGAGCTGGCTGAGTGGCTTGCTGAGTGAGTTGCGCCCTTGAAAAAAAGCGAAACCTTTTCGGCGGCTACAGAATTCTTTACTTCCTGGATGCAATGCAAGAGCTGGCAAATTGTGGCTTTCTTGATTTGGCCAGCAGCCAAGTGCCAGCAAATGCTGCTGCCTGCTGACTGCTCCTTATGTTTAATTTAGTTTAGCATTCTCCTGGATATGCATCTTGCGGCAGCTGCCCATTTTTTTTACCCGTATTTTCTTTTTCAATTACCGGCAAGCGCGCGTTTTCGGATGCCATGTAATTTTAACTTCAAACGCATGCATGTTTGATAAGCAGCTGCAGGCCTAGACAGCAAGCACAAGGCAGCAAATGCAACAAGCATATCAAAAGACTTAAGACACGAACTCGCTAACATTTCATAGATCTTATGTTGCTTATTGCTCCAGTTAAGAGCTTTACAGTTGGCATCCAGCTCTGAGCAGGAATTCAAACAAGTGGCCGAGCTGTTAACTCTGCGCAAGAATTCAATAAATTAATTAGAAAATTTGTCTCTGATTTTATCGCTTCGCTTTGCACAATTTCACGCCATCATAATAAATAAACCAGCGAGCAGAACAGACACGAGGCCATCCCATTGCTGCATCAGTACAAGGTTTTTCCTTCTGCTAATTAACAAACGCCAACTGAAGCAACGTCCACAAGGGAGCAAACAGGCTGCTAGGCAACCCGAGAATCATAAACCTACCAACGTTTTAAGCTCACCGAATCATTGTATAGAAATGACTCAAAATAAGTCGAAAGGTACGAAAATCTGTTCGGGCATAAAAGTTGGAATCGAATATCTGCTTGTCAAAAAGCTATTGTATGCATCTCTGATTTTTTTGATTTTTTTTTAAAATATCATTTTTTATTAATTTAATCTTTTAAGCAGATTTGGCAAACAAATATTTTCAAAAGAGGCCACATAACATTTTAAGCCCAACACATCATAATTAACCCTGCAAATGACGAGTATTTGAAAAAGAATTCTCCAACGCCCGCTAAAAATATAGTTTGTTGAAAGCGTGAAGAATAAACATACATGACACATACATACAAGTATATTTTTTAAGCTTGTTTATCTTTTAATTAAATTTACCGACGAACTAAAAAGAAGCATAAAAGTCAAATGTAATAAAACAAAGAAGAAGAAACAAATAAAAAAATACTAAAAGTCAAAATAGTCATTAGAGCTGACATCAAGTGTTAATATGGCCGCTACACAAGTTAATGCTATTATTGTTGTCATTAAAAAATTATACAAAAAATGCGTCAACAAGTAGAAAACACTCAAACATACGTACCCACTACATACATACATACATATGTAAGTGTAGCTATGTTTGTTTGTTTAGCTCATGCCGACAATTTCAAAGCTGTTTTTGCAATGTCATTGACTTTAAGCAGGCCGTGCGTGTGCAAATCGTTGAGCTCGCTGGCGCACGCATAGAGTAAAAAAAACACATCTTCATGCTAAACACACACTCGATGTGGCTACTGAAGGCGGAGAGAAGAAGAAGAAGACAGCGATGACGACAACCAAAGCAATACCAAGCTTGCAAACAAATCAGTGCAACAAGTGCTGACTGACTAGCTGACTACCTGTCTACCATTTGTCTCTTCGTATGACCGCCCATTGAAATAAACTTTTTCATTTTACCACTATTAGCACTCAATTCAATTCTAAAGCCAAACCAAAAGGCCACGTTGGGTGGCAACTGCCTTCCTTTGTTTAGAAACAAACGAATAAATGTAATCAAAAATAGAAGTGGCGGTCACTGACACGCCAGCCACAATAATATTTGGTGGCTTCAAACAATTGAAAATAAATCAACGCTGTGAATGCGCAAAATTTCGCAGACAACTTAATTGAAACGAATTTGAAAACATTTCTCTGGATGAATCGACCGATTGTGGCTTTCTGTTGCGCTTACATAACAATTTTGCAAACAATACGTTCCCTGTTTGCATTTGGCTTGAAGCGGTAACGTTTTGCTGAGCCCTTTCTCAAAAGTTGAAGCTATAAACACAAATGTGTCTTTCTAGCGAGTTTGTTGCCTTAGTCTTTTGTTAGCTTAAGCCAAAAAAAAAAAAAAAAAAAAACACTGAGCTGAAAGCCTCTTTTTTAACACAAAGAAATTATGCGGTTGGTTTTTATTCCGTGCATATCAATGAAAATGGTTCTTATTTATACATGTTATTTGTTGGCCGCAAACCACCTAAACATCTTGATATTGTTCCTTTGGCCATTTTCTTAAATTTTAGTAAAAAATATACTGCCTGGCTTTACTTAGTGCTCTAATTGCTCTCATTCTGCACATTCTACTTTTAAAATTCAATAAATATTTTGGTTAATTATAATCTGTGCATTTTTTCGTCATTGAGTTGATGATCTTTCATTTGAGAGAGTTGATTCCTATTTATCAAAATTTTGTTTGTTGCTCCTATTTTTTATTTAAAGTCTAAATATATTTATGTTGGTCCTATTTTTTATTTAAAGTCTAGATATATTTATGTTGGTCCTATTTTTTATTTAAAATCTAAATTTATTTCTTGGTTTGCTAGTAACTTATTTGTTGACATAATAAGCAAATGAATAAATATGTTTTGGCATTTTATATAAACTTAGGCATACCCATTTATGGACTTGTTTTTTTTATTATAATAGCAAAGACTATTTGATATATTCTCTTGCTGACTTACAGTTCAGAGTTCAAACAGCATGGGCTTGATGTGAGATGGATATGGCCTATGGCCGAGTTGCGTGCTACTTTTTTTTGGAACATCCATCAATACAAGCTAACTTTTTTCGGCGCTTAATCAACGGCACACCATTGTGAGTGCCTCTCTATAATGAATGCACTAAAAAGCCAATCAATCCAAGCACTCGGAGAGTCAAAGAATAAAGGCAAAGCCAAGAAGAGAACAACAAATAAATATGAAAAATTTGCCACATGCAGCATGAATCGCAATTCATCATCAGGCGGCAGAAACTGCAGGCAGGCGGCAACTATGCGGCTTCCCCGTCGCGGGTCAGCGCGTCTAATAGATTAAATAAATTTCGCATAAATTATGCAATTGTGGCGTGCAATATTTCAATGCGTCCGGGAACAGCCCGCGGCGACGTCAGCAAGACTTACGCACATCTGCTTCTATCGAAACTTTCCTATTCCAATTTCCAGGCATGTGCGCTTGCTGCGCTTGTTTATTCTTTATTAATTTCCATGCGGTGTTGATCCTGTTTGGCCGCTGCTCCGTTATTTAGTGACGCTGCTGCCGCGCAGGTCGACCGTGGCGGATTTGAATTCAGGCACAGGTTTACTACACTGCCTAGCTAGGCGGCCGCGCTGGACACTGCGGTTGGGTCTATGCTCCAATCGGCGGTTCTTGAAAGCGCTACGCACAGTTTGCTTTGTAATTAAAACTTAACGAGTGAGACGACGTCGCTGCCTAACGGTTCTTGCTGTCTTAACCGTTTGGTCTGCCCGAACGCCCCAATGCGTGTAGGTTGCGTCCTGTACCAACAATACACTGATAGAAAAGAATATCAAGCCAGATCACACATTAAGTGCCAACTCGCACTTTTTAGATAAAAAAAAAAATAAAATTGCATAAAACAACTGAATGTTTTTTTTTGTTAAGTAATTGTTAACAATAAAGATAATTTCAGTTAAGCACATCTTACAATAATCAAAAAATACAAAGAAAGTCTTTTGACTTTACATTTGTTATTTCTAAATTCAGGAATCTCTCTTTCGTTGCTTGGAGGAAACGTTCAACCTTTGTTGGCTATCAGCATAAGAGACAAATGATTTATTATCTTTAAAAATAATATCAATATTTCCATATGTATGCACTTTTCACAACCTAAATTCTTAAGTTGTAGTACTGTTAGATTTTATCTCAAATACAAACGAAGAACTGGTGAAGGAAACGAGGTTCAAATTGGAAGGCGAAATTAATTTACATGGATGTTAAGGTATAGAATGAGTGAATTCTGAGGATAACCTTTTTTGTGTTAGTATCAATATCCTGTTGGGAACTCTTTATACCAATTTTCCAGTGTATTTCGTGATCTGTATGTATGTGCGTGTCTTCACGTTGGTCATGTAATGCGCAAGAATTAAACTGTAACTCTCAGCTAGATCTACACAATATTCGGTCTAGATTACCCACTCCCTCGGGCGCCGACCAACTTTCTCACATAAACCATGGATTGAATTTATGAGTGTTTGTGCATGTCAGTGTGTGTATGCTGGCTTAATTGGCACAATTCTTGCTTATCACACTCATAAATATGTTTTTGTCTGTGCTGCTACAGACTGCCGTCTACAATTTGCCTGCGAGCCGCAAGACCGTTGACAATTTTGCTGCGTGGTGGTGCGTAGATGTGCGATTATTGGTAGCTGGAAACTTAGACTGTGAAACCAGCAACAAGTTGCAAGTTGAAGCCAAAGTCATTGGGCCATAAATTGCAACTTGCGGTAGGTAGTACAAGTAGATTCGTAGACCGCCTCTAGGCGGATTGGCCGAGAGCTATGCAAATGAGTGTAAAATGCGGTCTACAAAACGCCAGCATAGTCGCTGCAAAAATTGTTACCCGGCCCATGTCATACGCTTAATACAATTAGTCTTATGTAATACGCATGCCTTTTGCTCTGGCCTAGCCTAGCCTAGTCCCAGCCCCAGCTCGTGTCCGTCTCAACAACTTAACTCAGCCTGAGCCCAATGCAGCCTGATCGCGGAACCATGGTAGAGAGGCAAACCGTTAATATATACAGTTAGGCCACTCTCAGCAGCTTGCCTGCTACGCAATTCGCGCCACACGCCGCACATGTCTTCTGATTGAAATGCCTTGGGAGCGTGAATTGATTGTCCAGCAAGTACCGACGACTGACCGACGCGACAGACTACCGACACGACGCTCTCAGTGTGCAAAATTTCAAGCCTAAAAGGCTTTTTATACCCTTGCAAGAAAAATACTATGATTCTCTCATTATGTTTGCAGCCCATTAAAACATAAAATTACATAAACAGGCCGATCACTGAATATATGAAAACATTGTGATGCACTGTATACATATACGTAATATGTTAATTATAAATGGAATGATTCATACCAGTTAAAATAAACTAAAGAACTTGATTATTTTCAAACACACAATATATGTAAAATAAATTATATAATGTCCCCATCTAATCCATAATAAATATGGTTTTAATAACGTTTCAACGAAAATTGAATATTATTAAGTTTTTCCACTTACATCTACATCCAAATAAATATGATAAACCTCAAAAGGGGAATCTAATGTTGACCTCAACCGCTTTTATTGAAAATATCTGAAATAATTATCTTCATATTGGACTCTATCGGGAGTGATATTTTTTTTCAACTGGGATATTTAAAAAGTGTTAAGGAAGCGGTTTTGTATACTGAGAGTTCAGCTTTTTTTATGCGATGGACAAGCAAACAAAAATTTGGCATTCGTGAAAAACATCGCGTTTTGGCAAATAACTGGATACATACATTGGCATACATACATTGGCATGTTTATACAGAAATGTTTAAGGACGCAGTCTGAGCTATGATCACTGCAGAAGTATTGCCTCATTTGAAAGAGTTAGGTGTGACAAAAAAATTGTCACCTAGGAACATATTCTTTAGCCGAAACTATGACTTGTTACTGTTATCTAGATAGGCGTTCAAATGGGACTTTTGGTTGTTTATGTTTTTTAACAAGCCGTTAGAACCTCGTTATCACACAAGTTTTTCAAATAAAATTTATAAAGGGCATGATCTTGTCGGCATTGATGCGAGATGAAATTTATTTATTTATTTTGTTTTTGGCTGACCAACTCTACAAGCTGAACTGCAACGAACTGGCTTGCCACGCAGTATGTCAGATTTTGTGCTGCCAAATAATGTGGCATGGCTGAAAATGGTCACAGTGCCAAACAAACGACGCGACGCGACGCGCTGCATGTGTAACGGTAAATGGCAAGTGGCCAGACGCAACGTGCCCAAAGGCACCTTCTCGAACATCAAGCCGCTGGGAGAGTGCAATTTGAAAACCGTTTTATTTTTGTTACCTAATTAAAGTGAGCCAGCGAGCCGGAGAGCGTCGGCGCGTATTAAGTTGTCTGTTGTCTGTGTTTTGGGCACAAGTTTTGGCCAAGATCCAAGACCGAACTATGCCAGTTATGCGCTCGCTCGCTGCATTGCCGCAGCACAATAGGTGCTGCTTGTAATATACTCAACTTGCATGATAAAAATCCAATCAGATTATTATTCAATAAAAGCGGCACAAAGATGGCGTGCACTTGATGACAAATGCTCCTCGGACTCGTGTCGGAGTTGGAGCTCCAGCTCGAACTCAAACTGGAATCGAAGCGAATGCTATATAGTATGCAGACCAGCCAAATGGAACAAAAGAAGACTGAGGCAGTCCGCCCTTAAAACAAGCCGCCCTGCCACGCTGCGAGTATTTCGATTTTCCTCTGATGTTGTCTTATATTTTTCGTCTTTTTATGTTTTGTTTTTTTGCTCTGTTATCTTTGGCTTTTAATCTGCAAATGCCGCGCTGGCAACAACTACATACATATGTATGTATGAATATGCACTCGGAAATAAAATCAAGCACAATCGGTGTCAATAAGTTTTAAATACATGAGTACAAAATACTGCATTTTAAATTGATAATTTTCATTGTAAAAAGTAGCATTAAATTTTTTGGTATCTTCAACAAGGTTTATTCCGAATTTTAGTATTTATTTTATGTTTATATTTTATTAAATCCATATGCTTGCAAAAGCTTTTCACAACAATTTTTTTTAATATAAGTACTCCAGTAAAACACAGATCAGATTTTTCAACCGCATCATTTTTTCCCCACATACACACAAAATTCAAATTTTCAATTCTTTAATTCGCGTTTGACTTAAGCAACTTTTCTATCCGCTCAGCAATATATCTTATAAAGAGTACAAAATTACACAATTAAATTAATTTTTATCTTCTACATACATTTAATTATGCTTTTATTAAAGATTTATTCACCCTTTATTTATGTAAGCTCCCAAAACCTAAAATGAAATTTAATCAAATTTAATCTTCCTATTTTTCGCCGAGTGTACATGCAAGCTAAAGTTCCAGCTAACTCACAGCGGGCATGTAAAGCTGTTCGATTCGAGGCTGGGGCCCCGCAAAAAGGCATAGGCATTGTTTGCAAAAACTTTGAGGCGACCTTAAGAGTTCAGAGGCGCATGTTAAGGATGCGCATGCGCAACGCAGTGGAACAGCAATGGGGAGCGTGCGCTTCACTGGACTTTGGCGGCAGCGGCGGCGATTCGATTTTATTAGCTTAGCAAAAGGCTCTTACAGTCAGTCGGTTGTCTAGACGGGCAATTTTTCACACACACACAAACACACAGAGTTGAGCACGTGAGTTTGAAAGAGAGAGGGGAAACGAAGACATACAGACAAACATACATACGCATCTGCTGAGTCTTGCTCTAAAATTGGCATTTTTCGCACACATAAGGCAAAAATCTAAAGCGAAGCGCACAGCTCAGATCCAGCCTCGAAGCTGGCAAGCGGTTTATTTGCCTTGTGTGGCATCAACTTCATCATCATTGTAGCCGTCGTTCGTCGTCCACATTGTGCTCGTTCTTTGTCGTGGTCATCATCATCCCCATGCACTGCTTATTCCTCAATACTGTTTGGCCCGACTGGTATGCCCGATGGCATAATGTGGCGGCCAGACTCGCCACAACGTTTTGCGCGCAATTTCTTTATTATTTCGTTTGTCCTTTTAGGCAGCAGAGAGTTAAGAGCGCTAAGCGAGTGGTACATAAGTTGTTTCTGTTATTGTTGTTGCTTTTGTTGCTGTCGCTTGTCAAACCGCTGATCATTATTGTTCCAAGTTTATGTTGTGCTGCACTGCATTAGAGGCGCACACGTTGCACAACCTCCCTCCACAGTGCACCGCCCCCTCACAATGCACACTGCTGCCAGGCCTCATAAAAAAGGTACCGAAAACCACAGAGAGAAGAAAATAAATGCAGTTGCCTCTTTCTCAAACGGCACATTTGGGCTTTCCAAAAAATTCAACATTATTTTGTTAGAGCATTTTGTCCAATAATCAGTGAAGAAAGAAATATCAAGTTTTATCTGATCCAAATTTAATAAAAATATAATTAAATGTTGAAGTTAAGTTTTTGAACCATTCTTTTAATTCTAATTTATGGCTACCTCAGTTTAATATATTTAGTCATATAGTCCGAGGATCATTTATTAATTTTGATGGAAACTTCATCTTATAAATTAGTAACATATTGTTATTATTTATATTATTGCATTATAGCATAATATTTATACAATGTCTGCTCATCTCTGCGCCCAAGGTGCAATGATTTGTCAATGTATTTTGTCTCAATGTGTCTGCCAGAGCATTGGCGTTTTTGTTGTCGCTGCTCTATGTCGTATTTTATTTAAATGACGTAGTTGACTCGAAGATTTATAACTATTTAAAGCTGCATAAATTTATGGAAGAGGTTCTATTCTTTATATGGCAAGTTCGTTGCCTAAGTCTTTCGTTCTGGCCATTAATAAAATTATGCGCTCTGTGACTGTATGAAAGCTGCAATCTGGGTGCCTGTCCGCCTCGTGTCTGTGGCAACAACAAGGTCGGCGTCGCGTGCATTTCTCATGCAGCAATTAAACAAATTAATCATAGTTCGATGATTTGTCAGTTTCCTTTTGCCTTGGACTGAGCACTCACGGCATTATGTTCGCTCAACTGTGCAGTTTTTGTGAGCTTGAGCGCATCTTCCAGCAGCTAAAATGACATCATATTCAATTTGTGTTGAGCTCTTTGGAAGTCTTCTATATACTTGTAGTACGTCAACACAACACAACACAAACTTTCTAGTCAAAACTTTTACTTTTCTTAATGCGGGCCAACTCCGACTGCCACAGCTCGAAAATTTCATTTGCACTCTGTATAATTTTCTTGCCACTAAAGCTTTAAAACGCCCTGTTGGCAGCTTGTAATTTGGCTTTCAACTTGACTGTTGCTTGTTGTTGCTTTCAGCTGTTTGTGTCTGTTCTTAAGCAAAAGTGTTTGTATAGTCGGCCCGATACTTGAGACAGTCTGTTGCGACTAAGCGCGGCTGACAGCGCTGCTTAGTCAACAGAACCGCACTCTGATATAAATTATAGCTGTCGCTACTCCCTGGTCAGCAAATATACGTACAAGCAAACATATATATAATACATATGTATTTGTGACGCGCATTTCGATTTCAAACTACACACATATACCCGTACAAATGAATTTCATTCTGCATTCGCAGCTTATAATCAATTGACGGCACTCGCTGCCAACTGCCACTTCAATTTTTTCTTCATAGAGGTATATAGTATATAGGCATATATATTATATATTGGATTTCAACTTCTTGGCGCGTTCAACCAGTTCGCCTACATCGTCAGCTTATGGCTTTATTTTCAGGCAATTTTGCACTTGAAAATCTTGTTTATTATAAAACAGCTCCTCTCTCTTTATTTTTTGTTACGTGCTTGCGAGTGTGTTTGTGTGTATAAAAGCCAATGTCAAGCAGTTAATACTATGTTGTACTTCTTTCTTTTTTTGTTACTTAAATCATTATTCTTATTGCTTTATATGTTACTTAGTGCCTGTTGCCTGACCACTTGATTGCCTTTTAATAAGCGCCAATACATATGGGTAGAAATTTTTCATTTTTCTGCCCTGATGTTATCTTAGCCCATCATGTATTTGTTGGTGTTTTTGTTTGTTCCTCTGACGTGTCATGTGGCCCCTTCCTGTTGCCTGTGTAGGTGTCTTGTCTTGGTTGTCGTGGCGTGTCTTTTGTATATTGTCTTTTGTTTTTTGCCGCTTTTGTTGTTTTGGCTCTAGAAGGCAACTTGTGTTCACGTTAATGACTAATATACGGGTTTTCAACTGAACTTTATTTCAGCTGCATTTATGGTTATGCTGCTAATATGGGCAGCAACTCTCTTAAATGATACGACATTAAGGTCTTTCTGAATCATGCTACACTCACACTACACACACTTCCAATTCATTTTGAGATAGCCCTTAAAAAAGTTCGTTGCCCAAGTCTTCTGTTTCTATATATTCTAAAACAAAGAAACAAATTGGCATGCTACGGACAATTGCACACCGTTTACTACTCTCACATAAACAGCACACGCCTGCCCGCACATCTAAAAGACCCATTCGAGTTGGTCATAATGTTAAAAAGCGACAAAACGTACCTCAACCGAAAACGAGGTCAGTTTTTGCGGCGAATTGTTTTTTATACGTACTCGTATTTTTTAAACCTTTTCGCATTTCATTGCGCACAAATGACATCATGAAACATTTGTATCTCTGTACCTGTATCTTTAGAGACCCAAAGCTTCGTTGCAGTTGTGTGTGTACCGAGCTTTTTTGCATTCAACAAATATATTTGATAGAGCTTACCTTTGGCAGCTGATGCTAATCCAAAATATAAATACGCCAGGCAAATGGCTCGCCATAGTTTCGCTCGAAACATTTTATCTACTGCTGTTGTATTCCTAATTAGTTAATAAAAACAAAAACAAACGGCATTATTAGCTGGCTGCGTTTGGCATTTCATAAAAATTTAACGGCACATGCGCAGCACATTTTTAATTATTTCCATTCCTTTATTTTTTATTTGCCCACCACCACCACCGCAAAACGTTTATGGTTTTCACACACTATGAAATATTATTATGAAATTAACATATACTAAGGAGGCAAATCAACACCGAAACGACTGCTTGCCCGCACACACCGAATTGAAAGCACAAGAACAAAGCCACACGATTTCGAATTGAGCCTTACTTATTTTTGTTGAACGAGCCGCGAAACACGTCCAAGCCGCACGCTCGTCGAAAGGCAACTAACTCAAGGTGATCGTCGTTAGCAGAGTGCGAGCAGCTGCTGCCTGCGCTTCAGTGTTGTCAATTTAGCCATTTTCCCGCCAGCTCAAAAGTAAGATTATTAAATTGGGTCTAGCGGAATCTATGACGTTGTTGGAAGCCCGGTTAACATTATTACAGAGCAAGAAAAAGATAAGTCAGATACTTAATGGCTAGAGAAACTGCTAATTCAGACATCGATTTCATTGTTGTAGAATCTGCAGCCCTCTTCTATTAAAGATTTCTTTCATTTTTTATTAAAAATCAAATTTACAATAATATTAAATAATTAAATTTAATCTGTAAAATTAGATACTATTTCATTTCAATCTATGATCAACTGAGGTTTTACTGAAATACTTTGAAAATAATTTGTAAGCCAAGAAATGTTGTTGGGCCCACGCAGATATTTCCTCAAGAAGATAAAATCACAATATTATGTACCATCCATTTGAAAAAGTCTTTAAAAGATTGTTGTCTGAAGACTCTTTTTGTCTATAAAGATGTTGATTCCAATTTTTTTTATACTACATCAAATTATTGGTCTAAGAATAACAGATTAGGAGTAGATATGTGCAGCCCCAAAAAGAAACGAAAACTTATTGGGAACAACTGCTCTTGCAATAAATGAACAGAAGAATAATTCGAGTTGAGTTGCTTTAAGGGCATGAATAGGATGATATAATCTCTCTGTTTAGTTTATTTCAATTGCTAATCTATATTCTTTAGCACTCAAGAACGGACAACACTGCTGTTGTCTGCGTTTATGTGTGTATGCTTGTAAGGAGCACTTTGAGCAGAAACACAGGTGCAGTCGGAGCGCGGTTAAAGTTATGAGAGCAAAAAGCTTGAGTCGCTTTGCAATTTTGAGAAGCGTTAATGACTTGACAGAAGCTTGAGCCGCATCACTTCTATTATAATTAATTTCAGTCATCACGATGCTTGAGTGATAAAAATCTTATAGCTATTAAAATGAGAGAAAATTGTGGGAGCATAAGCATGAGCTGCACATATTTGTAAATCATTATATAACCTACCTTCTTCTATCTTTGTGGTGGCATGAACTGTTTGGAGTTGTCAAAACAAACATTTAATTATTGTCTCCCCTATCAGTGTTTTCTGAAAATCTAAATGTGGATATAATGACATGCAGGGCGTTGTTGATTATAAATAAAAAATTTTCGGAGGCAATGCGCAAATTGCTGCAGTTCGAATAGAATTTTGTGAACTCATATTACGGTAAACACTTCCGCTTTTTGACCACCGCAAGCATTAATTGCAGTTTGGTGGTCTCGGCACATTAGGCCACAATTACAACACCGCATTTAATGTGCCCAAAAGGCACTACCAAAGAGGCAGAACCGTTCCTCTTGTGGCCATTTGGACTCGCAGCCCGTGCCTACAAACCAACAGACCAACAAGCAGTCCATTAGGCCATGTTATATGCGCTCAATTTCACACTTGTTGGTTGCGCGTGCTTGGACGTCGGTAAGCTCAGTGTGTACATTATGTGCTGACCAAGTACACTTCTTGTTAATTTTCCAAACCAATGACCGGTAGGTCCGCCTGTGCGCTTCTGGGTCTCTCATTTGCTAAGCAGCCTGCTGAAGGCGGTGGGCCAGCCTCGGGGTTTCAGCAACGGTAAATGGCGTGCAAATAAATGCAGTCAACGATGCGCGTTAATTAAATTTGCCTTTTTTATTTTAATGTGCAACAATGTTTCCAAAACGTTTCTTTGTTACGATTAATCTAAAAATGTACAAATCAATAAATTTAGTGCATTTTTTAAATGTCATATACTCTTGTGACAAATTTAGAAGACTAAATAAAATACTAATTTATTAAGTTAGGAATCCTTAAAGAGGCCTTACTGATTAAACAGTTGTTGCAATAATAGCTGCTAAGCTAAGTGTAAAGTTTTCATTTCAATCACAAAAATATTATGTATTTAAGAAAACATCTAAACAAAAAACTCTTCCCAAAATAATACAACAAACATTTGTGCAAAGGCAGTTGGTAAGCCGTTGAATCTGCGCAATTTAAAAAAAAAAATGTAAGCAACACTGGTCATTTCGATTGTTATAAGGCAATGCAAACTGCACGAGCAGCAAGCTATGACGAAGTACCGAAGAGACGAGAAAGCAAACCTGCAAGAAATATACCAACAGTTTGAGACTTAAAGCAGCATATAGCTATCTCATCTACTCTCCCTTAAAATTCGAATGGTTGTGGCGCGAGATCATAGACGCTCTTTAATAACGGAACTTCAATTTCTGAGAAATTACGGAGCTAAATAATGCCCTTGAAATTCTTTCGATGTAGGCACACACATTTGAAGGCCGGGAAATGTGCAATATGTTTTTAGAAAAATATCATTTTGACACAGTTCACGACCTGAAAATGTTTATGCCGGCACTAGATTAATTAGGCACAATGTTGTATGTTGCTGGATTTTTCTAGGCCGCGGAGAGTGCAATACATATAAAAGAAATCTTGCATTGTGACACAAACTGCGGCCTAAAAATTACAGCTAGTATAAAAATGTTATCTTTTCCGTTGTGGGCAACCATATTTACAGGCCGTAGAGAGTGCAATATGTACAAAAGCCATATTCGCTTACACCAACTGCGGCCTGCAAATACGCTTTAGCAAATCGTCAATAAATAAATAAATTTTGAAAAACACAACCTTTGTCGTTATGAGCAATCAATTTTTGAGGCCATGGAGAGTGCAATATTTATTTTAACGAAAGGCAATTGCACTTTCCATGACTTCAAAACTTGAACTCTCGACTATTTCGTTGTCGATCACAAAGACGAGCACTAACCCGAAACTGATCAATTAGCTCTATGGACAACTTGAGTTGCGTGGAAAAGTTTCAGGCCGGGAAAAGTGCAATACACTTTAGAAAAACTATGTATTTGCAAAATTCACGGTCTGTAACTAATAAACGCCATTTTCTAAGCACTCCGATCCACACACTCCAACACAAAAATATAAACTAAGAGTCCACTGACCCGCTGATGGCGCCTTTCTTACACATATGTATGTATGTATTTAGGAAGGTAGCTAGGCAACAAAGAAATTCTGATACCAAAACGGGATGTCAAATGCGAGATCTCCACTTTACAACTCTGGCAGCACCGCCAAAAGCACAAAAGGGAGAAAAATAGCGACAAATTTCTTGGAAGACGCCAAATTCCAAGAAATTTAAATGTTAACGTTTTTTCTTAGTTGTTATAAAAACAATTGCAAACAAATACAAACAAACGGAAAATATATCCAAACTATTATCTTGCTAATTCACGTATAAATGTATGTATGCACATACATGATAACTGTAGTCCTGTTTCTTCAATTTTAAAAATGCCGCACTCACAAAGTTAGATTTTTTTCCTAATTCACAAGTTGAGCAAAACTAATTACAACCGACAAGTTAAGCTGTCGAAAATGAAATGCGACTGAGCGATCTATCGATGCTTCGATCTAGACTATAAGATGTCATTACCAGAGAATAGCAAATAAATAGCACTTATGCATACCTGCAAATTATTCGGTATTTTAATTTATTCCCTATATTTGTGATATTACTATTTAAATAAATACCATGCAAAAAATAAATAGTTATTTCAAAATATAAATTTGAAATATTTTTCTGTGGTGTACTTAATGATATTTTAAATTAAAAGTATATTATAAATAAGAACTAGTTCGAAAATTTAGACATTTGAAAAAATACCCTTAGAGGGTATACTAGAAAGTCTAATCGCAGGATTTGTCGAATTAATATAGACTTGCCCATAAGTAAAATAAGTAATAGAATTGAATAATCCATACGTAGAGCCAGTTTATTATAATAGTTTTGTAGCTACCGTCGGACCGACCGGTACAAAAATTACTATTATTAGGATACCATTTTGTTACATAAAATCACTATAACGTATACTAATATACGAATCAAAAAAATCAAAAATCAGTGCTAATTACTTGTCTGTTTATTTCAGTATCATGACAAAATTTATTATTTATCAATCTGTAATTTGAATTTTGTCGATGAGTTAGTTGAAACGGCTGTAGCGGTGGATAAAAGTGTTCAAGAGTATGGCTCGGATGATTTAAAAGTTCACATTTATTTGGTTTCAAATCAATAATGAAATCAAGTAGTAATCCAAGATACACTATTTTGAGAGATCTTCAAATAAGTTGTTTTATAGTTTCAATGTTCCTTTGCAAAAATATATTTCTGAATTATAACTGATGAGATAAAACACCTTTTTACATTTTTAACCCTTTTAGGTTAGTAATTTGTTGGTTTCTCTCAATGTTTCATCAAACAAATACAAATAACACAATATTTATAATTCGTTGAGCCTGTTTTGCAGTTCTATTAGCTTTGGCTTAACGTCTTTATAATGCTCCGACTTCTGCTGAATTAGTGCCTGTAGCTTGATGCGTTCATTTTGAATGTTCTGAATGCGCTCGCGGTTCTCTCGACTTTTCGCCAAGGCAATCTAAGACATTTAAAAAAAAAATACATTAGACACCATGCTTTTCTTTTTGTGAGGACAAAAGTAACCTCCAGAGCTTTTTGTTGCGATTCCAACTGCTTCTGAAGAAATTTTATGCTCGAATCGATGAGACGTATTCGTAATGGGCGCGTACGCTCGTCTGGCGTGAGCTCGTGTACATTCCTAAGATATGATGAATGAGTGTGTTTACTGGCATAATTGTCAATTGATATTATAGTACCAATTTGTGCCTCTGTATGGGGCGAATTTATCCTTGAGGACCTCTAACGTTATCAATTTGTTGGGCACATCGTTTTCCTCAAAGAAATGATCATTTAGCTTGTACAATAAATTTGTCATGCGTGATCGCATACATTCAGCTAAGTTCGTTGTATCCAGTAATATGTCTTCGTGCTTCAATAAAACGGCAGCAATAGGCTCTAAATCTAAAGAACTTAATAAAAAACTATATTTCGCGCTCATATAAACAAATAAAACAAGCACTCACCTTAAATCTTCAAAGACCTGGGCAATGGATTTATGATAAGCATCCTTCACCTTGGGTACAATTTCAGTGTGTTGCTTGAATACGTCTTCGAGATCTTGAATGCGTTCCATTTTTTTAGACTCAGACATAGCTTCTAACTATTTGTATCCAAATCAGTTTGATTGAAATTGCGGCAAAAAGTAGACGCCACAGACAGCTGATTTAGGTGTTGGAAAACTATACAAAAGTTTAGCAGCAATCAGCTTTGGTCGTGATGTCCCGCAGCTGTTGAAACAAGGTGTCTCAGGCTGTGTGGTAATCGATAAAAATAATCCGCCATTTGCAATTCATTTATATTTTCGCATCGTGTGTTTGTGCTCTGAAAGTACACTTTGTTTGTGTGATCATTTAAAAAAAATTATACTGAATTGTTGATTATTAAAAAATTTTGTGTATTGTCAAAATAAACACCTATTTTTGAACTCTTTGCATAACAAAAGAGAATTTCAATACAGAGGTTGAGCTAGGTAAGTTTATGGGACGCACCGAGAATTAAGAAAGAACATTTGAAAAGAATTTGTGACAAATAAATAGACTAGTATGCGTCGCACATACGATTTGCATAAGGAAAACAATTTTCTGCCATACTGTACGTGTGTTTGTGTTCGTGTGTTATTGTGCAAAAAAATGTCGCCGAAAATCCTATAAAAGTTTTATATTGGTTTTTCAGTCAGAGGCGCCCTGGCACGCCGTCTTTCTCTCGAGCTCTAGCATCACCAAGTTATTTGACCGGCACTGGGCTATTCAATTAGGTGTGCGTTCACAAGCTTCTCGCTGTTACTTAACCTCTTCCTCCGTCAACGTTTGCAACCACCACAATACATGGCTTACAAATTTCACGGAGGCTTCACTTTGTTTTTTTTTTGTGCGTTCCGTTTCCCGCTACTCTCTCGCTCTTGCTTGTTTACCGCATTACAAGCTTGTATGCCCTTTAAGTGTAAGGGTATATTTTTTTGGTGTGTACGTTTGCAACATCCAGAATACCTCGGGTATACTATACATATCACAATGTCTAACCGATGGCTGTTATAGAAACAACATTATTTAGAAAGAGTTTTAGTAAAAAAAAATATTAAAACCTATTTGTATGTAAGAATGTTGTGATACCGGATGACTATTTTATTTATATTTTGACTCTTTACAAATGCTGTCTGAGAACGCATATAGAAGGGCTTATATTTTGAGTCGTGTAGCCACAGAGGGATAAATGTTTTTCAACTGAAGGGTATATAGCTTCGTCGCATACGATGATATCTCCGTAGTTCGTTGTTGTTTGTATTTCTTTTAGCTTTTTCTGCTGGTATAGAGTTAAAAGTCGTGTCTCTTCTCATCATGTTTTGTTTTCCAAGCGTTATTATCAACTCTAGCAGTGCCAGCGACTTCATGTGCCGGCGCATATAATTTCAGCATACATACAAACATAGAGATATGTATATTTTGGAATTTGTGTTGTTTTTGTTAATGTTCGCAGATAAAATCAAAACAATTTTTTGTTTTCGTCTACCCGCCACTCCAAATAACTCCCACGCTAGACTGAACGAGAGGGTTCAACGCTCTCGCCGAATTTGGAATATACAACCAAATTTTTGCCCATTGCTTTTTATTCGCTAGACTAGACAACTAACCTATATTTTATACAGCGTGGAACCGTATCAATCGATTTCAATTGTGCACCTACAACAATATTTTAAACTTGGTGTATTTACAGTATCAATTAGCATCACCAGATCTAGTGAAGTACATATTTGTATTCGATTCTAAGTTTGGGCATAATACGCACCTTTGATAAATGCTTATGCACATATGTATGTACTATGTACGTGATCAAGTGATACATGGTTGAAATGGGTAACCTAATCTGGACCCATTTGTCTCATCCGCGTATGTAGATACGTTTATGTACTTTGAAACGAGTCCCACAGCTTCGATGCGCCTTTTCAATTATGCATGCCAACAATTTTAATCAGCCAGAACCAGAGAAGAATAACTTTTGCTTTTGTTCTTGCTAAATTCCAGTTTTGTGCTGGAATAAAATTCGCTTTTGTTTGCCTTACTGTTTGCTTGTCTTACTCGTTTTTAGCTTTTTATTTTTCAAGTCCCGCAGTGTCTGGCTACGCGTCTGTTTGGCCAACAAGCGCATAACGTGGCCAATTTGTATGGGGCGTCTTTGTTGTTATTTTGGTTTCGTTTTGTTTTTGCATTTTTCTACAGTGAGGCAATCGAATTGTGAGCATCGTCAGCCGCCAATGTTCTCCCAATGCCAGAGGCAATCGAAGCGCGCCAGATACTGATTTTTCTAACGATATGTATACAGTATTTCATTTTCTATCTGCTCTTTGTTGGCTTGATAAGTGTGTATGTATGTGTGTGAATGTGCATATTAGTCTTGCGCTTATAAAACGCGTTCATTGACATTGAACTGAATTCTTTGAATATGCACAAACATACATACATACTCGTATATGCGTATATATTTATTGAAATTTTTTTTTCACATCACATTTATCATTTGGTTGATCTTTCATACTTATTATACATACATATGTACATATACTATTCATACATTTTGAGCAATATGGAAAAGTATGTTGACGTATTACTTCTTGTCTTCTATTATTTTTGCAGTGTTTAAGTGAGATTTGTTATTGTCGTCGTTGTTATTTAAGTGCAAAATAAAAATGACGAGTAAGTATTGTTGTTGTTGTAGTTGTTTATTTGCAAACACTAAGCTTGTTTACAAATTTGTTTCCAAATTGGCGAATTTTCGTTGCCGGTACATACATATTTACACAAATTTCTATTGGGTGGGCCAGGGTATCGGCCTATACATATACTTTGCTTGTATATAAATATTTGATTATACACAGAATGACACACCTCCACCGCCACCAACCTACCTACGTACATATATATGTATGTATCTCCATAAGTATGTGACAGGCCTGCTCTCCAAATGCGCGCCTTTTTTCACTTTATTTTTTACACCGGTTTCATTGTGAGCATGTTATATCTTTTTATGTATTTGTATTTCCATACTTTGTATGTCAAATATTTGTGTTAAATGGGATGCTTCAAACGTATGTGTACACTACACTTTCAGGGCATGCTAATTTTATTGCTATTATGTGACATCTTACCAGGTTAACCAAAACGAACACTGATATAGTTTTCATAACATATATTTTCTTAAGGCCTCTTGAACAGCTTCGAGCACATTTTATATAAAACTTTATGGCCTATATTTCCCATCCAATACATTTTTTAGAGTATCAATTTAAAATGTGTGTAAGAGTGCAAAAATTATTAAATATTTGCAAAACGTCCTTTGTCATGTGAGCACCCATTTCTAATTCTGTTTTTTTATCAAAATCGTTTGTTATATAGCTGGCACAAAAAGAGCGCAGCAATGATATTCCAAAATAAAGGGCTTTTGAATACAACGAAGAATCTGAACGTAAATGTGAATAAACATGTGCTGTGTTTTATCTTTTGCCAATTAAAGCGCACATTCATTGAAAAGTTGGGCATTATTTAACATACGTTAGCATCGAAGAAAACTTTGATGCTCGAGCAACTTTATAATGTTTTCAATGTCTTAAACAATTCATCTCGATAAAGATTATTAAAACAGTATTTTGTCGAATTATGGCGAAGAAGCAATGTACTTGGCCGTTTTGAAGCTGTAGTACAATGAGTACAGGGCGAATCTCAAAGCTTGTTTTAGAGGCACTTCTTAATGGAGAAATTTCTTCGTTAATTGGCTCGAACGAATGCGAAAGTGTATTGATCTTCATGGAGCATATTTAGAAAAGCAATAACCCGTTTTTGATCTTAGTTTTGGTCTTATGTTATGCCGACGAACCGTTAGGTTTTGTAAAAAGCCAATACCGCCGGAAGTGCATTTTGTCTCGTACTTTATGGAAGTCATGCATCTGCGCATTTTGTGCATTTGCACTCCGTGTTGATACCCAGGTATTTGGCATGGGCTGTAGTTTATTATGATAAATAATAATAATAATATTTTGGTAGGCGCCAGATATGATGGTAATCTAATCTACCCGCATATTGATTTAATGTATTGATTTGAAATATGCAAGAACGTCGTAAAAGACATTTTTATTGGAACAACAGAATTTATTAGTAATATTTTGCTGAGTTAAAAAGTTTCTACAAGTCCTCCTTTTGTTATCCTGATTACTTTACCTTGTATATATATATACTGATTTGTATTCAAAATGTTAAGCCTGAACCAAATCTACCCCGCGAATATTTAGACGCCATTCCTTAAGTATTTGGTAAATATTCCATAATTGATTTCCTCAAAATTCGTAAATAAATATGTATTATTTTACAAACCTGAAATCACGCATCCCTCGATTCATGAATACCGAGTATTATAAAACTGAAATAAAATACTGCAAATATTAGCATAACAAAATATAAATAACCAGTTCTGTTTAAAGATCGTTCCTGTATCAGTTTTACGGTATTATTTTAAAAGTCATTCAATAATGAAAACTAATAAAAACCAATTTTGATTGGAAAAGTAAAAATTAAAAAGATCAGTCTACATTCTAATTTAAGTGTCCTTAGCTGTTATGGATTAATGGAGAGACGATTCATCTTATCATACTTATTGCCGTTTGCCAGCTTCATATATACATCCCGTATTGTTTAGCTACAAGCTATAAAAATTGCACCTCATTTCTATGTTTTAGCCAATCCTATTATTAATGCAAAACGCTTTTCAATAAATCATAACAAGTTTCGAATCACACAAAAGATACGCAAAATGCCCGAGGTTATTGTTTCAGTTGACTCAAAACAGATTTTAACGGGGTTTGACGCAAAAGCAAACTGAATTATTTAAATATTTATTATTCATATGATCAGTTGTGTTGTTGGCAATCATTTCTTGGTGTTAAATCAAACATAAAAAGTTGACATTTTATCGAAATCTCGCACTGATGATTTCTTCTGCTTCACGTCAATGCTGACAACAAGTTTGCATTTTAATTTTTATCTACGCTTGTACAGTACTTTTCCAAATGTGTTTCGACTTTGGGTGGGTCTCCAATGAAGTTCTTTTTTATGTGCCTACTTGATTCACCCTCTACCCTCACCACTCTAAAATTCAAAGCGCCTAATTAGTAGCAATAATAATTTATATTTGGATTAGATGGAAATGCAATTGTTGTACAAGTATATACTGATTGAGACACTTCTGATAGAGTCACTTGCTCATTATAGTGGAACTTTATGGTATGGTATGGTGGTTGACTTTAAGAATTGAAGTACATTACATGTGGAAGAACAAAAATATAAATTATGTAATATATGTACATACTTGTACCACACAAGTTGGAACTTTTCGAATCGAATGCTTTTAATAATTGAAGGACTTGAATTTTGTGGTTGCTGTCTCCCAACTTAACCAATCGAACGGTTGTTAGTCGTGTCTGTCAGCTAGGCAGACAGTCAGTCAGTCAACCGTCAAAACCACAGCTCCCATACCAGTTGTCCTTTGTCAAACAAAATACAAGTACTAATAACAATACTTATACGCCCAGCCAAAAAAGCATTGAACAATGTTTTTTCCTATTCTGCCCTGCCCGAAGGTAGACACCGCCCCCAATTCGCTTTCCCGACCACCTCTATCACCCCTTCCCCAACTGGTTGTTGTCACCAAGCGTTTTAGTCGCTCGCTGGACGCTGGTCGCTGGTCACTTTGTGGCAGCAATCGCGCGTTCAATGCATACTGCCACACGCTATAAGCACATTAGTTATTAACTCTACTATGCTGACAGGGCATATATACATACATATAGTGTGTGCACATAGAAAAAAATCCCAACATGAAGTAAATCTTCGTTTTAGCAATTGCCTCGCCAAGTAAGGTTTGGGTTAAAATATGTAAATAATTGATGATTGTTATCGAATTAATCGAAAAATAACTTTATTGAATTAGATAAAATAATATATTTTTAAAGCGTTAAGCGTACACCGTCACTAAGAATTTATTCTATTAAAGATACACATGTATTTAGGAGAGTTTTTTGAAAGGAAAAATAAGTATTACAAAAAAGATACGCAAAGATTCATTTTTAACACAACTCGGATCTATCGATGTTGTTTCGATTTCAGTAACAATATTCAACTTTTCAACAATATTTAACTTTAACTACCATATGAGGATGGATATAATACAAATCATGTTTGAGGCATTTAGTAAAATACATATTAATCCGTTTTTTGTGCGTTATTCAACCAAGTAAGCAATACACTTGCTTCAATAAAGGACATATTTGTTGGCAACTATTTTTTCAGTGTATGTATGTATATTTATATAGTTGTAGCGCCCTGCCAAGAGGGACCAGGGAGACACGCGATGGTCATAACTGAAACACAGGCTGTGTGTGCTACTGCACATTACCTGTGCGTGTATGTGTTGCGCTTAAACGGGAAACTATTGTGGGTTGCGTTTTGGGGGCCCACTGGCCAAGTCGTCGACATGGTGTCTGTCTGAAAAACGCAGGCGCATATAACCATAAAAGCCTTGAAGTGGACAGTTTGGTGGGCGTGCGGTCAGCCAGTCGCCGGGCTATCTATTTTTCTAACGCTGCCACAGAACCAGCAACGTTGGGCGATGAGAACTGTCAATTGTGTTCATTTCCGTTGGCCGCGTGTTGTTGGTGTTGCGTGGTAGAGGATATAGCGTCCATTAGCTGTTTTTCCGCTAAATTATAGAGTGCCGCTGCTGTTGCTAACCTTGCCTGCCTGCCATTCGTCCTGTGCCACCATAACTCTTACTATACCAATGCAGCTTGCGGTCACAGAACGCAACTAACTTCGTACCTGGCCCATGGCGTGGAACTGAAACTCAATGCATATGCCGGTGGTTAGTGCAGCGACAATTAGGTTGATAGGGGAGGGAGGGGGCAATGGGAAATATACATGCATATATATACTAATACTATATAGTACAGTATATATGACTTGACTCCTTTGGCGTGAATAAAATAAGAGCCGTGTGCTCACGGGGCGCGCACACAAATGTTTCCTCCTAGCTATGTTGTGGGCGCGCCTTAGCACGTTTCGCAGCCCGTCTGCCCACATTTTTGTGGTCAGTCTGTGGGTCAGGGCAGGCCACCTGTGCGCTGCACTGCCTGGTCACGGGTGGATGGGGGGTCCTTTTCCTTTGCCCCGCTCCAGTAAGTAAAATTATTTTCTTTATTATTGTCATGTCGTTGAGTGGACCGATGCGGGGCCCGTTAGCTGTTGCTGTTGCTTGTTTGTTGGTGTGGGGGATGTGTATGTGTGTTTTTCTGTCATAGTTATTTGAACAGAATGTGCAGCAATTAAATGATTTTCACATAATTGCTTCCCGTCATTTATGCCACCGTTAGTGCATTTTCACATACAATAAATTTATTTTGGATCTCGAAATTGACACAGCTTTGGAAGACGTGGGAAGCTGTAATTATTTGATAGATGAGCCGTTGTTTTCCATTACCAATTAATTTGTGTGGCTATTCCTGAAGAACGGCTTATGGCGTGAAGTAATTTCATTAGGCCAAGGGCCAGCTTAGTTAAATAACCACAATTTTCAATCAAAGTGCAATTAGAATACAAACACACATGCACAGACGCACACATCTCGAAACAATCCCTTGTCAATTTCACTGACCACAATTAATTCACTGCCTAGGCAGGCTATCTTGAGCCGGTCGTGTGATTTCTGTGGTCAAATTACAGTCTAAAATTGGAACGAGGATTCCAAAAAATTTCATATGTAGTATATGTTCCTACAATATTAATATGTTTATTCTAAATCGTTACAAAATAGGTCCAATTACTTGTTTTCAATTTTTTTTATTTATTTATTTTTGCTTATATTCTTTGCCACCCTCACTAAAGTTTAAAGAACTGCACAAAACTGCGAAAAATCGCATATGGCAGCTATTCCAAGAAGTTTGTTGTGTACGTCATTATGTAGTATAAAGTATATGTAAGGGGTGTGTTGGATATGTGGGCATCAATTCGTCATAAATTTACATTAACTTATAGCTATGTTCATTAATTAAATTACATTGTTGCGGTTGAACACCTTCCACGGCTGTTAAAGGTTTCAGAACGTAATTAAAATGCATTCATTAGGACCCACGATTTGACCATTTTCCAAATAATGACAGTTAATTGTGTCTTCCTACTTTCGATTTGAAGTGAAACCCTTGATTTAATCATCAAGTATAGTTCCAGAGATGGCTTATCGGCAATACATTAGCGAACTACATTCATCGTTCCAACTTTGTGAATCGATCCTACATAACCGCAAAATGAATGCAGCTTTGGTGCAAATTACTCCAATTACATTAATATTATATAGGGGGAAATGAACGGCTGGTCAAATAGACTTTTATGATGGGTCCCGACCCTAATCACACGTCAGTTAAAATAATGATGGCTTACTACACCGCCATATGCCACGTCATCTCTGCATCGACGACTCTGGCGATGATATTTGTTTTTCAAATTACCCAGCCAGTGCAATTTGTTGCTTTTCACAAACGTTTAGCCCCTATTATCAATATTTAAACACCAAACTGGTGCGGACTGTCTTGGACGCCGCCACATGACCTGTAAGGGTGAGTATTTAAAAATGCATAATGTGAAAACATCCAGCTGAAGTGTATTGTACAGAGCAGTAACGGTGCATCTAAAATTCATAAAGTTGCAGTACCTTGCATGGATGCTATAAATACCATATTGGAACCATGACTAGCCCCTATTCAAAGCTTCAGATTCAATTGAAGGCATAGTCAATTATATAATTTCAATGTATAGTTGCTTTGGTCCGCAGTATATGAGTCGTAGGGGCGGGCGCTCTATATATAAATACGTATGTACATATATGGGCCACAGTTATATAATCATACACATGTATAAAAAAAAATATCATACATCCACAAAATGTGCCTGTCAATATAAAATGCATTTTACTTTGTATTGGACTACACCGAGTACCCCCGCCCACTATACTAACTATCTGTGTATATAGCCGCAGGACTCGATCATATACTCGAAATGTATGTAAAAGTTGCCTGTTTATCTATTTTTATGGAGCGGTTTGTTGTGGCTCAAATTAACCAGATAGGACAATTATTATGGTTGCTTAGCAGCTGATTCCAAAACTGAAAAAATTTCCCCTATTTTGTAGTGTCACTAGCACGCATTTGTACAATTTCTATTGGTCAACTTCCGTTTCCGCTATATGTCTATAACGTGTGGCTCGTTTCTAAGGTCCTCTGACCCATAGCTATTGGGTGGAGTTGTCGTTCTGATTGGTCAGTTGGCAGCTCGATGAAAGAAAATTCAATACCATAGTCCAGGATTTGCTATAAATAGCGCCGATTTTCAAAATGTATTCATTAGTTTTAGTTGTGAGTTTGCAGTAAACAGCACTCGGTGCTCCAATGTTCCGTGCAAACTGCTGCTAGTGATTTATATTGGTCTAACCAAAATTCCAATAAACTTGATGTTATGTAACTACCGAGTGATATAAAATAAAAGCAAAAAGTTGGTAATATTTTGAAAAAAGTAGTGTAAATTAAATTGTGATATAAAGTGTCTGCTGTTCTTAAAAGGTAAATGCCAAGAGTTTTCATCTTATTTGTACAGATAATACACCCAAGCCGAATCCCATTCTACTGTCAAAAGGTATAATAACCAAGCACCAAGACATTTTTCGTTTATTTACATTGGTTCTTAATTTCATACGATTCTACAAGTGCTAAGTTTGAATTTATTCAAGGCTCTAAGCTCAGCTCAGCCCACATATTTCACACGCATTGGTCAATGCTCGCCTGATGCTTAGCATTTGGACAACAAAAAGCTGAGTCATTTCTGCTGTGATACAAAGCACATCACTATAGCATTATTTTGACAACTTAACAGTCAAGACAATTCATATTTTGACACATTAAACCAGCCGCGCACTTGCTGTCAAAGTACCATAAAAAATAGGCTCCAGCTTACACTGTGGGCGCAACACAAAGACCGCAATTGTTGTGCAATGTGTCGAAGTCAATATATAGAGAGCGAGAGCCCAAGCTAAGTTACAAAACGACTTGATTCGACTGTACTATACAATCAATGAAAGGGAGGGGAAGCTATTCAGATGCCTTAAATAGTATTGCTGCTGCTCATGAGCTCTGTTTGATGACTAGTATCTACTTAGGTATCTTTTAAATGCAAATGTAGTACATGAAATGCACTTTTTAAACTTACTAAATATAAGTAGTAATAAAGCAAAGATCTACTTTTAAATATATGCTACTTAGTTATCAATCCAAGTATTAAATTATAAAATCGATGTCCAATCCCACACTCAAAGCTTATTTTGTGTGTGTGAATCAAACAAATCAATAATGTATTGATATACCTCGAGAAGGTGGACTTCATACTCAGGCATGTTCACTTCGACTTTCGATTCCGATATAGCATTAAAGCTAAGGCTACAGTATATCAAGCAGTAATGTATCTTCGTACAAACGTTCAAATGTCTACGGAAAGGGCTTTCGCGATTGTTAAACGTTTGTATAGAAGTACGTTGGTTCTTGATTTACTTTATTAAATAAAGTACTTTTAAAGATCTACTTTCATGATATTAATACATTTATTGTCGAATATAAAACGAAGGAATAACGGAAAGCAAATCTGAAACCCACTTGATGGTCTATTTTAATATGATAGTAGCGCCCACTAGTATAGAATTTTCAATATCAAGTAATCCTTAATGCCATCACGTAGGCGTCGCCCTATTATTTTTTCAAATTTATACCTATCACTTGTCGCAAAAAACAAAGTATATTATTGAATCTAATCCGAGCATCCCCATAAAGGCAACAAAAAAATGCAAATACGTAAGTAGATTTAAATATAGCGATATACAAGTATGTATGTTAAAGGTGGGCGAAAGGCGGAGATATGTTTGAATCTGATTGGTACTAGATTATAATTATAATTCTGAGCTGCATTGCCACCTGAGCTTGGTGTGTGTGGGCTGTTTGGTATTTCCTCGATTTCGTTGATAAGTGTGGGGAGTTGCAGTCGATATGTATAGTATGTATTTATAGATATATATATGTACTTACATACATGCATGCAACAAAGCCGCAGCATCTGCGCCTGCCTCCAACACAATCTATTCAGCAGCCCAAAAACAATCAAGAGAGTTACAATTAGAAACCGAAACGCCTCGGCCGCAATTGAATCAACTAAATGGAATTGTTATTTAATGGCGGCACAGAAGCAAAACCAAAGCAAGTCCACAGCTGTGGGCTGTCTCTTGGCTCTTGGGCCTTGGGTCTGGTGCTAAGCCATCGTTGTCGTCGGCGAATTGTTTATAGTCAACACATTGTTGTAGCTTTCAGTCGGCTCAAGACACTCGTAAGCAACGCACACACAAACGAGTACACAAACCTAAATAATACTTTTATTATATTTTTTTTATATACTAACCTTATTGTGTCTTTATTCATTGCAGAGAGAATGAAAATGAAGCGAGAGAACAATGATGGTGGCGATGGACCTCAGGATAGCAAGCGCAATCGCCGCAATGAGGAGACCGTTCGTATTCTAATTCCCAGCAGCGTAAGTGATCCCAAATAATTCATAATGCCATCAGTACTAACAGCACTTGACTGTGACTTCTTTTCACTTGCAGATTGCCGGCGCTGTTATTGGCAAAGGTGGCCAACACATACAGAAGATGCGCACTCAGGTACAGTAGATGTTTATATTTAATTAAGACAAATCATTCGCTGATGAAAAAAAAAAAAACCTAAAAAAAGACAGCATAAAACATTTTAGAGAAGCGTCTAGTATTATTTATGTTAATTTTAATGCTCACTTGCACCAAATCAAATTCAACTCAATTACAAAAGCAACCCCAACGTCCAATACGTTTGCCAACTGTCTCTTCTTGTTTCCTTATTGTGGCGCCCTAGTGCGTATTACCGCTCAAGTCTTTCTCCAGTCTGACCCATCATTTTCCCCTACACATATTTTGTAAAATACTGTCTGTGAGACCTTGTTAGTGTGTTGGATCTAACCAGCTTTTAAAATATATATTGCTTTTCTCACATAAAGCAGCAGCAACAAAAACACGCTTCTCACTAACTTAGGCGTCTCATTTAATTAACCTTTGCCTAGTAACGAGTACTTTTTCCAACTCGTACCGCCCGGTCTCCAACTTTCTCTCTCAACATATCCCTTTTTCTCTCTGCCTTTCTCTCTCTTTCTCTGTTTAACTCTGGCTATTCCTTGGTCTCGGCTAATGAAAAATATTTATAAG
This sequence comes from Scaptodrosophila lebanonensis, assembly GCF_003285725.1. Lineage (NCBI taxonomy): Eukaryota > Metazoa > Arthropoda > Insecta > Diptera > Drosophilidae > Scaptodrosophila > Scaptodrosophila lebanonensis. The sequence continues at coordinate 9,140,038 of NW_022060529.1, forward strand.
GAATTTATGTATGCTACACTCTGCCTATTTGCGATCTATACTCATTATTTTTCTATAATTTGAAAGCTTGTTTTGGAACTCGTTTGAAACCGAATCAAAAATAACAAAAATATGTAATATGTAGGCGCTTTAGTTAAAACAAAAAACCAAAAATGAAATTAAATATATTAATTTAAATTAAAAAACAACTGCCACGCTATTAACCTTTTAACTAAATGAACAATTTTCTTTCTCTCTCTCTTCTTACGCCCCATGTGTGTCATATGCATTGAAAATGTAAACCAAATCGAATCAAACCTATTGTAAAAAAAAAAATTAAAACTCAAAATATATATACTCGTATATATATATGTATATCAAACGAATTGTCGCAAACGTCTGTACCGAATCGCCTGATCGCCTCTGCCCGCGCGTTTCGCACGCCCAACAACTACAACTGCACAAAACTGCACCATCACCGGCCCCCCTGGCCTGGCCCGGGTCTCAACTGATCTTCGTCTGTAACTGAAATCAATCGATCGAACGACCAATAAACTGACCGTCGTACCACGGTCCCGGCCCGGCCCTGCCTGCACTGATTCCAACTGGCCCGATGAACATATATCTATATGTGTATATATGAAAAATAAAAACGAAACGAAATGAAACGTATCGTAATGCTGGCACCCATCAAATTAAATTATAAACCAAATATCAAATCAAATGCTGCTGCCACCGCACGATTGACCTATCGACCGACCACACGCCCGCCCGCCCGCCTATCTGACCGAACAACTGCCCGGCCCGATTGACCCGTTGCTGTCCAAAAATATCAAATATGCCAATATAAATACATATACTTATATATATTTGTATATATTTATACAAAAAAATATATATATATATGCATGTGTCTGGCTACCAATGCATATACAACTTTACATAAAAATTATGGCGGCGGCACCCTTCCAAACACACCACATCCTTGTATGTTGTGTTCTTGTGTTTGTGTGTGTTTGTGCATGTGCGTATGCGTATGCACCCGACCAACCCGTTGACCATTGTTGTGTGTGTGTGTGTGTGCGTGCGTGCGTTATGTGGCATATGGCATTTGGGGTTTCTGGTCGTCCCCCTCCGACTGACCAATGCCCCGCCTCGGCGCATTGTTGCACTATCGCACCCTAAAACTTAACTCTGCTGCGGCCCAACAACAACAAATGAAACGACCGAATCTGAATCTGAATGCACAACCGCCCACAATCTGCCTGACCGCTCAACCAACCGCCCGCCCGCCTGTGTCCATCCATGCAACAATGTGCAGTATAAAGCCACAGTGTCTGTCGACGATTCCCAAGGCCCTGAACGGTAAACCACATACAAATCTAAACCTTTCTCTCTATAAGCTTACAATCTATTACAGTCATATACAAGTATAATCCCCAACTATAGAACAGAGTAGTTAATTTAAAAATTAAAAATAAAATTTAAACTAATCAGCTGAAAATCTGAGACCAAATTCAGCTGCTCTTGTTGAGTATATCTTAAACGTATGACTAAATAAATATTTTCCTTTTCTTTGCTTTTTTTCGTGAAACATACAATAGAGATAATTCTTAGAGTTGAGTTGTGTGTGTTCCTCATGCGTAACTTTTGTATTTGGACGTCCTAGAACCTATTACCCAATTCCTATTACCTAAAACCATAGAATGTGTATATCAACGAAAAGTTTGTATCTAAAAAGTTCGATCGCTCATAGACCAAATGTCGCATCCACGTCCATAACGCACAAACGCTCCGTAGTTACCCAGGCTCTCTGGCTCTCCCTCGCCTTAATGTTTAACTGAACGCGAATTAAAAACTTCTATACTCATACTAATTGTTGCACCTAACCTAACTAAACGTAATGGTAATAACAATCAAACCTCAGGTCAGTGCACGGTATTAAACGTAATCTCTGGTTACACATATGTACCACCCACCACCACCACATTCTTCAAGCAAAAGTCCTAACTCTATTGAATCGCAATATTAAATATATAATTATGGAATTTTTATAATTTTTGGAAAACCGACACACACGCAGCTAAAACATAAATAACAATCAAATTGCTTAGCACTAACAGCAACTGTTTGCAATGTATTTATGTTTGTGTGTATGGATGTGTGTGCTATTGTTTTGTGCCCAGGACCTAAATTTGTTATGTATTTAGTCAATACATGCATAAAATTCGCGCCCGTTGCTCTCCCGCCCGTCGCTTGCTTGTCTTTGCGTACTTCTACCCAAACAATCCTTTTGTGTGTGTGTGTGTGTGTGTGTCTGTATGTGGTATAGCCTTGCAATGCCCACCATAAACATACATACATATTTATATAATATATAAATTAAAAATTGGCAAATTCTAGGGCTATACCTACATACATATTTCAATCAAAGAAAAAAGAAGAAAAATGCAGCGGCGAAACATATCAATTGTATTTCTATCGTCTATTTGCAATTTTTACATATGAGTTTCTCAATTTTCTCAAATAATTAATAAGTTTTAAATAAATTTCATCGGCAAGAGTCTAGGCCGTGCACTTCAAATGTATGTATGTATTTTTAATATGTGTTCTCCCACTCTTCTCTTTTTCTCTCTTTTTTAATCCTCGCTATCAAATTTTATGTGCACGTTGTTTTACCCGTTGACAGGACTATCCAAATCTCAGCAGATATCGAGTCCACATTGGAGATTATAACGGAAATGCTGAAATATTTCGAAGAGGTGCGTATTAATAATATTAATTTATTTATTATAATTCAATTAAAAACATAAAAAAATATATAAAAACGTTAGAAAGTTTAAGCTAAAGTGTATTTTTGGCCGAGCTTGCAACCAATTTTAAAACTTCCCAAAATACGTCAAACTTTAAAAACAAGCCACTCTTGTTGCCGTAATTAACGAATTTTAATTTGTTATCAAAACTGTATAATTTCCTCTAATGGGAAATGTTAAGGCATTTTATTAAGTTCGCTTTTAATCAATCATGCATTTGTGATTTCTTTTTCACAGCGCGACGATGAATTTGATGTGCGTTTATTAATTCACCAGAGTTTGGCCGGCTGCGTTATTGGGAAGGGAGGCCAGAAGATTAAGGAAATACGCGATGTAAGTACCAACTCTCTATGAAACCCTTAGCCATATTGTGTTTAAACGCTGTCAGCCAATGTGGTTGTGGTCAATGAGCCATGGCACCACACCAACATACATATAATGACGTTCTTGTAATGCCACTGCCATTATCATCAGCCGCGTTCATTCGATTTGTCCATTGGGCACGCATCCTTGCACAACCGATAGCCCAGGCAATAATTACGTTTTTGTACAAATACTTTGTTTTGGAGCTAAAAATTAATTGGAAATAGAATTTTAATTGTGATTGCCATACCTGGGAAAACTTAAACCCACCATAGGTGTAATACTTGTGGATAGTCAGCACCAATTTTAAGAAACTTCGTTCCTCACCTTGTAATGTGATCGCAGGTAACTAAAAGTGCATTATGTGATGGCAAATTTTAGCTAATATCACGAGCAATCAATTCTCCAAATTCAATTTAATTACCTTTATGAGATTTAATTAAAGTAAACTCCATACATTTTTCTTAATTAGAGTCATTGAAGGTGTACATGTATTTTATAGCAGACTTCAGTGATTTGAAATTAGAAGAGCGTTTTCAAATACTGCCTTGATATGCCAGATTTGTTTCACATTGGTTGGAATTTAATTTCAAAGAATAAAATCGGTTCCATAATATTGGGGAAAAATTTCTAATCGAAATCATATCTATAGCGTAGGATAGAAGTACGTACGTACAAAATGAACATTATTGCGCTCGGTTTGCGCTACATAAGTGAGATACTCTACATATAAGTATAAGTGGGCGTAGTATATCAACGGCAGACGAAAAGAACCTTAAACTATGCTTGGTTGCTTTTGTGTGGCATGCGTGTGTGTTTGAGTACGAGGCATGGTGTAAGCATTTAGTTGAAAAATATTTTTAGCTGCCCTTTCTGCCACGTGAAGTTGAAGCCCGTCAACATTTACATGGCGCAAAAGGGTTCAACAACAGCAACAATAATAACAACAAACTAGGAGCAGCCAGATAGACAGCCAGTGCTGGCTATGTGCCTGGAACTCCAGGCTGTAACTGAAGGTGGAAGCTGAGTACAACTTTCCTGTCCCATAGTTTTGAAATGTGTGTGGGCCAGTATTGTGTGCTGTCAGCAGCAGAAAACGTTTTCATCGATGCTGGTGCTGCTGTCGCCGCTGCTTGTTGTTGATAATAATACCTTGTAGTGGGCAAAAAGTCCGCTCTGTGTCTGCGGCTGACATCCATACACATATATATGAGCACATATAGCATGGGACAGGGAGTTTCTGCATCAGCTTGACTCTTTCATAAGCTCTACTTGCCGCTTGTGGATTGTGTCATAACGCACTTGTCACCTAACTTTCCGTCCCCCAACCCCGTTTACAACCCAACATCCCTTTCGTATTCAATTGGATTGGATTGGAAACTTGCATCATAGCAACGTGGATACATCGTCATGTGTTGCCACGTGTGTCTAAGTGTGTGTTTGTTTGATGTTTGAAGTACTTTCAATTGCACAAGAGCAGGAGCAGAACACAATTTTCAAAAATATATATACAAGTACATAGCACCAGCTGAAGGTACTAATTGTTCAATTTTCAACTCTCGCTCCTTGCTTTACTTACCTATTTATTTGTTTTGATCATTAATTAGCAATGAAACAAATGTACAAAAATAAAAGCATTTTATAATTGAAATTTCTTAAATGCGGCCCTGTTCCATATTTCTATCTTTTTCTTCCTTGTCTTTTCGCCACTTGTGTAAGCGTGCTGCAGTAGTTATCAGTTATGTAGTACTATTTATACTTAAAATCGGCAAATATAACTGTAATTTGTTTAAATGAAATGTTTACCTTAGGCTTTGAAATTCGAATTTTTACGTTAATTCCGAAAAGTGTTATATCAACGGATTTTAGGTTTTAATAGGCAAATAAAATACTCGACAGGCAGGTGTTAAAAGCCGTGTGAAAGATAAATTTGTATGTGAACACGAGCTAGTGTAAGCACTTAAAACATGTATTTGCATTCACTTGTGAATAATTTGTGATTCTGATTCGCTAATTAAATTAAGACTAACATACAAGTATATGGCCTAAACGGCGGGCCAAAATTTATTTACCATTAGAAAGATAGATACTTTGCTAGAATTATAACTTTTGTATTTCTTAATGAGCTTTAACAAACCAAGTTTAAAGTAATCTGTAAAAAGTCACATTTGTTTTAGAAAATCAATGAACAAAATATTATATTTATAATATTAACAAGGAAAAAGGAAATTTACTGAAATATTTATACACTAAAAAGTGCGGAAGCTGTAGTTAGCACAAAAAAGTAGGTACGTAGTATACAGGAATTGGCGAATCTACAAACTTCCGTGATACATTTCGATCGACAACACTTCGAATTGAGTGAGGGGAGGGCATCGAATTTACGTATATTTGCTATTAAAAGCAAGTTCCACTGTTGAGGCCGTAATAAGAGGAAAGAAGGAAACGTGCGCGTGAATTTAATATTGCATACTTTGAAGGGAGAGCGGGTAAAAGGCATCCGTAGAACTGCCTGGCGGGGTTACTTGGACTATTGTCTGTGCATTTATAAGTTTTTACTACCGACTGTTGCCTGGCTGGCTTGAAACCCGCCTGCCTGCGCCTTGCTGCCTGCCTGATGCATATTCATGTTTTCATCTCACTATGGAGGTCAACAAGTCCGTGGTGCGGAGCAGCAGTGGCGGCAGCAAACAAAAGGAAAAAGCACCCATCCACGACGACAAGGTTGGCACTTAGTGCCTGCCTCCGTATGGTTGCTGTCCTCTGCATTTAGCAACTAAAAAGCTATGCTTATTTTATTAATACGAATTGTGCTTTACTTTTCTCTGGCCTGCCGTTTTGGCATATGAAAATTTTGTTGTGCAGCTTGCGAGAGCCTATTTGAACGCCAGCCAGACTGCCAGCCCGCCCGCCTTTATGTTACTCTGTGGCAGCATCAGCATCCTTGCAGCTGCCATTTCTATGTTGTTGTCGGTCTGCCATTTGCTTTGATAACTGCTCAGATCAGTGGAAAAACGAATGGATAAATGTTTGTATGTCTTAGAAAATAACAGCGTCGCATAATGAACAGCATGTGTTTGTCGTTATTGCTGTTGTTGTTGTTGCTGTAGCCATGTTGCCAGGTATCCTTTTGAAAGGAAGTCTTGTCGTCAGCGTCTTCTTCATCTACAACTGGCCCGGCAAGCAGCTGTTTCCTTTTAAAAAGGTATTTGTGCTGCCTTTTTTCCTTCCTTCATATATATCTTTCTTGTATTCTTTCGGGAGTACTGATATGTATGTGTGTGTGTGTGCTTGTCTGTCTAGCGTCGACAGCAGCCTGTTTGCCTGCATTCCCACATTGACTTTTTTTTTGCTCTCAAAGCCGGTTTTGCATGATAGCCAACTGCTAACTTTTGGCCAGTTTAGCCTGAAATTGGGCTTACATATTTGTTCAGAGGCGCTTTTAGAATACTTGTCGCTCTTTCTTCATCTCTTAAATGTCTATTTATCATAGAGAGGGAGAGCGCCAGTCAATTACATTTAGCAACCATCTAAGTATCTGCCATCAATTTTGTCCTGTGCCAAGACATCTGCAAAGTCGACGCAAGCGGTGGCGGCGTCGTCGTCGTCGTAATAATGAGCAGCTGCCAGAATCCTGCAGCCGTCGTCTGCTGTTGTTACAATACCCAATAACCAGCGTCGTGTAAATCCAAATGCCCGAATGCCATTGAACAGCAGCGTGCCAATGCCTGTATGTGTCTCTATCCATCTAAGTGCGTGCGTGCGTGCCTCAGACAGTTGCACGTCTTCTGCATCGGCTTCCAATTGCAGCGCCTCAAGTCCTAAGCTGTTGCCCATGCTCTGTCTGTTGTTGCTGAGGTACTTAATGAATGCATAACAGGTGCTACGCATACAATAACCACCGTTGCTGCTGTAGAAATTCATCTGTCGATACATACACACACACACACACACGCCTATGTATGTTTACGTACATATGTACATGTATATATGTATTTGCCCTTATGTGCATATACACACTGTATGTTGTAGCTCAAGGATCAAGAAACATCTGTTCGGCCGCATTCAATGTGCGGTTGCTGGCAGCGCAGAGTTGTTTTAAAAGGGTCACTAACAACTAATTGCTGTCGGTTTCCCCAGAAATCCATTCGAGTTTTCGACCAAAAAATGCTGTCGAAGACCATTTTAACAAACAAGTTCTTCCTATAGTCCCTAAGCTATGTACTGTATATGGCTGGCAATAAACTTAATCCCAAGCTGTTAGGCTTTAAAAGACATCGAGGTTCATACAGACAGACATCTCTTTATGAAGTCATTTTGTCATGCATGGGGTCTGCCACACCTACTCTCTATTTCTAAGTAGAGTGTTAAAAGATATAGTACGTTGGCAATCATTATTTGATTAATCTTTGGATTTACAATAAAATCTCTTGGATATTAACTTGTACAGACTTTTAACCGATTAGATAAGCAAATAATTTGTCCCGACTTCCGCTAGCAGTCAGTCAGCAGGTTCTGTTTAATGCGCTTGCCGTCTGCAGAGCTCTTTTGAGCTCCACTTGAGCAGTATGTCTTTGATTTTTCAATCGCTCATCGGCTCCTTGGCTCTGTGGCTTTGGAAGCGACAGCGGCGGTTGCACAACAGCCGGCTCAATATCCGGTTCTTCATCATACAATATATTAAATTAGTTGAATGCTCTGCTCCTTTGCCTTGCTGCTTGCTTCACATCCGCTTCACTTTAAGCCGCCTGACAGCTCCTTTTTATGGCTGATGCCACCGACTGTGGCATTAATGTTGCATTAGCAGCGTACTCGACGGTGCCTCTGCTTCTACCTAGGTATGGTTGTGATTGTGTATGCATTTGTATATTTGGCGGTAGTCGCGTAATGTCTCCAATGCCAATTTCATGTCAATTGCAGACACTGTGCTGCTGCACCTCCAACAACAAAACCACACTGTACATGCAATACCTTAATAGTTATAATAACTATAAGGTATTGCAAGATATCTAGCTATTCAAATAAGTAAAGTACAAGTTCATCCCAAAAAGACAACAGAAACATATACATTTCTTTCATTGGCCAACTTTTAATTATTAAATTAGATTCCTGTTCTAAAATTAGTTTGTGGCTTATTATCTGTAACAACTATCGCAAAAGTTTGTATATATGTCAAGAGCTATCTAGAAGGCGAATTTTGATGTTCAAAATCGTAATTTTGGTGGTTAGGTGGTTAGACTAGGCGTCGTGTTCGAAAGTAGTGTGCGGGAGGCTTTAAAACATGCTGATTTGCATTTGGGGTGATGCAGCAGTTAGGCACACTATTTAATTGAACATTAGCATGATGACAAAAAGTTTGCAACGTGTTTAGTGCTAAAACTTTGTAATTGCATCAGATGTCGTGTTCTCAGAGCCTTACGGGGGCTTAGCTGCAAATGGCAGCTTAGACGCATTACTAATGCTGGCAAATTGCTAGCATTTAAGCATGTAGTCTGCATGTTAAGAGGCGCAACTGCAAATTGATTGGGTGATGACATAGGCTCAATTACAGCAGCAGTATGCCTGGAAAATACGCCTTCCATACTTTGCCCAGAGCGGCTTTTTCTGCTGCTGCTGCTGGTAAGACTGAGAACGACCAGGTCTAAGCGTCGACAGAGGCATCTATGGCGCCTGAGAACACAGCCCAGCCATTGCTCATAATTGAAGCTGCATGGGACGGACGCATGTGGAGGCCGTTCTTCCTTCGTTTGTTAAGCGCATTAATGGCATCGATGATGGCCAACAAAGCACTTGATAGTAGTTCGAACTACCGACGAACTGCTCCGATAGTTTTACATATCAATCAACGCTCAGTTGCCAGCATCAGACGCCACTTGAGCACCAACGTTGAAGCCGATTTCAAATAGCTGCCTCCACTGTTCTGCTACTGATTCTGAGGTTGTTGCATCGTCGTTGCTTGAAAAGCTGCTTAAAGTTCAGACAAATGCATAAAATATCTTAAGTAAGGACAATGATTGCTTTTTATTTGACATGGTTATATGACTGCCAGTGTCCAAATGTGTGTACACCCATATATCAAGCTCCGTGTGATTTCCTGTGTGTGCGTGTGTGTGTGTGTGTGTGTGTGCGTGGACGAACGCTTATGCTGACAATTTGTCAAGCCGTGCACACTGAGTGCAGAAATGAACATGATCGGAAAAATCAAGCATATACTACTTTACTATATATTTCGCACTCTTTTAAAATCTATTTAATTATGTTGTATGATGTGATGACGATTAAACAATTTTCAAAAATCAAATAACAATTAACAACAACTAAAAATTATGATCTTTCTGGAATATTTATATTCATTTCTTAAACATTGATTCAATTGATATTTTTCCTGATTCGTTTTTGCTATTATTGTGAAGAATTCATAATATTCTTTTTAAAATAGAATGAATTGATTTTTTATTTATGACCACTTCATCTTATCCACCTTATGCTGTTATATTTATATTTTACTGTCGCATGTTTTGCTGTCGTTAAGTTTTAATCAGTCGTTAGTTTTTAGATTGAATAATTTCCATTGGCTAGTCCTGTTTTATCTACTAAGACCCGACACGCACCTACACTGTGATACAACTTGAACCAAATTCAAATTTGCTACAAGGTATCCTTGATATTTGTATTGCTTTTTACTTTATTTTTTAAATAAAAATGTGAATAACTGCTGCGAAACATCATACTTGTATATCAACACGAACATATATCTTACCAAAAAAAATATTAGTAAACCACTGTGCGCGCTCTATTTGTGTTCTCCTGCGCAGACGCATGCGTTGCTCCTTGGCTTATTATGGGCCAAAAAAATAAGAAAAAAATAAGGAAAACAATGGGAGCAAAAGGAGCTTGAAAATACACCGGTTCCGCTGCTCAGTCACACACACACACACACACAAACATACCGACACTCGTGACAGCTGCCTGTGCCAAAGCAGAGCAGTTGGCAGTAGCGGCAGCAGCAGCCTGCCTATCCTTTTGGCCGCTCCACGTTTTCCTGTCTTGCCTGACTGCCTGCTGTTGCTACACAGAACAACAATTTACAGCAACCACAGCACGCACATGCTGGCTGACACTGCCGTCGCAATTGTGTGTGTATGTTTGTGAGCATTTATGTTGTCCTTACTCGCTTGCCGAGCGCGCTCGGCTTGACTTTTTCTCTGCGCTGCTCTGCTTCGCTGCGCTGGTCTTCTCTGCTCTGCTGTCCGTGTCTTTGTGCCTTACGTGGTTACTCGCATTCGTTGAACCCAATTAGTTCGACATTGGCGCTGGTCGCGCACGGTTCGTATTTTTCCTGCAATCGGTGTCCTGCAACGAAGCCAGAATAAAATCGGCAAAGGCCAAAAACATTTCAAGTGTGTGGTGAAAAAAAATTATATACAAAAAATATACACAAACATATTCCTACAACTCAAGGGTGTCACAAAATACACGCCAGTTGTGTGGTAAAAAAAATATAGCAACTAAAGAGGCAGGGTTATTAAAAATGTAGAAGCACTACAATAATGAAAAACGTGTTTTCGTCAACAACATTTTGCTTACCAAATAGGTGTTCAAATTGAATTGAAAACTAAATTAATTAATAGAGGCCACTCAATCCTTATCGAATCAAATTTGGTTTAATTATGGGATGTGGGTTTCGAGTATATCAACCAACAATGAAGCATTCCTTACTTTTCGGTCCAAAAACATAACTTCCTGTTTGGCTGTTTATAGGACACCCTATATGTGTACACACATTTGTGTCAGATATCATCGTGCGTTGTTTGAAGTTCATTAATAATGCCAGAAGATATAATAGTGAAATATAGTATGTATATTCATATATAATATGATATATTTATATTATACTTTATTTGATTGATTGAATGTTGAATTAATCATTTTAAAAATGCGGATGAAAAATTCAATTTAACTGCAATTAAATAAATTAAGTTGTGAGCATATTTCGTGTGCGTGATAGAGTTTTTACAAGCCAACTCACACGCACACACTTATATATATATATTTATATATAAATGTATATGTATAGTATGTACGAGTATATACAATACACACGCATTAGAGGCACGCATACTTACACATTTACGCGTTGCTTTTTCGTTTAAATTGCTTTGCATTGTGGATCCCAAAAAGTATGCTACAACTACAGACGCACACACACGCGCACCCAAATATTTGCGCGCGCCACATTACTAGCCTCAAGCATTGTACGAGTAGTAGCCGTCGTTGTTGTTCTTGTTTAATGTGCGCGCACTCATGTTCAAAATTTAATAAATTCAACGTCGAATCATTGCCGGGACAGCCCGAAGACCAAATGTGCCTGTTACTGGCACATTTTTGATGTTTTATAAACGCTGTCCTGTCCTGTCCGGCCCAGCTGGAGCCAAATGATATAAAACTCAATGTGCGTGTTTTTGTATTTGTGTGTGTCACTGTATGTATATGTATGTGGGTGTGTGTGTGTGCTTGTCAATGTGCACTGTGTGACTCAACATTTTTGACGCCTGCCCGCCCGTTAGTCCTCCCTGGGCGCTCTATGGCATCATTTCCATTCATGAGGCAAGACGGAAGGCCCACTTCACACAGTTTTTTTATTTTATTGTTGTCTGAGAGTGGGGGGCCAAGAACGAGTTGCGTCTGTGTAAGGTCGGGTGGGAATGGGGATGACGCAGCTTTGGTCATTGGCAAGCATACATACATACACAGGGACTCGACACGCCACGCACACTTGAAAAGGGAATATGTGTAGCATTTATGGTTTAGAAATGATGCAATCATCAGGCTGTGTCCGGGCAGGGCAAACAGCATTGAAAAAACACGCAATAACAACAAAGGAAGCAGGCTCCAATGCACATGCATGGATAGTGTGTGTGCGAGTGTGTATGTGTGAGGAGCAAATCTGTGCCCCTTGCACGGTTTTAAAGTGGGTATCGAATTTCACATTTACACTTCCGGCAATCGCCAAAGTCGACAGATAGAAGAAAGAGAGGGAGAGAGAGGAGGGACGCATGCAGCATGTGGCATTGTGTGTCTGTGGCAGCTTCCGGTCGATGAGCCGCCACCGCAGCACACAAAAATGTGGGAGCTGCTGCTGTTGCAGCTGTCCAAAAACAAATTACACATTTAATGCCACCATCAGGTAGCCGAGGACATGCCTCAGGCTAGATAGCAGCACTTCCTTATGTGGAACAGAGTATTCAATTGAACGAATAAATTTGGTTTTTCTTTTTCAACTTCCGTCAACTTTGCGTCACATCTACTTTTTTCCCTTAAATATTTTTTTATCAGTTTGTTCAATTTCGATCTTGCTTCTGCGTTTTTATAAAAGTAGTGGAATATAAGTTTAAATTAGTTTAAAATATTAGTTTTTAGTGATTAAATATTTTGAAAAGTGAATACATCTCTTTTCTTGTTTCAATGTGTTCCATACAAGTGAATTTATTCGGAATCTGCTGTAAACTTGTCGTTGAAGACCACAGGAACTTTAAGCCATAGCCTAAATCCTGCACCACTCCAGACAGTCGCCTGCTGATCCGATTTGTCGTCTAGGACCTCACAATGTGTCGTATCGCAGGTCGCATGGTCATGGCTAAATTGATTTAAGCGTTGACTGAGCATCCTGCGAACGTTGCAATGCGAAAGGCGTTTCCAATGCCAGCAGCAGCTGCAATAGTCCTTGTTGCCCATTGCGGCCGAAACGCTTACAGAGTGAAGCCATTTTGTGTGTTGCTGATCTGCCGCCTGTTGTTTCAGACCTGCTTCTTGCTTTCATGCTCGTTTCCATCAAATTCTGAGGTGTGCCTGTGTGTGTCCTTTGTTGATTCGTTTGGCATTTAGTGTGTTGCCTGCTAAGCCATTTGGTCAAGACTAGAGATTCCACAGGGGCAGGTACAGTTTGAATTCTTTAAAATTAAACTTGGGACGAGAAAATAAATGCAATAAAAACATATTCTAATGATTTAAATTTTAACCAAATACTCGTACCGGATTAAGCTTTACGAAAGGAATCGTGGCTCACGTAAAATTTGTATCCGTTTTGAATATAGAATAACTAACTAAACTACAGTGTAAAAAGAATAGACCCAAGAGAAATATATGTTTTAGCAAAGTAGTATACATTATTCCACAAATTGATGTGCAAGTTATTTGGCTATATGATCACAATCTCTCTCTCCTTTTTCATACATTATAGCTAACTCTCTTTCTTTTATCTTTACAGCGCATTGGTTGCCGCTTCCTGAAGGTTTTCTCCAATGTAGCTCCCCAGAGCACAGACCGTGTGGTGCAAACGGTTGGCAAACAGAGTCAGGTCATCGATGCGGTGCGCGAAGTCATCACGCTCACGCGTGACACTCCCATTAAGGGGCCTATACACAACTATGATCCCATGAACTTTGATCGCGTCTATGCCGATGAATATGGCGGCTACGGTACCGGTACCGGAAGCACACGGCCGAGCCAGCGTGGAAATCGCAATGGTGGGGGTGGAGGCGGTGGCGGTGGCATGGGAGGTGGTGCTGGCGGCGGTGGTGGTGGTGGCGGCGGCGGCGGCTTCGGTGGTGCCGGTGGCGCTGGTGGTCGAGGTAATAATCGCTTTGATAGTGGACGTGGAAACGGTGGCATTGGCGGAGCTGGTATTGGAGGCGGTAACGTCGGACCTCGGGACAATCCCTTCATAAATCCTTGGGCCAATGGCGGTGGCGGCGATGCTGACGGCGGTTTTGGTGGAAACAATGGTGGTGGTTTCGGTGGCAATAACTTTGGCGCTGGCGGTCCGTTCGGCGGTGGCGGCGGCGGTAACTTTGGCAATAATAGCTTCAACGGTGGCCCCAATGGGCCAAATGATTTTGGCAATAACGGCGGCAGTTTCGGTGGTCAAGGCATTGGTGGCGGATCTGGCGGCAACAGTATGGGCAATTTCGGTGGTGCCAACTTTGGAGGCGGCAATCAACTTGGTGTTGGCAGCAATCTGCCGGCTTTGGCCAACTTTGGACAGAACCAGGGCAACAATAGTGGTGGCGGTGGCTTCGGTGCTGGCAACAATGGTCTCGGTAATGGTCTGGGCGGTGGCAATTTAAGTAACAGCGGTGGCTTGGGAAATGCTGTCGGTGCTAACAACAGTGCGGGCGGCTTCAATGCCAACATCGGTGGTGTTGGCGGTGGTAACAGCAGTGGCCCCAATGGTGGCAATACGCCTACAAACATACCACAGGGTCATGATCCCAACAACAGTACACAAGTGACCATTCCAAAGGATGTAAGTATCCGAAAATAGTATAAATATCAAATTCGCGATTTTCCGTTTCAAGAAAATTGCTAATTAATGGATCAAATAATTAAACGAATGTTGTTTTACAGCTTGCTGGTGCTATCATCGGCAAAGGTGGCGGCCGGATTCGTCGCATACGCAATGAATCGAATGCATATATAACCATTGATGAGCCCCTGCCCGGCTCCAACGATCGCATTATCACCATATCGGGCACACCCAAACAAATCCAAATGGCCCAGTATCTGCTGCAACAGAGGTTGGTGTCGAAAAATGACTAAGCAAACAATGCAAACTCACAGTCAACAACAAGTATGCACACTCGTTCATTATAACTTCCAATTACATCTGCTGCCATGTCCATACCACCCACCTCTATCGATCCTAACTAACTACTTATAAAAGTCTACCAAACATTACCCAAATTCATGCAATGGAGATTTAATTCGAATTAAGTTCTAATAAACCATCTGTATGCATTATAATAACGGTTACAGTGCTCATCAATGCTCCAATCTAATGTGCTAATATCTATACTATAATATATATATGTATATATCCACATCAATACCAACACTAACTTTTGTCCTGGGAATGCATTCCGTATGGAAGACTAGTGATTTTGTTGTTTTGGTTTTGGAAATAACAATAAATCCCTTGTCTTCTTATGGCGTGCATTGTGCTCTTCATTTTGGTGCGCCTTAATAATAACAACAACAACTACTACTACTACCACAACAACAACAGAAACAACAACTGCAACATCTATAATAATATTAATGGCTATTGCATTCAATCGGTATCTCTTTCAGTTCATGGCTACATACAAAACTCGCGCGTGTAATCTGTTCGTGTTAGCTTATAAGTCTCGTCTAACATCTAACTAACACATACATACCACTTACTAATTACATCCTTCCCCCGTCCCCCCAGTCATCCATCCTTTCCAGAAATACCCAACTACAACCCTATGAAATTGTTGTAATGAATCTGCCGCTCATTAAAAAGTTCAACCGTTTTAATTATGCATCGATGTCTTCCTATTTATTTGCAGCGTGCACGAGAACGGCAGACGAAACTTTTAAGTGGGAAGCCCGGCGGCATGCCAAGGAGTAACAAATGACGTCGACTGCAACATTAACAACATACACACACACACACATACACACCCAACCATTCTGCTTGCATAAATACGTTGCAGCGGCTAAGTTTACATTTAACTTTAAAGTTTAAACTTAAAATAGCGGAAGCAAAAACGAAAAAAACACAAATCCATTATTAAAGTAACATACATATATTTCTATAAGTTTAAGTAATACTTTGGCAATTTACATTATACAAAATATTTTATGTTCCCTCATCCCCACCACTGTACGACAAATACAACATGCGGCAATACACGTTTTTTGTCTTTGAAAAAAAGTCAAATTTACAAATTGTACAATAAAAAAAAGAAAATGAACAAATAAAGTATGAATATATGATATAATTAACTACTGTGGTCTGCTTGTTTTTATGTTGTCCAGAACTTGACAGAATCACGAGCAAAACCCATTGAAAAAAGAAAATTCTTTTTGGGATTACTAATATCTTCAGAGTTCACTAGAGCTATGAAAAGATTGATTTAGCACGCATACTTACAACATACGAATAGATTTATTTTCCAAACTCTTTGGCTTCTGAATACCAATAAATGTAGGCTTTTCTTTGAATGCCCGCATTTACTCTTGTACCAGCATTGAGTTCTCTTTTTGTGAAAATTCAAAAGATTACTCGAGGTGTAAATCTATAATAGGGTCGATTCCTGCATTCCAAGGGTTTACTTTCAATACTTTATTAATTTGAAGTGCAGTATATATTAGGTACTTCTGTCGGGCTAATCATACGTTAAATATGATTTTAAATTGCTAGGGGATACCACTTGAGGAATTGAAAGAATTCCACGTACCGCCAAAAGTGCGCTACACTTTTTCAATTATATTTACATTTGCGAACTTTATATTGCATACTTTGGACACGATTTAAATAAGCTTTTTGACACGTTTTGTAATAGCATACTTGTAGATACATAATAAGTATTTATTCACATTATCATAGTGTTTAATTACTTAAACAATGTATAATAATAATAATATGCGTATTTTTTTCATTTTGTGTGCACTTCAAATTTAATCAAAATATGCAAAACCGTTTAATGCCAAAACAAGAACATCGTTAGTGCATTGCATTGAATTTGCAAATTGAATTACATATTATTATTTGAAAGGCAAACTCTGCATATGACAATGTGCTGACATTTGCAATAAATAATTTAAGCAATAATAATTAGATGTAAGAGTTGTTTAAATTATATTAAAGTCATTTTACGGCTAATGATTAGACTCTAGAGTATTTACATGGTTCGATTGCATGTTTTGCCAATATTTTTTTATATAAATAATATTGGATATAAAGTACTTATGAAACTATTACAGGGGTGAAATTAACCAAGTTATAGAACATGTTTTAGAGCAATTTAGCACCTGCTTGGTATGTTTAATGTTTACAACAGAATTTGAAATGATCGTGCTTATGTCTACATTATAAATAATATTGCATTTTGTCAGATTTTGTTGCATAATTATGAACTAAAAGTCAACAAAAAAGTTCGTACATATAGAATATATCAATATTTATCTATCCAGTAAATATAATCATTTATTGTTAAATTAATTCCGCTTGGACGAGTTTATTAAATATTTACAACAATGTGTCAGCAGATGCTTCTCACCCGTCGATGTGGAGGAGTTGTTGTTGTGATGATGCTGTGAGGCGCCCAGTTCCCTCGTATAGATATCCAGACCATACTGTCCCTCTTCCGGAAAACTAAAATATAGTTGACAGAGAGTGTTGAGTGATATTCAACACAATTAGGGCTATGGTCAAAGAGGCAAATAATTTGCAAACGAAAAGAATTTGTTTGCAAACTATTTGTCTGCCACATCGTAGAATTATATGTAGGTCCAACTCTTACTTGATAATAAACGTGACAATGTCGTCGAGTGTATTGTGAGTGACATATTTGGCAAGTTTCTTCTCCTCGATTCCGTTCTTGTGCAGCGTCGCCATGAAGTCGGTCAGCGGACGGGACATGCGGAACTGCAGATCCAGGCTGCGTCCAGCAAAAATGAGCGGATCCTGGATGGCAACAAAAAAATGGCTTAGCACCATAAATAAATTACTGACAAGAAGTAACCTTACCTGGTGTGTTATGGGTATGAGACCAAACAGCCGTGTCGCCTTTGTAGGTCCCCATTCGCCACTGGCACAATCCGGCAGCGGCACCATGACCGTTTGCAACTCCTCGCAACAAATCTGCAATAGAATCCCAATTCTGAAGTCGCTGCCTACAAAATACAGCGCATGTGAACTTACCTTGAACTTGCAGACGGATTTGAACTTCATGGGCTCCCCGGTAAGATATTCCTGGGGCGTCACGGCATTGGCAAATATGTCCAGCAGAAAGGCACCTGAGCAGGGCGCGTGTACGCGGAAGGCCACAATGTTGCCAATGACCGACTGCATGACGAAGCGTTTCAGCGAGACGCCATCGTAGGAAAGCTCCTCATCGCTGTCATAGAATTTTAGATTGTAGTGGAAAATTAGGCAGCTCTGCATATCCGTCGGCATGGCAATGCGTACCGTGGCCGCGCCTAAAAGTAAAACATAATTTAATCAGACTGCTTAGAAGATTGATGCAGACCCAGTACCTGTATCATCAGTGAATACCACGGCTCCGTAACCCTCGTCCGCAAAGTGCAGACCATACCGGAAGAACAACGAACGGACGAAGGGCAAATTCTCAAATTCCCGTAATGTAATCGGTCGCTTCAATAACTGCCATTCCTCCTGAAGTGGATAGAACTCGTAGATGAACTCTCGCGGGTCTGTAAGGAAATAATGGTCATCGTACTCATAGCTGCAAAGAAATGAAATATAATTATTCAACAAATTAGAATGAAAATACAAGTAGCATAATCTGAATATAACCATTGTCATGGGTATAAATTAAGAATGAGATTCATAGTAAATATTGGACTTGGCCTAAAATGTTCCATAATTTCATTTCAATACTTTACTCTTCTGGCCATTTTTGGAATCGAAAATTTAAATATCTTGAATGTTCATTGCTTGCTAATATTCTTGTCGGATTGATAGAAAGTTATATACTTGTATAGTATTAAATAATATTGATCAGGTATTTTTACTCACCGCAAGCTGTCGTTCTTGCCCCGCCCTTGTTTAGGCGCCTCCTTGGCATTGACCAGATGGCGTGCGCCCCAATTGCATTGCACAAAACGCCAAGCGCCGGCCACATAGACGGCATTCCAGGAATTACGGAAACGCGAATCCTGAAACTTTACGCCCGGCTGGTACCCGGCACTCTTGGAGTAGCCCTTGATGACAACGCAGTGCAAGCCGGCATAGCTGCACAGACGCTTGAACAGCACATGGTAGCTTTCGGTGCCGTACTTAATGCCGCGTAAAAGACCCATGGGTGTGTCGCCGCGTAAATCGTCATCGAAGTGCATGGCATTCAGATTTTTGACGGTTATCCAGCGGAAAATGGTACGCGCCTTCTCAATGTCTGTGGTGCAACGACCCACGAGTTGTCGGACAAGATCTGTGAACGTCTTCTGATCTTCCTGCGCCACCGAAATGGCAATGCGATCCACATCCTCGAACTCAATAGGATCCGTATAGATTTGGAACTTGCTAACCGCTGGCGGAGCAGGTACAGGCGCATTCAGCGGATACTCAATGGGCACGGCACCCTCTGTGAACTCATCGTCAAGGAAGATGCTTTCGCTCTGCATGTACTCGGAGCGACGGGCACTGATCAGTTCTAACATTTCGCTTGACTGTCGATCGACCAGAGCGGCCGTTTCGAAGCGCTCATGCTCGAGCATCTTGCGCGTAATGCTCTCCTTCTTCTTGCTGCGTCGCAACGTCATATTCTTTTCCAGATCCTCCTTTTGCTGCTCGTGCCGCAGTGTCAGGATGTTCTGTTCGTCGCGATTGCGACGTGAGGTCGCCAGTTCCTTTTCGAATTTATGCGTCAGGCGTTGCAGCTCACGCTCCCACTCGTCCTGAAACTCGCTTTGTATCTTGCGGTCCTCCTCCTCGCGCTTGCGCGCAAATTTCCGATACAAGTCATCCTCCTCCTTGCGATGCTTCATTTCGAGGCGTGCCTGCTCCTCGCGTGCCTGTCAAACAATGAGAGAGAGAGAGAGAGAGAGAGAGAGGAGGGGAAGGATGGTCAAGACTGATGCATTAACTTTATCTCATTTTATAAACAGTTGCAGCTGTATCTGCAATTTGCTGCTGTTGTTTTTGCAATGCTTGGCTTGTTAACTTGGCTAATTATAATGACACGCTTGAGCTGCTCCGCTTCGCAAAAATATCTGGCATTAGAGATAGCTTGACTGCATTTTCATTGCGCTGCGTATTGCGAAGCTGCCAAACATTGCACATCCCACTCCCTTACTCTTTACCCGACCACGCCTCTGCCACCCACTTGCTAACCACTACCTTTTACGCATTGCGTGTATTTTCACTGCTCCTCACAAACACATATACTTGTAGTACTGTGTGCGTGTGTACGACACGATTTACGGTTAGCTTGATATATATGTACTTACATCTGCAATTCGATTCCGAACATTAATTCTAATTACGGTGTTTAACTGCGCAAGTTACTTGGACTTTACAGTACAGTAAAATCCCGTTCTGTTTGTCCGCAAACTTTATATGCAGACTCTCCTAAAATATTTACTATTAAGCCAAAAAAACAAAAATGTACCAGTTCAAAAAAAAAAACAAAATTGAAAACATTGTTTTTTAAAAAATAATGTGGAAATATAAATCAGGACGAATTATTTTCATTCCAATCAAATAATTGAAGGATATTTTGTTTGGTAATGTTACTGCAAATCAGTTCGAATATTACAGCGGATTTCTGGAACCTTAAATCGAAATCGTGAATTTTGTAAGGTAACGACAATACCTATACTTGTAGTTTTTTCAATGTCAAGAGCGGGACGAACTGGGTGACAAATCTAAAAATTATATCATTTTTGTAGTTTTTCATTTTATTTATATAAGTCGAAGGCCCGAGTAGCTAGTACTCGTACTAATATTAAGTTTAGTATTAGATACTAGATTTAATTTGTTAAAATACAAATTTGATTTATATATAGAAGTAGTATATGGACCGTTGGAAGTTCCTTACCCATATTTCTTATCCATTTGAATATCTCTGTGATCATGGGGGCTTAAATGTAGATAACTACATGTTGTTAGAGAATCCCTTTCGGTTTACTTTCAATTTATTTTAGTTTACCCGTTTTCATGTAGGTTTATAATTTATGAGGTAAAAAAGGTAGAAATATGACTGCAAAGGTTTTACTGTACTATGCTGTCAGTGTGTATGGCTGGCTAGCTGCTGGTTGCACTCCATTTCCTTCACTAAACGTCTAGCTAATGCCTTAACAATTAAAACAACTAACAGCTGCAAGAAATTATATATTTATACCAATGTGTGTGTTCGTGTGTGATTGTGGCTTTCGAACGATCTAATTAACGCTTCCGCATGCAAACTTTTGGCCATAATAATGCGAACCAAATGAACAACGTCTAATTAAGCAATTTTCAATGTCAAGTTCAAACACTGCATGAAATATAAAACAATCGCATTTTTAGCCAAATGGTTCAAAGGCCCACAACTTTCTGTTGACAATGGCGCTGTTGACGTCGCTAGCAAATGTACATATGTATTTGCATAAACATATACACATATATGTATATATATATATGTATGTATGCATGTATGTATGCATGAGCGATTTTAAATATGGGCATAATCGAGCAAAAAATAAAAACACAAACAGTTATGACGCCCACAGAAGAGTGACACAAGCAAAATGCTTTAAGCCAAACCAATACCAATACCAAAACCAAAACTAAAGCGTAACCAAACCGGACAAAATGAAAACGAAAGTTCGCAAACGTCAAATTAATTATTACGAAAGAGATGAACATAAATTGGCGGGCTAACTTTCTGCCTGTCTATTCCCTGCCTTCCCATTCCCATCCTCAACTCCCGCTCTCCAACTTGACTTGTCTATTATTTCTTGACAAAAAACCGCGCAAAAGAAAAGCAAAGTATGAGGAAGTGTTGTGCGTTGTCGCGCCAAATTATATACAAACGGTTACATGGCGTTTAAACGCGCCAGCAATTAGAAAATGCCACCGAGGTGCGTAAGCGTTGCATAAGGGCTCGACTTAAACCTCAAACTGCGACTAAACGTTGTGCATTCAGTTGAAACCGGGAATTGGCAATTTGTGTTGCTTGTGAGCGGAGGAAAATATAAGAAATTTATTCATAATTCATCTTTCTTTTCCTAGACGAAAAACGCAAATCATCTTAATTTCAGGCATGCGACAATGTCTAATATATTGTTAGCTTAATATCACGGTTTTATGTGTCAAAATTATAAATAAAAAAAATTCCACATATGTACCAAAACAAATGATATTAAACTTTAATAACTTGGTCATAGTACGAATTGGCTCGAATAGACATTAATCGATGAAGAACTATAATATCAATATCTTATTTTATGAAGGCTATCCGTAAAAGGCATAACATTTAGATGCCGTCAAAAAATTATAATTTTTTTTAGTTTAAAAGAAGAATAATTTAAACAGTTTAGTTTAACATTATAACAAATAAATAATACAAATTGGTATTTTAATTAATTTTTTTAAATGGTAAAAATTATTAGATTAGATTACGTTATATTTATTATAGTGAAATCATTGGAGTAATTTATTATTATTCAGACAATTTCAGAAAATACCTAAGTGAAATGATTTTATTTGTGGAATATTAAGAGATCCTTGTTTACAAGTATAACGTACAAAAACATTTATAATATTAGTATAAACTATTTTGATCAATAAATTGCGACTTAATAATCCAAAAAGTCACTTAATTAAAAAGGTTTTCTGGCTGTAGCTTATTGTTTCTTTGACAATACGGATATAAAATCAAAAGGAAGTTTAGTGGGCAGCCGATTTTAGTACAACATTAACACACATTTTAACAATGAGGGGTTTGTTTAAGAAATATTCAGAAACCTTTATAACATGAACTATTCTTTGTTTGCTTTTAAATACAAAACCCAATGACAATAATACTCATTTATAAATATATAGTATACCTCATATATAAATATGACCTCATTATTGACTTGGTCCCATTCTTCCATCAAATAACAAGTAAAAAAACTAAAGTCGGGTGTCCCGACTTTGAAATACTCTGTACATACTTGTATGTTTAGAATAATTATAGAAATTAAAAAAAGTAAGAGAATTAAAACAAAAATTTTGGATCGATTTTACCTCTTTTGGTATTCGTATTCACGTAAAGAGTGTATAATTGCACATATACAAAGCAATTGTGTCTATGTGAGTGTATGTATGTTTATGCTCGTATATTCGTGTCTGTGTAAGCATGTTCGCAGTCAACCAAAGCACCATCATCAACAGCAGCCGCAGGCAGCAAATATATTTATGGCTATAACTTCTTGTTAAATCGGCATAGGGACACATAATTACTAACTGGGGGTATTTGCAAAATTTGAGCTCGAAATTATAAGAATTACGGAAGTTAGAGAAAATCGCGATTTGCATGGGAGAGTAGGGAAGGGTAGGGAAATTCCAAAACATACATTTTCTGCGTACGCATCTTGGACTAAAATTCCTAGGTCTTATAGAGTCTGAGATATAGGCGATTATACGAATGGAAAATCGGGAAAACCCCCATAGGCGGGGAAGTGGGGGGGGGGGGAATCAAAAAAAATAAAATAAACTTGCACAGCGAGATCCAGGTGTTCCTACGGACAGACTGACAGACGGACAGACAGACAGACAGGGATAGATCGACTCGTCTCGTCAAGCATGACGATCAGCAGATCAAGAATATATATACTTTGTGGGGTCTGCCACGCCTGCTTCTGCCTGTTACATTTTCAGCTCCCGCAAACCTAATATACTCTTGTACATTTTATGTAGAGAGTATAAAAATGACCTCAAGTATAGGGGCATAGAGTCTGGTCTGATGATGAAGCTGGTTGAGGCAGGCATAATATTTTGAGCACGAACGGTGGTATCCGACGCCGTTGTCGACACTGAAACCAACACTGACGCCGACGCCGACGCCGACGCCATAGCTTTACTTTCACTCTGGTGCGCATAATTTAGATTTAGCAAACGCAACTAAGTATTGTTGCTGTCGTCGGCGTCGCGTCTGACGACTTTGCTGCACTGCAGCCGGAAAAACAAGTGACTACCGCAGCAGCGACAGCAGCTGAAAGCTGTAAGCGGCAAGCGGCAAGGTGGCGAGCTGAAAACTGGCAACTGGCATTGTCTTGTATGTCTATGCCGCATATATCCGTATATGGAAATCTATGAAGTAGCAGCAGCAGCAGCAGCAGCAGCACAGTAAAGGCAAAATGAAGTGACCAGCTCGGCAACGGCAGCAGGAGCCATGCAACGCCAGTTTGTGGCTGCTGGTGGTGGGTGTGCGTGGCATACCGAAAAATATAACTTTTGCATGCATGCAATTTTTTACATACGTACACATTTTTGTGTTTATTTTTGGACTGTTGTTGTGTGGCAAGAAAACCATCAAACACCTGTTCAAAATTTGTTAAATTGAGCGTTGCAATAACATGCCACATTGGACGTTTATTTTTGTTACTCTGTGGTCACTCGTGTGTGGCACAAACGTCTTGGGGCTGCTTCGCATTCTGGCAGCCAAGCGGTGGAAAACTTGCGGCATCACTCACCCGACATCGCTCACTCATGAAACTTGTACGAAAACGAACACAAATTTTGAAATATTTATTATTGTTTTTTTGAATTTGTTTTTTGTTGAAAAAAAAAAACACCAAAAGCAAAAAAACTCCGACTGCGTTTTCTTGCCGCCTGCCTGACATTGCTTTCACCAGAGCGGCTTTTGCGATTTACGATTTGCGCGCTCATTGCGATGTATATATAGATAGCATATAGTATATGCGCGATTAACGCCAACTCATGTAGTGATGGGAGGAGATGGTGTTTCTACTTTAAATATAATGTCGTCGCATTATCATCGGCATATGCACACAAAATTCGATAAATTATAATTAAATGGCACAACGGCAAATTGCTTTTTCTTTCCATTGGCCGCTACTCGATTTTAGCCACAACCATGTACGACACTAAGCCACTTAGTGACCAAACACAAAATAACAACTACAATGTATTTCCTTGCGTTTTTACAATTTATGCAATTTTCTTTATAACGAAAATAAACGTACGCGTATTTTGCGAATGGAACGAACCAATTGAAAAGCTAAAACGCTTCATTAATTCGGAGCATAGCTTTGAAAGCTTTAAAGTGCAAAACGTGATCCCTCAAAAGTATTACAAAGTATTATTTGGTAGATCTATTGAAGCCTCTGACCTCGCTTGGCTGGAGTCGGGGCTTCGGCTAGCTGAAAGGCAAATAATGTACCCCCACCGAGTCAGAGGCGTTTATTAGATAATATCTAATTGCAATTTGATTAGATAAGGCTTTTTTAAAACTCTCATATTGTTTCTTTATGTCGACAGTTATTGTTTCTTGACATAAAAATATAATAAATAAATTAACAAATTACAATATTAAGCCAAATAGTTTTACCCATGTTGTTGGCAACTTCCTAAAACAATTAATAGAATTCCATTGCTGGTGCTTATCCCAAAGCCTGAAATTCCTTCAAAAAAGGTGCAAGGCAAGGACAGAAAAGCCGCAGCTGCAATCGGTGGGAAGTGAAAATAATTTGTATTTAATTGCAGCGTACAAGTACGTTGAGAGAGTATTTTTCCAATGGCCCATGATTAGGCACAATTTAGAATGAAAAACTTAAGTAACCGAAAAATATAAAATGATGATACAAACGAATATCTCTTTGAATGATTTTTAAAATCAACATTAATCAGATAACATTGAAAACATCCGCATGGGAATTAATTAAGATCATAAAGTTTTGATGGGCTAGAAACCTTGTGAAAAAGAACATACTATATTCCCATAATAAATTAGTTTAATTTAGTAAAGAAATGCTTTAAAGCTTCTGAAAAAAGGCATTCTTCCTGACTCTTACTTTTACTGAAGATAAGTAAATATGTGGTGTATAACCAACATTTGAAAAATATTGCTGCTATATTAGGTCGGTAACATGTTTCCTGCTTGTTACGCATTGCATCTATTTCAACAAAATTCTTTGATATCCTCAAAAAATGTGCGACATGACTCAACGCATACGAGTATTTACCACGCAAAACAAACTGCAAACTGCAAAAGTGCTGTCATAGACACGTTCGCCTTTTTAGCACACTTTTCGAAAGCTTTTGAGGCATTGGTAACATAACGTTCGGCTTGCAGTGCATTTGTGGGTTTTATTTATGTGGCAGGCAGAGGCATTCAATCAAACAAAAGACTTGAGCAACAAACTTGCAAACCAACGTGAAGCAGAGTTGAGTTTGATTTTGATGTTGATGTGCAGGTGTAAATAGCGCTAGCCTACATAATTATTATTGTTACTATTATTATAGGCCGTTGCATTACACACACGCTGAGTGCGCATGACTCTGTTGATCATTGCATTAATTAAAGTCGATGAAAATCAGAAAGAGTCAGAGGCTGATTCCGAGTCAGAGTCAGAGTGAGAAACTTGGTTTTAAAATAGCTCAGAAGCTCATGCAGTCATTATTGCACAACCACAACCGTTTGTTTATATAGCCAGTGGCTCGCTGGCTGGATGGCTGGATGGCTGCAGCGGCGCGAGTGCCGCTATAAATGACCAAAGCCATAGCCACAGACAGAACAACAACAGTTGCCAGTCAGCGAACAGGCAAAGGCAGTTAAATTTCATTAGATGTTCTGCACTAAATAATTTCTTAATTCATGGCAACGTGACGTTAAGCAGCCATTTAAAGTGCCGCATACTTGTAAGCAGGCAACATAGTAAGCAACTCAGTCCGTCAATCAGTCAGTTAGCCAGTCACTGTCCACATTTACGCCAGCTAGAGCTGTGCGTGAATATGAATAATCGAGAAGGTAAACACAAATTTGTGTCACGCGCACAGCTCGAATCCCAGCGTGTTTGTCTCACGACTTAAATTGTGCCAAGAGAGAGAAAGATAGAGAGAGAATGTGTGCTTTGTACTTACCAAATAGAAATCAATTGGCTTCTCACGCGCCTTATTGTAGGCCTTTTGTATCTCAGTTTGTTTCAGTGCATGCGCTATATGCAAAGCACTGGCATCGAACCGTCCATATTTGTAGTCCGAGTCGTTTTGAGACGGGGAACTAACATCACGGTTGCCATAACCATTCGGCGTTGATTGACGTGAGCCCAGACCACCTGAAAGGCAAACAATAACAACAATTGTTGGGCAATTGTTTTGATTAAACAAGAGTTCAAAATTGTGGCACTCACCATCGATCTCGCTACGTGTGCCACGTATCTGCTCGTTCACAAATTTATTTGTGCGCGGCGCATTTAAAGCTTGCCTAATACCCACAGATGTTTGATCAAGATGACCAGGTCCGCTCTTTGGTACATGTGAACTGCAATAGACCTGTGGAGCGAGGTGTTTATGACTGGACTGACTGCCTTTTAAAAATTTTAAAAATTCATTCATTGGCCTAAAAGCTGCAGTTGGCCAAAGTGCTGGTCCACGTCCGTGGTCCACACACAGTTAGTTGCCTTCGCCATATGCAGTGACAAATTTTGCAACCACTTCTCCCACACACACACACACACACACACACTCACGCATTTTTGTATACATAAGGCGGCATAAGTATTCAACAAATATTTTAAAACGAATCTTAAAAGAATAATTCGAATATTTTATGTATGGCACTTTAAAATTTTTGAGGAATGTGGAAACAGCAGTTTCAGTGTAAAACCTAGTAACGAACTTAGTTTTTACCTGCAAATTGATTTAATTGTGATGAGCGAGCAGTGTTTAAGGCCTAAGCACCTGCTAAAAACGTCGAAACAGATATGTAAAACTGACTGATTGAGTAAATTGACGAACCGATAATATCTGTAGTATTTATAAGTATCAAGAAATTAAGTTATTATGATTAATTTAAGTAATTGACAATTTTAATTTATACTACGTTAAAAACAGAAAATTGTACTTTATTGAGTTTCATATTGAAGTCTGACGCAATACTTCTGCCGTGTACTGTGCAAAGCACTTGTGTTTATTGAACCATAATGACACACATTTGCCAATTGCAAATTGATTGTGTTAGATACTTACTCGTAGATACAATAATTTGCATATGTATGTGTGCATTTGTGTTTAGATATATGTGTGTGTCTAGCATTTGCAGCTGTGCAATTATTTGCATGGCAAAACAATCGACAATGTCGTTCACTGTTGAGTTTGTCGCTGAAGTCTTTTGTTTGTGGACCCGCACACTCACCTCTTTATCGTCCTGTTTGTGTTGATTATTAAAATATGTCTTCAGCGTTAACTTGGTGCCACAGTGCACACACTTGAAGCAACCGGAATGGAAGAATGTGAAATCCTTGAGCGGCCCCACACGATCCACCTGATAGACGGTCTCGCTGCAGCGCAGGCAGGTGGACTCGTAGAAATTTGGCCGATACATGCTTGCTGTTAAAGCTGCGGCTGTTAGTGCTGTAGTTGTTGTTGTTGTTGTTCCTGCAATTTGCAATTAACACCAGTGTCTATCGAAAGTGTCGCCGCTGCCGTTCACGTTGCCGTTGCTGCCACTTGACCGCTTTACGAATGTTGTCAGTGGCCGCCAGGCAGTTTCCGCTTGCCAATTTGTGTTGCTTTTGTTTTTAGTAAGTGTGGCCCCCAATTTTCACTTGAATTTATATTCTGGAACTGCAAGCAGTACTGAGTATTTCAAGCGTTTGTTTCTTGCTGTTTTTTGTGACTCTTTTGTGCGCCTGCGCACGTTTTTGTTGTCTTTTGGCTTTTGTATGGAATTGCTTTTGTTTTGCGGCGAATTGCACGATGCGTGATTGGTAGTTGTTGCAGTTGTTGTTGTAAGGTAATTACGTTTTGTTTTTTTTTGTGTTCGTTTTAAAAACTATTTATTTGCCAGACAAATTGCGTGCCATGTCCATCATCAGCTGTCGCTGTCGTTGCTTGCAGGCGCTGCAAAATTTAAATCGGTAAAAGTTAACAAAAACTAAATCGAATGACGGGCACATCTTAACAAAAACAAAAAACTTGTCTATCATTGTGTGGGCATTTAAATTTCCTTTTAACATTAGTATTAGCGCACATTTTAAGCAACTACCACAAATGGTCATATCAAACAAAATACATATCAGATTCGAACAGCTCTAACAATTGGCCAAATATGCCAGCTAGACTGCCCACCACAGGCAGTTCGTTCATTGTTAGAAGCCAAAAACAATTTTCGTTTTATTTTAGTTGCGCGTATTTTATTAATGAATTTTAATTAAACGGACACGGAGACGAGCTTATAAAGCCCGAGAGAGATCAACAATGTTGTATTCGGAACGTATCTGGGAAAAATGAGTAATGTGTTGCTACGATGCTGGTCAAAAAAGGCAGGGCAAAGGGTTAAAGCCAAAAGAAGCCATGGCCAACATCAGCAGCAACGAAAAAAGTTATATATTTGACGTCAGTGCTGGTGGTGTTTGCTGCTGCTGCTGCCGCTGCTGCTGATGACACCAACGTTGCCATTGACCTCGCATAGTCGCACCGCTGCGACTCGTCGCCTAAAGCTGCCACAGCACTTGCTGCTGTCGCTGCCACAGCCGCTGCTGACGTGCAACAATTGAACTTGTTGCGGTCGCTGTCGTTGTTGTTGTCGGTCGCTAACGGCACGAACTCCAACGCCAATGAAATCGCCTGGCACCGACAGCTCAGCAACAAGAAATTGCAGCAAAAATGGAAACACTTGCCGGTGCAAAAAAAAAAAAAAACCGACAACTTGGCTGCTTGCATTTTCCATTTGATTAATTGCCTCGATTGTGCTGTGTTTTTCAACAATTAAATTGAAGGGGAAAATTATTTATACGGGTATGCTTCGTCTTCAACTTGGCAAGGAAATACATATATACATGCATCTATATATAGTTATGTGCATGTAATATTAATTGATTGTTGCCTGCAACTGCGGCAACTGCTGCTTTTGTGGCTCTGGTTTGAACAAAATTAAAACAAATGTGGCCAAAAGCCGTTTACTTTCTTTTTCTTGCCGCAAGTTTAATGAACGTTAAGCAATTGCGAGTAATCGTTGCAACATCATGGCCGAGCGAGCAACAGAGCAGAGGGCGGTGGCTGCAACAGCTGATGTTGTTGTTGATAATATTGTTGTTGCTGCTGCTGCTGCTGTAAGGTGCTGTGGCAGTTCATTGAAGGTTTATCATAAGCGTAGTAAATGCAAATGTAATATTTGTAACACCAAATTATTTCAATTATTTTGTATTGTGATTCAGTTGAGGTCTGAGCTGGTTGAACAAAATAGTTGTGGAATGTTTTGCGATTAGTGCAGATTACGAAATCAGAGATTCAAATAATTTATTAGCATTAAGATATCAGATAGAGATAACTCTAGAAAAAAAATTCTTTGTCTAGTTCTGGAGTTTTCTAAATTCTTGTATACAACTTTAATTCAAAGGTTCGTTTCAAATAAACTAAATGTTAATATATGAATTGACAAATGATGGGGAGACGCTGTTCCACCGTTTAGACATGAAAACTCTATACACTCCCTAGTATACAATAAATAAACTGCCTTATAATCCTCAGGCTGGCTTTGCTTATTAAAGATTGATTATTACATTTAACGTTTAATCATTTAATAAGACATTACATCAGCATAAATAAATGAAATAAATTAGCCAATCTTACTAGAAATTTGTAAAAATAGAAGAAACAAAACGGCTTTTATATATTTATTATAATTCTGCTTTTAATTGGACGTAAAGTATTTATATACGTATATGTATATATACGTTAGGAGAAGCGAAGAAATTGTTCCCTAATTTATTATTCAGCCACCCTTTTAGTCAAATAATATGTCTTTCGTTTATTCAACTAGTACTTAATTTTGAAACAGATCAATTGACTATAAAACATGTCTCTATTAGGAATTTTACTAAAATGTATATAACGAAGAATACATAATATATACATATGTAGGAACACTACTAGTGTAACGCTCGTAAGGTATTTGCATAAACACGTTATGTACAATTAAATTTTCGAAGTGTCAACTGACAGTCTTGAAACGCCTCATTAGCCAAGCGAAACAATAATATTTGGCGCCTATTAAGCCACCCACACAATATCAATCAACAATTTTGTCGATTTCTTGCACATTTGACTATTGGCAACAGCGTCATGAGAAACACCCACACTGGACTTGGTTAGCTGTCCATATGACATGATCACAATCAGAGGCATTGAAAAGCCTAATTAAGCTCGATTGCTGACATAATAGGCATGTAATGATAACGACGACTTACGCGTATAAATAATTCTTCCAGGCATGTCATATTGTTGGGCGGACCTGACAAAACGCCTCGAATAGCAAAATAAAAGTAAAACAGGTTGCTTACATCACCGCCTCAATGTGTCCACTGACTGTGACTAAGAAGCGCTGCGAAAGCCACAAAGGTAGGTGTGCGCATGCTTTTTCTAATGACTGATTATCGCTATCGCTTTCCTACATATCAGTTAGAACTGTGGCCATACTGCATACTGTTTGTTTAGCTGGCGTAGAATTTCGCACATGAGGTGTTGCACAAAACGCTCACTAAGCCCGAACCGAGCGCGGGCTCGGACCCGATCTTGTCATTTAAAACGCTCCGTTTTCCAAGCGACTGCATATGAAAGCAACAAATTAAAAGATGCAACAAAGCATTTCGTTTTAAATTTGTTGCATGTCTGCTGATTGTTGATCTTTTTGTGATTTGAACGAAAATGAAAGTTGAGCTCAACCGAAACAGCAATCGCAACAACAATAATTGATATATTTCAATAAATGCCACAAATTTACATTTCCATGTGTTTTGTTTGTTTGTTTGTCTGTAAATTCCAGCTGTGCCATATTATCATATTATCAATTTACTGCACACCTTTCCACTGCAAGTTTGTTGCCTAAGTCTTTTGTTCACGCACCGAGACAGGCACAGCAGATCTTGTGTTAAGTCCGATTGATTTTTGAAACTTGTTTCCCAACGAACGCTAACAATGACAATTAAAAAATAGCCACAATCACAGTTATGTGTAAGCTAATAAAAGAAAGACAAACAAACAAGCAAACATATACACACAAATACGAGTACATATATACATACATATGCAAGTTTCCGCAACCGATGTGGCCAATGCATTAACAGCTTAATGAACTTGAATTGGCATAATTGACAACGCTACCGCTGCTAATAGCAAGCCACAAACAACACAAAATATACAAAAATAATAATAATAAACAAAACAACAACAAAAACAATATAAAATACAGCATGTCTATAACTGGTTTCGCAGCCATAACCCGACAGCCATTAGTAATGAAACAATCATAGAAATTAAACAAAATGCAAATGATTGCGTCATTGCGGGACTGCATACACACACACACATTCGCACACACATACACACAAGCACATGCATATATGTACATTTAAAGAAAATTTGAATGGTCGACATAGCTTATGAAAGGTGTACGATAAAAGATCTAAATGAACAAATTTCGCTTAAAGCATACAACAAAAAAAATCATTTGAATATATGTTAAATATATATGATCAGTCAAAAGAAAAGTGTAAATAGAAAGGGGAAGAAATCAATTGCGCATTGAGAATTGTTTAAGCAAACTTATTTGCAAACGTACTTACTGCCTAGCTCTGTTCTACTGTCAGTTTGCTAATTTTAATATATACAAAGTACGAGTACATACTTGTATGCATGTATTTGTATATGTAGAATGAGGATCAAGTACGTATATATATATACGTATACTACATACAATAACAGACAATGTGCGCCATTGAGACGAGTGCCCTTTAAATTGTTGCCAAGCACCTGTCAAATCCTATAATACAATAAAGCACATTCTTCTGTTTCTTAAAGCTGTATGGCTTTATACCATTATTTGAGTCATGAAAGTTATTTGCGAAGGAGATTAAATAGAATGGGTTGTTTTTGTGTGCTCTACGAATCTAAAGTTTTTCTAGATATCAGACCGTCATTTTTCTAAAGAATATATATAGTAAATGAAAATTTTTAGATTAACTATAATTTTTTAATTTTTCATGCATATTTAGTGTTTCAACTCAATTTCCATTTAGTCAACAATGTTAGATTTCATTTTTACAATGATTTTAAGTCAATCAACCTAGATTAAAGATCAAAAATTGTATAAAAGTAGAAAATATTTTGAAAGATGTTTTAGCTACTTATGCACTATAGATTAAAATTTAAAAAACAGCAACACCCCAGCAAATGCAGCGATTGATCTAAGCCTCATTCTCTCCACCCAGTGGATGTGCGTGTGTTTGTGGCAGCGAAGTCAGCAGCGGCAGAGACTCTCATACTTGCAATCTTTCACTTTTTTGTGTGCCTATTTCATCGCTGCAGCAGCAACTGCGCTCGCGCGGTCTAGTTTTTCACAAGTTTTTCTCTTTTTTATTATTATTATTATTATTTTGAGTTGATTATACACACGCGATATAGCGTCGTATGTATGAATGCGGGCTTTAGTTGTTGTTTCAACATTAGTGCTTATGTATGAGCCATTTACATACACACATGTGTACATACTTACATACTTGTACATACAGATAGTTATGCAGAGCTTAGAGCTCTAACTATAACTAAGCACTATTAGGAAAATGTTAATGACTCTATAACTTTTGGCAATGCAATCTTCTTTTTTTTAATTACTCAATTATGCTGTCGAAATTTTGGGCGTTTTCGCATAGGTGTGCGTATGCCACAACATTGGAATTTTACACATTTTTTATACATATGTACATACATATGCATTCATGCCTCTTTATGTATGAATGTATATACATACAAACGTATGCTAAACAACTTTCTTCTTTGCGTTTTTTTTTCACATTTCGTTTGTATCTAAATTGCGTCTCGTGCGTTACGAGGCGCTGTGCAAAAGTATTTATGATAAATTTTACACACACAAGCACATACAAACATAAGCTAGCTGGTATAGCAACAAAACTTGGCACAAACACATACACACACACACTTGCTCTAAGTCCAGTACAATACTGACAAAGTTACCTATAGACGACACAAATTCTTTTTAAATACTTCGAACTCTGAATTTTTAGAATATTTGTTGTGTTTTTATTGTGAGTTCCATGCGCGCTCAACTCTTTAACGTATACAAATGCAAAATTGAAATAGGAATTTGACCAAATTCATTACCAAACACACACAGATAAACACACATACATTACTGCAAGAGAAAAATGAACCGACAATTTCCGCGCTGTTTTGACACCGATGAAGATCGCTTTGAGACTGTTTTTTTAAATCGCCACTGAGCCAAGCTAAC
This sequence comes from Scaptodrosophila lebanonensis, assembly GCF_003285725.1. Lineage (NCBI taxonomy): Eukaryota > Metazoa > Arthropoda > Insecta > Diptera > Drosophilidae > Scaptodrosophila > Scaptodrosophila lebanonensis. The sequence goes on from NW_022060529.1 coordinate 9,174,200, forward strand.
AAAACAGGTTGCTTGAAGGGGACGATATTCGAATACTTATACTCGATACTTTTTCATTGTACATCATCAAATTGCGACATCCAATTGGCGCATATTCAAATTGGACATTTACAATTCAAGAATACATTTTTCCGATAAGCCAAGAAGCTAAACTATTAAATAAATGGCAAATATATGTCAAATGGAAAAATAGAAACTAAGGAATAAAAAAATAAGTAAAAAATTAAGCTATTTTTGTACTTTAATGGAATGAAACAACATAGTCCAACTGGTCAAATTTTAATGCAATGCGCCAAGCACCAAATAAGCATAGAGTCATTGTGTTATTTAATTTTTCATTAAAAGTAGGTAAGCATAAATATAACACAATTCCCATTTTTTTTGCTTCCTATTCAGGTCTATTGTATACATATTTAAATTACCGACATATTTAGGAGTATTTGGTATAAATTATATCAAAAATACTGCTTTGTCAGTAGTTCATTTGCTGTATTCAATTTTAAATATACTTGTGCTTGGCTGCAATATAAACAACGCGTTCTACTCCGAATCACGTTTAGTTAGTATTTTACAAAAACGCTAAGAAGTTCTGGTTGGGACAGTATAAAACAAACAGAATAAAATGTTTCCAGCCCTGGTACTTTTGTAAGGTATTGTTGTTCAGGGTCACACTAAAAAAAAATTGGTCATAAGAAAACTAGATGTCGAAACTAACTGATTGATTTTCAACAATGGGAAACCAAATAGGATCAATCAGTGATGACGATGATACGAGAGCCATTGACGTTATTAATATAACCGTACGCGCAATCGATATGGAGCTTGATTCCCGAGATTCGAGTTGCTACCAACAAGACCCTTTGCCCATAATACGTAGTAAGCCATCTGTTGAAAAATTTCAAGTAAGCAGAGATATTGATCCCATACATTTGATATGTATATTACATCTGATAAAGACTATGTTGTTTCAGAGCACAGACATGTACAAAGAGATTAGAGCTCGTTGTGGCTTAATCCAGCAATCGAACGAACATTTCAACTTACTGCGTTCTCTGCAACAGCGTGAAAATGGTTTGGCCTCACCTGGTATCGCATCGTTTTCTTCCAATCAGCAGCGCAACATTGCTAACATGTACATACCAAATCAGAAAACTGCGCGATTAATGTCACTGGACTCGAAAGTCTATGTAACGAAATTTAATAAGAGCGGGACCAAGCTTTTGACTGCTTGCCAAGGTTAGAATCAGAGTGGTTTTTAATATAACATTCCCCTAAAACTATTATTAATATATTTTAGATGGATTTGTGCGTATTTATGACGGATCTAAGGGCACCTACCACCTCCTTACTCGCATCAATGCTCGCGATGTCCAATGGAGCATTATTGATGCTGACTTCAGTCCAAATGGCCAGCATTTTGCCTATTCTACATGGTCACGATCTTGTAGGCTTAATAAAAAATATGTCTTTTGTCTTAATTTAACTAACCAACCTCTCATTTAACAGTTTTCATAATGCCAGTAAATGGCACTGCGGATGACTGCCAATGGATCGACGTAGAGAGCCAGAACAGCCGCGTTGCTATATTTTCGCTTCAGTATTCTCCAACAGGCGATAAAATAATTGGCGGCAGCAATAATGGCTCTGTCATTGTTGGGGATGTGCAAACACGTAGCACACAAATATTGCGAACACATCGTATGCCCGTTACAGATGTGAACGCTGTTTCATATGTTAACGATAAAGACCCGAATGTGATAATAGCAGGTTGTGATGATGGGTTGCTCAAGGTCTTCGATCTGCGCGTTTCACAGCGTAGTCGGAATCTATCCAAAGCAGTGGTGTCATTTATTGGACATTACGATGGCATTACCTACATAGATTCCCGTAACGATGGCTATTACCTTCTCTCCAATTCAAAAGACCAAAGTATAAAGATTTGGGATATGCGACAGCCCAGTAATTTACGTAATCGTGGCAGTGCACGCAGACAGCAAAGGCTTCTGCCTACATGGGACTATCGTTGGGAACGCGTTCCGCGCGAAATATGCAATCCACACAAAGCTCTTGAAGGCGATAGCAGCGTAATGACTTACCGTGGCCACCGAGTTAGCAAAACTTTATTACGTGCCAAGTTTTCTCCACTACTACAAACAGGCCAGCGTTACATTTATACAGGATGCGCGACCGGGCGCATTATAAGTGAGTTTTTCAATAGTTCATATTTCGCTTCATATTTAAAACATGCTCGAAAACCTGTTACAGTTTATGACGTGCTGACTGGAAGAATCAAAGAGGCTATAGAAGGACATAGAAATGTGATACGCGACTTGGACTGGCATCCAGAGCGATCGGAAATAATCTCCGGTTCGGTTAGTAGAGCACAATATTTTTGCGTCGATTATTTAAATATCATCGTGAAAATCTTTATGCTTTACAGTGGGACACACATATTAATTTAAATACCTACAACCGTAATATGGCAAAGAAAAGTCTGCATAATAGCGATAGACTAACGTCTGAGTCTAGGGTCTTGCGGCGTTCCCGTCGGCTGGCAAACCGGAATATGACGCCCGATTAAATTTTAGGCAACCAGAGCTTATTGCATTTGACTTAACATAATGCTTAAAATTGAAAGTGGGCGCACTGACGCACAACCTCTCTACCACCATAATCTTCATTGATATTACACTCATGTAAAAAAGTTCATAGCAATTTACGCTAAAATCGCTATAATATAATGCCCATATTCATACAAGTCTAGTATTTTAAGTATACCCTTAGATGTTTTCATGTAAGTGTTTTAAGTGGTACGCTATACACCAGCATGAAGTTTTGATGCTGTTTGGTTCTATAAACAAAACCGTGAAGGCCCATAGTTGTAGATCCCACTTAGCCCATCATGTTTTGCGGATAGAACCAGTTTTATTACTGTTACATATTAAAATGTAAAGGAAAACAACTAAGCCGTATTATGTACAAAGTGTTTTAAGATCTTTATTGAATTAAATTGTGTTTGCCTTAAAATTGAAATGCTATATTATTTTTATTGACTTACTAAATACCTGAAAACGCTTTTCGCCTCTTTATAGCTGTTATTACAGAGGGTGTTATATAATTATATCTAAATGGTTTTGTCTTGTGTGGACCATATTTACTAGAAGTACCATTCCAGAAATTTAAAATGCGTCGTTCATCGCCTTTTTGAGGCACCACATCGAGCTTCATATTTTCATCAAATGCATAGCCAATAATTTGTGCAAACGTCGATTCTTTAAAGGCGTTCATGTTCACCAAATGAAATTTTTCTGCGCAAAATGATGAAATTGTATAAACATTAAATGATTCTTGACTTTGAATTAATTGCTCAAGAGATAAGAACTGATTTGGTGGCGCATCGTTTGAATCGCTGTTGCAGCTAATATTCGCGAATGCGGTTTCAGATGTGTCTTCACTTACTTTGGTTTTCTTATTCATTTCAGTGGTATCGTCCGTCTGGGAATGCTCAGATGTGTCTTCACTTACTTTGGTTTTCTTATTCATTTCAGTGGTATCGTCCGTCTGGGAATGCTCATTTGTTTCCACTGATTTATTATAATTGTCCGCAATCAGCTCGGCATCCCCCTTCTTACGTTTCTTTTTCTTTTTGCTGGAAACAGACTCAAGATGTTCGTTATTTGGGCACGGTGTTATACCTGATAAAGATGCGCTTTGTTCTTCTTGATGTATTTCCAATTTTTTGTTAGCTGCAAGTTTTTTTTTCTCCAGATCACTATCAGGTTCCACTTGTTCTATCTGTTCACGCTTATGTTTCTTTTTTTTATTACCAAAATTAATTCCAGTATCTATCTCTTCCGTTTGGTTCTCAATTACACAGCCGAGTTTTTTCTTTGATTTCTTTTTTTCGGCTTCAGCTTCCTCACATATTTCCGCAACTGTTGTATCCCGCATATCTGATCTAACTAAATTCGCTCTATCATCGCGTTTAGACTTCTTTTTCTTTTTGTGCTTCGACGTCGTTTCATCTAAAACCGTTTCAGTTTCATTGCTATCTCTATTTTCTGTAATTTTAGGGGCAGAATTCTCAAAAGCTCCTGTAATTGTTGCCTGCTGTGTTTCAGTTTGAACAAAATCTACATTGTGTTTCTTTTTCTTTTTGTGCTTGCGCGTCGTTGCATCTAAAGATATTTCATTTTCATTGATATCTTTATTTTCTGTATTTCCAGTGGTAACTTTCTCAGGTACAATTTCATTTGTTATTTTCTGTGTGTCTGGTTTGTTTTTTCTTTTCTTTTCCGATTTCAACATGGAAGTTTCCACAACTTCGCTTTCCTTTAAGTCCTCAACCCCTTTCTCCGTCTTCTTACGTTTTCTGGTTGATGGCTCTACTGCTGCTTCATCGGAACACTTCTGTTCTTTATCTTTCCTTTTTCTTTTCTTTTGATCTTGAACAGGTTCTATACAGCCATTGACTTTAGCAGAAAGACTATCTTCTTCATCATTATTTAAAAATGACTTATCAACGGCTTCGTTGCCAGTATTTATTGTATTTTTCTTAGCGTTCATTTTTTCCTTGAAGTAATCAGTCAATGATAGCCCAGTAGTTATAGTCTGTACCCCTGAAAAATTAGGCCCTATTTCGTTTTGTATTACTTGGGCTTTCCATGGGTCATTAGGAAGCCCATTCTCTGCCTCCTTCTTTCCAAATATGTTTGCCAAATCCTTTTCGCTGTACTGAGACAAGTCCTTGCCACGAGTGAATTTCTTGTAGTGTACCCGAGCCCTACTTTGCTTGGACTTCTCCTCCAAAGAAATACCACTGATCTTCTCTTTTAACTTGTTGGGTTTAACCGTTTTTTCTATTTGTTTAAAGCCAAATCCGATCGGACGTGTTTCCATATCGGACGTCTCGCCAGCTGGATCAATTGCACCCTCATCGCCATTCAAGGACTGCAGCAATCCGTCAAATACCTGCTCGTGCGCGGTCCATTGATCATCGCGCGCCTTGTAACCCAAACCGTCAACGGAATCCTTATAATTTACGCGCACAAAATCTGTCGAGCCGTCCTCATTGGCGCCGAGACCTTTTCCCTTAGACCAGCCCATTTTTTCCAGCATTTTAGTACCAAAACGATTTTTGTCTGTAAAAGTGAGACTTTTAGAATTATTTGCAAACCTTTAATTTGTTTCTATTAACCGTCATAGAGAGGCTTGCCCCGCGGAGTCACGTTGTATTGTTTTCGACGCCGCGGTCCCGCAAGCATAGCCATTTTTATAGTGAAAATAAAATTACTTTAGCTAATTTACAAAATAAATCTACAAATTCATCCAAAAGAATGGAAACTCAACCACACGTGCTAAACAATTCCCACTTTCGTATATTTCAATTTGAGATATGGTCACCCTATAGCCTATCAGCTGGTATTTGCTGTGTCTAATCTCTAGCAGCCGCCAGCTGTTGAGACCTTTTTATTTTGAAAAATGCGTTCATAAACATATCAATGTACTCCGCTCTGACCTGAAGAACAGATCTTTTGATTCGAAAATTACGAGTTGTCCAATTTTATTTGATGTAGTTTTATTTACGCAGCACGAATAAATTTTAAAATGAAATAAATAAATTGGTATAATATTGGTATATGAAAAATATGGTATTTTCAAAAATACACACATACCTATTTAAGTACTTACTGTTTTTTTTTTGTTATGGTAGCCCTGGCTGACTATCGATGGACTACAAACCTGTAAATATTCGAACACACCTACATACTTATGTAGATTTTGAGTGCCTGAAATTGGCTTTTAAGGATCCAGGATACATTAAAAGATCCAGTAAAAACGGCAGAATTTGATATGAGAGTTTTATGGATTTTGTTATGAAATAAGGTATTGCCTTTGTACCGCCTTTGTCGAGTGGTTATATATAAACATACTTTCATATGTATGTATGTACATACATGTACATACATATGTATGAGACTTATTGTGCTATCCTCCTGAATGGTGTTTTTTAATGCACCGGTAATTTGATTAACAAATAAATCGTCATTGAGTACCAAAATCACAATGGACATAACGGAGGACGTTGATGCTATTTTAGCACAATCGCCGGATTGGAGCTTTGCTGGCGATTGTGCTATATTGGATTTAATGAAACGTATCTCTGAAGTACGTAAAATAAATTTGATTAATCAAAACGTATTATAATGGTTTTTTGTTTTATAGAATTTATACAACTGCGTCGAACGCACAAACAGTGATTTACGAGAATTTGATGCAGAAGTAAAACGCACGGAAATTGCATTGGACAATGCAACTAACAGTCTTCGTTCCCTACAGTTCGGCCAGCAATTTGTGGAATACCGTATTGAAACACTAGATGATGCAGATTTCAAAATGCCTGAGACAAAAAAGAAATCCAAACACCCAGATATGAGCTGTGAACAGATGCAAAAAGAGTTTCTTCAAAACAACGTTGAAATGTTTCGAAAGCATTTCGAACCAATTACTCTTAAAGTACCTGACTCCGATGATGAAGATGATGGCGATGCTTCCACCACGTATGTAGATGCATGTAGGAGCACGCTTAATTTTAATTAAACATTTATTTTTCAGCACAATTTTTCGAATAAAAAACCCATACGACGACACACCCCTTCCTTATATTATTGGAACCAAAGAATGGCATGATCACAAATATGCGGGTATTTATGACAGTGCGGAAAGCAGCGACGATGAGAAGACGGAGGAGTTCTCATCCAGTTCATCAGATGAAGCGCAGCTGCCTACTAAACCGAAGGTACCTGCAACAGTTTATAAGGATCCTGATGAGCCACCACTCTCATCGATAGCAAAAGATCCAGTAATTGTATTGCCAAAAGCTCCAATTATCCCTTCTGTGCCGCCAATGCCTGCTGGACAGCTGGGAGGTAAAACGGGTGCACGGCCCAAGACCCAACCGCGTCAAATAATTAGCAGCACTCGGAATCATCCCGAGCACGACCTATTTGCTGCTCTGCGGCAGTCCCCGCCGAGCGATGATCCCCCATCCACATCATCTACACCAACATCCTCGCCAGCTATTTCAAAAAGACCTGCACAGCGCATTCTACAAACTGATTCGTCCCTTAGTTCGAGCAGCAGTAGTGCAAGCAAACCAAATATAGTCCAGAGGGAGTCGCCGGCAAACAAGGATGTCACCTCTACGTCTGTGCCGTGGACACCTGCATACGCCGAAACTGAAGCGGTTAATGAGAAACCAGTCAGTGCAAGTAAAATCAAACGAAAGCCGGTTAATCTATTTAACGACGACGATTTCAATTCATTAATGTCGGAAATCGCTGACAAGGCACAATCAAAGGCAGAGATCAGTGTTCCAGTACCTAAAGTGGGACCTACGCAGAAAGAAGAAAGGAGAACAATAATAAAAGAAAACAATGAGCAAAAGCTTCAAGAGAAAAAACCCACTGCTACAGCACCTCTGCGCAAGACTGTGAACCTTTTCGATGATAGTCCACCACCTAGCCCGAGCCCAATAGTGAAGGCTTCTACTGCTCCAACGGTGCAACCTCCTCCTGCGGGTCCAACAGTGAAACCCCCTCTTACGGGTCCTTCTAAATTGATCTCAACATCGCTATTTGAGGATGATCTTGAGGACGAGGACTTTTTAGACAGATTAACAAAGTTCAAAAAGCCAATTGAAAAGCAACCAAAAACTTTTCTCTTCGACGATGAAGATGATGACCTAGATATTGATGACATTTTCCCCAAGAAAGCTGAGAGTAAGTCAAAGATCACCAGTAAACCTAATCCAACTATCAAAACATCGCTTTTCGATGACGACATGGATGATAATATGGATATTTTTGGGGAACAGAAAGCCGTTGTACCAATAGAGCAAAATATCAAGATTTCTAGTGAAACCGATGACAAAACAACAAAAACTCAGGGAAGTTCCAAAACTGAGCTAAAAGGGAAACCTAACGTTAACACATCGCTTTTTGATGATGACGAAGATAATGTCGATTTGTTTGGAAGCAAGAAGCAAACAGTAATACGTGGTAATGCCAAAATGTCCTTAATAGAAGCTGACCCTCAGCAAAAGAGTTTCATGGAAAGAAAGCAACCAAAGAAATTGACACTTTTCGATGATGAAAATGATGATGATCTGGATATTTTCAGGGGGGCACCGCCGAAAAAAACGATTAAGGGTCATTCTGAGGAAAAAATTGTACCGGAATTGAAGAAAGACCTATCACCTCAAAAGAGTACGCTTTTTGAGGATATCATTAACGACTCTTTTAACGATTTTTCCGGACACCCCAGTTCAAAAACAGATGCTTTGTTCGCTGGCGGTGGCGACTTTAAACCAACTTCTACTGAAAATATGCAAGATGATCAAGAACATCGAGCCTTTAAAGATAAAGAACGTATGAAAACCAACGATCCAGAGTCCGCCCAAACTGAAGGTAAACCTGTTCTTTTAGATGTCAGTGAAGATGTGCATGAAATGTTCGCAGAACCGAACCAGAAAACGCAAGCTGTTAATTCACCTTTTGACGGTGATAAGTTAAGAGAAGGGTTTAGTAATGAATCTTTAAAAAATATAGCTTCTGAGGATCAAAAAAGGGCAGAAATTAAAAAACAAACTCAAACGGGAAATATTACGAAACATGTAGATGAGATTAAAAATTTGGAGATTAATCCGCCGTTTGCATCCAAGGACGTAGGAAACCAAATGGCTTTAGAGAGTGCATCCCTAATCGAACAAAGTAGCAAAGATGAACAAAAAGTACTAAATACAGACCAGCAAACTGCTGAAACAGCACACAAATTTGAGGAGGGTTTACCTGAAGACCCGATTATAAGTATGGTTGCCGATGTAAGCAATAAAAAAGAAAATATAACGCATAGTCCTCCGAAGGCTTCGGATGTAGCAGCAGCACAACAAATTATGCAAAACTATACTAGTCTGTTTTCAGACGAGCCACCCGATGATAACGAATTCTTTTTATCGTTGGGAAGTAATAGCCTCAACAGCCTAAACGCATCTAAGATATTTGATACGGAGCACGATTTCTTCGAGCCCACGTTACCAGACGTACCAAGCACTTCTAAAGCTGCGTCAGCCACTTCGGTAGAGCCACAATCTGGCAGTGAATATAGTGGCATGCGTTTATTTAGCGATGTACCTCCCGATGATGACCACGATGACGGTTCAAAGCAAAAGGAGGAGAATTATTCCGGAATGAAAACTGTCATGGCACCAACAGGAACTCGTATACATACCATTTTTTATGATGACTTCAGTGAAACAGCCAGAGCAAGCGAGCCAGAAACCAGTACGCAGCCCTCATCCCTATACGACAATGAACCACCACCAGACTTTTTAAATACTTCATCAAAAGTGGCAAACGTTGTAGATCAAAGCAAAGCTAATGTTGAAGAGCAGATTGCTGTTTCTGGGTTGCCAATGATAAGCAAACTGAAGATGCCCAACATCAACATCAATGTTCAGGCTCTGCTACCTGGAGCTGGTGGCCTGCCAAAACCCAAGAAATCGCCAGCGGCGACAAAAGAACCAGAGGACATTATTATTGCTAGTGATAAATCTGAACGCACTGAGCCTAGCCCCAGTAATGAAAATATTCTGCAAAATGTGACCAAAACTCGCGTCCGAGGACCGGCTCATAGGCGTCCCTCGACTAGACGTGGGCGGCAAGACAATTATAGAAAATCATTGCTGGCAGAAGCTGAGCCAAAAGTAGTGGACGCTATAACAGGGTCACTGCCGCCAGGGACTAAAGAAATACGAAGTACTGTAAACATTCCAAGCCAAACGGTAAAAGCACCAATTCCTAAGACCTCATTCTTAGATACTGATGACAGCGATGATGACAATCCGCTATTCGGTTCGGCAAAAGCACTGCCGGCTAGGCTGATAAATACAGAGCCACCACCAGCACCCACTAAATTACCACCGGGGCCCACTAAACCACCACCACCGGCACGACTTTTTTCCGACAGCGATGAAGATGATGACTTTTTCGCGAGCGTACCAGCTGTCCCCTCACGGGCAACTCAAACCGCTGCCCAAAAGGCTAGTAACAGCCTTTTCAGTGATGAAGATGATGATGATGATCTTTTCGGGAGTGTAGCAACAGGCGGAACCACAAGACAAAGGAAGTCTGCTAGTTCCCTTCAGAAAAAGAAAGTGGAAAGTGTTAATAAGGTTGCTCAAAGTAAAACTTCTGTAGCAACTTCACCGGATAACCCATTGGCTGATTTGCTTGGCCCTTAAACATTTAAAAACGTGTATTTTTATTTCTACATTATTATATACAATAAATCAACTTTTTTTAAAATATAACTAAGGATGAGAGATGGGCAAGTTCCTCCCGTATTCGGGATATTAACATTTCAAACCGCTCGGCATTTCTGGCAACATTATATTGTGTTCCCAAGAAAAGTTGCAATAATAGTTTGAAGACCTAAATCGAACAAAGTGCTGAGGTTTGTGCAAAGCCTAAACGATTCCATCTCACCTCGACCTCCTATTGTCGCAGTATAAAAAGGTCTCTAAATAATAATTTTAAAAAGTAATTACGAGTGAGCCATCTTCGAAAATGGGAACAGGCCTCCAATAATGTTAATTTGATTTTTTTGAGGTGGGTGGTGGGTTTCAGGACCAATATTTCTGCCCATCTCCTTAAACCTAAATCTAAGTAAACTGCACCCCACTTGGAGTCCACAGTTGGCTGCGTAGAAATCGCAACTCTGCAATTATTTACGAATTGAGTTAGTTTGTGGCTCTTTGGTCATTACTCCCAGGAATGTCATTATGGTAGTCTGTCTAGTAGTTACTTACTACGAACTATGAGTATACATATATATAAGTATATAGCATATCTATACACTGAATTAGCACCTTAGCCTAAAAGCGCAACACTAGAGCGCCACATCGCGATATTTGCGATAATCGTCCGATTCATTTCCAAGGGAAAGTTTGCTGTTCGCTGTAATGTATGGGTTCGCATAATTGGCATAGCCAAAGCCGCCGTAGTACTGTAACTGCTGTTGTTGCTGGGAGTTACGTCTCTGGACGGCAATCGGGCCGGGAAAACCACATGTCGAACTGCTCGAGGGTCGTCTATAGAGATTAACGTTGTGCTGATGCAGAGGGTTCAGGTATCCCAGCATGGCCAGATAGTACTGCTGTTGTTGGGTGTAGTTTTGCAACAGATTGTTGCCATAGGCCAGATCATTTTGCACCTTGCTAATCCCATCCAGATTCTCCAGCGAGATGCAATTGCGGGCAAGTTTTGTGGGCTGTTTCTGAGCCCGTGCCACTGCCTGTTGTGGCAACGGATGGGGTTGCTGGTGGTGATGATGATGATGATGTCGCGCCCCACTGTTTGGTGGTGGCGGCGTCAATTGCTTGGGCTCAATGGAGCAGTATATCGGATCATTATTTGTCGAGCCGATCAGCGAAGGAGGCGACTTGTGCGAGTCCTGCAAGTTGTTTTTTAAATCGTCAATTGTAATATTAAAGTACTTGGCATTCTTGTCCTCCGTGTCCAGCACGTGTCTTGGATTGTACATGCCGGGTAGCGTGCAGCGCAAATCCATGAGCGACTGCGCCCGATGTCCACCATTGGCGGCTCCACGTCCACCATGCTGCAGCGCAGCATTATTGAATTGCTGCAGGAAGGCAGGCGCAAACATGCTGGCATTGAACTCGTTCTGTGAGCCAAATATTTGGTTTGCTGCACTGTGATTGTTCAGTAAATTGAGGCCCTGTGCTTGGGAGCCTCCCAACGGGATTTTGGTCTCGTCGCACAACTGGTAACCGGCATTCTCAAAGCCGCTCATGCGTTGGCTTGAGCGGCGAGAGTCTGCCTTGGTCATGGGTACGCTGGGCGCGGGTGTTTGTAAGGAGAGGCGTGTGGCAAGGCCTTGGAGTTGACTGAGCACCTGAGCCTCACGGCGCCACCTGAAAACATGCGGAGGCAACGTTTCATAAACATTAAACAGCAACAACCAGGTGGATATGCTTACCTAATGCCTGTGGGTATCACACAAATCAGAGCAAAGCAGTTGATGATCAGTCGTATTAGATAGGACGTCAGCTCCGTGAGGCCATGCACCGATTGCAGGCCCTGAAACAAAAAAATTCGCGTTGCATTCATTACTGGAAATTCCAGCACGGAGCCATCCACTGCTTACCCAATGCTGTGTCGTCATAATCATCACAAAGATCAGCTCAGGTATGGACAGTAGACCAATGACCGCTGACCAAGCGAACAGCCCCCACGGCAGCCCAGTCACCAGTCCATGAATTAAGATCGTCGTCGCCACAAACACCACAAAGTAGAGCGTGCACAGTGTGTAGGCGGCAAATGGCAGCTCACCATGCGCCTCCAGTATCCAAGAGACCTCACATGAGAAGGCGCCCAAGTAGACGATCTGCAAGAGAAAAGTCATCGATTAGGGAAAAGATGTGAACCGGTAAAAGAAAAGCGAAAACATAAATTAACAAACAAATGAATGCATTCCAAACGAACAAAAAAATAAACTAAAGCGAAGACAACAAAACGCAAATGCTGTTGCTGCCCCCGTTACTGCTGCCCGACAACGGCGATCGAGACAGTTTGGTCCGCAACCATCCATCAATCAATTAATGAGCGTATAGCAACTGTCACATACGCCCGCTCCGTCCCGTTCAGTCCCCAGCTGCCAGTCAAGTCGTCGTCACGAACAACAAACGGCCGGTACAAAAAAATTTAAAAAAAAAGCAGAAACTTAACATTTGCGAATTCGTAAAACGATTTCATTTTCACTTAATAGCGCGAAATTGTATCGAGATCGAGTCCAGCAGTAGCAGCAGCACCGGTCGACAGAAAATCACACAAATCAGTAGAAGACACTTTTCTTGCAGACTTACAAACATACATACATACTCGTGTATATATACATCTATAGATAGCCGCAACGAAGTGTAACGTACATACTGATAACGGTAACATCTCGGACACCGTTGCTGACCACAAAATACTAACCAGAAATTTTTGTTTTGGTTTTAAATTCAATCTACAGTTGCGTACGCCGCCGGATCAGCGATGTGTGTGTGTGTCGAATGTAGGCATCTCTTGAAGACCAAATATTTAAATCCAATTAATAGATTTAATTAGGTCATGCCATTGTATTTCGATAAAGTACAGTATCTAGTTGGAAGACTGAACGCTTTTCTTTGACGTTTTCGTTTTTACAGAAACGAAAGTTTGTTTAAGCGAACCATTTTGAAAACAGAAATATTTTTGTGGAAATTATTTGCTTAGTTAGTTGAGATCTGTCAAGCACCTAATTGGTCTAAATAATATAAAGGAATAGAAAATGTTGCATTTATAACATTCTCGGGCACCTTATCGTTTGCTGAGTATACTTAGTTTATTTAGAAATAACTATACCTATGTATAGTATGTATGTACGTATATGTCGATGTCAAATGGCCTGTAAGTTGAATTTTTCGTAAGCTTTACATTAAGTTTTTTTAAATCTGCTGGGTAGATTTGGATGGCGAATAGTAATCTATTTCAAATGATTCTTAAATATTGTGAAAGTAAAATTGAAACCCCTGAAATGCTTTAAGTTAGCTCCAGATTTATAAAATGTCTAGAAACAATACGCTACTTGACTGTATTTGATTTATATTTGAGTCAACCCGTAAGCCAGTCCCTTTAAAAAATGCAATATGTTTAATTATGCGGACTTTTAATAATAAAAAAAAATTATAAAAATTATTCTATTATGACACAACGCCTAAAATAATGAATTAATATTCGAATAATTTTTCCCCCTAAAAGAGTATTCAGAATAATGCGGAATACACACATGAATACTCATACCCAAACATTAATAGTTAAATATAAATAATAATAGTTAAATATAGAATAACTTACCAGCAGTAGTCCTGCCGCCACACAGCAAATAATGAATAGATTCGCTTTTATAAATCGCTCCATTATGCGATCGTTCCAAAAGTTTTGTATGCTATTGCCGCTGCCCGTTGGCCGTTTCTTGAACGAGGACGGCGAATGCGTTTCACTGGCCTTCTGATAATTCATTTTTGCGGTGTTGTTGGCAAAAAAGAAAATAATTTTTAAAGCGCTTTATTTTTTTGTATGTATTTCGTGGGCCTAACTCTTTGCCAGTTATGTTATGCTTGTTTTTGTTGTTGGTGAGGAGGTCAGTAGTGCGATAATTTCTAGTTTTGCGCTAGTTCTTGGATGCTGATGCTTTGGTCGGCTTGTTGTTGGCTTGTGCGCTTTATGTTTGAATGATTTTTCAGTTTACTATATACTTCGACTGACTGGGTGATGATGCCTGCGGCGGGATGGTTGATGAAAGCGTTAAGAAGCTTAATTGAGCGCTGTCATGGTATGTTGGTGCTGGCTGAAATGAGAATGAATTCACTTGTATCGATGTGCAGGTGTCTCTATACGTGTGTGTGCGTGCGTGTGTTTTAATGTAATTTTGTTTGTGTGCAGGCGGCTGCTGTGTGCGTTCTATACTACAAAAGACTTAGGCAACGAACTTGTTTTGCCGTAAAGCATGCTAACGGTTAATATTGACTATCGACTAGCTAGCAACAAAAGCTTTTCACTTTTTCACAAACACACAGATACAAACAAACACATGCACACATGGAAATTTTTTGATAGGTTAGATTCAGAAGTTCGTTGCCTAAGTCTTTTGTTCCTCAGTCAAGTGTCGACAAACTGAAATGTTAAAGTCACGGTCTATCGTCCCGCCACAGTCGCTCAATTAAACAAGATTTGTTGTACCAATCATTCCTATATCAGCTATATTATAAAGTAAATTCTTTAGATATCTTCATTAATAACTAAAACGCGCCAGCACAACTCTTGAATACCCTCTACCGTATGTTTGGTTTTTATCTATATCGATTCGTCTAATCGCGTTCATAGTGTATTTATTTATAACATTCGGTCCGTCACATCTACTACTGCCTTCTACATATATATGTTTTACCAACTTTTTTATCCTAGGCCTAATTTGAATACAGATAGTTTTGCAAATATTGAACTTTATGCATAGTATGTATGTAGTAGCCCATTTGCTCAGTCGCCACAAATATTATGTCATGACAAACAAATTTATGTGCGCGCACCTTAAACTGTGTGCTAATGCCATGAGTAAATATAGTAATCAATTATAGGCCAGACATAAGCGACACGCCAGCGCGTACACTTGACGCCAACAACTGGCGGGCGCATTGCCATCAAACTAAGCCCATCACTGTAGATTTCGGAGTATATTCACAAGCTGCTTGCCATTAAGGCCGTCGTCGCAGCAGGTGCGCCGTCTCCGACGATTGCCATTTTCAGGTGCGTGCGACGCGTGGGTGTCGGGGTAGGGTACGTCTCTATGACTATAAAGCCAGCATATGGAAGGTATTGTCACTTGATGCGCCGGATATGCGCGCCTTAAATTGTCAGTCGGTCGTGCGGTCATCCATTAATATTCCGCCATGGTTATTGTTGCCTCTCCCTGTCTTCTGCTTTCTTCTTTCCGGACGGATGGAGCAACAAAGAATTGCAAGTACTTGTGCTTCAGTCCCCACACAAGTTCGTTGGCCAAACATTGAGCGCAATTCCTAAACTGGTCGGTTTTGTTTATTTTAATTTTGTTTTTGTCTTCTGATACCCGATTGGTATGCGAGACTATAACTTGGGTTGCTAGAACGAGTTTATGAAAGCCTTCTATTATTGGCAACAAACTGCTTAACATTTTTTGTTTGCTTCGTTTGCAAGTAAAGCTTTATCTCGTTTAAAGAAACTGTATAATCGTCAGAAAATTGCATAAAATTTGTTGTCGAATAATGTGGTTGCTCAAGGTGATGTATAGTACTCGTATATATTAAAGGCATCCAATCAAAATTTTACTTTGAAAAATGATTTTACACGTATAAATTTGAAAAAAACGAAGGTGATAATGGAAAATAAAATCAAAAATGACTTCTTGAAATTATTTTGGAACTTTTAAATTAATTGAGTCTCATACGTAAATTAAAGAATTTCGAATTGGCTCAACAGACTCGGAAAAATTAAGCTACACTTCTTCATAGCTGAGAAAATGGATATTAAATTTATAATATTTAGAAGATTCGGAATTATTCGTAAGTCATGGAGCAGAAAACTCTAAAAACAGAACACACATTTTCTTTGCTTAATTCTGTAAAGAAGCTACATCAAGAATTTTATACTCCCCGACACAGTATACACGTAAATGTTTATTGTAAGTTATATTTAAATATTAATAAATACAAATCGAGTACAACTTTTCTACTTTAAAAATGCTCAGGAACAAACTCACATTGTGTGATTCCTGCTAGCTCGTTAACGTATGCCAGGCTACAATAAAATGTTGTCAATTTTTTTTTTAAATCTAATTTACTATTTTCAGCCATTTTCAGTAAAGATGAGTTAAGCATGCAATGTGCGGAGCTTTTCTGTGAAAGATGAGCGAGTACCTCAGCCATTGGGTAACAACATAATCTCTATAATTTGTAGGTGTCGGCCACGCCATTGAATTTCAATTGACACGCTCGGAATTATGGTTCAACTTTTACTTTGCAGCCGTTTCCAACAACAACAACAACAATTTACATGTGCTTTAACTTAAACTAGTATGCATGGATTACAAAATTATGCAGATTTTTAAGGCAAATAAAGACGAGCTCAACCTAATTTCTGTGGTCTTTGCGCCAAATAAAAGCTGCTGCCAAGCTACAAACGAAACATAATAATGAAGAAAAACAACAACAAAAAAAGGAACGCTACAGAAATGCGTGCAATAATTCAAAAATACATGAGCATTGTATTCTGTGAGTATTCGTGTCTGTGCCTGTGTGTATGTATAAATATGATTGTCTTCTGTGTTGTCTGCGCTTTGGCTGTAAAATTAAATTAATTTTATTATTATATTTTTGCCGCTGCTGGCAAATGTTGCTGCTGTTGCAGTTGCGTGCGTCGCACAACGACGTAACCGTCGAGTTCAATAGCACGGCGCAAAACAAAATCACAATATGATTGAATGCATGAATAAACAACAATGCAGCGAAGTGTTATGCAAATTGACATAAATTTAAAAAATAATACGAAAACTAACAGCAAAGCAAAGAAATTAGCTTTTAGTATGGAAGCATTTCAAGGAATTTGTATACTATAGGCTTTTATTTATATACAAGTATGTAGGTGCGTGTAAGCTAAAATATGCGTTTCATTAATGTAATACATATGTAGATATGCATTTATTTTACATTTACCTTTCACTTAGCACAGGCATCCGCCAACAGTTACAACAACTGAAAGTGAACAGCAGGCAACAAAAACTAAACATGGATTATAGAAATTACATATCACTCATGCAAGAAATGACTTCACATGCACAAAGTGCTCTACCCTCTACATATATACATATGTATGTATGTATGATTGTACATTCATACATAGGTAGTATCGCTATAGTAGTGTATAGTAATACAAAAAACAGACTCAAGCGGCGACACACACAAAAAATTGTTAAGCGTTGAGTCATGCGCGAAACGGGTGTGTGTGATTTGATTGTCAGTCTTCTAAAGAAGGAGATGAGCACATGCAGGTAAAAAATACACACACTTTTGAATACTACAAACAATAACACATACATACTTGTATACACCATATAATGTGGGCGCGCGTAAATTTTACATTTTAATAAACTCACACTTGGGCACTTGTTCTAACACTTTTACTCGCACAGCAATTAAACATACTTATGTTTGCCAACCAAAAGCGAAATTCATTTGAACATACCTAATTATAGTTTAATTGTCATTTGATTGTACAACTCCGTCAGTTTGTTATTGTTTTTAGCTCGCACAAAGTCAAAGTTTGCGTGAGAATAACATCACAAAGCCATCCATTGAGACGTGATGCCAAGCAATCCGGTAAGTGTGCTCTTCTTCTTCGTCAGCTTTTAAAGAGATTTAATACGTTGGCGCTATGACAAACAGTGTTGCCAATTACGCTATTTACCCGCCAGTTTTGCCGTTTTTTAAATGCCGATTCCGGAAGAAATCGCAAATGACTGGATTTATTACGTTTTTGTAAATTTGGATGGGCTTTTTTTTTTCAAATCAAATACCGTTCTATAGTCCACTTTTTATAGTGTCTAGTTAAAAAAACTGTGATCTACGGTTTTTGTTTGATGATTTTATTTCTTATTGTGTCATTTTCTTTTTATTAGTATTTTGTTATCATAATAAAGTGTAGCAATCATAAGAATAATATGTCTTGCCTGCAAATCATTGTTAAAAATTGTATATCGTAAGGCAACGAAAATGTTCTACTTGAAGTCGTAGAATAAATTTCTGCCAACAAATATAAACTCGTCAAAAAAGCTGCAACATATTCAAACAGACTAATCTTATACCGATTAAGCAAAAAATTATAGTGAAGTTTTAAGACGATAAAAACGATAAGAGCTTTAAACAAGCATTAACAGTTATTAACCTATTATGTATATATATATCTAACTTGTTACAATTACTGATCTAGCTTTTTCTGACACTAAAGAATATGCAGCACTGAACAACATACGTTGATTATGAGAAGTGTGACTGTGTGCGTGAGTTTGTGCGTTTCGTACTGCAGAAACCGTAACGTACAACGGTACGTCAACGCGCGCGCACTCTCTCGCTCTCTTACCTAAAGCAACAGTAAAAAGTGAAAATCGAAAGACTCAAGCAACAAGCGTCTGTTTACGCACTCGCATTCAACAACCGGACCGGCTTTATAGCCACAACCACACGCTACGTTGGCTGTTTAGCAACTGAATTGTCAATTCCCAGCTCGCAGTTGGATTTGCCTGCTGTCGACGCTTTTCAGCAGCAGTGTTGGCAACACTATAGCTGTCACCATTTTTAGCTAGTTCTGAAGTTTCTCAAGTGCCGAAATTACTGCTGCCTGGATTTATATCGTTTTGAAAAGTTCTGTTGGTTATTACTGGTCAAAGCACATTGGTGTATTAAGATATACTTGTACTTACATCTGACCTAACTATATAGGGTAATTGTATTTTCTGTATTTGCATATATGAAACTCAATCTGAACACCAACAATTTATCAAGTAGAAGAAATTGGAACGATATTTTTAAGAATAAACATAAAGAATGCTAATTTTTGTTTTTGAATATAAGAAACTAAAAATTAAAATTTATAATAATAGTATACCAATTTCAATACCACTTGAGTGTTACGCGAATATTGTATTATGTAATCACAAATAATTAAACGGTAGAGTTTTTAAATCTAGAAAAATTACTTTCTTGCCTTTTACTAGTATAAGAATTAGTTGTTTTTTAGCTTTCTTCATTTGCTGATCTGGCTTTTTTCTGGCAGCACTTCTCAGCCACAACATCGCTCTGTCGTTGTTTATTCAAATTTTTATGATCTTTTGGTTGTAGTTTTACTTTACAGCAAGTTCACTAGCCCTTCTTCTTCTTTCTATCTTTTATTGTAGTAAGTTTAAACAATTAAACTTAATTCGTAGTTGAAGTCGACGACGATGGTGTTGATGACGTCGCCGTCGCGCTGCATTTGCATAATTTAAACATATAAAAAAAAAAACTAACAAAAACAGAAAAGCTTTTCTGTTGTGCTAGCTAACGGTAAGACGTTCATTGTCCAGCTTTTACGCATGCGTACAAAAGACCACAGCTTTACACTTCGGACCGCATTGACTTTGTTCTAATTAATTTTACAAAAGACTTCAGACGCGTATTAATTTTCTTTTATTTGTATGAAATAATATTTCTCTTCAGTTTTTTATCATTTTTCGTTTTTTGTTTCTATATTTTTTACAAATTATTTCTGCTTTCTATGCGTTTTGTTGCTCTATTAAGATATGTCTATGACCTCTAAGTACGAATTACATGAGATTTCGTTTTAACAAATATACAGCCTTAGTTTAACAGTAAACTCTAAGGCTGAAATGTAAGCAGTTCACTGGGAAGGTTTTCCAAATCCCCACACAGTTGTTTTTTAAAGTTAAAGTTAACTTTTCGTTGCGCGATAAACTACATTTTTCTGTTCAACTATTCCTAAATACACAAAAAACAGCCTAAGTTGCTTTGGCCTCAGCTTAATTTAATTTAATTCTGTTCGGAAACTGCAAGAACAGTTTCGCTGGCTTGCTTTGCCAACTGTTCTTCAGGGCCAGGATCAGTTTCATTTAGAAGTGGGTCGAGCTGACCAATTCGCTTTATCTCCTCCATTAATTTAGCAACTTCTTCTGTGCAGTTGCGAAATTTGCGCAAATACGAGTAACCGCGCATCATTTCGTTATCCAGCACGCAACTGGAAAGGTATAGCAGTAATTAGAAACACATGCAATGGCATCAGTAAATTATGAAACTTACATAAGTGCAGCGGCTCCCAAATTGCCAATTTTTTCAAGCTGCTCTAGCCATTGGTTAATAATTTGCCTAATTATGGGATCAGTGGCGGGCAAATAGACACGAGCCAATAACAATGCCTCCTTATAGAATTCATTGCTTATTAGCAGCTTGATGGCATCGGTGGGCAAGTGTATGGCCATTAGATACATAGCAGAATGCAAAATGTATCCTTGGTCCAGCAGTTGCTCGGCAAAAGCCTGACAGCATTGAATCCAAAAACTGTAATGCCAAAAATTTAGTTGGTTTCTTTATCTGTATATGTACATACAGTTAAATAATATACTTACTTATAGGAGACCGAAGGTGCCAAACTTAAATGCCATTCGGTAAGTGTTTTGTTATTAATGTGCTGTTCCAGCTCATCGCGCAATTTAAAATTGGCCGTAATCAACCAAAGAGGTGCAATGCCTTTGTTATCGGAGCTCTTTAAGTTTTGGACTGGAAAATTTTTTTACAAAAGTTGTGAGAAAAAAAAATCTTAATTGCAAAATTAGTCGATCGTTTGTATTGTAGGACATGATGTAAACAATCATTTGCAATAATGTCAAAAATTTTACAGCTTTATTTGCTTAATGTTAACTTACGCTCTGTGGCAAGAAGCTCCTTGGCCACCACCTTGGTGCTAAATAGTTTGGCCACAAGCACAGATTGTTCGATATTGGCAGAATTTTCCGTCAGCACAACGGCCAACTTTTCCAGAGGGCTTCTGTTAAGCTCCTTTTGTGTAAGGTATAGCGAGGTCCGACTATGCTGCAATAAACAGAGAACGAATTTTTCACGAATTCAACTTGCATTTAGTTTTATAACTTACAGCTAAAAAGTTAGCAGATTGCTCTTTGCCCTCGGAAGTATCCAGGTTTAGTGCCTGCAACATTTTCTCAACGGGCATTTCACAATTTGTGGGATTGATTAGAGTGGCGAACGATTCTCCAGCATTGTTTCCATATGTTACTTGCTGAGTTTCCATATCTTGTGATTTATCACCTTCTTCCTGTTCGTTTGCTTTTATTGGTTCATCTTGACGTAGTTGTGAATTTTTTTTCTTCTCGTGACGACGTTCCAATTTGCGTTGACGCTTTTTCTCCGCTGCAGTCATGGCCAGCATGTAGGGCTGGGTGAGTGACTTGGTGGCCCACTTAACATTCAATAGAGCATCCACCTTGGAACAAATGGTCTTCTCCTTCCTCTGCAGTGCTTCCTTTATATGGACAAACTCCAATGCGATTGCCTTTCCACCACACATGATAACATTCTCGTCGCTGGGTAAAAATATTCCACACCACATGGGGCACGGAAATATGATGGTTAATGGTTCCTGAGTCGGTTCCTTGGTATTCCATAAACAGATCTTTCCCTCGATGTGACATGTGAGCAATAAATGGGAGTCCGTGCTGCTCCACCTGGCTGATGTAATGGACGCTTTCTTATCGCTAGCTTCAAAAGAATGCAGTATTGTGAATTTCGATTCCTCCTCTATGAAGTTCAAAATAAACACGAACTTGTCTCGGCCGACAACTGCAAATTGATTGGATATGAAGGGATTCCAAACTATGTCTGTGATATATCCCGACATCAGCGATAATTGACGCAGATTGATGTAGATGAGTTCGCAATCCTCTTTGAGTTTGAAAAGCTGCAATTGTCCGCTGTCCGACCCGACAAACAGAAAATCGCCGCGCACACTCACATAACTGGGGCTTACTATGTTCTTTATTAGTCTAGGCCCATCTATAAGGGAGTCAAGAAAGCGTTACTAGGGCAACACAGGGGGGTTATTATAACAAAGCATGCGGGTTAAACTCATTTCTATTCAACTTCACATTTTATAAGTAAAGAAAATTACATGTTTTTTTTGTAATGATGGAAAACCCCAATAACATGTCGTACCAAAAAACAATTCGGAACATTTTGCAAAATATATTGACACGTTTCAAGGAGCGCGATATTGAAGTGGACGTGAACCTGGTCGTCTTTGCAGTTCAATTGTTGGCACGCGATATGCGTCTTGGAATTACAAAATGCGATCTCAACAATCTGACTGCCTGTACAATAAACAGATTTATCGACGACATAATTTCCGGCTATACAGATCCCAAGAACACAACCATGGCTAACTTAAAAATGATCTGGCTTATGAAAACCACCAGGGAAATAAAACTGTCCTATGTGCAAGAGAAATACGAGCAGATATTTCAACAGCAGCTCCAACTACTCATTCAAGACATACTTCAATATCCGGAAAATTGCAGCAAAGTGCAGTTAGATCAGCTTTTTGCCAAGATGCAGGTACTCATTGTCGTGTGCTACAATCTTGGGTGTCCCAAAAACCATGTTGTGAGTATAAGTTATGATTTGAAATTGATTTTATTTCATAATTCTATGTATCATGTGACTTGTTCTGACAGCTTCTTAAGCTGACGGCACAAGCGCTGAACAGTGTAATTGGTCGAACTGATCTGCAGAACTATGTGCTGAAGAAGAAATACCATCGCTTGGAATATCTTAAGCGTCTCGCTGCGACGGTTAGCGGCATTGTTATTTATCACAACGATGGACCTGATGGTGATCGGGAAAATGTGAGATACGGTATGTTGACGCAAAGACTAGAGCATTTCATTGATGATACAAATTACTTGTTCTTCGCAGTGATTGGTGATCTGATGATGGCGCAAAAGAATACCAGCGAAGCGATTGAAACAACATTGAAGCGTCTGCACCATTTGCGTTCTATCTGTCACTCTGTAATCTCAGAGCAGTTGGACGTCGATACAAGGGAGAACATTATCGTCTATAGAGTTCCATTGGAGAAGCTGCAGTGGCTGAATCAATATTCGATCACATTTTCGATTCAGGAACGTTGCCTGCGACTATTGCAAGAAAATTTTGAAAGCACTGCTTATCTTCTAAATCGAGAAAGGGAACGATACGACTGTGTGGTAGCAAAAATAAACGAAACGCTTGTTATGCGCACCGCTATAGAGTCCGAGCTAGTATTCGTAAGTTGTATCCATTTCTCATCCGAAATAAATCAAATTTTAATTACATGCTTACGGCAGCCCCATTTTGTATACCTAGGAGAAGTTTGGAATAATTTAAACAATTACCTAAATCACATAGTAGAGCTTAACAAGTTGCGAGAGCAATTAGAGCCCCTGGTGACAAATGAAATAGAAGAAGCGGCTAAATCGATCGCAAAAGAAATTCATGCTTTGGGCCAGCGTCAAAAGTATCCCCAAAAGCGCACAATTTTAGAGCTCATGGACGCCGTCAAGGATTACAAAACCGAAGCTGACTTTTGTAGCATAGCAGTAAGTAAGAAGTGCATAACAAAAAAAATCAAAAATAGGAAAAAAAAGATTTAATAGAAAAGTGTTAGTATTTTGTCAAATATAGAAATTATGTTTGTACTCAATCAGCATCTGTTATGGTTATGTACCTATAATTTTGGATCTGCCACGCCTCTTTCTGATACTACTTACTCTTCTAATACTTACTTACTACCCTTCGAGTACAGAAATAATGGGCCAATATCTAACATGCAATTTAGAGCAGACAAAGCTTCAGCAACAAAGTTTTGGACTATACTTTTTTTAACGTCCTAAAAATAGAAAAACATTCAAAAATTCGTAATTGCACTCAATTTAGTTGGTTTTTTATGCCCTGCCTAATATGATTTTTTTCTTGTGGTATTACAGCAAACTGATGTAAAGGAATGCTGTGCTTTGACCCTAGCAATGACCAATGGTTTGTTGTTACCAGCGACCATAGAGCACAACATTTGTACGAATGTGGACATCAAATTCGGTTTCCGCGACAAATCGTATTTACGTGTGGCAGAGATTTATTTTGAAAAGTTTATTAATTCCTTTCGAAAGGTTGTATTTACAAACGCCAATGTTGCGTTGTTGTTCAATTTGGCTGATGCCATGATTGCACATGATTTATATAGGAAGAAACCGAAGCCGGCGAAGAGCAAAGATTTCAATGGTCAAACCGAAATGGTTGTTACGAATGATTTATCGGTGCCAAATTGGATAAATGTAACCTGGAATGTTTGGGATTATCATCGAGATACTATACATAAGGCGGAGATACGGAAACGGCAGACGCATGATTCCCAAACCAAAATAAGTTTTGGACGCCGAAATGCTCAAAACCAAACCTATAATACGCGTCAACATTATTAAAATACTTGCCTGACTTTGCGGCTCGGATGTCGAACACACCAATCAGTCGACTGGTAACAAAGAATATGAACTTGTCGTGCCACACCAAGGAATAAACTTCCTTCTTGCAAGTGGTATAAAAGGTTGTAACCGTTTTCATGCGCTCCACATCAATGATGCCCACCTGCAGACAGAAATTTAATATTGATATATATTTTGTTGTGCTTAATAAAAATATATTCATCGGTGCTTCATGCTTACAGAACCGTCAAAAGTGCCGTAGGCCAATTGGGTTGAGTCCGGACTCCAAGAAAGCGAGTAGACAGATTGGTTGACATGAATACTTTTAATTGGAATGCAACGTGGTGATAGCTTGGATAGATCGAATATGGAGACACGTCTGTTGCCGCAACCTAAGGCGATTCTGTCAAAGATCGAGCATAAATTTAATATGATCAATATTATCAAGTGTAGAATGTTTTTATATACTTATTGACATCATCAGGACACTCGGCAATGGCGCGCACAGCAAACGAGACACAATTATAGTTAAGACTCAATTCAGATGTGACTACGTTGTAAAGATTCACACATTCTCTGACGCACAACCAAATCTGCTGTGTAATTGGGCAGACTCCAAATGATATTATATCGCTAAGGTAACACTTAGGTAGATTTGATTTAATTATTTTGTAACGCTTCGATTGTCCATCGATTTCAAGAGACCAAAAGAGCAACTGGTTTTTCGAAAGGGAAACAATGGCATTGTCGTGCAACCACTGAACGTTGCTGAATTTACCTGAAATTGAGTTTAGTTTCTCGATTTATTTATTTATTTAATTTTATCATTATATAATTTCTTATAGTCTGTTTATATAATCACTAACGGGTTTTAGGAATTTTCAATCTTTAGATTTTTAATGCTAGTTTCATATTCAAGATATTACGTTACGACCAATCAGATATTTTAACTTAGTTGTGTGGAACTCACCCCTAGCATTGGTTCTGTTGAATTTTTTGCCACAAATACCGCCAGTGACTGTGTTATAAATCGTTATTGTATCGCTCACATCAATGGACACCAACAGTATGTCTTTCTCTGGACGCGGAGTTGAAGTGCCATCGCTATTGGTTTCTACGCTTATTTCTTGAAAATCTTGCGGTTTGTTTGTCTGATGCTGTGTTGTTTCGGGCGGAAATTGGGTCACATGTACCTCCGCTTGATGATAAATGTGATGAAGCACTTCGCGTTTTGGCTTTGGTGCATCCCCATCAACGATTTCAGCATCATCACTGGAGTAGATATAGTTAATGACCTCCAGACTGCCCTCCGTGGATTCGCTGCCCAGGGTGTCAAATTGATCCTGCTTCGGGGTTTCACTGTTGTTGCTGCTATTGCTCAGTTGTTCTAACATTTTTACCTGTTTGCAGTCTGCTAAAGTGACCTCTATTGGCGGGGTATCTAATAATTTTTTGCCAGTTATTTCAACGTCTGCACCATCAGAGCGCGCTTGAAGCTCAGCTTTGAAGTTCTCACATGCCTCCACATAATCGAGTGAATGTCCAGCAGTATTGGTAGACAGTTTTTCAACGCCCACGAAATCATTACAATTATCAAATGATTTGCTACATATATTCTGGCGTGAAGGCGCCCCAAATTCGCCATCCAAGTGATCAAAGTTGTATATATCAAACATATCTCCGTCATTGCACTTTATTGTTTCCAAACAATCAACATTAGAAGGCTTAGTCACGGCTGAGGCCACTTTCTCAACTGTGGATTCATTCTTAGTGGCTAAGATTTGGCTGCGCCAGTGTTCGGCTCTGGTGGCTAGTTGCTTTAAGTTTTCATTGGAATGGCTCAGATTCTCATCCTTAAAACCGATTTCTCTCCATGCCAAGCCACTTATATGATCCTTGTGGCTATGCAATTTGTATTTGATGCTCATCTGGCGCAAATCACAAACCATCACAATGCCGGAAGCCGTACCCACGGCAAACAAGCCATCGTTGTATGGAGAACAGCGCAATAGGGTTACGTCATGATTCCTTGAGGGAATGAACGTCGGACGTCGGCAATAGGAATTGGAGACGACGCAGTAGATGACTAAATCATTCACATCCATCGACAGTATGTTGCCATTGGACATGTAACTCATGACCACCGCCCTTGATGAATAACGGGGGCCAAGCTCGCGCGCCTCTTGCTGATGTTGGTGCGCTTTATGGCCACTTACAGCTTCTCCAGCTGTGCAATCCCAAACTTGAACACTCAAATCTTCGCCGACAATCGCAAAATATTTTCCATGTTTTTTAGAGTCATTAGCAATTGGCTTACCCCACAAAGGATTGACATCCAAGGCAATGATACCAACGCGAACAGACATGTTTTTCATTTCCGGCGTCTCCTTACCATTCGGTGGAGGCGCTGCAATGTAATTAATGCACCGCAAGCCGGCATATAAAAAGCCGCCGTCGGGGGTGACAACGGACAACGCAGATTGGCATGGCACGCTCGGCACGTTATTGTACAATACCTTTGAGCTCATTTTGCCTATGCCGCAAGAAAATGCGTTTTAGAAAGTAATTTATTTCCCACTAAACAAATTTAACAAATTTGGATCAAATTCCGTCCTTGTCCGCATCTACACCAAAATAATAAATGCCGGATCTGGCACTTCGCAGTTTTTAGTGCTGCACAACGTACTAATAAGTGCTCCCAATGAATGGCAAATATAAAGAAGAAGAGAATTGTAAAATACGTAAATCTTTTGTGCGATAAACAAAAGACAATTTTTTGCCTGTTGCTGTACTGCTTTTATTGGCATGGAAGGCAAACGAGAAAGAAAGTCCTCTTTGGTACGTAATTGTTGAAATACACCTTTGGTTTAAGCGTAATAATTTAAGTTTGCTTTTTTTCGTAGGCACCACTCTCGCCATGTCCCATTCCTGATATAACAGACGATGAGCTGGTGACCATCTCTGTGCGGGATCTAAATCGCACGTTGAAAATGCGTGGACTTAACCGTGATGAAATTGTTCGTATGAAACAAAGACGTCGTACGCTTAAAAATCGTGGCTATGCAGCTTCATGTCGCATCAAGCGAATTGAGCAGAAGGATGAGTTAGAGACCAAGAAATCGTATGAATGGACTGAATTAGAAACCATGCATGAGGACAACGAGCAAATACGTCGAGAAGTGGGCAACTGGAAGAACAAATACAAGGCGCTGCTACAATTTGCTATTCAAAATGATATACCAATACCAAGCGAGCTGGAAGGGTGCTAGAGAAGGAACCTTTTCATTCCAATTCAAAATTTAATCTAACACACCTGCAATAATAGTACAATAGCTACAATTTGATTTTAACACTTTTTCTATGTTTTGTAACGCAATATAAAAAGAAATCTAAGCTCTACGACAAATAAAACACCCTGTCCTAAAATATAAACAATAGCTTCATTGTGAATGTCAAAAAAGAATAGGCTGGGGAAACAGTCAAATGCTGGTTATGTATTAATTTTAATGAATTTGTATCCGAAAGTGTCAGGCTGGTAGTACAGACTGGGTGAAAAGCAAGCGGCTCCAAATAACAAAAGCAGGTTTGGAAACACATGGCATTTCGTCGCTTTGCCAAATCCTTACTTTACGCCTTGCCACTAGGAATAACTTTCCTAGATTGCGTCGGCTATGTGGCTCGTGTTGATGGTAATTTAAGGTTCGCATCCATTCCAATATATATAGTAATAGATTATTGATTCTAGGAATTTCAATGCAGCCCGTGCTGAATCCGGATGCGGAGGAGCGTGACTACGTTTTTCTGTTACGTTGGGGCATACACAACAGTGCTGTGGAACGCGGTGACATAATTTCTCTAATCTCGCCAAAAGATCCCGCACAAAAAATCATAAAACGCGTTGTGGGAATGCAGGGCGATGTCGTTTCAACATTGGGATACAAACATGAGATAGTGCGCGTGCCAGATGGTCACTGCTGGGTGGAAGGGGATCACACTGGACACTCGCTTGATAGCAACACATTCGGTCCGGTGGCCATAGGACTGATGTCGGCGAGGGCAGTAGCAATTGTTTGGCCACCAGAACGATGGAGAATACTTAAAAATGAGTTGCCCGGACGACGCCGACCCATACAAGTTGCTAAGACAAGCTACTACAACTAGCCAGAAGACTGAGCCGGCCTGGGGCCCTTGGAAAGGAAGCATCACTGGATGCTCTATCGCCTATGATAGTTTAATGCAGTTGTTTAGAAGATACACCCTATGTATATTTTGTAATGTTTATGTTCATAACACGCACGCTAATTTATAAGCGAAAAATGTTCAAAATTTAAAATGATAGCAAGCAGTAAATTAAAACTGCATATAACAAATTGGCTGTCAACTATTTATTTCAGCTATTGCTGGCTTTATATCCATAGTCATGAAGCACTTGCAATGTCTGTTTGAGTGCTACGCCCGCGCGTACAATCTTGTACTGTCCGGGAGTTGCTAAGTCAACCACAGTCGAGGCCAGCCGTCGCTCTTCTGTCTTGCCGATTTCCCCAGCGTCGAAAACAGCACCCAAGCGAGGCCACAGCTCCTGAAACTCCGAAACACGAAGACTACTGGGTGCACCAGACTGATTTGCACTAGTCAACGCTAATGGCTGCTCGTGCCAAGTCGCGCACAAATCACGTATAAACGTAAAATCAGGTATCCGTATGCCTATTTTAGATGTGCTAGGATTAAGAAATCGATTGCTTAGATGTGCCGTGCGCTCGATCACAATTGTTAAGGGTCCAGGAAGCAGACTTGTCAGAAGCTCATTCCTGAGATGCGAGGCCTCACCATAGCGACGCAAAGCTGCAATGTCCTTTACACAAATGGCTACCGGTTTGTGCTCATCCCTTCCCTTGACCTCGTAAAGCCGCTGAATGGCATTTTCATTATTAGCATCGCATGCGAGCCCATAAACCGTATCGGTGGGCAGCGCTATAATCTTGCCGGTAAGTAAACATTTCCGGGCAAGCTTTAGTGCGTGAGTCGAACCGACTGCGCAAACTGTGGTCCGACTAGGATCTTGAAATTCATCCAGTTGTGGTTGCATAGTGCTACAGCTACATTTACTGCTTAGCACATGTAGACTACTACGTAGTAGCGGTTGAAAAAGGCGCATCTAGTCTCTCCAGTTGTGGCCGCACAAATGATTGCAGCACTTGTAGAATGTGGTCATAGGCTCGTCCGCTGAGCGTGTTTGCATTTGCATAAAATAAGCGCGTTTATGTGAACATACTGGGCACTCGGCGTCAGTGGAATCAACGTTTTCCCACGCAGCTACGCCGCCTAATACCTGATCTACTTCCTAAAATGCAATAACATTTTGTGTAAGAAAATTGCGTCACCTCAAATGGTAAACAATACCTTAAGTCTTGGAAAGGTTTTCGTCGATATTTTACGTTTGATCTTCGAGACGTAGGGGCACGTGTTGCATGAAAGGCGGTGACTAGAGGTGTCCTCCTCGATGATTAGAATATTACCGCACGATGGGCAAAAAAACAACATAGTTTACATCTACATCTGCGCGTGTCCAGACAACAAGCACGTTTCAAACATAAATTCCGATAGGGCTACCGTCTCTTAATCGAAGTATCGAGTAATATTTTTTTGATTACGCGCTTTGTATTATTTGTGTTTTATAGTATGTATAAGCTGGTAAACTTACCACCTACAATTTCATATGCTTATTACATATTCATGCAAAAATATACATTAATAAATATTCGAAATTCGAATGGGCGCATTCGAGTAGAGAGACATCGATATTAGTAGATAAGGCATCGATATTTTGAAACTAATGCTAATGTCGATCACTAATGGTCTTCGACATAACGGTGCTTTCGTTTCGATCCTAGCGACTTCGAAGATAAAAGGAAAATGTATCAAATACTAAATATAAAAGTTCGTCCCATAATGGAGGCAGATAAGTTCGCATTTCCCCATATTTCTAAGCCTGTTGTAAAAGGCTACTTTAGTGTTTCTCCTGACGGTGATTTTGAGCGTGGAGAAGAACGAAAGCGCTATTTGGTCGACCCAAGCACAGTTCCTCTACCGCTGACTCTTAATGGACCACCCCATGATGTCTTTCGCCTCAAAGCTGACCCAAACGAACTCTTTCTCGACAATCTATTATACTTTATAAAAACGCAGCAGCAAGCATTTTTTTTTCGAAACGAAGTTGGAGCCATTCAGTTGAACGCGGATTTCGTCTGCACTCGAGAGGTGATCTCATTAATGATGTGCGCTCCCTATCAAAAAATAAGGAACTGGACATTGGCAGCGTCATACTATAAGAACACGATGTATATTTGCGAAATTGACAGCGAAGATCGTACTAATGGTTTGCATTTAGACCAGGCACATTTAGATATTGCTATTAACAATTCATGGTTGGAGAAATTAAAGCAGTACTGTTTGTCCGGTAGGAGCTTTATTTAAAAAAAAACCACAAATAGTATACCTATATATTCAAAAATAGAATCCAATAACAGAATGCCTGATCCAAGTCAGCCTTTAGAAAAGCACGGAACATTTAATTGTGTTTTTAGCACAACAATAAGTGGAATCAAGATGATCTTTGAAGCGCCTATGATTGTCGAAAATTCTCAAAACCGATGGTGAGTCTTGTAAACTTTATTATTAATGTTCTTACCCTGTACCTAAAGGGTGGAAGGGTATTCTAGGAAGTCTAAACGCTAAATGTATGTAACAAGCATAAATACGTCAGACGCCATGTTATAGGTTAATAAACAATCTGCATGGTGAGACAAGCCGATGTGGACATGCCTGTCCGTTCGCATGTACTTCGAGAACTGTCGAATCATAACAGATAGGTATACTAAACTGGATATATAGATTTGTTTTATGTATACACAGAACAAGTTTATAAGATTTTTTTTATCAAAATCGATCAGCTTTATTGTAAAACTACGGATATTCCAGAGTTTGACTTTAACGTTTTATTCGCTGTACTATTTTCTTTAAATTGTAGTGACGCTGAGAGCAACTTCGTTGAATTGAAAGTTCGCCCAACCACCATGAGTCAATTGGAATGGTCCGAATATTATTTAAACGTGGCCACTAAGTGGTGGGCAGATTGTTATTTGGTAGGAATAGACGACTTATTTATAGCCACATGCGACAAAAATGGACGGATTGTGCATATAAAAAGGACGAAATCACGCGAAATATATAAAGAAAGCGTAAGTTTTTGTTTTATACGTTGCCTCCATTCAGTGATTTTAAAATATATATATTTCATTTCCCAGGAAAAGTATTGGTCCACCGCCGTCTGTGCGAATTTCATGGCGCGTTTATTATCTACCATAAAATGCACAATGATCCACTTGAACAGTGCAAGTACGGTATATATATATGATTTTAATGCAATGAATGCACAAATCACTTATAAAGTTTACGAGGGTCGTAATAGATATACCTTTATTCCGGACTGGTACCGAATGATGCTGGATAATCTTGAAAATTCCATGCATTGATTAGATGCGTAATCCTTACTTATAAAGTATATAGTTTATTACACATTCATTCATTAGATTAGAAAAAAAGTTATCACTATTTCAGAATTTTGTATTTAAGTTCGACGCGGCATAAAAAAAGTTGGCCATAATTTTATATATAACATCATGTTCTTAGTGTTCATCATAATCACTATTAAATAATTTAATACAAGTTTTCTTGTTTACATCAAATAAATTGAAGAGAATGCATTCGATTTTACAAAAGTATGGAAATGCTAGTTACATGCTAATTGTATGCAGTCCTATCACCCCGCTTACAACTCGGTCTTCTTCGACTTGCCATTGCGGTCATAACCATTCAGTTCCGTAGTTGCTTCCTTGGCAATGTACTTGATGAAGTCATCGACCTCCCGACCGCCGTTGTAGCTAACTGGCTTGTTCTTGGAATCTTTGGGCAGCCAGAAGAGCGTAGGGAAACCACGCACATTGAACTCGGGCGGCACATCATTGGCTGTGGCGTCCATTTTCACAATTGCCACCTCCTCATTTTGCAGCTTTTCTGCCAGCTCGTCGTAGACCGGTGCCAGCTTCTTGCAATGACCGCACCATGGAGCATAGAATTCAACTAATGTATCCTTTCCATTGTTAATGACAACTTCGTCAAAGTTCTTGGCAACTGCAACCTTGACGGGTGCATCATTTGACTCAGGCACCGGCTCACTCTTGATAAACGGTTCCAGTTCATTGGCCAGCAATTTCTCAACAAAGTTACGCAAATTGTCGACGGAAAATTCTTCTTTGAGAGCAAATTTTAGATTCTTGGCATCGCGAGCGAGAATGACGGGTTTGTCTCCCACGAAATCATAGCCATACTCATTCAATTCGTGCTGGAAGTCATCCTTGGAGCTAATGGCGAAGTTCAACTGACCAACAAATTCCTTGGCAACTTTTAGTACGCGGTTGCGCCAATAGTTTGTGCCCTTTGGATTTTTCTGATAGTCTACAGCAAAGTAGGCCGTGACCAACGGATTCTGAAAATCGCGGGATGTATCCTGTGTGCGGTGACCAACCAAGCCATGGCTACAAGTACAAGAAATACCATCACATCAGCTTAGAGGACACAATAAAACAGAGAATTTTGGCTAACAGTTTAAAATTAAAAGAAAATTACTATCTTAAGGCTACTTGAACTACTAGTACCAACACTTAATGTCTTAATTAAAATACTTACAAATTCTCTTTGATGAAAGTTATCAAATCTGATTCACTGCTACCGTTGAAGTCAATGGTGGACTCTTCGAATTTATTGCTCAAATGTGGGGCGCGGATAAGTACGATTTTCTCGCTGTGTAAAGAAAGCGAAAATAGTATAAAGATAGTATTTACTAAAAAAGACTTTATTATGCTTATAAAATATATAATAAAAAGGTTTACTGTAAAAAAAAGATAAAAATTTAGCATATGACTTGTTGCTTTTTTCAGTCTTGAATCTTCTTATCTTGCCCCTGGACTTACGTTTCTCCCTGTTTCTTCAACACGGCTTCATTGCTGGTGTGTCCGAAACGATATTTCTCGCGGTTTTTATCGGCAAACTTAAGGAATACCTTTGCCAATTTCGAGTCGATATCGTTGAAGTAACCGAATAGAGTGGTATCCTTGGTGTCCAGGAATTTTGCTAGTTCCTCAACAGAGCGTATCTCCTTGGAAGCGGGTCCCACCTGAGCACGCATATACTTGGCAATGCCATTGGCCTCACGAGGACCGTTGTAATCTTGTGAAACCTCGTCCTGCTTGAAGATCTTCAAAGTTGGGTAGCCACTCACCGAGTATTTGCTACAAATATCTTTTCCAGCCTCGGTACAATCAACCTGTTTTTAAACAGAACATGACTAAAAAGGCCCTAAAGCTAATAGGATTTGATCAGCACAATTTACCTTGGCCAATGTAATTGGTGGATCGTCATCTTTTACAATTTCGGCAGCCTTGGCGTATTCAGGCTTAAGACGTTTACAATGTCCGCACCTAAGAAACGGGCATAAAAATGTATTTATTGGACACGTAAGTAAAATATGTAGCAGTGTATATAAAGAGCATGCTGTACCAATAATCTGGAACATGAACGAACATTTAACATCATTTTGGGTGCGGGCCCCTATCTGCGTGTTTTTCTAGCTGCTTATCGCAAGCATAAAACACATTTTTAATTAAGTTCCTCGTTATGTTCTTAAGTTTCTGCTGATAACAAACAACAACGAAACTGAGACTACTGTGAAATTTATAAAATGTTGGATTGAGTGGGTTGATTTTGGCTTCTGTTCGCCGGCCGGCGATATTCTCCGTACAAAAATATATACATATTCTTTATTATTCCGTTCTCATATTGCATCTGTATATATTTGCTTAAGTTCATTGCTCGCCCACACAAACACAAGCATACGCAAATACATTCATGCATGCATTGGTATGTACATACCCATTAAACAAACCCTACCCTTTGAAATGGCTGACAATGAAACAATCGTGACCGACCTTTTCCGCTGACGTGTACATTAAGGTAGTTTGTTTAAAACGCTATTGTAAGCCGATTGCTAGTTTAAACTGATTATTACGCTTGGACAATGATACGCCCACGCCCCACTCTTAGACTTACCAGGGAGCATAGAACATAACCAATGTTGTCTCGTGTTGCTTTAAAGTTGACACAAAGTTATCATCGCCAAGCTCAAGAACATCACTCTCTGCACCGGCCGCATTTGCGATTAAGCCAAACAGCACCACAGCTGCCACTAGGCGCAACATATTGGACTTCTGTATTTTATTTCGATTATGTATTTCCCCAACAAAGATTGCTTTCTATCGACCAAGCGCCTGCTGTTTGCACATCTATGCCGGTCGAAATACGAGATATAATTGATTTTGCTTGTTCGTCTCGAGCAGACAGCCACGTCTGCCGTGCTTCTTCTGCTTTTCGATAATTGTCATTCGCATTGAACGGAAATTTCGAAGAATTTGACATTTGACAGTACGCTTTGAGTTGAATGACAGAATTATCGATGGCTTACTGAAAACTACTTTATGTTATTTAAAAGTAGATATTCTTTTACAGAAAACACAATTTTTTTTTGGCTATGGTTATTTGAGATGCGTATTAAGGCAGTTTGCGGGCACAGAAAATGAATTTTCGAAGAAAAATATTATCGACACATCGATTTGTTTCTTTAAAGCAGCCCTGAAACGCCACGCTTCACTCGCCGAGGGTTCAAGCTTCCTGTCTCGCCGAACACTCGTTCACTTTGTTCAAGTCTGTCGCCGGATTCGCATAGACTCTGTGATTTCTCGTTCATTTTATTCGAAAGTAAGTTGTTACCAAGTGAAAAATTTTCATACATATGTAAATATATGTATGAATGATAAAATATGTGCAATGAAATAGAATAAATTCTCTATGTAAATAAACAAATATGCAATTGGACTTTTCTTAAATTTGTGCATTTTATGAACGTGTGTGTGTGTGTATCTAATGAGTTAACCTATACTTCTCAAAGTGAAAGGTGGTGGCGATGACCTGAGAAAAGGCAAACACGTGGCAAATAATCTTCATAGCCATTCGCAATTTCATATAAAATAATTTATATTTTAAACGTTTATTTCATGTTTTTTCAAAATAGTTTAATGACTGCCGCACCCACTCTTAAGAGTCACACTCATACTTCAATTGGTTCCCTTATGATTTCGCTAATTAACATGCATATTAAGTTATTTCTGCTTCAAACAGAGTCTTATTCTAAATAGTTTGCTAAATATTGCGAAATGCAGCATGTGTGAAAAACGTGGGTTTTCTCCATACGCAAATTCTTTGTGCTTTTCTGTGGCATAGAATTTCAAAATGGCGGCTTACGTGGCTGTGATGTGACTAATTGTGGCATGCGAATTATTTCATAGCTTCAGAAGTTAAAGCGAATAAAGACGTGCAATGAAAGCGCTGATTTAGTTGCCAAGTGCGAATTTCACAATCAACTTAAGGTGATGTGACTGGCCACTTTTTTTTTTTTGCCATAGATTAATGTACATATACGTAAAGTTGATGAGTGGTCCAAAATGGCCACCGGGTGCACTTAAATTCTTGATCATATAGCTTTGCCTTTGCTACAACGATCGCTTGTGGTAATGGAAATTGTGTGTGTTCGGCATATACACATGCAAACAATTGTCGCCATTTTACTTTGCTTTCTCGCTCGCTCTCTTTGGGTCTTTAAGCAGCCGGCAATTCAACGTCATAGCACCCATACATTCAAACAGACAAATACATAGAGATATAATTTTGCTGGAATTTTCCTTGCGCATATTCTATCAGATAAATGTTATTTCTACTTTACATATATGCTCGATTCTCCATGATGACAATTAATTCAGTTCTGCTACTGAAGAATTTTGACGATAACAAAAATACCAAAACCACTGAAAAGTCGAGCTTCTACTTTTTTAAAACAGTTTTATTTGCTGCATTTTTTTTTTTTTTTTTTTTTTGTTTTTTCTGACTTTTATTGTTTGCAAAAGTGCACCGTTTGCAATTTGTCTTTTGTTCGCGAATGCCCTGCCACCATCGTCATGACATGCGGTGTCAGTGCACCTAACCTCAAACCAGCTGGTGGGGCCTTTGAAACGTGTAGTGTGTGGGCATGTTTCGAAGTGAGGTTAAGATGAACTGATGTCACGCAAACAAAAGTCATTTTAGTAGCTGTGCCTTTTGAGAACACTTTATGTAGTCCTTCAACTGATACACCTGATAACTTTACCACTGCCTGCCCTTAGATACTTATGTTTGCTAACAAAATTTGTTTATCCATCTGTTTCTTCCCCTATGCCGTGCCTGTCGTATACCTGATACCTGCCTGCACGTACCACAATCACTCACCACACGCATCCCACAACAAAATAATCGCCATGTGCAGCTCTTGTAAATCAACATGGGCAAGGAAAAGATTCACATTAACATTGTCGTCATTGGACACGTCGACTCTGGCAAGTCCACCACCACTGGTCACTTGATCTACAAGTGCGGTGGTATTGACAAGCGTACCATCGAGAAGTTCGAAAAGGAAGCCCAGGAAATGGGCAAGGGTTCCTTCAAGTACGCATGGGTTTTGGATAAATTGAAGGCCGAACGTGAGCGCGGTATCACCATCGATATCGCTTTGTGGAAGTTTGAAACCTCCAAGTACTACGTCACCATCATCGACGCCCCCGGCCACAGAGATTTCATCAAGAACATGATTACTGGTACATCCCAGGCTGATTGCGCTGTCTTAATTGTTGCTGCAGGTACTGGTGAGTTCGAGGCCGGTATCTCGAAGAACGGTCAAACCCGTGAGCATGCTCTGCTCGCCTTCACCTTGGGTGTGAAGCAGCTGATTGTTGGCGTCAACAAGATGGATTCGTCTGAGCCACCATACAGCGAGGCCCGTTATGAGGAAATCAAGAAAGAAGTGTCCTCATACATCAAGAAGATCGGCTACAACCCAGCTGCCGTTGCCTTCGTACCCATCTCTGGCTGGCATGGCGATAACATGTTGGAACCATCTACCAACATGAACTGGTTCAAGGGCTGGAAGGTCGAACGCAAGGAGGGTAACGCTGAAGGCAAGACCCTCATCGATGCTTTGGACGCAATCCTGCCCCCATCCCGTCCAACTGAGAAGCCCCTGCGTCTGCCCCTGCAGGATGTCTACAAAATTGGTGGTATCGGAACAGTACCCGTCGGTCGTGTGGAGACTGGTGTTTTGAAGCCTGGCTGCGTTGTTGTCTTCGCCCCAGCTAACATCACCACTGAGGTCAAGTCTGTTGAAATGCACCACGAAGCTCTGACTGAGGCTGTTCCCGGTGACAACGTTGGTTTCAACGTTAAGAACGTATCCGTTAAGGAATTGCGTCGTGGCTACGTCGCTGGTGACTCCAAGGCCAACCCACCCAAGGGTGCTGCCGATTTCACCGCTCAGGTCATTGTATTGAACCACCCTGGTCAGATCGCCAACGGCTACACTCCAGTGTTGGATTGCCACACCGCTCACATCGCTTGCAAATTCGCTGAAATCAAGGAGAAGGTTGATCGTCGTTCCGGCAAGACCACCGAGGAGAACCCCAAGTTCATCAAGTCTGGTGATGCTGCCATC
The DNA here is from genome assembly GCF_003285725.1 of Scaptodrosophila lebanonensis. Taxonomy (NCBI): domain Eukaryota; kingdom Metazoa; phylum Arthropoda; class Insecta; order Diptera; family Drosophilidae; genus Scaptodrosophila; species Scaptodrosophila lebanonensis. Next base: position 9,212,592 of record NW_022060529.1, read on the forward strand.
GTCAACTTGGTGCCATCCAAGCCCTTGTGCGTGGAGTCCTTCCAGGAGTTCCCTCCATTGGGTCGTTTTGCCGTGCGTGACATGAGACAGACTGTCGCTGTCGGTGTAATCAAGGCTGTTAACTTCAAGGATGCTTCCGGTGGCAAGGTCACCAAGGCCGCTGAGAAGGCCACCAAGGGCAAGAAGTAGCTGCTTTGTTCTTTTACACAAACCAATAAGTTGAAACAGCAAGAGCCAACAACATCCTATTATAACTCCAGCTGCACTTCCAACAATACCAGCAACAATAACATTAAGCACAACAGTAGTAAAACAGAACCACCCGTAACTAGCAAGATGAATGAAAAGATAAAGTTCCAGCAAAAAATAAGTTTCCTGGTTAAACAAAAATTTAATTTTTTTCATCGAAAAGAATTTCGTCGGATACGAATGCCCAACGCTGTCGCAGCCGCCTAAACGATGGAGTGAGAAATTATTAGAACAACACGTACACACCCCTTGATCTTTAGTTTTGTCCTTTATAACAGTTTCTATAATATTATAATAAATGGACTTTATTATAGTATTATAATTAGATATTATATATGAGTATCGCCAACACAGCTTGTAGCATTTAACCCAATTTGATAAAATTTTTATTTGATTTGTATTCTTATGTTGGAATTCTCAATTGAAATTTATTTTGCCTACTACTTTGTACACGCAACAAAATAGAAAACGATAACCTTATTTCAAAAAAAAAAAAAAAAAAAAATTTTTTTTTCTCAAATTGCATTTATGGGTTTCTCTTCTTGGTTTTCAGCTTCAACTTTGGTTTCCACCGCCAACTTTAGTTGCCATTTTCCGCACTCATCATCGTTTTCGACGACCAACCCACAACTTGTTAACTGAAAAGTACAAAACTAACTGTATAAGTACAAATACTTAAACCACAAACTACACGCTGACGAATTTACCACAAAAGTAAATAAATAGTGCGAATAAAGGTATATTGCAACATGGAATTTAATGTGTTTTTATTACATTGCAAATAAAAAGCTGGTTTTAATTTTGTGCCACGCTGTGGAAGTGGGATGAAAAAAGTATCGTCTAACTGCAGAGACAACATGGGGGAAATTGAAGTATCGGTTCCGTCAGTTTGAATCAGCATGAGTATTTTCTTAATGGAATTAATTTACTCACTTGAGAGTTAGCTATGGATTCTCATTAAGTGGTGCATCAAAAATTAATGAGATTTTCCTATCTAATCTTAAAATTGGACTAAAATATTAAGGAATTATTAGAATGCAAAAGGAACCATCTGTCCACAAAAGATAAAATGATTTTGCACATGGCTATGCTTACCTTAGGGTATTCAAAGTAGTGTTTAAACTGGTGCCAAAACAAATTATTTAGTATTTTTGGATGTGAAGCAGTCTTTTTTAAATAACTTAAATGCGAGTTTATTTGGTAATTGTATATGTAGATAAAATACCTACATACATATGTACATAGCAAAAAAAAGCGCAGTTATTTGAAATTCTTTATTGAATATATTTGAATAATGTCGGTAGATTTTTAATAAACTTACTAATAACAGTTTTTTAAAATTATTCGAAATTTAATAGATTGACTGTAAATATACATACATACATACATTCACAGTATCTGTTAATAAGAAAGAAATTAAGAATTGCAAAACATATGTACATACTATGAGTATATAAAGATCTGTAGAACTACTTTTACTTAACGATTTTTTATTGTAACTCTAAAGTTCAGAATCAGCAATTCAACGTTTTTACTTTATTTTCAGCAGAAAAAAAGATTTGATGAAATTGGTCGAAATGTTTATATACTTAGTCTTTCTATTTATCAATAATGAATTCTGGGTCTTGATATGTGATTCGCATCTCCTGGGGATTCTCATAAATGATACCCACTGGCGTTACAATAGCACTCTTCATTATGTATTTACCAAACTTTTGTATTTGCATAGCTGAAATACTGTCTAGAACCCAATAAGGTGACAGATATATCCGATCATCTTCAGCTCGACGCTTATCGCCAATTACATATTTCGCCTTGTAGCGATTCTCTGTGAGCGTGGCGCCGCCCAGAAGTAAAAGTTCCTTCATGTTATTGAAATGTACGGGACGACAGAGCGAGGACACATAAAAACTTTCCATATACCTGAAGAGCTCACAACGATAATGAACCCCAAACGCTTGGCGCTCAGTACGACATATCTGTTTAGATTGTTCAAAAATATTAAAAATTATATTTTGTTTTAAATACCGTGGGGACTTACCTCAACGGCGCGTGAAAATGAAGTTAATTCGTAGGCTTCTTCATTCACCCATTTTCCAGCTCTTACCGAATCCAATATCCAGTTGTATGTAACAATCCAGACGCCGCGCATTAGTCCCCGCAGGAGATTGAGTGTGCGCCGTGGCTCCAAACTAATCAGGTGAGTCGTCCGTGGTCCCACAGTTGGGTCGAGACGTACACCACGAATTTTTCTTATTGCCTGTCATCGAGCACGAACAGTTTTAGTTTGCGTGTAGAATATGAATAAATTAATATTATGATGCTATTTTTAAAAGATGTCTTCACTAATGGGGGAATACGTAGCTTGGCACGCCGGAACGCATTAATTTATTCCAACATCTTTTTTTAACTCGAAAGTTTATTCAAAAAAGGATACGTCACAATGAATTGTTTATAAGTTCTAATAGCAATAATTCACAAGTATGATGATATTAATTACGATCAAAGTTTTACAACTACGTTTATGTTTTATCAATACAAGAATATAAAATTGAAACATATATATATATAAAAAAGTAACAATTGAAATCCAAATTGAATAAACTAAAGGCTATAGTCAAGAGAATATAGTTTGCAGTTGTAGGCCGGCTATAAATTGGTTGTAAAGTTTTGTGGCACATTACCAACCTGATGAATCACTTGTATCTGCTCCTGGTGCATATTGGTGTGTACCAGGGTGCGAGAAATGCGACGTCGTTTTTTCGGCGGAGGCTTCTCTTCCGTATTTGCTGTTATTTTTTCCTCTGAGCCGACTGGCGTCATGAAGCGCTCCGTGGTATCATTATCTTCATCGGTAGCCTTTGCGTCCTCATTGTTAGATTGCACAATATTCTCAGTCGGGGGAGGGGCCTTACCACTATTAGCTTGCTCAAAATCTAACGTACTACGACGACCTAAAGTCTTAAGTTGGATGGCTTTGAGCATTGCCTCGTCACCGGAGCCATTCATGGTGTTAGCAACTTCCTTTTTTTTATAATCAGTTGATGGGGTGGCTGGAGCAGCCGCCAGGGTACGTCTGCGTTTATTGGTGGAGCTGTTGGGCATGGTGGCGCACAAGCTAGGACGTGATTTTTTGCATGATTTCGGTGGTGAAAATATTATTTCCTCATTTGGTGTAAATAGTTTCCGCATCTTTGGCTGCGAAGGGGTTACCTCAGCCGTATTATTATTCGTATGGTTTGCGTCGACTGTTGACGGCTGAGCCACCGCCAGCGGTGTATCCCTACTACTCTTATTCAATGTGGGAGGCAGGTTGTCTTGCTGCATCATCGCTAAGGAACGACGTTGAGACGATTTGTTGATGCTATTGATACGTTCATTTATGAGTTCTATATCCACGCTATAGATCGAGCGTCTGCTTGGAGCGCTGCCGGGTAACCGCGTGGAACTAAAAACTGGCACTGGTGTGTGCTCACCATCGGTGCTATGAATGGACGTTTGAGTCATCACATTCGTCAGTAGATTTCTATCAGAACCTTTTGCTGGGGTATCTAAATTGGCCAAATCAGTGCTGGATGTGAAGACACTACGACAGTGAACGTTTGATATTTCCATAGATTCTAAAGTGTATACAGTGGCACGTTGTTTTGGCACGATTGCTGCGGATTGCTCGACGCTTACTTCTAAGGACATTTCCATGCAATTGGTTACATTTTTGACCACCGGTTCAGCAAGTGTTTCCTCGGCAATGGACTGCACAGATGGTTTCTTGCAAACCTTCGGCGTGCTCGGCTCTACGACAGAATTTGTTCCGAGACTCATTAAGCTACGACGCCGGGTCAAACGAGGCTCAGGAATCGTTTCACCATCAACAGTTTTATTATCCAGTGTGTTGTTAAAAACGTGCAAGGAACTGCTGCGTCTTGTCATTGGCGCTGGTGTGGTCACAGGCGCCAGCCCCACGGAGCTGCGACGACGTGTCATGGGTCCTTCAGACCTTGTTTCTGCAAAGCTCAAACTTCTCTTGGTTCTCGGCTTATTGGGTGGTTGTACGTTTGGCGAATCTCCACTGCCATTGTCATCAACATGCTCTTGCTTTTGCTTTGAAGCTGTCTGTACCGGCGTGAACTGACCGCTGCTAATTCTGAAACGATCACAGCTTATAGCTAGTGGAAGTTCTGAGTTATTCGTAGGGCGACAAACCTGTTAAGTAATTTAGTAGCTGGTGATTCAGCTGACGCTTCGTCGCAGATTGCGTGAATTTGTTTGGTGAGACTGAGCGGTTTAAAGAAATGAGTAATGTCCTTCTGTAAATATATATATAATCATAACTAGCTCGGATGTGGCCACGTTTTTCATAGCTACATACCTTCTGCCGCGACGTTGGAGTTGATGTAGGTGTTGTGGTTTCTGAAGTAGTATTGGCTTTCTTAATAGCAGTCTTTTCTCTTTCAACATCCTTGGAGCCTGTAGGCGTGCCACCTACTCGCTTGCGTGGACGTCTATTAAGCTCTGCACCGGGTTGTATGCAACGAACGCGCTAAAACGGTTTCGAAAATAGTAAATATTTATATTAATTTACGTGAGCGTGTTTTCTTAACCAAAAAATTTTAAAAACCTTCATTAAAGCAAGCATAAATACAAAATTATAAGCATTAAATATTGTTCAAAAAAAAATATATGAAGGCCGTAATGAGAAAAACATTATATACTTTTATACAGGGAAAAATAGGATTAAGCAAACGGAAAATTTAGGTTTTCACAAAAACATACACGATTATCAACATTTGGTTTGGTTTAATTGCATTCCTAGTCATGTAAACAGTTTAATGGATAACTTATGCTCCTGAAGGAGTTAAGCCAAATTTAACCTTCTTCTGTACTGATAAGTTTTGATCTTATTGTTGTCGTAACTAAATCTGTCAGTCAACCAACCCACGATGGCTTTGTCTAAAAACACTGTTTTATTTGTTTTTTAACTACGTGCTATCAGTGCCGTTACTGGCGTACTGCTGTATGGCAGCACGCCAAACACCTGTACATCTGCACTTTTGTTTATTATACCCTGTACTTAAGGGTAAAAGAGTATTATGATATTGTTAAATTTTTGTAATCACTTTACGGAAGGAATGCAGGTTCCCCAAGTCCGTAGCTTGTGTTATTTGGTGATGTACCCAAAAAGGCGATTTATTACAATTCCTCCAATTCTTGGCATTTGGGTGTCATGTTTTGTATTTATATACATTACTTTTAAAGATTATTTACCCAGAATTATATATTATTATATGACTAACTTAAAAAGTAACATTTAAAAAATTAATATTAAATTAATTTTACTGATTCGATTACAGGGTATATACGAGTCGGGCGCTTGCGTCTTCTGCACTCTAGTTAAAAGCGGGTAATAGTGGTATTGCATAATCATACATAACATTAGACAATTTAAAAAAAGATTAATAAAATTCGTTAATGCGTAATATTTATTTTGAACGCAGCGCGCATAGCACTTTCTTTGTAGCCCTGGTTGCCTTAACGTGAGCGACACAACTCACTAGTAGCCCTGCGTCGCTCTCAGCACATGCGCAGTTCAGATGAGAACATAGCGGCTCTGCCTTATAAAAAAAATGCTGTATGTACGGCTGACAAGTGGGTTTGCGACTCATTCATCGCTTGCCGCCGTGCTAAATTAGTTGTTAATTGTAACAAACAGTATTACGCGTTCCAATTGTTAATTTTTAGTAACATTCAACATTTCGTTAACATTCCATCACATTTTAAAAACCATATGAGAAAGGAAGCGATAAGCAACAAGTGGCAATGCTGATAAAGTTCAAGTTAAAAGAATCAAAATAAAACGCGAAACACATTCTGAACAGCAGTCACACATCTACACCCAACTAAATAAATAATAATAAAAGAACAATCTTCTGATTGTATTCTTAAAAAAATTAATGTCTACGCAAATACACTTCTACAAATCACTGCGCTCTGTGGAAGCAAAGAACGTGGCACTTTTCTGTCAGCTCTTCGGGCTGCGCATCTGTTGTAAAACTTATGCTGTGTGAACTCATTGTAAAGCCCTTTGCCATTGAGGAAAGCTAGGTGTACAATTAAGGAACTGTTTTTTTTCTGAGACGAGTAGAAAGACGACAAAACATCTGCGCAGCTACAAAGGAAAGAGCGAAAAGATGATTCCCGGCTACGGACCCGTCACGCAAGCGCTGCTTGGCACTCTGCTCACCTGGGGCCTAACTGCCGCAGGTGCAGCGCTTGTTATCTTTGTGCGAGGAACACAGCGCCGATCACTCGATGCTGCCCTAGGCTTTGCAGCAGGCGTCATGATTGCTGCATCATTCTGGTCACTGCTCAATCCGGCCATTGAAATGGCTGAGACATCAAATCTTTATGGAGTTTATGCATTTATGCCAGTGGCCGGCGGTTTTCTGCTGGGCGCCATTTTCGTCTACGGTTGCGACAAGTTAATGTCCTACCTGGGTCTGAACAGCACCAATATGATGATACAAATGACACAATCGAATAAAGATAAAGCAGATATTGCCATTGATGATCAGAAGCGAAATGGTGCCACCGATCGCCACGTGTCCAAGAGTCTTGACAGTTTCTCTGACTGCCTGAGCGTACAACACAGTGGTGAGCCACGACGCCGGAAGAAGGGTGGCATTCATGAGGTGGAACAGTGCACATATATAGCTACCCAGGAGGAGCAACGGGCTCAAGAGGCGCTGTCGCAATGGAAACGAGTCATGCTGTTAGTGGTCGCTATAACGGTGCACAACATACCCGAGGGTTTGGCAGTTGGAGTAAGCTTCGGGGCTGTGGGCTCCACCAATTCTTCGACATTTGAGAGCGCCAGAAACTTGGCAATTGGCATTGGAATACAGAATTTCCCTGAGGGTTTGGCTGTGAGCTTACCCCTGCATGCTGCTGGCTTCAGTGTGATGCGTTCTTTGTGGTATGGACAGCTGTCGGGCATGGTGGAGCCGATATTTGGCGTACTTGGTGCTGTGGCTGTAACCTTTGCCAACCTCATACTGCCCTACGCGCTGTCATTTGCTGCAGGCGCAATGATCTACATTGTAGCCGATGACATATTACCGGAGGCGCATGCTAGTGGAAATGGAACGATCGCAACGTGGGGCACAGTGGCTGGATTTCTGATTATGATGTGTCTAGAAGTGGCGCTTTCGTGATGGGAAAACAACAAATTTGTATATAGGTGTTCCTGTTCGAGTGATGATACCTCTTTTCCTCCAGTCCCTGCACTCCCAACAAATTAGCGTAATTTTTAAATTTGTAGCGTATATATTGTACTCTAAGTACTTAATGAGCACTTCTAAATGTAAATAGTTGGCATTATGTATTTACACATATTTTTTACATTACTTTCTTGTTATACATATGCATGTATGTTTTCTTGTATGAGTTGAACAATCTCAACAGTGCGATTGCTAGGAAAATTGCTCTGTGTGTTAACTTATGTGTAACCTTAACTTATTTTATAAAAACAACAACGTCGACAAAGATGACAACGAAAACGACGAGTCTGTATCTGCATTTGTGGGTTTCTGGCGAATTATGTAAATGACTTCACCGGCAATTGATATATAATATTCTTACGAACTGCGCAAACATACGTGCATGTGAACTAGGCTTTAAGTTGTCATCGCCTAGTGTATTTCAAACTGTGTAATATTTAAGCAATAAAACATTACGTATATAAGCTGCAACGTTCACATTTGCATCTCTGGTCATGGGCGAGAATTATTTTATATTTTTTGCTCCTACCATCCTCGCCCACGTTGATAAGCGGACAACAAGGCCAGAAAGTTACAGGTAAATTAAGTTAGATAAGAGCAGGAACAACGCACAACAATAACATGTCACTTAATATTTGCTGGAAGTGATAAGAATCTTCACGTATGATGTACTTCTGTCGAGAAAGCCATACTTATAGATAGTAGTTATGTGTAGCTTTGAAATATTTGCCTATGTTCTTTTATATTGCTACGTGCAAATTCAAACGGCACCACAAAAAAATTCAAAAGCGCATGGCTACAAATTATATGTGAACTTGGTGAATTATTTTATCACTGTAGACCATATTGTGGGAAATTCTTATCTGAGTCATCGGAAATTGCTGATAATGTTATTCTCTTAAATTTTATCAAAATGTTGGCACCTACATACGAAGTACTTAATCAATTTTTGATTGTTTTAAATGTTTTATTACCTTGTAGTTTCAAGTGGCCTAAAGCTAATGCAGCGATTTTTATTTATGATGTCGTCTGATTTATTACTGCAGCCATAAGTAAGTCTAACTCTATGTATGTATATAAATTTATTTTCGACTTACCGACAATTTAGGAAATAATTCTGGATATTCATAGAGATGTTTGTTGCTAATGGGAAACATTTCAGGAGGGCACAGCTTCCGATGCATTTTACAAGCCTCAATCCACAATATTGAAACTACAGGAACGTTCCAGCTACAAGCTTTCTTGTACGTTGATAGCAGGCCGTCTTTGAAAACGACATGTGTAGTGGTGCTAAATGGAAAAATTCATCGGGCGTCAAATCTTAGTCAATAACTGCATTATTAAAAATAACATACCGCAGCAGTCGATCATTGACTTGAGCACCCATTTTGGCAATTACAGTTTTCACACCTTCCGACCGATTGTCAACTCCAGAGCGAACCTCAACGTAGACAATTACATCCTTTAGTATGTCTGCTAATGTCGGTTCCGCCGGCGGATTCCGTTCCTCAGTTGTAATAATGCTTTGTTCCTCGTGGGGCACATCGAATTGTGTATAAGCAGCCTTGCTGGGACTTCTGTAAATGCGATTTAGATTATTAATACATCACAATTATCTAAGTGGTTTTAACTGACTTTAAGGCACGTATGGCACGAGCGCGCAAAAATGCAGACGGGCTGTTGAGATCACGTTGCATGCGCTCGAAACACGGATCTTGCTTGGACTGTGTTGTAATGGCTGGGATTGAACATGTGGTAGTGCTTCTGTTTAATAAAAGGAGGTAGTTATTATAAGTCGACCTTACTGTCAAGAGTTACATTGGACTTACTTAATAGCACGCATGTCCAGCTCTGCGCGGGAATTTTCCAAGTTGCGTCCAGGTGCCTCATTTTCCATAGTTGTCTCTTGTTGAATCTTTGCCACTGGGGCAACGAGCTGTACAGTAATCGCGCCTTTGGTAGTTCTTGGCTCCATCGGAATATGTGAGACATCGAAGTCCTTGAACTCGTCATTTGTATCCGAGTGCACTAAGAAAACAAGTAATAAACTATATTAAATATTTATCGATAGCGAAATTCGTATGACCCACTGTTCAACCAATCATTATCATTGGCTTTGTTCATTGCGCTACGCCTGCAATTATTATTGTGGTATTTTTTTTTTAATGTTATTTGCTACTAATTTTGAACTCTCTACCTAAAATTAAAATCCTTTCGATTCTAAAATTATAACAACAATTAATACAATGCTTACCTGTTGTTGAATTGGCCTGTTGACGAAACTTATTTAGCAGTTCCAAGTGCTTTTCTTGCCGTTTGTGTGGAGTACTCTGCGCTTCGCTATTGTCTGTATTTGAGTCGGAATTCTCCTTCAACGGCTGGCGTTTAAAGGTGGCGTCGCGTTTGCCACCGCGTTTTTGTTTTTGTGCAGCGTTTCCAACCACTGCTCCGTAATGCTTTGTTTTCCACGAGGGCACGCAGTGATTGAATCTTTCCATCGCTTGCATATATTGCAGCACCTAATAAACCTCAATTGCACAGTAGTTATTGCTGCGAACTTAGCCAAAGAATATTACAAAAGCGCGGTGGAGTGTTTATCCACCATCCTATCGAATATATCGATATATTAAAAAAAGGCGATTGTCGATGTCAATTTGGTATGGAACTCGTTGGTAAAGTATCGATACCTCCACATTAAAATACCAAAATGCTGCTAACATAACAAAATATTGCTCTCAGAACTTCTGAGTCAGAAGTGGTAGAGAATGCTGAAGAAATCAAACGTGTCGAAAAAGTAACGAAGCTTTTTCGTGTATTTTAAAATATTGCGAACTATCGTCAAAGGTATTGTTTGCAATCGTAAAAGTTGTTGTTGGCTAACACTGTTAGTCTAACAGTAAAAATTTTACTGTAAAATTGATAACAGATGTGATATTTATTTTTATTTTATTTTATTTAGAATATCAACAATAATTCTGTCGATTATATAATATAACTTAATATAACAATTTAAACTAAACTTAAAAGATAAGAAAGCCTAACACAAAGCTGTACAATAACGTCTATTAATGCCTCCGACACGTTGGGGGAAAACACAAATTTTATGTTCATTACATTAATAAAACGTTTATTTATAAATATGGCTATTGGCTAGCTTCGTCTATTACAGTTTTTTTAATAACATGAAAACTGCTCATTTGATGGACGGTTTCTATAACAGGTGAATAAAAACACTCGTGTAAGCATATGTATGTATGAATGTATGTACTTACATACATACAAAATGTATATATGTATGTATATTTTTACGTATGTCATCGGTTTGTCATTCTTTTATTCATGAGATTTAAATATAATTTTGCTATATTTTAAATAACAATTATATACTAATATAGTAGTACCTCGCAAATTTCTATAGAAGTTCTCACAGAAGATGAAGCTCTTTATGTTAATAATTTTGGCAATTCAATACTGCTGAGAAAGGGGCCACACACTATAGACCTATGCCTATCAATTGAAACAAACGGAAAACTTTCTGTTTCCAATAACTTTCTTTTAATGTAATCATGTTGATATGTTTTCACATTTAAAATTCGAACTTATTTACATATGAAATGTATATTTACAGCAAAGTAGCAATTAAAGTAGCAATTAATTTGCTTATGACATTTATGCGTTCACTGTGCGCTGCTTTTCCACCGAACTTTAATTTGCACACCTTTTCTCCAGGACATCTTCAGTCTTAAACGATTTAAAAAACTATGGCAAAATTTTATATTATGTATTATTATAAATTGCATAATCTTTAAATCTTTCATGCCTAAAAGTATGGTGCAATAAAATATAAAAAACCGCATTATTATAATAAATGACGAGCATTTGTTGCGTGGTAACGGCTGCATTTCGCATTAACCGGTCGAAATGTACTCCACTAACAAATCCATCAGTAAATCCATAATTATAGTGTTTGCTTTGACTAAATAATTTTAAAATATTTCTATGCGAAGAATAAATTAATTCCAATTGCGCTGTTCATTCTGCAATTAAAAAGATATACATATACCTATAGAGTCCGGAGAATTTATTTATAAAATCACTTATTTAAATCATACCATGTGCGCTGATAAGGCTGCGCGCATCCCACAGAGAGAGCTGCGATTGCGAAAGTCGGTGTTGTGGGGTGTACAGCTTATAGGGGAAGTAGGAATGATGAAAAGTTGCTATCGGTATGGGAGGCGTGGGTTGGGGCTCTCCAGCCGCCAAAAGAATTTGCTGCTGTTGTTGGACTGAAATTTTACGCGAGATCTTGGGCTCCTTCTTTGATTTATTTGGGCACTGCTGCTTCGAAGACTTGATGAAATTTGGAATGCGTGCCAGAAGACCGCAGTAGTAGGGATCATCCTGTTTCTTGCGCTGTTGCGTGCTCTTTTGCCGCTTCTTGTCTGTGCAAATGGGCGTTGGTGTGGCCACCTGGTTGCTATTATATATCTCGTAGTCCGGCTATGGATAAGGATGTGTATTTAGCATTGGGCGGTAGAAATAGGAAGTTGCATTAACAGATACCTTTGGCACGTATGGACTCTCATCGAGAAACCCGGCACTGAAAATGCTGCGACGCCCTTTACTCGAGTTGTTGGAGTTATTTGAATCATCGGAAGCGGCAGGTGTCGGATATATGAGACCAACTTGACTCTCAATGGTGGAATACGGATCCTCACTGCTGTTGGTCAGAGGCATGCGCATGCCCAGGGCATCCAGTGACTTGGGTAGCGTCTGCAAGCGATTCTTCAGCATATCGATGGCTACAACATTAATGACCAGTATCCAGAGTGGCGTATTGATTAGATTATTATTTGACTTGACCAGCGAGACGGCCGAAAGACATTGTCGCTCCAGGCGGCTGCTTTCTGGATAACTGCGCGAGAACTCGCGATTTATGTTGGTCGTATATTTGCGCATGTCGAAGAGCTTAGCCGATGTGCCAGGGGTTAAGGCCATTTGTGGCATTTGCATGATGTCACCGCCGATGACGGTCTCCTCGTTTGCCAACGATGTGTTATGGACATAGACGTTGCTCTTACCATAGCGTTTAATAAAAATATTTCCAATATCGTCCATTTTTATTTTGAAACCTTCTCCAATGGATTTTTTGATCACTTTTGTTTCGGCATCTCGCATAGGATTCTCAAAGCCATTCAAGCCAATGCTGTAAGAGATCAGTCAAAGAGTGAGAAACTGTTAGGACTTTTCCCATTTTTCCGCGTCACTTACCGTACACCATCGAAACCGTTCTTGGAACCATTTATAGTTATCACAGAGGAGCGCGCATAGGCCTTGGCAACGCGGCGATTTTTCTCAAAGACAATTATCTTTGCCCATATTTCGTCATCGATTTGCGTCCATTTGGCTAGCACTTCGTTGATATGATCCTGACATAGCAAAAAAGATTGAGTATAGGAAAATGAATCATTTGATAGACTAGCAAACTTACTCTAAATAACTTTTCGCGATCAAGCCACACATCCTCCTCTTGCTCGTCTTGCCCGACGGCATCCAAATTATCCAGGGAACGAGATATGATCTTCCGGCGTGAAATCATTTTTGTTTGTGTGCGTGTCTGAGTTGATTCGGTCTCTGAAATGAGCGTTTTCCAAACTGTTATTTCATTTTCGACTTGGCCAAATAAATAATTATGGCACCTACAACTTCTAGTCAGCGCCACTGGGCACGGCCCTGTCTCTAAGTAGCGGCACGTTTTATAATATAATGAAGTTCTCGCCGGTGCGAATGACTTTTGAGAGCGCCTTAAAATGATTAGATCTAGCATTTCGTCTACAACAAAATTACTTGCGTGTGTGGAAAGCGAAAAATGAATTAATTGCATAAAAAAAATTGACTTTTATCCACTAGAGATTAATAAGCAATCGACTGAGATCTGTAAGCCAATGAACTTGGTTTTGCAGCCGACAAACAAGTAAGAGAAAAATAATTCAAAAAAAAAAAAACAGCATTCGTTTTTAGTATGTATATACTTATTGTACGATAACTATGCTCCTTTGTATGTCTGTGTGTTTGGCCAAAAATAATCGTATCGACTGATTTGACAAGTTCGTGGCTTAAGTTTCGAAATTTGTGTGTTTGTAGGTATTCCTGTTAACAAATAACTTTTTTAAATACAAAAAATACGCTGTTTACATATTGAAATATCAAATAGTAGCACAAATTATCAATGTCACTGCCTCTAATTGTGAGCTGCGACCACATTTATTTTATTTAGTTTTTTACTTTGCATTTTTTTTCGTCAGCTCCACTTGCACCGCATTTCAATTACTCGGTTGGGTTTTCTTGAATTTATTTTATTCCATTTCGTTGTATTGAAAAATGTTCAAAGTCAAACTATTTGCTGACCAATGTATGGTGACAAAATCCAGCTACATGGCACTTGGCATGCATGCAAAGACGATTCGCCAGTTATCAGGTGTATTCGCGGTCACACACGTGACTTGACTTAATGTCGCCAAACCAAATGCGGTTTATCAATAGTGAGCCATCCAAACATGTATATTTGTTATTGGAACGAAAGTGAGTCTGACATGAGAGCTGAAACTATTGGCCTAATCGATAAGCCCAGAACAATTTATATGCTATATAGCTGCTGCTTCCTACAGTTGTCACAATTTTCGTGCTCACCCAACTATTGCATAGCTAAGCGTTTACATTTGATCTATTTTATGTGTTTCTTAACACCTTAGACCGTTTGCTAATGGCACACATAAAGTTGACAAATAAGGGCAAAACATGCTCTGCAGTCTAATTAAGACACGCACTGCATTTAATTATGTCGTGAATGTTCCATTTTAAATGCACTTCAATGGCTTAGAATTATTTCTCAAAATCAGTTGGGGGTCTTCCACATCTAATGTACCGCTTTCATGCTTTCTATTTGCTCTTAGCGTTGGCGTTATGCGAGCAAAATGTCTAATGAACGAGTGGTTTAATTAGCAATCCCCCCGACAAAAAATCAAATTAACATAAAACTAATATATATATGTCACGTATGTTGAGCATGGGCTGAGCAGAACTGTGTGCTTAAGTTTGCTGGCCATAAAGTCAATATGTCCAAAGATTTGATTAGTTCTCTTGCCAAAAGCGGCGGCTGGGTTCAAGTAAGAAGTGTTGGACTTGCAAAAAGCAAAACAAATATCTAAAAAATCTGCTAATTTATTTAAATTAACGCTTTCCATGGTCTTACCTAATATAGGCACGCCTACAAACTCTGGGTTTAATTGATATTTGTTTGTTTGACCTGTATGTCTATGAGTTATTGGATCTATGCTTGCACACTTTTATTTGTTCTTCCCCGGCTAGTATTCTTGAATATGTAGAGTGCAGATTTCAGTCGTGACTCAATGGAAAATGAAGCCACATACTTAATTATTGCCATTGAAAGACAATGTGACCTTTTCGTATACGAATGCCAAAAGGCAACATGAGCTATGCCTTTGACTGAATGTTTCATCTTCTATTTTAAAGCGATATGATTAAGTTCGCCTTTGGCTGCTACGAGTACGTCAGACTTTTCGTTTTTTATTCTGGATTTGTATTGTATAATATGCGCATAACATTTCATTCTTTTCTCCGTTTTTTTTTTTGTGCTTTTTACTTCTTCTGTTGATATTTGTTGCTAATATAAAAAGATTTTGTGTGGCGAACGTGCTGTTGATTTTTTGGCGATGATCGCATGCACACGCACACTCACACACACACACATACACACAGGCTCTCATGAAATTTAATTAGCTGGCTGGCCTTTCAGCCACAGCAGCCGACACAGCCGCCGTAGTCGAGTAGAGCGCTGCAAATTGACTGTTATTGAGTTTTTGTTGCTTGTTGTTGTTATTATTTTCGTTTTTTTATTTCGGCATCTTGGCGTTGGCTGCTCAGCATGTTTATTATAAAATTATTAAAACTAACTGCATTAAAATTTAACATTTATTGCATGAACATTATTTACCTCAATGCTGGCTGTGGCCGACAACAACACCAAGAACTGCTACTACTACGAGCGAACAAAATAAATATTTAAACATCACTATTCAGTTAACTATTGTTTAATAATAAGCTGTGCAAATGCGGCAACCACTTAAAGGGTTTTCGCGTTACGTTTTTAAGCTGTTAAAAGTGCATTAAGTGTTAATTGAGAGACAAAGAATGGCGCGCTGTTGATTGAAATGCGTCACAACAATTAAGCAAGTTCGTGTCTTAAGTCTGTCGTTTTCATGGGCAGATTTTCCGCATACCATGCCTGCAATGAGGCATGTCTTACTACATATATTGTCTATAAAACTAACATGGGCTCGTACACATACGAGCATGGTATATAAAACTCAATTTCATTGCAATTAATTATGTAACTTGCGATTTCAAGGCCTCTTACGCAGTCGGCAAACGCAGCTAAAACGGCAGTTTATTTTTAGCGTAGCGGACATGCCATTGTAAATTCTGTGAAGTCAATAAAATACATTTAACTGCAAGCTGCAAAAGAAACGAGAAAATAATAAAAAAAACAAAAAAAAAAATACGCAAGCAACTGTTCTGTGCGTGCCTGCGTTGGCAAGGTCGTTGGGTTTTGGTTCTTGCATGGTCGCGGTCATTTTGAAAAAGGAAGTGCTGGTGTCTGTTCTGTTCTTTGTTCGAACTGGGTAAGCTGCTTAAATGAAAACTCGTTGTAGTTGCTTCTGGCCCCTTCCCGAGCCTGCGGCTGCCTATTATATTTGTGCAATTGTAAATTGGTTTATGAATCATGGCGTCAATTGCGCAACTGCTAAGCTCTTTGGCATGTGCCACAAACTAGTTTCAATTTTGCGTTCTGACCGCCTTTCAAAAAGTGCGCCCAACTAGATCCGTGCCGTTTAAGATACATATACATACACACATATATCATACTTGTACATTGTTTGCTTGCCTTCGAAGTGACTTGTCAACCTCAAGTGGCACACGAAAAGACCCACACCCATGCCATGCTGCGGATAAATGTAGTTCACACACATATGTATGTACTTACTATACACACATACGTATTAATACATGTACTTGTATATGAAATTAATGAAAATAAATGTAGCTGGCCAAGTGCCCGCCCGACTTGCTGCCGCCTTTCTGTTTGTTGTTCATTTTTGCGCAAGTTCTTGGCGAGCGGCAACCTTGAAAGTACTCTGAAAACCGAAACTGAGTGAGCTGTGTGCGTGCGTGTGTGTGTGTGTAATATGCATTGGATCTCTTACATATGTAAGTATTTTTTTATCTATGGCAGAGTATGTAGTTTGGATTGGCTAAAAAGCTTACACTATTTTACCTTTTACTTGCGAAGGGTGAAAGGTTATAATGAAATAGTTCAGGTGGAGCTACCAATAATCCTGTCATGGATTTAATTTAAGAGCCATCAGATTTAAACATACTAAGATAAATATTTTCTGAAATATATACAGTTGTCGACTAAAGGTTATTATGACTATTTCTACAGACGTATAATCAGTATGTGTATATAACTATATACAGCATTTGCAATTACATATAATTTTGGTCAGTTTAAAATATTTCCGCAAACATTTGTAGTTTTTGAGTTTAAGCGCACTCGGCTATAACGTTTCGGATTTATTACCTTAATGAGAACATTTGTATACGGGTTTGAATTTTTGAATTTAAGAACAGCTTATTCAAAACAAAAATTCTATGCAACACTTTTGCATTCTGTGCTTATTGACTTGCAAAATGTGCTCACATAAATTAGGCTAAAATATGTACATACTTGTATATACTATACCTATTCAAAAAGCTGCCGTTCACTTGTAAATGTCAGTTTAATAAAAATAAAACTTGTTTCTGACGCCTTTCAATTAAATTTACGCGCCAACAATTGAAACAATTCAACAATTTAAACGTTCCTTTTTGCAAAGCGTTGGACCCGAAAGGCTTTTGTAAATGACAAACCGATTAATTTTATATCAGTAACAGTTACGGCTAACCCACTTAGGGCAAGCGGCATGTGAATGATGATAAACAGATTGTATTTTAATGGTGTAAATAAAAAACAAAAACAAGAAAACAAAACAAAAAGTGAATTGTTTGCACAATGACGTCTTGGTGTCTGTAGCGCGCTGATGAAAATATCTTTGGCACTCATTTGCAAACAACAATGACAACAACAACAACAACAGCAAACAGCATAGATGTGTGGCATGTTTACAGACCTACATACAAGTATGTACATGCATACATAGATATAGATGCATACATATATCCATATATTGTTGTGACTCGGCACTTTATTATTTTTTCTTTCATGTGAGCAAAGCGTAATACATATAAATGAAAATGAAAATTACAAGCACACGGTGAAAAAAAGGGGTACGCAGCATAAAAAAAGAAGCCAAGTGTGTGACATACACACACACAGAAGCACACATAAACAATATTCGCTGTAATGTGTGAGTTTGCATTGTTATTACATTTTTTTTTTTGGGTGTCGCCTTGGGCGGCAACACACATGAACACGAACAGATGTCATAATACCTACGAATAGTCTAACAAATATTGTGCGGCTTAAATTAAATTCAAATTGATTATTTTGTAGCTTGTTAGATTGACTTGGTTGGTTGGTTATAGGGAGCGCTACCAGCCAGATAAAGGAAATAAAGTTCGTGAACGGAAACTGAAACTTTCTAAGACAATTCATATAAAACAACTAAGTGTATGATCAGACAAGTAAAAAATCTGCAAACTGCGAACTTAACATGATGTCATGATACAATTCAATTACAATTAAAAACAATCCAAATTGCTTACTAAAATATAGTGTTTTGAGAAATAAGGTAGAAAAGCAACAAAGTTTTTCAACTCAGAGTGTTTTCGCACCAACCAATTCTATGGCAAATATCGTATATGATAAAACTATTGTTTTTAATGAACCCATAACAAAGTGAGGCACTTTAAGAAATTTATAACTACAATATTTGGTGACAATGTCTTTCTTTTTTTTAGAAATGTTGGAAAACTTTAAGAGAAGTTGATTTTAAAGCTGAATTGCCAACAAAAATGGGCTAGAAATTTAACATAATTAGAAACATATTTGTCATGAGTAAAATAAAATAACATATTATTTGATCAACATACTAATAATACTTTAATAGCCCACTCTGGAAATTTTGTTACGCAGAGATATTGTCGTTTTTGCAAGGGAGAGATACTGAATATATTTAAATGAAATCTAATGTATGTATATTAATCCTATATTACGAACAAAAACGATTCGAAGAGGATTACAAAAAATGAGCTCAATTTTTGAACTAGTTCTGAAAATCCATTTCATTTCTCCCGTACAGATTGTACTTCTTGGACCACGTGTCGTATGCGCAATGTCCATGCTGTCACTTCACGTGCATGTCACCCACCCATCAATTACATCATCAACGACAGCAAAAACAACAACAAATGCCACAGCAGCTCTGCAGTGACAGACATCGCACCAAATCTATGACGACGGTGCGCCTTTCTGCGGTTGAAAATCGGTCGGGCTCAGCACAACACAAAAAAATTATAAATTCCAATTTTCACTTGCATTTTCTACAGCATGGCTTTCATAATCTGCCAGTACGTATGTATGTGTGTGAGTATATATGGTATATATATATATATTTTGCTCATTGCTTTTGCTTT
The DNA here is from genome assembly GCF_003285725.1 of Scaptodrosophila lebanonensis. Classification (NCBI taxonomy): domain Eukaryota; kingdom Metazoa; phylum Arthropoda; class Insecta; order Diptera; family Drosophilidae; genus Scaptodrosophila; species Scaptodrosophila lebanonensis. Next base: position 9,231,833 of record NW_022060529.1, read on the forward strand.
TGGTGGCCTTTGATGCCGCTGCTGTTGCAACTGTTTGAGAATTCTCACAAAAATATTCGTGCCAGGAAGGCGTGAAAGAGAAAAGACAATTACACAGCGCTTTCGTGTTGCTTAAACTTCCGCTTTTGTTGTTGGCATTTTCTGTGATTGTTATTGTTTTTGTTTTTTTCGAATTGAGTTATTATTTTTATATTGTACAATATACTATATAGTCAGCCATTGTTTTTACGTGTATATAGACATACATAAATATTACTTGCAAAATTTTGCCATGTCTTTTACAACTCTTGCGATTGCTTGTTGTGGGCCTTTGTCCAATGTTTTGCGCACGTATTGGCATTGTTTTGTTTAGCTGTTTTTTGTTCATATTTGTTGTTGTTGTCTATTCTTAGACTTTGACAAGTGCCGAAAAATATTCTATAAAAACAGTATTATTATGTTTAAGAACAACATGCTGCGATGGCTGCTGCGACTTGTCGCCTAGCGCGTGATTATAATCGCTGACGATTTTTGCCATGTTTATTTTGTTGTATTTCTACAATTCGGAATTGTGTTTGTCTTGGGCTTGCGCATAGTTAAGTGGATAGTTGGCCGCTTGCTAATTAAATGTTGCTCGTTATGCTCAAAATAGAAGTATGGCGTCGATGGAAACTGCAATTACTCATCAGTTGAGTAGACAATAGAGATGTGCGTGATCTCGCGAAACAACAAAAAAAAATTAAAAATATGTGGAAGTGTGGAGGAGGTTGAGATGAGAAAGTGCGACGATTCATAGAATTTATGGGAAATCCTACAAAATATGAACGAATAATTGAAGATAATCAGATTTGAAGATTTATTTGAATTAATTGTATACAACTTCTTGTAAATTAGCTTCTTCTATATGAATTGTTAGCTGGTCTAGTTACAACAGAATTGGTTTTAATTAATTGGCTAAAAATTCGATTTCATAAACGAGCACAACTCTCATGAATATCTAAGAACATAATGTCATTTGAATTTGTATGCAAATTTGGATTCGGTTTCTATGAATCACAATTGCATTCTCAAAGAGTTCAAAATGCAATTACGTCATTGAATTGCACACCAAAATCAATGAGAAAGTGTATGTATAGTATCTGTGGATGCGTCAATCAATGTCAGTATTTGACAATTAAATACAAATATTAATGTAACCGATTTAATGATGAGTGAAGAAAAGGCGGTACTTCCAAGTGTGGAAACTGAATTATTTATATTGTTAGGCGCAAAATATTGAGAAGAGGAAGCAATGCCCAAAAAGTACACAAAACACAATTATACAAAAAATTATTATAAAATAAACAGCAATAACAACAGCAGTAACAGAGCAGGAAGAGACGCATAACAACAACAACAACAAAGGCCACACTCTTAACACACTGCAACAGTAGCCAAGTTTTATCATCAACTTCGGACAAAATATGTATGTATGTGTTTTTTTTTTTACAAGATATGTATGTATTTCTTGTCTACGCTTAATTGGAGTTCATTAATTTAATTTTATTTGAAATTGAGCTGTTTGATTGTGGCCCGGAACCTGATCGCCATAAATATGTGCGAGCGACCACAATAAATTGTTAATTAAATATGAAATTGTTGGCTATTCGTTCACATAAATCAGCACTTAAGTCACCTACAATTGTAATCATAATGAAGTGTAAAATTCTATCAAATAACAATAAGTAAACAATTATATGTATATATAGAAATGAGTGCGCATATTTTGGGGGTCTATATATGTACATATGTATGTGTGTGTGTGACAATTACAAAAGATTTAAGGAACGAACTGGTTTCTGCACGTAATCATTATTTGTGGACATAAGCCGATATAAAACGAATAAAATTTAAAGCACAATTTGAATTTAAAACTGAACTGAAGTTGAATCTGAAGCTGACCCGCACATGCGACGCCTTACAGCCGTCATCCAAGCAACGTTTAAGCCATCAAATCAGTGGAAACTAGGCCAATAGCCACACCACAGTTCATGGGCTCTCGGCTCTGCGCTCCGTTCTGTTCTAGCTAAAAATTTCGCACTGCTTTTTAAGCAGAACATGCAAATGAGCGACTGTGCAGCAAAGGGAAGACAAGAGAAGAAAATATTTGTTTTGATTTTAAAATTTGTGTGTCAATACGGTGGCTATTTGCATGACCCTACATCTCTCTGGCCCATTCGACTTTTGTGAGAGCTTTGCGATTTCATAACAAAACAACGGCACACACTCGTAGGCCAAAGACCTCCAGAAAAAGTGGTGATAGCCATCTGTCGTTTGGGCACTCGGAAATCACATGACGTAAGGGTCGATGCTTTGATGCTTCCATTCTTGACGGGGCGTTTATTGTGGGTTTCTTTCTTGGGTTGGGTAATTTATATGAGTCTAACGTGCTGCAGTACATGGCGCAGATCGCATCGTCGAATCTGTGAGTCCTTCTGTGTTTCTTTGTATTCCACAATACTATATATTGTATGTATCAAGGCTAAAAAAAAATTTTTACAGCTTTTGACATTGTATTAACAAAAAACTATGAATTTATAAATTAATGTTAATCTGCTGAACGGGTTTAAATTCACAGAAACACACACACACACACACACATCTACGTACACGCATATGCGACTGAAGGTTGCAGAACAACAGTAACGGCCAACTCCACAGTTTTCTTTACATTATGCTTTATGTGTGGCAGGCATTATTATTTGTAACTACTATAACAACTATTGTGTGCATGCAATGCATTAGTTTATATTTCAAGCCTAAGAACCTTTTGTGCCTTGCATGTGCAAACAAAAGACTTTAGCAACGAACTTGATTTTTTTATATTAGTTTTTTCTATAATTTACATGTAAATGCCCACTAGCTGCTTAGCGTTTGTTTCAGTATTCTTAAGCTTTTATTTCACACTCATGGACAGCAACTGCCGCTGGGCGAGTGGCCTTTAGCACATCACATATTCATTTACAGACACACTCGCAAGCTTGCCTGCAGGTAGCCCATAAAATTTATATGCTTTAGATCAATGCTAATTAAAAGTTAATGCTGACAGCTTGTATATTTTTTGCCGTCTTTAGAAACTCAACTTATAACGTAACGGCGAGCATGTCGTGTAATTAGCAAAGACTGACAAATTAGAATTTTTTCTAAATGTCAAGGTCGTCGTTATTGGCAACAAGACAATACAATAATTTCTCATTTCGAATAACAAACTAGTGACGCTTCAATGTGGTCAATTATTTATTTACTTACCCAAGCTATATCTCAAATTATCCAAGGGGCTTTTGTTGCTGATGCTGGACAAAAAATTCACTTAACGTGGCTGACGCACTGAAGAATTTGTGTTTTTTGATTACGGCTGACTGTTTCTTTTGTTTCTTTCTTGTATTTTTTTTTTTTAAATGTAAAATGGCAAAGACGCCCACAATCAATCAACAAAGTTGTGTCTCAATGAAAATATTGCTTTAATATTAAGATTTAAATTTATTGTGGGTTTTGTGTGAGTTTTGATTCGCTGCTTAGCACAATGGTTGATGGTCTATCTCTATGGTTTTCACAACACGCTGGGGCGCTAGAACTTTTGACGCGACATGGATGGCAACAACGACGACGACAACAACAACGACGACAATGACGACGAAGATATAGACGACGAATGCTGCTTTGTCTGCTAAGATATAGCGCGCGCAAGTACCGCTCGCCTCAAGCTGCGTAGTTCAACTGACCAAGTAACGGTGAGGCAAGCCACAAGACAGCAGTAGCTGCAGCAGCAGCGTTTTGGCCAAAAGACTGGCAACCGGCCAGAAGTGCCGAAGTCAAGTTAACGAAGACGTTGCTCGTGTAGCTTGGTATTTGGTTTAGCTTTCGTACGTGGTTTCGGCAGAGCTTTCAGATGCTTGGGCACAACGCTCCGATGTGGATGTGGGCACGCTCGTAGACCCGTTTTTAATTTACTTCTAGACTGATTTACATCTTTTCGCCAAGAATAAAAAAAGATTCAGCTAAAGATATATTCGCATAAAGAAATGTGCGTAGCCGAGGCTTGTTGCTCGATGACGCACTTGTTTCATTAATGCTGCTCAAAATCTAAAAAAATACAAATAAAAATAAAAATGACTCGTTAAAATTGTAACCTGCCTTGGTATTGGCACTTACATCACACGCTTCTCTTCTCCTCGACTTTGTTTCAATAATTTGTAGCACTTTGTAGCGGTTCTGCCAATTGGTGCGCAATTTAAACGATATCGTTTATTTTTAGGCGTGTGAATTAGTTTTGATTTTATGCTCCCCTGCTCTTGACTTTTTGGCACCGTTTGCGGATGTGCGGGTATTTCCCGGCTAGACTTATTGCTCAAATGGTTCACTATACATACTCGTATGTATGTCGCTAGACGTTCTCAACACGCTACAAGACACAAGCCACAAATTTCAAGCTACTTTATTTGGCGGCAGTTGTTTTGATTAACTAACTGAGCGACATAATTCAGCAGTTTTGTACATTTATGGCATTTGGCTTATATGGCGGCAAATAAATGCAATTTTTTTTTCTAAATGTTATATCAGCACAACATATCTTACAACAGCTTTAGTAATATGTTAGTTGTGCTGACGGCATGATTCATGTTGGGAAGGAGCGTCACACCCCTATGGTGTTGTGGCCGTTAAGGTACACAAAAGTAAAAGTTAAATTTATTTATATATAATTTTTTATAAATTAAACATTTGTTGATTGTGAGTTATGCTCACTTTTAAAATAAAAGCAAGTACCAACTTAAAAATAAAATATTGTAATAAAATACAATTTTAAAAATTAGTAAATAAGACTTTTCGCATATAAACGAAATATGGAAAATTCTTTTGGCTTTTGACAAGTTTTATCACTAAATTTGTTTTAGACTCCATCTCTTGTAGGAAGATCAGTTTATACAGCCCGGTCTGGGTAATTAAATTTAGTCTTACAAAATGGAAACATTTATGTTCTTTTATTGTTAAAGAAAAAATTTTGTAAAAGTATATTTTTCGCTTCCAAAGTTTAAATGAATTCAAAATATGAAGAAAAATATGCAAAAGAAGCGCCGGTTATAACAAATTATTTATGTGTTTTTTGAACCCAAACTAGCGAACTCTTGCGAGCGCCCTCGCGGATAGCTACACTTCAAAACTGTTCGCAGGCATGGGAAATTGAAAGTTTTTACAATTATTCACAAGTGTTGCTGGCGCAGAATTACTCAGTAGTCAATCAGAGGCTATCGAAACACGCTAAAACCCCAGCAATTTAAAAAAAAGGTTGATCAAGAAAACATAGCAACCAATGCTGCAATCGTTTTGGGTTGTTGTGGCCCATGGCTATTGTTATTTTTTCAATTAAAAATGGGTGAATGGTTAACACTGAATTATGCGACAACCGCGGCAATCTGCAGACCAAAACGTTGCTGTTACGACTAAAGTTATTATGATTATTGTTGTTGTAGTTATTGTTTATGGTCCGCTCAGGCCTTTGTTTTATTAATCATTACAAATTACTTTCGCGTCGCCCTAAACAAATGAACAGCTAGGCATGTACGTAGTACATAAGCAAAATGAACGACCTTGCTACATAAAAATTAAATAAAGAAAGACAAAAAAAACAACAGCAGAAATAATTTGCGACTGTCAAAACAAATACCGAATAGGTGCCAAAAAAAAACGAAGAAAATAAAATAAAAAACCAAGAAGCAGTGACAACGCATGTGTCATGATAAACACTTGAAAAAACCAAAGTTTCATTAAATTACAAAAGTTCGCTGGGGGGTTTGTGCAGCAGGGCACGTCTGCAATATCTGTAATGGCACAATGTTTGTGATATAGGCAGAGCGTTGGATCAAAACAAAATAAAAACCGAAACAGCACCAACAGCAACAACAACAATGACAACGACAGACACAACGACAGCAAGGCGACTAAAGACGCGTGCGAGTCGCGCGGAGTGTGACAGCTGCTGGCTGGGCCCCCCAACTAAAATGAAAAACGCCTGACGGCGGCGGCGTGACAAACATTTTGTCCATAACCAACCCATGTAGTTTACTCAGCTCCTGGGCTATGCAAATTGTTAACAAAGCATTTTGCAGATACCACTCAGAAACATTTGTAAATCTGGCTGTTGTTTTGTTTCGTGTTTGTTTTTATGTTTGTGCATCTGTATTCGCAGATACTTTTGTCGCTTCAGTGGCTTTTGCTGAGCATAGACTATCAATAAATTTGTATATTGCCCGCTGGCTGCATTTAACAGACGATTTATGTTTAATTGTTTGCTCATATGTCCGATCATGTGAATATACATTTATACGTTTATATTTCTTGCCTGGTGGTTGGTGTATTTTTTCTTTATTTTGGAGCTAATTTTATATAAACAGTCGAGCGCGTTAAACGCTTTGTTTTCGCATCTCAAAGGTATGTATCAACTATTTCCGCATAGTACAACTCTTTGAAGTTCTTATAGTTGCTCATATATGTAGTTTTTTGTTGTCGTTGTTGTTTGTTGTTTGTTTGCCTGCTTGCGCTACAATTGATTTAAATCGTTAATTCGTGCGTTTGCTGTTTTTGTTTCAACGCGCTGACACACAAAAGAAACACCGAACATTGCACAGTGCCTCTAAATATATTATAATAATTTTAAACATTTATTGAATTCAATGTTTAAATAGTTAATCAGAGACAGAGTTGCAAAACAAGTTCGACCTTTAAAAGTAGTTAGTATATTATAAATAAAATAAAAATAAACTAAACTGCATCTCTCTTCATATATATAATATTTTCTTATATTCTCATTGCTGGTTCCGTAAGCAATATTTGAATTCTGCAAAGAAATTAAAATACGCATACACTTTTGAATCTCTATCCGGCTTGCCAAAAGACGTGATAGAAATTTAAAACTGATGTAAGCACTGTGCGATATTTAAACAAAATACTTTACGCTTTGTTTGCAACTGGCGCGTCTGAAGTGGCGTTGTGGCCATAACCACGTCAATTTGCATGTGGGCTGGCTCCAAGTAATAATAATTATGCGAGCGGTCCAACAGTGCGTATGATTGATAAGCAATCAAGCGCAAATTATATCTACGCTGTATGGGCGTTTGAGGCGTGTTGCCTCAGTTCCATAACAGTATACAATGAACAATTAAGGTGAACAATTATGTATTGCTACCATACACATAGATACTCTTGATTTTTCATAATTTAACGAACTGCCGGCAAAAGAGAATCGAATACCTGTTCGTAGATTTTTGATAGCTTGAATTAATAAAAAAATTCTATTGAGGGGAATTTGCTGTTAAAAATGGAGGCTAATAAATATAAAATTAAGAATAATAAGCGAGGGTTGGTACATAACAATTCGGATTGACTTAGCTCCTAATAATAACTTGGAATAACTTTTTGAAAAAGTTAACATGCTCTATTTGTAAGTGTATATTGCGTCATCATATAAGAATTGATTTATTTTTAAATTGTGGCATATTTGCCCTTTTTGGACAATTAAGACATTGTTCAATCAATCACTTCGTGAACATCATGCCAGAATATCAAAAATTTTAATAACGTCGTCAACAACTCGCGCTCAAGTCAAGTCCTTCACAAAACGGAAGTTTCTAATTGAAAAAGTAGCTGCTTAAAATTTGAAATACACTATTTTACAGTCTTACAATAAAATCTGATTCACACAATTGGCAATAAGGCGACGCATGCGCAATGACGTAACAGAATTTATACATAGCTACATATTTAATAATAAAGTTGATACAAGCCGAACAGCAGAAATGTCAACGACATGACAAGACCCAAAACTAAAGGTCGCCCAACAAAAATAGCAACAACAGCTGCTTCCGTCGATTCGCTGCTTGTCGCAAATCCCGAGGCCTTCAACAACAATTTCACAACAACTTTTGTTTTACTCGTATGTATGTCTTGGTATGCAAAATGCATTGCATTCTACGAAATTATTTTCTTGGCTGCTCTGTGGTTTTTCGGGTCCCATTTAGGCAGTGGAATGACCTCTTTGCTCTTTGAGAGGTCCCCACCAGAATGAAATGAATTGCGCGCTCGTCTCAACACCCCATTAAGTAGCACTTTGTTTATTTGGCTTTTATTAAACGTTTTATTTTCATGCGCTTTACTTGCTGAGTTTCGGCGCACAAAACACATGAGTCGTCAGTTTTGCTTTTGGTTTTTGGCCACAGTGGGAAAAATATTTTTGGGCGTTTGTGTTAATTGAACACCAATCCAAGTGGCTTGCAATTTCCGTGTGTACTATCATGAGAAACAAAATCGAGTTATTAACTCAAATTTCTGGTTAGGTTGGGCAGGAAAAGAGCGCAAGTTGGCCTTGATGTTTGGGAAACTTGAAATTAGTTGTGTGTCTGGTTGCCAATGTTGTAAATAGAACTTGCAGTGCCGGCTAAGTACATCTCTCTATAATTTAGTAGGCAATTTATTTGTTGTTAATCAATTAAAAGAGTTAATAAGTTGGGCCACTGTGTCTCGTCAGACTATCGAATCAAATGGTACTCGTATGAATTATTGGAATGACGTAGCAAATGCTGAAGGCGTTTTAATAAAGTCTACTTAGTGCTTAGAACTTTTGGATGTGAGCCAATTGCCGCCTTTGTATGTTAATTGTAGAACGGCATGAGTACGAGTATAATTAGTAATAATTAGCAGACAAGTGCTGGCCACTTTTTAAAGAGAGAGGGGATACATATTGGCTCGATGACTTGGCCAACAAAACATATATTCGTTTATGGCTAGCAATTTGTTTGCGCCATACGCTCAGCGACATTTTATCACAAAACACAATGCGATGGCTATCAGCAGATGCTAGCTACCTACCAATGTTGCCGCTCCATAGCCATGTTCGACGATATCACATGCGCCAAGCACTGACAGGTAACATTAATTTCACACGCTGCTCGTACGCGACTCCAACACATGCATCATCATGCAACAGGGCATGCACCAAGATCTCAACTTGCAACGTGGCCCGAGCAAGAAGTCGTAATTAAATGCCGATGTTGTTGCCACAACACCGACACCAGCAACACCAGTAACACCGGCAATACCAGCAACACCAGCAACAGTTACTAACGACAGCAACAAGATCATTAGAAAGAGGACACGAAATAGTGGCACAATTATGGTGGCAAACTTGCACTTTTACTAGACATTAGAACATAAAGAGAACAGGGCCAGACACGCGCGAATCTTGGCATGGCAGCTGCTTTGGTTTACTTAGTCTTGGCTGAAGACAGGGGGATGGGATGCGATGTACAACCGATGTGTACAACCATAATACAGCAGACAACGAGCACGACAACATGAAGAGTAATTGCACACATAATTCATGCTCAAGGCCAAGTTGTAGCAAATGAATTTCGTTTTCAACACCTTAGACGCGCAGACAGGGACCTTCAGTTGGAGGCTGTGCAAAAGGAAGCGCAAAGAAGTGCTTGAAGTTCTGCGGTTCTTTGTCTAGAAGATGAATGGTCTCGAGTTGTTGATGTTGCTGCTGTTGTTACTTATGATAGCAACTTATGGCGGTTTATTAATCAGCAAGAGGGCAGGAAATTAGCACAGCTAAAGAAACACAAAGCTGCCAATTTTTGCAGCAGCAGTGTTCTTTCAGTTGCTGTTGTTGTTGATTATAATAAATGTCAACTTAAAATATGCAATTAAGGCATGTAAAAACAAATGCATGGATATGCCAACTATGCAGTACAGTGGACGCTCACATTATCAAACTCTCAGAAATTACTACAAGTAAGACAATTAATAACTTTATCATCAGGCTTCAATTACCACCAGAACGTGAGCTCGTCTGGTGGTCAAGATTTGGTTGTTTTCACTTGAGATATAGAAAAGTATGAGGTGACTGTTCTCCGCCTGATAAGTAGCATAATTTATCTTCCTATTGTTGTAATAAGCTTTCGATCTTGACGAATCGCTTATAGATATAAAAAGGCACCACAATCTTTGGTCCAAGTGAGCTATTAAGTATGTATTTTATACAGTACTAGCGTCCCGCCTCTGCTTTAACGATAATTTTAAAAAGTATAAATTATTATTATTAAAATATATATTTATTATTTATAATCTTAGGTAACACATATAGTGAGAAACGTAAGACTACTGACGACATTTGATTTCGAAAGGATCATAAAAAATAAGTGGTCCTAATAATAAAATATTTAATGAAAATATTAATTCTAAATATTGCATAAAATGAAGATTACAATTATGTTCAAAAATTTATTGATATCGAAATTAGAGCAGTTTTAGGAAACAGTTGGTTTTCCTTATCGAACACCAACTGTATGTTATGTAGAAAGGTGGGCACTTAGCCAACACATGCATAGCATTCCAACGCACGACCACGACTTGATGTCGTCGTTTTATGTAACCCCCTACATGGTTAAAGCAATTAACTTGTACGCCATTTGAAAAGTAGATTACTTCGAGACACTTTTAATAAATTAATTATTGTTCTAAGCACTGACTCTGTTACTGCTTAAAGATTAAACGACAGATTGCGCTAATTGCGGTTTCAACGCCAACCGATTGCCATCAACGAAAAATAACGATGAGCAATTCGCGATTAGTTATATTTTGTATTTATTCAGGATAGCAATTTGAGAAAAGAAAACAAACATCCAGCCATAGTGAGGAAGGCAATGGGAAGCAACAATTTATGTGCCACACTAGCCATTGCGCCCATTAAGGTGCAGGCGCATCCTGCGAGCATGTGGGCGAACACTTTGGCCGCTGATTAATGGGCCAACGTGGCTGGGATGAAAGAGAAAACGATAAAGCGCTGGCTACTGCACATACGAGTACATATAATAAATTAAAATTTATTGCAACATAAGCAAATACACATGAAATCAATTATTCATGCATGGCCGACCAAATAGGCATAAAAATGTCATACAATTTGTGACAATTACGTGTAGCAGGCGATAAATAAGCACAGTACTCTGCATGGCGTTAGGTAGTGGCCGCAGTTGGTGCCCCATTGACAATTCAAGGACTTTTTGAACTTGCCACAATATTTTACTGGCAAATGACACGGACTCTGGAGCTCTATAAATAGCACCCTACTCGAGTACGAGTATGAGTGATTATGGCGCGATATCGACACAAGCTTTACAGTGGGTTAGGCCATTAAGTTTGACTTATTTATAGACAGTTGATTTATAGTACAGATGCATTTGGGCGTCAGTTGGGCCGGTCAATAGGTCTCCCTCTCTTCACAGTTCGTAGCACGCTTCGAGCGCATGACAGAGCTCGAGCGCGAAATTTCTTTCGTACCGCGAGAGCTGGGAACACGTTCTAAGCTAAGCTAACTTGATCTGCATACTTGTATTAAACAGATATTAAATATATATTTAATATACTTATATGTAAGCTACACGTTTAACATATACTTAGTTTATGCTAACACAAAAGCAGGAAATCATTTCAAGATATATTTTGTATTAAGCATTTTGTCTTTAGTGAAACCCTGATCTCCACGCGCTGCCAGGCATTTAGTTTAATTTGCCTCCATTTAATGAACATTTCAAATTATCAAGATGACTAAAATATCAAATATATAATTTATCAGAAATTTCACAACTTAATTCCAAAATATTTGTATTTAATTTGAAATTTCACAATTTCTTTTTATTTAATTTAATTTACCAGAAATTTCACAACTTAAATCTTGATTTGCCGTCACTTAGGTACTTAGTATGAGTATCGCTGAAGAGGGCGGCCACAATATTTTTGTATTTAGTTTAATTTATCAGAAATTTCACATTTTATTTTTACTTATTTAATTTATCAGAATTTTTTAATTTAATTTACCAGAAATTTCACAACTTAAATCTTGATTTGCCGTCACTTAGGTACTTAGTATGAGAATCGCAGAGGAGGGCGGCCACAATATTTTTTTATTTAATTTAATTTATCAGAAATTTCACATTTTATTTTTACTTATTTAATTTAATTTATCAGAAAGGGTGGTCAGAATATTTTTATTTAATTTAATTTACCTAAAGTTATTAAAGAAATAAAAATTCACTCTAAGCTTAAAAGTATGTAATGTAAATTAAGTGTATGATAAGTTCAGGAACTAAAAACAATTATTAAAGTTGTTAGCAAAAAGAATAGGTCATTCAATTAATAAGGTGAAAAAATAAAAATAAAATGATAATCATAAATACAAAGCATAAATTTAATGTTGAATTGAACTCTCTCTTACTCGTTCGGCATCTACCCATACAAGAATGGTTTCTAGATGTTTGTGAGCTGTGTGTGTTTTCATTTATTTGTGTTGTGTTATTTTTAATCGTGCTAAATGGAATAAAATGGAGTAAACGTAACGTGTAAAAACAGAATTAAGTGTAAAAATAAAAACGAAAAAAATAAATAAATGAAATCGGAGCTTAGAACTTTCATTGTTTATGTTTACAAACCATTGAATCAGCTGTCATTGTCCATATGCACTGCCATCCTTTCACAAATTTCGTATTTAATTTGAAACTATTGAGCTGGACTGCATAATTAGGGAAATTTGTAATGTCTTGATATCGAATTTGCGTGTGTTTCTTTGCATAAACGTATTAATACACTCTTATGTATGCAGGCATGTGTGGCTGGCTGCCCAATCAAAAGTCGCGTCGTTGCCATCGCCTCGACTGACTGTGTCGAGTATGCAAATGGTCAGCGCCCCAAAACAGGCTGTCCTTGAATAAAATTTGTTTTTACTTCAAACAGAAATCTTATTTCTACTTATTGTTGGCTGAACAACACTAATTTTATGAAAATCAGCGACAAAAATGTTAATTTTACGACATATTCTACAACCGGCCAAAACACTAAGTTTCAACTAAACAGGGTCGGCCTTTTTGTAACCAGTTTTTATAATTTTTGGCTTTGTCTAACTAAGTTTGTTGACGTTAAGGCGCGGATACTGCGACAGTCTTCTAATGGGCTTCTTTTTCAGAGTATATAGTTAGCTACTTATCTCAGATCGGCGCATGATATCAATCTTTGGAACCATGTAGTTATATCATCTATTAAGTTTGCTGTTAGAGTCAACGAAACCGAAAGGCCACGCAGGCGGCGGGTGTCTTCACTTTTGGTTTCACATGAGCACAGCACTTAAAAATAGAAGATAGAACTGAGGGTATTATTAATTCTTTCAGATAAAAATGAAAAAAAAAAAAAATAAAACAAATGCGTATGCTTGGACAACTGAAAATAAGAGTGATTTGTTCTCAGTTTCTATCGCTAATACTCGTGTAGCGTCCAACCAGTTTTCCGTTTTTAATAGATGCCACGCCGTGTCTCTTTAATTGCTATTAATTAGTTCTGTTGTGAAAAATCGTAATTCATTTTCATTTGACAGAATGCCCACATAACGTTTCAAAATGGCTTACAATTTGAAATTGCAGACAAAACGAATACGTCACTGTCAGAGGACAAAGTGACCGATGCGTATGCGTAATATTTGCTAACCATCATCATCTATTAACACATTCACAGTCGCTCAAGTATCATTCGAGATATCAATCTATGGCTAGACACGTTTGAGCAACAGCTTCAAGAGGAGCGGGCGTATATTGAATACCATTGAATGGATGAATATTGAATACATACTATACTATATGTTTATAAAAATTTTAAAACGCTGCGCCCGAGCTGCAATTCATTATTGAATTGAAAAGAATATAAAAAAAACCACAGTCGCAAAGCAATTAGCACAAGTTCCTATTTGGTTAATTTGAAGAAAATTAAAACGGGTGTGCTTCGGCATTTTGGCTTACTAATAAACAACAAAAGTTATTTGCCTGTGTGTGAGCTCGCACCAAATTTAGCAAAACAATAATAGCAGACGGAGCAAGAAACAAAACGGAAGATTAATGAAACTCGAGTACATATCTGTAGCTGTGCATCTGACTTGAACCAATGTTAATGGCTTTAACCCACCCGGGCGTCGTAAATGGTTTGTCTGCGTGCCGCTTTTACTTCCGCAAAAAATTATTTATATTTTTCAAATTTGAATTGTTTAATTGATTTTGCTCTTTAAGCTCTGCGCCAAACAGTTGCCAAATACTTCTCGTACACATTTTGTTGGTCTCTTGGGGTGACATTAATTGCTCCTGGGCCTGCTCAAGTAGTATTAGTTGTCACTGCGTTTTTTGCAACATTGTTATGTCTGGTAGGCTCTTGTCTGAATGTGCTTTGTCTAAGTCATTCGATTGTGCTATTTTTGGAGCTACCCCTCTCCCTCCTTTGCATCACACTGATCTTTATCGAGTGTCACATTCGAGTTGCGCTTGAATTTTCTAGTGTTGGCTCTGAGTAACATTTAAGCAAAATATTTTGGCATTCTGTGATACCCTTCACCTAAAGCAAAAGAGTATATTGATCCACTTAACGTGTCAATACAACATCACTTTACGTATGTCAGTCACAACTGATTCTGCAAATTCTTTCGATGAGATTTTTAATGCTCAAGGAAAAATATAACGAGCAATTCTCTACCGATTAGGCTTGCATTAATGCAATTTTATACATAATTTTAAAATAGTTTTCGAGCTTGAGTTGATTTCTTATTAAAATTTAAAAATTAATAAAACTACAATAAAATCGCGATAAAGAATACCTGTAAATCGTGTTTTTGGGAAAGAGATTTCCATATTTATAAAACTGTATTTATAATTTTCGAGCTAACGCAACTATTGATGTTCATACTGGAATTTAGAACAAAAATATTTTATTTTATTTGTATACATTAAATAAAGGGTAGTTCGTTTTTTAAAAACAATTTAAATTGTCCTATAAAAGTAGAGAAGTTATCATCTGATGTATAAAGTTCTAACGTCAGCCAGTTGTCAATTTGTGTGTGAGAAGGGTTTTTAGTACCGGCGTAGCCGATCTTACTATAGATAGTTTTTTTTTTCAAATGAAACTACTGCATATTCATTTAGCGTTGTCGCATGCCAAGAGTGCTGGCCAGAGTAGACAAACTGCTTGTCATTTGCAAGTTAGACTGGAAATTGTTTGATTGTTTCGTAACCTGAGGCTGGGCGCCGTCGAGTGTTTTCCTTATTAATTTAATTTACAAATTATGCTGCATTTAGGAAATTTACATAAATATTAAATTAATCATTATTACCATTAAGTGGCCTGGCAAATTTCACTTTTCATAAGAAGCCGCCTTACGTACATGAACATGAAAATGAAGTGGTTTCACTTTTTAAGAACACGTTTTGTTTTGAGAGAACTATGACATAACACATTCACATAGGAGCACAATAAAATATGTACATTTATCCAGCTGGTGTGCGCTTATGAACGAACCCCTAGCCTTATATCCGGTTCGTGCCAACCAGCTTTTGGTTTGGTTTGGTGTTTTTTTGTTCATAAATAAACATTTGGAACATAAATTATAATCATTCACACAGAGATACAAAGACAAACAATTAAAAATATTATGCTACATGCTAATGTATCATCTTTTTAGATGGTGGCTAAACTTGTTCACAAATACTTATGATGATATTAATATCTGAGACAAAAGACAAATCTTAGGCATTTATCTAAATATATACAAGTATTATAAATATTGTGAAGCGGTGCCGAAGCTGACTTTAAGGGAGAATAACTTAGTAGCACAGAATCCTGATCAAATGGCAATATGAGTATATTCGTGTGGAAACTTTAAAACCCCTTCACTACAAAAGTCCCTCAAATATTAACACGTCGAGAGTTCAACGTACGCTCGATTAAAGCTCATCTCGATGTATTTCGAGCATGCTGTGAAGTGTTTTGCTTGGCTTTAGTGCCACTGATAGGGTACTGGCGGCTGTTACCGATCAACGACAAATCAAATATGAATATGAATGGTTGTAGTTGTTGTACTTGTATGTAGCTGCCTTTAACTTAAGTATAGACAGTAGCGAGCAAATTTGAACACTTTGACATTGGCAGCAGCCATAAAGTCAAAGGCAGTACACAAAATTATTTTATGACCGCAAATGAATTTTAAATTTGATCGTAAACTGGTTCAATTAATATGCAAAAAGTATTTAAGATATACCGTTATACATTTTTAAACAAATACACATTTAGGCGTTCGACATTTTTATTTACTGTCGACTCCAAAATAAAACACGTTAAACCAGATCGAGATAATTAACAAAGAAAGATGTTCTACCTAGTCCAAAATGTGCCCGAACTTGTTAAGTGTTGGCACAGGCTACCAGCCGAGATACCGCAAATGTAATAAATTGTTTAACAGACTTTACGATACATACACAAAGTTTATGTACATATATATTTTTATTATTTTATAACAGAGTTTTGCCGTTCTTCTTCTTCATTTCGCACAGGAATTTCCAGTGATGCGTTGTTGAGATAGAGGAGCAGCCTCAATGTCATCCAACGACCTTGCTCAGCTTCTGACGCCACAGTCAAAATGCCAGCGATCCAGCAATCTTGCCGATGAACTGTAGCATGTATGTAGCTATGATATTGATATTGTCTTTCATAAATACATTCGAACATTATATGTATGTATGTGTGTGCATATATACTTACATGTATGTATGTATGTGGGCAGAACAGCATGCATATACAAGTATGTAGGTATTTAGGTATTACCAGTTTTTCATAATGCGGGCAGCTCTGATGAATCATTCACAGCATCAATTTCGACATTTTCGAAAGTAAATCACAGTGACGCAAATTTTAGAATTTCCGTGTATTTTCTGAAGGATTTTATTATGGTTGCGAGTCACATTATAGCAAGGCAAATGCATTGCAAAATTTGGAGTCGTAACACTGCTGTTTTGCCTTCACATTGTAGTACTTTCTTCCTTTTAAAAACAGAATGCAGATTTCCATACACAGATGTTATATATATTTACTGGCATAATACTCAGCAGCTATACGTGTATTGTATTCAAATCTTCTATAGTACAAGTATATAGCTTCCTGGGAGTATTTTGGGCAAACATTAGGTTTGTTCCGAATGTTTATAAGTCTGTTGTTGTACAAGACTTTTTCGCCTATAAAGTCCGCTAGAAATGTTAAATTTTGTAAAATTAAGCTTTTGTTATGCTGAAAGCAGTAAGTACAAATCCCATTTGATTTCCTCCTAGATACCCACGCACATAGACTCACACACACAGACACACACACACACCAATTGCTGGCCACAAGGTTGTCGTTGTCGTGTAAGTTGTTTATAGGAAGACCACGCAAAATTGAAACGCCTGTCCAGGTCGTTTACATTGCACATGGGATGAGTGCGCGCGCCTTCACTGATTGCCAGACGGACCAAGTTCTTGTATTTGTTGTTGCTGTTATTGTTGTTGTTAACATGATTGAAGCAAATGGCTGGCAAGGACTTGAAGACAATGCCCACAGAAAGTGAAACTGAAATCGAAACTGTTGCGGAAAATAGAGCAATAAGTTGCTAAGGCATCAGAGACAAGGCTTCAGGAACCAACAACAGCAACAACAACAAAGGGCGTCAGTAAGCGGACAGGCGACAAGCCAGTGTGTTGCCAACAATATGGTGACAACGATAACACACAACAAGAACAACTACAACAACAACAAGAAGAGAGCAACTGACTTCAGGCAGCACAAAACAAAGTTATTAAACAGGCATGGAGACGAAACGTGACGGACAGAGAGACAGACAGTGGGACAGTCAGACAGATGGACAGATCGAGGAGCGCTACGGCCTCCGGTGCCTGGTCTAGAATCGGGCGTATTATTTTATTTAGAATTTAATGATGGCCACAAGTACACGGCTGAGCTCCCTGATTGGCTTAATTTGCGAGTCCCAATGGACGGGCTATGGATGGTCGCTCACAAATTTGTTACAAACGAAAATGAAAACAGACCCAGACCTAGAGCCATGGCCCATGGCCCATTCCCGTTCCCATTCCCATTCCCATTCCCGTTCTCAGCCCCGGCTTCGCTCGTCACTCGGTGACATGCGAGGTTGGTTGTCGTGTCCGGCTGCGGTACGGCTGTCTTATTGGGGGTGTTTTAGTGGCTCCTCGTTCTGTTTTGTCGCCATTGCTTGTTGCCGTCAGTTGCGTGTTGCTTTGTTGACGATGACGTCGTCGGTGACGGTGACGGCGACGGCGTCGAGCGCTGGAGGCGTTGCCGCCATACAATCACCAAAAGTAATCGCGATTGCGCAGAACTCAAAAGAAAAACAGCGTGCAAGAAAAACACAAAACACTGCGAGTAACTAACAAGGTTACAAACAAAGTTGAAGGTCGCCCCCAGCGACACAGCACGTGTGTATATATGTACATATCTACATACATATAGTATGTATGTATGTATGTATGCATGTATGTGTGTGTACGAGTACGTAAGTAATCGCACTGACAGCAGCATCAACAATGTCGATATCGGTCGCCGTCGCCGTCGCAGTCGCAGTCAACTGCATGTAATAAGTAACAAACGCCGCACGACATTTTTATGCAAAGACCTCGATATTGGGGGCTCGAGCTATGGCAGCGGGCCCAGTCTTTACGCCTAAACATACATGCATACACACATATGTAGCATATGTATGTATGTATGTTTGTACATAGGCTCGCCTTATCTTCGTAATTGAAGAAGTTGGATTGTCTATAAATTCTTGGCAATGTACGTGGGTTGCTTAGCTGCAGGCGGCAAACGCTTTGACGGCTTTGGCGTACGCCTGCAACTCCTTATAACATTACACATCATTCGACAAAAATATGTAAATTAATTAAAGAGTACAGGAGAAAACTTTTGCTGTCACTTGACCGCATTTGGCATTTGGACATTGCCTCAGACCACGACCACAGGAAAAGCCGCACAAATCACGGCAGTTGGTGACAACTGTTCGCAAACTAATGGCATCGCTCGCTTCAAACAGTGTGCTGTCATTCTAAGCCAAAGGAAAATGTAACAAAGTTTCCTGCACAGCTGGGCAACTTTATTCTTTCTTCCTCCCTTACTTGTTTTAGCCAATTCGCTTTGATAGACATTTCATGATGGGCAGGTGACTGTGCTTGCTGCTCAGCAATTCCTGAGATGGGTCTAATAGCAACATTTTAAGGAAAATCATAAAAACATTCCAAAATGATGAAATTTAAACTATTTGCTTAAGAAGGCAAACTAATAAGTAACATCTACAATACCCAAAACTATGTATTGGTATTATTATAAGATTGAAATTAGTGTAAGAGAAAATTTTATTATTAGAGACTATTTTTCCAAATAAATTTCCAATGAGGACATTTCGAAATATTTAAGATACAAGATAAAGCACAATATCCAAAAATATTCGACGAGACCGTTTTGATTTTCTTTTTAGCCAGGTGTGGCTGAACGATCCATTAAAATGTACATACTACAGTTTTTATTTTATCTCTCTATCATGTCGAGTATTATTTTCTCAATATTCGTATCTTCGTTCTTTAACAAATAATTACTGCTCAGATTGACTTGATCTGCTGCTTTGCTAAAAAATGTATAATTCCTATGACTTATAATATCAAGGGATACAAAAAACTGAATAGGGGGAATTGTTTTATTACAATGCTTGTATATAGCCTGACGAGAGGAATCGATATACGCATGTCCGACCATCAATCTTTCTTTTCGTTTGTATGAACATCGCGAACTTTTGAACCAAAACAGCTTGAGATCCCATAGCATATCTCACGACATTAACGTTCAACTCATTTTTAATATACTCGTAATTGAATTATTTTGTTATTTTGTTTGTGTTTAATGCATCAAATCTAAATAAACAGTTGTTTTTCTCTAGTTAATCTTTATTCAAGATCTGTCTTATCTATATAAAAAATTGAAAAATAAAACAATTCCCAAGTAGAATATTCAAATTGTCTGACCAGATCTTGCAAATGCTGTGTCCAAAATTTATATTGAATTTCTGGGTAAAGCTGTTTGCATGACAATCTATAACCAATCTAAATCACTCGCAGGATAGGACTACAAGTATTATTATTTTGTCCATAAAATTCGATAGTGCGCTCCATAGTGGCCTGCTAAGAAATTTACTTGCACTTAAGTGAAAACAGCTGTCAAGGCATTGCCGCACATAATCGCAGGCCGCTTAATTAACCTCACTGGGATGACAATGAATTTGAACGCCAACAACAAATGAAATAGAAACCGGCTATCAATGGGTTGATGGAGCTAAGACTCCGCAAAGCAGAACACTTTCAGTGCAGCAGCTCGTTAGACTCAAAAGGTAAACTCAATTGCGTCTTCTGGGCGCTTCCGACTTACCGATCTGCCATGCAGTCTGAGCAGCTCCTTGGCCAGGCTATCGTCACGCATGCATCGAGAATTTATTTGTCAATCAGACAAAAGTATGAAGGCAACGAGTGCATAAAATACACATAATTGCATTTGTTGCGCTAGTAAAAAGCCCTGCCAGTTGGCGTTGTAGTAGCCAAGGATTAGTTCGCCTGATAAGCAGAAACAGCAGCTCAGGCAGCTCAAGCAGCTCGGCGTCTTCAACTTCAACCTCGGAGTTTGAAATGGACTTGTAATAAATTGAATTCACCTTTTGTCTGTTTGTGTTTTGCGCTAAAGTGCACGCGGCCATAACAACAACTGGTCCAGTGCTATCCATGACAGCATCTACTAGCACTTCTAAGCCTCAACATGGCTTAGACCCACACACACACAAACACTCGCACATGCACACTCAGTGTCCCTACATGTTCTTGGCCGCGCTTATAAGCCAGCAATTGGCATAAATATCACTTTGCTTCCTTTGCGAGTGTGTGGCAGGCGCTGGGCAGCCTGTGGCTCCTGCCCTGCCCTGCCCTGCCCTAAGGCCCTTAGGCTGTCCCTTGATAAATTTCATACAAGTTATTCTAACAGTTTTACTATTGCAGGCTGTTGCCACGCCATGATTGAGTTAACTTCATTTGCTCGAGCGACACGTGCTGCTGTGACTGCGTCAGCGTCTTGCTCCAGACGCGAAACTCAGCCCCGCCAGCTCCACTCTTTTCCGCTCGAACTGCGGCTGGCCTGGGCCATGTCCAGTTGACTTTGTGCTCAGGTTGGAATTTATTTCATTGCCTCTTAGGCAAACATGTCAGTTATGTTTGCGAAAATACATATCATCAAGCTGGACATGCGTGTAGGTTTCCACATATGTACTCGTATGTATGTGCTTTGTGCGTCTTGTAGTTGGCAGCCCGATTGCTGGCAAGGGCCGCTAAAATTTGACCAACATGACCAAGTTGCTGGCTAGCTAGTTGGCTACAAGACTTACATAGACAGCCAATAAAAATCAAATACATTTAGAGAAATGCATAGACTCACAAATGGACGACACACACACACACACACACATATATAGACACACACATATGCATATGCATGTAAGGAGGAAAAACAAATTTATGGCAAATTTTTATAGTAAAATCTTGAAAGTGTCGAAAATGTAGAGAAATCCGCGGGCGTCAAAAGGACTCAAAGAGGCGTTCTGTCTGCCAGTTGCATGGCTAGTTGGCGATCTGGCCGAGACTTGGGACTGAGACTGCCTGGTTGTCGGCTTGGCTTGTTGTGAGGTCATGGCGGCAGCCATGTACATGCCAGTCGTGCTTTGGCATTGGCTGCTTGTACTTGATAATGCGGTAATTTAAAGCCTCGGTGCACGCAGTGTATGGGTCAGGCTTACGTTTTGGTTTCCGCCAGTGGTGGTTGCATTAATTTGAATGTGGACTAACGTGGCTAAATGGGTTTACGTTAATAAAAGCTACTAAGAGGGGAAATTATCGCAATGTAAAGGATATATGCCGACCAACGGCCAAGCCATAGTAGTTAGAGCCTGTTAAGCTTTAATATATTTCTCCAGTGACGACAATTGACCATATACTTGTATGTATGTATGCATGTTGGAAAATTTTTAATTAAATATTTGATATTTTATCTATTTATATGAAATCTTTTATTTCGTCTTCGAAATGCCTCAAATAAATTGCTTAAATATATATATTTATAATTATTAAAGTAAATAAAATAAATAAATAAAATGCAACCTTTTCAGCCATAGCAATTATACATATATAATTTAATTATTCAATAGAATTAAACTTGAACATTCATATTAAAGCCACATAACTAACAGTTAATGTTTAGAATATAACTGAATGTGTAAATTAATATTCCCCTTGTCGACACCTGCGACAAACTCTTTTGACATTATTAATATATAATTCCAATAATTCCCTATTTCAATTCACTAAAAAAGCGGTGAAATCATCACTTGTATCCCAAATGCCCACACAGCTAAGAAGTTCTATATGTGCGTATTAACGCTTTAAGCTTTTGAGCTGGCAATAAATATGCGCGGCCTTAAGTTCCTGGGGCATTGGTGCCATCAAATTGCCGCCTGCAAGCTGTCAAAGCATGTCAAACACTCAAGAAGCACCCCGCCACTCCTCTCCTGCTCAGCTTCCTATCCTATGGCGATGGCGCGCACTTTGCATTTTTTACGATTTGACGTTTTTGACAATGCTGACCCAGTTTCTGGCTAGTCGGTTGGTCGCTTGGTCGGTTGGTCTGCTGGACGTTCGATCGCTCGATCGACAACAATGCAACGCAACTTGAGCTTAAGTATTTTGACCAAGTTTCTTAAAAAGGATTTAGAGCAGTCAACCGGACAGCGGCTTTGATATTGAACTGAACTGAACAAAACAGAGCAGAACGGCGCAATTGGTCGACCCGCCTTTGACTTCTACATACATACTATACACATAATATGTTAATTGCTTGACTATGCATTGCCTCAGACTCAGATTCAGACTATGACTCGGAATGGGTGTGGGCGTGGATGTCGGTCCACCAGTTGTCACTTTGATTTTGAACAACAGTGACAACTTGCCGCTTACTCTACTGGCCTGCCAGTCAGTGGCTCAGCATTAATTATGAAGCATTTACTGGGCATTCTAATTGGCATTGCATGGGGCATTAAAATGCGGATATCATACAGGCCTAACCCCCACACACATAGATACAAACATACACACACACACACACATACATGAGTGCAAAGCGGCAGCGCTTATCTCTTGTAATATTTTCTTGTACGTGCCAAAGACTTGCAGGCTCGTTGGCTGGAAGGCTGGCTGTCTGGCTGGCTTACACGTGTTGAGCTTGTACTGCGGGCCACAGACATCGGCGACACGTTAAGTACACTTGTCGCTGCCAGGCCGTCCTTTGGCTTAGTTAAGAACATTGTACCTGTGCCTGAGGCCTTTGAAGATACTCGTACTTCCTGCAAGCTGCAGCTGCACAAGCTGCCATAGAGACAGAGAAATGTAGATTCGCGAGAATCGATTGGCAACTTGAGTAGCCAGCCAGCCAGTCAATATGCGCTGCTTAATTGATTTATTAAAATCCAGTCGTTGGCATTATTTATGGTGTGAAACTGAGCCCATGCTTTATATACATATAACTATTTGTATCTAGCTATGTAACTACACTTGGACAAATGAACTTTCTACAATTTAAGGGATTTCAGCATTAATGTAAGTACGTGGGGCTAGAAGAGTCTACATACTAGGTTTGCTTAATATGGGTTTATCCGTTTCCTAAATCTTCCATTGAATCAAATCATAATAGTAACTGTGAGTATTTGCATTTATTTTAAATTTAATTCATCTTATAATTGAAGAAATTGTCATATGGCGTGATCAAGAAGAAGAAATTATTCGTATTAAACTTGTTTGAAATAAAATGGCATGAGGTTAAAAGACTTTAAATAAAAATCGAATATCTTGGGGCATGATATCAATATACATTTGCACTAAATAACATTCGATTTTAAGTCGAAGTCAGAAGAACACAATTTTATAAATTTTGAATCAAATTTGGGCATTACAAGTATTTTTTGGAGTGTAGCGATTTCCCTTTGCCACTTGACTGAAGCTGAATTGGCAGGAATAAGTGCACCATGCACTGATTGGTTCTGAAATAGAAAAATTTAGAGTAAGTGGCACTAGAGGTGCCGCTAAAAATGCAGTGTAAAATCAACAATGAAAACATTGCCTTGATCCATATGCAAATATAGTACGAGAGGAGCGAGTTCGCCAGCACGTTAGCACGTCAGTAATAAATTATAGGCAAATTTAGTCAAATAAAAATGTTAACGGTGTGTCTCTTCGACTACGTTGGCGGCATGGCTTGCCCTTTTTCAACTTGAACGATGCTCAAAGCTAGCTGATGGACAATGTTGCCACAGCAGCAGCAGCAGCAACAACTTGGCTTGGTCTATAAGCCATGTGGCTGCCATGTGCCTGGACAAACATTGGCAGTCAGGAGAGCTGCCAGTTGCCTGCTGCCTGTTGGCAACTTTGGTATTTGTCACGTTCGTCCATTTTCAGAGTTCATGTGCATGTTGCTGCATTGTTAATAACTATATTCATCGTTGTTGTTGTTGTTGTCGTCCTACTTGACAATGATGCTGCTGGACCGTTATTTATGGGCCGCATGCCCATGCCAATGCCGAAGCTCAGGCTCAGGCTCAATTATTGGTGTGTTGTCGATTCTGCTGTTGTTGTTGAGGTGTTGCCTAAAATGAAAACATGCCGCCCATGACATCCTTGAACTTGTCCCAAAGACATGCACCCGCATGGCAACAGCAACAACAACAGCAACAAAGTCTACATCATCGTTTGCTTATGTTCGTTAATCCAGCAATCAGCCGAAGCTTTTACAATTGTGTCATGTGCCGTAGCAATTAAGTCACATTTGCCGTTATGCAAAATGGCTCGCAAGTTATGGCAACAAGGTCAGACAGGCAACATGTTGCTGCGGAAAATGCTGGCATAATTTTTCCTTTAAGGGAAAAGCCATGGAATGCGCTGCATCATGCGCGCAAATTATGAAATCTATTTGCCAATTCCCTCTTCCACTCTTTCCACTACTGCTGCTCTCAGCCACATAGCGGGGTGTCTTGGACAGCATCATCATTATATTGGCCAGGCCATGCAAAAGTCGAGCACGGAATTAGAACAAATTGTTTATTTGAGGTTTGTTATTTCTGGCTACGGCCGGCATATATTTAATGTAGTGTACATTTTTTTTGTAAGACATTGAACGGTTATTTAGCATGACCTCCTTTTGTTTTTTTGTACTCTGGCAGCCTTCCTGTCTGTCTCTCTGTCTAGATGGCTACTCGCTGGGAAACCCATGGCGTTCTAACCACAAGCGCTGTCCAACTTTGTTATTCATTCGAAAAGAAAAAATATTTTTAATGTTTTTCTTGAATATGTAAACAATTTTGGCGTTTTGCAGTAACAACTGACTCATCACCCTCATCGATTGGAGAAAGTTCTAAAATACATTGAACTCTGTTTACCCTCACTCAGAAAAAATATCGGAACAAATTGACACTATGATTTAGCTATAGGTGCATTTTTTAAAGAAAACAAGTATATTAAAGATAGTAACTAGCAAGTCATTTTATCAAATTTCAGAAAAACTTACAAGAAATAGACATATATGTTTTTAGGAACAGTAAAACAAAAATGGCTTTCCAAAGTGTGCTTTTCGAAATGTTAGTGTATATATTTTTATGAGTGTACAGTTTATATATTTAGTGATAATAACTGCCACAAACAGGCGGCGAGAAGTTTGATAAGCCTGGCCCCTGACCTAAATACCTTAGCAGGCTGTAATCGACGCACAAGTGCTCCCACAATTTCCACAATCTGTACCGCAGATTCTCATATTTTGAATGGAGGTCAATAGCGTCGTCAGCACTTTGCTATGCAACAGCAACAGAAACAACAATAAATGGCAATTCTGCACAAATCTGTGGCCAGACAACGTGACGCATGCGAAGAGCGTCCTTGAGGCTTGCCAGCTTGCCATTCAGAACCCGCACAAACAATGGAAAATTGAATCATTATTAATAATAATAACAAAGGAGATGCCGATGCCGATGGTGATGCCGAAAATGTATTTAGCATTGCAGCAACGACAGCAACAGCAGCTTTGTTGCAACGACTTGCCACTCAGTTCCATGGCAAGTGTAACAAAGGCAACGCAATTGTTTATTGTTGCTGTAGTTGGTGCCTTTGGCGGCCAGTCGTTAGCACTTTGAAATAATTATTATAGAAGTATGTTTATTATAAAGTATCGCAGCACACTCTAGTTGTGCGCTTTTATTTGCGCATGACTAACCAAATGTAATTTCAGATTCTTTTTCGGTTTTTTGTTTTTGTTATTTTTTTTTTCATTTTGAGGGCTTGATGTTGGATTTTTGTTCGCTTTTTACGCTCCGCGCTCCTGCGTGTCGCAATAAAAACTCACATTAAAAGTGGGCAAAACGAAACAAAAATCGACAGTAGTCGTAAATTTGTAATCAGTTGCAAGAACATGTGTTTACACAGTCACTGAAGTCAGTGTAGCCGAGTTCCACTTGGATGCGAAAAACCATTCTTGGCCTGCAATGGCGGTCATGTGTTAATTGAATTGTTGATGTTGTGGTTTTAAAAATACTCTGACACAGTTTTGGGTTTGCAGGTTTGCTGCTGGAACGCATTCTTAACGGGTATTAGAAAGCGACAGGACCAACACTCAACGAAACATGTGCCGTTGGCAACGACTTAAGGAAAGCGAAATGATTGGTTGATAATGCAAATATGAACTTCGAATTGGCTTTTGAAGATCCGGTTTTCATTTGCCAAAGATTCTGGCTCTGTGCATCTGAAAGCAGGTACCTATAATAATATATTTTTTAAAAGATAATTTCGAATGGTGAATGATGAGATGCAAATTTCAAAGCTTTTAGCCAAACACTTAAATTAGAATATATTGAGGAACAGTGTACGAGTAATTTGTTTAATAATGGCTTTTCTTAAAACCACACACTTAAACAATTTCAATCAGTTAGTCGGCCTCTCCCAGAAATAACCATTAGTCCATTTTGTTAGGAGCCAAAAACAAATATACAGGTATGTATATCTCATGTAAAACATAGATTAGTAATTGCATTGCACTGAAAGAAATCATCAAAAGATTTATCAGCAAAGCTGCATTTTTTTTTAATTGAACGGAAACATTTTATGAATGCGATAATGCTGGTTGAGGTGCAAATGGATAGCATTTTCTTCATATCTACGGGCTCGTAGAACCCACTAAAGTTGTTGTGTAAATGAAAAACATCGAAAAATATCAGTTTGATATAAAAAAAAAGTTTTTGATGATTGTTCCTTCTTTGAAGACATAGTTATATCGTTTTGACTCATCAGGGCCTTCAAAATGTATAAATCCATTCGCAGAAGCAACAAAACACAAAAACGTTTTCTATTTCTTTTTCTATTTTGTGGTTCTTTTGTTATCCGTAAATTTACTATTTAAATGTAGTTTATACTATAAAAAATAAATGTTGCCCATCCACTGCCCACACATTAACGAATTACAAAGTTCGTTGCCTTTTGTATTTTGCTTGTTAAAAGCCAATGAGTTATAGTATGATGCATCAAATAAGCCCCCGCCTAAAATTATGCAATGTGTGCTGGTTTCGATTTAGTGCGCAGGCGCAGCAACTGTTAATTTTTAAAGCAAACATTTAAAAATTGTACAAATAGCATACAGACGCGTGTCTTCGAGCTAGTCTAAGAGCACAGCATAAGAGCATAACAAGTTTTAAAAGCTCAAGCTCACTCTCACTTTCGTAAAACATGCGCTCTTAAGCTGCAACATTACAGCTGACGACGACGACGACGGGCATGCAAATGCCCTCGAGGCTGGTAAAGCTCGATTGATTTGGGTGTGCGTGTGTGGTAAAGCTTAAATTCCCGTTGGCCTAAGGCAGCATGCACGTTCACTCCATACTGCAGCGGCTTTAGCAGCTTGTTTTACCTGTTTCCGAGCTCATGAACATTAAAAGATTATATCGATTTTGTATTAATTTTTCTCGCAATTTTGCAATGCCTGCCACGCTATGTGTTGTCATGCTTTTGGCGCATGCGCAATATCGAGCGCTAAATTAGAATACTTGCTATATAATTTGTAGAGCTGCGCATACTAATTAAAATGCCAAAAGACAAATGATTTTCTTTTTTATTTGTTCTGCTTCGGCTTCACTCTCCATACCATAACAGTGATCTTTTAATTGTACTCGTTTATTAATTATATGCCTGTGCATTTATGTATGTATTTGAGACTCTATAGACATGCATATGTATGCATATTGTATGCCTTGAACTTCCAACTGGCTGGTATTACTTGTTATAATTATTTAAATAGCACACTGATAAGCGAGAGCTGAAACTTTCAACTTGTTGGTTGACCAGCAATTGACAGTTACGTCGGTACGGGCTGACAGTGCGACATGAATTGGTCAGCTCTAGTGGGGGCTGCGAGCGCGTACTCGCATACTGTTGATAGCTGTTGTGACATGTGTGTGACATGGTGGCGATTTTAATTGACAGACGATGATAACATGGCGAACAGTCACTGATTGTGCCATAAGTTGAGAGCAAATCGGCGCACTGATTGCTGCAGTCAGTTGCGTAAGCTACTGCGCTTCACGCTTCCTGCTGCAGTCCTGCATCAGTCAAATGTATGTCTCTGTTCTGCCGCAGCTCTGATGGATTATTTTTGGAGATTGACCGCAACTGCATATGTTCGGAGTAATTCACAAAAATTTGACATTTCCCAGCAATCAATCAAAGGCCGGCCACAATACGTGGCCACATCTGGAGTGAAGCGAACTGTTGTGGAATTCCAGGGAAGCGCTGGGCTGGGCTTTTGTCAGGATATAGTAGCTCATTTATTTCAAAAGCCGTTGGCAGGCTGGTTGCAAGCACATACATACTATACTACATGTATGAGCTTGTTTGCCTTCAAGGTCGTTCTGTCGAAACCACAAAGATTTATGACTTAAGTGACACCCGCGTTCACTTCGCCATAAAACTGGTTTCAGCTTCAGTCACAACGTTGGCGGGAAGTTCTTCATTAAAGTTGTATTAAAACAGCACTCAGCGCATATAATGTCTAGTTTGTTGGTTAGCTACTTTTTTGTGTTTTATGGACCTACTAAACGCTTATCTGAATTAATTATCAATATTTGAACTTGATTAATTTTACATGAGGCAAACGAATATACAAGCAAAAATGTATCAAAAATCAAAAGTGGACAAGTAGTTTAAACAAATACGCTTCCCAGACTAACGATTTGTCTTCATTAATAGCATCCATGGCTAGTGCGGGTGGAGGTGGATGGATGTTTCTCGCAGCTGACGAATGACAGATGCCAGATGGATGGAAAAGTGTGCGGCGAGTCGCTTTAATTAGTTAATTTGTGAGTTCGGCACGCAATGCTTGCGCTTTGCATAAACAAAAGACTTAGGCAACGAACTTGCGCTTTGAACTTAAGCATGCAAAATACACAATAACAAAAAAGTGACTTAAGTCCGCCATTTGTATGCAAAATCTAGTCAATCTATCTGCACAGACCAGTTCAACAGTTACATACATACAAAACCACATCCATCAAGTTCACTGGGTGCCTTGAATGAACACATCAATGGCCATTTGAGCCCACTTGGCCTGAGAGTATATATTTGAAAGCTACACGCCTAAATTAAACCTTGGCGCATAAATTAGCCACAGCAGCCGCCGTTAATGTTCACGCATAGCATTAAAATGCTTTTTATACCCAGAGCATTTTCACATGATGGTGAAAAAAACAACATCAGCAACAACAACAAAAAATCAGCAAATGATTACGCAAGCTTACATAAATTAGACGCTTGCCTAGTTGCCACCACGATCGTTCCACACCCCTCCCTCGAACCCACAACCAACCCAGTCGTCTCCCATACCAGTCTGCACACGCAGACCTAATCACAGTTTAAATCAAGCGTAGCAAATTGGAGCAGAAACAAGTGCGCTAACCAACGGGTTGAGCAGAAAAAAAAAAGCAAAAGTGCTACGAAAACTCAACAATTCAAACATTTGCACTAGAAGCGAAAGCAAGACTTGGCAGACCGGCTGGCAATAATACCAATACCGATACCATGCAACTGGACAACGACCATTGCGCAAATACTTGTAGTTACAATACTTGTTTAATGGCGAGAGCGAGTGTTATACATATTATATATTTTATTATATATAAAATCTTTGTATACCTATATACAAGTTAGTACAATTGGCAATGCCTTAATTTTTGCGTCATATCAGGCCGGCAGCACGGCAGTGTGCCAGTCCGTGCAATGTGTTATGAGCGCGATAAGCGCAAAATAGTCGAACTGTATATTCATGCCACTGCCGCTCACTTATGGCCAACTACGATCGTGCCATGCTCATGCACAACAATGGCCAAAAATCGACGCCATTGCCAACATTTCCTCGAATGAAACCAGCAATAGGAATGGGCAGGCATAACACACACACAAAAAAAGTAAAACAACAAAAACAGAAAACAAAGCCACTACAGCGAAAACAAGGCAAAAATTAAAGTTGATTAAACAAAATTGTTTGACTTTGGGGCCGCACTGAACCGCAGTTCAAAGGCGACGCAGGTTAAATTTGATATAAATTGATTGAGGCACATTTGCAAAAAGCGTCCAAACAAAAGCCAAAAAGGCCCAACCGACTTGTGTGTGCTCGCAAATGCCTAAGCCGGAAAATATGAAGGCAAGCAAAAATGTTAAGTAATGTGGGCCTAAACAGAAAAAATATGGCGCCTAAGGTCATATGTACTTTCAATTTTCAATTGCTTTTTTTTTGTTTCTGCTTGGACTAACCTAGTATTTAACACCTCAATTGGTTTGTTACTAGCTGAGACAGACATCGTTCTTCACTCGAGCTAATTTGAAGCACGTCAAGCTAAGCAGCGAAGTGGCAGCTGCCCTACTGCCTGCTTAGGTTTAGGCTTGTGCAAATGTGCAGCAGTAGTTTCAATTTCAAATTACATTTTTATTCAAATAGTGCTAGCGTAGACCGCTGCAGTAAACAGCGGCAGTAGACAGCGGCAGCAGCCAGCAAAGCGTCGCTCAAATCCACTCAACTGGGCAATGACAAGCAAATTAACCGCAACTGCTTCCAGCGGTGCGCTTGCACCATATTAGCGGCCTGCAGGCAACATTTCAGGTAGTCGCCAACAACAACGGCTGCGGCACCGTCTAGCGTCCATCCAATGGACAATCGGTGTGCCAGCAGCAACAGCAGCCGCCAAACTGTAAGTCGTACGTCTGTTTTATTGTTTTTATTGCTGCTGCTTTTGCTGCGGTCTCGCCTTGCAATAATCAGGCGTTCTTGCGCACCTATAAGTGTGGCCCAGACAGCAAATCGGCTTAACAACGGAACACATTTTACACGTAATTGTGAAACCAATTTTAATAATTCTTCAGTTTGAAATCGTATAAAAAGAATATCATGGACCCCCATCAGATGCCTGCTTTACGACAAACACAAGAAATCTTGATGAAAACTTCTACTTGTATCGTATAATTGAGCTCGAAATGTAGAACGTTGAAACACTATCTTAGCACTTCAAAAGCATATCTTGGAAATTACAAATTTGAATTAGTTTAATAAGACAACAATTCACAAAAAATTATAAAAATATAAACATAAAAAAGTAACTAAAAAGAAAAATTAAATCGAATTAAATGATATGAAATGAATTGGTATTAGCGGCCCGACCTCCATCAGCTACTTAGTTGTAGCGCCGATCTAGTTATTTCTCAGTTAGATTCATTAAGTTCTAGGAAACATTTTCCTTCGTATGCCTACATGACATGGTTTGGAAATATTAGTAGTGGAAGTACATAGTAAAATGTTGTTTGGTTTCTGTGTAGATCTGTTGACGATTTTCAAATTCGCCATTACGTTGGCAAATTATTAACATTAAAATATTTTATAATTAATTTTTAGAAAGAAAGCAAGAAGGATAGCCAGCCAACTGTTACATTGAGTGAGTGGGGAGTAGTGAGTGTGTCTTTGCTTGTTATCTAGTAACAAGTTGGTAGATAGGACCACCCTAGCCCTACCCATATTCTTGTTAGCCAACACAAGCACATGGGTAACAACAACACAATTGAAGCTGTCAGACAGTCGCACAATTGATGCTTATAATTTTCCACACGTAACCTTGGGCAAAATTTCAAATAAATGCGCCACAAAATGCAGCACAATCGAAATTGATTTGAATTTCAAACGGCGACGCACTTAAATCGCCCAAGCCTGCCCTGTCGCTCAAACCTTTCTTGTTTTTTGTTTCTTGTTGTTGCATTTAGTTTGGGTGTGCGATGTGTAGTGTGAGCATGTGGCGCCTTGAAAGGCGTTGAAAATGCGCTGCATATGCAACAAATCTCAATAATTGCTTTTTTCTGTGCCTTTGTAATTAGTTGGTAGTCGAAAGTGAACGCGTCATATGGCAGCAGAAACGGTGGCAGCTACGGTACGTCAACAGGGCCGTTACCGCCGTTTTGGTGAAGGGTGGCTCAGAAGGCAACAAATTGCTTGTTCACCTGTACTGCCGCTGTCTGTCATCTTCTAATGACTTGCACGGCCCCACTCAACAATTGCAGTTGTATAAGGAGCGGGGCAAACGGCTCGAATATGGACGCAATAGCCATCGATTGCTGCTCAATTATGCCGCACACTCGCCTAATAATTAAAAACCATATTTGGTCAATTATGGCTGCCAAATTGGCAAAAACAAATTAATTGGCTTGCATTTGTTGCTCCGGCTACAACATCGATTGAGCAAACGATGTCTGTTGGCGCATTGTATTTGACGGGCGTTTGTTGTTGCCACCGTTATACAGTGTGTTCAAACTAATAATTTTGAAGATCGATGCACTACACTAAAAAGATAGATGTTCAGAAAACGGTATTTAAGTCGAGTATCTGTCATAGATATATGAATGTTGGATAATTGTGTTTTTGTTTAGCTAATTTTTAACTTAGCCTGTCTTATTGCATTGCAAAACATATACATACATACATGTATAGATGTATGGGTATTTTATAATAAAATATCCACTATAATTTATTAGGTTTTAAATGTGCTTTTGATTTGATT
This sequence comes from Scaptodrosophila lebanonensis, assembly GCF_003285725.1. NCBI lineage: Eukaryota > Metazoa > Arthropoda > Insecta > Diptera > Drosophilidae > Scaptodrosophila > Scaptodrosophila lebanonensis. The sequence continues at coordinate 9,264,963 of NW_022060529.1, forward strand.
TTTAACAATGCTATCGCTTTCTTCAGCAACCCTAAGGTTACTCGAATTTTACACTTCAGAAACATTGTAATTCCAAAAAGTTGAATTTAAATTTCTTAGTAATTTAGTAATTAATTCACAGAATGCATTCATTTTTTTTCTCAAAAAAGAAAAATATTAAAGACATTTCTTTTGTTAAACAAAATAAAAATATTCAACACATACTAATTATAATCAATAATTGTTAAGTGTTTCCAACTTAAAGAAACAACAATTTACATTTTCGCTGTCTGCCGCGATTGTGCTAAGCTTAGAGTCATTGTGTTAATGGACTTTATTGCAGAATTTGGTAAATTTTCCCAATGTACCAATCGCTTTTATTATATTTGGCACAGAAATGGGTTTTAACACGCCACTGTGCGTCGGCCAATGCTGTTACAGTTGTTGTCTGTCTGCGGCAGATTTGCGCTTTGTTTGCCAAATGGCTGCACGTTGCTCTGCACCAATTCCCAGCTGTGCGCGGTAATTCATTCGCTCGTTTGGTCTGCCATCGAGCTATTTTTGTGGTTTTATCAACTTGCCACAATTCATTTGCCTTCCAACCAATCCGTCCAATATGCAGACTAGCCAGCCGCCCGCGCCTTGTTTTCATTGTTTGTTGGCTGCTGTTGCTGCTGCTGCTGTAGCCACCACAAAATGGCGTACATTGTTATAATTTCTTTGCGCAGTCTACAGTCTGTACTCACTACGATACACGCATATTGGAACAATTTGTAGTTGGCGCCGCCACTTTTAATTGCTTTTGGGGCACTTGTGGGGTCAGTAAATGTGGTCGGCTTTTTGTTACTTTAGTTTCGTTTTTTGCCTTTAACAGCCTGCATTTGTGGATTGTGTAATGGCGAGCCTTTCACTTGTTTGCCTTTTGACTCGACTGCACATTTTTATATGGCAAACAAAAAGCCCAACTCATTTATGTGTAATTTATTGTGTTTGGCGTTGAAATTAGTTCAGAAAAACAGAGTAATAAACGCCCACAAATGTGTCTCTCTGTCTGATGCCTGTCTGTCTGCATATCCGTCTGGCTGTGCATTGCTTTTAGTGGCAAGCAGCATTTGCCAGCACTTGACAAGAGCTCAAGTTGTGCAATTAGTGGCGGTCCAGGCAAAGTCGGGCACAGCTCAAATGTGCAGCAATGGTCCACATGTTCGCCTTTTGTTTGGCACTGCAGGTGAAAGGCAACTCGACCACTTCAAATCCATTTCAAGGCACTTGGCAGCCGCCGAATTTGTGTATCCGACACATACAAATCAATAAACTCTAAATCCTGTCTATAATAAGCCGACAGACAATGCGTTAGATATATATAATTAAGCGCCTGCTAAAGCGTCGCACGCGCGGCCAATATGACACAGCAGCAACAACACATTAATAACAATTGTATACTCTATACGAGTACATACATATATGTATGCATACGCGTGTGTACATACCTACATCTATCGAATATCACTTAACAAGCGCAGCTGTCAGCAACCAGTTGGCGGTTTATAATGAATTGTTCGAGCGCATTGTTTCGAATTACATGATATCATTTCGACGAATGATTACCAACGATCGCTATGCGTTTGCCTTAGCCAGACATACAAACACACATAGGTACATACGTACATAAAAGTATGGCTCCCAAAAACTAACAACATGCACGTGACAAAGCGTGATCGAGTTAGCCAGATAGCGACATTTTTGGACTCAAATAGTCCAAAACAGTAGCTGGTGCGAGCAACACAAACAGGAACTGCGCGCTTACTGCTCACTATAATGGTGCGGCCACTTCTACAAAAGACTTAGGCGACAAACTTTGCAAAAAAACACAAAAAACAACAACAAATTGAAAAAATGGGTAACATGCCATGGCGTCGTCATGTAAAGAATTTTGTGGTTACAGTCATACATGGAATGCTACTTAAGACTGGCAAAAAATGTTTCTTATGCTGCTGTAGCAATACATTAGACATTAAATTTCTGCGACAGAAGCCGCGTTGCGTCAAATCAAAAAAAAAAAATGGCTAAATAGCACTGACCAATAAGTCTCATTAAAGCCAAATGCTCTGTGCAGCTTCAGAAGCAAATTACTTACAAGTATAAGTATTTCAACCGAACATAAAATTTGATAGAACGTATGCTAACAATTTTTGTTTTAAGTTCCAGTTCCCGCATTGTTTGGTCCTTAGGAGCCAGGAAAATTACAAATATTAAAAAAAGTGTACAATAAGGAACAACCTAAACACTTATCAATGCATGTTACATGTTGTATTTATTCTTTTTTTTAATTTGTAGTTTTATTTATTTGCGTAATTCTAACTGATAATAAATTCGTGTAGAATCTTTTAATTAACACATTACATAATTTTAAGTGCTAGAAAAGTAAAATGAAAAGAAAAATCCGTTTCTGTATATCATCATTCTTTGGAGACAGATGAGAAGAGAGGAGAATACAACAATAGTTAAAATGAAAATTCGTTTTATTTAGAGTGCAATTTCAATTGTTGTTTACCACATATCAACGAGTACATTAGAAAGTGTGACGTTGCGTGCTTAGCAAAAACAAATTAAAATTTGGTAAGACTGGCCAGTTCGATTAACTTGTTGGAGTTTCTTTGTGTTCGGCGGTACGTAAAATTTACCTTAAAAATGTAATGTTTTATGGTGTAATTATTATTTATTTCTGCACAGTTTGAACAAACAATTGTGTATTGTACAAAAATGGATGTAGAAGATTGCGAAATATTTGTCTGTACGCAACAAAATTCCAAGCTCACAAGCTGGTTTACGAGAAGGCCAACCAAAAACACATTTCAAAAGACATAGATAACAAAAAAAATTGATCGAATTAATTGATATTGCCAAAGCAAATAAAAATACAAACAAAAATCTAATATGGACTGATTTGTGGGAGTTTTTTGAGAAAATAGGAATAAGCTAGTTGATCGATGGACCATGATATATAAATTTTTACATAGCTACTAAATTCTATGCACTTACTATGTATTAAAGGGATATTGTTCATCGAATATTCGCACATGTGAATATTTCGCAACAGATTGCATTAAGAGTTTCATCGATTTGTAAATACTTGTATTTTATGAAATGACCATGCTGACTAAAAAAAGTTTTAAAAGGAACAGTTTTTTTTTCCATTTACTCGGAAAGTTTCAGTTCCATTTGTTGTTTTCCTTTTTGTAAAACAGGCGCCCCTTGTCAGAGGTCATGGTATACTAAATTTGTACCGTCCCTAGCGAAAGTGCGTCAGGCTTTTGTTGCCACTTTTGAGGTTTGTTGCCGACTTTATTTGTCTTGTTGTTTTTGTCTTCATCGGCATCTGTCAGAGACTAAACCCGTTTCTTGTTTCCTGCTCTCCTAGTGTGTGCGCATTTGTTTTTATGGGCCTGTGGCATGCCGCAAAAACATGCATAAATCAGTGGCACTGGTAAGGGGCGTGCACTACTCAGCCGTATTAGCCGGCTGCGCGTCCACGCTGACCCACTTACATATGCGAACCGTGGTCAGCACAGCGCAAAGGGTTTTACGGAGTGTCTATTGCGCAATCGCCTGCAAGCATGGGGAACGCAAATACATACTCGTACAAACATATTCACAGTCATACTTGGCTGTGGTTAACAGCGCATTGTCCACAGCCACATGAACATAATTTAATTTATTGAGCATGCACAGCAAGGTAGCCGCCGCCTTGCTTTCATTAAAGCTCTTTGGTTTTTGGCCGAAACTGTTAACCTTCGTATTAAAAAATAAATGACATGAAATGCCAAAATACACTCGTACGAGTATTCGTACTCGTATTCGTAGAAAATGTTGCTTGGAATTTCAAATAGCGCACAATCATTTCATTAAATGATTTAATTAAACTAAACAGAGTCACATACACACCTGTATCAGGGCCCTCCAGCTAGTCCGATTGTTACCAAAAATAAAAATATAAAAATTGTTGCCTTTACCACTGCTAATAGCTTCGAGTACTTTTCGAGTGTGTGACACATCGGCGTCAAGTTCAACACGGGCCTGCAGACAAAGGCGACAAAGTGGCGCTGATCGCGCGACATTGATTACGTTGGCCAAATAGAACGGCATGGGGCTGAGTATTAGGGGCTTAAGGTATTAATTTTTCTGCTCATATATCATTTGATTTGATTTTATTGTCGGCATCATAATTTGATTTTCTATGCGATATATACGATGTAGTATACTCTGTATATTTCATAGAACTTGTCAAGACGTTGAACTGTGGTTCGTTTCTCTTCGAGTGGTTCCGTTTTGTAATTGTGGCAATTGTATTGATAGCCAGATTGACAGAGAGAGGGGGGCAGGTAAAGTGCCTTCGTTTCGATTGACAGAATGATTGGTTAGGGGGAAGTGCGCGTATTTGTGTCTTAAGTCTTTTGTTTGTTTACTCAAAACTAATTTGCTGAAATTATCGAAGCAAATATTTAGCTATTTTTAAATGAGAGCAGCACAATATTTTTCGTTTATTTTTATTTTTGACATTGATGTACGAGTCGGTCTGTGCATGTTGCTGCATAAAATTAGTTTCTTTATGAATGAGCCAACACGGTACCGCCGACTGCAGTGAACAACTGGTTAGGCGATAAGCGTACCGGGTCAATGTTACCAACCATCTTCATTGCCTGTGGACTTGAACTTTATTTTTGTGGCTTGTATTTTAATGTTTAGCTTGCTGTTTATGTTTTTGTTTTGGTTTTCAACAGCCTGCAGGCATGGTGTAAACATAAAGTACGAGTACCAAAGATTTGTATAGTTCGGGGAAGTCTTGTAAAATGTGTTAAGCCAAGGCTCTTAGCGCGCTCTAATGGTTACTAATCAACCTAAAGCCCAATGTTAATTACAATTGTCGTCTCTTGTAATATAACAAGATTTAAACTGTAACTTCAAGTTTGTCGCCAATGGATTTCTTTTGTTTCGGGCCAAGAGCGTTTAAGGCGCTTTTCAAGATTGCTTTTTATTATACGCTTAAATAAACGCTTGCGGCTTAAGTCGAATTAAGCAAAATACGCTATTGTTTACATAATAAGCAAACACACAGACGCGTACACACACGCACACTAAAATAATGCCACTGAGCGCAACTTTAAGCCCCGTCCGACTGAGGGCGTTGTCACTCCTTTTCTCTGCTCTACCCTGCTTCTTGGTGCCTACATATCTGACACCTTTACAACATTTTGCAAATTTTCAACGCTCGTTGACCGCACCATGCGTGCAATTGGCCGCTTGCTGGGCCCCAACCGAACTTAATCAACAAAGTTCGACGGGGCGAGGCATTTGGCGGGGCATTTGAACTTGACTTTAATTGGCTTTCAATAAAACAATTATGTGTGGCCCGCTGTTGTTTCTCTTTGTTTAACATTTATCTTTAATTAAGGTCTAGTTTATGGCGCGTTGTCTTTCACTTCGTTGTCAATCTTTCACTTTTGGTTTTGTTTAACATCTTGAATCGATTTGGGAACCTATGTATGCTTATGTAATGACTCGCCATATCCAAATATTTTAAATGCCAAGCATGCGGACGCACCTTTGGCGAGTCGAAAACATTTCAAAACTATAACAAGTGCGGACGCCGACAACACGCCTCGCATGCTGAAAATCTTCATAAACATATCTGCTGTTGTTGTTTTAGATTGCCCATGATTTAAGCGACATAATGTATGTATTTCAATTTAAATTATTACATTTCACCAACTGACAGTTCCAAATAAAGTTGTCAGGCTTCCAAAAAATTTGTATGCGACGCTCGCCCATGATGGTCAACTGTAAATTTTTTGCAAAAGTTACACCCACTCGACATGCGAAGCAACAATGTTTGAGTTGAGGCTTTTACGATGCCATCATAACTTGATAATAGCACCAATTAAACTTCACAAGCAAACACAAACCGCAGACAAGTGCGCACTAACATGCTGCCGCACAGTGCTATGAAACAATAGTATTATCTATTCAATATATGCAGTTTTTATTTATTAAGCACAATTTTAAAACATGTCTTTCTTTAAAATACAAATTGCATTCAAAACTAAAAACTATGTTCAGTATTGCCTTTAGTTTTCTGCTTTTATAATTTTTACCTGTATTAATAAATAAAAGTTAATAATACTGCTGTACATTTGGATGCTTTACAAAATGCTTACCTAAATGCTTCATTAAGTTTATCTTATATTTGTTGTGATTTAAATAATTTTAAGTGGTGTTAGTGACCCAAAGAAATACTGCCTACTACTAATATTTTTATTAAAAGATAAAATCTTTTATTTTCATAGGTTTCTCATGCAAACTGAAATAATGTAAAGTTTACGAGTATGTAAGCCCTACATTCATTTATTTTTTAAAATTTGCATTTTCTTTATGTTGCTTGCCATCTTACGATTGAAGAGGATTTTATTGCCAAATTTTTGGTTAAGTTTTTCGTGTTAATTGCAACTTTTAACCAGAGTAACCACAGTACCGTATAGTGTCATCTTGGCCTTTTGATGTTATTGTCATTGTGTTTGCTGTGACGGCATAATTAGCACCCGACTAAAAGATTATGAAGCGCTAGACAAGTACTCGTATAAGCAGCGTGTTGTCTAGCTAAGTAGCATACGTAGTGTACATTATAGGTAGTCAAGACTTCGAAATACAGTTGAAATTTTTATTTGGCCGCTGTACAAATAGTGTCATTAGCTACTGCGGCCGTTATTATGCAATGCCAGCAAAATGAAGTCATTTACGTTTAAGTTTTATATTTATTTAAACAAATTAAATGTGTGTGAAAAATTTGGGCATGCATATGCATACATAGTTAGGTATATGGTATGATATGATATGGTATGGTACGAGTGTATTGTTCACAGCTACATTTTACGCTTGCCATAAACAAAGACAACTGTGCCACAAACAAAAGACTTAGGCAACGAACTTGCCTGCTCGGACAAATTATTAATTTTACGCGATGTGATTTCTAGACATTCCCAGCATTGTTGCTTATATACATACATACAAGTATATAGGTTTATCTAAGCTCCCTCCAAGACCATATTATTCGTGCCTGTCTAGAACTTGCTCTAAGACTAGTCAGACAGACAGTCACTAGTTGGTTGGTGAGTGAGTGAGTGCAGCAGCCAATTTCATTTTCATCGCATTGGCTTACTAACACAGCGACTAGATGTTGGCAACAACTACAATGCCCTGGCTCTAAGACCTAAGCTCCATTTATCAAGAGCTCGCACCTTTGGTACGTGTATAGACTCGTTTGAAGGTGCAGCCCAGCCCGGGGGGTGTTTGTCCAGCCATAGTTGAAGCGCTTCATCGAATGCCCCGCTGTGTGCACCGCAAACAAAACAGTCATGCCAACGCCAAGCAATTAAATGTTAAAAAATTCATTAATCTCATGAAATGGTGCACAGCCACCATGCCACAGCTATAGCAACAACGCGAGTAGGGCAACTAGCTGTGACTTTGTTGCCATTTGCAGCACCTTGCACTGCATTTTCTTGGCATTTTTAATTGACGCGCCGCCAGCTTGTGTTTGTTTTGATTTTGTAATTATGTGTGTGAGTCGAACAGGTTGCAGCTTTTAATTGAGCTACACGTTACAGTTCTTGGCTGGAATTGCACAGACATTCGTATGCAAATGCTATGCAGTCTCTTGCTCTTATTTATTTATTAATTCATTTATTTTATGGCATTTGCAACAAACGTGCAATTTTTCATAAGATGTAATTGCTGTCACATAAATTTAACTACCCTAAGTGCTCTGATTAACACCATGTGTATGGGTAGATATTGCGTGCAACGGTAAGTGTTAAGTTTGTCGCCTTAGTCTTTTGTTTTGTGGGTGTGCTTCAGCTTAACGCAACAAGTGCAGTTGCATTCCAGCTTCAAACAATTTCTTTTCAGCAACAGGCCAGCACGTTGACCTTCGAAATGCCAATTAGAATAAATAACGAGAAGCTAATAAAAAGCGAACAACCGTTATTCGCCATTTGTATCAAAAAATTCCTTTTTTTCTTATTTTGCTGTTCCTCTTGTTGTTTGCCGTCTACGACAGAGTTTTAGGTAAAAAAAATACTAAAAACATTCAATAAATGTACAAGGCATGGTAAAAAAAAATATATATATATATCCACTGGAATTGTAAAAACCATAAAAATAACAGACACCTGAGCTCGACTATGAAATTCCCTTTACACAAAATTTTCGTCCTAAAAATGAAATTATAAAAACATTTAAATTTAATTTATATATATACAAATATTGTAAGAAATCTGCATTTTTACACAGATGCTATTGATTTTAAAATTGTTCAATTCATTTTGACCAATCGCCTTATGTTTAATTTCTTATGGTTCATCCAAGTTCAGTAGCCAAATAATATTTGTTTCTAAATTATTGACTTCTACTTAATCTACTTCTAGGTAATCTTCCTGACAATTTCATTTAATAATGAAGTTTCAATAAATTTTTTTTTGTGAATCGTAAACTCAATATTTCCGATCAGTTCCTAGACATGTGTAATCCGAACAGAAATTTTTTTGTAGATGGATGATAATAAAAATAAACAAACCCACAACATTAATATACAATATTCACATATACTAAACGGCCCCATTAAAATTATGACTTCACTTCCAAATACCGTTTAACATAGTTTAGACAAACAAATAGACGCGTCTATTCAGACTATGTGTGGTCTGGTCCATCCCTCTTTTGGATGTTACATACACCTGTATGATTTCATTATGCCTTTTTCGCCGCTCGGCAGAAGAGTGTATATGAAAATACTAAAAATGATCAATAAACGTACATGGCCTGTCCATACTTAAAAATCAACTTAATTTGTAAAGAAAAGAAAAAACGAAAGAAATGCCGCGCTCATTGGCCTGACTTGTTGCGTCGCCGTAAACGCAGCTGTCGGCGAAGACGAGCCGCGCAGCCACTGATGATGTAATTAGCGTGTAGAAAGCTGAGGCGCTCTAGCCTTGGTCCAGAGATTTATAATCGAAAAATGTAAATTAGTAACATTTTTCGGTGAGAATTATTGGCTTTAATTAACGTCTTTTTGGCCTGTCATAGCTTTGGCGCGCTGACTGCAGCCGAATAGGTGAAATATTTACCGAAAAATAAACTCTGCGCCAGCGGATCGCGTCAGCTGGCTTGCTTAAGAGTACAAATTGTTCTCTTACACGAAAAAGCTCTGCAGCGCGCTCTGCAAGCTTACAATGTCTCGAAATGGCATTAAGCCAAGTCAGCCATGGCTCGTCTGGTACTGGTATTGGCCAAAGCAGCGCACACCCGAAAGCAACAACAAACAAGAAACACGAGCACAAAAATCGACAGAAGGCAGTCAACGTAACCGAACTTACGGTAAGGCCGCTTTTTCAGCAGCGCCGTCGCCTCAGTCGTGTCGCGAAAGTCGTTGAGTGCGCTTGCCAACAACGTTGCTAACGCTTGCCGTCAAAGCCAGCGTCTATCTGTTGCTAACGGTCTGTGAACCAGGCAATAACGCTGACACGGAGCGCAGGCAGCGCAGTGAAAACGGTGGCCACGAGCAAAACAAATATAAAAAATTGAAATTAAAAAAAAACAACAACAAATTCGTGTGCGTGCAGACAACAAAATTTGAATTTAAGCAGAGCGTCAGCGCCAGTTATGCAACGAAAGTGCGTCAATAAAACGATGTTCAGCTATCGAAAGTCGTCGCTATAATTAAACAAATTTCTATCGTGCTGTAGAAATTTGTAATTACCATAAAAAGTATATTAGTTGAAAGCAAATTTGTTGAAAATTTGAATTACTTCATAAAAAAGTGCGAAATAAATTATTAAAATTATTATGTACTAAAGAAATAAAGCGAACCTGTTTGGCTTGCCAAAAAACAACAACAAAAAAACCCAGCAATCTGCATTAAAAACAAGAAGTGAAATTAAAGCAAAAAAAAATTGGCAATAAATTGCCAAGGCAAAGCAAATGACAAAGTGAAAAGCGTTGTGCGTTGCTGCATAAAAATACAATAAACATATATAAACAAACTTATATTGACAAATTCAAATAGAAATTTTGACAATAACTGATAATAAAAATATTGCAGTACATGTTACGACATTAAACTATATAGAGAGAATAACAAAAAACAGCAACTACAATAAGAAACTTTTCTTTAAATCATTTGGCAAGAGAAACGTCAGGCGTCTGCTACGTAATCATTGGGAAAATATCAGCAATTTTGCAACAATTTCGACATACAAGCAGCTACAACATTAACAACAACAGCTAAAGCGGCAGCTAAAAAGTAATTGAGCAAAAGGTGAGTACCGTACACAAAGATAAAAGTGGCACATGCAGACACGCATGCATTTTCAGCTGCAACTGCAACTACAGACATTAAATGCAAAACTTCAATCTACTCAGAGCCCTCCAGCTTACATGGCGTATGCGTAACATTTAGCAATTGCACATGCGAGCGCTGAGAATGCGCCTTCACACGCCTCAATGCTGTTTTGTTGTTGCTCTGAAACAGCTATTTACTTCCTGCTACGCTTTTTTCTGCTTTTTGAATTTTTTCCGCTACTGCTACATTTAGCGGCGCACTCGGCGCGTATCTTTGGCAGCGGCCAAGTTTCATTTTTCATTTAAATACGAAGTGATACATAAGCAGGCAGTAGCAGGCAATTTCAGGTTGTCTCAAGGTTGACATCGTTTTTGTAGTCTCTGGCAAGTTCGTTGCCTAAGTCTTTCGTATGATATGCAGAAGACAATCATTTAAATATTATGAAGCACACATACACACACACACACACAGACAGAAACCTCCTTACGAGCTTAGAGCTTAGAGACAAACATGAGTTTTGTTTAGCGCCAAAGCAACAGCTCTACAGCATTGTGGAAACGTGCCTTCAGCCTAATTAAAAGTATTAGCGTAAAATTAGTAAGACAATGTCAAACTAATTTGCGGAACATTTTGCTTTAGTTTTAAACATCTAAAGATTTCACAAAAAAAATCAACACTGCAACAAAGATAGTACAAAGTATTACACTGGTTTGCCATGAAGTCAAGTCGTTACTTAAAAAGCCAACACCATGATGAGTAAAACAAATGCAGTTAATAAGCAGCGACGAGCCAAAAAATGCAGTAGGTGTTGCCACAATTGCCGCCAGCAACGTTCAAAACTTTGCCCAAGGAAGGAAGTCGACATGAGTTGCAGTTTAGCGTCACAAAAACCGATGACGAGATCTCTGACTTTGCCAGTACCAGTACCAGTGCCAGTTGAGCATCTTCTTCGCCTCTTCATCTCTCTGTCTGTTTGTCTGTCCATCCATACCTCCAGCTTACTGACTGGCTGCCTAGCTTCAAGCTCATGGTGGGAGTCAATTAGTGTGCAAAATTTAAATACAACTGGCAACAGTATGGGGGTGTACGCATACACATACACACACACATACATACACGTATACTATATATTGCAGGCACCCAATTATGCAGCCATAAATGTAAACAATCGCGTAAAAGACCTTAAAAGTGTTCAAGAAGCTACAACCAACAATGATGACTGTAACAGTTGAAGAAGAAGATGAAGAAGAAGTGTTGAAAATGCAGTAACCAAATATGCAAAGTTCGCTCCACCCTCCAACTGCACCTCTCACCACCTCTCGCTGTCTATCTTTAACTGTACTCGCATATACTTACAAGTATGTATATGCTCTCGCTCTGCGTTGCTGTGTTGTTTTGCAAGAACCTCTGCCTGGGCGCACATGCACAACAAAATCGACATGGAGCGGTAGCTGCTGGCAGAAAATGAGCAAAAATTTTAGGCAATAACGTGGCAATTTAATGGGAAATGTCAGTCAGCAAACAGTTGACTTCATTTTCTCAACAACGGCAGGAAAAAAAGAAGCAAAATCTACAGCAACCGCTCACTGCTCTAACAATAACAATAGCAACAACATTAACAAAAGCAACTTGTACACGAACAAATGATTTTCATGCGCAGACACAAAAAAAGGTCGTGGCAAAGTTACAAACGCAGCATGAAAAAGTGCACAACATGGCGTATGCGCAACGTGGAAATCATGAAAGCTGCCACCGACATTTGTTGTGTTTATTTTCTTAAAAATATTTTGTAGACAGGCTCACTTATATGACAGCCACAACAGAACTTCAACAAATTCCATTCACTCCATTATACATAGATAAATATATTGGCAGATCTACATTATTTGGCTTTGACAAAGCACAAGCTGATAGCCATTGGCCCACTCTTTCTTTTATAGATTCTTTGCGGTCTAGGTCTATGATTTCTATTCGCTGACAACGACAATGTGCCGTGCATATTTCATGAGCAGGGCACAACTATTTATTCTTCAGCTATATACGTTCTGTTGCCAAAGTCTAATTTATGGCATTTTTCATTAGCAGAAATGGGTTAATCACATGCCAAGCCATTTAAATCAGTTAGAACACGTATGTGCGTCGACACATAGCTGTGAAATGCTATTGACCAGCGTCGTATTTATGCCTAGGCTATAGCTAAAGCTAAATCTGTATTTAGTTGGAAAACCTAAGCAGCACAAGCGTAAAAAAAATTTATTTGAAGGTGTTTCTTTTTTATTTTCTTAACGCCCGCACGCGACTAAGACAGCCAATTGTCTCGGCAACTAATTAAATAGTTTATGGCGCCACAAAGACGGCACGAGTGCCTGTTTATTATTAGCCAGATAAAGTCAGCAGATGATGGGCTTTAAGGGCTTATCGTTGGCTACAATGAAACACACGAACACAGCAGCGTCTTTATTAAAACATTATTTCATTAGCCATTGTTGTCTAATAACAAATTGCACTTTAAGTACACACGCACGCATACACACACACACACACACACACACCTACAAGCAACATATGCTGATGTGTGCGTGGGCAATGAAAGTGTTGCCTAATTTTGGCTTGACTCTTCACAAAAGACTCGGCCAACGAATTTGTTTTGTAAATGAAAACAAAATATTATGATCGACGCTACGTACTTACTTTTACATTTCCGCTGACAGCTAAGCAGCTGAACTCTGGTAGCAGCAGCCTCATCAGCTCCATCATCCGTCAGTTGCTCAAATTGTTGGTAATAAATGAAATCAACTTTTGTCAAAAGTGAAAACTGCCACTGCTGATTGCACTCGACTGATAAGCAGTAGTGGCTGAAATGGCCAAAAACGTTGACTCGTTCAAACATATTTGTACGCGACAGCCTCTGCTGCTGTCGTCCATTCAGTTTATGCCTCATTCACATATTAAACGACAGCGACGACAACAACAAAACCAACTAATGATGGTCAGTGGCAAAACGTAACTTTAAGTACTTCTTTCTTACCACTGCTTATTTCTTTCTCCCTCTTTCTCCTCTTCCACTCTTAATGCTGTGTACTTTTTCTTCCAACAATGAAACAAAATGTTGCCCCCACTCGCTCTGCTTCCCCCCCTTGAGTGACGCGCTGAAAAGAAATCAGTTTCGTTTTCAAACTCACTCGCTCGTGGAAAATTTAGTGCAGCACGCTGTCGTAGGTCCGTTCAAATTGCTCCGTTTACGGCACGCCAGCCACAGCCAGTCTTGTGGCAGCCACAGATGCCACGCAGACGCAGCAGTCGAAGCGTTCAGCTACACGGAAAGAAAGATTTAGCCGGAAAATTGTATATACCGCCCAATCTAATCTGTGTCCTGCCTATTACATCTGAAGATTTCATTGATAATTGTAAGTTGTCCTTTCACTTGTTTGATTCTGATTTATTATTTATTTCTGATTTAATGTTAAGAACTCTAACATACAACTTGTTAAATATTTGAATTCCAAAAATGTTGTATTTTGCTTGGAAAAAAATTGTATTTGGGTATTTTAAGATGAACATTAAAACAATTTACTATGTCATTGGCACTAAAAATTTTGTTACACTTGTATTATCATTAAAGCTGTTAAATTCTTCATTTTTAGGAATTACATCTTTAATTTTAAAGTCTGCCTGTATTGCTGAATAGACAAAAATTCTTTAAACGAAAGTAACTGTAAAAAAAACTTAGCTTTTTTAAAAATGTATAATTTACCTGAATATATGAATTTGATGTCTTCATTTTTCTGTGTGTAGCTGGAAAGGCCTGCTTGAAATGAAAATGGAAATGAAAACGAAAGCAAGAGTGGCGCACACATTTTACTTTGGTTGCGCCGTTTTGCAAGTAATTTCAGTGTTTTGTGCTTTTGTTTGCAGTTTTCACCACCAAAGTTCGTTTTTGTTGTTGTTGTGTTGGACAGCAAAAAGTTGCAGTGGTTTTTTGTATTTGGTCATGTTCGAGCTTGTTGTTTTTTTTATATTTCTTTCTTTCTATCTTGCCACGATAAACGTAACGAAACTAGAAATACGCGCAGCTAGCCAAATAATGCGGAACATTTCAAGAGGATAGTAGTTTTTGAAGTGTCAACCTGTTTGGTTTTCGTTGTTGTTGTTGTTGTTGTTTGATTTCTCATGAAATAGCCAATAAGACTGTGAGCATTACAATTCGTCATAATGCTGACGCAACCAGGCAAGCACAGCATAGTGCTGAGCGCTGAACGACCGCCCGCACTGCTTGCAGCCAGTTCGTCGCTTAAGTCATTTGAATTCAATAGTTCATCAACATCTCATGTCAAATATTTTCACATGACAAGTGCAGCTTTTCATAATTATACACACTTGCAGAGCCGATTTTAGCCCCAGCTGAAAATGTATTTAACGTTGTTCATGCATTAAAGGCATTTAAGAGGTGTCAAACAATTCGTAGGCCTACATTTTAGAGTGCTTAATGAGCACTTCAAAGTGAACTAAACGCAGACTTCGCAGCTAAATACACATACATATATGCATGTATGTCCAAACAAAAATCAATCACAGCCTCGGCCAGCATCAACATTTGTCTTCAAATTGAAATGTTAACTCTCAGTTTAGGTCGTTTTGTTTGTTTTCATAGACTCATCAATGTTGGCGTCTGTATGTATGAGTGAGTGTATGTGTGGCGATTACGCAAAACTCTGACAGTTACATGACTACAAAATATCGTAAGCCCATATGATCAAACATATTTATGTTAATAATTGCGGCATTTGATGTAAATGAATGAGCTGTGCGCGTGAGTTTTGTGTTTGTTGTTTCTTTTAGTTTTTTGTTTTTTGTTGTTTTGGGCAATACTTGTGAAATGTTCAAGCTAGTTTCTTCATGATTGATTTTATGCGATGCTATTATTAATAATTATTAAAACAATATGAGTACGAAAAAAATTGCACAAATTAAGTCAGCGGTTGCGGTCAACCAACTGAGGGGCATTGCTTTCTTTGCCTGTGCGCTGAACTGTTAAACGGCACGAAACTAGCCAAGTGCAAAATATACAGACAACACTTATACACACGAACAACGACCAATTTCCGCAATTTAATAAACTGCTCCAAAAGTTTTGAGGCGCATACAAAAGGCGAACATTTTTGACCGTTTTGATTTTGCAGTCTGCTTTTTAGCATTATTATTAGCTTCCTATTTGCACATCATGAGCGATAGATACAGCAGTTGTTGTTGTAGTAGTAGTATTGTTTGTATATAAATTGTATATAAAACTAAAAGAAACAATTTGCATAATTCATTGTGTATTCGAGGCATAATAGAAACCTTAACCCCCAACGAGGAACTGAACCGTGCATACCTCAGGCTCGGCGCACGCGTCGCTTCGTCGTCGTCACAGCTGCGATTGCCGTTGCTTCGGCGTTGACGTTTGCGCACTTTCACGCTGTTGTTATGCAAATTAAAGCATTTGATTTATCCCACCACCAACAACAACATTAATAAGTAGTAGTAGTAATGCACGAAACAATACACAAGAGCTAAATATTATGAATTTCCATTATACTCGTACATAATTTGCGTTCATTTCTTAAGCATGCCAGCAATTCCACAGGTCTCTCATTACAACTACACCGTGAGCCCGAGAGCTTGCCAAGATGCCACAAGTCAATGACTGCTTAATTCAATTTGGCAACAAATCAAGCAAGCGACCACACAGCCAACAGTGAACAGTCTGTTGACTGCTCGCTAGGATCGAATGGTTGGTTAAAGCAAACAGGCACAACCTCTTGCTTGACCTCGGCCACGCCATTTGGCGTAGCGCGCTTTTTTTTAGAAATTTTTTTGACCAAGTCTGCGCTGATACGCTTTGATGTGAAAACATTTTCGTTTATGTATTTTCTTTGTATCTTCCCAAACGTTTATTATATGTTTTGGGTTCTTTTTAGCGAGCCAATCAATCACGTCCCCAGTGTTAGAGCTTAGCAATGTTCCCAAATATTTGACGCTTTGTTTTTCAACTTGTCGCACAAGCCGTCTCGGTCCATATTGTGCCTAAGTCTCAACTGAAAAAATATCAGATTATAGCAAAAGCTCTTTCATTAACGCAACTTTCATGCCGGTTCTGGTTACATAATGACATGAGCCCAGAAAAAAGACTTTCTATCTTTTTCGTTTTGGCTCATTTTTGATTTGTTTTTTCGAGAGCTGCCAAAATGCCAGGGTGCCGTTTATGATTATGACAATAACTTTGCTGTTGACCTTAACATTTACGATACGTGTTGCGTGTATGTTTTGGCAAATGATTTGGCATTTTTTTCGTTGGGTATTGTTTTTGCCACAGACAAAGTTTGGCCCAAAAGGCTGCCAAGCAAAACGAAAGACTTGGCCGACAAAACAAAGTGACTTAATTGCCGTTTGAGTAAAGCTGCTTCATCTAATGTTTGATTTTGTCTTTGGGCATGTACATACCTACATATGTACATATGTACATACCTTCACAGTGTTGTTGTTGCATTGTTTACTTGCGTGGTAGTTGTCAGTCATCAGGTTTGACGCGTTCAATGCAACGCGCGCCTACACGCACATCCACACTCACACACGACCTACAGTCAATCCTCGAATAGTGTGGTCAATACTTTTTCAGAAGTTTTAGAAATAATTACAAAAATAAATAGGAAATATTTTAATTTCAATTTGTATATTTTCAATGTTGCGGTTTATTGTTGCATTATTGCGGACCTATGTTAAGTTCTACCGATATGTACAGATTTTTTCTCAATATGGTATAATTCTGGAGTGGAGCAATCAGGAGACATGATACTTTCGGATTTTCAAAACCAAAAATACAATTCAAATTGCTTATAGATCCATGGGCAATATACCCACACACATGATAATATTCCAAAACATTTAACAAATTTTTAAAAAGTACGTAAATAATAATTTTTGCTAAGTTCTACCGTATGATTTTGTTTTAACAAGACGATGATTTTATGCTTTGTGTAATTTAAATAAATGAAACATTTGTTAATTAATAGTTGTGATTCTTTAACGTTTATTTTATACCATCCTTAATAATTTAATTATATATATAGTTTCAATATTTAATGTTACTTTTTTCTCAAATCTTTCGTTATAAATATTTCGAGGTCTGACTGTATAAGTTGTGTTTGAATGTAGGTGTGTATGTGTGTAGTTTGTGTGTTTATTCATCTGTAGAAGCGTGTACCCACACAACCAACCCACATTTGCTGACTGTAAACAAATCAGCTACAAAATATTCACACCAACTTACAAGCAGCTGTCAGCGGCTTATTTGCACTTAGCCGGGATCATTAAGTAGCTGGCCGGCTAGTTCGCTTATAGATACATAGTACTTATCTACACTAACTAAATATTAGCAATATTTACACACATCTGCATACATTAAAGCCTAAAGCACGTGCTGTCTGCCGTGTTTGTCGAGCCGACAGTCTCGCTTACAACTAAAACAGCAAATCTCGTGACGCATCGCATTTGAACTCTTCAAACAATGCAACGGGTGATTGAACTGGAAATTATTTGTGCGAGCCGCGCCAGCAACAGCAACAGCAGCAATAATAATAACAACAACAGCAATCTGCCAGACAGCAATTTTCAAGTGAAAAACTGTGCACAACAATGTCGGCAGCCAATGACCGCCATGAACTGCGCTATACCCGTGGTGGCTGCAGTACAACGTACTAGAATTTCCACGCAGCCCGAAGGGGTGGGAGGGGTGGTGTTCACTTCACACCCATTTGCATTGGCTTGGTGGGGTAATTAATATGCAACAGCTGTGCTGAATGTGATTGTATCTGCTTGTTTGTCATCATCAAAATTCTTTATTGATTTCAAGCGGCCCCTTCCCCATCTATCACCGATCTGCCTGACGGACTGCCTGCCTGACTGCCTGCCTACCTGCCTATCTGGTTACCGGTCTATCTGTTTTGAGGTTGTAATTGTCGTAGCGGCATTTGCGGCCTTTTGAGGCATCATAACAAATACTTAATGGCGTTGACTTTCATTCATAAAATGTGTGCTCTTTTTTATGATTAATATGCAGCTATCGTAATCATTTGTATAGGTATTCTATACATACATATGTTGTATGTAGGTATTCGTAAATGTATTCTGGATGTGCATAGGCAGCAAAGAAAGTTCTTTAGAAAGTGGGCAGCGAAGTTTCCGGGCATGCACAAAGGAAAGACTGCAGTAAGTGAAAACCTCTCTTTCACAATTACGAACTAAATATTTCTTTCCATACTTCTGCCCAACAATAAAAAATGAGAATTAATAGTATATACTAAATGGAAATTAGAAATACAACCAAATCGTAGATTTGCATGATTAAGACATATGCTTGGAATTTACACACACTTTAGCATGATTATTTGAAGGTTTTTGTATATAATTAAAAATGCAATTTAAAGGTCAAAGATCTGGTTTCCAACTTCAACATCATTCAAACTTTATAGATAATACAGATCTTTTTATTCCGCCGAGCGGCTTAATCTAGATGTTGAATTGAACCTAAATCCTAAACGGTTCTCAATCATATTGTCAAATGTACAATATTGTCCTTAAAAACAATAAAAGTTTGTATTATGTCTTCAACACATACTTAGGCGGGCAGGTAAATGCCAGAAGCTAGAAAACGATTTTGCTCAATAAGAATTCAAAAGAAAAGCCATACCTTATTATGGGGGGCTTCAGCGTAGTAATATAACTAAATTATATAAGTAGCCTCGTTAAACACGATTTCTTTCACAAATCTGCACACAAATTCTCATCAATTTAAGCATCCACTAATTCGCGGCGATAAAGATTTTTCACATTTCAGTAAAAACAACAAGAAAAACACGAAGTAGTTTACTTTCTATTTCGTCTGGTTGCAGTGCCACTTGCAATCGCAATCACAATCGCTGTCGCAACTCATCAATTTCTGTTCAACATTCGAATGGGAAACGCCATTTGGCAAAGCATCCTCGCTTGTTGTAGTAATAAAGCAGCTCTTAGTGGTTTTCGTTATTTTGTTGTTGTTTTTTTGTTTTTGGTTTCGTGTATAAAACTGTTGACAAAATGTCAATACGAAGCAGCAAGTTATTGAACCCCAATAACAATAGCGTTGCGGAAAATGTGGCAAGCTCATCGAATTTGAAATGAATTTTTTTAGTATAATTTCACTTGCCTATTTCTATGTTTATAATTTTTGTATTTTGTTTCTGTTTTTAACAGTTTATAAGAGGAAATTGTGAAAGTTCCGTGCCAGCAATTTGCATTTGAATTAAATATTTTTGATATCATAACTATTATGTTTGTTTTTTAATTCGCCTGCTCGATGTGTGCAAATTTTGTAATCGTGCAAAGGCTAATTTAAATACGCATTTTTTTGGGATTACTTCAATGACTGTAATTCGTAAACTGTCATGGACAATTTCCGCACTGCACTTGATCACTTTCGAAGGCAATCAAACGATATGAAAATTGCTCATTACGCTTTGTGAAAGTCGCCAAAGATTTGTGCGTGTACCAGTTGCCTGAACTTGCTCAAAAATTTCAATTTTCAAATTTCAAAATTTGAAAGTGAATGCCCCACAACTGCGAGCGTCGTAGTCACAAGTGTAGGTATATTGTACCTACTATAGTATGTGTGTGTAGTTGTGTATTTCCCTCGGGCGATTTATGTGTGGTACGAGTATTGGTCATGCAGTGAAATATAACTGTAAAAGAGCAAAAATTATGCAAAATTAAACAAGACAAATCAGCAAAAACAACAAACAGGCCACAGTTGATGGCTTCATTTTGCGGCCCCAAGTGCACTCGAATTCAGCTCGGCCTGGTAGTGACGACCGCGCTGTTTACAGAAGCAAACACACACGGGCCAGTGAGCCAACAAAGAGCTGCAATACGTCTGCCGGCCTGCCTGAAATATGCCAGAAATATACAGTAACCAACGCATACTTGTATGCTATGAGTGTGCAGGATATTTGAGCACCACTTGCCGCCGTTGCCAAGGGAACTTGAGAGCGCGAAGCGGCACATTTATCGGCCATTTGCATCACTGGAATGCAAAATTTTAGCCAGCATCCGTAATTTTTTGTTTTGTTATTTCTGTTGCGGTTTGTGCGAATCCCAAAGAACTTTACTTTTGTGATGTGGGACGTTAATGGTCAGTCATATAATTTTTGAGTTGTCAGCGTTCTTTTCAAGAAATCCGCTACATAAACATGCCACGCATTACCAGGAACAAAATAAAATGTCGTTTAAGAGTTTTAATTTCACTTAACAGATAGCAATTTTTGCGGTATGGCAGATCCGACCAAACTCCAAAATGGTCATAAACTTAATTAACAAAACGGCTTCAGTATTGGTTGTGACATTGCCCGAAAAATTATCAATGCCTTTTACTTTATGCCTATACTATACCATATGTCAAATGTATTTTGCTTTTTCTGTATTTTTTTTACAAGAAATAGTTTTGAATATATAACCATAATTATTTCCACCTTTGAACACAGCATTAATTTCATCAACCTTCTTATTGTGAGTGAGCAAACAATTTACACTTAACGGTATAAAGCAAATATAGTACGTATATGTATAATAATAATACCTTTTAATCTCTATAGAAAGATTATTTGTTTTTAGTCTTTTTATTTAAACAATTCTTACTGAACTTGCATTTATTAATATTCTGTGTTCTATTATTATTTTTCTTTTAAATGTATTGAAGATGTATCCGATAAAGTTTAATTTTCTGAATTTTATTTCTTATTGCTTGACGGTCGACAAGTCTTTTTTGCTCAGTGGCGGATATTGAATTTAGAGCATTACTGTGTATTTAATAGCCCCAATTGCTTGTTGGAACACACATTTTTTGCTGTCTTGTGTGGCTTTGTAGGAACAAGAACATTCAGAACTGAGCTGGTTAGTATGCAGTGCACGTAATTGCCCGTCGCTTCGATGTACTATAGCTCAACAAACTAGAACACGTCGGCTAGGCGACTATACGTGCCTTGTTGAAACAACTGTATACAGTTGCTCTGGACGTGGTTCTACACAGATTTATGTTTTATATACCCATATATATTGTGTATGGTACTATGTAGTATGTGTGTTGTGCCCTTTCAGTTGCCAAATGGGCGCACATTTGCATGCAGCAGCAGTGGCTACAACAAAAAAAAGTGAATGACAACGGAGCCATAAATACTCGTAACAGTAGTTGGAAATATCTACAAGATAAAATATACAACAATGCATACTGGCGCAAGCTAAAGGCGCAAAAAAATCACAAATGCAACTCAATAAACTAGCAGCAAATGGCGACAAAAACAAGAAATAAGCAAAAATAGCAACAACAAAAAACAGCACGGAGTGAGCGCAGAAAAATTGTCAGCTAGTCGAACAATTTAACGGTTTTCGTTGCATAAATCCAACAGGCAACATTTGTTATACGATTGCGATCTGCGATCTGTACTGCACTAGCATATCGCACAATATGGCGACGATCAGCTTAACTCAGCTCTTTAGCTTGTTCGAGTGACGCGTTGACAATAATAATGGCGGCAGCTAGAATTGCGCAAAAGTAGGCAACGGCCATGTCGGCCCTAATTTATGGCATTTTGGCTAAGCAGCTGCTAGCTAGAAATTTAAAAGTGGCCCTTGCAGCATATGGCCAGTGAGTCAATCACTCAATCATTTTCATAGCGCAGGAAAGTCAAGAGAAAGCTATTGGCAATCTTTTGACAGACAGACAGATAGACAAAGAGTTGGCAAAGGTGACAAACAGACACACGCAGACGCACACATGCTTGGCAATTAAAGAGGCCAACAATAATAAAAATAAATAATAATAGTGGCGCGCGTCTTTTTGATTGCCTGGTGTATACGAATGTTTGTCCACAGCAGCAGAACAAAACAAAGCACAAAAGCGTGAGCGTGTAAATCTGACAACAGTTTGGCAATCCTCACGCACACTCACGCACTCAACACTTGATATTTGCATACGAAAGCATAAGCAAAGAAAGACTAAAAAAAAGACGCCACTCAGCGCACACGATTGCGCCAAGAGCTTTTTGTTGTAGTTGTCGTTGTCATTTGGCAAAGCTTTGAAAACATTTTCTATCCATCTACCTACATACAAGTACACACCAGCCAGCCCTCTGCCGCCAACCACCAGCCACCTGCCCGCCTAACTAGTTACCTGCAAAAAAAAGCACCAACAATAGTAGCGCCCGCCCCTCATCTGGCCGCTAGGTGTTTATTATGCAACGAGCGTTTGCTCATCATCAACTTGACAGACTGAGCCGTGAAAAAACAAACGGCGTCTTCGTTTCTTCTTTGCCTTTTGTTTTTGAATTTCTGTCTTTTTTTGGCTCAACTTGCAGGTGATTTTTGTCATTTTCTTTGTTAGTGGGCAACGTGCTTTGGATGGTATCTGCAGTGCGTAGCAGTCGCAGAGCACAAGCCCAAAAGAACAGCAAAAATATATATTTAACGCCACACCGAACTTTACACGCTCTTCCAACAACAACGAATAGTTCAATTAATAATTATAATATTTATTACAATATTTTTGTGCAGCGCCAAATTTGTTCAGCAGTTTCGAATCTTTTCCATACAATATAATTGAAGTGTTTCAGCTGATACCAATTTATTTTCTAGGAATTATAGCTGAATTTATTGTTATTTATATTCAAATTCTGTTTTAATGTAAGTTATTTTTACAAAATATAGTAAAATGTGGTTTTCAAGAGCATCGGACTGCTTCAATGAAAAAAAAGTAGTGAAACGTTTTATATTAGCAAGTAAAGACAGTCCCCTTCCTGTTCGTAAGTTTACAGATTAATGTTTGAGTAAGGGTATAACAATGTACCTGGTGGCAACAACAAGAACAACAGCATGAATATGTAGTCTGATATTGCAAGCAATGCAGTAAAAGTGCGCGCACAAACAAATAATCATGTTTTACATAAATTTTGATGCGTAATTGCGGCGCTGAAATACAAAATGCTGTTGCACAGTGGCGAAAATATATTTAACCACCCAACAAATTGTTATTCTCTCTGCCTGAACTCACTGCAGTTACAGCTGCTGGTAATTTAAGTTTAAAGATTTATCAAAGAAAATCTGAGAAGCAAAATAAAACAGCAAAGTTTGCACAGCTGAGTGTTCCGATCAGAGCTGGGATGATGGGATGACTTGTCAAAAGGAAGTTAGGTCATAAATTAATTTTTTTTTTTTTTTATTTTTTATTTTTTGGCCTGGCTAAGTGCGTTGAACTTTTTGGCAGTCGAGATTGGTGCGCCCACATTTTTAACTGACGGTCTGTCAACATTTAAACAAGAGTCCAAAAGGGTTACACAGCTATACAGTTATATAAATATATGTATGTACATCTAAAATTCTTTACTGACAGCCCGCAAAGGCGGCAAACATAAAAGCCGACATTTACGAGTATATATACACATATAAGTATAGGTACAACACATATGTAATGCATTAAAATGATTCAAATTTTATCTTTACAGATATATATACGACAACAAAATGGTATCGAGGAGAAAAATTCTATCACGTTCCCGTGATGATCTAAGCCTGGATCAGTCATTCCATCCGCAAGAGGAGGAAGAAGACGTTTGGTACCAAAAAGACAAATTATATAAGGTACGTTCAGTTCAGTTTATTGTTGTTATATTGAGTCGGCCCAGATGATGCGGCAGATAATTATTTTGGCGACTGATGTGGCAATCAAATGCAATTCATTAGCATTCGTTAGCGGCACGTTAAGAGACGATTGCAGCTATTCGCATTAGAATGAGTGAGGCTGGCAGTTAATGAGCGGCAAACAAGTAAAGTTTGTGTCAACCGTCAATTAGTTAGAAGCTAATGTGCATGCCAAACAAAGAGCTACCGAAATCGAAAATCAACAAGGCTGCTAACTGCATTGTGTTTTGATGGCTTATGGCGATGACTGAGCGCCGCCAACAGCTTTTGTGTGTTTCGAGGCGGTTGTGTATGGAGTCGTTTACTCGAAACTTCCGCTTAAAAGTTTTCTATGATTTGTGGCCATTTTCCTGTGGCACGGGGCATGCCATATTCTTGACACGTTTACCAGCAGAAGGCCTCGCATTCAGGTCAGGCGTGGCTTGGCTTGGCTTGGGTTTGCTTAGCTTGGCTTGTTTTTGTTTTTGTTGCTTGCTCGGTTAGCTGTTTGTATTGACCAATTGCATTAATTACCGTTAGGCCATAATGTTGCGTTGTGCATTTATAATTTGCCTATGTCCATTTGTAGTTGACGCAACAACAACAACAAAAACTACAGCAGCAGCAGTGGCGGCGACGATAGGCCAACAAGTCAAAACAATGCATGACAAGACGTAACCCTAAAGTCCAGCTCAGCAATAAACGTAGATGCCAGCGTTTGTGTTAGTGTGTGTGTATGAGTGGGAATTTCATTGATGTCAGCATTTGGGCAATAATACAAGTATAGGGGAAAAAACCACATCTCTCTTGCTCTTTAGATCTCTTCCACCTGAAGCCATTTTATGCGCTTTTAAAGCATTGCTATTGCTTTATTAGTTTGGCAAATCGTCCGGCCTACACATATGGCCAAGTTGGTCTATTACATGTTACACTATTTGTATGTGTGTGTGTGTGTGCTAAGTGCGTCGTCTATCAAAGCTAGCACAACGCGTCATAAATAATATATTATTTAACTGGGTTAACTGCGTCCTCTAAGCCAACATCTAAGCATGACCAACGAGGCGCTCGTGCCGCTTCATGCCAACGTTTTATGTGCTTGCCATCGACAGTTAAACCCAATCAAAGCTGAATTGCGTTTTGGCTACTCAAAATTTAATAGCTGGGCATAATTTTCAATTTATGTTTTATTTCCAAGTGGATTTTATCATAAATTTTAATCGAGCATTATAAAAAATGCCTAAGCACACAGCCAAAAAAAACGACTGCATGACAGCTTAATACGCGCTAAGTAATATTGTATGATATATTTTGTAACTTGTATTCATATTATATGATAATATATCAATATTTGGGTCAGAACATTTTGTTGCTTTTATTTAAGCCAGCAATTCAAAAAGAGACTGCACAGTTATTTTGAATTATAATTTACTAAAGCAATAGTCTTAGACTTCAAACTTTTTATAAAACTTCAGCCGACGGCGATGCATGATAGATATTTAATTATTAATTTAATCTACTTCTATAAACAGAGACTGTCGACATAGGTAAAACAATATAAAAGCAACAACAAAGCCTGTGTTGGAATATCGAATCGAATCAAATTGCAGTAATATCTACATATCTACCACTTTTTACAGCAATATACATTAGATTAAGATTTATATATTTATATTAATAATTATTTCAACCGATTAGAAAATGGTTCATTTCTATCATCTGATAGACAATATTACTTTGATGTGACAACGATTGCATGATTTTGGTAAGATAGCAATTGGTTTCAAAGTTGTGTTATTGAAAATTGTAAACGAAAAGAAATTGAGCCCACCATACAACTCTGCTGCTTCAATTATTTAAACCATATACCTCCATATAAGTTTTTGTGTCTGCATTGTGCATTTAGCGTGAGCGGGTAATTATATTAATACAATTTCTATTTGTAGTTGGCGAAACCGCGTTTCAAAAAGTTGCTCAAAATTGCACGCCTACGTCTACATTAGTTGCTTATAGTTTTTCCATGCAGCAAAGCAAATTATGGCACGTTTTCTTTTTTTTGTGTCGTTTTGGCAACGATTTGCTTTTCGATTTCCCTCCATTTAGCCCCATAGACTGTCTGTATTGTGTGCTGAGCCCTTCAAGCCATTTATTGAGCAATATCTGGCTTGTGCTATTTTCAATATTGTTTACGAATTTATTAGCTGGGAACCAAGTCAGCCAATTGACAATATCAGCATAGGCAGCCGCAGTGTGACGAGTGAATGGAGGGCGCAAACAAAAGACTGTAGCAACGAACTTGTTTTGGACCAGAGTATGTAATGAGCTTCAGCACTGACACAACAAATTCTATAAAATAGAGGAAGAGGAAGGGGGGTTAATGGAAGCAGACGTACTGCAAAAACAATAGGCATGAAGATTAAACCTGTTTTTCTTCGGCAGAATGTTGGCAAACGGCAACTTCTAGACACTTTCCGCAGGCCTCGCAGGAAAGTGGCATGAAAATGAAAGTTTTTTGCTTAGGCTGACAAGTTTGTGTTTTTCTGCCGCTTTTCCACTTCCATGCCAGCGTAGTTAACTCGTTCACCTGGTTTCTGTTTCGGTTTCAGTTTCGGTTTCGGTTTCACGCCCGACTCTGGCACTGAGTTGTACAACAGGATTGGCCACAAACACGTTGACGCAAGTAGGAAAAACTACAACCCAGTCAACACACTCACACACACAAAGTCATATGCCTGACAATATAAGTGTGTGTGAGTTGTTTTTGGCGCATGCGCATAATTTTGCCGTTAACAGCCCGAGCCCGAACGGCTAGCAAACCACTTTGGTTAAAGCCCGCCATGGAGTTTAAAATTTGACGCGGCTTTTTATGCCACTTCATCAACGTCAACAGCAAAGCCTTGTGCATGTGTGTGAAAGTGTGTTTGTGTGTGTGTGTGTGTGTTGTGCATGTGCCTCTGCGTTTGGCAGAGCAATGAGGAAAGTCTTTTATATTGCCATATAAATGAAATTTTTCCAACGAAAATCACTTAACTCCATTGATTTCCTGCTCTGCAAAAGTTATTGATTCATTTGCATTGGAGCGGAAAGGGGGGGAGATGTGAGAGGGGCATCTAAAGATTGACGGAAGACGCAGCCAAGTGTTATTATTAAAAGGCATATTGTTTCGCCATAGATATACTCACATCAAAGTTGAAAAAGGCTATGCATAAAATCAACATAAATTTTGAGCTTTGGAGACACAAAATCAAAATTTGAAAAAAAAAAAACCGTCAAGCTTCACGCCCACTTGTATAACTTAGACGCAAACTCAATATTTGCCAAGCTATTGAAGCCCACTCTGAACGGTACGACAGAAATGGGTCAGACGACATTTAAAATTCTGTGCTTGGGCAATCAGCTTTGGGGCGCGTAATCGCCGAATAATTAAAAACAAACATGTTTACGAGTACGTATCAATGAACTTTTGTCATAATTTATGACACAACATCCAACATTTTATAACTGAGCTCAAAATTAGGCCAATTTCTTAGCCGGAGTGGGCCAGACTTACCTGTTGTGGCTGCAACCTGTCACAAAATGAATTTATCAAGTCCATTATAATTTGAAATGATTATCTTTATTACAACAAAGTGCGGTCGCTCGCTGCGCAGAAAACGAAAGACAGCAGCGTTTTATTAAATGTCAACTTTGAGCCGTTGGCGCATCTGTTGCTGCCACAATCAGCACCACAGCTTGGCAGAAGCTGCCTGTCTGCGCCAAAGTCGTGACTCCAAAAGTTCAACGGCATTTTACACAAAAAGTGCAAGCTTAATAATAAAAGCGACAGGCAGCTAAACAAAATAATATTCTCAAGCTCATGCTGTATTGGTAGGGAATAGAGAAGGGGCAGCAATTTAGTGATGCACGTGTTGTAAGCAGCGCATGCGAATGGTGTCCATTGCAATGCCATTTAAGCGTATCTGCAGACATGTGTATAAAGGCCGTGAAACTAACTCCAATCCCGCCTTGGGCATTACCACAATGTGACGCAAAATGAGACGAAATGTGGCAAAATACCGCATAATGCCACCACAATGCGGAGCTGCGGATGGCAGCACTTAAGGTGCAGGCTTTGTGCAATTTTAATTACGCTTAAATACCGCTTAATATGCGGTTTACATTATTACCAATATGCCCGGCCAGAAGTTGCGAAAAAAATTAATTTCTGTTCAGTGCAGGCTCGTGACACTAACACGAGCTTTAGTTTCATTTGTTGCTGCTCGACATAATTTAAATAAATATCTGCTTTAAAAAACAGACACACAAAAACCAGTTCAGTTGCTTCTCAAGAATGTTTTGTGTTGGTTGTCAAGTGGCCTGTTTGCCTGCCTGCCATTTGGCTGACAAAATTGTACAAAACTTGTTTTTAAACTTCGTACTAATTGTCGTGCATAACTCAGGCAGATAATATTACGTATACGTAATGCCGAATTAAACATATGCCTGTACCTGTGCCAGCGCCTATTCCCTTGCATTTTGCCCAGCCCAAAGAGTCGGCTAATTAAAAAGAACAGCAACAGTAGTGCCAAATTGTTGTTAACCATTGCGGCTTGCTTGAACTTCGGCATTTTGGGAGGCTGCTAAAAGATTTTTTTATTTTTGTTAGCAAAGTGAGTGAAACATGTAAAGAGCGCCACAAACACAACTTGTTTTCAACGCCAATACAACACTTCAGCTTCAGTCTCAGTCTCAGAAAAATTCTTGCGTCAAAACCAGTAACCAAAAAAATGTTAAATGAAATAAATTTAATAAAATGAAATAAATGAAAACCTGCTGTGCGTTTGTGTTAGAAACCAATTTGAAAATACCAACAAAAGTGAATCTGCCCCGGCCAAGGCAGCAAGAATATATTTAAAAAACGAAATCAAAAGTGGCTGCCAAATCAAGTCTATCAAAAAGTAATACATATATATAAGCACAGACAAGCGATAAAGTACGTTATTTTGTATATAATTTTATAAGACGCGACCATACGAAAAGGTTAACAAGTTTTACTACATGATTTATTTGCATTTTTAATGTACGGCACGGCAGCTTGGTGCGGCCTACAATCGCTTGCTGCCTAGACAAGTTTATGCCAGCGGCCTTTATATCCAACATTGTGCCACAGGTTATGCTCATAGAACTGAGCAAAGAAGCTAGCAATGTTGCGTGGTTTTTTTTTCCTTATAATGTTGCTTCTTCATGAAGGCAAGGCAAGACACTTTAATTTGTTTTTGTTTTTTTGTTGAATCTACCAAAAATGCCGGTATGTTGGTTACTGGGGTAATGGTTTTGGTTTAACTGAGCCCCGTTGCTATTGTTGTTCTTTTGTTCGGGTTAATTGAACTTTTGTTTTTAGCTTAAAGGCGTTGTTTTTTTAACATATTTTTCGTTCCCCCATTTTTTCTTTGTTATTCAAATTCAAAATGCTAAAAATGTGTGGCATACAATGGGTGGGTTGAAGCGACATTTGAGCCGTCATGTGCGCGACTCTCCCAAATCGCGACTCAATCATTAAAATAACAATAGCGTACTCCAACTCGTTGGTACCCTGTACCCAAGACCTTCTAAAGATTATTTCCAAAATGTATTTTATTTTTATTAAACCGAAATGAATACTTACAGCAATATGCAATAGCAGGCTACACTGCACTTGAACTGATTTACGAGATAGGTTCTTGCCAAATTAAATAGCTCCTATATTGTTAAAAATAACATACATATTCTATTTTATTTTTCATTTATGTAATTGCATTTAATGATTAAAGTAATAGGCTTCGCGAGACTGAACTGCACTTGAACTGCTAATGTCACTCAAGCAAAACAACTGCTTTACTGTATTTGGCTTTATATTGAGTTTCAAAAAATTTAAAAATAGCTTTAAGATTTCCAATAAAAAAAAATGCAAATTCATTTATGCTTAAAGAATTGCGATAGATGTTAAAAGTAAAGTAATTGCTAAGACAGAGAAAAAGAAAGGAAAGATTGCAACAGTTGGTTGAGTTAACAAAATAAATTATTATTATAATTATTATTTTTGATGTTTGGTAGAACATTCTTATTAAATTTTCTAACTCAAGCCATTATACGTTCCCTAATCTTTGCTTTCATATAAACAGACAAACTGGCATACGAATATGGCTTAATAAGTCAACGAAACTTCGTTGTGTGTTGCAAAGTTTTTCCAAAATTCAAGTGGGCATACTTATTGTTTAGATGTATGTAGGGTATAAAAGCTGAACTGCAGCGTTGTTCGGCTACTTAATAACATGGCCTAATGTATTTATATATAACACAAAATTTAAAATATGTGCAGTGCACTTAAGCATGACGCAAGCGAGTTGCATTTTCTTGCTGCAATCAAAAGCCTTGCAGCACTTTAAATATGTAGCTATGCGCTCGGCATATATATATGGTAGATATATGTGTATAATACAAATAAACAATAGCAACAAAAGCTTAACAGCTCAAGCAGCTCAAGCAGCTGGAGCACCAAGCAACAAACTCCAACAACAGTCTATAATTTTTATGTCTTACTACGGTGCTTGGCTTGGCTTGGCTTGGCTTGGGTTACTGGCTGGGCTTCGTGCAAACATTTGCTCCGATTTGATTTGAAAAGTTTTATTTAACAAACTACGAAATGTTAAAGCAAGAAACAACAACAACTAAACACAAACTGCCGATACAAACACCAAAACACTTGTAATAGCAGCTGAGCAGCAGAGCAACAAAGATTGCGGTGGAGGAAGCAGAGAGGGCTACAAAAATAGTAAAAGTAAAATGAGTGAAAAAAGAAACAAATCCAACAAGGCCGTTCACTTTGGCTGCAAAAATACACGCACATAAACACAGGCATACAGAGAGAGGCAGAGATATTGGCGTGTGGAAAGTGAAAATAGTTGGCATTATATAGCGACTGCTTTGGCAAGTTTTTGGGTTTTCCATCGAGTCAAGTTTCTCGCCTAAGTCTTTCGTTTTGCCAGACAAGATCGTCATTAAAACGCCTTGTACAATCTCACACTCACACCATTTTATTATTGCAGGAACATATACAGGAAGTGCTCGACAAATGGACGCAAATCGACGACGAAATCTGGGCCAAAGTAATTGTCTTCGAGCGAAATCGTCGGGTGGCAAAGGCATATGCCCGTGCACCCGTGCTAACCATCAATGGCTCCGATGATGGATTCGATGGCATGCGGTAAGTAAGAAAAAACCAAAACACATACTTGTATGCATATGTATAATTATAACTAAAGGGCGTTGTTTAATTACTGTGCTGATGCGAAAAAAGCATTAAAAAATAACTCAAGAGGCGGCGTTACCTTAAAACAAATGATGCCTTTGAACTTTAAGCGCTGAGAGCGCAAGAAACAAAAACAAATAAATATGAGCAAATTTAATTTAACAACGCCCTTGACCCAGTAGCAGAGAAAATAATCAACGGGGAGATGGGGGTTTTTTAAACATACTTAAATATATTTATGTATATTTGATTGTATTTTGTAAATATACAAACTACAGCTGATACTCTCCAAATGACCACCAATAGCATCAACAACAGTGATAGCCAAAAGACCACACTTAAGAGGCGTCAGTCATAGTCATTTGAATGAATGAAACTTTGCACTGTGGATGGCCATCAAATTGATGGTTTTTGAAATTGAAAAAAATGTAATCGCTACGCTGTAATAATACTGACAAATTTTCTTAAGCATCGACGAAAGAATAAAGAAATAATGGCATAAGAAAAATGAGACGATACAAGAACCTTCAAGTTACAATGAGCTCAGTTTTTCTTTATGCCTTAAGGCCCATAAATACATGCAAATTACAATGTGACCTCAGACAGCAAGCAAGTGGTTAGTTTTTTTATTTTAAGATCTTTTTTTTTGGGTATTCTGCCAGGTGCAAATGTGGCCGAAATGGTGGCTGGCAGGCAAGTCAATTTTCGGTTTTTGGTTTTTGTTTTGTTGGTTGGCTGCTCTTGTCAAGAGCAATGGACAAAGCGTAAGTGAAAATGTTTTAATAATTGCGCGTATTTATGCAAAATGAGCGATTTCCGTTGCGCGGCCAGAATGGATACATTGTTGAGGCAATCTACAATTTTCGGCCACAGTTTGCACCTTAATTAGAGTCAAGAATTTGATGTTGTTTTTCTTTCTGGTTTCGGCGGCCCCAAAAAAGTTCTGTCTAAGAGCTGCACTCGCGACTGCAGTCAGTCAGCCAGCAAGTGATTGTGATTGCGGCCAGCTAATTAACATATTCCGTTTCAAAAATACTTGCGTGCTAAAAATTGCAAATGCCAAGAGCTTTACTCAATTGCTTGCAATTTTGTAAGCCACTCAGCGAGACCTCAGCCCACACACATCCAATACTCGCGTAGCAGCTTCAACTGAAACCGCATAGCACCAAATTTCAATTTTATTTAAATCAAGTGTTGTTTTTTCTTCAGCTTTGAATAATGCATATAATTATGTCAGACAGATAAAGTATTTTTATCTATAAATGCATTGTCAAGCAGCAAATTGTAACTGGCATTTGTATTTGTAGCCACGCAAGCCACAGCAACAAAAATGAAATAAAAACTTAGCTTAGATTCACTACAGCTGAGTGTATGCCCCTTATGGATTATCTTTTATCAGCCAACTTGTGAAGATTAATCACATTTGTTTATAAATGCTTCTGAATTATCCTTTGTGGCGTATTTTCAAGCTTTTGAGCAGTTTGCAGCAAATCTAATGGATTGTTTTTGTATTTTTTGTATTTTAATACAAAAAGGAGAAAATTAATAGAGTAATAGAAAAAACCAGTATATTTAATTTACATATTTTTAAAACATAAGAGGTTAGAGTATAACAATCTACTAATTTTGTTATGAATGTTAGAGGTCTTTAGATGTTATTTTACAAAACTCCATTGTGTCTTTATGAAGGCCTGATTTACAGCTAACCAATTATCATTACCCATCGATCTAAAAATCAACGAAAATAAATAAGTTTTCTAATAATTAGTAAGATGTTGACCTGTTCGCATATATTGTTAAGGCAAAGAGATTGAAAATTCAAAAAATATACGTTTGTGTCTGTATATTTGAAAAGTTTCATTCAAGTTATAATACCGAAATATTTGCGTGGATAGCTTGTGTATAGCTGTGCGACTTATCATGGTTCCATGCAAACAGTAATGTATACATACATATATTCAAAAGATGAAAAACATATCAGCCACTATGTATATTGGTAGGCTAACCCATAAAGATGTTGGCCTAAAAAGGGCATAAAGTGCAATGCAGTTGCAACCAAAACAAAAACAGCAATGACGACGAAGACAAAAACGGCAGCGGCTTCCTTTGTGCCAACAAATGTCAGCCAAATGAAGATGCTGCAACAAAAATGTCATAGCATCAGCAAAAACAGAAACACAAAACAACAACAACAACAATAGTGCTCGAAACAACAACTGCAATGCTAAGCAACAAAATTCAATTAAAGACTGTGTAGTTACATGTTCACAGTCAGATATTTGCAAACTGAGACTGCACTATAAATTGCACCTTGTAGTACGTATCTGCCGAAATCAAATCCAACAGCATTAAAGTAGCCGTCGCATCTCGCTCCATAACCAAATGGAAAATAATAACGAAAGTCATTCGTGACGAGGTTATCACAGATTGCCATGCAAATTGCAGTTGTCATTGCGCTTGTTAGCTGCCTTCCTTTCTTCGTCTCCCTCTCCAACTCTCCAAGTCTCCAACTCTCTTTCTCTCTTTCATTTGCATTGAGGACGCGCAGGTGACGCCAACGCCACGATCAGCAGACGCTCGACAATGTCTCTTGTTGTTGCTGTTGCTGTTGTCGTTGTCGTTGTTGTTTGCTGCTTGTTTATGCTGCGCTTCTGTCAATTGTGGTTAAACATTTGCTCACCCTCCGGGGGAAAATTTGAAATTCATTTCGAAGTTGAAAGTGTCAAGTTAATCAATTTGCGGGGTCAGGGAATAGCGCCATGGCGCTAACATCAAACGATTATTTGTACTTTCGACAGTCGTGCTAACTAACTAAGTAGCTGGCCAATAATGACATGCTGCTTGTTTTTGAATCGCGTGTGGTCGGCTCACTCAAATGGGTAATATCTGCACAGAAGATGGGGGTATAGGACGAGCGGTTTCGATGTGTAAACAAAATCTTTGCCTGGGCCCCTTAATAATCATGATTTTATTATAATAATTATAATTGTTGCTTAATTAAATAATTATTATTTCAGTGATAAAACATTTGTCATAATTTTGTATTCTTAGAAGCTCATCACTCACACATAAATATATATGACGCAAATATTCTTGAAATACTCAAAGAATAATTTTCTTGACTTAGAATTATGACACACTTTGTGATCAGTCTAGAAAGAGAAGCCCTGTCCAAAATATTCCGCGTAAACCGAGATGTGTAAGATGATTGCTATGCTTTAATTTGCTATTAATGCTATTAATTTGCTTGCACATTAGCCATTGTTTTCGGACAACAGTGTAATTGTCTAGTCTAGTATCATACTACTTTAAAATTAAACATTAACACAATTTTTATCATTTGTATTCAATATAAAATATTATTAAATCTATTATGCTTCTTTTATTTTTAATTTTTGATATGTACAATAAACAATGTTTTTATTATAATACCTTAACAATTATGTTTATGGGGTTTTTGCTATTATTATTAACAAATTGACTAAATTTACCGAATATCAATTAATCGTTTGGGCCAGAATATCACCCATACCCCCACTTTTTACTAGCCCAATAATGCGATTTAACATACAAATATCGGCTTTATTAAATCGGCCAGTATTTAAAATAATAGACTACAGACAACTTTAGAGTAAAACGTATATAAAAAGAACAAACATTACCTTAATATTCATGATTACAAAGGGAAACACATAGATTGTGTGCCTTAAGAAAATCAAGGATGAGGATAGCTTTACTCCAAGTCCAGTGCCAAATTCTGCCCATCTCTAGCTTATAGAGTAATAGGGCCAACTAAATATTTATAGGGACCTTTGCTACCACATCCAAATAAAAACTGACCAGTGCTTGGCCAGCCATGTCTAGCTTGTTATTTAATTAGCTGTTGCTGTCAAGGCTTGTTAGCCCTGCCGTGAGCTCTTCGGACTGCCGCATTTGCTATTGGCTTCAACTGCCTTTAACTGCTCGTTCTAGTACTGATGTTGTTGGCTGTGCCTTGTTTTGCATCGTTGTTGTCAAATTAAAAATAGGCATGCCATTTGAATGGTGCACAGATTTCGATATCATATCCCAATATAAATGGCCATTATTCCAGAAGCACGCAACGCTTTTCGTTAGAAATCTCGCAAATGCAAATCCACAGCCTGCATGTGGTGCGAGGACTTGGCCTAAGTGGCGAGCTACAGTCTTGTTAGCTTCAACACCTTGCCAGAATGTAAATTAATTAATTTGGCTGCCGCCGCCAGTAAGTGCTTCATGTAAGTGGCAGCGGCAATGGCATGCTCGAGGACCACACCGATTTCAACGACAAGCTACCAGCCTCTTTAATTAATGAGAGAATCCGCATATTCACCGCCACAATGGACGTAGCAGCCATTGTTTTCACTGCAATTGAAACGGCGCCAATATAAATTATACTTTATGTCAGCATAGTAAGTAGATTTGCGCGACTGGTTCGCTGACTGATCGGCATATTTGCATTTGGGGCCAACAAAGGCGCGTGGGCGTTGCCAATAATTTGCATGTCGCTGGCCAAATGTACAACAGTGGCAGCAGCACGAACCAACAACATGAGAAAAAACTAAAAATCACAACTCATACACTTAGAAAAATGATTCGATTTCGAAAAGAGAATTATTTACTTTCTTCATCCATTGAATATCTATGTCTGTTATTAATATTATTTAAAATTGTAGCAGACAGAGAGTTTCCAAAAAATGTTTGCCTATTTCTGGTTCACATTGAGGATGAGGCTTTAGTTTGCCAAGTACATGATTAAGACAATGGGTTTCAAATAAATAAGTAGCTCATGAGTTTTTATAATAAGCTG
Organism: Scaptodrosophila lebanonensis; assembly: GCF_003285725.1. Lineage (NCBI taxonomy): Eukaryota > Metazoa > Arthropoda > Insecta > Diptera > Drosophilidae > Scaptodrosophila > Scaptodrosophila lebanonensis. The sequence continues at coordinate 9,301,167 of NW_022060529.1, forward strand.
CATTCGTATAGCCAAGGCTACTTTAATTCAATGTAGCTAATCTTTTCAAAGCTAAGGTATTAACCTTTTAGCTGAATTTATATTGTCTTAAATAGTATCTTGTATAAAATTTCGTCTTTTTGCCGAGTGTATGTCGTGCCTAGTGATACATATTAGTACGGTGCTCGCGATCACGCAGGGCAAATAAAAACCGTTTAGTTATTGCAGCATTTTGATTTTGTTTCGTGCGGAAAAAAGTGTGGCAAAAAAGGTGCGACCCAAGGCCGATGCTTTAATTTAAATCGCATAAAAGACAGTTTTGATTTGTTATAACAAAAACGGGGCACAGCCAGCATTAGTTCGCCAACTGAACGGTGTTTGGTGAGTAAGCACAGTTGCAAAATTGACAAAAGACAAAAAGGCAAAGGCAAACTTTAGCTGTAAGTAGTTCAGACTTTTGTTGGAGCACACGTGCCAGTTCTGTCGGCCTCAATATCGTGCGTGTTGTGCACGCCAAGAACAAAAAACAAAAAACACAAAAAATGAAAAGCAGAAAACGTCAGCGCTATGACATGGCCTTCAAAGGTGCGACTGGCGACGGGCAGCCAGAGTCTGTTGGCAGTTGTCTTATTCTACAGACGGCGACTACTTAGTTCGCCAGCAATAAGTAATAATCTAATTAAATTTAAATATATCGTAGCGGCGCGTTCGGCGCCTAAATCTTTCGTAGCTCAACGTTGCTTTAACTAAAATATTTTTATAGATAGCAAGTACTATAAGTAAGCACATAGTATGAAAGTTGATGGTTGCGGCTGGTATTTTTAAACTAAACCGGTTGTTTTCAACGTGTCCCACGTCCAAGCAAAACTTGCCGCAGGTCAAACTGCCACTGCCACTTTTCGAATGCAGTTGCAGGCGAAGACGCTGGCTCTGTTGATGTTGCTGTTGTTGTTGTTGTTGCTGCTGCTGTCGCTGCAACTGTTGCCGTTGTCCGTTGCTTGAAAAACGAAATCGAAAACAAAACCGAAACCAGTCCCCGTTATATGCATTTTTGCGCTTCCTTGAAGAAGACGTCGGGGCTGCCGGTGCAAGTGCTTGACCCACTCCACACGTTTAACTTGAACTCCAAAATGAAGCCGCTTCTTGTTTGTGTGTGCGTGTGTGTGTGTGTGTGTGTATATGCGTGTGTCTGGTGCTACACTCTCGCTTTCGTTGCTACAGCAGCCGCACAAATGCGCCTGCACGCTCTGGGCTCTTAAATATTGTTTTTTGCCATGCATTACATTATTTACTCATTTAGGCGTGTCAGGTCCAGTTTTGTTTTTCATACAAGTTTTGCGCCCATTTATAGTGGACGACCTTGCAACTGATATGCTGGCAAAAAATATATATTTATATCGAAGTGAATGCAAACAGCAACAGTCAGCCAACTGCAAATTGATTGGCCACTGCATACGAGTATGTTGTTTATAAGAATGCAAGCATATCGATACGCTGGCTGTCCCCAATCTATATAAGTAGCGCTGTGGAGTGCTCGACTAGAATTAGAATGAGTTCTGGCCTTTTATTTTTGGTATTTAATTTTAATAACATTTTTATTGGCGTGAATTAAACGAGCCATTTCAATGCTGAGCTCAAAATAAAGAACACCAAATCCGCTTCGTGTTTGCTGAATTCATTTTCAAAACATAAACGCTGCAAAACCTTGAACAATTCAAACAAACAGACACACACACACACACATACGAGTACACTACAATACACACTCGATTTCATTTCATGGTACACCAACCAACCAACCAGGCAGTTAATGTGTAGCTACCGCGGCCACAACGGCTCTCACTTGAAAACTTTGACACACATTTCAACGGTTTTTACAAGCATTTAGCCAATAAATCACCGTCGAACAGAAGAAGACGTTACGCTCAGAACTAAAGCACACGGCCAAATGCCAATGCGATGCCAACAGCAACTTTTATGTTGCTGTTATTGTTGTGGCTGTTCTTAGACTTGCTTCTTACACCTAGTATGTACCTACTATACTGTGTGCTGCGATTTCCTGCCTTACAAGCTAGTGACGAAAACGTAACTCAATTGGGCTAAAGTACTTGGAAGATAGAGTGTTTCCACAACTAAATCTGGCTATCCACATAATTTCCCCGTTAATTATGAGAGATAAATAATATCAATTACATGTTAAGTGAATGTGAATCCTATCAGTTTTTTAATTAAAAATATGAATTTTGTCTTTAAACATTGTATTTAGACTCTTCATAGCAATAAAGTTCAAATGTATTTAATATTTGATTTGGATCCTTTTTGTTATTTCTTTAACCAAAACACTTCAACAAAGATTTAATTGGCAATAAAAAAGTTAGGCAAAGCTCTTTTTAAGCCCCTATTTATGCACAGTAATCAGCAGGTATATACAATAAAAATTCGAGAACCAGATTTTATGAATTTTACCGTATACTTTATTGCTTAATTATTTAGAAATTGTCTAGCTTAAATAAAAAAAATATTTTTTCTTAAGACAACAACAAAATTGGCAATTAATTACGAATAATAAAGGGTACACAAAAAAGTTTATTCAAATTGGCTTTAGTTTGATTTTTGTTTTATTGATTTTGATGTCCTAACCATAAAACCTGATATAAACTTTCAATTCCAACCCTATATAAAAATGACATGTTTTTTTTAACCAGTATTATTAAAAGCACAAGTTTTAAACAGTTGACGTTAGCTAAGAACAGAGGTAATAAATTAGTAATATTTTGTAGGTAATTTAATTTTGCTCTGCGAATCGAAGCATAGCTAGATGGAATAAGGTAGAGGTGTTTTATTAATGTGTTTTTGTAAATATTTTATATGAATATGCTTTTTTATATTATTGAATAAATTAATAAATTTAGACTGCAGCTCTAGCCAACAATTAAAATGCAAAATGGTTGAAAAATGTAGCTAAAATAAACATAGTTTTATTTAAAAATGTACGAGTAGCTAACATCCGGCTGAGCTTTATGCTTAAGGAAATCTGAGTTAAGTCTTGCTTGAAATTTCAATAAAAACAATGGACATTCCTTTAACTCTATTCGCAATTTCAATTACGCATAGTGATAATGCAAAAAATAATTTTTAGACTGTTTCTTCAACACAACATTGATTGATCATTCGATCGAGTTGTGAATTAAAACTATGCAGAAGGCTGACTGATTGACTGAAGAGTCAAGTTAGCTCGGCATTGCAGTTGACAGGAGTAGCACAAATAATAAAAACAGCAGCAGCAGCAACAACAACTACAACAGCGACGGCAGTGGTGTTTAAGATTAGTATGCCGTGGCCTTTTTTGCAACTGACAATTACAATTAGCTTGGTCATTGTTTACAGCCTTTGTGGTTGTTGTCTACGGCTGCTGTTGTGGCTGCGACTACGGCTTCCTCCACAATTTAAAGATCTCCAGCTCGTTAGCATTGCTGCCGACATTTTGGCGGCCTTAACGCGTAATTTTCTTTGCTATTAATTTTCAAACACTACCTACTGGTAGTGTAAGGCTTGGCAAGTGAAACAAATGACTTGGAACACAAACTTGAGGCAGACAGACCAACCAATGGCATAATTGGTCACTAAGTGCCCACTAAGGGGCGATTTTGCATGACAATTATGACTCACCTATATGTTGCAAGCAAATGGACGTGTCATTTGAAAACAATAAGAATGTCACCAGCGGATTAGCGCGGCTATTAATTACCCTATATTTAGGTTATTCCAAATGGTAGTGAACAATATTCAATATATTCCAAACATCGTTTTGTATTTGATTGTAAGACAACAACCATTACTAATTGGGTCGAAATGTATTGGGGCATCAGATAATGTCAAGCCACCTAGACAGAAAAGTTAATAATTCTTAAAACTAGTTTATGAAATCTTTTTTATCTGATACAAACAGTACGAAATAAAGCATCAGAATATAAACAAAATGTATTACCAATTTAGTAAATAAAAGCAGATGTTTCTGTTAAAGCTATACTTTTTCACTATCCTTGTAGCGCATATATTTGGAAATTATTCTAAAAGTACACCCTGTTTCGATTTTAAAGCTAACACATGTTTAATACCAAAATAGTTTAGACTTAAATCTGATGCGAGTTAAACTTTAGGTTGAGATAATAAGATTAATTAAAAATTTAAAGCAAAGGGTGGGATGTTTCCAGTACGACTGTTTATGTGCCACTCAGTTATTATAGGGTATACAAATATGTCCACATCTTGGGCGAGTATAACAAGCGCAGCAATTAAACTACCGAAAACGACATGTTTGTTATTATTATTTGGGTTGCATATTGAAAGCAAAAAAATTTGAAAGCTAATGCACAGCTGCCGCTGCCACACGTCGGGCCCAGCCTGAATGGGTTCGCTCTGACCCGAGCATAAATCACTGTCAATGCGAATTTGCGGCAGGCGAACGCATGGGTGTCATGCAACTAACAGTTTTTCCAGTTTTTATTTGTATTTGTTGTTTAACAACCGTTGGCTTGCATTTGGGCCACATTGCCACATAATGGCTCGTGTTGTGTTGCCAATTGTTGTCCGGATATTTTGTCAAACGTTTAATCTAACAAATGTCCCGTGCGCTTATGAGCTTTGCGGAGACCATGAGTCACAATCAGACACCTTGGGCAGCGTCTATCCCAAAATCTATTGATAGTGAAGCAAGGGTGTAGGCAGCTTTTACAAAGGGGGAGGCCAAAAAATTACAATTTTAATTAAATAATGCACGATGCATTTAAAAAATAACATGCATATGATCAATGACAAAACTTCAACAAATCCAACTCAGATCCATTTTAAGCAGAAATAGTGCGTCATAATAATGAACGTCTTATCGACTTTATATGGGAACAATTTTTGGAGGGGGACAACGGCACCCACTTCCCCCCTGCCTACGCCCTTGTAGTGAAGGAAATATCCAAGCACGCTAATTGATTTATAGCCGCTAGTAGCCTAAGCACGGCAGATGATTGAATTATTGTGCATCAAACTTGTAATTATAATGCAGATGTATCTTAATAATGTATGTTATCATTTCCTCTCTATATTTACAGCATTGGTCTGTGCGGCTTTGACAATCCCATGCGCGATCAAAAAACAGAGGAACTTAAACGCGTCATCGGACAGGTAAGCATGAGATTTATGGCATAATTAGGCGGCACAGTTTTCGTCGAACATTTCGAAGGTGGCGCCTGATTATTAATTTACTTATTAATAACAATAAGCAGTATTTACGGCATTTCAAACAAGAAATGGCCATTAGTGGGCATTGGAAGCTGCTGAGCCACTTGTTACTCACTTGGCTCGCTGAATGAAGCCTTATGGGATTTGTCACATTAATTGCTGACAAGCCATGCGCTGGCCGAAGGCAAAGTGACTCTCAGCTTTTGTTTTGAAGTTGGCTTGATTTCTAATTGCGTTGTCTTTTTTTTTGCTTCTGGCAGGGCGTCAAGATCAAAATGGACGATGCTGGAAACATACTTGTGCGTCGGTATGCCAAAAGCAACGTCTTCGTGAAGAGTACTGCCAACAGTCCCAATGAGGAAACATCCATTGGTGCCGAAATCTTGAAGTTACCAAATCAAGCGCTCGAAAGCGAAAAAATAGTCAAGGTGAGTTGAGACGGCTCCGCCAGCGACAGAGAATGCAAATATATATTTATACGAGTATATTGCCACCACTAATGCGTTATAAACCCGTACAGCTCTTCGATATGAAAAAGTTTCAGTCGAACGTAAATCGTGAACTGCGTCGTGCCTATCCAGATCGTCGCCGCTTGGAGACGCAGTGCCTATCGGCTGTGGCCTTTGTCAGATCAGAGAATGACATTTTGGAGTGCCCCATTTGGGTGCTCATTGTGAATGTGGTAGCCATGGATATGCTAAAGAGCAAGCTGCCACCAGGTGAGTGCCGCGATGCAGCGCCACAGTCATGTCGGTCAATCGACATAAGTGTACGATGGTTTGTGAGTCTGTGTGTCTGTGTATGTGTGTGTTCTAGCAAAAGCAGTTCAAGGCTATATGTCGTTGCTGAAGTTCAAAAGTACAAAGCCGTTTCTATTGTTTCGCACAGAGACCTGCTTAAATTTATTTACGAGAATACTCGTGTGTATTTCTATCTGTACATTGCCTCGCAACTGAATAGGAACTGCACTTTAACCACAGACTATTATAGATGATTTCAGTAGGCAGAATACGGAAACCTTATAGCCACAAGTAAATACCGAACTAGCTAGACTTAGCTGGCTTTTGAATGAGCTTGTTCTCGTATATTAAATAACATGATTATTGTATTCTTCCATCTATAAAGTAAAAAAATAGTATTCCAAGCACACTTTCTATTTCCGTTACCTTCTTTACCACATAGTGACTCACTCTGGTTCTCTAAATTGTTTAAGCAAAACAAAATTCGAAATATATTGGCTCCAAATTTTAGATTTGTTATTGTCCAAGAACGTTGGCTGAAAAAAATCTATAAATTTATTTATACCTTTGTTAAACTTTGCTTGTTAATCGAAATAGAAATTGCTTTAGTTTTACACATCATTATTATTTGAAAATTTTATAATTCATTAATTTGATTAATTACTTCACTTTTATTTTAATTTTATAAAAACGAAAAAAGTACAGCAACGCTTTATTGATTACATTCAATAATTTTACTCAATTATGACCTCCGATTAGCATTAAAAATTATTTCGAATATGTAATCTACCTTATAATTGAATATAACATTGATAAATTCATTCTCGCTTTTCGTAGTTGCTGTACATACCGCAATTTTTAATTTTTTTTTTTCATACAATTTTTTTTTATTTATATTAATTTTAATTCATTCTCCTTGAATGAACAAAACCAAATTGTAAATGAAATCTATAGTCAATTTATAAGGCACGTATTTGTACGTATTGGCACTATAATAATCGGGGTGTTGATCCTATTTTATTATTAAATCCTATTAAATTTTATTCATTAAAAATTTTTCAGGCATACATAAATTGTTAAATTTAAAAATATTATACCTTTAAAATAAGTAAGTATGAAATGTAAAGAATAACATATATGAGTAGTATATAAGTAGAATTATTGTATATTATTTAATTTGAAGCATGGTATTGAACATATTCAATTAATGCAGATTTTCCAAATGAAGAAAAAGTGTCTAGTCAATTGCTTACCATCGTCTGTTGGGTTTTATGTATGCGTGTGTGTGTGTATGATCTTGTGTATTGTAATTGTGCAGCCATTGGTCGACTATTATTGATTTATGAATTACAGTCGACACCAACTGCCCAGAATTTTTCAATTGTCCACTTAAATGCAAGCCTCTGCTTCATTTCACTTTAGTGCAACGGCCAATAGTCGATATCAAGAATCGCCCGCGTATACCCATACCTGACGAGGATCCTTACAGTGTGGCCGGCAATGGCAGTGGTGGTAGTTCGGGCAGCTCCGGCTTCGGCAGCGGTCACCAGCAGCAGCTGTCGTCCGCAAAACATTCGAATAATGGCACCGGTCATGTGGCAGCCACTCGTGAACAATTGTTACTCCAAACACAACAATTGGCGCACAAGCGTAGCGAGAAGCCGCCGAAATTGCCGCCGAGGGACAATATATACTCGCACGAAATAATTCCAAAGGTGAGTGCTGTCGTAGATCCGCAAACACTGCTCCAAGTTCGTTGCTTAAGTCTTTTGTTTTTAAGTGCAAAAAATACTGGTAGATTTGTTAAGTTGTAGTAAAACTAATTTAAGGTGCCAAAACACGTATACGCAGGTAAAATAAGTGTAGCAACTTGTTGCTGCAACAATAGCAGCAACAACCAACAAACAATGTTACACTTTAAAGCGTTTGGCTATGCTTCGCTTCATGCAAGGCAACATTTTTGAGCTCAAATAAAAAGCAAACTCAGCACTTGCGAAAATGGCTTTCGGCTCTATTCTGGTGACTACGACCAAGTCTCAGGCAGCAATATGGCTAAAAATACCAGGCCATAAGTGCCACTCATGCAGGCAACGCACGTTGGATGCACTTGTTGCATGGCGATGGGGGTGCACAGTGGTCTCAACTAAAAATCACTAGATATACTTTTTAAGATACAACTTCAACTCTTTATATAAAGATGATTTCACTTTGATATTTGAACAAAAGTCGTCTGTTTTTGTATGAAAAATATACAAATAGACGAAATCATTTTATTGTTAGATAAAATTAATAAATTGGCCATCAGAATTTCTTTGTTTGTTCCGTTTTAGGGGCTTAAAATAAGAGAAAACTTAGCTCAAAATAAGTTCTAGCCACAACTTTGGTTGTAAGTATATGTGCAGTTTTTTTGTGGGATTTGTAAAACGCAGACCACAGTGCATCGACTGTACGACGATTTCGCTGGCTTGCGGCCAAATGGACGTCGTCGAGCTTCAATAAGCAATTGGTTTGCATTCAATTATAATATTCGAATTTCAGCAGCGAAGAGAAATAACTGGAAACGAATCGCATGTAATTAATATGCGCGGAATGTTGCCAGCGCTGTTGTTGCTGTTATTGTTGCTGTGACTGGGCAGACTGCCACGACAAGTGCAGGGGTCTGCAATTGTGCACAGTTATGGGTAACTGTAATTGGGAGGGTGTGTGTATGAGTGCCCGTAACGAGGCTAAGTTGATTGCGCATGCCTATGAGCCAAGTCACTTTATTTACACTGCAATAGTTCCATTATAAATTTAGTCATAACCCTTGCGTTTTTTCGTGTCTATTTCATGTGACCTTTGCGTGTAGCCGGACTATGATGACATTGATTTGGAAACCAGAATCAAATTGTCGCGTGGCAAATCGGATAAAGGCAAAGACAACAAGAAATATGGTATGTTTTTCTATTTTTGTCTGAGATATACATATGTATGTATTAACTTATATGCATATTCGTTTTAGATGATCCCTACTATTGCGGCTTGCGTGCACGCGTGCCCAACTTTGTCAAATCGTCCAAGTCAGGCTCGAAGGATCAAAGAGACAGTGTCATGATGGGCAACAGCAACGGCAACAGCGGCATGAACACACTGAGCCATAAGAAGACCTCGATGATACACAATCATCTGTCTGGCATGCATCCACACCACTTACAACACCAGCAGCAACAGCTAATGGCCGCTGCGGCTGCTGCCCATGCCGTCCACCATCCTAGCCATCACCAGCATAACCATTCCATTTGGCAGACGCGCAGCTATGAGAGTGGTATAGGTATTTATAAAAAGAGTGCGGCAATGCCGCTGCCTCATCGACAACAAAAACTACAACAGCACAAAACGCACGCATTTCAACTGCAACAACAACAGCAACCACAATCACTTCCAACGGACTTAACAGCAATAACTGCAACAGCAACTGCAACTACAAAGACACAGAGCACTGCACAACCAACGACTGCAAGCGCGCCCAGCGCACAGCTTTTGCACCCCCAAACACATAAACCCCACACGCACCGCAACCGTCTACCGAACGGACTGGGACGTAAATCACAAATGGCGCCTCAGCCTCAGCCTCATTCTCACTCGCACCCGCATTCGCATCTCCATCACAGTCGCCATTGCTTGCGCCGGCAATTATCCGCCAGTTATGGCAAAGACACCGCTTCTTCCACTGCCAAATATTTTACACCCCCGCACCAACCGCGCACCTACTATGAGCAATTCGACCAGCCGACTGTTCTGCCAGAAGCTGCGCGTCGGGTGAGCATTCGACGCCCGGTTGTCGAGAACGGCGCTTGCAACTGCGTCAGTTGCTATGCGCTGGCACCACTCTGTGGTGTGGAGCCACCGCCACGCCCACAGCGCAGCTTAAGCCAGCAGCAACTGCGTCAACATCAGCGTCTGAGCGGCGGGCTGCTCGATAAGCATGCCGGTGTGGTCAAGTGGTGCAGTGAAAGTGATATTTCAGTGCTGGAGCAGGTCCAAGAGGACGATGTGGTGACCAATGACGAGCAATACGTACCAGACAGCCAGCTCTATAGCGATCGCTTTGGCGGCAACAACAATGCGGACAGCTATGAGTACGATGATTTCGACCTGGACATGAACCTGGACCTTAACTTTGACATTGACGCCGACACACAGACCAAATATATGCGACAGTTGCGTGATGTGCACGGCCAGCGTCAGTTGCCGGTATGTCGAACCAGCAATTCAGCAAAGCACTATCTTAGCAACGAGGAGACAGATGTCTATATAGAGGATCGGGCGCGATTACGACAAATGCGACAGGATGGGCATGGATGCCAGCCTGATGTCGGCCTGGTAGCCACACGCAATAAATCTCAGTCCACCGAGAGTTTCTTTGAACTGCCCAACGAGGAGGGCTCCCTTTATATGTACGGCGGTCGCAAGCGCATTGTGAAGGCGCCGTCGGCGACCAACATTTATGATCGTGTGCGCCACTCACTAGATTCCGATATCAGCTACACAGGTGGCAAGCTCAATTCGAGAGCAGGCAAGAGTAAATACTACAACAACAATGACCATGCCGGTGGCAATGCCAAAGCGGCAAAGCCGTTACTGCCACCGCCAAAATGGTGCAACAATCGTCAGCAGCAGCAACAGCAGCAGCAACAACAACAGTCAAAACTAAAGAGTGCAGTTGAAGACAACATGGCCAAGCATTTTTCAAAAACTGACAAAAAACCATATGACAATACCAATAGCCACAACAAGAGACAGTTAACGAACAACAACAGCAACAGCCTCAACAACGGCTACAATAACAATGACGACAACTTGAAAAACAGCAAAAATAATTTCAATAGTAAAGTCAAAACTATAACAACTGCGCTGCCAATGCCCATAACAACAGCAACAAAGAGTTTAACAACAACAATAACAACTGCAGCTCCAGTTACTAATACATCAATAATAGCAACAACAAATGCAACTCCAGCAGCAACTCCAACGGCAACAACAAACAATGCTGGCCACAAGCAACAGTCGCAACAACAACACCAGCAACAACAACATCAAAGAATTGGGCGAACTGCCAGCCGCCTTGACATAAGCGACATGGAGTCCATTTATGGTTATCTAAAGCCACGCAAACCGCGCAGTCTTAGCCTCAAGAAAATCCAAATACTCGACTATTGAAATGGGGTGCAACAGCCGTGTTTGCCAACAAAAAACAGTAAACAGAAAAAATAAAATAAAAGAGCAGCTCAAGAAAACAAAATGAGGTTATTTTACAGATATCAACAGTTCGTTAATTTTTTGGTTTTTGTACCCCCAATTAATGCTGTATATATAGTACATACTATATGCAAAACTGGCTTTACATTTTAGTAGCAATTTCAAAACAACCTTATTAACTGGTGCACCTACGATTTACTACACTTCTCTTATTTGTACTAACTTCACCCTAACTTGGACCCTGGACTGCAACTGTTACGGTATACCTAAAATATGTTGTACATACTACCTACATACATACATATGTACAACCAAACATACGTACACCATATGTACATATATCCATTGTATATCGGCCTAATCGAATACACGATGCTCACTAATAGTCATTTAATACGCTTTTTGTAGATTCCGACCTTGTCGAATCACCGTACAGTCACATCTATGGACGCCATTTGCAACTACCGACGCGTGGCTATATACCAACACCTCGTATGTTCATTGGGGAATGGGACTGATGAGGAAAAGCTTCGCTAAAAATCATTGGGCACGAGCACGAGTCGCTTGGGTGAATGATCACAATACCAATACTGAAAGAGCACAAGGCAGCAGTAAATATTAAGGCACACAAATGATTTATATACTTAAGCGTTATATATACACAATATATACATATATACATAAACTGAAATAAAATATTGACTTGCGATTGCAGCGCTTATTTAAGTCAATTTTGAAACAAGCATTGACGCCTTCATACGTGTGGCCTACAGCCGATTGTGCGATAGTTCTTTACAGGCCCTCTAATGTTTAAAACTATAATAATTTAGCAAAATATTATTTCCACAAAGTAAAATAATATTAGGCTAAGCAAATAATGAAGAAAAACATTACTGCTGCATATTTAAGTGACATTTATATATTAGGGATTTCTTTAGTAATTTTGAGATTATAATCCGTACTTTTTTGTTCATTTTAAATCTATTAATTCCCCATACAACATTTCTGTTGATTATTTTATGTAATATTTAAAAGCCATTTCATTTTCTAGTATAGTTGACATCTGATTAAAATGAGCATAACTGATCTGCCAGCACGGTATCAATATAATAAACTGTATTCATGTTTCACAGCTTCGATTTAAATTAAATTGTATTAAACTACAAAAATACATATTTTCAAATTGTTTAGTCCTCCTTAAATCGTATTAGAATTTGGATACATTTTTGGTCTGGCAATATTCATAATATCTTATATTAATATTCTTTGTGTACTATACATGAGCAACAATAAAAAAAGGACAATAAACCATAATCATCGATCACCTTTATTCTATATTCACAAAACGTGTTTGAAATCACAAATTAATTGTAATAATCAGGATTTCCCCAATTAGGAGGTTGAAGATGGTCAGGATTGGGGCCACCAAATCGATTAAGTTCAGCGAAAGGATCATAAGGATCAAAACGTGGGCGGGGAATCCTTCCTGCCGACGGATTGGCTAACGGATGTGGTATCCCACCTTGCCCGGGAAAGGTAAACAAGTTACCACCACCACCGCGGCCGAGAGGATCCAAGTCCCCACGTCCAACTTCGGGAAATCCAAAAGGTTGGGGATCAAAGCCGCTTGGCATAAATCGTCTGCATGTTAAAGGAATAATTCGAACATACTTATCGAACCAATATTTTTTTTAAGTTCTTACCCTGGACGTTTTGGTACACCAACAAGCAATGGATCCGGCATTGTGGGGTGGACAGTTTGCGTTGTTGTTGCTGCAACATCTTCTGTATTCATTATTTTAATTACCTAATGATATGAGCTGCTTGAATCTGGTTGTAAAATTGAGATTTGAATGAGCTTCTTACCGGGTCCAACAACTCCTCACGGTATCGATTGATAACATCCGACACTGTCGGAATAAGTTTGTTGATATTGCCTTTCATGGCCGCTACCAATGACTCTGGTTCCAGATAAATGTTCGAAACGTGTTTGGTATTGTTTACATCCAATAAATTAATCAGAATGCTTTCCTCTGTGATGTGACCAAGTAGCAAATACATATTTCTCTTTTGGTTTATATAGCGTAGTGAGTACTTTGTATCATCATCGTTCCAACATTCAGGGAGAAGCTCAGAGCCGGTTTCGTCCACTGCCAGAGTTCTCTGCAAAGACAAATTGAAAGCCTAATCTCCAAAAAAATGTCCTTTAATTGTTACTTACATCGTCGCCGATTCCAACGCAGGCGAGATTGTAATGCCTGGTTAGCAAAAAGTGAAGAAGTGCTATTAGCACATCGGACTTCTTGTTTATATCACTTGCAATTACTTTGAACAACAAATCCCAGCCATAGAAAAATGTTGCATCGTTGCTGGATACAGAAGTGCTTGTGCTGGGATTGGTATTCATGGTGAAATTGTAAAGATGCTGGGCTTTTCTTTTATAGAGGGTGATAAGTTTGTATCATTTTCAAAGACTTGCACGAACTGTTGTAAAATTTAGTAGTAATTTAAGAATTGACAACAAAGGCATTCAATTGCCTTATAGGTATTCTTTATGTAAATTTAAATTATTAAACTGTCTTTCCATTTATTTGACCACTATTGCTTTTTAAAACAAAGGGCACACATACATATGTAGTACGCAATTTAATCATAGAAAATAGGTAAACTCACTGTAAACTTTTTTATGAGGGATGACAAGTTTTATCACAAAACATCGATACATCGAAAAAATCGACGTTTCTATCACGATGCATCGTGAATCGTTATCCAAAAGCCTGCATTTTATGCATTTTGTTTGGCGGAAAATTATCCACATATATAAAATAACATCAAGATGTGAATTATTATTTTTTGCACACCGAGCTATGGCATCAATATTAAAATACTGCTCTTTATTACTCATACTTGCTATGACAGTGTTGAGCAACAACAGCGACCAATATACACTGAGAAAACATATATCTGAATAGTATAACTTTATAAAGTTATATTAAAGACCTACGGTAAATATTAACAAATATTTTACAATACCTAAATTATTTTACTACCATGAATGTATGAACAAAATATTTATGTTGAATTAGATTTTCAGAATTGTCACAATGATTACAAATACATCAGACAAATTGCGCGTCAATTCAAAGAGTTCCAGTGAATATATCGAAAATACTGAAATTTTCGTATTGATTAAAACCCTGTGATATCTGGTAGCCCTAAATACTGTATTTTGCAGTATTAAGGGATAGTGTTTACTTTAAAGGCTGTTTTTTATTCAAATTTCTTTTTGGCTGTGATTTCATCATGCTTCAACTCTATGAAAAAACCAAAACCTTTTGCAACGGATACAAAAAACGAGAGTGGATTAATTTAGACATACGCTTTTATGCTAACTATAATTGATCGGAAGGATCAAAAAAGTTATTAAGTGTCATGTTTGGTAAGTATGTATATACATACGCACGTACGTACATATATGCATCATATTCGTAATTTCCCATACGTTCAAGCTCATAACCGATCATAGCACAAAATCAGATTACCATTTTTTTTTTTACTGCATTTAAACAGGAGTTCAAGTAGGTTATAAAGTTTTATAATAATTTGATTATCGATCTGATCTTTTTTAATCAGCTGTTTATCAGCAGTGCTAAACATTATGAAAAATAATAATGATATCTAAATGGTTGGTTATTTTCTTTTAGCATTATCACTTATTGTATATTTTTCAAAACTAATAATATTGCTTTTAACAAATATTTAATTTATATTTATTTATCTACATATATTATTTATTGGCTGCCAGATGGGTCATAGAGTTCATCCGCTTGCTCGCCTACTCGTGTCGCAAAGTGCGACGAGGATAAAAAATGCAGCAGGGTTGCCACACCAATTCAAAATGAGGAATTATCTAAAATTTTAGAATCGAGTGAATTTATGGTTTTAAAATATTAGTTAACTTTTAATTATATAAAGATATATTTCATTATTCCCAATCTAAATTGACAAACGTTAAATATAAGCGGTTAACGATCAATTCTCAATTGATTATTGATGATTTTGAAATATTATATTTTTAAAGGAATTTTTTAACTAAAAATTAGACCAACATTCCAAAAACCTTAGTTATATATACTGTTCTGTACCTATAAGTGTATATATTATGTACATGCTAGAGTTATCGGACAAACCCGACGTAAACTTGTCATGTACACTTCGTATACCACTCGGCTTCTAGGCAACCACGAAGTAAACCGCCATCTTGGAAAGTAGACGTGAAAAAATGTTTGTGAAGTTGCTTGCCTATGTCGGCAAAGTGCAAAAATTTGAATAGAAAATTCGAAAATTTGCAGATCATCAATAAACCGTGTTGCTCGCAGTGTACATACATATGCATATTCTTTTACAACAACGCGCCGCGCGCCTTTTTTTTGCCTCGAATAGAAGAATTGCTGTTGTAATAAATTGAGGCTCCAAACCAAAATTTGCACGTTTGCCAGTTCGATTATTGGTAAATTTTTCTGCATCTGGCCCTTCCCATGGGCACTCCAACCAGTGAATTGGCGATGGCTCTAGACATACCGTCGCCGTCAGGCGTTGGGAAAGGGCAGGCGCAAGTTGAATTCACGGGTACCAAGTTTGAAATTGACAGCAGCATTTCAGAGGAGGAGCGCCGCTTCTATCACAAGCTTTTCCCTACAGTGGATTTGGTAAACCAGCGCAAGGTACACTGTACCGTATGCCGAACACACATTGGCACGGCGCCCAGCGTTGAGGGTAACATCAAAATGCATCCAATTTTGCGGGTAACGCACTGCGTGAAGTGCCACGATTTTTACAACAGCGGCGAATTCTCCAAGGGCGAGGACGGCTCGGAGCTGTATTGCCGCTGGTGTGGACAAGGCGGAGAGGTTTATTGCTGCTCCACCTGTCCGTTCGTCTTCTGCAAGTCATGCATTATTAAGAATTTGTCGCGCGGTGTCATCAATGATATCGAACAGAACGAAAACTGGAACTGCTTTAAATGCACATCCAAAATTTTGTGGCCATTACGAGCGCAGCATTGGGCTCTCATCAACTACATCGAGGCACAAAAAAAGTAAGCTTATAGCTTGAAAATGCATGTCACGGCAATTGAAATTTATTCTTTCATGATTATTTGTTTCAGAGGAATCAAGTCACTACAGCTGCCCGAGGCTGAAGCCCGCTCTCAAATGATGAAGGATAACAGCACCTGCTGTCGCCTGGCCAAATCTCGGGCGAGTGGCATGTCCGATTCCATGGAGAGCATCGAGTCAAATGCATCGAAGCGCAGTCACTCTAGTTCCGTTAATTCAACGAAGAAACCGCAAAAAACTCAGGGTCCGCCAACAAAGCGACCAAAGTCGTCAAACGATGAGGTCGTTTGTACTCCGGATCTATTGAGTATGCTGGAACCAGACTGTCAAATCTCGTTGCCACAGACCACAGTTGTACGACAAGTTACGCCGTCGGCAAATATAACCACCACACCGCGTATTGTAACCGTCCAGCAGAACTATACTGGTCCGTCTTCAGCAACCGGCACTAATGGCGGTAGTGCTGCAACTTCCATGCCGCGTAGCAATGCGCCACCACCGTTGGTACCGAGTAGCACTGGTATTAGATATCGCGGGCCTAACACCAGTTCGCTAAGTGTGGTGCGCCGCACATTGGTAGCACCGATGGCTGCACGGAACCCAGGTCCAGTTTTTCATACCATCAATGGCTTTCGCGTCGATCTCAACTCTGCCGCACAGCAGGAATCTTACCGGTTGCCAAACGGTCGTCTCATACAGGTCAAGCGTCAGGTGCCAGCTGCATCAACGACACCGCAGCAGCCGAGGCCAATTACACCAGCCCCGCTTTCGGTTGGCCCTCAAGTTGTTCTGCGTCAACGCCAGCCATTACCATCAGCAGCACTACGCCAGGGTACAAACGGTGGATATGGCTCGAATATGGGCATTTATAATCCGCAACCGAACCCTCAACCGAGAATGCCGCATCTGGTACGCCTTAATAATGGCGCTCAGATGCAATCTGTACCGGTTCAGGTACAGCCACAACCTCAGCCACAGCCTCAGATGCCGGGTCCACCCAATGGTGCGCCCGTTGTATTAACCCCAGTGGGCATGCGTACCTCCACCTTGGTTCGTCACATTTTTCCCAATGATGCCATCGGCTCGGCTCGAACACGTCTGCAGGAGCAAATTTTCAACGCAATGGAAATTTGCACACATCTCACGGGAAAGGTGCAAACACTTACAAACTCGAATGCTTACAATTCGGCTCGCAGTTATCTGGACCTCAAAGAGCTCTACATACATCTATCTTATTTGATGACATACGCAATTGGACGGTTCAAAGGATTGCAGGACAAATGCCTTGCCGATATGCGTGACCTTGGCTTCAAAAATGATGCCAACAGTCTTGAGAACGGTCAATTGGCTGCCGGTAAGTGAAAAATCTATTATATATTAAGCTCGTTTGGGTCTGGTTATGGGAGTTTACTAGAGCCGCTAGTGCGGTTCAGTGCCAAGTGTACATTGTCTTTAGTGAATATTTTAACACATGGACTGGATAACAGAATTTCCACAATACTATATGTATTTAAGTTGTGAATTAAAAAAAAAATACAAAAATATCTAAAGATACTCGTGAAATCAGAGCTCTCGTGTGTGGCGTGGTTGACTCATGTAAGTATATATCAGTGTAATAGTTAAAAGAAAACTCTGCGAGTTCCATTTCCTTGACTAGCTATCCATTGGCATATACATTTTTTTTCAATTGGTCCATGTGTTTGCAAAATATCAAAAAAGGCAATGGAATAGAACTTGGCAGAAGTTTTCTAAAAATGCCCAACATTTTCACTTTTTCTTCTTTACAGCCGTGGATTATGTTTGTTATGGCCAATTGGACGACGTTGATTTATTTAACACTGGCTGTAACAGTTTTCACAATCAGGTGTATGAGTATCGCAAGAGTTTGCATGCCAATCTCAAAGAGGGCGAAGCAGAGCCCTTACCACCACTCTTGCCATTGGGCGTCCGCGCAGAAGATGATCCCAAAGACGAGGACGAGGAGGGTGAAAATGACAACGAAAATGATGAGCCAGATGACTATGATTACGATGATCCAGAAGAAAGTAGTGCAGAGAACGATGATGACCTCGACAATGATGACGACGGCTTTACAGAATATGAATCTTCGCTAGGTCCTAACTCAATGCTGGGCACCGAAGAAAGCATGAATCGCAATGAACAAGCTCACGCCTATGATCGAAAACTGACCCGCCTAATACGAGAATACCCATCGATTTGGTGCACGTGCCATCCAGACTACGGAAAAATGGAGGTGACAAAGAAGCAATGGCGCGTTATAGCCAGCCACTTTCAGCGTGGCGACAATATAAAATTGCGTTGGAAGAACATACGCAAGCGTTACGTTCGCATTGAGAGACGGCTTAAACAAGGCAAACGCTTCAAGGGGTACTTCGATAAGGCAACCAATTATTTGGCCAATCGCGATTTACCCTGCAATGAATGGGCGAGCGTTGATTGCGGCGAAGACGACGGTGATGGCTTTGAGAGAAAGGAACTGGATGCCATTGAAAACACCATACACAATAGTAGTAGTAGTAGTAAAAGCCAAAAAGATAACCCTCATATAGATTTCACCGATGTACAGCAAGTTAAGGCCCCACGTATTCCTGTGCGTCCGGTGGAAGTACGACCAATAGATATGCGCATTATAAATTTCGCCAAAAGCCATCCTGTTCTCTGGCGCAAGTCTGCCGATCCTGAATTCAATAGTATTGACGAGCAGACACGCAAATCGTTATGGCTTAATTTCTGGAAGTCAGCACCAAGTGAGTGTGTGGAAATATTAATAGCTACTGTGTGCCGTTAATCGGACAACTTTTTTTCACTTACAGATTATCGCTGCGAGTACATCATCGAACGCTGGCAACAAATGTACGAAATGTACAAATCGTTCCGATTGAAAACCATCAAGGACAAAAACCTTTTCGCCAACCTCGAGTTAAAATACTCCAGATACCTTGCAAAATTGTATTTTCTCTACAAAATCGATGAGCAGGACTTGCGGGATGAGTGTGAGCCTTTGCTGGATTGTGTACAAAATGGCGAAACCTCGCCTGCGCATAGTGCTAAGCTAAAAGATATGCCCGACGATAAGCAGTTTGTGAAGCAACTAGTCCTGGCATTGCGTGCCTATCCGACACTCTGGAATCAACGACATGTCGACTACAATGATGTAGGCGCTCGCGAAAGGCTGTGGCCCGAGGTTGCTAGACGGCTGCCACGTTTTAAACGCGATGCGCGAGCCTGTAAGATGCGCTGGCAGATGGCCAAGTTTGCCTACGAATGTTATTGCCGCGAACTGGAACGTCAACCGACTCCAAATGAGCATACTTTGCAAAAACTTCTGAAGAATTTTCCCTTAGAGGAAATGCGTTTTCTCAATAACTAAAAGCAACAAAAAATCCAACGATGAAATCTCACAGACATCACATGAAATATATACTTAATATATTACATTTTTTTAGCATAACTTATATTAAGACTTCGCATACTTAGACACTATTAAAGAAGAAAGGCTATACCCAAATTTTAAATTACATTCTTGGAGTTTATTATGCATTTTATTTTTCACATATTAACATAAATTTCAATGTATTGTTTATTACACGTATTTAAATTTATCTTTGCAGAAAAGCAAGCCAGTGATGACGAAGACAACGAAATAGAAATTGTAGAGCCAAAAACAGACACAATTACTATAGATTCGGATAATGAAGAAGAAGCGCCGTCAACATCCACTTCCAATGCCAGCGATTTAAAAATAACATCTGTGACATCAACCGCACCCGAATCAACCGATGCAGGTGGCCCTGAAGAATTTCTCATCGATGTTTCTAGCTTTACCACATCAATTTTGGCTAGCATGCTGGAAGTTGACATTACGGAAGGTAACGGGAACGTCAAGAAAAGACCATTAGCATCTCCTGGCGGCACAGTGCAGAAAAAACAACCACGCAAGAAAACAACAAACAAGAGAAATCCAGCCCTTCTTCAATTGGAGCGTGAGCGTATGGAGGAAACAAAACGCACTGATAGAAAACTGAAAATGAAAGTGGTTGTTAAATTAAAGCGCGTCGAAGAATATCACCCAATAGCACGAAAATGGGCTGAACAAATGTCTGCTGCAAAGACCCCTAGAGAACCTACAGGTGCTTACGAAGTAACTGATCATAGTCGCGGTACTAGTTATAAGACTAATAAGACTGATGCTGATGAAGCACTTTCGAAATCAACTGAGAATATTTCTATAAATAATGATAATAGCGGGCACAGCGCCAAAAATGATAATGTTCGAGTACGAGTGAAAACAACTAACGAAACATCTACTACTAAGACTGGAGAAGAAAATCAATCTGGAAGAAATTCAACTGGCATTGGAGAAAAAATGGAAGTTGACGGAAACGATAAGCCTCCCTTAGACACCGCTGCAGACACGAATATAGGACAACCTACTGATAATAATTTATCAGGAAGTACGAAAATGGGAGTGAATAAAATTGATGTGTCTACAGGCGTTGGTAAAAAGCTGAACACTTCCGTAGAAGAAAGTCTACAAGAGTCTACAGAGGCCGCTGTAAACAAAACTATAGACTCCACAGAAACTGCTAAAGAACAGCGTCGAGATTCTACAGGTGCCCATGATAAACAAACTCCTGCTAGTATAGATATAGTTGTTGAACATCCGCAAGAATTTACCCACACTGTAGAGTCCTTAAAGCAAGCAGAGGTCCCTGAAAATATTCCTGAAAAACAATCTCCAGAGACTGCTGCGGAACAACTACTACACCCTTTAAACGCTGCCGTTGAAAACTCAGAAAGAACTAAAGATTGTGTTGAAAACCAATTGTTGGACTCTACAGATTCTGCAGAAAAACAATCTCTGGACCCTACAGTTAAAGCCGTGGAAGAACTGCAAATCTCTCGAGAGCAATGTCTAGACTCTACAGAAACTGCTGAGCAAGAATTGCTAGACCCATCAACTGAGGCCATAGGAAGTTCTTTAAACCCCACAGACACTGCCATAGAAGAAGCTCTATGTACAGTACTGGAGAAACCTGCTGATGAGTATATATCGGAAATAGTAGAGCAAATAGATATCGCGCAAAATTTTGAAACTGATATTCAGCAGCTAGCCGAACTATTCGAATCCAATGAAGGTGTCGGATCTAATACCATTGAAATGTCAGAGCTACAAAGTGAGAAGGATAATTTGACACTTAAAATTTCAGCCGACCCCACCTCTGATTCTGGAATAACTGCAGAGGAAACAGACCCAGCCGAGGTGCAGGTAACACATGAGCTTGAAAAGAAAACCGGTTCAGATTTGTCTAGTTGCCCGGATCAATCACAATCTTGCGAAGAAACAGGTCTTGAAGCAGACCAGCAACAAATCACACGCAACGACAGCAATGAGACACTTCCTAATTCGGGTGAGTCGTCTACTACGACTCTGTTTGGCTAGTTTGTGATGATCATGTTAGACCCTTCCGACTATTACCGATGTATTTAATAGTATATAAGAACGTCATTTACATAAAATGTATGTATTTAGACATGTGCTCCCTTGCCTTGGTCAAGAAAAGCACATAAGTACATCGCCAACAAATTGTCGATAACCTCATTTACACAAGGCCTCGAATATTCATATGTACGTATATAAAATTGAATTGAAGTTCCAGAGGAAACCAATTGAACTTCCAGCATTATAAGAAATAACGCTCATTTGTTTGTTTGAGTTTTTCTATTTTTTCGACAACAGTTTTAAGTTATTCGGACAAATTATATCATAAAAAAAAGTTTGTTTTGCTATCGCGATAAAAGAGTTTAACTTACTAACTGTAAGTAAATGTCATGAATTGTTGTTTTCAAAACACCACAAAATTCGATATCGGATGTAAAATTACTATAGTAATAAAATAAAGTAATACGCTTTTTATGTACATAAGAAAAACGTAACTCATAGGTAGCTATAGGATTTTATGTAATAAACGAAATTAATAATAGTAACTACAAATAAGTATGTAAGATATGCATAAGTAACTTAATGATAATTTGAACAGGTATGTATGTTTAAGTTGTGCATTAAAGTTTAATAATAAATAACACAAAAAGAGTCTTTTTATACCCTGTACGCTTGTGCAAAATATGTTTCACGTAGAAGGAAGCTTCTCCGAACCCATAATGTATCTATATATTCAGCATGGCGAGAAGAATCGATAAAGTCATGTCCGTCTGTTTAGATGTTTGGGAAAGCCGTTAATAATCCTAATATCCAGGCAATACGGTTTTTTTCCTTCTCCCGCTACATAAACCTTACTTCGCGTAATGAACATGTAATGTCGTTTTACTATTGTTTTAAAATGCATACTAATCGGTCATTTAGAAAAGTTAACGAGACAATTGTTTTTCAGTAATACGCCCACAAACTGCAGTATCAAGTTCCTTCTTATTTCTGCTTCTGATATGCAGCATATAACACAGCGGAGAAGTTTTGCTTAGGTACAGGATATTTCGTTACTGGACCGTAGTATTATTTATATTTTCAACATAAAATCAATACAACCCAACGATAAAGAGCATAAGAAAATTAGATGAATTTACACAATTGGAAGTATTGTTAAGTATGCATATGCTGAAGTCTTAATTTCAACATAAAGAAGTTATATTTTTCTTATGCATTTATTTCCAAACATGTTCCGGTTTTTTTAATTTATCGGTCAATTTTCTACAATATATCATATGTCGATATGAAGTAATTTGTGAACTAAAAATTGTTCGAAATCCAAATCGCTAAGGTAACCTTTATCTCCTGGAGCGTTTGGCAAAAAATTCTTGCTTAGAATAACAATAGTTTAAATAAGTACGTATGACAAGGCAAAAAGAATGTGCGTAAATGTATTTTAACCTTATAATAAATATTCATGTGTGCAAAAAGGTGCAGAATAATGTCTTTCACCGCTAAACGCATTATAAACAAAACTTGTAAAAATGAGTCTTAAAAAGAAAAATTTCATATAGTAAGTCATGTTATGAGCGAAAGAATCGTTTCACTAGAATTTGGCTATCAGCTAATAAATTTATCTGCGATTACGCAGCATTGGCATCTATTTTGTAAATAGTTTACAACTAATATATATATAAATATGTCTTTAAGAATCGCCAGCTATTCTGGTAGAAGGAAGCAATCCAATCATAGTTACTGGTACGGCCTTATACTGGTGTGCTTATAGCTTCAGTTCTAACAATTTATGTGCTTACGCAAACGCATCTGCTTAAAGTATCGGCCGGGCGGATCACATTTAATGCTGTAGTTCGAAACGAACTGCCACGCTTCCATCATGCTGTCATCCTTGACCTCGTGTTGTGTTATGGCACCTTTAAAGGCGCACAAGTGCCGAGGATATGTGTAGCTAAAAAGTGGATGGTGTTGGCGCTTCACCCGCGCCTTTTCTGCACACAATGCAGTAATGTAAATATCCTCCAAGTAGATCAGTGTCGTATTCAATGCTGCCTTATACAGCCCTTGCGCCACATCCATAGACATCAGATACCCGGCGCCAGATAGATATTTCGGGTAGGCCTCTTTGGGGTACATATAATATGGCATGTACCATTTGTTTGTCACATTACTCACAGGTCGGGCTGAACAAAATTGATGGCCCCGCATAATTCCTTTCGTGGCATTCAGGCGGTTTTCCGGCGACATTACCATCGCTGTCAACACATCGTAGTATTCGAGCGTGTCGTTGTAGAGCGGCAAAGTCCCACCTAACAGGAAGTGCAGTAAATTCGGCACATTTACGAAAGTGTCGTCGTCGCACTTCAGAAAGAAGGCGCTGCTGTTGGAACAGTCTTTACTCATATGCTTTAGTGCCAGCACCGACTTCAGGGTGAGGTTGTTATAGCTATCAATGAAATTTTCCTGGATGATGTCATTGTAATGCTCTGCTTCGTTGTGTAGACGCTCAAGCGTTTCGTTGCCCAATAATGATTCGTATTTGCTGCGGCCAACAATGAATATCACACGTACTGGCGCACTTTTGAGGTGGTCTTCATAAAGTTTCAAACGGGCTGGAATCCTTTCCAAGTAGTGTCCTTTCAAGTGACCATGTAATTTGGAAAACTTTGAATAATTAAACTCCGTAGTGTTTCCCCAAGTTTCACGTATTGTTTGGCGTTGCACAAAATTTTGTAATCCTGAACACACAGCTATAATTACGAAGGTCTTAGCGCGGCAGAAATCACGTGGCACAATCAATGCTGTTTGTTCCAATGGAAGTACATAATCCTTAATGTCGCGCGACGTATTATACGTCCAATCTGGTAATGCAGCTGTAAAAACCATGGGCATTAAATATATATAACATTATTGTGGCATAATTACTTACAGCGTCGATTTTGCACATCCGTATAGATGGGTAGGTAGAATACCACCAAAACCAGTAAGAATACCACTGGAACGCAGAAGAGGAATCGGCGCAGAGCGCCCCGCTGCCAGTACCAATATTTTCGCCGATTCCGAACACTTATACTATACGTGCCACGGGTTAGTATTTTTGCCTGAAATTTCAATATACATACATAAATACATACATATGTATGCTGTACATAAATAATTTCATGTCACCATATCTCACATACATATTGTACAAGTAGATAAGGGCCTCCAGAACTCTCTTGGAAGGACATTGTAAATTTCTATTTTGAAAATGTATATAAATAAACTTACAGTGGCTGCCTTTCCTGACAACTTTACTTCTTCGTCCAGATCGCCTAAGTTTATATCTGTCAGCAGCGAACGTTGCTCCTCTGTATTCTTTGCGGCAAGCGGTCTCTTTGCTCTTGCCATTCTCTTGGTTTTTGTGGAATTGCAAGTCCGTTGGTTTCTGCGGCTCGACTGCCTCTAATCGCGTTCAGTTGATTGTTGAGTGTATACTCGCACATCACTCATACATATAATTTTTTATTTTCGTTACTTGAATCTTTTTCTCTCCAAACATATGTATATGCGTGCAATTGCCCTTCCTTTTGCCATTACATCACAATGCAGTGCTGCAATGCATTACCGCCGCCGACTAATATTTTCGCAATCATTAAAATATCTATTAATTGGAATCAATAGGCTGACACATGGGCCCGATAGCGCTTATCCAAGCATACGTGCTCATGTATTAATTCTTATCTTTACATTAATGTATATATGTATGTATGGACAAACTATACTTTTCATTTTGATCAAAATGGCTAATAACCCGCATACACCACTGGTAGGTAGCGTTGGTTATCAGCTGACAGTTTGTGATGCACAGTTGGTGCGAAAAGTTATCGAACCATAAACTCCGTAGATGCAATTTGCACCAAATCCCCTGAAAATTCATTTTTTTTAATTTTCACTTTATCGATATTAGTTGTAAAATATTGCAAACATAAAAAACATGCATGGAATGTTTGAGGCGGGTTGGTCCAAGTATAAAAAAAAGGACACATTAACACTGACCGGATTTAATTGTAAAATTAAGTAAACACATTCTGAAATTTCGGGGGAGTGGCAGAAAGAGCTGTATCGACTACAGAGCTGTATACACTAGCAGGTATTGCCCGTCTTAACCCGGCTCAATATAATGTTTCCAATTGTATTTATTTTGTGTGTGCATAACCAACCCATATGATTTCACCCTTTAAGTTACCAGTAGGAAGGCATTTAAGGTATTTAAATGAACATGACCACTATAACTAATATTTTTTAAAGCTCGTTTTCCCCCTTTTGGAGCTAGAATTTTCCAAAAGCCTTTCTTAGTGTGCTCCTACACTATGATGTATATTATGAAAGGATACTTGAGTCCAAATTTCATCTTTTACCGTTTGGGCTGTGCGTTGCTCACCAATTAGTCAGGACAAACTGTTTTATATATAGAGAAACCGCAACGTTTTAAGATAGACTATATGCAAAAAAAGGGGAATAATTATAAGGGTATATCCTAATTTTAAATTCACATTTGAGTCTTTTCGTGCCATATTGAGTCAATACGGTCACGCACAAACTCGGAATATGAAATACGGCACATGTGCCAATGCCGTGCAGCGATGAGCCACGATCAAAAAGCACTGACAATTCTCATCTCAATTTGCTAGAGTAAAACTTTCGATAGTTGAAGCCACCGATAGCATCAAAATATCGAAGTTTGAATGGAATAAGCAGAATATTTAAATAATAAAATCTAATTATTATTGAGATCAATAAGAACAAATCATATACATACATACATCTGCCCGCAATACGAAGCAGAATATGCGTAGCTCCGTTATTCGGTTTCTGCTTTACTATCGCTTACGCAGTCGTTGTCTAGCGACGGAAACTGTAAACATTTGGCGTTTTGCCTTTGCGATTAACATTAAATGGTCAAAACGAAAGAAGAGCGAGCCAAAGACTTGCAGTTGTTGTTGTTTTTAGAGCATTATTTTTTTTTACAATCAAACAACTGTGTTCGATTGCCCAATGTATACATTAATACGAATGTACATACATGCTATATTCATACACAGGCATACACATGTATGTATGTTTCTTTTTACTTTTTTAACCGCACGTAGAGAACCGCACACATAGACACGAACTGTTGCTTGTTGTGTGTGTGAGTGTGTGTATGTGAGGTCCAACTATTTGATATTTGTTGTTGCTGCATAAAGCTATTAATGAAAACCCTAATGCCAAATGCACTAAACAAAGACAAAATTACTTTTAAAAATGTTATATAATTTTCAATTAATTAACATTTCTTGCTCTTGTACAAACATACACATGTAGATTAAGGCGGCCAACTTTTTCAAAAGCCAATGCGGGACAATTTAAGGTGGTGTTTTTTTCGATGTGTCATATGTACAGTTACATATGTTTGTATGTAAATATTAAACACTTAAAATAATTATTCAATTTGTTTATGTTTTTTTATTTTTAAAATCATATTTTTCACACGATTGAAACTTTTTGACCAGTACTGGATTTTTTTACCTTGTACCCGTAAGGTAAAAAGTATATACATACATACATATTAGGTTTGCGCAAAGGAAGCATCTCCGACCCCATATGGTGTATACATATATTCTTAATCAGCACGACGAGAGAAATCGATCAAAGTATGTCCGTCCGTCTGAAAACGGTTGAGCGCACATTAACCAAATAAGCAACATAAACCATATTTGCAAAGATAATTTATATATACATAAATATTTGTTTTTTTTTTCAATTTTTATGAAAATCGGTCAATTCTAAGTTACCGAAACAATTTTACTCCAGTACTACATCGGCAAATTGCAGCATCAAGTTTTCTTCTGCTAGGGACGCATAAGCTCATTGCCGGAAGTTAGTCTGGGTACAGGGTATTTCACTGTATTAAAAGAAATGTGTCCACTTTTAGTGACGTTAGTCCACAAAGCAATTATCAATGAAAATAAAAATAGAGAAGGTACTGGATGATAGATAGGCAATTTTGCATTGGTATTTCTTTTTCTCTTAGATTATTAAGCACCTCAATTCACCGCTGTTTTGTCAAACAGGAGAGCAGGAGGAGGAGATGCAGTAGACAAGAACAATGGTTTTCTATCTCTTCCTCTATTATATTATGTATTTTAAATGTCATGTTGATAATGCGGGACATGCGAGACGCGTTTTAGGTTTTTCGGGACTATTTTATTCGATTTTTCAATGCGGGACAACACCTGTCAATGCGGGACTGTCCCGTCTAAAAAATGCGGATTTTTCAAACAAACTTTGAGCTCGAATTTTCCAAAATCCCTTCTTAGTGCGCATCTACACCATGATAGGATACTTGAGCCCAAATTTCAGCATCCCATATTTTAGGCCCAAAAAAAAATAATTAAAAAACCAAGTATACAGTTTTTCTTGGAATTGTTCTGAGAGTATACAAACTAAGTTTAAAGTTAATCAGATGAAAACTGTAATTTTTCATACAAACGGAGCCTGTTTTCCCCCTTTGGAGCTCGAATTTTCCAAAATCCCTTCTTAGTGGGGACCTAGACTATGATACTTGAGTCCAAATGTCAGCTTCCTAGCCTTTACCGTTTGGGCTGTGCGTTGATCACCAATCAGTCAGTCAGGACAATTTGTTTTATATATATATATAGATAAATACATTTGCAGTAAGCTAGCACACTTTTACCCTTTGCGACCAGGGTATGTAAATGGGAATAAATTTTGCAATTTAAGTCGTAGGATTCTATTACTCACCGATACCACGATAGAAACCTCCTAAAATGTTAACAGTGCATATGTATGCTAGACATTTCTTTAATGTTATTTACAATGAATTCGTAATGTAAAATAAGATATCGCTATCAATAAACAGAACTTTTTGTGGAAGTCAAGAGAATGCATTTTTTTTTTTTTGCTTACATTTCAAGGATGATGTCAATTTTTAACTTACATACTAAATTGTATTTAAATTGTTTAAAATATAAAACGTTTATAAATATTGAATTAGGGATGTTAATCTTAAAAGCCCTTGGTTAGAAATCCGCATCAAGCGTAAAAACATTGTCCAAACGATTCGATGTAACGCCCATGCGTTGATACTCGCCCACTTTTTTTTCAAAGAAATTTGTCTTTCCGTCCAGCGAAATGAGCTCCATGAAAGTGAATGGGTTCTTTGTATTATAGATCTATAGAAAGCGAAAATTTTAAGAAATATTCAAATAAAATTCGTATTCCGAATGAGACGAACGTACCTTGCCCACACCGAGCTCTACCAGCAGACGATCGGCGACAAATTCAATGTATTCAGACATCAGTTTGCAATTCATGCCAATTAAGTTTACGGGCAAAGCGTCTGTGAGGAACTCCTGTTCGATGACTACAGCATCTGAAATGATTTCAATAATGCGTTCACGACTGGGACGTTGAACCAGATGCTGGAACATCAGCACGGCAAAATCGCAATGTAGACCCTCGTCGCGTGAAATTAACTCATTTGAGAAGGTAAGACCGGGCATAAGACCGCGCTTCTTCAACCAAAAGATTGAAGCGAAGCTGCCACTAAAGAAGATGCCTTCGACGGCGGCAAAAGCTATAATGCGTTCACCAAAATTGGCTGACTTTGAAGAAATCCAAGCGAGGGCCCAGTCCGCCTTGCGCTTTACTGCTGGCATAGTCTCAATCGCATTGAAAAGATAGTCGCGTTGATGAGGATCACGTATATAGGTGTCGATAAGTACGCTGTACATTTCCGAATGCACGTTCTCCATGGCAATTTGGAAGCCATAAAAACAACGTGCCTCGGTTATCTGCACCTCCTGGCTAAAGCGTTCTACCAGATTTTCGTTGACAATGCCATCTGATGCGGCGAAGAATGCCAACACATGAGATATAAAGTGACGCTCATTGTCAGTCAGGCGATTCCAATCTGTCATGTCCTTGGACAGATCCACCTCTTCGACCGTCCAGAAAGATGCTTCGGCCTGTAATCGGTGAATGTAATTATTAATTCGTTTTTTTTTTTTTTTAACCAAAGTTTGCATGGAAAAAGTATTTCACAACATTTTTATTGTTTGTATGTATCACGTATGCATTTAGGTGCCGACACATCGCTTTGGTCTCGTTTTATAAAATACGTGCATACACACATACATACACAGGTACATTTTGGCGCGCTTTATCAGTAATTTCCCGCTCAAACCGCCCACCCCACTAGACACACACTGTTTACTTACGCACCTTTTTGTACATTTGCCAGATATCATGGTATTGTATGGGAAAGATGACAAAGCGGCGAGGGTTCTCTCGGAGCAATGGCTCAAGCGATGGGTCGAAAGGTGCACTAGACACATTCACCACTTTTGTTATTGCCTTGATTGGGTCGTCATCTTCCTTAGCAGCAAGCACTGGAGCTGCATTGTCTTCATTTGGAATGGACATTTTCCGAACGTTATTTGCGTTCTCTGTCAAGATTTTCTTGCTCGGACTCTGTATGCGGTAAAAATGTTTACATTACTTAAGGCTGTATACATATGTGCGGAAATTTCCATTGAACCATATGTTTACGACTACGTCTCGGTTCGTTCATTAAAATACGTGATGCTCTACCTTAAGCGAGAATTTTTCCATGTTCTCAGCTATGTTTTCTTTTCCGGCAACTAGAGACATGTTAGTTTTTGTATAGAACTGACTACAGCAAATGCACTTAGATGAATCAATGCGACCCCGACGCGCTCACTCTTTTATATGTGGTTACATTTCCCGCCAAACTTAAAGGTTATACAAGTATCGCTACATATCGATAAAATACTCGAAAAGGCAGCATATCGAAACCATAATACAGCGATACTTTTTGTATAACATCTGAAAAGCAGCTGATAGTTGCGGATTTATAAACATACACCTTCCATATAATTAATTATATGGAGCATCACAAGCGCCTCGAATATTGCAGAACGCGACTTCAGTACCGTCAGGGACGAGACCTTAAAGCCGTTAAGGTAATGTTTCTAACGGGCTTATTAATTTAAAATAATCTTATAGCGCCCTCGCTTCCAGGTCTATACAGTAGCCAGCGAGTCGCGATATTTATTGGTTTTTGGCGTTCCCAGAATAAATCTGCAAGCAAACATCAAAAACAAATTGCAATTATTTGGGAAACTGCAATCCATCACCTGCGTAACATCGGAAATGGCTGCTATAAGTGTGTTTGATGTAAACCTGGTCAAATGCTGTATGTAACAATGACCCTTTTTCTTTGTAACAGTGGAACTGGAAGCTTTTACTGATGTCTATAAAGTGATATTCTACAAGTTAGAAAACGCACGACGTGCTAAACGTAAGCTAGATGCCACCGAATTTTACGGTGGCATTCTGCATATCTCTTATGCGCCCGAAAACGAAACGACTTTTGATTTGTGTCAGAAGATACAACAACGTCGAAAGGAAGTTGCCTTTCGTATTCAATACAACAAACGTAATCGGACTGATACAACTTATCAGTCATGACAACAGTCTGATATGCTTAACATCGCCAAACATACGAATGTGATATTTTATTTTCTTTACTACAAACATGACAAAAAATCGCTGAAGCTGAATGGTATCGTTTTTTAATGCAGCATAGCGTTTCATTTTACAAAACCGGTAATTTTCACAAATTTTTTCACTTAATTTTTTCGATGTAATTTCATGCGCGCTTTACTCATTTCTGTTTCGTCCTGCGCAGCTCATGATAATAGTTCAGCAAACTGATACGTTTTGCCCATACTTGTGCTCCATAGTTTGCCCAAAAGCTGTTGTAATTAAATAGTTAGTTTTTACTGACATCAAAGATAAACATAATTAAATTGTCTTACATGCCAAATAGCGCACCTCCTAAGTGCGCAGCATGGTCAAAGAACTTCCATCCCAGCACGCAGCCGGCAAAGTCAATGCCCATTATTACTTTTATTGCTGCACCTGCGGAAAATGTTAGGCCAGGTACGAACAATATACTCAGCTGTGTATCGGGATACTGTGCACACACGTAGGCCAACACTGCCATGATTGCACCTGACTAATAATCAACAATTAGTTTGACAATGGCACAATTTATAAAAAGATATACAGACCGCTCCTAGGGACATGCCCGCTTGCCTGGTTCCCGCCTTATACAGTACGCTCATTAAGCTTGATATTACACCAGCACTTAAATACACTGCCAGAAACTGTTCCTTACCCATGGACAAAACAGCAGCATTGCAAAAGCTGTGCAGGACATACATATTAGCAAATATGTGCATCGCAGAGTAGTGACTAAAAGTAGAAAGGAACATGGGCCAACAGACGACTCCTATACGAAGACATAGAGGTATACATACATACATTAATAAAATAGCAAAAACCATTTACCTTTCGTTTACTTACGCGCTGCTGGATTAGAGGTAAAATATGTCATCATGGTGGTCCTCAGGGCAGGCACTCGCCATAGTGCAAATGCCAAGACGTTGAACACAAATATTGGTGCAAACATTTTGTCGCCAGGTGTGAGCGTGTCCCAATGGCGCTTTATGTCATGTTTCAATTGCGACCAAGTGTCGCGATCAACTAGCGAGCGGCTTTGCCACCAACCAAAGCGAGCTTGTTTCGCTTTCGCCAGGATCATACTTCGTGTGTTTTCGTACTCCATAATTGTAGCACCAGCGAAGCAACCGAAACTGAACTGAACAACGCAGATATTACTAAGAAGTCTATGATCTGGAACATATTCACTTACTGCTCCTGTAAATGCGACTGCTTTGATCACATTGACACTGGGAACCGCGCCGCTCTCTGGTACGGGCTCAGCTATTGTGGGTTTCATGTTGCTGCTGCGCTGTCGGTGCCCATGGATTTGCCGCGCTGGTGGCTGCCAATGTCTTCTTGGTAGCAGGTTCTGTCGACATGGGTGGAGTGGTAACGCCGTTGGCGGGGCAGTCGGATGAAGTCTGTAACTACATACGTTGATGGCCTAACTGTAATATTTTTCATTT
This sequence comes from Scaptodrosophila lebanonensis, assembly GCF_003285725.1. Classification (NCBI taxonomy): domain Eukaryota; kingdom Metazoa; phylum Arthropoda; class Insecta; order Diptera; family Drosophilidae; genus Scaptodrosophila; species Scaptodrosophila lebanonensis. The sequence goes on from NW_022060529.1 coordinate 9,333,979, forward strand.
GCCGCTACCGGCTGTTTTGTGCGCTTACTTACGCCACCTGAGTTGACCAGCCTCGACATAGCGCGCGATGTATAAGCATACTATTACGGAAAATCACCAATTTTGCATGAAATGACTATTGTTTAGTTTCTTGACATGTAGAGCTAAAAGATTGACTAGGCCAAAATGAACGTAGGATGCTTTACGTTACGTTAAACAATAAGGTAACGAATGGGTCACACTGGAAGACAGCTGTTTACCGACTGCACAGGGTGTTTCTAGAGCGAAATGGTTGTCTGCTTGGTCTTCAGATGACTGAGCTTTTGTGCAGGTGTTTGTTATTTGTATTGAGAATTTCTTACACGTAAATAATTACGCTAATTGAATAGGTATCATCTGAATGCTGCACAGCTTTTGTTTCCGTTTGAAAGTGTGAACATATCGCACCACAAACGGCTTGGGAAGCACGTATTGGCAGACTCAACAAAATTCAAGGCCCAAGCCAAGCAACACCAGTAAGATCAACGAAAAGTAAAATGAGACGGAACGTGTATGTGAGCCAACTCGACTATTGTTCGAATGCCAATGACACTTTACATATTACAGGCGTCCTCAACATGTTAACTGGGATCAAAACGAACCGTTCGAAGTAGAGGATATATTTGCGCGCCCCGCCTACGATGATGATGATTTTGCTGAATTGATGCATATGAGGACTAGAGCTAGCAATGGCCATGCCAAGCTAGCTCGATTTGAAAATACGCTGGAGGTGAAGGTGCAAGAGGGCGATACCCTGCAAGCATTGGCCTTACGATTCCACTGTAGCGTTGGAGATATTAAGCGTCTGAACAAGATCGATAGAGAGAACGAGATACATGCACATCGGATTATAAGAATCCCCGTAACGGTTCATAATGTACTCCTTGGCAATGGCACGGATGCTTTACCAGCTGTTCATAGAAGTGGTAATAATAGTCCCCGACACAATGCGGATCGAGAGCTAGGCATTGAGCGAAATCCTCTGGAGGATGCTCGTTTGATGCTAGATGAGAGACTGTTAGTTGCCGCAGTAAATGCTTCGGGTGGCGAACAGCCTTCAACTAGCAAAGCTGCTGCTAATCGTAGTAACGATTTCTATGAAAGAGTTGGTGGAATGGGCTTTCCAGACGATGCAGGTGAGACATAAATTTAAACGCATTTATCATAGTGGTTCCGTAAACCAGCGGCTCGCTACATACATATATACAAACATGAAAATATTAATAGGGTGGCGGAAGTTAGGTAGGCTCTGATTCTCAAAAGACAACCGTTGACAGTGCTACCAATTAAACATCAGTACTATTTTTGGCTCGCCCTGTGTGGGTCTATTGTGAATGCTGCGACGGCAATACAGAGAAGAAGAAGAAGCGGTAGAGGTGCTTGCATTGACAGCACTAATTCACTCCAAATTGTTTAGTCATTCTGAAACAAAAAAGGGAGAAAAATAACATTTTATACATCTTTCGCTGCTAATTTGTTGTAAACTTGTGAAAGCAACATGCCGGATTACCTGGGTGATGATCAGCGCAAAGTGAAGCACGAAGAAAAAGAGGAAAAAGAAATCAAGTCACTCGATGAAGGCGATATCGAGCTTCTAAAAACGTACGGCCAGAGCCAGTACCACAAGTCGATCAAAAATATTGAAGAAGATATACAAAAGGCCGTGAAGCAGGTGAATGAGTTGACTGGAATCAAGGAGAGCGACACAGGCCTGGCCCCACCAGCGCTCTGGGACTTGGCTGCCGACAAGCAGATTTTGCAAAATGAACAGCCATTGCAAGTGGCCCGTTGCACGAAAATTATCAATGCCGATTCGGATGATCCCAAGTACATTATCAATGTGAAGCAGTTTGCCAAGTTTGTGGTAGATTTGGCCGATTCTGTGGCTCCAACTGACATCGAGGAGGGCATGCGTGTTGGCGTTGATCGCAACAAATACCAGATACACATACCATTGCCACCAAAGATAGACCCAACAGTGACGATGATGCAGGTGGAGGATAAGCCAGATGTAACTTATAGCGATGTAGGTGGCTGCAAAGAACAGATAGAAAAGCTGCGCGAGGTTGTGGAAACACCGTTGCTGCATCCTGAGAAATTCGTAAATTTGGGCATTGAACCTCCCAAGGGTGTGCTGCTGTTTGGCCCGCCCGGCACTGGGAAGACATTGTGTGCCCGTGCTGTGGCCAATCGTACTGATGCGTGCTTCATCCGTGTTATTGGCTCGGAGCTGGTACAGAAGTATGTCGGTGAAGGCGCGCGCATGGTGCGTGAACTCTTTGAGATGGCGCGTTCCAAAAAAGCTTGTCTTATTTTCTTCGATGAAATCGACGCAATTGGCGGGGCCCGTTTTGATGACGGCGCCGGCGGTGACAACGAGGTACAGCGCACAATGTTGGAGCTCATTAATCAGCTTGACGGTTTTGATCCGCGAGGCAACATAAAAGTGCTCATGGCTACCAACAGACCTGATACATTGGATCCGGCTCTCATGCGTCCCGGCCGTCTAGATCGTAAAGTGGAATTTGGATTGCCCGATCAAGATGGACGCTCACATATCTTTAAGATTCACGCTAGATCTATGTCTGTTGAGCGGGACATTCGTTTTGATCTGCTGGCGCGGTTGTGCCCGAATTCAACAGGTGCCGAAATTCGTTCGGTGTGCACGGAGGCTGGCATGTTTGCTATTCGTGCACGTCGCAAAGTGGCGACTGAAAAGGACTTCCTTGAGGCAGTTAACAAGGTTATCAAGAGCTACGCTAAGTTCAGCGCCACACCCCGCTATATGACCTACAATTAAGTTGAATATTCTCTGTGTCCGCTAACGCATCTGGAAATTAATTATAATAAAATAAAATGATAAAAATATATATTGATGAACATTCTTTTGTTGAAAACATTGCATTCGCTGCTAGATGTATAATTAATTTTGTTTTATATTCTTCAGCTAATATGGAACGACCCCTGGACGAAAGTGAAATGCTGTTGGATAGACATGCCCCATTATTGCGACCCATACCGGGTCCATCTTTGCGTGCCATTGACTGGTCTGGCTCCGACTGTGACATGTCTTGGATATGTTTGCTAATATTTATACTTGCTCTGTGTGTTGTCATACCTTTGGTTACTGTTATCTATTTGGCAGAGCATCCACATCACAATCACACATCTAAGTAGATTGATTATCTTCTGCTCTGAACACAAAGTGATCATCATTCCAAATGCACATCACGGTGAAATCAAATAGAACTAACTCTCAATCTTGTTTTTTTTTGTCGCTCAAACGTGTGTCATTGCAAATGGCAACGTACTATAGAATTTATTTTTATAAAAGATATATTTAAATTTTAGAGAAATTTTAACTACATAAGACATAAGTTGATATGTACGTATAACGTTGAATATACCACTACAAATACAAATGTAGTGTACTCGACTATTTGCCAAATCGACTAAGGATTTTATGATTTAACAATGCACGATGTTTTATTCATCTAAATCATAAACATATGTATATATATATATTAGTCTTAAATGTGTTGTGTTTTTAAACATGTATAATATTACCTCCTAAATTGTAGGTGATCGATTTTTAAATGAAATAAAAACCTAACCCAACTCATAAACTTTGGATGTAGGAAGAAAACATAATTACCTACAAATATACATTTAGTATATTACTTGAAAGCTTAAGACATATTTTGAGTTTTATTTTATTATCGTTCTTTCTTTTAAATTTTTTATTCAACTGAATAATACAATAGATAATACGCGCGTTTTATTTGATTAAGTTTAAAATTTGAAACAGTTACATTCTTACAAGTTACATATCTTAAGAATAAATTAGTTAGTAAATAGTAGTACCCATGGATATTGGTTAATAAATAGTAAAATAACTACTAATAATAACAATTTGGTGAGCGCTCAAAATGATGTTGGCCAATTGAATAGTAAAGTATATTTTAATGTAAGCCATGGCACATAAATGATGGTTAAATATGAAATAATTTCCATGATCAATGTTCGCTTTGTTGTGTGGGATCCATTATTGTGCATGTTGCAATAAAGGAATATCCACCAATGGTTGTAACCCCACTGAGCCTCAGAAGCATATTCACTTAAACTTTAAGTTCTCAAAGAAAGCAATATTGCTCCTAAGGAAGCCTCTACGGACGGGCACTGGACTCGCTGGCGAGGCAATAGGTAATGGATTCGCTTGACCCTCGGATTGCATTGATTGGTCTCTGTGATGATTAAAAAAGTCAGAAGGCTATTTCTCTGAAAACATCACATATGGCACTTACGTCTCCAATGATGATAAATCAGACGCAATTGTGGACTCGTCGGCAACTTCGGCCATCGAAATGGCATGCTCCAAGACAGGTTTCCTTCGTGGTTCGGAACCTGGCTTGGTCGGTGTATCTGGCGATGGAGTGAGCATTACCTGTTTGGCCTGCGGATTGTGTGAAAAGCAGCAATCAATAAATACGATTTTTAGCGCTATAGTACCTTTGCTCGCCATCGCCTTTCCGGCTGCGTGTGTTTGCTGGTTAGGAGAAACGCCTGAGCCAAGGCTTTGACCGAAGGCATAGCATGAGCTACATCTTTTTCGATTGCTGGCTTTTCAGCGGGCGTACATGGCTCCGGCTGTTGTTTAAAATATATGGGCATTACATTTTTGCTGGATTACCATGAGGTTCCACTTGGGCGCTTACCACATCGTCTTCATCTATTGACAAGACTTGACTAGGCTCAATGAGACGGCGTTTGGGCTGTAGAAATCTAAAGGCTGGAGGTGTAGAGCCACGAGTTGGCGTAGTTATTGGCGAGCCTAATGTCGGCGACGAATCGGCGGGCCCAAACTGCAGTACAATTGGTCGTTCCCGTTTTTTTGGTGTGTCTACAGATGAAGACGCGCCGTGTGCAGACTCCATTGAAGAAGTTGCGGAGCCGCTTGGGGCCTCGCTCAATTCACTGGGCTTTTGTTCTCCTGATTTAATTACAGTTGTCTCCTGCTTATTGAAGTCATAGACGCGCACCGTATCGGAATCATCGCTGGTTGTAGTCTGAACGGATTGTAAGGACTGATTCGATGAGGTTTCAATACTAGATGCGCCTTCTTCCAATACCTGGGCAGGCACAGCTTTGAAAACTGTGGTACTTGTATCAAGAATTGTATCCTGAACCGTTGTGGTTTTGTTTGCATTTAGAGCCTTTTAAAAAAATATTTTAGGTAGTTTTGTGGGGTTTTTTTGTATGCGTTTGTTTGTTTTTGTTTTGTGTGTGTATGAGTGTCAAACATTTATGTGAAAAAGATGTTTTTGCTTAAAATATTAAAACTAATTTCAGTGACTTGTTAGGTGTTAGCGTATTGTGTAGTGTGATGTGTGAATGTGTATGAGAATCGTTATTTAAATCGGCCTCAGATACTGTTAGATATGTTGTACACGAATTCGTCTCATTTTCAAAGGGGTTTGAAAAATGTATTCCCAAAAAATGTTCAAAATTGTTATTGAAGTAATGCTATCTTCATGGCATACTTTTGAAATTCGATAAATTTGTGTGCAAATTATTTGCTTGTTATTTGAACACAGCTTAGACAGCAACATGCAAAAATGCAGGCACTCAAAATGATGTGTTACTTTAAAAACAATAAATAAAAACGTTGTTTTCTGTTAGTTAAGTGTTGGTTGCAGAAAGTGAAACAAATGTTGTTAGTAAATTTATATTATATTTGTTGCCGCGATAGAGATAGATTGATTGATTTGTACTCACCCATTTAATTCTTAGCATATACGTGGAGTCAACAAATTTTACTAAAAACATTTGTTTCGTTTACTTTTGATGGTTTTGTTTTACATTTGGCTTTATTTCAATTAATGCATAATAAATTTAAATGTAAAAAATTAGCAACTAATTAATTCATTTAACTAAAGTGCATACAAAAATGATTGAACTTGATTAAAATAAAAATCTACTACTCAAACAAATTAGCAACAGCAAAATCATACATAATTAGAACATACAAACGCGGCATACTTTAGAGCATTAGATAATTACTATGTATATAAGTTTAAGTATATAGGTATTTTTGTATATTTGTTGTATTAAAAAACGAACGCTGATAGCTGTCAGCGCTCTCAAAAATGTGTGGTGAGGTGCAAGTCGGTGCAGTTGAAGTTGAATTTGGATTTGGATTTGAAGCGTTCAAGTGTTGGTTGCATTAAGAACTCGCGCTGATGGCGCAGCTCGATTAAAGCCACATATGTCCTGGAGATTCTAAAAATTTTTCATTTCATTTATTCACCGCCCTGCCCCCTTTCCCTATATGTACGGAGAGCAGAAAAAATGGTTGTGTTTTCGCGTTGTTTTACTGACTAGTGTTTTGGCTAAACTTGACTAAACTATGCATATATTATTTCATATTTTGGCAGATAGAAGAACGTGTGTAGAAAACCTCCAACTTATCCTGTGCATATTGAACTAAAAAAGAAGACTGTTCTTGCTGCATTTTGCATCTGAGCCACTGAACCCGTTTAAACAACTATCGACCCCTGAATCGACCTGATCGTCCGTGTCTGGCCTCAGCGTTAGCTTTTGCCCAAACTGCTCGCTCTCGAACAAAGGATTCATAACGAAATCTTTTGAGGTGGCGGACACGGCTCGAAAACTATTTCGCTTTAGATCTTTATGCAGCAGTTGCTTCTCGAATTGTGCCAAAATGCCAGCGCTTGGGCCCTGCCGTTTCTTTGATGCGGACGAGCCCAAGGACACCCCACTTCCAATGCTATGCAAGCTCTGTGTGGAATACGTGCGCCGTTTCGAAAGGGTGCTGCAAGAGGCACTTCCTTGGGCAATACTACTACGCCAAGAACGCTGCGACCGAATGTCAAAGTCGTCATCATCTAGGCCTAAGCTGGTGTCGCGATAGTGTGAGGCTGATGTGGACGGACGCTCGATTGTGGCTGTACGTTCGTATGTCGTTAATGTGGGGGAAGTACGCTTGTTAATGAACTTTAACGAGCTGCTTCGTCGCACTGGCGTGGATAGTGTCCAATGAGAGACGTCAGCAACGTTACCATTACTTTTAGTGGTACTTGAAATGCAGCCATGCGCTTGATTTACCTCATTGATGACAATGTCGTCATCGGGCGGTTCATCCAATGCTTGGGCTTGGGCTTGACCCTTCCTGGGTGTGGATGCCGATGTCGAACAGTTGGCATTGTTGATGTAGTAATCTCTGCTGTAACTGCAAATGTATATAGGAACTGTGTTATTAATCTGGGGTATAGTTTAATGTCTGCTCAGTCTGTACCGTTTATAATCCGTTTCGGCACAATGTGTGGCAATGTTTTCAGGATCAGCATTTGTCAGCAACTCAATGGCCGTCTTTTCGGCACTAGGACTAATATTGGGTACATCCATGCATCGTTCCTGGCTTCCATTTATGCGCTGCTTAAGTGCCTCTGGCGCATATGGATTGTTTGGCATTTCTACAGCGTTGTACCACTTTTTGACCTCGCGTTCCGCAATCGAACCTGCAAGTTGAGCAATTTTTTATTTTAGTACAAAAACTAAAGTAATCTGGGGTTGCTAAAATCTAAATAACATTTATAAATTGGCCAGTCTAAAGCAAAAAAGCATACAACAGCAGCGGCAGCAGCAAAAACATTTATTAAAAGACAACAAACACCGAGTGATGACTACGGCCATAGCCCTTTGTTACCTGGCACAAAGCGCCGCAACAGAACATCATCATCACCAACATCGTCGTCGACAACATGTGGATCGCCTTCTAATGGGGCACATGCGCCTAACTTGTTAGAGTTGGACCATCTTAGTGAACCATTTGTTAGTTTGCCGTTAGTGCGAGGTCTTTTAGTGTGTAGTCTAGTGATGTTTGTATTAGTGTTGTTAGTTCCTGCAGCCCTAGAGTTGGACTCATCAACAATAACGTAAAGGTCGCTATCAAATTCGTTATCGGATTCGTCATTAAATGTTTCAATAGTGGTGGTTGGTGAGCTCCCGTCAGTATTATTCGACCCTGAACTTAATTGATCTGAGAATAAAATTGAATTAATAAAATTAAAGCTTATTTCTCTTAAGCTTCCTACATTCATAATATCATTCTCAACGTATATATCTTCTGAAACATCCAACAATGTTTGGCTAGCAGTATTTTGTGTGCTTTCGGAAACGATACTGTTTTCTGGTATGAAACTATTATCTTCTTTGCAGGAGCAACTTAAATGAATATCAGGGTCAGGAGAAATGCATTCATTAAATGAGTCATTTTTTAAATGAGATTCTGACTTTGTAGGTTCAACTATTGCGGTATTGTCGCTTTTAATTAGTAGAGCACTATTACTTTCTATAAAAGGAAAAGTTAGGTGAGATTCTGAAACCGGTAGAGTTAAGTCTCCAACATCGGTTTGGGGTGCCAGTGGGCTATCAGAGCTTTGCCTATTAATATTTAACTCTTCAAATAAACTAGGATGGGGATCATATTGTTCATCTCTTATATCTATTGGCTCGTCGAAGGAATCATGAAAGGAACTCAGGTATTTATGCATAATCAAAGCACGACGACGTCTTCGTTCGATAGTTGCTAGCAGTCGTTTGTCTTTAATGTAAAACTTGCAAATGGTTCCTAAGAGGTTTAAAGGCTTCTGAGTTGGAAATCCATCGCTCGGTGTTGTGTCAGGAATATTCGATTGTCTCCGCAGGCTTTTTTGAGACGGTTTACCTAGAGCTGAAATATCGCTCTGATCTTCAGTTGTAGAAATATTATCAGCTGATGTGTTTTCAGTTGATGCAAGAATTGTCTCTGTGGGTTTTACATTTTCTTCTGATAAAACCAAATTTTCTGTACCAATTTCAACCATTTCTTGTACTTTTACCGATGAAACATAAAGTTCTGAATTATTTTCAACAGTTTTGTTCAAATCTTTAGTCATAGCTCCTGCCTCGAATTCTTCAGTTTGTTGCTTTTCTGCGTATGTACTGTGAGGCTTTTGGGCATCTGTTGATTCTCTTACAGTTTCTGACAGCTTAAGCTGGGAATCCAAAGCAAGCGTTGATTCAGTCTCTGGATTAAGTGCTGGTATAATGTGGTTATTAATACATTCTGCCGACTTTTCTGATTCGGACAATGTTGTTTGATGCTTTGGGAATATGTCAGCTTCTTGCTGAGGAATAATTTCTGCCTCTTTGTCAGGCTCTAAACTAACTGCAGCTGTTTCACGTTCTGGATTTATTTCAACAATCTGGGGTTCGTCCAATGCTGCAAGAGGAATTCTATGAGCCTGAGCTTGTAGGGAATCCTCAGGAAAGCTCTGTATCTCCAGAACCATATCTGCTTCTTGCTTTGTATATGGAGCTGCAGGTAGACGTTCTAGAATAGAAGCAGTAGCTGGTGCGGCTTCTGGTGATGTACTTCCCGGATTATTAAGGACTGCAGGAGCTTGTTGAGATTCTTTTTGCGTATCTAGAATGATCAATGTCTCTGGCTGCGAATCTTGAGCTTCAGGATGAGGTTCCACAATCACATCAGCAGCTGGTGGATTGTCAAGGGATTGTGCAGGAGCACTCTGCAACTCTGGATCAATCTTTGTTTCTATTGGCGTTTCTTGAGCTGCCGGCTGAGGTTCCACAATCACTTCAGCAGCTGGTGGATTTTCTGATGTTGCAGCCGGAGGATTATTAATGGATTGCGGAGGTGCACTTTGCAAGCCTTGATCGATCCCTGTTTCTATTGGCGTTTCTTGAGCTGTAGGCTGAGGTTCCGCAATCACTTCAGCAGCTGGTGGATTGTCAAGGGACTGTGGAGGTGCACTCTGCAAGTCCTGATCGATCCCTGTTTCTATTGGCGTTTCTTGAGCTGCAGGCTGAGATTCCGCAATCACTTCAGCAGCTGGTGGATCTTCTGATGTTGCAGCCGGAGGATTGTCAATGGATTGTGCAGGACCACTCTGCAACTCTGGATCAATCTTTGTTTCTATTGGCGTTTCTTGAGCTGCCGGCTGAGGTTTCGCAATCGCTTCAGCAGCTGGTGGAGCTTCTGATGTTGCAGCCGGAGGATTGTCAAGGGATTGTGCAGGAGCACTCTGCAACTCTGGATCAATCTTTGTTTCTATTGGCATTTCATGAGCTGCAGGTTGAGGTTCCACAATCACTTCAGCAGCTGGTGGAGCTTCTGATGTTGCAGCCGGAGGATTGTCAATGGATTGTGCAGGAGCACTCTGCAACTCTGGATCAATCTTTGTTTCTATTGGCGTTTCTTGAGCTGCCGGCTGAGGTTCCACAATCACTTCAGCAGCTGGTGGAGCTTCTGATGTTGCAGCTGGTGGAGCTTCTGATGTTGCAGCCGGAGGATTGTCAATGGATTGTGCAGGAGCACTCTGCAACTCTGGATCAATCTTTGTTTCTATTGGTGTTTCTTGAGCTGCCGGCTGAGGTTCCGCAATCACTTCAGCAGCTGGTGGAGCTTCTGATGTTGCAGCCGGAGGATTGTCAATGGATTGTGCAGGAGCACTCTGCAACTCTGGATCAATCTTTGTTTCTATTGGCGTTTCTTGAGCTGCCGGCTGAGCTTCCGCAATCACTTCAGCAGCTGGTGGAGCTTCTGATGTTGCAGCCGGAGGATTGTCAAGGGATTGTGCAGGAGCACTCTGCAACTCTGGATCAATCTTTGTTTCTATTGGCGTTTCTTGAGCTGCCGGCTGAGGTTCCGCAATCACTTCAGCAGCTGGTGGAGCTTCTGATGTTGCAGCCGGAGGATTGTCAAGGGATTGTGCAGGAGCACTCTGCAACTCTGGATCAATCTTTGTTTCTATTGGCGTTTGTTGAGCTGCCGGCTGAGGTTCCGCAATCACTTCATCAGCTGGTGGAGCTTCTGATGTTGCAGCCGGAGGATTATCAATGTATTGTGGAGGTGCACTTTGCAGGTCTTGATCGATCCCTGTTTCTATTGGCGTTTCTTGAGCTGCCGGCTGAGGTTCCACAATCACTTCAGCAGCTGGTGGAGCTTCTGATGTTGCAGCCGGAGGATTGTCAATGGATTGTGCAGGAGCACTTTGCAACTCTGGATCAATCTTTGTTTCTATTGGCGTTTCTTGAGCTGCAAGCTGAGGTTCCGCAATCACTTCAGCAGCTGGTGGAGCTTCTGATGTTGCAGCCGGAGGATTGTCAAGGGATTGTGCAGGAGCACTCTGCAACTCTGGATCAATCTTTGTTTCTATTGGCGTTTGTTGAGCTGCCGGCTGAGGTTCCGCAATCACTTCAGCAGCTGGTGGAGCTTCTGATGTTGCAGCCGGAGGATTGTCAAGGGATTGTGCAGGTGCACTCTGCAACTCTGGATCAATCTTTGTTTCTATTGGCGTTTGTTGAGCTGCCGGCTGAGGTTCCCCAATCACTTCAGCAGCTGGTGGAGCTTCTGATGTTGCAACCGGAGGATTGTCAATGGATTGTGCAGGAGCACTCTGCAACTCTGGATCAATCTTTGTTTCTATTGGCGTTTCTTGAGCTGCCGGCTGAGGTGCCGCAATCACTTCAGCAGCTGGTGGATTGTCAAGGGATTGTGCAGGAGCACTCTGCAACTCTGGATCAATCTTTGTTTCTATTGGCGTTTCTTGAGCTGCAGGCTGAGCTTCCGCAATCATTTCAGCAGCTGGTGGAGCTTCTGATGTTGCAGCCGGAGGATTGTCAATGGATTGTGCAGGAGCACTCTGCAACTCTGGATCAATCTTTGTTTCTATTGGCGTTTCTTGAGCTGCAGGCTGAGGTTCCGCAATCACTTCAGCAGCTGATGGAGCTTCTGATGTTGCAGCCGGAGGATTGTCAAGGGATTGTGCAGGAGCACTCTGCAACTCTGGATCAATCTTTGTTTCTATTGGCGTTTCTTGAGCTGCCGGCTGAGCTTCCGCAATCACTTCAGCAGCTGGTGGATTGTCAAGGGATTGTGCAGGAGCACTCTGCAACTCTGGATCAATCTTTGTTTCTATTGGCGTTTCTTGAGCTGCAGGCTGAGCTTCCGCAATCATTTCAGCAGCTGGTGGAGCTTCTGATGTTGCAGCCGGAGGATTGTCAATGGATTGTGCAGGAGCACTCTGCAACTCTGGATCAATCTTTGTTTCTATTGGCGTTTCTTGAGCTGCAGGCTGAGGTTCCGCAATCACTTCAGCAGCTGGTGGAGCTTCTGATGTTGCAGCCGGAGGATTGTCAAGGGATTGTGCAGGAGCACTATGCAAGTCCTGGTCGATCCCTGTTTCTATTGGCAATGGTTGAGCTGCAGGCTGAGATTCCGCAATCACTTCAGCAGCTGGTGGATTGTCAAGGGATTGTGCAGGAGCACTCTGCAACTCTGGATCAATCTTTGTTTCTATTGGCGTTTCTTGAGCTGCAGGCTGAGGTTCCGCAATCACTTCAGCAGCTGGTGGAGCTTCTGATGGTGCAGCCGGAGGATTGTCAATGGATTGTGCAGGAGCACTCTGCAACTCTGGATCAATCTTTGTTTCTATTGGCGTTTCTTGAGCTGCCGGCTGAGCTTCCGCAATCATTTCAGCAGCTGGTGGATTGTCAAGGGATTGTGCAGGAGCACTCTGCAACTCTGGATCAATCTTTGTTTCTATTGGCGTTTCTTGAGCTGCAAGCTGAGGTTCCGCAATCACTTCAGCAGCTGGTGGAGCTTCTGATGTTGCAGCCGGAGGATTGTCAATGGATTGTGCAGGAGCACTCTGCAACTCTGGATCAATCTTTGTTTCTATTGGCGTTTCTTGAGCTGCCGGCTGAGCTTCCGCAATCATTTCAGCAGCTGGTGGATTGTCAAGGGATTGTGCAGGAGCACTCTGCAACTCTGGATCAATCTTTGTTTCTATTGGCGTTTCTTGAGCTGCCGGCTGAGCTTCCGCAATCATTTCAGCAGCTGGTGGATTGTCAAGGGATTGTGCAGGAGCACTCTGCAACTCTGGATCAATCTTTGTTTCTATTGGCGTTTCTTGAGCTGCCGGCTGAGCTTCCGCAATCACTTCAGCAGCTGGTGGATTGTCAAGGGATTGTGCAGGAGCACTCTGCAACTCTGGATCAATCTTTGTTTCTATTGGCGTTTCTTGAGCTGCAGGCTGAGCTTCCGCAATCATTTCAGCAGCTGGTGGAGCTTCTGATGTTGCAGCCGGAGGATTGTCAATGGGTTGTGCAGGAGCACTCTGCAACTCTGGATCAATCTTTGTTTCTATTGGCGTTTCTTGAGCTGCAGGCTGAGGTTCCGCAATCACTTCAGCAGCTGATGGAGCTTCTGATGTTGCAGCCGGAGGATTGTCAAGGGATTGTGCAGGAGCACTCTGCAACTCTGGATCAATCTTTGTTTCTATTGGCGTTTCTTGAGCTGCCGGCTGAGCTTCCGCAATCACTTCAGCAGCTGGTGGATTGTCAAGGGATTGTGCAGGAGCACTCTGCAACTCTGGATCAATCTTTGTTTCTATTGGCGTTTCTTGAGCTGCAGGCTGAGCTTCCGCAATCATTTCAGCAGCTGGTGGAGCTTCTGATGTTGCAGCCGGAGGATTGTCAATGGATTGTGCAGGAGCACTCTGCAACTCTGGATCAATCTTTGTTTCTATTGGCGTTTCTTGAGCTGCAGGCTGAGGTTCCGCAATCACTTCAGCAGCTGGTGGAGCTTCTGATGTTGCAGCCGGAGGATTGTCAAGGGATTGTGCAGGAGCACTATGCAAGTCCTGGTCGATCCCTGTTTCTATTGGCAATGGTTGAGCTGCAGGCTGAGATTCCGCAATCACTTCAGCAGCTGGTGGATTGTCAAGGGATTGTGCAGGAGCACTCTGCAACTCTGGATCAATCTTTGTTTCTATTGGCGTTTCTTGAGCTGCAGGCTGAGGTTCCGCAATCACTTCAGCAGCTGGTGGAGCTTCTGATGGTGCAGCCGGAGGATTGTCAATGGATTGTGCAGGAGCACTCTGCAACTCTGGATCAATCTTTGTTTCTATTGGCGTTTCTTGAGCTGCCGGCTGAGCTTCCGCAATCATTTCAGCAGCTGGTGGATTGTCAAGGGATTGTGCAGGAGCACTCTGCAACTCTGGATCAATCTTTGTTTCTATTGGCGTTTCTTGAGCTGCAAGCTGAGGTTCCGCAATCACTTCAGCAGCTGGTGGAGCTTCTGATGTTGCAGCCGGAGGATTGTCAATGGATTGTGCAGGAGCACTCTGCAACTCTGGATCAATCTTTGTTTCTATTGGCGTTTCTTGAGCTGCCGGCTGAGCTTCCGCAATCATTTCAGCAGCTGGTGGATTGTCAAGGGATTGTGCAGGAGCACTCTGCAACTCTGGATCAATCTTTGTTTCTATTGGCGTTTCTTGAGCTGCCGGCTGAGCTTCCGCAATCATTTCAGCAGCTGGTGGATTGTCAAGGGATTGTGCAGGAGCACTCTGCAACTCTGGATCAATCTTTGTTTCTATTGGCGTTTCTTGAGCTGCCGGCTGAGCTTCCGCAATCACTTCAGCAGCTGGTGGATTGTCAAGGGATTGTGCAGGAGCACTCTGCAACTCTGGATCAATCTTTGTTTCTATTGGCGTTTCTTGAGTTGCCGGCTGAGCTTCCGCAATCACTTCAGCAGCTGGTGGATTGTCAAGGGATTGTGCAGGAGCACTCTGCAACTCTGGATCAATCTTTGTTTCTATTGGCGTTTCTTGAGCTGCCGGCTGAGCTTCCGCAATCACTTCAGCAGCTGGTGGATTGTCAAGGGATTGTACAGGAGCACTCTGCAACTCTGGATCAATCTTTGTTTCTATTGGCGTTTCTTGAGCTGCCGGCTGAGGTTCCGCAATCATTTCAGCAGCTGGTGGATTGTCAAGGGATTGTGCAGGAGCACTCTGCAACTCTGGATCAATCTTTGTTTCTATTGGCGTTTGTTGAGCTGCCGGCTGAGGTTCCGCAATCACTTCAGCAGCTGGTGGAGCTTCTGATGTTGCAGCCGGAGGATTGTCAATGGATTGTGCAGGAGCACTCTGCAACTCTGGATCAATCTTTGTTTCTATTGGCGTTTCTTGAGCTGCAGGCTGAGGTTCCGCAATCACTTCAGCAGCTGGTGGAGCTTCTGATGTTGCAGCCGGAGGATTGTCAATGGATTGTGCAGGAGCACTCTGCAACTCTGGATCAATCTTTGTTTCTATTGGCGTTTCTTGAGCTGCCGGCTGAGCTTCCGCAATCACTTCAGCAGCTGGTGGATTGTCAAGGGATTGTGCAGGAGCACTCTGCAACTCTGGATCAATCTTTGTTTCTATTGGCGTTTCTTGAGTTGCCGGCTGAGCTTCCGCAATCACTTCAGCAGCTGGTGGATTGTCAAGGGATTGTGCAGGAGCACTCTGCAACTCTGGATCAATCTTTGTTTCTATTGGCGTTTCTTGAGCTGCCGGCTGAGCTTCCGCAATCACTTCAGCAGCTGGTGGATTGTCAAGGGATTGTGCAGGAGCACTCTGCAACTCTGGATCAATCTTTGTTTCTATTGGCGTTTCTTGAGTTGCCGGCTGAGCTTCCGCAATCACTTCAGCAGCTGGTGGATTGTCAAGGGATTGTGCAGGAGCACTCTGCAACTCTGGATCAATCTTTGTTTCTATTGGCGTTTCTTGAGCTGCCGGCTGAGCTTCCGCAATCACTTCAGCAGCTGGTGGATTGTCAAGGGATTGTGCAGGAGCACTCTGCAACTCTGGATCAATCTTTGTTTCTATTGGCGTTTCTTGAGTTGCCGGCTGAGCTTCCGCAATCACTTCAGCAGCTGGTGGATTGTCAAGGGATTGTGCAGGAGCACTCTGCAACTCTGGATCAATCTTTGTTTCTATTGGCGTTTCTTGAGCTGCCGGCTGAGCTTCCGCAATCACTTCAGCAGCTGGTGGATTGTCAAGGGATTGTGCAGGAGCACTCTGCAACTCTGGATCAATCTTTGTTTCTATTGGCGTTTCTTGAGTTGCCGGCTGAGCTTCCGCAATCACTTCAGCAGCTGGTGGATTGTCAAGGGATTGTGCAGGAGCACTCTGCAACTCTGGATCAATCTTTGTTTCTATTGGCGTTTCTTGAGCTGCCGGCTGAGCTTCCGCAATCACTTTAGCAGCTGGTGGATTGTCAAGGGATTGTGCAGGAGCACTCTGCAACTCTGGATCAATCTTTGTTTCTATTGGCCTTTCTTGAGCTGCAGGCTGAGGTTCCGCAATCACTTCAGCAGCTGGTGGATTGTCAAGGGATTGTGCAGGAGCACTCTGCAACTCTGGATCAATCTTTGTTTCTATTGGCGTTTCTTGAGCTGCCGGCTGAGCTTCCGCAATCACTTCAGCAGCTGGTGGATTGTCAAGGGATTGTGCAGGAGCACTCTGCAACTCTGGATCAATCTTTGTTTCTATTGGCGTTTCTTGAGCTGCAGGCTGAGGTTCCGCAATCACTTCAGCAGCTGGTGGAGCTTCTGATGTTGCAGCCGGAGGATTGTCAAGGGATTGTGCAGGAGCACTCTGCAAGTCCTGGTCGATCCCTGTTTCTATTGGCAATGGTTGAGCTGCAGGCTGAGATTCCGCAATCACTTCAGCAGCTGATGGATCTTCTGATGTTGCAGCCGGAGGATTGTCAAGGGATTGTGCAGGAGCACTCTGCAACTCTGGATCAATCTTTGTTTCTATTGGCGTTTCTTGAGTTGCCGGCTGAGCTTCCGCAATCACTTCAGCAGCTGGTGGATTGTCAAGGGATTGTGCAGGAGCACTCTGCAACTCTGGATCAATCTTTGTTTCTATTGGCGTTTCTTGTGCTGCCGGCTGAGCTTCCGCAATCACTTCAGCAGCTGGTGGATTGTCAAGGGATTGTGCAGGAGCACTCTGCAACTCTGGATCAATCTTTGTTTCTATTGGCGTTTCTTGAGCTGCAGGCTGAGGTTCCGCAATCACTTCAGCAGCTGGTGGAGCTTCTGATGTTGCAGCCGGAGGATTGTCAAGGGATTGTGCAGGAGCACTCTGCAAGTCCTGGTCGATCCCTGTTTCTATTGGCAATGGTTGAGCTGCAGGCTGAGATTCCGCAATCACTTCAGCAGCTGATGGATCTTCTGATGTTGCAGCCGGAGGATTGTCAATGGATTGTGCAGGAGCACT
The DNA here is from genome assembly GCF_003285725.1 of Scaptodrosophila lebanonensis. Lineage (NCBI taxonomy): Eukaryota > Metazoa > Arthropoda > Insecta > Diptera > Drosophilidae > Scaptodrosophila > Scaptodrosophila lebanonensis. The sequence continues at coordinate 9,351,126 of NW_022060529.1, forward strand.
CTGCAACTCTGGATCAATCTTCGTTTCTATTATCGTTTCTTGAGCTGCCGGCTGAGGTGCCGCAATCACTTCAGCAGCTGGTGGATTGTCAAGGGATTGTTCAGGAGCAGTCTGCAACTCTGAATCAATCTTTTTTTGTATTGGCGTTTCTTGAGCTGCCGGCTTTGGTTCTGTAATCACTTTAGTAGCTGGTGGTGCTTCGGGTGCAGTAATCTGAGGATTGTCAGTTGACTCAGGCGCTTTTTGTATTTCTGTAGGTGCGCTTTGTACCTCTGTGGTGTCCCTAACCTTCTGTGTTTCCGGAGACTGGAGGAATTGTGCAGGTGCACTCTGTAACTCAGGATCGACTTCCAGTTGAAGTGCTGTAATTACTTCAACAGTTGGTGGTGCTTCCGGTGCTGAAGTCTGTGGATTGTCAAGGGAATCAGGACTATTTTGTAATTCTCCTGTATCACTTTGTGTATCTGGGATAATTTCTGCTTCTGGTTGTATTTCTTGAGCTGCAGGCTGGGGTTCTGAAAGCACCTCAGCAGCTTCTGTTGTTACAGTCTGAGGATTGTCAACGGCCTCAAGAGTTTGTTCTAATTTTGTCGGTGCATTTTGAGTTTCTAAGACTACATCCAATCTTTTCGGCGTTACTAAAAATTCAAGCGGAGATTGTGCAAGCACATCATCTGCTGGTGCAGGTTTTGATGTTGCGGTCTGAGGATTGTCAAGAAGTTCAGGAGCTGCAGGTTGAGGTTCCACAATCACTTCAGCAGCTGGTGGAGCTTCTGATGTTGCAGCCGGAGGATTGTCAAGGGATTGTGCAGGAGCACTCTGCAACTCTGGATCAATCTTTGTTTCTATTGGCGTTTCTTGAGCTGCCGGGTGAGGTTCCGCAATCACTTTAGCAGCTGGTGGATTGTCAAGGGATTGTGCAGGAGCACTCTGCAACTCTGGATCAATCTTTGTTTCTATTGGCGTTTCTTGAGCTGCCGGCTGAGGTTCCGCAATCACTTCAGCAGCTGGTGGAGCTTCTGATGTTGCAGCCGGAGGATTGTCAAGGGATTGTGCAGGAGCACTCTGCAACTCTGGATCAATCTTTGTTTCTATTGGCGTTTCTTGAGCCTCAGGTTCCGCAATCACTTCAGCAGCTGGTGGAGCTTCTGATGTTGCAGCCGGAGGATTGTCAAGGGGTTGTGGAGGTGCACTCTGCAAGTCCTGATCGATCCCTGTTTCTATTGGCGTTTCTTGAGCTGCAGGCTGAGGTTCCACAATCACTTCAGCAGCTGGTGGAGCTTCTGGTGCTGCAATTTGAAGATTGTCGAGGGATTCAGTTTGTGTCGCAAAAGCTTCGAGGATTTGTTTATTTGCTGGAGGTGAAATCAGTGATTCTTGAATAAAATCATTAGCCGGTGGTATGACTTGGAGACTATTAACGTAAGTTTGTTGTGTTTCCAAAAGTAAAAAGGTAGGTTCCGAAGCGGATGCTCCTTCTTGGTCTGTTCGTAAATATTCAGTCTGATCTGCTTCCTGATTTGGAATTCCTCCTCCTGGTACATTTACCGGTTCCGGAACTATATCAGACGAATTGGAGGATTTTTGTGATTCAGGTGGTGGAAAAGTTTCTGCCATTGGTTTTAAGTGTTCCTCATTTGTCGAGACATCAGCAACAATATTAATATTTTCTTCTGAGAGTTCTTCTTCGATTACGTCAAGTGATTGTCGATTTAAGTCCATTGTTCGGGATTGTATTTCTGCAAGTGCTAAGTCGCTGAGTTCCTTTAAAGTATGAATTTCTGACGGAGTCATAATCGGTGGTTGTTCAGATGCTGGGACGGCAAGCATTGGTCCCAAAGCCATGGCAGCTAGAATTTCGATCACTGATGGCGTTGCGTCACGTATCCTTTCACCATCAATAAGTTCAATGGTACTGTAGCCCAAACATTCTTCAAGTTCGATCAATTCGTCAGAGTCGCATTCGGCTGTAACACAAACGACTGCTAAGTGTCGTTGCTTTCAAAATATGCACAAATACACTGAGGAATTTTAAGGAACTGGTTTCAATATCGCTATAGGGCTAATTATTCTAATGGATATACATAAATACATACAGAATTCATAGCCTAAAAAATAAATAAGTGAATGATTGTGTTGGAGGTTAGAGGGTCGGAGAAGTGCTTAAAAGGAACAATTACCTATCCAAGTGGGTAGGTATTATGAAAAGCTGTGTACCTACCTGCTATGGGACATGGGACGGTCTCTCCACTTTCAATATCATCTTGAAAATATGCCGGGGGTGGCGGTGGCAATGTAAGTTCTGCCGTTGTGTTATCTTCTGTCTTCGTCACGAACGCTTTATTATCTAACAAAAGCGGGTTGGACGTTTCAGTAAAAGCGGGTTCATTTTCTGCCGGTAAGGTATTTGAGGTCAAGCTAGTGCGGTCTACAATCTCATCGAGCACTAGTTTGGTGTTTTGGCCTCCAATTAAATGTTTGCTTAATAAGCGATCATTCAACTCATTACAACGTATTAGATCCAATGAGAAGTCATCTGTGTCTGAGCCCATTTCCGAAAGATCGCTAACTTCATCGGCAGTTTTATCTCCTATCTGGGCGCGAACATTTTCCTTGGGTGCTGGAACGAGCATACCAATGCTGCTCGGTGTGCCCGAACTCTGCAAGGTGCTACGTTTTTTCTTAAACAGCCAATTATCTTCCCAAGTTCCATCGCCGATCATACTCGATGACATTGAGTGAAGGTCTGAAATTGCATACAAATAAAGGACCGACCATATGAGCGCGAACTATCCAACTTACCATCCTCCGATTCGGTAACAGATGCAGATAAATCTGGTAGTGGCACCATATGTGAAGCGATATAATCACTCAAAACTGATTCACGTTCCAAGTGAGAATCAGTTAATTCAGTCTGCAGAATAATTACAATATATATATAGTATACATATGTATATTTGAAGCATTGTCTCTTACATGGGGTACGAGTTCATGTTCATTGTCCGTAAAGCTGCAATCACTGCGTGGTTCTATGGAACTACCGGACGTTGTGCTCAAAGCTTCAGCATTGTAATTTTCATCAATGTTGTGACCACTCAAGTCCGGTGTACTCTCTGATATTATCTTAGTATTCCCTTCCTTATCCACAATCTGTGCAAAAGTAGAACAAATAAATACAACATGCGGAAATAACCTTGCGAAGTGTAATTTGTTGTAAGCCACGGCTGATTTGTTTACTGGTGAGAAACGGCAAAGAACCGGCAAAGGCAGACTTAACGAACGTTGAGTTATTGAGTGGTGAGTTTCGTTCAGTTTCAACGTCACAGTATCGATTGCAGTGACGTATTGCAGCTAGCTCGGCAGCCTAAACAAATTATGAAGGCGAGGGTGAAGTTTTTAGGGCAAAGGAAACCTTTAAGATAGCTCTACTATCAATTAACAAAAGTTTTTTTATAAATAAACTGAATAAACTGAAATATAAAATAGATGTTGCATAACTACAGGAAATTAACAAAACATATTGAAAGTCTACATAAATATTTACATTTTCCGCTGATTCGGCCATGATTGTATTGCACTTTGGAGTGGAGTGTAGAGCCGATGCTTTTCTAGTCAGCAAAAATAATTTTCTCCAAGTCAAATAAAATAAATTATCCAATTAGCGGTATGCCTGTGATTTAAATATGCGTATTTTGGTTTGGTACGTCTGCACACCTTTAACGTTGAGCCGCAACTAATTAGCTTGAACTATAACTGTGGTGATTTTTAGAATACTCGTATATTTGAAGCCTATAAAGTGCGCCTTGAATGAAAGCGAAAACTGAACGAAAACATGTGATGCAAGAGCAGGAAAGCCCGATACTACAAATAATTAAACTACAGCTGAAAGTCGTCGCAGACCTGAGCAACAGGTGGTGGTGGTGGCACAAATTATTGTGCAGGTCAGTAGGGCTTACCTTGTTCAGCACCGCTGTTGCCAATAAATCCTGATAGATTTTCGGTTCAAAATAGTGCTCTGTGCGATGACGTCGCTTGCCATTGCCATTTGGTAATTGGCTGTTGCTACGAGCATCTAGACTGATCTCTGAGACGGCCCCACTTGTGGTCAAGGCATTGGTGCGCAGCGTTTCCGCAATGATGGTCTCAATGAGACTGCGCAGTCGGGTCTGTGAAACGTCTCCAAAGTCCGAAGCATTGCCAATTTGCTCGTTGTTGTTGTTGTTGTTGTTATGATTATTATTGTTTGTTGCATTTTGACCATTTACAATGGCGGGCAAATCTGTAAGCATAAAGAATTGTTAACTTGTCGTCGAATGCTGAGAACGAAAGTCGAGCTATGTACTTGTAAGTACAAAACAAACTGGCGCATAATGGAAAAGTGAAATGCCGAGTGTGTTAAAAGACATAGAAAGTAAGTGTAGGTATATTTATGTACTTATTTGTAAGTGTATGGATTTTGTGTTTAGTGGCGTTCTCAGGCGGGCTCATTAAGTGATCAGTTAGTTAACAAATACTTTAGAAGCCACTGAGTAAACCACTGTGATTATTATCTACAAATCGTACCTAATTTCACCTCAATGACGTAAGCAACGTAAAACACAATTACGGCTATAACGGCATACATGCCCGTTATCAGGCCCAACGTAAAGTCCATGCTGTCGGGGTTGGGACATGCGCATGCGCTTCTCACACACAACAATTAATATATGTTTGTTATATTTATTGGGTTTCTATACAAGCACTGTTTCTATTTTTATCTACTTATATTGTTGTTGTTTATTTGTTTATTTCTTGTTGAGTCAGCTTTCTGCCTTTTCATTCATGCACAGGCTCTTCAGTTTGTCTATTACGATGCAAAAGTTGCTAATTTCCCGGAGTAAATATTAGAAGCTTGTCTTAATTAAGACGTCACGTTATACCTCCTATATGGGTGGCTAGGAGTTTAGGTGGGCGGAAGAATTGATTATGCAGCGAGTAGGTAATTTATTTCTACTAAACTAATATTTTTGTAAGCCAACTGAAATTATTTGCATAGCTGTCACTTTAAACGCTTGGCCAGTCAACGATCACCACACGCGGCTCGGCCCCAAGCCAAACAAATGGCTTACTCGAGCTGAAAATCGCAGAAGTTTACAAATAGCCAATATCGAAGTATCTATTTTGCATTAAAATGTTAGTTTCGCGCCGTTAGTCATTTGTGTATGGAGAAATGTCTAAGTCAATGTAGAAACTACACATTGTTTCGTTTCTTTAGCCAAAAATTTCCATTTCTTGTCTGCTTTTTAATTCTATAGACGCATAGACGCATAAATTGTAGCTATTTTGTCATTTATAAAAATAACTCCTCTACTAGATTCTGCAGTGTACATTGATTTGTGCTTAAGCTTTACCTTCAGCTCGTTGTTAAGCTTAGAGCAAGGTACAAGCTGAGTTCACAGTTCAGAAAGTAACTTGGTGCTTGGCATAAAATTGCTTTGTAATCATCAACTGGCGCACGATTGCGCAATTGTTTTATTTTTAGTAAGTACTTGGCATGCTTTTTACAGATCCACTATATTGTGTTGGCAACTCAAAATTTGTAATAATAATTTCTTGTGATTGCGTTCAACTTCTTTAGCTTATTTTTGTGATTCATGCACTGATGACAATGAACATTCCACAGGCATAGATAAATCCCAGAAAGATAGTACACTGTAGTTAAACGCACGCACAACAATTTCTATTTTGATAAGCGTTTTAGAATATTTAAAAAACTCTGAACATTTCTGTAGCATTTCGGCAACTGTAAACAATTAAAATCAAATAGAAATACTTGTAATATCGAAAATTCACACTTGACCGCGGGCGCACATTTTGCATATATTTGTTTTTAATTCATTGTAAATTTTAAATATTTGCGAAAGTTGATTTGCCAATGTATGTAAATTTAATTTGCTTTCGATTTTTGTTTTGTACACATTTTCATTTTTGCCGCTTTATTATTACGAGTATATACTTCTTAAGGTCAAGGTCAACTTCACTAAAGTGTTGATTGCTTATTCTGGTTTCTTTTTTGCTGAACAACGTTATCTGCTTTATATTTTAACAACACTCGCCACCAGTTATACAAAAAGATGAAAATGGTGGTCTTTTTGCATAGCCGGCCCGCTCTCACTCGTATTATTTCATATTTAGTATATTATGCTATCTTTATAATAATGCTCCATTTAGAATTTTATACACATATGTATTTGTGTATGCAAAAAAGTTGGTCCCAAACTTTAATCGCAAAAGTTGCCGGCTCGACTTGTCTCGTCTAACGTTGTGAACGGAGCGCGAAGCAACTGCCAACTGAGGGCTACTTTACTCTGAGCTGCGTGCGGGCGTGTGTGTATGTTTGTGTGTGTGTGTGCTGAGCAACGTGTGTTGTGTTTGTGTTAAACGCTCGCATACATACTCATGTACCTGTAAGCAGACTATCTGTGTGTCTATTGAAAAGCACCCAGCGTCATTGTAAAGGCTTTGATTGGACATCTCGGTAGTGCCCGGCGCAATCACGTAGGTCTTGACGCTATTGGACTACCATCCCATGAAGCATGAGAGATTAGAATGCTTGATATTGGGATTTTATTTGCTTCATAATTTTTGTGCATTTTCGCATTTCTATTGCCCATAATGAATTAGTTTTGTAAGAGCGTGACGACTTCAATCAAGCAATTTCGATGAAGTTGTTTCAAGTGGCCGTGTAAAGCAGCAATTAGCACCTTTGTGCTTAGTTTTAAAGTTCAGTTTGTTTGAAACCGGTTAATGGCTGGCTTCGTTGATTGGTAGAGGCCTAATAGAATGCTGCTTCTAGGTTTGGTCATTGCCACCTGTTTGGAATATTCCCTACGGCGCACAGTGCGTATGATTGATATCCATGCATGTCATCTTCCAAACGCCAATTAATGCTACGACTTAAGGGGTTTTAATTTTGTTGACTTGTTTCGATTCGTACGCAGTCGAGTGAGTTGCTGCAGATACTATATACTACAAGTTCATGCTTACAGATAGAATACATACAAAATTCTAATCATTGTGTGCTTTATCAGAAAAGGTTTATTAAATGTGTGTGCGTGGGTCTAGGCCTTATCATTGTGCTAGTTATATATTATTGTTGTTGTTTTTTCTAAGTGAATCGCAAGCGCCGACTTGCCAATGCCAAGCAAAGCATTGACCGCGATTTTATATTGCTACACAAAGATACATACATACATACTTACTATACATACATACATACATACATAGGTGTGTGTCATCTATTTGAGTTGTGGGTTTGTGTGCTTCTACTCGTACATTAATTTGTTTTATTTATTTTTAGTGATAAGCGCACAGCGTTTGGCGTTTATTGTGCTTCAACATTGATTATGACTTCTAAGATATAGCAGCATACTTTTCTAATTACGTATACGCCATGCGCACTCATAGGCAGGATTAAAATAACAACGCACTCTATTTTTAATCACAATTAATCAAGAGACAGATGTAGGCTAGTAAACATTGTAAATGCTCGACTCCACAAAGACAACTACGTTAGGGTGCTGTATACTGATAGTATCATAGTATGATAGTATCAACCAAATACGAGTATGCCACAGTCATGCAGACTTACCTCCTTTGAGCGCCCGAGCGCACAAAGCGTTCTCCACATTGATAAGCAGGTTACTCAGTTTTGCGTGGTATTTATCAAAGAGTTGCAAGTCTGTGTTCAAATCGGTTTGCGTGTGTGCGAGGTGGGATATGAATGTGTGAGAAATAGTAAATAATAATAAACACCATAAAGTATGCTATGAACTTTTGTAGGCGCTTTTGCAGCACCCGCGAAGAGTATGCAACAGACGCAACCCCCTTTGCGCCAACCTGTTGGTTCTCTTCTGTTCTCTGTAGAGAATGTTGCCGAATCAATTAAGCGTCTTATGGTGCCTTAGCATATACAAGTACATATCTGTGCAAATTGTGTGCGATTTGCACTCTGAATGGATTCGTGGAAATAATAAATGCCACGACAATTGCATTTACTTTAATCAAATCTAAGCCTTAATCTAAGCTACTGGCATCAGTACTCACAATTTTCACTTTTTGACAATTGGCCCACTTTAATGTGTTCTAGGCTGCCGCCTAGCATTTCAGCTATAATTTCTTCAACATATTCTCGTATCTTGGTGCGATCATCTAAGTTCATTATGGCCACGCTGTTAGCGCCGATTTGACTAACACTTTCGAAGTCTGCAAAAGATAATCAATAATATATAAATAAACCAATTATGAAAAGAAATTTAATTTATTGACAACATTTTTATTATCTGGGTAATTAAGCACTACCAATAAGCCCTATTTCTTTAGTAGCTTTTGATTTTCAATTTATGGCTCAAGATTTATTGTACTTTTCCTAAATGGTAAGCTTTTGAAAGGATTCTAGTTGCTCACTAAACGAAGCTTCACCATAAGTTGCAATAATCATCCGGAGATGAAAAAAGTTTTTAATGCAGACAAAATTAAGCAATTACTTATGACACTATACCTTATTTTTCTTCTTTTCTTTTCTACATACTATTTTTGGAGAGTCCTCTTGCAAGTACAGTACAGAATTGAACTCAATTTTGGAATACTAAAGTATAAAATTCATTGGATTTCAACATATATTTTTTACCGATCACTTTAACATTATTATATAATTTAACGGATCGTATCTCAATTGTATTTTAATCTACCTTGAAGTGCTCTGGGTGCTAGCTCAGTGGTTACCATTCGAAGAAGCTTTACCAGCTAAATACTTTAGTTAAGTACTTACGCATTGTGCTATCGTTGCAGTCACTGATGGGTATATAAATTTCACTACGCGCCCGCATTGGATAGACAAATTTGTGTTCGTTGAAGGACATTTGTTCGGCAACCCATGATGAGGTCTGTGCCATGGACTCCTTGGAGCTGTGACAGAGCTCACACTCCCATTTGGCGTTCTTTGGTAGCCAATCGGCGCACTTAAGTCCGCGACATACGAACTTCCCGCATGTGGAACATGTGACGTAACTGTAAATTGCCATCACAGACGTATTAGTTTTTATAGACGAACTACAAGTATGTAGGCTCGACTTACTTTTTGGCATTGCTAATGTCCAATTCTGCACAGCAGACATTACAGTTATGTTCCTCCACGGCCTGCTCTTTCTTCGTCTTCTTATCAACTATTTTGCTGAAAAAAGGAAAGAACATTATTGTTTGGTCTCTCATTAAAAGATGGCAAAAAAATGTAAATTAGATGAGAGATTGGCGCATCGCTCAAAACATGTTTTGAAACTGTATAGTATGATAGTGGTTTCATAGTCATCGTCATAATGCTAAATTATGCAAATTCAAGAAAGTCGAATGTGCCTAATTTGTTTACTTAAAAAAAAAACTAATTCTAGTAAGAATTTTGACACATCTTGTGTTGGCCATTGACACAATTCTTCAAAGCTGGGATTAAAGGCACTTTCCTTTTTATAATAGTGTGTGTGTTAAAAAATGTTGCACTAATTCTAACGCATTCTCGCATTGCAATATGACTCATCGCACATAATAGAGAATATCTATTAGTATTAGTATTTGCTGTCTGGTTGTCGTCTGTATTTTAGCAAAAGGTTGTTAAACTTTGCAAGGCCATGTTTCGCATATTTGAGGCACATAATTTTTTAAAATATCAAATTAGTATACCGATTAGTTAAAGGCAAAACATTCGATGGCTGCCGGCTTATGTTTAATAATTTATTAACAAATTTAAGGAAGTATACATCGAGATTTATAAAACACAATTCGAATCTGAAAAAGTTGTCCAATTATTCAAAGATTAGGCAATATCCCAGTGTAGTTCACACTCTCTTTCACTCGTTGTTTTATTGCATAACGGTACAATGCGGAAATTACTGCACATGCCACAAACCAGTTATGGCTAACACGACGCCACAACAAGAAAAAGCAATCTGCAAACAAAATTGTTTTGCAATGACAGTATTTTTATTTATCTTGAATTTTCTTAAACTAAATACATTTTTAGGTATACACAGTCTATGTTTATGGAGGGGCTTGCAATTTATAACTCCTATATAGGTATTATTGTTATTATAGGTTCTGGACTTGCTGTTCTACTCGTATAAAGGACATTTTTTTTAAAATTCATTCACCAAATGATATTTAATGTTGAAGTTTGTATGTGTCAATAATTTAAAAACCAAATAAATCTTTAAATCGTTAAAAATATTCTTTTAAGTTGTTTAATTTTGTTGACATTATTGTTTGCTGTTGTAAAGATAATTTTGTATCACAATAAGAAAATCTTTCGAACTTGGCAAAACTTAATACTAAAGCTTTAAAACATAAGTATGACAGATTGATGTGTATATGTACATGTGTCGGCGCTTTACTTTGACTAAACAAATAAGAACGAGGCATCAACACAACATATTCGCGTAAATAGCTTTTGTGATTTGTCGTGCTTAAGCCACGCTTCAAATTCAATTCTACATATACTCAATCATATACAATTTGCTTTGAGTACAGACGTGCCCAGAATTATTAGCGTTTTTAGTTTGTTTAAAGCAAAGTATTCAAGTAAATCGGCTTGCAATCTTTTAGAAAATTAGGCAATAAACAATTTGCTTTCGATACGAGGTTTGCACTTTCCATGCGCGACCGCATGCGAATTTTAATAATAACACTGAAACGCACACAAAAACAAAGCACGTCTATATATACTATACATATACATATACATATAGTATATATTTGTGTAGTGTTTAAGGCTTATTGGCTTTGTTGTGCCACAAGTAGTTGTTGTCGTTGCTGCTCCTGCTGGCGTTGACGAAAGCGCATGCGCATGCGCGCCCAGTGCTCGTAGCTGTTTTCTAGATTCTCGTAGTAAATGTCCTCTTCGTATTCGCTGCCATCGTCCCAGTCATCGTTGTGGCGCTCAAATACGGGCGCACTGGTCGTTAACTTGAGAAGGACCACTTCCATGGTGCAGGCCATGAACAGGAACGCGAACACAGCAAAGCTGATGGGCGTGCAAAATAATTTCTCAATCTGACATACCACGACGGAAGCGAGCATCATTTTAATATTTTTTCACAGTTTTCGTAAAACGTATAGAAACACTTTTTATTTGTTGCCCCTCAGGTATTGCTTAAATGTGCTTTGTCTAATAAGCTTAATTGTTTCTTGATCTTAATTAACTTTTTTGGCATGGCACAAATTAATTGAATTTCTTATTAGTGGCTGATTGAAAAATATTTATCGTTTCTCCCCTTTTATTTTTTATTCGCACATCACCGCGCACGACTTTCTCGCACAAAGATTGCTTTTGTTGTGAGCAACACGTTTGAGCTTCAGAGCTCAACAGCTGTGCGGCTCATGAGCGGATATGCCGGTTTTTGAACAGCCGTTCGGATGGAGAGACAGAGAGAGGGAGCTAGAGAGATAGTACGTAGGAGCAGTGATGCGAATTTAGCTATTTTCACGGCAGTTGTCAAGTTTATTAATGCTGGTGGGAATTTGGGAATTAATAGATAGTACCTAGAATAGTTACTTTCATGTATGTATAGTCTATTAATATTGGCTAAGATCTTACCTAATGGCTCTTTTTTAATAAAGAGTCCAAACTGACACATGAAGCAGTCGTAAAAATAAAAATAATTTGTCTGAAAATCTTTTTTGATTATAAATATATTGATTTATAAGTTCATAAATTTGAACCGATAAACATGAAGTCTTTCAAGAAAAAGTGAGACCAATTATAAAACCGATTGCTCCTAGAGTTAGAACATAATTTTTGTGTGGGAATGAAATATTTACTATCAGTTTCATTTGTTTGGTTATTTTTAGCCAATTTGTGATATTCAAAAAGAGGCAGCACTGATTGGAAAAAACAATAAATAGACAAGCAAACAAATCAAAAGGCAAGCAATAACAAGTAAAAAAGCTAAAGTCGGGTGTCCCGACTTTGAAATACTCTGTACATATGTTTACAATAATTATAGAAAATAAAAAAAATTAAGAAAATAAAAAAAAAAATTTGATCGATTTTACCTCTCTCGGTATTCGAACTCACGTAAAGGGTGTATAATTGCACATTTACATAGCAATTGCGTCTGTGTGAGTGTATGTATGCCTATGCGCATCTATTCGTGTCTGTGTAAGCATTTTCGCAGTCAACCAAACAGCAACATCAACAACAGCCGCGGGCAGCGCTTGAGCAGCGCTGCAGCAGCGCTGCATCAGCAAATATATTTATGGCTATAACTTCTTGTTAAATCGGTCTATCATAATGAAATTTGGCATACGGACACATAATAACTAACTGGGGGTATTTCCAAAATTTTAGTTCGAAATTCCAAGAATTACGGGAGTTACAATTTGCGGGGTAGAGGGGGGAGGGAGGGGAATTCCAAAATATACATTTTCTGCGTATTCACATAAGGCATCTGGGACTAAAATTTGGTGTTCCTAGGTCTTATAGTCTCCGAGATATAGGCGATTATACGAATGGAAAATCGGGAAAACCCCCATAGGGGGGAAGTGGGGGGGAAAATCAAAAAAATAAAACAAACTCGTATAGAATACACACATAACGCATCTTCGTGCAAAATTTGGTGTCTCTATCTCTTATAGTCTCTGAGATCCAGGTGTTCATACGGACGGACAGACGGACAGACGGACAGACGGACAGACGGACAGACGGACAGACAGACAGACAGGGCTAGATCGACTCGTCTCGTCATGCTGATCAAGAATATATATACTTTGTGGGGTCTGCCACGCCTCCTTCTGCCTGTTACATTTTTCAGCTCCCGCAAACCTAATATACTCTTGTACATTTCATGTACAGAGTATAAAAACCTGTTGATGAGGTAAGCTGCGTTTGAAGTTTTGCAGGCGCGTTTGTCCGTTTAAACAGCTACCGGTTGCATGGCAGGCTATATTAACTGGTCTTTGTGATAAGCTTTTTGTCACAATTCGGATTAGCTGGGAGAGCATAGAATTAAGCTCGAATCGTGTTAGTAAAAGTTGTGCGGTCGGCATGAGTTGACAAAAATTCACCTTTCCTTGCTGCATACAAAACATATATTTTGTTGGCCATAAATTTTAGTAGTGGCAGATGATATTTGACATCTAGTCAAGCAGGAACAACGGCTTAAAACAATGATGCTTTGTATTGACTTGATGCTTTATGGTTAAAGTCAACATTTTATTTATTAATAAAGAGATAAGTATACGTATTTGCTGCTAAAGTGTCAAGAATTTACCGAATAAATCTTGTGTTTATGTCAATTACTAATTTTGCCAATAATTTTAAAATGAATCTGAGTTTAAGTTCGTTGGAAATGCTAATTATGAGAAAAATTCCTCAAACTTGTTCCGTATCGAATTATAAATACATTTGGTTAAAATGAAAAAAACTAATTATGTATGTATGAACGTACTCATTTATTATAATAGTTTCAAATATGTTTGCGTACGTATTTTGTTTGCTTTAGTTTTTGGAGAACTGGCAATAGCGCCGTCATATTTAAAGATGAATATTAAATAATTAAAATGCCTGCTCCTGCAACCTGTTCGGTTGCTGAATATTTATTGTAATTATGCTCATTAAGATGCCAATCAATAGAAAGGAATTAAGAAAACGGTTGTAAAAGTGTAAATAAATATTGCTTATGCAATTTTTAGGTATGGAACCTGAGCCCCCACCTTGGATTTCCAGTTTCATCTCAACGAGTTAATTAACCTTTGCAACGACATCTATTAATAGCTTGCATGCTATTGGAATTCTTTATGGTTATGAGGATCGCAGTGCCATAAAATAAAAAGTAAATGGCAAATACCCGGTGTTATTTTTTATCTTTATTTGGACTTTATGTGCACTAACTGATTGCTTTCATAATTCAGAGGAAATTGTGATGGAAAAGAAATTATTAAACATATTTTTAAATACATATAAATATGTGTGCTTATGTCGAAAAAGGAAAAAACTTAATGAGTCATGAGTAGGAAAAGGTCTTGTCACTTGTAATTTGTGCAATAATGCTTAAATTATTTTCGCTACTGTTTATTGGGATATCATCTATACCATATGATATATAAAAATTGTGTTAAAGGTATTCGTAATTATTTAACAGCCTAAAAGCAGGCAATATACGCCCTGATGATATGCAATATTAACCAAGCTAAGAGTAGTAAGCAGTACGCTGTTATAGTTCCATTATACTTCTAATGGTTCTTCTCTTATTAAGCATAAATAAAGAGAGTTTGGAAGTACTTGAATTCCATGGAGTCTGATAAAACTATACACAATATTTTGTCCCTTTCGAAGAAAATAGGTTCCTTTCGAATCGGGATATACATTCTCCTTAACTTATAAAACGAGATTCGATTCTTTGCAAAATGGTTGTACTTGTATTCTTTAATTTTACCCTATTTAAATATTTGTAAATATTCATTATCTATACTAAGCAGTATCATATCGCTATATCGGACTTTTCAAGTGCATCAGTATGACGAATGCCTGTAACTATTATCTTATCAGTTTACTGGCCATGGCTTTACCTCCTCATATTAAAAATGTACCTATTTTACGATTGTATTTAAAACATACACTGGGCTACAAACACAGCAATGATAAGTTCGAAGGTTTAAATAAATTGTTAAAATTGTATTGAAACAATTTAATAAAGAGCGATTCCTATTAAAATGGAAATTTGTATTCAGTTAAAGCAAAGTATTATCAGAAAAGTATTATTTAAAAAACAAGAGAGAACGCTACAGTCGAGCAAGCCCGACAGTGTAATACCCTGTACCCAGGTAAACTTCCGTCACTGAGTTATATGCGCCCATAGCAGCAGCATAAAGAGGAAGAAGAAGAGCGAACTTGTTGCTGCAGTTTGGGGGGGTTGTACTGGTGAGAATTTGTTTTGCTAATAACTTAGAATTGACCGAATTTGATAAAATTTAAAACAACAGTAGATAATTGTATATAAATTATGTGTGCAAAGTTTGGTTTAGGTAGCATTTGAAATGTGGACGCTATTGACGAAATTCTGTAGCGGGGGAAGGGGGGGGAAATTAAAAAAAAAAAATAAACTCGTCCTTACTCGGACCTAGGAGAATCTGGATGCCAACTTTGGTTATTCTAGCTTTAATAGTTTCCGAGATCCTTGCGTTCATCCAGACGGACGGACAGACGGACGGACATGTCTAGATCGATTTCTCTCGTCATGCTGATCAAGAATATATATACTTTATGGGGTCGGAGATGCTTCCTTCTGTATGTTACATACTTTGCACAAACCTAATATACCCTTTTTACCCTACGGGTACAGGGTATAACAATTAGAACAAGAGAGAACGCTACAGTCGAGCAAGCCCGACAGTGTAATACCCTGTACCCAGGTAAACTTCCGTCACTGAGTTATATGCGCCCATAGCAGCAGCATAAAGAGGAAGAAGAAGAGCGAACTTGTTGCTGCAGTTTGGGGGGGTTGTACTGGTGAGAATTTGTTTTGCTAATAACTTAGAATTGACCGAATTTGATAAAATTTAAAACAACAGTAGATAATTGTATATAAATTATGTGTGCAAAGTTTGGTTTAGGTAGCATTTGAAATGTGGACGCTATTGACGAAATTCTGTAGCGGGGGAAGGGGGGGGAAATTAAAAAAAAAAAATAAACTCGTCCTTACTCGGACCTAGGAGAATCTGGATGCCAACTTTGGTTATTCTAGCTTTAATAGTTTCCGAGATCCTTGCGTTCATCCAGACGGACGGACAGACGGACGGACATGTCTAGATCGATTTCTCTCGTCATGCTGATCAAGAATATATATACTTTATGGGGTCGGAGATGCTTCCTTCTGTATGTTACATACTTTGCACAAACCTAATATACCCTTTTTACCCTACGGGTACAGGGTATAACAATTAGAACAAGAGAGAACGCTACAGTCGAGCAAGCCCGACAGTGTAATACCCTGTACCCAGGTAAACTTCCGTCACTGAGTTATATGCGCCCATAGCAGCAGCAAAAAGAGGAAGAAGAAGAGCGAACTTGTTGCTGCAGTTTGTGGGGGTTGTATTGGCGAGGATTTGTTTTGCTAATAACTTTTCTTAGAATTGACCGAATTGAATAAAATTTAATACAACAGTAGACAATTATATATTAATTATGTGTGCAAAGTTTGGTTTAGGTAGCATTTGAAATATGGACGCTATTGACGAAATTCTGTAGCGGGGGAAGGGGGGGAAAATTAAAAAAAAAAACATAAACTCGTCCTTACTCGGACCTAGGAGAATCTGGATGCCAACTTTGGTTATTCTAGCTTTTTAAGTTTCTGAGATCCTCGCGTTCATCCAGACGGACGGACAGACGGACGGACAGACGGACGGACATGTCTAGATCGATTTCTCTCGTCATGCTGATCAAGAATATATATACTTTATGGGGTCGGAGATGCTTCCTTCTGTATGTTACATACTTTGCACAAACCTAATATACCCTTTTTACCCTACGGGTACAGGGTATAAAAAGCAATACCAATGTTTTCATTAAATGCAACTTTGCCGATGAATGCGAATGAATGCCAAAAGATGTGAATTGCTGATACAATTTAAGGAGTTGGGCCTTAACAAAACCGGTTCAGTTCTTAGTTTAAAAATATACTTTCTTATAAATATATAGCAAATATGAAAATCACTTGAAAATAAGTATAACGCGCTGTGACAGACGATAATCGCATTTGTGTTTAAAGACATTCAAGTAACTTTCCATGTTGTGCTCGTTTGTCAGTTTATGTGTCAGCTTTTCGCTGGCCATTACCATGATTTTGAATTGCTTTGAGAACTGGTATATATTGTATACTCGTGTACCAAGTATACCATATAACATATGTGTTAGTTAAACATGAGCAGGTTTGGGTATAAGCTTTAGCTCTCTTCTTTAATTCCCAACAAACGGGTACGTCATATTCTATGAAAGTCACATAAATGAAATGACAACAATTAAATTCACGAATAACACCTGTGCTATCAACTAATTACTATGTGTATATAGCAATACTATTGTTTTACGGGAACCGACTTCATCAAACCCTAGAGTGTTTACACAATGTTGTGATATTGCACAGCAAGCTTAATCTAAAACAATCTGACACGATTCGTGACATATGCATGGTTTATCCTTTACACTGAGCTATTTCTACCAAACTTGACCTTATTGACCCAATAGACTATATAGCTGTGTCTACTATACTCATACCTATATTGTTGAATGTATTACGGCATTACTCAATTAAGTTCTAACTAGCAGCCCTCTCCTTATTTGTTGGCCAAATTTGTCGATGCATACCAAGTTCCTTTTTGCAACTCGGGTTGTCATAATATTTAACGGTAATCTGAACATTAGTTTCCATATATGATAACGAAATTGGCGCCCTTTTTGGGCATGCCGAACCCTCATACATAATCGTACATTTGACTGTCTGCGTGTCCAAAACGAATCCAAGCAATCACCTGTATGGTGTTTGCTTACTCATAACTAAGGCGATTGTAGTTACTTATGTACACATATGTACATACATATGTAGTTAAACGTATGTAAGTACGTTTTTGTTGTTGCTGTCAATGGAGCTATTGTGCAATCGTTAATTATGGAGAAACGGTTCAATGTAATTACGATGAAGAAAACTGGACGAAAGCAGCTGCTAAGCATTCCACAATGGCAGTCGATCGAACGGCAAGCGACAATTATATCAAATCACTATTTATGTGAAATTTTTTAAATCGCCAGGTTTTTCACTTTTTCACACGCAAACGTGACAAGATTGGATTGTCGACAGATTGCAAAAAGCAAAGCACACACGTAATAGAAACGAATCCGAACTGCAGGTGCCACAGCCGTTAGCACGTGCTTGCAGATTTATTGACCAGAACTTAAAGCAAAAACATATAATCGTCGCAATGCAATCATAATTGTTTTGACTCTTACCCTATAAAGTGTTGGACCAAATAGGCACCGCCAATTAGGCCCACAACGGTGGTGAGGCCCAGGAACAGGTTGTTTCCACGATAAATTGGCACTTCCATGATGCAAACGGATGGGCGCGTAAAATATTTATGAAACTGTGAAGTTTTCATTATTTCAGATGGGAATTATTGGTTTTAGATTATATAGATTTTTGACACTAAAACACTCAAACTAATGCGCTTGCATGAACTCACAAAACATTCACAAGTTCTTAAATCGATTAAACTGAACTTTTGTGCCTTACGCACTATTGCTACTATTCCATGGAATTATCTTCAGCTTGATAATGGCTTTGATTATTTTGTCTACATTATTTATACACTTATCAACATTATTTTTAACTTTACTATCAAGAAAAAATTTGCTAAGATTAATCAGGTCTGTTGACATTTTTGAATTCTTTTACAGATATTTTATTTTGTTTTGATTTTCTCATTTTCATGCGTTTCAGCGTTTTCGTAATGAAAGCTGTTTAATATTGTACTCCCGTTTTTGGTGTTGTTTTATATCACGGAAACTTAATTTTTTTATCTAGATGTGTGTATTGTTTTTAATTAAATATTGAATGGAACTTGTAAAACTTTAGGTTTTTGTCGCATGCTTTTTAAATGTCCACACTATTTGACGGAGTGACATCCGTTGTACCTTTAAAAAGTTACTGAAATGACTGTATGAAGTAAAACTCAAGTTGAATTAAACTGAGAAAAATGCAACGAATTTAGAGTACACGTTTGAAATGGAATTTCAAATTTGTCACTATCTTTAATATTTTTCTTTGACATGTTTTTCCAATACTTTTTTATTTTATTTTCTTAATTTGTTGGTAATCTATTCATTAATAGATATTCTTTGTTTTAGCCGTATATGATTTGCTATCAGACTCGGTAGATTTGCTAATTGCTTTTCTTTGTTCTTTTATACATATGTATACTACATACATAGGTACATATTCGTATGTACGAGTATAGTATATGCACATAATCGTAGTTCTAGGAATGTAAGTATTTTATGTTTAGATTAGACAGATTTCTTCAATGCACGAAGCTACACGTTTGTTCTTATCTAAAGCTATCGTGGTTATCAAAAAGTACATTTTTGTTTCAACTTTGTTAGCACTGCAGTAAGATTGGTATTACGTAAGTTGGGTTTAGCAAAGTTTTGTGAGTTTTTAAGCATAACGCATTAATCAATGTATTAGTTTTGCATTGTATTCACTTGGCTTGACATTAGCGAATCTTTTAGATTTAAATATATATTTTTTATTGTTTTATATTGTTTGTTTATTTTCTTTTCGTTCAAGCTGCGCACAGTCGAACTTGACGGTTAAACTTCAAACAGGTAATTACCCAAATTGAGTATTTTTTATGCCAATTTTTGTACACAAATTATCGATCACTCTTCCAACTGAATAACATTTAATATTATTAGCATTATTATTATTTGTTTTTTTTTTTTGAGCAAACAATCGTCACGAACAATGTGTTGGTAATTAAGCTGACGTGATCGTTCCTACACGCATGGCGGTAAAGACATCAACAATTTGAGGCGCGCGTTGATTGCTCTACTATACTTGTATAATGCATATTGTGGCGGGTGCCTAAAACTACGAGTACAATAATAACAACAACGGCGACGACATACTGATTAAGATCACGCGCACTCTGAAAGGGCCATCAACGTCAACCCTGACTGGCACCTTGGTTGAGTATCGCCTGCCCAGAAATGGGTCTACTTCTCACGCTCGTTGCTGGTGCCGAGGTGTGGGAGCGCCGGTGGGTGGTCACCTCGTTTTTGATTTTCGCAACTGACTATCTGAATGAAGTTGACGAATGGAACCGAAGATTGCGACTACGACTGCGACTCCGATGGTGAGCGCGGCAGGCTTCTGCAGTTTCAGTTGTTTATTTTATTTGAGTTAGTGTTTTATTTATTTTTTACATACACACATATGTATGTATGCACGAGTATGTATACGATTATCAACCCATTTCATTTTGTTTGTTCATTAAGCTATTCGAAGCGCTACGACGAATATACATACATATAAAGAAGTCGACTACTCGCTAAAAAGTGCGAGTATATGGAGAGCGATATATAGACTTAGTTGATTTGATAAGCGTACGGCCCGTCGCGAAAAATTATAGAAACAACAACAGTAAAAATGCCGCTAAATTTCACAGATAAGTGCCAAAGACAATTTTGCAGCTGTTACGTCATAATGAAAAAATATAACCGACTTATTATAGTAAAGCTTATGGAGCCATAAGATTAGTTGCAATACTTTTTTACAACGTATTGTTATCCGGTTAAACAATAAGACAATTTCAATGGTTTTCTTTATTTTTCCTATGTTTAAAAATATATATTTTCGAATTTTTTAATTTTGTGTGCGTTGCGTGCGAGTAACAAAAGCGGAACTGGACCCGAGGGCCCTACGACAAAGCCGGTTGACTGTCAGATACAAATACAAATAGAAATAGCAATGGAAAAAGCAATAGAAGACTAAAGCCGACGTCCATAATAAGCGCAAATAAATCGCGGTCGGCTTGTAAAGATACCAGAAAGAGAAAAAAGCATATCAACGATTTAGTTACGGGCCTCTATCGACATGAAAGGGATGAATACGACAGTTCCACATAGTTGAGGTCTCTTTGCAATTAGTCGGGCATTATGCAAATGCGACCGAAGCTTTGTCACATGCCACCTCTGCGAGGGCTATGTGGAAAAAAATCGGAAATCAATGGCACTGAGTGTGCTTACATGGAAAATATAAAGTCGTTGGGAACGTGCTCTCGTACTTGCACTGGTACGTGTAGGTATGTGGAGCAATTAATTGGCATTAATCAAATTAATTATGAAGGCATAAAAAATGTGATAAGATAAGCGCGTTTACAAGCGATATGGCAAAGGTAGAAAACATGTGTACAGAATTATTCCTGCTAGCTCGACATTGAGTAAGAAGCATAAAGAACAGCAACAGATATCAGATACATACATATACGAGTATAAACAAAACTTTCGGATAAGTACGACAACGAGGTTGAATGTAGCTGAAAAACGTAAATGCTGGTTAGCTTGTCAGATGCTGTGATTCAGAGCAACCGGAACTATGTCGGTCATAAAAAGAACTCAGACACGAAACATTGTTTATGGCTAGCTTTAAGACCAACATTAAATCGGTTGGGTTTGTCTCTTTGTCATTTAAAGCAATTACCATTACATTTTGGGGTCAACAATTTACATAAATGGAAATGAAATGCATGCAGACATGCCAACAAACATTATAAAAAAAGCAATTGCTGTTCTTCTTCTAGACTGTGGTGGGCACAGAACGCACCCATCAAGCTAAAGAAATCAGCATTATAAGTAGGAAATCAGCATTGGAATTGACAGACGACGGTTGCGTAGAGTTTTGGCCAAGCCCATTGGCTGTGCAATCCAAACTTGGCAGCTGCACATTTTTTTTCAATTTTCTGTCATCTTTCTGTCATCTTTTATTTGATAAAAATGTCGTAAATTGCTGACATAAATGATGATTTACTTGAAACTAAACACTGATTCTCGATTGGTTGCAGTTTCACTTTTCATAATTAACTTTAAGTTGGTAGCCATTATATTTGTCCAATTTAAATGAAATATTTATAGAAATTAAATTACTGTTTGTTTTATTTTATTATATTTAATACGAATTTTTCATGCTGAAATGCTATAAAAAAGCACCCAAAGGGGGAAAGGCTATACAAGTTTTGTGCGAATGTATGTATAAAATTATTATGGCCGCCCTCCTCTGCGATTTTCATACCAAGTACCTAAGTTAAAGGAAAACTGAGATTTACATTTTTGAATTTCTGATAAATTAAATTAAATAAAAATTAATTGCAAAATTTCTGATAAAATAAAGAAAATAAAAAATATTGTGGCCGCTCTCCTCTGCGATTCTCATACCAAGTACCTAAGCGATGGCAAATTGAGATTTAAGTTGTAATATTTCTGATAAATTAAATTCAATAAAAATAAATTGTGAAATTTCTGATAAATTAAATTAAATAAAAATAAATTGTGAAATTTCAGATAAATTAAATTCAATAAAAATAAATTGTGAAATTTCTGATAAATTAAATTAAATAAAAATAAATTGTGAAATTTCAGATAAATTAAATTCAATAAAAATATTGTGACCGCCCTCCTCTGCGATTCTCATACCAAGTACCTAAGCGATGGCAAATCGAGATTTAAGTTGTGATATTTCTGATAAATTAAATTAAATAAAAATAAATTGTGAAATTTCAGATAAATTAAATTCAATAAAAATATTGTGACCGCCCTCCTCTGCGATTCTCATACCAAGTACCTAAGCGATGGCAAATCGAGATTTAAGTTGTGATATTTCTGATAAATTAAATTAAATAAAAATAAATTGTGAAATTTCAGATAAATTAAATTAAATAAAAATATTGTGACCGCCCTCCTCTGCGATTCTCGTACCAAGTACCTAAGCGATGGCAAATCGAGATTTAAGTTGTGATATTTCTGATCAATTAAATTAAATAAAAATAAATTCTGAAATTTCTGATAAATTAAATTAAATAAAAATCTCGTCGCGATTCTGTACTATAGTAATATTATAATATCTACATAAGCGATGGCAAAATGAGATTTAAATTTCTGGCAAATTAAATAAAAATATTGTTGAATTATTTAGTATTGGGTACTCACCCTAATCTATCGCGCAGCAGTTGGTATGCCTCTTGATCTCGGTTGAGCACCTCAAGTATGCGCTGGCATTGCTGCAGTTGGTGGCGTAGTTTTATGGCGTGTGTGTCCTCCTCAGCAATGCCGCTGTCCACACTGCCATTCAGTTTTCCAGGACTGCTCTGAGCGCTTTCCCTGTTGTTGATGCTACTGTTGCCGGTGTTAACAATTTGGTCCGAATCGCACTCCGTTCGTGGCAGTTGTTGCAGTTGTGGGTGTGGGTGCGGGTGCAAGGCGCTGACGTCGCTATTGTTGTTGTTGACTAACTCGACGTCGCATGTAAATATTGTTGTTTTTGGTGTTGCTTGAGTTTCCGTTGCTGCGGGCATGGCGGCCATTTCACGATTGTTGCTTTTGTATAATTTGCTATTTTCTTAATTTGCGCTTTGTTTCACTTCAACCTTCTTAACACACAAACCGTTTTCTACACTCACTTTTTATCACAACATTTCTGCGCGTTGCGTTCGCCCCACTAAGCTTTTTCCGCACGCACACAGAGACGCACGACTGCAGGGCTACGGAAGAGACGGACAGCGTGAGGAATAGGTGTGTGGCTTGACATATACGTGTATGTAGTCTTATGTGGGTGTAGGCAGGTGTCAGGCGAGAAACACGACCTATCCCCGGTATTGGAGGCGGCGAATGGGCAAGTCAGCGGCAGAGCTCAATTGTTTCGCGCCCGAAACACTTTTCAAGCAATTTTTGTCATCTCTTTGTCTATTTTCTTTACTTTATTCACTACTTCGCTTCACTTTTGTTAATTACGCACCCATTGTTGTGCCACCGTCTTCAAAAGTTTATCGCCATTTCGCAGCAGCAGCGTTTGTTTTAAATTTTTTCCTTGTTTTTCGCTTATCAGCCCGCGTGATATACAAATTTAAAAATATAAAAAAAAAACTCATTTACTTAGCGGGTGGGCGCGTGTGTGTTTTCTTCGGAGCGTCTGTTCATGTTCACTATTCGCCTGCTTATAAGAATTTTTCACTGGAGCCCAAAGAATTTGGGATTATCTTATGAGTATGAGTATATGTATGTATGTATGTACGTTGAGTATGTAATAAGCAAGGGCGCTTGGTGTGGCAAGATAAAGCACTTTTTCGATACGATTGCGTGTGTGTGTGTGTGTGTGAGCGAGATTCTGAATTTGTTTATTTTCAGTTTCGCTTTCGGAGCATCTGAGAAAAGTGGCTCTATGGTCATATTGGTGCATCGCTATTATTTATTTATCATTCTGGCGACAATGCGTTGGTCGCACAAGTCAGCAAAAGACAGGGCCTGAAGCCATCAAAATAAGTATGTATGTATATTTATAATTTCGTGGTACGTATATTTTTAAAGAGTTCACAACAAACTATAAATTGCATGAAAAAATCAAAACTACTTGAACATTTTTCTTTGGAAAAAAATTTTATAAATCAAATTATATAAAATATTTAAAAATAACATACAATTGAATAAGATAGCTGAACCAAAATCAAAATTGCATAGTTTTAGTCGAAGCAGATACACTTTCGTTTCTTACGTTTAAAACTGAAATTAAGATCTTAGATGGTTCAGCAATTAATTCAAATTAAAGTTGAATAATTTATCATTTTTCAGCCTTTACTCGTTTTTTCTTTATTGTGATATAAACATAACAAATTTAAGTGTACATTTAAATGTATCTATAAATTCGATATTGGTCATTACTCTTCAAGTTCGATGGCTTGCCCTCCATGCACACACCCAAATGCCAAGCCCAGCATTTTGATCTGCGAAAGCTGTCATTTAGTTTACTCACTTGATGCTCAGGCGGAGCAACAACCGCAAGAAAATACATATGTACATTCATAGATACGTATAGGTACATAAATATATACATACATACACTCGTACAAGGAACTGAAGCTGGCATACGAGTATCAGATGACCTCAGGGCAGGCATGTTGTAGACATGGCGTTAAATATTTGCAAATCAAAATTACAAGATGATGGGTAAGAGAGTCGAAAGTAAAAAAAGAAACAGAAAAGAAAAAAAACGGGAGAAATTCTAAGCCGAAACATGAAACTAACATGTGTGGACTGACCGGCGAGCTGTGGAGTGACTTGCGCAGCTTAATAGATGACATGAGATGCTGGCTAACTGGCTAGTTGGCTGGGGATACAATTGTATCTATGTATCTGCTAGTGCACAATATGAGCAAGTGCCGCAGCCGTAGGCCAACTGTGACGCCGCATCGTACGCTGTGACTGACGAAGCATTAAACGAGCCGCAAAATGCGAGAAAATACAGAAACTAGCTAATTTTGTAACTACCATTTTGTAGCTAATGTACGAGCCATATACATTTGTATCTTTGAGTGCGTCCAGAAGACAGCAAGATAGCCAAACCGTCGCACAGTCACACTTGTTGATTGTTAGTTGCTGTCCGACCGACCCATCATGCCGTCAGCTCATTGTATTGATGGCTGCCAACCTGGAGCTGGACATTTCTAATGTTCAGTTAAAAAGTTTACTTGTCTTGGCCATGGCTCTTAAAATGTTCGCTGGCCAGCCCCGGGGTCCAAGCAACAATAGAAATTTCTGATCAGGTGAAAACGCGCTTCAAGCAACTCCCAGTTAAGTAAAATTGGCTTTTGATTTTTTTTTTGGCCCACCAACAGCAGCATTGAATGCGTGCCATAGAAATCACAGCATGACAAACAGTTAATACCTCACTTTATTATATATAATTAAAAATGCATTTTGTGTGCAGGCCTGGGAAATTGCAACATTTTGTGTGCAGGGCGGGCTGAGAAATAAACGTTTTGCATATCATTTTGGCGGCATGAGTTTTTTCATGTTTTTTTTTAAATGTTTTCAAAAAACCATTTTGTGCAATAGACAGCCGCCGGCTTTTTTACAAATTGATTTAAAATTTTAGCACACATACCTACAAATATACATATGTTTGTATGTATGTGTGTACGTATGCATGAAGAGCATTGCTTAATGGCCGACACTGTAGCAGTAGCTGCATTTCAAACGCTGCCATTCACGTAATACAATTGCTTATACATTATCTATGAGATACTATTTGCAATTTTCACACAATTGTTTTGTAAACGAGGCGACCGTGAGTACGTACGTACATATATACCTATGTATGTGAGTGTGTGTACACACACACACACATGCATGTATGTGTGTGTGGATTGCATGTCGAATTAAAGTTGGTACAAAAATAAATTAGATAATTAATTAACAAAGGCAGAAATTGCAATGCAATTGGGTCAAATAGCTGCGGCATTAACTCCTAAATTAGGTCGGTTTTTAATGACTTAACTCTCAACACTTCATGTTGGCAACACAGCTGGAGAGCGCTTAATTAATATTTAAACGTCTCTTCTTGCAAATATTTTGCATGACAGTTTTGTTGCGCTTTGAATAATCTGTATGTGTGTGTTGCTGTTCCTGTCCGCGGGCGACAAGGGAAACTATTAATTACAAGCTTCACTGTTGTTGTAATACTGTGTATGTGTTTGTGTCACAGCTGCTGGCTAACGGTGGTTTCACACTGTTTCCACAGATAATATGAAAAGCTGTCGCTGGCATCTTTAATTGCCGTTGGTTGTCATTACGACGCGATCGAACGAGGTTGGCAGCTTCGCCCTCTCTGGGTCGCAGGCACAAACTGCCATTTCATTGAGAAATTAGACAAAGTGATGCGTTCAGCGTTTCAATTTTGTGGTAAAAGAAACCTCTTTGCAACAACAACAATAATCACAGTAATAACCACAAGAAACTTCAAGCCGTGCCTAAAATACGCAAAACAAACGGAAGTTGTAAATGTAAACGCCCGTCATTGGTGAATATTGTTAACTGATGCCGTCTGATTGGTTTTTATTATTTTTACTTTTTGCTCAAGCAATTTCCCATTATATATTTGTTGTCGTTGTTGGGAGTGAAATTGCTTTGGCGCTTTTGTAAAAGTTGTTTTCAAAAATTGCGGAAAAATAAAATTGCACGATAATTGAAAACCGATTTTAGTATCCGAACAAAGAGGAAGAGGGCGGTTTTGTGTGTGAAGCTGGACAAAAGAGTACTTTAGTTTGTTATTTAAGATTCGATTTTTTTAAAGTAAATCAAAACTTTAGATTTGATTTTGCTGGTTAACTTTTATTTAAGGATGTTTTAAATACTGTAAGTCATGTAAATTCAAATGTTTTACTGCAAAATCAATTTTATTTCCTCGCTTGTTTTAATGACTAGTGTATCCAAATTTTTTGCGGTGTTAATGCAGCTGATTTGCAAATTTAAAGTTAATCAGGAATACCCTTGATAACTTTTCGTCACTGAACCTATTTAATTTCAATGTTAAATTCCACATACACAAATGAAAAACAAATGACGTTGACATTGACACCTGCTGACATTTTCGTCATTTTATTGTGCGCCCATATTTTCAGTGTTGTTGTTTTATTTTCGTTTTCAGTTTACTTTTTTATGTTTGCTTTCCACACACTTTCAGGCATGCATAAACATACATTTGTATTAGTCGATTGTTTGAGCGCCTGGTCGGCATATCGCACGCTCCAGTGACCCACTAGGAACGCAAGCGTCCAGCAACCGCCAATGCCAGAAACAAAAGCGCAATCGCTGGACATAAACAGACGCTACACACACAGAGACACACAATCCCATCCACATACACGTATATACGGAGTCAAACAATATAATGAGACCCTTCGGGTCATTTATTTGTAGTTCGTTTGTTAGATGTGAGGGATTTCGTCACTAGCTTCGTGTTTGCGCTTCAACGATTTTTGATTTAGCTAAGGTTCACTTATTGCTTATTACACGACACGTTTTATTCGACTACAAATAAAATACAAAATTATTTTAGTTCATTTCGTTTTGTTAATTTTTTACATTTTCTGCAACGCTTTGTGCTGACTTCCGTTCGTTGAGTGTGCCGCGCAAAGGTTGAAACGCGAATGAGTGTAAGTTGTCGGTTTAGAGTCGAGCTTTGCCCGAAGTTGTCGTTGCCGTTGTTGTTGCTGTCGCTGCTGCTACTTCGGCATCGTGATGTTGTGCTGTGTTGTGTTATTGTTGTTATTGTTACCTATCTCGTTTCTTTATGCTTTTCGCGTGCTGTTGTTTACAGCTGGGCTTCTGGTTTTTGGAGCCGAAAAGAAGCGGTCGTCTTCTACATTTGTACTTGAAAGAATTTGACAGTTGACTGGTCAAATAAATATTATTGCAGTTGATCTTTTGTAGGGGGGAAACAAGTTTCCTAGGGGTTGTTGCAAAACAGCTTTCAGGTCTAGGGTAGAGCTCAGGTAAGGGCTAAATGTGCTCAATTCACATTTCGAAACGTTTTCTGGCGATTTGGTCGAATGTGCTAAACACTTTACGATTACCGTTGGAAACTTTTCCACTCTAACACCGATCTCGGCGTTAATTTGCATACACAAGGAAGCGAATAAACGTACTGAAGAAGTAAGAAGTACGTAGCGAGTAGCATGCCACGTATTTTGTTACACAAGTTTAGTGGAAAGAAGCCATGCGAAAGTAGACGCTAACAGAATTGTTACTTTAAATAGATTTTGAGTCGGTAGACCTGTCAACCTAATGCGGTATGCCAAATACACTCAGGTCTTTCGCTGTTTCCGAATTTTATCAAATTATGTACAATGGAATGAAAGCTCTTTGAGAATTCGCGTTTAAAAATGACTACTTGAAGGAAATGGAAGTAGTAGATCCAAGACAAAATTCTTAAAGCCGCACTCAGTCGCTTTACATATGTATATATCAAGTAAATTTATCAGAATATAATGTGGCTTCAGTGAAACTAATAAGAATTCGATTCTAAGATAGAGTTTCCTGCTGCATAAAAACATATTTAGGATTTATTTTCCAAAGAAACCTTGTGGGAAATCACAAAATCTGTTCAAATTGTTTGCTTAAGCGAACAAAGGAAAACTTTTCTATGGGTGACACATAACTGCCCTATGCCTTAAAAGATAGCATGCATGGAATAGGAAGCGCTTAACTACCGTTGAAAGACATTTGATACGAACGTCAGCCTGTTAGCCAGTTATTTAGTCAGTTAGCCAGTATACAGGTAGCCAGGCGTTTATGTGTGTTTTTGTTTTTTCTTTACCCACTTTTTCGTTGTTATTGCAGTCTGGCTAGCACAGGTGGTGGTCAACAACATTGAGCCAAGTCGGAGTTGGCCGCAACGCACATTGCACCTGACACACTCGTCAGCTAGCGACAGACGTCCGCGTGAGTTTTGGCCTTTTGGCAGCAGCTTTTTTATGCTGCATACATACTCGTACATACACGTATGAATGGTTTTCTGTCTGCCCGTCTATACAAGCAGTATGTGTATAGTATGTACATTTTTTTCCGGTATGCCACTCACTTTTGCAAGATGTATTGATACATATAGATAGTTATGTACATACGCGTACTTTTACCACAAGCCATTGGCACTGAAGCTGACGCTAACGCTGACGACTTTAGCCGCTTGTAGTAACAACAGTTGGTCTGAGCTTGTCTTTTTGGTATCGAAGTGGCTTATCAGTGTAGCGGGCGCTCTGTATCGAGAATTCTGCTCATTCATTCAGTTCTCAGTATATTTCGCTTTATGCGCTAAGGTATGCGCAGAATTTGGAAAGAAAAATTAAAAAAGAAAACAGTTAAGGTAAGCATCAACGTCAACATCAAGAAAGAGGTGCTGGTGGTCTGTCTGTGTAGAAAGAAACGAAACGAAAAGCAACAAATACGTCAAGAAGACGACACATAGCTCAGCTCTGTTGACGAGCGAACGTGGTTGGCAAGCGTAAAGGGTTCAGATATTCATATCACTGCATTCCAATGGCCAGTTAAGTTAGATAGCGCCAATAGGGAGAAAGTATTTCATTATCTTGGCGGGCCTTTTGGATTATTCTGGGGCATTGTTTTTTTTTACTTTCTTCGGGCTAAAAATTAAGCGATTATTTATATTGGGAGGTAAGAATAAAAACACATTGTGCATAATTTCAAGAAATTATAAGATAAATGATTATTGTAATTTGCAATTAATATATTTGTGCCAGCCATAGGGCTTTCATTGACGTACGATTTTTTTGTAACAAATTAAAAAAATACACATCCGTTATTTTAATTAGTACAAGATTGTTTTCAACAATCACATCCGTTTATTCAACATGATTTATTATAAAATAAAGTTTCTAGTAAATTGTCTACCTTGTTTAAAATTCCCAATAAATATTTCAGTTACAAACGTTTTGTAATTCAATTTTAATTGATTATTATTTAAAGTAATTTATTTAAATATTTCAACTAACTTATCAGTTTATTCAATACGATTTATTTATCAATTTATGTACAATAATTAATTGCAATTATGTATGTGCCCAATTAATTAATTCGATTACTGAACAAGTATCAAGAACTAAACAAGTTAATTTGAATTACATAACCGTTACGCATTTCCAACCTGCCAGCAATGTGCATGTCACCCTGTGCTCTTATTTGCGAAACAGATACGCTGCATACTTTTGAGCTGAAATTAAATTAATTTCTTAAATGTAATTTTTGGATTGTTTTTAAACTTTTATCTTGAATTTTAAAGAAAAATGTTGTTTTTAAACTTAATTAATGAAAGTAATTTCCGTTCGTTAAATGCATATTCATTTGACTTAAGATTTAGGCAAATGGAGTGCCTGTGATATGTGTGCGGTCGGTGGGCCAAACATCCTTGTTTGTACCTGCGCATTGGCCGGCAAAGCTCTCGCAGCATCCACAGCATCTATCAGCTGTTGTGGAACACAACGGGCTGCTATATAAAGGCTGAAGTCAACAGGATTTGCAGTAGTCCTACTCAGTGATATCTCCAAGGTGTTGAATCCAAAAACGAAACATCAATAGGTTGAAAGCTTGCCGAGTTTTGCAGCAAAATAGTTGTGAAAATAATCGCAGTACGTATGTATATGTATTAAATATATATGTTGTTGGCCAAATACAAATCTATAAATCTGTGAACCGATTGTCAAATGTTAAGAGACTCTCTAATAGATTATTTCCTATTTACGAGTCTTGTTTACAATCCAATTATACGCGGATTACTGCAATTACATTTGTGTATGTAAAACATACGCATTCATTCACCCATTCACATATACATACGCATCGACTCACGAATATTTTAGCGCGCTTTTGTGTTAGAACGGAAGGTCCTACAAGTAGTACTAGAGGCGCTGCTTAGACACACCTGAGTGAGAAACTCAACTGAGCGTTTCATTTCATTGCAATTAAACGCAATTGCTTTAATTGCGCGTACTGCCAAGTAACGGATATTTTTAGCTTTTTCCCCCTTTGGCAACATTTCGCACTGTGCACACGAACGCCCCTTAAGTGTTCGAGCAGCAGCTGCGCCCCCGGCTTTCAGTTTCGAGACCAAACAGCGGCGCTACGAAGCAGCTGGCGGCGGCAACAAGCTGCAGACAAACAAAACAAGCATTGTGCTTGTCCCATGTGCTGCAGAATTGAAAACGGCGTGAAAAAATGAAACTAAAATCCATAAATTGATTTTTCCGCGCGCTTTTTTTACACTTTCTTAAGGCAAACTAGAATAAAAGCAAAAACTGCTAAGCCAGGTGTGTCTGTCTGTGTGACAAAGTAGTGTTAGGCAGAAGAATAAATGCTCGGAAATCGCACGCTCGCAAAAGCATAAACAAGAAGTTAGACAATTGTCCGATGTACTCGACTACGAGTCAGACCATCGTCGGCATCTGCCAGCTTTCAGCATCTCCATCCCTCTTGTAGAGAAGAGCTTGGCAATCAGACGGCAGTTTATGTTGCTGTGTGTGTTGGTCTGTGTGCGTGAGCGTCTGGGTGCTTTGGGCATTTGTGTTTTTGTGCCATCTGTGACGTAATGTGCGAAGGTATTTGAACTGAAGAACTCTCACTGACACACACACTCGCACAAACTTCTACAAATACCAATGTAGATATACATATAAGCACATTGCAGTTTAAATATTTAAGAGATTTAATTTGCGCCGATGCCTGAAAGTATGCTTTAGATGGTCGAGCACGTTGACACTTATTTAAGTACATTAAGCTAGCGTGAAATTGATGATGAAATAAAAACAATCGTTTCTGATACGCTTTGGTCTGCTGATTCGAAAACCAATCTCCGTTTTGTTCTAAACAATTCGGAATAAATTGGATTTGACTTACGCATTACTATATAAAAATTTAGCTTATTATTTATATTTATGATGCCCGAAGTTTGAAAAAAGTATTTTCAATAATTTAGTATTATCAACACACAGATAAGCTCGACATGAACAATATAAAAAGAAAATAAACAATATGAAAACATTTTTAAACTTTCCTCCACACATCTCATATAAAACACTCGACGAAGCAAATCTATATTTAAATTAAATTAAATTATAAACATTAATTTGTTGAATTAAACTAAAAGCGCGGCCATTCTCTACGCATCTTATATTTAAGCAGCCCTTAACCGAAGACACCTGAATCGTGTCTTTATTCATATATTTAAATCAGTGTTGTATTGCCAATATTTTACTCACGTACTGAGCTCAATATATTTGGCATTTTATTTGCTTTACTTAGTATTAGCTATATAGTATGTTATAGACACGATACTCCCGCAACAACCACTCCACTGAAAGTGTGCCAAAAAGTAAGTGAAGTAAAAGTTCTCGACACGTAATTGAGCACTCAAGCTGTGGCAGCAAACACATGCAACTTTAATGCATTATTCTCAAAAGTGCAAAAGTGCATTTACGGCTACCCCCAGCAAGCCAAGTCACTAAAATATTGATTCTTGTGCACTAAAGTGGGTAATTTCCTGCATGCGAAATGAATTTTAAACTTTTAATTTGGCATGCATGAAGCAGAAAATTCAATCCGTTAATGTTAATAGTGAAATGTAATTCTTAATTATAGCTGCCAGCCAATAATTTGTGTTACTTATTGTCATTATTTGCACATAATTGCGTCAACCCAGACGGTCGCATTACAAATTATCGTACATGACAGGTTCGCTGAACAGTTTGATGTTAGGTTCAACAACAACAAAAATTACGCCTCGTCTGGCCATTGAAATAAGCTAGTACTGAGGCTCAAACGCTAAGAACATAAGACAAATTGGATTAAAATCGAAATGATTTTTGTATTCATCGCATTAAACAAAAGACTGCAACAATTGCCTTAACTGAGCTGTTAAAGATAAAGAAAACCACAAGCTAAGTGCGACCTTGTCACGGCTGTGTTAACGTGAAAGAAAGAAAAGACAGTACCGAAAATAAACAAAAAGGCTACAATAAAAAGGAGAATGAAAGTCTAGCAGTGATGGTACGAAATTAAATGCCAACTGCAAAAAAATCAAATAAAAGACAAATGAGAACAAGGTAAAAGGTGGGTGGGTGGAATAAGGAAAAAGCAGCATGAAATAAAAAATAAAATGCATAGAATAGAATGATTGCCATTGAAGTTAATTACAAATGTTCAATTAAGGAACTGACAACCATGGCATTCACGATATACACATCTGGAGGAAAAAAGGAAGCTAACATTAATGCAATTAAAAACGAATCTAGACACCCAGTTCGCTGGTTAAGAGTTGGGAACAAAATCTGCATGCTAAACGAAATAAGCCAAAGAGCTGCGGCAAGCAAAATGACATAAATAGACAGGAAACAGGCAGCCATGGCCACCCGCACCAGACAGATATACACACTCATATATTCATAGGCAGAGAGACAAAAAGACAAGCGATTGCGCAGCTATGCGGTCTTGCACATGACCGCGGCAAGGCGGTCCAAAATTTCTAAAAACAGCAGCATCGGCAGCAGCTGCAGTTGTTGAAACTTGAAAACTTTTATAATAAAATGAAATTTATGGTGAAAATCCAACAGCTAATGCGAGCGACTTAGAAGAGAAATGGCTTTCAATTTGCACGAATTTTTTAATTAATAAGTAAATGTTGTGGAAATTATGGCACATTAAATACAAACAAAAAGCTTATAATTACACAATCTCCTGAGGTTTAGACAGACTTGACAAATCCTTGGAGCTGGATTACAGCCACAGCCAGTTAGTACACTCAATTACATTTGGGCCACGTTAATGGGCCGCACATTCTACATGGGTCCTATTTGTTAAAGGAAAACAAAGCACAAAGAGGAAAGACCAATATATAGTCGACGCGCTTTAGCGGAAACAGCTAAAAAATACGCCAACAACAACCCACTGGTGCTTACCTCAAGTATTTGGCAGGCTCCCACCCGCCGACACATACATATTCGTACATAAACGCGCTACGCTTTCGAATAATTTTTTCCCATACATAAACAAAATCCTGCTTTAGTGCCTGTCCATATCCTTGGCACAGTGGCCTAAACTCAAATGGAAATTACATGTATTTTGTAATCACTTTATAAGTAAACGTTGTTTTTTTCTAAAAACTTTAGCTATTTCAAAACCCCGCTCGGTGTTCAAAACGTCCTTTGTAATGGTTTCTGTGGAAGAAAAGAAAATTTGTTTGCAATTAGCATACCAACAACATGGCTTCGAAAAAGCAAAATAGTTGTATATGTGACAAGCTTATAATATATATTTTGATGTTTTTGATAATAATCGCCTTTTTCCAAAAATTCAAAATTATAATTTTTCCTACCTCTATTTGGTGGCTTAAATAAAGTAAATATACCATGGCTGGACACGATCGCCTGATCATATTCCCCTCACGGGCCAACGAGGTGCAAATCAAGCAGCGGATTGCAGCCGCCAAGCGTGGTATGGGCCTGTTGAAGCGTAAGCGGGACGCAATCGATATTAAGCTGCGAGAGCTAAAGCGTCTGATGGCCGAAAAGGAGGAGGAAGTGGATTATAAAATGCGCAATGCGATCTTCTCAATAACCAAGGCCAATCTAATAGGAACCGACTTCAATCCAGCTTATGTGACCGACACCCATCTGGCAACGACTACCATAACGAAACGACAACAGAAAATTGTGGGCATCACGATGCACTACTTTGAACTAGAATTTAGTCCAGTTGCCGCATATCCCCTCACTGGCTTAGGCTGTGGCGGCCAGCACGTGCAGATTGTGCGCACACGATTCCAGGAAGTGCTAACCGATCTGGTAGCCTTCGCGTCGTTGGAGTACATGGTGCGTATGATGATGTATGCCTCGCGTCAAACCAACATGCGTGTGAACGCATTGGATCACGTGGTCATACCGCGGTTCATTAACACACATGCCTACATATGCGGAGAGCTGGAAGAGTTCGAGCGCGAGGAGTTCTATCGTCTGAAGCGGTCGCAGGTTAAACAGCTGGAGGCGAAGATCGCCTTTACCGAGATTATCAGAACCAAGAACATGACGCCAGAAGAACTAGAAGCGTATTTAAAGCGTGGCACCTATGCCCATCCGGTAGCCGATGTGCATTTCGATTTAGACGACTTCGATCGGGATAATGTAGAAGATCGTGTGCGACAGGCACGTTTGCAACGTCATCTGAAGCGCATGGAAGAACAAGAACAAGCCCCAGAAGACATTGATGCCTTCCTAAAAAGAAGTAGCTCCTTCTCGCCCACCCCAAGCATGGTAGAGTATATGGCAAGGGCACAAGTGCCATATGCAGCAGAGATAATTGCTGAAGCAAAGAAAAAGAAAGAGGAACAAAAAAAGAGGGCCGTAGAAATGAGAAAAGCTGCAGAAAAGAAAAATGCCGAACAAAGGAAGAGAGACGAAGAAAAGAAAGACGATGAAGAAAATGATGAGCCACCACAATAAACCTCCTAGCAATGCTTTCATAATTATTTATTTATGATTGAATGAATGAATTGTTATTGTCAACAGTTATGACCGATGGCATCGTGTTCTCTCACGTAGAAATAACTGTCTCAATAAATTTGTCGTAGTTGGGAACGATTTTTCTACTTTTCAGCCCCAGATGATATTTGCTTTCTAATAAAAGAAGAATCTACCACTGTGCTTGAGCTTGATTTAACACTTATAACCCCTCATGGTCATGGCCGCTGGAACTGCGTAAAACGCCGCATGATGAGATTTCATTCATCTATTTGCCCGTCTGTGTTTATCGTGTACTTTGGCTACAAATTGAAAAAGGTGCTCAGGCAATTTAAATAAATTGTTCTCATAAATGTTTAAATTTCCCCGAGCACTTCACAGCTCAACCTCGTCGCTCATCATCGCGTCTGTTGCCTGGTTACATTTCAATCCTTCCTAAGTCCGTTCTTGACTTCCTTTGCCAGCGGCAATGCAAGCCGTACTGCGGCTAATTAGCGTTGAGCATTTCCGCAGATTATTTTTGCGAAAGTGTTGACGGCTTTAGGACATTGTCTGGGTGCTTACATATTAGCACAACTGATGGCAGTCGGCGGCGAGTGCTGAAAATGGCATTTGGGGCAACAAAAGCTCACATACATATATGTATATATTTGTGTAGTTCGGAACACGGGAGAAAAGTTCAGTTAAACTGCTCCATGAGGTAATAGAGTTCTGTATACTAATTCTATGCAAAATGTAAAGAAGCCTCAATTGAAGAATCTAAACGATCTCTATATCATATCATTGAAGAATTCAATTATTAGGCACAGCAGCAAGTGCGGACCCTCCCTCTATCCATTGTGCTGACCTGCCAAGTATAACAAATCAATTTAAAATGAAATACTCAGAAAAGACTAAAACTAGCTTTGAATTGTTTAACAGATCGGACAGATCACAGATTATAGTGTTTGATGATAATTAACTTCAAACGACAAATTGGGAAATATGTATATAAATCTTGTCTATGAACTCCATGTTATACATATGTACTTCATTGTTGTCAGTGAGGACAAAATATTAATATAAATTTATGTTTTAAATAATGTTATATTGGTCATCTCAGATCAAATGATATAGTTATTTTTCTTGCTGTGTGAATGTGTGTTTGTGTATTTGTTTGTTTGTGGCGATGCAATTGTCTTGGCAACTAGAATGAAAGTGAATGAGAAATGGCAATCAGTCCGTAGGCTTTTGTTGAGCACTTAATCACAGGCGGCTGACTGTATGTCCGTGTGTGTGTGTTTGGGTATTTGGGTGTTGGTGTTCACGGGCGAGCATTAAAAGGATTACGAGGTGTTTATGTTGCATTGAAATCCATTAAATAGGTGTGCGTAGCGCGTGGCGTTGCATGCTACTTGTGCTGGAAATTGGCGCTGTGGCAAAAAACAAAGGCGACTACCCGAGTACACAAAGCTCGTGTGGATTGTGCATAGTCTCCTAGCCCCAGCCATTATGAAACTATATGTACTTACATATATAATTTTAAGTGTTCGTGTATTGTGTGTGCCCCACAAATAGAACTAAACTGCTATTATAGCCGGGGGGGAAATATGCAAATCATATCACGAGTGCTTTAAAAGGAAAGCTGTGTTTTAAAATGTTGGTTTTTTTCCATTATTTTACAATACAAATTTGATATTAAGTTTGTGGTTTTAAATCCAATTATTATTTGTTGATTATTTTACAGTAATTGTTCTGACAAGTGCTTCTGCCATTAACATTTTGAGTAATGGGCAAAAAATACGTAATGTGGAAAGAAATACTGATAAATAGATGATTGTACCTCTAATGCTTATAGTATGCATATTTATATTTTTTGATTAATATATAATTTTTATCTTGATCATAATCTTCATATTATTTATATTTTTTATAAATCTTTTTCTTCGTTTTGAATTATAAATATTAATCTCTAATCTTTAGCAAGTAGAAAGTGGCAATCTTTGACTTCATCTAAAACTAATCTTAACACCAAAAAAAAACAACAAAAAATGATCAATATTATTTTAACCAAAAGAGTTATCACAAATATATTTGTACATGTCTTTTTTATTAATCATAATATTTACTTCTTTTTCTTTCAATAATTTCCCTTTTGTGTAGGCTTAATTTCGCCTCTCCTTTAGTTCACTGAAAAATTCATTCTAGAAAAGTGTAACCAGTTTATTATTAGCAAACATTTATGGCTTTCTTTAGAACTGATAATAAATCAAAACTATACAAGTATGTAGCTGCAAAATACTGTTAAAACGAGTCTATATAAAAGTCACCATATATTAACTTTTACAGACAGCCACCACTTTGAATTTAAATAAGGCAACACCATGACTAAGCTTAGCTCTCGTATACGGGGTTTTACATCAAACCAGCTATAATATGAAATAGTTGCCAATTGAATGCTGAAAATTTAATAACAAACTAATCAGCTCATATGTACATATATTGATTCTACAGCTTATCAGTACTCGAATAAAGCCAACAAATCGGCCATGTAGTGACACGTCGTTATTTCCAAAGCCCCAACCAGCATACAAAGATACTCGCTCGTTCAGCACGATTTACGAAAGTGGTTTGTTGACGGCAGTTCCCTGTCGACTGCGCCATAAGCTGCATGTGTTTGCATTATAAATAATGACAACAATAATAATTCTCTTTAATCGAATAATGACCCTAGCCACTCACTCACTCACTTAGACAATGAGGAGAACACGCATAGCCAGCGCTTGACTGCGAGCGTTGTTTCTGGCCTCAGCTGTGGTCGTCTGGCTAAAATTTGCATACGAAAGTTCCGCAGGCGAATTATTCAATTAGAATCATTTTGGACACGGAAAACAGATTCCAAAGAAATTGTGGATGGTACTCGTAGAACAGGTCTCCGAACATGTCGTCATATACGCAGACGGGGAATCTGGAAGGCAAAGCAGAAGAGTGACACATGTGAAGTATTTATGATATTGAAAAAAAGCGGGTGGAAAAAATGCGATAAGCGGCTTGTAAAAAGTAACAAGAGATATTTTTTACAGTTGCTTTAATATGAATCAACTCAGACTTACAGTGGATATTCATTATGTAATATTTGTAAATATTACTATTACTAATATATTGAAAATATTGATTCGAGTGTTATTTATTTGTTCGGATCCACTCATTTCTTTTCTACTAGAAAAGGATAATTAATACCTAAGCACATATTTTTCAAATCTAATTTTATTTATTGTCATTAAAGTAAATTTTATAAAAACAAAGCTTGAATATTCGAAGTTCAAGTTTATATTTAAAAGAAAACCACAGCTGTATGGCACTGCATGGGAACTAAATGCGCACGCCCATAAATCACAAAGTCCACATTCACAAGAGGGGGTTTCCCCACGAGTTATTGCAGAAATTCGCTATTTGCAAACGGAGAAACGTACGAGTATTCTCCATCCGTTTCAGGTTAGTTTTTCTTCTCAATTTTGACATTTTCCCACTCTAATAACATGCCGTCATGCTTGCATCGTGTGGCATAGATTTATGTCATTTTTTTTTTTTTGTTTTCCATAAGTTTGAAGATGTCTTTTTGTGATATTTTTAAAATTGAAGTTCTTTACGCGTATTTGTTGCTGATAAATCACAAATTCAACGATTTCGCTTGTATGCTACAAAATCGATTCTGGGGTAATTTAAAAAGGGGACGCCAAACAAACAATAACCTAAACACATTCCGAGTAAATTCGCACCTACAGCAATCCAACACTAACAACAACTGTTCTGTAGTATATATATGTCAGGGATTATGTTTATGGTTAAAAATTTGTTTGGAAGATGGATAATGATCAAGGTCTTTTAACAAGTTTTTATACGCTGAGAATATCTGTTATTCTACTGACAATTTTCAGACGGACAGAGAGACATCTCGTGATGATAATTCATTGATTTACAAGTATATTAAGTATAAAGTTTTTGGGAGTGAAGAACACCTTTCTCTTTCAGCGCTACATACAATTAACATAGTATACTACAAATAAAGATATATTTCATACCCAATTAATAAAACAGGCGACCAAAACCATACATAAGAAACAATAAAAATTAAATTGTTTGAGATTCGCATAATAAACTGATTTTCAATTTTTTCACTAAAGCCTAATCTTGATAGACACAGATCTTGAGAAACGATATAATTTTAAAATAAAATTTTTCTATTGAAGGACAGGAGGTATACTAGTTAGCGGCCCAGGACCATAGATGAATATATGTTTTGTTGTGAAACACAGTGACGGGTATATAAGTATTTTGCTTCGAAGTGGACGCATGTAGTTAACTTTTTAGCTTGTTTAATATTAAATTTCACACTTAAATAGACTCTACTGTGGTTTAGCGGTGTTCGTGGCTGACGCTCCGGCAGACATTGGTGGAACTTGTTGTTGTCAATGCCGGGTTGTTATTAGTTAGTCCACTGCATGCCCATTTAGAAACTAGTAGTTGATATTTGTGTACAGGGTGCGCCATCTTTTATGTCGGTATGTACTTGTAAATATTGAATAAGTTTGTCATTAGTGAACCGATTGACTTGAGTAGACCAGTATTGAAAACCTCAGTTCAAGAAATTGTACAGAACCAAATTAAATAAAAATATCTCATACTTGAAAATCGGTTGTTTATTTTCAAAGATGTTCAACGTTTACATACCGACATAAAAGATGGTGCACCCTGTATGTATGTACGCGTACATACATATGTGTACACTTTGTATGTATGTATATATGAGGTTTAATCAGCTGTTTACAACAAAAGCAACATCACTGGCGCATGCCGAAGCATTTTGCAAATCGACTTGTTATTTTTTTACATTTTATTTTGACGAGCGCACGGAACGCTTTCGGCGTTGGGGTTCAGTTTCATTTCCACTGCCACTTTGCTCGTTCGCGTTCTGAAAACGTGTCCGTTAAGTTCGAAGCAGACGACTGTAAACCCACCTTACCTTAAAGGTGTTTGTTTTTGTTATTGCTTTAATTTTTTTTGTTTT
This sequence comes from Scaptodrosophila lebanonensis, assembly GCF_003285725.1. NCBI lineage: Eukaryota > Metazoa > Arthropoda > Insecta > Diptera > Drosophilidae > Scaptodrosophila > Scaptodrosophila lebanonensis. The sequence continues at coordinate 9,391,816 of NW_022060529.1, forward strand.
GTTTTATTGTACCTTCAGTTAATTTAATGACGCGCGAAACAAACACACCGAGTATGTCAAATCGAAAATATATGTGCGTAAAAATTCCAGTTTTGAGTGAAAAATGAATTACATATTTATTTTAACGCATGATACCACACAGCCAGGGGGTTTGATGGTAACATACAAAAATATGTATGTAGGCTATGCAAAAATATAAATTTTATAATATCGAACTGACTGAGCAGGTATTTTACAATAAGTGGGGTTAAGTATGGAGTTATGGTGAAGAAATCGGCACGCTTATCTCCGCAAATACGGTTTCATGGTACAAGTGCTTGTTATTTATCAACTGCAGTGGCGTGTTTTATTCTGTCTGCCTTGAATAACAGCTGATACATACATATGTATTGTACTACAAGTATAAGTACAAATAAAACAAATAATGTTTGCCAATTTTATAATTCTTTGTCGTACATTGTTGCGCTGTTGCTGATATGATGAGTTGTAAAGAAATTCCCACTGTGAAACCAATGTTAACAAAACCACGTAAAAGCCCAAACCAAACCAAATGAGCAACATTTTGGAGCCTACTAATGACAACAGCCGTGGCAGTATTTCACTCACATACAAGTTTGCACGTCATGGAATTAAATTTTAATGAGGAAAATTGATTTAAATGCAGCCGTTGGCAGGGTTAAATCAATTAGAAAAGCCAGAGCCAAAGCCATCCAGTTTTGTATTTAGCTAGGGGGACCAATGAATGGCTCTGCATGCATTACAGATCTAATTACGTGATACAGACAAATGGAAAATGTACGAAAGAAAGAGTGCTTCAGTGCAGCAATGCAATTAAAATATTTCATGTATGAAAGGGAAATTAATTGTATTATAGACACTGACTACTTAGTGAATTAAATGCATTATTTACACGTGGCCCGATGACTATGGTATCAACAAAAGCAAGCAAATTAAGGCAAATCAGCGCGAATATCTCAACATTTAAGCTAACGCTCAACGTATTTGCTTGAATTCAAGCAATTTATGAAACTGATTCAATATACGACCAGACATGACTAAAAATGTCCACCCCATTGATCAAGCCAAAGGCATGCAGTATGCACCACCAGGTTATCATAACGTTTATCTCATCCCTCCATCTCGCCCCAACTTAGGTGCAACAAGTATTCAGCGCCCAATTGAGGGCGCACAACGAGAATTTCACGAATTGCCGAGCAAAATTGAGTTAATGGCTTCATTCTATGGTAAATGGTAAACACAATTGAAATGCCGATTCAAATGTGTTGAAAATTGTAAATTTCATGCACTTAAGTATATTTGTGAAAACGAGTGTAATGATAGAATTGTACAAGGCCAATTCACATAATTTAATGCCGTGCGTGAAATTAAATTACCATTAAATATGAAAAGCCAATTTGTCTAAAAGCAAACAGTTATCGCCACAACGCAAATACTATATAAAGAAATTGTTTTGAGTGAGAATAAAAAGCAACCTGCATGTTATAGTTGAGCGCACCCGACTAATAACTACACTGTATACAAAACAGGCTTGTCCCAATAAGAGCCTCTTTTCACATATAACTATGCGAGATTTCTGATTAAGATTAATAGGCATAACCACATTATACAGGTATTTATATTATTTATGCCTCTTCTACTGCATGTTACATGCATTTACAATTGCCCTTTTATTCTTTGCAAAAGTCCTTTCATAAGTGCATATGTATATACAAATGTACATGTGAGTGTCTGTTTTTGCAGAAGCAGCAATAAAAATATTAAATATACTAAAGGAACTGTCATTATAAAATCCGATACTTGAGTAAAAATGGTGGTTGCTGAAAAGAAAAATGATGAGGATAGGATTCGCTGGATTGGCAACGGGGTTAGAGATGTTCCTGTTTCTTTTCGTTTTACCTCTGACTTCCCAAATAATATAATTATTAGTTATAATTATATAAATAATTCGATCAAGTTGATATTAAAACGTACTGTTAACTGTAACCTATATCGACCGCCCATATCTGTTGAAGAAATAAATGAATACAAAACAAGCGTGCCTGTCTAGAAATAAAAACTAAGAAACATTAGGAAACAAATGAATTTCTAAAATGAGCCGACAATTATAGTTATTATTATTTTTATAATTCTAGAAGTACTTGGACAATTCCGATAATGTTAATAAATATGAAGCTAAGATAGTAAAAGTACAAATTGGTTTCTTTTTTCTTAATATAACAAACTAAGCAAAAGACAACTTGGTTTAAGAAATAAGACTTCTACTTCCAACTGAAATTTGTGTGAGTTGGAAACGTGGAAAAGAATATTTATACTTTGCGGCTTGGACGTAACAAATTCCTGGACGATTCTATAAAAACCGTGTGGATAGAGGGTATAAAAACAGAATCCGAGCAGCATTTGAAACCGAGAGCGGTTTTACAGTTGCACATAAAATTATGTTACCTTGTTAAAATGCGTTTATGCAAATTCTTAAAACCACACGCTGTTGGATTTCCAAGTCCCTTGCATCCTGCCTGTATGGCGGTGTATGTGGTTTGTTCGCTTTTTTCACAAACACATGCAAATAAAAAATGTCTGCAATGGCGGCAGATGTGTGGGTGCTCACAAATAGAACGAGAACGCAAAGTGGTGCCTACTTTCAGGCGATGATTTTAAAATGCTAATTCAGACATATTTTTTTTATTATTTTTTTAGCCATTAGAATTGCTTTCTAAAAAGAAACTGCCCTTTAAAGTAAACAAATCGTCAACAAAAACCACCACAAAATCTAACGACACCACCGACAGTGAACCAAAACCTTTAGAAGAGAAGCGGCCAGCGAAAACGAGTGCCACATTACAGGAACCGCCCAAATTTACAATTTAATAAACAAAGGCCTTACACGGCATTAATATGGATCTGAAGCATAGCAGCAGTGGTGCTGTGGAGAGCACCGATTCCTATATAGCCACCAGCAAGTCAACAGATTTAATTACGCCCAAGGAGAAGGGAGAGGGTGCCAGCAAATCTTCTACCACCGCACACGCACCGCCTGAAGGTTTGTAAAAGTCTAATTAAGCGTCTACTGAATGGGATGCATGTTGTAATTAATTCTCATGTTCATGCACATTAACTACTATTTGCATGCGTGCTCAGTAACTTTGATATCCTTTTGCAAGCAAAACACATTGAGACTAAACTACAAATTTCCCCTTCACAACTTTTCACCTCAAACATCTAAAAGGAGTCCTGCATCTGTGTGTCTTAAAAAAAAACTATGAACCAACAATGAATCGCATGTACCACTTCCAATGAGGAGTCGTATTGATGTCGCCAAGTGAAAAAATGTATAGAGAGTTTATATATGAATCCGCAGAAACATATTTTTAATCTTGCAGCACACATCAGCCCACCTACTCGAACTATTTTATCAGAGCTCCAGCTTAGCAGCAGAACTTGTGATCGACAAAAGCGAAAGTTTAATAACCATTGTGGCAGTGTCGAGCGAATGCGCCGATTATGAGGTGATTCCCGATATATTTTCATAGTGACTATGCATATACTCCATTTGAAAATGCTTGAAGGCTATACTGCCGCAAAATATAGCTGAGCTAAGTATTTCTATTCGTACACATATTCTGCTCACATATGTTTTTCTGTACGTGTATCCTGTGTGTATGCAGTGTGCTCATCAAGGTATGCAATTGTTTTATGTGCCCTCAGTGGCCAGATTTGTATGGTTATGGTTAAGTAATCAGTACATACACACCCACACCCACAAACACACACACACAGACACACTTATACACATATACATCCATCCACGCGCACTTTTTCAAACTGTCACGAACAATATAAGCGACTACGTGCGGCAGCATGAATGCATTTAAGTACATACATATGTACATATGTATGTATATACATACTCGTATGTATGTATGTGGGTTCATGCAAATGTATATTCGCATGTATGCATGTATGTGTGTGCAAACAACTAAAAATAACAAACATCAAAGCGCTTTCCTTTCTCAATGCCATGCAACCAAAAAGTTGCCAGTTTGTTGGCCGTTTAAAATTCGCCGCTTTGAGTTGACACAAAAGTCCATATAACAACATATAACATACATATATCATTGGATCTGTCATTGGTACAAAGTGCAACCATCATAGTTCAGCATATTACGTCGTAGAGAATTTAATATTACATTTAAATTTATGCTAAGTATGTATGTATACGATTTTTTTTGTTGACATAATTGGTAGTTGCGCTCATTTGTAGATGCTATTTTATTATATAAATAGTTTAGAATGAAGCTTATACTTGTATATGTATATATTTGTATTCTTATTATTTTTATTGTATACGCGTATCATTCCAATTAAGAATACATTCAAAGTAAAAGCTTTCTTGGGAATTTAAAAAGTTTTGATGTGACCGCGCATTTAATTTTCAGGATACAAAGTCTATGGACGGCGCTGGGCTGTGCTTATTCTCTTTGTATTCTATTCAGCCTCAAATGCTATGCAATGGATACAATACACTATTATTAACAACATAATAACACGGTGAGTTTAGCTGAAAGGCGCATCTGACTCTGTGGGAACTACTAAGGGGCTTACAAAATTAAATGCCTAATTTTAAGGGAATTATTGGTAAACTGTGGTAAAGAAGTTTGATTAGAGTCTATATATTTGTTTTGATTTAAGCATAAAGGAATAATTGTAATTAGTGTGTAGATATTATCAACATTCAAAGTCAAGTCGATTGACTTTAAAAATATTACTTTAAAGAAACTTCATTGACTGTCTAACTCGTTAGAAACCGACGGCGAAAGCAATCGAATGCAATGCGCTCAACGCATCCTTAAATACAAATATATAAATGTTTGATCATCAATTCAATAAGACAGTGGATTAAAAATAGTTGAGTAAGCAGGCTAAGAAAGGCAAATGGACCTGTTGATGTCGAGTCCTTAACGACCTAAAAAAAATAAAAAAGTTTCTCATTAAAAGGAATTGTTGTAATTGATTTCAATACACACTGCATTTTATTGCCTAAGGGAGATAACATTAAAAAAAATAGTTAAGTTTACATAAGTATATCCTACAAAATAATAATATTTTAATTTATTTTTTTTTTGGCATTCACACAACTTTCAAAAAACCCTCTGATGTTTAGTTTATAAATAAATTACGATTAGACTTGTTGTATTCTTGCGGTTTTATTTATAGCTACTATGGAATCAATGATACATGGGTTGATTGGACTTCTATGATTTATATGATTTTATATATACCGCTGATATTTCCTGGCAGTTGGTTTTTGGACAAAGTGGTAGGTAACAAATTAGTAATCGACTAAAGGTTATTTAGAGCATTCAAATTCTCCTACTTATCCATTGAAGAGAGCTCCATTAATATGATTATTTTTGCATTGTTATATAAATTCCATTCGATATTCCAATAAACTCTTTATGCAGGGTTTGCGCATCACTGCTCTGGTTGGCATTGTGGGCACTTGTATTGGTGCTTGGATTAAAGTTTTCTCTGTCGATCCATCGCTATTTTATGTGGGCTTTATTGGACAGGCGATAGTTGCTTTGGCACAGGTAAGTGAAATTTGCGATAAACGCACTCAATCATTCGCCAATGGCTAGACTGTAATTGCATTTTCGTGCGAAATGCCTAATGTGATTAATTTTCGCAATGAGCATGCAAAACAGCGACTGCATGTTCCATTGAATATTATATAGATTGGGCATAAGCTCCTTTCTCCCCACCAATCGCCCACAGGTGTGCATTCTATCATTGCCCGCACGCCTAGCTGCGGTTTGGTTTGGACCTGACCAGGTATCTTCTGCCACCAGCGTTGGTGTTTTCGGTAATCAGGTGAGTTATGAGCTTGCTGTTTTGGCTATTATTTAACTTGCTGAACATTTATGGATGTGGCATTAAATTGCTTCATAAAGTTGCTGCTAAATATCTTCCCAGTGCGCAGATAAATTTCTCTGAGCTTAAATCTTTTGGCGGACACAAAAATGCGCTCGAACACAGAAGAGGCAGCTCTACTTTAGAATTTATGCACGATGTTAGTCAAGAACATGACCAACCGAAATGAGAAAATGTGGCTAAGCCTTAGCGTGTGTGTGTGTGTGTGTGCGTGTGCCATGTTCATTTCCGGCACGGAAGTGGCAACTGTGGCACGTCAGAGTTGGCAATGCACACGAGTGACGGTGACAGACACATGCATTCGATTCAGGCGGCGCTATTCGCTTACTAGAAGCATGAGTTATCAGAAAAATAAAACCAAAAGTCGACCACAGAAGTCAAACAGAAAATCAGAGTCCACCCTCCAAAAAAAAAATAAAAAATTCAAATATGTACTGAGTGCAGAGTCAAGTCAAATTGATTCTGCAATGAAAGCACACGTTAGACCCCTTCAAATTGTATAAGTAATTGATTTGACAGGAGGCCAAGTGTCGAAGTCCTGGCATTGCCCTTCCGTCTTTGAAAAGGCATCTGCAAGTTATGGTCTTTGACGTGAAATTAGTTTGTCTTTAGACCTAGGAGGTCAGAGTGGGTGTCTCTTGTGGTTATAATGCTGGCAAGACGAAATCAAAATTTGACAGTAGCTTGCACATAATGCAATTATGTTTCCCTACTGTGGTTTATTGTCCAGTTCACAGGTCAACCACAATCACTATAGGCAGTATTTGAAATGTCTGACAAATGATTGATTTGCAGGTGACTGTATATTTGGCATTTTACACACCTATTTTGCCTATCTTTTTAGTTAGGAGGATTGAATTTAATTTAATTTAATTATACTGGAAAGTGTAAGGCTCTACTTGTATTGTAGAGCAATGTACATTTGTCTCATTTAAGTATCATTTTTTATATTTAAGGCATCCTATACTTACCCGTCTAACTACGAGTATTTATATCCTAATTTCAAGTAGAGTTATGGGCTGAAATCTAATGGAATACCAAAAGCCTCAACGAGCAAATGTTGTTGTTTGTGTTTCACATATAAATACTCTATACATACTTTGTTAAGGGATATATTTATAGTTACTCGTAGTTTAAGCTTGCGAGGGCAGTAAGTGTGACACTCAGTAAGTGTGACTTTTAACTTTGTTGTTTCTAAAGTTAAGAAGTCTTCAACTTTTGCCCCCTCTTCACTGTTCACGCTTCACAATGGTTACTTAGGTTCTGCAGACTTTGGCATTTTCTACACTTTCACAAATATTTTGAGCAAACACTTAACGTAAAGTTTACATTTTATGTTTAGTTCTATCTCGAACTTACCTCTAAGGTTATGGCTAGATATGCAACAAAATTTTTTGAATTTTACAAGTATGTCATGAATAAGTTACATTTTAATTAAAACCAATTTTAATTGTACAACAAATTGTAGGATTTTTTTAAAATTAATTTAGTACTTTTGTATGCAAATAGTTTGCCAGTTTGTCTAGATGCGAGTTGAAAATAGTCATTTAACCCAAGTGTTCGAAAATACTTCATGGTGCAGTTTTCGCTGCATGTTCTCCTTAGATATAGCTAGGCCCTTAAAGACTCGATACACTGAATGTCAATTATCTGGATTTTTGCCTAAAATCCATACTGATCCATAGGTAGTTCCATTTAAATAATGGCAGATGAGCAGTGTCCGGGTTCTGTGTTGCAGAAAAAAGCTGCTGTTTGTTTACTTTATTGCTGGAGCATTGTCAGCCTGACTTGTGTGGCAGGCGATGCATCCTAGCTGTCCACTGATTTTCGAATGAAATATGCACGCGTTTACCGGCAACGCACCGTGTTGCACCGGCAACGCATACGAAATTGGCACACACATTTGTGTAAATAGACACACATACTCGTATACGCACATACTCGTATACGGCCCAACAGACGACTTGACGGACAGGCAGATAGACAGTAGATGGTTGGCTGAGACACACAAACTCACACACACAGACAATTCACAGTCTACTGCGTGTGTGAGCTCTGCCATATTTGTCTTACACTCGAGTGCAGCTGAAAGGCTTATAATTTCCGCTTGTTGTTCGTAGGGCTGTCGTTAGAAAAGAAAGTAGAAAGTCACAATAGGATGTGCTAATATGAGGCTGCAGTTCATAGGATGGGCTGGGGGTGATGCCGCCAGTGCCGACAATATGTGTCACATCTACAGTACCAGCTATAAAGCCTGAGGCAAAAAGCAACCTGTTCAGCTCGAAGGCTGCCACCAGGCATTGGCGTCAACGCTTCAAGTAACAACTACAGCACAGAGTACATGAAGAGGTCAAGTGTGTGCTGGCAAACAAACAGCCAAAAAGCTTACACACAAACACGTACATATGTATGCCCATAAAGCAGAGCCACATACTAGTGGGAGAAGCTCGATAAACTGAAAATAGCAACATGGAAGTGGCGTCACGCAGCGCCTAAGCTCAGCTAGATTATGTGAAGATGTCAAGCTGAACTTATCAACTACCAAACAGCTCTAAAATGCACTAAAGTACCAAATGCAAACAGCCCCGCTCAGCGTAAAGCGTATTTCATTACACTGCCAAAACGACCAAATTATTCCGTCTAACAAATAGCATTTACAGCATAAAATGCTACAGCATTTTATTTTAATTCGGAGCACCTCAATCCAATTTGCCTATGCAGTACACGTAAATTAATAAAACCAGCTTAGAAGTTATCTTAGTTGCAGCTGAAAATCTTGGTAAACCCTTTTTGGCAGTCGATAACTGAATGCATTTCTTGTTTGCCACCCACACACAATTTTTTAATTAAGCTCCCCAGTTTCTATGGCAACATCTAACAGAATAAGACTCATTTATTGATATCCTTAGGTAAAAAAGTTACAAATAGTCATTGTCCATTTTAATTCAAAATACAAAATATACCGGCGCTTTCCTGAGCTGGAAAATATATAAAAATGCATAGCTTATGTCCCTGTTTATTTTAATTTTATTTGCAACACATTGAAGTCTTATTTATGAAACCACATAAAAATACATAAAAATTTGCTAAACTGTGGATAAGCAACGTTTGGAGATGAGAAAAAGATAATACATTAATCTACAGGTAGTCTTCTTAGCTCAGTTCAATTTAAATTCTTTAAATTATTTTACTTTTTAATTTCTCAACAACGTTTGCCACGCTATTTATACTGATTGTTTTCCTCAAACAAAACCACAATTTCACAATCTGTAAGATTTAAAACCAAATAAAATACTTTTAAAGCAGTCTTAAATAATGTTGTTTTTCGGCTTGTTCTTTAATTACGACTATTGTTTCTCTCAGTGTATATGCCACTGCAGATTTTGATGTATTCATGTTTGTGTGTGCACGGTGACATTGAAAGTGCCGTGCCGTACCGTACCGAACCCGTGCCAGTGTCCGTGTCCGTGCCCCTATTCATACACGTATCCGTGCCTGTCGCAAGGTTGTGCCCATACTGTGTTATCTCGCAAGGCCGCCACAAACACTCACGCACAGCCACCCGCACGGAGGCACGCCACTCTCGGCGACGTCTTGCGGCGACTTCCTCGGCAGTTCGCTGCACTGAGCGGCGGATTGGTTGGGAACACAGCCAGAGTTTGGCATGGCATTGGCATTACTAGCAATGTGTACGTGTGCGGGCGCATGTCTGCAAAGTGCAGAACAAACATTCAGGCACTTTTTTTCGTTGCCTGCCGCCAAGTTGCAACAACAGCTTAAAACATGCGCTTCCCGCATATGTAAACATGCCAGGAAATGCGTCTGTTTGTTTTTTATTCCGCCCAAGTAGACAAGTTGCCAATGGCAACTGGGTATTACGTTAAACCGGCTTCACCCAATAGCCGACTGCGGAGCCGGACTTCTGCGGCCTGCGGGTGATAGCTCCAGTAAATAGCGAATTCAAATTTCAAACAGAAATAAATCCAAAGTGATTCCAATTTGTTTAGTATATACCGCTCGTGCAGTCGGCAAGCGTGCTCCTCAAATATTTAATATTGAAATAAATCCAAACTGAGTCCGCCCGAGCTGGCTAAGGTTTTCGGAAAACGCTTTTTGCATTTTTATACTTTTTCGACAAGTCTAACATAATAAAATAAAATTACTGGGAACGTAGCCAATAACATATTTTGTTGCAAAACTATACGAGTACAGCTAATACTTTGTATACTTTGTCATTAACAAAATATTCAATTTGGTTAGCTCATAGATTTTTAGATTAATTTTAATTGAGGCCATTATTTTTCAATGAACAAAAGTATATTTGTTTCATCACAGTGTTCTATGTTCGAGACACAGACCTTGTTATTTTTTTAAAATCTTACATTTATGAAACTATATTCAAACTAAATATTGGCTATGGATCGAGGGATATCTGGCCGGATGGACATAAGTTTTAAGTTGAAATTAAACGTATTGTAATCTAGGTCGATAACCCATGTTTGATTATGAAAAAATAATAAATATATAAATTTCAACTAAATATTTTGATCATTGTGCCAAAATCAGGCCTTTTATAGTACTATTACTAAAGAAACTAAGAGCAATGCAGTTTATAAAGATTAATTAATTAATGTTGTTAGAATTCGCACTTTTATTATAAATGAGTAGATTCAAAGCCATTTACAACTCAACTGCCACTATATCCGATAGGAACCAAACATTTAAGCCGCATATCAAGTCTAGCATAATAGGGAGCTGTCACAACAGATGCTGTGCTTAAAGTTTTCCAAAATAATAACAACAACGGGTATATAGTATAAATCAGTTTTATGGCCAGAAAAGTGGCGAAAACAAATTAAAATAAACAACTGCCACTTTTTTGCAGCTTGGTGTAGCCATTGGCTTTGTCCTGCCTCCTATACTGGTGCCCAACTCCGAGGACTTGGAAACTGTGGGCAATGATTTGAGGTTGATGTTTTATATGGTTGCTGGTTTGACTAGCGTTTTGCTCGTGCTAATGGCGCTCTGTAAGTGAATTCAACTGATATGCACCCACTTAACTTTATTATTATTGTTGACTTCCTTTCCGACCAAACAGTCTTCCAAGACAAGCCACCCACACCACCCTCCGCCGCCCAGGAGGCTGCTCAGCGCATAGAGGGGGGACATGCAGAGCAAGTTAGTTTTTTCCAATCGCTGAAAAACCTGATGACCAACAGCAACTTCATTTTTCTCCTACTATCCTACGGCATAAATGTGGGTGTATTCTATGCCATATCGACGCTGCTGAATCCGGTAGGTCTTTAGTAGAGTATTTGGGTGTGGGAAGGGTCGACTAATGCTCGCTCTTTCACAGGTAGTTCTGAAATACTATCCCGGCCATGAAGTCGATACTGGACGTATTGGCTTGTCTATCGTACTCGCGGGAATGTTGGGCTCCGTTGTTTCGGGCATTGTGCTGGATAAGACCCATAAATTCAAGTAAGTACGGGGTAAAGCTCTTCTAATGCTTAATTGGAAGCCAACTGAAGAATGATTTTATTTTTGGCGCACGACTGGCACTGCATTGAAAAAGTTTCGCCTTAGTGAACGAGTTATCGACACACATCACGCATACGCAGCGTAGCCCACCGAGAAAGTTGTTGCAATGCTGCGAAACTGTAAAGCTAAAAATTGTAATTAATGCTCGTGCTCTTAATGCAGTCAAGCAACTACAAGTATAACCAATATATGACTACAATAAATTCTTGACACAAAAAGCGCTTTGCATTTAACAATCTGAAGTATTTAATAAAACATTTCCAGCGCTTGCTTTCGACATTTTTAAGTCTTCTATCGTTTATAAATTTTGCATATAATCCTTACTTCAAAATCAAGAATTGACATTTGTCTAAAATGAAATGATTTTATACAACATTCATCATTCCTTCCAGCTATTCTTATGCGTTTAGACAACGAAGCGTTATTTAAATGAGCGCTGATGTGCTTGTAGAAACAAAATCACGATTAAATCAAACAAGAATATGCGATTACACATGTATACTCGCACTTTACGATAAGATGATACTAATAGCTGATTTGTAGAAACTAGCCTGCGTTACAAGTGCCCAAGATATTGATGTTTTACTGTATAGTATATGGAAAAGCCTAATGAGCATGTTGCCCTTTTGTTTTAAAAATTTCATTATTTCCATAAAACGTGCACAGGGAAACCACTCTGGCGGTTTATGCTCTCTCTATGGTGGGAATGTGGATTTTTACATTCACCCTCGATACTGGCTACATTGCTGTGGTTTATGTGACAGCTTCATTGCTGGGGTAAGTGGAAGCAGAAAAAGTAACAAAAGTGTTTTTCTGTATGCTGCTCGAACATGCAATACTACTATATATATGTATATGTATTTTCCCTATGCAGCTTCTTCATGACTGGCTACCTGCCGGTTGGCTTTGAATTTGGCGCGGAGCTTACTTTCCCTGAGCCAGAGGGCACCTCATCGGGTCTATTGAATGCCTCGGCACAAACCTTTGGCATTGTGTTCACCCTCATCTATTCGAAACTATTTTACTCGTATGGCGATATACAGGCCAACATTGTAATGGCCGTGATGCTAATTGTTGGAACTGTGATTACTGCCATCACAAAGTCGGACTTGCGCCGCCAGAACGCACAGGTGCAGGGGGGAAATGCGGCGTTGGAGTCGGGAAATCCGTAAATGCATGTCACTACAGATATCCCCACACACACACACACACACACAAACAACATAAAGACAAACAACCCCACGACATGCACAGGCACACAAATCACAATTGGGTGGCCAAGTTCGGGTTGCTGGCCCTCATAGTCGCGCGTCATTCGTCTTGAACTTGGACATATCGTTTTAATTTTTTATTTATTGCATTAGTTGTTACACAGTTCTGTTTTAGTTCTAAGTAAAATGTATGTTGCGTTTTAACTTGTTTATTAAAATTGCATAGCAATTATAAGGAAAAAGTTAACACTTACTCTTTTAGCTTTATGCTGAAAAATTAGTGCGTAGTGGAAAAATTAAAAAAACATTGTAAAAAGAATTTGTGGTGTAGATAAAATTTGGTTAATAAGCTTTATGTGTACAGTAACAATAAAACACAGTACAACACCTTACACACAAATCAGTCTAATCAGTACAATCTGATTGCATAAATAATCCAATATATTCTAACCATATACGAGAACTATACGTGTATGCTCAATTCTGAAATCTCAAACTTAATCTTCATTTGAACTGCCGTTTCCAACGCGATCATTCATGCTCGGCTTGACAAACAACTCAATAGAATATAGTATTTACCCGCAGCAGAGTTTTTGTTTTTTGGGATATTCACACAATGTCTGTTAACATCTTAACAAAAAAAATTATAAAATCAAATATGATTACAAAACAAGTTTGGAATTGGGACTTGAAATATTTTTGCTTAATCGATAAATTATTAAAACTGCTGAATATTTGCAGCATACTTATTTTTCTATTTTTACAATTTAAATTAACGCTTGTTAATTGAATATCATGTCTACTTTAGGGTTAAAATTGCCACGAATCTATTTACAAACAATTCGTGCTTGCTGCAGTGCAGAAAGTAGACCTGCCAAGATCAAACTGAGTCGGGGATTTAGTTCATTATACATTGAGGCCGAAATCAGACCGAAAATGTTCAATATTATCGCCTGGAGTAATTAACGAAATAATTATTTCTGGGTCTGTTGATTGTGAATTGTATTCCTTTAAAATTAAATGGTTACATTTTCAATTTCAAATCATCCTTTTTGGATTGTGCTAAGTAGTTAACAGACAGTGAATATCCTTTATGAGTGTCTAATAAAATATAAATAGATGTCTTTAGTATAACATATGTATTTTAATCCAACAATAGATAAACGAATCTTTATGTAAACGGTTGTCAGCACTTGCTCTGCCGTTGCGACGGTTGTGAGCATCTCAAAATGGAACTCAAAAACTCAAACGATAAACACACAGTAGGGGAAGGCATTTGGACGCTTTGACATAAAACTTGACAAACACATTTGGCAGTCAGTTACGAACGTTTTAAAATATTCATATAGTCGAATAGGAACAGAAACTGTAACAAAGTTCAACCAATTTAGGGACATCCAGGTAAAATATAAAACACGTACATATAGTGAAGTGGCCGCTTAAGTAATACTTTAACTAACGCTTTAAAGCTCAGCTTAAAAGAATAAATATCGTGTTATCTAACGTTCCAATCAGAAATACTCAACTTAAATTTTCATTTCGAACACTTCAATTTATCGGACACTGCTATATGTACGTGTATGCACTAGAATTTTGACACACAAATACATTTTTGAACATTTACAAATATTTTTGAATATCCAAAAATGCCAATAACATAAAAAGACAAAAGCTGCAATATTGCAAAAGTTGAATTGATAGTATCCAATTCAGCAGAAAAACTCGAATTACAAATGTCAACTATAACTTAAGTTCACAAAAAGGTCAAAAATATAATGGCTGACCGATTTCAAATAAAACTACTTCCATATTTGAGCACAACATACATATATTGACACACACAAAGTAAATACATATCTGCAAAATGCAGTTCCTACTACATACGAGCACATACAGATGCCAGATTAGTTGAGTAAACACAGCCTCTGCACAAACACAATATACCAGTACAATTTATGATTTAGAGCACAAGAAAGAGGTCAATTAGAAAGCTTTATGTGAATTCAGAAAGTGTAATTTCCTGGTAATCCAACATTCAAATCAAAATTCTATAGCATTGCACGGTAAATTGAAAAAATGGTTTAAAACTTTGCAGTTCAATGAAGAGGATGAATTGTCCAATTAGCTCGAGAAGTAAAACGTTGCTTTGAGCCACTCTGTACAACACACACATTAAATTAGCTAAACACGCATAAATAGTCAGCAGCAAATGGATAACAAACATAAAATATATGTGTATCATAAATGTATTTAAACAATAATATATATGTGTACTATAAATATATTAAATAAACCTATAAATGTGTAACAAAAGAGAAATTTAGACCTGTAATAGCTATTTTCAAAACAAAAGGACTATGAAATATGGTGTTTAAATTTATTCTGCCTTTTTCATTTATACAATATAGACTTTTGCTTAATTGAAATAGTCAACGAACTCGACTGATACTTGCAGACATTTCTTTAAGGGACAATTACTACAATAATACATTAAATTTACAAAAAGTATGCTACTTGTTTGCACGCACATACAAAATTAGAACGCAAGTAATTTAAAAAAAAAACCAAAAGGCGAAATAACTTAAAAACAATAATGGAAATGTCAACCGCAAAAATCCCACTCTACTTGTACTTATTCAAAACAATTGCAAATGTCAGGTAGTCGGGGAGACATGTTTTTAATGCGTCGGACCCCAAGCGCGAATTAAGGTCAGCGCTTTATTAAAGTAAGCACACCATTCCTCGCGCTCCTCTTTTGTGTCGGCCGACAGTAAATGCCGCACAGTGGTCATGCGTCCGTTCGGGACTATTATAAGCGATTCCTGATCGGTATCTATGGCTGGGCGCTCGCATTCCAGCAGCATTGTGTTTAGGCGCGCACAAATATCTCGCGGTGCTGTGCTCACCTTCTGCGAGGTGCATGCATTTAAATCAATAGAACCCATGGGTGTTTTCTTTTTCTCATCATCCGGATACTTCCAAAAGTTGAGAACAGACCCATTGAGATAGCACCACCGACGATGCCAGGCACCAAAACCGGAAATGTCCTCGAACATGGTGAGAAAACCTTTGTATTCCACACACACGGACAGTTCACAGTTGACCTTCATATGCACGACTCCCTCTAAAGGACTGACGCCCAGTACCTGCACAAAAATAAAATAATTTAACAATCATAGCCGGCAGGGTAATGTTCGTTCCATGTGGATATGTACCTGTGTCAGTGTCCAAGTTGTGCGTTGAATTTCACGCAGCGAGAATATGGCGAAGCCGTATTGCACCAATTGGGGTGTGCGAACCACATGAGGACCGGCAGGACTCTGCACTGGAGGCATAACCAGACGATTTTCGCCGCCCTTCTTCTTCGGTGTTTTTATGCCACCTTTCTTGTTCTGATTAATGTGGTACTTCAACTCGTGGGGCAGTTGATCGCGCTGCGCCAACATGCCATAAATCTCAAGTGTTATCTAGGATGTTCAAGCGCCATTTGCGGCAAAAGCAATTAATCAAAAGTGAGAGCGAGGAAGTGTCAGTGGCAGCTTACCCTAAAATCGGCGTACACATTATTCAGTTGCAGCACATCCGGAAACTTAACGGACAACAGGCCGGGCATGGTCGGTACTGTTTTGGTGGCCAGTACATGCTCGTTGTACTTAAGTAGACAAACCAGATGATGGCCAGTAATGGTGCCCGTTGCCATTTTGCGCACATACTCCTGACGTAGTGGTATTGTAATTTCCTTGACTATCAACTGACCCTTTTCCTTAGGCGCGCCAACAGGCCGTAAGCTGTTTTCCACGCGTAAACGTTGTACTTCATCCAAACAGGCCTGGCGGCGATGCGCTGTAAACGTGGATTGTCATTAGTCGGGACATCTAATTTATTTCTTCGATAGGTACTTACTGGCTAGCAACAAGTAGCGTTCACCCTCAACCGACTCTGTGGAGCCGGAAAACTCTACTGTGGCGGCACAAAGATTCAAAGCCTGGCTAGCCTGCCCAATAACCTGCTGTTGCTTGCAAACTTCGCTGAGGAGCTTCTTAATTTTGTCCTGCGCCATGGCAGCATCATTTAAATTGTGTGAATCGTGTTCGTCCCCATCATCTTCCTCTTCGATGCAGTTGTCCGTATTTACGCTCTCGCTTTGCTGTGGCGAGCCATAATCCAGCTTATGCTTGGCTCCTCCGGCGTCCAAGGCCGACCGCAATACTTGTTGCTCTCGGCAGATCTTTCGCACAGGCGTTGAGTTATTACTCTGAATAAATAGAATGGAAATAAATTTTCAGTTACATGCATAATTGCTGCCACAATTCCATACTTACGCTGGCACTTTGCTGTCGACGATAAAAGCTTACAGTGTGAACCAATGTGACAAGATTGTCATTGTCCTGATTCACGCTTAGCTCAGATTTCACTGGTTGTGCTCCATTCAGCAGTGGCGTCTGCACGTCCATAGCTTCGTGCTCGGCAATAGTTTGGCACACAGCTGCTGGTGTTTTGCGAAATGAAAAACTGTTTGATGCTGTCGTGCCTTTACTCTGTAATTATGTTATGAAGAAACTAGTTAAAATCATGTAACAACAAACGTATCAAGAGGAGCAAAGGTAAACTGGAGTTGAGTTTGCGATTGAAAATCAGATAATATAACTATTTAGACATATTTTTGGTAAACCATTTATTTGTTTTTACCCATCAATAGTCAACCCCAAATTGTAATACGTTTTAGACTCACAATTGAAATTCTAGTCTAGCAACCCTTATCCCGTTTTCGAATCCGATCGAATAGTGCGGAAACAATATTCGGTTTCAAAATAGACTAGTGAACAGCATTTTAAATCGCATTACTTAAAAGATTTTGGAGTTTACTCATTAACGAATTTTAATTTGATGTAACTTCCTACATTTTCGCATTACATCGTATATTTTGAGTCACATTAAAAGGCCGAAAGATTATGTGGGCCGCAAACAACTTAAAGGGTTACGTAGCTTGGTAAAACAGAAAAACCAAACTTTTTACATACAAGAAGGTCCTTCTATGGGAATCCTGATCGACTGCTAAAAGGTTTTTAGGTTGAAAGCCAAAAACTTACGCCCCGCGATATATGACTCGCATTGTGTTCGTCCTCGCTTTCATCTTGTGTGCCATCATCATCGTCTCCCAGGGCCTCATCTAAATAGTCATCCATACCCGTAGAGGCCACGGACGATGAATTCATTGAGCTATCGTGCCCATCATGGCCGTAATAAAAGTCCTGTTCGGCATACCTTACAGTCTGCAAATGAGAATGTGTGTGTTGGGTTTCAGCTGTGTGAGGGCAGGTAGCAGCACTTACCTTTTTGCTCTGCTGCTGCGCCTCGTTCTGCTGCACCACATGCATTATTTCGCGGCCGAGGCTGACGTTGCACATGCCCGCGCTGCTGTCCTCAGTCTGGGACTGTTCGTCATCCTCGTCACCCGCACTGTGCTTTGCGACGCTGTCAACTTCAGACTCCTCCATGTAACTAAAATAAAATGTCGCAAAGGTTAGAAATTAGTTGAGGAAGCGATATTTTTATTGGCTTTGTGCTAGTATTAAAGCTATGCGTGTGTCTTAAATTTCACTAAGTAATCAGTCTTAACTGCTATTCTATGCAGAGCAGAAATAGCAGGCAGGAGTAACATTTATCAGCGCACCTTTCTAGTTCGTCCTCCTGATCTGTGCCGTCAGTTAAGGAAGCGGTGACAGTGGCACAGCAATTGTCGCCACTGGAATCGAGGTCAGATAGTGCTGGATAAAGACGATTTGCGGTTTCAGCCGCCTTGTTAGATGAGTTTGAAGTGCGAGCACGCTTTGATTCCTCATCCATGGCATCACCAGCTATAAAATTGGACTGATTAATATCATCTTGAAAAGTTGTCAGGCTGTGGACTTACGTGAGCGTCGTTTGCTGCTGGCCAGCACAGATGCTGTCATAACGGGTGGCGGTGGTGGTGGTGGCATCGGCCGTACCACTTTGCCTTGCATCGGAGCTGATAGTTGAGGCTGTTGTTGTTGTGGAGGATTGAAAGTTGCTTCCTGGTTTAATAGTTCCTTTTGCTTGTTGAAACGATTTGCTATAATTTGCATGTCCTCTTGGCGCTGGCGATCGATATCCTTGATGCGGTTTTCGGCCGATGATTGAGCATTAGCTACCAAGGCAGCCACCTTATCGCGCAGTTTATTCTCTGGCTTGGGTTTGACCAAGTTTGAAGAGGCAGCAGCGGTGACTGGATGTACTGCATGGACTGCTTCCGTATTATTAAATATAGTTGCAGTTGTGGAGTTATTTACTTACCTTTTGGCTGATCCTGCCTTATTTGGCTAATCGTGGGGGCTGATGATATGGGCGCTTTTGGCAGCATTGCTTTGTTGTTACCAGTTTCAAAGAGTTTCATGCGCTCCTTCAGCGAAAGCTCACATGGATCCTTTTGATTGCGTTGGACGTTTTGTGTCTGACATGCATTATACGCCTTGTTTTCAAAAATCGCAGCACGACCAGAAACCAGGCCGGATTTTACAGTTGTTGTTGGCGCTGGATTCACTGGTTTGTCTGGTTTCGCAGGACCCATTGTTGCCGTGTCAAATGTCTTGGCCACTTTGCTAACCGCTGTGGATTTAGTAGGCACCGCCGGTGTGGCTGCCTGAGCTTCAGATGGAGCGTCGTCCTGTTCGGTGTAATCATAGGTATGTTTAATTGTGGATGATTCACGCCGTTGAAAGCCTTGTGCCTCCAATGAGCTCAATACCTTGGGATCCCATTTCAATTGCTTTGTTTTGTTCACCTTCATCGCGTCGTCTACTGCATCGTTGTTGGCTGGCACACAGCGTGGCGGTTGGGGGGCCTGTGACTTTGTTTTCTTTTCTACCGAACCAATGGCATGGCGACTTGGCAAATCAGGTTTCTGGGGTGGAACTGTACTAAGCGGTCTGTGCGCATCATGATGTGCAGTATCATCCTCCCACTGGTTAATCGTGTTTGCCAGCGCCGCCAGTTTTCCGAAACGTTGCTTTGCTTTTCTCGGACTGTGCGTGTGGCCGTAAGCATCAACATCATCATCATCCGCATGGAATTGACCCTCGGTGCGATGTATGGGCGAGGACAAGTCATTGGTGTTGGAGTACAAGGCGCCCATACGTTGCAGTCTATTTCGTGAGGTGTCGCGAAGCCTTGCCAGGGGCTGATTAACGACCGGCTCATGAACCTCGGCACCACCTTGGCATTGCTCCTCGTCGTCAGTTACGTCCTGTTCTTGAATTTCAACTTGCACCTAAGCGCACGCGAAAAGATACACACACACACATTCACATATAGCAAGCAAATACAGCGCAAGTAAATCAACAACAACCACCAAAATATGCGCAACATTTGAGAAAACGAAAAAAACCAAAACGAAACAAAAACTTACCCCAATTGGTTTGTCTGTCGTTATGTTGATCTCAATGCCCATTTCCATGTTCTCCTTGTTGACGGCCGCATAGTGACGGAGCGGTTTGGTTGGCGACGCCTCCAGATTGGCCTTATCCAAAATTACAACTTTGGAATTGGAGTTAGCACTGCCGGAGCCTGTGACTGCATTGGATATAACTTTTGAAGCACTACTGCTGCTGGAGGAGGCATCGACATTCGTGGTATACTCCGTGGAATGCAACGGAATGCATTCCGCCAAAGGGAACTTACTGGCATTTGTAATCCCTAGGGCGCGACTGCGCTGTTCCGCTTTCTCGAGCATGCGCTGAAATTACAATGCGAATGCGCTTTACAAAAATTCACTCCAGGCTTTTTTGGCTTGCCATCTTGTACCTGCGTGAAGGGATCCATTGTTCGATTTTTTCGTTGCAAAAATAAGAAAGCGCACACTATAATCGGCCTTTGGTTAACTGCACTTCTATTTAAATTAATTCCTAAGTCCCGTTACTGTTTTTACACTTTACAGCCACGCTTTCAATATTTGATTATTTGCAATGCGTCCTTTTTATTAAATACGCGTCGCTGCCACTTCTTTGTTACGCGTCGGTTTGGTTTGAAATTGATGCTTCTTAGTGGCGGGGTTAGTGTTGGGAAATGCCAATTACTGTGGCTTGGCATTGTTTATTAGTCAAAGCAGCGTCTATGACTTAGCTCTACGTTGGAATGATGGAGATAGAACACTACTGTATACATACATATTTCAAGTTTACATTTATAATGAAAATTTTTTTGCAATATTGGACATTATAAACCAATTTTTTCGCGAATAGGTAGATAAATAATATTCTTTAACTTATCAGCAAATGTTTGGTTATATTTTGAAGCTTAATTCAAATACAGCTTCAAAATCAGCTACCTACCCTTTTAACGGCATTAACGAGCACTGAGTTCGGCATTGTTGAACACTGTAGTCAGAAATTGACTATCTAAATCGTAGGTATTGGTAGCACTGACAGCGCAATGTTTTGTTCTTTGTTATGACCACAAGAGGAATTGTAAATGGCAGAATTTAACAGCGAAAAAGTGGGCTTATTATGGGATTGTGCCAATGCCCTTACCACTGAAACCCACACAGAGCGGCTTCTCAAGTCCTACTACATGTAAGCGGATTCTATACACAAAAATCAATGGCATTTTTATGTAAAGTTTAATCAACAGCAACACCTGTCGTAAGCTGGCCAGGCACAACACACAGTTACCTGCAGATACCTTTGGCCCGGCACGTATGTGCGCACGTTGTGGAAATCAGTGGAGTGATGGTAATAACCAGCTGCATTTAAGGCCACAGAGACTAACTGACCGTGCCAAATATCGCAAGCTTGTGGCCAAATTGGACGCAACGGATAAAGACAAACAGTTGAAGGGAACGCTGTCTACGAAGCAACGCAAGCGCGCCAAATGGATAAAAAAACGCCTGGCCAGCAATGTGGTATGGCGACCCAATATAGATTTAATTTTCCACTCTCTAATATAATACTTCCATCATGCAGGAAGTCAACTGTTTTTGCGGGCACAAGACATTTCTGACGTTGGAGAAGCCAAAGAAACCTGAAAAGACTACGCGATCTGAGAAAAACGCACCTAAAACAAAAGCAGCTGAACTAAACAAAAAATCCAAGAATACGATTATAAATACGAAATTGAAAAAACCGAAGTCTGAAAAACAAAAAACTCCACTCAAACCCACAGCAAGTGCCTTGGTGTCTCATTCCCCGAAAAATCCACCAAAAAAGCTAAAGAAGGAAATTCCTCAAAAAAATGGTGCAAAGGCCAATAAGAAGAAAATGGTAGCTCCACGGCCGACCGCAAAAGACGCCTCAAAAACGCAGTCAAAAACCCAAAAACAAAACGCGTTGTTGCAGCTGGCTGCACAGTTAAAAACGCAAGCGACTAAAAACGCCATGAAAACGCAACAAAGTCGCTTAGAAGCATTTTTAAAGTAGCGAGCCAAATACATTTTTTGCATCTTCTTTACATTAGTAAGTCTTTTAATTGCACATAATAAATCGTAAGTACAGTATGCGTATGGGAATGTCAAGTAACTTGACCGGTTTCGTTTATTTAAACAAAGAGACTCAAACAACATCCAGCCCATGCTCCGCAACTTAACCAATGATAAAGGTGTATGGAAATGGAACCTGTTATCCAGAGTACACGCACATTGAGTCACGCACAGCACAGCGACGGAGCTATCACTGCAGCGACCAGCCTCGCCAACATCCCAAGGTTGTTCAATCCCTGGCATAATTGGCGCATGCGTGCCTCGCCGCGCTGTACTGATACGGCGCAACATTCTTAATTTATTTTCGTAAACAACATTTAATTAAAATTGAGTTGTTTGCCATCGTAGCAGCATGTCCATCATGAGATGATGATACGCCAAATAAGGCGAGAGTAAGCTTATCGGCCGCCAAAACTCTGAAAAGCAGACATGTGGACATAGACAACAAGGTTATATTTCATGCGAATCCCTTGACAACAACAGCAACATCTGCCGCTGTTCAGGCTACCACTTTCTTGTTGACTGCGCACATTAGAAGATTTCTGGTTTTAGTTGATTACGAGCGGCCTGCAAATCCTGTTTAACCGTCACTCTAATATGGCCATAATGGGATGGACAAAAAAAAAAATGATACTAAAGCTGCGTCGTCCGGTTGGATGCCTTAAATGGTATGTATTTTGGCAGAAGCTTTTACAATTTTTCTGGGCGTGCACCCAGCGGGCTATATTCGTTTAAGCCATTGTCATTATTTGATTTATTTTATGCAATGCTATGCACCACCGATGTGCACATGCGCCACGCAGCCGGCCGGTGAGTAACTCTAGGCCTGGTCAACTCTCTGCTTCTTGGCTCTTCCGCAAAACATTGCTTCACGTTCTCGTTGTTGTTGTTGTTGGCTTCTACATACATACACTTATGTATACAACAAAGAAAGCCACACTCGGCTCTTGTGTCTGTCTGTTTCTGCCTCCTCGGCGCATTCGGCTTTACGCTGCCGTTGTCGTTGCTGTTAGTGTTGCTGTTGTTGTGCCACTGTCAGTTGCGTTTGTGATTCACGGCCGCGCGCACACAAAGTCTCGCTTGTCTCCGCTTCTCGATTTGAGCCGATCCGATAGCTTTCGCAATGAAAACCGTTTTCGTCGCTGCTGCTACTATTGTTGTTGCTTTTCTGTCATTGCGTTCGTTCTGAGCGTGTGCGTTTATAGAGACAGAAAAGTTGTTAAGCAAAAAGGTGTCAACTTAAATAAGCGCAAAGTGTATGTGAGAGAAAAATAAAAAGTAATACCTAGAAAAATAATTAAAGAATTGGAAACCGGATACTAAAATAAATAAAACGTACATGCGGAGAGTGTGTGAGTGTGTGTGTGCAGGCAACATTTTTTTTCCAAATCGATAAAGGTTTTCAAATGACCGGAAATGCACACTCAAACAAGCCACTTTAGCGACACGCCTGCGCGCACGCAATGGAAAGCCGGAAAAACTGTGCAAAGTTCAGTGTCTTTGTCTGCAGACAGCTGAACAAAAAAGGGCCCATTTAAAGTCAACAATTTAAACGTTTCGAAAACAATCACAAACAATAATTGTAATCATTACATATATTGATGGTAATTCGAGACACCAACCTATTTTAACTGCCTTAATGGATTCTTCATTTTCATTGTGGCTGCATTGCAAAAGCTATTAATGGCCAGCAGTGCAAATTAAATTGATATTTCATGTGTCAGCAATAACAATAAAAGTGGCAGAACGTAAACAAATTATGAATATATAGACACATACGTATGCAGCAATAAGTTCGACTGTTCTACTAATACTTAGCCAATTTGTTGTTATGAAGATCAAGTGCCAGTGTTTCTGATTCTTTAACTTTACGACTGACGCGCGTTGCTATTGATGAGGTCAGAAGAATTGCTAGGGCTTTAAGACCCCAAACTACTATATGCCAAATATACAGACAAACATACATACAGATAATCTAGAAAGTGCACAGAGATTCAGTCATTCATCCGCACATTGAGATTTACCACAAACGGGGCACACACAAACAAATGCATTATTTATTGTATCTATAAACCACATAAAAAACAAAAATGAAAAATAAAGAATTGGCTAATATTTGAGGAGAGCCTGCACGACTATTATAAACTCTGTAGCCAAGCGAAAACTGCAAATTTTAGGCATGATAATAGATGAAGGCTTATCGACTCGTCTGGCTAAAAAATATTAACCTTTACGGAAGTTATAGAAGAAATCTATACCTGCGGATTTCATATCTTGTAATGTTTTCGGGATAACTTTTTTTCAATTGGAATTTTTAAAAATTGCGTTATAATTGAAACATAACTACAAGCTCTGCTTTCGTTACCGAATTCGAACTTTGAAGATACTTGTATATACATATAGATACGTATGAATATGGATTTAAAAATTCAGCGAATAATTTAATGTAACTTAAAAACGATAACAGGTCTATTAATTATAAATCAGAAGAGTGGCTTTTTACATACATACATACATGGAATACCTTTACAAATCATTATTTTTCAGCTGCTTTTCCACAAACTATTTCAATTTATAAATAAATATACAAGCAGATCCATTTTTATTTAAAGGCGATTCCCACAATTTTTGGTGACTCTAAAGCTTAGCCTAGGTGTCAAGTTACTTTAATATGAATGGAGTGTGTTACATACATTGCCTCAAAGCCGACGTACTACAACGTCTTTGTGTGTATAGGGTATATGCTTCAATCCGACAGATTCAGACTGCCGAAAGCAACGTTTAGAGCCACAAACACTGGTAGTAGATACATTAAAACACACACATACATTGGTACAAGCATATATAAACAGCTAGTGGATGCATGTAATGAAAAGCGGCCATAATAATTTTGTAATAGCATTTATGCACTTAAAAACTTGACACACAGATAGATACACAAACATACAAATGACGAAGCTACTAAAAACTGAACAAAAATAAAACAACAGACAAAACATAACGTCATCAACAACAGCCGCCGATTGTGTTGATTTTCCATGAACGAGAAACGAAGCGTGCAGTCTTCTATCCCCCTCCCCATTCCAAAAAAAAGTAAAAAAAAAAACAATTGTTATTGAGCACAAGTCGAAATATATTACATTTCGATGCGTATTTTCAAGAAAGCACTACAAATAAATAAAACAGAAGCCAATGCCGTGAGTTAAAAATAGCTATCGGCCTAAGATATTAAAGAAAATCTTAGCAGTTCAAGAAACTGCGCCGCCGTGGGAGAGTTTTTGTTTTGGAGTTCGACTCGAACTATAATCAGTTGTTATCCAGAACTTTAGCAGCCTGTGTGTGCGTGTGTGTTTTTGTGAAATTCAAACCGATTAATACTTATACAACATATTGTTATTTCAATTATTTACCCAAAGCAACACATTTCATGTGATTTACGCTTTTGTTAAGATACGACTACGTTTATAAAATGTGCGACTCTTGACAGCAAACTGTTAATTCCCCAATATTGCGAGTGCACTTGCTCAGATATGCTAGCTACTGAGAAAACAGCAAACAAATAATAATAAAAAAATTAACTGGAACGCCTAAATCTACAGCTCAAGAAATCGCTCTTAAAAAAAGACTGTAACTAACAAAAACAAAATACAAAATTAACACAAGCCATGGAAAATAAAACCACTACATCTAAACGTGATGAAATCGAACAGTTCTTAATAGGTAAGTAAAAGTCATTAAAGCAATAGGTTAGCTTTAATTAGTACTTAGAGTTTAGGGTAAATTTCAAAACACAAGTTTAGGTTTAAATGGCTACTACAAACTGAAAGACTACACCGTGAACTACTTACTCGAACTACTTACTCGTGTACGTCCGTAGCGATATTTTTGATAGCAGATATACAAGTAATTACCCGTTTATGTTATTTATTTCTCAAACATTTTAGAGGACCTTTTTTTGGTACTGACCTAGAAAACAACGATACATTTCTAAAGTATATACATACATATGTATATGTCCATTAAAAATTAGCGATCATCAATCATTTCAGTACATTAAACAAATATTTCCCATTGATAATAAGTAGTAGGGGTATTCCAGCAACTTACAATTTACGTAATTTGTTTGTGTACCTAAATTAAAATGCACTTTGCTTTTTTCCTTTTTTATGTAAATGGAATTTAAATACAAAAAGAGGAGTCGGATAACCATACTTTAAAATAAACCGATGATAGGTCCGCCCTCTCAATTATTTCTTAAGCCTTATCAGTGAAGGTAGTGAAGGTACAGCTTGTATCAATTATATGCATAAAAGCAACAACGAATTAAACAACAATTTCATTCTTTTATGTATGTAGATATGAACATATGTTCATTCGACCTTTTGGCCGGCCATAAGTAAAGAGTTTAAAAATTAAAGTGCTGCTGCTGTCTTAAGCGTTTACTTATTTACATACATGTACTATATATACGATCTCTCTTCATCAAAACTTATGGCCGTTGTATATGTACATATGCGTGAATATAGATATATGTATATTTGTGTAATCAACGCACACAATGAACATTAATAATACTGACTCATACAGTGTCTGAGCTCTGCTTAAACTGAAACTTAATGGCAGTCTTTGCCACGCTTTGTTCTTGTATTGTACACATTTTATTGGAACCATTTGGGGTCTGACCCGTCGTCGTTTGTCTGGCGCTGTTTCTGTTGCTGGTGGCACATGGGCTGTGGCTTCGAGCAAGCAAGCAGTCGTTGTCTTTACCTTCACTTTGCAGAGCGCTGGAAATGCTTAGAACTATACATTAGTCGTTAAGCCCCTCTCGTTCCAAGCTTTGTCCAAGGCTGAAAACTAAAATCGTTTTCTGCTTATTAAAATTGTTGTGCCGCTCCAACTTCAAGACAACAAAGACGATTTAAATTGTGCCACAACTATTTACATACAGACTATACAGCGTAGCAATGCTGAACTTTTGCCCAGGGAAATTGTTTTTAATTAGATTGTTCAATTGGGATTGTATGAGGTCATGATGCAGGCAACGAGTACTGCAAATGAGTCATCGGCCAGCAACATATTGCCGACAATTATATGTACATACATATAATATAATATATAGGGACATCATTTATGTTACGGGGCGTTACCCTTTTTCTTCAATTGCTTTTGGAGTGTCTGCGAGCCATCCTCCAAAACTAAGTGCAGACTTATAAAAAGTTTGCCTTCACTGATTTTTATTTGTGGCTCAGCTATTTAGTGTACAGCACTTCCTAATATTAATTTAAATTTTTTTTTTACCATATCAGCTTTGGTCCTAGGGAGCGAGTATGCGACAACTGAAATGTCTAAGTTTCCTCTCCCTCTTGTTTCGAATTTATAAAAAGGAAACATGAAAAAATAAAAATTATAAATATTAAATATGTAGCAATATATATGCCATAGTGTTAATCATTTAAGAACGTATCCTAGATCAACAATTCATTATCTAAAAACGTTGACTTCTCCTACCTAGTATTAGGTCTTCTATTCTAAAGATCCATTGAAATTCTATAGTGACCATCAGATATGATAATAATATGAGAGAATAATTGCTATTTCAGATGTGCGCGCACATTTTCGCGCATCGCTGGAGACATCGGAGTATGAGAATACCTCGAATCCGTTTCATATGACAGATGCCGAGCAGACCGTTAAACTCCTGTCCCGATGCGAACTCCTCTTGTCTCAAATCGCAGACAAGCAGGCGGCCCCAACGCCCATTACATCCAATTGGTTGGATAATTGCAGCGGCGAAAGCAAAACGGCCACAACCAGCGAGGCGTCTTCTGATGGGACCGGTTGCTATCTGGAGATGATGTCGACGCGCGTATCGAAGAATACACGTAAGTGGAATTCGTAGAGGAAATTTGCTTGACTATGCACTAATTAGCTTTAATTGCAGTGTCCGCCTCACGGGAATACATTGATTTCGCCAGCACTGGCTCGGTGGACAGTGATAAGACATTTCGCTGTTCCAGCGGCCAAGAGACGATGGTGTCAGGAGAGACCAATGAGAAGGGGAAGCAACACCAACAGCTAAGCGACATCTATCAAAGCATGGATGACGATGAAACACAAATGGTGATGGCACCTACGGACCCCGATCTCAGTCAGGTCATCGATTGTCCCTATTCAGATTTGCCGGCCGGACATCTGGCCATTCAGCGTTCGACCAAATATGGACAGCTTCAGCGCATTGAGAAGCGTTTGTTTTTCGACCAGAGCAAGAAATATTACTGCGGCATTATAGACGATTGGATGCTCTGCTATGTAGATGGGCCAACTTCTTGTCGACCCACCAATACCTTGTATTTGAAGAGCTCCGCCATCGAAATCGAGCATTTTGGTGAAGGCAAGAGACGCGATGTTTGCTTTCAAATAACCACAGCCGATCCCAACAAGAAGTTCATTTATCAGGCGAGCAATGAGGTAGATGCCAAAGAGTGGATACACGCCATTGAAGCGGCCATACGTGGCGATGCAGCCAATGCCAATCCTGCCACAGTCTCTCTAAAATCAACTCGGCGTTTGCCTACGCCGCCCGTCATAAAAAAATGTTACCAAGCAGCACCAACCAAAGCCGATCAAGTCGATTGTATCTATGAAGAACCATCGGCGCTCTACAATTACAGCGAGCCCGTTGTCACATTGCCACAGCTACCCGAGAAAACCAACAGTCCCTGCGCCTTGGCCAAGCGATTCGAGTACGATATACCAAAGTGTCCGCCGCAGCCGTTAACAACAAATGCCGAAACGACGGGCTTACTAAATATGCCGGATGACACGCCTGCGGTCGAGGCTAAGCCGCAACCTTCTAGCCTACACGGCGGCCTAAAACTTGATTTTCAAGCCAAGGTGAAAACCGTGCACAGTGAGCTTTCTAGTCAATTGTCGCCCGGAGGACCTAGTCCAGAGCGGTTAAAGAAGGGCGTCAAAAAGACTTACTCGTGTGGTTCTAGCGATGGTGAAATGTTGTCCCTGACTACAGCTAATCCGAAGGAGCAGAAAAAGCAACGCAAAACATCAGCAGCGCAGACAAGTACGAGCCCACAGAAATCTCCAAGTAAAGATTGTGATAAATTGGCAAAAAATTGGTTCCTTAGTCGCTTGAACAAAACGGCCGGTCTGGCTACGAGAGGATCTATGGGGACGGGCACTCAGGGGGCCAGCACACCCAGCAACGCTAAATGCAAACAGAGCGAAAAGTGGAACCTTCTCGATGGCTTAGATTTATGCGATGGACACGACCCTGGTGCAAAAACCGAACAGACTAGTAACAACAATTCCAGCAATCATCCTCTGACCTGCCTTAAGGCCGAGGCCAAGAGCAAAGTAAACATGATTGTCAATCAATTCGAGAGCAATGGACACCTTAAATCAATGTTTAGCGTTGAGCTGGCCTCGCTCACATCCTTGTGCGATAGCGACACTTGCAACAACTACGAGCCTATAATGCAGGTATCGACGCCGCCGAGCAGCTTCCTCAAGAAGGTTTAGACAGGAACAGATTTTGGATATATAATAGTTTACAAAAAATGTTTATTCACATTTTACATAAAATTTGAATATCAAAACAATTATTCATTTACACATACATACATACTTATTATTGTTTTGTATCGTATTGTATTCGGTATGCCACCATCCAAGACGTTGAAAAGCAATGCAAGAGCAATGTGTTAATATCGAGGTAGTCTCTCATGCTCATCTCGATGTGAATATCAATATTATTTACGTGGGGGTTATAATACACATTTAAAGGCATAGACAAGCGATGAAATTAGGTGAGAACATCCTGCCGTTGAGATTCAATTGCTTTAACAAGAGCATTACGCTTTCCCTCATCGGCCAGCAGCACAAGTTTACTGTTTGGTTCCCGAGACGAGAGCAGGCCTAGCATTTTTTTGCCCTCTTTTTTGGAGGTAATTTGAACTCCACGTCCGCTCGCCACTACGGAAGCAATCTCGTTCCACTGATATGTCCATAGTGACTGTTAGAAGAGTATATATAGAATAATAATCTTAATTTCAAAGGAGTGACAGGGGGACTCACCGTCCAAATGCCGAACATGTCGTTGCGTTGAACGTAGAGGACGCGATAGTTTGTCACCAAGAAATATTCAGCCTTTTGTACGATCTCTTCGCAGCAAACGAAGCTGTCTGTGGTTGCATATTTTCCTTTATCAAGCTCCCTGCAAATAGCAATTTAAAAAAATGTATATTATCGAACCGATTTCGTTGGTAATCTGCTTATTACTTTAACATCTTGTTGCCTGTGGCATCAGCCAGGCAGTAGGGCCGCAGTACGTGATCCTCATGCTGAAACCGTGGTGGACGCATGCGCTTTGCCTCTTCACTGCCTTCTGTGGCACGTTTGACAGCTTCGAAGCTGCCACTGGCGAAATCAACTACTCCGGCCGTAGGGCGTGCTACTAGACCAATGGCTCCTTTTCCCAATCCCTTGAAGAATCCTTCGACTCCCTGCTCGCGTGCACCTGATACAGGTTTTGTAACAACGCCGGTGACGCCATCAACAAAGCCCTGTAACATAAGATGGTTGACAATACCTAGACAATTGTAGAGGGTTGGGTACGAACCATAACCAATCCTTTGCCACTACGCGCTAGGCCTTCATGGAAGTTCTTTGGTTTGTTGTGCATTCCCTGACGGCGCTTTCGTTGGTATTCCTCGTCAAAAGTCAAAGCAGCCAGACCCTTGCCCATAGCTCCGGTAATTCTTTTTTAAATAAAACAGGTTCGTCAATCTCCATCAATATTTCTTTTCCAATTTGTCACTTACTTGGACATAGCCCCTGCCGCACCGCCCACTGTGTGGCCAAAAAGCGATTTAACGCCCAATACCAAGCCTTCAGCGAACTCGCCGGGTCCTTGAATGGCACCCTAAAGTTAATTTGTAGATATTTTGTTAACGACTCATTACCTTCAAATGATTTGTTTACAGTGCTTTACCTGGAACGGCTCATAGAATAAATCCTCCACTCCTTTTTTGAGTCCCACAACTAGGCCGTATGGATTACCCAGGACATCTAGGCCTAATACCAAGACATACAGTTGTTTCAGGGCTTGGCCCGTGTAATGGGACGTCACCTCCGAAATCAACTGTTGCTGTGTAAAGAACTGATATTCACGTTCGAAGAAAGCCAAACGGAACACGACATCATTGACATCAGTAAGTGTGACGCCCACACCCTGCACCAGCGGTCCTAGGAAACCTGGCAATGCTGTCGTATCCGATCCTGCCATCGAGAAGCTGACGTGTATCTTGAGTGGACCCAAATGTAAATTATCGTAGAAGTTCTTTTGCTCCTGTTGCGAGTGCTGTTCGAAGAAATCGGATAATGGATGCTCAATGGCCTCCACATCGCCACGGAAGAGTTTAGCGTTTTGTGTATCCGTTGTCATGTTGGTGAATAGTTCAGCAATTGCTGTAAGGAAGAGGATGTCGACCTTAAAGTGGAACTCCTGTATTAAAATACTAGCATATTTGAACTGCTTGACGGTAGTATTAGGCATGACCCGCTGAACCACGCTGCATTCTATAAACGGTTTCAGAGTCGTGGTATTTGCCACGCTTTTGGGTGGCGGAATCGGCGCCAAGACTACGGGGAAAATAGGATCCATAAATTGATTGTCAATCTGAATACGATTAATCTTCAGATGCAACTGATTCTGGAAAGGTGACGATTTCTTAGACATCCAAATTCCAGGACAGAAGCTGCGTCGTAAATTTCGGTCTGTGCCTTTTTTCAGCTTCATTGTTTCGAAATCAATCTGTAAAAATAACATGCATAAACATTACGCTTTCTCCTAATATTATATGGAAGTTGTTTTAACATACCGGATATTTATTTTCCAGTTTGTAGGTCTGAATGTTGTTGACAGCAGTATCATTCAAATATCGTTGATACTCAGCTTCTATTAGCTGTGTGTCCAGAATAGTCATCTCTTTAAACCGTTTCTTGTGCTCTTTCTTAACTTCCCATATAATGCCTGAACTGGTAATACCCAGATAAAGAATGTCCAAGCCAGTCTCGTTGTTAATAACAGATAAACCGATTCCATGTATGCGTAGATCAATGCTTTGTGTGATTACTTGGAGCGCTGCCGAAGTTTCAGTGCGCTTTGCAATAGACTCGATCTCCGTAAATAGGAGAACACGTTGCAGGCCATCCAAAAAGGATACCCAATATGCTTTTGTGCCGTCCTCCAATCTTAAATAGCCAAAAAGTGTAGATTATTTGTCTTAAAGAGCTTTCTATATTTTAGTTAATTTACTTACACAATCTCGCCGATGTTGTCCCGCCTTAAATCACTCTCCTGCTTATTTTTACCAAATATTAAGAGCTTCGGTCCTGTAGGATCACTCCAGGCATACATTATACTATTCCTTGGTCTCAGAATGTATTCCGTTTCTGTGCCCTTCTCAATGTAGTTGACGTTCTTGGATGTGTGGTTAATTAATAGGCCTGGTGAATCAGATTTTTTGTATTCCGTAAATGTTATGTAGACGCCGCCTTCAGTGGTCTGCACGTCAACGTTGATGCCGCCGTGCCGGCTGTTCTCGAGCTTTAGAAGTGTGCACATAACTTCGGAATAATTGAAAGCCGGTGTTATTTTCGATTCCACACGAACGATCATCTTGTGATCGGAGTCGTTCCTGGGCCAAATGGGCTCGCACGTCTGTGGTTCGATTTCTAACCACGGGTCGCCCGGACGACTCTGTTCCTGCAACCATATGGGATAGCTGCATTTATTTCGCGCCAAGTAGAAGGGTATGAAGGTAATTTGTTTGCTGAGTGAGTTCTGGGTCAGATGATTATGAACGCCGATTTGATAGCTTTGGCCATTTGCATGGCAAGTGACGCTGCCAATGGAGCCGGCCACATCGAGCGGAATTTTCTCACTCCAGTCGCCGCTATCAACACGTATCGAAGCCTTTTTCTTGTCAAAGAAGAACTTGTCGCGGAAGCTAAATAATATAGGTCCTGAATATTCGGGTGGATGATAAAACACCTCCACAGTCGACACATCCGTCTTATAGGTTAGCATTTGACCCGTTTTATTAATCATCCAGAAGGGGCTGTACAACGTGAGCACCAAGCTTCCAGATCGATTTTCGGTGCTGGAAACGAACCGAAACCATCAAAATAATTAGATGCTGTATAGTTTTGCGTGAACTATACTTTCACTTACCGTACGTATAGATCCATTTCCATTTTTACTTCCGAATCATATGAGGCAAAAGTCCATACAGAAATATCGGTAGCATATTGCAAAATCTCGGTTGCACAGGACCAGTCTTTCTCCAAGTATTGTAATAACTAAAAAATTCAAATTTCATTTTCATTGCAATTGCTTATGATTATGAAATTTTAAAGCAACTTACTCGCACTACCAGAAAACTTCGAGCCTCCTTGCCTTTGCCCGACATTTTGACGGTCGGCAGGTGCAATACATCGCCAGGACTGACTTCTTTCTCACCATAGTCCAAAAACTCTTCCTTATTGTACTTATTACTCAGCTCGTCGGCCCGGGCCTGTTCCTCCGTTGGGGACATTACTTGACGAACCGAACAGCCAGCAACCGATACTTTTATGTCTATGGGCAGTGCATTACATAAGAGGAGTGGGGGCCGTAGATGGATAGTGTAGAAGGCGCTCAGGAGCTTATATTTGTTGCTGTTCTCGTAGTAGACTTCGGTCTTTTCCCTCAAAGCGTTTAGATACAGCGGCTCAAAAGTGTCGATTGGATCACATTGCAGCTGTTGTGAATAATTTAGGTCTGAGGGATTTATATTCCATGCCAGTCCCTGAACGGATGTTTTGTATCCCTAGATACAGATTTGAATATGAACAGACAATTGAAAATAATGAAAATGTAACGGCTAGGTAGAATGATGACTTGTTCTTACGCTTATGGAGAAATGTAGATCTTTTGGATCTGCATAGATCGCGTGTAGCGGCACATGGAATATTGTATTTGGTGGCGCACTTCCCACCAGTATTTCAGTCCGATCGTTAGGTTTGCGCCGATAGATATTAATTGGAGTAGTGAAGTGATTGTATATCTGTAAGTATGTATATAATATATATTATTAGAAAATGGGGATTGCGTCCCTTCGTCTATACATACGCAAACAACACCATGAATGTTAATCGCTGTGGTGCCATATTCAAGCTTCACTTCTGAAATGATACCCCACGGATCATGTGCGGAGCTACGCATTAAGGGATAGTAACGTCTATCGGCTTTGGACACGACTAACACGATCTCTTTACTGATATTGCCAATCTGTGAAGAGTATTTGTTCGGGTAAAATTTAGTTGTGCTATAAATCAATCAAAGTTACCGTAACATATAGAGTGTACTCATCGTCTTCGGAATTAATAATTTCTTTGGTCTGCAAATAGGCACGTCCACCGGGCGAAATGGTGCAGGTTTGTATCTCATTTTCTTTAACTTGATCTTGATCCTCAGGACTGGCAAGCAGAATAAGAGATGTGTTTAGGCTGTTTGTGTGCGTACCACCTCTGTGAACCTCGTGGAGCGTGAATTGGCCACGGCGCAAGTTAAGTGTTATATCGAATCCAGTATCGTTTTCCACAACAAACGGCGCCACAACGTCTGGCTTCATTAATCCCTTTTCGTCGATAGCCTGGGAGAAGGCTTCAATAAGTTCGGTCATAAGCCGTAGACAGGTTTTGCTGATCGCGAATTCTAAATTTTCTTCGGAATGTATATTTATGGTCGTCGTTTGTTCCTCTGACTGCTCATCGTATTCGCTTTGCACCTTTTCAATGCCCAGATTAAAGTTTAGCTCCCACGGTGAGTATTCCCGCTTTCCATTGCGGAAATGTTCGTTCATCTCTATAATTGGTTCCCACTCAGCCAATACTTGATTGTAGTAATTAACGTATAGCGAAACAGAGCCGCTTGCGCTCAGATTTCGGCTCCAGTTGTTGAAGACAGCTGTCATGCGAGTGTCAATCGATACCAGGGGTTTCGTGTAGTAACCAACGCCCGACTCGAGCACGATTGTAATGCTAGGAACTTCAATAACGCATTTTTCGGTTTTACCTTTGGTGGAATCAATTGTATTTTGCTCTATATAGTTTAGCGCCTCGGCCGCCTGTTCTACTTTGGTAAACCAGTAGGTTCTACTATGGAAGGTATTTGAGTTCCATACATTTGAATAGTCAGCGGGACCTTGTTGTATCGCTGCCCTCTCAGCTGTACCGGTGCTGATACTCATCATAGCCTTGTTCAATAGCTCGATAGTGGCGGGTGATACATTTATTATAATATCGCTGAGCTTCAAACTAATGTGAAGGCCCTCTTCCTCAGGTGTGGAACCCTGCAAGCTAATGACGCACGGATGCAGTATGTAGTGACAGGTTTGTTCGCGTCGCTCTGGCATAAAGGAGCTCATATAGATCTTTAGAGCATCTATTTGGCCATTTATGATTTGTTTTTCATTGATGGAACGATAGTTCAGATGCGCTCGGGCCTGTAGGAAACAGATTGCATCAATGAAATTATTTATATTATTATTTTTTTCGCAATTAGTCTCAACTTACATTAAAAATGATTGCATTGGTATTTAGATCGTCAAGGCTTTCAACTAGTATGATGTCAGGCTCGTCGATGCGTAGAATCAGATTCATTTTCTTGTCGCTGTTGACTTGGGCTGAAAAAACTTAGTTTCGATTTACTGTATTTATGAAAATAATGGTACAAATACGTTTTATTATATCTTGCGCCTCAGTAACTTGTATGGTAGTTTTGGTTAACCTCGCTGCCTGTGCCACTGTGCTGCTTTTTGGTTTAGTTTCAGCATCCTCCGGTATTGAAAGGAACGTCGTCAGCTTGAGCAGGAAGTCGATGCATACAATTAAATCGAAACCACAAACACGGACCTCAGCTGGAAAACGATTTATAATCAAAATAGTTGTGTTTTGAACTAATTAATAAACATACTACTCTAGATAATTACCAAATGTATCGTTCTCTTTTATAATTGCAGTCACCTCGACCATGAACTTCAATTCATTATAGCAAGCGTCAATAATTTCATCTGTTTCGGTTATTGGCTCCCAATCTTTGCGGCCCAAATACTGACGTATTTGACTCTTTAAGTTTTTGCGCATATCGTCAAGTTGAATGTTGCACAAAACAATGGATGTGCTGAATGTGTTGCATGGTTCTAATTTGCTGCCCTTCACCGATAAAAAGTAAATGCCAAACCGCGCTAGCGCATCGTTTTCGTCTAGAGAATGTTTGTAAAGTTATAATAGGCAGTGGAAGGAATATTTAATCTAATAACTCACTTTCCATTAGATTTATGATGACACCATCAAATTGGAAATTGAATTTTAGTGTCTCATAGGTCTTTTCAGTTACCAGGGGACGCTCTGCGGAATATGTAGAGCGTGCCCGTGTAAGTCGATCCGGCTCTATTGAACTCTTTACTGGTGTTTTAGGTGGTTCCACCTCGCGTGGAGGAAATTCGTCAAGGCCTTCGTTGAGATTTCTGTTTAATATGGACATAACAAGCGCGTAGTCATCCATAAAGAGTGTTAGCTGTTAAAACGTAATACGGATACTCAAATTGGCAAACATTTAGTCATTATATGTGTGTGGGAAATACCTCAATGGACCTGAGGCGACCGGAAAGGTTCAGTTCTGGAAGCTCCCTATGCCATGTGCTCGAAAGATTTCGTGTAACAGATAATACAAAACTCATTGGATTCATCATATTTACTTGCGACTTTAGGCCGTAAGCCGCATCAACAACTGCGAAAATAAAAACAGACAAATAAATACAACCGCTTGACATTAACAGACTTTGGTTTACCGTCTATGTCGCTCTCATTTCCGTCTATAATGGAAACCTTGGTTAACTTGACGTCCTTTAACTGTAGCTTGATCTCATCGATCACTGCTTTCTGTGGTTTGTTGGGAACTATAACCTCGCTAATGTTATTTGTAAGCTCCAAAAGTCCCAAGTCAAGAGCTAGCGCGTTTGTATTTTGTGAATCAATTGGTATCACAATAATAGGAGCTCTAATGCGCACATTTAGCTTCATACGAGTAGCCCTTTCATAGGCATCTATTGCATTCTGACGGGCACTCTCCGCTGCCGCTGCACTGGCATTTGAGAGCGCTTCCTGTGCTGCTTGAAAGTTGTTCAGGAAGTTCTAGAGATATACATAATTATTACTAAGTAGCTTCTTATGAAAACGAATTGATACAAAAACACACCATTACGCCCGCCACAAACCAGTTCAGGAACACAATCTTCATACAGCCGATGTCGACTGTTATTTTCATATCATCCGAGTTGTAGTCGACCGTCTCGTACTTATTGAAGAGCACCACTTGGCAGTTAAATGCATCTTGACCCACAATGCTTAGAATCTGGAAAGCAGAGCGATAAAAGTTCACTTTATAATAAGGAGAACAAAAAAGCGGTCTTGACTTAGGCTTACATTTGTGTGTATTGTTTGGGGATTCAAGTCGATAATTAAAATGTCCTTCAGGCCGATGTTCAACTCAGTATATGAGCTTTTCAGTGTTAGATTGGTAACAAAATGTTTCACCTCCATCGAGGCTAGTGGGCGACTCCGGGAGGTCAGCTTCAGGCCTACTTGCTCCAGGTTTGCCACCAAACGTAACTTCACGCTTTCGACAACGTTGCGTCGTTTCAACTTGCTTCGCCGTATGCTCATTTGCTTTGTAGTCATTATCTCCTCGGTGTCTTCCAATATAACATTTAACTTTTGTTTTATGCCATCGCCTTGTCCTGCAAAGGCAAAGTGGTCTCGCGGCTTTTCATGGCTAACGATTTTCTCCAGCTTCTGTTGATAATCATTTGCCAGCTCTAATAAGCGCTGTAAACACTCTTGATGGAGGACAATGTTCAAAACCTCAAAATTTGCTACAATTAATTGCTCTGTCGAGTTATATTTGGTGATAAATTCTGGTGATATTTTGTCCGCCAGGGTATAGGATATGGTGAGTAGATATTTCATGTCCTTCGTATAGCTGGGAGTGTCAATTATGTCTAGTACTTCCTCTTTATCATCTAAGCAGTCGAACTGTTTGATATTCATGCCACCAAGTCTATCAAAGAAGACAGTAAAGTTAACATTTCACATGGAGAGAGCTACAATACTTACTTTAGGGAGGCGACCGTTTCAAAGGAGCGTTGCGCCAAAAATGCCTCTAGTTTTAAAATCTGCATCGACAGGATCTGCTGTCTGTTATCTAGAGAATTACTTGTACCACTCTTAACAGTGATTGCTGATAGTTGGACAAAATCCATCACTGGCGTTGTATAGGTAGTCGATGTTCCTGAATTGTTTTCACATAATTTCGCCGACTGGAAAAGAGCTACCGATATCTCATTCAGGGAGAAATTAACCTCGACATTTGTATATTGAATCAGCTCTTCCTCCAATAAAGTTTTGGAAGCGGGGGAAGCCAGGGTCGTAGTCCGTCTCATAATTTCCTTGTTTATGAAATTGGATATCGAACTTTGCGAACGATGAATTGTAGACTGTGGTGACGTAGCGGTGTCTTTCTGAGGCAGTGGTATGCTCGTGGCAACACCTAGGGCATCGAACACTCGATCTTCGGTGATATTCAGTTGTAGACTTGGTATCAGTATGTCAACTTTCATTTTCGGAAGGCGAGGATCGTTATCCACGACACAAAGGGCAGCAGTGAGAGAAATTGACGTTGGCTGCAATACGTGCATTTCTGTAGAAACGGCCAATTTTAACGCGTGCTGCCACGGTTCCAGGGGTCGAGCAACCATTACCTGAAATAAATCCATATATTGTTGAATTGTGATAGTTAGCAAATAAATTTCAGTCACTTGCCTGTATGTCATCGATTTGCACAATGAATCTATCGTACGCATTGTCCATAACATTTCTAAGTATGCTTTCCCTTTCTGTGCCCGTTTGAAACAAGGTTTGTATTTGGTCGCTCGATCGATGGTGGGGGTTCGTTGTCACATGAACTTGACCTAAACTGATAACAATAAGGGACTTCTGGTCGGGCACATATATACCGCCATGAGGAATCACTATAATATTAGGCATCAGCAGAATATCTGCATCGAGCACTGCATGCTGATCGATTATGTACTGCATGCCTGTGGCCGAACGCTCTTTGATGTCCATGAGACGTGCACTTGCCACGTCTTCGATTTTTGATAAATTCACATTTGTAGGTGGTTGGAAGAGATCAACGAGCCGCAAGATAGTTTGGGCATCGTATACAATTTGTAGTGGTCGAGCCAAAACTTTGACGCGTTGATTGCAGAGCTTATCTAGAGGGTTAACCTCAAAGAAGATATCCAGCAGGTTGAACTCATCCGTCACTTTGGATTCAATCAGCACTGGGTTAAAGTCCTCACGACGGAGTCCGATCAATTTGACTTCTTTCATGCCAGCCGTAATACTGATTGCATTAGCAGCAGGGCGTTGTATGACGGCACAGGTGGCCATCGAGAATTTTAGCTGCATAATCGATGGCAAATCGTGATAGTCGTAGGAAGCACGCATGTTATCATCCGAACGTATGTCCTCATACAGGCCAATTTCCAATGCAATGAGTTTAAAGTTCATTTTTATTGCTTCATAAGTTTCGGGCATATCTTGTGGCTTTATATTCTCTTCATAACCGATGGCCTTATAAAGCTTTGCCTTCTCATCAGGCGTCATTGCGGCTTCGAACTTCCTCACTAAATAAAATAAAATAAGATAAATAAGAATAATTAAAGACTATAATTTGTCCAGAATTTGTATATACACACCAATGTTGGCTTGTTCCTCACTCTCTTCTTTTTTGGCGCCACCGCCCCACCAGCCACTGAACCAGCCAGCCTTCTCAACGGGCGCAGACTCTCGCAGCTTTGCTATTTCGATATTTACACGCTGTCGTATCAGCAGTAAATTAAATAAGTCCAGCTCCTTTTCCAGTAATGTACACGTCTCTATAAGCATGGCTGACGGCTTTTTAGTCAGCTCTTGTTCTTTGTATTTCTATATATTTTAAAAAAATTTCAATTAAAAATTAAAATTATAATTAAGTTTTGGGGAATATTACTTCTGCGTATGCATTACAACGTTCACGATGCTGCTTTATATTTTTCCATGTCCAGCATCGATGAGCGCGTTTTACATCTTCTTCCAGAACAGAATCAATGGCAAATTTCCACCATTCTTTGTAATGTCCTTTGTATGCTGGAAATAATATATACAAATACATATATTTTTCATTTATTCAAATGGGATACATTATTATAACTTACGTATATTGTGGGGTCTGTATTTACGATAGGGAAGGCCCAGTTGCATACGATTAAAGGAATCGCCCAGTTTTATGATATTGTGGAATTGTGTGTTTGTAAGACCAACATTTAAGGTCTCCATTTCTAGACACAAATCAACTTTCGGTATTTTGAAAGGTGGACTATCGTTCTCAGGATTCATGTTTAGCTTCAACTTCGAATTGAAACATATGGGACCCAAGACTGTAAGTATACATTAATAGTATTATTTGGCAAGCAGCTCTAAACAACACCATGTGTACTCACCGTAGTTGTAATGATCGGGCTTGAAATCCTTCCGAGCAATATTCGTTTGGAAGAGCTCCTTTAACATACTTTTGTCTTGTGTGCTATAAAGCCTAGCATTACAGTTCATATAGGCCGACAAGCATGAGAGATTCGCTATTTTGAAGACTTGTGCATCCTGCTGAGCCATATAACACTTTTCCCAATCAGCGTCTGTCGTATAGAGCTCCAGCTCGTGCAGTGATATACCAAACGAGAATGGAGAGCCGGTTGTGGTTGTGTCCTCGTACCGGACATGAACGTTGGCGATTTTAACTTGGAGATTGTTAACAATTTGTGCGGTAAGTTTCTCCGCGAATCCGGCATCAGCCTTTGGTTGATCTAAAAATGAATGTGTGAGTATAGAATGTTTTCTGAAATTATTGTTGTACACACACACCTTTCTCAAGCTCCTTTTTGCGAGCTGCTTCCATTGCGTCCAGCGCAGCTTTCTTTGCTTCAAGCTCATATTTGGCTTCCTTTTCTGCATTGTACTCGACATTATTTTTCGGCGAGACTAGCACATAAAGATCTTCAATATCAACGATCACTGGCTGGCTATACAGGTTTTTCCATGGTATCTTTAATACCAATTTGCCTAGGGAATTTTAAAAATTAGCTACGACCACGAAAGGATCTTACATATGTATGTGTGAAGGTGCTTACCCAAATAGCCGTGAATAAGCTGTATTGGCAAATCTAAATCGTCTAGGGCATTTTCACGAATTTTAAGGTTCTGCAAAACCACATCACCTAAGAAACAAAAAAAAAACATAGAATATAATCATATTTAATCACATTTAGGTACTTTCAGTTTGATATCGTTTGATCGATTAAAAAAAGGAAATAAACAATCGGTAGATTGCGGCAAAATTAATTGGCACGTAAATGTATACACATTTTTATATGTAAGTATGTATGTATGCACATAATTGGATTCCTATTGAGAAAGTTGGGTGTTCAGTATTTGGGCATGGGTAATTTTCGTTATGCTTGGAATGCGCTATGCTCCAAAGAAATAAACATTGAATTTTTATTGAATTATTCTCCCGCATGGCCCGAAGGTCAATAGTTTAACGAGCAACAAGAAATTTTAATGAAAACAAGGCACTTAAAGCACATACATAAACTAAAAATAGAAGTATGTATACCTAAATTTCTTAAGCCTTTCATAAAGTAAGTGACTACTTTACAAAGAAAATAATTGTATACTTTGTGCAAGTATCATTATAGACTTTGAAAAATAAAAATAAAATTGATTTGATAAGAAATTTAGGTCATTTAGTCTTTATTATTAGTTGATAAATAGTGCATTTGCCTGCAAGTGATTTCCGAATTGAAATTGAACGTTGGATTAAATTTAATAAGCAATATTTCCTCTAAATGTCAGAATCTAAAAGTAATTTAGTAGAATTTGCTAGTGGTTTCATTTTGAAATATAACCATGCGATAACAAACAAACTTGTGATAAATGAATAGCCTCGAATATAATTTATAAGGGCGTTCACAGAGGTTTCTACTACAAAAATATTAAATTACTTAAGCTATTATATAAATGCATTCATATATGTACATAAATCTATATGTACATATGTATGATAACCGAATATGAAAACCTTTAGCGGTTCAACGAGATTAAGCCGCAATTATTCATGAGCTCATGAATTTGTATTATGTCATCTGGTATAAAATTATGGGCTTGGTGGCCCGTTTTAATTTTTCAACCAAACTTGTTTCTCTACTGAACCTAATTTCCCCAAACTTAACCATTTTTGGTAATAGAGGACACATATTTTAAAGCCCATTCTGTTCCTAGAATCTGTTATACTTAGATTGGCTACGCATATGTACATATATTTGCCGGCATAACCGTTTGATTGACAACAACAACTCAGGCTAGTCATTGAAAAGGCCAACGCCACTAATAATACACACTCATACAGGCATTTCCATATGTACATAAGTATGTTTGTGTAATAAAGTGTGTGTTGTGTATATATGTATATACATATGCATATGTGTGTATAGGCATGTTAGCACTGTAATATGAGTTTTGCGTCTTGATAAGAGCTCAAGTTTTTTGCAATACCAAGAAAATAGAGACCGTGGACAAAAGCGTTCCTTTTGAGAGAATAACAAGAACACACAAACACGTTAAGTACCAAGATAAAATAAGTCGCATTGCAAGATCAGCAAAAATAACGAATACGCACATATGTATACATATATATACATGTGTATGTATTATATACATACATAAGTAAGGGAAAACAAAGTTTATAAAACGTGGAATTACATTTATAGACTGCTAATTTTTTTTTCATTT
Source organism: Scaptodrosophila lebanonensis (assembly GCF_003285725.1). Lineage (NCBI taxonomy): Eukaryota > Metazoa > Arthropoda > Insecta > Diptera > Drosophilidae > Scaptodrosophila > Scaptodrosophila lebanonensis. The sequence goes on from NW_022060529.1 coordinate 9,435,016, forward strand.
TATTATATTTTCGTTAAGTATTAAGTTTAATTGTAACGGTGGAATAAAACCAGATTCCTTGACAGTCCTTAATCGATAGATATAAAGAAAAAATTGTTTTAAACACCCAAATGTCACTTTTCAGGAACTACATATTCTAAAAAAACAATTCAAATATTAAATTTGTTAGCCTTCCCTCGCATTTACAAAAAAGAGAGCGCTACCGACCATATGGGAACAGATGCAACAGTTGGCCGACACCTATAATAGAAGAAACACCCCACAACGTCGGAGTGAGCTAATGAGCGGATGAGTCCCCAACAAGCACTAGCAATTCTCTTGTGCCATGTATTGTAGAGTTAATTATTTCTTGTATGTACAGACATACATACATACATATAAATAGAAATGTGTGTGTGTTTATTGTGCATGTTTAGAATTGGGTCATTTCGCTTGGCTTGAAGGATAAGGTCATAAATGTTTGTAGGGCGGGAGCAGATAACGTTACATTGAGAAATAAATGAAATTAAATGTGCTATTTGCGTGTTAACTTAGCTTTACAAAGGTCGCTTTTTGTCAAATGTCGTCTGTAATACTCTAAATATGTATGTATATACATACCTCCCCATATGCCGATTTTCAGCTGCTTTCGATCCAAGTTTTCAATGTAATCGCCGAGCACCTTGTTGAGCACATCAGCTACCACAGATTCGAAAACCATTTTGATGAGACTGGGTGCCTAGCCCTAGCGCTGGCTTCAAGAGCTGAAGAAAAGTCACCGCTTCTTGTTTGTGCACTTATTGATTTTTCGTAATATATAAAAGTTAAACAATAGGAGGGCGGCGCGATAATAATCTAGACTGAACCCTCGAAAATATGTTGCTTTTTCTAAAATATATGTAAACAAAACATTAAGAAAGATATTTCAATGATGATGTCATCTACAACAACAAAACGTTCCACTGAATTTTACACGCACATATTTAGATACAAAACTCATAGCGCATAAACAGATTTACATATTGCATAGGAATTCTATTGTTTTAGATTTGTACACCAACTCTGCCGCGGCTCATTAACACGTTGTTTTTTGTTGTTGTTATTTCACTTTCCGAACATTTGGTTAAACAGATATATTTTTTCACCACCAACCTTGCGCGAACGTAGTGACGCGCAATAACAAAAATATAAAACTGACTGCTGTATCTTAACAGAAACACAAACTTAACATATCAGCTGTTTTATTGTAGTGGCGTTGCAATGTGAATGTTTAGTTTGGTGGTTTAGATTTCAGTTCGGGCGAGAGAATTGAGCCGAGTTTGACGTGTGCAGTCTTCAATTCAATAAAGCCATGCTTAACAAATTGCTGATTGTTGCATTCCTTGTTATTATTCCGATTGTGCTTTCTAAGAAGTTCGAAGGGGAAGAAAAACCGGCATGGGCAAAGAAGGATATCCGCGATTACACCGATGCTGATTTAGAACGTTTGTTGGACCAGTGGGAGGCAAGTACATACATACATATATGTATATTAAGCATTATATACATTATTTTAAAATCTGATAATTCACATTTGCAGGAAGATGAAGAACCTCTGGAAGCGGATGAGCTACCCGAGCATTTACGGCCTCAGCCGAAGCTAGATCTCTCCAACTTGGACAGTAAAAATCCTGAAGAACTGCTCAAAGTTTCGAAAAAAGGCCGCACGTTAATGACCTTTGTGACGGTCAGCGGGAACCCGACGCGAGAGGAAAGTGAATCTATAACGAAGCTCTGGCAGACGAGTCTTTGGAATAATCACATACAAGCGGAGCGTTACATGGTTGACGACAATCGCGCTATATTTCTCTTTAAGGATGGCGCACAAGCCTGGGAAGCGAAAGACTTTCTGGTGGAGCAAGAACGCTGTAAAGGCGTCACCATCGAGAATAAGGAATATACAGGAACACATGCAAAAGACGAATTGTAGGGGTATACATTTCATTAATAAAATCGAACAAATTGAACAGTTTGTCCATTCACAATAGACAGAAGTTGTGGTAACCCTCGTTATGTTAGGATTTTTCAGCAGAGCCACATGGCTAATTACGCAGATCGTGTTGGCGTTACGATAACTTACGTTGTATGCCTATAAGGCTTTCCCTGGATAATCCTTAACCTTAACATCAGTGTATCCAAAAATAGAGTGTGAAAAAATATTCTTTCATCTATTGCAACTATATAATAATCTCCTTTTCACATATTTACAAAAATTTGAACGTAACTGAATTGTAATACACTACGTAACTGCAGGGCTGCAAAACATCATGCAAAAACAACGCGGCCGTACTGGCAAAATTTAAATATAGAAATGTATCAACTATTACAAAAGAGTTTTAGACATTAATTGTTTGAGCATAGGTTTTATATATGTATAACCTTAAGCCAACATGATTGCAACTGAACTTCTCCATTAGAGATTTATTTAGGTTCATTCATGTTGACTCGTTTGTATTTTTATTTAATTTTATTTATCACAAGTTTGTGTTTAACTTTTAAGTAACTACGTAACGTACATATGTCTTAAAAAATTTCACAAGAATAAAAATATCTGTAGAAATTACGTATAAGCAAAGATATTTCTTGTTTCTATTTACATATTTATATGTATATGTTTGTATGTATTTCATGTACTATGTGTATATAAGTACATGTGTATATAAGAAAATACAAGCTATTTTTCACCATGAACTTTGATTTTATATGTACATATGTATGTAATACTATGTATGTACACCGCTCATAAAAGATTACAAGCAATTTTTTTTACTGTTCTATACCTAAAAACTATTTTAACATATCGCTAATGGAAGTTCGCGATCAATGGCATTTAAATTTCTATTTAACAGTAAAAAATCATTTAAGTCCATATTTACATATGTAAAAGCACTAACATGGTGAGGAGAGTCTTTAATCTTAAGTCTGAATGAGTGCCTTTGGTATCCTAGGCATTATTGCGCTCTTGTTCCTTTTTCGTTGTCAGAGGCACCTCTTGTTCTATATAGATAGATATAGATAGATCGTTGGGCGAGTCCCACCACTGCACATCGGTCTTTCCGAACACCACGAACATCAAGTTTCCGATAAAGTAGAAGAATGCAGCCAAGAAGAACACTAGACGCCACTCATTAATATTTTTCTGGATTTTGTGGAAATATAATAAATAAATAAAAGTTCTCAATGCGAAGGCATGCTTCCAAACTTACCGGATCCTGGACTATGGCCCCCGAGGCCAATGGAGCAATGCCACTTGCAATATTTGCCGCAGCATTCGTAATGCCCATCAATGTGCCTGCATAGTTTGGCGACAGATCAATGTGATTAACTTGGAAGCCCAGGTAAGTGGCTGCACTGATGCCCACAGTAATCGTCAGGAGAGCCACGGCCACGTTTGAGTGATTGGACGGCACGTAGCCCAAAGCGATGAGCGAGATCATGGGTATCCAATGGCCGATTGAATTAAAGAGCTTGCGATTAAAGGATAAAGACAGCGAGTCTTTTTTCTGCAGCAGCTTAGATATCCACACGAAAAAGAAGCTCAGAACAAGCATAACCGCATAAGGAAGTGAAGACAGCAATGCACTCGACTTCATGTCCACTCCGAAAATATTCTTCAAGTAACTGGGTATTTGGGTGAGGAGTGTCCAATATCCCCACATGTGTGTGCAGTGAACGACAAGTAGAGAGAGGAATGGCATTGAGATGAATATGTCAAACCAGGGTGTGGGAGCTAACTCAGTTCCGGCGTGCACCTTGCCCGCACTGCGCGAGTCCTCAATATACTTGAGCTCCTCTGGCGAAATATAACGATTCTTATCGGGCGTGCTGGCAGCGAAGAAAAACCAAAACACCGCCCACAGAAAACCGCAGATGCCAGATATGTAGAAGATGCCCGGCCAGCGCATAAATGACTCAGCAATGATGCCACTTGTGCCCAGCATTAGAATCGTGCCGAACTGAGCTCCAGAATAGCAAATGGTAGCGAGCATGCCGCGATCCTTAGCTGGTGACCATTTGGCCAACAACGTATGGGTTGCTGGATGGACAGCGCCCTGCGTAAGGCCCTCCAATGCACGCACCGCACATAGTCCCTGCCAGCCTCCAAGAGCAATAACAAATGGCGTCAGAATTGTCAATATGGAGCAAATTATTAGGCCCACTAACAGGATCATCTTGGCACCGTAACGCTGGGCGATATAGCCGCCCGGTACTTGTGTGAATATGTAGCCCCAGAAAAAGCTGCTCAACATCAATGATTTTTGCGTCTCGGTGAAGTCATAGTACTGTTAAAAATACAATTAATATAAGTATTAATTTAAAAAAAATCAATCTTCCAAATACTTACATTAATGTCGATGCCTAGGAACCGTGGCTTATTGCCAAGGATCTCGGTCTCATTAAAATCGTCCTTATCGGTCATGGCCACGAGCCCAACGCTGAGGTTTACGCGCAACGCGTACGCGAGTGACAAACAGAAGAAGCTAAGGATGCATTGAATATGTCGCACGCCAATGAGTTTCTCTGGAAGTAAAGGACGAGATTATAAATAAGTTCCCATAGTTCTCAGCTATAGACTTTGCTGTCAAGCAGAAATAAAATAAGTTTCAAAAACTGGTTGGCCTCCGCCGCATATTGCAAATATACTGTTGGCACCGAGACCTTTTGTAGGGACAGGATCTGCTTTCGGTCGCGGCGGCATTTTGCAACGTTTTGAAAGTCAAGCCGCGTCAACGTACGTTTCGAAAACATCTCAAAACATCACTCAAAAATGAACATTCAAAAATATACAGATGTACGTATAAAAACAAACCAAACGCCGGCTTATCTGACAATCTATTGGGACCTAGTCGCGCGACCGATTTTAATAGATGAAAGTAGTTGCAGAATTCGTATAAATAATTGTTTATAGACCCAAGCTTTCATACTCATTTGGCTAGTCTATATGGTGCGCGTTTATTTATAAATACTAAAAGATTGTGCCAGAGTATCGTTGAGGCATTCCAGTAGCGAATTAGCCCAGCCATGTGCCTCATCTCTTCAATGAAATGCAATGTCCGCAGACGGTGCTGTACTACAACTACCTGTTTCGGCCGATATTGTCGGCTGAGGCGCATCGGACGCACGTGATCGTGATTGCTTGCAACTCTAGTTGAGGGAGGGGAGGCGGCAGAGGCGATCGTGTGTGCATTTGGCATTTTATTGACTTGTTTTACGATTTGCAGGCTGCCCGAAAAGGGGATTTTTTGCGGTTGCAAAAGATGGCTTACTTTTATTAGTGGATTATTTTTAGAACTCTTTAGCCATACATGGTTTTTTCTTTTAGGCAGCTGCTGGCCAATACATACAAGCATGTATATGTAGTGCATGTATGTGATTAGGCGAAACATGATTTTCAAGAGAGCAACCTTGCAACGCTGTTGTAACCAACTAACACTATAATTCGCCACAAAATTGCGTTGGCATTACAAGGTGGCCGGCCGGGCCGGTCTATTGAACTCGACAGTTTTCTAAGCCATCAATGCCAATATTGCTGCAGTCATTTATATTATATGTTCATAAAAATTATGTTTATGTGGTTATTGTGAGTACATTTTATTGAACTCTCTAACTCACTAACATGGCAATAATATTTGCATTATTTTCGCAGCATCTTCGACATTGTGTTTTTAAGATTTATTTGCTTAATTTCCATATTTATTTTTAACCTTTTCGGGCGATTCACGCACATGCACGCATTTTAAGCTCTTACCAAATTTTAAAGCAAGGCGTTATTTACAAATTTATGGTCAAGATAACTGGCCGAGACAGTTCAGCGTGCGTCTGACGTGTCGTGACAGTTTTAATAACGCTTTTTGGTATTTGCTTTATTTTTATTTGTTTTAATTTATATGCATGCGTTGTTCTAACCGTAATGTGATAATACAACAGTACATATATGTATGTACATAATTAAGCATTTATTTATGTAGGTATATACATACATATGTATGCAGCATTGGAACGGAAGAACAGCCACAAAGTTGAGTTCAAGGTCGGTATAAAATATTGTATGTTTGCTATTTAATTCTACGTGCAGCAGACCATTAGGTTTAAAATAAATGGAAATGGTAACAATATTTTCATAAAATTTACGAACGATTGTAAATGTATTTCTGAAGCATTTATAAGGCGCTATAATAAGATACGAATATATCGGTTTCTCTCGCAATATAATGCCTAATTAGGTACTGACCGATTGACTGATTAACATTATAATCATTGAAGGACATTCACATTCATAACATGGGGACTGATAGCAGAAGTGTACCGAAACGCGTTATTAATAGAGTCTGAATCGAACAAAGTAAAACAGAGCTATAAGTACTGCAAATATAAAGGGTTCTTTGTTTTTTTAAATACAACAATGAAATTCTTGATTTCAGCCTCACAGAGCAGATGGAATAATAATATTATGATATACAAAACGTTGCGATTATTTTTTGGTGCATAGTGTAACTTGTAATATTTTATTGTGTTTGCCTTTAGAGGCTTTATAGCCGTTCCTTATCAGAGTTGTATGTATGTTATTGAGAAGATAGTGAAGGTAAAAGAAATAACAAAAGTACATATTTGTGTTCGATATTTTGCTAAGCTCCAAATCGCGGCATTATCTTAAAAGTGTCCTTGACGAATCACCTGCAGTCCGCTGCTGAAAACGTGATCTATAGCTACGCGTTATAATTTAATTGTTTTGTCTAGAAACAAAAGACAAACATTATTTTGGTAATTTATTAAAGGCGAATTCTCAAATCATTTTCATTTGTTTTTTAATTTATACATATATATTATTTATTAGGCAACGGGCTAATTGCAGCCGGAGATTTGGGCAACAAAATGAAATTAAACAAGAAAGAAGGCTACAGTCGCGTAAGCCCGACAGTGAAATACCCTGTACCCAAACGCTGAGTTTTGTGCGCCCATAGTAGAAGAAAAAAAATACTGGAGTGAAATTTATCGCTTACTTTTCTTACAATTTACCGATTTCGATGAAATTTGTATTGAATGTGGGCTCCTACTTTGCACAAACCTACTATATTCAAAAAATGATAAGCCAAACATTTGTTAAACTCAAAGATACTTTAAATTTTAAATATTTGGCACAATATATATGTACTTGCATATATTTTGATTTAGTTGCACGTGTGCATTGCGAGCAAATGAAAATGGGGGAATAAATTTAAAGCGAGCGAAGGATGTTGTCAATGTGCACACCCAGTGGAGGTCGTCACATTAGTACATAAATAATTATAAAAATATCTATGCACGCATGCAAATATGATGTGCAGTAAAAAAATGTCAATATATAGTATTTGTGTTGTTTTTCCCTTTCCTTAAATATCACTCCTTTTAAATGCACATATTTACTGCTTCATGGACCAACCCGGCCAGATTCAATTGTTGTTACCGCAACTTTTTACTTACTAAATGCATATTGTTTATAAAATCAAAAAAAATATATAAGTTGTGACAGACTAAGACTGTAAAATAATAAAATGATTGCCGCTGCATTGCTCACAGTTATTCTTTATACTTCCGGCAACAAATCGGGCAACCGATCAAGCATGCAAACAATATATGAATACTACAGTGTTTAAGAAATTGTGCTGTAAATTATAAATTACATATACAAAATCGCTATTTCATTTACATATTGGGTGATACCTACAAGTATTTACATAATCACGGCCCAGATACGTGTGCAAGCGTAAAGGCTCTATACTCATATAAGAAATGATAAGACGGAATCTGAACTTACCATTGGCGTATTTTTGATTCCTCCTGACCATGTTCAGAATAGAAGTCATGTTTGCGGTCCGAATAAATTAGCTCGTCTTTCGAAATTTATAAAAGAATACTCGATTTTTCACTTTTCCACACGTGTTTGGAAAAATACCGTCACTTCGTGAACATCAAGCGAGGCATGCGTTGATCTTTATAGCCGTATGTTTTAATGTTAATTAAACGTGGGTTAGGTGGAACGTAAATTTTCTACAAAATACACCTATATCCTATGCCTATATTTAAATATTTATTTATGCATGTATGTATTTAGCTATCACTGATTGTATCGCGTAGTGAATTTTCCTTTTGTCCACCAACCGAACGAGCCATACGCGCGCGAATTGATTGTGAGGAGAAGCGATCTAGCGAGCGACTACTTGAAACACTACCGGCGACGATTCTTTTATAAATATGATCGGAGGCTCGCTCGGGACGACAACTACAACGACGGCGTCAGCGTTGAGAGAGTATCTGTTGCAGCGGCTGCGACTGTGACTGCGTCGGTGGCAAGAACTGTGAGGAACTTTGTTTGACTTTAGTGTTGTTGTTGTTGTTATTACTGTTGCTATATTCAGGCTGAGAGGGGCTGCGCACACATGTGATACTAGTCGCTGCTATCAGTAAACCGACAGCAGTACCATGTGTGTGTGTTTGTTTGTGCTGTTGTACACGTTGGCTCTGTGCTTGCTCTCAGGGCCCGGCATATAGTATGTAAACATTACAATGCAGACACCGAGCATCACACACACACACACACGCGCGCGGCCACTGTCGGTTATCAGTGAAGTATGCACATATATATGTATGTATATACGTACATATGTATGTACACATGTAACTGGTAGCTTGCACTCTGGCCGTCTGTCCACTTAGTTGCTCTTTCTGGCGTCTGTCCTTTTGTTGTTGTTGTTGTTTCGGAAAATACTCAGCGTTAGAATTTCAGAGTTTTTTCTGTTACCTGTAGCTAGTTTGTAGGCTTATGTTTACATTTGCCGCGACGCATTTACTGGCCTGTATTATTGTTTTGAAAGGTACTGAAATTTGTCACAGTTTTTATTGATATTTGTAGCGTATCTGTAATTTGTGTATCTAAAGAATGTAAAAGCTTGCATCATTTTCCAGCTTAGATAAACTGATACTGTCCGCACCAATACCACTTTTTTGTACTCTTAACAATTAAATCTAAAAATAAATTAATAAAAAAAATAAATCTATCTATAGTAATGTTCTTTGTGATAAGAATTTATTAAATTTATTAAAGGATTGAGAGAGAGAGTGTGTGTGAAAAAGCGATGTAGAATGAGAAGATCAGTGTTAAAGTGTAATGGGGCTTCATAGACACAAATAAGGCAATGTAATGCCGAAAGGGCGAAATAATAATAAAATTATATTTTTATTTGCATTAATTTTTTTGTGATTTAATTTCACATACTAAGTACATCAATAATTACTAATAATTAATTGGTAATTAATAAAATTGAATTACGCCCCAAAAAGCATACAAATACACATACTTAGGTGTATACTACATACCTAGATTCGTCTATCGATCGGACTGTATGTCTGTATGAACCCTTTAACAACCAGAACTATAAGGCCTAGGCTAGGTCTTGGCGAGCAGCATCTCCCGAAGCCAGGCAATGACAAGTTTATGCCTTCTTTTATTTTAGGCTTACATACTTTTGGTTAATCTCTTAAGTTACATTCACGAAATGTGGATTAAATGCTGCTTAAATATTGATCTTTAATTAGTCCCAATTTAAATATTTTAATTAGCAAATATGAAAATTTTCTTCATTTTAAATTTGGAAAATTAAAGGCCTACAGAACGTTGTTAAATACTGGTCATGTATTATAGACTAGATTTTAAAAATCCTAGTCTAGAAACTGTGGTGAATACCATAAATTTTCTGGGCTATGACTTTATTATTATTATTTTTTTGTCTTAGATAAGGCAAATATTATATAGGATATAATTAAGAAAAATCCAGTCTGCAAATAATCTATTTGTAAATTGCTCCTCAGATAATGTATTCGTAAGCTGCTTCTTAATTCATATATATCTTCTGACATAAGTGAAAAATTGCATAGAACCTTCCATTTTCTTTATAAAATTCTGAATTTTGATTTGGACTTTGACATTTTTTTGTTTTCCCTGAATTTATTACTTAAAAACGTTAATAAACAACCTATTTTTTATTATATTTTTCGTTCGTACATATACTTATGTACATACATATGTATATTCGTACATATCATCATCGCTGCTTAGTAATATTTCTCATTAAAAATATTTTTAACATTTCAAAGAGTAAAGACACATTTTCTTAGGTAAGTATTTGCTTTTAATTTATTGAAAATAGTAAGGAATAGAGACTTACGCAAGTTCTCACATAATTTAAATAATTATTTTGCACGTGATTTATATTTGAAATTGAAATGCCCTTCCTTGTCATTAATTTCTACAGGCTAGGAATGCATTTGGCATTTAATTAAGAGTTTGTCTTTGAGTTTATTGAGTTTGTTCAACGTATCAATATAATGGTTATTTCAAGCAAACAAACTATTTAAAGAAAATTTAGTTTGGCTTATCAGTATGATACATTATACATACATACATATGTACTATACAGACTAAAAACGTAAGCATTCTGAGGGAACGCTACGAATTTCTACTGCTGATAATGCATTGGGACAAAACGTGAGGCATGGCAAAGCCCGAACCGACAGAGTTATTAACCATTATCACCCAAATGTGGGTACATTCATATATTTCGAGCATTGATTCGCCGTTAAAGAGAACACCATTGATAAGATATGCCATCTAAAGCAGCGCAAGGCTTTTGACTCGTGGGACGTGAGGCACACGTTTTGTAGCACGTTCGCTGCGATTAAAAGCAAATACATCGAGGTAAATAGAATTATCAATTTAGCAATAAGCAAGTGGCTTATTAAATTCTTTGACCACTAAACAAAAAAGCATATCAGCAAATAAAAAAATCATCTATTATAAGCATTCTTATGTCTCCTATATAGCTTGACAATTTATTAAAACTCCATAAAATTTATACTTGCTTATACTCGTAGCGGATTAGTAAAATTTGAACGTTTAAGGCTAATTTTGTACCTATTATCATCGCATTTGTGGCAATATCATAATATTATAAGGAGTTTGTCAAAAGAATAACCCCAGAAAAAAATGGTAATGACAGCAAATGGCGCTGGAATATCAGATAATGTGACAGGAAGGCTGACATAATCGAATAAATCTAATCAGTGCATCATTATCAGCGAGAAATGGCTTTATTAAAGCCAACTACAGCGTTCTGTTAACGCTTATCAAACGCTTGACGTCAAATGCGATGACTTGGTGTGGGTCCAACGGATGTATCTGCGACCGAGATCAGGTGGTTGGCGACCGCCTTACTATATTGTAGCGAAAAGTAAATAAATTTACTTAAACACACCCGCATCTCATTTGCAGCTTGGGATGACATTTTAGCGTAAGCGGAGGGTCTTGTAATTAAAAGGCAGCTTGTCAGGCTCATGACCGGCGTTGTGTGGAAATTAGATATAAACTGTAGTGGAAATTTACAGCTGTCAGTGGTACATTTTTCAATTGATAATTATGTGATAACGAATGGTGGATTGGTGGTATGCATCACCCACAATCATAATCGCATTTACATTTAATTACGTATTCGCCCTGTGTTCCTTTAGGACAAACACAATATAATGAGAGATCTAAGTTGTAGGAATTATGTACATTATTATTAGATGCACATGATTCGCAGCCAATCCCAAAAGTAAATCTTAGGTGCAAGCAAGTCTCTGGCACCAATTTATTTGAATTAATCGGTCATTGCTCTGTTTTTTTTCCATATCCCATACGGCCATAAAATGCAAATGGCGGCCTCTGTCTCATTCACTTTTTTTTGTTGGCCATAGTCGTGCCTCCAAAGGCTTAAGCCATTGTATAATCTTGTTTATCAAATTTTAGATACATCTAAGTGCTAATGCAAATTGTTTATTAGATAGAGTTGTCGGCATAAATAATTGAACTAAGGACTATAATTGAATTGTACTTAAATATAACAATTTGCATTGCTTCGTATTTGTGTATAGTATTATATTCAAATGGTATTGCAGGTACATATTGTGTCAATTGTACAATTGTTCGATTGACATTCTGGAATGTAATACAGCCTCAATTAGCAAGATGCCGCTCTTGTTTGCTTTCAAACAGTGCCGCCCCCACTGGACCATGGAAAGTTTGGGAATTGTGACAAGTCGATCACGCTGTGGGCGTGTCGGTAAACAAACATTTTATTAGCACCTGCAACAGTCGACACACCCAATTAAGAAGGAAAACTATAAATAGTTGGCATTCGTAACACTAGCCAGATGGCAGCTTGTCAAAGACAACAATTTTGAGTTTCCGGGCAGGAAAAGTTGTAAAAAAATTTTAATTACAAAATATTTGCCATGGGTGGGTAATTACATATACTCGTACTTATGTATATAGTTTAGACTTTACTTTTTTTGACTTTGAGCGTGCGACCGGCCATCTATGTGGGTGTTAGAATCAACCGCCAAAAATCTAATTATATACATATTTCTCTTAGCTCTTTTATTTGTTTTTGGCACAGTGAGCGTTGAGCGTGTGATTGCTGAAATAAGTATATTTATGTGCATACATATTGTGTACATATACAATGTCTTGATTAAATATAGCACAAAAACAATAACACTTTAGTCAGGAAAATGCGTTGTTAGTTATAAAAATGAAATAAAATGTGTCGGGCTCTTCATATACAAACAGCTCGTGACTGGGATAAGGTATAACAAATTTATTAGTTTCCCACTAAATTGGCTATAAAATTTATAAAATTGCTTGGACAAATTCTATCTCATCTTCTTCGCTGTCCCACTTAGTCATTTTACAATATCCCACACGTGACGTTGTAGTAAAAGCTATGTATCATTTCTCTTCGCGTACAATTGTTTAGTGAGATAGCAAATTAAGTGACAACAGTAATTTACAGGGGAGTGTATAAAGATCAGCACTGCGGTGGACTATCAACCTAATTTATAATTACAGCTAATTTTTGGGCGAATCTACATAAAAATCTACAACAACACTAAACTTTTATATCCCCATTTGAGCTTTTTAATATGTTTAACACTTATTTTACCGGAATAAACTCAATGACTTGACATAAAATAATGATAAAAACAATGAGAAACGTTTTTACTTATTATATGTATGTATGTATGTGTATTCGGCACTAAATTTAAATTACCACAATTGCTACCAACGGCACAGGCTGCCTTCGAGCAACAAGAAACCATATAAAATAAAAGTGATAAATGAATTCAGAAATGAATTTATAAGCAAAAATAACAAATAGCAAAATAGAATTCGGCAGCACCGAGCGCCAAAGTTGAGAGCAACTGCCAGTACCAACACAACAACAAAGAGTAACAGTTGTAATATAAGTACATACTTATACACTCAGAAAAATTGAGAAATTCGAATACTCTTTAAGAGCATTTCCTTCTATAAACAAATGTACATTTTTCCTTTAACCAGAAAATATTTTCTGGAAAGTACAAAGTACTTATTTAAACTCTAGTGTTGCTATATATTTTATGTTCTTTATTATTTTTAGTATTAATTTTTCTTTGATTCACAGCGTAATAGAATTTTTACATATTTACATTCATTTTCATGTTAGTTTTGCCTGTGGAGTGGGTTTAGATAATACAATGATATTTTTTCTAGGTTCTTATGTTTTATTTTATGAAAAGTATTTCTTGAAAATATAAAATGTTTGTAATTTGTTGGCCTTGTTCTAAATCTAGAAAACATGTTTGTCTGAGTGTACGTATTTACATACACATGTATGCATATGTTAAATTGTTGTTATTTTTGTCACAAATACACGTATACATTCTTGCACTGTTGCACTGTACAGCAAAACGACTCTCACTCTCGCTCTCTGCTCTCTACTCCGCGACCACATGTTCTTGATCTTTGATCACGTTTCGCTCACATTCAGCTCGACGAACCCGAATGCTTCACGTGATTCGTAAATGTACAAAGGCAATCGTAACGGCCGGCCCCCTGTTCCTTCGTAGTTTAGTGCCCTATTTGTATTTCTCTGCTTTTTTGTTTGTTTATTGTTTCTACTTTATTGCTATTTTATCTGGCCCAATGATTAGCAAAGCTTGTTTTAGATTATTTATGATACGAGGTTTAGTCTGGTAAAGTGTTGATATTTTCATAAACGGCAGAACAACATAAAATAAAGTGGCATGCAATTTTTACTGTTTGTGCCGCAAGTGTTGACTTATGGCTGGTTGTCAAAACTTCCGACTGCATTTAATTGATTAAACGACTTTATTTTGTATTTGGCGACTTGACTTGTTTTTGGTAGAAGCCACCATGTGGTTTACGCTAATATAAGACGAGCTTTTATTTGTTTTGTACGTTGGAAATCACGTTTTCCAAAACTATTATATTGCGGGGCTTTTTTTGGCCACTAAAAAATGTACACTGCAGTGTTCAAAAGTGTACCTTCTGAAATAGCTCATTACATTAAATATTTTGCAAAACAAAAGTTTGTGGGTTAAACATACATTCATACAACTATTAATATTAAATTGAATTACATTAGTTAATCTAACCCTGACTCAAACATAGTGGGATTCCTTAAAGTATGTAAAAATATCCATAAACAGTTTCTTGAATAAATTTACAAGTGAAATTTCAATTAGCATCGGGCTGTTAAAAGGAAAACAGAAAATAAGCTCAAATGGAATTGCAGGCATTTCTGTGGCACTTGAATATCTACTTTTAAATCTGTGGCCATCCTAAAAGTATGCAACAAAATAAGAAGGCTCTTCTGCATTCAAACCTATGTAAAAGAAACTTAAACAAAATAGGAGTTGCGCAAGCTAAAATACTGAGAAAAATATGCAACGCTCCCTGGTATATGCGCACTAGGGACATCGAAAGAGACTTATGTGTCCCCAAGGTTGGCGATGTCATTCAAGTGCACGCAAGCAATTACGAGAAGCGACAGTCACCCCAACGCACTAGCGAGGCGGCTCCTGTCCAAACCTAAGAAGAGAAGACTGAAGAAGTGCCATCCAAAGGATCTCCCCACAAGATCCCTTGTATAGAATATATAATATATATCATAAAATATAATTTCATTTTTCATGTAAATCATTGTAAATATTGTATATACATATGTATAAGAAACTAGCACTAGGCTTCTGCAAAATTTGACTGTTCGAAATCCCAACCAACAAAATATAAGATTTTAACTCGTAGGTTTTTAAATAAGATAATATTAGATAGGTGGATAGATATCCATTATTAGCTTTGATTTAGATGCGCAGTTTTCATCGGATAAGAATGTATAGAACGTTAGAGTCAATCAAGCCCGATCATTGTATACTCTGTACTCACCCTATTCCTATGCCATACCTATGCCACTTTAATGATATTTTTTTAGTAATACTTTAGATTATAAAGAGGTACTATACTGCTACTGATTGTTACTTATTTTAAGTCATGTAGCTTATCTTTATAACATTTTCTAATTATGAATGATTTCATATTTTTAGAAATAAACAGGATATCATCATGGACGTTCCATTCAGATACCGCTTCAGTGAAAAACGATAAAGTTTACGGGAAAATTTGTTTGTGTAATTTGTATTCTCAATTATACAATCTTAAAACTAGGAATTATAGATTAAAACTAAAACGATAAATATATAAGCGCAAAAAGAACTTAAAACAAATGCATAGACATGTTAAAATCCATTGCGTAAAGCACAATCATTAAAATATATGTACATCGATGGAACTGCCTGCATATCTATACAACACATGTCGAGCACAATGACCGATCGAACAGCACTATACTTGAACCCAGCGGCCTCATAGATTGAACTAAGTAGGTGACTAGGGGTTCCTCTTGATTGATGACCAACAACACTTTCAAATACAAAAGTTAATGTTGGGACTCTACATGAGTAGAGTTGCGCTTGGACAGCCGGGGATTTGCTGGCGGATCGTTCCATTCTTGCACAGATGCACTACCAAAGATAACGAAGAGTGCATTGCCAACCAGATAGAAACCACCGGCGATAAAGAAGATAATGCGCCACTGGTCTGAATCGTGCTGTAAATGAAGGAAACAAAAGTTGTAATATGAGATCTTCACAGAAGACTTGAGGAGGGGAGAGCTAGAGACCTACCTCGTCCGTCACAATGAAGCCCACAATTAATGGGGCAATAATGCTCATGATATTGGCCACGCCATTCGTAATTCCCATAAGTATGCCAGCAAAGTTGGGGGACAGATCAATGTGGTTCATTTGGAAGCCCAGATAAGTAGCGGCATTGATGCCCACTGTAATCGTTAGAAGTGCCACAGCCAAGTTAGTTTGATCGCTATTTACGTAGCCGAGACAAACGAGCGAAATCATTGGTATCCAGGTGCCAATGGAATTGAAAAGCTTGCGGCTTGTCACTGTTGTGATGCACTTGTGGCTGTTCAGATATGCTGAGATCGCAGAGAACACGAAAGACATGACAAACATGGCACAGTATGGCAGCGATGACAACATCGCGTTCGACTTAATGTCCTTGCCCAGGATGTTCTTCATGTAGCTCGGTATTTCAGTGAGCAACGTCCAGAAGCCCCAATTGTGCGTGCTATGCGCCACGATCAGTACTAGGAATGGCGCTGAGGTAAAGAGGCTTAACCAGGGCGTGCGGAGATTCTTTGCGGGCTGCTCCTGTACGGTGCTGACTTCGTTGGCCTGCGACATCTCAATTAGTTTTTTTTCCTCCACCGAAATGCTCTTGTAGTCATTGGGAGAGCTGGCTCCCCAAAAGAAGAAAATCACGGCCCACACACAGCCAATACCGCCTGAGATATAAAAAATGCTGGGCCAGCCCAAAGAAGAGGAAGCGATGATACCACTGGTGGCTAACATAACTATGGTGCCTATAATTTTAAAGTAAATAAATAAAATTACTAACTAATACTTTGAAAATTAAAATGAAAGTCTTACCAAACTGGTTGCCAGAATAGGCACAGGTACCCAGAGTGGCGCGTTCGGAAGGTGGCGCCCATTTTGAGAGTATGGTGTGGGTGGAGGGAAATACGACGCCTTGACAGAGACCCTCAATAACACGAAGGGCGCAGACTAGCTGCCAACCTCCCAGCTTGGCGCAGAGTGGCGTCAATATGTTTAAAATGGAGCAGATGAGGAGACCATTAAGGATCATAACTTTGCCGCCAAATTTGCGAGCCAACTGACCGGCAGGCACTTGCGTGATCACATAGCCCCAAAAGAAGCTGCTCAGCAGCAACGATTTTGTCTTTTCCGACCAGTCATATTCCTAAACATTTAAATACATAGTACATATTTAAAAATTAGAATTCCTGTTATATAATATAATACATCTCGAATATATACTTACAGGGAAATCAGGATTGGCTGAGTTTGAATCGGTCATGGCCACAACGGCTACCGAAAGATTCACTCGCAACGCATAAGCCACCGATAGGCCGCAGAAGAGCAAACCTATTTGCAAATGACGCACTCCGAGTCCGGAACCTATGCAAGTAAAGGAGAAAACAAATACACATAAATAGTTTGTAAGACGCACTTGGCTTGTATAATGAAAGGCTGATATTGGACGTCAACTTGATTTTATTGTAAATAATACTTGTATAATCTTTCAATCGATCTATCAATAGACTCCTATCAGCTCATCGCTGCATGTAATGCGCGTGTGTGTTTCATTCCCTGACAGATTTTGAAAATGTTTACTTAACGCGACTCTTTGGAATTACCACAAACCGGGGGCATGTAGAGACTTCTCCTACCTTCATGAGCATATTAAACCTAGAACTTCGGTTTAATTTATTATGTGGCGCTCACGCACAGTCGGCAGATAATGGGCCAAGAAATATGATTAAAAATATTCCATTCACCCAGACAGTTAGTGGCTGCTCTGCTGGTTCGGTTTAGTTTTTGTTTTTCAATTTGCATAGCTCAGGATCTACAATTTCAGTCGGATCTAGGTGCAAATAAAGTCCAACATTAACTGTTGACTTTAAGTCAAATTCTTATCTCGTACTATATATAGCGTCGTGCGCTTTAGTGTAGAAATGTGTAATTGGCCGTGATGTGTTGAGACGAGGTATGTAATATATGGAAGTACATATATACAAGTTAATGGAATTATCGTCACCACAGTTAAACATATGTACGGGGGCTCGACTTTATTATACTTTCTTATCTTTCTAACCAAATAACTTTAGTAGAGAATGATGAAACCTTTAAGCGTTACATTTTCTAAATTTAATTAAGTGCAGAACAGAGGTATGGCTTGCCATTAGGCATTGCTTAAATATACCATTATAAAATATTATAGTTAGCATTACATTGATGCTAAAACAATAATTCGATAATTCAGGACATAGCTTGGACTTCATGAACTTCTATAACTATCCTTACTTAATTTCGTATTATTTTTTTGAACAGATTAATCAATTTCTTTAATTTTCATTTTCAAATTTCATTCATTTTTTCATCACCTATATGACTATTTCTTTTCTGGATAAGTGCTAAGCGGGATGAAAAGAATAAAAGTCTTGCTTTTTAAATCGAATTTTCACTTGCATTCAATTTATAACTGCTTGGTATTGCATTTAAGAGCTGATTCAGATGAAAATGAAACGTAAATGGTAACAATTACTAAATAATCAGTCTATATTATGCAATATAATAATTAATTCGTGTTTGTTTCTCTATTAACTCAACTGAACCGGGCTAGTTATTAAAATGGTAAGACAACAAATGTTTCCATAGCCATGCGCACTACACACCTTCATCTTCAAAGCGACGATTTTTAGCCATGTTGCCTCTGAATTAATTAATTCTGACTTGTGAAAACTGCTCTGCGTTGCACTTCCACTTGGCATGAAGCCTTTTCACTAACTGATATTTTATATTTGTAATATAACATCTTGTAGTGCTGAGTCGCAAAGCATCTTGACAGCCATGTACTGTCAGAATGAGCGTCCCTGCAACTGTGTGGGTGCGCGGAAATAAACGGCATACCTACCAGAAGGCCTTACAAGTGCTTGGGTACTACAAATAGCTGATAGGCGATTTGTTATCAATAGCCTACGCGATTACTTATCAATAGCCTAGCATTTTCAAATGTACCTAACGCACTACTTGCCAGGTAGCCGTTTTTTTCCATCAAGATCTTTCCCTGATATTACATATATAACGCCGATCAATAATATAATATTTCAAATGTTGATGTCGCATAAATCATAATATAAACATAATACATTTTTTTTAAAAATAATTTACGATCTATTGCAGTTATTTGCAAATTCAAAATCCCCGTTGGACATTACAAGCCTTGAACTTGATACTATCTTTACTGTTGGCAGTGCCGCAAAGCTTTGAAGAAAGCTTCAATTCGAACTTGATCAACAAAGCTCTTTTGTTATTGTTTTGGTAACGAAAGCTGGTATGTTGTTTATAACTAGTGGTGTGCAAAAACGGTTTATAAAAAAGTAATGAACTTTTCTGGTTGAAACCCAGATTTGGGCGATTTAAACATATGTTCGAAAAATATATTTTAAAACAATATTCATTGATAAAAGATTTTCTACTATTTATTAGATACTTTTGTATTTCAAATTTAATTAAATTTTAAAGTGAAGTTTTAAGCGCATAAGAATAAACACCTATTTCTTAATATAAGGGGTACAACCAATTACAAAAAATAATAAATTCTATCAAAACACAATAAACATAAAATAAGTAAATACATTGATTGATAAAATATCTTTAAAATAAATGATGCTTGATTTCGTTAGCTTTTTAGTTCGTTGATACTTTATTTTTTTTTCCGAATTTCCAAGTCGCAAGAACTAACCAACTTTCATCACTAACTGTTTATACAGACCTTAAGTAGTCTTTCATAAATAGGTCTAAGTATTTTATAATTAAACAATTAATTCGCTCATTATATTTATAAGCTTTGTGAGCTTTTAATCTAAAACTGACAGTTGGCGCGTGTTTAAGTTAATTGAGCTAAGTTAGATGATTGTTATTTGATTAATTAACAGCATTAAGTTTTTCCCACAACGGCTCAACAGTTTCAAATGCTTGAAGCGTGTCTAAATAACTAGCCTACTCGAGCTCAACTCAATTCAATTTGCCGAAGCCCCTTTTATTGCGCAAATATTGCCTCTAAATCTGATAAAAATAAAATCACCCATTGACTTTGAAATGTCTATCAGGTAAACATGGAATACTTAAGATAGTAAGCCACAGTCGAGTGTTGCTGGCCAAGTTAATGGCAGCTGACCATGTAGTGGAAGTTAGACTTATCGTTATCATTTCCGAACGAAGGAAAGTGTGTCAAAACAATACATTTTAGCAATAACAGCGAATAACGTATCTACTTATCGCCTCAATTTCTGATCATCAGTGTGGTGCATGGTATATCATGCTCTTTAGCCATGTTATGGTTTATTGTCTACCGAAACTAGCAAATCGGGTTTCGCATATTATCAAAGTCGAAAAGCCGTGACGTCGTTAATCGGGCTAACACGCTTAAATTGATTTTGTTTACTCATATACAAGTATATTGCTACCGTTAATATCTGAGCATGTTTGCGCCTTGTGTCGGCAACGGGCGCCAGACGTCTACCTTGCGCATGCGCATGCGCATGCCCCTAGACCTAGGTCGATCCAACGACCACACACGGCGCCGACTTGCAAATAAATTTAAATATTTTGTGGAAATTCACCCACCTTGACTCGTTGTTGTACATGATTACAAATGCAACATTTAAATTTTATTTAAAACCAGCATTGGCTGCCAACACCACAATAATTTATGCTCTGTCGGAAGATACGAATAAATATTCAAACTTTTTTGAAGTGCTAATAAAAATAAATAAAAAAAAGCGGCGATCGATGTCACAAGCATATAAATTATTTCAAAACCAAAGGGGGATCTCCCTAAACGTGCAAAAAAACGGAATGGAAAATTTTATAAATTGTCGAAAACAATTATCGACTGTTTGGCTGCATAGATGATGCCTCTAAAGATACAATTAAAATTGGAGTTGAAACCAATCAAAGCTGAAGCTGATGAAAAGCAGGACATCATTTTCTGAGCACGTTTAGCTTAACGTATCTCCCCTGGCAGCCACATTTTAGTCAAACAGGAACATTAACATTGCACACAGATAGTGCGTATGTATATATTTACTCGTATACTTGTATGTATAGTGAAAATGTTCGATTTATGTTTTTGCCATATACGGCACTGGCCGGCTGCCGCACTAATTGTTTTAACTAACTCAAAGAACGCGCGACTACATAAATATGTATTTGTTTCAGCAACTGTATCTGTGTCTGTTGCCTAACTCATGCAATCCAGTTTAGTGCAGCTACTGGATTTAGAGCCTCAGTTACATTAGACTGTCTATCTGTTTGTCTGCCTGTCTGTCTGTCTGTCTATTTGTCGATCAGCTGGGGAACTGCTGCTGGCATGCTTTTGTTATTGGTAGTCGGGCTCAGACCGCATCGCCGCTCAATATCAGACAACAGAGAAGCAATTTGCATTCGAGCTCTGACGATTTATAGCCGTGCAGTACTGCGCCAGCTTCCTGTCTGAGGCCAAGTACTTGAAGTTGGCACCTGTGCCGAAAAATGACAGCGATTACAGCTGTCATAACATTGTTATTATTACACTTCAGCTCGGTACAGGGACTCGGGTTTAAATCAGACTACTAATTATTGTTATATATTTCGTAATAAACAGTTCATACGAAGCTCCTCCTTTTAATTTATATATAATAGCGGGTATTTGACACACGAATCAAAGCAAAAAAAAAAAAAAAAACAGCAACGCGCGCCACTACAAAACAAAACGTGTTTCTTTTTTGTAATTTGTTGAAATGAAAGGTGTCAAGTGCTTTTTGCATTAGAATGTACAGTTGTGTGATCTGAAATCACTTGCATTTTTACTTTTACTCACTTGTGCCCGTTGCAGCCTCTTCCTTGGCCTTCGTATCTGCGGGTGTTACCGATTTCTGAGAACTCTCCATTGCCGTTGAGTTTTTGTTATGGCCACAAAATGTCAACTTCATTTTGACTTTTCAGCAATTAGATATAAATAAGTTCTTAAAAAATTAGTTAGAAGACAATGACTGGTCTTGTCGCGAGTTGACGGTATATGTATGTACATATATGTATATATCTATTTATGTGTACAATACTTTTCAACTTTGTTCACGTTTCGCGGCACTTTTTTATTTTTATTTTTTATGCACCTTTTAAATACTGCGTGTCAATTGTTGGTGTGTGTTCTTGTTTTTTTTTGGTTTTCGTGCGGTGGCAAGAGAATCGATTGAGGAAAAGTTATCACATTAGTCCGGAACAGAAAATGCATTTGTTGGATGTTGCATTCGCCCGCCTCGTTCGGTACCGTTACGTTCCGCACAACAATTTCACTCGGACTGAGCGCTTGGCCCGTACTGGGATTCAATTTATATTGCTTTTGATATTCGTTCGCGCTCGCGCTCGCGCTTGCGGTCCAAGCGCCACTTGATCGTCAACGACAGAGTCGGAGCGGTGCGGTGCGGTGTGGTGCGAGCGCTGCTCATTGACTCCAGCACCGGTGGTGGGCTGAATTTCTAGTCGACCAGTTGACTGTCAATCTTATCGAAATCTTCTTTAGATTACAGAGCGCCAATGGTTAGCGTGCAGGTAGCATATACACGTACATTCACACAAACATCAAGTGAAGTATTCTTTTCCTTTGGAAAATCATCATGTGGTTTATAGACAATGTACTCGTAGATACATATGGTGTGTTTGTTTGATAACTCGCAGCCAACTCTCCTCAGCTGCCTGGACGTGGCACGCACCTCAACTGGGCCAATGGAAAAATTCAAACTCATGATGACTGACGTAAAGCGCTGGCCTCTTGTAAATGCTTATACTAAATAGAATGGGTTAAACCAATACAATTTCCTTTAATTGCTTATCGGCCGTGTTAAGAATTGGGAATTCCTCGCAAAAGCATTTGACATTCTCTAACACATTCACTTGATCCCATGCCCAGACTTTTAAGTAGAACTACTTAAATATGAGTAACATAAATACAATATAACTTGTATATATTCAGGTATTTGCTGTCTGTCGCTCTAAAATGTGGCACTAGTCAGTTATTAGAAATTCTTTGCTAGATATACATACATACATAGTTCATGCTTCAGTGCTTCATTGGAATTTGTGTTGTTTTGTCTGTTATTTATTTTATTATTTTTTGTTTTAGACAACAACTGGATTTTTGTGATAGTACTTTTTTCTAAATATGACAATTTTACAGCTGTCCCCATCTACAAGCAGATGAGTAGCAGCTGAATGTAGATTAAAACAAATTATTATTAATATCATAGTAGGGTTGGGTGTAAAATTGCAGTCATTATTTGATTTATTATTCAGTAATGCAGGTTGACATTCCATTATAAACATTTTGAGCGTAATGGCCAGAAGGCTTTGTGTCTACGTACAATAAATATTTTGCTAAGCCTCTTTCTGCCTGTCCGCCATATCTGTGTATTTCATTGTGCTGCTCATAGTACTTATAAAATAAACAACTTTAATTTCGATTACAAGTGCTTATGTACAAAGACATAACATTGACCTATAAGGTAAAACGTAAATAAAAACAAATTGAGCGATTATGTTTAGCAAAGACCATTCGAACTGCAAATTAATTTATTAACAATTTATTTATTTAGTAATTTTGTGGAATATCATTCTTCGCATATTTGAGGTACCTAAAAAAATAAAATCAAGTGTTAAGAGAACATGTTTACAAAAGTTAATGTTTTTGTTTTGATATTAAATATTCCAAATAAAATTTCTCTAATTTAAGCTTCAGATTACTTTATAAATATTTAATATGAAATGCAATTTTATGGGTTGAAGAATTGTTGCTGGGTAAAAAAATGTATTCCCAGATTTCAGATAGCTAGAGCAAACACTATTTCAACTACATATGTATGTATATTGATAAAAAATTAAAATAAAAATAATATAATTTAAACAAATTAAGTGAGATATTGAAAAAAGCTGATTGATTCATTCGAGCTGCTAATAAAATCATATGCAATACTTTAGAACTCAATATTATTGGCCGTAGCCGTATTGTTGGCAGCAACACTTCGCTCTTGGCATATTTAATAAAACAGCTAAATTAACAGTTGCAATGCATTTTATTAATTTATTTTTCTGCCAAAATGCTGCCCCCTTACTAGCTACATACTTACTCACTACTTACAGCTTTGTACTTATATACAAATGTATGTTTTGAGTATATCCGAAATGCTTTTGTTTACAATTTTATTTTGTGTTCTAATATGTGAAACGTGCCAAAGGTTCTCATCGGACTTGTGGCCGTAACCAAACCATATTTGTGTTATTATTTTAAATGTCCACTGGGCTGCCAGATGTTACGCAGTGCCTCTTTACACAATTCATATTCATTTCCCCCTTTTTGACGACACTTGGAGGGGAATCTGTGTAGGTAACCGTCAGTGTACAGCGGGCACATGTCAATTCAAGTTCAAGTTGCCTACTTTTCAATGGAAACATGAACAAGTAATGAGTAAAATAAATATAAAGCAACAAAAATTGGCAAGCATCCGTATTAATGGGACACTGTTGCGCATTTTAATTGTCTACTAATGTCGATTTTGTCTGCCGATTGCGTCGACGACGACGCACATTAACCAACTAGCGAGTATCAGTTACTCCAAATTTGCATGACTTGCTGGGCCTGCTCGACATTGATCGGGCCATCGGTGTGCTGGCACAGTGGCCTACAGGGGTTGGGGGCGATTTGATCAATATGATTAAAAATTCAAGTGGCGGTGGCATTTTGCCATTTTTGTTTGCGGTCTTTCAACCGAACTCATTACGTATGAATGGGGAAGTGGGTTTTAACTTTTAACTTATTCTGTGGTTTGATTTTCAAAATTGAATACTTGAAAACATATATGCTGTGTAAATCGGGACTTTATTCTTAACCATTTAGAATTATATATTGAAAAGCAGATCCAAAGTATCAATTGTTACGTGCATTGAAATAATTTCGCACGTTGGATGACGTTGCGAGCAAGTACAATACACGATATTTGTACTATATGTATACGTATTATGGAGTAACAATATCATTGTTAAGAAGCAGCAAATATATATTTTGTCTATTCTAAAGTAAATGCGTCAATTACAATAATGCCAAACAGTTAAGCCGATTAGTCAGCACAAGAAAAAAGTAGACAGTACTATGAATTAATCAAACAAGCCAGACATTACTCAGCAATACCTATTACGAAGGTAAATAGTAAATTGTTTGGTTAAGAGCGTTCCATCATTATGCTGTGCTAACGATAAACATCTACGCATCATCACTCAGGAACTTCAAATTTGACGCAAAAGGAGAAATGTTTGTTTCCCTTCAATATTTGCCATAATGTTGGCATAAAGCGAGTTAAGTGTTTAACACTTATATGTAAAAGTTATGCATTCCATAAAATATTTATTTCGATCAGAAGCTATTTTGATTGATTTTGTGGTCGCTATCATATCATATCATTAACAAATGAATGTTGAATTGTTTAGAACCTTTTATCATACACATAACATTTTTCAAGCTTAGTACATTAAAAAAATGTTTGTTATAAAAGTGTTTCGGAAATGGAAATACATACGGTTGTATGTACTAAAATTGAAATAATAATAGATTCTTTCCAGACAGTAGGATAATGGACGTGGAGCCTAGGAGTAAAATTTTGCTACTCCTTAACAGAACTTGCAATTATGAAAGAGCTTTCTTATCATCTCAGCTTTTTAGTATATTTGAGCACTTTCTGTTATATCTGTGGACAATTCGGGCTACTACACACGTTATATTAATCGTTAAATATTTGTGGACCTCGTAGAAATCTTCAATATAAGCCATAAAAATATTTTCCAGCTGATGAATATTGAACAAAGTCGAGATGTTACAAATATAAAGCGTAAACCAAGGAAATGAAGAATAAGTATACACTCGACTGTTATCAGGAATCACTTACCTTTGCTAACTGAGGAACTTGAGCATAATTTTGAAACGCGACTCGTTGCATACTTTTGGGCTGATGGCTGAATAAATAATCGTAATCGTAAACAAGATGTACACATAACCGTTATATTGATTCGCCGCTTTAAAATAAAAATAGCTTTTCCATTTATATTTCAGAAACCATTGTTTCAAATGCGTCAAAAGTTGTTTTGTTAGAATAAATAAATAAAGAATACCCAACGAAAACAAAACTCCCTTTCTACTGAACAAGCACAGCAAATAAAGTACATATAAGTATAAGCATATATTTAAAACGAAATCAACATTCTATTTCCACACAGCTGCCAGAACTGACAATGGGTACATCGGCTAAGTGCCTGCCACCGCACTTATTAAGTATTGCCATGATTAGATTGTGCAGTCTGGTAGGCTGCTGGTGCCTGAGGGGCTTCTGCCGTTGGGCAGTAATAGCCTGGAAACAAACGATTCGATCGCAATCTATTAAAATAATTTACTTGAACTCAGAGGTGCCGACATAATAAATATGTATAATAAATTATAGCCTGCTTAGTGTTAATACTGATTAATTGAATAATTGTTTGCTACAAATCATTCGATCGCCTTTGTCGTGTAGCTTTCTGTCCACGTCATATACTGCTCAGGAATTGGGGGACGTTTCGTGACACATGTTTCTGCGTCTTTTGGCTTTAGAAAGTCCTCTGAATCCCATGGCTGCACCTTCGCAGTTCCCCAGATGATAAACACCAGGTTGCCCACAAAAAAAATTATCGCTGCAATGCCAAACACAATTTGCCATTGTCCACGTTCGTTCTAAACAATTAAAAAACAGAAAACAAATAAACAAGAAAGAAAGGGAAATGAGTCAATACTATAAGACGCTCTTTGCAGACGCCAGGTGACTCACCTTGTCTGTGACTATCACACCCACAAGAAGTGGAGTTGCTATTGATATTGAAGTTGATATGGTATTGGCCACACCCATAATAATGCCAGCGTGATTTGGCGACAGGTCGATAGTGTTTAGAGAGCTGCCAATGGTGGCGCCGCTGTTGACACCAACACTCACTGTCATCAGTGCAATGGCGAGATCCTTGTGCTCCTCTCCCAAAAATCCAATGCCGATGAGCGCGGCTGCTGGTATCCAGAAGGATATGGAGTTGAATAATTTCCTGACGGCTGTCAGCGAAAGCCACTTCCTCTTTAGCAGCACGTCCGCCGCAATCAGATATACATATGACATTAGCCACATGGTAAGAAATGGCAGCGAGGAGAACACTGCATTGCTCTGTATGTCCATGTTCAGGACACCGTTTAGATATGACGGAATCTCCGCTTGTAGTGTGGACAAACCCCACGTCTCGGCACAGCGAGCTACGAGCAGAGCCAGAAAAGGCACAGATCCACAAATAGCGCGCCAGGGTATGGGTATAGTCCGTTGATGGAAGTCCTCGTTGTGGTGCAACGACGACTCGATATACTTGCACTCCGCCTCGGTGACAAAACGGGACTCGGGCGCGTTATTGGCACCAAAAATGGTCCAAAGGATGCACCAGACAATGCACAGTGTACCCGAAACGTACGATATTCCAGGCCAGCCGAGCGGACTTTTGGCTATAAGTCCGCTGAGAAACATGGCCAATACTGTGCCACAATCAGCCCCAGTGTAGCTGAAGGCGCCCAGTCGATTGCGTTCCTCTGGCGGCGACCACAATGCCACGTGCTCCTGCACACAGGGAAATATCACACCTTGAAATAGTCCTTGAAGTATTCGAATGACACAAAAGGCCCACCAGCCACCCCAAGTGATGCAGCAGGGCGTTATCAGGCTGAACAAAGCCGTGCCAAAGGTGGCCACAAACAAGGTGATCTTGGCACCAAAACGGCGACATAGAAAGCTGCCCGGGCACAGGGTCAGTATGTAACCCCAATAGAAACTAGACAATATGTAGGCCTTCTGCTTCTCAGTCCAGCTGAATTCCTATTTCATATTTTGGAAATATGGACAAATAAAATTTGCAGCGGGAAACTATAATGAGACTATATGAGACTTACCGGAAAATTTGGATTTGTTGACTCAGCATCGGTTAACGCCACAATGGCCACGCCTACATTCAGCCGCACAATGTGGATGAAAGTCAAGCACAGGAACAGGAACACTGTCTGAAGGTGGCGGATACCAATTCGGGGTCCTATTAAATTCCATAAATATTATTCACAATTCGAGTTTGCAGCATTCAGCAATCTTCGTACCTTTTGTGCCCATATTGCCACTGATTGTTATTTTAAAATAAATTTTCTTCACAAGTATTTGGATGGCTCTTTGCGCTTCGTTAGCACTGCTTAGTTAACAAAATGGTTCTGCGCTGCTCGCAACGGCTATGGCTAAATTTATACAACTGCACTAAGTGTACCTACCGGCCAGCCATGGAGTCTATATCATTCACAGCTGTAAGCTCACATCTGTAGAAGTGTTGCTGCTATCTTTAAAAAAGAAAGAAAGATAAACAATCGCGGCATCTGACGCAACTTATGCTGTCAAATGACGCTTGTAGCCGGCTTTAGAAATCGACCAATTGTACAATAAGCCTGTTAACCGTACATTACCCGTGGCAGAGATTGTTCAGCTTGTGGTATTTGAGGCTTTCGTAAATATTATTATTTTCACACATGATTTTATTTTAATTAAATGCAAGGGGAGCAAATAAATCTGCATCTGCCATTGAGCTCTTTGATGACGTTTCTTCAAACTGGAAACAATTTTTAAAAATTCTTTACAATTTAAAGAACTGTTACATTTTTCCCCCATTAGCCAAATAACTAATCTTTCCTTTTGTGTAAGTGAGAGGGTTTTGGAATGAGTGCTTAGCTAAGAAGTCAATCGTATTTAATGGAACTTATGAGACAGCTCACATGAAAATTGAGTTATTGAGCTGACATGAGTCATTTGAAGCGAGTAAATCATAATGAAAGATTACTAAATATACATATGTGGAACAGTTCGAAATTTCGAAAAAAGACTGCAATGTATTAGCTTAGAGAGGAATTAGGAGACAGAACTCAAACGCGATTTTCTTTATACTCCCGTTAATAATGAGACATTATTATTAAAGTCCAATAACATTAACTGTTTTGTACTTCTCAGGTATATTTATTTTGTAAAATTTATAATCCTACATTTTAAATCCTAATATTCAATTCTGTGTGTATAATTTATTATCCTTGTATTTTTAATCTCCGTGATCATAAAGGCGTAAATGAAATTTAATAATGCGATAAGCGATGCTACTGCTAACTAATAATAAATTGATAAGCTTAGTCAGTGGCCGAATCAGTGAGGGTAATACCTCTGATCAAAAGTATTAAAATAACAATAGCAGCAATAAATAAATTTAATCTTTATTTGACATTATTAATTAAACGAAGTTGAGTTAAATTCAAATATTACACATAGATTTAACCATAAACTTAATTAATTTTTTAATTTTAGATTTAATTTTAGGATATTTAAGTATGTTAGTTATTTTTCGAGCGAGAAGTTACAAGTAAACTTTTCGAAGTTTGTTCTATTTGG
The DNA here is from genome assembly GCF_003285725.1 of Scaptodrosophila lebanonensis. Taxonomy (NCBI): domain Eukaryota; kingdom Metazoa; phylum Arthropoda; class Insecta; order Diptera; family Drosophilidae; genus Scaptodrosophila; species Scaptodrosophila lebanonensis. The sequence goes on from NW_022060529.1 coordinate 9,464,658, forward strand.
AGATTGAAAAATAATGTTTTTTGGCACAAAAAATATTACAGTAAAATCACCTGCGCTTATGATTTCAATTAGTGACCCCTAAGTGTGTCATAAATCTAAGTATTTTATTATCCCTCAATTTTTGACCTTAACCTTTTGAGAACCCGATAAGTCGTATTATTTATTTATTTAATAGTTTTAATAAAAAATCATTTATGAGCTTTAGCATGAAGGCTTTTATTATCCGTCTATATAAACGTCTGGCTTTGGAAATAGTTAAACACGCAGCAGCCGAAGTGAGCAGCAGATCTTCAAATCAAAATTTCGGTTCTGCATACAATTTTAAAGCTACGATAACCATAAGCAATCTATAAGTAGTTGTCCACCACCGTCTATTTTTATACCCTGTACCAGTAGGGCAAAAAGGGTATATTAGGTTTGTGAAAAGGAAGCATCTCCGATCCCTTAAAGTATATATATTCTGAATCAGCATGACGTAAGAAATCGATCTAGACATGTCCGTCCACCCGTCCGTCTGGATGAACGCAAGGATCTCAGAAACTATAAAAGCTAGAATAACCAAAGTTGGCATCCAGATTCTCCTAGGTCCGAGAAAGGGCGAGTTTATTTTATTTTTTTTTTTTAATTTTCCCCCCCGTCCCCGCTACAGAATTTCGTCGATGGCGTCCACATTTCAAATGCTACCTAAACTAAACTTTGCACACATAATTTATATATACTTATCTACTGTTGTTTAAAATTTTATATAATTTGTCGGGCTTGCTCGACTGTAGCGTTCTCTCTTGTTGTGTTTAGGTTCAGGTTTATTTATCTGTCGGAATTTCTTTAAAAACTTTAATTAAAAAAAATTGGCATGTAAAAATGAGACGTGGTACACATAAACACAATATTTAGGTAAATAAATTCTATTAAAACTGAATGAGCCTTCGTACTGGTTATTTATTTTTAATTTTACAGCATTTATTTCTTGTTTTACTTTATATTATTGTATTTAGCTACACATAGAAAGTTAATTTAAAATGGGGAATTTGGGGAATTGAGTATTCATAGCAATACTAATGAAAATTGATACAAAAAACTTTACATTATAAGTATTATATACATAATTTATTAAGACAAAAATAACCAGAGGGATCTACGAAAAGCAACAATTTTAAATTCTTTAAAACATAAAATTGAATGACAAAGTTTCTTATATTAGTTTCTATTTTACAACCATTGAGGGGTTTTTAAATAGTTAACTATATACTTGTTTACATCCTACTATACGTATAATTGATAAGGTGGAAAATTAAGTAAATCATAGATATGCGCCCCATCCAATATACATGGCCGCCAAGTTATCTAAATTGGTTGCCTCGTTAATTAGGAAATTCACTTGACCCTCGATCGAGAGTGGTATGCTGTTTGCCTGATGACGTTTAACCTGTTAAAGAGAGGATTTACTGTAAGATATACGAAACATGGTTTCTATGAATTGTACTTACATGACCCTCCAATCTTTCCGCAATGCGTCGGACATCGCTTGTGGCCTTGGGGTCGGTTAGTTCGGCGGCGCTTCTGCTTGAGGCGGCAACAGTTCTGCTTTGGACGCCCAGATCGTAGACCAATGGTCGCAGCACTGACATCAAGGTCTTTGTCTCCTGCTTCAGCAGTCGCAACGTAATCTCACAACACTTGCGATAGCTACCTTCTATACCTAGCGGCCCCATGGCGACAATCATGTTCTGTGTTAAGCGAAACGGGACTAGCTCGGGGTAGGCAAATGATTCGCCCTGATTGAACAGGCAGTTGAAGTCGACGTGTACAGCTTCCCCGCTGCTTTCGTCGAAGAGTATGTTTTCGCCATGCCGATCACCCAGACCGAGAATGTAGCCCACCATAGACATGACAGCCACGGTACGTATGTAGGCATTGCGTGCCTCGTACCAACTATGTGGCGTTCTAAAGCGCATGTGCAGCCAATCCTGAAACACAGGCGGATGAGCCGGCACAAGATGACGTAAAAAGATCTCACGTTTGCGCTCCAATGAATCCGTGACGGGCACAGTCAACTTTTGAAGCATACGTCCGCTCATGCCCTGACCACGCTGCGTGTAGAATCCGTGGCAGATGCTGCGATAGGAACAGAGCTTAGGCAGCCATTCGAGAAGGCCGCACTCTTCGTTAAAAGGCAGTACGGCATAGGTGCGAATGCGCAAGCGTCTCTGACGCGCCTGGGCGTCCTGATGCAAGTAGCGCTTGAGTACACCATTGAACTCCATGAGGCGTGCATCCTTGCGCAAGTCGTCCTTGGGCTTAACCATCACATCATAGTGGTTTCCATCACTGCAGCGTATGGTCAGTTTCTTTGGCTTAGCCGCTGACCTCAATACCACGATTTTCTCCTCAAAACCGCTTATAAATATTTGTTGGTAGGGAAACCAATTAATGGACGCCTTTTCGCCATTTGCCACAGAACTGGATGCTGGCGTAGCGGCCGCTGAACTTATGGAAAACGTGGGCTGCATGTACTTTTCAAAAGGCAGCAATATGTTGGAGAACTGCGCCTGATTGAATAGCCGTGACAGCCGCCTGTCCAAATCACTCAGCTGATATGTGCGATCCAGTACCACCTCTTTATTGGTGAGCTCAATCAGTCGCTCCGTAAGAGTATTAAAGTCACTCAACAGTCGCTGGAACTGTGCATTCTGCAGGCGTGTGTCGGTCAGTATGAGTTTGCAGCGCTTGATACGGTTTGTGACGGCCGACTTGAAATGTGGCAGCAACATCCAGAGCGACTGTTGTGGATACCGTTCGATTAGTTTAATAATTATGTCGCGCAGCACGCTGTAAACTTCCGGGGATGGATGGCACAGGCGACTAAGTAGCTGCGAATAGGCCGTATAAAACATGGTCGTGTTTAGATTCTTGCAGCAGTTGCTCATCAGATCGTTCATCTTACGTAGCAGCTCGGCGCCGGCACCGCAGCTGGACGTGTCCAGCCAAAGGCTAATGAGACGCGGCATACTCTGATATACATGCTCGCTGCCATAGCGTAAGGATTTTGCATAGTTAAGCATTATTTGAAGCAGCAGCTGCCGTCCCTCATCGTCCTCGGAGACGGCTTTCTTTCCTGCCGGCTGTCGTGCCTCCAACATTTTCTCCAGAAATTGCGCCAACTGCACATGACAGCGTTCTGACTGCCGTTGCACAGCGAGGGCATCGTGGAAGAACTGCAGAACTGCATCCGCACACAAATGCATGGACTCAGCATTATATATGGCCTGCAGATATTTCCCCTCGAAGTATAGTGTGCGCTGATCGTCCTCCAGCTGGCTAACATTGCCCTGGCACTGTTGTTTTAGTACTGCCAAATGCTCCTCCAGGTGATTCATCGCAAGCACCTGATCGCCACGCATCCACAGCAGTTTAGCACGCTCCAGAAAGAGACTGTTGGGTCGATACTCAGACGCCTTCATTATGTAGAGCTGTGCGCGCTGTAGCTGTCCGGCATTGCGATTTATTTGCGCACTGCTCAGCAGAAGACGCGCCAGCTCAGCTTCCAGAGGTAGGGTGAGTTCAGCCCGCTTATCCAGACGACGTTGCATCTCCGAAAGCAGATTGCGCCTAAAACTGTAGATGGGCTCCAGCACACGCACCTGAGGCTGCAGTACCTCTAGCCGGGCCTGCCAGTCTGAAAAATAGTTTTGCGTCAGCTGTACGGCCTGTTCTGCGTCCAGCGGTTCGTCGAGACGCTCCAGAAGCTGCTGACTGCGCTGCAACTCGTGTAGCATATGAAGTTTGATTACCGACTCGTAGGCGTGTGCGTATGAGTGATGCTGCTGGGCAGAGCAACTCCGCAATTGCTCCAGTACTGAAGTCCTCATGCCATCCAACAGTGTTCCAAACTGTGTTGCAGTTGTCTCCGGTTGACGCAAAGCCAAACAGGCTTGGGCACACTGTCCATGCCAGTTTCCACGACTCCTGCTTTGTTGTTGCATCTGATCCAGTTCGTCGTAGCTGCCCAGACGCCAGTAGAGCTCAGATTTACACTCGCTGAAATACTGATCCGTGTATTGATCCGAGCAACGCTTCCAAAGACCATCGGCAATGAGTAACGCAGTCTTAGGTGTGTCCATGCGCACGTAAGCATCGATCATGGCCCGTATGTGCTCCGGTTGTAGCTGTGCCGTGTCGCAAAGCAGCTGCTCATAGCAGCTTATCATATCCTGCTGGCGCTCCACCAATCTATTCACCTGTATCTCTTGGGTAATGCTCAGGTCGTAGCTGCGAGCCTGTACGGCACCCTCTACGGAATCTGCATCCAATAACCGTCCGTAAATTTCTACGAGAAAAGAGAACTGATCCAGCAGGCGTGGTGAACGGTCCTGCTCAATGTATGCCTCTAGATAGCTGAGCGCGCGTGCGTACTCGCCACAATTGTAGCTGGCCCGGGCCACAAGCAGTTTGTCGGTGCGTTCCAGAAACCCGTGAATTCGCCTGTAGTTGGAGTCTACTGTTTGCGGTGGTTTGCCGGCGGTACTCATGCCATGCAGACGCTGCCATTCACGAAGCCAGCGTTGCAAAAAATCCAGTAGTTCGGCGCACAATTTGCTGGCCAATCGCGGCACGTGGCCGCTGTCCTCGTTCGCATTGGCACTACGTTCCGTGCAACTCACCTTATCGGTAGCTGCATATTTTTTGGACTCGTAAAGCTTGTAGCTTCCAGTGGAGCTCGCCGACTGTTCATACGATTTCGCAGTGGCTGCATGCACCTCATCGCTAGCTGCCCGTAGCACCGCCTGGAATTCCTGCTCGATATGCTCACGTTGATCTTGATCGCACTCGAGCAGAGCATGGACGAGTATGTAGGGATAGAAGGTGCTCAGCATTTTACCATCGCGCTTAATGCACGGCTTGTAGGAGCCCAGCAAATGACGCGTCTCTGATGACTGCACATATTCCACGAGTCGCGCGGCCCAAAGAAACGCCCATTCCTCGTAGGAATTATGCGTGAGGTGGCTGCCAAATATGGGTTGTTCCCGGCAACTGCTTGGGCGCTGTGAGTTCGTGTAGCAGGATTGCAACAATGGCTCCATAATCTGACGCATCCGCATCGGCATGGAGTTCCACAGATCAAGCTTCCGTTTCTCCTTGGGTGAAATGCCGCACACGGCCAGCGTCTCTTGTATGGCCAGCGAGAAACTGTCCACATGCTTCGTTTTCTGCTGAAATTGATAGCCTTGACATAAGGCGGTTAGCGCCAGCACCGCAAAATCATCTGTGAGGACACTTAATGGCAGCTGCTGTGCGGACTCGAAACTGTAGTTGGATGGCAGGTAGCTGGCATCAATAGCACCCAGCTCACCCAGGCACTTGGCCGAGGCTAGCTGCAGTTTGCGATCATCGTGTTGGCACCCGTGTATGAGCACATTAACTGTCTGCTCCAGCAGTGGCTCCATGGGGAGCTCGTGCAGCAGCATGCTATTGAGTTGCATGCGCTGCTGAGCAAAGAGTTCGGTCAAGTGTTCCAAGCCGTAAATGCGCACGGGCAGGCACTCATTGGTAATTTGTTTGTGGAGAAATTTGAGCTGTTGCAGAAGCGTTGCCTTCTGGGTGATGGGGGCGCTTGAGTTCAATTGAAGATGCTCCGTGTGGCGCGAAATGCATTGGCGGATGGGAGCCGAGACCTCATCGAGGTGCTCCAAAAAGTACAGGTCCGTAATATAGCTGCCCAACATCGAAGCGTTGCGTAGAATGACAAATTCATATAAACTGTTCACCTGCTCCACACTGTAGGCTAGCAGCGGCTGAAGCGAAGCAACAATGTGACCTAGAGACGGCCCAAGCTCCTGCAAATCGACCACGTGCAGAAAAATATGCCAGATTTTGAGGCAAATTCGTTGCAGATTGGGCTCCTTTAAAGTGTGCACAAAACTCAGCATTGCTATTATCTTAAAGCGAAACTGCGTCACATGCTGGGATCCCACGAAGCGCATGATCTGGCCCAAACTATAGAGTGTTTCCTCCTTCAAGGGCTTCTCAAAGGATTGCTCCGATAGACAGCTTTCAAAATATGTAATAACGCCTAGAAAACGCTCGGCTATAAATTTCGCGAACTCTGCATTGGCCACCTGGCTTGGCAGATTCTCAGCGGTTGCCAATTGTAGCAGACACTGAAAGGAGCGCATTACGAATGTCGGATTACGATTGAAGTAGATAAGTAGTTCGGAGACCGTTTGCTGTGAAATGAGGAAGATGATTGGATAGTAATAAATTACTATTTAAATAGCATAATTATAATTAGTTATTGCATTAATATTTCCTTATGAGGCTATGGACATATTAATTACCTTAACGTCCGCATTCATGAGTTGTTGCAGACTGGAACTTGTACAGCTGACGACGAGGTCGACACAACGATTGCCCAGCGCAGGTTTTTCGGTGAGATATACGTGCGTATATAGACGTAGGAAGGAAGTAGCGAAGAGCGCAGAGACAGGCTTGCGCAGTTGCTTGGCAATTAGCACAATCACTCCCTTGCAGCGCGGCTCCTTGATGCAATAGGGCAGCACCATGGTGGTAAGCAAACGATGGTACTTGCATGTGAACTCCTGCACGCATGAGAAGCCAAGCATTTTGGTGAGCTGTAAACAGGAGTATAAGAACTTAACCGTTTACAGAGATCTTCATATTTTACTTACCGCTCTCAGCGAACGCGTGAAGCGCACACCCTGGCTAAGATAAGCATGCATTGCCAACAGGACGACCAGGCCAAGGGCATCACGCTTGTACCAGTTCCACAGGGTCACCGTTTGAAGTCCGCGTTTGGCACATATCTGAGTGGCGGAGAGCACTGCCTCCTGGGCAACCAGCGAATGGGGGTGTACCAGAAAATAGAAAGTCATTTTGAACCAATAGAATAGCCAAAATTCGTCCATGTCTGTTTGCGCGCAACTGACAAGCAAACGCAACATATGCCGTTGTTCCGATTGGGTCTGCTGCTCCAGCGGCTGCATCAGAATCTGTCCAATTCGCAGCAACATGTGCGAAGCCAACTGCTTTATGAAATCCGTAGAGCGCTGACATAGCACGGGAATCAGAAGCTCTAAATTGTGTTCGTTTAGCGCATTCAAGTCTGGCGCCTTCTCTAACAGACGCAAGCACAGCGCTGGTGTTACTTCAACCAAGTCCAAGTGCCGCGCAATAAAACTGTTGCCTGAGGTGAACAGCAAGTCCTGGCAGATGGCGTTTAGTGTACTATTGCAGAATTTGAGAGCAGGCTGTTTCATTAACTTGCAGCAGGGTTGATATACGCCTGGCAGTTTGCTGGGCAGCGGGCGGCATTTGGCACAGTGCAATATAAGGCGATCCTCATTGATAAAGGCATGTGTGGCTTTTGGACATTGTGTACATAGCAAAATGCGCAGGATAATGGACCGCGCTCGGGCATTTCCTAGCAGCTGGGGCAGGACCTTCAACAACTGAGCGCTCTTTACATAGCCGAAAGCATAAAGCTGTGGCAACTGATCGTAAAACAGTCGCATTATTTGCTCGTCCTGCGAGGTCAGCAGCTCCCAGTGCTGCTGTGCAAAAAATGCCTGCAGCTGAGTGTGCGCACTAGAAGGTATGTCCAATCTTACAGTGCACAAAGCCTGTATGCAAGTGCGCCTAAGCTGGAGAGGCGCCTGGCGCTCTTGTAGCGTCTGTTGCAACTCCGATAGGAGTTGCTGTTGAGTCTGAGACTTCAGTGTAGCACGAATGCAGGTGACGCGTAGTAACAGAGAGCAAATCTCCAAGTACTGTGGGGTTTTCTCTTCCGCCTGCTGTTTCAAAAAACTTAAGGTGGGGCCATTCCAGTTTCCCTCGAAAGGTAGTTCGTAGTGTTGTGGAAGCTGAGCAAGCAGCGTAGACTCAAGTTTGTGTCCCATAATCCGTTGTTGTTGCTCTTGCAGCAGTAGCTGCTGTTCCATATTTTTTAGTGCTTGGAGCACGGCCAGCAAATTAAGCAGTTCGGATGCGTTGTGTTTGGACATATCGAGCAGCTGGGCCAGGCTAGCAGCTATTTCTTTGAGTAGCAGGCGGCGAAGCTTGTCGTGCCTCACGGCCAAGACAGTCAACACCGGCAACAGCAACTGTGGCTGTGTGCGCCATTCCTGCAGCAGCATCTGCAGCAGTGGCAAGGGTAGCGTGTGATGTGATTGCAACAGTTCCAGCTGTTTTTGCACATATCCGGTAAGTGCACTCAATAGACCCGCCTGGCGGTCGTCAAGGTAGGCAATCTGCATTAAAATCTCCCGCAGTAGCTCACATGTGAGCTCCAAATTTTCGTGACCATGCGGCAGTTCCTCCAACACGAGCAAAATCTGTTGCGTCAGGGTCGCCAACTCGAGAAATTCTGTATTTTCCATACATTTAGCCGCCAGCCATTTGGGCGCCATAGTCCATAGTGCTGTGAGGGCGCGCAATGTTAACAGCCCATAATGGCCGATGGCAGAGGTAGTTGGCCATATATTGTTGGTCCGTACCCGCAGCACCGCATGGCAGTACCTTAGACAGGCCAGCTTTGTGTCCATATCACATTCCTTTAGTGTGAGCAGAGCCTGCGTTAGGCTGTCTACAAAAACTTCACCGTGTGTGGCGTATCCCACGCAATGAGCATCCTTCAGCATCGCTAACAAATGCTTTGCATATGCATCTGCATTATCTAGTGGTATCTCAATGGTTTGGAAGGCACATTTGGCATCAAACTCTTGTAGGCAGCTGATATCGCGTGTAAAAATGTTTAGCTGAAATACATGAACGGAGGCGGCTTCTCTGTTCGCTTCGCTGTAGTCCATGTTTCCCAGTTGTTCGTTCAGCTGCTGGAGTGCGTCAATATAAGCAAGAACCAGTTCCTCATACAATTTGGGATGATTCGCCCAGCAGGATGTCAGTATTTTCTGCTGCAGCTGTACGTTCTTGAGGCAATGGTTGTGATTTGGCTCATTCAAATTAAAGGATGGCGCGCTGTGTGGGCTGGAAAGTGCTACACAACCCTTTATTGTGCATCTGCTTAGGCATTTGGCGAGTTTGTTTAACAACCACAACACAATCGTATCCTGGAATTTGTTGTTCAGCTCGCGTACTGATGAGCAGCTTATAAGACTTGGCTCTTGGCACAAAATATCGTCGACCACACTGTACATGGCCATCAGGTTGGTTTCACTGCCATTTACCAAGTTGTACAACAACTTCCACATTTCTTTGCGACGATGAGACATATTTTTAATTAACAATTATGACACGCTTTAATAATAACGAAGTTTAAACATAACTTAAAAATAAGTGCCGCCAAATTCTTCCAACCGGCTACCATTCACAATGGTGCTTCAAACAGTGTGACCCTATGGTGGCAACTGTAAAAATACTTGACTTGTTTCAACGAGTTCTTTGCCGTTGGTTCAATTTTGTTGTATGACAAGCTAGATTTTTGTAAATTAATTATTCTTAATAATGTGTTTATTAATAATAAAATGAATTTATCAAATACCTCTCCATCTAAAGTTTATAATATAATTAATTCCAGATAATCCACAGAAATTGATTCTGTTGCCCTAAATAATGTAACATAATGGGAAGGTGCTTAATTAAATATAGAATTTCTTCCATTTTAAAATGTTGTGTAATAAGCTGTAATGTTTAAACACTAAAAATCTAAACAAGTAAATACATATTTGTAAAATAAACTCGGCGTATCTTCTACTTTCTACTTGAAAGTCGAGATATTAGAATTTTTATTTCGGAGGGTTGGCATTAATACATATATTATTTTTTATGATTTTTTAATTTGTTGAGTTCTACCATTTGACTCCAAAGCAGCGTTAGGCGGTGTATTTTCCATATATTTTGGTAGCAGAAAATCCTCAGCATCCCATGGCTGGGAAATGGCTGTACCTTTTAGTAAAAAGTGACAATTACCAACGAAGAAGATTACAGATGCTACAATAAATATGATTTGCCATTGTGATCGGTCACCCTGTAAGGGAGTATCAGAGAGTCTTAAACGTTCCTCTAGTCTTTATAAATTTTAAATGGGTACTCACATTGTCAGTCACAACAGCACCTACGAGCAGCGGTGTCAGGAGGGGCGGAACGTTGGAGGCTGTATTAATTACACCCATGAGAATTCCAGCATGGTTTGGAGAAAGGTCAAGTGTGTTAAGTGAGCTGCCTATGGTAGCTCCACTGTTCACACCTACGCTTACTGTCATCAGGACAATGGCTAATGTCGTTTGTTCTTTATCTAAAAAGCCAATACCAATGAGTGTAGCTGCGGGTATCCAACATGCAAAACTATTGAATAGCTTTCGAAGGGCTGTTAGAGTCAGAACTTTTTTTCCCAGCAAAATATCGGCTGATATCAGATAGACGTAGGACATGAACCACATAGCGAAGAATGGAAGGGCCGAGTAAATTGCGTTGCTTTGCATGTCCATTTCCAGGACACCGTTCATGTAGGAGGGTATTTGAGCTTGTAGCGTACTTAGTCCCCACGCTTCGGCGCAGCGTACTACCAGTAGGGCCCAAAATGGTGCTGATACCAAAATGGCTCCCCAAGGCACAGGTATTTTCTTGGCATTGTAGTTCTCGTTGTGCTGCAGCGAGGTCTCTATGTATTGACACTCTGCGTCGCTGACAAAACGAGATTGTTTGGGACTGTCGGTCGCAAAGAAAAACCATAGGATGCACCAAGCAAAACCAACCGCCGCGGATATATAAAAAATACCCGGCCAACCCAAAGGACCTTTTGCAATCATGCCGCTGATAAACATCGCCATCACATTTCCACATTCTATGCCTGTGTGACTAAGGGCGCCCAATCGATTTCGTTCCTTGAGTGGGGACCAACGGGCCAAATGCTGATGTATGCAGGGAAAGATAAGACCCTGAAAAAAACCTTGTATTACACGTACGATACAATAAGCTATCCAGCCGCCCCATGGTATACAGAAGGGTGTGGCGAGGCTGAAAGCGGCAGATCCGAAAGTTCCCCAAAACATGACGCGTTTGGCACCAAACCGTCGGCCCAAATAGCCGCCCAGAAACTGCGTCAATATGTAGCCCCAGAAAAAACTGGACAATATGTAGGATATCTCCGTCGACGTCCAATCGTATTCCTGAAAAAAGTTTACTCAGTGTTCTGGGACTCCAGGTTGATATGTCTTACCGGAAAATGTTGATTAGTAGATTCAGCATTGGTCATTGCAACAACTGAAACTCCCACATTGATACGTCCTATATAGAGAACTGTGATAAGAAGAAAAATGAGCAGCGCCTGCAAATGCCTAATGCCTATGGTAGGGCCTGAAATTAAATAAATTTAATTCAAAATAATTATAGTTATATTTTTTGAATTTCGTTATTTAAATTAAACTGATGTGGAGCTTTTTGTTTATAAACTGGAGGCATTATTAATGTTTTTTTTGTCGTATTTTGTGGACTATTTTGTGCTAGACTAAATATAATATAAATTAGGAGGCATAGACCCAAAACACTGAAATATTAATTACAAATAACTAATTAATCGTGAATAAATCTATTTTTAGCTCTTAAATACACTCGGAACTCTAAAATTAATTCGAGGGCTTTTAACATAATAAACTTTACTCTTGGAAAATAATACACGTGTGTACACATATGTTCAGTTTATGGGCGAATTACTGTTTTTGACCGATTACGTTAAGTAACTTTGCTGGGGTGCACATGCATAGTTTTTCTGAGATTATTGGTGGCTATCAAAATACCTATGTATAAAAATAGGCCACTGCTATAAATACCAGGTTCTTAAGCCAATTTAGCAAAAATATTTTTGTAATACCTTTGACTACCTCAGCAGTCATTGTCGATAAGTCTTTGAACCAAAACACCCTACACGGAGAAGAACAACCGATCCGAATCACTATGTAACGTCGAATGACCAATGCAAAGTTTTGGATACAGTAATAAACAAAAGCGATTGCTTATCAAAACAACGGCTATAAAAACTTGTTTGCTATCGTGAACCTTGATTGGCAGTTAAGTAAAAAACTCTGTAATCTAATAGATTATCCTGATACTGAAAACACGTGCACCCATATACATATATAATACTTCGGTTAATTAAGTTTTGGTAAGCATTATAGCAAAGCAAAGGAGAGAAGGATATGTAATGATATGTAAATAAATTATATCTCAATTTATTTCGAATATTTCAAGATGATCTATCATATAGGATACTTATTGGTGCCAACACCCTTGATGGCTGATCCCAGCCCCATGAGAATAGAACTTTAATCTTTTATTGTGCCCAACTTTCAGCCCCCTAGTTTACTTAAACTAAAGGCATTGGCCTTGGGCAGCTGCACGGATTTTGTTGTACCAAAAAATATTATTCTCCAGCCCATTTTACTCGTATATTATATATTCTGGTTTTCAGAAACATTTTAAAGTTACATTTGATGCTTCATTAATAATACACTAGATAACAGTAAAAAAAAAAATTAGCAACCATTTTTCTCAAATTTGCAGTTGTAGATATTTTAAACGAAGAAGTAAAATGAAAAAATAGGAACGTGTTAGCCAAAGCACTTTTATGTAGCAGTGTTGAACTCGTAATGGGGATTCCACCTGCAAGCTTCGAATGGAAAAGCTTTAAGCAAACAAAATTCGGATGCTTCCGTTTGAAGCGGTTAAAAAAGCTTTTTTGATAAGCAGAATTGAGTGAAACTTTTTGAGTGTTTTTTATTTAATTTAATATGAGTACAATGTTATGAAAAGGGCAACGCTTTTGTGAATGTTTACTACTCTTTTAATAATCGCTCTTCCTTCACTAATACGTCCGAGTAGACTAATCCCCATCCATATAAGAGAGGTTAACTAAATCATTATTATTACCATTGCTAAAAACAGGAATGCCTTTTTATCACATACGTCATTTAAACTGTAATTAAATAAAAATGTAGCTGATTAGAGCAGCAAGATACGGTTATTAATTGACAGAGTAATTGTTAACAAGTTTTTAGCATCAGATTAATCGAAGACATTTTTAGATCGAGGAACTTGCCTCAAATTTATAGCATTGTCATCTTTCTTATTGGCGTAATTAAAGAAATTAAAAAAAACGACATGTTTCTTAACTTAACATAGCATACATATATTTATTAAAAATACCAAGCATTTACTGCAGCCAGCCGCGAGTAATTCGAATTGACTTTATTTAATGGGCTTTTCCGCTTTCTCTCTTTTTGATTGCCCATCTTCTGCTATTCTACAGGTTTGATAATTATCCAGAAAGTCTGAGTCATCCCACGGTTGCTTAGCCATTTTACCAAACATTATATAAAACAGATTTCCCAGGAAGAACACAATGGCAGATATGATAAACACAACTTGCCACTGCACACGATCGTGCTATAGCAAAGAAAAAATATAGTTGAATAAGTATGATATTTATAGGCAGGTGCTGTTGATATTTCTTACCTGATCCTTCACAATAATGCCTACAAATAGCGGAGTGATCATTGGTAACATATTGGCCGCTGAATTCACTATTCCCATGAGAATTCCTGCATGGTTGGGCGACAGATCAATGGTGTTTATAGCACTGCCAATGGTGTTTCCACTATTAATGCCCACATTGAGGGTCATTAGGACAATGGCCAGTGTTGTTTGGCTACTATCTACAAAGCCAACGCCTATCAGAGTGATAGCTGGCACCCAGAATGAAATAGTATTAAAGCTTTTCCGAACCGCAGTTATTGAGAGAACGCCACGGTTGAGTAGAATATCCGATATAATAAGGTATACAAATGCCATTATCCATGAGGCCAAGTACGGCAGAGCGGAGTACACAGCATTACTTTTCATATCCATAAGCAGCACCCCATTCATATAGGTAGGCATCTCTGTCTGTAACGTAGAGTATCCCCAGGCTTGAGAGCATCGGGCTACCATAAGCGCCCAAAATGGTAACGAGGTGAAAATTGCCTTCCATGGCACAGGGATCTGTCGAGCGTTCTGAACTTCGTTCTCCTTGCCACCTTGATTGATCGATGACTCAATATATTTAAGCTCAGCCTCGCTTATGAACTTCGACTCCCTTGGCGTATTGGCGCCAAAAATCAACCAGACAATACACCAAATAATGCCCACTGTGCTGGATATATAGAAAATTCCCGGCCATCCCATACTCGAGGCCGCTATCTTTCCACTTAAAAACATTGCCATTAGAGTGCCGCAATCAATGCCCGTATTAGCGAAGGCTCCCAGTCGATTACGTTCATTAACGGGACACCAATTGGCCAGATGCGCGTGTATGCAGGGAAAGAGGAAACCTTGAAATAGTCCCATTCCTACACGTATTGTACAATACGCCTGCCAACCTCCCCAGGACACACAGAACGGGGGCAGTAAGGCGAGTAATGCGGAGCCAATGGTCGAAACGAACATGGTAAGTCGAGCACCATAGCGGCGACAAAGCCAGCCACCGAGAAATTGTGTCAGGATATACCCCCAGAAAAAGCTAGAAAGTATGTAGGATCGCTCCATTTCATTCCAGTCAAATTCCTGAAAAATAACAACTAATCAGCATCAGTTATAGATAAAATATGCAAACATGATATTTTATCCAATTCACTAGTATAAGTTCTAAATGCTTTAAAACCATATATTCACACAATGTAATTAAATATGTTATACTTATTTTGATATTCTTTACTTACAGGAAAATTTGGATTAGTGGTCTCGGAATTCGTCATAGCAACGACAGCTACACTGGCATTGAACTTGGCGGTATAATTTACAGTGATTGAAAGGAAAAGTAGAAAGGCTTGGATATGCCTCTGACCGATTAAGGGACCTGCCAAAAGAATTGTAAGCATTTCACGCAATAAATACATTACTAAGATGATTAGAATTCAATATTACTATTAATATAAGGGGTTGTATTAGTAAGTTATTCTGATTGTTAAGAAAGATGTGATTGTAGTATGTACATATAGTATTATTCATAAATTGTTTTTAGGTTCGGATTATTATATTCATGTTTTCACAAATTTACTTCCTGCCGTCACTTATATAAAAGTACTTTTTATATTAATAGAATCGTTACAAGTTGTTCAATAATTCGGGAAATATTGAACAAAAATAAGTCAATTTAGACACTGTTCCATGAAGAAGATATTCACATGCAATTACCCATATTTTTTTCCGCCGCCATTTCCGATTTTTCAACCTAAGCCATCCACGCACTTCGAACAACTCAACCGATAGCTGAAAGGGAGTTCGCTTTTCACCTACCCAGCTAATCAGGCAAATCAGCTGGCTTGAAGTGATACTGCTATTTAATCGCAGACGTAGAAACCAGAGCACTCATAGCTAAACACTTAACTGTTAGTTAAATTCGACACTTTGGTGAACAATGGTTGAACTTGAAACTGATAGTAGTTGTGTTGGATTTACATTGTTCCACACGAGAAAGTAAAGAGATGTATAGAAACGACAAGCTTATCTGTAGGCGTATACAGGGGAAATTTATGTATGCTTACATTTCCTGTCTGTCTGTATGTCCGTCTGAACACCTGCATTGCAGAGACTATAAGAGACAGAAACATGAAATGTTGTATACAGATGCCTTATTTCAGTTAACAAGGTTCGCAGCTTGATCTAAGCCCATATATATACCATATTTTATTATTTTATTTACTTTAATATTTTTCTTCCCTATCCCGTAACTGAATTTTTAGTACTTTCCTAAATATTGCACACTAATCTCTATAATCTCTTTTAAAACTCGGTGGAGGACACAGGGTATTTGCCTGTGGCATTGCTTGTAATATTATCTCTTGGTTTTTGCTGATAATGAGGTAAGATACAACGGACTGAGAGCACCAAATATAAAAGATAGGGAAACCATGTCGGTAGATGAAGAATTACGTTTTGATATTGTAAGTAAAAGTAGGGAGTAGGAAGTAGAGCTAGAACCTAACAAAACAACTCAATTTGCGTAGCTCAGTAGGGGCCAAAAATAACTATATGTCCCTTATCAATACTAAATGCCGAAAAATACAATAATGAAGTGTTCGAAGAGTATCGATTTGTTTTAAGTTTTATATATTCTGAATTTTTGTTTTGTGTTGTTATCTTGTTTAATTTAATGTGAGTAAAATGTAGCGTAATGTGGTTTCTAAGTGCTATAGGGACTGATACTAAATACTTGTAGTCGAGAAAGTTCAAATATAATAAGGGGGCTTAGCTATGCCTTTTTTATTTTTCTTATTTTTTTAAGTAGTTGCAATATTGGAAGAAGCATATGTGTACACTAAAGTAATTTTACTGTACTTAAGTAGTGGAAAATTGGTTTAAAAACATTAAAACCCAAAGAATGTAATATTTAAGTAATTTCACTTTTATATTTAAATTTGGATGCATTATCCCTTGTGGGTTTTTTTTGGTTGTTATATAAACCTTCAATCTTATCATTTTGTAATTTTCTTATAATTCCACTCTACAGTGTTGACGTTCGATCACATTATACCTATCTAATTGTATTTAATAAGAAAGGCATGTGTGGGAAACGCTAGGCCGTCATTGCACATGTTTCGCACTTCAGGAGTTATCTTGATGGGTTCTGTGTTTGCAGTAAGATTATAATGGCATGGCGCTCGGCCTTTCTGTCTGAATCGGAACTTCAAAATTGTGTTATGCTCGAGTGGCTGGCAATACGATAAGGCACGCTAAATTAAATGACTGTGGAGGTTTTAAATTTTATTTAACGAACGACTTATTCCTGTAAAGGCACATAACAGCGCTTAAGAATAAATTATACTATACAATACTTGATATGTTTGCGAATTTGATTTAAAAGTCGTGCAACCCATTTGTCAATATTATTTTCGGAACTGCGGATCATCTCAGCGTGTCTCTTCCTCTTCTTCCTGCAGACGCAGTATGTCCGCCTTGTTCATGAAGTAGTAACTGGGCTGCCTACCCTTCAGATCCTTGGCTGTGCGCTTCGCACCGTTTTGTATAAGTATCCGGCTAACACTCTCTAGAGCATTCGTGCCCATAGCATAGTGCAAGACAGTGCGCTCCAACTGTTTAGAATCAGAGAATTTGAAGACTTATTATGAAGTAAAAATGTGAGCAGTTATGCTTACGTTGTCAGTCACTTTCAAGGCGTCGGGACAGAGCTTGATCAAATGTTCGACAATCTCTTCAGATTCTTTGAGAACGGCTATATGTAAGGCGGTGCGACCTGAAGAATAAGTGAGGAGCTAGTATAAATCAAGTATTTCTGATTGATCGGTCGGCATTACCATAATAGTTTTTAGTTTTTATCAACCAATTGGAATTTGATGCTGCGGTAATCTCTTGTATGCGCTCCATATTAACGTCGCGTATCATCTGATGTAGTTCTTCGCGTGATTCCTCCATTGAGCGCAGATTTCGAAAATATTCAGCTAGTTCCTCATTTCCTCGCTCAACTGCCACATCGACAATCGATTTGCCGTTGTCATCCTGAATGTCTAATACATGATCGTAGCCCTGCAGTGCCAAGTGCTCAAACGGTTTCACATCCCCTGGAAGGCATTCAAAGATCAGAGCTCGCATAACACCTGCTGAGTTAATTTATATCCTACCTACGACAGCCTGAGCCAGCAGAAAACGATCGATCTCGGCGGCATTGTTCGGCTGATTCGCCTGCAGTGCGACATCACGAGCGGTGCGATATAGCTCATCCCGATAGGTCAAGTCGATGTTGGACTCTTCGATGAGAGTGTAGAGAGCTCCACGTCGATGGGAGCGAGCGCAAGCAAAGTGCAATAAACTCTGGCCGTGCTCATCTCGATCCTCTAGCTGTTGGGCCGCAGCGGCGTCCTCCTCAGCCATCGACTGCTCATCCACCTCGATGGCATCGATGTTAGCGGGGTGACTAGCGTTGGCCGGCAAGGAACCGGAGTTAGCCACCATGGAGCTGTTCTTGCCGCTGGCGGCATGCACAAAAGTTCCTAAATGGGGTTTGCGCTCCTGCATGAATTTCTGCAGATAGCCAGCAAGATATGCCACCGGATCTTTGGGTCTCTTGTTGGCGATTTCAGTTAAGGCCTTGATGAGTGGGTCGGCTAACGCTATTGGAATAGAAAACTTAGATGTGGTACGTTATGAGGCAGACTGTCTGCTTACATTCTGCTAGATATTTGCCTTGCTCCGTTTTAAATATGGGATTGGACTGGAAATCCGTGTGCTCCGTTTGGCCTGTTCGAATAGCAGAGAAGTTCAATGTTAGTCATCGGTATTATGTTGTTTTGTCAGTCACATAAAGAACTTAAATGGAAGAACTACATATTTACACGAAGCGAGAACAAAACTCGATGTGAATTATTAATCTTATCGCATGAAGTATAACCCAATTATAAACGAAATAAATATGCACTATGAAACAAAGTATAGCAAATCATAACCAAATCAGGACAATGCACATTGCTAAATCGATTAAAACTACTGGTAATTTGTCTAGTGTTACTGGAAAGCAAAACTTACGAAACTTTGCAGCAAGCTCAAACGTGTGAGGCTCAAAAACGCGCAGCGGAAGCAGACGAAGTGCCTTGCTGATTTGAAATAGAAACTTAACTACGCGCTCAATAATGAAACACTAATCTAAAATTTGAGTATCTTTGATATGCAAATAAGTAGTTTGAATGTTTATGTCGCTTGCCATAATCAATTTGTAAAGAACAATATGCTAAATATCGTGTTTGTATGTACAAATGTAGCTTAGATAGAAATATGCAAGTGATTGCTTCTGGGTGCGGTTAATTCCGATCGATAATGCTGTTTTTCTTGCGCCGAAATATCCTGACCAGCATTGTAGCAATGTGCTTTGAGTTTGTCAGCGACATGTCCTTCTCCAAGGATAGAATATTTGTGACTGCCGTGCAGTAGTCCTGGAAAAGAGCGTACTCCACAATGCCCATGCTCTGCATATTACAAAGACGCACCGTCAATGTTGACAGCCGATTGGTCACCATGCTGAGGCCCCGCACCGAGCAGAGGTGCCGCAGGTTATCCATCTCCTTCATGAGATTCGGCAGCTTCACAATGGTGGTCAGTTTTAGGCCCGTGCCCAGGTATGCAGGACGCGACTGTAAGTATCCTAACAGGTAGCTCTCTTTGAAGTGCAGCTGCGTTTCCAGGTAGGAAGCAGCGCGTCCGACTCGTGTGTATGCGGCGCCCATATCCGCGGGCTGTTTGCTGCTGCTCGCCGAGATTATGCGCAAGTGCTCCTGGCAGTTAAGCCACAGGGCCAGATTGTGCGCCGAGTTCACATAAACGCCACGTCCATATGGCCACAAGGCGCCATTGAAGGCTGTCGACTCGGCCGCCTGTACCAGATCTTTAGTGTCTAGCAGTGGTATCATCAGGCCCAGGCTGCTCAGCATCTCAGTGACCTCAGAGTTCTCCTCGAGCAGTTCGGTGAGTGTGTAGTAATTACCTGACTCGGTCTCGCCAATGGCCTCCGCAAAGTTCGTCGTGAATATTTTGCCCATCATTATGCGTTCCGCGTGCTCGATCTGGCCAATGGTGAGATTGAGCGGCAATTCCATCTGGTCTAGATTGCGTGACGCTTCCACAATGCAGCGCGTAACCAGGTGGGACTCATCATCGTAGGTGAAGGCCGCCGTATTCAATCGCTCGCCATTCTCCATTGGAAAGAAGGCGAGACGGGGCTGCGGTTTGAAATCCGCATCGATGCTCAGACAATGCATGTCCTTCAGCAATGGCACCAGAAACTCCTGAAACACCACAAACACATCAAAGTCGGGCGCTATGATCCCGCAATTAATGTCCTCTTCCAGATTGCGCGCCTTTGAAGACTTGCGCATTGCTGGCCACAGCACATCAAAGAGATTGTGATCGAGTCGTGTCTGTCGGCGCTTGATCTTCTCATAAACGGCACGCTTGAGGAAGCGACTCAAGTAGCTGGTAACCGATAGTTGCAATGTGGAGGCACTCAGCGGCTTGCGATGCGCCAAAGCCGAGGCACTGGAGCCGCTCAACAACTTGCCCGACTCCAGAATGACACTGAAGCAACGCTCGAGGGT
Source organism: Scaptodrosophila lebanonensis (assembly GCF_003285725.1). Lineage (NCBI taxonomy): Eukaryota > Metazoa > Arthropoda > Insecta > Diptera > Drosophilidae > Scaptodrosophila > Scaptodrosophila lebanonensis. The sequence continues at coordinate 9,484,763 of NW_022060529.1, forward strand.
GCGGGAAATTTCGCCATCCTGCAGTTCGCGTCTTGCACTGTGCAGATCATCGGGCACTGGACGGCCGGCAGCGGCAGCGGCAGTGTTGAATGGAATTTGTTGGTTCTTGTGATTATCAAGACAATGCAGCAAACTGGCAGCATGCAACAACGACACACACAGTACACAAATACAAATACAAGCACAAACACAAACACAAACACACGGACACAGACATGCATTGTGGTCATTGCAGGTGATTAGAAAAGGCGCAGGTGCTTCACAGGTGCCAAAAAAGAAGAATAATCATTTCAATCTCATCAAGGATTTCCCACATACCGAACACATCATCAATATTGTAAATAATTTGATTGAAAAACTCCCGATTGGCTGCCATACTTGTATTGTGCTATAGTGCCTTCAGTTTAAAACCGAGCACACATACGTAAATACAAATAGCTGTTGTGCTCGCGGTCCGGTGAGGAATAAGGACATGTGCTGCATGTGCGACCGAAAATCGATGACTGAGGGCCCCACTCGGCCAGTCACTCAGTCAGTCAGTCTCTGAGGCAGCCAATCAGTCAAGTTGAAAAGTAAACCTATTTAATTATTTCTATGGTGCGCCAGCTAATCTATATGCGTGCGTGTGTGTGTGTGCGTGTGTGTGTGTGTGTGTGTTTGTGTGTGTGTAAGTAGTGGGTGGGCTAGTTGTGGGCCTGTGGGCGGGCAGCGAAACTGCGTGTGAAAACAAAACGCTACTAAAGCCATATAGCAAAGCAAAACGTCGCAATGAGTTCAGTGTTAATTTGAATGATTGCATGTGTATGTGCTATAGGTGTATCTGTTGTTGTTGTTGTTGTATTTGTTGCTTTACAAAGTTGTAACTGTGCCATACGAAGGACTCCATTGACAGTTTAAAACCACCTTAACCGAACATATACCTTGATCGCTTAGCAGCTGATTCTCCAGCTCCTCGGCCCCATAAATATTCAATAATTTGGTGTAGGTTAGAATCTCCTTTGATTTTTCCACATCTAGATAAAACTCTGGCGTATGGCCCAGCTGTTTGTTGTGAAATTTTATATTATTAAGTAAATATTAGTATCGCACTATTTTTTATAAATAAACTGTTACCAATGTTTGTTACTTTTATATGCCAAATCGATTTTTTTAAAATAAAAAATAATATTTTTTTATATGTTTACACAAAACGACTAGCCTTAATATTCTGATATTTTTGTTTAATCCCAAAAGTAAAATAATTTCAAAAATTGTAGTTATTGATTGGATTTTTTGTATGCCTTCATTTAAGATCTGTCCTAGGTTGGACATTTATTAAATTTTATGATAACTATGCAAATTGAAAAAATGCTTTCTCTTTCAAATGACATGCTTGCATTTATTACCTTTATAGTAACAACATTGTTTGTTTCTCAATATCGCATGCTTGACGATTTTAAAAACGAGTGAAAGCCCTTGGAATAGTTGTAAGCTGCTCAATTGTTGACTACCTCAATTGCTTGTTATTGTCATACATACATAATTCATTCAGCCATCTAAAACTTTTTTTAATACGCACAATAAAGTAAAAGTGTCATCGATCGTCAGTTTTTAAATAAGTTGAACTCTTGAATGTCATGACGAGTCACGACACACATTTCAAAGATATTTTCAAGGTATTTTAATTAAACACAGCAAGTGTTTTGATTCCCAGGACAAAAATCGGGACACGTAGTTTCAGTTCGCTTGGTACTTCGCTGTTTTGCCATCAAATGTAAACACTCACCTTGTCCACCACCTTTGTATTCGCGCCCAGTTGCATTAAAACATTGTAAAAGTGCCCATTATCCTTAATTGTGGCCGCATAGTGTATCGGAGTGCGGCCATCATTATCCGTTGCGTCCATGGTCTCCGGGAATCGGGAAGCCAAATAGCGTACAATGTCTAGAACAAATAATTCGTGGCATACCTGCAGACGCGATATAATCACGCTGGCACGAAGCGGACCACTTACCACTGTGTCCAAAGAGCACAGCCACGTGTAGGGGCGTCGAACCATTGGGCGATATATCGTCCTTGGCAATTGCGAACTTCCGGCGATCCAGGGCCTGCTGTAAAGCCGACAAACCACCCTCACGTGCCGCATCATGCACGCGTCGTATTTTCTCCTACACAAAAATTCGACTAAAAAGCTCGTCGGAATGGTTTGTTTCTCACTTACCATGTAGCTGGGCACGTTATTGAGAAAGGCCTGTACTTCCGGCTCCTTCGTTTGCAGCCCCAGCAGTCGTCCACCATCGCCATTGAGCACAATTTGGGCTAATTGCTCCAAATCACCGGATGCAATGATCTGCTGTATGCGTGTGTCCTGTCGAGAATTAAGGTTTGAGGTTATGATGCAGAGAGGCATGTAACATGCACACGCAAAAGTAAAAGGAAATGAAGGTGGAGTGATGTTTCAGAAGGAAGAGCAACTAAAAATTGTGCATTTGATATTCCAAAGAAGCGGTGAGCACTACAAGAAGCTACTAAGACAGCTAGATAGAAAGGGAAAGTATCTTATACTTCATCAACTTCATAAGCAGCAGTTTGTGACTGAACTGTATAATCATCGGATGCGCCCTGAACAAAGCCCTCTATGGCTAGCGAAGAGGTGGGCGAGTCTGTGCCATCCTGCTCATACGGCTGCTCCATCTGCTGCAGCTCCTGTTGCACACCAGGTTCCAACTCCAAGCTCGCCTGCTGACCGCCCTGGGAAGGTGCTACAACATCCTGCACAAATTCGTTCAACAGAGACAAAGATGCATTTTATTTGAGTGTCATGGGGGTAACTACTACGGTGCGACAACACTACACAGACACATGGCTACAACATACACAAGTACCTTATTTTGCGACAAATATTTACAATCCTTACAGTTACAGGTGCTTCTAAGACTTTGCAATGTTTTAAGGGCGGACCTACTTTCGACTTGAGTATAAGTTGGGAAACTACTCAGCTACTGTTGTTGAGTTTACGCATAATTGAAGGAATATACGAGGCTTTACAATAAAATTCTAAAAAAAAAAACAACCAAAAAAATAAATACAATTTAAATAGCATTTCATTCAAATGTTCTTCGACTAGGGCGTGTTTTTATCAGAATGTAATTAAATCCGTTCGGAAAAATTTAGTTTGAATTCGGTCTTAATTGCTTGGATTGGTTATTGAGAATAAAATAGGTAGAATAAAAGTGGCTCTTACTTTAAAAATTATTAGACTAAAAATTCTGAAGCAATCCATGAATCCAAGAATGTCAAATATTGCAATATTTTCAAATAATCGCCTACAAAATTGTTGTGTTAGTAAACTTTTAAAATGTTTATTAAAAAACAAGCAATATATTCAAGGAACCAATGCCTGAAAATGTACCCCAAAGATGTAGTTCTCTATCGAACTTAACACATATTTAGTAACTTATTTAATTAATATTTCTATATAGGTCGAGTTTAGTTTTGGAAGTGATTAATATTAAATGTAATTTTTGATGGATTTCATTTAAAGCCGTTGATATGTTTCGGATCAAATTATAGCTACGAAAAACAATTAATTGTATTTGGCTTTGTTAATGTCAGTAAAAATGTTCAATAATTCAAGAATATCTTTAGGCTGCAAGTTGTCGATGGATATGTGTACCTCAACTTAATGTATAGTACTTAGGTATGTAAAGTATGTCTGAACTGACTTTTAGCTTTATCGTTGACCTAAATCTCTGACTACCTATTATCATGGTTTTGCAGCGCTCTAATATTGTATGAGTACATATTATATAAAAATATTAAAACTGCGCAGAGCATTGCGGCACTGCATTTTAAAAAAGTTGAAAAACACACATGAATGTGCTCCTAATTGTACGAAATGGTGTAATATCTAAGCTTGCAAATGTTTTGACGTTTGCATGCTAAGGTCCCATTTCGGAACGATTCGGTTTGGTTGGGCTTAGACCTCCTCCACACCGCTTTGGTGTGTGCTGCTTAGCTCAGACGCTGCCAGGTGCCTGTCAAAGTCGGAAACGTGGCAGCTAACGAAAGTGAAATGCTATTATTTGTATATACTTCTTTACTATATAGTATTTTGGTATATATGTACATATACTTGTACAGTACATATGTGGGTAGAGTGCTGGCTGATATCTGCGGCAAAACAGCTGCTGATTGCACAAATCGATAGTACTTATTTAAATGGAGCCAGGTAATGGTATATTGGGGTATTGGATAGGCATCTACAAATACATACATACATACATATAAATTATAACGAAATACACACAAAGTTGCTTTCGGTGCAGTGGAAAAGGAAAACAAAACAAAAGACACAACTTGCCGTTTTGCATATTGTATTTTAATTGCTTATATTGTAAAATTTGATATATCGAAAAACAATGACCTTACAATTACTACTTTAGAGACAACGTTAAGGTTACAAGCGATACATATTAGGTCAGAGGTTAAACGATAGGTAGATAGATATTTGGAAATTCTATTTAATAGGTGTTGTTGTTGCGAGTCAGAAGCGGGAATTTACGATCGCATGCAAAGCGCAATAATACAATAATTTAACGCCCATCGCAAATACCCGCAGCGTTCACAAACTTTCACAATTTTCGGCCCTTCATATACATTTAAATTAGATGTTAATTGTGGGTACTAGGGGTAAAGGGGCTTAGAGCATGCCAATCTGTACCTCATCGTCATCTTCTTCGTCGTCACCAGCTGGTGCATCTTTGCCATTATTTGAAGCGGTTTCCACATTCTCGTTCTCACTCGACTCGTGTGCGTTCTCGTTTTCTTCAAGCTTAGTCGGTGCTTCAGTCTTTTCAGTTTCATTTTCTTCTTGATCGTTTTGCTCGACCTCTCCGTTTTGCACCTCCGCCCCGGTTGTTTCATTTTCTTGCTCTACATTCGCTTCTGTCTCTTGCTTCTCATCATTTGAATGTGTGCCATTCTCTTCACCTTCCTCCTGCGGCTCTGGTCCAGGATCTGGTTCTGGTTCAGGATCAGCGTCCGCCTTGACTTCATCCTCCTCAACTGCGGGTGCTTCATCGGCGCTTAAAGTTCTTGTAATATTCTGTAAAAGTAAACAATTGTCGACTGATTGCTTTCTGTCCGTTTTTTTTTTAAATTTCAAATTTATTTTTTATCTACAAAAATATAAAAAAGTTTTTAAAAATTTCTAAAATGTTGTTGTGAGATAAAATAAGACTGCTGAGTATTTAAATTGATTGTGTACGTTTGTGTCTTAATGTGTGGAAAACTAAAACGAAACAGAGAAAATGTTTTTCTATATACTATTGAAGAAGCAAGGAGGAAGACGCATCATGGCCGACAATGGATTACTTTGACAGCTCGCGACAGACTCGTTTCTTAACACGTATATAAAGCTAAGCCTTTACTTTACAGTCAGTTATTTTAAGACTTTTATTTTATTTTCAGTGGAAGCTTTGGTGCCAACTACAAGCTTGAATAACGTACAGCAAAAGCGTTTTGTGCTGAGCGCTCAAAATTTCAATACTACTTATAAGCCAAACAATTGTGTGAACTTACCTCAGCTCCATTCTCATTCCCCTTTTCATTTCCCTTCTCAATTCCATTTTCATTATTGTTTAGAGGATCATCTCCATCGCCTTCAACCGCTGGTGTTGGCTCCGTAATTGGCTCAGCTTCCGTTTTGGAAGAATCTTCTTCCCCATTCGCACTTGTACTGCGTATGTGTGTTTATGAATGAAGCGTAAATTGTTTGTCAAAAATTCTCAATTACTACAGTATTTCAAATTACAGCCTCAAAATACAAAAGACTCTTTAAGCCATGCTAGAAAGCGACCAAGCCAAAGCCCCTCAAATATAACTACATAGTATATACAAGTATATATACTATTTATATGTGTGCAATGGACTCATAGGAACAGGAACTTACCCATCATTTGTATCCGGCTCGGATGTAGTCTCAGCACCATCTCCATTTAGCTCATTGAGAGGTGCTGGTGGTATTTTTATATCCAGTTTCTAGAACAAGTCGCCTATAACCATGCAAAGTACCCAGTAAATTCGAGTTGGACTTACCTTGCTGTCACCCCCGCCATTGCTCTCGTTGTCATCGCTCAAGGCCTCCCAGTCGGTAGTGCTGTCCGGAGGAACACGCGGTGCTTCCGGCACAAAGACGAGAAAGGCGCGCTCTATTTCGTGCGGCTTGTGACGGTAATACGAGGGTGTCTTCATTTTCTAAAATTGCCGACAACAAGAATAATAATTTCGCTTGAATCATTTTAATAGCAGCAGTGCTAAATGGGCAAATGTCAAAGGCGGGTGTCGGATGGTTCGGTGGCAGAACTTAATTATCGTGCCAGTGGGAAACTCACGTAGTCTTGGGCCTCCTCATTGCAGCCGGCCTGGGTGAGCAAAGTGTAGCAGCGCATATTATTTTTGGCACTAGCCGCCCAGTGCAAGGGCGTCTTGCCGGTAATGTCTGTTTCGTGCGCACCCTCCGGCCAAATGCTCACCAGATACTCCAATATCTTGGCATGGCCCAGCCCGGCCGCCTTGTGTATAACGTTGAGCGCATTCGCGTCCCTCGATGTTACCAGTGCTGGTGGCACCGGCGGCTCCAATTTCATCTGCAGCGTCTCCAGATTATTATCGATAACCGCCTGGTGCAGATCCTTGATTGCGTTCTGCTTATACAGGGCCGCTTAAAGTATGTAGTTTGGATTGCACAGCAATGTAGTCTCTTACCATTACATGTGGCACAGCGGCCAAAAAGCGCTTGACACGCCCATTATTGCTTGCCTGCTGGCATAGGCGGTGACCCTGGCCCGCCCACAGAATGCGCGTCAGTTTTCCAATTTCCTTTTCGTGCATCCAAATTCGAATGGTCGATAGCTTCACCGAGAAATCTATTAGCAGATAGCAAAGGCATAGGGCGGCAAAATCGAAAGTGAAAAATTAATTTTCTCGCTTTCAGCCCCAAATACATATATATTCTTTTAGGAACACCCACAAATTCAACAGCCGAGACGCCTAGCCTGAAAAGTTTGGCAGAAGGCAGGTTACGTGTTTGCATGCAATTTGCGAGTAAAATTCCACGCTCGAGTAAAACTAAATTAAAAGTAAAATACAATAAATGTTTGGCACTTATTTTTTGCATTTTGGCAAATCGTGTGGGCTCAAGTTAAATGCTACATGCTTAAAGTGGCATTAGCAGAGAGTTGAAACTTTTAGGAACGGCTTCTGAAGTTGCCGTTAAAGTGAGCAAAAGTTTGATTTGTTATAACTGAAGGTCAACTGTCATGTTGTACACGGTGCTAGAAACATCCTTTATCGGTTTGTTGTTGAGAAAAATGCAGCTGCTCTGAGCAGCTTATAATAATCCCATGGTATTACTCATACGCCATACACAGACATTACTCATACGCACCGTCAGTGTCACGACGCTTGCGTCCATTTTGATTGGCCGTTTGTCCGTTCATTGGCATGACTGTAAGAGTTAGATGCATATATAGAATAAGACATGATGATATCATTAAAATAACCGCTTAGCTGTAGTCTTAGATAAAGGATATATGTATATAGCTTGTATGCAATTATCAGACCTGCCTTCCTGCTAGTTGTTTTGCGTGCGACAACTTTGAGCAACGTTCGGCAACTAATGTTCTATGGCCGCTAGACAGGCCAGCTGACCTGCAGAATCGAGTAGAACCTGCCTGAAGAGAATGTACCCTGCGAGGTGTTGAATTTAGGACAGCACAGAAAAAACACAGTTTGTTGTGCCTTTTGGCCAGTCTACTGGACTGGGTAATTGCGTCCGCTTTTCGCTTATTCGTTGGCTTTTTACAATGGCTGGATGTGAATAAATAACAGTAACCTTTCCTGGTATGCGTGTGTTTCAATATATATTTTGGGTAAACATGTCTGGTATATTTTACATAGGGCGCAAGTAGCGAGCTCTTCTAAGTATGTTTCTAGCTATATTTGTATATACTTAAGCTATGGCTATGCAAACAAACAAACACGTGTCAGGCTTCAATACTCATCATTGTTACCAATGCTTCGACATGCATTTGTTTCTCTTTTTTTTTCAAAGGTCATATAAACATTTCCTCAACTTGATTGGTAAGTTATTATTAATGTGTCAAGGCTTGCTATTTATAACAACATTTTAATGCCTCTGCGTAATTAGGTGACACATATGTACGGTTTTAAGAATACATTTTAGATATACGTGTATAATGAAACAATTTTCCCGGAAATAGCGCATTAGCATAAACACCAATGATTTGTAAACTTGTTGAACGTAGCAGCAACTGGCAAATTCCTTACCTGCCTAATGCCCTAGCTGACACATTTGTGGCTTGCTGAATTGATCATTTACAATACATGGCCCAATGGCACGCAATGTGCGAATCGACGCCTGTGGCGAACCATTGGAGGCCTTAGAATTTTGTATTGCGTGCCAGCAAATATTCGAGTATGTATTTTAATTTGGTGGCAAAGGCAAACAAAAAGTAATTTCATCAATTAGGCGCACACTTAGACGCATTAACTGTGTCCAAAGTGAAGCTTCTTTTGATTCGTTCTAGGGCTCTCCAACTCCCTGCATATTGTCGCCAACTTCCGTGACTCCTACACTGGATTCGATACAAAAGGCTGCTATGTGGTACTATGAGTATAAAGTCCTATATTTCCGTACATCTAAGCCGGCTCTTTAATCGTTGAACCTTGACATGAGAGTATAGATACTACTATCGGCCTATGTAAATTTATGATCTGATAGATTTGAATTGGTAATTGGACTTCTAATTCCATTCGAGAAAGGTATTTTGCACACTGGCAATATCATTATATAGTTAGAGGTAAGTGCAGTTATTTCATTTAACTCGAATGTACAGATATGCTTACTCTAGAGCTAAGCGTTACAAGTGCATTAAAATTAAGGTGTTTAAAAGGTGCTAAGAGAATCATTTTGGATCGAATCGTTGACATATCTTGACATATGCATTCAGTACAGTCAGTATTTAAATTGAATAATTCACTTAACAAAAAAATAGATCTAAAGAAAATCAAATCAATTATTTATGTTATTTTTATTAAAATTGATATTTGGTTTCGTTCAGCAAAGTAGCTAAGCCGATGAAATTTTATGAAAACTGTAATTCGTTCTTATAAATTCTAGTGACTTACCTTTTGGAGGCGATGAATGATAATACAAGCCTTGAAATCTTCTACGTCGTTTTGGCGGCATGATCACAAAAGGTTTTACAATTTCCGATAATTGCGAATAATTGTTGTGTTGTGCTTAAAGGCCCCTGCTGCGCACATTGCTCCAGTCACGATTTAATCGACACATTATATTGCATGCAGCTCAAGGGGCACAGTGTTCACTATAAGAGTGCCGGAGTCGTGCGAGCTATCGTCCGACGACTAGGCAAGTTCAACGACGTCTGGCCGTTAGTTGGACGCCGATGGCCAGCTGACAATTACTTTTTAGCGTACTGTCAATACAACACATTGGTCAGCATGCCAGTTGTTTAATACTGTAAACTTTCACTCAAGCGCGCGATTGTGTGTGTGCGTGCGGGTGCGGGTGTAGTAGGAGTGTCTATTGTTGCAGGTCCCGGCTAACGACAACAATTGGTCGCGTGCTTGCATAGCTAATGAAGCACTAACGAACTGGCCATGTGGTCATATGTGTGTTTGTATTTAAAATAAAGGTTTATCTTTATAGTCGTACTTTTTTATGTTTTCTTTATTTGTTTAATGCGCAAAACTTGTTTTCATACAAGAATCGTAGCATACTTATTGGGGCACTGCACCACTGTTGTCAAACTACAAACTAAATATGGGCCAAAAGGCGGCTGACTGATTCGTCAGGAAGCTCAGTAAGTATGGAAGTCCACCAATTAGTTGCAATCGATATTTCCATTTCGAAATTATTGGGAACTAACACACTTAGATGAAAGAAAATACCCTCAAGGTCTTGGAGCCAACGTGCGTGGCAATTGTAGCACGTGTACTTTGTGCGACTTTTCATTGAGTGCACAACTGCAAAACTGTATTGAATGAATGCCAAATGACTAATTGCCCCATGGTATTTGGATGTGCGTGTCCAGTTGATCAAAACTTAAAAGCAATTGACACAATTTCGCACCAGAAGGCACTCTACTTAGGACTCACTTGCGTGTGCCTTCCGCACTCGTACCTCCAAAATGTTGTCTTTGTTCTTAGGACCTTCGTATAATATTCTTGACCTAATTTCATTAGCCCATTCACAGTTTTTAGTCAATGCTCGTTAATTCTAAATGTGATGCCATTACTGTAATTATAATGCAATACAATACTTGTCCGTTTGAATTTCAGTCCGATTGAAGAAATTAATAAAATTGCTCATGCATTATGCATGGCACAAATATTGGGTTGGCCACCAACTGAGTGCATTCAACTTTGCACTGCAAAACCTTGCAAAACCACTACAATAACGAACCGGGTTGGCGTCCAAAGATGACCCTGCCGATGGTCAATGTTCGCGGACGATTTCCTTGCAGTTCACCAACCACACCACCTTAGACTAAATGACACTCCATGAGACACTGACTTTTGAAGGCAACTGCGACAATGACTTCTTCACTTTCCGTTTTTTCAAATGCGCCGCGTTTCCGTTCGTTTCGTACAACACGCTTATTACTTACGGACTGTGGCATATTCAGCGATTCGTAGGTGTTTTATCTAATATTTTGTGTGCCTGCTCGTTGTCTCTGTGTTCGTGTGACTGTTTCTGCGCACCAATTGCCGATGGCGATAGTCGTGCACTCCTTTCCGTTTGGCGATGTCCTTACTCTTTGTATCGAATATTGGTAATGGCGTGCCGCTGTTTGCATGCGAACACTAGAAAAACTGAAAAGCTGATGAGGCCGACTTCGGGCGTACCTTTCTTGTTTTTCCCCCTCTCTCTGTCGCTTGGTATGTGGGGCTGTAGGTGAGCTTTATGCACATTTGTCATTGTAATGCGTTGTAATGGCGCAAGTCTTGTTTTGTGTTAGTATTCGAACTAATTATGAAATTATCCTTAGCATACTTCTGGATAGTGGCATTGAATCATAGGGCATGCCTAGAATTATGCACCATAAAATAAATTGATTTGGTTACGATCACAAAACTACACTAGTCAGCACAGCATTTAAAGGGACTTTCTGTTTTTCAAACTATTTTTCACAATTCTGTATCGATTCATAGCACGAAGTAGTCGGAGAAGTTATTCGACCTTCCAAATAATATGATCATAATATATTAGGATTTATTTACCAGTCCGACACGCTATTGTATTTCATCCTATGGATTTGTATTTGAAGCAACATTACTTTTTGATCTGTTGGCTTCGCACACCGAAAAAAAAAAAAATATTATAGTTTAAAAATTCGAAAAATGTGAAAGCATTTTTAATAGAAATATCTCCGCAAGTAAGGCGAAGTAGAAAATTATTTTACAACATTTTATATAGTTTCATTGTTCTTGCTAGAGTTTTAATAATTTGAGCTTTCTGGACTATCCGGACTTACCAAGGTATATTAGCCAATGCCTTGGTGTAGTTTAATTATAGAAATAAACAATTTTAACCACAACAAAAATTGACAAAGCACTGACGTTATATTGGAAAGATTGCAACAATCATTTTTATATATGAAAACTTTGAAATCCAGTGGTAAGGACGTTTTGTTTACCCTCCTTATTTATTCACATTTTAGGCAAAACCTTATTTATTTTCCGATATGAGATGTAACCTTCTTACTTCAAATAACGCATGAATAAATTGAAAATACGCAGCAGAAAATTGGCAGGAGAAACGATTCTTCTTTAATTTAATTCTTGAACTGTTTTGGTCTTTTTGTTTCCTTTCTAAAAGTAAATAGTTTGGGATATTTTTCATTTTAATTTTTAGCTATACTTATATTTTATCTAATTCTCGTTCGATCCACTTTATAAATACATACATGCACATGCGCCTAACTTACTTTTAGATCAGTATGAACACTGAATACTTGTATATCTATCTACTGTAAGCATTGAAGCATACTTCTTGGTTATACTACTACGTTCAGTCGTTCATAGAAACGTGTATAGGATTTGTAAATTCGATGTGTTCCGCAGCCAGTTGGGGACGTTCTCCTGTAATGCAGGCATAAATTAGAAACCTCAAAAGCTTTTATAATATAAAAGCGACTTACCCTCCAGATGCTTAAGCTCAAAGTCTATAATACTGTTCGCAATGTTGTTCAAGAACTCCTGTGTGATGGTCTCAGTTATGTTAACAGGATCGTAGTAAAGAAAACTGCGTTTCTGACGTCGACGCTGACTCTGATGCTGATGCTGATGCCTTCCGTCTTCCACATCACGTCGACTGCGGAAGAGTGCCAAACTGATGTGGGACTGTTGGAGCGGCAGATTGTCGTCGCCAAACTCTAAGCACTTTCCGTTCACACAGTAGCGCTGATCCACTTGAGAACAGCGTGTACCCAGGGGAAAGTGTCCATTGGGACCATTGACCAGGTAATAGCGGTACTTGATGAATTCGTCTTGACAGCCCACTCGACAGCTGCGATCCGGCTCATCAATGCTGGCCGAGATCTGCGCCCCATGGCCGGACAGGCCTCGCACCTTAAGCTTGTAACGTGCGCATGTCTGTTCCGCGTACTCGGCGGCTGTTGTCAGACGTTCGCAAGGCTTCACCTTGTGCGTGCAAAGCTGGATGTTGCGAGTGCCCGTGTACCGCGAGCTCACCACCTGCAGTCCCTTGGACTCGGCCATACAGCTAGAGTGGCAGCCAGACTTGACGACCCACTCTGTGGGCGAGTTATCTCCATAAGCTTTCAGTGAGACAAAGGGGGGAGGTGGAGTAGTTTTTGGTGGTTCTGGAGGCTGTACGTTGTAGTTGTATTTGCGATAGGGTTCATATGATGAGACCTTGCGCTTGTAAGGATACTGAACGTAGTTCTCCTGGCCATGGAAACTGCGCAGAGCTACCTCTGTAATGGGAGCAGAAAATTTAATGAAGTTGGTCGTGGAGAAAATTGGGGATTCTTCACCATTTTCATAGCGACTTCGAGTGGTGGCCAACGCAATGCGGTTCTCCTGGTAGCTGTTGCCATTGTCGGTGCCCTCTGCATATCGTTTGTAGTTCACGTTGTTTTGGTAGTTGTTGTGGAGCTTGCTTTCCATTTCCGTGGAGTCGTGTACAGGACGCGGCGCACGATGTTGGCAGAAGGTGCTGTCCATTTTAAAGAAATTAGTTGTGGTATTATCGCAAGAGAACCTCTCACAACGGCCCGAAATGCAGTAAGCTATGTCGTCGCTAGCATGATGTTTGGAGCGGCATGTCGTGCCATCGGGAAAGGTCCAACGACGTGATTTTGTGCCATTAGTCTTTGTCTTGCAGAACACCTTGCACGATTCCTCTGAAAAGTAAAATTAATACTTGGCAGACAGTCTTCTTTTGTTTCAGTGGAGCTTACCGGTGCTAGACACCAATTGTAGTCCCTCGCCCGTCAGCTCGCTATCGGACTTTTGCGTTTTCTTACACACCTGCGTGGCAAAGTCTGCAATCGTTTGGACTGGCACACTGTAACACTTTTTGGCAATACAGGACTCGAACTTGCGATCGCGCCCCATGCATCGATGTCGGTAATTCAGGCAACTGCGATTGTAGATCCGCAAACCGGTACTGCCTTCGCGTAGTCGATTTGAGGGCCCGTAAAGGCATCCTGATTCGCAGGCACTGGCCTCGCCCCAGTCGCTCCATGTCGCGCTTGCAGTGATCTCATTGGCCTTGTTATAGTTATAGCTCTGCTCGTGCAAGAGCTGACCCATTTTACTAGACTCCACAAAGTTTGCCTTGTCGTAGCTGGGCTTAGGCAGACTGGAAAGCTGTTTCAGCGCACTAATCGGTGGCTGTTGTGTGGGCCTCATTACACAGTAGCCGCCACGACAAAACTGTAAACAAGTAGTATAGTATAGTATTATAAGTAATATTCATCAGATAAAGGTAGGCTCGGGTAATTACCATGCCGTCGCCACACTCTGTGCCTTCGAGCGCCGGGTGCGAGGTCCATGTGTATCGATCGCGCTGGCAATGCAAATCGTGGCATATTTCCGATTTGCTTTGGACGCTGGCCCGAACTGAGCTTCGACCGTATTTCAGCATGCACTGTTGATTGGCATCGAAACGTTCGCCGGGCAACATGCCCTCAGCGGCATGATCCAAGTGTTCCTTGAACTGGCCTCGATCGAAGAGACACTCAGCCTGTGGTTGTCTAGTGGGTTGAAAAAAAGACTTAAGCTGCAATAAATGTGAATTAAAAGAGACTGGACTTACTCTAGAAACTTCTCTAGATAGTCGCGTGAGCACTCCGACCAAGTGTTCTTGCCACTTCCCAGTGTAGGCGACATTATGTGCAAGCTGGGATCGCAGTTGATTTCTTTGGTGTCGTGTCGCATGCCCAAGCTGCATCGAAAGAAAAGAGTTACATTTCTGGAGAGCCATTCAAAGCAGACCTTCACTCACTTGTGTCCGATCTCATGAGCCACCACGAAGACGCTCTCGAAATGCTTGCCCTCATTGATGGTACACGAAGAGGTGACCGTGCACATGCCCGAAACCGGTGCCAAGCCCACCACCTGGCTTGTAGCCTTCCCATTCTTGTCAATTACGTACAAGTCGAGGCCAGTCAGTATAACCGCATGGTCGTAATGCAAGCTGTCCGCATCCGATAAAGGATTCAGGGTCTTCTGCCACATGCAAAAATTGCTCAAATACTGATCAATGTCGCTCGACCGCCGCAGATCGGGCGGATCCTTCCGAAAGATTTCCAGCCGTTTTAGCACAAAGTTAATCCGTCGCCCCAGGGTGGGATGATGATACAGCAGCTGCACCCCGTTGATCATGGCCAGAACAAAGCGTATCAGTTGGCTTTCAGTGTCCTTGGGAAAGTTCTTCTCCATGTGCCTATACAGATCGCTGTCCACAAAGATGGCCGTCTCAATGTGCAGCTCATGGGGCGGACCAGCCCGCCAATGTCGACCCCCAGATGAAATGTGGCGACGTGGCCGCTTCCCCAGTTGTCTGCTGTCCCCATGCTTGTACGGATGATGGTGGCGCGGCTTATAGCGCAGATTCAGTGGCAGCCGCTGCAGTTTCTCGAATCCGGCCAATGACTTAGCTTCAACGTTACTGCTGCGCCGCGGTTCGTTGAACTCGGCTGCATCGGGCTCGAACTGTACACCACTGCCTAACGGTATCAGCACGCTTCCAAGCTTATCTTTTCGCGCTTCATACAGCAGATGTGCTGCGGCTCCGAAACGTGTTGGGAGGGGATGTATGACGAAGTCACTCGCATTCTGTTGGAACACACCGCGCTGACAAAAGAAGATAATTAGGCCTCGCAATTTTTAGAAAAAGCCTAAGATTTGGGCTATCGGTTAGGCATGACATACAAAAAAGTCAGAATAATTGGAAAATGCATTTCAGTAACAGATAAGGGCTACCATTAAACCAAGAGCACTAAACAAATACTGTTGGAGAAATGGAAAACGCGTCAACGAGGAATTAGGAGGAGTCTCCAGTCTTCCAGTGCTAACTGCATTCAGTGCGGTATTCTTTAATATTTCTTTAAGCGTGCATTAATTTCTAAGATGAACCTTTTATTGAATATAATTGTAATAGAGCTGTTTATTAGAATAGAAATGACACCCTAACACGGATTCCTGAATTAGAAATTGCTTACCACTCTCTCTGGATCGCACAAGTCGAGCGCTGCCCAAGAGCTGCGATAGAAGCAACGCTCCAAACGCTTTAGTTGCTGCGGCGAATGTTCAATGAATTGCGTGTTGTTCGCAGTGCGTCTGATGAAGATGAAGGCGTCGTCAATTAGATGGGGCGTTTGCTGAAGCTGCAACTCCACCAAATGCTCGCCGCCATCTGCATCCGAGAAGGCGGCGTTGGCGCCTGCCAAACGCATTAGAGAGTCGCGCAGATGGGAAA
This sequence comes from Scaptodrosophila lebanonensis, assembly GCF_003285725.1. NCBI lineage: Eukaryota > Metazoa > Arthropoda > Insecta > Diptera > Drosophilidae > Scaptodrosophila > Scaptodrosophila lebanonensis. The sequence continues at coordinate 9,500,802 of NW_022060529.1, forward strand.
TGAGTTGGAAAGAATGCATTTGAATTAATTAAACCGCAATGACCGCAATTCCCGCAACTGGAGCAGCACGAAATATTTGTAAACCAGCTCCCTGCTGTCTGCTGCCTCTGTTTTCTACGATCAAAATGCACTTCGCCTACCTTTATGGGCCGGAGAGGTGCTGCGTCGCCAGCGCCTTTGCCCCTTCTCCTGTTCCTGCTCCAGCTCTTTAGCCTCCATTGCGCGCCGCCTTAAATGCACCAATTTGAATTCGGGGGCTGCGGGTAGACAGTCGGACATGCAAATGAATTTAAATACATTCCATCCATCAGCACCACAGACATTCGGCACTATTCGCTCACACTATGGAACATTACACAACATTTTTAACTCGTCTTTTAATCGAAACATTCATTTCATCCCAAAAAGAGGAATGAAGAAGCAATACACAATTTTCAACTAAATACATACTAAATACATAGTAATGTATTAGCTTTATGCGAAATGAAATTCGAGCTTTAAAAAAAATTACGTGGAAACTATTTCTTCACTTCTTTAAGAAGGAAATAATTGAGTCGCATCGATACTTGTACGTATATCGTTGTATATATTACAAAACTTTTAAAAGTGTATATACTTGTATATTTAGTTTAGGCATACAAAATTAAACTCTTCGATCTTCGAGCATTGATTATTGTTATAATAACGTCACGCCCCACTGATATTTAAACCAATTTAAAGTCAATTTAGTCACAAATTTGATCATTATCATAAATACATATATGTATATGTATGGGCTATGCTAATATGTACGTATTTGATGTTCTAATATTCTAGCTTTAAAGGATTCCAATTATAATAAATTTAACTGAATTAGGAAAAGCAGAACGTTTCTGTTGTATTATAAGCTTATATTTTGGCCGCCGTAAACAGCATTTGGCCCATAGTCTAAGTAAATGGCTAGCTCCTTGCCACCTCTCTCTCGGCTATGTAGTTCAAGTTTAACGGCTTGCTTGGATCTGCTACATCGCTGACTGACTAACTGCCAATTGTGCTGTTTTTGCTGCCGTTGCAATTTTTAATGCTTTGCTTTATTTTCCCCCATTTCCTTGTCGGCATTTGGCATTGATTTTTATTTTTATTTTGGCACAATAGCTGTACATACATATACATATGTATACATTCCTATCACTCTAAATACATACGTAAGTACACCTTTTTAGGCATGGAAAGAATGAAATATTCCACATGATGCTCTTAAGAGTTTCCCAGCAACTTACGCTCATTTGTTGTGCCAAAGATCAGCGCCAGTTCGTGTGCCTCCAAGTGTTCCAGCAATGAGTTCTCATTCATCTGTAAGCAAAGAAAGCAACAAGAAGATAAGATTTTAGTACATATCTACATATGTATATACGCATAAAGATAAATATTTACAAATGTTTGTGTGTATTCATAAAGCTAACGGAAAGCGTAATAAGCATAAGTCAGCAAAGCGTAAAAACAAACAAACCAAGTCACAAAAAGTAGCGCAAAATAGCGCAGGTAAACGAAACGAAAGCAAAACCTAAAAACTCGAACCCAAAAGGGTTGCCCCAAAAACGAAAAATTTAAAACACTTTCACTCGCAACAATGGAAAATTTGTGCAGGAAAACCCCCATTAGGCTTTTCACTGAATGTTTGTCTGTGCAGACAGACAAGAAAACGCCGAATCGCTCCAAATGCCAACCATATAGTAAAATGGTCAACTGGAAATAATGACGATGGCGCCATACGCTGAAAGGCCACACAGTCAGCTGTTGACAGATCCATTACAGTGATACCCAAGCGAATCGATTTGCTAACCCCGCAGTGTTCTTCCATTGCAAGCACCAAATAAATATCGTGGAATATAATGCATTAATAATATTAGCTTCGATCGAACCCAATTGTGTTGCTTAACCAAACTGTTGGTTTGTATTCGTGTTATTTACTGTTCAGTTTTAAATTCTTGGAATTTTAAATTAAGACCTATTCAGAGCCAAAGCATAAAGACCAAACAAATCGTTTAAATTTTCTGTGAAGCAGTAATTGGAACAAGTAATTGAAGCAAGAAGTTTTCTTTCTAAGATATTGGTTTTAAATTGCATAAATAGGAACGAATTCAAGACAAGGTAAAATTAATTAGAGCCCAGTTATCCTACATGAATGAATCAGAAAAGCTTGCAGTGCCAATTGCATTTTCATTTGTTTAGCTGTTTTAAGCTTTCTACAACATTTGGCAACACTGGCTCTGGGTGCATGGGCTTCCACATTGCATTTGCATATTATTTAATTCGATTTCATTACAGCTTATGGGTTCTCCCAGCAGCAAAGCAGCGGAGCGTGGAGAGCGATAAACAAGTGTGCTGTAAATTATCGAATCAATTAAGCCTTAATTTTGATTGCATTCTCCTTCGGTTTCCTCACAGAAGAACATTGCATTATGCATGTAAATATGCATACATACTATGTACATACATACATACATACACACATACGTATAATAAAAATTCAATGCCAAAACCTATTCACAATCATTCAGCATTTGTGCAAATGAATGCGACACATTCAACGAGCTCCAGCTGATTGAGTGCCTGCTGCAGCCAGCAAACGTTCAACTAAATAATAATAATAATAATAACTCTAATTGTCGGCAAGGGCAAAAACATTCAAGCTCTCATTAACTACTTATGTCCAAAACATACATAAAATACATAAAAGTGGAGCCAGAATACAATGCTCTGTGGCCACAGGTGGCGGAAAAATCACAGAACACAAGAATAGTAACAACAATTGAAAAATGCGGCAAAGCAACAACATGGTCATCAGCATGAGCGACTCTCCAACGCTTCGACGTCCATCCCACTCCGCCCATTTCCACCCGCCACGCGTCTACCATAAGCCTAAGCGCGCCCCACTCATTGTAATCGCTACCTGCCTGATTATGTGATGAAATTTTGCGTGACCCATGGGCAAAAAAAGAAAGAGCAAAAAATAAAAACATACGACAAACAAAACATCAGAAACAAGTAATGGTAATAGTCAGGCACGCCAGACTTTGAGGGCCCCTTCACGCGCCCAAATATTCTGCGGGTATGCCCTATTGAATAATTGTAAAGACTTAACTTTGTTTTCGTCAATCGGCTGTTCACAGAAACGGACACAGAAATTATATTTAGAAGTTTTGTTTAAGATTTGGCATACAAATTCGGGTACATAAATGGTTATATCATAACCAACTGTTGAAACAAATTTGAAAACAACAAAATGTTCGTTCTTTTGTTTTTTTATTATTTGCTTTTGAGCCTTGATTTCATTTAAATGGAGTAACATATTCGATTGTTGTATTTCTAATATGTTTTGGTTTTATTGATATCTGTGAACAATCTGAATCTGAAAACTGTCATCATATCAAAGGTTAATTTATTTATATAGTTCCAAAGGCTAAATCAAAAATCAAAATCTGTTGTTGGACTACCACGTTTTAAATAAATGTAGACACTTTTTAATCTTAATTGTTACATTTTAGAAATCACAGTACAGCGTACAAGAATTACATCAAAATATGTGAGCCCACTGTAGAAGATACAATAAACAAACTTTTAAGACTAGCCCGCCATTTCGTAACCCTAATTTGTCTAGCAGAGTTGCGTGCTAAAAAAACTTTAAACAAGAAATGCAAAACATGTCTCACCAGCTCGCCCCCTCCCGCAGCGTTTCCAAAGCGGAACCAAATGTGAAGAGCAAAAGATTCTTACAAGTATGTACTCAGGTAATTTCACGATTTGGCTTTGGGCACAGGGCGTAGCCAAGTTCAGGCAGTAATTGGATTTGGTGTTGGGGGGTCAATAACTTTGAGAATGCTGTGCATACGCCACTAATAACTGAGAAGCGCTCAGTGAAATAAACATATTGGGAATTATTCAGTTCTCCCAGCTGTTTAAACAGTGACATAGTTTCTATCAAGTTGCTGATGCTTCACTTTTTGCCAAAAAGTGCATTCCACGGCAACGGCGACAGACCAGCCATAATCAGAGTCTGAGTTTCTGAGACTGAGAGTATGGGCAGCCAGACAGCAGCTGTTCGAAACTTATTAGGAACGCTTAGACTCTAGCGGCTCAGATTCTACTATAGTGTCGCTAAATTCGTGGAGATCCCGCCACGAGCAGGCCGTGTAATTTGACTTATTGTTGCCATGGTCGACGGGAATAACGACACACAGTGCCTGCACTTTTCCAGAGGTTGGCTCATTACGTACTCGTACATATATATCTGAAAGACGAAAACATCTCAACTGATTGATTTATGTTTACTTAAAATTATTCATACGGAAATTGACTTTCTAAAGAAGTCGAGGCATTGAGAATGCGAAAACTGAAAATGAAAAGGTATTCAAGCTTTTATTCAAAGAGAACTTTTTTGGGAAATATAGTCGTACTTCGCTTATTTATTTATTTTGTGTTTTGTTCACTGTGTGTTAAATTTTTATTGCGTACTCGTCGCATTTCAAATTGTAAATTCCGCCGCCGAGAGGTCATTAAACGAAGTGGCACTAAATTAGGTTTTGTTGGCACCACGAATTAGGGGAGCTAGGGAGATTCGGGCGGGCTATACTATACAACGTACATACACACTTATCGTATCATTGCGAACGCGTGTGTGTGTGTGTGCCACTGGGTTCGCCAAAATTTTATCATCTTACAACCTAAAAACAAAACGGAGTGCACTTTGCTGACGCGTGCAGTTCCCATTTCTGTTTTTAGCTGCATACTCGTACGTTTCAATGTACAAACATACATATGTATGTACAAGTAGTATGTAGATATGTACGCCTATATGGTTGTACTTAAAAAGGCATCAAATACACTTAATGATTCATGGGGACTTGTCGCGCGATGTAATTTGACGATTTTGGCAAGTCGGCGGAACGTCAAACCGACAATCACCTGTTTTTGTGGGTCAATACTATAAGGTGGACTCTGATTATGACAAATTGCTACGAAAAACCAAAAATACACCCGTTAGTCGGATTTCAGCCATAGCAGGAAGTAATGCTGATAACAATACGGACTTCTTAATACCAAAGCATGGCATCTAAAATAAAGTTCAGTTACTAAAATTACTTTTAAAAACAGTTTACAACGAGAATCAATCACCTATAGTATTTGCTTATGATAGAACTATAAAACACAAAGTTAGGAGTATAGTTTAAAGACATTACACTCGTCACTAGACAATGTTACTTGCTTCTGGAAAAGATATAACAACTTCAACAGTAATCAACTGCGCTTAGTTGTTAAGTATTATTAAATTCAAATGTGTCCTTTATTTTCAGTTTCTATTCTAAGGATGTAAGGCCGTGAGAATGCTGGAGTCGTGTATTGACTTAAGCTCTTGTTTGGATATTGTAATAAAATAGTTCTGTATTTCCATTAAATTAGAATTTGGACAGCAGAACTCATTATAGTGATGGAATGATATTTGTACAATAAATATAACATACCAATAATTGTGACAAAGCCTGCAATACAGTGGCGCAGAGAGCACCGATTCTACTAGTATCTTTCTAAATATACATATTTTCCGTGAAAATAAACGGTGAAACAATGGTAAGATTTAAGATTTTGTAAAGCAATTTTAAATTAAATATTGCAATAAAAATTAAATTATAAAACATTGTTGGTAAGAAGTAGATACCAATTCTAATCTGTAAATGTATATTTTTAGTTTTGCTTCTGGTTAACAACTCATATTTAAGAAAATCAATTCACCCAGACTTCTGTTGTTATTGACAACAATATATTAACAAATTGGCAGCTGATCTATAGACAGCATATATGTATGTACGTGTATGTACTACAAGCATATGTATAGTATACATGAATGAGCATGTGATCGATCATTCTGTGCAGAATTTATGACCTGTTTAACAAATGTGGCAGCTAACAAACATGTGAGATTGTTTGTACATATTTTGAGGCTTGGTAGGCTGGTAGTGTTGGTGTGTCTTGACAGTTGCCGGCTTTGTGCATGTGGCATAGACGTGTAGTATGTGTGGTTGTGACAATAAATAGATGCAATTTTGCTGACTACAATGCGTCAACTGTCAACTAATTGTTGTGCATACAAACACATACTTGTACATATAGCAACAGAGATCGAAATCGCTCCACTCGACCCAATTCAAGACTCACCTCAATGCCATTCCAGTGCACGCTTCTCTTGCGCCTCAGCTCGATGTGCAGCTCAGCTGCGTGAAGGGGGTCGGTGGTTAAGGTAGCACCGTCTGCGTCGGCCAATTTGACGGCCAGCAGGCAGTCGCAGAGCAGCCACAATGTCCCAAAGACAATTAGATATAAACGACACTGATTTGGTTCACTTGGCGCTTGCATAACGAGGCGTTGATGATGACAATGGTGACAAGAAACTAATTTGAAGCGTTTTCAACTGGTAGATACTTATATACATTTGTTGATGTTGTTATTGTTGTTGCTTTTATTATAATTGTTGAATATGTATTTCGCGATTTATTTGTTGCAATTGTGTGGTTATTGCTGCTGTAATTGCCACTCGACAACGTTGCATAAATAGCAAATATTTTGTGTTGCGGCCTGAGGGTTGGCTCCGGCTCCGGCTCTGGCTCTGGCTGTGGCTGTGGTTCTGTGTGGCAAAGCTTCGCTCAACCTACATACTTAATACTTTATTTGCGTCATATTTTTGCACACTTTTTATTATTATTTTTGTTACATTTTCCACACTCACTCACTCACTCACTCACTCCAAACACGCTGCAATATAAGACATACGTTATATGTTTCTGCCACAATTTCTACTACAATTTTGATTACAGCAAGCAAAGCTGAAATAGTGGCTACAGAGAGAAAAGTGAATGCACGCGCCACAGCTGATGCGGCGGCGGTGGCTTCTTCGGGTGGCTAAGCTAAAGTTTTACGGCAGTTAATTTAACTGTTTATGCACTAATTAATTGCCTCTGGCGCTTGCTGAGCCGAGCATGCCAGTAACTGTGCTTTTTGCTGCCAGAGCTCTCATATGTTTTTTTTGGGCCGCAAGTTTGTTGCCTAAGTTCTTTGTTATGGAGTTCAGACAATAGCGTACTTGTACATAAGTATGGCTATTATTGGTTAAAATTAGTAACGTTTAATAGTATCAGACAAATGTTTTTTAAATATTTATATAAAAGGTTATGAAGTGCAAAGCAAAAAGAAAAATACAAGGCTTAAATCTAGTTTCAGATTTCTTCAGATCTCTTATGTCCCCTGGGGTAAAGGGCATAATCGTTTCAACAATCCTAGGAAAAGAGCCATACAGCTGTTGTTCTTGCACTAGTTTTTTTTAAGAATTGGCAAAATTTGTTAGTTAGATTTTGGAAGCAGATTTTTAAGTGTTGTTTCCCAAAACATATTTTACGTAACTTGAAATTTATATTATTTTTAAAAAAGGCATGGTTGTTTGTTCAGTATCATTTATGTTATATTGATATAATGATGAAGGGTATCAAGGGTTTTATTAAATTTAAAATAAATAATTTTGTGCATACATGTATCTAAGCTCAAATATATCACCTAATTTTAAATCTATATGGAAACAGAAGTATTAAGGAAATTTCAATTGAAGTAATTTACATTGAAGGCCAAATAGAATCAATTTTTGTTGCTATTACTGATGCTTTTTATTTAAGAAGGTCTCATATATTTTAAAGAAATATAGTTTATAACGAATAATCGCCAAGACTTCAACACGAAATATGTTCCAAACATAGCTCGGCTTCTATGTGAAAAATATTTATCTGTCTATCTAAAGCTTTAGAGTATTAGGGCAGCTTGCTGTTAAAGATATCTTTCCATAGTTTATAAACAATTTTAGGTATTACTTGTTTATTTCCTTAATTCGTTGAACAACTTTTAACCAACATTTTTGAAGTTTGCCATGATTGGGAGAATTAGAAAGTCAGGTTTAAGTTTTTCAGCACTTCCTCGACAAGTAATATGTTACACACTACCCGGAATTAATGTTTTGGCGTGCATTAGAAATGTTCTTCGATTATGAGTACTGATACCAATTGAGGCTCTTATCAACAGTTATTTTAATCAGTTATAGTGCTATCTTTGGTCGAGGACATGTGCGTGTTACTATATTTAATTTTTATGAAGTGCACTTTAAAAATCACAAAATGATCTTCATAATGTTTGCTTTTGTTTTCATATTTATACGCATTTATTTTTATTTAAACACCACAGAACAATTAAGCACACAAATCATAACCCGACAGCCGCTCTCAAGCATAACGCATTTGGAGCGCTGAATTTTATTACACTTTTGCCGAAATAAATGAAACCGCGAGTCGGTAAATAAAATATTTAGAGGTCAGTGCATCAAATGCATAAATTAGTTGTAGTACCCGATTCGTTGAATAGAAAAAGTGGCTGGACGCGCATTTAATTGAACTTCACAGTTCCGCACAAAAGAATCGTCAATTTGTGCAGATCTAGTGATCGGGAGGCGAAGGCGCGCGCGAGCTTTCGACACTTCCACTGTGACGCTTCAATCGCGAATGAAATGAAAAATCACGACTGCGGAAAACTTTATGTTGCGAGCCGAACGTCGGCAAGTAGATCGCAATGAGAGCCCGAGCTCCCGAACTGGCGAACTCACGAACTCCGACGGACTTGCTGCTCTTTCAAAGCAGTGTAGGTCTGGTGGGCGGCGGCAACGAAAGAAGAATCAACCACAAAACATATTTTCATACCCTGCACTAAATAGTGTACTTCAGCTGCCTTTTAATTTCCCACTAAAATTAGCCATTAATTTACATTACCTTAAGTATATCGTATTAATTTAAAATGCAAATTCTAAGGATTTGCAATTATCTCGGAGCAAAACTTAAACTTACTACTATTAATTATTTATTGTCTAAGTGGATCCTTAAGACTAGGGTGCGGTGAAAAACTTACTCTGAAGTTAATACTCAATTAACCCTTGGGCGTCCCCTTTTCTAGGCCGAATCTCATGAGGCCCATCCAAAAACGGTTGTTCTTCGAGAAACAATCATACTTTTTTTTGTGTAAAATGAAAAATAGTTGCATTCTGATGGCATAGCACCACTACTGCTTCCCGGTAAAGAGTATATAGCTTCGGCGAAGTAGGCTTAAGTCGTTTATAGTTTGTTTTTGTTTATTTTTTTTTTTTTTGGTATGCTAATAAGCTAACGCAGTAACAATAGAACTAACCGTTAAACAGCGCCTAAAAACATGGCGAAAAAAGAAGATGAAGAAAAATAAAGAGCCAATATTGCAGTGGCCGGACAATTGTTTTATGGTCAAGTGCCTGCATAGCCAGCATAGTCAGTCAAAAACTTGACACTGATCATCACAGTCGAGTAAAAAACAAACAAAGAATTATGCTGCATTTCCGGTTGCTTTGAAGATGTTAAAAGCAAGAAGAAAACACAGTAAAGGAAATCTTAAATTTGCAATTCAAATAGCGCAGAATTGTTAGAGAACGCTGAGTAGCCGGCCAATTGAAGTGGTCAACTTTTAATTGACGCAATCATTGGTTGGATATGGATGTGATTGCAATGGCAATTGCGGAGATAACTCAAGAGCAGTTAACCTTCTTTCCACTTGGCAAACGTTCAGTTAATATTTGCTTGCACTTTTCTATTTGTTTTGTACGAGGGCTGCTATCCAAATTTTATAAATTGGAAAAAAATCGTTAAATTTAATAAATTTTTGGTTGTTTCAAATATATGTCATACTTGAATAAACGTATGAAAGGTATTAATTAAAAATTGCAATAAAATCCCTTTTTGTTTACGGGGTTGACGTTCTAAATAACAATTTGTTGAGAAAATGAAGCACGAGCCTGCATTTACCCCTAATGTAAATGTATAACTCTCAAAAGCACGCAACTTGGCGCCTTTTTGAATTGACTTAAGAAAAAAATGTGTTTTTATAAAGTGTGTTTTAATTACAATAGATGGCGCATTTGCACGGTCAAAAATTCTGACTGCTACAGCACTAAATAAAGCTACCACACTTAAAATGCGAAACCGATATCAATAACCACTTGGCAGCCCTTCTGAGGTATTTGAGTAATCGTTATCGTTTTAGTAGTTCTTGCGCATCGCACACTTGGCGTGGTTTTCAAACCAAAACGGCTGCAACGCGCTGTGGCTCCGAGAAAAGATAAATTTTAATAAAACACTTTCGAATAAAAATTGTATGCTATAAAAGTGCAATCTAAAACAAAGCAATCTTTTGATAGTTGTAATACATTTCAATTAAGGAGCAACAATTCAATTTTACAAACACGACCTCGAAACTAAAAGTCCTTGCCTGTAGTAATATACATATTTGTGATTAAAAAAGAATCTAAGTGAATAAGATGGTGGGCACAAACATAAAACTGCTCCTGGATGAGGTAAGTCCAAATTTATAGTTGTCCGATTGCATTGAATGTGAAGATTTCCATAACATTAGTCTTATGTACATTGCAACCTATGTATGTATGTATGTGTGTATGTACATAAATTGCCTGATGCTGACCAGCGCCGCCATTTCTATTGCGGTGTGCGTTTGTCTGCTGCCCAAAGGAAAGAGGTGGTGAAAAATGCCGTTTATCTCTCGCTGCTATTGTTGTTGTTGTCGCCCAACAGATTGCGCGCCCTTTTCAATTGCAGTTCTTTACATATTGCGGTACTTGTACCGCAAAATTGCAATTTTTTTTTTTTTTTTTTTGTGGCTTATGCAAAATGGCGCTACGACAGTAACAGATTCAAATCACATGTATCGTGGATACGACATTTAATTTATTTTTTTGTGCATATTTATGACCTTGCAGAATGCCAGCGAAAAGTTCAATCAAGTGCACGTTAAGAAATTGACAGTGCCTCCTAACGAGGCAACCACGAAGCGTGCTGCTTTGGGAGACTTGCAAAATCGCGGGGTAACACGCGCCATCGGAGCTAAGGATGCGGTTCAAAAAGAGTAAGCCCTTTTTTGTTTTGTCAACTTATGCCTTCATTTAAGCGATCTTTTGTATGCTTTCTTTCTTCTCACAGTGTTAAGATCGACACCTTACCAAATGTTTTACGCAATGCTAAGGCGCGCGTAGACTCGCATTGGAAGAAACAACCACTGGGCGTAAGCAATATCAACAATGCGGTCGCAACCAAGACTACAAGCAATGCCGCTGGGCCACTGCTGCGCTCCAACTCTATGCGCACCAACGTAAACGCATTGACGAGTCACACATCAACGACCCGGATAGCCGTCACTGCTAAAGTAACTGCCGATGCTGCAAGCAAGCGTAAGTATAACTTTAACATCCGAAACAAATCCAAGCCAACGCAATGTGCAAACATTGTCAAATCCCGCCCAGTTGCAGCAAAGCCCAAAACCGTCTTGAACTCCAGTGAGCAAGTGAACGTTGTCGGTGGCAACAATGCCACAACTACATTGCGTCGCGAGGACAGCAACTTGTCGCGCAAATCTCTGACTAAATTGCGCGCCGCTCTGGCCAAGCCAACAGTCACAGCCAAGGTGGCCAACAGTGGTGCAGTCCCTGCCAACACAGCTGCAGCTGGACTTAAGAAAGAGCCATTGCTGAAAAAGGAGGTCGTCAGCAGCAACAGCAACAGCGCCTTAGCTAAGCTGCCTAAGCCGCGCCCAGTGACCACTACCACTTCAGCCAGACGCTTGGCTGGCATCGAGAATATTGATGCTGGAGATTCAGATAACTTGGTGTTGGTCTCACAATATGTAAACGATATCTATGACTATTTGTACCAAGTAGAGGAACAACAGCCCATACACAAGGATCATCTTGCTGGGCAACTGGATGTCACATCGAAAATGCGTGCAGTGCTCATTGATTGGATTAACGAAGTGCACATGCAATTCCGTTTGGCTGCCGAAACGTTCCAGCTGGCCGTGGCCATTATCGATCTGTATCTGCAGAAAGTGAAGGATACTAAGCGCAGCTACCTGCAACTGGTGGGCGTAACTGCGCTCTTCATAGCCACCAAATTCGAGGAACTCTTTCCGCCAGCACTCGCTGACTTTGTTTACATCACCGATGACACATATAATGCACGCCAAATACGCCAAATGGAACTGCACATCTTCAAGGCCATTGACTGCAACTTGTCGCGCCCACTACCGATTCATTTCTTGCGCCGTTTCTCCAAGGCAGCTGGCGCCGAGGATGCTCACCATGCTTTGGCAAAATACTTTCTGGAATTAGCACTAATGGATTATGAGCTGGCCAGTTATAAACCTTCAGAGGTAGGATATCCGACTTAACTTTAATCATAGCATACTCTAAGAACACAAATTTATTTTTTACAGATTGCGGCTGCCTCTTTGTTTCTGTCGCTGCATTTAATAAATGGAAATTCAAAGGCTGCTACTGGCTTCAACGACAAGCACTGGACTACTACACTGGCTCACTACTCTCGCTACACGGCCACGCATTTAAGGCCCATCACTAAACAAATTGCGAAACTGGCTCGCGATGCGCCAACTACCAAGCTGCGGGCTATCTATAACAAATATCAAGGCAATAAGTTCCAAAAAATCGCAATGCGGCCCGAGCTGTACGGAGCCCTGATGGACTCAATTGTAGGAAAAAAGAAGTAGATCATCATCGAGTGTCGCTCACACAACCAACCACCCTCCCTCTTAAGTAGTTTAATTTGTTCATTATTTAAATCATTTTCGTATTTTGTTTCGTGTTTATAATTTGTAAGTGTAAAATGTCTCGTATTGAGGATCTACGTGAAGAATGCGTTTGTCTCATCGCTGCAGCAAAGCGATAACGAATAAAAGCAGTTATCCCTGTCGACTTATTTCCAGCAAATTAGGCGCAACGCCCATGTAAGCGGATTCAGCATCTTTTCGTCGGTTGATAAACATGTATGAACTCGCAGCTGTTTGCTTAGTTATACATTATTTTCGTCATCAATTTAAATGCCCATTTATATATCTATGTATGTATATGCATCGAAGACACTGAGGGGAGTGCAAAATGAACAACGAATTTGCTGGCTGAAAATTTATGCGTTGCCTCTCAAAGTATTTTAAGTATTTTTTCGCATTAAGTTCATATTTTTATTATCAATTGTATTTAGTTACATTTATATATGTGCTATGTAATTAATAAATGTCTTTACTAGTGAGCTTAAATAACATTGTATACGAATGTCTATTTGAAAACAGTTTAGATGTTATGTACATGGATCTCTAAGAGGTAAAGTTTCTAATGGGATCACAGAAAACTGGTATGAGTTCTGTGGTAGTGCGTCCTGCTCAGCCTGCGGAGATCCCTTTCTATCACAGCCGACTCACAAAAGTTTATGTCCATAACATCTATTTTCACTCAGATTACAGGCACTAAAACAAGCACTATTAAAACTCCAACAATTGGTTCCTCGTTTGTCGTTGAAAATGGATAAGCATTTAAAATTAAAAGTATTTACTTTCATAAAAGCAAACACATACTTTTTATAAGGCAATATTCAATGTTCGAGAAGTAAAAACTTTAGAACAAGAATATTAGTTAAGGGCTTTAAACACGCAACACTTCACTACTGCAAGTGAAGTGTACTTGCCTGCAACTTTGTTGCTGCAACATGTTGAATAACATTTTTTCAATGGAAAAGCTTTCTCATTCACACCAACGTGCGGTAAATCGCTATCTTTGTGCTTTGCCAGCCAGTATGTGTGTTTTTTGTATTTTAGCATTGTCTCTAACGGTTCAGTTGGGCAGCTAAGATGTTGCCAATTTCAAATGTGCTTCGTACCTTCATCACGAAAGTGTTTCGGTTCCATTTAATAATCGCGGTGCAAACTGATTGAAAAAGTAAGTAATCAAGTAGAGCGACTTACATATGTATTTTAGAAGTGCGCATAGTTGAAGTAAAGTTTTCGAGTTTTTCATAAATACAATTAACTTCAAGGATATTCTGTATTTAGGGGCAGCTGCAAATTCTAACGAATCTGGTAGAATAAAATGGTTTTATTGAAATTAAGATTCAGATAGAGTCAACAAGTGGATGCATTTTTTTTTTTTCAACACAATAAAGTTACCATGCAAATTTTGTGTAAATGTTTTTGTACCCATTACCCCATTCGTTTTCTTCCAATAATTTCCCATTTTGTGTGCCAACATTTGATTTGTCGTCAAAGGGGGGACTCAGAGCTACAGCTCCGAGCTCTCAACAAATAGTAACGTATTATTTTTGGGTGCTCCAGGTGTTTAAATATAGAACAAGCGATTTCAGATGTCCGGTTAGTTATTTGGTGTGTAAACAGAAAATTGACGCCACTCTGCCTCATTTATCATCAATGTTGATGATGAAGACGTTAGCCGTGAATAGGTAGAGCCTTGAATGGGTGCGTTGGAATGACGGCATCGAGCACGCGGCGACAGTAACACTTTCACACAGGAGGCGGCACATTCAACCACTCAGTTACATTTGAAGCTTGGTGGAAGCATTTACCAAAGCCTCCTGCCGCTGGCAAGCATAATTGGATGACATCAGAGGCATATTTAAAACATTGTTAAGCGCCAGACGATTGTCTGCTTTTTTCTTCCAAAATTATGGCAGCTGACAAAGCCCGGTATACTTATAGTGAACATGTTCATAATAGTGACTAGTATTAATTAATTTATTTATAAATATTTAAAAAATATGTCCTGTGATTTTTTACAACAATTTTACAATAGAAAAAAATTACTAATCGCCATTAGGCTCCTATTTAGAGCGGTTTTTTATATATTAACGCAAATAGAAATACAAGCATTACCTGCCTATTATAATAAATGCTCCATCTCTTCGCAAGAAATTATTCATTTTTCTTTAATTAACCAGCAATATCGTCCAAAAAGTTTTGATATCATTTCTCTATCCATAAAATTGCTTATATCCTGTACCCGAAGCAAAGAAGAAGGAGGTGTGGTAGGTCCGACAAAATATATACTATATGTTCCCATAACATATATAGATCAAATATATTTGGAGATAGTATGTGTTATTTGCTTAACTAAATATTTATTCATTTCATCGGCTTAATATTTCTCCTAATAGCTAATATTTTTTAATTATTTATGTAACAATGGGGATGTTTTAGTTTGTGTTTTAATCAAAAAATATGTGCAATTTTGACCCACAAAAGTCTGCGTATAAAGGGTTCTTAATAAAAAAAGCTACCTTCCTTCAGAATATTGTTGATCAGTATGAGAAGACGCTTCGATATATCCACGTCCGTCTCTCTGTCGCTATATATGTATGAGTCCAAACACATTAAGAAGTATTAGAACTAAAAGCTGCTAACTGGTATTCAAAGTCTCCTGAGCAAGAAAAATCAATTATGAGATTTTCTGTGCGCAAGAGTACATTAATATATATTCTTGCTTATTTTCATTTATCATGAAATATTCTGTACTTAATGCGATTCAAAAAAACAAGCTCAAAAGCCATTCGCAGCAGTATAGGTGATAGGAAAAGTATTAAAGTGCCTTCAGTGAATGTTTATACTGAAAAGCGGAAATGTTTTATATACAAACTACTACTACATGCATACATACATATATGTACATAGATCTCACATCTATCGCGTTGGTAGACTTGTTTTTGAAGCTTGCATGCCAACAATTTATTGTGTATTTTTTTAAAACGTCTGTCGTCTGGTCATGCAATTTTTTAGTACTTACATATGTGTGTGCATGTATGCATGCTTGCATGTATGCTCTCGTCCATATAAAGGACACTAATTAAATATTTGGAATTAGTGCCAGTGAGTGCAAGTTTTGTATAATTGATTGATCATAATGTACAGATAGGGGCAGCTAATCAGAGCTGTGCTGCACGCAAGCCAATGCAGTCAAGGTTGAATGGCATTCATGGAAATAAAAGTATAAAAAACCAATGATGAAATTGTTTTTTATTTAAAGCATTAACGATATGTCCACCCCCGTCGGCGCCGAACCATCCAGTGTGATTTGTCCTAGTTGCCATCAACAAGTCACAACCCGAACAGAGCCAAGGACAACCACAAAAACGCATTTAATTGCCCTAATATTGTGCCTCTTTGGGTAAGTATAATCGAATACATACATATATGTACATACTTGTATATGGAAGCAACTGTTGTATTTTCTTTTACGGTCCATAAATTTAAATTAAGGGGGATTAACTTTTCCCTGTTTGCAGCACATCCTAGAGACTCATCATTCCATTTAAGAGCATTACAAAACTTACATTTGCGATCCATGGAAACTAGTTTTGGAATCGTACATTAAACCAGAAATTGCTTTAACTGTCAATGGGCGCTAACGTCTCTCTTCAAGTACTTTGGGATTATTTCGTTCATAGCTCTTCTATCAGATAGTCGAGCTCGTCTCTTAATAGGCTCTGTCTCACTTCCTGTTTGAGATTCCCTCTGTGACCCAAAACTTGTGTTGAGTACAGTTTCAGAACGATTGTTAGCCAAAATATTTCAGACGCAAGCTTTTGTTGCGTTTTTTTCTTTTATCAGGAAATCGAGCTCGTTTTTTGATGGGGTTTCGAGCTCTGATTGTCTGCGATCCCCCCTGCGAAGCAGAGTCTTCAGTGGGTAAGGTTTCAGAACGAATGTATAAATCAGAGCCTTCTGGATATAATTCGCTTGAGCGCAAGGAGCTAGGATGACCACACTTGGTATCGAGGTTCCCATAAGCCATCGGAAGATCGAGCTTGTTTTTTGCTTGATATATGATTCTAACATAAATGTATTATGTTGAAACTTATGTATGTATGTATTGAATATTTTGCATTTAATGAATTGAATTTTGTAAATTAAACGAATAAAAAATCAATTTGATAATGTGGCATTTGACTAACAGATAACACTCGGTTCCAATTATTTCCAGTTTTATATTTTTAGCTAGCAACATTTGATTTTATTTTAGAATTACTTCTGACCAGTATTCTGAACTTCTCATTTCAGCTGCTGCCCCTGCGCCCTCTGCCTTTACTGCACCGACTGTGCTCGGAACACCGAGCACTACTGCCCCTCCTGCCAAGCCTTCATAGGAACCTTCGAGCGCTGAGCCCCGAAAATGGACAAAAAATAGAAAAATATGTTGCCATTATTTCAATTATTTTCTCTTTAATTAATAGGGTTTTCAGCATTTGCGTTAAAATATGTAATGCGATCGATATTTGCTTATATGCCCGTATATATCTAATTGAAAATATATTTATAAATTTTAACACATAATTACAATTTACAATGTTTAAACATATATTGTTTTGCTGAACTTATGTGCGCTTTGGATTTCTTTAATAATAAATAATGAAAACAATATATATGAACATGTAGCAATTTATTGGAATAGCATTGCCGTTTTTCCAGAGCCATGACTAATGAGCTTTCATCAGTCAAGCTGGCCAGCAGCTACGTGGCCTTTTTGGCCGCTCCTATAAAAGCCTTTGGTGGCAATGCCGCGTCAGTTCTTCAGTACGAAATGGAGCCACAGCCCAACGCGCCGCCTTTATACCCAGATATGCAGGCCAGTTTCATGCCTAGTGGCAAGTCTGCTGACAAATATTTGACTATTGTGCCAACTGCTCCTGGTAAGGATCTGGGACCTGTGCTTGCACAGCCACAACCTCAGCCGGTCATTGTGCTACAGTCGAATGGTAAGTAATGTCACGAGCCTTTCCACATTATGAACACCGGGATCTTTTGATCTATAACAGCTGAGAGACTTGTCTTATCCATATGAACACCAAGTTGATTTTAAGCCATATTTAGATACATATATTATTATTTGTAAATAGGAACAATATACAAAAATAATTCCTCATAGTAGAGGAACTTGGTGTTATTGTATTGACTTGTACGAGCGAGACCGACGGGTACACCTTACAACCGCAAAGTTGTTAACGATCGACAGTCATACTTGTATATACATTATACTTTTTTTTATTACACTTACTTACTATTTCTTTCAGACACGTCTTAGAAATATACACAAAGTAAATCATTTTTCAAAATGTTTAGTTTTTAATAATAATGTTAATGTAATCAACTTTTTTTTGAACCGGCAGCCCAGCCGCAATTGGGGCATGTGTCGCAGCGTCTGGTCTGTCCACATTGCAACACCACGGTGATGACACGCCTGGAGCATCGGGTGACGAAGCGCACGCACGCCTTCTCTTTTGCGCTCTGCATAACCGGGTAAAAATGCATCTGCATCAATCAATCAATTAACAATCTTTAGCGATTGTACATTTCCTTGTCTGCTGCATTTCAGTTTGATTTGCTTGGTGCCGTTGCCATACTGCATGGATACTTGCAAGAGTCTAGATCATTATTGCTCCTATTGCAATCAGTTTATTGGCAAATCTGTT
This sequence comes from Scaptodrosophila lebanonensis, assembly GCF_003285725.1. NCBI lineage: Eukaryota > Metazoa > Arthropoda > Insecta > Diptera > Drosophilidae > Scaptodrosophila > Scaptodrosophila lebanonensis. The sequence continues at coordinate 9,519,218 of NW_022060529.1, forward strand.
TCCTAGAACTCGATTATGACGCATTCCAATTATTTATCATTTACTATAGCTTTCTTACGTACACACCTTTGTGTGATTATTTTCAATTGTGTACTGTCACACACATACAAACATACTTGTAGATACATACACAGCAGGTACTAAAAGGTCGCACCCTACCTTTATGTACCCTACAAAGATGCGACCCTGTAGTACGGAATGGATCTGTTGGCACTTGGAGGCAGCGAACTGAATTACCAAAGCAAAGTATTAGTACCTCATTTATTTGTAGCCAAAAAAAGTAAATAGAACACAATTAAATGCAAAGTGAATTAAATACAAGTATAAAGGAGAACAGAGCACAAAAATTGGAAAATCCCTCACTAGAAACTATAGTACATCAGAGTATATATTTGGGGCCATGGAAAAAAACCGTTTTTATAGCTTCGACCCCAACGAACATAATTTTATTCGCTCGTTTTTTTGCACTCACACACCCTTCAACAATTAAATACGAGCAATGGCTGAAGAGAGCAGCAGAGCCGTGCAAGTGCCGCAGTAGTGTTTCAAACAGCACAGACCTCACATCTTGCACGCAGCTCAAAATAAAATGAATAAAGGGGAAATGGAATCAAAACCCGTATATACGGCGCTTAACAACCAATCCGACTCCCCACCGGAGTACGATAGTAACATGCCGGGCGTCCCAATGCCAGCATCGGCTCCAACTCTAGCTCCAGCTGCCGTACCAGCTCAGCTGGCATTTGCTTCGGTGGCGCCACAGCCACCTGTCTACGTTGTGCAGCGTAAGCTAGTAAATATTGCAAGTATGTTTATTTGCTAACAGTTTCTTGGTATCTTAAAAACAGCCCAAGTGATGAACCATTTTGGCAGCAAGCCTTCCATGGTCGTGTGCCCATCCTGCAATGCCCGTAACTTCAGCAAAGTGTCTTACAAGTCCAGCACCAAGACGCATCTCATCGCACTTGTTCTGGGCATAACCACGTAAGTGATCATCCGCCAACCCTACCCGACTAAGAACGACTCTATCCCACAGCTGTTGTTGTTGCATTCCCTACTGCTTCGACTCCTGCAAGAGCGCTGAGCACGTCTGCTCCAGCTGTGGCTCGTACGTTGGAACTTACAACAATTGATCAAATTTCCAATACCATAACCATTCCAATGCACGTTTTCTATGTTACATTATTGACAACTAAAAGTGATTGTTTTATTTACATATGTTTATAAAACAAAGTCGGGTTTGTTCGAATACTCCTAAGTCGAGAGCGGCTGGACCGATTTTCATGGTTTTTGATTTGTTGCATTTGTCTCCGTTCCGAATAGCAGAATAACTATTAAAAACATTGGCTCCAAAGCAGCATTTTTTCCCAACGAAGCCGTGATGAAATTAGGCTACGGAACATAGCGAAACAATTAAATGACGAAGGAGGTCCCTACTTCGTTCTTCTCAAACACTAGAGCAAAGGGAGGCAACCCGTGAAATGGCTAAATTAGAAAGGAGAAATCTTAGAGCTAATCGCACAGCTCAACAACGGGATAGTCTTCGAAGTGCAACAAGAAACACTTCAGATGTTGATTTGAATTGTGCAGCCTTTCTATACGATCCCACAATTGACTACAGCTCGCATCCTTTCGTTTGCATTTGTCTTCATGGCGATACACCAGCATCTTTATATTTCGAAATCATGCCAAAAAGAGTGAAAAAAAACTATAGTGCTGTGGTAACAAAACCACAATCTCAGTCGGTCATTGTGCTACAAACTAATGGTAGGTAAAGTCACGTGCCTCTTCACATTATAGGTACGCATATGAGCAGACAGTCTGCCTGTTCGACTGTATGAACATCGGTATCTTTTCAACTACATACTACTTGTATATATTTTCTTATCTGCTGCGTTTCACTTTGGTTTGCTTGGTGCCGTTACCGTACTGTATGGAGTTGCAAGAGTCTAGATCATTATTGCTCCAGTTGCAATCAGTTTACTGTCTAATCTGTTTCCTAGAACTCGACTATGACGCATTCCTACTCAAACAAACAAACTATATCTCAAAGATCGCACATTTCCGCTTATGTACAAAAAACACTTTACTTTAAACAGAAAGGTAAAAATTAAACAATAAATGTGAATAACGCAATAAATGCGTTGTAAATATTTGAAGATAAAGAAAATAAAGGAAATAATATTACAAAAAGCCTTCACTGGAAACTATACAGCAGAGTATTTGGGGCCATGGGAATGAAAACGAGCTTTGTGCAGAGTATGTAGCTTCGGCGCCAATAAACACGTTTTTTTTTGCATATCAGTGATCCGTCGACGCTTTTTACCAAGGGACATGTAAAAGTTGACGTAGAAATGCAATGGCACTGATTATAGGAAGTCTTACCCATACACACACACACACACTTCGACAATCGTACTATCACTTTTAAAAGTTTAAATACGAGCAATGGCCGTAAAGATTAGCAGCGCCGATCAAGTGCCGCAGTAGTGTTTCAAACAGCACAGACCTCACATCTTGCACGCAGCTCAGAATAAAATGAATAAAGGGGAAATGGAATCAAAACCCGTATATCCGGCGCTTAACAACCAATCCGACTCCCCACCGGAGTACGATAGTACCATGCCGGGCGTCCCAATGCCAGCATCGGCTCCAACTCTAGCTCCAGCTGCCGCACCAGCTCAGCTGGCATTTGCTTCGGTGGCGCCACAGCCACCTGTCTACGTTGTGCAGCGTAAGCTAGTAAATATTGCAAGTATGTTTATTTGCTAACAGTTTCTTGGTATCTTAAAAACAGCCCAAGTGATGAACCATTTTGGCAGCAAGCCTTCCATGGTCGTGTGCCCGTCCTGCAATGCCCGTAACTTCAGCAAAGTGACTTACAAGTCCAGCACCAAGACGCATCTCATCGCACTTGTTCTGTGCCTAACCTCGTAAGTGAGCATCCATCAAATCATCCATCCATACTCGACTACAAATTACTCTTTCCCAAAGCTGTTGTTGTTGCATTCCCTACTGCTTCGACTCCTGCAAGAGCGCTGAACACGTCTGCTCCAGCTGTGGCTCTTACCTTGGCACTTACAACAATTAATTTCCACTTTCTGTGTTACAAATACAAGTGTATTATTATTGAGAACTTAAATAACAATCAGTGATATAAATTCCATTCCCTTAAATATATAGTACTATATTATTTGTTTGATGATATTTTCTTGTATGTTTTTTGTTTTAAATTCTTTAATTATTTACTATATTTTTTATTGCTAATAAGTGTAAAGTTGGCATTTAAAAAAACAAACATGTTTTTTTTTCATCTTCGTAGTATATTTTAATGAATATAGTATATATATTAAAATATTAATCAGCAGAGCATTAAGGGTCCTTCACACTTCAATGCGAATCTCTTAATAAGAACATATCTTACAAAATTTCCTTTTTTTAAACAAGCGTTCGGCCAACGGATTAATTTTTTCTTTTATGTCCGAACTTTTTTGTTGCTCCAATGCTGGCGACATTGCTGCGGCAACATTGCTGCAAAGCTCTGTATTAAACATATTTTACGCAACATTTATTATCACTTGTTTTACGTAGCGATTATAATATTTCATTAATTTACAATTTTTACTTCACAATTATAAATCAATCCTAAATTAAAAGTCATCCGCAAATGTTTTTTATACTGGAGCTAAAAAAGTACAAATATTTATTGAATTCAACGAGCAATTTTATTAAACTTAAATGAATTTATTAAACAAAAATGAATTTCAATCTAACGAATTATGATCTTAAATTAAACATATCCAAACTTTGTATTACATACTAATTTTGCTAAATAATAAAGGGCTATGTAGTCTATTCGCACCCAGAGTTGTACTCGATCGTATCAATGTAATCTTTATTGTAAAACACAACAATTTTGATGGCATTGAAAAGAATGAATCACCGTGAATCATTTCTTCAATGTATTCCTATCTTAGATCATAAAGTGCCTATTGGATGTCTGGAAACGGGAGTCGTAAAACGATTCTTGGCTCATTCAAGCTTTTGATATATGATTTTGTCAATATTTAAGTTGAAGAAATGCGTTAAAAAATTTTAAACAGAGCTAAAATATTATTTTATAATAGAACATTTTATAATAGAATATAGCCATATATGGTAAGGGATTATCCCTGAGATGTTCAGTACAAGGAGAAGTGTATAGAAAATGAGTTGTATGAGGATCATTCAACTCCAACATTTAATAAATCCAAGTTGAAATGTGGAAAGTAAGTTCAATTTGGAATCAAATAGTACCCCAATATCTTTGAAATTCTAAATTATTTATCTCTCTAACTTACATTTAGAACATTTTCTATGATAGAATAAATTTCCCATCATCAACATACATAAGCATATAAGTTACATAAGTTACATGGAAGTTGTTAGTAAATAAAGCAAATAATAAAGAGCCATAAAAGGGCAAATATTTTTAATTAACATACATAATTGTAGTGCGAACATTTTTTCGTTGGTGTTGGAAATGGCAATCAAGAGATACTCGGAAGAAGCGGGCCCATATACGAAGAGCTTTTCCAGAGAGTGGCGCAAAAGGCTTTAATTGATAAGAACTGATACGGGTGTTTGGTGTTGTGAGGGTGTGTGTGTGCGTGGGGTACACACATATTTCGATATTGCGGTTAGCGTTTGCATTGCGATTGCTACAAAGCTGGCCCGTTTGTTTGAATGACGAGTCAACCACACCTTGTCGTTATTGACAATTCATAGAAAAAATGGAACGCATTTATCCCACAGCTCCCACTGAGGAGCAGTCCAGGGATCAGGAGCAGGGACGACCATTGCGACAGGCTCCGCCTAGTTATGATCAGGCCACGGCAAAGGTCCCGATAGCAGCGCCCATAGCTACGCCAGCTCAGACAACAGGACCATCTCACACAGTCATCATTGTGCCGCCGTCGTCAGTAGCTTATGGACCCGGACCCGTCGATGTTCAGTGTCCTTTCTGCCACAACTTCATACGCACGCGGGTACGCTTCAGACCCAACTCACGCACCCATCTGATTGCTCTACTGCTCTGCTTGTTTCAGTAAGTGCCAGTGTTTATTTCCCATTATCCCTTGGTTACCTATTTTGGAACATTTCTTCAGACTCTACTGCTGCGTCTGCCTCCCCTACTGCATTGGCAGCTGCATGAACACGAACCACTACTGCGGCATGTGCGACCATTATCTGGGGACCTATGTGCGCAATTGAGGCTGCGCCCAGTCGGAGCTCTCAAATATATTCGCATTCGGAGCATGTGACTATATATTTCCCGATATCAGAGTAAACTTTGCTATCTACTCGTAATTGTGGCCATGACAGAGGGAAACAGTGTAGCGCGCGAGATAAATAAATCAAATCTGCACCCAGAGAAATACAAAAAAGGAACACTACAATTGAAGCATCAGAAACAAAAGCATACATTTATTAGAAACTAATAGATGTAGATGTAATAACACTTGGTCTTGTACATTTAAAATAAAATATATTACTTTAAAATATCATGAATCCACACAATTACTAACTTGTATAAACTACCTCTTTATATGTAGTTATAATTTTTCAACGATTTTAATTAAATTGAGAATTAATTGGAGAATTAAAGTGCATAGGTTTCCATTTTTAGAAAAATGTTCAAATAGTTGAATCTGTTAAAGTCGATTCTTATTTTCCTACGACGATAAATGCTTTTGCCTATATATATTAGAAAGTTATTACAGGTAGATACATACATATACGATCATCTTAAGAAAAATGTGATACTTTTGAGTCTTGTGCCACCCAAAAATCTGAAGTTTGATTAAATCTGGACACTATTATATGAATCGTAGTATCAAATCATAAGTTTTGGCTCTATTACGAAAAAGCAAGCGAACGATTGGCACTGCAAAGTTCAGTTTCAAGGTATTGCAGAGTCGGTCTGGCACGATATTAATGCTTAATTTATTAAACAAATTTGATTGAATTCGGAAAAGGGAAACTGCCTCTTTATGTTTATTTTATTTTACCAAAAATTGTGTTCTTATTTTAGTCAACCCTGCAGCAACTTAAGTAAAAATGAAGCCATTTCTTTAAAGTTTAACAAATGCAAATAATTGTATTTGCTACATCATTCTCTCAGTGTAGAAAGAGCAGCTTTTTGGTTGGAAAGATTTCGCGATTGTTTTTGGCTTTCAGTTGACAAGCTAACATGTTAACATGTGCGGAGTATTTTGAGCAAGCTTTTGAAAATTGAATTGAAATACTCGCCGGCGCTCACCATAAGCTGCTCATTTCGATGGAAAACTCGAATTCAGTCGCGTTTTGAAAGCGCAAGTGTGAGCAACAAAAACTGTTAAGGCCGCATCTGCAACTTAGACAATAAAATAAAACAAAATTAAAAAAGCAAATATACACTTACAGCTCTAAACTGACTCATTAAGGTGTCGGTTTGGTTGAACTTTGTACTTTGTTGAAGAAACGCTCAGATACTTGACGAACGATGGATCGAAAGCGTGCAATGCTCTATCCGCAGGTTGATTTCAACACACCAACGGCTCCGACACGCGACATCGAGCATGGCAGTCCGGAGGTGCCATTGGAGGCGCCGCCATCATATGATGTTGCAATATCGGAGCCAGCCATGCCGCGCAACCCGTCCCAGCCACCACCAGTCTTAGTCGTAACCGGACAACCATTGCCAACAAGAACAGCAACAACCACAGCACAACAACAACAACATCTGCAAGAACCAACATTTGTGCATTCGGGTAAGTTGTTATTTCAAAACAATCGCCCAGCTGTGTTGCATTTTAACAGATACATACTTGTAAAACAAAATTAAATATCTATCTGACGCAGCTCCCCTGCATTTGGGTCCGAATCCATGCAGCGTTATCTGTCCAGCTTGTGGCGCACAGAAGGTCTCTCGCATGACCCATACGCCCAACACGCGGACCCATCTGGGCGCCGGTCTACTCTGCCTCGTTGGGTAAGTTAGAAGGGAGAGGAAGAGGATATACTCTAGGATTGGTTTAACACATTATTAATTTAATAAAGGTGGTGCTGCTGTGCCTGCTGCGTTCCGTACTGCATGAATAGCTGCCGAACGGGCAACCATTACTGTTCCAAATGCAACACCTTCTTGGGCAGCTACAGTCCACGCGGAGTGAAGTGAACTGATTTGGAATCTGCATACAATTAGATAAGGCAATATTTGTACGGATGAGCATTCGCTAGATAATCAACCAAAGTCCACTGGCTTTCGGCCGCAATGCAGCGAAACAAGTCTGCGACAATATACTTGTACATAAGTAGTTCTCAGACTCTTCGCTTATTTGCTTGTTCATATATTACGATGATGATAATAATAAACAACAACAACAACAACAAGAGCAGCTTACTGTGCTGGCATTGGCCTTACGCAGATACGACGACTGTTTGGCAGGCTGCGTGGGCAACGAACACACTCCAAAATTGGCTAAATCGGCAAATATTAATCAATATTAGTTTTTATGCCAACTCTACCGCTTTCAACTTTAAAATAAAACTAAAGTTTTATTGTTTATAGACAGCAACCTTTTGAAGTAGCTATGTACATAAATACACATAAGAATCTAGAGCACTGCGTGTAGGCTGCTAGCGCATGTTTTTATGTATTTACCATATAATCCGTATCTATACAAACCAACATTCTTCCTTGTTTATTTTAATGAAATAAAACACCAAAAAAGTCGCATTATGTTAAAATCATTTAAAGCAAGGAGATTGATAGATTTTTTAAAATTAAGTCAAAACACTTTCTCGAATTATTAAGAAATATATAAAATATGTGTTTAATAGATGATTTAATTAACTAAACAAATCTTAAAATCTATCTTAAACACTCAAATTTTGTTAAGCGACCAAATTGGAATGTTGTTAGCGCCTCCAAGTGCCAAAAATGTGAAGCTTCTTTTGGTACCCGCCAGATGGACTCAGTATATGTACAATGATTTTTATTCCATTTAAAAATTAACTGACCTTTTCATATGGCGCTGCCACTTCCAATCAAACTGAATACACAGAGTTGCATCTAATGTACATATTTAGCTGTTTCGTTGTTGGTCTACCAATTAAATGTTATAGTTCGAAAAAGTTGTTTAAAATTTTCACTTTTCTTATATTGAAGCCGAAAACGTTATGGTTTTATGCAACTAAACATTTTTGCCGACTGTTTTCGGTCAAATGCATTTTCTGCAATTTGGTCACACTTCTGACTACTGCTAGTTGCCTTGCCACAAAAATTACAACTGCAGAAAGTTTATATAAAAAGTCTTCTAATTTGGAAATAATTCAAAGAAAGCCTTAAGCAAACGACCTGTGAATGCGCCCGAGTGCTGCAGCGACCGTTGACGAGCAGCTTTTTCCTCGCTCCGAGATAGCCAGCAGCAGCAGCGACAGCAGAATAGACGGCGACTGCAGAGACAGCAACAACAACAGTTGCAAAACAACCGAGGCGAAAATTGTGCCAGCTAGCTGCATTTTACAATTTAGCTCAGCATTATTATTATGGACAAAAAATCATCGCCCGTGCGACGACAAAAACGGCAATCAAAGGTGATTGAGGAAAACTTTTGGGACTGCAGTGTCTGCACCTACAGGAACTCGGCGGAGGCATTCAAGTGTCGCATGTGTGACGTGCGGAAAGGTGAGTGACCCCAATTTGGCTGCTGGTGATGAGCAGCAATCAGCGTCATCGTCAACAATGTAAAATATCGTGAAGAACAGACATAACGGCAGCAATTGACAATTCCTTAGTAGCAATTTGATATTTTTGCCGCAAATTCATCACCTATTGTGAGTTTCACTAATATAATTCGTTTTCATTGTCGTAGGCACTTCAACCCGCAAGCCCCGTCTAAACTCTGCGCTAGTCGCTCAACAGGCTGCCACATTGCCAGGCGCTTCCGGCAACATGCCAAATGGTAAATCTGCATCCAGCTCCCGCCACGGCACGGGTCACGATAGACAGCGACACAAAAGGTATCCAGCGCGCTTGAAGAATGTGGATCGGTCGACGGCACAAACCCGCGAGGTGACCGTCAATTCGGTTACAGTGTTCATCACAGAATACAAGGCGAAGCCCGTGAGCAGTAGGCGGGAATCGAGTGAACAGAGTTTTAGTGAAAGTAACGACAGCCGAAGTTAGAGTTGGGAGTTCGGATCCGTATAACTTAGCCAATGTGCTTGTGCAAGCGCCTTACCAGGGGTCTAAAGAATTCATACACAAATCGCTTCTGGATCGATCGCACACAAACAACATTCGCTAGAGTTTTTTCTGGTTGGTGTTATCCTTCGCATGTTTTTTGATATTCTACGCCCAGCTCTACAGTTCGGGCTACCACATTTCCTCTCAAACCCATGTGTACAACTAAAAATTGTAAATTCTAATTAATTCTAGCTTAAGTACAATTGTAAATCTATATCTGGTGTTTAAGTTTAGCAAGTATAAGGTGGCGATGATTCGCGATGAATTAGCGTTAACGTAAAGCAGATCCCGGCTGCGTCGGCAGCCCTCAGAAACGTACGCTTCCACGCACACCACCAACCTTCAATTGTTCACGTTTTGTAACTGTATCTGTAATTGTAATTATAACTGCATTTACTCCACAACGCCCCGTGGTCTGTGTAGTTCTGAACGTATTTCATGTGCCGTTACCTTGATTTAATTTATAGCATTGTAAATATTTTGAGCAACTGTCTCGTACATACATACATGCGTACGTACATACATGTATTGTAATATTTTACTCCTAATTTATTGAAAAATATATTTAATGGCAAAATGTGTATTCAAATGTTACACAAGCTACATATGTGAGAATATCAAATATGAATGTTTTCAGAAAGTAAATCCTACAAAATGTATGGACAGATAGGACCACTGAACTAACTTGTTCGTCTAATTGAATTGAAGATATTGTTAGAGATGCCGCCAACAAATTGACAAATGATTATAAAAATATTGTATTGCCATTAATCGCGAGAGTTTAACACGAACATTGTGTGTGGTAGAAAACCGCATCCCATAGTTTTTGTATCCGTTACTTATTGAATACAATGCATAATATAATTTTCAACCATAGAGCATATTAAAAAGTTTTTTTTAATTTCCCTAGATAATGCATGACACAACGAAGTAGGATTTAGATTTGAAATAGAAATAGTAAATTTTATTATGATTTCTCAAAGAAGACTGATAAAGGACTACCATAGATATAACCCAGATGCGTTTCAATAATTTGTTGCAACGTTCTATATACGTTAATTTTTATCCCAATCTGTTGGAGTTGGACGCACCCACAGAAGTTGGTAGACCTGCAAAAAGTCGCTTTTTAAAACCCATCAAATAGTAAATATAATGCATACAATCAGTTTTGTGTAGCAGAGCTTTTGAAATATTTAAGCCACAACATACAATTTTTGATAAGAGAAAAGCAAGCAAATAGATTGCAAAGTTTTTTACAATAGCATTTTATTTATAGCAATAATATTAATCAATTAAATATGACTAAACAATGTATATGCATATACTATATATGGTTTTTGGCTCTCGAACAATTTTCAAAATCGTTTCTGAACGCACTTTCACAAAGCACGTTCAATACTGCCGACTGAGTAACAAAGTCAATAGCTTCCAACAACAAATAACTTCAATCAAACACATACATGCATCTTGTATACCCATTCGGCCCGATGATTGTTATAAATATTAAATAGTTTGTAAATATGCAAACAAAGAGAAAAAAAATAAAAATTGAAATACTAGGATAAGATCTGATCAAACAAATCATAAAACATTTAAAAAGAGATGTATGTAAGTGCACAGAAATGAACTTCTAAATTGTAAATCATAAAGTTTTAAAGCATTATATTCATGCATAACAACAAATACAATACAATACATTAAATAAATGTTCAAAACGCTCTCCAACTCAATTTAAATTTACAACTCGCCTCCAACTATTTATATATGTATACATTACTAAGAGAATTTAAAGGCCTTTAAAGTTGGGAGCGCCACCCCCAAATGCCAAAGCGTGGCAAAGTCAGATTCGCCGTCACTGCCCCCCCCCCTAACATCATCGTCATCGTCACCGTCACCCGATGCCAACCCAAACCCCAACCAAACCCAACCCAACCGCCCACGACAAATTCGTAGAGCTACCAGAATATGAGCGCATCTCTCCGAGTCTCGGTGTCTGTAAGTCTGTGTGTGAGCATCATCTGTATCTGTATCTCGATGTGTTGCCACATCGCGGCAACCAGCATGGGGAGCCCGACATTTCGGAACGACGGCTACGCCTTTGGCAGCTGCTCCGGCTTTTCGCACGCCGCATAGCACGCTTCGCAAATAAATTACAAATTGTTTCGTTCAGGCGCTACTCTACTACTTACACACTTTGGCTCCATTTACCCTTCAGCTGACGCGACTTTCGTTGAACTACTAGTTCCTAGTACTTAGTTACAGGGACACAGTATCCATTATAGGTCCGCAAAGCTGATTCTACATGCAAAATGTATTTCAAAATTAATCAATGGATTAAGTGAACATATTCACCTGATAGTACTGAAATTACATATAACGAAATTACGTATTTAATATTAATGTGAAATCCATCTTTACCGATAAATAAAATGCCTTTGTAGTGAAGGATAAGACAGCAATTTATTTCTGCAATATGTATGTACTGTTGACTAGACCTCTACAGAAACTATCTTGCACTATCTGTATCACATTTGTGCACATTATTACAAAAACAACAACTGGTTCGTCACAGTGTCGCGCTTCTAAAGTTTCCTCACGGCATTTTCTTCCTTTAGGCTCTATAAAACAGACTTTGTATGTCTTCAAAAAGCTAATTTCGCTGAATTCATTTTAATTTAATATGAACAAGAAAAACTCCTCTTTAAATTTATGAATTTTAAACCAATGTTTTTATTTTGAATCCACAATTTACAATCTCTCGATTAGCATATTCCTTATTTCGATATATATAGATGTAAAGGAAGAAATATAATTAAAAAAGATTTACTGATCTTAGAATATAAATTCCAATTGAGGGTAAAGAACAAAATACTGTTTTATAAGATAAGAAACTAAATCTGATTTACATTTAGTATTTAGCTAGGAGCGCAACATCCAATTCTTATAAAGGGACTTAACGATTCGTGCTAATGTTCTTTTCTATTTTATTTTATTTTATTTTTTTTTTCATTTAACACAAAACAACTATTATTTACTTTGCGAATTTAAGAAATAAATTAAATCTAAATTAAACAAAAATACTTCTTAGTAACGGACAATTTTACTAAAGTAAAGTACGTTTATAGATTCGTTATAGATTCCTTTTACGGCTTAGTGCTTTTCTGTGATTTCTTTTGGGGTTTTATATTTTTAATTTTTTGTTTATTTTTTTTGGTTGCGATTCGGCCAGGAGTAGATTTGGCGAAAAGCCTGGGGCTTAGCATTTCATAATTTAAGAGGGCAAGTATACAATTTCGATCTTCAATCATGCATCTGTGATGATGGGGTAATGTCGTCTTTAAAACCCTACTTTAGAACAAACTCTAACAAACTATTTGGGTTTCCCAGCTTGTTGAGCACTATGCCACGATTTAATATCTAGAAAATATATTTTGTGTATTTCATTACAATAACGGAACTAGATCCAGCAATCTAGTGAAAATGTTACTCGTAGCCACACTGCCACACTTAGAACTGCAGGGGATGCATGGGCGACTGTGCGGCACACCATAGACTCCATTCCATGCCGCAATTCGTTTCAGTCTTCAGACAATCTTACGTAGAAAGTTCGCATGCCTCAGTTGGTTCGGTTGCTCTAAAATGTTCAAAATTTACAAACCCTCTGCCAGCACCACCACCCACGTTGCCACCACCCCCGGCGGGCATCCTGGAGCTACTACTGTGTTATCAGCGTGCTCTGCGCTTATATTCATGTGCGTCGTTCGTTTCATTCGTTCCTTCAGTTGCGGCGTCCTTCGTGCCGCCATCGTTGCTTTCGTTATCCGTTTGTTTGTCCGTGCTTCCGTTCGTCTGTTCGCCTGTCCGCACATCCGTTCTTTCATTCGGTGGCAGCAACGGCAGCGGCAGCGGCAGCGACAGCAGTTGAAAATGTTGCTCCCGGGTCCCAGCCTTCCTACCTTCCTTTCCTGCATCAGTTGTTGCTGTCACCGCCTTTGTTGGCTTTGTGTGTTTTGCTCCGAAGCCGATAGTTTAAGCCAACTGTGTGTGTGTGTGTGTGCGTTGGGGCGCTTAGAAACTGTTTAAATTCTTTGCAAAGCAGATCCTGACCAAAGCACTGACGATATTCGCTGCTCCCATACTTCACTTCACTTCACTTCCACAGGATCGTCAGCTGGTCGCACTGTGTCTCCATGCTCTTTGGGAGACTCAGTATTTTGTTACTTTTTTTCGTCCATCGTTTTTTGGCTCCAAGCCAAAGTTCTTGGCTGCTGGCCTGCCTCTGTACGTCTCTTTGTGCCTTTTGGGGTGCTTCGCAAGGGCGCGCCGAAGTAATCCTAGCAAGTAACTCGACTACTTTATGGCCAGCACAGCGCCAAAGCGCGCTCGTGTGTGTCTGTGTGGGTTGGTGCCGAGTAGAATGGGATGCTGTGGGGTGGGGGCTTGTGGGAGTGTGGCGTAGTTTTAGACACACTTTTGGGCAACTTAAAGCAGCCGGCGAGCTTAAAACTGTAGCGCAATTCAAGCATTGTCCATTTTAATTACATTAAAAGTTCTGGTCATAAAATAAATTGATGCTGAACTTTTGTCACTTTGATCTGAAATTAGGTTTCAAACGATAATACGATTCCATATCCATACAATATCATGCCAAAATGCCGATACACTGGCAACTGCAAAATATTGCCGATAGAATTGCGAACAACCCCAGGACAGGACCTCTTCCCATCCCATCTCATTCCATCCTCTGCTGTTGCTATTCCTGCTCACTGAGCTGCATGTAATCAACTTTAGTATTTTTGAAGCTTTAAATTGAAATTCCTGTATTAGACTAGAAGTGCGCAAGTGGCCTACCAGCTGATTCGATGGGGTTGCACGGCAACTGCTCGGAAAAGGGGTGAGCTGGAGAGAGGGAGAAATCTCTCCAACCCTTTGGATCAACTTCGTGCCGATGCCTGTTTCTTATCTCTTCGGCTTTACTTTGCAGCAAACCCTCCCTCCGCCATCAATAAATTATCGTTAATTACAGAAACATTAAAGCCCACTACTAGGATCCTCTAGATGACAAGTTTGTCGAGCTTCAGGAGAATGTCATCAATATAAATAATATTAAACCATTTTACTATTCTTAACATATCTTAATTTATTAAAAGTATTTCGTATTTTGTCAAAAACATGTATGGCTATGATTTTTGAGGGCAATATCTTTCCGTTTGATTCGACATCGAAGCAGTAAAGAGGAAAAATATAAAAATAAACAAGCTCTGCGTTCTCTTTTTGCTGCGATTATTGATTTTCCCTATGGTTCTATAAACAACAAACTGGATTTATTCCGCACGTATTTGAAATTTGCGCAGAAATTTCTGCAGGTAACAAAAAGTATAAAGTATATAAAAAGTAGAACTTTAAAAAATTAAATCTTAAAGATCTGCAATGGATTAATTACTGAAACAATTTTTGATTCTTTGAGAAAACTTGGAAAAACAGCAAATTAAAGTTTAACATTTACAGTTAAATACGCTTAGGAAAAAATATAGCAGATATCGTTCGACATAATACTTGTATATTTTTGCATAGTTATGGACCATGAACTCAATATTCCACTGCTTTTGTTCTGTCTAATCTTTATTTGAAAATAAAATGTTTACTTTTTTGAATTCGGCCGTCCATTGTCACCCACGAGTGATGCAATTCCATCAGATTTGACTACAACATTCTCAATATGCCATTTGTTTCTTATATCTTTAGATACACGAGTTATTTTTAGATCATATCGGTTTTATGACAGCTATATGATAAAGTGATCTAAAATGGTCGGTCCCCATATTTTAACTGTGTGCGTCAACACGAAGGCTCGGTGCATAGTTTGGGAGATGGTGCTCGTCCACCTGCCTTGGCCTTACGGGTTATAGAATACAAGTATTATAGGTCTGCTTTCAGCAATCTCAATTACATATAGGTACAAAGAAGGTGCTCTACGTTCTTCTGAAATGAAGAGAAGATAAAGAGAACTTTCTTAAGTTGGGTTATGTTTAAATATTATGAGATTTAAGTGAATCCTACTAAATAGGTTCAAGTTTTAAACTTAAAAACAAGCATTACTAGTTCTTTATTTGATATTCGAAATGTGTATGTATATACTCGTGAATATGTATATATGTACATCAGATATATATGTGTATGTACGAGTGTATGTTGCTTGCTTATGCAGCGGCGGCACATTAGCAAAGGGGGTTCGTTGCTACCCCAAGACCCCCATGGCAGAGAGGTAGTAGCCGCAATGCCAACATTAACCCCGCATTGCCTGCCGGGCCATTGTATTTGTTTTTCATGTTAAAATCAAATTCCCGAGCGAGCAATTTTTCATTCGGATCCAAAATGAGAGGCAAGTGGAAAGTATGTGTAAAGGTGTGTGTGTGTGTGTGTGTGTGTGTGTGCGTGTGTGCGTTTGCCAGCGACCAGGATATTAAAGTATATACTCTGACTAGTAACGCTTTCGGAATGCTAAAGAAATTAAATTGCAGCAATCGCTCTTTAATGGAACAGGTATGAATGTTGTGAACGCATATGCTTTAACTTAAAGGGTTTTTGTCCAAATTCATTTTCGTCGCTTGCCACGTCCCGCTCCCTCTAGCTGCCTGTGGCTGTTGTTCTTGCTGTTGTTGTTCTTGGTGCACATGCTTCGAATTTGCTTCAAAGGTACGCAATGTTAATGGTAGCTTCAGAAACCTGTCGGTATGTGTGTCTGGGCGGGTGCTTGTATAGTTGTGTGCTTGTGTGTGTGTGTGTTTATGCGCTTGAGTGTGTGTGAGGGTGTGTATGGCAGCAGCACGTAAACAGCAAGAAGCATTTCGTAGACCGTAGACCAGCCCGTCCGCCGCCCTTGTCGCCCACACATGGACGCTCTAAACAAAACAAAATGCGTTGGCAAAGCTAAAGAAGCCGCCAGCGCCGAAGTCGACGATGAGGACGAGTGCGAGGACGAGGACGATGGCGAGGGCGAGGGCGAAGAGAAGGAGGACATGAACGACGACAAGAGCAAAAGCAACGTCATTTTTGTTGTTGCTGCTGTCGCTCCTGCTGCTTGCTGCCTGGCGTCGTTATAGTCTGAGCTGTTGCCATTGTAAGCAGCGCATGGGCTGCTGGAGCAAGCAGCAGCGGCAGGGGGTGAGGCAGCAAGGGACGAACGAACAGACACGACACACCAAGTGTACAATAGCTTTAAGCTTAAACTCTCGTACACTTGCACGCACACACATTCACACACACACACGCACGCTCACTGCGAATGTTGCATAAAGACACACATACATTCGTAGATACATACATACATACATATGTATGTTTGTACATATGTACGAGTATGTATGTGTATGCAAGGTTGTGCTCAGAGAATATTTGGATACAGGGCCACGAGCGTTTTCAAGCACTCCTCGTGCTTAAGTTAGCCCTGGCGATTACAAATTCTATAACTTAATACGAGTATGTTTTTGGTCCTTTGGCTACCACCACACATTTGATTGTATTTATTTAATCTAATAATTAAATATAGTTTCGTACCTGTAAAGCAGACTATTTGTAAATAACCACTAAAAACTCATTCAATTGAATAATTTTTGTAGAAATTAAAATTAAATTAAAATGATTAAAAATTTTTGGTAGTCAATTAATAAACGGTACATACAAATGAAAGTTTTTTAGTTTTTAGTAGCAATCGATTCGATGATCAATGTTAAAACTATGTTTCAATTTTTTGTATATCTAATTTGTTATATTAATATAATTTAAAAAAAAATTGAATTGAATAAACATTAATCAAATGAATATTATTTCAATCATCTTCAATTTTTCTAGATACAATATTTTATGTATGATTGCTAATAATGCTAATAATAATAAACCGACTGGTTGGGTAAAGCTTTTTAAAAAAATTGTTGTACATAAATATTAAAATTGTTTTTATAATGTTATTTAAATAGGGTGTCGTATTATACATACATAAATGTAAGTATGTGTATTATCACATGTAAAGCAGTATTAGTATTAGAAAATATAGCTTTAAATTAATTAAAAAAGTAAAGTAAAAGTGGCAGATAAATTTAAAGAAAATAATGTGTATGGAAGAGGAATAAATGGATGATTATTCCAAAAATAGCCTCCATTTAACTTTTTTACAGTATGTAAGTCTTATTTGTATTCGTACAAAGTCGAAAAACTTAATACATATTTGTTGATGTACAATTTTGTATTCCCTTTAGTTTTGTCCCTTAACATTAAATACAATATGAGAACTAAATATAGAGCATGGCTATATATTGATTTTTCTGAGACGTCTTCTTAATACATATGTACATACAAAAACATCACTTTGGCACATGGTATAATATGAAGAATATGAAGATCATATTCTAGTCTTTCATTTGACACCCAGCAGCATGGTCTTTACGTCTTGGACGTGGTCCCTGTACACGGAAACTTCACGGACGAATGTTATATGTCCAAGTCCAAGAAGGAAAATTCTTGCTGTGCAACAACAACATCGCAAATGCCAGGGCTGGAGTGCTGCGAACGTACGCCCTGTTGGAGCTGTTGGGTGGCCGGTACAGTTAACTGCCCCCCTCTCCAGTACCTTGGCAGACGTCACAAAACAACAACAATAAAAATCAACAAACATAAAAAAGTAACCTCCAGCCTTCGACAAATAATAATAGATAACTAAAAACAATTCAAAAAATACAACTGGACGATTCATCTCTGCTTCTCCTACACAAAAACACAAACTAGGGATCACTTCTAACGCCATAAGAGTGGACCTTACCAAGTTAAATCCTACTAGATCGTGGCGATATTTTGAAGCCCTGGCAATGCCGCCAAGCAAGCTTTGGCATTGTCGCGGGCAGTACAAGGGGCCGGAGCGCCCATTTGACGGCGCCAGCAAGCAGCGCATTCGCTTCAACAGCACAGTATGTTTGACATTTCTTGGCACTTGCTGGGGCGACGCGCCAGCAAGTATCACAAAATCGACAAAATTCCATCCAGCTGCGCGCCAGATAAAAGAACTCGATACTATATGGGGCGGACGCCACCAAAATGTGCCGGAAAAGTCAGCGTATAGAGAGCTGTGGTAACAGGCCGCATACTTGATGGAACATACACCACCAGAAAGTATCTTATAAATTGTCCGGGCGCTCATCGTTCAGCTAATTCAGATACTTGCTGGGTTGGCGGCTATACCCCAACCCTGTGCCGCCGTCGTCGTCGACGTTGTCTTTGTTGGTAAGCAGTAGGAGGTTGGTTCGACTGTTGGACGGGGGCGTACGGGGAGGAACACGTCTGTAGCTCTAGCTGACAACTGCCTTTTACTCTCACTCTCTCAATGTGCGAGTATATTGTTTTGTATGCCGCTGAATGAGAAGCGCGCTGAATGAGCGAGTACGGAGAGAAGCGAGTTTTGGACACACAAGGCCCGTTTACACTAGCAGAAGTTGCCAACCAACAGTTGGGCCCACACACGGTCCGACAGCCAATTTGGCATTGGGGGCCCCACTGCACGCACACAAATGCATTGCGTGCGCTTGCATTAAAATATGCAATGCATTACCGAGGGGTTACATTTTACAAAGCGCCCCATCAGCTGACGGCAGGGGGCAATGCGCATTGACAGACCAACAGACAGACGAACAGACAATCAGCAAGTGCAACATGAACGCATAGGCAATTGCACACGTACAGACGCCAACACATAATACACACACACACACATACATGTGCGTAATGTGCGTATATGTGCGTGTGTCCAAGTGTGGGGCGAAATTTTTAATGCCAATGCATGCATACATATGTATGTAATATATAAGCATATATGTATATATGTACATTATGCTATTCCCTATCCATGTACATAATATAAAATTGGTTAAAATAAGTTTTGTGTTTTTATTGCTGTCGTATATGCTTGTATTCAACTACGCACCATATTCCGAGCTATTTCATTTAGAAGCTGTATTTTGAACTATACATATTAGTTAATGGTGCTGGATCTGCTGCTCACTTCTCCCAAATAAGGACCTCCTTTTTTATGGAACGTGAGATAAGTACCTTAAAGGTGTAAATGTATTGCCAGATAGGCAAATAATTTACAAACAAGTTTATCAAATTTCACAAGTATGTGATGAATAAAATGTTGGGCCAATTAGAATTCTATACTAAACTTTACTTTTCAGCAACAACAAGCTTCTTGGGAAATATGAAGAGATGTGTGGAAATTATGACCTTGACCTAATGAGGATATTGAAAGGTTCTTGTTTGCAAGGTCTTGATTATCAAGGAGTCTTGGGGCTAAAGGTTCATTAGCAGATTTATCAGCCTTGGAAGCCTCTTAAGCAATACAGAATGAAATTAGAACTGCCATGCTCTATATACATCAAGGACTGATTCTGCATCTTCCGTTTATCTACAGGTTATTTTTTAATAATCCTCGATTAAAAGCTTCTCCGGTTGACATTCTCTTCAAATCAAAAGTCGAAAGATTCTTTGTAATCGCATGCCAGCTCAAGGGACAAAGTTTTTCGTAAATTTAATCAATATATTAAATCTGAATAATAATAATAAGATAAGTATTAGTTGATAAGTATTTAAGCTAATTTTTTAAATATGAAATATAGCAAGTTAGGCATAATTCATGTTTATTTCAGACGTTTGGCGTAGTAATGGCTATAGGCATTTATAGTCTACTTTGTTGCGTTTTGTGTGAAAGTATTTGGGAGAAGTGCTGTTAAATATGAGCCGACATCAGATAAAGTATTAGGAGAACTGCTGTTAAATATGAGCCGACATCAGATAACGACATACATACGAGTACGAACACTATTGAAAGTCACTTGCGACTGAGTTGCCACATGTGCGTTTGACCCGCGCCCCGTGCTTCCCACCCACCATGCTCCATAATCCACACTCCTGCATCCGCACAGCTCCGGCATTTCCTTTGTGTAACCAACTTATCAAAGTTCCTGCCTGGCTAGTGTCCTCCCATCCCCATCCTGCACTTACATGCATATATACTTATGTAATTACATACATATGTACATTGAGTTCATTTTTGTTGCACGCACAAATTTTCTGACGCTGATAACGATTTGGTTTTATTTTATTTAGTTTATTTTATTTTTCCATTTGGCCTATTTAGCCTTCTACTTAATACCCTTTAAAAATGCATATAGAGTGGATGGAACTTGTGTTTAAAGAGCTTAAAAGCTGAAAATTTATTACAGCATAGAATTGGTAATCGTGTAGGTCCTTCAATCATTCAATTCAATCGTATTTATGTAAACTATGTATAAGATATAAGTTACGTATTTCGAGTATGAAAACTACAAATAATAAATTGGGACAATATATTTTTAAAACAAATATTTATTCTAATTGGAGTAATAGTTCCTGTGATAGCTATATGATATGTTGAACGACTTGGAAGAAACTTGAGAACATAATATTCTCTGTTACTGAAACTTTTATAAAGTCAAATGTGTAGTGCAGAGTTTTTTGGCACTGAGGTTTGGTGTTGTTTTCTTTTATAGCTAAAAAGTTATTGGCGTTCCTGTATGAATGGACGATTAGTCTCGCTATGCTTAACATATATGTATGTAACTATAATATGGAGTCTGACTATTAAAGTGAATTTACATACAAATAAGTATAAATAAAATTGTAGTGCGGAGATTTTGGTGGTTTAACCTATTAGCTTTAGTGTATAATATGAGCCTGTTTGAATGCATTGGCTTATTTTTGCAGTCCTTTTTTTATGATTTTATGTAATGACTATATTCATCGCCATTTTGTACAACATGTAGATGGAAGCGGAAGTGCAGCCATGATGCTGTTGCGGTTACTGTCATTTATTTATTTATTTACATTTTTTTGTATTTTTCATTTATTTATTTAAAATGGATTGCAGCACTAGTGCACACTTTATAGAAACTATTTTCAACATGCAAATGTGGACAAAATTTGCATTTTAGGCGTGGCCGGAGACTACATACAAACCCACATACAATGTAATTAACAGCATACATACATACATACAGACATACTCGTACGCTCGCCGCACTAACTCTTTTGGGCCCAGCCATAAAAAGTCGCCGCAATCGTCGTCATCGTTGAACAACATGAAACAGATCCTAAGGCGATTTTATGGATCATGCAGGTGGCTGACACAGAAACCGACCGAACAAGAGTGTGTGTGGAGTAAACCCAATAAACGGCACAAGCAACAGGCCGACGGACCCAGCAGCAACAACAACAACAAGAAGAACAACAACAACAACAATAGCAGTAACAGCAACAACAACAACAACAACAATGGAAATGTGGCCGAGACCGACATGCATTCAAAAGGTCTATCTGCATAGTTGTGGGGAATTTTTTCCCAGGTTTGTTGCAACTTACAATAAATTTGGCAAACCTTGTGCGAGATTGTCAGATGATTCTCTAGGGTAAAGCAGCGGGAACTTGGCTTTAATCGTAAGCCGATGAGAATATTTTTAGCTGACGCTGAGCTATTGCCACCTGAAGCCCGCGATATGCACCGCTGGCTCTGGGCCAAGTGTCCATGGGTGCCATAATACTGAGCCACCCTATGGGCCGGCCCACCAATGTCGCCCACCACCAGCAGCGTCTGTGTGTGTGTGTTGGTAGAGGCCGTGCGGCCAAAACACCACTAAGCACGCGAGACTCTGTACGTGTATGTAAACGGAAATAAAATCGATATTGGCGCGCTACTCTTGTTTTGAATTTCACTATAAACTCAGTTCCGTGCACTGAGTTGCTAGGAGATCTGAGGACAAGTAGCTTAGGACCACAGAGTGCCCCATTCATCGAGGGCTCAGACTAAGCGTAAAGCTGTCACTGAGCTCTGACGTCCCTGCTCATAAGCAACAAGCGTCAGCGAGCGGAAGTCGTTATTACATCAATGGAGACAGAATACTTCCGACAGCATAAAGGATGCAACACACTGACATACTCCACACAGGATGCGTCGTTGTAGTTGTGGGCAACATTTTCGAAACTTTCAATCTTTCTGTCGCAAAATGATTCATTTCGGCACTTGAGGGCAGCCCCTATACTCTTGCAAAAAAATATACTTTCAGTTTGCAGTGAATGTTTGTAATTCATAAAAGGAGGCATTGTAGTCAAGAAATACTTACAAGTATAAGCAGTACTTGCGTTTATGATTCGCGTGATAAGATAAATGGACTAGTACATAATGCAATCAAATCTGTCCCTTGTTAGAAAAATACGAACATACTCGCGTGTTAGCTTCGCAGCTATACAAATTTTAGATAACGTACTATGAACATGTTGTGTCTTGGGCAACTACAAGTATATGTTATGAAAAGCCGATCTGACTCAAACTATGTAAACCAATGGGCTCTATCAAAATAATGCCCAGTACCCTATTTCCAAAAAGTGTGTATACAAAGGCAAATACGATGATCTAAATTACATACTATATTGAGTTTAAAAACACAAGCCGTTTTTTATACCCTGTACCCGTAGGGTAAAAAGGGTATATTAGGTTTGTGCAAAGTATGTAACATACAGAAGGAAGCATCTCCGACCCCATAAAGTATATATATTCTTGATCAGCATGACGAGAGAAATCGATCTAGACATGTCCGTCCGTCTGTCCGTCCGTCTGTCCGTCCGTCTGGATGAACGCAAGGATCTCAGAAACTATAAAAGCTGGAATAACCAAAGTTGGCATCCAGATTCTCCTAGGTCCGAGTAAGGACGAGTTTATTTTATTTTTTTTCCCCCGCTACAGAATTTCGTCAATAGCGTCCACATTTCAAATGCTACCTAAACCAAACTTTGCACACATAATTTATATATAATTGTCTATTGTTGTTCCAAATTTTATTCAATTCGGTCAATTTTAAGAAAAGTTATTAGCAAAACAAATTCGCGCCAGTACAACCCCCCCAAACTGCAGCAAAAAGTTCGCTCTTCTTCTTCCTCTTTTTGCTGCTGCTATGGGCGCATATAACTCAGTGACGCAAGTTTACCTGGGTACAGGGTATTACACTGTCGGGCTTGCTCGACTGTAGCGTTCTCTCTTGTTTTTAGAACTGTTATAGGCTTTAATGGTCCGATGGAGTTAATTTTAAAATGATCGGCTAGCAAATGTTTTTATCCCATTTCATCACTTTCCACATTGGTCTGGATCATATACAAGTAATATAGGCAAGCTTTTTTTTTGCTGTGTTGTTTAAATTCATCTGGTTATCGTCAAGCCATAGCTCTATCTTTCAATATAATACAATTCAAGAAGAAGAAGTGGTGATTTGCAGAGGAATCCAAAATCTTCTTTAATTTATTGGCATTATCTACCATTATCCATTTAGCAATAAATATTGACATGGAAAATGAGTTTTGAGAGTAAAATATACTACTCCCTTGAATATAGGTGTTGTTTAAATTCATCTGGTTATCGTCAAACCATAGCTCTATCTTTCAATATAATACAATTCAAGAAGAAGAAGTGGTGATTTGCAGAGGAATCCAAAATCTTCTTTAATTTATTGGCATTATCTACCATTATCCATTTAGCAATAAATATTGACATAGAAAATGAGTTTTGAGAGTAAAATATAATATAAAAACACTTCTATATGTACAGGGCTTTGAACTTATAAGCTTATAAGTATATATTTTTAAATGAAAACATAAACATAAAATACGATTAATTTTTATAAAACACTATTGTGAAAGTTTGTTTTCAAAGGTGCTGGTAAATCTGTTTCGCAGCAGAACTTAAAGTTATTCATTTTCAGTCATTGAACGATCGCTTGTAAGTTTATGCTGAACATAGTAGCTTTAAGTTGTTGTTCCTATGTACTGTAGTGTATTCCACGAGTTGGGGGCGCCACCCATTTCGCTACATTGTAGAGCCCACTTAAAGCTGCCATTCAGTTCTATAGTATATAATTCGAAAACAATTTCACATTCAATATACAAGTATAGGGGACACATGCGAAGCCTCGTGATTGAAGTGCCGTTGCCCCTTCTCCGAAGCACTAATGCTGAGGGTTGCGGTGGGGGTAGGTTGTAGGGATCAAATGAGAGCGGATTGAATTTCAAGCATAACGTGTTACAAAGTTTAAAGTTGGCTATAGGCAAGGAAGCTGACGCTATATTTATATATTTTTCTATATATATGTATATCTATGTATGTACATAAATATATATAAACACTCAGAGACAAATTCTTTAGCTGACTGGCACATAGGGTAAGGTTTTCAATTCTTTATCTATTGTGTATATGAATGCTTGTAAGTGCCAGTCCAGGTATTTGTGCGATATTCTACCATACACTGATTCGTATGTACGAGTATATACGTAGTGTGTGTGTGTGTGTGTGTGTGTGTAGCATGCCGTTAGCTTCGTATTTGCTGTGCGCGCTCCATTGATCGCCGCATACTCTTTGTGCATTCTTTCAGTCCGCTTTGCGCTCACATTCGCTTTGGTGGCTCCGGCTGCCGTACTACTTACGTATCGTCGAGTATCTGTATCTGTATCTCGTCCCCAAGGGGCATGCACTCAGCGAGGAAGGCGACGAGGCCGCCATCGCCATCGCTACGATGCTGTTGTTTCTGTTGTTGTTGTTGATGTTGTTGCTGCTAAATTCACCGGTGATTCATCGAAATTAAAAATAAGCGTTGTATCTCAGAGTTTGCTTCACATTATTGTTGTTCTGTTGTTGCTGTCGCCGTTTGTGACTTTTAGTTGAATTCGCTCTTTATGAACTTTGTTTGCGCACAGATGCGCCAGTTTTCCTCAAAAAACATCGCACAATAGGCCGCCTTTATTTCAGGTTTTTTTGCGCGCTACATTGACCCTGAAAGGCTGTCTGTTTGCTTAACAATGTGCTCGCTTTGCCATATCCGACGGAAGAATACATAAATACCACTCTAAAAGCGTAGACCGTAAAGGTTAGATGAGATCCATCGATCCAGTGAGCCGCACTTTTAAGCCGCAGGAACGATATGGAATACTTGTAGTATTCGCAGCACTTTTTAATGCACAAATAAAATAGTTTTCGAACAATCAACAAATATGTCTTTTTATTCAGCTAAATGGTAACTTCAAAACTAAGCCTGCCAAAAATTCGGCTTTATTCAACGAAAGTAGTCTATCTCGTTTTTTAAAAGCTTTTCCCTATAGAGTAAGATTGTTCATACACCGATTTATAATTCCCAAGCGGTTTTTCTGACAATAGTTGATTTATAGGCGCGCCTTGGGTTTTACCACCACGGTATGTACGAGTATAACAAAAGGTTTGGTAAATTTTAACCATAAAAACAGCAAAAAACAACTTACATCACCACATACGTTTAGGATATAAAAGTAATATAAGTCAACAATTCTCCACTTTAGTCCCCCCAACTTTAGCCTTAAACTTAAATTAATTATTTCCTGGCACCATTTTTAAGCTCATTTTTGTCTCTTTCAATACGATTTTTAAGGTCTCAAAGTTTCCAATAAATGCAAAGTTAAGGAACGGAATGAACTATTTTAATGAAGCTTTAAAACAAAAGTACAATAATAAGCCATATAAATAATTCAACAATCTGAATAATTAATTTCTATATACATCTTATAAACTTTTATGAAATTACGTAGGCGTAAGTTCTATATACTTAGAACAACGCATAAAACACACTTTTATGCAGGTACGTGTACAGATATATGTATATATGTATTATATACGGCCATCTTATCAGAAAAGCTTCACATAAGTGCTTTTAATTGGAAAATACCTTAACAACCAAGTCGTTGCGATTATATATGTTGTCAAATGAACTTAAAGGGCTAATACCTTTTCAATAAAAGTTTCTCAATTATTAAATTTATTCAGTCGATGTGCCAAAAAGTATTTGAATTTAAATGAAGCGTTTTTAGCATTTGCTAAAATTCAGTTTAAGCTTCGGGGCTGGCAAACAATTATGGCGAACTATATTGTGTCACAACCAAAAACATGGGATTACATCTAAGTTTAATGAGATTAAGGATACAATCAAAATTACAGTTAATAATTAACAGTGGGAAGTTAAAAACAAGAAAGGAATGCTAAAGTCGAGCAGGCTCAACTCTTAAATACCCTGTACCACCCCACAAAAAAGTAATTAAATTAATTTAATTAAATTAATTAATTAATTTAATTAATTAACTAAATTAATTTAATTAATTAACTAAATTAAATATAAAATATTTCATGCATGCATAGATACATTTACATTTACATCAGAATCGTGCCTTATGCGTGTTTGTGTACTTGTACATATGTATGAATGTGTGCATTGGGCCTGGTTATATGGCTATAACTTTCTTTCCGATCATTCTTTCATAATGAAACTTGGTATACGGATATATAATTACTAACCTAATGTGACTACCAAATTTTAGTTCAAAATTCCAAGAATTACGGGAGTTATAGAAAATCGTTAATAGGGGGGGAGTGGGGGGGTGGATCAGAAAAAATGAACAAACTCGTCCTTTCTCGGTCTCAGGAGAATCTGTATACCAAGTTTGGTTATTCTTGCTCTTATACTTTCGGAGATCCTTGCGTTCATACAGACAGACAGACGGACAGACAGACGGACAGACAGACAGACGGACAGACGGACATGGCTATATCGACTCGGCTTGTCATGCTGATCAAGAATATATATACTTTGTGGGGTCTACCAAGCCTCCTTCTGTGTGTTCCATGTGCACTCGCACAAAACTAATATACCCTTGTACCCTTTGGGTACAGGGTATAAAAACTATCTAACAATACAAGTATATTGGTAAAGAGTGTTATCTTGCTTACATATTCGAACTATATGAAGATCTACCTTGCTGATATACATACATGTGCCAGATTAATTTCTTTAATCAAATAATTTCTTAATAAAGCAAGGAATAGAACATAGAACAAGAAAGGAATGCTAAAGTCGAGCAGGCTCAACTCTTAAATACCCTGTACCACCCCACAAAAAAGTAATTTAATTAATTAATTAATTTAATTTAATTAATTAACTAAATTAATTTAATTAATTAACTAAATATTAACTAATTAAATATAAAATATTCCATGCATGCATACATACATTTACATTTACATCAGAATCGTGCCTTATGCGTGTTTGTGTACTTGTACATATGTATGTATGTATGTGTGCATTGGGCCTGGTTATATGGCTATAACTTTCTTTTCGATCATTTTATCATAATGAAACTTGGTATACGGATATATAATTACTAACCTAATGTGACTACCAAATTTAAGTGCAAAATTCCAAGAATTACGGGAGTTGTAGAAAATTGGTAATAGGGGGGGAGTGGGGGGTTGGATCAGAAAAAATGAACAAACTTGTCCTTTCTCGGTCTCAGGAGAATCTGTGTACCAAGTTTGGTTATTCTAGCTCTTATACTTTCGGAGATCCTTGCGTTCATACAGACAGACAGACAGACGGACAGACAGACGGACAGACGGTCAGACGGACAGACGGACATGGCTATATCGACTCGGCTTGTCATGCTGATCAAGAATATATATACTTTGTGGGGTCTACCAAGCCTCCTTCTGTGTGTTCCATGTGCACTCGCACAAAACTAATATACCCTTGTACCCTTTGGGTACAGGGTATAAAAATCACCAAGTGTCCTTTAAGAACTTTAATGTCCAAGAGAGAGGCTTTTTTGTAGCTCATATATGTATATCGATTAACAATTACAGAGCCTGTGTATTCCCTAGAATCAGAAACAACATTATACAGTATTCTGGCTGTTTAGGACGGCTTCTATTTCGGTGTTCGGTCTTTCCATTGCCACTTTCTTTTTCTGTGCTACATCCGGTGCTCGCAGGTAGCGGGAGCTGCCACATTTGGCACATCCTTACAGATTGTTGGTACCCATCTGAAATAGGGACTCCATACATTTAGTGTCATTTTGTGATAGCCCTGGCACATTGGTGCTTTATCATTTTGGTCACCTTGGGCGGCATTTAAAAAATGGCTGTGGTGTGTGTGTGTGTGTCTGTTTATCCATCAGATACTCTCATACACACACACACACACACACACACACACACACACACACACACACACACACACACACACACACACACACACACACACGCACAGACACAAATACTTAGGTATGCATAGAGCAAAGCCAAACCCACGCTGGGTCCGCTTTGGATTAAAATTTCTTCCTTATTTTTTTGTATATATTTGAAATGCATTTTTGTGCGTCTACACGGAGCGCTCCGCACAAGCGGGGCATTTATTTTCGGCATTTGAAGTTGGTCCTTTGAACACGGGGGTTCAAAGCGCTAGACCGAAGAACACGAACGAACGCGCGAGTATGCGAAGGGTTGTTGGTTGCTTGCCACTATGTATGAGTATACTTGTATGTATTTATGGTTTTTGTGAGGCAAAGGCACACATTTGGATGCCAGTCGCAACCCCCTGTGCGACATTATTTGCCGTCGTCTTGGGCCAAGTGTAAGCGACACAGCACCTCGATGTTGCCGCATCGATTTTGGAATTCGTTACAAGCGAGTGTGTGAAAAATGCTGATAAATGAGCCCGCCCGATACCATCAGCAGCTCCACCAGCACCATCCGCTGCAAGCCTACACATTTTCTGGACATTTTTGGGCCCAAAACTGCAACCAGCGTTTAAATAGGCCAACTAAAAACGTAATGAGTGCCCGTTTTAACCCTTTCGGCTGCGATCTTGCACTGTTTCTAACCTGGGCTTTCATTATATGGCATTTGCGATCTAATTAAGAGTATTCTTAATATTTAAGAATTTAGCAAAACAATAACAGTCCAGTCCAGTCCAAAATCAAACATTTGCCTAAAATGTTAATCTATACACAAGTTATTACAATAAATCCTAGCCTAAATCCTACTGAAATATACAAGTACTTACGCACAAATTAAGAAAAACGTTATTCATTTTTTATTAACTACATCAATAACTTATTTTTAAAATGTTCGTTTAACAACAACATTTTTGGAAAATGTAAAAGTCGCAGGAGGCAAATCCTGAGAATTCGTGGTTAATGGTTATAATGTTTAAAAAAAATCAGTTACAAGTTAATGTAATGCAAAGCACCCAACGATATAAAACAGGGCATTAGCCGTTTAGAAATGTTTGGTAATTTTTTACTGATAGAACAAAAACAGTATTACCCTTGAAAGAGAAGACAGCAATAGCAGATCGAAGATCGTCATTTGACTTGTATGCCTTGTCTTGAAAAATAGGTTTTAAACATTTTGTGGGCACTTTTTCAATATCAGTAAGAGAAGCATTTGATGCTAGAACATCAACTTACTTTTATAAATAATGGTATGTTCGAGAATTGTCATCATTGTAAGGTAAGTAACAGTTTATAGTTTTAATTTGTTTCTTTTAAGTTTTTACAAAATGAAAATAAATTTGATTTTTATAATTGATAATTTTTAAATTGATTTTCTGAAGAACGGAAACCATGCCCTGGTTCGAAAGTGTTAATGGTTGAACTGCAATTTGTTGCCATGTCTAGGCCTTCAAGAGTCCATTGCCGTGTGCTCCGCTCTGCTGACCGATAAGAGCAAAAGGAATGAGCGTCGGCAATTTCTGTTTCACATTGCAGTCTCGTGGGGGGGGTTTCCGGTGGTTGGTGGTGGCTTTTAGTTCATATTTTGGGGCGTTTTGTTTATGTCGCCAACGTCGACGACGGAGTGATAAGATAAGCGACAGCCCGAACAAGCAAACGCAGTTAGCCACAAGAAGAGGCTGTCTAACTAGCCTTGAGTCCCCATCGCCAACATTATTGCTTTTAAAAACGTGTGCATTTCGGAATATTCCAAATGCATAAAATGCAAATGTTGGTTTAACCAAATTTTGGGCTTGCACCACATCGCAGTGCAAGCAGAGAGGGGGGGTGGGAGGTGAGTCGAGAGACTAGAGAGACTAGAGAGACCCGCAGACCCCACACAGCCACAGTTACTTACATTATGCAGAAACCGTCTACAATAACAGCACGCCATGCATACATAAACACATACATACATACATACTTATACACCAACAATGTCTTGAACTCAGCCACAAGCACACACACATACACACTCACTGTGAGCCTGTGCGTGTCAGAGTGAGAGCGAGAGAGAGAGAGAGAGAGAGCATTGTTTTTGCTGAATAGTGCAAGCTTCCATTAGATGGGACGACTTTCCGATTTCTTTGTGTCCAGTCGCGTTCCTCTGTTCTAAACCAATTGATCTATCCTTGACAATATTACATTTTGTCATCCATGGTTAGCATTCGCCATTCACGACTGCTACGAATCCATCAGACATGAATACAATAGTCCCCACATGCACTTCGGCTTCCATATCCTTACAAATAAAATAAAGTATATACTATTTGCTATCTGATCCATTCAAAAGAATCCTCAGTGCAAAGACGAATGAACGGACATCGCGATTTTCCACCTACTTATAACATGTGATTCGTCTATTCTACCATTCTTCGTTTTCTGGATGCTGCCATAAACGAGTATGTTATTTTAGACATGTAAATAATTGTTAAATCAATCATTAAAAATTAAATAAAATTGACCCAGCCTATCCTTTAATTATTCTTTTGTGAAATTTTGTTCATGCTCTTTAGATTAAAGTAAAGGTATTGTAATTGTACCAATTAATAAATAAAAGAATTATAACTTAAAGAAAATAATAGCTAGCACTGTTATTACTTAAATATAAATTTAATATCGCTTTGAAATAGTATGTCACTCAAGTAAAGTCCTTCATCTATATATGTACTACAACGTTGAAATTATGAAGTGTAACATAAACAGCCACAGATATGCATGAGCTACATTTCTATTCCCTGTGTGATATGTATATGTTTACGTTAAATACACGTACATAGACTTGTAGTAAAAATTTAACAAAAAAATCCTTACTTTAAAATAAAAATCTGCGGAAATAAATTTTTGTTAATGAACGGAGGTGTCATTCCGTTCGATCAATTGTGGTATTTGGACTGGGCATTGATAAAAGAACGCCTGATAAAAGAACATTTGTAATGTGTCTGCATTTTATCCTGCGTTGTATCCACACACACACACACACACACACACACACACATACATGCATATAATTGTACATATTTGTGCAAATAAAAGCATCCTGATTATATATATACTCGTACATTAAATATACATATATCTATATGTATAAATTAATATGTATGCAGTATAAGTATAATGCCTATAGAAGCTTTTAATGCAAATTTAAGCAGTTGTCAAGCATGGAAAGCATACACACACATATATACTTGTATGTATATATATGCGTATATTTAAGTTTATGTATATGTCATGGCCTGTATATAAGCACATATATGTATAATGCACACAATCTATGTAAATAATTGCAATAAACATATACATATGTATGCACGGGCGAGGTCTGTTCAACAAGTGTAGACATCCAGCAGAAATCATAATTTGTTATCTTTAAGCATTACTTAAAAAGTTAGTAAGTTCATCTGCATTAAATGAGTTACTATTAATTTATTGTTTTGATACATTTAAATTTTATCACTGCAAGTTTTCAGTTATTATATCAACAAATAATTAATGTGTTATTAATTATCGACTTTGTCTATTGGTCTCCTAATCAGTAGTATCCTGTATACTATATGCTATCTTATCTATTAATAGGAATGATCTTAGTGCATATTGGCTTACTATATTATTTACCTGTCCTAAGGAATGATTAACACCACAAACTTAATTTAAGTTGAATGCTGTAGTGGGAAAGAGGTGGATGATATATGAAACTTGTGTATCTTTGATATTTTGATGGTTTATAAGGAAGTACAGTAAATCACGATTGGAAACCGATAAAGCAAATTCTAATTTATGTACAAATGATAATAATGATTAATTAAAAAAAATATTTTATTGAGTTGCTGATATGTGCATTAAAATCTGAATGGAGGACTCTTTTTAGAGGCTTTTGAGAACTCATTTTAGGGATTCTATCGAATAGTTAGTTTGGTGAGTAGGAAGAATTTTTGTAAAATCGTACAAAGATTAATATTAATTCATGTTGAATTCACTTCTTAATTGACTATCTAAAGCACTCACATTACTTGCTTCTAAGGCACTTTAAAAGCTCTCCTCGTATGCTGTACAGTGCGTGTGTACATATGGACAGATGAAGTTCGACATGCGTGTGTGCGCTTGCATAACCACATTACAAAGCACATACATACATACCTACTCGTACCTACGCATGTGTTTCTATATGTATACAAGTACGGATGTGGACTGGCAGACAGACCTACAGCATACCTACAGTATGCACATATGTAAATTTGAATAGGTATGTCCGTGTGCTGTTCATGCGGGTGCAGCAATATTGGAATTGTATTAGTATGCCTTTTGTTCATTACAGCAAATGTGTACATAACTACATACATACGTACCTATGCTTACACACGCGGACGACAGAACATTAAATAAATTTGCAGGAAAATGCACACAAAGCACATATGTACATACATACATACATAGATATGTACATGTTTGTGTATATGCGTACTGGTATGTTGGAATACTCTTTCGATCTAGTACGATGCCTTGATGTTGACCGAGGACGTCTTTGTTGCAGGATGCAGGTCTAGCCACAGCTTTCAGAAGACGTGCGACATGCAAATATTCAAACATATGCCTGAGCATGTACTGTACATATGTATATGTGTTTATGTTCTCTAATTGTTGGCCTTGCATGTGTGTGTTGTGCTTTGTCTCCCCCCTTCTCCCTGCTCAAGCATATCGATAGAGAAACAAATAGAAACCATAGTTTTAATTCAATTTTACATATTTAATTGTTTATTTCCGTTTTCATGCTTGCTCAAGTTCTTGCTTTACGCTACAACAAAAATATCAATACATAAAAGGTATAACTTAAAGCTACACATACACAGTTGGTGAATGATGCTAAACTATATACATACATATGCAATATGCAAATACATTAGTAAATACATATGTATATTGAAGGTATGGTTCCAAAGAAATGACCATCCATTAAAGGTGGTTGGGGGGGTTGGGCATTGAGTTCTTCTGGAATGCCGGCTTAACGTATTCGATATCCTGCTGACTCTCTTTTTTCAACATAATTATACATACATATGTAGGTGTAGAAAGCATAAAATAAGGCATATAAATATTGCAGTTTTTAACTCAATTCAAAATGTCCGTTGAAATGGCGGGTTGTAAATTAGAATTAGAACTTCGCTACAAAGGATTTGATAATTTCTCTTAAAATATATTTAACATGATTATTTTAGTTTCATGGTTTGTCTTTATTTATGAAAATCATATTATTGATGTAATTGTTTTTTGCATTAAATTTATTTATTTTTGTTTTTGTTTTCCTTCTCTTTCGTTTTTGTTTAAATACATATACATTTTATATCACAATAGAAAAAAGAATGAATTAAGTTATTCTTTTTAATCCGTATGCTTTTGTTGTTGTTGTTTTTTTCTTCTTTTTTGTATTCTTCTCTTGTATGCATGTTAGAACTTACTTATAAATTAAACAATAAAAAATTTACAGAATTTTCATTAACATTTTCATTATATTGTATTAGATTGCTATGAATTTGTCAAGCAAAAAACAAATTGTATAAGAGTTGTTGGTTTCTTGTTGTTGCTATGTTACACTTTTAATGACGTATGCATTACGTATGTAAGTATGTATGTATGTATTTGACTAATTGTTGCTTGACAAATGCTAAACTAAATATAAATTTTGCTTTAAGTGTCTAATATTAACATGGTTTAATAGTCTAAATTAAACGACATAACTAACTACGCTGCACTAAACAATTTCAGAAAAAGACGAACAAATTAAAGAATCACAAAAACTTAACAAAAACATGTTTACACACATACATATGTATTTATAGAGGGTGTTTTTTCTTACTTTGAGAGGTACGAAATTTTTTACTGAAATAAACGTGTGGAAATAATTAGATAATTACAAATGTATATTTTAAAAAGGGACAAGTTTTGGGGCAATTCAACGTTCTCATAAATAAGAGCTGTTCCTGTTTCCGACTTCCAAATTTTTCGAAATCGGTTTGGTAGAATTAGTTTATTTTGTGAGAAAATGCGTTCATACAATGATGTTAAGAGAAATTTGCGAACACCTCCGTTTCTACAAGTAGGAAAACGAGACCCAATCAATTCCGAAAAGCTTGATCGAAATTGGAAATGGGAACAGGCCTGCATATAGTATTTCGAAGACGTCACATTTTTGATTATGCAGAATTGGTGGTTAATTACAAGCTTCTAAGATCAAAATATGCATTGTGTGCCCTCAGTAAGGTGTTTTAGATTTTCGAACAAATATTTCAACATGTCTTTTAAAATTTCAGTTCTCTCAAATAAATGAAAACAACAACACCCTATATCTAGCAACAAAAGGCAGCGCAAACGAACGTTGGAGTAGCGACAAAAACAAAGAGCAAACTGTATACATAAATAGTTATGTACATACGTACGTATGTATGTATGTACATTGTACAACAACAAAATAACACACGCACGTAGGTATGGTTTGTTTTGTTGTTGCTGTTGTTGTTAGTGCCACACAGCCACGCTGTTGCTGGTCTGTGGAGGCCGCTGGCTTTTGTTGTTGCCGTTGCTGTAGCCGAAGCGTGAATTAAAATAAACTATTTAAATTTATTTGCATCTGTTTAAACGCTGCAGCTTGAGCGACCAAGGCGGCAACAGCGACGGCGACATCGACGTCGGCGGCTATGACGACAACAATGGCGGCTTGGCCTGCATTACACAAACACGCACACATACCACCTATACAAATGTTCATACTCGTATATGTATAGGCATAAGAACAAGTGTGTGTATTTGTGTGTGTGTGTGCTTTGCTCACCCCGCACACCTTATGCGCAAAAGCACGACGCTTTATCGCGCGTCTCTATCGCCATGCACTAGAGGTGGACACGGACTGCCTTTTTTCAGCCTGGCACTACCAATTTTTTGAAACACGCACTACGCTCTTAAGACAAAATTTGCTTGATTTTACCGAAGTTATTGCATTTAAAAAGTAGATGTGAGAAGTTTGTATTTTTTCAAACACTAAAAATATCACAAATACATTGAAATTGTATACAAATACATATGTATATGTGCACAGAATATTTTATCGAATCATTTTCAAAATTTCCCATTCAACAGATTTTTTGGTGATTCTTTTCGCTTAATCGTGAATGTCTTTTCTTGCCTTTTTGAATTGATTTCGAAAATAAAAAAAAAAATCACGATCCAGGCCCACCTCTACCATGCACTTTGTCGCTGCAGTGTTGATTTTTCTCTCTCGCCATTGCCGTGTTTTCTGCTTTTTTCTCCTCACTTTTTTTATCGTTGCTGCGTGCGTGTAAGCCGACGCGCCGCTCCTGCCCCTCATCGCCCCCGCCCAAGCTTTGAAACCTGCTGCACAAGCTCCATGACGTCGCCGTCGCCGTTGCC
Source organism: Scaptodrosophila lebanonensis (assembly GCF_003285725.1). Classification (NCBI taxonomy): domain Eukaryota; kingdom Metazoa; phylum Arthropoda; class Insecta; order Diptera; family Drosophilidae; genus Scaptodrosophila; species Scaptodrosophila lebanonensis. The sequence goes on from NW_022060529.1 coordinate 9,555,096, forward strand.
GTCGCTGCGTCGCCTGTGCGAGCACTGTGTTTGTCTGACTATCTACGCTTGTGTGTGTGTGTGTGTGTATGTTTCATTGTTTGCATTTTGTTGTTGGCGTTATTTCGTTGTTTTTTGTTTTTGTTGTCTGCCTTTGTTGCTTCTCTACTTCGTACGAAAAAAATTTAGTACAGCGTATGGTATGGCAAACGAAAGCTATGAGTTTTCAGTGTATCTTGTTTTACTTTTAGTTGTATCTTTACTGCTGCCTGCCTGCCTGCCTGTCCGACTGCCTGCCATTTTGCTGGAAATTCTGCCCTGTGTATATATGTATGCGTGCGTGTGTGTGTTCGTGCGTGTGTAATTACGGGTTGTTGTTGTAGCCGTCCCTTCGAGCGCGTCTCAGGGTTTGTCTGCATTGTGCGGCCTGCTACGACGAATGTCGAGGCAAAAGCACGCAGGTAGAACGAATGCGGCTCTGGCTCTGCCTCTGCCTCTGCTCGTGAGGCCAACCAAAGTCAGCTAAAGTCAGCCAATACACGCACGCACGCACACACACAGACAGACACACTGACAAACAGTTGTGGTATTTTTGGCAGGCATCTGAATCTTAACTGCTACTATATAGGAGTACTGTCGCGTTTTAGGAACCGCCTAGGACCCCTGACCAGGGGCGGCAGCATTGTTGAGCGCAGCTGCCGCCGCTGCCGCTGCACAGGCATTGCAGTCATGGTGGACGCATCATCTTACCAACCAGAGTCCGAGGTTGAGTTTCTGCAGCTTGGGCAACTTCATGATGATGTCTATGCCCTTGGAGGAGAGTTGTGTGCAGCCATAGAGATCGATGGTCTTTAGATTCGTCAGATCCTCGGCTAGCGTCTGCAAGCCTTTATCCGTTATCCGGCTGCACTGACCAATGTTGAGGTTCTCCAGTTCATGCAGCGCCTTGGCGATCTTTAGCATGCCCTGATCCGTAATCTGGCACTGGTTGAGGCTGAGCGATCGCAGTCGGTAGAGGCCTTGGGCGATGTGCGTCAGTGCCTGGTCGCTGATTTTGTCACAGAAGCTGACATCCAGGGAGGAGATGCCACTGCCTCCCTCCGTTAGATAGGCCATTCCAATGTCGGAGATGTTGTCACAGGAGCGCAGGTTAAGTTGTTCCAGCTTGGGCATGCGCGCTAGGTGCTTCAGACCGCTGTCCGTGACGGAGACGCAGAAGCTCAGGTTGATGGATTTTAGTGATGTCAGACCCTGTGCTATATGACCGAGCGCCTCGTCGCTAAGTCGTTGGCAATCTTGCAGACCCAGGAACTCTAGCTCCAGATTTCCCTCGGCCGTTTCACGACTGAAACCAGCTAGATGGCCAATACCTTGGTCGCTAATGTGCCAGCAGGAACGCAGATTCAGATGTCGAAGCTTCTTCAAGCCCCACGCGATGAGCAGCAGGCCTGTGTTGGTGATGTTGCAGCAGCCGCCCAATTCCAAGGTCTCCAGATTCTTCAGGTGCTGCGCTATGCGGCCCAGACTCGTATCCGTGATCTGTTTGCAGAGCGAGAGATCGAGCGTCTTCAGATTTGGCAAGTCGACGGAAAAGGCGTGTCCGAGATTCATGTCTGCCACATTGAAGCAGCCGCTGAGATTTAGCGAGGTAAGTGCTGGGACACCTAGCACCAGATCTTTGAGGGAGCGACGCAGTGATAGAATCTGTACCTTCTTAATACCACGACGCACCAGACAGTTGAAGAGGCTGGGACTGGAACGCTTCAGATGCAGTTTTGCTTCGACGCCCTTCCAAACGCTCTTAGCATAAGCGGCATCTCTCCAGGCACTGCATACCTGCGCCGCACGTCCCAGATCCCGCACCGGCAGGTGCTCGAAGATCATCTCAAGTATTTCGGGGAAGAGATTACTGATGTGCGTTCCCTCGATGGGAGGCGGACTCTCGGGCGTGGCGGGTCTGTGCTGATGATGATGGTGGTGGTGATGATGATGCTGTGCATGGGCGGCGGCAGCTGCTGCCGCGGCTGCTGCATGCTGCAGGTAGAGGGCGGGCGGCAGCGTCTGCAGCTGTGGTCTATGATGCAGGGCGTAGGGTGTGAAGCGCAGCAGGTGGTGTGCGCTGCGTGTGAGGCCGGGCAGTTCAGTCTGTTGGTATAGATCATCCATGCTCCATGCGGCTGCTGCCAGCTGTGTGGCCGTAGGCAGCACTGCAGCTCCTCCGGAGCCTGCCAAACCACCGCCGCCACCTCCTCCGCCACTGCCACCTCCATGATAGCTGGTGAGCGCGGCTGCTGTCTGTAGAGATATTGTTGTCTGTTGATGGAAGGGCAGTATCTCTGTGTTGGTCGCCATGCTGCTGCTCCTCTTTTGATTTACTATGATGGGCTTGGGGGCCTTGGAAGTCTAAGTTTGCTACGATTTATCACAACACTCTTGTTCTTTCGCTCCAGAAATGTAAATCACTGTTTTGTTATTTAGTTTTATATGCGTCGCAGCATTTTCTATATGCGTTTTGGATTCAAGTTTCCTACACAAAATCACACACTACTGAGGGCTGGATAGGTATAGACTATGACTATATGTATGTATTTTTGTATTTTCGATGCACTTGATTTAAATTGTATGCGCATAGGCAAGGAATTTAAGCGCCTTTTCTTTAATATCTGAACTTGATGGACAATGGCGTTCACTCAAAAATATTTGCTGTTGTCTTTAATAGAACGCGAACGAGCGCAGCACAGATCCGAACCGGGCGACAGTGTTTCAGAAACTAAACTTTAAATGCAAGATACGTTGCTTATACGCGCTCGCTCTCAGCTCACACAAATACAAAAATGGCTGGCTGCCTGCCCATGTGCGTGTGTGTGTGCATGTGTGAGTGCAAGTCTCTTGCAGCTGTATTCAGCAATGCTCAGAAGTTGGGAGGGCAGGTAGTCGCGTTGCTCTCAAGTGCTGAATTGAGATTTGCTTTATGCGCGTGTGTGTGTGTGTGTTTGACGCTGTTTTCAGCAAGTGAGAGTCAAAAAGGCTAGATCTGAAATTGAATCAAGCTAGAAATATCTAAAATAGTTATTATGCACATAAGTTAAATTAACATTGCCACTAATTAGAACGACTCCCAGGTTTGTGCCATATCTTTGGTGTAAGGAAAGTCTATTAGAAGAATTTCATGATTATTTTACGACTTACGAAGTTAGCAATTAATACAACAAAACAACCTTCAACAGTCTCTTGCAGCCTTTTCCTCTGGGTTATACCAACAACAAATAAACATAGATGTAGGTGACAGAAATGAGTTGGTTCGGACTTACAAGTAAGTAAATATTAATAAGTATATGCAGATATCTAATACGCTTTCATGAATCTTAATATAACTTGCTGCTTCCAGAAATATAAACTTCTTCCACAATTGGTATTTGAAAAGTGCCAGAGCTGGCGGGAAAATAGCTTGATTGGCAGCACTGGTGTGTTGTTGTGAGAGCAGCTGAAGAAGAGAGCGGACACCTTAGTAACTTACTAGCTCACTAGCAACTGACTAGCCTTAGTTGTTGGCTAAAAGCACGTCCTATGGCTTAAAGTTCTTGCATTGTTTTTTTCTAGAGCTCATTGCAATCCGTTTGGTAGAGCATTGGCTGAAATTGCGTGAGTGATGAAACCAAAGCATTCCTAAATAACTTTAAAGGGGCTAACAGCAGCGGAAGGTACCTGTCTGGCTTTGAATCTACTCCCATGTATACTACATACATGCATATGTACGTATGTATATGTGTGTATGTTATTTTTGAGAGTGTATGGCCGTAGTGATCGTCAATATCTGAGCACCGCAATAGCGTCTCTACCTGCGTGCCACAGCAATCAACGATCCCCGTTTCCAAGAAAATATTAACGATATCTCAAAAACGTTGCCGCACACACACACACACACACATACACACTCCGTTGCATGCATACATAGGCCGCTCTAGAGATTTACAAAGCCGTACACAACGCATTGTTATTGATACTAGGAATCCGATGCACACACATGTTGGTAAAAACTATCCAGTTTCTATGCACATGGATATACATACATACATACATACATATGTATGTTTGATGCATTTTCCTCGACGACCCTTAAAAAAGGAAAAACTACGTCGCACTTAGGCGAAACGCTGGCTTAAAAAAGGAAAAACGCAACAGCTACCTGCTCGGCAGCGTACGTATTCCAGATTTGAACAAGGGGGAACGGTAAAAAGAAAAATGCCTACTTTGATTCTTTGCACATGACTTAGCCTTTGCCCATATAATCACACACCCATACCCGAATACAAACTACATACATATGCACATATATCTCTGTATATCGTACAGTTGTTGGTTATCCTGGCAAGGCGTGTGTGTGCGTTTGTGTGCTTCTACCTGTTAAACTAGTTTGGCCCTTCAAGGGCGAGGTTAAGAAAGAAGAGAGTCGAGCCCAGTTCCACACAATGGTGTGCATTTTGGAAGCGGACCTGTCAAGGCATCGCCTCGCCGCTGACGAAGAAAAGCGACAACGAAAATAATCTTTTCGCCGAAACTGTGAAAGAAACCCATACCTTTGTACATCCACAAATACAAGTAGTGCTGTAGATAATAATCGATTAGTTTTTGTTCGAGTTACTCTCGCGCTGTGATCATCATTAGAGCTACGACTACACTGTTATTATTCTGCGGGTGCCGGTGATAATATTGTTGCTGTTTCTGATGATTCTCCAGTAAGACTACGTATGAAATGTGGGCGACACAACAGTTTCCTGCAATACCCTGAACAATTAGGGCGATATAGTTTTATGCTCTTTTAAACTTTTACTCGGATACTATCGAAACTACTATATTGCAGTCATTAACTTCAAATTTACAATATGTGCCACATGTGTATCTTACAATATCCAGAAGGTGTACGAAATGGATTATTTTTGCTGAAAATATTACATCTTTAATTTTGAGGAACAGTTTCTAACAGTTTCTTGAGCAGAAACTATTTCGCAAGACTAGAAATGAGGAAAATATTGTTGCATATAAAGTTTGCACATTTGAGTTTTAGGCTTACAGCACTCTAAAAATCGAAATAATACCTCCAGAGTATGAAAATTCAGTTGTACATTATTCATTTTTATTATCGTCCAATTTGTTGAGTCTGCTTTACTAGGAAATTAGTAAACGAAAAAGTTGATTGGTTTTTTCTATAGATAATAGACCTATGTGGGGTTTAGCAAGAGGTATGAAAAAAGCTTGAATGAAGGTTAGATTAATTATATTACTTTTAAAACATAGCAATTAAAGATAGCCCTAGAAAAAACTAAGTATAAAATAGAACTGATTAATTTTTTTTTTTTGAACGAACTAAAAGTTCTAAAGTTCCTAATTGTTAATTCGGGATTGATGAGGCTGTTTTATGTTTCGAGAGGCATCATATTCTTTTATACATACAATGCTACATGTAGACCCAATATTTCTGGATGTATTTCAAACCTAGCTGGCAATCTAAGCTTAGCTTAGCTTACTCATTTAATTATGTTTGCCTATAGTACAGGGCCATTAAACTGTACAACAAACTTTGGATTAATATGTTTTATTGACAGCTGAATTAAGTTGATTACTCATGTATCGGATAGCCTACTATTGAATATATTCTCCATATGTACCTTGTATCTCACGACTGATTTACGTTCATTATATGTATATCGAGGAAGTAGACGCTATTCGCTCTTATCCCTCTGCCTTATCTTCAGGCCTTAATGTAGAGTTGTGGATCTCTGGCGTGTCCTTGGGTAGAAGCTGCTTGGCCAAGCGCTGAAGGGGTAGTTCGAATAACAGCAGACTAAGAGCTGCAACTCCGATAGTGAGTAGAACTATGCCAATAAGGTCGATGCCTGAAGCTAACTCACTGAACTGGGTGGGGACACCGCCATAGCTGGCAAATATGACAATGGGGGCGAGCAGGTATATGCCAAAGGAAAACTTTTCGAACAATCGCCACAGCCTGGCATTGAGGAGGGTGCGGAGGAGTCCGCCGTGACCGCAGCTACAGAGCACAATGACCAGGCCGGCGGTAATGGAGAAGACGAATTTGCCCAGAGACATGATGGCGGCGACCACAGGTGCGGGTGTTTGACGCCAATAGGTCATGAAGCTTGTGGCCAAGCCCACGCAGCAGGCGAAAAACCAAAAAGTTCGGCGCCACAACGAGGTTCCCTTGGCTTGTAGACGCTTTCCATGCGTGTGAAGCAGCCAGCCCCCAAAGCCACCAGCCAAGTAAGGGATTATCCGCGTCCAGGGCTTTGCGTACAATTCATTTAACGTACTGTAGGTGCTATCCGGGCTGTGTACATAAAAAAATGCAGGCTACTGAAAGGGTTCGCTACCGACACCAACAACTTACTGAAAGCTCAGCTCATGGCGGCTGTGACTGAGCCACGAAAGTGCCACAAATCCCAGCATTAATGCCACATAGAGCAGCTGCACTACATACGGATGCTTTGCATAGATATATAGCAGAAGTAGGCATAGAAGGAAGTACTGCATCTCACAGGCTAGATACCAGGTCCAGGAGCTGCACATTTCATCGAGCCTGAACAAGTTCTGTATGTACAACAAGTTGTGCCACCAACTGCTGTGAGAACAGAAAAACTCTAATTGTCAGATTAAGCGATGTTGCAACAATAACCAAATTAACATGCATTTATTGGCGATTATTGGATAACATAACGCCCGTATCTTACTTCTTGCAGTAGATGCTGCTATATCGCCCCAGACGGAAGGGTGTGAAGGCATTGAGCGCGTTGTGCAGAATATCTGAAAGAATTATGGTAAGCACCAGCATAGGCGTCAAGCTGTGATTAAATGCGAGAGCTATTAAGTCCCTTCCACAATTTGGCGCCCCCTGTGATTACCGCAAGTAACGACGAGCCACTGCCTTCCCAAATCGCTTTGAATTCTCCCAGATGCCATTTCTTCGAATCAGCTCCATGTCAGCCGCATTGCTCAGGAACTGATAGACCATCAAAAAGCCGCTACAAAAGGGCTTAGGCTAAGTAGTTGGTCTTCTAACTGTTCGAAGCGGACTTACCTAATCACAAAGAATAGATCCACGTGAAAGCATGCCTGGAGGAGCGGCTGCAGCGCAAAGTTCTCCAGCTTGGCAAACATTAGCGGTGTGTTGGTCAATGCATAGATGGAGTAAAAGTACACATGGAAAACTGTGATCCAGAGACAAACCATGCAACGCAAGCCGGCAACAGCCCCGACAAAGCTGCAGTCTCCCTCGCTTCTATTTGGCCGCGAACTAAAGACACGACTGAAGTTGGTCCTCAAGCGAAAGCACTTTAGCAAGGACATCTGTTTTTCTGCAGGACCAATTGGGGACTTAGCAGACCGCAGCTCAGCCAAAACAGTGAGCGAAATGATAATCAGCGCCAGTAAGCTGTAAGATTAATGATCAGCTACAAAAACACCCAGAGTATGATTTCCAAATATACAAATGCTAACACAACTAATCAAAAGTATTGTAACTGATTTATCCCCACATTACTAAGTTCTTCACCAAGGTGAGTTTCAATTTCAGTTTTCAAAATAAGTTGGACCTAATTTTCGTAAAACCACTTTAACGCTTTCTCAATCCGTAACCACTTTTGAAGTTTGTTGACCTGGTGAGCGATTTAGTAAGACAAACAGACTTTTAATATACAAATGCACATACATACATACATGTGTATGCAAATTATAGTGGTGTTCACAATTCTAAATCAGTACGCATTTATTAAAAATCGCTATGAAGGCGTAAAAAATAATTCTGTATATTGTATACGCCTGGTCATTATTATAACTTTTATCTCGCACGTACTAGATATTATTATGTAGTACATACATATATCTTATTGAAACACTATAGCTACGATTGTGGATCTGTCTAACTGACCATTCCTTCGTTCGTCAGTGAAGTACCATTAAAGTGTAATTGCTGACATGTGTATGAATCACTGAAAGTCTTCACTGAAAATCTGTTGAATCTGTATGAATATGTATTGGACGAGTGTTCCGAGAATGTTTGACAAAAAAGTTACTAAAGTACTTATGCCAATTGGTGCACATCCATCCCCTTCCAAGTGGTACTTACATGAATATCTGGCTGCTTGTTTCCCGCAAAATCTGTAAACTGACACGAGGCTGCTTCGCCTCGACCGTTACCATCTCAAGTGCAAAATTTCTTTGCAGCTCGAAGACGTTTCGCGCGAAAAACAAATCGGCATAGTGGGACAGTGCTGTAAGATTACACGACGCCGGAAGACACAGGCCTAGGCTTATGTAGCGCTGCCAAATAGTTGGAAACTCAGAAGGAATGCCTGGCCACACAATACCGAGCATGCTCACCTCGAATGGCAACTTCAAGTCGATGTAGTATGGCGTCGTGAAATTCATATAGAGAACGGAGAAGCGTACAGACATGGGACTCGTAGTGTTGAAATAAAACTTGGTTCGGTGCAGTGGCGAGAAGGTGATGCTATAGGGGTCGTTAAGCTCATTGCACATGGCAGGTGGGCTAAACCAAAAATAGTTACCCCATCCAAAGGAGCTTCCCGCAGAGCCAAATGAGTCGATTACTGTATTAAGATACAGACAATACTTTATCCATTCAGATGTTATACGACTATGTCTCTGAAGTACATCCGTGCCATACCTTTTGTGCTCCAAAAACGACGTTCCGCTATAGCGGACATGAATGCTTGCAATTGTAGACCACATTCTGAATTGTGCTCCAACGAGATACCAACTCTGGCTATTCCCACAAGAAAATTGTGGCGCTCTAACTGCTCCATTTGTATATATTTATCAGCAACTAACGACAGACCTCCTGGAATTATAAGCATCACCAGTAGCCCCACTCCCAATAATGACGCCACCAAACTCATTACGTTAGACACTCATCGAACGATCAAACGAAACTGAAAGTGGGTAATAGGGCTGTGCCAACTTTATACGTAATTAATGAAAAATTGGGTATTTCGATTTTATGCGAAAATATGTACATTAGTAACTTAAATATTTATGTCCACAGCAATCCATCTGTGATTGAACTACTAAAATAAGTTATAAAGTCAAAGTCGAAATTTATAACATAAATTATCAGTAAAATTTTATTGAAAAACCTTTGAATGGGCATCATCAAGGAACCGTAAAGAAATGGTTTTTCTGGCCCGGTTCCTCTCGAAAACGCTGTGCCTGTGGGAAGTTGGAAAGTTTTCCATCTCCCTTTTGACGGGCCTGAATAATCAGAAACATTTTCATTTGCAGAAAATGAAATACATTTATCCAGTTGCTTTCCAATATTTGCAATTTGGTGCGAAATTGGGTGAATATCCAGAACATATTTTTCTATCCCAAACATCTCAGTTAAAATATTCACTAAACTCTAAATTCCCATCAAAGATAAAGAAACGTATATTTTTCAATGCGACTGACTACAAAATTGTTAATATTTGCAATTAAGGTTTGCAAATTATTAATATGTTCATTCATCTCGAATATCAATTAAATATGAAGTTTAGGGAAAGTTTCTCAAATCGCTTACATAGAAGTAGGCAGGTCGGCCAAAATAACACCAATAGAAATCTAGGGTGCTTTTAGGTTAGAGCATTCAATCGAAATATATGGGAAGTGTTGGATATTTTGGTGTGGACTTTGGCATTGGTTGGAGGGTGCAGTGAACGTTAGGCTCCTCATACAGCTTCAATGAGCGAGATTTCACTCGAACGACAAATTTTCTTTGCCTTCAACGTCTGTGTTTGCCTTCGACTGCACACAAACTCTGAAAATAAGTCAACAGACAAACTTGTATCTGGGCTGTTATTACTTGTACCAAATAGATGGAAAGAAAGATACGTGGAAATAAGCGACAAGATGTATGTACATATGTACTATACTCGTATATGTAAAATGTTCCTTTATTATTTATGCAATTTAAATACTAATTATGTATAGTATATGTGTATGTTATTATATAGTTAAGTAGATGTACTTGTATGTCAGTTTTGAAAAAGTTTCGTTTACATATGGCATACTAAAAATGAATGTTCGTTTAGTTGCATTTTTCTCTTAAAATTCGTTTACGCTATGACTTTAAAATACATACATAATTATGGTCTAATAATTAATTAAAACTCAAACCCCACTGTTGCTTCATTGCGGGGGGAGGGGAGTTCAACCTCAGTAGGTTACTAAAGGGTATATATGTATATGTACATGCATGACCGATCAGGCAGGACACGCAAGGAAGTGGCTGGTGTATATGCTAAAGCATTTTTGATTTTTCTTTTATAATTCTTCAATTTAATACATGCGTTGTTCTATGTGCTATATGCTATAATTTTTATATACTTATATAGGGGGTTTCATTTTTAATGTATGTATGTATATGTTATTGAAATTTTCGTTGAATTAAGTCCGAATATTTTTATGTGTTATACCCCAACGCCTTTGGGCATCGAACATTCCGATAGCTGGCATACGAAATGCATTCCAAATGTTCAGTTTGTTTCACAATACATAGGAATATACATAGCCCTATATAGGCAAGGCTACGTATATACCTATATATAGTATGTATACTATATGATTAGCTCCCTCTGCACACACCCGGAGCATACAAGTACTGCGTATCTGATAATTCGCATTTCTAATGTCGTATGTGCCTAGTCTAAATTATTCTATGTGTGGAGGTGTGTGTGTGTGTGTGTGCTAACCCAATATTTTAATATGCGGTTTCCCTACAAACATTTTTTCTTGTTAGGTAAAATGTTATAAAACAAAATTTTTAAAATACTTTAATGGGGTTATATCACAGGTACATTTTAGACTTTTTCAAATGCAAGCTTGTAAAAATGTATGTAAGTTTGTTTGTATGTATGTAATGGAACCCTACAGGACTGGTGAGGATGTGGCTGGAAATTCTTCACTGGTAATTTCGTTTCTTGGCCTAAATACGTATTTGGTGTAGGGCACGACCTTATTGTATTACTAGGAATATCTGCTGATTTAAATGCGTGATTCACGTTTTTTTTTTTTTTTTAAATTCAAATGTGTGTTTTACTAGGATTTTTTTTGTTGTGTTTTTGTTTTTATAGAAAAGCACTAACCATTAAACATTGCAACTGCCGGTCATTTCTTCTTCTAGAGTATACGAATTAAGTTAAATTCAATTCTGACCACCAATATGAAAATAAAGAACAGGAAACAAAAACATTTAACCAAGCGTCTATGACTAGCTGAGGGCAATTAGTAGATACAACCGCATTTTCCATTTTCCAAGTTGTACGCTTGAGTACAGGTTACACTTTTCTTTCATTGAAAAAAACAAGCTTAGGCGAAAAGTAGATTTTTACAACAATCTGCAATCGTTTTACAAGATAGGGCAGTCCGGATCTTTTGAATTAATCTGTACATATGTATGTGTTATGTATGGCCTGCGAAGTAAATTCTATTGAGTATGTATATATATATAAATGTCGGAAACTGCCCTAGTCTTGAGGTAAGTCAAGTAATTAGTCGTAGCGTTTTATACAGCACTTACTTAAGTACATAAAGGGTTGCTTTTGAGATGTGATGTTATGTGATTTGTAGTCTCTACCTTAACTACTCAATTCGATTTGATTCGATTCCATTCTATAGTATATAAAACTCGTAGATACTAGAGAAACAATGCTCCGATAATTCAGATTTGCAAATTGATTGTAGCCATAATTTGTGTCGTTGTTATAATATCAGTTCTGCTGCTGCTGCTATGAGTACGTATTCGATATTGTAAATAGTATGTGCTATTTATTTGTTAAATATACTTGTATATTGCGCAGAAACTTTGCATTTGTCTAAGCAGCGATTTGCATCTCGCCCCCTCGCTAAGTTCGATATGAATGAAAGGTTGGACTAGTAGCTACTCTACCTTGCTTCTATTCCGATTATGATGCCTGCCTAATTGTTATTTTTGTTAGTCATTGCAGTGAGGCCCGGCGCCAACGGATCGCCTGCCTCTGCGTAGAGGCAAGATCCGTCGCTGCAGGAGCAGGTATCGCCTTCACGGGAGCTATTGCAACAGTCACTGGTATAGTTCGCTCTCTCATCACTGGGGTGTACTGCGTAGTCCTCTGGTATATTATCGTTCTCGGCACAAGGCACGACGTTCATCATGTGGTTGGCTGCGGCCACTCGTCGTTGGCCCGTGCGCTTGCAATTGTGCTCAGAGCTACGTGCGTGTCCTGGTGCTTTGCTGTGGGCGTGGGAAGCGCGGGAATTGTCCGAGCATTCGGAGGAGCATTGATAGATTTGATGATTGGAAGCTGCATTTGGGATTTCACCGTGCACTGGCTGGTACCAAGCCTCCGAGGGCGGTTGCATGGGCGAGGCAAGTGCATCACAACTGTTGCAGGCTCTACATATGAAGAGAACAATGGAAATGAGTACACAACCATGTTGGATTAGACAGCAAGGGTGCTTACCTATTGGCCGAACAACGCCCAGAGTTCATACCACCGGACTGATACTCGCTGACCGCATGGCGTTGTGTGGGAAAATGGATATGTATGTTGCGAACGGCCATTTCGTTGCCGCTGGCCACTGTGTTGCCATAGTAGGGTGGCAGCGGTGGCGGATGTTGGCTGGTGGGCGTGATTTGGTAACGATTCTGTGAGCCACCCACACCCGACAACGGGTTGCTGTACAAGTTCTCCGGAGGACAACCGACACCGCATTGGGGCGATACTCCCCAAGCAGAGAAGCCGCCAGAGGAACTGCTGTGAACGGAGGCGTTTAAAATACTAAAGTAAGTTTGAAAATTATGATGTGTAAAGGTACAGGTACTTCTAAAATAGCTGTATTGAGCTCACCTTTGATTCGTGGAAATACCCGATCCTCCGCTCTTTGAGCTTTTGCGTGAAGATTGCGGCGAGCCTTGTGCATAGCCGTAGGTCGATGACAATGGTGGCGGATGTTCCGGTGGTGGGGGCAAGATTTCTGACCAATTGAATGTTTCTAAAACACAGCGAGATTATCAAATTAAAGTAAGTTGGGTTTTGGCTTTGATGTTGCAACAAAAGGTAAATTAAGGTAGGCACTGCTACTTATTATAACTTAATCATTTTTCGGTTAGAATTGGAAATTTGGTAGACTTGATTCCTTACCAGCCGGATATTGCAGATAATTTGATTTGGTGCCAACAGCTCCTGCTATGGCGCCCTGAGCAGTATATGCATCAGAGTACGGGGAATGTGTGCCCGAGTCCTTGTCGGCACTCAGAGATGTGGCTTTTGTGCACGTTTCGGATGAAGATGTGCCAATAATCATGGTTGTGGCATATGGTGTGGGATTGTCGGGACTCTGAAAGAAGCAAAAAAAGATATACATACATACAAGTATATAAGAATTAGCATTATGTTATCTTTAGTGAACAATCATATTTATTTTACCTTTCTGCAGTTGTAAAACGTAGTCAGGTTGCGCGTATCAACCTCGGCATAGTCTGTGCCATTATCCGAGGTATAATTGGACTGACTATTCACGTGCGACAGAAGCTTGGATTCACTCAAGCCGGAGTCTTTGTCAGTGTCTGCAGTGCGCCAGCCACGATCTATCCAAAGGCTCTCCTTGCTGTTGATGTTCAGTGCAGTAATTTCATTCGCACTAACAACTAAATGACAAAAGCAATATAAATGGTGCATCAATTAATTAGGAATTGCTTTTATTTACCACTAAGGTGGCCCAGTTGCTTTGTCATCTGATGTCGCCGCTTAAAGTAGACCATGGCTGTGGCCGTTGAGACAACAACAACCAGCAGTACTATGATGACCAGCCCCATTAGCCAAGTGCCATGCAGGAAATTCGTGGTTTTGCGCTGCGTTGGGGGATTGGTAGGATCGTGATTAACCATACCATTGGTCTGATATGTAAAATCATTGCCCTCATGGCGTCCATCGTGTGTGCCGCTTGGGTGGGCACGTGGAGGGTGCACATGATGCGACGGATCCATGAACAGAGAGATCTGAGCAAGAGGTATTGTGTTAAACGGGTTAAGTAGGTTTTAAAGCTTCTACTTACGGGTTTCGAGTAGGGACCGTCACCGGCCTTTGTGAAGGAGTTCAAACGAACACTATAAATAGCACCGGTTGTCAGATTATTCAGTAGCACCGATGTGGTGGTGGCGTTAAGTGTCATATTTGCCAGAACCTTCATTGTGCTGCCAGCGCTGACCTGTAATCGAAATATGGATTTTATTCTTTTTACCGCGAGTTATATTCGAATGGTGTATTACCTCAATTTTGTATCCATACAAGTTGCCGTTGTGGTGCTGAGGTGGAGGCTGTGTCCAACGCACCCAACCGGCTGTCAAATTATACATGCCTATCTGTATATTATCCGGCGGGGCAGAAGGAACTAAATGCAACAAAAAATATAATTGTACAAAATATTTCGGAGATTATTTGAACAGTACTTACCATCCTCATAGGTTATAGCGATCTTCGAATTGCTTGGCTGTCCTTCAATCGTTTCATAGAAGGGTGCTATAAAGAATTCGTATTTCGTGTATTTCTTCAGATTGGCGACAACAAACGACTCGGCAGATGCTTCGTGCACAGTAACCATAGAATATTGGACGGTGTTGGAGCTTATATCCCGATAGCGTATATGCAGGCCCTGCAAAAATGATTCTCTTTTAGTAGCGGCGTACTTCACAACTTCAGAATTGTGCTTACCTCAATATATTTTTCAGTAGCGCTCACATGCAACATCCAATCCAAGCGCACAGCACTGGCATTTATGGGAGTAGCATCAATGAGCTCCACAATCTAATATTAAAACAGAACATTAGTTTTAGAGAACGGGAATAGGGATTTCGCTGATGATACCTTGCTGGACAAAAGGGAACGAGCTGACGAAAGCTCATTGTCTGGCGCAGCATTGAAATCTTCTCCAAGCGTTTTTATGGCATTCGATAGACCCGAGGGTACAGAAATACCCTGCGAGTTTTCGGCTCGTACCAAAAATATATACGAAGTGGCGGGCGTGAGGGAAGATATCTAGAAAAACGTTTACTTTTTATTACTGGAAATTATACAATGATTCACTAAAACTTACTGTAACTTGAGTGTCGGGCACTCGATGGGCGGCCACAATCCAACCAGTTTGTGCATCGGGGCTAAAGTATTCCACAGTGTAGCTGCAAACAGTTCAGTTGAGTATTTAAGCTCGACTAAGATGTGAGTCTAATCTTACCCTATGATGGGGCCCACAGCTCCTGGCTTCTCCTGACTTTTCACCCAACGCAAGGATATGCTATTTTGACTCACGTTGAGCACCTTTGGTGTGCCAGGTGGCGCCGGATATGTGCTTGGATCAGCCACACGGTGCACTGTTGTGGCGCTGCTTTTCTCCACCTGCAAGTTAAATGGATTTTCAAAGTGAAGGGCCAGTTAGAAAAGGAAGAGTTGCTTTCCAACTTACCGCCAAACTTGCTGACCAGGATGTTTCGCCTCGTTCGGAAGATGCAGTGCAGGTGTATATGCCGACGTCACTTAGTTGAAGATCTAAATGGGAATACTTATGATGGTTACTGTGCCTGTATTTAGAAAGGTATTATTTGTACCCACCATCAATGCGTAGGGAGCTGCCCTGCACTATAGAATGGCGATTGCCAGTTTGTACGGCATAGCCACCATGGAACCACTTGACTCGTGGCGTAGGAGTGCCAGTGGCACGACAGGGTAAGGTGGCGACTGACCCCTTGGACAGTGTTTGATTTGCGGGTCCAATTTGTATAATCGGTGGTGGTCTGTCGTCCACTGCACTGACCTATTGCACAGTAGTTAGAAAGTATGTAATGGTAGCTGAAACTCAGGCAATATGGAGAACTCACTTGTAAATAGACGCGTATGGTAGACGAATCCACAATGCTGAAGGTGGAGCACACATAGAAGCCTTCATCGTCCTTTTGAACTTCATTTATCTGCAGGGTGCCTTCGGGTGTCACCTGCAAGCGTCCATGCGAGGTGTTCGGAAACATGAGCGTGGACACACCCTCTTTCGCCCAAAACACAGATGGTGTAGGATTTCCAGTGGCTACGCAAGGGAATTGAGCGGCGCCATTAAGGCCTACTTTCTTGTTCTGTGGCTTCCTGGTGAAGTTTGGTGGTGCTATTTAAAAGAAAGAAAAAAAATAGTTTTCCAATTAGTTTCAATAATTATATACAGTCCGCTTGCCGCTTCCATTTCGATGCAATTGGATAGATTGATAAACTTGGCAATCTGAATACCTCAATCTTTATTTGTTTAAAAGCTTATCAAGTTCGATTCCACATTGTTTTGTCGAATTCGGTAAAGGGAATGATGTAAAAATTGAATTATTTACCATAGACAGTGAGTGTGGCTCTGGCGCTTATCTGGCCGACATTATTGTGCGCCTCGCACACGTATGTGCCCTCGTCGTTGGGTGTTATGTTTGTCAGTTCCAGGCTTTTCTCGTCGTGTAGAATGCGGGCGCGAGAGACTGGTATGTTGCCTTCCTCCTTTTTCCAGAGTATTTTCGGTGGCGGATCACCACCGACGGAACAGTGAAAGGTAGCTGTTTGTCCATACAACATGATTTGGTCCTTTGGCTCCTTCATAAAGTACGGTTTGACTGCGGGTGGAAAGTGGAAGGGTTTGAAAAATGCCGTTGATAAAGGCTGGACTTTCTACATACCCTGCACAATAAGCTTGGCGTAGCTGGACTCGCGTGTTCCCACTAGGTTCTGGGCAATGCACTTGTAGTTGCCCTCGTCAATGGGCTCTACATTGCTGATCAGCAAGTTGCCGCCATCAACTATGCGGGTGCGAGAGTTGGTGCCGAAAGACTTGGCTTTTAAGTCGTCGAGCGGCACACCATCCTAAATGTTATAAAACATATGCACACGTTTAATTGGGGCTATTGAGTATATGAGACAAGTACTTGTATGACAAGTCCGCTTACCTTTACCCAGATCAGTGTAGGCTCTGGTATGCCTTTGGGAGGCCCACATTCAATCAAAGCCGTCTCGCCTTTGGCTACCCGCGTATCTTTCGGCTCCACGCGAAAATCTTCACGCAACACTAGCAAGGCAGACAACAGCAACAACCAAGTGTTAGTTGGAAAACATTTTCACAATTATATGCATGCGTGTGTGTGTGTGTGTGTGTGCGTGTGTAAGTGTGGGCAGACAAGTTATTTGGCTTACCAGCTATTTGGAGTATGGCATGTCGACTAACGGCTTTGCCCACATGGTTTTTGGCCACGCACCAGTATTCGCCACTATCCTGCTCCTTCTTGCTCTGCATGGTGCGATAAAAGAACAATGCGCCATCCCTAAAGAGCACGCGATGTGATTTCTTTTCACTCGTATTGACCAGCTCCCCATCCTGCAAAATGAATTTAGCACTCTGATTAGCAAATTGCGACTAAGCTGCCTAACGAACGGACAACCATACCTTGTACCATTCAATGCTGGGTTCTGGTTTGCCCTCAACTTTGCAGTTAAGCGTCGCAGGTTCATTTTTCTTAACAACCAAGTCTGTGGGATGCTCGATGATGCGAGGCGATTGGTACTGACCTGTAAATGCAAAAGCAACAACGCAAATGAGCTACAAATCCGCGTATAACTTATAAACAATGGGTATATAGTATATATATTCACATATACTTGTATATGTATGTGTAGTATTTGAGTATATTTAAATATAATTATGTAGTGGATGCAGTGAGGGACTTACCTGCTGTTCCCGGTAGCGCTGTGAGACTCAATGCTATGAGTATAGGCGCTAGCTGGACAGTGTTGATGGTGCTGAGCTGCTTGCACATTTTTTGTTTGTTTATGTTTAATGCTGTATGAGAGTTAGTGCTCGGGGCGACCAATGATGTCAATGCACTGATGCTGGATGTATTTATTTATATAGCGTTGTTTGAAAAGGTGGCTATCATTTTAGCGTTTGCTGGCTATGCACAATGAAATGACAAAGAGTGTGGCAGCTGTTAGTTTTCATTTTTTTTTCTTTTTTTTTTTTCTTTTTTTGATGACCAAGATGTCTATACAAAGAAGGCTTTTTACATTTACAAGAGCTCGCTTGTTGCTACGCACAAGTGCGGGTGAGCACGGGTGGGGCATATATTATTACATTGATTGTTATTTATTTTTTACAAAAATTAATCAGTTATATAGATACAAACCTTCTGACGTGATTGTCCGCAATGCAGATAGCTATACGTTTTTAAACTATGTACATATGTATATGTACGTATCTTTATCTTCATTCCGTGAATTATTCATTAAATTTCCATGCACTCTGGTGCATAGAAGGCGTTCGTTCGACAATACATATAGACAGACAGATAGACAGACAGTCAGACATACAGGCATATGCACAGATAAGCACAACCAATAAAATATATGTGTCGTTTTTTGTCTATACTTTTTCCATTAATTTTATTTCTGTATTTATCACTCTTTGTGTTTATCTCTTGCCATAAAAAGAGTCGAGTTCTCAAGTCGAGGGCGACTACGACGGCCCAATCGAATTTTGATAGTTTTTTCTCACTTTCTACGCCTTAAGATTTTTCACTTCTGATCTATTTATTTTTTGAGCTGCGACAAAAAGTGAACAGATACGGATACGGATCAAACCATAGTTCATTTTCTCTTCATTTCCTTTTATTTTTTGTCCTTGGTATTATTTTGGTTGCGCTTTCGGGGTTGTTTCTCAGCTCGGCCACATTTTCATTTTCCAAATGAGTTTTCCTTTTGGTAATTTTACAAGAACATGCTGCTGCTGCTTGTTGTTGTATCTATAACAGTGCGTAGCGTACATTCACACATACACATTTGTATTTGACAGATACATTTACACCCCGAGCACGGTCTGCATTTATTTCATTCAATACACGGTTTTAAGAGTCTCTGCATATTGTATTTGTCACTTTTATTGCACAGAGTAGTCTTAACTTATTAAATATTCGATTCGTTTTTTAATTTCTATTCATTTTTATCACATTTACACACATTGGAAAACTGGCAATAGGACGTGGGATGTGCGACTCGTCGGGTCTGTGGAAAACTAAGCTGAGAAATGTCTGCTACGCTGAAATGGAACACGGCTGAAAAAAATACTAACACTGAAGTGCAAACAATTTTTTGATGGTCTGGCAGGGCCGTTGTCGTCCTAAGGCGCTTAAACGAAATTAAAATCAAGCGTTGCCAGAAATCGTTTTCTGACGAACTGGAAAGTCGTTTTAATATTTATTGTAAGAATTCTATGTTGTTATTCCTTATTGAAGTAATACTTTCAACGCTTTGGTATTCTTTCGGTAATCAATATTTTGTATTCTTTTTGTGATTCAAAGCGCTTTGCTATATAGCAGATTTAAATTAATTGCAGAATTACCAAATTTACTATACTTGTAGATATACGATTTGATAATTCAGTGTTGGAGCTGTTTTGTTTTAATTTGACCAGAATACAGAAACACTTTTTTGTAAGAATAAACTTATGTACAGGGGAAAAAATGCATGCACATCTTTTTTAGTTGCATATTACCTAGAAAATTAAAAACGTTTCGAGTACTTTTGTTTTATTTTCCTTCAGTCTTCCGTTCCCTTGGCATATCTGTTATTTCGATTTACGTGTATGTACAAGTCTTGGGAACGGGGTCTAGACTTTGAAAACTTCTGACTGGCATAGTGCTCGTGAAGGAGGGTGTGCAGATATCCATCGAACCTCGGCTTCGGTTGTTTCAACACTCCCGAATTGACATTTGAATAGGACCAAGGACAGTGCATGCCAGCATAGCAGTGCGGCTTTTCATCAGGAACGCGGCAGGGACACAATCCAACACAATTTTTCAGAGGCGTCTTTAAATACTCGCCCAAAGGTGTGGTTATGGTCTGTTTGCGATTCTTCACCGAGCACATTAGTTTCAACCACGCCATATGGCTTATGGCGCATTTTAGCTGAGGCGTGGCAGTACGTCGCCCATGGATTGCCCAGCCACTACCTAGCTGGTAATTTTTAAAGATGGAGTACGGCGCGGCACGCTGCATAGTCTTCGAATCGAGGGTCCCGGTAAATAAATCGGAGGCTCTACCTAACCCAAGCATGTTAGGTGCGCTAAATGCAAAACGTTTTAAAATATTCCAGGACTTATGCATTTTATTTTAATTTTCTTACAACTGAAATTTTGATAGACGCATAACCAAATGCTCAAATTATTTATTTAGAGTTACTGGTTTGACATTAACTTCATTTCAGAATCGACCTTCTGACTTGAACGCTCACCAATTGCGGCTGACTTTTTAGGATATCGGGTATTGGTACAACCTTAGAAGTTTTTGCCTCCCATGCCCGTACATGGAAACGGGGCCCCATCCCACGTCTATCCGCAGCCATGGCGCTCTTTATCTGTTTGGGCCGCAGCTGTAGTTGCTGGACGCGATCCACCACCATGCTTTTCGGTCGCTTGGATATATAGTCGTTGACGTGACTGTTAGAGCCGTTGCTTATGTTCAGGTTAACCAGGTGCTCCTGCAACTCCAGTTTTAAGCGAGCATTGGTGGCTTCCAGCTTCTTCTTTTGCTGCTTCAGGCAAGCCACATCCACGGCCACATTATTGACACGTCGCCAAAAGGTTTCCATTTTGGGAAGAAGTTCCACTTCGCTCTAAAAGGGGACAAGGACACTTAAAGAAAGACTTTGATTTGAGGGTATCTACCTTTAAAGGATCGGGAGTGGCTGCTCCATCATTAACCTCACGAATCTCAATAATTTCGCGTGTTAATTGTGGCAGTAGAAACATCTTTTCCCGCTGCGTTTCCATTTTGCCGCAAACACCAGCCAGTTGCAGAATGGTTTCGCCCTTGGACACGATGTCCTTGAGCGTCTGCAGAGCAAACAACCGATTAATCTTAAATTGTTTGTGAACATGCTCATCAACAACTGACCTCGATGGCATTGTAGCTTTCCACTGACATTTCCTTGAAGCGTTTTCTCTCTGTGCCCAGCTCCTTTTCCACACAATCGCGCAACTCTTTTAAACGGTCGCTTAATTGTTGCTTAATGCTCTGTCTCTGCTCTATCTCGCGCTCCTGCTTGCCAGCGAACTCCTCCGTGACCAATTTCAAGTTGGCCAACTGTCCAAGCAAATTGTCAATCTCACAAGTCTGGCTGCTTATTTGGGCGGCATTTTCTTCGTCGCGCTCCTTTAGATCCACATACTCGGCGTAGAAGCCCTCGATGTGCTTTACGTAGCCGGCCAACACCGATTGATACTCCTGCCACAAGCCCTCCAGCTTGGCTTCCCCCTTGCTAGTGATCTTCTCCAAAAGCAGCTGCATCTGTTGTTCAAAGTGCACGCAAGAGTTGCATTATTATTGGCAATTAGGGTCGCTGTCGCATTATGTGTCAATCACAAGTGAAGTTTCAATTGCGCTGGCTATCAAAATAATTATGGGGGCGACTATAAATTAGCCACAAAGCGCAGCAGTTCTCAACAGGCCGAACAATGTTCATTCGGATGAGACTCGTTTGGATTGTGTCTTTGCTACTCATCGCTGGGGCATGGAGCTTAAAGTGCCACAGCCAGGATAGCTCCACCGATGCCGAGCTGAAGAGGATTGTTCGCAGTTGCATGCACCGCCTCGGCAGTGGCAGTGGCAGTAGCGGCGGCAACGATGAGGCCAACTATAATGGACGCGACTGCGATGGTGGATCGCAATGCCAACGGTTTGGCAATCAGAGGCACAACATGGATCAGTACTATGGCTTGGATGAGGGCAGCTATCGTGGCAATAGACGCGACATGACAAACTATGGACAGCGGGACAACTACAGACTACGGCGTAGTGTAAAACGTCCCGAAATGAGCAACAAGAATAATAATAACAACAATAACAACAACAACAACAACAACAACAGTAGCGAGGCCGGACAGTGTTTGTCGTACTGTTTCTTCGAGGAACTAAATATAGTGAGCAGCGACTAATTAATTTGTAAGAATAGTCAAGTATATACAAGTATGAATGTATTTTCAGGTAGATGGCAACGGTTTTCCAGACAGGCGCAAACTAAGCTATATGCTGACCAAGGATATACGGGAGCGCGAGCTTCGAAACTTTTATATGGACACGGTGCAGCAGTGCTTCCGGTATGTGGACAATTATCGCCACAACAAGTGTGCCCAGTCCCGAGAGCTAATCAAATGCATGACGGAGTATGCAAAGGCCCAGTGCGATGATTGGGAGGAGTATAAAAATATGTTATTTAATTAGCACTGCATACATATGTACGTACACCACTCTTTAGGTCCTCGACGCGTTCTAGAAAGCGCTCGTGGTTGTCTTTTATAGCACGTTCGGTGGTCTCCTCCACTTGATAGAACACACACTCTAGCTCCTCTTGCCGGTCCGCATGCATGGCTTTGAAGACAGCAAAGTCCTGCTCCCATTCCTTGAGCACCGCCTGCTTGTCTTCCTCATAGCTCTGTGTGAAGAACTCAATGCGGCTTTTGTAGGTATCTACGGTATACATAAATATATATATTTTGTGGCTATATACATAATAACATAAATGTGGACTCACCAATTATTTTGCTGATTTTTTCCATATGCGATTGCTGCAGATTGGCGTACATATCCTCGTTGGTGCTAATGTCGCCAATAAGTCTTTGTATAACTTGATCCTTTCGCTTGAGTGCCTCCTTTGAGAATTGCTCCACCTCAATGATTTCCCGTCGTAGATCCTGAATCTTTACTTGTCGCAGCACCGAGCGCCATTCTTGATTAATTTTGGCAATGTTTAAACGACAGAAGGCATCTTCGCGTTTGAGTTTGTTCTGTGGAAGGCGGTAGGGTCTTACTTGTAGTTAGATAAGTATTTGCTTGGACAATTCCATCTGATTATACCTTCATGTATAGTGAGATCAATTGCATTTTACGTCGACGAGTCTCCTCCTCCATATCTGCACGCATCTGCAGGTATCGAGCTCTTTCCTCCTCCGACATTTTGGCCAACTTGTTTCCTTTGCCCTTCTTGCCCATTCTTAAATAATTTTTTATAAATAATTTCAAATTAAATTAAGTAGCTCAAAGAGATTGCAATTTGCTTTTGTGAACTTTGAACAAACGAATTTTGTGTCTATAACTAACAAGCTGTCATGACTACCATTGCTTTTGTGGCAACCACTCAACGCTTAAACAATTGCGTTGCCATGATAATAGGGAAAGTTCCATGTTTTGATGCTAAGTACTACGCCAATGCCAACAAATGGAATGATATCAATGTTGATATTTTGAAATTTAGTCAAACATGCAGAAATTATTGTCGTCATTATTTAATTTACAAATCCCATAAACTCCCTCCATTAATGAACAGTTTAATGGCCCAAAATGTGGGATATATAAAACGGCTCTGGCCACAACACACGAGATAATCAACAATTTATTCAGTAAAAATGTTTGCTGCTTGTCTCTTGCTAATACTTCTGGTGGTAAATATGGGCAGATGTACTATACATCTTACAATGTATAAATATATGTGGGGAAATTAACAACCTTCCCTTTTGAAAGCCCCAGGTGTACACCGTTCGCGTGCATTGCCGCCACATGGAGCGTATACATGAGGATCATATTCATTATTGCTGCAAGCATCCCGACGGCCACAATGACGTTAGCGAGAGTTGCGCCAAAAAAACAAATTACCGCCTGCCTGGTCCAAATGAGGAGGACATTATAGACAATACTGTGGATCAGGTTATGGGTAGCACTTGCTTCGGCGAATGCGTCTTCAATCATTATAAATTTTTAAAGAACAACACCTTGGATATGGAAGCCGTCATCCATCATTATAAGACTGTCCACAAAGAAGATCCTGAGTATGAGACTGAAATGTTGCAGGCATTCGATAAATGCCATAGCAAATGTATGTATTCCGAAACATAGGACTAGACTAAGTGCGTTTAATATGATATTACAAGTATGTACTCGTATGTTATTTGCAGCGGAAGATGCCACCGCAATGTTTTTAGAATTGCCAATAATCCGTGCTTTCTCATCGTCCACCCACTGCAATCCCAAGCCCAGCATCATACTCTCTTGTGTCATATACAACTTCTTTCATAATTGCCCCAGAAATCGCTGGTCAAACTCTACGGAATGCGTGGAAACTCTGGCTTTTGCTAAAAAGTGCAAAGATGTCCTTACAACGATGTAAATAAAAACTAAAATGCCTGAAAATACATACTTTTATGTATATCCTCGCAACTAAATAGTTAAATAGCACAGCACTATTCCAAATACGTGGAATATGTGGAAGACATAAATTGAATGTACAGATTTAGGTAAATTGTGGAAATACAATATTTGGAAAGTTCATATTCTTATTCATCCAAATGGTATTTCGAAAAGAAAGTTTGAGGAAAGTTTCCTGATCGTTAGAAATAACATAACCATTGGCGACATTTTTTTAAAAAAAACAACCTTTCAAAATTGAAAATTTTAAAATTTTGTTTCATCATCGCACTGACTTAGATTATTATGCACCTTCCATGAATTGATGAACGACTGGGTCAGGTAAATACCAGAAATATGGCCGTACTGCCAAGGGTCTAGTGGAATTGTGCAGCTGATCTGTGGACTTTGATAGCTATTAAAATCACATCGATGTAGTAGGAAGATATAGTATATGTACATATATGTGAATCCCTCAGGGAACAGCTGCTGAAAAAGGTTTCTTTATTTTTTGAGAATCACTGAGCACTGAGTTTGCTTGATAGATCATTTTTGTTTTCTCTTTACCTTCCTTTCCTTTCCTGCTACATTGTGAAATTTTTATCATCCTTTATTAGATATTGCAATTTTCTTGTATAAACAAATAAACGAAACCAAAAATGTTTTTCTAAGACCAAAATTTTGTTAATAATATTGCCTCTAATAATATTGCATAGAAAATTAATGTTTTATTGATTGTTAAAATATGTTGTCGTTTTTACAATGTGGCCAGAGCATCTTTGCAGCTCTTACTGAATTCTAAAGTGTCCTGACATTCCTTACTCTTGGACCAACGATCTGCCGGACAGTTATGGAAGAATTGTCGTATAACGCAAGCCCAGATGACGCTCGCCTTGGGCTCACAGAAATTCTTAGACAATGAGTGGAACATGGGATTTGAAAGAAATTGCGCTGTGCCTTCCTCATCTGAAAATAGAGTCAGTTATACATTATTGCTTTGCCAAAATAGTTCACCTAGACAGATAACGCACTCTTGCCGTGACAGTGGTCGAAGGCGCTGATCATTTCATTGACATATTCGGGATCATCTGGGTGCCTCTCCTTGTAGTATTTCTTCACAGCTTCCATGTCTAGTTTGTCATCGTTAATGAATTTGAGAGCCTTCATGACGCAATGGCCAAAACATGTGCCCGCAATAATATGGTCAGGAGTCAAGTCAACAATGGCCTCCTCGCTGGGATTGGGCAGTGGGAAGCCAGTTTTGTTGGAGCATTCCTCCATTATCTCATTGTGGCCTTCCGGATGTTTGCAGCAGTGATGGATGTGATCCTCATTAACAGATTCGGGCTTCTCGCAATCAATTTTAATGGCACCAACGTACTGCATACAAAATATTAAACATTGTTCTAACTTTTAAATGGATATTCTGGAAGGTAGAAACTTACCCAGGCCAGGTATGCCAGTGTTATAACGAATACTGCTTTCATGATGCAAAAACTCGATTGATCTTGTTTCGTGAAACTGGAAGCTATATAAAGCAATTTAAAAACAACGGTACTTGCAAAGGGAAATGGCCCAATCATAATGAATACATTAAATTAAAATATGAAGTGAGAAGTTAATGAACTGTAATGGGAACAATAGTTGTTTAATTAGTTTTTAGTCTGTACTCATTAAAGCTCATTCGTTCCAATAAATTTAACAAATAGAAATGCTTCAATATATAATTGTAATATTATTAGAATGATGATATTTATGGTTTTGTATTTAAAGTCGTGCAAGAACTGACCATATGGCATTACACCAAATCAGCCAGCCGGAAATGTTCGCACTAAGATTTTATTTGACAAGCATTTTACTGATTCTTGGGATCACCGTCACGTCCATTCTTAACGTGTGTGCTGATGACCCCGAGGAAGTAGATCAAGAGGTAGTTGTTAATACGACTTTGGCCACACCTACCTCACCTGGGGAGTTCAATGAGGAGACGTGCAGTAAAGAGGTAAGCGGAACTTGCCACAAATACTTTTCATGCCCAGCTCAATAAGCTAAAATTATTGCATTTAAAAAAGCATAATGGCTGTTGCAATGAGCTTTATATTGGCGAGGAGGACAGCTTGATGAAATGCTTCGCAATACACTCTGCAAAAATGCCACCACCGGGGGATTCTGACACCTCGAAGGCATTGAAATTTCTTTCGGTTTGTTGGTCAGCTCACACGCATTTCGGTTTCAGTAAGTAATCTGGGGTCCCATTAGTGTTTTGTAGAGTGCATTTATAAGCAGAAGAAATACATTGGAAAGAACGACAGCATCAACATGAAGATGGTGAAGAACGATGCTGAAAAAATGTACGCAGGCCGGCCCAAGGAAAAGGAATACTACATCAAAATGTACGATTTCTGCAGAAAGGATGGTTAGTGGTGTCTACACTTATAACGCAGTAAAAGTTTTCCTTATCACAATTATATATTTCTTACAGCGGTGGGCAGTCTCAACATAATAAAGAACACTCCAAGTGGGAAGGCGATGTTCAAGGACGCTTGCAGACCTTACTTGCTTATGGTATTTTTGTGCCAAGCGGACTATC
This sequence comes from Scaptodrosophila lebanonensis, assembly GCF_003285725.1. Lineage (NCBI taxonomy): Eukaryota > Metazoa > Arthropoda > Insecta > Diptera > Drosophilidae > Scaptodrosophila > Scaptodrosophila lebanonensis. The sequence continues at coordinate 9,581,952 of NW_022060529.1, forward strand.
ATAAGAAGCACGATTGTCCGTACTTTCGCTGGGAGGGCAATAGGAAGGATGGCACCGAAAAGATGTGTGAGGCGGCCAAGGAGAAATGTTATGCAGTAGATGGAATAGTAGTACCTAAAAGTTTGAGCTTTTTATAGTAATTTCTGATTTTAAAATCAAAAACAGCACGAATTCATAAAATACATATTGAGTTTTAATATTAGCCTGCACCTGTGGGACGGCAAATGTACGAGGCTATGCACATCACTTAGAAATTCCAATGGAGTCCGACTATGTAGTGCGGTTTGCCCAAATTGATGATTTTGGATCTATTATTCAGTTACTGCAGTCACCAGACATTAAGTGGTTCGGCAATATCCGTCCAAAGTACAATGCCAAAGACAATATTTTTAAAACTTATCAAACACATCGGTTGGTTGTCCTAAAGAATGAGGCGAGTACCGGAGTCATAGCTTATGCCGAGGTCCGGGACTATCCACCTCTCGGCGCGCTACCCAACGATGCTTGGCTTAAATGGATGAACTATAGATATTGGTAAGAAAATTGTCGTTTAGAATTCGACCAAGTTAATTGATGCTTCCAACATACTATTCTATAGCTTAACCTTTACCGTTAATACTTTAAACACGCTCTTCCTAAATTTTGGAGCCTACAAAAGCGACCATCCACTCACGATAAGGGCCATTTTAAAGGAAGTTTTCTATACCGAGAACAAGGTTCTATATCTTATGACGGTTAAAATGCCAAAGACGCCACAGCACAAGTATTACTATGAAAGTTTTTCGGATTTGAAGCCCTACGCTAGAGTGCTCTATCCACGTGAATTCGATCTCGAAAACAACCCAGTCACACAATCTCTATATGTTGTTTATCGGTACGATATACTACCAAAAATAAACTACAGAAAGGCTCTGTAAGTGCCAGTTACTTGTAAAGCAGCTACGAACTGATTCACATAAACGCTCATGCCTTCCACTAGAGCTGAGGACAATGACGACATTATCGAAATACAAGAAGCGGAGCTACCCGAGATCCGAGCTGAGCTTGGGGATTATTATATAGCTGAAGAGCTGATGCGACAAGACGAGGCCGCGCACAAGACATTTATAATTGTTGCCGAAGTCATTGAAAATACCGAACATACTGGAGTATATTTTTTATTAACACCCAATATTTACAGATTGAAAACATAAGTAAAGAATTCCAGACTGGTGGATTTATCTGGCTTTCAACGGACATTGACATAAAATATTTCGTCAAGAATTACGAAGTCGAACACTTTGGTAATTTGGTCAATTTCACTGAGACCGAGCCCTATGCTCTAGACCACTTTATCGTCTCGTAAGTAGCTCAATTTAATCTCTGTTTGGAGTAAAATATTGTCCTATCTCGCTTTCAGAACTAGCCAACCAAAAGCCGAGATCAGTCTGTTCACCTTGGAAGCACTTGATGATCTGCATGCTACGACCATTTTAGGCGGCTTACATAGGAATGACAGTGGGATCAGGTAGCTAGTTACTTCCCTCCTCTTACCCCTGCCCCTAATTCATACCTTAATGATTGGTTTGTTCGAAAAAGCAAATCTCATAGTATAAGCCTCAAAGCAGAGATTCAACTCCCACATCATTATAGATTCCGAAATGATGGTCATTAAGGGGGTTTTGGAATCTAAGCTTTGAAATAACAGCGGGCTAATTAAATACCTATTTGCTCCAATAGTCAACCGGCTATCAAATAGTTTATTACAGTTTATTCCTTGTTTATAGAATCTCCCCCTAATAGTATTGAAATTGTAACAATTTACTATTCATTTTCCATTTCTTGACGCAACAGTGTGGCGAGTCTTGGAAAAGTGAAGGTCAGTTCTTTGGCCGGCATGGTTGTCTGTGATGATAAGTATTATGTGCGGGAAGGCATATTCATCAAATTCTACCACATAGTCGATCGTAAGTTCCACAATTATTCTCAGAGTATATTTGGTTTCACATTTCATTTACAGATCTTCTCAGTAATGGCTATTACCTGAACGAGGATGTAAAAGTCATCGATTTCTGTTACAATGTGGCGCCCGATCTTTCCATACTAGAGGATTCTGCCAATGTATTCATGCTGAAATATATCGGTATTCACTCGGATTACCCGGTGAAGCGTTTGTTTAATTTTCTGATTTGCGCATTTTGCGCTTTCCCTGAACGCGATTACTGCATAATGACTTTACCAAAAGGCGGTACCTCTGTGCGTAGTCATGCGGAGGTGCTTAAATATTTTATGGTAAGTCATCAAATGCAATTAATGTATTAAATAACATAATATATATTGTTTAAAAACAATAGCCTGTGGCCCAACGACCCAGCGAAGTTACCAATTTGGATCAGCTGTATATAACACATCGGAGTATTATTCACGGAGATGTCAGGTAGGCCATATCTATAACTATGTTTACTTACGTGTATTCCCACACATTTTATAATGTACTTCGTAGTGTGTATCGCATTGAACCCACTGATGTCCAAATGATACAGAAGTTTGCCTTAGATGGGTACTCACCAGAAATAAACTCGGTCGGAAGTAGTACGTCATATGCATCGAAAATTAATGAATATGGCTATGTTGAGCGGGAGTATAAACTTCTAAATCAGATTATGAACAGTGTCCTGTATCATCACCATAGCGAGTTCTCCATTTGGACTATTCGTTGTGGCGACTCCACAAAACCGGCCAGCGAGAATACACTGATTGGATTTGTGGTGTTGAAGTTATTCAGGAACCGTCACCAGCTATATCACCATTATCATGTGCCCAAATACGACACTCACCAGAGTCACGAGTGCGCCGAGATTATAACGCTGAGGCTGCATCCGTTGTTCAGGATTTGGTCGGACATTATATTTCGGGACTTGGCATCCAAAACCAACTATCATGATTTCTTTTATATCTCATCCAGACGAGTGAGTAGAATAATTTGAAAGGCCCCAAATAGACGCTACATACGCATCCACAGAACACAACCTTTTCGAACGAGCTAAAGACATACATGATGCTCGTTGAGCCGAATCCGAAGAAGAAGTGTTCGGTTCCGTGCAGTGCGGACGAATGCGATAAAATGCCTCTGTCTAAAATCAAATTGCCGCAGCATAACTTTTACACAGACCATTTAATATTGTTTCGCCACAAGTTGAAGCCTTCAAAATGGTTTGGTAACACAAATAAGTTGGTCATGATTGGTTTTACGGAACACACGAAAGCATTTTTGCGTCAATTGGCATTCCAATGGGACTCCAAAGAGTAAGTCTCCTAGCCCTTAATGTCCTAAATGCTGCACAGTCTTTTCTAGTCATAAGAACTCGGAGACTTTTACTTGCCTAACTCGAATTCAAGTCACTGTGATTTCAATGCCGGGCTTGGTTGAGGCTGAATACGACAATATGTTTCGTTGTCCCTTTTGCAAGGATATGTACAACTGTTACTTGAACTACCAGAATAGCTCCTGCTATATTCGAGATGTCATATTACGGATGGATCTACGTTTGTGGGTGCATTTTGTTCCTGGGCATGTGATCTTTATTGACAAGTAAATTATTATACCATTTGATTAGAAAGAAAATTGCAATCGATTTTTCTACCTTTCACCAGAGAAAAGAAATTCGTGAGACTCCGGAACTCTTGCGAGATTTATTACGACACTCTGATAATGACGTGCCACAAAAACTATTCGCTGAACGTTGATAGTCCGGTTGATTATAAAGGACGGCTTCCTTCAAATTACGTTGAAGTAAATTTTCGTATCGATAAGTTCCTCTTGTTTTACAAATGTCGCGTACTTCTGGAAGACATGCAGAACTCTTTTATAATACTAATTTATGGCAATGACTTACAAACCTATGAATGTATTCAGTTTCTGACCACACATGGCATTTCCTCCAAACGCATTATACTCGCGATGCCTCATGAAGTTACTGGAGTTGATGCGGAGGACAAATTGAGAAGTCCATACAAAGATAAGAACATACAATACATACTGGAGGACATGGTCAGGGATTCTGGTGTTACCGTTTACAACAATCTCAATTTTGTGGAATGGACTCATCATATTTCAGGGCACTTTATAATGGAAGTTGTATTCGAAAGTTTTCCGAGTCACGATCGATTCAACATTGACTGCGACATATTCATCTCGTTTGCTACTTGCGGACACATTGGCTATTTTTCAAAACCATGTTCGTATTTTCCTATCATCTAAATAGAGTAGTATAGTAATCAATTTGTATACCCTACAAGTATAACCAAAGGCAATGTCCACCGTTTGTCCGTTCGCTTGATTGTTCGTATGAACTTAAAAAAAACTTTTGAGCTACATATAGCTGCTAGGGACACCAAATTTGGCGTATATTCTTTAGCTGATCAATTTTACAAGTAGTGCAAACTACACATAGTCTCCATATTTTAAATTGCTGTAATATAAGCAAACGGTGCAAGGATAAATTTTAGTAGCCCCCCTTTTTTTTGAGTCGATATTTCAGCCCATTTTTGAATTTATGGGTTTTTCCTAACGTTATATTCTGAAGTTCTAACAAAATCATTGCACTGTTTTGGATATTTTCATTATATACATACATACGTGTAGATTGATAGAAATCTATCGTCATATATTTGATTTATATTGCTATTTTTTGTAAGTCTTTTTAATTTTATGATTCGATGAGGCGCGATTCTAATGCTCTACTATATTATATCTAATATATTATAAAGGGATAGTTGCGTCCGACATCGAAATGCACAACGGCTGCATAGTAGTGGATGAGAACTTCAGAACAAATGATCCAAATATTTATGCGGTTGGCAGACACATTGAAATAAGGGGAAAACCCAATTACCAGTATAAGTATACAAGTGAGCGGGAAACAGCACGGAAGGTGATGAACAAGAGAACTTCCTCGACATAAGAAATACATATTTACCATTATTTGTTTCATAGCTAATGCAAATACTAAAGCTTGGATTTTGTGAAAAGCGAGTGGAGCACAAATTTTCGGAGCCCCTTTACTTCCAAGCACAACTACCATTCAATTACTACATAACCAAGGTGACCATGCCCCGACGCTACTTATCAACCCAACTATCAACCGATATGAGCTGTTCCCTAACTACCTATTCGAAGAAAAATTTTTGTCGCGTAACTTTGTCCCGAAATTCGATTGTAGAGGAAATTGTTGTCATAACAAATGATGTGAGTACAGATTTCAATTGATGGGACTTAAAGGGTATTTTTTATATTAATCTTATAGGATACAAGACTAGATCATTTGGAGCACTTCGTTGGTAGAGTATTAATTGGTGACTGAATTAAATGGGTGTAGTGAATTGTTTTTTTTTAATTAGGTAAACATGAGTCCCTGTTGAATAACCTAAAGGCGCGTTATGCAGCAGGTGCCCTTAAATGTTTTCTAAAATTCTTTAAAGAGCCTTGGACGGAGCTGATAATGCACGAGGACTTTGAGGATTTGCAAGTTCAAAATTACAATATGTTGAGACCGACTGTGCTGGCGCACCAGATCGTAAGTTAATGCTACCATAGAAAGGATTTGCGACATACTATAATCAGGAAACTATTCACAGAAAACGGTCAAAGATATAACCGATCACGAATTCTTTAAAATGAATAAAGGCAATTTGGAGGAAGGTCTACTCAATTTTCTGCGGAAGCGACGTACAGATTTTCATCATCCATTCGCTTTGCCAGAGGATTACTTAGATATGTTCCAAACGGAATAAAACCACACGCATGTGTATTTAGCCTTGCATTTTGTAAACTTTTCTATATACTTGTAAATGAAATAAAAATGAAATCATAGTAGCCATCGCCCGAATACTAATTACGAGTGTATGTGCTGAAAATTCGTGTATGCTGTATTTTTAAAACGATTTGAGAATAATGGCTCGTCAATATGAAATACGTACAGTCAATTGTTTGGACGAGAAATTGGTCGAGAAACTATTTAATAACCCACATGCCAAATATTTTGGCGCTAAAAAAGTCGGGCCTATATCACAAATATTTATAGACTACCAAACTCATAGAATGGTGACCTACGACCCCGCCCAGCCAACTGAGCTATTGGCCTATAGCGAGTTCTGCACATATCCAGATATAAGCGTTCTTCGTAGCGATAATTGGATACGCTGGTTGAACGTTCGTTTTTGGTAAGCAATATACTTGTATTATAATTCGCGGGATACTCTAATGTTTTAATGTTCTATTCAGTGTGGATTTGCCAATCACATTGATGAATACGATGTTTTTCAACTACAACATATATAATCTGGATCATCCGGAAACCTTAAAGTTTGTGATGTCGGAACTTTTCTATCGTGAGCATAGGATTACTTATATGATCACAGTCAAGCCCCCCAATTACAACTCGATTGATAAACTGAAACTAGATTATAGTTTAATTGAGAACTACGGAAAATCATATTACTCTACCCAATATAGCTTACCAACCTGTAACAAATATTCATCAGTTATTATAGTCCAGCGAGCAGATGTTTTCCCCGCAATTACCTTCAGAAAAGCCCTGTGAGTTGAGTAAGGAATGTTATATTAAGATAACCTTGAGAAATATTTGTCCATTGGTTTTAGGCCAGAAGACAACGATGACGTGCTCGAAATGATTGACTATGAAGAGCCAGACTTGCGCATAGAGCACGGAGATTTCTATATAGCCGAGGTTCTCATGGGCACAGACGAAAGCATAGAGCAGGATAAAATAATAGTTGGAGAAGTACTTAAATGTTTCTTATTTGTATCCTTCTTTTGTTCTTCATGTCCATTGTGATTTTGTTTTAAAAAAAATATTCTTTCATTCAGCAAGTTATAGAAGGAAGCTCAGATACGACGAATATTGGTCTCATGTGGCTAACGGAGGAAATCGATATTCCAAAGTTGATTCAAAACTACGATCTGGAGCGTATGGGGAATCTATTAACGTTTACGCCCGCAGCTGAACACGAAGTGGTTCAAATGACTGTCAAGTAAGGTTATGGGAAAGCTCAGTAGAATTTATATTTATACTAGCATTTCAACTAAGTTCAACAGAACAGAAGGCGTACTACAAGCTCTTTACAGAGATAGCGCTGGACAACCTGACAGCAAGGACGATCCTTGGAGGATTAATGAACGATACCAGCATTGCGAGGTGCATATAATTACTTCATCGTACTGTCAACTGTCATTGAATAATGTTCTTGTTTTTGCTCTTCAGTGTCACCAGTTCCTGTAAGATGCGGATAATATCGGAGGAAGGCAAGATAAAGGGAGAAAAGAAAACCTATTATGAGCGGGAGTTTGTCTTTCTGAAATTTCGGTATATATATGAAGGTACAATTTTAATTTAAGTTTTCATGATGAAGTACTCATATCATTTCATTTCATAACATCCGTAGCTTTGCGAAAGCGCGATCACTATTTGGAGAATCGTAAAAGGATAATAGATGTTGTTTTCGACACTCCAAAGGATAGAACGAACAATGAAAGCCAAAACCTAAAGAAAGCGAGCAACGCATTTCTGTTGAAAAGGTTTAATTTGCATCCCTCGAAGTCGGTTGATTGCATCTATTATTTTCTTAATGCCATGTTCAGTGCATATCCGGAGCATGACTTTGGGGTCGTATCCATATCCCCATGTACCACGATAAGCAACAGTTTGCGAAAGCTCTTGAAATACTTTACGGTTCGTGGACAGTGCTTCATAATGAATTAACAATTACAACTAATTAAGTTATAGCGCGTCGCTCATCGACCCGCCGACGATATGCCAGATGAGGTATTTGTTACCCATCGGAGTTCACTTTGTGGCGACCTCAGTATACTTCCCATGACGGAGGATGACGAATACCACATTAATAAGCTTATCGATCGCAATATCAGTCGGCAAACTGTCGAAACTTTATTGAGTGTGGCTCCGGAAGCGGCGCCTCATAACGATGAACTTATCATTTTAAAAAACAAAATATTAGATTGTATACTGGCGGACTACTTACAGAATCCCCAGACCGAGTTTCAAATCTTGACCATAAGATGTGGGAAGCCCGTTCAACCAGGAGAAGACACTACGATAGTGGGCTTCATTGTTTTGCGGTAAAATTTTAAAATGCGCTGGAAAACTACATTTAATTAAAAATACACACTCCCATATTCGACAGATCATTTCGAGACTATAACTCGATACGCAACCAATACATATTGGCGCCAGATGAGTACCACCTGGCCCATGCCCGGGGAGAGATTGTAATGCTAAAGCTGCATCCATTTTTTCACATGTGGTCTGACGAAATCCTTCGCTCAGTTGCATTAAAGACGGGCTACTTGGAACTGTACTACCTATTCCCATTAAAGGTAAGAGCTATGCCATTGCCAGCTGCCACTTATACTTGTATTGAAAATCGTTTTCAGTTATTGTCACTACCCAATGACCTAATCATAAATATGATGCCAGTCGAGCCCCGACGATACAAAAGGAATTGGTTCATTGACTCCCAGGACAGTAGATACTACAAACGTCACAGCGCGTATGTCCCATTTCCTAAAGTCAACTGCGTCACTGATCGCTTATCAGTATTCCACTATAATCTGCTGCCAACGAAATTTATGGGTAATACCAATACTTTGGTTATTGTGGGCTTCTCGAACGTGTGCAAAGCATTTTTGCGACTCATGGTTTTTAGTTGGAATACGACAGAGTACGCATCCTTTTTATCTCCTTTACGAACTGAACTCCGAGCTCTATACTTATGTCAAACTTTGTAGCTTAAGGTTTACAAAGACCAATAATTGCGTGCCACGCCTTGACATTACCTGCATCGTTATGGATGGCATTTTGGAAGCGGAGTATGATAATGAGTTCCAGTGCCGATATTGTCAGGACAAGACGAAGTGTTTTATTTACAACTCCAATTATTCTGCCTTCGTCCGGGATGCCACTCTCCGGATGGACCTACGCAATTGGATACATTTTGTGCCCGGCAGGCTGGAGAGTATTGATCGGTGTGTCGCCTAGATCGACATATACGTACATCGCCTATTTAATTATCATATTTTACAGAAAATCGAAAGTGGTTACGCTCGAGAACACCTGTACAATATATTACGATAAGCTGCTCATAATGTGCGATCTGACCTATAGCGTCACGGGGAAAGTAGCTGGCGGTCGCATATTCCCGCACAATTATGCACATATCAATCGCCAACTGGATAAGATCATACTATACCATAAGATACAAGAGCTGCGCGATAACGAGATGGCCAAGAGGATATTACTGATCTATGGGCACGACCTGGCAGTCTTCGAGTGTATTGACTTCCTTTTAAAGCACGGGAATACAGCGAAAGATATTGTCGTTGTTTTTCCGCGTTTTAGTGAACAGTCCGATTACCTCAATATTCCCACCATCGATAAAAACCTCTTTGACATTCTTGTCGACCAAGTGAAGGATCTTGGCATTAAAACTTATGAATCGTCGCAATTTGTTGATTGGACGCTTTATCAAGATGAAGACTTTATTTCCAAGGTTACTTTCAAGAAGTTACCCAGGGGTCCTTTATTCTCGGTTTCATGCGATCTTTTCATAAATTTTACAACTGTATTCCTTGATCATACTCTGGAAAAAGGTACGACTCTACCACTTCGCCATTAAGCTTCCTTAATTATCTAAACATTCGAGTATATCCAAATGTAGCGTTCATTAAGTGTGGCATTGAAGTGAATAATGGTCATATCTTGGTGGATGAGGACTTTCGTACTAACGATGAGCATATATATGCGGCTGGAAAGTTTATACAAATACGAAATGATCCGAATTATCAATATAAGCATACGAGCGCAAGGGAAACTGCTGAAAAGGTATACTCCATACCATAAATGTAATTCAGAAAACTCATCCGGCTCAAACTTTTTGTTCAAAAACTTTCAGCTAATGCACGCACTTCAACTTGATCAGGAGAAGGCGTTTGTGGAGCGCAGATACATGAGACCCTGTTTTTTTGTGGCACTGTTGCCCATGGACTATATGGTGACAAAAATTACGATGCCCAAACGCTATTTGGGAGGACAGCTCTCAAATGAATTCACGGAGGTCATGACCACGTACGAAGATGGTGAATTTTGTCGGGTGCGCTTGAATCGAAAACAAGTGGTTGAGGAAATCGTGTGTGTGACTAAGGTTAAGAAAATGGAGAAAATCTTGTATCTTGTATTTTACGATGATAATACTTTCATTTTCTGGTCCTTGCACTTCATCAGGCCAATCGAACATTGTTTTTTCTGGAGCCATTCTGTGGTAAGCACGAATCGCTTCTTAACAACCTAAAGGCGCGTTGGCAAATGGGTTGGATCAAAAGTTTTTTGAAGTTTTTCGAAGAGCCCTGGACAGAGCTTATCATGCACGAACGTTTTGAAGAGTTACAAACAAAGAATCGCACTGCTCTACAATCGTTGCTTGCGAAAAGTAAAGCTAATGTAATGTGTTGGCCTTAGTTCTAGAGATATTTTTAATTCTATATAAATTTCATTGAAGGTTAACGATAAGGACAAGAACTCGACAAATACTGACTTCGAGGAGGAGCGGAAGCAGGTCTTGGAATTTTATTTAGTCACTTATTTGCGAAAATACCGAAAAGATTTTGTACATGAGTTTGCGTTGCCGGAAGATTTTGAGTTTTCCAAATAACATTTTTAATTTATTTATTTATTTTATTTTTTTTTTAAAGAAAACTAAACATGTTTTAGATAATGGACAAGTTTATTCAAAATTTTCGTAAAAATAAAACAAACATCACTCACTTTTTGTATAAAGTAGTTGCTGTACGTCAGCGGGCTTACCATTAATTTTTCGTTGTTAGTAAATATTGCATTATATCGTTTAACTTCTGATTCGGCGGCAAACATTGCCCGGATTTGTTTGTTAAAGAGGCGTACAGACTGCCCGGCGCGGAGGTGCGCGATGTTGTCGGCCTCTTAGTGGGCCTTGTACGCCACCTGGTAGTATAATGATGTGATGGTTGGTCTGGTCTCATATGCCCTGCAAATACCTTCGTAACTCCTCCTCAGTGTCGAAGATCATAACGGGGAACGGCGAACCGGGTACGAATTCCCCAGCCCACTTGACTTCGACGCGATAGTCCCCAGGTTCTGTTGGATCATACTGGTGGGCATATGGAGGGAAAATATGAGCAACTACGATGTTCTTTAATCCGATTAAATACAATACCTTGCAAAGAATTGTACGATCTTTCTGGCTCTCCCGTTGCATCTCCACCCGAAAGGCACCTTTGGGTCCGCGCACTCGAACCGTCAGCTGTCCAGCTCCTGCGCCGCGTGTATCGCAGATAAAGCGCGACTGAAAAGTTGCCAGCACGCCATGCTCAATGCCAGGGCCGTAAACACGCACCTGTGGAATAAATAACACTCCTATTATGAATTTGGTGCTACTTTTGAGCTTCACTCGCAATTTACTCACCTTGCTGGCATCTGGCGCACCCGCCACTTTGAGCGCAAAGGGAGAGCCTGGCACGTTCTGACCGCCATACTTAATGGTTAGCAAATGCCGACCCGGTTCTTGAGGCTTTATGTTTAGTGTGAAGGTGGCATCGCCATGATCGTAGAGCTCGCAGTAAGCCACTTTTCGTACGCCGGCACAGTGCGCGGTTAGTTCTCCTGGACCGGCACGCCGCGTGTCTATCCACGATTTGATGTCCTTGCCCACAATGCCATGGCGCAGACCCTCGCCCGAGCAAATCACCTTTGATGCGTCCATAGATGAGCCCACGGCCACAGTTAAGGGACAGCCCTTCACCAGGCGACCGTTCCACTTCACCGAAAGTGTCAGAGTTCCTGTCGTGGACTTTTGTGGCGTGTAAGAGGCTAGCCAAATATTTTCGCTAGGCCGAGGCTGTGCAAGGCTCACGGGCAATGCTGTGCTATCCTGGTGTATAAGAATGACTTCCGGACGGCCGGCAGGGGCATTCGATGCATCAATTGTGAAGTGTGCTGCTTCGCCGGCCTGAGCAGCGGCCAGCCCACGACCCATGAGCACAACCTTGTCGGCAGCTAGTTGTCCTGTGACAAAGGCGCTACGCGGGCATTGTGTTATGGTGAGGCCACTCCAGCTTAGGTCCAGATCGTGCTCGCCGGCTGCCAAGTTCTCGCCGCTAATGTTAAGGCACATTTTGTTGTCTGGCAGCGTCTCCACGGGGATCTCGATTCCGTCAATGCTGCAAACAAGTTTTCCCGGCCCAGCGTTCTCCACATCAAACATAATTCGCGCCGGCAAAATGAGGCGACCATCGTGATCCACCAGAGTGCCCCAGCCGCCCACAGGCACCACCTTTGTCGACTCCACACACGAAACATGCCATGGCGAACCAGGCAAGCTGCCTCGATTAGGACAGCTAGCGCGTATCTCGTATCTGCCCACCGACAAGATGACATATGAAATGCGCCATTCGTTGTTGCCCAAAGCCTGTCAAGAGTGCCAACAAAGCATTGTAAGGGGCATACAATTGAAATTAGAGCAAACATACCTTAATTTTAGGTTCGATGCGCTCGCCGAACTCATCAAGTCGTTCAATTTGCACATTTGGTGCAACTGGACAGTAAACCACAAAGGAGGCCTCCTTGTTGCGATGGCAGACTTCCAGCCCACAGCCAGATGCTCGTGCGTCATTACGCATACCACTTGAGGAGGCTGTGAAGGTGAGCGGGGAGCTCGAAATTGTTTCGCCGCCGTACATTAGCGTCAACTTGTAATTGCCCGGCTGTGAGGGCACAAACTCAACGTTGTATATGCCCTCCGACTGTTCGCTAATTAGCACAGGCACATTTTGGTTTGTCGGTGAAATGGCGAAGGCATCTAGCTCTGCTATGCCGGCGTTATCTGTGCGTACAGTAAAGCAGTTCGTACTGTGCAAGGCCAGTGGTGCTTTACTTACACCATGAACACTAACCTTGCTGCTGTCGAAGGCTTCACAGATGAACGGACTGCCAGGTAGTGGCTTCGACTGATGGAGTACCTCTGAAACGAATGCAGACATCATTTTTGGATTAGTCTGAGTCAGATATGTTTCCAAGTCAACTTGACTTACCTATTATACATTGACCCGGCTTGTTTATGGTAAACTCAGCTTGTAAGGTACCATTCTTAGTTTGATAACAGCGCACTGGCAGTGCCTGGCCACCTGGACCCGAGACCACAACGTCAAACTCTCGAGCCGGTCGCTTCACAGTGTCTATAGCGAACGAAGTGGTTTTCCCCACTCGGGCCTGGTACAGCCCTAATCCGCTGACGCTTATCTCCTTGCCGGCACTGGCTGGGTGAACATTAATCTCGAGCGGCTTAAGCGATATGGGTACATCGTTGAACAGGATGGTGATCTTGTGCGGCGCGACACGGGTTGGTTGGTAAATGATCTCGTAGATGCCGGTTTTGCTAGGACCGCGAATGGTGTGTGGCACTTCGGTGGCTCCACAGCGTACCAAAGCCGCCAAATCTCCTTGTCCAGCTTCGTTAAGTGATACTGCAATGGTGGCAGGTCGATGGCATAAAGCCTCACCGACTTCGGTGATCTTAACGAGCGTGGGGTCGAAAACGGCGAGGGTACGGGAGCCAATATGTTGACGCGTTTCGCGATCAATGAAACGTACTGTGTAGTTACCGGTCATATGCATGCGGAACTCTGCAGTCTGCCGGTTGATGGTGTAAGGCACGGACTTTTGATCTGGTCCCATGATCTCCACAATCTGATCATCCGAGGGAAAGTCGATTGCCGCCAAGCTACCGATCTGGATGTGTTGGGTGTTCTGCTGTATATCTACGCGGAACGGACTGCCGTCGACGGACACCTCGTTGAAGGTTATATTGACATAATGCGGCTCTGTGGTCTGGGGCACAAAAGTGACATCGTAGAGGCCACGGGCACAGGCTACCACTTCTGCCTTCACTGTGCTTGTGTCTGTCGAGACTACCAGTTCTAGCGTGCCTTCCCCGGCGCCAGCCGCATCCACACTAAATGTCACAGGCATTCCCAAAATGGCCGGACCGTACTGCTGGTCCAAGCCACTGATACTAACGCGTGACACATCGAAGACGTTACAAGAAAAAGGCGATCCATTAATGTGCTGATCATTGGCAGTAATGCTGATCAGATGACGTCCCACCGTTGTGGGTCTGAAGGAGGCGCTATAGCTGCCAGCATCATGCTGACTCAGTTGACAGTGTTCGTTGTCGCCGGAAGGCGATGTTACAAATATTTGCGGTTCCACACCCTCAAAGCCCTCCAACTCGAATGTGTTGTCCACCTTAACTGCGGCCTGCTTCAGTGCCTCTCCTAGGGCCATAGCTCGTGGCAGATTAACGGATGCGGCTGCAATGTGGCAACTGAAAGGGGATCCTGGTACCGGATGGCCATTGAAGCGCACCGATAGCGAGTGCGAGGCTGCTTCTGTGGGCTTGAAGTTGACTTTGAAGCGAGCATTGCCCTCGGACTGGACAAAGTTGGGCACATTCTTGCCATTGACGGCGACGATAATCTCTAGATTACCGGCGCCAGCCTGGGATGCATTGATGCCAAAGCTAACGCTTTTGTTCACCACACCCGGTCGGATGTCCGTGACTATGACCTTCTCCGCTGAGTAAGCCTTCAATAGGAAAGGACTACCTTCAACGTGGCCGCCGCTCGGCAGTCGCACCTCGACGGAATGATCGCCCACTTCGACAGGCTCGAATTTTACATTGTAGCTCATCCCGGTGGGCAACGGATCGATTTTGACGGGCACACTTCGTCTGGCTGGGCCGAGCACCTATAAGGATGAAGGGATGACCATTATGAGCAGACTTAAATAATTTAGAAGTCCAGATTCTTTGGTTTGTAGCAATTTTCCATGAGTGGATGGAGGATTCCCAAAAGTGTATGGAAAATATACGGACTATTCGAATCTGGATTCTCGGATAAGAATTGCAACGTCTAGTGTAACCAATGTGGACCTACCTCGACCGTGGGCTTTGTGTCCGACTCAACAACAAACTCAAACAGTCTGCCTACGCTGACCTTGTCCATTGTTTCCGGTGACTGAATGCGGGCTGCTGCCGCCACACGACACGTGAAGGGGGAACCGGGCACATCCTGGCTGTTGAATCGCAGCTCGACCGTGTGACTCTCTGCCTCCCGTGGCGTGAAGCTGATGGCGTAGGTATGTTGTCCCTGTGCTTGTGCCGAGGTGGGCACGCGGCCACCATTGACGGTTACCTCAAGATTGCCGGGACCTGCCTGAGAAGTCTCGACCAGGAAGGTGACCGGCTTGCCCACAGTGCCGCTGCTCACATTTTTTACTTTAATGGCACCAACATCGTAGACCTGCGATGCATAGTTTTTGTTCGAGTATATACTTGTATGTATTACAAAAGCCCATTATTCGGGTGCGCTTAAGCTTTCACTTACCTTGGCCGCATATGGACTGCCGGCCGTGGCCAAACCATTGACCGTGACATTGACGCGATGTTCGCCAACGACGCGCGGCACGAACTCGGCTTTGAAAACGCCTTCCGCTGACTGGTGGACTTGGGCTGGCACTGACTGGCCGGCGGGTCCTGATTAACCCATTTTCATTGTAGTTATTTCGGTTTAGTTATTTTAATAGCGATTTATTATTTTCGTTTTAATTGTTGTTTTTTTAAGTTTCGAACGCGACCGGAAACGATTGCGGAATATTTGTTGGTTGGTTGTTTTGTCGAAATACAAGAATTGAGCATTGTGTTGGGTCATGTTTGTGTGTATGGTTAGTGGTTTCGATTTCGATATTTCGCATAAGTGGTAAAAAATTTTGAAAAATTGTTCACTCGATTAGTAATGACATAAATAAATTATAAGGGAAAGTAAAAGTATGGAAGTAGTCAAAAAAATTTAGCACTATTTTAGTTGAAAATAAAATTTAGTTTTGGGGTGCTGTTAGTTTTGTCATCAAAGTGCGGGATAGGGTTAGCATACTTATAGATTACATATATACATATGCATACATGTACGATAGGAAATCAAAGAGGATTATCCAAACGATTTATAGACAATATCCTGCTCATATACGGAACTTAATGCATCCCTGCGACCCCATCCATGAGTCCTTAATCGGTGCCCATCCTTTAAAACCCATTTGATTTCTTTGCAGAAGTTCTAAGCTATTGCTTTTGTATTTTATTTGTAAGGCTTTCGTCAATTAATTAAACAAACAGCGGTCTTCAGTTCTTAAACTATGCCAACTGCAAAGGTATTAGTAAATATTTGGTTAATAATATTTTGAGTATAAGTACTTTGTAATTCACTTTGTAGTTACACTGAAAAGGTAATTGTTATCTTGTCATTTCTGTTTAATGGACTGTTAGAGAAATACGTGTACACGTACATAAGAGTACATACATACAAGTATGTACACAATATGTTTTTGTTTTTGATTTTTGTTTTCAAGAGCTAGTTAAGAAATGTAAGTACAGAGCGGGAATCTCATATACTTATGTACAAGTATATAAAAATAGGTGTAAGTATATGCAATATTTATATGTCTAGTACAAAAGATTTCGCCGTCCTGAAATATAATACAGATATAAAAGTGAGTTTAACACATTATTACAACAACAGAAAACAACAAAAGTACAAACAATTTACATATAAAAATACGCACATAAAACTACATACATAGACACACAATCGCTCACACATAATAAAAATGCCATGATGTAGAATATTTATAAATATACGGGTATGTTCATTTTGCTATTCCCGCAAGCTTTAGCAGACATTTTTATATATCTTTGCTTGTGATTTCTGTGTAATAGGTGAGGAAGCACTATGAACTTCATTCATTTAAATCCATATTAATATTCACTGACTTGTTAAATGGCAAAAGCTATTCCCGAATATCTATATAGTACTAGGTGGGTGGTTCCAAATAATTTCTTCGTTGTACTTGTATAACCTTTCACAGGTGCTTTGTCCATTAGTAGAACTTATTAGCTATACGACACGAATCTACTTATCTTTAAGCTAACCAAATGAAAGTGTTCGGCAGAGTCGTCTTTAGTCCTTTAAACTACGAAATTTAATATTTGAAGCATGAATGAATTCTATTTAGAAACGAATTTAAAAACATTTTTGGAGCTTTTTTTATAAATCATACAGACGCCATAAATGTGTTTGAACAGAAACGGGCTTTAAGTGAATAATTCTGACGATTTCTTAAGGTATGCTCATTGTATAGGCTAGCTTAGGTTAAAGACTATAACTGACCATGAACTAAAACATCTAATAATTGTTACCCTATTGGGTAGCCTATTGGGATCACCCCAGACTGGGTGATCTGACCCTTGATTTGTTTGTTTTATGCTGATGGTGAGTTGAAGTTATCTTACATTATTTTACAATATCCCACAGAATCACCTGACTCCATCTTTTAATTGATATTTGCGGTTGGTTTCATTTTATATTCCAAACAGAGCCTTCACAGTGAAATATACAATCCGAAAAAGGAAGAAAGGCAGTGACCTCAAATATGCAGCTCGACAAACATACTATATACGACATAGTCTGTCCTAGTTAATAAATTAACAGTTCACTTTAAAATTAGGGAGTCAGACATGCCTGTGAAAGTTGCCACGACAGTCCTGATCCAAACAAATTGTAGTCCAGTTGTAGATACTGACTTAAATAAGTATGTGGATATGTATATACAATTAAATGACACCATGTAGCATGTCCTTTAAGAGAAATGCGTGTGAATGTGCGTGCATGTGTGTATGTTTGTCTGAAAGTCGTGTGGCATGTCACGTGTGAAGGAAGTGCAATGTGTGTGTGTGTGTGTGTACAAACAAATATAGACAAGGTCCAATCAAGTGACGAATGCAATTGAGAGAGGAACAGATAGACAAATAAATAAATAAACAAACACTTATGGGCCATTAATGAACGAGCATGTATTCTGCACTCAATAAATGCAAATCGAATTAAACACATACAGGCAATGAGAGGGGAGGAACGCTCAAGATGGCGAGCTGGTGTGATTAGTCGGGACGCTCTTGTGGCCGGGCCACTTACATACCTTCAACATTGACCTCAATATCTTCCAAGCGGCCGCCTGTGTGATTGATAACAAAAGAGTTGGTCTGATGTACTGGGCCAGGGCCGCCGAGCGACACCTGAGGCCCCGCCACGCCACCACTGATGCTGACCGTAATCGGGCAACCGGGTACGGGCATTTTGTTGAAGGATACGTTGATGGTGTGCTCGCACGACTCCGTCGGCACAAAAGAAACGGAAAACCTGCAACAAACAGAACAGTTAGTTTTAAGTTACACAAGTACTAGATTCGTATACTTGTACTGGTAGAAGAAGTACAAGAGCTAATAAGTTTACGATTACTTAGCAGTTTTCAAGTGAAATCTTAGAACTGGCTTTCAACTATTTCTTCAGATGCAATACATATAAATTATAGAAAACAGCTTCAAGGCAGATAAAGAGGATTGTTTTAAGCAACAGATTATTTTAGTTGTTTAACTTTTACATTGAATTAGTCGCCTATAGTGACTGATAGATCTTATCCGACCGATTAATTTATAAGTGCTCCTAAACCTGTTTTCCTTCCTTCCTTTTGATTTGGTGATTTAGTTTGTGTAAATCTCCATCTAAATTACATAACTGACCTATTTATCTACTTAAATGTAAAATTTCGACTCACCTTGCACTGCCCTGCGGATGCACCTGCGTTGGTATATTCTGACCCTTGGCCGAAATCGTTATCTCAAGATTGCCTTCACCGGCGTCGCCCGCATCCACTGTAAACTGGACGGGACGACCCATTGTGCCGCGCGAAACGCTGCCAACAACCACCTTCGTAGCATCGTAGGACTTGGCCAAAAACGGCGTGCCTTGTACCGGGAAGCCGTTATACTCCACGTTGATGGAATGGCCACCCACATTGGTGGGCGTGAACTCAGCCGTAAAGCCCGCGTGTATGTCTCCAGTGACGCGTACGGGCAGCTCTCCATGTGGGCCACGTACGCTTACGGCCAGTTCGGCGGCGCCACCGCCACTAACACTTATGTGGAAGGACGAGGGGCGATTCACCGGTATCAGCTCCAGATTTGTCAGATTCAGCATAACGCGCGATGTGTCGGCCACAGCACAGACGAAGGGGCAGCCGCGCACCGTCTCGCCATTAAACTTGATATCTATCAGATGCGACTTGGCCTGTTCGGGTGTGAAGGAAACCAAACAGCGTCCGCCGCCTACCACTTGCACGTGATTGGGCACCTCTCCCTCGTTTATCGATATCTCCAGCTGCCCCTCGCCAGCCGCACTAGCATCCACTCGAAATTGGCACGGTTGACCGACAACTCCGCCATTCACCTCGGTCACCTGTATCAGGCTGGCGTCGTAGACCTTTGCTATCAAAGGGCCGCCAGCAATCTTCGTGCCATTTATGGACGCATCAATGATGTGCGTGCCCACTTCCGTGGGAACGAACTCAATGCGTGCAGCACCATTTGCCGCCTCATGGGTGACTCTGGCATTCAGCTTCGACTTGTTTGGGGTCAAAACTGTTGCCACGCACTCGCCTTTGCTCAGGCTTTGTCCAGGAGGCGGCAGTATCTCAAAAACCGCCGGCGTATTGGCGGGTACAAGGCGTGTCGATTCGCCGAGCGCGGTTAGGCCGGGTGACGACATGATTTCAGCGTGCCACGGTGAACCTGCAAATGGTATGGAAAAGGACATGTAATTAGCAAACGATACTCATTTAATGCAGAAATGAAGAAAGGACAACTTTTCGAGGCAGTTCTAATTAACAACCCATCAAACCTACTTACTAATTTATTAAGTTTAATTACTAAATGACTTTTTTAAATCTTTTCCAAAAGTAAGTTTCACTTTCTCCTTGACCTTTGTAGAGGCACTTACATATTTTCTTTAAGATTTCTGTATTTAGTACCAACAATAAAGAATTTCAATATATAGTACGAGTATTATCTTTGGTGTGCCATAAGAAAACAAGTTGTCTCAGCCGTTGCTCCAATCACTATCAAAATTGAGCTACATGTCAAATTTGTAAACAATTCCGGATGTCTATTCAATAGTATACCGGAAACATTTCAGCAATAAAGCCTAACATTGGTATGCATGTTGGAAGTAAAATTATTCAAATCAGCTTAAAAGAAGTTCACAATTAAGGATCTACAAGTAGTCGGAAATTGCTTAATACAATATGCGATTGTAGTACAGAGAAATCTACGAAATGATTTAAGCAATGATGCAAAAATGAATAAATACATTCTTATAAGGGGTTTTCTTATTAATCATATTTTAAACAAAGCTTGTTCCATATCCGGAGTCTGCATTGTGTCGAAATTGGTCCAGAGACATAGTAAGTAAGGGCTTTCAAAAAGATCTACATAAAATGTGCTTCACAAAAATATAGGATTTAAATGGAGTTATTTCATTGCCTTGGAAAACCAATCCACAAACTTCAGACTGCGATCCGAGGTGTAACTACAAAATCTCCATTAAATTTTTAAATATTTTGGAGAATATTACGAAAAATAAATGCAATTTCGAAGTAACATCAAACTTTGATTTTTTGATGGCTTTTTGAATTCTTGGTATAATTGCTTCGCAGGTTGTGAAATCAAAACCTAATACTCTAGCATTACTTTTAGGTATAGACTATAGCATCAGTAACTTGGTATAACTCGAAGCTTGCGATTTGACTAGTCATGGTTGTTGTTGTTGTTGTTGTTATTTTTTAGCTTGCAACATACTTGTAGGAGTACTTGCACATTGGGCAATTGCCACGGCAATCTGCGACGGTTGGTTGCCTTTGTAGCATGAGCATCGTGAGCATCGTTAGCATAGTTAAGTGGAGCAGACCTCAAAGCATATCTGTTGGATACGAATACTTCGGGATAAATGTCTGTGTGCAGCGTTCATTTTGTTGCTATTGTCATTACCGCCGTTGTTCTTGTGTGACAAGTGCTTTGACAATTATGTTAATCATGTTGTAGTAATTTTTGTTCGTTGTTTACACACACTAAATACCCAAATACACTACAATATGAGTGTGTGTAGAAATCGAGCTTAAAGCTTTTAAAATTGGTTTGCGATGGTGCCACCATTCAGTTGAACATCAGTCGTAAATCGGATTTATGTTGTTCATCTGCACTTATGGTTGTTCATATGTACTATACAAGTATGTATGTATTTTTCCCATTTTTTCTCTTTCGTTCGACCACTTTGACGAGTATTTATCGTTTTGCAATGCCTGTCTGCATTGCAACTTTTTAAGTCGATAATAAAATGTATTTTTTATTTCAAACTTTCCCGCGTGCATTTCTCTTTTTGCAATGCTTGCACTTTTCCTTTTTAACATTTAGCGTCATAGTGTTGAAGTTGTTCATTGCTCTAAATGGCTTTCCATGAAAATTGCCGCAACGGTCAGTCGGTTCAATGGAAATAGCCATTGTTGCATTGTCTGCTATTCTTTTTTCTTGCTCAATGCAATACTTGATGTCTCGTGCAAATGTGTGTCTGTACTTTAGATTTAGATAGATAGATTTATTGATCGGTGACATACTTGTACATATGTATCTGCCAAAAAACTTGTCATATTTTTAAAGCTTAACTGATTTAATTATTTAAACCTCTCTGTTTTAGTAAGAGGATTTAGGTTTTGGCAAATAATCTGGATTCAAATACAAAAATAAAATAGTACGCTTAAGTGATGTGTATGCTTTCCCGGACGGACAGAGGAGCATCTTTAGCATTGAGTTTTGTTAGCAATTAAGATGCTGCACTAGTACGAGTTTTCGCTATTACTTTACTTCAATCAACATTTGCTGACAGATGTTTTGCCCAACTCAAATGGCAGTTAACGTTAATTGTTGGAAGAGAAAACATAACTCAGCAATGCTTACCAAATGAGTTTAAACAATAAGAGAACGCCGGCAAAATATAATTATAAAATACAAAAAAAAACCAGTCAAACATGTATTTGTGTTCGTAACTCTTTGGGGCATGTAAATGAGAATCGGAAACAACGGAAATAAAATGCCGTTAGACAGCCGCACTGCCAGTTAATTTTGCGGTACCGTCTCTTTTCAATGAATTTCTCGGCACAGAATTTTATAACAAGAAATTATACATTCCTCTTGCAGAGGTTCCCCAAGAAAACGAATTGGAAAAGGCTTTGCCACTTGTCGTGTAAATTGATTTTGAAAAGTTGATGAAATATTTGTGTATTAAAAAAGATAAATGTGATGGAAAGGAAAAACAGTTTAACACTTCCTGCAAAGAGACGATTAGGTCGAAAAGAATATTTATGATAATTCACTGCAATCTTCTCTGATGAATCCACAAATACTTGGGAATCTGCGAACGCGGAAACAACAAATCTAATTTGATTAAAATTTGCATTGATTTCTACTTCCTATGCTTTTGAAAGCTGTCTCTTTCACTTTCCTGAAATATTTCATGAAACCCAGATTTACTCAACGACCTGTTTATAATAATTTAAGCTCGTTAAGCCGTTTCGGCTAAGCGGTAATGGCCGAGAATCAGTTAGTTAACCCATACACACACAGATGACCAAATGAATGCAAACGATGTGCTTGCTCTCACCGGTTTGTCGGCTCGACTGATAATCACAGATGGTTGCTATTTTTACTGTTAACTGTTACTTGCGTCATTGGCAACTGGAATGTGTGAGGCACAAGGAACTAGTTCTTGTAATGGCTTCTACAACCAATACACGATTTGTGAGTATACTATAAACCAAATGGTTACAATGCTATGGATGTAGCCGTTAGATTGGGATGTCAACAACCGCGCAGTTTCCATACATAATTAATAGATGCCTGCATTCAGATCTTTATAGACAAATACAAAAAAACAAGAGGGAACTTTACAGTCGATCAGGTCCGACAGTGAGATACCCTGTACCCAATCAAACTTCCGGGCTGAGTTGCATGCATCCATGAAGAGGAGCAAACCCCTCCTGCAGTTTGTAGGCGAACTGAAACTAATAGCTTTTCTTAAAATTGTCCGATTTGAATGAAGTTTGAAACAAAAGTAGATAATTGTATATACAAGTAAATAAGGTGTGCAAAGATTGGTTTTGAATGCTCTCGAAATGTGAAGAGGGGAATCAAAACCTACAGAGTTCAAAATTAATTAATGAATAAATAAAAGCATTACGTTTTTGTTAGACAGGCGAGACTGGCGCTGGAGGCTTTTGTTATTGCTGGCTTATGGTGTTGGCAGCGTGGCGTTTAAGTTGAAGGTTGAGTTGTGGGCGGGGCAGTGCAAAGCAAACGGCAAACGGCAAACGAAGAACTGAAAACGCGCAGACCAACTCTCTTTTGATTCGAATCACATGAAAACACAGAGCTACGGCACGCCTGAACTCGTACACTTGAAATAGTTGGGGTGATTATTATTTTGATTGTGATTTATTTTTATTGCTTTCTTTGCTTTTATTCGATGTTAAATGCTGCTGCTAATTATTTCAACAAAACAACCAAAACACTTGAGACATTTAAAATATTTTTGCAGAAACTGCAATCAAAGCACTCGGCGCGCACGTTTCTTTCGCGTTTGTCATTTATTTTGTGTTTATTTTCTTTTTTCTTTTTTTTGTTAATTACTGTTGATAGTACACCAACACAAGAATTTTGACGTGTCGCCGCGCAGTTCAATTTTACACGGCATACGCGTGATTGTTTATTTTTCTTTTTTCTTCTGCCCGTGCGGCGCGCTCCAAAAGAAAAACCAGTTTTTTGTTGGCCTATCAGTGTGCAACTGTCTCTTACATTTTTGTTAACAAGAAATGAAATGTATGCGAAACGTTACGTGGGGAGTTTCACTGCTGGCTGGAAAGGTATGTGCAGGTGCCCCAACATAAATACATACATACATACATACATATGTGCGTACATAAAATGTTGTGTGGAATGTGTGTGAATTTAAAAATGTATGCCAATATGTTGAGTGTGCCAGCGGAAATGCTTAAAAGCCGCAAGCGCGTCTTAACTTTTAAGCTATTCGCCTTTTAACGGCCTCTGTTTTGGTCGGTTGGTCGGCTAATGTTACAGGTGTGGTCATTGTTGACAAATGAAAACGAAAAGGCTGTTAAATGGTTTTCGTTAGCTTGTTGGCATGCCATTGCCACGTATACAGCACTCAATTGAGGCTCAATAAGTCAATGGTTGCCGCAACAAGGCAGCCACAAGAGGAATTCAAAATTGCACATTTCCTTCCAGCCTTAGATTCATATCTCGAATTGCCATTAACCTCAGCTACCTGAGACTATTTATTGCCTGCTCTGCCATACTCGTATACCTGTGCAACATTGCGACTACCAAGAAACCTATCTCAACGGGTTTTGGCAGGAGGAAGTACTACAAGTATAAGCAACTGTGGCAACGAGGCATGTGAGAAGCTTACAGCCCTCCGATACAATGGTATGCCTTTGTTCAGACCTTGCTCTGCAACTTGTGGCTTGAGTGCTTGAGTGCGGTGACAAAACAAAGGCATGCAACAAGTGCGCCTTGATCCACATTCAATCGAGCTCAGCCTTATGTCTTGTGAGATTGCGAGGCGAAAAGCAAACCGCAGATATCTGTTCTCCCCCTGGGTGTGAGAGCCACCTCTCACTGCAGCCACTGCAGCCACTGCGCGGCATTGTGGGATTGACGTTTAAAAACTTATGTAAGTCTCTCCTTTAACGTGCAGCAGCTTTCATTTGACTTGCTCAATAAACGCGAACTTGCCGCTTCAATTGTTGCAATTCCAAGTCGCAAGTTGCAAGAAGAAAACAAAATGGCTACCTCCTCTCGCACATCAAATAAAATTGCACGCCACACAGACAGAGCCTAGAGACATTTATCCATGTCTAGCGAAATCACAAATACATACAAATTCACACACATACACACAAACCCACTTCCACTCACATAGACATTCAGATATTTACGTTGATTTAGTTAAGTAAACTTTTTTTCACCAAACACTCCCCGGTCCCAGTCTCAACTATCTGTCCCATTGAAAATTTGTAAGCTTAAAGGTTCATTAAACTGGTTTCTCAAAGAGCGCTCCCCACACATACATACATATATATATATGTACATAAATATACATATATACATATATATAGACGCAAGCGCTGGCGACTACAAAACGTCCGCATTAGATATTAGCATATTTCTTTAGTTTAGAAATCTCTGAACATTTTTGTTTTTCGTTGGAAACGGTTTTCGGTTGACATTTCTACAAGTAGTTTGCAGGCGACTGTCGTTTTTCATAAGCTCGTTAATTCTTTTGAGTGACTTTTTGCTTTATAAACAATTATTTTCATTTTGTCAAACAATAACACAAACTTTATGCGTTTTTTGCAATATACATACAAACTCGTATGTGTGTATATATTTTTGTATTAGCATGAATTTGTCCGACCGTTCAAATATTTGCGCGCCGACGTGTCAGTTTCGTTTTAAACGCGAGCTGTGACTGCGGATCCGACTCTTACCTCGAACGCTGCAAGCCCAAAACCCGTCGTACAGGTAGTTTGATCGGAAAGAGAACACGATAGAGCGAGGGATCGCAGCATGCGAGCACAGGCGAGTGAGTACTGGCCGGTTCGCTCTTAGACGCTAAGAGCGCCGAGCTCTGAGAGTCGAGAGCGAATTCAATTCGCCGCACTGTGGTCAGAGCATACTTGAAATTTCTTCTTCCGACTCAAAGAATGTCGCTGCGTGGGCTTGAGCTTGCCTTATTGGGGTAGGACGAGAGGCCCACCCACCCGCTCAGCTGAAAATGTTTTTTCAGTCAAAATAGCCGAGAATGGTCTCATTCAAGAATATACATACATACATACATACATACATATGATATAATACCAGTTCGCTGCAATTGTAATTAAAGCTTTGCAACAATTTCGACTGATCAACATTTTACAGCGTTGGCTGCCACTTCTTGTGATGAAGTTTTTCATTTGGCTCTTAGCCTTGAGTTTATCAATCGAAATCAACTTTCGAATCCCATTTCCTAAAGGAACTTATAGGAGTACTTGTATATAAAAACCCTTTGCCTTTATTTGATTATAAATATTTCTGTATTACTATTCGTACACCATTCTACAGGTGTGCAGTTGCCTATTATATTAGGAACTTAAAGTGATTCTCTAAATTACCAAAAAATGGTATATGAAATATCTATCGCTCCTGATTTATAGCAGATTCGGAGGTATTATATTAATTCTTATGATATTGTATTTGGCCCTCCCATTAAAAGCGAAACTCACCTGGCACAGTTTCTCCATTGAATGTGATCTGCACCGTATGCGTGCCATGTTCGTGGGGCGTAAAACTCGCTATAAATCTTTGACCACCTAGGGAGCGTACGGACGATGTGACACGACCACCATTCACCAATATTTCCAGATTGCCAGAACCAGCTTTTGACCCATCGATTTCAAATTCCACAGGTCGTCCGATCGAGCCATTTGGAATATCCTGCACACGTATGGCTCTAGCACCCGTCGCATTATTGTCTATGGGACGAAATCGGGAGAGCGAACTATATCCAAAGCCGGGACTATGTCCATTCCGTTCCGTAACCACATGCTCGCTTGATTCCTTTACAGTTTTCGTATATCCGCCAGACTTGTCCGTGTACGTATTGTTCGAGTGTGACTTAACAGTGATGGCACTGGGTCTGAAAGCATATAGATAGTAATCTGTACTGAACAGTTAGGATATATCGAAGAGCTCATACTTGTAACGATCCACTTCATCCGGCGAGTCTCGTCGATAATCCGCATTCTGTTTCTGCTGCTGCTGCAGTGCAAATTTGTTGTACTGCGTGTTGCGTTGAGTCTCGTTGTCGATATCGGGTCGGCTATAGTTGAGCTCCGTGTTCAATTGCCTTTCGGTCATGTTGGCCAGCGACTCAAGGGAGTTATGCGAAAGCATGTGCTTCGTCTTGTTAATAACGTCCCAGCTGTCGCGACGCGCCGATGTCGGCTTGATGGACGAGACCCGCACATTCGAAGAGTGATCAATGCGTGGCTCCGGGGAACCATTGCGCCGCAGACGCTCGGCGGTGCCATAAAGAGAGGGACTGGCGCGCACATTAGAGTCAGTGACGTAGTTGGAAGTGGACTTGTAGGTCGACGATTTCTCCACAGTGCGTGTTGTTTCGTAGTCGGAGCGCGAGAGTCCGTTCTGCAAAGACTGTGAAGGTGTACTTTGGAATCTAGTTGCAGGTCCTGCTCTTACTTACTTTGGTCAGGGTGTTGGTGACGGGACTGCCCATTCGATGGGTTGCTGTGGTTATATAGGCGTTGTTCGGGGAATAACGTTGCACGGGCGATACCGAGGCGTGTCGCGGACTGCTGTTAATGTTGCGCGTAGAGCTCTCATATTGATTCGATGTCTTGGTGGTCAGGGGACTATGTGTTCGCACCTCACTGGATCGGGTCTGTGGAGGAGTGAGAGGGCATATTAGGAGATAGTGGTACTCGAGATAGACAGGGTATTTAGTGAGATTTCTTCTCCTTTTTCTTTTCGATATCAAGAACAAACGAACAACAAAATTTAGTTACATTCAGTGTGGGACTAGGTATTGGACTGAGCGAACCGGTCAGAGTGGAGGTGTTGCGCGCGGTCACAGTTTGCTGACGTTGTTGCTGTCTCTGCTCATAGCTGTACTCCCGATCCTGACGCGACGGTGTTAGCTTTAGGTCGCGATCGCCGCGCCTTTGGCTGTACAGCTCGTTCTCCTTGTCGTAGTAGTAATCATTTTTCGTGGAGGAGCTGTTCGATGTCTTAGAGTCTCGCCGGCCGGTGACAGTGTACAGATCGGCTGAGTTGATATACTTTATAGTGGGCGAGCTGCTCGAGGCCGGCGGAACCGGCGGTGGTGGGGGCGAGGCAGCGGACAATTTATCCTGTCGAATGCAATTTGATTGGGTGTGGGGGAAAGGGCTTTGGATTAGTATGGGTTAGCCGAACATTCAATTTTGAGTGGGTTGGTGTTGGTGTTGGTGGTGGATGTGTCTTGCTGAGGGAAGCGTTAGCACAAAATCCGCACCTCATGTGGTTAGATCACTAAATGCACCCGATGTGGGCCATATCTAGTCCTTGGTGGCGATTCACTTACCTCGCTCTCTCGCTTGTAGTACCTGGAGCTGCTATGGTAGTCTGTGGCATCCAGTTTTGGCGAATATTGCGGCGAGTAGCTGCTCGTCCGCTCCGCGGTGTTGTGCAGATCTCTTCGTGACAGAGAAGATGTGTTGCGGTAGTCATTGTGCCGCATATTCGTCGTTGAGGTGAAGTGCATCGAAGGACTCTCTGCGCGATGCTTACTATCATGCAGCGGACTGCTGCGCGTTTTTCCAGAACGTCCCTTGGACCCGTTGCCCACACGCATGATAAAAGGCGAACCCTTTACATCATAGCCATTAAAGTAGACATAGACCCGGTACTTGCCATTTTGGCGGGGCATGAAAGTCACACGATACTTGTTGTCCACTATCTTCTCCACGGAGCACACGAGCGAGTGCTTATCGTGCACGATATCCACATGCAACTCGCCCGATACGCCCACGCCACGAGCATCTACCTCAAAGGTATGAGCGCGCAGCGGCATGGCACCATCTAGACCGTGCACCGACACGCCTGATGCATCAAAGACGGCACAAGTGAAGGGACCACCCTGAATGTGCCGACCCTGATACGTAATTGCGATCTCCCAAATGCCCGCCTCGTCTGGCTTGAATATGGCACTGTGTCCCTCGTCGATCTTCTTCAGTGGACAATTGTGGGAGATGCCCGTGGGTGAGACCGCAGTGACAAGTATGTCCTCCGTTTTGGGCGCTCCCGTTGCATTCACCAGAACCTCGACCAGGCTGCCTAATGCACAAGGCGCCATACCGGGGGGTGCTACCTGAAGCAAGCGTGGCAGCACACGGAAAAAGTGTCCACCCAAACTATCGTCACCAATCTCGACCACAATCTCGTGCATTCCATAACGCTCCGGCACAAAAACACCCTCGCCTTGCGCATTCAATCGGACCGGCTGGGGTTGCCCGGATGGAGGCACAACGTAAGCTCGCACGGTGCTGAGGCTGACGTCGCGTGACAGCACATCAATACGGAAATGGGTCTGCGTGTGAAATTGAAATTAACCATTTATGTAACCTCGATGCGGGTGGAAGACACTCACCGGTTCGCCAACACGGCCGGATGTGCTCTCCATATATACGTTGACCAGGTCGGAGAGCGGAGGGCGCGGTGGCACCCACTGTAAATGGGCGGCATAGGCCATGATGCCCAAGTGCTCCACTTCCGGATTGGCCATGTCCTTCGGCGTGAGTATGGGCTGCACACCCAGCTTCGCTCCGGCATCCACGGCCTTGCGTATGTTGTTTTCATAGTGGAAGGGATCGGTGCTGAGTTTTTCCGGTGCTGGCGCCGAGCCACCCAATCCTTTAATTATTTCACAAAATACGCGACCATCGTTCCAGTCGCTCTGCAGCCCAAATAAAGGAGAGCGTTATTTCTCACATCGATTTACAATTTAATTTGCAAGCAATTAACAATTGAGTTAAAGTTTTCCAAAGATTGCAGACTTACCGTGAAATTCTTTACAGACTCCTTCACCTGCGTATTGACCCAGCGAAGTGTAGCGTTATACCCAGGACCACCTGGTTTCATGAAGTACGATAGATACGTCATGCCGGATAGCTCGTCCAACCATGGCGACGCCAGATACTCTGGCTCCAGTACCTTTGGAACACCGAACTCCCGCTGCGCTAGATTCATTGCGTTCGTGCAGTTGCGCACGCTCTGACTAGGATCGAGGCTGCGCCAGTGGGGGAATAGACCCGGCTGGCAATAGTCTAACAAGGCGGCTAGATTCACACCGCTGTTCCAGTCGGTGGTCAGGTTGGTGATCTTGCAGTCGGGCAAGGCAGCCTGCAACCAGGCCAACATCAGTTTTCGCGGCGGGAACTTGCTGCGGCCAATCTGGTAGCGTACAATCAGGGACCAGATCAGACCCAAAATAAGTTTCACATTGCCATTGACAATGTCCACGTTTCCTATATTAACCAGCTTGATGTGGTCAGCCTCTATGGACTTCAAGGCGGTGGTGGCATTCTCCAGATAGTGGTGCTGATTAGCGGGACGACGATTCCAAGAAGGTTTCAAGGGTCTCGTCTGCAGGTTCTCAACCAATGCACATAGGCAGGTGCCATCGCAGAAATCGGTGGCCCAGTCATGCACCTGCAATACCAACAATTATAGCCAGTTAGAGAGCTTTCAGACGAGCTATCTTTAGTGGCTCGCACTGTTATTATTGTTATTCGCTTTCAATGCGCGATAATTAGCTTTGTTCGCGACCTAAGAACAACAATAATATTAAGAAACTATGTCAGCAAAGTTTATTGTTGTTCTTCGTCAACCAACTCTTATAACAAGCCCAAAAATACCGACCACAATTGCGACAACAAGTAGGTGGGAACAGTAGAAGAAGTAAGACTATTTACCAAATAGCTTTACAATTTGTTACTATATAGTGAGACTAACGCAGTCTGATAAGGCTCTTTTATTACACTCAAGGGCATTTTGTGAAGTATACCCCGAAGGATAATTTAGTATCATAACTGGCACCTTTTTTGGTCTCCCATTTCCAGCCAGTATTCCATATTTGTCAAAATTCTACACCGACCTTATCAAATAATTAGTAGTAGTCTAGCTTTATTTAGGTTAATTCAGTAATTAGCAAGCAACTTTGCTTTATTTTTTTCGCATGTTTCTTCAACCAAATAAGCCAAATACTTGATTTGGTACAAGCGGCTTTAAAATACAAATAAATTAGTCTGGAAGTGCAACTTTCATTTCATTTCCACCAGCCATCTTTGAACAAACAGGCAGATATAACTGCGTGGATTGTGAAAGTCTGCATTTCAGGAAAACCCAGAATTTGAAAAATAAACTTATGGACCGTGTTGCAATTCCTAAGTACCAGTTCAAGTTCCAGCAAGGTTTCAATGATTTGAAAGTAAAATGCACGCATTTCACTCGTAAACTCGCATTTCACAAGAAAATAAAAACCAGTCGGAATCATTCTGGTTTTACTTTTAAAGAAGTACTTGAAAGCGAAAACTAGCTCGATATTTAGTCGCTCGTATGCTCGTATGCCCCGGAATTCTCTTTACTTTATTGCAAAACAGAAAATCCTCTATCTTAATGTTGGGTATAATACGCACAGACACTGTTGGCCCACATTACCGCAAATTGAAGGTGAACTGAGCTGCCCTAATGGATGGGGAAGTGGCTAAGTTATTAGCTAGCTGTATTCGTCGTAGTAGTAATCTAGTCGAAGTCCCACTACTTTACAAACTTTGCTAACCGGTGGTGCGCCATTCACACGATCTCGTCTGCATGTCTTTAGCTAAGAGGGGTATGTATGTATGTGTGTTCGCTTGCTGGGCTTTCTCCGGCCGTGCTGGGCCATTCCGAGCCGAGCTCGCCAATCGTGTAAAGTTTTACAATTGGAAATGAAGCTTTTCATCTTGAGCCGTCAGCGACAGCAGCCCAAGCAGCCCAAGCTTGCCAACCATCCAGACAATCGCATGTCTGTTGCTGTTTGTCCCACAGATACTCGTATATAAATATATATACACATATATTACTGTAGTATATAGTAGCTGACATAAATATTAAGCGCATATTTTGTCTGTTGCTGCGACTTCCCACCCATTGTATGGGGCGTTACTGCCTTTTGTTTGTCTTGCTTATTTTTTTTCTAACGAGCATGCCGCACATTCATAGGCGTCTGTTTTGGTCATGTATGAGCTATAACCTTTAAAATATCAAGTCGAATTCCTTGTCTTGATACGTATTGCTGCGAGTGACGTTTATGTGACGCGACACACAATGCTGAATCCATTTGGAGTCGAAAAGATTGGGTGTGCCTATTGCCAATGGAGGGACTGCTAAACTATTTAACTCAGTAACCCAAATGATTCCATTAGTAGGTCTGTAAATAGTTGATGAAAGCAGCAGGGGAAGAGCTCGAAATAAATTTTAAAAAAGGCTAGACCTAGTACTTATTATAAATGGGAAAAATATAATATATATATATACTATATATTCAACACAGCAAGCTATCTACAAGAATGCAGAAAATTTTTAGTAAAATATTCATTTCATTCATTTTATAAATGAAAACTGTAAAACAAAGGTTCCACTAGTTTTTCGAATGACTTAGTCAATGAACCCCTTTTCGAAGCCCCTTTTCCCACATTTGAAGTTCGAATTTCCGAACACTTTCCCTCGAATTTCCAAACCAAGGTAGCTAAATTAATTTGAATGTATCTGAATAGCTATTAAGCCAGAATAGTTTTTACAAAGTGATTTATTAAATACGCTAATTAATTAAATCTTTCGCTTTTATTTTGTTAATTTGCAAGATTTCTATAAGTTTGAAAAACGTATATACTTGTATATTTTTGTTGAGTGTCGGACTCACCACTTACCTAAGTGGCTCAAAAAATGTTGTCATGAGTTCAGCTGCTACTGCTACTATTGTTGTGCGTTTGAACTGCCAGATGACCTTGGCATTCAGCGGCCCAAATACGGCCTGTTGATGCGTGTGGCTCGGATTAGTTGTGGGGATGTGGGAAAAATTTTAAAACGCACAGCAATGAAAACATTGTACGGCTTTCAACAAAAAAATGACAAATTAAACGCCTGAAACTATATATACCATATTCTAGATTATATCGTAACTGGTCAATGCCTAAAATCATCATTGAGCTTGTGTTCAAGATCGATGTGTTCGCCACTGGGTACTAATATGGATATTATAAGCATTTATTTGTAGACATCACAAGATATACTACTACATATCGAATGTTCCCCAAATATTTACATTCGATAAGTACGTACATATATAAATTTATACAAGTTGGTAATGTATTTCGTTAAGTCTGTAACCACCAATTAACCACCATCATATGCTAATTAAAAGCCAGCTAAGAAGATCTTGCCAAAAGCAATTTGCAGCCTCACATAAAATGATATATTTCATATTCATTGAGAAATATTCTTACAGAATTGAATAAGAATGACTCCAATTTTTTTTTATTGCCCATATTGTTAAATATTCTCATTACTAAGTGATGTGGAAAAAGATAGATCGCCGTTGTTGGCCTTATATACATACATATATTGTGTTCATAAATCAGAGTAAAGATATGTTTTATTCAATGTAATCAAATAATAAACAGTCACTAATGCAAGAAATGTGTAAGTAAACATTAAAAATATTTCGTATAAGATGTTAAGATGTTAATGGACAAAGTTTGTAGTACATCGAAAAAACAAGGCTGTGATCTTTTGGTAATTCAATTGTTTACATTGAGGCGACGAAGTTTATATTCATAAATTAATAGTGTCAAATTGACCAAATAGAGATCAACTTGATATTGAACTGATTTTTTTTATAAATACATATTTTTCCGTTGTGCAAAGAGCAACAGCAGGGGCGATCGCTTTAAGTGTGGGATGTGGGCGTTAAGT
Organism: Scaptodrosophila lebanonensis; assembly: GCF_003285725.1. Lineage (NCBI taxonomy): Eukaryota > Metazoa > Arthropoda > Insecta > Diptera > Drosophilidae > Scaptodrosophila > Scaptodrosophila lebanonensis. The sequence goes on from NW_022060529.1 coordinate 9,615,621, forward strand.
ATACGCCGGTTTGCACATACTGAGTGTCCCATGAATTTTATTGACGCCTGTGGGCGAATTATACATATGTATATATGCGTGATTAATAGCCTTTTAGGGCAGCAGTAGATTGGCGGAAGCTAAGCCGGAAATGAAGTGTACAAGCCAAGGTGCAGAATGTACAGAATGGCAATTGGATACTGACTATGCAGCAGTATTGCAAAAAAATCAGCTCGGACGTGCCGACTTGCTTTATTTGACACATTTCAAGCGTGGCGAAGTTGGCATATATTACACGATATCAATAGATAGAATGGCCTGATCCGAGAGACAAGCTTGCAATGTGTGCGCGCTCTTTATAGAAAAGTATGTGAAAACAATTTATTTCTAGGCCCTGCTTCAAGCGACGGCACATGCGAGTACTATGTACATACCAGCATATCTAATTAATCGTTTTATTCATTCAATCGATTGATTGGCTGATTCAAAACGAGGTATCTATTGCTGCTGTTGCGCTTGAGTGGCTCGCCCACTCATTGTCGTACTCACCTGCATGCCCGTCTCCCGCAAATGCTCGTTGACCCAATTGCGAAATGTGTTCGCCTGTATCTCGACCCAGAGGTCCTCGTTGCCGCGTATGTTCATGCCCTTGGCGGCCGTGCCTTCGGGACTGCGTGCCACCAAACCGGCATGTGTTATCTTTTGGGTTTCGGTGCTGCCATCGGCGTTATGTTTCAAAAGGCCAGCATGCGTCACTTTGGCGCCCTTTATATCTTTGACGTCCATTTTGTTGCCCGCCTCACTTCACTTTTGCACTCGATATATTCGTTGGCTCAAATTAATTCACTTTCTGTGGGCAAATGTTTCATATTTACGGCAGAAAACTTCATCGAAAGAAAATAAAATCGTTTCAATTACTTATTTATTCATTTCATTTAAACAACAATTAGTTTTTTTCGCGCCATTTAAGTTTCTTTATATTTATATTTATTAATGTTCGGCGCGACAACGCAAGTGCACGCGGCGACTGCTCAAAGCAAACTGATTCGAAACGCGCACTGCGCATGCGTCCATGTTGCTGTTGTTGTTTTTTTTTGTTTTTTGACCACAACAAACATGCTAAAAATCGGTGACGTCATGCAGGCAAAGGCAAAGCTGAAAGCTCTCTGGAAAGCGATAAGCAAGGCGAACAGGGGAAGGGAAGCAGCGGCGGCAGGCAGACAGAATGTGGTGGGCATGCGAATCTGAATCTGGCTTTAAAAACTGGTTTTGTCAGTTTCGCTTTAGACGAAAAAAAAGAAAACAAACCAAAACGAAACGATTGTAAATTGTAAAATACCAGCAACAACAACAACAACAACCACAACAGCAACAACAAAAAAGTGAGCCTGAAAAAAATCACTTAGTTTGGAATTTTGAGCCAACGTCGCTGTCGTCGCAATTTTTTCGCCGCAGCGAGCAATGTACAGGTATGTGTGTGTGTGTGTGGGCAGCAGAGCAAAAGTGTGTGGGGATGTGTTTCTATGCATATGTGTGAGTGTTGTGTGTGAGTGGTGTGTGTGAGTGTTGTGTGTGTGTGTGCGTGTAGGAAACTGTAAGTCTTTCAGGCAACAACAAATAACGACAAGCGCGACTTTAGAAGGCCGTCAAGGTGGCGGCGCATTATCCGAACTGTGGGATCGTGGCATTGTAACTCATATAGCATTTGTAACAATGCCGTTAATTATGTGCCTACTATTACTACCCACACACACACACACACACACATACACACGCATAGAGGCAGGTGCCATTTCACTTGTTGTGCAGTTTTCTCATTTCTTTCACAAACAAAAAACTTCAATTGTCTGCGGCAATCAACAGTGCAATAAACATGAAAATGAGTTCTTCAATCAATTTGTAGGTATTATTTTAAAATTATAAAGACCACACGTGTATACATGACCTTAGCTAGATTCAATTAACTAAAATGTATTTTTGTTTTATTATTCCCATTCGTATTGTTCATTTATACAGCATTTGAAATGCGCTTTTAGGTTTTTGATTTAATGGATTGGAAGTTTGTTGCCAGTTCTTTGTGTCGCTCATTTTTGAAGGCTTCGCCACATTTGCATTTTGGCACAAGTCTGTGAGGCGTTAATAATGCAAAGCTACAAGTATGTATAAGTATGGGAAGTCCGGTTGCGGCACACATACATATGTTTACATATGTTATAGAAATTTATGCATCTACTATAAATCATTCAGTTTTCAGTTTTGTTGCAAGCCCCAAAACACACTTGGACCTCATCACCATCATCACCTGCTCTGCTCAACTGGCCAGAACGAGATTCCACTTGTGTGCGCGCATGTATTTCAAAAATGTTTATTTATTGACAAACAATTTTTTACTTGTTTACTTTTTGTTACGAGTATTGCCAAAGATGACATCATGCATCTTCGTTTGAAACACACTGAGGTATTTGCTTTGGTATATGCTCGTAGGTATAGTACTCGTAGCTTGCGATTGAAAAAGCGTTTACGACGCACTCAGTCATCGGTTGACTTAACTACAAAATGACGCCGTACAAATTGCATAAATTTCAGGCGAAATCATCCAACAGATAAATACTATACTCGTACAACATATTGTCGTCTAAACGAATTAAATGGCTTAATGGAAAGGCGTTGTAAAAGCAGCAGCAGCAGCGATCATTTTTCCTTGACTTTAACTCAACTGTGTCAGTCAGTCAGTCAGTCAGTCAGTTAGTCAGTTAGTCAGTCAGTCAGTTAGTCAGTTAGTCATCCAGTCAGTCAGGTCGTCAATTCTGTGAGTTGCCATTGACGGTTGCTGACGCGTTTTAAGGCCACTAACTGGCCGCGATTGGGAGTTGACCGAAATGACTCGTATAATGAGCTGGAAACAGACTGATGCTGATGTCACCATCATGAAGCTCCTGCAATGCTTGCAATTGACATTGGGAACAAGTAATTAGTTGCTATATTTGTGCCTTTATGAGCTGTTTTTTCACAATTCATTTGCTTGGCGTATTCAGTTTAATTGCCTTATGATATTCTTTCTCAAACATGCCTAAAGGCTGAGTGATGCTCTCAAAAATATTAAATTGTATTTTTTCTATATTTACAAATTAATTTGATTATTTTTACCGTTTTTTTACGCTTCAATTTTCAAAAGACGCAGGTCAACAGGCAGTGTTGGAATCTAATGATGAGGCTGATCTAATGGCCTTGAAACTTGATATAAATTCCTAAAAATGTTTAGTAAAACAGTCACAGAATTTCGTGAACTATTTAGCGGACAAATGTAGGACTCTATCGAAGGAAAGATTACACCAACTTGTCATACATACTTGTACGATTTAGGAGCATTTGCGTACCGAGTTTGGCGAGTCTAGTTCCCAAATTCGTCGGGATATATATAAGTAATGATCACTCATCTATATGTGTATGTATTTTAAAATGTTGCCCAAAATATTAGAATTTTAATAAATATAAATAATAATAAATAAATAATTTCAATAGTAAAGTTCCAAGTTCTTCATTACATTTTGATTTTCATATAACCCCTTTTACCCTTTGAGTATAGGGCATAGATTTTACAATTTCTGTTGTGTGTTTAGTTTTAACGCCGAACATCTTCAGTAGGTAGTTGATCGGTTGGTCAGATTTGAGCCGGCACACCCACTTTTAGGGCATACTATTGGCATTACGTAAACCCTGATCTCGGCCGACGCATGACGATGTTGGCCGAAATTTGGATTTATGCGCAGCCGTGCCCAAAATGTCACAGTGTGTTTTAGCCAAAGTCAGTGAAACTGAAATGGCCAACTGGCAAGAGTTTGGCAAAATAAAAATAAAGTGTTCCATGTGGGTGTGTTCAGCATTTTTATTTCATTGTTACACCTTATATCTGTTAAAATAATTTCTGCTGCTGTTGCTGCGCAAACAAATATATCAGCCTACACAGATCGGCACCAGATGTTGGACCGTTTGTGTTGTTGTTGTTGTTGCTGCTGCTGCCGGCATCATCACCCCCACACATGCATATTTCTGATCTTGAGTTTTAAGAATCAAGCAGTTGATCTAACGCCTTGTTCTAAGTGTGGGCGCAGCTTCAATTTTTGATGTTTGCCTATGGGCGTTGGACTTTGGATGTTCTCTGTGTTTGGCAACAGCTCTGGCTACAGTAAAAACTCAAGACCCGTAATGCTCGTACTTTGCGGAAGCGCACAAAACTGCTCATTGCCCTAAACATGACTAAAGTTGAGTTCAGACAGGCAAAATATTTGTCCCAAAACTAGCCTTGAAAACTAAATGCAATAGGTATCGTTGAAGTAAGACACTAGAGCTTTATTGCTTTTGAACGAAATAACTTCATACTTGTATTTATGACATGGCGCAGTATAGGTCGACAATTTTGTGTGCAAATTATGTTCCTGTCTGACCATATATTAATACGTGGACCAAAAATGTGTTACTATTCATATCTCATATATTTTGCCGTAGCGTTTATTGTTTTTGTTTTTCGTTTGGAAATTCTTCTACATCAATAAATTGAATTGACCCGGAAATGGACTGCATTGTTGTTTTATATTTTACTTTTTGGGACATGCCAGAAGAGGCCATTAAATGGCTAGCGAAAATCCAGAAGCACAATCTTTTCGGGCTAACATCCTTTACACTTTTATAACTGCAATGCAAATGTGTAATAGCGCTAATATCAATAGAAATTAATTTTATAGACTACCTATGTAGTATATTTACAAAATAAGTTGATTTGAAAACATGAAAATTACAAGTTTTTTGTCGCATCACTCAAAATCAATATACTGCATGAAGATGAAGCAATTTACATTATTTTGCGTTTTAACTCCTTTGAGTAATTTCAAATGCCCGCCTTAATATAACTGGCACGACTATAACCAGTCCGAAACTAATGATATAATTTAGCTCCAATGTTCACAGTATTTTTCGAAGCATTTTAAAGATTCACTTACATGTAAGTGCAACATAATTAAGTAGTCGTATGTGAGAGAAAAATGTTTTAATTATTGAGAACTGTTTTGGTCTTAATAGCGAAAGCACATTTCTCGCCACACGATTTGAGGTGCTTTTCCCAATTTTAGTTGGTGCTGTCTGGACGGCAATATTTCATGGCATTGACGAATGTCAACTCTAACATTTTGATTTCAATTGACAATAAAATCAGATATGCTGGAACATTATCTGATATCAGATGCAATGCCGAATTTGTTAGTCAGACATTAGCATACCAAATTATTTGCAAAAAATAGCTTAAGAAGAACAACTCTTTTACGGAAGAGGAGAATAGTTTTCCACATAGACTGTGAAATTGAAAACTTTGTTTAAATTCAAAACCCATAGAGAAAAACACATTTGATACAAAAAATACTGCCTGTGCGATTTCATGAGCAATTAATATTTTTTTTCTTGCCAATTAAGAAGCATAATGAACTAAAGAGACGCTTAAAAAGTTAAGTTTAGCAGCAGTGGTTGATATTTTTAGACAGCCATTTCAAAGTCAGCTCATTAGATGGCGAAAAAACATAATTCAAGAGATTTTAGCAAAGCTTCAAATGAGGAACATACACAAAACACACACACACACACAACTATCTGCAGTTAGTTTGTGCCTTCAGTCATTTGATATATGCCGTTAGTGTGAAGAAACGTCATGCGCGCCGACTTCTAATGTTTTTAATTTTTGCTCATTACGAGTACTTTGCGTTATTTTTCGTTTACGCGCCGCTAGAAATTGTTTTTAGATTTTTAGCCAGAAGTGCTGGCCCGCATCTGGTAAGGGAGTCGGATAAAACCAATCGAGCTGGTGGGTATGGGCAGCGTAGAAAAACCAGATTTTCGTTTTGTTTGCCGCTGCGAAACTTTCGGTTTTTACTTAGTATTGTGTTTTCGTATTTCGTTTTCGCTGAGCCGACTCTGGCCATTACGTAATATTTTTAGCCAGCCAGAAACTAGCAAACAGCTAACACAAATACAATGAAAATGTGTTAGCTACGCCTGTGCGTTTGTGTGTGTACACGTATTTGGCATTGCTGGCCGCAACAGGCCAAGCCATTTGATATTTATGCACGATATACATATAGTAGTTATGCAGATTCATGACAACTGTTTGGTATTTTCGTTTTGGCCCACACCTTTTCACACGCGCTCTTGCTGTTTGAGCACACACACAGTCCGGGGATTAGCTCACGTGTTTAGCACAAATTCCACAAAATTTAAATTAACAGCGAATTGTTTGTCTAATTGAGGCAGCGCGATGACGAAGTCAAAATTAGAGTAAAAGCGCGCCGCACGCAAGTCATCAAAAGCCATCACTATCCCCACCAACCACCAACCACCATCCAACATTCACGTTATAAGCGTGGAAAATGGAATAGGGCAGCAAAGTAAACGGCAAAAAAAAAGTATGATTACTAAAAATAATAATAAGAAGAAAAATACGGCAAATGAGAACAGCTTCGTGGGTTTTAAGTGCCAGCAACACGAACGAAGACACTCAACACTGCGGCTGTCTGTGAACAAACATTTTACTACTCATATCAATAATACGTATTATTATGAACGTAACTAGGGACGGGGTGGATGAGCAAAAAAAAAACCATAAAAAAGGGCAGGTTGATTCAATCGTGCGGTACACAAATGCCCCATATTGCATAAGCGTTTAAATAGCGAACAAAAAACTGTGTCTATCTATTTGCACATGAGAACTTTGACTCTAATTGGTCACTTTGTTTGTTTTCGTTTCAATTCTCTGTTTATTCATTTTGCCATTACACTTGTTGCGCTTTTTGTTTAAACTTTACAGCCCGTACACTTTGTTTCCGTTCACCGTGTGATCCGTACCTTAAAAGCGTACGTGATGCGCGTACGAATGTCTAACAACGACTGAAGCTCCCCGCCCATTCGCTGCTTTAAGCCAAGTTTCGAGTGCGTTTGGGCCAACATTCCAGCCAAAAGCTCACTGGAAGAAAGAGAGTGAGAGAGGGCATTGCGATCAGCATTAGTTTGTTTTGCTTTGCACTTTGCCTCACTTCTGTTTTGTTTTGGCTCTCACCTTACTCAACTTACCTGAGGAGGCGCCACATTTTGTGGCATTTCCGTTTACAAAAAGCGCTTAAAAGCATTTGTTCTCAAGTTATTATTATAGTAGAATTCTAAAGAGCAGCCCAATTACTTCGAACTATGAGTGGACGGCTTTGGTTTTGTTATTGGAATAATGTGGTTGGCGCCAGATTTTGTTGATTAGAAGTGTAATAATGCTGGAAGGAAAACTATACGAAATACACAAACAAATTCGTTTTATTTCTCAAGAATTCTTTTAGTTTTATTCAGTTTTATTTTTCTCATCAAGTTTTACCCTTTTTTATTATTATTTTTTTTTACCTATATGCTGAAATCTCAATAATATATTTCGTTTAGATTTCAGTAAACTTATGTTCTTGTTATTTTCTTTTTTCACAGTTCAGCAACACACGGCTTTAAATGTTTGCACAAGCTTGATTTTCTTCTTCTTACAAGTACTTATATTTGAAAAATTCCTTTATCTTCTTCTGTATACCCTTGCAAGGGAATATGATATTTCCAAATATTTCTGATCGTGGTAACCAAAAACGAACGTCAACGAATGACAGATAACGGACCAGTACAAGTATTTCGTATACGTGCCAAGACAGATGCTGTTTGGGATTCCGTATGGCAAGCCTAAATGAAATCTGAACAATTGTGGCCCACTTTTAATGTTGTATACGAGTAGCTGCCAACTAATAACAACTTGTTTGCAAGGGTATCCTCCTTCGGTGTACCGAGGATAGCCGTTTGTTTTTGTTTTGGTATGCATTTTATTTTTATATAATCTTAAAAATTATTTAATTAATTTTTAGTAAAAATAAAGCTATAAATCTTGTTTGTGAATTATAGTTTCATGAATAAAATTAATTAAAATTATGTAGCACATATCAAGCCTTAATTAAATTTTAACCTCTAGTCTCCCACAATATCTCTTCTTTTATTTTCTTCTCATATATATGTATATGCAACAACACAACCAAATCGATGTAGTTTATTACCTATTTTAGCTCAATAATACATACATATACTAAAACGCATGAATGTAAGCATATATATATTGATGGCTGCGTTCAAAAAGGCGTAACTAAAATATTTTCAATTAGAGAGAAACTAATTAATCATATTCTCGTCTATAAAACGAACAAAAGATAATCAATTTGGAGGCGTAGCAATACTGAAATTATGTTAGTTAGTTTTTATTGATTACTCATTAACTTATCCACATTTTTTGCGACTGTTGTAATTTCAGATTGAAATTAAATGCAAATATATTTTTGAATAGTAAGTTCTTCAGTATAAATAAGCCACGAGTGCAGTTAAACATTTCGATTAGGATGCCCCTTTTTGCTCGAAGCTACCAATATACATATACATACACATTTTTTGTGTGAATAAATAACAGTTTTTCAAAACTAGAATACAAACACAATTGAAGATGTAAATGCCAATCGATGTTACAACAAATTTGTTGCAATTGATAACATACTCGTACATTCTAGAACATGGTTGGTATTTATGTATATTTTAATTCGGCAGTTCAGTATAAAATTCTTATTATTTGACTTGTAATTGGATCTGCAGTTGAGAACGATCTTAATGTGTATTGGCACCTGCGTTAAACTAATGATATTGGTAGGAGCCTGGCATAATAAAATTGAAATGAATCTGTCTACATAGATGAGTCTAAACATCAGCGGATCATCAAATGATGTCGATTATTATTTATTGTAATTCATAACTATTTAAGACGTTTCACATTTGTGTCACTACTAAAGTGGGTAGCCTAAGTAAGTATATACCCTTTTCACTCTTTGTCTATTATATTGCTACCTGGATTTCGCATTACGTGTCACCCCAAAGCCCAAAGCCCGCTAGTAAGCAACAGAATTTGATTGGAAAACTAAATGCATACATATTTGAATAAACGAATTTTGCTAACTAAAGGAATCCGTTAATACAATACATTCAACAACTTCGTTCCCTTCAATGCCTTTGGCATTGTCGGTTTGTGATTTCGCAACGCTCTAAACTTTGTCTTTATTGAAACCCCTTTTAATTTTTATTGTAAATATATTAATGAATAGTAATTAATAAATTTGTTTACATGCGAATTACAATATGGTTCCAAAAAGTTTGTAATTAGGTCTGAATTATGTATGAATTGGAGCTATGTATGTACTTATATATTGTTGTTTCTACCTCTAATCAAGAGAGGGCCGTTTAAATTGTTCGAAATCGATGTATTACTAACAAAATGTTTTGCACAAAGCATGAAATAGGTTTCTGGGTAACTCGAAATTTTCATTTCCTTATTTCCCGAGCAATGGGTCGGTCGATCGGTCATACCACCACTATAGCAAATATATTCACATACCTATGACATACCATTTTTGATTTGTAAAAGTTAAGAGCTTAGTTACATTCATTAATTATTACAATTTGTTTTGACTTTGACTTTTGGTGTGTCGACACAGAACAATATTTAAATATTTGGTCTTCTCCGTACACGTCTAATCGTAATTGTACGTTTAAATTTAATACTAAATTCTCGCATAAGCCTTTATGTGACACCCTTCTTATGGGCTTTGAATTGGAATCGAGCTGAGAACACCTACGGGTTGGCCACTTGGCAGCCTATTAACCCATAGACGACTGCGTTTAGTTCTTCAGCATTTGCTTAGCTCTGCAAATCTGCAAGCTAAACTAACTACAGTATATTTAGGCCTTTAAAGTTTCTCAGACATTACAATATACATACAAGTATGTATACATAGTGGTACAATATGTATACATATTGCAATAAAAGTTGTTGACAGTTTTCTACACTTTTATTGTTATTGGGCTTGAGTTTTGTTTTTTCATCATTTATATTGAATTGTTTTTGTTTTAGGCTTTCTACAATTTTAGTGTTTGTGGTGTATGCTCTGGCAGTTCTTTTCGAATAGTACAAATATTACGCAAGTATTTTTTAGTTGTCCATAAATGGTTTATATATTATTTTCAATTTTAAAGTAAATCGGTTTCCATATACACATCTAGTAAATTTGTTATTATTAATTACATACAATTACAAGTACAATTAATAAATACATACATAAGAATTAAATTTTTATTAGTAGCAATATTTTTCGCCTCTTACACTTACCCACTACTATATATAGTCTAGAATAGGTTTCCCTTTTGCTTGTATTGTTAAATGTTTACACTATTTTTTGGTTTTTGTTACTCCGAAGTATTTACATTTAGTTTTGTCTTTTGTTTTTGCTTTATCTAAGATCCTAGCGCAATTTCATATTTATCCTTAGCTATCGTCTAGTTTATTTGAACGATTACAATTTTGTTAAGTCAATAAAATCGAATAAATATGTATGCGTGTATGTATATAGTTTCGTTCAAACCAGCGAGTCAGTGAAACATTTAATTCCATGAAAAAGAAACTAAAGAAAATGATTCAGCCGAAATTAAGCTACCATCATACTCATATTTGAGATTCTTAATCGCAAATTGAACGCATTAAACAATTCAATAGGTTGATACCTAAAGCGGCCAATTAAAAGATATTAATTATTTTCGAAAAATGTAAAGCAGTTTCTTTTAAACGTATTGCACCCAAGTATATTACAAAACTGGGATACAAATATATTTCTATTAAAATACAAAAAAAAAAAAAAAAACATCGTTGGAGAGGGACTGCCAATCAGAAACTGTAGTAGATATATGCATTTGATGTAAAATAAATTTGAAATATTTATATCTATGAATCTTTGTTTCGTTTCTTAAAGTATTCTTTTTAGCACGCAAAGTAAGTAAGCCACAGACATTAAATTTACAATTACAAATAAATCAATGATGATAACAAATGCTCATGCTTTTCCATTTAATGAAAGCTTATCTTGAACTAAGTATTAGTACTTACTTATATATATACTATATGAATATATATGTACATACTATAACATACACGTAGCAAGAAATTCTTTGGCAGTGCCAATTGTATTAAATCTAGCATGATCTTCAATGTTCGCATATAGAATGTATTCGCACTATAGACGTATATCGAGGTATGAAAGCCCACAGCTACATGTAAGTAAAAACTATTTTAAATGGCATTGAAAGTGAATGCTAAGTATTTAACAAAATTTTGTCATAACAATTGAACAAAAAATCCGTACAGTTGTGGCCAAGATACATCCCAGATACCCCAGCTACCTATAACGAACAATATTTGGCTGAGGGCGTCTGTCGTTGCCCGCCGTTGGCGTCTGCATTCGCATCTGGCGGAACTATGTGGCCCATAACTTGTGCGGGGGACTGAGGGTAGCGATGTTGATGTTGGTGTTGATGCACCTTCCAGGGTTGCGTTGTTTGTGTGGCATGGTTGGTGGGGCGCTTGAACCCCTGCGGGTTTGCAGTTGATGGCGCGCCTCTTGCGTTGTCCTTTCTGTCCTTACTAGCAGCTGCTGCTCCTAGTGTTGATTATGGTGTGGGTGGCGTGGCGTCAACAGTCGGTTCGATGGAGGCCAAAAGTGTTTTTGCATATAATATAGTAAGTAAGGCAATTTTCAACCATATGCACACAAACACAGAGAGGAATACAAATTTAACAGTTAAGTGAATGCTTGAGATGCTTTGATATTTGTTATTTTGTTTTTGTTTTGCTTTGTTTTTGTTTTTGAGATAAATTGCCGATGTGCAGCCCGTACGAATGATACTGAGATTAAAAGTGACACAAGTAACAGACATATACGAACGACTATGAAACGTATGCGATATCGATAAAGTAATTATCTCATTCCGCCTTCCCATGCACGTGCTGGGCCGCGACTGCTGTTTTTTTTTTTTTGTAATTTTAATTTTTTATTATTTTTTTTGATGATGATATCTTGCAAGCCTAGGCTGAGCGAATGTCATGGAGTCATGAGTAACATGATATGTACACCATACCGATCGGCTGATGCTGATGGGGCAGCACTCTCCCGTGTTATATGATACTCTCGCGATTGCGTTCAAGCTCCTCAGTCTCGTTTTCCGGGTCCACACTGGATGTTGATGAGACGCCACATATTTGCATTTCAATTTCGGCCAGTCGGTTTTCCAGATCCCATTGCTGTTGCGACAACTTCGTATTTAGTGCTTGATTCTCGGACTCCACAGTGTGCAGTCGTTCTCGTAGTCGTTTAATTTCATCCTCCAGTGCCTCGTGTGAGCCCAGCAACGGTGTTGTGCCATCCCCCCCACCACCGACTCCCGATGTACTGGCATCGTAGCAATTAAGGTGAGAGCTTGAGTCGCATATGTGACCTGCCAACATAATCACAAGCATTACACATACGCACCTACCTATATATATATATTGAATGTATTGGATGATGAAGACGTTCACCTACCTGTGTGACTGGGCTGAGAGTGCGGACGCATCGAGTGGTGCGAGGTGGCTCGACTGCGCGGCCTTTCCTCCGAGCCATGTGCACTGGGACTCATGGAACGTGGCGAATCTGTGACACGAGCCAAGCGTTCCCCGTAGCTGAAGCCGGAGCGCGGACTTGGCGCCCGACTGTGAGTGAATTGTGGCTTTTAATAGTCAGTCAACAAAACGCTACTCAACAAATGCTCACCTGTAGCCGACGCCATGCGACGTCTGCTGTGGTGCCGGCGGTTGCGGCTGAGTGTGCTGCTGCACGTGATGCGTCATTGATGGAGCTGGTGCCGGGGTTGGAGCTGGAGCTGATGCCGATGCCGGTGGCAGCCACATATCCTCCAGTGAAGTGCGACCACAGCTCTCCACCAGACCCGGCGTCGATTGGCAGCGGCCCATGGCAACTACATTAAAGTATTTGACTGTGTTTTAAAATCAACATCGTTCACGATTCACGCAACCGAAATGGAAAACGAAAAGCAAAATAATCAATTCGTGTTATTCTGGGCCAGTCACATCGTGTCTCATAAGTGTGTACGAGTGTTTTCGTTTTTGAGATTGTAATTTTTAATGAAAAAAGCTGAACGAATTGTCGCATTCTCGCATGCTTACCTTTCTCGAGTGGCGCCTTTTTATATTTCTCCAAGCGTTTCACAGCAATCGACTCAAGGCGAACACGTGCCGCCGGATATTCCTTTAGCACATCCCACATATCCTTTTTGCTGAGAACGAAGAGGTCGCTGTAGCCAACGGAACGTACCGAGGCGGTGCGTCTATTGCCTAGACGATGCAGAGTGGTTGGGTGAGGTATTATTGAAAAGTTACAAGTGATTAATGGGTTTTCTGTGCAGTAGAATGGTTTGGTTGGCATGTGTCTGTTGTTATTGGTGGATGGAAATAAAAGAGAGATTTTAAAACTGCATGCCAAAATGAAGTGCATTATAAATGTCTATTCGACACAGGGCAGATGGGATTGCTTTAAGAATCAATTGCTTTAAATTCAATTATTATTTTTAAACTCCTCTTCAGTTATGCATGATTTGGCATGCACTTTCAAAATTGTTGATGCCACTAAAAATGCTCAATTCTGTTATATGATCTAGTATGATTATGAAAAGGAAAAGATTTGATGCGTTGTATCAACATGTGGTATACTTAATTATTACGCTTTTCAACATTGAGAACGTTTAAACTTTACGGCCAGGCAAAGCAATACAACAACGAGTCAGAGATTACTAGAAAAAGAAAATACACTTTTTTATGTGGTACAGCATGTACAGCACGTACACACAAAAAGCGAGGGGGGACATTATAGTTAGTGTGGGTAAGAGACAGATTTGTGCTAAGATAGTTCAATTTTCAATACTTCCAGTTTTCTCCAAATTCCAAATTGTTCAAACAAAAACCCAAACGCATGTGTTTTCAATTGATTTAAATTTTTAAGACTCACTGAACTAGAATGATCCACTCTAGTGAAGTACACTTGATTTCTATTTTTACTCTTCAAAACATTTTCCAAACAATGTGAAGCATGCAATATAATAAATAAAATAAAGAATTGCTGCTCAACAATGAAATTCAAAAGTATCTGTTTGCAGTCTATGTAATAGCACTCACCATACTATGTACATTGAAATAAAATAAATACAAAAAAACATGGCTTAAGCTTCACAGATGCAGCGCATCTAGGCCAATTGTTTCGATGCCGACACCAACACTGAATCCGAGGACATTGTCTAATTGAGCTATCAAAAACTTTTGCCCAGAACTGAAAGGCTTCAAAGTTCGGTCGTCAGCTCTAATTAAATTAAGTTGTAAACTGTTCGTCAAGCAAAAATTGTTTACAGCAGGCAATGTTTGAACTACTCGTAAAAGGTAGCTGCAGATAGGCAGGCAGATGCATGTATTTCACATTTAAGTTTTACCATAAGCCATTCCGACTTAATAGCACTTCATTTTGTGAATATACAATGTTTCGATGCTCTATTTGGAGTTATTTGAGCAAGGGGTAGTGCTTTCAATGTGAATTCGTCGTTCAATTTTAGATTTAAATGCATCAAATTATTATGCCATTGTACTTGTATCTGTGACATATCGCCGGGGAAGGGAAATAGCGAGAGTATAAATTATGGTTATCTATTGAGGTAACCTCTTTTTATTAGATTAGTTTATTTTAACATATCAAGCGCACATCTGTAAAATACCACTATTATCAGATACAAAATACATTGATTTTTGTTGTGGAGGGCATTGCAGCTTGGGTGGCAGACAACTCTTTAATGTATTTAATTTGCATTCGGCTTCAATAATTTGTGGTTATATGCCTAGATGTGTAGATAAGAAAAATTCAATAAAATTGTAATGCTTAGTATTATGCGGGCATGCAGGCACTTGGAATGCAAATGACAATCTAATTAAAATTCGTTGCATACTTTTGGGAGCGCGCGTGAAACCAATATGCACGAACAGAAGTTAAAGAAGAAGAAATAAAGCAATGAAAAACAATGCTAGCAAATAACAGGCGAGGCTAAAATAAAATAATAGATGCTTAAACTTGAAAGGTGTTACTAATTTGATGAGCAGAAAGAGTGCTTAGCTGCTGATTAAAAAGATGCCAGTTACTGTGGTGGTCTATTAATTAAATGGTACTTAACACAATCACAAATAGAAGTTCTCAGAATAGTGAGAAAGTGGGTGAGTAGGAAAGTATTGTATACAAAAATAGGGGACTGAGGCTGGTGATAATAATAATTAGGCAGACACGAGTGGATTGTTGTGTATAACAAAGAGAACGTGATTGCAAAAACAATCCACAGTTGCGACTACACACACTAGATAGTAGGAGTAGGTATGTGACAGTAAAACACTAAGTTAATGCATATGGCCAGGATATGGCGTACAAGTATTTTCCTTTTTTATAGAGAGGGAGAAGAGTAAACATGACATTACATATACAATATACATAGACATATACAAAGGTAGGTATGTAGTATGCTTGTGTGTTGTATATGTAGCGTAAGATAAACTGCAGTTAATATTATTGCTGTTGTTGTTGTTTAGAATATATTATGTTTAGACATACGCATACGTCGTTATTGTTCCGCCTGGCACACTAAAATGGATATTTACCCAGTTCTTTACCTGCTGTGCCCATGTTCAGTATACTAATCTCGCCAAAATAGGAACCTGCCTTCAGCGAAGCCATCACCGTTTTTCCATTGTCGGCGACCACCTGCAAACGTCCGCGATTCACGATGTACATCTCTTTTCCCACCTCGCCTGCTCCAACGGTCATTGGATTAAACCATGACGCGTAATTGCACAGTTAGGGCCCGATATCGATTTAAGTTGCCATACGTTGCGGTGGATATTGGTTTGGTATGTGGACAGTTGAATTATCGGTGAATTGTTTTGCGATGTGAAAGAGGAGACGGAAGCAAACATTTTCCAATGTGAGGCATGAAAAATGATTGACAGTACGTACCTTTGCGACAGATGTAGTCCCCCGGCGAGAAGAGTACGGGTCGCAAGCGTAAAACCAATTCGCAGAGGAAACCGGCTTCAGTATTTTGAAAAATTTCAACCCGCTTAAGTGTATCTAAATGGACGTTAATTGCTATTTCAGCCTGTATGGTAGAGTAAGAGACGGAGAAAAGTGCATTAAGAAAGCAAGTAAGTGTAAATGGCGTTCGCCACATAACAGGACGAACAGCTGAGAAGGCGGGGCTGTGTGGATGAATGGATGGATGGACGGATTAAGAGAGAAAACAAAAAAACGAAAACGAGAACATGAAACAAAATGGACAAAGCTTGTTTTTCCCTTGTGGACATTATACACACACATCTGTGAGTGAGCGCAATACCGGTATATGCTATATATACATACACTTTGCTCCCCTACACACACACACACACACACACAGACACACTCGCAAACAGTTACCTTTAATTTATCAGGAAGACAAGATACGGCACGCTCCTCATCTGAACATTTTTGCGTGAGCCACAGGTAATCGAACCATTTGATGACCTTCACCTGCAGATGATTTGGCACACGTCGCATGCGCATGTACGTCTTGACGCCGTCCAGTTTGGCTGAAAAAATAATATAAACAAATATAAACACGCTTATTAATATGTTGTGTTGCAGCTTGTGTGTGGATTTGCCTTAAATAGCAACGAGTTTCGCATACAAATGGGCCTCCAGGCAGACGGTGGTTATGATACCTTTTTTTGATGAAGCGCAAAAGAAACTGTTTGTAAGTATTTAGCAGCAGTTATTTGTTACCACATTAATAATGTATTACATATTTCTAGTTGTATTACACATAAAAATGATTTCTTGATCAGATAAATTAAAATTGTCCAGCTTCATTAAAAGTGTCACAAAAAATTTGCTGAAATTCATTTTGTAATAAGGAACTTTTGTTTATTTGTTTGGTAGGTCAATTGGAAAATTGTATAAACAGGCAATTACTCATACAGTCATTTAATTTCTTCTGTATGATACGAGTTGACATCACATATCATAGATAAGTCTTGCGATTCAGGCAAACTACATTGCATAATTGTTCTACAATGTCCCGAAACTGTTATGTTTTTATCTATTCCAATACAACAATTAAGAGCAATGGATTACTAATCCCCATAAAACTAAATATTTATAAAAGAAGAACCCTTCTATATTTTTACATTTTACATTAATTTCAGCATTGACGTATCGTAAAAGAAAATTAATCTCCAGCAAGGATGTTGAGTCAGCTAGTGTGTATGTGAGTGATTTTTTTAATATTATTTTCCGGCTGTAGTGGAAATACTTTACTTCACGTTTGTCTGTCTGTCAAAGCGCACGAATGCGCAAAGTCAACGAAGCACACGGCGTCCAATCAACCATTCGATAAGAGGAAATTAAATCTTTTGGTTTCGCCATCATTGCCTGCAAATATTGACACAATTTGTCTGCAGCCCAGCATTATAATGGATTGAAGACTTTTTGTCGGAGGACTAAGAGCTGGGGGGCTTATGTGTTTGCTCGTGTAAACATTAGAAAACCAAACTAGCAAACAAGCAAACAGATTGAAAGCAAATAAATAAGATGCGAGTCCTCACAACCACACACAACCATTTAATGCAACAGCCAATAGCCAACAGGCAGCCAGCCAAGTCAGTCCATTTGTCATTCCTCATTTCTGCAAATTCGTCATGACTGATGGCAGCACGATGTTTCAACTTCCGATTGTCACTTTGTGGTCAGACTTCGTTGTGCACCATTCAATCAGACAATGTGCCAAGCAGCCACTTTTCGATTTTCGCTGCATTTTTGTCATATCAAGCTAACAAGACTCAAAAGAGTATACGTGTACAGCGATTCTAATATGGTCATTGAGACATGTAGTCAAGGCAATAAGCAACCAATATTCAATCTCTTGCAGAATAAAAATCCCGTAGTGTTATAGTCAAATACGTCTCTCTCAACTTTCTTACATTTAATTACTCGATTAAAGCAAAGGAACAAAGGGTATAATAGACTTTTATATTTCTAATTGTATGACAAAATAGCCGCGTAACTTAATAAAAATAAAAGCTTATTGTAGGCAACAATGCCGAACCGTTGCAGTTATGGCTAAGTAACTTGATGTAACAACAAGTACCGGAAACAGTTCCCTCACCGGAAACGGTGCGGAAGAAGTGGCAGTAACAGCATGGGTCGCTGCACTGAACTGACGATGCTACAATAATATATCCAAAATAATAATAATAATAATGCTGCAGTATGTTTCTGTAATACTCTTTAGATAATTGCTGTCTTGGCATTTAACGATTTGGATGCATTGGATGCAATGACAATACACCCAAAAAGTATGCAATATTTTTTTTACTTTTCAACTTCTTTCATATTCAAATGGAGTGGAATCGTGAAAAAAGAAATAATTTGCATTTAATTACTAAATATTTCCTAATTATCGTCAAGAGTGTGAAATTATGATATTAAGTGATGTTTCAACCCCATTCAATTGATAGTCATACAATTTATGCTCAACAACTTACTATGAAATCAAATGTTTAAAATGTTTGATTTCCATTTATAAAAAATGTACCGCCACTTAAAACGTTTATTGCTATTTTTTCTTAGCGGCTTCATAATTTATACTTTTAATGGACATGTTAATTTTTTCCCATTATTAAAAGCAGCTGGCATCCCCATTTCAATTTGTTTTTATAATTGCAGTTTCAAATTTAAATATAGCAATAAAACGAGAGTAAGGTTTCAGAAGAAAGCAGAAAACCTTGAGTGTCGTCTATTTTTAACCATTGAACACATTTTCTTAGACGAAGCCCAAGACAAAAAAAAAGGAAACAAGCAAGTTTTGACCTCAATGCAAGGAACTTTGCTGGTCAGCACAAAATACCGTAAAAGTGAGCAACTTTTCTTGACACAAATAATTGTTCTGGCTTGAATGAATTCCCCGTGAGTGCTGCTCCAAATTTGTGGTCTTTTGCTGCAATTTCAATCAATATTTTGCAACAATATTTACTCTGTGGCTTAAAACAGAAACGAACCAACTGCATAAATGCCTGATTCTTTGCATTTGCCACTTTTGATTCCATTTATATCGTTTCCAAGCTAAATTTAATTTGCCCTCTGCTGTTGGCTTTTCTCGGCGTTGCCGGCAGTTTCCAGTTTGCTGATTGTGGATAGAACTGTGTTTACTTGGCTCACAGTTTCCTATTTATTTTCCATTTTATGTACTATTTCACAACAGTTGCTTGTGGCATATTTCGATTGCAATTTGTGGCGAGCGCGTTATTTGCACAAGCTTAGCATAAAACACTATCTGTAATACACCTGGGCTCTTAGTAGCGGTACTGTGGCATACTTGAATGCATTACATTTTGGCAAAGTTACGCCCAAGAAGAACGCGCACAATTCAGCCTGTTTGGTAAGAAAACTAAGAACCTCAACAAACACCACTCAGAAGTTCAAGAGCTGCGAAAGATGGTTATGATTTTGCGAACATTACGAGTATAGGCTGCACGACAAATACCGCATTTGGTCTCTGTGCATTTTGTACCCATTGTCCCGTAACGCAAGGCGCATTCCATCAATATCAAATGAGACATTTTTATACCCTTAAATAACAGACCCTAAGTGGGAAAGTCGATCTGTCTTTCTGTAAATCTAAAGAAATAAAGTTGCGTTTTGTTTTGCTATCCTTAAGGCAAAAATACAAATGTCCCTTAACGCATTTTTATACCCTTCGCTGAAAATTTTAAGGTTACATGGTTTCGGAGGGTAAGTTTGTCACACATTGAGGGAAGAATAGTGGACTACACTTTATGGTTTATTGGCAGGTATCATTTTTGTTACGATGACACAATGAAGGGTATATCAGTAAGTCGTTTCGACGCCTGACGTTAAATTCCGAATTTATATTTGCAGCTATAAATACAATGGTTAGCTAGGAGTCAACAATTAACATTAATAGTAAATATGTTCGAGCATATTAAACAACATTTGTAAATATAATTTTACGCAATATTTCAAGTCCGCAAAAATACAGCTACTATTGGCAGGCTATGTTTGAACAATAAATATTTACCATGAGCAGATAAACTTTACTTAAACAATTAACTTTAAACTTGACTTTTACTTGATATTTTGAAAAGATTTTCCAAGTGGAAGTGATACAGCCATTTAGTTACAAATGCTAAGCAATTAAACACAGTATTCGATTCGGAATAATCTTGAGTTAAGCAATTGTAAGCCTGTAGTTAAACCTTGCTTTAAAACACGAAAGACAAACTAAATGCTAACAAAACGAATAAAATTGCAAAACAAAAATACCTTCATTTCAAATGAGTAAATGAAAGAAATGGGAAATACGCTAAATAACTAAACATTAAAAAGAAATTCTAACTCGTGGATATAGTCACATAATTTTAAAGTCTAACTATCGCAGGTATAGTACTTTACAAGTATATTTTATAAAAAGCTAGAACTCTTGTATAGCTTCTTAGTACCACAAGTGAATCGGATATCTCGATCGAAAACAACTTGTGGATATGGTAGAGTGCTATAAAGTGCTCGTTAGCCATAATAGTACTCGTTACTTGGAAGAGTATTAATATATATATAAATGTATGTATATAAAATCTATGTACATCGAAGATATAAATGTGTATAATACCACACGTCCATATATGTAAAAAAGCACGTTCTAAAAATATAACGAAGGAAGGCAGCTTAATAGGTGAAAGCAAGTGCTGGCTTTCCATACAAACACACTCTCCCATTTACTCGTACATACAATATTGATTGGAATATATTCACACACCACCGCGCTCACCTCCCCATCAGCTGGCTAAGATGGATGATAAATATACCCACTTACACTGATTCTTATCTCAATCCAGTCAGGGACTAAAGTTGATTTAATTTAAAAAATTATTAAATTCTTATTTTGTGTAATACTATAATATTGAATACAAAAATGTAATTGAAGAAAAAAACTATATTAAAAATAAATCAGCCAATTGAATTTCATCCCTATTTTCATCTCGAGTTTATCTTCCCAAATGTCACGGTTAAATTTTAAGTTACGACTACGGAGGGATCATTCAGCTTCTATTTAGTAAAACAAAAAGGATAAAGGATTTACTAGTTCGGTACCAGTACAATTAACTGAAGGGTTTCTCCTATGGGGCCAACCCGAACAAAAGGACCAACACAAACACACACACACACACAAATTATAGCAGCGGCCAAGCGCAGGAAGAAGCAGGCGACCAAACGACTATCATTGCTGTTGAAGCTGCGGCTTTTGCTCTGACTTGGAAAGCGAATCCAACAACAAAGAGCAACACACACACACACACACATAAAAGAGAACGAATACACTTGAACAGTCAATGCCATGTCGGGCAAGTTAAAGTGGATAATGGACGCGAAAGGAGCAGAACCAGCAGCAGCAGAAGAAGAGTAGAAAGCAAACAAGTAAATACTTAAAGCTACATATATGCAAGTATGTAGTGAGGCATGCCTGCCCCTTGTCAGGCAATTGAGCTGAAACTTTTAAAAGAGATCTACCCATATGGATTTCGGCCCTATATGCCACAGCGTGTACATATTTAATACGTTTTAATTCGAATCAATTAACTATTTCATACACATTATTCCCCGGTTTATGAATTAGTTATGTTAATCCGAAATGATAACACTTTAAACGTAGCTTCATGACTACCGAAACACATAACAGCACATCAATATGTTGATCTATACTCGACAGACAATACTATATTTCAGAGTTTATAGATAAATAAATAAATTGGTAAAGTGAACGCACACTTCTCTCTTGGTGTTGCATTTTTATATTATGCCTTTTTAGTTTTTGATTAATAAAAATATAATTATGTATATTAAAACTAGTAGTACATTAAAGTCGTGTACGTCCGATTCTTGAACATTCTGTGCTCCGTACTAAACTTTATTGTTTCATTCCTTCATATGGCAGCCATATCATATAGAGAATGTATTTTGAAGAAACTTTGGAATATTTTGAGGAAACCCATAGCTACCAGACTTGCTTAATAATCGGTTCAATATGAGTTATATATAATAATAAAGATATATAGACTTGTTCTGTATATTCAAAAGTCGAACTGACACAACTATAATATTCTACTCGTTTTTATCTAAAAGTATGTATTTATCTACTTGTAGAATTGAATCGCCAACAGCGTTCGAAATGCCAATCGTTGAACTAACATTTTGCGACTGCGGCAACGTGTAAACAAACTATTTACTGTAACAATTAAATAATGGCGTAACGCAAACATCAGCGTATTAACATAATTTTGAATACAATTTCGCATGCACATTTTGAATGCGGCGACCGGGCCTGGGTCTGGTTCTGGTTCTGGTTGAGCCAAAACGCACTCTCGTAATGGCACTCCCCTAATGGGAAGCATTTAAACTGTGTGACATAACCGTTCGTGTGTGTAAGTTCGCCTGTGCACGAGTGTGCATAGATGTAGTTGTAAATATGTATTATACACACACACGTACGGGCATGATGTATGGCCGTGCGTTTGTGTGTGGGGCTATCAAGTTTGTGCGGTAAACTTTATGGTTGTACGTATGTCTGCACTAACAAGCCACAGCCACGCGTTTAACTAAGCATGAATGTAAATGTTTATATGTACATGTGTATATACAAGTATATATATATATATATATATATATATATATATATATATATATATATATATATATATATATATATATGTGTGTGTGTGTCCGACATTGTTGCAAAATGATTTTGAAAAACCATCAATAACTTAAATATAATGACAGTTTTCTACTTGTTGTGGCATTCTGCTCGTATCCAGACTTAGCCGTAAGTGGGACTAAGAGGATGTATAACTTAAACCATCTGCTCAAGCAGTCTGTGGAGATATGTAAATTGGATGCGCAGCTTATACACATACATACACGTACTATACATGCCCTCCTTGCGAACTCGCATACGTGTATGTGTACATAAGCATGAGCTCACATGTGAACGCTCTAATGTAATAACGTCAATCAAATTTACAACAATTTTGAAGTAACTTTTTTATATTTACATAAATATCAATTTTCTGCCAAAATCGACATGGTTGGAGTAACTTTATAACTGATCAAATTTAACAGTCACAAAATATATATACATAGCTATGCTCATACATGTCTAAATAAGCCTCAAGTAATCCGTTCATTTTTTGTATTAAGAAAACAACATTTTTTTTGCAAAATGGAACGCGGTGCATGTTAGGGTGGCATGTTAGTGTTTTATCAGAATTGTATTTCCGCTGCAAATTTTCCAATTCAAACTGCTGCACAGACTCCTGGGTGAGTGAGTTTTCGAGATACAAATGCAAGTGCTGCTTTTTACAAAAAGAGTCGATATTGCTATTCATGTTTCTCCTACACATTTGTCTTTAATTCCCCTATACATACGCAACATTTATTTAAAATTTTACAATATCTTTTGACGTGGTCGAAAGTCATGTCTAAAAAATGTTTCCTTCATATAATTATTATTATACCCTGTACCCGTAGGGTAAAAAGGGTATATTAGGTTTGTGCAAAGTATGTAACATACAGAAGGAAGCATCTCCGACCCCATAAAGTATATATATTCTGAATCAGCATGACGAGAGAAATCGATCTAGACATGTCCGTCCGTCTGTCCGTCCGTCTGTCCGTCTGGATGAACGCGAGGATCTCAGAAACTATAAAAGCTAGAATAACCAAAGTTTATTTTTTTTTTTTAATTTTCCCCCCCTTCCCCCGCTACAGAATTTCGTCAATAGCGCATTTTAAATGCTACCTAAACCAAACTTTGCACACATAATTTATAAATAAATATCTACTGTTGTTTAAAATTTTATTCAATTCTGTCAATTCTAAGAAAAGTTATTAGCGAAACAAATTCTCGCCAGTACAACCCCCACAAACTGCAGCAACAAGTTCGCTCATCTTCTTCCTCTTTTTGTTGCTGCTTTGGGCGCATATAACTTAGTGACGGAAGTTTACCTGGGTACAGGGTATTACACTGTCGGGCTTGCTCGACTGTAGCGTTCTCTCTTGTTTTTAAACCATAATTGATATAAAACTTCGAATAGTGCTATCAGTATAATGTATTTATATGGCGGACATACAAAGTTTTACAAGTATAATTAGATCTTTAAAATGATTGAAATTGCGACCTGAACTATATCATATAGCTGTCAGAGCAACCATGAATTGATCTTGGCAAGACAAACTTTTTTTTCGTAAAGCTGCTTTTAAATAGGCTTCCATGCACCGTGCTGTATTCCCAGACAGACAGAACCCAAATGGACTCACAAGTAAGCTCACAATTTTTCACTGGTATAATTTAGTTAAAAATTTCCATAGGCTTATGAAATGCCTAAACAAAAATTTAAGTTTCAAACGTAGGCTGCACTGGGTTTTTTGTCAGTGCATGTTTTTTTTATTGTTATTATTATTTAAATTTGTTTTTTTTTACCACCTTTTGTAAGGAATGGCCGCACAACTGTTGGACTCCGAAATTGCTGAACTTAAGAAAACATTCGATGTCGCCGATAAAGACGGCAATGGTACAATATCGGCGGAGGAGATGGCGATGTTAATGCGTTCCCTGGGTCTTGTTTTGACAGAGTCGGAAATTTATGATATTATCGACGATGTGGACTCTGATGGCGACCGCGAAATAAATTTTAATGAGTTTCTAACCGCAATGGCACCTAAACTCCAGAACATCGAGAGCGATGAAAATCTAAAGGCAGCCTTCGATGTATTTGATCGCGATGCCGATGGCGTATTCACATCTATGGATTTGCGGAGCATAATCACCACTGTCGGTGAGGTGGCCAGTGATGAGGATGTAAATGATCTCATCAGAGAGATGGACCTCAAAGGTAATGGTAAAATTGACTATCAAGAGTTTATAAATTATATCCGTTCGTCTACATAATGAGCATTTTGGCTGGAAACTGGCAAATTATATGTGAATTCTAAGATACGTGTATGTTGTATGTACTTTATGTCTAAAGCAGCTGTGTGTAGGTTTGAAAGAAGGCAGAATTTGCAGGGAATAAAATTTACCAAAATGAATTTGTAAAATATTTATTCTGCCGTTAGACGCTTGCTCTGTCAAAACTCGAATACCCAAGCTGAAAACCAAAAATTAATGGAGCAGCACGTTTCGTCCATTAAGTCTTACAGCTTTGCTTGCTGACTTTTTGTGCATGTGGCAAATGCTGTTCACACACACAGACATTGGCTAAGAGGAAAACACTCGGGCATACATGCAAAGTGTTGTGTAAACAAGTCAGTTACCAGTACGCATGGCCACATAAGTGTCGACGTTTAAAGTGTCGCCAACATCGCAAAAATCCCAACAATTGCAGGCGCTAAAAAAAATTTCCCAGAGCCAGCGCAAGGTGTGACAAAAAGTGGAATGTGCACGTGGATGTGTATGTCCAAGCTGCGGCGCTTCTTGAGGACACTTGCCGAAGATGAGCCAATTTAGCACCAATAGCAGGAATAGAATTTAATATAGACGTACCTTGAGTTGCCGTCGTCTAATGACAGCATAGCTTACTGTCCTCTTCACACTTTTCGCTCCCAAAGGATTATTTTTTACTCTTCCCCACTTAAGTGTACAGTTGGGGCGTACTCATTGAAAGGGTGAGTTAAAAAAAAAAAAATATATATATATATAAATTACAGACAGGTGAATGCAACACGCCGGTTGAGAACGGATTGCACTTCTCAGTTAGTTATGGCTTTTGCTGCTTCTAGCAGCGAATAAACGAGTTCATTTAGCTAATGGCTAGCACACGGTCAATGCGTTCAGAATGGACATTCGCCGCTTTTGCAGCTGCCCTTTAATGTGGATGCTCAGATATAAATGATACTGTCTCAGAGCTATTGCCAGCAAATCGGCGAAGAGGTCATACTATAGAGGAGAAAACAGTGTACCGAAAGCAAGAAACGGAACTGATGCAATACATCATTACAATTCGCAAGATTAAAAGCTGAGTGAGAAAATTTGATCAGCGCGTATTGACAGAACTTTTAAGATAAGATAAAATATAAAATAAACAAGTACATTATACAATGGACAATGTATAAAGGGGATGATAAAGTGTCAGTGTTGTTTTAGAAAGCATAATATACTACAGTTTCCAGTTTTAATTGGACGTAGTTGTATGTGGATTATTATTGTACGCAGCATTTTGTTAAAAAAATAACATGAGAAAGTCATTTTGTGATATTTCTTGTTAAACTATGAATGAAGTTCCTCCAGAATAGTATGCTTGGAATAATGTTATTTAATATGATATTTTTAAAAGAACCAAAATTGGTTGTTGTTTTTTCCTAGAGTTGCTTCAACATCCAGATTATGTATTTAAACTGATTGTCTACAGTTGTATCCTAGACTCTGTCTCATTTAAAGATATTGATATTAGGACTTACCTTGAAATTCTTTGCGCGCCGCACTGACCGACGTCACAATGTTGGCCACGTGACCGAGTACTGTGGCAAATAGCATTAGCCCGAATAATAATTGCAATATCACAAACACATATTCGCCCTTGGAGCGGGGTTTCGGCAGATCGCCGATTGTTGTTAGGGCCAGAGTACACCAATAATAGCTCTGCAGATACTGTTTGACCACATCGGCGGACTCGGAGTCGTGATAGACCCAGTTGCGTGAACCAAACCCGTTGTTTTTATGTATTATGTGGTAGAGACAGCCGTTCCAATGGAATATCACAAGCAGGTAGTGAATCAGCGCCGTTGAGCGAAACAGATTCGGATAGTTGGTGTGCCGCTCCGTGCGGTCCATAAAAGCCCAGAACCGATAGATCTTGACAAGGCGAAAGGAGCGCAGTATGGAGTTGAAGCCAATCGATAAATATAAAAAGTCCAGCGGCAGCAGGCACAGGCAGTCAATATAGAATATTGTTGAGTTCATGTAATGAGTGCGAAGCTTTAAGGCGTCTGTTTGCAGGACCCCATCCTCCAAATATCCGGTGCGAAAGTGAAAGAAAATGTCGATGAGATACAGAAAATCGGACAGATAGTCCAAGCAGAACCAGATAGCAATTGTGCGTCGATTGATCTCCTGGAACGCGAAACGGTAGATTATCACCCAAAAGTTGTAGAGGAAAGCCATTGAGACGACCATGGACCAATAATAGCACAGTCGCCCCGCTGGATCGAACACAAAGTGAAGCTTGCGCGCGGCTGTTGCAGCTCTTATTCGCTGCGAGGCAGTGCGGTGAGGCTTCTGATGATGCCCGTGTCCCGGGTGGTTATGGTGCGGTGGCCCGCCACCCGGGTTGTGTTGGTGGTGCGCGTGCGGATGGTGCGACACCGTCGATGCCGAGTGCTGTAGCTGGTATGGGTGGTGAGCCTGATGAGCAGAGGCGCTATGGTGCATCTGGTGCTGTGATGTCAGCGTGGCAGCGCTGGAGCGGGAGCGCGGGTAGCTGCCCAAAGAATATTAAATAAATAAATAATTGTGCTCACCTGGTGAGAGCTTCAATTTAAAAGTTTACTTACCGATCAGTGCCGTTGCAAAAGTTGCCACCGTACTGAGTGACGGGGTGCCCTAAAGGGGGGCCAACAGCACTGCTAGTACCCCCGACACTGACCAGTGTGTTGTCCTGCGAGCCGCGGCCCGTTGAGCGGTTCCAGGTGCCCAAGAGCGGCTGCTCGCCGCTCGCGGTTTTCAGACGTCCTCGCGACTTGTTGTGGCGTTGTTTGTTGTTCAGTAAATCCATTTCGGAGGCAGTGCTTACAGTGGCCATATGCGAGTTGGAGGCTCGTGAAACGCATGGTGTGGCTAGGGCCAGACTATCGTGCGAAGTAAAGAAACCTTGTTGCGAAACACTCTGCCCAAATTTAGGCTGGGACATGCCAAACTTTGGTCCTAGATCTGTAAAGGAAGATCACAAACATTAATCGAAACCATTTTGACTATGAATAGGGATATTTTGAGAGTAGGCAATCAAATTTAATTGAATCAGCCCATAGGCAACAGGACTTGTGGCAACTGTATGAGATGTGCAGCGCATGAAAAGGTGAGCCAAACACAAAATTGGGACACTATTTAAGTAAATATCCCACTCCAACACGCAAACAAACAGTCTTAGAGCAAGATAAAGAGAGAGAAAGAGATAGAGGGGGTGGGAGGATGAGAGAGGAAACACTCAAACAACAATGCGCCTTACCGAGAAAGCTCTGCCGATCGATTGAGAAGCGACGTAAGCTACCCAAGTCAATGAACTGCTCATCCCCCGCCATTGTTGGTGTGAGCGACAATTCGGTTGTGTGGAAGGCACCAGCCACACCACTGCCAGTACCGCTAGCTGCTGCGCTAGCACCACTCGTGCCACCCACTGTCAGATTTGTACACGTTGTGGCGCCACCCGCACTGCCGCCCATTCCGGCGCCCAAATAGCTCGCATTGCTCGCATAGAAGCTTCCATCCAGTTCGGCCATCTGCTGCTCATACGCAGTCAGCGGATTAATGGAACGCGAGCTGGGATCGCGATATAGCGGCCGCGGCGAGGGCATTAACGACGGATTTAACATGCCATTCAGTGAGAGACGCGGCTGCATTATTTCCGGGAAGCTGGCTCGAGCTTTTTGCAGCCCAGACATCTGTGTTTGGATTGCTGGTCGCGGTCTAGATGTTGATGTTGCTGTAGTTTTCGTTATTGTTGTTGCTGATGTGAATTGTGTTTGAATATTGATTTTATTTTTGTTGCTACCGCTATTGCTATTGTATATAGTATATTCGTTGCCGCTCTTCGTAGTATTTGTGCCACCAATTCTGAATTGACTACGACTGGACGCCTTCTCATGCTGCACTGGACCCGCACGACTCAACGACCGTTCATCAATATCAACAGAATCATCTGCAATAGCGCCATCATCGTCTTTTCCATCATTATCGTCGTCGGCATCTATTGCCGGAATACGACGCAAGTAAGCGATATGTGGCTTTGTCGTGGATGTGGACTTACACCGTTCAGCTTCAATAGCCGTGCATAGAATTTTAATTGAATTCATGATTGGGTTTTGATTGTTAATTATTGATTTTGTGTTTAATTTGTTAATTGGTTTTTTTTTGTTGATTTTTTTTTTTATGAGGCAGCGAAAAACAAGAAAAATGTGAGCACGTATTAATAATTGCAAAATTTCCAACAATAACATGAATGTTTATATTATGGACACTACGTACATTACGTACAACTTGGTGGTTTGTGGAGTGGTTCGCAACTATGCACACACATTTACATATATAAGCAACAACAGAGAGGGAGTGGAAGTGAGAGAGAGCGAGAGAGAGAGAGGGAGAGAGTGGAACTAACATATAGACTGGTCGGGGCGAACGAGAGCTATTTGGTGATTTTAGCTAATACCGAGTCTCGGGCATTTATAAATAACAACAACAACAACAACAACAACAGGAACAAGCTCCAAACAAAAATAGTATACTCGGTAATCTTACATATACATGGTACATATATAGATACCTATTAGGTACACGTGACTTGAGATGGTGGTGCGTGTAAGGACGTGCATTGGTGTTAGGTGAGTTTGGATTGCGAATGCCTAAGATCGGCAAACTAGTGCCAGTCAACTGACTGCTAGATGTGCTAATGCAGAATAAATGTGAACAAAACATGCAAGAAATATGTATTAATAAATTACACCATCCATTGGCACCCGTAAGGATGTAAGTGTATTTTTATTTCACTGGCTCTCTATTCCTATATTCCTCCCTCAATGATCAATAATTCAAAGTCACGCTTTTGAGCTTACATTCCCCATAGTTTCATCTATTTATTTGAAAAGGATTCAATGTTGACACGCCTAACTTCTAAAGTAAATACGCATGGGCGAAAAGAATCGAACGAAAAAAACCGGATGGCGAGGAAAGTATATTGCCAACAGACAAGCGAACAACGATTAGCACTTGGCTGCCATTTCAAGTGACTCAGCGAAGACAAAGAACACAACTAAGACATGGAATGCTATTTATTTTCATTTCTCGAACTTGGACTTAACATCCTCATATACACTTGAAAAGGGTATGCTAATTTTAAGAACGCTCTGATCTCACAACTCGAATGTGTCTCAGGATTGAAGATAAAATATATGGGTAACCTTTTTACGAACCGTTGGAACCATAGCGTACTCATATATGCAGAACCGTGGAAATTTCATATGCGTTTTTTATAAATGTATCCCACATTTTAAAAGTTATAAGATTTGCAGGCTTTTCAAATTCCGTTTCATGTTAAACGGTTAAATATGAATGGCATTAAATAAAATTATCCTAACAAATTTATTGTTTTTATTTTTATTAATATGTGATTTCTACTGCGGTTCCTAAACTTCAGAAATAGCTGACATATTTTCAGTCCTTGTAGCTACAAATAATCCACATTCTGTATGCAAATCAAATATTTGTACAAAGAATTCAACACGTCAGCATTATAGAGTATACTCAATAGTTTGTGAGGTTCTTAGCCAAAGAAAATAATGAATTATTGTATTTTATAAAAGGTTTCTATTGAGTCAACTTTAAGCAAGGGTATGCAATTTTCGGCACAACGAGGTAGTCTTTTTTTCTTATTTTATCTTGAAGCTCTTTGCCAGCTTGTGCGCCAGCCAATTGGTAATACCAACTCGTACCTATTAACCTCATTCCATGCGTTATCCATTGATTAATTGCAATACGATTTTAATTATTGCTGCCCTAGCTGCCATCACCATTGTATGTACTTGTAAGCGTTCTTGTAATTCAATTAGTACCAATGGCGAAAAACCGGTTCCGCGAGTACTGAGTTTTTAATTAATTTGCAGAGAATGTGACTTATAAAGGTTGCCCCTTAATGTACGTGTGTATAGATTAAGAGTGTATGTGGAGGTGAATATAGGACTTTTTACTTTGTCCAATGCACCTATTGCACAATACATTCTAATTAATTAACTCTTAATAGCATACACAAATCAAGCGACGTTCTATATTAAATATTCAATGCCATTTCTTAAACATACACAACAGCAGACTAGGATCAAGTGACATTCCAACGCAGACTGGGAAATAGGCGGTCCTTGTCAGTTCTGGTCCGTCTCAATGTTACCGCAATAAATTAGACTGGCTAATACATTTTTAATACCTTGCCGTGTTTCTGCGTCAGACCATGAGTGGCATTAGAAACTCGTCCTTAATGCTTTGACTGTGCACAGGTAATTTTAGAGTAAGACCTTGAAAGCCACTATATTTCAGTGTATCACAATATTAATTAATAAATGTAAGCTTTACCAAAATTAGCCCCCAAATGAAAAAACTGTTGTAATCAATCATAGACGAGTGCTGCTGGGATCATAGAATTATATTTTTAAACACACCTGCCCTTTTGAACGCACATACGTCTACGAAAAAAACTCTGCAAAAAGGTAAAATTTCTTCATAAATATTTCACTTGCAAACTGCTTTAAATAGACTATACAGACTATGTGATTACCATAAAGATGTCATAGCCAGCTGACTGTTGACCTCATAATTTGATTAATGTAGAATAATGGAACCTAAGATATCACACTCGTAATGAAATGACATATTGCCGACTCTAAGTGCCTTTTATACACATCGTTAGTAAAAGAGGATAAATCAAAATTTGCAAGTCAGAAATCAAGACAAATGGCTGATTTTATTTGTAACTTATTTGTTTAAGTTGCACAATTTAGTAAATAATACATTCATTTTTTAAGGCTAATCGCAGGTAACTTTCCTTCTGTATCTATATACATACATATGTATTATACATGTGCCGTGTGGGTGCCGACGCGACTACGCACTAATTTTGCAGAAATAATCTTGGCACTGTTTAATTTAACTAATAGTTGAGTGTCATTTATTTAAACTTTGTTTTCTTGTTGTCTTCGCCCTTTTCTTCCATGCCCCGCGCTTGTGGCACAGATTGTTGCGTCAGCCAGTTTCGGTCTGCAGCCTGAGCCTTAGATAAAAAATGAAAAATCTGCGGTTTAATGTGCGATACTTTGTCATGGCCAACCGCCCCGCCACTGTTGACGTTGCCGTTGCCCCGTTGCCGTAGCCGTAGCCGGTGCCGTAGCCGGTGCCGTAGCCGGTGCCAGTGCCCCGGAAACTTGTGGATAACTTGTTCAAAAGTTCAACAAAGCACTCGAGTTGCGGGCGCACCATGAATTGTCAATAAATTTTCTAGCTGCAAATCATCGCTGTTTCCGTTAGCCGTTGGCCGCTCGCCGTTGGCAACCGTTGTCATTGCTCTGTCAAAGCCAGAACTGGCGGTACAAGCTGGTCAGAATGTGGTGCGATCGGTTAAAATCATCAGTATATAGTATGCTTATGTATAGTATGTGCGTAACAATTATGCTCTGCAACAGCTGCGACGACCGCACCAAATGAAAATATTTGCAAAACTACGAATGGGTGGACGGAGTAGTGGAGTGGAGGACGGCCAGTGGGGCAGGCTTGGTTTCTCAAGTTAAGCAACATACTTTGACAAAACTTTTGAGCCAAAACTTAATTCAAAACTTGCTTCAGCTTGCAGACGGTTGATGCAGTTAAGGGTTGGGTGGCCTGAGCCAAAAAAAAAAAAAACACTTTAAAACTGAAATGATGGAAAAAGAAAGTCACGCAATAAAACATGAGAAAAAGCCAACACCATTTTATGAGCTTCTGGGGAAAAAGAACGTACCAGATATAAAATTCTTTAACAAAAAATAAAGAATAAGTCTATCTTTCTATTAACTATCTTTAATCTTTTTATATTAATGACAGTCTATGTAGAGGAAAAACTCATTTTAATATTTTTATTGACAAGTATTAATTTTCCAGGGAAAATACTCAAAGAAGGCAAGAAGTTGGGGGTTAAATGATTCTATACTATTCTTCTCCCCTCCGAAATTTTACCACAACGCCATCCCACTTCCACTTTTGCCCCACTCTTGAGATTTTTTAAAACTGTCAAACACAAAAATTTATTTGTATACACTTAAAATGAGACTTCAATACTTTTTTATTGTAGCGACGACCCTGCCTGCATTTCTTTTGGCTCATAGAAGTACCACAGACCTCGAAGCATACACAGGAAAAAAACATTTACCGTACAATGCCCTACATCATCGCTCCAAACGTGTCTCCACGCCATACAAGTCTGAAAAGACAGACCATCTGGCCAAGTTTTGTGTGTCTATACGTTCCCGAACACCACGAAAATACTTTGGAGACAATCATTATTGCGGCGGCAGTATCATCTCGTCCACATTTGTGCTGACTGCTGCCCACTGCACCATGGAGTA
The DNA here is from genome assembly GCF_003285725.1 of Scaptodrosophila lebanonensis. Taxonomy (NCBI): domain Eukaryota; kingdom Metazoa; phylum Arthropoda; class Insecta; order Diptera; family Drosophilidae; genus Scaptodrosophila; species Scaptodrosophila lebanonensis. The sequence goes on from NW_022060529.1 coordinate 9,649,049, forward strand.
AGTATCAGGCACCGGCTTAGAATTTCTCGCTACTTACTCTTTTGTAGCAAGCGCAAGATTATGCATCGAGCTCGAGTACTACTGATAGTGGCTGGAACTCCGAACCGTCTCAAGTTCATTAAGGGTCAGTCGGTGAACGTGCCTGTGAAGAAGCTGTTTGTCCCTAAAAACTTCACCATGCACAATACCAATAACATTGCACTCATCAAACTGGCTGAGGCACTGCCCAGTGATAATCCACACATTGGTATCATCGACCTGCCCAAAGCACAGCCTGCTTTCAACATCAACTACACAGTTCTGGGTTGGGGACGGGTCTATAAGGTGAATATAGATATATTTTGATACTTGATGAATACAACTAGCTGTGATCACAAAACTGGCATGCAGGGCGGTCCACTGGCCTCCTCGATATTGCACATCGATGTGGAGTTGCTAGCACGGGAGGAGTGTGCCAAAATGCTGAAGACTTTCAAGCCCGAGATGATGTGTGCTGGTAACTTGGGCAATGACCTGGACGAGAATCCTTGTGCTGGCGATACTGGCGCTCCCATGATCTTCAACGATACTGTGTACGGTGTTGTGTCCTATCGGATTGGTTGTGGCTCCATAACACAACCATCCGTCTACACCAACGTATTTGAGCACCTGGAGTGGATTGAAGAAGTTATGTCGCGAGGAATACGTCATTTGTCAGTTTCCGTGTTCAGCTATTTGCTTTTACTTTTGACAGTTTTTCAATTCAAATTTCAGTAATAATATCTAAAAGTCCTAGTCAACTGGGCGCCAGAGCTCTAATCCCAAATACAAATAAGTCAGACCAAGTAGCAATGCATTTTTCTCAATTATTTGTGTTCTTGCAGATTCTCCTGCTACTGCCGTTGCTGATTTACTGCCACAGTGATGAGAGTGATATTATGTTTGCCAGCCTCGCACCCTTGCGACGGCAGAAGCGCATTGCAGAGGGCTATCCTACCCGTTCGAATTTGCGCACATCCGTCGTATCCTTGCGCTCGCGTGCCCCTCAAGCCTACTTCGGTGACAATCACTTTTGTTGCGGCGTTCTGTTAACCGAGCGGTTTATAGTAACAGCGGCGCAATGCTTGACATTGTGAGTAGAATACTTTTCAAAAGATCACCTAATGGCCACTTATCCTTTGCCTTCTAGGCAGAACAAGAGACTAAGGCGACCCCGGGAAATCATGATAGTAATGGGTTCTATTATGCGGCTTAATCAAACACGCAAAACGATCGTAACTCAGATCAACTACGCTGGGGTGCACATAAACTACACAATGAACAACTACAACGACATTGGATTAATCCGACTAATTTCGCCCATTCCCAAAAACCATCCACGCATAGATCTAGTGCCGGCGACGCTACAAAGTCCACCCTATGGCAGTAGATGCTTAGCCATGGGCTGGGGCCGTATTTTCAAGGTAAGGTGGTAAGCGAACTGTAGCTTCCGTCATTTGTTTTTGTATTTTTTCACTTGGCGCGCAGGATGGTCCAGTAGCTGCTACATTGGCTAGTATTGAGGTGGAGTTATATCATCCAGGAAAATGTCGAGACCTTTTGCAGTACTATAGCCCAGAAATGTTGTGCGCAGGTAATCCCGGTAACGTGGTGCCCGAAGGCCCCTGTCCGGGCGACACTGGTGGTCCACTCTTTTGCAACAACTCGCTAATTGGCGTTGTTTCGTATACAATAGGATGCAGCAAAGAGGACACACCAACCGTTTACACAGCTATCTGGCACCATTTCAATTGGCTTGAAAAACAAATCGATCGCGGTGGTCAAACAAAAAGGCACACAGAGCTTAAGCCCACATTAGTCGTAATTCTAGTTGGCTTTGTATATGTTATGTAACATTATATTAGAGTGTTTTTCCTTTCTTAATTCTATACTACATTCCATAACTTATTTTAATTTTTTGTAAATATCCAAAATAAGTTTTTTAATTATAAATTTTCACAATTTTGTGGTGAACATAAACGACCAATTAAATCTGTTATTCCAAAGCCTTATCGTTTTCAACTTTAGAAGCCATCATTGCACGATTGACAACATTCAAGATTAGAAAAATAAATTTGCAATATAACATTTAAAAAAATTACCTACCAAGCCAGAAAAAACACACGTTTACATGTATATCTAAATTTTATCTATTTTGCTCAACGAAATTTCCAAATGGGGAATTTTAGATCTCTTTTGTTTTTAGAATTACCCATTAGTTGAGAGTGTTTTTTGTTTTTATATTAAACTTTCTATTTAGTATACCAATCGATGCAGGACATTTCTTAAAGAGATTTATTCTGATATGACGCTCTTTTGTTACTTACGACTGTATATATGTATACATTCAAGTATATCTGCGCCAATTTCAGTAATGGATATAATTGTCGTTGAGACGCATGCCGCGTGCCGTAAGCAAACTCAAAATGGTGGAATTAATGGGAATAACTTCACTTAATTAAACGACGTGCAAAGAAAAGAAGGTGCAACAGCTTCGTATATCACTCATACGCCACGTTCTGCGCATGAATGAGTAATGAGGCGCATGTCATCTGCCTCAGCATTCACTTAAATAAGAAATGTGTGCCTGCGAGTCAGTGTGTCGTATTAACTTGTGTGCTTCTCCTAAAGAGTGCAAATAAATGGAAAACGACGTATTGTAGATGAAAACGGAATATAAGCGGAAAAAGTTGTGACATCAGATCCGCCATTTATATTGCAATAATCCAATCATTATCAACAATAGGAAATCCAACACTTACAGTTTTTTAGTTGAGTTTTAGTTTAAATGCTCCTCTCTGCACATAGCTGGCAAATAAAATTTGCACCAACGTATATTTAATATATTAGACACAACTATTATTGCACACATTTTTGTTTAAGTACATTGATCGAAACGTTCATATTTCCTGCTAAGATAACGACATATATATACAATTTTCAGAAGAAAAGAATATGTTAATCATATAAGCAGAAGTTTCTCATCCCAAGATGACAAAATCCTCATATTATCTGTAGTCGTGAAGACTGACACTCAAAGTTTCTAAAAATCTCTATATCTTTCTCGCCTTTAAAGTCCTAAAGGATTGACACTTTAAAGTTTATTTTCAGCGAGAGCGATTCCCGGACTGGCTAATACATTTTCTATTATTGGTTTTACAATTGTCTTATTCTTTTACACTCCTAATAGATTTTCTGCATTATCTATCTTTGATTTTAAAAACTTTTCATCAGTGGTTGTTTGAATTTGAACTTATAAGTATTTAATAAATGTATGTTGTTGATCTTAAGGGCTATGTCATGTGTATGTTTTTAAGTGTGTATGTGAGTCAAAGCCACCTTTATATTGTACAACTATTAATTTTAGGAACAAAAGTTTGCACAAACAACTGCAGAGAAGCTGAATAAAAAGCAGGACTCTCATTTGTTCGAACTAATGCTGATTACATTAACATTAAGCTTTTAAAATGCACAACCTTTTTCAACATTTACTCCAGTAGCCGGACAGACCACACGCAGCGCTGCAAAATGGCGGAACAGTTGTGGTTGGTGGTCCACATTGACATTGAGTGACAAATCCACGGAACTTCGCAGCTTGTGGCAGCCAATTACTTGTGAAGCAGCTGCTGCCTGCCCGCATTAAACTGCATCCACAAACTAAATATTCAGGTACACAGTATACATATGTATCTGTACCTAGTTTTCTCCTACGGTAATATCTCAATTACCCCTGCAATATAGAGCTAATTAGTTAGGGCTGCACTGTTCATTTTGAATGACATTTAGTGCATTACATAAATTATATTTAATTACGTCATTAAAGTACATATACTAGCATATGCCGTTTGACAAACTCATTTCTGACTTGGCAGAAATACACTTTAATGACATCTTATGCCAAGCAGGTATTAGTTTTTAACGAAAAATGAAATCTACATCTGCAACTTTAATAGAAAATACTTCACTACGCTTAAGAAATAAATATGATATTTTAGCTACTTAGTGGTTAATTTATTAATAATCGTATGTGTATATAACGAACTTTAAAGAGTAAAAGTAAGATTGCCTCTAATAAATATTTATACTCATACATGATGTTGTAGAGTTTCTGTTGCACAAAAAATCAATTCGGTATTCTACAAGGCTTTTCTCAAAACTGCCAACACAAGTAAATACCTTGGTTTTCGACTATATTCAGCTAATTTGATGCTGCTATTGTCGCTATTGCACAACTACCTTAATGATTAGACATTTCCCGAATCTGCTCTATAAAATAATCAAGATGGAAACGAACACTCAACTCATCATCCTTCGCATCCCTTGGGTATACGCTATGAAATGAGTCTTTCAGAGTTTTGGTAAAAAGTGCCCTTCTTCACTGGAGACTATCAAGTGAATGCTGCCACACCAACATCAACGTAGTAGCAAACGATGCGACTTGGCGATGAAAGCATTTAATGCACAGCAGCCAAGCTAATTCATGGCGATGCAAAGGTTTAGTTCAGCATCGTGTTTTATGTGTTGCTTTTTCTACAGATATATATGTACTATTATATATGTATGTATGTATATGTATGTACTATATATGTAGGAGCATGTAAGTCTGAGTCTCGGCCTGTCTGGCAGCCGCATGTGGCAGCCATATGAATGGCTGATGAGCATGCCACTCACTCACACACATCCACTCACACCAACACACAGATACGCACTGTCGGGATCATGTTGTTGCTGTTTTGTTTAGCGCATATTTATTTTGTAAAACCAAGGCATTTGCACTAAAGATACATGGCACTGCTTGAAGTATGCAATGACAGCTCGACATACCAACAGTACCACTTACACACCTATGTGACACTAATAGCAAGACTAGCATAACTTTCTATATACATGTATTAGGTATGTGCGCGAACAACCTCAAATAAAATATACTACGAGTAGTACACCACAAAAAGTTGAAATGTTATAACGACAATGAAACGGGTTATAAAAAAAATTACCAATTGTAAATGAGTGAAAAAATTTGATAGCTTGTAGCATCATAATTTTAAAAAATTTACATGTGATATCGCCTTCTTTCTGCTCGCATAAAATTAACAGTTTACATTCGATTAAAAAAAAAACAGATGATCAGATTCCATAATATAGAAATAAATATTATAAATGCAAAGTAAGAACAGTTTTGCTTTACATCGATCATATTATCTTGCCGGAAAATTAAATAAAATTTTAAATCTAATATGCTAAAAAGAATCATTTTATTGGTGATGTTTTTTTCACGCGCACAACTCTAGCACGTTTTTACAGGTGCATGTATACACACATATATGTACATGTTGTGGCAAATGTCAATACTGCTGCATCTAAATGTATCTGTGTGTTTGTGTGTGTACGTTTGTTTTCTCGAATGTAGTGCATTTCGTTATGAGCTTAGCAGTCTTATAAATGTTTGCATATTTGTTTGTGAGAGCATTTGCCCTCGACAGGGCAGCATCCATCCTCATTGTGAATGTTGCTACTGAGGGTATTTATTAAATATTTCCTGCTGAACTGCACTGCTATGTAACCTTTTGGAGCAACGGGTGCCTGTAAGTATTAGTATATAGCAATTGCAGACAAAGCACCTACATATGCATACATAAATATACATATACTATATATAGTATATATAAGAAGCTTGAACCGTTTTCGAGTAACTGGTAACTTCTATAATGGATTCGGGCTAAAAATATGCTGCGAGGACATTTTAAGGGCACTCCCATCATATATTTAACCGCCTGTCTATTCTATCTATATGTATATAAAGACGCACATTTGTGTGTATTTGCCAAGGACTTACAAATTAAGCTAATTTAGTTGGGAAGTAAGCACTTAGTAGCCAGTAAATGGAAAGCAAAAGGCAACAACTTCTGAGCTGTAGCTGAAAATATTAATAGCAAAACGGTAATAAGAAAAAACACATTTCAGCTTATGATTAAATATTCTTGATTTGAATGCTGTTTGGCCAATTATTGCAATTTTTGTTTATATATTTACTATATTCATGGAAATTATAAAAATATTTTTAACTGTATATGCATTTTATTTATTATACTAAATAGCCAGTTTATTTATTACATTTCTTGTTTACTCAATGACAGAAACTTCATTAAACTAAACTAGTTTTTATTTATTATTAATATTTTCTAGAAATTTGTTGATTGGTGATTAACTGTTTGCCATTCGGCGCACAAAAAGCTTAATATTTTAGATGGCTTGCATTGCTGAATTTATTATTAACGAGCAATTTGAAGCATTCATAAACATTAAATATAGAAGGCATAATCAAAATATAAAAGTCTGGATAAAATACTTTATAAAGCATAACGTATCCCACCCAGATGGGCATGTTTTTTCTCATTAGTTCTTAAATTTCCTGGTTGATTACCAATCTTTTAATAAAAACAGAATATAAAACATAAAGATTTCTACAAAGCACCTGATAAAGATTAAATTAAAAACGTTAATGACCAAAACCATAAATGTTCATACAACCACTGCAGGATTAGCAAAGGCAAAGGCAGAGGCAACAGGAGAGCCAACCACAGAGGATATACACAAAATTTTCTGCATGAGGTGTGGTGTATGACTATGCGTATGCGTAGGCAAAAGAGCAAAAGGGGATATGACAGGCATAAAGCGAAATGGCACGGAAATGTCCATTATGGCCCAGGCAAGCGTGGGGACAGTGAAAAATCGGGTCCCTGTCAAGTGCGGAAATTCGGCAGCAAGCTTCTAACGAGCATCAGCCGAAATATGTGCCAGAGTGACATATTAAATAATTTTAAGCAAAAATTATATACCATTAAGCTGGCCAAATAGAATCAACGCCTAGAGCGATAACACACAGTACAATTGTCGTGGCATAAGCAAAAGCAATAACGATGTATAAACTTATTGTTTACGACGTGCCTAGTGCGACGTCAGCGCTGTTTTTCTTATTACTCAGTTCTACAAAAGAATATATAAACAGACTTCATTTTTTTTTTGCTTTCATACACAGTCGAAAAAGAAACATCTTTAGGTTTTTCGTCTTTTAAACGCAATCGAGAATTGTAAGCGTATTCCTGCATACTATTTGGAAAACATACTTATGGTTAGATTCAGATGTGACTTTCGCAAAACATTTTGTGACACATTGCGTACATTTTTTTCGCGCTGTGTAATGAAACATGCAAGATGGGCGATAGCGTGTGGCATCAACACGCACAGTCGTCTGTCTGAAACACACACATACACGTGCACGCAGTTAACAGCAATTGTGCCAAACGGCACAGCGCTCTACACATGGCTTGTAATTTTGGCCAACACATTTGGCCAACATACATAGTTCCACAAGTGTGTGAGTCGCTTTGTGCAGGAAGCAACTTAATAAGTGACAGCCGCTGCCACAGCCTACCCTGACGTGAAGTACGTACCCCCACATACATACTTGTATGTACATATATGCTTGTACGTGACGTGATTAGGTAAAACCCTATAAGTGGCAGCCGGCATGTCAAGGGAAGGGCTTAGACTTTAATTGGCGACATCCAAAAGTCCCAAATCAATGTGACAATTGTGAAAAATGGCTCACTCTGATTTTTCATTAAGTCATGCACTAAAACATTGCTCAGTTGACTTGAGCTTTGCTTAGTTGTATAATTTCAATTATGAATAATACCAAATAATACATTAAATACATTCATTATTCAGCGACGACATTTAAGCTTGAATGTACCTAAAAAACACACAAATGTGTAAATGTAGATTAATATTAAAATTTGGTAAGCGTTTCAATTACAATCATTCAAAACTATGTGCCAGCTTGACAAAATTTATTTTTGCAATACATAAACACATGACCTATACAAGTAACTTCCCCAAGTAAAAGTATTGCAATATTTTATCTTTTATGTGTGTGTATGTAAAACGACATAATATGCTAAACATATCTTGAATCTACAATATCTTGGGATTTTAAACTTTATTATCAACACAAGGTAGTCATTCCTTGGATTTAAAGCAAAGATGGAGGCCCTGCAGCAATTACAAATTTCATTGCATACCTTCAAGGCGCAAATGAAAGAAATTCAATACGTGTATATTATTACAAGATTAGCCGATACTAGAAGACGTTCGATTTGCCACTAAATATGAAAAATATTTGTTAACATAATTTAGAAAAGGAAAATGCAGATTTTTGTGGCGTTGCCTTTTCTCATGACTTGTTATAAATTTATGCAACACATATAGATAACCACATTATTTCTAGAATAGGTACAGCAACACTAGGTGGAATAATATCCAACCACACGCTCCACGTCAAGCTTCATAAGTTGGGACAAGCACTTAGGAAATTATGTGCCCTTGGGTGTTGCACACCGCATAAAGTTCCGACAAAATCAAATTTTCTGTTATAATGCTGGAAACTAATCGCTTTTTAATCGCAAGTTAACCAATAGTTCTCGAAAGGTACTCGTATTTTATTCCTGCTACTACAATTTCCTCAGAGTTCAATTAATGCTGTTTATTTTGTATTCCAACCGTCAATTTCCTTTCCCTGTTTATAAGCTCTCAAAAATAATGTAAAATTTTAATTTCAATTAAAGAGGGAATGTTGGTTAATGTAGAATTTCTTGTCTCGATTTTTCCTATGTTTTTTTTCACATACTTAGCTGATAAATAATGTAAAGACGAACAAAATATGTAAAACACCTACCGCGTATTATATATTTATAATATACAGTACATAGTATAAAATGCGATGAACATTTGATGTTTTTATTTTTTACACCCTTATCTTGAGCAACGGCTTGGTAAAACAGGTCACCGAACACTTTTTAGCTTTAAGTTGGACAACTTTATCTACATAGAAGTAATGATTGTGTGATATATATTCTGCAATTGACTTAATTTTATTTGTTGTGCATTTAGGTAACACATTTTTTTCTACGATACTAAAGGCCTTCCATGCTGAAAATGCCGACATAAAACCTTTTATTAGAATCATTATGGTTTTCAATTACATTAAAGTGTTTGTTAATTGCATTGTTGCACGGGACATTTTGTTCGAATTAGTACGCAATTAAACGGACTTCAGCACTTAAATGCATTGCGACCACCGTGGAGGCAATGGCCAGCATTATCTGTTGGTTGAGCGACAATAAGTGCAGTAATGTACAGAACGATAAGTGGGAGAAATTAAAATATCAGAACAGTGAATGCAAATTTGCACCAGCATGATGGTATGGAACAATGTACTGTATATGTTACGGCAGCCATGCCAACTGGCAGGCACAAATACAAGCGTAGGCAGAAATGATGGCGTCTGCATGCATTTCTGTATATATCTCTGAATTGATATTTCAATCAGTTCGTGGACATGAATGAAGCTTCTTTTGGGTCGCAATTAACGTTGCCGTTGCAAATAATGATGACACATTTTTTTATTTAGCTTCGTTCATGGTATTTGAACTCATGCTGCTTAAATAAAGAAATACTGAACATATGTGTTTATCCAGATATAGATTAGTCATGTGTTTTTCCCAACGACTCGCAATTTTCTGAAGTCTTTTCAAAATTGGTGCACTATATCATATAGCTGTCATGGGGAAGCCAAAAAATCAAAGAAATCAAAAGAAAACTTATTACTAATTTAGTTTAAATTATTCATAGGAAACAAGAATGGCCTCACGAACTCAACAAGAAATGTTACTCTTGTGATCGCCCTCAGGCCCTGTAATTTTTAACACAAAATTTATATGGTATGGGATTTGAATCGTTAGATAAACTAAAACTAAAGTTTTAATAACTTTAACACGAGAGTATTATAACTTTAAACTTTAACTGAAAAGCATGTTTAGGTGCAACTATTCCTGGTGTTTTTCTATAGTCATTGTGACTGTACAATCTGCGCATACAACTGAAATAAAGGCAAAGGCCTCTTGTGCAGCAATTTCCGCCAGGGCAAGAGCAGCAATCCGGCCGAGGTCAAGTTGGAGGTGGATAGAGGCGTATTGTTGAAGCGTTCATCTAAGCCGATGCGGGCTTGTAAGGGAGTTAAATAAACCTCGAGTGAACATCAACAACAGCAACTTCAGGAAGAACAACAACAACAGCAATAACTACAACAATAAAACTGGCATGGAGAAAGGTGAAATGCAACTATGTATAATTAAAAGTTTGCAGTTGCTGACTTAAACGCAAAACAGTCGATAGACCATGCCGCCACCGCCCTCTAACTGACAATGTATGTATACTATGTACATTTTGAGAACGGAAATTGCTTTCTGCGCAACTTCCACTTGTTTTACATGATAAATTTTTTAGTATCCTCACTTCCTCACTGATGTCATTAGCCACTTGAGCTACTTGAGCCGCTACAGCAAACAGCACACAGCATACAGCACACTGCATACAAAGGCATGTACGAGTAGAAATGCTCAGGGCTTTCAAAGTACAAGCCCAACGGTATTAATGAATTAAACGCTTTTAAGCCGTAAGTCACTTGTGGTGTCATTACTAATTGATGAAATGCAAAATCAATGTTTTGGCCAAGTGCGTGACCTCTACACTAAGCTGCCGACACACGCTGCATTGGGCGCGCTCGTCGCTTAAATTAATTTTATCTGACAGTGGCGCCCGTTGCACAACTTTTTAGATGAATTATTCTAAGCACGCGGCTGTCAGGGGCCTGTTTAAGGGCAACTTTTCGACTCGACTGAACTGGACTTAATGTGGATTGTGGATTGTATAATGGCGACTGAAGAGTGGCGAGGAGCGGACTGTTGTTGCCTGTAGCGACTCAACTGTGCGCCGTGTTTGTTTTGAACAGGTCTTGGTGGCTGCTGCTACTGCTGCTGTTGCTGTTTTACTTTTCAATTCTTTTACATAATTGTATTTGCCTTTTTCTTTCTCTCCTTTCTGTGCGCAAGTTTCGCCTTACTGGTTATTTTTCATCTTTTCTGCTTGCTTTTTTTGGGCGCTGTGGCCAGCAACTTTAACTGTTAAATTGTTAAAAAATTACAAATAAATTAAATGAGTTGCGGCATGTCGAAAGGGATGAAATGCCCGAAGAGTAAACGTGGACCAGTATATATTCCCAATAATTAGTTTGTGTTGACTTTTCAATTTGATTTCGCGATGCTTTTGAAGTGACTTTCTGTATATGGAAGTCGGGCAAAAAAAAAATTGTCAACATGCTGACGACAGCAACGGACAAAAAAAGGCAGCAAAACAAAAACAAAAAAAAAGACAACCAACAACCAGGCTAAGAGTATTCACAGCTACTTGTGTAGACATATTTGCTTTGCGTAGTTGTTGTTGCCATTATGTCCATTAGTGATGGCGTCGTACAATTTAGGTCAAATGATGCTGTGCATTAATGGCCCATGGCTAAAATCCACCCAGAACGGACAAACCCATGCCGAAATATCCCAAACATTACAACGTTCGCACACATACTCTTATGCGTATGTTCGAGTATATAGTACGTACATAAGTGCACAGCTTCTTGTAAAATGCCTGAAGTCACATAAACTTGAGCAATCTATCCCGTTTGTCCGCCTCTGAGGCACAGAGAATATCAAATTTAAGCACAAATACACACATACCTTCTCCCTCTCTCTTTCTTCGTCACTGTATTCCTCTGCCATTCAGCATAATCGCATTGAATTTAATGTCAAGCGATTTCTAACTTATAGTACGAGTATATGTATGTACTATATGTATATCGCTTTATGATTTTCATGCATTTCGAAACACTTTGTTGTACTTCTGACTGGCTCTTCAGCCCGGCCATTCCTCTGGTACTATACTATACTAATAAAAGAAATACTTTTGAACTTTTCCACTCTACCATTGGCGTTTCTGCCTTCTCCCGTTCGCACATAATAAAAATTGACTTCATTTTGGTTGGTCATTTCATAATTTTTTCAGGCTTAGGCTTAACAGCAACAGCTATACACGCGCCCTGGTCGACAATCAGACAGATGGAGGATGTGAATCCGAAGTCGAAGCCCCATGACTGTACTTTAATTTAATTTCAAATTCAACAGAAATGCTGGCAAACTTCGTTCTTCAGTTTTTATTAGCTTTTATTATTTTTTCGCTTCGCTGTGAAGCACCGAAATAAACGCGCTTTAATATGCACGAGCAAACGCAGAAGACATGAACTTGTATATATGTACGACTACATATATATGCATACGTCAACAGGCGAATGTGCGCCCAGTGGCTATGTATGTGTATGTGTGTATACGCCACCCCCATGAGCAAGCATATGTACATACGTACGTATACACTCGTATGTATGCATGTATGTATGTACATATGCCGTTGTGATTGTCGCTCGCTCCGCAATTATACGTATGACCGTTGAATGTCATGTGCAATTGGTAATTTGATTGTGGTCATAATAGTTTACCGCAAACGCGCTCATGGCGGCACTATCATTGCAGCACACGCACACACACACACACACACACACACACACACACACATCCATGCAACATTTTCACTAACGCGCGCTGGAAATGAAAATGAAAATCATATCATACATGGCCACTGGCCACAGTTTGTCATGTTCGTCGTGTTCGAATTTCTTGCTGCCTCTGCGTTATATGAATGCATAGTATGTGTGTAGGTATGTGGGTGCATATGTGTGCAGTTATTTTAGCCAGAACACAAATCCGAAAATGGCTCAAAATGTCTTTTTGCGCTGCACGACCCGCGCTTCAAGCAGATAATAATCGACGCAATTTTCATCCAAATGGTCGAACGACTATAAAACTAATTTGCACCCGAATTTGTTAAATTTGTCATGAAGTTGATGATATTTTAAAAATCGATAGCAATTATATTTTTGCACTTCTCATGGTATGTTTGTTTGTATGCAAATTATGCACCAGTCCGGCCTTATTTTTTTATTGTATAAATTATTTACAATTCTTTGCCAAAAGTTTCAAGTTCTTTAGCCTAAGCATATGATAAAGTGAACCTACATATCTGCGATCCTGTAAAGCGGGCACTAACTTGTTTTAAGCATTAAATAATATTACTTTTTAAAATACTCTCACATGCGCTGCCGAATTTTCTTGACGAGTTAATAATATGCAAGTAAAATGTGCTTTTAAACGCCATATTTTTTGTATTTATGTACTCGTTTTTATATTCATGAAAATAAGAATGCAATTTATGGCCGTCAGAGCGCCTTTTGAAAAATGCGATCCAGATAATAATAACTGATTAAATTGCCAGAGTATCCAGACTAACGGAACACGTCTTTGTGCATCATCGCTTGTGTCTGGCAAGCACATTGATGCCGAGACGTGATAAGAATGCTGTACATTCCATGCAGCCCTTGATGAAAATTCCCAACGCTTTGCCACTTCATCATATCCTTCTGAAGCATATAATAACTATCAGTTGATGTTCGTTATGTACAGAAAATAGTGTTCCCAGTAGACACAGTTACTTGCTCTGCTTACGTGAAGATATGAGTCGATACTTTTATAGTGCACATTACTTATTATATCATATTCCTGTACAATACGAAGGCGACATTGAACTTATATTAAAGCAAACTAAATTAAATACTACCTCCTTTTCATAATAGCTTTGGGATACAACGAAACATTTAATATGTTTCCCCTTGCCTAATGTAAGCTTTAGAAATAGTTCAGTCAAGTAAATTGATAAGCCCGTTAAAATGTATTTAAGTTTCGTTCAAACTAAATACTGTAGAGGATTTCCTTTCGCTTCTTCATTTCCTTTGGTTGCTTTTTCTTCGCTGCTGTTTTCCTTGCGGCCATTTTTAGTTCGAAAGTATGTACAAGTATATACATACTTGTATTATAATTTTTTATGCAATGCAGCAAATGCGCAGTAATTGTACTTATTGTATTGAAATGCGGAAACTTGCGAAATAAAAAAGGGCAGAAGAAACAAAAAACCGTAGACAAGAAGACGCGCTGCTGCAGCATCACGTCCATACCCCTACCCCTATCCGTCTCCATACCCTTACTTATCAACTGTAACCACTTGCCCTAGACTCAACTAATGGCAAAAAAAAAAAAAAAATTTAATCCGCTTAGCATTGCTGTGTCATCGTCAGACTGATGCTGCAAGGCGTTGGCAAATTGGCCCAAAAGGAGAACTTAATTTTGTTTGTTACGTAATTAAAAGACAAATTAACAAATTGCTGCGCCTTAAAGAATGCCTGTGGGCTAAATTTGTGCTGCGTTTGCACAGCTAAACAAATGAAAATGTTCAAGTATTAGAGAGCAGTGGCAAAGTTTCGGTCATATTTAGTTGCGGGCTTGCCTTTCTTTCCACAAACTGGTTGCAAATTAAGTTGCCAATTTACTGCAATTGGAATGGCCATCGGTCGTGTTTTATCTTTTTCGCTTTCGAAGGACTTACTATTAATCCGACAGTTAATCCCTGCCGCATAGTACGTTCGACCAAATGCAGAGTGGCTGGCCGACTTTCTGGCAAAATATTGCGCCCAAATTCGATATAGCAAGCATATTGACATATGTTTGCCGCCAGCGTACAAATGGCAGACAAGAGCAATGAAACTCAGACACACGCATGCTTCTGGCCAAAGATAATAGGTTTATGGCCACAGATCATTGTACGATTAATTTTCGCAGTCTGTGCTCGAATAAACGGTAGAGATGTGTCAGATTTCGATTGAATTCTATTCTAGTTCAAATATTTGCTTTCACAAATGAACTGTGAAAATACTTTCCTAGATTTTGATTTCGCTTTCAAGTTTCGTTTTGAAAATTGTATAATAACGCTTATATACTTATTACGGCCCTTTCGGTGATCCCCACAACCTGACCAATTGTAACTTTCGGAAAATAGATACAATTATAATGTGTGGCATATATTGTGGCAGTTGTAGAAAGGTATTAGGGGAAAGAAGGAGCAAAGCGATATAAGAAAATATTCATGGGTTATGCATATTGTTGTTCAAGATTTTCAAATCTTTAGAGCTTTGAATGTTCTCCTTCTTTGGTATGGAAAGAGACTTCGAAAATAACATAAGCATTGTTGTTTAATATTCCAAAGCAACGGAAAGAGTGTTGGTCAAAACTACGAAGGATAAAATGCACCTAAATTATCTAGTTCAAAGAGAACTAAACCAGTTCTAACTAAAATGTGCAACCCCTGAGTATAGTAACAATGCGGCATTGTATTCAAGCTAATGATCTAAAATGTGCTTTGTTGACCTGCAGCCACAACCGTTCGACGAGCCCTAATCCATCCATTTGGTGTCTTCCATCCACACATACACCGATACATACATGTACATATATGTATATAGTACACGGACACACAGGTAGTCGTAGGCAATAGCAGGCCAACTCACATGTACGTTGTAATCTGGTTGCCGTTGTCGTTTGTGCGCAAAGGGCGAACGCTTTTATAATTTTTTTAATGCTGCACTTTAGTTGATAAGTCAAGCACTTGAGCAACAAATCCATGGCTACTGAGAGCCAACGCCCTCGCACTCCACAGCCCACGATTCTTTCTCTTTCTCTATCTCTCTCTCTCTCTTCACGAACCTGCTGCTGCATTTTATATTGCATTACACCTATGCTGTGACGCCACCGACGGCGACACCGACAAAGCCTTTTCAAAACGTTTGTATGCGAACTTGAGTGCCCCTTTGTGTCACACACGCATACGTGTACACACACACACTCACGCAATCGTCCCTTGTCCTCAATTTCACTCTCGCACTTTCCAACTTTCCTTTTATCTGCATGTGTTTCCCAACTACTTTTTTCAGCATTCACTTAACCGGTCTTTTCAGAGTAGCTAACGTTTTAGGTTTCTGAGCTATCCAAGAAAATAAGCTCACATATCGACTCAAAAGCTAGAGAATATTAAAGACTGTCCGTTCACTCATAAACTGTAAAAACACACTTTATTTATATTTAAGTTGATAAGGTTTTTAACCTGTACTCTTTATTATTAACCAATTATAGATACACACCAATTTATGATGCCAATTTTTGTGAATATGTAAATGACATGAAATGAAAATATTAACGACAAAATTTGCAAAGTTGAAAGTTGTTTTAAATACATATAAATAAAACTTACATTTTTATAAGCAAATTATTTTTCAATATGCATCCGACAACTTATGAGTTCTACCATTTATAATTTAACAGTACTGCAATACAATAATATACAATATTCCTTCCAAAAGGTTGACATAACTTAGGGTTGTACGCGGAATGCGAACGGACACCAGAACTCACCACAACTGTATTCTCATTTCATGTCGCCGCCAGGACAGAAATGGACAAAGTTTTATAGACAGGCAACACAAAGCATAAAACTGAGGCATACATATGTATGTGCCCCAGGGATCAAGATAGCAAAGTAGAGCATTCAACGTTCATTACATCTCTTCCATTTAGATGTCAGATATAAAACTAAAGAGCGCGTAGCTGTGTTCATGTTTATCTATTTAAAATAAGTGAATAATCGAGTCTTTTTACTACAAAAATTTAGAAATTTGCTTTTAACTGAATTATTTAATAAGCCTCCTATTCACAGACAGCATCATGTGTATAAAAATTTAAAACATTGTATGCGTTGGATGCAAAAATAAACATGCCCCTGCAAATAATATAAGACTATTGATTTAAAATTCTCAATATTGTTTTAGAATATACACATAGCAAAATGTTTTTAATTGAAAAGATTAAAAGCTATACATATGTAACACTGACGAAAATTAAACAAACTTAGATGCAATATAATTTACAAGAATGCAAAATGTTGACGCAATTTCATTTATTGCATTTTGGTTATTTATATCTAATATTTTATCATAATTTTAATGAAAACACTTCTTACTGCAATATATTAGATGAGATAAAATTTCAAATAATCCGTTGCAAAGAACACAAATAATTCAAATATAAAAGCTTAATAATCGTATCCGTTTTAATCAGGTATTAATCAAATATTTATTGCAACACTAAGCAATTCACCTGTTCGAAATTCAAAATGTTATCTTTAAAAAAGCCGATAAGTTGCCCCGTTATTATATTTTCCCAAAGGTCGAGGTCAAGCGAAACGGAGGCTACTTAAAAAGGGAGACCAGTCTTTGTACTTTATAAACGTTAAGTTTACAATCCCAATCAGCTCAAGCGAATTATAAAATTGAATATAAGTAAAATGTAATTACAATGAAAAACTCAACTTGTTCAAGTTGTTGAATGCAGGTACAAGTATCTCTCCTACCCCATATCTCCCACACCAGTTGTTGTACCTTTAGTTATAGTTACAACATTGGCAATCACCACAAATCGCGTTTATAATTGAAAATCTCAAATTACTTACGGCCAACCGCTAAGCTTTTAATATGATTCGTATTACAGCAACTGATCCAGCTGTCGCAGTTGCCGCCGGCACTTAATCAATCTGTCAGTTACCTTTTTTAACTCAGCACGCGTAGTGATTGATGTGATGAACCAACTGCAGCTGACACAGTGCTGCTTTAAAAGTTCCAAAGCAATCGGGGATAAAAAATATTTGCACGCCACCTTTGTCGAGTTGCTATTTTATAAACTATTTTCCAATAGAGGAAACTTCTCGCATACACGCTAGCGCTTTATCAGTAAGGAGTGGAAAGTTTTCAACACAACGATGAAAAGTCCGAACAAGTTTTTAAAATAAAATTAATTTTGCATATACAGATAGCATATATATGGCTCGTTAATCTGAGAAACTTGGACTTTGAAATTTGACTTTGCAAGGTTTAATGTTTAAGACCTACACATCTAATGCCAATAAACTTTTAATTAGAAATAATTTCAAAAAGTGCATTACCAAATAATTTGGCGATGAGAAAGCTGTGCACAAGATGGCAACACTGAAACAAAAACAGCGTCGTTAGAATTTTTCAAACACGGATGGATGAAATAAAATGTCCATTACTTCACACCAGAGGTGAATTATCAGTCAAAACAAAAATCAGAAAAAGCAAAGACAGATGCACGTGGGTTAACTTTTATTTATTGTCATTTAAAAGGAAAAGCAATCATTAGAGAGTATTATGTAATCTTATTGCAACTTTTCGATTATTTCCTTCTTCCATGTTACAAGATTTACCAACAATGAAGAGATGGAATCCGCAGTTGATAGCTATTTTGAGGAGTTCTACGTTTTCTACTATAAACAGGGTGTCAAAACTACTAAACATCGCTGCCAAAGGTGTATTCGAGCTAGAAGGGGACTATGTGTTCAAAAAGGAGAATGTTCCCCAATTGCATGTGTTTTTGTTGTTAGGTAGTGTACTTCTGGGACTACTAACGTGCCATTTATATCATGCAGAGGATTCATTGCATAAAGGGACAAATCCGCATAGCCAAGTGTGCCTGTGTACTGAAGCGTTTCTATTTAAAAGCCATAAGAAATTCAAACGCAATAATTCTGCAAGAATATGAAATTTTCAGATTTGTACTTTTTCTTGTAAAAAAGTAATCTAATTTTGCGAAACCACTCGCAATACTCGTATATTGATCAAAGCGATATATTGAAATTGCTTCTACCGCAGACCGCACCCCACCCCCTCTACTAAAACACGCACATATGAATGTGTGATTCACAAAGAGCTCAAATAAAATATATATAGTATGTTATATAATAAAAATTGTGCAGTGCACCATATCGAAAAATAAAGTAAACGTTGAAAACTCTTTTCAGTCTTTATGCGCTGTACCTGGAAGGTTCTTTAGCTTTTCCACTTGTTTTGTTTTTATACTGTGCTGTTTTATATGTGTGTATGTGTGTGTGTGTGTGTGTGTGTTGATGCGAGCACATCGACCTAAAAAACAATGGCCAATAACTTAACAGTAATTAAAGGCGAAGCGTGAAACGATAAATGTCAATAGCAGACCAACTCCCAAATTTCATGCATTGCTCATACGCCTCGTTGGCACCCCACACTGCCTACAATGCAGAAGTAATTGCTAATGCTCAAATAATTCATATTCATTCAATAGGAAAAACAAGACACAACTAAACAAATAAATCTGTGTGCGCCCTAAACGACCAAAAGGCATCAAGTTGCGTTTTGATAATAAATTGAGTTTCACTTAAAATTAACCGTAATCCAAGGCGAACGTGTCAGGCCGTTCGAGCAACGACAAAGCTATAGTATATGTAAATAAAGGAGCAAGTTGCAACTTAAAGAAAACTGTAGCAGCATAGGCGTCCTATAAAATGTGGCAAAAAGCCACAAGCAACAACAAATAAAGCCGCAATACGAACACGACAATGAAACGAGCAAGTTGAACGAACTACAAGAAATTGTGGCTTTTCCAGAGACAACGACAACCGACTTGTTTCCCTTGTTTGCTTCTATGTGTGTGTGTGTGTGTGTGTGTATGTATCTCTGTGATAAAGTTAACTTACAGCAGGAAAATTAAATAAAATTACTGCTACCTCACTTAAGTTGACAATTGCCTAAGCATATTTGCCATTTGATTGATTTATTCTCGGTGTGATAGACACAACTTGAGCTGACGTAATGACGCAATGAGATTTTGTCCGGACCCAGCCAGGGAAGATTGTGGCTCGCGTAAACAGCAGCAAGAGCAGTAGAATCAGTAGCAGTAGCAGCAGCAGTTCAGCTTTTTTCAGCATAAGGCGTTGCCAATGGGCGTCCGTTCGACAGACATTCGAGGCCATTTTGTTGGCTGCCTGCCTATTTTGCTGCGCTCTATTATACTTTGGCTGCCCTTATTGTGGCACTTTGTATGTTTGTGTGTGTGCGTGTATGTGTGTGTGTGTGGATATGATTCGAGATAAGGCGCTTTTGCCAACCCAATATGAATTCACAACACCTAGCCAAACTTTGAAAGACTAAACTATATCTGGGCACACATGCCCTATGAACATATATATGGCTGCATCTATTATTGTTTTCTGTATATAATGGCTGTAAAGTTTCGTGCAGTGTACAACTTGTGCGCCCCTTTCCGGCACCGTCCACAACAGTTTCCAGCACTGACTTCCAACTTCTTTAAGCGCCACAATGCGCCATTTTGCAGCTCAATTTGCTTGCAAACAAAATGGCGTCGCCATCTACTGCACCATTACGTTCAGCGAGCTCTGTTTTTCAATTTCGTTTCTAATGGTACGAAATAATATTTTCATCTCAATTGCATTGCATTTGGCTTCATATTGATTGTTTGCATTATAAAAAAGGACATCATTAGCGTTGCTTACCTGTGCAGATGATTTTTAGACAATCAGCACGACTAAATAAAGCTTGATGGGCATTTTTTACAAATATTTCAACAATCAGATAGAAAACGACAATAATCAAAGAATCGGCAGAGCACTCAAATTTATAGTAACAGCTATTAATCGATATCGAATATAAATATTGCAATAATTAGTATAAATTACCTCTCAGTTCTTAATTTACAATGTCTTGCGGCGGCTTACACGGCGTTTAAGTATCACTTAAGGCAATTACCGTCTTAAATTAAACATTAAGTGCAAAAACGTGTTCAAGGCAATTTGAATGACTTGAAAGAAGAGAAAACGCCGCAAAATAAAGGTAAACAGTCTGTTGTGGGGCTCATCCACCACAACCAAAAATATAGCAAAAGATTGTGGCTACATATCGGCATGTGTTCCTGTTCTATTAAAAGTACCTACAGTATTATATAGTATAGTATTTGCGTTCCAGAAAAATATTTGTTCTACACAGCTAGTCTGTTTATTCAATACTGAAGATGAATATGCATTTATACAATTTCACAAACATGTCATGTTAAAAACCTTTTTTTAAGTGAAAAGTTTGTAAATGGTTGCGAAAGGTTTAGTAAGGCTTAGTTCATACTTCAATAAATTTAGCGTTACTTCATTTTACGTTGAGAGCTGCTTTCTTACATACATCAAAACTTTAAACTGGTGAAGGAAAACAACAGCTTTTATTTAAAGTCGCCTTAAACTATCCACTCGATTGGTTGATTGATAAACTACATATTTCTGAAATCAGTATTTTTTTTTTTTTTGGCAGCCATAACACATTCTTATTTCATTTAATCAGAAACTTAAAGAATGATATCTTTTGCATTAATGGTTTTCGTAATTTTTCCACTATTTGGAATTAAAAATTATGTCTTTTGTAGTTGTTGAACGATGTCAGAATGCAGTTAATGGTAGCATTTCTTATATATAAATCGACTTATTGATGGTTTCTTTAAAAGTAATATGTTACGTCAGACCATCAAGCACTTCTCAGTATTTGTTCTTCTCAGTATTTGACATAAGCATATACTAAATAAGATGTTTGATAATATACTCAATTTTGCGAGTTTGGGAAAGTTGAGACACTTATTCCCGAATCTATCCATGCAGGGCTCTATTATCTAAAAGCGTTTACACTATAACATTGGTTGATGGGATTGCTAAATATGGTATTGCCATGTTTCTAATGCCAAATGCTAACATGCACGCTCAGGATATTTTAATGTTGAGGTGAGATAAGGTTCGGTGGGTTTGGATGCGAGGCGTGTGGATACAGCCTTAAGGTGCCTGCTGCATTTAATAAACTCCTATGTGTGTAGTATAAATAGCACATAATTCAGTTCCCTACCTGTCGAATATCGGGCGGTGGTGCTGTGGTTCTGCCCAGCGCCGATGCAGCCGCCATAGGAGAAGTGATGGCTCGAGGTACCAGTGCCCGAAACAACGGCTATTTCGTCCAGCTCATGACCGGGTGAGGAGACCAGGCGCGTCGATGATGTGGCTGAGTTCCCCTGTGAGTTTTTTCTTCCACGTAGCGAGAGCACCAGCCTTTTGGCTGTGGACATGCCCGCTTTTCCTGCACTGCAAAGTAGAAAGGCAAGCATTTTTTTTATTAATCAGTAAGAAGCACTGTGGGGAGTCAACAAAAAAGATACAGCTGCTTATTTTATTAATAATTTAGAGTGTCACAGACCGGCAAAGCAACAAAGTGGAATCTTGTCTATCTAGTACCACGAATTTACATTTTTAATGCCGCCTTACGCCCTCTCTTAAATCTGAACAGAATGTTAAGAGCAAAAAAATAGCACACTTTAAATAAGCGGCATTCGTTTAGATAACAGCTAGTGAGAGAGGATATTATAAAAACAAACAAGCATCAGGAGCACGAGAAAATCTTAAAATATGCAAATATCTGCAATCAACGCTGTAGCAACACAAACAATTTTTTCCTTCATTCCACCCCACGGACAAAATATGGCAGACACATTAGCAAATTTGCATATGGTATAAAAGTCAAATGTTTGCCTTTAACATTATGAAAATACCTGCTCTGTATTAAAAATACACACACTTATGTGAATTAGTATCGGTGTATTAATATTAGAGGCAATATTTCTTGTTTACTCTGCACTGTGTGCGGATGGCAAGCTCTTAGCGAATACATCTTAAATAAAGCCACAAATGCGAACATCCCCATATTAAATATATCGACTGAGTACATATATATTACAGCATTTTCATCACCATTTCCACGGCTTCCACTTGCGTATTCCTTATCAGTTTAATATTTAATAAGTTGGCAAGCAATGTAGAGTAAAAAGATCCATACAAAGCGAAAAATATTAATAAAGGCTGCCACAGCAACAAATTCCCAATTCAACGTGACTCATCCACTTCCTGATAACATCTTGGTTCGACCCAAGCCACCATCGATATGGCTCTAAATATTCAGCTGAGTGTAAAGTTGATAAGTTGGATTAGAAAATTGTCACACAATGCTCACAACCCGTGCAACTGCTGCCACATGCTGGCAGCCCAAAGCTCTTGCCACCCAAGCATTTGTGACGCAAATGTTCCGCATATGCATGCATAAATATTATGGATGCTATATTAAAATATTTATATTAGCATCTCGGGCTGTCACCGACACCCCATCACCCCCAGCTCAATATCGTACCAATTTTAAAAGCAGCCTAGCGTATTGTGTTGATTGTGGGTGCTGTTTGTTGATCCTTTGACTCTGCGACTTCAAAGTATTTAATAACAGCATTTGACTGTATTTTATTTTTTATACTGTTATTGCGACTGTTGCGTTGCGCAATCTGTTTTTTGCTTTTGATGGGTTGCTGTCAAAAGCCAAACACACAAACACATCATCCCCACCCATCCACACACATAAATAAAACGCAAATATAATTTTACACTTGCACGTGACGAATATCAAATTTTGTGGATTTCGAACTTTGATTGAATGTCGGCGACTTTGAAGTGCATAGCAAAAAAATATTAAAAAAAATTAGTGCTAGCCGGAACACATAAATAAATATGATTTATCGCCGCACACTGCCACTACATGTGACCGCTCTGTTTTTTTTTTAATATGCTGGCAAAGCTAAAACAAGCTTAAAAGCTATTCGGAAATACTATTTGGTACGTTCTCATCAAATGTACAATTTCTGTATGGACATTGATTTCAATTGGTTTGGTTTTTATTAAAGCGTTGGAAACTGTTACTAATTATAAGAAGTCGGGTGCCGACTGGATAACTCAAGCTTTTCCAAATAAAGTGAAGTTCTATTCGGCAATAAAAAAAAAAAACACCAAAATAGAATTTAGTCCGGAAAAGGAAACAAGTCGATATAACTTGTATATTATATAGAATGAAATAAATTAACTGAAATTCTTTTTCACGACAATTGCTGAATTCGTAAGATGCTTTTTAACAAGCAGAAGGAAACTGCCTGTGGGAACGTCTGAATATCGGAAAGTGTTAAAAAGGACAAAACATGGTTATAAAAGCTCGATACTGTCCACAAGCCCAAATCTACATAAAACAGAAATTTTCACACGTAATCTATAGACAATTCTCGACCTCTATTTTAAACTTCTTCCAAATCGAATGAACATTCTTAAAATCGAATAAGCGAATACAAAAAAAAAAAGCTCGCTCGGCTGTACAATTTCTTTTTACATTGTACAGTGTTAATTATGAATATATTAAAATAAAAATAGGATTAATTATTTATTTATGTTGATATTATTTTACACTTCCATTAAAGGGCATACATAGTTTATGATTTACTCAAACGTGTTTTGTATTTTAAGCAAAGTGTTTCATGCATAAATAAATGAACATTTTTTAAATTCTTTCCTTTTTCAGTATGTATGTAACTGTGTATCTGTAATTTATAAAAACTTTTTTCTATCCTAAAATAGCAGCCAACTGGCAGTTGTGCCAAAGTCGGTTGCAAAAGAAACTCAAAGCACAGAGCCACTCATATGGCAGAAGAGCACCAGCAAACAGAAACAGCAGCAACAAAAACAACTTATGCATGACTTATTACACTTCCGTTTCCTGCATTTCTGCTGTGATTATGTACAGCGATAAAAATATTAGCAGCAGCACCTAACAACAGCAATCCAAAGCGGTAACAGGCAACAAAGCAGAAAAGCAGAAAAGTAGAAATTGTTGCCTGGCAGGCTGGCTGGCAAGCTGGCAGGCAGACAGCTTGGCAGCCTGTAAGTCAGTTTGTACGTCAGTACGTCATTCCGTCTGCCCGTTGGGCCGTAGTGCTGACGGCAGAGCCAAAAGCCAATCAAGTGTTGCCAAAACTACGTAAACACGAAAATTGCCAAACGTTGCCAAAGCAAGTGGCAAATGCCAGCAACAGTCTTCGTTGCAACGAAAGCTGAAATTGCAGCTTAAGCTTTTCTTTTTTCTGTGTGTGTGTGTGTGTATGTATGTATGTAATGTGTTCGTGAGCGTGTGTGGGTTCATGTGTTTTTGGGGTGGCAATACCGACAATTGTTTGCATTGTAAAAGTGTCAACAATATTTGCAACTCTGTTGAATTTTTACCTCTTTGGGAACCGGTCTCGCTATTACTTCACACACACACGCACACATGCATACAAACACATAAATGTATGCAAATACATGCGCGTACTTTTTCCTTTTTTATTACGTTTTATACTTGTATTTATTTTTTCTCTCTTGGTACTATGTATACACAAATATACGAGTGTGTGAATAAAAATATTATCATATTTTCGTATTTTTGTAAGTGTTGCGGAAAAAAAATACTATTATTCTTGTTTCGCTGTCGTTTGACGTGTCTGGTGGTTTGCCTTTTTACTTCTGACATACGAGCATGTATGCGCACATTATTTTTGTTTAAACAGAACGCCAATATTTTTATACACTCAACCCTACGTGTAACTAAAAAAAAAACAGTGTAGTGTGAAAGTAGCAGATGCCAATTTTGAGAAGAAAAAGTTGAGAGGAAAAAGTTATTTGGCTTACCTTAAATAGCTTGGACATTTTTCAAACTATTATTTGCTCAAAATACCAAGAATGAAAGTTGAAAAGTTTTTGTTTAATTGTATGTTTTCTTTTAAAACCAAGTATATTATTTCACATGTCCAAACAACAGCATTAAATGTTTGCTATTGATGGGTCAGCTTTTAATTGGTTTAATTGCTCAAAGCTATCGGGCTATTATGCTTCACATAATTTCACAAATATTGACATTTTCAATAAACACTCTGAACCAACAATTCAATTGAAAATTATAAGCTAAAGAAATATACTAGTATTGTACGATTTGGACTTGCAGTCATTATTAGTTTTATTTTATTTTAGGAATTGCACAGCCTATTCCCTTTTATATGTTCAAAAATCAATAAGTTACATAACTATACATACAATATTTGATTTTATTTTGTGTTAACTACACAATAATAATCATAGTATGTATATGATAGTACACTTGCTTTCATACATGAATGAACTATGAATTTAATTTCACAATCCAGTGGTAAAAACAAAATGTAATTACAAACACTCTACTAGAGCTTCAGTTTCCAGCAAGCACGAGTTGAGCAAGTTAAGAGGCGTTCGCGCTGTCTTAGTGAATGTGATTAACAGGACAATATTTATCAGGCTTGCATTGCATTGAAAGGACTTCATGCGAGAGAAAAATGAATGGCAATCAGTCTTCGGCTTGCATCAACTGAGAAAAAAGGCACACTGAAAGGGTAACTAATTAGACTGTTGCTACCCGCCTTTGACTGCACGCTCAACAACAACACTGGGAAGCTGGGTACAGAAAAAACTTTATCTTGAACCCTATCCCTGAAATTTGCGTGGTGTGTACAGCTTAAGCTTAACTGATAACAGTCCACATGCCTCTGAAGGACGGGTGGATAACTTAAAGGCACATTGGAGTGGGGACGCGTAAAGAATCGAGCTTAATTGCGATGTGGCCACTTTGTAGCCGAGGACCCTAGTGCCGAGCTTTTGATGGGTTTGACGCGCTTCCACAGGTAAATTGATTAATAATGCGTTTGACCCGATGCTCCTCGTGTTGCTATCTACTCTTGGATACCGTTAATTATTTTCCACTTTGCGGAAAAGTTGTGTAAAGTTCAAAGCCTGCGCTGCTAATTGCCTAGATCGTGCACATTAGGTAACATAAATTAACTCTAAAGAAAATGGCACAGTATAAAATGTACTTTGTATTAAATTCCAATTAAAACTCAAACAATTTAATATCACAATACTGCAATTAGCTTTTGTATAACAGTCTTACATATAAGCAGATATTATCTTTACTCTATACTGGCAAGCGAATTATTAATTACAAAATATTTACAAATAATACGAAACGAAAGTTTTTTAGTTTGTGCTTAGACGTGAAATGTTTTAAGATATCAATATTTAGTGAAGGATTAAAATCGCAGTTTATTTTTATATTTATTGATTTAAATAATTTGTTCTCTGTGTAGACATAGTCAGATGTAAACGTTTAAAATCAAAACAAAATTGTTAATATAGTATGCAACCGCATTTTTTTCACAGAGAAATCGAACGCTTTTATTGCATTTTTCTTTTATGCAAAATCATTTGCGGCAGCCGCAAAAAACGCATATGTTTTTTAAATAAATGAATAGTATAACAAATATGTGTTTTACACCATTGAATCGAAAGAGAAACTAGAATAAATTACTTATCTGCTATTTGGGTTGGCTACACATTCAAATGATATTTAACATTAATTTTCTATCCAAAATCGTAGCTAGACATTTGAATGCTATTATATTTAAATGGCCAACAACTAATGAGCGTAAAATATGTTCAGCTTCGTCCCACATGTACATTTTATTGCTGTAGTAATTGAATTTTGTGTTCTGTTGGAGTCGTTAAGTTGCAGGTACATTGTACGATTGTATCGTATCTGAAATTGCTGAAATTGTTGCCGCACAATCTGCAGCAAGAACTGCAACAACTCTGTGTCAAATTGTTGCTATCGCTGCCCGCACAAATATTTAATTGTGAGGCAAGCTTTGGGGATTTTAATTCCATTACTTAAGCTGCTTCCGCCTCTTACATGCCACAAACATACATCGCCGCATACGCCGCAAATACACATAAAGCTCGGGCAATGCCACGTCGACCTCTTCAAATGCCACAGTGTTGCACAAACGTGCGAGCTGACTGCACGCAGAACTCTGCCAAGTGATGCGCACGAATAGCAATTTATAACTGCACATACGTGACAACTCACACCGTCCTTGCAATGCACTGTAACGCCCCACATTCACACACACACACACGCACACACACACACACACGCACACACACACACACACACAGGTGCCATTAACATTTTTAGGGTTGCATTTCTGTTGTTGTTAATTCTTTTTTCTTGAGTTTCCCCTTTTCAATTGTGGGTGCAGATGGTGGCGATAAGGATGGCGATGGCGGCTGCAGTTTTTGTGATCCGCCGGAGCGCAAATAAACAAAAGGACGGAATCGCGCGCGCTCTGCAAAAGAAAACAAAATAACAACGAGAACAATACAACATGAGACTTGCTCACATACGTCTATACACTTCTTTCTTTGTGTGTCTAGAGAGTAGTTCCAGAAGTACCTGAGCCTCCACATATCTACACGTAAGTATAGTAAGCAGCAGTTGTTGCTTAAATATTTGACTAACCTTATAAAAAGGAAGCCTGCAAATCTTATAAATGACAAGAAAGGAATGCTAAAGTCGAGCAGGCTCAACCTGTACCACCCACAAAAAAAAATTATTACAAAAATTTAATTAATTTACCCTTTTACCCTTTGGGTACAGGGTATAAAAACTACATACTTAGTTTAAAATAGAATTTAAATACAGTTTGTTCCAAAATGTATAATCATAAGCTTTTTTATGATTCCAAATATGCGAAATTATGTTGGCGAAATATTTGCAAAATAAGCGAAACGAAATTGTTCAATTTAAAAGAGGTGCACAAATGTTTATTTTGCATAGGTAGCGATCGCCGAGATTTACAAAGTTTATGCTGGTAGACGGAAAGCTAAGCTTCTCCGTACCAGATGCGATAACGAAAAACGAACTTGACTTGCAGAGTTAGCGACAATAACTAGTACATATGTGGCGGCTGCGCAGCAGCCTATGCAAATTTATGGCAACAAAAGGAAACGTTAAGTGCTCGGCTTGCTATGCAAAGCAAGCGACAAGAAAACGAGCACTTTGCATTGAGTTATTTACGTTACTTATTAACTATGATGTGCTGCTGGTTTTGGCTGTTTTTGGCCGGATGACCAAACATACTCCCCCTGTTGAAGAACCAGGGTCTTCAACAACATCTTGTTTCGGCAGCGGGCATAATTTGCGAACGGCTCGCCGAATGGTTCCAGTGGAAGTCCTCAATTCTGCAACTCTCGACACGCCATCTGCGCCGCTGATGAGGATGACCACCCTTGCTAATGGCCATTTGAGGGGCGGCAAATTCTCGTCCTTGACCAGAACGACATCATCAATGGAGAGTCCAGGCTGCGACACTCGCCATTTTGAGCGCTGTTGAAGAAGCGTCAAGTATTCTTCACGCCAGCGAGCCCAAAATATCTGCTGGTAGTACGTCACGCGCTGCCATCGATCCAGCCGATTGAAATTGAGCTTCGTCAGATCAGGCTCAACGTACGTTGACAGCGGAGCAGCACCAAGAAAATGAGCTGGAGTCAAGACATCGAGATCTGCTGGATGTTCTGAAAGGGATAACGATGGGCGAGAATTAATAATTGCCCCGATATGGCATACAAGCGTGCGCAGTTCATCAAATTCGAGCAGCGATAGTCCAACGGATCTGTAGAAATGATGCTTGGCAGTCTTTACAGCCGCTTCCCATAGACCACCAAAGTGAGGCGAGCGCGGCGGAATGAAACGCCAATCAATACAGTCAGCAAGGCAAAATTCTTGCACAGCCTGCAGGTGCTCGCTGGATTCAAAAAGACGCTTTAGCTCAGCCATCTCGTTCCGTGCGCCAACGAAATTTGTAGCGTTGTTAGACCAGATCCTCGTAGGTCGACAGCGCGTCAAAATAAAGCGTTTAAGTGCATTTAAGAATGCTCCGGTGGTTAAATCCTTCACCAACTCCAAATGCACAGCTTTGGTGGCGAAGCAAATGAAAATGCAAATATAGCATTTTATTGGTGCCTTATTGCGGACCTCGCTTTTGTAGAAAAACGGCCCACAAAAATCCACACCAGTGACCATAAAGGTATGTGAAGCATCAACTCGATCCTTTGGCAGGTCAGCCATAACATGCTCCACAAGACGAGGCTTGGCTCGAAAACAAATGGTGCATTTGCTGACTACGCTGCACACTGTTTTCCGACCGCCAATTGGCCAATACTGCAACCGAATTGAGGCCAGCAATGCACGAGGTCCAGAATGCAGATTACGGACATGGTAGTGCATAATGACTGAACGCGTGACTGGATGACGCCTTGGAAGTATAATTGGATGCTGGGCTTCAAAGTCGAGCGCAGAGTTACTTAGACGGCCACCAACGCGCATCAATCCAGAGCTGTCGAGAAACGGAGATAAAGAAAGACAGGAGCTAGACGATTTCAAAATGTGTCCGGCCTGCAAGGTCTTGTATTCGTCCCGAAGCGTAGACATTTGAATTGAGCGCATCAACAGCAGTGTACCATGACGGATGCAGTCCACCGATAGCCCAGGAATTCGTACACGGTGCAGGAACTTGTATACATATGCAAACACGCGCTGCAGCTTTCCAAATGTGTTAACATATTTGCATTGCTGTGCAATGTCTTCGCACAGTGTGGTGCTTACAAACACTTTAGAGCGCTGCTCAGGAAGCGACGAGGCGGAAATGCAAGACTCTGGCCAAGAAGATTTGTCCTTCGTCAGAAATGCGGGACCATGTAGCCACAAGTTGGACTGGACTAATTCGCTGGGCAAAGCTCCACGTGAAAGTATGTCCGCAGGATTCAAATCGGTTGGAATATATCGCCATTCCATGCCAGAGGTCAACTCTTGAATAGTTGCGATGCGATTGGAAACGAAAATTTGAAACCTGGATGGCTCGCTGCGAATCCAAGATAGCGCTACTGCAGAATCAGACCAACAATAAAACTTGCAGTCGAATAACTCCATACGAGATATTTCGTTTATGAGTTGTGCCAGCAAAACGGCTCCGCACAACTCTAGTCGGGGCACGGTCAACGATTTGAGCGGCGCCACACGAGATCTGGAACACAGCAGCTCCGCACGAGATTGGCCTTGCGTGGTCGAAATGATGTAGACGCAAGCTCCATAGGCATCTATGCTGGCATCACTAAAACCATGCACTTCAATGGAAACACCAGCAGAAAGTGCAAGCCTTGGAAATTTCAGCTGCTTTGTGCGCTCAAAATCTGCAATAAGATTATGCCAAGATGTTGTCAATGATGCTGAAAGGCTTTCATCCCAATCAAGCCTTTCTCTCCAAAGCGCCTGCAGGAATATCTTAGCCTTTGCGATTACTGGTCCAATAAGGCCAAGCGGATCATAAAATCTGGCAATAGTTGACAAAACAGTGCGCTTGCAAATTCGACCAGATGTCAATGCTGGCAGAAACGTGAAAATGAATAAATCCGTCGCAGGATCCCACGACAGTCCTAGAGTTTTTGTTATGTCGCTGCCATCATCAAACTTAACTAGAGTTTCTTTGTCTTCTTCCGGAACTTGTTTGAGCACATCAGGATTGCTGGAGCACCACTTCCTTAGCTTGAAATTAGCCTTGGCAAGTAGCCCTGTGGTTTGTCTCATAATTTCTATGACTTCGTTTGTAGAAGCACCACCAGTGATTAAATCATCAACATAAAAATCGCGGCGCAAGATATCGGAGCCAATAGGAAATAGCTCATGCTCATCTTCAGCCAGCTGATGCATAGTGCGAACGGAGAGAAACGAGGCAGGCTTTGTACCGTAAGTGACGGTATCAAGACGGAAAACTTGAATAGGCTTTTGAGGCGAGTCACGCCATAGAATGCATTGAAAATAGCTATCCGGATTTGATACTCGCACGCAGCGGTACATCTTGCAGATGTCTCCTGTTAAAGCGATAGGAAACGTGCGAAATCGAACAAGCGTGTTTGCGAGCTTTGACTGAATGGAAGGACCAGCCATTAGGATGTCATTTAAAGAATGACCAGAGGATGTGGATGCGGAACCGTCAAACACGACTCTCAACTTTGTCGTTGTGCTGTCCTCCTTCAGAACGCAATGGTGCGGCAGGAAATACTTGCACAAATTTAGCGAAACTGGCGATACAAGCGACATATGACCCAACTCTAAATACTCCTTAATGAATGCAGAGTACTGTGCTTTGAGAAGTGGATTGCGTTCTAACTTTCGCTCCAAGTTTATGAACCGACGATAGGCTTGCGTATAGGAATCGCCAAGCAGATCTGTACTGAGCTTTACAGGCAATCGGACGGAATACTCGCCAGTACGCAGGCGCCTGTAATTAGCCTTGAAATGCTCCTCGCAGTCGAACTCTTCTTTGGTGAGTTTTACAGCCGGATCGACACCACTTTCGAGTTCCCAAAAAGAGCGAACCATCTGCTCGATTCGTGTATTGCAATCCTGTGTAGACGGAGAATTGGATGCAACCAAAGCAGATTTCTGACGCTGCGACCCACCTCCAGTAACTATCCAGCCCAAACGAGTCTGTTGCAGAAGTGGCAGGCCATCAGCCAGTTTAATCTGACCTACGCACAACAACTCGTAGAATAAATTGGCACCGATAAGCATATCAATTTGCTGTGGCTTGAAGAACGCCGGATCAGCTAAGCGGACATTGCTTGGTATATCCCAATGAGATATGTCAACCGTGAAAGTTGGTTGGTTCTCAGTAATGGAAGGAGCGACCAAAGCAGTAATATTTGCGGAATAGTCAGTGACCAATGATTGCAAGCATAAGTGCACAGTGCAACCATCAGACTTGAAACTGACGTCACCAAGACCAGACACAGAGGCCGACGACTTGGTCTTTCGAAGTTGGAGCCGGTGAGCGAATCGCGAAGTTATAATGTGCAACTGTGATCCGGAATCGAGCAGTGCACGGCAAGGTACCCAAGTCCCGGCGCGATTTTGAATGCTGATGACAGCGGTGGCCAAGAGCACAACATCTGAGCCGAGATTTTGGGCAGGCAATGAAGCAAGCGATGATGGCGAAACAGCTGCGAGAGCGCTACGTGGCAGTAACAATGAAGACGGCCGCGAGTGTAAGTCAGAAGCGGACGATTGCTCAGGCATCAAATTTACGGCAGCTGAATTATTAAAATGCAATAAACTGTGATGTTTGGCACCACAGGTTCTGCACGATCCAGAATTGCAAGTTCTCATTCTGTGTCCCTTTCTAAGACAATTTATACACAGAGAGAGGCGTTTCGCTTCCTTTAAACGAAGTACAGGCGACAAATTACCAAAAAGTGGGCAACTGTATATTTCGTGTGCATTATTGTCACAAAACAGACAACCATTTGCGGATGGGTTAGTGGCGACAAACGAGCGTTTGGTGTTAGTGTTTTTATTCTTTCCCACCTGATAATTCGACGAATATGATGCCATTGCATGCTCGATGTTTTCCAATTTTTGACACCTGCTATCCAAGAACGTCGCAAATTGCTCCCACGACGGTATAACGTTCAATGGGGCGGCTTCCTCCCACTTTGCCTGCGTCGCAGCATCCACCTTGCCCAAAATTGTCTGAACGACGATGCTGCCAGCTACATCTTGCATATTGCCCAAACTCAACAGTGCACGCATATTTGCGTTGACTTTGTCGGACAACTCTCGCAGCTTGCTTGTAGTTTCAGCCCTTTTAATGCCCAAAATCTCGGAGATGTGTGCCTGGAAAATAAGACGCTTATTGTTAAACCGCTTGTCGAGTAGGTCTAACGCCACTGAATAATTTGCACCACTTATCTCAAGCGCACGAATCGTGTCCAACGCAGATCCTCTTAAGCTTGACCTCAAATGCTGCAACTTTTCCACATCGGAGAGATCTGGATCCTTGGCGATCACTGATGTGAACATCGAAGAGAAATCTGCATATTCAGTATATCCACCACTGAATGTAGGCAACTTAAGCTCAGGCAAACGAGACCGATTTATCACAATGGTAGACTGATCATCTTGCCGAAGCGTCGAACACGGCGGCGCGCCAGATTGCATCCTTTGTATTGTATTTAGCAGGCGGCCCTCCAAGCAGACCACCAGCTCAGCAAAGTTGCAGCGCAAACTGCTGCCAATCTCGTCAAAGTCCAGCTCCTCTAATTTGTCATGCACCAAATTAAAAGAGGCCTGAATACTTTGCAGCATTTCCACACGTTTTCGCAGCTCACTTTCTGAAATATTGTCAATTTCACAATCATTTATTTTATTTTGAATAGAAAGCGCCCACGCATATAATGATTGCGCCTTGCGCTTATAAAACTCAACACTATTGCTCGTAGCCTGCACTGCATTGCCCACAGCTGTTGACGTCGAAGCTGTTGGCGCAAGCGTCGCTGCATCAGCTACGTCAGCAGCAGCTGATGCGACAGCTTGGAAGGCGCGCATTTGACCGTCGCTCTCAGACATTATGAACGCGAGAGAGAACCGAAAACCGAAAATAGCAGAGATAAATGACGCGCGCGAATAACTGTTTTATCTGCTGATGTTCGTTGCCCTCAAAAACGTCGCTTCACACGGCTGCTTATTGGCGGTACAGTAGGCACTATGAACTTATACTTTTGCACTTATGTACTTGAATATTTTTTGTGTACAATGAACTCAATTATGTACGCTTTTGTTTTTTAACGCGATTAAGCAAGGTTTTGTGGAATTATTAATCACGTCGGGGTCACCAAAATGTATGCAAAATAAACATTTGTGCACCTCTTTTAAATTGAACAATTTCGTTTCGCTTATTTTGCAAATATTTCGCCAACATAATTTCGCATATTTGGAATCATAAAAAAGCTTATGATTATACACGCTATATGAACTAACGCTTGACTACCTCACATTAAGTTTCCTTTACTGTTTCCAATCTTTATAAAATGGTTTGAAGGATGTTAAAGGGCTTATATCTTCCGTTGATGGCATTAAGGATCAGCACATCGCTGAGTACATGTCTATGTAGTGAAGGAAATATAATTTTTGTAGACTTTTGTTACTAACCTCGTTCGTATTTATGCCACTGGCTGTTGGCTGCAACAAAATACCAAAGTAAGCGAAATATGTGTTGTCCTGACATCGGCACAATCACAGACAAAGGCGCAAGTAGAAATGGGCAAAACGCACGTCTTGCCATTATATTTGACCCGCTGCACATACACATACATACATACACACACACACACACACACACACACACACACACACACACACCCATACAAGCACACTTTGTAGCTGGCAGGCTATGGCTTAAAGCTAGAAATGGCGTCACAGCCACCAGCATGCTCGAGCCCGCACTTGGGCATCCGTTTTAATAATGAGACCCATTTCGTTGGATATGTTTACTTTGAAAACGACAACAACGAACTACGTTGACCGCGTTGCGTCTTTTACCTCAGTTGCAGCGTATGTTGTAAACGGTCGAGCGCCATGGCATCATCTGCGCTATGCAAATGCATGTTTACATTATACCCCCCTGCGTAAATTGCAGTGAAACATACAAACATCCGAGCACACAAGCATACAGCCACGCACACCCGTTCACGTATCCAGACACGGTCAACAGAAGCGATGCGGCAGAAATAACAACAATGCCACTTCAACGCCATGCATCGTCCACAGAAATTCTCGATGCACCAACACCAACACACATGCTTGAGGACCACGCCATGTGATGTATTTTCAAATGAAATTACGTACACTTTCGAAGAATGTAGTAGGCTTTCACAAGCTCAACCATAAATCATAGTTCCGAGAAAAGCAAAAGCACTAAAGATGGATTGATTCGGTTTGGGGCAAAGGTTCAATGCTCCCCATGGTCCTAAAACATGAAATGCTTCCCTCTACCAATGGCTCCACGGTTGCTAAAAGATATTGTAATTCGATGTTGGTGCAATTTTTGGAGTTAGTGGGGCATTCGTAAAATCTCAAAAATAGCCTAACAAATTTTCCTAGTAGAGTGATTTTTGCGCCCATGCCAATCTTATGGCAGATACGTGAGAAGATTTTAAAATTTTAAATTTTTCTGGTTTGTGATAAACTTCATTTATAGTAGAGTATACAATTTGCATTTCAATTTATACACATAAATAACTGTAATCTACACTTATATATTAAAGGATTACGCGCAAATAGATTGATTTACATAATCATCTCTTTTAGTTTATTTTGCTAGATAAGGAAAGCGAGTCCTTAGGAAAACTCGACACCGGTATTTGAAAAATTATGAGCTACCCCACAGTCTGGAATCAATTGGATTTCTGTTTTAATAGAAAAGCTTATGAATATATTTCCAAAAAAGGAATGATGTATGCCTGTCCATAAATTTATTCGTGCATCATTCAACGCCTGCCAGTCAGTGTTAAAAATTCAATTAAACTGTATACATAGGAAGCACAAACCAATGGCAATGTATGGCTTTCAACAACAGTTCGCCGGCTGCTTTGGCTTGACAGCTCCCCCGACATGCGTGTCAAAACAATTGTCATTCATTTTGCAGTTGCGCTCCTTTCTGCTCGATTGTATGGCAAAGGCTATCTGCGAATGTATGTATGTCCTTTATGTCCGTGCGCATGTATTCCATGCAATTATGGTCCTGTGACATGTGCTAACATCCATGAGTAGATAGTGGGAGGCAGACTGCATGGCACTTAACATTTCCGCCCGATATTTGGTTCATTTCCCGCACGCACACAGAGAGCAAATAGACAAACGAACGACCAAACTGGTTGGCTGGTTAGACGACCTTTCAGCTCGATTTTGTATCTATTTCAGAATGCTGCAGAGGACGCTGCGTGGCCACCTGTCAAGCCGATATCATGAATCAATATACATATACATATACTTGTATATCTGTGGAACTAACTCAAATCACAGCTCAGACGCCAACTGGCATTTTACACTTTTTATTTGAGTGGCAACGATACTGTCCCCTACTGGTACCTTGATTACTCTTTTCGCATTATTTTCCACTTGAAATGTGCCGTGTATCGATCTGCTGGTAAATCGCACACAAACACGCACAAGCGGTCATTATCATCTTTAGCCATTATGTCACACTTTGCCGTCACTTTACATGGTACAGTCTTGTGTATCACGGCGTATCGTGTTGTTTGTGAGGCAACGAGTGGCTTTTCTAATGTCCTTTCATCGTCATAACTGAAATTCTGGGTGGTTTAGGTGTAGCCTACATTACTGGCCATTTTTCAGTTCGCTTGCCAGCCGTTGCCAGCACAATTTTACGCTCATGTTGTTGCCTCGCCAATGGCACACATTTCAAAAGCCACGCTTGCTCACCCGCATAACCCACACCGAGGTAATTGATGTTGTATCGATGTGTTGTTGAGCAGTTATCAATTCTCGTTGCTCTGCCCTATATACACGTACTATACATACTATATGTATGAGTATGTACAGTGTATGCTCACAATTTAGAGTTTTCCAAAGTTTCAACTTTTTATAAATGAAAACCAGCGTTGCAAAAGCACAACCTGAATCTTTAATAAAAGAAAAGTATAATATTTATGGTATATTGATATATAAAAAAGATCTCAGTGAATACGATACGAGTCAGTGGAGAAATCTCACCATATACCCATCAATATATAAATAATATATTTAAAAATTAAATTTTCCGCTCCCGACGCTCACAACAAGCCAAAAGAGGCCTAAATTCTTGTTGACTGGAATGTTTTGCCATAAAAAGTAATGCAACGAATTGTCTTAGTAAGCTAGGAATTTATCAAAAGTTTATCAAACTATTTTCTATATAACTAACACAAACACATTTCGAATCAGCCTCCAGTAGCTTGGAGATGCAGCTGTCAGTCAAATTGCTGTTATCAATTATGGCAGCATTCATCATCTTGGTAAGAAACTATGAGAGCTAGTTATATCGTTTCTGCATAACTAAGTTTACAACAAAAAATATAGGATCAAGTAAAATACAGCAAAGCTATGGCGATTCCAGAAACAAGGCATGAATCAGGGGCAACTGGAGCTCAGACATCGACTGCATCCGCTGAGAGAAGATCGGTTCGGCACATTGTGCGGACGAAACGTGAGACTAATGATTCGCCACTAGACTTTATCACAAGCCATATGCCTTGCGACATGGATATGAGGAATCGTGGGCGGCTTATGCGGAACTTGCCTAATCACTGCATTTGGACATACAATAACCGATATGCCTCGGAGAAATTGTTTCGCATGTATAAGTCTTATCAGCTGGAGGCCTTCTTTTTTGGGCAATATTACGAACGCTTTAAACGTTTCGAGATTGATCCGCACATTTACGACTATGATGTGGAGCATGATTAATGAAAGCCTTGGCTAAGTTAAATATGTGTCTGAGGTGTAAATGGTTATACACTATATATATAATAAAGTAGACATTAGTAGTAGAGCCACTGAGCTACTTCTAATATTTATATAAGCATTCACATCAGCAATGCAATGTACACATACATTATTTCTTTTCATAGCAAAAGTGGCATGCATATATAAGGCAGATAGACAGCTAAGCAGCACGGTAAACACTAAATATAGTGGTTTGATACATAAGGCTTATAAAAGCCAAGATAGATACCACCTTTGAAGCAGATGGCAAAATGTGTAACATCGGGCATTTGCTTACTGAAATAAATGCTGGAGAGCTTCGTTCAAGAGCCCACTGACTTATTCATGTTTTCATTTAATTTATTGTTATGAACTATTTTTCAACCAGGAATACCTACAGTCGTTACATACATTTGTCCCAATCGTTCAACGTTTGCGTTATTAATAAGTTATTTTTAATTTTTGAACAAATATTAAAAGTATATTTTCATAAACTAGCTAGTTTTCTGATTCCTCTCATTCTCACTTAATGAATAATTCGGTAATTTCTTTAGAATTGGACCGAATCCGTTTTAATTTCATTCAAAGTTATTATTTAATCATTTTCTCAATTCTTAGTAGTCATTTTAAAAGTTTTCAAAGTTAATGTCACACATTCGGTTCTGTGCTCATTTGATTTTTTCGTTTTCGACTCACACGAACTATTGTAATTGTTCTTTGTTCAAGTAAAGCATTACCGTAGTTAAGATAGAATTCCCAATGTATTTATCACTAAATTTGCTGTTACTAACTCACGCGGCTCTGCTTTTGCTGGTAAGTGCCAAAGTCTGATACACTCCCACTGTTTTTTTACGATACATGCTCAATATCCGTAGTTTAACGTACAATGCGGTCATACCATGCGCATTTCTACAAGTGCGAAGGAACAGATCACCCCTCAGACCAAAGTCGGTGAGAATAATAAAACGTCGACCGCTCAGGAAATGGATAAATTGAATGCCACAAGTCCCGCTCCCAGTTCCCAGCCTACGCAACTCAATCTTATTACAGCTACCACAAAAGTGGCGGATACAGAGAAGTCAACTACAAAGAAGCCGCAACACGTAGTACGCATTAAGCGCCAGAATGACGTGCTTATGCCATTTGATTTCCAGACAAAGCATATGCCCTGCGACTTTGATATTAGAGGCCGGATACGGCTTATAGAGTATATGCCGAATCATTGCATCTGGATGTGGAACAACAAATATACACACGAGGGATTCTTTCGCTATTACAAATACTACCAGCTAGAGGCTTTCTTCTTTGGCCAGTACTATGAGCGCCTCAAGCGTTTCGAAGTTGACCCTCACTCCTTCGACTATGGAGACGGATCGTAACTCACGTATAGCAATCGATTTATTTAAACAGTGAACAGATAAAACTGTAGCAGTCTATAGTACATGGCTTAGACCAATTTAAGCTAACACATACTTGTATATAATAATAAATGATATTAGATATACATATATATATTTACCAGTTTCCTTCTTATTTAAGTGAAATGTGAAAAACATTCAATCATATTTGAAAAGATTTGAAGCAGTTTGCCGAGCCATTACCTTACTTACTTCCCTTACCTCTCCCACGAGCATTCTTTGATATTTTCAACCAGAAACCACCAGCTGTCAACTCATCTCTCGATGACTACTCTGACGTACTTGAGAGCAGTTAGAAAAATGCCTTGACAACCATTCCAAATTGAATTCAATGCAAGCGGAAATTTGATATTTTTGAAAAGGTTTTGCGCTTTACCAGCTACGCTGCCAGCAGTGCAAAGTAATGTTATGAAAAAGCTACAAAACGCTGAGCAGCTGGTCATTTTCCCACAGCTCCTTTTGAGTTTAGGAAAATGGAATTGACGGCAGACATCAAAGCTGAGGCACAGGCGCCCCGTTTACTCCCTATTTCCATTGAAATCCAAGGAGCCTGAGAACCATGTCTCCAAATTTTGTATGTAAACATATATATATATACATAAATTGCACAACTAAGTAACTATATACACCACATACATACATGAACATAAAGGTTTGATTTTCTGCGTCACCTGCAATACAAATAAATTAGCCAGTGTTATGGGAGAGGAAACGATTAAAGCAATGGACGCTAACGACGATCAAATACACGAGTTCGAGCTTGCGTTTCAAATATTATATAGCGGAGGCACTCGCCGCTTCACCATCAAGGAGCTGGACACTGTAATGCGCGCTCTTGGACATACGCTCAGCGAAAACAAATTGGAGAACATGATCAGCGAGATGGACATTGCAGGCAAGGGCTCCATTGGATTTCCAGAATTTGTTAGCATGATTTCTCGAAAATTAAACGAAATGGATTATGATGAC
Source organism: Scaptodrosophila lebanonensis (assembly GCF_003285725.1). Classification (NCBI taxonomy): domain Eukaryota; kingdom Metazoa; phylum Arthropoda; class Insecta; order Diptera; family Drosophilidae; genus Scaptodrosophila; species Scaptodrosophila lebanonensis. The sequence goes on from NW_022060529.1 coordinate 9,689,345, forward strand.
GAGTATCGGGGGGCTTTTCACGCATTCGACAAGGACAATAACGGCTACTTATCTATTGCTGAGCTGACCGAAGTCCTCATAGGCTTAAGCCTTAAGTTAAATGAGCACGAAATCAAGGAGATAATGCGCAGGGCCGATCACGATCAGGATGGCCAGCTAAGCTATAATGAGTTTGTATACATGATGATGACCATGTCCCTGTAGCCATTATTTGAGTACTTATTTCGGGAAAATATTGATCAAAATTAATATATCGAAAATATATAAGTATGTTTTAGCTTCAGCACATCCAATTCGAATACTTTTCTCATTTGGATTTCAAATTTGTTGGCAGAATCCTGATAGGCCTATATGAGTAATGTGTGTATGCGATTTATTCATTATGGCAATAGAGTACTATAATCAATCAAATGTTTTTTCGCTGCTAAATTCATTTTGCAAACCAAATAAGGTGTATCATGTCAATAGTTGCGTGGGCCAAGCTGAAGGGCGCCTAAGTGAATTGGTAGCGAGGCGGGAGGCGGGGTTATTGTTAAATGCTGATGGGGTCGTTTTTATCTTTAGTAACTCGTTTCGCAGCACTAAGCACACAGCAGAAATAACAATGTATTTCATACAATATTTGACGAGCATTTGTGTAATTTGTAATTTTTGAGCATCATCAATCAACGGCAGCTGTCGTTGAGATTTGTTCGCTATCCCTGTCGAGTTACGCTCTCGCACATTCTCTTTGCACATTTGTCGGACTTTGCATTGATTTATCGATGACTTGCCTAAATGAATACAAGTTTCAAAGGACTTTAATTAGGCAGGTGTGCAGTAGCAATAGCAGTAATACAAGTAGTACACCCAAATCACTTTTGTGGCATGATTTTGCGCTTTCCACAATTTCGAACGTTTGCATTTTTTTTTCATTTACGTGCAATATGCAAATGTTCAAAGGCCAATGCAAAGTAGCCATACAAAAGGACTCTGTTCAGTTACGACTTCCTTTTTCATCTTTTTCCCATTTGCTTCTTGCAATGTGCCACTAAGCCGTGGCAGAGTAATGTGGCATTGTTGTGATTTTTATGCTCTATGCGGGTTTTTCTCGTTCCTTTTTTCACAAATTGATGCTATTTTTATACACATAAATACGTACTATATGTATATAAGTATATACAGTGTATGTGCATCTGTATATATATATTTGTTTTTATTGTGGAACAATTGTTGGTATACTTACGACTATTGCATGTTGCCTGCATATATTTTGTTGTAATATGAGCAAACAGACAAGGCCATTGAACAAAGAAGCACGCTCTGAGCTATGCAAGGCAAGGTTTCATTTGCCTTTTTATATTAACATTCCTTTCAATGGGTGGCGGCGCACTATTAGGGATTGGTTGGTACGTGAGGGAACGGGGGAAAGGACTGCTGTTGCTGCCAAATAACGTTGAAAATGCGTATACGTATATAAAATATTTCAATACGACTCGCCAAAATACAGACAAAGCGACAGACGGAAGAACCTACACACAGAAAATTTTCAAGTACGATTGGTGCGCTTGCTTTTTAAAATCATGAAATAATAGACAGTTCTAAGTCATTTATTTTATATCTTGAAAAAAAAACTTAAAGATTTTATTTGCTTTGCTTTTTATTGTTTTTAATGTTAATATTATTTATTTCCTTAATTAAGATAACCAGACTTAAGCAGACTTAAGACTTTTCTTGATCCATTCCATATATGTATATTATTAATATGTAATAATATGTAAGGGATCCAATATTTACATTATCAGAGATGAATAACTTCATTCAAACCACAAAACGGCTTAAAACTTGAATACAGATTAGCTGTCTAGAATATTTCGATACATTTGCTGAGTGCATGTACATACCAAAGAAAGATACATATATGTATGTACTTGTATATAAGAATGTATGTATATTAGTACCTAAACCAAACACAAATTCCGTTTTAAATTATTGTCTCTAACTGTGACGCTGGCTTGACTGCGTTGCTTGACTTGATGGCTGGTTGCGTTTGCTGGAAACTTTTCCACATGAACAGAGTGAAAAGTTGAAATTGAGTTTCGTTAATGCAGACGCGCACACATACTCTCGCACACACACACACATACACAATCCAACAAACACAGACACTGAAATATTTTTGTGGCGATAGCACAAAGACAGTGTTAGCATTGTAAAGCGAACATTGACGCCGACGCCAATGCTGATGCTGATGCTTACACCGCCAGCAGCAGCAAGTCCCTGAGGAAAAGTTTTGCGCAGTCAACAACAAAAGTGTGGCGCAGATGAATTTACAAGCAAAAATTCTCTGGCGAGTTGACGGTCTGGCTGCCTGCCTGACTGCTTGCCTGCCTCCTTGCCAGACTGGCAGCTGTGGTTATAGAAGAGTAAAGCACTGAATCTGCACTTAAATTGATGTAAAGGTTGCCCACCTGCGATAGACGTTAAGTAATAGCTCATCAAAATATTCTGGCAATTGTTTCAATTTTTCTCTAAAAGCGATTTAATTAAATTTATGAATTGCACTTCTTTTTGACAAACTCTATTAGTATTGATGTCTTCTTGTCATTTTCAGAGCAATTTCCTACTACTCGTATATGGTATAACAATAATTGCTTCATTATGTATTAATTTATAGCAGCTATTTATTATCGTACTTCATAAGATTTAACAGCCGTAAAACCTCAATCTTTAATATCAACAATCTGGAAGAAACAAACATTCTTTAAAAATTGCGTTTAAGTATATTGTTATCAAAATGCGTTTTACACAAATTTGTTCTGCGCTTGTAAAAAACTTTGCAACCGTTTACAACAACTTGCTTGTTGTAACAGTTTAGTTAATTTCAAATTCAAAAACATGTAATTACAAAGACCTGTATAAACAAAAGCAAAAATTTAAGCAAAAAGTATTTGAGATGTTCAGGTTATGCTGCTGCGCCATTGCTGCGTCTCGCTTGTGGACTTTGTTGTGTAAATATTTTTGCCATTAAAATTTCATAAATTATATTGCTACGTTTTGAACGCGTTGAATTTAAATTTGAATGGGAAAGGTTCGTGACACGTACATTTTCGAGCAAGTTCATTTATATTTGTTGGCTTGCAAAAGTGCGCCCCTAAAAGTAGGCAACAACTAATGCTTCTAAAAATTGTGCCGCTTGTGCGTATTTCAGAGTTTTCTCAGCTTTATTTATTTATTTCCGGAAACGCGCCCTTGAGATTTTGCTCGCAAACAGCAAAAGAGGGGTCCGAAACAGCCCCAATGAGCCCCAGTGCCCCACATCAACTCAGCAGCTGGCCATTGGATGCGCGTTTTGCGGCCAGCAACGCTGCTTAGTTAGCATAAATATACAAACACACAATCACATAACCCCACACAGCCCACACCCCCACAGCGTCACTACTTCTGTGTTGTTCATTAAGTTTCGCGTTTGTCAGGCATTTTGTTTTATTTCATTTCGCACTCTGTCGTCCAGAAAGCGACACGAAACGGCACGTGCGCAGTTATGTATACTTTGTCTAGTTAAAAAATTGTTCATGGACACACACACACACTGCCAGAAACACAAGCCAACGCCACCATTGCCTGCTGGGCGTAATGAAAACACAATAAAAATTTTGCGCTTTTCTGATCTCTCAAGTGGCTGTGAAATTTTGATGAGTTTGCCCGCTTCAAGGAAATGCTTTAAAATAAACAGGCGTGAGCGAACATCTGCGGCCCATTGCCACCATTGGTCAAGGGTGGATGTTTAATATGGCACGGCGTATTCAGCTCCCTACGCAGCACCACGCAGCAAACTAATTACAGTTGGCCAAATTGGTTCGCAAATAGGCTTTAATGCCAGCAGGCCTGACATAATAGAGTATACACTAGTTATACATGTATTTTAAGCATGAAAGGAGAATGCCTTTACCCACTTTTTTAGGCAAATTTTTTTTAAAGAAACTAATTTAAAAAAATTATTTTAAATTTAAAAATACATAACACGTGCATAGAGTCGTACAGAACGACAATATGTGTGTCTGTGTGCGTGCGTGCTTATCAAGAATATATATACTTTGTGGGGTCTGCTACTGGTACACCTCCTTCTGTCCTTTACACTTTTTATTTTCCGGAAACCGAATATACTGTACGTTGTACGTTTTTTGTAAGTAGTATACACATTTTAAATATTCTGTAAGCTTATCCTATACCATCAAATTATACATATTTACGTTGTCATTAGATACAATTTAAACAAGAGTGCACACTAAATAATAATAACTAAATAATAATAAACACTAATAAACATTTGAGAGCTATATGTATAGTTTCGATGCAAGAGTTTCTGAAATTTGCAACGTTTTTAAAATGTACCGTGCAAAATCATCATAAAATAATAAACTCTTATACATACGCAATTATTTTCTTTAATTTTGCAAACTTTAGTCCAAAACGGAATACTATACTACTATGCATTTTTTGATAAAGCTGCCATTGCTGCCGGTCTCCATCATGGCTGTTTCTGGCAGGAGGCGCAGAGCACAGCACGTTTTAAGTCACGAGTCCTATTTCCCCTGCGGTAGCACGCAACAACAAAAGCAACGCCAACAACAAAAATAATAATTTTTTTGATAGCCCAATTTTATTCCACTACTGTTGTTGCTGCTGTTGCTCGGTGCCAGACCGTTGGTTGCGTCACAGCTTCGCACCTCGCGCAACTTGGTTTCTGTGTCAGCGAGCTCCATGCCCACAACACATGCACTGTGTACTCCTATGTTTGTTTATGTATGTGCGAGAGTATACTTGTACATATATGTACACGTGTATGTGTGTAAGCGTGTGCGTGGTGCTGGCAAGTAAATTATGCCAAAGTGGACGCTGAAATGTTGCAAAACACAACAGCAGAGGCGCATAAAAAACGGTAACAAAATTACATCAAAGGTGCTTTTTATGAATATGCGAGCAAGACCTGCTTCTGGCTAACCATGGAAGGCGAGCACGCAGGCATACCAGGGGGCAGGGACTGAGTGTAAACTGAGTGGTTCCAGGTTGGATCTGGAAAGGGTTGCTACCCATTGCCAGCATGGACATCTGTGTGTTGTTTTTCTCGTATTTTTTTCGCTGTTGTCGTTGACCAATGGTCCATATAATTTTTTGGCAAGCAGCTCATATCAGTGAACTCGGGAGTTTCTGGTCCTGTTGTTCTTGTTGGTGCTGTGTGGTCCTTTTAGGCCAATGCTCGGTAATTTGCTACTAAAATATGTGGGTTGTTGGCTGACAGCTTATGGTCTGAAATATGCGCCCATTTTATACGCTCTTACGGGTGCGATTGCTTCTCGGTGTTTTATTTTTTTTCTGCCAACCTTATTTTATGATGAATGTGTGGGATTCTGGTCAAATGAAGTCGGCAAATATGCGTGCTTAGTTTAAGGCCAAAGAACACGACGATTTACATCATTAGGCACGCAGCGGTATATGATACATGTACTACTACAAATATAACCAGTAGTATCGGATTTTACAAAACTTTTTCGGCCGACTATCAAAATGCCAACCAAAAAATGTATCAGCAAGGGCACCCGAGTTAATAAATGACCCTCATGGGACTGTCTACAGCCTGTAGTTTTGATTTATGCAAATAGTTGGGCATGCCACCTATGCTGCTACATTCCAGCCGGTTTCCCACGTCGCGCCAGAAGATAAATGGAAATGCGGGCCGTCGCCGGTATTTTATGTTACCCCTGGAATGTGCACCAGCACAGACGATCTCTGCATTCACAGACACTAAGGCAAGAATTAATAAAATCCATCAAAACTGACCAAGAAAAAAAGGAAGTCATAAAACAAACTAGAATTAAAATACAAATATAAAATAAAATGAATAATAAATTTAAAAGCAGAGAATATAATTCACTCTTGATGCCGAACAAATCTACGTAACGAAACTGAAATGACAATCAAAGCTTAAAAACCTTACTGAAAATCATCAGTTGGTAAGAATGTTGTACGCACATGGTCTCATTATTAAAGTTGACTCTAATTTATTATTCATTTAATCATAAAAATTTAAAATTAAAGCATTGATTAACGCTTCTTTAAGCTCTGAAATTTGCAAAGCTCGAGGCGTGCGAGTGTCAAGCTATTAAAATAATTGAAATAGTACCCAGTGGAGACTTTTTGATCGTTTTTATCCGAAATGACCCTTTGAAATGTGACCATTGGTATCTTTGAAAGGTATTGATTCAGAGCAACACTCGTGCTGCTGCTGCTTGACTTCACATTTCCTTTCCATCTCTTTGACATGCATTCATTCGCATCTGTCAGAGAAACGTAAATTTACGCATATCATTCGAACACATACTCACACACACATACACACAAGCAAAATTTTCTCTTGCACTTTTTATAAAAGCTTGAAGGAAATATGTATGTCCTCTTGTTTTATTCGTTGCACTGCATGACGTATGCGCCACTTGTGCCAGTTTTAAAACACACATTGCCTTCTGCCAGCACTACCCTGATGTCGACATTCCAGCCTAGACTGAGTTATGTGCCACCTCAAACAGACTTTGTCAATGGTGACCAACTTACCACGTCAGTGTGGATCAATGCAATGGACCTTTGAAATTTTTTTACGAGTATAACAAAACACCTGCATACTCTCGAGACTCTACCAGTATTTAAAAATTGAGACACATTGCACATACATTTTGCAGTTTCTTAATTTGTCTGTCGTTGTCGAGCTCTGCTGCCAAATAAGTCGCCCAGACCATGTAGTCAAATTAAAATTTCACTTTGTACACACATGCAAAATTGCATTAACATTGCTATATGTTCATATTACGCATACGCCACATTGGTTGCTGCCAGCGTTTCTGTCATTAAGTAATCTGTTTCTGCTACTCCGGTGGTCTTGAATACCATGGGTTGCCATAGCAAGGTTTAAAATGCATTAATCAACTCTCAGGCCATTTACTGCCAAGCACAAATTGAACGCAGCCCATGAAAAAATTGCGTAATACACTCAACAAAAATTTAGATTTTAAAAAATCATACTGGAGCTATCTCTTCAATTGCTTCGAGTAACCAATATTTGACTCAAAACATATGTGTTAAATCTATATTTTTACTTAGATTTAAAAACACTTTCGATGCAAATGTTGTCATATTTTGAGCACATTTCCAGCAAATAAGAACTGAAAGGACTATAATTGGCTGGAACATTTTAAAACGTAGTTCATTATATTTTAAAGATAAATATCTGAAGGGAGTTTTATTCAAAAATTAAATTCATTTTAATATTTTCGTTACAATCGCTAATCTTTAAATACATAAAGTATACATATATTCATAAAAGTATGAGCATATTGGCTATCAACAAGAAAATCTATGAAATATCTGAATTTTTCCTCAAAAATCGAATACTTCAAAGTTTACTTATTTTTATTGCTTTTATTTATATAAACATTCTCATCCTAGTATGTCCACAGCCTATATTTGTGGCATTAATACATAAATAAATAAAATATTTCGAAGTGCATGGCATAAATAAGCGTACGGATGTACAAAAATGCACAAGCATGTAATTCGAAGTCATAAATATGCACCAGCAGGCGTGTATATTTAAAACGTTTTAGCTTTAGTGAAATAAATGGGGACCTGCTTTTATGCTTTTCTATCTGTCGGTCGCATATATCCATGTATTGTATGTAGTACGTATGTAAGCCATCTTCGTATTGCATTGACATTTAGAAAGCCGTTTTATGACAGGCTTCCACTGAGTTGGGATTGCCAACGGGAGGCAACACAAACGAGTTACCGAGCATGTTTGTGTGTTTGTGGACGTGGGTGTGAGCTTGTGTTTGTGTTTGAGCGAGGTTTGCAAAATTTCAAAAATATCTCTGACATTCTAATATCGTTTTTATGATGTGCGGCAGCAAGCATATTTGCTAACCAATTGCCCGATGGCGACCGCCTCCTACAAATATTATTCTCCAAGTCAGTTGAAGCTGGTGTGGCTGTCATTGTTTTTAAAAACTTTATGACATTGCTTTATGAATTGCAAATTTCTGATATACATATCGCTGCACATCTGGCCAAAGATATATGTAGTACACATAGAATATATATACACGGTTTAAGGGTTGCAGACATATGTATATGTAAGGTGCAAGTCAGTCAATCAGCAACCAACCACTTAGCTATATATATATATATATATATGTATACCCATCTATATATAGATGTATATATGTAAATGGTCACCTACTTGAATCAGTGATGGACGAAAGAAGAGCTGTCATGTACGAGTATTGGAAATTGTGGGTATACCAGAATTTTATGTGTTTGGCTGTGATGCGAATACCACCGCGTGCTTTATTTCGCATTGCACATAAAACATTTTTTATTGCTCATTTAGATATTTATGCGCATTTTTATTATAATGAAAATTGTGCGTATGCATGAGTTTTTATTGTGATTGCATTACTTGCCACATTTGCTTGAGTCAAAGTAAACGGCCGGTATCTCCATCTCAAACGGAATATACCTACACATATACACACAATTTATAATACAAGTCTGCACTCATACATACATACATATATGTATGTATGCATGCGAACATATATGTATGTATGTTCCGCTAAACACGTGTTTTGATTTCTGCTCGCTTTTCGTCTGAGAACCCAAATTTATACGCAGTTCTTGCACTTAACGCGACGTTTTTATGAGTTTTTTGTTGTTGTGTTTTGTGTTAATGTTGTTGTTGGTGGTAATGTTTTTTGTTTCTAAATAGGCCACACAGCTTCAATTTCAATGGCGGTACTGATAAGTGGCCAGTGGAAAAAAGAGTGCGCCCACAAAAGTAGGCCACACTTTTTATATTTTTAAAGCGTGACTCAATCGTGGAGACTTTTAAGTTAGAAATACATAAAAATATAGCACTTGGACGAACAGTGGCTTTTATTAGTTCATTTTATTATTTAAAAGAAGCTTCGGGTGCCAGCTAAAAGCCTATATACAGTGCACGACAGAAGTATAATATATATAATAATTTTATTTGTTTAGCTTTACATTACATTACATTTTTTGTTTAGCTTTCACTTCTAAATAACGCTTCTGATTGATATTTGTTACCAGCATATACTCGCGAAGTTTCGCGACAAATCTTTGTGTTCAATTTATACAAGACAAACTAACAAGTTGCGGAAAGCCGTCTTAATGGGGGCTGAATATAAAAGCTACTAGAACAACAATTATCTACATAATTAAACATGTTACTAAAGCTTGCTATACCATCTCTCGCTTCTAGCATCCATTAGCATTCACGCATGTGCTTCACAACTGTCAATTGCCCAACTTGAGGTACGACGTACTTAGAAACAGAATTTGGGCATTTACAATTACCATAAATGTATTTACATTACATGTGCAGATTTGTTCAAATGCCCAAGGCCCTTTCCGCTCCTTCTCTCTAACTTGTTGGTCTATTCAGGCATTAATGTAGTATAGAAATACAAGATAGATGGAGAAGCAAATTCGCCTGAATAAGATGCGGTTTGAATTACGTGCTGCATATTCAAATATATGTATGATATGCAAAATACATTTAATTCAATAATTATTTAGCAAATAAATGTGCTTTGGAACTGTTTCTAATGTCCTGTTAATGAGGGCAGCTACCAATCCACCCATAATTATATATTAATATATTTATGTATTAACAGTAATATCAACAATTATGATGGATGCAGAGTAAATAAACCAGCAGCAACAACACCAATAATATAGCCACAACAATAACAATTACAGGCCGATTAAAATCATAGATATTAATATATGTATGTATTTCTGTTCGCGCCATACATCAATCAGTTGCAAATGGTCTCCACATAAATACATACATATGTAGTGAGTAAGTTTGTATTTCTGTAATTGTATTTATGGCGCATTAGGTGCAGCAGCAGTGTCTGCAATGCATCAGACAAATCTGTCAACGACACATATTCGTACGTATACTATATGTATGTATGTATTATGCCTGCAGCTGTTAGAATGTTCCAACACATAGCCACATGTTTGCACACATACGAGTACTAAGTATATGCACGCACTTGAACATTTGGAAAATTTGTTTGATTTCAACTGTCATAAGCAATATGCGCATATATTTTCAATCAAATTTACAATTAAACTAAAATTTACTGATCAAATTTGAGCAAACAATCTCCCAGAGCTCCAGAGTTCCACCTAATATATCATTCCTATTAGTAAAATATTTGCTTCTATAACTAATTAGTCTTTACTTATTTAGTACATAATTCCATATGTCTTTTCCCCAGCCCCCATGAAAAAAAGGAACTCAGATCATATTTATTAAGCGCTTCAATTTAAATTTGGGAAAAGCAGTTTATATTAGTAATGACAAATAATCAAATTAAATTATATTTTTTTGTTCAAGCAATCTCTGAATTTAGAGCAGACCTCATTGCTTCTAACAAAAAGAAACAATTATGAAAAATTCCATCTACATACATAGCTTTTCGACAAGTATTTAATAAGTTTTGTCACTTGGCCGGCATTCCATTCAAAATTCATTAAATAGGAGAAACTATCTCTTACGCACGATAAGCTGAGATGCTGCTGCAACTATGCGCTCAGACATAATATTCGTTGTGCATTGCTAGTTTGGCATAAAGTTATTGTTGGTAACAAGCTCTGTCTGCCGACGACACCAATATGCAAATTTCTAGCATGCGAATAACCACAGGCCGGTCTGGTCCCGGTCAAAACCCGACTAGCTTCCTTTTGTGCTCTATTAGGCTGTTCGGTTGAAATGCTTTGGTATTGGCCAGTGTCAGTGTTAATGCGTCCACTGGCATTCGACTGGTGTTATGGAACTGAATACAGACGCGTGTACATCGCCTACACACATTCACATACTTGTACACAAGTATATAGTACATAGTACATGCCAACATCAAAACTTGATATGCGTGTATTTGTATACGTATATACTCGTATATACACGTACATATATAAATGTACATATATTCCGTGCTGTTGTTCTGTTGATTTTGCCCTTAAGCTAACAGCATGCGACTAACACAAGAGCAGCGCCATGACTAACGCTGTTGACTTTGCATATTAAAACAAAATGAATGCAAGCAGCGGCAAAAATGAAAGCAACAACAATAACACTAACACTAACAACAACAAACACAACGGTAGGTCAACAGCAAAATGTTGAATATTAACAAGTAAAGTATCCACAGTCCAGTGAGCTTAACTATGAGACACAGTACGCTTCGTACTCAGCGAAAAACAAGAAGAAAAAGATAACAATTACTTATGCTGTGAAAACTACAAGTTTTATTTGTGCAGCAAACATTTTTAACAGGCAAAAGGGGCCAACAGACAGTGGTGGGCAAGTCAAGTTTTATTTTTTAAATTAATCCGGGATAAAATTTTTAATTATTTAAAAGGTTCCTATAGGAGCAGTAATATCTGGAATTCAAAATTGATTTGAAGAAAGAAAACAACCATTGATTTTACGATTTTAGTAAAAAACAGACCACATACAATTACAATTTAAATTTAGTAAAAATCCACAATAAATAAAGATTTGCAATCTTGCAATTTGATTTCTGTTTGTATATAATTTGTAAATCTTAAAGAAAACTCAAAGAGCAAAATACTTGCTTCAACACACTAATGTCAAACCAAACAATTATTACTAAAACTCATCGTTAAATGGCTTAAAACTAAAATCAACAGCATGCTTCTTTAATCAATCTAACAAAAAACATTTTAATTTATCCTTAAATTAAAATAATAATATATTTTATTCAACCCTGCAGTTACTTACAAACAGTAAATAAACATTTTATTGGAAAATAATTGGAACATAAATATTGATTTATGCAAAGCATTGTGTCGTTAATGCTAGCAAGTTTACGAGCTCCGACAGACAAAGAAATGCAGATGGTTGTACCAATGTATATGAACTCGTCAAGCAACCTCTGCTTTTGGAGCCTTCTTCCATTGTCTTCTGTTTATTGTTAGTTTTCTGCACTAGCCTAGTGTACGTATGCCCTTTTGGCCTTTGAGCACAGAATGTAAAAAGCCTGAAGAAGAAAACAAAATGGGGTCGGTGGAAGCGATGGGGTGAGATGTGTGGCTGCTGCATAGTTGGGGCAAAGCTCGACAACTGACACTTGTACGGTTACTTTTTCATTTTCGTTAAAAGCCAGCTGCTGCCTCGTTGCCAGCATGCCTGGTCTGCCAACAATCTCTTCCTACTACCTTGCCGTTCATTTGTCTATTTCAGCTGGCCGCTTTGCTTTAATTAAATATATAAGGTTTGTTTGGCAAATTAAAAAATTGTTGACTTTGGTGGCAATGAGTACCGAATACATAAAGCTACCCGTCAGTTAGCTGCGTTAGCCAAGTCAGTTAGTCCCGAACTGGCAACACTTTTAATTAGCGCAAACGTGCAAAGGACATAAGAAAGAAAGCAAAGAGCATTCAAAGCACAGATAACTAGTTACCGACACATACACACACACTTATATTGGGTTTTCAGTGCAGAATGGCTTTTAGCAGTGAAAAGACACATCTTCCCTTTGACAGCACGAATAATATTCCAATTAGTCACTGTTCATTTGTACCACTATCAATGGGACTATAACGCTCATTAACTGGCAGAAAACATAAGTAATATTCCACCTTGACCGTAAGCAGCTTAAACTTAAAATAGAAACGTCGAACGAAATGCGTCGACTCGCTACGTCACAGTTACATCAAATGGCTGCAGACCAAAATATCATTAATTGACACACAGGACAACAACACAAGGCACCTACACCGATACATATACACTCACACATACAAGTATATACACATTGAGAAAATGCTTTCAACCGTGTTGGATGCCTCGCTAATTGGAGCACGTAAATGGCAGCGACAACCGTAGAGAAATGCACTTAATTGGGAAAGCCAATGGTGGGGACCTGGTGGTTTCTATTATTAATTAATGATATATGTACATACATGCATACATACATATGCATGAAGGTGTGTGTCTGTGCTTAGTAGTGGCACTTTATTTGCATTTCAAATTTTCAAAAACGTGCAAGTCAATTGCCCTTGGCATTGTTATATTTTTTATTGTACCTTTTTTTGATGGGCCAAAATCGAAGGTCACACCATACAGTAGTCTATGTGTGTATGTATGTGTATCTGAGCGGATGTATATACATATATGAAAAAGATACGTTTCTTAAATTTGAATAATAAATAAAATAAAATACTTATGTAAATTCAATTTCGCTATCTATGTTGAAATGCAAATGAGTTGACCTAAGCACTAACTAAGTTGATTTCAACGGCAGATATATTTACATAATATATATTATATGTGTATGTTCTTTAAGAGTTAGGCTTAGTTTAGAATACTCATACATATTTGACCCCTTTTTCTAAACACCGAAGCCACTGCTGAAATTAGGCAACCATTTGATTTATTGCAAAAGTGAACCTCGATAAGAAACTAACAAATATCTTTTTAGTCATATTTTTCATATATAAACAATTTATTTAAAAAAATGTATTTCCTGTTACATAAGAAATTCGCAACGGTTTTTCTGCATTTTCCTTTTGCCCCCCTTAGAAATATTTTTGATCTGATGAAATATTTATATTTAAAACCTAGAAATAAATATCCACATTATTGTGCTTTGCAAAAATGCGAAGAAAGAAAGCCTACAAATTGAAAGACATATTGTTTCTTGTCTTACCCTTGCTTTAAGCATTTTAGAGAAACTGTAAAGCGATTTTATGGCTAGGTGATTTCCATATCTTCAAGTAAAATAACCGCAGGCCTTTTTCCTGTTCCTGCTGCTGTCTTTGCTCTGTGAATACATATGTATATGCCTAATGGATGACTTCTAGAGCATTAAGAACTCTGAGTAAAAGGATAAAAGGATCCACCTCCTCGCTGTCTACATACAATTAATCAACCCTAGCTGTGCGTCCAATTAGCAGCAAAGTAAACTTCTTAATCTGCAATTTTGCATCTTCCTCAAACCCCACAAGATTCTAGTTAAATCTTCACAGAGACAGGCAATAAAATTCATGCAAGTCATTACGTGTCTGCACAGACATATGACATACTAAGTATATATACGTATATATGTATGTATATTATGCTAAATGTGAAGCTACTCATGCAAAATTTACAATTTCAGCGGCACATTTCTATTGTTGTTGTTTGTTATGGCAACATTGTGCGGATTATTATTGACAGCCTTTGCGTTTGTTGTTGCATTTATTGTTTTAGTTTTTGTTGCTGATACTGTAGCTGTGGCTGTTGCTGTTGCTGTAGCTATAGCTTTAGCTTTAGCTATGGCTTTTGTTGTTATTACTCTCATTTTAGTCTCATAAATATGTAAATTAATCATTTGCGGAAATTTACATACTTAATAAGTTGCTTTAATTAAATGTTCACGCACGCATGCTTCGCAATCTTGCCCCCGGGAATCCTTTCACTGTGCAATGCTTAAAAACTTTCACCCCTCCACCCTCTCCCTTTCTCGCTCACTCTCTCTGTTTCGCATCACTCCTGCCCGCCTAAATACGCAACACTCGTTACTCGCCTGGCCGGAAATCGTTTCATATACAAATGGCGACATAAAGACGCATTAAAGCCATTAAAAAATACAATTTATATATAAAAATAAAAACATTAACGCAAACTTGTTAATTGTGCGCAATCTGAGAGCTGTTAGAAAATGCAGCGCATATTTAATTTTCCACATTTGCATAGCCCTCTGCCGGGAAACGTCAGCCATAAATTTAAAATTGAAGCCGCGTCAGCAGAAAGGCTATACTGCCTGGCCCATTTTCCACATTTTCTACATTTTCCACCGGCATATTCATATTTAGAGACACAGTCACGTTCACGCCGCAGCCTGTCGTTTTATGAATGGCCCAACAAAATGAAGAGCGCAAAAAAGGCAAAACAGCTACAAATACAACAAAAAAATGTTTTCAAAAATATATAACAATTTTGTATCTGTACTGCGTCGGCAATCTGTATACCCTATACCTCAGCTCAAAGAGGTACGAGTATATTGTGTTGGCATAAGAGTTTGTAACAAAATCATGAGATGTTTATACTTTGTAATTTGTCATTCTATATGTATATTGATAGAACGCTGTAATTCTCGAAAGTCAGCCAGCACTGTTATTAGATTATGTAGATGTGTGTGCAGGTAGAGAGCTTTTACTGAAGCTCAGACGCAATGTAAATCATTAATTTTACTTTCATAAAAAAAAAACATTCTCTACCCCGGCCTTGAAAAAATATGCATGTTGTTAATCCTTCATTTATATGTTTCTAGATCCTTGACATACAGATCAATAATGTGTAGACTTTATTGGGACTTCAACGCTTATTTTACAGCTTTGGAAGCGGTGCTATTATTTTTTCATTATTGAATCACCATATTGACTAATTACATATTTATTTAATTATTTAAAAACACTATAACAATTTAATTATTTTAAAACACTACATAAATTGAGATGTTTGCTGTCAAAATGTACGAATTCACTGTGAAAATCTCCTTCATAAAGACATCGATACTATATGGATGAGGCTATAGATGACAGACAGTGAAGGGTATATTACTTTGGCGCAACCGAAAACAACGTTTTAAATCTTTTTATATAAGTCTATATATACATTTATTTACATAAGTATTTTCGAACGAGCGAGAAAAAATGTACATACCATGGGCACAGAGCCATAAATTAACATTTTTATGCGCTGCACCCAATTTGCCAGCGAACGGATGGGGTTACAGTTAAGACTGCCCCATATACATATGTATGTAGAGCATATATATACACATACATACATATACAAGTATAGCAGCCACACACAGGCTTGCTCTCGGTAAATTTCAGTAGAGTCTGGTTCGTGTTATTTATTTGCCAGCTTGCTTTTGTTTATGTATACGGACAAATAATTTTAATTGGTTTTCTATGCAGGCCACCACCCCCTCACTTGCGGTTGCTAACTGAGTGTGTAAAGCTGTGGGCTCTGAAAATCATTTTGCCTTGCAAAATGGAAATGGTTGCGCATGTTATTAAACTTTTGTAATTCATTTACATTCGTTTGCATAGAATTCAATTTGTTTATAATTCAGACAAAAGCGTAATAAAACCGCAATAATGCACAGCTCTTTGCCGGTGTTAAACAGAGGTTTGAAATACATACGTATAAGTACACCAATCATTATATATATGTTTGAAGTGTGAATTAAGAAAAGCCAATCCTTTTTATAAAATTCGACAGCAAGGAAATGATATAAAAAATGCTATCGAGATTATATAAAACAACTTTAGAGTCAATGTCCTAGTTTCTTAACCACGTTATCTGCCCTTTCTCTCAATAGAGTTTCTTTTAAAATGACATATTCCTTGTAACATAGCTGTCCAATAAAGTTCGTAATTGAAAGTTTGAAATCGAAACCAAAAGGTATTAAATCAAAAATAAAAAACATTCATCAAATGAAAAAAAACACTTGGCAAATTTGTTATTTATATTTTTTTTAGAAAAAGTAATGTCCCCAATATTTGCTAATGAAGTTGCAGATATAGCAATATATAGCAATAGGAAGATAACGATTTTTTGAACATTGTTCTTGGTTAAAGTTTTTTTTTTTTGCAACATAGCAAAAAATTTTATGAACATAAAAGTTATTGCAAAAATAACTACAGACTTCTGCGGAATAGCTTCAATTGAATGACCTAATATTATTATTTGCTGTCTTAAACGTTTTCCCCAAGAGAAGCCATAAGTAAAATTATGCGACTTTTCGGCACTAGCCTGTAGTACAAGCTTCTGTTTGTATTGAATAAAGCGCTTACCTGCCGCAAGTTCTATAGACAGCACAAAGGCTGAGCTCCAAGATGCCTTTTACAGCTTCAGTTTGTCACTAACACAGGCACAATGACACACATTTCACAAATTGCATTTATTTTTAGTTTTGCTTTTAAGCCAACATTTGGCTGGCTGTGTTTAGGGTTTCTTATTTCTTTCCTTTTTCCTTCCTTGCTTTTCGCTCAGCAAGCATTTAAAAGTGAGCGCCTCGAAGTATGCCACACATGAGAAACAGCAGCAACAATGACGCGCATACACGGACACTCGCACACATACCGGAGTCGGGCAATAGGAATGTGTGTATATGTATATATGTACATATGTATGTGCTATTATTATGTGAGTAAAGAGCGAGGTATATTAAGCATGCGGGAATTTTAATTTCACTTGTTCACACACACGCACATATGTTGCGACATATTTCTCAAACATTTTCGAAGCGGCGACGCGACAGGACAGGCAATGGCGATGGCGACGACGACGGCAAGGATAACGATGCGATGGCGGCTGTCATGTGCCGTATGTTGCTGTCGCTGTTTTTATGTCCCGCTATTTCGTTCCCTGCCTTCTACACGCTTGCTTTTTGTCGTTTTAGGCGTTTTTCAATGTTCATGGTTCATCTTGTGGCGGCGACGCTGACCTTGCCTTGTGACGTCGGTAAAAACTATGCCGCAATGGAGGGGCGATGCACTGACAGCTGTCAAAAATTGAGCACACGTGCAACGCACACCGAACCGAACACACCAAATATGGCCAAGGTGCGAGCTAGACTTGGCTTTGAGTTTTTTACTTTTTTTTTATGCGAGCCCAAATAAAATTAAATAAAACAGAACACAGCAAGAGATTTCTGGCAATGTGTCGTTTGCGTTTAATGTTCAAGTCAAGTGCGAAGCTTATGCGCCTCGCTATGTGCGCGTGAGTACGTGCGTGTGCGTGTGCGAGCGTAACTGTCTGTATATATTTATATATATATATGTATGTGTGTGTGTGTTTGCCGGAGAGTTTTTGGTTTGCAACCGCTGCCTTTGTGTGTGGCAGTGGCGCTTGATGACAAAATTTTTCGCACACGTTGTCGCTGTCTTCCTATCGTTGTATTGGTGCTCGTCTGTGTATGTGGTATGTGTATGTGTGCCGTCGTGTGTAAGGCAAACACAAACTTCCAGTTTTTAACTGCTGATTTCTTCTTTGTACTTTGTGTTTTGCGCTTGCACTTTCTTGTATGGTTTTTTATTTTTATTTTTGGAGATTGGATGTGGTTAACGTTCTTTGTACGCTTTTCGTTTCGTTTTCGTTTGCCTTTTTACGGCTTTGGCTTAGTTTAAATTTTTGGGATTTTCCTTTTGTGTTGATATTCGTTTTAAATAATTGGCATATCTTTGTTTTGCCTATTACATACAAACGTATATATGCGTATGAATAAAAGAGTGTGTCCGTTGTGTATGTAATGCTAATCCTTTTAGGGATTTCAATTTCGCGTTGCCTTCACTTTTGTGGCGCGTGCATTGAACTAGTGTGGAATTAGCACGTGGCAGGCAGAGGAAGTAGCTATATTATAGATTTACTTTTAGAGATGTTTTTTCGTTGCATTACATAGAACTGAGTTCCAAAGCGGTATCGAAAAGCTAAGCTTCATATTTAAATATATAACTTTGTTATCTCGGATCGTGTATTCACTCAACACTATTTAATATTCAAATCGCATTTGAAGAGATCCCGCTACCTACTTGCAGCCACGATGTGCATCAGTATGTGTGTTTCCTAATTTTTAGCCGCTTTTTGCGTTCACTTTAATAATAGTTTCATATATTTTTCCACGAATTCAACTACCTAATCCTCATGTCCTCTTTTTCATTTTCATTTCACCTTAATTCTACTCTGCTCCGCGTCTCCGTAGCGTTGCCTTACGAGGCTTTGCGTTCACCGGACCAAACAAACTCCGACTGCGAACTGACACAGCTTCTGCCTGCCAATTTTTTTTAGGACTGAAATTCCGTGCCGTTACACTCGCGGACACAGCATCCTTTTCGACTAGTGGCTGCCGCCATTCATTTGTTCGTGTAACGCCTCTGTGTAGAGATTCGCTCTCGTAACAACGTTCGTGTGCTCCTTCCAGCCCCCTTCGGGTCAACCGCAAGGAAACATAGAGCCCCAAATACCACCAACCAATATCCACCCACATTTATTGACGTTGCACAGCACCAAAATATGTATATCGAACAAGCCGATAAATATTGTGGTATATATATTTGTAAGCTGGAAAAATACCGACTGAATACTTAATACCAAATGAAAATTTCAACGAGAAGACGAGCGCATGAAAGTAATTTTGTTCATCAATTGATTATTTCCTGCCGGCATTGGTGTATACTTTATATTGTATAAAATATACATTCATTGTTTTGTGCCAGATCAACTACATGGTCAATTTAAAGATTAATTTTCGAAGAACATTTTCTTCTTTTTTTTATAATAAAAATATACAAATACCCGTTTATATTACACCTACCCATGTGGCAGCGCCGCCCGACATTCGATAGAAAGATACTAATTTCAAAGGTTTGCGTTTGGGGTTTTTAAGGAATTTATTCATGTGTTAGGGACACACTGTGTGCCATTTGGAACGGGAACCATCTTTGTGAAAAATACGAGTTTAGAGAGCAGTTGGTGTAGGAATTCACTTGTTTCTGCGGCAAATTAAAGTAAAATAAATATAAAATGTCGATGATTTCTGCTCGTTTGGCTTCATCGGTCGCACGCACCTTGCCGAAGGCGGCCGCACAGGTATTATTTAATTAATAAAACACAAAACCGTTCAACCAAATTGGCAAGCGAATTTTGTGCAAAAAACGAAAATTTAAATTAATGGTTAAACGCATTACTTCAGCATATAATATAATCCAACAGAGTTAACTGAACCCTTCAAAAGGAACTTTTAATAAGTTTGGCTCTTATAACTGAGTTACGCAATGTGTCCAAAATATCCGGCCGCCGTGCAGTGTCTCGCTAAAAGTTACATAATCGCCAATAAATGGAATGTAGAACTCCAAAGCAAATGTAAAAATTCAATTTCCTGATCGCATAACGTAAATGATCATAAATAAACGCATATTCTGGGTTTTGGCAAAATTACATAATTTGATGCTTCCACATTGTGTACAAATCTTAGCCACCGACACAGTCTGTGCATTGCGACCAGCTTTGAGGTTATGTATGCGAGTGAAAATCGATGATAGCAAATTCAAAATTCGTGTGAGGACCACAACGCAACTACTAAACAACGACCAATCCATATACTTACTTTTACTTATAAATATAAATTAATTAAAAATTATCCTTTTGACCGTAATCATAAATTGAGAACGATACGCTACGTGCGCCAGAGTGAGACAGCTATACTGTTATTCAATTCTTAGCACCCCGCGGCCGCTCTCTGCTCCTTACATAAGCAATAGTTGGCCAAACTGAAATCCGTTATCTGTCGTTACAGGTTGCTTGCAAGGCCGCGTACCCAGCTGCCACTCTCGCTGCCCGTAAATTCCATGTTGCCAGCACACAGCGCAGTGCCGAGATCTCCAGCATCTTGGAGGAGAGAATTCTGGGCGTTGCACCAAAGGCCGATCTTGAGGAAACTGGCCGCGTGCTGAGCATTGGTGATGGTATCGCTCGTGTCTATGGCCTGAACAACATCCAGGCTGATGAGATGGTGGAATTCTCCTCTGGTCTCAAGGGTATGGCTCTCAACTTGGAGCCCGACAACGTCGGTGTTGTCGTCTTCGGTAACGACAAGCTCATCAAGCAGGGCGATATCGTCAAGCGTACCGGCGCTATTGTCGACGTGCCCGTTGGTGATGAGCTGTTGGGCCGTGTTGTCGATGCTTTGGGTAACGCCATCGACGGCAAGGGCGCCATCAACACCAAGGACCGTTTCCGTGTCGGTATCAAAGCTCCTGGTATCATCCCACGTGTGTCTGTGCGCGAGCCTATGCAGACCGGCATCAAGGCCGTCGATTCGTTGGTGCCCATCGGCCGTGGTCAGCGTGAGTTGATCATTGGTGACAGACAGACTGGGTGAGTAGCAGATAATAAAAATGAATCCACCTCAAATAATTGTATAATGCGCATGGCGCTCAACAGCAAAACCGCTTTGGCTATTGATACCATCATCAACCAGAAACGTTTCAACGATGGCCAGGATGAGTCAAAGAAACTGTTTTGCATCTACGTTGCGATCGGTCAGAAGCGTTCCACTGTTGCCCAAATGTTGAAGCGTTTGACCGATTCCGGCGCCATGGATTACACCATCATTGTCTCGGCCACTGCCTCCGATGCTGCCCCCCTGCAGTACCTGGCCCCATACTCCGGTTGCGCCATGGGCGAATACTTCCGCGACAAGGGCAAGCATGCTCTGATCATCTACGACGATTTGTCCAAGCAGGCTGTCGCCTACCGTCAAATGTCTCTGCTGCTGCGTCGTCCCCCAGGTCGTGAGGCCTACCCTGGTGATGTGTTCTACTTGCATTCTCGTCTTTTGGAGCGTGCCGCCAAGATGTCGCCCGCCATGGGTGGTGGCTCCCTGACCGCTCTGCCCGTGATTGAGACCCAGGCCGGTGATGTGTCTGCCTACATTCCAACCAATGTCATTTCTATCACTGACGGACAGATTTTCTTGGAGACCGAGTTGTTCTACAAGGGTATCCGCCCAGCCATTAACGTCGGTTTGTCTGTGTCCCGTGTCGGATCCGCTGCCCAGACCAAGGCCATGAAGCAGGTGGCTGGTTCCATGAAGCTGGAGTTGGCTCAGTACCGTGAGGTTGCTGCCTTTGCTCAATTCGGCTCTGATTTGGATGCTGCCACCCAACAGCTGCTGAACCGTGGTGTGCGCCTTACTGAACTGCTCAAGCAGGGTCAGTATGTGCCCATGTCCATTGAGGATCAGGTATGTTCAAACACACCTACCTCCAGACAAAAAGGGATATTAATTCCGACCCATGCATATATCATATACCCATCTAGGTTGCTGTCATCTACTGCGGTGTGCGCGGACACTTAGACAAGATGGATCCCTCAAAGATCACCAAGTTCGAGAAGGAATTCTTGCAGCACATTAAGACCACCGAGCAGGGTCTGCTGGACACAATCGCCAAGGAGGGCAAAATCTCCGAGGCTGCTGATGCCAAATTGAAGGACATTGTCACGAAATTCATGGCTACCTTCCAGGGTTAAGCAGCAACAGTAATAGTTACAGCAGCAGTATGTGGTTATATCGTAGATATGAAGCAGCAATTACCAACAGTTTGCAAAATAAATGAAAATTATTTCTAAGCCGAAAGTCACGTAATAATTGAATGTTGCCGTCAAATTCACATAAATCAAGATGAGAACAACCTACACCTAAAAATTAAGATGATACAAACAAAAAAATTATAAAAAACAGAAAACGTTTTCCGCATTCATGTTTTCCTTGAACGTTTCAACTGCGGAGATGAACACGTTAATGCCATTTCTGGGAGAGAGAGCAGAGAGCGCACGTCTTTCGCAGTGCCATAACATCGGCAAAGAAGTCTATCGAATTTCAGTGAATTGATTTCCTGTCCAATTCTTTTACATCATTATTGTTTCAACTACATAAATATTAATCAATATTTGATATATTGTAATCACGAATAGTCGAAAATCTGAGGATGATTGTGAACGATGAAAATAAACGATACTAAATTATACACTTAAAGGACGAGCAATTATATTTTACTAGCCAGTAGGCTAGGAGAAACTCGGATCAGAAGTTATAAGCTTCTTAAAAATTTATACTCTGTGCATGAAATGTACAAGTGTATATTAGGGTTGCGCGAGCTAAAAAATGTAACAGGCAGAAGGAGACGTGGCAGACCCCACAAAGTATATATATTCTTGATCAGCATGCCAAGACGAGTCGATCTAGCCCTGTCCGTCCGTATGAACACCTGGATCTCAGAGACTATAAGAGCTAGAGACACCAAATCTTGCACAAAGATGCCTTATGTGTGCACGCTATGCAAGTTTATTTTATTTTTTTGATTTTCCGCCCTTTGGGGGTTTTTCTGATTTTACATTCGTATAATCGCCTATATCTCAGTACTATAAGAACTAGAGACCCCAAATTTAAGTCCCAGGTGCATTATGCCTTCCCCCCCACAGTTAGTGAATTTGTGTCCGTATGCCAAGTTTTATTATGATAGACCGATTTAACAGGAAGTTATAGCCATAAATATAATTGCTGCCCAAGCGGTGCCCGCAGCTGTTATTGATGTTGGTGCTTTGGTTGACTGCAAACATGCTCATACATACACGCATAGACATGCATACACGCATAGACATGCATACACGCATAGACATGCATACACGCATAGACATGCATACACGCATAGACATGCATACACGCATAGACATGCATACACGCATAGACATGCATACACGCATAGACATGCATACACGCATAGACATGCATACACGCATAGACATGCATACACGCATAGACATGCATACACTCACAAAGACGCAATTGCTATGTACACCCTTCACGTGAGTTCTAATATCGAAAGAGGTAAAATCGATCAAAATTTTGTTTTAATTTTTTAAATGTCTATAATTATTCTAATCATATGTACAGAGTATTTCAGTATTTCCGACTTTAGCTTCCCTACTTGTGTGTATATTTGCATCCATCGGCTTTCCTGTGGGCAAGTTTCGCACATTTTTGCAGATTTACAATAGCCGTCCCCGTTGCAGCTCTTTATAAGAGTCGGCTTGGTCAACTCAGCTCTCTATGATTTTGAGCTGGTATTTTTTCATAGTTTCTCTTGTACTCTAGCAAATGGTACCCTAAATTTGTAGTGTTCAGAAGGGGGCCTTACAGACTCCAAATTTTAGTACGTAAGTTATTATTGAGAAAAGACGAGTTGATATGGCGAAGTCCACCTGTTTGCTCGAATGAAATTTTAAATGATGTCTTTTAAGCAGATAATGCGTATTTTTAATGATATGATATTTACTCGTATATTTAAACTTAATCGGCCCTCGATAACTTCTATGCTAACAATCTGATATTAAAATAACAAAAAGTAATACAGCTATGGGTCCAGAAAGACCTTTTTATAGCCTGTACCCAAATGTGGTAAATACATCCCGTTATTGATTATGTGCCCGCATGTTAAGATTCGTCAGGATAGGTCAAATATTAACGAAGTTGTAGCCATAAATCTAATCTCTGTCCGCAGCTGTTGTTGCTGCTACGTTGACTTAATTCTGTACTGCACACATAGAACACGCATATGCTGTTGAAATTGTACATGAGCACTTATGTATGTGTTTTATATTTAATTAATTTAATTACTTACATTTTTACACCCTGTACCCAATGGATAGTATTTAATTTTTTAGTGGGGTGCACAGAGTATTTAAGAGCCTGCTGACCCTAGCATTCCTTTCTTGTTTTACGTTTGGCAGCAATCTCTTACAAATAGTTTTGTGAGTCTGGAATAAAACAAATTTAAGCGTATTTAAAAAATTTGGCCACAAGCTAAATTAATATTATAAATCTTGAACTTTGTGTGCTACAATCATTAAAACTTGATAATATATTATTAAAAAATATTTTATATTTCATCATTAGTAATCAGCTATTTACTTCAGTCAACAACTTATTACTAATACTAATATCAGGCTATTTTGAGCATCAAATTTTGTTTAGAGATCGTAGAAATACCCCGGACTTACACATATTAATTGTTAACCATGATTAACATACTAGACATTGAATTTTCGATATAGAATGAATGCTGGCATTGTAATGACTTTTTGTATATCCAATATCGGCCAATAGCCCCATCCAAGACCCGAAAATATTGACAATTTCGTTAACTGTTTGTAACACAATCGAAAAACTTTATTTGGAGTCTGTTTTTCGCATACATAGACTGATAAATAAAATTACAAAGGCATAAATTATTTCGCATATTATCGCAAACAAAAATGGGAGCTAAAATCCCCAACAATCTCACACACAAGCACACAACTACACTGTGCGTCTTTTGTTTTGTATTTTCTTTAAGTTTTAATTTTACGACATTTATAGGCTAAATAAAGTGAAATACTGCAGTAGAACATCGAATGCAGCTGCATTAAGTCGTCGCAAGCAAAAATGCGAATTTTTCTAACAATTTTCGACAAAAAAAGCCAGCGGAAGATTTGATTGATGCTGATTATCCATTGGCTTTTGGTGGCGAAAATTACATGTGTATGATATATATATTGTGAATTTAACTAATTTCCTTGGTTTTTACGGTATTGTTTTGTTATTGACAAGGTTATATGTATACATATATGTATAGATAGACGGTGAACTAGCAGAGGGAATGAATGAATATTGAATAAATTGAACATAAACTGTGAAACAAAGAAAAAGTTTGCACTGGAGGACAGCGGCTGCGTGCTTATTCAGCGCCAGCATTGATCGTGATTGTCTTGCCCTTTGGATCATCAAAACGATCCATTGTGTTAATGTCCATCATCCAGCAGACTCCAACGAACATAATTCCCAATAACAGGGCCACAACCAACAGGCCCATTAGAATGGCGGGTGTAACAAAACCCACACAATGCCAAGCATCTCCAAAGGAAAAATCGTTGGGGGTGGCGGCGTTAAAGGGTGCCTGAAACTGCAGCGATGAGAAGGTTAGGGTATTGGCGCTACCGTCGCTAGCCTCAAGCGTTAAATTTCCGCAAAAATACGAAAATGTGGTAGGCGCGTTAATACCAGTTGTTCGATATACGATATTATTGTATTGGAGATTTTCCAAGTTGTAATAACCGTCGCTTGTAAGCACAATATCGAAGGTAATCGCCGGTCCTGAAGTTTGCAATGATACTGAGAACTGAGTGTTAGGTGTAGAAGAGTTCGTTATTTGCATGCCGGTAACTTGAATTGCTGTCTGCTGCTGTTGGAGTGCGGTGTAAAATATTATAAATTGGTTTCCGCTAGTCCACCTGATGCCACCTGTAACAGCAGCTGTGTCACTAACATCACGACGGGTACGTCTCTGAACGACGGGTGAAGTTGTTGGTGCGGCCAAATACAGATAGGCCACATTGCAATTAAATTGCTTGCTGATAGAGGAGATTGCGGCATCTGGTGGAGTGACAAAATATAAGCAACTAATGCACGAGGGCTTACATTTGTAATAGACTGTCTTACCATGTGACTCAAGGGTAGCTGCGCGTGTTTCCTTGACATCGTCAAAGGTCACAAAGAGGGCGGTGCCTACGGTGCAGTTGACTGGACTCACAAACTGGCCGGTGCTGTCGATGGTATTGTGTTCACGCTTGGAAGCCACAGAACGCAAGGCCTCAGTGGGATTTTGGACATTGGAGTAGTAGTTCTTTGGGCTAACACCGCGCAGGTAGACGTAGCAGGATTCCGATTTGTCGTTCTCGCACAGAAAGTCACTATTGATGAGCTACACGCACAGAAATATAATTAAACCTGTAACTAAACTTATTGTAAAAGCTGTCTTACGTTATTTTCCTTGAAAGCCACAACCATGTGATCATTTAACAACGTTGCCATCTCGTCGGCAAACTCGGTTTGAGGAACTGAACGGAGTGCTGGTTTTGCAAGGCTATAAAAGGAATTCAAATATGTTATGTGCATCCAATGGCAAGAAGAATTACCCACCTGTTGGCTCCCCACAGAAATACGGGCGACTGCTCGGCCACGGCTACTCCCATGACGCACAAAGACGCAATCAGCATTTTCCACAACATCTTCCTGCTGCTTCGACGTCACACTTAATTGCAAAACCAAAACGAAACAAAAATAAAATCAGCACTTGAACATAATCAAACTAAAGAGATCAGGTGAAGAATAACGAACCAAAAATTAACAAAAACTACAAATGAAAACCGTGAAAAACGTCCACTTTGCACGGTCCGTCGTCGATTTGCGCTGTCAAAGTGAGAAAACTTTTCATATGACAGGTCATGTGATGTGCAACCAGCTGACCGATAGCAGCGCGATTTATCGAATGTAATTCGATTACTTGCGCACCCACAACTTATCGAATGCATTGATGCATCTCTACTTGTGCGCTCGAGTTGTTATTGTTATGTTTTCTTATGGTTGAAGAAATGTATAACAAAAGCGCGTTTTTAATAAAAATGATTGGAAAATATGTGTAAAATGCGACTGAGGCGTCGACCGTGGCATCGGAAAATGCGACGCGCCATTGACCAACTCAGAACGCAGTCGCGGCGCAAAATACAGCTACTAGTAATCTCAGGGCTGTTCCTCACGCTGTGGTTGGCGGGCACTCTTCTGCCGGTAACAGATAGTGATGCCAAAAATTACGGCGACAAATCCTGCATGCCCATCGATGTTGTCTACACGTGGGTAAATGGTTCGGAGCCGCAGTTTATTGCGTCCATCAGACGGTATGATCCTAATTACGATCCTACTCGTTTCGATGACAAGAACGAGCTACGATACTCACTGCGCTCACTTGAGATGCACGCCAATTGGGTACGTCATGTCTACATAGTTACGAACGGCCAGATACCCAACTGGCTGGATCTAACCTATGAACGTGTGACTGTGGTGCCCCACGAAGTGCTGGCTCCGAACCCAGATCAGCTGCCCACCTTCTCGAGCGCTGCCATTGAGACATTCCTGCATCGCATACCAAAGTTGTCGAAGCGTTTTTTGTACTTAAACGACGATATATTCCTTGGCGCACCGCTTTACCCGGAGGATCTTTACACCGAAGCGGAGGGCGTGCGCGTTTACCAGGCCTGGATGGTACCCGACTGCGCCCTAGACTGTCCGTGGACGTACATCGGAGATGGTGCCTGTGATCGGCACTGTAATATAGACGCATGTCAGTATGACGGAGGGGACTGCACCGATGCTGCCAATGAAAACAGTGATGCTTCTCAGATTTTTACTACAAGCGACGAGGTGCAGCAGGGGCAACATGAATCCCCGCCCGTTCCAGCGCCTGCAGTGCAGACAGATAGTCTAAAACTTCCATACATGGGCCTACAGAAGTTCTTTAAGCGCAGCTCTCCAAAGTTTAAGGATGTGATGCGTCACAAAAACGTATCTACCCTCGTGGAACTGCGTCGCATTGTGGAGCGTTTCAACAAGGAAAAGCTAAAATCGCTTAATCCTGATTTGGGTACTGGCGATACAGGAAGCACAACGTTACCAGCAACGCCGCGTCACATGTTGCATAAGTCCGATTTTAAATCTTCTACCGATATCTACTCACACTCCCTGATTGCTACAAATATGCTGCTGAATCGTGCCTATGGCTTTAAGGCGCGTCATGTTTTAGCTCATGTAGGTTTTTTACTCGATCGTGACATTATAGAGGCGATGCAACAACGCTTTCATAAGCAAGTCCAAGAAACAGCTTTGCAACGCTTTCGCGCGCCCACGGATCTGCAGTTCGCTTTCGCCTACTATTCCTTTTTAATGAGCGAGACGCAAACAATGAGCGTGGAACAGATTTTTGATGAGTTCGATACGGATGGATCAGGAACGTGGTCAGATCGCGAAGTTCGCACTTGTCTGACTCGCATGTATCAGCCGCCACTAGACTGGTCCGCAATGCGCTATTTCGAGGAGGTGGTCCACAACTGTACTCGCAGCTTGGGCTTGCATTCTCCAACGAATACGGTAGTGCATTCAACTCTGGTGTATGAACGCTATGAAGACTCTAATTTGGTGAGTTATAAATGTAAATAATACGAAAAATGAGTTTTTCATTAAAGAATGTGCCACTAAACAGCCAACTATTACGAGGGAACTAGTTGCACGCTGTCCAATTCTGGCCGAGGCTTTAACCGCCAACTTCGCTGTACGCCCCAAATACCATTACAATGTTAGTCCAAAGAGAGCTGCGCACAGCAACTTTATGATGCTTACCTCCAATGTGACTGAGGTTGTGGAATCTTTGGACCGTCTGCGCCGTAATCCACGCAAGTTCAACTGTATCAATGATAACCTGGACGCTAAAAGGAGCGAAGATAATGCGTTGGTGCGTCATCTGCTTGAGGATTTCTATTTGTCTTTCTTCCCGCGAACCAGTAAATTCGAATTGCCAGCACAATTTCGCAACCGCTACGAATCTTGGCATGATTATCAACGCTGGCGCCGTCGCAAACGAGCCGTTCTCGTTGTGGGCTATGGTGTAAGCATCTTACTGGTGATCTTCCTACTGCGCTTCATGTTTGTACACAAGGCCAAGATTGTGCGACGTTGTGTGCAACGTTTGTAGAAACTGAGTATTTTCTTTATTGTTGTGATAAGTTATAGCTTTTGAGATATTGGCCATTTTGTTGCTACGAAATTAAGCTAAATTTTTAGTCAAAACTAGTTTAGGCTCAACAAATGCTATTCTAGTTATTTAAGAAACAAAATGAGGCTAATTTAAGAACTCAAATTGTCTATAATATTCTAATGATAGTTGTGAAACTTCACTAATAGTTTTATGTTTTTAATTCGCGCCAAATTCGAATAGTGTCTATTTAAGCTCACTGCTACATAACTCCATACAAGTTGATTGTAACAAAAGCTCATTGTTGCGACAGTTGCAATTTAAAATAGATGTATGTAGTTTTCCGTGAACATAGTTATGCATTTATTTATATTTTATTTTATCACGGGTTTCTTTCTGCCACTCATCCAAACAGCACTTAACGGTACAGTTTTCCCCTTGGGATGATTACCGCAAAATGCGACCGCCTGCCGAGAGCGGTGGGCGTTGCCAAACAATTCAGTTGTGGCACAAACTACGTCATCACTTTTTTAACTTCGACTGCTGGAAATAGCCATGGGCGGAGATGGCATGCTGGGTGGTTTGTAATTATGGACATGCGCCACCCACTCTGTCGCATTTCGGCACATTAGGCAAGGCTATATACATACATACATAGATTGAGCGAGCGTTAAAATTATAACAACAATGGCAAAAGACTCAAACTAAGTTGGCACTTACGTGGCCGGAAGTCAGTGGGCGGAACTAGAGCGCGTCCAGACAGACAGGCAGTGCTTGTGTGAGTGTATGTATGTGTAGGAGTGGGTGTTGCTGCATTTATTTTTTTTTTTTTTGGGAACAATGCGCTGAACTTTGGCAATGATGATGATGTGCTTTTTGTGCATTGAACATATTCTCTTTTTTTATTATTATTTTACTCTTATTTATTTGCGAGTTTTCGCCAACTCACCAGTTTCCACAGACATGTGAAGTTTTTGTGTTGTGCTTTGGCCAAGTTCCCTCAGTTCTTGTTTTTTTTTTTTTGTGAGGGTGTTGCCGGATGCTGTGGCATAAATTGCGTCCGCAGTTTATTTTTTTAGTCGCCACATCTACGCTGATTGCTTTTCCTCCTCTCACTGCTCGTCCAGCGCACAGCGGGTAGTCGTTACATTTGACTCCTGCAATAAGGTCGCTTGCATTACCCTACCACAGCCAGTGAGGCGAGAATTCTAATTTCTTATGGTTGTAGTGGAGAAATCTAGGCAATAAAAAATCGTATCTGAACATTTGATCAATTATCTCTTATCTGGACGTGTCCTTGCTACCAGTCCCTTTTGCCCTCCCCGGCCAACACACCTGACCGCAGTAAGCACGTCGTCTCTGCGGTGGCCTCGTAATTCATCCTAAATGATTTTCGGGCCACACACACACAATTGAACATGGATGGTCCTATGATTTCGGTTCTCATTTCAGCGGTGTGTACGTGCAGACGACAAAATTTGGTTTATTATGTGCATTTTGCGGACTAGGCTCTGGGTTTGTATCTCACAGCGCGGCGGTAGGCGGACGGAAGTGATTTGATATGAGTCCGTTGTGGCAGTGATAAATGTCCTTACGGTTGAAGGTTTATGCAAATTTGTTTACCAAATGCATATAAAATCGCACCAGGCTGGATTTCATAAATCAAGTTGCCTGAAATTGAGTAACTTGTGACTTATATATAGAGGTCGAATCTAAAACATATCTAACTTAAAGTATATAATATATAAATATTTATTGCACTTTATACTTTCAATTTTTAAATATATTTTGTTAAATCATGTGATTTACTTGTATAGGAAAAATATGTTCCATTTTATTTAGCTCAATATCGATTATTAATAGAATGTAAATCAATTACTTGTACAAATGGAAAGTAAATATATAAATTATAAGTATTGCCAACATGTATTATTTACGTACTCAAAAGATCAAAAATTCTGATTTAGTAGCACCAGTGGCATGAGTTTTTAAGAATTTATCCAAACATTTGATACCAAATGGAAAACTACCCATTCAGTTTAAAAATGAAACCAAATCGGTAATTAAGCTTATTTTGAACTCTTAATTAACAATTTATTTTAAATACTTTTATGAATTTACAGCAGTTTTATGACCAGTTTTGATAATTGTAAGCAATGAAAAAATTAAATAAAAATCCAGTAAACTAATTCAATTCGTAATGTTATTATAAAATCCAGGGAAACTGCACGTCTATGGTATCTTTTCCCATCACACTACTTTTGAATAATGAAATCAAATCACAGCTGGGGATAAACATCAAAACTAAAGTACTATGTATAAATATCTGGAAATCGTATTGTTCAATATTTCCAATCTTTGCAAATGCCGCCAGATCGTCAAGTGGGTAGACAAATAGACACCCGCTTGTGATAATTTAAAATCTAATAACCTTAGTACACCAACCTGGGAAAATCGAAAATATATTCATATTTAATTGTCTATCACGAAAACGCTGACAAATTTTGATAAATGGCTTCCTTTGTAGGCCAACAACAAAGAGTGCAGCCGAGAAAAGTCTTTCTGAACAACAAAATTAAACAATTGTGCTACGAAATTACTTATTTTTTCAGTATTTAATAAGCTGTGCACATGTAGTCGGCACTTTTGTTTTTCAGCTTTTCTATAATTTTCTGTGGCAGAATAATAACAACAACAGACGCGTGCAAACATGGCCCTGGGCTATGATAATAATTACTTTCAAATTGTTTGTGCCACTGCCGATGGCAGAGGGAGGGCGTTGGTGGAGGTGGGCGTGCCGGCGACGCAGTCAGCCAACCAAAATGAAATGCATTGTAAATAAAATATTAAGACATTAAGTCGTTCATTGCGGCAATTTACATTCATTATTATTACGAGCCCATCGTACGTGCCCATAAGCCATGGGAATTGGAATAATGTTGGTGACACATACATCCACACAGCAACAACAATGAAAACAGAACCCGACTGGCGACATCGATGAGGAGAAACAGCCAGCCGCCTGCATTCTCATATTGGTTGGAAATTAATAAAATCATAAAATTGTAATTAATTAATGCAGGAGACAACAAATATGCATTGGCAGAGCCGCCAGTAGCTGCCGCCGTTGTCTGACTGACGGATCGACTCCAATCGACTCGAAGCGACTGATTAGCGATTCAGGTGCGTGAGTGCATTTTTCGGTTTTCTACAGAATTTCAACGGCGGCGGCATGACAACGAACCGCTACCACCTTAACATGGTTATTTCTTGGGTGCCTTACCAGTCTTGACAGATTGCATGGCAGGCTTTACACATAGGGAAAAGGAAACGGCGTAACCTATAATACATTCTGGACTGTTTCAAATTTCCCTTTAAAATCAATATCTATTGATATTTAACGTCATCAGATTCTGGAAAATTTTAGGTACATATTTAGGCATATGCATATACGATATATTTTCTTGTAAAACTGTTTTGTATTTATATTGTAGGGAAGATGTACATATGTTTAAAACTAATTACACTACATTATTTCGTTACCTTATGGGACTACTTACAAATTACTTTACTTTTGCCTTTAAGGAACTACTTCTTGACTTTTGTTTACTGTCAATATTTAGTTTGTTTTTATACGATTTTTTTTTTTTTGGTAAAAAAATATATATTTCTTAAACAAGAATGTTAATGTTAGCGTTTTTTTCTATATTTGAAAGGGGTATGTGGTTTTAAATTTCTGACTTAGGAAAATTATGGATGTAAAAATAAAACTTTTAGAGAAATGATTATATGTTTTTAAAGTAAATGGCTTTACATAGATCTTCAAACAACAAATATTTTTAAACTGCAGTTGTTCATTGCTGATGAATATTGATTTTGATTAAATCTTGTAATTACAACATAATATTTAAAAAAGGATCAAAATGTTGTGTCTCTTTAAAAAATAGTGTTTCAATTTGTCTTATAGTTGTCGCTCCTTTATGTCTACCATATTTGATTTTAGATTGGATTTTCCCTTAGTGTACCTCTCAATGCTTTTACAAGACGCTAACATGCTTCGTTTGATTGCCGCTGATTGTCTTTGGAGGCGGCTGTCAAGTACTGGCATTTGATCAACGTGGCACGCTGCATTTTCATTGACAGTAGCTGTGGCATTAGCAGTTGAAGTTGCAGCTTTTAATATTTGCTTCTGACAAATGCACACTAATGATCCGTAATTTGCTAATGCCGCTCTTTCAATGTGGTGTTTAGCCTATGCGCGGACAACAATAAGTTGCCACATGTGGCTGGCCAACGGAATATGCAAAGTTAAACGCGCAAAAGGAAGGCGTTGCCACGCCTCATGACAAATTATGACAGCAAGCATTTCGATTTGATTTATGAGTCTTCATATAAGAAACCCTGAGTTTGGTTGCCAGTTTTTGCGCTCAACTATGACCCCCTCTTTCCAGAGGACACATTTGCAAGTCTACACGTTTCCTGTGGCAGTCTACAGCACAGAAAAGGAGGCACAGCTTTTATTATTTGTATTTTTTAATGATTTTAAAGTGACTTTTAACGGGGTGTATTATGGGTGTTTAACTGCTCAGCGCGACATTAATCCGCGCGTAATTAATGGCGATATAATTTACAACAAAAGGCCAACAGCAGTGTTCAACGGCACAGGCCACAAAGTACTCGCTGTGTATTACACACGGTGTAAGAACAAATCTCAGTGAATTGGAAATTTTACAGTCACTATGAACAGCAGTAGTTTCTGTTTCAACGACTCTCGATCGCTCTACACATGAAGGTTACCGTTCTTTTTATACAGATTCTGTTTGGTTTCGTTGTTTAACTTAGAAAAAATTAACTTGGAATGTTCGTATGTTTCAGAAAGTGTTCCGTTTAATCCTTTTCCAAAGGCTATATAGCTGATGCTGAAGAAATTTTATCTATTTGCCATAAATAAAGTTTAGAGTGAGTTTCATTAATAAACTTATCAGGTACTTGCTTTGTTTTGGTTTCCGTAAGAATATAGTACACGATGATTTTAACTAAACTAACTAAAAAAAATAAATACATATGTATGTTCTTCAATTACAACTAATCTTCCGGAACACCGAAAAAAAGCAATGAAAAGCTTATATACAATACCTTTATATTAAACAATTTATAGCAACCTTTTTCCAATTCTTAAGCATTCTGTAGGGTAGTCAGCAGCCTTTCGAGCCGAAGTCCAAATGCCCAAAACACTTTGTTCGCTTGCCGCAATTCAATAAAAGAGCAGTAGCGCAGCATCAGAGGCAGCAGCGGCAACAAATTGCCTGCAAAGTGTTACAATAATAAAAACTCATGCTTGGAGGCGTGTCCCAACATAAAACTGTAAGCGAGACCCACGAGGGTGCTGCGCACAGTGTTCCCCCCATTTACAGTTGTGCGGCGCACATTTCCAGGGTGGTTTCCGAGCACATCCTGGCAGCTTGTGTGAGTTTTGCAAATTGTCGAGCCAGCAGGCAGGCAGGCAGGCAGTCAGGGAACAGCCGCACAATTAGAGAGCGAGTCAAACAAAAGTCAATTGTCGCATCTACGTTTTTCAGGCGGGTTATGCCAGCCAATAAGTCGCTAATGCAATTAAAAATTCACACACACACACGCACACACACAAAACAGATCCTGCAGGCTCGACAAATGTTCTCTCCGAGGGCCTCACAAAGCTAATAAGTCACAATGCGCCCTCGTTGTGAATGCGTCGCTGGAAAGGCGTGACATACCAGACACCTGGAGTGATTGTTTGCCATCACAGAGAGAAATAAGAGTGTGTGAGTGTGTGCCCCTAAGGGAAGTGATCCTGAATTTGCGACAATTTGGTGCGTTAAATTACCAAAAATTATGCACGCCACTGAGCGAGTGAGCAGCGTCTAAAAAGCCTGGAGAGCCAAACACTTCCAACTATGTAGCTCGATGCCTTGTGTAAATGTCCGTGTTAAATCGCACAAATTGGCAGTTTAATTGTTCCAATTGACACCGAAAATTTCCTGCCTCTTAAGTGGCCCAAAATATATGGCATATGTATGCGTGTGTGTGACTCTGACTTTGGGGCGTGCTCGGCCATTTTTCCGATTTATGTTTGCGGTTATCCAACGTGGGGGCAGCACTCCGCTTTTGTAACTGCTGATAAGTGACTATAAGAACAATAATATCATCTATGTACTTATGTATGTGTATTACATACAAGTACATACAATGTGTTTGTTTCATATTCAACATAGACGGCATAAACATTAGTAAGCTTTAGCTTTGAAACAAATTAACATTTTTAGTAAGAAACTCTATGACTTAAAATCATTTTATAGCTATAGTTCGATTTGTATACTGCATAAAAAAGTAAGGCATTGTCAAAAAAAAAAAATATAATAAATACCTGATTATTTAGTTATAGAAAAATAAAAAAAAATTTTGCACTATTTAGAGTGACGGCAGTTCCTATTATATATCGCATAATTAGTGCATAATTTAATATATTAAATAAATTAAATATTCTATATACATATTGCTAACAATAAAAACTTTTTGCTGCTATGACTGATTTTTGCATTGATAGTTCATATTATTTTTAAACAATTTGTTTTGGGAGAAGTCTACACACCAAGTGTGGTGTGCTCAGCTGTAGAACAATAACAGATAAGATATAGAAGATGTTCATTCGGGTAGAGAGATGGCATGGCTATCCTTTATGAAAAATTCTGCTTGTCACTACCTACATTACGAGCTTGTAAGTATAAGCTGTTAATATTTCCTGATTAGATCATTCACAAAACATTCAAAGTTTACCCAATTGCGATACATACTATACATATACTATATATGTACATATCTTTAATTTCTCTTGAAAAGGAATTGCTAAACTAATTAATGTGGTTTTAAGATCATTACCTTTTCTATCTACCAAAATAATAAATCAATTATTTCTTAAATAATAAATCCGGAACAATCTGGAACAACAAAAATCATGATATTTGTAGACAACACTGATATGAGTGTCTTGGCCAAATACAAAACCGAAACCATTATTCCTTTTAATTGATTCAGCAATTTCAAATCAATAATTATAAAGTGGATCAGTGGCATTATCATTTTGTATATATTTTTTATTATTTACAAATCTTTTTAATCCTATTTATGCGCCAAGTGTTGATCATGCTTGGGCTATATACAAGAAAGTTGAGCATTAATAGTATCTATAACAGAAAACAATTTTTGTTGACCAAGAAAAGTAAAGCTTTGCTTAGCCTCAGTAAATGCTGCGCGTCAGTGCCAATGAGGCCGATGGGAGGCCATTAGAGCCAACCATAAGAGCCGACGGCCCAATGGGTGCAACTCCCAGGCCCACACCCATGCTTCCGGTTGTTACACTTGCCACGCCAGCGTTACTAGTCGCCACACCGCCGCTGCCGCCATTAAACTTTTCAAAACCGCTAATCGCTTCCGTTGGGAACTTCTTGCGCAGATCCGGCTTGGGACCGCTGAGGCACATTTTCTCCAGCTGCTGGTGTTGCGAGCGTACGGCAAACCGATTCACATGTACCGGTATGGGCACTACAATTTTGGTGCCGGCACTGCCATTGCGACCAAGACCATGTGAGGTAAGTCCGGCCTTGACGCGTTTCCACTTGGCGCGTCGGTTTTGAAACCAGATTTTCACCTGAAATGTGCAGGAAATTATCATAGATAGAGTACTTTTTTTATATGGAAAAAAGCAACGACTTCATCTAAATTGATTCATATAACAGGAATAAAATTTTTCTTCTCGCAAAGTTTGTAAGTTGCTAAACATCTTTAGATTTCAAATTAATTTACATTACGAATGCAAATTACTTCTAAACGTTGTTTGCTTAATGGCAGCTTTGAATTTTATGATGTCTCTAATAAATCTTTCTTAACTTTACTAAAGTTTTCGGTATTCAAAAACTTTGCTTAATGATGATTTTGCTAGATTTAAAACATCAATATTCGAATAGCTTAATAAAGCTACATATACATTTTAATATGCATGAAAAATATAGAACTCCAAATATGATTTCAGAAGTTTAACCACCATTAAATTTTTTTTGCTATCCGTCTTAAATAAGTTTTTTTTTATAAAGAATTCATTATAAAAACAACTATGTATAATATTAATACCACCCATTAATACCTAAAGCTTTTCAGTAATTATGACCTGTCCATTGTCTTACCTGTACTTCACTCAATTTCAGACTTGTGGCAATTTGGCTGCGTTCCGTGAGGCTGAGATACTTTTTGGCATGAAATTCGCGTTCCAGCTCGAGCAACTGCTCGGATGTGAAGGCTGTGCGACGTCGGCGTGATTTAGAACTGCCGCCAGTCCCATTAGACTCTTTACCGCCTCCAGCTTCGTGTCGTGAGCTGGCGCCCTCGTCGTCGCTGCAATCCTCACTGTCCGAATTCGTGTAGGCTGTAAAGATTGTCAACAAATTATGCATTATTTAGCTGAAGAGGCCAACGCCCATGCTGCCAAAAGCAGGGCCCATTTGGAGAGTCCATAACAAGTTAAACTTCTGGCGCAAATGGGCTGTATCATAAGTTGTGGCACATATCTGTATTTATTACTACTTGTATATGCATGTGTCCATGTGACGGCAGCACTTGACTTGTTCGACCCATGCCCTACCAAAACCTTTCCCCTTTCATCCCCACCTCCAGATCGTCAACAAGAAGACATCACTTGAAACTTAATATGTATATATATGTGCGGTGACTTAAGTTGAGCGTGAAAGCGAAATGTTTCATTGAGTCAACGGTTCGCGGGGGTGGTGGTGGTGGTGGTGCCAATGGCTCACATCATCATCCCCCGGGGTGGCTCAGGGGCTCTTGGTAATTTTGGGTTTCGCTTAAGCGCTTTTTTAACACTTACACGCTTCGCATGTGGCCGCTGTCACTGATTTATTTGTGCAAGACCTCAGCATCCGTTTATCCACAAATGAAAATGTTGGGGGTAAAATGTACAGCTTTTTTGCTCACCCCAAGATTTGAGCAACAACAACAACAACCACAAACATCATCATCGTCATCGTTATGAATATTTAATTTGGAAATTTGTTGCGCTTTTTGAGTGTTCCACGACGTTTGCCAAATTGATTTAAATGCTTTCACTAGCACATTCTGGGGCGCCAAACTCTGCCCACAAACAGAGTGTTAAGCATAGATGACAATAATGATGGTGATTATGATGTGCTGTCGCCCCGTGCTTATCCATTTCAACGCTTAAATCGTTACGTTTGTCAAAATGTCAGTTCCATTCTGATGCTATTGTTGAGCGAACGAACGGGCGCGTGTGTCTCAGTGTCTGAGTGTCCGCGCAAGAGTTGAAAAGTTTCTACTTTTGATTGACACCAAACATTGGATCTTAATGCATTTTATGCTAATTTCAATTATTACGAGGCAGCTTCATTTTAATTAATATGAGAACGTTACTCTAGGCCACAAATGTAATGGAGCGCCTATTAAGAAGCTGTCCATCTCGCCTAAAAAAAGGGCTACGAGTGGATTATCAGTCTAACCATTTGGAATAAAGATTGGAAGATCCACGTAACCAAACCATAAAAACAACAGAAATTATGTAATTTCTAAGAACCAAGACCACTTCAAAATATTTAACCGTTAAGCATCTTTACAAAGTTAAATTGTTTTATGGAGCGAACAACATACATAAGAATATGCTAGTCCTCGATAACAAACGTTCGCTGATTCTGAATCACCAAATTAAACTTTTAAAACTTACAAAAATATAATTAACATATCCTTCTCGCTTAACAATTTAAGTAATATTTACCTTAACCAGACAGATAATCCATATTGTTTCAAAGCGATAATATTTTAATGCCTACAACTATAAATAATTCTTTTGTATTGAAAGTCTACTTTTAGAATTTACTTAATACTTTTTATGTATTCTTGCCAATTTAAAGACCCCACCACAAAGATGGAAAAACAGTGAACAATTTTTAATTTGAAATCTCTTGGACTTCTTCAAACTCTTCAAGGATGGAAGAATATAGTTCAGGAAACACTTTACACTACAAGTATATTTCAGAGGTACAATATATTAATCTATTAGAAACCCAAACTAAAGTTCTTTAAAAGGTAATAATATATGCAACTTAATATACAAACCCACCTCGACTCTTGTCCAGTTCAGCATTGTAAGTGCTCGGTGACATGGTCAGGCTGATGTCACTGCAAGAATCACCGCTGCATTCGTAATCCTCATCCATGCCAACATCCACCGCCGGCTCGGGACTGTTTGACTTGATAGGTGAGCCCCGCATTGACGTGGGTTGTAACCTTTCCGACACATTTCCATTCCCGTTGCCATCCTCCTGCGCACGAACGGCGGCCATGTGCTGAAGCCGGGCATGCACGCTAAGATTATGGACATAGTCCTGGTTCATTATCTCCGCTAGACGTCGCCGTGGACTCAGTTCGCCAGACGCAGCGACGGCTGCAGCTGCCGCCAGCTCATTTTGGGCACGCAGCAGCAAATGATCCCCTAGAGTGGGATAGCTTGACTCAGACGGGCCGTTGGTAGCACTGAAGGGCAGGAAACGTGTGTGCAGTTGGGCTTCCAAAGGATGCGGCATTAATCTGTGGGTAGCTTCAGCTTCCGAGGACACTGATGACTTTGTCGGACTCAGACTGTCCAAGGCAGGTGGAGGCGCTGGTGGTTGCTGCTGCTGCGGCTGCTGGTCTTTGCCACCAAAAGGTGCACCCAAATAACAGCCGCCGGCAATGAGATGTGTTAGTCGCTCATGATTTTGAGCAAAGTAGCCATGCAGCCAGGGATTGTAGAGTGGAAATTGTGTGAGCCCCAGCGCTGAGCTGGCAACCATGGCACGTGCATTGAGTTCCTGTTCCTGTTCGGCGGCCGTTCCTATTGTAGGGGACGTGGGCACTGCAGGGGCTTGGTTTGATATTAAGCTCTCGATTGAGAAGGGCTTGGGAAATGGTTTGGTATTGAGCTTTGTCGGCGGGGCGGTCTCCGATGATGGCACATTCGCGACACTTTCATTTTTCATGAGCGCGGCGCGTTCCATGGCAGCTTAACTTAATTGCTTGGCAAGCACACAAAGGCCACTCACTACCTAATGAGATCGATAGTCCGACCACGAATCGAATGCTTTTTTTTTTTTTTTTGGTAATAATTTTCTTTGACGACGCACACACGCTACGAGCCAGTGAACCGTTCAAAGATCTGCGCGCAACTGAAACATCAGCCTGAGACAGACATGTCACGTACTCGAAGGCGCGCACGACTGCACCCAACGGCGCTGACGATGGACAACCACCACCACAGCTACCAGCACCACCAACACGCATACACAGAGTCGAATCGTGGCTCCGCCCTCTGAGCCTCTGAGCACAACAAATCCAATATGGCGCATGCCAATGTGTGTGTCTGTGCGCGCACTCAGCATTTTTCATTGGCTGGCGCTAATTGGCGCTATAAAGCAGACCGGTTACACTTGTCTGTCCATCTATAAGTAGTCATGTTAAATATATGTGTGTGTTTGTTTGTATGTAGCACTTGACTGTGGTGGTGTTGGTGGTGGTGGTGGTGGTGGTGGTGGAGCTTTCCTAATTGCGTTCTGCTCGAGTCGTGCGATAATCAGACTATCCATACAATAGACCGCCCTTCCATTAATGCGACGTCGACTTTGTCGTTCGACAAATGCTATGGGTGACTATAGCATTTAAATATAGATATAGTACTAGCATATAGTACACATTACTAAGTCTCCCGTGGCATATTAGTGACCAATTTACTCGTAAATTCAAACATTGCCCAATTTCGGGCGTGACGATAACCTGCTCCATCAATGCTGCTAATGATCCTTAGAACCCCCGCTAAGTATGTCTTTTGCATTACAAATTTTGCAAACACAAATGTATATTGATTTATATTAGAGTTTGTGCTCTACTGTTGAATAAACAGTAAAATTTGTAATAATACCTTTTTTAGTG
The DNA here is from genome assembly GCF_003285725.1 of Scaptodrosophila lebanonensis. Classification (NCBI taxonomy): domain Eukaryota; kingdom Metazoa; phylum Arthropoda; class Insecta; order Diptera; family Drosophilidae; genus Scaptodrosophila; species Scaptodrosophila lebanonensis. The sequence goes on from NW_022060529.1 coordinate 9,730,628, forward strand.
CTTTTTAGCTTCTATGATAAACCATATTTGAATGCATATACATTTTCACTTAGAAAAAATTGGAAAAACAAAACACTTTTCACCATAAGGAAACTAACTTCAAGCATTTTTCATATTTAATTAGAAAAGGCTTAATGAAATGAATACGATGCAGAATTTCACTGAATAAGAATAGGTTTTCTAAAATTATACTCTGAGTTTTATTTTTAAATTAATTTTCCATAAATTTCCCAATAAAATACAAAATATATTTTAAATAATATAGTTTCATAAAAAATTCAATTAAATTGTAATTTTTAATTTAAGTTCCACATATCCTGTTAGTAAAAAAAAAATGTTGAATTTTCACAAAATAAAACAAATTATAATTATAAAAACAAAACAAATATAAATAAATAAGAAATCCGTCAATTTCTAAAGTCAGAAATAATTGTTATCCAAAATATAAATATTTTTTTCTGCAACCAGTAGTATTTTTTTTCTAAAAGAAACACATAGATTAACTTGAATGTAAGACTTAAAATGTTGCACTCAATTTCTATTTAAATATACTATACTACAATATACTATTATTTCATTATAATATTGCTTAATTATTACGGCCTAATACCTTTTTTTAACATAAGCATTGAAACCAATTTGTATATGTTAAAGTATTTTTTCCGTATTCGGTACACCCTGAAGCAAATTTAAAGCAAGAAGTTAAATGAATAAATAAGTATTTCTTTAAAATTACATTAAAAATGATTACTCCAAGCATATGTATTTTTATTAGGAAAATGAATAGTTGTACAAATTATTCATACTTGTATATAGCAAGTAGTATGCAAAAACTCACTAACTATGTATAATCCATTAGATTATTTTCATATCAGTCAGATGCCTTTTTTAATAATTATATGTAGCTATAACAAGTAATTTTTAAGATGTACGAAAACTTTTTTTCTAATTTAATTTGACATAAATGCATTCACTCAACGACCTATTTAATATGCCAATCACTTCTCGCACTTCCCATCGCAAACAATTGCCTATTTGTATTCATTTTATTGAATTTTATATTCGGTTTTCAATGTTGTTGGTCTGCCTAATTGGTCATAATTGAGCAAAAGTTTTACTTATGAAAAAACTTGGTATGACCAATTAAATTAATTTCTAAAGTCACGCCATTTTGTCACGTTTGAGTGTTAAAAATATTTTACGATCGCTTAAAAACTTTGATTCGTTTTCTTTTGTTTGTGCCAAAACGACAATTGAATAAATTACAATAATTATGCGCGTCAGCGATTATTATTATGATTGTTTTTGGCGCAAGCGGCGAATTTTTATCAACTTTTTTAAAATTATTTTTTACTTTGGCACATTGACAATTGTGTTTGGCATAGACATACAAATATTTGTTCACACACAAAGCCATACATAAGTAAATGTGTACATTATACTTATATACATATGTGTGTATGTAGATATGTATATCCCTTCTGTTGGGGACTTTGGTGCTGGCATGCGCAGGACGGGCAAATAATTTCTTGAACAGCGGAAAACGCTCAAATTAACGAAAAGCAACGAAGCGTTTCATGCGCTCAAATAAATCAGAGTACTGCTGACACACGGGGTGTTGCCCTGGCCATAGCTTTATGTAGGATCTACAAAGATACAATATATACGACAATGTACATACATGTATCTTTGCTCCCCTCGTCATCATCTAGGTCTGTGCGCTCGCGTTTTTAAGATTTTTTTATTGCCTTCACAGACGAGGCACAAATCGAAATTATTTACTGACAAATTGTTGCAAATAATTCGCATTGCTGCCGACTTGTTTGCAGCGAATAAAAATGCGCACAAAATAAAATGAAAATAATTAAATTTCTACCCAGACATGTAATCACTGCGCCTCTGCCTCTGCTAAATGGCTGCTTTGCTTTTAATTTGAAATTCAAAATTTGGTACTTGGTCATGCTTCTGCTTACCCCCGACGGCCATCAAATTACATATACTTGTATTGTTCTTGTGCAAATAAAAAATTAAATTCAATGGGTAACGGGTTGGTGGGCATTGGGCAGAAATGTGAATGAGAACATATGGTCACGCTAACCGCAGCACACGAAGCTGTCCTGTGTTTACCCAACAATTGACACGCCCACTCCCAATATCGGCGGCAGGACTAGCCAACAGGCCGCCGTTTATAGTTACCTGTAATTGTGACATTTCACCCTTACTATCCTGGTATCCATGTCCATGTCATCAATGCTTGTTGGCCAAACTGTAATTAAGGTTAAAGGCAATTGGTTGTGTATGTAATTAAATTGGAAACTAATTACATTGTTGTCAGTTGCCACGTTATATTTATTTAGTTCGTTAAGAGCAGAGATGGCTTTTTATTTGAGCATTAGTTCTTGAATAATTAATTGGATCAAAGGAAGTTATGGTATGTTATTAATTTCTAAATTAGGTCCGCACAAGTAATATTCTACACATTTTCCACTGAAAAAATAAATCTATCAAAAGAACTTCCATTTTTCGTTAGGCTTTCTAATAAGTTTGCTAATTATAATATTCATATTCGACTGATGTAAAAAATTTGAACCGTTAAATTATCGCATAAGAATCTTAATGCTGATTTTTTCATGTATCCGAAATCCTTATATTTAATTCAATTGTATCCAAAACTAATATCAATTAGGCTCTAAGAAAATGATTTTACTGCATTCTTAAAGCGTTTATCTTTTAGTTTTTGTAATTTTAGTTACGAACTCTTTCAGCCTTGTAGCATATTATAGCAGTCAGCTTTTGATAGACCGCGAATATTATTCTGGCGTGCTATCGAATGCATCCGCTTCAACACAAATACAAAAAATATCGTTTAAGTAACGAACTAAATACAATTGCAACTGTTTACAATATCTGAAAATAAATTGAATTTTTGATGACCTTCATAGTTTCATAGTTAAAAAGATATGTATGTATGTATGTATGTATGTACGTAGGTCTTACATGTCTCTCCCTCTCCAACTGGGCTAAGGCTTTTCTCTTCCGACTTATTTGCCGAAAAGTTTCTTTAGGAACTACCAAATAAAAACTAATTTGGTCCATTCCGAAAAATACGCAATATATATGTGTATGTAGATTGGTTCCAGAAACAACCGTGTAAAAAAGACATTGATCATATGCAGAAATAAGTGATTGGTTCCTTAACTTTAAAGAAATATATATATTAAATTTTTAATTTTCTAACAGTGTTATATCAAAATTGTGTAAAAAAAAGACCGTGTAAAAACAGAATTAGGTGTATACTATAGACGATAAGTTTAAAGAAAAGATAAATCAAGATGAATCGGGCCCTCTCCCAGATTTGAATGCTGTGCCGACCAATTTTTGGTAAGAATAGTTTGGTGATGAAACATAGTCGATAAGTGTATAATGAAAGGCTATCGAAATTTGGGAAGAACTATCGACTCCTTGCTCAGCTCTCTTGAAAACGTGTAATTCGTTTTACAATCCGGCGACAACTTTCTGGGAAAATAATCGGTAATTTCAAGTTACATCCACTATTATGGAGGAGGATGATATAGAAAATAATTAAGTTCATTTACCGGCCAAAATATTGTTATATTAGTTTAGCATTCTTATGCAGTAATTTACAAGATATTTCCCGTTGGAAAATCGATTGCAGATTACGGAGTGGCTCAGTTCGGTTTTAATTTATTTTATTCTAAGCGTAGATTCATTAAAACTGACTGCAAATAAAATTGTTTTCTTAATTTCTAGCACCTGTTAATCATGCCTGAACTCACTGAAATTAAGAATGAGGCTGCACCCTCTACGTCGGCTGAGGCGAAGCCCGAGGATGTGCGCGTGGAGGATGATGGTAGTGATAGCGATTCGGATGACACCATCCCAGATTTGGAAGAAGCCGGTGCAGGCACCACACAGTTGGGCGGCGGTGCCACCGGTCTGCCTATCGATGTCGTGTCCAAGGCCAAGCAATCACGGGGTGAGAAAAAGGCGCGCAAAATAATGCTAAAGTTGGGTCTGAAACAAATCCAGGGCGTAAATCGTGTAACCATCCGTAAGTCGAAGAACATTCTGTTCGTCATCAACAACCCGGAGGTATACAAGAACCCCCATAGTGACACATACATTGTATTCGGCGAAGCAAAGATCGAAGATTTGTCGCAGCAGGCCCAAGTTGCTGCCGCTGAGAAGTTTAAGGCACCCGAATCGGCTGGAGCTTCTGACCTTATTAATCAGACAACGTCGGTGGCGCCAATCGCAGAGGAAGACGAGGAGGAGGTGGACGACACGGGCGTCGATGAAAAGGACATTGAACTGGTAGTCGTACAAGCAAATACAACGCGTGCGAAGGCCATTAAGGCTCTAAAGAACAATAACAACGATATAGTAAACGCAATTATGGAGCTGACCATGCTCTAAAGCGTGAATACCTCCTTGCGCTGAAAAAAACTATTTTGTTGATTACCCGCCTTTTGACCAATAAATTGATTGCTAAACGTGCGTCCGTCCGCGTCGCTCGTCACGCTGAGTCAAACATTTTACAATAATACCAGCATAACTTAATATCGAAGAATAAAATTAAATTTCTTTAAAACCATTTTAATTAGACTTACTGAAATTTGGCTAGTTTTAATATTTTATTTGGACGCGTTCCGCAATTTTACAACACAAAAAACGTATAAGTTGATATTGCAGGTTCAAAACTTATCAAACTATTCATACAAGTTGAAACAAATAATAGTGGGCTATATGGATTATTCGAGAGTGTAATTTTGGCCTCATGGGAGTTAAGTACATAAGCCGTTGTAGTTTAAGTTACAAGCACTGGCACTTGAAAAATGTTGAGTAAATATTACTCCGTGGACATATGGCTCTATCAAAGCGCGTCCAGCTTGAGGACACGAGCCTGACTTCGCGACTGAAGCCTTATATCTGCAGGAACCTGCATCCAAGGCTCGCCGTCCGCCTGCATTGGTACTGTACCGTTTACTTGCAACTGCAAGAAATTGGTACGTTATTGAAATTAAAAACATTATGTATCTGACGTACCCGAATATGCTTAGCTTGTCCAATGCGTATTGGCTTGCTAATGTTGCATTGCAGCTGTGCAATGTGAAACGACGATACTATGCCGAAGACCTCCATAACACCATCGGAAATGGAATTCACAATGCGTCCGTCGCCATTTGAGTTGCTTAGTTCGCACAGCTTACAGCCGGCGCCCCAGGAATCAATGTTCAGGAATACAAGCGACTGCAACGCCGGCAGTTCGACTGGTTTATTATCAAGATGCAGGATTAGCTTTTGCTCGATCCGTTCGCAATCGGGCTGCATAACTTGCTGTGTCCCAAATGTGAAGTACAGCAACTGCAACACGCGATGGAAGGTATTTAATATTTACGTTAGGGTTAAGGAGAAATTGGTCTTACCTTATTGAATATGCGACTACTGAGCAGGTAGAAGCGAGATTCGCGGGTTTTGTGAAAGTTGTAAGTGACCAATGCATCTACGCCCACACTGAAATAGTTGTACACGTGTATTGTCTTTGTGGGATGCCTCTGTATGGGAAGGCGAAAATGCAACTTCTCGATTTGCAAATCATAGCGATCGAGATTCACTGAGCGTGCACGTCGAATGCTGCGTAATATCTTTACCGGATCAAGCACGGCTGGGGGCTCAGCGCCCCAGCCCAGCACTCGAGACAGATCGTTACCGGTTCCCAGTGGCATGATGGCGACAGCGGGTTGCGGCTTAAGATAAAGAGCAGCGTTAAATACATAACATAACATATCTACAACATACCTTAATGTTCAGCGTGTAGATGGCATTAAGCACCCAACCAATGGTACCGTCGCCACCAGCCACAAGAATTCGGCATGGGCGTGGACTCGCTTTAGCAGCCCACTGCAACGCATCCTGAGGACCACGCGAGCCCAGCTCCATGACCTGCAACGGATGCAAATAGCCGCTTAACAGCGACAAAACATTGGCTCCAGTGCTGCTACCAGATTTTGTATTGGCAATCACTATCAACGGTTCCCAGTTCTCGATGTTGGGCGGCCTAATTCCAGCCAGGTGCAGACGCACAGACTCACGCGTGCGTGCAGCCACAATGCAATTCGGTGGAAAAATCATGTCGCGAAATTCGCCAAAATCGCATTCCTCCTGATCCTTCTCGTCGATGATGCGTTTATAACAATTATTGTGATAGCATCGCTGACACCAGGCGCAACGCCATCCATAGAGCCCTGCGCTGCTATGTTGATCGTCCACCTCCTTGCTGCAAGCAGCACAGCTAACATTGAGCGGCAGGTTGCCGTGCACCCATAAATGCCGCACGGCTGTCTCATTGCGTAACCATTTGTCCTTGCACCGATAATCACGGTCCGCCTGCCGCTGACATGCCGGCGTTGAATGAGTGCAGAGGCCACAGCAGTCACAAAAGAGGCCGGCAGAGGGCGTCAGAAGTATTTCACAGACGTTGCAAAAACAAGCCTAAATAAAAAAAAAAGATATCCATACAAATATATGTAAGTATTTATGTGCGCATGTGTCAGGGTCAATCTTATGGGGGGTGTGAGGTGTAGATTTGGGGGTTTGCAACAAGTGTGCGCCCTAATAGCCCACCTGTCCTAATATTTTTATTGATTTCCAGTTGTGGCGTGTTTTTCCCGAGATCCGAATGACGGCATCTTCGGCCAATATACTGCGACAGAAGACAAACAGCACACCTAGGGCCACTAGAGAGCCGATTAGCGCCTCCACACTAAGTTCAATGCTGGCGAGGTCCATTTCACTTTTGGTACGCAAATAAACAGTATAATTTTACATTTTAAAGGTTTGTTTGCCGTTTTGCTTGTCAATAGCTGCCAATTACTGCCAGAGTTGCCGAGCTCCGCGCTATTTCACATAGCTCTACAGAGCACAGTGGGACTGAATCTTCATTTTTGTTATACTTGAAATTTACATTTTGGTATGCGATCGTAAGTTCCTGATTTTTATGCATTTAAACAAAACAAACAACAAGACATATTGTTGATATGGAAAAAATATTTTTACCAAAAAATTAAGAAAGAGTTGACCATTGATTCTTAAATTGGGTTGTTTCTTAAACGGAATATTTTATTTAATTTATTTGCTAAATCTTATCCTATAATACATACATATATGCAATTGTATTAATATGTTTATCAGTTTTTTTCATAGGGAAATCAGTGAAATTCAGTTTTTCGGCTTTTAATAAATGTTTTCAGCCGTTCGTTGCACTGTTCAATGCAGTGTTGTGCAACGTCGCTTCCCGTTGTGCACGTGGAGTGAATAGCATACAGTTTTAGTTGTATCTTTGACGTGATTCTATTAACTTAGTGTAAATTTTATAAAATATGGGACGCAAAGCGGAATACAGTGAGAAACAAAAGAAGGGTCCTGGGCGCAAGGCTCGCAAACAGGGGCCACCAACATTTCCCAAGAAATCGTTTGGTATGTAATTGAAAAAATTCTTCACTTCTGTCAGACTCATGTTGTGCCGGCATCGTGTTTATTACTGCAGCTCCTCTTGAGGTCGAAGACCAAAAATTGTCACACCGTCAGAAGCAACGTTTGGTGAAACGCGTGCAAAAAAAGGTCGTACAGAAAGCTAAGCTAAAGGAAAAGCAGGCAAAAGGAAAACAGCAGGTGCGAAAGCAAAAAACGTACAACAGCGACAGCGAACCCGAGGATGAGGTTAAGAAACAGCAAAGCTCCTCTGATGAGGAGGTGCCACAGTTGGTTCCCATTCCTGATATTGTGAAACAAAAGACTATTAAGGGTTTCACCGATGAAAATAAAGATTGGCTGAAACTAAAGAAGCAACAGAAAAAGGTTCTGCCAAAGCCGGAGCATGAATCAGTTGACGAAGACAATTCTGATGAGGAAGAGCATTCAGTAGGCTCAGATGCTGAGGAAGATTCTGAGGCAGAGCTTGATTCTGATAGTGGAAACGGCTTCGAAGCCGATTCAGACGATGAAATAGAGGAAGAAGATTCCGAGGACGATGGTTATGACGGCACAAAAGTTGGCAAGTTGGACGACCTTTCGGACGACGACGAAGATGCCAACTCCGACGATGATTTTGATGTTTCGGACGCTGAAACTGCAGACTCTGGTGAAAATGCCAGCGACGATGATGATGACGACGATGATGACGATAAGCTGCCCATTGAGCGAGCCAACAAGAGACTAAAAAAGCGAGAAGCGCAGGAAGCCCTACTAGCCGAAGAGGAAGCCCAAATGGCAATCGACCAGCAGGATGTATTCAAGTTCCCAGACGAAAATGATGAGGATGAGAGCGGTCTTACACTCCAGGAAGTGCAACAGCGTATCAAGGATGTGTCACTAGTGCTGTCCGACTTCAAAAAGTATCGGCAGGCCGATCGTTCTCGTGGCGAGTATATTGATCTGTTACGTCGTGATCTATGTCTTTACTACAGCTACAATGAATTCCTCATGGGCAAACTAATGGATATGTTCCCATTGACTGAGCTTATGGAGTACCTCGAAGCTTCTGAGGTAAGTTCTCTGAATATGCTCTGGAAATAGTTTAATCTCCAATTTTTTATCAATAGGTTCCACGACCTCTGACTATTCGAACGAATACATTAAAAACTCGCCGACGCGATCTGGCAGGTGCCCTTATTAATCGTGGAGTGAATTTGGATCCTCTGGGCAAGTGGACAAAGGTGGGTCTGGTCATTTTCAATTCGCAGGTGCCTCTAGGCGCGACACCTGAGTATCTTGCCGGTCACTACATGATACAAGGTGCCTCTTCTATGCTGCCAGTTATGGCCCTAACTCCCCAAGAGAAAGAACGAATACTGGACATGTGCTCGGCTCCGGGCGGCAAAGGTTCGCACATAGCCGCCATAATGAAGAATACCGGCGTGCTCTTTGCCAACGATTCAAATCGTGATCGTTGCAATGCCATCAAAGCAAATTTTCATCGCCTGGGCATAGTCAATGCCGTAATTAGCTGCGAGGATGGAACCAAGTTCCGCAACATCATAAGTGGTTTCGATCGTGTGCTTTTGGACGCACCATGCACGGGTACGGGCGTTGTCTCGAAGGATCCCAGTGTAAAGTCCACTAAGTCGGAGGTGGATGTGCAGCGTTGCTACAACTTACAGCGAAAATTGTTGCTCACAGCCATCGATTGTACGGATGCTAAATCAGCGACCGGGGGCTATATCGTCTACTCAACCTGTTCAGTGCTACCGGAGGAGAACGAATGGGTAATTGATTACGCACTGAAGAAGCGGAACGTAAAGCTTGTGCCAACGGGTCTCGATTTTGGGGTTGATGGCTTTACAAAATTCCGCCAGCATCGCTTCCATCCAAGCTTAAGTCTAACGAAACGCTACTATCCACATACACACAACATGGATGGCTTCTACGTGGCCAAGTTGAAGAAATTCTCCAATACGATACCCCTTACCAAGGAACAACAGGAGGACGACGAAAAGCAGCTCGACGAAGCCATACCCACTGATCAGTCTACGAATGTGTCAAACGAGGACGATGCTGGAGCAGCTGAAGATACAGATAAATCTTCACGAAAGCTGCTTGGCAAGCGCGCCGGAAAACCAAACCTCACAGATATTGAAGCAGAGCTGAAGAAGAAAAAGCTGGAGCAGAGTAAAACAAAATATGTGGCTAAGGTTTTTGAAAAGCCCATTAAGGTAGAGAAAAAACCAAAAGCAAATGAACCACCAGTGCCACCAAATCTGTCCACAAACGGCATTCAAGAAAAGACAAAAAACATTATTGATAAGAAAGCAAAATTGAAAAAAAATGATGTTTCTGCTCTGCACACGGTTCTTCCCGCAGCAGTAAATGGACGTGGGTCAAATGATAAAAAGCAGTCGGCACCAGCAGCTCAATTCAATAAAAAGCCATCAACGCCATCGCATCAGTACAATAAAAAGCAGTCCACACCACCAACTAAATCTAATAAAGGACAGAAAACACTCGGAGCTCAGTCCAAAAAGGAGCAGCCGGCTCAATTGAATAGAGGACAGTCACCACCAGCACCTCAACCCAAAAAGGACCAGCCTACACCAACAATTAAATCCAGTAAAAAGGAGTTAACACCCGGAGCTAAATCCAAGAAGGAGCAGTCAACACCATCGACTCAATCCGGTAAAACTTCTAAGAAATCAGCTCTTGTGCCTAAAGTCAAGGTGAATATAGATGACCTGCCCATACTAGAGGGTAAACCCATCAAAAAACAAAATCTGAAGCACAAATCTAAACAGATTGGAAATTTGAAAAAGTCCAAGTCAGGCATCAATGCAAAACCGCAAACGGGCAATAAGCAAAAGTTTAAGAATAAAAAGTGAAGTAGCCAAAAAACCATATAACATGGTTGTATTTTAAAGCTAATATATTATTGAAATACTGTCTTTTAAACAAGCGATGGTCACACAGGCAAATAATTTGTTAAACTATTTGTTAATTCTTGCTAATACACAAACCAGTTTTGGAAACACTTCATGTATTTTTGTATAACTATATATATGCTGGCAAAGATCAACAAATGTATTCAGAAAAATTATTCTAGACTGTATCTTAAGAGCGTGTGTGATTAAAAAGTTTGTGAAGTCCAATATTTTAATGATGAGTTAAATGTAAGGTGCTCTAATGTATTTTAGTGATTATTATACGTATTGAACACTACTCTATTGCTTATCTTTTATTACTTACTATATTTCAATAAATATTAAATTAAATTTTCGAGCTCGCTCTCTGTTGATAAAGCGCGATGTCAGAGCTCAGACGAGCGGAGAGATAACCACTGCAGAGCCAAGTCGGTCTGTTCAGTGCAATAAGTTTGGCCGATATGGGTTGCTTAAAGCTTCTAGTGCTGATGCTGCTGATGAACAGTCAAGTGAATTGTGATCCCGAGGATATCAATATGGGTTCGGCGCGCAACATTCATTCAAGTCTGAAGCGTGATGTCTCACCCTGCTCCAATTTCTGGGCCTATGCGTGCGGCAATTGGCAACGCGGGCATTTCGTCGACAATTTTGAGATAGTTGAAGACAAATATGCGCATGAGATGGAAAGGTTGTTGCGCGGAATGGAAAGCAATGAGTTGGAAATGGCGCCTCGTTTGGTGCAGCAAATGCAAAATTACTTTGCGGCATGCAGCCGACAGGAACATTTGCATCCAAAAATGGAGAATTATTTGCAAGAGCTGCCCAGGGACGTGGTCACCACGCTGTCATCCGAAATAAATTATAAATGGGAGCTTGTGACGGCAACACTTCGCAAGTTTGGCCTAAATGGCGTCTATTTCACAGAACTAGCTGATGTGGCATTCAATGATTCGCTGGTGCATGTGGCGCAAATACGGATGCCGCCACAACATGCATACTTTCAAAGCAAATTTAAAATTCTTGATCATATGTTGGAGTTTGGACTGTTTCAGAGTATATCTAGAGCTGAGCACCGAATCGCAGAGGATCTTTATGGTCTGGATCTGCAGCTAAACAATCTGAGTGCCAAGCATCGCAGTGCGGAGCCTGTGGTGTTTGCCTGGAGCCTGAACGATTTAAAGATACAGATACCTCAAATCGATTGGCAAACTTATTTCAATGAGTTGCTAGGAACTGATGAGGCGCCCTCCAACCTGCGAGTGGAGGTTAGCGACGTGGAGTACCTTAGAGAGCTTGGCGCGTTATTAACGCGTTACAGCAACGCGCACATGCTTAAGGTTTATCTGCTTATGCGTCTGTGCCGTTTTGTTTCGGAAGCTAGTCCGCCTGATCTCGCACCAGCGACCTGTGTCCATCATATGCTCGCCCTGCTGCCACTGGGCATGAATTATATTTACGATCGATATGTGTATAAGACACGCGAACAGGACACTCGTCTGCTGGCTGACATCTTCGAAGCTCTACGCACAACATTCCGCAACTATTTGCAGGTCAATCGTTTGGAACTCACGCGTACACACTTGACGTACGTGCGGGCCAAGCTGGATGCTATGCAGCTGAAGCTGGGAAATCTGCCTGCTGAGACAGAGCCAGCCTTCTACGACAACTACTATGGAAGCGCTAACTTTACGGACTCCACTTTCTATCACAACTATTGGCAAGCACTGCGCCTGCGCACTTTTCTACAGCATCAGCCGCTGCTGCAGCAGGATGCTAAGATGCAGCTGAATCGATATTATGTCAACGACGATGTGTTTAAGGCGCGAAGCGCTCCCTACTTTGAACATGAGCGCAATACGCTCACAATTCCGCTGATTTTCTTGCAGTTGCCATTCTTCGACCAGCAACAGCATCCCATTTTTCAGCAGAGTTTGATTGGTTTTATTTTGGCTCATGAGATAAACCACGCCTTTGAGCAGGAAGGTATACTGTACAATGCCTTGGGTAACGAAACGCCTATGGGTCTGGAGATACGCGAACAAAGAAGCTTTAAATCTGCTCTGGAATGTGCGCAGCAGTCTCCAACGTCATCGTTAAAGGAGCGTCTGGCAGATATAAATGGTCTGCAATTGGCATACGATGCTTTCTTTGGCATCGGCTCAGCCTCCGAACAGTATGAGTATCGTCCTTATGCCTTCGAAAATGAGTTTCTGGCCCCACAGCTGTTCTACTTGAACTTTGCCCAATTCTTTTGTGGCAAACTTCCTCCGGCTATAGCCCACGATGCTGACGATGTACGCGTCAATGTGGCTGTGGATAATATGCGCCAATTTGTCAGAGACTTCAACTGCACCTCCAGTGAGCAGCCGCAGCCACCGAAGTGTGAAATGTGGCGACCACGCTAGTGCAGGAGTAAATAAATATTAATTCCGCCTTGTTCTTGCAATTACGACTTTAAGATTATTTTAAGCTTATAAGAAATCGGTGTTTTCGAATAAAATTACTTGTAGTTCTCTATAATTAGCACGCTTCAAACAACTGGTTGTAAAATATCTTAAATTCAATTCATAATGTATCTGCAACTTCTTTATAATACCCTTGAGATAAATTAAACCAACGGATTTCAATAGTTCAGTCTTAATATAACATTGGCTCAGAATGGATCTACTTTTAATTTTCTATTTGCAAATTCGAGTTGGATTTCATCTAATGTCAAATTTTCTGTGAATTTTCTTGTTTTGAAATATTTATATTTGTGTTAAAAAGTAAAAAAAAAGGGATGATACAATATTTTTTATAAACATCATTGTAAAGTTTGAATAAAATGGTAATCATTAGAGTACGAGTAAATAATTTCAAAACCTGCTATGTAAGCACATCACCCATTAAAACTATTATTTTGAATTTCTTTGCAAGCACAATTTGAAATTTATCTTGTAACAGAAAAGTTATGCTTTTCCGAGCACTTTATTCCTTTTTGCCATATGTGTTCGTAAATAAAATGCAGCCATTGCGTTAAACGTCTCATTCAGTTTGACTGTCAATTGCAGGCGACAGGTGTTATAGCTGTCGTGCCATTGGTTTGGGCAATGAAATGCAATTCTAAGAAGCTTTGAATGGACATCAAGCGTTTTTAGAGTGCGCCAACTGAATGCAAATACATGTCTATAAAGGCCATTACGAAAATGCCGGTCTCAGCAGGTCGCAAAGCTTTTTATTAGAGACTCTCGCACTCTCTCACACTCTCATCAGCACTGTGTATATCTCACCCCACACACATTTGAGCTTTCGTGCCGGTCTCCCATAGCTACAAGTTGTTGCAGTGTACTCGTATATCCGCATCCTGTTGTCTACTACTACTATCTTCGATTGTATATGTGGGTGTGGGCGTGTGAGGGTGCTTGTCTCCCCTCCTCCCATCATGTGCAGGTGGGCCGTCCGGAAAGCTTTCAGTACATCGCAGTTTGGTGCTGCCAGTCGTCACCATTAGACGTGTGTGCGCGGTCGCCAGTCTGCCTGCATCATCGTCGTTTTAGTACAAGTAAATTATCGTTGGCGTTCTTATCATAGCACCAGTTGCTCGGCAACCTAACACTCTGCTCTGGGCCTGGTTTCGTATTGTCGTCGGAATTAATTTTTTTGTGTGAGTGGCGTGCGCGCGAATTTTTCCTGCTTTGAAGCCAAGAACTATGCTCTAGGTATTTTATTTCATCAGCTGCTGCTCCCAGAGGGCGAACAAATGCCAAATCTACAGTGAAATTATCATTGTGTGTGGTCCAAACTTTGAATGTGTCATCCGCATTTTGTATTAGTTTGAATTTACTAGTAAAAAGAGAACGAAAAAGAGATTAACGCTTAATTGTATGGCTGTGTTGGTTGTTAAAACTGTTCATGAGAATGTTATTAACACATTGAGGCATATTGCGTGTCCAATTAATTGTGAACTCATTGATGAACCGATCGTATTGTGTACATTAATGACTAGTTCTATTTATGGCGCCTAGCCTATGGACTTTCCATGAAAATTCTAATAAAATAATAGCATCAAAAAAGTCCATTAAACGCTTGAACGGTCCCAAAAATAAATCTACAAAACAAGTAATAAACAACAACAACAGATCTCCCACTGACCATTCGACACATACTATTTAACGAATTGGGCAAATATGCGCCGGGGTCTATGTATTCTAAAAGATTTTCGCAAGTTTGCCGGGCTACTTGCGTTTCTTAAAGTGGATGTGACGATCACTTAGCAGGTCGCCTATTAACACACAATAAAACCCATAAATAAGCGTTAAATTGAAGAATTAACGTCTGATTAGTCCAAATGCTTTGTTGGTATCCATTTTAAGAGCACAACAAAGCAAAACACATTTATAACAGAGACCGAGGAAATCAAACATATAAATATATGTACAGTGCACACTCATTAGAGTAAACGAAACAAAACTATGGAGTAACATTTTTGATTTTATTTTGACTAACCAAAACACCAGTTGGCTAATTATAATTTTCAATTGATTTTATTTTAATTCGATTTGAATATACCATTTTTTATGGTATATTTATTCATATTCTATGAATTTAAACCGTGTATAAATTTGATTAAAATCATTCAATTATAATAATAATTATAATATTGAGAATGTAGTAAAAATAACGTATGTAAAGGTTTTTGTAATCAACGTAAAGCATTTGATTTTGTGAAGCTTTTATGGATGTTATGTTTTAGGTTTGAAATATAACTTTTAACTTAGTGTGAAAACCCTACTCAACCTGTGAAATAAATTGAGCGTGCGGGCGAAAAAGGTAACAAAATTGCTATTTTTTAACAAAAGATAGTTATTTGTACTGAGCAATAAAAATGTTTGAAAAATTAATAAAAAAAAAATATATAAAAAAATTAACGATTGTTATTTATACAGTAAAGAAACTAGTTTTGATTTGAATCACTGCATCGTTCCGCCATGTATATGGATGTGCAACTTATGTACATACGTGAATGTGTTCGTTTTACGTTGTATGAACTGCATATATGCTATTGAGACTGTTTAACAAGGGAAAATTTTGTGTAATCTTGTATTTGCCTCCAACAAGAGATAAATTAAAAAGCACAACATAAAAAGTAACCTTTCTAACCCCGCATGTGCTCGGAACGTGTTGTGTCATGTACAGACACGGCGTATACGCAATGCCTGCCGGCAAGAGCGCGTAACCAAAAGCATACGCGGTCGATTAAGTACATATGCTTCAGGCAGACCACTTGATATTGGTTTTTCATTTGGTCCACTATTCTGTCCCGATTTCCTTCACATTCTGTGGTGGACTTGACTCCGTACTGCATCTGTTTTATTGCAATATACGACTGCTCGCTGCTGGCTGCTGTGCACCTATATACGTTCTTAGTTCTTTCGCCAACCTGTTAATGTTTGGCAAATATAAACATTGTAACATTTCACAGTGCAACCGCCTCGATGCAAAGCTCTAAGTAAACATTAAACAAAAGATGGAATACAGAGAGGCAAGTTAAAGAAAAATACAAACGTATTGTTCATGTGCTCTTGAATTTGAATTGTTAAGTAAATAGAACCATTTAATTATACTTGAGTGCAACAGTTCGCCTAGACAAAGGTAGCGGCATGCGGCAATTGAACGGCTGCTCCTATAATTTCCAAGAGGCGTTGAAGCACAAATGCAATTTCTTAGACTACTACTAAGTTAAGTGCACTGCCACTTCTATAGCTTTAGTTTGAAGTGTGTGCTCGTGAAATGCGTTTTCTTCAAAGAGGCTGGGTAATTGTTCTCCACAAGTGCCAATTTAGGAATTGGCCAATTGTACAATTTAGACTCGCAATACATAGATAGCTAAATACGAGTATTGTAGCCATTATGAGATGTGCTGATATAACTGATCTGAATGTTATCTTATGTATGTATGTGCCATAAAGAATGCTTGGCTTGAAGCGATTCTAACTTTAGCTTATGGCTGCTATCGCTCGTCTGCCCGTCCACCCATACACAAGATAAAACAGACATAAAACATGAACTCATGAATTTTGAAATTACCAACCAACATATTGTTTATGCGTTTGCCATTATGCATGCGCCAGGTACACGTGTCTGCAAATGGTTCGCCACCCAGCACCCCCGTCCTCGCTTCCCACAGCATACGCAGCAAAATGCTCGCAGCGCAGCCGAAAGTTGTATAAAATTGCAAATGAAAATTTTCCCATTCCTCTCTTGTTGACGCATAAAACACACAACAGTCTGATCCCCACACCCACCCAGCCCTTAACCGGAAGGAGCAAGTTGAAAGCGAACTTCAAAATTTGTTATGCCGTTGTAAGGCAATAAAATTAGTGAGCATATTACGATAAATGAAGTCGACTGGCAACGGTGCGTATGAATGCCATTGCACATACGCCTCGTAGTCCAAACATATGCGTGTACTTATATGTTTTTGTGTATGTTTTATGTGCGCATAAATTTACAATACATGTCGAGAAACGCTTTTAAAAGCTTTTGAGACCTTTGACTTCATAGTTCTGTTTATATAGACTTATGACAGCAATTCGTCTTAAAATCCAAATAAATAAATAAAGGATTGGTCCAATTTTTTTCAAAACATTTTCAAATTTCAAGCTGTTTTGAAATTGTACGCCTTGACTGATTTGGCCTTGAATACAATTTTTTCATTTGTTAATTGTTTCGATTGTAAATAAGTGGTATATTAAGCTATACCATTGTTCACATTAAAGCACCTATTGGAGATCATACAAATTGTAATCAAAACCGTGTAAAATAAGTTTGTAGTTTACTTTTTCGTTGTTGCTCTAACTAAAAGGGTAGCATTAATTGAATGTGAACATCTATTTATATCAGTAATTCATACCATTTTAATTCGGGAAGGTGGAGCTTTCAATAATAAATTCTGTGTAAAATTAAATTCAAAGTGAATTTAACAGCAGTAAATTATAGTAGCTTTCCTTAAGTCTGCATTACTTGTCTGAACAATGACATTCGAATATTTAATTGCTTATAGCGATGACACATATGATAACGCTTAGATAACTATAATGATTAAGTGGTCGACTGCGAAGTAATACCCTCTTAATTGCAATATCGCAATTAGCAATTGCCTTACGCTACCGGAATCGCTTTGAAAAAATTAATGGCATGAAAAACAGAGTTAGCGCTCTATGTTATATCGATCGATAACATTTAAGTGAAAATCATCCAAATGACAATAAATATAATGAAAATAAAATGAAATAATAATTAGCACAAAGAAAAGGGATTCTTATTTGCTATACCAGATTTCTTTTACCAGTAAGTAATAGTGGCTATGCGTTGTAAACAAGTTTTTAAAAAATGATTTATTTTAATTTTCTGTCAAACATATGTCAGCCGAAAATTGATTTGCGAAATTCCCTTTAATAATGATTTATGGCATAGAATTTAGAAAATATGCAACCAAATTTTGCAATATTGTTGTATCAAAAGTTTTAATTTATAAGTCCGGAAGGTATTTTATTTGAATTATTATTATATTATTGTAATATTGAATGTGTATATAATTGTAACGACTAGTTGCTTACAAAAGAACTAAGAAATGAAGCGAATGAAATGAATATAGCCTATTTTAGAAAAATTGTTTACATTTATTCTTCCATAATGATAAAATAATTGCCTGTATGCTCCTTGGATTTATGTAACATGATATCCGTGGTCACTTTTAGGTTTATTACTGTTATGAATTTTGTTTTGATGCTTACTGGCCATTAGAAAGAATTACTGTCACTAAAAATATTTGTGTTGAAGCCTGCAACTTTTGGCAAGGCTAACATTTTTCTAAAAATATGTTTTTAATGGTAAAAGAGAACTTCAAACACTCTAGCACATTAATAAATGTAAACTTTTTGGGGTCCCGGAAATATTACTTTGATTGTATTTGTAAAGCAAGTTGGTAAATTTGTAAAGTACTTAAATGATTTTCTACGAAAAGAGCATTTTGTATTCTGCAAATCACAACTTGAAATCTCAACTTATATTTTATTAAAGTTAGCTCAACTTTGTTAAAAATTTTTTGTTTGCTTGTTTTTTTTTTGTGAGAACTGCTGCCCCTATGGGCTTTAAGTTGAGGCAGGCTTGCAAGCGGCAGCCGGATTTGTTGATGGAGGTGGGGATGAGGCATATTCCCTCACTACTGACTGCGATGACGACCTGTTGGATGGTACGCTAGCTCGCTTATGAATTTGCGTTCGAACGCCATAAATCCAGTCAGTCGGGCATTGGCAGTTTGGCATATCAATCATAGCGCTTGACTGAGCTTCGGGTTTGATTTGTAACGGTCCTGGCCAGTCGATGGAGGGACCCACCAGCTCGTTTAATGTGTTTAATGTGATCTGACTGCATTGCGCTTCGCTGACTGCGGCCATTCATTCATAAAATTATTTCATTGCTTTTGGTTTTACGTGCGTTTTATCACGCCATTATTGTTCTTGTTAATGTCGTTGTCGTTGTTGTTGCTGTTGTTTCTATTGTGCATACTGGTACTCTCTTACTGCTTTGCGATGGCAGCTGCTGTCCGCTGCTATCGTCATGGTAGCGTCAACGATGAACGTGCATATGGCGCCGACGTTAATATCTAATAATAGGCAGTGGCTTAGTGCTTAAAGACATAATTGATTCGATAGCCGGCCTTTTAATCACGGCCAAGTTGATTTTGTTACGTGTGCATCGAAAGCGATACGGTTTTAGATAGCGAGCCATGTGCAGTGCTAGATAAAATGTTGTTTGTTGTGGATCGTTGCCATTTCGTTACTTATGACTAACTCGGTATATAAATTACTTTGTTGAAAATTTGTGCAGTTAGAGCTAGAAATACATATGTAGATTGGAAAATATAATAAAAGTCTCTAACTACACTCTAATATATGTGAAAATTTAATAAAAACATGGCACGTTTCATATTTTATCTTAATTTGTTATTGAGATACTTAAGAGTGCAGATAAGTAGCTCCAACTTTGATTAAACAGTCTTTGAGATAAGGCCAACAATTGCAAATGCTATGAACCATAGCAGGTAGGAAGGTACAAGCTTTATGATCTTATGATCAGAGCTGAATGAGAGTTGAATGATTATTATTTATTTATTTTCCATTGCAATGAACTCACACAAATCTTAAATTCATCCTCAATGCTTTTATTTCTAGTGTTTCCGAAGTCAATGGCATAATTTATGCACTGAAACTTGTTGGAGATATGTACTTAAATCAATGCGACATGAATCCTGATTGTTGTGTATATAATAATAAAATATGTACTATGTAATAAAATATATATTTCTTTGTGCATTTAAGCTTGCATTAACTTATAATATACTATATTTTATTCCTATTAAACTTTACATTCTCATAAAAAGCTATATTTGAAACACCCTTATGACTGCTTTGTTTTGTATTTAAGAAGCTCTAAATTAATAATGTTTAACATTTGCAATGCGTCTCCATTATCTCTACGATTATTCATATACTAGTCGTATTTTAGACACTTATCTGCAATTTTTGGCTGGCAGAAAAAGGTCTTCTAATTATACAAAATGGATTGAGTTAAAAAGAATTGGATTACATGTGAAACGAAATTCAAATACGTTTGTCATAATCTCGTATATGGCCCAATAATTCATTGTTTGGAAAGTATGGCCACGGGTATTGCTAAAACTAATTATTTCTTTATTTGTTTTGACACTTCATAAATCATTAAAATATCGCTGCCGCTGTTGGCGTAATCAAATATAACGTATACGCACCATTACACATTTTAGACAGTTAGCGGGGTGAGAACTCATTTGCATATTTACATTTAGAGCATCTGTTTATTTGCCCTGGCCGTTAATTGTGCGCATTTGGCCAAATTAGTCGCTCATCTAATTGGTAGCTAAATTGAAAGCAGGCACACAAACAATACTGAAAGCAACCCAAATTATGATTTCTAGCTATCAACAATAAAAAGGAAATGCCTGAATTCTGCAGCGCATAAAACTGCCACTCTAATTGGAAGCGCTGCCCTCATCTCAGCAGCTGGTATTTTGACTACTTCTGCGGTGCGACCCACAGCTCCTTCTTGGAAGCACGCACGCGCTGGCCAAACATTGCGCTTGTTTGCCAGAGCGTGTCATAAATAAATCGCGAGTGCTTTAGTTTTAGCAGCAGCACCACAAAAGTTGCCTGACTTCTGGCCAGATGTCGGCGTGTGTAAATATTTGAGCTGTCGCTGCTCAGCAGCGCTCTGAGTCAGCCAACGGTGCGTATGCGCAACTCGTCCATCGTTCAAGTGTTCCTCCCATACAGGTCATGTATTTTAGGTGCACGCGTGCTACCCACACAATACAAGTCAGACTGGCCTGTCCAACTGACAGCGGCAATGGCAGCGGCGGAAATACTATTCGTGTGCACTCCCAATATTTGGCAGCCAGTCCAAATAAACGCAAAGCAGACCAACACCCGCCCCATGGAAGGGGCCGTACTTACAAAAAATTGATGTTATTTTTGGCCTTGCATTACCCACACACACATACACACACTCAATCGATGCCAAGATCAAAGTCAATGGGACCGCTATTATTAGCATAAATTGCAATTTGCGTATGTTTTTCATCTGAATGCAATTTCGAACATATTTGAATTATTTACAATGTTTCATAGATACAGTGGAACTTATCTATGACTAACTACTGATAATGCTGTTGTGATTATGGGTCTCAATTTTTGATCAATACATGCATTTAAAGAAAAACGAATAAAATGCTAAATTTTACAACTCTCGACTCCTAACAACCCCTTACCTGCCTTAGCTCTGTAAAACAATCGACAGTTCATCTAAAATCAACTCTTCTAATGGATTTCATATGTTTCTAATTTCCCTGATGAAACTGATAGTATGTAATGATGGAATTGGGTCAATTCTTATTATAACAGCACTTTCTAAAGTACAAGTAATATTCTCCATTAATAAACATTAGTTCATACACTGTAATTAAAAACATTTGGATATATTTATTTCATTTTTGATTTAACTTTAATATTTCACGTAACTTTGGACTATGTTGTTATATTTTTCCGTTTATTTTTAATAGTATTTATCTCATATATATTTAAAACTTTGTTTTATATACACACAATTGAGAGTTTATTTCGGGATCAAGAACGTTTATGTTCATCCTTTTTTATTGTTCCCGAATTCATGCTGTTGCCGAGATTGGAAAAAGCATTTAGGAATTCTTTTACATTGTTTTGGAATTATATAATATAAGTAGTCTATTTGTATTTGATATCACGTGAATTACTTGTTTATTGGGCCATACTAAATTAATATCATTTTTCATAATACTTGTAACTTCATTTTTAGATTTTTTCCGAATTTGGAAAAATTTGGATGGAAATATTCAAATTCTGTTTTACTCTCTCAAATGAAATGCTCTATAAAGTAGTTATTACTGTATGGTTTTATCAACAATTTTTGGCTGGCATCATACAACTAAAAAGATTTGTACTCGTGCGCTTCTTTGCCATATCACCCAAATATTCAACGTCTGGCTCGTTTATTGGGCTAACAAAATGGGCCAAAAACAATGTCACGTGCTTGCCCCGAGCCGTGCGTGTGTCGTGCATCCTTTGACACAGTACCACCATTTTTATCTGCAAGTCGATATTGACAAACCTGCGCTAATGTGTATTTTCTCCCCGATATCTATCTCCTTCTCTCCCTTTCTCCCTTTGTATCTCTGTCTTGGTTTGTCGTCTGTGAGAGGGGGAAAAAGCTGGGGACCTTATTGTATTTGTTCATTAATAAGTAACATGACACTCTTTGTTTTAATCACAGTAGCCGCAGCTGCCGACGTCGCTGTCGTCGTTGGCGTCGTTGGCGTCGTCGTCATCGTTGTCATTGCTCACCCACTTTGTATTGTTGCTTTTGTTGTTGTGGTTGTGGCTGTTGCTGTTGCTGTTGATATGACTGTTGATGTTAATGTTGTTTTGGTAACTGCCCTCTGCTGTGTAGGCTTGTGTGCGTTTGTTTATTTGTTCATCTCTCCGTCTATCTGTCGTTGGCATGCATGCACACACATACAAATATATGTATATGAGTATATACATATGTATGTATATACTATATGTATAGACATTCATACTAATATACATACATAGATATATGTGTATACTTGTACATAAGTACAAGCACATGATTGTACCTGAGTCTCTTTTATCTTAATCAAGACAAGAGCTTAGCATCTCATCGCACTTATTGCCCCGCGATGTGCGTTCAACAACTTGCGTGCCATTTATATCCAAATTACTACTCAGCCAACGTATAATTTTTGCCTAATAATCAAGCGAGACATCTTGAAAAGGTGCTTATATGGGAAATAACGTTCTCACATTTAGTAATAGAGTAATTACAGTAAACGTGCTAGCCCTATATACGAGTATGTAGAAGTAGTAGCAAAGTTAAAGGTAAAATAGACAGCTTATCACATTAAATATACAATTTATATATAATTATAATAAGTATGTTCACATATGTATATTGCAATGAATTTGTATTAGTTTTAAATTGAATTTTTTTCATTTTTTTTTGTAATTTTATTTACAAGTATTTATAGCGAACTATAGCTATTCGGGCTCTTAAAATAGTTTCAAAATGCAATTTAATTTATTGAAAAAGTTGTTAATTGTTGAATAAGCAAGCTTTACGAGAATATTTTTTAATGTTTATTAAAGATTCATTCAGAATTTTTGTTTAGTTTTTCCATTTCTTTATGTTAACTAGTTATTGCAACAGATGTGTACATTTTTAGATCGCCTGTTGTGTAGGTGTTTTTTGTTAAGTTTTGTTTTAAATATAAGCCAAAGTCTATTGACCTCAAAAACGTTCATATGAACATATGTGCAAATAATCAAAAGCAATGCATAAATCAAATAATTTTATATATATATTCGAAGCTGTTTTAAATATATAAGTAACACAATTATTGGATAAAATATGTGTGTGAAGATTTATTTTGTTTTTATTGGCACAGTTTGGCAAAAATGACTGAAAATTCAGCAATTTGATTTATGAATTTGTATTTAATTTAGTGCAGGTAAGATATCTTTTTGGCTAGCAGAAATAAAAAATTGATTCTCTATATGTGTATACGCCGCTTAAAATGTATAACTACTACACACAATTCACATTCAACATGTGTATACGCAAAAATCCACTACGTTATAATCACCCGAAAGGGTGATGTCTATATTAATATGAAAAAAAGAAAGGTGTTTGGTGCCACTATTAATTTTTGGTCTGACCGTTCCTATGACACCTATATGATATACTGCACCAATTCTGATGAAAGTTCAGAATATAATGAGGCCCTTAACAAACCTTATAAATACAAATACAATCGAACTAGTTTTGACAATCAGATGCAAAAATTGCGTTGATTATAGTGTGAAGCATATAATTTTTCAAACGGAGAGCAAAAATATGTAATCAAAAGTGCATTGAGCGGCACTTAAATGAAAGCTAACCCCGCCCAAATGACTTGCCCATACACGAGTACATATACATAGTTGTAGACAGATAGATAGACGCCTTTGAACATTTTATCTAGTGAGCAACCACCCATCCAGAAATGCTGGCGCACACTTAACCACGTGATTGACGCATGCATTATTTGAAAAGATTTTTATAATTTGTGTACAAATGTGGCTACTTATACAAATACTCGAATATGCGGCCTTGCCTTGACAGTGCGTGTAAGTCCATGACTTGTCTTTATCTGTGAAAAGATATCAACAATTTTTGATGGCGTTGACTGATTTTAAACTTTTTTTTTTCATATTTTTACAGATTAGCTGGAGAGCGAAAGTGACAGTGTGAGAAAACGGCGTCGTAGAATAATAGGCCCCCGGTTGGCTGGGGTTCAGAGCAGAGATATAAAAACCGGAACAGCACAAATCTGAAACCTTTTTACATCCAGCTCGTAAAATTGGGGACATCACCAAAGTGACGAGCTGACAACAAATGTAACTCACATTGCAACAGAGTTGTACATTGTAGTCGTCGATAAAAATAAAGAAGAAAAAGCTCCCAGAGCGAACCGAACATAATATCCACAGGCGTTAACTCAAATGGCTGACGATGATTTGCGAGCCCTGGCTAACAGCCTACGGGACACAACTTCAGAAAATACGGTGAAGAATGCCATTGCAAACCTTTCGATGGACCTGCTACAAAGAGCGAGCGCCTTGATAGGCGGTGACCAAAGGCCCGAGACCGTTGCATTGCTATTAAATCGAACAATGGAGCTGCAATGTGTGCAGCAAGCTGAAAAGGAGATGCAATCGAGGAGCAATTTCACCGAAAAAGATACAGTCAACAAAGGGGTAAGTAATAAAAGGTGTGTGTCCGCGTGCTCATTAAATCAACTAAGGATGGAATGTGGCAAAGGGAAAATTTAAAATTCTTGAGCTTTTGAGAGGCTGTCGAAGCTCAATTAACAAATTAGTTGCGGCTCAAAAGCAGCATATTTAATAAGCATGCCTGTTCTCCTTTACAAGTCAAAACCTAAAGCAACTCAACCTAAATATGTATGTACATAAAAGGCTGCCTAATTTAAAATGGTTAGCGATTCATACTTCCACAACCTCTTTAATAATTCAAATTATCGTATTTAGTGGTTGTTCACAGAAACTTCATAATGCGTGGCAAATGAAATTTATGGCCGCAAGTGTACTAAACTGTTGTCTGCACATTTTTTCCTACCCATTGTTGTCTTGTCTGCGTTTATCCACCAGCAATAATTCATTTAAAGACCTGGAAAACCAACCAGCAGACTATTTATGACCATTGGCGTCAGTCATTTGGGGATACCAATTGACAAGAATTGACGTAACTTTGATAAGTCAATTGGAATTCTCGCAGCTTTTGTATATGTTGAGTGCGATGCGATCTGCCTGCTCAAACATAATAAAAGCCTTAATAAGTGCTTATATATTTATTGATTAATTGTTTTTACTATGCACTCTTTTAAGTTAAAAACTTAAAATTAATATGCAATCATCTCCTAATAAACTTGAGTAATGGGGCATAATTAAATATTTATTATTAATAATAATATTTACAAAACACTTATTTTATTTAAAAACTTAAGGTGTACATCAAATAAAACATAAGTTCAGAAACATGGCTTTTAGAAAATCAAACTAAATCTAACAATGCATCGAATAAAAATATATATTAATTTTACAAAAATTACTATCGAGAAATATATATTTTTGGTAAGATCAAGATTACAGCTCGTGAAATTTTTAGAAAATGCATTTTCTCTATATCAGTATACCGTCATAATATATTGCTTAAATTTAAAACAAATGTTGCTAAGGTTTATTTGCACTGAATTTTCTGTTGGAACATACGAAGAGTGATTTTTAAACCGATTAGTAGTATGGCGGCAATTTAAAATAATGATGTTATACTGATGGTAATAAACTTGATCTGCGTATGGATAAAATAAGTCTGCATACCAAGTTTGGTACAGAGTACATTTCTTTAACAGAAAATATTTTTATTTCACTTAATTTTAGTTTTTCTAGAGCCCAGGACAAATTTTTCTTACAGAAAAGAACACTTGTAGTTTATAAATATAAAAGTTGTTGCCTTTAGTTGTGTTTAAACGAAGATTTTAAGAAACATGTATAGCTTGATTCCGGATATTTATTCCGAGTGTAGTTAAAAGCACGATAAGTATGTCGGTGTTTTTCATTAAAAATAAAGTTCGTGCATTAACTGAAAGTACCGAGTCTAGTCCAGTTCATATAATTATCTCTCTGCATATGCGGCTTTAGTTTGGCAGTCCACTGCTGGGGCAGCGACATGTGGCTATTTTTGGAATCGGCGCGCGACCGTTCACAAGCAAAACAAGCGCCACAGCAACAACAACGGAAAAGAGATTGTACCGAACTAGTTGTTGCTATATGGCAAGCCAAATGGCCCACCGTCACACCCCACCCCACTCCACATCGGACGCTTTCAAGTAAGCATGCGCTACCAAGCTTTGTTGTTTAGCCACGAGTGGTGAAAGCTTTAAATACAGCATTGTGCCAGCCAGAGCCACCAGTCCTCATCAGCCGTGATCGTCTAGTGGTTAGGACTCCACGTTGTGGCCGTGGCAACCCAGGTTCGAATCCTGGTCTCGGCAATGTTTGAAAATAACATTCTCACGGAGGGGGACTAATTTTTTTTTATATATATATAGATTTATAATAAATAGTTTTGGAAATAAAAAACAAACATCGCATTGTTCGTAATTTTCTTAAAAAATCATTGAAATACCAGTTTTCTACGTTTCTATAGGTCCGAAATTTTATTAAATGTCTTTTATGATATTTTAAATATTTAAATTTAAATTTTCAAGGAAACGTAATAAAAATAATTTATTTGTAAAATAAAGTATGTTATTTGGAGTAGGTTCTATTCTCCAGTTCATGGTAATTATGTATTTATTAAGATATTGAAATAAATATTCCAGATTTTTATCTATGCCCAATGATGTTTATAGACTAAGTGCAATTATTTCTATATTTTTATTTTAAAGTCATTTTATGTATAATAAGACTTTAAGCCAAATCGATATTACATTGGTGCTTTAGAAGTAACTAGATATCACAAGACTCTTATGAAATACTTAACTAAAATGCATGCTTAGTAGTTTACAAGTGTATCTACTTACTTGTATAAAAATGTATAAGGTAGATAGTAGTATTTTATTTCCTTTATACAATTTGCTTATCAATTCAAAGATTCAATGAAATAAATTTTGAACTGATTTTATGTATTTTCAGTCTCTCCACTGCCCGACTTCGTTTGATTCTGTACTTTGTTGGCCCCGCACCACTGGCGGTCAGTTTGCCATTCTTCCCTGCTTTGAAGAGTTCAAGGGCGTGCATTACGACCCAACACGTGAGTATAGGAATAACAATAAAACATAATCAAGGTACAAATAATATGTATTTATATTTAATAGAAAACGCTACGCGCTTTTGTCATTCCAACGGCACCTGGGATACCTATTCAAATTATGATGGTTGTCATCAGGCGGGCACAGGACCCGTGCTTTCGGAATTTTCACCCAGTGTGGAATTGCCAGCCATTATTTATGCATGCGGCTATTTGGTCAGCTTTGCTACCTTAGTGGTCGCCCTAATTGTATTTGTAAGCTTTAAGTGAGTTTACTGAACCGATTTACAATAAATACAAGCATACTATATTTTAACAGTTTTAAAAGACCAAATCGATATGGCTAACTAAATTAATAAATTCAACATCATTTTAATATTGTGCAAGACGAATTTAACATTTGTTTATAATTTCTTACAAAAAATTCGCATATTGAAAAATAGTTATAAAATTAATAACAATACATTTTTACATGCAGGGACTTACGCTGTCTAAGGAACACAATACATGCGAATCTTTTTCTCACCTATATCACCTCGGCATTGCTTTGGATACTGACGCTATTCTTGCAAGTGGTAGATATGATCTGATATATATAATTCCGAATACTTATGCTCCATTTTGCAGATAACCACCGAATCTAGTCAGGCTGGTTGTATTACGCTGGTCATTATGTTTCAATATTTCTATCTGACGAATTTCTTCTGGATGTTCGTTGAGGGTAGGCCAATAAATTTACTTACCTTTAAAGTATATTAAAGGTATCAATACATCTTGTTTATTGGTAGGCCTCTATCTCTACACGCTGGTAGTGCAGACGTTCTCCAGTGAAAACATCAGCTTCCTAATCTATGCACTTATTGGCTGGGGCAGTCCGGCACTCTGCATTCTCATCTGGGCCATTGCCAAGGCGTTTGCATCGCATCTCGAGAACGACAATTTTAATGGCGTAAGTAATGTGAGGTGCCTGATTTTCAATCCATTCTAATTACATTTTGCTTTATCAGCTGGAAATCGAGTGCACATGGATGCGTGAATCTCACATTGATTGGATATTTAAGGGACCAGCTTGTTTGGCCATTTTAATTAATTTAGTATTTCTCATACGCATTATGTGGGTGAGTTACCTTGAAGTGAGTTATTGGAATGTTGAAAGAAGGTCTAATCGAATCTCCACTCCGTAGGTCCTCATCACCAAATTACGCTCAGCACACACATTGGAGACGCGTCAGTATTACAAGGCCTCAAAGGCATTGCTGGTTCTGATACCGCTCTTTGGAATTACCTATTTGTTGGTGCTAACAGGCCCCGAGCAAGGCATCAGTCGCAATCTCTTTGAGGCCGTGCGAGCATTTCTTATAAGCACACAGGTATGTAAAGTGTTATATACCCCAGTCATTTTTTTAAATTTCGATCTGAAATTCTACAGGGTTTCTTTGTGGCGCTTTTCTACTGCTTTCTCAATTCGGAGGTGCGTCAAACGCTACGGCATCGGTTTATAAGGTGGCGCGAGAATCGCAGCATTCATCGAACCAGTTCTGTGAAAAATCGCAGGTGTGTTATAATTCCTTACCAAGAAGCATCATATATAAATTCTCCAGTGTTGTATGTGCTCTGAGTGTGCATTATTCCACTGCAGCCTGTCATGCCTTTCTGTGGTCATTTAACAATTAATTTAATTTCAGACATCGTGCATCCAAAGACTACTCGCTGCGCTCGCGAACCGAAAGTCTACGGTGCGTATAGGTCATTAATTTGAGTTCTCGTAGCTTTCCACAATGCCAATCGACTGATTCCATATAGCTTTCTTAATGCACTAATTGACTAGTAATAATGGGAAACGATTTATTTTAAGAATAAAAAATTTGATAATATACGGAGCTAAAATTCATGAGCTCAACTAGTGTTGGTCCAAATTGTTCTTGTTTGAGCTCTTGAGACGTTATCGATAGAGAAAAGATAAAACCTCTCAATGGCTGACTATTGTTTTTATTCCTAGGCCCATAGGTTAAGTTCTTAGTCTGCTCTCATAAGGTCATAAATATCATCCATACGCCATTTGTAAATATTAATTTGTAAAATTTGGGTTTTAGGTTTTTTTTTTGTTTAATTTATTGAAGATTTTAAAGCTCCGTATAAACGTACTATAGTCATATAGTACTACTTATGTAATACTTATGTTATTTATATTTTTCTTAATTTGTTTTTTCTTTTAAATATTTTTAGACTGACCTCGACGAGTCCCGTGCCCACCGGTCACTCTGAATGAACTGAACTGTATCTTCTATGTTATAGATATTTACTTTTTGTAAAATGTTTTCTGTTAAACAGTAACGCATGCTAGCTCATATTAAGATAACAAACTAAAGTATTATTCATAGTCACGTAAATACAGATATACTTATACCAAAACGCCTTTATGGTTTTTATTCTCTTCCAGAACCGAGGAGTGCGTCATCTGTGTACGACCTATGCAGAATTTGCAACGCGGCTCCATCAAAAGATACCACAGCACCGATTTTGATCTCACTGATTTTGTTTAAAGCAACGCTCTTTTAATCTCTATATAAAAATGTATATAAAACAGTTTGTCCTGACTGACTGATTGGTGATCAACGCCCAAGCTGAAATTTGGACTCAATTATCGTTTCATAGTGAGGGTGCGCTCTAAGAAGGGGTTTTGGAAAATTCGAGTTCCAAAGGGGGAAAACAAGCTCCAAAGTTTGTTTGAAAAATTCACCGTTTCAATCGATCTACATACAACATTTTTCTAAAATCAATTAAAGAAAATGAATAAAACTGCATACTCGGTTTTTTGAAATTTTTCTTGGAGCTTGAATTATTGGGGTTTTAATATTTCTTCACAAAGCGCAAAGATAACTGACTGCTGGCAGTCCGCCAGCCGCGTAATGAAGATATGTATGCACATATGTATGTATGTTTGGTCGTATAACCATACATACGTAGTATTTATTGTATGTACAATATTTGGGAAATGATTCCTTTAGAAACTTCTGAGGGTGTCGGAAGAGAAATATCATACAGTAAATAAACTTATAATTGTAAGCACAAATACCTAGCCCAGCAAAGACGGGCAAGACCTGCTGGTATGCACATGTGTATGTTAGTATGTGCAATCAACGCAAAGTCCAAATGGTAAGCGTTCAGAAGCTGTAATTTGGACACAAGCTTCCTGTTAAAGGGTTAGGTGACTTTATTTTACTTACTTGGGATATGTACTCTAAGAAAGAATACAAGATGAACTGCATAGTGTTATTGGAAATTTTCATTGAAGCGTAGAAGAAATAATTATAATAGTGTAGGTTCATACATGCAAACACACATATTTTGTGCATATTACTTTATACATCTGTGTTGCAGTTGCATAAGTTCAACAAATACCCTTGCCAAATTTTAGAGCTTTTAATTGTACTACATAAATAATACATATTGTATTGTATTGAAATTTCACAATTTAATTCTTGATTTGCAAGCGCTTAGGTACTTGGTATGAGAATCGCAGAGAAGGGTGGCCGCAATATTTGAAATTAATATATTAGAAATTTCACAATTTAAGTCCACAAATTTATTATTTAATTTTTTATAAATTTCACTATTTAACTATTGATTTGCCGGCACTTAGGTACTTGGTTTGAGAATCGCAAAGGAGGGCGCCAACAATATTTTTATTAATTTTTCAGAAATTGCACAATTTAATTTCATTTTATTAGAGAGTGTCGGAAGAGAAAAAGCATATTGCAAATAAACGTATAATTGTAAGCAAAAAATACTGAGCCAATCAAAGACGGGCAATACCTGCGGTAGGAAATATAAATATTTATTTGTGTCTTTCTCGATACTGCACATTTTCCACTTCTAACTTATCGGACCATACTCGTAAACTAAACTATCCACCTCGTAGCGGGTCAAACGCTCGTAAAACTGATCAAAAACAAAGGCTTCTGTATCATATGTACGGAACATACGATACCAGGCCTCGTCCACAAAACGATGATCATGCACCGCCTTGCATAGGGAGGGGAAGAAATCGATCGATGTTTTTATTAAAAGGTCGAATTCGCAGGGTGCATGCAATTCCTTTAAATTCTCAACTGTTTCCGGGATTGTAGATCTGCTCTCCTTTGCCGTTTTGACAGCTTTACGCGGTACCCGCAGAATACTGGTAGGAAAATGACTCGGCGGTTGAAGCCATAGCGAGCTGCTGTTTATTTCTTTTAAAGCCGACGAAGAGCGCGGAAGCGGCTGAGCCGCAATATCACTTAACATAACCTGCAAAAGCGAATGTAAAAACGTTTGAAAGTAAAAGAAAAGCTTCAGTTGTCTACCACGAACGCTGCTAAAAATGCCAGCCTGTTATATTGTGTGTTCATCGTGTTTTTCCTCAAAAGTGTTGTTCGATTGTTTTGTTTTTCTTACATAGCTTTTATTAATAATAAAGACATTTTGCTCAGGGCTGGCTAATGATGCCGTTTGGGTTTAATTTGGGTTTTATTTTTGAAATTGAAGTTCGAGTTACAGCAAAATGTTAAAAATAGTTTGGATCTTTTTCCTTTTGCAAAACTTTACTTAAGTACAAAACATGGTTAACATAATGGGTTAATATTATTTAGAGGGCACAGGCGACAGGGTCTGTGCATTGCGTTAGACACGATTGTAATTTTTTTTATTTTTTTATTAACTACAATTACTTTCTATTTATCCCCCGACTCGAGTGCCAACGCGTGCCATTTCGTATTTATAATTGATCTAACGCTAAGTTTTTGTTTCTTTTGCTTTGTCATAAGGTCACATTGTTTATATCACTGAAAATGTAATTTAATTTAAAATTAACTTAACTGAAGAAAATTAAAACATACATTTGCGTAACATCCGCTGGGCCAACTAATATCTTTACGTAATTTGTTTCATCGATTAAAGCTTTTAAACAATATTAAAATGTGTGGTCAACATATATAAATACATATATGCCATGTGGTAGTTCCGGCACTCAAACTAGATATGTATTATCCATACATATGTTAATGTTGTGTGTATTTATGTGTGTTTGTGTCTGTGTGCATATACATATATATATTTTTTTTTATCTGATTGGGTGTCTGAGAATGAGATTGTTAGAAAAAAAACTAAAACTACATTTGCTAATGCTACGCGTTAGTTAATCACGGTCCTATGAATGGATGCATTTATGTATGTATGTATGTATGTAGGTATGCAGTGTGTGCGCAATTCGTGGAAATTGTACTATATAAAGAAATTCGAGTCATGCTAAACATAGACAAGAGCTAAGAAAAGGCGCTGGTATAAATTCTTGCCATTTGACAGAAACCATTTGATCGCAAATCTTTGCTGCAGCCTAGAACGCATCCGAACCATACACGCAAAAGTCTGTTCATGCGCATGATTCTCTACCCCCTACAATTTGTTTTAGTCGACTTAACGCATAATATCATCATCATTATCATCATAGTAAAATATAACAATTAAACTATTAACTAACTAACGGATAGGGGATGCTTAAAGGTAATATCAAATGCACTCGCCAGGATTCTGCCCGCAGTACTTGGGAAACAGCGCCTCCGCCTTAATGCCCTGCTCAACCAGCCGATTCCGAAAGACGGAAATGCGTCGAAACACCTCAGGCGGCACAATATCAAATTCGTGATCGTCTCTTGGATCCGACCAAAGGCTGCAATATCAAATAATAAATAAGCTGAAAAAAAAACTAATGTATATATCTCAGTATGATCTCACCGTTCGGCCAGTGCCGCAGAACGCGGCCATAGTCGGCTGTCCAGCTGATTCTCGTCCACCTGTTCCGTCCACATGCAAGCCTCGCCACCGAGCACCTACAAAAAGAAGAAAGGAATGTTATTATTATTATTAATTGAATCTTCTTATTAAATAAATAAATCATCCCTTTTAATTATTGAATCTACCTATTAAATACATTTTCTTTTTAGTTCAAGTTACTATCTTAGTTTCTATTGATATTTTTTATAGAATTATTTTTTGTTAGGATTTGGTTAGGCATAAAAATAATTGCACACAAATTTGTAAAATTTGATGAGTATGTCTACGAGTATACAAAACATAGTTATCTGTTTTACATAAGGCCGTATCTTTGGGTCGAATAACATATCTGAATGCAGTACTTTCAACGATTAGTTAATTTAACGTCCTGTAGGATTATTTTTATTCATTGAGAATTAAAAATTATTCTAATGACGACTCGAATTATTAAAATACATCAGCAAATATATATAGTATTATTGCTAATAACATGAAATACTCGGCACATAAAATAGGTGTCTTTCATTTCATATAAGTATTGCTAAAGAACCTTCACATTTCTTATAAAATAAAATCCATTATTCAAAAAATCAACAGAACATCGAACTCGGTAGATAGAAGAGTTGGTCTTTGATTTCATCAAGGTGTTGCCAAAGAAACTCTTCATTAATTATTATCTACGAGTTGGAAGGAGACGCTATTTTGATTAGCATACCTGCTTCATTCGCTTCTTGTCCAGTCGCATCCGATCCCAGGGACGGTGTTTATACATGTTCTGCCAGGTGCGGTAGGGCGAGCACGCTGCCTCTCCGGTGGCACGCCAACTGCCAAAGCCGCAGTCTAAGTACCACGCATCCACATGCGAAAAGACCAAATTGTAGCCGTTGTCGAGTAGATCGTAATTCTCCTGCCACGTGCTGCCACCCCAGACCTGCACTACGAATTGACTATTTGGAAGACACTTGGTGTTGGTCAGGGCGCTCGACCACACGGCCACATATTTGGGCGGCACGCCATTGTTGGCCAGCTTCAGCCTAAAAATAAGAGGATGGTTGCTTGAAGCAGTTGAAAATAAGAAGGGCAAACCTAACTAACCTCGCCATGGCCTGCAGCATAAAATCACACCACAAGCCCCGTAAATCAGTGTCATTGAAGTACTGGGCCCAGCAGTCCAAGTTGACCTCGTCACCACCCAGGTGAAAAAAGTCCGTGGGGCCTGTCAGTTGCAACAGCTCCTCGTACAGGCGCTGCAGTATGAGGTAGGTGTGGTTATTTTTTGGATTCAGCTGTCCACACGGCGGCTCGCCGCAGTAGAAACTCCAAGGCTGCTGGTTAATGCAGAGGCTCAGTTCACCGAGTCCCCTTTTGGGGCCCCAATCCCAGCCATTGCCGGCATGTGCGGGTGCATCCACTTCCACCAGAACCTGCACTCCATTAAGTTTTGCAAACTCTGTCACCTCTCGCACATCGTCCTCGCTGTACGTCTCGCTCTCCGAGTAGGCGCCATGCTCGGCCAGCTCAGGGTAATAGCGTGAAATATAGGGAAAGCTCTGAGCATCCGTTATATGCCAGTGAAAACGATTAAGCTTCGCCAGGCCCATTGCCATGATGGTCCGCTTAATGGACTCCACAGAAAAAAAGTGCCTGGAGGTGTCCAACATGAGGCCGCGGTAACGAAATTTGGGCGCATCGCTGATCATAGTCGTCGCATAGGTGCAAAGCAGGTGATCCTCGTCGTCGTACCAAATGAGTTGCTGCAGCGTGGACAGTCCATGCCTTGCACCAAAGTATGAATTCGCCTTAATGTGCACCTGCAGATTACGATTCTCGACTGCAATGGTACAAAATAAAGGATTAGGTTTTGTTTTCTCTTGTACTTGTACAAAGGCTACGATTGAGACAAGAGCTGATTCACAAATTTGTTTTATTTTTACGGCCTTCATTATTATTTTTCTTTTAAAAATATACAAGACTTAATCGCAGTTGAGAACAGATCGCTTTGAATCCGATAGATTATGCTTAAAATTTTAATTCTTACAAATATTTGAAGGTCTTACAATCGAATAATTCCATAGTTTTTTGGATACCGGAACAGCAAGCTATTTCTATGCTGAATATTTTGTGCGAGATCGAAAACCGGGAAATGGCTAAATGATTGTGTTTCAGGTATATTTACGGATAAGTCGCTTATTGCTGTTGTTATCGATCGATACTCACATGTTGTGCTTAGCTGGTAGGTCTCATCATTTTCAAGATTGAAGTCTAGTTCTGGGGACTTAATTACCGACAATTTAACAGTCAGACTATCAACATCGCCGGCACGTCGTCCGCCAAACGTTGATCCGAATAGGGACACCGCTGGTGTGTCGAACTCGTTTTGTGGAGCATTTGACAATATGGAGCTGCGCCGACGCGTTCGCGTGGATTCACTAGCCCCTGCCCCGCCCGTTTCACTTGTGGAGCTTGCTGTGTACTCTAATCGCTGAATTGCGCGAAGCTGCTTGACAAACCAGTCCCACACCAATTGTAGCTGCTTGCGCACCTCATGATGCGGTGTGTCCAGCAGCAACTGTGCATCCTCAGTGGAAAAGCGTACCGTATGCCCGTTGACGAGGGATTTGATGGTAGGATGCGGCCAGATGTTAATGTCGCCGCAGGTCATGGAGCAGGACATGAACGAGACACGCTTGGCGCCCTTTCCAAGGAAATGGGATCGAACGCATCTGTCGTTTTCACACTTGTAAGTCCACAGTTTCTCCACAGGTCTGTAAAATGCAAAACCATCTAGGTTGTCGGAATTTCGGGGAGTCTTTTGTTTCTTTTGTACTCACATGGGATAATTATGTGGATGTTTGTGGCTTCGAATCGCCCGATCCAGTGCCTCAGAATACGCTTGCGTTTTCATTACACCCTGATTCCAGTAAAGCACGGTGAGTATAAAAATGGCGCCAGACAGCAGCACCAGCAGTGCACGCCGAAGCGAGACGGCTAGGGACATCTTATAAAGGTAACGCAGGCTGCAAAATAGGAAGGGAAAGAAAGTGCGGTTAATTTACAGCCGAGACAAGCATTTAATTGTAGTTTTAGTGTGTTTACACGAGTAACGCGTTGACGGATTCCAATTCGCCCCCATCCATATATACACACACATATACATAAATTCGTATATATATATATACATGTTGTCATCATCAAAAGCAACGAGGCAAACAACGTTGTCAATGGAGGGACACGTGATGGGCGCACAAAAGGCGTTGCTAACTTTGCTTAAAGTTTACATTCAAAGAAATTAAACAGTTAACCAAACAATAAGAACGACAACAGCCGGAGCATGGAGCGTGAAAAGAAAACAATGGGCTTGTCGTTGTCGTCTTCGCCGTCATCGTGCCATGCGGGTGACCCACAAAGAGGCAACGTATCGAACTTTAATCAATGCTCGCCCTGCGTTCTGCTCAGCTTAGGGGTTTGATGTGCGATAAAATCAAAGAACCTTTAAAAACGACTACAACGCGACCAGAACAAAGTGGGCGTAGCATTTACGACGCATAAAGCGCATAGAGGAATTGTTTGCCTTAGACATTGCTGACACGCAACCCACACGAGGGCGAAAGGAATGGCTAGGATATGGAGTGGTGGGCTCCAAGCAGTGCCCAACACTTTAGTTTATTTTGGACTATAATGAAAAATGATAGCAGTTATAAAAATGTAGCTAATATATTGAACACACATATGCACATACACGTACATATATGTATATCGTGCCACATATTTTGGGTGCGCTTCTCCATTAAACGAGTTATAGTTATAGGCAAAGCCATATATACATACTATATATAGCTATCTCTTACCCATTGTGTGCTTTGTTCAAAACGTAAGCCTTCTTGAGATACTTGTAGAGCATTGCTAAGTTTTAGGTTTCAAGAAGTTGTTTCTTTTGCTTTTATTTTGGTAATTTCTTTCACTTTGAAAGGAGAAAACAAATTTTATTTTGTTTAACATATGATTTAGGAGAAAAGGGCTGCTTTTTTTGTCGGCCATTTAGCCCTATTGAGTGCCTTTTCTTGCAGTATATGAAAGATAAAACTTACAGTCTTTGTCGTAGTTCTAAGCGGTAAAAACATTTAAACATAAGTTTGCAAAACTTTTCATAAATCTTTAAGTAAAGATAATTGCTTAGGCCTTTTTAACACTGAACTACAAAACAAAATGTGGACCCAATGTGGACTCTAAATATTGAAACAAGTAAAATCAAAATAGCCAGATTGAACTGTAAATTCGAAGTCCACAGCATTTCACAAGAGGTTTGATCAAAACTTAATAAAATCAACTAAGGAGAACTGATAACATTGCTGTCTAATTTGTATGACATGTTTTAAATTTGTTAGTCGCTGGCACCGTTGAGCACAATTTCTAGTAAAGTTTTTAGGACGGTATCTATATTTAAACTAATATTTATTTGCTTATTTTATTTCTGTTTTTCAGTGGTTCGTCTAATTATGGTCAACGTTTATTTTTATTTTAAAAACCCAATTAAAAAGTACTTGGATGGAACATTTCATGATATAGTTGATGTTTTGATTCTCGTAATTTGTCCACAAGTTGTATTTGATTCAAAGCCACTACAAATGTGTTATTGCTCTAAATTGCAACATATTTTAAACGTTATATAAGTATATGTACGAGTATATATCACAAACACGCCCTCCATTGAACTAAATCATCAAGGCTGTTGCTTTGTCAGAGACACTATGTGGTGCCTGGCACATGGAATGACGTGTTGAGGACACCTACATACTGCGGTGTAACCTTTGCGTGCACCTTAAATTAAGTGAACCTCAATAAGTGGGCTAAGGAAGGGCATGAGAATTTTTAGTGTGCATTGTTGTTTTTGCCCGCATAATATAGGAGCGGTGCGTGCTGTTAAAATATGAACTACAAGCACAGCACATGCAACCATTTGACCAACCCATCCTGTTGAAAGCGCATACGTGTCCACATATGCATGTAGGTTCGCATGAAGTACAAGGATGTACATATGTATTACACTCGAACCACATGGAACTCTGGTACTACACAAATGCCATCGAAAGTCTCAACATTTGTTGCGCATTCTCGGATTGGGGGTGGCATGCAGCCAACTCTGGCTGTTCTTCTGGTCATACATATGAGGAACGTGTTATTGTAGCGTACGAGTTCAACGCCATGTGGAAGTCGAAACAGGAGCAACAGCTACAAATACGTACAGTTCTTGAGTTAGAAAAAAAGCAGTGCGGCAGGTAAACAGCTTGTCATTTGTTGCCTTCATTACTTTTATAGCTGTGCATAATAAATCAAGCGACAGATGCATAATTAATGCTTTAGTCTTTAAAAAGGATTGCCGCTGTTTGTTGGAAGAGTGATAGAGAAAAGGGAGAATGCCCATCCTTTCTGTTAGCGCATGCAACCGCAGTGACCTCGGTAGTTGCCTGCCAGTTGGCTGACAATGTCACTGACAGTGGCCCAGTTGACAAGTGTTAGGCACTTGTGCAGGTGTCCGACGTCTCTTAGGTTCTTACACCACCCTCACCCCTCGTGTTCCCTCTCCTCTCTATTAATGTGACAGTCTCATTAGTTGATGTTGTTAAATACGAGTATAAACAACCGCCGACACGGCCAGGAACTAATTGCGGTGGCACTATTGGGCGCCTCCAAACAAAAAATAGTGTAGCACACTTTGCAGCTGCTCCTGTTCGCTTACCCGCAGCAGCGCGTGCGTACTGGTCCAAAACTATCCATCATCAGACGACGCAGCAGCGTCAGTGGCATCGCCATAGCTAGAGCCATCGTCAAAGTGGCGCCTCAGCCTCGCTAATGAGTCACGTTGCCAGCAACTCAGCTGCCAACTGTTGAAAGGCATACAAATGCCAGGCCTTTCTTTCTTTCTTTCTTTCTCTCCGTTGTTGCCGCTTTTTTGGGGTTATACAAATTTCTATTTATTTGAAAGCACGCTCTGGCGCACACAAATCTAAAATTATGCCACACACACATATGCATTAAAGAAAAAATGTGACAACATTTGCACTATTCACGGCCGTCGCACGCCCTCAACGACTGACGTTCAACACTCGACGAGCTCCTCAGCAGCGAGCGCGCCTGACACACGAGGTGTAAGTAACTATGGCTAACTGTTAAGCTGTCGTAGCACAGCAGACGTAGACATGGATTTTTTATTTTTCAGCTTTTTCAAGAAGGCAGCTTTTGGTGGTTTGATGGGGAGGTGGACGCCGACATA
Source organism: Scaptodrosophila lebanonensis (assembly GCF_003285725.1). Taxonomy (NCBI): domain Eukaryota; kingdom Metazoa; phylum Arthropoda; class Insecta; order Diptera; family Drosophilidae; genus Scaptodrosophila; species Scaptodrosophila lebanonensis. The sequence continues at coordinate 9,770,141 of NW_022060529.1, forward strand.
CTCGTACACACAAACAGAAACACAGTTGGCATAGCACATTTGGCTCTCAGCTCATGGTTCTTGCCTCATAGCTACCTGACTGTTGTTGTTGTTGCTACTGCTATTGTTGGGGACTCGTGAGCTCAGCCCGAAATGGCGTGCAACTATTTACATATGTTCTTGAAAAGCCTGCGACCGTGTACAGGTGCGGGTCGTACAGTGGTTTCAAAATGTATTTAACAGTTAACCAGGAATTTTAGAAATCTCCCTGCATTCTATTCCCCTCAAAGCAGAGCTGAAACAAGATTATATCTATGAAAGACTTTTCAACTCTTTATACCAAAATCTCAGCACTTTTTGTTAGAGTGGACAGACATAACAAACATAATTATATTTGGATACAATGTCGTAAGCAAAGAATGTTTCTACCTACAAAAATGAATTTTGCCATTGATCTTCCTATATCAGTTTTGTAAAATATTGTAACTATATATTGTTTATAATAATCTTGGTCTGTGTATACAAGTATGTGTCAAGTCAATATGCTAACTTTGGTGCCCCAAGATGGCTCGAATGTCGTGGTTGAAATAGAGGTTCGTACGGATGGATAGAAAAAGAGACGACTCCTTTATCATACATAATATGCGGTATGGCACGCTACTTATTTCCTGTGTGCTACAAACATTACAAACTTGTTAGTATAAAAAATACAAAAAAGAATAAAAGTAATAATGAAGAAAAATTTGTAAAACATTTATAAGCTTATGGCGGTCAGTAGCAATTTATTTTCATTAAGTGGTTCGAATGCCACATGATAATCAGTTAAGTGGATATTTCGTATACGCCCTATAGGCGTGGCTTGTACTGTACGGATTGGCAACCGGTAGTAGATATGTATACATATACGTGTACGAGTACATGTTATGCAATGAAAAATATCAGTTGACGACAAGTGTTATTCAAATGGTATGCACGGTTGCCACAACAACAACAACGACAACAACAGCGACAGAAACGACAATGGCGGCAGCAGCAACAATCTGCCTGCAACAATAGGCACCCACACACACACACACACACACACACGCAAGCAAACAAGTATAAAGAAAATCAGCCATTTGGCGCGCAATTTGACGTGAAACGTGCAGGAACCGCTTACACAGAAATACACACAAACACAAATATATATAAAAAGGAAGCTCAATACAAATGAGTTGGCTTTGGTCGCTGCTGCTGGCGGTGGTGGCTCAAAAATCAGCTCACATGTCAACCATGTAATGCAAGGTAAGGTAAGGCAAGGAAAGCAACAGCAAAATGGCGGCACAAATGGTAGCAGGCGCACAGCACGAATAGGACGAAAAACACGAACAGGAGCTGCCGACGACCCATGAACGAAACAGAGACCGAAGCGGACGTTGCTCAGTCGAAGGCGCTTTATTTTGTATTTTACTGCTCAGTCGTTGTCAAGGAACTTCGTGCACAACAAAAGGATAAGCCGAACGAATGCACGCCAAGCCAGGCAGCCGCTAGACAGCCAAGCAAACAGAGCCAGCCATCCAGCCAGCAAGTCAAGCCACAGTTGGACTTAGAATCAGTTGCAACAGCGCAACGACTTTGTCCAGACGCATAAATCGCGAGTTGTGCGAACGCCGATGTTAAACCTGCCGAGCACTTCAAGTTTCCTAAAAAAGCAGACTAAGTTAAATAAAAATAAATAAATGACTACCCCTCCATTTGTAAGACAAATAAAAATGGAACGGAAACAATTTTGGCCATCGATCGTGAAATGCGGCGCGCGCGCTTTGCGTTAACAAAAGTTTCTCAGATTGTGTGTGTGTGTGTGTGTGTGTGCGAGTGTGCGTGCGTGCTGGCGTCTGTCTCACCTGCATGTTACGTATACGCCGCGAGGGCTAAAAGCTATTGTCCTTGGCTCAGTCAGTTAGTCTAGCGCTAAGTTAGTCGCAACTCAAACGTTGGCGCGTAATGAGCAGACGACTAAGAGAGTGTAAGCCACCATAAATAAGTATATGTGTGAGTGTGTGTGTGAGCTAGTGTGCCCACTAATGGTGCTAATCGTTATGCAATCACGCAAGCCTAGCAGCAATCCGTGAAGTGCCAATGCTAGTGGAATGTCTTTGAAACGTTACGCAATACTCGCTGCGGTCAATCAACACTACAATTCGGAAAAGCGACAACAGCAACTCAATAATAATGCAACAGCCATGTCAACAACATCCTCAGCACTGCTTGCAACATTAACAACAACACGAACGGCGGCAATAGCTGCAACACCTTCGCTTTCTAGTCCAGCAACCAGCGAGGAAGATGCGTCTCAGGAGTATGCCAGCAGTCAGCAGAGCATTGACAGCGACGGCGACAACGACAACGACAGTGGCAGCGCCTCGTCCTCGTCATCCTCCTTCACCACCTACTATAGTGGCGGGTTAGGTCTCTATCACCAGCAGCATCAGCGCGGCGGCAACGGTGGTATAACGCTACTTAATGGCGTTCCAGGATCTGGCAACAGCGCAGGACCACACACCTATGCGAATGTCGTCAATGGCAATGTGAATCTCCTATTGGGCGGGTAAGTAATGTGCGAGCACACCTGACAGACAGCTCTCCGGTCTGCCCCTAGTTAGTTTTCTTATTAATTTATAAGAAGCCAAGTTTTATTAACGCCTACGATAACTGACAACTGGCGTACACTTGGATAGGTGCAGTCGCATGTGCAATGAGACAGATATGAATTATAGATGTACTATACTGAACTCACTCGCGCGCGCCACCAACTCCAGGCATACTATTGCCCAGAGGGATATTAAACACAGAATGTGGGAGGAACGCATAGATTTTGTCTCCCTTTGCACACTTCAATTGGAAGTTAATTGATATTTTGTATGATATTTATCAAATTGTATATCATAAAGTATTCATCTTTAACGATTTTTAGGGCAGCTCTTGCAACCCAAATTTAAACGATAATAATATATGTAATTGTAGGGTTTTTAAACGATTTTAATAATTTATAATGCGCAAACGTTTATCTTTTAACCAAAATTTCAACTCGATACAAAAAGAAACTATACATTTCAACTCGATACAAAAAGAAACATTACTCATACAACGTATCAACCGTTACTTCATTTTTGTATAACAGCCAGAACTAAGTATGTATATAATCAATAGTTATTGGACTTAAAAGAACCAGCATATCAAGTTTGGTTATTATATAGTAGGTGTTTCAGATCTTTTTTTAAAGATATGATAATTTGGAAATTAATTTTTTATTCTTTTCTTTAAATGTTAAGCCTATTAAATCGTTACTCATGCAACAGTAAAATAATAGAGCATTATATATTTCCCAATAATAACATGAAGTCTGAAGATACTTGAAAAATATTTTAATTTCTATATTTTACATTTTAAAGCGGTGGTTGCACTTTGGTCCTGCGGCACTTTTTGAGCCCCTTACAAAACCGAGTCATAAATAAAATAAAAAGCCAACATAATTGCCCTAATTGTGAATTTTGTAGCCATCTTCATTGCATGCACCCCCATCAAGTGTTTTTTCTGGTAATTTTGCACGCTCATAGATCATAACAAAATGTGCGCATTTTAAGGATGATTCCTAGACCGAGCTACATGTTTCGAGCTTGATTTATGAGCGGGCTGCAAATTAATAAACATCAAAAATTCATACTTCGCTTGCACGCAGCGGCAACCAGCAGCAACAACAACCATTGCAAGTGAAAAATGTCAGAGCTGCTGCTATTCTGGAGCATCTTTCAACTGAAGTACTCGACGGCTCGACTGGCTGGTTGCCTGACATTGGCGTTGACATTACAAAATAATTACATGTATTTTCAATTTTTCCTTTTTGTATTTCTTTTTCTGTGTTCATGTTTTCTCCTTATTAAAAGTGTCACCGGCATGTTATTAAAACTTTTTTATTTATGGGTCAATTGCATTAAATTGCTAGTACAATTCACGACCCCACACCCCTTTCCGATTTCATTCTCAAGTCTCAATCTGTATAAACAATTGGTGGCTAGGCATGCACTCAAATCCAAAAACTTTATTTTAACTACATTTTTATCGATTGTCTCGGGCAATTCAATAAAATAGAACAAAATTGTGCACACGCCGTTGATAGCCCTAGACAAGCCGGGATCCCACCACCTAGCTTTTCGTTGTTGTTTCTGTTTTTTTTTTTTTTTTTTTTTTTTTGGGCCTTAATGAACTGTTGACATGCGAGAAATTGCGTGAAGGCAAATGAGGGGCGAAACGAGGCGAGTGGTATATAATGTTGCATTCGCAGTGGATTAAGTGACATCATTGACTTGCGACGTGCAAGCGATTGGAAAGTTAATAGACAAGGCAGCAGTTGCATTCAGTGCCGGAAGTCCGCGGGAGATAATAGCATTACGATAAAGACTATTAAGAGTTAAGTAGCTATTAATACTCATTATTAATATTGTGGACAAAAATTACGTGCATATTGGTTCATCTGAGATGTGTTGAGACGTTGATAAATAAGTTTAATATATACTTTTATGGCGACCTATAACAATTATAACAATTATAACAATTATAATAATTTTGCGAAACTTTAGAGGGTACTTGCAATTATATATTTATGTCAAGAACGGTTTGAGTAGTCTTGCGACCTTTAAGCAGCAGGGGAGAAAAAAGTGCGTTTGACTGACTTTAAAATCAGTGAGCATGATCAATTAAAATATTTGCCATAATTAAAAATATTTGCTACTTGCCACACCACAAGTTTAGCAAAGGAAGTGAGCCTATAATGAAAAGAATGCTTGGATGCGCCCACTGAGGTCAAAATAAACCGTAATTTGTAAGGAAAAGGAATAAAAGCCCAAATAGAAATGTGCAGAATATGGACAAAATGTTACAATAACAATGGCATCCTTTGTATTTCGTAATTGAAATTTTAATACAAATATAATGATTGTTACATCTACTACAATAAATACAAGTAACAAGATGAATGCACCTTTATATATTAACACATAAGCACTCGCACACATGCATTATAGGTATACTTGTATAGTATTTCTGGCCTTTTGTCAGAAAATTCATTTTATCAATTTATGTGCAGTGAATTGCGACACGACCAGAGCACAATACAGAGTAACGATGCATATAGTATAGATATGTAAACATACATAGGGATACATGAATGTGAACTATTGTCAGATATTTTGTGCATTTCAGCATAATTTGTTTAACAAAATTAATAAAATCCAATCAGTATTAATAAGGAGCCATGTCTGATTGTCTGTGCGGATTCCTGTCGCAATCAATATCATAGCCTTACTCTTGCGGAGTATTATTATAATGTGGTTACATAGTATCCTTTTGTTATTATTGTTGCAGTGCCATGTTGTCATTGGTCACAACAATTTTGTGTGTGGTCTGCTATTGTTGCCATCGCAACATTAAAAAACGTACAGAGGCCGCATATCGACAGCAGCGGCAATGGCTGGAGAACGATCCGAATATGGAAATTTACAGTGTTGAGCAGGTGAGTTACACTACGAACTGAATTCCGGCACAAAATACTTAAATACTTGTATACGGGTACATTATTATAGTATTATAATGTTCGTTTCTAAGATATAGATGCAGTAGTTATCAAAAATAGCCTTTTCTGAATCATTGGAGAAAGATTAAAATGACTAAATAAACTAAGTCGTCATCAAAAATGTGTACATATGTTTGTACTTTTTTAAACTTGTACTTCTCTTTCATTAGTCAATGCAGTCGGTTAAAAATACCAAGGTTTTTGCTTTTGTTGTTGTATTTTAAATGTTGCATAGGTGGTACATACATATGTGTTAAGGAACCTTTTTCAATTAGAAGGCTTTATAACTTCAGCACAAGAGATTAATTATTGAATTTATTAATAAGAACTTGAAGCATTGATAAATAGATTCATTGCGCTATTCAAAGCTGCATCAAAAAATAGTTTAATTAGAAATAGTACTTTTCTTCTATATTTTTTCCTATGAGGCACACTGTTATCAGTTTTTTAATGACTTGTTTATCGTTGCGTTAATGATTCGTGGCATTTGTGTAATTATTGAAATGAAGTTGAAACAATTAAATTGAAATCAATGTATGTACTGAGAGCATAGCTCTAGCGGGATAAGCAGTTTAACATTTGTGGGCGACTTTAACATTAATTGCGTTTAAATATGGCCACTGCTTTTCCCCCGGCGTGCAACTTTAAGTCAACATTTCACTTGGACCAGCAAGAGACAGTTTGAAAGTAGAACCAAAAGGTAATGGATATTTATGCGGCGCATTTAACAGGTGTGACAATAGCAATGGAAAAAGCGGCAAAAGCCAAATACAAAGGGCAACAGTTGTAAGAGAAGGGACTGGTCAAGGCCCACCACTTAGAGCTGTCTAGTATTGGACGCAGCCAGGCACTTGGTGTGCGGCTTTATTAAGTTAAAGGCAACGCAGGGCAAGCACTTCTCTCTAGTAGCCATCCTTGTTTTCCCCCTTCTATTTCATTTCTATTCCACAACACACTGCTTATTGTTGTTTGTTGGCCCACTGGGAAAAGGCGCCGCCATAGCCGCTCAACGTAAATCAACGTTAGCGTCGCCATGTCAGCCAGCCCACTAGTCACCCTCTCCCCTAATGTCCCCTTCTGGCCACTTCATGCACTTCTAGCCTCTGACGGTTCACAGCGACACAAAAGTGTCAACATGGCCGCGGTCGGCGGTAGGTTCAGGAATAAAGAGAGAGATAGCGATAGCGACAGCCGTCGAGGCGTTAAATTGGGGTTACACAAATAAATTTATGATGTGTGCAATTTAAACTTTTTTATTTGGTTTCGTAAATATTTCGCTGCTTTGCTTCCAGCAGATTGCAGCTAATGGCGCGAAAAGTGTCGCGGTAGTCAGTGGAAATAGAAAATTGCTAGTGGCAAGACTAAATAAATTTGATTTCTATTTGTGATGAGGAAAACTGTGATCCTTTCGCAACAGTGAATACGATTTTCTACTGGCTTGATGGTGAATCAGTGTTGGAGTGATAAATGGCATGTTGTGCATCACATTTAGTTGTTTAATTTTTTAAGCTATTTCTGCAAATGTATATCCGTTCCAGATGAAAACAAAAGAAATCGTTTCATTCATACATTGTTTAATATTATAAAAAAATGATTATCTTAATAAGGATAATTAAGTAACACAAAAAAAGTGTAATTATTACTAGTCCCGAATTCAGATTTAGGTATTCTGGTAGTCTAAAAAGGATTTCGTATTTTGCATTCAAATATATGGGAACGCTTTGTTAAATATTGTTTCAAATCAAAGCTGCGCGACATGTTAGATGTGAGCTTCCCTGAAGAGCACATACATATATTAAAAGTTGGAGCCTGTTATCCATTCTTCTTACAAAACGAATAGGTGGCTCAACCCTCCACATCTTTGTTCTGTTTCACAATCGTAAACTTGAAATCGAGTTATAAAGAATATTTATGCATTCATTTCGGAAAAAATGCGACGGTTTAATATTTATCCATATCGAACGCACATTGTGATTTTATACGCATCACTAATTTCTTTACATCTTTTTTACATTTTCGCTCTATTTTTTTTTTAGTGCTACGAAACGTCTGGCCTATTTTTAGGCGACTCCAGCGATGGTTTGGCTGTGTTGCCGGCTTTGCATCACGAGCCACCGCCATCGTACGATGCTGTTGTGCTGCATGAGCAGCAACTGTTGCAACAGCAACAACTGCAACAGCAACAGTTGCAGCAGCAGCAATTATTGCTGCAACGCGTCTCTCCGCCACCCGGCTATCATTCCACGCTGGACATCAGTACACTGGCAGTGGCTGCAACTTGTGGACGGGGCACTCCCGATGGTATGGCCATGAATGAGTGCGTCGCTGAATCGTCCATGAGTGCCGCAGCCAGCAGCAGCAACTTCGTGGGCAGCACACCGCAAACTGTTGCCGGCCGAAAGCCGCTGAACGCGCAAGCAGCTCTCAACATGAAGCGCGTGTTGAATGCCCAATCCTGTTGCTCCCTGCAGCGCGCTGAGGTGGAGAACATGTGGTATGCGGCAGCGGCGGCGGTAGCTGCGCGCAATGGCAACGGAAATTGCATGGAGCTGGAGACATATACGCCGCCGCCGGCGCTACAGGCTCGCAAGCATGGCTCGAACATGGCGACGGGCTCGAGATTAAACAGTTTTGGGCGACGATATCTGCAGCAGACACACCAACACAGTCACAATTACCGAAGGGGGTGCCCTTTATGTGGAAAATTTCGTTATGACGCGGAGGATGCGTTGACAGCGTCCACAGAAAGTGTTTTGGACACGGCCACAACATCGCGTGATGGCCAGACCCTGCCCAGTCTGGAGCATCGTTTTGTAGAAGATGATAGCCGACACGATGTCAATGACAACGTTTGCAATTTACCAAATGATGGACAAGCAGTTGTGGCGGAGGAGCCAGCGAAGCTAGATCCCCAAATGGTCGCAGAAACTTTTGACTCAACTGTCAACGATGACGATATTGAGGCCGACGGCAAAACTGCGGATGCAACAAATGGAAATGCAATCGAAACAATGGCAGCTACCGTTGAGGAGAGCGGGGCTGTTGCCACAGATGAGAATGAAAATGCGGCGACAAATGGGGGAGATGCTAATGCTGCAATCAACGATTTGGACAGCATTAATGACAACGGCATTGTTAGTCTGGATATGAGCAAAATTATCGACAGATCTGGTTTGCCTACATATGAGGGTGCCCTAAAGCTTGAGTCGAGTGGCTATGTGTAGATTTAACGAATAGAGCCCTGCATATACATATAATTTTCCCCGAAGCAAAAAGTCTACAAAATAAATTGTACAAATGAAGGTACATTTATTTGAAAGACATTGATGTTTGAATATAATTTTATAATTTTGTGAATATAGGATAGGTTTTAGGGCGAATTTTTTAATAGTTTTTGAAAAAAGACCTTGGCATTATGACACTATACTAAAAACTAAGCTAAAATAGGGCAATTTTATTGCATTATCAAAAATGCTACTCGGTCCAAGTTGGAAGTCAATAATAAGCTGAGCGCCGCAACAGCTAAGATGTGGTGGTTAAACATGGTCTTGGAACAATAGGTTGACTAATGCTGTAAAATTCCAAATAACTGAAACAGGTGGGCGACTGACAACAGTGGGTTGCGATGTTATTTATTTTTTGAAGCCTGCATGCGAAACATTTCTTTCGCGCCATCCAGTTTTATTTCAAATCTAGTGCTCAGACTGCTTATATGGAGTTTTTCAGTTTTATTATAATGTTGTATTAAAGATGGAGGAAGGATACAGTGCAAACTGATATGCACAATGACGACAATAAAAATGGAATATTGTTCTGCATATACCCTTGGGCATTATAAGTTTGTGCAATGTGTGTAAAAGGCAGAAGTAAGCAGTCTGACTGTAAAAATTATATACAATATATTCTTAGTCAGCATGACAGGACAATTTCATCTAAATCCGTTCGTTTATACAGATTTCGTAAGTACTTTTCACAATTCCAAAGTTAAAATTGGTTAATTCTATGAATGTGGGTTAACTCGTGTTCTGTTTGCTAGTGTATGTTCGCATATAACAATTTTTTGGATAAAGAATCTTGCTAGAGTGCAACCCTTGTTACTAAATTGTTTAGGAAAAATAAAAAATGTTCGTATTTGTAATTGAATGAAATTTAATTAGATTTCTTATTTTATAATTATTATACAAGTATACAATTATTTTGTTTGATGGATTAGTTAATTTTCAAACAGGTGAAAAAGTTGAATTGAACCGGAGGTTTCATTAGGCAATTAGTTGGCTACACATGCAGGGCTCCTATACTATACTGAACAAAAATACAACTAGAAGCTACAAAAATATAATAACACATACACGCTACTGATAACCGATATAACTGGATCTGAAAAACAGCAACCAAATCACGAATGTGCTTTATTTTATGGACGTTGAATGTTGATCTCTGGCAACTACGTCTCAAATACACTTTGTCTCTATAATTCATGTTAAGCTAGCTGCTAATGCGAAGTATGCATATCCCTGTAAGTGTTGTAACATTATAAGCGAAATATCAACAATAAAACGTATATATTTGAGTGTATTACTTGTATGTTTGAAGGCATGTCTTAATGCTCTACTGACCGACTGGCTGTCCAAACCTTCACCTCAATGTGCTTAATGCTCGGTCGAAGCCAATCCGATTGATTTTGTATTAGCAAGTACAACGAATCGAAGAAAGCACCCCAAGAATGACACGCAAAAAAACAACAACAACAACAACAAAAAGCAAAAATATTACAAGTGTGGCGAATTGATAAAAATGAGAAAGTGAGGGTCTGGTGAGTACACACTGTGTGTTTGTCTGTCTGGAGGTCTGGCCGCCCCGACGCATTTGCATAGGAGGGGAGGAGGGTATGCAAACAAACAAAACGACGGCACACGATGCGCCAACGGTCGCCAAAAGCAGCAACAAAATGCACATAATGTGAACCCAGGCGTATGGTCAAAGGCAACGGCAAACGGTAGCGGCAACTATGAGTTGGCAGAAGCAGAGAAAGAAAAGGCCGTATATAAGAAGAAGAAAAAATGGTAACTAGAAGCTTGTTAGTGGCACTCATCGTTTTGCACAATTTCACAACACAAAGCGTCCCAGTAATGGAATGGCATGCAAAAGTGGGTGGCATTGGTGTTGGGATTGAGATTGGGGTTGCGCTTGAGGCTGTGTAGATGATGAGTCTGCCTTGCCTTCTAGCTTGCTTGTGAAAACGCAACGCACAACCTTGAATATGCAGAGCTCGTTAATGTACCGACCACGAATGTAATTATGCATGAGCAGGCAGGCAGGCAGGCAGGCAGGCACTGGTTGAGTGCCTTGGGAGAACTATACTGGTCTGGGCATCTATTTTCAGCGAGAAGTTGCTGTTGCAGGCGCAACCCAGCAGAATGGGGCTGGCTATTCAATTAGCCATCCATTAATGGTAATGCCAACTGCCAGGCAAAAAATATACACGCGATTTATCGAGCGGTGCTCAGTGCAACAAGCAAACAGAGTAGTGCTTCAGCAGGATAATCTCCTGCTTGCCTGTCTGTCTGCCGGCACAATGCACTCATCCAAACAGCGATTACATGGCGATGCGTTATAGAAATGAACCACATATGTATGTACTTGTATATACTATACAGATACATTATCATGAATAACACTTTACACAATGGAATGCGTTCTTTTTAGTATTGCTTTTTATTTTATGCACCTTCGTGAACAACGCCTTGATAGCAGCATTTTAGCAGTTTTCACAGAAATTGAAAAAAGGAAAGTGAGAAACAAATGAGCACTAAATTATTTTTACGGCTTTGCTAAATTTAATTGCCATATTCCTTTCACACTTGGCGCCAAGCACGACACAGAAAAACACAGACCGAAAGTTGACAAACACGGGGCGTATGAGCAACATACGAAATTTAGCAGTTCGATGTCTCGAATGCGCGTAGCTGATAATTGCAACTAAATGTGATGCGTTCGTGTTCGTGCCACAACAAGTGAGGCAGACAGCCATGCATTCGAACCGGCAACATCTGCTCCCTCAGCCAGACGACAAGCCGTTATATGCAACACTCACGCAGAGAACACCGACGCTTAACACGTAGATATAGCATGTAAATGTATGTATGGCAAACCAGACAAATAAGTTGTTAGGAACCCGCACCGACCGAGCTAAGAGCGCGCACAGCACAGAATGATGATGGCATGTAAAGAATTGCATGACATCGCCATGCCATGCCACTCGCATTTGCTTATGTGTTGCTTGTGGCTAGCAGGTGGCAACAGGCGATAGGAGCTGACGCACAACATTTTGTGCATAGGCGTAGCAACAAACTGCGCAGCACTGTTAGGTGTCGAACCCGCACACACATACATATGTATATTTATCTATTGGCTTTGCCTCCAAATATTAATCAAATTTGTTTGTTAAAGGCGGGGGAGGTGCGAGAGCATATGGCTGCCTCCCCTTCCTTCCCCACGCACATGCCTAGGGACGTCAACAATGCAAAAAAGCTGTGCCATTTCTAATTGCCACACACAGGCGGTTAATTATAGCAGACTTTAATTGAATGTCTAGTAGCAACTGGCAAATGCGCGACGTCCATGCGATTTTGTGGTGCATGCTAAACGACGCATCTTATAGCCAAACGCGCTTGTGGCACAGTGGCTCGATTGGAAATTCAAAGCTATTCATTCCCTTAGGGATAACCATACATCATAAGACATGTATAACACATCAGATCGAATTGAATGAGTTTTAATTTAAAAACAAATCGATTGCCAATATTTAAAAAATTAGCTTATTAAAGCACTGTTGTTAAATAGTGTTTAAGTGCCTTATCAAATGGTTAGCGCAAATAAATAACTTAACGCGAAATGATGATAATGTAATATGAAAATAGTTGAGAAATATTTCCGTTCAATATTAAGATATCTCAATAGTTCCTATGATAAAATAGTGAATAATTTACCCATTGATTTCAATCGTTTTTTTTACTTGAAGTATAAAATAGGAGAGTGAATGGGAATGTTTTTCTTAACCATTGCAAAGTTGAAACTACAAGCGAAGCTTGAAATCTATTTCCCAGTTTCTATCATAATTTTGGCAATCGAAATTTTAATTATTCGAATTTCTTTTTTTTTTTAAGTTGCGCAATAAGAACATACCAATAATTTTGTCTGTGTTTGTGCGTTAAGAATTCAAAGTGTAAGGATCGTAAAATCTGAAAAATGTAAATGCGAGGTGAGAGTTTTCAATTCTATTTAGATTTTTGGGCTATTCGAGAGTGCAGAAACAAATTGAAAATAAAGTTTTTGTACTTTGTACAATAAGTTCTCTTTTGTTGTTTTAGCAATAAGTTTATTGCCAAACAAACATATAGAATGTTCGGGATTAAACAAGCTTGTTTTTATTTACTATGCAAATATTCAAAACATTATATAATTAAGCATAAAAGAAAATCTCATATACAGTGATGCAAAAACATGCCTGTGAATAAATTACGAGTTAATTTTAAGCGAAATAAATTTTGTTATATAACATATATATATATATATATAAATGAGACTGTGGGTATTTTAATAGCAATAAAGTTTACAAATTATCCACGGTGCGACGACGACACAGAGCAGGGTATTGCTGACGGCACGTGCCCGAAAATAGCACCGCCATAGGCGACGTTACTAAAAATACAGTGGAAAACTGAGTTGACCCAAAAATTGAGAGGAAAATAAATGCATTCATAAGTAGTGAAGTGCTGGATTGTTTAAATATAGAGCGCATTTAGAAAACTGATTGAGCCACACTCAAAATTGCATACCTATACATTTATGTATATAGAATTATATGCATATATTTATGTCAGAGTTTGTGAGATTTATGTATGTACACATAAGTAAAGACAGCTACTGCGAATAGAACTATTTTTAAAGATGATGATAAGCTTTTTGCGTTGTGCGCATCAAAAAACAAATAAAATATAAATAATAATATTCAGCAGAAATTGACTTTGGAAAGCATGATAAGAAAATATGTCGGTGGTTATAAGGAAAATACATACTGCTATGTTGGCCTCTGTGTTTTGTAACCACAGAACAATAGCCACAGCTAGCAAAAAGCACTTTCAAAACTGTAAAACAGAAAACTGTACCGGCATTTGGGGAACGGGAGCACAACTGCGGTAACTGCGCTAAAAGTGCACAACAACAAGAACAATAGCAACAAAAGCACATATAACACATAATCAGCTCGAAGTGTGGCTTAGTTGTTCGATGGTAGCTGCGGTGGCAGTGGTGGCAAGGCATGACGCAAGTGGTGTGCCAGCACACAAGTCGAAACAGGGCCAACAACAGTGTAAAAACTAAAAAAAAAAAAACAAAACGAAAAAAGCGAAAAAGTAAAAGTGCAAATAACCAAAAAGATGCCAACGCACGAACCAGCGCATTATGAATGGTTAAAAAGCCATAGACATGAAGTAAATTCTGGTGTGTGGGAAGGAGATTACATATTTGCCGCACTTGGATGATGATGCTGATGATGTCAATGTACGAACGATACATAAAAATGTTTTTTTTTTCTCTTACCCACAGCGCAGATTGAAATGCTCTTTGCATGTCCTGATTTCGTCTGACACCGATGCCACCCGGCACAGCGGATCTTTGATGTTGTTGGCCCTCTTGCAGGATAGACAGGACACGCAAGCGGGGCACGGGCAGGGGCAGTCACTGCAGGTGCGGTCGGCAGCCAGGGCTTGTTTTGTTTGAGGCTGTAGTTGTTGATTCTGTTGCTGTTTGTGCGTCTGCGATTTGTGCGGTCGCGTTTTAGGCCTTACTGGTAGACTTGGCCAGATGCAATTGCAGCCTTTACATTTTCATTCAGCCAATTTATTGCTATTATAATGTAAATGTAATTTACACAGAACTACCGATTTACATACAATTACACGAAATTTCAGACGACTTTATTTCGGGCCTCATTTAGCCACAGAAGGTGTTTCAGTCTTTAGTGCGTTTTCAGCATACTCGTACTTCTATTTATTGCGCTCACCTCAGCAATAAACAACACAACGCAAACATTTATTGCAAAAAAACAAAAACTTACTGAAAGTGCCACCGTAGAGATGCGAGTTGGCTGCCCATTTCTCTGCTATCGATAGCAGACTCATTCTTCGACCTGCTTATCGAATAGCTATCTACCGATTGATAGCACGAAGTGGCGCGCTCTCGGAACTTTAAATTCTAGTTGGTGGGAATGGCAAACATTAAGGATTTTTCGGTAGTTGTTTAATAATGTCGCATAAAATTTCATTACATAACCATGAGATGACCTAGTATCTAATTTTTACAAAATGTATGCAAGCGATTATTGCATAAAATTAATTTCTAATATAACAAACACAATATGAATTTAAAATTAGTCTTATTTAAGCATAATTTTCTAACTAATAAATTACGTTTAGTAAAAATTTACTGTATAATAGGTGTTATTTTTATTCAAAGCGTGTGTAGTTATTCGTGTTGATTTAGTCATTTTTGGATTTGTTCAGTTTTCACCAATTTTGTTTTGTGATTAACAAATAATGTTTGAAAATGCTCAATCCGCCAAACTATAATATATATAGGCTATAATCATAACACATTAACATAACAGCTCCAGCTGCGATTCTTTTTCAAAAAATGATGGAATACTATGTACATTGGATCTTCATTGTTTAGGGCATCACGTAGCTTTGAAGGTTAATTGCGCATATAAACTTCATCCTTTTCGTTAGGTTCGTTTTGACGAACAGCCATGGCTGTTTCTACTAGATAATATAGACATTTGTACTTGTCGCGTTCTTCACGGCGCAAGCCTGTTAATAGTTGGGAATTTAATATTTTTTCAACACTTGGTCGTCTTTAAACGTAACGCACCTGGAGTTGATATGGGTTGTCCTGGATTTTCAGTCCCGGTGATGGTAAAAACTTCCTGTTGATCGGCATTTGCGGCTCCAGTGGTCATCACGGTGGCCTCGGCCCCCACAGTTTGTAGCAGCTCGCCAGCATTAGAGACAATTAGCGGATTGTTTTCTGCACAAAAAAATAATAATATTTGAAATCAGGTGCATAAAGAAATTCGACATCTTAGCATACCTTCAGACTTCAAGATCTGTTGATCCGCAACCGGAGTCCAGTAAGAGGTACCAGCAGTCTCGCCAGCGATGTTTTTGTTGATACCGCCACTTGTGGTTACCTCTTCGGTGCTGAAAACGGTCCCGCATATTTGTTAGGAAATTGTGGAGCAAAGAGAGTCGTAATGAATGTGGAGATGTGTTGTTGTTGTGTAGTAGGCAGAGCATCAGTTTTATGGAAATAAAATACGAGAAGAAACAAACATTTCAAAAAGGAGTATTTTCCGAACGCGAGCTTTCATAAGCGCTCTTATTGCCTATTGCCAGTCCACTTACTTCATCACGCTCTGCCAGTCATCAGAGTTTTCAAAGCGCACCTCTTCTTCGCTTTGCTGTTCACAGGACTCGTAGCCTTGACCACTTTCCTCGCCCTCGGATCTGTGGATTATATGGAAAATGGAATGCACCTAGGTTTAAAAACACATATGTTTGAAAACATTAAATCTAAACTAAAAGAAGCAAGTGCGCGTGAGAGCCACCATGTACCTCGGCGCAACCATGAAACTCTTAAGGACATCCTCCTGGCAATAAAAAACAGGTGCCTCCTCTAGCTGCCTCAGTTCCATGCACTGTTTCTGTTCCTGTTTTGAACCTGGATGTGCCACATCTTTGGTCAACTTGATCATTTTCGACTGGTCGTTTTCCGACTTGCTTTGTTGACGTTTGCGACCGCGCTTTGGTGCCGGCTGACTGTCCTCATCAAACTCTGGGGGAAGCTGCCCGAAGAGGCTATACGGCAAAATTGAATTACGGCTTCCACTCACACCAGTCATGGCTGCCTTGCGCAGCTGATAGTTCTGTATTTTATCAATCATTGTTGCTTGAAGCGAGGAATGAAGACTTTGGAAGCCAAGAGGATTGTTTGCTATTGCTTGTTGCCAACTTTGGGGGAAAGTGGTGGTTGCTTGATTGTAAAATTACCAACTAAAAAGGCAGCTTAATTACACAAGCTGCATTGCAGCATCTTACCTGTAAATAACGCTTTCGTCATATTCCGGCTCCATCTTAACAATTTGTCCATTGGGGCCCTGAACATACTGATCGAAATTGGTGAGCACATTAGCAATGCCGTCGTGCATTTCAACAGCGCTGTCAACCTCCTCGGTGGCGCCAACAACCTAAGCGGAAGTAAAATAAAAAAAAATATATTCTTCCAAATCTAGTAGTAGTTGAAAATAATAACTCGCACGTGAAACAAAATTCTTGTTTTTGTCAAACATACCACTTCAGAAGCAGGGCTGCCTGTTATGGGATTAGGAGCACTGCTACTCGGTCCCTGATTCATCACAGTTGAAGAGTTCGGGCTTACTTTTTTCCCGCGGCGTGAGATGGTGAAGTGCAACGGATCGTTACCCTCGCGACGAATCATTTCAGGCAATATACGACGACGTGCATTGATGAACCAGTTGCAAACCTGGAGAGTTAGATATAAAATATTTAGATGGAGTAACAACAAGTAATTGCATCTCTGGCGACCTGGAGCACCGTCAGATTGGCCTCCTGAGAAAGGGTGAATTTCTCAGCATCACTGGGGTAGGCGTTGTAACGATGCTCGTAGAGCCAACGCTTTAGAATTTTCACAGAATGTTTCGGCAAGTTGCCGCGGCGCTTGCGCAGCGACCCATTTATATCAATATGATGTTCATTATCAACAATCATGTCGTGGTAGTTCTGTATTTCAGTCGTTTCCTGTATACCGTGCTCGGATGTAAGGTCATCTTCTTCGACTATCTCGTCAGCTGATATGGTGCCAAGGACAGTCATAGTATCGTGATGCAAAGCGTCTTGATCCACGCTAGACTCAGAGTGCAGACGTTCGCGACCTGAAATAGGATTTCAAATTTTGTTTATCCTTAATCATACAATAGCAGGGGTACAATAGACATCAGATAAAAACTCACCTTCGCTTTCCAACAAAGTGGCCTGCACTTGAGCTTCATGCATCATATCCTGGATATTCTGGCGAACTTGGCGGTCGAGCACCAAATTAACCTCTTCCTGCTCCGGCGAAATCATTATTCAAGTCTACGCAAGCGGCAAACGTCTAAAATCGAAGACAAAAACACAACGTTACACACACAAGCAAGGACCGACACGTCAAGGATAGATGATTAAGCAACAAGTGAATACTTTTGAAAAATCTTTTTTATTTATCTCACGCAAACGCTAAATATTATTTTTCGGTTTGTTATTTAGTCGCAAGTTTTTCGGAGAAAATTTTCTCGTATTTTTTTCCACAAAATTTTGTGTTCACAGCTCGGGCTTTGAAATTAAACTAACTTGGACTACGCCTGTCGTTAAACATGACAACCAAAGCCTACTTCTTTTTAATTTGAAATAGGATATTACTTAAAAAAACGTGTTATAATATACAGAGTGTCTTGCGCGGTTTAAAATAAATACTTAAGTTATACGTAATCACAAATGCACATGTCCTTTGGAAAAAGCAGAAAAAATTTGAAAGAACGGTAATAGAAGAAAACCGTCACATCATGCCGATTACTTCTTACCTAGTGCTATGAAATAATCGAATATCGTGGCATGTCGACAGCCAGTTTTCAGTATAAGACTTTTCCGCAAGGGCCGTATAAGGCCAGCCGTGACAGTATAAGATGTCAAATTGACACTTTTAATACGAAGAAGAATTTTTGACAAATCGTCAATACGCGCGCGTAAATACAAGTCGCCAAAGGTCTGAGATGCGTTTTAATTTGATTTTACACTATAATTGGCACACTAATGCAACAAATCTTGGAATTTACGGCGACCAGAGTAAGAGCTGGCGATTAGCAAAAACGAGAACGTTTGGCCTTTTATTGTTTATGTGATGATATAGAGATGGGAGCACACTTAAGTAGTGTCTAACACGAGTTTTATGTGTTGAACAGCGTCAAAAGAGTAAACGTCGCCCTTCATATTACAGTATTACATGTTTTATTGCATCTCTACGAATATGTAAATATATTGTTGTGTTGGGAAAATATGAGTTCGAAATGAGTGCAGATGATCACATGGAATTTGTGCTTGATGAGCAGTTGTTGGCTAATATGAAGAGCAGCGACAATGAGGGTGACGACGAGAAAATGGAGGAAGACTATTTGGTACCGACGTCGCCAGAGGATTATAAAGAGTGCACATTGGCTGGAGAAGATGCTGACCCTTTACAGGAACAGGCCGCGTTCTCGTCGGACTTCGAGTGGTTGTTTAAAGATAGCGATCTCTTAGTCGGTGAGGAACAGCTTGCAGATATAGTTCTGCGATCCGAGGGACGAGTTCTGGCCAAAGCACGTAAACGCGGACGTCCTTCGTCTGGCAGCTACATTTCCAGTAATGGCTATACCTGGAGCGCTGAGCTGAATGCAACCAGCCAGGAGGAGTTGCCACTGCCTGTGCACCAGGCTTGTGGCAAAGGTCCGGCCAGGACGGTCTCAAACGCCGTCGAATCTTGGATGCTGCTATTCGATGACGATATGTTACGGCAACTTTTGCGCTTTGTTAACGATCAGATCCGTAAACGTCGCACCAGAGGAGTATCACAGCGGCCTACGGATCTAACAGAGCTACGGTCCTGGCTGGGATTAAACTATCTGTGTGGCGTATTTCGCAATGCTCAGTACAATGGACCCCTGGAGGAGCTCTGGACTTTAGAACTAGGCAACGCCATATTCCGAGCGACTATGACGCTCACACGCTTTGAGTTCATTACCGATTGCCTGTGCACGGAGCAAGGTTGGGACGAGGTGCAGCGCATTTGGCAAAAGCTGCTGATCAATTCACGTTCATATTACGGCTCCAGCAGTTGGGTTTGCGTGGATGAACAGCCTTCGAATTTGGATAATATGCGATTGGTGCTTTGCTGCGATTCTAAGACATTGTTCATGGCTAATGCAGTGCTCCTGAGGCAGAAGGTGTCCCACGACAAGGATCTCGACCAGGTAATATGCGACTTCAAAACCACAGGTCGCAATGTGACGTTAGGCCCACGCTTTACAAAGCTGCAGAATTGCCAGCAGCTACTGCAGCGTCAGCTGAGTTCCATAGGCATGTTGCCCATCACATCAGCGGATTGTCCCAAAAACTGGCCAGAAAATGCTGAGGGATGTTTGTATTATGACAACGTTAAAATACACAAGCAGCAAGGCTCTAATCATTTGCTCACCTGCGGCCTCAGCGCACAGGTTAACGCGTCCAGCTTGCACGCTTTGACGGCTCAGACTTGTGCACAGTTCCATGACTTAGCCCAAAGATACAGTACCGTGCTGGCCACGAGACCGTCGCAAGTAAAGCAGCCTACATTCCTCAAATTCCTGCATCATATGCTCAATACGGCCGCACTCAATGCGTGGGTGCTGCTCCGTCTTTCGCCCAAGGGAGAAGCTTTAATCGAGCAGCGCGACTTCCAGCGGCAACTGGGCTTGTTTCTGACGCAACAGCGACTGCAGCGACGTCTGTTGCGTCGATCCACCACCACACTGGTGATGAAGCTGCAAATTTGCGAGATTCTCGGGCAATCCAGTCAGCGACTGTTGAGTGAGGCGGCCAGTGATGCCAAACAGACGCAGGGTATCGGTGTACTCAACTTAGATAAGGCCGTGCTCCCGGATGGGGTTACGCTAAGCAGTCGTTATGGGGAGAAGCATAGAAGATGCAAGCCTTGTGCTCGCTCTAAGCGGGAGACGAAGGCACGTTCGCGCTGCCAACAGTGTCTGGCGCATCGTTGTGGGAATCATTTAATCTCACGCTGCTACGAATGTATGGGTATTGCGTCCTCACAACTGCCAGAAGGCAATCTAAATGAAGGGACGACTGGAACTTGATTTTGGACATTAAATAACACATTTATTGAATCAACGCTACATTTGGCTTCTCAATCAACATCTTTTAGGTGAATCATATGAAAGGAGGTGCTAGGGATAATTAGCTTATTGCTCTAGAACGAACATGATGTGGGGCGTGGCGCCACGCTTTGGTGCTCACACTACAATGCAAACGATCAAACTAACTCGGATAAGAAGCAATATACCGCTAGATTTAGAATTTATATTGGAAGGACTTGGGCGATTTGTACGTTTTAGTAGACGAGTCAACCGATGTCGCTTCGAAGGGATCACTTTGATCGAGGAACAGGCTAAGGAACTGTTCATTTTGCAGCTCGCTCAGCGGCATTTCCAGTTCACTGCAGGACTTCACAATCTCGGCGCAGGCGCGTAAATCCTTACGCAGGTCTAAACACAAAAAAAAATTATAAAAGAACGCTATGGTCGTGCTTCACTTACATTGGTAGTTAAAGAGCAAACTGAGGCAATGTGCGCAGGCGGCGCGTTGTTTGTGCTGCAGAAAGACCTCGATTAGACGATGCACTGCATCCACGTTGTTGCGGCTCAGGAATGAGGAGCACAGTGGGCTGGCCCTTTGACAAAGTAAAGCCAGAAGCTAAGTATGCTTTAGGTATTGGTAATTGAAGTAATACGTACCTGCGTTCGACCAATTCCTGCAGCTCCTTGTAGTGTTCGAAAAGTTCGTTGGCTGACTTCTGGTCGCAGAACCAGTCGCTTGCAAAGCACTGTTTCCACACACATGCCACCACAAAGATGTCCTTGTGCTCACGATGAATTGCGCGCGCCACCTCCATGAGCGAGACGAGTACAGCCTCACTCTTTTGGGCCAGCGTCTCCTCAGCAATGGTGCGGAAAGCGGCACGTATCATGCGTCGACCCTCGTCTGTCCCCAGGCTTATGCCATACCCCCGATGCAGCGTCATTAAAGCCACATCCGCGTTTCCATTGTGCCACAACGCAATGGCCTTGAAAGGAGCCAGGTCTGCGTACATTTTTGCAAACGGATGCTTTAGATCACGGCATGTTTCGGCAAGCGCATCCAACTGCTGCAATCGACTCAGCGTGCTCAAGTACTTGAGACAGGCGATGAACACCTCGTTGGACGGTAGTTGTTGCCAGCGTATGCACTGGCGTATTAAGTAGAGGAAGTCTAGCTTGTTCTTGATCTCCAGCGTGGCCAGGAGCAAATTGTCCAGCTGCGGCTGCGAGAGGGAACGTATGTCCAGACCCAGTTGCGGCGAACGCAGAGCCTGCAAATCACTCATCATGCCCTTGGACATAAGACCGACGCTTTTATTGAAACTGGCAGCCGTCGCTGTCATACTGCCGCTCTTTCCCACATTGATGTTGCTGTTGTTATCAGCTGAAACACAAAAATAATTGTGAAACACAAAAGTAATTGGTAATAGCTTGCCAGCATAATAAATGTGGACTTATGACAATGTATGAGTTGTGTTGGGGCCTTTACCTGCATAGTTATTTTCTGCTTCGATTGTCGTGTTTGGCTTCATCAAGTTGTCACGCAGCTCCTCCCATTTCTGTGTCTTACGACTGACTAGATCATTGGTGAAACAATCAATGGCGTCCAGCTGTGTCGATTTACGCTGGTGACGTTGCGACTGCGATCCTGGCCAGAGAAAGGCTGCAATATAGTTTTGGAAACGTTGCAAGCCTTTTGGTGAGCTGGGCGTCACTGTTGTGGTGCCACCGCTGGTGAGGCGCGTCAACATGGCCATTGCGTTGCTGCCAACAATACGAGGACTGTGGTGCAAAGGACACACACCTGAGATTGTGTAATTGCTGTGTTTTTAATTTTTCTGCATCGCTTGCCAGGGATGGACTTGCAATCGACTCATTTGTTCTAGAGGTGAGCAAGTGAGGAAATTATCGACCACATTTATTAGAAAAAAAAAACACTTTGTGATGTTTCATGCATATTGCATCTAAATTCCGACTATATGGCAGCACCAAGTTCCAAAGCAGTTAGCAAATGTGTCTATGTGCATCTGGGCGCACTATTCAAATGGATTTGGACTTGCACTTCTTCATCATGGCTATTATTGCGGACTGATTAGCTGCCAGTCTTTCTGCGGCTGACTCATTGAGTTACGTGCTCGCAGAGAGCTTCGCTGTACACATGCACTTAGCAGTATTTTTTCTTTTAATATTTTACGTGTAACATTCAATTATGGCCAGGCAGACGTTTTCTATCGTGCCTGTTGTCACTGTCTTTGCTATTTGTGTCCTTTCTTGTGTTTCTATGGGTGCTGTGAAGGGTGTTGTCGCACCGTGCTGGTGCGTGCTTCGTCGGTAACTAAAAATATCGTTTATATTTTGTTGCCGAGGTGGGGTCGCGGGGTGTGCAATTATTTGAAATATCATCGTATGACTTTCACGTTGCTGCCAATGACTGACAGTTCGTCTAATAGAAATTTGCAGCATGCGCATTTTCAAATAGTTACCTTACCCCTAATCGACGCACTCACACATCCTTAGACAGGTGTGTGTACAAGTATATATGAAAAGCTTTGACAAATTGTGTGGAAAATATACATAACAAATGAACGCACGCCCCACACCCAACTACATGTTTTGTATGACTGAGAGGTGTTTGCTGTAGTTGTAAAGTACTTTAATATCACATTAGTTAAATCTAAAGAGTTTTCTAAGGCATAGTCGAATTTTTATGCCCTTCAATATCTAAAATGTGTTTGTCCTTTGTAGGTTCCGAACATTATGATGAGTGAAACGTGAAATTGTTTCCAACAGGTTCGTTTACTCAAAATTTGACTACAATTTTTGAGAATTTTCTCCTTTCTACTAGAGGCCTTAAGTGTTTCGCCTACCTATTGGAAGCTTACTTGTACTAATTCGCTGCCGATAACTTAAACGTGAAGAAGTTCAAAGAAAATAAAACTAAAAATCGTAGCAGAAACACAATGTGGGGTATATTTTATGGGAATCAGAATAAGAATAAAAATAATTAAATTAATCATTCATTTTTTAAAAATATTATTTTCTTGTCTTAAGAAAAAATGGATTTAATCATAGAAAGTATTTCTGTTACTGAACATAGTTCATTCATCATATAATGGATACTACAGATTATTTACTATTCATTTATACAATTTATTTGTTGTATAATATAAATAGTTCAAAATTTGTTGTAAAAAAAAAATCTTTTTAATATTTTAAATTAAAAGATATAATTTATTATTATTTCTGTTATATCTATTCGATCCAATCCCTTCCATGCCGACAAAATATATGATTCCGATTGCATGGTACATCGATATACCCTTATACTTGAGGTGTAGAGCATAAAACCTGCATACTGCTGGGGTCTATATATTTAAATTCATTTTTGTTTGCACGATGATTGCTGTTGGGTTTGAATACGTATTGCATTATCTCAGGAGGCAGTTCGATGTTTTTTTTCTTTTCACCACCCTAAGCTGTGTCCATTACTTGGGGTCGAAGAACCGAAAGTTTGCGCGTTACTTTTGGCTACTGGTCTGGTTTTGCAGCATTACGATATACCTCATTATAGTGTATTCTTTGTACTGGCGGTTCAAAACGGAGCCCACCATATCGACAATTGATGTGAATGATCCTGGGCAACCCATTCAGTTCCCAGCCATCTTTATATGTCCAGAGCGAGTGATGAATGTATCAACGAAGGCCACACCCGAATGGTTAAATCAGTGTTTGTGGAATTATGTGCACCTTAGTTTTCAATACAATGAAAGCGTTGTCGATTGTACTGCAATTTTGCCATCCTTAAATATCCACGCATATTTACACAACATGAAGGTAAGAAAAATCATTGCGCACTAACTGGATCCATAGTAACTGCCATATTGGGTGCCACAGGAATCCATAGACGTTGATCAGATGTTAAAAAATTGTTCATTTGGTAGCAGGCAATTCTCCTGTCATCGCTATTTCGATATGCAACTAACTGAGCTGGGACCTTGCATTGTGTTTAATAGTTTTCTGATGCAGCGTAATTCCTTGAATGAAAAGTAGGTTTTGATCTGTTGTCTGATAAACATTTCAACTAATCTCTCCGTTCATTAAGAATGCGTAGAAATGAGATGTTTTTTCTGGAGGAAACAAGCCCGAATTGGCATCTCAGCTTCGATTTGGTAGGAAACGCCAAGGATGCTAGGGTAAGTATAATGCAATTAATAAAATACGTGTTTCACCTCTGAAATCAGATATATATGAAATCAACCACCAATCTGCTCTCTTTGAGGGACAAGTCAACTTTTACGCCGAGCACAGAATATCACACGACTATTAATTTCAAGATTTTTGGCATACTTAACACACCGGCTGTTAGGGCTCTGAGACCTTGGTAAGTTATAAGATGGAGGTATTATCAATGCTGTTTATGGTATTTACAGGCAGCGAAAGTGCTATTACTCTAACGAGATGTTTAATGATATGAAGCCGTATATCAGGAGCACGTTTTATGATGAATCCCTTTGCCTTAACTTTTGCCATGCCATGCTGTTTGTCGAGAAATGCAATTGTCTACCCCACGTTTACAACGATTTTTTCAAAAGTTAGTTAGTTAACATCCATTGACAAATCTTAAAGCCGAAATAATTGAAATTTTGCTCGTATTCAGATATTAATGCCACCTGGTGTAATATCAGAAACTTGGGGTGTCTAATTAGCAATCGCAACTCCATACGAACTAGCACTTGTAAAAGCTGTCCTCAAAGCTGCGAAAACGTATTTTATTATCCAACCACAATTTGGAAAAATAATAATGGAAAAGAAAGTGGTATTGTTGGCAGCAGAATTACAATTCGTTTATCGAGTTGGCCGCTTTTTGTTGTGCGCAGGACAGTCGTTTTTGGTCCCTTGGAGTTGTTTCGTAAGTTGCCAAGCTTTTAATACCATCTTTTTGCTATTACTAAATTTTTCGTAATTCGATCAGGCGAAAAATATAATTTTATTAACAATCCTGAATACGTATCTATCAGCCATAGATTTGGCATTAATATTTCCTTATTTTATTTACTTATTTGAAGTTATATTGAAATTTTGCACTACGGATATATCAGTATAGTTCATAAGAGCGGTCGATGGTAAAATCCCGATATTGATCCACACTTGGTTATTTGATATTTCAGTAATATGGAAGATATAGTACTAGTTTTGTATTTATTTGGTATTCATTTTGGTAATCATGGTGTAGGCAAATCAAAGTGAAAAATATATCATTTAATATTAATTCTTCGGATAATAGTTCATAGTCCGCTCAATACACTACTTGTATTTATAAAATATATCGGTAGACGTTCTAAAAATCAAAATTCGAACATTTCCATATTTATTAGCTAGACACCCAGAATACTTCGATCACTGGTCAGGTTTCAGCATAGTTTAGTTTCTATTTTCTATCCCTAACGTTGCAGGATTTTCTATAGCTTGCGCTTAATTGTAAAAGTGTTGGTTAATTGTGATATACTCGTATAAAAGTATAAAAATTATATCGGTAAAAAAGAAGCGTGTTAAAATCTAGACCAGCATGTAACTTATTGTAATCAATTTGTATTCACAACTAAATAATTTTTAATAGTATCTTACGGTGGTTGCATTGGACTCTTTACTGGCATCAGCTTCATTACTGCAGTGGAGTTCTTCTATTTTTTGTTTGTTTATTTCTTTGGCCACTACGAAAGGAATAAAGTGAGTGTGGGGTGCCATATTAAGTGATTCTCTTTAACACTTTGGCTATGCCTTTGTTCCTTTTTGTCAGATAAAACTGCAACGTGAGGTATGCAGAGCAAGGCTGCGATGCCCCCGCATCGACATGTCCCTGTGGCCACGCCCTCGCGCGCCGCTTCACTAGACAGAGCCCAGCTGGCTTAAACCACATTAACGCTACTGCTATTCAATGCTTGTAAAATGCACCCAGCACCCAGCGCAATAAAAAAAAGATAATGCAAATCTAATAAAAATCCACTTTGTGCAAGTATGAAAAATGAACGATGAATTTCATTATAAATGCAAAAATATTGTTAGAAAAGGAGAGATAAGTGCGCGGATAAGAGTGGGCGTAGGGGGTGGGTGGAGGGGTCTTGCGTCGCTGGACAGCGATTCCAGGAAATCTGATCAAAATCATTGATGCGCACAGCGTGAGAAGGCAACGAAGCCGCAACACAGTGCAGTGGCTGCTGAGACACAGACTCCTCATCCCTTTCTCACTCTCTCTCTCTCTCGCTTCACACAATCAAAGTTGTAGCCAGGCAGCTAAGCTGTTGATAACATGGATGATGCCACTGTCGTTGGTGAGGCGAGCGCCCGATAAACGCAGTGATAATGTTTTGAATGCCGCTGATGCCGTGTCGGGCTTGGACAGAGTCAGGTAAACGCAAATTGCCAAGGACAAAGGACGATGCAAGGTGTCACTGTGTTGACTGGCTGTTCGCGTAGAGCACTGTGCGTGCCTTGCATTAGCAAAGTTTTCGCTTCAAAGGATTTTATTTTCGGTTTAACGGATGACAAGGAGCGACCATATTGATGACGGTGCAGCAAGTCTGCTGCAAGTCCTCAAGTTGCGGAAGTTCTGGGCATGCCTTTGGCACCATTTTGGACTAGCGGTGTTTTCATTCTACTTGTACAAAGCTGCGTTAATTTGCTTCTTGGCAGTTGCGGCATCAAGCTCTAATACCCAAAAGTCAACACAATCTACGCTTCGCAACCCTTGCCGCACTGCGCCCGTCCTGTCCTGCCATTATTTGTATAGGAATTTAAATTGAATGTCAGTCTGTTTGTTTTCCAAAAAAAGAAAACAAAATAAAGGACAAGCGAGCACATACGCATACGATTGTACGAGGGGTGCTTTATAAAAAATCATGTAATGATGGTGAACATTGTTGTAAATGGTTCATGTTTCAGTCGAAACATAAATAAATGAAATAAATGAATGATATTTTTATTTTTATAAATTTATGTTTGGGATTATTATTAGTAATTCGATGATGAGGAAAACAAATATATTTCAGCAAGCAAAATATTAAATATTATAATGCTGGGATATTAACTGCTTTAACTATCAGGAATTTTTCTTTATTATTAGCAATTGCATGAATATCAAATTATGGAAGTTGAAATTATATTTTTTACTCAGAAATTATACAAAATGATTCAGAGATTATAGTAATTGTATAACTAAAGAGCTGAAATTCCTTGTTCCTCTTGGTTGCCTGCTGCAATAGCAGCTCAACTTTAAATAGCATTTAAGAATACAAGTAATTTGGTAAATTTCGATCATTTTTTAAACATAACAAATATACTCGTAACTATTTAAGAGCAGTTTATTGAGAAATGTCTTGACAATCATGTACATCTGCCCTCGCACACATCCACAACTACAGGACAAAGTCAGGAATACAACGCGCGACTGACAGTTTAAGGAACATGCAGCACGCCCTCCAACGTCTTTAACTACCCACTGGGGCACTCGCAGTTTTCACATGCATGCAAGAATCCTGTTCACTGTAAAATTCCAAATTTGTTTTATTTGATTTCTGTGCTGCTTGCGCTCGTTTTCTTTCTGCATATTTCCCTTTATGCAAAATATATGCTATAAATGCGTCCGACGCGTTCTGTCCCACCCTGCCCTTGCTGCCCCCAACCACTCGACTTGCTGTGCCCTACCCAGATCTACTCGATTTGTTCGCCTGTGCTCCTTTATTTGAATATCGTGTCACATGTCGCACGCAGTTAGGTGCCTTTTCCATTGCCACCGTTGGCCCCTTTCGTTCCTTGCCGGCCGTTGTTATTGTAATTGTTGTAAATGTCGCCAGCGACAATATCACATTTGCATATTTCTGTGCAAACACACAGCACAAGAGCGCAGACAAGGCTCGCCCTCGCCCTCACCCTCACTCGCCCTCATCCTCCATCTCTCTATCTCGCTGTATCTGCCTGCTGTGTGTGGGTGTGGGTGTGTGTGTGTGAATTTTTACTTAATTTTATTTGTATTGGATTTTGCCGACGCCTCCACCAACGCTCCGACAACACTACTCGCAAGCGCTTCTTGTACTGCGTTTTGGAATTTGCAATTTTCACAATAAATTTTAATTCAATTTACTGCTAAATTCACAACTAAACGGAAGCGGAAGTGCACATTCTGGCATGACAATCGCCGAATGGCGAACGGCGAACGGCGCTCAGCGGCGGTGTTACCAGCGACGATCTAGGGGTCGACAGCTTGGGCGTCCCAATCCCAGTGGTAGTCACAGTCGCCGTTATATTAGCTTTTGAAAACTGTCAGATGAGCGGCTGCACACTTAGTTTCTGCATTTTATGCAACATGCCTGCGCACAAAAGTATGCAATAAGTTGCACTTATTATGGTAATTGTCGCTTTGTGCGCCGCCATCGCGCCATCGCGAGTTCCCCAGCTTACGAGCATGTGCAGCCAATTTAATGATATTCTAAGACCGCTGATTAGTTTTAAGTGAATTGAATGCGTGTCGCGTGCGCAGCTGCCCACTAAAACAAAGGCCTTAAGTAAGAGTATGAGCAGCATTCTTATTTTAAATTCAAAATAGAAAAGTTGTAGCTTTAGATTTGCCCAACAAAACAAAATATGTTGGGCGAACACACATATGTACGACGAACATAGCTGAGAACGACTTCTTCAGTTAATTATAAGCAATTCGTCGCAGTATGATAGCAAACCTGCTCTTATCAACAGGCGATCGTGCACCCTAAATAAGTCTAGACGAATTCTTTTAGTAAAATTGCTTTTGTGTCATTGCCAACTAAATTATTCTGCTACCCGTATGTTCGAGAAAATTTCTGTTTAATTTTTACTCTTTTTTGTAGATTTAACATTACAGCGGCTTAAAGAAAAAACAAACCATTTCATGAAATTAAGGCCCTTTTTTATTTAGGTGCCTTAGCTGTGATCGTATGTTTGGTCAATACATCTCAAATGAGATGTTTTTTTTTTTAAATAAGATTTTAAATAAAAGAAAAAAAATATACAGACGAATTGATAACCTCCTCTTTTTTGAAATCGGTTAAAAAAGAAACATACAAGCTATTGCACATGTGATTTGAGTTTTTTGTCAAATTGGCCGTTCCGTTTGTATTGTTACCAACGAAATGGCAGCAACGCAGTCGCAGCAGCCACCAACAACAACGCAGACGGAACCGTCGCTGCCCGAGGTGTGAGTAGTAAGCTGGTTGTACTAATCCATAGTTCTTCTTTATAACTAACCCCTTTCTGCTTACAGCCGCTCCCGCCCTTCCTTCTACTACTACAATCCGTATGAAAAGCGTGTACTTGAGGTTCCATTGACGTGGGTATTAGAGTCGGTCTGTCTACTTGACACTGCACTAAAGCTACTATTCCACAGAAATTTCGATGCGTTCATATCGCTGCTGAAGTGCGTGATCGGCACGGGAGTCTTGGCCATGCCTTTGGCTTTTCGCCACTCGGGTATTGTGGCTGGAGCGGTGATATCGCTGCTGCTTATGATCTTGCTGACATATAGCATACATCTGCTGGTCGGTAGAGTAGATGTGAATGTTAGGATTCAGTATTATTAGTACATGTTTAGTTTCTGTGCAGATCAGTGGCATGACCGAATGCTGTCGTCGCATACGAGTACCTCAAGTCTCCATGCCCGAGGCCATACAGATTGCCTACGAGCAGGGGCCAAAGTGCTTACACTGGCTGGCCCACACAGCCAGTGTGATGACCAGCTGTGTGCTGGTGATTGGCCAATTCGGACTGTGCACGGTCTATTTGGTTTTTGTGGCCAAGAACTTCAAGGAGATCGGCGACTTTTACTTTCGTAACGTGAGCGAAAGGTTTTATGTAATAGGCGCTTGCTTTTTGCTCTTCCCCCTGCTTATGATTCGCAAGCTTAAGTATCTGGTGCCGCTGAATTTGCTCTCTAATGTGCTGCTTTATTTGGGATTTGCGTGCATAATGTACTATTTGGTTCGAGGTCTGCCCAACATTGATTCGCGTGTGCTATCGACTCATCCGTACGAATGGGTTCTCTTCTTTGGCATTGCAGCGTTCTCGCTAACTGCTGTTGGCTCGGTAAGTGAATTGAAGGAGCTCCACCTTCCAGTAATTGTTATTTGGCGACTATAGATGCTTGTTGTCGAGGCCAATATGGCGCATCCGCAACAATATTTGGGCACATTCGGTGTTCTTAACCTGGCCGTATTTTTCATTCTCTTCTCCAATGTGTGCTTTGGCATCATGGGCTATTGGCGATATGGCGATCAAGTCCAGGCCAGTGTGACGTTAAACATACCGCAAGACGAAATGTGAGTGACTAAGCACGCTTATTTGATACTCTTCTTAGCTTCTCTCTAGAATCTCGCAGCTCATCAAGGTCACTATAGCCAGCGGCATCTTTTTGAGTTATCCACTGAATGCTTTTGTTGCAATAACCGTGATTTTCAGCGAATACGCGAATGAGGGTGAATTGCAAAAGTCCAACCATTGCACGGAGTATATCACACGTACCATATTTCTGGTGCTGACGGGTATGTTCTTAATGGAGATTTAAAGATTTTAGACTTATGTTCCGAACTCATCTCTTCTAGGCGTAGTAGCTGTGATAGTTCCCAACCTGGCGGCGCTTACAGCATTAGAAGGAGCATTTTCTCTATCAAATCTGAATCTATTTTGTCCAGCATTAATAGATATGTTTCTCAATTATGATATCGGTTATGGTAGGCTGTACTGGAAGTTGTTCAGGGACATTGCGCTCATCGTATGTGGCATTTCTTTTGGTATGGTCGGTTGTTCTGTGGCTTTGAAGCAGTTAATAGACGACCTTATGGTCACTATGAAGGCAATGAAGATGTAGATTGAGGAATGGAGAAAGGAGAGTCAATTTTCAATGTGACTAACCAACAAATATTTGATAAAGTCTGTAAGGAGTACAAAAGTAAGCAACTATGCCTATAGAAAATACAATGAAATAAAAAAGTATAGTTATATCTAAAATTATTTGTTTATTTTCTCTATTTTTGCGATTAAGCTTTTGTGGTTTTCAAATTTTACATTCATCTGCTATGTTATGGCCTAAGTCTACAGGTCGATCAATAATAGTAATAAAACTAAATCTGGAAATTTGTTTTTTACTTCAAAAGCATAACAATTTCTATACAATAGAATTTTAATTTTAGTTAATAATTGAAATTAGAAAATGTCTAACTACAAGCCTACTAAACTACTAAACCTAACTACTTACTTATGTGTAATACTTAATATAGCTTAAAAGAAGCGCGAATATCTATCATACTATTGTTTTATATTTTCAAACTTTCGTCTAATAAATTTATCTTTGCTGTTAATTTGGCTTGCGATTCTCGACGAGCATGTCATCTGAATGGAAGCCTGGAAGAGCTTGAAATCTTCAGTCGACAGGTGCATTTTTTTATTGATGTTATTGTCGTTGGCATTGTTGCTGAGTTTTAATTAATTGCCATCAAAGTGTTCGCTATCCGTCTGGGCTTGGAAACTCATTCGTTTGGCAGCAAATCCTGTTGCGGTTTTGTGCGTTCTTGCCGTGCTGCTGCATTGTTTGCCAGACATTGCGGAGGCATTGAGCCCATTTTAGCTTAATTAAGATGCCGGCTAAGCTCGGCCGCTAAGACTGATGTTTACCAGTCGCTCTGTTTGCTCTTCCCGTTGGTGTTGGCTCAAGGCGGGCAACGTTGCGTATGATTGTTGTGCTATTAATTAAGTACTAAGCAGCTTTACGTGCATTGATCAATTGCAAAAATCATTTAAAATTAAACAAACTGTAATAAAAGCCACACATGCACGAGTACATGGCGGGGCTTTGCTTGAGAATAAGGTGGAGCCCAATACACGTTCATATAACAATTGTGCAAGTCCTTTGCGGTTTTAAAATTGAATTCCTTGCCTCAATGGAGCGCAAATACAAAAGGAAAAGTTGGAATGCCGCCGCTACCGGGCCACAATAAACTAAAAGACAAACACAAATGCAGGCAGCAAACTCGCAAGAAGTACACCGAGCACAGCAAATATATATAAATAGGCACAGACTCACACTCTGACTGCGACTCAGTCTCAGTCGCAGATCCAGAGACTCAGGCTCCAACTTCGCAGCCGATGTCGATGCCGATGCCGACGCCGACGTCACTGACTGCGGCAGTGTAAATAGCATCGTGAGCGAAAAAGAACACGGCCTGCCAGTCAGGACAATGAGCAGTGAGAGGAAACTCCACAAGGAACTCAACGACCACTGCAGCAAACACACAACACAATTTCCATTCTTCAAATAACTAAATAAGGAAAAAACGCCAAATAAAAATAAAAACGTTGCGGCAGGCAACGATGGCGGCCAACTGCCTGTGACAGTGTGCCGTAATTTTTTTGTGTGGAGGAGGGAGTCTGGGATTGGTCCTCGGGCATGATTTTTGCAGACATGTTGCTTGAAACTTAATTTGGAGCCGCCGCATGCCGTCGAGGCTAGAAATCAGCAAAACAAGCGTCAGACGAAATGAGATCAAGCAAAGCTCGCATGGCAGCAGGGGACGCTTATTGGTAGAGCTGTGGAACTGGCAGAGGGACAGTTCCTGATGCTGCTGGGGCACACAAATCAGGAATTTGCTTGCGGCAGCCGTTACAAGTAATTTTCGTATATAATTTCTTGGGCTCTGCCCAAAAAAAGGACAACCAATGCCGGTTGTCTGAGCTTCGAAGGAACCATTGCCATTGCAGTCGCTCTTGTCGTCCTTGCTGTTTTTACTGTTCCTGCCGCTTCTGCTGCCGGAGCCACAGTTGTCGTCTTTCCTGTGAGTTGTCACAGCAGCATCATGTCAGTGTCATTATCAAACAATTGTGCGCTGTAAAGTCAGCCTGAAGAATGCCTGCTACTCACACACACACACACACACACACACACTCACATATATAACACAGTCTTGTATATATAGACACGTGTGTGTATGGACACATGGCCACAAACAATGCATGCCACAACTTCATATTGTTCCCGCCTGCAGCTGCAACTAGAAATGGCAATAAGAAAGGCCGCCATATTAAACTAACTCCCGAGCACTGCGCCTGTCACATGTCCTTCACGATAAGCGCTCGCACATTGTAAGGCAGTATTGTGTGCTGTCCCAGTATATATGCATGTTTGTGTATGTGTGTAAGTGTGTGTGTGTGTGTGTGTGTGTGTGTGTGTGTGGCCGAGACACTAGTCGAGACGTTTTTAAATTGAAAAATTCGTTGCATTCCAATTTTAATGCAATTATTTGTAGAAACGCGAATAACCAAAGGCGTTTTTGCCACAAAAAGGAGCGTCTGTGCTATTCTTACCCCAACTATCTACCCCTGCTATTATTTTTAGGCCCGCAGTACTGGTACTTTAACTTTCCACATATGTACATATATATGCCATACTTTTATAATTATTCCCATCGCTTTGGGCGATAATAAGCCTTGAAAGGCACGTTGTATATTCCTCTTATTATACATTTATTTTGTTATTAAATAAAAAAAAAAACACAAAGGGGAGAAAAACATATTCAAAATTTAAATCGTTACTTTTTTTAAGTAAAATTATAAATATGTCAGAAAAATAAATAAATGACCCATAAATAACCAAAGCAAGAACTTAAAATTTACAATAAAACGGACGGATATGCGGATAAATGGCCTTGCCACAGTTATTAGGAATATAGTACTTTGGGAGATCTGTCACGCCTTCTTCTTCTTGAGAGTATAACAACTTGTTTAGTACTGTGCATAAACTAAAAAACTCAGGAAATCATTTTTAGAACTTATTTAAATATTATTTATTTATTTATATAAGTTGCGGTCCCTGATTTCTTGATGTACGTATATAAAACTCATTTGCTTTTCTGCACCATCTTTCATAATTTCAAATGTGTGAAGAGTTGAGTTAAGCTTGCCAAAAATATAAGTTAATTTGCCGTTAATGAAGTTCATGAAGTATCCAACAAGTTGCCGTTAAAGCGTTTGGAATGGCTTTTCGTAGGACTCATAAACCCGTATATATAAATAATTGAACGAGCGAATTTTTACTTTTTCTGAATACAGTTTTTTTTTATATATTCATACTTGATATTTTATGGTGGTATTTGTGGGCCACCATCTAAGTTTCTTAAAGCAAAGATAGCAACTGTACGAGCACCGCCATGGCTTAGGCACGTTTTATTTGTGCCACCAAAGTTTTATTTATTTCGTCCTTTTGCAGCTTTGTCATATTTGTTTTGTCTAGCGCCGCCGCCATTTTATGATTCATTTTTATTTTCCCTTCACGAACGGTAGCCTCTGCCGAGGCTGTGTTTGTTGAGTGTGTAAAAAATGACGGTCTTGCTTATAGGCATTTGCGCTTCCCATATTTATTTGGTTCGTGTGCCTTCAATGTGATTTGCATGTTGAAACGCTCCTAAATTTTAAAGTAGCACAGAATGGGAGGGGCAGGAGGCTGTGGTACGTACAATGCTCGAATTAACCCGAAGCAAAATTTGTCACAGAAAATCTGTGAGCATGCCACAAGTCTTAGAAACTATCTCAGGTATTTACTTATTTATTTCTTATTGAATGAAATTTGCTTAAGAATTTCCAAGCTGTGTGCAATCGCAGTCACAGTCATGGACTCACATACTATACTATATTTAGTCAAACAGTCTCTTTTGGACTGGCCAAGTACACACAATTGCTGCCGGTTGCTGTTGCTGTTGAAATCTGCCAAGGCACTGACGTGGAATAATGCCGAGCTGGAGCGACTGGTATGAAAGCAAGATTTTCCATCCACCCATCGACCCATCCACCAATCCATCCATCCAACGATCCATCTATGTGCATCCATTTATCCGCTAGTCCGTAGGTAGATTGTTTGGCATGTGCTTTTGTCTTGCCGCATGCGATTTGCCGAGAAACGCTTTGGACTTTCCAACAACAAATGTCTGCCAAAACGCTTTTGCATTGGACTAGCGGCAAATACATAATACAAATATGTGCTAGCTAAAAGAATGTCTACAGGACATGTGCGGTGGTGAGAGGCCCTGCCCAACTGGTCAACAATGTGCCAGCGCATAAGTCTGCATTATGCAACAAATATGTTCGTATAAAACATCGGAGAAAGGAACAATGTGTGCTGCCTGTGTGTAAAAGATGCCACAACTTTGGCGGGGACAAAGGACAAAGGACGAGGGGTAAGTCCAACAACTAACCGCTTGCTGCTCACATTGGACGAACTGATGCAAATTCTTATGTACATATACGCTCCAGTCAGAGTTTGGACGCTCACCAAGTCGATAAAAGAGGTATGATTTATTTTAAACCAAAGATATGTTTTTTAAAAAGATTACAAAATGAAATGGGGTTTCAAATTAGTTATGAAAAATCGTCTACATGTTGTACTTCTTTTTTTTTTTGAACTATTCTCAGCTAAATTTTAATATCATTTAATCATTGGCTGTAATTAAGAGCGTAGATTGCGTGTAAAACATTTTTTATAATTTTGTTTTCAGTCCGTAGCTTTTATTTTTAATGCAAGTAATAAAAATTGATTTACTAAATCCACAAATCAAATCAAAGTTTTGTATAAAGAAATTTTGGAAAATAAATCGTGCTTTAAATCACATATATTTTGAATCATGAGGAATACTGAGCAAAATTAATATCGTTTACATAAATTCTTAAACTTAAGCTTTAAATTAAACTTTAATATGTTATTAATTTAAACATTTCCTTAGAGTTCAAAGCCGGTGTTATTTATAACACATTTTGTATACCCTGTAAAGTTAAGGATATACTGTTTTAGTATACTGTATGCGGTGTCCGTTTCAAACACAATCTCCTCCCATAATTTCGAAAACAGCAGGATATATAGTTCGTGGAGCCATACTCTGGAGGGATAAAGTTCTCTCGTAAGTCAGATTGGAGCAGACGATAATAAATATTGAATTCGTATTCACTTATTAAATACGAAATAGTAACAATTGATGTATGTGGTGTGTAGGAGTCATGGAATTATTTCAGTTTATCCCTCAAGCTCTAGCTATCCGTCTTGCTCTACTTTTCTCAACTTATTCAATGTGTTGCGAGTTGTTGAACAATTTTGTTGCATCAGAAATGATTGCTACGCTTAACATTCCGCTATGCATTTGCAAATCGGACCATCATGACCACAAAGCCGGCAGCTTCTTTTCACTTTTTTCCGCTTATTTGCATAGTTACTCGTACTTCCATACGTAGTTTGTTCAATTTTTATGTACATGTGGCTAGCATGTGGTTGGCTCGCGGGCATTTGCATAGATGCAAGAGCATCTATCTAGTAATTTCTATGTATTTGTATCTATAAAGTAGCCACTTGGATGTTTTATTTGGCTACGCATAAATTAATATACTTGGCTTAGAGTCGAGAATAATAGTTCAATGTACGAGTATGTACATACATATGCATATGTAGGTATGTATGTATGTATGTATGTATGTACGTATGTGTGTGTGCTACAAAAGTGCAAATTAACTTGAAAACAAAAGCTGAGCATGAAATGCAACTAATTAAGTGTGTGAATTCCAATCAAGTCTCAGCAAATGCCTTTCGTCGCACTCAGTACAAGTGTACAAGTACGAGTACGTTGTATGATGCAGTATATTTGTAAGTATGTATGTATGTATGTATGATTGCCTGACAGCAAACTGCGCTGGACATTTTGCCTGCCTGCCAGCCGTCTGTCTGTTTTTCCCTTTGTATGTCTGTGTGTGTGCACATCTGATATCATGGCCCAAATGCATGCTACTTACGAGTATTGCCGCTTGCTGCCGGCTTTAGCCAACACTAATGAACAAACTAATTGCAACGGCAACTGCAAAAGTAATCAAAGTGGTAGCTACTAGGAGGCAGGAGGGGGATTGGGCGAGGTGGCAGCAGCAGAACAGCAGCAGAACAGCATCAAGCAGGAGCAATAATAACAAAACTTTTTGCAACTGCTGTTGAAGAATTTTGAAAATGTTGCACAAATATTCTCAAAATGCAAGAAAATATGCTTGGTTGTTGGCTCTTGCGTTTTGGCCAGCACATATTGAGAGGTGGATGCTCGTTGATGTTGTTGTTGCTGTTACTGTTGCTGCCAAGTGGCTTATATCAATAATTGCCAAAAGCAAATTGGAAAAGTTATGCGCCTGCAGTTAATGCGCGCAGCGGAAATAGTCGCAACCAAAATGGCAGCAGCCGCAGCGGCAGCGGAAATGGCCAAACATACACACACACACACACACACACACACACACACACACACACACACACACATACACACATAAATAGATGTATATAAATATATATGTATATACATATGTGTATATATGTTTGTATGTATATGGGGCTCGTCAGTAGCTTGAACGCTCGTTCGATTGTTGCGGCAATTGTTGCTCCTTT
Organism: Scaptodrosophila lebanonensis; assembly: GCF_003285725.1. Classification (NCBI taxonomy): domain Eukaryota; kingdom Metazoa; phylum Arthropoda; class Insecta; order Diptera; family Drosophilidae; genus Scaptodrosophila; species Scaptodrosophila lebanonensis. Next base: position 9,808,202 of record NW_022060529.1, read on the forward strand.
TTTTTCTGTTGATTTTGCTTTTCATTTTGTTTTCATTTTGTTGCAAGTTTTTGGCAAGTTTTGTGCGCCGCAGTTATGCAATTTTGAAGCAGCTCTCAAGTCGGCGCATCGATTTGATTTGATTTGATTTTGTTGCCGCTACTCTGCGTTATTAATATTGCGGCGAACTTTCAACTTTTTGGAGTAGCTTTCAACTTCAACTTTTGCCCATCAGCATTACCAATAAAAACAAATTGCAGTTTTTTGTTTATTATTTTTTATTTTTTTTGCTCACTAACCGCTCGTTTGCTAAGCGGATTTTGCGGGCCATTGCGCTGATACTGCAATTAATATTTATAATTTGCGCAGCAAATTTAATTGACAAATTTAACGGGCCAGTTGAAGAGCCACGTATAAATGTCTGTTGGCCAGCAAGGGCGGAATCATTCATTCTCGTCGACTCCTCCCAGCTCAGCAACATGGCCAGCATGAACAAAGCGCTCGTTCTGATTTGCATTTCTCTGTTCGCAGCCACTGAGGTGTGTAAATTGTAATTGAAATGCAGTTCTGCAAATTGATTTAATAACTGTGCCGTTTGTGCAGGCTCGCTTCACCAAGCTCAATGTGAACCTGGCCCTTACGGTCGCTGAGGACTCGCATCAGCTAACCGAGGACATGGTTCGCATTTGTCAACAGGACACGGATATCTCAATGGATGAGCTGCACAAGTTCAGAAATCACGACTTTTCCAACGCCTCAGAGGCCAGCCAATGCTTCACCCATTGCCTTTACGAGCAGATGGGTCTGATGCGCGACGGGGTCTTCGTGGAACGCGACTTCATACGCAAGCTGGCCGATATCACCGATCCCAATACCTATGCAGAGCGCGACTGCCATGGACTTCTTGGTACCAACAAGTGCGAGACGGCCTACAAGATACATCAGTGCAAGCAGCAGCTGCGCTCTTCAGAATTGGCCCGCAAGGAGCAGAAGGAGCAGCAGCGGGCTAAATCTGCTGAAACAGCTGTTCCCGCGCCTCCCCCAGTCGCTGAGCTGGTAGAGTAATTGGTGGTAATGGTGGCTGTATATGCCTTTTTATTTGTTTGGTTGTGGGCTTTTATTACAGCATTTCAAATGTCGTCCAAATAAACAATTTTTATTCACGTTTCAATGTACAATGCCAATTTTTTCATTCAATACAAAAATGCAATTATTATGTACTATGTAGTTACATATGCATATACAAAAATTAATTAAATTAATTCAAACAAACTTCTCTTGGCTCCATAATAAACAGTCTAACCAAATTAAAAAAACGCCGTTTTATAGAGCTCAGCTCAATAAGGTGAAAAATACATTTTCAATGAGTATTTTTTGTTAACAAAAAAATTGTGTTTTTTGCAGTCATAAAATGGTCATAAGCTGTAAAACAAATAATTAAATCTATGTTAACAAAAAATTCAAATGCATATTCTAAAGGCAGTTAAATGCATTTACGAATCGCGATTTTCTGCTTCACAAAATGCAGTTTTGCCATTATTTTGTGTGTGGTATATTTTTTTCGATAATATGGAAGAGATTTTTTTAAGCTACGACTAATACAAAATTGTGAATAATTTCGCCTCTAAAAAGTATCTACTGCCGCTTCATTCAAATTAGATTATTTTGTTCCAGAGTAGTTGAACAACATATTTAATAAAAGTACATATTAATAAATGGGATGATTTCCTTAACGATTACTTACTTACTAGTACTTTGTTAAATTGTATAACATATATTAATTAAATTTGAAAACTATGCAGTATCAATATTATAGTATGATTAAATTGTATTCATTATTACACCTTTTTGCAAATATTTGAGGTTAAAAGATTCTAAAAAAGGAACGTAACAGTTTTGAATCAATGGTATTAATAATTTTATAAGCAAGTTTAGAAAAGTATTAACATTCTGAAAACGTAAAATACAATTTTCTATTTGATGTCCACATTGTTATTTTTCTTTTTTAAATAAACAAAAAAAGAAGCATTTTGAAAATAAATACTCACAAAACTAAAGACAAACTTTGGATTACTAATGTTGTCTTCAATGTGAGGTGCATGTACGTGTATTCGATTCTTTTGTAATCGTAATCTATTAAATACGTGTTCTAGATGATATAAGTATATAAATATAAACATTATTATAGATAATTACAAATATTAGTTTGCAAAAATAAGCATCGCAATATAATCGTACTATTTAGTACAAATAGCTAGCAGATGTAGTCAGTAGAGCGATATTAGAGTCGGGATTTTACTTACAATATGTATTACATATTGCCCCCCCCCCCCATTAAAATGTATTAAATAGGCCCCCTTATTTAAATCACAGTATTCTCTATATTTAACAGCATGAATGGCTTCAATACGTATTGGAAGTGGAGGCAGGCAGATTTCTGTTTCCATTATTACTTCTTCTTCAGTTGGTGGTCGACGGTTGACCATTATTGTCGTCGCCTGTGCGGTCTGGCCGCAATTTCAATTGGTTTTGCGTTTTCGCTTTTCCATGGAAATTTTGCCACTTAGCGAGCGCGTCGTTAAGCAGCTGCTCGACTTCAGCTGCTCAGTCCCAAACCACACAAATACATACATACATATACATATATAAAAGCACAAAAACACACACACACACTTACATGGCACGTTGATTTGTGTAAATGGCGCTAATGCCGAGGCGAGGCGAGGCGAGGCAAGGCAGCTTCCAGCTCCAGCACGCCTTCACTCCTCCCGCCTCCATTGAATTCTATTGTCTGTCTGTCTGTCTGTTTGTCTGTCTGCCAGCCAGCAGTTCGAGTGCAGTTCTCGTTCGCTTTTGCAATTATTTTGCACTCAATACTTCACTTTAAATTGTCGCCAACTACGCTGCCCACCTGGTCGGCCGCCCTTCTGTGACTCCGTGACTCTCGACGACTTTACGTCAGTCTTGCCCCTCGCTGCGTTTTTAATTTGTCGCCTGCCAATTGTTAAGCAAAAGTGGCTAATTTGAAATTCTTTTGAGCGAAGTGAGCGCATTTTTGAATGTCAACTTGACAGTGCGCGCTTGCTCCTTCGTTACCCCGACTCCTTCGCGTCATCATTGTCGTTGTCGTCGTCATCGTCGTCGTCGTCCTTCAGCCAAACTGCGACTGTCTGCCGTTGCTTCCATGATGGTGGCCATGGCTAGAATAGCGAAGCGGGCGGGGCATGGCTTTGGAAGCAGCATCTTTTGTCTTTGTGTCACGCGGCATGAAATTGAATTTCTGGCTGAAAAGCAGCAGGCGACAAAACCAAGCCAATTGGTAGCGTTCAGGCACAACTTCCGCATTGTGTGTGGGTGTGTGTGTGTGTGTGTGTGTGTGTGGATTTCGCGTAGAGTAAGCCTTCAATTATGCCAAACTGCCAGCGCCTTCCCCTATCCACTACCCCCTACCCCTACCCCATTCTCACTTTTCACGCACTCATATAGCGTAATTTGAAATGAATGAAATTCTTTATAACTACCGCCACTTCTTTTTCGTTGTACTTGTTTGGTTTGTTGTTATTATTCTTGTTTTCTGCACTTTTGTCTTTGTAGTCGAATTTCAATTTACATAAGTCTTTTCCGTTGCCACACCCCCACAGTTTTTCTGGGTTGTTTTTTAAACTCTTCTGCTGAACTTAACTCGTAACTGCCATCACAGTCCTTAGTTCTCGACGTTGCCAACAGAAGTTGTTTTTGTGGTTAAATGTAAATTTTATTGAATTTAACTCTTTTGTGTCTGTCTGTGTGAGCGTTAAAGAGGAAATTGCATAATTATGCCTAATCTTGAGACATTCCACTCACCCATCACCCTATGCCCTTTCATTTTACGCGCCCTTGGCGCTTCTGGTTTTTGCCTTCCATCTCCACCAGCCGAAGGACACTTTGCATGAAGAAGCATGCCACAAAATGTGCAATGCAAAAGAGTTTGGATTGCAAGCATTAGCCGTCAGAGCTGCTGAAGATTGGCTGATTGTGGCATAAACTTTTGCATTGGTATATGACAAGCAAAGTATGTACGAATCTATGTACACCGAACAAAAACTAGCCGTACTGGTCAACAAATATAGTAGTACGAATGTAATAAATATATATAAGCAACTAAATTTATTCCATTGATTCTTCATAAAATATATAGATTTAATCTGAAAAATGGATTGTGAACTATTTGTCGGACCATTATAGTACGATTGCATATGTTTTTAAAACTAATTATATGCAACCAAGTTTTTATTCATTAATGGAAGTAATTAAAAGTACATAAATTATACACATTATTTTATATGAAAATATAAGACAAAAGAAAATAAGCTATTAAATAAATTAAACAACATTAAAGTTCATATAGTCGTGTCGTATGGAAAATCATTATGCAAAAACCGAATTTTTAAAATAGGGCCAGAAATGTATGCAGAGTCCTGCTTCAACTTTTGACCAAATGGGTCTTTATATACAGGCTCAAAATTTTGCATCCAGGAATCAGAGTAAGTTCTTCACACGATTATTTTTAATAATATAATTTAACTTATATTAAAATTGTTGATAAATATGAAATATTATTATAAAGAAAAATAGATGGGTGTATAGGTAGATTTACTTTTGTGTTATAATTAGATAATTTTCTGTGTTACTCGGACATAAATGTATATACACGTAGTATATATTTTTTTCCAATATTGCATCAATTAATTCGACGTTATTAAATAAGGATTTGTTGGGTTTTTCTGTGTGTTTGCAATTCCTTTTATCTAATGGCCTATTTGATATTGGGGAATTGCATTGGGCGGCCAAGTGGCTGCCAACAAGTCCAAAAAGAAGAATGCTTACTATATGCATATAGTATTGCGGCATTTATGCAGCAATTCAATCATTAATAAATCAATTAAAATAAATTGGAATTTTGTGCGCTGATGTTGAACGTGAATCGGACTTGTCAATGCCAGCCCGACCAGCTTGGATTCCTGTCCGCCCACTTCATGTTGTGCTGATGGATTCGGTTCCATGCCATTTAATGCAATTACAAGCCCTAGAAGCGGTACTCAGTTGTTTCATTTTTTCGCTGTTCGCGTTGTGGCCGATATAAATCAAAAAATGAATCATTTGATGGAGTGCCATTAAAGCGAAATAAAAACAAAACACAACAAGGGAATGAAACAAAGCGACGGTCAACGAAACAACTTAAATTATTCATATGATTTATGCAATGTTTGCTTTGGTGGTGCCGGTAATCAAATGCTGCATAAATTTGTAGATAAATAAATATTTGTCCGCGCAATTTGTGAGCGCATTTTAAATGCATTTTCACATAAATATTATTTATTTTCATATTTTTATACTATATGTCTGTTTGCCAGCGTAAAGCAGACAGACACATGGAATTAAGTGAAAATTTGTGCACGGGCGGTGGCGGACATGAAACTACTCTCAGCGCTTTACAAGACATGTCAAAAGTTGCACGACACTAAGGCCGTTGCAGAGAGGTTGTCAGTGGGTGGTGGTGGTGGTGGTGCTAGTGGCAGGCCGTTACACGGTAAAAGGGCGCAATGATTGCTACTGTCGATATCGGGCTAAGAAGATTGCGGCTAAGGCGAGGCGACAGGCAAACAGACAGCGACAAATCCACGCATTCACTCACACACACACAAATATACACATTACATCTGAGCTTACGATATTAAAGGGTTGTGCGCTCTACTATAGTTCCAGTTCGTATTGCTCGTATTGCGTAGCAAAAATCGGAACAAACTAAAGTAATATTTTAAAACCTTTACAAAAGGCAGCACTGTTTTCATTTATACGATAAAAAATTAAAATTTGTTTAAAAATATGTTCCTTGCTTTTCAAATTTATCATATGTGGAGTACATATATCTTGTTAAATATTATCACTCGGCATTTCGTTTTCAATTAACGTTATTTTATTTGATTATACTATTACGGGCGATAATACAAGATCTAATAATAATAATATTATAAAAGGAATAAATTTGCTTTCAATTTTAGAAAGAAACATACGATTACAACGAATTATTTAACAGACATGAAAAGTAATGAAATTGTAATTATTTGTATGTATGTATGTTTTGCAGGATTTGTAATATTGAGAATTTCTTAGATTTTATTTGATTATACTATTGCGGGCGATAATACAAGATCTAGTAATAATAATATTATAAAAGGAATAAATTTGCTTTCAATTTTAGAAAAAAACATACGATTACAACGAATTATTTAATAGACATGAAAAGTAATGAAATTGTAATTATTTGTATGTATGTATGTTTTGCAGGATTTGTAATATTGAGAATTTCTTAGATTTTATTAATTCTATAGTTTATCATTGATCTACTTACTTTTGAATACAGCGCTAGCTTAATTGAAAATAAAAATTTTGATAACACGAAAATGAAATTACAAATGAAAACTTATGCAGTTAGTATAATTTTGAAAGAATTCAATACAATATTTCTAAAGCTATTTTTTTGGACTAATCGTTGACTAATTAACATCTTCATAATCTACATTAGTCGTTTGGTTGAACTAGTTCGCACGTAGTTAGTACAACACTACGGGTGTTAGATATACACAAGTAGAAATATACATGAGTTTGTGTCTGTGTAGCTTTTATGTGAGAGCATTAGAACTTTTCCTTTAGGAATGAAATGACTGCGTTGTGAGCTGACAGCATTATGCACATAGTTACCCATTATGGATGCTGAAGACAAACCGACTATTTTATGGGGCTAGGCAAGTGCAGTGCATGCCAGATTCGTTGCAAACTCATGAGCAGAAGTTTTTTTGTTGCCTAGGCTCCGGCGTCTGCACCAACACATACACACACACACACACACACACACACACACACACACACACATATATATATATATATACATACACACGCTCTTTTAGAGGACTATGATGGCAGGCAGACAAACATTTCGTGTTTTTAATTTTTGTTGTTTTGTCGCACACTGGAAAACTTTCGGCTCAGTTCACTGGCAGCTGTTGCGCCGCCCTAAAACTTTAGTGTCGGCGTCTGCTTTTAGACACACATACACACACACACACACAGACCAACAAATGAAAAAAACAACAAAAAATGCGGAAAATCAAACCACATCGAAAAGGCGGTTAAGGCTGTGCAAAAGCCGAAGAATAAGAATCGATTCGAGCAGGCTGAGGAAAATGTAAATAAAGCTGATGCGGCTGCTGGGAATAGCCACAAAATCTCATCACGTTGCGCAAATAGTCAAAGTCAATTTTCAATGCTGCGGCCGCATGCCTCGATGGCGTTGAAGTGTAAATTAAAAAATGCCCGCAAGTTGGCGGCGGTATCGAAATGACTTTAAGCGATATTGGGCAGCAGCCAGACAGAGGCCTAGCTCCATCCTGCATCTCAGCCATCACTTCAAAATCGATTGCCAGTTGTGGGACAAAAATAAAATGGCCGACCGCGCCACAGAACTCAGAAAACATCGGGGCCGCACACGCGCTTCTTTCTTTTACGAATGTGCGTACAACTTTTGCCAAATCACGTATAGCCAATTGCCGATTTGTTGTTTACACGCCTAAAAGTGTGTTATTCGAAGGAAAGCGTTTTACTCCCGACGCTTACATTTGTTTTTGATTGCCCGGCAATGATTTGTTTTCCATTCGCTTAAGTCTTTTTGTCTGAACGATCATTTGCCCACTTAAGTCTAATTGGGAGAAGTGGCAAGCAACAGATATGTTGGATATTGGAGCAGAATTTTTAAATTTATATTTATTTACTACACACATATAGTATATGTATGTACTTCGGCTAAATAAGAGAGAACTAAATATCCAAGAATGTGGCACTGCCCGGAAATGTTTCATGAATTTCATTTTAAAACAACAATTACCAAGATTAATTACAACTATGTACATATAAAAATGTATATTGTTTCATTACAAATTTTAAAGTTATGTGATTACATATAACTAATTATATTATTCTACATCACAAAAACTCTTAAATAAATTTAAATTACACTACCATCAAAAAAAAAAAATATATAAATAAATTTATTATTATTCCACCACCAGCTATACTGACTACTTAATTAGCAAATGCTTTGTGAGGTGTGGAGGATGTCTAATATTAAGTGGGCGTACAATTATTTTGAATGAATATAGTAAATAAAAAGAGTGAGTAACATTTTTACGTCTTACAGCTATAAATAGGTAAATGAATTTGGATTTATTTATTGGTATTTAGTTGCTTGTGCAACAAGTAGAGTTACTTATATGTTAAAGATCTACTTAAAAAATCCAACAACATAGAATGCTACAATCGAATAAGCCTGGAGGTGAAATACACTGTACCCAAGCCAACTTCAGCGACTTAATTATATGCGCCTACGGAAAAATACAAAGTATGAACAAGGAAAGCGAAACCGTGCAGTTTGTTGGTGTAGTACTGAAGTGAACCCGTTGCGCCAAGAACTTTTCTTAGAATTGACGGCTTTGGTTGGAATTTGAAACAAAAGTCGAAATTTAAATATTGAAATATATTAATAATATGAGTCAAGTTTGGTTAGGTTTGGCAAAAATAGGTAGCAGAGTCAGGGGAGGAAAAAACCTGGGCATAAGTAGAGTCTACATACCAAGTTTGGTAAAAGTGGTCTAAGCGCTAATCCAGACAGACGGGTTGACAATATATGGCTGTGTCACTTTCTCTCGTCATGCTGATTAAAAATATGTATTCTAAATTGTGTCCTTCTGCCTGTTTTAAGTTATGCACAAAACTAATATACCCTTTTCATCCTTCGGGTACAGGGTATAAAAAGAAAGAAGCGTGACACTTGCACTTTTTTTATTTCATGCTGGCAAATGACTTGTAAAACGAAAACTGCAAACAGCATCACAGTTAATGAACCCATATGGAACGTAAAATTTCAATCATTACTCATAACCGCAGAGCAGAAACAGCAACCGGAAGAACAGCGGCAGCTACTGAGTGACAGCTGAAGACAAGCCGGAAAGTCGCGCCATTGAAGTGCGCTCTGGAATTTCTTAATTTCAAGCATTGCCATCGCCCCTCGCCCCTCGCCCCTCGCCAGTCACCCGTCACCCGTCAGCCAACAGTCTGAAGTAGCAGTCAAGTGACAACAACTATGGTTGGCTGACTGAATGACTAACTGAGAGATTTGAGGGCGCAGGTTTAAGTCAGCAGCGGCAACAACAAGCAATGGCCGCGTTTGCGGTTTTGCGCCTTGGTCGCATTTTGTGGCTAGACTTGCGCGTGTTAGATGCCAGCTAGTGCCCGGAATAGGGAGCCAGCTGTTGACAACTGTTGGGGCTGCATGGGTATTGTGGTTGCTGTTGTATTTCTAGAAATAATTGCAGACATTTGTGGCTGAGAAGCCCAGCTCGTGGCTTGGTCTTGCTTGCTTATTGTTTTAATTAAGGGAATTTGCGAAAAACAGTGCTAGGTCTATTAAAATGTGCGCCGCATCATCTGATGCCCACCAGTTGCAATACTTCTTCACCATCACCTTCACCTTCAGCTTAAGCTTCAGCTTCTGTTCCATTTACATCACCATATCTAGCATTGTCTCAGCTATGGAGCGGGCTAACCAAGAGCCATTAATTTACATGGCACGTGATGTGCGCACTGGCTGTCAACTTTTTGTGGGGCTTCCAGCAGCTGCCAAGTCAGCTTGGAATTTGCACAAACTTCTTGGCATTGTGGCTGGCAACTCTGGCATGACGTGCATTGCACTGCAGCAATGGCAGCCATCTTTGCATTCTTCCAGCCGCTCCTGCTCCTTGGTATGCCATTCTCCACTTACTCTGGCATTCTCTTGGCGCGCTGGTTAATGAGTTATGTCAAAGGAAAACAATGTTTGTTACTTCATTTATATGCCATTATTATTTCTGTTGTGGTTGTGCTCTTAGTCGTCGTCGTCATCGTTGCCGTTGTCGTCGTCGACATTGTTCTGCACTGCAGTGCACTACGACTAGGTATCTTAGTTTTTCTTTGGCTGCCCTCTCACAAGCAGCTTCAGCTACATACACACAGCTACTACCACCGACCAACCGTCTATTATGCTGCTTGTTATTTGCTCTGCTTCTGTTCTTCTTTCCCCCTTCATATCCCCCATCATCACCAGCTCTCGCATTGCTCGACCTGCTACGAGTCTTGCTCCGCTTGTTGTTTATGGTAAAACTTTTTTGCGGTTGCATTGTACCATGATTATTATTGTATTTCGTCATGTCACTATTATTTGCTATTTTTCGCTTCAACTTTTGCCCAGAAGCGGCGCTTTCTGTTAATTTGTGCTTTCATTGAATCTATTTTGCTGCGCATAGTCGAAATGCATTTAAGAAGAGCTTATATTTGCAATGATCAACCGAAGAACAGTGTTTCTCTTGATTAGACAATCATTACTTAATAATTCAATATTCCAGGCTATTTTTGTTTTCATTCTTAGCAGCTTTCTACTTTTGAAGCTTGGTTTTCTTCAATGTTAGGCGGGTAATAGACATTAGTTTAGCATTTATAATTTACACAGTATTAAAGAAGATTAATCTGGCCTAACAAATGACGCGAAGATACATTTCTTAGGTAGGAACATGAATATTTAATTTGAATTATATTTTTAAAGTAAATCCCAACATTTTGAATCTTAATTTAAAAATTGTACTAGAAAGCTGAAAATTGAAACTCACAAAGGAACAAATAATTGATTGTGCCCGTATTGTTTGGTATCAGTTTAGTAGTAAAAAAATATATTTTGAATGTAGGTATACTGTAAATGTAAATTTCTATGACATTTTCCAATTACCCATTGCTGTTTTCAGTTTATAAACATCACGTATTCGCCGCGTGCGTCGAGAGACTGTCAATTAAAGCGCTTGTAGTAATTAAAACTACAATAATTAATTAGGCAAATATTTGCTTTACTAATGAGTTTAATGAAATGTTATTGTATGCTGCGGGCGTTAAAGTGTGGCACAAGGTTGCAGAGTTAGATGTCATTGGCATTAAATAATGAATTGCATTAAATGGCATTATTAAGTGAATTTATACCCGTATGTTGTAATATTGAAGCAATAATTGGGATGCGGATGTGACAAAAAAAAAAAAAACAAAAAAAAAAGATTGACTAAATGGCGATCTTTATTCTGACTTTTCTTCATATATAATTGTGATAAAGTTGCCACGAACTGTGAGGAGGGAGCAGAAAAACAAGGACCAGAAATAAAAAGCAGACAACAAGCAGTTAATACAGCTAAGCGGAGTTTATCAACTTACGAGGAAAACGAGAAAAACAACTTGAAGACAGAGCACACCTTTTGTCTATCAACGACGAGTATGGGAAGTGGTTTGGGTGTTGAATGAGTTCATGCAACGAGTTATAAATGTGCGTGTGGCAGGTTGATGCTGACGACACGCATGCTTCTCAGCTACACTGCGTCTGTGTATGCGTGCGTGTCCTCAATGATTAATTGCAATAAAACACTCTTGATAAAAAAGGGGGTAGAAAAAATATGATAAACGACATTTTGTATGTTAGCAATGGGAACGGAAACATACTATAACAGAATAGGAAGGCAAGCAAGCAAGCAGTGAGCTCGGCTTTTTGGCACTAGTTTTGGTAAGCTTGGCCGCATAACCGCGAGCGTCTTGGCTAAAAATGTCTATATGTTTGGCGCTTTTTCAGCCACTTTTCAGACGAGCGATGAGTGCAGCTGCCGCTCCACTGCCGAAATTATTGCTATGCTTTTGTTTAACTGTCTGCCTGTATGTCTTTTTGTCTATTTGTCTATTTGACTGTCTGTCTGTCTGTCTGTCTGTGGGTGTGTTTGTATGTTTGTACGTTTGTCTGGTTGGTTGGTAGTCGGGTCGACTTTCTTACAATGGAAACACGTATTTTTCTCAAGCGTACGTGACGTCGAGTATTCATCAACAATATTCGTTTGTTGGCATGCATGTGCGTGTCTATGTGTGTTAACACTCACTCACATAGACACACAGATACACACAGCACATCTGGAGTCACACTGAGCGGTACACGCGTGCTTTGCAGCGGTCGCGTCGTAATGAAAACATTGTCGTGCCAGTTCATAGACGAATCCACAGCAGTGCCTGTAAGTATGCACCAAATTGTGTGTGCTGGTAGCTGTATTTGTGTGTGTGTGTGTGTGTGTGTGTGTGTGTGTGTGTGTGTGTGTGTGTGTGTGTGTGTGGGTGAGCGAGTGCTTGTTGTTGATTATTATTTCCGGTTGGTGTGTTGCTGCTGAAACTTTTTACCAACTCGAAGGCAGACTTCTTCCATTCGTCTTATGCCTGCTGCGTTAGCTTTGGCCCCATGAGGATCTTCAGGGCACTTTGCAGGGCACTTAACATGCGGTTCCTCTGCTCATTTGGCAAGTTGTAAATTAAAGTTCTTGGCTGTCATAAAGGAAAACAAAAACAAAATCGAATTTTATCTGCCAGTCATTCAACACCCCCTTCTCTAACTACTTGTCTGTTGTTTTTAATTAACGCTAAGTATGCAAATTTATTGCCTGACTGACATGCAACGAAAATGCAGAAAGCGACATTCTCAAATATGTGTATGACGGGAACAGAGCAAACAATTTACCAGCTGACTGGGCAATGGCACGGAGAAAGGAGTTGTGCCAACATACTGTTAACCGTCTGTTGTTGGGAAACTGTTATACTTACGATATGGCAAATAGAATTATAGCAGAAATGTCACACATACAAGTAAGAGACTTCTCTCTTATATCAAGCAGCGCTCTTAACAGAGACAACTGAACGCTCGCTCTCTTTCGTTTGCCCCTAGAATTCGACTTGGAGGGCGCCGCTCTTTAGTTTCGAAAATTCAATGACTTCCGAAATGTTGAGTTTCGAATTTGTTGGCATCGTGTAAGACCGGTCATTAATTTGGCTTAAGCATGCCGGCCATAACAAAATCAAATGTGCAATTTGGCAACAATATTATTTCAATTACACAACGCAAATAAATGTTGCATACTTTTCATCGACGTTCGCTGTCGTACAGAGTCGATTTTCAAAAGAAAAACTCATTCGGCCGGCAACGTAAGAGAAGTCGTCAGCTGCGTTACTCGCCGCCATGTTTTCTCGACTCTGGCGGTATCAGGCGCACATAAGCATCAGAAATCGGTTGACTGGCTATGGAGGCGTCAATGACGTTCGGCGCATGATGTGCTCGATAGTTTTGTTGCATCGTTGAAATGCCAAACTTAACCCAATTCAAAATTGACGCTGGAGAGACTGCCAGGCAGGCAGGCAGACAGGCAGACAGACAGGCAGGCAGGCTGGCCAACTGCCGTCCATTGTTTGAGTTATTTGCAGAGATATGGCTACGCATAAATTTGGCATGCATTGCGAGAGCAAAATACTGCGAGAGTGAGAGAGCGCACGAGAGTGGGCAGCGAATCCATGAGAGATTAAATTTTTTTGCATGCAGCGGACTAATGCAATTGTGTCAGTGTCGGTAACGACTGTGCGTGTGTGTGAGAGTGCCTATTTTGGTCGTTGTCATTAGCATGCATGCCTGCGTACTGCATCCGAGCCGAACGGCATGCTTGTCCTCCACGTCGCTGTCGGTAGCACATAATTCCAAAGTGTCCAACTAATGTGTCCTTAATAGCGCCATCATCCGCTCGCTCGCATGTGAGCCAAATGGAATTAAGTGCGCTAAAAGCGGAAACTTGCAAAAAACAACTCGTAATGTGTGAATGTTCATGTGTGTGTCCCCATGTGAGTGTGTGCGGTGTAAAAGTGCAAAGAAATTAACGGCCAGTGTCGGATTTGCATGTACGCGGCACGCCCCTCACAACCTCCTCTTCTCAGCATCTTAACCGAATGTCCAATGCAATTTTTTCCCCACAACTGAAATATGCAAATGCTGGCCATTAGTTGAGTTACACACACACACATAAGTAAGCTGGGGACAACATTAAAGATATTTTGCAATATAAATCTTGGAATTTTGTGCGTTGCCATTCATTAAATGGACAACATTTGCTTTGCCACAACCTAAGATGTGCAGACAATACGCTAGATTTTAGTTTACAGCAACAAAAATAGCAGCAACCATACACACACACACACACACCCACACATATGTATATAATCATGGCACACATATCCATGCGTACATACACTAGCGTCCTAGCTTTAGCCGTGCGTTGACTTTCGTGAAATTTACAAGCTGTCAATAATTTATACGCCGGCAAAAACTCTGGCAAAAGTGCCGTAAATTGGCAGTAGCGTTGCGGTTATTGTTGTTGTTTCTGTTGTTGCGTGCGCGCCTTTGAGTTTGTGGGTGTAAGTGTGCGTGCTTGTGTGTGCGTTTGTGTGTAGTTAGCGGTAACGGTAATTGTAGCGGCATCAATTTCGCATACATAAATATTCATATGTGGCGCGTTGTCAGTCGTAAAAGGCAGCGGGTCGGATATTTTTGTGTTGGCTTTACTCAGCAGAAAGAGGATTCTTCACATACTCATAAACACATATAAACTATAAAATATAACATATGAAGAACAAAATTCCATTTATTAAGCCGCAGCTTTTCGAGCTGAGCATCATTATAGTTTTTTCATAAAATGACAATTTATTTGTTTTTAATATATATTTCAAACATAAATTAGTACGACACATCTTTTGTCCTTAAACGTTCTTGGCAACATAAATTCAATAATAATAATTTTTTGCATTAACATGTTTTTTAGCATGGATAAAATGGATTTTTAAGATGTCTTCTTATTTATATTTACATATATGTGTATTTTTTTTGACGATATTTAATATCGCTTCTTCGCGAATTGCATACTTTACTAGGCTACAATCCATAACTCAAAATATTGCGTAACAAGAGTTTCTGCTTTGTAATAAAAATGATGTAAATTTAATTTGCTTAGAAACTCTCTTGAACGTTGTTTCTTCAGAAAGGCGAGCTTTAAGTGCGTCAAGGAAAAATGTTTCTCTGTTAATGATTTCAAAGTCGTTGGCCCAAAAATGTTCCCTGAAGTGCGAAAAGTTGCCACATATCGGACAACACGAATATTGTTGTTGGTGGTGGGGGAACGGCATGATATTACTGTCCGATGATGGTCACAGCCCGTGTTCAGCACTAAAATGTTTGAGGAAAGCAACTAGTCGAAGACCAAAGGTCATTTCTGTGGCCATATTTGGAGAGTCTACGGCATCATTTTCATTAGCCCAACTCGACCCTGTGTCGGAAACTATGCTGTTGCAGCTGTTCCAATGTAGTTAGTTGTTGGTTGTTAGCCTCATTGGGTTTATGTTTATTGGCTGTTCAAAATAATTACAATAGTTTGTTTAAAAAAACATGCTGGCTAAAAGTTGTGCACTCGTTGGCAGTTACGAGTATTTTTGCTACGTTTATGAGCTGTCTGATGGGACCGTAAATGGACGATGTTCTTGGTTGGTCTGGCTTCTGTTCGGCACAATATGGCCGAGGAAGTTTTATCATGTTGTGGCAGTCATTTAGTGCGAATATTTTCATAATTTTAATAATGCATAAGGTACTCAAGTTGATGCTGTGTTACTTAATATACGTAGATATAGATACAAACAAATAAGTTGTTTGACTTTAATTTGCTTTGATGTCTGCGTAGCAGGCAGACAAATGTTGTTCGGGCAGGTGCCGGTAACACGTAATGTGTCTACAATGTCGCTAATTACAAAACTTTTTTAATAAATGTAGAAACAAAACAACATTCCGCGATCGACAGTGCAAAGTAGGGGGGACAAACGAAAGGAAGAAACAAAAAAAAAAAACAACCAAAATGAAACAAAACAAATCGAAAGTTGCGTTGCCATTGTTGTCAGAGACAACACCGCATCGGCCTCTATAGCAAATGGGTGCTGCTGGAGCGGTTGCGTTGTCATTTTGATTTGTCAATGACAGCCGCGCAAGTGGACTTGGGGCTGCCTTCTGCCAACGGACATGACTTGACATTTCCTGTAATAAACAATTGCCGGCCAAGACGGTTGAACATTGTGAATATTGCGGCCGTTACTCAAACATATTGACGGCAGTGGCCACTGATAAAGTTAAGCCAAACAAATGCCGGCCATTTCGTTGATGAGTTCTGACTCACCTGCTCTCAGTCCGTTAAGGATGCTGCATTCTTGTCTATTTGTAGCTATCGTCTTTAATATAAAGAAATGAGACTGCAATACGTTTGCTTTGTGTGCAAATAACCTGCCGGCGGATGGCACCCAGTGCAGCCAAGACGCTGCGCTCCCAGATGGAATTTGCATGTTAAATGACTGGTAGGGGGTGCACGTAACTTCAATTGCAACGGACAAGTGCAGCCGGCACGGTGCCGAGTGCCATTTGTCAAACGTCAGTGCTCATGAGCTGTTATTATTATTAGCCTGATGATGATGATGATGACGACAGCGAATACGGGCACTGGTATTGGCAATGGTAATGCCAGGGGCGTGATTGTCCGGGTGCTGTTGCCGTATGGCCAATGTTAGTTTTGAGTTAACATAATTGTGTTTTGAAAAATGCCCGTCATTTATTTTGGCTGCTCTTTGCATTTAGTATTCCTTCATTAGAGGGCCAGACGGCAAGTCAGCGAATGTTTGCCTGTATACTATGAACTTTTTTGCTATATGCGTGCATATTTTGCAGTTTGTATGTACAATTGGTTCTTGTTGTTGTAGATATACAGTTCTGCAGTACTTCATAGTTGGCAGCATTAGAAATGTACAGCGGACGCCCATAAGTAGGCAATGATTAATGTCAAGCATTGAAAGCAGCCAGGGACTGCAGGAACGGAATGGAGAGTGTATGTGTGCTATTGCGATTGTTTTCAGCACCGCACAGTGGAGATAGTTCATTCCCATAGTTAAACTTGTAGTATAATTTCATTTTCGTTCGTAATCTAAGCCTTTGGGCATGGGTTTTTAAGCTTACTATACCAATAATAGGCTTATTATAGTAGGACAATCCGATTGCATGCGGGCCAAAATAATAACATTGTTTTGTTTACTAAAAGTAATTGATTCCAGTTTGATATTTAAAATCTCCCACTGCACCGTAAGCGTGCCGGTGTAATTGAAACTCGTATTTGTGAGTTAATTTTGAGCGTAAACAAAAAAGTTGCCACTCGTTTCGTTTCGTTTGCTTTGGTTTGGTTTCGTTGAGTTGCCAACTTTTTGTCGCCGTCTCATTTTAAATTTTCATAATTCATGAGCCGGCCCTTTTCAGTATGTTCTCTTTGCAGCACTGTTTTGTGGGTGTGCTACCGACATTTGTTGGTACACACATATATACACCACTAACCCACGCGCAACTTTTGCGAACTGGTGAAAAAATGAGTAAGAATGTAATCGCCGGCTGCTGCCGACTTTGCAAAACTCTAAAGCTATTTTAAAATTGAAAATGGGGCCACAACAGCATTAAAAAAACCGAAAAGTACAGGTTGGATTGACTGCAAAATGTAATCAACTTAAACATAATTTTTAACATTCACATCTCAATTTTTGTACAAGATTCAATTTAATACGAGATGAAAAAAAAAAAAAAAAATTCCATAACCGAAAACTTAACGAAGATTTTAACTTTTTAGATGACTGCATTATTTGGTGCAGTTTTCTTGCTCTTAACTATAGGACACTTTTTGATGAAAATAGTTTAACTATATATTGGTCAGAATTGTGGATTTCTTGATCAGACTTCGATATTCTGCCTATTCTGCAGCATAATACAATTTAAATAATGAAGTGGTCAGATTTGTTATATTTAAATCCAGCTGAGAACAAGCGGAGATTCAGTAAGGTAAATTTAGGGTTATAATCGGCAAATTAAAGTTGTTACGCAATTAAATCATAGAGTTTTGTAAAATTCAACCACATCTTTCAATTTGGACGAAAGAAAGAAGTTTTCGTGAAGATTCCGTGCATGCTTAAAATATGAACCCATATGGGCTATTAATACTTAATATTTTCACCATATTCTTGCCTGTTACATACATCTGCATTAATTTAATATGCTCACTTCCCATTGGTGATACAGGGTATACAAAAATCTGTGCAGCGATTCGGAGCGTGTTTCTGCCACGACTCTAATGCCGCAAAGAGTTTATAGTTTAGACTATTTTTAGCAGGCAATCCAGCCAGTGCTCCAGTCGGAGCTTCTTTCTGGATGTATGTGCATGTGACAAAATGAGTGAGTGTTGGTGTGTGTGTGTGTGCTTGTCTGTGTGAGCCAGTTAGCTTGGCGGCGACTGCATGTCGCTTTGTAGGCGTTAAAGTTGCTGCTCGCTGAAAGTTGAACAAAAACTTTTGTTTTATGGTCTTTTATATGCGCTGTCAAAACTCCAGAATACACACACATGCGAACACACTCCCACTTGTAGAGATAAATAGTCTACATGAGCATCCAAATAGTCGGCCGCCAATGTAAAGTGTCGCTGTTGCTCGCGCCGAGTTTACAAGTCCGCAGCGAGCGTGAGCGAAAGTTTTGCCACCGAGGCGACCAACAGACCAACCAAGCGGGCTACCAAAGTTATGAGTTATGTGTGAAAGTGCCAACTTTACACGCTGTCACACAATTTTCACAATTTCTTTTGCAATTTCGCCGCGGCCCAACGCACAGGGCTACCAAATTCTGTGCTTTTCATTGGTTGTTGTAATGCTTTAATTTTTTTAACTTAAATTTATTTAAATTGTGTATAATGTTCAACGTACTTTTTTGAATTAATAATCGAGTTACAACGGAACAAAAACGATAAAACTAATAATAAAAGATTTTTAGAGCATATACAAAAATAGTTAAGACGTATTATAAGTACATAGTTTTCAATGGAACTAGGCTAGAAATTGTCTGAGTTCTACGTACTTTTATTATTGAAAAACAGAGAAATTTATATAATGTTAAGTAGGAGTTCAGGTGCTGAAACAACTGTTTTTAATTAAAAGTATTTAAATAGAAGTAGTATTAAATTATTGTTGCAGTACTTTTCTTGGTCAGGTTTATACTTTTTTTTTAATTAATAAATATTTGGTGAACACAAATTGTAATGCGGGTACTATTGCTATTTGTTTATTTTAGCTTTGCTTAATCATTATTTAAATAATTAGGAAACTGATCTAAGAACGACTTCAAATGTTTGTTTATTCAATTTATTCATTTTAATTACAATTAGAAGTAATTAAAGCATATTGTGTATTGTGCTTATTCGTGTTTGTATTTCTATTTGTGTATTCTTTTACTATAGTATCTGCATACCTGCGATTTATTTGTATCTTTCGGGAAACGTGTTAAGTTGGACCAAGAGCGTTTTGGTCGCTGCGATGACTTCGTTAAGTCCTGAGTACTGAAGACAGGCGACAATCTTTCCGTAGCCAATAGCAACAACGCAGACACTGTAACGGGTTACGTATATAATCCAGGCTAGATGGTGGGCATAGGTGAGAGCGCACGCGAAATTTTTCCGGCTCTGGCTCGTCGGCAAGTGGGGTGGTGATCTTGCTTCTCGCCTATGGTTTGCCTATACATATATATTTCTTTAAAAAAAAGATGCGTGCAGACAAGCGGAAAAGTTGCGGTAATACACACACAGGATAGTAAGAGGGAAAACAAACCTAAAACGAAAATTGCGACCCTCAGGTGTTAATGAGGTGAACTGCGACCCTCAGGTGTTATTGAGGTGAACTGCCCTCCCTACCATGGTCATTCCTTACCAAAAAAATAAGGACTAACTATTAGAATGACCCCTAAAATTTCCGGGAGACCTACAGGGGCGGCATGACTAGCATTGATCAAAAGAAGTTAAGTTAAAACATTATAAAATATAATTTATTCACAAAAAAAACGAACGTGGAAAAATAAGAAGTGCATGACAACCAATTATAAATAACAATTAAATAGGTATAATATAAATGAAATTAAATGTGTATGTATATGAATGCTTAAAATATATAGATAAAAGGTAATAAAAAAAATGAATATGAAAAATAAATAGAATTCAAAAATGATTTATAAAGGTATAACCAAAATGAAAAATATACATTCTTATGAATTATTAAATTAGAAAAAAACTTTCGGCATGGAAACAAAATGGCAGTAGAAAAATGATGCAAGAAAAAAGAATTGAATCAGTTAAGCTAAGTAATGAAACTATATGTTCTGAGTTTTGCCTCTTTAGTTGAGTTTTTTTTTTTTTTGTTACGTGATTCGCAAAAAAAAAATAATAACAAAAAAATAATTTGCAAAAAAAATAACTTACTTGGCGTTATCCATCGCTGAAAGTACTTTCCCGATGAGACCGCTGCTGAAAAGGAAAATCTTAGATGATGGGAATACAATCCAACCATCTGTGTGGACACAAAACAGAATTTCGTTTCTTTTTCTTTTGCTGTACTCAAAAAAAACTCACTCGAAAGAAAACACTCAACAAAACATACAAAAAAAACGGTACTCCTCTTCCTCTTCAATATTCGAAGATACGGCCTCTCTTCGGATTTCGAGAACCAAGATAAACTAATAATTAAAATTCGGCCATGTGTTTCCCTATGCCTTCACAAAGTAAAATTAATGACATCGAACAATGTAATATAAATGGTCTGAACCAAGATTAACAGTAAAAAAAAACTGTATGACTAAATAGAACTTTAAATATAAATATAATGAAAATTTAACCTATGGAGAAGTTGATTCTGGCTGGCCATTATATCGTTTTTTTCCAACAACCAAAAATTTAGCCACTACTGCCTTTTCCCTTTGCTCAGAGCCACACGTCTTAGCTGCACTCAACCTTTTTATTTAAACCAAACACAACAATGAAGCCGACGCGGGTAAAATTTAGCAGCGTGGATACGACGGCGCTGGTAGCTGCTTCGCGTACGATAGAAGACTGAGTTGCACTCAGGTGGGTCGGACGATCGCCTGCGGTAGTTCTGCTGCGTCGAACATAGGGTCCAAAACTTGAGTGATTTCGTCTTTTAGAATTTTAATGCTGCTGGCGGCTGCCGTTTATTGCAAATGCCAATGCAATGGACTGCTTTTCGGTTTCAGAAACCCTCCAATACGATCAAGGGCTGGCATAGCTCAATATTATCACTGGCCTTTGTGTGGGCCTTTGTTTTATTTTTATTTTTTTTTTTTTAAAACCAATCTGGATACGCTCTTTTTGGCGACTTTAAAATTTTTCTTCGACTCGGATATAAAAAAACTTTGAACTGCAATTTGCACACGTCTGCTCTCGGCCAAGTATCACCAGAAAAAGAAAGCATCTGACGCCTTGGACCAGGCGGGAACCTTTTTACAGAGGCGGTAGGTCAGCGAGGTGAAAGTAGCCATTTTCGGCGAAAGTGACACTTGCACCTGTTAAGCAAGGAGTTACCCTATTGACCTGCTTGCGCCTTTCCATCATACGACCAAGAGGTGGCGCTAAGAAAAATTACGATATTCGCCTATTAAACTGATTTAACAAAACAGTTGCTGCTGCAAGCGTTACAAATGCCCCCCACCAAAATCAGACTTGGTGGTTTTTTTAAAAAAAACATCAAGGCTGATCACACCTAAGCTTGAAGCAGCTATTGCTTTAAGTCTTTTGCGTGATATTTGCCAACAAATCGACCCTGGAGATCCTCCAGCTCGTAATAGCAATTGCCAATTTTACGTCGAACCCGGGCTTTGATATAGGCAGGTCCCAATTTTGAGTTATAGCCAGCTTGAAAATTACTCTGTCGAAAATTTCTCCGGTAAATTTCCTGACCTACCCTATACGAAACTGCTCTTGAGCGTAAATTGTAATTGCGCTCATTTTTCTCATTTTGTTTTCGCATTACCTCGCATGCTTTGCTTCGTATAAGTTCGAGAGAATCTTCCTTGCTATAAACAGCTGCTTTATCTTCTAGCAATTTTAAGTGTCTCAACAATTTGTAGGTTGAACCCGAATTTAAAAATTGTTGACCGAACACCATATAATATGGAGTAGCACCAATTCCGGAATGAACTGCTGACCTTAAAGCACAACTTATACTGCTCAAATGCTCGTCCCAGTCTTTTTGATCTGGCCTTATATAAGAACGAATAGCAGCAATAATTGAGCGATTTACACGCTCGGACGCATTAGCCTGTGGCGAATATACAGCTGTCAATGTATGAACAACTTGATTGTCCCGAAGCAACTTTTGAAAAGCTTCAGCCTTAAATTGCGAACCATTGTCTGAAACAACTGTCTCTGGAACTCCAAATGTGTGGAAAAGCTCCTGTTGCATATATTTCACGACAACATCTGCAGTCAGTTTTTTCACCGATTTAAGAAAAACAAACTTGGTGTAGTGGTCCATAACAATAAAAATACCAATATTTCCACTACGAGAACGCGGGTACGGGCCTAAGAAATCAATATACAACCTTTGAAAGAATCTCTGTGATTCTGGGGACTTTCCAATTGGCGGACGCTGAACTGTATTTGGCGCTTTAGTCGTTTTACATGTTTCGCAAGAATTTATGTAACATTTCACATCGTTCACTAAGCCTGGCCAATAATAATACCTTCGTATCCTTTCCAAAGTTTTATGCACTCCACCGTGAGAAGCTAACGGGTGGTCATGTGCGTTTTTCAAAACCTCTGAAACTAATTCCTTAGGAATCCATAACTTCCAACCAAAAGAATCATGCAACTGGTCTCCCGTTGCATGGTCTGATCTACGGTACACAAAATTTTCAACCACTTTAACATCGGGTAATTTGTCTGCATTTGCCTTAACGCGTTCCATGAGCTCAGTATAGTCATCGGACTTAAAAAATTTAGATTCCAAGTCGACTAACAAACCATTACTGGCCTCTATCGCAGCTATTTCGTCATCGTGCACCCTAGACAAAGCATCTGGAACAATATTCAATCTACCGCTTCGATGTTCAATTTTAAATCTAAAACCTTGAAGTTTTAGTGCCCATCGAGCAAGACGAGAATGTAAGTCTTGTTGTGACATGAGCCACTTTAAGGACGCATGATCGGTTATCACCGTGAATTCGTGACCTTCAACATAAGCACGAAAACGCTTAATGCATACTAAAGCTGCTAAACATTCTTGCTCAGTTACAGTATAATTTTTTTGAGCCTTGTTAAGTTTTTTCGAAACAAAAGCTATGGGATATTCATCTCCATCTTCAGTCTTTTGAACCAAGACACCTCCGACTCCAGTTTTGCTAGCGTCACAGTGTATAAAAAAGGGCTTGCTGAAATCGGGACTGCGTAGCACTGGTGCTAAGCAAAGCAACTGCTTTAATTTTACAAATGCTTGTTCACCCTCTGGAGTCATAATGAATTTCTGTCTGGGCTTTAACAGATCTGTAAGTGGAGCAGATATTGCGGCAAAATTGCTAATAAACTTGCGGTACCATCCAACCATTCCCAAGAAACTCCTTAGAGCTTTGAGTGTACGAGGAATTGGAAAATCTGTCATTGCTGAAATTTTTTCTGGGTCTGTACGAATGACACCTTCACCTATAATATGTCCTAAATATTTAACCGAGCGCATGCAAAATTTGCTCTTTTCTACGTTTAGTGTTAAACCAGCAGATTTGATTCGCTCAGCAACTTGAGTCAAAACCTTTAAGTGCGACTCAAAACTATTCGACACAATTAACAAGTCGTCCAAATAAACAAATACCTCATTTCTGAGCGATGGTGGAATAACTTTATCCATTAGACGAGTCATTGTTGCGGCAGCATTGGTCAAACCAAATGGCATGACTTTATACTGGTAAAGCGGCCTACCCGGTATCGTAAATGCTGTTTTATCTCGCGACGAAACATCTAACGGAATTTGCCAGTAGGCATCTTTCAAATCTAGACTTGATATAAACATTGCTTTTGGCAAACGGCTTAAAATGCCATCAATTTGTGGAAGCGGATACGCGTCTTTTCGCGATACAGCATTGACTTTTCTGCTATCCAAACAAATACGAAATTTTCCTGGCTTTTGTACCAACACAACTGGCGAAGACCAAGCACTGTCTGACTCTTCTATAACTCCTTGCTCAAGCATGCGATCAATCTCAGCATATAGAAGTTTTTCTTGAGCCGGAGAAATAGGAAAATGACGCTGTTTAATTGGTTTTGCATCACCAACGTCAATTATGTGCGATATGAGCGAAGTCTTGCCAAGACCAGAAACTACAAATGAAGGAAATTTGTCAATTACTGCCTGAAGGCTTTCCTTTTGTAAACCCAATAAGTTGTGAGAATCTGATGACAGTTCGGAAATTTCTCTGTCCGGTGGCAAAAGATTGAACGTTGTCCAAAAATCGATTCCAAGGTACAGATCCTGACTTAAGGAAGGAATAATATGCAACTCTATATCTTTCGTCTCGTTTTTGTATTTTATTGCAGTTTTAAAACGACCTACAATTTCTTGTTTTTTTCCATCTGCGGTACAAGCTGAACTTATAATTCTTTTGAAATTGAATCTACTTCGTATTAATTGTTCTGCCAATCGACCACCTACACAACTAATAGCTGCGCCAGTGTCCATTAATCCAAGCACAATTCTATCCAGCATACGAACTTCAGCATACGGGCGCTTATCATTATTTTTATAGCGAATGGCATTTATTGTTTTTGCAGATTGCCAATACGCGCGCATGCGTTTTGCATTTCTAGAAACTGATTTTCTTCTACCTAAGTTTTTAAAATTAAATATATCTACAAAGTTTTTGTACTTTTGCGGCCAATGCAAAAGTGACAACGTAGAACTAGCTGTACTTGTGTTTTCATCGGTAATTATTCGGCATTCGTTAATTTGCTGCTCTGAACACACGGGTGCTGCCGAGCCGGTGCGTTCGACCTCGAGTTTTTTGAGCATTTGGTGCAAGTTGGTTTATATGTATTCTTAGCACCACAACCATAACAAAAAACTCTACGCTTAGCTTCACAATCTTGATATCGATGCCCCTCTTTACGACAATTCCAACAAACTAGAGCCATTGCGCCAATTTCGCCTTCGCTCTCCATGTCAGAAAATTCTGCGGCATCCTCAGTTTCACTATCCTCTACCAGCTCAGAAACTTGCTTTCTAAAAGGAACTGTTTTTTGATAGCTATAATCTCGCTTTACGTCTTTTAAAAACGCTTCGCGACGGCGACAAATTTCACGCAGGCGGCTAACCGAATTTATTTGAATGTTTAATAATTCGTGCCTTATTTCGGGCCTTAAGTTTCGACGTAGTGTTTCGACAACAATCTCTTCAGACATAGGACTTTCTAAACTATCCATTAGCTGAACTATTGCGTCATAAAATGAATCGAAATTTTCTTTTTCGCGCTGCTTTCGATCCCTGATAGCCTCTCGAATGTCTACATCTGTACGCGAATCTCGATATTGTTTTCGAAGTGCGTTACAAAGTAAGTCCCACCTTGCCAAAGGAGTAGTTCGATGGAACCGCCAATAAAATTCTCGTGCCTTTCCTTCAAAAAGCAAACTGGCATTAGAACAAAGAAGTGCAAAATTTCCCTCTAGAGTTTGGTGTGTCATTGCCTCAGCTCTATATATAAAATTATCGACACTAATGCCCTCCGGATTTCCATTGAAGCGTAACTTCCAACTATTCAGAATATGACCAACTTTATCTGGACGATACGTTAAATCGCTGTGCGAAGTTGGTGTTCCAGTAGGAAATACCACAGACATTGACTCGCGCTGACTGCGTTGCGCCTCTTGCTCATTATTATTTCTACGAGTATTTTGAGCCTGGTTTTGAGTCTGAGCCACCAAAGAACTCATCTGTTCTGCTATGTTGGTCCGTATCGACTGAGCTATTTGAGCTGACAATTGGCTAAAAAGGTCATTTTGCATGGCTCGAACTGCCTGAGCCACTATAGGAACGATAGAATTTTCTTGGGAATTC
This sequence comes from Scaptodrosophila lebanonensis, assembly GCF_003285725.1. Classification (NCBI taxonomy): domain Eukaryota; kingdom Metazoa; phylum Arthropoda; class Insecta; order Diptera; family Drosophilidae; genus Scaptodrosophila; species Scaptodrosophila lebanonensis. The sequence continues at coordinate 9,834,122 of NW_022060529.1, forward strand.
GTGCTATTCCGTTGTTCTGCTGATCTACTAGTACCCGGTATGTCGTCTTGAGTTGCATACGTTTCGTGTTTTGTTGCCTGGTATTCTGCGCTATTGTGTCTGGTTGGCTTTTGAAACAAACAGCTACACAGCATGGGCAAGTATTTGATGTGCGTGCATGAGCCATAATGCACTTTTTATGAAATTCATGGCCACAAGTAGTCGTGTAGCCAGTCGTTGCTGCTATGCTCTTTTTACATATATGACACTGTGTTGTAGATTGGGCATTTGTGCCTGCCTCCTCATCCGAATGATCGACACCCATGATAAACAACAGAACTTATTAAGAGCAAAAAAAAATAACAGAAATACAAAACAGCTGATCTAAGCAATTTCAAGGGCAAGGTCAATAACCCTTGGAGCCGCTATTCGCTAATCTCTTCAACTGCTCTCTGCATGCGAACGAAACTGCAAACACAACCTGAGCGAAATGAGTGTAATTCTAAACAAATAATAATTATGCTAAGACCTAAAGTAAAACGTGTAAACAATAAAAACTATTGCGGTACTTGTAAATCAACAAATAAATATCAAGAAGAACAAAAAGCATAAACATAAATTGATCTTTTCCTTAGTCAATGCTCCCTGCATGAATCCCTTATCAGCAAATTAGCAGATTTGTTTACGTTTGCGTCGAAAAGAAAAAGTAAAATATTACGTTTGATGCTGGCGGCGACAAGTCATTACAATCGTCCACAGCTGATCCAATAGAATCAATTGCGGTAGACCTGTCCGTTTTTTTTCTTTCTTATTTTTCGCGCAACAACAACCTGAGTAAGCTGTGGCCAAATGGTGATAACATTTATCAACTCAATTTGTCATCCAAAGCAACTTACATATTGAAATATTTTTTTTTTTTTTTTTAAAGGAAAAGATTTGGTTTTTGATTTATTAAATAATTTAAATGTGGTCAGAGGAATTCTTATAAAAGAAAATCACACTGCAAAATCCTATGCATTTAAACTACAAATAAAGTTTACCTATAGATTTGTTTTGAGTCTTTTCTTTCGCCTTTCAGCCGTGGTCAGTTGATTCGTTACTAATAACAAAGTCATCTGCATATCCTATGCGTCTTGAATAGCAAAATTAAAACTCAAAGGAAATTTGTTCAAATAGAAAAGCTTTCTGAATTACTTTCTCCTACTTTCAGCCGTGGTCAGGTATTCAACTACTGGAAATTTAAATACCTGCGTATCCTATGCGTCTAAATGAGGGATCAAATAACTCATAGGAAGAATAAATTTTAGCGGCAACACCAACCGTGGTTGAAAAGACAGAAGATAGGTAGCTGAACTACAAAGTGTCTCCAACCCAATGTTACTGTTATAATTTAGGAAAATTGAAAATGAAAATAAAGAAAAGAACATTGTGTGTGTGTGAGCCTCTATGAGATTATGGGCTTCTTTATCTGAATGTGAGTTCTAGAGAAAGTTATTATAAAGGTCTAGATAAAGTATGCCCCACACGTTGGGCGCCATTTTAAATAATATTATTGTATATTATAATTCATAACTGTAACGGGTTACGTATATAATCCAGGCTAGATGGTGGGCATAGGTGAGAGCGCACGCGAAATTTTTCCGGCTCTGGCTCGTCGGCAAGTGGGGTGGTGATCTTGCTTCTCGCCTATGGTTTGCCTATACATATATATTTCTTTAAAAAAAAGATGCGTGCAGACAAGCGGAAAAGTTGCGGTAATACACACACAGGATAGTAAGAGGGAAAACAAACCTAAAACGAAAATTGCGACCCTCAGGTGTTAATGAGGTGAACTGCGACCCTCAGGTGTTATTGAGGTGAACTGCCCTCCCTACCATGGTCATTCCTTACCAAAAAAATAAGGACTAACTATTAGAATGACCCCTAAAATTTCCGGGAGACCTACAGGGGCGGCATGACTAGCATTGATCAAAAGAAGTTAAGTTAAAACATTATAAAATATAATTTATTCACAAAAAAAACGAACGTGGAAAAATAAGAAGTGCATGACAACCAATTATAAATAACAATTAAATAGGTATAATATAAATGAAATTAAATGTGTATGTATATGAATGCTTAAAATATATAGATAAAAGGTAATAAAAAAAATGAATATGAAAAATAAATAGAATTCAAAAATGATTTATAAAGGTATAACCAAAATGAAAAATATACATTCTTATGAATTATTAAATTAGAAAAAAACTTTCGGCATGGAAACAAAATGGCAGTAGAAAAATGATGCAAGAAAAAAGAATTGAATCAGTTAAGCTAAGTAATGAAACTATATGTTCTGAGTTTTGCCTCTTTAGTTGAGTTTTTTTTTTTTTTGTTACGTGATTCGCAAAAAAAAAATAATAACAAAAAAATAATTTGCAAAAAAAATAACTTACTTGGCGTTATCCATCGCTGAAAGTACTTTCCCGATGAGACCGCTGCTGAAAAGGAAAATCTTAGATGATGGGAATACAATCCAACCATCTGTGTGGACACAAAACAGAATTTCGTTTCTTTTTCTTTTGCTGTACTCAAAAAAAACTCACTCGAAAGAAAACACTCAACAAAACATACAAAAAAAAACGGTACTCCTCTTCCTCTTCAATATTCGAAGATACGGCCTCTCTTCGGATTTCGAGAACCAAGATAAACTAATAATTAAAATTCGGCCATGTGTTTCCCTATGCCTTCACAAAGTAAAATTAATGACATCGAACAATGTAATATAAATGGTCTGAACCAAGATTAACAGTAAAAAAAAAACTGTATGACTAAATAGAACTTTAAATATAAATATAATGAAAATTTAACCTATGGAGAAGTTGATTCTGGCTGGCCATTATATCGTTTTTTTCCAACAACCAAAAATTTAGCCACTACTGCCTTTTCCCTTTGCTCAGAGCCACACGTCTTAGCTGCACTCAACCTTTTTATTTAAACCAAACACAACAATGAAGCCGACGCGGGTAAAATTTAGCAGCGTGGATACGACGGCGCTGGTAGCTGCTTCGCGTACGATAGAAGACTGAGTTGCACTCAGGTGGGTCGGACGATCGCCTGCGGTAGTTCTGCTGCGTCGAACATAGGGTCCAAAACTTGAGTGATTTCGTCTTTTAGAATTTTAATGCTGCTGGCGGCTGCCGTTTATTGCAAATGCCAATGCAATGGACTGCTTTTCGGTTTCAGAAACCCTCCAATACGATCAAGGGCTGGCATAGCTCAATATTATCACTGGCCTTTGTGTGGGCCTTTGTTTTATTTTTATTTTTTTTTTTTAAAACCAATCTGGATACGCTCTTTTTGGCGACTTTAAAATTTTTCTTCGACTCGGATATAAAAAAACTTTGAACTGCAATTTGCACACGTCTGCTCTCGGCCAAGTATCACCAGAAAAAGAAAGCATCTGACGCCTTGGACCAGGCGGGAACCTTTTTACAGAGGCGGTAGGTCAGCGAGGTGAAAGTAGCCATTTTCGGCGAAAGTGACACTTGCACCTGTTAAGCAAGGAGTTACCCTATTGACCTGCTTGCGCCTTTCCATCATACGACCAAGAGGTGGCGCTAAGAAAAATTACGATATTCGCCTATTAAACTGATTTAACAAAACAGTTGCTGCTGCAAGCGTTACAACACACAGCAACGCCTGAAAAGAAAAATGTTATGCAAAAATAAAGAGCAAACGGTCGAGGGATTGCAGTGTTGGTCAATTGTGCGAAAGCCGCCACTGTATATGTACTATATGTATGTATTTGTGTGTTCAGAAGACAGTTGTGCCCGGGTGTGCGTGTGCGAGTGTGTGCCTGTGGGTGTTGCCACGTTGTTGGCATTTTTAAAACCGCACGCTTTGTCGTGTTTGACATTTTAATCGCCTTAAATTTTATGTTGAGGTGTGCACCCACATACACACATACCCACATACATATACAGTTCACCCCCCCATCCAACCCACCCATGAAATGTTTCGTAAGCTTCAGTACTGACCACCACCCCGGAGCGACCCAAGTACGATTCGCCTACGGCACACTGGAAGGCAGACAGGCGTCCAACTTTGGTTGCGCAAAAGTAAAATTTCCGTTCGAATTACTTTCTAATTCTATAATGAATTGTTTTGGGCTAACGAGCGAAATTTACGTTGGGCGCCATCAGAAGTTACGTATACGCCATGCATTACCACCGGGGGCGGTGGTGATGGTGGTGGTGGTGGTGGTGGTGGTGGTGGGAGCATGCAAAGTTTGCTAAGCGCCGCACATACTTTTCGCTTTTGTTGCTGCTGTTGTTGTTGTTGCCTTTGTAGATTTTTCGCTTTTGTTGGCATAATTGGCCGTCTTGCTATACTGCTGATGCTTTCAACGCTTATGCAAAATACTTTGAGCTGCCTGGCCACTGTTTGCTTTTTTTTGGCTTTTTTGTTTTTGTTTTTGTCAGTTGCGTTTAGCCAAAGGCCCCGTCGCAGTCGCCGTTCCACCATGAGGAGCGTATTATTTTTGGAAAAGCTGCTGGCAGCAACTTATTTATTGTACACGCTGCCATTGGCCCATTGTATTTGTCGCATTTATGTAGTTTTTCGCCGCACCATTTCGCCCCCAAATGCTGCACGCAGAGCCACTAAGTTTGTTTAAGCAGCTGTGGTCCAGCTGTCGAAATCCCTTGCATAAATTGCCGGATTAGTATTGTTAACCGAAAGTTTTGTTTTGCATTTTAAAAAGGTGGCGCTCCCACTCGCCCTTCGAGATGCTCAACACCAACACCAACGCCAATAGCAACAACAACTATCGTGGCCATATGGCAAAGTGTTCATTATGAAGTTGGTCAGCGTTTCGTTTCGTTTCGTGTGGATAGAAAAGCAAAATGTGTGTTTTTTGTATTTCATGTGCTGCGAGCTGCAACAAAAAGGCTTAGGCACACAAATCGTTTATCTGTGAATTTGAAGTGGGTACAAATTAAAATTAATTATTAACTTGCAACACTTTGTCAGCAAGTCAATGAACGAACTAAAGCTGTTATTTATTATTTAGAATGCCACATTTTCAGATCGAATTAATTGAGAAGATATGTTACTATAAATTAAAAAGAAAGTCAGTAAGTAATATTACTAAAAGCTCTGCACATATATTAAAGTTTATAATAAATGAATAACAAAATGTATTTCTTTTGTAATTGTTTTGCATGTTATTTGCAACATTTACTAATTGGGATCACTGGTTGAAAGACTGCTGTTCAGTCAGTTCTTATGCTATAATTTAGTATATTAAGCAACGACAAATCGAACCGGGAATGGAAGCATCAAAAACCGTTTTGTTCTTTAGTATAGGTAAGGGGAGAAGAGAGCGCTGTCCGTCAGTTATTCTAATCCAATTTTTTTAACGCAATTTTAAAAGCAAACTTAAAACAACTTAAATTGAATTGAATTGAAGTCAACTTAGATATAAGTTTATAATCCATAAGCGAATTATTTTCTTATTAGACCATAGCATTAGCAGGCTTAAATATATACTAGTTTGAGTATTATGATTACCATCATTTATTTTCTGGATAAGACCGTTTGTATTGCTTCTAGCCTGCACATTCAGCACATACGGAAAACAAAATGTTTTTGAATAAAAATCAAAGCTGAAATGATTCCTGGTGGGAAGTTATCAAATGAAAGATAGACTGTATAAGTGATACTTTTATGATATTCTATGTTTTGTTATTTTGAATATTATTCGCTCAATTACGAGGGCAGCACGCTGGCTAGAATTTTGCATTACAAGCAAGTCAGTTGAGTATGGTTTGGTGCTTTCGTTTCGATTTGTATCGCAGTCTTGCTGGCGGCATCCAGTTTCAGTGTTCGATATGGAAAGCAAATATGTGATATTTGTGTGTGTTTTATAACTTCTTGATTGCATGTACTGCCTGCTGGCTGTCAGGTGAAATGAGCGCAGTAAAAACAGCCCGCAGCAATTATGCCAGCTATTTGCTGTGTGGAGCGAGCGACGTGTTGCATGCAATCAGCTTTCATTTGTACGACAACAAGCAAGAAGAAAAAATACGAGTATACAGGCTAGGATTTGAGGATGGGAGGTATTGAGGCTGAGCTGGTTATGCTGGCAGCCTTGCAGCAACTCCGACAACTTGGCATCGAATGCAGCAACGATGGCGGCGCTGGCGACGGCAACAATGAGTACCGGAAGTACTTAAGCGCAACGCAGAGCACTTCCTGTTTTTGTTTTGCCAATACAACAGGCAAGCGTTAGCTTGCTCGTCGTTCTCATTCAGATTCCCATTCTCGTTCCTATACTCTGGGTTTTGGTAGTCGCTGAGTCGAGTCGAGTTGAATTCGCTACGCTTCAAGTTGTTTTTGAGTTGCTTTTCACACTGCACTGCAGTCTGGAAACATCTTGTGTGGGGGAGGGAGGGCGCTAGGGGGTCGGTCTTACCTGGTAGTTTGCTTATTTCTTTATACAACAATCTTATGTTACTTATAGTATTTGCTATTGTAGCTTACACTCTACATGGCACTTTTCGTTTATTTATTTATTTCTGTTTTTTCATGCCTTACTGCCTTGCTTTTTATCTCCGGCGCATTCAATTACCGTACGGACGCAATGCAGCTGTTTGTAGTTGTGGACAAAAAGGCATTGGGATTGACAAAGTAGACAGTTCGCCATTTTTTGTTCCTCTTGTTTGCAGCCATTGATGCTTTTTGCAACTTTAATGTAAAGTGTTGTCTATGCACAATTTGCTTGGCCCACTGTTCAGCTTGGATCAGTGTCAACGCTGTCAATGGTCCCCAAGGCAAGACCTTCCATACCGAAATGCTTCAATGCTGATCTGCAAGTCCGCGTCGATGGCTAACAGCAACAGTAACTACCAAGGAAGATGATGAAGAAGCCAAACGCACAAAGCAGTTTAATTTCTTTCACCCTTCATTTCATCCGGTTCCTTTTTTCGCCATTTCGCTGCGTTCGCTTCACACGCTTCGTCACCGTTTTGCTGTCTGCTTTTTACTTTCTACTTTCTGCTTTTTGCTGTGTCAGATTACATACACTCCATTAACATTTTATGCGCTTGTATTATCGCAATTAAATTTTTAATGTTTTCATTTCGAGCACATTGCATTTTCATGTTGCAGCTTCGCCGTGGGCATCACGTCGACGTTGTTGGCTTCGGTGGTGCAGCCAAGCAATCAGCACACGCTGCACCGCAGACAAACACCACACAGCACATCCACACACACACACACACACACACACACACATACTCGCACACAAACACACTTGCAACATGCGCCTTTGGCGGCTTCCATGCAGGAACAACAATAACAGCAGTGTTGGTGAACGCATTGCACTGTGCCGCATGCAAATGTAATTGTTTGAATGTATGTGTGGGTTTTCTACCTACACTCAGAGAAAAAAGGATGAAAATGAAAATTTATCGCTTGTTTTTTTTAGAGAGATGTTCATTTTACGTAATGGACATTTAAAGTTGAATAAAATATATGTTAAATTATTAAAACGAAAGCTGTTTGAAAAGTAAGAAATACATGAGAAGAAAACTTTCCAGTTTATTATATAAACTTTTTTATTTTCATTAATTTGCAAATTGGCCGTGATGAGAGAAATCGATATAGACATGGCCGTTTGTTTGTCCGTCTAAACACCGAGATCTATGGAATCAATATGTATTTTCTAAATAAAGAGATGTATCGATTAAATTTTCCACACAATTTAAGATGTTAAAATTTGTTCTCAGTGTATTCGTGGTGTTGAAAACACCGCGCAACTTCAGGTTGATGCAGTCGCAGTTGGCTAGCCCTGGTACCGGCACTCCAACACAGAGTGGAGATAATTGCAACAGCAACAAAAAGCGTAAAAAGCATTTTCTGCAATAATAATTTTAATGAAAGTGTTTTCAGTAATCACACCGAGCAGCAGTATCAGCACCAGCACGAGCACCAGCACCAACACCAGCAGCAGTACCAGCAGCCGTAACTCTAACACCAACTTGGATCTGTAGTTTTTTCCCTCTTTTTCGCTGCGTTGACGCCGCAAAACTTTTGCGATGCGGTTTTGTGCAAATTTTTGTGTGAAAATTGTTGTCTGACGGTTGTGGTGCGAGGGTACGGGATGGTGGTGTGGGGACTCGCTCTTAAGCTGTGCACATGGCATTTGTCTGCTGAGCTGCTTTGGCTAATGTGAGACACTGTTTGTTGTGGCCGGCGGCGTCTGCTTCAACATTTTACACGTGTCGAGGCGTCGGCTCTTTTAATTATTTTAAATTGCATAATTTATGCATTTAAAGCGCCAACAAAGCCGCCCAAGTACAAATGAGCAAGCGAAACGAAAAGCTGCAATTTTATTTGAAGGCAGGAACTGTTGCTGGCAGACACACAATGGTTGCTCATCAAAAGGCGTCACCAGCTATTGCTGTAGGTGGTTAGAAGCTAAGTCACGGCCACAGTGAAATAACTTTATAGTTGCTTATAAAATTACAAGCTATATCTCAAATTATATAAATATTTCGAATCATATGATTAGAAAATTTATTAACATACTTACTACAATCTGATATTCAGTTTCATTTTAAATTTTTCTTGTTATAGTTTAACTTCTTTATGCTCCAACTGGGGAACATTTATTGGAGTTAAGCAAATCCAGTGACGTTCATAGATTTAAGGCTTTATTAAAGCCATATACTGTATTTCGAGTAGATGTACATACTTGTATATTTGTACCTAAAAGTTGAGTCGTCACTCAATTGGAATCTGAATTTTGTTGGTGGAGGTACATCAGTCACTGTACATTTTCTATACACTTCTATACATTTTCTAATATGTAACCGAGTGCATATAACAGGCAGATCTAATTCTGTGCTCAAAATACAAATTGTGAATCTGTTATTATTGAACAAAAATTCTGATATTTAATTTCAATTATTTAGCAGCATTTTAGCGATGCAATATGATTCATCGGGGCATAAGTAGCTGCACTAATCTCAAGTTTTAAGTCATAATAGCATCGCTTTTTGGGACAGTAGCCATTTTAAGGACTGTCCAACCTGGCTAGCAATGCTGAGCTGTACAGGCATTTTGAAGCTCGTTTGGTCAATGTTCGGTTACATGCATGGCTGCACCGGAAATGAAGCTTTAACGACTTTGGCCAGCCCCCAACGTGCACACAGCTTCCGGCAGTCGTCGCCGTTGCATGAAGGTTTAACATACACTCACATGCACATTTCCACAGCTGCGGTACAAAGGAAGGCAAATGGCAAAAGGCAAGGTGGTGTACGAGCAAAGTGTAATCAGTGCAATGGCCAAAAAAGACGTAAAGTCATAGCAAAAGGCAAACGAAATTAACAAAAAGTCGTCAAATTTGTTTTAAACAATTAAATTTTTGTGCAGCGTCAAGTGAAAAGTGGAAAAAGTGGAAGCGGTAGGGAAAGGGCAGCGCATAAATCAAAGCATGTGTATGTGTGTGTGACGCCATTGATGCCAGTTATAAATCTGACATTGTGCCAGGCAGCGACCCGCATACTCACTTACTTCTCTCCTTATACTTACTTTTTCTTGGTAGCATGAGCATGCCTTTTGTTACAACAAACGGCAGTCGTCGACAGTCGACAGTTGGCCACTGATGAGCGCAAAGTTGTAGCTGCTCTAACAGAATGAGGACATGGTGAGGTGGCTCTAGATGTGGGTGTGGGTGTTAGTGGGGTGTGATGCTCACAATCAATTCCAATGATAATAAATTCAATTTTCGCTTCGCACGCGACTGCTGCAGCTAGCTGCGGTAAATTGAAACGTTCCACACGTACGCCTAAAACTATCACTAGCCGAGTGTGGCTATGGATTAACAAGCTCACAGCTCGCAGCTCGCAGCTCTCAGCTCGTCTGCTAAACTGGTTCGACTTGGCTGGCCGGCATGAAAGGCAGCTCAGGAAACGGCATGCATTGCCCAGTTAGAGAGGCGGGTAGTAGTTGGTGCAAAAAACACAATTCTCGTTGCGGTGTCGAAGCAAAACTTTTGCTTTTTCCGTTACAAAAGTTTTCCTTTAGAAAATTGTGCTCTTTTGTATTTTGAACTGTACTAGGTTCTATGTGCTGTGTGTGTGTGTGTGTGTGTGTGTGTGTGTATGTATGTATCTATGTGTGTGTGCATGTGGCTGTGCAGCACGTAAGCATTGCCTGACACTGACTGGTGGCCAGCTATCTGCCTCCCGCATGCCATCAACACTTGCTCATGAGCCCTGAAACGTGTTTGACATTTGCGATTAGCAGCGAGCAAGCAATAATATTTAGTTTTTTTTCGCATTTCTTTCTTTCCTTCTGCTGCCACTTCATCAATGTCCCACAGGTCAATGGCTAAACTAACCTCAATTATTTGTCATTCAATATGATTATGGGTGCGCCACAAAAAAAAAAAAAGTCACTCTGGCTGGGGCTGCAATTGCCACCATAGAGCTCGCTGGGCACACAATGAAATAGACCCCGAGTGCAGTCAGTCAGCAAAATATCGCGTTCATTGTGCGCTGCATATTAAAAATACAAGTTCCCAACTATAGCAGTGTATATAGCCCTCAGCGAGAAGTGGCAACAAAAGCCGTCATGTCGCAACTTCTAATGGGAAGACTAAGAAAACAAACTTGAGTAAGCGAACGCTTTGTGACGGTGCGCTTCGGCATTCCTTTTGGCCGCTCGTCGAGGCCGCAAACATGCTTAATTATTCCATTAAAGTAATATATAGGTACTTGTACTACGAGTAGTAGTAGTCTTTTTCATTTTTCCCTGTCTTGGGCTACATTTATTTTTTCTAGTGATTTCGCTAAGCTTTTGTGTCGTTGCTTGCTTGCTTGCTTTTCATTCCTATTCTTTTAAATGGCGGTCATTGCTCGTTTTGGGACTGCCATAGCCAGTCTTTGGTTTCCAGAAACGACAACTCACTAAAGTTCAATTAAAACTTTGTCAACTTTGGGCTTTGGGCAAAAGTACACGTACTCATACATATGTACGTATAACACTCACCCGGGTAGTCAGTCCGTTAGTGAGCTAGTCTACCTGTAAGGTGCAACTGGAGACACACGTTGAATCTTGTCCGCTTCTACAAGCATATCCTTTGTGCAGTTTGAAAACTAAGCGCTGCATTGAAGTGGAAATACATGTACATGACTATACGATTCAGTGTCTGTCTCTATTCGCATGTGAGTGCATTGACCATTAAATGAATTTTAATATGAGCTTTATTGGCTTTTGATGTGCGCAAAACTTTTGAGTCAATGCCCCCCAGTTGCACGTGAGCTTGTCAGTTGAGCTGACAACCTGCAAAGTTTCAGCCACAACTACGCGCAAATGTCTTCATTATGCTAAAGGTGGAACGACATCGAGACGACCATGACAAACTTTAAGTACAACTTAATCAACGTCTATAAGCGGAAGGCGGTCGGCGGGCGGCTGGCGGCGGGCTGCGAGCGGTTGCGGGCCCCCAACTCTGAATGCTCGTAATGGCAAAAGTGCAAGCGCGTGAGAAAATTATGATTACTATTTTGCAAATATGTGTGAAATTATCGTTTCCATGTATAGCACAAAAGTTTACCGAGTTGAAGGGGTGGAGTGGTGATGGAGTGGGGGAGGGAAAGGGGAAGACAGTCAGACACACTCACTTGGCGTACGTCAGCATCAAATCAACATTATAACGGCACAGAGAGGAGAGTTTAACTGAATTTGCTAGCACTAATAGCGACACACATATATGTACGTATATACACTCAGAAAAAAGTCTCTAGACGTTGTTTTTCAATAAAAATAAATTCGTTTGTAGAAAAACTGAAGTCAACTTTAACACTCTAGGATGTTCATTTCATGTTTATATAATTATTTATTTCATGTATTAATACTATATTTCATTTACCATTACTTTCTGGCTTAATTTAAAAAATATGAGAATAAAAAATCGGAAAAATATTAATAGAGCAAAGGTGCAAATATCTAAAAATTTATTTTTGAAATGCCAAACAAATACGTGATTCTTTTTCTAAATACATGTAAGAAAACAAATCTGTGCATACAAAATATAATCAATTAATAAAGGTAAATATGTACATTAATAAATTCGCCTTGGATACGCCTAAAGTAAAGAGGCAAGACTTCATTACCTTTCAACCTGCTTCTAATTGTGTGTTTCCAATTGTTTGGAAGCCAGTGAAGAATATTAATTCAATTAATTTAATTGTAAATTATGCAAAGTAAATCATGTAAGTGCCAGAATGTAAAGTGTACGATCTTTCTTGTTATAACCATCTGAAAATTGAATTTGAAGAAATGTCGAACTTATATGAAATATGCAAGTTTCTTGTACAGTGAAAACTCTCACGGTCAGCCAATTTCTGTCCGCCCAAGGCGAGTGTCCGCTTAAGCGGATACTTAAATACTTTATACACCGATCGAATGTTTTTAGAAAAAGTGTCCGCCGAATGGAGTGTCCGGATAAAAGAGGTGTCCATTTAGGGAGTTTTCACTGTATTTTGCAGTTCAGATTTTTAATTACATTTTTCGCTGAGTGTACTCTTATGTATATGTGTGTATGTTTGTGTGTACACGTTAAAAGCTGACTGCGTTGATGCATGGCTTATGAGCAAGTCTGTTTTGCTGCCTTGTGTTGCATCATCTTCACGGACAACGATGACTTCAGCAGCGACTTCAGCTTCAACTTCAACAGCACTCGGTGCAACACAATTTAAATTTGGCAACACAAACAGCACGAATTGCGTCTTGTCTGCAGTTTATATACATATATATGTGTATACCTTTTTTTTCTCTCCATGGCAAGGTGAGCGATGTGATGTTTGCCTTGTGCTGGGAAAAATTAATGCCATAAAAAATGCAGAAAAGGTGAAAAGTAGTAGTCGAGCTTTTCTTCGAGGGTTGGTTGCTTGCTCTTACGACAACTTCATTTTGTGTGCACACTATGTCTGTGTGTGTGTGTGTGTGTGTTTGAGTTGCCAAAGTGTGTGTGCATAATGCAAGAAGGCAACAATTTGGCAGATATGCACAACGCACAACATGCCAAGCAGCCATTAATATGAAGCCATCATTAAAAATTCACAAGTTCTGCTCAAACTGCTTAAGCTGATAGCTGCTACTGCCTTTCCACAGTCATTGACTTGCTAAAAGCAGGCGTGGGAACATGCTTAAGGCCAAAACATATATATGTATGCGCTTGAAACGTAGTTTAAATGAGTTCACTAATGAAACTTTAAATGAAATGTGCAAAGCAGTAAGTATGAACTTGTTCAATTTTCAGGATTATTGAAATGTTGCACAAATGCCATATCGAATGTCTATTGATACATTAGAAAATCACTTCGTGGCATTTAATATTCAAATTCTGAGCATATCTTTTCACACACACTTATCTACAAATACATAACACTGACACTCACGAAAATGGGCACAGTGTCCCAAATATACCTCTGTTTCTATTATAATGTTGCTCATGTAATTATATTTATTCATGATGCTTTACGGATATAACTGGGCTAATTATTTAGCACTATAACTTTGTAAAAATGTAGACTATTTGTGTAGGTATTGTATTATATAAAAAACCTTTTTTATATAATTATTATAATGAGTAGTTATATATGTATTTGTTAATTCCAATTGGTAACATTGAATCCAACATAGGGTTATAAGCAGAAGCTGCCCTTTTTCAACATATATACTTGTAGTCTATTAAAATGTTATAGTATATAAAAAAATTATTCTGTATATTGTAGCATGCGCAAAAATAGAGAACATACTGTACTTGAGTAAGTAAAAAGTAAGTGTTTACGTTAAACATAAGAACCAAGCATATTTCAGGTGCGATGCAATATGATCGCACAAATATATATTACACATCCGACGGCACAGGCAAACATTCTCTCTCTCTCTCTCATATATATATATATATATATATATATATATATATATATATATATATATATATATATATATATATATATATATATATATACACCAACCAGATCATCGGCTCGCAATTAAGTGTTAAAGTTCAACTTTCTGAGTAAATGTATGGGGCGAGAATAGTACAGAAGAATTTCAATTGATTTGTATATCACTAATACGAAATATATATGTATCCATTAAGTTGAGCAAGATTGAAACTATTTGTATGAGTAGAATTGTTTATACATCGAACTATATGGCGTCGCACTAATGCAAACTTTATACAGCTTTTGAAGTTGCGCGCATAATTTTCTAATTAAGTTCTTTGCCTTTGCAACTTGCACTTTGTGCGTCGTTGCAATGACTTTTAAGTAGCTCGGCGAGATTAACTGCCTGGCTGGCTGGCTTGAGATGCTTGGAAAGCTTGTGACGCTGGGGGTGGCTTGTCAAGTCAAATGCAGCGCAAGGCAAGGCAAATGTCGAGCGTATTTCCATTTATGGTTGCCAGCAGCTTTTTTCACTTCTCTCCTTATTTTATATTTAATGCACTCCTAACAAGATTTTAATTTGAGCTCATTATGTTAAGTCTGTCAAAGGCAAAGAGCTTGAGCATACGAGGCGGCAGCGTGAATTTGAAGACAAAGAAGAAGTACTAAAATAATGATGCACTAATAAAGAGAGATTTGGGACGGCAGTCCAAAAGGTGCAGGCAGAAAATTGTCATTTACACAAGCTTTAATATTTGCATAACGACTCAATTGAGAATTGGGGTCATTGATATTTTTATAATCTGAGTTGCCAGTCGGCTGTCAGCAGCATGGATAGCGCTTAAATCAAACCACATACTTTGCTGGCACGCCCATGCAAAATCACATGAGCCTGTAAGGCTTTTTATTGCATACCGTAAGGCGCTCATTAATTGCAAACCGTTTGCCATGTTCGCAGCTCGTTGCTTTTTGTGGCTCTAACGAATTCATTTCGTTTCCGCTGCATTCATTTGCACGTCATACACTCGCACACACACATACATATATAGTATATACACATTTATGCAGACTGATTCACACACACACACACACACAGAAACGTACGCACAGCTTGACGATGCCTGTGGCCACATACACGTTCCATTGCGGTGCGGTCGCAATTTCATTTCATTTCGCCATTGCCATTGCCATTACAGTTGCAAAGAGAGAAGAAGAGAGAAAGAGAGTGGCCGAGAGGAAAGCAGCGAGTCGTATAGTTGGGGACATTGGCAAAGTCGCACTGAACTGGACTGGCTAGCCATCATTGTGTCCACGGACAACGCGTTGATGATGACATTCCAACGAAAAGTCTACACACAAACACACACACACACACTCACGCTGTTCGGCCTGCATTCGGTCCTGTACTGTCCGGTTCAGTCCGCTGCAGTCCTGTCCGGGCAACGCTTCCGTGTGCCGTTCCGTTTCGCTGCGCGTTGTTAACCAAGCAACTTCCGAGGGTAATTAATTCAAGTATTCGCCGCTCTCGTCGTCATCGTCGTCATCGTCGTCATCGTCGCAGCCGCCGTCGCCGTCGCCATCGCCTCTGTAGTTGGCTGTTGTCAGCGTCGTTGTCTGTTTTAAACGACTTACAACTCGGATTACAATTAGACAAGCTGTTCGCTTGCACTATTTGCGCAAATAGTTAAAACGTAGCCTCCTTCTTCCACCTTCCCCCACTCTCCTACCAGAATTTTTTTGTGTATGGATTTGTGCAGCAAATGGAAATTTGCATGTTACATTGTATAGCCAGCTTCGGCTTCGACTGCGACTGCACCCGCGAGGACTATGGTGGCTGGCGGTATAGCTGGGATTGGGGCTGAGGTTGACACACATAGAAAGCAGTGCACAGCGCGACACTCTCGTTGGCCTGGGGCGTCGAAGCAGCATCAGCAGCAATACCAGTAGAGGAAGGAGCAGCGGAGGCACAGAGAAGTGGGACAAGGGCGGGCATATTTATTTACCCAGCGGTTTCATTGTAAATTTGTTAAAACATTGTTACCACTCTCTGCTCCCCAGTTTGTTCTTCTACTTGCTTAAATTCTTTTTTTGTTTGCTTGGCAATTTTTTTTTCTGTCCAAATTTAGGAGTACTTGGCGGTTCTTGTTCCCATTCTCCTATGTGTACCCTATAAAAAGGCATATTGCTAGTAATATGCAGAAAAAGTATAATATTATTAAATAGTTAGCAGTTTCTTGTATTTTCATTAAAAATATAAATGCATGCTTGTTAACTAAAGTTGATTTTTTTTATCATTTAAATTAAGCATGCCTTTGTGATGTAAAAATATATGTTATGATATTCCATTTTCGAATGTACTTGTACATGCTGCCAGATTGTTATTGGGAAAGAAACACATTATAAAACACTTGCTAGTTACTTGTATAAGTATACAAATAAAAGTAAAAGCTGTTACAAAGTGCAAAACTGTTAAAAACGGATTCATTTTTGGAAATCACTCAAATAAAATATCGTTCAGGTGTTATGAAATGTATTTATTTATAGTTAGAAATAGTTGCCACTTTCGTTTTTTGTATATTATTATCAATTATGTACTTTAAAGCTGCATTTTTAAGTCTTACACGAATGCAAGGGACTCTGTAGCTTGGTGTGCCAAACTATATCATTGTGATTTTATTTTTTGTTTGTTTGTAGTTCGTTTCTTCATTTGGTACGCTGCATTGTTGTTCCTGTTTTTGTTGCTACTGTTATTTCTTTTAGTGCTGGTGCTGCTGCATTTGCATTTCAGTTGGAATTTTTCGCATTTGCACATTGTCGCTGCTAATTTTGCTAATTTGCGTACCAAACTAATTGAGATTGTCATTGGCAGGCGTTGAGTGTGTGTTGAGTGTACGATTCTGTGTGTGTTGACATGTGCATTGTATGTGTGGGCTACAAATTGCCAGGCTCTTATGCAGGACGTTAATCATAGCCATTATTCATGTGTGTACGAGTATATGTGTGTTATGGCAGCAATGCGGCCCAAATCAAAAAGGAATCACAACTCATAAAACTTCTCGCATTACGAGAAATGAGCGCAAATAAAACAGTGGCAAAGCTGCTAAATTTCAGCCTCTGCCAGCGAGAAATCTCATCTCATTGCCGGAATAAGAAAGCGAGCCAAATCATAAAAATATATTACCCACTTTAAAGCTACACAGACACTTCATCAAGCCCACAGTTGCCGCTAAGCGAAAAGACAAACATGTAACTAAACACCAAAAATTCTCCCACATCACACAGAAACATTGGAATGACAGTGGGGCGGTCGGTCACAATAACAAAATGGCCAAACTTTAAATCATTCGTCACAAGTAGCCATGTTTCAGGGCCCTTGTTGGGTGGCCGGGAGGTTGCATGGTTGGCTAGTCGGCAGCACGGCAGGCAGGCAACGTAAGCTGTCATAAAAAATTGTCTTGAGTATTATTTTTCTCTGTGACAAGCTGCCAGCGTGCGCTGACATTCATTCAGTGGCCGGCCAGTGCCCGTCGAGCTACGCAGCATTGCAATTGTGATTGTGGCTATGTCTTATCTCACGGGCCCGGGCTCGGGATCGTTTGTCTGTCCGGTGTACCTTCTGTCTCCTTGTCTCCTTGTCTCCCATGGCAAACGTCAGCGCGGCAAAATATTTTGCTGTCCGCTAGTGGCGCTCGTTTTGTGCTTCTAATGACAAACAAAAATCAACAGTTCCGAAAAAGGTGGGAACGACAGCAAAAGCAAAAGTAGGAGCAGGACCAGCGGCAGGAGCAGCAGCGGGAGAATCTAAAATGCAAATCCGCTTTTTATTTCATGCAATTATTCTTGGTCATTGTTTTGTCGAGCGATGCCCGCCGGCGCACAGACAAGACACACATAAAATAAATTTTGTGGTCATTTGTCTTTTGTTTGACTTGGGCAAATGTTTCCCATTCCCCGCTGTCTGCCCTCACTGCTCGCTGCGTCCTCCTCCTGGTACTCTCCACTCGGCGCAGCTTGTCGTGTAAATTGGCAATGCAAAAAGGTGCGTTTTTGTTGATGGCATTTTCTCCGAGTCGCTTAGCGTGCTTCACTTAAGGGGTTTGTATATGTATGTATATATATATACACACATACACACACACGTGGAAAGCGCATTCATCATATTCTGTGCCGTTGACATTTGCAAATGTCAAATGTTTTGTTGTAGTTTTCCTTGTCGAGTTGTTGAATTCAGTTGCACTGATTGACAGCCCAAAATGTTGGCGCATATGTTGCACGACATGCTGAGTGCAGGCTGAGTTCCTCACAGCCATGTAAATGTTATGTTAATGTGTTATTGTTTAGTGCGTGAAAGTTTGTCAAGTCAAGGAGCAGCAGCCGCTGCCGCCGCCTCAAAGTATGCAACAAATGTTGCAAATGCATTACAAGTGCCGTGCATTTGCATGAACAAGCCGCCCGCTGGTCGTCTCTTGTCGCAGTCCTCGTTTGTATTTCATTAACGTACAGTTTTCCAATCGCAGCTGCACAAAAATTCAGCGCTCTCAGCAAGCTGTATGTGTGAAGATCTTGTTGCCTATGCTTCTATGGTACTCCCTAACTATTCGGGCGTATTTAAATTTGTGTTTAATGGAAAAACAATCTGAGAATTTGGGAAGACAAAGCCAACGCACGGCACTTGTCATAACAAATGTGCTGGCCTGCCACATGACAAAACATGCACATATATGCACACACACACACTTGTATATCTCCCAGTATATTTTATAAATTGCATACTCGTATGCATGTATTTTGTGGTAATTGTGTATCAGTTTACATAGCCAGCTGCATGTCAATAAGCAAACGAGTGGATTTCAATTATGACAAGATCTTAGTCATGCAATAGCCCCGTGGGTCTATGCTAGTGGGTAATGCGCATGATTTTTACCAGAGAGCTTCACATCTAGCGGCTGGCCGAATGCGAGTTTCGTCCAACGTATTCAGATTACATTCCACTATTTAGTTCAGGATTTAAATACAATAATACGAATTATCTTATGAGAATTTTTCGAGAAATAAGTGATTTGAAACAAATGTTTTCTTTATTGAAAACCGTAGTACTACAGCGGTTCAGTACCAACCAAATAAGATTATTGTACAACGGCAGGTTTTTACTGGAAGGGAATAAATCATCGTTTCAAAGAGATGTTTTTAGCACTCCTACATAACCTAATTATTAAATAATTTGTTTGATATTATAACCAGTTAACAGACATTCTAATAGCTTACAAAATAAATAATTATTTTTCTTAGCATCCGAACACGGTACCGGTGGCCACCAAAGTGGTGCCTACTAGTTCCTAAGAACAACGGGGAAAGATACGTATACATGTGTGTTGTCTATTTCTGAATAGTGTAGTTAATTGCTTTTGTGACCCAATACAATACACTAAAGGAGTTTTAATTGTTGCAATATTTTTGATTGCTTCGACAGACAGGCTCAATTTCGGGCGTTTATATATACGAGTATATTTGACATCGACTGAATTTGATTCTAATTGTATCATTGGAGATGCAATCATTATCTATATAGAATATTTACAAGTTTGTGTGCACATATTTCGAATTGGTTTGGACTTTTATAGCCAATTTAGTTTCACATTTGGCCTCCCGCTGGCCCATAATATTAATCAATGGTGCTTTCACTCCAGCGCAAGTGTGGGAATGATTAAGCGACAGCCATGTTGAATGTGTTCGTTCTTCGTTGGCCCAGAGCACGCACATTAATTTGTACATAAAGGCAGCCGATGTCTGCAACCCAACTAAATATTGGAGGATTGCGATGCCGTCTGCATGTGTGGCTAACAAAGCGCTCTAATCAATGAATCACATTAACTGATTTATGAATGCCGTCGATTTGCCACCTCTTGAAGGCTTCCAGCTGTTGAACGAATTATGACAGCTTCTTAAAAAATGATCTGTATTTTTGTTTTCAATTCTTAGTGTTTGGGGAAAGTATGACTAAAGCTTTAAAATTATAGGCAGTTTTTTTTTTGACTTTTATTAAACGTATTTTAAAACATACAAGTATGAAACTGTACAGAAGTTGTGCTGTTGATATTGTGGAATAGATGGAGCTAATTGTTGTTATACTTTTCCATTATGTTCAGATATAATTTTTACGTGATTTCTTTCTTCTGAAAGTAATAATTTTTAAAGACAAATAATTGAACAAATACTTGTATATATATGCTCTGTGAAGAAAAATGATTATAAGCTTTGAGGCAGCTCTGACAGTTTAAAGCTCTTGAGCTAGTCCCGGCCTTAAATTTCAGAAGATGTTCGGCCAAATGTGAAGTCACCCTTCGTGCACAGAAGGGCAAGCGTAAATTAGACATTTCTGCCATTAAATGGAGAGCGGCCGAGAGGCAGTCGTCCTGTCATTGTGGCCGATTGTTTGTCGGTGTTCACAGAGCGATGACGTTTTTGCTATTAGCCAAATGTCAATGCACGCCAAGCGGTAAGCACTTATAATAGATGGGATCTCGAAATGTCATCAACAACAGCACAGGAGGCGAAAATGGTGGCTAGGGGGAGGGCTGGCAGACTGGCAGACTGGCATACTGGCCAGCAATCGCCTGGCGGCTGTTGACTGTCAACTGCCAGATCAGAATAGCGACGTCGGGTTCAGAACGCAAGTTCACGTTTGGCAGCGCGCTAGCAACAAATATAAGAATGCCACTAAAGCTGCTCTGCGTCGTTTGAGTGCAGCTCGGGTGGGGATGAACGGATATACAAAAGCAATTGCAAGAGCTTACCTGCCAGCCTTTAGCTAGTCGTGACTATTGTTGTTATTGTTGCCGTGGCACCTGACAGTAAAATCTTCCTCAAGATAATTTGAATAATTTCACTGACCCCAGCCAATCACCCAAACCACTTTTCAAAAGGCGACGCCGCCGTCATTGCCGTCGTCGTTCTCGTCGTCGTCGCCGTTGTCGTCTTTGCTGACAAATGGCTTTTAAATCACCTGTCAGACTTGGTGCGTTTTTATGCGTTTTCATTTTTCCCTTTTTTTTATTCTGTTTTGCTTTTCGTCTTACAGATTTTGCATACTTAAGAAAGTTGCCAAGGTCCCTCACATAAATGTAGCTGCTAAGAAGGGTTCCTTTTGTCGCTGACTTGCCATTTGAGTTAAGGAGGAACATAGTGTTGGTCGTTGGGCAGGAGCAATCGAAATTAACAACTATTCTGGGTGAAACGCTCCCCAACTCTTTCCTCTTAATTGTCTAAAGTCTGCCAGTTTATCACGTCAGCCAATGCTAGAAGTACGTATGCGTAGCCACAAAGTAGAACCGCTGTCTGCTCTTCAGCATCATCTGCATGACGGCGTATTATCAGCAGCGGCAGCACTTTGCATGCTCCGCCAGTCACGTGGCAAGATGGCTGTTGCACTTTTTTGATGGATTAACCGGTGCTTGAGGTTGAACTGCAGCCAAACGATAAGTGAGTACATGGCAGGCCATTTCTATGAGGACGAGCTGCCACACCTGTCGGCAGCCACAGCCAGAATAAGCAGACGAGTGTAACTTTCTTGCATGTGGGGTCAGTCGTAAATTGAAAATTAATTTATTGTGCTGGCCTGCCCGCATATCTAAGGCTTT
The DNA here is from genome assembly GCF_003285725.1 of Scaptodrosophila lebanonensis. Taxonomy (NCBI): domain Eukaryota; kingdom Metazoa; phylum Arthropoda; class Insecta; order Diptera; family Drosophilidae; genus Scaptodrosophila; species Scaptodrosophila lebanonensis. The sequence goes on from NW_022060529.1 coordinate 9,855,687, forward strand.
AAAGCCTCTTCTCGCAAAATGTTAAGCTCATAATAATATACATTCAACACCAGATGTCTAAGTAGAAAACGCTGTGAAAAAAGGCAAGAACTACTTACCATGCGAGACACGTCAGCGAATGATGTCCGCCATGGTAACGAAATATCCCAATTCGCACAATCCTATTAAAGCATCACGACTACTATATATGGAGTGAGTTTCTTTGTTTGTGCGCTGAAAATATGTACGAGCAATCCTCGATATGAGCGTTAGGTTCTAATTCGTGGTATCTGCAAGTTTTGTTAATTTTCCACAATAATATTTAATTAAAGAAACCTCTACATATAAGAAAATACATAACTAATCTACTGCTATAAATGAAATAATAATACCTTGTATTTATAAATTATGCTCCAAATACGCAAAAACTTATTCAAAGACTAGGCTTAAACATTAAACTTAAACTAAAATGATTGTAAAAAGAATTAAACGTTAGCGGTGCAATAATTTTTAGTCCTATGTTAAGTGTATTGGCACAGAGCCTTAAGGGAAGGAATTAGGATATGAAAGAAAATTCCAATTTTTTCAAGCTTTTGCTATACTACGAGTATAAGACTGAAATCACTTTAATGAATTTGATTTCCGCAAAGATTTCCTGGCCGCCTTTATTCTATATTCATGGCTTAACTGTACACAATACATAATGTGTATACACATTTATGGCTATTATTGATATTATGCACGAACACTCACAGATGCACACGCGCACAGCCCTTAAGCGGGAGCGTATGCAATTATTTTTGGTCTGACTAATGAAGATTAATAAACATATGTATGTATAGTATGTACGTATGTGGATGGGAGGAGAGCACGTCTTAATCAGATGGCCTTGAGTGCTTGCAATACTATATACTCAATAGTTGTGCAATTTACATGCTGTGATTTGAATAGTTGTTGTTATTATGCTGCAGCAAATACTAATATGAGTACAAACACAAACAACAGTATCGTACGCAAGGTGATTTGAGAGGCCAATTGTTGCTGGAATTGCCATTATTATTACTATTGTTATAAGTGTGTGTGCATAGTCATTGTGTCACCTATGCAGTGCGTGTGTATGGTGTATGGTCGTGCAATAAAGCGTTCAAAATATAATTTTGTAACCTCTGGCATTGCTATTGTTGGATGCTTGCTCTCAAATTATATTGCTCGAGTGCTTGATTTGCTCCATATTATTAAACTTTGCGCCCAGCAAATGTTGATACTATGTAGATAGATTGGATGTGCAACAACATCCATTTATACTATATACTATATGTATGTAAGTACTTAGCCCGATGTTAAAAGCTTATCGAAGTGGGACAAACAAATTGAAAGAGCTGCAATTGTCCATGAATGTTTGTAATGATTTCATGCACATAACATTAAATTTCATTATAACGAGTATGACATTACATTAGCATTTTGGTAAATGACTTTAGCTCAGTTTTCTGCCAGGACGGGAAATGACAAAATGCGAGTACACGAACGAAGCTCGGTAAAGTTTGTGCAGCTGCACTTCCGCCATTTGGCAAAATGTAGTACAACTATACTTGAAGAAAAGCGTGGCAGATACGCAGCGCAAACTGAAAGATAAACATTGGTCACAGCCGGGCAGCAAGCTCAGCTCAGACAGCGCCATCTTGTGTGGTGGTGGAGGGGGGTTGAGGGGGTTCGTGGGTTCGTCTGCCATCAATAGCAGAAGGCAGACGGCAAACGGGCAGTCGCGTCCACGACAATCATCGATGAATTGGAGCGATGGGCGACGGCAAAGTTTGCGGCCGACTTGGCCATCTTGTCTCGCCTTCTAGTTGTTGTTGCTGTTGTTATTATTGTTGCCCGCCGCTCGCAGTTCACTACAGTTGAGAAATTACTTATTTTTCAATTGTTGTTGGCGCAGCCGAATGGCGGAATGGCGGAATGGTGAATGGCGAATGGCGAATGGCATTGTTGTTACTGCGGCAGCCGTGCAATCTTGATTACTGTCAGTGGCAGCAGTTGTATTTAAAATTGGCTAACAAGTTGGGCGCAAAAAGAAATAGCCATGGTATGAGAATAGCAATGGGCATCGGTGTTTCTGTGGGAGTACGAGCATGGGTATGTAGTTGCAAAGGCATTTTCACTGCTCTGCTCGTTTGCTGCTTTTAACTTTTTTCATTTGCAATTGTTGTGCGCCCACTAGTGCCTGTTGCACGCCCCGACCCCCTCTCACGCCATCATCGTCGGTCCCTTTGTATACATCCTTTTCATATCAGCGAATTTCGCAATGATCTAGCCCCGTGTCCGCCGCTCGACGATTGAGCATTGTAGCCGTTGGTGCTGACTGTCATTTTGTTATTTGTTTTGTGCTGTTGTGTTTCTGTTTCTGTTTTTGGTATTTGTTGTTATATCCGTGTATTGTGCACATTTGTCCGGCAATAATTTGATGTCCATGGTACGAGTATATTGTCATTTCTAGCCAATGGCAAAATCAGTCATTGATATCGCGCGTAATAAAAAATTTGCAATTGCTTTTCTTATTGCACATCTCCTTTACTATATATGTATATTTATTTTAAAATCATTCGCCCTGCTACCCATGAAATAATCACAGTGCAGCATAGGAACCTAAGTATTTATCAGGGCTTGACAAAATGACCCACGAAATAAACTGTTTGATTGTTGCGAATAGCAAAGACAAACGGACGATCTGCCTTGAATTGTTTGCGATTTGGATTCTCAGTCATAGTGCCAGTGTCTGGTGCTAAGAAAAGAGGAAAGAAGCAGTAGTTAATAGTGTCGCTACTGAGTGCGATATCAACTTACCGGTATCCGGATCCGTTTCACAACCAGACTCATTCACATCCAAGTAGAGTTTTTGCCTGGCTTCGGAAATCTTCTGCGGTGTTTCTGAGCGTTTCAAAAATATTCCGCTTAAGTCAGCCCCAGGTTCAAATATACGCGAAATTCCCAGCTAAAAGCGTAAAGTGTTAAATTTTAAAACTAAAAATTGTAAAACACTATCTGCATATATTGTATTTGAGAAAAGGTGCACTTTAGAAATTGAAATAAATGATAAATTATATGATTTGGCAGAGAAGATATACATATAGCTATTTGTATCAAGATTCAGCCCGCTAATGAAATCAGTACTTGATATGGTAGAAATTGTCTTGATTTAAAAATGATTAATATTATAATTTTATATCAGCTTTATATAATTTGAGATCAGTTTAGACCACTTACTTTTTGTAGCGGCACTTTCAAGTCCAAATCACACTCAATTTTAAACCGGGGCAGTACTACTTCGACATCTTTCCAAATCGTTTTTGCGGCAACTTCATTTAAATCCATTTCCTGCAACTTCTGCTCCAGAGCTGGTAATCCATCTTTGTCCTGCGGCACTATGATCATCATATTTACTTCAGACTCCTCGAAGGGCAGTATTATAATTTTAGAACGCAGTGTCTTGGATTCACCATATTTGAACTGGTCCTCTTGACGCATCATCTGAATTTCCATGCGTTGTTCTGGATTGATCCAGAAGTCCTTCAGTTTAGTGCGCTCTGATGGAAAACGTTTGTCCCATTTGGCACGAAAGTAGAGCGAGTTAACGAGTATAACGCTAGTTTCATCGTTAAAAGCTGCAGGAGTCAGAAGATTACGCACTGTGTGGAAAGTTTGCATCTCTAGCCACTTGTTAACCCTATTTGCTGCATCATCCACATTGGTCAAATTTAGAACATCGGCCTGTGCATTGAAGAACTCTGCAGCAGTCTGATTGAAGTTGGGCTGCAGCTGTTCGTCGTCCTTTACGTAAAGGCGCGTGGCAAGGCGCATAGCCACACCTCGGTCGCTGCAGGTACACTCCTTGCTCCAGAACTCAGCATGTCTCTTGGCTATAACCGGCTTCTTGGCCACTCCAAGGAGTAGGCCGGCACGTAGCTCCTCAGCTGCCTTGCCATGGGCTCCCATAAAGGCAAGTGTCAGACCGCTGCGGGCGGCGGCAGGAGAAACCACCATGTTGACGAGCGGCTCCTCCTCGTTAATGGCCCGAAAGAATTTGCGTGCAAATACAATGGGACTGGCGCTGATCGGAGGCAGTATGGTACCTGCAGCCGCCATTTTGGCTAGTACGAGGGCAATAATGGCATGAGCGCCCAGATATGCTGCCAAATTAGATTCAAAATTTTCCGTAAATGTTTTCAAATATATGTTCAAATCAAATTTGATTAAATTTGCTTACCCAGCGTAGTGTTCATTGTGAGGCACTTGGAGAAACAGATGCGACTGTCACAGCGACAAGCTATTACTTTAAGACTACTCGTACAGCTGATAGATCAAGTTTAGCAAAACAATGCCACGAAATAAGCAGTTCATGATCTCATTGCTGTTGTTAAACAATAGAAACCGGTTTGGGTCCAGCACTATGGATTACATACTTTGTAAGACAAGGCATACTCGTACATGATTTATAGCGCATCTAAGAATATATGTTTTTAAAATATAAATTTCGAATAAATATAAATGAATAGCTTAGTTTTATTTGTGTATGAAGACTAAAGAAACCATCAAAATAAGGAAATGGTTAAATTCTAAAGGAAATGGTATTTTATGAAAACTTGTTGAAAAAATAACTAAATTTTCTTTAAACAGAAGTTTATTTATGTAAATTTATAAAGAAAAACTTTAATACTTTTAGTTAAATAATTTGAAATGTAGAAGAAGCTAATCAGGATCGACTTATTTTTTGCTTAGAGTTTGTTTAAAAATGGTTTGATTTGCAAAATATGATTGTCTAATGGATTTTGTCGGCTCGGTGGATATATATTTGTGGTGATCTGAGTGTAGATTTCCTAATCAATTAGGACGATTGTGAAAATTATTTAAGTAGTATGGTGAGGAATGTTTAGAATTTGCAACCATTTGCATCTAATGGTCTGGCTGTCATTTTTGCCGGTAAGCCATGATTTTTCCCAAGGTGCATTGTATACGGCTATAAATTTTCCATTGAAATTGGAATATCGATGCATTATAAATTCATTACTGTGACCCTTTCAACCTATGACAATGGTTACACAGAAAAAAACACATCAGTGGAAATGGTCAAATTGATTTGCCCAGCTTTGTGAAATGATTAAAGTTGATAATTTGATAAAAAGAGAATATGATTTGTCGATGAAAATTTTAATGCATAATAATGATTTGAAATTAATATTCATGACAACAATGTCTTTTAATGATTATTTACCAAAATTAATAAATCCATATAATGAGCATACCTATTTATTGTGAATGTAAATACAGCCTATAGCATCACTAGAAAGATCACTCGAAAATGTTAATGTTATCTTCGATGACTATTTAATTATCGCTACCCTTAAACGAGAGGCGAACCATCTCTTCTGGCCAAAAATAGTATAGGGTTAGATTTTTATATGGCTTTCTAAAATAATTAAATATTATTTTAGTCAAATAGTATTTATATTAATATAATATTGTTGTTTTATGGGGTGCAGTTCGAGAGTGCTTGGCAGGCAATGGGGAATGGAAATTTGTTCGCAGTTTCTACTTATACGCAGTCTGCGGCTGATTGTCAAATTAAACAGCGAGCATTATGTTTGTTTTTGTAATGTTGTTGTTGCATTTCTATTATACATAGTTATGCGCTTGGCTTGATTTTTTGTTATTACTGTGCAGTTGCTGTGCCAGCAACTGGGCCCTCGTGCGCCATTGTTTTTGTTTGCTCGTCTGCATCGCTGCCAATTTTTGTCTCGACTCGCAAATATTTTCAAAGCTGAAGCTGCATTGTTATTTGAATGCCTCGACTGTAAGTCAATAATGCAATGTGGTGGCATTTGTGCCAAAGCTTAAAGCTTCCTCCCCCTCAAGTCAGCGTAATTTCGTTTGCCAGGGAGTGCGACTGCGAGTGTGTGTGTGTGTGTGTTTATGCTTCTTTGAGCATTGATGTGTGTATGCTGCCATGTGCACTTGACATCTTAAAAGATGTCTGCTCGTGGAGTCCCTCTCTCTCACTATCGCATTCTCCTTCTCTTTCCCGCTTTCGCACTCTCTTTTTCGCTGTCAATTGCTCTTTCTCTAGCTCTGCAGTTACGCGTCGATTCGCGCAAATATCGCGCTTGATTGCTTCACTTATGCCCCCCGTATTTTTGCCCAATGCGTTTGTATTTATATTTCAATATCATTTGGAAAGCCCAGGGCGTACCTTGTTTTCGCTCAATTCGTGAGTGTATGTGTGCTTGTGTGTGTGTGTGCGTGTCTCGCAGTCATGCATGCATCTGTCCTGACTCACATATGCGAGTATGCATACATAGCCATTCAATCATTCATTTATTCATGCAAATGCACTTGGCTGGTGCAAATGAACAAATTTCACGTCTGATTGGAGCATTTAAGTGTGATTCGTTTAACTGCTGCGTCCATTGGCGGCTGTCGATATAATTTCATTGATTTAAGATATATGTATGTACAGCATACAGTACGCTATCGCTAATTCGGACACTCTACAGGCTCCCCCTAGACCGACTATCTTATGCAAATTTCTTTCGATTCCTATTTTATTCGCGCATATTGACAATTACATACTTGTACTTGTACAAATGTATTTACAACAAAAATAAAAAAAAATTATTCATATTTAAGTACAAACTGCAACTGCATTTCATATTGGAATGGGACGTCTTTTCAGTCCCTAATTCGCTAAATTTTCGATGTTGCCAGTGGCAAATACTTTGAAGCATAGCATATGCTTTAGTTGCTCGATATAATGAAATTATAATTGAATTTGATGAGCAATTTGATGGGCAGAGGCAGTTCGAAAAATGCCACAGGACTTGCAACAACTTTGGCCATAAGTACCATATTCAAATCGCACTAATTGTATTTTCATGAAGCGCCTCAAGGTATGCGCTGTGGTAAGCTCTTCGAATGGAAACTGCCTCTTGTGTACACCCACCACATACACGTATACGTACTATATTGCTGCTGGTGCACACCCATAAATTCCATCACTCGCATATGTGCTGGCAGTTTGAGGGAAAGCCAATGCGAAGAAATTCGACGGCATTACCAAAGTTGGAAACGCCAAATTTTCTGTATTATGCGGCTTTGCTGGCTTAGGCTACCCATGCCGTGGCTCGCAAATTAAACAATTCGAAATGAATTGAGGCGTACGTTCAAAACCGCGACAGGGCAAGTACTTGCTACTTAGTATATTGGGTGTAGAGTTTGCGATGCTAACGGAATAGAACGGAAACGGAAGTTTGAGCAGCAGCAGCAGTTGTCGAAAATAGTTGGCGTTGATGAAGAAACTGATGGCTTGCAATGCGATGCCAACGCCCGTAGCTATCATTTTCGATTGTGAAACTTTCCATGCTGTGGTTGCCTTCATATTTGCAGTGAATTGAGTGCAACCATCCAACGAGCAGCCAACTCGTTTGTGGTTGTGGACCCACTGACTCGTCCCCCGCCTTCTATCGGTTGTTGTCTTAAATGGTTTGCGATGAGCTCTGATGAACCACTCGACTTGAAAGCGCACTACAAGCTCGTTGTTATCTAAAATGTTGAAATATATTTACAATGGCAAGCCAATTGCAGACACAATCCTATCCCTCACGCAATAAAAAAGTTGGCTCTTAAATTTTGCTTGAGTGAAAATTTTATTTTTTGCAATATGTATGTCTCGTATGGGCTTTCAAACGATATGGTAATTCAATTTTAAAGTTTTTCCACTCACCCAAATTTTCTTCATATTTTTCTATTGATATTTCAGACACAATAGAAGTGCTACAAATAATAAAATAATTCAATTTTAACAGTGTTTTGACTGCTGATTCTCATTGAACATTTCACAATGTACGTACAACGCTCCTTTGCAGTATTCAATATGTGGTTATTGACAAGCTGCTGTTGCGGCTACACAAAATTCCAAGTAGAGAGGTCTATCTTAGGGGTTACAGGTGTACAAAATACAGTATTGCAACGTCAATAGAATTCAGATAGCTGAACCACTTCCGGTGTTGCCTCCACATAGGTGGCTATGCTACGGCTTTTGTATGCTCCTTTTATTTACTGCAATATTGTCAATAGATTGTATTTTATTTGCTCAAGGCTTTTGGCTTTGTGCTTTGGTAAGGTGCGGTCTCTTTGTCACTGTTATTCCTATGTGGAAGATCAAATATCAAAAGTCTGATGCGTCGAGTTGTTGTGAAAATCGTGTTACGTATACGCAATGCTGCCACTGCAAATGCTCCTTATGTGCATCTCATTAGTGAAGAGCTTCTTGTTATAGAGCTTAATTATTAATTGTTTACAACACTTGTGCCCAACTGTGCGCTCAAGCAAGGGCAAATGCATTTGCACACGAACGCACAAATGAGACCAGGAACGAGATTTAAGTTGGTATCGAGCCAGCATCGAGGTCGAGGTGTTGTCAGGCTCAGCATTTGACACGAACAGACTCTCGTAACTTCTCCAACATTCACACACACTTATTTATTTATTAATTAAACCATTTATTGTTCGATCCAACTGTGCGCTGGGAATTGCAGCAGCTGCCTTAGATCCTGTTGCCTGTTTGCACATTAACTCGAAACCGACAAAATTCACATGTTGCCAGGTAGGCGCTAGGCAGACAGGCAGACAGGCAGTTACACAGCCAGTTAACCAACTTTCGCAACTGATGTCAGATGCACTCATCATTTAATTAGTTGATTTCCAATATGTTGGGATTGTCTGATTTGTGGTAAAACCGTTCAATAATGTACTTCAACCAATGTCCTTGTCAATTCATGCATACGTACGTATGATTCATATGTAATATGAGTAGGGAACTAAAAACATTTCAAGGGCATTTGTTAATTATACGTAAAACTCACCAATAATATCTTAAATCATGGGTATTTAAATGTAAAAGATTAATTCATCGATAAATATATTTATAGTTAATTTTCTATGTTCTATATTTTCAAAACGTTCACATTTTCTAATTATGTTTACACAGTTGCAAATCATATTTTGCTTTAAGATAATATTTATAAAAACTAAACTTCTACGCTTAATGACCTAATGACCTTTTGTTATTAAAAACAATGTTGCAGATTCATAAATTCAATCGAAATTAGATTTAGTATATTATAGTAATATTAAGTGTACATGTTTTTGAATAACAATTTATTTTAAAGGTTTTAAATAAATTGTATAAATTCATAAGAAGCTTTAAATTTAAAAAATCTCTTCTCAAATAACCTGATCCTTGGCCCACCTATGGCTTCTCCATTTGCCAATTCGCATTGGCAAACCGAAATCAATTGATTTTTGTACGTTTGCCATTTCTATTTCTATCGCTGGATGCTTTTTTAAACTTTTTTCTTTGGCTGTATACATTTTGCTTTTTAAGTTTTTATTGAGACAAAATTGTTTGTATTTGTTTAGGCTTATGGCCAAGACGATAAAAACGTCTTGGGTGCGCGATGAATACCGTAAGAGAAAGACCAACAACAAGAATAACGCAGAGGAAGACAATAAAAATACAATTTCATGTCTGTGACAGCAGGGCTGAGTTGGTAAGCACACAGGACGGAATAAAAGAGCTCTTAGAATTACCAATTGCTTGGCCAGGTTTTCTGGTCCTCTGTTTTGTCTGCGTATATACTCTTTCGCTTTAGACATTGGCCAAATTTAAACAGCATTGAAGGACACACACTAGCTAGCAACAGAACGCAGCTGTACAGTCAAGTGTCATGTGCACACACACACACACACACAAACACTCACACAAACAAACACAAGCACAACAACACACTTACATAGAGGAAAAGAAAAATGGTCGAGTGAAAAGCGAAACGCAACATTTTCTGTGCCTTTCTTCAATTTGATTTTTCATTTCCGCTGCAAATGGTGACAAAGTAAGAAATACAACGAATGTTTGTATGTTTATGTTTGTAGGTGTGTGTGTGTGTGTGTGTGTATGACTATTTGTATTTGTATATTGTGTTGATTTCACGTGAAATATCAATTCAACATCTATCGACGGCAAGTTTGCTAAGGCTTACGGCGAGATTCGCAAGCAAACACGTAGTCGTCCATCTCCGGACAAGTCCACTTGAGCTCTGGGCAACCTGACTGTTCATACTATTTGGTTAGCACATGGCAAAACGTAATGCGGCTGCATTCCATTGTACACAGTTCTCTGGAGAGGTGTGACTATTTGACTGACCGGCAATCAATCTAGCGTCCGTTTGTAGGGAAACTTTAAGCATTTCAAAAGCGATTTAGGACTATTGTCAGACGCAGGGCAACAAAAACTGTGGTTAGCACTACAAAGATTTAGTCTAGCAGTATTTTAAGCGGAAGGGGGTTTAAGCGTCGGGTTAACCGCATTTTTCGCCTATCACATGCGTCCCGTTCGAGTTGAAACAATTCTGTCAACAGTGGCAATGACAATCATTAACACAAATCAATGGGATTAACAATATTTGGGTCTCACACGCACACGCACACGCACACACACATAACGCGCTCAGCAACACATTGAAATACTCGTGCATGGACACGTTCATGGTCGTCATTCAAATTTGTCGCCAGCAGCCATACCGATGTAAATGTGGATGGACAGTGAGCTGCTAGCGACACCAACGCAAAATGCCAACAGCGCAGCAACCGCAGACTCTGGTCTATGGATGTAAACACACACAAACATAGACACCGTACACACACACACACGCACGCACACACACAAACACACTTAGCACAGATGCGAATACAAATCAACATGACAGGCGCAGACTTAATCCGAAAATAGTGCAAAAGTGAAATGAATGGTTGGCTCCTTGCCTCCGGTTGGCTGCTTGCTGAGCTCCATGTCCAGAATTGGTCAGCACTTAATTTCCTCTTTGTGTGTTGAGTCGACTACATGTCGTCGTTGTCGTGTCCTCTAGTTTCATCGCATCCTTCTATGTTTTGCATGTACTCTTGGACAAGCAAAGATTTTGGCCTAACTCGAGCTTGTTGTGCAGGTTTAGTGCAAGGAAAATAGCAAATATGCCGCCTTGCTTTAAAGAGCGTTTAAAGCCAAATCTAGCCAAGTTGATGACACTGACAGCTTTTGCCCCATGTCCATGTCTCCATGTCTTTTGTCCATGCCTATTAAGGCATTGGTAAACAACATGCGACGACAAGTGACAAGTCACTTCGATTGACTCAACCAGGCTCACAGTCGCACTGAACGGTAGGCAACAGCAATGTCCATATACGAGTATAGCATACACTTGGAGAAAAAACGTGATAAGTCCATTTGTTGTTGCTCTTCTATTTAATAAAATTATAATTCATTTTGTTTTTACACCCTGTACAGAAATGGTGAATATGTGGAAGGTCTAATCGTCAAATATGTGTAGGATGTGAGAATAGGGTGAATAGAGGGTATTCACGAGCGCTGACACGACCAGAAGGACCATGAGGCACTAAATTATTGCAGGTAATGCTATCGTTGATTGAAATAAATCATGCCATTAAATATATTTAGAATTCAAAAAAATATATTGTATATGATGTGCAAATAGAAATTTTTATACAAAATCACTGTCTATTAATTAAAATAAAACTTCTATTTTACAATATATAATATTATAAAAAACGTAATATGAAATACAATAATACACATTAAAAAATGTTTAATTAATGTTCAAAAAAATGCTTCTTGAGCTCGTTTTTTCTATAAATTCCCACAAAATGTGCTTGGAAAATTGTTAAAACGAGGTTTTAGCTATTTATTGTCAGCTGAGATCACAAATCACAAGGCTTTATTTCTACAGTAATATAGTAGAACAAAAATTTATTGGAGTGGTGTTAATTGTTGCACCAGTTAACGAATATTAAGATTTAAAAATACTTTTTGCATTTTTCCCTTAAACCTCGATATCTTCTTCTTTTGATTTCGATTATTAAAGTACATCTAAGTCTGGAATTCCAATTATAATCATTTTATATTACATTATTTGTGGGAAATTAGTGATCGTATAAAATTTAAATTAAATTAATAAAATGAATAAAAGAGTATTCTTCACCCCAGTGTAAGAGTAAATATAAAATAAAATACTGGCAATTGTTCACCCGAATATTCTAAAGCTTCAATGCATTCAATGCAATTCCATTCAAAAATGACTCGTTCTTTTTTTGTGTGCAAGTACAAGAATATCTTGCCCTTTGTTATGCCGAAAAAACGTTTTATGTAGTTTGGCTCTTAAACGTTGTCATGTACATGGTTTGCGGGCAACCTTAAACACATTGCGGCTTATGTTGAGCTTTGTGTGAAGGGCTTGGTCAGCCTTTCTTCGTGTTATTATATGGATTTTCGCCATCTTTGATGAGCTCAAGCTGCCTTGGTTTGTATACAGATGCAACAAACTGTACTTTAATTGTAACAAATTGCAGAACCATTTTGTTTCTACACGGACAAGCGGTGTGCTCTTAATTAATTCTCTCAGCCTGTGGGGGGCAAAAAGAAGAGCTGCTGCACTCATTGGCAGCCGAGAAAGTTGACGAGCGTCAAGTGGTAAGCAAAGTTGGCCATCCAGCTGTTTGCAGTTGCTCACCTTTGGCGACACGCACGAATGCTTCACTTAATTTTCTCACCAAGAACTGTTGTGGTTGCCACTGCAACTGCCTGCTGCACTCCGTTCGAGGCATGTCTGCACTACCAACTGACATGCCTGAGCATAATTCTCTGTCAATGGCGAACATGTTTTGATGTCAAAACTTTTGCACAGAAATTTGTTAACTGTCAAAATTCCACGCACGGGACAAGTTTGTGCAGAAAGGATGCAGGAACCGGGGCCACAGATTTGATGGTCTGCCTGCGTGGCAAGCTATTCATAACACAGTTGTGTGTGTTGCTCCTCAGGTGCTGTTGTTGGTAAGCTTTTAACTTTGAACTGTAAACTATTTATGTTTTTTTTTCATTCTTTAAAAGTGAAAGTTTACAAGCTGTTGCGTGAGTGTGCGTGGGTTCGGTTCAGTGGCCATTAAATAACTTTTGAATGTCGTTCCAACTGCAACGGTGGCGCATAATTAAGAGAGTTACGGTTACTGAGTAAAAAGTTACCACTCCTAAAGTGGTTCGGATTCATACGTGTATGTGGGATGAGCCAAGCAAGAGAGAAGGAAAAACATTGAGAGTGAGAGACCAGGAGCTGAACTCGAACAAATGAAGCTGTTCTGTTCTTTTTCTGCTGTTGCTGCTTCCATTGTTGTTGTTGTTGTTTTGGTTTTAGTTTCTGTGTTACATAATTGATTTGTCCGGGCGCACAAAACAAGCATTCGTTTTGCTTAAACCAACGCTGACGTACGTGCGCAAAGCTTTGGACTTCATTAGTGAGTGTGCCAGGACGTGGCAGCTAGCACTTAGAGCTTGCCAGTACATGTTTTTTGTATTCTCTATGTTGGTACAGGCACTGGGAATGGTAACGATGTTGATTTATTCATTAGTGATGTGAACGACCCAGCGAATGGGCATGCCAAGTAGCGAAATCAGCAATTCGAAAAAGTGCCACACTCTGCGTATGCGTAATGTAACGGCAAATCCTAATACGAATATAGATAGTCAGTTTATGTGTTTGTACAGCTCAAAATATTTAAATGCAAGGCCAGCCAGGCGAACGACCGTCAACTTCATTGTTTATTAAACGAATGCTGCGGCCAATTAAACGAAGTGTAAACACTTCAATTCAAAATTTGAGTAGCAGCCCGCAAAGCCAACAAATGCTAAAATGAAACTGAGCAAAGAAACTCGGCAAACGACTGAAGCCAAACTGAGCAAATCGTGGGCAGGGTGGATGGAGAGTCAGAGGTTGCTATGACTAGTCATACACCGAGAGAAAAAGCTAGTTGAGCCGATAGTTCAGCTATTTGATATATTATGTATGTAAGTGCGTGTATTAATATTTTATTTTATATTAATTATGCTTAAACAATTTCGCATCTTGAACATTAATATGCGGTAAAACTAGTGGACAGAAAAACCCCAGCTTAACGGTACAAAACAAAATGTTTATGAAGTAAAATGTAAAAAATACTTTTCGTTTTACTTTCAAAGTATGAACATACATACTTGTGTGTATGGATTATAATTTTAGATATATAGCTAGTATCTTTAATTCTAATTTTTGTTAGTGCATAGGCAGGAGTTGTCATCATTTGGTCTGTGGACGACGGAAGCACGAGCTGCAAATCCGGAAATGTGGTTAGCTGTAAATGTTGGCGCGACAAAATGTGCACCTAGCGTAGGATACGACCGACTGGATGTCCCCTTTCACCCTCTCTCTCTATCGTTTTTACTTTGTCTAGGTGCCTTGAGCCTGGACGGAAGTGTCGTTTGACTTAACGCTGGCTAACCGTTAACTAAATGCAGCGCCGGACAGGCGAAGGTAGTTAGAATAGTTGCCTACCTGCCTGCTATCTGCTGTTTGTTGCTGTTTTTGTTGTTGTTGAGATTGTTGTCGCCGCTGTATCTGGCCAGTTAATGGTCTATTGTGGTATGCTTTTGAGTAGCTTACGCCTCGTTAGGGCCGTGGCTGTATAAGGCGCCGTATCTTGGCCCCTATAGCGGCACCCCAACCCCTTCGAATACCGAAGGTGCCACTTGTGGCCCTTGCTGGCAACGTGGCGTATGATTAATGCTAGTTAGCAATAGTCGTGTGCATTTCTTTTTCTTTGTGTTTTTTTAAGGGCCTTGGGCCACTCAACTCCACTTCCAGTGCTTGAGTAAACTTATAGTATCGGGAGCAGCAACTTGATGTTTTGAGCAAATTTGCAAGTGCCATTTTTGAAAAGCCATTTTGATGCTGCTAATTACCCGTTAAAAGAAGTGCGTCCGTTAACGGCCAGCTGTTTGAGCTACAACTGCTGCCAGAGGAGAAAAGAGAAAATAATGAAAAAATAACTCTGCGTGCAGAATTGAGAAAAAAGTGGAAAAGGTTATGGAAAAGTTTAACTTTGTTGTAGTTTGTAACTTTTAAGCGGCTTCCATGAACTTATTTCTATTTATTCTGCAGCATTTTCAAGACCTCTTCCCCCTCTTAGGACGACTTGCCTCAGTGCGACTGCCTTGAGTTTCTGGCCAAGCTGCGTGTCAATGTAAAGTGACTCCATAATTAAGCAAGCAATAAAAATGAGAAAGGCAGAACGGCAGACAAAGCAGCAGGAGCAGCAGGAGCAGCAGCAGCAGCAGCAACAGAAGAAGAAAAAAATAAAAACAAAAAATTGTCCAGCAAAGTTATGAATCTCATAAAACTTTGGCCATGCCGGAAATGAGCGAAGCGGCGTGCAGAGCGCAGTGGAAAGCGAAAAATGTCGCTGCTTTTGCCGCTTCTACTGCTAATGACCGCGCGCGCACCGTACTGCAGATATTTCATTTTCTATTTAGGCAAAAGGAAGCGAATTACAGCAACAACATACAACGAAGAAGTCAAACTGAATGCAACGGCGCGAAACTTATACGAAGTAAGGAGGGGGCGTGTCCCCTCCTAGAGAGACAAATGGACAGCCTAACAGACATTTTAGCAGTTTGGCCAGTTGATAATGTTGATTGGCGCCAATTATGCAGTGGTGGGCAGAGCCAAGTACCGAGTGACGTCGGGGCGTGTTACCCTCGGCTGTTGCGTGCCAGCGCCTCAGGTTATGCAAATAATTTTACATTTTGCGCGCGTAATTGCATCAAAGAACGTAGCACCACTGCCACCACCACCTTCAGCCCAAATATGCAAAGAACGCCGAAACGTTGAGTGTTGAGAATAGCAAAAAAAAAAAACCAAAAAATAAGGAAAAAAAATAACTAGGCAAAATATTTAACACATGCGATGCATGAGTAAAATGCGCTGTTTGAATTTTAAGTGCAGCATTCAAGCTGAGTGCCATTTATATGCGCTATTCCGTGCCTTCACTTATTTAGTGCCGTTTTGGCTTAGGACGACTTACCAGTTTGTAGCCAGCTTTACAGGTGTAGCGCGTGAGGCTCTAACTGCTTGCATACGCGTGCATTTGCGAACAGATATTTGACCTATTTTTGGGGAGCGTGGTAAGCTTACACTTATGGGGGTTGAATTCTGGCTTAAATCCTACAATTATATGGAGAGGACACACCAGTCCCAATGTGAGCTGCAACGCCTTGGGCTCGCTGCTGATGCTGCTCCTCTTCAATGCAGTTCCTCGTTCAATCATAAGGCCAACCTAAAGCTCACACAAAGGGCATCGGGACATGCCTCATAATAATGAGCTCTAGCAGCAGGATAAGCCACCGCAAGCAACTTTCAATCACGTGCCATTTGATTTCCCAACGAGCATTTGTGGCCTTATTTGGAGCACACACGTGTGTGTGGCCACCATTGATGAGGAAACGAGCGCGGTACCTTTTAAAAATTGATGAAACTCCATATTTTGTTGTTGTGTTGCCAGCATTAGACTTTGATTTTAAACTTTGATCACCACTGGAGATGTGCGTGCTCTCTACAAAAATACGAAACGTGACCATGAAAAGCAAACAAATTTGCGAACGTAACCGATTATCCGACTTAATGCACACGCAAAAAATAAGCTTTTACAAATGTATTTAAAAATAAAATGTATTTTTTAAAAACTAAATCTATTATTTTAATGAATTAATTCAATTGAATAATAATGCGCACATACATGCTATATGTTTTATCTTACTGATTTAATACAAATATTTTTGGCTTTGCATTGGACCTTTGGTTAAAAACTCCAAAAAATACAGAAGTTATGGATAATCACTAATAGCCGGGGAGCGGGAACGTTGGGGTGCATCAACAAAACCAATATAAACTTGATCTGTTCAAAAGAAACTGGATACAATATTTGGTGATTCTAGTTCCTACACTTTTCGTGATCCTAACGATCATACTGACGGACAGACGTACATGGCTATATCGACTCGTCTTGTCATACTACCACACCTGCTTCTATGTGTTACACACATTCATACAAAACCAGTATATCCTTTCACCCTACAGAGTATACTTGTACTGTATTAATATACGATACTAAGAATAAGGCCAACAACAAAGTTACCTAAAATGAAGAAACAAATACAGTACGTACAGTAGAGCTTTGATTAAGTTATGTGTAATTTGTATCTCTCGTTTGTTTTAGTATAGTTATATTAAATTATTATTATATATTATTATATTGTATATTTTTTTATTTTCTTTATAAAACTTAATACTAGTAAGATAATTAGCTTTAGCTTTATTAAAATTTTGGAGCTGTGTATATTTTCTATATAGCCAAGGGAATCATCGTTTATTTTCTGTTGAGATAGAACTACTATGAAATTTAGTGTGAATACAAATTGTGTATACTACAAGTAGTACTGAAAATCACGACAATCGATAAAGTGAATGATGCCATCGTCAACAACATGCATTTCAATAACCAATTTGCTACCAACAGCATTATATGATATATATAGTACAAGATAATGTTTCTGTTTCACTCGTGTCTGACCAAAAAATTCTTTCGAATGAGATCAAATGTTTCACAGGCTTTTAGCCAACCAAGCCGGCTAGTATAAAGTTGCAACGTGAAGCAGATTGCTGGCAAGCAACCGGAAATTGCAACTATGGTGTCAAGCGCTGAAATTACAGCATCACATGAAAATAAAGCAAAGGAATGGCGCAAACGCTGGCAATAAAGGAGCCAGCAGGCAGCAGCAACAATGCTGAGCAGTCAGCTTTTAAAGCTGTCATCTCGTGCGTTTTTTGCTCCTCATGCTGACGATGTTGTTGTAGTTGTTGTTGTTGTTGGTATTGTGCTGCTGCTATGTGTGTAGCAGCGTTTGAAATTACACCCAAAAGGACAATTAAGCATGAAGTATTTATGTGCCGCTGCCGCGCTTCTTAGCGAGCAACACAAAGCAAATATAACAACAACAACAACAACAAGAACAGCAGAGGAACGGGAAAAAAGTAAGAGAGTGTAGCAGAGTGGCAGAGCAGTAGAAAAGTGGCAGCCATTGCGGCGATGGGCCGTTAGAACTACTGCTATGTGTGGCAGGCCAGCTTGAGAAATAATTTCATTAAGCTTGCAACTTAATGCCAACTTACAGTTTTACAGCCTGTAAGGCAAGCAGCCTGCATTGCGCTGGCCGGCTATCTGGCTAGATTGGTAACTGGTTCTCAGGCTGGGGGACAGTTTTCTTATACGCACGGCTATACTTTTAGTTTTAGCCCTTTTACTTATGGCCAGAAGCCATGCCAAGCCATGTCCATAGCTACCCCACGGCCAAAGGGGCAACTAGACTTTATTATGCGTTCTCAGCACTACATTTTATTGTCAGTTCATGTCCTGTTGAATTATGTAGCAACAGTCTGAGTAGACGCAGTAGACGCAACAACAGCTTGAAAATAATAATAACAACAACAGCATCACTGTAATGCATTTTATTTAGAGCTGCGCAAAGTGACTTTTATGCATTGTCGCACCACGCCCCCCAAACGCCCCTCCTTGTCTTGTCCTTTCCACGATAATATTGCGCTTGTTAAGTGTGCAAGAGGCATTTGCCTTTTGCCACGGCTTATTGTGCTTATTGTGCGTCTCCACTCCCTCCGCAACCTCCTTCCCCCTCTTCTTCTTCTTCTTCTGCTATGACTTAATTAACATTTGTCACTCTGATTACAAAGGTTGGATTTTGTGCACTGATTTGCACATTATTGCCTTCAAATGCATTGTGCATTGACCTTATTTTTGATTTTTTATATAATATATAGCAGCCCCATACCGGACCACATCACGCATACAAATTGAAGCATATTTAGTAAACAATTTTAATTAAAAGCCGCCAATGTTAACGCCTCAGCTGCCATTACCAGCAGCAACAACAAAACTATGCACATTAATTTGCGGCATTTGTTGGCCGAGCAGCGCGACCAACTTTTTAATTCAATCTCGGCTCAGGGCAGGCAAGCAGGCAGGCAGGCCGTCACGCCGCCAGGCCGTCAGGCGGGCACAAAACAAAAAGTGAACACATTTTTTGTTTAGCGTTGGGTTGGAACAGCAGCAGCAACAACAATAATGGCAACGGCAGCAACAAGCCTTGCCGTGCCCGGCCGTGCCTTGCCTTGCCTTGCCTCTACATGCAATTTAATTTGACAAATTTTGTGAAAATAGTTTTGGCAAAAGTTGCGTTGCGCTTGTGGCCCGCGAGACAAGCGCGACAGGACATGCCGCACAGCTGCCGTTTATGGAGCTTGCCGCTGCTACTGCGACTGGCTCACAACAGCACAGACCCTGCTGAATCTTTGCTGACTGCAACCTCATTAAATTTTTCGCAGCAGCAGTAGCAGCAGCAAATGGCGTGGCATTCTCGAAGGAGTTGAGTTGGCGAGCAGGAGCCAAAGCAATCAAAAGTCAATGTGCAACACTTAAAATGTCGATGCGGGCGCAACATTTTGCTGCTGATTTATTTATGGCACCGCCCTTAAGGCCCAGTAGCAACAGCAGCAGCAGCAGTAGCAGCAGCAATCGACCAGCATTCTGAACTTTAAGTGGCTACCGTTCCGCTCTTTAAGATAGAGGGCAGAGCTACCTTGGGGTGTGCTTCAATCACTTGCGCTTCCTGGTCACGATTTGCGCAAATTTTTATATTAGGCTTTCGTTTATGTGAAAATTATGTGCAACGCCGTCGCACACATACAAGTACACACACACACACACACACATACACGCATACTCAGGTTGCAGCTTGAAGCTATGGCAGGAATTGAAGCCGAAATTGCTTAAGTGACAAACCTGCCGGCGTCAGTTTGTGGCGGACTGCAGACAGCTCTGTCCGCTGCTGTCCGCTGCTGTCAAAGCCAGCGGCGTCTGCTGCGGTTGCAATTCGCTGTTGGTTCGCTTTGTTGGTTTCTAGTTACGGCCACGACTTGGCATCGTGTGTTCGCTCGTTCGTTCGTTCACGTTGTCCACGTACGCCAGCGCTCAATAACACGGCGAACGGAAGCAGCAGCGACAGCCGTTGGTGGGCAGCAGGAGGAGAGCCGCAGTGTAGGATAAAATCCAAGCACGTAATTTTAAATGGCTTTTACTGGCAGTCAACTTAAACTTTATGCTACGAACATTAGCTGCCTGCCACCAGTCACCAACCAGGCTCGAGTCCGAGTCCGAGTCTGAGTTCGCGCCAGACTCCAGTGTCCGTCTTATGGAGTGTGTGAGGCAGCGGAGGCCCAAAGGAAACAGTTGCCTGCCAATGACGTCGACAATAATGGCGCTGAGCACATCGAGTGTTAACTGCAGCTGCCAACATGACGGCGGCAGTCAACACGTTGTCCACCCGCCTCCAATTTAACCCTTACTCCCACAACCACCCGCCGGCAGCACTGGCCGCCGGGGCTGCGGCAACTGGCTAACCGCAATGTTAACGGGCGTATTAATGCCATTTTCTGCTGCCGAGCGGCAAACGCTGCCATGTCGTGGTTGTGCCTCGGTCGGAGTACGCGTGTGTGGTCGACAAAATGACTTATGCCGACAGTTGCGGCTGCTTGACTTTGATTGCATGCATCACGGCCACTCTTACACTCACATCCTCGTACGTCATTGGCGAACTTTGCGTGGTCGGTTGTGGCGCCATGGCGATTGTACTGACAGCTGCCGCTGGCCACTTTACTGCACATTACACTGTCTCCTAGTGTGTGTGTGTGTGTGTGTATGTGTGTGTGGGAGCGTGATTTTTAATGCAGCACGTTTCGCTGCGGCAATAATTAAACGGTTTTGAAGCCGCGCACCACGCCGCGTATGAGTAACCTAGATGCCTAGTCAAAGGTCGATTATGCAACGAGCATTACAATCAGCAAGCACGAAAATATAATTTCAAACCGAACTGAAATTTCCCAAATGTAGTGTAAGCGCTAAAATCGGGAGATACCTAGAAATAGTAAGCGACGATAGGCGCAACAATAAAATCTATTCTGCATGCTTAAAATATAGTTAAGCGAGTAGTTAGTTGTTCAGTTGAATTTTAAAAAATTGTTTAATAAATTTAATTATTGTCTCTTGAACTTGTATGGAAATTAAAATATATATATATTCTTTATAAAAAAAACTTGATTTCTGCTGAGTTTTTTATTTGTACTCGCATCTTTCATTAACAATTATTTATTCTTCTTTCCCCTTTTATTGCACACCTTTTTATTGTCCGTGCATGAGAAAATGAAAAGGCGTTTTACTTTCCACAAAAATGCAACTTACCGTCAATGATTTTCATGGCAAGTGATTTAATTTGTTTTTAAACGTCAATAAAAGCCCGTCATTGTTAAAAATACATACCAATATGTATTGGATAAAAGCGAACAATTAAATATAATGATACACTTATTTATTGATTTTTAAACGACCTGGACCATGGCCTGCTAATGAGGTCTACTGATGGTGTTGACGATGGTTTCTTTTAGAGTATGTTACGAATACGGAATTCAATTCAGCATTTCCATGCTTGTATCCTCCATCCAAGTGCACACAATTGAGGGCTTGAGTGGATCATTTGTTATGAAGGGGAACGGCATCACATGGGTGAGACAAGACAATGCCGGCTACGTGCGCGTCGCCGGCGGCATGCAAAATAGGCAACATAACTGCCGCATCATGAGTTATGAATGCGCCAGCCAAGAATGCAACGTGGAAAGTGGGCAGGAGCCGACCTAAGTCGAAGTGAAATAGATCGAAGTACTTGCACTCGCAATGCGATGTGCAATTTGTCTGGGGCGCAGCTGTCGGTAACGTTACCGAGCACTATAATTTTGAGCAATCCGACGGGCGGAGCGTGTTTTATTTCAACTGGTCTTGGGAGTCGCTTTATTTTTTGGTTTTCTTAGCCTTTCGCCTTCATCTTCATCGTTGTCTGCATGAAGGTCTGCCGTCTGAGCAACATATGCTCATCAAAAAGAAGTTAATTTCTCTGTTGTGTTTGTGTTTGTCTTCTGTCGACTGACATTAAGCTGCTTGTTTGCACAACATCTCAAAGGACAACGACGGCAAGGCGAGCCGACAGGCAAGCAGGCCATCGGGGAGGCCAGCAGGCAGGCAACTCAGCCAGCCAGGCAGTCACATACGTGTAATCCCGGTGCAACTTGAAGCCAAAGATGGAGGCGTTTGTGACATGCGACAGCATCCATAGCAGTTGGCAGCAACTGTGAGTTGAAGTTTCAGGAGTTGCGGTATGGACATGGGCAAGGACATGGACATGGACATGGACGAGAGAGTTGAGTTGAGTTGACTGCTGCTCGCCTTTTTGTGCCGTTTTGTTTTGGACCTGTGCTGTGCTTTTATTATATGTTGCATGTATCCTTAAGGGAAGTTAATTAAATTTACTGACCATGCTATTAAACAAACAGAGCTGCTGTTTACACACGCACATTCAACATGACTGGCCGTATGTATTTAAGTACGAGTATGTCTCGGCGTGTGTGTATCTGCGACGGCTTGCAACAAGGATAATACTCAATTAAGCATAAAGCAGTTTCTGTCGCATGTGTTTAAGTGTCATGAGTAAATACGCTGACCGTCGTCTTTCCGGCAACGCAACGCAACGCAGCGCAGCGCAACGTCGCGCGATGGGACGCAGCAACTGTAACTGCAACACCAAAGCCAGAGCCAGCTACGACTGTAACGCTGGCACCAGCAATGGCCACCAGCAATGGCCAGTTGCTGCAACAGCTGGCATTGTAGGCGGCAACCACCATATTGGCCAACATGCTCCTGGTGCTGATGCCATCTCGTATGGCGCTGCGGTCGCTTGTTAAAGTTAATCGAATAAGCCAACAGCGAACATCACCAGCGACAGCAGCAGTGGACAACAGCTGCCAGTTGAAAGCAGCAAGTTTCAAGTCGCCAGTTGGCAGTTGGCAGTAGCTGCCTGTTGCCAGTCGCTGATGTGCACATTGTACACGGATTTAATTACGATGGCGGAAGCAGCATGAAATTTAATTTACTGCATCGATGGCAGTGCATAAAAATGCAATCAGCATATGACAACAACACAAACACCACCCAACCTACTCGTCAAAACCTAAGAGTACGTGCAGTAATACAGTAATACTGCTTAAAGAGTATAAATTAGTTGGAATAAGTATAAACAAAAGAGAATGTTACAGTCGATCATTTATTCGGTGCTGGAATATACTTACATTTGTTTCCGCTAATAACTTTTCCAAGGAAAAATCAATGTTGTTAAAAATTGAATGTTTACTAATCCTTCAAAGCCTTGGCTATATTCCTGTGGAGCTATGTTTAGTAAAAACTGATTTTCGAGTATTGAAAACTTTGCCTTCCTTTATTTCTGAGTCCATTAAATCTAACTCCTGTTGGTAGGATAGCATTAAAGAAGAATTTTCAACGTATTTGGAAAGCGAAATACCTTTTGAAGAAGTGTTAGGCAAATATCCTTCCTAATAATAATATCGGAAATAATCATAATAGTAAAAGAGAATATATTACTATACAATACTATCAATTGTGTAATATTATATAATGCTAATATTATAAAGAATAACCAAACAATTATAATTAAAATGAAAATTCCACTAACTCAATCATAATAATATTCTCAATATGAAATTATGATTGCCCTTACAATCTGAGCTTAGTAATATTGTCATATTGAAACCAATAAGTACATATCGATTGATTGTTATAGTATTGTCAAATTTCAAATAAATTCAACAAATAAATTATAAATTTAAGAAAATGCAATTTAAAATGCGGTTAAAGCGTAGGTTCTGAATCATTTTCAAAAAATTTGTTTTGCACGTTTTCTGCTTCAATATTTTAATTGCTGGCTTCGGAGTTGCTTGCGAACTTATTTTGGGAGGCAATAAGCCCACTCTCATGTGGTTGTTAGCCATCGTGCTTGGGTTCTCCGACTACTACGAGCATATATCAACTTAAATGCAATCAGGTTCCCATGGTAGAAAGTTTTTGATTTCCTTTTTTTCTTAGCACTTTAAAGTTTAGCTTTGCAGCGTACATGTTTATTGTGTTTTGTTTATTTTATCTATGCTTCGTTACACACCAGCACACCAGCACACTCTCACACACACACACACACACACACACACACAGACATTTGTATACACTTATACGCCCACAGAGACTCACACATGTAGTCATGCTTGTGTTTTCAGTTGCAGTGTTTTAGTTGCCCCCCTCCATTTCCCCCTCCACCAGCAAGTGGGGTGCTGCCATTTTCAGACCAAACGAAACCAACTCAACGAAACGAAATTCTACTTAGAATTGGCCATTTGTGCAATTGCTTTGCCTGAGTGAACTTGCCTATTTTGGCATGACGACGGCGACGACGACGACGACGGCGTCGACGTCGACTACAACGATACAAAAGGCCCCCAAAAAGGGTTGGCTATACTCTGTACTCTACGACTAGCGTTATCATATGCTTCACACTGCGATGGCTGCCAGGGTTGTCGACGTCTACGCCTCCGTCTCTGTCACCGTCACCGTCACCATTGCCGTCGTCGCAGCTGGCGTTGGTCCTTCGCGTCTGCCCTTTGGTACTTTGGTACTTGCCTCGTTTGCAAGCCAACAGTAAAAAGTTGACTCGATGGGGCAGATGCCAAGCCCCGAAGCGAGCGCTGGCCATGGAGGTGGCAGGAGATTGTGAATGAAGCTGCTGTTGTGCCTGCGTGCGACTGAGTGCTGTTTATTTAAATACACACACATGCGAGTGGGTATGCACCTGTATGTGTGTGTGTCTATTTACTTTTTATGCACGTGTTTGTATTGAGTATTTGTAGTTGTTGCTGTTGCTGTTGCTGCTCTGTCGGCGTCGACGCTGCCATCGCAGTTGCTGCTACCATGAATTATTTAGTTTGCACTGCGCTCGAGTGAAAGTTACTTCAAAATTTAATTTCAAGATTTTGTACTCGCATGTGTGTGTTGGTGTGTGTGCAGTGTGTGTTGGTGTGTGTGCAGTGTGCTTCACCGAAGCACTGTCGGTGAGTTTTGGCCCCTTTTTCGAAAAGCTTCCAGAAATAATATAAAATAGCAAATGCAGTTTTTGTAAATAAATAAAAACTGCAAATTCGTGCAATAAGGTAAAAAGTCAGTAGTAACTGTTTCAACTACTGATTGCACCGTAAAAAATAAATATGTATTTAATGATTTGGACCATTCGTTGGATTCTCGCCGGAAAATGAGCAGTTCGATGGTGAAGTTGGCCATGAACAACAATAATGTGTATTTGTTTTTTCAAAGTTGGTATCCAAAGGCGCTGCCAATTTTTGATAAACTAGGAATAGGCTATTGACGTCCTCATCGATCATTGCTCGGCAGTAGTCCAGTTGTATGCACATTTCAATAGCACCACCATTTGCTGCTCCTTTCCGCATTCCTCAAGAGTGTTGGTCTCTATTTATGTACTTATCTATAACAATACTTCACTGGATATATTGGTCTTATGTCATAAAATTGATCGAGTATCTATCTCCACTCATTATTACTTTGAAAGCCAACCAATAAAACTATTAAAACTGTATTGGTCCAAGCGCCCGACATATTTGCCAATTTTCGCGACATATGGATAATGTAGCACCATCAATATTCAACTTGTATATTATCTCGACATAATATTTGGTTTCCAAAAAAAGAATACTCGATACAATGTTTCAATGTGGTAGATCTTAAGCTGTGGGTGCATTAGTAACAAATACAGATAGACAGAGAGCCTGTAGTCTACCATTCTTCTTTCTGCAAGCAAAAAACAGTACACTACTTCAGTATACAAATCCCAAATATTTTCTATTACTACTCAAGAAATTAGGTTCATTTCTATAAAATGTGTAAATACATTTTGCTTAATCTTACTGATTTGAAAGAAATGTATAAAGTAGAATGTTAACCTGCTTTCTGAAATAATATACTATGTGTCAACATTTTCATAAGTAGGAATACTTTCCTAATTAGAAAAATTTCAATATTTGATATTGATCGCAAAATTAATTGTAAATTTGTATGCAACAATGGCAACATTGAAAAATTTAATTGGTATTATTTTGTGCTGTTTTTTTCGGTGTAGCGTGCATGTAGGATGGGCAAATATATTTAGGAAGTCAATGAAGATGGCATCAAGTTGTCGATTTTTGTTCGAGTTCAGGTAAAAAAAGCAGAGCAGAGCAAATGGAATTACGGCATGCCCGAGCTGCTGACGTTCAACATTCCGTTAGAGATAATTTGTACTGTGCATAAAGGGATGCAGGTAATGTGATGCAATTTGTTTCCGTTTAAAAGGCGCTCTTTAAATGAAGCCAGTCTGGGCAATGGAAACGCCGCTTTTCAGCATTTTGTGCAATGCAGCGTGGCTAAGCCAAATGAGGAAACGGCCAAGAAGATTGTGGGCGCCGCGCCAAAGGAAGCCACCGACCATCATTGTCTAGGAATGTGCGACACAAGCCGTTGGGGATATTGTGGGGGCACACTTGCCACTGCCAGCCAGCTTTTGTGTATTAAAATTCAATTTTCAACAGTGAGTGATGTAAAAGCGTGTTTGCGCAAACACAACAGACAAAGCAACCAACAAGCGCAAACAAATGGCAGCAAGGCAGGCAGGCAGGCTGGCTGGCAGGGTTGCAGGATTGCAGGCCATGCTCAACGCTAAGACCAAAGGCAGTGGGAAATGAGGCTCATATGTATAATGCAGTCTGCCATTTGTGAAATGGGGAGGCATGTGCGTGTCCTTGCCACAATAAGGACTCTGGAATGTGACTAAAAAAGGCAACATGCTGTTGCCTCATATCAATTTTGTAAAAGCGTGCAAATGTTGACGCATAGGCAGCCGCAACGTCATTCTGGATTATGAGAAATGGCAATGGGGATACATTAAGCATACGACCCGTGGACTTAATGTGCAGCCATTTTGAATTGAATTAAAACAGCGACTGTACTCCCACGACTATCGGCTGCCGGCCCAAGCAACAGCTTCCAATAAGGATAATGAGTTGACTGGTACTGTCGACTTGTCAGTTTGCCAAATCCCCGATTCACCAACTTACCAGCTCCCTAGCTTCCCAGTTGCATGTCAGGAGCCAACTTCCTTGGCTGGCGGCATATCGATAACATCAAAGGCATGTTTAAACAGTTTTTGCTAAGCCTTAAAATGATTACCGTTCGCTATTTAGTTGCTTCTGTTGCTGTTGCTGTTTCTGTTGATCCCTTTTGCAGCCTTATGCATGCCTCTAATTTGTGTGCCTTGAGACTTTGTGTGGCTACAAGATTTGTGCAAATAATTTGCCTGGAGCAGCTGCTCATATTTCATCTGAGGGCGCTACAATTGAGCAGCCACTCGACGACTTTCAACATCAAAGTACCAGAGCTGTGTGTGTGGGTGTATGTGTGTTTCCGCATGTGTGTTAAACTTTCATGTTTCAGACTTTAAGTAATGTTGCGTGCAAAAATTGGTTTCACATTACTCATCATAGTGCTGAGGTGAAAGCAACTAGACCCCAATCCCTGGCGAGTAGCATCAGCGGTGACTGTTTCAAGGACTTCATCGTCCTACAGTATCTATGTATTTGTATCTGTGCTCTGAAAATACCTGTGTGCCAGGCTTTCAACATGAATTTTGCGACTAAGATGTGAAAATATGTGTGCTAAATTATTAAAAATCTTTTCGGCAAGCGGGCACTCCGCAACGGCAAATTTTCTTGTACCTGCAACATGCTCGTACGTTCCTGGGCAGTTGAATAGGACTACTTCTATTATTCAAGCTACCATACATAGTTGAAATGTTATTTTACTGATAAACGGTTTAGATTTATTTATTTAAGCGATCGTTCAATATTTTCAAGTATGGAACAAGAAAAGCAAATGTTCAGTTTTATCAAAAATATTAATGTTGATTAATATTAATATAAAATAAGAAAAAATGTACAGAAAATATTAACAAGCTCCGAATACTTTATTTATATATTTGTTCCTGCTAGCAAAATTCTATTTAATTTAACGATTGAAATAAATATCTAGTTTTAATTACTACTGAGTCCGACGGCTTACTCGTCCATCCAATTATAAATGAACTTTAAGGTAACAATTGACAATATTATTTGGTTGATGGCCATTGTAAGATGGGAGCTGCTATGTCAAAAATTTCTCGTGTTCTGCCAGGAGGACTGGTGTGTAGATGTCTTTGTCAGCAGCTGGCGTCGCATCGTTGACTAGCAAAATATTTTCTCATAAATTTTTCAAATCGTTTACAGTTTCTGATATTAGTTAGGCAAACAGGACGGTACTTGCATCCTTAACCCATCTTCATGCCTGCATACTGACAGTTTTAGTTGGCATTTCAGGTGAAGGTCAGGTGGAGATGACTACCAGCATGGTTGGCAGCTGTGTGTGGCTGCCGAGGAGAAAGTTGCAGTTATTTGTATACTGTTGAACGCATTTCTTCACTTAAATGTCCAACTAACACTTCCCGCCATTTGGCTAATTTTTCCGCATCCGCATACCACACAGCGTTTAGAGGCAGCTGTTGCCTGTGGCATTAACGTGCGGGGGCGTCTCACATAATACGCTGGCCACTAAGGGGTAAGCAGATAGACGAGGAAAAACAAACTAAAACCAAGTAACAAGTTGACCTTAAAGTTTTGCATAAGCTGCCTTCGCTTACTCCAACTACACCAGCGTTATTTTTTGTTGTAGCTAAAGTTTTAGCAGCGCATAAAATTTACGTGGAAATTGCATTCCCAGTCGCACCTGCATCCTCCACGATTCCAAGGGTGTGTTAGAGTGCATGTGCCACACGGGGCGTATGCGTGTTTTTTGCCATTTCAGTTACTTTGCGTTTAAAGCACATTTCAATTAAGGATGCCCACTTAAGAGCTCATATATCTAAGACACAGCACAACAAGTGTAGCATGCAACCGCACACACACCATGTAACTGTCAGATTCGTGTTGCTTGCATACCCACACACACACACACACATAGACATCAGTAAGTTGGCAAAGCATCAAATTCTTAATTGTGTGTAACGAAGTTATGAGCTTCAACCCCCCCAGCTACCTTTCCAAGTCCTTTCCTTGTGTATGCCGGACAGCGCCTATGGGTTGTCAGGCCTGGCAGGTTGGCCGCTTGTATCCACCACACCACCTCCCCCGCTGCCGCTGCCAAGAAATTTTAAACCAGTTCAAAAAAGGTTCAAAGCAAGCCATAAACAAACAAAAAGCCAGTGGAACCAACCAACACCATAGAAGACACATAAACAAGCAGACCCGTGTTTGGATGAGCTTGAGAACAAAGGATAGACCAGAAAAAGAACGAGGTGTGCTCTTAAATGGCAAAAGAAATGCGAGCGGAAACACATATATAAACCAAGTGCGCTCTGTGAAGCCAGAACTGACTAGAAAACAGCCAAGTGTTGGGGTCGGGACAACGAATGCACGTGATGCAGACAAACTTTCGTAGAAAATTTTATGCGAGGCACGAAAAGGATGCGCAATGCTTAAATAATATATGGAAATCTTTGAAGCTGCTGCTTTTAAAAGGAGACAATAGTAAGTGAGTCCAAAGCACGTATATAAGCAAGATTTCTTTAAGACTCGTGTAAGGCCTAACCAAGTTAACAAAGTCCATAATCTGAAGCTATAACTAATTAAACTAAAAAGTTAGATAGTTCTATACCTTCAGAACAAAATCATTAAGAACGTTCCCAGATATAACCCTAACAGCCACTAGATGAGTTATAACAATATTAGTAAAGGAATAAATTAAAATCTTTTTTAATCGAATATGCGTCGCAGCCATTTACTTTGTTTCAATCAAATTATTCCAACATTAATTAAAAACGATTGTGCCTGAAGTGGAAGACTATAGGACTGATATTGTAAAGCTTTAAAAAGCTTCTTAGGAGTACATTTTCCCCAGATTTTGAACGTGGTAATTGTAATAGGAACAAATATTGTAATGCAAAAATTGAATTTCCATTCCCCTTGTTTGTTTGTTACCATGATAGGGAGGTTCAATTGCCAACATGCTGATTGTGATTTTCAAAGCCACTTCAACCGTTTAATTAGTGAAGCACTAATATTAAAAGATTAAAAAATGTACATCATCAATTCCCATGACCGTTTCGAGACATTTGTGAATGATTTATTTTCGGCAATAAAATCGAATTTTGATTTCAGTTAAATGGCTGTCCTGATTGAGTCAAATAGCAGACATTAATTGGAATGCAGCCAAATGCAACAAAATCTGAAAACCCGTTGTAATTGCAATCGTTATCCACGCACATCTGGGTCGGACATATTGGAATACCGTGCACGAACTTAAAATATTTAACGTATTTAGATCATAATTGTATGTAGGTGTTGAAATCGGCCTGACAGGCCAATCGAATGCAAAATGACACACGAAGGTCTGACAAATAATGGACTGAAAATAGTGTGAATGGTCTACCAAATCAGAGAATAGGAACTGTATTTAAAAGCCAACTTTATCCATACGCAAGTCCTTCAGCGATACAGCAATTTGAAATATGAAATATGTGTGCACAATGCTAACGGTTGTGTCTAATTGAGCGCGTGTGTTTGTCCATTTTTGCGCTAAATTAATGTCACCAAGTCCATTGAGTCCAGCCTGGCCTGGCAACGCGATATGATGGAGCACGTTGTCCACACGCACGACCTTTTCCACGGCATCAGATGGGCATGGCCGGGCTAATTTGCGTTTTACATTATAATCACCTCAATGTCGGAGGGATGGTGAGAACAAAAAAAGGAAAGTTGACGTTCCTCTTGACAGCTCATGAAATGTTCTGAGCACGCATGCTAAACGATAGTCCTGGCCAGTGGTGCGCAAAAAATCACAGTGATTGAGAAAATGGCAAAAAACTGCGACTGAAAGGTTGTGCATACTACTTTCCGAATGTACATACATTAACATTATATAAATTTTAATTAATTGAAATAGAGACTACAATTTCCATATCACCCCATACCTCTTTTCTTACATATTCTAAAACATAAATGTTTATGATAAGATTATTGAGAGAAAGGGATAAGTATTGGAAAATCACTCAAATAAGCTTGTACATTCAAGCGAGCAATTACACAGAATTGCAAAAACATATTTAATTGAATTCAATTTGGAAGATGAATAAATAAAGAAAATTCTTTGGATTAGTTTTATTATTTTAAAGTTTCATTTCATTTCAGTTTCATTTACTTATGCCAAAGAATATTACTCTTCACAATGCATTAAATCGAAATCGGATTAATATTTGTGTCGGTAGTAGCGGTAAATATCCTTCTTTTTAATATCAAAATAGCACAATCACGATCTTTCTCAGCACTGGTCGTGACACATTTTTTTTGTGTTTTGTTATTGCCGCCTTAATTAAAAATTACGTTATTTAGCGGCAAGTGCGCTTAAATTGAGGTTAATAGCGAGGCGAGCACACTCCGCTTTCAGTCATCTGGCTGAAATTTTTCAATTATGCTCATATAATACATAAAACGGAGCACAATTCGCCATAATAAATATGGTATATCAGACAGGGGAAGGGAGGGACAGTGGAAAAGCAAGAGGAGGAGAGAAAAAGAGGGTTTTTGATAAGACTGAAATGGCATCTGACATACGTCGACAGGTCATTAAGAGAAGCGTTTTGCGTAGGGAGTGGCATTGGCCGGCCAACTATCAACTTCGATTGCAACCAAATGGCGGCATCGGGCGGCCATTTTGCGAGTGCAACGACAGTTTACATAACGGATGTATATGTAGGTATGTTTATATGCGATTGCCAGCTGACAACAACAAGTCAATGATGTCAACAACATTTAACAACGGTGGCCAAGCAAATAACAACAACTACAGACAGCAGTAGGAGCAACATAATCAACTACGAGTACAGAACAGCAACGACAGCAACAAGAGTAGTAACATCGGCGTAGAGTGCTGTGCATTAACATTTAAATTACCGTTAAGTTGTGCACACGTTTGGCTGCATGCAATTCATTTTCAGCTCGATACGCACAAACACACAGCCAGAGACAGAGATAGAATCGGGGAGACCGACTCTTATCTCCATGAGACCACCCGCCCACGCCCACTTTCCAATTTGTATGTTTGTACAAGTATACTCTTTATATGCAATGCTCTTTTCTGGTTGGGCCTTTCTTTTAGCCACGTTGTTGTTTATATTTATGCCGCTTTTAGTGCAAATGAGTGTTCGCTTCACCATGGTCCGACATTGTTGGCTGCGTTGGTGGCGTTGTTGGCTTCGTCGGCGTCGGCCTCCAGTGTTGTTGATTTTAAATCTGTGTAGTGACAGCGACAGCAACAGCAACACCAACACGAACAACAACAATAACAGAGACAACTGTAGCAACTCGAACAACTCCAACTTTACCAGGCACTTTAGCAAATTGGCTAGCCAATTGAATGCATTATCAATTACGGTTGGCCAAACAGGCCGTCGCTTCGCCAGGCAGACGCATTTAGCTGAATTATGAGTGAGGAACTTTGCGCCGTCAACAAATACAAACAGAAACCAACAAAAACAAAAACACATAATATTCCATGCAACAAGGCAGCCATGTTGTTGCAAACTCACGAATTTGTTATGCATAGATAGATAATATACAAAATGGGAAACCAGAAACAGTACGGCTTCAAGCGAAACTCTAATGCCTGTACCAATTGATGAGTCCTTACAAGTTTCAAAACTTGAGGGTGGAGTTTCGCAATCAAAAAGTTTATTTAGAGGAACTACTGAACTACAACTTGAGTGTGATAATTCCAAAAAACGTAAAAGGCAATATGAAAAAAATAGTCCGTAACTATTGCTACATAATAATAATATTAAATTGTATGAAAATATTTAATTCATACCTTAATATATTTGCATAGCTTGTTCTTAATAATCTTACGCACTTTTATTTACGTTTTATTCATTTTTTTTCCAATGTCTTTTCAGGCTTAGCATTTATGAATGGGTATCCCAAAATCATGCTTTCTTTAGTTAAAATTAAGTTAATTTCATGCAAATGCTCAATTTTCAGGCCCCCTTGCGGTTGATGATAGTATACTTTTACAAATTCAATTTTAAAGTTTTAATATTAACAATTTAATTAATTTTTCCAGTTGCCTACATATCTCACCATTTATATCAACTATTACAAGTATTATGTGTACTAAAATATTAGAAAAAGTAGCTATGTATGTAAACTATTAGTTTTAACAACATGTGAAGATTTGTTTTGTAGTTTAAAAAAAAGTAATTCTCAAAAATGCATATTGGAGTTTGGACAAAAATAAAAATGCGGATTTCTAGTGCTGTAATTAGACATTTGGAATATACATATACTAGCTTACTATATATTGCATTGATTGTGTTGTGCATGAGGACTTCGGCGATCCCCAAGCATAGCTTAAAACTTTAATGACCAGGTTCTGTTTGTAATAGGCGCCGCTAAATGGGGCCATGACGACTTAGCAACTTTTAAACACACAGGCTCATAAACCTGCTGAGAAGCACAAACACACGCACACCTATAAACATACAGACGCACACACGCATCGTTGTTAGAGTCGTAAAAAAAGTTTTATGTTATTTTTATGGTGATGACAATTGCGTTTGTTTGTTTGTTTTTTTGTTTTTTTGTTGGCATTGTTGGCATTGTTGGTTGGTTACTCAACATGCATTTATGCATCCGACCCATACGCATGCATGTACAATATACATGTATATATACTGCACATGCACATATGTATGTTTGTGCTTGTTTATAGCGCCCCTGAGTGCAAGTGTGTTGTAAACATGCGACGCGAGCAACTTTATTCAGGAATATGCCTTGGCTCACATTTCGCCCAATCGCTGGGTCGCCACCCATAGAGAAACATCGCAAGACGGCCACCTTTTGTTGTTTGTTGTTGTTGGCAGCAAATGCAATGCAAGTGTCAAATTATTGGCTAAAGAGAAATCCATACAAATTCGATACACTTCAAGTGCACTTGCCGCCAGTTGCCAAAAAGTTCGTTGAGCGGGGCACGTTTTGCACCTGCGGTTGTTCGTTTCCAATCGATTCAATTCGATTTGTTCAGTTCAGTTCTGTTTCGCGTCTTCGATTCTCTCTCTCGATTTTGGGTGCAGTTGCTGGTGTCGGTATCGGTGTCGGTGTCGATCAGACATATCGCATGGCAGACGATGCCGCTGGCAGTAGCAGCAATTTCGATGTGAAATCAGACAGCAGCCAGTAGTCAGCAGTTGGCAATTGGCAATTGGCAGCCTGCACTCGGAGGGTATCGTAATGGTAGAGGAGGGAAACTGTAGTAGTAGTGGTTGGCATAGATTACAAGTGCAGGGGCCGCACGCGCATATTCTGAACCTGCTGTTCAGACAGTTAAACTCATTTCACAAACTTTACTCAGAAGCCAAGCAAAATCACTGAAGAAGGACATATTTGGTTCTTTTTTTAAATTGTTGTTAATCGGAAAATCGTTGTACTCAATCGGTTTTTGAGCAACCACTATAATAATGCAAATAAAATAAAGTCAGGAGTTTAAAAAAGAGAGAAATGAAAGGATGTTGCAGAAAATAAAGTACGTCTTTAGTTCGTTTACTTGATGTTTTAAATCGAATCCATTTTGAATTTGTGAACTCCATCGTTCGTTCCTTATCTTCTTGTCAAGAAAACATTCAAATTCCGTGCTCCCGGCAAAAAACCCTAAGGAAATAGATCTAAATAAAACTTATTGAAATTGAATAATATTGGCACATTCTCATGAGCTATTTCGCTGACTATTAAAAGTGCTAAGTGACTTGTGTCTATTAGATAGAAGCAATAGAGCATTACTTAATTAATATCGATGACATATGTATGTTCAACATTTTATCCATTTGAAACGTTGTCAAATCGCTGTGACCAAAAGAAATTTATGATATATATTGAAATTTGAACAAACAAACGTCTCAGCAAATTCGGTGTAGTTTTTGTTGTGAAAAAGAGTCAAGACATTGTTTCACTGACTGATCGGTAGCTACGAATAGGTCTGACACATTTGCATGCTGGACCCCCAAACGAGAATGTCAGGCCAAGTCAAAGTGCCAACCGTGTTTGATTGTTTGTTGTTCTCTGGATGGGCATGTGAGTGTGTGTTGGTGTGTGTGGATGGCAGAGTTTCCAATCAGATTTGGCGATTCGCAAAGCCGTCGCGACTTTGGATTAATGCTGCTGAACTGTTTAGTCTGGCAGTGACAGTGACATCGGCGGCGAAACCGTTTTTAAGTTGTGAGTGCTGGCACTTTGGAATTGTCAATAACTAGAAGTAGCTGCGAGTGGTAGTGAGAATTTCGTGATGGAAACTTTGTGCTGTGCAGTTGGCAAGTTGTAAGAAGCAGCTGAGTCGCTTTACTAATTTTCAGTTTAACCTTTTACGTCCTGCTCTGATGGTGCATCAAATCAAATCAAAGTGAGGAGTGCATTCAACGTTTAACACAATTCGCTTGTCACACGCTGTTCGTGTAGGAGTGTCTGCGTGTGTGTGCGTGTGAGTGTGGCTCTGCTAACAACGCCAAAACCAAAACTCAAATGTAACTCTACTCCCCAGATATAGCAAGTATACGTATGTATATATGTATGTGCATATATGTAGTACTGTTGGTCTGTGGGCTTGTCTGCAGTTGATGTCATTGTCATTGGCAGTGGCTCGACTTGGCCAAGTGTGTGTGTGTGCATGTGTTTGTATGTGTGTGTGTGTGTGTGTGTGTGTGTGTGTGTGTGTGTGTGTGTGTGTGGGAGTGTTATCTTTTGGCTGTGCTTGTACTGCTAACCACAGTCGAGAATGTAGCACACACACACACGCCCTCTCAGCCATCTATGGGTGCAATTGTGGCGTCTTTGCAGCACTTTATTATTATCCATTTTGCCTCGTCTAAAGCGCTCCATAATCGTTATGTTGCAAATATTATGGCAAATGACAGTCTGCTTGTAATCATAATTTTCATGTCGCTACATTTTGGGTGTGCACACAAAATTGTGGGGTTGCTTATAACTCGTTGTGAAACTCAAAACGCTAAACCCAAAACCTAAAGTGCAAGGCTCAAAACTCCAAACTCAAAGTCGAACCTTGAATCGGACAATCTCGTTTGCTCTTCTATGACAGGACTTGATACATGTATATATTTATTTATGCATACTTGTACATTTGTAAGCCAGCAAGCATTTGGAACCAACGTTTTTCATTCTAAGATATATTTATAAAACATTTGGGCCTTTTATATAATTAAATTTATAAAAATTTTAATATTTGTATGTAAGGCGTTGCTGCAACATTGAAATATTTGTGAAATACATTTTTATTGAAACTACAGTTTTCTCAATAAAAAAAAAAACGAAACGAAGAAGCCATTTACGGGACAGGTCATCCTCCAATGGGTACATTTTTTCGCGTCAGTTATTGTTTCCTGGGTATGTGAAAGCCTTTTACACATTCTATCGCCTTTTGGGCAGCCCTAATAATATCGATTTAGTCGCATTTGTATGCTACTTTAGTTGGATCTATTATGAAGAAGAACATTTAGTGTTTAGTTTCACAATTGAAGAAATTTTTGGTTGCGAGTGTTAAATGTGCTGTTTGGTATGCTACTTTTTTATGGCCAACAGAAAAGCCCGCAAACGGGCCACACACATGCATTCACCTTCAAACACATAAACAAGCGTACTCCAATCTGACTCGGAAGTCTGTTTGTAATTTATACTGTGTAAGAGAAAGAGTTTTGTTTCGAAATAAACCCACAGCAGACATTGAAACAAGGCCAAAATGGTGTACTCATGTGTATGTGTTCCTGTCGCTTCCATTAGGCATTATACGATGTCTACATATACAAACAATGCACATACATTTTTTGAAATATCCATTTTTACACTCTAAAAATTAGTTCTAAGATGAATAGATTTGATTAAAGATTCTTTTTCGGTGTTATTTTAATTATTCTGACAATTATTTATATGAAGTCAGCCGTCATAGACGTCAGAAAATTGAAATGGGGTTCGTTCTATTCATATACAAAATAATAAGATGTGGAATCACCAAAATAAAATAAAATGCGAGTATACATTTTTTATTGGATATTATTTAACGTATATGGGAACTTAAATATCGTAAAAACGTAACAAAATCCCTATGTCTTATTAATATTGATATTTCTGGAATTAGTTTTAGTCATTGTTTAGTGAATTCTGCTATTATTTTTCAACTCCTTTTTCTATTAGTGTATGCGTGTGTGTATGAGAGTGGTGGTGCGTGCTTACCTTGAGGTTGCATGTTGACCTGAACAGGAATCTGCCAGCTTGTCCGACATCGTCCTGGCGTCCTGGCAGCCTAGTTAGCAGAAAGAAACCAGGAAAATAAGTTAACATGCCAGGCGTGTTGAGCCACTCTGACAAGCTACAAATGTTGTGCAACATAACAGGCTACATATCAGGAAGGCATATATACGTTTATACTCGTATACTTATACAGATATACTATATCTAAATATGTATATACATCTACAAGTTTTCTACGTGTGTGCGGCGAAAACTGAAAACTTTTAAAAGTCATATTCCTTGCGCTGCGCTCGCAAAGTGGTTTGAACTTTAGAAACAATTTTGATAAAGATGCAGCAGGCCAAGTTGCTTGCTTACACTTACACTTACTCTTACACTGAGCCAAATTGGTAGGCGCATGAATGGCCAACGACATGGGGGATCGCGCATCGAGCAGTCGTTGGATGGCAGTGCATGAGGCAGTGATGCAGTTCGCACACACAACATGTTTCCCCTGGTTGTTCTGATGGTCCTGCCTGAGTTCTGTCGATGTGCTGGTCATGTACGTAATTAGAAGTTTCACCAGTAAAATAAAGTAAAACGTTGGGCACAAAGATGCACAACAAAATCAAGAAAATGAAAACTTTTGCCCTGCAGCAACACAATCTTTGGAAATGCGAGAAAGCTTGCTGCTTGAAAATAAAAGAATTACGTCTATGGTAAAATTAAAAGGAATGTAAAAGTTGCAGGAGCATGGCGGCAAGACAGTGAAAATACCGGATGGCTGTCTCTTTAGAAAAGAATTCTGGCAACGCTCTGAGCAATTCTGTGGTAGGAAGGACGCTGTTTATGTCTGCATATATATGTACACTTTATGTGTTTGTATGTGTGTGTGCACTTTCATTAGCAGAATAAAGAAACGCAAAACAATTTTCTAAGTTCTTATCTAAATTTGGACAGGAAATTGATTTAAACTGTAAACTTGCTTTACATAGCAAAATTCTTTCGAATGCTGATTGAGGCAGGACAAAAATTACGGTTCGTTAAAAGGACCAAAAGCTACATTCAACATTTAGGAGGAATTTAAGATAAAATGGTTATTGTCATTAGAACATTAGTAAAAATGTTGTAATACGTTTGTGGAACTTTATAAGCAAACCATTAATAATGTATGTAGCAACTGGTTTATTTCTTGTGAAGCTCAATACTATATATCCATATATCCATAACAACATTCTCGCTGCGTAAATGGTGCCTTTTGGAGTTGAATATATTCTATAAAAAACCCTGAAACTTTGAATTTTATTTTCTCTAATTAAATGCTTATACAATATTTCTGTAGTACCAATATTGTCAGCTAAATATGTGAAATTCTATTAGATTTTCGGAATACATATTATAAAATTCATTAAGATATGGATGCTTGGAGAATTGAAAAGTTTTTTTCTAATATATTTTTATGTTTTTGGTTGTATAAACAAATTTACACTTAGTATACATACTACTTACCCGTACATGTATACACATACTTGTTCAACCCTTGAAACACGCCCTCTGCGGTTTGCAATATTAATTGGCCATTTGAAGAATTTATTTGAATAAGACTCTGAAAAAACTGTACATATCTGTGCCTGAATTTAATAGTCCGCAGATTAATTTAAGTTTTTCTCGGATTGCTTAATTTTTAACAAATGTACAATCTACACGTCCAATTAAAATTGCCGCCTGGAAGTATGCTATAATTTTTGTTTACGTAATGCCAACTGTCAAAACGACCTCAAACGTAAACGGAAACGGGTGTAAAGTAAATGGCACTTGGTGTGCGTCATAAAGTTTAATTTAAAATGAATATATATATAAGGTTATGTCATCGCACACCACCTCACACATGCATATGTGAGACACATACATACATATATAGTATTTGTACACATACATATATCGGTATAGACTGGCGCGTACACACATAGAGACAGCCAGAGGCACTTTAAAGCAATTCGGCATGCATTTTAATGTGCTCGCTCTTATTAATGTGGTTGATGGTGTTGTTGGCCGCCATTCCTTTGGGGCTAATGATGTGAACTGTTTATACAATGCCGCCTGCAATCACAAAAGTTAAATATGCAGCCCGTCCGCGATATGTGATGCAATGCAGCCGCTTAAAAGTCAACATCATTTAAACGCAAAACATTTTATTTGTTTTTGCTTATACAGATCACATATGCACAAGTGTTTGTTTGTATGTGTGTGTGTGTGTGTTCGGTGGCTATAGTCAGTTTCCACTTCAAATCAAATGCAGCTGGTTTGTTTTTTTTATATTTTTCTATATTTTGTCACAGAAATTCTCATCAAAATATCAAGTTACGTACAATAATAGTTGTCATACGTTGAAAATGCCTTCGGTTTATACTTATACAAGAATAAAAATAACGGTTCTAATTATTCTGCTGGTTGATCTGTTTACGTTCTGCTTGTTGTTCTTGATTTTTCGTTTTTTAATTTTTTGTTTTGTTTTTTTTTTTTGGGTAGGGGAGGGGGTGTTGTATAAACTAATACTAAGTAAATACAAGAATGCCGTCTCATGTGCCCGCAACACTGTGCACCTCTTTCTTGGGCAATTATCTAAATAGTTTGCCATGATTTTTAGCTTTTACGTACTATTTTTTTCAGTTTTTTGTTCTTTTTCTCTAATTGTATTTATTTTTCTTTCATATATAAATTTGGTATAATGAAATGCACAAAAAGCCGCAACAAACAAGCCATAATAATTAATAATTCACGTTTGATGTTGTATATAATAAGTAATAGAATATATTGGAAAAATATGCTAATTGAATTAAATTCTATTAATTTGCAGTTAATCAACTAATAATTTATTTAAACATTTTGCTGTTTGCTGTCGCATATCAGAAATGAATTCACGGTTAACAAAGCCAAACAAAATTCATTTCGACTTATGTGGAGCGGGTTGGCGCGCGTTCTCTTATAGCAGTTGCATTGTGGTTGTTTTAACTCGTATCCGACGATTTTAATTATGAAATACATGGGTATGTACTTATGTATATTAACTTGTAAGCGCTTCAAAGTGAAACACTTAACACACCAACCAGGGGCAAAAGTTTGCTTTAAGAACTAGCGCAAAATACGCACACATTAAAATTCACATCAATAAACACTGACAATTAGATTTTTCTATTTGCTATTAGCTAGGTTTTATTAATTTTTTTGTTTGTTTTTTTTTTGATTTTTTGTTTTTTTCCATTGTTTTTTCTTTTGTTGTGTATTAAGTTTTCAGTTACCTTCAAGCGTTTGAAGAGTCCCAAGTTACAACCGTATGTATCTTGATGACTGACTGCAATCGCAACTGTGTCCATTGGACTTGTCGCTTTTGATTTACTTAAGAGTTTTAATTACCTGTGCCGAAAGTTGTGAATTTTGATATCAATGTCGCGTCTTAAGTTTACAATTTAATTTTATTGGAATTACCATTTTAATGCGTAAGCTTACGTTTACAAAAAGCTAAAATAAATAAGATCTTTATAAAAATCTATTTAAATCACCATTTGCTGCTGCTGTTCAACCATGCGGCTGGCTGCCCATTTCCGAATTGGCCCAACATTCTCATAACGTTACTAGTTAACTGAATCAGAACTGACTTGAATGCCAACAGCTCATCGTCACCAGTAAAATTATTGAGCCGCAATATTGGGCAGTCAGTGGCCCGCAGTTTCAGTTTAAATTTAAATACAATTTGAATGTAAATTTTAGTTACAAATGTAATGCTGTGCCTTAATTTAGATGCTTTGCATGCTCTTCTTTTATGTCTTATTTTCATTACCTTTAATTA
The DNA here is from genome assembly GCF_003285725.1 of Scaptodrosophila lebanonensis. Lineage (NCBI taxonomy): Eukaryota > Metazoa > Arthropoda > Insecta > Diptera > Drosophilidae > Scaptodrosophila > Scaptodrosophila lebanonensis. Next base: position 9,896,868 of record NW_022060529.1, read on the forward strand.
TTATTTTTCATTTAATTACACACAACTTTCACATAAATAGTTTGCCATATACATATATATGTATATATATATATATTTCGATTTTTGTTCATTAATTATTTAATTATTCTGTTCTCGCATTTTAGCATCTTTTTTAATGTAGTTTGCATTTGAGTTGATTCAACATTAAACTAATTCATTTTACTAAACTATACACAAAATTTTACGTTTACATTTATGCTCTTAATCTTCTATATAAAACGATTACTCATGTCTGCTCATCATTGTGTTCTCCCACTTCGTATGCTTGCTTTTTGTTTAACTCTGGTATATTTCTGCTACGCTTGGCTCTGTGCCAATAAACTACACTTAACTAAAACGCACCTAGTTGTGCGAACTTTATATTTGCCTAACGAAAATCGAATAAATTGCTAAGCACATTTCGCAAATGAAGAAGGAAACGAAATTAAATCAACTGATATGAAATGAAATGAAGAATATATATGGATGCTATTTAATATCAGTTTTTGCTTTTTATTTTCCGTTCATACTGTTGTGCTACTGACCGCAGGAGCTCGGTCTATCTCTGTATCTCTTCGTCTCCCTCTCCACTTCGTTACTGCTCTGCCACAATATAGTATAATGTTTGTGTCAACTGTAAATCTGTAGAAAATGTTCATAGTTCATACCTACTCATATGATTTTCCATCTCCGTTTTGTTGTGGCCTTGTATACTATTTTAATCGTGTGTAATCATACCGAGCTGAATTTTTAATTTGCAGCAGGTTTGCAGTTTTCGTAAACACTAAAATATATACATAGTTCCATAGTATGTGTGTGACTGTGTCTGTGTGTTTGTCCGTATGTGTGTGTTTGTTGTTTATCTTTGCTCTTTTAGGTTTGGTATTTAGTACTCTCTAGACTCACATTCAGCGTTTCTTAAAATTCGTACTTGATTAACTTTAATTACGTGTTCTTACGTATGAATAGTAGCTGTAGCTGAATGGTTTTTTTTTTTGTTTTTTGTTTTTTGCATAGCCTGACCGAGGACTGTGCAGTATGTGGTTGCTGAATGAACAGGACTGCCCAATTTCAAAAGGAAATCGTCAATGGGATCAATGCACGAGCTTATGTTAGAGTAGGATGAGGTATCAAGCCCCACCTCCGTCTAGATGCTTCACTCCCGTGAATGTAAATTCTCATTTGGGTATGCGCTGCTTTGAAGGATAGTGTAGTTTCATACTATTTACATATGGTATGCATGTACTTGTATGTATAATATAAATTTTTAATGTTGTTTATAATAATGCTTTATACTTTTTTGTTGCAATTTTTGCATAAACGCGGAACACCTCGTTGACCAGTCTTTCATTTTGTTTTTTATTTTAATACACAATAATTTTTCTCTTCATTAAAATAATTTTACTTACAATTTTGGTTTCAATTGGAAAATAATTCCATAGTTACGCCCACTTATCTAACTGCACAAATCTATGTACTGGCGCAGTTTTTTGTTCATTACCAGCTATACATGTAAATGTTTAGATTTAATTTAAAGGTTCTCTATACAAAATATTTCTTATTTTTATACTTTTTTGTTTATAATTATTTTCTGGGGATTTTTGTTTTTCTCAAAAGTTACACTTAGCTGATTGAAGCATTTTTGACACATCGTACACATTTGTTCTGTGGTTTCTCTTATATATTCATTTGATCGTTTTAAACATGTATATAGAATTTATTATTCTCAACTCTTTTCTGCGAATTATCGTGACTGCGTGTGTATGTATGTGTCTGTGTGTATGTATGTATGTATTTGTGAAGTTTTACAAAATTGGAAGCAAAAGGATACGACTGGAAGCCGGTGCCGCTTTTTGATGCACACTTATCAATAAACTGTTTTCAAATGAGACCAAGTATTGCCTTGCACAGACAAACATATATAAGTAGATATACAGATACAGTTACATATGCATACATATGTTTAGATACAGCTATATACATACATAGAGGCGCATATACATTAAGGACTACGTACAATTATATAACATCGAAATTACAGAAAGCACAAGCAGCACATCAATCTCACATGCTATGTGAATTAAGCTAGAATTTAAAGAATATACGAGTATTGTTCACCCACACATCATTTTCAAATTTGAAACTGCTTATGTGTGTGTGTGTGTGTGTGTGTGATTGTGTGTGGTTGTGTATTTTCTTGCTATTGACAAATGTTGCTCCCAATACAAGTATATGTATGTATATGGAATGCAACAAAACTTTTTAGTGCCTTTCTACGTTCGTGAGTGTGTACTGTGCGTTGCTTTTAATAGTTGCGCCTTTCGGATTTGTGGTTTTTGCTTTGTTTCCTTAGCTATTTGTTGTTCTCTCTGGATCACAGAATTTCTCATCACACAAACCATACTTAATGTTCGAATGTACTCAATCGTGTTGTATACTTTGATCTCAGCCGAGGTTATTGTGCTAAAGCGAAAGTCAAAATTCATCGAAAGAATAAAATGAGGGGAGAAGGCAAAACGGTTAATCTTTACAAAGCATTTATTCGTTAAAAATAATTAAAAATTAAACAAATTATGAACAAAATGAAATGGTTTTAAAGTAGATTTAATGTAACTATAAATAAGTAGTTCGTAAAAACTAAAAGAAATATTAGCACAAATAATTATGGAAAGCGATAAACAATTTTTTATGAATAAAACCTATTACGTAAATATTTGTTTTTTGTTTTATGATTTTATTATAATTAACGAGGCACATGAAGAAGAATTTTTATGCATAAATAAAGCATGCAAAACAAAATGATCTCTGCATTCTAAATTTTAAATTTTTATCAAATTAAATGTAACCGATTTTGTTGAGAAAAAAACATATTTTTCATTTTGTAATACTTTTCATCACTAATCAGTATCCTCTTTTGTTTCAAGGTTACAAACAAAGCAGAGTGATTTAATTTAAAAATCAATTGTGGCGCCACATAATTCCAGTAATTCATAACCTAGCCTTTTGATTACCGAAATAATAATATAATAAATTTTTTGCCTTTATACAACATACTTATGAAATCAGACCTAGGAGAATGCTGCGCGGTTAGGCAGCTTGCAATAAAAGTGACAACATTTAAATTACAATATAAATTAAGTTAAGAAAACTAGGCTTCTACATTTTTGTTTAAAACATATTTTGCACTTGTTTTTGTTTTTGTATTTGCTGTAAGTAGTATGAAGTAAGCTTAATGTTCATTAAATCTTTGCATTCTCGATTTAAATATATTTCATTTTGTTTTGTTTTATTTTGTTTTTTTTTTTTTTTGTATTTTTGTTTTGGCAGTGTTACATATTTTGTTTGCGCTACAAACAAAACAAAAATAATTTTATAATTTTTTGTTTTTTCAAATTTAAATTTATAGTTATGTTTCATGTTTCATGTTCACCTGCTGTTTGCCAAGTGAGCCTTTCAGTGTTGCTGCTAAATCTAAATAAAATTGCTTAGCTTTGGTAAATTGTACAATATTTTTGTTCTTAACTCCAGCTCATAAATGTAGAATGATGTGATGTCAACCGGCGCGTGATATTTCAAAGAAAGATTCTGCAAATTGCTGAGTGCTCTTAAGCAAATAGAATTACTTAAAAAATATATAAATAAGTGTAAAGCTAAACAAAAACTGAAACACGGACAAGGGAATTTGAACAGAAGCGGCATTCGCAATAAATCCAATGAAGTATGTCAATCGAAAGGCTTGAAGTGTATTTGCTTGTGTGGTGGTTTTTGATTTGCTTTCGCCAGTTTGATCAGTTGTGGGAATTAGGGACATCTTTCGCCCTCCATCCATCGCCCGTCAGCCATCGATGTCGCTGTCTTGATGGCACAATTGCTGGTAGTGTAGTATGTATGTATTGTAGGATCAAATAGCTTGCATCTGGCCAAGGGCCATTTAGATCTCGCCTCACATGTGGCGCTTCATATGCAGAGCCAAATGATCCGAGCGGGAGAAGCAGCGATCGCAGTTGCGGCATTTGAATGGTTTGGCCCCAGTGTGTTTGCGATAATGACGCGTCAGTTCGTCGCTGCGTGCGAATCGCCATTCACAGCCCTCCCAGGAGCATTTGTAGGGTTTTTCACCTGAAACGAAAAAGGATGGTAAATCAAAATAAGCCAGCTTCCACTTATATAAATATTTACACACATATTTACACGCATAAATAAAATAAACTAATTTCATTGTGCGCTGCAGACAAAAACACAGATTGGTATTACAAATACTTGTATGCACTTATTTATTTATTTATTTAATTGTTATTATGCAGGGAACCATTCAAATATGTTAATTTGTTATTGAAGAGATACGAACGAACAGAAAATGATAATTGCTTTAAAATATAGTGCGGAAATCTTGTTTTAAGTGTTTAGCGAATAGTTGAATAAATTTAACTGAAATCCAATGTCCACATGTCTCTAATATGCAGTTGCTTAAGCTAATAAACGGACAGGTCAAGAGTGGAACGACCCAACTTGATTTGAAAACTGAAATGCTTGCTTAGCCACGAACCTTAAGATTTTAGTTCAACGTTGTGGGGTTCATAATTTGGAAAGCTGAGGAAACTGTTTAATTGTGTGTGTCTTTGTGGATTATATGCTGTTTGCAATGCAGGCGCCGAAGGGCAACAATAAAAGTTGTTGCATTTTCATTGCAGGACAGGCAACACAAACAAAAACACAATGAAACGCATAAATATGCAGAAATGCCGTAGCAGAGCAGGGAGGAGCGGTGCACAGCAAAGCGAATCCTGTGAGAAACAATTTTTATTTAGCGCGCGCTCGCCTCGAATGGCAACCGAAATGAAAAAAGTTTTGCTGCAGTGGCGGCGCGCCGGAAGTCTCCATGTTTGCAGAATACGTACAAAATATGCATAAAGTAAAACACGAATAAATAAAAATGCAAACGCACAAACAGCAAGAATTTAAGACAATTAAAAATGAAAAACTGGAAAATTAAAACAGAACGAAAGGCGGCTACGAAATGGCGGCAACATGAACGAACGGTGTGCCAACTGCGTGGAGCCTTTGCCAACATTTTTCATGCGTGCCAAAAGCCTCAAAGGATGCTGGCAGCGGTGGCAGGACATGGTGGGGCGGGACGTTGTGGAACGCGTGTAGCTGGCCAAAGCGCTGAAAGCCAAACAGGGAAGCAGGCGAGTGCAGGGAAGCACCGGACAGGCAAGCAGGCAGCCAGCCAGCCAGCCAGCCGAAAGGAAAAGGAAATGCAGAAGTTGTAATTTCACACAAAAGCATAAAACCTAAAAATGTGAAAGAGGAACACGCCAGAACATAGCCGAGCCAGCACAGAGCAATGAGAAACAGAACGGGGCGGAGCAGTTGAATACGAGAAGAAAAAAACAGAAGAAAGAAATAAAATGAAATTTAAAAAAACTGGTAAAATTATTTGAGTTTAAAAGACAAACAGCAGCCAAGGCAGGAAATTGTTGCCGTTGAGAGAGAGAGAGCGAGAGAGAGAGATAACCGGCAAGAAAATGACGACAGCTCGAGAAAAATGCATAAAGCTGAGTGGAAAACTTTGTAACGCACACAAACACACGCACACGCACACACACATACATACACACACGCAGAGCTTAAAACTTAATGCATGCGGAAATGTGTGATATTTCCGTGCTCAATTTCACATTACTTGCGGTTGCACGGCCCACAGCCCACAGCCCACGGCCCAGGGCCCACGGTCCAGGGTCGACAGGACGATCACTGGCCCCACCGACTTGGCAAGTTGGCTATGCTTTTAATTTCCATTTGTTTATGCTGTCAGTGAGCGGACAACTTTTGGCTGGCCGGCTTAAATGTTTTGAAGGGATGGATGTGTATGGGTGAGTGGGTGTTATAGGGGGAGTTGGGTGGCATCATCGATTTGCAAATCATGGCAGCATGTGACTGCCACTTGCACTTTGGCATTTTGTCAGAACTGGGCGCTAGAGAAATCGAAGCAGTGGCAATAAATAAAAGGCTGCCCGAAAAACACACACAGAGCGGTAAAGGGAAACAAAAATAAAGAGAGATAAAGCCGTACAGCTAACCACAGTGAGATGAAGCAGTTAGTCAAGGGGAATGGGTGTAACGGGGGCAAGCGTTTGGCAATTTTGGCCATTTTTGCTCTTTTACGGCTGGCTGTGTAAATCAGCGTCAAATGCACAAAGTGCAGGCCAGATACGACCCAGGAGTCTCGTATTGAAGTGCATTTGAGCGGCGCAGAGCCAGTTGAGCTGAGGCGGACGATAAAGCAGACACATACGAGTGTGTGTGTATGTACTTTGTGCGTGTATTTGTACACAAAAGGTTCGTGTTATCTTGCCATTCAAAGCCAAGTAAAAGTCAGTAGCGCAAACGAAATGAATCGAAGCGAAGTCAGCCGACGCACAAAAGTATGCTACATTTATATGTAGCCGAAAGTCAAAAGAATGGGAACTCCTTTACGATTTTTTAATTAATTTCCCGCTACCCTTTACACATTGACATTGTTAGCAGCCAGCCAATGAGGCTCCATCGAGCCCCAGACCAAAAAGCAAAAATTCGCCCATCATTTTTGCCAGACCAAAATTAATAGCTCACGAGAAAAAAACAACAGGAACAACAACAGCAGGCAACTGCAATTTGCAACTGGGTTAAGTATTTTAACATTTTTCTTACTATGTGTGCTTTTTTTTATTTTGGCACCGTCACCGACATTGCATTTTGCTTGGTTTGGTTCGCCGTTAGAGACCAGGTTGGGGCCATTAAAGTGGCAAAGAAGGTGGGGAAGCAAACGAGCCGTAGACATTGCAACATGAAGAGCATAAAAACGCTGGCGACGCCATGTGCTTGAGGTCGACTGGAGCGCGCCTTTTAATTTATTGAGTAGAATGCAGTTAAAACTTAACCTCAGCCGTTTGTCTACATATTGATAGCTGCACACACCCACACACCCACACACCTACACACCCACACACCCACACAGCCATACACTCGCATACATACTACGTAGCAGCAGGCAGGGCAGGCAAGCCCGTATAAGCCATAAAGTTTGCACTTGTAAATTGTTTAAAGGCAATAAGCAGCAGGCAGCAGCGGTTTACAGTCCGCAGGCAGCCGCGAGCAGACAGCCAGGCTGAGCAGCCAGTTAATATTTTATAAATTTCTCTGGCGTTGGTTTTAATTTCGCCAGCAAGCGGCTGCCGCAATAGAACGTGTAGAGTTGGAGGGTCGAACGTTGGGCATTCCTTTCATTGCTTGAGCTGGTACACTCACTCCTTCCGGTTTGTTCTTTTCATTTCAATTTCTTGCTCTTTCTTGTCTTTTATTTGCTGCCTTCTCGGCTTTTGCACTCAACACACAATTTTTATGGTCTGTTTGCGTCTTTCCGCCTGATTGCACTTGTAATCTTTTCTTAACGGTTTCGCATGCATCCTCGGCATTTTTATAGCCACCAACAACACTGCGTTTAACTAATTGAAATCTTACGCGCTGTCTAGCCTCGCTGTTCAGCGCTCACATGTCTGCGCTGCTCCCCAATTGCATCGATGGCGGAATTTACGAGCATACTCGCAGCTATTGGCGCTCTCGCTTGCTGCTTGGCTGCTGCTTGCCGCTTTAATTGATAGGCATTCAATTATAAAATATGCAAGGAGAGTGCTTAATTTGATTTCTAATTAAATGTGACCAGGTCGCCCCTGCAAACTGAAATGCCAGTCACAAGAGGAAACGCCATGAATGCCGGAAATGTGCAAAATCAGATTAGAGCGCCTGCATCCAACTCTCTCAGGCTGAGAGATTGTCTATATTTGCACTCCTGTCTTGTGGATTGACGGGCCGGCATTATGGGGCAAAGTCAAGGATAAGTAGAGTAGTAGTTCAAGGATGTTGGGCATTTCTTTGCACTTGTGCTTGTTTGTATAAATTTGAAAAATTGCTTGCAATAAATTATTTTTGTTTTTTTCTCATTTCTTTCCGACTGGCCAACGTCTTCGTTTTTAATGCGATAATATTAAAGCGTTGTGGCGCTCGGGCGAGTCTTAATGAAATTTTGCCTTAATTTTATGCGAAAAACGTAATTCATTAAATTTTCTTAATTTGTAGCCGACGTCCGCACGCTGGCCTTTCCACATCCTCGCCCCTACGGTCTCCATGGTGTCATTAAAGTAATTGGTTTTTGCTGCTCGACGTCTGTTGGCGGCTATGGCTGGAATTTCCATTTTAGCTTTTCAGCCGTACCGGGCAGGACGTAATCAAATATTTCAATCTTATCGCTCGAACACCTTTTCCTTTGATTTATTGAGTTGCCACTGGACGCCGCAATGATCGTAAGTATATTGCGAAAAACTCCCTCCACATGTGCAATTAATTACGAATTTTTATCAGTTTAAATTTGCATAAAAAGAGGGATGCCCCCTCTCCACCACACAAACTGACACGGCAGTTGTAGGCACAGTTAAGTCAAGAACTTGCTCAAAAACTTTGTCCTACCAAATTAACACTTCACGCGTCGGCGCCTGCCTCGATGGGCCAATATGGTAGACAAACACAACACAACACAGAGTAAGCACAACAAAAGGGCCTAAGGAGGCCCCGCTTGATTGGAGCCTTGTTGGAAAGTTGCACTCACTGTGTGAGCTATAGAATTGCGCCTACAAGGGTTTTCAATTTTCTTTGTCGATTTTACTTGAAAGTTTTTTATGCGCCAAAGATAAACCGAAAATTATGAGCGAAACTTGTGCCTGCCATGGATTTTTATTGAGCTGTTTCTGTTGTTGTTTGAAAACAAACAATTTAACAAAAGCACAACACGCCCGCCTGTCCGCCTGTCCGCATGCCCGCCTGCCAGCCGGCGGCAACAATTTTGAGCAAATTGAATGTTAATTAAAATGATGAAATTAATGGAAAATGATTGTAGAACAGGGGTCGGGAAGCTAACGCTGATTGAACCCCTTCAGCCAAAATAGCTACACACTGTAAATTCCAAAGTCGGCGCACGTGTGTGCTACACGAGAACAGTTTCCATTTACATATGGCAAGTATGAATGAGGAAGTTGATGGCTCTGCTTGATTGTGTGTGGCATGTGGGCATCAAGTGAAAGTGTGGTCGAAGAAAGGCAACCCAAAAAAGGGTTAGCAGGAAAAACGAAAACTCACACAAACAGACATGTACGAGCAGGCTACACATTTGCGCTTTGCAATTCATTTGGTATTACAGGCAAAGAGCAAATTTAAATACAACAACCGAATGGCAATCTCAAACAGACACATGACAACACTTGCTTGCATAAATAAACAAATAAATAAACAAACAAACAAACAAAGAAATGGCAATTGTTGGCCAAGAACGGTTCACTTGGCCAGCTTGTTGCTTGTTGTCTTAGACACAAGCACAATGGCCAGTGGTAAATGCTTAGGCATGCACACATACAAGTATATACAGATATAGAGGACTAGGTCTGCACTTGGCAATAATGCCAAAGATGGCCAAAAATGTTTCAAGCTTGATTGCACTTTTCCGAGTGCCAAATCATTTCATTTGCCATCCGACAAAATTTAGAGCTCAACTTACATGATTCACACAAACAGACACACACACACACACACTCTCGCATATACACGCACGCATATAGTAGATGTTTACCGTGCCCCGCCTCTCTAAACATAATCCAAAATATAACTGCATGAGCACACATTTCAACAACTGCAAATATTTTTGGGCCTCTGCACAAAAGGAGAATTGAATGCAAAATGGATTTTGGTTTTCTGTTTTATGGGTTAAGTGTTTTTGGCAAAGCTCTTGTAAGCGCATACACACACACACACACCCATGCACACGCACACACAAATTCATAGTTTGGCCAACAGCGCGCATGACACAAATCAATACATCCGTCCGTCCATTGCCGCGTTCCATTGAATGAATGAACCAAAATCTCTGATGTTGAATGTGCTGTAATAAAATTTCATTTCACAACCATGTGCGGTGTTAGCACGTTTGTGTGTGTTTTGTGCTTGCGATCGCAATGGTGTGCGTGTGACCAATATTTCATTTTTGAATTATGCGATTTTTATTGAAATTTCAAGCCCTGCCCGCTGACGTGCATTCGGGATTTGGTTGCCGGCCGAGCACTTGACTCTTCATGTTTTCTGAATGCGCCCGAGTGAGCAGTGTCAGCAAAACAATGCAACCTGTCACTTCTGCCCACACCGGCCACCTCTTTAAACACACATACACGTACAGGTGGGTCGGTGGTGCCAGGCGCAGGTATGTCTGTCCTTCGGTCTGTTGGCCAACGGTCGTTGCTCATGCCTGATTTATTAATCGCACAAAACATCGCCGAAGTGCGGTGTGCCTTCGTGTGTTTTTGTCTCCAGTGGATACCTCTTCTCCCTTCTCCCTCCCCCCTCCCCCTCCACCCACTTCCAGTACACGGCAATCGTTTGACAATTTTTCAACACTGGCATTGCTCTTCAAAATGCCAGACACATGCACAATAACAGCCCCTGTCCACTCACCTGTGTGCGTTCTTTGGTGCGCCTTCAGATGCGAACTCTTCGTGTAGACTTTTTTGCAACCCAGAAATTGGCACTTGTGTATCCGACGTTTGGCGTCCGGGCTGTGCTCGTTATGTTGGCGCGGGTGATTTTTGGCAGACGCTACAAAAGAGATTTGAAAGCCGAAGCGAACTTTTAAGTGGGGGTTAAACATTTTACAAATTTAATTAAGGCTTAGCCAGGCTTAAAGAAACATACATATGTAGCCTACTCGAAGTGAAATAAAAAATGGAACAATCTACACATTCGGCGCCTAGAAGTCAGCTTTGCTTTATCAAAGATGTCTACTCGTCATACGTCTAATTGATTTCTGTTTTAATTTTGAATATCACCATATTCTATTTTCAATACTGGGGATCTTTAACTTCAGACAGCAAAGTTGTCACCGGTCAGAATGCCGAAAATTTTTTTGGACTTTAAAAGTTGTTACTGGTTATAAAGAATAATTAAGTTTTATATTTCATTTCATTAAAGGGTACACTGCACTGATCGCTGATAAAAAGTATAAAAGGTGATGGTAACATCTTGAACAATCTTGTAATTTTGAGTTTACTTGTTGGCTACAAGCATAAGTCAGGGGACTATTTGAGTGCCTCTAAACTGAAAGGTCTGGACCAAGTGGCTTAGGTGATTGATAATCAGGCTGTAAATATATTTGTTGAGATCGGAAAATAAATACAAATTTATCTTAATTGTGTAAATGAAGCTAAGCTAAAAATAAAATTGTTCCCTACTAAAAACCTATACCACATGGACATGAATTTGACGTATTTGTGTGCAATTCATTTGCCTATCATTCAAATATCGGCAACAGCATGAGCGAACTGACTAAAAATTAAACAGTTCGGCGTGTCAATATGTTCTTGTACGTACCAGTTGTGGATTTGTCAGCTCGCGGCGTTGCCACTGGAGTCATGGTAGCAACAATTGGTTGTTGTTGCTGTGGCGGCTGTTGTGGCTGCTGTGATGCCGGCTGCGATTGCTGCTGTTGTTGTTGCTGTTGCTGGACAACATTGCCGCTGGCCGCTGCACTGAGAACGGCGGCCACATTGGCATTGCCATTGTTCTGCATTTGTAGGACACGGGCCAGACTGATGCCGGCGGCGCTAGTCTTGCCATTCGCCGTGGTCAGACGGACTATGGTGCTCCGCGGAATGTTGCTGTGTTGTGTGACGGGTGTGGCCGTTGTTGTTGCTGCTGCTGCTGTTGCTGTTGCCGTTGCCGAGGTGCTGTTGTTTGCCGAAAGTGTTTGCGGACATACGCTCAGATGTTGCACGGCCAACTGTTGCTGCTGCTGTTGCAACTGCAGCGTGGTGGCCTGTGTCAGTGTGGGATTCTTGGCAGGGCCAGCGCTGGGCAGTTGGCTGGTGAAGCGCAGAATGGCGGTTGTGGGCGTTGAGTGCTGTGCTGCTTGCTGCTGTGGCTGTTGGCCGATACGTTGCTGCTGCTGCTGCTGTTGTTGGTGCTGCTGTTGTTGTTGTATTAGAGCGGCCAATTCGTTGGCATCGATCTGCTGTGGCGTTGGCTGTGGCTGATGCAGTTGCTGCTGCTGTTGCTGTGCATAGTTATTGGTGCTGCGCAGGCTGGATTCGGGGGAGGAGGGTGGCGTCAGTGTGGGAAGCACAAAGTCATGCACGCTCAGGCCTTGGCCATTGTATCGTGCATTGCCCAACTGGCTCTTGGCCTGTAGCACGCGGACTTTAATAGCTGGTGAGGAGCAGCTGGCAGGACTCAGCGGTATGTTGCTGCTGACCCCACCACCGCCGCTGCTGATGCTGCTGCTGCTACTGGTCGGCGTCATGTTGCCGGCACTGCTGATGCTGGGATTTGGCGATATGGCGGAGGGTGGTGCGGCAAAGAGTGCACCTAGCTTGTCATCATCTGAGTGTGCGGCATCCTCGTCGTCCTCATCGATGCGCTCCTGCTTGACCAGCACCGAGCAGCTGAGTGCTTGCGAGCCATTGCTGTCCCATGAGATGCCCGAGCAATTCGACGACACCGACGAAGTCGTGGAGATCGTGTCCAAGTGCTGTTCCTTTATCTTTAACTCTTCGAAAATGCGTGCAGGTGTGTAGAATTTGTCCCAGGCTGTGTCCAAATCACTCTGCATCTTCTTCTTGTAGGTCTGCAATTTGGGCTCGTCGCGCAAATAACGTTCCAGTTCGTAGCAGGTCTGCAATAAATAAATACAATATTGTAAATAAATACAGGTGATGAACGAAGAGAATCTCAGAAAAAGATGTTTTTTACATATATACAATTTATTAAACTAGTTTTCTACTACCAATATGGCAGCTTAAGCTAGTTGAAAGTTAGGGAATACAAAAGTTGTCTATAGTAAGCATCTATAGGACGCACTTATATCTATGTACATATATACAATATTTACAATGTTTTACATTAGAAATGAAATTATATTTTATGATATATATTATATATTTTATACAAGGGATCTTGTGGGGAGATCCTTTGGATGGCACTTCTTCAATCTTCTCTTCTTAGGTTTGGACAGGAGCCGCCTCGCTAGTGCGTTGGGGTGACTGCCGAGTCGCTTCTCGTAATTGCTTGCGTGCATTTGAATGACATCGCCAACCTTGGGGACACATAAGTCTCTTTCGATGTCCCTAGTGCGCATATACCAGGGAGCGTTTCATATTTTTCTGAGTATTTTAGCTTGCGCAACTCTTATTTTATTTAGGTTCGATGCAGCGGCAATGCCATAAATTGGTAGCGCATACTTCCATATTGGACTTAATATGGACTTGTATACTGTCACCTTACTGTGCAGAGACAGCTTGTTGCAGGGTGCAAGCAGCCATGCCATCTTTCCGGCTTTTGCCATGACCGATCGCTTGACCATTGTTGTATGCTTGCTGAAGTTGAGTCTTCTGTCCAGAATGACACCAAGATATTTGTGCGAATTTGTATGACTGAGCGTGGACCCCAACATTGTGATATCTCCGCATGACGACGGCCTTGTTGTAAATGTGACATTCGCACACTTGCTGGCGTTGATACCAATGTTCCAATTCAGAGCCCACTTCTCGAAACTACTTACATACTGCTGTAAGGCTTCCGAAGCTACATCGATATCTCTGCATCTGGTAAGCACCGCAGTGTCGTCTGCGTAAGTAGCTATTAGTGCGTCATTCTCGTCTACTCCAAGGATCTCTTGCGGTGCAGGCATATCAGCAGTAAATAATGTATACAGGGTAGGACCGAGAACACTGCCTTGGGGCACTCCTGCACAAATTGAGCGCCTCGTGGATTTCACTCCATCAACAGCAACTCTGAAGCTTCTGTCCCTTAGAAAGCTTTCGATGAGTTGAAACAATTGAGGAGTTAGTATGCCTTTCAATTTGCAGAGGAGACCATCATGCCACACTCTATCAAAAGCTTGTTTAATATCCATAAACACAGCCACTGAGTACATCTTTTGCTCCATGGCTTCCAGGGCGAAGTTGACCACACGGTGGAGCTGTTCCGGTGTTCCGTGACTTCTTCGAAATCCAAATTGCCATTTTGGAATTCTGCGCGTCACGGCTTCGAGCTGGAGAATCCGGTCCAGAATCACGCGTTCCATCATCTTCCCGAGGGCAGGTAGCAGACTAATCGGCCTATATCCATCTACTTCAGTATGCTGTTTCTCTGGCTTTGGAATCATCGTAATTAGCGCCATTTTCCAGCAGTTTGGAAAGTGCCTCAGCCTGAGTATGTTATTCATGAGCAAAACAATATACAGCAGAGCCCTTGTGGGGAGCAGTTTCAGCGTCCTGTTGTCTAAAAGGTCTTCTCCAGGCGCTTTTTTGACCTTTAGATTTTTTATCTGCTGTACCACTTCTTGCAGTGTAACTGGGCTTGCAGGCAAGGCCATTTGGAATGGCATCTCCAGCCTAAGCTCGACTACCCTTCGCCTATCTGCTGATGTAAAGTCAAAAGGCTTGAATCTTTCCTCTAGGCTGTTTGCAAAGATTTCAGCTTTCTGCTGACTGGAATAGCTCCATCCACCTGAAGGATCCTTAATTGGAGTCTTAGGGATGACCAGCCTCTTGAATCGCCTCGTAAGCTTCCAGAGCGAGTAATTAAATGATGCATCTGGACCAGCACTTTCCAATATGTCATCAATTCTGCCTTGTCTGATTTTAGCAAGCTCTTTTTGCAGTCGATTGGACAGTCTTTTGTAGATTTGATGAATGCGAGTATCTCCAGTTCTTGCATATTCTTTCCTGACTCTTCTTTTCAGGCTTAAGAGCGCAGCAGCCGTTGGTGGTAGACTAGCTTGACTATGTTGGGTTGGCAAGCGTAAAGTTTTCGGTGCAGCAGAAGACGCAGCCAGTGAAATGTTCTTCATGAGGATTGATATCGCGTCTTCGATATCCTCTGGGCTGTTAATTTCGACGTTCAGGTTAATTCTTCTTTCGAGATCGGCTTTAAAAACATCAATACGGGAGCCAGGTGGTAGAATATATTCCCTCTTGGGATTATATTGCGGTGCATGATGTAGCGTCGCTACTACTGGAAGGTGATCCGATGCGAGCTCATATTTTGTTTCAACGGTGAGTCTGTTTAGGGCAATCCTGTTGACAATAAAGAAGTCTAGTGCAGAGGGGTTAAGCCGTGTGTTGTAAGAGTAGAAAGTTGGCTCTCCAGTAGCAAGAACTTGGCAAGTAGTACTAGCTATGGCCTCTTGCAAACACCTTCCTCGCCTGCAAGATCTGGAATTACCCCACCATTGGTGTTTTGCATTAAAATCACCGCCTACAATAAACTTATCTCCTAAGGTTGCAAGCAATAGATCAAAGTCGGCCCTGCACCAAGCTTCATTGGGAGGAAGATATAGGGAGGAGACTTTGATGCTTCCACCATTCGTCGGTATAGTTACGCTGGCCGCTTGGATGCTTGTTTTTAGAATTGGCTCATTCTGTGAATGAGCGATACTTGATCTAATGATGACTGCAGAACCACTTTTAGCGGTGCCACTGGGATGATTAGCGTAGTACTGGTCGTATCCTGGCAAATATGCGTTCAAGCCAGGACGCATATGCGTTTCGGTTATTAACATGATATCGATCAAGTTTGAACTTAGGAAAAGCCTGAGTTCATCATTGTTTTTGACCAGGCCCCGTGCGTTCCATAATCCGATTTTTAACAGCGGATTTAACATTTGGATATTAGTTTTTGTACCAAGTCACGGAAGGCTCTATTGGAATCCATATTTTCCTGAATGAGCTTATACATTTGATCCATTCTTGCGTTTAGATCAAAAATCGCCTTTTCCAGCATACTAAATTTATTGTTTAGATGCCAATCTTCAGCGGAAATGTGTGCCCGAGGCGAGTTTTGGTTTGTTGGCGCGATGGTACGCTTTCCTTCAATTGGCCTTGCTGCATCAGCGTAAGAGAAGCCACTCTTAACAGCAGAGCTTGAGATGAACTGTACTTTATTGCCTTGGTTGTTTGGGTAACTCCTATTGCTACCGATGACTAGACCATCTCTCGGCAACCTCACAGCTGGCTTAAGTTTTTTGGCTAGATCAATTCTTACCTTGCAGCCTCTGAAGCTCGACATGTGGTCTTCGCCGCAATTAGCGCATATAAATTCCCCATTATCATTCAGGTTACATGATTTTGAGCCAGTATCATGGTCCCCCGAGCATTTACCGCAAACCGGCTTTTTAAGGCAATAGTTCCTCGTGTGCCCGAAATCTTGGCATCTGAAGCATTGTACCAGCTCTTTACTCTGTTTGGCCTTTGATATTGTAACCCTGTGTCTACCAATTTGAGTTATTTTTAGTGCCTCAGCAACGTTGGGTGCGTTCTGGAGGTTAACGTAAAACATATTTTGTCTTGTTTTGACATTATTTATGTCCTCACCATCCTCCTCATTAATTTGAATGTTACGCCAGTCCGGTTTTCTGGGGCAATATATATTCAAAACTGTAAAGCCCTTGTCGGTAAAGGTGCGCTCTATTAATTGCCTGGGTACATTGGGATGAATATCTCTGAGCACCAATCTGCAGGGTTTGTTCTCCTTCAACTGGTGGTGCCAGAATTGACAATTTTGATTGGACAATAATTTGATTATTGCACGAAACGCATTCGAATTCTTCGTATAAATACGCGAGATCCCAGATTTCGATGTGCGTATGTCGTAATCGTCAGGGGAGACAGCAGAATTGAGCGCCACCTCCAGCTTATCCAATTTGTTAACTTGTGGCACACATATAGCAGGAGGCTTAGGAATACTACTTCCCTGCTGGAAACGGCTGGCTTCATTTTGCTGGCTCGATGGATCTTCGGAATCTGGCTCTTCCATTTCCATAATGGAATCAGCTTCTTCCGAAAGGGCTGCAAATCTATTATTTTGAAGCGCTGCCGGAGAGGAGGACGCAGTTCGTTGTCCCTGGGTTGTATTGACAGGAGTTGGCTTATTTTTTTGAGCCGATTTTAGTGACTCGACGGCTCCTTTCCGCTTCCTATTAATACCGGGTACTGACATTTGAAACGAGCAAAATTTGTCCAGAGTTGGATTTGCAACTAAGTTTGTGATTGAAGCCGGTGTACTCACAACGGCGGGTGTGGAGCACAAACTGCCATTTGATGTCGCTACTGTAGTATACATTGATTGAGAGTTCACCACAGAGAACGTTAGGGTACTTGTAGTCGATGTACAAGTGGTTGAGGCAATCCAGTTACTGGTTGAGCTTGACGGCTTTAAGTATGGTTTTCCCATTGACATATGCAAGTCCTTGGTTATTTTTGCTCTCAGCTCCGAAGGTGATTTACCAGAAATTTTTCTCATCTCCACGTACTTCGGCAGCTTATTGACTACTTCCTCAGCTGCTCCGAGAGCGGCCGAGTCTTCATCAGCATTCATTTACGTGAGATAAGATGACTTGCAAAATCAAGCAAAGAAGAAAAATTCTGGGCTGTCTCTGCTTCGATGACGTGTATACGTCAGCAGAGCAGCCCCATACAGCAGATTAATTGTTGATTGGAATCCAAGAAAATAAGGATACTAAACGATTGCCAAAAAGCCAAGGTGAAACTAGGTTTCCGGGTGATTTTTTTTTTTTTTTTTTTTTTTTAACGCACTATACGCGAAATAATTGAAAAAGAGGAATTTACTACAATTAGAAAAAGATGTTGCAATATGTTTGCGAAACAGCAGAATTTATTCAAAATATTCTGTTAGGAGTACAATACTTGTTCTTAATTCAAAGCGCTTTTCAAATCGTGTTAGGTGAGTGGATTATTCAGATTTTTAATAGTTGTGTGCACATATTGTACTTCACTCTCCATTGTAGTTTGCAATTTTAAGTGCATGCATTTAATTAATTTAGTTCCTTCGTAAAAAACAGAGTGTTTTGTATGATGAAACACACAACTCCTATTGGTGTCTGTCCTTTTTATTTTTTGAAGCAACTGCACGCAGCAGAAATTGGTTAACTTTTTTGAGTCCCAATTGGTGGCAGGAAAAAGTTTGCCTGACCATTTCCATTATAGAATTAAGAACTTTGCCGCCTAATGGACGCACAGCGAGCGAAAGGCAGCAAATTGAATTTACACGACGATTGCCATTAAAATTTCAGAAATATTTATGCAACTCAAGAATTTTAGAGCACATTAAGCAAATAATTTACGGCTTGGCGATTGCGCCTAAAAGGCTGCAACAAACGGCAAGCAGGTCCTTGTTGCCGGCACTTTGTGGCACATAAACATAAATTTCAAAATTATGTTTTATGCGTGCACAATTACAGGTAATAATTTTGCATTGAATTTATGGCATTGCATACTCAACTTTTAGGTGCGACAATTAAGAGCCCATAAAAAGGAGTCGACTGGGCTGAGCAGCTACAGAAACAGCAACGAACACCCGAGCCGCGCAACTATGTGTCGCTGCAATAATGGGCGGTGCTTGGCAAGGAGGAGTCTGCTTTTGCGCGCTTGTTCCTGTTCCCTTTGATGCGCGCTCGACTGCCTCGCACCAGCAGTTCGCCTTTGCCGAAAAGTTGCAGTTTGTAGTAACACGACTGTGCAGCAGGAACTTGGACATTGCAGGCCTTTGTGAGGACGAGATTTTCGAACTGTACACTTGTTTTTCGCTGCAGGCACAAATATACGCCCTTTTGACGTACATCATTCGCCATTTGCCCCTCAGCTCAACAGCCCATCAGAACTTTGTCATTGCAGTGGCAATCAATTTCAAACAAAACAACAATCTATTGGAAACTTGGGGGCGTTGCAGACATCCATTTCGATTTACATATGGCGACTAGGCTATCGACTTGCAACTTGGAACATAATTGCAGTCCGTTGCACCAAGCAGCAAAACTCATTAGGGCCGTAAATGAGCAGACTGTGGCTCAGGATATTGACATACGCTTGGATATTAAATTTGTCGACTTGCGCTCAGAGAGGCGCAACCCCTCACAATCCATAGCTGTTTGCTCTGCCTTCAAACTTTGGTTTCGGTAGAAGAAGTTATGAGTCGATATCGAATAAGGCACATATAGTACGAGTAAATGTATTCAACCATATTTAATGATTGGTATATACTTATTAGATGACAATTTTCGATGTACTTGTATATTACAAATTGTGGCTAGAGCTGCTAGAGCCAGAGAATTTTATATTTTGTCTTCACACAGGCATTTGGCATTTATGTATTTAAGTAGTATAATATGCAATAGGGATATTTTTCAATGGGATGAGAAAAGAACCCCTTTATATTTCATTTCTGAAGGCCAATAAAATTATCCTTACAGTAAGTCACCCGAATAATAACTAAAGAGAGACCATTTTTTCAGAACATTCGAAAAGCCAAATAGAAGACTATAATGGGTTGGACTAGCCTCGGGCTAAGCTCTAAAACCTTAAAGCGCACAAATTGCTAACATTATTGGGTTTTATTTTTAGTGTTGACCGCATCATTTGTGCGGAGGCTTCTTGGGGCATCATTTTGGTCATCGACAACGGTCAGGCAACGTAAGGGTAGCTAACAAATCTTATTAAGTGCAAGGCTATGCGTAAAATCAATGAGCTGGAATAAATAGCAGCCGCAATAAAACACGAAGCTGCTATGGAAAGTGGCTAAGAAGAAACGCCCAAAAGTATGCTGCTGTTATTTGGCGTTTGCTTTGCCATTTTGGTCACTCGCACATACTTGTACACATAGGCACACATACACACACACACACATACACAGGCAGTCGTGTGTTGCGGCACACACAGTAAATCACTTAAAGTGTTATTTCAAGAAAATAATTGCAACACATAAATTTCCTAACCCTTCCCAGACAGACGCGCGAACACAGAGAGCGGGGAGAGATCTGAGAGATCCGGCTAGTAGGAGGCTGAGGAGCTAAGCTTATGCAGCTCCAGCATTCGCAGAGTCGCCAGCGTAAACAAGTTGCGTGAATTTATAGCCAGCCAAACAGACAGAAGCTATAATGGTTTATGAATCGGGAGTTGAGAGCTGCGAGCGACTCGCGTGGCTTCTCGCTAAGTCGCCTTCGGCTCTCGCCTCCGCACACCCTTGCTGCACTTGCATGTAGCATGATTAATGTGCGGCTGCTGCATTTATTTTCCATTTCCCTTTATACACCCCCCCCGCCACCCCACCCACTTCTTTAAATTCAACCACCCACAGCTTTCCGCCCATAACGAACATTTCCGGCCACTCATGAGACGGTGGCTGCCTGCATTTGTCTGACTTG
The DNA here is from genome assembly GCF_003285725.1 of Scaptodrosophila lebanonensis. NCBI lineage: Eukaryota > Metazoa > Arthropoda > Insecta > Diptera > Drosophilidae > Scaptodrosophila > Scaptodrosophila lebanonensis. Next base: position 9,917,158 of record NW_022060529.1, read on the forward strand.
GCGTCGCTTTTGTTTGGCGCGCAATCTTTGGGCAAAAATCTAAATAAAATGTAACAGAACTGTTTGGAATATGAAATATGATATAAAAGCGAACACTTCCGCCTTACAAAACACACATGCCATGGAAAAAGCGCCCGCATTTACCGCATCCCCCCACCAAAGAGGGCCAAAACTGGCATTTTGATTTATGCAACGCTGCTGGCGTTGACGTTGACGTCGACGGCGACGTTGACTTTGCAGTCGTTGCAACAAATCACAAAAGATTGCATGCGACTTTGAAATTTTTCATGCAGACCCCTCCACACACACCCACACACAAACACACCTGGTTTAGATAGGTGCACTAGACTGACCCTCAACAGTCATGGCCAATAGCCGCTGATTGATGGCCGTTGGGTGCACAGTTCGAGCGCGTGCCAATGCATTTGGCTTGAAAAATTGCACCGCCCACATCCCTGGGGATGGCAGGCGAGTGACTAAGGGACTAGCCAGCATTTAAAGTTAATTAGTTTCTGGGGCGTTTGGAAGGGAAAGCAAAAAGGATAGCACCCTGCACATGAATAAAACAAATCCGCTTGATGTTAAACATTATACAAATTGGCTCATCAGTATGTACACTCGTATGTATGCGAGTGCTTGTTATTGCATGCATCGCACTCGATGGTTGCGGTCAAAATTTGTTAGCATTTACAGCATTACTATCTATGTATATCATCATGCTAAAATGTGCACTAATTATAACAATTGTTTTTGCTCCTCTTACTAAGCAACATAATTGCGCAAATCGCAACAGCAACAGCAACAGCGACAGCGACTGGCCAACACAATTAAATTGGTTGAAGCGACCCTCTGCATGTGCTTGCCAGCAGCAATTTCGGCCACTAATGCGCGTTTTTAATTAAAGTTCAACAAAATACCAACAAAAGGTTGACAGGCAAAACAATACGAGCATACTTTCTCATCATCACATCATAAAAACGACAATAATGTGTGGTTAGTGACACAGGCACGAGAAATCACGAAAGGGTATGCAGGTAATATTTTTATGAATTTCGTGAATATTTTTAAGGTTCTTTCAAAAATGAAAATCTCGTTACAATTCCTGTGTTGTCGCGAAATAAAGAAACAAAGTTTTTATAGAGAAACCTTAAGTACATTTGTTTTTCTTGGATAATATTGTTATTTCTAGTTAAAAAATGAACATATAAAAAAAAGATATAATTTTATTTAAAATAAGGAAATATGTTAAATATATTTTAAATTCACACTTTCTTTATTATTATTATTATTAATTAAGTTTCATTGATTGTATATATGAAAATCATGAAAAATGATCATCTACAAACTATACGATTCATTCATAATATTTTATATAAGTTACTTTTATTATAATTTGTTGTAACGTAATTATGTTGTGGAATTTCAAAGGACTTTCGACCCATGTCCACCTCTAGTTTGTGTAGATACTCGTATGTAGAGCGTTTTTTTCATTCACTCACACAAATTGATGCCACGGGCAGCTTTTATACGAGAACACCATAAATATGGCAAATTTTATTACATTTAAGTCATTTTATTTACACCACAGAAATGTGTCTGGGAATTTTGAATATTTTCATTTGTGTTAAATACAATATTGCAAATTTCAATGAAATTTAACAAATTTGCAGCAATTTGGTGGTATTTTGTGAGCAGCTTACGCTTTTAAGCAGCTTAAAGCGCCGAATATGTTCAACCAAAAATGAGTGTGGAGATATAAGTTGTTGATGTTGTTGTTGTTGGGCATGTAATCAACATAATTATTGTTGGCAAAAAGTTGAGGGTGTTACACAATCAGGCCATCCAATAATTTACCCTCCCGCCCCCCGGTACTCAGCAGCCAGCCACAAGGAATTTTTGTCAATCTAAGCGTGTATCGCAAGTTCAGTCTGATGTGTGGCCAAAACTTTGCTTGTAAAACTTTGTTTGTGCTGCTCATTTGTGTTTAATAGATATTTATTTGCTGGGCTGAGGGTGTGCCCACCACACTCATATACTATACACTTATTCACACATCCAAACACTTTTGCACACTTTTTGCCAGCAATTTATGTGCCAAGTGCGCGTATTTTTTGTTACTGCTGTTTTTTTCCATGCATGTCACGAAGCAAAAGACTGTGAAAACATTTAAAGAGGAAAATGAAGGCAGCGGAAAATGGTGCAATGGCATTGGGTTTGTGGCAATGTATAGCCCAAGTTGGCTACATAAAAATCTTCATTTCCGTTGCGTCTACTTCCACAGCTTTGCTGTTGCTCGTTCGTTCGCTCGTTCGTTGTTTCGCTTGTTTTTCTTTTCCTTCTCGATCTTAAATTGTGGTTTTCATTTCCGTTTCAACTTTTGTTTTTAGCCTTAAGTCGTTAGTCGTCGTTGTTGTGGTTTATCTTCTGCACTTAGCGCCGATATCTCAGTCCATGTCACCCTCCATCCATGCTTTTAGCTGTGGTTATTAAAACGAGAAAATTCTGTTCACTCTAATGGATCTGCCAGAATCATAGTGTACTGGTATTAGCGTGTTTACTTTGCAGCTGAGTCTATACTATATATTCATTAATTCAATTACTTAACCGCAATAAATCTTGCCGCCTAAAAAGAATCGTGAGTTAGAATTCAGATGTCTATTGAACTTTTAAAGGCTGAATATGTGATATGGTTGGACTTCTGGGGTCTAAGCTTTTAATTGCTTCAGTGAACAATTTCGAATGGTTCTTGAATTAAATGATTCGTGGATGGAAGTGCCAGAGATGTGCTTAAACATACTTCACATTTAATCATACAATATCAGACAATATTTTATATTAAGCTGTGGAAATTTGATTTTTGTTATCTCGATTATACTTTCTGGACTTTAAAGGAAAAATTCTAAAATTAGTCCAAAAAGATTGAAGACTCGTAAATTGTTGCTAGCCTTACTGGAGAAAATTAATCTCCATATATTGAGGCAAATTGTGGGGCAGCCAAGGGCGGTCCACCGGCATAACCTTACCTAATCTATTTTCTGTTTAGGCATTGGAGAGTATTTTCTGTTCTTTAGGAATGTTAATATTTTATGCTACTTTCCAAACGGGTTTTATTAATTAACGACGAAATACATTGACAACTCAATTATGTCGTGTGGCAAGCCAATGCAAGGTACATAAACATAATTATCGAAAAAGCATGGTAAGGGCCAGAATATTGGCATATGTGTACAAAAAATGAGAATACGGGGAGTAGTACGAGTACTTTGTTGTTTGCCAAAGTAAATTATTGCAAATTGCTTGTCAAGTTGTTTGTCTCTCTTTCTTCATATTTCTTTTTCCCTAGTTGAGTTTAAAGAGCATAATAAACCTAAGCAAATGAATTGAAGTGAAATTAAGGCAATGTTTGCTTTCAGCTAGGACACAAAGGCTTCATGCAGAGAACTCATACACTCACACACACTCGCACCCCCACAACTGAGCTTAGGCTCTAAGCAATTCCTGTGAAATGCCCGGAATTCAATTTGGCCACAGTAAATAATGTTTTCCATTTAGAGAGTTTGTTCAGAAGAACGTGGAAAATCCCACACATACACATTGTATAAGTAGGACTAGATGCCACTGGGTTGGTGTTGCTAGTGCTGTTGTTGTCGTTGTTGTTGCTAATGTAAAATAAAAGCATGCGATTAAATTTAATTATCTGCATGTTTATTAAAATCTACAAAATGCGATATGACAGCAGGAGAATCGCACAATTGGGAGAGATTTTGAGTATTTGCCGGCAACGAAAAATGTTTGCCTAGGCCCAGTTTTTCCCAACGGGAGGCCACAACAGAAACACACATGTACGTGCATGGGCGAGTATGTATGTGTGTAGAAGGGGACAGCAGGCAGCACATATTTAATTATGTGTGTAATTGAAAAAGACGCAACGGCAGTTAAGGAACATGTCGATGTTGAAGTCGAGACAAGGACAACGGCCGGGCTCGACTCGGCTCGGCTCGGCTCTGACGCTCAGGACTCAGGCGTGGCAAAAAAAAGAAGAAAATGAAAAAAGAACTCATATACTATATGTCGAAAAATCTTGTTAAGGCTATTATGCGATATGTATGCGTGTTTGTGTAAGAGTGTGTATGTACGTGTGCGCATCTGTGTATTAGAAACACATTAGCAGACGCCAGCAGGCGACGTTGCCTGCGGTTTCTCAACTCAAGACAGAAGAGCACAGCTCAGCTCTTTAGTCGCCCAGCTGTTAAGTTGCCGAAAAGTAAGCCATGGCAGGCGAATATCCTCCCACAATTGGTCCCGTATATGCGCCATCAGCGCACTCTGTACACATGGGGGTTGCGCCAAATGCTATTTCGCTTTCTGCATTATGTCACTTAATGAGCCATAATTCCGGCGAGCTTCGCATTATAAGCCCCTAGAGATATGCAGGCAGCATTGCGCGTTTTCTTTTTAATTTCACTTTCTGCTTTTTCGACGCCAACCACGACAATTTTTCGAAAGTTTTAATGAATGAAATGTAATGAAATTATGTTGACAATTAATGTCGGTTGCGAGGCTTAGATCCTGCCTTGCCTACTAGCTTGGGGCCATGCGGCGCGGCGACAGAGCTGGGACTTATTGTCACTGTGATATGAGTGTGTGAGTGTGTGTGTGTGTGTGTGTGTGTGTGTGTGTGTGTGTGTGTGTGTGTGTGTGTGTGTGTGCGTATGTGTTGTGTTTTTGTTTCCACAAAACAAGCACTTTAAGCTAGACATTAAAGTTGTAAGTAGCAACATTATACAGAAATCATCTTCTACACGTACAGGGTGATGAACAGTACTTGTACATTTTAAACTATGTTTCGTATTTGCTTTGAAAAGTTCTAACTTTTTAAGAATAATTTCATTTGTAGCTCATTAGCATTCTGTATTGATGTAAATGGTATTTGTGCTACGAATAGATTTCCTAATTCCTTTCAGCAACTTTATGAGAAATATTTCGAAAATAATTATCAAACATTTTTTAATGATGTTTAAAGCTGAAAAAGGGAAACGCTGTTAATGGCAGCGTTTGATATTGGAATTGTTTTATTATACATTTTTGAACCATTTCCTTCAGTTTAGAAACAAAAGATGAGAAACATTCAAACTGATTCGCTTTTAATTTTGAATGTTGTACCATTTAAGTCTAAACCCGCCCATTTAATAAAGCTGGCCGGTCGGTCAAATGTGTGTTTGAGAATTCAAATTCACTTTGTTTCCTTGGAGGTAGCATTTCCTTATTATTATTAGTATTTCCCCATTCATTCATTTAATGGTCAATTTTTGATGAGCCCCCATTCCCTCACCCTGTATGTGGTGCACAGTCAGCTGCAGCGATTGATACATTTTCATTTCATTTCATTTTATTTCCCTGGATTGCAACTATTGTTTTCAATTTACGCCCTGCTATGCTGCTTGTTATCTGGCTGTCAGTTAAGTGACTTCTTAATACAAGCGAGCTGTGCTGTAAGTGCAACAGCAATAACAATAATAGCAACAGCAACAGCAGCAGCAGCAGTAACAACAACAACGAGCTTGTCAGTTTGGCAATAACAATAAGCCAAGAACAGACGCTGGCGACATACTCAGCAGACTGTAAGGACATCTCAGGCAGCGGAGCAGACCGACCGAGCAGGCGAACGAGCAGGCGGGCAGTCAACAAACGCAGCAGGATAATTGAATTATTGGCATTATCAGTGCACAAACATATAGAAGGAGACTGCAGGACATGCAGCGGTCAAATAACTGTGCAACATTACAAAGTGTAATGCCTTGATTTACTTGTCTTGCAACGACAGCTCCATTCTCCCACCCATCCACACTCCTGCTTGCCCCTCCCCCCTCACACCTCCTCCCTCACCACCAACTACAACGTCAGCCAAACTCCTTGAGTTGTTTGCTCTTGTTGGGGGCGGGAAAAACAAAACGCAAAGTGCACGAGGCACTTAAAAGCTGTAGGGGAAAAAACGAAAGAAAATAAACTAATGCTGAAGTGGCTGGAAAGCGTTGCATAATTTTAGACATTATGTTAATTTAAAAAGTTTCGACTGCTCAAGCGTAAAAGCCACGGCGGCGCATCAACCGAGTAGTGCAAAAGTAGTGCCCCGAATAGCAGCAGCAGCAGCAACAGCCGCAGCTGCAAGCAGCCCAACTATTGAAAGAAAGACAGAAGGATGTATTGAATAAGTAAAGCAGAACAGGCAGCATAAGGCACAGTAGCATTGAGAGCGTTCGAAAAGTGTTGCCAATGATCACTTTCGCCGCTTGGGTCTTGAATTTGCTTTTAAGTAATCGAAAAGCACTTCAAAGAGAAGTGTCGCAGCGCCCAAAAGTATGCTATGAAAGAACGCACACCACTACAGATTCACACTTGGCGTGCTTGAAATGGTTGGAGGAGAGTCGGCGAGGGGTGGGCTCGTGGTCGACACTGTTACAACTAATGCGTCGTACGCGCCGCTGAATTTAAATGAGGAATTAATGCGTACGTTATTTCAGAGTCGCATCGCATCCCATCCCCTCCCCCCTCCCCCCCCACCCACCAACCGCCCGTCCATATATTTTCGAGCTCTCTGGGCCATTACATTTTGTCGCCAATGCCTTCTTACTTCGCCTCCGCCTCCGCCTCTGTCTTAGCCTTCAGACCACGCCAGCTGCTCACGGCTTTTGCTTTCGTTGACTATACAAACAGTTTTCCACTTGCATGCAGCGTCTCATTTCCCACTTCGTCCTTCCTCCTACAACAATTTTGTATACTCTTCCCATGAGGCATATTATGGGAATATAACGTTTGTAACGGAAAGAATTGGGCACAAAATATCCCATCTTGTATCAAAGATTGTCCATCTATCCGTGCATTCAAGGTTTCATTAGAAGCTGATTTACCGAAAATGTTTTAAAAAAAATTTTATTTTTTTTATTTTTGTTTTTATCTTTTATAAGGAACCACACTCAAAGAACTTCAGACTGTAAGTGTTTTATTCGTAATTTAAAGCATGTTTCTGGGATAAAAATAGCGCAGTGATTCGAAACAGAGCCTATTCTGGAAAAAACTCAAATTGTGGGATTCCTGCTAGCTCGTTCAGCTATTTCAGGACCCGAACAAGTTTTGGAAAGTGATTTCGTGATTTGGTCAACTGGATAGTTTAGTTTCTAGGTAAAAAGAAATGTGGAATAGCTGATTGTCTACTAAAATTAGTTAATTAATTACAATAATTCAATAAATTAACTATGCATTTTTGCTTTCCTGCGCTGCACATTTCATGCAACTAATCGAAGAAATCGAAATGTAATTTAAATTATATGCAGAAGGTCCACTAATATGAGTTAAATTAAAATAAAAAAAGGATTCTAGTAATAGGAAGTGTAGGGTATACGACTTTAATGCAACCGAAGCGAACTTTACGAATTTTTCTTTTGTTGTATTTCAGCTCTTCTTTGTCTTCGTTTTTGTCACCATTTTTTGCCACTTTCCTGCTTCACTCGCACCCCTCGAGCATTCTCTTAGCCGACGCTTTCGTTTTGTCTGCGTTCGATTATGTTGCTCGGGCTCTGTTTTGAATCTTGAGGCGCTCTCGAGCTGTTGACAACAGCCACAATAACAGCAACAGCAACAACAACAGCAACAGCATGAACAACTGCGACAACGATGGCATTCAACCCCCGTGCCACCCGATCCATCCAGACCACCCTGGCCATTAGCTTTGAACTTAGTGTTATTTGTGCGGCATACGCAAATTGAGGTTGTTGCTGTTACTTTACGCTTCGTTTTGTCATTTTGTGGCATGTTGCCGCCTTGTTGTTGCCAACACGATGGCGCTGGCAATGGCGATGCCTGATGCTTACAAGTATGCCACGGCTGACGATGCTGCCTAAATGACATTTTGCGCAAATGATGACGCTGACAATGATAATAAATAAATTTAACGCACTTCGAGGGCGCGCGCTCATATTCTTCTAAATATGTTGAAACGATTTTGGTGCCCGGTCGTGCAACACTGGGCAATAAGAGGCTGTTGCCTTAGCCGTCGCTGTAGTATGTTAAGTGTGGCAGGGAGGGCCTACTTACAGCAGTCTACTGTGCGTGAGTAAAAACAAAAATAGATATTGCGATGGCAAAATCAATGGCATTTGCATTTACGCTTTTACTCGGTGGATATGTACAAGTATGCATGCTTGTTTGTACACGTTTCTACAAATTGAACTTTATTAGCATGAATCGGCATACATTTGAGTTTGAAGCATACGCACAAATACAACAACAGCAGGCAGATGTGTAGGTACAACATGTAAATGTTTTGAGCCTGTTTTTCAACTTTAATCAACTGCTAGAGCGCTTATCTTTACACTTGAATGCCAAATTGCTGTGCCGAGAAAAATATATTTATGATTTGCAAATTATGCCGCTCAGCATAAGTACGTTCAGGATATTCTTGGCATAATATTTATTTCGAGTTCACTTCTTCACAGTGTATAGAAGGAAATCTGTCTGTGCATTGGAAAATGCAAATATAAATTCAAAATGTGAAGAATATTTTTATTTGGCAGATATCGTGATTTATTATTGTTTCCAATTAAAATTGTTCATAATTGTGTATAAATAGCATCCCAAAGGTAAGAGTGCTTCACAAAAATTAAGCTTTTGCTAAAGCTATACGTGTTTCAGATTTACTTTTTATGGACTTCTGTACGAATTTGTGTGCAAGTCATGTGTTAGTTTAAATCTGTATTTGGAAATAAATCGGGCTATCGGGCCCGCCAAAAGTTTACTATTGAATGCAATTTTGATTCAAAAATAAATGCATTCAGCCATCTGTAAATGGAATCAGACCTTTACAATGAATTACACTTGCCCAAGAGCCCTTCGCTTGGTGAAATGGAACACGTGTATGCGTGTACTTATGTGTGTGTGTGCGTGTGTATCTGTGTGTTTGGGCTAGTCGCCATCAATTAAAGCAGCGTTTCAATTAGCATTAAATGCTAGCCAATAGACCAATTAGCTAAGCCATAAATGCTTCTATAATGGAATGTGTTGGGCCTAATTTAGCGAACGGGAATGGCCCATTGTTAGCTGTTACCAGAACTGGAAACTTCAGTCGAATGAATAGCCAGCATTGCATTTAATCGAAACGAACATTGGTGCTTTGGCGTGCAACTGACAGCAGATAAAACAGGTTATAGAATCTAAAAGTTCACACTGCTTTGTTAGGCTTTGGCCTAAACACAGATTTCCATGCTTCTTACACAAAACTTCACTCGGTCCTTGCACACACTCCCATACAGAGACCACTTGAAGAGACAATAGCTTTTTGTAGCATACTATTTGGGGCAAGACCAAGCGTCTGTCACTTGCAATTTGAAAGCAGAAGCAGACATACACACACAGAGAAATAATACAAACATGGTGTGTGGGCGAGCTTTGAAATCACTTTGTTCGATTTCGCATAGTTGTATTGAACAATTATCTAAAAACCAACTGAGCCACTTACGAGGCAATTAAGCAACGAATTACAATAGCGCATGGATATGAAGAGAGCGTTCATAAGCCGGGCCATGCTCAGGTCACTGAAATTACTTAACATTTAAAGCCAGAGCAAACCACAAAAGCGCACACATGCCCTTGGCAGACCGAGCGCCGATACCGATGCTAAGCCCCAGGCCGACGTAACAGGGATTGTAAAACGTATAAAATAAAGACAAAAGCTTAATAACTGAAAACACAAAATGTCGACAGTCGGCTGATGCCGGACTGGGCTGGGCTGCCTACCTCGCCAAAAGGCCAGTGTGACAATAAAAACTAATTTTTTGGGTCGCATTAAAAAGGATACACGTAAATGACAAAATAAGCACACAAAACTCAGTGAGCAGCGAAGGAACGTGTGTGTGGGTGGTTGGAGAAGAAACCCACAAAACTGTGGAGACGAAAAATGCAATTTCTGTGGTTTTCATTTTTATGGCAACCGACCTCGTAAGGTGGTAAAGGCAATGACAACGTCCTGAATTCTGTATCCTGTATCGTCCTATATATGATTTGCTAAAACATTTTTGTCTCTATTACGACATTGAACAGCTTTTGTCCTCATATAGCAACCCTCTGTCAATGTATGTGTGTGGCTGTGTGTGTGTGTGCCCCGACTTAAGTGTTTGTCTAACATTTTGTGGCTTACAACTATCATGGCTTATGATATTGACCCAAAACATGTTTAACAACGCATTTTGTCTGCCGATATGCTTCATTTTATGTTTGTATTTTGTGCAGCACTTACTTGCTTCAGAATATATGTGTGTGTGCGCATGTGTGTGTGTGTGTGTGTGTGTGTGTGTGTAGCGAGGGCTACTGTTTTATGCTTAGGTGCACGCGTGAATGTTCGGGTTATCGGCTTTATATCGATTGCCAGCAATGGCATAATGACAAGCGGCCGTCCCACACCGTCCTCGTAAATAGGAAATTTGTACACAAAGCAGGTTTTACCCAAATGCTGAATTTCAAATGGACGAACCAGGGGCGCATTTTGTCAATTTTCGTAAGGGTCAGGAGGCGACAGCAGCAGACAGGGAGGTGGGAGTATCCAAGAGATAAAAGCACAAGCGGCTCATTTGCGTCAGAATGAGGGAAACAACTACGAGTATAACTATCGCCCGATTCCCTAGCAGTTATTGCGCAACATGTGCTTGCCAGTGTCCGAGAGTTCGAAAAGTTAATTGGTGCAAAACAACTTAGGGGGCACAAATGAAATGAAATTACATAAGAATTTACGCAGCAGTCTTGGACACAGGATAGTGAGCAGCTTATGGCTGGCAACTAAAGAGCTGGCGAACGAGAGCCGTACATGGTCGAGCAAATGTGGTAACAATAAAATAATGGCAACAGCCATAATAACATTTCCATAGCATACAAAAGTAACAAAAATACGAGTACAAAGCCCAATGGGCATAAAAGATTACGTTACAGAGGTGGACGATGCCACATATATATATATATATATATATATATATATATATATGTATATACATAACATATATACAATCACAACAACAGCTACAACAATATCAGCATAAACCTGCTTTTATATATGTAGCATGTTGAGTAGGGAGAGTTGGTCAGTGTCCCTCCGCATCCTGGCTGGACACGCTGACACAGTGGCCCAGCTTGTAGTTGCTGTAGTTTCTGTAGTTGTTGTGGGAAGTGGTCCCGTTCTGTATCTGTAGTGTAGTGTCTCATTGAAATGAACACCCGTGCAAGCATTTGCATATATTTAAGCAGTGCCGCACTGTCCTTTGCTTTTCTGTGTACACACAAAGATATCGTTAAGTAAAATACAATTGTATTTTATGCAGCGTATCATGCAATATGCGACGTAGCTTACATTTTATTTACACAGACACCCACATCCACACTCATACATACGTAATATGCAGAGTACAGTCGAACATCAGCAAAAGGCACTATCGACCTTTTATTGTAACTAAGATAGGCTGCCATATTTAACTAAAAATACTTTCCACCATATTTGATTCTATTTGTTTTTTAAAAGTTCCACTTATGTCGTACGCCTATTGATTGCAAAAACGTCAATCAATGAACAAATAAATTACTGAAGAGAAGATCGAACTCATGTTCATCTTTCTTAACATGTTTTGGATAGAGAGTAAAGAAATTAATTTAAGGATAAGCTCGCTAAAAGGGGATATTAGGGATAAGGATTATCGTCATATGCTCGACTTTAAATATACCAGAATTTCCTAGTTAGGCCATGAAGGCAACTGGTTAGTATTTGTTCAATTCCCCAATTAAGGACAATCGCTTGCAAAAGATGGGCGAGACTAGATGTGCCTCTGGTAGGGAGCAGCCTCTCGAGAATGCGATTGTGAAGTGTTATGTGTGTGTGTGTGTGTGTGTAAGAGTGTGCGGGACGGGCAATAGGATATTTATGCGAAGTGACAGTGGCTGGCAAAGTGCGACAAACTCAGCATTTGACAACTGCCCGGAGCATGGGTCGGCGATAGACATGGGCAATGCAATGTCCCTCAATGCACAAACTGCGGCAGGCCCAGGGTGTGCGACCAATTGCAAATTGGCAAATATTTATGCTGGAAAGTATGCAGCGTTTTAGCGCACTTTGTGCGTCCTTGATTGTCATTGTCGCATGTCCGTCGGCCATTGGTTTGTTAAACGTATTTGCATTTGCATTAAAACATTTGCAATTCTATTGCCTGTCGCATTGGCACGGCGCTAGCGCCATTTTGACAGTTTATTGCAAATGTTTAAAGTCGCTTTAAGGTAGCAGAGATGCACCATTAGCTGCAGTCCATTACACCGTTTGAGGCTCGCAAATCTCAACACATTCCACCGGCAAAGATGCTATGCAATGCAAAAAAAAAAAAAAGAAAAATCGTTTTATTGCTGCGACTTCAGCTCAACAACTCATCGCCTCGTCTGGTCTGGTCTCGTCTTGTCTCGTTCTGTCGCTGCTCGAGTCTGTCTCACATCCCTTTGCGTCTTGTTGAAGCATTTTAATCCATTATGTTGGCGACATAAAGATTTAATGAATCGTAAACCTGAGTAATTGCTGAAAAGTGCTGACAGGCACTCGGCAGTCGGCAGTCAGCGCAGCGTGCTCAACAGGTGGCCGCAGTTGCTACTTCTGTTACCGCTACTGCCACAGCCACTGCCTCTGCCACCAACATCGTCGTAGTCGTCGTCGTCGTCGTCGTCGGCATCATCATCATCATCATGTACCACAATAAATGGTTGATGTGCAACCAAGTGAAATGGCAGACAGGCTGACGTATGTGCCGAGATTCGTTTGCTTGCTTACCTGCAATGAGAGAGAGAGAGAGAGAGAGAGGGAGAAGGGAAATTGGTTATTTTCATTGATTTCTGGAGAGGTAGTTCCTAGCAAATAAAAATTAAAGAGCATCGAGTACAAAGTACGCGTATCAACGTGAAACTTCTCAGATTTATTTCGTACTTAACGATTAACCGACCAACCAGTTGTTGCTTCCACCCCAGCCCCCAACCCTCGCCGTCTCCACACCATACCATTTGTTATTACTTAAGACTTAAGTGCTAACCATTGAAGGGAAGAAGCCCTAGAAAGGCGTGTGAGCCGATTGTCACAATAAACTTGCGCTCAGCCATAAACAAATGCAACTGGTGGACGTTGCCGACACTGTTGGCAGGGGAGGTGATTGGATGTGGAAAGACAAATAGAATACATACGTAGGGAGTAGTACGGATAGTAAGAATGTGAGCAAAGCCATGTAATACAGCTGTGACCCAGGTCGTTGCACTCATCAGTGCTTAAGCTGCGACGTGGTTTGCGCAAAAACCATTTCCTACAAATTAATTCCTTCGCTGTTAATGTGATTGAAAAAATGATTTACTCAGATTTGAGGGGAATGCAGTAACTCGTTATATTCAATATATACTTAATATATAGTACATCTTGATAAATGATTTGAGTAAGCAGTGAAGTGCGGTACTAAATATAACTGAAGTACTTAGAGGTCTGCTTGTGATTATTTATACGAGAATATTGGTCTCTTCATTGCCTCTTGTCTATTAAATTACGTTCCAGTAATTGCAGTAAAGTAAGTAAAGTTAAGGGATTCTAATAGCGAGGACGAAGTAACTACTGAATAATTGAGATAAAAATTTGAAAAATAACAAACTGAACGCCTTAGGCAATCTGTCTAGATTGCTTTCCGGGATTTTTAAAATGAAGATAAATACATAATTAAAGTAAATTACTCTCATTATTAATCAGAATTGGTAGACTATCACAAACATGTTTAAATTTTACAAAATCTAGAGATTATCAGACTTGATCGATTTAATTTGGATGGAGTTAGTTAATTAATTTGGACAAAAACAGCGCATCTAGTGAACTACGTTTCAGTAACCGGGTGTGGGGGAAAGGGCTTTCGTACAATCTCAACAAATTGAAATTGCTTACTGTCTGAAAACTGGATAGCGTAGTCAAGCCAACTCTTTCGCAATAGGAATCGGTTAGCTAATCAGCAAAGTGTTAGAATCATATGCAAAAATTCATCAAATAACATACAAGTACAAAAATACAAACAAAAGATAAAACGGATAGAGATATTTGTTACAATGAGAGAACTTTCCGAGTGCACAACACGGAAATGCTATGCATAGCTATGCATTGAACAAAAATCGTATGTCTAATCCAAGTGTACAAGAGTTGGCTTTGTTGCTTTGCCCATAACCGGAACAAATACTAATTCAGTGGACGGCTGATCGAATTTGAATGCAATTTACGGCAGAAAGCAGCAGAAACTCAAACACACAAGCACGTTGAAGGCTTTGCATGCATTTTGCATGCATTTGGCAGCATACGGAATTAGGAAGAGTTGAGGAGCTGCGGGTTCAGAAGGTGCGGGTTGGGGCAGCGGCAACTTTGCTAAGCCGATTAGGTACAACGGCACGGCAAGGCACGGCATGGTACGGAACTGCAACTGGCCGGTTGAGGCCGGTGCCTATGCCGATGTCGATGCCGATGCCGATGCCTAGTATTTGGCATGTGGCTTTATCCAACTGTAGTTGTTGTTGCTGCTGCTGCTGTTATCGTTGTACAACCATTAAAATGAAATTGCAAATACGATTGAGCCTACTTTCCGGCGCTTAAGTGTGAACAATGCCGTTTGGCAGTTCAAATGGCAATCCAAACAGGTCAAGCACTGTCTGCCATTCCGGCTGATGGGCACCCGCTGCCCCATTGCGAGCATTACAAACTGAAAACTACAAAAACATGCAACTACTATACGAGTATTCTGTATGCGCGATACAGTAGCCAGCGTTATTAGTCAAAGCTAGCTCTTAGATGCCTGGCCACTGTGCAAGGCCTTAATTAATGTGCAGGCACTTATGTGACAATTGTTCTACTCTGCTCTTATATTTCAAGCATTAAAGCTCACGCACACACACAGACACACCTGACTCGTTGACATCAAACAATTTAAAATTTATTTACAGCTCGCTCAACGTTCACCATTCGCTTAAGTGAAAAAATGCGGCACGCTGCGGACTAGCTTTCAGGTTATTTTTTTTGTCGGTTCCCGGCAGTTTACAACGTGCTGGACATGCTGTCGTTGTCATTGCCGTCGCCTGGCCTCCTGGAGGACTGTCGGTATGGGGCTGGCTGAGACTGGGATTGGTATTGGTATTGGGACTGTTGGATTGTTGGTGCCATGCTGTGAAACAGAGGCGATTGATCGTCTAACGGCTCGTGCATGGCCAGCCATTGTTTGTCCCGATAGAGTGGCCACTTTTTACAGCTATTTTTGCACAATTTTCACCTGCCGACCATGTGCGCTTCTCTCTGTGTGTGTGTGTGTGTATTTTTCTGTTATGTGTGTGTGCTTTTAGGTGCTGTCTGGCGTCAGCCAACGTGGAGTCTGCCCGGCCTTCCGGTCTGCCATGGCGGGGCGCCCAAGCGAAACGGTCAATTTTTAACCACAAATGCACGAATGCTTCGTTAGTTTTTGCTCCAAATCGCTCCACACCCACACACATAAATACATTTATACTCGTACATATAGGCATACTAATACCTATAAACATAGTGCTGAGCAGCCGCCCATGTATTGGTTGAGGTATGTCTATGTTTGTTCTATGACATGCTGCGATGAATCAGCGACGACATAGAGTTGAACAGTATTTGATTCTCCGTGACTTTGTCACAGTGTCACAATCACAATCGAAAGAATATTTCTAAACGAATATTCAAATTGTAAGCTAATCTAAGCTTTGATGGAAAAATAATTAACCGGTATTGCGTAGGGACATTATAATAATTTATACGCCCATAGAAACAATTGAGTGTTTTCTGTTCTTTACTTTATAATAGGCTAACCTTTTCTCTCAATTAAATAATGTAAATATTCGTTTTAATATAATTGAAGAAGTATAATAAGAAACAAATACAATAAGTTCATCAAAAATACCATCAAAATATCATGAAAAGAAATACGTTACATACATAGCCTAAACAAAAGATTGCAGTTACTTTTTAATTCCAAAAATGCAGCTAAGAAGTTACTGACTCCATTGGATTTGACTTTTAAGAAATAGGAATACATTTTTGAGCATATGATCCATATTTATATATACTTTGATTTGAAAAAAATCGTATAAATAAATAAAATACATTTTTTAAAAAGGACTACTTAAGCATCCCATTCAGTAATAACTGTTAGGTCGCCACACGTTGCACCTCTGGCAATGGGACGCGTGCAGATGCATGTTTAGTGTTTGTGTGGATTGTTTTTTGTTGTTGTTGGACAGGCTTCCGTGTTTATTATTGAAAACAAAACAACGGAGGAGCTGCTATGGCATATCCCTGGACCAGCTACGAAATGCAAAAAAAAAAAAACAGACAGAAAAAGATGAAAGCAAACAAACGGCAAAAATCGAGTCGAGAGGCAAAGCGGCTGCTGATGCGCCATGTTGATTTGACCCCAATCAAGCATGTTATTGTTGTTGCAGCTACTGCTCGTGCTGCTTCTATTACTGTTGTTGTTCCTGCTGTTTTTGTGATTGTTGTTGCTTGCCGACTGGCTGGCAACTATTTTGTGCTGTTGTCGCGGTTGCTGTCGCTGCTGGTGTTGGCGCTGGCGCTGGCGCTGGTCCCTCTGCTGGCATGGCAGCAAAAATTGCCAATACGCTCACTTGTTTTACACAATTTTCCAATACTCGTACCATCGAATCGCATACGTTGCGGCCCATGGGCCCTCCGGCCAAGCAATTGATATGCTTCGTGAAACTTTATTGCCACACACAGAGGCGCGCGCACTCACACAAACACACACACACACACACGCTCACAAACACTAAGCTGCAGTTGAAACTTTTTTCCATACTGTTCACTGCATTGTCACTGATGTTTGTTGCTGCTGTTGTTGTTGTTGTTGTTGCTTTTGTTGATTTGGTTTTGCATGCGCCATTGAATGCGGTTATTTAGATAAAAGTGCTTGAAATTAGAAAACGTTTTGTACGCCACACTAATTGAAGTTTCGCCAGTTGGCCATTTCATTTTCATCTTTTGCCTCATCCATTGCTGGCTGGCTGTGGTAGTGGCTTAAGCTTTAAGCGAACATATTGAAGCGGCCGGACTTGTGCTTCAAATGAAATTAAACAGCGGGCCATGTAAATTATGCACGAGCGCGCCTGAAAGCAGGCAATGTTTTTTTTTTGGCAACATCGGAGTTTTGGGTCAACAGCGCAAAGGTCGCTCTCTAGCTGTAAAAATAGCTAAACATTTGGTATGCAAAACGCCCAGAGCTACATTGGTGAAGGCAACAAAACAAAAGCCCACAACAAAATGCGAAAAAAGCAAGAAGGGAAACTAAAGCTAAGGCTGCGGTGAAAGGATGGAGAAAGTCAAAGCGAAAAAACCCAAGGGCTGCGAAAAGGAAGTTGCTTAATTAAAAGCGGATATTAGCAATTACAAGCCACAGAGCGTCCAATGAAACGGAAGTAAACGAAATGACGTTGAATGGCAGCTCAGGCGCCCCTCACCGGCCCACCCTGGCCGCCATTGTCCATCGTGAAAGGAAAGCAGCGATAAACTGTGGGGAAATTAAAAACGCATACGCCTTCTGTGGGCGACGCCTCTCGAACAGTTACACAAATGAGCATGTGCAGCACTTGGAGGCCCACTTTGGAGCATTGAACTGGGCTGCAGATGTAGGGCAAGCCACTGAAGCTAAGGCTTATGAGCAAACGCAAGCTTAGTACCCATTTCGGACGCCATTTTGTCTAAAAGTTGCCGCCATCATTGTCGTCTTTTTTGTCCAATTTTCAGCTTTTTTTTCTTCGTCAGCTTCCTGACTTTTAGCAAGCTGTTCACTCAGAGAAAATATCCGTCTTTATTTGGAGTTGGAATTCCTTATAGAAATAAATAAATAACTTATTCTTAGTTCGTTTTTAGTGCTCTAAACTTAATTTGTATTTTCCAGGCAATGGAATATATATACCGTAAAACAATTAACAAAATATGCAAAACATTTAAGGAATTATAAAAATATGCGCAGCTGGACAGGCATACTTCGAATTCTGAAACACGTTTCTAAAATCTTTTCATAATTTTAAAAGTCAACACGACCCCAATTACTCGCCTTGGGATTTTCAATAATATGTGCTTTATAATGTTCGCTCAATATTCAGTCTCTTTTCTGTAAGTGTAGAGTCGTTTTTCTTTTTGTAATCACGCTCAGAGTTAAATGCGTAGAGGAAGGCGCTCCCCGTTAAGCTCTGGCGCAAATGTTTGACATTTTCTTGTAATGCGCTTGTAATGGCGCGACATCCTTTGCCGTCCATTTCTCGGTCTTTTCGTTGTATCTGCTGTTGCTGCTGTTGTTGTTGCCGTTCAATGTCAAAGGAAACGGTCATTGCTGCTGTCGCCGCCATTGGCAGTAAATGAAGCAAATATTGCGAGGACATACAATTTTCCCAAAAGGTGCGCTGCTTAATTAGGTTATCATTTCGTTTCCTTTTTTCTGTTGTGATTCGCGCACGACACCAAAAAAAAATAAGGTAAACAAAATCGCTGACAATAGCAACAGCAACAGCAACAACAATAGGACAGACGACCCACAATGGCGGCCGTAACTGTAAAACGCGCCGCGTAATTGTTAATGGATTTTACAGCTCTTTTAGCCAAGTTTTGTAGTCCCACGCTTCCGTTCCTTTCTTGTTTGTGTGTGAGTGTGTCTGTGAGCTTGTTATTGCTGTTTTGTTGCTTGTTGCGACACTGATTTATGTGCGCGAAATGAACGCAGCAAAAAAATAATGTACATATTAATGCGAGCGAGGGTCATTCAAGGTGGCAGTGGAAATGTTTTGGCCATGAGTTGGCCGTTAATTAGGCCAACATTACATACTCCTACTAAAGACTAATTCTTGTTTTACTCTTTTTGCTGGCCACGACATTTTCCCATTACTTATTCTTCTTTTGCTTTTTCGCACATCGAAGCTTTTTAATACTTTAAATTTCAACAAATCGCTTACAATAATTCGCACATGGCACTCAACAGGAATAAATTACGGCGCAAACACACACACGCACGAGACTCAGGAAGCCAGCCATATGGAAAATAAAACAAAAAGTGAACAACTGCAGCAGCAAAAGGCAAACAGAAAACAAAATGAAAAGGCGAACCAAAAAATGGCAGAAGGACGCGCAGCTGTTGAAGCCACGTTACACACACACAGACACACATACCCGTCCTTATACATATACATATACACACACACACATACACACACATAATGTGTCGGCATTTTCACAGCCGAAAGCAACAACAACACTCACAGCAACAGCAACGGCAACGGCGGCATTGATGGACGTCAGCGCATTGTTGAAAAAGAATTATTAAATTGATCGATGGCCATAAAAAATACACGAGCTATGAGAGCAGGAGCAACAATAGCAACTACAACAAGAACAACAGTAACAAAGATGGCGGCGTCGCATAAAAGGCAGCAAGGTGTCAATGCCATTACACACACACACTCACACACACACACAAACATAAAAAGGCGTAGGCAACCGCATCCTCATCCATATCCAGGGCACACTTACCAGCTGACAGCAGGTGAAAAATTCAGGCAATTTGGTCGCCCACTGTGAGCGCCATGGCCGCCATTTTATCTTTCATACGAAATACGCTGAATATTGAAGATTTGCATGACTCTTTAATATGGCCGCCTCGATCATTGGTCCGCAAGAAAGAAGAAAAATATGCGCCGTAACTTTTATTGTAAGCCGGCAGGCTCGAGTCGAGCTACATACTTGCCACGTGGCAGGATCGGGGCGCCAACTTGCACGTCCCCAGCATAAATTCAAAGCATGTCGCACGCACCGCACTCAAAATATCTTTACTTCACTCACTCATATGAGTACGTGAGCATCGCGACAAAGTCAGCACAGCCGACCATATGTGCATATGTACATACTTGTATATGCTAATGTCGGCCGACCGCAGCTACGAACCCAGCGAATTCAACCTTAACTGCGCACTGTAGGGAAAATCGGAAGCAAATGGAATAAACTGCCGAATGGGCTATGATATTTAAGTATCAATTCCAATCCCACAAAAGGAAACCTTCCAAATTAAACACATGCCCCAAAGGAACGCTTGTATAGCACAAATTATTATATTTTCAGTCCATTTCGATTTAAATAGTTTATAAGTAGTTTAAACTTACTCTCTAGCTTTTGTAGGCAGTGCTTTCTTCTTTTATTTGTTAACTGATTTACCAACTAATTGTAATATTTCAGAGTCTCTCGGAGCGATTATAAATGCTGAAAATGTCCATATTTTCGTACTGAAAATGCATTTTTTTTGTATCAACAATGGAAATGTATGTAAAATAAAGCTAAATGTGAACAGTATCCTGCATGTATATTATGGCCATACAATTGATTTTTTTAATTGTTTTGTTTTTTTTAATAATTAGAACAGCGGTCTGTTTGGTGCATTGTTTATTCCTCAACTATTACTTATATGGTTTCATGCTTCAATTACTGGCTAAAATCCGTTGGAAAAATAATATGAAAACTTGAAATAATTTTAAAATTTTTGAAACTAATAAAATAATAAAAATAATTAATATTTTGTTACATCTGTTTTGTTATATCTGTTTAATTGTTGGCATTAAGTTAAACTCTTCCACCGTTCCACAAAACGACTAAACTATGCCACTGTGCAACATCGCCGCCATTACCGCTGGCACTCTCAAACGAGAATTATGTGCTCGGCATCTGTATGGGTATGCGTGACTAACTCAAACTGGCATAGCAGAGTATGTAATTGCACATTATGGTCGTGTGCGGCACTTTGGCTGTTGGCTTTAATTTCCAGTTAACAAATATTGCGTATACGTCATGGCATGATACTAGCTAAAAATAAAAATAAATGTAAAATGAAACGAAACCAAACCAAACCAAACCTAACCAACGGGAAACCATTTGGCAGTATGCAGACGCAGAACTCAAAGGCTGCCTGGCAGCTCATTTGTTGATGTGTCAGTGTGTGTGTGTGTGTGTGTTTGTGTGTTGGCATGTGTGTATGTTGTCTGCTTGTGTTTGAGTTGATGAAATTGGAATATATCCAAAATGAAAATTAAATTCAACAATTTGCGGTTGTTTTTAGTTGTTTGTCTGGCGCTGTGCCGCCGCAACTAAAAAACGGGTGTGGACGTAATAAACATGATGCGAGGGTGCATATGTATATGTGTGTGAGAATTTGCATGCGGAAATGTGCAATTTGCCATTTCTCTGATTGTTTTCGCAACTATTTCTGGCCAAGTGAAAGTTTTGTCCTCCACTTTTTTGATTTTATTTTTGTGGCAAAAATAAAAAAGAAACAGTAAAAAGAATACAACCATTTTTTTACGCTTCGTAAAATGCGGGTATAGTGTGGGTGTATGTGTGTGTGTGAGTGTGTGTGTTGTTGCTAGAGTTTCAAATTAAATGCTTTTGTTGGCAACACTTGCCAAAATTAATTGAGTGCATATTTTTACGCCACGTTAGTTTCAACATTGTGCTGGCCATTAAAAAGTTGTTGTTGCTGCCAATGCTACTGCAGTAGTAGTTGTTATTTTTGTTGTTGTTGTTGTGTTTTACCATCATTTCAGACAAAGTGAAAATGTCAATGCCTGCGTTGGTCAACAAATAGCCACTCAATGCAGAATGACAATCTGTTTGCAATTTGACGACAACTGTTAAATGAGCGGCAGCACGACCAAAAAGGGGTGTCGAGTGGGTTAGCAGCATATTTACGCACAGGTAAGAGTCAAAATGCGAATATATGTATATATCTATATATATGTATATGCGAGTGTATGTGTGTGTGTGTGTGTGTGTGTGTGTGTGTGCAATGCATAATAACAGCAACAACGACAACGACAGCAAGAGCAAAATGCCAATGCATCACACGCAGCCCAATTTTATGGTAATTACCTTTTTACCATGCTTTTGGCATTCGGTGAATTTTATTGTTAGCATTAAGCTCATTGCTGTTTACTCTGTGTACAACGTACTTGTACATTTTTGTTATGCTGCTTGTTGTTGTTGCCGCTGTCGTTGTTGCTGCTGTTGCCGTTAGGTATTGCGGCAAACAAACCGCAGCGACAATTGTCGTTGCCATCGTCAATGTTGTTGTTGTTGTTGTTGTTGTTGGTGTAAACAATGCGCATCGTAAAATGTTAGACACTGTCATCCTCTTCTATCACCCTCCACATTCCCTCCCCCCTCCCTCTCCACCCCCTTCTCCAGCCCGTACTCTAAGACCACCTTGTCAGCCCCATCGTCCATTCGCATGTGCAATGTGTGCCAAAAATTTGTACAACGGAAATGGCTGGCAGTGCAGGCCGTGCAGTCGACGTATGCGGCGCATGCCATAAATTAAGTGCGGCAACAGCAACAACAATAACAGCAACAAGGAAAACAACAACA
Organism: Scaptodrosophila lebanonensis; assembly: GCF_003285725.1. Classification (NCBI taxonomy): domain Eukaryota; kingdom Metazoa; phylum Arthropoda; class Insecta; order Diptera; family Drosophilidae; genus Scaptodrosophila; species Scaptodrosophila lebanonensis. The sequence continues at coordinate 9,939,665 of NW_022060529.1, forward strand.
ACAGCAATAACAACAACGCTAACAGAGACAACAACAGCGCACAGCGGTGACAACAACCACATGACAGCGGTGTAACGCAAAAAGGTAATTTTGTGAGTGGGAAAAAGCAAAAACAGCACAACAGCAGCAATGTCAGTGGTGACGGTGGCGGTTGTGGTGGTGCTGGTGATGGTGGTAGTGGTGGTGACGGCAACGGTGGCCAACTAAAACAACAAATACAACAAACATCGGCATTTGGCAATTGGTGAAAAGAAATTGTACACACAGTTTGGGAGCTTTGGAAGCGAGTAGCAGGAATTGGCAACGAATGATTTGGCATTTTCTTTTATGAATATTTTGAATATGATTTGGACAAATTGACATTTAACTAAACACTGTCCTATGCAAATAGGTGTACATTAAAAACGATACTTGAACTACTACTAAATTTGTAATAAAAACGTTTTCACTTCTGGTCATAAATACATAATGCCCTTCTTCTCTTTATCGGAGAGCTTTAAAATATTGTTATTGCCATTCAGATAATTGTTATTTTTTCAGTGTCCGGCTATGACAGTTGACTTTGTTTACTAACTGCATATTAGACCGCAAAAGGAAATGTGCCACAATCTCAGTAAGTGTACTCTGTGATGCAACAACAAAACATGAGCAAAGCAGAAGAAGAGTCGACTTTGGAAATTGAATTGCCTGGCAATGCGTACAGCTGGATGTTGCTTGTTGTTGTTTGTGGCATGCAAGCAATTTGTTGCATGACATCAAATATGCAATAAATCTAACGGCAAAATCAACAGCAGCAGCAGCAGCAGCAACACAACCAACAACATTCAGACCGGCAGTATAAAACAATGCGCCATTTTTACAATTGAAATTGTTGGTGCGCTTGTGTGGGAGAGTGGCTCCTAATCTGATTTACAATAAAGTCAAAAATGCATAACATGCCAGCGGTGCAAGTGTGTCTGTGTGGGAGTGTGTGCGTGTATAGGACTGCAAACAATGTAGCATATGCTCAGGCGTTGCATATGATTGCTGCTGCTCTTGATACAGCCTCTGCCTCTGCCTCTCTCCCCGTCTCTGCTGCATTTTATCAGGCAAGCAGACGAACAGCAAAACACTGGCAAATCAACAGAGAGAGAGAGAGAGAGAGAGAGAGAGAGAGAGAGAGAGAGAGAGAGAGAGAGAGAGAGATACCGACAAACAAACAGACGGATGGACAGACAAACGAACAGACAGACAGACTGACAGACACACAGTCCTAACAACCGGCAGTCGTTAGTAAGCCACTCGCTCTGCTACACATACATGTACATGGATGGATATATACACGCATACATATAAATGCGAATAGGTATACTTATGTATATTTATCTGCATTTGTTGATTTTTTTATTTAGTTCTATTTGTAGATTTTTCTACAAGCAATTTGTTGTGTTCATGCATAAAACATTCTCTGCATAGTTGTTATTGTTGTTGGCGCAAGTTTATTTAGTTTCGTTTTACAAAGTACACGTTGGCTGAGATTTTATGTAAATTCGCTTATTGCATTTGTCTGCAAAGTAAAAACAAGTTTATTACAAATTGCATTAGTTTCCATTTCCATGTTCTGTAAATGTATGCGTGTGCGGCCTATTCGCGCACCCACATCATACATATATCTATATCAGACCCTAACCCTAACCCCAATCCCCAAACCAAACCCTACTCCTGCTCGCCTGATTGCATTTTGTGCCATGTCATGGGGTCAGATTACACATGATGCGCACATTTGTTGGTCTGCCACCCTGAAAATTACACCATATTTTTGGCTTTTCGCATTTGTTTGCCTTGTTGGACGGCTTACAAAACGACAACGAAAAAAAAAGAAATTGGAAAAAGAAATTACTGCCAAGCTCAATTCAATTTGATGACAAATGGCAAACAAATTGTGTTCGTGTCGATGGCAATATGCAGAAAAACGCGATGTCAAAGCCAAACGCTAATTGCCAGCGGCTGTTTTGTATTTTGTGAACCATTTCAGTATTAAGAATCGAATTAAAACTAAATTTAATTTAAACTCGCTGGGTTTGCGGATAATATAGAAATGCAAAAAAATGAAAATGAAATGCTACAATTGTGACCTACATAATTACATTATAAATAACCGCATCCTTGAAGTAAGGTTAGACAGATACATAAATCCATTTAATATGAAATGAATAATAATAAATTACATACGAATATTCAAGATTTATTATTGACAAGCAGAATTAGGTAGTTTTAAAAAATTATATCCAGCTTGCTCAAGACTTAAAACTCTTTTGCAATCGAAAATGTATTTATGATTCAAAACTGTCTATCATACTACTTATATATAAGTCCATTCACACATCAACGTATTTTATTAAAAATAGTATCTCATGAAATATTTAGTAGGTAGTGCAAAGTTAAATTTCTTTCCAATCGTTAGATCTGCTGTAAGCGGAGTAATACAAGTATTTTTTCTTATCTAAAATTGTGCATGAAAAAAGTTCTATAATTGGTTGAGCTTTTTGTGCTTCAATACTTAAACAAAATACTTTCTAATTATATTTAATGCTTCAAAGCTTGTTTTTGGTAGTATTTAAATTTATTAAATACTTTCACTATGTTGACTTAAATTTGTTCTTAAAAGCTAAAACTGACAACGAGGAATTTGAAGGAACCTATTTCTGTTTGGTTATCGTTCTTTTTAGTTCCGCTAGCTACCAGACTGAGATCTGTCTAGCCAGCCACTCACCGAGACACGTTGTCTTCTATGAACTGACAAGGGCTCCACCTTAGGCGCCAGTGGCTGTGCATTCTTCCATTGCGAGCCCGGCACTTGAGCTGCCTGCCATTTCTTATCTCAAATCGCAGCTAACTTGAGCAGCAACTGCACTTTGCATTGCCGGCTGACTAGGTGGCTGGGCGGTTGGGTGGTTGGGTGGTTGGCTGGCTGGCGTTTGTGAAGGTGCAAAAAATTGCAAGCAAAATGACACGCCTACTCAAGCATAATAGTTTAGCAGTTATTCAAGTGCACTTGGAAATGGCAACAGCAGCAACAACCCGACTTTGAAGTGCAATGGAAAGATGCGATATGCCGTTGTTATTGTCATTCTCACTTGCCAATTGGCGGAGACTACGATAGCTGCGATGTTTCGTGCATTTGGCAATTGGCAGCCCATCAAGATTAGGGAGAGATCGAGAAGGAAGTGAGTGAATGGCTGTCATCGCCCTAATACGAAAACGAAACACAATCAAAGCCATTGCTGTGCATGCATAGTACGTGTATGTGTTCGGCAAAATGGCGTCTATTGGATAGCTTAACAAAATGGACTGGGGCTGTTGTTGTTGCTTTGGCTTGCATGTGCATTCATGTGGCCTGGCTGAGTGTGAACAATGCACAGCTGCCTGTGCGAGCGACGTTGGGGGCTGGGGGTGACATGCATGTCTGCAACTACGGTGCACGTTTAAGTATTTAGAGACCGCCTGTTGCCAGCTCTTTGGTCGTGACTCTCTTGTGTTTGTCTTAAGTGTTGGCAACGATTAACAGTTTAGGTTGGCTTTGTTTGTCCTAAGTGAGTTGCACTAATAAGTAAGCTAAGCGCACGAGGTCGCACCACAACATTCAGACTAACCAAATGAATGGCTGACTTGTCGAATAGAGCAACTGAAGCTAATTGAATGCGCTGAAGGTGTACATTTGAGTAATGGCCTTCAAGCAAAGCTCTGAAGTAAAACTACAAGTACAGATGTAGGAGAAGCCACACATAGACAGCCATGGACAGCCACTAGCTGCAGAGATTGGACACACGTTGCTGTTCCAAAGCAAACAAATTGCTGTGCTCATATTTACACTTGCTGTGTATAAAACAGTAAGTACTCGACCACAAATGTAAACAGAAACACACCAATGTGGAAAAAATGTATGTAAATAAAGCCGAAAAATTGTCTGACATTTTAGCTGCAGCTCGACTACCTCGAGTTGCACGAACCGTGAAAAAAGGGCAGACAGACACTTATGCATAATTAAATGGCATGGCAATAGCTACAGGTATGTATAGTATGTGTGTTTGAGCTTAAGCCAAAAAATTAATTTCCTTGCGGTAGTTGGGCCAGGTACGAGTATAAGAATTCGCATTTCCTAGTATTTAAACTTTGCCCTGTTGCAACATTTTTACTGCGTACGTACACACAACAAACACTACAAGTAGCTTATGAAAATTTAATTTTAATTAAAAATTGAAATGAATTTTTATTAAAGTGTTTCATGTTGTTGCTGCCTGTGCCTCTGCTTCTGCGCCTGCCTTTGTTTCTCTTACTGTTGCAAATGCAAATGGGTTTGTGCATAATGAAAGCAACACCGATTCATAATCATTATGTGAAACTTTGCGAGCTGGCAGAAGCAATGGCCGCCATTGCAACCATTGCCGACGCCATCTTACCCGCCATTTTCAGTTCGTGTGCGTGTGTGTTCTCGTTCGGGGCTTCTTTCATTTAATGAAAATCAAAGTTAATTAAAACTAACGGCAAACGCGTCGCAGTAACGAGCTTTGCTCTGCCCTTGGCTTGCTATTTTAGTTTCAGATCTAGCTTTAACTTGGGCTTCGACTGCAACTCAAAGTGGGATCTCTATGGAAATAGGTATCCTGCTCTTGCCTAAAAATTAATTTACATTTCTACTGCAGATAACAATTTCGTTGAAAACTTTATAAAATTCCTGGTAATTCCTTAGCGTAAATATTATCGCATATAATTATTTTTGACGTCTATGATATGTTTTAAGTTTGAGGCACTTGTTTAGTTATTATAGAAAAAAAGCTTATTGGGAAATTTAACCTGCACTTGAGATCTTGCGAGTAAAGGCCTACAAAAAGTTGTTTACAAATTTATGCAAAGAAAGTTTTTTCGGAAAAATAAATTTATTATAATAATAATATACATATATTTATGAAGCAATCAAAATATATATGTATTACACATACACAGAATTACAAATGTTTAGTAATAATTTGAAATAATATTCTATTTATTTATAATTTTAAATCAATATCTTGATTGTTTGACAGCCTTAAAACTTTCCTAAACACCCTAGAGTTTTCTAAGCTGTTATGCTACGGTCGGGTTTTAAATTCAATTAAATTATGATAAATATATATAATAACGCTTCACTATTTGAGGCAGACTACTGATTCAATACTCGTACTACCCATTGTTCGAACAGGGCCGCCCCAAAATTGCTGCACAAGCTTTAAAATAAACGCTCTGGAACTGAACGACAGACTCAGGTGACGCTCATTACCGACTAATTTTGAAAATTTGACAACCGATGCCTGATTTTGGCTGCCCATGCATGGCCACTAAATCACAAGAGTGCGCGTCACGCATCGCGGTTTCGACAGCCGTGGCCTGTCAGAGGCACCAGGGCCGGGATCAGGCCCTGGAGGAGAGCAACTTTTGACCTATGTCAAAAATATGCTGCGCTATGATTACATAATTATTGGCTTTTCCGCGTAATCAGTTTAGCGTGTAAATTTTGGTGTGCGTGCCGCATCAGCTGATGGGCGGATGGGACGGATGGGGCGGAGTGGTTGGCTGGCTGGTGCTTTGATTAAATGCTTGAGCGATTCTTTTGACTGTCCAGCAGAGCCTGGGCGAGTCCCCCTGCCTGTGTCCCACACAGAGACTCATTCTCCAGGATCTGACGGCAACAGCAACAACAATGATATAGGCAAACGAGCGGTTTTTGTTGCTATAATTGGTTTATGTTTGCATACTTTTAGGCATAATATGCTTTTGATATTTGCAGACGTGACCCCGGGGATTTTGGCCTTTTACTAATGATTTATGAAAGTCAAGTGATTTATTTCTGCTTAACGAAGTTTGTAATCCAATTTTTGGGGGAGGCTGCAAGGGAAGGTTCCCCGGCATCGGCTGCCGCCAATTGATTGCTTAAAAGCTGGCAAATGTTGGTTGCATCACCGATACTTTACTTGAGGTGGGCGAACCTGCCCTAAATCTCGCACCGCAGTTAGCTAACAGCCATTCGCTAAGCCATACTTGCAAACAGAACAACCATTTGTTTAACTGCTGCCAATAATAAGCAAGCATTAAGTGAGTTTGTCGCCGGGTGTGTTCTACAGAACAACTTCTTAATGAAGACTGCTGAGAGCGCATTAAAAATCTGCCTTCGCATTTCATTTTCCGTCTTATTCACATTTGTATTCTTTTTTTTTTTGTATAATTTTTGAGCAATGAAATTTTTGATTCATCCTGTGATTTTTAAACAGTTTTAAATGATGAAGAAATGAACTTGGATTCCATTTTGTTTGATGCGGGATATAAGTTACAGAAAGTTTGAAAAATACATTAATGTGTTTTTTTATTTTATTATTATTTAACATCAATGTTTGCTAATTTATTTGAATGTTTTTTGCGATGGGAAATCTAATAATAGTTCTCTCAAACTATTCTCTCTATCCTCTCTCTGTCTTGGGTATGAAATCACTTTCGTGAACCATACTTTGTGGTATTGTTGAAAACTTTATGAGTTCATAGTTGTCTCAAACGTTTGCCTCACACTATTGTACTTTCAATCTAATATGAGTAGTTGTCTGTTTGTTGGCATTGTCATGGCTCAAGGGTCACTTGCTCACAGTTGTAGTTTTGGGGTGCACTCGGGGCCATTCATTTCAATTCAATTGCTTTGGCAAGCATGCGACTGAGCTGTTGATGCTCGAGGCTTTTGTGTAACTCGAAATCGATTTGCAATTGCGAATTGAATTTACTTAGCAGAAACACTTTAAAGTATTCGCTGTCGACGTCAAAGTTTGCTCACCCAATTTTGTGCCAGTCAGCCAACCCATGAAATTAATTGGGTTAGTTGTGCAATATTTGCGCTGTTGTGCAATCAAGCAGTCAATACTCCATTTGTAATTCTGTAATTTTGTAATCACTTTGAGTGTAGAGCAAATCACAGTGACAAGACAAACGCAATCGCAATCGCAAAGTGAAAACAAACTAAGCCGAATATCCGCAAATACTTTATACTATACTGTCCTTTAAACGAAATTCATGTGATTTTTTAAGCTGTCTATTCTTGTCATTCACCCCCTACTATCTTTCCACTTAAATATAGCTTATGCTCCCATATCATTGACTTTTTAGCAGCCTTGGCGGGATATGTAATCATAAGATTGACATTAATAATGCCAAAATCGTTTGCACGATTGCCGAACTTGGAGAAAGAGCAGGTCAATAAATCAAAATCATGTTGCTGGTCCAAGTGAAACAAAAGACACCAATAACAACAACAACTCCATAAGCTATTTGTGGCACATTCATGTTTTTTAATGAAAACGAGGCAGTTGGGATCAAAAATTTATTACTTTTGCCCGCAGTCGACACGACTTAAAATACAATACAAGAAACCTACGCACAGTCTTGTTGTTGTTGTTGGTTTTTTTTAGCACAGATTTCTGCTGATCCGACTGCTGAAGCGACGGAGCGACGGAGCGACAGAGCGACTGACTTGACGCATAAAAAGCTGTCAAAAGTCTGATTTGATAAGAGCTCACAAAACGACAGAAAACGAGATACGGAAAGAGAAACAGAAACAGAAGCAGAGACTAGAAGCCAAAACGACAGGAAATCTTTTCATATTGGCATGGCAACAACAATAAATATAAACAAGGCCAACAAGCCAAATGCGCGCGTGCGTCTTAAAGTGTCTTTAAGGCCAAGGCGGCTGAATTACGTCACGTTGCGAAAGCAAGGCAATTAGTTAGAGACTAGTGAGTCAATGCTCCAAAAACTGACACTGCTCGTGCTAGGCAATGAACTAGGAAGCAAATTGTGTTGTTGTTATGTCAGCCAGGGGCGCATAATAAGCAACGCGGCAGCAAGTTTTATCGTTTAACTGAGGCGTATATTTTATATAGCATATTTATGGGCGCGGCGAAAGCGAGACAAAAACAAAACAAAGAAAGAACCGAAAAAAATAAAGACAAATACAACAAATGCTTGCTGAAGTAGAAAGTGAAATTTAATATGGCGCCATGCCATTTGTTTGCCTGTGCGAACGTATGTGTGAGGGTGTATGTGTGTGTGCGACCCTTGTTAATTCGCCTTTATGCATATGAGTGTGTGTGGGGGTGTCTAATAAGCTTAGACCCCAGTCTAGTCAAAGAAATTGCGCCGCCTGTGCTGTGAAGCAAATATAAAACAAAGGCAGTTCACATGTGACAGTGTCCTCATACTTACACACACACCCACACACATATTGACACACTCATATATACAAATATATAAAAAAGGGGCGAGCGCTGAAAGGTATGCTACACTACACGCATGCCGTTAGCTTGCGGCTTTTTAAGCGGCTTTAGCAAATTGTTTTGGCCCGGCCAGGCCAACGCTTAAATATTTTTCATATGTCTCGTCTTTTCGCGCCCCAAAATATGTAATAAAAATTTTTACAGCGCCATTCTATAGAGAAGAGAGAGTTTTCTTCTTAAGACCACCACAAACACCACCACCATCACCAGCAGCGTCACCAACGCATGTATTTGTAGCTAAGGAAAAGGCATGGCATCTACAATTTATAGCCTGATTTTAGGCGCTGCACATAATTTAGCATTTTAAACGACACCCCCGGCTCATTCAATGAAAATTCCATAAAAGTAAAAATTATAAGACGACGCTTAGTGTCTTGTAGGCTCTGCCAATTTATGGCACAGAGGCCGTGGCACAGCTGATTTCTATTTTGGATAGAAGCCTTGCGGGCGGTGTCGGAACAGGGGTCAGGGGTCAGGGATCCCACAAAAAGTGTGAGTGGAGATAATTGAATTAAATTACCGCCCACTCAATAGCGCCGTCGGATATTGGTTTTCGGTTGCTTTTTTACCCTCTCCCATTCACGTTTCTGTGTTTAATGGCAAACACGAATAAACGCTTGCCCAAAGCAGGGACTGGGCTGACAATCCAAGCGGCACTACCTAAAATCAAACTTAAAATACTTTGGTAAACTTTTTGCGCACAAATTTACATAGCAGATAATAAAACGCTCTTGTCGGATGGTCGCTGGCTCGATGCGCTTGCTGGCGGGGGCGGGCGAGTTGGGGAGGGGAGGGGAGGGGGGGGCATGTCTGGCCGCCTCGTCATCATCGTGAGCAGCGTCAACATTTTGAAAGCACTTAAACCGTTTGTTCGTACATGTAAACGCAAAATGTAAGCATAAAGGCACACGCCTCCCTCTACACAGCTCCACACTGCCCCCACCATCAACACTCACCCTTTCACGGGGCGCAGCAGCTGCAGCAGCAAGAACTACAACACCAACATTGGCTAGGCAGCCGCATTCATCCAGAGAAGACGTTTCATTTTTCTTAGCGTTGGCTGCCGGCGATTTTTGTTAAAATCTCTTCTGCTTTCGCTTGCACTGTTGTTGCCGTTGTCGTTGCTGTTGTTGTTGTAGTTGTTGTTGCTGTTGTTTTCGAGGGTTTCCCATAGCTTACTGATCAGTGAGGAGAGTCTCGATGTCGGTCTGGGTATGCGTCTGGCTGGCAAATCTGTTCAGCTCTGCACGAAAATTTACACAGCTACTTAAAAACTATGCACTGCCGCCGGCATTGAAACATGGCCCGCCGTTTTGAGTCATGTTTGCAACCCTCCTCTAGCTGCCCCCCTTTCCCTTCCTGCCGACGACACAGCACGCGTCTTTTGCCATAATCCAATTCATGAAGTTCGTCGGCAATGGAAAGAAATGCTAAGGAAAAAAAATAAGGAAAAATGCAGCCAGCTGTCTGCGCAAATTTGGCGTAAATTTAATTTTCAAATAAACTACGCGCTATGTGCAAACGCAGTTCACCTCCCCTTTTCCCGCCTATCAGTCCTATTGCCTGCTGAGTTGGACAGAACTTTTGCATAAGTTGCTGCGGTGGCGTTGATGGCGTCAGCGGCAATGTCGGCAAAATATTCAATGCATTGCATTTACATCTTGTTATCGCTTGATTAATTGTCATTGTCAGTGTCAGCGATGGTGGCAATGGCGGCAATGGCGGCAATGACGGCACTGACGACTGGACAGAATGAGGCTGAGTGTGGCGGAGGGCTGCAATTTCAATTGAATGGGTGAATGGGCGAATGGGGGAATGGGCGAATGGGAAGTTTGGTGTACATGTCAGTGTGTCTGTCTGCCTGCTGCATGGAAATGACATTCTCAACATCAAAGGCAAAAACTTTTGTAAAATCAACGCACGACGTTGATTGGCAGTGCTGCTTATATATATATATATATACATATATATATATATATATATATATATATATATACACGTACATGCACTCGCTTCTTTGCTGGTGAGTCATGTAGATTAATTTCCGGCTCGCTTCTCTCTAATTTAATGTGCTCCTTATATCAGGGAGTGAGCGCAGCGCGACAATATTTCGCACTCAATTATCGCTCGCTACCAGGCAACAATTGTTGCGACAACAACAGGAACAGGGGAAACAATAATAATTGGCAAAGCCCGTTCATTCATAGGCCACGCACGCGCGAGCCGGCAAACAAACATAAAACAAATAGGTGAACAATTTATAAAAGGCATAAAAAGGTGCGCTGCAAATTTGTAACTCATTTTGGCCAAATTAAGTGCCTGCCACCGCCAAGGCCCACAACAACAACAACAACGAATAGGCTTTGCATCCTTTAACAACAGCCGCACAAATGTGAAAGCACAAATCGTGGCCCACCATTAGAGAGTGCCGCATAAATTTTCTAATTTATTTCGGTAACCAGCAACAACGGCAAGGCTAACACCAACAAGAGTTGAGCGCAACAAATGCTGGCTGGCAACGTAATGGTGTTGGTGAAGGTGGCGGCAAACTGTAAGACGTCGACCATTAAAAGCCGCCCCCATTTCCTCCATTTCCCCAAAATACTCTCAATGCCCAATGGCCTAACGGCTGTCTGGCCATATAAACGCAGTAAATTAGCATTAGACGCGGTGGTAATTTTATTGCAGTCCCCCATTCCCCTCCTTCTGGGTCTAAGTATTTCCTGCTTTTGTTCACCACTCGCTTTTACATTCGACCCACATCCTTGCTCAGGTATGGGAGTGGCGAAGAGCAGCTTTAATGACTGAATATATAGCTAGTGCGTCCGTTGACTCGCACATTTTTATGATTCCTTGTCATTTTTTAATTGTCTTACAGATAAGATATGCACAGACATTATGAGTATATAGAGAAATAGCCAGTACGACGGCCAGCAACATTCGAATGAATGTCGTGGAATGAAACTGAATGAAAACTCACTTCGTCTGCTTTTCCATTTCATTTAATAATTTAAAGCTACGAGTTTTTCGCATTTGTATGTGAAGGTATGTGTCTCAAAGACGGATTGTTCATAAATGCTATTGTGAGTTCCAAAAGCTTATTAAAGATTTGCAGCATATGTGTTTAAAGCTCAACTATTCATAATATAAACAAAAAGGAAATTGTCTTCAATTTAGTAAAGCACTGGAGAATTTTAAAATAGGATCACAATATTCAGGGTGTTAAAGGTGAGGATTAAATAAACGGCGATGCCTTGCAAAAAATGGCATAACAATATATTTTTTTCATTATATTTTCCTTTAATTAATTACATTTAAATAATTCTGTTGGACTATTTTCTTGTTATGCAAAGAGAACTGCGAATTTTTAACATTAAACAATAATTTGTAGTGCTAATGTAGAAAGTTGTAGCTCGTTTTGGCAGTTGGCTCAACTTTTAATTGGTGTCAAAATGCAAAAAACCGTGGCACAACATCATATATGACGTTGGCTCAGCAAAGCTTAAAACTTTCCACCTGCAATGCTCGGAAGTTGCTGCATTACGTGTTTGCCAGCAGAAACGAAAATGCTGCTAATAAGCTCATTAAAAGTTGCAACTAAACAATAGGCAGCAGAGAGTGAAAATTAAATAAATGTTATCATACTGTTAAGAGAGAGAGAGAGAGAGAGAGAGAGAGAAGAAAAAAAAAACGTACTCTACTCCTTAAAGGCAATTTGAATTCTTTAATTTATGGATGGTAGCGCAAAATAAAAAACAAACAAACACATCTGCCCATAAAGAGAGTATCGGAAAATAAATTACAGCGCCGCTCCCGCCGCTGAGTCCTCTTGCTTCGCTCGCCACCTATCTGGCAATATAAAGTTATTGTTTTTGTTCAACTTTTGCCACAGCCATGTGCTGACCGCACGCCCTGCTGGACTCACACAAAAGGTGGTCCGGCTGTGAGCAATTGAGAACAAAAAGTCGCCGAAGTGTACGAAGTATACAAAACAGTCGAGGCAAAAGGGAAACCAAGTGTAAGAAAGCTTTGTTTCAAGTGTGAAGAAAATAAAATAACACCGCTCGGCAAGACAAAATCTGAAAGAAAGCAAGAACGAGAGATAGAGAGAGGGAGAGATAGACAGAGGGAAGGGCGATGTAGAGTGAGGCAGCAGGCAAGACAACCTGCGTTGAAAATCGATTATTAAAGATTTTGCACAGTGAACGGCAATTGGAGAGGGTCCTGAGACGCATGCTGTGCGTTGACCGACGACAACAGCTCGGACAAGAGCCACAAGAATGCGATCAAAACAGGCAAGCAATGTGGAGCAACCAAGAAGCAGGCACGCAAGCGACAAAGTTATAAAAAATACAACTATAAGGACAAAAACACCATGTCCGGGACACAAGTCCAAGTCCAAGCAAATGGGGTAAAGTGTGGAAATATTTCTACAGCTTGTTATAAACACATAAAAAGATGTACGGCTGGCCTGTTCGTATTGTTGCTGCCATCGCTGACCATTATTGTTGTTGTTGTTGTTGTTGCAAGCGTCCTACAGTAAGTAGACAACACACTCATAAAGTTGAACTGAAAACAACAATTTTTTCTAATTTCGCCAGCCCGCAGAAGTGGAAAAGGAAACGAAGTTAAGTAAAGTAAAAGCAAACGCAAAAGCAAAGGAAAAATAAAAAATACTAAGACCAACACCAAGATGTAGAAAATCGACAAGTTTTGTTTGTTATAGATATTTTTTTATGCTCGACTCAGCACAGTTCTGTAGAGATGATGTTGTTGTTTTTGTTGCCTCTCATGGATGAATGACATGCATAATAATGACATGAAGATATATGTACTATATGTACGAAGTATTGTATGTTTTGGGTGGCTAGTCGCAGTCTGCTCAAGTCTGATTGTATTGTACTTTATGTTTTTACGTCTGCACAAATATTTTCATTAAAATTGGAAAAGTTTTGTCAGCAGCAACAACAACTACGTCTACAATAAACCCTAGAGCGCGCACTAGTTGCCCACTCATAAACATGCGTCTGCAGTGTAAAAACTTTGTCCTCAGATTAAACGTGTTCTGGACAAAGAAAAAGTAAAATAGAAGAAAAACCAAATAAGAACGGAAGCAAAATTTGAGCTCAGTTTGCTTTTTCTTCTGCTTCTCCTCTGCATCTTTAACTGAGCTTAGCGCACATCGTGTTAAGTTTCACGGCATTATCAGGTATTAAAGGCGACTATCAGGCAATCTGATTTAGCGCCGGCCAAGCTAATTGTTCAAAGTGAGCGGCAGGGTAAGATCAACATCAACAAAGGGTGGGGAAATACAAGTAGTAAGACAGGAGGAGGAGGGGGGCTGGCAAATGCGCAAACCAAATGCAAACCTCAAGATGACAGTCACACAATATACTACACACATACGGAATTTATAAAGAGGGCAATGCAGCAAAAGCAACGTCGGTGTCTTTCCCACTGTCTTTGCCTCGTACCACGCTGCGTATGATGAATGAGTTTTGGATGAATGGGCGCGTGTTTGCCAGCCAGCTAGAAGGCAGCGAGCAGCGAGCAGCGAACAGCAAGCAGCATAATATCCTCAGTTATGTTGCCACTATGCCAAAAAGCGCAGTCGGTCGGTGAAAAACACAGGGCCGGGCAAATAAAAGAGCATCCCTTATGAGCCTTTCTGCTGCCGCCTTCTAATGTACATAAATTCCAACATTTGCTCATTTTAATGGGCATATTTTTGTCATTTTACAAAAGTTTGCAAATGCAAAAAGGAAACAGCGCACTCACACTCACACACACACACACACATACACACAGCAGTAACAGCGGGAATGGGATCGGTGTCGCTGTCGGTGTGTTGGCGTTCGTAAGCGCAGCTGAGCAGTCGCCTATGTATCTGTTTATGTATGTGTATATGTGTGTGTGTGTGTGTGTATGGCGCACTTATAAATTTTTTAGAGCGCAGGGATTTTCCATAAGCACAAACATGCAGCAGTCGACAGCCGCCACCATACAGACAGACAGACAGACAGACAAACAGACGGAGAGTAAAAAGAAGGCAGCAGGCAGCTTTACATTTGTTTACATTAGATGTGTGCTGGCGCGAACTAGTTCACAATGTGGAGCCAGCATTTTGCTCAGACAGAAAATGAGTTGTTCAAAATTGTAAAATACTTAGTTTGAAACAAAAATTACATTTTTATATCATCTAAAATCTAACATGGGACCTTGCAAACAAATAAAAATAAAAACATTTTTTATTTCGTCAAGAGATTCATTTTCTTTTAAAATACATATATAATGAGCAATGTGTGAAGGAACGTTTATTAACACTATTTTATAGAGATTTTAGAAAGTTATGTTTAATTAATAGATTAGCTTGCTTGAACACAAATGAAGCGGTGTCAGAAAAGAATCAGACCGCACAACTCTAAGCTGCTCTCCATGTGTCTAGCGATAATGTGGGAGGGGGTGGCTGTGGCACGGGCCGGAGTGAGGGGCAGGGTTGGTTTTGGTGCGCCACAGAAAGCATTTGTGTGCTGCAAAAACTCTTCAAGGCATGTGCGCTGACGTCGTAGTCGACATCGTCGTCGACCATTGCCATATAGAGACAACAAGCAGACGGCCAAAGGACAAACAGAGAAACAGGAGGCGGCAGCTGGTGGAAGAATGGGGCAAAAGAGTGGGCAACGGCCCAGTTGGTATTGCAGTTGCAATGCAGCTTTGTCTGTGCTGCTTTTACTGTTGAAAAGCTGTGGCGATGCCTTTATATCAAATGCGGTTTTTATTTCAGTGCAGACCGCCGCACGTTTAAGCGGATTCTTCGGCATGCTTATGCCTGCCTGGGATGCTACTTCAGCTGCTTTAAGCGACTTTAAGGCGCACAGCGTTTACTGCTGGCAAATTGGAAAATATTGGGTAGGTACTGCACTTTATTGCAACTAAGACTGACAACTGCCTAAGCCAGAGCAGTGAGAGTGGGAGTACTGCCTCATTTTTAATATCCTGCGGCACAAACAATGCGACGAGCTGTGACTGCGAAATGGGTGCAATGAACGCACAATCGGGCACAAGCGGCAACTAGGGGCCGCTGGGAGCTTCAGCACCGGGAGAATGGGAAGTGGGATCAGATTGCAACTGCAATGAGCGCGACACAAAACAGAAAATAATACAAAAAAGAAAAGAAAAACAGACAGCAACAAGCCGCGCGGATCAGAGCCGCATGAAGTTTATTTGAAAAGTTAAAACCGTTGCCAGTTGGCAGCTCGTCGACGTCGCCGTTGCCGTCGACGTCAGCGTCAGCGCCGGCGTAGCAGTTGCTGTTTCACTTGGTGTTGCTGGCAGCATAATCATTGTGAAGGCATTACTACAACTTTCCATTCAGTTCGTTTTGCTTTCAGCTGTCAGTGTGTGTGCGTGTGTGTGTGTGTGTGGCAACAATTTCATATTAACAACATGGAAAACTTGGTCGTGTATAATTTTTACGCTACGAGCATCATGTACGTGCGCCATTTGCATTTGCTGAGCAGAACAAACTGCAAAAAACAGCAACAACTGGAACTCATTTCATTCATGGCGCACACGCTCGAAAGTATGCAACGGATGTTGCATGTAAATGGCATGTCGTGTGTCTGGTGAAAGTGTTGGAGTAGTAGTAGAGTGTTTTCCACTACTCCCCCAAAAGCTGAGGAGGGAGGGAGGGGCAGACACAATCTGTAATACAAAACACTTACACGTGAGTGAATGAAGAGCAAAGATTCTGTGCGTAACTTCAGCTTAACCGAGTCGAGCTGAGATGACACTCGACCAATCGCCAGTTTATAGGCTTTATTGTTGAATCAATTCGAAATATACACAGCACTGTTACAAGTATATCATGCATACAATAAAAGTGTAATTTCTTTTTGAATTCTCGCTGAAGTTGTTTTTATTTGTTCGGTGCATGGAAATGGAAAGGTGTGAAGCCAAAAGCAGCTTTCGTTCAACCTTTGTCGCATCTCATCGAATATTCGCTGCCAGGGCGCCATAATAATAATAAACGTTAAATGCATATAAAACCGTCAAATGCGATGAAAGCATACTCAAGCGACCGCACAGCATGCTGCATAAAAATTCGCGCTTTTTTTTATATATACAAGTATATACCATATACAATAAAGTGTGCTTCATAAAGTTTATTTTTATTGTTGTCGGCGACCGCAAATGAATTTGACAAATTGCGCCGATTACTCACAGTTGAATTATTTTATAAGCTTTGAATGACATCGTTGGAGAAAAAGTATTACCTGAAAGTATAAAAAGAGAGAGAGAGAGAGAGCAGAATAAGTGGTTGGGTTTAATGACAGTCAACATGTTATTTTAGCTTTGAGTTATTTCAAAGCTTCTGCATGAGTTAATAAAGCGACTCAACAACTCAAGTGATGTGCCCACTCAGAAGGATCTGCTGCACTTATTTTTGCTTCACTTAACACCTATGATTAGCCAAAAAGGTTGCAGCTGTGGAAGTTGAACACTTTTTATAAGTTGTTCGAACATAGAATAATCGGAAAACTGCGACTGTTTCAATTCTTTAATGAGTTTCTCTGAGTCTATGTTATTAAAATTATTGAAAAAACATTTAATAATTAATGTAATTCTCACAAATAGTATACATAAGTATTAAAAATCTGCTAAAGCTTCATTAGTTCGTATAAAATAAATATAAATGAAGACTAAGGCCAATTAGTATTTGTAGATAAGACATTACGAAACCTAATTACAAAACGAATCGTAGAGACCTGAGATATTATAATAATTACTGTATAATAACAGACCACTATATTCCAAATTTCGTTCTAATTGCAGGAACCATTCACATCGCCGAAATTTGGCACTTCACGTAGTTTTATGTTTTTGTTGCGTTTGCTTGTTTGTGGCAAAGCAAGAGGCCCGAAAATGTTCCCAAAAATGTTTTGATGATTTACTATGTCGATTGTAAGTTTGTGTGTGGTTTGTGTGTATGTGTGTGTGTGTTTGTGTGTTTGGGAACGTTAGAGTGTGTGTCATATTCAACATGCATGAAAATTGTGCGTCTAACAAAAGGCTTGGGTGGGGGGAGGGGGGATCGCACGCGATGTCTGCAACAAGAATTTTTAAAAACAAAAACATTTCGGCATGAAACATTTTTGTTTATGGCCGCAACGGAACATTCCTACAAACAAATTTATGACCATGTGCGTGTATTTGGTTGACAAATTCCCTTTGTTTGCTTTTTGATGTGTGTATGTGTATGTGCGTGTGCGTGTGTGTGTGTGTTAGCCCAGCTCTAAAATTGTTGTGGAGTGCCATCAACGTTTTTGACATTTTTAGGAACTTTTTCGCATTTTCCGCAGCAATGTCGTCGACAACATACATATGTGGGGTGGAGGGTGGTTCGACGAGTTGGCAGGAACGGGCAAATGAAATGCATGCCTGCCCATTTCCAGTGCCGCTATCCATTTTATTTTACATAAATTTTTTTGTTTGCGCTTTGTTTTTGCTGTTAGCAACTATTTCAGTTGAACAATTAAACAAAGCAAGACAACAAACAATTGAAAATGCCATTTAAAATGCAATGCATTTTTGTGGATGGCTGTTGTTGTTGTGGTTTCGTTGCCGAGCCATAAAATGCGGTCATAATTGAATGGGCCTGGCCATAATTAAAAGCCGCCGTAC
The DNA here is from genome assembly GCF_003285725.1 of Scaptodrosophila lebanonensis. Lineage (NCBI taxonomy): Eukaryota > Metazoa > Arthropoda > Insecta > Diptera > Drosophilidae > Scaptodrosophila > Scaptodrosophila lebanonensis. The sequence goes on from NW_022060529.1 coordinate 9,957,676, forward strand.
TGAACAATTTATACAATGGCTTGTTGGAGACCATAAATATGCATAACGCATATGAATACTCACACATACTATATTAACATATATATTACAAATATAGAGAAAACAAAAACGACACACGAACATTTGACAACAACAAAGGCACTGACGGCTTGTTTGTTGTGCGAGTGTATTGATGGAATGAAATGAAATGACATGACATCAAATGAAATGCTTGAGGTTCATTAAACTCTAGACCAGCTCGTTACCAATAAGACGGCTATTGTACACGCACCTACGCGCCCACGCACTCAACGCACTCGCAGAGTGAACGACAACAGAGAGGAGGCAACTAATAGAATTAAGCAGCGTTCGGACAATGAAACACCATACAAAACAGAAAGTGCTGCCAGAGCTAATACTCCTAGTTATAGTTTAACGGAAACTCATAGAACGCAACACTGCAAATCATTCTATTTGATTGATATTTAAGACACATGGACTATTAATTGCATATTTATATTTCGGTTCGACGCTTTATCGATTTTAACCGTTTCACGTAAATTTGGCAAAACTTTAACAGTGAGAGTTCGAACGGCGCCTTCTGCTTGCTGCTTGGTGCCACACACTGGAGCCTACATCGATGCTGACGCCAATGGCAGTCAGTGTTTCTGTGTTTCTGTTGTTGTTGTTGTTGTGGCTGTCACTTGACTTTGGCGGCTGCCACACGAGCTAGGCAAGGAGAAAACTTAACTCAAACGCAAACGCAGCCGCATGCTTAAGTATTCTAGGCATGATTTCTAGCTCGAGGTAAGTTCTATGCCTGTCTGTCTGTCTGTATGTCTGTCTGTATGTCTGTCTGCCTGTCCGTCTGTTTGTGCGTTTGTTTGTCTCTCTGACTGGCTGGGGCAACTGACAAGTGGCATTGCCAGTGGCCCGATAGGTGTAAGCGAACGTTGCTCGTCACTCATCGGCCAGGCACGTACTCAGGCACAATCTACCATATCGCCCGTCTCTGCCGCTAACTACGGATGCCACCTGCCCCTCCCCCAACAGCCCACATCAGCGCCCACCAATGTGCCGCATGTGCAGTACAATTTCGCCGGGAACATTTAAATTAAACAGCGACCAGACCCCCAAGTCCATGACTCGCTTCGACCTGCTTGGGCTTTATTTCTATATTTCTTCTCTTCATCATTAAAGTGGCGTAGATGTTTGGAATTTTAAAACAACAGCCGGCCCGAGAGTTTGCCCCTCCATTTGCATTGGTAGTTGGTAAAAGTTAAAGCCACTAGAAGCAAAGAACGTGCAGCAATTTTTGGCCACAATATAATTTAACGATTGAAGTCAATTTCTGTTGTGTGCCGGCTAATGAAAACCATCGGTTTCGTCTATGCGCCGTCAGGGATGGCCGTAACGTCCATAAATAACGGCCACATTACGAAATGTGCAATATGATTATTTATTATTTATTTACATTTCCGTTGCGCGCGCCATTATGCAAAATTGCGCTTATTAATAATGCGTCGAGTTTACAAATAGGATTACAACGCGAATGCAACGAAATTGTAATTTCCATTTCAATTATTAATTATGCCACATATACACGTAGTACAAGTATGGTGAGGGCGGAGGTGGGTTACGTGGAAGGGGAAATCGCAATTGCATGATCGCACAAACAGTGGCTGTTGTTGCTGTGGAAACTGAAAAGCCGCAAGCATGTTGTCTATTGAATAGATTTCAGCCTCATTGACTGAGCGCTAAGCTCTTAGTTTTCAGCGTTACGAAACCGAATGGAAACGAAAGATGCAACTACCAGCAGGAGCTGGAGCAGAAGCCAAAATCGAAAAGCACTTAAGATGCCTAGTGAGGCGCGCAAAGCTCAAAAGGCAACAACAGCCGGGAGACGAGCACAGGCGGGGGCGCACCACTAAGTAAACACAACACACAGAAAGATAAAATATACGCTCGGTGCTTGGCAACATGCAACACTATGTAAAGCGTTTGCGGCATACAACAAGAAGCTGGGCGGCAAAGGCAGTGCATTCACGTGCATCCATGTGTGTTCAATATAAAAATGTAAAAAGAAGAGGAAAAAGTGCGTATCAGCGCCCACGTGGCAGTTGCATCGACGCTTTCCATCGCAAATAGTTCTCAAATTTGTTTGCATTGATGCTTTAACTTTGGCGAGCACTCAACATTCAACAGAAATCGCAATATTTCGATTTGATCCGCGACGGTGCGATGTGGCATTCACCTGAAATATTTGCAAAATATCATGGCATTTACAGCTGCAGCGGGAGAGGTGGCTAGGCAGTTCGAGTGCGCGCAAATGAAATTTTATATGAAATATTGTTGCATGTGCAGTGAGGCAGGCTCAACAGCCCGGCCGCCACTTGGTTTTTAATAAATGTTTCAACAATGCTTGCCAAAGCAGCAACAATACCGGCAGCGGCAGCAACAAGGGCAGACACGACAGTCGCCAACGACCAGCGACGACCACTTGTGGCAAGCAACTGACGGTGGACAAGTGAAATGAAAGAGCCTCGAACAGAATAGAGCAGCGCAGAACAGAACAGAACAGAAGAGAAGAAATACTTGAGACACGGCCGCCGTTGCATTGCAAATGGATCTCGTTGCTGGCTTCATCAAAATAATATGTAGTAATGCGAATTATAATTATGATGTCTGCATGGCAACAACAATAACAATATCAACGACAAGCGGCAAGCGGCAAAATGTGGCATAAATAAGTTGAGCAAAAGAGCGGATATCCTTCTTACGACCCGGCCAGAGCAAACAATCAACAAGCAAGCAACTCCGAGGCGGTTCGTGGCCTCAAGACATCAAGATGCATGCCCCAAGAGCGAGTACACGTACAAGAGGAGTGGACGTTGACGATGACGCACTTAAGCTGCCCGCTGCACAATTAATGCAATTTCTTCGCACAGTTAATAAAGCCGCACGACTGCCCAGACAAGTGGGCGCAAGAGCGGCAAAGATTATGACGCCCGACAACAACAGCAACAATACAGTGAAAGGAAAGCGAGAGGAAGATGTGAAGATGCAGATGACAATGAAGCTTCAACTTCAGCATCCGATGCAGTTGATTACGTTGCATGTTGCAAGTAGCCGATCCAATGCAATTACAATGAGACAAAACGGTGGACGGCAATTGATGTCCCAAAGCCAGACCGCCGCTTGCTTGAGCGTGGATTGAAACGCCGACCTGACTGCCACATTCACAACTAGAAATGATTAGTCTCTGGCAAAACTAAAGTATAGGCAAAATAGGAAATAGCTTTCTCCCACAAAAAACTTCTTAAGAAAGCCTACTATTTCGAATTAATTTGTTATCGTACACAAAATATTGGAGAAGTTACAAATATAGTCCTTTCCATATTCTCTTTGCCACTGCCTTCCTTTTAAAAGCTTTCCCATTAAGGACCTCATTAAAGACCACTTATGCAAATCTAAGTAATAGAACGACAAATTTGTGAACGCTCTACCTGTTTGCAATCAATATTCTTTGTCCCACTGTACCACGGCCGCATTTGTGGTACGTGTGTGGCAGCGGTGCGTGCGTATGGCATGCAGTTGCCTTGAAGTTGCTCCCCACATGCAAGCCCTCACATCAGCATAGGACAACAAAATTGCCCACAAGTGGTCGTCGGTCGACACAGTCATCATTGGGCACAAACAATCGAGCAAATTGTGCCTGGGAAGTGGGCGCTTGTTTGTGCACAAATAATTTTGCAATTATCATTGCAATTTCAATCACACGCAGCAGTAGCAACAACAAATTTAACAACAACAACAGCTGCAGCACCAGTAGCAGCAGCAGCATCAAGAGCGAACCAGAAATTTTAATTTCATTTCTAAACGAGCAGCTAAGCTGAGCGAAAATGCGGCGCAGCGTGCTCCCAATTTGCTGTAATGAGCGTGGAACGCACGAATGCACCTTACAAACTAAAAACCTCAAGTTCCACAACCCTGCCAGCACTCCCCTGCTTCCACACAATGAGTGTGTATGCTTAATTTTCATGCATTAATGCAATTATATTTTGGTTGCAGTTGCAGTTGCAGTTTCCCATTCGAATGGGCTCTCCCCACTCCTACAGTTTTGTTGCAATTTAATTTATTTTGCCAACTGACTCACTGACTGAATGGCTTACTGACTGAATGACTGGCTGACTGGCTGACTGACTGAGTTGGCGGACTGAGTTGCAGACATGCCATCGTACTTGAAATGGGTTTCTAGGCCGCGCCATGGAAGTGCAAGTGCGATTCGCTCACTTGAGCAACATCAGACAGACAGCTGCATCCCATCCAGCCAAGTCTCCACGCCACGCCATGCCACGCCACGACACGTCACGCCAGCTTCTTAATCGAATCAACATCAGCATCAGCACACTTGGCAAGGTGGCGTGAAAAATCTCGCTCTCTAAACTGTAAAAAAACGACGCCATCGGCATGAATTCGACAACAAGTAAAGCAGCCACCAAATGACCAAAATACATCACCAGTCCTGAATGGCAGACACACAACTCAGATGTGTGCGTGTGTGGACTCTGACAACGCATCACCCACCCGTGGCAAACATAAAATATTCAACAACTAATTTGCAAGGACAACAACAACATTCTGAGCCACGCAGCGACACAGTCAGCTGTTGTTGATGATGATGAGAAGACACTGGTGGCTGCGAATGTTTGCGTTGTGATTTCTTATGCAGACAACAAACAAGTTCGCACACATCCCGAAGAGCTGTTGGTGCACTTTGAAAAAGGCAGGCTGATATTATACATAAACGCATACCCTATATAGAAATATAAAATATATTCGTTAAAGTGATTTTTAAGAAGTCATTTCTTTGATGTCGCGAAAGTATTAATTTAATTAATAAGGTAATTGCACAGTAAAGCTGTCGACACATTTCCGTAGAAATTCGAAAAATAACTTTTAGTTTTGACTTCAATTCATTGTTGACGGAAATTCTGTTCGCCTGTGTTTGAAGTTTATTTTTAATATTGCTTAATATTCAGGGCCACATCACATTTTTTGAACTTTAAGCCACTTTAAGGTTCTCTTTACGCACTGAGAAAATGGACTTACATAATATTTTATATTATGTATCCCATTCGGTATTTTCCTTCATAACATTATCAAGTTGGTTACAAATTGAATATATTTCCAAATAGAGCTTATATTATTTAAAAGTTGTAATACTTTTTCATATAAATTGCTCTAACATAATATGCATATTTGAAAACTTCAGACTTCAGCTATGCATCTAAACTATTCGCCCTGTTTGATTTCTCTAAGTGTGCGGTGTATGTGTGTGTGTGTAGGTTTATGGCATCCATAAATTGTCAACGTGCCACGCAACGTTAATTTGCTCATCTGGTCGCAGCAACCCCCCCGCCGTCCGCCCGCTAATTTTATGACAAATGGCACAACACGATACACTCACATATAGACACACACACAGACACACACAGTCACACACTCATTGCTCATTGTCTGTTGGGATATCCCCTCTTGGCGCTGACATATTTGGGCTACCTGTGCATGCTGTGCTTTGTATTTTATGTACTTCACGACCCTCGCTCGTTCATCAATTTAGCACCTTCTACAACATGCTCCCAAACAACATGAAGGCGAGGTGCTCATAATTCTTAACTTAGCTGCAGTCGCTAAGATAAATGGCTGACGCGTCCGACGACGATCTTTGGTTGCTACAAATGGAACACCACAGGCGGTTGGCACGCCTAGCTCCTTCACCACCCGTCGACTGCAATGACATGCTCCTGTTCCAACAGACAAATTTACATTTAAATGAAATATTTTATACTTATTTTAAATATTTTTTCATGCATAAAATTGGCATTTTTGCACTTTTTCCCAGCCCCAACATTCGCGCCCGCATTCGCACCCGCAGCCTTCGCTTACACGCAGCAACAAAGTGACCCGAAATGCCAGGCCCCCTCCATCGTCCTGCCCCCTCTTCGTCCTGACCCTCTTCCGCCACGCTTTGGCAGCCATCAAATGCGAAAAATGAAACCCACATTCACTTCACCTTTGTATGTCGAAAGCCGAAAATGAAAGCAAAAGCAGCAGCAGCAGCAGCCATGTTGCAAACCCTAAGCCAAAGGCCGTGCGGGGAATATTAGGAACGCAAGCAACGCAATGCGGCAATGGCGGTCGACAGAAAATAAAACATAAGAAAAAGAAGCAAAAAGAGAAAAAAAAATAAAAACGAAACTCAGAAAATGTATTTTCAACAAATAACCCACAAATTTTACAGCACTTTTTGGAAAAGCCAGTGTTGCCAAGCTGCCATTTCATGCGGCTGCTGTTTTGGGTTGCGCCCCAAAAAATATGCTTTATTATTTGAAAGTCAAATGGTGATGGGCTGAGCAATAACAGGAGGCGAGCCTGTCAAGGCCGAGTGGTTAAAGCAAAAGCTCAAAAAAGATGCGCCCCCAAAAATTGTTGGGCCTACCAACTGTCTGATGGAAGCCGCCTGACCGGACTGACTACCGTGACTGACTGGCGTACTGGCGCGTGATTGTGTGTGTATGTGTGTGTGTCCTGTTTATAATATTATAATATTCAAAGTTGATCGTCTCTGCGATGTTGTTGTTGTTGCTATTACTATGCAAGATGGGTAATTTGTGAACATTTTTGAATAGTTAATTAAGTGCGACGTGTACTTCTTAAATTTACCAAAAACAACAACAACAACACCACCACCAACAACAACAGCCAAACAATAACACCCCAAAAAGTTGGTTAGAAGCCATCATAGTCGACAACATAGCCCCTTCCGCCATTCCGCCATCCCACAGCTCGCTCAACTAAATTGCGCATTGAGTGTAACGAAGCGAGGCGTGGCGTGGCGTGGGCGTTGCTAGGGGCGGGGCTGTAGCTACTGCCGCTGCTTAAGAATTAAGTACACACAAAGCGTCTGCTTTAAGAGCCTGAAATTATGCACAAATTTCAATGGCTTTAGCCAAAGTTTAATAATGGCGGCATCTTCGTCGACTTCAGCATCGAGTCAGCATCAGCGAAAGGTGTGCGCCATAATTGTCTGCCCGTCTGCCCCTATCCATTTAGTGTCTACCAGTGTTAGTCCCTCCTTCGCCCAACTTCTCATCAAGTCTGCGTGATGTGGTTGCTGTGCGTGGGGAGTGTCAGACAAAAGGGCAGGAAATGTTTTAATTTTTCTATTATTTCAGCTGGCGGCGCACATCAAATTAGCAATTGTTGCATATTTTTGTTGGCGCTTGTGCCTAAGCTCTTTGTAATTAGAGCGCCTCTTCACGCGCCCTCGCCTCTCAGGTGGCTCGCTATTTATATGTGTATACTTCAACTGCGGCCATTTTGTTAACACTTGTGTTGTCTAGACGCTGCAGGCAGTGTTAGCTAAGCTCTTTTTTCGGGCATGGACACATCAAGTGGCTATGGCCCTTGTAGGCATTGCCCATGTAATGTGAATACCTAAGTACCATGGATGCTTTTAGGAACGGATCCTGAAAAAAAAGTGCGTAGTAAGGCGAGAGCTTTTGTATTTATAAAACACACAATAATCAAAGGATTCAAAGAATCTCAAACGAGAGACAAACAGAAGGATAAATTCCAAGCAATTAGATAATTAATATTAGGATTTAGTCGACTAAAGTTTATATCTAATTAAGGAATAGGAATATCACCTTTTCAAATTGTTTCTTAAATCCAATTATTGGGGAATTATGGAGCTCAAATTTGTCATAGGAACTGTTAAGAATTTTTCAACTTAAATAACAGAAGCTCGTCAAAATTCTTATAATAAAGAAGCTATCAATACTCAGTTGAATTAATGATTAATTTATTTAGAGTTAAAAGCCACAAAAGAGAAATGTCGCTACAATTTTAAATTTGTAATCTTTTAAGGGAAATCTGCTGCTGGATAAAAAACAGCTCCCCTAAATATTTATATTTTATGTTCTTTTAATACTTATTATGGTACGCAGAAAGACGTGCTATAAATAACTTATTTGTCTTGGCCGCAAAAGTCGGCAAGGCTCATACCAAGTCATACTCCTTGCAGATGTCAATAAGTCGTGCCCAGGAGCAGCAGCTCTGAAACAGTCATGAGCCGTCTGGACTGCTTGTGCAGTAAGCTTAATGCCCTCATTGATTATTTACACAAATTGTTGCGTCCAAAGCGTTACCAAGCAGTAAAATCGGCGAGAAAAATCAAACGACTGGCTAGGGGCAAGTGGAAAGCAAAGTCAACTTCAACTGCGGCGTTGTATTTTCTATTTAATTTTGGGTTTAAGCTTAAGCTTGAAGGCGCCAAATGAAAATCCTTTTAAAAGGCGAAGACGTCCTGTGCCAGCGTCTCGCTACACCCACCCCTCCTTCAGAATGCTGGCAATTGTGCGTGATTGGCAAAATTCAAGTAGTATTTGAAGCATTTTGTTGTGCCTCGGCGGGCGCTTTGATGTTTGTTAATTTGGCATTAGCGTCGCCAAATAGACGCGGATAAGGCGCCAAGTGCCTCGTGGCCTTGGCTCAGCCCCAATTGCCAACCCTAGCGCGCAGCTGCTGTAATTAAACGTTACTTTGGCTTTTACTTTACCGCCTTTTGCCAGCTAGGTTGACTTTAAGGCTGTGCGAGCTGTGCAAATATTGAGTATACGCAATGCTGCCAGCCCCTGAGCTCAATGTGAAGCTCACACGTCGTGCTCATATTTGCATAAAAAGCAGTCGCCAAAAATGCCGATGGCAATCGTAATTATTAAAATAAAAAACTCGAATATTTCCTGCGGTCTCTGCTCTTTTAAGTCTTGTCTCCTTTTATTTGTTCTAATTTTGTTTTATTTCCCTTTATTGATCACAACATGTGCATGTTTTATTTGAATTACGGCCAATCAATTTTTCGCCGACTGTCGATGCCCGCCAGATACAAACATTTTTTTGCATAAATATGTAACATTTCATATTTCGCATAAATAATGAGTATTTCTACATCTTTCCCGCATGCGTTTTCCCATCCATAACCAATGCCCAAAAAATTAATTATAATGTTGAAGCTAGCTTTTGATTGATCCTTTAAAATAATAACGAATAGAATAGGTGATGCAACGTTTTGAAATATTCGCTTATCCCTTAATTGCATTAAGGCAGTCGGACCTCTGGCCTTCTTGCGATTGTGCCACTCCGGAATCTTTGGTTAGGCTAGATTAATTTTTATTTTCTATTTGGTTGAGTAGTTTTTCTAAGCCCGTCAACTACGCAGTTTCTTGAAATATTGCAATGCTCTTTGGCTGACAGATTGACAAACAGGCAAAGAGACAGCAAACAAATAATTCATGTACAAGACAAGGCACTGCCATTCGACCCTTGTTAGCCGAAAATTACGCTGGGCTTCATCAAAAAATTGAAGGTGTTGATATAAATATTGTTATGCGTCATGTTCAAACATTTTGCGTAAATGATTTTTGTTTTTTCCCTCTCAATTCCAGCAGTTGAATTGTTTACACAGCCACACACTCCGCACACACAAATACACACACACACACACACACAAGCACGTCCTCAGATCCTGACAGGCACACGTAAAGCTGCCACAAAAATGAAGCATGCTAGGGGAGCAAATAAGTGTGAGTGACATGTGTGTGTGTGTGAGTTTGTTTGCTTACCGGTTTTTTGTTTTCTTCTGGAATTTCTGTTTTCACATTGCCATTTTTTTCGCACATGCTTCACTTTATTTATGCGCATATTATCGCCCGTCAAACGTGTATCTCAGTACGTGAGTTTCCGTTCCAGTTTGTCTGTCTTTCTGTCAGTCTATCTGTCTTCCAATGTGAGTTTGTCCCGCCGACACATCATACATCAAGTTACGCGAGCCCTCGTCTCGGCTCGTTTTGACTTTGGCCTCCCTTGTTAAGCGGCATTAATTTGACAGGCCAAATGAAAGCGAAAGTATCATCAAGTTGGCATTTTATAATTTGAATGTCATTTGCAGGGAAAAGCCATGTGGGGGCGCGTGACATGAGACGCCTCCTTCCTTTTCTTTAATGAGAATACCTGTGACCGTGGTAAGGAAATTGGCGGCAAGTGGACTAGTGGGCGTGAACATTTAAGTGGGCAACCACATGCGGTTTCTAATGAAGCCAACAATTACACGCAATGAACGCTTTATTTAAGGGGCCGGCATCTTAAAGTTCGCAATGTCAATAACCCGCGCATTATGCGACCACGATGGCATGCTTTGAGGGGCTGCGCCTCGACAACAACGAACAATACAAATTTCAGGTTATTTATTTTAAGTTGAAGCCGCCATGCTTGGGCCGGTGGTGCGAGGCATAGACGGCTGGGCAGTAAAAGCAAAAATCTACATAATTGCTGTCGCCGCCATAGACAACAAGCAATAAAAGCGGAGGCAACAAAAGCGCAAGAAGGAACAAAAAAAAAGAGAATAAAAGTATGTAATAATAAGACTTTGGCAACAATAACAACAGCAACAGCAGCAACAGCAAGAGAGTAGCACAAAAAAGGAAAAGTGAGTAAATAAAGAGCGCGTAAAGTGGGTCAGAAGTAACACGGGTTGAAAAAGCACTGCATACTTCAGGGCTGAAGCAATAAAAGCAAACGAGCATACGTCCGACAACGTCGCACAGATTGAATGCCAGTTGTGTGTGCGTGTATGGGTGTGTGTGTGTGTGACTGCAGTTGTATGCGTACGTAGATGATATTATTGTTGTTTTTGTTATAAGCATTCAGCACAACAATGACGACACTTTTACAGCTACAATGACCATGTCAGCAACAACAAAACACAACTGTGAGTGAAGAGTGCCATGCAAGCCAAAGCAGCCAGCAAGCCAACTTCAACAGCAAATGCTGCCGCTTTGCCGATCCAATGGCGCCATAAAGGCGACACTGTCGTTGACTTCTCACATTCACTTCCCAACAACAACTCATTCAATGCGAACACACACAACCAGACCAGCGCACGCACTCAGTCAACGTTGGCCGCCAACGAAACCTTAACTAAAAAAAACAAAAGTCGCCACATCATTTGCAGTTGTGCCAATGGCACATGCATATATACAGATTGCCCTCTCTAATATACGGTCAAGATTTCAAAATGGGGCATTTTAATTTAAAAATACTCTGTACAACATAATTATATTTTTCATTTACTGACATTCATATCAAAAATATACACAACTCTTGAAAATAACTCGCTCTACTTCACCTTGGTATCAAACATCTTTCTTCAATATGACTTTCAGGTTATTTTTTAGTAAATAAGTAAGTAGTAGATTAATTAATTATATTATAAAATAAAGTATAAGTTATCTTATAGGCATATACTTGTAGTAAGACTGACAGACTTACTTGATACCTTTAAATACAATTTACTGAATAATTACATTTCCATATGTTGTTGTTAAATGTATTAAATGCACATATTTTTAGAAATTTTTTTTAATATATTTTCGAAATTATGTTGCTAAAATACTTTACTCAATAATCTCTTATGTAGTATTATAAGCTGAAAAACGGCTTTGAAGTATTTAATTATCGCTGAGTTTTAATCAGATATTTAATGCCATAAATATATTAGAATATTTTTAATTTGGCCTAAATTATGTAGCAAGATTTGGCTTTTTGTTATGCTCTACTAAGTAATTATATAAATCTTGAATAGATATCAAGTTCTTTTTCGAATTTGCGAATATATACTTTTAACTATAGGTATTCATATTTTTAAAATTTCAATGTTTTATAAAAAATGAATGAAAGAGTGTCTGGCCTGCCTTTGTGTGCTTGTGAGACTGGGTCAGCGTGTGCAGGGCTGTTAATTTTTCTGTCTTGTTTTCAATTTCAACAACAACTCACATAAACACTGCATTATACTGTTCGCGAACGTGGCCTACTGATTTCAGCTCCGAGCCTCCAACCAAGGCAGGCAAACAGGCAGACCGGCAATACAACTGCTAGCAGGGCTAAGCACGCCAATAGCTTTAATTACAAAACAACGCTAAAAGCTTGCGCCAGCTGAAGCATTGCACTTAGGCTCTAAGGATGCAGACGGGCAGTAATAACAGCAACAGAAACAGCAAACAGTAACAGCAACAGCAACAACAACAAAAGCAGCTCGTAGGCGTCGTCTTTCCTGGCAGCGTGTGGCGCGCCGAGTGGCGCAAATTGTGTGAATCAGGAAACGGCTTTCCGTTTGCAATCAAGCGTTAAAACGATTGTGAGAATGCTCAAGGTGCCAGTGTGCGCAAGTGTGTGTTACAAATAAAATTCCTGAGCCTAAATGTGTTCATAGAGAGAGCGTGCGTGTGCGTGCGTGTGTGTGTGTGTGTGTGTGCTTGCTGAACCCTTTACGTTACTTTGCAATTTAAATAAGTGTAAAAAATGAATAGTAGTTATTTAGTTTGTGTCGCACTTCTCCAACTGCTAAGCAACGAAAACTTTTCTAATTTTCTCATTTAAATGCATTAAGCTACACGTGCGCCTAGAAGCAAGCAACAAAAATTTGTCCACACACGCACACACATGTGCGCAGCACCTTTTCAAATGCATGTATGTGTGTGTGTGTGTGTGTGTTTACATTCGTTTTGCATAACATTAGCGACAGGCTTTCGTTGAGGTGGGCGACTAGTCCGTCGCTTCTGTATCCTCGTCGCATTTTTCACTTTCATCAAAACCGAAACCGCATAAAAATTGATGAGTTTTGCTTATAAGATGTGTCCATGTGTGTATATGTGTGACATACATACACACACATACACACACATACACATACACATACACACACACATACTTGGCCATGCATACATTAGGCATGCTCTACTTAATCGCAACGCTTGTCGCTGCTCTCGCTCATCAATATGCAAGAGTGCCAAGTTTTCTCGGGCGTGTAAAGAAAGAGAATAAAAAAAAAATTCATATACAAATTAGAAAAGCAAATTGTCAGCTGCAGCAGGAAGGCATAAAGGAGCGCACGTCAGCTCTCGATGGCGCCTCGGATGCCCGACAAAATCGAGTTGCGGCTTGCTAAAAAGCAAAAGTGAGGCAAATGTGGTTGGTGGGTGGGAGCACACATAAATATTTATTAAAGATACGACAACAAGGCCACATACATACATACAAACATGCATGCATACTACTATATACATACTCGTTCAGACACATTCGCACTCGTTTGCAACGTGCACTAATATCCTGTGTGGGGGTTCTATGGTTCCCATTCGCCCGTATGCTCCCCGATAAAAACGGAAATTACCGAAAAGGTGTCAACGTAAACTGAAACTTTGAAACTTTTCACAGCCGCCAACTCCTGATACTCCAAACTGTCTGTTGGTATGCGCAACATGATTGTGTGTACACTGATAAAAGCAATTTGATTTGAAAGTCTGGGCATTCAATTTTCAGTTAAATCCTTAAGCCATCGTAGTTTTTAGTGGTTGGATTGCTTAAATCATTGAATCCAAACAGAAAACATTTGTTTTTAAAGAGCAACGTTTTAAAAAATAAATTCAATCTCCCTCTTTTGATGAGGTCTGTTTTAAGTATTTTCAATTAAATAAATCGACTATAAAATTGGTATGTTACACTTCTCTTTCTATATATAAGTCTCGGAAACTTCACTAACTAAATCATTTTCTTCATATTGCCTATAAAATTACAGCAACATTGCATGGGAACTGTTTGTTTGATTTAAAGTCTCGTTCGATAAAAAAAAAATTAGTACAAGCTAAAAAGTGATGAGATATTTTTTGTTTACAAAAAATTGAATTCCTGTAAAGAATTGTTTCTCCTTCGAACAGTGTATATTTCTGTGTGCTTTTGAGGAGAACTTAGTGTCTGCTGTTAATCTAATGGTGCCCTTTTTTCGAGCGTCTGGCTGAAAGTCAAATGGAAAACTATTAGCATATGTGCTTTAGCATGCTCTTAGGCACTTAAGCATTGTAAAACAGGCAGTTTAGCATAATGTCTGCCCGTTTTCATGGCTGACTCATACCCGCATGCATAAAATAATGTTACAACAAATCGATGTACAAAATGTTAAGCAGCGTACCAGTTTGTGCCGAAGGCTTAATTTAATGCACAAGTGCGAGCCTTATAGCAAGGCTTAGCCTAGTTTTTGGCACGCATACGTACATATACAGGCGTAGAGACAGGCACACGCATACCTACGAAAATCAATATTTTCGCTCCAAATCACAACAATTTGCGCAAACGTTTGCCTTTAAACACAATTTTAGCTAAAAGCTGCACCTCGACGACAACGACATCGACATCAGCATCAGCATCAGCATCTCATGGCTCTATATAAGTGTGTGTAAGTTTAATGGTATGCAGACAGAGAGTTCGCTGGCAAGCCACCGCAATACCGCGCATATCCACAAGCCCTCGCCTCAGACCCATCCCGATCCCAGTCGTAGACGCGTCACAGGTGAATCGTTGCAAATGGCGCAGCGTCGGGCAACGGAGCAAAAAAGTAACGTAAAGCAGAGGAAACATGGCGGAAACTGACGTGAACTGACATTACATGCATTAGAAGCTATTAGAACGCTTCGGTGCCGTATTGAAAGGCTACACACACAACCAAACCCACACACTGCCACTCGTCGAGCGAAAGAGAGAAAGAGCGAGAGAGAGAGAGAGTGGAGCAAGCGAGACAGACCGACAGCGATATGGTGTACGCTTAGCAAAATCAAAAGGCAGTAGCACCACTGATGGCTGGTGTAATCATCGGGGCATAGATAGCAGCCGCCCAAGCAAGCGCTCCGAACGGAAGCACAACATATGTGCAACGAGCCGGGCAGGTTGCTATCCTTGCCGCCTCTTTTCCTCTCTGTCTGTCCGCACGTCTGTTTGCCTGTCTGCCCAGCATTCTGTGGAAAAGTTGCTGCCACAGCTGAAGCGCGCACTTTGCCGTGTCATTGAACGCTGTAATGGCTTCCCAGCATGCCGGCATATGTGTGCCAGCTATCTAAAGGATGCCTTGCTTGCCTGCCCGCCTGCCTGGTCTCTCTGCTATTTTACAGGTGTGTGTGTGTGTGTGTGTGTGTGTGCTGAATTTAAATAAATTAATACGCTGTATTAGACACATATTAGCACAGCGAACGATTCGTGCTTGAAAGTTGAGCAGTTTCCGCACTAAAAATCACCCAAAGTTAAAGGTGAAAGTGCAGAGCGGCACATTCGCTGTGACATGCGCTTCGGCGCACTGAAGTATGCTACGAAAAATGCACTGAGCACTGGCAAGTGCCTGCGCGACAGCATGGTTGTCGTGTCCTTCTATCTTGCCGGCTGTTATTTAAATTCAATAAAAAACTGCATATTTAAGCTGCGCCTGCAAAGTATGCAGCCACATATACCAATGCACATTTACAACGCCTTGGTGTATGCAACAACATTTTAATGACACTCCTTTCAGTGCGGATTGCAGGTGAAATATGCCAAGCTGCATTAAGTATGCAAACTAAGGGGCGTTGCAGACACACACACACACACACTCATACACGGTGAAAATTATTTAATAGAGCAATAAATCAAAGTCGACGGGCGACTTGTGATTCCGAGCAGGCCAACTTACCCGCCACCATTGGTGTCCATATATATATATATATACTTATATAAATGTGTGTGTGTGTGTGTGTTTGTGTATGTGGCTGTGTTTGCTTTTGGCCACATTCGTAACGTACCTTGGAGACAAATGTCTACCTCAAAGTTTTAATGAAGGCCTAAGCAAGCAAATATTGCCAAGTTTTGTGGTTGTCGGCGGGACAGAATTTTTAATGGCAAAGGAGTGTGATTTGAGGACTGAGGGCCGAAACTTATTTCAATGCTGCTCAACACACAAAGACAAAAAAGAAAGGGACACGCAAAGTTATGCGTTGCCTTCAGCCTTAGTTGAGGTTTTTAAATTTACAGCAAAACAATTTACGATTCTTGCCTTTCGGTTTGCGTGAAAGGGAAAGCCAAGTGGCGTTTAAGTTGCCGTGGGGCTTTAATGGCATTTTATCATGCCACTTGACTTAACTCATGCCCCAACCTATCTCACCCTCCCCACCCCCCTCCCGCCCAGCACCTTCTTTCGGAAAACGACAAAAAGAGCGGCAGCCAAGTCAAAAGTTTTTGCAGATAACAGTGGCATGATGTTCAACTAAATCTTACGCTGATTTTCAAGCAGCCCATTGTCTGACCATGTAAACACACACACACACACACCCACACCCACACACAAACACACACACGTATATTCCGTTGTCTTGTAAGCATGTTGCATAAATTGCTTCGATGGTTAAGTGTAAGCCTGCGGCTTAACGGTGTTACTTAAAAATGCGCTGCCATTTCCATAGATAATCTCAGTTTTATGAGTTTTCTTTTGCTCAGGTAAGGCAATATCATTATTGTCAGCCTGATTGCTAATGCCTGACTCTTGAGCCAAGCCATGATTCAGCCTCATCATGAGTGCAATTTCCCCAACGACGTGATTCAATGATTTGTAAGCAAGCCAAGCAATTTTCAAAAGTATAAGTATAAGAAGTTTATTATGCAATATTTTACGGCAACTCCCAGTCGCCCAGGACTTTATTTATATGTATGTATGCATGCAATTGCAATTATGCCCAACTCATCCGATCTCAGCCAGTCCTTTGCCAGGCAAGCGCTTTACTTCTGAAGCATAAAATCTGCATTGAGATAAATATATATACTTATGTATACATATATGTATATGTGGGTGTATGCGCAAAGAGCAAACCAATCATCGATAAATTCTGTGTGACAACAAAGAGCAGGGCCAGGAAACTCTGTGTGCTTTCGATAAGGCCAAGCCACGAAAAGAAATCAATTTCCTGCCGCCTACCAATACCGATACCACCGCCAGCACCACCAGCGCCACCAGCACCACTACCGATGACTCCGACTTTGACTTCGAATGTGACTCTGACTCTGACTCCGACTCCGCCTGCGAATTGCGATTATGTTGGTGTTTTTGTTGGCATTGTCGTTGCCATTGTATTTGTGTTTGTTTGGCTGTTTGGCTGTTTGGCGCCCCCAGACTTTTGGCCTCCTTCACCAAATAAACCAACAGCACTCAAGGCTACACCGACAGCGAATATGCTCGTATATTCAAATGTGTGCTTTTCACTTCCTATTACCAAGGTAAACAAAAATTTTATTACCTTTTTATGAGCATGCCGGAGTCACAATGTCGCAGCCGGCGGTTCCTAGTTCGTGAGGAGTGATCGACCCAACCACTACTACCACTGGCCCTATACTCGTCCTCATCTTAGTCGTACTTTGCAGTCCACACTCGCAAGACAAAACTATGCATAAACCATAAAAATTGTGTAGTAAAAAGGCAAAGTGCAGAGCAGCAAGGCACGGACGACGACACGCAAAATGTGGGCGGGCTGGTGCTGGAGAAGGGGCGTGGACGTTGGACTGTAGGTGGGGTAGTGAGCGGGGGTGGGGGTGGGCACGGGAATGATGACAGCAGTGCCACGGCACAGTTGAATAAATTCCGTTTGAACTAGTAAATTTAATTTGCAATGACATCACGACGAGCAAACGAACAGGCGGCATAAAAAGCGAATGTCTCTGTCAGAGTCAGACTCAGCCTCAGCCTCAGACTCAGGGGTAGAGTCAGACTCAAATTCAGACTCAGAGTCAGAGTGGCAGGTCAAAGTAGCGACATTAGGAAGCAAAAGTTGAGTTATGCATGGCCGTGGAAATAAGGATGGATATGCAATTGGAGATGCAGGTACATACAGATGCCAGTTGCAACATCGTTGGAATTTGGAATTGGCAGTGTAATCAGTTTAAATCACATGTATACTGAGCTGTATAATAAATATGTAGTATACATAGTATGCCTGATCCATCTAGTTCAAGCGTTGTCTATAATGCCACAAATAAGCTATATAAATGGCTTAGCTGCGCAGTCAGCGTCGACGTCAGCAACGACGTTCGCTTCGTGGCCGCATCTTTAATTTTGGAAACATCAAGGCTAAATAAATTTGCACATTTGGCTTTGGCTTTGGCGTGCGGCGTCGCCGTCATGTGTTTGTTTTTGTATACACTATGCCACAACATTTGTGTGTGTGTGTGTGTGTGTCTGTGTGTGCGTGTACTGGTATGTTTACTGCCTGGCGTAAGAATATTGAAACCCATATGCCTCACAGCACCCGCCATACAAAGAAGTACAACTTTATGTTTTGCTGCTTAATATACGTACATATAAGCTACTTAAGTTCAAAAGCCACCTTTTAATCGAGGGCAGTTTATAATTCACAAATAAATTAAAACTTTTAGTGCCTGGTACGCTTAATTTAATATAATTTATATGCTAATTATTCATAACCAGAAAACAAACAGCAGGTGAATGCTGTAGATAAGACATTTTTCCTGATCTTCAATGTTTAGTCTGATTCTACCTTAATTATTTGTATTTGTATTAGTTTCATAGTTTCATCTAACATGTAAACTATCATTTATTTAGGTATCTTAATAGAAGCCTTATTTCTAGGAAGTGCTATTGAAACGGCATTTCCATCGCCTAGAACTGTTTTAAATAATGCATTTAATTTTTCAATTATGGTTAAAAGCATTCTTCACTCCAATATAGACATTATCAATAACAGAGTAGAGTTGAGATTCATCATTGGGTCCTTTGACCAACTGGCTTGCGAACTGGACTCAGGAGTTTTTTTTTAACTAGATATGTATTTAAGGTTTTCTATACATACTAGAACTAGTCCAAAAAACAAGCAAGTCACTGTAAGTTTTTCAAAAATTTGAATAATTCTACAACATATTAAAGTCCATTAGTATGTTTAGTTCTCAAGTCGCCCTCCATCCTCTTTTATGTCGGACTATTTGCACACATATATCCATAAGTGTACATTATATTTATATCCCATGCTCTTTATCCATGAAACTCGCGCTCGCTATTAGCGTGCCTCAAGGTTGGCAAACAGCGTGCGTCGCTTCTTTTTTTTTTTTGTTTTATGCGTCACCGCCCTGCCCCAAGTCCCCTCTTCTCATTAATCTATTGAAACAGCTCAGTCAGCACCGCCTTTTCATGTTTGCTGTTTGTTTGGCAAAAAAAAAAGAGAAGAATATAAGAAAATTGTACGATCCAGCGTTGTTACTGCGGGCAATTCGCACTCATTAATTAGCCGTATAGTTTTGGCATTTGGCAAAAATTTTGGGCAACATGCGGTTAATTGTGTGTAATTGTTTAAATATACGGCAAACGTTGCTATTATCTACTCGTATACTAAATGAATGACAAATTTCCGTGCGATAGAGACATAATTGTCGCTAATTGGAGGCGTGTAAATAGGCGTGGAACGTTTAAAGTTAAGCGTAGTGGTCAGCAGTAATTTGCAAATGTAAAATAAAGCCTACGCATAAAAATGAATACACAGATGTATTGTGCATTTATTTGAACTTCATTTGCAGCATTAAGTTGTTTATTTTTCAGTACAAAAAGTGTGCAACAAAATCTTTACAACTGAATAAACTCAGTCGAGAATTTTTGCCATAATTGCGCAACGAAGCGTGTGAGAGTTCGGTTTCAGATTTAAATTTAAATTTAAATAAATGCTAAAATCTACCAGGCAGCAGACAGATAGACAGGCAGAGAGATAGTTAGTGAAGCGTATGCCATAAATAGATGCAATTATTTAAATATGCTCAACATTTAATTTAGCTCTCAAGTTTGTTAGCTCGAGCAACGAGCCGTGCGGCTGCAACTTAAACAATGGTCAATATTATTGAAAGGCGGGACAGACTTGTGGATAAAACTGCAGAGCATGCCAAGAGCTGAAAATGAATTGGTCAGCCGAGAAAACTCAGGACGGAAAAAGCAACATTCGTACTCTCTATAGAAATACATTTAGATTTATGCTGCAATTTGTTGAGACAAATGGCGGGCGGCGTTGGCGATGACACAAAAATTGCAGAGAGGCGGCGCAATGGCTGAGACCTTGAGCCACAAATTCAGCGGTAAATGTGGCAGAAAACATTTTGCGGCTGCTGCAGCGTGCAGAATGCAGTCAAATAAATAAACAAGAGGCCGTGCCATGCTTCAGAAATTAAGTGGCAATCAGAAGGAGCCGCAACCAAGAGGGCGATACAAGGGGGTCCTACGAACCGCCCTTTCAGTGCACACTGCAATTAATCACAACATGAAATTCTACGAATTTGCAGAAGAAATGCCAGCGACTCAGTCAGCGGGTCGACCGAAGATCCAACATTGAACCCAACATATGTTTGCAGTTTTGCGAACCATCGCATTGAAAAAGAGCAGGCCCCTGCTTTTGGTGCACTAATGAGTGAAAGGATATATCAGTTTAGTAGTAAGGTACGCTGTGATTTCGTAAAGATAAAGCATTATATAGCTACTCGAATGAATATTTTCATTTTAGGACAATCATACGTTAGTATTTAGAGCTAACAATGGTTCAAACAGCCTAAGCGGATCAGTAGTGTTAGTAACTAATTTTTTTAAGAAACGAAATTGTTTTTTTTCTCAACAACTTAAACAAGCATAGCGAGTAGCGAATTAAGTAACTATTTATTATTAGCAGTTTATTTGAAATAATTCGTTCTGAAACTATTGACATTTTGTTTTAGTTAAAATCGTAAAGATAAACATTTAAAGAATATCTGGGAGAGTATCTCAAATTCTTTAGTGGCCTCCATGGGCTATCTTGGTGGAAATTGTTGCTGTGTGCTTCATGTGTACAAGAATAATTCTTTGTTTGAGTTTCATTTCAACGCAGCTATTAAACATTTACTTGACGCCTCTTATGTACGTTCACACACATTCAGATACATATAGTAAATATGTATGTACATACCCGTATATCTCCGCATATATGTACATATAGTACAAACATGTTCGGGGTGGTTCATAATTTGTGCTTATTTTTATTACTAACAAAGAACGCGTTGCCAGGCCGCGTTTAATTAAAAACCAAAAACTGAAACACATGAAAAACAAAAACAAAAAAAAGAAAAGAAAAAAAAAACGAATTATACTTGCTGTTGCTTGCGACTCCACAAAATATTTTGGATGTTGAAATTTGGCAGATTTTTTATGATGCGCATCATAAAAAGTGATGTGAAAATTCAATTTGCATTGCTCACATGCTAATGAAAATGAAATGTATATATTCTACAAATGTAGATACATATATACTTGTATGTGTGTGTGCAAATTAAAATAAATACCATTCAAGTATTTGGCATGAGGAAAAAATAAACAAAATCAATTCTAAACACTTGACGGACGCCACTGACTCACTTGGCAGTTGTATGAACGGCCGTCGACTTTACAACAAATGCTCAATTAAAGAGCCACAACAACAACAACAACAACAACAGCAACACACATACGAGTATTGCAAGACGCCAGAACTTTTCCATGAAAATTTGTTTTAGTCATGCGGCGTTGCGGCGATGTCTCGCCTTAGTCAGCTGCACAAGATGTGTGTGTGTTTATATTACATATATACTCGTATGTATGTATGTATGTGGGGCCGCTTATTGTTGTCAATTGCTGTGTGAACGGGTTGAGGCTGCAAGTGCTGTGAATGCATTCACAATGCCAATGACTCAGAAGCACAGCAGATAACTATAAAATATTACAAGTAATTCCATAGGCTAGAGTCGCAACCAATCGACTCTTATATACACTGTGTATCTAATCATGTACAAGTATTTCATTCAACAAAACACACAATTCAAAAATATGATACGTGCTGATTATGATTATAATATTGTCATTAAAAGCGAATTTTGGAGAGCTCGTTTCTATGGCAACCATAAAAAATAATCAGGCCATAAATAGTTTGTAATCAAATTCAATTTTGTATACCAATAACAAGCTACACTGCTACCTAGAACAAGCCTCTAGCAGCCCGTTACATACAGTACGAACTTCTCAGTATACCCTTTCACCCCTGCACATAGAGTATAGAACGAAGCATTCTCTGCTGTCCGTCACTTAAATGTGTGAATGAAAAACGGTTGTGGGACGTTCGTCGCGCGTTCCTTATGCAAATTTAATTAATTTTCATTTAACTCAAGTATGCTGATGATAGAAATTTACTAGTTATTGTTATTATTGTTGTTGTTGTTGTTGCTGCTGTTGCTGTAGGCACAGCTTGCGCGCGACAAACAACTTGTCATTAGTTTTGACTTGTTTGCTAGCTTGCTGCGTTGCTGTGTTGTTGTGTTGCCATTTAATTTTGTTCATTATCTCCATGGCATGCATGAATCATAAATTAAACGAACAACGCACTCACTTTCATTATAGATCATCCAGCAGAACGTCCTATCCGACCTATCATCGTGCAATCTGTTTATTAATCTAAAGAATTTACTAGCAATTTAGCAACAGGTCTTGATAATAGAAAAACCTAATCGACATGACATCATGTCCAACTCAGCCAGCATTTAACAGTTAAAGCCATTCATACGAATACACATAAACCCACTGCTAAAGAGTATAACCCGTTTGCCGGCTCAACAGCGCGCAAACTTGTACAAATGTTTATCACAGATATGCATAAACATACAAAATTATATAATAAATAAAAGGGGAAACAATTTACACATATAAACAAAATATTGGACAAGTTAATACAAAAAGCGCAACGGACGGCGAGTAAAGCCATGAAGTCAGCATCCAAAACACGGCGCAGTTTTAAGCGAATGCTGTTGTTTTTGTTGCTGTTGTTGTTGTTGTTGTTGATATTGTTGCTGTTGTATGAAAATTAGCATATTTAGTGCCTGAGAAATGAAACTAAAAACTCAGAAGAGCGACAACAACAATGGCGGCAGGTAGTTTAAATTGAAATTCAATTTCGTTTTCTTTTCAAATTAAAATTTGTTTATTTTGGAATTTGAATATCAAATTATGTCATTTGTTTATACAGCCGAACGAAGACGCAAACACAATGACAAACGACGCTACAAAACAATAACAAAACAACAGTTTATAAACAAAAGCGCCAAAACTTGTTTGCCTGTTCGCTGCCCGGTCCGCTGCAGCCCCCATCGGCCACTCTGAAAGTCAACCAAGAAGTCGAGAGCCGCATATCAAAATCAAAACACGACTCCAGGCCAGAAGCAAAATTGAGCGCCAAAACGAATGGCGATTGCAGTCAGTGGAACAGACTTCGACTTCAATTGCGACTGCGACAGAGATGGAGTGAATGAATTACCAGTTTCGGGCCCCCAGCGCCAGTAGCCAGTTTAAATATAAATATATACTATATACTATACGAGTAGAGTGTGTGCGTGGAATTGAATTAAGTTTGCGAGTGATTTATGCATGACGCTGTTTATAAAAATGCGCTTTTAATAAAAAATAAATAAAAAGATAAAATATGGCCGAACTGGCAGCTGATAGATTGTAACGAACAAACCGGTTCCACATTCCTGCGGCCACAGTCGACTGCAAACTGTAACTGCGTGTGCGCTTATTTTTTTTTTTATTTAGAGCTTCATCTGCTACTACATACATACTTATATTTTTCTCATAATCGTGAGAAATGTTTTCAAAGTACCGCTAATTAAGTCGCAAGTAGTCTGAAATGTTTGGTGGACTTTCTGTGGCGAGCGTGACCCAAAAATTGTGAACACAAAATGAAAACAAAGCTAAGCAAAGCAAAGCCAAGCAAAGCAAAGAAAGCAAAAGCAAAGCCGAAGCTAACATCAAATGAAAACAAGCCTGCAGCCAGTTTTGGCTCACGTCAATCAAAATGGTCATTCGACATGGCTAAAACGACTATAAGCTGTACCAGTACCAATACCAGTACCAGCAACAACGGCAACGACGACGACTGCAAAATGTTCTGCACGTCAACGCATTGCAATTTATTTTTATGAGCGCCTTGCCAGTGGCCGGTTTTGTTTTTTTTTTTTTGTTAGCCAGCATTTTGTTTGCGTAATCAGCCATATGTTGCCTGAGCAATGGCATTTTTGCACACACACACATACACACAGCACACTCACACAGAGAAAGATGGAAATGTCATTAGAATAAATTACAATTATGCCTTTAATGAATTTTGTGTCTGTTCGAGTCGCCTGACTCATTAGAGCATCCGTTCTTTGTCTTGTCGCTCGCACGTTCCACGTTTCAGCATTGTCCATTGACTATTAACACAAATGGCTCAGAGAGAATGCTTGGCAGGTGTTTTGCCATTTCCATATTTAATTTGTCGGACTTGTGACATGAATTACAATCAACAGACTGCACTTAGCTAGACAATGCCGCAGGTCGCGTTTCAGTGACTCTTCTCTTTTTTTTTTTTGCTTCTGAGCTGAGCATTTATTTATGTAGTTTTTAGCTGCAGCCAATATAAGCAAATGGCCAGACGCCAAATTCGAAATAAACGAACATAGCTTCTTTGGGGCTGGTTGGCAAATATTTGTGCAGCTGGCGCGCTTTTGAAAAGTTACTCGAAAGGCTCGAGCCAAGACCCCAAATGATGTTGCTACAACTGTTAAAACAACAACAACAACAACAGCAATAATAGCAAGAATAACTGGCCAAAATGCATGCATAGTGGAAACGCAAAAGGGCAGAAAGAGCCCAGCATGTAAGCTCTAAGAATAACACCAAAGATGTCTGTCGGTGAATGGCAAACTTAAAAAATAATTTTCATATTCAGCATGCATAATTATCATAAATAAACCCAAAAAGCCTGACAGGCGGCACAGCCAGCCGTTACGGGTCCTTACTTTTTAGGGCGCACACTCACACATACACACACACACACATAGGATAGGATCCGGAGGCAAGTTAAGCCGTTGTCATGTTTTGCCAGTTGGCCCGGACACGAAAATGAAAATGTGAGCTGCAGTGCGAAAATGTTGAGCGCGAGAAAAGCAAAAGAAAAATGCAAGTGCCGTTTACACTGTTCAAGAAAATTCCACTAAAGATTCTTTAGGAAAAGATAAAATATTTAGAGAAAATGCAGAATACTTTTTAAACAATTACTCTCATAAGACACATTAAGTTGAGTGTTTTATTTTACGTTTACCAACCCGGCAATAATTTCAATCTTATGGCTTAAAATCTGATACATGATTGCAGTATTAAATTGTTGTTATTTGCAGAAGGAATGAAAAAAACACCACTTTTCTCCACTTGTATCACAAAATTGATTTATGGTCTAATATAAAACACACTTAGGAGGCATATTTTTTTCTTCGTACAAGTAGTGTGTATTAACTAAAAAGCACATATTTAAATATTCTGCACCGACGCATCAATTGAGTTGCGATGTTGAAAATATCGGTTGTATATGAGAAGTGTAACTACATATTTGACAAAGCAAAATAAATGTATTTGGCCGTCTAAACATGCCTGTTTATACAAGGTTGGTCTGGATTTGGGCACAACTGGTGCAGTAAGAGCGTTAATGCGGCATTTCAAACTCAACTTCATTTGGCATGCGATGCAACTAGTTTGTACTTGTGCAGAAAGAAACTGGGAATGTTACGCAAAAATAGCAAAGGAAATTGTTGGACGTGCCTTTGGTCGTCTCTAATCTTTAAGCCGCTTAAAGTTTTCACGCAACAACACAATTTGCCACAATAACCTTCAGCGCCAACGACACCGCCGTCAAGCGCACAAAAAGTGCCACAGTTGGCAACAAGCTCTGAAGCACTATGTATATTCACATACATACAAGTATACACAAACATACATACATTCGCATATATTTGGTAGTAGCTTTGTAGTCCGAAACTTAGCTGCATGCAATTTCTCGTGTTAACGAAAGTTTTGCGGCCAACAAAACAAGTACAGGGAGAAAAAATAAAGAA
This sequence comes from Scaptodrosophila lebanonensis, assembly GCF_003285725.1. Classification (NCBI taxonomy): domain Eukaryota; kingdom Metazoa; phylum Arthropoda; class Insecta; order Diptera; family Drosophilidae; genus Scaptodrosophila; species Scaptodrosophila lebanonensis. The sequence continues at coordinate 9,983,530 of NW_022060529.1, forward strand.
AATTCGCTTTCCTTTTGTTTACTTTTGCCGGCTCGTGTGAGTGAAGGTGTGAGTGTGGTGTGTACAAGTATGTGTAAGGCCTGCGACAACATGCAACACGGAAGCCAATGTGCGACGCCAGCAGCGACGTTGGCAGTGGCACTATCCAAGTCACTACTATACTCGACATTTTTTATTCCCTGCCTCGCGTGTTGCTGTTGATATTGCCACTAAACATTGAGGCATACTTTTAGGCGTCTGCCTGTCGCGCCTACATGACGTCGCGCGTTTCCTGTGGAACAGCACAAAAAAAAAAAAAAAAAAATAATCCATATATTGAGCAAAGCGCGCCGAAAATAATAATAATAATAGTAGTAATAATAGAGGACGAACAACGACGGGCCGTTGACGTCGCGTCGTTGGCAAAGCAAAGCAAAACAAAGCGAAATGCCGAACTAGGCGGCAGAGCAGGCAAGTGAATAATAATAGCAAAAACAACAACAAAAAGCCAGGCAGCTAACTCGCAAAATTTGAAAATAAAAGGAAGTTGGCAACTGGCGGCTTCCCTGCCTGCCTGCCTGCCTGCCTACCAGCCAACTAGTTTATGAAAAGCTCTTAACTTTGCGCCTTGTTTTGTTGCACACTTTTTACGCCTGCCAGCCTGCCAGCCTAGCAGCCTGCTCGACGCACAGTGGGGCCTTAGGCCGAAACAGCTTGCGAAAATCAAAATTTTCATGAACGCTTTGGGAGTAATGAATAAACGTGTCTAATAGTTTTTTTTGCAAAGATTACGAAAATCTTACTCTCAAAAAAATCGGAATTATAGTTTAGGATATATGTGCACTCAAAGTCGACCCTTTTTTAAGCTCGCAACAATTAATTCAATTTGATGCAAATACTTCATCTTTCAGGTATAATATTAGCTAAGTTATGAAACGAATCATTGATGTTTTGATTTGTATTGCTAGATGAATTAATTTTATGCATTATTTAATAAAAACTATGTCTTTCGTATTCGTAGTTATCTAGAAAACGTTATTTTTTAAACTACCTATTTTTAGGGTGTTTTTCAACTTTGATGGAAAATACAAAAAAAGTACCCAAAAGTACCTCGCCCATATTTTCAAAATATGTTCCTTAAATATTCTTTTACCTAACGCAGTAAAGCTTTCATCCGCCCGGATCCGCCGGTGTGCACCAGAGCAAAAAGAGTGCCGCAACTTCGGAAAAAAATCAGCGAAAAAGGCGCTGCCGCGGGTATAAGAAGAAGAATGCATTGCAGGTAGATTCGCTGTAACGGCTATTAGGAACATTGTATTTAGCATTATGGATACAAAAATATACCTAAGCGGTCCTATTTGATCCACATTTAATATTGTGCAACCAAAATTATGCATAACATTTATTTCAGGTAGTGTAATTTACAATATCAGGTGAAGGTCTTGCAATCTTTTTGACCCTTTCATGAATTGTAATTTCTTTGCTTTAAAGCATTTGAACAGGCAAAAAGAGGTTTTAGTTTATTATCTTAGGTATGCGTTTAGAAATGGTATATATTGCCAATATTTTTGGTGCAGCGTAATAGTCGAATTTTGACTTAAAAAGCAATCAGTTGTGTCTATCTAGCAGTGAATAGTATTTTTCAATATAATTTACGTTTAAATACCTTAAAAGTGATTTTTCTTTAACATGGCTGTGCAAAATGCAACATTATTTGATCTATTTAGGAATTCCAATGATGAGAAGGAATTTGAAGAAGCTGTTCTGAAAGAGCTGAAAAGTGCAGATCAGCAAAAAATGTTGAGAAATAAGCTTAAATTAATTTATTCTAAAATCAAACAGAAATGGATAAGCGTAGGATATAGCAAGCAGAAATTTGATTTAAAATATGAAATCTGGCTATCAACGACTACGTACTTGGATACATCAATGGACGATGTACCCTCTACATCAACTGGACGAGCCAGAGGAAGACCAACGAAATCCATTGAAGAATGCTCGGATTTTACAAGAAAAAGAAAGCTTGTCGATGTCACAGAAGCCATAGCTACGGATCACTTGTCGGAGGCGCTGTCCATGAAATACACCAAGGATCAGGAAAAAATAAAATCGCAAGTCACAAAAGCGGTTGCTGACGCAAGCCCAGTGCGACTTAAAAGGATCAAGGAAAGCATTCCTACTCCGCCAAACTTACTGCCAAAGCAGTTCAGTGCCGATGAGGCTTTGGCATTGTTTATGGATTTGGGATTGTCAAAGGAAAAATATTTAATATTGCGACATTCCCTAATTCGGCATAATGTTGATGTTCTTCCTGGGTACAAACAAATAGGATCGGCTAAGAAAGAGGCAGTACCTCAGCCCACAATAGTGACGGAACAGTCAGTGCAAGTAACACTTCATGACCAATTGGAGAAATGTCAGAGGAAGCCCAAGAGTCGAGGAACAAGGACTATAAAAAGATATTTGAACACATGCAAGACGTCACGAATAAGGCAAAACGAGGATCTCTTCAATATGTTGTCAGCCTCTTCAGATCCACTGGTTTCATCCCTTAGACATGTGAGGTCTCAAAAAGAATTAGTTAGTAATTATTCTTCGGACATGGTGAAATTATTAGATATTCCTTCGAATGTAGACGACTATTTTAAAGAAAACATATTAATGTAAATAATTGCAGCTGTCAGTACTTTATAATAAAAATTAATGTAATCATAAAATATTAACAAAATATTTAATTTTACTTTTTTTTTAAGTAAAAAAAATTTTCAAAATTTTTAAATTAAAAAAAAAATTTGTTGTATTTAAACAATTTTCTGTTCAATTTTTAATTTGTTAAAAACTAAAAATATAACATAACTGAAAATAATTGTATCATTAAATGTTTTTTATTAGTTTGATTAGGCAAATATTGCACTAGCAACAAAATCCAACTTTGAGCACACATTGCGCAGCTCCTAGAAATCACAGCACAATGCGCTTCTTTCAAACAAAATTTGAATGACGAAAATTGCTTCAGCCGTTCAGAAGATATGATTTTTGCAACGAAAAAAGTCCGAAGGCCCCACTGTGCGACGGCTCGACTGCATGTGAAAGCAGTGAGGTGGGCGGCAGGTGTCTTGTGCATGTGTGTGTGCGGGTGTGGGAGTGGGTGTGGCTGCTGAGGTTCCATTGTGCCTGTGCTTTCAAGCTTAACACCCCAAACATGGCCGCAAAACGCCACCACAGGCAGTCACTTAAGGGCAGTCCACACGTCTGGCCGCTCTCCCTGGCAATTGCAACCTGCACCCTGCCACAGCAGAGCCCGCCATTGTCCGCCTTCAGCCGCATGTCGTCGGCTAGCCAACAGGCTACATTTGCTTGCTCGCCGCCTGATAATGATCAAGGCGACCAGCCGTTAAAGTTGTGCCATTGTTTTTGTGCATACAAGTACATACATGCATGCAGAAAATGCTCGTGTGTGTTGCCTTTGTAATTGCTGTTAGATTGATGGCGGCGTCGCCAACGTCATCATCGGCGTCGACTAACAGGTGCAGCATGGCGGCGCCAACGTTTACGTTATGACCAACACCAATTTTTTGTGCCTTTTTGTTGCTGTTTGTTGTTACTGTTGTTACTGTTGTTGTTGTTGGTAAGCAATTTGCAAATTGTTTTCGACTTGGAACCAAACAAAGGGATTTACCAACTACTCGTATAACAGCAGCACGACTGCTGTGTAAATGCTGTTTAAAGTGTCGAGTCCATTAAATGGACAGTCAGTTATGCCTGAGCCTGCAGGCTTGGCCCTACTTCATCCCAAATGCAGAAATTCTGTTGCATACCCGCAGGCGTTTGCAGCTGCTTTAATGGAAATGCTTTAAATGCAGCTGTGCCTGGGTATGTGCGCATTGTCTACACCAAAGTTATACAAATTAAAATTCAATTGTCTGCAGGCGGCACAATGGCAGCTTTAGAATTTTGTGTTTGCCTTTGTTTCGTTGCGTTTTTGAAGTTGTCGCAAGGCCCGAAACGAGGTTAGGCACCACTGCCACCAGTAACTGGCAACAGCGGCTGCTGCACATGGAGGTGCAGTGGCAGCAACAGCAACAGCAGCAGCAGCATATGGTTGGGACAGTAACAACAACGCCTGCAGCAATGATGCACAAAAGACAGAGAACCTGCAGCGGAGTTCAGCGGAGGCCCTGCCACGGGAGTTGCAGATTTTGCGCTCGAATGCCATTGCAGGTGCACCTACGCCCGCGTGCTCAGCCACGCCTCCCTTCTGTTCTACTCTGTGCTGCATAAATTGTTTTCGCTTCGCTTTTCATGCATATTTTCCACCACATTCGGTGCCTTCTTTAAGCCTTAAAGCAGTCGTCCACTGTCTGTCCACTTTCCATTTTTTGAACATTTGCCATTTCGCTGTTTTCACTGCGCCCACAAGACAATGAACTTTCCAACATACGAGTGCTGGTGTAGTGAGTCCCTGTGCCACCCCGGCAGCTTACTATCATGACGTCGCAATCCCAGTGACAAAACACAGTATCGCGTGTTGCCAGAGCTGCTTCTTCTTCTTCAGCTTCTGCGTCTGCTTCTACTGCTGCTGCTGCTTCTGCTTTTCTGTTGTCTCTCATGCAGCCAGCCGTCCAGACATTGCCGAGTTGCTTTTTGCTGCATTTGATGACGTCGATTGTTGACTCTCGACAGTTGTTTGTAGGAACATGGCCAGAAAAAGGGTTTGTTCCTGTGCTTCGTGTCAGCTCTGTACATGTGACTGGTTTAGCATGTGGTCTGTTTTCTTTACTCATTGTTACCATCGGTGGCTGCCTTTTGTATGTTTATTTGTAAGCTTGGCAGTTGGTGTCGTTGCCTTCGCCATTGCCCCACTGTCATGAATGCATTTGCGGCCATGTCTGATAATAGAGCAGCCATGCTTTGGGTCGAGCTCGATTCTAGTTGCTGCACTGGAGTCTACTGCCAAGCGGTCCTGGGTCCTGTTCTGTCCTGTCCTATTGCGTGATAGAGCTATTTCAATGCGCACCATGTGTTATTGTTTTCCCAGGGACTGCGTAGGTGTGCCTGCATGTTCTTATAGTTGATGTGCGTGTGTGTTTTTGTGTGTGTATGTTTGTTTTCATATGCAATTTGCGTTCGAACGCAAAGCAAAGGAAATGCGTCCTGCTCGACCATCTTGCATTGTTGTTTATTACATGATTGCTTCTCGTCGGTAGCTCGTTACTGATTCTCTGCACTGTGGTCCAAGATCAATTGAAACTCAATACTCTGATAATATCCCTGACAAAGTTTTCCTAAAATCTAAATTGTTTTTAAAATTTTCTATTTTTTAATTTTACTTTTAATTTTCTTCACAACCAATTATTTAAAGAAACGTTTCATGAGTGCATATTACATATTTTTGCAACGTATTGTAGCAGTTTTGGAAGTTCAAAATAATTTTTTCAAAATTTGGGAATGTATTTGAACTCATCTTAAAACAATTTTCAATCATTTTGTAACAGATAAGTATGAACCAGAATTAAAACCATTGCATGTGGACCCCATTCAGAGCCCAAAACGATGTACCACCGTGCATTCTTGCTGGCGCTTACTATGATAATGAGGGGAGTTTAGACGTTGCGTGCACTTTCGCATTTTTATGCAATGTGTCGACGTCGTCGAGGGCCCACCATTGATGTTTTGCATTTTGAATGCCCCATCAAGCGAACGGACGCTCTGGGGGCAAAAGGCGAACAGTTGCCGACAATGGGGGAAACAAAGTTTTAAAGCATACTTAGCTGGGCGATTGCAAGGGGACGAATAAGCGAGTTCATAATAAACCAACCTGCAACGATAAGGGAGAAAAAGGAAATGCATTAATAAAAATGTTGATCAATTAAGCGCTTTGACATATTACTATATTAAATTATCCCGAATGGCGCAATGACAAGCGAGACAAATTGAATATCCTGCGGCCAGTTTCTGTTTTTATATCATTTGCCCATGAAAAGCAAATACGGCCATAAAAGAAAAAACAATAAAAGAGCGGCGTTTATGTTTTGATTGTATTGCCTGCCACTCGATTTGATTATTGAATTGCGCCACGACTCACACCACACAGTGTGTGTGCCTAACAAAAAGGACATTTTTTATGCGTTTGTCGGCGACGGCGACAACAGATATATCGGACTTTGGTCAAGTGGTTCTCTATCTGAATGTGTGTGTGTGTGTGCAAAAGAAGAAAAAGAAACGAATCCGAGCGTCTTAAAGAAAAACAAGTCAGTTAATGGCGCGGGGGGCAATGGGGGCAGGGGGAGGACGCCCGAGAAAAGCAAAGCAGCACACAAAGGCAAACAAAATAAATAAACAAATGGTTAAAGGCGGGTAGGAGGCGAACAATAATTGAGTTGACTTGGCCAGTTTATTTAGGCGACGCCGGCGTCTGCGTCGCAGCGCCGTTTCATAATTTTCAACTTTAATAAATATTGCAGCTAATGCTAAAGCAACAGCCACCACAGTCCGCTCTCTCTCCCTCTCCCTCTTCCACTCCCATTCCCACTCCCACAGCTGCCCAGAGAGCTGTACGCTGAGCAGCCAGCTGCTTGCACGCTTCTGGCATTTCTCATTACTTTGTGGAGCGCGCTGTGTATGTGATGCTAAGAAAGGAAATGCCAGCAGGAAATAACTGTAATAACAAAAACAACATCAGACCATATCTACTGCAGAGAAAGTAAAACACAATAATAGAGTTTTCGCGCTCTTTTCCCTCAAGTTTTCTTTCGCTTTTCCCCAGCTGTGCGTCTCTCTTCTTCTCTTCATCCTTCGCCATTGTTGTGATAAAGTTGTGCTTTTTTCTCTCGTACAGCTGCGACGTCGGCTTCTCCGGCTGCCTCTATATTGAATTTTATTTGCTGTTATTTATGTGTTACTTTTTTTTGCCCTATTCGTTTTTGTTGTAATTGTAGCTCTTTTAGCAACAAGCAAAAAAAAAAAAATTAATTTGCAACTTTTGCCTTTGGCGCAAAAATATTTACAATAAATTGAATTTCTTCAAACAGAGTAGCTAACAACTTGTCTGGGAAGCGGGAGTGTACAGTAGAGCGGGATAGTGGGTGAGCTGATGAAGTTGTAGTTGCACGCCAAATCTCAAGCTCAAGCCCAAGCTTGCAGTCACTCGCTGCTCGAAAGGGCGGCAAATTGCGTATACGCCGCATGGACGGAGCCGTCGCTACTTTGACACTTTGCCAATTGCACAGTTTGCCAGTCAGTTGGGTTGACAAATGAAAATGCTTATTGGATTTGGGTGGAATTCAATATGATTGGCTTCGCTTCCAGCTCACTTTTCATATTTAACGTAATCAACGAATTTTTCAGTCTCATAAATTGCAACAAAGCAGCCACCCAGCCACCGAGCCACCGAGCCACACACCCGCCTTTTGAATGCGGCTCAATAGAGCGCCACAGGCGACAGCTGAGCTCCGACATCGACACCATGTATCGGCACCATGGACCCAACATCCCAGACGGTAGCAGCAACAGTGGCAGCAACAGTGGCAGCCAATATCTGCATTATTGAAGTTTTTCGCGTGAAAAACAATTAACCGCAAGCAATTTTGCTACCAACTGGCAGACAAGTGTATGCAAGGGGAGAGCGGGTCAGACGTACTCGTATAGCCAGACAGCTGCATAGGCGATGCCACAAAGCGACGATGGCGGCTACATTTTTTAATAGCTTTTTTATGGAATGCGCTTTGCTATTTTATCATTTTGTTTTTCTGTCTTTGGTTGGCTGGTTGGTTGGGCCAAAGAGGGCGTTGGGGGCTGCTACACTTTAATGAAACCGCATGGAGGAGCAAATGCCGCAGAGCGGTCTGTGACAACTAACACTATGTAACATGATATTGTCGATGTTTAAACATTTGGAATATATATAAAATATAACTATTTACATTTTTAAGTTGTTCACACAATCATAAATACAATTTGTTTTGAACACAAGAAGAATTGGCAGATATTTGCCCACAAATTTGTCAAAAAGCCACCAAAACTTCGTATTGACCTTTCAATTCACTATTTTTTTTATTTTTGGACTTTCAGTTTGGCCTGTAAGAGTAGTTTTTATTTTTGTATTTTAGGACTAGAAGAAAACGGATACATATTCTTTTCGTAATCTTTATGGCAAGAAATAGTTTTTCCAAATATATTTGTCGACTACTTTATCAACATTTTTCAAATCTTAACAATATGTGTTTTTTTATAACATAAATTTGTTTGCCGGAAATTAATTAAACAAACAAAGAATATATGAAAATGGTAGTCGATGATACAATCAAGCCCCAAATAAAAATCAAAATAAATGCAATCAGAATGAAAGAAAATTGAACAAAAAAATACACATACCTACAAGTAGCACAATCCTGTTGGCTCCTTTGCTTTTGAAAGTTGCATGATTGGGGTTAGTCCCACAGGGTCAAGTCTCGCTTTGAAAAGATTGCAACATTGTTTGTTGCGTAGTGTAATATAGGGGAACATGGGGCACAATGAGAGGGAAAACGTTTAAGCCACTGGCATTTGCTCGAGATGCGGTGAGTGTGTGAAGAAGTTTTACCCTCTTATTATTATTTTTTTGCTCTTGATCTGCGCCTGAAGTCGAATCTCAAGTGTTTGCACGTCTTCAAGTGGAGCTCCACACATACACCAATGTCTGTGTGTGTGAATGTGTGTGTGTGTGTGTGTGTGGTTGTGCGTGAGTTTGTGTGCAGTTTGAAAAAAGCATTTGATGTTTTTAATTGAGTGCTTTTTGCAACACTTCAGCAACTTGCAGCACACACACACACACACACAAAACAGCAACAACAACAACAACATCAAGAATACTTTCAAAAGGACGTGTTTGACAGCTGCAAGGAGATAAGCAGACAAACACAATGACACTTTAGGGCTGTTGACACTTTTACATGCTTAGCTTTTTTCTTTAAGCCACGGTTGCTGCTCTTGCTTTTTTAAAATGTTGTTGGTGTTGGTGGTGATGTCAGGGCTCCTGATGATGTTTTGTGCTCGAGTGCAGCATTTACTCATTTCATTGCACTTAATCATGTCTAGCATCTACACACACGCACACACGCACACAGCCGCGACTATTAGATGTTGTCTCGGCGTTTCAAGTTTAATGAGTTGCACTTTGACAGCTTCTTAAGTGCTGCGAAAGTGTCAAAAACAACAACAACAAAAATTACACACGCACATTGAGTGCAGGAAGAGGAGAAGCTATAGCGAAAAGGCCGGAATCTGCGACTGGAGTATTTGGAAGCTGTGTTGACAAACTTCAAAGCACTGGCGCCTTGCCGTAGGCTACGATTTAAGGGTAGGTAACAGTCCAAAATATTGCCACCTACAAGGCAGTTTCTGCCTAAAACTTGTAATGGAATGGCAAGACAAGCGTTTTCGCTTAAAGCGAGAGAAGTCATAAATATTTTGGTAGCTGGAGCTGAATCTGAAGCTGGCCGGGTAATGTCCAGGGAACTCTCTAAGCTGAATTTACAACTTTTTAATAAAATCACGTTTAGGCAACAAAACTAAAATGGCCGAAAGTTGACAGCATAAAAATATTTATGACCAGACAAAAGCAAAGAGCAGTACAGGAAGGCGGTTTCATCGAGAAATTACATGGCTGGGGGGAGTGCCAACTTCCACTGAGGGCTTAGTGTTTTATAGCCGAGTTTAGTTACACACACGGACTGTGTGTTGTTGCCGTTGTTGCTGTTGCCTGGTAATGCGGTTGATGTCTACTTAGACGCTGTGCTCGTTTAGAGCACACTCAAAAAGAGAGGGATGCCTGGCTGGGGAGATAGGGGAGCGCAAGGGAGCGCAAGGGAGCACTGCCGAGCAGTCACAGGCGACTCACTTATGGCACATGCAAATAAAATGTTCAAATAAAGACACACACATACACTGAGACTCTCCCACACACATACACAGACACACACACACACACACATGCGAGTACGACACACAGAGGGCAACTATTTTTCTTGTCACTTTTTATGTGCGGGTCATTGCGTGGCCCTGGCCACACGTACGTGCCTGGCCACATTGTCCCAACAAAGTTATTCTAGCGTGAAAACTGCGCACGACGCACGGCGACGGCATCATAATGTGCGCCCTGATGCATGCCACACTTTTTCACATTACACACACACACAAACTAACAAAAAATATAATAAAAGAAAAAACGCACAAAAAATAACAAAATAAGCGAAATGAAAATATGACTAAATTAGCTGTAAGTATGGCGGCCTATCGTGCGCTTCGCTTGCTTTCCATTTTCACAGGCTGCTGCTCTTTTCCTTTTCTGCGCTCTTTATATAGTGTGGCACAGGCACACACATCTATATACATACATATATACATATAAATTAAGTCTTACGAGGCTTACATAAAAATTCCAAAAACAAATCTCTAAGGTCACCAAAAAGCAGTGAGTACAAGGCTATGCCGAGAGTGTGTATACCCACTCGCTGACCCCCTCCCCAATACCCTCTCAACTCGCCACTCGCCACTCACAACCGACCGCCTCCTATCCCCACCCACCCATAATCCAACAAGAAAAACGGAGCAATGTCGTATGTTTTTACTTAACCGTGAAATAAAAACGAGCATAACATGCAAAAGTGGCGCCCAACGCGGGGCATGAGTCACACATGTGACGTACAGGGGTATATATATATATATATATATATACCCGAACACAAACATACGCAGGCGTGCACGCACGAAGGCTGGCCGCCTGTACTTATCCCAAAGGACTCGTATAGAAATAACTGGCGCAGGCGGAAATAAAAAGTATAAAAAAAGGAGTGAAATAAAAACAGTTTTCAGCGCCACTCCCCTTCGCCGCAATACTTGTAAGAGCTAAGAGGTGCGCCAGCCAGAGCTGAGTCAGGCCAACACACACTCTCCCACACACACACACACACACACACACAAACACATGCACGCACATACATGCACTGCAAATGTAATGAAATAAAATAACGACAACATCAAAAACGGCCCCTGCCCGTCGCCATCTGTGACGTCGGCCTATAGGCTTGGGTTTCGGTTAGTGCCGGGCTCACCAAAAGGGGCGACCACGACCCACTCCTTGTTCGCCGCCACTTGCCACTAAACGCAAACAAATATACGCGCACACAGACGCTTGCACACACGGCCCAATGCTAAATTAAAAACGCCTGGCAAAACCTACACTCAGAGAAAAAACTCGAAGGCAATTTTAAAATTAACTAATCGCCTGCCATGTCCTTTTTGAGCTTCTCTTACTACTCAACATTAAAAACGTATTTAAAAACTATCAAGAGTTCAAATTTATAGAAAATATTAACAGCTACATATTTGTGAATATTTTATAGACTTGGGGTATATCCTAAACCATCAAATAGCTAACTTCTAGCTAATCTTCTGAGACGGAATGTGTTCCTGCTTTCTTGTTTCTCTGAGTGCTAATGTGCGTGCGTAGGTTTGATCGTTTGGGACCAAGGAGTTTTGGCAGGGACTGCAATCGGCCGGCTTGAAACTGGCAAGCGCTACTCATGCCCAGTGCCCCGCACCTTTTTCAACAAACCACGAATTCTGCACGGCTTGCCAACTTCAAAAACATATTTTTTTATTTTTTGTGCAGAACATTTATTCAAAGGCTACATGAACTTTTCACGTTTTGTTTGTTTGTTCAGTTTTATATTTTATTATTCAATATTTTCGCCGCTACAATCCATGTGGGCAAACATACACATACACCCACGCACACATATGTGACCATACCATATATGCATGTACTCGTATACTATATATTACCTACCATATTGTAATAAAAATATGGCAGGATCCGCTCGAGCGATCCAAATTATATGCCGCAGCAGGCGATGCGCGACTTTATTTGTATTTCACTGCCGGTCTTTTTTAATAAATTTTTTTCGCTACTTGAATGTGTGGGTGGGCGCGCGACTGTATACACATATGTACGTATGTATATATGGGTGTGTGTGTGTGTGTGTAGTGCGTGTGCCACCTTTGCTACCCTTGGCGCTAGCGAAGCGTAACGTGTTGGAGTTGCCATAAAGCGACTGTTGCATGTTGCCTCACATACAGACACACACACACACACACCCACATATCAGATAGTCTAAAAGGAATTCCACTAAATGCGTAAAGCAAGGTGCTGCCGTGGGTCGAAGGGTGGCAGGGACCGGAGGTGAAGCGTAGGTGGAGACAGAATATGAGCAGGACGAAGGGACGCATTTACATCCCATTCTGCCACCTCCACTGTTGTTTGCGCCTGTTGTTTGCATAAATGTTTGCTGATAGAGGGTTGGCCTTTGAGGCGCCACCAGTATTGCCACCACACGGATACCCAGCCATAGGCACAGCTTGTAGGTATTAAAGCCGCAGCCACCAGTGCCACAATAAATTCTCATTTGTTTGCCGTGTGTAATTAGAAAATTAAAACCCAGTTTGTATGCCGCCGCTGCCGCCACCGCCACCGCCACCACCTACTACGCAAACAACGGCAACAACAATGGCCACGAAAGTGGCAGTAGCAGCAGCAACAACAACAACAACAATAATAATAGAAGCAACATTGCGGCCATTACAAAAGTAAACAACATAAGCGGACAATTGACCAGCACCGGGAGGGTTGTTTATGGCATTTTGATATATGCCAGCCGATGTGGTTGGCAACACTGTGGGAATTGTTGCTGCAGTTTGTTGTAGATGATGTTTTCGGTAATGTTGTTTTTGCTATCATTTTTGTATTATGTACCCCTCCTCTCAACTGTCTTGTCTTTGTGGCCAAGGTCTCGTCTTGGCCATAATTTCATTAAATTTGCCACAGCAACTACTCCAAAGGGGTTGAAACTCTAACTGGCCGACGCACCCTAACTCCTCACACACACACACACACACACCCACACACACCCACACACACGCACACGCACACACACACTCCAAAGTGCACTCAAGCAGGCAATGACAACCCGAAAGCGCCCTAAGCTATAGCATAATCATATGCCTGGCAACATTAAAAGCCCAGTTTATGCGGAAAATTTCACAACATTTTCTAATTGTTGCGTTAATTCTTACCACAAGAAATTGTGTATTTAGCAAGTTCTACTCCTAAGCAGAATAGCTAATGTTTAAAACTTCAATATTAAGTGGCTAAGAGTAAATGTTGTTAATATTGTTAAAATAATGTAAATATTTAAGTAAAGGGTTTTGAATTGTCTTTTGGCCAGTTGCACAAATAATATATATTAAGATTTTTACGTTACATTCAAGATGAGAATGGGGAAAACAAAATTCGATAAATAGAAAATTCACGTAAAAGGGCTGTTCGTGTTTTTTGGTTTCAAGCAATATTTTGATGAAATTGTTTTTTCACCTCATAATAATTGTTTGGCCCTCCGTCTAATTCAAGACTTTATAGCTTTGCATAACAATCGTATTCGTAAGTAAACTTTTTTTCTGCCATTTGCTTGAACCGACTACGATCTAATTTAAAAATAAAATGTATATATGTACAGTAAAATACTATAATTCTAGAACTGTATAAAATCCACAGAATTGTAAAATATAAAAATTAAAAACCAATTTATTTGTTATGTACTTATTAATTAAAATATACCTAACCCTATGAATTCTTAAAAAATAAAATTTAGAGAGCTTAGTGAAGTTTTCGAATAATAAACCAAGGTGCACCGCAGATAGTTTTTGGAATGTGCAGTTTAGTTTATAAATTCAATAATATCAGTTGCCTTCAAACTACCGCATAATTACAATCCCAGACACAGCAGTGCCTGCGGTTTCGTTAGTCTCTCCTGGCAAGCAACCACAAGTAGTAATGCCACTGAATATTTAAGTAATAGCAGCTATAACGTAAAAGCAACCATAAAACATTTTGGCACAAATTTTTTTAATTCATAAGCCACTTGCTCTCATCCAGATCGGGGTGAACGCGACAGTGATGGCAGCTTTATAAAACCATTTTCAGCACTATGCGGATAACAATTTTCAACATCCCACACCCACACACACACACACACAACCACACACACAGAAGCCACATGCACCCTCACGTGAAAGCTGCATAAACGTAATTTTTACGACTTTCATGTCACGGGCCCTTGTCACACACACTTGCTTATGCGTGTATGTGTATGTGTATGTGTAGGTAGATACATTTGTACTTACATGCATGCATATGTAAAAAAATACATGATTTTCTCCCCAACATCAGCACCGATGTGAAAAAGTGCAAAATTTTTATGCGTAAACACGTCGCAGAAATAACCGCAACGCACATCGTCGTTGTATAAAAAAAAATAAGTAAAAACTCATAAAATTGCATAAAAATTTCACAAGCTTGGTAAAAGAGCGAGAGAGACGAATATAAAATACAGCAAAAACGCATTGCATATTGATGTTGTTGTTGTTGTTGTTGGTGTTGTTTTGTTGCCTTTGCGGCTGGCAACATTGTTGCCAATTTGAATTTGCCAAATGGCCGCAACATGGCAGGAAAATCCACTCCAAGACACTCTCTCCAACCATTACTATAATTTTGGGAGGGGGGAATTTAATTTTTGACAAAATGGTTGGGGAGGAACGTTGACAATTCGGCGTTCGGCTTCATAAATATGCAGGCAAGTGAGTGCACCACCATATCGGGCCCCCAACCCCCACTTACTGGATTGCCAGAGACTTGTCATGACAATGTTTACATGCTGTTGCTTTCTTTTTTTTACAGTTTTCCTGTGAAAATCAAATTGTGCATGTTTTTAAGTAAATGTGCCGGCAAAACATACGTACATACATGCTCGTACTCGTATTTGTTTGGCTCATAAAAGTGGCGTGTGACTGACTGAAGTTGTGGGTTTTGGTGGGGGAGGGGGTTGGAAAACTAACAAGGGGGAGTTGTCTGCGGCTGCCATAAAGAAGTTTCCGTTTGCGGTGTTACACCTTTTAGTGTGATTGTATTTGTTGTGCGCCCCACCGCACCCCGCCACGCCACGCCACGCCTCGCCGTTCTCAACGACTGCAGGACGCCCACAGCTGCTAACTTATGCCCTTTGCACTTTGGGGCTGCCATTGCCAACAACTTGACTCCAGGGTGCTACTTTTTTTCCAGCTCTCAGCTGTACAGCAACTAAAGGGAATAAGCAAAAACACACACACTCGTACACGTACACGTACACATCCACACACATGCATGACGCATTGCGCCATTTCAATTTTCTAAATTTACATTGCACGGAATAAGAGTGAATTAAATTGTGTGAGTGTGATATGTTATGCTCTAATAAATGTTGCTCACGTGCCAGCAGCACTCTGTCCGCCTCATCCACATCTTGCGATGCATTGCAACGTGTCACGCGTTGCGTGCGTGCGTGTATTTAACTCCCTCGGCTTCTTTGGGGTAAAGCGTAAGGCATTGACAACTTTTGGCAACATTTTACGCTCCTCCTCTCTCTCTTACTCTCTCTCTCTTTCACGCTCTCTTATGCGGCCTGTCTTTTTATTTGCACTTTAAATGCTCATAAAACTTGAACATGGCTTGTGAGATTCCCCCGCAGACCCCCCCCCCCCCCTCCCCCCATGCCCAACAACAACCATCATTCCACTAAATAGCTGCGGTCCCTGCCAAACATGAAACTGCAATTTGTCCAACTCTGCGCGACCACGACAAGAAAGAGAAAAGGCATCGCGTTGAATTATTTCCTCAATTTGCGCAGTTGCGTAGATTTCTGTGTCTTTTATGGGATTTTGATCTACTTGGGTATTTTTATGTCTTTTTTAAAATACTTTGTTTAGGTTTGTTTGTGTCTGTCTGCCTATCTGTCTGTCTGTCGACGTGCATGCCCCTCTCTTTACGCATCGTTGGGCGGACGCGAAAATTGTATGAAAACTTACAGAAACAACAAAAAGGGAAAGCTTCGTGCATTGGCAATAAAATATTTACACGAATGTTGATGACGCTTTTAAATACAGTGAACAATTTCTTTAAAGTAGAAATTTAAACGAACACACAGATATAAAACGTAGTGAGGAAGGGGAAAAGGTAAAATACTAACTAAAGGGGCTGTGAAATGAAATA
Organism: Scaptodrosophila lebanonensis; assembly: GCF_003285725.1. Taxonomy (NCBI): domain Eukaryota; kingdom Metazoa; phylum Arthropoda; class Insecta; order Diptera; family Drosophilidae; genus Scaptodrosophila; species Scaptodrosophila lebanonensis. The sequence continues at coordinate 9,999,626 of NW_022060529.1, forward strand.
ACGCATCTGAGCAGAAAGAAGTGGAAACTTTTTTTGTACTTTTTTCCACATTAAACCAAGAGATCTGATATAAATACGAATGCGTATAAAGGACTCGCATTCAAAAGGAGAAACATTTAAAAAGCATATAGTTGTTCGTAGATTACGCAATGTTTTTTTATTTTCGATTGCATTGAAATGAAAGCAAAAAAAGAATCGAGTTTAAAAGTTATCTTAATACACTTTTAAGCAACAAAACTTATTACTATACTGACGAACGATATATATATGTATATCATTATGTTTCTCTACCATCTTGTATTGTTTAATTTATTGACTTTTGGTCATCTATTTGCGACTTCCGATGGCTATAAAACGATCTGATATGACCATAAC